>NC_073641.1:35140000-45140000 GCF_029407905.1 Bubalus kerabau
CACCGAAGAATTGATGCTTTTGAACTGTGGTGTTGGAGAAGACTCTTGAGAGTCCCTTAGCCTGCAAGGAGATCCAACCAGTCCATCCTAAATGAAATCAGTCCTGAATATTCATTGGAGGGAGTGATGTTGAAGCTGAAACTCCAATACTTTGGCCACCTGATGTAAAGAACTGACTCATTTGAAAAGACCCTGATGCTGGGAAAGATTGAAGGCAGGAGGAGAAGGGGACAACAGAGGATGAGATGGTTGGATGGCATCACCAACTCAATGGACATGAATTTGGGTAAACTCCAGGAGTTGGTGATGGACAGGGAGGAGTCAGACACGACTGAGCAACTGACCTGATACTGATAACTGTTGACACCTAGCTTGGAGAATTTTGAGCATTAACTTGCTAGCATGTGACATGAGTGCAATTGTGTTGTAGTTTGAACATTCTTTGACATTGCTCTTCTTTGAGATTGGAATGAGAATTGGCCTTTTCCAGTCCTGTGGCCACTGCTGAGTTTTCCAAATTTGCTGGCATATTGAGTGCATGTTTTGTTAGAGATACGAAAATCAAAATGGCAGTATTAGGGGGCAAGTATGGTTTTGCTAACTCCATCCATTAACTCACAGATCCTCAAGGCTCCACAGCACATGGGGAACCACTGGTCCAAGTTTTCTCTGGCATTTAGCCACATCTGAGCAAACCCTCTTGTGGTCTGGGTGGTGAATTTCCAAGCATGTAGATTAGTATTACTAGAAATCAAATGAAGGGATACATCTCATCTAAGAATGTGGAATCTTGGGCTTACTTGTTATGTAGCTTCAACCTTATGTACCTGCTAAAGCCTCAGCCTCATCATCCCTAAAATGAGGGAGTTTAACCTAAAGGTTTCAAAGACACTTTCCAGCTCTAACTTCTCTGAGTCTAAAAGTAGAGATAATGGGACAATGAAATCTTTAGCAAGCTATTAATACCAAGATGCCAGGAAACTAAACAGAGCTTCAGAAAGGTTCCAAAGTCCTTCCCCAGTCCCAGAAAGGTATGAAAAACTGAAAGGAAGTACTAGGTAATACTTGAGGGTACTGTCTGCACAAAATAAGTAATTATCTCAAAAAGTGTAAGATCATATAAAAAATTCCATTTGGGAATGGAATGTGATACAAATATTTACTACACACTTTGATTGCTTTTTTTCCTTTACAGGGTTTGTTTTCATTCTTCTAAGTGATACGATCTCCTCTTTGTAGAATTTTGTCTTTATTTAAATTAGCAACATCATTTAGAATTTCTTCTACACAGTGCTGGTAATGTCCTAAGTTTAACAACATGAGAACTGAAGGATCATGCTTGGTTTTCACACTGGATTACATACATCTTAGGGCTGGTTTAGGGAATTGGAGACTAGTTTATTCCCATTGACTTCAGCCTGGCTGGCCAGTGGCAGCTTCATTTTTATTCTGTATTGGAGTTCTACATAGATTTCTTTTTTTTTTAAGTTTCACTGCTTAAAAGAAGGTTGACTTTCCTGACTGGGTTTGAACTACACCATACTAACTAATTGTACATTATGATATACCTTCATTCAGTGAACACTTACTGATGCCTGTTCCTTACCCAGCCAATGTGATAGATGTTGAGTGGTAAGATGACTGGGATTTGGTACTGACTCTTAGTCTTGTGAGCCACTTGGGCTTCCCTAGTGGCTCAGATGGTAAAGCATCTGTCTGTAATGCAGGAGACCCGGGTTCGATCCCTGGGTTGGGAAGATCTCCTGGAGAAGGAAATGGCAGCCCACTCCAGTATTCTTGCCTGGAAAATCCCATGGACCATGGAGCCTGATAGGTTACTGTCCATAGGGTCTCAAAGAGTTGGACACAACTGAGCGACTTCACTTTCACTTTGTCTTGTAGCCTATCACTCACAGTTCAGAGAAACTTAACTAGTACTGGGATTTTGAACTATGGGAATGTCCACCCTAAAAATCTTTAGAAAAAGGATTTATACTCATAAGGCTGTGAATTTATACGTGTTGACTTAAGGAAGGCAAGATGTTTTCAAAGATCATATTTGAGGCTGTAACCGAGAATGATTTGTTAAGTTTTACCCCATGAATGTTTGATATGTATTACATCATTTCTTTTCAGGATCTGGAGGCCCTCCAGGCATGGCCAGACACTCTGTCTTGTATCTTATCCTGCTGAGTGCTCTGATTGACAAGAGCCAAGCCTGTTTCTGTGATCATTACCCATGGACTCAGTGGTCCAGCTGCTCAAAAACCTGCAATTCTGGAACCCAGACCAGAGAGAGGTGGGTGTGGGCTTTGTAGCTTTTCTATGTGCCCTGGGAAACCTCAAGAACAGAATTAGCAAAATCAAAAAGTGCCACACTAAGCAATGGGAAAGAAAATATATCTGCAAGTATAATTTTTGCAGAGTATAATCTGCAAAAATTTTTTTAATTTTAAAAAGAACTCATGAATTTGGATGGAATTTGATGTCTTTTCCACATAAGGTTAAAGTGGAGTATACTTTTGTTCTCTCCATAAAATTGAAGCATTTTAAAGAAATTCAATTAAGAATCTGTGCAATATTTTCAGTTGACTATTTAATTTACTTAGAATCACTACTTGGGCTTTTTTTTTTTTTTTCAATCAGCACATAACTCTGCTTGCCTACAGTTAGTGAGTTAATTATAGAGAATTTTCTACTCATTAAACTGAGTCTAACAGGACTTCAATTGAGCAGCACTGCTAGCTATTAGCTTGATTGTTGGCATGGACAAGAAGGCAAGAAAACTGTGTTTTACTTGATAACATTTAATAATTCAGTCTTTTCATTAATTCAGATTATTCCTCCCCCACAGTTTCTTTAAATCTGTTAGATATTTCTGTTCCATGAAGACGCTCATGTGACTTGGAAGAAAAAAGGCATATACTTAATGTGTTTTTAACTGTTATGGAACTTTTTAGAAAACTATTTTTACATATGTAGTGTGAGTCTCATTAAAATCACCAACTGATGGCCTCTATAAGCCATCTACTCCGGACGTAAGAACAGATTTGTTAGTAATACTTCCCTACTCAAGAGTCCCTTAGTAGCTCACTGCTGCTGCTAAGTCACTCAGTCATGTCTGACTCTTAGCGACCCCATGGACTGTAGCCTGCCAGGCTCCTCGGTCCATGGGATTTTCCAGGCAAGAGTACTGGAGTAGCTCACTACTGCCTACCAAATAAAGTACCATAATAAAAGTTCATCCCTCTCGATTATGCTTTTCTCAGGTCCATCCCACAAACTCCTCCATGGACATAACATACTCCTTCCCTGCTGATCTGTGCACAAGCTGTTTCCTCTGAACGCCCTTCCCTTTGTTGCCTGGAAAACTCACATGGATTTTTCAAAATGTATCTCTCATGTCACTTTCTCCTTTCATCTTTAGCCCCACAGAGCTCTGGCTCTATCTCAATCATTGTACTTACCACATTGCATTGTCATCTTTTAAGCAATTTGCAGAAACTTTCTTCTTTCTTTTTCTTCCAGTCCCTCCCAGGAATCCCATCATGGCAGGCTTCATAGACGTGTAGCCTGTGCATTCACACAGGATCCCACTCTGAGAAGGGCTGTGGTTTGGCTTCATGCTCTGCCTCCTCTCTTTGGAAATTCTTAAGAATTTATGAATATGTGTTGCTGTTCAGTCGCTCAATCATGTCTGATTCTTTACAACCCCATGAACAGTAGTCCGCCAGGTTTCCCTGTGCTTCACTATCTCCCAGAGTTTGTTCAAATTCATGTCCACTGAGTCGGTGATGCCATCAAAACATCTCATCCTCTGTCATCTTCTCCTCCTACCTTCAATCTTTCCCAGCATCAGGGTCTTTTCCAACGAGTTGGCTCTTCACATTTAGGTGGCCAAAGTATTGGAGCTTCACTTTCAGCCTCAGTCCTTCTAATGAATGTTCATGATTGATATCTTTTAGGATTGACTGGTTTGATCTCTTTGCAGTCCAAGGGACTCTTAAGAGTTGTCTAGCACCACAGTTTGAAAGCATCAATTCTTTGGTGCTTAGCCTTCTTTGAACATGTTGCCCCCCTCCCACTTTTATTTTGCTTTGTGCCCCACAAATTATGGACCCAGTCCTGAGTTCCATTAAGTGGTAAAAACTGTACATATGGTGGACTGCTTGATTTTCCATGAAAACCTCTTTCCTTTTATTCACTGTAATTGATGCTCAATGAATATTTTTCTTATGGGGCTTGAGCCACAGTAAAGACACTCATTCTAAGCAGCTTTCTCCTCCTTATTATAGACGGATTGTTACAGATAAGTACTATTTTGAAAACTTTTGTGGCCAGCTTTGTACCAAGCAGGAGTCCAGAATGTGTAACTGGCAAACTTGCCCTATCAATTGCCGCCTGGGAGATTATGGACCCTGGTCAGACTGCGACCCTTGTGTTCAAAAACGGGTAAGTGAAATGTGGGTATATTCAGGAAATCAGAATCATAAATTCTCGAATTCCCTGACAAACTCAACAATCATAGAAATGATGAATTACTTTAATTTCTGGAAATAAATTGTCCCAGCTTCCACTGAGGGAAATATTTTAGGGGGAGGCAGGATTCATTTGACATGCTTTATTGGCATGTGAATACCGAAAAAAAGTTCTGCCTGCCACCCCCCCCCCAAACCCCGAGGATTGGTATTGCACTCAACCAGATCTGATTTCTACTGCCTCTGCCCTGTGAGAGCTCCCAAAGCAAAAACAGGTGCTAAAAAATGGGCAATTCAGTCCAAGGTTTAAAATCAGACAGAAATGAGGTACATTAATTAAAATGACTCCTTGCCCTTTCTTTAACTGCCCCTGCTAAGGGAAAGTCCCTCAATTTGTTTATTGTTCCCAGCTGCAATATTTACCTACCTCAAGTTCATTCCAGGTAGGGCACTGGCCCACGTGAATCCCAGTCAGGGTAGGTGCTAAGCATTCAGACATTAGGGAAGTAAAAGGAATTGACCCAGTACTAGGAAAGCACCCACTACCTCACAGAGGCCGTTTAGGTTCCTTTGCACACATCATCTTATTCAAACTTCACATCACATTGTTTTTCTACCCATTTTACAGATGAGGACGTTATGGCTCATTAGGAGTTAAGTAATTTACCCAAGCACACATCACTAATGAATAGAAAGCTACATATTGAACTTGGATTTTTCTGACTTTAAAATCAGTACTTTTGAATCCTATTCTATTTCTATCCTTCCCTGACTCTTTGATTTACTACTGACCATTTAAAACCTTTCATAGTGTGGAAAACGTGCCAGCCTTGGTTTCCACAGTGACTTCCTCATACAAAAGCCCTCCCCCATCAATCCTTTCACATTTATCACTTCATACTATCTTTGAGGAATAAAAGGGCTACTGTTATGACCTGGAAGATTTATTGCACTCAGGACATGCTCAGTAAATATTTGTGCGTTTGATTTTGATTCAATTTAGAATCCTATGATTTCAGAGTTAGAAATCTTCAGAAATTTGTTGTCCCACTTCCTCATTTTACAGGTTGGAAAAATGAGACCCCAAAAGTACTGACTTCCCTAAGAAAACACAATAATGAAATTGGAAAAAAATCATTAGTAATTTAGGAAATGCCACTATAGGAAAAATCACTACTGTGACTGAGAAGCCCAGTTTTCTTAGATACTTTCTGGCTTTGACCCAGCCTCAGAGGTATTCACCTTTCTCTCCTTCCCTTTTAGTTCAAGGTTAGGTCCAGCCTCAGAGGTATTCACCTTTCTCTCCTTTCCTTTTAGTTCAAGGTTAGGTCCATCTTGCGCCCCAGTCAGTTTGGAGGACAACCATGTACGGAGCCTCTCATGACCTTTCAGCCATGCATTCCATCCAAGCTCTGCAAAATTGAGGAGATTGACTGCAAGAATAAATTCCGCTGTGACAGTGGTAATGTACTTTTGAAAAATCTTCAGTCTTCACTAAAAATGACTAAAGTTATTCCAATTGACTCCCAGTGAAAGTCATAATAGAAAAGTCCCACCATATTTTAAGCCTAGGGAGACAGGGATGTTATGCTACCAATTACGTACTATTCATGTGTAAAATTACAGCTTTCAGGCTATAATCATCTTGACCACTTACCTGATTCCTTTGCTCATCAAGAACAAGTTCCCAGGTTCCTACACTGTTATGAAACAGGAGGAAGAGAATGAGGAGGAGGAAACAGAGGAGGAAGCAGATACTTTTAAAAATTGGCTATTAATAAGCACAACTGAAATAAGCAATTGAAAAGGAGTGATGCATTTTAAAATGTTAATATGGTTTATTAAGATAAGGATGTTAATGCTAAGATATTATGTAAAGGGGATGGTTAGAGATGATGTAACAAATTTTCTGGTACAGTCCATTGCATGATTCCAAAGATAATCACAAAAGAGGAGACTGCAAATGATTTAAACAATGGCAACATTCCCTTCAAGTTCAGTTCTCATACAGATTCATACATTTTGATATTTAAGTATTGTTAGATTATAATCAAACCTTGAATATACTACTTAATCTATGTATTCTCTTGCTAATTAATAGCTTTCCAAAGCTCAGCATGTTGAACCATATAGGTCAGATTTCTGCAAACTTTTTCAGGAGAAGTCCAGGTGGTGAATATTTTAGGCTTTGCAGGCCATACAGTCTATGTAGCAACTATTCAGCTCTGGAATCGTGGCATCAAAGCTGCCACGACTTGGCAGTATACAATAGACAGTATATTCAACAAATGAACATGACTATGTTCCAACAGAATTTTATTTACAAGAGCAAGTAGCAAGTCAGTTTTTTTCCATGGGCCATAGTTCACTGATTTCTTGTATAAATAGTCAATTTTAGTTAAAATAAAATTAGAGTTCTGATGAATAAAATCCAAATTATTTGCGTACTCTAAAATACACTGAAAAGTAGAACTAGATGGCAGATTTCAAATTCCCATAGAAAACTGACCCCAGACTTGGACATAATGCTTCTCTTCTCTTACTCTTTGCTTCCTGCCTTCAGCTTTACCAATCTTTTCTGAAAGTCAGACAGGAAGGCTGGTTCCAGGGTTTTCTCTCTGTACCTCATCCCCAGAACGGAATGTAAGGATGAGACATGGGTAGGGAGATATATATTATGCCTATGTAAATAAGGGGCTTCCCAGGTGACCTTAGTGGTAAAGAAACCACCTGCCAATGCCAGAGACACAAGAGATGTGGGTTCGATTCCTGAGTGGGGAAGATCCCCTGGAGGAGGAAATGGCAACTCACTCCAGTATTCTTGCTGGGAAAATTCTATGAACAGAGAAGACTGGCCGGCTGCAGTCCATCGGGCCTCAAGGAGTCAGATGTGACTGAGCAACTGAGCAACCAACAACCAACTGGAAGCTAACAAGAGGCAAGAAGGATCTTCCCAGAGTTTTGGAGGGAGCATGGCCCTGCAGACATCTTGTTTAGACTTCTGCACTCCAGAACTATAAGAGAAAAAGTTTCTGAATTTCAGTTTATAAATAAGGTCATGTCACATATTGACAAAACAGGGAATATGAGAAAAACCTTGATGGCAATGGCTAAGGGGATACAGACCTAAGCACTATGTTCAGAATATTAAGATAAAAGTTTAAAACTGATGCACATCAATTTGAAGCTTGAAGGGTAGTTTCTAGAACAGATTACCAGGGAGAATTCTTATATCCAATAGATGATAAATCTATGAAATTTATTATGAAAGAGTTTGTTTATGTCAAAAATATCCACAAGTCTGAGAAGTCTTTAGATATATCCATGTGCTATCAGTTCAAAATGAGTGATTTCAGGAAAGTTACTGGTATAGGCACAGCAATCTCTACTTCATCAGTAATACGTCCATAGCTAGTTATATAAACTGAACTATTGAAATGCATCTGTAATGGTTGATAAGCAGCTGCTACCCTGAGCTCTCTTAGTGACCTCTGCCCTACTGTCCAGATCCCTTCATCAGAAATTCCTAGATCTTCCCAGGATCCAACCATTAACTAGTTAATCTCTGGTACAAATATGGTTGGCATCCATTCTGACTGGGTAATGCCATGGGCTCTTGGTTGTTGAATATTCCACTAAAGATGATATACCACTGTACTCTCCTAAAAACATCCACTAATGCCACTCTCAAAGGAATAAAAGATTGGATGGACCATTATTTGTCTGACATATCAGGATGATGTAAGTCATCCTGACAAATATCAGGATGATATTTGGATCAGTTAACAACAGAAAAAAATCTCTATCTTTCCTTTCTACTCTCATGATTGCTCTTCAGAATCTTCCAAGGCTAATTGTATTTCTTTGTTTTGTTTAGTTTTTAAAATATTTTCCATGGGTGCACTGTGTCCCTCCATTCTGAACCCTCCTCCCATCTCCCTCCCCACCCCACCCCTCTGGGTTGTCTCAGAGCACTGGCTTTGAGTGCCCTGCTTCATGCATCGAACTTGCACTGGTCATCTATTTTACATATGGTAATATACATGTTTCAATGCTATTCTCTCAAATTATCCCTTTAATGTATACATGGATCTTTGAGAAGTACCCATGAGGCAAATCCCCATGCACTATGCCAACTCCTCTCAAAGTCCTAACTTTAACACAGAGATGAGAATTTACAACTGGTTATAAAAATAATATACCATGTAATAACATAAATCAATTCAAGTAAATAGGAAAATCATATATAATTCTAAATGACTACATAATTCCAGGTGTAAATATATACATGCATGTGTTGGCTAAAGCAAGCTGACTTCTACAAATTCTGTACTATTGAAATGTCCCTTCACCTCTGCCATTCCTTCTTTAGTATAGGATATATTTGTGGCTACAAATCTTTCCCCTTCCTATTCCATTGTGTTTCCATGACCTGGAACCATTCTCAACTGTGTCCCATCAGTCCTATTTCACACTGCCACCCATTCCTAAACTTTGCTCAAGAGAAGTCCTCCTGCTTTCATCCCTACCCTTGCTAATGTTGTTGTTGCTGTTTAGTCACTAAGTCACGTCCAACTCTGTGCAACCCGTGAACTATAGCCTGCCAGGCTCTTCTGTCTGTAGGATTTTCCCAGAAAGAATGCAGGAGTGAGTTGCCATTTCCTTCTGCAGGGGATCTTGCTGACCCACGGATCAAACCTGAGTCTCCTGAATTAGCAGGTGAATTCTTTATCACTGAGCCACCAGGGAAGCCCACCCTTGTTAACAGAGACTCTATAATATCCCTAAAATTGTTAGCACAAGTTCACAGTGAAGTCAAACAAAGCAAAATGTCAGAGTTTGGAACACAGAAAGGTTAACTGCAGAGCCATACAAAGAGATGGGTGGTTCAAGCCCTAAAAACCCCTGAGCTCCCTAAAACATTTCAGTAAAGCATTTTTAAAAGCCAGGTAAGGGAAGGGGGTCACAGGATATGTGATCAGCTCATGCACAGTTCTCTGACTGGCTGGTGATGAGGTAACAGGGTTGTGTCACAGAGGTTAACTTTATCAGTCCTTAGGCTCCAGGAGGCCTGGGGCTATGTGTTCATGGTCATAAAGAGGTTAACATCTTCCATTTGGTAGGGGGTTTTCACACCTTTGAAACAACTCAGGACATGTGCATCAAATGTGTGTATGTATGTGTATGTATATATATATATATATATATATATATTCAGTAGGTACTTCAGAGAGGAGCTAAAGCAGAGGATACGAGAGAAGGCCAGCTGGGAAAGCCCCACAGGGTCCTGCTCCATTACAGAAGCATCAAATGAATAGACTTTCTTACATATCTGGTACCCTGATCACAAACCTAAGTTAATGAGAATTGTACCTTGCATGTGTATCCCTACCTCCATCTGATAAAATGGGAGTTTTAGTGTAAAAATATAAAAAATCAGCTCTTGTTCAAGTTTATGAGTACTAGGTTCAAAACTTTTAAAAACTGTGAGATGTGTCATTTGTTTCTCCTTTAGGTAAAGCATCTCTATTTCAAACTAAATTACCCATTCTGCACTGCTCTAAGAAAAGCAAACAAGAAAAACCAGAGATGTGTTATTTTTAAAAACAGTGTATCTTTCAGGTTATATCTTAGGACCGACAGGAATTCAATTCCCTCTATATTTTCAGTCTTGTGTGATTATGATGCTCATACCTATAATAAGTGTCTTGTTATAAAATTTTGAATAATCAAAGGATGATTTAATTACTTTCATTACATTCCACCTTCTTACTGACGATTCTTCAGCTCAGTTCAGTTGCTCAGTCGTGTCCGACTCTTTGTGACCCCATGGATTGCAGCATGCCAGGCTTCCCTGTCCATCACCAACTCCCAGAGCTTGCTCAAACTCATATCCTGAATCAGTGATGCCATCCAACCATCTCATCCTCTATCGTCCCCTTCTCCTCCCTCCTTCAATCTTTCCCAGCATCAGGGTCTTTTCCAATGCGCCAATTCTTCACATCAGGTGGCCAAAGTATTGGAGTTTCAGCTTCATCAGTCCTTCCAATGAATATTCAGGGCTGATTTTCTTTAGGATGGATTGGTTTGATCTCCTTGCAGTCCAAAGGATTCCCAAGTCTTCTCCAACACCACAGTTCAAAAGCATCAATTCTCTGGTGCTCAGCTTTCTTTATAGTCCAACTCTCACATCCATACATGACCACTGGAAAACTATAGCTTTGACTAGATGGGCCTTTGTTGACAAAGTAATGTCTCTGCTTTTGAATATGCTGTCTAGGTTGGTCATAGCTTTTCTTCCAAGGAGCAAATGTCTTTTAATTTCATGGCTGCAGTCACCATCTGCAGTGATTTTGGAGTCCAAGAAAATAAAGTCTGTCACTGTTTCCATTGTCTCCCCATCTATTTGCCATGAAGTGATGGGACTGGAGGCCATGATCTTAGTTTTTTGAATGCTGAGTTTTAAGCCAGCTTTTTCACTCTCCTCTTTCACTTACTTTCATCAAGAGGCTTTTTAGTTCCTCTTCACTTTCTGCCATAAGGGTAGTGTCATTTGCATATCTGAAGTTATGGTTATTCCTCCCATCAATCTTTATCCCAGCTTGTGCTTCATCCAGTCCGGCATTGTGCATGATGTACTCTGCATATAAGTTAAATAAGCAGGGTGACAATATACAGCCTGGACGTACTCCTTTCCCTATTTGGAACCAGTCTGTTGTTCCATGTCCAGTTCTAACTGTTGCTTCCTGACCTGCATACAGATTTCTCAGGAGGCAGGTCAGGTGGTCTGGTATTCCCATCTCTTGAAGAATTTTCCACAGTTTGTTGTGATCTACACAGTCACATACTTTGGCCTAATCAATAAAGCAGAAGTAGATTTTTTTTCTGGAATTCTCTTGCTTTTTCTATGATCCATTAAGATTATTAACCCCCCAAAAGTTGAAACTAAGTGCTTTCTGGGGAACTCTTTATTAGTAAAAAAAAAAAAAAAAAAAAAAAAAAAAAAAAAAATTCAACAAAATATCTAATTTCCTCAAGCACTTCAGTTGATCAAAATAGTCACTCATAGCTGTATTGAAATGTTGATGACAATTTAAGATAGGTAATGAGATGTGTGTGTATGCGTGAGGGTGCTCAGTCGCTCAGTCATGTCTGACTCGTTGCAACCCCATGGACTGTATAGCCCACCAGGCTCCTCTATCCATGGAATTTTCCAGACAAGATATTCCTGAGTAAAACATTCAATCACTGTTGATGAGACTTGTACATAATGGTACAGATGCCAGCATTCCTGATTATATGCAAGAGACTGAGGAGCAGGAGACAGGCTATCTGTCATTGTAGACAGAGTGTTTCAATTTCAGTAATATACAGGCACACACTGTTTCCTAGGATCATTATGAAATTCAGCAAGTTTTAAATGAAAGGAAATTATCTGAGTTGGTACTATTTTCTAAACTCATTCACATAAATTGCTATCTAACACTGTGGTATCCAGGAATTTAATGTGTCCAAAAAATAGATATAGTAAATTGTATGTAGTGAAACTCTTATTAATGGTAATTATAACAGTAATCATATATAGTGAATATCTACAATAAAATATTTAATAATGTATAGTAAAGTAGGGGCTTCCCTGGTGACTCAGACAGTAAAGAATCTGCATGCAATGCAGGAGACACAGGTTCTATCCCTGGGTCAGGAATAACCACTGGAGAAAGGATTGGTAACCTACTCCAGTATTCTTGCCTAGAAAACTCCAGAGGAGCCTAGAGGGCTACAGTCCATGGAGTTGCAGAGTCAGATACAACTTAGTGACTTACACTTTCACTTTTTTTTTTCACTTTTCAAAATAATTATTTATAGTAAAATATACTGATAGTAAGTGTGCAATTTGATTTTGACAAATATATACACCCACATAAATAACCCCCGATCAAGGTACAGAAAATCTCCATAAACCCCAAAAGTTCCTTGTTTCCTGTTTCTAGTTAATCCTTCTTGTTCTTTTTTTTTTTCTTTTAATCCTTCTTGTTCTTGAACATGAGATAAAAGACTCAGATGGCATGACTCGTCTGTGTCCAGCTTCTTTCTCTCAATATAAAATTTTAGACATTAAGTCACATTGTTATGTGTACCAGTAGACGTGTGTGTGAAACTATAGTTTTTTAAAAATAAAAGCAGTGACCTTGAGTCTATTATGCTGAATTAAAACAAAATTCTGAGCCTGTTGTTAATTTTCTCCTACAGAACATGATTTCTGCAGCAAGCTCACTGTAGTGGGAATGGGATTCTAGAGTTATTTCTTTAAGACAATCAGCTCAAGAGTGACTAATTCTATCCAGACTCTTGCAATCCTAAACAAGAAGAGAAAATATGTTTGTTATTCCATTTCCTTATTGCCTATCAAAAATAATGAAAACTGGCCCTCTACCTTCCCTTGAAATTTAAAGTAATCACGTTTCAAATCAATACTCTCTTAAATGACCATTACTTGTCAATATTACTATTTCTTGACCAGGTCGCTGCATTGCCAGCAAGTTGGAATGCAATGGAGAAAATGATTGTGGAGACAATTCAGATGAAAGGAATTGTGGGAGAAAAAAAACAGTATGTTCACGGAGCCATGATCCCATTCCTAGTGTACAGTTGATGGGCATGGGGTATGTAACATCTTTTTATTGTTTGGGAAGTAAAACCATTTCAAAACCAGAGCTGGAAGCAGCAATGAAGCAGTGAGACCCACCATTGTCCACATTCCTCATTAACCTCTTACTCCTCCCACTAGTCCTATCTGTCCCTGATACTTGGCTGCCAGGCTTAATGATAAAAATAATTATTTTTAATTTTTAGCTATTTAATAAATTAAAATGATAATTTCAGTTTAGCATTTCCACATTTAGGGCGTAGCAGACAATGCTACGAGTACTTCATAAACATAGTTTGTTTAAAGTCTGATGGCAGGTATTCCTTCCTTCCTGAGTTCCCTCAGGGCTCACCAGTTCACCATTGGTGGTAGCTGCAATTGCTCATGACTGTGACATCCTTTGTTTACTGATACGGCAGGAAATATTCCATTTCTCAAATGGTTTTTAAGCATCATTCAATGACAGGTATTTTAAAAATCACCATTGTGCTTTGATCCTCTAAAACTTATTCACAATATTTCCCTATTACAATCCTATTTAAAAAAAAAAAAACAAGCAGAAAAAGAAAAGAAAACAGGAGCTAAGCCTTAGTTGAAAGCATAAGAAAAACCAGTAAAGGTAATTTCTTGTACTCTCCTGTTCTCATGATAAATAATTCTCCCTTCAGTTTTTGGCCAGAAAGCAAATAGTATTATACAGGCTTTTATTGCTTTGTAGTGAGATTTTTAAAGTCTTTACTTGTACTGCCCGACTTGCATAAAAAGAAATCTTGAGGCACTAAAGACAAAGAGCAGCAGTTGCAAATACAACCTCATTTGATTAGAATGAAAACTAGCAGCTGTAGAACCAAACTCAAGTATAGCAGTAAGTGGAACAGTCATTAATCTGGAACTAAGAGGAGCCCTGTTCTAGACCTGAAAGTGTTAGTCGCTCAGTTGTGTCCTGACTCTTTACAACTCCGTGGACTTTAGCCCGCCAGGCTCCTCTGTCCATGGGATTCTCCAGGCAAGAATACTGGAGTGAGTAGCCATTCCCTTCTCCAGGGGATCTTCCTGACCCAGGGATTGAATCCGGGTCTCCCGGATTGCAGGCAGATTCTTTACCGTCTGAGCCACCACCTACTTCTGCATTAATTCACAATATTATGACCAAGTAAGTGAACATCTCTCAGCTGTAATTTCCCCATCTCTAAGTTGGATGGCTACAAACTGATTTGAGGTTGTCCTGAGAACTCCTAATTAGAGTTATTTCAACAAGAGTGTTTCATAGCATCTTCTTATCAAGGTACAGAAATGGTTTCCTTTTTTTCTTTTCTTTGGAAGAAAAGCTCAGCCAAAAACTCCCACTGATAATACCATTTTCCAGTGTTCTGATTGATTCTGGGTAACATTACAAACTCACCTCTTGTTCAGTTGATCTAGACTCTCGAGTTACAGATGGGAAAGACCACATGCTATGTGTACTTTGGCAGAAGGACCATGTGGGACTCTGCCAACCAGAGCTGTTGTCCCAAGGATTCTCAGAAATGAGCAAAACCCGCTGGCTCAGGGACAGCCAGTCCTCTCCTCGCCTCCCCAGGGATCGAGAGTTCTGAGAGCTGCTTACTGGAATCTCTAATTTTCTGGCCTTAAAATCGCTGCTTCTCTCCAACACATTTCTACCCCAAAAAAGCTTCCTGAGTGACTGTCCTTCACTTTTAAATGGCATCTTTCCAATAAAGAATTTAACAAGACATTCCAACATTGCTACTTTGTCAGCATCAGTCACCAGGTCTGAAATCTGAAGCAAGAATCAGGCAATAATAGTGTGCTGTTTTTGTTCTCTCGGGTTCAGACAAGGTACAAATGCACACAGACGCACACACACACACATAGAAATAAATACACAAACACACGTGCATATTTATATACAGAAATTCTAATGAAATTCAAAAAGTTATAAAATATAACATTAACGTCAAATTAGATAAAACACTTTAGAAACCTAACATATTAAAAGCCACCATGTGTTTGAGACACCAAAATGTTTAAAAGCAACTTAAATACCACAGAGGCGAGCAGAGAAAATAGAGCCGAAAACTGCTCCATAGCTGACTTCACTTCTAAAAGTCTCCTTGGGGTGCCCTAACAGAGCCACCTCCACAGAAGTCCTATCTTCAGCCTCTGCCAGCAGTGACTACCATCAGAGAGATTCCTCATGACCTGGGAGCCACTTTTCTCAAGCCCTTTCTTGTTTGTGATGAACTTATAAGTACACTGTATAAGGCAGTATAAGATCATCAGTTGTTTTTTCCTCATTGCTGCTGCTGCGGCTAAGTCGCTTCAGTCGTGTCTGACTCTGTGAGACCCCATAGACGTCAGCCCACCAGGCCCCCCTGTCCCTGGGATTCTCCAGGCAAGAACACTGGAGTGGGTTGCCATTTCCTTCTCCAACGCATGAAAGTGAAAAGTGAAAGTGAAGTCGCTCAGTCATGCCCGACTCTTAGCGACCCCATGGACTGCAGCCTATGAGGCTCCTCCATCCATGGGATTTTCCAGGCAAGAGTACTGGAGTGGGGTGCCACTGCCTTCTCCTTTTTCCTCATTGACCCCTCTTAAATCAGAAAATGAGTCCTAAACACCTGTGTTAGTCATGCTAATTTAAGTACTTTGGAAAGTTTTTCCCAGACCAGCTCCTCTTCCTCTCTCAAATGCCCACTGATACAAACTCAAATATGGATGAGAATATATCTTACAGGAAAGGTAAGAATCATTCTTTTTTTATCAGTTTAACTGAGATCTGACTGACATGTGGGTTTTCCTATTATGTACATCTTTTATTCTCACACCATTGCCACACCACAACAGTTTTGATGCCAGACATAGGCAGGGGGTTCCCCCCACCAAGCAATTGTCTGTGACACCAGCTGACTGCCCCACAATTTAACTGAATTTTGACCTTAGCTACCTGAAGATAGTATTAGATTCCCTAGATTAAGGGCTCAGTCCTGCAAGACTGCCACCACTCCCCCAGAATGTCAGATACTGATTGCAAGTTCAGGTTCGCATATGTGCTTCTGTCACATCGAAGAGTCCCATAAACTCCTCCTTGGGTTTGATTAATTTGCAAGAGCTACTCATAGAAACCAGTAAAACAATTTACTTAAATTTACCAGTTTGCTATGAAAGAATATGATAAAGGATACAGATGAACATCCTATTGGGAGAGAGAGGTACGGCAAGGATGTGGAAGGGGCATGAGCTTCCATGCCTTGCTTGGGTACCACTCACTGCACCTCCGTGTGCTCACCGACCTGGAAGCTCTCTGAACCCCATACTTTTGGGATGTTTACGGAGTCTTCATTACATAGGCGTAATCCATCATTACCTCTATTTTCAGCCCCTTTCCCCTGTCTGGAGAATGGAAGGTAGGGATAAAAATTCTAAGCTTTGAATCATGGCATAATCTTTCTTGTGACCAGCACCCATCTAGGAGCCCACAAAGAATCACCTCATTGGAACAAAAGACACTTCTATCACTCAAGAAATTCCAAGGGGTTAGAAGCCTTGTGTCAAAAACTGGGGTCAAAGACCAAATATTAGAAAAAAAGATGCTCTTAGAGCTCTTACTACGTAAATTAAACGGGTTTTGGGAGCTCTGTCCAAGAAATGGGCAGCAGATGCCATTATGGGTATTTTCTATTATCTCATCATTGGTTTCCCTGGTGGCTCAGTGGTAAAGAATCCACCTGCAAGGCAGAGGACGCAGGAGATGTGGGTTCAATCCCTGGGTTGAGAAGATCCCTTGGAGGAGGGCATGGTAACCCACTCCAGAATTCTTGCCTGGAGAATTCCATGCGAAGAGGAGCCTGGTGGGCTACAGTCACACCAGGTGGTGGGTCTTTGTGGTGGGTCACAAAGAGTCAGACATGACTGAAGCAACTGAGCATGCACGCATTATCTCATCATATGTGATTCAGCAATACTAAATTTTTGACAAAAAACTTTTTTTAAAAATTAATTTAACAGATATTAATATCTATAAGAACTTGGAAAACATTTAGCATTGTGGAGAAGTTCTTATCTACCACAAAACAGTTTATTAAATACTTGATTTGTACTAAGCTAATTAATCTCTCTGTGCTTCAATTTCTTCATTTGTAAAATGGGTATAATAATTGTACCTATATTAATTAAACATAATATTAATATCAAATACAGATCAAACAGTACTAGACACAGTAAACATTATGTAAGCATTTATTAAACAGATTTTAAATATCATTATACTTATTAGTAAAAACAATAATAGATTACAATTCTATTAAAATATTGCTATTACTATTTCATTATTAGCTCTTCATAAGAATTCTTTTACTATATGATAGTAAAGAGAGTGGATCCAGAATGGCATAAATTATGTAGTAATTTATTTCATAATCTGCTTCCAAAGTTTGTGTTGGTTTTGTAAGTCATGAAATAATTATAAACCTAAATTTTATTTCATAGTGAAAGCTTGGAACAATTAAATAAGTGGAATATAGAGAACCTAACAGAGCCAGAGGGGTTGAGTTTTGACTTCCAGATCTTTTTGGATACCTCACCATAAACTGGAAAACATGGGCTTTCCTTCAAGCCATTTGTCAAGAGTCAAAAAATGCCTACGAGAAGAATTTCTTTCATATAAATACAATAAATTTTAAAGACTGCTTTACATCTATTGAATTCTTAAAAATTACTCTGTTTCTAGGTTTCATTTCCTGGCAGGAGAGCCCAGAGGAGAAGTCCTTGATAACTCTTTCACCGGAGGAGTGTGTAGAACTGTCAAAAGCAGTAGAGCAAGTAATCCATACCGTGTTCCGGCCAATCTAGAAAATGTCAACTTCGAGGTACGACAGCCTATCTTGAGGGCATTCCAAGTGTCAATGGTGATTATAAGCTAAATTTCAATGAAAAAAGAGTCATGAAGGAAGGGACAGAATAAAAAGGTAATGAGCATTCTTCATCACTATCGTGTGCTGGCATCATCATCATTATCATGTGCTGACATTTATTCCTTCCACAGCTCAGTAATGTCAGTGTTTTCATCCTTAATTCACAGATGGAAAACAAGGAAACTAATTTGCCCAAAGTTATACATCTATCAAGTAACTGGGTTCAAGATTTAAGCACAACTTTTCCAAATTCTGGAGTCCATGCTTTCTCCCATGAACAAATAGCTATAATAGGTCCCAACTCAGATAAATGACTTGGTATATTCAGAATCCTCTACCATAGTTCTCTCAGATAACCACAAAATTTAGACATAAAACACATCTAAAAAATCCAGATGAATTTAAGCATAATGGGGGTAATTCTACTTACCTTCCATCCCATTTTACTAGTTGGTTTAGTTTTCTTTTCATTTTTCTGAGTGATAAGGGACAGTGTATTATATATTCTTAGAATCTAGCCCAGTGCCTTACACATGATAAGTACTCCATACTTGCCGAACTATAGTAAACAGTTTGTTTCTTCTCATTTATGATAAGGCAAACAGGAAAGACACGACTTTAATTGTTGTATCCATGCATACAAATTTGACATGCTAGAGAGAATTTCAGAAAATCTAATGATTTCTGAGACCACTTTTCAGATAATATGTATTCAGTAAGTCATTCGATCCTTTAAAAAAAAGATTATATTCATATAAATACAGTCATTTTCCAATTTGACAAACTCAACTTAAAAACCATCTAATACATATTAATGGATGGAGTGGAGAAATATCCTTGGAATCCAACTGCCAAGTTCAAACTCCTTTGGGGAGACTTGAGAAGTCCCACCTCTGCCTGGAAGTAAATGTGACAAGAGTAACAAGTGACCCTGACCAGGTAAAGAAAATACTCGCTCTCTCCCCACAGATCCAGAAGATGCTAACCCCAGAGGATTCACTACCACCAAGGGAGGTAGAAAAGGCCTTGCTGGAATGCTGAAAAAGAACTCAGAAGAGACATATTTCCAAAGAAAAGATAGCATCAAAAATTCTGTCAATGATGGAAGATGTATTCTATTCTTAAGATGTAGGCTTTCTAGACGGAGCTAAAACCCAAACGTTTATATACATTATTGTTATGTTGAAGGAAGGTTTCTAGCTCCTAAACAACCAATCCATCAAAATAAATAACCCCCCCAAAAAAATACTGCCTGTACTCTCAGCAAGCATCTCTTTTATACAGTTTTACAAGTAAAAAACCTTGGCTCAACACATGATAACACATATGGGCAGAGTTAACACTTTACTCTTAAATAATACTATGAGTTTTACTCAAGTGCCATAACAACCTTCCCAGAAAGAGAAATTTACTTTATGTTCTTCTTATTAATAATAGATTTAAGATCATTGAAGTTAGAAACTTTCTCAGAGTAATGCAGCAAGTATATGGCACAGTGGAATTAGAATTTGTGCCAGATGAGACCTTGATAGTAAAGTATCAAGAAAGATATTAATGACTCTGCAACAAGTGCCAGGTCTGAGTACCTGTCATAAACTGTCATTTAAAAGGTATCACCTGTGAAGCTCACCAATGATGCGCTGCTGCTGCTGCTGCTGCTGCTAAGTCGCTTCAGTGGTGCCCGACTCTGTGCCACCCCATAGACGGCAACCCACCAGGCTCCCCCATCCCTGGGATTCTCCAGGCAAGGATACTGGAGTGGGTTGCCATTTCCTTCTCCCAATGATGTGCTAGACCCAGCTTTTCCAGCTTACAAAAGCCAACTGTTAAATTTTCAGGACTTTTGTAAGCTGATTATTAAACATGACCATTATTAGATAGTAAATATATGATCTTAAATTAAGATTAAATAAAGATATTAAAAACACATGATAATTACTCAAAATATATCACTTCTCAATTATTTTGGCACATTTGACCATGAATCTATGCTCTTGAAGTTACTTACATTTATTGTATCATAAAAGTACTACGTAATAATTTGCAGAACACAACACTTAACCATCAATGCCAATTGGCAGTCCTTGCTAATTGTTATAAACCATTAGTTTCCCCACCACCCCACTAAAAATAATAATTTGCTACTGTGCATCTTTTTCCAAGTTTGAATTCAGGAGTATCACATAGGTAGTTAGCTTGAAATCAGCATAGTAGGAATATATATACAGCAAGAGAAAGGCCAATGCTGTCGTATTAAATCACAGGTTTGTTTGTTTTTTTTCCCCTCTCAGACAATTGGTTTTTAAACGTTTACCAGCAGAATACTGGATCTACCTGTGTAACTTAGTAACCCAAGCCTGCATGCCAAGTTTCAGCAGGAAATACAGTCTGAAATTCCTCATTCAGAAGGAAGTAGATTCTTTTCGTTATCCATGTAGTTCTGAAACTCGTTCAACCTTAAGAAGCTGCCTGAGTTACTCTCTATCTATATGTCATTGAGTTTTAGATAATATTCAACTGCTGAGGAAGGTCATGGTTATATTTCTTCAAAGATATGGAAATGACCAGAGCCGAGGTCACTTACTTTCCTTACAGTAGCCTACTTTCCACTGACCCCTGTATTACTTTGTTCATGCCGTTAACAGGCATCTGTGCAAATCTAAGCTATTCCTCACTGAAAACAGCAGAGGAAGAGAAATTCAGCAGGCATCTGACTTCCATTCTTCTACAGTATCAGAGCATATTGAGACAATGGAAATCATGAGCTGGCTGGTACACAAAGACTAGAGAAGGCTGCTGAATGGAAGGCAGTTGGACAGGAAGTCAGAATGGAAGACGGTAGGAAGAATCCTGCCCCTCAGGGATCTCCCAAGTGCTAAATGCAGAGCTCTGTCATGGTACTACCCCTGCACCAGTCCCCAGAGTTGTATCACTATCTCAGGACATCTTATCTCTTTTCTTAGGAGTTGCTGCTTGCTACTGGCTAGACACTAAGTACTTGCTGTCACCAGCGAAGTACAGAGCACAGTTATCACTAGTCTTTTTGATTCTTACCAATACACTGACCTTTTCTTGCTGCATCCTAAAGCCCGAAAGACTTCAAAGGTCTGCAGTGCCCCAAAGCCTCTCTAAATCCCTTGTGAAATTCAGAACTTTAGGCTCTGTCTCTAACCCTCACATCACAAGCAACCAAGTGTCGCCCATCCTGTCCGCTCCCCCAGCCTCTCTCAACTGTTTTCTACCCCTCTCTACAAACCCAGCTCCTTTCTTCAGACACAAAAGTGAAAATGTCGACACATTTCAAGCTCTAGGAGTCATCAGCCCACAAGATCCACAGATAGTCAGGATGGGCTAGAAATAAGATATAAAATGGGGATTAAAACCTTTTTCCCAGAGTTTGCTTAACATCTCTTTCTGGGAAAAGCTAGGAAGATGAAGCTAATCAGAGCTAGCCAGCTGTTCTTTACACATTATGAAAAGAACTCATCTTCCTCCTTTCGAAATTGTCTTGGCTTTCCATATTCCTGTTCATGGAACAGCATTCCCATTCATTATTTCTTTCTCTCTCTCCCCATGCCTGGGGCCCCCACACACACAAGCACACGCACATGAACACACACACATTCACCTCTACTTGGTCAACAACTTCTGTTGATTTACCTCCTAAATATCTTTCAAATCCACCACTTTGTCTCTACCCAACCAATGTTGCCCTGGACCTAGCCATTCTGTTTCAACTGACTTTTTTGCAACAGTTTTTTAAACTGCTCTCCTTGCCTCTACTTTAGCTATAGTTAACATGATCTTTGCAAAACAATCTGTGGCATCCCCAGTTTTTCAATCCTTCAATTAATATTGTTAAAGAACTTATTAGATGCAAAATCTTGCCTTTAGAAGTCAATTCAAATGCTTTATCAGAATATACGAGGCCTGGCCCCAGTTTCCCAGTTCAATTTTTCAGCACTGCTCAGCGATAAATTTGCCTTCTCACCAAGCTAACATACATGGTCAGATTTTCTCTGAGCTTCTTCCCAGGATACCCAATGTCCTTACTTTACATGCAAATATATTTTTTCTTTAAGTCGACACATCTTTTCTTACATGAGGGTTAATTTATAAAACTAAATATTTGTAGCCGAGGTTTTTAAACAAATATTAAAGAAATGTCAGCAACTACATTTAATTATGGTTGTATTGCTTTGTTGTTAATGGATGCGCTTCATTGTGGACATTTTAAAAGCTAACTAGCATGCACTGCAATGTCTCAAAGGAATCCTGAACTTTTGACTGTATTTTACTGTTGAGCAAGACTCTCTTGCAGCTGGGTTATTTCTTCCCTTGACTAATTGTGCAAGCTATTTAACTATGACATGTGGTTTGCCTCACAGTGCATTTTAATATTAAATAATTTAAAACAAGAGTTTTTTTCATTACCAACAAAACAAGCATTTTTAACATAAAGAGGTACTCTTCAATCAATCAACTTTGCAACTTTTAAAAATTTGTCCAATCTTCTCTTCTTACTAGCATAACCATAGCAAGGGTTTACCTTGTGCTTGGAAAATTCATCAAGTACTCATAATTCAAGTTTCACTGGCTGCTGTTTCTCTTCTTCTCAGACCCGATCAGATGAAAACCGATCACCACCTACCAGACAGAACCAATAGATTATTGGTGATTTGTTCTCTGTCTTGCACACTTGGCCAGTGAAGTGCTAATGCCCAGTATATGAATAAGGCTGAGGGGTTCAGGATGGAGCCAGAGCAGAGTAGGACAAGATATGCCCTCCACTTTTCTAGGTCTCAATTTCCTGAAAGATACCTTCAATTAGCTTGCAAAGAGCATCAAATTCACAGGCAGACTAAACATAGGTCTGTGTTCTTGTCACCTCACTAAATCTCAGTTTGGGAGTCATTTCCTTGGTGGTAACTTCCCTAGTATTGCCTCTCTGAATTTTATAGATATTTGTGGGAATCCCCTTGGCAACATAATGCTACTCTCACTGAGTGTCTGATTGTCTCTCTCCCTCACTAAACTATTAACTTCCTGAAGACGCAGACTAATACTATTTCTTGTTCTCTAGGAAAACGGGTCCACAATAACTGTTTACTCAATGCATCAATGAATGAATGATCATTGCATTAGGTGTTCACAAATAGCTCTAGTTTCCTAAATTACGTTTTATTTCTTGCGGATTTTCCTCCAGGTGCAAACTAAAGAAGATGATTTGGAAACAGCTTTCTACGACGATTTAATTTCTCTTGAAGATAATAAAGATCAAGAAGTCTTAGGTTCTGGCCTAGCAACGAGCTCTTATCATGTACCAATTTTCTATTCCTCAAAGAGAAGTCAAAGCAGCTCCCATTCTTCTGCCTTCAAACAAGCCATTCAAGCCTCCCACAAAAAGGTAATAAAAGTGGTTCTTGATCTTCTTAATTTCTCCTGAAAAATAACACCAATTCCAGCAATCGTGCAAGGAGAAGGAGATCATTTTAATATCAAATAGTAGGATTTCTAACATAGATTTAAGCAGACTTACTTTTTTGTTGTTATAGCCCACTTCAAAAGTTATAGAGATAATAATGCCTTTTTTGCAAGCATTTGGCTGTGTTTGTGTTCTTGCTATTTTGTCTTATTTTTTTAAGTGCTTTTCTTATAAACCACATGAAACAGAATGTTGCTTTTTTTAAACATAATCTGACAGTCTAGGGTCTTTGCTGGAGAAATTCAGCCAACTTCTATTTAGTATCTTTCATGAAATATTTAATCATACTCCTTCCCTCTTTAATGTATTTCACTCATTTAACTTTGTTGCTAGTTTCTTGTTCCTTTACATTTCTTCTTACTTTTTTTGGTCATTTTGGAAGTTCTACTAAACTTTTAAATTCTGCTGGTACTTACCTTTCTCTGGTTAATGCACATAATTAAACCAATGTTTTTCTTTTATTCCATAAAGTAATATATAGCCTCCACCAAAGGATTAATCATTTTTCTACTCCCCGCATTCCATTCCCACAATCTCCAAACATACTTGCTTCTTTCTTTCCCCACCACTACCACCACAAGCCTCCAAAGCCTCCAGTTTTATTGAGATAGTTCAAAATCTTTGTAGTCCAAGCTATTCCTAGGGATTGTTTTGTATTCTTTTTTATATTATATATGTTCATTAGTAATTTATTCTGGATCCCATCTTCCCTATTAACAATTCCTCACATAATACTGATAAATTCCAGTTCAGAATATGTATTTTGTATTTGTGTAATTCTATGTATGTGTGTATGAGTATATATTTTATATAGGTCTAGTACTTTGGCCACCTCATGAGTTGACTCATTGGAAAAGACTCTGATGCTGGGAGGGATTGGGGGCAGGAGGAGAAGGGGACGACAGAGGATGAGATGGCTGGATGGCATCACTGACTCGATGGATGTGAGTCTGAGTGAACTCCAGGAGTTGGTGATGGACAGGGAGGCCTGGCGTGCTGCGATTCATGGGGTCGCAAAGAGTCGGACACGACTGAGCGACTGAACTGAACTGATATCCCATATACATGCTCATTACCACTTCTTCTTTCATCTTCCCTTTCTTGAGATCCTGTTCTCATGCAATTGCCATATTTTCAGTGTTTTCTTTAGGTAGGATACATGCAAAGTATATTCCCTAAATCCTTATATATATACAAATGTCTACCTTTTCATTGAACAATAAAGATGCAAAATATCTTGATGGATAAAGGAATCTTGGAACACAGTCTTATTTTCTTGATAGCTGGTGGATGTTATTCTACTATCTTCTAATTTCTATTGTTACATAGGAAAAATTACATGTAAGCTGATCTTCTTTCTTTTGTTCTCTCTCTGGAAATTTGCAATTTTTAATACTCTAAGCATTGGACTTTATCTACTAATCTTGCCAGGAATTAATGGAACTTTTCAATACATAAAACTGCATCTTCATTGGTTAATATTTCCTCATATCTTCCTTTTTCCTTTGTTTGCTTGTAAAATCTTCTAGATATGTATTCCAACTCTTAAGTGATTTAGGGGATATATTTCTATTAGGCATTTTTAGACATTTACAAGTGTCTTTTAAAATAGTATCTATTTCTCATTACAACCACCACTCTAAGTAGGATTTATTCTTTCCAAAGAGACATATGGCAAGATTGAGTCCTGAATCCTAGAACTTGATGGGAGATGTGAAAAGAATAGACCAAAGTATCAATGTCAGAACCAAAGGGACCAGCACTGGAGGGCACCATTTTATTGTTCTTTATGTTTCTACCATAGTGCCACTCATATTTTTTATTAATTCACTCATATACTTATGTAAAATGAGTACTTATAATACTTTACAGATAATTTTTCCAAGCATTTCATCTGTCTTCAAAATAACCCCAAGAGGTAATGTTGTTGTTCACTCAGTCATGTCCAACTCTTTGTGACCCCATGGACTGCAGCATGCCAGGCTTTCCTGTCCATCACCATCTACTGGAGCTTGCTGAAAGTCATGTTCATTGAGTCGGTGATGCCATCTGACCATCTCATCCTCTATTGTCCCCTTCTCCTCCCGCGTTCCATCTTTTCCAGCATCAGAGTCTTTTCCAATGAGTCAGCATTAGGTGGCCAAAGTATTGGAGTTTCAGCATCAGTCCTTCCAGTGAATATTCAGGGTTGATTTCTTTTAGGATTGACTGGTTTGATCTCCTTGCTGTCCAAGGGACTCTCAAGAGTCTTTTCCAATACCACAGTTCAAAAATATCAATTCTTTGGCACTCAGCCTTCTTTACTATTTAACAAGTAATGGTAGATATTTTTAACATCATTTTGCAGATAAGTAGACTGAAGTCCATATATTTATTTTTAATTCAACTGACATCCATCACAGACCTACCCTGCATCAGGCACTATACTCAAGTACAAGAAGCTAAGTGACTCTCGTGCTTGTAAAATGAGTAAATGCCAGAATTGGGAATTGAAATCAATTTTCTAATTTTTGCCCACTATCCACACCTACCACATTCTATTTCAAGCTTCTTGCTTATTTTCATCAAAGTCTGAAAAGAGTATAGCTCTAGTGATATGAGCATGTAAAAAAAGAACAAAACAGTTTCCTTTTATAACAAAGACTGGTAGCCTACTTAAAAAATTTTTTATTTATTTATTTTTGTCTGTGCTGGGCCTTCGTTGTGACACAGGCTTTCCTCTAATAGTAGCAAGTGGGGGCTACTCTCTAGTCACGGTGTGCAGGCTTCTCACTACAGTGGCTTCTCTTGTTGAGGAGCATGGACTTGGGTACACGGCCTTAGTTGCTCCACGGCATGTGGGATCTTCCCAGATCAGGGATCAAACCCATTTCTCCTGCACTGGCAGGCAGATTCTTTACCACTGAGCCACCAGGGGAGCCCCTGTTAGTTCACTTCTGAATGGATTATGGGTTATATCATGGATTATATCATGCCCCTCACACTTAACCAAATTATATTCTTAAGACAAGTTAGTGTCAGAATTACCAGGAAGTAAAAATACATCTCCCTAGGTCCTTCTTTTAATTTACTGATTCAGACTATCTGGGATTGGGTGTGTGATTCTGGCTTTTTTTTTTTTTTTTTAAGTCCTCCAGCTTGCTCTAATATCATATTCAGGATTGGAAATGACTGCCCAAAAATATAATCAAAGATGAGGAGAGAAATGGAGGTGTTGAAATACCTGTGTGTGTGGGTGTTGTAGTCACTTAGTCGTGTCCAACTCTTTGTGATCCCATGGACTGTAGCCCACCGGGCTCCTCTGTTCATGGAATTTGCCAGGCAAGAATACTGAAGTGGATATCCATTCCTTTCGCCAAGGAATCTTCCCAACCCTGGGATTAAAGTCGGGTCTCCTGCATTGCAGGCTGGTTTCTTTTATTGAATGAGCCGTGTGTGTGTGTGTGTGTGCGTGTGTGTGTGTGTGTATCTACACAGACACATATATATACCAGCTTTCCTGGTGGCTCAGAGGGTAAAGTGTCTGCCCACAATGCGGGAGACCTGGATTCGATCCCTGGGTTGGGAAGATAACCTGGAGAAGGAAAAGGCAACCCACTCCAGAACTCTTGCCTGGAAAATCCATGGACGGAGAAGCCTGGTAGCCTACAGTCCATAGGGTTGCAAAGAGTCGGACAAGACTGAGTGACTTCACTTTCACTTTCAATATTAAGATTTGCTTTTCAGAATTGGTTTTTAAATGTCTCTAACGCGCTAGAGAATACTTACAAAACTCTTATCTGTAGGTAAACAGCTTTTATTTGATCCTCTAATATCTGCCTCAAAGTGGAAACATTTCAGACTATTCACAGTATCAGGTTCAAACATATGAAATTGCTGATATTCAACCATTTTTGACTTACAAGATTGGCAACTTTGTATGATTCAACCCAACATCTTTGATTAGATCTGAACAGAATCAGGATATCTCAGGTTAAATAGAAAATGCTTCTGCAACCTCTCTTAATCTTCAAATACTGAAAACAAGGTCCCACAAGCTTAAAAATCATTTCAAGCCCTTCAGCGGTGCTCAATGCTTTATTTTGTCAAGCATAGATCTGACTAAACATTGGTTGGTCAGATAGTCTGTTTCAAAGTTAAAACACCAGTTATCTGAGTAGGATTCAGTGCGTTTTTGAATTGCTTTACAAAACTGAACCAACAAAAAGATGGTTAAAATAATGCAAGATCTCACAAAATGTTGAAATAGACCATACATAGTTAATACCTTGCTGTCATGTAATTTTTTAGTCCAAAATAGCCAGTTCTAGCCATCAGAAACTGACAAATGGAGCACCAGGGAGATGTTTGTGCTAAGCTGAGTTACCAAAATTTTGCTTGTATGTCCTACAATTTTGTTTTTAAAGTGACCTGAAAATTTTGAACAGCCTATTTCAATGTGCATAACCAAACAGGCATTTCATATATTCAGGGAATAAGAGTGCTTCTTCCTAAGAGCACAATGTCCCTCTACCTTTCCAAAGCCACACCTCCATGACAAAACTCAAGTATTAAACTTACAGTTAATGGACACTTAAAATATAAGCTCCACAAAGGCATGAATTTTTTCTGCCTTGCTCATATTTGTGTCCACTGCCTCTGAGATAGCTCAGAGAAACACGTATTGAAGAGAAGAAGGGAGCAAAGAGAAAGGGAGGGGAGGAGGGAGGAAAAGTAAGAGGAAAACAGAGGGGAATGAATGTTGCCTCTTCCTCAAGCTTTGTGGCGTTTTTTGTTTTTTTTTTTCCCTTCTGTGTTAATAGTCATTTTGTGTCATAATTATAGCACATGGGAAGTTAGCTGTTTAATAATTTGCAGCCATAATAATAACAGGTTTAACAATTTAACTAATACAGATTTTTGGCTAAAATATACCCCTCTCTTTTTATTACTTAAACATTCAGTTCAGTTCAGTTCAGTTCAGTCGTTCAGTTGTGTCCCACTCTTTGCGACCCTATGAATCGCAGCACGCCAGGCCTCCCTGTCCATCACCAACTCCCGGAGTTCACCCAGACCCACGTCCATCGAGTCAGTGATACCATCCAGCCATCTCATCCTCTGTCGTCCCCTTCTCCTCCTGCCCCAAATCCCTCCCAGCATCAGAGTCTTTTCCAATGAGTCAACTCTTCGCATGAGGTGGCCAAAGTACTGGAGTTTCAGCTTCAGCATCATTCCCTCCAAAGAAATCCCAGGGCTGATCTCCTTCAGAATGGACTGGTTGGATCTCCTTGCAGTCCAAGGGACTCTCAAGAATCTTCTCCAACACCACAGTTCAAAAGCATCAATTCTTCGGCGCTCAGCCTTCTTCACAGTCCCACTCGCACATCCATACATGACCACAGGAAAAACCATAGCCGTGACTAGACGGACCTTTGTTGGCAAAGTAATGTCTCTGCTTTTGAATATGCTATCTAGGTTGGCCATAACTTTCCTTCCAAGGAGTAAGTGTCTTTTAATTTCATGGCTGCAGTCACCATCTGCAGTGATTTTGGAGCCTAAAAAAATAAAGTCTTTCACTGTTTCCACTGTTTCCCCATCTATTTCCCATGAAGTGATGGGACCGGATGCCATGATCTTCGTTTTCTGAATGTGGAGCTTTAAGCCAACTTTTTCACTCTCCACTTTCACTTTCAAGAAATCAGTTACAATATCTAAAATTTTTTAAAACAACAGTATATGTGGATATACTCATAAAACTCAGTGTCTATGGAAAAGGACAATTTAGTGGAATGAAATTTGGGGCAGCTACCAACCACATAATCCTAAATTAACCTGACATAACAAGAGATGATTAAAGAAAAAAAGAACCTCCAAACAAATAGTTCTGTTTGTGGATATAGGACAGAGGATATAAACAATTTTGCTTAATTTTACCACCTAAGTAATTTTGAGTCATAGCATCTGTGAAGTGTCACAGATGAAGGCTGTGCACAGGTGACTTTGCCCGGATAACTGAGACCCAGAGAATTGACATGCTTTCCCCAGCTGGTGGACAAAGCTACAACTTGAATCTCATTGTGTAACTTCCAGCTGAAAATGTATACAATATTTTTTCAATTATTTGCATTAGCAAGACTTTCTAAATAAAAATGCAGTATGGGTGCACCCATGATTGACCATCAAAAAAGCAAGATTGACTTTTTTGATCCTTGATTTCTTTTTGGTAGACAGCATATCCCTCCGTCACACAATTTACATGATTGAGGTCAGCTTATCTGTTTAGCATTTTGGATATCTAAGGAAACTGAACTGATGGAAAAGGTTCTGGAAAAATAAGATGAAAATTATCATTTTGTATGTGGGAACATTCAATGGACAGTTAACAATTATAATACTATGGGTACAATGAAGCTGATGATAAACATTTAATGTTTGATACCTCAAGCTTTCATTACCTTTAATCATCTTTTTTTTTTTTCACTTCTTTCTTCTCTTTCATTTAGGCTTCCAGTTTTATTAGGATCCATAAAGTCATAAAAGTCTTAAACTTCACAATGAAAACTAAAGATCTGCAGCTTTCTGATGTCTTCTTGAAAGCACTTAACCATCTGCCTCTAGAATACAACTCTGCTCTATACAGCCGGATCTTTGATGACTTCGGGACTCACTATTTCACCTCTGGCTCCCTGGGAGGCGTGTACGACCTCCTCTATCAGTTTAGCAAGGAGGAACTAAAGAACTCAGGTTCGATTTCTTCAACACTTATTTTTAACTGATAAGATACTGTGTATTGTATTTTTCTCTTACTCTATCCTTTCAGTTCTTTATTGACTTTATTTCGACCGTGCTTTATTTCCAAAATGATATGTAGAACAACGAAAATGTACATACTCAAGAAAATAAAAATAGAAAATTCAGGCCAAACGAAGAAGGAGAAATAAATAGGCTTAACCTCCTTGGGAATCAGATTTGTCCCAGAATTTCCTGACATTTAAGAACATCATAAACTGCCTGCTGCTGCTGCTAAGTCGCTTCAGTCGTGTCCGACTCTGTGCAACCCCATAGACGGCAGCCCACGAGGCTCCCCCATCCCTGGGATTCTCCGGGCAAGAACACTGGAGTGGGTTGCCATTTCCTTCTCCAGTGCATGAAAGTGAAAAGTGAAAGTGAAGTCGCTGAGTCTTATCCAACACTTAGCGACCCCATGGACTGCGGCCCATCAGGCTCCTCCGTCCGTGGGATTTTGCCTAGCAGTGGTAAACTAAAGAGAGATAGATACATGCTATCACCTAGGAAAACAAAATTTGTCTTGGAACTAAACTCTAAAAAATAATTTACTTATAGAAATTTTATAAAATTGTAATTACAACAAATCCACTGACACTTTTTTTTTTTGCTACATGGCTTGTGGAATTTCAGTTCCCCCAACAGAGATTGAACCTGGGCCCCTAGGCAATGAAAGCACTGAGTCCTAAAGACTGGACCTAGTCTTTTTCTTTTAATGCTTTTAACTAAAAGCCAAGGACAAAAGATGAAAAGCAATTAATAACTTGACAAGGGACTAAGTTAATATGAGCCAGACAGGCCCCTACTGGTGGCGAAACTTGAAACCAGATGGGAGGCACTTTTCTTTGAGGAAAAGTTGCAATTTTATATCTAGGGATATAATCTGTGATATTTTCTGCTTACATATAAAATAATAATATAAATCTTGGTTTAAAAAATAACTTTTGATTTCTTAACTATTATCTTGCTGCTGCTGCTGCTGCTGCTAAGTCATTTCAGTCGTGTCCGACTCTCTGCGACCCCAGAGACGGCAGCACACCAGGCTCTCCCGTCCCTGGGATTCTCCAGTCAAGAACACTGGAGTGGGTTGCCATTTCCTTCTCCAATGCATGAAAGTGAAAAGGGAAAGTGAAGTCCCTCAGTCACCAATATTCATTCCTATTAGAGCTTAAGTACCTTTTTATAAATTTGTTTTCAGGCTTCAGTGTGAAATGACACAGCATCCTTGTGATGCTTCTATCTTTAAAACATGATTAGGAACTATGTAATAACCAGAACCCAAGTGTCCAATTCTCCTAAATAAATCAGAATTCTTGATCATTTGACTCTTCTACAAAAGAAATCAGGAATTTATTTTAAAAGACACCAAGCCAACCCTGGGGTCAGTAGAATTTCAGTCCCTCTATTCTTATATCTCATAATGGCAAATAGTTATATTTAATGTGGATTCCCTGAGTCTTTCCTAACTTTAAATGAGCAGATGTCCATCATGATCTGCTTTTTAAGAGAGGAGATAGGACATATGTCTTTAAAAAGGATTTTCAGTAAGAAGGTCTTCAAAATTTTTTGCCTGACAGAGTTCACTGAAATCCCAGAGATTTACACTGCGATGGGCTTTCCACATTGCCTCTTACATTTCATTACAGTTATCCTTTCTACTGGAGTAATGTTTGCTCGCTGAATTGGATGTCTTTGCCATTGAGAACAGCATCAACCTTAAAGCTGAGCAAAAATGATTGGGGGAAGTCTCTGGCCCTTGTCTTGGTCTCGTCTCACCCTAGGGACGAAATTATTCTGGTCACTGCTGCTGTAGCCCAGAGAATAATTTCTCCCTCGATAAGCTATACGCATCATGCATTTACAGCAAAGCTGCTCAAGGCTTAGAGTTCAGGTCAGTTCAAGAACTATGTGAATCTTTAATCAACTATCCAGGATTTTAATAGTTGAAGCCCCATAACTAAAATGAAGAGTAATGAGCTGTACTTTCTTCCTGAAACACTCTCACTTTCCATCTCTTTCTCTTTAAATAAAGGTAGAGACTTTAGACACACAGATATACATAATAAGAGAAAGAGAGTCTGAGGTGTCATATAAAACTGGAAACATATAACCATATACACCTATGTACACATACAAACACTACACATATATATATAATATTTACATATATGTATATAAGACATTCCCATATTTTATATGTAATATATAATCTTATAGTCATGAAATATGTGCATATATATGTGTGTATATATATATATACTTCTCTGAGTCACAATAATAATATTGGCACTTAATTTTAACTGTGGTTTAAGATGAAACACACTTAGAAAAAATCTCATTAAAATGGAATTCTCCAGTGGATGTGCTTTTCTGTCTTTGCCCACTCTCATATGGATGAATGTTTTTGCCACTCTCATATGTTTCATCTCATGTGGATGAATCCATATTTCGGCCTCCTCGCTTTTCCCCTTTTTAGTTCTTTTCCCCTTACTTCGTTTGCCACAATGTAGAGCTAGAGTTTAGGCTTAGTTTTATTTGCTTTATTCAATAAGAGTTATATCCCTTGTCATTAATTTAAAAAAAAAATGACTCGAATACCTCAGAGTACTTTCTCTAGTGCAAGAAGAATAAAACAAAATTAAATTGCTTTTTATTTGCATCTCTTGATATATTCCTCTCTTCTGCAGTGTTCCATGGTCAATTTAAAACCTTGAATAAAAAGTTGACCTTGCTCCAGTGTGCAAGGTAAAAAGAACTTCAGGGACACAGAGAAAACAGTAAACAATTAAAATATCATGTTATACAACATGGTAATTTTAAATTTCTTTTGCTGGGAAGTCATGTTCTGCTCTGATTGAAAAATAAAAACTATTCACCCCACTGTTTATCAGTATGACATTTTTGATTGACACTGTTGATCTTTGCCCAGTCAGAGTAGCTGAAGACATTTCCAGAATACTCATTCCTGTGCCACATCAAACTCAGGTTTGAGACTGCAAATGCTTCAGCATCAAGCAACTCCTTTGTCAGTGTGGATAGGGTCAGACGTAAGCTACAGGGCATCTTGTGGGGAAGAAAAGGCTGGTACAGAAATTCACTGATAAAGCCTTGACATTTTCAACACCGTGTGACCAATACCACGGCTCACAAGAGAGATTCGTCATTCAAATCTTGAAGGATTCCCCTGTAATCATCAGAAACTGAAATTAACGAGGTTTATAGTTCATTAATTATGCTATAGTTAATAAATTGGTCACATGCAATTTAATTTTCACTTATAAGTCATAGAAGCTAGGGACTTGCCCGGCGGTCCAGTGGTTAAGACTCTGCCTGCCAATGCAGAGGATATAAGTTTGATCTCTGGTCAGGGAGTTAAGATCCTACATGCCTCAAGGCCAGAAAATCAAACCAAAACAAAAAACCCAGAAGCAACATTCTAACAAATTCAATAAAGACTTTAAAAATGGTACACTTCAAAAAATCATTTAAAATAAATCATAGAAATCTAATGAAAGAATAAGAAAGGGTTAGGGGACCATTAAATTCCTCACACGGCCCAAACACTTGACTGACCCATTTATAAGAACAATGCCACCAGAAGAAGAATGAGTCATATTTATTCAGCCTAATCCAAACAGCCATCTTTTTTGTTAGAAATTAAAATGCCAGGTACACACGAGGGCCTCAAACCAAGACTTTTTTTACTCCCAATCTTTGATTTATCTCTTTGAATGTGTCAAACTATTGAAAGAACTACAAAGTAGGAAGCCTCATCCGCTTCTACTCAGCTTCATTCCTTGGTGAGCTGCACACTCAGGTTTATATTCTAGCATCACACACTCACGTGGTGCCTCTGGCTCTGATAACACTCTTCCCTGCCTCTTGTAACCTGCAACCCTAAGAATCAGTATTTGATAAACCACTTTGCTTTAAGGTGCTTAATAGTTCACCTAACAGCTCTATCTCTTATGTACTTGTATTTTGCAAGGCAATTTTAAACTAAACAGCAAAAAAATTGGATTCTAATTTTGGTGTTTCACGTACCAGGTCAGGTGACTTGGGAAGCTGTTTAAAAAAAAAAAAAGGAAACAGTTCTCAAACTACCCCAGAGAGGCAATACCAAGTCAGCCTCCAAACAGCCAGACCTGTTTCCCTGCCTCTGTCCCACTCAATCCCTGACATCCTCCACCAATTTTTGAAGTCCTTAAGAATAATGGGGAACACGTGTACACCCGTGGCGGATGCATATTGATGTATGGCAAAACCAATACAATATTGTAAAGTAAATAATAATAATAATAAAATAAATAAATAATAAATAATTAAAAAAAAAAAGAATAATGGACCAGCATTAGGGCAAGAAAGACTGATTCAGATACCAAAATCCTCAACAAATGAGAAAGTTTGGCAAAAGATCAGGACAATGAGGACCAAAGGTATTAGAACTGGATACTCTGAGTCTTGGAGCATGAGGGTTTTTACAAGACTTATACAACTGTGGTGTGTCATCCTGTGCAAGCAGTCCTGGGAAACTAGAAAGGTATCAAGCCCCGCTCCCACTCCTAAAGAGCCTAGGAACCAGGCAGCATCAACTTCCCTTGAAAACAACAGGGAAAACGTATCAAGTATGGGCTTGAATTAAGATAAACAGAAAGAGTGAACAGTCCCGGAGGACACTGAAGAGTTCATGAGTCAGGAAGTCAGTTTCTGAGACAAAACCAAAGGGTTTTGGAGATAGAGTGAACAGCCAAGTCAGGGAGAGGAAGCTTAGATGAGTACGGGAATGAGTGTTCAGAGAAGGAGAGGTGACCAACGAGATTTACACTTGAGGTGGTGAACAGAGGAAGAAGTGAAGCGGACTCAGTCCCCACAGGATCAGCTGTGGCCCTCAAAGAACAGTGCCCCTGACGATGGGGCACCAAACAGAGCAGGTGTTCATCTCCTGATTTGCTGTACAGGGGCAGTGGCCAACAGCGTGGGCAAGCTTAGAGGTTTACTGTGTGCAGGCAACACGGAGAGGCCAACATGATCCCCACAGGGAGGATGGCAGGGACTCATAAATGCCTCTGCTCTTCAGGATGTCCCATGGCCTGTGAAGAACCGCCTTTGTAGTAAAAGCCTTAATCATTCGAGCTCACGGGAAGCAGAGGAGCTGGATGCTGGTACAGAGTACCTGTACCTTCCCGAGTGCTCAGAGTCTCATGCGCTTCTCTGAATTCTCCAGGGTGCATTCTCAAGGTTTTTTTCTTGTCCTTTATTTCCCAGGTTTAACAAAGGAAGAAGCCAAAAACTGCATCCGGATTGAAACAAAGAAACGCTTCCTTTTTGTTAAAAAAACAAAAGTGGAACACCGGTGCACCACTAACAAACTGTCAGAGAAGTACGAAGGTAACAGCACTCTCCTAGCAGTTACCTAGTGGGTTCCGACTGGCCATAACTTAAGCACCATATCGCACTTGGCTGTAACTGCACTGCTTTTCTATTTCATTCGTTTCATTTATCTGCCTCAGAGTCCTATGTGTGGTATGGAGGGAGCAAATCAAATATTGGTGCTACTCAAAACGGGACAGGGTTAGTATTTTCTTTACCTCCTATTTAGGTTGTCTGAATGCACATTTATTGATTCTTCCTATGGGCCAAACCCAGTACTAGATGTAAAGTAAGGACGGACATGAACTAGGTCTTCCATTCAAGGAGTTTACAAAGTAAGGATATATATAGACAACCATTAAAAATACAGAAGATGTAGTACACCCATACAATGAAATACTACTCAGCCATAAAAAAGAGTGAAATAATGCCATTTGCTTCAACATGGATGGACCTAGAGATTATCATACTAAGTGAAGTCAGACAAAGACAAATAACATATGATATCATTTATATGTGGAATCTAAACTAAGATACAAATGGACTTATTTACAAAACAGAAACAGACTCATGGACATAGAAAACAAACTTATGATTATCAAATGGGAAGTGGAGGTAGGGATAAATTAGGAGTTTTGGACTAGAAGATATAAACTAGTCTATGTGTACATGTGTGCCTAGCCACTCAGTTGTATCTGACTCTTTGTGACTCAATTGACTGTAGCTCGTCTGTCCAACAGGCTCCTCTGCCCTTGGGATTCTCCAGGCAAGAATACTGGAGTGGCTTACCATTTTCTCCTCCAAGAGATCTTCCCAACTTAGGGATCGAACCTGGGTCTCCTGCATTTCAGGTGGACTCTTTATCATCTGAGCCACCGGGAAAGACCTAAACTACTATAGATAAAATAGCTAAACAACAAGGTCCTACTGCATAGCACAAGAAACTACATTCCATATCTTATACTAAACCATAATGGAAAAAACTATGAAAAAATATATATATATATTTACATATGTGTGCTCAGTTGTGTCTGATTCTTTGCAACCCCATGGACTGTAGCCCACCAGGCTCCTTTGTCCATGGAATTTTCTAGGCAAAAATACTGGAGTGGGTTGCCATTTCCTACTCCAATATTTACATATATATATTTAATATATATATAAAACAATGATTTTGTTGTACACTAGAAACTAGCACAAAATTGTATATCAACTATATTTCAATTAAAAAAAAAAAAAAGACTGGTAAGTTCTAAGAAGGGGGATTCCCAGATGGCTCAGTGGTAAAGAATCTGCCTGCCAATGCAAGAGACACAGGTTTGATCCCTCGGTCAGGAACCTCCTATGGAGAAGGAAATGACAACCCACTCCAGAATTCTTGCCTGGGAAACCTATGGACAGAGGAGCCTAGAAGGCTACAGTCCATGAGGTCGCAACGAGTCAGACGCATGCACGGAAGCTCTAAAAGTAATACATTAAAAACGCTCAGACAACCAAGTGAGAAACCTGAGTGCTACCTTTGATTTCTCCCTCCCTCTTTCTTGCCTCTACAAGCAGTAAGCAGTCATTCCTCCTTCTTAATATTTCTCCCAGTTCTCCCCAGTTCCTCATTTCCGTGCACATGCCTTCCATTCATCATTTCCAACTTGGATTACCACAGAGGTCTCCCAACTGGTCCCTTTGCCTCTGGTCTTGCCTTATGGTACACATTTTCTGTGAGAGGAATATTCTCCAAGGTAAATCTTATCATGAAACACTCAGGACTTAAACATGTCATGGCTTCACATAGCCTTGAAGATAAGTTCCTGCCTCACTTTCTGCCTAGCTAAGTTTCTGCCTCTCTTTCCTAAATAAGTCATGCTCTCGACTGTGCCTTGTCATTATAAATAACTCCTTCTCTGTGTAAAATTCTCTCATTCCCTTATTTTTTCTGACTGATGACTACTTCTGCTCAGAACAAAGGGAATCACAGAAACTCCCAAAATATGAAGCTTATATTGTCACTGGGGGACAGCCAAGGTCACCCAGTATTATAAGTAGCCAAGCTACTTATAATAATAAGTAGATAGTTTTAAGTATCAGAGGCTATTGATGGTTTACATGTGGATGCCCATGTTGAGTATAAGCAAAATGAGAGCTGATTTGATAACTACACATTTGTATTACAGCCAAAAAAAGAGCAGTACGCAATCAACCTTGTAATGTAAACCAGAGAATATACAGATTCTATACCAGTTTGTCTTGCAATAGAATAACTTAATAAGAATGAGAATTCAATAAATCAAAAGCTCAGAGTTTGAAAATATTAAGTATAAGAATTAACTGAAAAGGAAGATTTCAAAACTAAGGTACAAGGACACAAATATTGAAAAGAATCACCATTATAGTTATAAATAGACACTGCAAATTCAAGATATAATTGTCTGAAAGTAAAATTAATAAAACAAAGATCTAAAGTAATTCATAATAAATGCAGAAAAATTCAGATATTAACCATTATTAAAGAATATCTAATGGAAATAAAATGACAAATATAATTTAATATATGGGAATTAGTGTTCCTGAAATAGTGAGCCCAAGAAATGAAAGAGAAAAACTATTTTAATAAATAGTAAATATATGAACATGTCCCTGAAAGAAAGGATGAAATTTGTCTTGATTAATTGTATCAGAAATATGGGTCAAATATGCAATTTCAAGGCAAATTCTAGCTAATTAACTAAATTCAAAGATTTTTAAAATGAATTCAAGTACCTTAGCTGAAAAAATAATTTCCCTGTAGAACAACAACAAAATCTGGCTGGCGTCAGACTTATTCACAAAATGCAATGCTAAGACAAGAGAGGAATGTTCACAAACTTCTAAAACAGAAAAGAAAATGTGTTCATATGTAAACATAACAGAAAGATATCTCAAAACCTGAGAGCATTCTGGAAATGTTCATTCTTGAGTACTCAATGAATAAAAACTACTCAACTGTAAAATCCATCCAACATAGAGATGAGAAAATGTCCAAAATGAACTCGTAACAGGAAGACACTGCAAAACCAGAGACTATTGCAGTAGAATCCAAACCAAATAATCAACCCAACCATCCATCCTACCCAGCTTACACATCCCTAATATTCCTGAATTGTGTCAACTCTCCAACCCAAGTTTTTAGTGCCTGGTTTATAGAACATTGTCAACTAACATTGATCAATCACAATGACAATTTGCCTAAAAACAAAGACGTATTTATGTTGTTTACTAAAAGCACACTTAAGAATATAGATATGTCTATTTCTAACCCTGAGCTAGTTTCAAAAGATAGTCTATATAGAATAGAATTTTTCATTATCTTGCTCATCATAGCTGTCATTGAGTCTCTTAGTCAAGTTTAACTCTTCTGTCACCCCATGGACTACAGCCCACCAGGTTCCTCTGTCTATGGGGTTTTCCAGGCAAGAATACTTGAGTGGGTTGCCATTTCCTTCTCCAGGGGATCTTTCCAACCCAGGAGTCGAACCCAACTATCCTGCCTTGCAGTGTACTCTTCACCTCTGAACCACTAGGAAACCCCTGGTTCTGATATCATACCATAGTGATAATACTTCATAAATCTGCTTGAAACTTTTGATATGTTTTGAGGCAGCTTTGGTGTCAAACTCATGTTGTGACAATGAGAAGCTTGCATAAGAAAGAGAAATATCTATTCTTCCTTCTAGCTGTTTTGCTTATGTTTGCACTATAGGTATCATCTTCAGTCTGAATTTTCTTTCTGGAATCTTTTTAAGCCATTTATTCACTTGTAAGCATTCTGTTCATAGTACTTAATAGAATAATAAATAGACTTAACTCTAGTTCTTTCTTTAAGATTCCAAGCTTATCATGTATAACTCTTACCATAGTGTCATTCCACTTATGACATATATGATATCAATCTAGCAAGTCAGAATCACTGTCAATAGGTATTTGATATATTGGCAAACAATGATTTCTCTCATATTTCACAAGAAAAATAAATGCAAAAAAAAAAAAAAACACCTTCTAAAATGTTCTTCCTATATCCCTCTTAAGCAGCTCACTTTGAAAAAGACCATAGTTTTTCCATAGAGAGAGTATTTCATCCATTGTTTTAATCATCCTAGTCTCCCTCACTGCAGAATTTCTAAATAGGGGCATGGCTGAACTTTACTGAAACTCCAGAACAGACATCAAATCAATGCCATTAACTATTACCCATATCACTAACCTCTTTACCATTTCATTTTCTCATTACATTTTCTTATCACCCAGCTGGGCTTCCCAGGTGGTGTAGTGGTAAAAATCCACATGCCAATGCAAGAGCCTCAGGAAATGAGCCTCAGGTTTGATCCCTGGGTCAGGAAGATCCCCTCGAGAAGGAAATGGCAACCCACTCCAGTATTCTTGACTGGAAACTTCTATCAACAGAGGAGCCTGGCAGGCTAGAGTCCATGGGGTCGCAGAGTCAGACACAACTGAGCACGCACACACACTCATATTAAAGACACTATTAGTTAATAGGAATTGTCCTGAAAATGTATGTAAAAGATCTTTGCTATATACAGTAAATGCATTATCTCTAAAGCAACATTGTGCCAACTCCTATGTTTAATTTTTCCCTTTGGTTAGTTGTACTTTTACTCCTATCTTTAAGCTTAAAAGCATTCTATCACCTTTTTCTGTAATTGTAGTCAATTATGGCATGGTGGTCCCCTGAATGGGTGTCAGAAACCATGTGATTTATGTTATTCTGGGGCCCAAGACATATGCTTATATAAGTCAAAAGTGGGAGGTTTGGCATCAAAGAGCAGGAGGCAGAGTCCTTAGGCCTTGGATTAAGTCTGTATCCCACCCCTTCTCTCTCCTTAGTAACCACGTGTTCCAGGCCAAATTACTTCTGGCTTCAAAGTCCATGTTTATTATAACACCTACTTCTCAGGATTGTTATGAAAATTACATGAATAATGAGAGTAGAGTGCCCGACATACACGAGTTGCTTAATAAATGGTAGCTGTTAGCACTATGGTTATCATTTCTATTATTAAACTCCCTCTAGGGACAGGAGGTGTGTTCCAGAGCTTTCACTTAGCTGACTTAATGGAGCTACAAGGTTCTGCCATCTGCTCCTTTTTCCTGTGCAAATAGGCTTTACTTTCAAGTTTGAATTTGCAATAAAATTAAACAAGTCATTTTCCTGAAATACCTTGCAGGTTCCTTTATGCAGGGATCAGAGAAATCCATATCGCTGGTTCAAGGTGGGAGGAGTGCGTATGCGGCGGCTTTGGCTTGGGAGAAAGGGAGCTCGGTTCCGGAAGAGAGGGTATTTTCTGACTGGTTAGAATCAGTGAAGGAAAATCCTTCTGTGATCGACTTTGCGGTAAGATTGAAAAGCATTATGGGTAAGAGCTAAAACTGTTGTCTGGCAGCCCAAACTATGTACCACACAATTCCTTTTCCATTTTCTTCTCAGATGATAAAAGAAATGTGTTTCTTTGGTGTGCATGCACAATATACCTTTTTAAAAAACATTGAATTACACATCTCTTGTTTTTGCTGTTCGAACAAGCATTCTGTAGTTAAGCATTTAGAATTCATAGCATACATAAAATACCAAAAGAGGAAATTTGGTGCATAAAACTGCCTAAACTTGCCTAGAGTAGGGCTCTTTATCTTCCCATGTATATAATACATTTGATTTCTGTATTTTTCTTGCAATTCTTTAGTTGATGAGCACTCCTAAATCTTCATTTATAGCTCTGTGGGATATATGAGATTTTAGATCCATTTGAAATTCTGTTTCTATCACCATTGATTAAATTTACCAGTCTTATATTTGTTGTAATTACATTAAAGGGTGTTTTTTATTATGTCTGAAATACTTTGTCCACAAATCAGTCATATGCCACTTAAGCCAGTTTTGCCTGGAATATAAGCACATTTTTTAAAGCCACTGAAGGAGCTATTCTGCTCATTTCATTCAAATGAAAATAAAGGAATTCAATCATCATGAAAGTAGGATGATTTACATGCAGTGTGAAGATATTTGGAATTCTACAGGTTATGGTAGGAAAATGTGGTCCAGCCATCCATCTGGGCACTTGTGAGTCATACACTGCATAGAGAGTCATTCCTCTGGGGTTTTAAAATGTTGATGAGCCTTGATTTTTGTGTTAGCCCCCATATTTGTTATTGTAATTCTTCTATTAATTCTACCAGCAAGTTCATTTCTTTGTGTTCTCTCTCCACATTTTTTCACCTGGTTCACCAAAAGCCAATAGTATTGTCCCTGGAAAAACAAAGAACACAGACTTCACTCTTCCCAGATCTTTGTGCTTGAGTCAAACTTGTTGATGTTTCACCAAAACATTCCTGAGCTGCCTGACTCTTAGTCACTTATCTCCAGACGTTGATGCTTAATAAGTAAGATTCTCATAAGTGACACCTCATCTGAGGCTTCCTCCATAGTAGAAGCGCAGGGAAAGTAAACTCTAAGTACATTACACTTGCTGTACTTTAAGGACAGTGGAAGCCAGCTAATCTTGAAGACTGCTGCTCTACCCAGGATAGAAGGGAAGAAGCTCCCTGCCCTCCCCTTCCCTCATGGAGAGGGCTTTTCTCTACTGGTTCAATAGACAGATATGCCGTATTCTACAATAATCTCTTTGAAGCATACGATTGCCCAGGTCTTGCCTCTGATTCCATGAGAACTGGGTGGTGATGTCAACATGTGCCAAAGAGGTAACTCTAACTAGAGCTTCCCCCTCCCATCTGCTCTTAGCTTGCTCCCATCACGGACCTGGTCAGAAACATCCCCTGTGCAGTGACAAGACGGAACAACCTCAGGAGAGCTTTTCAAGAGTATGCAGCCAAGTTTGACCCTTGCCAGTGTGCTCGATGCCCTAACAATGGCCGCCCCGTGCTCTCAGGGACCGAATGTCTGTGTGTTTGCCAGAGCGGCACCTATGGCGAGAACTGTGAGAGACGGTCCCCGGATTACAAATCTAGTAAGTGTCAGTAACTTACTAGGGGGCAGGAAGCTTTCCCCTCCCCAAGGTATTCTGCGTTGGTTGATGAAAACAGCAAAACAAACAAAACTTGTCCTTGCAATTTCCACCTTATGCAAATTCACAAGGAAATTAGGCCTGGAGAAAATTAGACTCAAAAGTCAAACAGTTTGATGTCAATCTCAGCTGTAACCTATCAGCTGTGTGACCTTGGAAAAGTCACCAAACCTCTCTGTGCCTCAATCTGTTTTCCATAAAATGTGGATAAGGCCACTATACACTCGAAAGCTATATATGTGTGTTTATGTAGTTGGGCTTCCCAGGTGGTGCTAGTGGTAAAGAACCCACCTGGCAATGCAGGAGACATAAGAGAAGTAGGTTTGATCCTTGAGTCAGAAAAATCCCCTGGAGAAGGAAATGGCAACCCACTCCAGTATTCTTGCCTGGAGAATCCCATGGACAGAGGAGCCTGATGGGCTACAGTCCATCAGGTCACACAGAATCAGACACAACTGAAGTGACTAAACAACAACAACATATGAATATGAAATAAACAGCACAATGCCTATAACATAAGGTAAATAAAATTTAAAAACATACTATAAAGTAAACTATATGATACTGATGTTATGAGTCTCTTATGCATTATAATGTAGAATAAGGATGGCTTGTAATAAGGGACAAATTAAGCCACAATCAAAATTTTCATACTGGACTAAGATATATTCATAGCTACCTCTAATCCTCTTTAGAAAGAGGATGTGTCATGGGAGTAAGAATATAGTCTCTTACCTTTAGAAATGTATTTTAATATATATATATTAGATAGATATATATACTTTTCAGAAGATGTTAATATGTATACATTGCTGCTAAGTCACTTCAGTCGTGTCCGACTCTGTGCGATCCCATAGACGGCAGCCCACCAGGCTCCCCCGTCCCTGAGATTCTCCAGGCAAGAACACTGGAGTGGGTTGCCATTTCCTTCTCCAATGCGTGAAAGTGAAAAGTGAAAGTGAAGTCACTCAGTAGTGTCCGACCCTCAGCGACCCCATGGACTACAGCCTACCAGGCTCCTCCGTCCATGGGATTTTCCAGGCAAGAGTACTGGAGTGGGGTGCCACTGCCTTCTCCATGTATACATAGATGTATGCATATATGTACTGTGTGACACACTGCTGATAGTTGAAAATTATTCAGAGCTGTTGCCATTTGATTCTCCCTGTGGGAACAGGAAAGTAAAGACAGATGATGTATCAGCCACTTTACACAGAGAATTTCTTCTAATCCTGACAACAAGTCTATGATATGCTGCAAAGGATCCCCCAGCTAAAATGCAAGGCAACCAAGTTGGCCTGGCTTCAAAGCCCCAGTTCTCTGGGCTGCACTGAGATCGGTGGGTGGATGTCCCTGTCTTCCAGATGCTGTGGACGGGAACTGGGGCTGCTGGTCCTCCTGGAGCTCGTGTGATGCTACTTATAGGAGATCGAGAACTCGCGAATGCAACAACCCTGCCCCTCAGCAAGGAGGAAAACGCTGTGAGGGGGAGAGGCGGCAAGAGGAGCACTGCACGTTCTCCATAATGCAGAACGAGTAAGGATGGGAAGACGGGCACCGGAGAGAGTGGGCAGCCCCCATCCCCGCTGCTAGAGACTTGCAATATTTATTTTCTTATTGCTAAGTGAAGAAATACTTAGAATTTTACCTATTCCAACATATCAGTGAGGTGTTAGATATGCTACTACCCCTTTTCCTCTCTAATATTTTCTCTCTTTTTTATCTATTTTATATATATATATATATATATAGGCTTCCCAGGTGGTGCTAGTGGCAAAGAACCCACCTGCCAATGCAGGAGACATAAGAGACACAGGTTCTATCTCTGGGTCAGGAAGATTCCCTGGAGGAGGTCGTGGCAACCGACCCCAGTATTCTTGCCTGGGAAATCCCATGAACAGAGGAACATGGTGGGCTACAGTCCATGGGGTTGCAAAGAGTCAGACACAATTAAAGCAACTTAGCATGCTCTAAAGTATATATATACACACACATACATACATAATGTGTATATATATATATATGCATCCATATATGTGTATACATAGACATTTAAGTATGTGTACATATTTATTTTATTGTGCACATCTTTTTTTCCCCTTCTAGTGGACAACCATGCATCAGTGATGATGAGGACATGAAAGAAACTGATCTCCCTGAATTAGAATCAGATTCAGGGTGTCCTCAACCAGTCCCTCCAGAAAATGGATTTATTCGGGTAAGCATCCTGACCTTCACTTTAGGTTTGGAATCCTAAAAGGAGAACTTAGGAAGCATGCATTTTCTTTTATGTGGAGTTATTTTTTTCTTAGTTTAATAACCTATTGACTTAAAAGGTAAAAAAGGTAATATTTAGAAAGGCTCCACCACTTCCCCTCTTGAATTCCCTGAAGACGTCCTCATACCTAGTTGTTAGACCAAAGGATGGCAGGGTCTTTTGTGCTCCTTGGCACTAACTCGTGTGCTGATGACATATTTATGTGAGTGGAGAATGGATTGGATGACTTCTCTGCTGCTGCTGCTGCTGCTGCTAAGTTGCTTCAGTCGTGTCCGACTCTGTGCGACCCCATAGACGGCACCCCACCAGGCTCCCCTGTCCCTGGGATTCTCAAGGCAAGAATACTGGAGTGGGTTACCATTACCTTCTCCGGATGACTTCTCTAAGAGTCTACAAATAAGATCTGACTGTTTATTTCTGAATCTGAACAAACTAACCCCCTATCTAAGGCACATTATCAGGGAAACAAACTAGTTTGACTATAACATAGGCAGTGTTGAGCCTATAATGATTTATTAGGCTAAATACCTATAGAACTCTTGGGCAATCAAAGTTTTATTACCTTTTATCTTTTTTCTTTAAACCACTGTATGTTTCTATGATTAAAAATAATTTCTTTGTTAGACAGTTCTGTGACTTTAGATATAAATTTTCAGGAGATACATAATACTTAAATTGATCACAGGAGACATGTGCCTTAATCAATTTTACATTTTTAAAAGAAATTTTACCTTTCTTAAACCCAATAAAGCCTTTAATCTGTTTCCAACTGTGTCATATTTATGATTAAAGAGCAATAACCTTCGATTGTCCAAAGCCAGCAAATAAATAGCCACAGAACACTGTCTGCACTAATATATCTTCCCTGTTCATTCATCTTCTGTTCATGTATAAGGTGCTAGGCCTAGAGGTGTGAAGGGGGAGAAATATTTTGGAGTGGAGTAATGTCTTTGGCCACCTCATGTGAAGAGCTGAATCATGAGAAAAGACCCTGATGCTGGAAAAGATTGAAGGCAGGAGGAGGAGAGGATGGCATCACCACCTCGATGGACATGAGTTTGAGCAAGCTCCAGGAGCTGGTGATGGACAGGGAAGCCTGGCGTGCTGCAGTCCACGGGGTCACAAAGAGTCGGACATGACTGAGTGACTGAACTGAACTGAACGTTTATTAGTCCTTACTGGAGAACCAGAGATTCTCAAACTCCAAAGTCTTGAGCAAGGCCCAGAAACTTCCATAACAAGCAAGATCTCGTGTAATACTGGTGCTGCTAGTTGGGGGAGCCACACTTGGGGAACAAATCCTTTAGGACAGGGATCAGCAAACTATACCCAAGGGCCAAATCTAGTCTGCCCTCTGTTTTTCTTTTTCTTTTCTTTTTCAGTATTTATTTAGTCATGTTTGGCTGTGCTGAGTCTTTGTTGCTGCTCCATTTTTTTCTCTAGTTGCAGCAAGCAGGGCTTACCCTTCCTTCTCATTGCCATGGTGTCTCTTGTTGAGATACAAGCTCTAGAGTGAGCAGGTTTCAGTAGTTGTGGCTTCCAGGCTTTAGAGCTCAGGCTCAATAGCTGTGGTGCACAGGCTTAGTTGCTCCAAGGCATGTGGGATCTTCCTGGACCAGGGGTCGAAACGTGTCCCTTGCATTGGCAGGTGGATTCTTTACCACTGAGCCACCAGAGAGGCCCTTTTCTTCCTTTTTCAAGTGAAGTTTTTTGGAACACAACTACATTCCTTTGTTTACATAATGACTATGACTTTTTTGTGCAACAGTGGCAGAAGGTGACAGACGCTACCTGGCCTGTCGTTGACTCTCAAGGCCCTTTACAGAAATAGTTTGCCAATCCTTGCCCTTTCCAACATTATCCTCAAAATTACACTTTGTCACATCCAGATTTCTAAATAATTTTTAATCTGTTTGCGTCAGTTGCTTACATAAAGTGTTAAAATGATTGACGTTCTAATTTTAAAAACACACAAAAGGTTTAAACAGTGATTCATTATTCTAATGACTGTTCACAAAATTAGAATATGTGTTTCCATTTCTACGAATAAGTTCACTCCTTGTTTCAATTTACTCTTTATTAAAGGCCTAATTCCTACCTAACAATAGTTTTTGCTCAAAAGTAAGACAATTTTGACTTTCCTAATGAGCACCTTCTAGAATTCCAAGTAGCAAAATGCCCCTTTTATGGAGTCAAAGGCAGATACGCCTCATTCCAGGCTACACAATCGTGCCACTGCACGTGAAGGTATCTGTTTAGTGACCAAAGGCACTTACCCCAGAGGCGAGTGACAGCGACTCTGGGTAAGGCCCTTGCTAAGTCGGTCTAGCAGGTGTGTTGACCAAAGCTTGATGGCTGCAGCATATACTTATAGGTAATAGCTTCATAAGAGAAATGAAGCAGAAGCTTGTGACAATAACTTATTTCAGAATGATTGTGAGGGAAAATGTGCAGCCTTTGAATAAAATACCCAGATCATTAATACTAGTCATCATGCCATTCCCCTTGGAAACACAGCCATGTCCGTAATAACCAATGATGGGATACTCTTTTTGTATTCAGAAAATTAATCATCTTCTGGGAGACAAGTTGAATCACATGGCCACGTAGTAACAAAGGTTGATAATTGAACTTTCACGTCCCTCAAAATTCCCATCTTCAGTTCTCAGAGAATAACTTCCTAGTCAGTCCTTTGTACTTGCCTCCCATTCAGTAAGGAGAGACCGTTACATTACTGTCTTCCTAAAAAGGAGAGTGTTTTTCATTTTATTCAGCATAGTTATCAAGCCCTGTGTAAGGCTCAGATGGTAAAGAATCTGCTTCCAATGCAGGAGACCAGGGTTTGATCCCTGGGTCAGGAAGATATCCTGGAGAAAGGAATGGCAACTTACACCAGTATTCTTGCCTGGAGAATCCCATAGACAGAGGGGCTTGGCGGGCTAGACTCCATGGCGTTGCAAAGAATCGGTCTCAACTGAGTGACTGACACATGAAGATTTGTGAGGCAGAGATCTGGTAGAAGAAATACCACTCAGGCATAGGTGTGGGGCTGATAAATGTGATAAACATAAAATAGAGCTTATACAAGCTTAAGCCTAGGGGTGGGGCTGATAAATGTGATCAACATAAAATAGAACTTTGTGCAAGTTTCTCTCCAAAACCGAAAGGATGATACATGTGATGAAACTGGTAAATGAAAGAGACTTCCCACACAGGAAATTCTACTTGAGCTGGGTCTCGGGACAATGGAAGAGACAAGATGTTGAGGATAGAGGAAACAACTAATAAAGATATGGAGGCATGAAAGAGACTATTATGTGCAAAGAATGGTAGATGCCTAGATGCTTTTGTTTTCCTAGAGCATAGGTTCTATGGGAGGAAATGGCAAGAGGTGAGGATGGGGAAGTGGGTTAAGTTTCATATTCCAAGTTAAGAATATAAAACCCACATTATCTTAAAATCTTTTCATGAACTCCCACATGCCAATAATTGCACTTTATTTATACATTAACTGGGAAAATATGTAATGCCCAATAGGTTATTAGGAACACTTTCCAATGATTTGTAGTCAATTTGTTACCATAGCAATTGCATATATTTGCTGCATATGTAGAATACATTACTTATTCAGTTTATAGCCACTACAGGATAGTATATAGTTTTCTTATTCTTGCAATAGTAAGCCAACACATATACAGAGGGGAGTAAGTTATTAAGTAAATATATATATATATATATATATATATATATATATATATATAGTAATCAATTTAAAGTAGCAATATGGAAGAAGGATTAGAAGAGGGACTAGTTAGTTGTTAGATAGGTAGATAGTTGTGGTGAGTGAAGTTGCTCAGTCGTGTCCGACTCTTTGCGACCCTGTGGACTGTAGCCCACCAGGCTCCTCTGTCCATGGGATTCTCCAGGCAAGAATACTGGAGTGGTTTGCCATTTCCTTCTCCAGGGGATCTCCCTGATCCAGGGATCGAGTTGAAGAGATAATATGTACTGTGAGCAAAGGCAGTGATGATGGCAAAGGAAAGGAGTGAACTCTGAGAGATATTTGAAAGTATAAATTTAGCAGACTCTGAGTAGATACAGGAATGAAGGAAAAGAAAAGATCTAGGAGAGCCCTGAGGTGTTTGAAGATACCATTCATCACATTAGTAATGCGCTGATTTTGGTTTTAATTCTAGAATGAAAAGAAACAGTACTCAGTTGGAGAAGAAGTTGAAATTTTATGCTTTACTGGATTCAAAGCTGTTGGATACCAGTACTTCAGATGCTTACCAGACAGGAGCTGGAGGCAAGGAGACGTGGAATGCCAACGTGAGAACTGGGCAGACCCTCTATGTGACTCTGCTAAAGAATGAACGTGCCCAAAATAAATAAAGCAAAGTCACACCCTTAGATTAGTACATTTTACCATTTTTCAGTAACTCTGGTGAAAAGATTTACTGAAACAGAAAATAGGATTCGTCTGCTAAAGTTAGATTTCAAACTGTCTTCATATTTTAGTTCTCGCCCCTGCGTGTTAGCCGGACTGTGAGGCTTGTGCTTAAAAAGAAATTGGGGAATTTTGCTAACTGCATCCAACCACCGACATCAGCCTGGCCCAGTGTACCAAGAGATGCAAGCTTGGTACAGGGAAATGATGCTTAACTTGGTCCCAGGGAAATGATGCTTAACTCTTATGTGTCAGAGAGAGCATATCATGTGAAATGCGGTTTTCTCCTTGGAGCACATTGGCATGCTTTGCTGGAAAAGAGAGCAAGGGTCTGTAGGCTCCACACATACCCATGCTTCATCAGAGGCAAAATGTGATTCAAACAAGGTTCAGATGGGGACTCCAAAGAGTTATTATTGAATACCATGACACAAAGTTGAAATCAGTATCAATTAGAACATTCTGCCTCTGTGTCACCCATAGTACAGCCACCTGCTTTTGGGAAAACTCACTGGGGAGAAGAGTGAAAAAGATTATTTCTTGAAAATGTCCCAGTGATGTAGTGAAAGTTACGAGTATCTGAAATCGTTTCCGTAGCAAGTTCTTCCATTAATGGAACTAAAGGCAGTTTCTCGGTGGAAGCCCAGGATCCTCAACCCCCCGTTTTTCTGCTCAAAAGGCAGCATTAACACTGAACCAATGTGGTCAAACACATTAAAATCACTTCTTGGAATGCACAAAATCTGCCTGTATCCCTTGAGTGTTCTGCTCCACCAAAAGCATCTGAAATGTTTTTCTCTCTGCAGGGACAGAGTGCCTCAAGCCAATAGTGCCAGAAGGACTGACGCTGTCACCATTTCAGACATTATATAAAATTGGTGACTCCATTAAGCTAACCTGTCCCAGAGGTTTGGTTGTCAATGGGCCATCGAGGTACACATGCAGTGGGGATTCCTGGACACCACCCATTTCGGACTCACTCAGCTGTGAAAAAGGTAACAGCTCAGGATCCTGGGGTCTGCTAGGGTGGTGTCCTTTGAGATTATCTGTGTAGCATCCACAGAGATGCTGTTGCTTATGATGGGCTGAGTTGTATTTCACCTTGTATCGATGACGAGCTCAGGCAACACATAAGTAGCTATTGGTCAAGTGGATACTTTCAAATCTTGGAGAGTGAGATCAATTTTATTTTCCAATCTAATACTTCAATATTTTGATAGAGCACAAGTGCTCTCATATAACAAGATCAGAATTGAGAGTTAACTGAAATTTTAGCTCAAGTGGAGAGTGACAAAAAAAATAATACACACTGCTTTTTAATTAATTAAATATTTTATTTTAACTTATTTGCTTGTTTGGTGAGTTGCTTCAGTCCTGTCTGACTTTTTGCAACTCCCTGGACCGTAGCCCACCAGGCTCCTCCATCCATGGGGAGATGCAAGAAGACTGGAGTGGGTTGCCATTTCCTCCTCCAGGGATCTTCTCGACCCAGGGATCATACCCACATCTCCTACAGTCCCTGCATTGCACGTGGATTCTTTACTGCTGAGGTACTGGGAGCCTATTATTTTTAATTTAGAAGATAGAAATATGCAAATATTTCCCAATTTTCTAACATAGGACCAACCTCTTATTTCCTAAAGGGTCTCCCGATTTGAGTTCCAAGATTTCTTTCTTGAATAAAACAAATACCTAATTCATCTTTTGCTATCCCATATCAATTTCTCTAAAAAAAATAAGTTTTTAAACTCCAAGTAGGGCACCTCTTTAAAAAACACCTCTGCTTAAGTCCCTTTCCCTGATTCTGATGTCATTGAGCTAGGAGGGCCAGTATTTGTGTTTATATAAAAACTTTCCGAGTTAATCTGGATACAGCCAAAGTTGAGAATTACTGTTTTGAAGAGAGTTGAAGGCTTAAAGGCAACTTTTGCAGCAAATTTGACTAGAAAATGCTTTAACATTTTTATATGTATTGTTTTCCTTAATCTTTTACAGTAGTTTCATCCACAATTAATTCAGAAAAACATTTTTGCAAACCATTTTAAATTACTCAATGTTTTTGACTTAGTTTTTATAAAAATAATTTTTCTCCTTCATTTTATCAGTTGATATATTTATCAACTTATATGTCAGTTTGATATGTTATGTAAGTTGATATATTTAATCAACTTACACAATTACAATAGGAATTGGCATAAACAGACTTGGAAACAAATAAAACTGACTCTTGGTAAGTCTATAACTGGACTAGTGAATGCTGAAGATTGAAGCTGTGAAAGAGAGGAACATATAAACCCGGAAGTTCAGTTTCTGACAGGCAGCTGGCAGGAGGGGCTGAGAACTCCCATTAGTCTGGCGTGTTGGTTACTTGGAGGAAAAGGAAGGGAGCTTCCTCTGTTTCATATCTTCCAAATTTCTCAACATGCTTGTTCAAGTTATGTCTCATTTTTAATCAGAGAATCCTGGAGGGTTTATCTGAGCTCAGATATGATTGGGCCTATTTTGCCTATGAAAAAACTAAAGGCAAAGAGAGGTTAAATTAGACCCAAAACCAGACAGTTTGGGTCGAACAAGCAGCTCTGCTAATTCCTCAAGCTCTCTGCTACCTTGTTTTCTTTATCCTGTTCTGTGCTTTTATAATGTCTGAAGGAAAAGGGGAAACTTAATCTCTTACATGGGTTTCCCTGGTGGCTCAGACGGTAAGGAATCTGCCTGCAATGCAAGAGACCTGGGTTCAGTCCCTGGGTTGGGAAAATCCCCTGGAGAAGGAAATGGCAGCCCACTCCAGTATTCTTGCCTGGAGAATCCCATGGACAGAGGAGCCTGGTGGGCAACAGTCCATGGAGTCACAAAGAGTTGAACACAACTGAGTGACTTTCACTTTTCAACTGTTATATAACCTTAAAACTATTGATGAAGAGATCATATGGAAATCTGTGAGAACTTCAGGTTGGTATTGTGGCTTAGCTTCACTTGATTCTTGATCATACACATCAGAGAGATAAATGTGTTTGGGGACCACACAGTTTACAAAATTAAGATTCTCTGGGCATCTTAGGTAGATCCTTCTCTTTATACAAATAACAGCATATGTATACACATACACACACCCCTCCATGTTTTTAAAAGAAATTGCAATTATAATTCAAACTGAGAGATAATGAAATGCTCTACATCGAGATAAAAGAAAGAAATACTCCATCTCATCTACTTTCTCTCTGACAACGTTGGCAGAAAGATCAATGAAAGGAGTCACAGAAAAAGAAAGTCATCAATAAAACTGAACCTCTTTCCTCTCAATGTGGCAGGAGATGTGTGATATAGAGGTGTCCAGGTCATTGGTTGACCAGAAAGACTTTTAATTCTTTTAATGTGAAAAAGAATTTTGCTTCCTGAAGAAATGAGATGCCGTACACCTCCCCTGTCATTTTTATCCCTTCCTCTAAGAAATTAACACCTCCAAAGATCCCCTTGCCCTCATCACTCTTTAAAGATTGCAATGTTTTCATTTCCAGGTTGCTCACAAATTGTGCAGGGCAGAAAGTATGAGCAGCTGAGGACCAGTTCTGGCTTCCACCTGACACTTAGTGAGGGAGCAAAGAGTCCTTGTATGTGTTCACTGATGACGTCAAACTGGTAGGCAGGGAGCAAAGCTCTGTGTGCTTGAAAACTGATGCTCTTTGGAAATGTATAACTTAGAGTCCCTCCTTGACCTGAGGAAGTGTGGATTTATTTACAAAAGCCAAAGAGGCATAGCCACACAAGACACCAAAGAAAAACAAACCCATGTCAATGGAAATCTTAGTATCTGAGAACTTAGCAGCAGTTATATAGGTCTCCATGTTCATGAAAGCTCTGAGCCAAATTTCACCAGATAGAATGAGGGTCCTAAAAGAGGAGAATAGTAGGGAATGGAAATGCATAGCAGCAAAGAAGAAAATGTACCAATTTTTAAAATCTTTATTTTTGCCTCTAACATAAACCTGTTTCCCTACCAAACCTCCTGCCTGATGTACCTTTCTACTTCCCTCCTTTGTCAGTTACTTGCTTCAGAGGCCACTGTGACCATATGGATGCCAGATTAATCAAATCCAGTCTAGGGACGTGTGTTTCATCCAGGAGGCTCAGGATGTCAGCTCCATATTTAATTCAAAACTAAAGCTTCTTTGGGTGAGCCTCAACATAAGCGAAGATAACCAAGATTTCCCCTTCCATATAATATACCTACTGCAACGCAGATATATAATTCGCATGGAATGTGGAAGACCTGGTTTCGATCCCTGGGTTGGGAAGTTCCCCTGGAGGAGGGCAAGGCAACCCACTCCAGTATTCTGGAGAATCCTCATGGACAGAGGAGACTGTAGGCTACAGTCCATGGAGTCACAAAGAGCTGGACATGACTGAGCAACTAAACACAGCATTCAGCACATAATATACCCGTGTTCTTCATTCTACTTTAATCTCTCTTCCTCATATTCAGTATTCAATTGCTCATCTTAGCACAAGCATCATTTCCTGATAAATCTTCCTTACCTTTCTCAGTTTCTGTTTTTTGCTGATATGGTCTCCTGAAATCATATTTCTTCCAAATATCTATCTCAGCTTTTAATTATAAACTCATCACTATGATTATTTGATTAATGTCTCTTTTTCCACTATTGCTTAGATTCATGGAAAAAGAGGATAACTGCTGTCTTCATTTTTCTACTTCTTTTTTCCCACCATCACATCCTAGTACCTAGAATATCGGGCAGGGATAAATAGCTACATTTGGGAGCTGTCCATTTCTCCACTGATTATTCGTATAAGAAAGGTCTGGCTTTTCATTATCCCCTAAAATCCATTTGCACAATTGTTGACACTGATATCCATATTGCTAAAATTAATGGACAATATTTCGGTCCTCATCTGCTTTGGTCTCTCAGCAACATTCGACAGAGCTGACCTTCTTCTGCAGATGCATTCTTTCCCTGCTTCCAACACACAATGCCATCTCGTTTAGCTTCTACCTCAATGATCCCTCCGTAGGCTAATAACAAATTTAAATCTTTCCCACAGACTTCTCCACTGAGCTTTAGGCCTGAGTATCCAAATTTCTATACATCTGTTTTGTTTGGCTGTCTTAAAGAGATCACAGATTCAGCATTTGCAGAGAGGAATTCCTGAGTCATCACCCTTGCCTCCCTACCACTATCTTTTTCTAATATTTACTATTTCAGTTTAGGCACCAACATCTATTCTCTTATGCAAACCAGAAATCTAAGAATTATACTTGACATTTCTCATAACCTACCCACAATATGCAATCTCATGCATTTTACATGCTTGAAATGTCTCAGGTTCACCCACTTCTCTCCATTTCCACCTCTGGCACTTTGATCCAAATGACCATTCTCTTTCACCCAAACTACTATAGTGAAAGTGAAAGTTGCTCAGTCATGTCAGATTCTTTTCGACCCCATGGACTGTACAGTCCATGGAATTCCCCAGGCCAGAATACTGGAGTGGGTAGCCTTTTCCCTTCTCCAGAGGATCTTCCCAATAATAACCTCATAAATCGTCTACTGTCTTGACCTCCATGCCTCTCCAAATGCATTCTCTACACAGAAGCCAGAATTAAATTCTTTTCCAAATCCAGACCTGATTTTGTCGCATCACCCCCTGCTAAAACCTATCAGAGATTTACCACTGCTTATGAAATAAGACAAAAATCCTTCAAAAGCCCTTTATGACCCTACACAGTTCACCGCACAGCCATCTCTCTGGCCATTTCTTGTTGCTTGCCCTTGTTTCCCCGGCTTTCTTTCAATTCCAAGAAAGTCAAATGTTCTCTGTCTTTTGAGCACTTTCATGTCTGCTATTTCCTTTGCCTCCATCATACTCCCTGTTCTCTTCCCATTTTACCGTTCATAACCTTCCTAGCTACATCAATTTTCTTGATTATATGCTTTCTCTTTAATAGCACTAATAACAGCAGAAATTCTATGTGTAGAGTGTGTTTGTTTGATTAATGTCTGTCTGCCCACAAGACTAGAATTTCTGAGAGCAAGGGATCTGGGTCAAATTTTGCTCAACTCACTATCCTCAGAATCGATCACAGTGCTGGTAAATCATAGTCGTTCGATAAATATTTGAAAAAACGAACAAAAATTTCACCAGTTGCATTTTCTTGAACTTAATAGCAGTTTTAGGTTGGAAACGTGACAGCTCACAAGGGCTAGAAAGGGCTTTTCAGATGGACTATTTCATAACAACAGATGTGAAAAAGCTAAAATGAGTGCTCTAACTCTAGGAGATAAGTGAGAACATTTCACCATAGCCTTTTCTCCTAAATTCAAACTTACCACTTGAAATCCATGCTGTGAACTGTTCTTTTCTTCATTTTCTTTTGTTTCAGATGTCCTGACAGGCTTAAGGGGTCACTGTCAACCAGGACAAAAACAGTTGGGATCTGAATGCATTTGCATGTCTCCAGAAGAAGACTGTGGGTAAGAGATACTCTCTGGACTGACCTTAGGAACTGAGAAAACCAGTCTAGTGTAACCAACTTCATGAAGGAGCCGGGCTTCTTAAAGCATGAATACAAAGCATATTAATTTTTAATATAACTGATACCCCCTGTGCTCTGTTGAATTCTTCCTTCCCCACTGAGTAGCAAGCATTCTTAATTATCTCTCAGCCTTGTTCCCTAAGTTTGCATAGCTTTTGTACTAAAACAGTTTCATTCTGGTGATAAAGACATTTCTATCCTGTTTAAAGCATCAGACACAATTATCTCAAAGCCTTCTTCTCCCCACTAAGTATAGGGGCAAAGTTGTGACTCCAAGAGGTTAGAGTAGAGAAAGAGGTGTGAGCATGGACTTCACACACACATGAACACACACATACACACACATCTCTTTGTTAGTTTATCCTTTCACATGTTGGCAGAGAGCATAAAGAAAAATGATATATCCTGATATGGCTGCCATGACTCTCTGTTGTTATCATTGCCTTTTTCTACATAAACAAACCCAGGAGTGTTGAGAGTGCTTATTAATGTCAGGACTACATTCATGGGAGTAAAATCCAAAGTAAGACTCGCTTAAGGAAAATTTTGTTTCTCTATCTTACAAAATAAATTCATGGGGAAGGCAGTCTAGGGATGGTCTGGTGATTCTTTTCTTTCAGATAGAACTGGAGCTCCTTCCTGCTGTCTGTTCTGCTGTGCTTTTTTTTAATCTAATATTCATACTTTATTTTTTATTGAGGTATAGCTGATACTTTATTTCTTTTTATTAAAGTTGTCTATTCTGACATTCTTGAAGTTATACCATGGTCCAAGATTTCTCTGCTGGATTACAATAGAAGGAAGACCAGAAATGGACACATGCTCTCTTTTTAAGAAGAGTTCCTGGGGGATTCATCATGGCTTCCATTTCACTACTCTTTTCTTGTTCACATGGCCATGTGGCCCTGCAAGGGAGGCAATGAAATGCCTAGAATCAAAATCATTGGCTAGAAGCAAAAGCATTTTTTCAATAAAATTCTGTTCAGTTCAGTTCAGTTCAGTCGCTTAGTCATGTCCGACACTTTGTGACCCCATGGACCACGGCACAACAGGCCTCCCTGTCCATCACCAACTCCCAGAATTTACTCAAACTCATGTCCATCGAGTCGGTGATGCCATCCAACCATCTCATCCTCTGACGTCCCCTTCTCCTCCTGCCCTCAATCTTTCCCAGCATCAGGGTCTTTTCCAGTGAGCCAGCTGTTCGCATCAGGTGGCCAAAGTATTGGAGTTTCAGCTTCAGCATCAGTCCTTCCAATGAACACCCAGGACTGATCTCCTTTAGGATGGACTGGTTGGATCTCTTTGCAGTCCAAGGGACTCTCGAGAGTCTTCTCCAACACCACAGTTCAAAAGCATCAATTCTTTGGCACTCAGCTTTCTTTATACACCAACTCTCACATCCATACATGATTATTGGAAAAACCATAGCCTTGATTAGATGGACCTTTGTTGGCTAAGTAATGTATCTGCTTTTTAATATGCTGTCTAGGTTGGTCATAACTTTCCTTCCAAGGAGTAAGCGTCTTTTAATTTCATGGCTGCAGTCACCATCTGCAGTGAGTTTGGAGCCCCCCAAAATAAAGTCAGCCACTGTTTCCACTGTTTCCCCATCTATTTGCCATGAAATGATGGGACCAGATGCCATGATCTTCGTTTTCTGAATGTTGAGCTTTAAGCCAACTTTTTCACTCTCTTCTTTCACCTTCAAGAGGCTCTTTAGTTCTTCTTCACTTTCTGCCATAAAGGTGGTGTCATCTGCATATCTGAGGTTATTGATATTTCTCCTGGCAATCTTGATTCCAGCTTGTGGTTCATCCAGCCCAGCGTTTCTCATGATGTACTCTGCATGGAAGTTAAATAAGCAGGGTGACAATATACAGCCTTGATGTACTCCTTTTCCTATTTGGAACCAGTCTGTTGTTCCATGTCCAGTTCTAACTGTTGCTTCCTGACCTGCATACAGATTTCTCAAGAGGCAGGTCAGGTGGTCTGGTATTCCCAACTCTTTCAGAATTTTCCACAGATATTGTGATCCACACAGTCAAAGGCTTTGGCATAGTCAATAAAGCAGAAATAGATGTTTTTCTGGAACTCTCTTGCTTTTTCCATGATCCAGGGAATGTTGGCAATTTGATCTTGGTTCCTCTGCCTTTTCTAAAACCAGCTTGAACATCTGGAATTTCACAGTTCACGTATTGCTGAAGCCTGGCTTGGAGAATTTTGAGTATGACTTTATTAGAGTACTAGATGAGTGCAATTGTGCGGTGTTTAAGCATTCTTTGGCATTTCCTTTCTTTGGGATTGGAATGAAAACTGACCTTTTCTAGTTCTGTGGCCACTGCTGAGTTTTCCAAATTTGCTGGCATATTGAGTGTAGCACTTTCACAGCATCATCTTTTAAGATTTGAAATAGCTCAACTGGAATTCCTCACCTCCCCTAGCTTTGTTCGTAGTGATGCTTCCTAAGGCCCACTTGACTTCACATTCCAGGATGTCTGACTCTAGGTGAGTAATCACACCATCGTGATTATCTGGGTCATGAAGATGTTTTTTGTACATTTCTTCTGTGTATTCTTGCCACCTCTTCTTAATATCTTCTGCTTCTGTTACGTCCATACTATTTCTGTCCTTTATTGAGCCCATCTTTGCATGAAAGTTTCCCTTGGAATCTCTAATCATCTTAAAGAGATCTCTAGTCTTTGCCATTCTATTATTTTCTTCTATTTCTTTGCACTGATCACTGAGGAAGACTTTCTTATCTCTACTTGTTATTCTTTGGAACTCTGCCTTCAAATGGGTTTATCTTTCCTTCTCTCCTTTGCTTTTTGCTTCTCTTTTCACAGCTATTTGTAAGGCCTCCTCAGACAGCCATTTTGCTTTTTTGCATTTCTTTTTCTTGGGGGTGGTCTTGATCCCTGTCTCCTGTACAATGTCACGAACCTCCATCCATAGTTCATTAGGCATTCTGTCTATCAAATCTAGTCCCTTAAATCTATTTCTCACTTCCACTGTATAATCATGAGGGATTTGATTTAGGTCATACCTGAATGGTCTATGATTTTCCCTACTTCTTCAATTTAAGACTGAATTTGGTAATAAGGAGCTCATGATCTGAGCCACAGTCAGCTCCTGGTCTTATTTTTGCTGACTGTATAGAGCTTCTCTATACATCTGTTTGCATCTTTGGCTGCAAAGAATATAATCAATCTGATTTCAGTGTTGGCCATCTGGTGATGTCCATGTGTAGAGGCTTCTCTTGTGTTGTTGGAAGAGGATGTTTGCTATGACCAGTGCGTTCTCTTGGCAAAACTTTATTAGCCTTTGCCCTGCTTCATTCTGTACTCCAAGGCCAAATTTGCCTGTTACTCCAGGTGTTTCCTGACTTCCTACTTTTGCATTCCAGTCCCCTATAATGAAAAGGACATCTTTTTGGGGTGTTAATTCTAAAAGGTCTAGTAGGTCTTCATAGAACTGTTCAACTTCAGCTTCTTCAGCATTACTGGTCCAGGCATAGACTTGGATTACCGTGAATTGAATGGTTTGCCATAGAAATGAACAGAGATCATTCTGTCGTTTTTGAGATTGTATCCAAGTACTGCATTTTGGACTCTTTTGTTGACCATGATGGCTACTCCATTTCTTCTAAGGGATTCCTGCTGACACTAGTAGATATAATGGTCATCTGAGTTAAATTCACCCATTCCAGTCCATTTTAGTTTGCTGATTCCTTTAGAATGTCAACATTCGCTCTTGCCATCTCCTGTTTGACCACTTCCAATTTGCCTTGATTCATGGACCTAACATTCCAGGTTCCTATGCAGTATTGCTCTTTACAGCATCAGATCTTGCTTCTATCACCAGTCACATCCACAACTGGGTGTTGTTTTTGCTTTGGCTCCTTCCCTTCATTCTTTCTGGAGTTACTTCTCCACTGATCTCCAGTAGCATATTGCACCCCTATCTTTTAAGTGTCCTATCTTTTTGCCTTTTCATACTGTTCATGAGGTTCTTAAGGCTATAGTACTGAAGTGATTTGCCATTCCTTTCTCCAGTGGACCACATTTTGTCAAAACTCTCCACCATGACCTGTCTGTCTTGGGTGGTCCTACATGGTGAATAAAATTAGAGTTAAGTTACTGAGGAAGAGAATGAATAAATGGTGAAATAGGAAGTCAACAGACTGTGTCCAGTTGTGATATTTCACTTTTTATATATTTTAAACAATGCAGGCTGTTCTAGGACAATTTTCATCTTTATTTTTTATTTTTTTAATATAAATTTATTTATTTTAACTGGAGGCTAATTACTTTACAATATTGTATTGGTTTTGCCATACATCAACATGAATCTGCCACGGGTGTACACGTGTTCCCCATCCTGAACCCCCCTCCCACCTCCCTCCCCATACCATCCCTCTGGGTCATCCCAGTGCACCAGCCCCAAGCATCCTGTATCATGCATCGAACCTGGACTGGCGATTCATTTCACATATGATATTATACATGTTTAAATGCCATTCTCCCAAATCATCCCACCCTCACCCTCTCCTAAAAGAGTCCAAAAGACTGTTCTATACATCTGTGTCTCTTTTTCTGTCTATGTACATAATTGTTGGGGCTTCCCAGGTGGCTCAGTGATAAAGAATTCACCTGCCAATGCAGGAGGCACAGGTTCGATCCCTGGGTCAAGAAGATCCCCTGAAGAGGGGAATGGCAACCCACTGCAGTACTCTTGCCTGGAAAATCCCATGGACAAGGAGCCTGCTGGGCTACAGTTCATGGAGTCACAAAGGGTCAGACACAACTTGGTGACTAAACAGCAGCAGCAGCAGTTCATAATTGCTACCTTTGAATTTTTCTTCTATTTCTTTGCACCCAGGTTTTTTTTCAGCTTTAACACTGATTGCCTCTCACATTCTTCTGAGTTCCAAGTAAACAAATGCTTGTAGGGACACTTTGTTTATTTATTTATTTATGAGAACACTACAGGGACTTTTTCTGTAACATTCCACTGTTGTAATTCAGCCCAAAGTTGGCTCTGTCTACCTTCCTAAGAATCAGCCACAAGTGGTCCACCTTGTATGAGCCACCTGCTGCTGGGGTCTCCTCACCCAGAAGATGGCCTTCTAGTGAGAACTCACAACATTCACATTGTCCATGTAACCCAGAGGGAACTTCTTTCTTTGTCTTTGCAATACCAGACTATGAGAGTACAGACTCCTCTAAACTGTCTGAATTTCAGCTCAGCCCTCCCTCTCCAGCCTCTTCCTATACTCCTCAGTCCTCTTTGATATGCCATCAAAGGTGTTTATGAGAGTGACTGGCCCCGCAGCTTAAGTTCTCTGAACTTAGAAAGTGGCTTTTTGTTCTCTCTCTGGACTTCAGTTCCTGGAAACAAATTTACACACTGGTGCACTGATTTTTAACTCTAAAGTTGACATCAGAGAAGAAACTCAGGTTTGGAGTAATCAAGTTCTTGTCCTCTCAGCAAGAGAAAGACTATGGCTATCTTCTTGTTAGCAGGACCCATCTCTTTACTTAGATTTAGTGAGTTATTCAGAGATTGACCTAAAAACTCATGCTCTTAGTCACAATACAAACACACTTGCAATGCTATATAATTATGTATAAGACTTTGGTGTTGTAATTGAGTTCAGGGGAAGTGCAGACTAAAATAGGCTAGGTTGATCAGGATTAATGTAGCCAAGAATTGATCTGGACATAGACAGCTGGAGAGGGGAGACAGTGCAACATGGATTGAGCAGGGCATGGGATGGTAGCAAAGGAAGAATAATCTTGTCAGTCTAGAAAATGCTCAATACAATTGTCAGGTAATAAAAAGGGATTAAGGAGGATGGGAAACTGATTCTAGAAAGGAAAGTTGATTGAATGAATTCAAAATACAGAAGATTTTGATTATCAGAATTAACAAATTCAGACTTTAATTTGAAGGCAGTTGTGAGTAGTAACAAGCTTAAAATGAAATTTTTTTTAGGACAATGAATCCCAGAGCATGCAAGATTAAATGAGAGACTGAAAGAAGAAAAACTGGGGGGAAGAGAGTAGGGGGTACAGAACTAGGTGGTAAGCTAACATATGAGTTGGCTACACACCATCTTTTCTAGTCTTCATGTATAAATGCTTGCTTTTCTCTCCCGTACAGCCATTATTCAGAAGAAATCTGTGTGCTTGATACAACATCCAGCCATCACTTTACTTCCTCTGCTTGTACGCTTTTGGCTGAGAAATGTTTAAATAATCAGCAACTCCATTTTCTACATACTGGTTCATGCGAAGAGGGTCCACAGTTAAAATGGGGCCTGGAAAGGATAAAACTTTCATCCAGTAGCACAAAGAATGAATCCTGTGACTATGACACCTGCTATGACTGGGAAAAATGTTCAGGTAAGCTCCAGTGGTAATCCAGTGGTAATACTAGAAAAGCTATCACTTAACCTTCATCTCAGCTAGTACATCTTATTTGTATTTATACATTGTTTCTTATAAATAACCTTTCCTTAATCAAAACTAATTCTTTTTCATTATAAAAAAAAGTGTTAGGAAATGATTTAAATAGAAGGGAAAATTAGAACCCAACCTACCCACAATTAGAAATAACTACTTTAACAACTTTGATGTAAATCTTTCCAGTCTTTTTCTGTACATACATAATCAGACCCACCCGTTGTCCCCAAGTAAGAACACCCATCCTGATCTCATGCTTCAGTACCCCTCTTCCCCACCCTTTGGAGGGCCTTTATCAAACTGTCTAAGTTTCCTCTGGCAGATGGAACCAGCTTGGGCAAGCATAGGTAGAGTGCCCTGGACTGGGTTCCTCACCAATACCAACTACCAGAAGCATCTGCCTCAAGTGTTTTGAAATCCCTTTGTAGTGGCTGGGATCAGCCCATGCTGGTGAGGTTCCACAGGCAGGATGCCTTGAACCCACATGAGATCCCTTGTGAGCCCAAGCCCTGTTCCCCTCTTGTGGGACATTCTTCTATCCTCTACTGCTTCTCTCCTCATTAGGTGTGATGTCCCAAGAAGCTCTGGGACTCTACCTACAGAGTCCTCCCCGGCTCAGAGCTAGACCCTCATTCCCAGAGAGCAGCCTGGTGAGCCACTGGCCAGCAGGGTAGTCTTTCTCAAAATTGCTTGAGATCGGAATGCTAGTAAGGAGTTGACACTAATTTAGAATGACTTCAGTCCTTTATATAAAAGAAACACCCCATTAAAAAATTCCCTGGAGCCTCACACACCTCAGGGATGGCATTGATTACATTACATGTTTGAAAAAAATAGGATCATATACTGCATCTTATTTTATATATTGCTGTTTTTTTCACTTTGATATATCATGAAACTATTTCCATATCATTATATATTATTCTCCCACATAATTTTCAATGTCTGCAAAAGCTTATATGGGCATTTTGTGATTTTACTTAATCAATCTTCAATTTGATATTTAGGTTTTTCCCCAGATTTTGCTGTTAGAAACAGTGCTGTGATAGACAAATCTATCACAGGTAAATTTATACTCTAAGATTCTATCCTTAGATTATACTTAAATGGAATGTTTCTAGATAAATACTATTTTAAAATAGAAAGTCATTGTTGATGCTATGTATCAACTTGCTTTCTAGAAATGTCTTTATCATATTATATTCATATTTACAGTGTGTGATAAAGACTGCCTTCCACACCCTCACCAAACCTTGGAGCTATTACCCGTTTATATCTCTGCCTATTTGTTACTTAAAAAGTAGTATTACATTTCTATTTTCTTTCAGTGTATTGCCTATTGGCATTTCATTTGTGAATTGCTTAAAAGCAGAAACTTCACAGCAGTGCAATTGTGCTAAGGTGAAATTGGAACCTGAAATAGTTCAACTGAGTTTCATATAATACATAAATATGGGTTGAGGATTAGGACTTAACAGAACTCAAATAGGCAGCTAGATTTCCCTCTGGCCCATCTTCAAAAAATCATCTGAAATGGAGGCATAAAGTAAGCAACGGGAACTTACTGAATCGTTAACATCTACCTTCTGCTGAAGCCACTTTAGTTTTGCAAAAACAAAGATAAAAACCTTATTATTACCCTTGACTTCTCTTTCACTTTTCAACCCAGTTCTTTGAGTCAGTCCTGGGAAAAGGGAGAGGTGTTATAAACCAAATCCAGGCTTTTCTCAATCCACTTAAAGCTGATTATCAAGGTCCAGCTCCCTTGACAGGTGGCAGGATGGAATCCATGACAGAGGGTCACCATGACTGGCACAGCCAACAGGCCATCTGCTGGTGGCTACTCAGCAGGTCACTCTCTGGGGCTTCTCACCTTGTGCCCTGAATAAGGCAATTTCACATCTGTTCAGTTCAGTCGCTTAGTCGTGTCCGAATCTTTGCGACCCCATGGACCACAGCACGCCAGGCCTCCCTGTCCATCATTAACTCCTGGAGTTTACCCAAACTCATGTCCATTGAGTCGGTGATGCCATCCAACCACCTCATCCTCCATCCCCTTTTCCTCCTGCCTTCAATCTTTCCCCAAATCAGGGTCTGTTCAAATAAGTCAGCTCTTTGTATTAGGTGGCCAAAATATTGGAGTTTCAGCCCCAACATCAGTCCCTCCAATGAACACCCAGGACCGATTTCCTTTAGGATGGACTGGTTGGATCTCCTTGCAGTCCAGGGGACTCTCAAGAGTCTTCTCCAATGCCACAGTTCAAAAGCATCAATTCTTCGGCACTCAGCTTTCTTCACAGTCCAACTCTCACATCCGTACATGACTACTGGAAAAACCATAGCCTTGACTAGATGGACCTTTGTTGGCTAAGTAATGTCTCTGCTTTTTAATATGCTGTCTAGATTGGTCATAACTTTCCTTCCAAGGAGTAAATGTCTTTTAATTCCATGGCTGCAATCAGCATCTGCAGTGAGTTTGGAGCCCCCCAAAATAAAGTCAGCCACTGTTTCCACTGTTTCCCCATCTGTTTGCCATGAAATGATGGGACCAGATGCCATGATCTTCATTTTCTGAATGTTGAGCTTTAAGCCAACTTTTTCACTCTCCTCTTTCACCTTCATCAAGAGGCTCTTTAGTTCTTCACTTTCTGCCATAAAAGTGGTGCTATCTGCATATCTGAGGTTATTGATATTTCTCCCGGCAATCTTGATTCCAATTTGTGCTTCATTCAGCCCAGCGTTTCTCATGATGTACTCTGCATATAAGTTAAGTAAGAGGGTGACAATATACAGCCTTGATGTACTCCTTTTCCTATTTGGAACCAGTCTGTTGTTCCATGTCCAGTTCTAACTGTTGCTTCCTGACCTGCATACAGGTTTCTCAAGAGGCAGGTCAGGTGATCTGGTATTCCCCTCTCTTTCAGAATTTTCCACAGTTTATTGTGATCCACACAGTCAAAGGCTTTGGCATAGTCAATAAAGCAGAAACAGATGTTTTTCTGGAAGTCTCTTGCTTTTTTGATGATCCAGCGAATGTTGGCAATTTGATCTCTGGTTCCTCTGCCTTTTCTAAAACCAGCTTGAACATCTGGAAGTTCACATATTGCTGAAGCCTGGCTTGGAGAATTTTGAGCATTACTTTACTAGCGTGTGAGATGAGTACGATTAGTTTGAGCATTCCAATTTCACGTAGGAGACGGAAAACCAGGCCTAAATACTTACATTGCTTGACTCTAATCATTGTTCAATCATCATGTAGGTAAACATTACTATTCATTTTTTTGTTGCCTGACCAACACCATTACCTAACTGACATCTCTCTCAGAGACAATAATTTGTGGTAGACAAGAGCTGAAAGTACTATACAACTATGTATTTATTTAAAATTTGGATTTAAAACATAAAACTTTTTCTCTAAAAATTATAATGTAAGAACATTATTGCAAAAATACATAAAAAAATAAAAGGGCTTGGACAGCAGGAAGGACAAATGGTGCCTGTCTGTACCGCAGTAGGTAGCACAGGTATTCGGGGATGTGTTTAGTGTTAACATCTATTTTCCTTGTTTATCATGGAGAAAGGTCTTCATGGAACTCCTCTGTTTCAAAGAGTTTCTTTTTTTTCCCCCCCTTTTTTCTTTTCCTACAAATTATTCTTTCCACATTTGGCTGAGTAACAATACATGACTTACGATTTAGTCAAAATATATCTTTATTTTTAGCCCTTTGCTTAGCGTGTGCATGCTTAGCCCCTAGGTTAGGTCCAACTCTTTGTGACCCTTACATATATCTAAGCCACCAGGATCCTAAGCTTGTCTTTAAAAGAGAGCAGTCAACTAAAACTGTAGTCACAATCTGAAAGTAGAGAGTTATTTTATTTGGTGGGAACATCTAGGACCATGAGCCTGAGCCCGGGAGACAGGATCTCAGTAGCTCTGAGAAAACTGCTCCAAGGATGTGGGAGGGGGAGTCAGGCTATATACAAGTTTGCAACAAAGGGAGCAGGCCCTCTGAACATTAAAGATCAGATACCAAGTTAAGGAATTTAGCATTCTTTGTATGGGAAGATGCAAGCCTCTCGGCTCACTGAACTCATCCCTTTCATATGCACCTCAGCTATCTGGAGCCGAGCCTGTTTCCTTCCTTGTTCACCTTAAGGAGTGGCAGATGGCTGCTTCTTGCATTTCCCCAGCTCCTCAGCAATCACCGCAGGTGGTGGCAGCATCTGCTAAATCTCAGTTTTGGGAGGCCTCGTTCACATTTGGAAGCCAGAAATCGCTGATGGCTGTGACTGTGATGAAGTCATTCAGTCATGCCTGACTCTTTGAGACCCCATGGACTGTAACCTACCAGGCTCCTCTGTCCATGGGGATTCTCCAGGCAAGAATACTGACGTGGATTGCCATATTCCCCTTCAGGGGAACTTCCCAACCCAGGGATCAAACTCAGGTCTCCTGCATTGCAAGCAGATTCTTTACCTGCTGAGCCACCAGGAAAGCCCAATGGCTGTGACATTTCTTGTTTATTGATATGGCAGGAATTATTTTCATTTCACAGAAATATAAAGTTTGAATACTTAACAAATATTGGTCAAGTTAGCAGAATGTCTTGGGGTAGTAAAAATAAAGCATGAACCTTACTTAATAAGAGAGTTAAGTCATTTAAAATATCCTTTGATCCTATATACAGTCCAAAAACTGAAAGCATTTTCCCCCTCTAAAGATATGATCTGCCTGTGCCAGCCTTCTTTACCTAGTGAGCAAAAGTCAGTGTCACAGAGATATCTGTTCATGTGGCACTCCAGAACAAAAGTATGAACTACAGCATTTATGAAAAGAGGAAACAAAAAAACGTATTTCATACTCAATCTACTCATGACAGGCTGGGGTATTATTAATTTTGAGTTGAACTCAATGTCATCTTGATTAAATTGTGTTCTTGATTACACTGTGTACTTTGCTACCCTTTTCCTTTTCTATCTAAAATGAAATGAGAAAAAGTTTAAAGTGGAACTTCAAAGTAACATGAAATTCACTTTTCAAAAGTTGGAACACAAGAGCCTTCCCAAGGAGTCTAATTTTGTGGCATTAAATGTTTTGTCTAAATTTCAAAAATATCTACCAAGAGGGGAAAATGTATTCAATAAACATCCTTTTAGTATCCCCTATGCTAAAGTCATTGTTCAAAGTAAGGTGAGGGGTATGGTGATAAAGGATCTTTATATCCTCAAATTGTTCACAGTTGGAGTAACATTCCACAGTGTTGTTGTTTAGTCATCAAGTCGTGTCCAACTTTTTGTGACCCCATGGACTGTAGCCCACCAGGCTCCTCTGTCCATGGGATTTCCCAGGCAAGAGTACTGGAGTGGGTTGCCATTTCCTTCTCCAGGTGATCTTCCCAACCCAGGGATCAAACTCACTTAGCATGTAGATTCTTTATCACTAAGCCACGAGGGAAGCCCCAAAATTTCACAATAATTACATGAATAACTTTAATGCAAGACAGTATGTGATAAGAGCTATAAGAGAGAGAAATATCTTATCGCCTGGAAGGGTTTCGTTAGGATGGAAGCATGAAAACCGACTGTTGGAGGTGGCAGGAAGGGCCTTTTCATGCTGGTAACCTGAAAATCATCTTGCTAAGAGCACTTAGGTTATAACCGTACTGCAGGAGTAGTGACCATGGCCTTTCCACAAGCCTGGGGACCTGACATCCTCTCTAGAGGTAGAGCTGTCTCCTGTTCTTTACCAAATCCTAGAGTTTCCAATAACAAACAAGACTGTCCCCAACTAAAATCTTCTCTAGCTGGTTGACAAAGAAGGTAAAAGGGAAATTCATGTCTTTTCAAGAAATGCTTCCTACCATGGACAGGAAGTTTATGTGCTTATGAAATCTCCCCATTTCCTTTTGCTGTTTTCTCCCATCAGTTGAGATACGTGAGAAAGAGATGATATTTGCCCAAAAGAAGCTACAGACTGTTTCTCAGTCTGACTCAGATATTTTGGCAACATAGATTATCCAAAATCCATCAAATACTTGTCTTTTTGAATACTTATACCTGCACCCCAAGTTCAGAATTGAAACCGATTGATGAAGCAGAATTAATTGAGCACCTTGTTAAGAGCTGGTTGGGACAAACATAAGGATGAGTTGTGGTTACTGCTCTCTCACAAAGCAGTTGTAACAATCTTGGGAGAAAGACATATGAAAAGCTAGCTTTCTCCAGGGGAGTCTACCCAATCCAGGGATTGAACCCCAATCTCCTGCATGGCAGGCAGATTCTTTACCATCCAAGCCACCAGGGAAGCTAATTAACAAAAAATTATAAAAATGTCAGATGTAGTACTGAGAAATTTACACCATTAAAATTTAGTTATACAAAACCTTGGTGGGGGATATGTGGCTATACAATGCTTCATGGAGGAGGTAAGGCTTATAGGCATTGGACATGTGCGGGAATATTGGAAAGAGCATACCAGTCTGGCAAAAGAAGGGAATAGGATGGGCAATGGACAAAAACTGGACCACCCTTGGGGTCCTTATTGGGAAACAGAGTGAGAGTCACTCTATCTGGGATGAAGAAAGCAGAGAATATCTGCTGCAAAGGGATATTGAGGCCAAATGGTGGAAGACCTTGAACTTTGATTAAATGAGCCTATATCCCTTTACTCTAAAATGATTTAATATACTTGGCTTTGGTAACTTTACCCCAAATGGTCATTTTAAAACTCTTTCATGAATATAAGATTTATATGAATTATGAAGTGATGGGGTGGTTTTGAAGCCAAGCCTGAGAAAAGTATCACCCAATTTCACTGCTTATTAAAATCCAGATTCCCAGTCATAACCTAGGAATATTCTAGGAAGAAATAAAAAATGTGGTACAGAATTATAAGAAGGCAGCCCTAAAAGTCATTTAAGATTTAAAACCTGCCTCTACCACTTACTAAATTGTGGGACCACGGGCAAACCACTTAACCTCTCTGAGCTGACTTCGTTTGTAGAGTTAGTATGATACCTTGTAGTTCATATGTTCATTGTGAGGGTTAAATGAAATAAAGCATGCAAAGCACTTGGTATATTCTGTGGTTTCGTCATGCATGCTCAATAAGTGATATAAGTGTTCCGAGGTGGCGCCAATGAGAAGAGAACATGAAGGACAGTTTGAAGACATCGTGGAAATGGATTGACAGGAGGTAGAAAATATACCAACAAATTTGGAAAACTCAGTAGTGGCCACAGGATTGGAAAAGGTCAGTTTTCATTCCAATCCCAAAGAAAGACAATGCCAAAGATTGCTCAAACTACCGCACAATTGCACTCATCTCACACGCTAGTAAAGTAATACTCAACATTCTCCAAGCCAGGCTTCAGCAATACATGAACCGTGAACTTCCAGATGTTGAAGCTGGTTTTAGAAAAGGCAGAGGAACCAGAGATCAAATTACCAACATCCACTGGATCATCGAAAAAGCAAGAGACTTCCAGAAAAACATCTATTTCTGCTTTATTGATTATACCAAAGCCTTTGACTGTGTGGATCACAATAAACTGTGGAAACTTCTGAAAGAGATGGGAATACCAGACCACCTGACCTGCCTCTTGAGAAACCTGTATGCATGTCAGGAAGCAACAGGTAGTACTGGACGTGGAACAACAGACTGGTTCCAAATCGGGAAAGGAGTACATCAAGGCTATATATTGTCACCCTGCTTATTTAACCTATATGCAGAGTACATCATGAGAAATGCTGGGCTGGATGAAGCACAGGCTGGAATCAAGATTTCCAGGAGAAATATCAATAACCTCAGATATGCAGATGACACCACCCTTATGGCAGAAAGTGAAGAACTAAAGAGCCTCTTGATGAAAGTGAAAGAGGAGAGTGAAAAAGTGGGCTTAAAGCTCAACATTCAGAAAACGAAGATCATGGCATCTGGTCCCATCACTTCATGGCAAATAGATGGGGAAACAGTGGAAACAGTGTCAGACTTTATTTTTGGGGGCTCCAAAATCACTGCAGATGGTGATTGCAGCCATGAAATTAAAAGATGCTTACTCCTTAGAAGAAAAATTATGACCAACCTAGACAGCATATTAAAAAGCAGAGACATTACTTAGCCAACAAAGGTCCATCTAGTCAAGGCTATGGTTTTTCCAGTGGCCATGTATGGATGCAAGAGTTGGACAGTGAAGAAAGCTGAGCACCGAAGAACTGATTCTTTTGAACTGTGGTGTTGGAGAAAACTCCTGAGAGTCCCTTGGACTGCAAGGAGATCTAACCAGTCCATCCTAAAGGAGATCAGTCCTGGGTGTTCATTGAAAGACTGATGTTAAAGCTGAAACTCCAATACTTTGGCCACCTCATGCAAAGAGTTGACTCATTGGAAAAGACCCTGATGCTGGGAGGGATTGCGGGCAGAAGGAGAAGGGGATGACAGAGGATGAGATGGCTGGATGGCATCACCGGCTCTATGCACATGAGTTTGGGTGGACTCCAGGAGTTGGTGAAGGACAGGGAGGCCTGGCATGCTTTGATTTATGGGGTCGCAAAGAGTCGGACACGACTGAGTGACTGAACTGAACTGAGCAGCTGACTGGATGTGGCTAGTGAGGGAGAGGAAGGTATCAGAGGTAGCCCGGCTCCTACATCTTACTGACTTACCAGCAGCCTCTCCTCGCTTACATCCAGATGGCTCCATTCAACCACAGTTGGGTCTTTTGAGTCAGTGCCTTTGTGCCCGCATTCTCACTCACTGCCACCAAAGTTCTTGCTGCTCTGGGGAGGAGTCTGCTGCTACTGCTGCTGCTAAGTCACTTCAGTCGTGTCCGACTCTGTGTGACCCCATAGACGGCAGCCCACCAGGCTCCCCCGTCCCTGGGATTCTCCAGGCAAGAACACTGGAGTGGGTTGCCATTTCCTTCTCCAATGCATGAAAGTGAAAAGTGCAAGTGAAGTCGCTCAGTCGTGTCCAACTTCTAGCAACCCCATGGACTGCAGCCTACCAGGCCCCTCCGTCCATGGGATTTTCCAGGCAAGAGTACTGGAGTGGGTTGCCATAAGATCAAATCCTAAAGCACTATAGAGTCACATTGTCTCTCTCCTTGCAGCCACCACCTCCAAGTGTGTCTGCCTGTTACCCTCCCAGTGCACCAAGGGCGGAGACCAACTCTTCTGCGTCCGAATAGGATCATCAGTGAGCGGGAAAACAATGAACATATGTGAAGTGGGAGCTGTAAAATGTGCCAAAAGGGAAATGGAAATACTGCATTCTGGGAGGTGTTAGCCCTAACACAATTACCCATAAAACAGAGTTACTGCCCCCCACCCAATAACCCCTACAAAAGGACACTGTTGAATAAACAGCAGATTGGCACATTCAGGAGTTACTGACAAAAATCCTTAGGTGTTAGTTTCACACAATAATTCTCCCTGCCTCTCTCGTGTCTTTTCCCTCGACCAGTTCCCATCCATGCAGCTCTGTAGCATATCTCTAGGTAATAACTTCCACATCAATCTAGTAAATTCTTCAGTTCATGTCACACTGAAATGATTGGACTTCTGACGACCTTATGATGCCTGCGGTATTAAGCATACTGACAAGTAGAAATCAAAATAAGAACCATAATTTTCTTCAATGAATCAATAAACATAGAAATCTAAACAACTTGTCCAACACATTCTTGAAACCCAACTTTCATGCACTCATTCAATAAATAATTGGGAATGTCTGTAACAAACCTAGCACTATTTAGGGCTCTGGGGAACCAGCACTGAATAAAACAGACAAAAGCCCTGGTCTTCATGATGCTCACGTTCTTGTGGAGGAAGACACACAGAACATAATAGAAGCATACAAAACATATAGTATGTTTGATGGTGATGATTCTTATGGAGAAGACAATACAGGGAAAAGTGAGTCCCATTCTTAAACCTCATCTTATGTGAGGAAATATTCCATAGTTAATAAGCATCATAGTAAGGACAACTGAATTCACGTGGAAATTGCCTTGCTTAAAGTAGTTAAATTCCTGAAGTTTCCTCCTTCTTAGGAGACTCTTTTTGCTTCAGCTAAAGTGCATCATAAAGCTTTTAAGCTAAAAGTGTGTGATGGATGGAAAAATCATCAGAAAATTTCAAAAGAATAATTCTTAAGGTAAGTCATATCTATCATACTATGCCCTACCAAGTAGACACCCATTTCTTAGAGAGGCTAGGGTGTCATTTTGAATTGGAGAAGAGAAACATCTTTGGAGCAGTGGCTCTCCAGCATGAGGGTGTGTTGGAGTCACTTGGAGCACTTTTTAACACAGATGCCTACAAGCCACCCCCAGTTCCTGGTTCAATAGGTCTGGGGTGGGGCCTGAGAATCCGTATTCCGACCAACTTTTCAGGTGGTACTGCTGATGATGATCACATTTTGAGAACTTTCAGTCCAGAAGTGGAGCCATCAAGTAGCTAATCCAGTTACTAAAGTAATTGATCCCAACTTGAGCCAGTCAGTCTCCAAGCAGGTGAGTGGAAGCAGATTCCCTTCCTCTAAATTTCACTGGGATGCTCACCTAATGGAAGGGGCTATGAGTCACAGCCATCCAGCAGCACTCTTATTAGGCTTACACATTAAACGGCACTCCTCCTCCATCTCATTAAGATCTCAGCCAAAACCTAAAACATCTTATAGAGTTCCCTGGTGGTCCAGTGACTAGGACTCTGCATCCCCACTGCAGGGGGCACAGGTTCAATCCCTGGTCAGGTAACTAAGATTTCACATGCTGAGCAGCACAGCCAAAAAAAAAAAATCCCAAATCTTAAAAAAAAAAAATCTCTAAAACATCTTGCAATATCAAAGGATAAGTATGAGGAAGGGAAAAGCCTAGAAACAGAAAACCCATTTTCCTGGTATAATGGCAATTGAGTGGGAACTGATCTTTGTCCAGGAGTCAGTGACCCATATTTTCCCATCATGCAGCCCCACTCCCTTCTCACTACCAAATTGGCACAGGCTACTCTTGTAAGTTTTGTGCCCTCAGCAATCCCAAGATGCCAGAATGAAGGCAAAGTTTAGGCATTAAATAGTCCCACATTCAAAGGAGAGACACCAACAAATGAGTCCGGAAACTTTGCTCAGGACTGACTTGGCTCTGCTCTACCAGCTCTCACACCAGCACCACACCTTTCCAGGCTGTACAGCAGGACTGGGGGTGACAGGGGGCGGGGGGGCTATGGGGCTCTGCAGGCACAGGGAGGCAGTGCTCATAGTGAAGATCCTATTACCTCCCCAAAGTCCTTTTCTTCCCCTTGGTGAGGGGGAGGGAGGTGCTCTAAGTATCCCCTGAGGCCAGGCAACCAAAGCCTTGATAGAATCACTTGTCAGGGCACCCATATCCAGGATATGTGATGCCACCCTCACTGGCTGGAGGCTGTGGAATCTTAGAACTACTGCTGGTGAGCAGGTTGCTGGAGGAGTTTCTGGAAGGTATGGATCCACACCAGAGCAATTCTCTCTTACATGAGCCCAAGACCTCTTGCTGCCCAGGGCAGGTGGGAGGCAGGGTGTTGACAAAATGGCCTGAATTGTTTCCATAGTGACAAGGGAGTGGTGTGGCATGACTGGGAAAAAAGATGGGTGCAGCCCTTTCTCCACCTCAATCCCAAGGCATAGAGAAGGAATGGAGGACTTTGGTGAGTTACATGGCTCCATAGGAAGGAGCACAGAGAAGAAGAAAGGCAGGAACTCTGAGGCCACCCTGTGTCTTGGACATGAACCTATTGGGAACACCAAAAGGAAGCATAGCTGCCTCTCTCACAGAAAGTTCTGGGAGACAGCACGGGTAAGAGTAAAGCAAAACACCACCCCAAGGAAGCACAGGGGCCACCAATATCATAGAGTCAGATTTAGTAAGAACAAGTCCAGAGGGCATGCCCCATCACTGACTGTTGTATCAAGAAGCTTCTGCCATCTTTCAGAGTCCACTTCCTTCCAACAGCAGAGAACCAGATCCAACAGATGCAGGGGACAAGGATGTCCTAGAATGAGACATGCCTCTGCCCATCACTTCTAAGAGGGGTGGGAAATTTGCAAGAACCATTCTCATCCCTTCCCTACTCCGAGTCCTCTGACCAACAGGCCTGGCTGATACTGGAGGCAGGGAAGGAGATGAGATATAAATTGGATCTGAGATTAGAAATGTAAACTGGACTGACTTTTAAAAATAGTAACTGACCAGAAATCTATGTGACCTGTCTCAGACTTAATTGAGGCAAGAGAAGAATGGGGTTTGGCAGAGCATAGAGGAAAACTATGACTATTGCTAGCTTGCTGGAGCTACCATAGCAAAGCACTGCAAACTGGGCAGCTTAGAACAATGAAAATACATTGTCTCACAGACCAAGGGGGCTAGAAATCCAAAATCAGTCTGTCCACCAGACCATGTTCCTTCTGAAGCTTATGGGAGAGAACTCTTCCCTGCTTCCTCTGGCTTTTAGCATTTGCCAGAAATACTGCCCATTCCTTGGTTTGTAGATGCATCACTCTAGTCTTCGCTTCCATCATCTCATGGCCCTCTTCATTGCCTTCCTTCTGTGCATATCTGTCTGCCTAAATGTGCATTACCTTATAAGGACAGCAATCTTGTTGGATTAGGCCCCCTCTAATGACCTCACCTGGAGAAGGCAATGCACCCCACTCCAGTACTCTTGCTCGGAAAATCTCATGGACAGAGGAGCCTGGTAGGCTGCAGTCCATGGGGTCGCTAAGAGTCGGACACGACTGAGCGACTTCACTTTCACTTTTCACTTTCCTGCATTGGAGAAGGAAATGGCAACCCACTCCAGCGTTCTTGCCTAGAGAATCCCAGGGACGGGGGAGCCTGGTGGGCTGCCGTCTATGGGGTCGCACAGAGTCGGACACGACTGAAGCGACTTAGCAATGACCTCACCTTAACTGTATTACATCTGTGAAGACACTACTTCTAAATAAGGTTCTGTTTGCAAGTGCTAGGTGTTTGGACTTCAACTTGTCTTTTACTGCAGACACAATTCAATCCAGAGCACCCTGACTGGGGGGAAAAAAATATTTCCTATTTATACCCCATAATATAATCAAAGGTTTATACCAGCTATTACATTCATATTGTTTGATTAAAATCAGTCAAGCTTGCTTGCTTGAAAGTATTTTGTTCTTATACTTGTAGTAATATTCCCTTTTAATGGTGATTAGTTGGTTTTTTTTTTATCACTTTAGTTACCTTTGTTTCAAAGGATTTTTTGAGTGCATGAATCCATTAAAGTTTGCATTAGGCTAATTTGCATACCACTTACCAGTTGAATTTTTCACACCCTGACATTAATATTAATATAGCAATTTAGTACAATAAGTGTTAAAAGCTAGTGATAAAATTGTCACCTGAAGCAAAGAGCAAAACTGAGACATATTAAATACCTGGAGTTTGGACCTAGACTCTCCAGTGCTGTCCTAGAAGATTAAATAAATTCTAGATTAAAGGTAAAAGCTTTATCCTCTTAGGCTAGAGATGAATGCTAAGCACTCATACTGGTAGCTTAAGCAATTGGAAACCAACTCAAGTCCATTTTTTATATGGATTTTAATTTTTTGTTGATTCTACAAAATAAATGGGACCTCAGTTTAAAGAACTTTATAAATAGACATGCTATAAATCTCAAATGTCCTAGAAGCAGAGTTCTAAGACTATGATTTTTTCCAGTCCTCTGGTGTGGTGACATTCAAGCTTAACCAAATACTTCCTCTTTTTGGTAATCTTCAGTAAAGCTCAGTAAATTTTAGACTACATTGTTACTCTTTCTACAAAGGCCTACAACTCCCACAACCAACATTCCTTAGGAGTTAAAATTTAAGCTATTCTGTTCTCCTGAAGAGCGCCCACAACTAAACAGAACCCATATCCCTTCCTACATTCTAATTCTGAGTAACAAGGATCTAACAGATCATGCTGGGTCTGGTCGGTGCTGGGCACCAAATATCCTGAGGCTGGATTAATTGGATTCTGGATGGCTGGCTGTCTCCAAGGTCACCTTCATTCTTTAGGGATACTTTGTGTATGGAATCAATGAAGCATCTAGCTGTTAGCCAAATAAATGGTCTGCAGAAATTATGGTTGTAACCATTTTATTTTATGAGTGTGAGACACTGATACACTATTTGTCTTCTTGACAAGTTCTAGCTACACAGCTTCAGCCCCACATGTCTAATATCAGTTAGTAGAGGTGTGCGTCACCAATCAAGGGACTCCAAGGGAAGGACGGTGCACTGAAAATCATGCTCACAGAGATTTATATAGAAAGATGTTCATCACAACATTATTTATAATCGCAAAAAATTGACAGAGCCTAAATGTGCAATAATAAATCATGCACCTTCCATACGCTAGAACAGTATGAGACCACTGACAAGCATCTTTTAAAAAGATTTTAAAGGACATAATAAAGTGAAAAATCAGGCTGCAATACTATGTATGCTTACAGTTGTGTAAGTTTTGTGTGTCCACATGTCCTTAGAAAGAATGATTGAGAGAACAAATCTCTGGAATTTGGAATTATTTTTATTTTCTTATTTATATCTTTCTGCATTTCCTAGATTTTCTAGAATCAGCATGTATTTTTTAATCTTCTTTCTTTTTATTCCAATCATGAAAGTAGCACAAGCCTATTGCAAATGTTTAGAATTTATAGTACAAATAATTTACACTTAATAAATTATTTTCATATTGATCTGTTATGCTCACACGTTTACTGCTATTATTCATTAAATATATTACTCAGCATGAATTTTTATATATAATCAATCATGAAAATTGTTCTTAAAATGTTCTTTTCAACCTAAGTAGAAAAAACAGATAACTGATTCTGCTTGTATAGAAAACTGATAGCAAATTGGCCTTGGAGGTCAGACAGCTCGTCTGGTCTAGATTTGCACACATGGTAGTCTTCAGCTAGGGTAGACATGTGAGCCTCACACGGATGCATTCATTCATTCATAAGCATTGTCTGAATACCTGCCAAGTCACAAGGGTTAGACCTATAATTGTGCAAAGATTTTGGAGGTACTTACAGTACCCTGTGGAGATTTTAAAGGTGTATTTAAATCAGCATTATATAATATATAAAACTATTTTAAAATTAGAAGGATAACATCAATAAAATAAAATCTAAATTCCAAAGTTTTATTACAGTTGAAGACACTGAACAGCTGTTTGAACTTGAACAAACATCTAAGATTCTTTCCTCATGTAAAAACAGGAAAATACCAGCCAACTCTCTATTTGTTCTGAGAATAGGCTAGAACATATAATACACACAACTACTAAAGAGCCTGGGATGCAATGTGCATTCACCTACTCAAATACTATTATTATTATCATTTAACACCAGTGGATGAGAGTAGCTGGACTTCTCCCTTTATTTCCTGCCATATGAGACCCTTCATCTATTGCCATTCTTTCCATTGAATTGTGATTTATTAAAGAGCCCGTGGGCTTACTTAGATTGTTCAGGGGAGAGAAATGGGCAGAATACTCCAACTAAGTATTCAGACTAAGCTGATGAAATGTGCTTGTTCACTGTGCTCATGCAGGCATGACCACAATGAGCAACACCAGCAGTAAAGGTTTTTTAAGTTCTCTTTAGAATGAATCATGTTTCATACCATATAAATGGAGATGGCTCAATGTTTGAAGTCAAAAATCTAACTATCTATGATATCAAAAGCAATGTGGACAGAAGACCCACGATTAGAAAGTGAAGAGGAAGTTAGACTGGGCAGCTGGAAATACCCTCCAAGATTATTTGCTTGATACCACCCTACCAGTATTGGGGGCAGGAGGAGACGGGGACGACAGAGCATGAGATGGCTGGATGGCATCACTGACTCGATGGACGTGAGTCTGAGTGAACTCCGGGAGTTGGTGATGGACAGGGAGGCCTGGCGTGCTGCGATTCATGGGGTCGCAAAGAGTCAGACACGACTGAGTGACTGAACTGAACTGAACCCTACCAGTATGCAGTGACAGAGTAGATTTTGAAAAAGGCTACATTTTACCTAAAATATGACCCTTAATGTGAGGGAAAAGCCATACCACACTTCCAGTTCATGAGGTGAGATTCTGTTGTCCTTTATGAATCTGTATTTGTAGTAACACTAGGGTATAGAGCACACCCTAACTGAAGCATTTCCATTTTGGTTATAACTACTGAAGACTAATGTTCCTTTAGGGCATGTCTCCCCTTCTACTGAAAGGCAATGATTCACACTGGTACATCTTTGCCATTGTCAAAAATACTGCTCACCATTGTTGCTGGCTCTCCATCTCCCAGGGACCTTGTAGGAACATACTTCTTAGCCCCCACGTGTTGGGGTGCCATGTAATAGATTCTGTCAAATAAAATGTGACCAGAAGTATGTGTGTAGCTTCTGGACAAAACAAGGAATTGCTGGCATGAAGACCTCCCAACACTCCTTTGTGGCACATTTGAAATGGTAGCTGCTCTATCAACTTGATTCACTAGCACGAGCAGAGTCCTCTATACCTCGTCAAACTTCTGTGGGTATATGGCATGAGCGAAATATAAACCTTTCCGAGATGTGGGGGTGGTATACTTGTTACATTGTTACTACCTGTTTGATCCTAACTGTAACAGATGACATGATGACATAGGAAGCTGATCTCTTTCACTTGCCCAGATTACATCTAGAACACTCAGTTCCTATGGGCATTACTGAGTAAATAGAAATTGCTTTTGGTCTGAACAGAGCCTATAATCACTAATATGATTGGGAAAAAAAATACAGAACAAATTAAAATTAGTGAAGAGGAGTGATTATGCTTAGTTCTTAAATACATTCATAATTGCATCCCTCATTTTATAGAGAAATGGATTAGTGGAAAATTAAAGTTAAAAGAAAATAAATTCTCCCATAGAGAGTTTACTGGCTAGGACTATGAAGAAACATAAATGCAAATGCAAAAATGGTGAACACACTTTTAACAATCTCTTTATTATATTTGGGAAAATTTTTAGAATCTTAGAAACATTTATTACTTTAAAAAGCATTTCAAAGTTAATTAAATCTACTTCATTTTTCTTGATTACCAAATCATTCTTATTATGTTTCATGCCAATTGCTTATCAAAACTGCTTTCTAAAGAACGTCAGGCATTTGCTAATGATGCAAATGTACCAAATGGATTTTTTTATTCTAGTTTCTAATGTTTGGTTATAACACAATCTAACTAGTATACTGTAGCAGGTAGTATTTACTGCTCCTCCCCCACCAATTTATTCAGCTCCCGGCCAATGGCCAGTATTTCAGAAGAGGTTGGTACCAGCCCCAACACTAGACCCAAGAAGTAAACTACAATTGGTTTAAGTCAATCTACAGGGTTGCACTCCCCTCCCAAAGTGGTTTGGACATGTACGGGCCATGCAAATCTGATGAATGGGAGATGAGGGGCATCTTCTGGAGGGCTTCTTAGAAGGAGTTTCTCATTCCGAAAGAGCTCTCAAGAAGGATGGTCTCTTCTGAATGTTTCCATGTCTGAATGTGATGCTTGAAACTGCCGCAGCCATCTTGCCACCATGAGGAGGTTTACATTTGTGGTCCAGGCCAACATATGGAAGAGACTCCACTAGAGACATAGAAAGAACCCTTTGTGGACCCTTGTGAAATCATTGATCTACTGGTTTACCTAATTCTGGAGTATCCATGTTTCTGGTCTTCCTGTTATAACAATTTCTCTGTAGCATAACCTATTTTTGAGTTGTTGCTCTGCTACATTAGCCAAAGGTATCCTGATTCAGAAATTAGTCAAGTTCTTGAGGTTTGTACCTTCATGATGTTAATACATTGTATTAACACGTTAGATTGGTAATACATTTTTCTTTTAAATGACATAAATTATTTTTTAAAAATAGAGAATTCTATCTCTTGGTTGATGATACTAAACTTGCATGTGATAAAGAAAGATGAACCTTCAGAAATGGAAACTCATAAGGCAACAGTTTAAGCATATAATGAATTTCATCATTTTTGGGAAAACTGAAGTTGCCTCTAAAGCTTTCCAACCAGCCAATAACTAATTGTAGGCCTCCTGAGCACTCAGCGGTATGTTTAATCCTATGAAGGTCAAAGGGAAACCTAAAGCTTTCTAAGCCACTACTGGGTGCCAGAATCATGATAGTTTATTAGGCTTCACAGCCCCCTAAGACATAGGTATTATTGGCCTCATTTAGAGATGAGGAGACTAAAGATCAGAGGCCAGAATTACTTGCCAAAAGTCTATACCTTGTAGAAAGCAGAGACAAGAGACAGACTTCAAACCTGCCCAGTCTAACTCAAGGACTCAAGGACCAAGGGTACTGTAACAATGTTAAATTTGTTGATCTTTATAATTACACTGTGGTTATTGTAGAGATAATAATAGAGATGGCTGCAAATTTTTTACTCTTTCCCATTAAGATGTGGGTTCTACAATTGTCCATCAATGGATGAATGAATGAACAAAGCATATATATACATACAAGAGAATATTATTCATATTTTAAAAAGAAGGAAATTCTGACATATGCTGGGTTAACTTTGAAGACATTATGCTAAGTGAAGTAAATATTGTATGATTCTGCTTATATGAATTACCTCAAACAGTCAAATTTATTGAGACCAGGATGAGAACATATCAGAAAAACAACCAACAACAAGAAAAAAGCTGGATTCTATTAAATTATTAACAAGAATCATTTAGGACTCTTGACTGCACTTAAGGGCTGATGGCCACTGATCATTCCACACAGACTGTTAATGATCACAGTCCTGATTCTTTCTTGTGACCCTAGGAGCAAATCCCTTTCCTTGTCATTTCTAGCCCCTAGAGATTGTCTGCTTTCCTTGGCACATGGTTCTCTTCCACCACATTTGAACCTAGAAATTTCATCACTCCTACCTCTGCTTCTGTCATCACGTCTTCCTCCTTCTCTCTTTTCTCTTCCCACTTTCTCGTATCAGAACCTTTGTGAATACACTGACCCCACCCTGATAGTCCAGAGTCATCTCTCTATTTCATCATCCTTAATTTAATAACATCAGCAAAGTCCCTTTGTGCATGTAAGGCCACACAGTCACAGGTTCTGGAGATCAGGACATAGACATCTTTGGGGAGACATGATTCTGTCTGCCACATCTGGTGTACTCCAAACATCATTAGCCATAAGAGATTCAGAGTTCTCCATAAACTTGGAAGCTTTTTTTTTTTAATTAAAGAGAAATCATTTCACAAAGTAGAAGACCAATATCATTCCTGCAAATAGTAAGGATATCCTGTCCTCTTTGTTTCTGACCCCATAACATGGGACCAGAGATGTTAAAACCTTCCAAAATACTCACATTTGAATATAATCAGGACTGTCTCCTTATCTCATATTTGAGTTTCTTTATGCATTCTGCCTTATTCTCTATCTCCACAGATGAGCTGTATCGCATAGTAGAAAACATGACATCCAGATTTTCAGGAAATGAGTGGATAAATCTTGGCTCTCTGCATCTCAAGTTAAAACCCCCAGGAAGACTCTCATTAATCTTGCTTCAGTAAGATGGTTACGTGTAGACCAATCAACTGTGATCAGAAGGCAAGGTCATGCAGACTAAAGCAGCTTGGACACTAGCCCTCTGGAAGAAAGAGAGATGGAGGGAGAGGTGCAATTTCCTTGAGATTGGTTACCATACCTAATACAATAGTACAATGTCTCAGCAAAGCTTCAAAATTTCCATTGAGTTACAAGAATGTGAGGGCATGAATCAGAGTAATGATAACTCCCTCAGAAAGTGGAGACACTGTTACAGCAATAAGAAATCTACTAACAGGGGTTCCCAAACCTAGCAATCATCAAAACCATTTAGAGAGCTTTTTAAAAAGATTGATTCCCAAGTCCCACCCAGAGTTACTGCACTAGAATGTCCACAACAGATAAAAGCACACACTCAATTAGAAACCCAATCAGCAAAACTGTTTCAGATCTAGGCTGAGGTGGACAATTTATTATATAACAGGATTCATACTCCCTACCTGCTCTGAGTCCCTGGACACTGGCGCTAATCCAAACCCTATCCCTCACCCACTCTCTCACACCCTCTTCAAGGCTTCCACAGCATTCCTAGGCTTGTGCCAGTAAGATCATGTGGCAATAAGATCACATGGCCAGCATTTTCTGAAAGTTGGTTCCTTCAAGCATTGTACTCAAGTCCTCTGCTTTGGCTGGCCTTGCTGGCTGACTCTAGCTTTAATCTTAGGAATCTGTAAAATCGATACCCAGTGGTCAAGGGAAATATTTCATTTCTACCTATTACCTCTAGAATGTGTATGGCTCTAAAATAGCAAGGAATGGAGGAAAAATAAGGAGAGAAAAATGGCAGAGAGTAAAATGACAAGCTGGGATGAAAGAAGAATGTGCCATGTCAAAGGGTAGGCAATTTATCCTCCAACTCAAAAGCTGGTGCCAAGATCACCTGTACCAAAACTGACTCAAGTAGTGCTACTCAAAATGCTTATCTGTGAATTATCTGTTATGGTCTCCAGAAAGATAATGGGCTAGCACCAAAATGCAAAGCAGCAAACTGCTTCCTTTATCCATAAAGTCTTGCTACCAAAAAGAAAGGTAGGATAAAGTAAGCAGTGTAATTAGTACTAAAGTTTACATGCATTCTGTTACAAGCTCCTTGTCCCATGAAAACCAGCAAGACTTAGTTCTCAGGTGACACTTCAAGCATACTTAACCTAGGGTACTTGTTTAAATAACAACAACAACAATAATAATATACTGAATATTTACTATATGCTTCAGTGTCATGTATAAAGAGATATTATAAATTTTATTAGTAGTCTACTAAAATTGATAGTGATATACATGAGGAAAGGAGCTAAGCTAAAAGTCTTCTTAGTAAACTTCAAAATACATAGCAGAGAGCTATTGATACAGCAAGTGATACACTTACTTGAATAGAAGTAAAAGCATAAGAGAAATAAAGAAAATGGATTAGAAGGGGATTAGAAATATAAAAGTATAAGTCATCTACCAGCAAAATATATATATATATATAAAAGTATAAGTCATCTACCAGCAACATGTAAGTAAATAATTTCCCTAAGAGAATTAAGCCCAATTTTCTTTTTTGAATTATTCATCCACTAATTCATTTTAGTATTTATTCATTCAATTGAGAGTTTACTAAAAGCATTATTAGGGACAAGCATGCTTCTTATTCTCATGGAACATAAATTATTATGGAAGAAACAAACAATAAATTATTAATTACTAGTAAGTAAGTTACAGTATTACAAACTGCAATGAGAACCAAAAAGGTGGAAGAAGCCATAGAGCATGTGAAGTCTGAGGGAGAGTAGAGAAGACGTGGAGAACAGCCCAAGCAAAGACCCTGAGCTGAGAAAGGGTCGGGGACCTTTCCAAGAAGTGAGGCTAATTTGACTTCTGCTTTTAAGCAGGTTGGAGGCCAACATGCTGCTAAAACAAAAAGAAAAGCCAGACATATTTTTAAGTGTATCTATTAAGGCGTAAAAGGCTATAGAAGAAGCAACAAGGACTAAAGGGGATAACATTTCAGAAAAGGGACTTTCAAGAGGTGAGCTGGTGATTTGCCTCTGCCCCTGGGGACACATGGAGTTCTCTGGTGGCTCAGATGGTAAAGCGTCTGCCTACAATGCAGGAGACCCGGGTTCGATCCCTGGGTTGGGAAGATCCCCTGGAGAAGGAAATGGCAACCCACTCCAGTACTCTTGCCTGGAGAAATCCATGGATGGAGGAGCCTGGTGGGCTACAGTCCATGGGGCCGCAAAGAGTCGGACACGACTGAGCGACTTCACATTCACATGCTGGGGATACATGCTGATTCTCAGCATCTACTACAGACCAAGAATCAGGGCAAAGACAGGCAGTGGGCCAATTCTGGGGCACAAAGAAGTGTGGGATCATTTGGTTGTGCAGAATGGAGTGATAATGGAGAAGTAAATGGCTTGAGGCATTTGGCCACTTTCTCTCTCAAAATACTGACATTCCAGAGATGTGAAACAGGAGGTTAAAACATTAAGCTGAGTCTTAGAAAAGCAGAGGGATTTCTTGCAGTCTCCCAGTGCTTGGGAGCACAAGATCTGGGAAGAAAAGACCAAGTAGGAGTCAGGAACCCTTGAGGAAGTGATGAGATCACCCTGGCAACTTCTTAACACATTTTATATGGGAGCATGTACCTATATGGAGTTTCCCTGGTAGCTCAGCTGGTAAAGAATCTGCCTACAATGCAGGAGACCTGAGTTTGATCCCTGGGTTGGAAAGATCCCCTGGAGAATGGATAGGCCACCCACTCCAGTGTTCTTGGGCTTCCTTGGTGGCACAGACAGTAAAGAATCCACCTGCAGTGTGGGAGACCTGGGTTCAATCCCTGGGTTGGGAAGATTCCCTGGAGGAGGGCATGGCAACCTCCTCCAATATTCGTGCTTGGAGAATCCCCATGGACAGAGAAGCCTGGTGGGCTGCAGTCCATGGAGTCACAAATAGTGAGACACAACTGAGAGATTAAGCATAGCACAGCACAGCACATGTACCTATATAGGAACATCAGCACTTCTAAAGGCTGAAAATCCAGGCTGGTTCCTGGAAAAGAGTCACAGATGAGGTAAAGAACAGCCGGCAGGACTTTTGGCAGTCCTATAGACTAGGAGTGACAAAAACGGAGATTTACGGACTTCAGCACTGAGTAAGTCTCTCCCTCAATGCATCTGCCAACTGAAACTTCATAGGGTGGCAGGCTAAAGAGCTAAGTCAAAACCTCTCATGTGTATGTGCTCAGTGCTGACTCTTTTGCAACCCCATGGACTGTAGCCCACCAGGCTTCTCTTCTCATGGGATTTTCCAGGCAAGAGTACTGGAGTGGTTTACCATTTCCTCCTCCAGGGGATCTTCCTGACCCAGGGATCTCCAGCCTTGGCAGGTGGATTCTTTGCCACTGAGCCACCTGGGAAGACCATGCAAGCCACTGCTGCTGCTGCTACTGCTAAGTCCCTTCAGTCGTGTCCGACTCTGTGCGACCCCATAAACGGCAGCCCATCAGGCTCCCCCGTCCCTGGGATTCTCCAGGCAAGAACACTGGAGTGGGTTGCCATTTCCTTCTCCAATGCATGAAAGTGAAAAGTGAAAGTGAAGTCACTCAGTCGTGCCCGACTCTTAGTGACCCCACGGACTGCAGCCCACCAGGATCCTCCGTCCATGGGGTTTTCCAGGCAAGAGTACTGGAGTGGGATGCCATCGCCTTCTCCATGCAAGCCCCTAAAAAGGCTTAAAATTAGATTGAGGTGATGGCTGCACAACTCTGTGCACTAAAACACTAAAAACTGAAAACACTAAATTCCACTGTACATTTAACATGGGTGAATTTTATAGCTTAAAAAAGCTGTTAAATAAAAACCTGTCAAAATCAGAGTTGAAGTGTCATACCATCAGTTCAGTTCAGTTCAGTCACTCAGTTGTGTCCGACTCTTTGCGACCCCATGAATCACAGCACGCCGGGCCTCCCTGTCCATCACCAACTCCTAGAGTTCACCCAAACTCACATCCATTGAGTCAGTGATGCCATCCAGCCATCTCACCCTCTGTCATCCCCTTCTCCTTCTGCTCCCAATCCCACCCAGCATCAAGGTCTTTTCCAAAGAGTCAACTCTTCGCATGAGGTGGCCAAAGTATTGGAGTTTCAGCTTCAGCATCAGTCCTTCTAATGAACACCCAGGACTGATCTCCTTTAGAATGTACTGGTTGGATCTCCTTGAAGTCCAAGGGACTCACAAGAGTCTTCTCCAGCACCTCAGTTCATACCATATCTCTCCACTAAGGAGATGCAAGTCCACAAGACTCATTGGAAAAGTCCCAAAGGACCAAGTCCTAAGGACAAGGGTGACCTAGGGGTAAACCACAGTCCAACCTCAATCAAGCTCAGCAATGAGTGAATTAAAGCCATCAGTTCTGCCCTCTATCTCCTTAACAAAGAAAAGAGAGAAAGTTCCCTGATGAGTAATAATATCAACTGGAACCTCTAAGTTTTTTAAAATACATATACTGTTTGATACTTAACTAAAAATTACTAGACAGGATCATATAAGGGTTATACAAGGAATAACCAAGAGGAAAAATAGACAGTAAATACAGACTCTCATGTGACCCAGATATTGAAGTAAGGACATGGGCACTTAAATAAGTATGATTATTATATTCAAGAAAATATTTTTAAAATAGACAAATAAGGCCAATGTAACTGGACCATACAAGAGAATGAAATATAAGATTTAAGATATAAGCAGGGGCTGCTCATGCAGGCCCTTTTAGGCTATGGTGGAAAGTCTTAATTCTATTCTGAGTTATAGTTTTAAGTAAGAGAGTGAAATAACTCAATTTGCATTTAAAAAACAAGAATCAAGGAAATCAACTAAGAAGCCATAACTCTAACCCAGCTGAGAGATGATGGAGCTTGGACTGGTATTGTTGTATAAGCTATGAAGAGAAGGAAATAGATTCAAGTTATATTTTGGAGGTAGACGCTACAGGACTTGCTGGTGGTTTGAATGTAATTGGCCAGAGAAAGAAAGATAGTAAAGATCTCTCAGGTTTCTGACTTGAGCAAGATAGGGTAGAATGATAGTAGAATAGGTTAGGGAGCTGAGGGAAGTTGGGAGGCTTTCCTGAGAGTACTAACTCAGTAGCAAAAGAAGGACTAGAATCCAAGTATCCTGATTTTATTCCAGTACTTTCTACCACACTAAGCTAACTTTTCTCTAGGAATTATTTTCAGTAGTATGATGTCTGTCTGTTTTACACAGACGGAGAAAAAACATTTTGTGTTAAGAAATCCAGTTTCCAGGTAGTCAAATATCAGTTTTGAGGCTTTAAACATGGGTGACAAATGCCAATGCTTTCAGGGGCAGGGCATAAGATGGGTAAAGATCAGGGTTTTTGCTAATAGAGAATGGGGTGTGGGATCTTTTGATGAACCTGCAGCATATACACCATCTACTGTCATTCAAATACAATTTTTAAAATATTTTAATTACTCTCCTGCCAATTAAAACATATTTATAAGCAGTTTACTAACTCCTACAAATTAGATGCAAATATGTTTGGAAACACCTTTACTTTTGAACATGAGCAAAAAGATAGAAGAACTCAGTGCAAGGACTCTACTCTCATATAGCCACTTATTGGAAATGGCAATACGCTCCTAGATGCCTGAATGTTTTTATGTAAAATAGAAGTCTAAAGTTTATTCCATAAACAAATAACTAAAAGAATAAACCAATCATGATAATGTATTGTGATCCAGCAATCATGATGCTTCTAATCTTTTACAACAAAAATTCAAATAAATTAACTGGATTATCTTGCCTGATGCACTTATTGTCCCCTTGAGATATGATGCCAGGAAACTTCAACCTCATCACCTAGGAACAGAAAACAGAAAGAGGAGAAAAGCATGTTTATTAAATAGAAGCTGCCAGGGATGTACTAACATATGGGAATTCAATAAAAAAGCAGTGGGGAAAAATTGTGACATAGAAAACCCTAGTTTATGTCTATTTCAAGAAATTTCTTAAAGTTTTAAGAAAATGTTTGATTTTTATGTTTCAATTTAGAAGGCATTCAGCTGAAATGTTTCTTGCCAGTTTTGTAATTTCTAAAGTCATTAATATAGAACCACATTTGGCAGAATATCAGGGGAGTGTGTTTTTTGACAAAATGCCTGAATGTCTTTTACATGCTTATTTTTTGAAAATGTATTCAATGAAAGGACAAAAATTCAATTCATTATATAATACACAAAGCAAAATAATTCAATACCAATGAACTATCTTGAAGATGTAAGACCCGCAGGATTGTCACTATCAAGTTAATATTTTAGAATTTTTATTTCACTTTGCATCTGTTTTTTCATAACATGTTATCTTTTAGGGGAGAGAGGATCTCTCAAGATATCTGTTGTGACTTGATTAATTTATTTCCTTCCACTCCTTAATAAAATTGGGCTATTTGATCTATTTCTTCTGCTATTTTTCTATAAACAAAATAGTTTATATTTTAAATAGCTTTAATATAACTATATAAACATAGCTATTTCCCTTCATTGGCTTCCAAAAATGTATGAATGCACATCAAAAGTAGTGTTGTGCATGTAGAAAATCAAATGCTGTCTTTAGAACAGTTTGTTTTTTTTTAAAAAAGTAGGCTTTTAGGTGATGACAATCTTAATGTGAGCCTACACTGCAATAATTGCTAGCATTATTTCTATTACTGCCGTTGATAGTAACAACAATACTTTATTCTAGTCAATTTGATGAATAATTGTAAGATTATTCATCAAATAAGCAACTTTAATGTAAATATATAACAATGATAAAATATCTGCATATGTTTTAAAACATACATATGTATTTGTGCTTAAAACAGTATTAAACAGATATTCATGAACCAGAAAGAGAATTACATTGAATTAAGACCCAAGACCTATTGAATTTCAGAGTGATACCAGACCAAACATCTACATTAATTTCTAGGTAGCTCGTTAGAAACTATATTGTCACATTGGTTTTTGTTTGTTTATTTAGTTGCTAAGTCATGTATGACTCTTTTGTGACCCCATGGACTGTGCCAGGCCAGGCTCCTCTGTCCATGGGATTTTCCAGGCAAGAATATGGCAGTGGGTTGCCATTTCCTTCTCTAAGGGATCTTCGCAATCCAGAAATCAAACCCATATCTCCTGCATTGACAGGCGAATTCTTTTCCACTGAGCCAACAAGGAAGCTCACATAATGTCACATATGTTTTAGACAACCAGGGTCAGTTTTGTGACATAAATTCAGAGATGGGGCTTCTTGTCTGAACAAAGTCTTTTTTTTTTTTAAGCCCATTCTATATGGAGAAAGTAGTAGCATTTGAGACCACAAACTTGGGTCAAACTATCCTGTTGGCTTACAAAATGTGTTTTTGATATTCTCCCAGCATAATAGACCCTTGATAAAATACCAAAATGAAGTCTGGTTTCACAATGAGAAACCAACATATTGGTTAACTTAAAAATACTAACACAGAGGTATGTATGTGGCAAGGGAAAAAGAAAACACATACAAGGGCACACACACATACATCCTACACAAAATAAACTTGCAAATAAAAATTTTGAAAGCACCTAAGAATAATAAACATCATTAAGCTCAAAAAAACAGAAAAAATTATTCTAAAATAATGGCATATATTAAAACAGTCTTCCAAGGACTTTAAAATCTCCATAAAGAGGAGTGGAGTGATGAGGAGAATAATATTAATACTAAAATCAACAACAAAATAATAGCAGTTAAAATGAATTGAGTACTTCTGCCACTATTCTCAAGTGGACTGATTCATTTACTATAACAAATCAATGAGTAAAATAAAGGAGAAAAATGCAAATTTTTACCTGACTCCTATTCAACAAAATCAGTGCTTAACTTCTCAATCTCTTAACTTGGGAATCAGCAAACACCTCAAGAGAAAACAAATGGTGCCAAATGCTGAACATTTATCAGTGAGCTTCTACTTTCTCCCCTGAATCTTGCTCTCATCTCTAGAATGCAAAATCAATCATTATGAAACAAAACCAAGAAGATAGGAATCAAGAGTAACTAGAGCAAGAGGAAAACAAATCACAAAAATGAAAAATACAATCACTGTAATAGGAAAACACAAAATAAGGATCTAACTGATGAGATAACTAGTGAATTGGAGGATTATTCATTTGTGCTCAGTCATGTCTGACTCCTTGAGACCCCATGGACTACAGCCCTCCAGGCTCCTCTGTCTATGGAATTTTCCAGGCAAGAATACTGCCTACTCCAAGGGATCTTCCTGACCCAGGGATCAAACCCACATCTCTTGTACATCCTGCATTGGCAGGTGGATTTTTCACCAGTTCACCACCTCGAAAGTCCAAATTGGAGAATAGTGGATAAGAATTTACCTGGAACCAGGGCAGCAATGGAGACACAGACATAATAGAGAACAGACTTATGGACCTGGGGTAGGGGGGGTGGTGGGGAAAGGAGAGGGTGGGATGTATGGAGAGACTGAGATGGAAACTTACATTACCTTACATAAAATAGATAGTCAATGGGAATTTGCTGTATGACTCAGGGAACTCAAACTGGGGCTCTGTAACAGACTAGAGTGGGATGGGCAGGGAGACGGGAGGGAGGTTCAAGAAGGAGGGGACATATACATACCTATGGCTGATTCATATTGATGTTTGGCAGAAAGAAACACAATTCTGTAAAACAATTATCCTTCAATTTAAAAATAAATAAATTTAAAATTAAAAAAGAATTTACCTGGAAGAAAATGTAGAGCATAAGCAAAAATAAAAATGTAGACGATAAGAGAGAATAGATAAGAAGTTCCAACATATACCTGACCATTGTTCCACAATTTAAGACCAGAGATTTTTAAATTAAAAGACTAATGATTTTCCCAAATTAAAGGAAGTCAGAAATTATCAGAAAGAAAACTCTTGGTGCACAACAGAACAAATCATATCAAGCCTACACCGATGCGTTTGATTACATTAAGAGTGACATTTCCATAGCACTTCACTGAGTGTCTCACATAGGGGTTCGGCTTCTAACGATAGCAATGAGGACATCTGGGAAATCTAGATAACTTGTTAGCAAAATTTATGTGAAAGCATCCGAGAGCTACCACGAAGATGAGAATCTGTGGTAGCAAGATCTAGGCAGAGGGAAGAGGCACAGAAACTAGCTCTTTCATTGAGATAACTGCCAACTCTGAAAATGACAGCTGAGGATTGAGAAACTGAGCAGAACTATAGAGCAATCTGTGGTGTTACTGCAGTTGAGTTCAAGGATCACACAAAAAGACGGGAGCTACTAAATATGCCAGGCTTTTGATTGAGCCTCTGAAGAGCTACACTCTAAGAATAATGCTGTATTAGACCACATGTAGGTTAAACTGCTGAAAACTAAAGACAGGAAAAAATCTTTAATATCATTATAAAATGAAAAAAAAAAAAAAACTTCAAAAGAATAGAAACTAACCTTTCAGCTTACTTCTAAACAGAAATAATGGAAGCCAAAGATAATAGAATTGTAAAGGGATGGAAAGAAAACATCTATTAATATACAATAAAAATACCTTTTGAAAATGAAAATGATGTAAATATATTTTCTAAGAAACACAGAGAATTTATCACTAGCAGACCTACACCAAAACAAATGACAAAAGCTGTTCTTTAGATAGAAGAAAAATGAGGGGAAAAGGATAATATGTGGGTAAGTGAATAGAGAGTGTACATAATCAGGATATGTGAGGACTGAACAAAAATGAAGAGAAAAATAAATGGAAACAACATTACATAATTGGAGAAAAGAATAAATAAGGTTTAAATGTTCTAAGATCCTTGCATTGTCTAGAAAGTGATGTGTGCGTGCTTAGTCACTCAGTTGTGTCCAAGTCTTTGGGTCGTGTCCAACTCTTTGGGACCCCAAGGGCTGTAGTCTACCAGGCTTCTCTCTCCATGGGGATTCTCCAGGCAAGAATACTGGAGTGGGTTTCCATGCCCTCCTCCAGGGAACCTTCCCAACCCAGGGATCGAACCTAGGTCTCCCACATTGCAGGAGGATTCTTTACCAGCTGAGCCACCAGGGAAGCCCAAGAATACTGGAGTGGGTAGCATATTCCTTCTCCAGGGGATCTTCCCGAGCCAGGAATCTAACCAGAGTCTCCTGCATTGCAGATGGATTCTTGATCAGCTGAACTACAGGGAAGCCCAAGTAATTGGAGTAAGGATAAATAAGGTTTAATGTTCTAAAGTCCTTGCATTGTCTAGAAAGTGGTAAATGTATTAATTTATATTATACTTTAATAACTTAAGGATACAGATTGTAATCTCTAAACCCACTTTAATAACTTAAGGATACAGATTGTAATCTCTAAACCCACTTTAATAACTTAAGGATACAGATTGTAATCTCTAAACCCACTTTAATAACTTAAGGATACAGATTGTAATCTAGAGATTTGTATCCTTAAGTTATTAAAGTATAACATAAATTAATACATTTACCACTTTCTAGACAATGCAAGGACTTTAGAACATTTAAACAAGATAATAGGAGAAGGCAATGGCAACCCACTCCTGTACTCTTGCCTGGAAAATTCCATGGACGGAGGAGCCTGGTAGGCTGCAGTCCATGGGATCTCTAAGAGTCGGACACGACTGAGCGACTTCACTTTCACTTTTCACTTTCATGCATTGGAGAAGGAAATGGCAACCCACTCCAGTATTCTTGCCTGGAGAATCCCAGGGACGGGGGAGCCTGGTGGGCTGCCATCTATGGGGTCACACAGAGTCGGACACGACTGAAGCGACTTAGGAGCAGCAACAAGGTAATAAGTGATTACAAGTATAATTATGATTATATAAGTATAATATGACTAAAATGTTATGATTTAAAATATAATTTGAAAGAAGTCAAAAGGAGCAAAATAAAATTTTATTTTGTAAATATTACTGTGATGAGCATCTTAGGAGATTACAACTAGGTCACATAAGAATGAACACTGTTGAAGCCCTTGGTATAAGCTGCCTAACCTTGGTGATGCTATTTAAATACAATACGACTTGAAAAGAAACCTGTAAAACATAGGAATCTGAAAAACAAAAAATCTTGAAAATGCAAGACTCCCTAATGAAGGTTTTCATGACATAGGTACAGCACAAATACAGCACTTTAACATTTAAAAAGAATTTTATTATATATTGTTTTATTTGATACTGAAAACAATCCTATAGAAGTGCTATGACTGATATCGCCATTGGTAATGTGTCCCAAACCCATCAGTTAATAATCTATATGAAAGTGAAAGTCGCTCAGTCGTGTCCAGTGCTTTGTGACCCCATGGACTGTACAGTCCATGAACTCTCCAGGCCAGAATACTGGAGTGGATAGCCATTCCCTTCTCCAGGGGATCTTCCCAACCCAGGGATCGATCTCAGGTCTCCCACATTGCAGGCAGACTTTACCAACTGAGCCACCAGGGACACCTTAGAATACTGGAGTGGGTAGCCTATCCCTTCTCCAGCAAATCTTCCTGATCCAGGAATCAAACCAGGGTCTCCTGCATTGTAGGCGGATTCTACACCAGCTGAGCTGCCAGGGAAGTATAATAATCTATATAGCTGAGACCAAAACAGGTCTTGTAAATGCATATGCACTCTCCTTATTCCACAGTATTCAACTTGATATAATACTGTATATTATATCAATACTAACCTTTTAAAATGAGTATTGCTGAAGTTTTACTCTCATCCTTGTGCTTAAGTTTTATATTACAAAAAAAACACAAAAGAACCAGTTCTGGTTTTAACCAGGTAATGGCCATATTATCCTTAAAGTCAGATGGTTTCTCTTCCATATGCATAAATAAGTTCCAAGTGCTGATGAGTTTAGACAAAATGTCATGGGTAATTTTCATCTCTAATATAATAAAAGTGATTGTATTACTCCTACTCAGCACTGGAATAAAAATTGCAGTGCTCCAGGAAAGGAAAATATGATAACATATTTAATGATTCTGGTGGAGAGAATATATGTCCCCAGAGATTTTTTTTTTACTTTGAGCAGAACTTTTACAAGGGCTCATCCTTCCTTTCTGCCTCAACTATACAGACTGGCATCCTTTCACAGCCAAAGCCTATATTCTTTGCACTGAAAACCTTCTTTCCACATATATTTTTGTTTGTTTGTTTCTTTGAAGGGAATTTGATACAGCTCATGACAATTCTGCCATGACAAAAAATTTGTTTCCACCCAGTTCTGTAAGGTCAATTTGGTTTCAAACATACTACCTCATATATTCCCAGCATGCAAAATCTCTGTGTTATTTTAAACTCCAATCTGCTGCAGACTCAGAGAATGCTGTGGTATGCCTGCAATTCATGTTTATTTTTAGAGTTATATGACTTTCTTTAGAAATTACAAATCTGTCTTAAACCCAGTTTAGACTTATGTTCTGACAAAAGAATGTTCTTGCCAGGAGAGTTTCAATGAGTATGCTTTGAAAAATAATCAAAGGAATTATTCCTGGGGAGATATGATGATGGTGGAATATGTTCATTGGTATCCCTCTTATAGGGTTTTTTTTTTAATTTTATTTTATTTTTAAACTTTACATAATTGTATTAGTTTTGCCAAATATCAAAATGAATCTGCCACAGGTATACCATTGGTATCCCTCTTATAGGGTTAAAAGCATCCTTCTAGGTAATTGACTCATACTACCAAAGAATGTCAGGTGAGGGTTTCATTAAAGATAGAGATTATGAGTCTTAAAATAAAAAAAAACATGTCTCCATAAAGGAAGATGAAGAGGTATTTGAAAGAAAGCATGTTTGAGGAGGAACTAGCACTTATAAGTGCTTACCAGGTCCCAAGCACTTTCTGCACCATAACAAATAAGTATTATTAGCAGCTCCATTTTAGAGTTAACAAAACTGAGCAAATCAAGAGCAGAGCCAAGATATGAATCCAAATCTGTCTAAATTCCAAAAGCATTGCTTTCTCCAGCTTTTTGTACTATTGTGCACATGTTGAATGAGAGTGTGATCTTGCTCATAGTGGTAGTCTGCCTTAATGCTCCCAAATTTTCACCACTTCCTGTACAACCACCCTTTGCCCTGTGGCTCTCAGCTTTTGACTACTTCCTGCATTTTGTCTGCTCTGGGTCTTTGTTGCTTTGCCTGGGCTTTCTCTACTTGTGGCCAGCAGGGGCTACTCTCTAGTCGAGGTGCGTGGGCTTCTCATTGCAATGGCTTCTCTTGTTGTGGAGCACAGGCTCTAGGCACACAAGCTTCAGAAGTGACAGTGTATGGGCTTAGTTGTTCCATTGCACATGGGATATTCCAGGACCAGGGATCTAACTCTCATCCCCTGAATTGGCAGGCAGATTTTTTTTTTTTTTTTACCACTGGACCATCAGGGAGGTCCCTGACAGATAACTTTATAGGGCCTGGTAGCTCAAATGGTAAAAAAATCTGCCTTCAGTGTAGGAAACCTGGGTTCAATCCCTGGGTCAGGAATATCCCCTGGAGAAGGGGGAAACCCACTCCAGTATTCTTGCCTGGGAAAACCCACAGACAGAGAAATCTGGCGGGTTATAGTCCGTGGGGTCACAAAGAGTCGGACGTGACAGAGTAACTAAGAGACTCACTATAGGTGGAGTCAATGCTTAGTTGCTCAGTCATGTCTGACTCTTTGCAACCCTTTGGACTGTAGCCCTCCAGGCTCCTCTGTCTATGGGGATTCTCCAGGCAAGAACACTGGAGTGGGTTGCCATTTTCTCCTCCAGGGGATCTACCTGAACCCAAGGATCAAACCTGAGTCTTCTGTGTCTCATGCATTGCAGGCAGATTCTTTACCTACTGAACCATAGGTGGAGAGTAAACTTCAGTCAGGGCTCAGCCATGTGACTTGCTTTGTTCCATGGGATATTAATAGACATAATGCAAGCAGGCACTTTAAAGCATTTGCATGGTTGGGTTTGCCCTCTTTTACCTCTGCCAACACCATGAGAAAGACTGGTTCAGAAGGAAGATGAGAAAAACATGAACCAAATATACCCAGCCTGGACCAGCTGAACCCAGCAAACTGCAGACGCGTGAGTGAATGTAGCCAAGATCAGCAGAACCATCCAGTCATACCCCTGCCTAACTCAACCACCCACAGCCAGCCTATAGACCTGTAAAAATAAATTCTATTGCTTTAAAGCATTGAATTTTGGGGTGATTTGTTACATAGCAGTTTTGTGGCTATAGCTGAATAATCTACCCCCCAAACCCTGTCCCCACATGACACACAAATTGGATTGTATTTTTCTGTTTAATCCTTCAGGTTGCAAAACCTACAAGATTGAATATTGCTTGTATTCATAGTGAAGGAAAACCTTTCCATCAAACAATTAATCCTAGAAATGTTCCTTAAGAGTTCTTTAAATATTAAAATGCTAGCCACATTACACAGTTAAGCAACTATGAAACAATAAGGCTCAAGATCAGCAGCTTTTGACTTCCCAGAATGTAATTAACATTCTAGGGGGGGAAGGCATGTTTCTAAGAGACACCAGCCAGCTATGACTCTGAAAGCAGGAAGTATGTAAAAATTGCAACCTGTAAAATTCACGCTTTAAAATAACTGATAGGGAAAGTTAATTAGTTTTTATTATTTATTCCTACAGTTTCATGGGGTCTTTCTTGCCCCAAAGAATTTACTGAATTCTCCTTTATGTTAGAGAAAAATAACTATGTAAAGATAAACAGATCAGTTATATCTCTGCTTTTTGCTTAGTATTACCCTTCTACTAACACCCAGAGCATGCTTCTATTTCACACATTCTATAGTGTCTGCAGACCACTTATTAGAACAAGACTTTTTTTGTTATATAGTGAAATTTAGCCATGCTTTGGGACTCTGATCCAATTTTTGCTCTTTAATAAAGAGTTCCATAGACTGTTCTCTCTTTTTAGCCTAATGACTTGCCATCAGCCAAAAATAATCCCTGTCCCAGAGTTCTCCCCTGGCGATTTATTTTAAAGTAGTTTTATGATACTTTCCAGTTGGATTTTGAGGCATTTTTTCTGTGTGTGCATTTTGCCCCATCTGCACTATGACGGGCCATAATTTGAATTGCCTCCAAACACCAGAAGGGTAATGATGAGTAAAGCGAACTGACAAATGGCAATCGTGGGTGGTGGAGTTCCTGGCTAACTGAAAGAGCACATCCTTTCTGAAGGGAAAAAGCTCTACTCAGATCCACCACGTTTTTGCCAATAAAAGAATATAGGCTCAGATGTGACAAAGCTACTAATCTTTAAGATTTGAGAATACAGATTTTTATGTGAGATTGTCCAACTTTATGCACAAGTTTAAATGATTTTAAATGTTGCTGTGATAGAGATTTCCTTGTTGTTCTGAATTACACACCCACTGCCTTGACGTGTGTGACATTCCTGGCCCCTCTGAGGAAGGGCTTGGCCATGTGACTTGCTCCAATGAGTGATCCTCGTACTCCACGTCTAACCAGAGCTGTAAACTCAGTGCCACGGTAGCCACTGATCCTAAAATGGAAGAGATCCCTCACATGCAGTCTAAGGCAGAACCACCCCAGCCGACCTGTGGACTCAGGAGTGATGGATATGGATGTTTGTTGTTGGATGCCCTGACATTTCTGGGTTGTTATTTCACCCAACATTATTGTACTTGAAATAGGACTAAAACATTTGGCCATAATTTTTTTTTTTTTAAATTAAAGCACAAAACAATCTGGTAGCTAAGTTTGGCTCACAGGCCCACAGGTTTCAACCTTCATTACTGGTGGTTTTTTGAAGGGCATTTATAGTGAGAGTATTTCCATTTTGACTCCTTCTTCTCCATCACCGGAAATCTAATATTGTTCATATAGAGTTATACCCGTGGTAGATTCATGTTGATGTATGGCAAAACCAATACAATATTGTAAAGTAATTAACCTCCAATTAAAATAAATAAATTTATATTTTTTTAAAAAGCAGAAAAAAAGTTTTTTTATTTAATAGTAATCTCCCTGGGGACTGTAGCTCTCCCTGGGGACACAGACACTGGTAGCAGATGTATTTGGGAGACACTAGTGTGCCAGGGAGCCATCATGTGAACCTCTGTCCAGGTCATTAGTGGCAAGACCTGGCCCCACCTAACAGCCAGTAGGGCCAGTGCTGGGACATTTCAGGCCAAGAAACTTATTGGTTGTGTTGGCTGTGTCCCTCCCAAAGCAAAGAAACTGCTCGCAGACTTCCTGAGCCCACAGCTGCTTCTAGACACACCTCTACCCATGGCCCTGCCCACCAGAGGCTCACCACCCAATTCTATCAGCCAGTGGGCAGGCACCAGCCTCTCCCTCCAGGAAGCCCGCCCTAACCTTTAGACAAGCCTCACTCATGAAGGGGCAGATACCAGGTGCATGAAAATCACAGTCCCACTGCCTGTGCATCCAGCCCACCCACCACAGGCCAGATTTGTCCAGACCAGCCCTGCCCACATTTTGACAAGTTTTTTTTTTTTTTTAATTGGAAGATAATTGCCTTACAATGCTGTGTTGGTTTCTTCCCTACAACAAAATTAATCAGCCATAAGTGAAAGTGAAGTCGCTCAGTTGTGTCCGACTCTTTGCCACCCGTAGACTGTAGCCCACCAAGCTCTTCTGTCCATGGGATTCTCCAAGCAAGAATACTGGAGTGGGTTGCCATTTTCTTCTACACATATATTCCCTCCCTCTTGAGCTTCCCTTCTACACCCCACCCCCACCCCACGCCTCTAGGTCATCTCAGAGCACAAGGCTGAGTTTGACAAGTTTTTAAACACTGATTCTGCTCTGGTCCGTGCATGTGAATTTATAAGTAAATCTGTCTCTTTAACAACAAGCAATCAAACTTCTTTAACAAAGACTGCTTTTTCCTCTTACTTCCATGAGTGAACATTGAAGACAGACAAAATTAAAGCAAGACCATAATTTTAGGCTGCCTGAAATGGCCAGAGGATTTAATCTAGTCTTTTGCTTGTTTACCATAGGACTGATATTTGTAAACTTCATTTTGAAATGAGAGTTGGTGAGTTTCACTAATTATATGCAGGCAGATGAGCTGTATTTATTCATTAAGTGGCTATTTATTGAAGGGTTCCTCTTCACTTTCTGCCATTAGAGTGGCAGAAACTAAACTAAAGAGCCTCTTGATGAGGGTTAAAGAGGAGAGTGAAAAAGGTGGCTTGAAATTCAACATTGAAAAAACAAATCACGGCATATGATCCCGTCACTCCTTGGCAAGCAGAAGAGGGGAAAGTGGAAACACTGGCAGGCTTTCTCTTCTTGGGCTCCAAAATCACTGTGGAAGGTTACTGCAGCCATGAAATTAAAAGAGGCTTGCTCCTCAGAAGGAAAGCTATGACAAAACTAGACAGCATACTAAAGAGCAGAGATATCATTTTGCTGACAAAGGTCCGTATAATTGAAGCTATGGTTTTCCAGTCGTCATGTACAAATGTGAGTTGGACCATAAAGAAGGCTGAGTTCTGAAGAATTGATGCTTTTGAAATGTGGTGCTGGAAAAGACTCTTAAGAGTCCCTTGGATGGCAAGGAGATCAAGTCAGTCAATCCTAAAGGAAATCAACCCTGAATACTCATTGGAAGAACTGATGCTGAAGCTGAAGCTCAAATACTTTAGCCACCTGATGCGAAGAGCTCACTCATTGGGAAAGACCCTGATGCTGGGAAAGACTGAAGATAAAAGGAGAAGGGGGAGGTAGAGGATGACATGGTTAGATAGCATCACTGACTCAATGGCCATGAATTTGAGCAAACTCCGGGAGATAGGGGAGGACAGAGAGGCTGGTGTGCTGCAGTCCATTAGGTCACAAAGAGTTGGACATGACTCAGCAACTGAACAGCAACAACATTTGTTGAAGGACAACCATGGCAAGATACTTTGCTCAGCACAGAGGATACAAATGGATCCCAAAGCACACATGATCCTTGTCTTCATGGAGATGAGACAGACATGAATCACACAAGCATGATGACATTGGAAGATTGGGATTGATGCATATATACTATTGATGACATGTATAAATTAATTGTATAGCACAGGGAACCCAACTTAATGCACCATGGTGACCTGAATGGAAAGGAAGTCCAAAAGAGAGGGGATATATGTATGAAGGGTTCATTTTGCTGTATAGTAATAATAGAAGCTGAAAAATACTGTAAAGCAACTATACTCCAATAAAAACTAATTTAAAATAAAACAATTCTAAAAAAAGAAAAGAAGTATGATGACAAGTGTATGTAAGTGCAACTAAAGTTGATACAGAACTCAGGGCAGTGTGTAGGCAAAGGGAATATGAAGATAAGCCCTCATTTCAGTTCAGTCACTCAGTCGTATCTGACTCTTTGTGACCCAATGGACTGCAGCATGCCAGGGTTCCCTGTCCATCACCAACTCCCGGAGCTCACTCAAACTCATGTCCATCGAGTCGGTGATGCCATCAAACCATCTCATCCTCTGTTATCCCCTTCTCCTCCTGCCTTCAGTCTTTCCCAGCATCAGGGTCTTTTCCAAAGAGTCAGTTATTCGCATCAGGTGGCCAAAGTATTGGAGTTTCAGCTTCAGCAGCAGTTCTTCCAATGAACATTTAGGAATGATTTCCTTTAGGATTGACTGCTTGGCTGTCCTTTCAGTCCACAGGACTCTCAAGAGTCTTTTCCAACACCAGAGTTCAAAAGCATTAATTCTTCGGCACTCAGTTTTCCTCATAGTCCAACTCTCACATCCATACATGACCACTGGAAAAACCATAGCCTTGACTAGAAGGGCATTGTACAGGAGGCAGTGATGTTTGAGGGCACAAACAAAACCTTGTGTGCACCAAGACCCAGGAGAAAGGAGCAGTGACCCCTTAAGAGACTGGCCCAGACTTGCTAGTGAGTGTCCAGGAGTCTCTGGCAGAAGCATGGGTCAGCAGTGGCTGCTGCAGGGTCAGGGGTACTGACTGCAGCACTGTATGCACAGGATCTTCTGAAAAGTGAAGTGAAGTCACTCAGTTGTGCCCAACTCTTTGCGACCCCATAGACTGTAGCCTACCAGGCTCCTCTGTCCGTGGGATTTTCCAAGCAAGAGTACTGGAGTGGATTGCCATTTCCTTCTCCAGGGGATCTTCCCAACCCAGGGCTCAAACCCAGGTCTCCCGCGTTGTAGACAGACGCTTTACCGTCTGAGCCACCAGGGTCACCATTATCTTCATTACCTCCACCATAGTTTGGTCTCAGGTCAAACAACAGGGAGGGAACACAATCCCTCCCATCAATAGAAAATTGGATTAAAGATTTACTGAGCATGGCCCTGCCCATCAGAAAAAGACCCAGTTTGCCCTTCAGTCTTCCCTGGTGGCTCAGATGGCAAAGCGTCTGCCTACAGTGCAGGAGACCTGGGTTCGATCCCTGGATCAGGAAGATTCTCTGGAGAAGGAAATGGCAACCTACTCCAGTACTCTTGCCTGGAAAATCCCATGGATGGAGGAGCATAGTAGGCTACAGTCCATGGGGTTGCAAAGAGTCGGACACAACTGAGTGACTTCACTTCACTTCCTCTTCAGTCAGTTTCTCCCATCAGGAAGCTTCCATAAACCTCTTATCCTTATCCATCAGAGGACAGACAGAATGAAAACCACAATCACAAAAAACTAATCAAACTGATCACATGGACCACAGCCTTGTCTAACTCAATGAAACTATGAGCCATGCCATGTAGGGCCACCCAAGACAGGCGGGTCATGGTGGAGAGTTCTGATAAAACGTGGTCCACTGGAGAAGGCAATGGCATGCCACTTCAGTATTCTTGCCTTGAGAACCCCATGAACAGTATGAAAACACAAAAAGATAGAACACTGAAAGATGAACTCCCCAGGTCAGTAGGTGCCAAATATGCTACTAGAGAAAAGTGGAGAAATAAACTCCAGAAAGAATGAAGAGATGGAACCAAAGCAAAAACAACATCCAGTTGTGGATGTGACTGGTGATGGAAGTAAAGTCTGATGCTGTAAAGAACAGTATTGCATAGGAACCTGGAATATTAGGTCCATGAATCAAGGCAAATTGGAAGTGGTCAAACAGGCGATGGCAAGAGTGAACACTGACATTTTAGAAATTGGTGAACTAAAATGGACTGGAATAGGTGAATTTAACTCAGATGGCTATTATATCTACTACTGCGGACAAGAATCCCTTAGAAGAAATGGAGTAGCCATCATAGTCAACAAAAGAGTCTGAAATGCAGTACTTGGATGCAATCTCAAAAATGACAGAATGATCTCTGTTCGTTTCTAAGGCAAACCATTCAATTCACGGTAATCCAAGACTATGCTCCAACCAGTAACACTGAAGAAACTGAAGTTGAACAGTTCTGTGAAGACTTACAAGACCTCTTAGAACTAACACCCAAAAAAGATGTCCTTTTCATTATAGGGGACTGGAATGCAAAAGTAGGAAGTCAGGAAACACCTGGAGTAACAGGCAAATTTGGCCTTGGAGTATAGAATGAAGCCAAGAGAACGCACTGGTCACAGCAAACACCGTCTTCCAATAGCACAAGAGAAGACTCTACACAAGGACATCACCAGATGGTCAACACCGAAATCAGATTGCTTATATTCTTTGCAGCCAAAGGTGGAGAAGCTGTATACAGTCAGCCAAAACAAGACCGGGAGCTGACTGTGGCTCAGATCATGAACTCCTTATTGCAAAATTATGACTTAAATTGAAGAAAGTAGGGAAAACCACTACACTATTCAGGTACAACCTAAATCAAACCCCTTGCGATTATACAGTGGAAGTGACAAATAGATTCAAGGGATTAGATCTGATAGACAGAGTGCCTGAAAAGCTATGGATGGAGGTTTGTGACATTGTATGGAAGACAAGTCCTGCTGGCTGCTGGCTGCTGCTGCTAAGTCACATCAGTCGGGTCCAACCTGTGCGACCCCATAGACAGCAGCCCACCAGGCTCCCCTCTCCCTGGGATTCTCCAGGCAAGAATACTGGAATGGGTTGCCATTTCCTGATCCAATGCATGAAAGCGAAAAGTGAAAGTGAAGTCACTCAGTCGTGTCCGACTCTTCACAACCCCATGGACTGTAGCCTATCAGGCTACTCCGTCCATGGGATTTTCCAGGCAAGAGTACTGGAGTGGGGTGCAATTGCCTTCTCCAAGATAAGTCCTAAGAGAACACAAAAAGCCTTTTCTTAACACTCAAACACCAACACTAGCTCTCCTTATTTATCTTTTGTTTTGAGGGAAAATCTAAGGGATTTGTGAAGAATATGCCACCCAGAAATGTAGTATATTGGCTTCTTGGTACCACAGTTATGCCTTTTATGCATGCTGTATTGATAGAGCAATTAATTTTTACTCCAGTCTAGTTTTCTACGAAGAAAACTGAGTAGTCAGTATGAATAATAGGAAACAGCTTTGAGATATGTTTGTCCCAAGCCATATTCTCTGCTTCTCTCATGAAAATCTTGTTGAGCTGCCAAAATGATAATAGACCTCATTAAAAGCATCCCACCAGTCAGCACTCAGCAGAAATTGAGGAGGAGGATGCTGGGAAATTACCATTGCTGTGCCAAGATGCTGGGTGTAAATTAAAAGGAGTAGGTTTTTCCTGTCAGGAGCATCAGGTCCAAAATAAAGTAGCATTTCTGGATTACACATTATCCAAGATATTTTACAGAACTGTGATTTCTACTTTAGGTTTCCATTCTGCACACGTTTGTGTCCTATTTTATTATTTATCTCTAATGACTATATTTCTACAAAATCCCACTCAGTCCCCTGCCTCCTTGGCTAGTTGTCCTTTTTTCTATGCTGCTGCCTCCTCCACAACACCCAGATGCTCCCAAGAGGATGCTCACTCAACTCTCAGCTCTGCTTGTAAGCCCCTAGAAGTGCCCTGATCCTGTTCTACTCCTCAGTGTTCAGCAAAATAACAAAATTTTTAAACACCCAGAAAGTTGATTTTCCAGCTCATGCTGAGCACCTGCTAGCTTTAGTACAGAACCTATTTGCAGGGCAGGAATAGAAGTGCAGATGTAGAGAGTGGACAGGTAGACACAGTGGGCAAGGTGGAATGAATTGAGGGATTACGCTTGACAGATATACACCACCATGTGCAAAATAGATAGCTTGTGTGAAGCTGCTGTATGGCACAGGGAACTCAGCTGGGTGCTCTGTGATGACCTAGATGGGTGAGATCGTGGGGGGCATGGGAGGGAAGTCCAAGAGGGAGGGGATATATGTACACATATAGCTGATTCACTTCACAGTACAGTAGAAACTAACACAACGTTGTAAAGCAATTATACTTCAATTAAAGAAAAAGAAATTAGGAAAGAAAATTATTCATGAAGTCAGGAGATGTGAACAAGTTGCCATGTCAGTGGAAGCCTTGGTATTCTCAACAGTAATATATAGTTTAAAATAGCAGTGATTCTGTACCCTGTGGAGTTTCAATGAGATGAAGTTTGTGAAAGCATTTTAAAGATGACAACATACACTATATAAGCCAAAGGCATGAGAATCAAGGTATTCCCTAAACACACTGGGTGTGGGATGTTTTAAAGACAATTAAAATCGGGCTGTGTTCATAACTTCACTCCTCCTTCAAATCTCAGAAAAATCCAATTTATAATGATACCTGGAATTCAAACAGTTGCCATTTTCAGGGGTCTCCAGAAATCCCCTAAAATACCCAGATGTACCCAGTACTGATAACAGTTGAAACTTGAGAACAGATGCAGAAAGGGGGTTATCAAATTATTTCATTCTGATCTTGCTAGGTGGATGAAATATCTTAGAGAATGGGATAAAACTTGAGTAAACTTGGGCTGAATTCAGGTGTGAACTACTTATGTGCTTGAGTAAGACACAAGGAGTATAGACATTGGAATCGGCTCCAAAAGGGAAATGTGAAGGCAAGTACTATAGAGAAACTTCCTCTACTTAACCACTTGACTCAATTCTAGATCAGAAGGACAAGATTTGACTTTGAAACTTAATTATCTTTCTTTCAAAGTCCCTTTCATTACAACCTCTGTCAACTTTGGTCTCCTCATTTGTGAAATAAGAATAGCAATACCTAGTACTTTTTTGGGAAGATTAGATATTAAAATAATTAAATGCACCAAGACATCATATTTAGAATCTAGTATGTGCTCAATAACTTTCTTGAACGATGTTTTGATGTTTTTATGTTTAAGGGTGCAGAAGGAAGAATGGGCATAAAGGGAAAAAGAAAAAGTGATACGAGAACTAGGCTCAGAGAGAGTCACTTTCATAGATATGGAAAGTCATAAATAAATGTACAATCTCTATAAAACAGTAGCAAAAACATTATGAGTGCCTAAAAGAGCATAGTTTTATTTCAATTGGACAATTAGCAAAAATTCTCACAACCATATTGTCAAGAGAGAGAACTCTAAAATGGAGACATACAGGAAGAAAAATTTGAAGAATTATTTAGCACAAATCCTCAAATAGCTAGTTCATCATTGTCAATATACCCAGAATAATCTCCAGCCTCAAATTTCAATTCCTGCTAGATTTTCCTTGTTCCATCTGCCCCATTCTAGAAAGTGACTCTCCAAATTCTCCCGTTAGGCAGCCTAGAACCTGTCCCCTTTCCCAAGCCAATCTTCACAGCAGAATATACACCAGCTTCTTGTTATGACCTCACATGACAGAAAAAGTGCTAGGGAGCTCTCTTGGGGTCTCTTTTATAAGGGCACTAATGCCATTCACAAGGGCTCCACCTTTATGACCTAATTACCTTCCAGAGGTTCCACTACTTATTATTATCACATTGAGGGTTAGAATTTCAACATGCAATTTTTAAAATTTATTTTATTAAAGTATAGTTGATTTACAATGTTGTGTTAATTTCTGCTATACAGCCAAATTGATTCATATATATACACACACACACACACACACACATATTATTCTTTTTCATACTCTTTTCCATTATGGTTCATAACAGAATATTGAATACAGTTCTTTGTACTATATAGTAAGATCCTTTGTTTATCCATCCTATTTATACTAGTTAATAGTTTGCATCTTAATCCCAAACTCCCAATCCATCCTCCTTTCCCTTGACAACCACAAGTCTGTTCTCTGTGAGTCTGTTTGTTTCATAAATTAGTTCATTTGGGTCATGTTTTATATTCCACATATAAGTGATATCATATGGTATTTGTCTTTCTCTGACTTATTTCACTTACTATGATAATCTCTAGGTCCATCTCCAACATATGAATTTTGAGGGACCACAAATAATCAGTCCACAACATTGACTCTCCTGTCCCTCAAGGTCTTCTTTAAAGCCAATTATACCCAAATCTCAAGAACTAGGAGTAAATCTTGGGCACCTGGGTAGCAGTCCTCAAATTTCAGTGTTAGCCCCGCTTTCTTCCCCATGAAGCCAAACCTGTATGATCCTAAGCGTTTTCCATTAGTTGTTGTTCTGCTTTGCTCCTCTAGTAGCTGCGTTTTGCCTGTTGGGCTGGGGTTGTGGATGCCTCCAGGTTCCTACTGTGCTCCTCCCTAGGACAGTCCTTGGCCCTCACAAACTCACTTCTCCTACCTACTAACAAGGATCTCTCTCCTCATGTCATCTGTAGCTATGATTTATTCTCTATTTGTCTGCCACCTGAAATCCCAGGATCCAGAAGTCTGCTCATCTTCGTGAATAAGTATAAGCATATTTTCTTACTTTTCTAAGAATACTTATCCTTCATCTCAATAAACATGTCTCTGGTGCCTTAATATTCTCTCCCTACTGGCTTGCCAGTGTTATCAGTTTCTAATTATTTCTATGGGTGAGATCATCCAATTTATAGGCTCTAAAATATTTTTGAAATGTTTATTTTTAATGTATTCATTCAACAAATACTTTCTGAGAACTTTCCTAGCACTATTCTAGGAACTAGAAACAGATAAATGAATAAACAAGTAAATTTCCCTGCCCTCACTTAAGGTAAGATATATTTAATTTTAAAATTTTCTAAAAACTAGGAGGTATATTCAGTAAGTTAGACAAAATTATCAAAGTAAATTTTATGATAAATCAAAATAAATAAAACTATACTTAGAAAAGTAATACATTTGGTGATAGGCTTTTAAAACTCCTTTGTTTAAATATAAGTTGGGAAGATCTGGTATGCTGGCAGTTCAAGTGAAAAAGGTCTGTGAGTTAATCACAGCACAGAAGCCCAACGACTACCAACAAACCAAAGCAAAAAAAACACTGAAGTAAGAGAAGTTCAATGTCTACATCTGAATGAAATATTGGGATCCATTATAAACAATGAAGAGGGGCTTTTAAACACTAGAAAGTAATCAGAAGGAAATGAGAAAGATGGTAAGAGACATGGAAACCATGTTATCGGGGGTGGGGAGTAGGGAGAACAATTAAAGAGATCCTTTAGAGACCTTTTCCTGGAAAACAGGAAATCTGCAAGGGATAGCAAGGTTCTGGAAACCTTTCCAAATATTTGAAGTGCTATCATATGGAAGTGAGAACAGAATTTTCCAACTGCAAAGGACAGATCTGAAGCAAACATAAGCTTTCAAAACCAAAGAAACTCATCAGCTGGGCTTTCCAATAACTCTAAGTTGTGTCAAAGCAATGTAGTCTAGCTATGTGGAAGCAGTAAAGTCTCTGTCCCTGAAAGGTTTCCAGCTGAGGTCAAGATGCCACCTGCTAGGAACTGAGGAGGAGGGAAGGAGTTCTGCAGTCAGACATATGTGAGCCTGTATGACCATTTAACATCCTCTCCAATTTTAAAGTCCTCTCATCAATACTTGCTACTCTACCATATACCAAAGGAAGGAGAGATATTCCCAGGCACTAGAAAATACTCAAAGAAACCTGATAATCGTCCTGCAGTGGAGAAAGCTATATCTAACAACAGAGCAGTCAGCACAAATTGAGGCAAATTTGTGAGGATTTCTAGTTCAGTCACTTAAATAAAAACTGTCTAAATTTAGATGTGCATATGGTATTCATTTAATAAATTTTAAAAGTGACATTTCTTGACAAGCAAAGGAAATATTTAAGTGCCAACTTCAGAACTATGAATCTGTCTGAATACTATAATTTATGAATGAGATACTTTGCCAATTTTTAATGCAAATTTAAAAAATTTAAAAAATTTTAATGCAAAGGTATATACATACATATACAGGCACAAACATGTAGACACACACATACATGCTTTTAGAAGTATTCCTTCTTATGTTGTATGCTTTATTTTTATAAAGCAAATGCTTATAGCTTTAACTGTACTGTGTTACTGTTTTTAAGATTATTTTCTCTTCTTTTCCTTTTTTTTTTCAGCTACACCAGTGTTTTGTAAATTGGGAAAAAGAATTATTTTGTCATAGCCCACATGTTGTTAAGTAACAGTGAGCAGTAGTAGATTTTGCTTCACGTTGCCCTTAAAACCATAAACAATATTGTCTATGTATTAAAAATATATATTTTTATCATTCAGATGAAGAAAACATATTTATCATATATATTTGGTTTCTAGCCATTTTTCTGGCTCATGGCTTCCAAAACGTTTGGAATTTCTTAAGTACTGAGAGTAATAAAGAAGTTTTTGTTATCAGTGAAGTGGCTTTCGGAAAGCATCAAAGGATGGGGCAAGTTGCCAATGGAGCCAACTTAAAAGGATTGAAACTTTCAGTCCATGACCTCTGCAGAAGGGAGAGGAGTTGGAGATGGAATTCACTCACCATTGGTCAACAATTTACTCAATTAAGCCCATGCAATGAAGCCTCCATAAAAACCCAACAAGAGAGGGTTCAGAGAGTTTCTGGTTTTGTGCACACTGGAAGATGAGGGCAGAAGTTCCGTGCGCTTCCCCCATACCACTTCCAATGCATCTCTTCCATCTGGCTGTTCCTGAGTTGTAGCTTTTTCTAATGAATTGGTGATCCAGTAAGTAAAACATTTCACTGAGTTCTATGAGCCACTGTGGTAAATCAGTGGAACCTGAAGAAGGGTTCACGGGAATCTCCAATCTATAGCTGGTGGGTCAGAGTGTGCATGCTCAGTCGTTTCTAACACTTTGTGACCTCATGGACTGTAGCCAGCCAGGCTCCTCTGTCCATGGAATTTTCCAGGCAAGAATACTAGAGTGGGTTGCCATTTCCTCCTCCAAAGGTTCTTCCTGACCCAGGAATCAAACCCGTGTCTCCTGCACTGGTAGGCAGATTCTTTACCACTAGCACCTCCTGGAGTGGGTCAGCATGGGCGGTAATCTGGGCTGGTGACTGGTATGTAGAAGTCTTGGGACTAAGCCCTTTGCCTATGGAATCTGATACCATCTTTGAGTAGGTAGTGTTACAGATGGGTTGAACTCTTGAAAAGAAACCAGCCAAAGTGGAAAACTTCATAACTCATGGGACCCAGATAGGACTCAGTAGGCATCACTTCAGTAGTGAGACCAAATTAGATCTTTATTAAGGTTGCCTGGTCTCCACACCTTATAAAACTTAAAAGTAAGCTTGAAAAGGATCAAATTGTTTATAGGTGACTTGACTCTGTCACAGAACAAAGCTCAAAAATATTCAGTACACAACAAGAAAAAAAAATAATGTCTACCATCTAATGGGAAAAAAACATTCAAATACGCAGGAAAATATGACCAATAAGAGAAATAACCATAATCAATAAAGAGAAACAGAAATCACATTCTTTAGGATGTAAACAACAAGGAAAGTGATTTGTATATTTGCTTTTATAGAATTAATATACCATCAGGAAGCAATGAGGATTTAAGGAATATTATTTAACAAAATATAAATGAGAAATGCTTAAGAAGTAACCACAATTGGGTAAGGATTACATTCATAAGTATGATTATTTCATTAAATGTCCTGGAAAAGCATGTGTTTTTTTGAAATCAGAAACCATACTCTTAAAACCTCAATAAGCATAATGCTGCTGGATTGATGTGGTCTGACTAGTCTGTTCTTTGGTAACATTACAAATTTGACAAGAACCAGAACAACACAAAATAACAGGAAATGATAACTTAAAGAAAATTTAATCTTCTCACCTAACCATTTTACAGAAGATGTAAGTGAGCCTTGGGTAGATCAAGTAACTTTATTGCTAAACATCTCTATTATTTATTAACGAATATGTCTATTTTCTACTTTAGCCAGCACAAAATGCTGTCATGAGCTCCAGGTTCCTCTTCTGGAATGTGTGTGCTCATCTCTGTGCCCTAGAGAAGCAGAAGAAGACTGACACATTAGCACAAGGACCAGCCATGAAAGTTATGTTTTGTTTCTAAATCCTGGGTCTAGAATAGAGTCTTGTGATCTGCCTTCTTTCTGGCAAAAATCCCTATTCTGTAACCAGAAATTTCATTATTTGAAATTTTACCTAATAGCTGTTGATTAAAATGTTTTGACGGAGAAGGCAATGGCACCCCAGTCCAGTACTCTTGCCTGGAAAATCCCATGGACAGAGGAGCCTGGTAGGCTGCAGTCCATGGGGTCGCACAGAGTCAGACACGACTGACGCGACTTAGCAGCAGCAGCAAAATGTTTTGAATAGTTTTATTTATTGTTGTTTTTACAAAATTCATTGAACATTTGTAGAATTACAAAAGTTTCTAAAATGAAGCTATCCACATTTTCCCCCCTAAGAGGTTAATTTATTTAATTAATTTATTTGTTTTAACTGAAAGATAATTACTTTACTATATTATGATGGTTTTTGCCATACATCAACATGAATTGGCCACAGGTATACATGTGTCCCCCTCATCCTGAACCCCCCTCCCACCTTTCTCCCCACCCTATCCCTCTGGGTGGTCTCAGAGCACAGGTGTTGGGTGCCCTCCATTCATTGAACTTGCACTGGTCATCTATTCTGCATATGGTAATGTACATGTTTCAATGCTATTCTCTCAAATCATCCCATCATCGCCTTCTCCCATTGAGTCCAAAAGTCTGTTCTTTACATCCGAGTCTCCTTTGCTGCCCTGCATGTAAGATCATCATTACCCTCTTTATAAATTGCATATATATGCGTTGCTGCTGCTGCTGCTAAGTCTCTTCAGTCGTGTCTGACTCTGTGCAACCCCATAGATGGCAGCCCACCAGGCAGGCTCCTCTGTCCCTGGGATTCTCCAGGCAAGAATACTGGAGTGGGTTGCCATTTCCTTCTCCAATGCATGCATGCATGCTAAGTCACTTCAGTCGTGTCTGACTCTGTGTGACCCTATGGACAGCAGCCCACCAGACTCCTCTGTCCATGGGATTCTCTAGGCAAGAATACAGGAGTGGGTTGCCATTTCTTTCTCCAATATATATGTGTTAATATACAGTAATTGTCTCTCTCTTTCTGACTTACTTCACTCTGTATAATGGGCTCCAGGTTCATCCACCTCACTAGAACTGACTCAAATGCCTTCCTTTTTGTAGCTGAGTGATATTCCGATGTGTATATGTACAACTTTCTTACCCATTCATCTGCTGATGAACATCTAGGTTGCTTCTATGTCCTAGTTACTGTAAATAGTGCTGCAATGAACACTGGGGTACATGTGTCTCTTTCAATTCTGGTTTCCTCAGGGTATGCCAAGCAGAGGGATTGCTGGGTCATACTGCAGTTTTTTAAGGAGTCTTCACACCGTTCTCCTTAGTGGCTGTACCAGTTTGCATTCCTACCAACAGTGTAAGAAGGTTCCCTTTTCTCCACACCTTCTCCAGCATTTGTTGTTTGTAGACTTGTTGACAATGGCCATTCTGGCCAGAGTGAGATGATACCTCATTGTGGTTTTGATTTGCGTTTCTCTAATAAGGAAGAAAAGTTATGACCAACCTAGATAGCATATTGAAAAGCAGAGACATTACTTTGCCAACAAAGGTCCATCTAGTCAAGGCTATGGTTTTTCCAGTGGTCATGTATGGATGTGAGAGTTGGACTATGAAGAAAACTGAGCCCCGAAGAATTGATGCTTTTGAACTGTGGTGTTGGAGAAGACTCTTGAGAGTCCCTTGGACTGCAAGGAGATCCAACCAGTCCATTCTAAAGGAGATCATCCCTGGGATTTCTTTGGAAGGAATGATGATAAAGCTGAAACTCCAGTACTGTGGCCACCTCATGCAAAGAGTTGACTCACTGGAAAAGACTCTGATGCTGGGAGGGATTGGGGGCAGGAGGAGAAGGGGACGACAGAGGATGAGATGGCTGGATGGCATCACTGACTCGATGGACGTGAGTCTGAGTGAACTCCAGGAGTTGGTGATGGACAGGGAGGCCTGGCGTGCTGCGATTCATGGGGTCACAAAGAGTCGGACACGACTGAGTGACTAAACTGAACTGAACTGAATAAGGAGTGGAGTTAAATATCTTTTCGTGGGTTTATTAACCATCTGTATGTCTTTGGAGAAATGTCTGTTTAGGTCTTTTGACTACTTTTTGATTGGGTTGTTCATTTTTCTGCTATGATATCCACATTTTTATGGCATATCTACAAAGCATTGGAACTATCAAAATCATGAATTAGAAACATGTTTTTAATCTTACAAAAAGTAGGATTCAGTTCAGTTCAGATGACTAGATGGACCTTTGTTGGCAAAGTAGTGTCTCTAGTTTTGAATATGCTATCTAGGTTGGTCATAGCTTTTCTTCCAAGGAGAGTCTTTTAATTTCATGGCCGCAGTCACCATCTGCAGTGATTTTGGAGTCCAAGAAAATGAAGTCCCTCACTGTTTCCATTGTTTCCCCATCTATTTGCCATGAAGTGATGGGACCAGATGCCATGATCTTAGTTTTTTGAATGTTGAGTTTTAAGCCAGCTTTTTCACTCTCCTCTTTCACTTCCATCAAGAGGCTCTTTAGTTCCTCTTTACTTTCTGCCATAAGTAAGATTACTTATTACAAAAAATAACAGAATCCCATTTGTTTCTTCAGAATCAAAGTAAAGGATTTTCTAAATACAAGATAATCACCCATAGGCAATGGAATTGTCTCTTTTTGATGATACTTTTAATTTATTTTTCTCTAAAGTAAAAAACAGTCAATTACAAAAATTAATACAGCAGAACTTAATTTGAGGACAAAGGTCCATCTAGTCGAAGCTATGGTTTTTCCAATGGTCATGTATGGATGTGAAACTTGGACTATAAAGAAGGCTGAGTGCCAAAGAATTGATGCTTTCCAACTCTGGTGTTGGAGAAGACTCTTGAGAGGCCCTTGGACAGCAAGGAGATCAAACCAGTAAATCCTAAAGAAAATCAGTCCTGCATATTCATTGAAGGGACTGGTGCTGAAGCTGAAACTCCAATACTTTGGTCACCTGATGCAAAGAACTGACTCATTGGAAAAGACCCTGATGCTGGGAAAGATTGAAGGCAGGAGGAGAAGGGGACAACAGAGAATGATATGGTTGGACTCAATGGACATGAGTTTGAGCAAGCTCCAGGAGTTGGTGGCAGGCAGGGAAGCCTGGTGTGCTACAGTCCATGGGGTCTCAAAGAGTCAGACATGACTGAGTGACTGAACTGAACTTAATTAGAAATATTTGTTGGTGATATAAGAGCACAATGAATGAAACAATTGAAAAGAATATCACAGTATATTTTTAGAACTATTTTTCTATCCCTTAAAAATGTACTGATGATTCTTTCTTCTAAGATTTATATACTTGGGCAGTTACAGAACCCAAGTAATCCATTCTGAAACACTGAGGTAATGCAAGAATCTTACTTTGAATTATCTAGCAACTGTTAAAGGTGAATTCCTCAACCAGAAAGATAATGTTGTATTTCTCACTAATGCAACCTGCAGAAGACTCTTGAGAGTCCCTTGGACTGCAAAGAGATCAAATCCATCAATCCTAAAGGAAATCAACCATGAATCTTCACTGGAAGGTCTGAGACTGAGGCTGAAGCTCCAATACTTTGGCCACCTGACACAAAGATCCAACTCATTAGAAAAGACCCCAAAGCTGGGAAAGATTGAAGGCAAAAGGAGAAGGGGGCAGCCAAGGATGAGGTGGTTAGGTAGCATCACTAACTCAATGGACATGAATCTGAGGAAATTCTGAGAGACAGTGGAGAACTGAGGAGCCTGGTGTACTGTAGTCCATGGGGTTGCAAAGATGTGTACATGACTTAGAGAATAAACAAACAGCAAACAGCAAAAAAATGCAACCAGAGGGTCCAAGAAGCCACTGACAGTTAAAATTTAGTCCTTCTAAAATCTCTTATGGGCAAACAGGCTCCAGAAAGCAGAAAGCAAACTCTTGTGATGCCAGACCACAAGAGGGGTACAAAGGGCTCCTGTCGTGTCTGTCACTACTCCAAATTACAAAACAGACTGTATTCTTCTCCTGACATCTGTTAGTAATAAAACTATAATAGAAATGCCTACTATGAGAAAGTGAAATTTTCTCTGCCGTGTCTGACTCTTTGCAACCCCATGGACTATACAGTCCATCGAATTCTCCCAGGCCAGAACACTGGAGTGGGTAGCCCTTCCCTTCTCCAGGGGATCTTCCCAACCCAGGGATCAAACCCAGGCCTCCAGCGTTGCAGGCCGATTCTTTACCAGCTGAGCACCAGGGAAGCCCAAGGGGAAAGAATTTGCTAGAAAATTACTTACTCATCTGCAGGAGTTTAAATCACCTGTCACTTGAGAGTGAAGCCATTTTATAAATCCATCTGCAAGTTCCCTTGACAAGACTAAACTCTTAAGCTTCTTCTGAATTTCTGAGAGATAACTTTAAAACCATAGTCTCAATTTTTAAATGCTGCATGCTTAATAACATACAGAAGAGTAACTGCTGTTTATACATGTTTCACATTAGCAATTCATAACTAATGTCTCCTGAGGGTTATTAATCAAGAATCACTAATTGAAGTCAGTCATTTGCAAGAACATGTTCACGTGCCTTCCCTTGCTGTCCATAGCAATGGCTGCCTTGTATTCAATCCCTAGATGCTCCTCCGACTTACTCTCTCTACATCAGTGGTCCCCAACTTCCGGGATCTAATGCCTAATGATCTGAGGTGGAGCTGATATAATAATAATAGAAATAAAGTGCGCAATAAATGTAATGTGTTTGAATCATCCTGAAAGCATCTTCCTGACCCAGTCCATGGAAAAATTGTCTTTCAAGAAATCGGTCCCTCGTGCCAAAAAGATTGGGGACCACTGCCCAACATCGCTGCTGCCATCAGGGCAAGGAAGAAGGAAGGTTCCGTGCTGGGTTTATGTGGGGGAGAGGGTGAGACTTCCCTGTCCACAAAAGGGCAGTCTAAACAATTCATTTATACATTTGTTGTTCAGTCGCTCAGTCGTGTCCGACTTTTTGTGACCCCATCGACTGCAGCACTCCAGGCTTCCCTGTACTTCACCATCTCCTGGAGTTTGCTCAAACTCATGTCCATTGAGTTGGTGATGCCATCCAACCATCTTATCCTCTGTCATTTCCTTATACATTTAGTGTTTGGAAATGCAAAACAACACTGTGCGTGGTTTTGGTTTCACTGAGAAAGTAAAAACAAAGTTGCTTCATACAGGGAAAGATTTTCAGATTAACTAACCAGATCCTTTCATCTTTGCTACTAAAAAACTCAAATTCAGTCCAGAGAGATTGATTTTTCCCTGAGTAAAACAACTAATTTGTAGTAGGATTTGGACATACTCCAAGTTCCTAAACTCCAAGTCTCATACTATTTCTTCATTTCACTTTTGTTTCCTATGTGAATTCCGCTCTGAAGAAAGAAAGAATTTTGAATGTATATTTTATCATAGTATCATGTCTGAATACTTTACATTTGCATTGAAAAGAGTAGCAGTCTAAATCTTGTTACATAAATAAAAAATCAAGAAATGCTATTACTTATGTTTACTATTCATGTTGATGACAAAATAGAGTAGTTAGAAGGCCTGTGGGCTTCTACTTAGAAGAAAGAGGAATTGTGTGCCTCTGTGCGTTATTCAGAGGACTCGTCTGCACTGTCACATAGACTGTCTCAAGCACTACCGCGGGCTCTGGACAGAGCTCACAACCCATCTGGGCTCTTTGCTTATGCCTTTAGTGTAACTGTCGCTGCACTGGGTCACTTGTCAGTCAGCTGTGTCAATGCGATGGCTTCGCCCCTCTGATTGCAAGTTCCTTGAGGTTACAGCATAGCCTCTCCTCATGATACGTTCAAGCACCTCCATCATGGAGCTTCTTGCCCAACAAGGAGACAGTAAATGTGTGTTGAATTGAACCACAGTGAACTATACTGGACATCATTCTTTAGTTGTTATTGCTTCCTACAAGAAGAAAAAGCAAAGAAAGAGGAAGAGAAGCAAGAGACAGAAGAGACACCAGAGAGGAGGAAAGGAGCAAAAAGAGGACAAGAGGGAGAGGAGAGAGGAGGAGAGAGAAGGAAAGAAGGAAGGGAAAATTAAAAAGGGGAAATAAAAAGAGGAAAATGGAAACTAAGGCATATTTAATTTGTCTGTGAAATTACCAACTCATATTTCTTGCCCTTCTGGGTGCTAGAGTACAAGAGATTAGGCTTATATCATGAAACTAACAAAAATTCAGAGCCTAAATTTCATTTTTGATATCTTTTATAAGATTCAATATTTCATTTAAAGAACAAAAGGATTTGTGTTAAGGTTTAAGGAATTGTGCTCTATAATGAAACCATTAAAACCACAAAAATGTAAAATTTGATTTTCATAAAATTTTAATTTCTATAATATTTTTATATTATTTTCACATATCTATTCTCACATAGCCTTATATTTTTCCTTTACTGCCTTATTAATATCCTTGTCCAATAACACTGTATTTGGGAACATAGTGCTCCCATAGTACACATAGGGTTGAGTGGTATCATTTGACAAGTCACACTGAAAGGGGATGGTTACACCATACCCAGAGAGACACCCTAGTTCTTTAGCAAGGTGAACATCAACTCCCCTGCAATCAAACATCTAGAAACAATACATCATTAATTAGCACATGCCATCCCATTAGCTTTGAGAATTAGGGTTTAGGATGCTACTAGGGCTTCAGAGAAATCAAACCCATATTGTGCTAGCTTAGCACAAAAAGTAGGAAATAATAGGATAATGACTTTTTTTAATATATCTGCAACACTACTTCATGAAAAGAGAGATCTATGAGTAAATTGCTCTATTTGAAAGAACATTTAACAAAAAGTTGTTTTGATTGCCCTGATAAATAAATTACAAAGTCGGTATAAATCAATCATCTCCTAACTTCCCTAATCTCTGTGAAATCAATAAAATCTTTATGTACACACACTCAAAAAAATCATTTGCCACCATTCATGAAAAGAATAAGAAATTGATTGTAACAATCAGCTGAATCACTGTCTTAGTATTGATTCTATTTCACAGTGTTCTTTAAGATTCTAAAAGCACATCATTTCTAACATTTTCGTTTTGCTATAAGACATTAAGAGATTCCAGTTTCCTCTCAACACCTCATCACCTCTCTGAGCCACTAATTCTTAGCCTATCCTCCAATGGGTGAGTGAGTCATTGTTCTGAAGATGAGCAGCTGCTATTCTCACCAAAACACAATGAAAAGCCTCCAAGTAAGTGCTAAATTTTCAATTATCCACTAATGGATGATTGCACAAAGATCTTGGCAAGTGCTTCTCAGACTTTAGTGGACCTAAGAATCAGTCAGGGTACTCATTAAAAATACAAATTCCAAGCCTCTTTGTAATTTAGCAGGTATGAGGTGTCCCTGAGGATGAACATTTTTAAATAAGGACAACAGGTGATTCCTGATATAACACACTTATGGACCACACTTTGAGAAACAGTGATGCTGACTTGGGAAGCTGAAAATGCTTCTAATCACCAGCCTACTGAAGACCTCTGTAACAGATCCAGAGTGAAAATACCTATAAGAAGGACAATGAGTCCAAAGGTTTAGGCCAAAGCATCCAGCCTTGGAATCTGAAATATCCTTAATGAGGGGAAGATAGCTGGAGAAGCAGCAGAATTTGAGACTTGTCCTGGGCCCCTCTCCTCAGCCCCTTTCACACCCAGACCTACAGACTGCTGGTACCCCACTCCCACTTCCTCTGACATCTACCACCTTAACATACAATCTGGACATACACTGAAAGTTGTGAATAGATTTAAGTTTGGCGGTGCGTGGAGAACAGAAGTACTAGTAAAGTTGAAAGTATTATAGCCAGGAGATCTGGATAAAGAATGACTTGAAAATAAGAAGAGAGAATGAAGTCAGAGGAAAAAAGCCTGAGCCTGGAGTGAGGGCAGTATCCAGATCAAGTCAGTGACAGAGGGGATGGGGAGGGAGGCTGAGAAGGTCTGGGCTCTTCTGCTGTCAGTTGGACATTCCATTCAACTGCCCGTGGTGGGCATTCCAGTCCACTGACCATGCCTAGTTTGTGTGACTGACTTTCACCAGGTAGAACAATCAACAAGGTCACCATAAAATTTTGACCAACACCAGGCCAGTAAAGTGACCACTGAAAACAATTTCCAAATTTGTGATCAATGGACCCACGTTTAAGGAGAAGAACTCCTTTGGTCTACCAAAATGGTTTGAGTTTCAGTCTCTAATTTCTTCCTTCTCAGATACTCTGGTCTCCACCAAAAGGACACTATTTGGTGAGATGAAGCCATTTTGTTGGTCAGCAGTAGCTCAGAAGCAAGAAAATGTCCCAGTGGTAGAATACAGCATCATTTTCCTCAGCAGCAGCCCGTCGCTGGAAGTTTCCAGAGCATTGTGCCAATCGAGTGGTGGAGGGACTTTCATTTAGAGACCCTTATGTGAGCCTTATGTGAGAAAATTGCAAACCTGTTTCTTGGACTTGTTAGCCTTACTGTTTCTGATACTTAGGTGCTGTCTCTTAGAGAGCCTGAAACAGCCAAGACATGGCTGAGGACATGGAGGAATCTGCAGGTAAGCATCACTGGACCCTGAGGAGTTAGATATTTTGTGTCTGTGTGACCATATACGTATGGTGGGGAATAGTGAGCATGATTTAGGGAGATCTGTACACCTGAAAGGTTTTATGAAAAATTATATTAAAGTAAGATTGTTTCTCTCCACTCTCCTTTTATTCCAAAATAATAAAAATCACCAGATTATAAATTATAATTATAAAGGACCAATGATGGACTGGGAGCCTAAGAGATGATTGTGTTTTACCTCTTTAAAAATGTATAGTCTATTTGAAGAGAAAGTGGCTACAACACAAAGGCAGTTTCTTGTTTAATCTTCAGTGCTGGCAGAGTCCTTTGCAAATATTCTGCTTTGCCAAAAACGACTGTATGAAAGGGTGATGTTGTTTGATTTGGAGGCTTATGGAAAATCATTACATCCAAAAAGATCCCTCCTACCAACTTGCCGTGTGGTGTGAAATTTCTCAGTTCCCTTGACTCAAATATGTCTTTTCAGTTTTCCAGCGTGCTTTATTCAAATAATGCCTGGAATGTGCAAGTCAAAAATATTTGGATCATTTTCAGAAAAGAACAAGGTTGCATGAGCATGATACCAAAAGAGCTGGCAGGCCCAGAAGGGAAGTCAGAGAAAAAGAGGATGTGAATAAATAGGATAGAGGGGAGCACGGAGGAAGGAGGTAGAAAATAACCAGCTCTATTACACTCCTGCCTTCCCCTACTCAAGTCAGGCATAAGGGGCTCAGTTCATGGAATCTGAGAGCTGAGCCTTGCTGAAGAGGATATAGAGTGATACCTACATGACTGGAGGGATTAATTGGGACATAGCATCTTGTGTCTTCCCCTATGTGTTTAATTTAGGTTTTTAAGAAAAAATACAAAGCATCTTCTATTGTCAAGTATATGAAATATACATGACACTGTTCCTGCCATCAAAGATCTGGCAGTCAAGAGGGAAGAGGAGAAAAGTAGGAGGAAGGGAGAGAGGGAGAGAGAAAAGAAAGAGAGAGAAAAGGAAAGAAAAAGAGAGGAGAGAGACAGAGAAGAGAAAGAGAAAGAGAGAGATGTGAACACTGAAAAGTAATTAACAGGAGGGCATTTCAGCATGTGTTTTTTTTTTTTTTAATGTTTACAATGTTGTATTGGTTTTTGCCATATTTAATTCTTTTCCCATCCATTTTTAGAGATTTTGGGAGATATTAACCTCACTCTTGGTATGCTGAACAAGGAAGATAATATTAGCAAGGTAAGGAAAACAGAGAAAAATCTCTTCCCCATTCACTTTTTCTAGTCCAGTTATTGCAACATTTCATCGGCATCCTTCTTTGCTTCAACTTCTTCTTTTCTTTCTGGCTTCTTAAGTGGTATTCAGTTTTTCAGAAAATGCACTTTTCATGGAAGGCATTTTAATGTTTCCACCATGACACTTGGCATTTGAGGATTCAGAGTATCCGGTTGTAGAAGCTAGCAAAAGAATGTCCCCTTCCATAACCTTATGCAGATAGATGTGGAAAGAGGGGGATGTCAGAGTCACAACCACATGGGTTAGAGCCTACTCCTGTGTACTCTGAGGGTTAGCAGACATTTTTTGGTGCAGACCAAATGTTTTATGAATGTTTTGGACAGGACCAAATGACCTGCAAGGAATTTGAGGGCTCCTATGAGAAAATTCCCAAAGATCAAACCAGTCAATCCTAAAGGAAATCAACCCTGAGTATTCACTGGAAGGAATGAGGCTGAAGCTGAGGCGCCAGCACTTTGGCCACCTGCTGGGAAGAACTGACTCACGGGAAAAAATCCTGATGTTGGGAAAGATTGAAGGCAGGAGAAGGGGGTGACAAAGAATGACCGGTGTGTCCATCATGGACTCAATGGACATGAGTTTGAGCAAACTCCGGGAGACACTGAAGGACAGGTGTGCTGCAGTCCATGGGGTCGCAGAGAGAAGGACAGCGCTTAGCGAACAACAGTGAACGACCCATCTGTATGCTATTCCACAAATAGAGATGAATTTCTCTGAGATTTGAAGGTTTCTCTGGCTTCAATAACCTTTCATAAAATAACAGTGCTATCTTTCATAGAACACTTATCTAGGGCACTTGATTCTTTCCAAACAATAATGCATTGTATTATGCTCACTCCTCACAACTTTGTGATATAGGTATTGTTATTTCCATTTGACAGCTAAGAAAAGTGAGGCCCAGAGAAATAACCTGCTTGAGAACAGTAGACAAGCCCATTTGACTCCAAAATAATGCTCCTAATCATTATTCAGTGTAACCTCCCTGTGAAGGGCAGTGCCTACACCTTTATCTCTTAATCCAGTGGTTCTCAACCCTGACTCCATATTAGAATCCTGTAGGCAAAGTGAGTTATCTCACACCTTAAACACAGGCATAGTACCTCAAGATAACATGCCTGAGGCTCTTGGAGATTTCAGACCAGTCTCTCATCTGCCAAAGGCCTTGTGGCCATCTAAGAGATTGAGAAGAGCCCTTACACACAACATCTGCTCAAGCCACATAGTTCCCAGAGGCTGCAGCTCTGTGGAAAGGAGTTCACAACTTCTCCTCCACAAAGGCATAGATGAAGTAAGGGCTTACAAATCCCCTTTAGGAACAAGTTGCATAACTTTTCAGCCTCTTTGGGAATCACATCATATTCCTTAATGCTATAGGTGCTCTTTGGTAGTAAAAGCAACAATAAGGGTGATGGCATTTCCATTGCCCTGAGGGCCCTACAACAGAGAATTTCAAGAGACTTTAGTATGTCAAGTAGCGCATCCCTGCCTTCAGCTAGATATTGCCTTAGAAATATGATCATATTAAAACAGGTTTTAGAATGAACTTTGCTTTACCTATAAGCCTTTGATTCCTAAAGATGCATGTGTGCTCAGTTATGTTCACTTCTTTGCTACACCATGGACTGTAGCCTGCCAGGCTCCTCTGCCCTTGGAATTTTCCAAGCAAGAATACTGGAATGGGTTGCCATTTCCTACTCCGGGGAATTTTCAGGACCCAGGGACCAAACCCACGTCTCTTGGGTCTCCCGCATTGGCAGGCAGATTCTTTACCACTGTGCCATCTGGGAAGCCTATATTATGTTAAGGAAGCCTCAATTAGGATATATAAAATCTCATAGGGATACATTGCTTAGTTTAATGGTTTTATTCATCTGGACATATTCTGACTCTTTTAGTTTTGCAACTCAAATTTCTGTGTATAACTTTGTATGTTCACAGGAAGACATTTATGGTCATCTCACTTCCATTATTCAGAATACCGACATCTTGGATGATGCAATTGTCCAAAGGTTGATTTATTATGCTTCTAAGGACATGAGAGATGACAATGTAAGTTTGATCCTTAATGATACATCAGTGTCAGGGCCAGCAACAGGTCTTTATGTGACGCAACTGCACCCATGTAGACATCCATAAACTTTTTTTACATCACTACAAGGACCATAGATCACTTATATTTGTTTTTCATGGAAACTTGGATATTATTTACCACATCACAGATGAGGAAACCAAGGTAGAGCTTCAAAAAGTTTTAGAATATCCCATTCACTTTTAGGTAAGGAAATTGGTGCTTAGCGAGATTGTTTGCAAAGTAACACAGCTATCAATCAACAGAATGAATAAACTAGAACCCAAATTTCTTGGTTCCCATGTGAATTCCTATCTCTTCATATGCCTAATTGTCCATGTATACTAGGCATTGTGTCTGAAAAATTATTTGTAGAAGTAGTTTGAGTCTTACATTATTTCCTTCCAAAAAGGATTTTCACTTGTTTACCTGCCAAGGCACAAGAAATCTAATTTCAAGGCTTGGGATTTTTCTGGGCAACTTCCGTGACTCAAGGTTGGACTATAGTCTATGGAGAGCCAATTTAACCTTCCATATGAACGCAGCTCTTAAAACATAGGATGACCAGGGTCTCACTATTGGTTGGCCCTGAATTCTGACTATTGTCCCAAAAAGCTGCAAAGCAGTCCCAAAGGCAAAGTTCATATCTCTGGATTTCCAGTCTTGTCCAGATTTCAATTCAGTAATTCATTCCACCTTATATTGTGATTGTCTTTGATGTTTCTACGAGTATATTTTTTAAAATCTTGCCCAGCACTTTTTATTTTCCTCAGCAGGAAAGTGGATCAAATTGACTTCATTCACCATTACCAAAAGCAAAGGCCCCTCCAAATATCTCCAACATTAAGGATAATTAGATCAGGACAATACTAAAACTCAAAGCTCTGGACTCCCAGCCCATTTTTCTTTCTCCATTCCCTTCAGTAATTCATATCACTTAAACATAAATCTTAAGTTCATGGTACCTGATTAATTAGCTAGAAAATATGCATTGCCTCAAGCTTACAAGAACTCTATGAAAACCTGGCTTTGAGGTGCTTTTGAATCACCTCCGCTTCCCAGCTGCTGACATCTACCCTAGAGTCTTCCACACAGGGTTTGTAACAGCCTATTCTCCCTTGATTGAAAAGGTAGAGAACTTATAAATATTATGTCAACTATTTCCCCTCTGCTGATTCATGCTGGTTGTCATTGTTATCTTCCTTTTTTTCTTCAGATCCTCAGAGAAATCAGAATGCTAGCTGGGGAGGTATTGGTGTCTCTTGCTGCACATGACTTCAACTCTGTAATGTATGAAGTACAAAGTAACTTCAGGATTCTGGAGCTACCAAACGAGTTCGTTGTGCTTGCCCTGGCTGAACTGGCAACCAGCTATGGTACAGAGGGAATAGCCTCCACATTTTCCCTGGGAAACCATCATTTTAATTGTCTAAACCCAAATGGGAGCAAACAGCAGAGGGGGAGTGTCTCTCCTACTTCCTTCTGTACTAAAGAAATACTGACCCATCTGGGCTGCTGTTTGCAAGCTTGGATGGGCCTGCCCTCCAGCCATGGGTCCACGCTGCTCTAAATTTGGCTGGACTCTTTCTCCCATCCTCACCTTTCCTTTCATTTGGCTTTATGTTTGCAAAAGCACATTTTCCACAAGCCATATTCTGCAAACCACTCAATTCTTACATGAAGTAAGGGTTTCCTAGGATGCTTTTTTCTTTATTTAACATATTTGTTGAGCACCTATCACCTGTGCTAGGCTCTGGGGATACAGGCAAGTTCTGGTGGGAGGGATGAACATTAACAAAATAATTATCCAAAGTAATTGCCAAGAAGCAACAGGTACAGACAACTAATAGAAAGCACCTTATTTTAAGGTGCTCTAACTACAGTAAGTCTGCCAGATGTGACTGAGTTCCATTCCAAGAGCGTGTTTGTAAGTCCAGTTTGTTCATTCAGTCCAACAAAGTTAGCCTAGCATGGTCGGCTATATAGTACTGCACTGTAATAGGTTTATAATAATTTTCACACAAATAATACATTAAAAATGAACACAAAATATGAAGAAAATATTTTAATCCTACTGTACAGTACCTTGAAAAGTACAGTGATCCCAAGCTACATCACCACAGCTTTTGTGCTTGCTTCCAGACATGATGGGCTTGGAATAAAAACGCTGTACTTCTGTATTGTCTACAGTACTGGATGGTAAAGAACATGTTTACTTGCACATGACATTGTATACCAGACACGTGAACTAACGTATGAGACTGGACAGGCAATTGCACATTCTCATCTTTGAAAGTTTGCAACTTGAAGATTCATATGAAGGAAACTTACTGTACAGGCTGGCATTGGGGGGTGGGCATGGGGCAGAATGGCTTCCCACCACACCTCATCGGCTTTGAAATGCGTGTTAACTGATGATGGTTTGGGGAGCTGTGACAGAACTTCCTCTTGTGCCCTTCCTGCAGTGTCCCAGAGTATTCCCTTCATGATGATGACCCTGCTCACCATGCAAACCATGCTCAGGCTGACCGAGGAGGAGAGGATGAAAAGTGCTTTCTGCATTGGTGGGTATTCCTGTGGTTTCCCCTTTGTTAAGACCAGACTATAAGTGGAGCAAATGTCTTATTTTTCCTTTTACTCTTGTCCTTTCTAGTAGTAGTATCTACTATTTACTGAGGGCCTTCCACATGGAAGGCCATCTGCCCAGAGTTACCCCTATCAATCCTCACTGCAATTCTACAAAGTACTATTAGCCCATTTTACAGATGAGAAACTGAGGGTCAAGGGAGTTAAGCAATTTTCTCTCAAAGTCATGACAGTCAATGTGATGGAGATGTGGCATTCAGATCTATATGACCACACAGTCCATATTCTTTCCACTGTCCTACGTAATCAGTTTCTACTAGTTCCTTTTTCAACTGGACCACACTTTCTCTAGTGATTATGAGATCTTACTAGCTCTTCAGTTCAGTTCAGTTCAGTTCAGTCACTCAGTCGTGTCTGACTCTTTGCAACCCCATGAATCACAGCACGCCAGGCCTCCCTGTCCATCACCATCTCCCGGAGTTCACTCAAACTCACGTCCATTGAGTTGGTGATGCCATCCAGCCATCTCTTCCTCTGTCGTCCCCTTTTCCTCCTGCCACCAATCCCTCCCAGCATCAGAGGCTTTTCCAATGAGTCAACTATTCGCATGAGGTGGCCAAAGTACTGGAGTTTCAGCTTTAGCATCATTCCTTCCAAAGAAATCCCAGGGCTGATCTCCTTTAGAATGGACTGGTTGGATCTCCTTGCAGTCCAAGGGACTCTCAAGAGTCTTCTCCAACATCACAGTTCAAAAGCACCAATTCTTCAGCGTTCAAGCTTTCTTCACAGTCCGACTCTCACATCCATACATGACCATCCATACATGACCAAGGCTACGGAAAAACCATAGCCTCGACTAAACGGACCTTTGTTGGCAAAGTAATGTCTCTGCTTTTCAATATGTTATCTAGGTTGGTCATAACTTTTCTTGCAAGGAGTAAACGTCTTTTAATTTCATGGCTTCAGTCACCATCTGCAGTGATTTTGGAGCCCAAAAAGATGGGCTAAATTTTGGTATCTCTTTGTAATGCAATATTGTGAAAATGATAAGTAAATAATCTAATAAAAGCACAAGCAATCATAAAATCAAGGAAAATGGGTATACAAACTATGGTCACAAGTCCCTTCTACCCCAAAACTGAAAGACATCTATAGTAATCAACAGTCTGCAGAGAATGGCATGCCCTCCAGTTCCTGGAAAAGGCATTCTCTGAACAATAAGAGGCTTCTTGGATGAGTCTGAAGACCTGAACTCTCTCCTCTGATGAGTCACTGAGGCATCAGGTGATTCTGTCCTTCTCTCAACCTCAATTTCACCTCTTAAAACAACAAATGAAGTGACTGCTGAGATTCCTTCCACCACTGACATCTCAGTGACTATTATTTTATAGTATTTTAAGGTCCATGCTGTCAGAAATGTCTTCTTTACTTATCATCCAAGTCTTCTCTGTTCTATTTTGCCTGTTTCTTCTTGTCTGTCCTCAGTGAAGGTAAGATTTGTACCTGATAAATATTGAGAATTTACTATCTACCTGGGTACTGCCTTGGGTATTTTTAGATTATTCTTTCATTTAACCCTCACAGTTAGTACATTGAGCAGATAACAATTTCAGTTCATTTTACAGATGAGAAATTGAGGCTTAGAAAGGTTAAACAGCTTGCCTGCAATCACATAGTCAATACTTGACAGAGACAAGATGTGAAGTATGACAGTCTTAGTTAAGGACTCAAACTACTATACTAGATTAGCAGTTTTCAATATTTTTTTATTTTCCCCACTTATCATCACAGTTAACATTGTGTTCCAGCAAAACAACATTTTGTGCCTCTATGTGCATTTCTACCTCCAGTATTAATAACCAAGAAGGTAAAAGAAAATAAAATCAGAAATCACAATGCAATGAATAAGGGAATTCTTATCTGTGTATTATAAAGTTATCTAAGTGCTCTTTGGTCCTAAAACAACCTTTGTCTGACTGCCAGTTAAGGTTAAATGTCTATAGTATAAAGAAAATATATACAATTTAATAGCCATCTATCTAGCTGTGCAATCAATCAGCAAAGAAACAGATGTTGTGTTTGTTGTTTCAGAATACAAACAAATAAGGTATGTATATATCACACGCACAAAATAGATTTGAGAAAATGTAACATCACTTTTGACTTTCATGCATTGGAGAAGGAAATGGCAACCCACTCCAGTGCTCTTGCCTGGAGAATCCCAGGGACGGGGGAGCCTGATGGGCTGCCGTCTATGGGGTCGCACAGAGTCAGACACGACTAAAGCGACTTAGCAGCAGCAGCAGCAGCAGCAACATGAGATTACATGAGAGAGTCTGGAGGGGGAGGAATAAACCAATAAATGACCAGTTCTAAAGCTAAGGTACTCGGCGTCTTTTCCATAGTATTGTGTGACATATCCTTGAGAGAGTAAACTATAATTTTTTGCTATCTAACACAAGGGATAGCATGAGGAGCTGAAGGAAAAAACAATTATGTAATGAAATGAAATGTAAAAAAATATATACGATATTTTGCAGGCTCAAGATTTTTAAGTTTTATTAAAGTAAAATGTACATGGAGAAAAACATAATTACCGTAAGTATACAAAGTGCTGAGTTGTCACAAAGTCAGCCATCCATTTGACCTCCACTCAGGTTAAAACTCTGGATATTACTAGCTCCTTAGAGGCCCCCTTCATCTTTTTTCCCAATCATCACCCTCCCCAAGAGTAACCACAATTGTGGATTCTAACACCACAGGTTAACTTTGCCTGTTTGTGAGATTCATGCATGTTGTTTTGGGTCCATGGAGTCCATTTTCACCTCTGTTTACAGTTACACGTCTATATGATAGTTTTTCCATCCTTCCTGTTGACAAATAATTTGGATTGTTTTTTGTTTGAACCTGTTACCAAAAAGTGAATAGAAACATTCTTGTACAAGTTTTTAGTGCCTATATGTATGCATATCTAAGGGCTGTATACCTCAGAGCAGAATTTCTGAGTCCAAGATAAAGCATGTTCAAGTTTGGTTGATAATGTCAAACCTTTCTCTAAAGGGTTTGCAGCAGTTCATACTCTCACTAGCAAAATGTCAAAATACCAGCTGTACCTTAGTCTTGTCAATACTTGACAATGACTGTCTGAATTAATAGCAATTCCGGATGGTATGTTGCAGTATCTCATTATGGTTTTAATTTACATTTCACTAAAGTGGCTGGAGCACTTTTATATAAATTCATTTGGTACTGTCATAGATTTTATAGAAATTAATACACATTTGTTAATTATCAGTACACTCTTCTCAGATTATATTATGGCCCATCCCCTCTTGATATTTTTCTCAGTCTGTGGTTGTTTTTAAATGCAGCCCTAGAGAAGTTCAGCAGAGCCATTTACAAGTATGTCAACCACTGGAGAGATTTCCCCTATCCCAGATTGGATGCCAACCGCCTCTCTGACAAGATCTTCATGCTGTTCCGGTATATCATGGACAAGTGGGCCCCCACGACCTCGCCCACGCAAGTGAGTGGGGCTCAGTATGACTCCAGCTAGCTCTCCTTGCATCCCGATTGAACTTCCTCTTCTCTTTTTAACATGATAATTCATCTTAGTTCTTTTGGAAAGTGATGGGTTGTATTTTATCTGGTTTATTAAGTCTTTTGGTTTTCCTGTTTCAAATCACTATTTACTCGTTTATTTCAACTAGTATTTGTTGAGTCCCCATGACATGTCAGATATCATTCCACATACTGGAGATACAGCAGAGATTAAACAGACCCAAATCTCCACTCTCATGGAACTGACATGCCTATGTGTGGAGAGAACAATAAATAACTAAAATGAGCAAAATATATGGAATGTTAGCTATATCACAACCCATATTTGGACTGAGTCACTGATTAGGAAAAACACCAGTCCACAGAAATTTGCTGTGTCTATGACTATCACAATGAATTAAAATGACATCTAAAGAATGAGACTGACCATTTCATAATAATGTAATGCCTTATAAAGAATAGATTACAAAGTTCATTCATATATATAATCCCATGCTGCTGCTGCTGCTGCTGCTGCTGCTGCTAAATCGCTTCAGTCGTGTCCAACTCTGTGTGACCCCATAGACGGCTGCCCACCAGGCTTCCCCATCCCTGGGATTCTCCAGGCAAGAACACTGGAGTGGGTTGCCATTTCCTTCTCCAATGCATGAAAGTGAAAAGTGAAAGTGAAGTCGCTCAGTCGTGTCCGACTCTTAGTGACCCCATGGACTGCATCCCATCCTAATCTTGCTTAATTGCTATAATTTTTTAAGTAAGCTAACTTATATTTTATTTCTTTATTGCTATATTATAAAAAATTTAACATTTAGCTACCTTCTCTAGTTTCTTTTTTATATTTTGAGCTATTATTTTTTTTAACATGCTGGGATGGTGAAATCATTAGCGAACATGAAATTTTTAAAATACTCTGTAGAGGTCTTTTATGGAAGCCACTTGAAAAGCAAAATGCAATTCAAATTTGCTCACTACAAGAGTTAGGCAAGTAATAAGAAGGTGCACAAAGTAATAAGAGATCACAGGGAGAGAAACACTTAACACCCGATGAATGCTAGAAAGGCCATGACACTAGAACTGAGCTTGCAGCTTAGAAGTCATTTACTGCTGGGGAGATGCAGTCACTAAAGAGGGGAAACTCACTGAAACATAGGTTGGAGATGGGATAACGTGGCACTTGAGTGAGTTAAGTGGGAGGAGGGGAAGTAGGGTGAGGAAAGTGAATATAAAGAGGCAGAAACAAAAGAAACCCAAATGGTGATCTTGGCCAACAGAATAAAGAGCCTTGAATTCTACACAGGATGTTTTTTAAGAAATAAGAAAACTTGGAAGGACTTAAGAAGAATGAGATCTTAGAAACTAAGGAGTGATTTTCAAAAAGCAAAGGCAGATCTACAGAGGCCATTGTTATGGTGCTCAAATAAGGAAAATCTTGAAACATGTCCTCTGCATGGAAATGTGGTAGAACCACCTCTCAGCTGACATACAGTCTTAAGTGAAATCAATGGTTATTGTTATTAGCCACTAAGCTTTTTAAAATTTATTAATTTTTTAATTGGAGTGTAATTGCTTTACAATGTTGTGTTAGCTTCTGCTGTATAATAACGTGAATCAGATATGTGTATGCATATATCCCCTCCCTCTTGAACCTCTCTCCCACCCCATCCCACCCATGTAGGTCATCCCAGAGCACTGAGCTGAGCTCCCTGTGCTATACAGCAGCTTCTCAAAAGCTATCTGTTTTATGCAAGGCTGTGTCTATATGTCTGTGCTCATCTCTCAATCCATCCAATTCTCTCCTTCCCCCGTTGTGCCCACAAGTCTGTTCTCTACATCTGCATCTCAATTCCTGTCCTGCAAATAGGTCCATTGGCACCATTTTTCTAGATTCCAAGTATATGTGTTAATATACAACATTATTGCATTGTATATTACAATATACAATATGCAAAGAGTTTTCCTCTTTCTGACTTACTTCACTCTGCATGACAGACTGTAGGTTCATCCACATCACTACAAATGACACAATTTTATTCCTTTCTGTGACTGCCACTAACTTTTGAGATGGTTTGCTCTATAGGAAAAAATAGCTAATTGATAAAAATTATATAATATTAGGTAGAGAAAGCAGAATATAGAACTATAAAGAATGATGTCAGTTTTTAAGAAATTAAAATACATAGAGAAAAAGAAAGGAAAAGGTCAAGTAAAGAAAAAACGTACCAAGCAGTGCCTATCCATGAGTACTCTGGGTACTATGTTTTCTGCTTCATCCTAATTTTTGTGATTTTTAAATTTTTATCATCAATATATATTGCATTTATATTTTGTGTGGGTTCACTTTTCATGTCATGTGGAAGCCAGACAGAGTATTGTGGACTGAGAAATTAATGGAAGGTAGGGGGTGGAGATAGCAAAGGCAGACCACTCCTTCAATGAACTTTGATATGCAAGCAAGAAAAGAGAAAGAGAATTGGGTGAGAATAACAGTGGGGTTGAAGTGATATGGAATCAAAGAATATTTCATGTCAGGGAGATTTTTAATTTGTTAGTATATTCTCATTAGTTGTATAGCACAGGGAACTCTACTTAATTCACTGTGGTGACTTGAATGGGAAGGAAGTCCAAAAGAAAGGAGATATACATATGGTTGATCCATCTTCCTGTACAGCAGGAACTAACACAATATTGTAGAGCAACTATACCCCAATAAAAGATCATTTAAAAAGAAAAAATCCATGTTGTTTGTAAAATAAACTTATAAGTAAATGTTCTAGATTATTGACATTTTAAACACCATGATGTTTAATAATATTATTCAGAATAATAATAATAATATTCAGAGGAATACTGAAGAAAATTAAACATTTTTCATGAAAAAAATTTTAATTAAAAAAAAATTTAGTCTGTGGGAACTTGAATAGAATTTGTATCCTACTATTGTGTGAAAATTATTTAAACCTTAATTATGTTGATTGGCTCATGGTGCTTTTCCGATCTACTATATCCTTCTACTTTTCTGTATATTCTATTAGTTTTTGAGAGTTTGATATTGAAACTCCAATTAAAAATCTTAATATGCTTACTTAAAAAAATAATTGTAATATATAGTGGAACTACATGTAACATTCTTCTGTATTTTCCAAGTCTCCTGCAACTGTGCTATTATCATGCTTTCATGATTTAAAAAATAAAGAAAGAGAAAAAGTTTTTAATAAATCTGTTAATGTAGTAAAATAAACTGACCATTAGAATGAGATTAAAGAAATAGAAGAGAGGGGCAAACATTGAAATGAGCATAGATATGGATATGGATGTAGATACAAATATAAATATAACTCTTCATACAATGAATACAGTGATCTTAGCTTCAATATTTTTTGTAAAAACCTTGTTTGGTTGAAAGCAGTGAGAAAAGGTTTTTGGAGGTATCTAAAACTCTTCCTGGTATACTGAGAAATGTACAAAAACATAGTGAAATATTTTATTATGTACTTATGTAAAGTATCAGTTCAGTTCAGTTCAGTTCAGTCGCTCAGTGGTGTCCAGCTCCTTGCAACCCCATGAATCGCAGCATGCCAGGCCTCCCTGTCCATCACCAACTCCCAGAGTTCACCCAAACTCATGTCCATCAAGTTGGTGATGCCGTCCAGCCATCTCATCCTCTGTCGCCCCCTTCTCCTCCTGCCCTCAATCCCTCTCAGCATCAGAGTCTTTTCCAATGAGTAGTTATTATATATCTTATATTATTAATATATAATTATATATTATACTTTACATAAATATACTATACTTCTAAATAATATGTATAATATACATAATATACACAAATATAATATAATATACATAAGTATAGTATACTTATGTAAAGCATAATTAAGTATTATACTTTTTCTAAGTATCTGTTTGCTGCCTCTGCAGATTTTGGCCATCATTAAGGCTCACGGCCCCACAGTAAGCTTGCTGCTCCATCGGGAAGACCTCTGTGAATACGCCCTGGGCCAGGTCCCGTGGCTCCTTAACCAGTACAAAGACAAAGAGATTGACTTTCATGTCACTCAGGTGAGAGCCACATCAGAGAAAGTGATTCCCACGGTTGTCCAAAGATCATCCTGAAGGATGTTCATTCTCAGGAGGGGTTAAGGAACTCAGACATGTTTTGGGGCAGCTGAATTACATACCTCCCAGGAAATATGAGGTAGAGAAGCAGTAGGCCTCTAAGGTGGCAGACACTCTGGAAAGGAATTCCTGTTCAAGCTGCAGGAGCACTGAACAAGGTAAGGCAGCCAGAATCACTAAAGAAAACGGGTAACCACTGGAAGGATAGGGGTATGTTCTCCTCACAACCATGATCATTTGCCTTCCACATTCTGGGCTGCCGCTCCGCAGGCAGGCTCCAGCTAACCTTGGAGAGCTTTTATTCCAGAGTCTAAGACAGATACTGACCGCAGCAGTCCTTTACGACGTCAGCCTTCCGAAGGCCTTGAGGAAGGCCATCTTCATCAGTTTACTCCGCCAGGTAAGAAGACCATGCTGTCGAGTCTGTTCCGTTGTCACCAGTTTTCTGTTTCACATCTAGCCCCTTAATGTTTTTTCTTCTCATTCAGGTGTGCAGAGTTCCAGAGCCTCCAGAAAAAGAAAACGAAATCGAAGCTTCAAACTGTTTCCTCATTCTAGGTAAGACTCAGCATCCAGTGGGCTTTTAATTAAAATGTCTCAGAGGGGTGATGACAACAAGGATGAAGTGTGAGCAAACTGCACATTCGTCACTTTCACACATACACACAAAACGTTCCTTTGACTCACGCTATTCTGTTTTTTCATACCCTACCTGTTCTGAGGAGTGCCGTTAGGTGGGGTGACCAATTATCCCGATCTGCCCAGGACTGAAGGATTTCCGGGAAATTAGAACTTTCAGTTTTAAAACCAGAAAAGTCCCAGACATATTTTGGATATAAACTTTTTACTGGATATGTGGTTGGCAATTACTTTTCCCATTTCATAGATTGCCTTTCCATTTTGTTAATGGTTTCCTTTTCTGAGCAGAAGCTTTTTGGTTTGATGGAATCCCACTTGTTTATTTTTGCTTATGTTATCTCTGCTTTTAGAATCAAATGCAAAAAATCATTGCCGAGACCAGTGTCAAGAAGCTTAGTCTCTATATTTTCTTCTAGAAGTTTTACAGTTTCAGGTCTTATGTTCAAGTTTTAAATTTATTTTGATTTAATTTGTGTGCATTTGTATTTTTTGAGGTAACAATCAGATTTCTTTCTTTTCCCAGCACCATTCACTGAAGAGACTAATCTTTCTGCATTGTAGATATTCCCGGGTCTTTTGTTGAAAATTAATTGACCATATATGCTTGGGTTTATTTCCAAGCAAACCAGTGTGAGTTGGTAACCCTAAGGCTAGGAAATACATTTTTTTCTTGGTATTTGTGATTATTAGAAACTCTATCAAACTAATGTTACCCTTTTTTTCTTCCCTGTCACCTTTTGATGTTTATCCCTTATCATTTTCTCCAGCCTTCACTCTCTTTTTGCTGTCACATCACAATCCTGCCCATCACTATGTTAGAATCTACAGCCTGACACAAGTTGCAGAGGAAACACCAAGGTCCCGGGGTCAGGATACAAAACTAGGTTCTAATATAGTTTCTCAGGGCAAGGGCCGAGGACACCCTATACCTCCCACACCTGCACCCTCTCCAAAATGTGTCATCTCCACTACCTCACTGCATACCTTTCTAGCATGGTCTGCTGCTGCTGCTGCTGCTAAGTCGCTTCAGTCGTGTCCGACTCTGTGCGACCCCACAGACGGCAGCCCACCAGGCTCCGCCGTCCCTGGATTCTCCAGGCAAGAACACTGGAGTGGGTTGCCATTGCCTTCTCCATTGTGTGAAAGTGAAAAGTGAAAGTGAAGTCGCTCAGTCGTGTCCGACTCGTAGCGACCCCATGGACTGCAGCCTACCAGGCTCCTCCATCCATGGGATTTTCTAGGCAAGAGTACTGGAGTGGCTTGCCATTGCCTTCGCCGTCTAGCATGGTCTAGTTCTCTCCTAATCAGCCCCTCTGTTTTTGTACTTTCCATTTCTCTATGTGCCAGCCTAATTAACTACTTTGCTTTATCATTTCTAGCCCAAACCCGTCCACTCTATCCAGACCTTTCTTCAGTTTTCCCTGCTTCCTCCCTACCCCCACCAGCTGCACAGCTGGTGAAGCATGGCTTTGATCTCTGCCTCCATGTTCACAAGGCTTCCTTCTGTGTCTCTGTCTGTGTCTTCTATCCATCTCTTATAAAGACGCCAGCTATATTGAATTAATACAACTTCATCTTAACTTGTTTTCTCTACAAAGAACCTAATTTCCAAATAAGGTTACATTCACAGGTATGAACAGAAGTGGGCCTAGCTCTCTTAGGGACCAAACTGTTAAATTCTGTATACTAAAGAAGTATGGGCCTAATAAAATCTGATTACCAACCAAAGGGTGACTTTGACAATTCTCATAGAATGATCGTCTTCCCATTCACAAGAATTTTACCTAAGGTGAAAATGAGTTCTTTTGACTCCAGTATTTCTTAAACCCACAGCCCATTCAAACCCTGCAGATCTGATGGATTTTTTTGATGAACAAATGAGAAATAATAATGAAGCCATTCGAATGGGAATCTTGACTTTGTTAAGATCGGCTATCAATGCTGAGGGTAAGAATAGGGATGACACCAGAGTTGTTTCTTTTGTATTAAGAAGCAGATTGAAATCTGTGCATCGTCTCTGATTCAATACTGTGTCTTTGGGAAGTTTACAGAACATCATATTCAAGTAAAGCTAGGTTTTCTTAGTTGTCTATAATCAATCTACTACTTTTTTTTTTTTAATAATAGCACCCATCTTAGGATAATATGTGATTTTTTTTATTTTTTTATTTTATTTTTAAGCTTTACATAATTGTATTAGTTTTGCCAAATATCAAAATGAATCCGCCACAGGTATACATGTGTTCCCCATCCTGAACCCTGCTCCCTCCTCCCTCCCCATACCATCCCTCTGGGTCGTCCCAGAGCACCAGCCCCAAGCATCCAGTATCGTGCATCGAACCTGGACTGGCAACTCGTTTCAATAGGCATTTCCAGTTACCTCTGTTCTTTCATGACATTTATGGATGCAGTCAGTAAAGGAATAGAATATTTGAGAATTGAATCTGGAATTGAAAGGAGGTATTGGTTAAGTGGCCCAATAAACTGAGGGTGGGTGTAAGAATGCACAGTGTTCTAAAAATTTGTACTTTTAGAAAAGAGAATTTAATAAATTTTCATTTTTTCATTAATTCCAAAAACTGTTTATTTTTGCAATTTCAGAATGCATCTTATAATTGATAGCATCTTTAATTATCATTAGCCACTATAGTTTTTCACTCTTGGTGCAATATAAACTAATGATGCCTCATAAAATTGATACCTTAGGTTCAATAAAATATGATCTTTCATTTTTGTACAACAAAATAATAGTTTATTTTAAAAAATTCAGTTTGCCCTGTGGTTTACTGAAGAATTGGCAGAAGAAACCTGAGGTGGTCTCCAAAATTTAAGGCTAATCCATTAAGTGTGATGTATTCACTGCACTTAAGAATCTTAAACAAGGTTAAACAAAGTGTAACAGAGAACCAAAAAAGCAGTCAACATCTATAAAGAGTTGAAAAAGGAGAAGGTAGGAAGGAAGGGAACAACATAAAATGTTAAGGACAAGAGACTTTGAAATTATGTGCCATAACTCTAATCGGTTTCAACAATTCCAGAACGTACTGTACCCCTACTGAAGCAGGCCTCTCAATTTCTCTCTGTGTCTTTCAGAGCCTGAGCTGAGGGATCATATCACTTCAATTGAAAAAGCAGTCAAAGTCGTCATGGGTGACCTCAGTATTAAAGTAAGAGAATTAATGGGGACTTTTATTTGGATAATGATAGCTTTAGGAGTAAATGAAATGGTTTTGACTCTTTAAGGATGTGCTTATGAGACTGATTTATAAAGAGCTCAGTGAGCAATTCTACTTTTAAAAGAACTCCATCTTTCCCTAATAAGATAAACTCTATCAAAGTAAAGTTCTGAAGCACATTCAGTTCAAGGGCTTCTTAGTAGGAAAAGAAAAAAAAAAAAAATTTTGGCCTAGAGCATGATTCTGCTATGCTAGTTAAATAGTTTACAAATTAATTGTTAATTATAAAGATGATACTTCTCCTTCCAAAAATAATAACCCTGAACCCTATTTTGAGCAGAGATATCCTATTTTCCAGTCAGGGAGCATCTATAGAAAGTCTTACATGCACAATAGATTTCTCAGTATCTCATGATTATCTGATTAAAGTATTCCATGTTGGAAAAGACATAGAACTTTTATGGGAGAAATTTTTAAAATTAGCAATTATAGTATTATTTTGTATGAAAATCATATTTTATTTGGATCAAAGCCCTAAGCAGAAGCCAATGAAGAGGAGAAAATTCCCCCAAGAGGGTTTGGTCCCCAATAACTATGGTTAAGATAATCAAAACTATGCAATAAATAATAATGGAGTGATTATATATAAAAACCTGACCCAGTAATTGAGCAAGCCAATTGAAGCATTGCTAGGATTTAGGGTAGAATAAAAGGGGACAGAAATGTCCAGGAAAGCGCTCACTCCTTGGGCAAATATAGAGAGAAGGTTTACCTCTTTCTCCTCAGTTAGGGAGATTACAGAGTCCGTGTGTGCAACTTTGTGACCCTGCTTCCCTGTGAAAAATTGTTTTCTTCCTACCCTCCATTAAAAGACCCATTCACTAAGGAATTAGATCTGAGGTTTCTATCCTCCAGGGAAACAATCCCATAAATGAATTGAAGCCAAATTATTAAAAAGTTTGTGACACAGGTTCATAACCATTTATTCAAATCCATAGAGCAAGACATATTTCAGAATTTACAATTTTTCAGATTTGAAAAAAGCATTACCATGATAGTAGTCCACAATCAAACCTATTAAGATTTATTCAAGAAAATGTATGCATATTCACACTACATAGAATGGGTAGAGATGTTGGATGACATCACCAACTCAATGGACATGAGTTTGAGCAAGCTCCAGGAGATGGTGAAGGACAGGGAAGCCTGGCATGCTAGAGTCCTTAGGCTCACAAAGAGTCGGACATGACTGAGCGACTGAATAACAACAAATAGCTTTAAAACAGTTCAGTTTGAGTTTCTCCACCAAGTTGGAACCAAATTTAAGAAACAAAATTCCAGTTTTCAGTGTCATTTAGAGTTTGAGTTTGTGGATAAGGAATTGTGGAACTTTATTTCAATGTGCCATCTTTCACTGAGGATTTTTTAAGTGAGGCAGTGTTTTAGACTTTTCATAGGCTAAAACAGAAAAGGAAAAGGCTTTATTTGGGGCGGGGGTGGGGCTCCAAAATCACTGCAGATGGTGATTGCAGCCATGAAATTAAAAGATGCTTGCTCCTTGGAAGAAAAGCTATGACCAACCTAGACAGCATATTAAAAAGAAGAGACATTACTTTGCTGACAAAGGTCCATCTAGTCAAAGCTATGGTTTTTCCAGCAGTCATGTATGAAAGTTGAACTATAAAGAAGTCCGAGCGTCAAAGAACTGATGCTTTTCAACTGTGGTGTTGGAGAAGACTTTTGAGAGTGACTTGGACTGCAAGATCAAACCCATCAATCCTAGAGGAAATCAATCCTGAATATTTATTGGAAGAACTGATGTTGAAGCTGAAACTCCAGTACTTTGCCCACTTGATGTGAAGAACTGACTCCTTGGAAAAGACTGTGATGCTGGGAAAGATTGAAGGCCGGAGGAGAAGGGGATGACAGAGAATGAGATGGTTGGATGACATCCCCGACTCAGTGGTCATGAGTTTGAGTAAGCTCTGGGAGTTGGTGATAGACAGGGAAGCCTGGCGTGCTGCAGTCCATGGAGTTGCAAAGAGTCAGACACAACTGAGTGACTGAACTGAACTGAACTGAGTGTTTTAGCCAGGATATGTTGTGGGAGCTAGAAAAAAAGAGTTTGGTTAAAGAGAGCTTTTCTAGTGACATTTAAATCATAACCTTATAGATTACTTCCTGCTCCAACAGGGCGTAATTGTTGTTGTTGTTTAGTTCGTCAGTCATGTCCAACTCTTTTGCAACCCCAGGAACTGTAGCCCACCAGGTTCTTCCATCTATGGGATTTCCCAGTCAAGAATACTGGAATGGGTTGCCACTTCCTTCTCCAGGGGATCTTCCTGACCCAAGGATCAAACCTGGGGTCTGCTGGTTGGCAAGCAGATTCTTTACCATTGAGCCACCTGGGAAGCCCCATCTATTACAGTAATATCATTCAATTTATAGGGTTTTTTTTTTTTTTAAGATTCCCACTGAACGATCCATAAAGGTTACAGAATAGGAGTATCTAAATTTCCATTCTGCCCAAAGAAATTAAATATTGTGAATGCATTTTCCCTACTCTAGGTGAGGAACTCCACCCTCCTCCTCATCCAAACCATGTGTGAAAAATGCTACATTGAAGCCCGGGAAGGCTGGCCACTGATTGACTACATCTTCACCCAGTTTTCAATGTCCAACAAGAATCTGGTACGAAGAGGGCACCATCTTGAGTGCTGCTCTGCAACAAGTACAGTTGACTCAACGGGACTTTTTAAAAATACCTGCAGTTCAATTTAGTAACTGACATCATATTTAAGCTTTATCACTTTTATTAATAAGTTTTTCAGCATCTAGTGTTCTCAGTTCCCTTCCACTGCTACCATTTCTAACTTATCACAAATGCAAGGTAGGTTAACTCACAGTTTTCCCTAGAGAGGAGGCAACCTGGCCTCCAAGGCTGGGGGCTGGTTTGGAGAGAGGCAGAGAAAGTGAATTGTCTCTAGAAAACAGGAAACATCCACACTTGTTACACTGGTTCCTTTGGATGAAGAGCCTGAAAAACACGTCTAAGACCTCAGTGATCTTACAACCTGCAAGTGAAATTGCAGTCCACTCCATAGGAAGTAGTGGAAATTTTTGTCCCAGAGAAAAATGGGGAAAGGCCTGAGTGAGAAAGGGGGTAACTGAAGTTCACAATGTTTGTTTTTCTATGAAAAAAGCCAGAGGCATTTTTGTCTCCCCATTCTTCCAAAGAGCAGTTAAAAGCAGGGGTTAGATACTGGAGATCAAGGTCACTGGGTTCCTCAAGCCCTTTAAGCTGAGTGACTTTATCCTCCACCCCAGAGACTAAGAACACACCCAAGGTCAGAGGAGACCAACAACAGGGATTATTAACAAGCCACCTGCTTCATCTTTCTTAAAGGAGAAACCAATAAAACCTAACTCCCAGGAGACTGAAAAGGGAGAGACATCTATCCGAGAAATAAGCCTGGAGGTCTTAAAAACCCTGGACCCATTGGTCATTGGAATGCCTCAGGTAAGGAGTCTTCTGTCACCCCCTCATAGTTCCTTTGATCACCTTTCTAAAGCTCTGTCCATTTAGGAGTAAAGAAGTTGGTACTCCATCTGTCATAAGCTTTTTGACGCTCTGGCCAGAGAAATTATGTGAGAATATTCAAGGCCAGCATATAATGGTTTCTCAAAAACAGGTGTTAAATTAGCTACATACTCTTTTATATCTGGAGGCAAATGGCAGTTTATAAGCATCTTAATATATTGTTTCTCTTCTTCCCAAGTAGTAATGCAGTGAATGCTAAACTTACCCCCACTTACCTGGGAAGGTGTTAAAAGCACACATTCTCAGACCTCACTTGAGGTCTAATAACCTGAACCTCAGGAACTTTGGGATCTGCATTTTGCTTAAGAAAAACAACCTGGGAAAGGATTTAATGGCCAGAAATACATGGCACAGCCAGAAGACAATCTACAGACCAATTTAAGTGAATCGGAGGCTTTATCTAGGATGGTATTTTAAGGTGTGATTGTAGATTACCTGCAATATTTATTTAAAATGCAGATTTCCAGGTCACATGCCAGACCTAAATGAGTCAGCATATCTGGGCATGGGGCCCATGAATCAGCATGCAAATAAGTTCCAACATTTCTGATGCATATTAAAGTTTGGGGAATTTCTGATCTAGTAGTAAATGATGAAAAAGTAGTCTAGAGCCAGAATCATAAAGGATCTGAAATGCTAAATTCCTACCTTGTCCTTGATGAGCCACTGGAAATTTTAAGCAAGGGCCAAACATTTGAACTGTGGTGTTGGAGAAGACTCTTGAGAGTCCCCTGGACTGCAAGGAGATCCAACCAGTCCATTCTGAAGGAGATCAGCCCTGGGATTTCTTTGGAAGGAATGATGCTAAAGCTGAAACTCCAGTACTTTGGCCACCTCATGCGAAGAGTTGACTCATTGGAAAAGACTCTGATGCTGGGAGGGATTAGGGGCAAGAGGAGAAGGGGACAACAGAGGATGAGATGGCTGGATGGCATTACTGACTCGATGGATGTGAGTCTGAGTGAACTCCAGGAGTTGGTGATGGACAGGGAGGCCTGGCGTGCTGCGATTCAAGGGGTTGCAAGGAGTCGGACACGACTGAGCGACTGAACTGAACTGAAACATTTGATAACTATAGGGAGGCGGTGAATTGACATGAGTAGTCTAAGCACAGAGACTATATATAAGTTGAGATGAGATTCATAGGACTAGATATGGATCATAAAAGTAGGAAGGGAAATACGCAAGGGCATGAAAAATCTTATAATGAAAAATAGGCCTAGGCTTGGTGATTCAATGGGGTTTCCCAGGCGGCACTAGTGGTAAAGAACCCACCTGCCAATCCAAGAGATATAAGAGACTTGAATTCTATCCCTGGGTCAGGAAGGTCCCTTGGAGGAAGGCATGGCAACCCACTCCAGTATTCTTGCCAGGAGAATCCTATGGACAGAGGAGCCTGGCAGGCTACAGTCCATGGGGTCAAAAACAGTCAGACATGACTGAAGCAACTCAGCATGTTGGTGATTGAATACAGATGGCAAGACAAAAGGCAGAGTCCAAGTTGATACCTAGGTTTCCATTAGGACATGAGCCATATTCAAGATTTCCAAGGGATGTGAAACACACAGACTACAGAAGTTAGCACCTGGGGCATTTGCTATCCATTCGCTATCCATTCGCAGTCCATTCGCAGTCCATTCGCTATCCATTCCCAATCAGTCTCACTTTGGAGAGTTCCACTCCAGTCTTGGACTTTGGAGAAATATATGGGGCATTTTTGGTTGTCATATTGACAAGGGGCTTACTGGCACTTGGTGAGCGGAGCCTGGCGCTTCCTGCAGTGACCCACAGTGAAGACTTGTCCTGTCCCAGATTCCAGCAGCAACCCCATGGAGAAACACTCATGGCCAGTAGCGCCTGAAAATGAATGTGCTCAGCAGAGACGGATTTCATGATTCATTTTGATTTGACCCAAAGAGCAAAATAATAACAAGCGAGAGGAAGTTTTCTAAACTAGAGGGAAACACGCAGTGAGGACCAGGGAGGAACAATGGAAAAGAACAAGCAGCACTTGCGTCTTGCCTTTGTTTTCCACAGGTGCTATGGCCCAGAATCCTGACTTTCGTGGTACCTGCGGAATATACGGGAACGCTGAAATACCTGTTTAATATCATCAGGATTCTGTTTATGGCAGAGGAAAGAAAGAAGAATAATGCCAAAGAGTCAACAGCACTTGTCATCTCTACAGGAGCTGGTTTGTACATTCTAAAACAAAGCAAAACATTTCTCTTATGAGAGACTCATTTCCTGAAGGGCTACCAGGCTTTGCTCGTACACCCAACCCCAGTCTGAATTTTTCTAGTCCCCATAACAGTAATGAAAATTGCTTTCTCTTTCTAGTGAAACTTCCTTCACCACAACAGCTACTAGCCAGACTTCTGGTGAGTGAGTTATGAAAAACCAAGGCGGGATCAATGTAAACCAATGCAGATATTTCCAGTTCCAAATAAATGATAGTAAAAGCAACAAAGATACTCCAAACCAAAAGAAACACTAAAACGGCATAATAAATGTTCTGCTATATTAATGACAGTCATGAAAATTTATTCCTGGCAAGATCATCTAACTCTGAAATGTTTCTTAAAACTTCATTTATGATTTTTTAATAAGTGTAAACTGAATCTGATCCATAAGAACAATTCAAGCAAATTGCATATCTGTTGTTTAGATTTCTCTCTCTCTCCTTTTGGCCATGTATGTGTCATTTACTCCAGTTGTATCTCCACGTGCCCTTATTTAATTCACAGATAGATCTGTTAGTACATTTCATTTATTTTCAGTTGATGCCTTCCATATACTTTTTCACTTTATCTGTAGAAAAAAATTGGACAGATGGATGTCTAAGTATTAGCTTTGCTCTAGAATAAGTAAGAAGAGTCTGTGATGGTCTGTTAAAAGATTAACTAATGAAGGATTCTAGGGAATCCAGAACAATGACTAAAAGGAAAATGTTGGTGAGCCCTTTAAATACCCCTGAGTTGATCAGTAATTTTTCTTCCATCCTCCAGGTAATATCTATTCTCGCTAGTGTGGGGAAATTGCGTGGGGCTGGTGCTATAGGACTTTTGAAGATATTGCCTGAGATAATTCACCCAAATTTAGTAGAGCTGTGGAAAACACGCATACCTGAACTCCTACAGCCCTTGGAAGGTACAAGTGCATGGGATCAGGTCTTATTCAAGGAGGCAAGAGCACGAAGAACAAGGCACCCCTTCTGTGTCTTAAGCCATGAGTGTTCATGCTAGACAATAAGGACATTGAACTTGATACGCAAGGTGGACAGCTCTGTTTTTCTTAGACTCCTCAGGTTCCATTTCTCTACCAAATACTTATACTGTAAGAAGGCCAGGTGGGTTACATACTTAGCAAGAACTTTTACTTGTGATCTGGCCTTTTTCTTGTATTTAGAGAAGTCTTCTTTTGGTAGTATTCTAAAATGTTACTATTCATCTATGCTAGAATATTAAAATACTATCATTCAGTAAGTACTGTTGAAATTGGCAAAAAGCCTGGATTTTTACCATGAACTAGCAATTTAAGATTGCTAACATAGTAATTTTAATCTGAAATAACCATCCTGTGTAGGGAGAAAACTGAAAATGGAACACTAGCATCCAGTGGGAACCTGGCAAGGGAGAAGTACATCTTGAATTTTTTTTTTTTTTTTGCCCTTATTGCATCCATTTCTGTTTCTAGGAAAGAACAGTAGTATCGTGCTGTGGGAGACCATGCTGCTTCAGGTAAAGATGGCTCCCAGACCAACTGTTGATGATGGGGTGATGAAACCACCTAAAATTACTCACCTTGACCAGAAAGAATTAAATTCCCAAGGGCAGGAAACAGCATTTCTTTTCTTGAGAAAATTGTTAGACTATTAGATGTGATCGTGTCAACATTGTACTCTTTAAATTACCATAATTTGAACAACTATCTTTAGTCTTCAATTTGGTTCAGAATCTAGGACAGTTTTGAAGATTTCACATACTAATATTTTTCTCCCTCTTTCTTAAATCTTCTCTAATTTTCAAGTTTTCTCCTCTCCTTCCAATTGCATTCTTTCATCATTCATATAGAGAAGCAGAAATTAACATAATTTCCACTTCTTTGCTCCTAAATACAACTCCATTTCCTCCTATATCTGCTTCTCATTATCTTTTTCTTGATGTCTAAACACCAAAAGACCACATTGCACCCCTTCTACAGAAAAGAATCTTACTCTCATCCATAACTTTTTGGGCTTTGACAGCCAACAGTGCCATAATGTCAAATCCCCAAAACTGTAAGATAGGACTTGCAGATAGGACTTGGACATTAGCATTACAAACAGCACATTGGTTTTAGGAGTCCACAGAAGATCAAGGAGCCCACAGCCAGGAAGCTTTTAATCCAACAGAGTTTCAGTGCATAAACTACCTATATAGAAATTAACTATGGCTTCCTTATTTTTTTATTGAATGTATTGATTTACTGCTGTACAGCAAAGTTATTCTGTTATACATACCTATATATATACATATACATTCTTTATCAATATTCTTTTCCATTATGGTTAATCATAGGATATTGAATATAGTTCTCTGTGCTACAGTAGGACCTTGTTGTTTATCCATTCTATATATAAAAACTTACATTTGCTAATCCCAACCTCCCACTCCATCCTTTCCCTCTCCCCGTCCCCCTTGGCAACCACTGGTCTGGTCTCCATGTCCAGGAGACTGTTTCTATTTCATAAATAGGTTCACTTGTGTCATAGTTTAGATTTCACATATAAGTGATACCATATGATATTTGTCTTTTTCTGATTTACTTAGTATGATAATCTCTACTTGCATCTATCTTGCTGTAAATGGCATTATTTTGTTCTTTTTTATGGCTGAGTAGTATTTCATTGTATATATGTCCCACGTCTTCACTATCCATTCATGTATTTATGGACACTTAGATTGTGTCTGTGTCTTGGCTATTGTGAATAGTGCTGCTATGAACATAGAGCTGCATGTATCTTTTGGCATTATAGTTTTGTTCAGGAGCAGGCTTGCTATATCATATAGCAATTCTATTTTTTATTTTCTGAGGACCCTCCATACTGTTTTCCACAGGGGCCATACCAACTTACATTCTCATCAAGAATGTAAGACGTTTCCCTTTACTCCACACCCTCCCTAGCATTTGTTATTTGTAGACTTTTTAAAGATGACCATTCTAATCATACTAATCTAATGAGGTAGTACCTCATTGTAGTTTGTTTTCATTTGGGGGCAGTTTTGAGGGGGTGTATTTATTACTATGTATTACAGAAGAGGTGTATTTTTAAAAGTAAGCTAAGGGTATTTATAATTATTTTTAAATTTATATTTTAAAAAGTACCTGTCAAATAACTTTTTAGGATTTTGATTATAAAATTTGCTAGATTTTTTTAGTATTTTGGTTTTATTGGAGTAAAGCTGATTGACAATATTGTCTTTGTTTCAGGCATACAGCAAAATGACTCAATTATACATATATATATATTCATTCATTTTTAGATTATTTTTTCATATAAGTTATCACAGAATATTGGGAAGAGTTCCCTGTGTTATACTGTAGGTCCTTGTTATGCTAAGTCGCTTCAGTAGTGTCCAACTCTTTGTGACCCTATGGACTATAGCCTGCCAGGCTTTTCTGTCCATGGGATTTTTTAGGCAAGAATACTGGAGTGGGTTGCCATGCCCTCCTCCAGGGGGTCTTCCCAGCCCAGGAATCAAACCCACATATCTTACATCTCCTGCATTGGTGAGCGGGTCCTTTACCATTAGCACTACTAGGAAGCCCCCGTGTTGGCTATCTATCTTATATAGTAGACATGTTTGTGTTCATCCCAAGCTCCTGATTTATCCCTCCCCTTCCCATGTTTCCCTTTGGTAACCATAAGTTTGTTTTTGATATCTATGTTTATTTCTGTTTTATAAATAAATTCATTTGCATCTTTTTTAAAAAAAGTATATCTTACATGAGTGATATCATATGATATTTATCTTTCTCTGACTTACTTAGTATGATAATCTCTAGATCCATCATGTTGCTACAAATGGCATTATTTCATTCCTTTTTATGGCTGTGTAATATTCCACAGTATATATGTACCATAGCTTTTTTATCCATTTCTCTGTTTATGGACATTTAGAGTTGATTTGTGTTCCTCTAATAATTAGCAATGCTGAGCATCTTTTCATGTGAACTTTAATTTCTATAAAATGTCATATTTCAGTGATTGCTCCACAGCACCTCTACCCCTAAAACCCCACTTCTAGAATCAGAATCTCCAAGAGGGGGTACCTGACAGCTTACAGGTCTTGATGACGCTCACAAATGAGTCTTATCCAATATGAGGTTTGAAAGCAACAGCTCTATTCTTCCTGTTCCTTAAGTCTAGAATCTATCTTCCTCCTATATTCATGCTTCTTCTATCTCTCCCTCCCTCCCTCTATCAAAATTTCTACCTTGTTTCCCCACTTACCATTTTAAAATAACTGTTCTTATTAGGAAGGAAAGTTCTTGAAGCCTTGAGAACATTACTTTCCATTCCTCCAATCTTGAGTATACTTCTTGGCTTCTTTTTCCAAAACTGTCTACATTTGCTTTCTTCCCTTATAATGCCAAGGTTGTACAATTTTTACTTTTCAAAAGATCCATTGAATGAATTCTTATTAAGAAAACACATTCACAAACTTTTTCAATGGTTTTGACACTGTGTTCTTTCTAAGATTAAGATAGAGAAAACGTAGGATAAATCATAGATTTTAGAAATTGCAATGGATTTTGTCCTCCAAAAAGACAAAAACACCTCTTCTTATGTGGTTCAATGAAGAAAGACATGGGTTCAGATGACTGATTGTGGCCCTGGCTCAAAATAATTGGTGAAATGAGGAATATTTCATTACTCCAGTTGAAGTTGGCAACTTGTGCATGTATATCTAATTGGTTCTTCAAGGCCTTTAATTCACTATTCCAAAAATGTCCCTTTTTCTTAGTATATAATAAAACAAACTAACTTTGACAAATGGAGTTTTTCCAAATCTACTGAAACCTTGAAAAATGTTAACTTCAATTTAAGTTTCAGATTGGATGAGTTTCTATTGTAAGTCTTTTGGCAATTTTTATTTAAAAGGAAAACAGAAGGCACTTACATGGAGTTAATTTCCACTTCCTGTGGATCTGATTCTTACTGGAAATTCAGAACAATACAGAGTATGTCTTCTAAAATAAGAAGAAAAGTTTCAAAGTAATCAAGTTTTTATGGGAAAAGGAATAATCCCATATAGTTTACATTTTATACTTCTAGAATATATTGTAACAGAAAAATAGCAAGAAAACACATTAAACAGTCACATTCATATCTGATTTTCTCCTCCTACAACAGTTGCTCAAAGAATCGTTATGGAAGATCAGTGATGTAGCCTGGACCATTCAACTGAGTCGGGATTTCAACCAGCAAATGGACAGTTACAGCAACACCTCTGTTGAGAAGGTTGGTTTTTCAGCTCAGAGACCGTACCTTCTAATTTATGACCAAAAATTGTGGTGCAAGTTCCAGCTTGTCTGCACTGCAATGCAAAGAAGGAAGAAGTGGTTAGAAAAACCCTCCCTTCTGTTTACCTTTATTTGACCCAAAGTTACAGGGCCACAGCCTATCTACAAGGAAAACTGCTGAGTATAGTGCCTTTAAGATAAATACTTGCCTGACCAAAATTTGGAGGTTCTGTTCTAGAGAAGAAAAAAAAAAAGAAATTACTGGAGAACAAATAGCAGCCTCTTAACCATAGCACTGGTTTAATGCCAGTTTATGTCTTGGTTTCCATTCTACTGGGCCACTCTTGTGAGGCTGGCTGCAGGAAATAATCTCTTTTTTTTTAATTGAAAAACAAAACAAAACCGAACACTCAAATTTACATATTTACAAATTTTCATTCCTCTCTCTACACATGACCTCTACCAAACCCTCCACACTGTAACCATCCATTCCAAATGGAGTTTGAATTCAGCTTCCACTACTTAACTACTAATGCAGCTTTTGGTAAAATTTTTAACCTTTTCAGAGCCTCAGTATGCTCACCAATAAGATGGAAATTTTTATCTCTCTCTGAGGATTGTATTGTTATAAGGGTTCGATGAGATAAAGTATATAAAGACCCTAGTGAAGTGTCTGGCACGTGGCATGTGTTCAATAAAAAGTAGATTGTGGTTATCACTGTGGTTATATCATTCTGAAATTTATTCCCCCCTGGAAAGACATTTCCTCAGTCATTAAGTGTTCCCCGTATTCAGTGCTTCTTCCCACAGATCCTTTATTATCAACCTACAACTCTGTTACATCATTTTCAAACCCTAAATTTTTTCCTGGGAAAAACCATTTCCTAAATCATTGTGTTCCCAGGATTAAGTGTCTCTTTCCACAAGTTCTTTATTAGCAACCTGCAACTCTTCTATGTAATTTTCAAAATTCCCCTCATTGATTGACTCTTTAATTTGGTACAGAGTACTGATTCTCCAAATTGGCCTACCCAGCCTACAGACACACCCATCAGGAAGATTTGGTGAGCAATGCCTCATCTTATACATAAACCAGCCTTCTGCGTCTTATGTAATAACATTCATCCAATGGCTCCCAAACCCACAAGATTAGTTCAAGATAATGGTGGTGTGAGTAGACAAAACAATTCAAACAACAAGCTGCCTCAGTGGCTCTCAACTGTTATGCCTAACACCAGAAAACTAGGAGTGTACCAAGTAGCTTTAAAAGCATGACAAGCTATCCTTAGTGGCTTAAAATAACGGGCATCTAAAAAGCTTTGGATTTTGCAGGTTGACAATTTGGGTTGGACTCAACTGGGAAATCTTCTGATCTCAACTAGCCTCACTGGCATGTACTGGGGATTGGCTGGTCTGGGATGATCTTGTCTAGGACAACTTGTTTCTGCTCCTTGCAGTCCCTCATCCTGCAGCAGGCTATCAGGGGCTTGCTATCATGGTGGTGGCAATGATGTGTGCAAGATCCTTGAGGTCTAAGCTCAAGGGGGGCATACTATCACTTCTACCACATTCCAGTGACAAAAGCAAGTTGCAAGGCAAGCCCAGATCCAAAGAATGGAGAAATAGACTTGTCTTGATAGGAATCGCAAACTTCCATAGCAGGAAACATGGGCAGAAGTGAGATAGAAAGATTATGGCTATTTTACAATCAACCACAATTTCCCCCCAATTCGGGCTTTCTGATTTCTGGGATTCCTAACCAAGTCCCCAGGTGTGAATGCACTATTCATTGAATCTGACAAAATTCAGCAGATAAGCAAAAGGTCAGCAGTACTGGGAGGCACTGAAGCTATATTATAATATAATATATTTTCCTCCTTCCTCAAATCAATATTCCTGCAGCACAAGATTTTCCCAACTCTTTCCTGCCCTTCTCCCAAGATGAAGCTAAATAGACTCTAGCAGCTTTGGCCCTACTTAGGGGATCTCTTGCCTAGACAACTGAGAATGGAGTGGATGCTCCTCATCAGAGTCTTACTCTGATCAAGTCTACTCTTACTCTGTTTTATAGCCTTATGGCCCCCCCCCATCCCAAATCAGATTAAACTGTACAATTTCTCCTGAATGTACTAATTTGTCTTTATCTGTTATGCCTAGATTTTCCATTCCTCCTGTGCCATAGATCCTTTCTTATCACTAATGACCACGCAAGAGCTACAGTCCTTTGAGCTCTGCAGAGTTTTTGGAGTGGACTTCCAACTGGCCACTTTTCTCTCCTTTCTGTAACAAGATGGACATTCTAAATTAAAAGATGCCAGTCTGGTATTAAATTGCTTTGTATACCTGCATGTTCATACACCTATTTACAGCCAGGCATGTGCTGTGATTTTCAAACACAAGCTATTTCAGGGCTGTCCCTTGCCCCTAGTCAATAACTCTACATGGCCTCCAATGAAAGATGACAGGAAGCAGTGCCTGTTCTACTTGCCTTTTCTCCATCCCGACACTACAGAAGTGCCCAGCGTATGGCTGGCATAATGGATCCAACACTCTCACCGCCTCTGGAGGGGGTGGAAGCCACAGAATGATTCCTGACATGCTCTGTCATCAGCGTTCCTCCACTGGGTGCTTTCCTTCCCCAATTTACTCAGTGTTCATTACCGAAGACACATGTGTACGTGAAAGTTCTTATGTGACTTTTCTGCTTCGTTCCTAACACCAGTCTGGCAGCACTTCCAGAGAGAGATAATGGTAGAGAAGCCAAGGTATTACTTTCAAAACTACTATTAAATCTCTTAAACTATAAACCAAGTCAATATACTGTGAAGTTTGAAAATATCAGATGACATTGTCTTCAAAATAACCCTATTTTCCTTGAGCATGTTTATTCAATAAGAACTTATTAACACTTATTTGTACATAGATAATCAGTGAAAACCTCTGCTACCAAGAACTGAAATTCTGAGCATAGAGACAATAAGAAAATTAAAAATCACAGTAGGTAATAAAAGTTATTATTAGGATGGCAGGGCACACAGCATAGAGGAAGGCAGGAGAGCACAGGCAGAGGACAAAGCCTGTGGGCAGGAAACATTTTGAAGAAGAGACAATACGTGAAACTGCTTGATAAGCAAGCAGTCCTAAGTCAACTCAATGTCTTTTTTTTTTTTTTTGAATAACTGTTTTTACTCTTTCTACTTTTTATCAGTCTTGCTTTCCAACTTTTAACATTCTGTTGCTTGTCCTTTGTTTTCCAGAAATTTCTTTGGAAAGCCTTGGGAACCACCTTAGCATCCTGCCAAGATGTGGACTTTGTCAGCTCACAGATTAAGGAATTTCTGGCTGCTTCCCACCACCTGGGGGACCAACGACAGGTGGGACCTCTTTCTCTCAATTTCCTCTCATGACAATGATAATGAATTCCCTCTGGAAAACCACTGGCAGTTCTTAACATTAATATCTTACTTATCCAGAATTATCAACGCATACATTCAAAATAGTCCAACAGAATTTTTCAGAAAAATGAGGCTTCCCTATTTTTTATTATTATTAGAGTCTAACTGCTTTACAATATGTTATTTTCTGCTGTACTACACCATGAATCAACTATATGTATACATATATACCCTCCCTCTTGAGGCTCCCTCTCACCCACCGTTCTTCCCGGGCTGAGCTCCCTGTGTTTGTTTCACAGCAGCTTCCTACTAACTATGTATTTTACACATGGTAGTATATTCTTTACATCTGCGTTTTCTATTTCTGTTCTGCAAATAGGTTCCTCTGTACCATTTTTCTAGATTCCAAATATATGCAATATTTGTTTTTCTCTTTCTGACTTACTTTACTCTGTAAACAGACTCTAGGTCCATCCACGTCACTACAAATGACCCAATTTCATTGCTTTTTATGGCTGAGTAATATCCCATCATATAGATGTACCACATCTTCTTTATCCATTCATCTGTTGATGGACATTTAGGTTGAGGCTTCCCTATTTAAAAATCAGTGCTTCACATATGGACACCTTATCTTTGACAAAGGAGGCAAGAATATACAATGGATTAAAGACAATCTCTTTAACAAGTGGTGCTGGGAAATCTGGTCAACCCCTTGTAAAAGAATGAAACTAGAACACTTTCTAACACCATACACAAAAATAAACTCAAAATGGATTAAAGATCTAAACGTAAGACCAGAAACTATAAAACTCCTAGAGGAGAACATAGGCAAAACACTCTCTGACATACATCACAGCAGGATCCTCTATGACCCACCTCCCAGAATATTGGAAATAAAAGCAAAAATAAACAAATGGGACCTAATTAACCTTAAAAGCTTCTGCACATCAAAGGAAACTATTAGCAAGGTGAAAAGACAGCCTTCAGAATGGGAGAAGATAATAGCAAATGAAGCAACTGACAAACAACTAATCTCGAGAATATACAAGCAACTCCTACAGCTCAACTCCAGAAAAATAAATGACCCAATCAAAAAATGGGCCAAAGAACTAAATAGACATTTCTCCAAAGAAGACATACAGATGGCTAACAAACACATGAAAAGATGCTCAACATCACTCATTATCAGAGAAATGCAAATCAAAACCACTATGAGGTACCATTTCACACCAGTCAGAATGGCTGCGATCCAAATGTCTACAAGTAATAAATGCTGGAGAGGGTGTGGAGAAAAGGGAACCCTCTTACACTGTTGGTGGGAATGCAAACTAGTACAGCCACTATGGAGAACAGTGTGGAGATTCCTTAAAAAACTGGAAATAGAACTGCCTTATGATCCAGCAATCCCACTGCTGGGCATACACACTGAGGAAACCAGAAGGGAAAGAGACACGTGTACCCCAATGTTCATCGCAGCACTGTTTATAATAGCCAGGACATGGAAGCAACCTAGATGTCCATCAGCAGATGAATGGATAAGAAAGCAGTGGTACATATACACAATGGAGTATTACTCAGCCATTAAAAAGAATACATTTGAATCAGTTCTAATAAGGTGGATGAAACTGGAGCCTATTATACAGAGTGAAGTAAGCCAGAAAGAAAAACACCAATACAGTATATTAACGCATATATATGGAATTTAGAAAGATGGTAACAATAACCCTGTGTACAAGACAGCAAAAGAGACACTGAAGTATAGATCAGTCTTATGGACTCTGTGAGAGAGGGAGAGGGTGGGAAGATTTGGGAGAATGGCATTGAAACATGTAAAATATCATGCATGAAACGAGTTGCCAGTCCAGGTTCGATGCACGATACTGGATGCTTGGGGCTGGTGCACTGGGACGACCCAGAGGGATGGAATGGGGAGGGAGGAGGGAGGAGGGTTCAGGATGGGGAGCACATGTATACCTGTGGTGGATTCATTTTGATATTTGGCAAAACTAATACAATTATGTAAAATTTAAAAATAAAATAAAATTTAAAAAAAAAGAAAAGAAAAAAATCAGTGCTTCATTATCTAATCAGATTTGTGAAAATAGTGAAAAATGAATTTCAGTCACTCCTACTCAACAAGAGTATTTTAAAAATATTTTGACCTTGGCTTTGTAACATAAGGGCATGATTGTAAGTACCAAAATCATTAAATGTGTAAGCTGAAAGTAAGGGTATGTATCATTGGTTTTCTTCCTAGAGAAAATATAGCCTGGAGAGCTTTTGCAAAGAGCTTTTGCCTATTCCCTACCCTAGCCTAAGCTGGAGAACATATGTGAAGAAAAAGATGATGTCTGTTTAAGAAAAGAAACCACCCAGGAATAAAGACCAGCTAGTAAAAAATAAATTATCATAAGTCTGTCTTTTTATATACCTGTCTCAGAAATTCTCAGGTGTTTAGGGTCCTTTCCCCATTGTAAATAGCTGGAAAACATTATACTTACTGAACTTTTAAAACTGATTTTATATTGTCATTAATTCTTTTTTCCATCTCAGATATTCAGCCTTCAGTTATTTCTCATTGACATTATTCCTAGCACCATTATTTCCATTCTAGTTGTCCTTTTAGTTCTGCTCTGGGCTAGAAAAGAATTAAGTTTATTTTAGATCCAAGCATACCATATGGCCATCATTCAAAGTCTGAGGAATTCACAAGCCTTGGAAGGAAGATGAACTTTGTGACATCCACTTAAGCTTCTCAAATTCCTCTTTTACTTAACTTTGCTTCAAGTTCTTGAGTGTATCCTGCATACTCAAATCACTTAGCAAATGGCCTCTGGGTTGGTGAGGAGTTAACACATAACTCTCTAAGTCTCACTGATCAGCTGGCCTTCCTTCTCCTAAGAGTGACTCTCTCACTCAGGTGACACCTAGGCTCTGATTCTGGTGTCAGACCAGCTGGATTCAAATCCTGCCTCCACAACACATTGCCTGCATCCCTCAAGTTCCTCCAAATAAAATAAAGGAAAATAGACTCCTCAAAGTTCTTTTTCATAGAAAATGCTTAGTAAGGAGTTTCAGGAGAGAAGATCTGAAATTACAACTGTGAGGAACTGGAGAGAGAAAATAGATTAAAGAAAACAAATAAGATATGTGTGCAGATTTGAGGGCCCCTTGGGGAGTTGAAATCATCTTCTACTCTCGCAATTTTTTCAGGGGTGTCATTTTTTTTCCCGGTAGCATCCAACAAATGGGGTATACAGATAGGTGATAGACAAGTATGAGAGTCAGATTTATCCAGGGCCTGGGGTTTTCCAGACTCACGTAACAGAAAGACAGTGGGACATAGGTCAGAGCTGGAAAGTTGGAGAGGGAGTTAAGAAGTTAGGAAGATGTGTCGGGAGAGGAGAAACACAGAGCACTGTGGGGTGAGAGGACCCAGAGATGGAAAGACACAGAAGTTTACATCTTAGGATGTAAAGGAACCTAAGGAACCAAGGCACCATGACCAAGGAACACAGAGACACCAGGCCACCGGCCTTTAAAGATTTCTTCCAAGCATCTCCTGGTGGTAGAGAGTGTAAGACCCGATATCTAAGAACAGTGCTGGTTGAGAGCTTGATGACAGAAGTCTAGTCCCTGGATTTCCATGCTGGCTCTAGCAGGGTTATGCAACCAAATGAAACAAATCAGGACTCATGAACAAACTGGCATGAAGGTACAGTGGTGAAGTGAGCCTGAAGCAAGTGAGGTGGAAAGAATGTGGGCAAGGGGGAAATACGAGCACAGAGTGTGAAACAGGAGCTTTCAACATTTTAACCACTTAAGGGTGAAGTTAACCTTGGGCTTCCCTGGTGGCTCAGACAGTAAAACATCTGCCTGCAATGCAGGAGAGCTGGGTCCAATCTCTGGGTCAGGAAGATGCCCTGGAGAATGGAATGGAAGCCCACTCCAGTATTCTTGCCTGGGGAATCACATGGACAAAGGAACCTGAAGGGCTATAGTCCATGAGGTCACAAAGAGTTAGACAGGACTAAGCAACTAACACTTTCACTTTTCAAGGTAAAGTTTCAGAAGGAGAGTGATCCTGTAGAAATGATAGTCAACTCCAGCTCAAGAAAACCTCCACTTGCTTCCCACTGGTCTAAGATTAAAAATCCAAAGTATTGAGTGTGGCCTAAAAGACCTTACTCAGACCAACCCCCACTTTCTCTCTGACCTCTTTTACTTCTTTGTTCCATCTGCCCTCCTTGGTGGACCTCAGGACCTTAGCACATACTCTCTCTGTTTGGAACTCTCATTTCCAGGAAGTTCATTGGCTCACTCTCTTGCTTATTTTGGGGCTCTTCTCCATGTCACCCTTTTATTGACAACTTGTCTGGCTACTCTATTTGTATTGCCAACTCCCCGAACTTATAGAAGCTACCCTTTTTTCTTCTTTTCTTACAGCACTTATCACCATTTGACATACTATATATTTATAGGCTTACTGGATTTGTGTATTCACTTTATGTCACTTCCTTGTGACTTCCCCTGGTTTTACACTCAAGAAGATGAGGAGTTTGGTGTGTTCTGTTGACTCCTATACCTCCAGCACCTAGAGTTCCTGATGCATCAAAATGCCCTGTCTTTTCTGATTTTAGGGAATAACATCTATCTTAGGATACTGTGCTGAGAAACACTTTGAAGTTGTCTTAAAAGTTCTTAAAACATTCCAAGACCGGGAAAAGTTTTTCATGAATCGATGTAAGGTAAAAAGAATATCCTTCTCCTCCAAAGCCCTTGGTCATTGCAAAGGCAAGTGACACTGACTCCATCAGTGGACATCCTTTCTCCATATCATACTTGCTCCCATCCTCAGTCTTAATTCCAGGTTGGAACCATCTGAGCCCAAGCCCTGTAGAATGACCAGCTAGATAACAAGTCTCCTCCACTTCCTGTCACTCATACTGACCTGGGAGGACCTGAGGAGCTCTGTGGGTGTCTAGTTTTATCCCTCTTCTGCCTCCTCAGGCCTCATGGACAGTTTCCGTTGTATACACTGCTTCCCCTAAAGAAGAGGAATGAATGAGTAAAATGAATGCAAGCCCTCTCTCAAGTACCTCTATTAAAGCCTGGTAGATCCACCACACCATTCTGGGTGTTGAAATTTATATCAGCAAGCACATCAGCTTCAGACTCATTTTAATAATCCCAGTCCCATTTATTAACTCCCATAGTGGCCCATAGGATTAGGAAAAATCATGAGAGGAAAAGAAACTCCTTCAGCCGTATTTTTCATGTCTCTCTTTTCTCCTCTTCAGGGTATTTTCTCTGGGAAAAAGAGCCTGAGCAAAACTGACGTCATGGTAATCTATGGAGCCGTGGCCCTCCATGCACCCAAGAGTCAACTTCTAACCAGGCTTGATGAGGACATTGTATCCCAAGTCCTATTTCTCTATGGCCAGTGCTCTCGGGTAATAGCCAACACAGGGCTACTTCAATTTCCAAGACTGGGGTTCCCAAACATTACAGGGGCTCAGCTCTTCAAAATCTTCATCCTCAAAGGATACAGACCAAAGGGAAGATAGGATCTGGTACATTTGGAAGATGAGAACATATTGTTGTTGCTCAATCACTCAGTCATGTCCCACTCTTTGCTACCCCATGAACTGTAGCAGACAAGGCTTCCCTGTCCTTCACCATCTCCCAGAATTTGCTCAAACTCATATGCACTGAGTCAATGATGTCATCCAACCATCTCATCCTCTGTTGTCCCCTTCTCCTCTTGCCCTCAGTCTTTCCCAGCATCAGGGTCTTCTCCAATGAGTCGGGTTTTCTCAGCAGGTGACCAAACTATTGGGCCTTCAGCTTCAGCACCAGTCCTTCCAATGAACATTCAGGACTGATTTCCTTTATGATTGACTGGTGTGATATCCTGCAGTCCAAGGGACTCTCAAGAGTCTTCTCCAGCACCACTGTTACAAAGCAGCAGTTCTTCAGCTCTCAGCTTTCTTTATGGTCCAACTCTCACATCTATACATGACTATTAGAAAAACCATAGCTTTGACTATATGGACCTTTGTCTGCAAAGTGAGAACATATGGGAAGAGAAAATTTGATTATGAAATGGAGTTGAGTGATTTGTTTCTTTTGTAAGATCTTGGGCAGAGTTCCAAATAATAACAAGGAGAGATAAGAAAGCCTTCCTAAGTGATCAATGCAAAGAAATAGAGGAAAACAGTAGAAAGGGAAAGACTAGAGATGTCTTCAAGAAAATTAGAGATACCAAGGGAATATTTCATGCAAAGATGGTCTCAATAAAGGACAGAAATGGTATGAACTAACAGAAGCTGAAGATATTAAGAAGAGGTGGCAAGAATACACAGAAGAACTATACAAAAAAAGATCCTCATGACCCAGATAACCAGGATGGTGTTATCACTCACTTAGAGCCAGACATCCTGGAATGAAAAGTCAAGTGGGCCTTAGGAAACATCACTATGAACAAAGCTAGTGGAGGTGATGGAATTCCAGTTGAGCTATTTCAAATCCTAAAAGATGACGCTGTGACAGTGCTGCACTCAATACGCCAGCAAATTTGGAAAACTCGGCAAGTGGCCACAGGACTGGAAAAGGTCAGTTTTCATTCCTATCCCAAAGAGAGGCAATGCCAAAGAATGCTCAAACTACCACACAATTGCACTCATCTCACATGCTAGCAAAGTAATGCTCAAAATTCTCCAAGCCAGGCTTCAACAGTACGTGAACCAAGAACTTCCAGATGTTCAAGCTGGATTCAAAAAAGGCAGAGGAACCAGAGATCAAATTGCCAACATCTGTTGGATCATAGAGAAAGCAAGACAATTCCAGAGGAACATCTACTTTTGCTTTATTGACTATCCCAAAGCCTTTGATTGTGTGGATCACAACAAACTGTGGAAAGTTCTTCAAGACATGGGAATACCAGACTCCCGGGAGCCGGCGAGAGACATTCCACTCGTGACAAAGGTCATGAGGAAGGAGGCCCGGCATACGCAAAGGCGGGATCGAGCCTCGGGAGTGCCCCTGGATATTCTCGAGCATCTACCCCCCAAAACCAGAGTCTGCCTACTTTATTGCTTTGTGCTCTCAGCTCTGACTTTACTGGGGGCTGTCCCCCACCACCATCTCACTCTCTCTGTCAAAGAGCTAACTTACAGCCCCAATTAATAAAGTTCCTGGGCAACTAGGAGTGTTTAAATCCAAACCCCTCAGATGGCTCTCTAACTCGCCTGACAAGTTTACCCGGACACCTACAGCTATGCATACGATTGTTTACAGTCTCCCGACCTTGAGAGGCACGGGAAGCCTAAGATATTCAAATAGCTTAGAGCCTCTCAGAGAGTTAGAAACTGTCAGAATAAAACTAGTAAAAGATTTCATTGATGAGCCAATGCTTGCTGCCAAGTTTCCACATCCCCTGAATTGTATCCTTGAATGTGTATTAATTAATATAGTTGGTATGTAGAAAAAATAAGTAGTGGCCTTGGTGTTAGTAACTTTAGACCCTTAAGGTAATAAATTCTTTCCTTTGTAAACCCATTACACATCCGCCCTATAGGAATGTAATTTTATCTTCAAAAGATGGCGCCAAACCTTAAAATAATTACTCTTAGAGAAAATAAGTCTTTGTTGATAAGTCCTTGTCAAGAGTCATAAAATGTTAATAGGCCTTCTGGCCAGAAGATGATGTAAATCACCTAAACCATTTGTATACAATAAATTTGCAGGAAAGAAACCCTGGTTTTTGATAAGCATCAAAGACTGCTGACTTTGCATCCCCTATTATCCTCTATGTGTAACTTAGGGTATAAAAGCCCCTGTTGAAAATAAAGCTATGGGCCTTGCTCACCAACGCTTGGTCTCCCCATGTCATTCTCCCCTTTAACTTCCAGCTGAGTGTCCATCTGGAGCGCGGATATCCTCTGCGACCATTTATTTGCCTGGGCTTCTAAGACCCACTCGAGAAGGTGTCTAAAGTGGGGCACCTTCCGCTATTCGAGAGGGCGCCTGCGGCCTCCGTGGTCAGAGCTAACCTGGTGTCACGTAATATTGATTTTCCGTGTAAACCAAGCCACTCAGCTTCTTTTCTCCACTGAATTTTCCTACTGAGCTATCCTCTTTTTATTACTCTTTATATCTCTAATTAACATTTGAATAGTCACCTAGGCCGTCTCTCCTTCGAATACCCTGGATCAGCCGGGGCTGGACCTCGGCACCAGACCACCTGACGTGCCTCATGAGAAATCTGTTTGCAGGTCAACAAGAAACCATTAGAACTGGACATGGAACAACATAATGGTTCCAAATTTGAAAAGGAGTAAATCAAGGCTGTACATTGTCACCCTGCTTATTTAACTTATATACAGAGTACATCATCTGAAATGCCTGGCTGGATGAAGCACAAGCTGGAATCAAGATTCCCAGGAAAATATCAATAACCTCAGATACGCAGATGACATCACCCTTATGGCAGAAAGTGAAGAGGAACTAAAAAGCCTCTTGATGAAAGTGAAAGAGGAGAATGAAAAAGCTGGCTTAAAACTCAACATTCAAGATCATGGCATCTGGTCCCATCACTTCATGGCAACTAGATGGGAAAACAATGGAAACAGTGAGACTTTCTTTTCTTGTGCTCCAAAATCACTGCAGATGGTGACTGTAGCCATGAAATTAAAAGACATTTGCTCCTTGGAAGAAAAGCTATGACCAACCTAGACAGCATATTAAAAAGCAGAGACATTACTTTGCCAACAAAGGTACATCTAGTCAAAGCTATGGTTTTTCCAGTACTCATGTATGGATGTGAGAGTTGGACTGTGAAGAAAGCTGAGCACCAAAGAATTGATGCTTTTGAACTATGGTGTTGGAGAAGACTCTTGAGAGTCCTTTGGACTGCAGGATATCAAACCAGTCAGTCATAAAGGAAATCAGTCCTGAATGTTTATTAGAAGGACTGATTCTGAAACTGAAGCTCCAATGCTTTGGTCACCTGATGCAAAGAGCCAACTCATTGGCCAGGACCCTGTTGTTGGGAAAGATGAAGGCAAAAGGAGGAGGCAGCAGAGGATGAGATGGTTAGATAGCATCATGGACTCAATGGACAAGAATTTGAGCCAACTCCAGGAGATGGTGTAGGACAGGAAGGCTGGCATGCTGTAGTCCATGGGGTCGCAAAGAGTTGGACATGATTTAGTGACTGAACAACAACAATGAATCAGTCTTCAGGGATGGATCACTGAATCTGTCATTTTAGACAGATTCAAAATGTGATTCTGATGCTACACACCCAAAATTTGATAAATAATGATGAGAACTGAAAACATAGTTTAAGAAGGTATTTTATATTATATTACTATTAAGTCCATCACTGAGGAAAGTTATGGTAAAAATAAAATAGAAAGGAGATAAAGATGCTTTAGATAAGGATCACTACACTTTAAGGTAAGTCAACTCTGCTAAAATGCAAATTTTGATCAAGAGAATACAGGAAAAACCGCAGGAATTATGGGGGAAATGGGATGAGTGGTACAATATTCAACAACCCCATCAATGATACAGTTTAAAAAAAAACAAGAATTTAATTTTCAAAAGTAATTTTAAAAACAGGAAGTAGATAATTATTACTAAAAAATGATGGAAATTTTCCTTAAAAAAACTCTGAAGTCTACTGTGCAATTTATGAGCTATTATGAAATGGTGGTGAGAAGGAGGGCTATCTGATATCCAACAGACAGCTGTAATACCAGATTTGGGTGAGAGCAGCTCATCACACACAGTAAACAGAGGCAGCTGATGACATCTGTGGTGTATGTGCAAGTCTTCCTCAGGCTCAGTTCATCTGGTTCACCTTTATGCCCTCATATACAAAACTGCACATAAGCAAACTCAAAATTCAGAATACACTAAAAATATCCCCTCATACATCAATTTCATTGTAACAAATTTGCATTTTCAACACAGGCATTGTCAGAGAACTGACTATATCTCAGTTCCAAAATCAGCTGCTCCATTAACTTTCATTTTATAAGTTTTCATTGCTCTTTCTTCCAAGAGCTTTTGTGCCCTTTTTCTTACCAAGGTCTGATAGAGCCTTTTTAAAATGAGAAGCCTGAAATCCAAAGGCTTGAGATCTTTGTGCTACCTTTTGTAGCTTAGTCATGATTCATCCAGGGCAAAGAATCCACCAATACACAGGTGTCCCTTTGAAATTGAGGGAGGGAGGTAGCCCCCACCACTTGGAAAGGCTGAACATCCTGCTTCACTGTTGTCCTTCAGGTTGATGCGTGGTTCTTTGGTTGGGGGAAGGAACTCTGACTGCTGCTGTAGTATCTGCCTTTCCTTCTGATTTTTTTCAGGTTCTGGGCATGTCTGTGGCAAACAAGGTAGGTGATATATTTGATATACCTGAATACCTGTGTTTGAGTATAAATATATCTGAATACAAATTATGCTCCCTGAAAGTACAATAAGCATAAATGTTCTCTTGATTTGATTCCACAGGAAAGAATTCCAAATTTTAACTAATTAATCCAATTCTGAAGTCAGGATTCCCAAGCCTAATTTAAGACAGAACAAGAATTCTATTTGGTTCTAGGTGGTTTGGAAGTTGACTGTAAACCAGAACAGTGTTCTTAGAACTGTGAGTTGTGACCCACCAGTAGATCAGGAAATTAATTTATCTAATAAATCACAACCAGTAATTTTTTTGTAATAAAATAAAAGAGGAATAAAAGATAATTTTTGAGAGTTTGATATTGAAACTCCAACTAAAAATCATAATTTTTCTACTTAAAAAATAATTGTAATATATGGTAAAACTGTATGTAACTGTGTTCTGTATTTTCCAAGTCTCCTATAAATGTGTTATCATACTTTCATAATTTAAAAAATAAAAAGAAAGAAAAATGATTATATATAGCATTAAGTATCACAAAACTTTTATTTCAGTTATGTATTATATATATATTATATATATAATATATATTATATTGACCTACGGTTGAAATATGTGCCCAGACAGCAGTGACACTGTGCTTCTTTTGCCATTTTCACCTTAGTCTCAGATCCAAGTTGCAGGGAGGTTGAGAAACCATGGTTTTATATATATCAGATCAGATCAGATCAAATCAGTCGCTCAGTCATGTCCAACTCTTTGCGACGCCATGAATCGCAGCACTATATATGTATACATAATACATCATGTATTATATACATGTTCAGTTCAGCCACTCAGTCATGTCCAACTCTTTGCAACCCCATGGACTGCAGCACGCCAGGCTTCCCTGTCTATCACCAACTCCCGGAGCTTACTCAAACTCAGGTCCATCGCATTGGTGAAGCCATCCAACCATCTCATCCTCTGTCATTCTCTTCTCCTCCCGCCTTCAATCTTTCCCAGCACCAGGGTCTTTTCCATTGAGTCAGTTTTTCGCATCAGGTGCCAAAGTATTGGAGCTTCAGCTTCCGCATCAGTCCTTCCAATGAACATTCAGAACTGATTTCCTTTAGGATTGACTGGTTGGATCTCCTTGCAGTCCAAGGGTCTTCTCCAACACCACATTATACATGCATGATATATATATATACTATATATATATATATATATATATAGTTCATATAAGTATCAGGTAGATTTGTAAACTGTTTCCTATTTTGATTCTGATTAAAAATGTTTGAAAACCACTGTTCTAGAGAATCCTCAGTCCATGGCAGAGGCCGGGGTTGAGAAACCATTTTCTCAACCTCCCTGCAACTTGGATCTGAGAGTAAGGTGAAAATGGCAAAAGAAGCACAGTGCCACTGCTGTCTGGGCACATATTTCAACCGTAGGTCAAACATTTGTAGAACCAGGTGCAGTGCCTAAGACTCTGGCTTGCACTGTGAGTCATTTTCCTTTAGGACATGGATCTGCAGATGAGTTTTACCAGAAGTATCACAGAGATTGGTATTGCTGTCCAGGATGCTGAGGATGAGACGTTCAAGTTCTCCTACAAGGAGGTGCTGCTGGGTTACATGCTGGTGAGTGTGCAAAGGACATGGGCAAGATCCTGAGAAGTTTATTACCAAGAGAGCAAGTTGTCTTTTTTTTTTAAGTGGGTAAAACTCACCAGTCCCTAGGAACAGAATTTTGCCATGGTTCTTCCTGAAGGCACCCAACAGTCCAATAAGGCTTCCACCTCAATGCATCTAGAAACTCCCCTAGTCCTCCCTGAGATGGTTCACCGCCTTGTCTGTGTTGCAGGACTTCATCAGGGATGAGCCTCTGGATTCCTTGGCCAGCCCTATTCGGTGGAAAGCCTTAATTGCCATCAGATACCTCAGGTAGAGAATTTTTTGTTTCTTCTCATTGAAAAAAAAAATTTCCTCCCCCATGTACTCATTCTGATCAACTGACATTGATAAGTGCAGACTCTAGTGCACCATCACAAAAAGGACACAGTTCATCAGTGCGTGCATGTTACCTAAGTTGCTTCAGTCATGTCTGACTCTGTGTGACCCTATGGACTATAGGCCCCTGAGTTCCTCTGTCCATGGGATTCTCCAGGTAGGAATACTGGAGTGGGTTGCCATGCCCTCCTTCAAGGTATCTTCCCAACCCAGGGATCAAACCCATGTCTCTTACGTCTCCTGCATTGGCAGGTGGGTTCTTTTACCACTAGTGCCACCTGGGAAGCCCAATTCATCAATAGGTTATTTCAAATGGGAGCTTTTTCTTTTTCCAAAGTGACAGAATTGACTGAAAGCCTGATCATTTGATGACTTACAGGGACTAGCAAGCTGCATATAAAAGTCAGATTTATTGATATATGAGGACTGAAATTTCTGTGCAAAAATAATTTCTCTTGGCCTATAGGCAAATTTTAATCTTCCCATTAAAAACTTATGAAAGCCTTAATCACACCCAGGTTTGGTTAGCAGCACTAGGCCTGAAGAAAATGATAATTTTAAGCACATTTTAAAAATAATCTTTTCCCCTGCAGTAAAAGAAATAGAAATTCACTGTTAAAACTTGGAAACTGCAGAAAGTCTTTAAAATAGTAAAAATCACACCTAACTCTACCCTATTATCAAAATTTTGGTATATTTTCTTCAATTCTTTATTCCTAATTGTCCATGTTGATTACAGAGCTGAGATTCTGCTCTGCATATAATTTTTATCCTGTTTTTTCCCCTCATCTTACATATTCCCATGTTATTATCAATTCTTCACAAACATAATTCATTTTTAATTAAATGTTTTATTATGGTAAAATATACATGTTTATCATCTTAGCCATCTTTAAGTGTACAGTTGAGTAGTGTTAAGCACTTTTACATGATTGTGTAACCAATCTCCAGAAATGGAAGCACTATACCCATTAATCAACGCTTCATTTCCTCCTTCCATCAGCCCTGGCAACTACCACTCTATATTCTGTCTCTGTGAATTTTATGCTTTAGGTAGCTCATGTCACTAGCATCATCTAGTATTTGTCTTTTGATGCCTGACCTACTTTCCTTAGAATAATGTCCTCAAGGTCCATCCATGTTGTAGGGTGTATCAGAATTTCATTCCTGTTGAAGGCAGAGCAATATTCTGTTTGATGTGTATAGTATACTTGGTTAATCCATTCATCTATTGGACACTCATCTGTTGGGGGGTTTTCACATTTTGGCTACTGTAAATAATGCTGCTATGAACATAGGTACATAGACATTTTTTCCAGACCCTGCTTTTATTTATTTTGGGCATATGCTCATGAGTCAGCCTGTTGGATCAGATGGCAAGCTTGTTTTCAATCTTTTGAGGAACCACCATACTGATCTTTATAGAAGGGCACTGTTTTATGTCCACCAATAGTACACAAGTGTCCTAAGTTTCCCATATCCTTGCCGTCACTTTCTGATTTTTCTTTGTTTGTTTTTACAATAGCCATCCTAATGAGTGTAAGATGGTGTCCCACTGTAGCACTGAGTTGCCTTTCCCTAAAGATTAATGACTTTGAGCATCTTTTTATAGGCTTATTGCCTGTTTGCATATCTTCTTGAGAAAAATATTCGATCCTTTGTCCATTTTTCTCAGTTCTTTCTCTTTTTTTTGTTGAGTTGTAGTTCTTTATATTTTTATACTTTTCATATTCTTTCTACTCTAGATAAGGTTATTAACCCCTTATCACATATATGATTTACAAATATTTTCTCTCATTCCATAGGTTGTCTTTTTACTCTATCCTTTGTGTCCTTCATGAACAGAAATTTTTAATTTTGACGTAGGCCCATTTGTCCATTTGTACTTTCACTGTTTGTACTTTTAGTGTCATATCCAAGTAATCAGGGCCAAATACAATATTATTCCCCTCTGAACAGTCTTGGCACTTGTTGAAAATCATTTCACCATATGCACGAGAGTTTATTTCTGGGCTCTCTATTGTATTCCACTGGTTTGTGTGTCTGTTTGTTTATGCCAGTACTATACTGTTTTGATTACAGTGGTTTTGTAATAAGTTTTGAAACCAAAAAGTATGAGATCCCCAACTTTGTTATTTTTCAAAATAGCTTTGGGTATTTGAGGTCCCTTGAGATTCCATGTGAATTTTAGGATGGATTTTTCTATTTCTGCAAAAAGTATCATTTGGATTCTGATAGGGATTGCATTAAATCTGCAGACTGCTTTAGAGGGACATCTTAGCAATCATAAGGATTGCAATTTAAATATGAAACACCTTTCCCTTCCGTTGTGTCTTCTTAACTTCCTTCAGCATCATTTTGTGGTTTTTTGGTGTACAAGCCTTTCACTTTCTTGGTTAAGTTTATTTCTAAGTATTTTATTCTTTTCATGCTATTATAAATGGAATTGCTAACTTCTTTTTTGATGGTTCATTGTTTTAAGTGTATAAAAATGGAAGTGATTTTTGTGTGCTGATTTTGTATTCTGCAACTTTGAAGAATTTGTTTATTAGTTATAATATTTTTGTAGAAGTTTTAGGATTCTCTATATATAAGATCATGTCATCTGCAAACAGAGATAATTTTACTTTACCTTTCCAATCTGGATGGCTTTTATTTATTTTTCTTATCTATTGCTCTGGCTGGGACTTGCAGTATTATGTTAAATAAGAGTAGCATCTTTGTCTTGTTCCTGATCTTAGAGGGTAAGTTTTCAGTCTTTCACCATTGAGCATGATGTTAGCTTATACGGTTTTCATATATGGCCTTTATTATGTTGAAGTAACAAATATTTTAATCACTGCCTGATATCTTGATGCATAGATATGCCTCATATTATTACCTTCAATTATTAATCAACCTCCTATTGCTACATTTAACTATTTCTTGTTTTAAAACCTGTAAGTAATACTTTGATGAACATCCTCATGCCAAAAAAAAATGTTCTTTGAACATCTAATTATAAAAGCTGACAATTTGGTTCAATAAATATTATTGAGTTGCATCTATGTATCAGACATTGAGCTAGGTTCTAGAAGGACAATGTTGAACAAAATATGACCTTTCTCTGAAGGAGTTTTAGCCAAAAAAGAGAAATGAATTCAAAACACATCCACATAATTTTTCTAAAATTCAGTAAGAAGCAAAATAAGGGAAAAGCACAAGTTCCCATATTTATAAAGATAAGAGACGTTTCAAGAAAGTGCAAAGAAATCTTGAAGATGAATTAAGAATTAACCAGGTTCCAGAACAGCATTGTTGAATAGAAATAATACAGGTCACATTTATTGTTTAAAATTTTCTAGTAGCCACTATTAAATATGTAAAAAAGAAACATTAAATTAATTTTAATAATTATTTTAATCTAATATATTCAGTATACTACTTCAACATGTATTTAAAATAAAGAATTAATAAGATGACTTACATGATTTTCATACTACATCTTCAAAATCCGGTGTGTTTTACAATTACAGTGTATTTTAAATCAAACTAGCAACAACTCAAGAGTTCAATAGCCACATGTAGCTAACGGCTTCCCTCATATGGACAGGACATTTGTAGAACTTGAAGACTAATGACAGAAAGCAAATCAGTGGTTACCTTGGGCCAAGGTGGAGGAATAGATGAACTGCAAAGATGCATCAGGAAAAATTGGGGGCTGATAGCAATGTTCTATATTGCTTATAGTGGTAGTTTCATGAGTGTGGAATTTATTTGATTGCACACTTTAAATGGATGCAGCTTGTTGTGCATAAATTATGCCTCAATAAGTTGATATTTTTAAATAGCCAGCCAGATAATAAGGATGAGAAGATTGCACACTATATATCAACACATTTAACACTCAATAAAGCTGTCGCAGCTTTATTGACTTTTACTCCTCTGTGAAAGTGAAAGTGAAAATCTATCAATCATGTCAGACTCTTTGCAGTCCCATGGACTATAGACCATGGAATTCTCCAGGCTGGAATACTGGAGTGGGTAGCCTTTCCCTTCTCCAGGGGATCTTCCCAAACCAGGGATCAAACCCAGGTCTTAAGCAGATTCTTTACCAGCTGAGCTACAAGGGAAGCCCTGTAAGAGAACCAATTTCACCCTTCTCTGACAGTGTCATCATTTTTTATTTTTTTGCTAATTTTGTTGCAGATAAGTGGTGGTGTATTGTCTTAACTTACATTTATTTAATAGCAAATGGAGGTTTTCATATTTATTGAATACTTACATTTTCCTAAGCTATTTCCAGGTTTCTTTATATCCTCATGTCTATACTATATGTCAGATAGTGAGAAAGGAAAAGGAAGGTTCCAGTGTCATTTACTCATGCGTTTATAGGTGGTGTTTAGTCACTAAGTTGTGTTCCATTTTTGCAACTTCATGGGGAGTAGCCCACCAGACTCCTCTGTCCATGGGATTTCCCATGCAAGAATAGTGGAGTGGGTTGCTCTTTCCTTCTCCAGGAGATCTTCCCCATGCAGGGATCAACCCTTTGTCTCTGGCATTGCAGGCAGATTCTTTCCAGACTGAGCCATCAGGGACTACATATGACATGAAAGGACATGAAATTGACATGAAATTGATAAAACTCACTGCTCCAAACTTAGAATCTCTCTTCTCTCTCTCTATCACTCACACACACACATATACACACATAACTTGAGTGCTGAAGAAAACAAATAGATAAATGTTGGATTATATAATAAAGGATTAAGTAATGCCAAGCAAGTGATGGTTTGTTTATCACTATAATAAATTAGACTTACAGTCCGGTTTTATGTCCCCAGTCTCTCTCTACTCCTGTTACTATCTCCCTCAACATTGCATTCCCATCAGAAATGCATCTGACCCCTTTAAGCCCCTTCAGATCCTCAGTTCTCTGGAACTCAACTGAGATATGTGTTGTTTGGCGATATAATATCCACTCCTCCACGTGGTTCTCATTTCAGTAAATTGAAACCTCAACTCTCACTGAATGACCATCTTAATATTCTTGAGGAGAATATTCAGAGGCTGCTGCCCCTTCCACCCTTGGAAAAACTCAGAAATGAGGGTGAGACGGACAAAGACAAGGAGCACATCCAAGTATGTGGGGGCGAGGCCGGAGGAGGGTGAAGAGCCGGGTAGAATGAATGAACTTGAATGAATGCGTGCTCTCGGCTTCACTGTCACTCACTTCATTTCAGTTTCTCTACGAACGATCCATGGATGCTCTCGGAAAGCTGCTGAGGACCATGATGTGGGATAACATGAAAGCAGAGGACTGCCAAGAAATGTTCAATGTGAGTAGGTCCCATGGACCCTAACCTGTGCTCCAGGTCACCCTCCAAACTCCGCCTCCTCCCGGGAACTCATCTAGCCTGACCCACATAGCCCCCCACCAACACCACAGAGCCAGCCCACTTACACAGTGTTTGTGGAGAGGCCAGCACCCTATTCCAGAAGAGGCAGAGTGAGAGCAAGAGAACGAGAATGGATAAATATGAAAGAATATGCAACTGGAGATCAGTGGAGAAATAACTTCAGAAAGAATGAAGGGATGGAGCCAAAGCAAAAACAACACCCACTTCTGGATGTGACTGTTGATAGAAGCAAGGTCCAATGCTGTAAAGAGCAATATTGCATAGGAACCTGGAATGTTAGGTCCATGAATCAAGGCAAATTGGAAGTGGTCAAACAGAAGATGGCAAGAGTGAACATCAATGTTCTAGGAATCAGAGAACTAAAATGGACTGGAATGGGTGAATTTAACTCAGATGACCATTATATCTACTACTGTGGACAGGAATCCCTTATAAGAAATGCAGTAGCCATCATAGTCAACAAAAGAGTCCAAAATGCAGTACTTTGATGCAATATCAAAAAGGACAGAATGATCTCTGTTCATTTCCAAGGCAAACCATTCAATATCACGGTAATCCAAGTTTATGCCCTGACAAGTAACACTGAAGAAGCTGAAGTTGAATGGTTCTATGAAGACTACAAGATCTTTTAGAACTAACACCCAAAAAAGATGTCCTTTTCATTATAACAGACTGGAATGCAAAAGTAGGAAGTCAAGAAACACCTGGAGTAACAGGAAAATTTGGCCTTGGAGTACAGAATGAAACAGGGCAAAGGCTAATAGAGTTTTGCCAAGAGAATGCATTGGTTATAGCAAACACCCTCTTCCAACAACACAAGAGAAGATCCTACACATGGACATCACCAGATGGCCAACACCGAAATCAGATTGATTATATTCTTTGCAGCCAAAGATGGAGAAGCTCAATACAGTCAGCAAAAACAAGACCGAGAACTGACTGTGGCTCAGATCATGAACTCCTTATTGCCAAATTCAGACTTAAATTGAAGAAAGTAGGGAAAACCACTAAACCATTCAGGTATAACCTAAATAAACTCCTTTACGATTATACAGTGGAAGTGAGAAATAGATTTAATGGACTAGATCTGATAGACAGAGTGCCTGAAGAACTATGGACAGAGGTTCATGACATAGTACAGAAGACAGGGATCAAGAACATCCCCAAGAAAAAGAAATGAAAAAAAGAAAAATGGCTGTCTGGGGAGGCCTTACAAATAGCTGTGAAAAGAAGAGAAGCGAAAAACAAAGGAGAAAAGGAAAGATATACCCATTTGAATGCAGAGTTCCAAAGAACAGCAAGGAGAGATAAGAAAGCCTTCTTAAGTGATCAGTGCTAAGAAATAGAGGAAAACATAGAATGGGTAAGACTAGAGATCTCTTCAAGAAAATTAGAGATATCAAGGGAACATTTCATACAAAGATGAGCTCAATAAAGGACAGAAATGGTATGGACCTAACAGAAGCAGAAGATATTAAGAAGATGTGGCAAGAATACACAGAAGAACTGTACAAAAAGATCTTCATGACCCAGATCATCACAATGGTGTGATCACTCATCTAGAAACAGACATCCTGGAATGTGAAGTCAAGTGGGCCTTAGGAAGCATCACTACAAACAAAGCTAGTGGAGGTGATGGAATCCTAGTTGAGCTACTTCACATCCTAAAAGATGATGCTATGAAAGTGCTGCACTCAATGTGTCAGCAAATTTGGAAAACTCAGCAGTGGCCACAGGACTGGAAAAAGTCAGTTTTCATTCCAATCCCAAAGAAAGGAAATGCAAAAGAATGCTCAAACTACTGCACAAATGCACTCATCTCACACGCTAGGTAAAGTAATGCTCAAAATTCTCCAAGCCAGGCTTCAGCAATACGTGAACTTCCAGATGTTCAAGCTGGTTTTAGAAAAGGCAGAGGAACCAGAGATCAAATTGCCAACATTGCCGGATCATCGAAAAAGCAAAAGAGTTCCAGAAAAACATCTATTCCTGCTTTATTGACTATGCCAAAGCCTTTTACTGTGTGGATCACAAGAAACTGTGGAAAATTCTCAAAGAGATGGGAATACCAGACCAGCCTCTGACCTGCCTCTTGAGAAACCTGTATGCAGATCAGGAAGCAACAGTTAGAACTGGACGTGGAACAACAGACTGGTTCCAAATAGGAAAAGGAGGACGTCAAGGCTGTATATTGTCACCCTGCTTATTTAACTTCCTCTACTGGGCTGGAGGAAGCACAAGCTGGAATCAAGATTGCCGGGAGAAATATCAATAACCTCAGATATGCAGATGACACCACCCTTATGGCAGAAAGTGAAGAGGGACTAAAGAGCCTCTTGATGAAAGTGAAAGAGGAGAGTGAAAAAGTTGGCTTAAAGCTCAACATTCAGAAAATGAAGATCATGGCATCCGGTCCCATCACTTCATGGGAAATAGATGGGGAAACAGTGGAAACAGTGGCAGACTTTATTTTGGGGGGCTCCAAAGTCACTGCAGATGGTGACAGCAGCCATGAAATTAAAAGACACTTGCTCCTTGGGAGAAAAGTTATGACCAACCTAGACTGCATATTCAAAAGCAGAGACATTACTTTGCCAACAAAGGTCCATTTAGTCAAGGCTATGGTTTTTCCAGTGGTCATGTATGGATGTGAGAGTTGGACTGTGAAGAAAGCTGAGCACTGAAGAACTGATCCTTTTGAACTGTGGTGTTGGAGAAGACTCTTGAGAGTCCCTTGGACTCCGAGGAGATCAAACCAGTCCGTCTTAAAGGAGATCAGTTCTGAGTGTTCATTGGAAGGACTGATGTTGAAGCTGAAACTCCAATACTTTGGCTGCCTGAAGCTGACTCATTTGAAAAGACCCTGATGCTGGGAAAGATTGAGAGCAGGAGGAAAAATGAAGGACACAGGATGAGATGGTTGGATGGCATCACTGACTAAATGGACATGAGTTTAGGTAGGCTCCGGGAGTTGGTGATGGACAGGGAGGCCTGGCTTGCTGCAGTTCATGGGGTCGCAAAGAGTCAGACACAACTGAGAGACTGAACTGAACTGAACTGAAGGAAAGCACTTTTACTCTTTGACCAACAGCTTCTCCGAATGTGGCTTGTCTCACAAAAAGACTGGGAAAGAGAAAGAGCCTTCCAGATCACCGCAAAAGTTCTGACAAATGATGTCGAGGTGAGTAAGCCCCTAGAATGGGTGGATGTCATTGCCTGCTAACAGCAAGGACTTCGGAGGCCGCTGGAATCCAAAACTCCTGTGTGAAGGATCTCCAGTCCAGGCGGAGTTTTTTCAGAGAGCCGCCCTGAGGTCTGCCCCATCCCACAGCACTGTGAGTACAAGCAGGAGCTGGCTGAGGGGTTGCGGGGGGCGGGGGGAGGGGGAGATTGGGAGGCAGGGAGTGAAGCGATTCATTTGTCTTTGCTTGCCTGTCCGCTTGGAAAGTCCGAGATTCCATTTTATTCTAAGGACCTGCATGGAGGAAACAAGGACTTAATATCCAGTGTTGGGACTATCCTAAAACATCATCAAGCCACCCCCATCACCTTGGGATCCTCCTTTATCCTGCAGGCACCAGAGAATTTTAAGATTGGCTCACTCCTTGGCCTCCTGGCTCCTCACTCCTGTGACACCCTGCCCTCCATTCGCCAGGCGGCTGCTAGTTCGGCTATTGGTCTGTTCTCTATAAAAGGTGAGGGAAGGATGAGAAACCCACAGATGCAGAGAAGATACCTGTTTTCATTTTTCTCTTTGTATATCTCTGTCTCTCTCCTTCCTCTCTCTCTCTTTCTTCTCCCCTAGTTCAGTCATTTCTGAGTTATGTCACACAATTTCTCTCTCTCTCTTTGATCCTTTTTCCTCAGTGGCTCTGCTTTTTGGGTTTTTTGAAATAAAGATAATAGCACCAAAGCATCATAAAGATCTATTAAAGCAGGTGAAATGTTTTGAGAGTGTCTGATTTAAATCACACACCAATTGGGCATATTAGCAAAGCTTTTTCTACCACACAGTTTTCTTTCAGAGGAAATCATACTATTATCCTGGTGCTAAGTGAATTTCAGAGTTCTCTAAGAGAGATAACTTTGTGGAGATTTTCGTAGCTTGCATAGCAGGACCTCTGCCTGCTCTGCCGGAATGTGTATATACCTATCAATGTCAGGAAACAGAAGGAATTTCAAAACCTCAGTATCAGGCTGAAACCAACACTCAGGGCTTCCTGATTAAATCCAGGTTGAATCAGCAAGTGTTTTGCCAAGGTGGGACCTGCCTTGTGTACAGTTCCCTCCAGACCGGATACAGCCAGAATCCCCCAGCCAGCTTGACTGCCACTCATACCTACCCTAGACTCTTCATTCTTTTAGATGTAGAATTAAGAGTCTAGATTTCCGGGAGAAATATTAATAACCTCAGATATGCAGATGACACTACCCTGATAGCAGAGAGCGAAGAGGAACTAAGCCTCTTGAAGAAGGTGAAAGAGGTGGTTTAGCCACTAAGTTGTGTCTGACTCTTTGAACCCATGGACTGTAGCCTGCCAGGCTCCTCTGTCCAAGGAAGTCTCCAGGCAAGAATACTGGAGTGGGTAGCCTATCCCTTCTCCAGGGCATCTTCCCAACCCAGGAATTGAACCCAGGTGTCCTGCACTGCAGGCAGATTCTTCACTAACGAGCTACAAAGGAAGCCCCTAGGGAAGTATTTGAGTGCCTTTTTGTGTGTCAGACACTGTTCTGATGCTGGGACACAGAGACATAACAATTCTAAATTTACATGCTAAAAGTGTGTGAAAGACAGGTGGAATTTGGTTGAGGGCAGATGATAGAGTCAGTCAATAGGGAAAAACTATTCAGCAGAACCTGAATAGATCTGACAGTCCCTTGGGATTTGGGAAGAGAATTCATGAAGGGTGTATGATTTTATCAAAGCCAGAAAAAAAATGAATTAAAGGGGTGAGAATTAAAGGACCATTCTAATAAGACAAGAAATGTACCACAAAAGGACCTCATAGGAAGAAAGGAATTCTATTATTCTTCTGCCTGGTCTTTCTTTGTTGTTGTTCATGTCCAACTCTTTGCGACCCCATGGCCTACAGCATGCCAGGCTTCCCTGTCTTTCATCATTTCCTGGAGCTTGCTCAAACTCTATTGAGTTGGTGATATCATCCAACCATCTTGTCCTCTGTCATCCCCTTCTCCTCCTGCCTTCAATCTTTCCCAGCATCAGGGTCTTTTCCATTGAGTCAGTTCTTTGCATCAGGTGGCCAAATTATTGGAGCTTCAGCTTCAGCATCCGTCCTTCCAGTGAATATTCAGGACTGGTTTCCTTTAGGATTGACTGGCTTCATCTCTTTGCAGTCCAAGGGATTCTCAAGAGTCTTCTCTAACACCACAGTTCAAAAGCATCACTTTTTCAATGATCAGTCTTCTTTATGGTCCAACTCTCATATCCATACATGACTACTGGAAAAACCATGGTTTTCACTATATGGACCATTGTTGGCCAAGTAATGTCTATTTTTTAATATGCTATCTAGATTTTTCACAGCTTTTCTTCCAAGGAGCAAGTGTCTTTTACTATCATGGCTGCAGTCACCATCTGCAGTGATTTTGGAGCCCAAGAAAATAAAGTCTCTGACTGTTTCTATTGTTTCTCCATCTATTTGCCATGAAGTAAGGGGACCAGATGTCATGATCTTCATTTTTTGAATATTGAGTTTTAAGCCAGCTTTTTCGTTCTCCTCTTTCACTTTCATCAAGAGGCTCTTTAGTTCCTCTTTGCTTTCTGCCATAAGGATAATGTCATCTGCATATCTGATGTTATTCATATTTCTCCCAGCAATCTTGATTCCAGCTTGTGCTTCATCCAGCCCAGGATTTCCCATGATGTACTCTGCATATAAGTTAAATAAGCAGGGTAACAATATACAGCCTTGATGTATCGCTTTCCCAATTTTGAACTAGTCTGTTCCATGTCCAGTTCTAACTGTTGCTTCTTGACCTGCATACAGGCTTCTCAGGAGGCAAGTTGAGTGGTCTGGTATTCCCATCTCTTTAAGAATTTTCCACAGTTTGTGGTGATCCATACAGTCAAAGGCTTTGGCATAGTCAGTGAAGCACTAGATGTTTTTCTGGAATTCTCTTGCTTTTTCTGTGATCCAACAGATGCTGGCAATTTGTCTCTGATTCCTCTGTTTTTTTCTAAATCCAGCTTGAACATCTGGAACTTCTCGATTCGTGTACTGTTGAAGCCTAGCTTGGAGAATTTTGAGCATTACTTTGCTAGCATGTGAGATGAATGCAATTGTGTGGTAGTTTGAACATTCTTTGGCATTGCTTTTCTTTGAGATTGGAATGAAAACTGACCATTTCCAGTCCTGTGGCCACTGCTGAGTGTTCCAAATTTGCTGGCACATTGAGTGCAGCACTTTCACAGCATCATCTTTTGGAATTTGAAATAGGTCAACTGGGATTCTGTCATCTCTACTAGCTTTGTTCGTAATGATGCTTCCTAAGGCCCACTTGACTTCACACTCCAAGATGTCTGGCTCTAAGTGAGTGATCACACCATCGTGATTATTCAGTCATGAAGATCTTTTGTATAGTTCTTCTGTGTATTCTTGCCACCTCTTGTAATATCTTCTGCTTCTATTAGGTCCATGCCATTTCTGTCCTTTATTGAGCCCATCTTTGCATGAAATGTTCCCTTGGTATCTCTAATTTCCTTAAAGAGATCTTTAGTCTTCCCCATCCTATTGTTTTCTATTTCTCTGCATTGTTCACTTAAGAAGACTTTCTTATCTCTCCTTGCTATTCTTTGGAACTCTGAATTCAGATAGTTATATCTTTCCTTTTCTCCTTTTTTTGCTTCTCTTCTTTTCTCAACTATTTTAAGGCCTCCCAGATAACCATTTAGCCTTTTTGCATTTCTTTTTCTTGGAGGTGGTTTTAATCACTGTCTCCTGTACAATGTTAGGAACCTCTGTCCATAGTTCTCCAGGTGATCAGATCTATATTTCTCCCTTTAGGTCCCTTTATTTTCCTGAAACATGCCAAGTTCCAGTTCTTAAATGCTCTTTGTTAGCAGGAAATCCCATACTTCATTTTTCATTAACTCTTTTTCCTGTTTGATCAAATAAACATGGTAGAGAGAGAGAGAAAGAATATGATCATTAAATTAAATATGTACTGGATACAAGTAACTAGTGTTTTACTGAATTAAATGCCCACTTAATATTTGTGGATGTTGTTCAGTCCATTGTTAATGCAGATAATAGATCAGAGGTTGAGAAATTTACCAGTTGTTTGGACAATTGAAAGCAGTGAAGCTGGACTTTGAGCCCAGGTCCTTTGCCCAGGAGGCTAAGCTACCTCCCAGAGAGTGATTCAGGTGTGAGTTTCCACCAATTACTAACTCCCGACAACAAACAGAAAATCATTACCATTGAGGTCTGCATTTACAAGTCAATATCGGAGAAGGCAATGGCAACCCACTCCAATACTCTTGCCTGGAAAATCCCATGGACGGAGGAGCCTGGTAGGCTGCAGTCCATGGGGTCGGTAAGAGTCAGACACGACTTCACATTCACTATCAACAATCACACAATTTCAATGATTACAATGGTTACCTTACCATTCCCCTCAACAGACGTTCACTGCAGGATAGAACTCCAATGGAGCCAGCAGTACAGCAGAGTAGTAAGAGCCTGGGCAGTGGTGTCGACCAGGGTCAAGTTCCAACCTTCCATTCTCACCCCCTGCATGACCTGGCCAAATGACTTTACATCTCTCTGTGTCAGTTTTCTCAACTGCAAATAACCTCAGATGATCTCTAGGAGTAATAAATGAGATCAGAGTATTTAGCATGCTTTTAGCATGCTGAAACTCCTCAATCAGTGTTTGCTCTTATGCTCATCAGAGAGGCTTTCGTGCGTTTGTGAAAGGCATCCAGCAGCTGAATTAGTGTCACGTTAAAATATAGACAGCCTCTTCAACCCCTATCAGCTCTTTGAACTCCCATGTCACCCTTTATTGATTGTAGGTGTTCACCTGGAAGTGGAAAGACTACAGGATTTGCAGGAAGGGCTGCAATGTGATGATGTGCAGGTCCAGATCAAGATTTCCTCCAAAATAGCAAAGGTAATAGATATGGAGGACTGATCAAGGGACATAAGGATGATTCTGGGTTGATTTTCAAATGAGCCAGCTGTGTACGCACCTCTACCAAAGAGGGCAAACAGTCTAGCCATTCTAGCAAAATAAAAGACTTTGTCCACTCATTAAATCTGGGTCCATGTATATAAGCAACCCCTGCTAATCTCATTTCAAACTCTGGGAAACCTAGGGAACCACGCAGTCCTCTCCAGGTGAAGGAGGAAGTAGGGTAAAATGAGAGAAACAGGGCATTGGAGTCCATCAGATGTATTCTGTGTGCACCCCTTGAAGTGCATGCACTATGTGATCCATTTCCTCATCTTAAAAAAATGCATAACCTCCGTCTCAGAGCTGCTATGAGAATTGGTCAATCAATTCATTCATTTATTCAGTCACTTATTCATTCACCTCATGTGCCCTGTGCTTCTACCACGTGCCAGACTATTTTCCAGGGTCTTAGGATAGAAATGCCTGCCCTCACTGAGTTCACGTCCTAGTGGATGGAGCAGCCAAATAAATATGATGTCAGGTAGTGATAAGTGAGAAACACAAAGTCAAGGAGGGGAATAAAGAGTAAGGTGGGTGCAGATCCCCTGGGATCACAACTCTGAAAGAGAGAACCACAAAGATATCTGGAAAGAACATTCCAGGCAAAGGGGGTAACAGTATGTGCAAAGGCCCTGAGGTGGAGAAAGAAGTGGGTCCTGAGATCCAAGAGATAGCCCAGAGCAGATTGAAGTGCCTTCCAGGCCTTAATAAGAGCCTTGGTTTCACTCTAATAAAAATCAAAAACCAGCAGAGGGATTTGAACAGAAGAGTCAAAACCACTACATACAATGTGGCAGGTGTGAAATGTACAACTTGTGTGAGACAGCATTATTCCTAATGCAGACATTGTGGATTTATATGTGTACTATGGTAATTACCCACTGAGGGCGGTAAACAACAAAATTGGTCATCATGACAATAACAGAGAGAAGGGAACTTTCTTGAGAACAAAGCATTTTTCCTAACTTGAAAAATCTCCTTATGGGCAAGCAGTGATTCTATGAGGAAGAATGTGATACAACTTTATTTCTGAAGGGTCACCTGGCTGCCATGATGAAACTAGACTATAGGCTGGCAAGAGTGAAACTAGTGAGGTCAGTTTGGAGGAAACTGTAAGAATCCATGTGCGAGCTCAGGTGGCTTGGACTAAGGAGGCGACAGCAGGGACAAGAAAGTGATGAGTATACAGGACAGAAACTCATGGGGGCACAGGGAGGGAAAACAGGTCCAATGCCTAAGACAGTGTCTGATGCGCAATAAGTGTCAAAAACATGAGTTCCCTTCCTTCCTTTATTCCTAAGCCAGTATCATCCCAATATGAGAAAGAAAAAAACACGTAACTGTTGAGCTTGGACCCAGGCAGACATTTGGTGCTCCAAAGAACAGACACATGAGTCTAGGCCTTGATCTTGGAGCCATGGTAACTCAGAATCCAGCTAGGACAGGCAGCTACTCATGAAAAAGAATTCATGTCCTCTCAAAGATTGTTCTACACACATCACTGGGCCATTTAATACAGAGGGAATTCAGTTGTGAATAGGAATGTTTTCATACCCACAAACTCAAAACCATGACCTTCTTGTTTGGTTAAAGCCCCAGATAATGCTTCTGGAATTTATTCAGACTGCTAACTTTTCACTTACCCTGCTTGCCTTTTCATTCGCACATACACAGAGACATATACAATCAAACATTCTATATAATTATTGTCAAGAGACCAAAATTACAAAGTCTTATTTTCTTGACCTTTTTATTGACTACTCAATATTGAAACACACAAAAGCAAAAGACAGGGTTCATCTTAATTCACCCTCCATTTGAATACTGTGAGGCACAGGCTATTTAGCCAGGCACTTAGTACATGTGATAGATTTCCTGAATCCTCAAGCCTAGCTCCTAGCTACTCTTTGGCAGACACAATACATTTCTATGATAGATGAAATGTATATGAAAGTACTTGACAACATTTAAATTGCATTTATGCATTATTTTTCCATTATGGGGCATGTTGTAAATTCAGGTTTGGAGGGGAAATTGCCTTGGCAGACCTAAAATTTAATAAATATGAAATGATTTCTAGAAAGCAACTTCAAGGAAAGTTTTACTTAGACTGAAAGGCCATGTCTATGTCCTATTTTAGTATTTTCTCTAGTTTCTATGGCCTCAGTCATACGCTAACTCTTTGGAAAGCCCAGTGGTTTCTAATATCGTAAAACAAAGGACAGCATGTTTTGGGTGTCCAGATAGGAAGTGAGGGGCTTGGTTACGTGAGTCTTTCTGGGTCCAGATATGAAGTGAGGGGTTGGTGACATGAGTCTTTCTGGGTCCAGATATGAAGGAGGGATTGGTGACATGAGTCTTTCTGGGTCCTTTCTCAGATTGTCAGTAAACTCATCCCCAGTGAAGAAATGCTCGTGTTCCTGGAGGAAACCCTGGATGGTCTGGAGAGCCTCAACCCCCCATGTACAAAGGCCTGTGGCATCTGGATGATCACTGCCTTGAAGGAGCAGGGAGCTACTCTGGAAGACCAGGTGAACTGACAGCCAGTCTGACAACTGAGCACGATTCTAGCACTTCTGAAATGCCAGTACCAGAAGCAGGTCATCACTCCTCAGTTGGTCCTCTGATGAGTCACAGGCAAGAGTATACACAGCCTCAGGAGGCCTCAACAGAGACCCAAGTTGTGTATGAGCAACCAGGCTCAGGCGGAGGGCCTGTCTCGCCTGACTCAATTGCCTCTCTAGTCTGTGATGATGAGCACTTTCTAAGCTGCCACTCTCTGGCCAGAGGAAGAATATCTGAACCAGAAGCATGTGGGGTGTGCAAAACTGGGTTGTAAGATCTACAAGCATAAGAGCGATCTCGTGAACCTTTGAGATGGCCAGGTGCGTTTTCTAACTCCACTGCCACCCTGTGAGCTGCTCTTTAACATCCTTTAGGTATTTTCTGATAAAGAAGGCTATCCTTGAGGAACTGACTGAAAGAAAAGTCCTCAATCCTTTCTCCCAACTACAGAATTAAGCAGAGAGATTGGATTTAAATTCAGAAAGTCTGGTTAAGAGCTCCAAATGGATATGCTTTCTTCTCTCTCTCCTAAAGTCAGAATCAAAATATTAGCAATTCAGAGATCAATGATGAGGAAAAGAATTTTTAACCCAGAAAGACTTCCTTCCCAAGAGTAACAGGAGGAAGAAGTCATGGACCCCAGAGCCCAGAGTTAATCATCCTAAATTAAAGAATTCTCCAAAGCATGACTTTTACAAATGACCTCTGTTCTAATTACTGTCCAACTGTTCGTTTGTTTTCAAAAACATTTATTGAGTATATACTGTGGCAGGCCCTAGGCCAATCATGGGAGAATGAAAGGTTAATAAATTTAGAATACCCATGTGTTTGTGTGTTAAACATAAAAGGGGAAGTTGTTCACATGCTAGGTAAAGGCTAGGGACCTAAATGTTTTCCAAGAATCACTAGTATGGGACTGTGTGATAATCAGGCTTGCAGGATATTTATGATAAAGGAATTAAAATTCTATGAAAAATGTTATATTTAACCTAAAAATGTCTATCCAAAATAAGAAAGAGAAATATCTACTGGACGCAAGTTGCTTTCGCATAGAGACATGTTCTAATCCATGTCAAAAATCCAAATGCATGATATAATTCCCTGTTGCACACAGACTAACATCCAAACTCAGAAATGTGGCCCTCAATGCCCTTTCGGATTCAGCTTTGTCTTGTCTATCAAGTTATCCTCCTCTTTTTTCTCACCTTCATTTTTTCTGTGCTCCAAACTGAACCATTCTCCTATTCCATAAAGCTTTCCTACATCTGCTTCTACCAGGCTTTCGTGTAGTTTTTATATAGATTTTAGAAGGCAATGGCACCCCACTCCATTACTCATGCCTGGAAAATCCCATGGACGGAGGAGCCTGGAAGGCTGCAGTCCATGGAGTCGCTGAGGGTTGAACAAGACTGAGCGACTTCACTTTCACTTTTCACTCTCATGCATTGGAGAAGGAAATGGCAACCCACTCCAGTGTTCTTGCCTGGAGAATCCCAGGGACCGGGGAGCCTGGTGGGCTGCCGTCTATGGGGTCGCACAGAGTCGGACACGACTGAAGCGACTTAGCAGCAGCAGTACTGCAGTACTTTTTAAAGCCATTAGGTTCACAGCAAAACTGAGCAGAAGTTACAGAGTTTCAGTACACCTCCTATCTCCACACTTCCAACATCCCTCACCTCAGGTTACGTTTGCTACAATCGATGAACCTACATTGACCCATCCTATAATCACCCAAAGTCCACAGTTCACATTAGAGCTTTTAGTTTTGGTGTTGACAGGTGTATAATGACATGTATCCAATAGTGGAGGATAGATTAGTTTCACTGCTCTCTGAACCCTCTGTGTTCTATTTGCATTTTTACCTGTCTTGTTCCTTCTGATGAGGATTCCTTTCCTCGCCATCTCCACCTTGCCTTTTGGAATTGGTATATATCCTTTGAGACCCAGACCAGATGTCCCTCCACGGTGACCTCAGTTACTTCTGGATTCCCCTATCCATCCCGTGAATCTCTTGTACACCATTTGTCATACACAATTTTGTGCACAAGCCTTTGGGTGTACAGCTGAAGTCCTTTATGAGATGACTCATTCCATTTGAGAAACAGCTACATCTTATGCAACCCTGGTAAATTCCCCACAATGCCTAACTCAGCACCTGGCATAATGCTGCCTTTACTAAATGTTTGCTAAACTGATTGAAGAATAAATGCCTAATCTATCAATAATTGTCCTGAGCAAGAGATAGGCCATGTATAGAATCAATCACCTCCTTAACATTATTTCTATTTCATCAATCACCATCCACAACTTGCTGACCGTACATGACCTAAGCCAACCATGTCAAGGAAAAATGATGATTGAGTGATTGAATTGGCTTTTTCTTTTTAGCTGTTGGAGATCTTGGGCATAATTTACCATCACATGCCGGTCCTCAGACAAAAGGAGGAAAGTTTTCAGTTTATGCTAGAAGCCATCTCTCAGATAGCCAGCTTTCACATGGACGCAGTTGTTGCCAACCTTTTACAGAAGCCTCTGCCATTTGACAGGTAGATTCAAACTAAGGTGGTCCATTTTCCCAGGGAAGACCCCTCTGTAAGGCACTGGGGAAGAATCTCTGGTTTGAGAGAAAGATAGCAAGCAAAAGTTGAAAACATCTCACCTGACTAATTTCAGAAACGGTGCTTGAATCACAGGTAATGGTTTTCCAAGTATTTTTCAAATATATGTCCTCATTGGATGATGCGAATTTTAGGTATATATATATGTATATATGTGTGTGTATGTGTGTATATATATATATATATTTAAAATAAGAGTAAGTGAGTTTTAGAAAGTGATTCAGAGAAGGTAATGGCACCCCATTCCAGTACTCTTGCCTGGAAAATCCCATGGACGGAGGAGCCTAGTGGGCTGCAGTCCATGGGGTTGCTAGGAGTCGGACACGACTGAGAGACTTCACTTTCACTTTTCACTTTCGTGCATTGGAGAAGGAAATGGCAACCCACTCCAGTGTTCTTGCCTGGAGAATCCCAGGACCGGGGGAGCCTGGTGGGCTGCCATCTCTGGGGTCGCACAGAGTCGGACACGACTGAAGCGACTTAGCAGCAGCAGCAGCAGAAAGTGATTATTTCCCCCCTTTCTGGTTGCTGAGAATGAATCTATATGAGAGGTTTCTGTCTTGATGGATATTAACAAACCTCAGCAACCCAAGGCCCAAATGCTAGATTGTTAAATAAAGTATGCTTATTATCCCCAGGCAGGTTGGCATGTCCACTCGTCCCTGTGATTGTGATTAGTCATAATGTGGTTTTAGAGTGGATCCAATGGAAAAGCTCATCTCCCAAGGAGTTGAGCCTCATCAGCTTCCTGCCTTCCTTCCCTAGAGACACAAAGACACTGTGGAAATCTCTGGCTGAGAACCCAGCCTCCAGTGGCAAACTCTTGCGAGCCTTAGTCGACAAACTGAAGAACGAGTTAGAAGATGACCTAGCCAGGATAGAGGCAATATCTGTGAGTTGGACAACCCGTCACACATCTGAGCTTGTTCCCACCTGGCAGTGGGTGGTGCAGCATTAATCACGCTTCTTCCCCTCTTAGACTCTGGTTTTAAATCGACTCCAGTTTATACTGGACAATCATGGCAGTGGTATGGCAATGACTTTGCGGCTGATCATATTTAGAAGCCAATTTCTCACCAGCCCAAGGAAAATCTGTGCCTCTGTGTTTCCAAATTATCCTTTAAGACATCTAATTGTTGTCAAAAGACCCTAAGCCTAACCTGACGGTGCCAACTAGACTTTGGAGTCACCCCACATGGGAGCCCTGAGAGAAAAACACAGTCTGAGTTGAGAAGTTTCCAGAAAAACAAACCCTCCATTTTCTCCCCTTTCTGTGTGCTTTTACCACAAGTGTAGTCCGCCTGGGAAGCAATCCTGTGGAGGGAAAACAGCCTGGAAGGTCAGCCCCACCTGACATGAGACCCTTCCTCCCCGCAGGTGGCCTGTTCCGTGTATGAAGTGGTGTCGACGGGCACCCCTGTCGCGAGCCTGTACCCGGAGCTGTTCGCGCTTCTCCTGAAGCTGGTCAGCTGCACTCTCGGTCAGAAGATGCCCACCTCCGCCCTCAGCCGCCGGCGGCGGGTGATGCCGCAGGGGGAGCGGCAGCAGATAGCTGACCCCTGCAGGTAAACGGCCAGTCAGAAGGGCCTTCTGGAGACATCCTGACCCAAGACTCCAGAAAAGGGCCTGGCATGGCCTCAACTACCCATTTAGAAACAAGGGCCCTCCATCCCTGAGCCTCATAGCCCTTCTTCCCGGAACTGGTACCCAGGCGCTGTTGTCCAGAACAGTCTTATAAGCAGCAACATCCTCTTCTCTAGAGTGCCCCATCCACTTCCTTTGTCTTCTTTCCTTGAAACCTTTCAAGGAAAGTTGGAATTCTGTAATAGTCAAGGCAGGTGGCACTAGTGGTAAAGAATCTGTCTCCCAACAAAGGAGACTGCCAATGCAAGAGATGCAGGTTCAATCCCTAGGTCGGGAAGATCCCCTGGAGAAGGAAATGGAACCCACTCCAGTATTCTTGCTTGGAAAATACTATGGACTGAGGGTCCTGGGGGACCCCAGTCCATGGGATCACAAAGAGTCCAACACGAGTATACACATATACACCATATAAGGAAAGAAGAAAAATAAAAATAAATATCATATTTCCTCAAATCTAAGACTTCACCAATCGAAAGAACCAATATTATTTCATGAACCATTGAAAAAGTTTTAAAAAAAAGTCCCAATTAAGTCATAAATTAGTGCTTTCTTAAACTATTAAATCCATATTTTATATTGCTCCATAGAGCCCTTTGAGGATTATTAAGTATAGATTTTTATCCTGTAACACATTGCTTTGCTTCCCTGTTCTCTTGCCTAACTTTTTGTTCCAAAGTCAAATCAACCTATTAAAAGGCATTTTAAAGAGCAATTAGACTCAGTGAGCGTGCATGTGGGGTGGGGTGGGGGGTTGGGTCTGCTTGCTTGCCCGTGCAGGCCCATGCACTCAGTCACACAGTCCCATCTGACTCTCTGTGACCCCATGGACTGTGTAGCCCACCAGGTTCCTCTGTACATGGAATTCTCTAGGCAAGAATACTACAGTAGGTTGCCATTCCCTTCTCTAGGGGATCTTCACAACTCAGGGACTGAATATGGGTCTCCTGCATTGCAGGCAGGTTCTTTACCATCTGAGCCACCAAGGAAGCAGTTAGGCTCAGCACATGTACATACATACATGTAACTTAACTAAAATACCTACAGCTCTAAGCATGCATGTGTGCATGCTAAGTCACATCAGTCGTGTCCCTCTCTTTGCAATCCTATGGACTGTAGCCTGCCCGGCTCTTCTGTCCATGGGATCCTCCAGGCAAGGTTACTGGAGTGGGTGGCCAGGTCCTCCTCCAGTGACAGCTCAAAGAGCCATACTTAAATCTGTTTGTGTACACGAATTGTAGACACAATCAATAGAGACTGCATCACAACTACTGTTTGGCCAACAACTGGAATGCACTATCAATTGGGAGATGCATCCTGGTTTCCAAGGTGCTGTGTTTGAACCACTAAAATACAGTATTTCACACTTTCTATCTTCAGGGCTTGATTTCCTCAGAAGAGGTTAAGATTTGGGGGAATTATTGACTGACTTCAGGACATGTCAATATCCCCTTTGGCCCCAAAACCAAAGTGTGAGATCAAGGCTGCCTGTGTTTTTCTTGCACAGCCTCCATTCATCCAGAAGTAAGGGAGCATTATGGGGAACATTTTTTTTTAAACAAACAAAATGTGCTGTATTTATTCTGTAGAATGTAGTGATTATAAGTAACCAGATTCATACATGTCAATATAGAGCCCCAAGATATAATATGTGAAAATACAGAATACAGACAACTCGATGGTATTTATTATGGATTATGGACTTGGGGGATTCACAATTCCCTGCATGGTGATGACTTACTTTTGTGATGCCAACTGTCTCTTTCAGGCTCTCGACTACAACTCTGAAGTGTGTGCAGGCCCAGGCCATGAGAGAAGGGCTGACCAAAGAATCTGACGAGGGAGACAACGTGTGGACCCTCCTCAGCAGCCCCAATACCCACCACATAGGAGTCTGTGCACTGGCCAGGTAATGTTCAGATACTCCAAAACTAGATACCAAAGAAAAAACTGAAAATAAAGTGAAAATGCAGTGCAGGCAACTTCACTGAAAGCCATTGAGTCACCAAGGACTTAGAGTCAAGGAGAAAAAAGAAAAAAACAGACGAAAGAGCAAAGGGGGTTGGGAAGACATGGTAGGATCAGCTCCAAACTCAGCAATTCCTCAAAAAATAGCGATACAAATTAACAGTTTTAGGCAAACTACACTTTAGAGTTTAAGTAAACTCCCGGAGTTGGTGATGGAGAGGAAGGCCTGGCGGGCTGCAGTCCATGCGGTCGCAACGAGTTGGACACGACTGAGTGACTGAACTGAACACTTTAGTCAGGCACTTAGATAGGGTGCTATAAAGTTTAAGGCTTGGTGCTCTTTCCTTGTTAACATCCCTTTTTAAAATTATTGATTTTCCTGATAGAGAAATAGACTAAAGTGTCTTCCATTGTTTAGAAAGAAAAAAGTCTCCGCTACAATGAGAGCCTTGGTTTTCTAGGAGCATGGCCATGTGGCAACATGGAATCATACTGGACATCACAGAACAACTCCTCCCATCCCTCACCTCCTCCTCGGAGAACTACCGGGTAACGGGCACAGCTTTCTTCTCTGAGGCAAGCCATCCCAGGAGGCTCGTTGGGTCCCATGGGGTGTCTCTCTCAGGAGTTCAATGGGAACCAGAGCCACGGAAGAGGGACCTTCACCAGAAGCTTTGGGAGTGGAGAGGCCCAATGACTGCCAGAGATACAGTACCTGAGAAGAGAGAGAGAGAGGAAAAAGAACCCAGCCTCATCCTCTTCCTCCCCTCTGGTCTGTAGACATCAATTTCCAAAGCAGAGAAGGATAGAGACTTAACCTGCAAAGGACAAAACAAAATATAACCAACAAATAGATCAATACTACAGTCCTTCCACACCCTGGGATAAAGGCTGGCCCAGCCAGTCCAGAGAAATAACATCATCAGTTACTCCTGTTTTCCATGCTCTATTTTCCCATTTAGATTAGAATTATCTTCTTAACTGGGCTTCCCTGGTAGCTCAGCTGGTAAAGAATCTGCCTGCAATTCAGGAGACCCCAGTTCGATTTGTGGATTAGGAAGATGCCCTGGAGGAGGGCATTGCAACCCACTCTAGTATTCTTGCCCGGAGAATCTCTATGGACAGAGGAGCCTGGCGGGTTTTATTCCATGAGGTCGCAAAGAGTCAGACACAACTGAGCAACTAAGCACGTGCACATATATTCTTAACTAGGTGTTTTGGTTCTCATCAGCTCATAACCTTGACCTGTGGGTTGCTTACTGCTAGAGCTTAGTTCCTGCCAAATTTGCATATTCACCCAAGGCTTTTTCCTCTGCTCCACAAGCAGCTGGGGCCCTACCCTTTCATCATAGCTGTGATGCCTTCAGAACTCTCCTGAAGGGAGGCCCTTCCCTCAACTAAAGGGGAGAAGTGTGTCATTTTCAGCTCATGAAGGAGCCAGTCCTTTGGAAGCACGGGAAACTACGGGATGTGCTTGTCCTGATGGATCAGAGTGCTTGGGACTCCAACCCCATCCTGAGGCAAATGGCCATCCGGGGTCTTGGTAATACAGCTTCTGGAGCCCCTCACAAGGTAAAAGGGGTTGGGGGAGGGACAAAAAGTAGTTCATCTAAATAGAGTTAGGGGCTTCTCAAGTGGCTCAGTGGTTAAAAGAAAAAAAAGAATCCATCTGCCAATGCAAGAGACACAGGAGACAGGTTCCATCCATGGGTTGGGAAGATCCCCTGGAGAAGGAAATGGCAACCCACACCATTATTCTTGCCTGGAAAATCCCATGGAGAAGAAGGAGCCTGGTGGGCTACAGTCCATGGGGTTGCAAGGAACTGGACCCAACTGAGCATGCATGGACACAAGTAGAGTTTTAAAATAATTATTTAGTAACCCACACCCCATGGTTACACATGGGGTAACCATGTGTGTTAATTTCAGAAATTAAGTGAAAATCCAAATAAGTTGCTGAAGTAGTGGCTCTTGTGTTGAAGAATCCGTGACCCTAACAGAATGTCAGTCCTCTTGTCTGGGGTCTCCTACCCTATTCCAGATACACATAGAACAGTTTTTGAGATTAAGAGACCTTATTTCAAAATAGGTGAAGAAGCACAAGCAGATAATATTAGAATCTGTCATCAGAGGCCTCTATCACCTGGCCCGCACTGAGGTCGTCTGTGAAAGCTTGAAGGCTCTAAAAAAGATCCTGGATCTGCTCACAGACAGAGACGTGAGCTTCTACTTCAAAGAAATAGTGCTGCAAACAAGAACCTTCTTTGAAGATGTAAGTGAACCTGTTCAGGAATGTTCCCTCCCCAGAAGTGAGGGAACAGAAAGAGGTTCAGGCGGTGCTTGCAGCAGACCTGTTTGGTGTCCATCTGCCGTACCCACTTATACTCCCTTTCGTAGCTTTGCTCTCTTGTCCATCTTGCTTCCTGGGCTCACCTCCCATGTAAATCCCTTACACTTAAATCCTTACCTCAACGTTTGCTGTTGGGGGAACACAGATGATGACAGTACTCATTACAGGGCTAGATGTCGATGCCGCCAACACTATCTTTTCCACGTGCACGATTTCAAAGACTTAAAATGCTTGCGTAGTTCATTTCACCCAGGAGTCATTAAACTGCCCCATGGCTCATGGGCCAAATTCGACCCAGAACATCTTTTTGCAAATGTAGTGCTAATGGAACACATCCGTGCTCATTGGTTACATATTATCTATGGCAGCCTTTACACTTCATCTGCAGAGCTGATTAGTTGTTACAGAAACCATGTGGCCTGCAGAGTCTAAATTATTCAGCGTTTGGTCTTTTAAGGAAAAATTTTGTCAACCCCTGATGTGGTTTACAGCCCTCATTTCAGAAAAGATTAGTCAATGATCCTAGGCAAAGGACGGTCATTTTTCTTTATACCTTCTGGGAAACTAGATTTTATTATTTCTTCTTGGTTTATTCACTGTCATTAATATAAAAATCTATTTCACATCTAACATAAACCTATTTTTTATCATCTAAACCTGTCTGCTCCTGTTGTGTGATTGGAGGAGATGGAAACTCTTGGCTGGCTCCTCAAGTGCATCCTTCTTAAACATTAAGGCTTTATTAAATTACCTGTTCACCTGATAGTCTCCAGAATGAAAAGTCTTTATTTCCTTCATTATTCACCATAAACCTAATTTTTTAGCTCCTTATATTTTACAAGCCAGTGACTGGGTTGTATCTCTAAATGAAGCCTGAGAAGTATTGAATAGAATCTGAAGAAAAATCACCTCTCAAGTCCAATTTTTTCCTATTTATTCACTCCAGTTTTTTTTTTAATCTTACCCTTTCTTCCTGACTCTTCAGAGGTTTATTAACCACCCCGACCTCCAGATTTCAGTTTGTAATACATGCCCTCAGTCCATAGTCCACCAGTTTTGTGTGTTTCCATTTCTTTTGTGTGAGTCTAAACCTGACCTTTGAAAGCAGCTTTCTGCTGGTATTAGTGTTACTTTCTCCAATGTATTAGTGTTACTTTTCATTCTCATTTTGTACTCAAAAAATACTTCATGGGCTTTCATTCAACTCAGTATCTTCTTTAAAATAACAAAGATGTTCTTTTCTTCACTACACAGATTTGAAACAATCTTTAACAACAAAGAGCTGAAGTCAGCCCGAGAGAGACCCACCTGTTAGGTTTCCTGGACTGTTGTTGATTCAGTGATAGTAACACTCTTGGATCTGAGCCTTCAATAATCACAAGTCTGTCTACAAGTTTTATGGTCAAAAGAATGTTTCTCAGTTTTACTGCAAAAGAAAAAAATCTAAAGTCTTTCTGGTTGTTAGGTTAGAACTTTTTCCTTTCTAGTAGGTATCAACCTCATCAAATTTGCATAAAATTTGACAAAAATTGAGTCTTAATAACGACATGTTCTTTACAGTCCTGTAATGCTCTTTTGGGGGCTTCCCAGGTGGTGCTAGTGGTAAAGAATCTGCCTGCCAATGTAGTAGACTTAAGAGATGCAGGTTTGATCCCTGGGCTGGGAAAATCCCCTGGAGGACGGCATGGCAACCCACCCCAGTATTGTCGACTGGAGAATCCCATAGACAGAAAAGCCTGGTGGGCTACTGTCCATAAGATGGTGAAGAGTTGGACACAACTAAATGCACGCAATTCTCTCTTTCTGCAAATAAATTATGATACTTTGCCCCTATATTTTTCTATAGGTAAAACATACAATTCTGTAATCTCCAAATTCTCTCTTTCTTTTCTTCACTATTCAAATACTTTCTTGAAAATCCAGAAATATGGTGACACTTTGAAAAAATTGTAGAAAATACAGCTGCTGTCCCATGCTCCAGGCCCTGCTCACTATTTCCCATACCAGCACCCAATGCTCACGTCACTCTCTATAACAGGAAATTAAACTTTAATACTTCTCCCAGCACCCAAGACACTTCTAGGCTTCTCTTTTCTGCTTTCTCATCCTCCCAATTGGTTAATTCCTCCTCGACCTATCTTTAGGTCTTTGATTTTTAAAAATTCAAATGGTTTCTTTTTTTTTTTAAGAAAATAACTCTCTAGCTTTTGGATACTTTGTCATTGGGTTGCTTCTCTTTCTAAAAGGAGATCTTTTTAAAATATACCTTGACCTTACTTCTAGTACATTTAAAGAACATGTCTACTTCCATTTCCATTCTACAAGGTCACATCTCATGTATTTAACTTTTCTAGCCTTTTCCCAACAAGCCATCTTTATTTTTTTATGGTAGATCTTTATCAGCGTCCTTTTTCATAATGTTGTTGTTTATATGCCCACTTCTCACACACATTTTATTTTGCCATCAAAGTTAATTTTTCTGTCTTCTTCCCCTCATGTCCATGGGAATGCTTTTTTATTGGTTCTTGTTTGTTGCTAATCTAAATAATACTGTTACCTGGAATGACCTTTCCCCTCATCCCTCTGCCTTCCTATAGGCATTTTAGACTAGTTTTCTGGATACCCAACTCCCTCAAGAAAAAGAAAGAAAAAAGAAAACCTCAAGAAAATTCATCAGAGTTTGTTAGAACTCTAAACCATATCAACAAAGTGTCTGAGATAATAGAAGGCCATCTTTCTCCGCCACCTGTTGAGGTCGCATAAATCTTTTGCCTTTTAAAAAGCATTGCCAACCATCCTGGACAGTAAGCAAGGGAGCTCTATAACTTCATATATAAAACAGTGAGGCTAAGCACTTTCTTGTTTATCCTCTCTCTCTCTCTCTCTCTCTGAGACCCAAAGCTCAAATTTCTGAGCTTTCTGTAATCCCTTTGGAAAGTGTATGGGATCTTGGAGAAGCGTCCTAGACCTTGAGCAGTTTAGATCAGAGGCCCCATAACTCCAGGCTAATGATGCAATCAGACTAATATGTATAAAATACAGAATAAACAAGAACCCTCCCTGGCCTTCTCCCACCAGCATTCCCTGTTTATTATTCCTGTGGTCATATTTCCTCATTAGTTCCTCAAAGTCAGAAACCAAGTCTCCAGCTCTAAACTCGGGTTGCGTGGGTGGAGAGATACTGGGAAAGGAAGGGCATTCTTGAAACACACAGGGGCTGTGACAAGCGAGCTCCAGCGCCTGGACTCCAGCCTCCTTTACTGAATGGGAAGGGGCATAGTGGGCTGGGGGGTTTCCAGCTGGGAATGGCCATGTCGGGGACTCACCCAAGACATGCATCTGTCATCACAGGAGCAGGATGATGTGAGGCTGACTGCCATCCTCTTATTTGAGAATCTGGCATCCCTAACAGGAAGAAGGTGGAAGATTTTTTTTGCTGAAGAAATAAAAAAGAGCATGATTTCATTCCTTCTCCACCTCTGGGACCCCAATCCCAAGATTGGAACTGTAAGTGGCCCTTGCAGAGACAGCTGCACCTCTTCCTCTGCCCGTAGCCAAGAGGTGCCAGGAAGCCTGGTCTGGCTGAACCAGAAGCCATATCTGAAGACACCAGTCTCAAATGAACCTGAAAACCAGTTATCCCATCCTGGGTTCTTTTTTGGCCACCACTTCCTGAGTTTGCACTTCCATCTTTGAAACTGGGAAGGTGGTAGCACTGACTGTCCAGCCCTTGCATTAGTCTTTACTGCTCTTTTCCCAACACACCAATAAGCCTGCCTTCCCTTCTGGAAGCGGAACTAGCATTATGCACTGTGACACAGAAAACTCTGTTTTCCAGGCTTGCCGTGATGTCCTGATCATCTGCATTCCTTTTCTGGGCCTCCAGGAACTCTATGGGGTATTAGACCATCTCCTGGATGGTCAGGATCTACCAAGGGCCAGGGATTTCTACAGGCAGTTCTGCATGAAGCTGGTGAGTGTGCGATAGGTGCTGCTTCCAAAAATTCAGGCCAAGAGTCCAGGCAAATCCCAGAAGGCAAAGCACATAGCAAAGAATCCCAGCTAGAGCCAGAACCATCTGGGAAGAACAGTGATACTGGATATCCTGCCACATCACCCTCTACTCTGTCCCCAAGTTCCAGCTGGAATCTGCTCTTGATTCCTGAAACATCTGTTGACTAGTCCTATAAGCTCCAGTGCCACCCTGATTAAATTTAGAATGAAATAGCCGTAAGACACCTTCCAATAGAACAACTAACGGCTGTATGCATGCTCACTGGTCTTTTGATGTCTGTTCGTGGGGCCTATAGGATGCTGAATTTCTTAAAGGGTCACTTCTCAGTTGCCTTCTTTTTTTTTTTTTTTTAATTTATTGAAGTATAGTTGATTTACAGGGTTGTGTTAATTTCCGCTCAACAGCCAAATAACTCAGTTATACATACTTATTCTTTTTCATGTTCTTTTCCATTCTGGTTTATCACAGGATATTGACTATAGTTCCCTGTGCTATACAGTAGGACCTTGATGTTTATCCGTTCTGTATATACTCATTTGCATCTGCTAATCCCAAACTCCCAGTCCTTCCCTTGCCCACCCATCCCTCCCACTTTCAGTTGCCCTCTTTGTAACACAAATCTCTTCCAGTCGAAGAGAAACCAAGAAATCCTATGGATCCTCCACACACACTCATTCACGTTCTTCAGCAGCAGCTGGGAGACCATCAGGAGTGCAGCCATCAAACTCACAGGTGAGGCCGCGTCCACTCTCTCCACTCTCAGGTCCGCTCCTTGCCATCCTGTTTTGCTTTGCCTGGAAGCTACCCGAGCATGAATGCTGGTATGATTGTGTGCTGTTGCTTCAGTCATATCTGACTCTTTGCAACCCTGTGGTCTGTAGCCTGCCAGGCTCCTCTGCCCATAGGCTTCTCCAGGCAAGAATACTGGAGTGGGTTGCCACGCCCTCCTCCAGGGGATCTTCCCCACAGGGAAGACAGGGATCAAACTCATGTCTCTTAGGTCTCCTGCATTGGCAGGTGGGTTCTTTACCACAAGTGCCACCTGGGAAGACCAGTATGATTGGTATGACCAAAAAAATAATAATAATAAGCCAGAAAATTCATTTTATGTGTTACAACATCTTCCCTCAAAAGAACCTGTTTTCTTTGCAAACTTACAGTAGCAGCTTCTGAATTCCCAACACTCATTCTCTTTCCATCAGACCATTCTCCCTATTTGGGTCCTTCCTGCTTCTTCTGGTTCCAAGTCACTGTTCCCTCTTTTCCCCAGGTCTTTGATCCAAGCCTGCAGCCCCTGCCAAATTGTTTTCCTTTGTATCACCCATTAGCATAAACCATAGTCAGCCTTCTAAACTCAGTTCAAGCTGAGAGCTTTAGCAGCAACGTGATAACTAGTGAAAAGTGTATGGGGGCTTGGGGGCCAGCGGACCTCGGCTCTGCTCGGTGATTCTGGGCAATTCACTTAATTTCACTCTTTGTTGTGAAATTTCACTCTGTGTTGCCTCTTTGTTTGATCTATAAAATAGTAAAGTAAGTGAATCACTGAGGATTAAGTCTTATCATGAAACCCATTCCATCTAATCAGGCCTACAATGAATAGGCCCACTGGGTTGGCCACCTTAAAGAAAGAAAGAAAGTGAAGTCGCTCAGTCGTATCTGACTCTTTGCGACTCCATGGACTGTAGCCTGCTGGACTCCTCCATCCATGGCATTTTCCAGGCAAGAATACTGGAGTGGGTTGCCATTTCCTTCTCCAGGGGATATTCCCGACCCAGGGATCGAACCTGAGTCTCTCACACTGCAGGCAGACTCTTTACTGTCTGAGCCACCAGAGAAGCCAGGACCCTAAGGATCCCTTATTGGATCCTATAGAGGATCCCCTTTTTGTTGTTGTTCAGTCATTAAAATGTGTCCAACTCTTTGTGAGCCCATGAACTGCAGCATGACAGACTTCCCTGTCCTTCACTATTTCCTGCAGTTTGCTCAAACTCATGTGCATTGAGTTGGTGATGCCACCCAACCATCTCATCCTCTGTCACCCCCTTCTCCTCCTGCCCTCAGTCTTTCCCAGCATCAGGGTCTTTTCCAATGAGTCAGCTGTTCACATCAGGTGGCCAAAGTATTGGAGCTTCAGCTTCAGCATCAGTCCTTCCAATGAATATTCAGGGTTGTTTTCCTTTAGGATTGACTGGTTTGATCTCCTTGCCATCCAAGAGACTTTCAAGAGTCTTCTTCAGCTCCACATTTCAATAGCATCAATTCTTCGGTGCTCAGCTTTCTTTATGGTCCAACTCTCACATTCGTACATGACTACTGGAAAAACCATAGCCCCCTAACTACGTTGTAAATTTTTGGAAGACAGGGGCCATATATGTTTAAAACCCTGACAACTCGCGCCACTCCCTTGGAGGAGATAGTGAGTTTTCCCAGTAACATGGTGGGCAAGCAACTGCTTCCAGTCACAGCACTCAAGACTCCATACACATCATCCTGGAGGTGCAAGGGGAGCCTAGCTTGTTCATTCACTATTCAGACCACTTAATTTCTGACCAGGTGCAGAGTCTGCCCTGACTTTTTGTGGCCAATTCCTGTATAGCAAATAGTAACTTTTCTTCTTGTTTATTTTAGATGCCATTGTTCTCAATTTGACCTACCAATATGTGGAGCTAGTAGACAGAGAACAGCTGACCACACGTGAGTACCAACCCTAGTTTCTGTCCAGAGCCCTGTTATATTCTTAGAGAAAGAGAAACTAAAGCCACTCCAAGTTCCACATCAGCTGTAAAATCATAGTGTACCCCATCATCAGTGGTCTCTGATGCTCCCCATATACTGGACTTTCTCCAGAGTGTAAGGTGACCCCCAGCTCCATCCCATTGCAGGCACCAATCCCAGCAGACTTCAAGTTTTCGATTGTTTGTAAACCTACTGGTCCCAAGGTCAGCGTCTTCTCTTACCTTATTTCAATGTAAAAATAGTTTCTAAATTTGTGGATCCAAATCCTAACCATTAGGGCAAAATGTGAGCCCAGAGACCTGAGCCCCATGTAGCTCTGATCCTTAGTGGAGGCTTCCCTGCACTGCAAAGCTTGGGCTTTGGCTTTCTTCCCTCAGTGGACATTGCTCTTCTTCCCATTTCAGGGCTCCAAGCACTTCGACAGGACCCCTGTATCAGTGTCCAGAGAGCAGCTGAAGCTGCCACGCAGACCCTCCTGAGAAGGTGTAAAGAGATAAGTGTCCATCTGTAAACCATCAGGAAATAAACTGCTAGGCTTTTTCTATAACTGACTCCTGTCTTCATCCTCACAACTCACAAACTTGTAATATCTTGAGGAAAGAGGTGGTGCCCAGGGTGGGGATCTTGAGGTAGTGGTATATCCCTTACCCTCCAGACTCCCTGGTGGCTTCTGTTGGCAAAAACCACACTCACCAGTTCACATTAGGAACAACCTGTGATGTGAGTGGTGACAGCCACACGGCCTTTGCACAGGACGGCCTTCAGTGGAAACTTACATCCCAACAGATACCAAAAAAATGAAAGAACGTCAAACAATTCTGCTGCCACTGAGAAGAGGACTACTGCTACTTTCAGCTCACAGCCCCTTTTCATATCTTTGCCAGTTTTGACTTGCTACTCAGGCTATTTTCTTTCTAAGAAACAGTCTTATGACAAACTTTAACCTGTCTGCTCTTCCTTTGTAATTTATGTGTCGAGATTGGGCCCCAGGGACTTTTCTACAAAAGACCCTTCCTGACATTGTATTAAATCTCACTATCTCCTTTCCATGTTTATCCTAGAGCATTCCTCTCTTTGAATTGTGTGTATGCAAGTACATATGTGTTAACATGCTTCATGGCATCTGGATCGTAACTCTTCACTCTTTTTCACAAAGCACACCTGAAAAGCTATGTACAGGAAGTCACGTTCAGACAAAGAAACTTCTGACACAGAGTCCAGGACTCATAATACCACCACTATCACAGTCGTTCATTAGCAGCCTTATTTTTTGCTATTATTTTTGTCTTGTGAACATTTGAATTTAAAACACTGAGCTCAAGTATGATCTGGCCCTTTGTTCAGATTTCTGAAATAAAGTTAAACTGATAGCTTTAAGGGTGCAATGTATTTAACACTGTACATTAACAATTTGAGAAAATCTAGGGGGTATCATAACTACATACCTTTTATATTTAGTAGCACAAGTATAGGGACAAGCCAGGCAATTGGAGGAAAAACCTGTTAGGGACTGACAGAGAGGTCCTTGGTTGCTAGCAGAATCTCCTCTTGACTCCAGACTTGAGAAAAACTAGGAGTCTGTCAGTATACAAAAACCACTGATCTCAGGACAAACAGTTACAGGATATTAAGGAACTGGCTCTTGCCAGTTCGGATTGTGGGGCCCAATCTGAAGTAAGCAGGGTTGCCTGGAGACTGGAAGTGTTGCAGTTCAAGTCTACAATCTATAGATTAGCACAGCAATCTAGAAACAGAACGTCAGTTCCTTCTTCAAAAATCCTCAGTTTTCCAACAAGTCCTAGGATTCTTTTCGCAAACAACAGCAACACTTACTAAATTGACGTGTCTCCTTATAAATTCCTCTAATCTATATTCTAAGCCCTTCATCCTCAAGTTCTTGAGAAAATATCTTTCATTTCCACCAAACATTTTAGGAACCAAAGGAGTCTTTTAGGTCAGAGATTTTAGACCAGAGTCTTATTTATTCATGCATTGAACAAATATTTATTGAGTGCCTATAAATGTATAAGGCACTGTTATAGCCACTGGGGCTACAACTATGAGGAAAAAAAGTACAAAAAGTCTACCCTCATGAAATTTATACTCTATGACATCTGTGTATAATTTCCAGAGGATGGATCCAGCCTCCAGGATGGCTCCAAATGATTCTTGTCTCCTGGTGTTCCTGTAACCCTCTTCCCACAGTGAATAGAAATGTCCTATGCAATCAATACAAAGGTTCAGAAAGTTACAGTGTGTGACTTTCAAGGCAAGGTCGTAAATGGTACTGCCCTCTCTTGAATCACCCACTGTGGAGGAAGCCAGCTGCCAACATAAGGATGCTCAAGCCGCCCAAAAAGAGATCCATGTGGCCAAGAACTGATTCCTTCTACAAACAACCAGAGCTAACTTGCTAGGTTCGTTAAGGAGCCATCGTGGAAATGAATCCATGAGCCCCAGGCAAAGCCTTCAGATGATTGAAGTCAAGTTGACACATTGACTGGATTATGAGATAAAATACAGAATGCCCAATGAAATTTGAATTTCAGGCGAGCAATGAGTATTTTTTCAGTGAAAGTGTGTTCTGATTATTGCATGGGACACACTTCTACTAAAGAATTATTTATTGTTTTTCTAAAATTCCAAATTAACTGAACATCTCGTATTTTTATTTGCTAAATCTGCTCACTCCAGTACAATCTAACCAGAGTCCTGGGTCAAAATCACTAAGCTAAACCACTCCTGGATTCCTGAACCACAAAACTATATGAGATAATAAATCCATGTTGTTTTAAGCCACTAAGCTTTAAGGTAATTTGCTATGCACTAATGGGTAACTAACACAGAGAGGCTGTGATCCCACCTAAGTTATATGCAAGTTTCTGTGTATAATTGCATAGGTGTATTTTGGGGTAATGGCTTTGATTAAATTCTTAATGGAGTCGGAATTATTCCAAAGCATTAACACACATGAAACAAAGCAAGAAGGCAAGAGATACGGTTTAGTTGACCTCTTTGGCAGGTTATTTTATGTCAAATGACAGTTCCAATAGAACTTTCTGCAATGATGGAAATGCTCTATATCTGCACTGGCCAATATGGTAGCCACTAGCCTTAGTGGCCACAAGCCACTAGCCACTAGTCTATCAGAAAAATTAAGTTTTTAATTTTAAGTAACCATATGTACCTAATAGCTACAGTATCCCACAAGACAATTTCAGAATATGGGGCAAAGAGTTGTAACAGAACGTGGGCTGAGCCACCCAGAACTACAAGACATTCTCCACAAGTATAAATTCACTCACACAAGATCTTATCTGATACTTCTTCACATATCCATCGCCACTATTACTCTTCACCCACCCTGGCAACCAGCAAAGAGCCTCCCTTATCATTGATTGGTGGAAATTAGGTAGAGTGGCCACATGAAACACATACCACAGCTGAACCTTTGTCTAAACCCTAATCTTAGAGGGGTTCACCCTGACACCAATTTCCAAGACTCTTTTTATCACATTCCAGCTTCACCCTTTACTAGCTGTGTGACTTGGAAAAATCATTTTACCTGCTTGTACTTCAATTTCCACATCTGTAAACTGGGATCATGGACATTGTAAACTGGGAATGAGGACCACAGCCTTGTCTAACTCAATGAAACTATGAGCCATGTGGTGTAGGGCCACCCAAGATGGACGGGTCATGGTGGAGAGTTCTGACAAAATATGGCCCACTAGAGAAGGGAATGAATTGCAAACCACTTCAGTATTCTTGCCTTGAGAACCCCATGAACAGTATGAAAACACAAAAAGATAGGACTCTGAAAGATGAACTCCCCAGGTCAGTAGGTTCCCAATATGTTACTGGAGATCAGTGGAGAAATAACTCCAGAAAGAATGAAGGGATGGAGCCAAAGCAAAAACAACATCCAGTTGTGGGTGTGACTGGTGATGGAAGTAAAGTCCAATGCTGCAAAGAACAATATTGCATAGGAACCTGGAATGTTAGGTCCATGAATCAAGGCAAATTGGAAGTGGTCAAACAGGAGATGGCAAGAGTGAACATCGACATTTTAGGAATCAGTGAACTAAAATGGACTAGAACGGGTGAACTTAATTCAGATGACCATTGTATCTACTACTGTGGGCAAAAGAATCCCTTAGAAGAAATAGAGTAGCCATCATAGTCAACAAAAGAGTCCAAATGCAGTACTTAGATGCAATCACAAAAATGACAGAATGATCTCTGTTTTCAAGGCAAACCGTTCAATATCACGGTAATCCAAGTCTATCCCTGACCAGTAATGCTGAAGAAGCTGAAGTTGAATGGTGCTATGAAGACCTATAAGACCCTCTAGAACTAACACCCAAAAAGGATGTCCTTTTCATTACAGGGGACTGGAATGCAAAAGTAGGAAGTCAAGAGATACCTGGAGTAACAGGCAAATTTGGTCTTGGGGTATAACATGAAGCAGGGCAAAGGCTAACAGAGTTTTGTCAAGAGAACACACTGGTCATAGCAAACACCCTCTTCCAACAACACAAGAGAAGACTCTACACATGGACATCACCAGAAGGTCAATACTGAAATCAGATTGCTTATATTCTTTGCAGCCAAAGATGGAGAAGCTCTATACAGTCAGCAAAAACAAGACCAGGAGCTGACTGTGGCTCAGATCGTTGCCAAATTCAGACTTAAATTGAAGAAAGTAGGGGAAACCACTAGACCATTCAGGTATGACCTAAATCAAATCCTTTATAATTATACAGTGGAAGTGACAAACAGATTCAAGGGATTAGATCTGACAGACAGAGCGCCTGAAGAACTATGGATGGAGGTTTCTGACATTGTACAGGAAGCAGGGATCAAGACCATCCCCAAGGAAAAGAAATGCAAAAAGGCAAAATGGTTGGCTGAGGAGGCCTTGCAAATAGCTGTGAATATAAGAGAAGCAAAAGGCAAAGGAGAAAAGGAAAGATATATCCATTTGAATGCAAAGTTCCAAAGAATAGCAAGGAGAGATAATAAAGCCTTCCTCAGCAATCAATGCAAAGAAATAGAGTAAAACAATAGAATGGGAAAGACTAGAGATCTCTTCAAGAAAATTAGAGATACCGAGGGAACATTTCATGCAAAGATGGGCACAATAAAGGACAGAAATGGTCTGGACCTAACAGAAGCAGAAGATATTAAGAAGAGGTGGCAAGAATACACAGAAGAACTGTGCAAAAAAGATCTTCATGACCCAGATAATCACGATGGTGTGATCACTCACCTAGAGCCAGACATCCAGGAATGCGAAGTCAAGTGGGCCTTAAGAGACATTACTACGAGCAAAGCTAGTGGAGGTGATGGAATTCCAGTTGAGCTATTTCAAATCTTAAAAGATGATGCTGTGAAAGTGCTGCACTCAATATGCCAGCAAATTTGGAAAACTCAGCAGTGGCCACAGGACTGGAAAAGGTCAGTTTTCATTCCAATCCCAAGAAAAGCAATACCAAAGATTGCTTGAACTACTGCATGATTATCTCACACACTGGCAAAGTAATGCTCAAAATTCTCCGGGCCAGGCTTCCACAGTACGTGAACCATGAACTTCACATACTGTTGAAATTTTCTAAATCCAAGCTGGATTTAGAAAAGGCAAAGGAACCAGAGATCAAATTGCCGACATTTGTTGGATCATAGAAAAACCAAGAGAGTTCCAGAAAAGCATCTATTTCTGCTTTATTAACTATGCCAAAGCTTTTGATTGTGTGGATCACGCACGACAAATTCTGGAAAATTCTTAAAGAGATGGGAATACCCAACCACCTGACCTGCCTTTTGAGAAATCTGTGTGCAGGTCAGGGAGCAACAGTTAGAACTGGACATGGAACAACAGACTGGTTCCAAATAGGGAAAGGAGTACATCAAGGCTGTATACTGTCACCCTGCTTATTTAACTTATATGCAGAGTACATCATGAGAAATGCTGGGCTGGATGAAGCACAAGCTGGATTCAAGATTGCTGGGAGAAATATCAGTAACCCCATATATGCAGATGACACCACCCTTATGGCAGAAAGCAAAGAAGAACTAAAGAGCCTCTTAATGACAATGAAAGAAGAGAGTGAAAAAGTTAACTTAAAACTCAACATTCAGAAAACTAACATCATGACATCTAGTGCCATCACTTCATGGAAAATAGATGGACCAACAATAGAAGCAGTGACAGATTTTATTTGGGGGGCTCCAAAACCACTGCAGATGGTGACTGCAGCCATGAAATTAAAAAAATCTTGCTCCTTGGAAGAAAAGGTATGACCAACCTAGACAGAATTTTAAAAAGCAAAGACTTTGCCAACAAAGGTCCATCTAGTCAAAGATATGTTTTTTCCAGTAGTCACATATGGATGTGAGAGTTGGACTATAAAGAAAGCTGACCACTGAAGAATTGATGCTTTTGAACTGTGGTGTTGGAGAAGACTCTTGAGAGTCCTTTGGACTGTAAGGAAATCCAACCAGTCCATCCCAAAGGAAATCAGTCCTGAATATTCATTGGAAGGACTGATGTTGAAGCTGAAACTCCAATACTTCAGCCACCTGATGTGAAGAACTGACTTCTTTGAAAGGACCCTGATGCTGGGAAAGATTGAAGATGGGAGGAGAAGGGGAGGACAGAGGATGAGACTGTTGCATCGTATCACCAACTCAATGGATGTGAGTTAAAGTAAACTCCAGGAGTTGGTGATGGACAGGGAGGCCTGGCATACTGTAGTCCATGGGGTCACAAAAATTGGACATGACTGAACGACTGAACTGAACTGAAACTGGGATCATACTTATCTACCTCAAGGTGCTATTGTGAAGATTAGTGTACATTTAAAGAATGTAGAAATCTGGCACAGAATCATTATTAACTGAATGTCAACTATACAATATAAATATTAATAAGTAACAAATTTATTATTAGAATCACAAATCTTAACATAAATTCCATGATTGACAATATAAAGCCAACTGATTATCCCACCCCAAGTGGCACATTCCTAGCTCAGTGAGTGTTGCTGCTCTTCCTGGGGGGATGGAGACAGCATCGCCCCTCTAGTCAGAGGATCCAGTTCAGCTGTTCTGGCGGCCTCTTACAGACTGTAATTTCCCACTGAAGGCTTCTTGCTTGCTCTCATAACGTACAGAATAAGTCACGGTCAGGTTGTGTGACAGGAAAAATTTAGATCTATTTTCTCACCTCAACAAGTATTTCCATTAATCCCTCCCAAACACTACCATCCACTCAGAGTTGCCCACCCCCACACCCCTGGATCCCTCTCTTTTGGTTAATCCTCCGCTGGCCTCCGTGGTTCACCTCTATGGTTGAGACACAGGCATGTTACTCAGTGGGGAGAGGCTTCTTGAAGATCTCGGGGAAATAGAGTTATAGAGAAAACATATATTCAAGCACTCTTGAAGAAATTACAGATTTGTTTTCCAGTTTTACTCCTGCTGTTTGCCTCACCATTATTTGCACATGTAATCATGTTTCAACTTGTGTTTACTTTAGGATAGAGATTCGGTGGTGTTCACAGACTGCTTAATGCGTCAGCACTACTCTGAAGCCCTCTGAATGACATTATTTTGCAATTTAGCACTCTGCCCTTTAACCCAACAGTGAAAGCCAGTGTTCTGCTGGTAAATCAGAGACGTTTAGCTTGGCTGACTTTGCTAAGAAGGCAGTTTTACCAGAAAACAGGAAAACAAAAAACCGCAAATGGGAAGGAGGAGACACGCTTCCAGAGAAAGAAGCCAGGGGGATTGCTTAAATGAGATTTTCCCCATACCACCGCAGTTTTAAAACATAAAATCCAAGACCAGGTACTTATTCTGGAGTCCTTAAGAGACTCCAACAAGGTTATAGCAAACATCTTCTAACACCGTTATGTTCTCAGTTGACTTAGTCCCCAACCCCATAATTACCCTTCAGATTATCTATGTATAAAACTAGAAAACGCATGTCAGTCAGACATGTTAGCAACCTGTAAGCTAATCAGAATGTTTGATCTACATCCTGACAGAGAGAAACTCCCTGGCAAAAAATTTTCTACAGCTATAGTCTGAGAATTATCATTCTTCAGAATTTCTCTTTCTTTTTAATTTACTTTAAGTATCCCTAAAACCAGTACAGAATAAAACATGGGAAGAGTCAGGAGCAATGTGAGGGAAGGACAGTGGGGCTCATCATAAAAATACATGTGTTTGTGCGCATGTAGAAACCCCTAAGAAATGACCTGAGAAATGGCATTTGCTTCTTCCCTCTGCTTTACCAAACTTTATTTGTCCAGCAAAACAGTATTACTTGTTTGTATTCCTTCTGGACACACTGTCCTGGATTTTATTTATAGAATTAGGTGCTTATCCTGAAAGAAAGATAAATTTGGAGAACACAATTTTCTAAATATATGTGACTCATAGTTTCTTTTTCAGTTTGAGAGCCACAGAAAAACACAAGATAAGAAATCCTTCCCTCTACCTTACCTACCACTTCCTCCTCATATTCTGAAGTAACTTTTGAAGATTAAATTGACCAATGCCTCAATTGGCACGGCAGTCAAAAAGAAATTCTATCTTAAAATGGGAAACGTGGAGAATTGCTTATTAGTCTGCAGGACAGGTTCACCAGGACTTTTTAAATTTTTCTGAGAAAGATGGGGGAGTTGAAATTTATCTTTACTTTCATTCCAGTGGAATTATAATTATCTCACATCTAACCCTCATTGACTCTGCTTTGAGTAGAGATGGTGAGAATGTGCCAGGCCTGTGGATGGGGGTAGACAGGTCTATTGGGTCATTTTGCAATCTGTACCATTTCATAGAGTGTGGAATGGAGCCCCATGACTGTATCAAAAAGGTGTTACTATGAGATAAAGACAGCTAAATAGCAAAAGGCCAAATGTTGGAGGACAAATTGAGTTATACTGTATTTGGAAGAAACCAAGTTATCAAAAGAAGTTCTTGATCAAGGTAATGAAATAAAAAACTAGTATTTTAGCATGCAATGAACAAAGTAGATAAGCTGGTGAGTTAGACATAGGTGACAGCCTTTTGGACTAGGGACTATTATTTTTTAAAAAGACAGAGACTTCCCTGGCCATCCAGTGATTAAGACTTCAGCTTCTAATGCAGGGGGTGCAAGTTCGATCCCTACTCAGGAAGCTAGGATCACATATGCCGTGCAGCCAAAAGACCAAAACAATATTGTAACAAACTCAATAAAGACTTTAAAAATGGTCCACATAAAAAAAAATCTTTAAAAAATAAAGAAGAAAGAAATGACAGGGTCAATTACTAGTAAGGAGATTGAATCAGTAATCGAAATTCTTCCAACAGACAAAAGTCTAGGACTAGGCAGCTTCACCAGTGAATGCTACCAAACATTAAAAGGAAAATCAATATCAATCTTTCTCAAAAAAAAATCTTATCCAAAAAATAGAAGAGAAAGGAACACTTCCAAATTCATTTTATAAGGCCTGCATTACTCCGATACCAAAACCAGACAAGCGTACCATAAGACAAGAAAATTACACACCAATATCCCTGATTAATATAGATGCAAAAGTCCTCAGTAAAATGTTAGCAAGTTAAGTTCAACAGAGTGTTAAAAGGATCATACACCACAATATGCTCAAGTGGGATTTATGGCATAACAATTCATAGGAATATAGATCACCTTTCTCTTTTACAAAATATCACATCACACAATTGCATTGCTGATTGGATCTAGTGAGCAAGAAATAGCAACTACCCTAGAGTTATTGGTAAGACCTTAATTTGTTTGAGGTTGGGAAATAAATCTACCTAAACTGAGATCATCTCCCTCAGCGACATGTCTAGGGGTCCAGTGGTATGGGACCATGTGGAGATATCCTATCTATGGTGAAGAGTAAATTATTGCATCCTGCTGCTCCTACAACCAAGAAAGGCACAACGCCTCGTGGGCCTCTCACTTCACAGCAAAAGAAGTGCTACAACAGGCTTTGGTATTTTGGAGCAAAGCCCTGCCATCCTCTGCAAATTCCTCTTCTTTCAAGAAACAAATTACTCTTCTTTGCCTGTTACTAGGCCTTAATAGAGATGGAACGCTTAGTCGTGGGTCACCAGGTTACTGTGTGAGCTGAGCCACACCTTGTGAACTGGGTGTTATCTGACCACCAAGCCAGAAAGTTGATGAGCACCGCAGCACCCCATCATCAAATAGGAGTGATGTGTATGTGATTGGGACTGAGCAGGCTGAAGAACATAAGTAAGTTATGTGACGATGTGACCCAAATGCCCATAATCCCTCCTCCTGCTATCCTGCCCTCTTTCTCCCCTGTGCGCCCATGACCCCTTGGTGCACGATGAGTGCCGTGATCAGCTGACAGAGGAAGGGACAACTCAGATCTGGTCTACAGATGGGTCTGTGATGGCTGCAACACCACAGCCCTTCCTCTAAAGCAGCAGGAAGGGAAACCCTCTAGGTGGACAGAACTTTGAGCAGGGCATCTGGTTTTTCACTTTGCTTGGAAGGAGCAATGGCCAGGTGTGCATTATACTCAGATTCTTAGGCTGTGTCCATGATTTTCTAGATGGTCAGGAACATGGAAAGACATGACTGGAAAGTTGGTGCCAAGGAAATTTAGGGAACAGGAACATGGATAAACCTCTCTGAATTTTCAAAAAAATATGAAGAAGTTTGTGTCCCATGTAAATGCTCACCAAAATGTATATCTCAGCAGTGGAGGGCTTTAATAATCAAACAGAGAGAATGACTTGTTCTATGGTACAAGTTGGGCTTCCCGGGTGGCACAGTGGTAAAGAATCTGCCTGCCAATGAAGGAGATATAAGAGTTCGATCCCTGGGTTGGGAAGATCCCCTGGAGGAGGGCATGGCAACCCACTCCAGCATTCTTGCCTGGAGAATCCCATGGACAGAGGAATCTGGTGGACTACAGTCCCTGGGGTCACAAAGAATTGGACATAACTGAAGTGACTTAGCATGCACACACAGTCCCAGTCAGCCTCTTTCCCCAGTCAGTCCCATCATCACTCAGTGGGCTCATGAACAAAGTGGCCGTGGTGACAAGGGTAAGGTCATGCATAGACTCAGCAACATAGCTGACCTGGCCACAGCCACCACTGAGTGACTAATCTTCCAGCAGAAGAGACTAACACTGAGTCCTCAATATAGCAGCATTCCCCAGGGTGGTCAGCCTGATGGCACATTAATACATTGAACTGTTTCTATTACAGAAGAGGCAGTGCTTTGTTCTTACTGAAATTGACACTAAGTATGGATATGGATTTGCCTTTTCTTCATCCAATACTTCTAGTAAAACTAACATCTGTTGACTAACAGAATGTCTTATCCACAGTCATGGTATTCCATACAGGATTGCTTCTAATCTAGGAACTCCCTTCACAGCAAAAGAAGTGCTGCAAGAGGCACATGCTCCTAGTCAAAAATGTGCAGAAGGCTGTACATGCTCTGAATCCAAATCCAGGATATGGTAAGATTTCTCCCATCCACTATTCAGAGATCCAAGAACCAAGGGAAGGAAACGGGAGTGGCATCACTCACTCACTGGTGTCACTCACTATTATTATCCCAAGTAATCCATTGGTAAATTCTGTTTTCTGCTCCCATGATCTTATGACCTGCAGGCCTAGAAGTCTTTGTTCCGGAGGGTAAATATTTCCACCAGGGAACATAACAATGATTCTATTGAACAGGAAGTTAAGACTAACACCTGGCCACTTTGGGCTCTTCATGCCGCTGAATCAACAGACAAGGAAGGAAGGAATCGTCTGACTGGTGTGATTGATCCTGTTCACCAAGGAGAAACTGGAATACTACTCCACAATGGAAGGAAAGAAGAGCATGTCTGGAATACAGGAGATCCTTTAGGTCTTCTCTTGGTGCTACCATTCCCTGTGATTAAGGTCAATAACCTAATCTAGGCAGGGCTACTAACGGCCCAGACAATTTAGGAACAAAAGTGTGGGTCACTCCATTAGGTAAAGAACCACAACTAGCTGAGGTGCTTGCCCAAGGCAAAGGGAATAAGATTTGGTAGTTCAAGAAGAGAACTAAAATACCAGCTACAACCACATGACCAGCTGTATAGTAGAGACGAGAGCTATACTTGTCATGAATATTTTCTCTTTGCTTTGTCATGAATTTCTGCATGTATATTAAGCAAATATAATTTTTTTCTTTTCTCCCTTATTTCCCTATCATGCTACATACTTTACATCATGTATGTAAGTATTGTTCATTTTGCATCATAGTACTTAATTACAGTATATCAAGGAGAAAAGTAAACATCTCTCAAGTTCTCTACCTCCTTTTCTGGGGAAAGCATGAGTATGTTTTCAGTTGTATGTAAGATAGTTAGGTGGAATTATGACCTTATTATTATCTTCATTTGGAGATTAAGTATAGCTTAGAGATCTGCATGGGTGCCAAGTTAATAAGGGATGGACTTGTGATGGTTAATTTTCTGTGTCAACTTGACTGGGCCACAAGATGCAAAATATCTAGTTAAACATTTTTTTCTGGGTGTGTCTGTGAGGGCTTCTCCAGAAGAGATTCCCATTTGAAAGTGGCTAGAATGAAGCAGATTGGCCTCCTCAATATAGATGAGGATCACCCAACCCATTGAGGGCTCAAATAGAAAGAGAAATGTTGAATTTTCTCTCTCTACTTGAATGCTTGAGCTGACATTGGTCTCCTCCTGGCATTGGAATGAGAATTAACCACTGGCACTCCTGAGTCTCAGGCCTTCAGAGTCAAACTGAAATGTACACCAGGGGCTTTAGGGTCTATAGCATGCAATGGTAGATCATTGGACTTCTTAGCTTTCATAATCACATAAGCCAACTCCTAATAATAAAACTTATTTTATATGTACATGTATATATTTATACATGTTTATTTGGAGGACCCTAACAAATAAAGTCTACTTATATGCACAGAGTTTATACATACTACTTCAATAATCAAAGGGAAACTGGAGTAGCTATGTTAATACCAGACAAAGTAGACTGCAAAACAAAGAATATATCAGATACAAGTAGATGTTTGATGGCAACAAACGGGTCAGTTTATCAAGAGGACAGAATAATCCTAAAAGTTTTTGCACCTAATAATGGGGATTCAAAATACATGAAGCAAAACTGATGGAATTGAAAGAAGAAATAGATAAATCTACACAACACTCTCAATATCTGATAGAACAAGCAGGCTGAAGATCAATAAGGATACAGAAGACTTGAACAACACTACCAACTTGACCTTATTGACATTGTGGAACACTCAACTGAACTGCAACAGAAGTTGCACGTGCAAATGGAGCATTCACCAAACTAGATCATATTTTGAACCATAAGACAAATCTCCGTAAATTTAAAAGGATTGAAATCATTCAAAGCATGTTCTATAACCACAGTGGAATTGAACTAGAAATCAATAACAGAAAGATATTTTGAAATCTCCAAAATATTTAGAAAATTAATGTTATTTAATTAAAAAGTCAATGTTTATTAAAGTTTCATATCCTTAGGATAAAATCACAATAGACATATTTCTAGGTAGATATGCCCACATGTGCGAATGTACTCAGTCGCTCGATTGTGTTCATTCTTTGTGATCCTGTTGCAGGAAGGGGGACCCCTTCCAGGGCCCAAAACTGGGCTCTTGTCTAACACTCGGAAGTGAATTGTTCAAGGATACATATGTGCTCACAAAGCAAGAGATTATGTGGGGAAAGGGCACCCTGGTGGAGAGCAGTAGGGTAAGGAAACCCAGGAAAACTGCTCTGCCACATGGCTTGCAGTCTCAGGTTTTATGGTGATGGGATTAGTTTCCAGGTTGTCCTTAGCCAATCATTCTGACTCAGAGTCCTTCCTGGTGGTGCACGCCTTGTTCAACCAAGATGGATGCCAGCAAGGATTCTGGGAGGTGGTTGGACATGTGGTGTCTCCTTTTGACCTTTCCCGAACTCTTCCAGTTGGTGGTGGCTTATTAGTTCCATGTTCCTTACTGGGACCTCCTGTCTTAAAACAACTCACGTAAATGGTTACTATGGTGCCTGGCCAGGGTGGGTGGTTTCAGTCAGTGTGCTTCCCCTAACAACTCCCCTCTGAGAGACTTCATACTCCAGATACTTGGGAATTGAGGCGGAGGTCTCTTGCTTCTGTAACTTCTTCCTGCTGTGCATGGTCATAGACATGCCTAGCAGAGCAGATGTCTCTCTCTACCTGATCTAAGTCAAGGTATTCTTTGCCTGAAAACAGCATTCACCCTTGTAATAACAGCAATTTAGCTTGAAACTGTTGGCTCCTCTCAGAGATGAAATAGACAGGGGCCAAACAGGAGACCTAACAGGATGGTCATTACTGGTCCCCAGAAACAGAAGGCAACATCTGGGGAGAGGGCTGCAGGGTGTTAGACTTTTTTCTGATTGGTTGGTGGTGAGGCAACAGAGTGGTGCCCCAAGACTCTTGTGTTTAGCCTGAAGTTACCATCCTCCACCTCGGTGGGGGCCCCAGTTCTGCAGAAGAACTCAAAGACATTGTTATGCATATTTCTTGAGTAGGAACCAGGACCATTTGATCGTTCCTCTTCTGTTTCTGTATCCCCTCCCTTCCCTGAATAGAAACCATTTGAATCTGGTCTTTGGGACTCAGGGAAGGTCAAGGAGGCTGAATGAATGTTCTTATCCTTTATTTATTTATCTTTTTTTTTTTTTTTTTTTGGCATTCTACGCACAATATTTTTTATTGCTGTTCATCTAAAACATTCAGAAATATCAAATATTCATTAATCAAAACTGGCCTCTTAAATATTTCAGGTATGCATACACATATTCAAGATGAAATCAAATAGAACTGTGTATTGGTTTGAAGTCACAGCTGCATTTTTTGGGGGGACAGGAGGTCCCGGTAAGGAACAGGGAACTAATAAGCCACCACCAACTGGAAGAGTTTGGGAAAGGCCAAAAGGAGACACCACATGTCCGACCACCCCCCAGAATCCTTGCTGGCATCCATCTTGGCTGAACAAGGCGTGCACCACCAGGAAGGACTCTGAATTAAAATGATTGGCAAAAGACAACCCAGAAACTAATCCCATCACTATAAGACCCGAGACTGTGAGCCATGTGGCAGAGCAGTTCTCCTGGGTTCCTTTACCCTACTGCTCTCTGCCTGGGTGCCCTTTCCCCATAAAATCTCTTGCTTTGTCAGCACATGTGTTTCCTCAGACAATTCACTTCCAAGTGTTAGACAAGAGCCCAGTTTTGGGCCCTGGAAGGGGTCCCTCTTCCTCCAACAACCCCATGGACTGTAGCTATTCAGGCTCCTCTGTCTATGGAATTTTCCAGGAAAGAATACTGGAGTGGGTTCCTGTTCCCTATTTCAGGTGATCTTCCCAACCCAGGAATAGAACCTGTCTCGTGCATCTCCTGCATTGGGAGGCATATTACTTACCACTGTACCACTTGGGAAGCCAGGTATAACCATAGACACATTGAAACACACACAGCAGATTCATGGAGCATTAGAAAAACATTTATTTCGATCCATTTTAAAAGATCAGTTTGAGGAAGTCATCATATTTACACAGCTGAATCTTTTTAAAAGCGCTATGGAAATTACTGTGTTTTCATTCCAGTAACCAAATCTTATCTTGAATGTTGGTTTATTTTTTTAATAAGACCAAGTATAACAAAAATTTTAGAACCAGTTGTTGTTGTTTAGTTGCCAAGTCATGTCTGACTCTTTGCAACCCCATAGACTGTAGCCCGCCAGGCTCCTCTGTTCATAGAATTTCCCAGGCAAGAATACGGGAGAGGGTTGCCGTTTCCTTCTCCAGGGGATCTTCCCATCACAGGGACTGAACCCATGTCTTCTGCATTGGCAGGTGGATTCTTTACCACTGAGCCACCAGGGAAGCCCTTGAATCAACAAGAAACGCTATTGTCATGCTATTGCTACCTATTGCAATAACTACTGCCTACCTACAATATATCAAAATAGTGGTTAAGAGTGTGATCTACCAAACAAAAGGGCTTGAATTTGAATTCTGTTTCCTCTAATTGTTATCTGTGTAAGTTGGGTAAATCACTGAGTTTCTCTATGCCTCCATTTTCTTATTTGTAAAATGAGACTAATAATAGTAGTTATTCACAGTGTCATTAAGCTGATTAAATGAGCTAATATATATATAAATTGCTCCCAGCAGGTTTAGGTTTTAATATTAATGTTGCTCCTTTCCTGCATTCAGGTTTTTATATTCCACAGCCCAAGACTGAGTTCCAGTGTTGCTTTTCAGAAGAGATGGTATATCCCAGCCTGAGTTCCTTGGGACCTGTATTAGACATTCAAAACACTGGCTTTATAATGTGAGAGAAAAATGTCTCCAAGAATATGCAGAGAGGATGTGTCAGTTTCCATAAATCTGCTCTGCTCTATTTACATTGTTTGCCAAGATTGCCAAAGGGCAAGCTCGTAAGATAAGATTCCTCACCAACCCACTGGAAGAAGCAACAGGTTTGACCAATAAATCACAGCAGTTTATGGTCTCTTCTATGGACTAAAGGTGTCTCATCAAAATCCATATGTTGAAGCCTTAATCCCCAAGGTGATGGTATTTGGAGATGGAACCTTTGGGAGTAATTAGGTTTAAATGAGGTCAGAAGTCATAAGGGCAGACCCCCGTGAGGGTTTGGTGCCTTTATAAGAAGAGGAGGAGACCAGAGCTCCCCATCCACCATGTGAAGACACAATAAGAAAGCAGTTGTCTGCAAACCAGGAGAAGGGCCCTCACTGGAGGCCCAATCTGCTGGGAACTTGATCTTGGACTGTCCAGCCTCCAGGACTGTTTAAACCTTCCAGTCTATGGTAGTATGTTACAGCAGCCAGAACTAAGACATCTTGCTCTTTTACCCACTAAAATGGAAAAAAAGGACTGTTCACCACAGATTAGAAGTCCCATTCTGCATCCCAGGGGACTGTCAGCGGCAGCCACTTCCACTCTCAGAATCAGGATCAACAGTCTCCTAATAAGCCAGCATCCCAAGATCAACTTTTCCAGAACTTAGGCTTTTTGTCAATAATTTTTTTTAAATATTCATTTATTTGACTGGGTCAGGTCTTTCTTGCAGCATGCAGGATCTTCATTTTGTCATGCGGGATCTTTCCTTGCCACACACTGGCTCAGCCACAGTGCAAGGGGCACGTGGCATCTTTAGTTCCCCAACCAGAGATCAAATCCGTGTCCCTCACATTGCAAGGTGGACTCTTAACCACTGGACCACCAGAGAGGTCCTATCAATATCATTTAGATCTCAGGAATTTCTGCTTCCTCCTTAAGTCCTCTGCCTCATTCTGTACCACTGTTCTCAAGTGCAAACATCCTCACCCTCAGTCAGTCCTCCAACAGGGGACATGATTCAAAATTCCTAACAATATTGCAAAAACAGAAGGGAGAGAATTAGGAGGCCCACACTTTCACAGCACAAAAAGACAAAGCGTATCTACTTAAATCCAAGTATTCAGAATACCTGCCCTGTGGGTGTCTTAAGAGAACACTCTCACGTAGCACATGAACCAGCCCCTGCCTGGAAAGACCCAACTCAAACACAACAGCACGGGTCACAGGACAGTCAAGGTACCAGCACTATATGGAAATGGATGAGTACCACTCTGGGAAGCATAAGAACCATTTCCAGATTAGGTCTGCAGACCAACTATGTGACAATGGAAAGTAACTGTAAAATGGCAGTGTTATTGAGCATATACAGCCAGTGTCCTGAGCCACACGGGGCACAGAGCCATATCGTCAAGTCCCTACTCCCACCAGTCCAGAGGAGACTTGGAGACAAGATCTCTCCAAATGTGACTTCCCCTCACATCTAATGAATCTGTGCACCATGTCCTTGGTAAACAGCCGATCATTGCATTTGTAAGAGGCTCGAGATACTTTGGAAAACTTCTCATCTTCCTACTGAAGTATTTAATCCTATGGGGCCACAGTGATCCCATTAGTGAGCATGTCCAGGTTTACATCACACCTGACTTCAAGATTCACGCCACTGCCCACCCCCACCTCCCCCCCCCCCCGCATGGTGCTCAGCGTCTGTACAGAGAAGAGTTTCTGGAGGTCAGTGGGAGCCCTTTATGAACTACCATCATGGTTCACACTTGGGTTGCATATGATATAGTAATACACCAATCCTGGGACCTCCACGTTAATCACTTTCTCCTAAGAATGTCTGGTAAAACTTTCCCTTGATAAGAAAATTCCACTCCACCATTATAGAAAAGTCCTTTGACCTGTCTGTATTCCCAGCCCACTTGGTCAGCAGATTCTTGCATAACACACAGTTATTCAGCAGCACATCTGATTTATTCTGTCAGTGCTTCTCTGTCGTGAGCATCATTGATCTGTGGTGTACCTGAGGCCCCTCCCCTGGGATTCAGTACTAGCCACCTCTTGTAGGGATGCACAGAAATAATAGTGATAACAGAAAAGTACTTAATGTTTGTCCTTTCTCAGGAAATTGTCTTCAGCCTGTAAATCAAAAAGCACTTTATTGTTCTTTCTTCTGCCCATCCTTTCACCTTCAGCCCACCCTTTCTGAAACAACAGTCTTCTAATCTAGTCTTGTTAACCCTTAGCTAATAAAGCAAATTTTTTTTTACGTGATTGATGTTTTGAGAATCAATCTGGAGCTTTGCATGACAGGAATAAATAAAAAGACAAATTGCAAGTGCTTTGGTTGTCACAGCAGGGACTCCTATCATGCCATCAGCTTTCTTGTCCCCAAATGTGTGAACTGCCTGAAAGACCAAGGTAATTGAAAAGCATGCATATACCTCGGGTTTCTCAGATATTAGGAGGAAATTGCCTCCTACTGCGGTTGCTTTCTGGCTCAGTGTTCTGAAAGAGAACAGGTCATTCCGTTTCTAGCTAAAGTATTGAATCCACTTTAGTCCATCAAGGAAGAAAAGTCCTGGTACACGGTAGGTAGCAGGGTTAATGATGCAGCTCAGTTCTGCTACTCCTGTACTAAGGATGCTCCAATCTTTTCTTTTCCCTCTCTCTCTCTCCCCTCCTCTCTCTCTCCCTCCATCTTTCTCTCCCTCTCTCTTCTTTTCATTTATCTTCTTTCCTCTTGTGTCTCCTCCTCCTATCCTACCTCAGACAAAGAAAGAGCCATAGATACACTTGAACATCCTAAGTATATAGGACCTTCATTTATCTTCAAGTTTATGATGACCACTGTCACTAGCTATTACACCCATCTTACAAATAATCCAGATGCCTGTAGTAGGTCAGTATGTGTGTGGGTATGAGGGCATAAGAAATATTGGTAGTACAGAAAAAAATATAGAGCAAATGATAAACTGTGGGGTCGGTCCAAAAATATTGATAAATATACATACCTTAACCAAAAGCAAAAGTAATTAACAGCCTATGGTGCAGCTGTTTCAAGGAACACTGAGAAACCCAGCTGCTCAGCACCTGCAGCTCTGAATAGCTACTCACCAAAGGCATGGTCTTGCAAGTTCCATGTGAAGCTGAGATTAGCCATGACCTGCTCAGCTGAGAGGGGGTGCCCTCAATCAAATGAGCCATTCACCTGGCTTGTTGTTAGGAAACTCAGAGTTCCAGGGGACATTTTTCAGACATCCCCCTTGCCATTCTACATCCCCACCATACCCCACCTGAATACCAAGAACCTTCCCTCTGTTTCGGGGGATTACAACCATCCTGGACTGTTGCTGCTGGGAGGGAAGTTCCAAACAGAGCAGTTAGGATGGGGCTCATTAAATCTCAGGGCATTGATAAACAGCACTTCTGTTGGTCAATTGTTAGGAAATGTGTGGAGTGTCGCAAGAAGACACAGTCCAGTGCAATTAGGAGAACTTCCAAAGCAGCTTCTCTGCCCAGGTGACTCACAGGGCCCACTGAAATGGTGAGTGATGGCCGGTCGGACGTGACTGGGCTCCCATGGAGCTCCCTGCAGCGAGTTAATGCCTGAGCCAATTCCCTCCTCTCCCTCTGTCCCCCAGTAGGTCCAAACAACTTTCACTTCAGCATTTTCTGCCTTCTCCTCCAAGGCTAGATCCCAGCCAGGTGCCCCTCACCTGGTCTGAGGCAGAGGGAGAGGCAGACGAGGGCATTCTCCCATTGCCTCTGTTCTCATTGCATCAGTTTTCATGACATAAACAGTCCTTCCAGCTTTCCTAAAACCTTCTCCTTAGATGTTCAAGAACTCATTTTAGAAATCTCAAAAGATTTTTAATGTTGTAAGTTACTTTCTTCCTGTAGCCCTGCTGCCAGGGTCCTAATTCTCTCATAGAGAATTGTGAATGTCTCTGTCCAACTAGCGGAGAAGGCAATGGCACCCCACTCCAGTACTCTTGCTTGGAAAATCCCATGGACGGAGGAGCCTGTTAGGCTGCAATCCACGGGGTCGTTAAGAGTTGGACACGACTGAGCGACTTCACTTTCACTTTTCACTTTCATGCATTGGAGGAAATGGCAACCCACTCCGGTGTTCTTGCCTAGAGAATCCCAGGGACAGGGGAGCCTGGTGGGCTGAGAAAAAGCCAAGGATAAGGATGTTCAGAAAAGAAAAAAAAAAAAAAGCATGAAATTTAGTATTTCAATACAGCATCTCTGTCCAATTTCATTCACTGGTCCCTGTTTAGCCACCAATTATTCACTCATCCAGGATAGAACCTGGAGGATAGTGTGCTAAATGAAATAAGCCAGACACAAAAATATAAATAGAGCATGATCTCACTTATACAAGGTATCTAAAACAGTCAAACTCATGGAAGCAGAGAGTAGAATGATGGATGCCTAGGGCTAGGGGCAGGGAAAATGGGGAGGTGATGGTCAAAGGATATCAAGTTTCAGTTATACAAGATAAAGGAGTTCTAGAGATCTCCTATCAGAGAGGGCAATGGCACCCCACTCCAGTACTCTTGCCTGGAAAATCCATGGATGGAGGAGCCTGGTGGGCTGCAGTCCATGGGGTCACTAAGAGTTGGACACGATGGAGTGACTTCACTTTCACTTTTTACTTTCATTCATTGGAGAAGGAAATGGCAACCCACTCCAGTATTCTTGCCTGGAGAATCCCAGGGACAGAGGAGCCTAATGGGCCGCCGTCTATGGGGTCGCACAGAGTCGGACACAACTGAAGCAACTTAGCAGCAGCAGCAGCAGCAGAGATCTCCTATACAACACATTGTGTATAGCTAACAATGCTGTAATGTATATTTAAAATTTTCTAAGGGGAAAGATTTATGTAAGTCTTCTTTCTGTTCGTATCATGATAATAATAATAATTACAATGGGGGTGGGAGGGAACTTTGGGAGGTGATAGATATGTTTATGATCTTGATGGTAGTGATGTTTTCACACATGTATGAATGCGTGCATGCTAGATCGCTTCAGTCATGTCTGACTCTTTGGACTGTAGCCCACCAGGCTCCTCTGTCCATGGGATCCTCCAGGCAAGAATACTGGAGTGGGTTGCCATGCCCTCCTCCCAGGGATCTTCCCTACCCAGGGATCGAACCCACATCTCTTATGTCTCCTGCATTGGCAGGTGGGTTCTTTACCACTAGCACCACCTGGGAAGTTTCTCACAGATGTATACTTATCCCCAAACTCATGTACAGCCCTTTACATGTCAATCATACCTCAACAAAGTAATTTAAAGTGCTTTAAATGTAAAAAAGAGCACATTAGCCATCCTTCATGGCAAGATTCTTTAAAATTAAACATAACACAGATTTTTTTTTTAATGTCAAAGAATGGTATCTTTAATGAGTTTTAAAATCATTGTGATTTAAACTAAAGTTTTATTAAAATTAATCAGAAAATACAGATATTATTCATATATAAACACACATTTTAAATCCCATTGAAGCCCACTGATTTAACCTCCTACAGCTGCTATTTTGTTTTGATGAAAGATGAATAGGGGATAAATAGAAAGCTAATGCTTCAAATGGGTCTACCTGTAGAGTCCCCGGAAAAATCTAGGTGTGTATCCGTATTAAAGAACACTCTTCACCCAAATATGCAATCACTCAATAGCTCAAGCATAAATGATGCTTCCTACCAAAAAAAAAAAAAGAGAGAGAGAGAGAGAAGAGGAAGGCAAATTACAGGTCTTGAATTTGGCACATACTAAAGAAAAGCTCCAGAGAGAAGCCTGAATTGTATTTGTTCATCACATAACGGATTCCACTTTGATGATGGGTGATTCAACCTCCTGATAAGAATAGGGATCTCCAGGTGTCCTGCCTGGGTCAACAGGGTGAAGGATTACCATTTGGGATGGAATAATTTTATCTGTCTTCCTCCATTCCAGGTCCCCTTGTATTCGGTTTCACTGAGTGAAGCCAGCCTCTCTAATCTCTCTGTTTTCCTAATCAATTTGTAGAATGTATTCTGGCTCATGAGTGGAGTCAATCATACTTAGAACAATCATAGAGCATTGAAATTTCTCTAGTCTAACCCTCTAATTTTCAGATTAAAAAAAAAAAAAAAAAAAGGCAAGGTCCAGAGAAGTACAAAACATCTGCAAAGGTTCATCAATATCCTTCAGACTGACATTTTTTAGAAAGAGAAGAGAAAGAAGATCTGAATTCGGGTTTGGGAGGACAAAGAGCTGTGGGATTATGCAGGGGGTCGAGTTGGGGGAAGGGGACACGGAGGGGAAGGAGAAAGAATGGGCCTGCGTGCTGGGAAGCCGTCTACAGGGCTGGCTGTGCAGAGCTTTAGTTCAGCCACAGCGCCTGCGGGACGGTGAGCCGGACCTCAGGCGCCGGCAACTACGCGGCCTCGGCGGCGCAGGGCCGGATGCCTGTGACGGAGATGCTCAGTCCTCTGCATCTCAGGACGCCGGCCTCGCACTCGGTCATTGTCTGCTCCCTGCCGTTCACTTCTACGCAGACGCTAAATCCTGCTTCCTCGCACTCCGAGGCGGCTCTGCAGACACATTCGCTGCCCTCGGCTGTAAAAAGAAACGAGAGAGGCTTAACGGCACCTGGTGGAGATGAGGAAGGCCAGGCGCATCCCATCCAAAGTTATGCAAGTGGTGACTGGAGAGCTACCGGTGTTCCTGTCACCCATTACCTGCCCCACCCCAAGTGTGGGCTTCCCTGGTGGCTCAGACGGTAAATAATCTGCCTGTAATGCAGGAGACCCGGGTTCAATCCCTGGGTCAGGAAGATCCCATGGCGCAGGGAATGGCAACCTGCTCCAGTAAAGGGAGGCATTTTGCTCCAGAGTAAGCAAGTTCTGAGGCTGGTGCCAGGCTTCCTGTCGACTGGACGCTCATGGGGCGGTTCTCTCTTCAGGTGCTGCCCAGGGGGGCCCCAAACACTCTGAGGCTGGTGCCAGGCTTCCTGTCGACTGGACACCCATGGGGCGGTTCTCTCCTTCAGGTGCTGCCCAGGGGGGCCCCAAACATGATGTGACCCCTCAACGCCCAGACTGAAGGCGGAGACCTCAGCAAAGAGCCGGGCGGCAAGCCTCAGAGGGAGACAAAGAAAAGGAGAATTAACTTGCTTTGAGAGAGAGGACGTGAAACCCAAAAGGCCTCATACCCCGTAAAGACCAAACAGAAATGGGTGGGAAGGAAAGCGGTGTGGGCACTGAAGGGGTGATGCTGGAATACACCGGCCAGGCATCCCCTGAAGGAGGGTAACCAGGTCAGCCAGCAGGCTGTGATGACTGCCAAACCGAAAGTGTCGCAGACACGGATGGCCATAGCGTTTTATGTGTCACTGCCTCTGCTGCCAGTGGGACAGGGGTGAGGGGAAAGATGCCCAGGGGGTACCAGCCAGGAGCGGGAGGCCCTGAGGAGCTGGTAGAGACCTTACAGATCCAGAAAGCACCATCAGGCTCCCAGATTTATAGATGGGGAAACTGAGGACCGAGGCCTGGCTTGGACAACTCAGCTCTTCCCCCTCAGAGGTGGGGCCCCTGGTGTGGTTGTCAAGATCACTGTTACCACCAGGACGCCAGGACAGGAGACCAGCAAGTAGTACCTCCTTTTTCATCACATCCTTCTGATTGCTTCTAGGAGAAAGTGTCAGCCTGGCACTGGTGTGCTTCCAACATGCCCCCTTTGTTGTTGCTAAGTCGCTAGGTCATGTCTGACTCTTTGTGACCCCATGGACTGTAGCCCACCAGGGTCCTCTGTCCATGGGATTCTCCAGGCAAGAATACTGGAATGGGTTGCCATGCCCTCTTCCGGGGGATCTCCCCAACCCAGGGATCAAACCCTTGTCTCCCGCTTGGCAGGCAGATTCTTTACCACTGAGCCACCTGGGAAGACATTTTTATGGTTACCTAATATTTATGGTAAGGGATATTTCCTATTAAAGATGAGCTATAAAGTTTCCTCTTTTAAAAACTGTTATTTTTATGTGAGGCTGTTTCTTTTTTAATGAATACATAATATGGATAATACAAGAACAGAGCAAAAATCATGAAGGTGGAATGTGATATTTGGGAGGACATTCAGGCCATCAGATCTTCCCTGCTGGCTCAGACAGTAACAAATCTGCCTGCAATGCAGTCAACCTGGGTTCGATCCCTGGGTCAGGAAGATCCCCTGGAGAAGGAAATGGCAACCCACTCCAGCACTCTTGCCTGGAGAATTCCATGGACAGAGGAACCTGGCAGTCTACTATCCACTGGGTCTCAAAGAGTCAGACACGACTGAGTGACCCAACAAGTTCAGACCACCAGGGAGGATTCTTTATCCACTACTTCCCCTCCTCAGGGAAGGCAGCGGGGGAGGATAATGGGGATAGCAGGAGACTGGGGTTCAATCCCTGGGTCAGGAAGATCCCCTGGAGAAGGGAATGTCTACCTGCTCCAGTATACAGGACCAGGCAAGGGAGGCATTTCACTCCAGAGTAAGTAGGTTCTGAGCCTGATGCCAGGCTTCAAACTCAGACCAGTCTGAGTCTTTGACATACTTAGGGATGTGCTTTCATCTGTTGCTAAAATAGCACACTACATGTTTGAAAACTTCACTCCTACTACTGAAGTATTTTTATAGTCACAAATATGAAATGTCCCTTACCATCACATTTTTCCCATAGTGGACACACACCGCAAGCTTTTTCAGCCAATGCAGGCAGAGTGCAGCTCTCCCTACCAGCCACGGTGTAATTTCTACCCTGGCACTGGAGAACATGCATCTTGCAAATGGTCAGAGGCAGTATCCTTTTGCTTCTCTCATCTCGAGCACATACATCCAACGAGGACCTGAAACAACATTTTTAAATTACTTCCTTTACAAAATTTTCTTTCCTCAAAGCTAAGAATGAAAAGTGAAAGGTGAGGCTCTGGATTCAGTGCTCAGATGTTGTCTCCCGCAGCCAAATGAGGGGACAGAAACTCAAATCCCCCATATTTCTAAGGGCCCAATCCCCTTCAGTCTTCAAAATGAACATATTTTGCTATTTATTTGCTCACAAGTTTTATAATCTTAGATATCTGGTGTCGATCTAGTTTCATTTAGAACAGATCAGATACAGCAAATTAAAAGAGAAGGCAATGGTCTGTTAGCAACAGGTAGATTGATGACAAAGGAGGAGACAGAAAATTAGCAAAGATCACTGGAGGAGGGCATGGCAACCCACTCCAGTATTCTTGCCTGGAGAATTCCATAGGCAGAGGAACCTGGCGGGCTGCAGTCCATAGGGCTGCAAAGAGTCAGACACAACTGAAGTGACTTAGCACACACACACGCACTCGGAGGGACCAAAGTCAAATGCGACCATGTGACTGAGGGCAGGAGAAGAGGACGACAGAGGATGAGATGGCTGGATGGCATCACCGACTCAATGGACATGGGTCTGGGTGGACTCCGGGAGTTGGTGATGGACAGGTAGGCCTGGCGTGCTGTGGTTCATGGGGTCACAAAGAGTCGGACACAACTAAGCGACTGAACTGAACTAAACTGATACCTATGGCTGATTCATGTTGAAGTTTGACAGAAAACAACTAAATTCTGTAAAGCAATTATCCTTCAATTAAAAAATAAATAAATTTTGAAAAAATGGGACCACTAACTGTAGAAGAAAGCAGCTCTTCCCAGCCCAGCAGCCCTGAGAGTTCATGTCCACATGATAGCATTATCCACAGCTGATGACTGAATTCTCAAGGGAAGATGAACTCTATCTTTCAATGCTATTTTTAAAGTATCTATGTTTACAAAATAGTTTAGAAATATTTCCATGAAATGTGTTAATTTTTTTCCTTATGCATTGGTGCTAAAAAAGTGCCAGTATTTGAAATGTCACTAATAAAAACAACCACTTATCTGAATACTGATGGGTAAGGATGCCATTACTGTAGTGAAACCTTAGACAACAAAAGGCATTTTTGAATAACAGACAGAATCTATATTTACTTACATATATTTAGCTCTAATGTTTTCTTCTCTAACCAAGAGCTAAATTTGTTTGGACAAAGAAATACAGAAATACATAATGGAAACAAATCCTTGTATCTTTTTTTTAATCTGTTTATTTAAACTTTAAATAGAAGTACTTAGAACAGCTTAAACGGCAAAGAACTTACAAGCCATCTCCCTTGTTATCAGTGCACATTCAGTCGCTCAGTTGTGTCTGACTCTTTGCAACCCCATGGACTGCGGCTCCATGGAGGAGCCCAGAGGACAGGCTCGTCTGTCCATGGAATTTTCCAGGCAAGAATACTTGAGCAGATTGCCATTTCCTACTGCAGGCGATCTTCCCCACCCAGGGATCAAACCCATGTCTCTTGCGTCTCCTGCATTGGCAGGTGGATTCTTTACCACTTGGGCCATCTGGGAAGCCCATATCAGACATTAAAACTCTTCCCATGTGTATAAACAACAGGCTGCAGATCAACTCAATGAAGCAAAGAAGTTGAAAGGAAGATGAAGGTGAATCAAAGTAAACAATGATTAACAGAGAATAACAGCACAGTCAGAAGATTCTGGGCTGAACTTTTTTGTGTGTTTGTTTCCTTTTTCTCCTTTATCTTTTCTTTCCTTTTTTTTTTTTATTTTTACAATTTCCATTTATGTTATTTGGCTATATATTCTTCACACAAAAATTTACTTCTTATAGGATACCCCTTAGTCATCACCACCCAATGTAGGTATTCAAGGAGTTGGATATGTGTTTTGATGACCACACTAACTGAAAGCCAAGTAATTGGCCAATAAATTTGTGTTTTGATTGTTAACCTTAGAGGTGGTCAGTAAGTCCTAGGGACTGGATGTTTCCTATTTGCCTCTCCAGATTCATCCTCCTCTCTTCTTCACCCTGCCTGGGAAGCTGAAGCGTACGGACCACATCAATAGACTTCCTTGTCCTCTAACTTCAGGAGTGTTTGATCATTGTGGGGTTCTGGCAGAAAAGGAGGGAGGAAAGAGAGTACAGTTGGGGTGTTTATTCCCCTGGCTCACTCCTAGGCATCTCTGAAGCCCCTAGAATGAGAGACTCAACTCCTCAACTAACCCTCTGTCAACAGGTTTTCATAAATGCTCCTCTCTCACAACTTCTGACTTAGGCGTGGAAAAAAATGTAAACCAGTTCAGTTCAGCTTCTACCAGTTCAGGAATACTGCCCTGTCGTGTGCAGTTTTCTTTACTCGACCCACATTTCTGTAAATAGTCCCACCAATAAAGCTCCTCTGGTCCTAATTTAATCATGCCATCTGTACCCAACACTTAGTAATTACTTCAGCTATATTTCTACAAAGGAGTGATTTCAAGTGGGATGGTGTTCTTGGAATGCAAATCTAGAAACATATTTCAAGAATTAGAAAAGCAGCTGCTTTTTTCTCTGTCGGTATTGCTTTAAGAGTTTATGTCTCTGGGGCTTCCCTGGTAGCTCAGTGGTAAAGAATCAGCCTGCCCATGCAAGAGAGACTGGTTCAATCTCCAATCCAGGAAGATCCCACATGCTACGCATAACTAAGCCCATGCACCACAACTACTGAGCTTGTGCTCTAGAGCCTGGGAGCCGACACTACTGAGCCTGTGTGCCCTAAAGGTCGTGCTCTGCAACAAGAGAAGCCATGGCAAAGAGAAACGTGTACACCACGACTAGAGAGTAGCCTCTGCTTGCAGCAACGAAGACCCAGCACAGCCAAAAATAAATAAACGATTAAAAAAAAAAGTTTATGTCTCAAGGGAATTTCAGCCCTAATCTCCTCAAACTCTAAATCCTCAGGTTTTGTTATTTTGTCCCATTTTATACAGAAAACAAGCAGCCTTAAGTAATCCTTCAGCCTTTCTCACCAGCCAGACTCCACTCTCACTGCCCAACACCACCAATGGTCAGCCCTGGTGATCCAGGCAAAAACAGGCAGCAGATGGACTGGATTGAAATGTGAAGGACCTTGATCCTTGGTCAGTAACACCTTTGATCCAACAGAGACTAGCATCTAAGAAATCATTCAATCTAATTTGAATAAAATAAAACAGAGAATAAAACAGAGCTTACCCACATTCATAGGGCATTTTACAAACACATCTTGAATTCTGCAGTTTCTCCCAGGGCTGACATTTAGGCACTTTCTGTGTCAAAGGTGCTTCTAAAAGAAAAGAATAATGGAGATGTGACCATTAGGAGAAGAGCTTCTTTGTAGTAAACAAGGATTATTTCAATTGTTGAACCAGGCAATAAATTCTTATAATCAATAAATTAATAAAGCTATAAGGCATTTTATAGGAGATACAGCATCACAGACCCAGCAAATAACGTCTTTGGTCATAATAGCCACCATTTCTTGAGCATGGACTCTTGATCCTGCCCTTTTTATATGATATTTAATTCTTCTTAATAAATAGCCATTTAAGAGATGAGGAAACTAAGAGTCAGAAAAGTCAAGAAATTCATGCTAGTTAACAAATTGACCAAGCCAGGATTTAAGTCTATGTTTGTCTGAATTGAAGCCCTGTGGTGTAGGCTCCCTTTCTTCAAAAAGGTGGAGTTTAAAATATCATATTAAAAGAGTAGCACTGAAACATAAACATTACACATGTAAAAGAGATAGCTAGTGGGAATTTGACAATTGATGTAGGGAGCTCAACCCGGTGCACTGCGACACCCCAGAGGTATGGGATGTTGTGGGGAGTGGGAGGGAGGTTCAGGAGGAGGGTACACATACATACTTATGGCTGATTCACATTTTTGTATGGCAGAAACCAACACATTGTAAAGCAATTATTCTCCAATTAAAAATTTTTAAAAAGAAGGTGGGATTTAAAAACCATGTGTTATTTGGGTACATTTTGCTCACTACACCTATCACGAGACAGAAAGCATACCATAACCTGACCTATAGAAGAAGAACTCTCAGTATCTCAAGGATGACTATAATAATCTCTTACATGTAAATGTCCAAGTGGTCTCCCCTCAACAGTGAGTAAATGTCTGGAGGTATTTACATAGATAAAATCCTTTCCTTCATGTTTTCTACAAACTGATAGAAAGCCAATTATCATTCCAGTTTTGTCAGGGAAACACCTTGGTCTGACTTGCAAAGAACTTAATTTGCCATGGCCACAGCTGGGCCTGATTACAAAGTGAACAGTGTTCATTTTGCCATTTCCACTTGCCTTGCCATTTCCACTTCCTGGCAGCTTCATTACAATGGAATTCTGTGGCATATACTTTTTCATCATCAAACTAGTTACCTGTTGCTGCTGCTGCTAAGACGCTTCAGTCGTGTCCGACTCTGTGCGACCCCATAGACGGCAGCCCACCAGGCTCCGCCGTCCCTGGGATTCTCCAGGCAAGAACACTGGAGTGGGTTGCCATTTCCTTCTCCAATGCATGAAAGTGAAAAGTGAAAGTGAAGTCACTCAGTAAGTGTCCGACTCTTCGTGACCCCATGGACTGCAGCCTATCAGGCTCCTCTGTCCATGGGATTTTCCAGGCAAGAGTACTGGAGTGGGGTGCCATTGCCTTCTCTGAGTTACTTGTTAGATATACCTATAAAGGTCATTTGTCTGAAGGTCATGTTTTTATGGATGCACGAACTGTAGAATGCTTCCTTACTTTTGGAAAACAAGAGCTTTAGACATGACAGGAAAATCTCATGAACAAGGAAGGCATAAACTTGTAAAAATAGTAGCAAGGTGAAGTGTGTCTATCGTGTCCAGCATTGTCTGTAGCAAGTATTTATTCTTCAACCATTTTTCTTTAAGATGGTATTATCTTAAATGAGATGTAGTATCCTGAATTGGATCCTAGACCATGAACGCGACATCCGTGGAAAAACGTGATGAATGAAGAGTCTGTAGTTTAGTTGACAGTGTTGTACTAATTAATATTAATGCCTTGGTTTTGACCAACTAAATTATGTCAAGGTATGTGAGGTGTTAATAGTATGGGAAGATGGGTAAAGAGTATATGGAAACTATACTTGGCAACTTTTCTGAAATCTTAAATGATTCCAAAATAAAATACTTTAATGGGATTATTTAGATCAATGCTTCTCAACCAGGGACAGTTTTGCTCCACAGGGACATTAGGCAATGTCAAAGGACATTTTCAGTTGTCACCCCTGTGAGATAGCAGAGGCCAAGGATTCTGCCAAACATGTTACAATACATAGGACAGGCTCCCACAACAAAGAATTATCAGGTTCCAAAATTCCAATAGTGTCAGGGTTGAGAAAGTCTGATCTAAATGTACCCAAGCTGAGGTTCAATGATTAAGCTGTATAAATGAATTCTGCATTATTATTAGCAGTTTTTTGCTAATAATTCTTAAGGATAGAATTTTAGATTTTACATATTTTCTAAAAGTTCTCGTAATTGCTTTGTGAAAAATCGCTTATGGAATTACCTAGACAAGAGACTTGCATGTAGAAAGAACATGGCTTTGTCATCTTCATAGCTTAATTAACCAAGTAAACCCACTCTTAGGGCCCACCTACAGAATGTACCTTCACTATTTTAAAATCAAATATCTTCATATCAAGGCTAAATACCACTGGGGGTAGAGATAAATGAGAGACAAGTGTTTAATGGGTAGAGTTTCAGTTTGGGAAGATGGAATGTTGGGTGACAGTAAGGGTTGAACAATAATGGGAATGTATTTAATGCTACTGAATTGCACATATTTAAATGGTTAAAATGATAAATGTTGTGTGTATTTTACTACAATTAAAAAACAAAAAGACTACTTAAACAGCAGGTATTGTAAAACTCTGGAGGCTAACAAACCTGGCCTTTTTTTGTTTGTTATAGGCTTATTTTAAGGGTAGTTATTATTGTTATCCACGTCTTTCAAAAAATACACAGGTTTGGAAAACATCCTTAATTAGAGCCTTAATAGAATTTGCTGAAGGGGAGAAAATTCATACCAAATTGTGCTATAAAGTGACTGAAAAAACATTTCAGAAAAAAAAAAGTATATAATTTCATTTACAGGAAAAGAGAAACCTCATCAACTGTACATTGTTTTCTTTAATTTTAGCAGTATTTGTACAGGTCCCTTACTTTAATCCAAATAAACTCACAGTGATGCTTTGGTGCGTGTGGAAAACAAAGCTGTCATCTCTGCTGTGGTCCTCTGACAGCCACAGAGCATGTGGGATGGGCACAGAGGCCATTCCATTGAACAGGCTGCCCTCTCATTGTCCTCTATGGTCTATTTAATACCACAGCCCAGGTCTCCCATCACAGAACCCTCCAGGCAACCTACTCTCTTTTCAGTGGTGCACATCTAATCTACCCAATATTATCACTCATGGAATCAACTACTTCATCTTCACCATAGATGACAAACTTCAAAGTGAAAATTGCTCAGTCGTGTCGGACTCTTTGCAACCCCATGGACTGTAGCCCACCAGGCTCTTCTGTCCATGGGATTCTCCAAGCAAGAAGACTGGAGTGAGTTGCCATTCCCTTCTCCAGGGGATTTTCCCAATTCAGGGACTGAACAGAGACTCCTGCATTGCCAGGCGGATTCTTTATCATTTGAGTCACCAGGGAATATTATTATTACTTATGGAATCAACTATTTCATCTTTGCCATAGAACACACACTTCAACATTGAATTAAAAATCATATACTCATGTACAGCAAAAACCAATACAACATTGTAAAGCAATTATCCTCCAATTAAAAATTTTTTTAAATCATATACTCAAGAAATAAGAATATCAAATAGAATGCAAGTATGACTTCTTCCTTGTTTTTAACTGTTGCAAGCATAATATTTTCCATTTATTAAAGTGAAAGTCACTCAGTCACGTCCGACTCTTTGCAACCCCATGGACAATACAGTCCATGGAATTCTCCAGGCCAGAATATTGAGTGGGTAGCCGTTTCCTTCTCCAGGGAATTTTCCTAACCCAGAGATCAAATCCAGGTCGCCCACATTGCTAGCGGATTCTTTACCAGCTGAGCTACCAGGGAAGTCCATTTATTAAAAAATGTAAACAAAAAAGAAAGAGTTTATTTTGAAAACAAATCTTAAGTATCTCTGAACAGAAATAGGTTGGACCATGTTATACAAGTGGACTTATTCACAAAACAGAAATGGAATCACAGTTGTAGAAAACAAACTTATGGTGACCAGAAGGGAAGAGGGGAAGAGTTAAATTGGGAGGTTGGGATGGACATAAACACATTACTATATATAAAATAGGTACTAATAAGGACTTACTGTATAGTACAGAAACTCCACTCAATACTCTATAAAGGCCTACATGGGCAAAGAATCTAAAAAAGACTGGATACATGTATATGTATAACTGATTCACTTTGTTGTACACCTAAAACTAACACAACATAAATCAACTGTACTCCAATAAAAATGGAAAACATTTTAAAAGGCCATTTAAATTTGCCATGTGTTCAAAATACTGGATATTTGGATTTCTACTATTAAGAATAATTTCACAAACCACAATACTTTTCCTTTCATAACTTCTGCTTTGTAGGCTTAAATGTAAATGCTTTTAAACATTCAATTTCAATAACACTAATAAACTAATAAATACTAATAAACTAATAAGTCTAATAAACCCAAAAATGAAATAGGCAGAATTTTATATAAATTGTGATCTCAACTCTGTATTTCATAAAAGTACCTTTTTAAAAAGTCAGGAGGAAGCCAGAAATCAGCTTTTAGAAATTATTTGTTTTCTTGGTATCCTACAAATATAAAGCTAATCTTGGATATGAAAGATTTAAGTTAAAATCTGAGAATCACCTGGGCTATTCTTGCCTTTTCTTGAATTCTGCGAGTCTATGTGTTATGTGCAAAAAAATCTAGTTACCCAGTCTAGACCTCCTTCTCATAGTGGGGTCTGGATGGAGGGAATGATTCCGTTACAGCAGTTCAGAACAGCCACAGAGACTCTCACTCCCAGAGTCCATGTGTCCTTGGACAGACCCAGGAGCCACTCACCTCTCTGCACACACTGGACATCCTTTACCTCAGGGCTCCACTTAAGGCTGGAACTACAGAGAAATGTCGAGGGACCTTCTAAGGATCTGCCGCCTGAACAGGAAATGGTCACCTTCTCGCCAATGGTGTAGAAAGGTTTGTGGGGATGACTCTGTATGCCATCCATCAGTGCAGGCAGAACGCAGGCAATTTCTAAAGAGAAAAGAGAGCAGAATACAAGGTTCCTTGCTTTACTAGACCATCTTTTTTAAAATGACAGCCCTGAATGATGCTGATACACTTGTTCTGCTTTTTCAAATTAGAGGACAAGGTAGAAGAGGTGAATTCACTCTTAGGAGGCCCTGAAAGACATGTCCCACCGTGCCTGTCATGTAGTAATGTAAACGACTGAAAACCAAGACAGTTCCCACCCTCTCACCCCTGCCCTCAAGTCATATGACAACTTAAAATGAATAAGCATTATAAGGTCCCCAAGTCCAGCCTGCTGTCAAAACCAGACTTTCCACAGCTGCCACTTCTCTCTCTCATCTGGTGAAGTCTCACCAAAATTTTCCCAAGAGCTGTATTCATTTGCCTATCATTGCATATATCCAATTAGGTATTTTGCTATCTGAAATTTTTAAAGAACCACCTTTAACCTTGCAACCATAAAAGTGCTAAATCTTTCTTGGTTTCCCATTTCTATCTTTCCTTATTCCATTACAGTCATTAGTTCATATCTTCTACTTTAAAAAAAAAAAAAAAAACAAGGAAAAAAATGAAAAACATGCATAATGGTAGAAAGCAAGTCAGAATTCATGACTTAAAGAAAAATCTTTCTAGTGGGGTTTTGGACAATGTCCTACAAAGTCCTGCTCTATTTCTGTACCATTTTTATCAGAAAATCCATTCATTCATTCAAAATCAGCATTTATTGAGGGCCTACATTTGGCCAAGTATGTTGAATGCTGCTATGGACACAAAATATTGGTCACATACTCCGCCTTCAAATAGATAATAATCTAGCATCAGAACTGTTTATTTCTGGCCATGATGTATTTGCTGGTTTCACACTAATGCTCCCACTAAGACATATAGGAAGGCTGTAAAAGTTATAAGAAAAACTATTTCTGAGAGCATCAGAGAACAATCAGACAGCATCAGAGAACAATCAGAGCAGTGGAAATCCCAAGGTATAAGACTCTAGAAAAAGGAAAGTCTAAAGCAGTGATTACAACATTTGATAATGTTTTTGTCCTTGAGGCTATTTGTAAATTTGAAAAAAAAAATTTTTTTTTAATGTGCTGAAGGGCTGCTAAACTAAGGAGAAAGCTGCAGCTCAGAAGCTGAATAGCTACCGAGAGTTTTTAGCAGTCTTGCAGGGCTAGGAGATCAAAAATTAAAGTCCAGTCCTGTTACAAAAAAGGAGCCTCAGTAGAAATCCAATACTTTCCCTTATGATCCTTTAATGGTTATGACCTAGGATAAAGGTAAACTGGACATAAACCAGCTTTGTTCTTGCCAGAAACAAACCTAATTTTTTTTCTAGAGAAGGATAACATCATGCAAAGTCTCAAATTATTTATTTTTTTACAAATAAAGTCTGGCATTCAATCAAAACTAATCTAATATTCAAAAATACAATAGAAACAGATCTACAGCAGATCCAGACGATGGGGCCAACAGACACGAGCCATGAAATAACTATGATTAGTATGTTGGAAAAAATTAAATTAGAAGAGGGAGAGTTCCAACAGAGAATTAGAAAGTATAGAAAAGTGGACAAATGGTTTATCTGGAATTGGAAAATGAAATTAAGAATTCAGTAGAGTTCTTGAAAGCAGATTATAACGAGTACCGAGAATTAAAAATCTAGAATATAGATCAACAGAACATACTTAGAATGAAACAGAAAGAGAAAAATTGATGTAAAGCAAGGAAATATAGGGCATTCCCTCGTGGTCCAGTGGTTGAGACTCAGCGCTTTCATTGCCGCGGGCCTGGATTTGATCCCTGGTCAGGGAACTAAGGGGCTTCGGCTTCCCTGATGTTTCATATGGTAAAGAATCTGCCTGCAATGCGGGAAATCCAGGTTTGATCCATGGGTCAGGAAGATCCCCTGGAGAAGGGAATGGCAACCCACTCCAATATTCTTGCCTGGAAAATCCCATGGACAGAGGAGCCTGGCGGGCTACAGTCCATAGGGTCGCAAAGAGTCAGACACAACTGAGTGACTAACATTTTCACTTTCAAGTAACTAAGATCCCAAAACAAACATAAAAAGAAAGAAATGTAGCTCTCACACACACACACATATATATACACGTATGTATATGTGTATACATTGTAAAAAATGTCTCATCAATGTCTCATGAGCAGAGGTGGGCAAGAATTAGACAGCAATATTTAAGGGAAAAGGTGAATAATTTTTTAAAATTGACAAAAGACATTAAAGGATAGGTTAAAAAAATGCTTTGAAGATCAACCAGGACAAAGAAAATCACACTTAGGCACATCAGAGTAGAGTTGCTTCTTAAAAAAAAAAAAAAAAAAATTCTTAGAAACATCTAGATCAAAACAGTATATGATTTCCAAAGGAGAAACAACAAGCCTAAAAGTTGACTTCTCACTAGAAAATAATGAAGTCAGAAGGCAATGTAAAAAAATCTTTAAAGGGCTTAAAGACAATAATTCCTTACCCAGTAAAAAATATCCTTCAAAAGTAAAGATGAAACAAGAATGTTTCAGATGAACAAAGAGTGGGACAATCCCTCACCAGTAGATACACAATAAAGAAAAAGAAGCTCTTAAAGCAAAGTAATCTTTTCAAAGAACCGACTTTTAGCTTTATTACTCCTAGCTAGGGAATATTTATTAATACATTCTATTCAGTAGTATTGATATCCTATTTCTTCTGAAAGACTCAAGGGTGGAGAGACAGAGAGACAGAGACAAAGGAAACAGGAGAATTTCCAAGTCATTAAGAAAAAGACTAAAAAACCACCAGAAAAAAATGCCCAAAAGATTAGATAGCCATTTCATCTTTAAAAAGTATCCAAATGGCAATAACTATATGAAAACAGGCTTAACAACATTAGTCATCAGAAGAAATACAAATTTTAAAATACAAATTAAAAAACAAGATACTGCTACACACTCACCACTATGACTAAAAAAAAATTTTAAAGATAGATGTTATCAAGTGTAGGTGAGGATACAGAGCAATCTTGACTTCTTGGATTCTGTCCAAGATGCAAATTGGTACAACCACTTGGAAAACTGGTGTGGTGGTTTAGTCCCTAAGTAATGTCCGACTCTTGCAACCCCATGGACTGTAGTCCGCCAGGATCCTGTATCCACAGGATTTCCCAGGCAAGAATACTGGAGTGGGTTGCTGTTTCCTTCTCCAGGGGATCTTTCTGACCCAGGGATTGAACCCACATCGCCTGCATTGCAAGTGGTCTCCTGCCCTGCAAGTGGATTCTTCACCAAAACTGGTAGCATACCAAATCTAAACGTGTGTGTGCCTGATAACTCAGATATTTCACTAATAGGTATGTACCCAAGAGAGTAAAATGTATGTGCATGCAGACTTTCCTCACACAGCACAGAACAATCAATATAGGAAAAATACATCCCAGTAGTGCTGTCTATCCATCTGCTGCAGAATCTTACATTGTAGAACAGCTGAGAGGGAAACCCGAGAACAGTGTTAGGGTGATACGACATACAGAAGCACTTACTCAGAGGCCTGGATCTAAACAGACTAGGCTCCAAAGCACTTGAGGAAGTAGACCGTAGTACATCCCTGCTAACTGAACTCCGAAGAATATCTTGACCAGAACTGAGAACTGGCTAGAACTTGGCTAGAACTGAGCTCCCTGACCTATTCTGATTTACCCCAGAAACTTTACAATTGCAATTAGGATTTCCCTGGTGGTCCAGTAGTTAAAATTCCATTAGTCACATGCTGCCAATGCAAGGGATACTGGATTAGATCCCACATGCCAGGTGCTGCAGCCAAAAAAAGAGTTAAAAAAAAAAAAGGAATAAAAACGTAGTAAAATGTGCCTCGTCTAACAGAACCACTAGCAACTACAGAAAGCTGAGGATTTTTTCAAGGTACTCCTGAAACCTGATTGGGATCATATGAGCCTTTCAGGAAAAAAAAGAGATTAAGACAGGAGCATATGATGAGTAGCTATTTATTCTGATTTATTCCCTCCCACTCGTCTTAAATGAAATACCACGACCAAGACCACTCACTCTGACAATGCATATTCCCAACAAGCCACTGCAAATCTTCTCCACATCTGGCAACAGGGTCTCCAACCAGAGAGTATCCTTCTTTGCAAGTATACATTATGTTTTTCCCAACAGGAAATGTGGCACCTTCATCCTAAATAGAAAAAAAAAAGATGGAGAGAGGAAGAATACATCTCTTTTGCATTAATAAATTGTTTCTTTAGATATATTCAGCCTAAAAACCATGACTTCTGTAATCATTAGGCAACCTACATTCAAATAGCTCACTTTGAAAACTGTCCATAAAATCATTTTTTCCTGTACAGTCCTAATTAACAACACTGATACCATCATTAATTGAAATAAAGATATTAATGCCACTGTACTATAATTTATTGACTGCTCCCCAAATGAAGCACTGTACTAAGCATTTTATCAAAATTATTTTAGTGGATACTGCCCAAGCAACTTCTCTTATACTTTCAGGAAAGTCTGTTATCAGATTTCAGAAATGTCTTTGTCCGTCAACTCTTCCTAATGAGGTGTTATGGGCTGTCCACTGGCAATCACACCCAACAAAAGGCATTATGAACACGGAGAAATGTTTACATCGTATCAACATATTCATGGAAGTCTGCATTTCCCACTGATGACTTTTAAGAGAAGCATAACGTTGCTCTTCGCCCACCACCCTCCCCTGCCCCGTCATGTTGCTGGAGCTGAGTCAGATTTGAGGACATGTCATTAGCCTATAATGCCAAGAGGTGAGATTTCATGGTGAAGCAAGGAAGAATCTGAAGTCTGAGCCTTGAGGGAGTCATCATGCTTGTTTGGTTTCTCTATTGTTGCCTTTCCTTATCCTTTTAGTTCTCTGCTACTCAAGGGGATGGTGAAGAAAATTGGCCTGGAAGAGGACTTGCAGGTGGAACAGCTCTGCTGTGGGCATTAGAACAAAATTCTATGGAGCCTGCTTCTAAAAGTCCTACTCATCCTGATCCATTCTGGCTCCATTATGGGAGTTGGTAGGAAACACAGCACCCAGATTGGCATTGAGATTTGCAGAAAATGGGGAAAGATATTTAATCTGCTTTGGTTCTAGACCCTAAGCCTTCATCTTTCTTGCAGAAGGGACCTCTATATGAGAAAGTCTAACTCAACAGTGTCTAAACCTGGCCGTCTCTGTCGGAATCACTAGCAGGAATTTTAAAACAAAGAAAAAAGATTCTCAGGCTCTACCCCAAACTTACAAAATGAGGAGGGGAGAAAAAAAGAAGAAAGGTCAAGTAATAATCTATTGTTCAGTTCCCTGGGTGCCTGTGAGGTAGCCAATCCACAAGACAGTGTTTAGAACCTCCAGTTCTTTGCAGGACACCCATGCACTGCAGCTGAAGACAGAACACACACCTCTGAATAGTACCTACATCTGGGGACATTTCAGCAGACACTCAGTGAGTATATGTTCAAGGGCCTGGCATTTGAGAGACAGAAACTGCCATGGAGCAAGCATGGCTGGTGGCGTTGAGAAAATCCTGATGAACAGCAACTCCTATGTGAGCACAGAGACACTTACTGGGGTTTGGAGCCAAAGTTTCATCATAACAAGGAGTGAGAAGAGCATGAATTAATATGGTCCCAAAGGCAAGAAAGTTCTCCCGAATGACAGTGGCAGATGACTCGTGTTCCTTCCTGAACAAGAAAATTGCTCAAAGTGCCATGACCCATATCTTGCCAGACACTGGCTAAATGTCTCACTGGCTCCTGGAATAAATAGAATGCTTCACCCCGGCCCTGGTAGTTATGAAAAACTTTAAACGACTCCTTTCAATGGAAAAAATATGGAACGTTCTCTATACTGAAAATCTTGCTTATAGATTCCTACTTTCATGTTCAGAATGGAAATGTTTAGCAGCCCTCTGGCATGATTACATTTCTAATTCATTGGGTGGTGATATTGATTTCCCTTACCATAGGAGATACACTGCCCTCTGCAGAATTCTAATCACCTTGGGCCAAAGAAGAAAAGTCACAAACTAAAACCTGATTAAAAACTGAAATGCACACATAAAACGCTTTTTAGCACTGCTTCATCACAGGAGGAGGAAATAGATTATGAACATCAGTAGAGAGCTAGAACTCAGAGCAAAGAGGATATGTAAAGAAAAAAATCTCTTTCATAACCAACTTGAACAAATCCGTCTTTCAAGGCAGGAGGTGATGAGCAGAATTTTGTTGGAACCAAAGACAAGGGAAAACAATGTGGCTCGAGCAATCTGAAAAGAAAAGGAAATAAAACATAATTAATATGATGGATTTGCTACTGTTAATAAAAATTTTACACTACAGTGAATTTTTCATTTGCATCTGAAGGGACTCCATCATGTGATGTTTTTGCCATTCTCAGAACCAAACATCTGATCACATGCATGACACAAACACAAACTTGAGCTTCCAAAAGATAACAACCAGGTCATTAGTGCAGAAAATAAGCATAAAGAAAAGAAAAAGAAATAAAAGTGTTTGGACAACACACATCCTTATATGACTTCTAGAGGACATCCATCTAACACTACTTTTTCTCCTACTGTCTGTCTCTTAAATACGTTAAACACAGAATTAATTCTCTATTGAAAATAAGGTAATTCAAGTTCGTGATCCTGGAAGAGAGATAACACAAAATAACCACTTCTGACTAAGCGCTCTCTATGTGCTAAGCACCATGGCAAATGTTCTACAAATGTGCCTCAGCTCAATTCACATGCACAGTAACCCCCTGAGATATGTGGGAAAAGTCTCAGAAAGTCTGAGTAACTTGTCCAAGGTTATAGAGGAAAAAATACCAGGACTAGATTCAAATCTAGTCAGTTGCTGTTGTTCAATCGCTCAATTATGTCAGACTCTCTGCAACCCCATGGACTGTAGCACGCCAGGCTTCCCTGTCCTTCACCATCTCCCGAGATTTGCTCAAACTCATGCCCACTGATGCCATGCACCCCCCTCAGCCTCTGTAGGCTCCTTAAACTTATGCTCTTTCTACCTCTCACAAGGCAATCTCTAGTGGGGCTCAAAATAATTGAATTCAAGCTGGTCCCTGTGGGGCTTCCAGGTAGGGAGGCCTATTTTTGTCCCCTGATTCTTATAGGCAAGACTCCAGCCTCCATGACCTTCCCTAAGGGCAAATTTAAATAGTTGCTAATCAAGGGAGAAGCAACCCAGAAAACAGCTGAGGTAAGACTAAGGAGACCCATCACCTGAGATAAAGAGAGCGCAAGCCAAGTATACAACCTGATCTTGTCAAAGACCCCACCCTTGGAGGTTTGTTATAAAACCCCCTCAGCAGATCCTCTGGGCTTGGGACACATAGTTTCTTGAGGCAGGAGCCTGCTATGTCCTCCTTTGCCTGGCACAGTAATAAAGCTATCCTTTTCTACTTCACCCAAAACACTGCAAGATTTAATTCAGCACTGGCACAGAGAGGCCGAGCTTTCGGCATCATGATCATGGTAACAGTGACATCCATCATTAGGCAATGATTATCAGTGGTGCCTCTGAGGTCACTCTTTCACCAATATTAACTCCACTCCAGGAACATGAAATCTGAAGGGAAGCCTTACAAATAGCCTCTGAATGTTACCTCCTTCTGAGCTGAGTTCCTTAAATTCTTGTCACAACTGAGGAAACTGAGAAATGTGACGCAGTAAGCATAGTTTTCCTTCTTGTAATAAGGAGGAAAAGGATATTTTCTCTCTTCTGAGCACCAAGAAGAGAGAATTCTCTCAGAGCTTCCTTAGGAGGCTCCTGTCCATCCAGCTTTATGTCTGCGGGCGAGGAAATACACCCGCTGGGGCCAAGGATCCCTCAGAGACCCTCGTCTTCCCAGAAATCTGTGCCCTGAATGCAGCCTTCTCCTCCTTCCAGATTTCATATGTTTGCCAGCTGACTTCCCAGGTGGCACTAGTGGTAAAGAACCCGCCTGCCAATGCAGGAGATGTAAGAGGCGCAGGTTCAATCCCTGGGTCAGGAAGATCCCCTGGAGGAGGACATGGCCTGTCACACTCCAGTATTCTTGCTGGAGGCACCCAAGACCTAGGAATAAGGCATCCCATCTCCCTATGCTAATACCACACACCCAAGCATCTTACATTTCGTCAACTCACGTGACCTTCAAATTATCTTTGTAGAATGTTTGCTAATCCCTGATCAGAAAAGGTTAATAAGGACGGTGTTAAAGAATGGGGTGTGCCATAAAGAATTTCAACCCAGGGGAACAATTCAGCAATGAAGTATTTTTAAAGATAGCTTTTGCGAGATCCTGACAGGAAGTCAGTATCAGACAACTGGGTTAATTAGTGAAGATGTTAACCATCTCAAATATGTGCCTGATGCTTTGTCCAAAGAAAATAAATAAGAGGGGGTGGTAAATCTGAAAATAATACAACTGTTATTGACTGCCTACTATGTGCCTGGCACTGTACTAATTACTTTGTGTTCTTAACCTCATTTAATTCTGACAACTTTCTGTTATCACTGTATCTACTATTTTTATCCTGATTTGAGGGGTGTGCAGTTAACTTGCTCAAGGTCTCAGAGCAGGCAGGTGGCAGATCTGCTTGATGCCAAAGCTGCTACTCGCATCCACTGAGCCAGACCACCTCCCAGTTCCCCAGCCTTTTGTAACAGCAGCATCAGGAACACTTGAAGCACACACGAGGGCTTCCCAGGTGATGCTAGTGGTAAAGAGCCCAACTACCAATGCAGGAGAAGCAAGAGATATAGGTTCAATCCCTGGGTCTGGAAGATCCCCTGGAGTAGGAAATACAACCCACTCCAGTATTCTTGCCTGGAGAATCCCCATGGACAGAGGGCTACAGTCCATAAGGTTGCAGAGAGTCAGACAGAACTGAGCGACTTCAGCACATCTAGACCAAGGAACAGAGGAACGGCATCTAGATGTCAAGGCACTCTCAGTGATTCTTACTGCCCACCTGCCTCTCCCGTTCAGCTGACCCCAGTGTTAAAAACCAAGCACTCCCTGATAACATCATCATGTAGGGTTTAAATGTTTCAATAGCAGCCATGATGTATTCCATGCATCTGCAGGGGGCATTGAGTTTTATGTAATTGCCAGGAGGTCTGGACTCCATTACCGCAAATGCTCCAGCTCCTCGTCTTCGCATTGCCTGGTTTCTGAGGTTTCTCCAATGCAGGATTTCCCACCGCCACTGGGAGGCGGGTTATTGCATTGTCGGCTTCTTGTTTTCTTCCCTTGAACACAGGGACCCCAAGAGGACCAGCAGTTCCACCCTCCATCCACCCCTCCTGCAAATAAAGAGAGATTTTTTGGAGAGCACTTGGAGAGAAAGATTTCTGTGCTTAATACTAAGCTTTCTGCTAAGTGGTGATTGAGGGAGGGGACAATCCGGAGTGCACTCCCTTCACTCTGTTCACTGAGGTCTTCCACAATGGCCAGACTGTCCCGCACACTGACTAGGATTGTCCATATTAAGACTGCATTAACAACTTTCTTGCAAAAATATCTTAAATTTGTGTATTATTTTACATTTTCAAAGCACTTCCACATGCATTTTTTTCATTCATTTGCTTCTCACAAGAATTAATGGAGGTGGCTAAGAGGTCTGTTAACATTTTCATTTGATAGGCATGGAACCCAAAACCAAATGGTTAAATGCTATGTCCAGCGCTATACTGTCAGCCGAGTGCCACATCCTGACTGTAACTCAGTCTTACAGCTGAATCCAGGCTCTTTTTTTTTTATCACCTCACAGTCTCTCAATAAAGGCATGCAAGGTCCTACTGTTAAAACAGTGATTGGGCCTCAGAAGAACATAGTCTATTGGGTATCCAGGGTTGGAGCTGTATAACATGAGGAAATATGCAAGTAGGAGAAATGTGTCTACCTCCTGTCAGCATCCTTCTTAATCTGCAGGTACCTCCTCACTCACCCTGGCCACCTTCCACCTCAGGGCTGGTTCCTGTCTCACAGTTTTTAGTATTTTCCCCATCATGTTCCTTGGGGGAGGTAAGAGAGAATTGGAAACATATACTAAGAAATTTGCTTTCCAAGTTAGAAACTAATCTCAGGAACCACTCCCTCAAAGCATTATTTTCTGCTAATAGAAGAGAGTGTTTACTGCTCCTTAGCTATTTCTACTGGAGAAGGCAATGACACCCCACTCCAGAACTCTTTTGCCTGGAGAATCCCATGGATGGAGGAGCCTGGTGGGCTGCAGTCCATGGGGTCTCGAAGAGTCAGACACGACTGAGCGACTTCACTTTCACTTTTCACTTTCATGCATTGGAGAAAGAAATGGCAACCCACTCCAGTGTTCTTGCCTGGAGAGTCCCAGGGACGGGGCAGCCTGGTGGGCTGCCATCTATGGGGTCGCACAGAGTTGGACACAACTGAAGCGACGTAGCAGCAGCAGCAGCTATTTCTGCTGCGTGACCTACATCCCTCTTCTTCCCCTCTCTTCCCCAACACTCACTCTTCAGTATTGTGCACACTGAAACTAAAATAATTTGTATAATAATTTTACCCAATCTTCCTTACTCTTTCTTCCACAATTAGAAATTGAGTTGTGAGTATGTGTGTGCTTAGTCGCTCAGTCATGTCCGACTCTTTGCGACTCCATGGGCTGTAGCCCACCAGTCTCCTCAGTCCATGGGGATTCTCCAGGCAAGAATACTGGAGTGGGTTGCCATGCCCTCATCCAGGGGATCTTCTCAACCCAGGGATCGAGCCCAGCCTTCCGCATTCCAGGCAGATTCTTTACCGTCTGAGCCATCAGTATTAATAGTAGGTAATAAGAGCTTGATGTTTTATGATTGCTACTCCATTCCTCACCAGCAGGGGGAGCTTCCAGTTTAGCTGCTGCTGCTGCTACGTCACTTCAGTCGTGTCCAAGACTCTGAGCGACCCCATGGACAGCAGCCCACCAGGCTCTCCCGTCCCTGGGATTCTCCAGGCAAGAACACTGGAGTGGGTTGCCATTTCCTTCTCCAATGCATGAAAGTGAAAAGTGAAAGTGAAGTCGCTCAGTCGTGTCCGACCCGACCCTCAGCGACCCCATGGACTGCAGCCTTCCAGGCTCCTTCATCCACGGGATTTTCCAGGCAAGAGTACTGGAGTGGTCCAGTTTAGCAAACAGCTGTAAATCAGCCCTTCAAAGGAATGAATCACAGAGGAGGTATTTTAATTTATCAGGACTGGTCACTTCGGAAGATATTAGGAGGCAAAGATGCTTTCTTGATGTTTGTCTATAAGCAACCATGGTTTAGTCATCTATTCATTTATCAAACATTTATTTATTAAGTCACTTTATGAATCAAGCCCTATGTCAGGCTCCAGGAATAAAGGAAGCAAACAGTTCTGACCTTAAGAAATGAGTTTCGAGATGAAAGAGCCACATAAATAAATATAAAAACAAATATACACAAATCGTCTCATACTTTGCCTACTCATAAAGTCAACTTCATGTGCTAAATACTTAAAGCACCAAATGCTCTGTTGAGTACACAGCTGTTGTTCAACAAATATTTGTGAATGAATGATTAATTGGTGGGACATAATGGAAAATAAAAACAGTAGTGTTTCCAAAGGCTTGCCACCAGAAAGGTTAGTCAGTGCAGACGAAAGCTCTGTAGACGTCAGTTAAGACAAAACTTTACTGAGATGACCATGGAAGGATGGAACATGTTTCAGGCAATAAATCTATTCTAATGGAGAGTGGAGGACTGGAGGCAGGTCTGTTAGTTCAGCGGCTCCCCTGGTGGCTCAGATGGTAAAGAATCCGCCTGCAATGCAGAAGACCCGGGTTCATTCCCTGGGTCAGGAAGATCCCCTGGAGAAGGGAATTGGCAAGCCACTCCAGTATTCTTGCCTGGAGAATCCCATGGACAGAGGAGCCCCGCAGGCTACAGTCCACGGGATCACGAAGAATCAGACACAACTGAAGCAACTATCACTTTCTGTGAGTTCAGATGGGGAAATCAGTGAGACAGCAAAGGGCCCTGACCCCAGTAGCTACAATCTGGAGGTGGAATAGAGAGGGAGAGTCAGATTCAAAGCCTGATGAGACTTCGCCCTATATCCATACATGAAGAAGCACAGTCTCAGAGGCCAGAGGGAAAGTGGCCACCGTGAGCGCAGCACACTGACCTGCTTGATCCCCTAAGAGGACTCCCTGCTCACACGCCACACCAGACGTTTTCGGTTTGCAGTAACACTGACACTGGCTTCCCTGAACAGTGGCCATGCCACCGTTTTGACAAGGCCGGCAATGGCAGGGGTCAAATTCATCCAGATACTCCTCGATGGCCCGTTTCAGGTATAGCTTTTTCACAGAGGCACAGGGTACTTCCTTGACCAGTTCATACAAAGGTGTTAGCTACACAGATAAAGACGTATCACATGGTCAGTAATCAGAGTTTTAGTAAGAATATTTTCCTTTCAGCATTTTGGCTCAACCCCATTAAAATCAAAAGCCACTCATCTTCATTCCAACTATTTCTTTTTCCAATAAAAAAAGAAAGCAACCCACTTTCTTTACAAGACAAATCTAGGGAAAACTAGGAATATTTTTTGCATTTTGTGTGAATGCATAAAAAATTTTAAAACCAATAGGACCTTCATTTTCTAGTTATTAAAAGATTGTTTTGAAGACCACACATCTCCACCCTTGCAAGATTCAGGTTCTCTTCAAGGCGATGTACCACATATGTTGTAGACTATGCATTTCTTAACAAGTTAACATGTATAAATCTGAAGCTGTTTTTACTGGTGCCTGTCTTTTTTTTTTTTTTTAATGAGTGTCACAGATCAAGTTTTTGTGTGTTGTGTTCCTAACACCATTTTCCCCATAAGCCCTGTGGTCTTTATTGCACAGATTTGCCTAACTCTCTGATTTTTAGGAACACATATGTTGTGTTATACAAGAACTGACTGTACCAATAAAACATCCTAAAATTCTGCCAGCCAAATTGATTCTTTTTAGAACTAACCTGCATGACTCCAGGAACCGATAAACCATGGGCACAGGAAGAAAGATGATCTGACAAATGTAATACTAGACAAGCCTAAGTACCTTCCTATTGAAAGAATCTATAACTCCTCTGAATCAGGGACCAGGAAGGCATAACCCAGTTTAGGTCAAATGCTAGAAATGCAAATTTTAGCATTAATTTCTCTTGGGATCTACAAGACATTTAACCTTTACAACTGAAATATGGACATACAAGATAATGAACCTTCTGTTTCCTATTATGTATGCATTCATTTCACTATACAAACCATAATTGGGATACAGAAAACGCTAATTACAGCCTTCTCTGTTTAAGCACCTTGATTTAATCTCACTTTCCCAGTGCAAATAAACATGACTGCTTTCTGGTGCTTTCTTCTTCCTTTTTTTTTTTTTTTTTAATTTTTTTTATTGGAGTACAGCTGATTAACAATGTTGTAACAGTTTCAGATGCACAGCAAAGGGACTCAGCCATACATAAACATGTTTCCATTCTCCCCCAAACTCCCCTCCAATCCAGGCCGCCACCTAGCGCTGAACATCACATACCTTTTGTTTTATGACTTCAGGAAGATCAGATACAGATCCTGCCCACTGAGAATATCGCCGTTTGTTTCCAGCAGGATTGTTCAGATCCAGGTAACTAAGGCCAGCCGAGAAGCCAGAATATCCTCCTCTGACAAATGGGACCCCTCGCAACAAATTGCCCCCATTTTCTACTCAAGGAAAAATCAAATAAGTTCAGATGTACAAATGAAATGAGAATGAGAAAATGAAATTGAAAGTATATCAAGTATTTTAACACAATCCATTTAAATTGTATGACGTTCTGGGAAAGGAAAAACTATGGAGACAGTAAAAATACCTGTGGTTGCCAAGTAGGAGGGATTTTTAGTGGATTTTTAAGATCTTTAAGGGACTTCTAGAGCAGTGAAATTGCTGTATATGAAACTATAATGGATTGTTGTTGAGTTGCTAAGTCGTGTCTGACTCTTTTTCGATCCCATGGACTGCAGCCCGTCAGTCTCCTCTGTTCATGGGATTTCCCAGGCAAATATACTGAAGTGGGTTGCCATTTCCTACTCCAGGGGATCTTCCCAACCCAGGGTTGGAACCTATATCTCCTGCATTGGCCAGCAGATTGTTTACCACTGAGTCATCAGGGAAGCCCACTCTAATGTTTACATGTCATTATGTATTTGTCCGAACCCACTGAATACACAGAACCCTCATGTAAACTATGGACTCTGAGTGATTATTCTGTGTCAGTATGGGTTCATCAGTTGTAACAAATGGACCACTGTGGCCTGGATCTTGATAGTGGAGGAGGCTGTGCCCGTGGTTGGGGATATAGGGATTCTCTGTACTTTTTGCTCAATCACTTAGTGAACCTAAAATTACTCTAAAAACAATATCTATTAAGAGAGAAAATAAAACAGACACAATCATTACCTAGTGGTAGATGATTATTAAGAGATTATTACTCATATTCTTAATGTTCTTAGTGTAATAAGAATATTTGGGAGAGGGAGGTGGGGGATGATTTTGGAGAATGGCATTGAAACATGTATAATACCATATAAGAAATGAATCGCCAGTCCAGGTTTGATGCAGGATACAGGATGTTTGGGGCTGGTGCACTGGGATGACCCAGAGGGATGGTATGGAGAGGGAGGTGGGAGGGGGGTTCAGGATTGGGAACACGTGTACACCCGTGGCGGATTCATGTTGATGTATGGCAAAACCAATACAATATTATAAAGTAATTAGCCTCTAATTAAAATAAATAAATTCTAAAAAATAATAAATAAATTATCATATTTTTTAAAAAAGAATATTTGTTATACAGGCAACTGTCTTGTTTCTTAGAAAATACATGTATATACTTAGGGATGAAACATTATGCTGTTTGAAACTTCCAAGTGATTCAGCAAATATTACAAATATTTTAAATACATATTTTTGTATTGCTAAACAGTCAACATTATAAATACTATACGTAGATATATATGTAAATATATCAAAATAATAATTATTACATATAAGGGATGGGTACATGAGTATTTATTACTATTTTCTTTCAACATTTCTGTATGTTAGAAATTTTTCACAAGAAAATGTCAGGAGGGAAAGTTCATTGCATCTGGAATACTATAGTAAACAAAATGCTTTTAATTAACAGGCATACATTAACACATAAAAAGTGTTTTTAAAAACTCAAATACTAATCAAATCCCTTTTTTTTCATATCTGTGCCTTATAATTTCAGAAATATTTTCATCTCCATGTGTAGCTGATTCTACACTGATCATGACTGGAAATTCCTAACTTGCTAATCAGAGCTTGATTTTCATTTCCTTTTTTTAATCAAATTTTATAATTTCATCCAATTTTACAAATTTAAAAATTACATTTTTATAATCAGAATATTAAGAAATATTAAGTCTCATAATTTTAATAAAAATACCCGTGTGTCCTCATCTTGTTAGTTACATCTTTAATATGCAAAAAGAACCACTTTTAAAGCAGTGTATTGCTAAGTTCAGTCCCTGAACTCCCAGAATCACCTGAACGACTGCAGATTTCTGATATCAGATGGATTTCTAGAAGGAAATAGCTGGGAGAAAAGCCGTGGACTGAGCAGCTGAACAGGCTAACCAGGTAATCCTCATGCACACCAAAGTCTGCGAATTACCACCTTAACTGATAAGCTTGTTTACAAAATACAGAGTCTGAGAAATCAGCTTTCATATTTATTTTTAAGCCTGTAGCCTCTCTCTCTACGCCTCAATAAGCTTTCTGCTCAGTTGGCCCTCTTCCCCTAGACAACAGCCCAGGACAACAGCGAAGGATCCAGACTATGAAGCCAGACATTGGAATCTCAAGCCTGACACCAACTGCAGTCTTAGGTAACCTCTCTGTGGCTCAGTGCCCTTGTCAGTAAAATGGAAATAAGGAATAATATCCAGCTCTTAGGTGGGAGTATATTGGCTAATTCTTGTAAATCACTTAAAATGGTGCTGGGCACATTGTAAGTGCTACCTGTTTGTTAAGCCCGAAAGAAAAAATAACACAAAATAACATTGACGAGCCACTTCTAATCACCAACCCAGCTGATAGCTGATGTCAACACCTTTTCAAAGCTCCCACTTTCATTTATATTTCCAGATCATTGTATTTCCACATTGTTCAACTACTTGTCCTTCTCCTTTGTCCCGTCAGCTCTAAGAAGACAGGCTCTTTTCTAGTGTGTTCACTGCTGCCTCACTAATGCCTCGAACAATTTCTTCAGACACTATAGGTTCCATAAATAGTTGATGAACACAGTAAGTAAATGCAGAATTAAAGCCTGGCTTAACAGTGTCTCCCTCCTCCTTGCATTTATCCGCTAAAGAATCCTCACTTCCCTGATGAGGACCTTAGCACCTGCATCAGTCTTCTCCTTCATCCCAACTTCTGCCATCATCCCAAGAGAACTTGAGCCCCAGTATCACTCCATGGCCTTACACATTTCACAGCACAGTCTCATTTACATCCCTACACACTAAAAATCTCTTCATCTTAGGCAATTAAGTCTTAATCACCAAATCCAATAAAGAATCTTCAGACGTTCTCTTACTTAACTTCACTCTAGCACTTCTCGCTATCAGCTTCTTCTCCTCTACCTTCCATTTTACTCATCTCTTCTGGTTTTTATCCTATCAGATTATTCCCTTTCAATCCCTCTTGTTTCACTACAACTTTATATTTGTCATCTTTCATTTATTCGCTCCCTGTACTGAATCCTTTAACAGCATCCCTCACCATCAGGATGAAACCCAAACTCTCTGACACAGTGTCTAGACAGTCTAAATCAGCTTACCCTTCCAGTTCCTTTCTCAATCACTCAAAGACTAACACACCACCTCCCCTACTCTGCCACCACCATCACCACCACCACCATGCACCAAAATCTTTGCCTGCACTGAGCATCCATATTACAGAGTGAAACTGAAGCTTCCCCTCTTGGTGTCCTTTTTCTAGACTGGTTTGCCAACCATCCTCACAGGAGACAGTGGTGGTGTACACGGAGGACATAGTTACAGAGCACAGGACATACCCAGTGAACCTTCTGCTCTGCACGATGGATGGATGCATGGATGCAGATGGATGTCCATGACATCCGACAGAGAGATCACAGGTAAAATAGCCAAGTATTTGAAAAACGCAAAATAGAACGCCTGCTGAAATGTCAAAGTCCCTTGGAGACCACGAATTAACCATAAGGGGATAAACTTGTAATGAAAATTACCCCCTTCTCATTTACCTGAAACCGATTTTAAGACCTCTTCCATCGTTGTGCATTTTTGTTTTGATGATGTAAACAAAAACTGGAAATGTGAGGAAGCACATTTCCTCTTGTCCTCTGAATGGAAATCTGGAGGAAAAAATTTTAAACGTGCTTAGTTTCCCCATTTGCTGAAAATCTTCTTTGAGATGCCAGGTGTGAGAGTGGGAGAAGAGATTGTTTCCTACCACTGTGGCCATATAATCAAAAATGTTATGATGTGTATATTTTCAAGTGCTCTAGAAGGATCAAAGGTCAAAAAAAGCAATATTTGATCTTTGTTATAAACAAAATAAGATACATGCATATATTTAGGGATAAAGCATCAAGTGTCTGTCTCACTTTCAAATGATTCAGCTGATATTGGCTTCTAATATCTTTAACCAGAGGGTGGGGTTACATGGATGATTTCTATATGAAACAGTGGAGGGAACTAAAATTGAACACCCCAAAGTTTGATATCTTTCACCCAACCACAGTCAGCTTCTCAGGCACAAGGCAAATAAGTAAAAGTTAATATGCAATGGCCTCCAGCCCACCTACTGGAGACACCAAAAACTGGGTTCTGGTTCTATAGTAATTAATTCCTAAAACCCTAGTTCTAGTGCCTCAGTCTCTCCATCTTTAACAGCTCTGGTTTCTACATTTTCTTCCAATGACATCTTAGTTGGTTATAATTTCTACTCATTATCAATTGGAATTTTGCCAATGTAATTTTAAAAAAGAGGATAGAAAATAATAAAGAGTAGAAATACATTTTAATATAATTTTACGAACAATATTATAATAAACTCAATATTTCTTAAAGAACACTTGTATGTATCATATCCCAGGAGCCTTGATTGATTTCAATTAAAACTTTGGGGAAGAACAGAAACTGCTCAAGTAAAATTTTTACTCAAAATTTTTACAAACTCAGAAGTCTTTTTTAAAAATCCTCTTCATTTCTTTTAAGATTTAAAGAAAAAAAACATGATCATGAAACTGAGTTTAGATCAAGCCGTTTTCTGGATTAATTCCCCAAAGAAATATTGCCTCTGTTGTTGCTACAAAAACCTATACTTGTGCATTCATTTCCAACCTATTGAGGTTGGAAACGTTCACATTCTAATTGAACCATAATTGGTTAAAAAAAAAAAAAATTAAGCCCAAGGGGGGAAAATAGTCCATGGAAACAGAAAATATTGTGGTTTACCCACAAGAGAAGGCTATATTCCTCCTCTGAATCTCATCTGAAAAGTCTTACTCTCCTCCAAAGTGGTAAGAAAGTCTTGACTGAAGAGGTGAACTGGGATAGAGAAGCAAGTATGGCCGTGAGCTTCAGGACAAAACCGGGAAGAAGTTTGGACTTGGCCCATAAATAAGCCAGGGCCAAAAGGTCTTTGGAGAGGAAGAGTGGATCCTAAGACTCACATGCTCCTCCAACATGGCAGTAGCTGGTGGGGAACATCCTCTCACCGTGGAATCAACCAACATGAACTCAGTAGCGTGCCCAGTTTCTAACAAGAATCAGGCAATTCCAGCAGCAACATAACATAAGGATAAAGCTAAGCTGATGCTGGAGCCAGCTAGACTTCCTTACAATCTGTATGCCTTGAGATGAGTCTCTTCACAGCACTGAGTCTGCATTTCTCAGTCTGTGGGGCAGGAGCCATAATGGATATATCACTGAGTAACAGTGAGGATCATTGCTGACATAGACAACTCACCTGTTGAGAAGGAATCAATAAATTTAAGCTATTGTTACAAGTCTTAGGTAGTAAGCAAACTTGTGATATTCAGAGCAGATTTGTTTTTAAAGGCATGGAAGTGGTAAAGAACAGAGGCAAATTAAAAAAAATACTTCATTGAAACATTTTGAGTTCTGCAATATTAGTAAAATCCTCATCCATTTTCCTCAAGGAATATTACTTAATCTGAGAAATGGGGAGATCAAAAAGTATTATAAAAATCTAATCAACACCCTCTAGTTATCTCTAATGACTTAACTTTCATTTCAGGATACTATCCAAAAGAGTAGGCAAGCTTTTTCTTAAGGCCTGGAAGATTTTGTGTAGAGTATAATGGATTCATACAATTTTGGATTCCTTTGCAATTTAACCTCTATTTGTCATATTTTAAAGCTCTAAAGTTTAACTACAGGTTATTCCCCCATTAAAATCCTTGCAATGCTTATATATAGCAATGTTTTTAATTACCAAATTTTTTGACTTTTTCTGAGTCCATATGAAAGATAACTTTGTATTCTCCTCCTAAGGACCCAGACTGAAGATAATGCGTCCCATACTGGTCAATCAATCTTCGGTAGGCGCTGTAGTCATACAGAGAGGGAAGGTAAGAGAGTTCCTTCCAGAATGACTCAGCCAGTTGTAAAAATTCCGGATTGTTATTGATAAACTGAGCCACTTCAACAGTGTTCTGAAGAACCAACAATTGATAACTCTATAGGAAGAAGAAAGAGTAAAAGGCATTTTAGGTTGAAGATTAAAAGGCAACGGAAATAGTTTCTGGTCCAATGTCTCCATCAACAGTCACCTACATTAATGCAGACTTTATGAATTTTTGTTTTTGATGCATAATGAGGTCTCTTCTGAGCCCACCCACTTGAAGCAATCTAAGGAATTTTTGGAATCTCAAACAGGAATAACATCTGAGTGATGACTTCATAACTTGTTTTATAGCTAACTTTTAAAACCCCAAGACAAAATTGTTATGCCCTCCTCAACTAGCAAAAAGGAATCAGTATCATTGACTACTAAATAATCTCACAAATAGGGATATAATGTCCCTAGAGTCCACATCTTGACAATGACTTATCAGTAGGGTGATCTAATTTATCTTTCATACTGGGGTATTTACAGGGTAAGCCACTTAATAATGAGATCTTTTAAACCCTTCCTAGGCATCTTTTCATGATATCCAAGACAGAGTTAACTTACACTAAATTCTCACTTATATGAATAATATAATATGGATATGATAAATGTTTTTACACTCATATTTCCACTTAGTCATAAAACAAACAATATCTATATTCCTTTATACCTTGCTTATGTGATTTATTTATCAAGTTACTGACTTTAAGAATGAGATGAATTGTGCATATTATGAATGATAATCAGCCTGAAAAATACTTCACCACTAAGTATGTATCAATTAGTACAATTCATCCCAACTGTTCAGGTTGCCCGTGATGAAAGTCTTAGTATCTCAAAACAACAGAATATCTAAAGTTAAGTCTTTTAACTCCTCAGATGAAAATGTTGGTCTCTCCAAAGTAATAAGGTATTTTAACATCTTTTATTGTAATACAGCTTATTTGAAAAACTCTAGTATTAGTGTTTCAGAAGTACATCTTCATTGGATTTTTGAAATTGTATATAACACCTATAGTACCATCAGTAATCATGATTTAGAAATTTAGGCTAGTTTTAACTAGAAGATTTTAAAGTTATAAGTATTTTTTGGATTTTTAAATAAGAACAAATAATGAGAAAATAAAAAGTGTAAATAAATACAACATGAAAGAGAATTAACAAGACAAAAGCTATACCTTTTAAAGAAGTATATTAGATTATCTCTTTGAAGAAAATACTATGCCCTAATTAAAAAATGATGGCTGATTATTTTGGTAAATATACTTTTGTTAATGTTAGAAATACTTAAACCAGCAAAATATGGAAAAGTTAATGAATATTTCACACTAACCTTTTTCTTAGCGAGTATATTCATATTTGAAGAGTAACCGTATGAAGAAGATGAAGAACTAAAAAAGAGGATACGTCCTTTACTAGATGATGAATGTTCTGTTGATGTCTCTTTTACATAAGCCCAGGTACTATTGTAAAATTCATTATTAAAATCATTATTTATTTTCACCTATAAAGAAAATGAAAATTTTTGCTGTGAGCAAATTAAGGTCTTAGATGTAACCAAGAATAATTTGTCATGGCTTCCCTGGTGGCACAGAGGGTAAAGAATTTTCTTGCAATGCAGGAGACCTGGGTTTGATTCCTGGATTGGGAAGATCCCCTGGAGAAGGAAATGACAATCCACTCTAGTACTCTGGCCTAGGAAATTTCATGGACAGAGGAACTTGGCAGGCTACAATTCCTGGGGTTGTAAAAGTCAGACATGACTTAATGACTAAACTACAACCACCACACCTTAAATATGTACCATAAAGAAAATGAAAAATTTTGCTATGATCAAATTAAGGCCTTAGATGGAACCAAGAATCTTTCATCATAGATCCCTTAACATGGATACTTTCTTCACATGATCTTCTCCAAAAGACAAAGCTCTTCATTAATGTAAAACAACAGTGATTCTCACTAAAACCAGGCCTATATGACTGTAAAGAATAGAGTTCATTATAATAATTACTTAGTCCATTATTATAACAATTAGTGCATTATTAGAATTACTCCTTGTCAACCAGGAGACATAGGACTAATAACAGCAATCCCATGTGATTCACAAAATATGTTTGTGTACAAACATCTTGCATTTTCCTTTAATGCCAGCATTTAGCCCAGAAGTGAGCAAATCACCAGAGTTATGCTAACAGAGACCTACAGAGCAGCTAGCTCTTGACTTTTCATCCAATAGAGGGACACAGAGATGCAAACAGGTGATATGAACTAGTTAGATCTCTGGGGCTGTGTTTTTGAAATATTCTATATGATCCGTAGTGGATTTAAATTTCTGATTCTGTTAGACTTAAATAAATGCTAGGGTTGGAATTGTTTTTCCTTTGCTAGATGGTAGAAGAAAAAGCCATCCCAGAAGAATTTTAAAATAGACAACAGGATAGTCACATGTGGCTGAGAAGGGACAGCTCCAGCATTCATGGAGAAGACTATCACTTCTTTATCCTTTATTTTGTCCTAGATTAAGTGTCAAATGAGGGCTATCAAGCAATATAAATGTTGGAAGCATCCAGTGGAAGGTAAGGTAATTAAGAAGTGAGCATACATCCCATCTAAGAGGGTCTAAACATTCAAACCCATCAGGCAGTCTTGTATGTTACTACAAGTTCTAGCATTGACAGATACCTGATGTTTCAGGAAAAGATATATATATATATATATATATATATATATAAATCTTCATGAAAAAAACTTTAATTTTTTAAATCATAGGCAACTAACTTGCTAAAAATGTGAGTCACCAGGAGAATAAAACAAAACATGCAATATGACTCTCAGTCTGCTCTGTATGAATATTCAAATCAGTAACTCTTCTTTCACAAGTATTTGTCTTTTATTATATGTTTATATACCTCTGTATTTAAAATCAAGGTATAAAAAATGCATAAAAAACCTAAATGATGAATATGATACATTTTTTTGGAGGAGGAAATGGCAACCCACTCCAGTATGCTTGCCTGGAAAATCCCATGGATGGAGTAGCCTGGCAGGCTATAGTCCATGGGGTCTCAAAGAGTCAGAAATGACTGAGCTGCTTCACTTTCACTTTTCCTGATACATTTTTAAAATAAAGCTAAAAAAAATACAATATTATGCAGCCATCGTAAATGATGCTTGTGAGGACAAACTATTCATGTTAAATGAAAAAGCAAGCATAACTGTGATATTTAGAAATCCTATTAACTACAAATATGCAAGTGTATGCCCAGTCAAAAAAAAAAGACTAGAAAGAAATTCAACAGCAGAATGCCAGGAAATATTGTAATACTTTTGTCACTGCTGCTGCTAAGTCGCTTCAGTTGTGTCCAACTCTGTGCGACCCCATAGATGGCAGCCCATCAGGCTCCCCCGTCCCTGGAATTCTCCAGTCAAGAACACTGGAGTGGGTTGCCATTTCCTTCTCCAATGCATGAAAGTGAAAAGTGAAAGTGAAGTCGCTCAGTCGTGTCCTACTCCCAGCGACCCCATGGACTGCAGCCCACCAGGCTCCTCCATCCATGGGATTCTTCAGGCAAGAGTACTGGAGTGGGGTGTCACTACCCATGTTAAAAATTAGGCATGCCTTCCAAAAACATGCCAGAAGAGAAGAAAAAATGGATTTAGCTATACCTTTTATTTCAGCATTATTTTCAATATATTATGCAATTGACTTGCTTAAAATTCAAGTGCAAAAATTCAGCTCAAGTCAAAATGAAGAATACACTATTATTCTTGACTACAAAGAGGATATTATTATTTTTATTCTTGACTACAAAGAGGACATTATTGTTTTTGGCTGCACCAGTGGCATGTGAGATCTTAGTTCCCCGGCCAGGGATGGAACCTGAGCCCCCTGAAGTGGAAGCATTCAGAATCTTAACAACTGAATCACCAGGCAAGTCTCAAAAAGGACATTATTAAAAATGTATTAGGGATTTCTAGAGCCATTAGATAGTGTCTCAGTCATATTTGGTCTTGGATAGACACAGAAGTTAGTTTTTCCTTTCTTAAGAAAGAAAAGTTATCTACCTTCCTGTTAAAGCAAAAAAAAAAAAAAAATAGTCTATTTTTTCTTATCTTCAAATGCACAATTCAAATACTTGATTCATGATTTATGCACATAAGCCTATTCAGAACATGAATTCAGCATCTCCTCACTCCTGTGAACTCTCCACATTGCCACAGGAATCTTTTCTCAAGGTAGTGTGATTTTTTTTTTCATTAGTTCATTGTGTTTATTTTGTGTATATTTTAAAATTTACACATAATTTTATTTTATAGAAAACACCCTCTTTTTTGTAAACAAGGATAAATCAGACCTTATATCTGATTATATTAAGAATTATATCAATTATATAATAAGAATTATATAATATCAATTATATCAATTCTTAATATTAATTGATGCAGCCTTCAATCTCTTTCTTTTTTTTTAACTTTTTATTTTTTAACTTTACAATATTGTATTGGTTTTGCCATGTATCAACATGAATCTGCCACAGGTATACATGTGTGCCCCATCCTGAACCCTCCTCCCTCCTCCCTCCTCCCTCCCTGTAGTGTGATCTTAAATTTGCTTCAGTTAATACCCTCTTCACTCTGGCTAAGATCCTGAATTCCCCCAGACTGAGTCTTCCTCTGAAATCACAATTCAAACATCCTACACTCTGACTTTTTTACTCTTTCAACTCTCATTCTACTTTTGCCATAGCTTATTATTCAACTTCATAGAAAGAAGCTCTGCAAGTTACTTTCCCTTCTCTTTCCCTATCAGCACCTTCATTTTTTCACTTCCTTCCTGTTGTGGGTAAGCTTCATGGTTCATGACTTCAACCATTCTCATGCCAATGAACCTAACTCTTGCCAATGAGCCTTGTCTAGGTATGTTCTGCCACCGTATTTGCCAGGCAGAAACTCAACTCTAGTTCAATCCTCACAGCCAAGCAGCTTAGCACTACTACAGAAAAATCACACAACTATCCATTGGTGGTATGAAAAGTTCTTTCATGATTTCTAATTTCAGGGGAACCCTCAATACATGCCAGCAATCCTAAATCTCTAGCCAATTCTTTCTCCCGTTCCCTACAGTATCAGTTTCAAAAGTTCTGCATCCATCTCAACCCCTCACTCTTACAGCCATTTCTTTCACTCTTAGAAGATAACCTTAATCTCTTTCTTTACAAATATTCCCTCTGTCAGACAAGAGACTACTCGTACTTCTGGCTAACAAATCTACAAACTTATGAACACCTTCACTTCCTTTCTGCACACGTGTTCCTCTTCCTATCTAAGGCTAATTTCTCTGACCTCTTTCTATACTGCATTTCTTCCCACCTCTCCAAAGGACCAATTAAATCAATTACTCCCTGTCTTACAGCTTCAAGTTTTCTTTCTCTACTGGCTTATTTCTATTAACACTTACACATATTCTGGGGCTTCCCAGGTGGTGCTAGTGGTAAAAATCTTGCCTGCCAGTACAGGAGACGTAAGAGGCATGAGTTAAATCCCTGGGTTGGGAAGATCCCCTGGAGGAAGGCATGGCAACCCACTGCAGTATTCTTGCCTGGAGAATCTCATGAACAGAGGAGCCTGGCAGACGACAGTCCGTGGGGTTGCAAAGAATTGGACACAACTGAAGTGACTTAACGCGTGCCTGTGCGCGCGCGCACGCGCGCACACACACACACACACACACACACACACTCTAATCCTGCCAAAGTAAAAGGCACTACAATGACTCTAAAGTCACACTTCTGGCCTTCACACCCTATAGTTGTCATCTGCTAAAATAATAGATGATACAACCTACCTACTTAGGTTATTATAAAGAAAAAATAAGGTACATTTAAAGCACTTGAAACAGTGCTTAGTATACAGAGGGCTCTTAATATATGTGAGCTATTTTATCATTATTCAAATTATTTTTTTGTTAACAAAGTAGATTTAGAAATCTCGGACAACTAGACTCATACCTTCAGAGGATGCAGAGGATCAGATAACTAAGCATTAATTAAAATTTCCTTTAGAATATGTTTTCGCTATTAATTTGACAGACATATCTGATCTCTAAATAACAAAGTGAGGTAAATCAAAGACAAATATCACATATCACTTATATGTGGAGTCTAAAAAATGACGCAAATGAACTTGTTTACAAGACAGAAACAGACTCACAGACATAGAAAACAAACTTACGGCTACCAAAGGGAAGGAGAGGGACAATAAATTAATTGGGGATTAGCAGATATCAGCTACTAAATATTAAGATAGATAAACATCAAAGTCCAACTGTATAGCAGAGAGAACTATATTTAATATTTTGTAATAAACTATAATGGAAAAGAATCTGAAAAGAATATATATACATATATATATTTAAAGACTCACTTTGCTATACACCAAACACTAACACAACGTTGCAAATCAGTTACATTTCAATAAAAATTTTAATATTATGAAGTATATCCAAGACCAAAACAGGAGGATCCAGAAAGTTGTTTTCTCCACCCTGATCTTTGCTCACTGCCATCTGCAACTCATTACATGCTGAGAATAAACAAGACTGTCTTTCAACATCTCCTAAGCTGAACTAAGCAGGGTGGCACCTTCCCAAAGTGACCATGGAGCAGGAATGTGCTTGAATTTCAAAGGCTTCCTTGCAGTATGAAAAACATGAGCAAACAGAGAAACAAGCATAGCTTCAAAGCAAGTGGCCTCCTCGGTAAGAAATGGGGTTTGTCCTGGGTACGCTATCAAGCTGATTTCCAAAACAGAGAATAGAAGAGAGATTGACCGATACTGTTTTCTGTTTATTTACTAATGTTTATGTTCCAACAAGCCAAAAGTCATGTTCTACCTGAAGAGGGCTGAATCTGCAGTGGCCCCCAGTCTGTCTGAACTGAGGAGAACGTCGACCACCTCTGTATTGGCACCTGGGTTTCACGCTCGCCTGACTGACTCACTGCCTGCTGCTTCCACCTCACTTCCCTTGGGCTGGATTCTCAAAATGTCTCTACTCTTCACTCAGTAACAGGCTGTAATTTCCCTCTACCTCTGACAAACATTCCTTCAAATTCAGTGACTAGAAAGGCATTTCAGATGTCAATCCAAAAACCAAGCCACACTGTGAAAAATGAATGGCAGGATTATGCTGTTATTAAATTATTTTTTTTCTTCAGAAGTGGCAGGCTTCCAACATGTCTTCCTTCCAACCATGTCAAAAGTCCTCTCCCTTATTATTTCCTCTCTTCTATATGTGTATGTATACACACACACACACACACACACACACACTTCTCCCCCTTATAATAATGAAAGAATTATCAACACATTACCCTAGGAATAAGAGGAGAAAAATCTCTCTGCATATACCTACCTCACATTCTCCCTTTAGGCCAAACGATAAATTACAATACGTGTTTTTCACCATGTTAGAATCTAGAGTTGAAAAAGCATTTAATACAATACATTGGGAGAGTAAACTGGGCTTCCCTGGTAGATCAGCTGGTAAAGAATATACCTGCAATGCAGGAGACCCCAGTTCGATTCCTGGGTCGGGAAGATCCTCTGGAGAATGGATAGGCTACCCACTCCAGTTTTCTTGGGCTTCTGTGGTGGCTCAGATGGTAAAGAATCTGCAGTGTGGGAGACCTGGCTTTGATCCCTGGGTTGGAAAGATCCCCTGGAGGAGGGCATGTCACCCTACTCCAGTATTCTTGCCTGGAGAATCCCCAAGGACAGAGGAGCCTCATGGGCTACAGTCCATGAGGTCACAAAGAGCAACTAAGCACAGCACAGGGAGAGTAAAATATACTAGAAAAACGAAAGGCTGTGAAGTCCGACATACTGGCATGTGTGCTAAATCACTTCAGCCATCTCCAACTCTGTGCGACCCTATGGGCTGGAGCCTGACAGTCTCCTCTGTCCAAGGGATTTTCCAGGCAAGAATACTGGAGTGGGTTACCATACCCTCCTCCAGGGGATCTTCCCAACCCAGGGAGCAAACCCATGTCCCTTAGATCTCCTGCATTAGCAGGCCGATTCTTTACCACTAGCACCACCTGGGACATGCTGGGACCAAGGCCTAAGCCTTACTACTTATTAATTTAGTGACTTAGAGCAAGTCAGTTGAGGTCCTCTGAGCCTTGATTTCTACTTCTATAAAACAGTAAAATATTACTTACCTTCCATAGATATTGTGAAGATATCATGATTAAAATTATACAAATTTCTTAAAATAGTGTGGATGCCACCAGAGATATTTAAAACTTGGTAGCCATGATCATTTTTCAGATCTGTTTCACTTTCCATTTTCATGATTCAATAATTTTTAAATGTTAACTTAATTCCATTATAAGTTGGAGGTTTGTCGGTTTGCTCCTTATAATCAGAACTGCTTTCTGAAGATGGCTAATTTTGGTAAACTAAAGGCCCTTCCCTCTGAACATTCTAATAGTTTTGCTTGACAAATTTGGGAGTAATCAGTAAGGAAGGTTGAACTGGAAAATTTCGAGTTCTTGGAAGATGAAAGGAAAGGCATGAGAGAGGAAACCTTGGAAAAGAAGAGCAAGAAACAGGCTAAAACAGGATGAGACCAGAAACTTCTTTTTGTTGAGGTTGCGGAAGGACAGACAATTTAAGATGGAAGATCGCAACTGTTTTTGTTGAATGAGTTGGCATTGCTATAGCAGACAATCTCTATGTTCCCTTTAAATCTTCAGGAATTTACCCTAAAGCCATTACGCTTTTGTCTGAGTAGATTTTGTGTGGAAATCAAGGAACAGGATGAGATTAGGTAGTGTGTATGACAGAAACAGCCCGCAAGAAGCAGAGGAGACCTGGAGACCATAAATGAAGTTTAAAAGCCTGGAATACAGATGCTGGCAATGATGTGGAGCACAGGTCACTCTTCCACACTGCTGGTGGGGTATAGATGGACTATATATATATATATATATAGTTTTGGAAACTTTAGAAAAATATAACCTATACATAACCTACAAGGCAGCCATTCAAGTTCCAGGTGTTTGCCCTAGAGAAACTCCAGCTCATTGGCATGGAACAACTCATGCACAAGAACATTCAAGGCATTTTCATAAGAAAAAAAAAAGGAAATAGTAGTAAAAATGCCATCTACATCAGCATGAATAAATTTCAAAACTAACCTTGAGTGAAAGAACAATTCACAGAAGAAAACATACTCTATGATTTATCTGTGTAAGTGGCAAAGAATAAGCAAAACTAAATCACAAATTTTTCTTTAGGACAAAGACATACGGGATAAACATATACAGGAAAACAAGGAAGTGATTAATATCAACACAAAATGTAAGATAGTGTTTACACGGGCTGTACAGGTGGAGAGGATGCAACAGAGAGGGGCAGACGGGAGCCTTTAAGTCAGCAGCAATACTCTTATTTCTTAAGGTGGGTGCTAGGCATACATGAGTCCTATTTGTGTAATTGTTTTGTTGTCCAGTTGCTAAATCTTATCCAACTCTTTGGAACCCCATGGACTGCAGCACACCAAGCTTCCCTGTCCTTCACTATCTCCTGGAGTTTGCTCAAACTCATGTCCGTTGAGTTGGTGATCCAACCATCTAATCCTCTGTTGTCCCCTTCTCCTCCTGCCCTCAATCTTTCCCAGTATCAGATTCTTTTCCAATAAGTCAGCTCCTCGCATTAGGTGGCCAAAGTATTGGAGCCTCAGTATCAGTCCTTTCAATGAATATTCAAGATTGATTTCCTTTAGTATTGACTGGTTTGATCTTATTAGTTTTCTCCAAACTGCTAGTATATGTTATTCACATGCTTCTGCACATATGAAATATTTCATAATTGCCGCCACCAGGGGGAGACTCTGTGGCCAGCAGAGGCCCCGTTGGCAGCGCTGCTTCCTGACCCGCTGGTCTTCCGGAGTTATTACATTAGTGACATCCTGGAGCGTGTGCTCTGTTTTGGAGGGAATATCCTGAATATTACAGGGAACGTGCTCCTGGCACTCTGAACAGTGGAAGAAAATCCACTGGGTAACATCATTACCCTGGTGGCCAAATGGAGGCTGCAGATACAGAAGTAATTCGGGATCTGCCATATCAGAGCTAAAGATAGTTCCCTGCAGCTAAAGATAATTCCCCCACCAAGGATTGATCTCCCTCCAACCTCCACAGTGAAAGCATGGAGTCCCAACCACTGGACCACCAGAGAATTCCTTATTTTGCATTTTTAAGTAATGTTATATAAGGGGTATCATACAGGATGTCCTTGTGGGCTACTTTAATTCAGCATAACTTGCGATTCATCCATGTTGTAGTGCGTATGAGTAGCTCATTCCTTTGCATTGCTGGGTAGTATTGTATTGTATGGATGTAATATCTATTCACTTTTGATCTATAATCGGATTGTTGTCAGTTTTTAGCTATCACAAATAAAGCTGCTATGAACATCTGTGTAAAAAAAAATTAAAAATAAATGCATTTTTAACCATGGCAATGGTTAGGAAATTATCACAATCAGTTATGACTGGAGTCTTAACACCCACACAGGGACAGATTATCAGGTTCCGGGAGCATGGAACTGAAAATGAGACAATAGATATTTCAGCATGAATGACACAAATTAAAAGTATTATTGCCCTGTACCCCAGAGTTAAAGAATATGTGTTCTTAACAAACTAGAGAATATAACATAAAAGAAGTAGACTCACAGATAAGGAAAACAAACTAAAGGGTTACCAGTGGAGCGGGTGGGGGAGAGGGGGCAACACCGGAGAGGAGAGGAGGAGGCACAAAGTAGCAGGAGGGTAAGACAGGCTCAAGGGTGTGTTGTAAAACACCGGGAATATAGCCAGTATTTTTTTAACAACTGTAAATGGAAAGTAGCCTTTAAAAACTGTATAAAATTTTTTAAATGTTTACAAATAAATAAAACATTTTTAAAAGGAAAATGTATTCTTTTTAAGCTCATATAAGACATTTATAAGAACTGATCGCACATGAGGCTACAAGTAAACTCAACAAAATATCAAAAAGCTCAATATCATAAATAATGATCTCTGGCAACAATTTACAGACTAGAAAGACATTAAATCCATAATTAAGTACCTGGAATGTGTAGGAGAGGATATTTCCACTCAGTCTGTAGAAATCTCTCCCATCCCCACTGTACACCTTTCTGCATTGACCACCAAAACTTTTGGTATTGAGGACTTGGTTTCTAAACTGGCCCGTTAGCGCATTGTAACTGTTAAAAAAATGAAAGAAGAAAAGGCTGTTAAAAACCAGAAACAGCAGTTGCTAAAACAGGCATCATTAGTGAACTCTGGATATTCTTGAAACACATTACAGTTAATGTGGGTGATCTCAAATAAAATCCTCCTAAAGCACACCATACATTACCAACTCCCCCTGATTGGTATAATGGCTAACACTAATAAATGGGGAAACCCAAGATCTTTTTAGCCCTAAGAACAGATTTAGGAAACACACAGCTCTTTTGTATCTATGGCAACAGCTGGTTTTAAATTGCATCTTTAGATAAAACCAATACAATTAAGATTACTCTTGAGGAGATAGAACTCTCTACAAATGAATTTCAACTAATTGGCCCCTTAGCATGCTAACTGGTATACTCTTTGGAGTAATTTGAGCACTTTTCTGTTAACATATTTCACATCTATCAGTCTCAGAGATTATCTTAAAACCTTGAAACCTTAACTTGAGCCTGACCTTTAAAAGTTTTTCAGAATTCTTTTTGAAAAGGCAAACAGGATCACTCTAACTTCACTTGAAAGTTCCCAGCTAGCTGAGACAATTACTTTTCATCCCGAAGGTCCCAACATAATTTCTCTTTTCTTCCACTGCTCTCATTCTGTGGTCTCTCAATTCCCTTAAATAGCCCCACATCATTGAATTAGTTCTCCTCCCCATCTCCCTCTCCCATAGGGTGACTGACTGGCCAGGTTTTCTCAGGTCTGAGGGGTTTCCTTGGATGCAGGATTCTCAGCGCTAAACCCAGGACACTGCAGGGACAGCTGGTCCTTCCATGCTTTACCGTATATACTTACAGGTGTATATATAGGAATTTTTTTTAATGTTTCAGGATGTGGCAAAGAGGTCTAAGTAAAGGTTGACTATTAGTTGATTTGCTATTAGATTTACCAAACCACAGACTAAAACACAACAAAATGAAAGCTACAGCTCGTAGATGTATACAGGAAGCCACCCGGCACCTTACCCACGTCCGGTAAGCTCTATGTTTGGAGGAGGTTTATCCTTGTCACAGGCAGGTCTGCTTTCTGCATCCTCGCATCTGTCTTCATCAGCACCGTCCTCTTCACAGTCAGAATCCCCATTGCAAACCAAAGATTTGCTGATGCACTGACCTGAACACAAGACCATCCCCCACACAAAAATATTAGAGGAAAAAAGGAAAACACTACCTGGGGTCAAAAGGTTTCAGCCTGGGCTCCCAACACAGTACTGATACTCTAGTGTGAATTTAAGATAAACCCTCACTGCCCAAGGAACGAACGCTGATTATTTTCATCCTCATTTTGCAACATGCAAAATTGATTCTGACCTTGCTGCTGCTCCTGCTGCTGCTAAGTCGCTTCAGTCATGTCCGACTCTGTGCGACCCCAGAGACGGCAGCCCACCAGGCTCCCCCGTCCCTGGGATTCTCCAGGCAAGAACACTGGAGTGGGTTGCCATTTCCTTCTCCAATGCATGAAAGTGAAAAGTGAAAATGAAGTCACTCAGTCATGTCCGACTCTTAGCGACCCCATGGACTGCAGCCTACCAGGCTCCTCCGCCCATGGGATTTTCCAGGCAAGAGTACTGGAGTGGGGTGCCATTGCCTCTGACCTTGCATGAACAATAAAATTGACAATAGAACCCAAATTCAAATTCCGGGCTCTTATCCATAACCATCAAGCATTTTGGTCTCCAAAATCATACAAGGTCAACCATTGGGAAGACAGATTGACTTCCTGCTCTTCAACTTTTGATTTCTTTTCTGAAATCACTGACGAAGATGCTGAAGTCCTGCCTTTCTTGGTATTTTAAATATATATGCTTTGAGAGCATGGGGACTGGATTAAAAAAATAAAATTCATTCTGAAGTCTGTCTTTTCACCTTGCTTATACTTTCTTTTGTTGTGCAGAAGCTTTTAAATTTTAATTAGATCCCATTTGTTTATTTTTGCTTTTATTTCCAATATTCTGGGAGGTGGGTCATAGAGGATCCTGCTGTGATGTATGTCAGAGAGTGTTTTGCCTATGTTCTCCTCTAAGAGTTTTATAGTTTCTGGTCTTATGTTTAGATCTTTAATACATTTTGAGTTTATTTTTGTGTATGGTGTTAGAAAGTGTTCTAGTTTCATTCTTTTACAAGTGGTTGACCAGTTTTCCAACCACCACTTGTTAAAGAGATTGTCTTTTCTCCATTCTATATTCTTGCCTCCTTTGTCAAAGATAAAGTGTCCATAGGTGCATGGGTTTACCTCTGGGCTTTCTATTTTGTTCCATTGATCTATATTTCTGTCTTTGTGCCAGTACCATACTGTCTTGATAACTGTGGCTTTGTAGTAGAGCCTGAAGTCAGGCAGGTTGATTCCTCCAGTTATAAGCAAGGTGAAAAGACAGCCTTCAGAATGGGAGAAAATAATAGCAAATGAAGAACTGACAAACAACTAATCTCAAAAATATACAAGCAACTCCTACAGCTCAATTCCAGAAAAATAAAAAATCCAATCAAAAAATGGGCCAAAGAACTAAATAGACATTTCTCCAAAGAAGACATACAGATGGCTAACAAACACATGAAAAGATGCTCAACATCACTCATTATCAGAGAAATGCAAATCAAAACCACTATGAGGTACCATTTCACGCCAGTCAGAATGGCTGCAATCCAAAAGTCTACAAGCAATAAATGCTGGAGAGGGTGTGGAGAAAAGAGAACCCTCTTACACTGTTAGTGGGAATGCAAACTAGTACAGCCACTATGGAGAACAGTGTGGAGATTCCTTTAAAAACTGGAAATAGAACTGCCATACAATGCAGCAATCCCACTGCTGGGCATACACACTGAGGAAACCAGAAGGGAAAGAGACACGTGTACCCCCAATGTTCATCGCAGCACTGTTTATAATAGCCAGGATATGGAAGCAACCTAGATGTCCATCAGCAGATGAATAGATAAGAAAGCAGTGGTACATATACACAATGGAGTATTACTCAGCCATTAAAAAGAATACATTTGAATCAGTTCTAACGAGGTGGATGAACCTGGAGCCTATTATACAGAGTGAAGTAAGCCAGAAAGAAAAATACCAATACAGTATACTAATGCATATATATGGAATTTAGAAAGATGGTAACAACAACCCTGTATGCGAGACAGCAAAAGAGACGCAGATGTATAGAACAGTCTTTTGGACTCTGTGGGAGAGGGAGGAGGGGAATGATTTGGGAGAATGGCATTAAAACATGTATAATATCATATAAGAAACGAATCGCCAGTCCAGGTTTGATGCAGGATACAGGAAGCTTGGGGCTGGTGCACTGGGATGACCCAGAGGGATGGTATGAGGAGGGAGGTGGGAGGAGGGTTCAGGATGGGGAACACGTGTACACCCGTGGCGGATGCATGTTGATGTATGGCCAAACCAATAAATATTGTAAAGTAAACATAACAATAATAATAATTTAAAATTAAAAAAAATAATAATAAAAAAATAAAATTCAACATTTATTTAACACCTTCTTTGTTCTAGACACTCCTGGGTGTTGGGATGCAAGTAAAAAGGAATTCACCAGGCTTTTCATACATTTTACAATCTAATAGGAAAGAGTGTGAAGATAGATCATTGCAATTCAGCAGTATAACTGTCATGATAGATAAAAGCTGAGAGTACCAGAGTACCAGAAGAGAGGAAGCACTAGAGGTACCAGATGATCTAGCCCCTGCCTCCCTCCCCAGTACCATCTCCAGCCATTCTCTTACCAGCTGCTTACGCCCTAGTCATACTGGATCACTTACCTAAATCAAAGGTCAATCTTTTTGCCATCTCCACTGACTTTGCAGATAGTTTTCTCAACCTCAAAGGGGTTTCTCTACTTCTCGCCTACTTGTCCTTCAAAAATCAGATCATATATTATCTTCTTTCAAAAACCACCCCTCCCCCACAAACTATGCTGTATGGCCTTCATCTGCGTCCTAATAGCAAGCATGGCACAAAACTGTCCTGCTAGCCCATCCCACTATGCTTTTGATCCAATGCAACAAACGTTTGTTGAGAGTCTACTATGTACTACACACTCCAGATGAAAAAAATAAAAGAAATAAAATCCACATCTTCAAGGAATTCACAGTCTACCAAGAGACACCCAGGGCAACATATACGTCAGATTACAGATGATACAACACACATGGAAAACATGGAAAGTCGTTTGTTAAGTAGCTTTATTAGTTGGGTGTTTAGGGAAGGTTTCCCTAAGGAGGCATTGTCTGACTTGGGTTTTGAAATTAAAATAGGAGTTTGAGAGGTATTGTTGAGAAACACTCCTAACACAGGAAGTTTTTATGTACTATTCTGCCCATAAAACTAAGAATTTTGAGGGAAGAGGCTGTTTCATTCTACATTCGTAACCCTCATTTCTGTATCTGAACGTAACAAAAATAATAAATGCTTGCTAAAAGTTGTTGAATTAACCTGTCTGCACAAGTGCAACACAGTGCATGCCTGCTAAGTTGCTTCAGTTGTGTCCAGCTCTCTGAGACTCTATGGACCATAGTCCACCAGGCTCCTCTGTCAACAGGATTCTCCAGGCAAGAATACTGGAGTGGGTTGCCATGCCCCCTCCTCCAGGGAATCTTTCCAAATCAGGGATTGAACCCATGTCTCCTCCATCTCCTGCAGGAGATGTAGGAGGGTTCTTTACCACTAGGGTCACCTGGGAAGCCCAAGACAAGAGGTCAAATAATATCTAATCCAAAACTGTGTTCAGTCCCCTATGCATATGGATGACCTGTATCACTCCTTAATTAACTAATCTTGTAAACATAAAAATAATTTGGGCAGTAATATTGTTTTTGCCTGACTTGTCTTTATTCTAGTCTCCTTCTATATCTTAACCAAAAATGCAATATCAGGAACTGTTTGGGCCTGTCAATAGCCATGTTTCTTTTCAAAGAGTATCCCCATCTTTATTGCTGGATGCCACCCATGCATTTGAAAGAATGATAGTTGAGTATGCAAATAATATGCCAATAAAAATCCAACTGATTTGGGGAAAACTGGTATCAGATCAGATCAGTTGCTCAGTCGTGTCCGACTCTTTGCGATACCCATGAATCACAGCACGCCAGGCCTCCCTGTCCATCACCAACTCCCGGAGTTCACTGAGACTCACGTTCATCGAGTCAGTGATGCCATCCAGCCATCTCATCCTCTGTCGTCCCCTTCTCCTCCTGCCCCCAATCCCTCCCAGGAAAACTGGTATAGGCTAATATAAATGCAATACAATTCAACAAGTATATACTGAGCAAGTTAAACAAATAACGTTTGAATTCACCCTCTGTGTGCTGAGCCTATGAGAAGCAAATACCTGAGAAACACCTGAAACGTTCTCCACATCCCTCTTCTGTTGGACATCCTTGAGTAGGTTTACATGGTTGTGTTTCAAAAGCACTTCCCACACAGGAATGGCCGCCATACTGTCCATAAACAGCAATTGACCGCCTGCGAGTCTAAATACAAAACAAACACATTTCCAGTATCTCCAGGTTCCTTTATCTGAGAAATAAAATCTGAGATAAGTTAATACATTTGGAGAAATGACATTCATAAAATTTTTCTGGTGTACTACAGAAGTAAAATGTCCAAAATCAATGAATCCAGAAACCCATTTGTCTTTGAGTCTGGTGACACTTGGGTTATTATTTCTAGAGCACTCCCAGTTTATATTTATGCTTAGGGTTGAGTGAAAAAAAAATAGTGAATCTTTAAGAATTCTGGATAGAACTATAAGCAAATAGATCACAATACAGAATAATTCATTTTTCACCAAAGCAATGTACCAAGGGTTAACTAGAAAAGGTGAAGTGAATTTTGCTGGAGGAAAAGTATGGGTACTAGAAAGGGGAGCTAAGATGAAGTGGAGTTAGGGAAACCTTTAGAAAAGTGGTGGAAATTGATTTGAGCTGAACCTTAAGCCTTCTTCAGGAAGGCAAAACAGTCCAGAGAGAGATAGATAAAGGCTACCATGAAAGTCAAATTTACAAAACAGAAGCCTAAGTGGTCCACAGATGAAGGTACATCTACAATGAAACTTCACTGGAAATCCAAAATCACTGATCTGTGAAATTAGAAATATATCAAATGCACCTGCTGGGGGTGGGGATAAAAAAAGTTAGGGGAAATCACTAAGCCAAATGTGAGAACTAATTCATCCTAAACTTCATTTACTCAATATGAAGACATGTATCTAGTGTTTAAACAAAAAGAAAGATCTACAAAATCCTTTTCCTCTCCAAAGGCAATCAAAGGTACATCTTTTAAGCCTCTTATCCATTTATTAATCTTACCCATTAATAAAAATGGGCAAAATCTGAGATTCCAGAAAGTTTAAACCTTGAGCAAAGACCAACAGGGAAGACTATATATATATATATAAACCAAGTTTGCATCTATTCATTCATCCTAAATTGAGACGACATGTAATTTGAACTTTGAGCAGGTCTGCGTCAGTCTGGGCCTGGTTCTGGCACATTTGATTGCACCTAAGCAGAGAAGTCATGGAGGAATGAGTGAGGAATGGAGCTCAGTACAGTTTCTCAGCTAAGTTTTTAGTTTGTGTATTTAGTAGAAGACATCTCTTATACGTGGCTTAGAAATGTGTGTTTTTCTGAAGTTCCAGAGCACAGACTGTGTTGGTGTGTAAGTAATGTTTTCCTTCTCCACAGACACCAGCATGACCTTGATGGCTGCCTACTCTCAGCATCTCATTCTCACCTGTCAAATTCTGATCTCATGACCTCATTTTCATTTTCACTTGTCTCCTTCTGGATGAAAATTCTGTTTTTATAATCTGAGCATGATGACCTTCCCTCAAAACAATTACTCATATGAAAAGTACCTTCTATCTACCTCTATTTAATGTTCTTTCTTAACTTGTTTTTAAATTCTAAAAGTGCTTCCTGAGGTTGGTGTTTGTTTGAATTTTGTCTTGTTATTCATGTACCTATTTGCCTGTAATCAGAGTTGTCATCTATTATATTTGCCAGAAGCCAAATTCTACACTTGTGTAATTTATTTTGCAAATACCTCTCATGTAGATACTAAATAAATGCTTGAAAATTGTGATAATGATGATGCTTCCAAACATAAATTATCTTCTATAATATGGTTCTTTTAGTACTTCTAAATGATTTTTAAACACACATTTTTATCTAAATTGAACCACTTTTAAAATGCTTTATGAATATCAAATCATGTTGTATACCTGAAATTAATGTTACATGTCACTGTATCTCAGTAAAAAAAAATTTAGTCATTCAAATGTTCAGAACCTTTGAAACAGCATTATATTTTTTAAAGTATCCTAAGATGATCATCAGAAAAAAGACATATTTATATACAAAAATGTTCATTAAAGTTTCATTCATAATTACAAAATATGTAAGTAAACTAAATCTCAAACAAGAAAATGGATAAAGAAGATTGGTATATTCATATAATGGAATATACAATAAGAAAATGGATAAAGAAGATTGGTATATTCATATAATGGAATGTAATACAGCTGTTGAAATGCATACTGATAACATAATATTAAGTTAAAATAGTAGAATACAAAATCATGAACAAATGACCCTATTTTAAAAATCATTAGCACACAGAAAGACTAAATACTAAAATGCTAGTATATTGATTTCTTCTAAATGGTAGAATTATGAGTAGCATTTTCTTTATACTCTTCTATGTTCTTTCCAATGAATAATTTATAATAAGGAAAAAGTAGACATTTTAAGGGTGCTCTATAAGCTCCAAGTCAAGTCAGGTTTTTTATTTATATTACTTTTGTACTAAACTTTAAAACATTGAAAAATGTTTGACTTTTCATGGTCATTCACTATCTGTTAGGTAAAATGAAGCAACGATTTTGCTACTCTTAGTGTTTGTTTCAAATGAAAAGTTGAATCCAGGAAATATGAAATTTTGAATTACTTACTGACTTCATTTCAAGCTATTCTATTTCTCTGATAATGAAAGAATAAGTGAGTAGCTTTTAGCTTCTCTCCCATGTATATTTCTAGGCTCAAATGTAAGATTTAGAAAAGTTCTTCAAGAAAAATGAGAAAGCAAAAAAATTTTACAACAACATTAATTATTAAATAAATCATACTTTTCCCCTTCAGAATTACTAATTACATTTTCAAAAACCATACAAAGTAACATTCAAAAGCTAATGTCATTTTGTTCATACCTAAGCTATTTTGGCATATGAATAAAAAATACAAAGTTTTCACATGGTCCTACCTGAGTCTTGGTACAACCATTGCATTCTGACCAAGGAGCATAGGAACCCCATTGGCAGTTGATTGGCGAGGAGGCACTGTCATAGTGTTGAATTGTCCATTATAAAGCCGACAGAAACGTAAGAGAGAAGACAAACAATAGTCAAGAATAGTCAAAAGCAGTCAAAAATTGTGAAGCAATTTTTGCTTCACCAAAAGGATCTCAAAATACATTTAAAAATATCTAGGAAGGGCTCACTTTTTCAGAGATTTGTTAAATATCATTTATAAGATATCTAGAATGTTCCAGGCACTATTTAGACCCTAGAGCTATAGACATAAAAGAGATAGGCTAGGACATCCCTGATGGTACAGTGGATAAGAACCCACCTGCCCATGCAGGGGAAGCAGCTTCCACCGCTGGTTGGGGAAGATTCCATTTGCCTCTGAGCAACTAAGCCTGCAAGAGGCAACCGCTGAGCCCACAGGCCACAACTAACTGAGCCCGAGTGTTGCAACTACTGAAGCCCGAGCGCCTAGAGCCTGTGCTCGGAAGCAAGAGAAGCCACCAAAATGAGAAGCCTAAGCATGCCAACAAAGAGTAGCTCCTGCTCACCCCTAGACAAAGCCTGTGTGCAGAAACGAAGACCCAGAGCAAACAAAAATAAAATAAATAAATAATGTTTTAAAACGAGATAGTATACTGATCAGAGAAGTCAATGGCACTTTTGCCTAGAAAATCCCATGGACCGAGGAGCCTGGTAGGCTGCAGTCCATGGGGTCGCTAGAGTCGGACACAACTGAGCTACTTCACTTGCACTTTTCGCTTTTGTGCATTGGAGAAGGAAATGGCAACCCACTCCAGTGTTCTTGCCTGGAGAATCCCAGGGACGGGGAAGCCTGGTGGGCTGCCGTCTATGGGGTCGCACAGAGTTGGACACGACTGAAATGACTTAGCTTAGCAGTATACTGATCATTGATAGAGGAAAGGAAGAAGACATAGATGTATAAACAAATAATTATAACAATAATATGATCACAGTGTGACTGTGACCAGCACATTCTCAGTCACTAAGTCATGTCCCACTCTTTGCCACCTCATGGACTACAGTCTGCCAGGCTTCTCTGTCCATGGGATTTCTCAGTCAGGAATACCTGAGTGGGTTACCATTTCCTTCTCCAGGGAATCTCCCCAACCCAGGGATGGAACCCAGGTCTCCTGCCTTGACAGATGGACTCTTTACCACAGAGCCACCAGGGAAGCCCCATGATCACAATGCAATATAGCTAATTAGATAAATTTACTAACAGAATTGTGTACATTATGATGTGTTGTGGAAATACAGATAAGAGAATGTCCAGAGGAGGGGTATAAGTGAGAACATAGGGAAGGAAGGTTTTACGGCCTTTAAGTGATTCTGGATGATGAAGAGCTATACAGAAATTTAACTGAGAGACAGTAAGCTGTAAAATGACCACATGAGAGGTAGGAAACCAAAATCTGGCAAAGGCTAAATGGATGAGAACTTAATTCTACACGCTCCCCCTGTTTATTGAGGCCACTTTCTCAAGCACACACCCAAGTACAACAGGGGCAAGCTGAGCTCAAATAATTCCACTCAGATAAAATACATGTGGAAAATGGTGAGCTGACTCACAATGCTTACAATGCAGAAAATCTTGCGATGTTTTTAATCTTCAGGTTTCTTCCTCACAGGGAATAAAATAAAGTAAAGTAAGAATAAGAATAAAACATGCTTATTCTATCATTGTCTTTTCTGAAAATGTGGAAAGAAGCAAAGTGTGTGAGGGAAAAACATGCTCACACTGCAATGTAAAAATCAGACCATAGTTTCCTCAAAATAAATGAAATAACTGTTAATGATTTCCATACACAATCCAAAAATATTCTCACCTTGAAAAAACTTGAAACTCTCCTATAAATCCCACCAAGAAGAATAAAGTTATTGCCTAGGAGGGAAAAAAAAAAAATAAAGCAATATTTGAGCTTGCATTGCTTTAATGAGTCAAAAGTGAATACATTTGTACAAATCAAGATTTGTGAGTTGGGAATAAAAAGAGTGAAAAAATCATGGAGAAGCTCGATGATTCTGCTCATCTTACAATTTTTCATTTTAAATTAAATTTTAATTAAATTAAATTTAATTTAAATTAAAAGTTTAATACAATTATCTTGAGCTTACCTCCTACTGTTCATTTCTGTAAAGACTACTAGGCACTAGATGATATCATAGACAAATAAATTGGAAAGACTCCCTAAAAATATTCACAAACATTTTTCTAGGGTCCCATCATCTTTTATTCCTTAATCCACACTCCTTTCTAACTTTGGTACCATGAGAATGCCGGAATAGAGAAAGCCTAGAAAGAGCAGTTCCAAGGGTTGAGAAGGTAAAAGGAACCAGTTTCCTAAATGGAAAAATCAAAAGTGGAGGTGCATCATTAGCCAAAGGAATCAAGATGCTCATCACAATCCCTAGCTTTATAGGTGGTACCCAAACACAACAGAGGCCTTTTATAATCATCTTTATGTGATAGGGCAGCCTAAATACTGAGCATCTGACAGGCTACAAAATTGTATGCAAAATGTAATTATATTTCATTTGAAAATCAAATGTGTCTTAAAAACAAATCTAGAAAGAAACATAATAAAGGAAAATAGTTTATTTCTGGTTGTGAAATTATAGGTGACTTTCATTACCTCATTTTTACTTTTATGTATTTTCCTACTTTGACAATTGAAAGTGTAAGGGAATACAATTCAAATTTGTACTAGAGACTCTAAGAATATTAAATGCATTCAGTTCATAACCTAATATGTGCTATGCTGTGCTCAGTTGCTTCTGTTGTGTCCAACTCTTTTCGACCCAATGGACTGTAGTTAGCCCAGGCTCCTCTGTCCATGGAATTCTCCAGGCAATAATACTGGAGTGGGTTGCCACGCCCTCCTCCAGGGGATCTTCCCAACCCAAGGATCAAACCCACATCTCCTGCATTGCAGCCGGATTCTTTACCCTTGAGCCACTGGGGAGGTCCATATCCTGGAATAAAAGTTCTTAAATCATTTTACCCCACATTTTAACAGGCCAGTATTCTTTCTCTTCTCTTGACCTCTCCAAATCTCTTTTCTCTCTGTAGTTGTGGAATGGTTTCTCATCATTTCTCCCAGACCCTTCCACTCACTTTCTTAAATCACTCCTTCTCTTGTTAGTATCTTCCTTTCAGTTATAAAATACTAGTTACCTACTTCTGCCTTTTATAGTTCTACAAACCTTTTAGCTTATATTCTGATTAGCATACCATAAGGGTTGAGAAGTAACATAGCCGTGAGCACCCCAGAAATGTGAACAACGGTGGGAGAGGCTATAGATACTTTTCTGATTTTTCAACAAATATGCACATAATGTAAAGCAACAACTTTAAAAGGTTCTTTAGTTCTTAATTTTAAACTATACCTTTTTTTTCTTTTTCAACACTATATCTTTACTTGTGCTGTGTCAACTCATTTTTCCTACCCTTGGACAAGTCTATCTCACAACTTTATTAGTCACTCTCAGTCCCTAATAGGGGCTTCCCTGGTGGTTCAGACAGCAAAAAATTTGCCTGCAATGCAGGAGACCCGGGTTTGATCCCTGAGTCAGGAAGGTCCTCTGGAGAAGGGAATGACTACACACTCCAGTATTCTTGCCTGGAGAATGCCATGGACAGAGGAGCCTGGGGGGGTAGCAAAGAGTCAGACACAACTAAGCAACGAACACTTTCAGTCTTTAATGTCATCACATTTTCAGAAAATAAAAATTCTGAAACAATCTAATAGTAAAATTTCAATTTATCATCCAATTTTAAATATCTCTCCTATTCCCCAGTTCCTGTGGGAGGGGTGGCATCCACTTCAAAATCCCTCCCTTTTATTCTCCTGCTTCCCTTCCCCACCTCCCCAGGATGCCTCTGTCTTCTTCAGAGTCAGAGTGGCAGGAGTAAGAGGGCAAGAGCACAAAGGCTCTTGCTCGATCGATGCAGCCAGAGTCTGGTGATGGTAAATCAGACTGTGCTGAATGTTTGAATGCCAGCTGTCTGTCCCTCACAGTGTTTTCATCATTCTTTGAATATCACTCCTTTGGACATCTACAACCACTGTCCTCTGCCACAAATGATTCATCCCTTTGTTCATTTCTCTTGACTCTCACCATTGTCTGCTTACTGATACTACCTATTGGGGTTGCTTCATCCTGCAAGTGTCTCTCAGGGAGTCCCTGACAACCCAAGCCAAGCTCTTCTCCAAAAGTCCACATCTGATCCATGGGATACCTGCATATCTTCTTGTCCTGTCAGGATGTAACTGATACTGTTATGTTGACTTTGCTAAACGCAGGGCAGTCAACCAGTCTGTTCTTTTAGATTTTCTCAAATGCGAGTAGGGTGTATGTCCCCCTCCTCCAATGGACATAAACTTGCCTACTCTTGAGGATGGAGATGGCCAAAGGGTCACCAAACAAATTTAGGACTACTTTTTGGTAACATTGAATTGAATGTGCAATATTTCACTGTAAAATGTGAGGCTACTGAGCACCTCTTATTCTTGGCCTTTGACTCTCAGCCAAAACAGGCATCATGAAAAAAAAAATCCATCTTAACATTCTACCACATATTTTTTTTTATGTCAATGAAGTTTTAGGATATTCACTTTCACCAGAACTAATTTTGCCACTATTTTCCACATGTGCTATGTGCTCTGGCATGTCCGACTCTTTGTGACCCCATGATCTGCACCCTGCCAGGCTTTTCTGTCCATGGGGATTCTCCAGGCAAGAATACTGAAGTGGGTTGCCATGCCCTCCTCCAGGGGATCTTCCCAGCCCAGGGATCAAACCCAGTTCTCCCACATTGAAGGCAGATTCTTTACCAACTGAACCACCAGGGAAACTCATTTCCTCATATACATATTATAACCCATGAAGATCTGCTTATCACTAGTTCATGAATTATACAAGCTGAATCTTTTAACCAAAAGAATTTCTTGAAAATTGGCTAGCTGGGTACCTGGAAATGAAGCAGTTATCATTCCTTGCCTTTGGAAAGAGTATCTCATCAAATGGACATGACAAAACAATTACAAATTAATAAACAAATTAATGACAGAAATAGACATACATCTGAGTTAACTCTATAAAAGAATTCCTTAGTTGAAAAGATAGAGGACTTCCCTGGTGGTCCAGTGGTTACAAATCTGCCTGCCAAAGCAGAGGACATGAGTTCAATCCCTGCTCTGGGAAGATCCCACATGCTAACAGGCAGTTAAGCCGGTGCACCACAACTAGAGAAAGCCCTCACACAGCAACGAAGACCCAGCACAGCCATAAATAAATAAATAAAATTTGAAAAAAAAAAAAAAAAAAAGATATGGTATCTTGGCAGTGTGTAATATAGCTAAGCTGGGGCCACATTTCCCAGAATTCTCTTCTCTTCTTCTTTACGACTGAATAAGCATTAGCTCTGCCTCCTTCCTCTAACATTTTCCAAATACAACCACTCTCTCTATGGTTCTAATTTCTCCACATCTGGCCTTTTACATTTGTCTGTTGAACCATGAGCCCATCTAGGGTAAAAATAAAACACTATTTTCTGTAGCATGTACTGGGTTCCAAATGTCCAAATTCCAGAGGAAAAAACTATAGAAAAATTCAATCTAATTTCTTAAGATACCCTAATTAATAGTTGATCAATAAATTTAGAACATAGGGCACCATACAGATGAAGAAGGAGGTAGATTTTTAAATAAATCTTCTTGCATCTTTGTTAGAAATTAACATCAATTTGTAACACTAGCAATAAAGAAATGCAAAATGACATAATAATATGATTGAGTACTTAGTAGCCATTTGAAGCATGTTATAGCTTGATCAATGACAGAATAACATGCTTATGATATAATGAGTAAAAAGATTCAGATCTAGATTGATAAAAATGTCATAAAATATATCTTACACATATTCATTTTAAAGTCTGAAAAGAAATAGATTAAAATGTTAACAATGGCTATCTCCAAGTGGAGAAATAATAGATATTATCTTCTTTTTGAACTTAATTACCAAGATGGTAGTGCTATAATCTGGCAAGGGGCATTTTTAAAAGACACAAAGACCATCACAGTATAATTGGTAGAAGATGGGTGATAACATCAGGTCAGCTCTGGGTGTGGTGAGGAAGCCGAGAGACCATCATCTGAGACATCATTGTGCTTGACTACATCCCAGCTGCATGAGAATCATGCTTCAGGTTTACAAACCCCAGGTTCATCTCAGTCCAGGGATGAGAGAGTGAAGGTCTGGACCACAGTTAGATCAAAGCAAAGCCCTTTTTGCTCTAAAGTCTTGAAACACTTCAGAACCAATTATATCCTATCCAATGGATACAAAGAGTACCAGTGGAATCCTGGGACCACCTCTCTGAATTCAGTTCACATGAATCGGGGAAAAGACAGAAGAATAGTCCTTCTTAAAGGCCAGACTTGGAAACCATAGTGTATCACAAAAGCATACCCTTCATATTTACTGTAAAAATATGAGTCTCTACTCTCAAATATAGGTGAGAACTCTGAATGCAGTTCACAAAGAAATCATTTATTTGTTGATATTTTATCAACCAACTGAAAGATAAAAGTAAATATATTAACCCGGTAGAAAAATATCATAATAATCAATGACTATGAACCCATCTTTAAATACAAAACAATTATTAAGATGTCTCATCATAAAATAAATAAGGAAATTGACTGATAGTTAATACAAATATTAGGAGAAAGTATACTAGCTAGATGACTCTAGGAAAGGCATCCTATCCTAAGTTATCAAATGTTCTAAATTTTTAAATAAAAATACAAAACAGACTGATAGAGATTAGAATATATCATAATTCTAACTTTGTATGGTTACTTGGCATTCTAGCATTATAACATTAGACAAATCAACTTTGTGATTTGTGTTTAATTTTCAATGACTTAATTAAATGCAATTTTGCACATAAAATACTCAAGACCCATGTTTCCATCCTCCTCCATCCCCCTGGAAAGTGAGCACAGATTCAGTATTGTAGTTAGGCAGCATAGTGACAGCAGAAGCAATGTAGCAGCTGACAGGGGCGAGAAATTACTGCTCCAGCATTAGAATGTAAAATTTTAAAAGTTTAAATACAAAACTTTGCAATAATAAAATTGCAGTAGCAGGTTCAACTTATGTTTACATCCCAGAAATATAGTTTATGATAGTTATATCTATCTTTGGTCCAAAATTTTTTTTTTCTTAACATTCAGCCATTTGCATTAGGCCAATATGTGTTTTTGGTAACTCTTTAGCTTCACGCCATTTATCTGTATCTTCTGCTCTTACAATCCTGATCCTTTCATCCAGATTCCAAATTCTAAAGTTCCAAGTTTCCAGATTCACTGTTCTATAAAGCTGTTCAGTTCAGTTCAGTCGCTCAGTCATGTCCGACTCTTTGTGACCCCATGAATCGCAGCTTGCCAGGTCTCCCTGTCTATCACCATCTCCTGGAGTTATAAGTCAAATCACAGGGATTCATTGCATGACTCCAAATCAAACAAACAAAATACATTGGAGAGAATTTTTCCCTAAGAAATAACAGTTGTGTTATTGTATTTCTTAACAGCTTTCTTGGGACTTTCATAAACACTGCTTCCAATCTCTGATTCCCAGACCTCTAAACCAATAAAATAAACTACAAGAAAAGAAAAAGAAATTCACTTCAGCTGAATTGTTAAATATATTTAATTAAGGATTTCTTAAAAGTCACCCTCAGAACTTTCTCTTTTCTATTTTCCCATGTATTTTCTTTTTTTTTTTTTAATTTATTTGTTACCTAAGTAAACCTTACTCCCTTTAGAGTTAGCTCTGTTCACAAAAGTAATGAAGTTATTATCTTACCTTCATGTTTGGGAAAACATTCAGGGCAGCAGAGAGAAGGAAAATGTCCTCCTCCAGCGCCCAGTGAATTTTCAACAGCGGGAAGAGGCCAGCAGTCTACTCCCCGCCTGTCTCTCCCTGCTGGGGATTCACTTGGCATTCATATATAGAGCAAGCAGTTCCGAGACTTTGCTCCGACCCCCACTGGGTTCTCTGGGGACACTGAGAACCTGCCCTGTACTTAGTCTGTGTCTTGAAACCAGATGCATCTTATCAATTTGCACAGGCCTTAGCTACAGTCAGCTGGGACTGTTTGGAAGCATAGCTCTGAGGAAACATCTGTAAATCAAGAAAAGCAGAAAATATTCTCACTTCAATGTTTAAGTGGTTTTCAACCAAAGGAGACTCTGTGTGAGACGAGCATAAGCGTCCTTCCTGTTTTAATTTATCACACAAAGCAGATGTGTTCATGATTCTCTAAAAAGGGGTTATACAGCAGACTTTGAGATTAGGCGCTGTGGAAGAAAAAACTTACATGCCATTCTGTCACTCAAAATGGAAATGGAAATTCTAGAATGGAATCGTGTATGTGTGTGTGGCCTAACACAATATAATATACATTTCTTCATGTGAAGAATGATCAAAAAGAGCATTGTGTTTTGCAAACATATTTAAAGGCATCACTAATTACTCCCAAGAATTTCCCTTAACCCTATGATATTCAGATCAGTCCTTTGGAAAGTTCTAGTCACAGTCATCATTTGTGTCTACTTTGTCTTCTTCAGTTGCCTTGTCTTATTGTGCCAGATCCTCACTTTCCATGGCTTTGCATTGATTCTAGCAGGTCTCCAACATCATTTTCACAGATTTCATGAAAGGCTACACTTTTGCAAGATTTCAGATTTTCTATTGAAGTCGAGCTACAGTTTTATTTGCATGATTTGGCCAAATATTCTGATACTTGCTGTTAGGACATTATGGGGAGGAAAGACATAAGCATGAAGTGGGAAAGGAAATTTGAATTTAGAGTAATTTTATAATTAAACATTCCATTAGTGACTATTTACCAGTTGTAATATTTTTTCTTTTTATATCTAAAATGTCTGAATAATAAAGAATGACCCCCCACACACACTCTCCCTTTATAAATTAATGGTGATCTTCCAGAGACAAAACTTTCCCATCTTTTGTTCAAGCCATTAGTGATTTGTGTGGAAACAAATTTTTGCCACTGAGAACCGGATGCTGATTCCTGAAAGATCTTTTTTTAATTCAGCTCCAAGTGCACGAATTCCAAATGTCGTGGACTCTCCTTAAGCATGCAGTGTGCATTTCCAGGTTCAGTGGCTGTCTTAGTTTGAGTTTCCCCAGAAGCAGATTCTGAGACAAGAATTCAATTGCAAGGGGCTTGGGAGTTTTTCTGCTTTGGGGGTTTTGTTGTGTTTTGGGGGGTTGTTTTGTTTTATGAAATGAAGCGATCCTAGAAAGCACTGCTGAAGGATGAGAAAGTGAGACTGAGAAGGAAAGGAAGTCAATAAAAGGTATTTTAGCATGCAAGATCCATGTGTGTGCTAAGTTGCATCAGTCATGTCCAACTCTGTGTGAGCCTATGAACTATAGCCACCAAGTTACTCTGTCCATGGGATTCTCCAGGCACATGTACTGGAGTGGGTTGCCATGCAGGGGATCTTCCCTCCCCAGGGATTGAATCCACATCTCTTCTGTCTCCCGCATTGGCAGGCGGGTTCTTTATCACTAGTGCCACCTGGGAAGCCCAGCATGCAAGATCTTAAGACAATTATAGCTCAGTCCCAGTGAGGAAATGTGGGAAATACTGAAGAGCACATTTCAGTTATTCCAACGAAGGGCTTAGCCTATATACACCAACACTTTGTTCATCAATGGTTAAGGGTGGCTCCTGGACTCACTGAATCTCTGGCATTTCCAGTTTGAACTAAGTGTAGGTTGAACACACATCTATAGTCAGGAAAAAAAAAGACTTCCAGTAGAAAGTTTCAGGTATTTTCAGTATTTTAGGTATTGGACACGACTGAAGTGACTTAGCAGCAGCAGCAGCAGAATATCAACAGCACCTCCCAAAGTAGTTTTCCCATTCATTCACTCATGCATTCATTCATTTGTTTATTCTAAATTCAACAAATATTTACAAAGGGTGCTTAATATGATAGGCTAGGAGCTTTGACAGATGGAAGCCTTGAGTAACATCCTTCTTTATCTTCATAGCGTATCCTTAGTACAGAGGATGAGTCATAAATACAATTGCAACTGCAATAATTTAGAATTTGCATTGTTCAGCTTCCAGAGACCGTATTGCAGAAATTAAATCTAAAAACTTCCTTTAACCAAGGGCTTTGCACTCACCCGTTTCCACAGCTTTGCTGTCTTATGAACAGTGTTTTTTCTTTCTAGAATTTCAATGGAGAGCCATTGGAACAAGTTTCAAGTATAGGTGGAAGCCACACTGTGACAGATTTGATTACCAGCAAAAGCTGTGTGGACTTTATTCAAAGGATAATGGGAACTCACCCTTTGCAAGTTTTAAGGAAAGAATCAAAGTGATGCTTTAGGATGATTTAAACACTGGTAGTGTGCAGGCTACATGGAAAGGATAAGGAGGGGAAGTAGAAAGTGTGATTTGGAATTTATTTCAGTAATCAGGCAAGGGGCAATCGAGGCCTCTTTTGAGAAGAGAAAGACAAAGGACCAGAGGTTTCATAGGGTTTAGTGATTGAAAGTAATCTCGTGTCTGATTGACTGAGAAAACTGGAAGAATTTAAGAACAAATTAATGAAGGAAGGAAATAGGAAATTGAAGAGAAAAAAGTGGTTTTAGAAAAGGGACATTTTTTATTTTGGAGAAAGTATCCAACACAGAACTGGAAATGTAGATGTCTTTGGAAAAAAGTATCTTGGCAGAGGGTACATAACTAAAGTCATAGGAAGCTCATCACAATGAAGACTAAAACCACAAGAAATGCCCCTATTCTGGAGCAGGAAGAAGGAGAAAAGCCAAAAACGGAGGGAGCGAGGTTACAGAAGGAGAAGGAAAACCAAACAATTCATTGTCAAGCCAGCTGAGGGAGATTTCAAGGCCAGGCCAGCCAGTGAAGACAAATGCCATATGGAGGTGAAAGAGAGGGAATATTAAGGGAAGACCACACCGCCCAGCAATTAAAACATAATGTAAACATTGTGGATAAACTGAAGGCAGAGTTTCCCCACACATTTTCCACTCTAGTGCTACAAAACACATTCAGGAAAAATAATTTTGCAGCTGATTGTAACAAGCTGTGTATATTATGGGCTTCCCGGGTGGCGCTAGTGGTAAAGAAACCACCTGCCAATGCAAGTTAGATGTAAGAGACGTGGGTTCCATCCCTGGGTGGGGAAGATCCCCTGGAGTAGGGAATGGCAACCCACTCTGGTATTCTTGCCTGGTGTCTACCCCTAGCAAATGCTCAGCCCTAGATTCACAAAGTGCCACGCACAGGGCAATGTCAATTAAGTGTTCTGAAAGTCTGACACCAAGTAAAACTTTTTCAAACTAGAATTTCCCAAATTCATGTGACCACAGAACATGTATTTCTAACAATGCTCAAAGCTGGTAAATGTGACAGGCTTTGCAAAATTGTGTCTGAGCCAACACTGGATTGATAGAAGGGAAAGCCGATTTTTGCCAGTCTGTGGAAGAGACTGAAAGCCACACTTGCAGACTTCTCTCCTCTTCTCCTGCCAGACACAAGAGTTAGCTTGTGTTCTGTCCCCCACTAGCCCCCAGTTTCTGAGGTGGCACTTTAAAATCTGTTACTATCCCCAAACCCTCATGAAACAATTATTAGACCATTGATGATATCAAGAAGCGGTTCTGCTCCATCTCAGAGAGATACTGGAAAACATTTTAACAAGCGTGTTTCAGTTACTAGCCATTTTGTTTTGTTCTGAATTGTTCCAACAGACTCCACTTACTCTGGGGAACAAACTCACTGGGGAAGAATAAAGCCTCCTTTTCTTCTGTTAAGCCTGATAAGGTCAGAATGGAAACTGCCAGAAGTGGGCATAAAGAAGCAACAGCACCCCCTAGTGGCAAGCATGCTCCAGTCCCTGGAATCGAAGAATAGCATTTGGCTCGGGAGTTAACCCATTCACAGGGAAAGAGAAACTGAATCTTCTTAGGCTCCAGGTCAAGGGCTTGTGAAGCCTAATAAGTACTCCTAATAGGAGCCTAATAAAATCTAATAAAGCCTAATAAAATCTCTCTTTCCATTACAGTTTCACTATGTGAATACTTTGAGAATAGAAAATGATTGCTAGTCAATGCCCTAGATAGAGGAGGATTTCAGCAAAATATTTACTGTTAAATGCTTTATCCTTACACCTAAATTTGTTCATAAAAGTGAGGTCGCTAGATAATATCCTCTGTTGGTATCAAGTCCTTCATAAGGATGTTAAGGTTTAAGTAGATTAAGAGTATGAACAGGGCTTCACACCTCCCTTTTGGAAGAGAGGTTCTGACCCTACAACCCTGGACACATCTTTGCTCTGGTGGTCCCAATGACTGCAGGAAGTGATAAGACATTTTGTCATGATGGTTTTCAGCGCTTGCTGAATTTAGAAGAGGACCTGTATTTCTCTGAATTCTAGTAGTCACCTGGGGTTTTCAGTTCTCTGCAGTATGTGGCAGGAGCCTGTAAGCCTAAAAAACATTTCATTCGGTTTAAATTTGAATTAAATCAAACAGTGCTAAGAAAGATGATATGAAATGCAAAGATCTCTGTGATCAACAGCTAATCAACACCTGCTAGTATCACAAATGACAAATTAGGCATGAGGTGCCTCTGAATGAAGGAACATACCACCACCATCCGTGTTCCTGCTGGAGGGACCAAACCTGAATCTGATCAAGCCTCTCAATGAGTTTGCAGAAAGCTCTGAGGACAGAGAAGCAGACAAAACAGCACCACAATATGCAAACAGCAACATGCAGACTAGGAGAAACTACAAGCCAAACACCCAGGACCCAGAGATTGTTTGCGTTTCCTGAGCCACACAACAACTGTATCAACCTAGGGAGGTGTATCAACCTAAGCTGTATCAACCTAGAGAAGGGAGATGGGAGGGAGTTTCAATCATGTTGAGGTTTGACAGAAAACAGCAAAATTCTGTAAAGCAATTATCCTTCAATAAAAAAATTAATTAATTAAAAAAAAACACCCAGGACCTTTAATAGATTGTGAATCATACAATCCAGGAAGAATGAGACTAAATCACAATGTCCAGGGATGCCCTTTAAGTGATAAAGCTATAGAGAAATGCAGGTGAGATTGTCATTAAATCAGTTGGAGGTAGCATTGGAGGATGAGGCGGGTATGACTGAGATGGACACAGGGAGTAGCTACTGGATGACTGAGTTTTTTTGCCTGGATGGAGGTTATAGGGTAACAACTCATAAAATGTATTATGTCATATGTTGATTTTCTGTACATGAGTTTCATTTAACAATAAAAGTAATTTCAAAAAAATTTTTTTAAAGAAAAGAAAAAGATTTCTGTGGCTCTACTCTGTAAAATCCTGCAGAAGAAGGGTGAATATCAAAGGCAAGGTCATTTTCTGATCTTCACTTTAAACTTGTGGTGCCCAAGTAAAAAAGGTGATTTTTTTTTCAGACCAAGAGTTCAGCATATTATGCCCTAAAGTGAAAGTCAATCACTTTCAGAAAATGTCAGTCTATCCCATAATTTTAAACATTACTTCCTTAAACTGTCTTTATTTTCTTAATATTTATTCATTTATCTGGATAGAATGAGTCTTAGTTGTGGCCTGCTGGCTGTGGGATCTACTTCCCTGACCAGGGATCAAACATTGGAAGCATGGAGTCTTAACCACTGGACCATCAGGCAAGTCCTTTAAAGGGTCTTTAAACAGTCTTTAAAAAGATATAATTTTATATCAGAGTCATCATTACATACTCCATAGGTTAAGAAAGAATAAAAGGATGAGTGATGAAAAGGAATAAAATCCTGAATTGTACAAATTTTTCAAATGTTTGCAGTAAAATCTTAGAAACCAATGGAAAACAGTTATAAACATATAACTAGAGACTCAAAAAGTAGGAATTTCCCTGAAAGCAATAAAAGGTACTAATTTGTATTTCACTAGTACAAGTATCGGAGAAGGCAATGGCACCCCACTTCAGTAATCTTGCCTGGAAAATCCCATGGATGGAGGAGCCTGGTGGGCTGCAGTCCATGGGGTCGCTAAGAGTCGAACACGACTGAGCGTCTTCACTTTTGCTTTTCACTCTCATGCATTGGAGAAGGAAATGGCAACCCACTCCAGTGTTCTTGCCTGGAGAATCCCAGGGACGGGGGAGCCTGGTGGGCTGCCGTCTATGGGGTCGCACAGAGTTGGACACGACTGAAGTGACTCAACAGCAGCAGTGCAAGTATGTGCTGACGGTCTATGTTCAATTCTTGAGCAAGTTGTTTAGCCTCCTTAATCTTCTTGCTTCCTTATCCAAAAAGTGGAAACAATATCATCTAACTCAAAGGGTTGCTATATTAAATGAACCCAAGTAAAGCAATCAGCACTGCATCTGGAATATAGTAAACTGAGTCCAAATAAACGTAAGCTAGTATACAAAAGATTAGAAACAAGCCAAATATTCGTCAGCAGTGGATTTGTTAAATAACTCATAGCATACATATTAAATGAAATATTTTGCAGCTATTAAAGAAGTTTCCTATGCAATGATATGGAAAGATATACAAAATGCACAAGAAGAAAAGAACGATACAGAACAATAAGTTACTTTGGGATGAAAAGGAGGAAGGAAAATAAGAATATATTGGGAAGGGGGGTCTCTGCACATCCCCAGGGCAATGCTGTTCTCTGGGTGTGTGAGGCTCACTGAGTGCCCAGGGAGAGGCAGGAGCAGAGCTCTGCACCACTGTGGAAGTGGACTGTGCTTCAGTTTAGTCTGTGTACCCAGATGATTTTCATCCACCTTGGGTGGTTACCCGCTTCGATCATAAACACTGCTGCTTGTTATATATGAAAGTTGTTAAGAAAGTAAATCCTAAGAGTTCTCATCACTAGGAAAAAAATATATTTTCTACTTCTTTACTTTTTATCTATATGAGATGAGGGATGTTCACTAAATTTTGATAATCATTTCATGATGTATGTAAATTAAATCACATGCTATACTCCTTAAACCTGTACCGTGTGTGTGTGCTCAGTCGTTCAGTCGTGTCCAACTCTTTATGACCCTATGGACTGTAGCCCATCAGGCTCCTCTGTCCATGGCATTCTCCAGGCAAGAATACTGGAGTGGATTGCCATTTCCTCCTCCAGGGGATCTTCTCCACCCAGAGATGGAACCTGTGTCTCCTTGCATTGGCAGGCGGATTCTTTACCACTGAGCATTCTTTACCACCTGGGAAGCACTAAACTTATACAGTGCTTTATAGCAATTATGTCTTAATAAAACAGAAGAAAAAAAAGACATTTTAAACTAATTAATTTTAAAAGAATATATTTTCTTTAAAAAAAATAATATATTTACATACATGTTTGTATTTGCATGAAGAAACTCTGAAAGGATATACAAGAAACTAATAAAAATTATGATCTAACTGGGGATGCATAGAAACAGGGACTGAGTTGTCAATTGAAAAAAAAAAGTACAAAACCTAAAATTTGAGAATTATGTTCTATTCAGAGGATGTTCTAAGGACTTAAGCCTGGAAGGCAGCCTCTCAGATGGCTCTGAGGAACTGCTCCAAAGAGGTAGAGGAGGATATATAGGAGTTCTGCAACATAAACCAGGTAGCTAGAACATCAAAAGATTACTGTTAAAGAAAATCAGACATCTAAAGTTATTGAATTTACCACTGTTTTGTGTATGGGAAGATTCAAGAGTGTGGGCTCATTGAAATCATCCCTTTGATATACACCTAGCTATCTAGAGCCAGTATCTTGTTTTCCTCCATCCTGAATCCCTCAGGGTGCACAGCTGGGGGTGACTGCAGGGGCTGCTGGCTTCTCGCTGCAGAATCCTGTTTTACTGATACGGCAGGCAACATTTTTCATCCACAAAGTAAAAAGATGGATTACACAGAAAAAGGTTACACAGAAAAAGAGATGGGACTAAGGCTTTATACCTTACATTAGTATATATTTTTAATATGTTGATGAATGCATTCAGATCAGATCAGATCAGATCAGTCGCTCAGTCGTGTCCGACTCTTTGCGACCCCATGAATTGCAGCACGCCAGGCCTCCCTGTCCATCACCAACTCCTGGAGTTCACTCAGACTCACGTCCATCAAGTCAGTGATGCCATCCAGTCATCTCATCCTCTGTCGTCCCCTTCTCCTCCTGCCCCCAATCCCTCCCAGCATCAGAGTCTTTTCCAATGAGTCAACTCTTCGCATGAGGTGGCCAAAGTACTGGAGTTTCAGCTTTAGCATCATTCCTTCCAAAGGAATACCAGGGCTGATGTCCTTCAGAATGGACTGGTTGGATCTCCTTTCAGTCCAAGGGACTCTCAAGAGTCTTCGCCAACACCACAGTTCAAAAGCATCAATTCTTCGGTGCTCAGCCTTCTTCACAGTCCAACTCTAACATCCTATTCACAAAAGAAATTTTAAATTATTTCATTTTATTTTGTTAGCTTCTATTACTTTTTCATCATGCGTGCATGCTAAGTCACTTCAGTTGTGTCCAACTCTTTGCAACCCCGTGGACCATAGCCCACCAATTCCTTTGTCCGTGGGATTCTTCAGGCAAGAACACAGAAGTGGGTTGCCACGCCCTCATTCAGGGGATCTTTCTGACCCAGGGACTGAAGCTGTGTCTCTTAAGTCTCCTGCATTGGTAGGCAAGTTCTTTATCATCAGTTCCACACTTGTTTGTTCATTCATTTGGTTGAAGGAACTGGGGTATGTGGTGGGGATACACACAGCCATGATAGAAACAGGAAACAGGAATCTTACTGGAATGGTTCATGGGCACCAGGGCCTAAAGGATGATCTGGATCCGAGGCAGATCTACTGATTTCTAGATCTTCACTTTAGTGCACTGCTGGTATATTTCCTTGATATTTACGTGACCATGTTTCCAGTGTATGCCCTTTAACAGGGAGCACATGCATGAAGGGCAATGATTGTATGTATTTAAATATACATATAGGGACTTTCCTGGTGATCCAATGGCTAAGACTCTGAGCTCGCAGTGCAGGGGCCCCAGATTCAATCCTTGCTCTGGGAACTAGAGCCACAACCAAGAGTTTGCAGGTTGCAACTAAAACCCAACACAGCCAGATAAACAAATACACTTACACACACACACACACATATATATAATAAGTTACTCATATTCATAAAGAAATCAGTTACACTCTCTTCCTGCTGGCTTTTCAGCTACTGGTATGGGCCTGCTTCTTGGGAGAAAATGTGGCTCGCCAGAAAGAGTAGCAGTCAAATTTTGTCTCAAATGTAGGTTTTATCTTTGCTATCTGTGTTATTCTGTTAAGCCTCAATTTTCTAACTTAAAGGATAGTGAAAACTTCTTTACAGGGTTGATGAAATTCAGAATGTATAAAATACACACTGCAGCGTCTTGAACACACATAGGCAATGAGCAATAAGTGAGTTTTTTTAAATATATGTGGGGCTTCCCTGGTGGTTCAGATAGTAATGAATCCACCTGCAGAGCAGGAGGCCCGGGTTTGATCCCTGGGTAGGGAAGATCCCTTGGAGAAGGAAATGGCAACCTACTCCAGAATTTTTACCTGGAGAATTCCATGGACAGAGGAGCCTGGTGGACTGCAGTTGATGGGGTCACAAAGAGTTGGACACGACTGCAGGACTAACACTTTCTTTTCTTAAATATATGCATAAGCACATGTGAGCCAAAGAAATTTTAGCAAAACAGTTGATCCAAAGATATTCCTCCAATAATATCAAGTTTGGGTGCTAAACTTCCTGAAAATAATCAAATCAACTCAGTTCAAGAGGAACCTGATTAACAATTTCCAGGGAGGCTACCAACTATCTGACATGAGATTCTAATGGGTCTGTGAAAATAGTCATTGGGGAACCCAGTGCTGTTTTACAGGTCTAAGTTGATATGATTTAAAATAAGAATGCACAGGCTTAACCAAGTATCGAGATCCTTTCCTTTAGGTTGAAATTAAGGCAACAAGCATTGAGATAGTGATGGCACAGCTCACCCAACGAGAAAGCCCATGAGAGTGGCATTATTATACCTTTGATGAGGCAAAAAGTGAAACCAGTTATGTTAGTAAGTGTTTTTAGTAAGTGCTTAAAAGAATTTTCGAAACATGTGGCTCAATGCAGGGTGAAATGAAGAGGGCACCTCATATGTGAAAACATCAGGAAGAACTCGGCAGAACATTTAGCACTTAACATAAAGTTGGTAAAGGTTAGTGGCTTCTCCTGTCAAGCCTATAAAGTGTGTGTGTGTGTGTGTGTGTGTGTGTGTGTGTGTTAGTTACTCAGTTGTGCGCGACTCTTTGCAACCCCATGGACTGTAGCCTGCTCCTTTGTACAAGGGATTCTCCAGGTAAGAATGCTGGAGTGGGTAGCCATTCCCTCCTCCAGAGGATCTTCCCAACCCATGGAACAAACCCAGGTCTCCTGCATTTCAGGCAGATTCTTTACCATCTGAGCTACCAGGGAAGTCCAAAGACTAAAGTGGGGAAACCTCAAATTGAGAAGTAGCCTTTCAACACTGTGCCAACACAGAAAGTAACCTCTCAGTTCACTGGGGAAATTGTGCAACACTTTTCAACTGTTTTAAAACAGACTCATGAAAATGGGCATACAGTTGATTTTTATCTACAGTGTGTCCCTTACTTCTCCTTCCCCAGAATAGACCCTGTGTTTTTGGCCAGAGTAGTTTGAGAAACATGTATTTTAATGGGTGCTGGAGTAGTTTTGGCCAGAGTAGTTTGAGAAACATGTATTTTAATGGGTGCCGGAGTAGTTTGAGAAATACATAAGTATATCAGTGCAATTCAGGGTGATAAGGAACCCCTGAATTGTTCTAGACTTTCTCTTCCTTCTCACTGTCTCCCACATCCAATTAGTCAACAAGTTGTCTAGAATGTACTTCTGGGTTATACATCCCTTCATTCTTTTCTACTGTTAATGTATAGCTAAGCCCTCCATTTCTCTTACTCCATATTCTTGTCTGGTATTCTTACTTGAAAGTGTTAGTCACTTAGTCATGTCTAACTCTTTGTGACCCCGTGGACTGCAGCCCATCAGGCTCCTCTGTCCATGGGATTCTCCAGGCAAAAATACTGGAGTGGGTAGTCATTCCCTTCTCCAGGGAATCTTCCCGACCCAAGGATCAAACTTGAGTCTCCACATTGCAGGCAGATTCTTTACCATCTGAACTACAACTCACCCTTTCAAAGTGTATAATTCAGTGGTTTAAAAAATATTTACTCACATGTGAAACCATCACCACTGTTTTAGAAGTCCTGTAACCATTAGCATTCACTTCCCATTTTCCATAACCTCTAGCCCCTGGAAACCACTAATATGTTTTCTGCCTCCATGGATTTGCTTTTCTGATATTTTATATAAATAGAATCATACAATATGTGGCTTTGGTGTCTCACTTTTTCACTTAGCATAATGTTCTTAATATTCACCCATGTTATGGTATGTATCAGTACTTTATTCCTTTTTATGGATGAATAATATTCTATGGCTGTGATGTATTTTGTTTATCCATTCATCAGTTGATGGACATTTGAGTTGTTTTACTTTCAGGCTGTTATAAATAATGCTGCTATGAATACTCTTATAGAAGTTTTTATATGGACACATCTCTCTAAGTCTTTTTAGGCTACTCCTAAGTATAGAATTACTGGGTCATATGGTAACTCTTTGCTTAACATTTTGAAGAACTACCAAACGGTTTTTAAAAACAGCTGCGTCATTTTACATTCCCACCAACAATGTATGAAAGTTTTAAATTCTCCACATCCTCAAAAGCTTTTTCTGCATCTGTTGAGAAGATTGTGGGTTATCTGTCCTTTATTCATTTAATATGATCTATTACCTTGATCGATGTTCATATGTTGAACTAACCTTGCTTTCCTGAATAAACCCGCATTTGGCCATGGTATATAATCCTTTTTATATTTGGTAGATTCAGTTACTAGTATTTTCTTGAGGAAACTTGTGTCTATACTGATAAGGGATACAGCTCTGTAGCTTTCTTTTCTTGTTATATCTCTCTCTGCTTTTCATATCAGAGTAACACTGGCCTCCTAGACAGAGGAACATGTTCCCTCCTTTTCTATTTTTGGGAAAAGTTTGTGAAGGATTGGAAAGACTCCATCTCTGTCTCCTTACCCTCCTATTAGTAAGCATTTGTATAAGTAACAATTTCTATTTGCTTGGGCTGTCCTTTCAATGTTTCTTTTATGCAAATATAAGAAGTACAATTATATGTTCTTATGATTGGACGGAAGGAACAGTTATCCACCTGTCTTTCATTCTAAGAATTCTTGGATTCCTACAATCAAACTACCCTTGCCAATTCTCCTCCACCCCACCCCATCAGTTATCCCTGAAATATATGTCAAAATCACAACCCTTGTTAAATTCACTCTGCCTGTTTTCCCCCTGTACCCTGTGACTGGTCTTACTTTAAATTGATGACCATGAACCTCCAGGGCTAAATGGTAGTCACACTACTTTGCCTAGTCCTATTCACCCTATTTCACACTTCTTTTTCTAAACTTTTTCTTCACAAACTCAGTATCTGGTCATATCTTTCTTATTTACCTCACTGAGACAACTGAACCACGAGAGAAACTTCCACATACCCTCACTGAACCAAAGTACTCTGCTTTCTCTCTGGTTATACTATATTGCTTCTTTATACTCCTAATTCAGTACCTAGAAATTCTACCTCACATGTCTCTACTAGAAGCCCTGAAGAGAAAGAAAATAACTTCAGACCCATACTGAGTCTTTTTGATCTCCAGAATCCCTGGATGCCTATCACAGTAAATTAGTTCAGAATACTCTCAGGCAGGCATTCTAAACAAGAACAGAGCCTCTGTCTCAACCCTCAGCCCTGAAACTAGGGGCACTGGGATGGATGTAAAGATTGGTGAGTTGATGCTAACAAGATTTTAAGTGGCAGAAACAGAGTTCTCTCTTAGCTTCATAGAGCTTAGCAGAATCAATACTGAGCTTAACCAGTGTTTGTCTTGCATATCAGTTCCCTATGACATGCATCTCTTGTTCATCTTATCTTGAATCTTCTATACTGGTTTCTATCTAATATTGATCATTGGGATGCTAGAGATAGATATGAGGTACACTGGGGAAAACTGATAAGTGTAACTTGCTGCTGCTGCTGCTGCTAAGTCGCTTCAGTCATGTCCGACTCTGTGCGACCCCATAGATGGCAGCCCACCAGGCTCCCCCATCCCTGGGATTCTCCAGGCAAGAATACTGGAGTGGGTGCCATTTCCTTCTCCAATGCATGAAGGTGAAAAGTGAAAGTGAAGTCGCTCAGTCGTGTCCGACTCTGAGCGACCCCGTGGACTGCAGCCTACCGGGCTCCTCGGTCCATGGGATTTTCCAGGCAAAGTACTGGAGTGGGGTGCCATTGCCTTAGGCTGAAAGAATCCAAGAATTCTTCCACTGAAAGACTTATGGATAAGTATTTCATCCTTACTTTCACCCTCATACTTATCTCACATCTGTTCTTAATCAATGGCCTCCTTATTTCATTGAAAAAAAAAATCCATTTAAAAGGACTTCTACACACTCCCACTGTGCATCCACGCACTTACCAGCATCCCTGCCCAAATAGTCTCGCTATCCTTTGTTACCACAGGTGAGCTCTGCAAGCTTCTAACCAAGTCACCTCCACCAACTGTCAACCAAACTCCAACTTGTTCACTCGCAGCTAGAACCTGAGGAGCCATCCTTCATTATTCTTAAAAACTCTGCTTAGAAAAAATCCTGCACTCCGTGAAAGCGCATCCCCACTCCCTCTACAATAAAGTGCTGCATAGTGGAGTGATTATGTGGCCCTTGTTCCAGCAGAGATATTTACATGGGCCCCAAACAAGTACATTTTCAGGACCCCGCAATGCTTTGCATTTGGGCCCATGGAAGGTGCTCAGAGCATTTTGCAGAATAAATAACATTCATAGACACAACCCCAGATCCCAAGGTTCAGCTCCAACCAGAGAGTTTCTAACTCTCTCAGGAAGTTTTGCCTAGTGTTTGATTCATTATTGATGAATGACCCCAATAAAGTATAATAAAGTAGATTGATAAAGCCTATTTCAAGAAGAAAGCTTACTGTCCTTTCTAATCCAACAAGTTCCCCACACCTCATGCTGGAGGAACTTTTTTTCACTCTCATAACAACTAAGCACTCTGCTGAGTGATGTGCACTTTTGGTTAAAAAAAAAAAAAAATGATGAACTCGACCCTCCATTTACCCTAAGTTTCTTCAGCAAGAGTATAGAAAATATGACGCTGCTCATAAATAAAATTGAATTTCTAAACCATTTTATATTCCATATGAGGGCATCTTTCAAAAATATATGGAAAAAAATGCCACTGATGATGTAAGCTCCCAGGCATTGAAAGGCGGTATTAAGCCTGATTCTTCAAAGATAGATTCAATGCATTAAAGCAGTGTTTTTGTGAATTAGTGGCAACAGCAGGTCACTGCCTAGACTTTTCCATGTGCCCCAGCCTCTGTCTTCTGCCTTTTTGTTTTTCACTTCTCTTTCAACAATAAAAAAAATCCCCCCATGTCAATTTTCAGGCATATTTTCCATATACCCTTAATCCCAATATTCATCTCTCATGACACCTGAAATTATGGCTTTAACAATCCATTCTTTGCTTCAAACCATCCACCCCTAATCTGGGCAATTTAAAAGTCCTACTTGAAAAAAACACTGACTATATGAAAGGCAAGAGAAAAGAAGGGAAAGAAAAAGATATGGAAAAGAAATGAAGCAGCATATTAGCCTTTCAGTTTGTGCCAGGATTGAGCCAGTGATACCAACAATCCTGTGTCTCAAAGCTCCCACTATGGCCTTACCTCCTCCTCCATCCCACCCTGATGCCATGATTAAACAGGCCATTCACTATCTTCGTATAGTGACAGTTGGACAGATGGGAATTAAACTTGTCGTGGTATTGATTTTGAAATGTATAGAATATCAGATCATGTGCTGTACACCAGGAACTAACAAAGGTAAATTATACTTCAAGAACAAACAACAAGAGAACTCATAGAAAAAGAGATCAAATTTGTAGTTACCAGAGTTAGGGGACAGAGAAGGCAATGGCATCCCACTCCAGTACTCTTGCCTGGAAAATCCCATGGACGGAGGAGCCTGGTAGGCTGCAGTCCATGGGGTCGCTAAGGGTTGGACACGACTGAGCGACTAACACGTTACTTGTTGATAAATGTTTAGGGCATTTGGTTTTTTAGTTCAGAAAATGGGGGAAAAAAACAGAAGGGAGGGATACTAGATACTCCATGTGTGCATTAGATAATAGTGTATCTATACATTTATATGGAGAAGACAATGGCACCCCACTCCAGTACTCTTGCCTGGAAAATCCCATGGATGGAGGAGCCTGGTAGGCTGCAGTCCATGGGGTCACTAGAATCGGACACGACTGAGTGACTTCACTTTCACTTTTCACTTTCATACATTGGAGAAGGAAGTGGCAACCCACTCCAGTGTTCTTGCCTGGAGAATCCCAGGGACGGGGCAGCCTGGTGGGCTGCCGTCTATGGGATCGCACAGAGTCAGACACGACTGAAGCGACTTAGCAGCAGCAGCAGAGTTAGGGGATGGGGGGAGGAGGAATTGGATGAAGGTTGTAAAAAGGTACAAACTTCCAGTTATAAGATAAATAAGTATCCGAGATGTGATATACAATATGATTAATATAATTAACACAGCTGTATATTATATATGAAGGTTGTTAAAAGAGTAAATTTTAAGAGTTTTGGTTACAAGAAGAATATGTTTTTTCTTATTATTTTATTTTGTATCTGTAGGAGATGATGGTGTTCACTATATTTTTTGTGATAATCATTTCATAATGGGTATAAGTCAAATAGATATGCTTTACATCTTAAATTTATACAGTAATTTATATCAGTTATGTCTGAATAAAAAAAAAAAAAGTTAAAAATTGGAACTTCCCTGGCAGTCCAGTGGTTAAGACTTCAAGCTTCCACTGCAGGGGGTGTGGGTTCAATCTCTGGTGGGGGAAATAAGATCATGCATGATGTGTGGTGTGGCAAAAAAAAAAAAAAAAAGATTAAGACTCCATGCTTCCAATGCAGGGGGCCTGGGTTGAATCCCTAGTCAGGGAACTAGACCTCACATGCTCAAAGATCCTGCATGCCGTAACGGAGATCTAAGATCCCACATGCCATTAACTAAGACCTGGTGCAGCCAAATAAATGAATAAATATTTTAAAACAAACAAACCAGGACTTTCTTGACTACAGCATCACCACTGATCTTCAAGACTGCAATGTGGTTCAATCAAGTGAATGAAGCTACAACACATGAGCAGACAGATTACTGCTGACTCCTTGTACAAAGGCAGAGGGGATTGTATATTCTATCTTCTCAAGGAGATACGTTCCTTCTGCAAGGACAGCATGACAAGTGTCAACAGATATTTCCATGCTTGAGCCCTTTACCTTGCCTAGGGATAACTGTAAGCAGGGGTTTTCTTAGCAGGAACACAAGTACACACAGCACCAGAGGCATTTTGCTAGCAAAGTGGTCCTTGGTGAAACAGCTGTAGCCACTTCACTCTTCATCCACTCATCAGGTTTTCCCAGAGCACACTGCAGCCCAATTGAGAATGCTGCTGCTGCTAAGTCGCTTCAGTCGTGTCCGACTCTGTGCGATCCCATAGACGGCAGCCCACCAGGCTTCTCCGTTCCTGGGACTCTTCAGGCAAGAATATTGGAGTGGGTTGCCATTTCCTTCTCCAGTGCATGAAAGTGAAAAGTGAAAGTGAAGTCGCTTAGTCGTGTCTGACTCTTAGCGACCCCATGGACTGTAGCCTACCAGGCTCCTCCATCCATGGGGTTTTCCAGGCAAGAGTTCTGGAGTGGGTTGCCTTTTCCTTCTCCGCCAACTGAGAATATTTGGACTCAATTCCTGATTTGACCAAGTGCTTAACTTAACTCACTTAACTTTCTTCACTCTGTATTTCATTAAATAGAAATATAATCTGTATACTGTCTTTCCAGAGTCATGAAGAAAATAAACTGACTTCTCATATGGTAACATTTAGGACATTTAGCACATAGAAGAGACTTGATAAATCCCAGTCATGAGTACTATGCTTAGAGAATATTTTATTATTAAATAATAAAGATAAGTAAAAAGACATTACCCTGTAAACTTAGCTTCACAGTATGGACTTCACAGAGCTCTAAGTTTTCCTTTCTGTTGCTTTAAATTTTGGGGTAGAAACCACAAAAGTATAACTTACACTCAAATTATCTTTATCTTATTTATTGTACCCTAGATTATGAAACTAATATTGAGGACTTTATTGCTTCATGTTCCATTTTTTAAAAGGTGAGTGTATCACTCTTCTAGGGTCAGAAATCCAAACGTAATTTTTGGTTCGGTTGGCTACATAAACATCTGTTTAAAAAAGAGTACTAAATTTGCATTGAATCTTCCAGTTCTAGGCCAAAATATTTTATACAAACCTCTTATAATATCAGTTATTATAACTGGTATATTTAGAACTACACCATTGTTTATTTTTTAGTTTTTACTTTTTGGCCACACCACTCAGCACATGGGAACTTAGTTCCTCGATCAGGGACCAAACTCACACCCCCTGCATTGGAAACGAGGAGTCTTAATCACTGAACCACCAGGAAAGTCCTGCTACCCCATTATTTTTAAACACTTTCATAGAACTACATTGCCTAGGTGTAGTAGAATCATTTAAAGACTATTTTTTTAGTACTTTATAAACAAGATTTTATACATCTGATGTATACATCTTTGTATATATTAACAAGAATATGCTTTAGGATGAATTCCCAAAGTAAATTTACTGGTTCAAAAGTCACAGATAGAGGGAGGTGGGAGAGATGTTCAAGTGGGAGGGGACATGGGTAAACCTATGGCTGATTCATGTTGATGTTTGGTAGAAACACACAGGACTGTAAAGCAATTATCCTTCAATTAAAACTAAATAAATTTAATGTTGATATTTGGCATAGAACGATAAAATTCTGTAAAGAAATTATCCTTCAATTAAAAAACAAATAAAATCAAAGTCAAAGTAAATGAACAAATTTTTTTTAAGTTATGGACATTTTTACATATGCAATCAAATTGCCTTCCCGAAAGACTGATAATTTATACTGTCACCAGCAACAGAGTTGCTTTTCTATCCAATACCTCTATTAATGTTAATTTTTTAAAAACTGTTATTGGAAAAGGTTGAAATTAATGCCCAAAGGTGGAGGTTGAGTAACTTGTAAATTTTAACTATGTACTTTTGCCTCCATCCTCTACAAGCAAAAATAACTTACTTCTACTACACCTGCTTTTTAGCTTCTATATTCACTATGTATTAAGTTTTTAAAAAAAGTTTCCAATTAGCTAAAGAAATAATTTTAATTATACAAAGTTTAATACGTCAGCCCTACAACACAAAGAGTTGGGCAGACCTGGTTTTAAGTATCTGTATTGTTGTAGATGTGTTAGCATTCAAAAGATCCAGAAGATGGCAGTATAATGATGTTTTTGTTAAATTCCAGAGAAAAATTTAAGCGGGTAAAATCTGAACCTGCAGGTTGTTCGCATTTTTGTTTTCTTTTTTCTCAAAATGGTGCAAGATCATGAGATGTAAGGCAATAAGGAATCAGTAGAGGGGCCCTCCGGAGAAGGCAATGGCACCCCACTCCAGTACTCTTGCCTGGAAAATCCCATGGGCGGAGGAGCCTGGTAGGCTGCAGTCCCTGGGGTCGCTAAGAGTCAGACACGACTGAGTGACTTCACTTTCACTTTTTCTCTTTCATGCATTGGAGAAGGAAATGGCAACCCACTCCAGCGTTCTTGCCTGGAGAATCCCAGGGGCAGGAGAGCCTGGTGGGCTGATGTCTATGGGGTCACACAGAGTCGGACACGACTGAAGTGACTTAGCAGCAGCAGAGGGGCCCTCACACTTAGGAAAGAGAGGTTGTGGTGGATGGACAGGGAATTTGAGAACTCTTTGCTTCAGATTTCAGCCCTTTGGGCCAGTATACTCTAAATCTACATTTATCTGTAGGTGAAATCATGAATAATGCCCTCCCTGCAAGACTATTATGAAGATTAAATAAAATAAAATGTATAAATGTGTGCAGCCCTGAGAATATCATGAGCATTCTGGTTTTAGTTTTTAAAATCCTCCTCTGTTAGAGATATCTACTGAAATATGCATGCCTGAAATAATGTGGCATCTTAAATTTACTTTTAAATGCTTCATTTAAAAAAGAAAAACTGAGGTAGAGAGATAGATAAAGCCAAATTGACAAGTTATTGATAATTCTTGGAGTTGCTGTAAGATTAAGGGGATTGGTGATGCTACTCTGTTTGTGCATATGTTTTAAATTGCCGTGTATATACACACATGCATCACTCTGGATGAAATGCAGAGACTGGGTTGCAGGGCAGCAGAAGTAGAAGCAGAGAGGGCAGGCAGAATGATACTGCAGAAGTCCACATAGAGGTGATGGTGGCTTAGATAGGACTGGTGGGAGTGGCGATCTTAGAAAACTGGATGGGCTCAGAATACTATGGTGATGATTTGGGAGGGGAGGGGTGATTTGAGGTGGAGGGAAGATGAAGTACCACAAGTTCTAGGTTTTGGCATTATTACAATTGGGCGATGGGACTGTGGGGGCTGCAAATTTGGGAAGAGTTCTAGGTTTTAGATTTCTATCAGGCATGTTATAGAAATGTTGAATAAATGACTGGATGTAGTTCACAATACAGGTTAGGACTAGAAAGGTGGTGGGGTGTGCAGACAGAGTCGTTAGATATGAACTACTGTCAGGGGACTAAGTGATGTTAACAAAGGAGTGAAGAAATAGAGAGGTAACCTCAGGATAGATATATAGAGACTGAACAAAGGAGAAGCCAGCAGAGTAGTTTGTGCCCTCTGTAGAACAGGACTGGCATCAGTTTAGTTCAGTCGCTCAGTTGTGTCCGACTCTTTGCGACCCCATGAATTGCAGCACGCCAGGCCTACCTGTCCATCACCAACTCCGAGAGTTCACTCAGACTCACATCCATCGAGTCAGTGATGTCATCCAACCATCTCATCCTCTGTCGTCCCCTTCTCCTCCTGCCCCCAATCCCTCCCAGCATCAGAGTCTTTTCCAGTGAGTCAACTCTTTGCATAAGGTGGCCAAAGTATTGGAGTTTCAGCCTCAGCATCAGTCCTTCCAATGAACACCCAGGACTGATCTCCTTTAGGATGGACTGGTTGGATCTCCTTGCAATCCAAGGACTCTCAAGAGTCTTCAACACCACAGTTCAAAAGCATCAATTCTTCTGCGCTCAGCTTTCTTCACAGTCCAACTTTCACATCCATACATGACCACTGGAAAAACCACAGACTTGACTATATGGACCTTTGTTGGCAAAGTAATGTCTCTGCTTTTGTATATGCTACCTAGGTTGGTCATAACTTTCCTTTCAAGGAGTAAGTGTCTTTTAATTTCATGGCTGCAGTCACCATCTGCAGTGATTTTGGAGCCCAAAAAAATAAAGTCTGACACTGTTTCCCCATCTATTTCCTATGAAGTGATGGGACGAGATGCCTGGACATGGAACAACAGGACTGGCATAGGGCAGACTAAATATGCTTTGGTATGTAAACCACTTAGCAACTAAACCACAACAACCCCTTGTGGCGCATAGCAGGGCTTCAACAGTCGTTATCCCTTTTTGCCCCATTTGTTTCTCACAGATGGCCTCTCCTCTCACTTCCCTGGGGAAAGCAGAAACAAAGGCCATCAGGAGCCAACACATAACAACTTCCTGCTTCCCTTCCAACTCAAACCTTCCGCTGCCATCCACTCCCTCTTCCTTCCAGCATCCCAAGAAGACAAACTCCCTTTTCAAAGTTCATTGTTCACCCACAGCCTGCCAATTCTCTCTCTCTGCTTCTGGGACATTGCCCTACCAATTATGACATTTTGTCTTGTACTTTCTATTCTTTCCCTTGTGTAGATTCTTCCTCTCAGTCTATAACCATGAGTTCATACCACCTTTAAAAAAAAAAGTCTTCCTTTAGTGATTTTTCTCTAAAAAGTGCTGCTCAGTTTTTATTGTGCATATGAAATACAAATAAACGTATTTATAGAACAGAAATAGATACGCAGGCATAGAAAACAAACTTATGGTTACCAAAGGGGAAAGGGGAGGAAGGGATAAATTAGGTTGGGATTAACACATGCACACACTGCTATATATAAAATAGATAAACAACAGGGACCTTCTTATAGTACAGGGAACTATACTCAATATTCTGTAATAACTTATAATGGAAAAGAATATATATATAAACTGACACAACATTGTAAATCAACTATACTTCAATTTTTAAAAATTAACTATATTGTTTAAATTTACCATAAATGTAAACAAAATAAATTGTGCATGTGAAATATAAAGGGATATTGCTAGCATGTAGATTAGCATTCAGTAGGTAGAGAGGCTGCAGAGCTGAGGTTCTCCTGAATGCTGAGGCTGATGCCACAAGTTCACAGACCACACTTGTAGCAGTGGTTGCAACCTTGGGAGTGTTACCTAGAGAGCTTTAAAGAATGCTAGTATCTGGGTGCCAATCCCAGAAATCTTGGTACCCTTGACACAGAATACGGGCTCAACATTGGGCTTCCCTGGTGGCTCACTTGGTAAAGAATCCCCCGGCAATGCATGGAAAGAGGAGCCTGGCGGGCTGTAGTCCACGGGATCACAAAGAGTCAGACTTGAGTGAGCGACTAAGCACACACACGTACATGGGCTCAGCATTAGAATTTTTTAAAACCTCCCCTGGTGATTCTAATGTGCAGACAATATTAAGAACTCTTACTATCCAGGGGGTGGAATTACAAGGGACTTTCTACATCATACATTTCTACAGTGTTTGAACTTTTTGCCAAATATTACATCGTTGCTGTTGTTTAGTCACTAAGTCTTTTGCAACCCCATGGACTGTATGTAGCCTGCCAGGCTCCTCTGTTCATGGGATTTCCCAGGCAAGAATACTGGGGTGGCTGCCACTTCCTTCTCCAGGGGATCTTCCCGACCCAAGGATCAAACCCATGTCTCCTGCTTTAGCAGACAGGTTTATTTTAACACTGAGCCATCAGGGAAGCCCAAATATTATATTACCTTGGACTTTAAAAAAAACTGAATTAGAAGAAGAATGAGGAGGAGAAGGGAAAAGAAAGGAGAAGAGTGGAAACGGGGAGGTGAGAAAGAATAGAAGAAGAAAACATTTTCTTGACCTTGTAGATGCCGCACTTTCCTTTCCAATCAAATTTCTTGAAGAGTCCACTTCCTCGCTTTCCATTCACATCTGACCCTCCCCAGCCTGGCTTCTGTGCCTTTTTCTCCCTAAAGCTGTACTGACAATAACCACACGATGCAAGGGGCCATGTCTCAGTTCTTACCTTACTGATCTTTGACAGATGTTGCAAGAGGTCTTGGGAAACTAAAGCAATTTTCCAGCATGCAACATATCTTTAATTTTTTTTTCTTCTTTCTTGTTGACTACAAAGGAGAATAGTAAATTATGAACCATTCTGTTTTGTCATCAAGCTAGGAAGAGTGCTTACTGACACCTCGCAACAGACGAAACATATATGCATGCAAAGTTCTTGTTTTAAAAAATCTCTCAAAAAATAAATAAATATTTTAAAATCTCTCCATATCCAAAATTAATGTCCACTAAAGTCCTAAAGGAGATAAAAGAGTCAAAACATTTTTCCCTTTTGAAGCAGACTCTCAAGCACTGTAGAGAAGTTTCCCTGGGTCTGTTCCCTCACAAAAGTAGAGGGGAGAAATAGGGGTGTCCAAGACAGCTTGAACATTGGGGGGGAAAAGGAAATATTTTTTTACAAATATTTCATAGCTTGTGTCAGTTCAGGTCCAGGAAGCAGATGCTAAGATGAAATTCAAGTCCATGAGAAGTCTGTGACACAGAAAGGGAGAAGGGAGCAGGAAGGGGCGGGGAGAGCCTCACACTTCGAGGAAAGAGAGAAGGAAGGGGGACGGAGGAGGAAGAGCATCAGATGAGAGTGCAACTGGGAGAAAGTCTCAGCCAGGCCAATTGCGCGGCAGAGGCTCCCACACATGGGAAGGACTGGCCCAGCTCTGAACCCCTAACGTGCTGAGTCCCTGGCTCCAAGCAGCCTGCCCAGAATGGGGTTTCTGTACCACTACATTGGGTCCCCACAGAGGGCTGCTGGCCCTTGACTTTACACATATTAACAAATGGTTCTGAATTTTTGCATTTGACTGAAAACAGACTTGTGCATTATACAATAATACCCTTCAACTATATTATATGTCCTGAATGCAGACTTTCTTAAGACATCTGGAAAACCAGTATTTAATGCTGTTTACATTGCCTGCCCCTAACACTGTGTTTGACTTTGCCACCTCAACCCTGGTGCAGACTCAAAAATGAAATAGAATGCTGCCTGTAAATACACAGACATAGGAAAAGTACATGAAAATATTATTAGTGAGTTAAAGGACTATTCTAGTAGTTATTCTGAGTCATGAGGTTACAGGTTACTTTTATGTTCCTTTCTTCTTTGTCTGTTTTTGAAGTTTCAAAATCATGTATAATGAACTTACCATTTCACAATAGGGAGGAAACACAGATGTATGGGATTTCACAACTATAGTAGAATTCTCATTCTGTTTTCATGTCCTCTCAGCTCTGAGTCCAATGACTCACAGATAATAGATTTTTGATAAATAAATAGAAGAATGTAAACAAGAGGAAAAAAGGAAGAATGGAATGAGAAAGGTATCTTTTGAGTACCTTCTATTTGTCCCTCTGTATGCCAAAGCCTTTGACTGTGTGGATCACAATAAACTGCGGAAAATTCTGAAAGAGATGGGAATACCAGACCACCTGACCTGCCTCTTGAGAAATCTGTATGCAGATCAGAAAGCAACAGTTAGAACTGGACATGGAACAACAGACTGGTTCCAAATAGGAAAAGGAGTTCGTCAAGGCTGTATATTGCCACCCTGTTTATTTAACTTATATGCAGACTACATCATGAGAAACACTGGACTGGAAGAAACACAAGCTGGAATCAAGATTGCCGGGAGAAATATCAATAACCTCAGATATGCAGATGACACCACCCTTATGGCAGAAAGTGAAGAGGAACTCAAAAGCCTCTTGATGAAAGTGAAAGTGGAGAGTGAACAAGTTGGCTTAAAGCTCAACATTCAGAAAATGAAGATCATGGCATCCGGTCCCATCACTTCATGGGAAATAGATGGGGAAACAGTGGAAACAGTGTCAGACTTTATTTTTCTGGGCTCCAAAATCACTACAGATGGTGACTGCAGCCATGAAATTAATAGACACTCCTTGGAAGGAAAGTTATGACCAACCTAGGTAGCATATTCAAAAGCAGAGACATTACTTTGCCAACAAAGGTTCATCTAGCCAAGACCATGGTTTTTCCTGTGGTCATGTATGGATGTGAGAGTTGGACTGTGAAGAAGGCTGAGTGCCAAAGAATTGATGCTTTTGAACTGTGGTGTTGGAGAAGACTCTTGAGAGTCCCTTGGACTGCAAGAAGACCCAACCAGTCCATTCTGAAGGAGATCAGCCCTGGGATTTCTTTGGAAGGAATGATGCTGAAGCTGAAACTCCAGTGCTTTGGCCACCTCATGCGAAGAGTTGACTCATTGGAAAAGACTCTGATGCTGGGAGGGATTGGAGACAGGAGGAGAAGGGGACGACAGAGGATGAGATGGCTGGATGGCATCACTGACTCGATGGATGTGAGTCTGAGTGAACTCCAGGAGTTGGTGATGGACAGGGACGCCTGGTGTGCTGCGATTCATGGGGTTGCAAAGAGTTGGACATAACTAAGCAACTGATCTGATCTGATCTGATCCATCCTCCACCCTGCTCTGAACCCTAAAAGACTGACCTATATGAATAGCTTAGGTGAGCTCCTTGTTCTGTTTTCTGGTTAGGCCAGTCAAGGGGGAGAACACTGGCACATCAGAAGTAGGAATAGATATTCATCACCTGAGACACCTTCCCATGGATCACTGCAACCACCCAGACCCAAGACCCTTCCCACACAGCTCTTCTGCTGGGGAAAGCACACCCTCCCATTTCCCTTCAGACCTTGGAGTAATGATGTGTCTTGCTTTTACTAGATCCAGTCCTTTGCACTGTTTTTACATCTGGCCTAACCGTTTATAAATAGTCCCTTTATTAAACTCTCCTCAGATTGTCCAGTTTGAATGTACCCTATATGTATCATTAACCCCAGATAGATACAGTCTGTTGGTGACAATTACCCAACAATTTCTATTCTACAGGTATTAATCTTGAAGAAGGATATGGAGAAAAGTTTTTAAAAACAGTACTTTTCTGTTCATTTTAGATGTTTAAACAACAAAAAATTTATTATCAGTGAGAAACTTCACTTTTACACCAAATATTTTGTAGTTATGAACTAGTTACACTTTTTTGCCTGCCAAAAGACCAAAATTCATATGCACTGTCCTCTATTTCTGTCTTCACCTTTGCAGAAATCTTGAGAGAAGTTGAACACACTCTAAATGCTCCATGTTTTTTATTTAATACATGTGCAAACAAATGAAGGATGCCTATTGCAGTATGAGAATGTTCTCAGGGATTATTTCTTTTAAAAGATCATTTCTCACCTGTTTGTTAGTGGGATTTCTTTGTAGGTGTCTTTGAAGACAATTTTTGGGTTTTTTTCCCCAGAAAAGACAACAAAAGGCTATTTTAATACTTACAACCAATATTAATTTTATAAAAGTTACAAATTCAAAAAGCAGGGCTCTTAATTCAACTTATAAAACTCATTATTTTATTTCTAAGTTTAATTAAGTAGATTTAAAAATAATTTATATTTAAGTAGATTTAAAATTAAATTAAAGTTAAATTAAAATTATATTTAAAATTAAATTAAATTAAAATTAAATCAAATCCCTTATGATTATACAGTGGAAGTGAGAAATAGATTTAAGGGCCTAGATCTGATAGATAGAGTGCCTGATGAACTATGGAATGAGGTTCGTGACATTGTACAGCAGACAGGGATCAAGATCATCCCCATGGAAAAGAAATACAAAAAAGCAAAGTGGCTGTTTGAGGAGGCCTCACACATAGCTGTGAAAAGAAGAGAAGTGAAAAGCAAAGGAGAAAAGGAAAGATATAAGCATCTGAATGCAGAGTTCCAAAGAATAGCAAAATGAGATAAGAAAGCTTTCTTCAGCGACCAATGCAAAGAAATAGAGGAAAACAACAGAATGGGAAAGACTAGAGATCTCTTCAAGAAAATTAGAGATACCAAGGGAACATTTCATGCAAAGGTGGGCTCGATAAAGGACAGAAATGGTATGGACCTAACAGAAGCAGAAGATATCCAGAAGAGGTGGCAAGAATACACAGAAAAACTATACAAAAAAGATCTTCATGACCCAGATAATCACAATGGTGTGATCACTGACCTAGAGCCAGACGTCCTGGAATGTGAAGTCAAGTGGGCCTTAGAAAGCATCACTATGAACAAAGCTAGTGGAGGTGATGGAATTCCAGTTGAGCTATTCCAAATCCTGAAAGATGATGCTGTGAAAGTGCTGCACTCAATATGCCAGCACATTTGGAAAACTCAGCAGTGGCCACAAGACTGAAAAAGGTCAGTTTTCATTCCAATCCCAAAGAAAGGCAATGCCAAAGAATGCTCAAACTACCGCACAATTGCACTCATCTCACACGCTAGTAAAGTAATGCTCAAAATTCTCCAAGCCAGGCTTCAGCAATATGTGAACCGTGAACTTCCTGATGTTCAAGCTGGATTTAGAAAAGGCAGAGGAACCAGAGATCAAATGGCCAACATCCACTGGATCATGGAAAAAGCAAGAGAGTTCCAGAAAAACATCTATTTCTGCTTTATTGACTATGCCAAAGCCTTTGACTATGTGGATCACAATAAACTATGGGAAATTCTGAAAGAGATGGGAATATCAGACCACCTGACCTGCCTTTTGAGAAATCTGTGTGCAGGTCAGGAAGCAACAGTTAGAACTGGACATGGAACAACAGACTGGTTCCAAATAGGAAAAGGAGTTCGTCAAGGCTGTATATTGCCACCCTGTTTATTTAACTTATATGCAGACTACATCATGAGAAACGCTGGACTGGAAGAAACACAAGCTGGAATCAAGATTGCTGGGAGAAATATCAATAACCTCAGATATGCAGATGACACCACCCTTATGGCAGAAAGTGAAGAGGAACTCAAAAGCCTTTTGATGAAAGTACAAGTGGAGAGTGAAAAAGTTGGCTTAAAGCTCAACATTCAGAAAACGAAGATCATGGCATCTGGTCCCATCACTTCATGGGAAATAGATGGGGAAACAGTGGAAACAGTGTCAGACTTTATTTTTTGGGCTCCAAAATCACTGCAGATGGTGACTGCAGCCATGAAATTAATAGACGCTTACTCCTTGGAAGGAAAGTTATGTACAACCTAGATAGCATATTGAAAAGCAGAGACATTACTTTGCCGACAAAGGTCCGTCTAGTCAAGGTTATGGTTTTTCCTGTGGTCATGTATGGATGTGAGAGTTGGACTGTGAAGAAGGCTGAGCGCTGAAGAATTGATGCTTTTAAACTGTGGTGTTGGAGAAGACTCTTGAGAGTCCCTTGGACTGCAAGAAGACCCAACCAGTCCATTCTGAAGGAGATCAGCCCTGGGATTTCTTTGGAAGGAATGATGCTAAAGCTGAAACTCCAGTACTTTGGCCACCTCATGTGAAGAGTTGACTTATTGGAAAAGACTCTGATGCTGGGAGGGATTGGGGGCAGGAGGAGAAGGGGATGCCAGAGGATGAGATGGCTGGATGGCATCACTGATTCGATGGACGTGAGTCTGAGTGAACTCCAGGAGTTGGTGATGGAACAGGGAGGCCTGGTGTGCTGCGATTCATGGGGTCGCAAAGAGTTGGACACATCTGAGCGACTGAACTGAACTGAACTGAAGATTTAAAATTAATTTCCTGAATTTTAATATTTTCCTTTAACGTGGCCTTTTATTAATATTTAATCACTCATAAACTTAATTAAACTTCGCTTAGATTTTATTTTTAATTAGGATATAGTTAATCCACAGTGCTGAGTTAGTTTCAGACATGCAGCAAAGTGGATCAGTTACACATATACATATATTCACTCTTTTTTTAGATTATTTTCCCATATAGGGTATTACAGTGTATTGAGAGTTCCTTGTACTATACAACAGGTTCTTATTAGTTATTTATTTTATACATAGTAATATGTATATGTCAATCCCAATTTCCCAATTTATTCCCCCCTCATCCCCTGATAACTGTAACTTTGTTTTTTACATCTGTGACTCTTAGTTCATTTGTACTCTTTTTTTAGATTTCACATATAACAGGAATCATATATTTGTCTTTCTGTGCCCTTACGTCACTCAGTATGACAATCTCTAGGTCAATCCATGGCACTGCAATTAAATATTTTAAATTTAATATTCCTTCTACTTAATGCTTCTAACTAGTAGAACTTAACCTAATGTTTAGGTTAAGACAATGTTTAATGTTTAGACAATGATGAATCTAATAAATTAAAGTTGAAAATTCTGCAACTCTTAAGTTCTCTTATACATTTCAGTGCTTTTTACAGACTTTGTAAACCTATCTTAAGCTTTTCAATTTAATAAAATCACAACTCTAAAATTAAAAATTCAGTTTTACATTTTAAGTTGGAGTCATGAGGCTAATATATCAGATCCTCAAATTAGTCAAATTATCTTAACTATGACAAATATTAAATATTTAAAATATGAAACATACACAATCACTCCAAAAGTTTAGGCAAAATAATGAACTTTATTGGTTGTTAGTTCGTTATTTCTATACATAAGGGGCAAATAAGCTTTATCATCCATGCAATTTGGGGCTATTACTGCAAGCAAGTTGATTTAAAAATTCCAAACAAACAGGGTTATCTGCTTAGTGACTGATATCAAACATAAAATTTTTGACCAAAACGTCCCTAGAGCAGCCAACATCTAGGAAAATTTTTCTTGCAACACTGAGGCTATTTGTGCCCTATTTTATGATCACCTTGAAATTAAAGGCTTCATCCTTACTTTTCTCCAAGTGAAATAGTTTTATAACCTCTATGCCCTAGGTTCAAGTTGTGCATGCTTAATCGCTTAGTCATGTCTGACTCTTCGCAACCCCATGCACTGTAGTCTGCCAGGCTCCTCTGTCCATGGGGATTCTCCAGGCAGGAATACTGGCGTGGGTTGCCATGCTGTCCTCCAGGGGGTCTTCCCAACCCAGGGATTGAACACAGGTCTCCTGCATTGTAGGCAGATTCTTTACCATCTAAGCCACCAGGGAAGCCCAAGAATACTAGAGTAGGTACCTATCCCTTCTCTAGGGGCTCTTCCCGACCCAGAAATTGAACCAGAGTCTGAATTCTTTACCAGCTAAGCTACCAGGGGTTCAAGTTATATATTACCAAATATTCAAGGTTGTATTCAATTTATTATTTACTGCTTGATTCTATTTTTTATTCTTTTCATATTTTTCCCTTTTCTTTAGGGCCATAATTCTCACAGATATTTTTATAATATCCAGTTATGCTGGGTATATCTTATTTCCTGTGTCATGCTAATGATAGTACATTTTTACCGTCACTGCCATTCTCCTCCAGGCTACCCTATATATGATAGGAAAGGCCTGGGCAAAGGATACATTTCATAGGTCCCTAGTGTAAACATTTTAATGCTTCCCTCCCCTCTTGGGCCCTGGTCTTGGGCAATATGCCTTAGCCTGTGAAGGACCAGTATGAGATGACTTGAGTTGAGTGGGTTTGGGCTGAAAAGGTTTAGATTGGGAGGACTGGGGCTGGCGTGGCTTGGGCTGAGTGGGTTTGGATGGAGAACTTTCAGCTCGGGGGGCCTGGTGCTGAGTAGGTTTGGTTTGAGTGGGTTTGGGTTGAAAGGGCACAGGTTGGGAGGGTTTGTGCTGGGACTGTTTGACCTGGGGTGACTTGTGCTGATTAGGTCTGAATTGAGAGCTGGGCAAATACATGCTGTAGGACATAGGATGGAATCCCATTTGGAAAGATGGATTTGAAGGCCCATCTTGTGTCTTCAGCTTAGCTCCTTGCTGAGGGGCAGTCCTTCTTGGTTTTTGTGTGGCTCCTGTTGCTTGAAAGGCTTGATGATGAGGATTTTCAATATGGAGTTTCGTTCTCATGGATGTTCTCATTGTCTCTGTTGGCCTTGTTCCCCTGGCACTGACTTGCCCAGGCTTCCCAACTGCTCCTCCTGGCCATGAACCCAGGGAATGGAGGTGACCTACCTGGGAGTCCTCTTTCCCAGACCTTTCAAGGGTTCCTATTGTCTGTGGTCTCTGAGGCCAGGCCGGTATATGCTGAGAAATGGGTCTTGGTGGTCTCCCAAAAGTTCTACCCATGTGATGTCTCCAAGGAGTTCCTGAAAATCTCATAAATGTTTCACCTGAATAAAATCTCTGGGGCTGGAAATACTGAATTCCAAAACGTTTGCCTGGACTATGTGCCCTTGTATTCTGAAAGGGCAAAGGATGGAACCTCTTAGGCCTCTGCTGTAACCAGAAGCGGGAGCCCATAGCCCAAGGGGCTTTCAAAGAAACGTGGTTAAAGTTTCCTCCAATTCTGGCTGGTAAAGGATGGAAGTTTCTCAGAGGAGGCATGAATACCGGGGTGAGATGGAAATTCTGACGATTTTGGTTGACCTGACCACTAGTCTCAGACATCTTAGCGGGGCTTTCAGATGAGTTTTTTCGCTGACTGTGTCTTTGTGATCCCTCATCTTCAGCTGCTCCAGCCAAGTTTTCACTAGGGGAAACTTGAATCCCCTGAATGTTCTCAAAGTCTTGGTCTACCTGTATCCCTAACTCTCTGGCCAGGGGGGCCATGTCTTCCACAGACACACATCTGAGTGAAGAGGACATCACTTCTTGGAGGGCAGCTTGAAGACCCTCCATGTTCCTTCCTCTCTGCCCTACTTCCTCCTCCTCCCAAAACAGTAGATGTGATGGCTTCAACTTCAGGACCCTCTGGAAAACCTGAGCCTCTTCACTCTCCCTGGCCTGGGGACTGAGCACAAAGTAGCATCTTTCAATGGCAGCTTCTCCTAAAAACATTAGCAAGTCCCATTCCTTCTCACCTAGGCAGTCAGTGAAAAAAAACACAGCTGAGGAAACCTCCATCAAGAAACCAAACTGTGTCCAAACACTTTCTAGATCTCCACGAAGGTTGGCCACAGCAACAGGCTTCTGGGGGAAACGGGGGCTTGCACTTAAACCGCTGCTATCAGGAAAACACCATGTTATCTCAACCAGGCCATCAGAGATCTGCCGGGGAAGCACCTGAACAGGCAAGTCCTGATGAAGAAAGATTTTGTGTGATTTCAGATGGGCAGGGCTGAGCAGGGAATTGAGGATTCTGGACTTGGAAAAGCTACAGTATCCTAGACGCACAAAAGAGATGACAGGCATCTGCATGAGAGTCAGAAACTTTTCTGTATCCCCTGTAGGCCCTCCTGAAGACTGTGTTGACTGCTCCTTCACAATGTCCTTCATGGCCCCTAGCATTAAAATGCTTCTGTTGTTTTCTGCATCTGGCAGTAGCAGGGGAAGAGCAAACCGGCAATGATACATGTTTGACATGACTTCACGTTGCAAAGAGCTGTCTGAAGACAGCAAAGAGGCGCAAAGGACATCCAGGGGATTAATGGTTTCTGTTTCTCTAATTTCCAAGTTCTCTACTCCAGTCACTAATTCCCCTTTGCTGTCTTTACCCAGAACCTTGGGTCTGAGGACTGAATCTCTGGCTGTCACATCCAGTGCTTGAACTTTCATCAGGAAGTTCCAAGCCAAGTCACTTGGAGTCTCAGGCACCCACGTATGTCCTCGGTCTAAGGAGAATTGTTTCACGAAGTCTGGCAGAAGCTTTCTGCTTGTGTCCAGGTTCAAACAGGACAGGACATCTTTAAACACATTTTTTCTTTCTGTAGGAAGAAAAGATATAGTCAGTGAATGTCATGCTCAGCATCTAAGCTTCCTTCACTGACTTTTAAAATTAAGTAATTGATATTTTCTTTGGAAAAAAGAAAAGATGATCCACCATCTGTCTGTTCTTTTTGCGGTTGAGTAATATGCAGAGTACATCATGGGAAACGCTGGGCTGGAGGAAGCACAAGCTGGAATCAAGATTGTGGGGAGAAATATCAATAACCTCAAATATGCAGATGACACTACTCTAATGTCAGAAAGTGAAGAAGAACTAAAGAGCCTCTTGATAAAAGTGAAAGAGGAGAGTGAAAAAGTTGGCTTAAAGCTCAACATTCAGAAAACTAACATCATGGCATCTGGTCCCATCACTTCATGGGAAATAGATGGGGAAACAGTGGAAACAGTGTCAGACTTTATTTTGGGGGGCTCCAAAATCACTGCAGATGGTGATTGCAGCCATGAAATTAAAAGACGCTTACTCCTTGGAAGGAAAGTTATGACCAACCTAGACAGCATTTTCAAAAGCAGAGACATTACTTTGCCAACAAAGGTCTGTCTAGTCAAGTCTGTGGTTTTTCCAGTGGTCACGTATGGATGTGAAAGTTGGACTGTGAAGAAAGCTGAGCGCCGAAGATGCTTTTGAACTGTGGTATTGGAGAAGACTCTTGAGAGTCCCTTGGACTGCAAGGAGATCCAACCAGTCCATCCTAAAGGAGATCAGTCCTGGGTGTTCATTGGAAAGACTGATGCTGAAGCTGCAACTCCAATACTTTGGCCACCTCATGCGAAGAGTTGACTCATTGGAAAAGACTCTGATGCTGGGAGTGACTGGGGGCAGGAGGAGAAGGGGACAACAGAGGATGAGATGGCTGAATGGCATCACCGACTCAATGGATATGAGTTTGGGTAAACTCCAGGAATTGGTGATGGACAGGGAGGCCTGGAGTGCTGCGATTCATGGGGTTGCAAAGAGTCGGACAGGACTGAGTGACTGAACTGAACTAAACTGAATATTCCACTATATATATGTTCCACAACTTCTTTATTCATTAATCTGTTGATGGAGGAGGGATGGAATGGTGTGGGAGATGGAAGGGTGGTTCAAAAGGGAGGGGACATATGTACATGTATGGCTCATTCCTGTAGATGTATGGTAGAAACCAACACAATATGGTAAAGAAATTATCCTCCAACTTAAAATAAATTTTTTGAAAAGATGAAACAAGTGAAAGTACTGTTTCATCACCCTGCCAAGTCTACTTTCCTTCTAAGAGATATGTCGATATGGTGTGGTACGTTTCCTTCTCTTCCTTTTCCAATACATATGCAGAAGTAGATATGTAGAAGTACATATGTATATGTACTTGCATATGTAGAAGTACACAGTTTGGTATAATGGATGCTATTTTATTCTATAAATGATATTATACCAAATGATTTTTCAACTTCTTTTCACTCGGTGGTATTCCTTGTAAATTCTTCCAAGTAAGTATATACAGAGAACTACTTAATTCATTTTATGAATCCATTGTACTTAATGGTTTGGAAGAACCACTATTTATTTAACCATTGTCTACTGATGATCATTCAGGTTTTCGAATTTTTTGGCTATGTTCATATGCAGTAATGAAAAAGCCTGTTAATGCTTCTTTATACATATGTATAAGGAACTCTCTAGGTAGATACTGATTTATTTATTAAATGTTAACTCTTGCTAAAGTTTGGAGAAATGAAAGATTTTGTCTTCTCAGAATTTACATGTTGTATATAATTTCTCCTGATGTCATTTTCCAGTTTATATTCTAGCCACTTATTGAGATGACAGAGATAGTGCTAAGTAGAGAAAGAAAATCCGAGCACTTTCTGCTCCCGACGGATAGTAACATAGCATAAGCTTCTTGGATCCCTTGTAAAAATAGCCTGGAAGAAACAGTAGACATGAGAGAAAGTGTAGGTTTCAAGAATTAACAAAAGGAACTCTAAGAAATCCTTCAACAGTCTGAAAGTTGCTTGAACTGGTGCATCTGATGGGTAAAAAGGCGAGGAAGGAGTTGAGGCCAGCATGAAGGATCCCCAGAGGAGGAAGAGAAGTGAGAAGAGGGATTGCAGAAAACATATAAGTTCTGCTCTTGCCTCTCCCCTGCTTACCCCCTGCTTTTCCTTAGGACAACCATCCTCTGTTTCTTCAGCACAGAAATTGGTACCTACACAGCCCAAGCCAGATGCCAAATGTTGACAAGGTAACATCAGGCTACTGTGGAATAGTACAGTGACATGTCTAACAAGCACAGAGATGAATGAAAAATTAAGAAGCCAGTACCATTTTTGTATATTAAAAATTCATGAAAATAGCCCAGGTAAGGCAAAAAGAAATGATTGAAGATTTTAGCTGCCACCCACTGAAACGAGACAGAGTTTTTAATTTGAGTCCCACAGTTGATCAATGGATACCCACTCCAAGATGACCCAGATGTTGGACATAGAAAATAAGATTTTTAAAGTAGCTATCTTAACTATTTTCAAGAATTTACAATAACATAAACCCATAATGAATAATTTAATAGAAATTACCAGGAAAAAAGAAGAAAGCATTTAAAAATTTAAATTCTTGAACTAAAAAGCATAATATCTGAATTTTTTCAAAAATAAGTAGATGGACTTTTAAAAAGACTGGAAATGACAGAAGAAAAATTCAGTGTACTTAGAGATATAGTAATAGAAATGATCCAATCTAAAGAATAAGGATAAAAAATACTTTTTAAAAAATGGACAGAGCCTCAGGGACCTTGGGCAAAACGTCAGAAACTCTAACATACATGTACTTGGAATCTCAAAAAGAGAAGGGGGAACAAGTGGGACAGAAAATATTTGGATAAATAACAGCTTAAATTTTTCCAAATTTGGGGGAGGGGAAATTCCAAATTTAGAGATTCATCTTATGTAGATAAATCCTACATAAGATGAGAACAAAGAGAATCACACCTAGACACATCAGAGTTAATCACAGAACTCATTTTAAGGAAAACATCTTGAAATCAACCAGAAGAAAAATAGCACAACGCAAGAGGGAACAATGATAAAATGATAAGAATTGCACTCATCTCACACGCTAGTGAAGTAATGCTCAAAATTCTCCAACCAGGCTTCAGCAATATGTGAACTGTGAACTTCCGGATGTTCAAGCTGGTTTTAGAAAAGGCAGAGGAACCAGAGGTCAAATTGCCAACATCCGCTGGATCATCGAAAAAGCAAGAGAGTTCCAGAAAAACATCTATTTCTGCTTTACTGACTATGCCAAAGCCTTTGACTGTGTGAATCACAATAAACTGTGGAAAATTCTGAAAGAGATGGGAATACCAGACCACCTGACCTGCCTCTTGAGAAACCTGTATACAGGTCAGGAAGCAACAGAACTGGACATGGAACAACAGACTGGTTCCAAATAGGAAAAGGAGTCCGTCAAGGCTGTATTTTGTCACCCTGCTTATTTAACTTATATGCAGAGGACATCATGAGAAATGCTGGGCTGGAGGAAGCACAAGCTGGAATCAAGATTGCTGGGAGAAATATCAATAACCTCAGATATGCAGATGACACTACCCTAATGGCAGAAAGTGAAGAAGAACTAAAGAGCCTCTTGATGAAGGTGAAAGAAGAGAGTGAAAAAGTTGGCTTAAAGTTCAACATTCATAAAACTAAGATCATGGCATCCGGTCCCATCACTTCATGGCAAATAGATGGGGAAACAGTGGAAACAGTGTCAGACTTTATTTTGGGGGGTTCCAAAATCACAGCGGATGGTGATTGCAGCCATGAAATTAAAAGACATTTGCTCCTTGGAAGGAATGTTACGACCAATCTAGACAGCATACTAAAAAGCAGAGACATTACTTTGCCAACAAAAGTCCGTCTACTCAAGGCTATGGTTTTCCCAGTAGTCATGTACAGATGTGAGAGTTGGACTATAAAGAAAGCTGAGTGCAGAATAATTGATGCTTTTGAACTGTGGTGTTGGAGAAGACTCTTGAGAGTCCCTTGGACTGCAAGGAGATCCAACCAGTCCATCCTAAAGGAGATCAGTCCTGGGTGTTCATCGGAGGGACTGATGTTGAAGCCGAAAGTCCAATACTTTGGCCACCTAATGTGGACAGCTGACTCATTTGAAAAGACCCTAATGCTGGGAAAGATTGAGGGCAGGAGGAGAAGGGGACGACAGGGGATGAGATGGTTGGATGGCATCACCAACACGATGGACATGGGTTTGGGTGGACTCCAGGAGTTGGTGACGGACAGGGAAGCCTGGCGTACTGCGGTTCATTGGGTCGCAAAGATTCAGACACAACCAAGCGACTGAATTGAAGGAAACTGAGCATCAGAAAGAATGGAAGCCGAATGACAGAAATGATAATCGATCATTTCTGAAGGCAAAAAGGCACCAGTCTAAAATTCCTTACAGGAAAAATATTCTTCTGGATTGAAGGCAAAATGAAGACATGTTTCAATAAACAAAAAATTAATAAAATTCTTCAGGCTAACAGGGAATAACAGCAAACAAAAACTTGAATCTTCAGGAAGAAGAAAGAGCAGAGAAAATGATAAATTTATGGGTTCCTGGACTTCCCCTGGTGGTGCTAGTGGTAAAGCACCCACCTGCCAATGCAGGAGACATAAGAGACCCGGGTTTGATCATTGACTGATCCCAAATAGTATAAACTAGAAGGGAAAGTGCAGTTGCTCAGTCGTGTCTGACTCTTTGCGACCCCATGGACTGTAGCCTACCAGGAAGAGAGTTGATTACATAACCTATATCCGAATTGACTCTATACATTGCAGAGCACACAAGCAATGCCTTAAGTCTTCCTGAGACTTCAATTTGAGATGCAGTGATGGGGTGGTTAGGGGCGGGAAGAAAGTGGCCTAAAATTTAACATGACAAAAAGCATTACGATCCTTCTCTTTTGAATCAGATGTATTTGATTTCCACCCCCCTGTCCAGTTCTCAGCTGCACAGACAAATACTACAGAGGGAAGAGACAGAGCATAGCCATAAATTTTCATTAAAAAAAATTTTTTTATCCTCCAGTCAACTAGAGTGGATTGGAAACCGTTAGAATAGAATTATATACAGTCACAACTGCATTATTATTGCAACTTTTCTTGACCTGTTTTCCTAAGGCTGTGTCAAATACAAATTGGCACTTGCCAAGGGCATTTTCCATCTGCCTCTGGAGATTGAGCCCTGTGCTGCTGCAGCTATTGACCTTCAACATGCCCTGGAGGGGGTTTAGGGTGGAGAATGCGGCACTTTGTTGCTGCAGGAAAACTGGTGGAACAGGCCTTTAGATGGTTAGATATTTTCAGGAACTGATTTCATGATCCCAATCCTAACACTATCCAGAAAAGCACTCAGTCCCTTCATGGTGACATCAGCTCCTGGTGGCTACAGAAAACCTTTTGTAAAATAAATGCTTGATTGTGTGATATCCTCCTTCACCAAAAATCATATATATTGACCTTCCCCCACTACTCCTTTGGAGCAGTTTCTCAGAGCTATCTGAAGTGCTGTCTACCCGACTGCAGTCCTCATTTTAACTCAAATAAAACTTAACTTGCAACTCTCATGTTGCACATCTTTCTTTAGTCAACAAGTGTTAGATTGGTTGCAAAACTAGCCCCAAGTAATGGCTTTCCTGGGTTTCCCTGGTGGCTCAGATGGTAAAGAATCTGCCTGTAAAGCAGGAAAACCAGGTTTGATCCCTGGGTCAGGAATACCCCCTGGAGGAGGGCACAGTAATCCAGTCCAGTATTCTTGCCTGGAGAATTCCATGGACGGAGGAGCCTGGCAGGCTACAGTCCATGGGATTGCAAAGAGTCGGACACGAATGAGCGACTAAGACACAATGACTTTCTGGTATCCACACCTTTTGTAATATTACTTTGCAAGAGATGTAGCCTATTCTTCCCCAACCCTTAAAGCTTTGAGACTTGCTTTTGCCAACAGAATGTGGCAGAAGTCAAACAGTGTTATGGATTGAAATGTATCCCCTACAAAAAGATGCTAATCCTCCCAGTACTTCAGAATGTGGCCTTATTTGTGAATAGGGTCATTACAGAGGTCATCAACTTAAAATGAGGTTATTAAGGTGGGCCCTAATGCAATTTGATCAGTGTCCTAATTAAAAGAAGAAATTTGAAAACAGACACATGCACCAAAGGAAATGACTTGAAGACACCAGAGAGAAGATGGTCTTCAAGGCAGAGAATTCCAGAGGCTACTGGAAGCTGGAAGAGAGATCTGGAACAGGTCCTTCCCTAATGTCTTCAGAAAGAGTATAACCCTGCCAACACCTTGGTTTCAGTCTCTACCTCCATACCTGTAAAACAAAATATTTCCCACTGTTCTAAGCCACCTTTTTGTAGTATCTTACTGTGGCGGCCCGAGGAAACCTATCATACAGATGGCATGATAGTTCTGAGTCTAAGCCTCAAAATGCCTTCAGGACTCTGTCTCTGTCTCTCTGACTCCTCTGCTCTCACTATAAGAATATGCCTGACATAGTCTGAGAGTTAGCTCAGACTAGCTTGTTAGAGGGCATGGCAATCCACTCCAATATTCTTGCCTGGAGAATCCCATGGGTAGAGGAGCCTGGTGGTCTACAGTCCATGGGGTTGCAGAAAGTCAACTGAATCAACTGACCGTGCATACATAGCTTGCTAGGAGATGAGAAATGAGCCAATAGCTAGCTGACTACCGATACAGAAGTAAACCCAGAGACGACCAGAAGAATGCCTGCCAACTATAGACACATAAAAATTATACACTCTTACTGTTTTAAGTGACCCTAATTTTGAGGTGCCTATTAATTTATTATGGCAAATAAATAATACAGAAAAAAACATGCAAAACAAAAAACAAAACAATATCATGCAAGAAACATATAATATTGGAATGTTACCTAGGGAAGAAGGTGAATAAGGAATAGAGAAAAAAGTCAAATAGATTAAAAAAAGGAGGTGGTTGCAGAATAATGCTGATGGTATGCAATGAAAAAGTAATTCAACCCTATGTAACTATTGTAATATATTTAAAAAATTAAGAATGAGGTCTAAAAGCAACTATGAATCGGGAAGGTATAGGGAGTAGGACAAGAGTTGTGTTATAGGTTGAATTATATACCCCTCAAATTCATAGGTTGAAATTCTAAGACCCAGTATCTCAGAACGTAATGGTATTTAGAAATGGAGTCATTGTAGATGTATAATTAGTTAAGATGAGGTCATTACAGTGAGCCCTGGTCCTATGACTATTATCCTTATAAAAAAAGAAAATTTGGGAATTCCTTGGTGTTCCAGTGGTTGGGATTCTGAGCTTCTCCTGCAGGGGGCTTGGGTTCCATCCCTGGTCAGTTCAGTTCAGTTCAGTCGTTCAGTCATGTCCAACTCTTTGCGACCCCATGGACTGCAGCACAGGGAACCATTAATAAGACCCTGCAAACTGCATGGTGCGGCCAAAAAACAAAAGAAAAAGGGGAAATGTGAACACAGAGACATGAACCTAGGAAGACAACCATGTGAAGATAAAGGCAGATTGTAGGGGATGGGAGGCAGAGTGCTTCCACAAGCCAGAGAATTCTAAAGATTTCCAGCAAACTACCAGAAGCTAGGAACAGATTCTTTCTACAGCCTTCGGAAGGAACCAACACTATATACACCTCCAGACTTCCAGCCTGCAAACTGTGAGACAACATATTTCTATTGTTTTTTGTCTCGCAGTCATGAAATTAAAAGATGCTTGCTCCTTGGAAGAAAAGTTATGACCAACCTAGACAGCATATTAAAAAGCAGAGACATTACTTTGCCAAAAAAAGGTCCATCTAGTCAAGGCTATGGTTTTTCCAGTAGTCATGTATGGATGTGACAGTTGGACCATAAAGAAAGCTGAGAGCTGAAGAACTGATGCTTTTAAACTGTGGTGTTGGAGAAGACTCTTGAGAGTCCCTTGGACTGCAAGGAAATAACAACCAGTCAATCCAAAAGGAAATCAGTCCTGAATATTCATTGGAAGGACTGATGCTGAAGCTGAAGCTCCAATACTTTGGCCACCTGATGCGAAGAACTGACTCACTGGAAAAGACCCTGAGGCTGGCAAAGATTAAAGGCAGGAGGAGAAAGGGACAACAGAGGATGAGATGGTTGGATGGCATCACGGACATGAGTTTGAGCAAGCTCTGGGAGTTGGTGATGGACAGGGAAGCCTGATGGGAAGCAGTCCATGGAGTTGCAAAGAGTCAGACACGACTGAACGACTGAACTGAATTGATTGTTTAAGCTACCAAGTTTGTGGTACCACTCTGTTACAGCATCCTAGTAACCAGGTCAAGGTGTGCAGAGGAGGAAATTACTCTCTTCTGAGCCATAATTGGATTATGGATTTGGGCTGAATGTGAGTTGGTAGTTACCTTCCCCTTCTATATTCAGAACTTGGTGGTGTTTATTTTCCCAGACAATATCTCTCTGAATTAAGCATTTCTCCTATTTTGAATTTTCATTAAGAAATATTCAAATTCAAGGTACTGGTATAATCTTCCTCATTGAAATGGCAATATTTGGATAGCTCAAGCCAAGCATTATTTTGGGACCTTATCCATTTACCACAAATTCCTCTCCTGTTTCTGCTTCAATAGTTAGGTCTATAATCCCCATATTCTATTGGTCACAAAGGTTCTAAAATGATTTAACAGACTTAATCTGAGGTATAGAAGGCAACAGCTAAAATTAGTGGTTAGCAACTTGTTATATGTGTGATGGAGGTGACTGCAGAAGCCTAAAAGTTCATAGTCAATACTTACTTTATCTTATACTGTCCACTTGGAGAAGGGCATGGCAACCCACTCCAGTATTCTTACCTGGAGAATCCCCATGGATAGACGAGCCTGGCAGGCTACAGTCCATGGGGTTGCAAAGAGTTGGACACGATTGAAGGAACTTCACACATATGCACATACTGTCCACTATTTCTAGGTCCTGGGTTTTCCTCCCTGTCAACACCCACCTCTGAGGAAACTCCAAGTTAGAGAAGTCCAAGGAATTTCTGAGGAGCTGCTTTTCTGCTTTCATGTGGTGCCCTTCCTCAGTCCCCTCCTTGTTATGATACTGCAATCAAGATTTAAGTTTTTGCCTAAGTAACTCTACACACATGATTCCCATACCTTCCATACTTTTCTCCTCTTCCTCCTCCAATGACATGCCAGTTTCTGGATCCTCATAATGCTGTTCTTCATCAGAGAACTCTGTGGTTTCAAGGTACACAGAATCCTCTCTGTCATCATAGAGGCCTCCTGGGTCACTGTAAGCCTCCTCTTCCAAGGTGATGTTTGCCTCTTCAGAGTACCCCAGAGATTCTAGATAGTCCTCTTGTCCTAAGTATAAAGAATCATCTGGATCCTCATATCTCTGTCCATCCTGTAAATACTCAATGGTTGCTGGAAATTCGTACTCAACGATCTCAACTGACTGTGGTGATGTGAATTTTGACGTGTTATCTTCCTTCTCATTTTCCTTTGAGGACCAAGCAGTTTCCTGATAACTGGTTTTCTTGTCTGTGAAAGACTCAGAGGTTTCTAAATCCACGCATTCTTTCTCTTTGAAGGACGTGGTGATCTCAGGGTTCTCAGGCTGTTTCTCTCCAGGAAGGAAAACATTTTCTTTGCTTGCGCCTATTGGTAGAGGTGGCTCTATATACTCATGTTTCAAAACTTCTGCAAAGAATAAGAAAGTTTGAGAGATATTTATTTTTCTCTCTCGAAATTAACAGATGTTATATTAGGGAGTTTCCATGATCTCAAAGCATCATCTCTCTATTTCATTAGATGATAGAAATACCTACATAAATGGCAATAAGTCAGCTCAGAACTTTCTTTCTCCCACTGAAAAATATCAGATCACACTCCTGCCCAGCTCAAAAGTTTGAGTCTTTCACAGCAAACTCAAAGGGTAAGTGGATGAAATAGAAAACTTGAATCCTTTGTTTACTTGTGGATTTACTGTAACCCAAAATCAGGCTTCCCTGGTAGCTCAAATGGTAAAGAATCTGCCTGCAATGCAGGAGATTTGAGCTCGAGCCTGGGTTAGAAGGTTCCTTTAGAGAAGGAAACAGCAATCCACTCCAGTATTCCTACCTGGAAAGTCCCACGGACAGAGGAGCCTGGTGTGCTGCAGTCCATGGGGTTGCAAAGAGTTGGAAATGACTGAGTGAATAACACTTTCAACACCAGCTCAGACTTCCTAGGGTCATTGCTAATGAAATTTGACCCTAAGAATTTCTAATGAAGAAGTGAATAGCTCTTATTTAGAATAAATCCTGGAAATGCTAAGACCTATATCTCTAAGCCTATGGGACCTGTACTACATTAAAAACCATTAGCATTAATATTTTTATCTTAGCCTCTGCCTCTCTGTGCTGTGCTTAGTTGCTCAGTTGTGTCTGACTTTTTGCAACCCCATGGACTGTAGCCCACCAGGCTCCTCTGTCCATGGAGGTTTTCTCCAGGTAAGAATACTGGAGTGGGTTGCCATGCCGTCCTCCAGGGGATCTTTTCAACCCAGAGATAGAACCCAGGTCTCCTGCTCTGCAGACAGATTCTTTATCATCTAAGTCACCAGGGAAACCCAAGAATACTGAAGTGGGTAGCCTATCCAGTCTACAGGGGATCTTTCCAACCCAGGAATCAACCAGGGTCTCCTGCATTGCAGGCGGATTCTTTGCCAGCTGAGCTACCAGGGAAGCCCTAAATGCTCCCTATTTGCCACTAATTATCATTGAACATTCAAAAATTAGCATTTGACTTGCTCCAGAAATTGAGGATTCTGCTGGCATTCTTCTTACAGAGAAAATGAAATTGCTAATACACCACATATGTGTGTCAAAAATTATTTTCCCTCTATTTTCAAAATGGCCATACTAAGTGAAAGATGCAGCTTTTGGTCTTAAGGTTGTTAATACCTATGAATTCACTTACTTGATAAAGAAGTCCCAATGTATCACTAACAGTAGTCTCTTTCCAATTATGGGTATTTCTGGATGTTACTGTCAGAACAGTAAGACATTTATACCAGCAAGAAAACAACTGCTGGTTTTGGATTGTGTTTGAACAAAAAAGTTATAAATCCTCCAGAACAATAACATACATCATTCCCTGCTTTTTAAATCTTGGACACTTTTCCCTTTTATCATATTTCACTGAAAATTATCTCCAGGAAAATGACAAATGAAAATAAAGGGTAGTCATTTTCTTTTTTTCAGGAAAACTGCCTCCTCCCTCTCGGCCCCAAAAATGTAGAAATTTAACCTACCGTGATTTAAGTTGCAAATGGTAGCTGACCGGGAAAAAGTATTAAACAAACAGTTGAGGAAAAGCTGACAGCTCACTTCTCCTTTTTTCTGTACCAAAATCAACAGCTTCCGACTTTTCTTCAGGGGATCTGTAATATTCTCCAGAATCTCATACTCTTCCTCAGAAATCAGCTTCCGAGAGGTTAACGTATCTAAGATACAATCAGGATCCTGTTGTAGGATTTCTAATAACTTTTTTCTTTCTTTTTCTATGATCTGGGACGGAACACTCCCAGCAGCCATGGTTCCTGTTTTCTGCAGACCAGGAAATGAACTATGAAACTGTTTCAATGCAGAAACGCAAGTTCAGTTTTGCTTTTTTTTTTTTTTTTTAAAGGCAGAGTAATGCTTTTTGGCCAAGATTAACCATGTCAGTGACCCTTAGTGTTGGAGAGAGCAGATAAAGCAAGCCAAACAGTTTGGGGGAATCCAGCCATGAGCCCCCACAGATCCTTATAGATTATTTACCTGTTTTTTTGGTTTTTTTTTTTGATGACTTGTCTCAGTTTCATATGGTTTAGCCTCCAAGAACTCTTTCTCTGAGAAGAGCCTCTTGAACTTCAGATTCCTTGCTCTGAACTCTATCTGCAATAACAAGATTATGAATTGATTTACCCTTTTGGAGAGAAATCTGTCAATATGCAGCAATAAATAAATAAATGTGACAGATAAAAATAAAAATTAAACCATTCAATGCAGCAATTCCACTTCTAGGAAATTATCTTAAAAAACAATGAGACAAATGACCAAAGATGGATGTGCAAGAATCTGCACTTTCACATTTTTATAATAGTATAAAAATGAAAGTAACTCAAATTTCCACAAATTAGGATTTATGGAACAGATGTTGATACATCAACAATGGTGTTACCAAGTACCGTCTGGCTGCTCATCACTCAAAAACCAGTAAGCGAAAGTCGCTCAGTCATGTCCGACTCTTTACGACTCCATGGACTATACAGTTCATGGAATTTTCCAGGCCAGAACACTGGAGTGGGTAGCCGTTCCCTTCTCCAGGGTATCTTCTCAACCCAGGGATTGAACCCAGGTCTCCAGCATTGAAGGAGGATTCTTTACCAGCTGAGCCACCAGGGGAGCACTGGAGAGACAAATGTTGGAGAGACAAATATTGATAGAAAGGAAAGTTGTTTTAATCAGAATGCCAGCAATCTGGGGAGATGGTGGACTCAGTTCCTCCCAAAAACAGCTCAGAGGATTCTGGTTGGCCACAAAATTTTTATAAGGAAAAGGGGAAGTAATCTCAGTTAACCATTGAAATAGGGCGTCAGAGTTGTAGCCATCTCCCCCTGTGTGCAGACGTGTGGGCAGACCAGTCAACTTCTTAGATTTTTCTTTAGAGCCTATCTTGTTCACACAGTGTATTTGCAAGATTATACTAAAGAGGAAGCTAGCGAAGAGATCTGGTCATCTGTTAACTACTTATTCTTCATTTCAACATCTTTGATGAATGGAAAGAACCAATAGATTAGGCAAGGTATGGGGTGATCAAGATTTGAAAGGCATGCTAGGGCCAGAGGCATGTAGAGCATGGGGTGCCAGGTTTAAGGCTAGTGACAAGGCAAAAGGGGTCTCCTGCAGAGAGCTCTTTCCTAAAAAGAGCCCTTTCCTGCCAAAAGGTGCTTACAAATCTCCACTTGTCATAACATCATTCTGAAACTGTTTGGTACCATTTTGGAAGGCTCCGACGAGCTCCGGTGCCGGAGTCCTTTGTGTCCCAGCAGAGAAAGAATTCAGAGAGAACCAAAGTGATAGGTAACAAGTGATTTATTAGGTAAGGATGCCTATAAGGCTTACAAGTGGAAAGGAAAGCGGTTGCAATGCTCTGAGAACTTAGTGGGCTATAGTTTTATTTATTTATTTATTTTTGGGTCTCTGTTGCTGCATTCGGGTTTTCTCTAGTTGTAGGAATGAGGGGCAATTCCCTAGTTGTTGTGCATGGGCATCTCATTGTGGTGGCTTCTCTTGTTGCAGAGCACAGGCTCTAAGCACACTGGTTTAGTAGCTGCCACTCACAGGCTCTACAGTGGGGACTCAGTAGCTGTGGCATATGGACTTAGTTGCTCCAAGGTATGTGGAATCTTTCCAGACAAGGGATTTAACCCATGTCCCCTGCATTGGTAGGTGGATTCTTATCCACTATACCACCAGGGAAATCCTATAGTTTTATAATCAAAGGAAAAGTGGGGAAGGGGAAAAGACCAATTTTCTCCTCATTTTTGAGTAGACCGCATGCTTCCATCATCAACTCCTCCAGGTTGAGCAGTTTTCTTGTCCCTACATGGTCAAACCAGAACTGTCATGACACTATGGAAATATTATTTTGGGTCTCAGTACAATGAGGGTCTTTACTTTGAAATGTCACCTTTTCATAAATTATTGTTCTTCATGCATGTAGAGAATATGCCGTCACTGGGCAGAACAGCATTGTTTTATTGTTTTAGGGCATGACCCATGCTTCTGCATGATTTTGTTGCTAAGCAATCCACTTGGGTTTGTGGTTAAGCTGACCTGTTTTCTTAAGTGATCATTAACTTATGGAGGTCTCCCATACTTTTTTCTTTACATACAGTCCTCTAGTGGGATTAACTCTGTCCCTATCAATTCTATTTCTATGGGATTATGGGCCAAAGGCTGTCTTTTGTAACTTCTTCATACTGACAAAGGGTGCTGTATTTTTAGAGTGGAAGATGTCAGATGGGTTTGTAGCATCTCTTTGCCTACAGTTTTAGTTGCCCACTTACATATGCAGACAGAACAAGCTACAATTATTTTTCTTTTAAATATAATGTATATGTACATATACATATTATATACATACACTATACATATTAACATTTTAAACAAAACTGGGATCTATAACTTGCTGTTTTCCATAATAATATATCATGGATATCACTACTCATCAATATGTGTAGAGTTACTCCATCCTACAATTTTTTCATGTCCACCAAGATATAGAATATTATTGAAATGGGGAACCGAATTCTGTTCACAGAGACAAACAATGGAATTCACAAACTGGCAAAAACTCATGCAGGCAAAGTTTATTTTAAAGGACAGAGATACAAAGCCTTCAGCATAGACACTGAGAAGGGGTGAAGAGACCCCAAAGACAGGAATAACAGCAGTTTTTATATCTTTATTAGAATTGATCTGTTTGTTTTTGGTTGGCTCTGGGCCAAAAGCATGTAATTTCTGACCAATCAGTTTAAATGTTACAGTGTCCAGTTTGCCATTTTTATGGTTTTTTTTTTTTTTTTGGTTTCCAGTTTCTCTAGACATTGTGACACCATCTCTTGACCCTTTCTCAAGACCCCAGACCATTACTTAGAGACCAGATGTATGTTTAGGAGCTAATGGTCCACTTGCAGTTTTTCTCCTTGATAAACTGGACAGCAGTTAACGATTGTCTTGTCCTGGGTCTGAATGTTTTATGACCCTCCAGACGAGGGAGGCATTCCTTGGAATGCCTAGAAACTGGAGCAGCAAATACAGCTTTGGGCTAACAGAGAAAAATGCTTATGTGAGAGAATTAAAACTGAAATTTTAAAAAGAACCAAGGCTCTGACTCTATACTGACTGCCTAACAATTTCTACCTCATTATGAGCCATAGAGTTAATCCCATTCTCTTAAGGCCAGTTCTTGGAATTGTACTGGCCATAGGTTCAGTATTGCTCAAGATAGAACAGTTTATGTTATGGCTACAGTCAGCTCATCATGCAGATGGCTTTTTCCCACTGGTGGCAGTTATAGTATCTGTAAAACAACTCAGGAGTGTGCATCAGACACTGAGTCTGTGACTCTGCTGTCCTAATCATTAATGGCTTGAGTTTGCTCCTTTGTGACTCAGGGAAGCCTGGAAGACTTCAGTTTTCCTATAAACAAGAGGCAGGAGACATGGAGGGGCCTTGGTGATTGGCATGGGATGGGGCAAGCTGAGTTTTGCTCAGTTCCAATGGAATACCAAAATGAAGTTAAAAAGGATGAAGTAAATCTACACATATTGACAAGTAGTGACAGAAATGATATATTATTAAGGAAAATAGCAAGTTATAGATCCCCTTTTTGTTTAAAAAGTTAATATGTATAGTGTATGTATACTATTTGTATATATAGATATACATTATATTTAAGATAGCCAGGAAAGAGATAACACAAATGTACCTCTGGTATTTCTGGTTGATCTCAGAGAGGCAGCAGTGAGTGGTGGTATAAAATGAGATCGTAATTCCCCGCCCAGGAATTGAACCTGGGTAGCCTGGATGAAAATCAGGATTCCTAGCCACCAGACCAGCAAGGACTAGAGGCTAGAAGCTATTTTTCCCTGGCTTTTGCCCCAGTGAAAAAGCATTTCTCATGCAGGCAAAAACTATAAATGCAGGTACAAAGTTTATTATCAGAGACATACATAGCACAACAACATATGGGACAGCACACAGAGAAACAGTTTGTTAAGACAGAAGCAAGGAAGAGATATACCTGGAGAGAAAGGTTGTGAGCTTCCCCACTAGTGAGGAGCTCAGTAAAGATGCAGTTAAGTCATTTATGTAGGCCATTTCTTCCAGGTCTTTTTTTCACCCTTGGCCAATTGTTCTTTTTCTTTTTCCACCCCTGACCCACCCTTGGACCCTCTCAGACATGCATGTGCAACTTGTTTCCAAGATGGATTCCAGTCCAGAGGCCTATGGGATCATGTTTGCATCACATATTATGGGCTGGCATCCCCTCCTTTTTGACACCCAAGGAGCCTTTCTGGCCACATGAAATGTCTCCCTTGCCCCAAGGATGGGAAATATATGACTTCCTGATTCTTTGCTTAAGCAAGGTTTAGCCCTTCTCTGTCGCTGCCATGACTGTTGTCTTAAGGTGTCCACTGGACACAAAGCCTGACTGCTTGCCCTGAATCTGTTGTTACTTTCATTTTTGGAGGGCACACAGGAGGATGGCTGTAAGTAACTAACCTGTAAGTAACTAACCTGTTTCAGGAAATGCAAACAGGAGGCTAGCTGCAAGTGTCTAGCCTGAAGCCCACTTTTTTCCTGCCCAGAGATATGTAAACAGGAGGCCAGTTGTAAACGCCTAGCCTGGGGCCTATCTGTCTCCTGCCTCATGGTGATATAACAGCAGTATTCAAACTTCTACTTTAAACATTTCTATTTATTTTAACACTTCTTTGTTATCAACAGAATTTAATTTTCTAAAAAGTTATCTGGTTGGTTTTTATTTTCAGTTATAGTTCACAAGAACCTTAAAACAGTATAAATATCAACAGAATACTGGATGAGCAAACTGTAGTATTTCACGTAATGTAAAAGACAGCATTCAAAAAGAATGAATTTCAGTGACCCACAGTATAGGTAAATAATAATAGCATTAAGGGGAAATTTTAAGTCCCCAAATATTATATGCAGCATAGCACTCTTCTAAAAGGCTCAAAATAATGGAAATACAGACACATAGAGATTTTAGGAATACACATGGAATCATTGGGAACAGTGAGAGATTTTATTTTCTTGGGCTCCAAAATCACTGCAGATGGTGATTACAGCCTTGAAATTAAAAGACACTTGCTCCTTGGAGATCAAGATCAGTGGGAGAAATATCAATAACCTCAGATATGCAGATGACACCACCCTTATGGCAGAAAGTGAAGAACTAAAAAGCCTCTTGATGAAAGTGAAAGAGCAGAGTGAAAAAGTTGGCTTAAAACTCAATATTCAGAAAACTAAGATCACAGCATTCGGTCCCATCACTTCATGGCAAATAGATGGGGAAACAAGGGAAACAGTGACAGACTTTATTTGGGGGGCTCCAAAATCACTTCACCCCAAACCAGTACTCTTGCCTGGAAAGTCTCATGGAAAGAGGAGCCTGGTGGGTTGCAGTCTATGGGGTTGCTAAGAGTCAGACACGACTGAGCAACTTCACTTTCACTTTTCACTTTCATGCATTGGAGAGGGAAATGACAACTCATTCCACTGTTCTTGCCTGGAGAATCCCAGGGATGGGGGAGCCTGGTGGGCTGCTGTCTATGGGGTCGCACAGAGTCGGACACGACTGAAGTGACTTAGCAGCAGCAGCAGCAAAATCACTGCAGATGGTGACTGCAGCCATGAAATTAAAAGACGCTTGCTCCTTGGAAGAAAAGCTATGACCAACCTAGAGAGCATATTAAAAAGAAGAGACGTTAGTTTGATAACAAAGGTCTGTCTAGTCAAAACTATGGTTTTTCCAGTAGTCATGTGTGGATGTGAGAGTTGGACCATAAAGAAAGCTGAGCGCAGAAGAATTGATGCTTTTGAACTGTGGTATATGAGAAGACTCTTGAGAGTCCCTTGGACTGCAAGGAGATCCAACCAATCCATCCTAAAGGAAATCAGTCTTGAATATTCATTGGAAGGACTGATGCTGAAGCTGAACTCCAATACTTTGGCCATCTGATGCAAAGTACTGACTCATTTGAAAAGACCCCGATGCTGGGAAAGATTGAAGGCATGAGGAGAAGGGAATGAGAGAGGATGAGATGGTTGGATGGCATCACCAACTCAATGGACATGGGTTTGAGTAAGCTCCAGGAGTTGGTGATGGACAGGGAAGCCCAGCGTGCTGCAGTCCATGGGGTCACAAAGAGTCGGACATGACTGAGCAACTGAACTGACCTGGAATCAATATAATTACAAGAAACGAGAAGGAAATGAAATTCAGAAGGATGGCTACCTTAGTTGGGGGAGGCTGTATGGGGATGGGATGGGATTGAGGGACAGGGAAATTATGGAGTTAGATATATGGTATCATCTGGGGATGAGTTTATAGGTGTTTATTATATTATTAAAGATAAATAGTTAAACATATAACTGAAAGTATACCATGTTTGTGTTACTGAGTCCAAGCTTGCTTTGCTCGCCACATGACAGGCCAATGAATCTGAGAGACAAAGTGTTGAGGCAAGGAACACAACTTTATTTGGAAAGCCAGCTGACAGAGAAGATGGCAGACTAATATCTCAAAATAACAATCTTGTTGGAGTCTGAATGCCAGGTTCTTTTATACACCAGAGACGGTTAGGAGTTGAGGAAGTAAAAAATCCTTTATCTTGAATTCTCTTGAATGGCCAACCTCAGGGATGGGATCTGTTCATCTCTTCATTCTTGCAGCCATTCACAGGTAAGCAGGGTCAGATTATCTCCCTGTGAGCTGAACAAGGGGCAGGGTTCCCTGAGGCAGACCATTATGTATAGTTATAATAACAAGCCAGTCAATCCTAGAGGAAGTCAACCCTGAATATTGATTGTAAGGACTGATGCTGAAGCTGAAGCTCCAATACTTTGGCCATATGATGCAAAGAACTGACTCATTGGAAAAGACCCCGATGCTGGGAAAGATTGAAGGCATGGAGAAGGGGATGACAGAGGACGAAATGGTTGGATGGCATCACTGAATCAATAGACATGAGTTTGAGCAAACTCCGGGAGATGGTGAAGGACAGGGAGGCCTGGTGTGCTGTAGTCCATAGGGTCACAAAGAGTTGGACACGATTGAGTGACTGAACAATAATAACAAAAGCAACAAAAAGACAAAGGTTAAAATCAAAGAAACAGATCTATCATGGAGACAGAACTGGCTCTTCCTTCCAAACACTTGGACTAATGCTGAGCATGTAGTTTTACTGAAAGTGCCACCTCTCTGGACACCAGTGCCGACTCAAATCCCTCAAATCCCCAAGACAAAGTTTTGGGTGAATTACTTTGCCAGGCAAAGGAGGACTTATGCATCAAAAAACTGTGTCTCTACCCAAGAGAACTTGATGAGGGGTTTTTATAAGAGAGGGTTTCAAAGGTGGGGTCTCTGACAAGAGTAGGGTGTAAACAGGGTTTACACCACCTTAATTTCATCTCAGATGGTCAGTCTCCTAATCTTGATGAGCTTCTCTGGTCCCTTTAATCTTGCTTCCTGTGGTTTCTTGGCTGCCTCTCCCTTGATTGTGGAGGTTTAGTAGCTAAGTTGTGTCCCACTCCTTTCGAACCCATGGACTGTAGCCCAGCAGACTCCTCTGTCCATCTGATTTTCCAGGCAAGCAAGTGGGAGTGGCTTGCCATTTCCTTCTCCAGGGAATCTTTCCAACTCAGGGATTGAACCCAGGTCTCCTGCATTTGTAGGCAGATTCTTTACCAACTGAGACGCCAGAGAAGCCCTTGATTAGAATTGTTCAAATCTGCCCTTTGGAACTCAGGGAAAATAATGGCTGGAGTCTTGCCTACAAGAAACAAGGGATAGCAAGATCCCATGCTTGGAAGTCCCACAGGGCTCCACTCAGTCTCAATATTAGAAACCGAGGATAATGATTCATTAAATTTTAGGGACCCTAAGGTTGAAAAAGAATAAGAAAAGCCTTATATGACATTAAAAATTAACTTTAAGAGTTTTACAATCTGTCACAAAAGTATAGGTTTCAAGAGATGCACCCTACTAAATATTAACAATCTGATTGTCCATTTTAGTAAATTTGTCACCTTTTCTTTTTTATTCAAGTTGGTTGGTAAGGTATTCTAATAACCAGCTTCTCAAACTGGATCTCCTCTTCACTCGTCCCCCAATACCATCCTCTCCCACAATAACCTGCTCCAGTTCTCAAAGATGATGGGAAAAAAAGTGTTTCTTTGAAGTTGGATATTTCAGAGTAAAATTTAAATTTAAGGAAGGCAGTTTAAATTCAGTTCCTTGGTAACAGGAAATGTGCACTGCACAAGCTTAGAATGCGAACGGAAGTGAGTTGGGGGAAGGGTGTGTATTTGACGTATTTGAAAATACATTCATCAAATTAAATACAATGAAACAGGAGTAAAATTTTTGTTTGCAGCTAGAAGTTTAAGTTATGTGATTTTTTTGAAGATGAAGTTAGTTGCTCAGTTGTGTCTGCCTCTTTGCAACCCCATGGACTGTAGCCCACCTGGCTCCTCTGTCCATGGAATTCTCCAGGCAAGAATACTACAGTGGGTTGCGATTTCCTTCTCCAGGGGATCTTCCCGACCCAGGGATTGAACCTAGGTCTCCTGCTTTGCAGGCAGATTCTTTACCTTCTGAGCCATCAAGGAACTCTTAAAGATAAAAGTCAAAAGTAATTTCACCTATTGTAGGGGGAAAAGGCAGGTCAAATTAAGAGAATTGAATTGTATCAGAACAACAGATGCAAGCCTTCTGATGTCTCTATCACTCTCTACTAAAAGGCAAAATGCCATAGGGCAAATACCCAGGTAACAGCAGAGGTCATCTGTTTCAGAAGTCAGTCTACTCCTGACCTGAACTTGGCATCTGGATAAAAATCTGGGGGTACTAAATTGGCTTGATAGACCTCTATAGGGCCAAGGGCCTACCTGACCAGGGTTAGAATGGTGTGATTTCAAGCATACCAAAAAGGGAGAGGAGAAATTTTTCACCCTGACAATTTGGGGAATGTCTGGGGTAAAAGAGACCGTCACCTAGTGCCTGTTGAGCAGTTCGACTCCTCCCTGGTTGCTATCTGTCCTATTTCTGAAACTGAGTAGGACCCTGTAGGGCCCCTCTGGGTACAAAAGCCTATCCACGTCCCTCTTGTTTTTAAGAAAAAGGTTTCAGCCTTCAAGATCTTTCTTGTGTTCCAAAGGGCAGACAATTGAAACAGTTAGCTGTTCAAACTGTTACTTGTTAAGGAAGTGAGGGACTGCATAAACACAAGAAAGGCAGTAAAGGGACTTCCCTGGTGGCTCAGTGGTAAAGAATCCACCTGCCAGTGCAGAAGACACAGATCTCCCCTGGTCCTAGAAGATCCCACATGCCAAGGAGCAACTAAGCCCATGCTCCCCAACTATTGAGCCTGTTCTCTAGAGCCCAAGAGCTGCAACTACTGAAGTCTATGTGCCGTGCTCTGCAACGAGAAGCCACTGCAGTAAGCCTGCACACAGCAACCAGTGAGTAGTCTCTGTGAGCCAAAACTGGAGAAAAGCCCACACAGCAATGAAGACCCAGCATAGCCAAAAATTATTTTAAAAAATTATTTTAAAAGAAAAGAAGTTAGGAAACAACAGTACAGCAATAAAGGAGAGTCCCAGGTCCTCCCCAATGGGTATACATAATAATCTGATACAAATCTTTGAGTTTGGCTATCAAAAAAGCAAGAGAGTTCCAGAAAAACTTCTATTTCTGCTTTATTGACTATGCCAAAGCCTTTGTGTGGATCACAAGAAACTGGAAAATTCTGAAAGAAATGGGAATATCAGACCACCTGATCTGCCTCTTCAGAAACCTATATGCAGGTCAGGAAGCAACAGTTAGAACTGGACATAGAACAACAGACTGGTTCCAAATAAGAAAAGGAGGACGTCAAGGCTGTATATTGTCACCCTGCTTATTTAACTTATATGCTGAGTACATCATGAGAAATGCTGGGCTGGATGAAGCACAAGCTGGAATCAAGATTGCCGGGAGAAATATCAATAACCTCAGATATGCAGATGACACCACCCTTATGGCAGAAAGTGAAAAGAAACTCAAAAGCCTCTTGATGAAAGTGAAAGTGGAGAGTGAAAAAGTTGGCTTAAAGCACAACATTCAGAAAACGAAGATCATGGCATCCGGTCCCATCACTTCATGGGAAATAGATGGGCAAACAGTGAAACTGTGTCAGACTTTATTTTTGGGGGCTCCAAAATCACTACAGATGGTGACTGCAGCCATGAAATTAAAAGACGCCTACTCCTTGGAAGGAAAGTTATGACCAACCTAGACAGTATATTGAAAAGCAGATATATTACTTTGCCAACAAAGGTCCATTTAGTCAAAGCTATGGTTTTTCCAGTGGTCATGTATAGATGTGAGAGTTGGACTGTGAAGAAAGCTGAGCACAGAAGAATTGATGCTTTTGAACTGTGGTGTTGAAGACTCTTGAGAGTCCTTGGATTGCAAGGAGATCCAACCAGTCCATCCTAAAGGAGATCAGTCCTGGGTGTTCATTGGAAGGACTGATGCTGAGGCTGAAACTCCAATACTTTGGCCACCTTGTGTGTGAAGAGCTGACTCATTGGAAAAGACCCTGATGCTGGGAGGGATTGGGGGCAGGAGAAGGGGATGACAGAGGATGAGATGGCTGGATGGCATCACTGACTCGATGCACATGAGTTTGGGTGAACTCCGGGAGTTGGTGATGGATAGGGAGGCCTGGCATGCTGCGATTCATGGGGTTGGAAAGAGTCGGACACGAATGAGTGACTGAACCGAACTTAACTGATAGGAACTAAGCTCCCTCCCTGCCACCCCAACCCCCACCTCCACTCAGGTGGAGGATGGCTGAGCACAAGTTTCTTGGAACATCACCCTCTTACCTTACCACCAACCAACTAGAATGAAGTCACATGCCCCCACAGCCCTTACTTAGTCTTTAAAGACTTCCCTAACGGAATTCCTCGAGGGTCCAGTGGCTGGGACTCTGTCCTTGCACTGGTGAAGACCCAGGTTCAATTCAATCCTGGTCCAAAAACTAAGATCCTGCAAGCCCCATGGAACAGCCAAAAAACTAATTAAAAACCAAAACATAACAAAACCTCTTCCCTGAAAACCATCGGACAGTTCAGTTTTCTGAGCAGGAGCTATGCTGACCTCCTTGGTTGGTGTTTGCAAAACCTTTGTCTGCTCTAAACTCCAGTTTCAGTTCCTTTGGCCTCACTATGCCTCTGGCACACTAACTTGGGCTCAACAGTGTGTCTCTGCTGATCTCATTTAATACCTGTGCTAAGGAAGATAATGCTCTCCCCGAAAGATGACTATGTTCTAATCTCTACAACCTGTGAAAATACCAGTTTACACCAAAGGACAACTAAGGTTGCAAATCAGCTGACCTTGAGATGAGAATGATATGGGTGGAGCCAAAGCACTCACAAGGGATTATTAAAAGATAAACAGGCACCCAAAAACTTAAGTTTAAGCAAAAATCTACTCAAAAAGGGCAGCACCAAACTGGAAGTGGTTAGTAGCATTCTAGGAGCCAGGGGACTTTATAAAGTGTGGACGCAAAGAAAGAAATTACTTGATTGGCTGTAGGTTAAAGACTAATTTGTGGTTTGATTGTTGTCCTTAAGTATGAAGTGAAGTGAAGTCGCTCAGTCGTGTCCGACTCTTTGCAACCCCATGGACTGTAGCCCACCAGGTTCCTTGGTCCATGGGATTTTCCAGGCATGAATACTGGAGTGGGTTGCCATTTCCTTCTCCAGGGGATCTTCCCGACCCAGGGATCGAACCCAGGTCTCCCGCATTGTAGGCAGATGCTTTACAGTCTGAGCTACCAGGAAAGCCCATATTGTCCTTAAGTATACAATACAGTATTTTCAACTGTAGATATAATATTGTACTGATGTCTTGCATGTTGCATAACTGAAACTTTATACTAGCTGGTTAAATGTTTTGTCGTAAACCATTAAGTTTGTGGTAAATTGTCAGAATGGCAACAGGGAACTAATACAGTACCTAAAACAGTTAAGTCTAACCTGAACTGCAGTTTGTTTCAAAAACTCCAATGTTGGTTTTCTCACTCTCTCCCTGCTGGAGGGATCTCCCCCTGAACGCCGCTTTCCCCACCTACCATTTCCATAAGAACAGTGACTGTCCTCTTCCCAGTTCCTAGAAGAGCTTAGTGCTTACTACGAACTTATCAACTGTTAACCTGTCAAAAATTTAACCTCCTAACTCCTAGACCTCATCTTGTTCTTTTAACTGTGTGAAAGATGCTCAGTCGTGTCCCACTCTTTGCGATTGCATAGACTGTAGCCCGCCAGGCTTCTTCCTCCGTCCGTGGGAATTCTCCAGGCAAGAATACTGGAGTCCCTCCTCCAGCGGATCTTTCCAACCCAGGGAAAGAACCCAGGTCTCCCGCATTGGGGGGTAGATTCTTTGCCCTCCGAGCCACCAGGGAAGCCCAAGAATACTTGAGAGGGTAGCCTATCCCTTCTCCAGCGGATCTTCCCAACCCAGGAATCCAACCAGGGTCTCCTGCACTGCAGGACTGTTTACCAGTTGGGCTATCAGGGAAGCCTAGAAATTAATTACTTTTGCCAATATTTCACAAGTGTTAGGTCACTAATTGCTTCCTTTAGATAGCACGCGTTTAGGATTGTTTTTCCCTACTAACTCTTAAATGTTTGAGTATTTTACCCTTTTGCAAGGGTGGGGGCTTTCCTCGGAAAAAGGTTGCAGTTGAATTAACTGTTTGTATCAACAAGATCTGGGAACCACCAATATTAACACTTTAAAGTGTTTTGGACTACACATATCCAGGCCCTACCCAAAGCTGTCAAAGCATATGTCCTCACGTTAGAGTTTAGGAAACTTGTTAACAAGTTCCACGTCTGATTCCTTGGCATAGTAAAATGGGAGATCAAACCATATGCCTATTATTACAGTTTAAAAAGGCATTTCCTGCCTTTCTCTTCATATTCTAAGCCCAGCTATGTCCTCCTAGCAAGTGAGGACTGTGCTCAGTAGCTTAGTCGCAACCGACTCTTTGCGATCCAATGGACTAGCCCACCAGTCTGCTCTGTCCTTCGGATTTTCTGGGAGCGGGTTGCCACTTCCTTCTCCAGGAAAGCTTCACCACCCAGGGACGGAACCCGCGTCTCCTGCACTAGTAGGCAGATTCTTTACCGCGGAGCCTGTGAGGATCAGTCAGTCAAAAGCTTCAGGCCGGAGTACAGAGGAACCTGGAGAAGTACACCAGCCCAACCCTCAACCCTACACAGACGCCGGGAGGGCTGAGCTAGCGCCTGCACCCCAAGCAGGGGAGCCTCTCTACCCACATTTCCCATCTCCTAGGAAACCGGAATCCGCAATGTGGCCTTAGCGCAGACAGAACACTCGTAAAGACAGGAGGGAAACAACAGGAGGGTAGGTAGTCGAGTTCCGGTCTTAAAGTTTGAGGCAGGGAAAGGCGGATCCGGGGGGTATACGCCCAATCCCTTCCCCAGAAAGTTGTGAGTTCCGCTCCGCTGAACTCTCAATTGGCCCTATCTAGCTCCGCGATCCTCCTCTCGAAGCCAACCACACTGCGGTGACGGACGCTTGAGAGCGGTGCACTGCGCCCCGCCGGAAGTGCTTCCCTGGGCGGAAGCTTCAGAGCGAAATATAGCGGAAGTGCTGTCTCTTCCGGTCTCTTTGGTCTCGGCGGCAGAAGCAAGATGGTGAGTGTTTCCCAGGGACTCTCGTCATCGGCTTTCATCCTCACCCCCTGAACTGCGCCCCATGCAATCCGTGGGGGCCCTGGAAGCTTTCGGATAAGAGGAGCCGGTGGGTAGGGAAGGCAGCTTTCGAGAGGCACGAGAATGGCTCATAACTCTGATGTGGGGATGCTGAGCCTGCCGTCGTGGAGCTGCAGCTGCTCCAGGCCCCTTTCTTCTGTCTGACTTTTGGGAAGCCCGCACAGCCCTGCCCGCCAGTGGGAACTAATGGAAGGAGCATGGATTGGGGGTATTTGGCTCTGTAAGCAAAATAATAGTTGGCGACGGTCCCTGGGCAGGAGCTTTTAGATTTTGGAGTTAGAGTAGGTAGGAAAACCACGTTACCTCCTCTTTTGCCTTTTACGTTTTTCATTGTCCTTTTTAATAATGTAGCAAGTTTCAAAACATGGCAGCTCTTGCAGGGGCTTTAGATGACGTGAAATCTAATAGTGGTCACTGATTTAGCACAGTGTCAGCCTTTGTGATTGTCATTAGTTTATATCAGTAGTTACTTTAACTGAAAATGTTTGCATGTGTATAGAAATGACTAGACTTAAACATTTATCCCCTTAACTTGCAGACGAAAGGAACGTCATCGTTTGGAAAGCGTCGGAATAAGACGCACACGCTGTGCCGCCGCTGTGGCTCTAAGGCCTACCACCTTCAGAAGTCGACCTGTGGCAAGTGTGGCTACCCTGCCAAGCGAAAGAGAAAGTGTAAGTTAATGTTTATAAACGTCCTTTGAGAATAGTCTCTTGTTTCACATGTACCTCTGTGGGGCATGACTTTGAATGTTGTTTCCTAGCAAAATTGTACATCTGTATACCACTATGTTGATTAGTTGCTAAGTTGTGTCCCACTCTTGCAACCCCATAATCTTTAGCTTAGTAGGCGTCTCTGTCCAATGGCTGTCCCAGGCAAGAATACTGTAGTGGGTTTCCATTTCCTCTTCCATGTATGATCTTCCCTTGTGGCTCAACTGGTATGCTGAGCTTGCAGTGCAGACCTGGATTCAATCCTTGGGTTGGGAAGATTCCTTGGAGAAGAGAAAGGCTACACATTCCAGTATTCTGACCTGGAGAATTCCATGGACTGTATACCGATAAAATGAGTTTAAAGTCAAGGCAGGCATTTTTAATCATATTGACAGACAATGTGTACTGGGTGTGTAGGGACAACAATTTGGATCTTAACCTGTATTTTTTTTCTTGTTTTTTTTTTAGATAATTGGAGTGCTAAAGCTAAAAGACGAAATACCACCGGGACTGGTCGAATGAGGCACCTAAAAATTGTATACCGCAGATTCAGGTACAGTTTTTATGTTTCAGTTATAGGTGGGTGTATGGGCTTATATAATAAGTCGTCTCAACTCCCCTGGTTCGTGGGATGAGGTGTTGTTAGGATCCTTTTTCTTCTGCCACCATAACCTTCAGATCAGTCTTGAACTTGGGAATCAGTGAACAGTAGTACGCACCGAATAGGCTGGAGTGTAGTTTGAGGTAGACTCCAGAAAATAATGGCATTTATTCGCATACCTACATTTCATTTTCCTGCCAAAGTTTGTCAAGATGATAGTATGTAATTGAGGCCTTCAGTTTTGTGGCTTTGGGCAAGTCTTCTTGCTGTAGAACACTGTTGTACTTAAAGAGAGGCCTTAGAGTTTCAATTTCAGCCCCAACATAGTCTTACAGAGAAACTGCATTTTTAGTGGTAGCAGTTGAGGGGTGTAAGGCCTCCACTGAGGTGATTTCTTTGTTGGGGACTGGGGTTGTCCTGTGCATTGTAGGATATTTAGCAGAATTTGTGACCTTTACTCAATTCAAGATCTTCAAGACCACAAGACAGTTTGGGGGGTGTAAACACAGCACACTTAGATGTATTTGTGTGTTGGAGTGACCTTCGCACTTAAGGCCAATATATAGTAGTATGGGATAGGGTTCAGTGGTCTGCTAGTTTGAGTTAAGAACATGAATTGAAGCCAGTTTTAACCTGTGTGTTCCTCAAAAGACATTTCAAGTAGATTTTAAGTGAGTTAAGACATTAACCGTAGTTAAGCAGTTGAGAAAATGTCTATCATTAATCACGTTTTTCCTTAGGTAAAGGAAGGTAGGATCTCTGACCCATATTTTAAGAATCCATTTTCCCAAAACCTTGGGAATCATAAGTGGGGAAATACTGATCACTGCAACCAAATATGTTGCCTTGGCCATTCTGAAGCAGAGGGAAGTAAATACCACAGCTTATCAGTGATGTTCTAAAAAATAAATGTCTGAACTTATGAATTTAATATTGATTTCATCATCTAACTGAGATAAGCTCATGAAAATATATTTTCATGAAAAGATGGAAATGTATGTGTTGACATTGCTGAAGTAACCATTCTTCTTTTTAACACAATGCAGGCATGGATTCCGTGAAGGAACAACACCTAAACCCAAGCGAGCGGCTGCTGCAGCATCCAGTTCATCTTAAGGATTTCAACGATTAGTCGCACAATAAATGTTCTGGCTTTTAAAATTATCTGGTGTGCTAAGGTATTTTTAATAGGCTTGTATCAGTGATTTACATAGGTTTGCGAATGTGACAACTAAAAATCTGGTTTATTTGTTAAGTGGCTGTTTTGGAACACTAACTTTTAAACTGGGTTGTGATACTGCTTAATAGGATTGGGCCTTTACAAGCGGAATTCTAAGATTCCTTAAAGATGACATTAAGAAGTAACATCTGTGCTACTATAAGAACTATGTTACCTCTGTGGTCTTTGTGGAATGGTTATCGTCCTGTATGATAGGCTTTGGATTTCTGGTGAGAACACGAAGGACAGGAGTTGAATGAATTCCATTTTGGAAAGGTGGTTTTGTGGGTTTTTTTGTATTTGATTTACAATGTTGCGTTAGTTTTTTACAGCAAAGTGATTCAGCTATATGGTTTTCTTTTTAAGATTCTCAGGTGATATTAACTCTTGGCGCCCAGCTCATAGGCTGTGTGTGCTTTTTAAGGTGGTCAGCTAAGTGAAAAACTAGGTGTGAGTCAACAAGAACAAATGTAGGGCCATGTGCAAATGCAGTGTATTGAGTAGAATGTAAAGGAAGGCCAAGTATAAACTCACTTGTAGGCTAGTAGAATTTTTTTAATCCTCACCTAGGTGATCATTGAATTTTCAGGGCTCTGAATTTTTCTGCCTTGCTTTCTGGTGTTTCTGCCAGTTTTTTGAAGTGAAGACAGTACCAACTTTGTTGGACTGGTGAGAGAATAGAACATTAATTAAACATCACAAGTGTTGGAGTAACTAGCATAAAATAGCAATGTGGCCAAGCTGTGCTGTCCCAACTTGTAGCTTCCCATTTTTTTAAGAATTTAACTTTAATCTGACCTTGAAGGAGTTTTCATGATCATCACTGCCTCCGCAACCTTACCTTTAAAAGCTGCCCTAGAATGTATTCCAAGATTAGTTAATTGCTCCTTTGCTTTTTTCCTTAGCTCCTAACTCTTTCAGGTCTCAGCTTGCTTCTACAGGAGCCCCAGCTGATCTGAATCTATATTGGGTTTCGTCCCAATATGTGTGATGTAATATAATGACTCTGTTCTACTTGTGCTGCTGTTCGCTGTTGAGTTGCTAAGTGTGTCTGACTCTGCAACGCCATGGACTGTATCCCACCAGGCTCCTCAGTCCATGGGATTTCCCAGGCAAGAATACTGGAGTGGGTTGCCACTTCCTGTGTCTCCTTTGGCAGGCAGGTTCTTTACCACTGAACCACCCCAGAGGCCCTCTTCTACTTTGTTGTTGTTTACTAAGTCTAGTCCTCCAAGGACTGCAGCACCCTGGGCTTCTCTGGCCTTCACTATCTCAATGGAATTTGCACTCTTAGGTTAATTGAGTGGGGGGTGCTATCCAGTCATACTCAGGGATGCATAAGTTCCTGTATCCAGTTGACATTTGGTCATGTGATTTTTACTGGTGTACCTGTGCTTATTTATTTGTAAGGTGGAAGTCTAACTATGAGCTTTCAACTTAAATAAGTGAAGGTGCTTCTACAGTGGCTGTAGCCTAGTTACTGTAGTGGGTTCAAGTATTTGAAATTGCTTTTGACCTATAAAAATAGTAATTTTATTTTGGCTTGAATACTAAATAATCTGATGTGGTATTAAGATCTTTCTGAAATCTTGCAGTGTTACTAAAGGTTGGTTTCTGGGTGCTGGAGAGGCCCATTAAGATAGGTAATACCCAGGGTGGAATAAATATTAGGCCTTGAGGTAAGTAGGTGCTGACCTGAAGACAAGAAATTTCTAAATCCTGAGTCAGAAAACAATTGGCACAAGGCAGGGTTGCATGAGAGGTAGACAGTGATGCCTTAAAAAAGGCCTGTGTGTTTATTGAGTGTAAGGTGACTTAGTCCTTGTTTGCCAGTGCCTGTGGCCTTGACTGTTTTTGAGTTTCAGTGGGAAATTTCTCTGATAAAGTGGAAGTCAGGGAGAAACAGGGGGCTAGAGATGGAGCTGGTTAACACATTCAGTACAGACAGGTGGGTTCAGTTCATTCAATACTAGTTTGCAGACAGTTCATACCTGACATATCTCATGATGTCCTGAGGATCAAAGTTGGTTTGGACAGTGGATCTCCGTTTTAACAGAAGATGCCGGAAGTCAGTGCCACAAGTAAGGGATTTATGTTTCTTGGGCAGGGGGAACACAGGAGCAGTTGAGTGTTACCATAGGGTATCTGAAGAAAGACCCAGGAATGTATCATTATTTGTGTATGCATTTGACCTTTGGATCACAGCTACTGTGGTTTTGTCAGTTGGAGAAAATATCAGAGGTAGGGGTCTTGGATTTTCTGGACTAGGGGGCAAGGATTTGGTGCATTCACTGAGGAATATAAGAAGGAAGCAACAGGAAGAAATTGTTAGGTGGTGTTGATACCTGTGGGATACTAGAAGTATTTTGGAAGAACTCAGTAAAGCTAGTGGCAGCTGAAGTAGAAAGCTGAAAGCCCAGGCTGGAGATTTGCATTTGGAAATAATGAACATAGAGTTGAGAATGGGAATTGATTTAGGGATTAGAATGGTGAAGATAATTTAACTGGAGGTACAAGGTAATGGTGAAACCTGGTAGGCATTTAAAAATGATGGGAGATGGAAGGAAAGGATTGTTTATTTTTCTCTCTTTAAAAATTCAGATTCTTGACTCGGTAATGGTTGAAACCATTTGAAAAAGAGAAGACAGTGTAGAGAGGCTCAAGGAGAGGTTTGGGGAGATGTCCTTAGGAGACAAGAGGAATGAGAGTGGTTTATTAATTGGTCAGCATACATGTGATGAGTGGGAACAAAAACCAACATGGTTGAAGTTGACTCCAGTCACTGCAGAAATGAGTCCTATAAACTTAAGTGTCCTGTGGGAGTAAGGCCAAGGAGGAAAAGATTTTTAAATTAAAAAAATTTAATGACTTCAGGGTTTGGAAAATTTTGGTTAGTGTTTATTTTCCACCAACCTTGTTTCTATAGAGCATCAGGAATAAAGCCAGAGCTTCAGGGGTGATTGGGCAATAAAGAATTTAGTTTAAAATGAGAAGAGTTTAGTTTAAAAAGCACTTTTGGAAGGTTACCTAGTTATTCTATAGTTGCCTTTCACTTCTATTGATGATACAGTGCCCCTTATGAACCAAATCAATCTAGTGACCTCTGTGCCAGAAGCAGTTCTGGGCCCAGGAGATACAGTGGAGAATAAGACAGACTCCTTTGGCAGAGATTTCAGTAGAGCATGTGACAGCCTGCACTTGTGTGTATGTGGTGTGTTGGGGTTGACATACCTAGAACAGATAAGTAATTTCAGGTAGTGTTAAGACCTATGAAGACAAAAATACAGAAAGTGTGACAGGATGGAGGTAGAGGACCCCTTAGAAAAGTGGTTAAGATAAATATGGAAATTCCCTGGTGGTCCACTGGTTAGGACTTCAAAGGGCCCCAGTTCAGTTGTTGGTCAGGGAACTAAGATCCCAACCCTAACCTTTGTCAAGTTAAATGTTTTTCTCAAAACGAAAGGTAGTTCATAATCTAAGAGAAGCATATGTCAGAGACTATCAAACTGAGAAACTAAGAATGAAATCTGGAGCAAAAACTTCTGTCTATGGTAAGGTAAAGGGATGTCTTGCCAAATATCCAGTGAAAAAATGGTTCTCATCTATGCGAGTGGTCTGTAGATTACCACAGGCATGGTACGTGGATTGAGATTTTATTTTTGTGTGCTCATCTCTATGCAATGGAGATATGCCCCAGGATGAAGACTTTGTTCTTGTTTTTTTTTAAGATTACTCAAAGATAAGAAAAAATATTCTCCAGTCATGATTAGTTGTAAAAATAGTTTTTATTTCTCAAGAAATTTTTGGTTCTATGTTATAGTCAGAATTCAAAGTTGACTTAAGCTTATCTTTCAGCTTGGGCCTCTTGGGCTGAAGCTGCTGGAGAAGGGGGCACAATCCCTCTGATTTCAGCTTTTCTCCTTGAGATGAGGGGCTTGTGAGCTGCAGTTTCACTCAGTGGGGTTTAAAGAGTAGACAAGATGGGGGAGTGGTGTTTCCTTTTCCTGAGGTTTCCTCTACTTCTGAGGGCCCTACAGACAAGATCCCATGCTTTCCCTCACTCCTGAGTGGCTCACATCTGGTCCACAGGAAAAATTCCCACATTCCTGGCCTCAACAACCTGAAGTTTCCTAGGTTTAGAACTGCTGCTGCTGCTAAGTCGCTTCAGTCGTGTCTGACTCTGTGCAACCGCATAGACGACAGCCCACCAGGCTCCCCTGTCCCTGGAATTCTCCAGGCAAGAACACTGGAGTGGGTTGCCATTTCCTCCTCCATTGCATGAAAGTGAAAAGTGAAAGTGAAGTCGCTCAGTCCTGTCCGATTCTTAGCGACCCCATGGACTGCAGCCTACCAGGCTCCTCCATCCATGGGATTTTCCAGGCAAGAGTACTGGAGTGAGGTGCCATTGCCTTCTCCGAGGTTTAGAACTAGAAAGTGGTAAAACTATTCTAAGAAGGTTGGATTGAATACTTACAACTCAAATTTCTTTATAAAATTTTTCCCTTAGACTTATATCTTTGATTTGGCTGAGGATTCTAAAAGCTGTGACCAGATGTGAGCCACTCAGGAGAGAGGGAGAATGGATAAACAATAAGATCCTACTGTGTAGGATGGGGACCTGTACTCAATATCCTCTAATAAACTGTAATGGAAAAGAATATAAAAGGTACATATGTATAATTGAGTCACTTTGCTGTACAGCAGAAATTAACATTGTAGGACAGCTATAGTGTTGGTCGCTCAGTCGTGTTTGACTCTGAGATCCCATGGACTGTAGCCCACCAGGCTCTTCTGTCCATGGATATTCCAGGCAAGAATACCAGAGTGGATTGCCATTTCCTCCTCCAACTACAATTTTAAAAAGCTGTGACCTGGTTCTTGGATACATTTTTTGTGTGTGTGTGTGTGTGTCTGCCTGCCTCCATGCTTAGTTACTTCATTGTGTCTGACTCTCTGCAACACATTGGACTGTAACCTTCCAGATTCCTCTGTCCATGGGATTCTCCAGGCTAGAATACTGAAGTGGGTTGCCATTTCCTACTCTAGGGCATCTTCCCAACCCAGGGATCGAACCTAGGTTACCCGTGACTCCTGCATTGTAAGCAGATTCTTTACCCTCTGAGTGTGTCTGTTGTTGAGTCACTAAGTCCTGTACAACTTTGCCCCATGGATTGCAGCACACCAGGCTTCCCTGTCCTTAACTATCTCCCAGAGTTTGCTCAAATTCATGCCCATTGAATGGATGATGTCATCCAATCATCTCATCCTCTATCACCTGCTTCTGCCCTCAATCTTGCCCATCATCAGGGTCTTTTCCAGTGCATTGGCTCTTAGCATCAGGGGGCCAAAGTATTTGAGCTTCAGCATCAGCCCTGCCAATCAGTATACAGGGTTGATTTCCTTTAGGATTGACTGGTTTGATCTTGCAGTCCAAAGTCCAGGAGTCTTTTCTAGCACCACAATTCAAAAGCATCAGTTATAAACGCTCAGCCTTCTTTATGGTCCAACTCATATCCGTACATGGTGGTGGTGCAGTTGCTAAGTCATGTCCGACTCTTAAAACCCTGTAGACTACAACCTGTGAGGCTCCTCTGGTCCATGGGATTCTCCAGGCAAGAATACTGGAGTGGGTTGCCAGTTCCTTCTCCACGGGATCTTCCCAACCAAGGGCTTGGACCTGAGTCTCCTGCATTGCAGGCTGACTCTACTGACTAAGCTATGAGGGAAGGGCATCCATAGATACTACTGGAAGAACCATAGCTTTTGACTATGCAGACCTTTGTTAGCAAACTGATGTGTTTGCTTTTTAATATGCTGTCTAGGTTTGTTGTAGCTTTCTTTCCAAGGAGCAAGCATCTTCTCTGTGTCTGATTTGATACTTTCCAGCCCACTGAGAGCCCTAACCATTGCACTGCCAGGGTATTCACAGCCCTAATCTTAAATGTTACATTTGTATAGTTCTGGAAAAGACATCTATCTAGCACATGCAGAAGGTGTGTGATTTGCTCTCAGAAAATGTTTAAAATGATCTGAACTCTATTATGTATAGTTACTATGTGGAGATAATTAAGTCCTTTAGGGGAAAGATCTTTAAAAAAAAAAAAAAAACCGAGGACTCTCCTGGTGATGCAGTGAATAGGCATTCGTTTGCCGATGCAGAGGACATGGGTTTGATTCCTAATCTGGGGAGATTATGCATGCTGCAGGCAACGAAAGCCCGTGAGCCCTAGAGCCTCTGCTCGATGAGAGAAGCTACTGCAATGAGAAGCCTGTGCACCGCAACAAAGACACCCAGTGTGACCAAAAAAAATTTTTTTTAACTGATAAGGTATTGAAGAGAGGTCTAGCTCCTATAAGTTAGAGCAGGTGGAAGAGGTGACTGAGGAGGAAGCAAATGGATACCAGGTGATAAATGGTACTGTTTTAGAAACATCACCGTCTTGGGCAAATGGGAGGAGGGAAGGCTTGTCAGTAAATGGTTCATCCAGCTCAGAGTGGAAAGTGTAGAGAGCAGAAACTGTTCATGGTCCCTGTGTTGTAGGGCAGCAGCCCTAAGAGAAGTAGCTCCCCAGGGCAGGAGAGACAGGAAGCCTCAGAGGGAAGTACTGTCCAATTAGGGATGACTCTGGAGAGAAGCCTCTGGGAACATGCGCCTCTGAGGGAGCACAGCATGGTGCTCTGCGTTTCAAGTTGCAAGAGGCTTGAGATGGTGTAATTAAATTTCCTTATTTTAGAGAGGAACAAACTAAGGCACAGATTTATTGTAGATATATATATATATATTTCTTTGCTAATAAGGATTCTGACAACAGTGAGTGTTGGAATGCAGTGCTTTAAATATTACATTGTACAATGTAAGGTTCCTTTTGTAGAAATTTGTCTATTAAATAGAACTCTAATTCATCTATAGCCTAGATGTGGAAACAGTGCTAATCATACATCATATAGTACAGAGATCTAAGATACCATTCACATTCATGACTTTAGCACTGGATTCTCTAAAGATAATAGCAAGCCATTTTCTGGTCATCTGAGAGCAAATCTGCCCTTTTCTGATTCCTCCTCTCCTCCCAAGAAAGTGTTATGAGAATATACTATGGAGTAAAATCCTCAATAGTTTAAAATTTTTGAACAGTTTTAAATTTTGAGTAAATTTCATATTCAGATACAGCTCTTCAAACCTGCATAGGTGAACTCTAGGCAGATTTTATCACACTGTGCCTTCTGGTATTTTTCAATTACTTGGCATTTAGATCAGTTATAAAATTTAGTTGTAGATGCAAGCATCAGATCATATCAGTCGCTCAGTCGTGACTGACTCTTTGCGACCCCATGAATCGCAGCACGCCAGGCCTCCCTATTCATCACCAACTCCTGGAGTTCACTGAGACTCTCGTCCATCGAGTCAGTGATGCCATCCAGCCATCTCATCCTCTGTTGTCCCCTTCTCCTCCTGCCCCCAATCCCTCCCAGCATCAGAGTCTTTTCCAATGAGTCAACTCTTTGCATGAGGTGGCCAAAGTACTGGAGTTTCAGCTTTAGCATCATTCCTTCCAGAGAAATCCCAGGGCTGATCTCCTTCAGAGTGGACTGGTTGGATCTCCTTGCAGTCCAAGGGACTCTCAACAGTCTTCTCCAACACCACAGTTCAAAAGCATCAATTCTTCAGTGCTCAGCCTTCTTCACAGTCCAACTCTCACATCCATACATGACCACAGGAAAAACCATAGCCTTGACTAGACGAACCTTTGTTGGCAAAGTAATGTCTCTGCTTTTGAATATGCTATCTAGGTTGGTCATAACTTTCCTTCCAAGGATTAAGCGTCTTTTAATTTCATGGCTGCAGTCACCATCTGTAGTGATTTTGGAGCCCAGAAAAATAAAGTCTGACACTGTTTCCACTGTTTCCCCATCTATTTCCCATGAAGTGATGGGACCGGATGCCATGATCTTCGTTTTCTGAATGTTGAGCTTTAAGCCAACTTGATGCAAGCATAGACAGGAATTTAGTATTTGCAAAATAAAAACCAGCTACTGCTCAAAACATGGTAATTATGTATAAATACCAGAAATAACAGGAATACAAGCATCCAATTAAAATAGCTGGTATATCAGTGATGGCTCAATGAAGAGACAGAAATCACATGGTAAACTTGAACAGGAAAAGATTAAGGGATTAAGGTAATAAGGGACTGGTAAGGAAAAACTGAAGTGAACTCTATAGGAAGAACAGAAAGAAGCAGCAGTCACTTCCCCTAGAGCTGAGAGAAAGCGCCCAAGGAAGAGGTGGCCTCAACCCCCGCAGTTGAGAGCCAGATGTTGGAGAAGGTGCAGCATAGTTCACTGGATATTGAAGTGTCTTGTTTCTGGAACTTGACGGGAAGCCACCAGAGGCATGATGCTGGGGAAGTCATTCCTGAGGATGTGCCTTGCCTAACAATGTTTTGAAGCTGCCTGAAGGGAAAGCTTCTGGAAAGCCTTTTGTAAAAGTCAACTATAATGTACATAATCCAATAAGTCACTTAGAGCATTCTCCATATTAAAACTTCAGAGTCAAGTAATCTAGAAGCATTTCAATGAAAACAAAATATACTAGAGTTAGGGCTTCTCTGATGGCTCAGACGGTAAAGAATCTGCCTGTAATGCAGGAGACCTGGGTTCGATCCCTGGTTCAGGAAGATCCCCTGGACAAGGGAAAGGCTACCCACTCCAGTATTCTTGTTTGGAAAATTACATGGACAGCGGAGCCTGGCAGACTACAGTCCATGGAGTTACTAGAGTTAGAACAAATTCCTAATATAAAAAACTCCCAATCCCAAATAAAATCAACATAATTTTTTAAATTAAACACTATACATTTCCTGATGTACTTGAATTTAATTGTATTTCATTTTACATAAAATAATAGATATAAATAATATGAGAATTAGTAATTTCACATAATCACATGTAAGAAATAATATTCCTTACTAAAAAATAATCAGGTCTTTAACTTACGTAATTCATTAGTTATTAAAGAATCCACCAAAGCATATAACAGCTCAGTTCTTTAGAGTATATCCTCAATACATTTAACATAACTTAGTAAATCTCTAGCATATTAAGATTCTTTTAGAAAGTATAAAATATCTCAAAATATTTGGGGACTTCCCTGGTGGTCCAGTGGTTAAGAATCTGCCTTCCAATGCAGGGGACGAAGGATTGATTCCTGGTCTGGGAACTAAGATCCCACATGCCTTGGAGCAACTAAGCCCCCGGGACACAACTAGAGAGAGATCCAAGGGCTGCAAAGAAAGATCATGTGTGTCACAACTAAGACCTTGATGCAGCCAAATTAAGTATTTTAAAAGTATCTCAAAATATTTGAAGAAAAATATTTTAAGATAGAGACCAATATACATTTTAAAAATGGTTTATATTTTCCTGTTTCAAAAGCATTTAAGGGTGACAAAAAAGATACAGATGAACCTTAGTGGAAATTGCTAAGGGAAAGAGCCAGTTTGAAAATACTACATGCTGTATGAGTCCAATTACATGATATTCTGAAACAGACAAAATTACAGACAGGAAAAAGAATGGTTGAATATGTGAAGCAACAGGACAATTTTTAGGGTACTGAAACTATCTGTATGATATGGTAATAGTGGATACAAAAAAAAATAGGGGATACATGACACTCTTAAAACCCACAAAAATTTATAGCACAGAGTGAATCTTTTTTTAAAAAAATATTTATGGACTACACTGGGCTTCCTTGCTCACGACTTTCTCCAGTTGCAGAAAGCAGGGCTACTCTTCACTGAGATGCACAGGCTTCTCATTCTGGCACTTCTCTCGTTGCAGAGCATGGGCTCTAGGGTGCGCAGGCTTAGTTGTCCTGCTGCATGTGGGATCTTCCCAGAGCAGGGATCAAACCCGTGTCCCCTGCATTGGCAGGCAGACTCTTTTTCGGCTGTGCTAGGTCTTCGCTGCTGCACAGGCTTTCTCTAGTTGCAGAGAGTGGGGGCCACTCTGTCTGCAGTGCATGAGCTGCTGCTTATGGTGGCTTCTCCTGTTGCAGAACACAGGCTGTAGGGCACATGGGCTTCAGTAATTGCAGCGCGCAGGCTTAGGAGTTGCAGCTCCCGGGCTCTGGAGCACGGGCTCAATAGTCATGGCACATGGGCTTAGTTGCCCTGCAGCATGTGAGATATTCCCAGTTCAAGGATGGAACCTGTGTCTCCTGCCTTAGCAGGCAGATTCTTAACCACTGGACCACCTGGGAAGTCTCAGAGTGAATCTTAATTATGCAAATTTATTTGGGAAGTTGTAGTATATGGCCTAATATTAAGGCTCAATATTATGTGTTGCCTTAATAGTTATGTTTATTACCTGGTAAAACTGGAAGGGCCTAGAATGGCTTAACTGTATGTCCTTCTCCTCAGTCTTCCCATAAATTAGTTCCTCTAGCTAAATCTCTAGTTTTCCTTATTGAAGGGACCAGGCACAGTCAGTGCTAGTCCCTGAGAAGTGGGTTTCAGTTCCCTGCCAACTATTCAACCATATTCTTAACATTCAAATCAAATAATCATATTCTTTACAGGAACCGGGGGCACTGTGCCCTCTTGGTACTACAAATCTGTCTTCCATAGCCTCTGGTTGCTGCTTCTCTTCTTGAGTGTGACTTCCCTGTGGCCCTGAGTGGTATTGTGGTGTCCATGGCTACAAGTATATGTGACCACAGACTGATGTTGATATCATCTGTCCTGTGTCAGGAATTGCTTGCCTACTCCTATAGCCTTAGGGAGGGAACTCCTCTCTCACCAACAGAGTGAATAGGAGGCAATTAATAGGGGGACCTGAGGATGGACTGCAGATTGTGACAACATAATCTATGTGTATTATACACATATGAAATTACCTCACTGAAGAGGGTGGAAGAAATAGGTGATTATCTAAGGAAATGGTAAAGAGCAAAATTACCATCTGGAAGGGACTTCCCTGGTGCTCCAGGGGCTAAGACTTGAAAAGGAGTGAAGCCTATAAAACTAAAGACAAAAGGAACTGCACACAAGCACTGGATTCAAATTGATAAAATTGTTATCCACAGGGGTAAGGTTAATAATTCTGATACTTCCATAAATGTAAACTCAAACTGAGCAGTTAGGTAAATGGATATTAGAAAATGAAAGCTAGGTTTCTTAGTGTTGGAGCAGGAGTTTACAGATAAGCAAAGGGAAAGGCTAGAATAATCTATGCAGCAACAAATTAAGAGTTGTTTGTATGGATTAGTATGAAGTCAGGTTTAGCTTAATGTAGATAGGGGTGATTCTACACAGAGAAATAGAGATATGGGTATATTTATTAGTTAGAATACACACATATATTTATTTGCTCTGTCAGCTGAGAGAGTCTCAGTTCACTCAGTCGTGTTCGACTCTTTGCTACCCCATGGACTGTAGCACTCCAGGCCTCCCTGTCCATCACCTACTCCGGGAATTTACCCAAACTCTAGAAGCAATTATACTCCAAACAGCAAATTTTGGTTTCTAGTATCACTCTCCGATAAAAGTAACAAGGACACCTTCGAGAAATGACTGATCCTAGGACCAGGACAGGACAAGTTGAGTAGCTTGTAGTGTCAGAAAGTGACAAAAAAAGAATAAAAACTACATTAATGGAGGCATATCAAAGGGATACAGGAGCCAACTCAAAGGGCACCTAATGACCAAAGCTGGAACAATCTGCGCAATGAAATGAAGGTGTATCAGATTATAACTTGGTGTATAAAAAATAAATATTCATGAGTCCATACTGCTATAAGCAAATGAAACATCCTCCCCACCCCACAAAATGCATGCTTAGCTGGCCTGTGAGCTGCTGCCAAAAAGCTAGGGTCTGGTAACCACAGGGTCCTTGTTTCCTGGGACATCTCTCCAGCTGTTCTCTTTCTCTGCCTTTCCACTTAAATTCTGAATCAATTTTTTAAGAATAATGTTTTGAAGGAGACCAAATTACTAGTACAAATAGCCCAATTATTAGCCTATTCAAGGCATCCACATGTCATCAACCCCTTTTATTACCAAACTTCATAAAAACAAATCTTAACAGTGACCAGAAACAGTCCAATGATTTCTCTCTCTGATAGTCTCAGCTGATCCAAGGGCACAGTTTAGATGATCAGCCTACTCTTCATGCAATGATCCAAGGCCATTATTTCCCTTAACTGATAAGAACAGGGCAGCAAACAGTTTGGAGTTACATTGTTTTGGTGAATGACTATTCTTTGTGCCACTGATCATGGACAGATCCACATGCCTGATACTCAGTAAATCAACTGAGCGGTGGGGAGGGTTGACATCTTCTTATTAAAAGTAAGGAACCCATCCAGGACTAAGCAAGCACAGTTACCTAGAGATAGACCGAGGGGGTCCTTGTGAACAGTGCTGATTTTCTCTAGAAAACAGCTCTGGGCCTATTTCAACACGGGTGATTGAACGTTAAAATTCATCATCATGAGGGGTTGCAAACATTTTAACCTAAAAATATTTCAAACCAGGAATTGGGAATCATCTACCCTAGATAAACAGAGGGACAATTATCCACAAACAAATTTTAATCACTCTAATTTCCTGGAGAACATCTAACTTTATGACTATTTTTTCCCTATTTCTTTCATAGGCTCATATTGCTTCTGGGTCTTCTTAAGTATTCATGTTTTCTAAGTAAATGTCCTGTCCTTGGGTCCCTTAACTCCACAACTTGGGGAGATCGCACCCAAATTCCCTGCCCTACTATGCCATTTGTTTGATGAGGACACCCAATCTGTATCTCTAGACTGACCTTTCTTTGGGCTAGTGAACCTGTATTACCAGTATATTTCTGGATTCCTTTTGTGACTGTCTCTCAGATGCCTTGATGTTATAGACAGAATTTATTATTTCTGTGGAACCTCCATTCCCCACCCTCCTACAGACCTCTCCAGAAACCTGGGAGGTTAGTGTGGACTCTCTGTATCTTGCTAATTTCATATCTAAATAGGTCTTGAGTTTTTCCTTTACATATATGGTGCCTGTGTCATTTCTTCACTAGATGATTGCAAGTCTCTTGTTTTACCATACTTTCGTCTCGCTCTTCTGCAATCTATCCTCCGTACTAATGGCAGAGTCAAAAACATTTTTTTTCTAACAGTTGATTTTTTTTCTGACTAATACATGCTTGAGGTTTAAATCCAAAACATTATACAAGAGTACTAGGGCAGAGTTTACACTTTGCACCTGACTCTAAGTCACCCAGTTTGCCTTCCCAAAGGCACCCAAAGCTATCAATTCCTTTGGTAAAGAATGTGTTTATTTCTCAAATGCATCTACTTTGAGACTTCCTGGTGGTCCAGTGGTTGGGACTCAGCACTTCCATTGCAGGCGGCAGGAGAACTAACATCCTGAATGGCACGCTGTGCAGCCAAAAATAAATAAAATGCATCTACGTCACATCTTCCCTTGGCTCACCACTGTCTGTAAGAAAATGGTGACATTGAGAAGCACAATCCCTCAGGATTTTGTCCTATTTCTCATTCCTTTCAGCCATTCCCTCTATCAATCCAAATTTTGTCCCCTGTAAACATTTTTCTTCTCTAAAAAGTCTAAGGCTTCCTTCCCTCTGTGATTTTGCATATCCTGTTTCTCCCACCAGGGTTGCCTTCTCCAAGTTCTTTCATCCCCATGCCATCCTTTTTTTTTGAGTACAGAGTACCACCTCTTAATACTTCTCTAAATATATTCAAGTTCAAAAGACTGAACCTCCACAGATAAAGGTTATACCCTCCTCTCATGAAGCCCTTTTAGGACCATATATATGTGTGTGTATCTATATATGTGTGTGTGTGTGTGTGTATATATATATATATATAATTATAGCACCTATCACACTGCTTGGCCATGTTAAAAGCAGTACTGTAGGTTCCTTTGTTTTCTGAGTCCTCAGAGTCAATTTGCATAATACCTAGTTGTTGTTTAACAGATAATGAATATTAGTTACAATGTAACTGCAACTAAGGAAATATTAGGCTGCATTACTAGCAAAGTACTTAAAATTTTTAGTTCTGGCCACCATGTATACAGATAGACACTAAGGAAGAGTACTATCTCTCTGACAGTATAGTGTAAAATGTATTAAGAAGAGGTGGAAAGAATATACAGAAGAACTATCCAAAAAAGATCTTCATGACCCAGATAACCATGATGGTGTGATCACTCACCTAGAGCCAGACATCCTGGAATGAGAAGTCAAGTGGGCCTTGCCTTAGGAAGCATCACTATGAACAAAGCTAGTGGAGGTGATGGAATTCCAGTTGAGCTATTTCAAATCCTAAAAGATGATGCAGTGAAAGTGCTGCACTCAGTATTCCAGCAAATTTGGAAAACTCAGCAGTGGCCACAGGACTGGAAAAGGTCAGTTTTCATTCCAATCCCAAAGAAAGGCAATGCCAAAGAATGTTCAAACTATAGTACAATTGCACTCATCTCACACGCTAGCAAAGTAATGCTCAAAATTCTCCAAGTCAGGCTTCAACAGTACGTGAACCATGAACTTCCAGATGTTCAAACTGGTTTTAGAAAAGGCAAAAGAACCAGAGATCAAATTGCCAACATCCACTGGATCATCGAAAAAGCAAAAGAGTTCCAGAAAAACATCTACTTTTGCTTTACTGACTACGCCAAAGCCTTTGCATAGATCACAACAAACTGTGGGGAATTCTTTAAGAGATGGAAATATCAGACCATCTTACCTGCTTCCTGAGTAATCTGTATGCAGGTCAAGAAGCAACAGTTAGAACTGGACATGGAACAACAGACTGGTTCCAAATCAGGAAAGGAGTACATCAAGGCTGTATATTGTCACCCTGCTTATTTAACTTATATGCAGAGTACATCATGCTAAATACCAGGCTGAATGAAGCACAGCTGGAATCAAGATTGCTGGGAGAAATATCAATAACCTCAGATATGCAGATGACACCACCATTATGGCAGAAAGCGAAGAAGTAAAGAGCCTCTTGATGAAAGTGAAAAAGGAGAATGAAAAAGTTGGCTTAAAACTCAACATTCAGAAAACAAAGATCATGGCATTTGGTCCCATCACTTCATGGCAAATAGAATGGGTAAACAATAGAAACAGTGACAGACTTTATTTTTGGGGGGCTCCAAAATCACTGCAGATGGTGACTGTAGTCATGAAATTAAAAGACGTTTGCTCCTTGGAAGAAAAGCTATGACAAACCTAAATAGCATATTAAAAAGCAGAGACATCAATTTGCCAACAAAGGTCTGTCTAGTCAAAGCTATGGTTTTCCAGTAGTCATGTATGGATGTGAGAGTTGGACTATAAAGAAAGCTGAGCGCCGAAGAATTGATGCTTTTGAACTGTGGTGTTGGAGAAGACTCTTGAGAGTCCCCTGGACTGCAAGGAGATCCAGCCAGTCCATCCTAAAGGAAATGAGTCCTGAATATTCATTGGAAGGACTGATGCTAAAGGTGAAACTCCAATACTTTGGCCACCTGATGTTAAGAACCAACTCATTTGAAAAGACTCTGATGCTGGGAGGGATTGGAGGCAGGAGGTGAAGGGGACGACAGAGGATGAGATGGTTGGATGGCATCACCAACACGATGGACATGAGTTTGAGCAGGCTCCAGGACTTGGTGATGGACGGGGAAGCCTGGCATGCTGCCGTCAATGGGGTGGCAAAGAGTCAGATACGACTGAATGACTGAACTGAACTGAACGCTGTAATGGCCTTAAGAAGAAATGACTAGGAGGATACAGAGCTCCCTTAGAATCTGAAGGACTAAAGAGGAAGCATCTGACAACTAACTAGTGAGTTTTCCCATGAGACCCAAGATTCTCCACCACAGTTCATCTTCATCATTGCTGAAATGTATTGTAACTTATTTGCATTAATAGAAGTGGAAGAACTGAAGTTTGAAAACAATTTACTTCCCTCCCTCTTCTTAAACTAGGCTGGATTCTAGGTTACTTCTACAAAGTCACTCCTGCCCACTTATATTCCAATATACTTTGTTGAGATAGGGGTACAACTGATGGGTCTGGAAGCTGGGCATAAGTCCCAGTTTACCTTATCTTCACTTCCACCCTGGAAGAAAGATGAGCTTGTGAATATTATTTATTGTGAGGTTGGGAGGATACAGAGAACTGCCCTCCTAGACTATAAGCTAGTCCAGAGTAGGGACCATGACTTTTCATTTTGTGTCTACCCAGTGTCTAGGTGGAAGGAAATGTGACAAAAACTTTTAAAAAGGACTGAAGGAAACAGAAAAACCAAGGGAATAAAGGAAGTTTATTATTTACTTTCTTAGAAACTGCTGACTTAATTTGGTTTTTAACTCAGATAAGGGGGGCGGGAAACATCAAGAATAGCTGTTTAAAGACTGTGGGAGAGTGGATGAGTTCTAAGTTCCTATTCAATTCTTTGATCTATGATTATCAGTTTTATGGCACCCCACTCTAGTACTCTTGCCTGGAAAATCCCATGGACGGAGGAGCCTGGTAGGCTGCAGTCCATGGGGTCGCTAAGAGACGGACACGACTGAGCTGAGCGACTTCACTTTCACTTTCACTTGCATGCATTGGAGGAGGAAATGGCAACCTACTCCAGTGTTCTTGCCTGGAGAATCCCAGGGATGGCGGGGCCTGATGGGCTGCCGTCTATGGGGTCGCACAGAGTCGGACACGACTGAAGCAACTTAGCAGCAGCAGCAACAATACGTTTAAGTGATTAATGGCATTTAATGAATATGTATTAAATAGAATCATAATCTAAAATAACACCATGGCAGAAATGAACTGATGTTTCTGCTAAAAATTGAACTGGTAGTTTTATGAAGACACTGGTAACAGGTTTGCAAAATGCAGCTTCAGACTGCTGCCCTGCTGGATCTCTGTGGCTTAAATGGCCTGGTACAGGTACCTTGCAATTTTTTTCCTTTCAGAGCAAAAGAAATCACAGAACCTTGCTGGGCTAACTTCTAGACAAAACTCAAATTTAAAGTAATTTATTGGGGGTGGATTAAAGGGTTTTTTGTTGTTGTTGTTTTGTTTTAGTTTTTCCCTAAGAGAATCCAGAGAGCTATTTCTGTTTTGTAGAGATCACAAAAGCCAGAGCTGCAGAAACTCAAAATTCAAACAGATAAAGGTGAAGAAAGGAGAGAGGAAACATTACAACAATAACCTATGCTTGCCTCCCAGTATGTCAGTAATGAAAGATTTCTTAACTTTTTGGCTCTTCAAACTATACTGCACTCAATACTACAGTAGGAACTGACTTATCCAAGATTAGTTGTTAATGTCTTCTGATTATTTGATGTAGTTCTAAGCTCAAAGGCTTTTTTGCCTCCTCTGCAGTACCTTGCTTGGAACAAAGCTGTGCTTAATGCACATTACCTTGATTTCACCAAGTATATAAAAACCAGAACAGTTGAGTAACTTTTATTGGGAAGGAAAAATAACATTTTTAGTCTTTTTTTTTTTTACATGATTTTCATGAAGAGGCCAACTCTTTGCCCATTGATACCTATCCAAATGCTATGACACGGCAAAACTGAGATCACATAAACTGGTTTGTTTGCCCGTTTAATTTTGCCCACGATGCAGGAATATAATTGGGTAACACCCTTAAAATCCTACTGCAAGTAAGCATACTTTCTCTACTCCCCCTGTGATATGCCATGAACCCATTTGTATAGACTTTTACTCACTGAAAGTACAATAAATATTTGTCGATTGATTTGGTTGATGCAACTGTAAGCCTTGTTTTCAGTTCAAAGTCTTCATTTTACTGATGATCTAAAAATACTAACTCCTGTACATCCAATGTCTGGATAATGTCCTGCTTCTCGAACACACACCCATTCACCCTTTACCCCAACCCGCTCTTCGCAACGGAGCTTGTTGTGGGGAGGACGTTTCAGGAGGGTATTCAGCAGGAGGAAAGACCGACAGCGCTACAGGAGCTGTCGAGGTGCTCGATAGCAGCTTTCCGGCTCAAAAAAGAGCAGCGCGTGCGGGGGGTGGGGTGGAGAAAGAGGAAACTTCATCAAAGATACAAGTGACAACTCCCAGTGGCGTCTAGCTAGATTCCGATCCGAAGCGGAAAAATGAAAAGGTTAGAAAATACTGGCAAGGTGGTATCTCCAGCCATATTTAAATTCACGCTGTACTAGTAACAACCTTACCCAAGCAAGCCCATCTTGCCTCTTGGAGTCGGGAGAGGGGCCCCCACGAGTCCGGAGTAATAACTAGGGGAGCCTACTGTCTGCGTAGACTTCGCCAGAGGAAAGGAGCCGAGGGGTCCGGCCCTCCTCGGCAATCCAGGAAACCCCCTCCCGCGCGCAGGTGGGCGGGCGCCCCTGGCCACGCGGAGGCAGAGCGAGGAGAAGGGGTACCGGTGGCCCTCCCAGCGACCCCCGCCAGTCCCGCCAGGGGGAGCGTCTGCGCCCGACGGCCGGCGGCTGGGACCCGGCGGGCGGTGCAGGGCGGCGGCTCGGCGGCGCGGCTCCCCTCCCGCGTCCCCACCCCCTCCCCGCCCGCCCCCGGCGCGGCCCTGCCCGCCCCCTCCGCCCCCTCCCGCGGCGCCATGCGCAGACTCAGTTCCTGGAGAAAGATGGCGACAGCCGAGAAGCAGAAACACGACGGACGGGTGAAGATCGGTCACTACATCCTGGGGGATACGCTGGGGGTCGGGACCTTCGGCAAAGTGAAGGGTGAGGACCCCCGGGGCAAGGCTCGGCCCCCCGCCCAGGATCCAGGAGATTTCCGCCTTTCGCACCTCTTCATCCTCCCCCGCCCCTTGCGTTCCTGGTCTCCCGGGCTCCGCAGCCCCTGTCCTGCTCCGGCGCGAGCAGAACCCGAGGCCGCCGCGGGACTGCGGCGCAGCCCCCCGCCCGCTGTCCGCGGCGGGTGGGGGTGAGGTGCGGACTGGTCGCCATGGCGACGGTGCGGCGGCTGGAGGGGCTTGTACGTGAGAGGGGCGGGGATGCGGAGGTGCTAACTTTCCCAGGCCCGACAGTCGCGGGCAGCGCTGAGTGCTCCCTTTGCTGGGTCCGGGCGCTGGGGTCTCGGCGGGGAACCCGGGAGAGGCGGCCTCCTATTCGACCCGGCTGTGGTTCCTCGGATCAGGGCCAGCCCATCGCCTCCCTGGCCGTCCTCGGCACTGTCCGTATTTCTGTCCTCTTCAGGAGACTGTTGGCTTACCTGCCCTAGCTGGCTGACAGGTGTGAAATGTGTACGCCCCCGAAGTAAGGTTGCTTTGGAGGTAGTTCACAGAATTTATTAAAAAAAAAAAAAAAAAAAAGGCCGTCTCGTCGGAAAGAATCACTGATTCTTTTTTTCGCAGCGGTTAATGATTATAAATTGGTCCTATATGTATTTGCGATCTATGGTTTATGGTCTGAATGCACACCCGGTGTCCTCAGTGTTTCTTAATTACCAAACCCGGTAGGCAGATTTTTCCTCCGGATAGTGTTTATTCATTGATGCAATTCGCTTCCGTTTATTTTCACAAGATATTTATATTTTAATGAGTAGTTTAATGTTCATCTGAATTTTTTTTTTTTTTTTTCTTTTTTGAAGAAAAGTGGAATCGCTTTTTCTTGTGTTTCAGTACTGTATTCTGGAAATAACAAACTTGCCCTTCAAGTCACCAGTTCTGGCACAAAGAGTTTAATTGCAAATTTTGTGAGGCATAAATATTTTTTCTTTGAAATAGTTGACTCTGCTATTAGGAATGTAGAGGAAGGAAGTATGGAACTGATAAAAATTATTATTCATTGGCTTTGAATAAAGAATAGCCTGTGACTTGCATATAATAAGCTCTTGGTAAATATTTGAAAGAGAAAATAGTTTGTGAAAGTCTGTACAGTGAATTAACTAACCGAGCCTTGCTCTATCGGAGCTAAATAAACATTTTCTGATTTTATCTAGGGATGGAAGAGGAGAGCCCTTTCTTCTCTTGCTCTTCCTGAGTCATAGAACTGGAAAATTGCTGTATAGCCCACAGGGAAGCAACTGCCTAAACCTTCTTAAGAAAATCAGCAAGGCCAACAATGTAAGAAAGTAAGAAGCAAATGCCAGAATAGGGTAATTACAGCTATTAGGGTGGGTTTGTTTTGGGGGCCAGTAAGATGTTTCTGTGCTTTTGAAGTTACTTATTTTTGACGATGTTGTTTCTTTACTTGTTAGCCATTACAGACTGCTTTCAGTTTGTAAATACTGAAGTACTCACTATTGCCCCCCAAATAGTAATGACAGCTTTGTTGCCTTCACTCCACCCAGGGTTCTGCTTGGATTAGCGTGCTCATTGTTCTCCTAATTCAGACCTGAGTAGAGTCAGGTCTCACGTTCTTATGTGCTAGGTGGCTTTTGGCAAGGTAGATGGTAGATAGGAAAGCCAGAGGATATTCCTCATTTCCTGGGTTTGATCTGTGATGTGGTAGTGACATGAATCCCTCCAGTGACTGCTATTCCTTAACCTTCACTCCCCACACCTGCCTCTCTTGAAATAACACACGCTGTCAGAGTCAACCATCTCTCCAAATATAGAAAGGCCAGTGTTAGTCAGAGGATCATAGGTTTCATGGATCGGGTTCCTTTGTTCATAAATACATTAACTGATGGTGGTCAAAGTCTTCAATCACAGCCTTTTTAAAGTTGTTAAAACAGTTGAAATGCTTCCTGCCCCCAAATAATAGAAAATTCAACACAGCCCAGCCAAGAACATCTTTTCTGTGGTTGTGTCCAGGGCGAGGAAGCCCCAGCATCGCCCTCAAGAGTCTTACTGGCTCAGTCAGTCCGTCTGGCCAGGATTATTATGTGCTAATTGGTTTAGGCTTGTGTTCCTATAGGGCAGATGGCATTACCCTTGAAGGAAGAGCGCCCCCTCTCCGACGTATGGGTGGGAGGGCATCTTCTGAAGTACTTGACTAGTATGGGGAGATAGGGTAGACACCTGCACAGAAACGGGGTTTTTTTTTGGAAGAGAGAAAGGGGGACCTAGATGCTTGGTGAACATGCATAAATAACCACTATAGTGATGACATGTTAACTTACGGTAGCCAAGAATTTGACCGGAATTCTTACAAATTATATGATTAGCCACATATTTCAAAGGAGGCAGTTTGGAGGAGATAGAGCTTTTTAGTCATACACACTGGTAAATTTAACATAGAAAGAGAGTCTAATAAAAGATGTGATATCATATCATTCCCAATATGATATTCTTATAGGAAACTTATTGAGGGGATGGGGAGGACTGCAGATTCATAGGCATTATTTTGTTTCTTGTTAAGGTTTAAAAAATCCTTTGGTAACTTAATGGGAACATTTTGAGGGGAAACTTTAGACAACTAGGGTTAGTTTGGAATTATGCTTGAATTATTGTTTCCAAGATACCTTTTTTCCACCCCCTTGATTGTCGAGGGGTTGGTCTCCACTCCCTTGTGGGTCTACTCCCCTTTCCTCCCAGGAAGAACATTTATAAAAGCATGGATGAATAGAGTTATTATTGCAGTAAATATAAGTGGAAGTTTTTGCTCATTTTCTAAGAGAAGATACTTCTTCAGTAGGATGGGTAATCTTTCCCAAATGAGTTTTTATACATATAATCTGTTTATTAAGTTGATGAGTATTTTATACATGAAACTGAAAGTTTAGGTAAATAGGTGACTTCTCTTTGAAGTTATTAAAAAAAAAAGTTATTTAAAAACTTTTAAGTAAAAAAGTCTAGATATGAATTAGAGCTATATATACCAGTATGGGTGAATCTCAAGTATATAAGGTTAGGCCACAAAAACAGAAGAAGTTGAAGAATATGTCCAGTCATGTTATTCATATAAAATTTAAAAACATGAAAAAAGACTCATACATTGCTGACAGGAGTACAAATCGGTACCACCTCTACAGAATATGACAGTATTTCTAAAACTAACCCAGCAATTCAGCTTCTAGGAATTTATCCTGTAGGTATATGGAATAATGAGTTATTCATTGCCATATTGTTTGTCAGTACAAAAGACTGGAAGTAACCTTGCTAGCAGGACAATAGTTAAATTATGGTTTACCCATACAGTGGTATATACCTTGGAAACATTAAGAAAAAAAAAAAAAAAAAAGGAAGACTTCATATAATATAGGGAACAATTTCCAAGGTGTATTTTTAAGAGAGAAAAAAAATAAAGATAATCAACAAAGTGTATAGCATACCTGCCATTTGTGTATAAAGAGCAGGGGCAAATTAAAGTATCTGAGTGTAACCATGTGCATCTGTATACAGTGTTTCTTTAAAGACACACATGAAACTGTGTTTCAGTAGAAACAACATTACACATGTTCAGGGGAGGGGAACTAGGTTGTAGGAGGACATGTCACTGTATATCTTTTTATATTTTTGAATCTGCATGAATTCATTATGAATTCAAAAGAATATATAAATTGTTTGTGAAAATAAACATATGAAAAAATTGTTACTATATCATCATATATGTGGGAAAAACAAACCACATTCAAGATAATGGTAACCTCTAGGGAGAAGGAAAGGAGGAAGGAATCTGGGAGGAGTCAGACTGGGCTTCAGTTGCATCTTTAATGTTTATTGCTTAAGTGGCTATTGGGTGGAACATGGGTGTTTGCTTTGCCTTTTGGGATGCCTGAAATGTTTTGTTAAGAAAAGGTACCTTTCTCAAATTTCCACCTATAGTTTTAAAATTCATCCCTCTCCAGCCAGAATTCAGTTATTTCACTGATACTTTTAGCAGTGAGGGGTTTTTTTTTTTGTTTTTCAATTTTAGAGTGAAAATGAAATGGTTGGGTGATTAGAATATCTTTAGTAGACATTTCTATCTTTGTGGCAACTCTTTATCAGTGTTTAAAATTCTCTCTTTCAACGTATGATCTTACTTTACTTGAGGATTACATATCTGATTAGAAGAGCATGTTTACAGAGTTCTACAGTTAGACAAAGTTCCTTTTAGAAAGCAGTAACAGGTTGTTAGCTAATGTTTAGTTGACTCATCTGTTGCTGTTGTTGTGAGGGAGATAGTGTGAATTGTGGTAACCTTTGCTGTGAGTGACTCAGGTCTTCCATGGCAGAAATACCTGTCTTCCATTTCACCCAAAAGCCACATCTTGCTATTACTGTAAAACAGTGACGTCTGAAGAGTAAAGTTTTAAGCTTTGGACCAAGGGAGAAATATTTCAGAAGTGCATATATCCTTGACAAAGTCCATGTACTGTACTGATTGACTTATGGAGCAGCAGTTAATTTGGCTGCAACTGAGTTTAGTCACTGGAGAATCTTTAGCTTAGTTTTGAGGAAACAGTTCAGATTTTGATATTGTTGTCAAGGCTTCTTTCCCTTCACAGTGCACACTGATGGTGCTGTACAGTGGATAGGTCCCAGACTTGGAATTCTTCCAACTAGAAGACCTGTTCTGCCTTGATCACTTAATAACTTTATTTCAATGAGTTAATCTCTCAGAGCCTCATATTACCTGGATCATAGGTTTATTGTGAAAACCCACAGCCTTGACTAGATGGACCTTTGTTGACAAAGTAATATCTCTGCTTTTTTTATGTTGTCTAGGTTGGTCATAACTTTCCTTCTAAGGATTAAGTGCCTTTTTATTTCATGGCTGCAGTCACCATCTGCAGTGAGGCTCAAATGTGATCTTGTGTTTCCTAAGCTATAATAAAATAACTATATTTTCAAAAGTATTATGCTACTGAAATTCTAATATTGAACTATGTTGGCAGTGGGTTCAAGGCAGATATCGTTGTTCCTATAAGTAAGGAAAGCATAACATATTAATCATATGATGGCTGGAAAATTAGCGAGATTTTGCTGGGAAGAAAAAGGGAAAAAAATAATAGGAGATACTGCCTTCTCTTAAAAAGAAAACATTTGGAGTCCTCAGTGTTCAAGTTCAGTTCAGTCACTTAGTCGTATCCGACTATTTGTGACCCCATGGACTGCAGCATGTCAGGCCTCCCTGTCGATCACCAACTCCCAGAGTTCACCCAAACTCAAGTCCATGAGTCGGTGATGCCATCCAACCATCTTATCCTCTGTTGTCCCCTTCTCCTCCTGCCCTCAATCTTTCCCAGCATCAGGGTCTTTTCCAATGTGTGAGCTCTTCACATCAGATGGCCAAAGTATTGGAGTTTCAGCTTCAGCATCTGTCCTTCCAATGAACACCCAGGACTGATCTCCTTTAAGATGGACTGGTTGGATATCCTTGCAGTCCAAGGGACTCTCAAGAGTCTTCTCTAACACCACAGTTCAAAAGCATCAGTTCTTCGGCACTCAGCTTTCTTTACAGTCCAACTCTCGCATCCATACATGACTACTGGAAAAATCATAGCCTTGACTAGATGGACCTTTGTTGACAAAGTAATGTCTCTGCTTTTTTTATGCTGTCTAGGTTGGTCATAACTTTCCTTCTAAGGATTAAGTGCCTTTTTATTTCATGGCTGCAGTCACCATCTGCAGTGATTTTGCAGCTGCTGTTTCCACTATTTCCCCATTTATTTGCCATGTAGTGATGGGACCAGATGAGATGGCTGGATGGCATCACTGACTCGATGGACTTGAGTCTCAGTGAACTCCAGGAGTTGGTGATGGACAGGGAGGCCTGGCGTGCTGCAATTCATGTGGTCGCAAAGAGTCGGACACGACTGAGCGACTGATCTGATCTGATCTGATCTGATGGGACCAGATGCCACGATCTTAGTTTTCTGAATGTTGAACTTTAAGCCAACTTTTTCATTCTTCTCTTTCTCAGTGTTGGGACATTGTTTTCAAACCTTGGAGGAAAAAACCTGTATCCAGTTAAGACTGGGAAATACCAGATTAAACACTTGATGGGTTTCTTTCCAGTAGGGCTCTATCAGTGTTACTGTGTTAATATGCATAATAAGTTTCTAAAAAGGAGAGGAGACATCCTTTCCGAGACCACTTGATTTTGAAATCTTTTCCCATGAAGAGTCTCCAGTCCTAGTGTTTTGTAAAGCATACTTCAGAAAATTTATTCTAATAATTTTAGCTTTATGATTTTTCTAGCCCATTGAAAATTAGAATTCCTGAAATTAGAACATTGGAGAAGAGGCTGTGAATTGACTCCTGATAGACCGTGAAGGATGAAACACAACTTCAAAAAGTAGAAAACCCTAGGATCTGGCACATAATAGCCTGGAAGTAAGAAGTGCTATCTAGAGAAGTAACTCCCATGATGTCCCTGTGGTTCCCTGTCATCATGTGTTCCATTTAAGAATGCTTGGACACATGTAGTGCAGTTCAGAAAAATCTGTTTTCAAAAAAGATTACTTTTGTTAACTTGTTGATTTTGATGTGACTATCATAAACCTAGGGATTCCCATGTGGCTTGTGGTAGAGAATCTGCCTGAAATGCAAGAGACTCAGGGAATGCGGGTTTGATCCCTGGGTTGAGAAGATCCCTTAGAGGAGGAAATGGCAACCCACTCCATTTCTTGCCTAGAGAATCCCCATGGAGAGAGGAGCCTGGTGGGCTACAGTCCGTGGGGTTGCAAAGAGTCGGGCATGACTGAGCAACTAAACACAACAGAGCACACGTCCTAAACCTGTCAGTTTCTTAGGGCTGTGGTAACAGTACCACAAAGCTGGGTGACTTAAAACAAGTTATTTTGGAGTTCTGGAGGCCAGAAGTCCTGAAAGCAAGGGTTTAGTAGAGGCGCACTCCCTCTGAAGGCTTTAGGGGAGAAGCTTTCTTCCTCTTCCAGCCTCTGGTGACTCCTGGTGTTCCTTGGCACGTAGAAGCAAAACTCCAGTCTCTGCCTGTCTTCACGTGGTCACCTCTGTGTGTGCGTGCCTGTGTTCTCTCCTTTTCTTATAAGGACACCAGTCATTAGATATAGAGCCCACCCTAAATCTAGGATGATTTTATCCTGAGATCCTTAACTAACTATACCCCCCAAAACCCTGGTTTCAAATAAGATCCCATTCTGTGGTGATGGTAGATGTGAATTTGTGGGGAAGAGGGGACACTCTTTAACCCAGTACACTTGCATTATATTTTATGTGCTTTTATTTATTTATTTGGCTGCAGTGCATTGCTCGCAGGATCTTAATTCCCTGACCAGGGATCAAACCCAGGCCCAGCAGTGAAAGCCCTGAGTCCTAACAGCTGGATCGCTGGGGAATTCCCTATGTGCTTAGTTTTATGCTCTTCATTTCTGTCTTATGATGCAGTCACCCCTCAGAATACCTGAGGGGTTGTTTCTAGGAGCCCCCGAGGATCCCAAAAGGCCCAGATGTTCAAGTCCTTTTTATTAAGTGACATAGTATAGTGGGCCCTCCATACCCTCAGGTTCTACATCTAGGGATAAGGGGGCTAAATGTTTATCTGCTGAAAAAAATTCTAGTATTAGTGGACTCTTGCAGTTCAAACCCGAGTTGTTCAAGGATCAGTTGTAGATTTTTGAGTAACTTTTAAACAGATTTAATAGAATGAATAAAATATCTTTTTTGGTCTCTTGTTATAAAACATTAAAATTGATAAGCAGGTTTTTACTGCATGTGCATGTATTCTTAGTTGCTCTGCTGCTGCCACTAAGTCGCTTCAGTTGTGTCCGACCTGAACCCCGTGCGATCCCAGAGACAGCAGCCCACCAGGCTCCCCCATCCCTGGGATTCTCTAGGCAAGAACACTGGAGTGGGTTGCCATTTCCTTTTCCAATGCACGAAAGTGAAAAGTCAAAGTGAAGTCGCTCAGTTGTGTCCAACTCTTAGTGACCCCATGGACTGCAGCCCACCAGGTCCTCCGTCCATGGGATTTTCCTTAGTGGTGTCCAATTCTTTGTGACCCCATGAACTGTATCCTGTCAGCCTCCTCTGTCCAAGGAATTTTCCAGGCAAGAATACTGGAGTGGATTGCCAGTTTTCTACTTGAGGGGATCTTCCCAACCCAGGGATTGAACTTGCGTCTCCTGCATTAACAGACAGATTTTTTTTTTTTTTTACCTCTGAGCCACCTGCGAAGCCTATTAGAGTGGATTTATTTTCTCATACAGGAGAAAGGTCATAGTAGCAAGTGCCTGGCACATAGTGGGTGCAGGTACTCAATAACTATTTCTTAAATAAATGAATGAAGTTTTAGAGTAAGTCTTATTAGTTTGGAGAATTCAGTCTGTTATTCTTTTCAAAATTATAAGACTATGAATCAAGGGTTCCTCTTACATGTTCAACTTCTATATCTTTTATTAAAAGGATATTTATTTAGTATTATTATATATGTAATATTCTTTTGAAGATCATCTTTTAAAAAATAATCACATTTCACATACCATTTTTGGAAAAAGGACAAGTTTTTGAGACAGACATGGGTTCCTATTTTTGTTTTGTCAGTCACTAGCTATGTAACTTTGGGCAAGTTATTTCATCTTGGTTATTTCATCTTCCTGTACCTCAGTTACTTGTAAAGTGTTGCTAATAGTGCTAGTCTTCCAGGCTTGGGAGAGTTAGAGGCAGTATGTTTGGGTATAACGTGGGTATGTCATGAATATTAACTACTGAGTTGTATACTTAATTATGTTATGTATTATAAATCAACTAGATTTATATTTTTTTAAAATCGTAATCACTTAAAAAATATGATTTCAAATTAAGTCAGATAAACCTATTTTTACCTCTGTGCTCTTCTGTGACTGAATAAGTGTTTCTATAGTTTTTGGGTAGTAGGTGAAATCTTACTATGCGTATATACATCTAGCAATATCATGTTGAAAATTAACCAAAGTCAGGAAATGGGTTGAACTTTGGAAGCTAGGAATCTCTGGTGTTGACGGGAGGGGGGATGGAGCAGGTTAGTGAGATTGAAGCTTATGGGGATAGAAGCCAGGTGCATAGAAATTACAGCTATTTGAAAAACAAATGATAGTGTTAGTTGCTCAATTGTGTCTGACTCTGTGACCCCTTGGACTGTAGCCTGCCAGGCTCCTCTGTCCATGGAATTCTCCAGTCAAGAATACTAGGGTGGGGAGCGATTCCCTTCTCCAGGGGATCTTCCTGATCCCACCCAGGGATCGAACCCCAGGTCTCCTGCATTGCAGGCAGATGTCTCAGCCACCAGGGAAGCTATTGTTTAGTACTTATTGTGGACCTGGAAAAAGGCATTGTACTGAATCTAACTATAAAAGGGACAAATCAAAAAGCGGAGATAAAATTGGCTATACAGGGTTAATCAGAAACTTTAGGACTGGTTAGCTAGGAACGGGGGAGACATTTGGGAGCAATGGAAAATAACCTTAAATAGTAATAGTCATCGTTTTTTCATGAAGAAATTACTGTGCTGGGCATGATGGAAAGTGCTTTACAAGCCCTACTTCATGTCACCCTATGGGGTATGCGGTATTGTTATTTTGACTACAAAGTTGAAATAATTTAACTTGTTCAAGTCAAAGTTTAGTAACTAGAGAGCTTTCCACATGGCTGTTGCTTCAGACTTTGCTTCATTAACTTACTGGGAGTCATCTTTTTCTCCTATATTGGACCCCTTCTTAACTGAATACCATCTTGGCTTACTTCTTGATTTTGTTGGAATATAAATTCTCCACTGGACCCTTAGAAAAGACTTTGCCACTATTAAAAAATGTCTAAATTCTGTTATAACCATTGATTATCTGGGTATAATATTCAAAATTGAAAGGCAATTGCTTAAATTTTTTTCTTATTTTTAAAAATAGAAACTACATGCTCATGAACCAAAATTTAAAAGGTTCAAGGGTTTATAGAGAAAGTGTGTCTAACATGAGGGAGGTTTTTGGAATGAGGAAACTGTCCTGTATCTGATTATAACAGCGATGACACCAATTTCCACGTGTTACAATCCATAGAACTGCACACTGAAAGAGAAAAGCCCAGTTTGTATGTGTGACAGATTAAAAAGTGCAAAGTAAATTAAGAGAATTTAAAAGTATAAAAAGATAGAGAACAATAAAGAAGTTGCTTTCTTTCTCTCTGCCTTGGCCCTCCAACTTTCCTTTCTGGAAAAAACCACAGTAGTTTCTTATGTGTCTTCCCACTTGAAAGTGAAAGTATTAGTTATTCAGTCATGTCTGACTCTTTGCAACCCCATGGACTCTAATCTGCCAAACTCCTCTGACTATGGACTTCTCCAGGCAAGAATTCTGGAGTGGGTAGCCATTCCCTTCTCCAGGGGATCTTCCCAACCCAGGGATTGAGCCTGAGTCTCCTACATTGTGGGCAGATTCTTTACTATCTGAGCCACAAGGGAAGCCCATACTTAATCACTCTTAAACACTCAGGGGTAAATCAGGCAGAATTGGAAGGAACTTGGACTTGCTTAAGTATTTTTGGAGAATGCTAAGATTTCTACTCTTAGAATAGTTCTAAATATGTTATTAACCAAACCTGGCACTAATTTATTAAAATTATTTCTCCTACAGTTGGCAAACATGAATTGACTGGGCATAAAGTTGCTGTGAAGATACTGAATCGGCAGAAGATTCGAAGCCTTGATGTAGTAGGAAAAATCCGCAGAGAAATTCAGAACCTCAAGCTTTTCAGGCATCCTCATATAATTAAACTGTAAGATCTGATTATATTAAATATAGTCATATCATTTTTCCATCATTTTTGTTAACCTACTTAATCTGACAAGTGAGAAAAATGAGTGATATTTCTTCAGTTTATTCCTGAGAGTTTTAGAAGTTCTTCCTATTCATGTATTTATCTAACCCCATTCATGGTCACTTACGCCTGAGTCCACATTTTGTCCTTGTGTTTATCAGCTGTTATATTTCTTACTTTCTGAGCTGATGCCCTTTTGATAGATGACTTTCAGTGCCCCCCTAATGCTATAGAACCAACAATGATTCACAAAACAAAAACTCCTGACCTCCAAATTTCCATGTGATATCAGTTAGCCTCACTAGAGACAACACAGTAGAAATTGTCCCTCACTCCCCTACACTGGTTCTATCTGATAAAACAAATAATAAATAGAATTTTAGAAATCCAGATTTCAAAAGGCAGTAGTACTACTGTTGTTTTACAGTTGCCAGTTGTAGGGTCTACAGATAACTTATTTACTGCTCGGCTTTATTATGCAGACTATAAATTAAAACCGTGTAGGCTTTTGTATTGAACTGGCTGACTCAAAATTTGTTTCACTCTCACCTCTTCTAATCTGTTGAAGTACCATAGTTTTAAATACCATCTTTGTGCCGACAGCCCTTAAGTATACATCTCCTGCTTTGAAACCCATTCCCTGGATTTCAGACTCCTATTCCTGCTATATTTTACATCTCCATTTGGGTGTCCACGAGGCACGTGAAACTCGGTATGGGTAAACCTGAACTCTTTATTACCCTCTTACATCTTCCACAGTTTTTACCATCTCAGGTGATAATCTGGTTTCTGAGGGCAGAAACTTAGGAACTATCCTTAACTTTACTATTTCTCTCACTTCCCAACCTCCATTCCATCTCTTCCTGCAAAAGTATATCTAGGATCTGATTCCAGTTCCTTCACTGTCATCAACCCGGTGTGGGCCCCTTCATTTCTCTCATGGACTACTGCAGTAGCCACCTGCTTCTACCCTACTGCCCAGTCAGTTCTTCACATTGCCACCGTCAGCCAAAGTTATTACCCTTCTAACCGGCCAGGCCACTTGACTGCTTTGCTTAAAACCTTCATTAGCTGTCTCTCTGCCAGAGAATAAAAGCCACAGCCTCATCATGGCTTTGTAAGGTTCTGTGTCCTCTGGTACCAGTTGCCTCTTTGACCCCACATCCTGTCTTCTCTCTCCCAGCTTACTCAGCTCTAGCCTTCCTACTATTGCTCAGCCATGCCAGGCAGGCTTCCCCCTGCGGGCCTTTGCACTTGCTCTTCCCTCTGCTTGGTTCACCTTCTTGGTAATGGCATAGTTTGTTCCCTGATTTGCATTAGGCTCTGTTACATGTTACTTTATCAGAGAGGCCTTCCTTGAACACCCTGTATGAAAGATTTCCTTCCCTTAGTTTGCTTTATTTCTCTTCATAACATGTTCTACCACCTGAGATATTGCTTTTTTATTTAGTGTCTGTTTCCTGGCTCCTGGAAAATAAACTCCGTGAGAGCAGAGAATCTGTTTTGTTCACTGCAGTTTTCCCAGCTTCTAGCACAGTGCCTGGTGTATTATAGACACTTAGTAGATATTTATTGAGTGAATGAATATACATGTTTTAATACTGGTAGATAATGTTTTCTCTCACCAGGTACCAGGTCATCAGTACACCATCTGATATTTTCATGGTGATGGAATATGTCTCAGGAGGAGAGCTATTTGATTATATCTGTAAAAATGGAAGGGTAAGCAGTTCTGATTTAATCCTGTATATATTTTGTAACTCCCCTTATCCTTTATGAGCATCAGAATATTAGAAAGCAATTCTGTTAAGAGTTCTATTTAATAACCAGTCCCCTTAGTCACATATTTGCCTAGAATCATAGACTTGTTAGAGCTAGGAAGGATCTTAAAGGTTATATCCTTAGCCTACTTACACATATATGGAAACTGAGACAGATTTTTTTTTTTGCTCAAGGTCACTTGATTTATCAGTAATAGGATTAGATTGAGACCCTAGAACTCAGGATCTTCAGACTTAGCTTCTGGGGAATATGAATACTTGTAATATATATCTTAAAGTATGTATTTAATCCTTAAAAAACATATTATTTAATACTTAGAAATCTGGGCCTTGCTAGTCAACCCCTGCTGCTGCTGCTAAGTCGCTTCAGTTGTGTCCGACTCTGTGCAACCCCAGAGACGGCAGCCCACCAGGCTCCTCTGTCCCTGGGATTCTCCAGGCAAGAACACTGGAGTGGGTTCCCATTTCCTTCTCCAATAGTCAACCCCTAGCCACATTTAAATTGCATTCATTTTTGGTTTCAGAAATCTAATGTACCTGGAGTAGTAAAAACAGGCTCCATTAAGGAGGTAGGAATTAGACTTAAAGAATTTAGAGTTGGAAGGAACTTTAGAAGACATTTTGAACAGTATCTTAAGTTACAGATACAAAAACAGAACATTGCCCCTACCATACTTTTTCTCATACCCAGAGTATGTGGTATGCAAAAACCTCTTCTGGAGGAGCCTCATCAAGCACTGAGAAGCCAATTGTTTTCCCTCCCAATCTAAAGTTCTTTATATCATTCATTCATTTGTTCTGCGTAGCATATCTGTTCACTTTCATCAAAATCAAAATCATTAACCAAGTTAATTTTGATTTTACCATTTCTTAACATGATTCATTTCAATTTCAAGTCTTTCACTTGTCTTTTTCACCCCCTGCTTCCTCCACCAACCCCCTGCCCCCATCCCTGGCACCAATGTTCTGCCTAAAAAATGGGAAAAGACACAAGTTGAATTGGTGTCTTGCCTTCTTATCTTTTCCATTTTTCATGTCCTGATCATTTTGCTTTACATTATGGGAACTGTGCTCAATTTTACCCATTGCATATTAAAATTCCAGCTGTCATTTTTTATTTCTTGTTTTCTGAAGTCATCTTTCTTTAAATAGCCTATTTTTTTGTTCCACAGAGATAATAAACATCTGTTTGAGGATGCCAATTTCCTTAAAATTTTTTTTCTTTTCTTTCCTTCATTGCTTCTGTACCTTCTGTGTTCCCTGCTTTTTTCTGTTCATTTTATTGGTGTTTGTCTTTTGTGCATGACCCTTGCTTAGATATCTGGTGATTGTGGGTTGTCCACTCATATTTGAGAGTGAAATTCTAAATGCCAAGGTCTGGAGGGTGGAATTTATTAATTGATGGATCTTCCCATCGGTTGAATGGGTAGGGACCTGTCATTTACTAGGGAACACCAAATGTCAATAATAAACAATATTTTTTCCTTGCTGAGATAGTTGCTCCAGAAGAAATCTTCCAGTTGCCTTGAGGGTGTGAGCTTAGCTGCCAGGGCTTTGTGAGCTAAATGGGGAAAGGTCCAGAAGGCTCACTGATTCCTATGCTGACTTTCATTTAAGCCCCATATTCTCCATGTGGTGCCTCATTCCTGCTCTAGTGTCCTTGAGGAGCAGGGCTGGTTTAGCCTTCAGTTCAGTTGAGTTCAGTTCAGTCGCTCAGTCGTGTCCGACTCTTTGTGACCCCATGAATTGCAGCACTCCAGGCCTCCCTGTCCATTACCAACTCCCTGAGTTCACTCAAACTCATGTCCATTGAGGCAGTGATGCCATCCAGCCATACATCATCCTCTGGCATCCCCTTCTCCTCCTGTGCCCAATCCCTCCAAGCATCAGAGTCTTTTCCAGTGAGTCAACTCTTCGCATGAGGTGGCCAAAGTATTGGAGTTTCAGCTTTAGCATCAGTCCTTCCAAAGAACACCCAGGACTGATCTCCTTTAGAATGGACTGGTTGGATCTCCTTGCAGTCCCAGGGACTCTCAAGAGTCTTCTCCAACACCACAGTTCAAAAGCATCAATTCTTCAGCACTCAGCTTTCCTTACTAAAGAGTAAATCATGGCTCTTATTCCCCAGTAAGGGTGGCGAGCTTAAAATTTCTTTCTTCAATCAGCTGTCCTGTTTTCAGTCCATTTCTCACTTATACCATCAGAAATTCCCAACACTTCTAATATCTAAGCCCTTCAAGAAGTCTGTGTGCAGATGAGTTTATCATTGAGTTCCACCCCTAGAGGCTTAGGTTTCAGCTTTCTATGGTTAGCCAAATCTTTATCGCTGTTCATCTACCGTCTTGCTTAGTGACTCCCCTCAATTATTGCCGTCTCTTCTCTTGCTCTTTTGTCTTTATATGCTGTCATCTTAGTGATGTTCCATCATGTTTAAATGGAAATATGCTTTCACTTTTCTAGTCTTTCTTTATAGACTTCCCCTCCTTGATCCTTTGTACTGTATTTATTAATATAGTATTGAATACAATTTTCATTTTTGTAGCCTAGTTATTTTACTGCTTGTATTTTGTTTACTCCGTTAATTTTCTTCTCTTTCACATTTAGAACACATTGTTCTTTTCATTTAGTATATTTATATATGGAGTTGTATTAGAAAATGAACTTATATTTCTTCTAGAAGTAAATTAGATTGCTAATCATTATTACCTGCTCTTGAGGAAGGGTATCTCTTATCTCTTTGATAGTTTTGGTTTTGCTTTCAAAAGAATTTACTGGTTCATCTTCCAGATTATCTATTACCATTTAAGGTATAGGAACCTGGTTTTAGAATGCTAATTTGTGACCTGTGTTAAAGAACTGCATGTTAGTGTCCTTTACCTAGAGGATTAATAGCTTATTTATTAAATATGACTTCTTGGGAGCAGGCATATCCAAGTAATGGTTTTCACTTATGGAAAAAAAATCATAAAATAAGAAAATGTGGATAAATGGAAAGAGAAGTTTTTAAAAAATATTTTTAAAAATGTAGTACAGCATAAGATATAATTTTTTCAGTAAGTGGAGTAAAGATAAATGCTATTATATTTTATAAAGGCTTCCCTGCTGGCTCAGCTAGTAAAGAATCTGCCTGCGATGCAGGAGACCTGGGTTTGATCCCTGGGTTGGGAGGATGTCCTAGAGAGGGAACAGCTACCCGCTCCACTATTCTGGCCTGGAGAATTCCAGGGACTGTATATGGTCCATGGGGTCGCAAAGAGGCAGACACTGAGCAACCTTCACTTTCACTCTATTTTATAAAACAAACGAATTAGGGTTTTTCTTTTTTTTTTTTAATTAAAATACCTTTTATTTCAGAAGCTAGGATAACATGGTTGCTTGCTAATTCATTAACGATGCTTAAATGTTGCTTTCTCATATGGTTCAAACCAGTATTCCCCACCCCAACATAATTCTCTGTGCCTTTGTCCTGCTTTGTTTTTCTCCAGAACACTCTTATTCTTTTTATTTATGTGTCTATTGTCTTTAACTAGATTAGGGCCTCTTTTTATCATTGCTATATCACGAATGTCTAAAACAGTGCATGGCACATTGAAGGTATTCAAAAAATATTTTTTTAAAGAATCAGAGTAAGTATTTGTAATTTATAGGAGAAAACATGCCTAGTTTCAAGTAAAAATTGAAATTATTCGCAATAGCACATGATATTTAGATGAGAACAAGCTATTAGAGTATAGTCATGAGAGTGATAATATGAGAAAATTGAGTTACCAATTTGAGTTCTAAGATCCTCCTAGCATTTCTGTTTTGTGCGGCCTGTACCAGCTCCCCATTTGAAAAGCATCTCATGAGTGAGGTTCATTGGGAAGGTTCTTGCATTTTCACAGTTTTATAGGCTAGAGAATTATAGATAGACTACTTTCTTTTGAAAGATACACCTTTAAGTTGCCTCTCTGCTTTTTCTTAGCTGGATGAAAAAGAAAGTCGACGACTGTTCCAACAAATCCTTTCTGGTGTGGATTACTGTCACAGGCATATGGTGGTCCACAGAGATTTGAAACCTGAAAACGTCCTGCTTGATGCACACATGAATGCAAAGATAGCTGATTTTGGTAAGGAGATTTTTATGGTTTCATATATTCATTTAACAGACATCAGTAGGTTTCTTCAGGTAACTTGAATATAATCAATTGAATATCCCAAAGTAGTATATCCTCACTGTTAGTCTAGGAGCATATGAAAAGGAGTAAAAATAAGGAATTCTCTTTTCATAGCTTTATGTCTTTAAAACTGACTTTTATTACATTAGGCAGACAATTTAAATTGGCAGCATTAGCGACATCATCTGAAAAAAGACCATTATTTGTGAAGGAGAAGTTAGCAACCTATTTCCATGTGTTCTTTTGATCAACTATGGAGCAAGAGGAAAGAGACTGGGATGAAGTTACTCGGACTTTGAAAGCCAGAAGGCAAACTATGTGAACAAAATTATTTTTAAAAAATGAAAGTAAAGTATTTAAATGATAGAAAAGCATAATTTCAGCTTGAGGAAAATGTAATAAATTTGTTTTCCTATATAAATTGCCATTGATATTAAACCTAAGATAAAAATGAATCTCTGCAACTTTCTCTTGCTTAGTTTCAGTTCAGATCAGAGGAGATGCTTATAAATTTTATTTTCTTCAGTTTTGTATATATGATCTATTTTAGAGATTCACTAAATAGTTCGCAACAGCTCTGAGCTACTGAGATTTTTTTAAATAACTGGCTAAATTATTTGACTTCCTTATTCTTTAGTTGTCATTATTTTTATTCATTGTATTTTTGAGGAAGCAGAGTTTTCTTTTTTTGGCTGCACCTGTGATTTCCAAAATCACTGCAGATGGTGACTGCAGCCATGAAATTAAAAGATGCTTACTCCTTGGAAGGAAAGTTATGACCAACCTAGACAGCATATTAAAAAGCAGAGACATTACTTTGCCAACAAAGGTCCATCTAGTCAAGGCTATGGTTTTTCCAGTAGTCATGTATGGATGTGAGAGTTGGACTATAAAGAAAGCTGAGCGCCGAAGAATTGATGCTTTTGAACTGTGGTGTTGGAGAAGACTCTTGAGAGTCCCTTGGACTGCAAGGAGATCCAACCAGCCCATCCTAAAGGAGATCAGTCCTGGGTGTTCATTGGAAGGACTGATGTTGAAGCTGAAACTCCAATATTTTGGCCACCTAATGTGAAGAGCTGACTCATTTGAAAAGACCCTGATGTTGGGAAAGATTGAAGGCAGGAGGAGAAGGGATGATAGAGGATAAGATGGTTAGATGGCATCACCAACTCAATGGACATGAATTTGGGTAAACTCCGGGAGTTGGTGATGGACAGAGAGGCCTGGTGTGCTGTGGTTCATGGGGTCGCAAATAGTCGGACACGACTGAGCAACTGAACTGAGCTGAACTGAACTGTGACTTGTGGGATCTTAGTTTCCTGACCAGGAATTGAACCTGAGCCATAGCAGTGAAAGCGCTGAGTCCTAACTACTGGACTGCCAGGGAATTCCTGAGTTTTTTATTTTTGTAGTAGAACTATGAAGGAACTTGGATATTAAAAATTACTATTTTTTTTTTTTAAGAATCAGATCAGGGGTTAATAGAAACTTTGAATTTTAATTCTAGTCTACATTTTTTTCCCTAGTAATTTCTTTATTAATAAAACATGTCATTTTTTTTAAAAGTTTTTTATTTTATATTAGAGTATAGCCAATTGACAATATTGTGATAGTTTCAAGTGGACAGCAAAGGGACTCAGCCACACATATACATGTATCCATTCTACCCCAAACTCCCTTCTCATTCAGCTACCACATGACACTGAGCAGAGTTCCCTATGCTGCAGTAGGATCTGTTGGTTATCCATTATAAATATAGCAAGAGCATACATGTTGCTCTCAAACTCCCTATCTCTACCCGCTCTTCTACCCCACCTGGCAACCATAAGTTTGTTGTCTAAGTCTGTGAATCTCAAACTTGCCCAGTTTATTCTAATAAGCAAAATCACTAATAGCTTAATATGTATTCACTGAACTCCTGACCTTGCACTAACTTAACTGTTGAAACAGATTACAAGTTTTATGGCATAAAGGCACAATATTTGGGAACAATAAAGGATGTAGGATTCTGTTGAAAGAAAGAACAAAATGATGATTTATCACTTTAATGCAAACTCAGTTTTATTGTTTAATGGAATTTTGTTTTTATTTTTGTCCTTGGGAAATCTTGAGCGGTGAATTTTGTGCATTTTCAGGTCTTTCAAACATGATGTCAGATGGTGAATTTTTAAGAACAAGTTGTGGCTCACCCAACTATGCTGCACCAGAAGTAATTTCAGGAAGGTAGTGTTTGACACCTCCTCCCTGCCCAGTATATCTGTAATCATATTTTTCTCCTGGACTTCGTTAGTCTATAGTATAATACTCAATTCTAGTGAAAGAAATTTAAAGCTTATTCTTTTCTCATCCAAAAAGTGTTCTATTATAAGAATAAAACATTATAAGTGAATAAGGATTAAGAACTCCATTTATAAAGGGGGATATTGGTTTGCAAGTTAATATAATATTAGTTAAATGAGAGTACTCTCATTTTTTTCCCTGGTGGAAGAAATTGAAGGCTTAAAAACTAGCAAGTTTAAAAGTAAGACATTAAAAACTTGACTAATGCAGAAATATCTAGTAGTAAGAAATGGTTTACTATTTGCTTAGATGAGGAATTAAAAGTGTAATGTGTAGCTTTAATTTTTCAAATTAGCTTTAGCTTTTATGATAAGGTACTTTGGGGAATTGGACTGAAATATTGATAAAATCTTCACATTTCATTTATTTTTAATTTTCATTCTTTAAATCTTCTAGAGACTGAAATAAGAATTCTAGTCTCTCAGTTTATTTATACTAACTACCAGCATTAAGAACACGAAGATCTTAGTATAAGGCAGCTTTTTGAATAGTTTAGATGACAGTAAAATTTACTTTTTTGAAGAGGAATTGTTCTTCATTATACTACTGAAATAGAAAACAGAAGCTAAAGTTTGTTTACTAGTTTTTATAATTAACTTTTAATAACTTTTCATTCAAACCTCATTTCTTTGTTTGAATGTCTTACATCCTGATTTAGAATGCAGAAATGTTGTAGTATTTTCTTTCTATTTTCATAAGCCAGATAGCCTAGCCTACTCAGAGAAATTATGTTTGTGTTAAGGCATGGATATGAGTAAGGCAAAAATATCTAATTTTAGATTTATCAAGGTTCATCATTATCTTTTTATATTAGCAGGTAAATGTTAAAATTATTTCATGTGGGCTGTGTAAATTATTTGGGGAAGAAGACAAGTCAGGACCTGGATACTGGGGGCGTTGTTAATTAACTAAACAAAAAGATATGTAATTGTGCATATATATATAATGGGCCGTTACTGAAGTCTGTTTTCCCAGTTTGGATAAGGTCTTTCTGTGTGGTCTAGATGTATGGAAACCTTTACTTTCAAAACAGTATTTATTAGTCAGTTCAATAATTTATTTGACCAATTTAAAGAAACCCTTTCACTGAAGCCAGACTTTGAATGGGTTACCTAATTAGTCTGCAGCTAGTTATGTCAGTAGGGCTTCTCTACTGGCTCAGCGGTAAAGAATCCACCTGCTATGCAGGAGACCTGAGTTCGATCTTTGGGTCAGAAGATCCCTTGGAGTAGGAAATGGTAACCCAGTCCAGTATTCTTGCCTGGGGAATTCCATGGACAGAGGAGCCTGACGGGCTACAGTCCATTGGGTCGCAGAAGAGTTGGACACGACTTAGTGACTAAATAACAACAACAGTTAAGTCAGCAGGCTATAGAACAATGCAAATAAGAGTTTAAAGTCCTCTGCAAATCAGTTAGCTGGGCTTCATTCCACAGCTTCAGGCCCCTTTTACCTTGGTATAAGGTCTTGGGTAATTGGGGAGAGTGGGTTTATAGTCCATCACTATAGAACATTCCCAGTTTAGGAAAGATCACTTAATCTGTAACCAAAAAACAGTGGTTTTAAATTCCGTAATGATATGTTTGTTCAAAGTTTGGCCCTATTAGTTGGATATCATGAGGACAATTGTAAGGTAGTAAGGAGAAAATTTTAGCTATAGTCTGTAACTTTAAAAAAATTCTTAATTTTTGTTTCCCAAGATACTACTGATAGAATTAGTGCAGAATCTCTATGTGTAGTACATAGCAGTGACTTATAGAAACCATATTCTGACTAATAATTCTTTATAAAATACCTGTATTTAAAATGTATGATTAATTAATTGACTCTTAAGTTACTAATGATTGTTTAACCCAGTTGGTATTTCCTGTTGCAGATTGTATGCTGGTCCAGAGGTAGATATATGGAGCAGTGGGGTTATTCTGTATGCTTTATTATGTGGAACCCTTCCGTTTGATGATGATCACGTGCCAACTCTTTTTAAGAAGATATGTGATGGGATCTTTTATACCCCTCAATATTTAAATCCTTCTGTGATTAGCCTTTTGAAACATATGCTGCAGGTGGATCCCATGAAGAGAGCCACAATCAAAGATATCAGGTGATAAAGCAATCTGATTGTCAGATCTAACATTATCAGTCATATAAGTCAAGTGAAAGAGAAATTTGCAGAACAGTTTGTACAATGCAATCCCGTTTTTATATTAAAAATAGTGTATAGACTCAAACTTATTTTATCTTGATATTTAAAAATACTAAACTGGCTACCATTGGAAGTAAGATTAGGAGGAGGAAAGGCTTTCACTTTTTGCTTATGCTTCTTTATTTGTTTTGAAATTGTAACTGTGAACATTATATTACTTTTTAAATTAAAAAAAAAAAAGATGTAATGAAAAATAAAAAGGACCCTAGTTGGGTATTAGATTTGGTAGTGATTCTTTAAGATTTTCTGTACTATGCTTCATGTTTGACTATTACACATTCTCATACTTTTTCATAATAAATTTGGATGTTGCTGTTTGAGTTCTCATCTTACAAGTTACTGTATTTTTTCCTTTTGTACATCTCAAGGAATGAGAAAATTTTAATTCAGTCAATGACATGTTTGTTTTTGTAGTAGTATACATTGAATTACATATGAAATTACTGTTTTATAAGTAGAAAAGTCTACCAATATTGCCAGTTTCATGTGGTTCAACCTAATAGTTTGAATAAGGCAAAAGTGATGATGACAGATCTCAAATTTTAGCGGGTCACTTCTGATGACTATAACACTGCAAACTTTGCTTCTTCTACCATTGTTTTTCTTTCCTTTTTTCGTTAATGGAAATTTCTCTTTTGGTCTTCTAATGGCTATATAGAACATTTCTCTGAGATGGAAGGAGAAGGATGAAAGAAATCAGATGTGTATCTGGGACTAGTAAAGAAAAAAATATTACGGCAATGAAGAAGAAAGTGCATATGTAGAACTTAAAGTTTGATTGCTAAAATAGATAAACAATAAGGACCTACGTTATAAGCACAGGGGACCCTATTCAATACTGTGTAATGACCTATATGGGGAAGGAGTCTAAGAAAGAGTGGATATATGTGTAACTGACTCACTGTGCTGTACAGCAGGAAGTAACACAGCGTTGTAAACCAACTATACTCCAGTAAAAATAAAGCTTAATTCCTTTCCATTTAGTCCATATTCTGCAGACTGAAAAAGAGAATGAATGGCAGGTCATGACTTTACTACTAGAGAAGGACTGATCCATCTCTAAAATTTATATTTTAGAATATCTTAGTTAGAGGTGGTTTTTCTTGTGTTTTACATATTTTTTTCCAATTTAAATGAAATATGTGACAATTGGAAAAGATTTAGAAAACACCAAAAACATTAGAGAATTTAAATGATCTTTAATTCCAATATCCAGAAGATAATCTTTGTTCTTTGGGGTGTTTCCTCTCAATATTTTTAGTTTTAGCATATTTTTATATAATTCAAGTCAAAAAAATCCCTTTATATATATGAAATTAGGAAATCCTCAGTTCCTTCATTAATATAAGGGGATATTATTATTATCTTATTGGAGTTGTTTGAAAATGAGGTGAGATAACAGATATGAAGCGTTCAGCCTAAAATCTACCACATAGTAAGCATTCGATGAGTGAAAGCTGTCTATTTTTGTTATATATTTTTTTCACTTAACATTATATCCCAAGAGGAAGCCACAGACTAATTTTGTTCTTTTCTGAGCTGGAAATAAGATGGTCTTTACCATTAGCATGTCATTGCCATTTGTTCCAAAAATTTAAAGTTTAGGCACTTCTTCCTGGTTGCTTCAGCAGTGTTGTCTCCCTTTTACTATCAAAGTAAGGCTGGAGCATTTCTGTTATACAGTGAAACATGAGCCAAAAGAGAAAAATCTGTTTAAAAAAAATGATGACACAGTATGAATATAAATATAAATGATAAAACTGTATGAGTATAAATTCCCCCAAACAGTTACTTTCAGTCTCATCTCTCCTCCAAACCCTTCTGACAGCTACCATTTTCTCTCAGGGAACATGAATGGTTTAAACAGGACCTTCCAAAATATCTCTTTCCTGAGGATCCATCATATAGCTCAACCATGATTGATGATGAAGCCTTAAAAGAAGTATGTGAAAAATTTGAATGCTCAGAGGAGGAGGTTCTCAGCTGCCTTTATAACAGAAATCACCAGGACCCTTTGGCAGTTGCCTACCACCTTATAATAGATAACAGGAGGATAATGAACGAGGCCAAAGATTTTTACTTGGCAACAAGCCCACCAGATTCATTTCTCGACGATCACCACTTGACCCGGCCCCATCCTGAAAGAGTACCATTCTTGGTTGCTGAAACTCCCAGGGCGCGCCATACCCTCGATGAATTAAATCCACAGAAATCCAAACACCAAGGTGTAAGGAAAGCAAAATGGCATTTGGGAATTAGAAGTCAAAGTCGGCCAAATGATATCATGGCAGAAGTTTGTAGAGCAATTAAACAACTGGATTATGAATGGAAGGTAAGAAAGAAAGAGCATTCTGAATATTAGCACATTTGACAAACCTGTAGTCTATCATGTTTTATAGAAGAATTCCTTTTCACTTTGTTTTTGTCCATACCACGCGCTAGGTTGTAAACCCGTATTATTTGCGTGTTCGGAGGAAGAATCCTGTGACAAGTACATACTCCAAAATGAGTCTGCAGTTATACCAAGTGGATAGTAGAACGTATTTATTGGATTTCCGAAGTATTGATGGTATGTACACACAGAACAACGTAGATAACATATTAGACCTTGTTACTTAATTTGGCATTTTAGTAAATCTTTGAGTCTTTTGAAGCTTCTTGAATTGTACCTTGTAATTCAATAGCAAAAGAACATAAAAGCACCTTTTAGATTTGAATATTTGAGAATCTAGGAAATAGTTTATTGTCCTTTTAAGACTATCTTCTAAAATCCTTAAAGCCTTATACAGCTTTATCCTAAAGTGATAGTTTGTTACATTTTTGTTTCTTGTAGTTCATTTTGGTAAGATGAAATGCTTTATTTAGAATAAATGTTGACTTTGCTGTTAAAGTCAATAGCATTAAACTTAAAAAATATCTGATATTTAATAAAATTAAGTACAGCACAGTGCTTCCCTGGTGGCTCAGAGGTAAAGAATCCACCTGCCAATGCAGGGTTATTTCCCTGGGTCAGGAAGATCCCTTGGAGAAGGAAATGGCAACCCCCTCCAGCATTCTTGCCTGGGAAATCCCATGGACAGAGAAGCCTGCTGGGCTACAGTCCATGGGGTCACAAAGAGTTGGATGTGACTAAGCATGCATGCACACAGCTGTGTATATATAAATGTTCTCTCACAAACAGAATCTTTACCTAAGTAGACGTATTTATGGCTATTCTTCATTGGCCAAGTCAATTAAGATATGTTGCCACTTTTGTTCACTTATGAGATTTACCCATGGCTTTGTCTTTATAAACTCAAAGATAGTACCTATAGTATCAGAAAAGACACAGCTTTAAGCTATGATATGTTGGCCAAACCTGTTTGTCTGTTTATGTCCAGATGGTAGTAACAATGCAGTTTGAGATACAGAATGGGTTTAACTTTTTTCCATTGTATTTGGATTAAATTTGTCACCTTAGGTTTATTAGTACCAGGGTTTACCAACTGAATGACCACTTACTGTTTTTATGTTGTATTCCTAATTTTAGTTTTTCCTTGATTTTTTTCATTGGAATTGTTGCTCTTTTATAAGATCTTAAATATGAAGACAAAGTAAGAGCACTGAGATGAGCGTTAGTAGACTTAATTTCAAGATTTACCTCTCTGTTCACTTGTTACCTTAAGTCACTTGTTAAGCAAGCCACTTAACTGTTAGGGCTTTATGCTTTCTTATCAATAAAGCAATGAGTTAGATGAGATGATTTCCAAGATTCAAATTTTAAGTGCATTTATTTTATTATTGTAATATAGAAAGGTTGACTTTTGTTGCTAGTGAATGATGTTTATTAAGCCTCATTATTAGTTCATTGAGCTCTTAATCCTGGATTGCAAGACTGATGAGTAGCCAAATATGTACGCAATCTTAATAAGTCATCAGGGGACTACATTACTGTGTGTAAAAGAGGCAAGTGGCATAACACAGATTCATTGCCTCTGTTATAGGGAGTATTCAAAACAAACATGCTCTTGATAGCTGGTCTCACTTAAGCAAATTGAATACTGTTAAAATTTTGGGAAGAGTGTCATGGATTAGAATAAATTGAATTTTTTTTTTTTACCCAGATGAAATTACTGAAGCCAAATCAGGGACTGCTACGCCACAGAGATCGGGCTCAGTTAGCAACTATCGAGCTTGCCAAAGGAATGATTCAGATGCTGAGGCTCAAGGAAAATCCTCAGAAGCTTCTCTTACCTCATCTGTAACCTCACTTGACTCTTCTCCTGTTGAATTAACTCCAAGACCTGGAAGTCACACAATAGAATTTTTTGAGATGTGCGCGAATCTAATTAAAATTCTTGCACAGTAAACCTAAAACTTTGCTTATTTCTTTGATAGCAATAAGCATGCATAATAAATCATAGCCAAATGCTTCCATGTATAATCAAGTTATACGTAATTATAACTGAGGGTTGGCCTTTTGGAATGCAGTTTGCACAGAGGTTGAAACATGATTAATAGTTAAAAGCATAATGTGCAAAAATGAATTAAGACAATTTTGTTCATTGTTCAGTAGGCATATAGAATAATATACTATGCGCAATGAATTATAGGTCTCTCAGGCTCACTTGATTTTTTTGGCTATTTTATATTTAGTGTATACAGGGCTTTGTAGAATATTAATTTACCATAAAGGCCTTCATATGTTAATTACATGTTGATGTGTTATATATTTGCTTCAAAGATTTATTCAATAAATATTTGCCTAGAGACTTCCCTGGCAGTCCAGTGGTTAAGACTCTGTGCTTCCAACATAGGGAGGTGCAGGTTCGATCCCTGGTGGGGGAACTCAGATCCCTCATGCCGTGTGGTACGGCCAAAAAGGGAATAAAGAAATAAATATTTGACTAGAATCCCCAGAGACTTTTAGAGGTGATTTTGTTTTCTGGGCTCCTTAATTTAGCAAGTATTTTCAACATTAGGGACAGCCTGGATGATTCTTCCATATCCTCTCCTTAATATTCTATAGTATATGGTAAGTCACATTAAAGATACCTGACACAGTTAAATTTTTTTCTTTTAGTTTGGTAAGTGCAAAAACATACAGAACTTATATATTCAGATACTCCAGGCACTAATTTTAATTCTGCAATTTGCCCCACTATATTCTGTATATAAATTGCTCTTTTTGTCACAAGAGCTGCATTGCATATACTGTAAATAAATCATTGGTTGGTTTGACATTTGACAGAGTCCTCCTAATCATGTCGGTCAGTATTAAATGTATGCAGGAATGTCTGGTCATTCAATCATGTACCTTTTAAATTGATTCAGTGCATAGGACATGTCTTACAAACTATTAACTGCTTAAACAGGATTTTTTTCTCCTAAATTTCAATATGGCCATTTTTTAGAAGAAAAATTGAAAGGCTGTAAGATGATCACGTGTGTTATCTACCACTTAGATTCAATACTTGTTAACATTTTGCCATATTTATCTATATATCTGTATGTAGATACAGTTATATATATATGTGTGTATATGTATGTGTGTATATATGCTTTTTTCCCCTGAACAATTTGGACATTGCAGATAGACTCATCACTCCTCAAAACTTAAAGCATCTCCTAAAAAATAATGACATTCTCCTAAAAAACCATAATACTATTCTCTAATGCCATCTAATCATGCATATTTAGATTTCCCTTATTGTCATACAAATTTATTTCAAACCAGGCTCCAACTAAAGTTTACACATTGCATTTGGTTGTCTCTTAGCTATCACCTTATTGTTTTGATAAAATATGGAACAAATCAGTTCTAACTAGTCACATTTGCTTTGGATTTTCATTACTTAAAGTAGCATTATGGGAACTTCCCAAAGTTGCTTAATCCTCCTAAGAACTCAGATTTATAATTTCTTTTTCTTGCTCTTAGTGTAATGCATTACATACTAGGTGTAAGAAAAAATTTAGCCAACTCAGATAAAATTTGTGTCATGTGTATGCTAATAAAAAAATACTGTGTCATTCATAATTGCCTTATATTTTAACTTGAAAGTTTTTTTGGTATTCTCTTTCCATTGCAACAGAACTCTTCCCCCCCACCCCCCACCCCCCTTTTAAGACTCTTGGTATTATAGTATTGTTTTTGGCACCTATGTAACTTGATAATAATGCTCTCAAATGTCATGATAGCTTGTATAGTTGTAGATGTAGCTCCAGCATCCCTAGAAACATGCACTGAATTCAGGAGAAAACCTTGCTTCCTTCTGTCCAGGGCTTATTCTATTCAACTTAGAATCGGAAAGCTGTATAAAATTATAGGAGTTCCATTTAAATATAAGTTCAAACTGTATTTATAACTTGTATGTGGCCCTCTGTTTTGGAGATACTGACTTCACGTAGGCTCTCTTAAGTGCAGCATTATGTTCCTAATGTTAAGAACAGAAGACTGTATTTTTAAAGCTACCGATTTGTATATAGAGCTAAGACGTAATGTCTCTGACCTGTTGTGGGGAGTGGGGAACAAAAAGAGGAACCAATTAAATAGGACCTTCTAAAAATTGTTAATTTTGTAAACGGCTTCTTTTTAAGTTATTGTGATTTAAGTTACTGAGTTTTATTTTGGATACTTAAATATTGCACTTGTACAAATAACATGATAAATACACAGACTATTGCAAGTAGGTTCTTTTTAAGCTGGGATATTTGAAATGACAACTTTTGGTTGAGAATGTCAAGGTTTCATCACAGTTTCCACAAATTTACTGTTGTTTGCAAATTCATACTAATTGAAGATGTAAGAGAGTCAATGCAAATGATTTTTAATCTTTTTTTATTATCTTTTCAGCAATTTATATTTTTTGTGATTTTATGCAACCACATTTTTACTTTGTCTTGACAACTGAAAGATGTAAGGCTTTTGCCAGAAATGTACTGTACACAGTTTTAAATAACAGATTTTACTGATATGTAAAATTTTTGCCATTAAAATAAATGATTTCTCACTGAGAGGAACTTTTCTACCAGGTTGGGGGACTGGGGAGCTTAATATATCTAATTTAAGGTAATGTCACTGAAATAAACTCGGTTGCTTTTACTTTGATTATATTTTTTCTTTGGATGGCTTTGTAGTTTTTCAGAGTTTTCAATCATTTTATACAGAAAATCCTGACCTCTCACCCTGCCACCTACCCCCACCTCCCCTTTTGGCCTTTCAGTGATACCATTCACACTGACTATGGGTGGACTATGGGTGGATGGAGAACTCCATGCACCTTTGGAATGAAAGAAAAAAATATGCTTTAAATCTTTTCCCCTTAACTCCTTCTGAGTCCCCCCATCCGTAACAGAAATCCTATTTTCATTGTGAGTTTTCTTCACTAGATGAATCAAAGCCTACATACAACATAACTATAAATTGGTAGTATGGTAGAAATCAATCTTTGTGGTACAAGATTTTTGAGGCTTGTTCACGTTTGTCTTGACCAGGGTATACTTAAGGATACAATTTCAAATACTTTGACTTGGAAAATGGATAATAAAAAATATGATTTTTCATTGGTTTACAATGTGGTTAACTTCTGAGAAAACTATGTGGGAAAAAAAAAAGTTACTTGTTATGGCCAACCATCTGTGTACCTTTTAAACAGTGTGCCTAAATATAAAGTATAGTGCTTGAGCAGATTTTGGCACTTGAATGTTATAATTTTTGTTTCATCTAAATTAGTGAGCTTTTGTTTAATCTAAAAATTAAACACCTGAACAAAATATTAAGTTATATATAACGGAAGAGCAGTTACCTTTGGCTGCTAACATTGGATTTGGTTAGAATTCCACTACTGTTAGAATTCAATCAGTAAAAAATCTTATATCCCATATAGCATTGTTGGCTTGTGTTAGATTGTCGACATTCTGAATCTTTAAAATAACTTGATAATTGAACAACAGAAAACAGTCCTAAAGAGTGTTATGAACAATACATGGGTTGTTCTTTTAGGGAACTTATAAATTAGATGTTTACCCTGACTGAACAAAATTGTACGAGAAATTCTCTTGCCTGAAAAATCAATATTTATTGAACTGTTCTATTGTAAAAAGATTGTTCATTTATTGTGAATGACAATAAATGTTAACTATGACAAATTTAGAGGATTTCCAACAACTTGGAAGATGATCATGTTGTCTATATAGGCAGCATGGGAAATTATTAAATATATCAATAGATGCATTATCATAGAGCAAAGTAAGTAGGGAAGTGGTGGGGGTTTTGAGAGGTTTGATATAGACTCCTAGAAAGGTGTACAGCTTCAAGCACCATTGACTTATTCACTCTGCAAACTATATCTTCTTGTATATCTTCTACTATGAACCAAGCACTATGAATGTGACCATAAGGCATAAATCCTGCTCTGAGTCCCTAGATACATACATTTTAAAGATATTTATAGAGGTCTACCATATGCAGAAAAGTGCTCAAATCAAGTATTTCCCTTGATGAATTTTCAGTGTTTTAGGTTTGCAATGAACATGGCCATGTAAACCTCTACCCAGATGAAGAAACACTGCCACCTCTATGCTATGCTATGCTAAGTCACTTCAGTCGTGTCCGACTCTGTGTGACCCCATACACGGCAGCCACCAAGCTCCCCCGTCCCTGGGGTTCTCCAGGCAAGAACACTGGAGTGGGTTGCCATTTCCTTCTCCAATGCATGAAAGTGAAAAGTGAAGTGAAGTCGCTCAGTCGTGTCCGACTCTTAGCGACCCCATGCACTGCAGCCCACCAGGCTCCTCCGTCCATGGGATTTTCCAGGCAAGAGCACTGGAGCGGGGAGCCATTGCCACCACTATAGTAGTATCTTTTTATTAATACCAGAAGTGATATAATAAGTGATATACTATCACTTCTGCTATATCCTTGAGGCAACAGAGAACAATCCTGGTATGATGTGGGAAGTAACTACACAAGAGTGTGAGTGCAAGGGGTAGGGCTCATAGGTGGCTATCTTGGAGGTTGGCTACCACGATTGCGTACTGATTATTTTGAAAAAAACTGGTTCACTTCCGCAGTTCTCATAAATGTTGGAAACATCTAATCCAACAATAAAAAAGAAAATCACATTTGATACCACCACTGGTCTCATCAGAAAAGTCTGGGGACTTCCCTGACAGTCTAGAGGAAAAGACTGTGCTTCCACTGCAGGGATTGTGGGTGCATTCCTTGGTTGGGAACTAAGACCCCACATGCCCTGCAGTGTGGCCAAAAAAAAAAAAAAAAGTCTGGAAGCACCAGGAAGCTGGCAAGATAATTATGGCAAATACAAGTATTCCAAAATGGTTTGTTGTTGTTTAGTCACTAAGTTGTGTCTGACTCTGTGACTCCATGGATATAAAATTTTGCAATAACGAGCTCATGGAAAACCACTCCAGGTTTTCTTTTTGCCGACTGTATAGAGCTTCTCCATTGTCCACTGCAAACAATACAATCAATCTGATTTCGGTATTGACCATTTGGTGTTGTCCACACATAGAGTCATCTCTTGTGCAAAGGAGTGTGTGCTATGACCAGTGTGCTCTCTTGAAAAAACGGTTAGCCTTTGCCCTGCTTCATTTTGTACTCCAAGGTCAAACTTGGCTGTTACTCCAGCTATCTCTTGCTTAAATTCTTGAATTTTATTTTTGGCAACACTGTCAATTGTTTTCCTTGATGTAGCAGGTGCCTTTCCTTCATTTTCAAACTGTTTGTCAGACCCAAGCCTGGATAATCAGCAGGTGTGTCAGTTCTTCTAAGTAAAAGTTGTATTCCACAAAAAAGTTTGTTTATAATGTAATCTCACAGAGCTTTTATCTTGAGACATCATACTTCAATATAGAGTAAAAGTACTTTGTACCTCCCATTTTTGTCACACAGAATACTAAAAAGAAATGTGTATACTCAGGGTTAATAAATTGATTTTTACTGCTTCTTCAAGGACACTCAGTGACTGAATCTTCTTTTTCTTACAATGAATGTGTACTGAGGAGAGAATACAATGACCACTAGTACAGCTTGGTATCACCACCTTGATTTGTACTGAGGTCCCAGTGGTTTTAGCCACCATTGCTTTTCTATTCTTACTGCAAATGTCGACATTATGAAAAAGGTAAATGATGTCATGATAGTATGAAAATATAGATTTGTTTTTAAATTTACTTATTTGGCTGCATTGGGGTCTCTGTTGCAGCAAGTAAGATCTTCATTTCCTCATGTGGTATCTGTCGTCGTCACGCTTGCACTCCAGAGCAGGCAGGCTTCAGTCGTGCAGTGCACAGACTCTGTGGTGTGCGGGTTTAGTTGCTTTGTGGCATGACAGATTTTTAGTTTCCCAATCAGGTATGGAACCTGTGTCCCCTACATTTCAAGGCGTATTCTAACCCATAGAGAAGTCCCCCAAATACTTCTGACTCTGAAAGGATCTTGAGGACCCTCAGGGGTCTGAGGCTCATCTTTGGAGAATCATTGTTTCCCATCAGTGGTTCTCAATGAAGCAGAGGAGGGGGACCCATCTTCCTTCCAGCGACTTTGGGCAACTTCTGGAGACATTTTTGGTTGTCACCACTGGTGGGGTGGTTCAGTTCAGTTCAGTTCAGTCGCTCAGTCGTGTCCGACTCTTTGCGACCCCATGAATCGCAGCACGCCAGGCCTCCCTGTCCATCCCCAACTCCCGGAGTTCACTCAAACTCACGTCCATCGAGTCAGTGATGCCATCCAGCCATCTCATCCTCTGTCGTCCCCTTCTCCTCCTGCCCCCAATCCCTCCCAGCATCAGAGTCTTTTCCAATGAGTCAACTTTTTGCATGAGGTGGCCAAAGTATTGGAGTTTCAGCTTTAGCATCATTCCTTCCAAAGAAATTCCAGGGTTGATCTCCTTTAGAATGGACTGGTTGGATCTCCTTGCAGTCCAAGGGACTCTCAACAGTCTTCTCCAACACCACAGTTAAAAGGCACCAATTCTTCGGTGCTCAGCTTTCTTCACAGTCCAACTCTCATATCCATACATGACCACTGGAAAAACCATAGCCTTGACTAGACGGACCTTTGTTGGCAAAGTAATGTCTCTGCTTTTGAGTATGCTATCTAGGTTGGTCATAACTTTCCTTTCAAGCAGTAAGCGTCTTTTAAATTTCATGGCTGCAGTCATCATCTGCAGTGATTTTGGAGCCCAAAAAGATAAAGTCTGACACTGTTTCCACTGTTTCCCCATCTATTTCCCATGAAGTGATGGGACCGGATGCCATGATTTTCGTTTTCTGAATGTTGAGCTTTAAGTCAACCTTTTCCCTCTCCTTTTCCACTTTCATCAAGAGGCTTTTCAGTTCCTCTTCACTTTCTGCCATAAGGGTGGTGTCATCTGCATATCTAAGGTTATTGATATTTCTCCCGGAAATCTTGATTCCAGCTTGTGCTTCTTCCAGCCCAGCGTTTCTCATGATGTCCTCTGCATATAAGTTAAATAAGAGGGGGACAATATACAGCCTTGACGGACTCCTTTTCCTATTTGAAACCAGTTTGTGGGGTGGTAGTGGATGCTAATGGCATCTAGTGCTCAGGGATACTGCTGAACACCCTGCTGCGCACAGGGGAGTCACCCCCCACCCCCACCCTCCCGCTGCCTCAAAGAATGATCCAGTTGGAAACGTTACACCCTTGAGGTTGAGAGAACTTGGTCTACAAAAATGAAACCACAACAACACTGAAAACAATCTCAATTTTTCAATTTCCTACACACTTCCCTGTGTTACACGTTCCCACTTTATTTTTCAAAACAGCTACTTTCGGGTCATAGTTCTTTCTTCTTTAGAAACGCTGCATCCAACTTTTTTGCCCCCTAGGCCGCCCTCGCCCGCCGACCCATCCCCCCGAGCTGCGCTAGGGCCCTCCCCACCCTCATACACTTTTATAGTCGGGTTTGCCTCTGTCCTCAGCGCCTGGCTGATCTCAACTAGAGTGTAAATTCCTTCAGGGAGGGCCGCGTGTCAATGCCCTCGATTTCCCCCTATGTCGTTTTCCGCCCTCTACCTGCTGACTGGATTGGCCTCGCGATACCACCAGCGAAGTCCTCTCCACGCGCACTCAGCCTGCGCAGACGTAGTTTCCCTCGCTCCCGAGCTGTGGGCACCAGCGCTCAGATGCTCTCGTCTGCCGCTAGAGGGCGTGCCCGGTGCGAGCGGCCCGGACTACCAGCCTCGGAGGGTAATAATGGGGTGGGGGCGGCCGCAATGACTTCTGGGACTTGTAGTCCCAGGCAAAGGATTGCGGATGAAAGGCACTGAGTCGCCTCTTCCCAGCTCGCTGCTCCGGACGGTTCGGACGCCCTAGGTCGACCACCCCACTATCTTGGAAGACCCGGCACCTACGGCAAGCGGGAAGGAGGTGGCGCACGATAATTTCCGTTTCCGGTGGGTAAAGGGCAAGCGGAATGTAAACAGGGGACCCGGGGAGTGGTCTTCGGGTAACACAGGCTACCGGTCAGTGGTGGAAGTCGGCGGAAGTGGGAGAAAACGAGGCTGGTGGGTCTTGGGGTGACGGGAGTTAAGGAGCCTCAGAAGTCGGAGTTGAGGCCCACCGCGGGTGTGGCAGAGCCGGGACGCTAAGGTTGGTCTCTAGGGACCAGCAGTTTTGGGGTTCAGGCCCTCCTTGGTGCTCGCACCCCGGGCGGGAGGAGCAGAAGGTAGCTGATTTTGCACCCCGGGGACGGGGCCCGTGTCTGGGGCGGGACTCTGAACTCGCGGGTGACGTCCTGGGCAGCCCTTGTGAACTTCGCGGTTTGTGTGTGTGTGTGTTTTCAAAATGAGGGGAAGTCGCTAGTACTGGTTTCTCTCTTGCGGTAACGTGTTCTGGTAAATCGTTTCTTGCGGAATCCCTCACCTCCGAATACATCCATATACGCAGAAGGATGCTGTTTTGCTTCCTTGTTTGTGTTCTTCGGTTTCCTCGCCATCGTTGCTTCATTTTCCGACGCAGTGAAGAGAAACATTCTCTAGCTTGTGGCAGGGTAAAATGCCTGTGTTATTCGGGTTCCCACACTATGTTGGCTTCCCTGGTGGCTCAGTGGTAAAGAATCTGCCTGCAATGAAGGAGACCAGGGTTCGATCCCGGCGTCGGGAAGATCCCCTGGAGAAGGGAATGGCAACCCACTCCAGTATTTTGCCTGGTGAACCCCCAGGGACAGAGGAGCCTGGCGGGCTGCAGTCTATGGGGTCGCAAAGAGTCGGACACGACTGAATGGCTAACACACACTGTTTCGTCCCTCACATTGCCGATTTGGAAACTTGAACCCAGAAAACTTAATCATCCTAATTCTTGTCACGTTTAGGGACAGTGGTAAATGCAAGACTTTTTGACATGACTTATTCTAATACCTTGTGAGACCTTTCTAACGATCCCTTCTTATGTTCTCTTTCTGTACTTCTGGACTTCCGTTCCATAGTAAACACACTTACATTTTCAGGCTTTTTGTTGTTGTTCTTTCCCTATGTTACTTGCAGTAATCTTCAAACATAGGAAACTCATTCTCCCCTATTATCATGGGTCTGGGAAGAGGATTTGGCTTTGTCCTCATTCCCTAGTATAGTTTATAATCCATTACTCCTGCAGGCTTTTCTAAAAATCTCTGCTCCTGTGGGAAGTGTGTGGTTTACCCCTGTCAGCCTATCCATTCTTTTTTGGTTTGTTTTGGGGTTGTTGTTGTTTTCTGGCCTCCCTTCTCAGCATGTGAGATCCTAGTTCCCCAACTAGGGATGGATCCCATGCCCCCTGCAGTGGAAGCATGCAGTCCCAACCACTGGACCCCCAGGGAAGTCCCACCCAGTACATTTCTTGATTGCTGTAGTTTATTGACACTTCATTAAGGACTTAGGCACATGAACCACAATTTTCTTACCTCTCCAAAATCTGCCATTGTCTTGGGCCTTTCCATGTTAGTGACCTCATAGCCACCCACACTTTTTTTTTGGTCTCTTTCATCCTAGTGGTTACTTATACTTTATTTCAGTGTGCATTGGTGTTGAAGAGCTTGGTATGTGCTGGAACTTATTATTTCATTTCTCTCCCTCTGGTACTCCCACAGTGCCCGTTCTCTGATAATTGTGTGTAGACCTCTGGTCCATTGCTTTTCCTTATCCCAATAGTTGATCCGTCAGTTGATACTCTCTTTGGGGTTGTAGGCTCCTTTAAGAATGGAATGAAAGCTTAGAGACTCTTGTGCAGGGTGCATACAAACATATAAAAATTCATTTACAATTCCAAAGGTATCTCAGTATCTATAAACCTTTCCATGTAACTAGCAAGAGATCTTGCTCCCTCAGTAAATCCCTCCTCCAAATAAATATTTGTTGAATTCTTCCAGGGTTTTCTTTAACTTTGTTCCATCAGTTATGCTTGCTCACTCAGCCCTTGTATTTTGTATTATTATTGCAGATTTACAAAGCAGTTTAACATTTGTTATCATTCTGATTAACCGTATAGTTCTGTGAATTAAATCATTTACCAATTTTGAATCTTTCAAAAACTTTTTATGATGGAAAATTTCAAACATATATGCAAAGAGAGAAGAAAGTACAAAGACTCCATGTACTTATCACCTAACTTGATCACCTATCAACCCATAGCAATCCTTTAATCTGCATGTCTTATATCACACTCATCATGCCTGCTATTACTTTGAAACAATGTGTAATTTCATGTAAAATATTTTAATATGTATTCCCAAAAGATGAGCATACTTTTTGTCAACATAATACTATTATACCTGAAAAAGCAGGAATTTCTTAATGTCATCAAATATGAAGGCATTGTTCTGATCCCCCCTATTATTTCATAAATTTTTCCTCCCCATTGGCTTGTTTGATTCTGTAACTAAACAAGATCCACACGTTGTGTTTGGTTTGTTTTTTAAGTCTCTCTTAATCTAGGGGATACCTTCCAACTTTTCCTTTTTTCTTGAAGAAACCAGTTTTATTTTTCCTTAGTTTCTGTTTCTTTTCTGTCTTGTCAGACATGTTATTTAGCAGTCTCCTCTGTATCCCTTATTTCTTATAAACTGGTAGAGATATGAGGTGATTTAGTGTTAATTTTGGCAGGAATACTTCATGGCTGCTGTGTCACTTCCATCAAGAGGTACATATTGTGAACTTGTCTTTCTTTACTGTGTTGGGCTTCCCTGGTGGCTCAGGCAGTAAAGAATCTGCCTGCAATCCAGGAGACCTGGGTTCAATCCCTGAGTTAGGAAGATCCCCTGGAGAAGGAAATGGCTACCCACCCCAGTATTCTTGCCTGGAGAATCCCACGGACAGAGGAAACTGGCAGGCTGTAGTCCATGGGGTCACAGAGTCAGACACGATGAGTGACTAACACTTGCACTTTAGGATGTTAGCAGCCATAGATGATTATCGCCTAGATCCGCTATTTTAATTAGGGGCCAAAAAATGGTGACAGCTTTATCCTTTTAAAGGGCCAAGTATGAAGTTTAAAGCTCTCTCTTTGTAATTTTTCCAGAATGGCTTCCTTTGGATGGAAAAGGAAGATTGGCGAGAAGGTCTCAAAGGTCACATCCCAGCAGTTTGAAGCTGAAGCTGCTGATGAGAAGGATGCAGTCGGGAAAGATGAAGGCAACTGGCTTCACGCTGCTAAACGGAGGAAAGAAAGTCTCCTGGAAGGCTGTGCCGAAAAAAGCAAACAGCTTAAGGATGAAGGAGCCACTCTGGCTGAAAATAAAAGGTATGTTTTTAGAGTTTTCTTTTAGAGGATGGCTTTGGTCTTGGGTAGGATGGAATGCTCTTCAGATCATCCAGAGGTCTGCAGTTGGGCCTGTGTGGCGCTGACTGATATCCTTTGTGGTGCTGAAGCGTTGGAGACATTAGAAGTAGCAGTGCTGACAAGAAGCACTTTTAAAAAATGCTTTTCTTTATTCTTTTTCTTCTTGTTTTCCCACTGTTGGTAAGGATGATTATAAAAGATTCCTTCTTTATCATTTTTGTCTTAATTGAGTCAAAGTTGAGGAACCAGCCTTTTTGTTTCTAGGAATGTTATTTTGATTCTGGAAGTAATCTTATTGAATTTTAATGTAAAACATGAAGTAATGCTTAAACTATAAAATATTAGCACCTCAAATTGGAAGTGAAGGGAAGACAGTCAACAGCAACTGACAGCTTTGTGTCCTAATGTTAGATTGTGAATTCTCATTTGTAGCGTTTAAGCACAAAGATTTTTCTCTTGTAGGACTTCTCAAGATTGGCTATTCTATCTTAGAAGAAAATCAACTATAAATTTTCCACATTTATGAAATCATTTTGAGAACATCCATAAAACATCTTTAGAAATTCCTGTAAATGCCTGTTAAAGGTTCATTAATTTTGTCGTTTTTATCTTTTTCTCTAGACCACACTAGTGTGTAGAAGGGAAGAGCTATTCAATTATTGCCATGAGATTCCCTCTGAATTTCCTGTGGTAAATGAGAGATATCAACTTTGTGGATAAACAAATAGCTTTTATTTTTTCTTGCATGTCAAAACATTGAGTCATTTCACTGAAATTAGCTGGATAGGATGCTTTATTTTGAATGGAGAATACTGTGAGATAATTAAGTATTTTAGCTCTTTAGCATATGTTTTTGGATTACTGTATACACAGCTTTGAAGGATCACTAAACAGAATTAAAGGAATCTGAGTTCTGTGAGTCATCTGGCTACTCTAAGCCAAAAAAATAGAAATAATGGTTTAAAAATATCTAAGAGAATATTCAACATGATTGAAAGTAATATGAGGAGTAGGAAATAATATAAGGAAGAATAGTAAAGACTAGAACTCAATCCTTTCCCTGTCAACTTTATCTTAAATCACTATGATTTTCGGTACATTTTAAGCCACAGTGTCCTTCAGTGTGTTTTTGAAGACAGTTCTTGATGCACCTTTGTCTCATGACTCTTATCTGAAAACCTGTTAGTTCCTGTGTTCTGATGTTTATCGTCTTGTCCTTCAGATCTCTGCTCATCAGTCCTCTTCTCAGCAAACCACTCCCTGACTACACAGCATCCTGTACTTCCTTGTTTTCCATCACATCAGCTTTTTTTTAAAGAAAGAATTTTAAATGTCTATTTTGTGATTAGGTGAAAGCATGCTAATTGAATAAACCTTACAAAAGATCGAAAAACTTCTTTACTCATGACTTATATTTCTAAATCTGTGTTTCAGAGAAAATCATTAAATTGATCTTTACAAAGGTAAGAGATCAGAAAGTGAATTAGTTGTTAGGGTGGCAGTTATTTCAAGTGCTGTAAGGCTTGTTGATGTACCAAGGTGTAGGAATAGTGTTAGACATTTATTGATGTACTAATTTCTTTAAAATGTGTTCAGTTTTAAGAAATGTGTAACGTCATCATTAAAATCTAACATCAAATAGCCATTTTCATCCATTCATCCTTCTTTTAAAAAACATTCAAAGAGAGGTAAGATATATTAATAAATTTTAAGGAGCTCAGCTTTTGATAAGATGCTGCTGCTGCTGCTGCTGCTAAGTTGCTTCAATCGTGTCCGACTCTGTGCGACCCCATAGACGGCAGCCCACCAGGTTCCCCCATCCCTGGGATTCTCCAGGCAAGAACACTGGACTGGGTTGCCATTTCCTTCTCCAATGGATGAAAGTGAAAAGTAAAAGTGAAGTCGCTCAGTCGTGTCCGACTCTTAGTGACCCCATGGACTGCAGCCCACCAGGCTGCTCCGTCTGTGGGATTTTCCAGGCAAGAGTACTGGAGTGGGGTGCCATTGCCTTCTGCACAAGAATACAAATAATTAGAGTAGTGTGTGCAGTAAGACAGGTCCATAGAAAATATTTTAGAATCACAGGAAATCACAACCACCAATTCTACCTGTGTATATCAAGGAAGTTCTGACAGATAAATTCAATCTTCAGTTGGGTTTCAAAGAAGGAGTAGTATTTGCCAAACCAATAGTGGTGGGAAGTATTTCAGCAAAGTGGGAACAGAACATGGAAGTAGAAAGAGTCATGAAATTGTTTTACCTGTTTAGGAAAATTCTACCAAGTTGGTATTGCTGGAGCAAAGAAATACAAAAAAGTTTGCAGTACACACTCCTGAAGAGAGAAAACTAGGTTGTGATCTCTCTGTATGCAACAATAAGACCCTTTTCATTGTATTTTGTTAACAGTGGTGAGAAGTAATTTTATGACTTAAAGTAAGAAAAACCACAATCACATCAGCTTTTTAAATTTTCTTTTAGTATTTCTCCCTTTTTGAAGTTACATTTTTCACTTATTTAGTGCTTTATATTTCTTTGCCTTCTATAGAAATGTAAGCTCCAGGAATGTAGGGACTTTGTCTAAAGAGACTTTTGTACCCTACCTTTAGCTCTTAGAACAATTTGTGTCATTTACAAGGCCAGTCAGTAGATATTTACTGAATATTTGTAAGGCTGTTGTGTTATGGTATATTGTGGCTAAATAGGTTTTTGTGGATTAACTACCATATATTACCTTGTACCTATAGGAATATATATTTTTAAACTCCAGATTGGAACACCATTCTGAGAACATATTTTATTTCATATTCCAACCACAGAGGGCCTTTGGGAATAGAATTTTCCTGTCTTCCTCCTGCCTGAGAATATGACACTTGAGAATTATTGTTCTTTTCTGAGTCCAATTCCTTTCCCCAAAAGCTATGATGGTAAGGATTAAGTAACAAAATATGAAACAGCTTTGAACTTGGAATGAGTAATAATCCTAAGAGTGTAGAGAAGTAGGGGTGCCGCTGGAGGCATTGCTAGAGAAGGAGGGAGGGAAGGTTGATGGAAAGGAGGGAGCTCCTTCAATTTCCTGGGATACATTGTTTTGCCTCCTTGAGATTTTTTTTACCCTGCAGGTTTTCTCATTTCGTTTTATTTAGCACTTAGGGAATTGTCTGAGTACATTGAATATGTATGATCCAAGTGTGTTAATGTCATTCTTCCTCCAAAGGAGGCACAGTTCTTGAGCATCACAGACTCTACCCTGTCCAGTTTACTTCATTAGTAACAAACTATTAACTACTCTCAGGAAAATGTGGTTTGCAGCAGAATAGCTTTTAAATTTTGAAGTTCGACCTTGTAGTCTTCATGATTCTGTCTAACAGAAAACTGGTTTACTTTTCTACTGAAGCCCTAAATAATGTTAGTGCCTTATGGTTGGGTGTGCTCAGTCCCTCAGTCTTTGCGACCCCTCTGTCTATGGAATTTTCCAGACAAGAATACTGGAGTGGGTTGCCATTTCCTACTCCAGGGGATCTTTCCAACTCAGGAATTGAACCTGTGTCTCTTGCATCTCCTGCACTGGCAGGCAGATTCTTTACCACTGTGCCACCTGGGAAGCCCCTGATGCCTTACAGAGACAGTATAGTAAGTCTGGTGGTTTTGAGTGTGGATTTTGAAGTCATTTTAATTCCATTCAGATGCTAGCTTTATCATTTTTACTGTAAAAATTTTGGGCAGATTCTTAATCCTTTAAGTGTCAATTTATAGTTTCCTTATATGTAAAATGAAGATGACATTTATCTCATTAACTATTGGGGGATTAAAGAGCAAGTCCATGTATAAACACTTAGCATGCTACATAGCACCTAGTACGCACTGGTGAATATACTTTAGATAATGTAAGATTTTATATGTGATTGATACATTTCATGAAGTATTAAATTTTTTTTTATCAATTATTTTGTTCAAGCATCTTTTTCTCGAATTAATACTAACCAGGACATACCGTAGACTTCCAAGGTGGTTCAGCAGTGAAGAATCTGCCTGCAATGCAGGAGATGTGGAGTCAGTCCTTGGGTCAGGAAGATCCCCTGGAGGAGGAAATGGCAATCCACCCAGTATTCTTTTTTTTTTTTTTAAAACTACTCCGGTATTCTTGCCTGGAAAATTCCATGGACAGAGGAGCCTGGCGGGCTACAGAAGTCGGGCATGACTTAGCACGCACACACTTGCACAGGCCACACGCATGCACAGGCCATGCATACTTTTTTAAGAATCACAGTATGGGTTCAAACTTTTATACACTGGCTTTTAAGGTTTCAGCCACTAGATGGTGATATTTAATTGTGTAGCTAAATGGTCCCATTTTTCCTTGTATTAGTGTGTATATTTGGAAAGCTGGAATAATTTATAATTTGCCATGAATTTTGTTCCTTGTCTAGAAAAGCATACTACCAAAGTGAACTTGAGGGTGACCTGGCTGTGTGAAATGCATTCTGTTGAGTGCCAGCCTGGATGTATTTAATGATAGTGATCTTGCCTCTTATTCTGTAGAAGAGAATAGATGCAGTCAGTGTAGAATGCCTTTTATTTTCTCACCCCATGTCTTCCAGTCTGAATGTGTCTGCATCCAGGCCACTTAACTTTCACTGTGTTGTAATGAAGTGCCCCTGCTTTTATCAAAGGCCTATCTCATCCCTTTTTGCCTTATCAGGAATCTTGTTCCTAAAACCACCCTCATTTTTTAAAAAGGTTTTTTATTTTTTTAATCTATTTAATGAATTTTTGGCTTCGCCAGGTCTTAGTTATGGCATATGGGATCTTAGTTCCCTGACTAGGGATTGAACTCAGGCGCCCTGCATTGGGAGCATGGAGTCTTAGCCACTAGACTACCAGGGAAGTCTCCCCTCCTTTTGTTTTGATATCATCTGTTCTTCTCTCTCTCTTTTTTACCCTTTTTAAAATTTAACTATAGTTGATGTATAATATTATATAAGTTATAGGTATACAATATAGTGATTCACAATTTTTGACGGTAAAGAACTCACCTGCAATGTAGGAGATGTGGGTTCGATCCCTGGGTGGGGAAGGTCCCATGGAGGAGGAAATGAAAACCCACTCCAGTACGCTTGCCGGAAAAATTATGTGGACAGAGGAGCCTGATGGGCTATCATCCATGGGGTCACAGAGTTGAGCACGACTTAGCAACTACAACAAACAAACTGGAAGCGTGAAGTCATCTCTGCTGGTTGATGTGCCATTCCAGAACTAATCAGCCCCCCTCACCCTCAGATCCCTGCCCTTGAGAAAGCTCATGATATTCTTTTTTTTTTTTATAGTTTTTTTAAAATTGATGTGTAGTTGATTTACAGTATTGTGTCAGTTTTAGGTATACAGCAAAGTGATTCAGTTACATATATATATTTTTTCAGATTATTTTTCATAATAGGTTATTACAGCTATTCTTATTACCATAAGGTCCCGGCAGACGCTGCTGTCAGAACAGACTAGAGAGCCGCCATGTATGGTGCTGATAATGCAAAGACCATCACACCTTGATGCTGGCTAGGTTGGACCTTATGGGTGCTTCAGAGGGACTGGGTGACATACCCAGAAGCGTGAATGGGTTAAAGCCTTGTGGGACTGACTTTGATCAATGGGAGGCAGGATATGGGAGGGAGACTGCAAATAAATTCTTTTTCCTCCATTCCCCACTGGACTGTTTCCAGTACAAAGAGGTTTCACACTGTGTCTGAAGAAGTTCTCCAAGGTTAACAATCATCTGTGTTTGTTTTTGAAGCTGTTGTCAGCTTAACATATGCCTTGTGTTTATTCTCCCAAACTGCCTCACTTTTCTCTTTTTTCCTCAGTCTTTCCTTGGATCCTATCTGTCACAAAGAGTTAGCCTGTAAGCTTAGGCTTCATATCATCAGGCTAACATATCATCCTGGATTCCTTTCTTTTTTCACTGCTCTTATCTGGCCCACGTTGAGACGATTTCACTTCTTCATGTATTCTGAGTCACTTTTATCCCCCCTTCTATCTTCATTGCTGTCATCCTAGTCTAATTTATTGTCATCTTACCTAAATTACTCTGGTAGTCTCCTAACAGGCCTCCCTGTGCTCACTCTTACACCCTTACAGTTAATTTTCCTCCACTGGGCCCAACTGATGTTTTCAAAATGCAAAGCGATTCATGACTGTATTGCTTGGAAACTGTGGATTCCCCATCCCTCACACAAGAAAATCTACACTCATAACCATGGCCTACTAGTTCCATAACCATGGCTTCAGACTACTTCTCTTACCTGTCAGTTCCCTTCTTTCCTCCTCCTCTTACCAGCCATGCTGGTTTTCTTTTCTTGCCTCAAAAAAAAAAAAAAAAAAAAAAAATAGGGTGTTTAAGCCTCGCTTGGCCTTTTCCTTTGTCTGGAATGAACCTCTCCAGATTTTCCATTGGCTGGCCGCTTTCTGTCACTGAGCTCTCAGCTCAGATGCCTTCCCAGAGAGACTTTTCCTCACCCCTGTCATAGCCCTCCGTGTGTCTGTCATCATGGTACTTAACCATGTTTTAATTTATATTTGTTGTCTTTTTGTGCCGACTTCCCACACACATACATTCTAGAATGTAAATTCGAGAAGAATGGTAGGTCCTTTTATATTTTGTTGAATGCTGCATCCTCAGTATGTAGAATACTACCTGGCCCAGTAGTTTTCTGCTCTGGTGCTCAGTAAATGCTTACTAAATGAATAAGCTGGTAACTATATAGCTCATTAAACTTGATGCTATAGCAAATTACAAATCTAATTGGGAGCAAAGTAGCTAAACCCTGTGACATTTCTATCTGGTAATAAGTGTGCTGATTTGCTTGGCTTGGTCACCAGCTGTTCCTATACCTCAGTGTCAGGTCGTATCTTACCCAGCCCTTGGGCAGTCCCTGGAACTATTCACTCTGCTTCCTTCTTTGTGCTAGTTCAGTGGCATACTGTTAAGGTTGTCTTTAAACTGGCTGAATCAGACTTTGGACACTTATTAACCATAGTGACTTTAAAGCAAGTTTTTATCTTTTAATGCTTCCTATCCAGCAGCTGCAGTAGGGCCATGTCTGTTCAATCTGTTCCAAACCAAAGTTGAATTAAGAGATATGCTGTAGAGTTTATGAGTGACCATTGATTTATTAGGTGCCAAGTTTCCTGTGATCCAAAAATGGAGGAGCTTGGTGGTACCACCTTTTATTCATAGGCCAAGAGAAGGGGAGAAATGAGAAAAAGCAAAAGGAGAAATGAGAAATGAGGTAGGGGAGGGAATTCCACAAGCTGATGGTAGGGAAGTGAATGCCCACCAGTTCTTGGCTCTCTTCAGCCAGTGGAAAGCAGTTGTTCCTTTAAACCTATGTGTGCCTTTAGCAACAGTGCACATTTCATTTAGCGGTGCCTCTGCTGACAGGAGTGGCTGTTTTCCAAATCAAAGCAATGCAGCTGGGGAAGAGGACATTTTTCTTTCTGCCTCAAATCTGCATGCCTTTGTTTGCATGTGTGCGTTTTTGTACGTGTGGGCATGTTTGCGTGCCTGCCTTAATGAAAGGAGAAAACAGAACTAGTGATGATCAGTATCATCTTAAACTTCTTGGTTTATTTTGTACTTTGGGAGGACTTAAACTTTAGTGCATAAGCAGCTTTGTGGGGGTGGATGGGAAGAGCCATCCTGACTTTTTAGGAATAATGCTGTTGGCATTTTGGGCAGGAGAGTCTCTTGTGCATGATTGCCCTTTGCTTTGCAGGCTGCTAATCCTTGATCCTCTTGCCACTAGTGTCTCCAAGTCTTAGTGACAACCAAAAAGTCCTCCATAAATGCCCTCCATGGGGTGATGACTGCCCTTGCTTGAGTTAGGAAGAAACTAGGACTGAAAGTAAAAAGGACACGTGACAAAGTTTATCAGTGGTTGGATCAAGTTGGGGCTTTCCAGGTGGCGCTCATGGGAAAGAACCCACCTGCCAGTGCAGGAGACATAAGAGACACGGGTTTTTTCCCCTGGGTTGGGAAGATCCCCTCGAGGGAAGACATGGCAGCCCTCTCCGGTATTCTTGCCGAGAGAATCCAATGGACAGAGGAGCCTGTCAGGCTGCAGTCCATAGGGTTGCAAAGAGTTGGACATGACTGAAATGACTTGGCATGCACGGGCCAACTAGAGTAGGGGTTGGCACACCAAAGTCTGCTTTTATAAATAAACGTACTGGGACACAAGCAGGTACTTTTCTTTGTGTATTGCCTGTGACTGATTTTGTGCTACAGCAGACTGAGTAGTTGTGTCAGAGACTGTGGCTCACCAAGCCCGAAATATTCACTGTATGGACCATTACTACGCTGACCTTGGCCTCCAGACCCTTCCCCAAAGCCACAATGGCTCTTCCCAGAGTCTTAAGATACCCCTACTTCTAATCTCTTGATTCTTTCTACCCATATTTCCATTCACCTGGTCTTGGGAATTTCTTGTAATTTCTGTACCTGGAATGGTGAGATGAAACAAAAAAGAATTAAGGTGTCTGCTACTTTTGTCTTAGGGTAGAATTTTTTTTTTACTTCTTTCCTTTTTTTTTTTAAATGTTTTGGAAGCATGCTAGCTCCTGTCCCTTCTTGCTATCTTCCATGCTTCTCTCTGCTGCTTTCCAAGACTTCTCTTGGAGAAGGAAAGGACAAATTAGTTAGGCAGAATCAGTGATGTTAGCACCTTTTCTGTGCCCAGCCATGTTCTGGGTGTTGTAGAGAATATAAGCAAACCCAGCCTTTGGTCCTTGAATTCATTAGTAAAGAGAAGAGAAAAATACATGGAAGAATTAGAGAAAAATTAAATGAAAACAACATTGGGGTCATCGGAGAAAGCATTGGTCATGTAGTTCTAAGAGTGTGCTTCAAGTCCTGGTTTCTCATGTGTTTTTGGACTACTTCTGTAACTACTCTCTGGTCAATGGTCTCAGTAAAATGAGAACAAATAATGCCAGTCTTATAGAACTTGGTGAGTATTAAGTGAATTAACTTTCTATGAAAATAATGGTGTGTTAAGTAATTATATGGAAAGTGTTTAGTAAAACATAAAGTCCTTAGAAGTGTGACTTTGTGGCCAATTAAATGGTACTCATGGTTTTCATGAGAAAAGAGGATTTTTACTTGGTCTCAGAGGACAGAGAGCCTTTGACTAGGTGAGGAGGGGGAGGAATGGGAACCGTAATGTGCACATTTGTACACTAAGGGTAGACATGTGGGTAGAGACGAGGCAGAGATGCAGCTTAGGAACTTCTCTGGTGGTCCAGTGGTTAAGACTTTGCACTTCCACTGCAGCGGGTGTGGGTTTGATCCCTGGTCTGGGAAGATGCCACACGGCATGGCCAAAAAGTAAAAAAAAAAAAAGAAAAAAGACACAGCTGAGGGAAGCAGAGGTGTGGTGGTGAGTAGGAGAAAAAAGATTGGACAGATAGGCTAAGACTGGGAGAGATCAACTTGCTACAGTTAAATCCTGTGGAATTTACTACTATACTATAAATTAGAAAATTATGAGTATAAGAATTATTAAGAAGGAATAATTTAACTTTCAAGAGAAAGATGATAGAACATAGCATACTTCCAAAGTTTTTCATATTGTGTCTATAATAACATTTGGAAATGTTAGAGAAAAGCTTATAATCAATCACTCATGCCACTTTTTTGGGGTGTTGTAGTTAATGCTTTTAGAGATAATGTCAGTATGATTAATATTTAGTGTATAATAGCACCAAGGAGGAGAAGGAAATGGCAACCTACTCCAGTATTCTTGCCTAGAGAATCCTGTGGACAGAGGAGCCTGGTGGGCTGCTCTCCATAGAGTCGCACAGAGTTGGACACAACTGAAGTGGCTTAGGATGCATGCATGCATTGGAGAAGGAAATGGCAGCCCACTCCAGTGTTCTTGCCTGGAGAATCCCAGGGACAGAGGAGCCTGGCAGGCCACAGTCCACGAGGTTGTGAAGAATCAGACATGGCACTGAAATTCATTAGGACCCATTTTGTTTTTGGTCATTAGGACTCTTAAGACTACGTTTCTAATTACGCCATTTACAGTTTTGAATCAGGCAGTGGCTGATATTTTCTGGTCAGACCCCTTCCATAGAGTTCCAGTTCATCCTATAGTTGATACAGCTGCATATACTTTGGTGAGCAAAATACCTATTACACTGTCTACATAGAGCTTTTAGTTTAAATAAACACGGAAATAAATGTAAAGTTTCAAATAGGTTTTTTTTTTTAAGTTATTTATTTATTTTTGGCTGGATGAGCTTTTCTCTAGTTGCTTCAAGCAGAGGCTACTCTAGTCGCTGTGCATGGACTTCTCACTGAGGTGGCTTCTCTTATTGCGGATCACAGGCAGGTTCTGGAGAACAGTCTTGACAGTTGTGGCGCACAGGCTTAAATGCCCCAAGGCATGTGGGGTCTCCGGATCAGGGATCGAATTCTTGTCTCCTGCTTTGGTAGACGGATTCTTTACTACTGAGCCATCAGGGAAGCACCCGTCAAATAGTTTTACAAAGACACCGTGAGCCAGTATTCAGCAGAAGGCTTCTCCAAGAAAGCAAGAAGACAAGTGATTGAGTTCATCCAGGTGAAGAGAATTACTGTTTATTGTTGTCTTTATTATGATTTTATCATGTTTATCATTTAAGTATGCTGCTGCTGCTAAGTCGCTTCAGTCGTGTCTGACTCTGTGTGACCCCAGAGACGGCAGCCCACCAGGCTTCCCCGTCCCTGGGATTCTCCAGGCAAGAACACTGGAGTGGGTTGCCATTTCCTTCTCCAATGCATGAAAGTGAAAAGTGAAAGTGAAGTCGCTCAGTCGGGTCCAACTCTTAGCGACGCCGTGAACTGCAGCCTACCAGGCTCCTCCACCCATGGGATTTTCCAGGCAAGAGTACTGGAGTGGGTTGCCATTGCCCTCTCCATCATTTAAGTATAGAAACTTACTATAGTCCAGCCCATTTATTTGTGAATGTTTTTATTGGATCCAAATTGTACTGGAATTAATTGCCAGTGAATTTTACTTTGTGACATGTATGTGTAAGCTAAATGAATGGAGTAATAGAGATAGTAAAATATTTTAAGTGATTTTTATATCTGAAGTAAAACACTGATATTAAAGGAAGAACCTGATATTAAAATCATGACTTTTTAGAAGTTTTTCAGAAAATTCTCATCATCTAGTGTTACAATGGGTAGAATAGAGCGACTGCGTTCAATACAATAACTAAGAAATGTCCTTTACTAATAGAAGTTGGCATTATTGTTTTTATATGCTTTTGAAAATGATCTTTATTCAATGTGTTTGCACCTCTAAGTAATTTCAGAGCTCCTTCCTGTTTCCAGAGTGAATTGATCCTTTATAAATTGTTAGTTCTTATCTCTAATAAATTAGAAACTTTTAAAGACCTGTTTCTTCTTTTGTGTAAGTAGATAGTTTAAATTATTACTGAAAGTAGACTTTATGACCTAATCCTTGTCCACATAGTTTCAATAAAGAATGGTGACTAAAATTCAGAGCCGTTTAGTATTGGATTGGCCAAAAAGTTCATTTGGGTTTTCCCATGAGATTTTATGGGAAAAAAGGAAGGAACTTTTTGGCCAACCCAGCGTTTCTAATTATTAAAAAAATTTTTTTTAATTTATTTTTAGCTTAATTTAATTTTACTTTATGTTATTTATTTTTGACCGTGCTAGGTCTTTGTTGCTGCAAGCGGCCTTTCTCTAGTTGCAGTGAGTAGAGGCGATTCTTGAGTTGTGGTGTGCTTTGCATTGCGGGGGCTTCTCTCCGTGCAGAGCATAGACTCCAGGGTGCGTGGGCTGAGAAACTGCAGCTCGCTTCAGAACACGAGGCTCTAGAGCACAGGCCCAATAGCTGTGGTGCGTGGGTTTAGTTCTCTGCGGCTTGTGGATCTTCCTAGACCAGGGATTTTCAAATCTGTGTCGCCTGCCTTGGTGGGTGGATTCTTAACCACTGGACCACCAGGGAAGGTCCCTCAACATTTCTTTTTAAAGTATATTTATATTGTATCTCTATACAGTATATACTGTAGTCTGAGCATCATTTCAGTACTTCTTCCTGTTCCAGATCCCCTCTCCTTCAGTATGACTGTCTTGAGAGAATATGTAGTTAGGAAGTATACTTTTTCTCTTCCATTGTTTTTACTCCTTTTTTTTCTTTCTCTCTGAGCCTTCCTGAAGTTTTGGGAAGTTAGGTTCCTTACTATGAGTGCTCATTATATGGAACTATACATTATTTTTTCCTTGATTTCTTCAGATTGTTATTCTAAATTCTAGACAGGAAAACTCAAAATAATTTATAGAATTTTTTTGTTTTGGCTTAATTTAGTGTATTGAGCATTATCTAAAACTTGAAATCTGATCTACCAGCATTGGAAATCACACACGTTTCAGTCAAATCAGTCTAAAGCTACTTTTAACATTTTTATAATTTCTCTGTAAAAGCTCTCCCAAAATCAAGGAAGCAAACTCTAATTTCAAAAATTATATACTTAACAGTGGTAAGCCACTTCTGATAAACTAAGCTGGAAAAGTTACTTCTATCATTAAGCACTTTGGGAAAACAATGATTCTAAATATTAGGAACACAATATAAAACAAGGTGAAAACTTTAATGTTTTTGATAATAGAGTTTTAAAAGGAAATAAAGTGATAAATCCTGCATTAGCTACTGATGTACTAAAATGTGCCTGTATAGGAGGGACTTCCCAGGTGGCACTAGTGGTAAAGAATCCGCCTGTCAATGCAAGACTCACAAGAGATGCGGGTTTGATCCCTGGGTTGGGAAGATCCCCTGGAGAAGGAAATGGCACCCCACTCCAGTATTCTTGCCTGGAAAATTCTGTGGGCAGAGGAGCCTGGAGGGCCGTAGTCCATGGGGCTGCAAAGAGTCAGACATGACTAAACACATGAAGCGCAGAGCTGTATAGGAGTAGCTTTTATATTTGTTTTGGTATTTCCGCATGAGCACATAAAATTGTATGATAGAAATCTACCATAATTTTAGTGAAAAGTAATTACCATTTGTATTTAGTGACATTTTATTTGACATTGACAAAATGCTGTAACATTGCTTCTTAAATACAGTCTTCATTCATGGATTCTGTATTTGTGAGCTCACTTACTCATTTTAAATATATTTGTAAGCCCCAAATCAGTTTCCAGGTGCTTTCCCAGCTGAGTTCTCAGCTGAGTCAAAAGACTCCTTCTGCCTTTGTGTTTTAGCTCTCACAGTGAAAACAAGCATCCTCTCTGTGGTCTCTTTTGTATTATGTTTTCCACATTTTTTGCTTTTTCTTGGTGGTTTTGCTGTTTTAAAAGGCCCCCAAGTGTAGTGCAGAGGAGCTTTGTAGTGTTTGTGTTAAGTCCAAGAAGGCTGTGACGTGCCTTACAGAGAAAATACTCAGGCAGAGGCAGGGGAGCAGAGCACTGGAGGCGCATCATAAAACGAGGTGAACAATGGTCTGTCTTCAAATCATTAGTAGTTCCTAAAATCGAGTGGTCTTCCTCCCAGAGTTAAACAGTCTTCAAACAGATATCTTCTCAGAGCTCAACAGGGGACCCTGTAAGTATAGAAGATATTAATAGTAGTTCTGATCATCATTTCTGCATATTCAGATGTGGTTTGCCTAGAAACAAAGACTGCTAGCCATTGTGGGGTGAATCTTCAGCTTATCCTTGTATGTAGACTGCTGCTACGAAGTAATAGTAGCCATTGATACAACCCATATGGCAGTTAAGGCAGACTTTCTAAAGTTCCTTGCCACCCTGTCCACCCTCGCGCCTGCTGCCAGGCATGGAGTTGGCTATGTGGCAGATGTAGTCTAGGATTTGCCACACTGGCATGAGACCTTGGAAATGGTATTGCCATTTGTATTATTGACTAGTAAAGGGATGCTATAGCATGGTGAAAATGTTTTTACTTTTTTAATGTTATTTAACTTTGTATTTTCTACCTAATTCTGTCTTTAGTTTTCTGCTCCCTGCTTAAATCAGTGTGCAGGTCAGCCCACATTTTTGGTTGTTACGATTGGCCTGGATGTTCACGTAGTAGGTAGGAAATTATGTGCAAGAATACGCAGAGGAAATGAAGGGTAGCTGGAAGTGATTGAGAAGGCAGCACGTGATAGGGCTTAATATACCAAGAGAGAGATTATCAGTGGTTCACAACCCTGGTTTTTACTAGTATAACCTAGGGAACTTTTTAAAAATACAGATGCTTGGGCCCTACTCCAGAAATGTCTCATTGATCTGAGGCAGGGACCAGTGTGTGTGTGTGCGCGTGTGCATGCATTTTTTTCTCCTCCAAAACCTCCCTAGATCACCCACCATCCACCATCAAAACTGGTGGATTATATATTTTCTGTTTAGCTCTAGAAGAGAGGATGAGTAGCATTGATGGAAAGGTACAGAAAGTTTCAGCTTGTTATAATGAAGAATATTCTGGTAATTTGAACTTTGTCCTCCTAGAAATATTAAAGTATACATGAGTTAACTGCTTGGGAAGAATGCTGTGAGGATGACTGCTTTGGATAATGTGTAGGACTTAATCTTTGCTTAATTTTATTTAAAAAAGAAAGTGCTGCTGTATTTCTGCAGATTTATAAAATTGGAGGATAATTGTTTTACAGTATTGTATTGGCTTCTGCTGTACAACAGTGTAAATCAGCCATAAGGATATATGTATATACATACGCTTCTGCAGATTTAGTGTGGAGTATGCTAAGATCAGTTTGGGGCATATTGAGTCTGAGGTGTCTATAGGGAATCTAGGTGGAGATGTTGACTCAGAAGAGAGTCATGACTGGGAGAACATCAGTGAAAAGATGATGGTGGAAATCACTGTCTCCGTACTGGTTTTCATTCATATGGCCCACGTCTTATAAACTTACCGTATATTGATAGTGATAAATAAAATATGATCCCTGGACTCATGGAGCTTATAGACAGAGAAACTAAATACTGAAGAATGTTTACAGAATGACCTGGCAGCATCTAAATTGTCATCTCTGTCAGCTAGATTGCTGCAGTAGGGTCGGGGGTTGCAACTGAATTATAAATTCTTGAGAGAAGTCCTTTGTAATCCATTTGAAATGAGTGACAACATATGCAGACACTGAGATTGGAGGAAAAAAGAAATTCTGTGGTGCTTTCTTAGCCCAGAAAATAAATTTTCAGGGAAAATTTCCAGTCTTTTTTAATTTATATTTTGCTTTTGCTGTCCTTTTTTAAAAAAAATATTTTGTTATTTGCTGTCCTTTCCCTTCATCTCTTAAATTTTTCTGCTTGTGTAACATCATCATTATCAATTATTGAATAGAGATATTTTTTGGTAAACAGTTATTTCTTATTTTCTGACTTTTAAATTTGGTCTTGTATTCTCAAAGACTTACTGAAAATAGAATACTAATGTAACTTTAACAACTATAGATACCGAGAGGCCATTCAGAAGTGGGATGAAGCACTACAGTTAACCCCAAATGATGCTACCCTGTATGAGATGAAATCACAGGTAATGGTTATGAAGAATTTCCCTTTGATTGTGAAATTGCACTGTTTGTGATGTGAGCAGTGATGAGCCAAAAGAATATTTCCTCCCATTTTCTTTTGTTAAGTACAATTTGTTTATTTGGGGAAAACATATGTCACCTTATTATTTATGGCTCTTTCCTCATGCATCAAATTAGAAATTTGTTTACCTTAATATTGAAACTGATTTTTATTTCAACCTAACTATGCTTAAGATATGAGTGATGGGTATCTTTTAAAAAGTTACTGGTGATCTCTTAAATAGATGAAATGTGTTAGTTAGCTTTCCTTGGAAATTAATTGTAGTGGACTTAACAGTAACTCAGTCTCTTCAGAATGAGGATGAATTGGACTCTGGATGAAGTTATTTCTCTTAGAACAGCCTGGTCCATAGCAAAAGGTCAGAATAGACTCTGTTTATTAATAGTGTAAAAATAACATTTGTACTTATAAATACATTTTTAATGTTTTGTGGGAAAGTTCATAAAGAAAACCTCTGGAGTACTTCTATTAGATTATTCAAGAGACTTTTAAAATCTCAGACAGAGCACTAACATACTTCTGGCATGGAATAGTTGCAATTCAGCCTGATGCGCCCACCTAGCATGTCTTTTAGATGATGATCCAAAACATAGGGCACATCCTTTTTCAGATCTGATTTTAATTTATCCAGGAAAAACCCAAATTGTTTTCTACTGAATGAAATGCTATGAGGACCTTCATTTGGATAAGCCTTTAATTTTTAATCTTAAACATGTATATATTAAAGGTAGGGTTTGTGGCAAGCTGTATGAAATGAGTTGTTTTATTTGGAACTTGATAATGGTAGTGTCGTAAATCTTGTGAAATGCAAATGGTCAAAATTTTATAGATAAAAGCCAGCACTTCCCCATAAATTGAAATAGAGGGTCCTGAAACGCCTTGATTTTTCTGGTGTGTATGATTTGGAGAACCTAATTGTGGGCGGGCTGGTGGTGTGTTTAAATGATTTTTATAGCAGGAAGATGTTCACGTAGGACAAGATGGGTGGTTGAACCAAAATTTAAATTTACCTAGTTTGACAGAAGGACCTGGGGTTCCCTAAAAAACACAGTGTAAGTTGAGTAAATAGAAGGGGAGTTGGAATTCAAATAGCTGTGAGCCATCATGGCCAGAATATGGCTATCTGGTTTAGTTGGGGCTTTCCAGGTGGCGCTATTGTTAAAGAACTTGCCTGTGAATGCAGGAAACATGAGAGACATGGGTTTGATCCCTGGGTTGGAAAGAACCCCTGGAGGAGGAAGTGGCAACCCTCTCCAGTGTTGTTGCCTGGAGAATTTCATGGACAGAGAAGCCTGGTGGGCTATAGTCCATAGGGTTGCAGAGAGTTGGACACAACTGAAGCAGCTTAGCATGTATGCATGCAGTAGGGTTCAACAGTTGCAAAGAGAATATATTTTTCATAATTATTTCAGGAATAGGAAGAATATAACTTTTAACCCTGAGTAGCAGAGGAGGGGGTTAAAACCACTAAAATGTTATATTTTCCAGACTAAAAATATATTTTCAAAAATGGAGAGTTGTTTATATATGATTGTCTATTTTTTTTTGGCTAGTTTTTAGTTTGCTAATTTATGAATGTTACTGATGGGTTTCTTTTTTGGCCATAGGTCCTAATGTCTCTTCATGAAATGTTCCCAGCAGTTCATGCTGCAGAAATGGCTGTCCAGAGAAATCCACATTCATGGGAATCTTGGCAGACTTTGGGGCGTGCTCAACTTGGATTAGGAGAGATAGTCTTGGTAAGGAAGTCAGATTATTACAGTGATGACATTTTATTTTGACATGTTTTTCATCCGTTGAACCAAAAATAAATAGTCATTTATCAGATCTACACAAAAGGTAAATAGCAAATAACCTTTTAAAGGTATTAACCCATAAACACTGCTCGCTTATTACTGATCATCTTTTTTCCATTACAAACGTCAATTACAATATATCAGGATCAGAATATTTTTCAGGTATTTGGCATCATGGGAATTTAAAAAAAAATAACAATAAATGTTGGCATTTGGTAAACCTTATTTAAATATAAAATAACTTTTAGATTAGTTCATTGCATCAGTTTACTCCCATTATAAAGTGATATCAGTAGCACTATGGAGACAAAACCACTAAAAGATTGTGTTGAAGAAGGAAGAAAGTAGAATACGGAAGAATAATGGTGATAAATACTTTAGACTGAAAAGTTGCTAAGATTGGTGAGCAGAGAAATGGAAAAGGGTAGAAGCTTATGAAATTGAAGTATTCATTGTGTAAAGTTTACTATAAACTGGTACTTAATGAATTTCTCACCTTATCTGGACTATACCTTGTATGTAGCAAAGGCTCAGTAGGTCAGAGTTGGCTGTGAGCATTGTCTTCTTTTCATTTTTGTTTTGACTGAACTACATATACCTAACAGCTAATTTCCTAACAGGTGTTTGCAAATCTAATATAGTGGTGCCAGATTTCCTCTGTGTCATCAAGTAAATTAAAATTTTTCATACTTTTATTAGACTTTTATAGTTGAAAACAAAACAAGCAAAAAATCCCAAAGAAGTTACTTCTAAAATTCTTGGTAAATCTTGAGTTTTAACATTACTAGTAATAGTTTTAGTAAGTTGTGGATAACTTAGATTTTTCTGGTACTCTTGTAAATATATGATTATTTCTAATTACCAAATAGGGTATTTATCAAATTCTCAAAAATCGTATAGAATCTTGATGAGAAAAGGATTGAAATAATTTCAAAATTATAGTCTGAAGGAAGATTCATAGCGATGGAAACAAGTTTAACCAGAGATTGCTTTTTTTCCTTGCCATTTGACATAGTCATCTTTTCTCTCTTTTGTCTGAAGACTTAAATCATATCACAGTTGGAAAAAGAAATTAAAGGAATTTAGTTTTCTAACAGGTTAATTGCAAAACAAACAGAAGTCTAGCTTATAATACTTTTTACCCATTTCTCTTTTAATAAAACCTTACATCATTTTACGTATAAGTTTTTATGTGTTTTACGTATAAGTGTTTACGGTAATGGAGAAAATCTCTAGGACATATAGCAAAGATTGTCCTATAAAGAAAGAAAATAAAGTGCAGATGAAACAACAGAGCTATTTTGAACCAGCTAATGAAAGTAAAATTATTCCGTATTTTAAGTTTTCAAAATAAGAGTACCAGTGGTTCAACTGTTACATTTTTCCCCTTGGTAAATTTCTTTCTTATTTATATTGTGAAATTATTGGAGGAATCAAAAGTGGTTTTTTCCCCCCCATTTAGTATGATTTTAGGACTCTATTTGGAAAAAATCTAAATTTTTGATTTTTAGGTAAGCTTAAGCTGTTATTTTGAAACATTGGAATAGAAAAAATAACTTTATTCATTGTCATAATGAAGGGAATACTGTAAAAAATACATTGAAAACAAGCTAAAATTTTTAACATCTAACAGTTCTTAATATATCCATATGGACAAAAACATAAGAAAATACATAGGTAAATTAAACAGGGAGTAAGTTAAAAGTCAATAGTTGGATATATATCTATGAGTAATATTTAGATTTTTATGTGGAGCTGAGTGTGTATGTTAGAAAATGGTCACAGGCTTACTTTGTTTTTCATTTTCTAATTCTTTGAGGTGTAAAGTTAGGTTTTTGCTTGAGATCTTTTCTGTTTTAAACATAACATTTATCACTATAAACTTATAGTAAGTTTTGCTTTTGCAAATATACCATCCTGTAGTGTCAGGATGTTATAGTTTGATTTTCATTTCAAGATACATTTTAATTTCTCTTTTGAGTTCTTCTTTGACTCACTGGTTGTTCAAGAGTGTGCTGCTTAATTTCCACGTATTTGTGAGTTTTTCCAGTTCTATTGATTTCTAACTTTATTCTCTTGTAGTTCAGAAAAGATACTTGGTATGTCTTTTCAAATTTAAGACTTGTTTTGTGACCTGAGATGTGATCTGTCCTGGAAAACGTTCTGTGTGTTCTTGAGAATAATGTGTATTCTGCTGCTGTTGGATGAGTCTTTCTATATTTGTCTGTTAGGTCCCTTTGGTCTGTAGTGTTATTCAGGTCTTCTGTTTCCTTATTGATCTTATGTTGGAATGTTCTATCCATTATTGAAAGTAGGACATTGAAGTCTCCTACTAATACTTTATTGCTATATGTTTCTCCCTTCAGTTCTGTCAGTGTTTACTTTATATACTTAAATGTTCTGATGTTGGGTATGTATATATTTATAATTATTATATTTTTCTGGTGAATTGATTCTTTTATCATTATATATAATGTTCTTTGCCCTCTTGTGACACTTAAGACATGTTATCATTATTATGATCTAAACTTTTGGCTTCAAAGACAGGCATTCCTGACGCCTTTCTGATCATGAGCTGGCCCAAGAAATCCCCAGATTTACATGTTTGCTGATTTCCAGAAGCTGAACAATGCATTTGACTTGTTTTGAGCCATCATATCAATACCTCTATTTTAATGGACTTTTTGGTCCTTATCAACAGTTTTGTCAGCTACTTTCTTTTATACTATTTGACTGTTTTTTAAATCATTCCAATACATTTACCATTTTTTTAAACCATAACCATCATATCCAGCACAGCTCTAACTTCCATCTTTACATTGTAATACGGTGAGAAAAAGAGAGAGAGAGACATATTGTGGATTATATTAAATACATTCCTTATTAAAACTAAGCAAAGAAGTCTGACCTTTTCTCCCCTGTAGGCAATTCGAAGTTTTCAAGTAGCCCTTCACATCTATCCAATGAACCCTGAGATATGGAAAGAAGACCTTTCTTGGGCAAGAACACTCCAGGAGCAGCAGAAAGTAGCAGAGAGGATTAAAAAGAGTGAAGTACCAGCAGAAGTAACACATTTCTCACCCAAGTCAATTCCTGACTATGACTTTGAAAGTGATGAGATTGTTGCTGTTTGTGCAGCTATTGCTGAAAAACAGAAGACAGTTGCAGCAAATAAAACAATGGTTATTGTGTCAGCTTCTGGGACTGTAGAGACGGTGACCGAGAAGGAAGATGGTGCTGCACCACCGGATGGCTCTGTTTTTATCAAAGCCCGATGAAGCTTAGCAAGAGTCATATGAATCCATCTTTGATTACCACTTAAATTTTAGGCGTGGGGGCATTTAGTCTGGAGAAACAGGGTAAAATTCCTGCTTGTTAAATAAGTTTTTCAGATGAGACATATAAAACTTAAGTGAAAGAATTATTGTATAGTTTTTGGACTGTACTTTGATAAGGCATGATTTCAGCTCAAGATTAAAATTGAGTACATGGTTTTTTGCTTAAGAAGCTTAATTTAATAAAAATATACAAGTGAATGCATTTTCAAGATACCACTTGAAAAGCAAGTTCTCAAATAGTGAATAACTTGATGGCCAGTGTTATTAAAATATTGACTTGTTGATTTTTGTTTTATAATAAAGGAAGTAGGATTCTTTCCCTGCTAGAAATACACTGCTATTCCTATTCACTCTGCTTTTTCTCTTGTTTCATTAGAGTAAGTCTGTCACGAAGCTTGAATCTTTTTGATACTCATTTTGATTCAGAGTTGTCATTTGGTCCTATGTAGGATCTTGAAAGTTTGAAAATGCATGCAAATGTGTATGCTGAACATTTTCTGAAGTTTCTCTTAATTTTGATTTGTGCTTTTAACTTTATAATTATTATAACAATGATAGTTGCCACTTTCAGTATTTGTTAGATGTGTGAGATACTGACAAATGTCAGAATCATGGTTTATTTTTTAAATTATTAAGGTAGATAGAGTAATCCTTAGCACCAAGTGAGTCATTTTAAAGATGTGCATTTTTTAAAAAAATCAGTGGCTCTTATAGATACATCATAACAAATTACACTACTGTTTTCCCAGTCAAAAGCAGTATTTTCTTTTCCTTATTTTTAAAAGATTAAAAACATTAAAAACAATTTATTTCTTGCTGTAATTTCCTAGCTGATGGTTTAGAATTCCTTTTCTAGTTAACTTTTATGGAACTGCTCAGTGAAATGAGAAACAATCACAGTTTTAAATGACTCAATTATACTTTTCTAAAAATTGAGGGGGAAAAGTAGATATGTTATTGAAATAAAGGAGTGAATAGCATTAGGCGCAACATACACAGAAATTGAAGTGTGATTTATGGTTTAATCCCATGAGTAGAAAGGATATATTGAAGGATATATTTTATTGAAAGGTCACCATCACATCCACAAATCAATACTGACATTGCTAATGTTAATTATTATTTTAGTACAGTTATATAGAACTACTGGGTACTGTTACTTCTGAAACTCAGGAAGCTAGTATTGGTATTTTATCCTTGTTAGAGAGGAAGTAAGTTACTTTTTATTTTAAGGAATTTTATCTTGCCCACTGGGAGCATGTACGCGTAATGGTCTGAGATGACTGAAAAACATTTTTTTTAGTGGAATGCTTCTTTTTTTCAGAGTTGGAGAAGCCAGGATTTGCCTTGAAAAGTACTATTTTTTCCCCCCAAAGTTGTATCAGGTAGTTAGCTCTGGTTAGAAAAGTTTGTTTTAGAAAGATCCAAAAAAAAAAAAAAATTTAATTATATTTTATTTTGTTAAATAATGCATATTCTTCAAGGGCAGGTAGATGGATGTGTAGAGAAATGTGCACTTACTGTTTCATATGTTGCTTTGAGTAATGGATATTGATTGTATAGTTTGTGAATAAATAGGTTTTTTTGCTTTTAAAGGTTTGCCTATTTGTGTTGTTAGCTTTTGAAAAAATTAGATTGATTAATTTATTTCTTATGTGAAGATAAAATATATAAGCACCTTGTATGGTGTCTTGTGTATGAAGTACTCAGTAAATGCTGTTTCTATGAAGCACTTGAATTGGTTTTATTTAACCTCACTTTCTTCTGATTTTAAGAAAGGAGGAAAACGTCTTTGTAATTTTTTCCATACTTGGAAGTGAGAAGTCACTACTTCTTATACTATAGGACAGATGGCTTTCAGTTGGGGAATGTTGTTGGTATAAGGTTTATGAAGTGAAGTGAAGTGAAGTGAAGTGAAGTGAAGTCGCTCAGTCGTGTCCGACTCTTTGCGACCCCATGGACTGTAGCCCACCAGGCTCCTCCGTCCATGGGATTCTCCATGCAAGAATACTGGAGTGGGTTGCCATTTCCTTCTCCAGGGGATCTTCCCAACCCAGGGATCAAACCCTGGTCTCCCACATTGCAGGCAGATGCTTTAACCTCTGAGCCACCATACCTCAACCCAAAAGAAACAAGATCCAGGATGGGAGTGCGTGTAGCTACTAGATTCTGTTTATGAACCTACCGTTGCCTCTGTACTGACATCAGTAGGCCAGGTTAGTCTCTTTCTTACACAGAAATAAGACATAAGATGGTTTAGATACAAGATGGAGGAGAGAACGAAATAGTGAATTATGGAGGAGAAAGGGATCCCATTTCTTCAGGCCCCCAAAACTGCTTAGCACTCTTTTGTGTACGAAGGGAAAAATGCATACATTATTTTATAAGGATGTGAATACTGATATCTGTACTAAGCTTGGTAACTGTAATAGCAAATTCTTTCAATCTGAGGGAAATAATTGATGTTCATGATAATGATATAATTAAAGATATTTAATATACTTTCTGAAACAACACTAAACACTAATACTATATTGAACATAATTTGTAGTATTCTTATCTGAAAATGTGTGTGGCATAGATACTCATTAGTCAGAACACTATACAATCCAGACCATGTCTGATAATTTGAGAATCATTATTCTCTAGACAACAGGTTCTTAGATTATAAAGTATTTATCTTAAATGTGCTAACAAATACTACATAAACACATGCAAAGTTTAGACCACGAAACCTGGATCTATTTTATTTTCTTGTAATTCTTTTTTTCTTAAAAAAAATTTTTTTTTATATATTTTTAAATAGGATAATAATTGCTTCAAATATTGTTTCTGCCATACATCAACATGAATCAGCCACAGGTATACATGTTTCCTCTCTCTTGAACCAAGATCTACTTTAATTGGAGCCTATGTGAAGGGTTTTATGGTACACTTCAGTATGAAATTAGCTTTTAAATTGATGTTATATGTCAAAACTGTAAAGAAGAGTTTAAATTAAAAAAGCTTTGGCTCAGAAAGCTAGTGTTTTCATGATTATAACTGACCAAGATAGCCTTTTTCAGTTTGAAAATTGTGCTTTGTGTAATGACGTCAAAAGCTCGTTTCCCTGCCTTTCTCAGCAGCAGGAAATTGTTAATAATTTCTTTAATCTCAGACTTCATGAGTCAGAAGCCTTTTAAAATTGATTTGGACTTTGATTTCATGACATACATATATCTAAATGAGTTGTACATTGACACAAGAACCATAGTTCTATAATTATCTTCAAATCAATAGGTATATTAAGTGTGTTTTTCCTTAGGGATTATTATGAAACTGATGTTGTGTTTTGTAATTGATGACATTTTAGGATTGAAAAAATAATGTTTTTTTTAAGCCAATAATAAAAATACACAAGTTTGTAAATGATTCACTCATTACTAAAGTAAAATGAAATATGTCACTTTACCTGCGTGCAATTAAATACGCCTACTTGAGTGGAAGAGGGGATGGCCCTATAGCCAGTGTACCACAAACTGTGCCTTAATGTGTGTTATGTGTGAACCTCACTTGCTGTGTGTGCCAGAGTGGAAGAAAGGGTGAGAAATAATAGTCTATACTTGGCTGAGAAGGCAGAAGGATGGGGAAGGGGATGGCTTTTTTTCCATGGTGCTTTGACATCCATCAACCAAGGAATTCTGGTCTCTCTCTTTGTTCCTCCCTGCCATCTCCCCAGTAAAGGGAGTTTAAGATAGAAAACTGGACATGCAAACCTCTTTCTGCGTTTGTTTTTTTGAAATGTGTCATACCTACAGACAGCCTGTGTTGTGGTCTCTTGCTGGAAATGTATGTTTTGCAGCGAAGACTGTCTGTCCCTGCAAGAGGAAACCTGTAGTTGTTCAGGACTGCCAATGCCTTGGTGAGCAGATCTGTCTAATTCTGGGTTTGATACTAGGTGGCCATTGTTGACACAAACCTCAATCATATCCTTTAACCTAGACTTTTTCATCAATAAATCTGACTTAAATCTCTGCATCACATTTTGTCTCTGAAGTGGTTCAGAAGTCAGGAAGGGAAAATGGGTGTTATTTTGAGTCCCTCATAACAAAGATTACTGTAGATTGTTTCAATGTAAGCATGAGACAAAAACCAAATTTCTTTCTAATTTTAGATTTTTTTTTTAAATCATGGAAATTCTATTGAAAATGGGCAGTGTTTAATTACAAGGCAGTATGCAAACATTTGTTTGGCATATTTAAAAGGTCTACTGACTTAGCGTTGTGCTAGACCACAATATTGATTCTAGATTTAATTTGAAGGAGAGGATATAAAAACAGTATCTCTGCCCATCCTGTCAACTTTCTTGAGTGTAATTTTACATATGATAAAATGCACTTACGGTAAGTGTAAGAGTTTTGACACTATGGTAAGTTGAAGAGTTTTGACAGTACCATCAAGATGGAGAATATTTCTATCACCCAGAAAGTTCTCTAAAGTTTATTTATATTCAGTTCCCTTCCACCCCACAAACACTGTTCAACTAGTGATTTGCTTTCTGTGACTACACACTGATTTGACTTTTCTAGAATTTCAAATAAATAGATCATACAATATATACTCTTTCTGATCTTCTTCACTTAGCATAATACTTTTGAAATCCATCCATGTTGAGATTCACCCATGCTGTTGTGTAGTGTGTTCCTTTTTGTTGCTGAGCACTAGTCTGTTGTATGGATATATCACAATTTGCTCTTCATATCTGTTGACAGACATCTAGGTTGTAGATGAACATCTAAGTTTTGATCTGCTGTGAATAAAGTTGCTGTATGCATATGTCACAAGTCTGTGTATGAATATATATGTTTACCTGGGGATTGAATTGCTGTATTTTATGGTAAGTATATGTGTAGCTTTAGAGGAAACTGAATCTTCTAAAGTACTTGTACTGTTTTGCATTCTGACCAGCAATGTATTAATTTTCTGTTGTGCCATATCCTTGCCAATGCTTGGTACTGCTGTTGGTTTTCATTTTAGTGACTTTAGGGCTTCTCTGGTAACTCAATTGGTAAAGATTCCACCTGCAATACAGGAGACCCCATTTGATTCCTGGGTCAGCCAGATCCGCTGGAGAAGGGATCCGCTACCCACTCCAATTTCTTGGCCTGAAGAATTCCATGGACTGTATAGTCCATGGAGTCACAAAGAGTCAGACATGACTGAGCAACTTTCACTTCAGTGATTTTAGTGGATGTGTAATGGTATCTCATTGTGGTTTTAATATGTATTTTCCTGATGATGTTGAGCATCTTTTATATGCTTATTTGACATTTGTATATCTTTTGGGAAGTACCTTTCAAAATATTTTGTCCATTTTTTATTTGGGTTATCTTATTTTTGAGTAATAAAAGTTTTTATATATTCTGGCTAAAAATCTTGAGATATATGTATTGTGTATACTTTGTTCCCATGGTGTGGCTTCCTTTTTTGGTTTTCATTTTAAAAAAATTATCTATTTATTTATAACCATTGAGTTTTAGTTGTAGCACACAGGCTCTTTGCTGCAGTGCTAGGGGTTTTCTCTAGTTGTGGTATGTAGGCTACAGACAGCATGTGCTTGGTAGCTGTGGTGCATAGGCTTAGTTGCCCCTCCACATGTGGGATCTTAGTTCCCTGAACAGGGATCGAACCTGTGTGTGTCCTACATTGGAAAGTGGATTCTTAACCACTGGACCACCAAGTCCCTGCTTTTTTGTCTTCTCAGTGATATCTTTTGAAGAGTGGAAGTTTCTAATTTTGATGAAGTCTGTTATATTTCCCTTATGGTTGTATTTTTTGTGTACTTACAAGATCAGAAAGAATTTCTCCTTTCTCATAGAAGTTTTACAGTTTTAGCTTTTATACTTAGGTCTGATTCAAGTTAATTTTTATGAAAGGTATGAGGTAAAGGGCTAGGTTTCTTTTTTGGTTTTCAGTTATTCAGGTACTATTAATTAAAAAAAGACAATTACCCTTTCCAATTAAAATACCTTCACCATGTATTTGAGGGTCTGAGTTCTGTATTCTGTTACGCCGATCTATATGTCTATTACTTGTTTTTTTTGGCTGTGTCTTGTAGCTTGTGTTATCTTATGCTGTTCTACATATACCATCAAGTTGTGAATGAAGACAGTTTTCCTTCTTTTCAAACTGAATGCTTTTTATTTCCATTTCTCACCTTATTACACTGGCTAGAACCTCTAGTACAAAAGTTCCCCAATCAGGGATTGATCCTGGGCCCTCAGTAGTGAAAAAGTACCAAGTCCTAATCACTGGACTACCAGGAAATTTCCCTGTTCTTAAAAATCAGCATGATTTTTCTAACTTTGTTCTTTATTTCCTAAAGAATTCTTGAGCTGTTCTGATTTCTTCCATGTACATTTTAGAATCATTTGTCTTAATCTACATGTAAATCTGCTGGAATTTTGATTGGAATTGTATTGAGTCTGTAAATCAGTTTGGGAAGAACTGCCGTCTTAACCACCCACTCCAGTGTTCTTGCCTTGAGAATCCCAGGGACAGGGGAGCCTGGTGGGCTGCCGTCTATGGGGTCGCACAGAGTTGGACACGACTGAAGCGACTTAGCAGCAGCAGCCATCTTAACCATGTCACATCTTTGAATCCATGGTCATGGCATAATTGTCATTGTTTTAGATCTTTAATTTCTTCATCGTGATTTTTAGTTTTCTGTGAATGAATCTTGCCTATATTTTTGTTGTTTATCCCTAGGTATTTCATATTTTTCTAATGCTGTAAGTATGTTTAAAATTTCATTTTCCAGTTTGATACTATTACATAGAAATACCTATTTTTGTATACTGACCTCGTAGCCTACAACCTTGATAACACATTTATTAGTTGCATTAGCTTTTTTACAGATTCTTTAGGCTGTTCATATATATTATCAAGCTGTGAATGAAGACAGTTTTCCTTCTTTTCAAACTGAATGCTTTTTATTTCCATTTCTCACCTTAGGTACTGGCTAGAACTTATAATACAGTGTTAAATAGAAGCTGTGAGACTGGACATTCTTGCCTTATTTATAATCTTTTGGTCTTTCACTGTTAAGTATGGTGGTATCTGTAGTTTTTATATACATCCTTTATTAAATTGAGGAAGTTCTTTCCCTAGTCTGCTAACTATTTGATAAATATATTTCCTGCATCCATCTGAAGATCATATGATTTTTGTTTTTTATTCTCTTAATATGATGAATTACATGTATTTTTCAGATGTCAATTGCATTTTGGGGATAAACCCTATTATGATGGAATATCCTTTTTAGATCTTTTTTTATTCAATTTGGAATAAGGATTTATATGACTGTGTTCATGAAAAATATTGGTCTGTAGTTTTCTTTTTGTTGTTTTTTTGGTCTGTAGTTTTCTTGTACTATATTTTTTTTTTTAGTTCTTGAGTCAGAGTAATGCTGACCTCTTTAAAAATAGAGGTTGAAAAGTATTTCCACCTATTCTTTTCTCAAAGAATTCCTATAGATTCGGTATCTTGTTCAATAGTGTTTATTAGAACTAACAAATGTTGTCACTTAGACCTAACAGTATCCTTTTTGGGAAGGTTTAAAATGACAAATTAAGTTTCAAAAGTAGGTACAACATAGACTTTTGTCTGTTGTGTCACATTGAGTGATAGTATCGTTAGATTAAATTAGAATCCCCCCCCCAAAAAAGCCCATTCATTGCATTCTTGATGTCTTAGACTTTTATAATCTATAGATTCCCTTTCATTTTTTTCTTTGCAATTTATTTATTTTTTAACTGAGTTGCCTGTCCTTTAGAATTTTCTACTTTTTGTGCCCTGTCTCTTGCATCCCACCTAATGTCATTAATGTTCCTCTTGACCTACATTTCTTATAAAATGACTTGTTGTTCAGTCACTCAGTCATGTCCAACGACTCCATGGACTGCAGCACACCAGGCTTCCCTGTCCTTCACCATCTCCCCCAGAGCTTGCTCCAACTCATGTCCATTGAGTCGGTGATGCCATCCAACCATCTCGTCCACTGTAGTCCCCTTTTCCTCCTGTCTTCAATCTTTCCCAGCATTAGGGTCTTTTCCAGTGAGTCAGCTATTTGCATCAGGTGGCCAAGCTATTGGAGCTTGAGCTTTAACATCAGTTTTCTGGTAAGAATATATTACGGGTGGTTTTGGATACTTAGACCGAAAGTTAAATATTTCTGGCTATCTGTTTGTAATGTCAGCAGACATTGATTATTATTGCCTAGATTTATTGTTTCATTAGAGGCCAAAAAATGGTGATAATTGTTAGAATTTTGGTGCTAGAAAACATCTTTAAAGAAAAACTTCTCATCAATTATTTTATACCATAGAAGTGATTTATGTAGTACAGGCAGTTTATGTATTGGAGGCTTTGTTCTCCCCCTTTATTTAGTACTTTTCAAAATAATAGGTTGGTTGTACAATATCCTCCAGAGATGACTAGTAAGTGTTCTGTTCTATTTTTGTATCATTATGAAGTCATGCATTGAGATATATATATATGCTGTGTTTCAGTCCTTGCAGTTGTTGTTCATATTGACGAATATTATCCCGAACTTCAGTAGATCGTGCCAAGTTCATTTTTTTCAATGGTTCTAATTTTGTATCAGAGTTTCTAAAACATACTTGGTATTTTCAGGCTGTAAAATTTTTATGAATATGATCGGTATATAAGGATATATATATACATATATATACATTCAGTGAAATTACAATAATTGTGATTTCAGTGTTTAACTCATTTTTTAAAATTTGCAGTATTAAATATTGATTTTTTTATTATGGAGGAATATGATTTGGCTCTCTTTCATTTCCTCGATATATTTACTTACTACTCCTGCATCCATTTCCAATACAGTTGATTGTAATTTTGGCCTCAATCTATATTCATTGTTAATATGACTATGTAATTATTACACATAGTGGATCTCACTGGGTCAATTATTTTCATTTTACTTTTCGAGTACGTCTCTGTCTTTCATGGAGTCAATAACTGCCTTGTTTTTACATTTCTTAGTTTTCTATGTAGTATATATTACAAACATCCCCTCTGACTAATAGAAATAGAATACTCCCCTCAATATTCCAAATATAAAACAATCCATTAATTTTCTTCTCTTTCTTTCTTGGTTTTAATCTAGAGACATCCTGAGCCCCCTCTACTGCCTTTTACACAGTTTTACTGTGTTTCTCTGTGGATCTGTTGCCTTGAGTTCTCTTTCATCATTATTCTTGGAATTCTCTTGGCTTCCTCCTTGTATTGAACTCAAGACAGAGAAATACTTACCCAGTTGTTCAGATTTCAGTGTAGGGACTTGCTGTGGCTGAAAGTTGTTATGACACAGGTATGTTTGCCGTGCCCTGCCCTTCTCTTCTGTGGTGGAATGGGGTAGATGACCTAAAAGGGTAAATACAAGGTTATGGATGAATGGTAGAGATACTGATGTGAATACAAGGACAAGAAGCCCAACTATATTTCTCTCTTTTCTTCCAAAGTCCTTCCAGCTTAGAGTTAAAGCCCCATGTGTGACCCAGGGCAGCTCCAGGTTAAACAGTAGGGTCAAATGTTCTCTCTTGCTCTGAGTCTCTCTTTTTCCTGATTCCATTTTTGGTGTACCTGGAGAGCAATCATGAGATAATACTTACAGCATCCTAGACTCAGGTTCAGTTGTAGTGGGAAAGTGAAAGTGAAAGTCATTCAGTCGTGTCCGACTCTTTGTGATCCTATGGACTATACAATCCATGGAATTCTCCAGGCCAGCATACTGGAGTGGGTAGCCTTTTCCTTCTCCAGGGGATCCTCCCAACCAGTGGATCAAACCCAGGTCTCCCACATTGCAGGTGGATTCTTTACCAACTGAGCCACAAGGGAAGCCCAAGAATACTGGAGTGAGTAGCCTATCCCTTCTCCAGCAGATTTTCCCCACCCAGGAATTGAACCAGGGTCTCCTGCATTGCAGGCAGATTCTTTACCAACTGAGCTATGAGGGAAGTTATGAGGGTGGTGGGAAGGGGGAACTATGAAAGCAGCAAAGTTCATGGCTTGTTTTATTTTGAAACTGACAAGCACTTTAGGAAAAAAAATCACTGTTTTGTGTAGTGCAGATATTCTGCACTCAGTCCAAGGCCAAAGGTATAGTTCACAGGGAATACTACTGTGCCTTGAGTTTTCCATGGCCCCCTGTGGCTATGGCTCCAATAAGGAACTTGTGGAGACAAGTGGCTGTAATTTGGGAAATGATTCTTGCATTCCATGGTTTTCTAGTCAAGGTACCATTTGAATTGCTGTATCAGTATCACAGTTTTTTCTGACTTGACCTGGTTGGTTAGATTATGAGATTGTCTTAAAGATTATGAAAGTAAAAACAAAAAAAGGGAAAGTTAGTTGTTGCTCAGTCATGTCCGACTCTTTGTGACCCCATGGACTGTAGCCTACCAGGTTTCTCAGTTCATGGAGTTCTCCAGGCAAGAATACTAGAGCAGGTAGCCATTCCCTTCTCTAGGGGATCTTCCTGACCCAGATAATGAAGCTGGGTCTCCTGCACTTCAGGTGGATTCTTTACTGTTTGAGCCACCAGGGAAGCCAGTGGTTGTTACAGTTATGTTCCTGTCTACTGTATCCTATTGGAACCAGATAGGGTTTAATACTAACCGTTTAGATAATGAGAACTGACCTACAGAAAAAGTTAGGGACTCTGAATGGTCAGAAACAAGTTTACCACCAAAAACTGTCTTTGCACAGCATAGTTGGTAAAGCTTATAAATAAACATGGAATAGATGGTGAACAGTGCTGAATGTTCTTTTTAGAATAAGCCAGACTCAACAATAAAAAGACATTTTTTTGGACTGAACTGTATCCTCTGAAATTCACATGGTAAAGCCCTAACTCCCAGTGTGACAGTATTTAGAGGTGGGCCTTTAAGGAGGTAATTAAGGTTGAATGAGGTCGTAAGAGTGGGCCTTAATCCAGTGTGACCAGTGTCCTCTTAAGAGACACCAGGGATGCATGTGTACAGAGAAGCCCATGTGGTAAGACAGGAAAAAGGTAGCCATTGCAAGCCAAGGGGAGAGGCCTTTGGAGAAACCACATCTGCCAGTGCCTTGATCTTGGACTTTGAATTTCCAGAACTGTGAGAAAATAAATTTCTGTTATTGAAGTTAGCAATTCATGGTATTTTGTTATGGCAGCACTAGCAAACTAATACGGACATATAAACCAATTTAAAAATGCATAGATGATTTGAATGGCCATTTCTCCAGAGAAAATCTACAAATGGCCAGTATGTATATGAAAAGATTCTCAACATTATTTGTCACTGCTGCTACTGCGGCTGCTAAGTCGCTTCAGTCGTGTCCGACTCGGTGCGACCCCATAGACGGCAGCCCACCAGGCTCCCCCGTCCCTGGGATTCTCCAGGCAAGAACACTGGAGTGGGTTGCCATTTCCTTTTCCAGTGCATAAAAGTGAAAAGTGAAAGTGAAGTCGCTCAGTCGTGTCTGACTCTTAGCGACCCCATGGACTGCAGCCAACCAGGCTCCTCCGCCCATGGGATTCTCCAGGCAAGAGTACTGGAGTGGGGTGCCATTGCCTTCTATTTGTCACTAGGTAAATGCAAATCAAAACCTCAGTGAGACACCGCTTCATACCCATCGTGTGCTCAGTCATCATCATGTTTGACTCTCTTGTGATCCCATAGACTGTAGCTCATTAGGCTCCTCTGTCCATGGGATTTTCCAGGCAAGAATACTGGAGTGGGTTGCCGTTTCCTCCTCCAGGGGATTCTCCCTGATGCAGGGGTAGAGGCCCATCTTGTACCTCGGCAAGCAGGTTGTTTACCATTGCGCCACCTGGGACAGTGACATTCAGATGGGTGGATTTGCTTGCATCAAATGCATCTGACAGAAATATATGGATCACAGACTTTGAGCGTGAACAAGGGGTGACTCTTGAGGGCCCAACTGAGTTATACTTCATTAATCCAAGAGAGTGAGGAAGTGAATGGATCAGGATCATGGGGAAAGGAAACCCTTCTGGGGTACTGACCTGATCAGGATGGACCCTCTGTGTGCATCATACCCATTAGGATGACTATAATTTAGAAGACAATAACAAGTATTGAGGATGTGGAGAACTTGACATTGCTGGTGGGAATATAAAATGTTGCAGTCACTTGGGAAAACCTGTGGCAGTTCCTCAAAAAATTAAATGTGTAGTTAATTTATGACTCAGCACTTTCACTCCCAGATATATAGAGAAATATCTCTCCCAGATATAAAGCAGTATCTACCCCCTCCCAAAAAAAAGTTGTACACAACTGTGCTATCAGCATTATTAATAACAGCCAAATTAGGGAATCAGTTCAAATGCCCATCAACTGATGCATGGATAAACAAAATGTGGTATATTCACACAAATGAAATATTCAGTTCAGTTCAGTCGCTTAGTCGTGTCCAACTCTTTGCCACCCCATGAACCGCAGCATGCCAGGCTTCCCTGTCCATCACCAACTCCCGGAGTTTACAGCTATAAATCAGAAAGTACTTATTCATGCTATGTGAGTGAAACTTGAAAATATTATGCAGACAGTAAAGGCCACATATTGTATGATTTCATTTATGTCCAGAATAGGCAAATCCATAGAGATGTAGTGGTTGCCCTGGTCTAGGGGGAAAGATGAATTGGGAGTGACTGCAAATGGGTCTGTGCTTTCTTTTATTCTGGAATTAGGAATGATGGTTGCACTCTGTGAAAATGCTACAATACTTTACAAGGAAAATTTTATTGTGTGTGAGATTTATTTCAATTAAAAAAAAGAATCAGCTAGAATCAGCATTCTGGGTGGTGAATCTGAAGTAAAGGATGAGTGAGTATACCTTGACTAGTATTGCAAACTTCTGAATAAGCCTTTGTTTCTCCTCCCATGAACATGGATGATGAATATATTCATTTATATGTAAATCTCCATGTCGTCTTTGCCGACAAAGGTCTGTCTAGTCAAAGCTATGGTTTTTCCAGTAGTCATGTATAGATGTGAGTTGGACCATAAAGAAATCTGAGTGCCAAAGAATTGATGTTTTTGAACTGTGGTGTTGGAGAAGACTCTTGAGAGTCCTTTGGACTACAAGGAGGTCAAACCAGTCCGTCCTAAAGGAAAGCAGTCCTAAATATTCATTGGAAGGACTGATGCTGAAGCTGAAACTCCAGTACTTTGGCCACCTGATGTGAAGAACTGACTCATTGGAAAAGACCCTGATTTGGGGAAAGAGTGAAGGCAGGAGGAGAAGGGGATGACAAAGGATGAGACGGTTGGGTGACATCACCAACTCAACGGACATGAGTTTGAGTAAGCTCCGGGAGTTAGTGATGGACAGGGAAGACTGGCGTGCTACAGTCCATGGAGTCGGACATGAGTGAGCAACTGAACTGAACTGAAATGTTGTTTCATTGTCCATATACATGGAAGAAAAATAACAAGTAAAATAGTCTCTGAAAACATTGTGTTTAGTCTTTGGTTGCTGTTCAGTTGCACAGTCGTGTCTGACTCTTTGCCACCCCATGGACTGCAGCACACCAGGCCTCCCTGTCCCTGACCATCTTCTAAAGTCTTTGGTTAGCATGGTAAAATAGAACACTTTAGAAGGTTTTGTTTTGTTTTTTCCTTTTCCATTATGGTTGATTACAGGATATTTTTTTTAAGGTATTTATTTTTTAATTGAAGGATAATTGCTTTATAGAATTTTGTTGTTTTCTGTTAAATCTCAACATGAATCAGCCATAGGTATACATATATCCCTTCCCTTTTGAACCTCCCTCCCATCTCCCCTCCCCAACCTACCCCTCTAGGTTGATACAGAGCCCTTGTTTGAGTTTCTTGAGCCATACAGCAAATTTCCGTTGGCTATCTATTTTACATATGGTAATGTAAGTTTCTGTGTTACTCTCTCCGTACATCTCACCCTGTCCTTCCCTCTCCCCACTGTCTCCATACATCTCACCCTGTTCTTCCCTCTCCCCATGTCCAACAGATCTTCTTTTCTAAGCTAGCTGAAAATCACTAAGCTGTCAGGTCTGTGAAAATGACAGTCTTGATTTTCTGGTATTATTCAAAAATATCTTTTAAAAATTGCAAAAAAAAAATTATAACCCCACTCCTGGAGATTATTGCTGCTCAAAGTATGTTCTCATACTGGCAGCATCACTATACCTAGGATACAGCGCAGAGCTACTGAATCAGAAAGTTAGTGTTTCCACGAGCTTTCCAGATGACTGATGCATGGTAAAGTTTGAAAAGCAGACTAGAGAATTTACAAGTAGGAAAGGCCACAAGTCTATGCTAATGTTTCAATAATAAATATTTAGATTCTTTACATGTAGCAGGTTAAGCATAATACTGTCTCCGCCACCATCCATACAGACTGGTAATTTCGAGCACACTTTGCACCCAGATCTTGGTTTCTAAATGCCATTCTTTATTAAGTGGCTCCAAGGCTTTGTGCTATTCTTGCAACTTTGCATTGGACATTATTTGTAAAATAAAGAAGTTAAAATATTTCAATTTCAAAAGATGGAAGATGACCTGAAACACACAAAAATCACACAAGTTTCCAAAACTGATTGGAACTCCAATTGAGTGTATTTATTTATTATAATCTCCAAAATAATTTCAGTTGGCACAACTGCTTCTTAAAACCACATTACTATCAGGCTCAATTTAATTACAACCAAGCAATTCACAAAGACATTGTAAGCAACAAAACATGCTCAATATTTCTTTGAGAAAGGTGCTTCAGATATGTGTACAGCATGCCTGGGCATTACACAAAACTTTTAGAAGATGATTCTTACATGCCCAAGTTTTGTACCTCTTCTGTTGTGACATCTGTGAAAGGCTAATCCTTCCACACCTCCCGTAAAACCCTTCATGGTGCAATCTGCCTTTCTCTTAAATTTTAAAGAATATTCTAAGTCATTCCTTAGGAAAGTAAAACTATACACATTTCCAAGGGGGAAAACAAGCTGCTTACTTTTTATACTATACACTTCAATTATGGGTTACTAACACTTTTTAAAAGCTTTGTTACATTTTAAAAAGTACCAGCTAATGAAGACAAAAGTACAAAATATTTATCAGCACATTAGGTTCTCCTGAAATCACAGTTTTCTGGATAGATACATGCAGCATCACTAAACATTTTTCACTATGTATTACACATAGCTTGGAAAGAATTTTAATATTTCAGCCTGTAATGTCCATGTCTTAAATAGCATTTTGCTTTATTCCTTTAATAGTGCTAAACTCTTTTAAAAATTTGTATTTATTTTATAGATCTGACTCACTGAATTTTCAACACCATGGTCTCACCTTGGTTATGAAAAAATATCTTAACATCTGCAACTTCAGCTGGTTATACTAGGGGGAGAGGGATTACCACAACTTTATTATACCTCGTATTAACAATAAACCTTCTCACAGAGAAGAAAATACTTTAAATATCTTGAATCATATTTACAACAATAAAATTCACATTTCATGCTTTAGTGAGACCCTTAAATCATCCACAAGACAGTCCTTTATAGTTTATTGGAATAGAGCCCTTCTGTACATGGACTTCTGCTGTGTGCCACATATCAAGCTCTTGATTTTATGAAAACAGCAAAACTTATGTTGTCCTCCTGTCAAGTAGAAAAACTGAGGGTACATCTTCCCAGCCATCAGGTTGTCACCGAAACGCTATTATCACAGCGAGGTGGCAGCCAAGGCTTCGGACCTCAGGACCCAGAAGGAGCAACTCGTCTGTCCGCAAAGTGCTCAGAAGCCCGGGTGTTCTCTAATGTGCGTGATAGGATGAAAAGAGCCCTCTCAGCACTGGCCAAACAGCTCACTGATGTGTCTATTGCACGGGATCTTCGAAGCTTCCAGAAATAGTGCTGTATGTCTTCCCTTTACTACTATATACATTTTTCTGATAAGTTCAGCGTTTCACTGGGAAACGTGACTTGCAGGGAGCTCCCCTTGGGGGCGGGCCCAGCCCTGCAGCTCCCGCCAACCTCGTCCACCAGTAAGAAGCTCTCCGAGTCCTGCCCCTGTGAGGAGTCTGAGGTCTCCGATATCCGCAGAGTCCTAAGCGACGTGCTGTCTATTTGGTTCAGGCCCACGCCGGGCACACCTGGCAGCAGATTCCTGCCTCCCCCGAGGCCGTTTTCACTGAGTTCTGGCGTGTACAGGAGGGTCTGCGACGTGCTGCTGATCTCCTTCAGCTCCCGGGAAAGGAAGGAGCGGGAGTGGCCGGACACGGCGGAGGACGTCCTTCTGCTGTCTGAGCAGTGCGGTCCCGAACGCTCCCTGCGCGACCCGCCGATGCGGCAGAAGAGGCATTTGATCTTCTCTATGGCTTTACTGAGCACTGTCTTCCGCAGGAGGATGTATATCCAGGGGTCCAGGATGGGGTTCACGGAAGCAATTCGGATGGCCTGCAAATCCGGGTTTTTGCTGATGACTGGCTCCAGTTGTGGCCGGTATAACTGGTTGACGAACACCCGCACCTGCGAAAAGGAGATGTCCACGTTTAGTGTTTAGCATTCATTCATCAACTGGGAAAAAATTTGCATGCAACGTCTAACTTAGTAACCTTGCTGTGAGTGCTTAGTCGCTGTCTATCCGACTCTTTGCGACCCCATGGACGGTAGCCCGCCAAGCTCCTCTGTCCAGGGGATTCTCCAGACAAGAATACTGGAGTGGGTTGCTACGACCTCCTCCAGGGGATCTTCCCGCCCCAGGGATCTAACCCAGGTCTCCCGCATTGCGGGTGGATTCTTTACCGACTGAGCCATTAGTAACATTAGCTGCCCTCTTTTCTGTTAGTAAGTGCCAAGAGGGGACTTCCCTGGTGGTTCAGTGGTTAAGACTGGTATTTACAATGGAGAGGCCTGGGTTCAATCTTTGGATGGGGGAACTAAGATCCCACATGCCTTGGAGCACGGTCAAAAAAATTTAAAAAGTTTAAAAAAGTGCCAAGAGCAGCATATATAGAACCAGGAAGACCACCGATTACCATTTATCGAGTTAGTATAACTTTAATATATCAGTAACCACCTTATGAATATCTTCTCTGGGTCAAAGATGGATAAAAGAATGCAATGTGTGTATAGGTGACATAGGCATAAAGAATTTTATTAACTTCATTTCTGTGCTTTCTCACAGAATAGTGAGAAACTTTTAAACTTGGAAATTTAAACCAATATTTGAATCTATTATTATCTAGAATGGCCAGAGAATAGTTTTTATTTAATCTAGTGTTATCAACTCTTACTTCAAAAACCTTTTCCATAAACCAATTATGTGTCAATAGTTTTTTCCCCCTCTAACTGCATTCCTCACCTAGATTATTGCATCAACCACCAAACTAGCTTTCCCATCTCCACTTCCTGTTCTCTCCAAACCATCCTCCAAACTGCCACCAGAAGATTATTTCTCAAATGCAGATTTGATTATGCTACTCGGCTGCTAAACCTTCAATGGCTTCCTGCTGCTTGGGAACCATAGTTCTGTTCAACATCTGTCACTGTGAATCCATCCTGAAGCCTCCACTGGAATCCACCCCTCCTTTGTATCTCTGGAGCATTTTAGAATAAACAGCCAGGAGCACTCTGGAGAGACCAGACTCACTGAAGAGAGTATAAATTTGTAAATTTGAGGAAAACTATCATTTTATTCCTTAGTGGAAAGGCACTTCTTATTTTCTCTGTTTTTAAAAATTAAAGTACAGTATTATGTAAATGACAGGTGTACAGTATAGTGATTCACAATTATTAAAGGTAATACTCCATTTATAGTTATTATATAATACTGGCTATATTCTCTGTGTTGTACAATATATCCTTGTATCTTATTTAATACCTAATAGTTTTACCTCTTAATTCCCTACCTCTATATTGTACCCCCTTCTCTTTCCCCACTGGCAACCACTTGTTTGTTGTCTATATCTGTGAGTCTATTTCAAAAAGGCACTTGTAAAACATACACTTCCATATTTACTCCTAAAGAGTAGATCTTAAAAGCTCTCGTCATGAGAAAGACATCTTGTAACTAAGTGTGGGGATGGATGTTAATTAGACTTATAGTAGTGATTATTTTGCAATATATACAAATATCAAATCATTATGCTATGCACTTGAAATAAATATAATGTTACATGTCAATTATATCTAAATAAATATATGTGTATATAAATACACACACACACAAGACACACACCAAAAAACCCAAAATTTTACTGTTAAAGGATGATGATGCTATCTGAGTCTTACTTCTAATTCCACCAGGATCATTATATAATAATCTCACAATAATTCATATAAAAACAGTGGTTTTTAAGATAATATAATTATTTGATAATTATTACTTGCCATTAGTAATTATTTTAGGTCAGGGAGAAGTAAGAGGTGAGTCTCACGGCCAAGAAAGATGCATTAAAAACCATAAAAAGAAGAAAGAACTATAGAAGCATAGCTGGAGCCATTTAACCAAGGGCAAATATGTCTAATATTAAGAAGAGTTGATGACACCGCCACTTTGTCAAACAGGATAATAATATTTATGGGGTATGAATCACTAAGAAAGAATAGGGATATTTTAGATTTATAACAGACTGGATAAAAAGAAGTCTAAAACATGTAAATAATTCTCATTAATCTGCAAAAGTCAACTTATATGAAACATTTCTAAATGATGCTAGATCAGTGGGGTGTAACTGTATTTCTACTTCTTCCTATACTGGAAGACCTCAATCAACTACAGGTATATAATCCTTTATCAAGAAGTTGCTGTTGTTTTGATATTCATTTGTTTTGTTTTCAGTTGCAAAACCTGAACTCACTAGACCATGATGCTATTTATAATTTTATTTATTCCTCTTGATGTGAATATTCCCATGTTTTGCTCCAGAGGTCCCTTTCCAGTTTCTGATGGGGATATTACATATTATATGTGGATTACTAAATTACTTTTCTAAAAGCCAAGAAATTCTGAATTTAAAACACACTTGGTCCTAAATATTTTGGATAAGCAATTACATACAGCCCTGTAACTCTCATAGAATAAAATGGTGAAATGGCTCTAAGATGAAATTATTCCCTTGATCTCTGGAAGACAGCTAAATAAAAAGTGTACTAGAATGAACAACAGTATATGATGGCTACTCTTTTTTTTTTTTTTTTTGCCCAAACCACACAGCATGTGAGATCTTAAGTTCCCTGACTAGGGACAGAACTCACACCCCCCTTCAGTGAAGTTCCTATGATAACTCTTAAAATATTTTTAGAAACTATGTTTGTATAAATGATTCTACCAAGACGAAGGATGACTGACCTTCTGTCCTTTCAAAAACCAATGGAACAAAGCATCTTGATTTCTTCCTACCATACTCTTCATTGAGGTTCTCAGCGGTGCCTGGGTACAGAGATTCCCTCAGGTCTACGGACCTTTTCTCAGATGAAGTGTTACTGAAACCAGGAAGTTTTGAGAACCTTATTTAGATCCACCACCCTGTTGGTGGCTGATTCTGGCCTGGGCCTCAGGTCTCCAAATTACTTTCATGTTGCTTTTTCTGTTTTACCAGGCTAGCTAGCTTTCTACTTAAGAATTATCTCCTGACAATGGAAATATTGGTAAAATACAAAGCATGAGGTCTATATTTTACTCACATCACACAGTAGGTTCTTAAGGGTAAAAGAAATGATGGATTTAAATCTGGACTTAGTATCATGCCCTCCCCTGAGTGTGCTGCAGCTAACTTGCTTCAGTGGTGTCCGACTCTGTGCGACCCCATAGACGGCAGCCCACCAGGCTTCTCCATCCCTGGGACTCTCCAAGCAAGAATACTGGAGTGGGTTGCCATTTCCTTCTCCCCTCTGAGTGTAGCCTCTAGAAAAAACCCAAGGCAGGATTTGGGTGAATTTGAGACTTTTAGCCAGTAGGTGGCAGTGTTGCTCTACTTGGGAGCTGGTCCCACAGCTCTCCCTAAGAGGTTTGCCCAGCCACTTCAAGACCCTCTTTCAGAACAGAATTTTAAATCTAAAGTTTGCATTTCTTAAAACTTTAACATTGAAATACTTCATTGGTAGTTGTTTCTCCCACCGCTTCCTCGAGGGAAACACATTTACTACTGAAAGGAGTAAATTTTTTTAACACCTGAAATGGCTATAGAAGGAATGAAATTTGTAGCTATTTAAGGGAATAAACTAGGAGTTACCATTTATTTTTTTTAATTCCTATGACCCTTCAGAAAAGTCAGTGTTGTAAAAAAAAATTAATAGTGAAGTTTCATAATCAAGGTGACAAGAGGCAAGGAAAGAATTATTTTGTGGCTCACTTCATGCTCAGTGGTAATTGAAACTATAAGGGCATGAAAAGGAGCCTTATTTCAGTGTTCCATGGTGTGTGTGGGCGGGGTGGGCATACAATTAATATAAGCTAGTGAACCTGGTCATTTCATGTCTTCTCAGGAAAGCAGAGCTCATGGGGTAGCAACAAAGATGAGTATGAAAAGCAATGTTCCAAATTTAGATGAAAACACTCTAAAAAGCTGGTAAAATGATTTGAAAAAAATGAAGACGGAGCTTTCCTTTGCAGCATGATCTCAATGGAGACTGACTTGAATAGAGAAAAAGAAGACAAAAGTGAGCAAAAGCTCCACGCACTTGACTAGATTTCAAAATAACCACAGCCATCTCTGCCTCACTTTAAAGGCTGTACTTGATTTGCTTCCCCAAGGGGGCAGACCCCAGATTAGGATGGGACCATCCACAGCAGGACTCCAGCGTCACGAAGGGAGGAGAGAGCACTTTTCTGCAATTCTTGTCCAACAGGCTCTGTATGTTACACCAATAAACGTGTTCAGGCAGTTTTCAGTGTTGGAAGAGCGTGCTGCTAAGAAAACCGAACCTCTGAGGCGGGTGGGGAAACACCTTAAAAGAATTCACTGAATACAAACAACGTATATAGTCTCTTGCAATTTTATTAGTCTATTTCTTCAGTAGCTGCTGATTTGCACATGTGGCTTATTGTTAGCACTGGCATACATGACAATATTCTAAACTTGTTGAGGACGGCTAGAGATTAGGATTCAGGAACATACCTTGGAAAAAATATGATAAACCCAAAATTAAATGTGATGACGGGAAAGCTATAAGGAAGGCTACATGTTGTAAAGATAAATGCCCAGTTCTGTTCAAATCCTGGCTCTCTGCTCCATATAATTTATGAGCAAAATCATGAAAGGGCTTAGTACAAATATGTGGAAGCTTGGCTACGGTGGAATTTATCAATAATATGAAAACCACAGCTTAGAGGTCGCTTTGGGGTATAGTTAATGACGCGCATGGTCTCTAAAACACATACTTCCTGTTTAATGAATTAACCTGTTGGCAGGGAATGTCTAATTGAAAAGGAATGTTGAAATTTTGATTAGACTGATTTGGGAGTTGACTGTCGACATAGAAATGCTTTCCAATAAATGACGAGAACCCGTGATTGGATTTGTATGTGCTCCTTGTTCTGTTCCGAGCACATGAAAGGAATGTTCTATGTGTGATCAGTTATCTAACTGCCCTGTGAAGGGTCTAAAATTGACACAGCTGTTACTAGAAATTCTTCCCACCTCCTTTTTTTTTTTTTTTTTTAGTGACAAAAATCTCTAAGTAAAGGAGAGGGGAGAGAGTTCTTGGGTGGGTGGTGGAATGAGAGCTCGGTTTTCCTTCCCTCTGCATTACTGACCGGCCATTTAACTGCAGAGCAACTGCTTTACCTCTACGGGTCAGTGTGTACACTGAAAATTTACTTCTGAAGTGTTTAGTTTCTTTGAATCCTTAACTTTGAACATTCTAACAAGAACCTTCAAGAATCACTTCAGCTCTGGGAGGAAGAGATCTTGTTAGCAGATATTCCATAAAATCAAGCCTTGACAGGTCAGCAAAGCATGGTGAAAAGAGCCTTAGACTAGGACTCACTCCCAGCCACCCAGTAAATAGCATGAAATAAAGTCATTATCTGCAGTTGAGGAATCTGAGGTGCAGAGACAGAGAAAATATTGGTCAGCCCTCCTTTCTTCCTAGAGCTTTTTTAAAGACTCAGAGGAGAAGCAGGGAAAAACAACCTTACTTTTATGTGCTGCTCCAGTCTTCAAGGTACTACTCCTGCGTCTGCAGTTTTATGTTCTGGTTAAAATTCTGCTTTTGGGAATTGCTACTTTTTAAAAATTTAGCCAAATTTATTTGGAAAAAAAAAATCCTTCAGGTTCTGCTGTAATAGTGCCTGGATTTATGGCATTCTTCATGTACCTATGTGATTTTTAACTCATCTGGAACCCCATCAGTTTCTTTTAGTTTCCACTTCCAGTCTGCCCGCAGTAAACAAAAGTTTATCTATTTACACAGTTTTCCTCTGCTCTAATAAACCTTTGGCGATCAAATGCTGATGAAGGCTTATACAGACAACTAGTTTATAGTAAGGAACCAAATAAACACTTAAAGGAAGCTATTTTCCTAAGTTTCACTCCTCCCAGGCAGAAGATGAATCAAACTGGCCATTCTACTTTTAATAGAGGTGAAGGCTTGCTACTTCAGAGTAAGAAGAAAGAAAATAAAAGAAACAAGTAAGCAATAAATACTGCCATAGCATGCCTGTGCATGGGGGAAAATGCCTTTCAAATCCTGTAGTGTAACTGTTTAGCCCTGAGGCCAAAGACTGGATTACAATAATGTCTAACATTAGTAACAAAATTAGGTACCAGACATTGATCCAGCTGCAGCATTTAACACCAGGACCTTAGGCTGTCTCACTTGCATATTTCTAAAGAATTCATTCCCTTTTATTTATTTTGAGCATAAACTCTTTCATTTCTTTAGCTTCTCTTGTATTTCAAAAACCAGAGACTGCTTATAAACAGAACAGACAAAATGACATTAACCTTGTCCCACTAAACCTTGTCATGCAATGTTCCCTGTTGATTGTATTTACATCTTTTCTCTTCATTGCTTATGACTCACTTTAGAAAATTTTGCAACTTCAGCACAGTTCCTTATATAACTGCAATTAATTTTTCCAACCTTTCTCAAATTTCCATTCCAAAATCTATTTTATGAGATATATATATTTTGGAGAACAAATTAAAATTGACTTTTATACTAAATTCAATACCAACTGCCTTCTAAGAGCCACTGTCGTTTTTCTTTCTCTGATATCCGAAAGTCAAAAATGTGGCCGCTTTGCAGTGATGCTTGTTTTCCTTATGTATTGTAAGTCAAGGTTTGTGAAACTGCACATCAAGTGTATTTGCTCTGTTATTTCCAAGGCATTTTAAGTGTTTGGAAGGGTTTGATTTGCCTCCAATAGGATTACCAACCAACTTGATTTGATAAAGTTAAAAGAGATTCTTCATTAGTTTCCTTGAAACTGAAGATAGATCTGACTGTTTTAAAAGTCAGAGTTCAGAAATTTTCAACTCAAATTACAATATGAATGTGAGAAATGTGGAAAAAAAAAACAAAACAAACAAACCAAGAAAGTTGTAAAAGTGATCCAAGGAAGGCTACAGCTGTGAATGCTTCCCTTTTAATTCTTTCAGTCATTGCTAAACTGTGGGCGGGTGAGTAATATAATGACATCATTCTTATCATTAATTTACAATTAGATCTATTCTGAAGCTACCATTACTTGTATGATTTCTTATTACTTCCAAAGGTATGTCTATGTGATTATTTCTCAGCTGAGCCATTTTCAATTTGCAGGGTAAAAAGGTTAATATCACTACACAACACTGACTTTTCAAAGAGTAGACAATCCTTGTTAGTTTAGATGTGGTCAGTCTGCAAACCACAAATATAACTCCTATAATTTCTTGCCTCTTGTTCCTTAAATAATGTCAAAGGCTTTGTGATAAATGGCTTTGCCATCAGATCTACCATTTCAGCCCGTAAGAGGCTTTGAAGAGAACAGTTCATCTGCGACTGTGTGGTCATCAACAGCTTCGCATGCTTGCCTCCAACCAAAACACAGTTTAAAAGTTATGTGCATGTTGCTAAACCTCTAGCTCTGATTCCTCAGTTCTTTAAAGTGGATGTTCTGTAAATAACAACCACTCACTCTGGCATTTACTGTTCTGTAAAACATAAGGCAGAGGCCACAGAAGGAGGCCCCAGCCAGAGCTGTTTCTTCTAAAATCTCCCTCTATTCTAAAGGTGCCATTACAGACAGTAAAATATGTTTATGTGGCTCAATTAACTCTGTAAATTATCCTGGGTCCTGGGAGGGTTTAAAGGCCCTTCTGGCCAATTATATTTACTTCTGTTTATACAAATTGGCAAGAAGCTACTGTACACCGGCTCTCCGCCACCTTGGAGTTCCATTTACAGATGGAAGGAGTTTTATCCATCTGTAATTTTATATAATATTTTATATTAAAATATTTTATTAGATATAACATCAATTTTATGATATAATATTTTTATCTTAAAATCTCTGAATAGTATTAGTAAAGGAAAAGATGGAATAATAGCCTATAACATTTATTTTCTCATGCTCCCAATCAGCATTCAAGAAAAACAAAACCAACTTTTTCAAGTTGATAGTTTAGAATTTCCAGGAATGTGGTGTTTTGAGATATAGAAAACTCAGGACTAGTTGCTTTCATGAGAAACTCTACATGAAGTATTATGTGCATCTGCCCATGGGTTTCTAGTGCAAAGAGAGGAGAGCTAGGCAGACTTTCAAACTTTCTGCTTGTAACATTTTAAAACATTTGAAAAGTTAATGCACAGGCAATGTTAAAGAAGATGGTGTCCTTAAAATAAAGTGTACCAAAACGCAAACTCACACACACTGTTTCGAAGGCCAAAATTAGAAGTGTTCTAGGAGGGAGACATGACGTCATATTACAGAAGCAGCCTTGGGGTTAGATTGGTCTGAGGTTCATCTCAAGTTGCAAAGCTTTGGCTTGGCAATAAATAAGGTGACCATCTGTAAAGCCCCATCTCTCTAGAAAGGCACTCTATCTCTCACAGTTGAGAATGTGAATTCAATACCCCAGGTGCATCAGCCTATCCTCAACAGGTCCCCTGAAACACCTTGCTTTCCTGGCCCCTAGAAAGAATGAAGCTCTGGGCCTTGCCCATGGAGGGCCACATGTGTACCGAGATGTTTTCCTGAGGGACTCACTGCATGGCAAAAAGCAAGGAATTTAGCTTGACAGTCTAGTTCTGCGGGATTATTTTAAGCAAGTAATTCCCAGTGTAAAGTGAAGGAGTTAGACCAAAATGCATCCAATATCCCTTCAAGCTCTAAAATTCGACATAAGCTACCAAAAGAAAAATTTAAAAAAAAGACATAAATCAGAACACTAAAAACCCTACTACTGTAAGGAGTGGACACCAAAGAAATCACCGGCCCCGACGGTTCGGATTCTGCCTGAGGATGGGGCTCAGTCATACTACAGCGGTTTCCTCTCTACATCCGACGGAGAGCGCGCGTGTTCTCGGAAGGCTCAAGGCCACTGTCAGGCAGCCTGAAGTAGGGGCTGTCCCGGGAGGGAAAGGAAACTAGGCTTTCGGGGAAAGAAACTCGGCGATGTAGGGGAAAAGCACCTGCTGCACCTAGCTAGCGACGGGGCCTAAAAAGAGCCTGGGCGTGGGGACCCCACGGTGGCCTGTGGCCGAGGAGAGGGAGAGCAGGGAGCGGGCGATGGAGGAGGGAGGTGGACGCAGGAAAAGGGCCGAGTAGGGCCCTGGCCCCTGCCACTCACCACAAGCGGGATGGAGCAGATGAGCACCACCAGAGAGGTGGCGATGAGTAAGATGACCATCTGGATCTCGGCGCCCGCGATGCGGCGGAAGCTCCGGCGGCGGCGAAAGTCGCTGAGGCGCGGCAGGGCTGGGGAGGAGGCGGCCGGGGGAGCCCGGCAGGCTGTTGGGGCCAAGGCGACGGCGGCGGCGGCCGCGTGGTGCTGCTGCTCGGTGCCCAGCGAGGTGCGGCGCATGAACTGGCGGTGCATGCGGAGCAGCGCGCCGCACACGAGCACGTTGCAGAGCACGGTGGCGAGGATGAGGAAGGAACTGAAGCCCGCATACATGTAGGAGAAGGCGGCGTGCGCTGTCACGTTGGTGGTCCAGTCGATGAAGCACCAGGTGGCCGGGTACTGCAGCCGCGAACTGCCCAGGCCCATGCTGGGCAGCGCGCAGAAGAGCACGTTGGACGCGTAGACCGCGAAGAGCGTGAGCCCCGCCAGCCGCTTGTCCACGTAGTGGCTGTAGAAGTAGGCGTGGTTGATGGCCAGGTAGCGCTCAATACTCATCGCACAGATGATGCTGAGCCCCGACAGGCCAAAGAAGAGGAGGATGAAGGTGCTGTACTCGCACAGCGCGTGGCCCCCGGGCCACTGGCCCTTCAAGTAGGTGGCGATGGTCACCGGGCTCACCAGCAACGTGCCCAGCAGGTCGGTGACCGCCAGCCCGCATACCAGTGTGTAGAAAGTCGTCTCCTTCTGCTCTTTGCGCGACTTACAGAGCACCACGATGGCCACCAGGTTGCCCACCACCCCGAAGATGAACATCACCGCCGGGATGGTCACTGGGCTGTTCAGTGGGTTGGAGGCCTGGGAGGATGATGCATTGGTCCCAGGGGCGGTCATGGTGGTGGCCGACGGTACACTGCCTTGGAGTGCAAGGCTGGGTCTGTGGAGAATAGGAGAGAGACGAAGAAGCGATGAGGAGAAATTGCCACCTGCAAAAAGGTGTCAGACCCGCTCCCAAGAAACAATATGCTGATGAGAGATCGGGGGAGCAACTCGATCCAACATCGTGGACTGTAGCCACTTATCAACTCAGCTACCTAAATCTCCAGGCTCCGGATAAGTCCTGCCGGCAGCACCACTCTACGGGCATTAATATTTATACGTTGATACGGTCTTTCTCTCCTCTCACCAACCCAACTCATTCCATTGCCAAGATGAACAAGACCTATCTCAAGGGAAAAGTGGCTTGCTCGTTTTCCCGACAGATTCTGAGTCAATAAAAGTCTCGCTGAAAACAAGTTATAGAAGATAATTTGAAGAGAGCACTCTTCATTTCCTGGCTACGCTCAAGGGGCGCCCGCACCGCTCTCTGCCCAGTGCCCCCAACCCTGTCTCACCTGTGGAAGCCGCGGAGGTTGCAATTACGTAAGCCCCCAGGGTCAAGACTCAGATGTCCTGGACAAGCCTTCAACCTGCCCTCAGCCGTGCCCTGTTCAATGTGGAGCTTGCCAAGCCTCTGCCTTCTCAGAGCCTGCTCTCGGTGGCAGCCAGTTTTCCGGAACTGGGGTCAGTGGTCAGCTTTCAAAAACTTGGAGAAACAGAAGGGCAGCGAAATGGGTCAGTGAAGCCTGATCATGGATTGCTTTTTTCCTTCGTCTTTTCCTTCGTTTCTTCAAAGACGATCCAAGCTTTGCGGAGCCCGCAGGAATCGTCCGTGGGCGGACAGCTCTCAGGTGTGCGGCGGCACGCGCTGGTGGCACCGAGCCTGGGTACCGGGCTCGGGCCGCCCTCCTCCCCAGCCCAGGGCAGCGCGGGCGGCTACCGGGGCTGGTGGCTACAGCTGAGGGCGCTTCTGACGCCCTGGGGGTGGCTTGAGGTCCCCTCGGCCCGAGGCTCTGACCTGGGGCGGTTCATCTTCCTCTCGGGCTGCCGGGTTTCCAGCTCCGCTCTTGCCAGTCCAGCCTCTGTACAAACTTTCCTGCAGCTTCAAGTTTCCCTGGCGGGGGCGGGGCCACACAGCGCGCGGCCTGGGCGCCCATTGGCCAGATGTGAAGTGGGTGGGGCGCTCGCTCGCTCCTGTGCGCGGCGAGGAAGCGCTGAGGGCCGGAGGGCGGGGCCCCGGGCGGCGCGGGTCCCACCACGCCTCTGCCCGCTGCTTGTATGCGGCTTTCCAGCCCACCGCGGGGCTGGGATGGTGGAGGCTTGGCCTCCCTGCTCCAGGCAGGTGGTGCTGAAAGGTCGCGGTCCGCGGGGACCCTGGGGGAATCCCGGTATTCTCCTGTGCACCCTCTTAGCTACTTTGAACTCGGCATCCAGGGCGGACAGCTCTGAAACCCTCATCTTTTCTTCCTCGCTGCCTCCTTCTCCAAGTGGGCTATTTCTCTCACCTTCTTCAGCCGAGTTGCAACATCTGGGTGCTGGGAAGGGAGGTCAGCGGCTTAGGACTCTACCTAGGAGCTATCGAGGTGTGTGTGTGTGTGCGCGCGCGCGGCTCTGGGAGGAGAACGTGTGGGTGCGTGCGCGAGTGGCCCCGGATCAGAAGTAAGGGTGTGCGTGACTGTCGTGGTGGCTGGATGGAAGAGTGGGCATCAGGATTAGGCGGAGAAACGACGAGGAATCCATCCTCTCACCACGAAAGGAGTTCGTTGGCAGTGCCTAGACAAAAAAAAAAAAAAAAAAAAAAGGTGAGGGGGTGGGGGGAAGCCGGGACAGCAACGTCTTCCGTCGCAAGTGGCAGAGACCTGCGGCTGCGGAGAGCCGGCGCGCGGCCCTCCAGGGGACGGACAGTGACTGCGGAGGGCTGCTTGTCGAACCGCGGAGACCTTTGTCCTCCTTCGGGGAACTTCTCCGGCCCGTGAGAACGGTTAGACTGAGTTTCGTGTCTGGGCTCGGTTAACAGTCGGATTTAGACACCTTCACCATGAATTCTTGGAAAGGCTGATACTGGGATTGTTTTCAAGTAAAGGAATTGTCCAGTCACTACCTCACTGGTCAACTCTTGGAAAAGCCTATTTGCTCTACCTTTTAACCTTTGAATTACAATTTGGCTTCTCGTTATCCCCTTCTTTCTATTTTACTTGCTACAGTCAGAACTGTTCTATTAATATTTTACTTGCTAAAGTCAAAACTGAAAACTAAAAAAAAAAAAAAAAGATTGTAAAACTTTATGGCATAATTATAACCGCTTCACCATTTTTTTTAAACCGTAAAGTGAGATTGTGTGAGCCTTCATAATTTCAGTTCCTAGGATCTCTTTCCAGAGGTCGATACATGCATTTTAAAATAATGCATCTCCTCACAGGATAAATAACTTGATCCTTTTATATGCTAAAGCGGGCACTCATGCCTTTATTATTTCGTGAATGTACAAAACTAAGAATTTATCTGGTGCTCCAGTTATTCTCAAGTGACACAGTAACAAATGAGTAATAGGAGAAACAAAGCATTCCAGTTTTCAGCTAATTACAGGACATAATTGTATAAGACACCATGTGGATATATTGATATAACATCAATCTGTTGTTTGTATTGTTTCCACATGAATATCAGGGGTTCGGAAAGAAACACATTTGGTAGCAGATACAAAAAGAACTGATGAAGATCCATCAGTTTCTCAGAGCCCGAATCCAGTATAACCACTTCTGTTGTCTGTGCTTCCTGTTAAGTAGTAAGCTCTAGGATTGTGTCAGCATTGAAAAAGGAAACTGCACGTTCTACCCCCAGTCTTTTGTGACCACATTGCATCACAGTCACCCTGTCAGGTGGATGTTAGTAAGAGTTTGAAGGGGAGGTGGGAAGTTCCACTTACAATCACCCTCTGCTAATAAAATTTTTTTTCCAGTTCTCTTTGCATTTGAAGTTCCTAAAATGGAGAACAATTTTAGTTGGTCCTTGTTAACTTTTCATGATGAAGAGTATTTTATATAAAAGTTGAGGCACTCTGTTGAGAGAATTAGGATTAGAGATTTTAGCACATTGCTGATAAATTGGACTTGTTACCAATAGAGCTGTTTTTCTTACTACGCATTTGCACTTACTTTCCAAAGTAGCTTTATGAAAATGAAAATAAATAAGAATCCAGAACATTAGACTGAAAAAATGTTAGGAGGTTTACCTCTACCGTCTCTTGGTACATGATTCTTAAAACTTAAGTTTAAGCCTTCAAAAGTAGAAGTTGAAAATTTGGAAACAAATATTTTATTTTCTTTATTTGAAAAACTGGGACACTGTTGTTCAGTGTCCCTCACGCTGTCCTGGGAAGGTACATTGCAAAAGAAAACAAAGAATCACCATGATTCTTTGTCATTTGATTCTTTGACAATTCTTGTCATTGTTTGTGTATTTTATGAAAAAAATTTATTCTAAGCATTGATTTATTTCCTCTCTTGCAATTTCTGCCTCAATCCCTACTCTACACTGCAAGTCCCTGTTTCAATTCTGTCATCAAATCCTCCCTGAAGGTTTGCACTAGTCCAAGAATGGCCTCATGATCCTTTTGATTGCTCTCTGCTAGCTAATTACTGGACTATTCTTGTAGATCAACATCATAAGGCAGGAACTCTTAAAAGCAGAGTCCACTTGGAGGCTACCAACTACATTCCCTTTGACTAGGTTGAATCTTCCTTGGGTCAAAAGAATGGGTAACAAAGGGGCTAGTCCTGGGAGGAAGGTAGCAGGATGAATCAGATCTGGCCTGGACCATATACTGAGGCAAAGCTGGCCAGATCTTAGAGCATTCCTAAACAGCTAATATTCACGTATCAAAGCCCACACAAAACCTGCTCTGTGTCATTCAGGACTGGCCATATAGATACTCAAAAAGGTGAAAAAGGTGTTGATCTGGTGCAGATAACCCAGTGCCCATGGCCACATCTGTCTTCCATGTGCTCACCCAACTGGTTTAGTAAATTACAAGCATGACATTAACCTGATGTTGGGCATGAAAAAAGGTCCATGATTGTGGCTTTGGTCCCTCCCTTTTTAGCAGTGCATTTTAAATGTGCACCTAATTATTTTCATTTTCCAAGCATAAGTTTTGTGCTGATTCTGCTGCTTAGGGCTGTTATACATGTTAATACTGTGATTGACTCCTCAGCATCTTCATGTGGGCCTAAATTACCACTGTGGAGGCTGGTCACCACCAAGTGATTGCTTCAGGCTTGCTTCTTCTCTGACAGTTTCACTCATCAAAGTGACAGCTTTCTACCTTTTTATTCTTCCCCTCTTCTTTCTCCAGACAGATATTTCCACTGCACTCCCATTGTAAACTGGGCTAATGGACAAAGAAAGAAGATTATTTAATTAATATTGATCATTTTGAAAAAGAAACTTTTTATTTTGTATTGGAGTATAGCCAATTAACAAACAATGTTGTGATTGTTTCAGGTGAACAGTGAAGGGACTCAGCCATACATATATTAGTGTCCATTCTCCCCCTCAAACTCCTCTCCCATCCAGGCTGCCATACCACATTGAGCAGAGTTCCATGTACTATTCAGTAGGTCCTTGCTGGTTATCCATTTTAAATATAGCAGTGTGTACATGTCAATCCCAAACTCCCTAACTATCTTGCTCATTTTGGAAGGTACAGGTGGAGAGATAAAGTCTTATAAGTCCAGGTGTCTCTTCTACAGGAAGATGGACATGCTGATTATATTTTAGTTTCTTCTCACTTCCCCCAAATTGCTGTATATTTTAGCACTTCAGAAAATACACAGAGACTCCCTGGTTTAGTCATCAACACCCTCATTTTCTATAGCTTGTTGACTGCTTTCCACGGAACTTTCACAATTGCATTCAAAAGTGAAAGAAGAAAATGAAAAAGTTCGCTTAAAGCTCAACACTCAGAAAACTAAGATCATGGCATCTAGTCCCATCACTTCATGGAAAATAGATGGAGAAACAGTGGAAACAGTGGATGACTTTATTTTTTGGGGCTCCAAAATCACTGCAGATGGTGACTTCAGCCATGAAATAAAAAAGACGCTTTCTCCTTGGAAGAAAAGTTATGACCAACAGCATATTAAAAAGCAGAGACATTACTTTGCCAACAAAGGTCCGTCTAGTCAAGGCTATGGTTTTTCCAGCAGTCATGTACGGATCTGAGAGTTGGAGTATAAAGAAAGCTGAGCGCCGTAGAGATGCTTTTGAACTGTGGTATTGGAGAAGACTCTTGAGAGTCTCTTGGACTGCAAGGAGATCCAACATAAAGAAAATCAGTCCTGAATATTCATTGGAAGGACTGATGCTGAAGCTGAAACTCCAGTACTTTGGCCACCTGATGCAAAGAGCTGACTCATTGGAAAAGACCTTGATGCTGGGAAAGATTGAAGGCAGGAGGAGAAGGGGACAGCAGAAGATGAGATGGTTGGATGGTATCACCGACTCAATGGACATGAGTTTGAGTAAACTCCAGGAGTTGGTGATGGACAGGGAGGCCTGGTGTGCTGCAGTCCATGGGGTCACAAAGAGTCAGACACGAATGAGCAACTGAACTGAACTGTGCTCATCTTAGTAACCCCCTTGAAGGTGTTAGGTGGGTGTGATGGAGACCCATGCTTTACCAAATCCTGTTTTCATTTTTTTCCTGAACACATAGCTGGATGGCATTTCCCAGACTTCTTGTGACTAGCTGAGGCTCATGTGGCTGTATTCTGGCCAGTGGAAATAGGAGGAAGTGATGTGTGTCACTTTCAGGCCTGGTCCCTAAAGGACCCTGATCCTCTGTGCTCTCTATCTTCCCTTTTCTGCCAACAGGATACAAGGCCCTGGTGTATGGCAGAACAACTAGGTAGAAGGTAACTGGGTCCCTGTATACCTGCATGGAGTGAGGACCTCATTCTAATCCCAGTGACCTTCACTGGACAATGAAATGAAGAGAAATAATCCCCTGAGATTTGAGGGGCTGCTTGGTTGGGCAGTTACCCTGTGCTGACAAAACAGTATGATTGGAATCATCGGTCTTCAGTAATGAGACTATGGACACAGAAAAGCTATGTGACTTGCTCAAAGGCACAAAAATTAGGCCAGCTGAAATTTATCCAGTGCTTAGCTTGTGTGAGACAGTGTGCTGAATGATTTATGCATATGTCATCTAACCACACAAGAAACCTATGAAGAAGGTACTACATAGTAGTAGGCCATTTACAGGTGAGCTAACTGATATTTGGTTGAGGAATGTGGAGGAGGACATTGTCATTTCTTAAAAGACTACAAAGCATTTGGGGATGGCAATGTGAAGGGTCCCACTGGCTGCTGGTTGAGGCTTTCTGACCATCTTGATTCAGTGTGACCCTGGCTGTTTGCTCTGCCTGTCTTCCAGTTGATACCTTGTCTGTTGATTGTCTTTCCAATAAATTATTTTCCTACTTAAATTGATCGTGCTCAGTTTCTATTGCTTGCAAATAATCACCCCACCTAGCACAGAGAGGTTGAGTAAATTACAGATCACAGTATTGATAAATGGCAGAACAAAGATTTAAATCTAGGTCTGTCTAATCCCCAAACCTCTATCTCTAACCTCTGTATTTCTTAGCCCAGGAACTACAGCCACATGACTGTTAGTCTTCTTTTTTTCTTTCTCAGTATCATTGGCTTTGGGATAAAGAAAGTCTGGATTCAAGGTCATAGTAAATAAGTGAAGTTGCCTAAACCTTACTGAAAAGGAGTTTTTACTACATTGATTCTTTTGAAGTTTAAGTAATATAGTAATCCACATGAAGAAAATTTCTGGCACATATTAAAAATAATTATTTTTACATAGTTATGTTCCCCAAATTTATGCATATAGCATTTATCCTCCCTGATGTTTTAGAGGGCATCATAATATATTAAGTATATATTACTTTGATAGAACTTATTTTTGCCTCTGCCTTGCCCAAAATATCTAAAGACTGGTTGTATATATAATCACAGAAAGAGAATTAAGGTATTTATTAGATAATTTTGGGCTTTCCTGGTGGCTCAGTGGTAAAGAATCCACCTGTTAATCAATGGAGGAGATGTGAGTTCAATCCCTGGGTCAGGAAGCTCCCCTGGAGGAGGAATGGCAACCCACTCCAGTATTCTTGCCTGGGAAATCCCATGGACAGAGGAGCCTGGTGGGGCTATAGTCCATGGGGTCACAAAAGAGTTGGACATGACTTAGCAACTAAGCAATAACAATAACAAATAAGATAGTTTAGTCAATCCCCTTTCCTTCCCTTCGTGAGAATGAAAGAATTACTTTCAAAGTGATGATTCCTATTGCCTACTTATGTTAACTTTATTAGATAATTTCTCAAGAGTACACCTAATATTGACTGTAATCACAGTATAGCTATTGAGCTGATATTAGTAAATTTTACTCAGACACAGAATTTACCTGGTTTTCTTCCAAAATAAGTTTCCTTTTTTTTTTTTAAATTTTGAGATATATTTTCTTTTTTTCTTCTTTTTCTTCCTTCTTTTTTTGGTGTGCTTATTATTATTATTATTTACTTTACAATAAAAAAATAAAATATGTGCACACAGTGCATTTGTTTATTGACTTTAACAAAAAAGAAAAAAGTTGATTTGTGTTTGGAGAGACTTTATTCTTTGGAAGATCAGAAATGTAACATTTTACTGGAACTAATATCCTTTCTAAAAACCATCTTCTGATGGATAAATGCTTTAGAAAATGATGATCTATGTATCTTAAAAAATATTAATATATATGTATATATATACATATATATGAAAAATGTATATAGATAATTTAGAAACTAAAGGACAGTATAAAGAAGAAAGTAAAAAAACCTGTAATCCCACAACTTAGAAATAATCAATGTTAATATTTTCTTGAATTTTGATTATCTTTTTTCTAAACATATGTAAGTTTTTATTGCTCTATTGAAAACTTGGAACTGTATTGTATATATAAGTTCTGTATTCTCTACTCTATAACCTAAAATTACATCAGAAGAATTTTCCAATTTAATGAAATCATTTCCTTTTAAATGGCTTAATTAATTTCTAGTAATGTTTGTAATTTATTTAATAGTTCCTTTAATGTTCAACTTTTAGGATGTTTCCAATTTTTGCTGTTACAGATAATAAACATGCTTAAACATAAAAAAAAATTTTTTTTGAGATATTTATAAGAAGAACCAAGGCACTTTTATTTGGAAGAAATGAATGCAACTCTCCCTGGAAGCAGGGAGCCAATGTGGGGAACTTGCAGAGGGGAGGAAGACTGGGAGGGGGACATTTTCAATCAAAAATGGATAGAAAAAAAGCAAGCATCTTTGTGAGCAAAGATATGATGGGGAAAGTAGCTGTTCTTGGACAGGGCTCAGCCTGTTCTGCCAAGTACTGTTTATAGCTATGAGGTCCCTTGACTTGCATCAGCTTATCCAGGGCGCCACTGGAACCCTGTCCTGCAAAAACTGCTAGTCTGCTAGCACAATGCATGGCATATCCAGAGTAACATGAGTGTTCAGAACTTACCCTCTTGACCTTTGTCATCCATACAAATTCCACTCTGCATCTAGTCTCACAGTAGTCTCTTCATTTCCGATACTTATATGCAGACACATCCAACCTAAAGAGATATACACACAAGTTGCTGCCCCCAGCCTACCAATAAACGCATCCCTGTGTGCATCCTCAGACACAGATCTCTCAGTTGACCCAGGACGTGGACAAACATGATGCTTTCATTCTTCTGTGAGTGAGGTGCTTTACCTGGTGAACTCATTGCACTTGAACTGCCCAGTCACAAACATTTCTTCCTCCTTTCAGCCTGCCATTCATTCATCCATTGAACAAGTACTTGTGTAAAGGACTAGGATAAACTCTGAGTGCATCCTTTGAACAAAATAAACAGTTCCTGCCCTTATGTAACTTTGTGTAATGGGAAAAAGCTTACTGTCCAGAAAGGGAAACATTCAAATAAGCACATACACTTAGATATTTACAACCTGGCATCAATGCTTCATTTAGATTTGAGAGCAGGAATGGCCATTCTGAAGAGGTGGTATCTTCTAACCAGAGTCTAGTTTGTTTCCCTTCAAGATGGCTCTTTAGTTAACAACAGGTTATCTTCCACTCACAGTACAGGAAGCTTTAAGCATATTCTGGCTCAGAGCTTCTCAAGCACTCTGTTTGATGCTTCAGAAAAGATAGCTGCACACTCTATAGGCCAATGGCTAGATCAGGGAAGGTTTCTGAGAATTCAGAGAATGGATCTTGAGGAAACTGTTGTTGTTCAGTTGCTAAATTGTGTCTGACTCTTTGCGACCCCATGCGCTACAACACACCAGGCTTCACCGTCTTTCACTAAGTCCCAGAGTTTGCTCAAACTCATGTCCGTTGTGTCGATTATGCCATCCAATCAGCTCATCCTCTGTCGCCCCTTTCTCCTCCTGCCCTGAATCTTTCGCATCATCAGCTTCTTTTCCAATGAGTTGGTTCTGTGAATATTCAGGCTTAATTTACTTTAGGACTGAGAAAACTAGGAGCTGAATAAACCCAACTGAGGTGCATTGAAGTAAAGGAAATCATTGAAATTTGAAAAGAGGAACCTATGACCTGAGAAAATCTACCACTTTACTGGGAACTTCTGCAACAGAAGTTCAAAGCTCTTTGTTGTGGAGGGTGAGGTAGAGGAGAAGTGAAGCGGGATTGCTCTCTGAGGATAGTAATACCAACTTCTCCGACTATTAAAATTCAAGTCAAAATTAGTATCAGGCCTGCCCAGCTCCGTGCATTTCATGTTAAAAAGTATTGGTCACAAAGGAAACTAAAGGTATAACCAAGACTTTGCTATAGTTTAAGAAGGTCTAAGAGTATGAAAGTCAAAGTCAATGAATAAGGCTGTTTGTTTTATAGGAAAACTTAAAAAAAGCTGTAGTACTTAATTTAACAAGAAATGAGATTTGATTGTATAAATAGCAGTTTTAAAAATATGACTTTCTGATGCTAAATTGTTTTGTGTTTTCTATAAACTACATTTTCTATAATCTATTAAATAATAGATTATATATTAAAAGAGCTATATAATTTGCCTAAGGTGTTTCTGCAGCAAGATTCAATCATTTAATCTAGCAGAAGAAAAGCAAGTACATCTTTTTAAATTGAAACATAGTTGACATACAATTTTATGTCAGTATCAGGTGTACAACAATGATTTGACACTTGTGTACATTATAAAATGACGACAGATCTAGTAACCATCTGTCTCCAGAGTTATTACAATATTACTGACCATATTTCTTTTACTGTATATTATATCCCATGGCTTATTTATTTTCTTTTTTTTAGCATGTCTTAATTTATTTATTTTTAATTGGAACTTTACAGTGTTGTACCAGTTTCTGCCATACATCAACATGAATTAGTGTATGTATGTTCCCTCCCTCCTGAACCTCCTTCCCACCTCCCACCCCATCCCACCCCTCTAGGTTGTCAGAGAGCACTGGGTTGAGCTGTCTGCATTGTAGAGCAAATTCCCACTGGCTATGTGGTAATATATATGCTTCAATGCTACTCTCTTAATTCATCCCAATCTCTCCTTCCCCTTGCTATGACCACAAGTCTGTTCTGTATGTCTGTGTCTCTATTCCTGCTCTGCAAATAGGTTCATCAGTATCAGTACCGTTTTTCTAAATTCCATATATATGCATTAATATATGATATTTGTTTTTCTCTTTGTGACTTACTTCACTCTGTATAACAGGCTCTAGGTTCATCCAACTCACTAGAACTGACTCAAATGCATTCTTTTTTGTGGCTGAGTAATAATCCATTGTATATATGTACCACAAGCTCCTTTATCCATTCATCTGTTGATGGACATCCAGATTGCTTCCATGTCCTAGCTATTTTAAATAGCACTGCAATGAATATTGGGGTACCTGTGTCTTTTTCAATTATGGTTTCCTTAGGGTATATGCCTAGTAGTGGGATTGCTGGGTAATATGGTAGTTTTATTCCTAATATTTTAGGAATCTCCATATTGTTCTCCATAGTGGCTGTTACTAATTTACATTGCTACCAGCAGTGCAAGAGGGTTCCCATTTCTCCACATCCTCTCCAGCATTTATGGTTTGTAGATTTTTTGATGATGGCCATTCTCAATGCTGTAAGGTGATACCTCGCTGTGGTTTTGATTTGCATTTCTCTAATAATAAGCAATGTTGAGTATTTTTTCATGTGTTTATTAGCCACCTGTATGGAGGTAGAGAAATGTCTGTTTAGGTCTTCTGCCAACTTTTTGATTGGGTTGTTTGTTTTGGGTATTGAGCTGCTTGTGTATTTTGAAGATGAATCCTTTATCATTTGCTTCATTTGCTATTATTTTCTTCCTTTTTGAGGGTTGTCTTTTCATCTTGTTTGTGGCTTCCTTTGCTGTGCGAAAGCTTTTAAGTTTAATCAGATCCATTTCTTTTTTTTTCTTTCTTATTTTCATTACTCTAGGAGGTGGGTCATAGAGGATCTTGCTGTCATTTTTGTCAGAGTGTTCTTCCTACGTGTTCTTCTAAGAGTTTTATAGTTTCTGGCTTTATATTTAGGTCTTTAATCCATTTTGAATATATCTTTATGTATGGTGTTAGGAAGTATTCTAATTTCATTCTTTTACACATAGCTGTTTAGTTTCCCAGCATCACTTACTGAAGAGACTGTCTTTTCTCCACTGTATATTCTTGCCTCCTTTGTCAAAGATAAGGTGCCCAAAGGTGCTTCGGTTTATCTCTGGGCTTTCTATCTTGTTCCATTGGTCTATATTCTGTTTTTGTGCCACTACCATACTATCTTGATGACTGTAGCTTTGTAGTATAGTCTGAAGTCAGAAAGGTTTATTTTTCCGGCCCCATTCTTCTTTCTCAAGATTGCTTTGGCCATTTGGGGTCTTTTGTGTTTCCATATAAATTGGAAAAGTTTTTGTTCTAGGGAAAATGCCATTGGTAATTTGATAGAGATTGCATTGAATCAGTAGATTGCTTTGGGTACTCTAGTCATTTTCACAAAATTGATTTTTCCAATCCAGGAACATGATATATCTCTCCATCTGTTTATATCATCCTTGATTTATATCATCAGTGTCTTATAGTTTTATGTATACAACTCTTTTGTCTCTGTAGGTAGTTTTATTTCTAGGTATTTTATTCTTTTTGTTGCAATTGTGAATGAGATTAATTCCTTAACTTTCTGATTTTTCATTGTTCGTGTAAAGAAATGCAAAAGATTTCTGTGTATTGACTTTATATTCTATGACTTTACTAAATTCACTGATTAGCTCTAGTAATTTTCTGAGAGTATCTTTAGAGTTTTTTATGTATAGTATCATGTTGTCTGCAAACAGTGAGAGTTTTACTTCTTTTTTGCCAATCTGGATTCCTTTTCTTTTTCTTCTCTGATTGCTGTGGCTAGGACTTCCAAAACTATGTTGAATATATATATCACACCTTTTTTTTTTAATCTATTCATCTATCAATGGACAGTTGAAGAAGCAAGTACCTTTTGAAGATATTGAATGTGAGGACTGTGAATTGAATATATATTCGTTTTCTCTCAAATCGTGAATTAGTATAAAAGTGTCAGTTGCTGAGAAGTAAAATTTTGTGAATTTTTTGTGACTGAAAAATAACATACACTTATCAAAAGTGTCTTGCTGTGTTAATGATTTGACTTTATCTCTGATCCTATTCCATTAGTGCTGAAGGGACTTTAAAAGAGCTGCTGACAGTCTAAAGTTTAGGGTAATTCACTCTAAACTATGTATGTTCAATTTAAGCTTTGATAGCAGTCAGTTCTTACTTTAGTATTCTACCTATGGATTGCTGCTGCTGCTAAGTTGCTTCAGTCGTGTCCGACTCTGTGCGACCCCAGAGATGGCAGCCCACCAGGCTCCCCCATCCCTGGGACTCTCCAGGCAAGAACACTGGAGTGGGTTGCCATTTCCTTCTCCAATGCATGAAAGTGAAAAGTGAAAGTGAAGTCGCTCAGTCGTGTCCGACTCTTAGCGACCCCATGGACTGCAGCCCACCAGGCTCCTCCGTCCTTGGGATTTTCCAGGCAGGAGTACTGGAGTGGGGTGCCATTGCCTTCTCTGACCTATGGATTAAAACGTTTTTTTTGGATGCATTGTAAGGCATGCAGGATTTTAGTTCCCTGACCAGGACTGAAAGGAAGCACAGAATCTTAACCACTGGACCACCAGGGAAGTTCCAAAACACTTTTTAATAGCCAAACAAACCATAAAAGAAAAAGTATTATTTAGTTTTGTTTTCCTTTTCCTGACTTGAATCTCATTTAAAATTTTGTTTTCCAAATTGAACATTAACAAAAATACTACCAAATATAGAAATAAAATACATTTCCCTCTTGAAGAAGAGGCCATCCTCCAGATGAGGTTTTACCTGGACTTATATAATTTTGGAGATCCTGTTTACAGACTTCTTTGGGTTCTTACACACCACACAGTCACCTGGGCTTGAAGGTGTGGCACTAGAAATGCCCAGTTTATGAAGTGTCCATAAGTCTTAGACTGTTAAAGGAAGTCCAAAGTTCTCTCTTTTTGGCCCAAATGACAGACCAGTCAGCTTTGAACACCAAATCGAATCTTTTAGACCTTGCCAAGGACTGGTCTTACGAAAGATTTAAAAATACATTTTTAAACAATTCAGTACCCTCTATATTTTTTTTTGAAGACTTCCCTTTCTTGTTTTTAAAAGGTTAGTTTATTCTCTTTGAATTTTGACAGAATGTGCTTTTGCATTTGACTTTTTTCCGAGATTCAGTTTGTGCAGGAGAATTGGAGAATTGGATGTGCTGTTTTACAGATCTGCATAAGCATTCACTTTTAGAGAAAGACACCTGAGATCTCTGTTGCTTTTAAAAGCTCTATTTATTAGAAAGTGGTCAGTTCTGTCCAGGTGATCCCTTCATCGATCTGTAGGGGTTAGTGGCACACTTTTGTTGGGCTTTTGTTTGTTTGTTTTTTAGGAGTTTGAGGAAATCATTTCTCTTGCAAAGCCGGTATGGAGCTTATGATCCCTGTACTAACGTGTTAATTGTGGCATTTTAAGCTTGGGCAAATCCTGACTTCTCTTTTCTCATTTACATCCATAATAATGATAAAAGCTTTCCTATAATTCAAATTAAGACTGTCTTGGGAGCTTCCTTTAAATTTTTTTTTTTTTTTAATTTATTTACTTTTGGCTATGCTGGGTCTTCATTGCCTTGTGGACTTTTCTCTAGTTGCAGAGAGTGGAGGCTGCTCTCTAGTTGCTGTGAGAGGGCTTCTCACTGTGGTGGCTTCTCATTGCAGAGCACAGGCTCTAGGGCACGCAGGCTTCAGTAGTTGTGGCTTCTGGGCTCCAGAGCACAGGCTCAGTAGTTGTGATGCTGGGTTTAGTCGCTCTGTGGCATGTGGGGTGGAACCCATATCTCCTACATTGGCAGGCGAATTCTTTACCACTGAGCCTCAAGGGAAGCCCAGGAGATTCCTTTTTATACCTCTTTCTGTTCTGCAAACCAGGGTTCCCTGGTAGCTCAGTTGGTAAAAAATCTACCTGCAATGCAGGAGACCCCAGTATGATTCCTGAGTCGGGAAGATTCCCCTGGAGAAGGGATAAGCTACCCACTCCAGTGTTTTTGGGCTTCCCTGGTGGCTCAGACTGTAAAGAATCTGCCTGCAAAGTGGGAGACCTGGGTTTGATCCCTGGGTTGGAAAGATCCCCTGGAGAAGGAAATGGCAACCCACTCCAATATTCTTGCCTGGAGAATCCCTATGGACTGAGAAGCCTGCTGGGCTATAGTCTGACATGAGTTGGACATGACTGAATGACTAAGCACAGTGCTCCTTAACACTTCCCTCCACCCATTAAAACACAAAAGAAGAGGTCACCACACTTCAAAAGGACAGAGGTAAAACTTCTCTGAGCAATAATAGTAAATTTAGATTAGCCACTTACCACCCACCCTTGGGTGCTCAGGAAGCAGATACAAAAAGCAGAAAGTAGAAAATTCTTCACAGTATTTCTGATTGGAACTTCTTGCCACTTATTTTAAGTTTCTATTTTATGCAGAGTAGTTTTCCATTTCTGGAACTACCAAGGGTATATATAATAGCTTCTATGACATTTAAATGATCATATACTTCCTTATTTGTCTTATTCTGTTCACAAGCACCCAGCCAAAATCAAATTTCCCGCTTAAGTTGATTCTGCTGCTGCTGCTGCTGCTAAGTCGCTTCAGTTGTGTCCGACTCTGTGCGACCCCAAAGACGGCAGCCCACCAGGCTCCCCCGTCCCTGGTATTCTCCAGGCAAGAATTCTGGAGTGGGCTGCCATTTTCTTATGCACAGATAAAATGGAGAGTGAAGTCAATAACATGAAAAAGCATCGACTGAGTATAAACCTCGTGCCAGGGATTAGGCTAAACCCTTTGTATTTATCTTAGATAAGCCTATAGTAAACCTACAGAAGAGATAGCATTATTGCTTCTGCAGCTCTATCAGGATGTAAAGTCAGGTAAAAAATCCGCAGTCATTTGGTCCCTCTCTTTTCTGGAAGATGGGGCAGGAGTGGACATATACAAGAACGATTAGCATAAGCTGAGATAAAAATGGGGGGAGTGGGAGACACATAGCTACTTTTTTTGTCTCTCAGTTCTCATCACAGACATTGCTAAACCACAACATCATTCTTCCTTCAAGGGCTCACCACCATCTGCTAATGCTGATGCAAGAAATGGAAATTATTTGCTATGCTTGGTTTAGCATATGCTATGTATAGAACTGATTCGAAGAGATACTAATACAAGGAGGTTTTGTAAACTTGCAAGGTATGTTGGTAAGGTTGTCCTTGTCTAGGTGATTATGGAAGGGCTCTGAAGATCCTTCTTCAGGATTTTTTTGCTTTGGAGGGCAAACTTTTTGCCAAGAGAGTAGGAAAGGGGTACAGTAGACAAGAGATCATGATCATTAAATATGTGACTAGAAAAAAAGTTTCACCTAGGACAGAGGGTCCTGCTTTTAAAGCATATTCACCTACTTTAAAAAAGTACTTCAAGAATGTCTAGAATGTATCTAACAGTATCATACATGCCTTTCTGCAAAACACCCTTATTTGCAATTCAGGGAGAATCCATGGAATTCTTCAGGTCCAAATACTGGAACGGGTAGCCTTTCCCTTCTCCAGGGGGTCTTCCCAACCCAGGGATTGAACCCAGTTCTCCCACATTGCAGGCAGATTCTTCACCAGCTGAGCCACAAGGGAAGCCCAAGAATACTGGAGTTGGTAGCCTATCCCTTCTCCAGGGGATCTTCCTGACCCAGGAATCAAACCAGGGTCGCCTGCATTACAGGCAGATTCTTTACCAACTAAGCTATCAGGGAAGCCCTATTCAGGGAGCAGCAGGACAGAAATTAGAGGTAGGAACAGATTGTATTTGGGTCCAACCATGACATTTAAGTTTTCAACTCTTATGAACCATTTAAATCTTCTAGTACCTTAAATGGAATTTTGGAAGCCAAGTAAGGGGCAAGTAATTGAAGAAAAAAAGATTAATTGCAATCATTAAAACCTAACTTTAGTGAACTTTATGATGTTTAAACATACACAAAAATGAGTATTTGAATTGAGTTATTTGAAACCTATGGCTATAATAACAGAGCCCTTTGGGGAATATTTCCCTAAAGGATCAAATATTTATTTATTTTCTCTACTTTATCTTTTGTTCTTTGTGCTTGTGTATTTTAATAATTCTGACTCATATAAAAAAAAAATAGGAGAAGGCAATGGCACCCCACTCCAGTATTCTTGCCTGGAAAATCCCATGGACGGAAGAGCCTGGTGGGCTGCAGTCCATGGGGTCTCTGTCGGACACGACTGAGCGACTTCACTTTCACTTTTCACTTTCATGGATTGGAGGAGGAAATGGTAACCCACTCCAGTGTTCTTCCCTGGAGAATCCCAGGGGTGGGAGAGCCTGGTGGGCTGCCGTCTATGGGATCACACAGAGTCGGACAGGAACTGAAGCAGCAGTAGCTGCAGAAGCAGCAGTAGCAGCAGCATATAAAATAGGAGGCATTTTAAATTGCATTTATACACTTTGAACTCTTTTTTTAATCTCCTTTACTGAAAAAGTGAAACACTATTTCTTTATTATGAGTGCAGTGCAGAACTGACTCTAGAACCAGAGAAAAGAGGAAACTCAATTTTTAGTCTCTTTGTATCTGCCTTAACTATTTCAGAGAATTGACTTTATTCAGGCCAGTTCTGTTACAATGCACTAGTATTTAATGTGGACACTCACAAGAGCTGAGTCATTTTTCTGAATGTTTTCCTGGCCTCCAGCATTCAGTGAGGAATCTCAGTACACAATTTTCTAGTTAATACATATTTTCAAATGAGAACATAGAAAGCATTCTATAGAATAAAAATTCACTGGATAATTTGATTACCTCCATGGGGTGTGGAGAAAGAATATATTGAGATTTTGGTTGTTGGGGGAAAAAAGTATTTAAGAATAATATATTCAAGCTAGTGTGTGACTTGGTGCATGGTTGGATGAAGGAATATCTTATCATAATAAATCAGCATTCTTCCTTACTAATGTTTAATTTCATTGACAGGAAGACTGAAGAAGGGGCATTACAGCATTTTCTCTGTCTTGAATGTTAGTTTTAATTTTATTTGAAAATGCAGGAAAAGAAATATTTGTAAACTTTGGCTTTATAGCATTAGTTTAGTAACTGTGGTATGTTTTCCCCAATGATAACAAAAATACTTAAAAATGCCTAAAGATGAAAAATCCTTTTTAGTTGTTTATCAAAGCATTTGAAAGGGAGGAGAGTGGGGAAGAGAAAAAGGAAGGAGGAAAGGAAGGAAGGGCCAGGAGACAGAGAGAGAAAGAAAATGCCTGTGTGGTAAATCAGGTACACATTTTCTCATGGTCACACCCACAGACTTATGTGATGTTATGGATCTGTCACTCTTTAAGTTCCACCTAGAAGTCCCCAACGCAGCTAAAACAAATCTTCATAAAGAGCCTATATGTCATCGACTACAATCAATAATGTAGGCGATTTGGATGACTTATTAGAAGTGATAAATATATTTTTAGAATGCCCAACGTTATTGCATGGTTTCATTATCAGCAAGGTAAGTTAGCTTTACCCAAGAGACTGAACTTTTAAAAATGACAAGAGGAAATAAGATTTTCTACCCACTCTTTTTCTGACCATAAAAATGTTCTAAATGTTCTAATAGGGATACAGGGTAAATTATTATGTGCAATATCTATTTTTTATAACATGAGCTCAAAAATGCTGTTGCCTTTTGAAAATTAATACAAGCTTAGAATATGTTTTCAATACTGATTCTGCCTAGGAAAAAAGATTTCACGATCAGGCAAATTTTGGAAATATAGCACCATATTCTCTCTTTGTAAAGTTTCATTCTATATTTTATGAAAAGCTCTGAGGTGTCTAACCATTAATAAAACTCAAAGCTCTTTAATTTCATTTTAGTTAGCATCCCTTAAGTTTATTTGATCATGCACACTAGTAACCTGATACAGATTAGAATTCCTTGGAACACATGTGGGAGATTTCTCCAGATGCAGCAAAAGATGCTTTACTCTTCTGAGGAATAGTTGAGAGACAAATGTTGTAATTCCAGTAGATACATATTTATTTCAATGTGTTAGGGAAAATGCACATTTCTTTCATGACTGAGTGGATATTGTTGCTCAGAATGAAGCTAAATTAACGTATGAAAAAGGAACATATTCAAAGAATATATAAAATAAATAATAGTAAAGATAATATATAGTGTAGCAAAATCATGAAGCTGGTAGGTGAATGTCTGAAGTTTGGGAAATGCTACTTTCATCCATAGACAGATTGGATCTGCAGACTCAGACTGGTCATCAGGAAACTTGGGGGAAGAGGGGAGTTAACATTCTGGTTCTAGTTTAAAATAATTTTGTTACCTGGGAGGAGAAGTCCGTTCTAGACCTCAGTTTCTTTATCTATAAGTAGGGAGAGCTGGATTGGAGATCCATGGTTGACTTCAACTTAACTGTCGTTGTGACAGAAGATTGTGGTGGTTTGATCTGCTAGCCCCTTTCATGCACTCTGGGACTCAGGAGGGTTCTTTTATCCCTGTCTAGCTGGAAAATTACAACCTGCATTGCTGTCTTTACCAGGAAAACGGTGGCCAAATGTTGCCCTGACCATGCCTTGGTGAATGCATGTTGACCAAGCTGTCTGGCTGATGCCTCGGATCCTGGATGGCAGTGGAGCCGAATGCTTCATTCTATGGCATGCTGTTGAGACCTCCTTGTGCCTTTTTCTCAAAGTAGCCAAACCAGACCTGCTGGATTTGAGATACCTTTGTGTGAATAGAGAACTTTGGAGTTCAAGCTTCAGAGAGTTCCTTAAGTGACTGGCTAGAGAACTAAGATAAGGTTTAACACTTTTTTTCTTTTAATGCCCCTTGCCTCCCAGTTTTTTGTTATTTTGGAATCACATTTTAAAATGACATCCATTTAATTTATTGAGTCTTTTCTGTCTGGTCTTGTTTTAAATTTTTTAAATGTGACTTTTTGGTTAGATTTATTGCTAGGATTTTGTTTTGATTTTTGTTTGTGTTTGTAATGATCTTTTCTTGTTTTATGAATGAGATCCTGTGATCCATTACATTTTCTAACTGCTTATTGTTAGTGCAATATAATATATTGGTTATATGATCAAACTCTGCCAGGCTCCGTCACTTATTAGCTGTGTGACCTCACATAGTTACTTATCTTTTCCTTAGGATTTTTTTTTAATCTTTAAAATCAGGATAATAATGCTAATCTCCTTCAGGATTAAAGGAGTTAATATACTAAACAGTATTTAGTGTAGTGCTCAGTACATAGTCCTCAAAAATTGTTAGTTGTTATTACCACTGGTGTCTAGCACAATCTTGTCCCCTCTCACATCAATTCTGTGCTTGTTGTTATCCTAAAGGACATCAGTCCTGGGTGTTCATTGGAAGGACTGATGTTGAAGCTGAAACTCCAATCCTTTGGCCGCCTGATGTGAAGAGCTGACTCATTTGAAAAGACTCTGATGATGGGAAAGATTGAGGGCAGGAGGAGAAGGGGACAACAGAGGATGAGATGGTGGGATGGCATCACCGACTCAGTGGACGTGGGTTTGGGTAAACTCCAGTAGTTGGTGATGGACATTGAGGCCTGGCGTGCTGTGGTTCATGGGGTCAAAGAGTGGTTCAAAGAGTCAGCCACAACTGAGCGACTGAACTGAACTGAACTGAACTGAACTGTTATTGTTCAGTCATTAAGTTGCGTCCAACTTTTTGCTACTCCGTGGATGGAAGCGTGCAAGGTTTCTATGCCCTCCGTTATCTCTTGGAGTTTGCTCAAGTTCATGTCCATTGAGTTGGTGATGTTTTCTGACATCTCATCCTCTGCTGCCCTCTTATCCTCTTGCTTTCAATCTTTCCCAGCAACACGGTTTTTTTCAGTGAGTTGGCTCTTCGCATCAGGTGGCCAAAGTATTGAAGCTTCAGCTTCAGCATCGGTCCTTCCAATGAATATTCAGGGTTGATTTCCTTTAGATTGACTGGTTTGATCTCCTTGCTAATTCTGTGCTGACTGAACACTAATCAACCAGAGTTAGGTGACTAAAACTGCTGGTATAGTCATCATCATTAATGAACACATTCAGGTAGTTGCTCCAGGGCAAGATGAACCAACGCATCCCCAAGCCATGATGAGATGATTTAGTCACTAAGTCATGTCCAACTCTTGCGACCCCATGGACAGTAGCCTGCCAGGTTCCTCTGTCCTTGGGATTCTCCAGGCAAGAATGCTGGATGCTGGAGTGGGTTGCCATTTCCTTCTCCAGCGGATCGTCCCAACCCGGGTCCCCTGAATTGCAGGCAAATTCTTTACCAAGAACCATAGACATACTGACTCTTGAAACTACAATGAAGAAATGTCAGAAATGTCACAAAATGACGCTAATCCCAGTCTCTCTTTTCATCCCCTTTTAAACACCTAACACAAAGCAAGTTGGAGTGAATGTGAGACCTGTCTCCCACTCCATTGCTTGATGGTGGTGGTGGTGGTTTAGTTGCTAAGTCATGTCCAATTCTTGCGATCCCAAGGACTGTAGCCTGTCAGGCTCCTCTGTCCATGGGATTCTCCAGGCAAGAATACTGGAGTAGGTTGCCATTTCCTTCTCCACTCCCTTGCTTGATGCCCTGCAATAAATGCTACCCTTTCCTTTGCCACAACCTGGCTTTTCTGGGTGTCAGGCAAGCAGACCCCAGTTTGGTTCTATAACATTGTCAGTTGACTGTTTTGAAAGTTCTAGGTATGTCATTATATCACATGAAAAAAATATCAGTTTAGGTGCATTCTTCCCTTCTTTTGTTTTGAGATGATTTCAACTTACCATTATACCTGAACATGTTTCATATGGATAAACTTTAGGTAAATATGATTTGTTATGAATTTTATAAAAATGTGTATATTGTTAAGTATAACATATATTTGTGTATATTAGTGTATAAAGTCAATGTGACAGTTAAATAATGATGATAATTGGACTATCTATATATGTATCAAACGTGGATATTAATAGGCACTTAGGAGTCCCTTGTGCCTTTTTCCAGCTGCATCAAAAATTTTGTATCAGATGCAAACTATTATATATAGTATGGATAAACAACAAGATCCTACTATATAACACAGGTAACTATATCCAGTATCCTGTGATAAACCTAATGGAAAAGAATATGAAATATGTATATATATATATGAGTCACTTTATAGCAGAAATTAATACAATATTTTAAATCAACTATACATCAATAAAATTGAAGAAGGAATTTTGTATTAATTATTTACTTGCTTTTCTTTTTACTTTTATCACCAGTGTATACTTACCCCCGTATAGATATATTAAGATTTGAATAAAAGTTCCTCTATTGTGATTATTTTGTTGGGTTTATATTTTGGAATTTGGGAATAGAGCTTTTCTTATGCTGAAGACTTGCTTCCTTGGGATATATTCTAGAAGTAGAATTACTAGGTCAATGGATTTGCTTTAAAGTTTTGGACAAATATTGATTGTCAAAATGCTTTCCAGGAGGCTTACATCAATTTGTATTTCCAAAAGTCATGTATATGAGAATGACCATTTCAGTTTTATAGCTAAGGGTTATTAGCTTGAAAGACAAGAATATCATGTTAAAGTATTTTCATATAATTTGGATTAATTATTTTTAAAGACTGGTTACGTTTTTTGAAGAAAACTTTGTATAGAGAAGTGTCCACATATCAAGTGGTTAGCTTGAAGAGCTTTTATAAAGGGAACACAGCTTTGTAACTAACATCTAGATCAAAATACAGAACGTTGTCTGCAGATAAAAAAGAGCATTAACTGTCCTTGTGCTCACTTTCAGTTTGAAGACCATTTTGTATGCAAAAACCTCTAAAGAAAGAAAATTGATGTTGCTTTGACCCATTTAGTTTTGACAGCCAACAGTAAGTTTTCAAATTATGAAGAATGGAGGATTTTGAAAGATTTAAATGTGCTTAACACTGTTACTGTCCTCAAAGTAAAAAGTGGATTTATATTTCTGACCGAAAATCTCTCTTTCTGTTGAAATGGTTTAATGCCATTTGGCTATTAAACCAGACATCTCTGGATATACTTAGAGTTTTTATCAAGCCATGATAGTGTATCCTGTAGTGGAGGTACATAAATTCTAGTGTATATAAATCAGGTTTCCCTGAATGCTTGTTTAAGACACAGGTTCAAGGGCTTAGCTCATACTCAGTTGTGTTCAGCTCTTTGAGACCCCATGGACTGTAGCCCACCAGGTTCCTTCGTCCGTGGGATTTCCTAGGCAAGAACACTGGAGTGGGTTGCCATTTCCTCCTCCAGGGAATTTTCTAGACCCAGGGATGGAACTCACGTAGCTTCTGTATAGGCAGGCAGTTTCCTTACTGCTGAGCCACTTGGGAAGCCTCTCAAGGACTCAGCTAAGACTCACTAAATTAGCACTTGTATTTTCATGAGCATTCTGGTGGTGCTGATGCACTCACATGGCCCCTGGACCACACTTTGAGGAATGTTGTTCTAGAGGATTGTGCTGTACTCAGTTATGTCCAACTCTTTGCGACCCTTTGGACTTTAGTCCTCCAGTCTCCTCTGTTCACAGGATTTTTCAAACATGAATACTGAAGTGAATTGTGATTTCCTTCTCCAGGGGATCTTCCCAACCTCGGGATGGAACCCACGTCTCCACGTCTCCTGCATCTCCTGCTTTGCAGGTGGATTCTTTACCATTGGGCCATCAGGGAAGCCCTGCAGCAGAGGATAAACATCTCTAATTGAAGAAAGGCATTTCTGGAGTAGTTACCATCTAAGAAAATCCTTCTACATTGCATGACCTCAGTTTTAAAAATATGCAGTCAAGTGTGTTTCGTCCTTTTTTCCATTCTAGCCTCTCCTAGTGTAGATGTCGACAACGTGGTATTTAACATAGGGGTGGTGCAGTTTATGTAACCACAACAGGAAACATCCCACTCAAAACACACCCCTTGATTGCAACATCTTTGAAACTGACCTGATAGAATAGGCCTAGCTTTTGAAAGAATTACCCTTAGTTTATTTACCTTGGCAATCTTATGGGCATATTATCAGTATAATTGTGGTAGCTAGGTGAAAACACTATAACTTAAGATTTTTACATGACTATACAAGTAACAATAAAATGGAAACAAATCAACAACAGACTCCCTCCCATATAGTATTTTATCACACCTCAGTTCACCTCTTTGATGCTATAGTTATGTAAGGGAAGTGAAGAAGTGTTAGTCACTCAGTCGTGTCCGATTCTTTGTGACCCCATGGACTGTAGCCTGCCAGGCTCCTCTATTCATGACATTTTTCTGGCAAGAATACTGGAGTGGGTTGCCATTCTCTTCTCCAGGGGATCTTCCCGACCCAGAAATTGAACCCAGGTTTCCCACACTGTAGGCAGATTCTTTGCCATCTGAGCTACCAGGGAAGCCTCCGTAGTTATATAAGGGATTGTTTTATAAAAAGCTTGATAATTCACACATTTAGTCAAAAGAAAAGTTCAGAAAATTGTTCCTCTGTTTTCTTTCTCTGGACACTGAGAAACAGTAGGGTTCATATGTTTGTGGAGAGTCATTTTAGAAAAAGTGAAATGGTTATTAAGCAGTAAGTGTGTGTGCTCTGCTGCTGCTGCTGCTGCTGCTAAGTCGCTTCAGTCGTGTCCAACTCTGTGCGACCCTATAGACGGCAGCCCACCAGGCTCCCCTGTCCCTGGGATTCTCCAGGCAAGAACACTGGAGTGGGTTGCCATTTCCTTCTCCAATGCATGAAAGTGAAAAGTGAAAGTGAAGTCGCTCAGTCGTGTCCGACTCTAGCAACTCCATGGACTGCAGCCTACCAGGCTCCTCCATCCATGGGATTTTCAAGGCAAGAGTACTGGAGTGGGGTGCCATTGCCTTCTCCGGTGTGCTCAGTCATATCCAACTCTTTGCAACCCCATGGACTGTACCCCGCCAAGCTCCTCTGTCCATGGAATTTTCCAGGCAAGAATACTGGAGCAGGTTGCCATATCTTCTTCCAGGGGATTTTTCTGACCCAGAGATCGAAACTGTGTCTCTTGCATCTCCTGCATTGGCAGGCAGATTCTTTACCACTGGGTTGCTTGGGAAGCACATATTAAGCAGTCAAATATTAGGTAATAACTCATAGAAGAATTTATGTGGGATTTGACTTTTGCTTTAAATTTATTAATTTGAATTTCTGCTGGACTTGATGGATGAAAGTCATATTGATTCTGACTCCATTGGCTTTGCTTGAATCCCTTTATTTCTCCCCATCTCCACTACCTAAGCTGACCCACTTTCTTCCCCTCCTCATCTACATTCAGAGTCTCCTAACAGTTCTCCATTCTATTCATGTCCCTTTCCAATCAATTCTGCATATGAATTTCAGAGTAGTCATTTTAATAAAATACATTGAGTCATGTTATTCTTCTGCCTCAGTGGCTTTCCTCAGCTAAAAAGTCCTCAGAATGGCCACAGCTTTCTGCATGATCTACTTCTGGCCTCCCTTTACAGCCTCAACTCAATCCCAACTCCCTCTTGCTCATGACACTGGAGTCACACTGCCTGTTTCCCTCACACCCTCACGGTTCTTTGACCCACCCATGTCCTTCCCTAACTCTAAGGCACTAACAAGCTTTAGTGCAAACTGTTTGCTCTGCCTTGAAGTTTCTTCCCACAGTTTCAGCTGGTTAAAGCCTGCCTTTCTTTCAGATCTGTTCTTTAATACCACTTGCTTAGATGGTGGTGTTTTAGTCACTCAGTCATGTTCCACTCTTGCGACCCCATGGACTATAGCCTTCCAGGCTTCTCTGTCCATGGGATTTCCCAGGCAAGAATACTGGAGTGGGCTGCTGCCTCCTTCTCCAGAGACTTGCTTAGGGAGAGCCTCTAAAACTAAATTGTATCTCTCAGTTTTCCCCTCATGGCATACTCTTTTCTCTCAGTACTTACTGCAGTCGGTATATATAGATGCATGTGTTTGTTAATATCTGCCTTTCCCACTATCTTAAGAGAAAAATTACACTCATGTTCAGTTCAGTTGCTCAGTCGTGTCTGATTCTTTGCGTTCCCATGAATTGCAGCATGCCAGGCCTCCCTGTTCATCACCAACTCCCGGAGTTCACCCAAACTTATGTGCATCGAGTTGGTGATGCCATCCAGCCATCTCATCCTCACTCATGTTATTCATTACTATATCCAAGTGCCAACCGGGTCAGTCGTGTCCGACTCTGTGCGATCCCATAGATGGCAGCCCACCAGGCTTCCCCATCCCTGGGATTCTCCAGGCAAGAACACTGGAGTGGCTTGCCATTTCCTTCTCCAATGTGTGAAAGTGAAAAGCGAAAGGGAAGTCGCTCAGTCGTGTCCGACTCCTAGCGACCCCATGGACTGCAGCCCACCAGGCTCCTCCGTCCATGGGATTTTCCAGGCAAGAGTACTGGCGTGGCTTGCCATTGCCTTCTCCGTCTTCACATGCAAAATATACTAAACTCTTCCCCTTTCCCTAAAAGTCCCTCTAAGGGTCTCATTCACTTATTTTATCAGTTTAAAATCCATGACTTTGGCTTCCAAATCAGATCCAAGTGTGAAGAGACTCCTTTAAGTGTACTTCTTTAATACCATTTATCAGAAGACCTAGAAACTGAGGAGCCATGTTATCTACTCCTCCAGCAGCCAATATGCAGTGGTGAGATGGGCCTGGCATAACCACTGTAGAGCTTCCCGTTAAGAAAGGGGAACATGTAGTGTGCACAGAAGTCCCTGGTCCATGGCAGTTCTGAAACCCAGCTGAGCACAGGTTGAAGTTCTTGATTAAGAAGCAAGGACTGGAAATGATTTTTCATGACTCTTGGCTCCACCCTCTGCTCTTATTTCCAACCTGTGACTGTTGGTTTTGTTTGTTTAGTTAAAGTTTAGTGTATGTCTGTAGCTGAGTAGTTTTTTGCAGCTTGCTTCCTGCTCATAGAAGTTTGGGGGTGTCTAATGATCTCTTTTCATTTTTCACAATCTTTGTCCCTCTCAGTCCAGGCGGGTTGTGTCTCTGCCAATGTGTTACACATAGAAACATAAGTATTTATAAGGTATAGGAATTATCTGGAGGAAGAGATAAATTCTGTTTGGGCAAGGAGGGACTGGGAAGGCTCCAGGATGGATGAGGTCTAAGTAGCATTTAGAAATTCATTAGGAAGACCACATAGAGAGGAACAATCTAAGTATAAGGAAGAATATGTGCAGAAGTACAGTGGACTCAAAATGCATATCTACAGGGACATGAACATAACATTATTAATAGAACATATGATATAGCAAGACCTTGGATTTATCCTATAACAAATTATTTCTCAAAATATGGTCTATCAATCTCCTACATGTAAATCATTTGGGCACTTTTCCCCCCCAAACTTTAAACTTTTTCTTTTGCATTAGGGTATAGCTGATTAACAGTGATAGTTTCAGGCAGACAGCAAAGGGACTCAGCCATACATATACATGTATCCATATTCCCCCAGACTCCCTACGCATCCAGACAGACTGCCACATAACACTCAGCAGAACTCCATTCATTTGGGCACTTATTAAAACCATAGCTTTTTGATGCTACTCTAGACTTGCAGCATGAAACCCTCTGGAGAAGAGAGAACCTCTGGAGGAGGGACTCAGGGATCCCTGTGTTTTAAGATCTGCTCTGCAGGCCATGGGAGAAGGTAATGGCAACCCACTCCAGTACTCTTGCCTGGAAAATCCCATGGATGGAGGAGCCTGATAGGCTGCAGCCATGGGGTCACCAAGAGTCAGACACGACTGAGCGACTTTTTCACTTTCATGCATTGGAGAAGGAAATGGCAACCCACTCCAGTGTTCTTGCCTGGAGAATCCCAGGGATGGGGGAGCCTGGTGGGCTGCCGTCTATGGGGTCTCACAGAGTCGGACACGACTGAAGTGACTTAGCAGCAGCTGCAGGCCATGGGTCTTACGAGGTTCTCAGTAGGAGGTGGCATCCACAGAATGATTTGCGTTTCAATGAATTACGCATTCAGGGTGGTATGGTCATAAAGGGTAAATTACTTCAGGTACGGTGTGGAGGGTGGAAGATGGTCAGAAAGGGAGATCAGTATGGAGGCTTTTATGATGGTCCAATAAGACATATTAAAGGCCTGTAGAGATGAAAAAAAGGAACACTGAGATTTTTAAATATAATGAAGAGGAACTCTGGTGGTATAATGGTTAAGACTCTGTTCTTCCATTTCAGGGGGCACAGGTTTGATCCATGGTTGGTGAACTAAGATTCCACATGCTGCATGGCGCAACTGAAAGATAAGAAAATAATAATGAAGATAATGACAAGAACATGAATATGAGTATATGTGCTGCCAAAGTGAGCACTGAACATGAGTATAATACAATGGATTTTTTATGTATACACATATAGGTATGTAAAATTTTACAATGCGTGTTTCAAGTTTTGTGAGAAGACAGCAGAGTTGGAAAATAACACTAGTTGTCAGGGGAATGAAAGATGAGGAAGTGTAGGGAGAGACATTTGAACTAGGATTTGAAGTAGAAATAGGATTTTACAAAACAAAGAAGGGAACTTAGATACAGCAAAGAAGCATACATAAAGCAAAGAGAGGACCTATCATGCTTTAGAATAATAGGAAGTGGAGATGGATTTAAATATAGTTGCTTGAGGGAAAGTGGTGGTGCATGAGGCAAAGAGAAGGCACGGTCTCCAGAGAGTGGTCAGCTGCTCACCAGGCTGTTTCTTCCTCTTCCTGAGTGAACACATTTCCTTTGCACTTTAAATGAAGCCGTGTGGTAGAGTCCTCGCAATTACCATGTGGGTGGAAGTTATCTGCACCTTTCTAGGTCTACAAGTCCTACGTGCTAATCTCCATTTACAGCATGGCCACCTTAGAAGCCACTTGTTGAAGACGGACAAAGCCCAGTAAATAATAAAGAGACGTCTCAAGGGGTAATGTGAGAGTCTTCCACAAACGTTCAAAAGCTGACTTGGGCATGTGCCCACTGCTGCTGCTGCTGCTGCTAAGTCACTTCAGTCGTGTCCGACTCCGTGAGACCCCGTAGACGGCAGCCCACCAGGCTTCCCCGTCCCTGGGATTCTCCAGGCAAGAACACTGGAGTGGGTTGCCATTTCCTTCTCCAATGTGTGAAAGTGAAAAGTGAAAGTGAAGTCGCTCAGTCGTGTCCGACTCTAGCGACCCCATGGACTGCAGTCTACCAGGCTCCTCCGTCCATGGGATTTTCCAGGCAAGAGTACTGGAGTGGGGTGCCATTGCCTTCTCCGATGTTCCCACTACAGTATTTAAAATAGATAACCAACAAGAGCCTACAGCACAGGGAATTTGGTTCAATGTTCTGTAATAACCTAAATGGGAAAAGAATTTGAAAAAGAATGGATATGTGTATTCATTATAATTGGATACTGAATCCCTTTGCTATATACCTGTAACTAACTCCAGTACTTTGGCCACCTCATGCGAAGAGTTGACTCATTGGAAAAGACTCTGATGCTGGGAGGGATTGGGGGCAGGAGGAGAAGGGGACGACAGAGGATGAGATGGCTGGATGGCATCACCGACTCGATGGACATGAGTCTGAGTGAACTCCAGGAGTTGGTGATGGACAGGGAGGCCTGGCGAGCTGCGATTCATGGGGTCACAAAGAGTAAGACACGACTGAGCGACTGATCTGATCTAATCTGAACACATCATTGTTAATTAACTATACTCCAAAAAAAAAAAAAAAAAAAGCTGTCTTGTGAATGAAGGGATTCACTCTGCTAGGGGTAGGGCTCAAAGCAGACACTAAAGGAATAAGTAAAAGTTGCAAGGGAAACAAGTACAACTCAAACTAGAGGGAAGAAATTTCTAAGAGAGCTGCTTTTACAGGGCTTTCCTCAGTGAACTTCCTCTTTCTGAAGAGCTGTCTCACAGGAGGCTGGGGGACTTCCTGTTCAAGTTTTTGGTGGAGGACTGAAGAATACTTTTAAGATGTTTTTCAATTTGGGGATTTCAAGACCTGAAGATAAATTGAAACTTGGTATCAAATGGCCAGCTCACCAACTGAATCCACACTTGTTAATAGTGTCTTGGGACAAGTCACAGCCTTTCTGGCCTTGATATTCTCATCAGTAAAATGGGGACAATAATAGAATCTACCTAACAGGGCTATTATGGGAGTTAAATAGTTAATAATACCTGGTGTATAATGATCACTTAATAAATATTAGCTGTTATTGCTATAGTCTTTAAGGGTGTGTCCTCCCCACCCCACATGAGGCACGTAAGTGATCTCTTCCTTATGTATATCATTATCCATGTTTTCCCATTAATTATATAAACGTTGACTTTGAATTCTGTTTCATTTTGTGTGTATGGCCACAGTCACCCTTTCCATGTACATAAGTTTGAATCTGCAAACAAAATTTAGCAGTTACAAAATTTGCATTAATTTCTTATCTACTTATTAATACTTTCTATTTCCTCAGGGTCATCTCCAATAACTTGTTAAACAGGCTCAGCTACCACATGATTATGAAAATGAACACAGAAAATTTAAACACTTAATTACACACAGTCACAATATATATGCAATTCTCAGGAAAAATAACCCTTAAGTTAACTTTAAGGAAAAGGGAACTTAATTTTCTTAATGACTTTGTATCTTTTCCTGAAACCTGTCTTTCTTTTAGTTCCTGGGAGTATGGCCTATATCAACTTGCATAATTATGTGAAATATTATTAGAGAGCTTTAGAGAACCCAACCAGATTATAATGCCATAGTCTCTCGATTCCCAGGAATATAACTCTTGACTATTAAAAAAAAAAAAGGTGATTAACATGATATCTATTACTTCCTATTTTCTGTGATCTGGCTGGCCGCCTTGGCTTTAATGAGAAGGCTGGACTTGACCTTACATGGCTGGGAAAGTTTATTAGCTTTGCCTTAATTAAACTGGTGCCGTATAGTAGGAGCGAGGCTATCACTGCCCCTTTGTTACTTTTGGCGATCCTCCTGTTTCTCTTTTGTGATAAATTACCCACCCTTTGGCCCCTGATTATCCACCAGGGAAACAGGTTATTGCTTTGTAGAACCGAGGGGGAAGTATATTATCATTTAATTTTCAACTGCAAGGGTTGGTATACTGTGTCAGGAACAAATAAATCTGAACAATTACTCATCTAATGTTTAAGCAATTCTGGGCTCCTTTCATTAGGACTTTATGGAAGCCTGTCTGCAAAGGTTCACAGTCTGCTCTTGTTGGCAGATATCCAGGTGGTGAGGCCCTGACTGGTTCTCCAGCCCCAGAAACAAAGATGGTCTCTTGTCTTCTAGGGAGTCAGACATTTGCTGGAGTGGTGCTCACAAAATAAGAAGGTAGCTTTTACAAGTACTACAGATGTGTTTAAAGGAGAATCCTCCATTCAAAGCAGGGGTTTTTACACATCAAATTATCAACAGTGAATATTTCGTTGGAGAAGGATTTGGTGGATGGTCAGCGATTAGGGACAGCTTCCTTTTTTACCTTTATATATACTTACATTGTTTGATTAAAAAAATCAAATTGGTGCAAATTACATTCACAATAAAAATGAGAACAAGAACTTGTGGCTCTTAAAATTAAAAATGTTTTTAATTTTGGGGAGATACTCTGACCCCATATACTGTCCTTGCTAAAAATCAAGAAGTTGTCAGTTTTTGCATGTATTTCGGAAATCACCCTCTCACCAGGGCTAGAGTGTGTATTTTAGAATTAGGCTTGATTGAATAGAGAAAAAGAGAAGAAATATGACATGGGGAGGAAGGTAGAAAATGAGGTAATATGTGCAAACCAGGGTTCTCGAGTCACTAATTCTAAGAAAATGACTTTGTGGGAGAGGAAAGTAAACCTCTCAAAATGAGTATATTAATTTGCTAGGGTGGCCATAACGAAATACCACAGACTGGGTGGCTTAAACAAGGGAAATTTATTTTCTCATGGTTCTAGGTGCCAGCCAATTCAAGTCCTCGTGAGGGCCCTCTTCCTGGCTTGCGGACGGCTGCCTTCTTTCTCACACTGTCCTCGCATAACGAAATACCACAGACTGGGTGGCTTAAACAAGGGAAATTTATTTTCTCATGGTTCTAGGTGCCAGCCAATTCAAGTCCTCGTGAGGGCCCTCTTCCTGGCTTGCGGACGGCTGCCTTCTTTCTCACACTGTCCTCGCGTGGTCTTTTCTCTGTTGGCGCACATCCTGGTGTGTTCTAATCTCTTCTTATAAGGCTACCAATCACACTGGATTAGGGCATGCCTTAATGGCCTCACTTTAACCTAATTACCTCTTTAAAGAGTCTTATCTACCTCTTTAAAGTCGCATTCTGAGGTTCAGGCTTCAACATACGAATTTAGTGGGGAGGACACAATTCAGTCCATAACAATCAATAGATTCTCCCAGCTTTTTGTTATTCTTACAGATTTCAGTGAGAATGAGTTGGGAATAAAATGACTATAACTATTCAAACTAATTGTAGTTTTTTGAAGAACAATGGATAATCGCTAACCCATAGTGCAAAATAAAGACAATTAAAACTGAAAATCACATTGAGATGTACACAAAGTTAGTCTACACATTTAATGAATGAAAAGCAATTAAGAAATTGTTCATTTACAGGGAAGGGAAATTAACTTACTGGTATTTCTGATATTTTTATGGTTGAAAACTTGTTACCATTATAGGCAAGGGACTTATGTTGCTTTGTTATTTTTTAAAGAAAAGCAGACATGGAAAGAAGCTATAAACATTAAACATACTGAAGCTTTAATAGAAGATGTTATTCAATAATAGAGAAAATATTCACCTGGTATCAATTCAATGTCCTTTAAAATCCTATTAACTTATATTAACGAATATATATTTAGTAGTCTTCCCTGGTGGCTAAGTAGGTAAAGAATCTGCCTGCGATGCGGGAGACCCAGGTTCAATCCCTGGGTCAGGAAAATCCCCTGGAGAGGGAAATGGCAACCCACTCTGGTATTCTTGCCTGGAGAATTCCATGGACAGAGGAACCTGGTGGGCTACAGTCCATGGGGTCACAAAGAGCTGGACATGACTGAGTGACTAACTCTTTCACACTTCATATTTAGTAAAATGCTTATTTGATTATACCAAGATTTGAAAAGCAATAGCACCACAAGTTATAATAGAAAATAAAACGCTTTTCACAATTTTCTTTTTTAAAAATTAATTAATTAAAAAAATTTGGCTGTACTTTGTTGCTGCGAGCAGACTTTATCTAAACTTCTCTCTTTGTTCAGTAAGCAGGGGCTCCGCTCTAGTGGCAGTGCTCGGGCTTCTCATCGCTGTGGTTTCTTTCGTTGTGGAGCATGGGCTCCAGGACACGTGGTCTCAGCAGTTGTGGCATGCAGGCTCAGGTGCTCTGTGGCATGTTGAATCCTCCCAGACTAGGGCTCGAACCCACGTCCCCTGCACTGGCAGGTGGATTCTTAACCACTGGACCACCAGAGAAGTCCTCACAATTTTCTAACTTTGAGTTAGTCCAGGAGGCTTTTATATTCTTTAGTGTTTAAAATGCTGAATGTTCAAATTATTTCTAGAGGGATTTTTTTTTTTTTTTGCACTTGCCGTCAGCCTCCCAGTTTGACACATACCATGTACTGCCGATGTTGTTGCATTTTTCTATGTTCAAATAATGTCTTTGCCAAGAAGATAGTAAGCATCTTGAAAAGAACTGTGATTAATTCATGGTTATTGCACTAAAGCCTTGCACATAGTAGGTAGCTAGTGAAATGTTTTATTTATCAAGGTCAAGTAGTATAGAAATGTTTTAACACGTTTGTCTATATTTTGTAAAACTGTGAAAATGTAAACTGAATTATGATAAAAATGATCAGATGATTTGTATGGTAGTGTCTTTAGCTCTTGGGTCAGTTGTCCAAATAATTATCTCAGATACCTAAATAATTTAACCTGAAATGCTTAAAAAATGGAGGTTAAAAGGTTGTTTTAATTTCCTTTCTCAAGTTTCTTGTGTTAGGTATAACATAGTGGTGAAACATGAATTGCTGAGTTCATAATCCTGGCCTTGCCACTTACTAGCTGAGTAACAATGTGCAAATTACTGTATCTGTGCTGAGTTTCTCTTCTATACAATGGGAGAATATTAACACCTACCTCTTAAGAGTTTTTCTGGAAAAAAAAAAAAGATTAAATGAGTCGAAAGGGTAAAGCTCTTAGAAGAGTGCCTGGGGCATTCTAAGTGCTATAACTGTTTGCATTTTGAGTTGTTGCTATTCAGTTCAGTTCAGTCGCTCATTCATGTCCAACTCTTTGCGACCCCATGAATCATAGTACACCAGGCCTCCCTGTCCATCACCAACTCCTGCAGTTCACTCAAACTCATGTCCATCGAGTCGGTGATGCCATCAAGCTATCTCATCCTCTGTCGTCCCCTCCTCTTCCTGCTCCTAATCCCTCCCAGCATCAGGGTCTTTTTCAATGAGTCAACTCTTCGCATGAGGTGACCAAAGTATTGGAGCTTCAGCTTCAGCATCAGTCCTTCCAATGAACACCCAGGACTGATCTCCTTTAGGATGGGCTGGTTGGATCTCCTTGCAGTCCAAGGGACTCTCAAGGGTCTTCTCCAACACCACAGTTCAAAAGCATCAATTCTTCGGTGCTCAGCTTTCTTCACAGTCCAACCCTCACATCCATACATGACCACTGGAAAAACCATAGCTTTGACTAAATGGACCTTTGTTGGCAAAGTAATGTCTCTGCTTTTCAATATACTGTCTAGGTTGGTCATGAGTTTCCTTCCAAGGAGTAAGCGTCTTTAATTTCATGGCTGCAGTCACCATCTGCAGTGATTTTGGAGCCCCCCAAAATAAAGTCTGACACTGTTTCCCCATCTATTTGCCATGAAGTGATGGGACCAGATGCCATGATCTTCTTTTTCTGAATGTTGAGCTTTAAGCCAACTTTTTCACTCTCCTCTTTCACTTTCATCAAGAGGCATTTTAGATCTTCTTCACTTTCTGCCATAAGGGTGGTGTCATCTGCATATCTGAGGTTATTGATATTTCTCCTGGCAATCTTGATTCCAGCTTGTGCTTCTTCCAGCCCAGTGTTTCTCATGCAAAGAAGTTAAATAAGCAGGGTGACAATATACAGTCTTGATGTGCCCTTTTCCTATTTGGAACCAGTCTGTTGTTCCATGTCCAGTTCTAACTGTTGCTTCCTGACCTGCATACAGGTTTCTCAAGAGGCAGGTCAGGTGGTCTGGTGTTCCCATCTCTTTCAGAATTTTCCACAGTTTATTGTGATCCACACAGTCAAAGGCTTTGGCATAGTCAATAAAGCAGAAATAGATGTTTTTTCTATTTCTAACTCTCTTGCTTTTTTGATGATCCAGCAAATGTTGGCAATTTGATCTCTGGTTCCTCTGCGTTTTCTAAAACCAGCTTGAACATCTGGAAGTTCACAGTTCACGTACTGCTGAAGCCTGGCTTGGAGAATTTTGAGCATTACTTTACTAGCATGTGAGATGAGTGCAATTGTGCAGTAGTTTGAGCATTCTTTGGCATTGCCTTTCTTTGGGATTGTAGACACTTTCTCCACCTCCAACCCAACTAATTTGTTTGTCTTCTGCACTTGTGATGTTACTCAGTTAAACAGACAAAATAAAATTCTTCCATTGATACATGCACTTTACAAGTAAGGTAAAATTTTAACCTAGGATGTTAAATGTATGCTTCCCAGACCAAATTTGAGAGAGTTTACCAGTGTAGCAAACACCACATCCATTCATTCAGAAACCATGTTTCCCTTGGTCTTTACAGTTTGTGTTACATGTTATGAATGCTCAGAAAATATGAGTGGATTAAAGTGAAATCCAGAAAGGATTGATCAGAATTCCTTAGTAAGGAATCTAGTCAGAAATTGTATTAGGGTACAGAATCAGCTTTTTCAGGTGTGGCTTCCATGCTATGGGTCACTTACAGAAAGGATGGAGGACTTGGCACAACTTCAGGAGCCCTCACTTAGCAACCATTCTAGGGCCAATGGGGCAATGTCCAGCAATTAAGGAGAATATTCTCAACAATAGCTCTATGGAATCACAGGGATGTTATGTGTGTGGTTCTGGATTTATAGCAACTGAGAGATACTGGAGTGTGTGGGAAGTTGCATCCGCTAGCAACTAGAATGCCTTTGGTTACAGTCCTGAAGTTAACACCAGGATTTTGTAAGAGGTCCTACCACTAACTGGTTGTATAGCTTTGGGTTTGTCACTCAGCTTTTTTGGATCTCCATTACTTCTTGGGGATAGGGCAAGGTGTTCTTTAAATTCTCTTCCAAATCCAAGGTTTTATGATTCTGCATTGGAAATAGAAGCATAGTCAATAAGGATTTACTTACTAACACCTCTTCATAAAGGCAAAATCAGAGTTTCTGCAATGATATAGTTAATTAATATTTAAAAAAAACAGCCCTGTCTGGTGATTATAAAATGAGAACTAGAAATGATCTAATTTGGCCTTCTAATTTAGTGATTTTTCAATTTATTTTTTTTAGCATTTGACTTTTAGGAGAAAAAAGTAAATTCAAAGAAAACAATTTGTTCTAAAAACCAGTATCACCAAATCCATTGTCAGAGCCTAGCAAGTTCTTGCTCCTATAATTTTCACATCTTTAATGTGGTACAGTTAGAGTTGGTGCTCAGTAATATGTATGTCCTTGAAATATCAAAGGGAGACTCAGTTATTTAAACTACACTGTACTTAGAAGTAAGATGTTCCAATATACTGTGTATCTTTGCAGATATACTCTAGAAAGCATTTTGGTCATACCTATAAATCAAAATGTTCAATTTACCAGATCAGATTTTGATGAGCAGTGTTGCATTGTACTTTCACTAATAATGTGTGTATGTTTTTGCAAGCCACTTCACTTGGATTATCCTCAATTTTCTCAGACAAACAAGGGGTAAGAGACAATGTCTAAGATGATTTTTTTAATCTCCGAATTCTATTTTATATTCTACCTCTGTAAATTCTAATTCTGTTCAATCTCTGAAATTTGAATTTAAGTCCTCTAAGACTTCTTTCTCCTTTTTGAGAGCTCCTTCCAGGTATTTTTATTCTGTTTCTCCCCACAAAACTCTGCCCCCTTTAGTCTGTCTATTACCTGCAGAGACGATTACATGCTTTCATGGACAGTGACTGGCACAGGAAAATGTTGACTGCTCTTCTCCTTTGCTGCCTGCAGAGATGTATCTTGGGTGCTTTGTTTAGAAAGCTCTGTTTAGAGAATAGATTTAGAGATTAGATGATAAGAGGTGCAGATGACTAAAATCTGAGTTATTTTCCTAACCCAAGGCTGACACTTTCCATCAATTCAATCAAATACCTAGCAAATGTATGATAGACTAGGCATAGCCCTTGACTCTAAGAAATGTATATTCTCTATTTAAATAGTTGATGCTGATATATATGGAATATTCAGAGCATTCTTAAATGCCAAACCCTCTAGCCCTAACTATAATTGTGTTAGAAGTGCATGGAAGGGAGATTTGGGTTTGGAGGAGTCAGCAGAATCTGATGGAGGAGCTCTTATTTGCAGAGCATATTTAAGGAAGAATAATATGTATGATTCTTTAATGCATTAACTCAATCAACAAAGATTTATTTAGTGGCTACGATGCATTGAACTTCTCTAAATGCTGGGAATACAGCAGTGAACAAGATGGGAAAAAACTTTGCCCACACAGAGATTTCATTCTAATAGATGTAGGTAAGAAAAAATAAATAAGTAAAAATGCATATTCTATTCCTTGGACAGCAAGGAGATCAAACCAGTTAATCCTAAAGGAAATCAACCCTGAATATACATTGGAAGGACTGAGGCTGAAGCTGAAGCTCCAATACTTTGGCCACCTGATGTGAAGAACTAACTCACTGGGAAAGACCTTGATGCTGGGAAAGATTGAAGGCAGGAGAAGTGGGCGGCAGAGGATGAGATGGTTAGATAACATCACTGATTCAGTGGACATGAGTTTGAGCAAACTCCAGGAGATAATAAAGATAGGGAAGCCTGACTTGCTGTAGTCCAAGGGGTGGCAAAGAACTGGACACAACTTAGTGACTGAACAACAGCGAATAGTATATCAAATGATGATAAGAACTATAGAATTAAAAGCATACTTTGGTTGTAAGATAGCTATAGAGAATGATCTAAGGAGTGATATAATCTGACCATATCAAGCTAGCACTCTCATTTTATAAATGAACAAACTAGCACTCAGAGGGGTTAAGTAGCATAACTAAGGTCACCCAGTTTATTAGGAAGAAAGGAATAAAATCCAGGCTCACCAGTTCCCGCGTAACGTTCTTTGCAATTATGCACATATGTTTCAGATGGTCAGACCACACAGTTCAAGAGGTGGGAGTGAGCAGAACTTGTGTGGGAGCCAAGGGGGTAGATGCTTTGTATTGGTGGGAAGAGGAAGATATGATTAGATGAAAAAGAAAGAAAAGTGAAGCCACTCAGTCGTGTCTGACTCTTTGTGACCCCATGGACTGTAGCCTACCAGGTTCCTCCGTCCATGGGATTTTCAATGCAAGAGTACTGGAGTGGGTTGCCATTTACTTCTCTAGGGGATCTTCCCGACCCAGGGATTGAATCCCCGTCTCCTGCATTGCAGGCAGACGCTTTATCGTCTGAGCCACCAGGGAAGCTAAGATAAAAAATGATAATGGCAAATTTGGAAAGCCATACAGGGAAGCTGAGATTTGATGTGGGATAAGAAATAAATGGGGTTTCCCCAGTGGCTCAGCTGGTAAAGAATCCGTCTTTAAGGCAAGAGACTTGGGCTTAATCCCTTGGTTGGAAAGATATCCTGGAGAAGGAAATGGCACCCATTCCAGTATGCTTGCCTGGAAAATCTCGTGGACAGAGGAGTCTGGCAGGCTATAGTCCATGGGGTCACAAGAAGTCAGGCACGACTGAACAGCTTCATTTTCTTTCTTTTTAAGAAAGAAATGAATAAAGTGTCCTTTAAAAAAGTTTGACAATACTTAGTTGATTATTTGGAGAAGGCGATGGCACCCCACTCCAGTACTCTTGCTTGGAAAATCCCATGGACGGAGGGGCCTGGTAGGCTGCAGTCCATGGAGTCACTAAGAGTCAGGCATGACTGAGCGACTTCACTTTCACTTTTCACTTTCATGCATTGGAGAAGGAAATGGCAACCTACTCCAGTGTTCTTGCCTGGAGAATCCCAGGGACAGGAGAGCCTGATGGGCTGCCGTCTATGGGGTCGCACAGAGTCAGACACGACTGAAGTGACTTAGCAGCAGCAGCAGCAGTTGATTATTAATACATCAGGTTAACAAATACCTGTCTACATGACTGCCCTCTTTTCCCTTTCCTTTTCTCCCTCATAATACCTTGCAAAATAATTCCTATGTCTAATGTTATTTTCCAGCAGGTAGAGCAGTTATGTGTTCTGAGAATATCAAAGACACCATGCTATGGTTTATCCTGAAACTAGAAAGAAGGCATTTTGGGTAAACACAAATATTTGATTGCAATTCCACATTTAGAGATTAAACTGCAGGTGAAATGAAAATATAATGAGAACTAAATCTAGACATCAGATTTGGATAAAATGAGCAAGTTGAATCAGATGTAAATTGAGACATGCCGTTACTCATATTTTCATCACAAATTGGGAGTTAAGCACTTAAGTTCCTTTAGGAGCTAATTCATAAATTATGAAGCAGATCATACATTTCCTTAAGTGCGACAGTCATTGTTGCTGATTCATTTTCATTTCAAGTTTCCAATAATTAAGACAGAAAAAGAGAGAGAGAAGCCACCAACAGAATGTACAAATGAGGATTTATTTACAGATCTGAAGATACCATAACAGAAGTGTAGGTTCAGAAATAGTTTTAGTTTTAACTTTTCTTTGAGAAGGAACAGGAGCTTCAAGTAGGAAGAAAATACATGCATTAAAATATCACAAATTCAACAATCAGAAAATTATCAAATAGGGCAAATAAATCTTTTATGGTTGTAGCTGATGATATCATGTTAGATGTGAGTGCTTACTTTGGCCTAAATCTAAGGCATGTCTTGTTTTGGATGGTATGGATATTTTGGAAAGACTCCAGGAGTTCTTATATAAAGTTATAACTAGAGAATTGTGAGCCTTTATCATATGAGGGTCACCAAATACATTCGAGGATCTAGTTATGCATTTTGTGGGACAAATTTTTAGGAAATGACCTAAGCCCATAGCTCTCTAATTCCAAGCTGATCTCCAATACAATACAAAGGCTATTTAGATTTTTTTTTTTTATTTTTAAGGCTATTTAGATTATTATGTCTTATGATTGGGGTGGAGGTGGAGACGTTAGCTCCAATACTCACTTGCAGGTCTCTGACTATTGAAATTTTCCCACCAAAAGACCAGAATTATTTACACAATTAATGCAAAGTAACGGTTATGCAAGAGGGTCCCTCCTACGCACTGACTGTATTTCCACCTTCTAGCCATTTTGGGGTTAATGATTCATAAAACAAAAAAGGCTCTAAGCAGTGAGAAAAGTATCTGTCACTGAATGTAAGCCTGCTATTGGGGATCAAAGGGGGGTTACCCTCAGGCTTTCATCCATAATGCATAGAAAATGCACATTCAGTGACAGGCACTTGATCAAAGGTACAGAAAGTTTTAGGTACAAGTTAAATGGTCATTACTTATTTTACTTCATTTCAGTTATTCATGACAGGTGTTGATGTCTGAGATCATTGAATATATATGGGAGGAAAAGTTTCAAAACCTTAAAAACCCTTTCAGGAATCTGTATAATGCTACATAGCTCTCCTGCTGGTTTATAATAATGGTTCTGAGTGGTCAAGAAATTCTTTCTTATTTGGTCATGCTTCATGCCTTGTGGGATTTTAGTTTCCTAACCATGGATTGAACCCAGACTCTGGGCAGTGAGAGCACAGAATCCTAAGCTCTGAACCCCCAGAATTCCTCTAAGAAATTATTTCAGTCCATTTACTCTTTCAGTAAGGTAAGTAAGAAGATAATGTTCAACTAGATTTCTGTCAAAATGGTTAACACAAAAAAATTGTGTCTTCTAAGAGGTAAACTTAAGTTATTTAGAAAATTCATTTGTTACTTTCTGCTGTACAGCAAAGTGAATCAGTTACACACATACATGAAGTGAAGTGAAGTGAAAGTCACTCAATCATGTCCAACTCTTTGCAACCCCATGGACTACAATCCACAGAATTCTCCAGGCCAGAATACTGCAGTGGGTAGCCTTTCCCTTCTCCAGGAGATCTTCCCAACCTAGGGACTGAACCCAGTTTTCTCCACTGCAGGTGGATTCTTAACCAGCTGAGCCACAAGGGAAGCTCATACATATACATATATCCACTCTTTTTTTAGATTCTATTCCCACATAGGTCATTACAGAGTACTGAGTAGAGTTCCCAGGCTGTACAATGGTTTCTTTTTAGTTGTCTATTTTATATATATATTTGTGTCAAAGCTGTGATTTTTAACCTCTGTGTTATTCTGCCTCTGTCAGATGATTAAATATATAAGAGCTTGGGAACAAGAGCACAACTGTAAGAAGACTGAAAGGAGGGGATATAAGAGAAATAATGGGGGAGTTTTAGGGATTCGAAGATTTTTAAATATGAAAGAATCTTAAAGTTAATGAAGCCCAAGCTCTTCATGGCACAAGTGAAGGAAATTGGTCCGAGAGGTTGAATGCCTGTGTCAAGGCCGCACAGTATTGTTTCGAGCGTGCTGGATCCTAGGGTCCCCAGTTCTGGTCTGGGCCCTCTCTATAGGCAGGGTGGATGGGAGCAAGTTGTTTGGGGCTCAAGGCAAATCCCTTTGGCTCCAAACTCAATTTGAAGACAAAGAGAAAAGAATCTAGGGAGGAATTGCAGTGACTACTGCTGGTATATGAAGGGCTTTATAGACCTTGCTATAGCTCTAATACACCATAACCATCCTTTGTTGTAGCAATCAAATTAGCTTGCCTTTGATGTTGGTGCCTTAGATTCCTTTCACTGTGGTCACTTTGCCAGGGTGATTGGTAGGGAGATAATAGCCATGCCTTTATTCATGAAAACATATGGGACTATTCTAATACTCTGTGTTGTTGTTTCCTAAATGTAGTCCCTACTCCATTCCAAATTGTCCTGGCAATTTTGCCAATGAGGAAATTAAAATAGAGCTTAAGTGACTCATTGTGCCCATCCTTGCATGAGATGCTCTCTTGATATCTCCAATTTTCTTGAAAAGACCTCTAGTCTTTCTCATATTGTTTTCCTTTACTTTTTTGCATTGTTCATTTAAGAAGGACTTATTATCTCTTCTTGCTATTCTATGGAACTCTGCATTCATTTGGGTATATCTCTTGAGAATCCCTAGGATTACTAGGAAATCAAACCAGCCAATAGTAAAGGAAATCAACCCTAATATTCATTGGAAGGACTACTGCTGAAGCTGAAGCTCCAATACTTTGGCCACCTGATGCGAAGAGTCGTCTCATTGAAAAAGGCCCTGATGATGGGAAAATATTGAGAGCAGGAGGAGAAAGGGGTGGCAGAGGATAAGATGGTTAGATAGCATCACTGACTCAATGGACATGATCTGAGCAAACTCTGGGAGTTAGAGGAGGACAGCCTGCAGTCCACGGGGTCACAGAGTCTGACATAATTTACATGACCCAGTGACTGAACAACAACAAGTGACTCATCAATTTTGGGTAAGAAAGTAGGGATAGCTAGGAAGTAGTGAAGAGGAAAAGGGAGTTAAGTATTTTAACCTGTTACCAGAATGAAATTTAGGATATATGTTATATATTATATAGGCCCAGGGTGAATATTCATTGGAAGTACGATGCTGAAGCTGAAACTCCAGTACTTTGACCACCTGATGCGAAGAACTGACTCATTAGAAAAGACCCTGATGCTGGGAAATATTGAAGGCAGGAGAAGGGGACAACAGAGGATGAGATAGTTGGATGGCATCACTGACTCGATGGACATGAGTTTGAGCAAACTCCAGGAGTTGGTGATGGACAAGGAAGCCTGGCTTGCTGCAGTCCATGAGGTCACAAAGAGTAGGACAGGACTGAGCGACTGAACTGAACAGAGGGGGACGTAAACCCATTGATAGGACATAAATTTACAAATTTCTTAAGAGTGGGGCATCCAGCTTCAGACTTTCCCTAGGGTCAGAGGAATGCCTCCAGAAATCTTTAACCTAATTTTAGACTTCTAAAACTGGGTAGGAATTAACTTCACCTTGGGAAGAAGAGAGGTGGTACTTCCTTTCTGGGACCTCCTTCTTAGGGCATCTAGTACATGATTTGGGCTGCTTACATCACTGCTACACCCAGATCAAAAGGAGGATTAGAAATCAGAAGTATATGGTTCAGTGCCCTGACATGAACTTTATTTAGTGCAGTTGCTAGTCGCTCAGTCGTGTCCAACTCTTTGTGACCCCATGCACTGTAGCCCTCCAGGCTCCTCTGTCCATGGGCTTCTCCAGGCAAGAACAGTGGAATGGGTTCCCTTTCCTTTCTTCAGGAGGTATTCCCAACCCAGGGAATGAACCTGGGTCTCCTGCATTGCAGGCAGATTCTTTACCATGTGAGCTACCAGGGAATATCGATACAAATGATGTGTACTCTTCTTACTTTATTTCTCATCAAACTTATTCTCTATGTTCACAACTTGGCTACTCAGGCTGGCCCATCCCTGATGTAATGTTGTAGGCCACCATTTTCTCTGAGGTATTGTCTCCTTATCCACTTTCACGGTGTTGGTGTGAGAGAGCAGATGATTAAAAATCAGGTGGTGCTACTGTGTTATTATCATCATGTGTGTTTCATGGAACCTGAAGTCTAGGATAATTTCCCAGACGTTATGACTAGTGAGAAATTCTCCTACAGTCTGGTTTTTGCAACATTCCTTAAACAAAGCCGGGAATTTATCTGGCATCTGTTTTCCATGGAACTCAAAGTAATTAACAGATGTGATCTAATTATTTTCCTAAATCCCTGGATGTAGCAGGCAGTGGGCCATATCCGCCTCATAGAAAGGTTGGATCACCAGGATTGAGGTGAAAGGTTCCCTCCAGATCATGTCTTTCTGGTAGAAGCTTGAGACTTCTTGCCTTTCATGCAAGTTTCTTGGTGAACTTGACTTCACAGGGCAAGGTGTGGTTGTGGCATATCTCAGTCTCCCAAAGATAAACTTTCCCTCAGGGGATTGTCACTGTATATAATACTATAAAGACAGTGGAACAGGAATGGATTTCTCAAGGTATACACTATTTGCTCACAGAGTAAAATAAAATTGGAAAGTGGAGCCAAATAGTCTAGAATTTCTTACATACACATGTCATTTTAAGTATTGAAAACAGTAGTGGATAAGCAACAAGGTCTTGGTGTATAGCACAGGGAACTATATTCAGTACTTTTTGATAAATCACAATGAAAGAATATGAAAAAGAATATATATGTATAACTGAATCACTTTGCTGTACAGTAGAAATTAACATTGTAAATCAACTATATGTCAATAAAATACATAAATTAAAAAAAAGCAGCTGAGAGGCAGGATGATGTGACTGAGGCTTATAGTTAGGGCAAGCATGTGATTTAACTTGTAAAACCTGACTCTCTGAGGATGGAAAAGGGTCCTATTACCCTATGGAAGGCTTAAAGTGGGACTGCCCTGGGTAAACCAGAGTGGGGTAATCTCTCTGCTTTACGTGGTGGGGGCAGTGGGGTATTGTCTCCCGGAGTTGAGTGTTCAGCAATTTCGTTCATTAAGCTAATAAGGAACGAAGTCCTATTGTAGATGCTGTTGAGAGAAACAAACATATAGTAGTTTTATATCTCTCCTGTCCTCAAGCAGCTGTGAAAGAGTCAGCTGTTACTAAAAGTCAAAATAATACTGGTATATTCTTATTTATTTCACTCTATTCTCATGGTTTTAATCTCTATCAGCACTTCCTTATCTGAAAGGAAATGCTGTAGCAATGTTGTTAAGCTGATTTAGTGAGATATAGTTTACAGAAAGTCAGTCCTCTTTATACCATATTCTTATATTCCACTTGATTATACAAATGATTTCAATGATATTCTTATGGACTATAACAATCCTATGTCTGATAGAAATATTTTAATGGTAAAATAAGTTTTTTTCAAAATTATCTTCATTCAATATGTTAGCATATTACTTTGTGTAGTGCTTTCAAGTTTACAAATTAAATAACATAAATACTCTCTCAAATATCCACCAGGGCAGGGACCTTCTCTGTCTTATTTATAAGAAGAGCTCTAGGACCTAGAACAGTGTCTGGCACATAGAAGCTACTCAGAAAATGTTTGGATACATTTCCTATATTTATTTATTTTGTTCACAGAATCATTCATTCAAATGAAACCTTACACATGTTGAACAAACAAAACTGATTATAGTAGAATTTTCATGGCTAAAAGGAAGGCTTGGTCTTGAGTCCATACTTCCTATTCTTTTAACCCCCGTCTTTTGGAGCAGATATGAAAACGACTCATCAAAGACATGGAATTATGTAGATAGAAAGAATATCAGACCACACAAAGTCAGAGAGCTCATTTCATCTGTAGATGAAGACATTGGAGCCCAATGTGTCTAAATATTGGGTTGGCCAAAAAGTTCATTTGGATTTCTCTGTAAGCTGATACAGAAAAACCAATAAAATGTCAGAAGTCACTTGTTGTGTGACATGGCCAGGATAGGCATTCATGTCTCTTGGCTCCAGGATAGAGGCTTTCCTATTAAAGCCAGAGCTATATTAAGGGCAGTGAGAGGTAAGTTAGCCAGACGGCTCTGGAGCAATCTAATTGATCAGTACATTACTGAAAAAGTAACTCAGATGGAAGAAATCATATGTACCAGAATTCTTCCTAGAGTACTATCACATTTAGTTGGAAGAAGGAGGTGGGGAGATAACAGCTATTTTGATAAGTTATGTGTGTGAAAGTTATGTGCTTAGTCACTCAGTTGTGTCCAACTCTATGCGACCTCATGGACTGTAGCCCACCAGGCTCCTCTGTTCATGGGATTCTCCAGGCAAGTATACTGGAGTGGGTAGCCATTCCCTTCTCCAGGCAATCTACCTGAAACTGGGATCAAACCTGCATCTCCTGAACTGCAGGCTAATTCTTTACTGTCTGAGCCACCAGGGAAGCCCAAATGGTGTGTTTGAAAAACTGCCAACAAATAGTCCTGGAACTGTTTTCAAGAGTGCACTGGGATGACCCAGAGGGATGGTATGGGGAGGGAGGTGGGAGCGGGGTTCAGGATGGGGAACACATGTACACCCGTGGTGGATGCATGTTGATGTATGGCAAAACCAATACAATATTGTAAAGTAAAAAAAAAAATAATAATAATAATAAAAAGATAATAGAAGAAAAATTAAGAGTGATGGATCAGGGTTTTTGTGTCATTGGTTTGAGTTTGCAGATTTGGGGACAGACTTACTGATTGAGGAATTGAGGAGAGAGATTTCTTTCAAATAAATGTTAAATAATTGTTTAAAGAATTTTAGTTTAGAAAGGGTGCTAAATAATTAACCACCTAGGACTTAAAAATCTGGGTCCAGTCTAGAAGACTGAACTCTGATTATCTCATTTGTGAATCAGAAATTGAAACTCTTCCCCTTAGAAACAGAAGTATGTCAGATTGTGATACTATAATCATATAAACTGACAAGAATTTAAGGTTTTTTTTTTTTTTCCCCAATATCACCCTCACTGAAAGAAGGTAAAAATATACAAACCTGGTAATAACTTTAAAAGAATTGGACCAACAATTTGGGCCATTCAAAAAAGTTTAAAATTGACTTCTGTTTGAAAAAATCAATCAATATTACTGTATGCTTCTCATGCTATTATGGTAGTGCTTTTCAACATTATTGATTACAGCAGGCTTTAAGAAATACATTAGCTATCACAACCAGTACTCAAGTATGTACTGGGCCAAAACAAACATTTGACCAAAACAAACTTTTCAAATGAAACCTTTGAAAATTTATGAAGTGGCCCTTACCTTTACTATGTATTACAATTTTATGGTTCTTATTCTATTCTATTTTGTTTAAAAACTGCTGGTCATGACCCACTAAAGTGATTTTATGACTCTCTAATGGATCATTACATAAAATTTGAGAAACAATAGTGTAAACAATGCGAGAGGAATCAAAGGTAAATTTCCTGAAGAAGAGGGACTTGTGGTCTATTTGTGGAGAGAAAACTAACTTACAAAACTTGGAGTGTATTTTAAGACTATGATTAATTAGTTGCTAAACTGCATGATGCAGTTTAAGAATGATGGATGTTCAGTTTTTATCAGTATGTTCTCTGTATTGAAATAAACAGATCTAAGATAAAGAAGACAATTTTTTAAAAAGTATGCTTATTTGAAACTGTGTTTCATGTTTAAAAGATTCATCTTTTTATATAGTCTTACATCTCTGAGGCTGGGATGTTATCTTACATTGATGACATTTTACAATTACTACCTTTGGGCAGCTCATTCATTTATCATTGCCTGGGCATGTACAATATTGGTTATCTTTGCTGGTAGTATGATTGGACAACTGAAACCTTTTGCCAGTTTAATCTATAAGCCATTTGAAGAAGGAATATTAATCTTTTCTGGTAAGGAATTCAGTCTGGTAAAATCAAGTAAGTGTCAGCATCAAAATTTGCAGAATGTTGTTAGTGACTTGGAGAAAAATCTCAGAAGCCACAATGGTGCAGACTTCCAAAATAAAAGGCTTCCTTTCCAGCACCGTGGTTAACACAAATGTCAATGTAATATGGAAAACACTAACATCAATAACGGAACCAAAGATTATTTAGAAGAGCTGGAGTCTAAATTTGAAGAAGTTTTAGGGTTTTCTTCACCAATTAATTTTGCTTATATATCCTTTTATTTATGTGTGAAGGATTTATAATAAAAAGACTACGCTTAAATAAGTCTAAAAGAGCTTTTCAGGGAGACTTACAAAATACAATTTCTAAGTGATATGAAAGCGTGTCATTGTTTAATTGCAGCATTCTTTCTTATTAGCACATTAAATACCAATTTCATCTTACACTTACCAACAGTCATAAGAAAATACAATTCAAAACCACAGTGTGAAACCACTACCTACCTACTAGAATAGCTAAAATTAAAAGATTGACAAGTCAGTTTTTGGTGTGGGTACAGCACAACTGGAGCATTGCTGGAATGCAAAAATATACAGCCACTTTGGAAAACAGTTTGCTGCTTTCTTAAAAAGTTTAACACACACTTAGCATGTGTCTCAGCAATTATATTTATGGGTACTTAACAAAGAGAAATGAAAACATGTCATCACAAAGACTTGCATGCAGATGTTCATCGTAGCCTGGAACTGGAAATAACCCAAATGTTGTTGCTTTTGAACTGTGGTGTTGGAGAAGACTCTGGAGATCAAACCAGTCAATCCTAAAGGAAATCAGTCCTAAATATTCATTGGAAGGACTGATACTGAAACTCCAGTACTTTGACCACCTGATAGGAAGAACTGACCCATTGGAAAAGACCCTGATGCTGGGAAAAATTGAAGGAGGAGGAAAAGGGGGATGACAGAGGATGAGATGGTTGGATGACATCATTGACTCAATGGACATGAGGTAGAGCAAGCTCCAAGAGTGGGTGATGGATAGGGAAGCCTGGCTTGCTGCAGTCCATGGGGTCGCAAAGAGTCAGACATGACTGAGCAACTGAACTGAATTGTGGTTATGAGCTCAGGGCTATGAAGGGTTGGGGTAAGGAGGTCCACACCTTGGAATAGAAAGCTATTTTGACACTGAATTTTTGATGCATGTTGTTTTGTGTAATGAACTGTATTTACAGATGTCCCAATGGCCATGAATGGGGTGAAGAGGAGGCCCTCTTGGGATCAGGTGACTTGTTCCTAAGAGACAGGTAGGGGCAAGAGTGCCTTGGGACTGAGTCAAGGTGGGAGAGAGTGGGTTCGTAGGAACCCCTTCCTGGTATTGACAGAGGCCAGTAGCTTCTGAATGTGGAAATGGAATTATTCCGAGGCTAATGGCTTCCGAACTCTAGTTCCTGAGTGCAGGGGCTTTATCTTTTCCCTTGAGGGTTTAGTAGAAGTTTCTTTCTTGAGTGATTACTACATACTAAGGGCTTTTTATATTTTATCCCACTTAGTTTTCACAACCACCTCAAGGGACTAGTCTTTCTCATTTCTGTTTCAGAGATAAGGAAGCTGAAACCCAAGAAGGCTGAGGCTCTTGCCCAAAGCCACACATCTAGCTGGTTAGTGAAAACTTGGGCTATTTTAACTGTCACATGGGGAATTTACTTTTGTTTGATTTGAGAAAAAGAGACAGTATCTTCAACTGGAATAAGAGAAAGGAATCTGTTCTCATCATCCATGGTTCCTTGTAAATTAATTTTTTCAGCTTCATTTTCCTCAAAATTGTAAAGGGTCCCAATCTTCTCTCTCTTATTGTGATGTAAGACCTTGGACAAGTCTTCCTTTTCCTATAAGAAGAAAAAAGTTACCTGGAGAACTTGAGCAACAGGACTGATCTCATAAAGCTCTTGAAGAAGTCAAATGGAGAGAATGTGGGTAAAGCTTTGAACAAAGTTGAGACCTCAGATTGTTTATACTGTTACTACTCTATTTAGAGAATTTTTTCACATGCAAAGGGAGGTGGGGACGGAAGTTTGTATGTGGAAATATTTCCTCTTACTTCTTGTACTTAACCTAGCTGACCAGAGAGATGGAGGTATTGTATTTTTGACTTGAAAAAATTCTTCCAACTTCCTTAATTTCTGTTTTGTGAGTAGAGAGATGAATTTAGAGAAAATTTAGTAGCCATGAAGATTATCAACTAAAGTCCTCTGGAAATTATGTTGCTTTCTTTTGATCCGGTTTGGTTAAAAACAGTTGGAAGATTGACATATAGACATTGCATACCTGCAAAGTCACTTCCAACCCTATGTGTCCAACTCTTTGCAGCCCTATGGACTGTAGCCCTCCAGGCTCCTCTGTCCATGGGATTCTCCAGGCAAGAATATTGGAGTGGCTTGCCATGCCCTTCTCCAAGGGATTGGTGATGTTCCCAACCCAGGGATCGAACCCGCATCTTCTGTGGCTCCTGCTTTGCACTCGGATTCTTTTCTACTGAGCCACCAGGGAAACCCCATATACACACTACTATATGTTAAATAGATAACTAATGAACTGTGCTGTATAGCACAGAAGAACCTGCTGTATAGCACAGGGGACTCTACTCAATACTCTGTAATGGCCTATATGGGAAAAGAATCTTAAAAAAAAGAATGGATATATATATGTATGTGTGTATATATATATATATATATATATATATATATATATAACTGATTCACTTTGCTGTACACCTCACCTGAAACTAACACAACATTGTAAATCAACTATGCTCCAATAAAATTAAAAAAAATTAAAGAATATCCTTTTGGTGTCATTCAGTGTTGAAACAGAAACCATAACTAGAGTTTTGAAACATGAAATGTGTTAGTATTTGTGTATTTAAATTCGTAACTTTTTTTTGTTGTGCAGAAGAGGCACAATCAATCTCCCTTTGCTCCACTTTTAATTTTGGTATTGAAATAAAAAGGAAAGACTATAATAGTTAAATATCATCTAATAAAATAATTAGATGATATCATCTAATATCATCTAATAAAATAACAACTTTGAAGACTAACATTCAAGTTGTTGACAAATAGCATTTGAATGCAATATTTAAAACATTCTTAAAACATGACATCTTACAGATCAATTTGCTGCAAGAAATTCCTGCGTGGTAGACCTGTAGAACAGGTCTGCTATAGAAATAGATTGGTTTACTTGCAGTTAAAAGACCTATGTTAATAGTACAACCTCCATTTAGAATTTTGAATCCCACAAGCATTTACTGCAAAGCATTATGTTGCAGTGAAAGAAAGATGACTAAAAATTTAGTCTTTGTGCAAAGTAGTAATTTAAGGAAGGGAAAAGGAGAAGAAGACCACCATATCTACATACTGATGGAAAAAGGAAAAAGGAAAAATCTGGGCTGTATGCTGGTCAAAGAGTTCTATTATATAGGCTGATGATGGCAACAGCTTTGCCTAAGGCTTTTCTAGGTGTTAGGCATGTGGGCCACTGGGACCTCATGTGGAATCACCTTCTGGCCGGGCTTACCTTCGCAAAACATTGTCCTTTTAGTTGAACCAAGTTTAGGCAGAAAACTTTGCCTCTCTTGGTGATGTTTTTATCCAATTGGGGTTCATGGTTTTACTGTAGCAATTTGTTTTATGGTTTGAGTTCTGCCCTTGATTACGTAATTTTTGAACTATTGTACCATGTTCACTTCCCTTTTCTTTTCTTTTTGAAATGAAGATAAAGTGTGTATAGTGGTGAGAGGTGTACAGAGCAAAAATGGAAAGAAATGGAATTTACAGTTATATAAAGTGAAGGAAGAAAGCATGGCAACGCACTCCAGTATTCTTTCCTGGAGAATCCCATGGACAAATGAGCCTGGTGGGCTACAGTCCATGGGGTTGCGAAGAGTCGGACATGACTAAAGCAACTTAGCACGCACACATACGTATAAGGTGATAGCCCATATCCCCCAGTGGGCAAGACTTCAGTGTTTTCCTCTGGGCAATCCTGACCAAGGAAGACCTTTATCTTTTTCAGAGCAGCCCTCCTAGACTGGTCTATGGAGAAGTCCCAGTCTCATATCTAATAAATTAGAAAGATCCTTCCACTCCCTCTAAGTATCTTCCCAGGTAATTCAGGAGATCCAGAGGGTAAGTTTTTCTGCAAGAAGGCATCAGATTACTCCTAAAGATAGCTCAAGGAAATTTCTAGATAATGCTATTTTCTTACTTTCAGAGCAATTTGGAGACTGTCACAAGAGATTTGTTGAGTATCTCCAGTGCACGGTCTGAGCCAACCACAAAGCTCCCAATTAGAACATTGAAGCTTTGATGCCAATTAAAAATAAATGATGTTGATAGGATAGAGTTATATATGGATCCAAGAGAGGAGGAACAGACCAGAAAGACAATAAAGCTTGATATTTAAAAAACATGAGCTAATTTCATTAATGAACAAATAAATATTTCAGAGAGCAGTTGCTGAGTTTGAGCCGAAAACTATAATTGGGAATTCAAAGTTTCAAGTGATAAGATAATTAGTATAAAAAGGAGGGAGAATGGAAAAATGGGTACAGGTTAAATAATTTTTGTGGTTGAAATTGCAAAGTTAAAGTATTTTAAGGAGAGAAGAACTCAGCTGTTTACAATTGACAATATATTGAAAATTATTGTTCAAGTAAATTGGCTTTGGTTATACCCAAACACATAGATTCTCAAAAAATCCAGTTTCCGGTTTTCCAAAGAATCACAAAGAAATTAATGTGCTTATGTTTATATCAATATTGCTAATGCTGATAGGGTGGTTTTTTATTTTCTCCCTTGGGATGGATGGCTAAATTGTTCCTTTTTAAATTGAAGTCTTCTATTTATCCTTGAGTAAGAAGGTAACATTCGGAGAAGGCAATGGCACCCCACTCCAATACTCTTGCCTGGAGAATCCCATGGACGGAGGAGCCTGCTAGGCTGCAGTCCATGGGGTCTCTAAGAGTTGGGCATGACTGAGTGACTTCACTTTCACTTTTCACTTTCATGCATTGGAGAAGGAAATGGCAACCCACTCCAGTATTCTTGCCTGGAGAATCCCAGGGACTGAGGAACCTAGTGAGCTGCCGTCTATGGGATCACACAGAGTTGGACACGCCTCTGTGAAGCAACTTAGCAACAGCAGCAGCAGCAGCACAGTCTTTAACACATGAATGTGAGAACCTTCTTTAATTTATTGATTTCTGATTTCTATTTGCATATAATCATGCTACTCTAGATAATACATGGCATCAGGAAAAATGGAGACATTTCTTTTCAGACAAGCTCTGAAAAGATGAAAGGAAAAATTTTCTTAAATGTGAACAAAGAAACAATGAATGGTGAACAATTTCTCCTCAATTATAAAGCAATTATATTTCCTATTTTAAAACAGAGTGCACTAAGATATGTTTTCTTTTCTATTAGATTGCCAATAAAAATCTTATCTGAGACAAGACAAGGCAATAGAAATGATTTTCCAGAAACACAGGTGGATGTTGACCCACCTGTCTGATTACTGTTAAGAGGGCTAATCTTGTGGTTAGGTAAATATCTTAAGTAAGTCACATGCCATTTGCATCATTAGAAAATGGAAATTCATTGAGAAATTTGAGCCTGTGTTGGTTTGTGTACTGTTTGCTCATATATACATAGGAATCTGCCAAGAGGAATTACTATGTCATTTTTGCAAAGCCAGACTGCAGCTTTGCTGCTGATCACCACTGAGTGATGATGGGTCTCAATTCCCTAACTTGGGATAATATCATCTATGTAATAGACTGCTTGTGAGTATGCAGTGATGCACTGCATGCAAAGTGCTTGGCCCATTGGAAATACCCCGTGAATGTTAGCTGTTATATATTTCTGCTCCCTTCTGCTGTTATCTTGAAGTAACCACCCTTAAACAATAGTATCGTCTTATTTATTAGCTGAAGTATAATGATGTTTTAAAAATTATTGTATTCATTCATTTATTCAACCATTCATTCAAAAATATTAATTTAGCATTATGTTCACACAGAAATGAAGAAACTCATGATCCCTGCTTTCAAGATGTTCACAGTCTACTGTTTCCCATTTCAAGTACCTTGTCTCCCTTTGTTTAGTTTAATATACCCCTTACCCAAGCATTTTCAAGACTGACTGAACATTAGAATCATTTGGGGAATTTTCTTAAGAATGCTAATATCTGGGTCCTAGCCAGATCAGTGAGGACAGAACCTCTGGGTGTGGGTGTGTTTAAAAGTTTCCAGATAATTAGCCTCCAATTAAAATAGATAAATTAATTTTAAAAAAAGTTCCCAGGTACCTGACTTATTTCACTTAGCATAAGGCCCTTCAAATCCATTCATGTTACTGCAAATGTAAAATTTCTTTCTGTTTTTATATACCACATCTTTATCCATTTATCTATTGATGGACACCTAAGTTGCTTCCATATCTTGACAAGTGTAAATAATGCTGCTATGAATATTGGGGTGCAAGTGTCTTTTTGAATTAGCATTTTTGTTTTTGGGTGTATACCTAGAAGTGGCATTGCTAAGTCATATGGTAGTTTTTGGAGAAACCTTCATACTTTTTCCCACAGTAGTTGCCCCAATTGGCAATTCCCGCCAACCACGTATGAAGGTTCCCTTTAATTTACATCTTCATCAACATTTATTTGTAGTCTTTTTGATGATAGACATTCTGACTGGTGGGAGGTGATATCTCATGGAGGTTTTCATTTCCATTTCTCTGATGATTAGCAATGTTGAGCATCCCTCCATGTGCCTGTTGGCAATCTGCATGTCCTTTTTGGAAAAATATCTGTTTGGTTCAAGTACTATATGATATCACTTATATGTGCAATCTAAAAAATACAACAAACTAGTGATTATAACAACAAAAAAAGCCAACTCACAGATACAGAAAACAAACTGGTAGTGACCAGGGGGAAGCAGGGAAGGGCAATGGGGGGGGTAGGGGATAAAAAGGTACAAATTATTAGGTATAAAGTAAGCTACAAGGATATATTGTATAACATGGGGAATATAGGAAGTACTTTACAATAACTATAAATGGAATATAGTCTTTATGTTTGTGAATCTTTATATTGTATAATTGTAACATGTAAGATTCCTTATCAACTATGCTTCAATTAAGAAGAAAAACTCCCAGGTGCAATCAGAATTGAGAATCACTGGGCTAGAGTCAAGCCAAACTCCACCTTCAGACCTTATTCTGCATGTTACTTTTTTGTTCCCCTTCCATTGAGTGAGCCATTTCTCGATGTAGAAATGCACAGAATGTAGCTTCAAATACCTCTTTCAATGGAATGGTCTAAGATTCCTTCACTAGACTAGGCTTCCTGTTCTGTGTGGTGCCTTCTTCACTTCCATGTATTACTCTTTCAATTGGTTTTATTGACAAGTGCAATTTAGAAGTTTTCTTTCTCTGGTTCTTTTGTGTGTGTGTGTGTTTGTATTTGTATTTGTTTTTTTTTTTTAATGAGGATTAAACATTTTATTTAAAGATTTTACAATAAAAATGTTACAAAAATACAGAGTACATTATACCAAGGCAATATTCTACAGGACAAAAATAAAAACAAAACAAAAATTTAAAGTAAATGTACAGGTATCAGTATCAGTTCAGTTGCTCAGTCACGTCCGACTCTTTGAGACTCCATGGACTGCAGCACGCCAGGCTTCCCTGTCCATCAGCAGCTCCCAGAGTTTATTCAAACTCATGTCCATGGTGTCAGTGATGCCATCCAACCATCTCATTCTCTGTCGTCCCCTTCTCTTGCCTTCAATCTTTCCCAGCATCAGGATCTTTTCAGTGAGTCAGTTATTCACATCAGGTGGCCAAAGTATTGGAGTTTCAGCTTCAGTATCAGTCCTTCCAATGAATATTCAGGACTCATTTCCTTTAGGATGGACTAGTTGGATCTCCTTGCAGTCCAAGGGACTCTCAAGAGTCTTCTCCAACACCACAGTTCAAAAGCATCAATTCTTCAGCACTCAGGTTTCTTTATAGTCCAGCTCTCATATCCATACATGACTACTGGAAAAACCATAGCTTTGACTAGACAGACCTATGTTAGCAAACTAATGTCTCTGCTTTTTAATATATTGTCTAGGTTGGTCATAGCTTTTCTTCCAAGGAGCAAGTGTCTTTTAGTTTCATGGTTGCAGTCACCATCTCCAGTGATTTTGGAACTCCTCAGAATAAAGTCTCTCACTGTTTCCATTGTTTCCCCATCTATTTCCCATGAAGTGATGGGACCAGATGCCATGATCTCAGCTTTCTGAATGTTGAGTTTTAAACCAACTTTTTCACTCTCCTCTTTCACTTTCATCAAGAGGCTCTTTAGTACTTCTTCACTTTCTGCCATAAGGGTGGTGTCATCTGCATATCTGAGGTTATTGATATTTCTCCTGGAAAACTTGATTCCAGCTTGTGCTTCATCCAGCCCAGCATTTTGCACAATGTACTCTGCATATAAGTTAAATAAGCAGGCTGACAATATACAGCCTTTATGTACCCCTTTCCCGATTTGGAACCAGTCTGTTGTTCCATATCCAGTTCTAACTGTTGCTTCTTGACCTGCATATAGCTTTCTCAGGAGACAGGTCAGGTGGTCTGGTATTCCCATCTCTTTCAGAATTTTCCACAGTTTGTTGTGATCCATGCAGTCAAAGGCTTTGGTGTAGTCAATAAAACAAAAGTAGATGTTTTTCTGAGACTCTCTTGCTTTTTTGATGATCCAACAGATGTTGGCAGTTTGATCTCTGGTTCGTCTGCCTTTTCTAAATCCAGCTTGAACATCTGGAAGTTCACGGTTCACATACTGTTGAAGCCTGGCTTGGAGAATTTTGAGCATTACTTTGCTAGTGTAAAGGTAGCAAGGTACTAAACAAGTACTGGTACTAAACCTGTACTAAACTTAACAAGTATTATTATAATACCTGCTGCTGCTGCTGCTAAGTTGCTTCAGTCGTGTCCGACTCTGTGCGACCCCATAGACAGCAGTCCACCAGGCTCCCCTGTCCCTGGGATTCTCCAGGCAAGAACACTGGAGTGGGTTGCCATTTCCTTCTGCAATGCATGAAAGTGAAAAGTGAAAGTGAAGTTGCTCAGTCGTGTCCGACTCTGGTGACCCCATGGACTCCATCCATGGGATTTTCCAGGCAAGAGTACTGGAGTGGGATGCCATTACCTGATACCTGTTTTAGGCTACATACACATGAAATGATTAGACCACATACACGCCCATGCAATCTAAATTTTTTCTTAGAACACAAGAATTCTTTAACTATTTCTTCTGTGTGTTTTGTTGCCCAAATCAGTGTGAAAGCTTCTTGTGGAAGAGGTCAATGTTGTATTTTTTGTGCACTGTTTTGCAGTGCCTTTCTTTACACTACTTCTGGTTGCAATAGGCTCTCAACAAATGGTCAAAGTCAACTGACTCACTTCCAGTAGGCCGACTCCTTCCTCTTGCCTATCTTGGTGTTAGCATCTGTGGGAGAGTAAATGAATTATTGAACTTTTAATTTACATTCTAACTCCAAAGGTTAATCTCTTTCATCATTCAGTTTTTTAGAATTTAATCTTTCTTCCTTCCCACCAGTTCAAATGAAATATTTTAAAATTTCTTATCTTTAGGCAATTTGGGAGAAGATACCTGCATTCATTAAATCCAGCTGTACTAACAGCCATAGCACTGAACCATACTCTGCTAAGGTTCTTGAAGGCAGAGACAAGGTCATATTTATCTTTGTGTCCCAAACACATTGACAGCACACAGCAAGCTTTCAATAAAGATTTGTTGAATTAATCAGTGCTTAGGTTAAATTAGGATTCATTAGCAGAGACAGCCTGAATTCATCTATCACACAAACTGTTCAGAAAATCAGATGCATTTCTAATAGCATTCCTCCCCCCCTGCATTTATCTTCTTCTTACTCATAAGTTCTGGGAATCTAACTTTTCTGTTTTATATCACTGTGTCTCTCTTAGCTTTCTAGTTCACTGACATCTTTTTTGGATTTTGGGTTGGCTTATGTTGGTCGTTGATCTGTCTGACTGCCTGTGAACCTATTAATCGCTTACACCATTCCTAAAAAGGGCCATTCTGAGTCATTGAATTCAAGGCACTAAATTTCATTTCCTAATATCACTAGGAAAAACTTGGAAAATATTAAAAAGTGAAATAATGTAAGTGGAAGTCAATTTATTTCACTCAAATACAATTACTGGGAACTTTTTGATATATTTCCTGTCAATCTTCTTTTCTATGCATTTTTAAAGTATGGTTGTGATTACAAATCCAGCAATTTATTCCATTTTATATTTTGGTTTATTCCTTTAATATTGTAAACTAAGTGTTTTTCAAGAGTTTAAGTTGTACTTAATGGATCTATTGTATACTAATATATAGGTGTACCGGAGAAGGCGATGGCACCCCACTCCAGTACTCTTGCCTGGAAAACCCCATGTACAGAGGAGCCTGGTAGGCTGCAGTCCATGGGTTCTCGAAGAGTTGGACACGACTGAGCGACTTCACTTTCACTTTTCACTTTCATGTATTGGAGAAGGAAATGGCAACCCACTCCAGTGTTCTTGCCTGGAGAATCCAGGTATGGGGGAGCCTGGTGGGCTGCTGTCTATGGGGTTTCACAGAGTCGGACATGACTGAAGTGACTTAGCAGCAGCAGCATATAGGTGTACAATAATTTTAATAAATCATTCTATTATTGTTGAACTTCTGGATTGTACTGGGCTTTTTATTACCATAAGCAATCCTAGGATGAACATCTTCATGCATAAAGATTTTTCTGTAAATAGGTTTATGTCCAGAAGCTTGTCTAAGAGTACAAACATTTTCAAGTTCTGATATAGGTGAATAAATTACTTTCCAAAGGATTGGAATTTGGCACTACTGGTAAATAATCCACTTGCCAATGCAGGAGATGCAGGAGACTTGGGTTTGATCCCTGGATAGGGAAGATTCCCTGGAGAAGGAAATGGCACCCCACTCCAGTATTCTTGCTTTGAGAATCCCATGGACTGAGGAACCTGGCAGGCTATAGTCCATGGGGTCACAAAGAGTAGACACGACTGAGCTCACACACACACACACACACAACCCTGACAACAGTGCATCCATATTCCCTCTTTCAATGAACTCTTGTCTGATGTGAGAACTTACTTTTAATATAAAAAGGGCAATTTTATCTAAGATCCATTTAGAGGGTCCCATTTTGCACGTATCTCTGAGGTTTTACTCTATTCACTTTTGCATATTGCCACACCAACTTATGAATCTTTCTGACCAATATTACCCTGATGCAGTTATTGATATGAAGAAAATTGGTTACTTGGCTTGGTTCAAATGCATTGCTGTGAGTGTGTGAGAGAGGCTGGTTAGAGTGTGCTGCTGTGGATGTCCTATTAGAGATGCCTGAGCCCCCATGGTGCATGTATTTCTGCGTATGTCCTTATTGGTTGAGAATATCCCTAAAAAGAAGTTGAAGCTTAATTCTTTAGCTAGAATTTCTTATCTAGAAGTTTGGGTCTCTAAAGTAGAAGAAGTTGTAGAGTCACAGGGCATTCATAGTCTTCTAAAAATCCTTTCCTTATGAAAGAGGGGGAACCATGGGATTTTTGGATGGCTTCAATTGACTCAATGTTTTCAGGCCACATCTATATTCCATTATGTTTAAATTTTTTTGGATCTATTCTTGTACCAACAGAGAGATGACATGTGGTCTTTATATTGGCAACTGGGTTGCTGTTGTATGGTCAGAAGGAAATTTTAGACTTCGCCTATGGTCTAGTGGATAAGAATCCACCTGCCAACATAGGAGACATGGATTCAGTCCCTGATCTGGGAAGATTCCACATGCTGGGAGCAACTAAGCCTGGGAGCCACAACTGCTGAAGCCCATGCTTGCTAAAGCCTTTGCTCCACAAGAGAAGACACTGTAATGAGAGACCCACACGCCACAGCTAGAGAATAGCCCCCGCTCATGCACCTAGAGAAAGCCCTCGAGCAGCAGTGAAGACTCATAGCAGCCAAAAAAAAAAAAAAAAAAAGGAAATTTTATTTAGTGTCATGGTTAGATTAGCTGAAACACTTTGTGCTTAATGTATCATGAAAAAAGACCAAAACTCCACTAAATTATAGGTAGGTGGAAAAAAGAGGTTATTAGGCAAAAATATGAAATACTCATCTATCAAGCCACTAATCAAATGTCACATGCTTTCTGAAGTCTTTCCTGACTGCTCTGCCTTGTTTGTTCTCCTGCGGCACTTGGACTGTCTCCCTAGTATAGCAATGATAACATTGCTTTAGTTACTTGCATTCATGACTGTTCTTTCCACCCAATATGGATTTGTAGAAGACGATTGTACCCCTAATACCTGACAGGGTCTGACGTATAGCAGGTGACTGGTCATTGATCGCTGAGTGATAGAAATGTGGATATGTAAGAGAAATGGGAAATATTCTCAAATGGATATCCTAAATAGTGTGTATCCTCTAAAAAAAAAAAAGGGAAAAAGCTAATATATCTTTTTTAGTTAAAGCGGGCACTAGGGGAATGTGCTCATTTTATAGTAGATAAGGAAGCGTTTCATGAAGAGGTTCAGTGACTTCCTCGAGTGGCACAGCTGACAAAGGCACAAAGCCAGGTTCAGCTTGTAGGTGTTCCAGTTCTCAGCTCCAAGTTCTTTCCAATCCACCTCATACGGAATTCACTTCAGAACAATGGAGGGATAGAAGTAATTGTATGGAGAAAACACCCAGCAAAATAAGCTTCCTGTATGTTATGGTGCGTGTTGATTCCTTCTGGCAAGTTTTAGAAAACGGCAAACAGAGAAACGCCTTTACAGTCAACTTAAGATTCTTAGTATCAGGAGACTTTACACAGAGGATCAAAGAACTGAATCTTCTCAGAGGAAGACTTTTTAAAAAAGTAATGTATTAATGTTAATGTCGCATGAAGACAACTTTTATTAAGTAACATAATTGGACAAATGTCATTCCTATATTAGTAATGCATCATTTTTTTTTTGAGTTAGACGAATAAACTTGTATAATACAAAATAAAACTGTGTTTGATCCTCTTAGCAAGTGCTCACTATTCTTGTTCCCCTTTTTTTCCTTAACATTCTTCTTTTTTTTTTTCTTGGCTGCATCACACAGCATGTGACATCTTAGTTCCCTGACCAGGGATCATATCCACATCCCCTGCATTGGAAGCATGGACTATTAACCACTGGATAACCGGGGAAGTCCCTCCTTCACATTCTTTAACCAAGGGCTTTTTTTTTTTTTTCTGTACTTAGACAGTCGAAGGAAGCAACTGAAGTGCTTGTTACGGAAGCTGGAAGAATCAGTTGACAACTTAAAAGAAGTTATTCTGCGTAAAGGGAGGTTCCAGGAGAGAGAGCTGGCCTCTCAATTCTTTCAAGAGGATGAACGAATCAGTCCATACTCTTGACAAAAGGCTACAACAGGCTTTAGTAATTAGGATTCCACTGGGTCTTAGAGAGGGGGAAGATCCATTAAGTGAATCACTCTTTTTTCTCTTTTCCTTTCAAACGCAGATACCACAAGAAGCAAGTGGAGAAATGTCATGAAGGACCAGGCAGTGCGCCTGCTTTCCTAGTAACTCAAAGGCTTCAGGTAGATGCCATGGAGGCAAAAGAGGCAAAAACAAAGCTAAACTTTTAGTCTTCTGAGAGCTAGAAAGTGACACCTGAGAATGGCATGGAAAACGGCAAAGTGGAAGAGCATGCAAAGAGAGAGAGAGAGCGCAGGTCCACAGAAACCCAGTGTTCCACGTGGGTTTCAGTCTAGCCTGTCTTCCCTGTTTCCCATCCAGAGAGCTTCCGTGTTCCTCAGTTTTCCCACTGATAAAAAGAAGGTGAGTGACCATGGAAGGTTCCTAGGTCTTTTGAAAGAAGATAAGAAAATGTGCGATTACTAAGATGTCCATTAATCTAACTATCACCCTAGTTCCTGCTTATGGTTTTAATTAGCATTATTTTCTTTGATTATTTTTAATTACACTTTCAGGCTCTAAGCACTTTGGCAGGGATGTGGTGGGGAAAGTTACTGTAAGTCAAATTATGAATTTTATTGCTCTAATTGGAGTAGAAACCAACGGTATCAATTAAATCCTCATTTCTTATCCTCTTGGTTCATATGATCATCATTCTAGGTGTATATAAAATCTGAGTGTGGCATAATTATGCAATTTTTAAAGCAACAGAGCCCCAGCAATTAGTAACATCCTGGTTAGGAGAGACAGCAGTCTAAACTTTCCTGGGAGCAACACTATAGCATTATGAGAATCTAAACTGTGTCTTTTTTCCTTCTTGTCTTTCCACATCACATAGCTCAGGCCAAGGAACAAAGAAGGAGTATAAGTGGTTCCCACGGAGACGTGATGCTTGATCTACCTTGTTGATCTACCACGTTCAGTTGCTCATGGTCTATGGTAATTTGGCAGGTAGGTTGAAGTCTGCATTCAAGTTTCAAATAGCACTGAAGTCACAAAGTCCTTTGCAAAATGAGGGTTCCAAGATGTATTAGGATAATTAATCCTAGCTGCCACAACAAATAAAACCTTGAAATCTCAGGGGCTTGTTTCTTGCTTACTTCCCATTCCATTCTGCAGCTATGGAATCGGGAAATGCAGCCTCTACTGTTGTGGGTGGGAAAACAGAGGTGGCAGAGGTGCACAGGCTCTCTCAGCTGCCTTGATCTGGAAGTCACATGCATTTTCCAACCAGAGTCCTTTTGGCTGGAATTACTCATGTGACCTCAAATGTACCTAGAATGGGGGCTATGATAAAGGGGAGATCAAGTGGAAACAGTGTCAGACTTTATTTTTTGGGGCTCCAAAATCACTGCAGATGGTGATTGTAGCCATGAAATTAAAAGATGCTTACTCCTTGGAAGGAAAGTTATGACCAACCTAGATAGCATATTGAAAAGCAGAGACATTACTTTGCAAACAAAGGTCTGTCTAGTCAGGGCTATAGTTTTTCCTGTGGTCATGTATGGATGTGAGAGTTGGACTGTGAAGAAAGCTGAGTGCCGAAGAATTGATGCTTTTGAACTGTGGTATTGGAGAAGACTCTTGAGTGTCCCTTGGACTGCAAGGAGGTCCAACCAGTCCATCCTAAGGGAGATCAGTCTTGGGTGTTGATTGGAAGGAGTGATGCTAAAGCTGAAACTCCAAATACTTTGGCCACCTCATGCGAAGAGTTCACTCATTGGAAAAGACTCTGATGCTGGGAGTGATTGGGGGCAGGAGGAGAAGGGGACGACAGAGGATGAGAAGGGGACGACAGAGGATGAGATGGCTGGATGGCATCGCCGATTTGATGGACATGTGTTTGAGTAAACTCTGGGAGCTGGTGATGGACAGGGAGGCCTGGCGTGCTGCGATTCATGGGGTCACAAAGAGTTGGACACGACTGAGTGACTGAACTGAACTGAAGGAATATTTGCTTAGTGCTATCCTTGATGTATTAGGATTTCTGTAGGGGATCCTACTATACCTCTAGGGTTTGAGCTATGAATGGCAAATAATGCAAATATACAGATGAGCCTATCAGTTCTATGGGAATTTCTTATTTTTCTTAATTTAAAATACAAAATTTTTGACTTTTTTTTCTTTTTTATTGAGGCATGGTTGAGATACAATGTTATATAAACTACAGGCATAAAACATAATAATTTACAATTTTTAATATTTATTAGCTTTTAAAGCAGATGTAATTGACAGATAACATTAGTTTCAGGTGTACAACTGATTCAATATTTGTGTATATTGCAAAATAATCACTGTAATAAGTGTAGTTAGCATCTATCATTATACATAGTTATACTTTTTTGTGTGATAAAAACTTTTAAAATCTCCCTCTCTTAGCAACTTTCAGATATGCAATACAACATTATTAATATGGGGCTTCCCTGGTGGCTCAGATGGTAAAGAATCTGCCTGCAATGCAAGTCCCTGGGTTGGGAAGATCCTGGAGAAAGGAATGGCAACCCACTCCAGTGTTCTTGCCTGGAGAATCCCAGGGACGGGGGAGCCTGGTGGGCTATAGTCCATGGGGTCGCAAGAGTTGGAGACAATTGAATGATGAACACACGCACACATATATAGTCACTGTGCTGTTATTATATCCATGACCTATTTATTATATAACTGGAAGTTTATATCCTTTGATGCCCTTCACCCATTTTGTCTGCCCCCATCTCCTGCCTCTGGCAGCCACCTATCTGGTCTCTAAATGCGGATTCAGTTTTGCTTTTTTGTTTGTTTATTTTTAGATTTCACATATAAGTGACATCATATGGTATTTGACTTTCTGTTTGACTTATTTCACTTAACATAATACTCTCAAGATCCACTCATGTTGCAAATGGCACGATTTTCTTCTTTTTTATGGTTGAATAATATTCCACTGTATACATATACCACATCTTTATTCATTTAAAGTGGAATATTATTCATTTATTGATGGGCACTTAGATGGTTTCTGTATCTTGGCTATTGTAAATAATGCTGCAGTGAACGTGAGAGTGCACATGAATTTTCAAGTTAGATTTTATTTTCTCTGAGTAAATACACAGAAGGGGAATTGCTAGATCATATGATAGTTCTATTTTTAATCTTTTGAGGAACAATTATACTGTTTTCCTACCGACTGCACAAGGCTTCCCTTTTCTCCACATCCTTGCCAACACTTGTTATTTTTTGTCTTTTTGACACTAGTTATTCTAACAAGTATGATATCTCATTGTAGTCTTGATTTGAATTTCCCTGATGGTTAATGACATAGAGCATCTTTTTGTGTACCTGTTGGCAATCTGCATATCTTCTTTGGAAAAATGTCTATTAAGATCTTCTGCCCATTTTAAAATCAATTATTTTTTGCTAATGAGTTGTATGAGTTCTTTATATATATATATAATTCTTTTTAATACTTTCCCCTTATCAGCTATATGATTTACAAAGCTTTTCTCCTATTTCTGCCTTTTCAGTTTGCTGATGGTTTACTTTGCTGTGCAGAAGCTTTTTGGTTTGAGGTCATCTTACTTGTTCATTTTTTGTTTTTGTTGCCTTTTCTTTTGGTGTCAGATTTAAAAAATCATGGCCAAGACCAATGTCAGGGAGATTACTGCCTATGTTTTCTTCTGGGAGTTTATGGTTTCAGTTCTTACGTACAAGTATTTAATCCATTTTGACTTAATCTTTGTGTATGTTGTAATATAGCAGTCTAGTTTCATTCTTTTGCATGTGGCTGTCCACTTTTCCAAATACCACTTATTGAAGAGACTGTCCTTTCCTTACTGTATGTTCCTGACTTTTTGTTGTTGTAAATTAATTGACCACATACCTGGGCTTATTTCTACCCTGTTTATTATTTTCTTGATCTATGTGACTCTCTTTATGCTAGTACCATACTATTTTGATCACTATAACTTTGATTACTATAACCATAGTTTGAAATCAAGGAGTGTGATGTCTCCATCTTTATTCTTTTTCTCAAGATTGCATTCACTATTTGGGATATGTTGTGCTTCCATACACACTTTAGGATTGCTTGTTCTATTTCTGTGAAAAATGCCATTGGAATTTTGATAGGGATTACATTAAATCTGTCGAAGAAGGCAATGGCACCCCACTCCAGTACTCTTGCCTGGAAAATCCTATGGACGGAGGAGCCTGGTGGGCTGCAGTCCATGGGGTTGCTACGAGTCAGACACGACTGAGTGACTTCACTTTGACTTTTCACTTTCATGCATTGGAGGAGGAAATGGCAACCCACTCCAGTGTTCTTGCCTGGAGAATCCCAGGGACGGCGGAGCCTGGTGGGCTGCCGTCTATGGGGTCGCACAGAGTCGGACACGACGGAAGTGACTTAGCAGCAGCAGTAGCACATTAAATCTATAGATTAATATGTACATTTTAACAATGTTAATTTTTCTAATTCACGATGACAGAATATTTGTGTCTTCTTCTATTTCTTTTTTCTTATTTATTTTTATTAAAGCCTAATTGATGAACATTGCTGTTAATTTCTGTTATAAGGCAAAATTATTTGGTTATACATATACACATATTCCTTAAAAATTTTTTTCTATTATAGTTTAACATAGTATATATTTTTAAAATTGTAAGATACTTCCTTTAAATGTTGTGTTAGTTTCTGCTGTATGACAATGAGAATCAGCTGTAAGGATATATATATCCCCTCCCTTTCAAGCCTCCCTCTCACCCTCACATCCCACTCCTTGAGGTCATCACTGAACTCTGCTTCCTTTTATTTCATCAGTGTCTTATAATTTTTGGTGTACAGGTGTTGTTCACCTTTTTTGATTAAATTTATTCTTAGGTAATTTATTCTTTTTTGATGCCAGAAATTCTTTATTAAAATAAACATGCAAAGCAATTTTTAAAAAATCAAAATTTTTTGCCATATAATGGTTCTCCAGGATCTTTTACTGGATTCTCTCATGTGAAAAAACTAAATAAGTGAGTTGCATTGTGGATTTTAAATGGCAAATATTCTTTTGTTATGTGGTTCTCATCCAGTAGAATATCGAACATAATACTTTTTTAATTTGGTGTCTGTATTAGCCTGCTAGGGCTGTCATAACAAAATACCATAGACTGGGGTTAGCCAACAGAAATTTGTTTTCTCACGGTTTTGGAGGCTGGGAAGTGCAAAATTGAGGGGCCAGCCGATTTGGTTCCTGTGAAGTCAAACTGCCACCTTCTCTGCACAGGGCAGAGAGAATAAGCTGAACTCTGATCTTTTTCTTATAAGGATACTGATTCTATCAGGTCAAAGCCATACCTTCATGAGTTCATACCTTATGAGTTCCTTAATTACTTCCAGAAAGGCCCTGTCTCCAAATACAGTCATGTGGAGAGCTAGACATTCAGTATATGCATTTGGGGGGATATAAACATTCAGTCTGTTATATTGTCTAAGGATTGCTTATAAGGGATGAATTCCTCTTGGCTAAGGGAAGAATAAGAACATAAGAAAAATTACCAGAATTTCTCTTAAAAGCATCCTCCTTAAGCCAAAAGAGAACCAAAGCTTCATACTAAAGGTCAATCTGGATTTTTATGTTGTTCAGGAGGTTGAAATAAAACTTACGGAGGCTGGTTCAAGTTGTTACAATTTTTCAAAGGCCCATCCATCTGTCAAGAGATTTGTGGGCTGGATTTTATCTCTTTCTTACTGGCTCCAAGAGCTGGTTTCTTGAGTGTTGCATGCGGTCACATTTCTGTACAGCATTCTATTTAGTTTGGATTCTACTTCTGTGTCTCTTGGCTCTAGGAACCCAAGAAGAGTCTCATGTATTTCTCCAGAGTTAGTTTCAAAGTTGTGCCCCTTATTTGTTTTGATGCAAATAATGATCACTCGAAAATCCTTAAAGAAAGTCTTCAAATAATAGAGAAATTAATAGAAAAATGTTTTGTTATTTAACTATTAGAACACATTACAATAAAACAGTAGATTAAATTAACCACAATTTCATATAGAAGCCAGCACTGAAGCAGGGAATTATTATATTGTCTGAAGCATTTCCTTAGGTTTTAGAGGGCTGGTGGGCAACAAACTCACATGTTTACTTTTAGCTTAGTCTTTTATCCAGTCTGAGGTTAACTCATTTAATAGTTCACTGAGATTTCAGTTTTCCCTTACATCATTTACTACATCATCATCATTGATGGAAGCCACCTTTTAAAACAGCAAATGGTATGGCTGAAGGAACATATTATCAAAACAAGTGCCTTGTGAGCAGCATGGCTAATAAATGGAGAGATTTCCATAAATTCCCAGTCTTTGTTCTCACTTTACTTTCTACTCTGTCCTTATCACATTTAATAAAAGGCAACTCCCCACAAAATAAGAGTCAGAACCCCTTTTGGTGCCAGGCAAGAGTCAGAACTACTCTACCTTAAGACATTTTTGTGTCCATGGGTTAAAAGACATTTACTATTACATTAAAGCACCAATTAGTTAATGGGTGTAAAGGTTTTTGAGAAGGAAGAGCACCCCTCGGATGGAGTTTGAGTTATTATCTTTTTATTATTTATTAAACACCTTGAAGTGCAATTATCCTTGTTTTTAGAAAATTAGTTTTTTTGAACTCAACAGGATATTATGATAGTCATTGATGAGTCTCCTAAAGTTATATCTAGACCAAAGAAACCAGAAGAGGATGGGATAGACAGGGCTGGATGAGGGGGCGCATGGAGGAAAAAGACTGGGTTGGTAAGTGCTTGTAATGACATTTCTGCCACTGTCTCCAAAGGGCAAGAATATGACAGAGAAAAGGGAACTTTCCCCACAAATAAGCCAAATCTATGACTTTGTCATAGGCGCAGCCCTCTCTTGTATTGTGAAAGAGGCCTAAAGTATTGTAGGCAAAGTATAGAAAGAATGTGGGCCTTGGTTTCAAACAGCTCTGGTTGGAATCCTGACTTTGTTTCTTAGGGACTACGATAATTTGGACAAATCACCTAGCTTCTTCATGGGTTTCGGCTTCCTAATCCTTGGAATGGGGAAGATTGTATTTTTAAAAAATTGTACCAGTATTAGAAATAATGTGTGGCAAGTCCAATTAATTATGAGTGTTTAGTAAATTGTATTGATAATCATGATCATTATAATTAATAGTAAGTTGCAAAAAAGATGAGGAAGTTAAGACCTACTGGCAGTGACCATTGTTTGGAACTGGGCCTTGCATCGTAATGATTTAATCAGGCAAAGCTGTTGATTCTAGCAGGTTAATTGGCTACTCCTTTAAGAAAACCACTATTTGTATTTTGAAGAGGTCTCCTTTAGGCATGACGACAATTTAATCCAAAAAATGGCTTTGGAAAGAATTTCAAGCTGAGTCAGGCTGGTTGAGAGGAGATTTAGGGAGTGTGATTGATTTTTGACTTGTAGATCACATTATGTGGGGGACAGTTTGCGTTACAGACAGACACTGGCATTTTACATTATTCAGAGTTTAAGACTTTGGTTTGATGTGAGGATTAATGCAGTGCAAAGGAAAGGACACAAAACATCTTAATGCATGTGTAAATCAATTGTGGTTACATTAAGATAAAGCATGACAATATTAATCCTTTGTTGACATACATAATAGGCTTTTCTATCCCCATCATCACACTTCAGAGTTTCTAGACCTGAGCTATGACTGTTCCAGAGAGAATTAAAAAAAAATTGGTATGAATATTTTAGACACAATTCAATTTCCCTGCTGATTGTACTTATTTTTTAAAAAATATTCCCAAATTATCACATATTCTAAAAATCGCTAATGGGCTTCCCCTGTGGCTCATTGGATAAAGAATCTGTCTGTAATGTGGGAGACCTGGGTTCCATCCCTGGGTTGGGAAGATCCCCTGGAGAAGCGAAAGGCTACCCACTCTAGTATTCTGGCCTGGAGAATTCCTTGGACTGTATAGTCCATGGGGTCACAAAGAGTCAGACATGACTGAGCGACTTTCACTTCACTTCACTTCTAAAAATCCCAACAAATGCAGGAGTATGTAGAATAAAAGTTGAATATCCTTTACTCCAAAGACATTCATACCATTTTAACTTTGAAAGATTTATGAAAAAAATTAAATCAACATTTTGATTTTCCTTGACCTTTGAAAGATGATGAGGGGCTTAGTGGTATTCTGGTGAAGGGTTGCAAACTTTAAGCCTTTGAACTGAGCACATTGTAATGATCTCTTTTATCCATGGATTCTTTCAGGATGACTCCTTGGCACAAGGCAGCAAGACAAGAATGCAGGCTCTGGCCTGAGAGTCTCCACATAGGTATCAGAGATTTTTCGCACATGAATGCATGGCAGAGGGGTTTAAAGTTTCTCTTCATGGGATCTCCCTGGTGGTTCCGTGGTTAAGACTTCACCTTCCAATGCAGGTGGTGTGGGTTCAATCCCTGGTCAGGGAGCTGGGATCCCATATGCCTCTTTGCCAGAAAACTAAATGAAATAGGAACAATATTGCAAAAAAACAAAAAAAAGAATCAATAAAGACTTCAAAGATAGTCCACATAAAAAAAAATCTTTAAAAAATATTTCAAGTTTTCCTTCAGAATAACTGACCTCATAACTAACCACTAAAGACTACTCCTATAGAATAAGCCCATGGGCACAATGTAATGCATTTTGTTGTTGGGAGGACCACACTAAAAAGGGTTTATGATTTCAATGCTCTTTTAAGCCAAAAGGGTAACATTGGGTTTTCAAAATGCAATTTCTCTCTGAGGTTCCATTTCTGGACTTCTCTGTGTGGAAAAGTGGTAAGATTTATAAGAAACTCCATTGATTATGGCTGAAGATGTCTGCTGAAATTATTATTGCTAACAAGAATTTATGAAAGACCTATTAAGAGTCCCTAACTCCTGGCCTGCAGAAGATTACAATTTATGATTGCAAGGATGGTAATAGATATTAAATACATGTGTACAGTTGAGAAAGTGTTAAATGAACTTGTGGATGTGCCATAGTATACAAGGAGTAGGTGTATGCTGGAGGGTAGAATAACTATAATAATAGCTTAGGAATTTCATTAAACAGTTCTTTCATTTGTTATCTATTCCTCCTTCATTCAAATAAAGGATTAGGCCAATTTTCAGGGATGCCTTTCAGTTATTTACTGCAGTGTAACAAACCAATCTGAAACTTAAGTGGCTTGAAATATTAGCAAGCATCTACAGACTGAGCTCGTATGCAGGTCAGGAAGCAACAGTTAGAACTGGACATGGAACAACAGACTGGTTCCAAATAGGAAAAGGAGTTCGTCAAGGCTGTATATTGTCACCCTGCTTACTTAACTTCTATGCAGAGTACATCATGAGAAACGCTGGGCTGGAAGAAGCACAAGCTGGAATCAAGATTGCAGGGAGAAATATCAATAACCTCAGATATGCAGATGACACCACCCTTATGGCAGAAAGTGAAGAGGAACTCAAAAGCCTCTTGATGAAAGTGAAAGTGGAGAGTGAAAAAGTTGGCTTAAAGCTCAGCATTCAGAAAACGAAGATCATGGCATCCGGTCCCATCACTTCATGGGAAATAGATGGGGAAACAGTGGAAACAGTGGCAGACTTTATTTTTTTAGGCTCCAAAATCACTGCAGATGGTGACTGCAGCCATGAAATTAAAAGACGCTTGCTTACTCCTTGGAAGAAAAGTTATGACCAACCTAGATAGCATATTGAAAAGGAGAGACATTACTTTGCCAACTAAGGTCCGTCTAGTCAAGGCTATGGTTTTTCCAGTGGTCATGTATGGATGTGAGAGTTGGACTGTGAAGAAGGCTGAGCGCCAAAGAATTGATGCTTTTGAACTGTGGTGTTGGAGAAGACTCTTAAGAGTCTCTTGGACTGCAAGGAGATCCAATCAGTCCATCCTGAAGGAGATCAGCCCTGGGATTTCTTTGGAAGGAATGATGCTGAAGCTGAAACTCCAGTACTTTGGCCACCTCATGTGAAGAGTTGACTCATTAGAAAAGACCCTGATTCTAGGAAGGATTATTGGGGGCAGGAGGAGAAGGGGATGACAGAGGATGAGATGACTGGATGGCATCACTGACTTGATGGACATGAGTCTTAGTGAACTCCGGGAGTTGGTGATGGACAGGGAGGCCTGGCGTGCTGCGATTCATGGGGTCACAGAGAGTTGGACGCGACTGAGCGACTGAACTGAACTGAACTGAACTGAACTGACTGCGCTCAGGTGGGTGGTTCTTCTAGTTGTCTTATCTGGGGTTATTCATGCAAATGCAATTATCTGGAGGATTTCTAGCGCTGGAAGTCCAAAATGAATTTACTCACATGTCTGGGCTTCCCTGGTGGCTCAGATGGTAAAGAATCTACCTGCAATGCAGGAGACCCGGGTTTGATCCCCTGGAGAAGGGAATGGCAACCCACTCCAGTATTCTTGTCTGGAGAATTCCATGGATAGAGGAGCCTGGTGGGCTACAGTTTATGGGATTTCAAAAAGTTTGACACAACTGAGCAACTAACACTAACTAAGCTGGCATCTCACTTGAAATGCCTAGAATCATTTTGTTTCCCCTCTCTCTCCTCTTAGCCTCTACGACAGAGTAGTTGGACCTCTTTATTGTACATAGCAGCTTAAGGATCCAAGATGTGAAAGAAGAAGCATTCATATCTCATATCCCAGTCAGAGCTGGGAAAGTGTCAGTTTTACCATAGCCCATAGATTAAAGCCCACTCCAGTGTTCTTGCCTGGAGAATTCCATGGACAGAGGATTCTGGTGGCTGCAGTTCGTGGGATCCCAGAGCCAGACACAACTGACTGACTAAACATACACGTTGATTGAAGACATGAAAAAGCCAGCCCAGATTCCATGTCAGAGGGAAAATAGGCAAGTTTATTGATGAGAGGATCAGCAAAGGATTTGGGTCATTTTCAGTTCTCCACAAGATATACAGCAAGGCAACCAATAATAACCTCTAAAAATTGCTATTAAACTTTTGAATTGATGGGCAGCTAGCAGATGCAACATGTTTCCACAGGTATCTGCAACACAAATCATCTAATCAAAAGATCTGAAAGGTCAACCTGTCAACCAGCTTGGTCCAAGGTTTAAAATTTTTGTGATCAGAGTTACTCATAAAATTTTATAACATTAGAGTTGGGAGAGATTCTGAAGGTCACCCAGCCCAATAGAATGTCTTTCGACAAAAACAAGCCTTTAAACAAGATTACAGATATTAATCTGTAGCACATCAGTGGAGCACATCTGCTGGCTGATTTGCTTATATGACTAATTTGTTGTGGCTTTGGTTGAGGACAGGATCTGGGGAAAGAGAACATAGGACTGAGACTTTTTACATGGAAGGGAAAATGTGGGAAAATATTCAGAGTAGGGGGTGTGTTGACACCCCCGTAAGAGCCAAGAAATGGAGATGATCCCAGTAGTCACAGGAACCACCAAGTGCTTAGCATCAAAGAGGGATCTAAAAATCCGGAAAATGTATTTTACCAAGTTGGCAATTTTGCCTGAGGGAGGAACCTCAGAAGTGATTTGCTACAACTCTCTTCCTATTAGTCAGAGAGAAGACTTCTTGGAAGAAGTGTTTCAACATCCCTGGAAATGAGAAGCAGCTTTTTCATGAGCTGCTCAGTTAGTAGACAGACAAGCTTAGTTTTCCTTCTAGAGTTTATCTTTCTCATATCCTTGCATAAGCTCAAGGTTTACCAAAAGATAGTTGGCTGATTTCCACCTTTGTCTTCCTGTAGTTCCTCTTTCTCACTTTTCTAGTGGGGGAAGGTGTTAACAGAGTGATCTGAGACTAGGTTGCTCACTGGCCTCCCTTGTGATTTGCAGAATGTATGTTTTCTGTGTGGGTTAGCCTACTAGAGTGTGTGTTTATCATATCAGAGCCCAGAAAAGCCCAGCCTGCTGGGCTTGTTGAAACACATTTCCTGTTTCATTTTGCGGTCATTGTCCTTGCAAGTTGGTCTCGATAGCTTTGGTCTTTGCGTTTTCTGAAAATAATGAGAAGGCTTTGAGATATCAACATGCCTTAATATGTTCTCAAGGAAGCTTCCAGGGGAGCTGGGGTCACAGTGAAGCCAATACATTTTAACTGGAGAAAGAAAGCTGTAAACTAGAAAAATAATTGGCAAAGGATTTCCCCCTGAAAGTGATAAGTAAGGGCTTTCCTCCATCCTCCATTCCCACCTCTGACCTGGCCGATGGCATTGCTATGCTTCTTCCCAGTTTCTGGCCTCTCTTGTCTCCTGTTGACCAGCTCAGTGTCCATAGTAGGAGCTGTTTTTGCCTGCAGTTTCTCTTTTAAAAAATATTTATTTATTTGGCTGTGCAAGATCTTAGTTAGTCACACACATGTCATGGGATGCAGGGTCTAGTTCCCTGAGCAGGGATCAAACCCAGGCCCCTGCTTTGGGAACACTGAGACTTGGCCACTGGACCACCAGGGAAGTCCCTCTGCTTTCAGTTTCTTAGTGGGATAGAGTGTCTTTTTTGTAAAATTTGCTGGGTTCTTTTCTGGACTTGAGAAACTTTTTTTTCTTATCAGTATGTGTATACTGATATACACATTCTTTCTTAGATTTAGAGAGAATTTGTGAATATAGTGGATGCATAAAAAAAAGCTGATGCATTTAAATATGTTTTTCCTTCAGTTCAGTTCAGTTCACTCGCACAGTCGTGTCCGACTCTTTGTGACCCCATGAATCGCAGCACACCAGGCCTCCCTGTCCATCACCAACTCCCGGAGTTCACTCAGATTCACGTCCATCGAGTCAGTGATGCCATCCAGCCATCTCATCCTCTATCGTCCTCTTCTCCTCCTGCCCCCAATCCCTCCCAGCATCAGAGTCTTTTCCAATGAGTCAACTCTTCACATGAGGTGGCCAAAGTACTGGAGTTTCAGCTTTAGCATCATTCCTTCCAAAGAAATCCCAGGGCTGATCTCCTTCAGAATGGACTGGTTGGATCTCCTTGCAGTCCAAGGGACTCTCAAGAGTCTTCTCCAACACCACAGTTCAAAAGCATCAATTCTTCAGCGTTCAGCCTTCTTCACAGTCCAACTCTCACATCCATACATGACCACTGGAAAAACCATAGCCTTGACGAGACGAACCTTTGTTGGCAAAGTAATGTCTCTGCTTTTGAATATGCTATCTAGGTTGGTCATAACTTTCCTCCCAAGAAGTAAGTGTCTTTTAATTTCATGGCTGCAGTCACCATCTGCAGTGATTTTGGAGCCCAAAAAAATAAAGTCTGCCACTGTTTCCACTGTTTCCCCATCTATTTCCCATGAAGTGATGGGACCGGATGCCATGATCTTTGTTTTCTGAATGCTGAGCTTTAAGCCAACTTTTTCACTCTCCACTTTCACTTTCATCAAGAGGCTTTTGAGTTCCTCTTCACTTTCTGCCATAAGGGTGGTGTCATCTGCATATCTGAGGTTATTGATATTTCTCCCTGCAATCTTGATTCCAGCTTGTGCTTCTTCCAGCCCAGCGTTTCTCATGATGTACTCTGCATAGAAGTTAAGTAAGCAGGGTGACAATATACATCCTTGACGTATTCCTTTTCCTATTTGGAACCAGTCTGTTGTTCTATGTCCAGTCCTAACTGTTGCTTCCTGACCTGCATACAGATTCTCAAGAGGCAGGTCAGGTGGTCTGGTATTCCCATCTCTTTCAGAATTTTCCACAGTTTATTGTTTTTCCTTAGATACAGAATAATTTTAAGTGATCCTGAGGTATTTAAAAGGTCTCGGTATTTTGGGGCAAAATACACAGGTCCTTTATTTCTTCTCAATGTAGAACATTTCTGGAACTTGGAGCTAACTTACAACTTTAAGTCCTGCTTCAGTTGGTGCCCTTATTATCTAATTAGCTGAAATAGTAACTATTTAATGAATTAAAAAGACAAATTTCCTGCTCCCACATGTTATATTTGCAAAAATTTTAGATTTCTATTTCAGTGAAGCTTAAACAGAAACTTTGGTCCTATTCTATGCAGATGATTTGTGGTACTCTTAATTAACATTCCCAGAAAGTTGGCTTCTGTTGCTGTGTGCCTCTGCTGGGGGGTTATTTTTCATTTAAACTTCATTAAAGCATCACAGGGCTAAATCAATGACTATTCACGCACAGCTTTGGTTTCTCATTTTTCCACTGAACAGATGGGATGAGATGGCTTTTTAACCCATTTAGCACTATCAGAGAGGACACCTCCAGCTAGAAATGTTCCCTGTTGTTTGCAGTATCTATAAATCTGCCTTCCCTTCCCACCCCATTCACCCTCCCTTTTCCTGTCTACGTCCTAGAGGTTTTCAGATACCTTCTAATCCAGTCAATACCAGGTGGTCATCAGAAGCAGCAGTATCTTAGGGTTCTGAACCTCATAGAAATGTCAGTGACTTTAAAACAATTTAGACAAAGGGCCAAAGCCTATCTATTAAGGTCTGCCTCTCAGGTGCTTCCCAGGTGGCGCTAGTGGTGAAGAACACATCTGCCAATGCAGGGGACCTAAGAGACGTGGGTTTGATCCTTGGGTCAGGAAGATCCCTTAGAGAAGGGCTTGGCAACCCACTCCAGTGTTCTTGCCTGGAGAATCCCATGGACAGAGGCGCCGACTGGAGTCCACAGGGTCACAAAGAGTCAGACACGACTGAAGTGTCTTAGCACGCAGACATGCCCAGGTTCCATGGGAATACGCTGTCAGGGCCTGCCCTGAGTATTTTCCCATGTGCTTCACTTAGGGACCTCAGTAGGCACACGTAGAATGACTGTGACCTCCCACACTTTCCACTGAGGGACAGAGAGCAGGGGTAACTCCTCCCACCCCCAACTTGGCCTCCACACCCAGAGTCTGCCCCTTGTTACCAGAGACCTGATCTTACTGACAGCCTCTTAGAGAGCACCAAACATCCCACCATTATTAGAGACTCCAGCAACAGGATAGGACCAGAGAACAGATTTGTCTACTGATTTTTGCTCAAACTCAGGCTGGCTTAGCCACGTTGGGGAAAGGGAGCAATTTTGCCTGAAAGCTGCTTCTGGGACTACAGGCTGAGGAGGGCCGAGGACAAGGGGCTCCTGACCTGGAACAGCTTGTTAGCTTTTGGCTGGTGGTTTGTAGAGGAAGGTGGGGGTGGTGAGGAGGTACGTGATTAATCATGTAGTCAGTGGGCCTAGATGAAGAGAAAGACAGGAGAAGAGAGCAGAGGGCGGGGGAGAGAAGAGGAAATGAAATGGGAGAGGCTTGAGTTGAGGAGGTTTTCCAAGGGAGAAGGAGGCTAAAGAGAAATCCTTGAGGGGCTCCTACTCTTGATGGCATCTCTGTCCCCCATCTTCTCCAGTAAGGTGTGTTGCATGTAGTGCAATCTTCTTTCAAAGTCATGAGAAACATATCTAGGCTATTGGCATGCAGTGTATTGTCTTTCATCTCCGGGATAAAGTTTTTGAATAAAGTCTTCAAAAGAATTGTTAGTATTGGGACTTGCCTGGCAGTCCAGTGGTGAAGACTCCATGCTGTCAATGCAGGGGGGTGCAGGCTTCATCCCTGGTCCAGCAACTAAGATCCCTAAGATCTTACTAAGATTCCTAGTAGTGTGGCCAGAAGATTTTTAAAAAATTAGGAAAAAAGGAATTGGGGAAAAAAAAAAAAGAACTGGAAGTACAGCCATCTCAGCCTCCTCTCTTCCCAGTCTCTCACAAAACCACTTCAGTTAGACTTCCTTCCCTTCCATGCAGCATAACAAGGTCTCCAGGGAGCTCCATAGGTTCACCCTAAGACCATCATCTACCAGTCTCCCTCAACCCTGCTTTGGCATTAGGGTTCCTCCAATACCTGAAGAAATCTTCCACCTCAGGAATTTGTACTTGCTGTTTTCTCCTCTGGAATGCTCCTCCCTAGGTATGACTTGGTTCCGCATGTCATTCTTTAAATGACCCATTTCTCAGATAGGCTTCCAAGAGTATTCTGTTTCCCCCCTATTTTCGTGTCATGTGTTGTTCGTATCATTGCTCACAATGTGACTGTGATGTAAGCTCTGTGAAGGCAGGTATCTTGCTGTTTACTGCTCCATGCTCAGAATTTAGAACAGAGCCTGGTGCATAGTTGGCGCTGATTCATGGATGACAAACCTGGACCAACCAGCTTGTCTCACACTCACATCTCCACCTGGCATTTAAATATCTCTCCAGATGGTGGCTATGTGTCTGTATATTCATATTTTTCATTTATTCAGTGTGTTGTTTTTGACTAGTCTTACTTAATTTGAATTAAGTAGGTTGTTTTGTACTCCCAGGAGAGTGAAAACTCTCGGGAGAAAAGCATTATTTGATATCCTACAGTGTTTCAACTAAGCAAAATTTTGACAATAACACATTAACATTACCTTCAAGGTTACGTGTGTGTATACATATATACACATGTTTAAAGACTGTTTTTTTAGAGCAGTTTTAAATTTATAACAAAATTGAGAGGAAGGTACAGAGATTTTTCTGTAAATTCACAGCCCCCCACATGCATAACTTCCCCACTGACAACATGCTTCATCAGAGTGGGGTGTTTTTTACAATTCATGAACTTACATTGACACCTTATAACCATCCAAAGTCCATAATTTACCTTAGGGTTCACTCCTTTTTTATAGTTTTATTAATATTTATTTATTTATTATTTTTGGCTATGCTGGGCCTCCGATGCCCTGCAGACTTTTCTCTAGTTGGGTGAGCAGGGTCTACTCTTCGTTGCAGTGCACAGGCTGCTTCTCATTGACTTCTCTTGTTGCAGAGCACAGGCTCTAGGGCACACGGGCTTCAGTAGCTGTGGCTCCTGGGCTCTAGAACACCTCTCCTCCTCTAGAACAGGCTCTCCTCCACCGGCAAGCACTGATCTTTTTATTGCCATAATAATTTTTTTTTTTCCAGAATGTCATATTGTTGAAATCATACTGATAGGCTTGTCTGATTGACTGAAATTAGTAATATGCATGTAAGTTTCTTCTTTGTCTTTTTCATGGCTTGACAACGTAGTTCTTTTTAGTACTAAGTAATATTCCATTTCTCCCAGCAATCTTGATTCCAGCTTGTGTTTCTTCCAGTCCAGTGTTTCTCATGATGTACTCTGCATAAAAGTTAAATAAGCAGGGTGACAATATACAGCCTTGATGTACTCCTTTTCCTAAGATTGCCGGGAGAAATATCAATAACCTCAGATATGCAGATGACACCACCCTTATGGCAGAAAGTGAAGTGAAACTAAAAAGCCTCTTGGTGAAAGTGAAAGTGGAGAGTGAAAAAGTTGGCTTAAAGCTCAACATTCAGAAAACGAAGATCATGGCATCCGGTCCCATCACTTCATGGGAAATAGATGGGGAAACAGTGGAAACAGTGTCAGACTTTATTTTTTGGGCTCCAAAATCACTGCAGATGGTGCCTGCAGCCATGAAATTAAAAGACACTTACTTCTTGGAAGGAAAGTTATGACCAACCTAGATAGCATGTTCAAAAGCAGAGACATTACTTTGCCAGCAAAGGTTCGTCTAGTCAAGGCTATGGTTTTTCCAGTGGTCATGTATGGATGTGAGAGTTGGACTGTGAAGAAGGCTGAACACTGAAGAATTGATGCTTTTGAACTGTGGTGTTGGAGAAGACTCTTGAGAGTCCCTTGGACTGCAAGGAGATCCAACCAGTCCATTCTGAAGGAGATCAGCCCTGGGATTTCTTTGGAAGGAATGATGCTAAAGCTGAAACTCCAGTACTTTGGAGTTTTCATGTGAAGTGTTGACTCATTGGAAAAGACTCTGATGCTGGGAGGGATTATTGGGGGCAGGAGGAGAAGGGGATGACAGAGGATGAGATGGCTGGATGGCATCACTGACTCGATGGACGTGAGTCTGAGTGAACTCCGGGAGTTGGTGATGGACAGGGAGGCCTGGTGTGCTGTGATTCATGGGGTTGCAAAGAGTTGGACACGACTGAGTGACTGAACTGAACCGAACTGAATATTCCATTGTCTGGATGGAAAAGTTTATCTATCCATTCATCTACTGAAGGATATCTTGGTTGTGTCCATTTTCTTTTAATTAAGAGTAAAGCTGCTATAAGTATCTGTGTCTAGGTTTTTGTATGAACATGTTTTCAACTCCTTTGCATAAACACCAAGGAACACAATGTTGAATTGTATGGTAAGAGTATATTTAGTTTTATAAGAAACTGCCAAACTTGTCTTCCAAAGTGGCTGTATCATTTTGCATTTCCACCAGAAATGTAGGAGAGTTCCTGATCTCCACATCCTTGTCAACATTTGGTTTTATGAGTGTTCTGAATTTTGGCCATTCTACTACTAGAATGCATAGTGGTATCTCATTGTTGTTTTAATTTGTATTCACTGACAGTATGATATGGAGCATCTTTTCATATGCTAACTTTCTATCTGCACATTTTCTTTGGTGAGATATCTCTTAAACTCTTTGGTTGCTTTTTAATTGTTGAGTTTTGTGAGTTCTTTGTATATTTTAGACAATAGTCTTTTATTACACGTGTCTTCTAATTCTTTTGATATCATCTTCACTTAAAAAACTGCAGAGCCAGAGAACTATCAGACTTCTACTTGGCATATGACAGCTGGAACAGAAAATGCAAAACAAAACAAAACACTAACAAAAACTCAAGCTTGTATTGAATAATAATTCAACTCAACCAAATCTTGACCAGGTATTTGGATATGAGAAGCATGATAAAATAGTCAGTTTTCATCTAGTTTTAACACAATAGTGTTACACACTATATACAAGTATTTAAATTTTATTTTTATTTATAATCTTTTCTCATTTTTATCTTGATTTTGTGTTCAAAGTGCACAGAATTGGGTAAATCTCAATTCATGTCTCACAATACAATCTCATTGGCCTATGTATGACCTGCTTTCAATTTATCCATCTATCACTATTAATATTGTCATCATTCATGAACCCACCAAAAAAGTAAGTTCTTAATAGTACTTTACATCAAATTATCTATTTTCTCTCTCATACCACCCCTCACTTTTCTTTTCCTGAGCAAGCATCATTCTTAATCCTGTGTTTCTTTTTTCCTTGGTTTCTCTCTTTTATTTTAATATAGCTTTATAGCATCTCTATCTATTCCCAAATAAAGTATCATGATATATGTGTAATCTTATAAGATTGTATTTAACACCAGATTGCTAAGAGTTGTCTATATTGTTGGGTATTGTTGTTAATTCATGTTGATTTTAGGATACTATTTTGTTGTATGAATATAACAGAGGTTTTGTTTTTTTTTTCTGTTGATGGGTTTTTGAGTTATTCTTAGGTTTTGGTTTTTGTGCTGCTATAGAAAAGGAAAGATATAAACATCTGAATGCAGAGTTCCAAAGAATATCAAGAAGAGATAAGAAAGCCTTCTTCAGCGATCAATGCAAAGAAATAGAGGAAAACAACAGAATGGGAAAGACTAGGGATCTCTTCAAGAAAATCAGAGATACCAAAGGAACATTTCATGCAAAGATGAGCTTGATAAAGGACAGAAATGGTATGGACCTAACAGAAGCAGAAGATATGAAGAAGAGATGGCAAGAATACACAGAACTGTACAAAAAATATCTTTACAACCCAGATTATCACGATGGTGTGATCACTGACCTAGAGCCAGACATCCTGGAATGTGAAGTCAAATGGGCCTTAGAAAGCATCACTATGAACAAAGCTAGTGGAGGTGATGGAATTCCAGTTGAACTATTCCAAATCCTGAAAGATGATGCTGTGAAAGTGCTGCACTCAATATGCCAGCAAATTGGGAAAACTCAGCAGTGGCCAAAGGACTGGAAAAGGTCAGTTTTCATTCCAATCCCAAAAAAAGACAATTCCAAAGAATGCTCAAACTACCCCACAATTGCACTCATCTCACATGCTAGTAAAGTAATGCTCAAAATTCTCCAAGCCAGGCTTCAGCAATATGTGAACCGTGAACTTCCTGATGTTCAAGCTGGTTTTGGAAAAGGCAGAGGAACCAGAGATCAAATTGCCAACATCTGCTGGATCATGGAAAAAGCAAGAGAGTTCCAGAAAAACATCTATTTTTGCTTTATTGACTATGCCAAAGCCTTTGACGGTGTGGATCACAATAAATTGTGGAAAATTCCTCAAGAGATGGGAATACCAGACCACCTGATCTGCCTCTTGAGAAATTTGTATGCAGGTCAGGAAGCAACAGTTAGAACTGGACATGGAACAACAGACTGGTTCCAAATAGGAAAAGGAGTTCATCAAGGCTGTATATTGTCACCCTGCTTATTTAATTTATATGCAGAGTACATCATGAGAAACGCTGGACTGGAAGAAACACAAGCTGGAATCAAGATTGCAGGGAGAAATATCAATAACCTCAGATATGCAGATGACACCACCCTTATGGCAGAAAGTGAAGAGGAACTCAAAAGCCTCTTGATGAAAGTGAAAGTGGAGAGTGAAAAAGTTGGCTTAAAGCTCAACATTCAGAAAACGAAGATCATGGCATCTGGTCCCATCACTTCATGGGAAATAGCTGGGGAAACAGTGGAAACAGTGTCAGACTTTATTTTTCTGGGCTCCAAAATCACTGCAGGTGACTGCAGCCATGAAATTAAAAGATGCTTACTTCTTGGGAGGAAAGTTATGACCAACCTAGATAGCATGTTCAAAGGCAGAGACATTACTTTGCCAACAAAGGTCCGTCTAGTCAAGGCTATGGTTTTTCCAGTGGTCATGTATGGATGTGAGAGTTGGACTGTGAAGAAGGCTGAGCACCAAAGAATTGATGCTTTTAAACTGTGGTGTTGGAGAAGACTCTTGAGAGTCCCTTGGACTTCAAGGAGATCCAACCAGTCCATTCTGAAGGAGATCAGCCCTGGGATTTCCTTGGAAGAAATGATGCTAAAGCTGAAGCTCAAGTACTTTGGCCACTTCATGCGAAGAGTTGACTCATTGGAAAAGACTCTGATGCTGGGAGGGATTGGGGGCAGGAGGAGAAGGGGATGACAGAGGATGAGATGGCTGGATGGCATCGCTGACTTGATGGATGTGAGTCTGAGTGAACTCCGGGAGTTAGTGGTGGACAGGCAGGCCTGGTGTGCTGCGATTCATGGGGTCGCAAAGAATCGGACACGACTGAGCGACTGATCTGATCTGATCTGATCTAAGATACTCTTGAGCATGTCTTTTAAAGTACTGACACAAGAGTTTCTCTTGGGTGTATACCTAAGAGTGAAAAAGGGTATGTAAATGTTCATTTTCATGAGATAATGATGAATTATTTTCCAAAGTCATTGAGCCAATTCACCCTCCCTCTAGCAATGAACAAAAGATTCTATGGATCCACATCCTCTCCAATACTTGGCTTTGTCAGACTTAATACATGCACATATTTTTCAACCAAATGGGTTTAAGATCATATCACTTGATTAATGGTGTTGAACTGTTTTTTTTTTTATGTTTATTGACCATATTTGGTTTATTCTGTGAAATGCCTGCTTATGTCTCTTGAACATTTATTTTTACTGAATATTTGTTTTTTCTCTTTGCAAAATAACACTCACTCAATTTTTAAGATGTCAATAATATCATAAAAATATCAGTAAAAAGCAAAAGACCCTGTTGTTCTGAACCAACCTAAGTCATGTTAGTCATGTGAGTAAGAAGTCATTCTTCCTTCCTGGTAGATGTCAATTGCTACAATAGCTATTTGAGGTGGCACTGGTTTCTTTCCACAACCTCACTACCACATTATAATGATTACATATCTTAGGCTAAGTTCTGCTGTACATTCTAATATGTATTCAACAAACAATAATACGCAGGCACAAAATCATCTGTAAGCGTCATCTGTAGACTCCATGAAGAGACTGCAATCCTCCTTCCAGGCGTCAGTGTCCACATTGCCGTGGTTCTGTGTCCTCTACTCAGTCTTATGCCACCAAGTCAATGACTGGACATAGGATATATTTTGGATTATCCATCCTCTAAGGGGACAGGATATTTACTTCTTTTGTGCATGCAAGTGTGGGTAGATTTTTAACAATTCAAAGCAATCTACATTCTTTGAATACTTTTAATGGTACCATGGGCAGGAAATTTCTACATTCGTGATGAAGATAAATAGCCATTAGTGTCACCGATAAGAACCCATTTTTGACATAACATGCTAATTAGCAAAGGATCAGTTGTTGACTGAGACATGGATAGTTGGACTTAGAGTAGCCGGCCCCGGAGAGTGGCTCTTTCTGATGTAATCCTAGATGGTATCTCTTGACTAAGCATTCTTGAAACCAGGTTGCTGAAAATCTTTAGGATTAAAATTTGAGCTAATCAGTACCTATAATATCACAATAATGATATTGAAGTATTTTGAGGGAAATAACAGTCACTGCAACAGAGTCTCACAATTCTACTACTCCCTACTGGAAACAACTACTGTTAGATATCTACTTCTTTGACAAGTATCTTAATGTTTCTGTGAAAAACTAGTTTAGTTTAATGAATTGTGAAATAAACACCTGTGTAAAGAACAAACATCAGTATATAAAAAAACAAATACCAGTAAAAATCATCGCTAAAGCCAAGAAAGAGGCACATTTTTTTTGCTGGAAACTTCCTGAGTGACCCCACCTAATCTAATTCTCTTCCTTCCTCCCATGAGTAAGAATCCTGACAAGGACAGCAAAGCATTCATGTTCTTGCTTTTCACTGTAGATTTACCTCCTAATTATTTAGCCCTAAACAATATGGTTTTAGTTTGCTTTAAATTGTAATGGTGTTAAAAAAAGATATTTTAACCAAACAATCTGTGAGAGGAATTTAAATGAATTATTTACTTTTATCCCATCAAACAGACTTCACAAATTAGCTTATGCTGTGTATGCTCCCATAAATCATAAATGGTTCCCTTTTGAGTTGTTAACAGACAGTCCACTTATACATCACCCAGGAAGGAACTCCTTATTTGCTGGGTATTAATCCGTGATTTTGCTGGCAACCACCAACACAGTTAGTAAAGAACCCACTTGTAATGCAAGAGACCACCTGCCGTGCATGATGCCTGGGTCTCTGATGGGTCATAGAGAAGAGTTCTGACAAAACATGGTCCACTGGAGAAGGAAGTGGCAACCCACTCAAGCATTCTTGCTTGGGAAATCCCATGGACAGAGGAGCTGAGGGCCACAGTTCATTCGGGGGAGGGGGGAGGTCACAAAGAGTTGGACACAACTTAGCGACTAAACCACCAACCAATTAGTAATTTTATCTCTCACACAGATAGGCTTTCTCAGGATGTGTTTGTTTACCCTCCCAACAGCCTCTTTAATCTTTGAAATCATAGTGGATCTTTAGACATTGTTGTGTTATATTCTAAACCTGAGGCATTTTGTTGTGCTAAATTAGCCTTATTATCTTTATGGACACTGATGGTGATTTAATTTGTAGAAGATGATTTTTGTTAACTTTTGTTAATTTTTAAAAAAATTGAACTATAGTTGATTTACAGTGTTATGCGGGTTTCAGGTTTATAGCAAAGCAATTCAGTTATACACATATATGTATGTATATGGTGTTAAGTCACTCAGTCATGTCTGACTCTTTGCAACCCCAAGGACTGTAGCCCTCCAGGCTCCTCTGTTCATGGGATTTCTGAAGCAAGAATAGTGGAGTGGGTTACCATTTCCTCCTCCAGGGGATCTTCCTGACCCAGGGATTGAACCTGGGTCTCCTGCATTGCATGCAGAATCTCTACTGTCTGAGCCACCAGGGAAGTTTTATGTATGTATATATATATATTCTTTTTCAGATTGTTTTCCATTATAGGTTATTACAAGATATTGAATATAGTTCCTTGTGTTATAGGGTAGGTCCTTGTTGTTTATCTATTTTATGTAGGGTAGTGTGTATCTGCTAATCCCAAACTCCTAATTTGTCCCTTCCCTCACTTCCCTTTTGGTAACCATAAGATTGATTTCTATGTCTCTGAGTCTATTTCTGTTTTGTAAATAAGTCCATTTATATCATTTTTTATATTCCACATGAATGGAATATGATATTTATCATCCTCTGAGTGACCTACTTCAGTTATTATGATGATCTCCAGGCCCATCCATGTTGCTGCAAATGGCACTGTTTCATTCCTTTTTATGACTGAGTAATATTCCATTGTATGTGCACCACATCTTCTTTACCCATTCATCTACTGATGGGCATTTATGTTGTTTCCATGTCTTGGCTATTGTAAATAGTGCTGCCATGAACATTGGAGTGCATGCATCTTTTCTAATTAGAGTTTTCATCATGTAGAAGGTGATTTTTGATTGTCAGAAAAGAGGAAATACTTTTGAGTGAGAAAGGAGCACCAGTCCTCAGCAAGGGCCTCCAAAGCTTGAAATCAGTGTCCACCAAAGATGTATTCACTGGTGTTTGTCATGCTCTATGGAATACATTTTTTTGACTAGTCCATTCAGCCTGTCCTAATCCATTAGTCAAGAGAAAGGGTATTTATTCATGATCCAATATAGTCCTATTTCTGTCTTAGCATCTCAGTTTTTAACTTCTCATTTTCAGTACTTAACCTTGCTTCCATTCCTCCTAATGACTTCACATTCTACGATCTGGTTGGGAACAAATCCTTGAAGACCTGAGGGTAGGTTAAACCCTGCCCTCCTCCACCAGCCCTAACACATACACACACTCCGTGGAGATGTCAATAATTGGTTTCTATCCCAGCTAGACAGAAATGATGTTGGATTTGGCTTCTCCATTAATAAGTAATAACATGAACATTAGGGTTTACCAGGTGGCTCAGTGGTAAAGAATCCACCTGCCAATGCAGCAGACACAGGAGACACAGGTTTGATCCTTGGGTCAGGAAGATCCCCTGGAGTAGGAAATGGCAACCTGCTCTGTATTTTTGCCTGGAAAGTTCCATGGACCAGGTGCCTGGCAGGATACAGTTCAGAGTAGGACATAACTGAACAATTTAGCATATATGCACAAATATGAATATGTCTTGAGTGCTTACTGAGCATCAGAAGACTGTTAAGTATTTCACACACAGCACCTCATCTAATTCTCATGGTAACCTGGGATGTATATATTGAAATATCATCAGTCCTGTTTTACAAATAGGAAACTAATCTAGAGGTATTAGATCATTTCCACAAGATTACGTATTTAGTTAGTGACAATACCAGATTTAAACCCAGGCTTGACTCAAAGATATGTGATCTTAATAACTATTACATTCTATCTCCATGTCCCATGGGAAAGGACAAAGTACAACTCTAGGAAATGAGTTGTTCTTTTCTGTGGCTGAGGAAACAGGTCGATCTTCCATTGTGAAAATACAGAATTGGCCACCTCTCCATATAGGACCCCAGACCAGAGATGGTCGGGTCCTTCTCTCTCCTTTCAGATCATTCAGCACATGTTTTGTTTAGGTTATCATAGTATCCATAGCCCAGCATTTCAAATTCATGGAGAAAATGATTTGGCTGTTAGCCCTGGCTTTATAAAAGGAACTTTGATTATTGCATAAAATCTTGTTTTCTGGTTGTCATATAATAACACATCTTTCCCATGTGCTGAACATAGTGTTTTTAAGAACCAACAAACACAAAATAATTCACTATTAATAATCTGAAATTATGTGTCTTCATTCACTAATTTCAAGTAACTGAGAGTTTGTTGGAGATTCAATAGTATAAGAGAAAGAAGGCAGATGAAATAGCCCTCAACTGAATCCCAACTCTGTCTTTTACTTACTCTGTGAGCTTAGGCAGGTTACTTAACCTGCTTGGGCCTCAATTTTGAATTATGTTAAATGGGAATATATATTAATACTTACCTTGAGAGTCTTGTAAGAATTAAAGGAGTCTAGCATAGTCCCATCACTTCATGGGAAATAGATGGGGAAACAGTGAAAACAGTGTCAGACTTTATTTTGGGGGGTTCCAAAATCACTGTAGATGGTGATTGCAGCCATGAAATTAAAAGATGCTTACTCCTTAGAAGGAAAGTTATGATCAACCTAGATAGTATATTGAAAAGCAGAGATATTACTTTGCCAACAAAGGTCCGTCTAGTCAAGGCTACGGTATTTCCAGTGGTCATGTATGGATGTGAGAGTTGGACTGTGAAGAAAGCTGAGTGCCAAAGAATTGATGCTTTTGAACTGTGGTGTTGGAGAACACTCCTGAGAGTCCCTTGGACTGCAAGGAGATCCAACCAGTCCATCCTAAAGATCAGTCCTGGGTGTTCATTGGAAGGACTGATGCTAAAGCTGAAACTCCAATACTTTGGTCACCTCATGTGAAGAGTTGACTCATTGGAAAAGACTCTGATGCTGGGAAAGATTATTGGGGGCAGGAGAAGAAGGGGATGACAGAGGATGAGATGGCTGGATGGCATCACTGACTCGATGGACGTGAGTCTGAGTGAACTCTGGGAGTTGGTGATGGACAGGGAGGCCTGGCGTGCTGTGATTCATCCACAAAGAGTTGGACACGACTGAGAGACTGAACTGAACTGAACTGAGCATAGTGCTTGACATGCTATTAATATATATACTCCACAGATTTGCCTCCAAGCCCTGGTCAGTTTTCAAGAGTTGCACTCCTTTAAAAGAATTACTGTGATTTTTATTTAATAGAATTATAAAATCTGAAGGTTGGAAAAAAACTTGCAGATCATTGAGTACAGATTTCCAAAATTATCTGCATGTCAACATCACACAAAGAGCTTTAAAATATGCTAATTCCCAAACTCCAAAGCCAAGAGATACTAATCTAGTAGGTTTGGAGTAAAGACTAAGAAGTCTGATATTTAAAACGTTCCATTGATAATGATGGATACATGTCATCATACATCTTCCAAAACCCATAGTAGGTACAATACTAAGAGTAAACTCTAATGTGAACATGGATTTCTGATGACAATGATGTGTTGGTTCATCAACTGTAAAAAATGTACCACTGTGCAGGATGTTGACAATAGGGAAGGTTGTGTGTGTGAGGGCAGGCAGTGCATGAATATTCTCTGTATGTTCTGCTCAATTTGCTTTGAACTTAAAACTGCTCAAAAAATATAGTTTATCTTTTAAAAAAAGTTCCATTGAGGATTCAGATGAATACTTAGATTTGTAATCACTGGTCTCTGTAGTTCACCATCCAGAGCAGAAGCACCTGCAGCCGTCCCCCTCTTCTCAGAGTCACTGCTTCTTCCTGTGCTGCTTCCTGAAGCTCACGATTTGCACAAAGCCAGTTCCACTGTTGGGCGGCCCCAGATTCCAAAGTTTTTCCTTATATGAAATTGACGTCATCCTATTGTAGCTTCCAATCATTGTGCATAATTCCCCCACACTAGAGCTACTCGGAATAAGTCTAAGCGGTTTCCCACATGAAGCTTGATCATGTATTTGAAGGCATTGCTGGTATTCCTCCTGAACCCACGCCATCTCAAGTCTTCTCCTTTCAAAACTAAAGATCCCTTGAACTTCAGCGAGTCTTCCTCTGATGTAATTTCCAGGCACTTCCCACTCCTTCCCATACCCACTCCTGAGAAAAGCTAAATGAGTTGCTTTTCTCATTTATTTCCAAATTGAAAATATTAACAATGCATTTAGCATAGAATGGAGTCACTGACTGGCCCTAATAGTAACGCTTTGGTTGCTGGGAAGGGGGGTGAAGTCCTGGAGCAGAGGCTGAAATGACTGGAGGCTCTAAGCAGTCTGACACTAACGTATTTCATTATTTTACCAATTAATCTGGCCATACTGGTGCACACTTACCAAGGATCAGCCTGATCAACCTCCCTCTTTTAAATCCAACACAGAACACAAGATCCTGGCCTGAGGCACAGGGAAATGGGACCATGTCAGTTTGTAAACATCTGTGTAACCAAGTAGGCTGTGTGTCTGGAAATACTTTCAGTGGAAGATCTGTGAAACTATTTATTGCAATTTTGCATTAGACTTTGGAAGCTGAATGCAAGTTCATTTACCATGAGACTTATAGTTCTTTTTTTTGCTGCTCACCTTGGACTCTCAGGTTGGTTAGGCAACATGTGTCAGCGTCTCATGACTTCAACCTGTCTGCAGTTGATGGCTTTTGACAAGGGTGCAGGAGGTGGGACTGAAAAGACAAGTCAGCTGCCCACCCATCACTAGAGACTTTCCTGCAGCAAGTGTTCTAGCCATTTGTTCTGACCTGGCTGTACTTGGAATCACTTGGGAGAACTGGGGAAAGAAAACAAAAACTTGAACTCTACCTCAGAGCTCTTGAATCAAAATCTCCAAGGTCTCAATTTTTACAAAGCTCTCCAGAAATTGTGATACATGGTCAAATTTAGGGATCACTGCTTTAATGTATGCTCTAGCCTGCCTGCTAACTGTCAGTAGAACAAGAGATGTTTTTTTTTAATTGAAGTATAGTTGATTTTGAAATATTGTGTTATTTTCAGATATTACAGCAAAGTGATTTGGTTGTATATACCTATATTGTTTTTTTCCTATTCTTTTCCATTATTGTTTATTATAAGACATTGAAAATAGTTCCCTGTGCTATACAGTAAATCTTTGTTGCTTGTCTTTTTTATATAGAGCATGAGACTCTTAATATATGCTTTTAAGGTACTAATTATAAATGCCTTTACTGGATAGATAGATTTTTTTTGTTCCTTTTCACTAAGCTTTGTCAAATCTAATCTCTTTAAAAATCTTTATGCACTTTTTCAGAAATAATGTTACTGCTGGTATTCTTTCTAACTTTGAGTCATCAATTTTCCCTGAGGGGAATATTTTCTAATGAAAAAATGGAAACATTTTTAAGTGACCCGTTTTAGTTCATTTTAGCATGTTCTAGAATTTTTTTCTCTTCTTCAAGCTTTCTATTCAACCAATTTATTTTAATGTGAGTTGTTCTGAACCCGCAACCATACTCTTTGAAAATTTCAGCATAATTCCAGAAGAATTGTCTTCATTATGCATTAGCTTACAATACCTTAACCCAATGAAGTAGGCTAACAGTGTATCATTTTGATTTTTTATATTTAGCAAACACTTAGAGCTTACCATGTTGACAGGTATTCTTCTAAGAGGTTTGCACATATTAAACTCTTACTTTTCATAACAACTCTATGGGGTAGTATTATTGTTCTTATTTCTCAGATGAGGAAACTCAGGCAAAAAGTGGTTAAGTAACTTGCTGAAGGTCACACGTGTAGAGAAAACGGATCTGGTTCCAGAAATCATGCTCTTAGTCAGCAGTAAAAAAAAATAAAATAAAATGATAGCAATAAATCTAAAGTGTTTTTAATTTGGTGTTTGTCCTTTTTTGGTGGTGGTGAAGGTGAGTTTGACATAATGTGACAACTGCCACGTGAATGAACCAAACCCCAAAACGACAGTGGTTATTATGAACACCTGAGGTGTTCATTTTTCATTTGCATTAATTCAAAGGTTCTAGACATTGAATTCCACATAGAAAACTCTTTATTTTTATAAATGTTTTACAGCTGCAATCCGTCCATTCTGAAGGAGATCAGCCCTGGGATTTCTTTGGAAGGAATGATGATAAAGCTGAAACTCCAGTACTTTGGCCACCTCATGCAAAGAGTTGACTCATTGGAAAAGACTCTGATGCTGGGAGGGATTGGGGGCAGGAGGAGAAGGGGGCGACAGAGGATGAGATGGCTGGATGGCATCACTGACTCGATGGACCTGAGTCTGTGTGAACTCCAGGAGTTGGTGATGGACAGGGAGGCCTGGCATGCTGCGATTCATGGGGTCGCAAAGAGTCGGACACTACTGAGCGACTGAACTGAACTGAACTGAATGTTAAAAATGTGTTCTGGAATGAACAAGATAAATGGAAATATATGAATTATATTCTTCATGTCTGCAATACAAAGAAAAATATAACTGACAAGGAAACAAGCTAGACTTCCAGAATGTGGCCTCTAAGCTTGTCCTTAACGTACTTATTTCCTAGTAGACTAAGAGTCACTTCTTTTAAGTCCTTGTTTGTCGGTCATTCATTCATTATTTTATACCAAACATATAATACAAATCATACACTGTACTCTGGGGGAGTAGTGACCAGAAAAATCTAGGTTCCTGCCCTCATGGATCTTAGAATCTACTGGAAGAAGACATAATCAAATAATCAAAATGGAATGTATAAGCAAACTGTGTGTTCTTCGCTCCATCCTAGTAATTATCACAGTGAATTGAAATATTCAGTTAACAGTTTGTCGCTACTTACTCTAAGATGCTTGCAACCCGGTTCTAGGTTTCTTCTCTGTGACCCCAGTGCTTGCTAATTCTGATGTCCTCTTAGTGCTGCACTGTGTGATAATGAATGAATTCACTTTTCTCTAAAGATGGATCTAAAATGACTGAGCTATGGTGATTCCAATTTTGACTTTATGTTTCAGAATGTGGAAAAATAATTGTTAGTTCTAGAAGCAATTCAGGAACATTTTATGGGCGTAGTTAATGAATGAGAAGATGGTGAACACAATTAGAAATTTCACCACTATCCTTTCTTAACATAGACAATATGAACCTGAGATGAAATCTCTCAATAGGCAGAGAGTCATTTAAATTTTTGAGTTCATAGAAACATTAAGGATCATCTGACTCAACCTCCACATAGTCTCAAAGAGGAAGCTGAGGGCAAGAGGGGGTGATTAATTTAACCAAGACAGCTATTAAAATTAATAGAGTTAAATTCAGAAACTGGGCTGTGTAGAATCCTCTATAAAACAAAACAAAAAACATCATAGCACTTGTTTTTCATTTTAAAAAGGAAGATTGTGTGAATTTATTTTCCCACCTCAGTTTACTAAAATTTTAGAATTTTATTTATCTATTGACTGACTGAAATGCTTATCATTCTTAGGATTTAATGACAAAAGCATGAATACAGATTGTTCGTGAAGATTATAATTGCTTTGTTCATTCTGCTCTTCCTTCTTGAATGGCTAGTCCAGAGGCTCGTAGAGTAAGTTAGGGAGATTGTTGTCAGTAGAGAGGTTGGTGACTCAAACGCAGATCGCACAGGGGGATTTCAAAGCAGGTACAGATCTGCTGAAAGGAACAGCAGAGGGGTCAACTGACCAGTTTCCCAACAAAATAAATTGAGTGGGATTCAGATCAGATCAGATCAGTTGCTCAGTCGTGTCTGACTCTTTGCGACCCCATGAATCGCAGCACGCCAGGCCTCCCTGTCCATCACCAACTCCTGGAGTTCACTCAGACTCACGTCCATCGAGTTGGTGATGCCATCCAGCCATCTCATCCTCTGTCGTCCCCTTCTCCTCCTGCCCCCAATCCCTCCCAGCATCAGAGTCTTTTCCAATGAGTCAACTCTTCACATGAGGTGGCCAAAGTATTGGAGTTTCAGCTTTAGCATCAGTCCTTCCAAAGAACACCCAGGACTGATCTCTTTTAGAATGGACTGGTTGGATCTCCTTGCAGTCCAAGGGACTCTCAAGAGTCTTCCCCAACACCACAGTTCAAAAGCATCAATTCTTTGGCACTCAGCTTTCTTCACAGTGGGATTGGGTATATGCAAATTCCAAAATGTATTTTTTCAATTATGAAAATGTGAACTCAGCCATTCTCTGTTTCACTGTACTCTATAGTTTCTATCTTTCTGGAAATCCAGATGAAATCGATTCTTAGAACCCTCCATTAAGTCATTTCTGTACTTTACTTGTAGGATGGTGAAATGACTGAGTCTTAGAACTGGGTTTCTTTTCTTCCAGTTTCCATCCCTTGTTTTCATGGATTCATTTTCTTTTTATTGAAGAATATCTTTTTAAAAACATTTATTTATTTTAATTAATTATTTATTAATTAAAATTATTTATTTTAATTTCTTTAATTTATTTTAATTGGAGGCTAATTACTTTATAATATTGTAGTGGTTTCTGCCATACATTGACATGAATCAGCCATATCTTGAATGCACGTGTGCCTCTGTACTGAGTCTGATCAGGACATAAATGTGAGGATTAACAGTGACAAGACTTAGTGTATTTGGCTTAGCAGCACCAAGAAGTGTCATGACATAGCCCTGCACCGCTCCCTCATATCACCGGAAAGGTTGTGGCCTCTGGAAAAACAATTTTCTTTAGAACTTAACAGAAGTATCACCTGGTGACTTATATAAATACTCTGGAAAATTTCTGTTTTTCATTTTATGCTGTCTCTGAGATAATGTTTACAAATCTTCCAAAAGACTACTGTGTTCTAAATATAATTCTTTCAAGTGTCAAAGTTTCATTTTTAAAAAATGAAAGTAAATTTTAGCTTTTGGGTGTTAGGTGCTGCTGCTGCTAAGTCGCTTCAGTCGTGTCTGACTCTGTGCAACCCCAGAGACGGCAGCCCACCAGGCTCCCCCGTCCCTGGGATTCTCCAGGCAAGAACGCTGGAGTGGGTTGTCATTTCCTTCTCCAATGCATGAAAGTGAAAAGTGAAAGTGAAGTTGCTCAGTTGTGTCTGATTCTTAGCGACCCCATGGACTGCAGCCCACCAGGCTCCTCCGTCCATGGGGTGTTAGGTGACAAGATACATACTCACCAAATTCAGGATTTTATAAATGAGGGCATGCACGCTCAGTTGCACGCTCATGTCTGACTCTTTGAGAGCCTATCAATTGTAGCCTGCCAGGTTCCTCTCATTCGATTTTCCGGGAGTGGGTTGCCATTTCCTACGCCAAGGGATCTTCCTGACCCAGGGAATCGAACCTGTGTTTCTTGCTATTCTTGCATTGGCAGGAGGATTCTTTATTTCTGAGCCATGTGGGATGCCATAAATGAGAATGCTGCTGCTGCTAAGTCGCTTCAGTCATGTTCGACTCTGTGCGACCCCATAGACGGCAGCCCACCAGGCTCCTCTGTCTCTGGGATTCTTCAGGCAAGAATACTAGAGTTGGTTGCCATTTCCTTCTCCCATGCATGCATGCATACATGCTAAGTCGTTTTTCAGTCATGTCCGACTCTGTGCAACCCTATGGACAGCAGCCTACCAGGCTCCTCTGTCTATGGGATTCTTTGGGCAAGAATACTGGAGTGGGTTGCCATTTCCTTCTCCCATAAATGAGGATGCTGCTGCTAAGTCACTTCAGTTGTGTCCAACTCTGTGAGACCCCATGGACTGCAGCCTACCAGGCTCCTCCGCCCATGGGGTTTTCCAGGCAAGAGTACTGGAGTGGGGTGCCATTGCCTTCTCCCATAAATGAGGATAGTCATTCTCAAACGTGGTCTGAGGATTTCTGGACAAGTGTGGGATGGTGAGTGGCAGACCAGAATTATTTCAAGGGAGCTGCAGTTTCCTATGTGTACCCAAACTCTGCTTCTGATAGAATAAATGTATAAATGTCACACATATCAAATACACACATGTCAAAAATATGTAGATGTTGCTGAGATGATTAAAATGCAAGTTAGTTTAAAAAATGATTCAGTTTGTGAATGCTTCTTGTCATAATGTATTTTTCCCAATCAAAAATGATTCAGTTTAAATGTGTGTTCTCAAACATTTTTGCTATTAAGAATGGTTTTTGATACTCAGACTAGAAGCCACAGAAATGAGAAATGTTCCTTGATAGGCTCTGTTTTTTTCTGGGTGAAAAGCACAAATCTTGTTTTTTTTCTGCACTCCTATCATGTGCTTCCCATCTGCTCAGGCTCTTGGTAGTTCCTGTCTTCTATATCTTAACGTCTTTCTTTAGGTGAGGTTATGGAAAATTCACTGGATGTTTCTTATTGTCACACAGAGGTGAGATAATACTGTGCTGTTTTGTTTCCACCTTTTCCTGATTATACTGAATATTTTATGGATTTTTCTGGCCTCAGCTACTCGCTAGTCCTGTCTTCTATGAAAATGAAGTTATGGTTCTGTGATCTGTCTTTGCAGTTTGAAACTAAGAGATGCTTTCCTGTGACATCACCTGGCCTGACTGCTCGAGTCCTCACTCAGCCTTCCACCCTGCTCTGATCCCCCCTTTCACCACCCCCAACTAGAAATGTCAAATCATCACCCATACCCTGCCTTTCCTTTTTTAAAAAAATCATCCTCTCCTTTTTATTTTGGCTCTTTCTCTCGTTAAAATCCTTTAGATCTCCCATCTTAGAAAATGAAAGCTTTCACAACTGGATACCCACTAGCGGTCCCCCTTCCCCTTTCATCATTGTGTCAGCATTCCTTGAACTAGTGTTCACCTTCACCCCATGCTTCCCCACCTCCCATTCCTTCCCTAGCTTGAGACCATCTGGCTTCTGCCTTCATCTTTTCACCAAAACTACACAGACTTAGGTCAAAATTGAGTTCCTCTATTTCAAAACTGAACAGATACTTTGAGTTCTTTTTTTAATTACCCTTTCTGCAGCCTGGGAGCTGCTCTTACTGGGTCATGCTGTCACGTTCCTCCAAGGCTTTTCATCATTGCTTGTTTTTAACTGACTAACTGCCACGTATCCTTAAAGTTTCAGGGTGACACTAACCTGGGAGGCCATAGCCAACCTTCCTCCAAGCTCCAGGCTGAGTTAGGGCTCCTAGAACATCTAGTATTTACAAAAGCATGTGCCACATCATGTTAATTTGTACTTTGGGTAAGTATTCTGTGCTCATTATATGTAAATTAGAAAATCCAGTGAACATGAAAACAAGTTTCCAGTAATTTCATAATCCAGAAGGGAGCACTACTAGAATTTTGAATTTTATCTTTCTAATGCACATACAGACACACATGTTGATGTAAACTGTTTTATAAAAAAACAATCAGTCTAAACATATCTTGAGTATTTTTCCATAACTCGCATTATCGTCTTTAAGGCTTTTCTGCATTCACTTCTGATGTATCCTAATTTTTTGCTTATTTTACATAAAATTTATTTATTTGGCTGTACTGAGCCTTGTTGCAGTTCATGGGATCTTTGATCTTCATTGTGGAAGGCTGGCTTGTTTAGTTGCGACCTGCGAAATCTTTAGTTGTGGTATGTGGAATGTAGTTCACTAACCAGGGATTGAACCTGGGCCCTCTGCATTGGGAGCTTGGACTCTTAGCCAATGGACCACCAGGGAAGTCCCTGTATCCTAATTTATTTAAATCCAGTTTTTTTCACGTTTAGCTAGATTGCTTACCCTTTGTGTTAATTAACATACTGCCATAAACATCCTCATACAAACATCTTTGTAACTTGTCCTATTACAAGGTAAAGATAAATTTCTAGAAGGGAAACTGTTGGGGCAAAGGATATTTACATTTTTATGATTTTTGATACATCTAAGTGCATTAAACTCTAGAAAATATTACCTCAGTTTGTAAAAGTGATTGACCACATACTATTGTAGTTGCCTGGCTGTTACTCATTCTGCTCTTTAAATTATTGGTGGATGAATGTGACAATGTAATTTTTACAGAGGTTTCCATGGGAGTCACTGGTAATTATCTGTTGATGGGCTTAAACTATATTAATTTTTGTGAGGGATATCTTTCTTTGTTTTTCAAGGAGGCATATTCATGCCTGGCTTTGGGGGAAAAAAAGCTTCCCCAAATAAGAAAATTAAGATATGTTTATAAATGGACTACTTTGCAGCCATTTTAATTGTTGATGTAGATGTATGACTTTTTACATCTACTGTAGACAAATGGCTTCCCTTGTGACTCAGATGGGAAAGCATCTGCCTGCAATGTGGGAGACCGGGGTTTGATTCCTGGGTCAGGAAGATCCCCTGGAGAAGAAAATGGCAACCCACTCCAGTATTCTTGCCTGGAAAATTCCATGGACCAAGGAGCCTTGTAGGCTACAGTTCATGGGGTCGCAAAGAATCCAACGTGATGGAAAGTTTCACTTCACTTCAGATGTAGGTCAGTTACTTACAATATGCTGTTACACAGAAAGAACAGGCTATAAAATAATACACATAGTATGATACAATTTTTGTCACACACACCTATGTGCATAAATTACATTACAAAACTGAAATTGTGATGTCCCATGTTTTATTCTCTGTGTTAAAATAGTACCATGAGCCATTCTATAGCATATCAATAAGCTATTTAAATGATCCATTTTACCAGTGATATTTCCCACAACAGCCTTCCTTTTCCCTTTACCAAGACAGGGGTTATAACCCCTGTTTAGCCACATTTTTAATTCAGCTTTCCTTGTGTATTTCCTCTAACCATATAATGGCAGTAATAATACCCACCTGACTTTTCCTCCAAAGAATGTTGTGAAATAATAGAGATTACTTGGTGTTCCTAGGAGGAAAATTGGTGTAGAAAGGCTGGGTGTTTTTATTATTAATAACTACCCCCTGCTCTAAGGTTTTGAAATGACTCATGACTTAATGTGACTTAATATGTGTAATGGGAGCCTACCTGGGAGGAAGGGAAGGAGTCTGTGAGATATAATACAGTGTTACCAATAAATAGTTATTTTTATCACCCTAGGAGACTAAAATTTTGTTTCTTAGCATACATCATGACTTAATGATTCACTCATGTCTTCTGAACTTTTCTCTCTTCCTTTCTGGTAATTGTCCTTGTTTAAAAGAAAAGAATGTTGTCTTCCTGAGGACCATGTTAAGAGAGAAACTTTACAAGTTTCAATTTGTGTACCTTTGTTTATCATGCTTTTATCAACATTAAAAAAAAACCAAACTACTTAGCAACATTCAAAGTAAAACTATTTCTTTTTTTCATTCTGTCCACAATAACATCCTTGCCTGTCTTTTGATGAAGCACCAAAATCAGAAAGAAGATAATTCTACTGTGATTATTAGACAAATCACTTTTCAGACAGAACTCATAATAATTGCTTCAGATTGCTGATATCAGGGAATATTTCTTTTTAAATTAAGTGTTAAAATGAGATAAATTCTAAATTTTGTTCTGTTTTATGCCTTTTCAGTAACTGTCTTATGCATGGCCCTAGAAAGGTCAAGGTAATCGTATGGAGCAGCACAATGACAAGGCTGTTGTTGTTCAGTCACTCAGTCCTGTCCACCTCTTTGCGACCCCATGGACTGCAGCATGTCAGGCTTCCCTGTCCTTCACCAACTCCCGAAGCTTGCTCAAACTCATTACATTGAGTCAGTGGTGCTATCTAACCAGCTCATCTTCAGTTGCCCTCTTAGCTTTTTGCCTTCAATCTTTCCCAGCATCAGGGGCTTTTCCAATGAGTCAGCTCTTCTCAGCAGGTGGCCAAAGTATTGGAGCTTCAGCCTCAGCATCAGTCCTCCCAATGAATATTCAGGGTTAATTTCTTTTAGGATGACAGGTTTGATCTCCTTGCTGTTCAAGGGACTCTCTCCAGCACCACAATTGGAAAGCATCAATTCTTTGGTGCTCAGCCTTCTTTATGGTCCAACTCTCATATCTATACATGCCTACTGGAAAAACCAAAGCTTTTATTGTATGAACCTTTGTCAGTAAAGTGATGTCTTTGCTTTTTTAATACACTGTCTAGGTTTGTCATAGCTTTCCTTCCAAGGAACAAGTGTCTTAATTTCATGACTGCAGTCACTGTCCACACTGAGTTTAGATCCCAAGAAAATAAAATCTGTCACTGCTTCCACTTTTCCCCTTTTATTTGCCGTGAAGTGATGGGACTGGACCCCATGATCTTAGTTTTTTGAATGTTGAGTTTTAAACCAGCTTTTTCATTTTTCTCTTTCACTTTCATCAAGAGGCTCTTTAGTTTCCTTCACTTTCTTCCATAAGGGTGGTATCATCTGCATATCTGAGGCTGTTGATATTTCTCTTGGCAATCTTGATTCCAGTCTGTGATTCATCCAGCCCAGAGTTTCTTATGATGTCCTCTGCATATAAGTTAAATAAGCAGGGTGCCAATATATAGCCTTGTCTTACTCTCTTCCCAATTTTGAATCAGTCTGTTGTTCTATGTCTAGTTCTAACTGTTATTTTTTAACCTGCATACAGATTCCTCAGGAGACAGCTAAGGTGGTCTGATATTCCCATTTCTTAAAGAATTTTCCACAATGTGTTGTGATCCACACAGTCAAAGGCTTTAGTATAGTCAGTAAAGCAGAAGTAGATGCTTTTCTGGAACTTTCTTGCTTCCTCTATGATCCAACAAGTGTTGGCAATTGGATCTCTGGTTCCTCTGCCTTTTCTAAATCCAGCTTGTCCATCTGGAAGTTTTTGGTTCACGTACTACTGAAGCCTAGCTTTAAGGATTTTGAGCATAACCTTACTAGCATGCAAAAATGAGTGCAATTGTGTGGTAGTTTGGACAATTTTTAACATTGCCCTTCTTTGGGATTGGAATGAAAACTGATCTTTTCCAGTCCTGTGGCTACTGCTGAGTCTTTCAAATTCACTGACATATTGAGTGCAGCACTTTAACAGCATTTTCTTGTTTTAGAGTTTTAAATAGCTCAGTTGGAATTCCATCATCTCCACTAGCTTTGTACTGGGAGCTTACGGTGTTCCTCCCCCACCTCCCAAAATTGTTCAATACGTTTTACATGTGTTACCTCATTTTTTCTTATTGCTATTATTTACTATTTGGCTTCCCTGGTAGCTCAGCGGTTAAAAGTGTCTGCCAGCAATGCGGGAGACCCTGGTTCTATCCCTGGGTTGGGGAGATCCCCTGGAGAATGAAATGGCAACCCACTCCAGTATTCTTGCCTGGAGAATCCCATGGACGGAGGAGCCTGGTGGGCTAGAGTCCACAGGGTTGCAAAGAGTTGGACATGACTGAGCGACTTCACTTCACTCACTGTTATTTAACCACTTTATGGATTTTTTTTTTTAGCTTCCTCATATAGTCCATACTTCTTGGAATTTGTACTTACTTATAACTACTTTGTCAAACACATGGCAGTGGAGAACGAAAATAGTGGCAGAAGCAGAAGTGAAAGTGGTAGAGTTAGAGGGAAGGGAATGGCAGAAGTGGGCACTGGCAACACCAGATCCAGCCTAAGTGGAGTGACACAGACACGATTGTTCAGACCAGGGCAGTTTCAGCTCTGACAGAGGGAGCTAACTGAGAGGTACTCTCGGACAATGTGAATAAACTGGGACTGTCTAGGGGTGAACTGAGACATTGGTCACCTTACTTAAAAGAAGGCAGAGCAGTCAGCTACTGACATGTGACTTATTGGGTACAGGAAGTTTCACTACTTTTTGTCTGCCCTGGAATGTGATTCAGATCAGATCAGATCAGTCGCTCAGTTGTGTCCGACTCTTTGCAACCCCATGAATCCCAGTATGCCAGGCCTCCCTGTCCATCACCAACTCCCGGAGTTCACTCAGACTCACATCCATCGAGTCGGTGATGCCATCCAGCCATCTCATCCTCTGTCGTCCCCTTCTCCTCCTGCCCCCAATCCCTCCCAGCATCAGAGTCTTTTCCAGTGAGTCAACTCTTCACATGAGGTGGCCAAAGTACTGGAGTTTCAGCTTTAGCATCATTCCTTCCAAAGAAATCCCAGGGCTGATCTCCTTCAGAATGGACTGGTTGGATCTCCTTGCAGTCCAAGGGACTCTCAAGAGTCTTCTCCAACACCACAGTTCAAAAGCATCAATTCTTCGGCGCTCAGCCTTCTTCACAGTCCAACTCTCACATCCATACATGACCACAGGAAAAACCATAGCCTTGACTAGACGAACCTTTGTTGGCAAAGTAATGTCTCTGCTTTTGAATATGCTATCTAGGTTGGTCATAACTTTCCTTCCAAGGAGTAAGTGTCTTTTAATTTCATGGCTGCAGTCACCATCTGCAGTGATTTGGGAGCCCCCAAAAATAAAGTCTGACACTGTTTCCACTGTTTCCCCATCTATTTCCCATGAAGTGATGGGACCGGATGCCATGATCTTCGTTTTCTGAATGTTGAGCTTTAAGCCAACTTTTTCCCTCTCCACTTTCACTTTCATCAAGAGGCTTTTGAGTTCCTCTTCACTTTCTGCCATAAGGGTGGTGTCATCTGCATATCTGAGGTTATTGATATTTCTCCCTGCAATCTTGATTCCAGCTTGTGTTTCTTCCAGTCCAGCGTTTCTCATGATGTACTCTGCACAGAAGTTAAATAAACAGGGTGACAATACAATACACAGCCTAAAAATTCATTCCTAGTGATATTTCTAATCTTAGCGTCCTAATCCCTACATTGGTACTCTGTATTTCTTCCTTCCTTCCTCCTTCCACCTTTTTCCTTCTGTCTTTCCTTCCTTCCTTCTTTCTTTCAGTAGCTTGATACAGTGTAATCTAACTACCTTAATTAAGCCCAAAAGAAATTTATAAAAACCATTGGCAGAACCCAAGCGACATGGTTTGCTTCAGGAACAAGGCCTCAGATGCTGTCACAATTCCCTGTCCCCAACCTTTGCTGCTCTCTGCACATCTACCTTATCCTTTTTGCTGCTTTCTTAAATCACTGCTTCTGCTTTCCAGCGAAAGAAGAGAGCATAGCTGTTAATAGTTCATAAGCCTTCCATCTAACAGTTACAGCTGCCAAAGAAAGACTGACAACTCCTGGTGCTTCATGTCTTGAAATCCTAAAATTGACGAGCTGGGTGGAGAAGCATAGCCCGCATCAATCAGCTGTGGTCACGCGGAAGGTTACAGCAGGAGACGGCTGACTTGGTTACCATATCATTGTGTTCTGGGTAAAGGGAAGTTCTGGATCTTCTGTATTGTTCTCAGAAGCAGAAGAATTCTAGGACAAAAATAATAGATGTTTGAGACATAACCCTTTGGAGAGATACCACAGCTAAAAAAAGCTATGTGCTAAAGCCTTTATGGAGAAGTTCCCACGGGTGAAGTAGGTAGTTCGTGAGGCGCTTTCTCACTATAAGCTTCTAAGATCAGTGTTTTACTTCCCCTTCAAAGGTAGAATAAGACCCTGAAGAGGGGCTTCCCTGGTGGCTCCATGGTAAAAAGTCTGCCTGCCAATGCTGGAGACTTGGGTTCCTTGATCTACGGGGAATCCCGCATGCTGCTAAGTGGCTGGGCCCTTGCACCACAGCTGTGGAGCCTATTGTGGTGGAGCCTGGGAGCCACAACTACTGAAGCCCATGCACCCTGGAGCCTGTGCTCCAGCAACAAGAGAAGCCACCGCAATGAGAAGCCCATGAACCGCAACAAAGAGTAGCCCCGCCCCCCACCCTCTGTTCACCACAACTAGAGAAAAGCCCATACAGCAACGAGGACCCAGCACAGCCAATAAAATAAGACAAAATAAAATTTTCAAAAGCCCCTAAAGAAAAAAATTATAGGAAAGACTTGGTCTGGCAGGAAAGCACATGATTATTTGGGAGGTGGAAAGCCCAAGTTAAACTCTCCCTAGGCCATTAACCAGTCATGGTCAACATGATGTAACATTACTCCCCTTCCTGATGTAAAGCAGCTATCTTTCCTCTACCTCTTTAATATCTCTCCCTCACAACACCTTAATAGAGGAATAGTCTTCTAGGATGTGCTGTGTAATCTGCCCCTTTTTAAATCAATTAAAAAAAATAACAATAACCACAATTGTCATTTATGGAGCACTTATTAGCTGCCAGTTACTGTGTTATTTCATGTAATTCTCAAAACTTTTCCATATTCCCTATTTTCCTATACCTGTTTTTTAGATGAAGAAAGTGTATAGGTTAAAATTTGCCTGAAGCTCCATAGATAGTAAATGTTAGAACTAGGATTAGAACCAGCTCAGTGTCTCCAAAGAGAAGGCCACTTTACACTCTGATATCATTCTGTATGGCCTACGGTGAAAAGCGAGATAAATTCTGTGACTTATGGGAATAATAAAATATAAGGAACTCCAAGTGGGTATTAACAACAGGAGCCAAAAATAAATAAAAGGTGCCCTTATTTTTTAAATTGGCTTATAATTTGATTCTGTTTTTATTTGCTAAAAAATGAGTAAGCCAAGCCTTGGGACTCTTTACTTTTCTGAAAGTTTCACTGGATTATCAGTTAAACAAATATAATTTTAATTCACTCAACACTCATGGAACACCTGCTAAGTGATGAGTGCCAGTGTATTAAGATGGGTAATCAGTGTTTACTTTTATGAAAAAATCATAGTCACATAAAAGCGAATGGAATGTTGTTTTACTAGGGAGGGTTCCTTAGAAATCACATAGGCCATTGGTTGTCACTGTGGGTTCTGCTGAGTTTTAGGTTCTGCCAAGGTTTATTTACAGCCATCTTGGGAACAGGGAAGAAATGGAGGGAATCAAAGGGGAGACTGGAAAACAGAATTCTGTTTCCATCTTGTCCACTTCAACCAGAACAGCTCTAAACTCTAATTTATTGATCCTTTTGAAGTTTATTCCTTTTACTAAAGAAGAAACTTAGGGACAGCAAGTGTCTGAGGTTGATAACATGGTGGGTTAAGAAAGCACAAAAATAGGATCCTTCCATTTGCCATACCAGCATGCTTTTCATACCACTTTTAGGAGTGAGTTTAGTTTTCGCTGTAATTCTGAGATTCTCAGCCAAGCCAGTCACATTGCACTCAGATGTCCATGTTATAGGCGCTGACTAATGGCAAATGTGGTGACTTCGGGGGTTATTAAGAAATTGCAGTCATTGCATATGATGTAAGTTGCTTTGATCTTTATTGACCTCGTTGCCAGATCTTAACAGACACCTCTGGGCCTGTTACCCATGTCTCCAGCTGAAGTCTTGAATTTATAGTAAAAAAATTTCAAGGTTGTGTTCTCAGCAATAAACTAAAAATTATCACGCAACTGCAGTTCCATGTCCCCTTAACCAGCATTCTGACAGAGGAGGAAATTCCAGGTTGGGAAAATCATTCTGTTAATCCCAGCTATTTGTGCTCTAACACTATAATTCTGTAGTCTTTTGTGGACTTCATATTAATGAAAAAATACACCTCACTCTGTGTTTGTGGCATTCTAGTTCATGTTGCTCTTATCTATTAAGATAATTAGAGGACACAGAAATTCAAGTATTTTATATCAAGTCAAAGGCTTTAGCTGTTTAGCCAGGATTCTGAAAATTATATTAAATTATTAAGGAGAATGTCTAAAATTTATTCTAGTTAAGCTTTAGGGCCAGACACATGGACTTTTCTGCTGTTGGACTGGAAGATGGAGGCAGGGAGGCAGACTTGGACTTTATGATTGGGAGGCCTCAACTGAAGTGGAAAAAAGAGGGGAAGCAAGTAAATTCAATTAGGAACTGGTAGGAGCAGGTCAAATCCACAGCTGGAAGAGATCAGCTAGCAGCTGCAGCTTGATCATCATGGTGACTCTAATCCAGACAAGAAAAATAGACTGTGGGAGGCAATGCACTTGCAATTTCCTTGTGCCAGTATTAAAACTATGTTAGGGCTTACTGATTTTTTTTGTTTTGTTTTAATGAAGGAGAAAAAGTTCACCAAAGATAGATCATGATGGATTTTTTTTTTTTGTAGAGCAATACATAGTGAAAATGACTTTCATTAATTAAAAAAAAAAGCCTGTTTCTAGATATTTAGGTAGCTTCCTTTTATAATTTTTCTATGAAAAACAATGCTGTGACAAACATTTTTTATGGGGGGGCTTATTTCTTTTTCACTTTAAACATTTTTTTGTTTTGTTTTGAAAGTATGGAGAAGACTCTTGAGAGTCCCTTAGACTGCAAAGAGATCAAACCAGTCAATGCTAAAGGAAATCAGTCCTGAATATTCACTGGAAGCACTGATGCTGAAGCTGAAGCTCCAGTACTTTGTCCACCTGATGCGAACTGACACATTGGAGAATGCCTTGATGCTGGGAAAGATCAAAGACAGGAGGAGAAAGGGAAGACAGAGGATGAGATGAGATGGCTGGATGACATCACCAACTCGATGGACATGAGTTTGAGCAAGCTCTGGGAGATGCTGATGGACAGAGAAGCCTGGCATGCTGCAGTCCATGGGGTCGCAAAGAGTCGGACATGACTGAGCGACTGAACTGAACTTTTATATATGTGAATGTATGGGCTTCCCAGGTGGCGCTAGTGGTAAAGAACCAGCCTGCCAAAGCAGGAGACAAAAGATAAGAGGGTTTGATCCCTGGGTTGGAAGATCCCCTGGAGGAGGGCATGGCAACCCACTGCAGTATTCTTGCCTGGAGAATCCCATGGACAGAGGAACCTGGTGGGCTATGGTCCATGGGGTCACAAAGAGTTGGACACAACTGAAGTGACTTAGCAGGCAGCATGTCATAGCAAAACACCTCTCTTTGTATTTTTGTTGTTGTTGTTGGCCCCATCACGTGGCATGCGAGATCTTAGTTCCCTGACCAGGGATCAAACCTGTGCCCCATGCAGTGGAAGTGCAGAGTTTTAACCACTGGACCACCAGGGAATTCACTGGGCTTATTTCTTATTGGACACATCTTAATTTTTTCCTTAGAATAAAAACTTAGAATTTAAATTTCTGAAGTGAAGGCTATATATATAATTAAGGTTTTGATGTGTAATCAAATTATCTCTTTCAAAATTCTTTTGTAAGAATCAATTGTTTTTCCTATGAATTATCTACCATTCATTGGGATTCATAAAAATTAAGGATGTACTGTTGCTTCAGAGGCTCCTGAAGTTAGATGGAACTCTCTGGAGCCAAATAGATCATTCCTACTGTGTTAGATTTTGTGACCACACAGCCTTCTGTTGTGCCCTGACTGCCTTATTAATGCCCAAGGTCACAATTAAGTGAACTCTTGAGCCACACTGGGACTATCAAATTCTTTCTCTTACGAATTTGAACCAAAGAGGCAAGATGTCAAGACACTTTGAGAATGTCGCTAAACATATTAGATCTAGAGCCCTAAGGTCTAGCAGAGTTGGGGCAAAGGGTGGACATGTGGCAAACTACAGAGAAAATGAAACAGAAAAGTTTTATTGTAGAGGGGATGCAGAGAAATAAGTGGACCCTGAACATCAGGTATCGCATAGCCTAAGATGTTCAGTGCTGTAGTCCCTGTGGTTCCGTCAGTGTATCGTGTAGTTTGTTTCGTAAAACCCTCCTGTGCTTTCTGAAGTACCATCTATATTGACCTCCGTTCAAGATACCAGACTCCAGGCAAAATGCAAAGCATTTACTTCAGATATATCATTTATTTGTGCAGCAGATCTTAGCATACACAGTGTCCATAGGCCTCCAAACATGCTAAGTCACTTCGTGTCTTAGCATGTCATGTCCGACTCTGTGCGACTCTATGGATTGTAGCCAGTCAGGCTCCTCTGTCCATGGGATTCTCCAGGCAATAATACGTGAGTGGATTGCCATTCCTTTCTCCAAAGGTGAATAAAACCAAATTTTTCAAAATATAGAGTAGTACATTACTGACAAAAGATTATTTTTTAGACTAGTACATTTACATGGAAAATTACCAGACAAGACTTGTTCTTAACTGTTGGAGCATATAGTCTTTCATTCACCCAATTTGGCTTTGATTTAACCACTACAATGTAAAGTTCTAGTTAAGTTCTCAAACTTCACACTTTAAAATTATTTGGGAGCTTGTTACAACACACAGTACCTCTGGTTTAGTAGTTCTTGTGTAGGGACCGAAAATTTCTATTTCTTACAAGTTCTCAGGTAATGCTGAAGCTTCTATCTTTGGGTTCACCCTTTGAGAACCATCAAGATAGGAAGAATGTGGGAAGATCCCTCAGGGAAGAAAATGATAGAATTTCTCATGTTTTTGCTTGTTACTCCTAGAAAGCTCTTGGCATTAACTCTTTCCTTATCCTCCTCTTCCCTCTTCTTCACTATCTACCCAAACTCTATCCCTTGTAAGTTCTTTCTCTTGGCTGCCCAGTTAACTGCCAGCATCCCAAGGGCAGGGACTAGGATATTTTATCTGTGTATCTTCACTCACTAGTACCGTACCTAGATCTGGCAGGCATGAAATACAAATGTGTTGAATGAATGAAAATTCTTTTGTTTTCTTTTCTTACTGACTTTTTAGGTTCTTGAAAGAGTTGTCTGTGGTGCAATGGATCCCTTTATTTCTCTCTAGTAAAATTGGGATGCTGTTGCTTATCTCTTTCTGGACCTTTCTTGTCAGAATATAAATGGCTGTCAGGATGGAATAAGGCAGGGTAAGGAAGAGCATGTGTGTGTATGCGCATGCGTGTGTGTGCTTTATTTTCTTTTTTATATTTCCTTCTTTGGTATTCATCATGTGATATAACAACTGTGTAAGTTGGTGGATTTGAGTATCTCCTCCAGATCATGTACCTCCTTGAAGAATGTCTAGTTCATAGAAAATTTTATTTCACCCTTTGTGGCTTACAACTCTTGGTTTTGCTTGAGTACCAATGCATAAACCAAAAAACTAGATGCTCTTCCAGTCATTTAATTTCTAGTGACTCAAAAGGCATCTTGATATAGCACATAAAATGTTAGACTAGGGATTAGCAACCTGAGACAGGGTTCTAGTCTTAACTTAAGCTTTCTTATTTGCATGCCCTTAGCCAGGTATCTTAGATTGATTGTACAATGAAAGCTTTAATACAGGGACTTTCCTGGTGGTCCAGTGGTTGGGGCTCCAGGCTTCCACTCCAGGGCATGTGGGTTCAATCCTTGGTTGGGGAAGTAAGCTCCCACATGCCACATAGCCAAACAAAAGCTTAATATAAATGATTTGAATATCCTTTCCAAATCTTAAGCACCTGTGAGGTTGAAAGGAGTATGTTGTTAAGAGTATGATATAATTTAGGCATATGTTTATAATGTTTATTTTCATACTCAAGTTTGGCTAAAGTGTTCTTGTAGGTGATAAAAGGATTGTTTGCTGAAATAAAAATATTCCAAAGGACTATAAATGATGTGTAACAGCAGCCTGCACTGTGTTTTTGGATCATCTAGGAGTGAATGCAAAAGAGTATTTAAGGAGAAGGAGTTAGTCAGAAGAGATCTTTTGCATTCATTCCCACAAAGAGGGAAGCTAGAGTTTTTCCCCAGGTCTAAGCAATTTTTCAGTGAGTAGGAGTCAGACCTGTTAATATATTCTCTCCTCTGAATGTTTATGGTTTTATTCTGTATCTTGTCTCTATGTAACTTTCTGAGCTAAGAGATTATATGTTTGACTCCTGAAGAAGATAATGTGATCTCAGAAATATGCTTTTTGGCATCCAAAGAAAGTCCAGATTTAAAATATCAGCATGGTCATTTGCTAACATCTTCCAAGTGTCCAGCTGTTATCATTACAAGATGTTCATGTCTCAGTCTTGGGAAGTATAGTTTACATCAGTGTCACAATGGCAGAAGAGTTGGTAAGAGTGTGTTTTCTGTGTGTTTGACTTGTTAAAGAAAAACAGTTTTGGGGAAATGATGGTCAGGGCGGAGAAACATATTTTCATGGTGATGAAGCCACAGCAAATTTCCAGAGGAAGAAAAGCTGTCATTTTCTTGACCTTTAAGATTCTCCATGAAGTTTAATCCTCCATCAGTTACCTAACTCATAGGAATTAGGTCTGATTTAAAAAATTGGGGTAGTATACCATAGATACTGTCTTTCACCAGAACTGTGTTAAGGTGATCATCAAACAAACTACTTGGTGTATGTAAGATAAAGTGAGATATTTACTCACTTTCATTTTCAGTTTTCTGATAGTTTTTACCTAAAAAAAAAAAAAAAAAAAAGACAAAAACAAAAACTTTAACCAACTGGATTGAATGTTCTTTAGATGGTCATATTTTTTAGATGGTCATGTTTCTTTCTTTGCAGCAGGAAGTCACATTTGACTTCCTGGGTTCCTTTTAAAAAAAGTTGATTAAAGTAAAATATACACATATCAGAAGAGTACACATAGCATCGGTATAAAATTCATTAAGTTTTCAGATACTGAACATTCCTATCTAACCAGCTCTTGGATCAAAAGCAAAATACAACCAGTACCACTAAAACCCCTTTATATTCTGTTCTTAGTCCCTAATTCCTCTTACCACCTATGGTAGCCATGATGTGGATTTCTAACAACATATTAATAGACTATTTTTGTCTGTTTGTTATACTTTCAATCATATTTTGGTCATATTAGAGACATTATGTGCTGTGTGCTCTTTTGTATCAGGCTTCATTCATTCAACATTATGTTGATGAGAGTCTTCATGTTGCATATAGTTGCTGTTCATTCTCATTTGTGAATAATGTGTAAATATACATCTTTTACTTATCAGTCATACTGATGATGGAATTTAGGTATTTCTGTTTTTCTGGCCATTTTGAATAATTTGTCTACAAATGTGTTGGGACATGTCTTTGGTGTCTAGATATATGTGTATTTGAATTCAATGTATACTTAGGTGTGGAATTGCTAGGCCATATGATAGGCTTAAATTCATCTATTAGGTATTAATACTACCAAATAGTTTTCTAAAGTTGTTGTACAGTTTATTATCTCATTCTAGGGCTTTTGAACTGTGGTGTTGGAGAAGACTCTTGAGAGTCCAGACTGCAAGGAGATCCAACCCGTCCATTCTAAAGGAGATCAGTTCTGGGTGTTCTTTGGAAGGAATGATGCTAAAGCTGAAACTCCAGTACTTTGGCCACCTCATGCGAAGAGTTGACTCATTGGAAAAGACTCTGATGCTGGGAGGGATTGGGGGCAGGAGGAAAAGGGGACGACAGAGGATGAGATGGCTGGATGGTATCACCGACTTGATGGATGTGAGTTTGAGTGTACTCCGGGAGATGCTGATGGACAGGGAGGCCTGGCGTGCTGCAATTCATGGGGTCGCAAAGAGTTGGACACGACTGAGCGACTGAACTGAGGGTTCTTTTGATTGGTATTAAAGAGATTCAAAGGAAAAGGATGGTTCAGCAAAGGACCTTGATAGTAAAAACAGATTGTGGCAAAGGGTAAAACCCTGATAAAGCACCTTTCATCCCCACAGCTCTGATCTCTTCTCAACTCTTATTTCATAAAATCCTTAGTTCCTGTGCCTCTTTTGTTTAATTGAAGGTAGATACTTGGGTGAATTTTCTGTGAGATTCCTTATAAGAAATGAAATGATTTAAAATAATTGTTATGCCGTCTTTACTAATGAAAACTTAAAAAAAAATGGGTCTCTAGAGGAGATGATCTCTCTCTAAGTAGTATCAAGAAAATGTTAAATAAAATCCATTTTTTTCTTGGTGGTCTATATTCAATTTACAACCAGCTTTCTGTTAAACTAAGAAAGACAAAGTGAAATGATAGAATGTTTCAACAGTTCTTATTTGAAGAAAAAAATGCATTTTAGTGGGAGAAACAACATAACACCTATGAACATATTGACATATGTAAGCCTGATAAGTCACTTCAGTTATGTCCGACTCTTTGTCACCCAATAGACTGTAACCCACCAGGTTCCTCTGTCCATGGGATTCTCCAGGTAAGAATACTGGAGGGGGTTGCTGTGCCCTCCTCCAGGGCATCTTCCTGACCCAGGGATTAAACCCTCTTCTTTTGTCTCTTGCACTGGCAGGCAGGTTCTTTACCACTAGCATCACCTGGGAAGCCCCTGTATTGACATACTTGCCTGAAAAAATCTCTAAAGAAACTAGAATGAGTTTGAATATTTCCTCACAACAAGGAAATTTATTTTGAGAAACCACAGCCATCTAATTTTCTTTGGAAAACTTTCTTAGAGAGATCTGAGCAGTCCAAATAACTCGACTAAATATTATACATTCTCAGGATATAAACATTATCATTCAGTTCAGTCACTCAGTCGTGTCCGACTCTTTGTGACCCCATGAATTGCAGCACGCCAGGCCTCTATAGTCCATAGCGTCATATAGAGTTGGACATAACTGAAGTGACTTAGCATGCACGCATAGCCTACATATTAATTTTAGACAAAATATTAGGGACTAGACTAGTCCTGTGTGTTAAATATGTACCAGTCCTTTGGTGATCTACAATATTTGATCATATTTACTTTTTGATTTGAAGGATAATTTTATTATATCTAAGAGTCCCAGATATATACCTTCAGGTTTATTTTCTCGTCTATTACTGTAGCATGTCTGTAATTGATTTTGTACAAGTTTTTTGGTTCAGAATACAGTTCAATTCAGTTCAGTCACTCAGTTGTGTCAGACTCTTTGTGACCCCATGGACCGCAGCATGCCAGGCCTTCCTGTCCATCACCAACTCCCAGAGTTTACCCAAACTCATTTCCATTGAGTCGGTGATGCCATCCAACCATCTCATCCTCTGTCGTCCCCTTCTCCTCCTGCCCTCAATCTTCCCCAGTATCAGGGTCTTTTCCAATGAGTCAGCTCTTTGCATCAGGTGGCCAAAGTACTGGAGTCTCAGCTTCAACATCAGTCCTTCCAATGAACACCCAGGACTGATCTCCTTTAGGATGGACTGGTTGGATCTCCTTGCAGTCCAAGGGACTCTCAAGAGTCTTCTCCAATACCACAGTTCAAAAGCATCAAATTTTCCACGCTCAGCTTTCTTTATAGTCCAACTCTCACATCCCTTCATGACTACTGGAAAAACCATAGCCTTGACTAGATGGACCTTTGTTGGCAAAGTAATGTCTCTGCTTTTTAATATGCTATCCAGGTTGCTCATAACTTTCCTTCCAAGGAGTAAGCGTCTTTTAATTTCATGGCTGCAATCACCTTCTGCAGTGATTTTGGAGCCCGAAAAAATAAAGTCTGCCACTGTTTCCCCATCTATTTGCCATGAAGTGATGGGAACAGATGCCATGATCTTAGTTTTCTGAATGTTGAGCTTTAAGCCAACTTTATCACTTTCCTCTTTCACTTTCATCAAGAGCCTCTTTAGTTCTCGTTCACTTTCTGCCATAAGGGTGGTGTCATCTGCATATCTGAGGTTGTTGATATTTCTCCCTGCAATCTTGATTCTAGATTGTGCTTCATCCAGCCCAGCATTTCTCATGATGTACTCTGCATAGAAGTTAAATAAGCAGGATGACAGTATACAGCCTTGACGAACTCCTTTTCCTATTTGGAACCAGTCTGTTGTTCCATGTCCAGTTCTAACTGTTGCTTCCTGACCTGCATACAGATTTCTCAAGAGGCAGGTCAGGTGGTCTGGTATTCCCATCTCTTTCAGAATTTTCCACAGTTTCTTGTGATCCACACAGTCAAAGGCTTTGGCATAGTCAATAAAGCAGAAATAGATGTTTTACTGGAATTCTCTTGCTTTTTTGATGATCCTGCGGATGTTGGCAATTTGATCTCTGGTTCCTCTGCCTATTCTAAAATGAGCTTGAACATCTGGAAGTTCACGGTTCATGTATTGCTAAAGCCTGGCTTGGAGAATTTAAGCATTACTTTACTAGTGTGTTAGATGAGTGCAATTGTGTGGTAGTTTGAGCATTCTTTGGCATTGCCTTTCTTAGAGGAGATACCCCATGTCCAAGGTCAGGAGTGGCGGCCGTGAGGAGATACCCCATGTCCAAGGTAAGAAGCAGTGGCTGCGCCTTGCTGGAGCAGCTGTGAAGAAATACCCCACATCCAAGGTAAGAGAAGCCCCAGTAAGATGGTAGGTGCTGAGAGAGGGGATCAGAAGGTAGACAGACTGAAACCACAATCACAGAAAACTAGCCAATCTGATCACATGAACCACAGCCTTGTCTAACTCAGTGAAACTAAGCCATGCCATGTGGGGCCACCCAAGACGGGCGGGTCATGGTGGAGAGGTCTGACAGAATGTGGTCCACTGGAGAAGAGAATGGCAAACCACTTCAGTATTCTTGCCCTGAGAACTCCATGAACAGTATGAAAAGGCAAAAAGATAGGAAACTGAAAGATGAACTCCCCAGGTCAGTAGGTACCCAATATGCTACTGGAGATCAGTGGAGAAATAACTCCAGAAAGAATGAAGTGATGGAGCCAAAGTAAAAACAACACCCAGTTGTGGATGTGACTGGTGATAGAAGCAAGGTCCGATGCTGTAAAGAGCAATATTGCATAGGAACCTGGAATGTTAGGTCAATGAATCAAGGCAGATTGGAAGTGGTCAAACAGGAGATGGCAAGAGTGAACGTCGACATTCTAGGAATCAGAATGCAACATGTAGTTAAATAAGCTTCTTTTGGGAAATAAATCATAGATTCTAGGACTATATTATGAGTGAAAATGGTATGTCTCTCTCTCTCTCTCTGAGTGTGTTGTATAATATGACTGTGCACACACACATACACACACACATGTATCAAGCCTTATGGTGTACAGAAGGGAAGTTTATTTTTGCAAAAGCACTGCATTCTAGTGTGGCGCAAGGGACCTTGAGTGTTCTGCTTAGATTTTGTTCCATAGGCAATGGGGAGCCAATTATATTTTTTCATAGAAGAGAGAGATCGAGGTGCTTTAGGAAAGTGATTCTGGGAGAAACCAGAAGCAGAAGGTTTAGAAGCCCAGACTGGTTCATGTATCAGAACTCTTAATTATCTTTGTGCAATATTATTAACCCCTGTTATATTAAGTTGAAAACAACTAAAAATGTAATTTTGTGCTGTAAAAACCATCTTATACCATATTATACCATCACATACAAGCTGCAGGTGTGTTAAATTTTTAATTAAAATGTTGGGGCAAACACGTTCCATGGAGAAAAGACAATCTTTTAATTGTCTAACCTCCTGAAAATCTTAAGAGAAGACCACTAAGATGTGAGTTAAACAGAAATCTGAGGGTGTCTCTTGGACAGTGTTCTACAGAAGGGAGCCTTGGGAACTATTTATTCTACTGCTTCTTTTGACAATGAGGGCTTGAATAAGAGGAAATAGGATCAAGAAAATAAGGAATATTGTGAAGGAGTTGACCAATGACTGATGGTGGATAATGAGAGGCAGAGAAGGGCTAAAATGTTAATAACTTTTTGTTCTGTGGAAACGCATTTTAATGAAATCAAAGCTTTCATTCTGATTCAAAACTGGTGGTAGATCTTCCATGCTTGGTAATCTTCCTTTTAACACTTCTTTGTTTAAAAAGCACGTGTATATTCACAGTCAGGAACAGATAGAGAAAGCACTCGGAAATCACATGTGTCTTATCTCTCAGTATTCATGCTGCATTGCTACTGTTCAGAATCACAGAAGCTTGTAGATTAGGCTTTTGAAAAAAAAAACAACCTCTTCTCTTAAGACAAAATGTTCTGTAAAGTGTACGCACTACACTCCTGCACGGTATTAATAAATGGGCTCTTGATTGTGTCATGTACTTCTATTCTAGTGAGGCAACCAGAGATACACAGCAGAGCGGAAAATCCCAGGTGGTTTATGGTTAATGACAAAGAAGGATCAGCAACACTGAGTAATGAGGTATTCAAAGAATGACACAGCCTAACTTATGTTAAGCCACTGCACAGATGACTTCTTTGGATAAATAGTTCTGCGTTGGCCTTAGTTATAATTTTGTAAAGGGACTTCCCTGGGGGTCCAGTGGTTAGGACTCTGTGTGTTCACTGCCGAGGACACAGGTTTGATTCCTGGTCGAGGATCTAAGCCCTGGAGAAGGAAATGGCCACCCACTTCAGTATTCTTGCCTGGAGAATCCCATGGGCAGAGCAGCCTGGTGAGCCACAGAGTCGGACACAACTGAAGTGACTGAGCACGCACACATGCACGAGGAAATGAGATCCCACAAGTGGACAGCATGGCCACAGATTTTTTAAAAAATACAAAAAGTGTAACAATTGTGTATGAAACAAGAGAAAGTTCTTGGCCAGCTTGCTTGACCCCAGAGTCAGCTTGGGAGGCATTTCCCTTGGTAACTCAGGTGGTAAAAAGTCTGCCTGCAATGCGGGAGACCTGGGTTCAATCCCTGGGTCAGGAAGATCCCCTGGAGAAGGAAATAGCAACCCACTCCAGTATTCTTGTCTGGAAAATCCCATGGATAGAGGAGCCTGGCAGGCTACAGTCCATGGGGTTGCAGAGAGTTGCACATAACTGAGTGACTAACACTTTACCTTACTTTAAAGCCAGCTTAAGGGAAGTGTGAAGTTAACTGTCTTGTAGTATTTGGGAACAAGAAGAAGGTACCACATAATTTTGGCTCAGCACGGGGAGCTGTAATTTTGTGCAGGTATATATTTGAAAAGGATGCAGTGGAAAGCAGTGGAATCTGTGACAAGAAATCACAGAGGCTGTGGTCTCAGTTTCACAAAGGACTTTCCTCTAAAGTAAATCCTTGGTCTTGCTTCTCTTCTAATCTAACAGTCTTATGGTTCAACATTTATTATAACACAACCTTTAATACAACTATTAAAGCTCATCCCTTGACTTTTTTTTTTTTTTTGAGTGCACCACAAGACTCGTGGGATCTTAGTTCCCCAACCAGGGGTGAAGCCCACATCCAAGACAGTGAAAGTGTGGACTCCTAACCACTGGACTATCAGGGAATTCCCCATCTCCTGACTTTTAAGAGCTTCCTTAATTTATCCTCAATTCTCTCACCACTTATCATGTAAACGTTTGTGGGTATAAATAAGATGCTAGTTATAAAAATGCATTGAAAATAAGAATATATAAGGGATATACTATCTTTTTCATGGAAAGTCATTTTATTTTAAATATAGTAGTGTGTACATGTCAGTCCCAAACAAGGGAGATACTATTATGTGCAATGTTGTCATCTCTTGGAACATTGAGGACACCAAGAACTGGTTTTAATTCACCTCAGTAGGCTGTGACTTTCAGCAGGGACACTCACGTGAGATATTGGAGGGGCTGAGGTGAGTGAGTAACTATCAACCGGGCCAGTTTGCTTTGCTGTGAGTCTCCCTCAGCCAGTCTGAACTAGGTTCCAACACAGTTAAAGACTATAGAAAATGACAGTGAAAGTAAGTGAGATAAATGGACTCTTGCTCACTTTTTGAAAAGTAAATTTAAGATCACATATGTGAAGTGCAGTAATAGAGTCAAGGTGCTGCCTCATAATACACAATTCTGGAGGAAACCATATATAGAATTGAATATTTAAAAACAAATTTTTATTTTAATTGTAGCATAGTTAGTTAACAGTATTGTGAAGTTTTAGGCGTACAGCAAAGTAATTCAGTTACACGTATACATGCATTTACTCTTTTTCAAAATTTTTCCCCCACTTATATTATTATAGAATGTTGAGCCATGTTCCCTTTGCTATACAGTAGGTCTTTGTTGGTTATCCATTTTAAACATAGAAGGGTGTACATGTCAGTCCCCAAATCCCAATCTATCCCTCCCCTCCCACCTTCCTCCTTGCTCCCCTGGTAACCATAAATTCATTCTCTGTGAGGCCATTTCTGTTTTGTAAATAAATTCATTTGTGTCATTCTTTTTTAGATTCCACATATAAGTGATATCATATATTTGCCTTTGTCTAACTTACTTCACTCAGTATAATAATACATAAGTCCATTCATGTTGTTGCAAATGGCATTATTTCATAGAATTTTTATCTTGACACATTAAAAACTTTATGAAAGGGATTGAAGAAAAATAACTTTTGACATTTGTAACATAGAGATGAGATATGAGGCAAAGTTAAAGCATTCTTTATTGTGTGTGTATATATATATATATATATATATATACACACACACACATACACATCATACCGAACTATATATGTATATGTGTTTATATTTATAAAATATTATTATGTACAAAAGATTTATACATATGCATGGATATGCTTTATATGTGTGCATATTCATAGTGTGTGACAAAGATAACATGATGACAATAACCATATATTTTAAAGCAAAATGGGAAAACTGACAAAAATCCCTTAGGATTGACTTTAGAAGGATCAGTGAGATTTTTAATATACTCATATAAACCTTTACAGTTTCCTTGAAAACCAGAAGAATTTAAGGCAAGCCTTTCATGTTATTTCCCCACTTTAAAATAAAGACAAGCAGTAGCATCTTAGAGGAAATGGCTTAGTGCAATCTTAACCTCACATTAAACTTGTATTTTAGAATAATTTTTTGAAAGAATACATCAAAGCATGTGAAACTGGTGGCTAATTATATTATCATTAGTATACAGTAACATAGCATTATCATTCTTCATAAAATACTATGAAATAAGCATGTTAAGAATATTTAATTATGTGGATGAGTGAAATAATAAAGGAAAATTGCTACTTAATTGCTTTCCTTGGAGATGCTATTAGGACTGGCAGTTGCCAAGCGCTCTCATGATTCATCCTAAAGAGATACACTGTTGGGCTGCTCTTTTTGAAATTAATCTGGCGAAACCAGGAGGGAGAAGGAGGACTTGCCTGCACAGATTTTGCAGAGCTCTTTATTCTCTATAAGGTGCCACTGCCCCTGGGATGCCTTCCCTGACCTTTAACTGGAATAACTGGTATTACCCCAAACAATTTGAGGAAAGCTCTATTATGCTTCTCAGCACATGGTATTTTAATTATTAGTCCATATGTTTGTTTCTCCTTCCAGCCTAGCAGCTCGTTAGAGACATGACTATTTTTCACTCTTCCCAATCCCTAGCTCAGGACCTGACACAGAACAGGTGCTTGATGCAGGTTTGTGGAATGGATTGAAAAGTTTCCTCATAGAACCAAAGGCAGGGACTTCAACAAAAGTGGGTCTTAGGTGAAGGTTCTCTCTCTCTCTCTTTTTTTTTTTTTCCTTTTAGGAGCATCTGAAGCAATCCTACTGTCTGTACAAAATTTGCCCAGAGATTCAGTCTACTGGCAAACCATGCCACTTCCTTATTTTCTCCAAAAGAAAAAAAGAAAAAGACAAAGATTTTCATTTCCTTTTCTTTGTGAAATCCCTTGGAAATATATCACTTGAAGAGTATGACTATTTAGAACAGCAGAACCTGCTATAATTCAGGATCCAACATAGAAGAGATCACTTGTCTTTTGTGGATGATTTATATTGTCTTAAATACTCTGTAAATGCATGCGCCTATTGAATTTCCTCATTTACCCTAACATGTAGATTTGGCTGGGTGTGACAGGAGAAAAGGAAAGGGGCAGTATTCTACAAAACAGTTAAACTGTTAAACTTTGTAAACTTCTCGATATAAAAATTCTAGGATCTTAAGAAAATATTATAACATTCTCTCAAATTATTTCTGTTTTATGCATTGTAGATTTTGGCACACAACTATTCACAAGGGTCTATATCTAAAGGGGGCATGCCTATAAAAACCAAATTTAGCATTGACAAGGGAGGAACATGTACTATATGTACACATAGTGTTTAAGAATTAAGATTACAAAGTAAATTTTATTAAAGAAATCATGCTTTTAATCAGGAAAAAAGCAGAGAATTGGAAAAAAGCATAGAAGTAGAAGCATAACTGGCTTATCATTAAACATGAAAGACTATAAAATTTGATTCTGAAATATCTGTTAAGGATCTCCTTGGAAGATCATAAAAAATGAAATAGTAAGAATGGCAGAAGGAAAGTGGTTGTAAATTACCAACCAGGGAAATAAACCAAATTAAGTGTTCAGCAGTGGTAACCTACAGCTGAGAGCTGAACATATAGCTACAAGGAACTAGGATTACATTGGAAATTTTTTTCCCTGATTACCTGCCTGTCTCTTGCAGACTAAAATAAACACCAAGGGCAGCACTTAAAGAAAAATGAAGTATGAAATTGAGAGCAAATGTCCTACATACACATATACAGAAGGAAACTTAACCTCAGAGAGATAACTGTCGATGGTTTGCTTTGGTTAGCATGGTCTAGCCTCTTGGCCCCAACTCTCTAGATCATTGCCCCACTTACTAACTCAGACCTCTGTGTCTGTGTGTGGTTGTGTGCTACAAAGACAGAAACTGAGATAAAGACAGAAAGTTAGAGATAAAGAAAGACATAGAAAATGGAAAGAGGAATTAATTCAGAGTTTGCCCCACAATATACCAATTATGTCCCTGTTTGACAAGTATGAAATGCCAAGTTGGTTTAATATTTAAATTCCTATTTCAGCTAAGCATTTGCTTAAATTTCAGAGATTTATGTTGAATATACGCATAAATATCAAAGGGAAGCCTGGGTGGCTCAGTGGCAAAGAATCCATCTGTCAAGCAGGAGCCGCAGGTTTGATCCCTGGGTCAGGAAGATCCCTAGGAGAAGGGAATAGCAACCCACTCTAGTATTCTTGACTTGGAAATCCCGTGGACAGAGGAGCCTGGTGTTCTACAATCCACAGGGTGGCAAAAAAGTCGGACACAACTTAGTGACTAAACAGCAACAATATAAATGTCAAAACTTTTCTAATCACGTTTGGCTTATAGACTTGCATTGGGATTTTATGTCATTTCATCTTCAGTTTCTCTGAATATGTGACATGTCCAAAATTTGTAGTTAGCAAGTCTTATCGGAGAAGGCAATGACACCCCACGATCATACTCTTGCCTGGAAAATCCCATGGATGGAGGAGCCTGGTAGGCTGCAGTCCATGGAGTCACTAAGAGTCAGGCATGACTGAGCGGCTTCACTTTCACTTTTCACTTACATGCACTGGAGAAGGAAATGGCAACCCATTCCAGTGTTCTTGCCTGGAGAATCCCAGGGACAGGGGAGCCTGGTGGGCTGCCATCTATGGGGTTGCACAGAGTCAGACAAGACTGAAGCTACTTGGCAGTAGGCAGTAGGCAGTAGGCATGGGATACTCAGACAACCTGGATAAAAGCAACTGCATTGGAGGAAAGATAATTTGTCACGAAAATATATCATATAAAGACCTTTCCCTTGGCTCTTCAATCCCCATACGTTTATTTTACTTAGTACCCCATGAATTTAAGATGTTCCTAAGAAAAACTTACCCTGATTTATCAATATGGTAATGAATGAGGACCTTTTATTTTATTTGACTTGGTCCCATTCCAACTCTGTGGCACAGACTTTGTTTTCATAATTTTGTAGATAAGGAAACTGAGACTCATAAAGTTTAAGCAATGATCCTAAAGGCTCACTGCTGGCCAGCTCAGTGAATAACTGTCCTTTTTCTACTATGCAGCATTGCTGAACGTTAGGCCAGGGTCATTTGAAGCCTTTAGTTTGGTGTCAAGCAGTCCAGGACTTTTGCTAATTCGACCGATGATGGGAATAGCAATCACGAACAGACAGTATTGTTTCCACTTAAGCTGATTATAGCTTTAATTTCTTTCTCTTTTGTTTTGCATTTTTTCTTTCTCTTTGGTACATTTCTGACTATAAATCTGGAAAGCTCTTTCTCAGTCAACCAGATTGCCAGATTTAAGCTGTAAAGCAGATTCTTTTTTTAAATTTATTTTATTTTATTTTATTATTTTTTTTTACTTTACAATATTGTATTGGTTTTGCCATACATCAACATGCATCTGCCACGGGTGTACACATGTTCCCCATCCTGAAAGCCCCTCCCACCTCCCTCCCCATACTATCCCCCTGGGTCATCCCAGTGTACCAGCCCCAAGCTTCCTGTATCCTGCATCAAACCTGGACTGGTGATTCGTTTCTTATATGATATACATGTTTTAATGCCATTCTTCCAAATCAAATTTTGAATTAGTTTGCAATGTGTGTGCAGTTAGTAGGAACCATTGTTTAACCCAGACCTTTGACTCCTTGCTCCCTATTTTAATAGAGACCTTATGTTACAAAGATGATTGGACAGTGGTGAAGGTGTGGATGTTGTGTCTAAACTCTTTGATCTTGAAGTTGAAGCAGTGTTCTGACCTTTGCATCAGAGATCTTGTAGACTTCCCAGGACACTCATTGTGAGATATAGAATTCAGGGCAGAAACTCATTGGCCATTGAGTTTGCTACAAGTGAGAGCTGAATGGGGCTGAGTGGCAGCTGATAGAATAAAACACTATCTGGGGCTCTCTATAAAATTTTTCGACCCAATACATCATAGATTTTTGCACTTCCCAAGGGCAAAAATGAAATTGTTATCCTTGTTGTTTTTTTTGTCTTCTTACCTTCCCACTTATTCTTGCCAAATCCCAACTGAGCATAGTATACAGTAGTATCTATTTCTTATTATTGACATCAGAGGTGGTGCTTATCCATGCAAGAGAGGATCTGTTGACTTGGAGATAAATCCATGTTGTTGCTGTTCAGTCACTAAATCATGTCCAACTCTGATCACGTGGACTGCAGCAGGCCAGTCTCCTCTGTCCTTCACTATCTTCTGGAGTTTGCTCAAACTCATGTCCATTGAGTCAGTGATGCCATCCAACCATCTCATCCTCTGCCACCTCCTTCTCCATTTGCCTTCACTCCTTGCCAGCATCAGGGTCTTTTCCAATGACTCAGCTCTTTGCATCAGGTAGCCAAAGTATTGGAGCTTCAGCTTCAGCATCAGCCCTTCCAAAGAATATTCAGGACTGATTTCCTTTAGGATTGATTGGTTTGATCTCCTTGCAGTCCAAGGGACTCTTCAAGAGTCTTCTCTACCACCATAATTACAAAAACATCAATTCTTTGGCATCAGCCTTCTTTATTGCCCAACTCTCACATCCATACATGACTACTGGAAAATATGGATCTTTGTTGGCAAAATGATGTCTCTGCTTTTTAATACACTATCTAGTTTTGTCATAGTTTTTCTTCCAAGGAGTAAGCATCTTTTTATTTTGTGTATGCAGTTACTATCTGCAGTAATTTTGGAGCCCAAGAAAATAAGAACTGTCACTGCTTCCACTTTTTTCCCTTCTATTTGCCATTAAGTGATGGAATCAGATGCCATGATCTTAGTTTTCTTTAATGTTGAGTTTCAAGCCAGCTTTTTCACTCTCTTCTCTCACCCTCATCAAGACGTTCTTTAGTTCCTCTTCAATTTGTGCCATTACAGTGGTATCATTTGAGTATCTGAGGTTGTTGACATTTCTTCCAGCAAGCTTGATTTCAGCTTGTGATTCATCCAGCCCAGCATTTCTCATGATGCATTCTGCGTAGATGTTATATAAGCCGGGTGACAATATACAGCCTCATTGTACTTCCTTCCCAGATTTGAAGCAGTCAGTTACTTGTTCCATGTCCAGTTCTAACTGTTGCTTCTTGACCCACATACAGGTTTCTCAGAAGACAGGTCAAATGGTCTGGATTACTGTGATATTGAATGGTTTGCCTTGGAAATGAACCGAGATCGTTCTGTCAATTTTGAGATTGCACCCAGGTGCTGCATTTCTACATTTTGGACTCTTATTGACTATGAGGGCTACTCCATTCCTTCTAAGGGATTCTTGCCCACAGTAGTAGATGTAATTGTCATCTGAGTTAAATTCACCCATTCCTGTCTATTCTAGTTCACTGATTCCTAAAATGTTGATGTTCACTCTTGCCACCTCCTGCTTGACCACATCCAATTTACCTTGATTAATGGGCCTAACCTTCCAGGTTCCTATGCAATAGTATTCCTTACAGCATTGGACTTTACTTTCACCACCAGACACACCCACAACTGAGCATTGTTTCTAGTTTGGCCCAGCTGCTTCTTTCTTTCTGGAGCTGTTAGTAATTGCCCTCTGCTCTTACCCAGGGCTTGCCTTGTGGCTCAGCTGGTAAAGAATCTACCTGCAATGCAGGAGACCTGGGTTTGATCCCTGAGGGGGAGGGGGGAGATCCCCTGGAGAAGGGAAAGGCTATCCACTCCAGTATTCTGGCCTAGATAATTCCATGGACTGTATAGTCCATGAATGGCAAAGAGTTGGACACAACTGAGTGACTTTCACTTCACTTCTCTAGTAGCATAATGGACACCTTCTGACCTGGGGGGCTCATCTTCCATGTCATACCTTTTTGAATTTTCATACTGTTCATGGGGTTCTCCTGGCAAGAATACTGGAGTGATTTTCCTTTTCCTTCTCCAGTGGACCACGTTTTGTCAGAACTCTTCACGATGACCCGTCTGTCTTGCACAGCACAGCTCATAGCTTTATTGAGTTAAGCAAGCCCCTTCACCATGACAAGGCTGTGATTTATGAAGAGGATAAATCCATAGGGACATTCAAATGCAATAGCTGTTAATCAGCTTTTTTCTTCAGCTTTGATTCTTGTTTGCAGGACTCATAGTATCACCATTTAGTTACATAGGAGGCTGTCTGTTAACATGCTTGGCTTTAGAGGTGGTGATGGTCAGTTGCTCAGTCGTGTCCAACTCTTTGTTATGCTCTGGACAATAGCCCATCAGACTCCTGGCTTCAGAGGGGAGCTACTCTGTTGGTAGCTTACCTTCAATGCCGAGGCACCCAGCCCCTGGGTGCAAGTCATTTCTTGTGTAAAGTGATTATGGCAGTCTTGTTGCTCTTTGTTAGTAACCTGTCTGGATGGGCATGTGTTCTTGTTTTGGAAAATGAAGGTAAGTAGTATGTTGGAAAAGTCCTACTATTGTGTGAGGACAGGGTGTTTGGAGCTTTGATAACTATCTTTTTGACCTGTAGGGAAAATGTTAAATGTATACCAAGGATGGCTGAGCAGAAAATTTAAAAGAGTCTGCATCCTTGATGATATAATTAAGTTATTGATTCAGTCTTGGGATGGCCTTTCTCTGGTCTTTTTGTTAAGTAATGTTCTTGTAGCTTAAGCCTGCTAGTCAAGTTTTTCTGTTACTTGTAGCTAAAGCGATTCCACATTAATAGAATATCCCAGAAGGGATTTGTTTATTACAGTTTGCTTTTCAGAACTTTCAGTTTTACATTAAAGAAGCTCTTACATGATAAGGACAACCTAGTCACACAGCAAGGTGTAATCTAATTTTAAAAAATCAGTAGAGAAGACACTTGAATATTGCATGAATAAACTAAATAAGAAATTAATTTAGAAAACACCTAACACATAAATGCACCCTGTTTGTTCCATACCAATTATCTTTCATTGATAAAATTATCCTAGCTTAATTATCATCCTCCTATATCGCATTAATACCTGTATTTGTAGCAAATTTTAATATATTGACATTTGTGGGGCAGTTGAAAGATCAATGACTACATAAAGCAAGAACATGTTTCAATATATTTAAAATAATATAGCCCTCATGGAGGCAAATATGAGGGGGAACTTTGGAAAACCAGGTCCCAAACTTAGAGATTACTCATGCTGCTTGATATATCTGTGGTCAGAGGGTTGGTGCCCCGGAGTACTTGTCCTTTCTCTCTGGTGAAGAGCAGGGAAGAAGAAAATAGAGACCTGGGGATGATGAGCTAGAGGAGAAAATGTGGGAGGTTTGGACTGCTGTTAACTAGAAAACTGGTATCTAAATATTTTCACCTCTACTGTATGTGTATTTTCTTAAGGATGCTCATGTATTACTCAGGAATGCCTGGCATTGGCACAGTAAATAGAACATCAGCGCTCGAGTGCTGAAACAACAGTTGTTCTTGGGCCAGCACATTCTCATCCCCAAAGAAAGCAAACCCCAAACTTTAAGGGATTATTAGAGGAAAAACATTATTTTCTCAATGACTCAAAGCCAGCTGTGAGAGCCTTTAGTACAGTTTATGCTTCCATTCCCCTCTCTTCCACCTTTGGCATGTCTACAATTGGATGAAGTGCTTTTCCTGAAATGGCAATCACTATTAAACCCATTAGCTGGAAACCAAAATGTTTCCCTAATTGTTTAAAGTCTCATTGCGAAAAGGAAGTTTCTATTGATTGGAATATGAAGGGAAACAATCCCAAATTCATCATTCTTTTCATTTTTTATAAACAAAGATGAGACTGATACACTCAAAGTTGTCAGATTTACTTCTCTGAAGCTTCTGGTCACCACTAGATGTTTTTAGTCTAGGTGTCTTTGTGCCCAGTTATTCTGTCCTTATTTTTTTATATTTGCCCACTACTTCCTCTCAGTTTTCTTCTTGGACCTGTCTTAAGTGTTTTGTGTCTTTGTCTTACCTTCCAAATTGTTATTCATGTCCAATTATTTTTAATACCAGATCTTTGAAACCTCACAGTCTTCAAAAGTTTTGGGACCCTACTGCTGAAATATGGCACTTCTTTTCCAGCAGTCATTTCAGCTATTCTCAAATACTCACTTTTAGTCTTTGCCCAATATTTGGAATCCTGATGATGCATTTCTTGGGCCGTGGCCCTTAGCTGTGTATCCTGAGTTTCTAGAACAGTGCCTAGAACACTTACTGGATGATGTTTAATAGTTTTTTAATGAATGAATAAGTTCAGATTAAAAAAAAATCTCATAAAAATCACTTTAACCAAATACAGTGACACAGATAAAAGCTAGTCATAATGAAGTCTTTTGCTGTGGTTAAACAGCATCTTATTTGGTTTAGACTCAGTCTCTTTGATAAATATTTGCTATTCTCTCTCTTTTTTTAAAAAATTTTTTATTCAGGGCTTAGTTTAATTAAGGATGAAGCAAGATCAGCCCTGCGATTTCTTTGGAAGGAATAATGCTAAAGCTGAAACTCCAGTACTTTGGCCACCTCATGCGAAGAGTTGACTCATTGGAAAAGACTCTGATGCTGGGAGGGATTGGGGGCAGGAGCAGAAGGGGACAACAGAGGATGAGATGGCTGAATGGCATCACTGACTTGATGGATGTGAGTCTGAATGAACTCCAGGAGTTGGTGATAGACAGGGAGGCCTAGCGTGCTGCAATTCATCAGGTTGCAAAGAGTCGGACACGACTGAGCGACTGAACTGAACTGAACTTGTGATCTCTAAGACACCTTTCAGATCTCTGAATCTAAATCCTTTGGCTGCTTTTTATAAAATAAATCTTTGCTTTTCTTTTTTACTAGACCAAGAGTATTGAACAATTTCTGAGTGAAGAGAAAAAAATATGTTTTTAACTTAAAAGTGCTGATAATTTGATATAACATAAATCTCAATAGATATGACTTTACTGATTAATATGCTTTATAACTTGGAAATTTCTAAACGGAGCTATACACAAGTATGTTAAATTTTTTGCTTCATAGTCTGGCTATATTATTTGCATTAAAGTCAATTTCACCTGCTTAGAGACTACTTAAAATAGGAGACTGTGAACCTGGAACATTTTCACAGGTGTAATGAAAATTATGGAATGACTGAGAGCTGGATTTAATCAGATTATAATAGCGTACTTGGCAGACAGTATTTAGTTTCTCCTTAGCTCATTAATTATACAGCTTACTACATGGAGAGAAATTGCCATATTTGATAATATAAAGTTAAATTTCATTTGACCATCATGATAAAGTGTAGAATATCAAGTTTGAACTCCTATTCTCTGGCGTTGACATTCAGGTGTTCTTAGTTTCTAAGTGCTTTAAATTATATGGTAGAGTGGCTGCCAAAACACTTGAAAGGAGAATAAATAGAGATAGATTTAGTGACTCCAATTTGGCAGTGATTTCATGGGAATGTGGATAGCCTATTACCGAGTTCTAATAATAAAAATCCAAAGGATTTCCAGTGTAATCTTTATGTTTTAAATAATGCTTAGTTGTTGAACTGAGATCCCATGTGGTCCTGTGACTGTCTTTGAGTATGTACACCAGATGATCCTTTAGCATAATAAATCTAGGGGAATAAATGAGCTTTTCTTTATAGCTCTTCCTAGAAACAATCCCTAGAAACTAGTGGAAAGATTTACCAGAAGATTAATGAAATGTGGCTCGATCCAATTATGCAACTACAGTGCTCGAGTAGATTCTTCAGATGACACTAGTTTGTCCAGCTTCCTTTGTGTCAGCAATGAGAATTGCTAAGCAGAACTTTTAGACTCAGGACAGTGGTGGCCAATTGGCCAAAATGGAATTGCTCCCTTTGCCTTCTTAGAACCAATCTATTTGGGGCACTAGAAGACGGTTTTCTTGTTCAATTTGTTTACTTATGTTTCCTGTTTGTACCATCTACCCATGGTGTGGCAGTTTCCTTGAAGGCAAAGACTGTCTTCATCCTTATCACCTATAGGATAGAAAACCAGTAGGATTACTAGGTTCTTAGCATTGCTCTGGACAGGCTGGTATTTTTCCAGACTGGCAAATCAGAAGGAAAAAACTAGATATACAAAGGTGGATTTAAATGAATTTTTTTTTTTTCCTCAAGACTTTTGGATAGAAGCAGGATTTTACTTTGGGGTTGACCATTTGTGTGTCCTGGGAGAGATTCCTTTTGAGCACTCTTGGTCATGCAGGTATGGATCAAGTTAAACCAGGCAGCACGTATTGAGTATTATGTGCTGGCACTGTTCTAAATGGTAATGACTTATTTAAGCCTCGTAACAACCCTATGATATAGATATTAATACTATCTTCATTCTACAAATGGGGAAAAAGACATAAGTCACACAATGTGAGTAATGGACCTAGGATTCTGAATTAGGAAGTCAGGTTGCAGAGCATTTATTAACATACTGTCTTAAGTACCATGCCCCTCTTGTAACTTGGAATGGACACCAACAGTGCCAAAGGAATCAAAAACATCTAGTTCAGACAAGGATTTTGAATATTATACTTTATAATGTAAAAGCTATCCCTTGGAAGAGGCTATATCTCTTCAGAAACTGTATGTGTGTGTGTATAAATATATACATATATATGTATGTATGTATTTACTATGGAAGACATAATAATGGCTACCCAAAGATGTCTATGCCCCAATTTCTGGAGCCTGTAGATATGTTACATGGCAAAGAGGAATTAAGGTTGCAGAGGGAATTAAGATTTCTAATCAGCTGACCTCCAAACTTGGAGATTACCTTGGATTATTCAAGGGGTCCAGTGAAGTCACAGGGATTCTTAAAAGGGGAAACATGTGTGAAAGAAGAGTTAGCATTAGGATCATGAAATATGAGAAAGACTTGACCAGCCGTGGTAGGTTTGGATGGATGGAAGGGCCATGTACCTAGGACTGTGGGCAACTTCTAGAAGCTGGAAAAGACAAAAAATAGATTCTTCCCCAGAGCAGCCCTACTATATTAATTTTTTTTAAATTGGAGGATAACTGCTTTACAATCTTGTAGTTTCTGCTGTAAAACAGTGTGAATCAGCTATATGTACACATATATCCCTCACTCTTGAGCCTCTTTTCCACTTCCCCATCCCACCCCTCTATGTAGGTCCTACTACATTTTTATTTTAGCCCATTGAGACCCATGCCAGACTTCTTACCTACACTACCATAAGATAATAAACTTGTGTTGTTTTAAGCCACTAAATTTGTGGTAATGTGTTACCATGGCAATGGGAAGTTAGTACACTCACTTACTTGCTGTGAGGAGCTCGCTGTTTTTCTGAGGGCTTCCTTGATAGCTCAGTTGATTAAAAAACAAAACAAAACAAAACAAAAAAACACCTGCAATGCAGGAGGCCCCAGTTCAATTCCTGAACTGACTCACTCCAGTATTCTTGGGCTTCCCTTGTGGCTCAGCTGGTGAAGAATCCACCTGCAGTGCGGGAAACCTGGGTTTGATCCCTGGGTTGGGAAGAGCCCCTAGAGAAGAGAAAGACTACCCACTCGAGTATTCTGGCCTGGAGAATTCCATGAATTGCGTAGTTCAGGGGGGTCGCAAAGAGTCAGACAAGACTGAGCAACTTTCACTTTTGCTGTTTTTCTGGTAGGCTAGAAGATAGGGCTTGAGGGCTTTGTCACTGATAGAAAGTACAAGGAGAATCTCTATGTCAAGAAAAAGCTGCCACAGAATTTTTCGTTCAAAAGCTAATTCTAAATTTATGGAGAGTATGTCAGTGTTGTGCCGTGTTTCTTATAATGTCTTGAATGCTCAACATGCGAACATAATTTGGGAATGAAACAGTAGAAGAGCATACAATAAAAATCATATATTTGCTTTTCATTTGCTTCTTGAGGCTCCAAGACCCGAAACGGTATTTAACTTTTGTTTTTGCCTGACCACCTAGGATTTTACCTTGTCACTTAACCCTCTAGTTTCCTGGGATTTTACTCTGTCACTTAACCCTGTAGTTTCTGTCTTCAGGGGCTTCCCTGGTGGCTCAGTGGGTAAAGAATCTGCCTGCAATGCAGGAGACTTGGGTTTGATCCCCGGGTTGAGAAGATCCTCTGGAGGAAGGCATGGCAACCCATTCCAGTATTCTTGCCTGAAGAATCCCATGGATGGAGGAGCCTGGGGAGGACCCCATCCAGTCCATGGGGTTGCAGAATCGGACACAACTGAGCATGCACACAGGCTTGCTTGCTTGTTTGCTTTCTGTCTTCAGAGGCATCACTTATACTAACTACTGTATGCCCTTTCAGAGGCATTTCATGTCTATATGAGCATGTGCTGATGCAGTCTTTTTCTCTCACATAACATTAACGTGCTAGACACATGGCACCTTTGCAGTGATTTCCACCTTAAACTCAGAAAGATTTTCATGGTAATAAAAATTAAGCAAAACTGATTTTTAATGGAATTGGTGGGAACTAGGCATGTTTTTTTTCACATTTCAGAAGTCCATACATTTTTTAAAAAGCTTTTCATTTTATATTGAAATATAGCTAATTAGCAATGGTACATTAGTTTCAGCTGTACACCAAAGTGATTCAGTTATCCATACACGTGTATATATTCTTTTTTCAAATTCTTTTCCAAATTAGAAATTTGGAAAATCAATATTCCATAATAGAATATGTGTTCCCTGTGCTATATAGTAAATCCATTGTTGGTTATCAATTTTAAATACAGCAAAGTGTACATCTTGGTCCCAAACTCCCTAACTATCCCTCCCCATCACCCTTTCCCCTCATGACCGTAAGTTCAGGTACTCCATAAATGATAACATATTCAAGGGAAAACAGTTATGAAGGATAGAAGGTTCACTCAAAAAAAGGTACTCTAAATGTTTATTTAATGAACTCATGGATGAATTTTAGGTGTCTGAGTAGCCAAGTTAAGATCCTATTCCTTGTGTGTGAACGTCTTGCAGAACTTTCTGGGGAGAAGATAAATACCTTGGATCTGTGTTCTTACTGAAACTTGGCTGTGATATCTTAGAGTTCAGGCCTTTAAAATCTGTCTGGGAATGATGGAAGTGAGGGCAAAACCGACTTGTCAATTTAAAGTGTGTCTCCATAAACTGGAGACTTGAATATACTTCTGACAGAAACAGTTCTTTTGTTGAGAAAACCACAGGAATGGGGTGGTTGGTTTTATAATTGCAGAACTTAGCCCATAATTAGAAAAGTGCATGTTTGAAGAGCTGTAGTTCTCAGTCATTGAGTGGTTCTCTGTGACAATGTTGAAAGGTGTTTATACTCTAGCCAGAGCTGCATCTCTGTAGACATTGTGCCCTCTAGATCATTTCTTTCCCCACATGGAATTTGTTACTGCAGATGCAGAAACAGTTACTTGTTCTAGTGGGAATATTTTGTGTGTGTTCATTCTCCCCAGCTGAGGTTATGTGATACTAGGTGATGGTTAGGTGGAATACCTAGGCCATCCAGAGCTGAGCTTTGGAAAGCTTAGAAGTCAGGAAGATGGCTCCCTGACCTGTGTCTTGGACTGGCTTAGGTGAGTGGTGGATTCTATGGGGCTCTGGATATAGTAATATTGCTTCAAGGTCCAGGAGACAGTATACAGCAGAAGCTTGGGGGCAGTGCCTTTTGTTCCTCTTTGGCTCAGAACCCAGAAATCTTCTGTCACCAGAGGACTGGATGCATCTGGATGCTCAAGCATCTGGGTTTTTACCATGGGTATCATCTGCAGCAGTAGCTGGGGATTTCTTCAGGAAGCTTTGTAGGCATGGCCATATGTACACATGTACACACCATCACATCCTGATGTCTATTTTCTCTTATATCACCTGAGGTATACTAGACACACTGTTTTAGCCCCTTGTACATTGCTTTATATCTTAAAAAAGAAGTTGTCAGCAAAATAAAAGGGATTTGGGAGTTGTTAATGACAATAATGTCAGTATTTATTGAGCAGTTACTATGTACTAATGCTCTGTGCCTTAAATATATTTGTTCATTAATCTCAGCAGTTGCCCAACAGAGGTTCATAGGCATCTCACAGGATAAGGGGCCTCTTGTCCAGAGAAGAAGGGGTAGGGACTTTCCCTGGTGGCTCAGTGGTAAAGAATCAGCCTGCCAATGCAGGAGACATGGGTTTGATCCCTGAAGATCCCTGAGGATCCCAGAAAGATACCCTGGAGAAGGAAATGACCACCCACTTCAGTATTCTTGCCTGGGAAGTCACATGGACAGAGGAGCCTGGCGGGCCACAGTCTGAGGGGTCGCAAAGAGTCGGATGCAACTTAGCAACTGAACACACGCGCGTACACATGCATGTGTGGCCACTTGCCCCAGACATTGTAGAGAAGATTCCTACTTTGTGGCTAAGTCAAAACACATGATTTCTAGATCTTTTCCGTGTGTGAACACTTAGGATCCTACCATTTAATGATTGAGGCAGTGTGGCATTGTCAGGGACCAATAAAGATTTGAGCTTCTCTCTTGCTTCTGGTCCTGGTTGGTGCAGGTTAGAAGTGATGTGGCGAGTTGCTGTGAGCTGCTCATGTGAAACTAAATCAGGCTCAGAGTGACCTTGCTGTGCTTCTAGACAGAGTGTGTGGCCATGGTTAAATCTAAGTCACAGGAAAAATTGGCGGTCTATAGAGAAGAAGCTCCATTTTTTTCTTTTTCCTTTTTTTTTTTTTTAGAACTCTGAGGCTTTTTCAAGTTACAAATTTGCATCTAACCTTTTAATCTTTCCTTTAGCTTCATCTCTGAGCTACAATGATGACTTACAATGACGAGTTTAGGTCAATCAGATGTCTCATAATACTGTTGATACAACAGCAATAAGTCAATGCTTGCTGAAAAAGTGTTATCATAGAAGTAATTATTTATGTATTCTTTATTAATTTAATTAATTTCCTTGTTAATTCATCAGTGATTTATTTGTCAGGAGCCATTCTAAATGCTCAGAAATAACCATTACTCTTCAAAGGTGGAGTCACATAAAGATCTCAATGTTATGATGGATACAACAGCTAAAGGTGGCAACAGAAAGGAAGAATGACTTTTAGGGATGGCACTGCCACAGTGCCCTAAAAAGCCTCTTGATGAAAGTGAAAGACGAGAGTGAAAAAGTTGGCTTAAAGCTCAGCATTCAGAAAACTAAGATCACGGCATCTGGTCCCATCACTTCATGTCAAATAGATGGGGGAACAGTGAAAACAGTGGCTAGCTTCATTTTTTGGGGCTCCAAAATCACTGCAGATGGTGACTGCAGCCATGAAATTAAAAGACACTTACTCCTTGGAAGGAAAGTTATGACCAACCTAGACAGCATATTAAAAAGCAGAGATATTACTTTGCCAACAAAGGTCCGTCTAGTCAAGGTTATGGTTTTTCCAGCAGTCATGTATGGATGTGAGAGTTGGACTATAAAGAAAGCTGAGCACCAAAGAATTGATGCTTTTGAACTGTGGTGTTGGAGAAGACTCTTGAGAGTCCCTTGGACTGCAAGGAGATCCAACCAGTCCATCCTAAAGGAGCTCAGTCCTGGGTGTTCATTGGAAGGACTGATGTTGAGGATGAAACTCCAATACTTTGGCCACTTGATGTGAAGAGCTGATTCATTTGAGAAGACCCTGATGCTGGGAAAGATTGAGGGCAGGAGAAGGGGATAACAGAGGATGAGATGGTTGAATGGCATCACCGACTCAATGGACATGGGTTTGGGTAGACTCTGGCAGTTGGTGATGGACAGGGAGGCCTGGTGTGCTGTGGTTCATGGGGTTGCAAAGAGTTGGACACGATTAAGTGACTGAACTGAACTGAACTGCCACAGTGGCAGGGGTGGTTCAACTGAATTTTGAAGGATGGATAGAATTTCATCAAGTGAAAAAGAGAAACAAGGTATTCTATTGAGGAAGGTGATGTGCTCTGTGGCTTGGAGCTATGAAACAGAATGGAACACTGCACACCTGGGTGATTTTCATAGCTTCAGCAGTATGGTGGGTCGTGTTTGTGTTTAAGTAGTGTGTATGGTGGGTTATGGTCATATTGGAGTAGTGTGTAATTTTGTGTAGAAGTAGAGTGGGGAGAGGGGAAGTTGTGTAACAAGAAGCTGGAAACTGAGAGAGGATCCTACATAAAAGAGAGGGTGAGAATTTTTTTTAAAGGGAATTTGACCTATAATTTTAAATGGTGGAGCTTGGTCAATGATTTTAGGCATTCTTCAGGGGTAAGTAAAGATGGCTTGCAACTAGCTGGATAGAGAATTGACTTTTTTTTTTTGGGTCTGAGTAAAAGAAAGGAGCCCAACTCAGAATGTGAGGAAGCCCCTAATATCTGGAGCAGTGAGACGTTTCTACAGCTGTCAACCCAGTGTCAGTCTTTGCATACAGGTGGTGAAGGATTGTTTTTTTTGTCAGCCACATCCGCACACATGAGATAGTGATTGCCATCTGTGGGTGTCATCTTTAAGTGTCAAAGGAGCTTCCTGCTGGGGCCTCAGGGGCACTCTTTGGGTGAGCCCATCCGCAGCACTCTGTGAATGTCTGTCCACAGAGACTAACCAATCTATATCAGTGTCTGTGAGTGGCCTAAGCACTCCTTCTTACCCCGGATCCTGAGCATCCTGTCCCCGAATTCTTGGTAGGTTTGCCTTAAACACTGGCTGAATGAATTCTAGTCATGAGCTACCCAGGAGACCGTGTGAATACTTTGACCTTGTGAATACTTTGACCTTGGGTTTTGCCTCTGATCACACTTGCCAGCCTTTTCCAGGCCAGCACTGATTGGCCCAATCATTGCCTCTGGGAACTGTTAGAAAAAAACAGGCAGCTGGAGACTCATACTCTGCCTTCCATAGCATCAAGCTGCAGATTTTCTTCTGGAGGATTTGCCTCTTTGCAGACTTTGGGCCCCCTCCTGTGCTCTCTGTCTTCAATTGAAGAGCACCTCTAATCACACACTTCTCCAGCAGAAGCTCCGACCTGTGCGTCATGTCTCATTTCTATTCCTGTGTCCACTCCCTTAGGATCTCACTCTCTGATGTTGGCTAGTTGCTGAAGTCATCTGTGCCAAGGTACAGAGACTGGAAATGCAACTTGAATTTTCATACTGATTTGGTGGAAACAGGAAATTGACCCACATGAGAGAGCATTATGGGACTTTTGATATTTTTTCATATCAGGTCACCATTTGGACCTGGATTCAGAATTCTATTATCAGCTCAGAGTAACTCAATCTCTCCCTAAATATCTTCCATTTTATAGGCTCTTCAAGGGAGAAATATCCAGATGATAGGCAATTCCCTGAAACCAGATAGAAATTGAAGATGGTAAAATGATTCCCTCTCCTCCCTACCACTGGCTGGGAATTTATTTTTTTAAAGCACACACACATACACACCCAAACACACACACACACAGCAGGAGACTAATTGTGAATGAAATAAAAGACATCAAAAGAATTTTCCTAATTAGCTTAAATACTGATTGTTACCATCAGAAAATGCGTCAGCCTAAAAACACATGTAATTGCTCTCTTCCTGCATTGTGGGAAGCCTAAAGATTGAAGAACTATAGTATGAGAGGAGGAAAGGACAGGCCATGGCGAGATCATCAGAATGAAGAGATGGTTCTGCCATTACCAACCATGGCATGTGACATGTGCTTGAGTGGATGCAAAGCATCTGATACCCAGGAGGCTGGGAGTCCTTGTCACACAGTCAGTACACACATGGCAAGCACTGTATCATCACTCCTGTTTGATAAATGCAAAACTGAGGAACTGGCAATTATAAGTATTAGAATTAAATGAATTATTGACGTTTAGGGCTGACTAGGCAAAGTTGTATGAGAATTTGGGGCTGTGTTTTCTTTTTTATTGGAGTATAATTGTTTTAAAATGTTGTTTTGGTTTCTGCTATACAATGAAGTGAATCAGCTATCTGCATACATATATCCCCTCCTTCTGGGGCCTCCCTCCCACCCTCCCCCATCCCACCCATCTAGGTCACAGAGAGCACTGAGCTGTGCTCCCTGAGCTTTGCAGCCGCTGCCCACTGGCTGTTTTACATGTATATGTCAATTTCAATTTCCCAACTTATCCCCTTGCTCCATGTCCACACGTCTGCTCTCTATGTCTGCATCTCTTATTCCTGCTGTGCAAATAGGTTCATCAGTACTATTTTTCTAGATTCCACATTTATGTGTTAATATGTGATATTTGGTTTTCTGACTTCACTCTGCATACTGTTCTCTTCTTCCTCCTGCTTGATGCTTCTTTTGGATTGTGTAGTTCTCCTGTTAAAACTTTCATTTTGGAAAAAGGCCTGTTGTTAGATATTTATACCTCTGTCAAGTGTTAGTAATTGTCCTCCCTCTAGAAAGCACATGAGTATTAATTCTTATCTCTAATTATGATATGAAAAAAATTTTAAGGGACTATTTTTGAACCCTAAGTTCCTAAAGGAATTACAGGAATCAGTAATTCCCATGAGTCTGGTAGAAAAGGAAGGAAGATAGGAATTAAATCTCTCCTGAAATTAAAGCCCAATGCAGATTTTCTCTGCCTAAGGTGAAGGATCTAAGAAGAGGTGAAGTGGCTGAGAACCTGAGGGCAATATTAATATTGGCAGTATTAATTAATTAGTAGAATTTATGTCTTAGTTCAATCAGAATGCAATAAACAAAACCAATTTGTATGTCATCACATATTAAAATATTTCTAATTATATTACTTTATGTAGGGGTTCTCAATCTTATTAGTGCCATGAACTTTCAGGCAGTCTTGTGAAGTCTATGGGTCCTCTGCAGAATAATATATATTTTTTCAGAATAAAATTTTTAATGCATAGAATCAAACACTTGAAACTTTAAAGAAAACTGTCAATATTGAAAAACATTTGCCAAATTTTCAAAAACTTGTGGTATGTGCTTTATTATTGCACTGAATCAAGATCTAATACACAGATTGGATGACTACATAACTTCTAGTAGTGATGAGCAAAAATGATATTTCAAGGTATTTGCAACACTGTATTTCCATGCACTGATATGGAAAAGACTCTAATGCTGGGAAAGATTTAAGGCAGGAGAAGGGGATGACAGAGGATGAGATGGTTCGATGCCATCAGCAACTCGATGGACATAAGTTTGAACAAGCTCTGGGAATTGGTGATGGACAGGGAAGCCTGGTGTGATGTATCCATGGGATCTCAAAGAGTCAGACACAACTGAGAGACTGAACTGAGCTGAATATTCTGATATTTCTAATGGAGATACATTTTTTTTCCAACAGTCAAAATGGGAAAGGAAAGTAAGATGACTTGTAATGCTCAGTCTTGCTCTAAGATGCTAGTTCTACCCAGGACAGAATATAGTCTTTTAGTTTCAAAGGAATTTGAGAGGGAAAATACATTAGAAAATGTATGTATAATATCATATAAGAAACGAATTGCCAGTCCAGGTTCGATGCAGGATACAGGAAGCTTGGGGCTGGTGCACTGGGATGACCCAGAGGGATGGTGTGGGGAGGGAGGTGGGAGGGGGGTACAGGATGGGGAACATGTGTACACCCATGGGGGATGCATGTTGGTGTATGGCAAAACCAATACAATATTGTAAAGTAAAAAAAAAAAAGTAATAATAAAATAAATTAAAGAAAATGTATTCCATGTTGCACATATTCAAACTAAACCACAAATCTCTCTGTCTGCAATTTCAAGTCTGTACGTAGAAGCAACCTAAAGGGCCACCAACAGAATGGATAAAGATGTGGTATATTTATAAAATAGAATATTACCTAGTCATAAAAAATGAAATAATGCTATTTGCAGGAACATAAATGGACCTAGAGATTATCATACTAAGTGAAATAAGCCAGTTAGAGTAAGACCTATATCATATATTATTGCTTATAATGAAGGGCTTCCCTGGTGGCCCAGCAGTAAAGAATCCACCTGCAATGCAGGAGACTTGGGTTCAGTCCTTGTATCGAGAAGATCCCCTGGAGAAGGAAATGGCAACCCACTCCAGTATTCTTGCCTGGAGAATCCCAGGGACATAGGAGCCTGGTGGGCTGTTGTCTATGGGGTTGCACAGAGTTGGACATGACTGAAGCGACTTAGCAGCAGCAGCAACCAGTATTCTTGCTTGGGAAATCCCATGGATAGAAGAGCCTGGTGGGCTATAGTCCATGGGGTTACAAAAGGGTCGGACATGACTTAGTGACTAAACAACACCACCACTAACACTGCATATATGTGGAATCTAAAAAAAAATGATACAAATGAAATTATATACAAAACAAACAGACCCACAGACAAAAAAAAAAAAAAAAACAGACTTTGGTTACCAAAGGAGAAAGGTGGTTGGAAAGATAAATTAAGACTTTGGGATTAAATGTATACACACTACTATTTATAAAATAGATAACTAACAAGGCAACTGGTCCCATCACTTCATGGCAAATAGATGGGGAAACAATGGAAACAGTGTCAGACTTTATTTTTTGGGTCTCCAAAATCACTGCAGATGGTGATTGCAGCCATGAAATTAAAAGACGCTTACTCTTTGGAAGGAAAGTTATGACCAACCTAGACAGCATATTAAAAAAGCAGAGCCATTACTTTGCCAACAAAGGTCTGTCTAGTCAGGCTATGGTTTTCCCAGTAGTCATGTATGGATGTGAGAGTTAAACTATAAAGAAAGCTGAGGGCTAAAGAATTGATACTTTTGAACTGTGGTGTTGGAGAAGACTCTTGACAGTCCCTTGGACTGCAAGGAGCTCCAACCAGTCCATCCTAAAGGAGATCAGTCCTGGGTGTTCATTGGAAGGACTGATTTTGAAGCTGAAACTCCAATATTGTGGCTACCTGATGCGAAGAGCTGACTCATTTGAAAAGTCCCTGATGCTGGGAAAGACTGAGGGCAAGAGGAGAAGGGGAGGACAGAGAATGAGATGGTTGGATGGCATCACCGACTCAACAGACATGAGTTTGGGTAAACTCCAGGAGTTGGTGATGGACAGGGGGGCCTGGCGTGCTGCCGTTCATGGGGTCACAAAGAGTCGGACATGACTGAATGACTGAACTGAATTGAACAAGGAATAACTGCATAGCAGAGGGAACTATATGCAATATTATGTAATAATCTAAAATGAAAAAGAATATGCAAAAAACATGTGTAACTGAATCACTTTGCTGTATACCTGAAACTAACAAAATACTGCAAATCAACTATACTTCAATGAAAAAGGAAAAAATATAAACTCATATAATATGTCATGGTTTTCAAAATTTTAAAATAAAACATGTGTGTTTCACAATTTTAAATAAAAACATAATATTAAAAAATAATCAAGTCTGTAAAATTCAAACAAGTTCTCAGGAATTTGTGGTCAAAAGGCAATTAAATTTCCAGTAAAATAAGATAGTATCATTGGAAGGACTGATGTTGAAGCTGAAACTCCAATATTTTGGCCACCTGATGCGAAGAGCTGACTCATTTGAAAAGACCCTGATGCTGGGAAAGACTGAGGGCAGGAGGAGAAGGGGATGACAGAGGATAACATGGTTGGATGGCATCACTGACTCAATGGACATGAGTTTGGGTAAACTCTGGGAGTTGTTGATGGACAGGGAGGCCTGGCATGCTGTGATTCATGGGGTCACAAAGAATTGGACATGACTGAGTGACTGAACTGAACAAGGAATAACTGTATAGCACAGGGAACTATATGCAATATTTTGTAATAATCTAAAATGAAAAAGAATATGCAAAAAAAACACGTGTAACTGAATCACTTTGCTGTATACCTGAAACTAACACAATACTGCAAATCAACTATACTTCAATAAAAAAGGAAAAAATATAAACTCATATAATATGTCATGGTTTTGTGTGTTTCAAAATTTTAAATAAAAACATCATATCATATTAAAAAATAACCAAGTCTGTAAAATTCAAACAAGTTCTCAGGAATTTGTGGTCAAAAGGCAATTAAAATTCCAGTAAAATAAGATAGTATCATTGGAAGGACTGATGTTGAAGCTGAAACGCCAATATTTTGGCCACCTGATGCGAAGAGCTGACTCATTTGATAAGACCCTGATGCTGGGAAAGACTGAGGGCAGGAGGAGAAGGGACGACAGAGGATGAGATGGGTGGATGACATCATTGACTCGATGGACATGAGTTTGGGTAAACTCCAGGAGTTGTTGATGGACAGGGAGGCCTGGCATGCTGCAGTCCATGGGGTTGCAAACAGCTGGACACGACTGAGCGACTGAACTGAACTGAACTGAAGACAGCATTTTAGGATTTGGAATGCAGGCCTTTCGTTATAAGGGTAAAATTGAGATTTTTACTTGAGTTCTCATCTCCTCCCATGCAGGACCGAGAGAGGGTGACCTACAGAGGAGCCCTGCAGGAACCAGGCTGTGGTGAACCAAACCCCCATCTGCTTATAAGCCTGATCCACTGCCTCAATCCAAGAGTCAGACAAAGTGAGTCCCGGGCATGGTGGCCAATTTCAGGTTTTTTGCTGAGATATCTAAAATTTGTTAACTGAGAAGAAACTGTATGTGATATTTCCCCAGTGAGAACTGTCTCAAATTTCAACTTCTTTACCTGTCAAGAGTCCTTGGATTTTGGAATTTTTATTATTAAATCTTCCAGATAACTAATCACTAATGGTCAGATATCACAGAATACATTAAAACTTAGTTGAACTTCACAATTTAAAATTTTAACTTAAAAAATATAATACATAGCCCAGTGTATAAGGCATAAATAATCAATTAAGTGAAACATGTTTGGATTTCTATTTTCAGATTTGGCAAGCTACAATCATAGTCACTTAAGAAGTAAGATCCAGGGTATTACTGTTACCTATCGGAGGCTGCATAGAAATTGATAGGCCTGGACAAGGCTAAATAGTGAGGATTCCCCATGGACTTCCCCATTGGCTCAGCGGTGAAGAATCTGTCTGCAAGGCAGGAGATATAGGTGACATAGTTTCAATTCTTGGGTTGGGAAGATCCCCTGGAGGAGGGCCTGGTAACCCACTCCAGCATTCCTGCCTGGAGAATCCCACGGACAGAGAAGCTTGACAAGCTACAGCCCGTAAGGTCACAAAGAGTTGGATATGACAGAAGCCACTGGGCGTGAAAGGATTCCCCATAAAGAGGCACATTTCACCAGGGAGAAATTCATCTGAGTTGCCTCACACATGTGAGGAAATATAACTACTCGGTCACATGGTGTCTTTTTCATGGTCTTTGCTTTACTCATTTCATGTGCATTTTGGTTAAAAAGATATGTTGTACATTTTATTATCACGTTTTCCAGTAAATACAAATCTGGAATGCTTTTCTTCTTCTTTTTTCTATTTTTCTCAGATGTGTGAGGATCATCAAATAAGAGAATAATTGTGAAATACTTACAGCAGTCCGACTGTGTAGCTTATGAACAACAGACACTTAAAACTGGAAATCTGAGATCAGAGTGCCAGCAAGGTAGACTGAGGGCTTTCTTCCATGTCACAGACATATCCTTCTACGGTGGAAGGGGCTTCAAAGCTTTCTGGAAACAGCACTAATCACCTCCCAAAGTCTCATCTCCTAATACTATCACCTTTGGGGATGGAGATTCCACATATGAATTCTGAGGTGACACACTGGGATATTGTGATCTATAAGAAACATGTATTTGATCATTCACGTGGCCAAAATATATTTCTCATCTATATTTAATCTTTGTCTGCAGTTCCTGGCTCATAGCTCCCCAAATCCTAGGAATTGCCTATGTGTTGAGGATGATAAAGTGTGTTTGTGCAGTGCTGTGCTCAGTTGCTCAGTTCTGTCCTACTTTCTGAGAACCCATGGACTGTAGCCCACCGGGCTCCTCTGTCCATGGGATTCTTCAGGCAAGAATACTGGAGTGAGTTGCCATTTCCTTCTCCAGGGGATCTTCCTAACCCAGGGATCAAACCTGGGTCTCCCGCATTGCAGGCAGATTCTTTACCATCTAAGCCATCAGGGAAGCCCCAAAGTGTCTTTAGTTATATTAATGAGATGAGTTTTGAAACATCTAAGGTTGAGGGCTTCCCTGGTGGCTCAGATGGTAAAGCGTCTGTCTACAACGCGGGAGACCTGGGTTCGATCCCTGGGTTGGGAAGATCCTCTCCTGGAGAAGGAAATGGCAATCCACTCCAGTACTCTTGCCTGGAAAATCCCACGGACAGAGGAGCCTGGTAGGCTACAGTCCATGGGGTTGCAAACAGTCGGACGCGACTGAGCAACTTCATTTCACTTACTTAAGGATGAGGGCTGGTAGCCGGGAGAATCAAGCAGGGTTGACACTTTCACTGCCCCCTTATGCCCCCACCCCTCCAACCTCTGTGAAGGGGAGAGGGCCTAAAGGTTGAATCCTTCAGTAATGCTAGTGATTTGATCAACTGTGCCTAGGTAATGAGGCCTACTTAAAAACCTACAGGGATGGGGTTTGGTGAGGCTGTAGATTGGTGAACACCTGGAGGTTTGGGGAGAGGGACTCACTTGGAGAGGGCGTGAAAGTTCCATGCCCTCTCTCCATACCTCTCCCAATGCATCTCTTCTGTGTGGCTGTTTCTCAACTCGATATTTATATAATAAGCCAGTAATCTAGTAAGTAAAATATTTCTGCACATCAAACCCGAGGAGAGAGTCTTGGGAACTTTTGACTTACAGCCAGTCAGTTAGAAGCACAGATGACAACTTGGGCTGGTGTCTGAAGTGTGAGAAGGGGCAGTTCCCTCTACTTATTTATTTCATTCAGTTGTTCATTTGTGTCAGCATGGACATATATTTTATACTTTGTGTTCTAAATGAATGCTATTTTACTTATTTTGTTGCTCAAATTGTTCTAGCATTTGGTCATGAGGAACTCTTTCCCTTGGTTCCTGTTTCCTTTTGACTTACCCCCATCCATGCGAAGCTTTTTTGTTTTGTTTTCTTGTACTTCTGAATTTTCTGGCACTATAAGATGTTCCAGGCTTATTTTATATATTTTTTGCCCCAGTCTTAGAACCGGCCATTTTTCCAAGGAATCTTGGTTTCTTTTATGAGTGAATGGTATTAGAAACCAAGATTTGGTGGCTAAGTGTACTTGCTGTTACTGGGGTATTGTTACTTCTAGGTCTTCTCTGCTGATGGAGTAAGGAAATGTATGTGCATATATATATATATATATATTTATAACATCTGTAAATATTTATCTATATATAATTGCATATATCTATTATTGAGCTAAATATGAGTTCATACTGATATCTCCAGTTATAAGCAATTACTAAGGGGCCATCCCAGCCTCTTCCACTTGTTCTTCCGTAACTTCCCACAGCAACACTGGGAAACCTCATTCCCACTATCTGGTATCCATTTATTTATTGTTCAGTCATAGTACATATAGAGAGCAGCAGCATCTAATGGGAAATAGCTTTATCACTGTACTTTGTGCTCCTATGGGATATAACTTTACTAATTTTAGTATAGTGCTTATAAGCACTTCCTTTAGCCTTTAGTTTTGAAGACTCTAATTGTTTCTAAATTTACTTAGGTTGGTACCTTTCCTCCTTGACTACTCTTCATCAAAGATTTTTGATGTATTTGTAACAGGTAGATTCTCTTATCATGGTTTCATTCCTTCTAGAAATGCTCAGATCTTATAAATAAATGATTTAAAATTTTTGTATACATTGAGGTTTACTTTTTGTTCTATAAAGTTCTGTGAGTTTTGATAAATGCATAATGTCATGTATCTACTAGTCCAGTATCATACAGCATTGTTTCATTGCCTGACAAATCCCATTTATATCACCTACTCAATCCTCCCCATCTTCCTCTGAAAACCATGGTAACCAGTGATCTTTTTACTGTTCACTATCCAGAGTGTCATATAATTGAAATCATACAGTATGACTCTCTTCACTTTTAAAATAAATGTCTAAACTCCACACTTTTCTAAGTATACTTTCAACCACAGTGTTCTGAGAAACATCTTGTCATCTACAGACATTTGATGCAAAGAAATAAAAACTTTTAAAACATACTTTATGTAAATTTTTATGAGTCAAGAGAGGTGACTGGAAGTTTAGTACTGATTTATTTTTCAAAATAGGTAAGATGAATTTTAAGGTTAAATAAAACCAATTCATAGAAAGAGATCAGACTCATGGTTGCCAGAGGTGAGAGGTGGAGAGAGGGGAAGTTGGGTGAAGGTAGTCAAAAGGAACAAACTTTCAGTTATAAGATAAATATTAACAGTTACTAAGGGTGCAATGTACAACATGATAAATATAATCAACATTGCTGTATGTTCTATGTCAAAGTTATTAAGAGAGTAAATCCTAAGAGTTTTCATCACAAGAAAACAATTTTTTTCTATTTAATTTTTTCTTTTTAAATGTGTTTAATTTTTCTGTTTAAAACATCTGTATGAGATGATGGATTTTCACTAGACTTATTGTGATAATTTCATGAAATAGGTAAATCAAATCATGCTGTTCACCTTAAACTTATACAGTTCTGAGGAGTAACAGGCAAATTTGGCCTTGGAGTAGGAAAGAAGCAGGAAAAAGGCTAATAGAGTTTTGCCAAGAGAACACACTGGTCATAGCAAACACCATCTTCCAACAACACAAGAGAAGACTCTACACATGGACATTACCAGATGGTCAACACCGAAATCAGATTGATTATTTTCTTTGCAGCCAAAGATGGAGAAGCTCTACACAGTCAGCAAAAACAAGACCGGGAGCTGACTGTGGCTCAGATCATGAACTCCTTATTGCCAAATTCAGACTTAAATTTGAGAAAGTAGGGAAAACCACTAGACCATTCAGGTATGACCTAAATCAAATCCCTTATGATTATACAGTGGAAGTGAGAAATAGATTTAAGGGCCTAGATCTGATAGAGTGCCTGATGAACTATGGATGGAGGTTCATGACACTGTACAGGAGACAGGGATCAAGACCATCCCCATGGAAAAGAAATGCAAAAAAGCAAAATGGCTGTCTGGGGAGGCCTTACAAATAGCTGTGAAAAGAAGAGAAGTGAAAAGCAAAGGAGAAAAGGAAAGATATAAGCATCTGAATGCAGAGTTCCAAAGAATAGCAAGAAGAGATAAGAAAGCCTTCCTCAGTGATCAGTGCAAAGAAATAGAGGAAAACAACAGAATGGGAAAGACTAGAGATCTCTTCAAGAAAATTAGAGATACCAAGGGAACATTTCATGCAAAGATGGGCTTGATAAAGGACAGAAATGGTATGGACCTAACAGAAGCAGAAGATATGAAGAAGAGATGGCAAGAATACACAGAAGAACTGTACAAAAAAGATCTTCATGACCAAGATAATCACGATGGTGTGATCACTGACCTAGAGCCAGACATCCTGGAATGTGAAGTCAAGTGGGCCTTAGAAAGCATCACTACGAACAAAGCTAGTGGAGGTGATGGAATTCCAGTTGCGCTATTTCAAATCCTGAAAGATGATGCTGTGAAAGTGCTGCACTCAATATGCCAGCAAATTTGGAAAACTCAGCAGTGGCCATAGGACTGGAAAAGGTCAGTTTTCATTCCAGTCCCAAAGAAAGGCAATGCCAAAGAATGCTCAAACTACCGCACAATTGCACTCATCTCACACGCTAGTAAAGTAATGCTCAAAATTCTCCAAGCTAGGCTTCAGCAGTACGTGAACTGTGAACTTCCTGATGTTCAAGCTGGTTTTAGAAAAGGCAGAGACACCAGAGATCAAATTGCCAACATCCACTGGATCATGGAAAAAGCAAGAGAGTTCCAGAAAAGCATCTATTTCTGCTTTATTGACTATGCCAAAGCCTTTGACTGTGTGGATCACAATAAACCATGGAAAATTCTGAAAGAGATGGGAATGCCAGAGCACCTGACCTGTCTCTTGAGAAACCTATATGCAGGTCAGGAAGCAACAGTTAGAACAGGACATGGAACAACAGACTGGTTCCAAATAGGAAAAGGAGTACATCAAGGCTGTATATTGTCATCCAGCTTATTTAACTTCTATGCAGAGTACATCATGAGAAACGCTGGGCTGGAAGAAGCACAAGCTGGAATCAAGATTGCCAGGAGAAATATCAATAACCTCAGATATGCAGATGACACCACCCTTATGGCAGAAAGTGAAGAGGAACTCAAAAGCCTCTTGATGAAAGTGAAAGAGGAGACTGAAAAAGTTGGCTTAAAGCTCAACATTCAGAAAACGAAGATCATGGCATCTGGTCCCATCACTTCATGGGAAACAGATGGGGAAACAGTGGAAACAGTGGCAGACTTTATTTTTTTGGGCTCCAAAATCACTACAGATGGTGACTGCAGCCATGAAATTAAAAGACGCTTACTCCTTGGAAGAAAAGTTATGACCAACCTAGATAGCATATTCAAAAGCAGAGATATTACTTTGCCAACAAAGGTCTGTCTAGTCAAGGCTATGGTTTTTCCAGTGGTCATATATGGATGTGAAATTTGGACTGTGAAGAAAGCTGAGCGCCGAATAATTGATGCTTTTGAACTGTGGTGTTGGAGAAGACTCTTGAGAGTCCCTGGGACTGCAAGGAGATCCAACCAGTCCACTCTAAAGGCGATCAGTCCTGGATGTTCATTGGAAGGACTGATGTTGAAGCTGAAACTCCAAATACTTTGGCCACCTCATGTGAAGAGTTGACTCATTGGAAAAGACCCTGATGCTGGGAGGGATTGGGGGCAGGAGGAGAAGGGGACGACAGAGGATTAGATGGCTGGATGGCATCAGTGAGTTGATGGACATGAGTTTGAGTGAACTCTGGGTGTTCGTGATGGACAGGGAGGCCTGGCATGCTGTGATTCATGGGGTGGCAAGGAGTCGGACACGACTGAGTGATTGAACTGAACTGATGTTAATTATATCTCAATAAAAGAGGAAGAAAAAAATTTGAGGTTTAATATGTATTTTTATCTTTTCTAGCTCAGCTTTTCTAACTCTTGCTTCCCTCCCACTAAAGAATGGAGGTTTAGCTGTTGCTAAAAGAACTTTAAAATTGCAGATTGTAAAACTTATGTTTTCCAACTTTTTTGGCCATCAGACACAATAGGAATTTTAATGTCTTGGCAGAGCATGAATGAAGTATAACTGTACACTTTGTATAAAGCTGTCAACAAAAAATATCTCTAGTCACTGGTGACATCTATATTGCCAAATGCAATGGACACTCTTCTATCTTTATCTTCCCTGATTTCTCAGCAGCAATTGACCAGATGAATACTCCTCAATTCTAGAAATCTTCACCTCTCTTAGCTTCAAGTCCCTACATTCTCCTGTTTTCCTCTTAGCTTTTGCCACTCCTTCATGTGTCTCTTGAGGTCCTTAAAGTTCAGTCCTAAGCACCTTTCCTTTTTTTTTTTTTTTTTTAAATTTTTTTTTATTTTTAAACTTAACATAACTGTATTAGATTTGCCAAATATCAAAATGAATCCGCCACAGGTATACATGTGTTCCCCATCCTGAACCCTCCTCCCTCCTCCCTCCCCATTCCATCCCTCTGGGTCGTCCCAGTGCACCAGCACCAAGCATCCAGTATCGTGCATCGAACCTGGACTGGCAACTCATTTCATACATGATATTTTACATGTTTCAATGCCATTCTCCCAAATCTTCCCACCCTCTCCCTCTCCCACAGAGTCCATAAGACTGTTCTATACATCAGCACCTTTCCTTTTTAATCTCTATCCTCTCTAAGTGATGTCTCCCAGCCCCAGTCTTGAAGTAAGATCTATCTTCTTTCTCTAGGACTCCATCTTGACCTCTCTCTTGATGGTATTCTCCACATTTCTTAAAGCTTTAGGTACCGAATCATTGAAAGTAAAAGGGCCTTGTTGCAAAGGGAACAAGGAAAGCTCTGTTTATTTTCTTGCAGTGGCCTTTCAAGTGGATTCTTATGCCTTCAATTAACTTAGACATTTCCTACAGGAAATATCTATGTAGTTGTAAGTTTTTATCAGGAAATTATATCCTCTTATCATTGTTTTTCAACTTCCTTTTTGGGCTATGAATTAGCTGTAAACATGCTGAAAGGAATCATCTGCTGATATGCTTCTGCCCAAAAATATTTGTTTTAGCCACTTACAGGAACTCTGTCAATAAGGTCTTTATAAATATTGCTTACTTTGTTCCTGGACAGGTGGCCTTTTCACTGCCTATTAATTTTCAGTCTTTAAGTGGCCTTCTACTAGTACAGTGTTTTCAATCTTGGCTACACATGTGTAATTACATGGGGAGCTTCTGAAAAGTGCTGATGTTTGGCTCCTTTAGAGACTCAAATTCAACTGACCCTGAGTGGAGCCCAGGCAGAAATACGTTTTCAGAGATTCCTAGGTGATAGGAACATGAGTTGAAGTTTGAGAACCACTGACATCTGTACTGGAACAAACGATCTTTGCATTAAGTGAGCATGGTATTCCATTCGGCCTCATTTCTTTCAGCCGAGTGATCTTGGGCATATTGCTTAAACTTGCTGAGCCCAATTGCTCCTCTGTAACATAGGATGGACAGTGTCAACACTACAAACGTGTGTTTTGAACAGTATATAACTTAACTTATCTAGCACTTTATATGGTCTGATAGGGGTTTAACCCCAAGTACAATCCTTTTTTATTTTCTCTCCCATTTTTCTTCCCTGTTAGTTTTTTAAACCATCAGTGTCATTTTCTTTTGTTGTCCTAAAATATTAATCTGTCCCCACAGCAGCCTTTATGTCCTGTTATTGTTAATGATAATAGACATGAAAAACACAGTAGTTCAAAAGTCATGAAACAGGGTCTTATGTCAGCTGTGTTCCCTTCACTTAGTTCTTAATATTTTTATATTAGACACCTGACAACTAACGTAATCCTTGATACATGGCCAGGATTTTCCTTTTCATTTTGAAACCATGTTGGACACTTATACCCTCTTTCTTTAGGATGAACCCCTTGAAAATACCTGGTTTCAACCTTGTTATGCCCACAGGGGGTGATGGTGATGGTTGTGTTGAGGATACCTGTGATGTTGTTTCCAGTACCCTTGACTACAATCACAATATGAAAAAGAGTCCATTCATATGGTCTAAGTGGGAGAATGTGAGTTAAATAAGCATGTTACTCCATAGGCTGAGAAATGTTTTAAGGATATTTTCAAATTCCTCTTTTTGGTTGCAGTTAGCCTAAAATATAGTTTCTCAGCTATTTGTGGCAGCTCATGAGATAGATAATTTTCTAATAAGATTGTTCTGAGTTCATGAAAAAGTCACTGATAAGTTGTTGACATCAAATTATTTTAAAAATGCCATTTTAGCTTTTGTTTTCGGCTTAATTTTAACTGAAACAAAGAATACTTACTCTGTGAAAATGTTAACTCAGAACGTTTCTAGGCTGTAATCAATGTGGATATAATGCCATCTTGTTACATAAAAAATGAAATACTAGATGTAAAGTTCAAATTAAAGGGAAGAGTAAGATATAATCAATATTTTATTCACATACCAGTGATTTATTTTGTTGTTATAGATAATGTACTGTTCAGAAGTATTTTAATCCATAAAGGGCCATCTTGAATCCATTTGTGAAGTATTTGATTCAAAAAGACATAGTAATTTAGCAGTAATATATACCCCCAGATCAAATATGATTTTAAAAAATCAATACCACATTTTCAGTATACAGAAAGCAGCACACTGCTCTTGACTCAGCAAAACATGATTCTCTTCCATGAAAAGCTGCAGATCAAACAGTTCAGTGACTTGGTAGACTTTAAAACAACTGAATAATAACAAGGAAATGAAGGGGAAAATGTTTCTTTAAAAAGATAGCCAAAGATAGACAGATGACCTGGTTAACCATTTTTCTGTGGTGATTTATAAATAACTGGGATGAGATGAGAAAACAGCATGGACTTTCATATTAATCCCAAGCATAGTTTTCAAGGGAATTAAAAAAAGAACAAGGAAGGAGATCTTGGAGCAGATAGCCAAATTCCAAGGTACCCATAAAAGCAGAGGCAGTCTCAATCACCCACGATGTACCTAATATCATCCTGCACAATAAGGAAGACTTGCTCATCTGGGAAGTTGTTTTTATTACTTGAAGGAAGGTTGCAGATGAGTTAGGGAAACACCAACAAATTGATCATGAACATAATGGAAACATTACTAACATAACTATATAAATAATACTCCAGTCTCAAGTCTTATCTGGGACAGAGTTTCAACTTCCTTTTCCTATCAATATTATTCCACAGATGTGGAGGGAAACAAAAATGTTTGATAAAATTTGGAAAGGCTAAGTCCATGTTGGTAATGAAGTAATTTAAGGCAGGTAGCTAAATGGAGTCTGATGAAGTAAGAAGCAGCTGTCATGTTAATGGACACTTTCTGATGATATCATAAGAGCTTGTTTGTTGGCCATCCCCAAGCAAACTCTCAGGTTCATGATGTAGAAAACTTGCTCAGACTCAGTGGTCTCTAAAAGGTGGGCCAGACTTAAATTTGCCAACTACTCCTCGAAACCATCTCATACAAAGTTCTGAATGTTGCATTTGTTCAAAGACAGTCATTACCTCTGAATTAGTTCCTAAGCTTTGTTCTGCTCCATATCACAATTATAATTCACTTTAAGCAAGCTCAATATAATAAACTAAGGATTTACACATAAACTTAATAATTTGGGGAGGTACCATCCTGGTACTGAGAGAGGAAGAATGGCCAGGGGAAGGTCAGGATTGTGAATCCAGCCAAAAAAATCCAGGCCAAAAATGGAATGAATCTGCAGGAAGGTTCAGAACTGATGTCAAGGAAGCAGGCAGCAAAGACAGCATACATGTACTTTGGTCCAAACCAAGCCCAAGATCTGGGGCAGGTGAGTCACAGAGATTCAAAGGTCACAACGTTAACCCAGGTAGAGCTGGAAGCAGGGCTCAGGGATGATTAGTTTCCAGAAGGTAAAGCGTGGAAGACATAGGCTTTGGAGGAACTAGACTATCAAGCAGAGACATGAAAAAGTAGACAGTAATGAAAACCGAACACTAGAAACATGGAAAAATAGGACCCAGTAAGCTGGGACCAGTGGTGCCATGGGTCATCCGTGAGGATGGTTCACACTGACTTGAAGAGCTGTGAGTAACTAGGGCACCTTCGAGTGGCAGGCCTCGATCCAGGACGATGCTTGCGTCAGAGCAGTTTAATCACTAGATAGCAGATGTTTGAGTATCGCAGGGATAGGGAGTCAGACATGATTACAGGGGTGATCTGTCTACCCTAACATAGAAATTCAAATATGCAGGATCTGGCTTTTCCCAAAGCCATTCTGTTTAAATTTTTAGGAACATACTTATTGAGTAAAGTATCTTGCATATTCTTTCCTTTTTAAATATATTTACTCCAAAATATATCATCTATTGTGATTCAGGTAACAAGCCATGAACTGGGGATAAAGGAATACAAATGACAAGATTCTTGCCTTTAGAAGCAAACCAGTGGATGAACTGATACTTAAAATAAGCAACTGGTTGGTACAACAGGGAGATAAGTGTAGGGCAGTATGGGGTATGATTTGGGAAGAGAAAGCTGGGTGAGGCCTCCTGGAGTAGGAATGCAGCAATCTGAAGTGTGATGGGAAAATAACATTTATTCAGTGGTGGGGTGAGGGGCAGTGTACAAAAGGGAAGAGGTCACTTTGGCCAGGAGGACTGCAGGGCCAGTACAGGAGGTGAGGGATGGTAAAGGAGTCAGGCAAGAATTGCCAAGGAGTAGCAGAGAGCAAGATTAGAAAGATGACAAGGGTTGGATCCTGGAAAGTCTTACCCTGGAATAAGGAACCTTGGTGTCATTCTGTAGGTAAGGAACCACTGAAGAATTTTAAGCAAGGGTGTGACAAGGTCAGGTTTACCACTGAGAGGACTTACTCTGGTGGCAGTGAAGGCAACGGGCAGTGGTGGGTATTACCATGAAACAAAAAATATGCATGTCTTGGCCATCTCCAGTGGTCATCCACACACCTCTTCTTCAGTTTCCTTTTGGTCCCCAATCTTCCAATATAATTCCTTCCAGACCACTAACAATCATCTAAGCCATTCACCTGCTTAGGAATCCATTTGTATCTTAATTTGGACCACTTTATTTACACACAAAACAATTATTTTGGCTGCATCATGCAGCATGTGGGAATCTTAGTTCCCCGACCAGGGATAGAACCTGCGTCTCTTGAAATGGAACCATGGAGTCTTAACCACTGGACTGCCAGGGAAGAACGCCACACAAAATGAATAACCAAGCAGATTGCTGGCTGTTGTGCCTACTGGAAGATTTCCTTTCATCTCTGCCCATTAGGACCACTGCTGAGTGAGACGATGAGACAAGAGAAGCCCATTTTTGTAAGCACCAGCATTGCACTGACGCCTCTGTGCACCAGGACTGCTTTGCTTCCTCTCTCAGTAGGTTGAAAGGGGTCAGCCCCACCTTCCCGCATGAGACCTTATAAATACACTGAGGGACTGGTGTTAAAACAACAAATGTTTGTGATGTGGGAGTCTGTGCTGCCTTTTCATGTAATTTACTGGTGCCTTCTGGATCTGATCCTGAGCATATTATTTTTATCATTCTATCTATTTAGATCAACAAACGACTGCTATGTACTTCTGACCTTATGACTTGGTAACTACCTTGTGCTTCTAGCAATTAAAAGGTAACACCTGATCCCTGCTATTCTGGAATCATACCTTTTGGCACTAGAGAGCAGAGCTGTATGGCAACACCGTCTACTATAAATAGTGTATTTCAGAGGACATCCCTCACTAAATTTTTTAAAGAGCCTCCTCATGCCCTGCCCATGCTTTCTATTGCTTTAATGAAGAGGTATCCACTGGGTCCTCCCAGGGAACATAGATGAGGACTGGGTTCTTACATAATAAATCTGCTCTAATATTCCAGCCTCCCTGACTTTTCTGACCACTTTCTTATTACTGTGTTAAGGAAGTTCTGGCGTGTCTACCTGATTTACAAAGGACCCATCATGTTTAAGCATCAAGAAAGCTTCCTGGCAGTGTATTGGAATTGGTTCCCCTTTTCCATAAACTCTCCTTTATTTGGTTTTATATTTCTTCCCTTGGACCAACACCTACAGGATTCACTCCTACATGTGTTTTCTCAGCACAGGTTCCTGGGCTAGATTTCTGGGAAATCTAATGTCAGTCACAGAAGGGCCCCAACTGAGGAATTTAAAAACAAACCAAACTCTCAGAGCAAAATCATGTCAGCTAAATTTGCACCAACATGCATGGTGGAGAATGTACTCCATGGCCTACCATAGCAGATCTTGAGCTTTATGTTTGTCCATCAGTTAAAGTAATACAGAAGAATCTATGTATTTCTTCCACATTAGGTTAATGGCTAAAATAATTTTACTCTAAGTTGTTGAAAATAATGTAATTTCTGGCCAATTATAAGTATTAGCATTACAGCAAATTGTCAGATAATTAAAAAAAATTTCCAGTGGCATCTCAAAACAATAGCAATTCAATAGCCATACTGCCTTGTTTTAAATATGTAAACCAGATTACTTTAATAATGAGAAAATTTATATGTATCGTTCCTTTTCTTCTTGAACTCATTTCCATTCAACTCTCCACAAAATTTTAATCTAATGTAATTTTTTATGCTTGGATGTATTATATTGATTATACACACTTCCCCAAAATTAAGTATATGAATTGAAATCTGAAATTAACATGTTTTCTATGTCTCTAAGAAATAAACATTTTACTTCAAATAGATTTAATTTTGTTATTATCATTATGACACAAAGTTCATATTTTGCAAGTTTTTAGTAATTATATAATCATATTTATAAACGTAAACGTAAACTTGATTCAAAAAAGGCTCACGCAGATGTATACAGGTCTACGGGACTCCTTAGTAGAAGCTCTGCTGACTACCAGCACCAGGCAATCTAGAGGCATGTCCTGGGTGGTGGTAGCAAAAGCCAGGGCACCAGGCATAGAACGGGAGCTGCAAATGTACATGACCTGGCTTCTCGGGTTTGCGGGCGCTCGAAGCGCGGAAGGAGGAGAGCTGAACATGGCGCCCTCCAGTCTGTTTCTGGATGCTCCCCCGGAGGCCCTCAAATGAATGTCAAATCATTTCCCCTCAGAGGAAATCATTCCCCTCGGAGGAAGCTCCAAGACAAGCATATGAGCTGCTCCCACCCAAAGTCAGGGAGCAGCTGCTTCATCGGCTGGCGGCTTTGAAGCTAGAACCCATGGGCGCAGGTGAGTCCAGCAGGAGTCCCGTGGGTTTTCTAAGCTGGGTGTTTCAGGGGATTGTCCCTCAGGTGTATGAACTAAAGGTTGAAGGTGCCCCATGTGGGGTTAAAAACCCCCTTCCCTCCTCAGAGAGAAGCTCCAGTTTCGGGTTCCCTCCTGACTGTGGGGTGCTGTGCTGCGTGGGTGGGGTTTGTGGTGAGATGTGTCCTGCTTCTCCTACAGCTTTGATGTGAACCTTCTCTTGCTTGGTGGAATAATAGGAGTTGCTTAGACAGGTTTTACTCCCCTCCCCACCCACCACCCCCGCCACCCACTCACCCCACCCCACCCCACTCCACTCCCCGGAGGCACTTCTTCCATTTGTAGCTATAGGTTCCATTGTGTTTGTGGATGGAGTTGAGTTCAGAATCCTCTTATGACGTCATCTTGAACTGGAACCTTGGAAAAGGGCTCATAATGAAATTGCGTTCATGATAAAATTAGCTTATTATCTGCATCTGAATATTAGTGATTATGGAAATGAGATGGGGTTCAGTGAAATTCAATAGGCAAAAGAGTGGAAAATACCAGGTATACCAAAAGGTATATCAATGATGCCGTATTCTCATTAAATCTACTGGGTATGTGATAAGAACAAATAAGCAAACATAGAAGGGACGGATAGATGATAGCTGTCAGAAATCGTGGTGCCCAAGTGAGAAATGAATACGGATTTTCATGTATATAGTTATGAAATAAGAGGTCCAACAAGATGTCTTTACTTAGGTTGTACTCTAAGAATGAAGCTGAGGATCTGAAAAGACAGTGCTTTAAAGTCACCCTTGTTTGCTTACCCTTGGAACGTTTTTGTATGACTCAGGGGTACTTGCACCTTCATTCAAAGACCCCCTAGTTTGCCAGGTTTTATGAACATTATGAATTCCATCATGATCCAAAAGAACAAAAGCAGTGAGAGTAATAGAGCATGCGCATAAGCAGGGATATGCATTTACGCTGGAAATAAAAGGATAAATCAAGGTATGCTAATTTTTTAAAAAGTGAGAAAATAAAGTTCATGTCTGAATGCAGAGTAAGTATGATTCTGAGACTAAAGGGGAAAGCAAACGTGAGACCTATTGATTGGATAAAACTATCTACCAGTGATATCAGAAAAAGGGATGATGAAAATATATTTATTGAATGAAGGAAAAAAAAAAAAAGAACAGTGACCTTTTAGGCATGTAGCTAGAGGATTAATGCTTCAGGTCAAAGATCAGATCATGACTCAGGAGAAGATGTGCAGGTTTTGAACAATTTAAAGTCTGAGTGTGGTGGCAGTGTTTGGATGATCTCTTAATAGATTTCAGGGATCTGTAAAAATATCAGAACATGGCACAAGAAGCCTGTGCAGGTCCCTACAGACTCTTAGGCATCACCAGAAAAGCGCTCAGCAGACTTCCAAAGTGGTTGTCTCTACCAACAGTGTAGGTTTCTCTGCATCATACTCATGCTGTCTCCAAATTCACTATAGATTTTTTATACTTTACAGCCTGGTTTTCTATGTTGTAGGGAAATCAAGAATGGCACTGTATTCCCACTTTCAGCAAAATGGTATAAGGAAGCTTAGCAGACCAGAGGAGACAGTTGGTGAGCAGTAGGGCCTGACGGGTAGGGCTCTAGAGCTGCAGTGTTATCTTTTAATTAACAAACCAAGTAGACATTTTAAGTAGAATTTTAATGTATGGGTTTCCCTGGTAGCTCTGCTGGTAAAGAATCTGCCTGCAGTGCAGGACACCCTGGTTCGATTCTTGGGTTGGGAAGATTCCTGGGGAAGGAATAGGCTACAGTATTCTTGGGCTTCCTTAGTGGCTCAGATGGTAAAGAATCTGCCTGCAATGTGGGAGACTTAGGTTCGACCCTTGGGTTTGGGAAGACCCCCTGGAGGAGTGCATGGCAACCCACTCCAGTATTCTTGCCTGGAGAATCCCTGTGGACAGAGGAGCCTGGCAGGCTACTGTCCCTAGGGTTGCAAAGAGTTGGGCACAACTGAGTGACACAGCACAGCATGGTGCTGGTGGTGGTTTAGTTGCTGAGTTGGGTCTGACTCTTGGGACCCCATGGACTGTAGCCTGTCAGGCTCCCCTGTCCATGGGATTTCCCAGGCAAGAATACTGGAGTGGGTTGCCAGTTTCTTCTCCAAGGGATCTTCCAGACCCAGGGATCCAACTGGTGTATTGAATCAGTGTCTCCTACATTGCATGTGGATTTTTTACCACTGAGCCACCAGGGAAGCCCTAAGCTCCTATATGGGAGTGTATTTGGTTTTGTCTTAGTCTTTATAGATGATGTTAAAGATCAGATCAGATCAGTCGCTCAGTCGTGTCCGACTCTTTCTGACCCCATGAATCGCAGCACGCCAGGCCTCCCTGTCCATCACCAACTCCCGGAGTTCACTCAGACTCACGTCCATCGAGTCAGTGATGCCATCCAGCCATCTCATCCTCTGTCGTCCCCTTCTCCTCCTGCCCCCAATCCCTCCCAGCATCAGGGTCTTTTCCAATAAATCAACTGTTCGCATGAGATGGCCAAAGTACTGGAGTTTCAGCTTTAGCATCATTCCTTCCAAAGAAATCCCAGGGCTGATCTCCTTTAGGACGGACTGGTTGGATCTCCTTGCAGTCCAAGGGACTCTCAAGAGTCTTCTTCAACACCACAGTTCAAAAGCATCAATTCTTCAGTGCTCAGCCTTCTTCACAGTCCAACTCTCACATCCATACATGACCACAGGAAAAACCATAGCCTTGACTAGACGAACCTTTGTTGGCAAAGTAATGTCTCTGCTTTTGAATATGCTATCTAGGTTGGTCATAACTTTCCTTCCAAGGAGTAAGCGTCTTTTAATTTCATGGCTGCAGTCACCATCTGCAGTGATTTTGGAGCCCAGAAAAATAAAGTCTGCCACTGTTTCCACTGTTTCCCCATCTATTTCCCATGAAGTGATGGGACCGGATGCCATGATCTTCATTTTCTGAATGTTGAGCTTTAAGCCAACTTTTTCACTCTCCACTTTCACTTTCATCAAGAGGCTTTTGAGTTCCTCTTCACTTTCTGCCATAAGGGTGGTGCCATCTGCATATCTGAAGTTCTTGATATTTCTCCTGGCAATCTTGATTCCAGCTTGTGCTTCTTCCAGTCCAGCGTTTCTCATGATGTACTCTGCATGTAAGTTAAATAAACAGGGTGACAACATACAGCCTTGACGAACTCCTTTTCGTATTTGGAACCAGTCTGTTGTTCCATGTCCAGTTCTAACTTTTGCTTCCTGACCTGCATACAAATTTCTCAAGAGGCAGGTCAGGTGGTCTGGTATTCCCATCAATTTCAGAATTTTCCACAGTTTATTGTGATCCACAGAGTCAAAGGCTTTGGCATAGTCAATAAAGCAGAAATAGATGTTTTTCTGGAACTCTCTTGCTTTTTCTATGATCCAGCGGATGTTGACAATTTGATCTCTGGTTCCTAGTAATAACCTTTTCCCCACGTAGAGCCCTTCAAGCTGTGTCCCTTCTTTGTGCATATTTATACTAAGCACTATTCAGATAAAACTCATTTTAAAATTTTTTCAATAGTCATGTATGGATGTGAGAGTTGGACTATAAAGAAAGCTGAGCACTAAAGAATTGATGCTTTTGAACTGTGGTGTTAGAGAATACTCTTGAGAGTCACTTGGACTGCGAGGAGATCCAGCCAGTCTATCCTAAAGGAGATCAGTCCTGAGTGTTCATTGGAAGGACTGATGTTGAAGCTGAAACTCCAATACTTTGGCCACCTGATGTGAAGAACTGACTCATTGGAAAAGACTCTGATGCTGGGAGGGATTAGGGGCAGGAGGAGAAGGGGACAACAGAGGATGAGATGGTTGGATGGCATCACTGACTCAATGGACATGAATTTGGGTGAACTCCAGGAGTTGGTGATGGACAGGGAGGCGTGGTGTGCTACGGTCCATGACTGAGTGACTGAACTGAACATGTCCATCATGTATCCATCTATTCAAGATATATTTGTTGTGTAAATACTATGCACTAGGCATTGGAAATAAGCATTGGCATTGGATCAGGCAGTAATTGTCCTTGAAATGATAGAGCTTAGAGCGTCATGGTGTAATAGATGGGCTTCCCTGATAGCACAGTTGGTAAAGACTCCATCTGCAATGTAGGAGACCCTGGTTCGATTCCTGGGTTGGGAAGATCCGCTGGAGAAGGGATAGGCTACCCACTCCAGTATTCTGGGGATTTCCTTGTGGCTCACCTGGTAAAGAATCTGCCTGCAGAGTGGGAGACCTGGGTTTGATCCCTGGATTGGGAAGATTCCTTAGAGATGAGAAAGGCTACCCACTCCAGTATTCTGGCCTAGAGTTGGAGAAAGTGAGCAACTTTCACTTTTCAGAGTAATAGTTATTTCAAAAATTGGTCTTATAACTATTTATGATTTTATTAGGAGTTTTGTAGAATGACTTGAAGGCATTATGGAAGTGTATGACTTCTTAACTAAATTATAATTGCCTTCAAGTCAGGGATCACATCCTATATTTCTTTGGGGTTTCTCTTTAGCTCCTAACATAGATCATAATACAGAGTATTAGATGCTCAGTAAATAGTTCATTGATCACCATCTGTATTTGAGACTGAAATGATTACCATCAAATCAAACATTTCTTCTTCCTCACTGAACAAATGTGAAGGCTGCACTGGAATTTTAATCTGTAATTTGTATCTGAAGCCATCGTTTGCAAAGTTCACCAAAATTGTGACCTTTCTCCTAGATTTGTGCTCAGGCCAGAGCCTGTTTTAAAGAAAGTCAGCTGATTCTTGATCTCTGAATCCTGTTTATTGGGCTTCCATAGCATGAAAACAGTTCTTTGACTTGCCCTCTGTGTCTTTGCCTCTTCTCTACCTGCCAGGTGGCCACTGCTCCAGCGTCCTGCCACAAATCTAACTTGGAAGAATAGGGTGCTCAGGGCAGTCTCAACAGCTCAACTGTGTTTCGGTATTTACAGTTAAGGTTAAACGGGCTGGTAGGTAGTGCTGTTGGAAGTCAAGGAGCTTCATGTTAGTATTATGCCACGGCAGTATGCTTGCTGATTTGGCAGGAGTGTCAATCCACTTGGTTGTTAACAATAAAATAGCACATCAAATCAAGGCCAAAATGGCGTCTAAGGGATTGTCCAACAGATAGGGAGTTCTTGTTTGTTTGTTATTTTAGCAAGTAGCTGCTGCTGCTGCTAACTCGCTTCAGTCGTGTCCGACTCTGTGTGACCCCATAGACGGCAGCCCACCAGGCTCCCCCGTCCCTGGGATTCTCCAGGCAAGAACACTGGAGTGGGTTGCCATTTCCTTCTTCAATGCATGAAAGTGAAAAGTGAAAGTGAAGTCGCTCAGTTGTGCCTGACTCTTCGCAACCCCATGGACTGCAGCCTACCAGGCTCCTCCGCCCATGGGATTTTCCAGGCAAGAGTACTGGAGTGGGGTGCCATTGCCTTCCTTGGGAAGGATATGAGAAAGTGAGAAAATGGGAGTGAGGTGATCTCTGGTGTGAGGTGATCTCTTTGTAATTTTGATTTGCATTTCTTTGATAATTAGCTATGTTGAGCATCTTTGCATGTACCTCTTGGCCATCTGTGTGTCTTCTTTAGAGAAGTGTCTTTTTAGGTCCTTTGCCCATTTTTTGATTGAGATGTTTGTCTTTTTGATATTGAGCTGCATGAGCTGTTTATAAATTTTGGAGACTAATCCCTGTCTGTAGCATCATTTTCAAAGATTTTCTCCCATTCTGTGAGTTGTCTTTTCATTTGTTTATGGTTTCCTTTGCTTTGCAAAAGCTTTTGAATTTAATTATATCCCATTTGTTGTTTTGTTGGTCTCATTTGTTTGTTTTTGTTTTTATTTCCGTTACTCTAGGCTGTGAATCAAAAAAAAAATCTTGCTGTGATTTATTTGAGAGTGCTGTAAGTTTCCTTTAAGAACTTTATAGTAGCAGACCTTATATTTAGGGGTTTAATTCATTTTGAGTTTATTTTTGTGTATGGTGTTAAAGAATGTTCTAATTTCATTTTTTTTTTTTTTAAACACGTACCTGTCTGGTTTTCCCGGCATTTTTTACTGAAGAGACTGTCTTTCCTGCATTTTAGAGTCATGCCTCCTTTGTCATCGATTAATTGGCCATGGGTACATGGGTTTATTTCTGGACTTCCTATCCTGTTCCATTGAACCATACTTCTGTTTTCGCATCAGTACTGTACTGTTTTGATGACTGTGGCTTTATAGTGCAGTCTGAAGTTGGGGAGCCTGATTCCTCCAGCTCTATTTTTCTTTCTCATTTTGATATTTGGCAAAACTAATACAATTATGTAAAGTTTAAAAATAAAATAAAATTAAAAAAAGAAGATTGCTTTGACATGTACATACTGCTATCTTTAAAATAAAATGCCTTTCAAAAAAATATAGGCAACAAGGATATATTGTACAACACAGGGAAATATAACCATTATATTATAATAACTTTAAATGAAGCACAACCTGTATAAAATATTGAATCACTATGTTGTACACCAGAAACTAATATATTATAAATCAAATATATTTTAATAAAAAATTAATAAAAAGTCCTATACCAGGAAAAAAGTTTGGAAAAAAATAAAACAAAAAATAAGAAAAAAAAAATTAGAACCGCAGCCTCACCAAGTGCAAATTTATTACATGAATAGAGAAAAATAGATCACATGTTCTGTTTACTGTTATTTGATATAGAAAACCTTAACCTTCAGAAGTACAGTGTACAATCTTAGAGAATTCTTCTGTAACTAAAAATATGTTTTAACCTATGGATTTTTAGATAATTTGCTCATTGATAATTTTTAAATTGATTCTGTTGAGTTTTACAGGTGAAGAATTACACTACATGCAAATAATAATCATGATTCTATTTCTGCTTCTTTTAAATGTATAATTTATTTTATCTTATTAGCTTTGGTGAGACTTTTAAAACAGTGATAAATAATTGTGCCTTCAGGCACACTTGTCAATGGCAGTTCTTTTTTGTTTTGACAGTAGGTATGATATTGACCATTGGTTGTTGAATCAAGAACATTTTTTCTACTTTATTAATATATTTAAAAATGATCAAGAGTAAATATTTAATTATTTCCACATGCTAGTTCAGCATCTATTTAAATGGTTACATTAACTCCCTTGGTTTATTGATGTGATCAATTATTATTATTAAAGAACCATTCGGTTGGTTCTTGGAATATTTCCCAACTGGCCATTACCATGGTGTGTAGGTTTTCTTTTAATGTTTATATTACATTGAAAGTTTGAAATTGCTTCTATTTTATTTATAAATCTTATAGCAATCTTTATAAGTTAGCTGTGTTTGTAGTTTCTTTTATTTGCTTTGTCAGATTTCTCTATAAAGATTGTTAGTATTTTAGATTGTAAAATTAATTATGATGTACTTAATTTTTTTCTATACTTTTTAACAGTTTAACAGCAAAGGGATTATCTGTCACTTGAAAGAGTAGAAACATTTTCCTATCAACTGTGTAAGCCATTCATTATTTTTTGAAGTAATTTCTTTGACAGCTTTCCCAATTTATTCCGTGCTTCTCAATCTTTTATTTTTTTCCAAATACAAACAATTTCTTTCATTTTTTGTAGCTTGACATTTTTTCTAATTTCATAAAATGTATCTGTGTTTTTTTTTTCTCTTACTCTGTTTTTAAACTGTATGTGTCCTAATTAGTTTATTTTATTGTTCTTTTAAAATAGCTAGCTTTTGAATTTATTTATGAGTTCTATTTTGCCTCTATGTTACTGTTTATTAGTTTGTTGATTTGTAGTTTATTGATTATTTCTTCTGGTTTTCATGAAGTTCTGTTTTACTCTTTCTACCTTGAGTTAAGTACTTTGCCCATTTATTTTATATTGTAGAAATTAATAATAAAAGCTTTAAAGTAAATTTCTTTGACTATACAGCAGTGTTTTCCAAGTTTTTATAGGTAGTGCTCTTATTTTTGTTGTTTTCCAAATGGCCTGTAGTTGTAATTTTGTTTTTTTGTTCTATGCAAGGGTTATTTAAAAGTGATTTTTCTCTTCTAATTTCCAAATTGTACTTTAATAAAAAATTTATTATAATATGCTTTCTGGTGAAATAATGTAAATCATATAATTTCTTTTTTTTGAATGGAATAGTTTATTGTTTTTGTTTTTCTTTTTTGCAGCTGAGTAGAATACCTTGTAATGAGGAGGGTAAAAAGGCATAGTTACTCCTTTTTTCACAGAGTAGAATAGAGAAAGTAGAAAGAAACCTCTGCTTTGTTTGTCAGTTGTGACTCTGGATCTTTGAGTCTGGGAACAAATCAGAGAGAAGTAACAAAGTCCTTCCTACCTTCTTGATTTTGGTGATTTCTGTTTCATGATGTCAAGTCAGAATGTGCTGTGAGTAGAGTCCTGTGTAGGTTTATCTAAATTTAATTTCCTCTGTTTTGTGATCATCTATTACTCTAAGTTATTGGGTTGACTATTTCCTTTCTAAAATCATTTTTTATTATTTTTTTATTTTATTTTATTTATTTATTTAAATTTTATTTTATTTTTAAACTTAACATAATTGTATTAGTTTTGCCAAATATCAAAATGAATCCGCCACAGGTATACATGTGTTCCCCATCCTGAACCCTCCTCCCTCCTTTATTATTTTTTTAAAAAAATTGCTTCAATTTTGGAGTGATGTTTGTCCTGTATATTTTTTTTTTCTCTTTTTTTTAAATTTTTTTTATTTTTAAACTTTACATAACTGTATTAGATTTGCCAAATATCAAAATGAATCCGCCACAGGTATACATGTGTTCCCCATCCTGAACCCTCCTCCCTCCTCCCTCCCCATTCCATCCCTCTGGGTCGTCCCAGTGCACCAGCCCCAAGCATCCAGTATCGTGCATCGAACCTGGACTGGCAACTCATTTCATACATGATATTTTACATGTTTCAATGCCATTCTCCCAAATCTTCCCACCCTCTCCCTCTCCCACAGAGTCCATAAGACTGTTCTATACATCAGTGTCTCCTTTGCTGTCTCGTACACAGGGTTATTGTTACCATCTTTCTAAATTCCATCTATATGCGTTAGTATACTGTATTGGTGTTTTGTCCTGTATATTTGAAATTACTGTCTAGCACCCGTATGAACCCAGACTTCTGTTTCTAACAACTTTGGGGGTCTCAGAATTATTGTTAATCTTCTATTTTATTAAACTGGAAACATACAGAAAAGCAAAAATAAATAGATTAATATCATCCATAATCCAAATATCCTTAGAAACCCAATGTATTAATATTTTGGTGAATAGTTTTCTGTTTTTTTCTTTAATTTTTAATACAGTTGAACACACGTGAAGCTTTCTATCTCTTTAAATCCTTGAAGGAAATTCACTTGTAGGGAAAATACAGTCTAGGAAGGGTGGATCTAAATATTCACCCACTTTCCACAGGAAGACAAAATTTTCTTCTCGCCTGATAGCCATAGCAAATCCTGAATCACCAAGGAGAGCAGTGAATGCAAAGGTCGGAAGGCTCAGGAACAGTGAACATGCAGGCAAACCAGCCAAATGAAAACTGAGTAATAAGACTAAGGATATCTGGTATCTGTACAAATAGTATTGTATAGGAAGTAAAGCCAGGGATTATGCATGTTATGTCTTTACTGTTGACTACAGAGTAAAGATTAATAAAATGCCTAATATTCAAGAAACTCTAGTCTACCTCAACAATTCATGTGGAATTTCCCAGGCAAGAATACTGAAGTGGGTTGCCATTTCCTTCTCCAGGGGAGCTTCCTGACCCAAGGATCGCCGTGGGATCAAACCCTCAACTACATCTCCTGCAGGGGGTTTCTTTACCTGCTGAGACATTGGGGAAGCCCCTTGAAATAAATGAATTTTGAGCAATTTGAAGAAAGGATAAAGTAACTTGCTGAAAGAATAATCTGAATATATTTTGCATGGTTGAAAATCTTGGAGAAATGTAGTGGTAAGAGGAGAAATGGACAGTCAAGCGTAGTTATCTGTTCTTACAGATGCAAAAGGAATATCAGTGTGGAGATGGTAAGCAGAAAACAAACTTTTTCTGAACTAATTCTAAGACAAGCATTATATTTATGAAATGCGACTCCTGTTTTTGTAGGGGAGAAACAATGCAATGCAATTTAGAAAAGATCAAAGTGTTGTAACTCTTAAAAATTTTTTCATATGAAAATGGATAGAAAGATAAAGATTAATGCTGGATAGAAAGAGTGCTTGTTAGGGACGATTAGCTACATTATTACCCAGAGTTTACAATATTACACAATGCTAATTTTGCATCAGTGCCCTGGCTAAATGCCAGGAGAACACCCAAGAGAAAATCTACTCAATTTACTATGGAGCCAGTAAGCAGTTGGTTTCTGAAGAAACACATTTTGAAGATATTTTATATTCATAGACATTAGAGTTTCCTCTGTGGGTGGCAGAACACTTTAAACAGTAATGTGAAACCACTTGTATCTACTAATTGCTAACTTACTCAGTTGTCTTTTTTTTTTTTTTTGACCTGTACAGTAGCCGGAAGTAAAGAGAAGCCAGTACTGTGTGCATAATTTTAGACCTTTGAAACTCAAGCTCAAGTCTTTGCTGTGCCCCTAATTTACTTGTTGACCTTGGTCAAACTACTCCTCTCTCTATCAATTTCCATAAAAAGAAACCAAGAGATAAGAATTCTTAGCTCTTTATATTCCATTTTGAATGGAAGTTCTAGAATTCTGAGTGTCGAATTCCTATCAGTGCTAAGTGTTAATAATAACTTCAACCAAATCCAATCATACACACACACACACACATACACACACGCACATGCTTCCCAGGTGGCTCTAGGGGTAAAGAATGCAACTGCCAATGCAGGACACAAGTGATGTGGGTTTAATCCCTGGGCTGGGAAGATCCCCTGGAGTATGAAATGGCAACCCAATCCAGTATTTTGCCTGGGAAATCCCATGTACAGAGGAGCCTGGTGGGCTATCCATGGGTCACAAAAGACTTTTACATGACTTAGTGACTGAACTTCAATAACAACAAAAGCCATGGTGGGCATTGCTAACAAGCTATGGGAGAAATATCAATAACCTCAGATATACAGATGACACCACCCTTATGGCAGAAACAAAGAACTAAAGAGCCTCCTGATGAATGTGAGAGAGGAGAGTGAAAAAGCTGGCTTAAAACTCAACATTCAAAAAACTAAGACCATGGTACCTGGTTCCATCACTTCATGGCAAATAGATGGGGAAACAATGCAAACAGTGACAGACTTGATTTTTTTGGGCTCCAGAATCGCTGCAGATGGTGACTGCAGCCATGAAATTAAAAGATTGCTCCTTGGAAGAAAAGCTACGACAAACATAGACACATATTAAAAAGCAGAGACATTACTTTGCTGACAAAGGTCTGTCTAGTTAAAGCTATGTTTTTTCCAGTAGTCATGTATAGGTGTGAGAGCTGGACCATAGAGAAGGATGAGCACTGAAGAATTGATGCTTTTGAACTGTGGTGTTGGAGAAGACTCTTGAGAGTCCCTTGCACTGCAAGGAGATCAAACCAGTCAGTCCTAAAGGAAATCAGTCCTGACTGTTCATTGGAAGGACTGATGCTGAAGCTGAAGCTCTAATACTTTGGCCATCTGATGCAAAGAGCCGACTCATTAGAAAAGACCCTGATGCTGGGAGAAATTAAAGGCAGAAGGAGAAGGGGATGACAGGGGATGAGATGGTTTGATGGCATCACCGACTCAATAAACATGAGTTTGCACAAGTTCTGGGAGATGGTGAAGGACAGGGAAGCCTGGTGTGCTGCAGTCCAAGGGGTTGCAAAGAGTTGGACATGATTGAGCAACTGAACAACAAGCTCCTAAACGATGCTGATGCTCTGGTCCTTGAAGCACGTTTCTGTACCTCAGTTTCCTCTTGGACAAAATAAGGATAATGATAGTAGTTATCTACCTCATATAGTTGCTGTAGGGATTAAGTGAATTTATATTACCAATGTACTTTAATAGTGCCTGGTATATAGTAACACTTACTCACTGTTGGCTATTAACATTATCAACCTTTAAATCAGTCCCACAAGACAGATGCTATTGTTGTTCATTTTCCTAAGGAGAAAACTGAAGGTAGAGAAGTTAAGTGACTTATTCAAGGCCACGTTAGTAGTCAGAGAGCATAGGGCTTTGACTTTAAGTGGCAGTTTTTCCAGATTTATGAAGGAAGCAGCTGCATAGACTTTTTTATTAATTTTTTTTCATAAATAACTGTAAGAACCCAAGTTTTAAGCCATTAAGTCCCACTTTACTTTACTTAATAGCTTAGTTCAACATCTATTTAGTCTCAGCAATTTCTTCCTGAAGGTTGAAAAACACGCCTCATGTGACACTTTCAGTCATTACCTTCAGTGGACACAGATGGTCTACAGTTTCCTTCTTCTCTTATTGAAAGTTTCTGCTCCTCTCTAAATACTTGCTTCTGCACTTTTTTCAGCGTAATTTCTTGATCTTTTCATGTACATTAGCTTTGTTATACTGGGAATGGAAAAACAGAAATGACTAGGTTCATTACCTGGGAGAGAGGGTTTTTAAAATAATACCACAGACTTCCTGTTAAGAGTTCATGTGTTATGAAGTGATTTTCCAGGGGTAGTACCCCTGTGACTCTGGGATACCTCTGTGGGAGGCCAAGTCTAGAGGAATTGTCTCGTGACTAACTTGTCAGTGTGAGAAATAGGTTTACAACCTGGGCTTTAGACAAATTGTTTTGAAACATATGTGATTTATACACCTACTATCTGGTAAGTCCTTTCTGAATTGAAAAGAGCTTAAAAAGAGTGTGGATGATGGTCAGCAAACTAAGATGCTAAGGGTAACATGAATCAACCCTGGCTCAATATTTCTGTCCTTTATGTAAAAAGCAATGACCCAGGGCATTTTTCAACCCATTCCGGTATTCTTGCCTGGCAAATCCCATGGACAGAGGAGCCTGGTATCTACAATCCTGGGGTCCCAGAGTTGGACACAACTTAGTGTCTGAACAGCAGCAACAAAGCCATTTTTAGAGGCATTCATGTTTTTTGTATATGTGAAGAAAAGTGAATGAATGTTTTTCATTCCTAAAAATATTGTTTACATGTTTAATTGAATTTGGGTTGAGAAGCAGATTGAAAATATTTCATTAAAACATGAAGTTGAGGAAAATACCTTATTATTCCACCCTCAGAGGTTGCTCCCAGAGATAATTTGATAGGACTAATTTTCTTTCTGCTCTGGTACATCAAAGCTATTGCTCCTTTCATCTAGAAAGTTAGTTTAATTAGTTTGTTCTCCAAGTTTTCACCTGAGCAGTCTCTGGCAATCAATAGATTATAGAAGTTTTGGGATTTATTATGTTTTGGAGGCAAGGATGTGAAAATGCAGCATGCCAGAACTTATTTAAACTAGTTAACATAAGGAAAATTAGATTTCCCCAAATAGTTACTGGGCAGACCTTACCAGTAATTTAAGTGGAAGTGATCAAATTTGAGAAGTGAAGACTTGCTGTAAATCTCAGCATCTTTATTACAGGTTTCATTTCCTCATATGTTCCTCATGAGTTCTTAAAAATTTATGTTAAAAATGCATGCTGTCAGTTGTATCTTTGGACTTTAAAAGTAATTTTTCTACTTCTGGTACAGTACAGTTGCTCACACTTTTTCATTTATACATCCGTCCATTCATTCTGCATGGATGTATTGAGATTGTAATGTGGACCAGCCTTTCTGATGGATTGAATGCGGAGAGTCTGAGAAAGGGAAAAATCAAAGAATACTCTTACTGGATAAATAGTGTAGTAATGAAATAGTCTTTCATTTATTAGGAGGTTGGAGGAGGAGATATTTTTAGAAACTGTAGAGTAGGAATCATGAGTTGGGTTTCCGGGATACTAAGACGTATGCTGTGAATGATTGGATATGCACAAGAGTTTGATCAGGCGTTGTGATTTGGGAGTCATCATACGGACCCAATATGAAGCTATTGGACTAGATTAGGCACTTGAGGAGTAGGGTGGAGTCTGAAGATGAGAAGATCTAGACCTGAGGGTTGGTCACCCCACAACATTGTGGTTAAACAAGAGAAAAGTTCATGGAATTTTCCAGGCCAGAATACTGGTGTGGGTAGCCTTTCTTTTCTCCAGGGGAGCTTCCCAACCCAGGGATTTAACCTAGGTCTCCTGCATTGCAGGCAGATTCTTTACCAGCTGAGCCACTGGGAAGCCCAAGAATACTGGCTGCTGCTGCTACTGCTAAGTCGCTTCAGTTGTGTCCGACTCTGTGCGACCCCATAGATGGCAGCCCACCAGGCTCCCGCATCCCTGGGATTCTCCAGGCAAGAATACTGGAGTGGGTTGCCATTTCCTTCTCCAATGCCTGAAAGTGAAAAGTGAAAATTGAAAGTGAAGTCGCTCAGTTGTATCCAACTCCTAGCGACCCCGTGGACTGCAGCTTACCAGGATCCTCTGTCCATGGGATTTTCCAGGCAAGAGTACTGGAGTGGGTAGCCTATGCCTTCTCCAGCAGATCTTCCCAACTCAGGAATCAACCCAGGGTCTCCTGCATTGCAGGTGGATTCTTTACCGACTGAGCTATCATGGAAGCCCTAAACAAGAGAAGGAGGATTCTATGAAGTAGATGGAAAGAGCCAGCCTGTGAAGCATAATTTGTGTTGTCCTGGAAGCCAAGGAAAAGAATGTGTTTCAAGAAGGACATGATTAGTTGTGCTGTTTGCTGCTGAGAGTTAAAAGATGGGGATCAAGCATTGACAATTGATTTTGTGATTTGAGTGAGCTTAGTGGAATGCTAAGTTGAGATATTGAGAACCTGAACACAACTATCACAGACATTTAAGTTTTTTTTTTTTTTTTAATAAATGAGAATAGAATAATGGACCAGGTCCTAGAGGGAGTTGTAGGGTCAAGATGGGTATTTTTAAGATGGGACAAATTACAACATAGTTGTATAGTGAAGAGAAAACTGATGTTGTGATCAGGAGAAAGAGTCATTGTAGAAGCAATCTTTGAGTAGGGAAAAGGAGTTGGAATCAAGATAATTAAAGAAGGGGTTAGCTTTAGATTAGTGGGATGAGTTCATCCATGTGACAGGAGGGAAGGCAGAGGGTATGAGTACAGATGGAGAAAGGCTGGTAAACTTGGTGTAGGAAGGGCATGGAAATTAGTTCCTCAACGATTCTATTTTATTAGGAAAATAAGAGGCAAGAATTTCAGCTAAGAATGGAGCTGGTATAGAAGTTTGGGGAGAAAAGAAAGATATGAAAAGAGGTGTTTGTGGAGAGGAAAGTCAGAAATGTAGAAGGTTGCTGGGCAGTATTTTTGAGATTTGAGGTTGTACTTGAAAGACCAGTCAGCATGGTTCTGTGTTTTCTCTAGCCACAGTCCGCTGCTCGATTGCAGAAGTACACTAGGTACAGAGTTAGGAGTAGTAGCAGTTTTAAACTTTGTCAGATAAGTATTAAGGAAGCAAGCTAGATGACGATGTATGCCAGAGTGATTAAAATGATAGACCTTGGATCTAAATTTGGTAAGATGTGAAGGAGAGGTTTGAGAAGGGTAGGTAGTAGGATCAATGGATTTGATGACCCAGTAGGACCAAGGGAGTTTTGGAGTGAATATGAAAGATAAAGTGAACTGGAAAGACAGAAATTAAATGTTAGAGAATAAAATGCAAGAAACTGAGATTGTATGATGTTGGTAATGACAAACATCTAGAGTATAAACCCTGAAGTGTGTGCTTGAGGTAAAGCTGCGGGCAAGATCAATTGTAATGAATAGGTCAACTAACTGACATATCATACTGTTCCAGAGTTTTAAATGGGGCTGTTATTTGAATAGTATGATCACCAATAAATCACAGGAAATGTGATGAAAATCCAGGGGTTCAACTTTTCAAGGAATGAAAGGTTCTGACTGGGAGGATGGTAGGTAATTGATGGGGTTGGACAGTAGCTGCTAAATGTATTTCCACAGTCATAACTTTAAAGGGAGATCAAACAACATACTTGTATATTTTACTCTAGCAAATTCAGCTTCTCAGACTGAGATCTGCAGTAGGCAGATTGATGGGTTTTGTCAGAGTTGGAGCTTTTGCCATATAATTGTACTAAAATGAAAAGAGAGAAAGAGTGAAAGGTGTTTACAAGGCAGTCATTCTATTAAGGGCTATTGGGATTCGAAGTGGACAGTAAGAGAGGGAAAGACTTCTAAGAAGAGTGATTGAGAGGGAGAGTGGGATGATCGTGAGTTGGAAGCCTTGGTAAAAGGAAGCAAAGAACTGCTGGAAAAGGTGGACAGAGTGAATGAACTGAACATATAGAACTTGGTGTTCAGAGTAGGAAGCTTGAGGCTATTTTGAAGGTGACAGAGTTAATGGTGATGACAAGATTGAATGCTGTCTGGGCCTGGAGGAAACAACCTTTGGACCTGAGGAGGTGAAGGAACTGAGACACGAGAGTGTTGATGCCGGGAATTATTAGTGTTATTATTTTTGATAGGAGTAGGGGAACAAAGGAACTTGTGTAGCAGGTGATAAAATGTAATCAATAAGTGATGAAGAGTGACCAGGATTTGTAGGTGACAGTAACAAGTAGGGAGAGTGTTAGGCTTGAACTTTACAAGATCTGAACTTTTGAGCAAAGAGAAAGAAGGAGCGGTTTAGAGGGAGCAATGGGAGCAAGATGGATACCTGCTCCACTTCCAGACTTTGAGGAATGGAGGGATGTGTGAAGAATAACTCCTTCAAGAGGGCTGTGGAGGAGATTTGTGTCACCACAAAACAGCTAGGGGAAGGAGGTGTTCAGAGAAGAATGGAATGAGCTGGATGGAGCTGAATAGCAAAGTACCACAAACTGGGTGACTTAGAACAACAGAACTTTATTGTCTCATAGTTTTGAAGGCCAGAAGTCTGAAATCAGGATGTTGAAAGGGCCATGTTCCTGTTGGAGCCATTAGGGAGAAATCTGTTCCAGGCCTCTCACTTAGCTTCTGGTAGTTCTTTGCTCAGGCAGCATAAATCCCACATGACATTCTCCCTGAGCGTGTGCCTGTTTCCAAATTTCTCCTTTTTATGAGGACACTAGTCATGTTGAATTATATTAATAGAAGGCCTCCCTATTCCCATATGACTTAATTCTAACTTAACTAATCATATTTGCAATGATCCTATTTTTTTTAATTTAATTTTATTTTTAAACTTTACATAATTGTATTAGTTTTGCCAAATATCAAAATGAATCCGCCACAGGTATACATGTGTTCCCCATCCTGAACCCTCCTCCCTCCTCCCTCCCCATACCATCCCTCTGGGTCGTCCCAGTGCACCAGCCCCAAGCATCCAGTATCGTGCATCGAGCCTGGACTGGCAACTCGTTTCATACATGATATTTTACATGTTTCAGTGCCATTCTCCCAAATCTTCCCACCCTCTCCCTCTCCCACAGAGTCCATAAGACTGTTCTATACATCAGTGTCTCTTTTGCTGTCTCGTACACAGGGTTATTGTTACCATCTTTCTAAATTCCGTATATATGCATTAGTATACTGTATTGGTGTTTTTCTTTCTGGCTTACTTCACTCTGTATAATAGGCTCCAGTTTCATCCACCTCATTAGAACTGATTCAAATGTATTCTTTTTAATGGCTGAGTAATACTCCATTGTGTATATGTACCACTGCTTTCTTATCCATTCATCTGCTGATGGACATCTAGGTTGCTTCCATGTCCTGGCTATTATAAACAGTGCTGTGATGAACATTGGGGTACACGTGTCTCTTTCCCTTCTGGTTTCCTCAGTGTGTATGCCCAGCAGTGGGATTGCTGGATCATAAGGCAGTTCTATTTCCAGTTTTTTAAGGAATCTCCACACTGTTCTCCATAGTGGCTGTACTAGTTTGCATTCCCACCAACAGTGGAAGAGGGTTCCCTTTTCTCCACACCCTCTCCAGCATTTATTACTTGTAGACTTTTGGATCGCAGCCATTCTGACTGGCGTGAAATGGTACCTCATGGTGGTTTTGATTTGCATTTCTCTGATAATGAGTGATGTTGAGCATCTTTTCCTGTGTTTGTTAGCCATCTGTATGTCTTCTTTGGAGAAATGTCTATTTAGTTCTTTGGCCCATTTTTTGATTGGGTCATTTATTTTTCTGGAGTTGAGCTGTAGGAGTTGCTTGTATATTTTTGAGATTAGTTGTTTGTCAGTTGCTTCATTTGCTATTATTTTCTCCCATTCTGAAGGCTGTCTTTTCACCTTGCTAATAGTTTCCTTTGATGTGCAGAAGCTTTTAAGGTTAATTAGGTCCCATTTGTTTATTTTTGCTTTTATTTCCAATATTCTGGGAGGTGGGTCATAGAGAATCCTGCTATGATGTATGTCAGAAAGTGTTTTGCCTATGTTCTCCTCTAGGAGTTTTATAGTGATCCTATTTTTTGCATTTTATTTTTTAATTTTAATTTTGTTTCTTCTAGTTTTACTGAGATATAATTGAAATATAGCACTGTATAAGTTTAAGGTGTACAGCATAATATTTTTACTTACATTCATCATGAATTGATTATCATAATAAGTCTAGTGAACATCTATCATCTCATATAGATATAAGATTAAATAAATAAAAAGTTTATTTTTTCCTTATGACGAGTACTCAGGATTTACTCTTAACAATATTCACATATATGGGAGAGTTAATTATATTTATGTTGTACATTATATTTCTGGTACTTATTAATGTTATAACAGGAAGTTTGTACCTTTTGACTAATAGTAGTAATGTTACTTACTCAGTTGTGTCTGATTCTTTGTGACCCCATGGACTGTAGCCTGCCAGGGTCTTCTGTCCATGGGATTCTCCAGACAAGAATACTGGAGTGGGTTGCCATTCCTTTCTCTAGAGGATCTTCCTGACCCAGGGATCGAACCTGGGTCTCCTGCATTGCAAGGAAATTCTTTACCATCTGAGCTACAGGGATCTCCAATCTTCACCCAACTGCTGACCCTGGTAGCCACAAATCAGATCTCTTTTTCTATGAGTTTGTGTGATTTTGAAGAATTGACCTGCAGCACTGCGTTAGCTCCTGGTGCACAAAATAGTGATTGGATATTTCTATACATTTCAAGATGATTACTACAATAAGTCTAGTTACCATCTGTCAGCATACAAAGGTATTATGTACTTATTGACTGTATTTCTCTACATTGTACATTTCATACCCGTGACTCATTTATTTTGTAACTGCAAGTTTATACCTCTTAATCTCCCTCATCTGTTTCTCTCATCTTCCATCCCACCCCCAGCAACTCCTGTTTGTTCTTTGTATCTATGACTGTCTCTGTTTTATTGTATTTGTTCATTTGTTTTGTTTTTCTAGATTCCACATATAAATGAAGTTCCATGGTATTTGTCTTTCTCTGTCTGACATTTCACTTAGCATGATACTCTTTAGGTTCATCCACATTGTTGTAAATGGCAAGATTTCATTCTCTTTTATGGCTGAGCAATAAAGATTCTATTATGTAAACTATATATATATTGCTGGATTGTATGGTAGTTCTGTTTTTAATTTTTTGAAGGACCTCCATACTGTTTTCCTAGTGGCTATACCAGTTTACATTCCCACCAACAGTGCTCAAGGCTTCCTTTTTCCCCACATCCTTGCCAATACTTTATCTGACAAATGTAAGGTGATACCTCATTTGGTTTTGGTTTACATTTCCTGGGTGATTAGTGACGTTGAACATCTTTTCATATTCCTATTTGTTTTATTTTTAATTATTTATGTAATTTTATTTTTGGCTGTGTTGGGTCCTTGTTGCTGCAGATGGGCTTTCCTCTAGCTGCACCGAGCAGGGGCTGTTCTTCATTGGGGTGCACACACTTGTCATTGCAGTGACTTCTCTCGCTTCAGAGTGCAGACTCTAGGGCATGTGGGCTTCAGTTGTTGTAGGATGTCAGTTCAATAGTTGTGGCCAGGCTTAGTTGTCCCACAGCATGTGGAATCTTCCAGGACCAGGGATCAAACCCATGTCCCATGCATTGGCAGTTGGATTCTTAACTATTAGATTGCCAGGGAAGTCCTTATGTGCCTATTTGCCATCTGCACATCCTCTTTGGAAAAATGTCTATTCAAGTTCTCTGCCACTTTTAAATTGGACTTTTTTTAAAGTATGAGTTCTTTGTATACTTTGCATATCAATGCCTTGTCAGACATATCATTTGCAAATATCTTCTACCATTCAGTAGGCAGTCTTTTTATTTGTTGATAATTTCCTTTCCTGTGCAAAAGATTTTGAGTTTAATTAGGTCCCATCTGTTTGTTTTCACAAAAATATTGCTAAGACCAATATCAAAGAGCCTACTGCCTGTTTTCTTCCAGGAATTTTACAATTCAGCTCTTATACCTAAGTGCTTAATTCATTTTGAATTTATTTTTGTTTATGGTGCGAGAAAGTAGTCTAGTTTGATTCTTTTGCATGTTTTCACAATGCCATTAATTGAAGTCTAGTTTTCACAGTACCATTACTTGAAGAGTCTGTCCTTTTGTATATCCTTGTCTCTTGTCTTCATAGATTAACTGTCCATGGAAGTGTGGCTTTATTTCTGGGCTCTCTATTCTGTTCCATTGATTTATGGGTCTGTTTTTGTGCCACTACCAAACTTTTGGTGTCTGTAGCTTTGTGTTATAGTTTAAAAATCAGGGCACATATGCTTTCAGCTTAGTTTTTCTTTCTTCAGATTGTTTTGACTGTTCAGGTTTTTTGTGTGTGTTTCCATACACATTTTAGAGCTATTCATTATAGTTCTATGAAAAATGCCATTGGAATTTTGATAGGGGTTGAACTGAATCTGTAGGTTGCCCTGAGTAGTATGGTCATTTTAACACCATTAACTCTTCCAGTCTCTGAGCACAATGTATCTTTCAGTTTGTTTGTGTAATCTTCACTATCTTTCATCAGTGTTCAATGACCCTATTTTTTAAAAAACTTTTAATTTTATAATGGAGTATAGCTGGTTAACAATGTTGTGATCATTTCAGGAGGATTGCAAAGGGACTCAACCATACATACACATGTATCCATTCTCCCTAAACCCCCCTCCCTTCCAGGCTGCCACATAACATTAGGCAGAGCTCCCTGTGGTATACAATAGGACCTTATAGGTTATCCATTTCAAATATAGCAGTGTGTATATATCAGTCCCAAACTCCTCACTCCCTCCTCCCTCCTTCCTTCCCCCCGGTGGCCATGTTTGTTCTCTTAAATCTGTGAGTATGTTTCTGTTTTGTAAATAAGTTTATTTGTATAATTTCTTTTTAGATTCTGCATATAAGGGATGTTATATTTATCTTTCTCTGTCTGACTTAAGTCACTCAGTATGACACTCTTTATGTCCACCCATGTTGCTGCAAATACATTATTTCATTCTTTTTAATGGCTGAGTAATATTCCATTGTGTATATGTACCACATCTCCTTTACCCATTTCTCCGTTGATGGACATTCAGGTTGCTTCCATGTCTTGGGTATTGTAAACAGTGCTGCAATTAACACTGGGGTGCATGTATCCTTTTGGACTATGTTTTTCTCCAGATATATGCCCAGGAGTGGGATTGCTGGATCATATGGTAGCTCTGTTTTTAGTTTTTTAAGGAACCTCCATACTGTTCTCCATAGTGGCTGTCCTAATTTCCATTCCCACCAACAGTGTGGGAAGGCTTCCTTCTCTCCACACCCTCTCCAGCATTTATTGTTTGTGGATTTTAGTCACTTTGACTGGGATAAGGTGATAATCTTATTATAGTTTTGATTTTCATTGCTCCAATAACTGGCACTGATGAGTGTCTTTTCGTTTGCCTCTTGGCTATCTGTATGTCTTCTTTGGAGAAATGTCTCTTTAGGTCTTCTCCCCTTTTTTTGATTTTTTTTTTTAATATTGAGTTGCATGAGCTGTTTTTAAATTTTGGAGACTAAACCCTTGTCGATCACATCATTTGAAAATGTTTTCTCCCAGTCTGTGAGTTGCAATGACCCTATTTTTATATTAGGTCATACTCTGAGGTACTGAGGATTAGGATTTATGCATAGCAATTTGGGTGGGCAGGGGCATAGTTCAACCCATAACATAAGTGTTTGCTGATGACCGATAGGGGGAAGAATTTTAGAGGCAGAGGATAGTTGGGAAAGTGGATCCAAGTAGTAGGTGTAAAGAATGCTTGAGATGATGGATGATGTGGAGTTCAGGTTTCTGGTTAACAGGTAATAGGGGATGTGATGTATTAGAACTGATGGCCAAGCAGGACAAGGTGGTGTCTTTGGACAAGTGTTCTCTCCTGCAACTCTCAGTAGGATGGTGGCCAAGGGAGGGGAGAAATAGCCCTCAGTGTGCTCATCTCAGGAAAAAGAGAAACTCTGAGAGCTTCTTTCTCTAGTTCTGAGGTGCTGTGGTGGCCTTAGGAGGGCCTGTCTCTCTTAGAACAAGAAGCTGGGAATACTTCTTTGCAAGGGTTGTGCTGTGGTAGCCAAGACAGGAGATGTTGAGATGTGTGTTTATCATCTGATGGTGTGGTGATGTGGTGCTTACTACTCAGGTAACTTCATGAAGCTGCAACTATTTTGTCAGCCATAGAATGTGTGGTATCATGAAGAAAATTCTTAACCTGTTTCAGCAATAATAAAACTCAAATTTTGAAGGGGGCATGTGTATTCTTAAAGGGAGAAACTTTTATTGGATGTGAGAACGTAGAATTCTTTAACTCGTTCTTTTTGATATGATGCTGCTAAGTGAGGTTTCTGTGTTCAAGACATGATGGAACTTCTATTAGAATGATCTTCACAAATTTGTCAAATGGAAGAAGTTTGGTTTGGGTGTCTATCTGTTGTTTCCTTCTATACAGGTATTCGTATTCCCTCTGCTTATATTTCCTTTTCCTTTCACTCTCCAGGAAAAAAAAAAAAAGAAAGAAGGAAAGAACAAGAGCTAATTTTAAACTGTTACTTGTGATGTTAGAAGGTTTCACATTGTTACTTTCTGATTTCGATTACCCCTCATCAGGATGGAATAAATCATACCTTGTTTTATAGGAGATGTTTATCTTTTATAAACTGAGCCACAGAGAGAGTGAGTGGCTTTGCTCAAGGTTATACATCTTGTTAGAGAAATGCTTTCTTGATTCAAACTGAGTCAGGTAGACTTTCAAGTCCCCTTTTCTCCAGGGAATTATTTATTCCCTAGGCTAACAAACATGCAGCCCCCTTCAAGTGGATTTGGGGTGAAAGAAGATGCTAGTATAATAAAGGCAGCTCCCTGCTTTTCCTTTTGTGAAGGGCTGAGACCAGGTGTCATCTCTGTTTTTATCATTTAGTAGCTATGTATGCAATTCCTTAGCCTCAGATGTAAAATAGGGCTAATAACATCTACCCCCAGGGTTATGATGATGAAAATAAATACTATGTGAAAGAACTGAGGAAATCAATGCTTGGCATAGTGTATGTTTATTATTTATTTATTTTATTTTTGACTGCATTGAGTCTTCCTTGCTGCTCACAGGCTTTTTCTATTTGTTGTGAGAAGGGACTACTCTCTAATCATGGTGTGTGGGCTTCTCACTGCAGTTCTCTTGTTGCAGAGCACAGGCTCTAGAGCTCATGGGTTTCAGTAGTTGGGGCACAGGGGCTTAGTGGTTGCGGCTTATGGGCTTTGTTGCCCCATGGCATGTGGGATCTTTCCAGACCAGGAATGGAACCCGTGTCTCCTGCGTTGGCAGGCGAATTCCCAACCACTGAACCACGAGGGAAGTCCTCTTGTATGTTTTAATAATGATTATTTCTTTATCTTTGCTATTTGGATTCATAACCAGAATGCTAGGAAAAAAATTCACAGCAGTTGGTAATGATGGACGAGGGGATAGATGAAGTGGTTAGGAAAATTTTAAGTATATCTCAACCCACATAAAGGTCAAAAGTCCAGACCTAAAATTTGGCTTTAGTTTTTGAGTTAGAATATATTATTATTCCACAGAGGGGGAAAAAAAATCTTTAGTAAAAAGGACTACTGATTCTGACTTCTCCCAAGTTAGTGCAATCTCTGTTTTAACAGGTCCAAATTAATCAAGCATTACTGTCTTCAGTTCTTCAAGTGTGGCTGAGCTATTATTAAGGGTAATTCAGGAACATCAGCAATTTCCTCTCAACCTTAAGAGCCAAAGGAATTCCGTTGGAATGTGAGCTTGAGTGTAAGACGGAAATGGGAGGATGAGACTCTTAGTAAATTTTAGCCCCATATAATTGAGTCATTCCCTCATTGAGGCCTGTACTGGAGCCTCCTGAATAATACGGACTTGAGATGGTTCCTGTGGTGGCATTCTCCAACTCTAGGGTGCTTCACCATTACTAGGGACCTGGAAAAAAAGCCCTTCACTCAGGGATTCTGTGCCGCTGACATTAGCTGAGACCCAGGTCTCTGCATTTCTGTAAGGCTGTCATGGTGGTTCTGATGCAGAACACCAACAGGTGATGCTTTGAGAATTTCTAAGCAACTGATAAAAACTTACCATTTGCCAAATGTAGGCATTTCATGTCTGACCAATTGCTTTCTGTTGTCCTTTTTCTTGCTTGTTGTGCTTGGCACCTTGTGATGTCCATGAATGGGAGCTTAATATATATTAGGGTATGAAGTAATCTTGGGAAATTTTATCTTTAAAATATTAGCACTTCACAGAAAGGGTCAACATAAATCATTTCTCATATTGTCCTCTGGTAGATGTTGGGGGCTTCCCTAGTGCTGCAGTGGTAAAGAATCCACCTGCCAAAGCAGGAAACACAAGAGACTCGGGTTCAGTCCCTGGGTTGGAAAGATTTCCTGGAGTAGGAAATGGCAACCCATTTCAGTATTCTTGCCTGGAGAATTCCATGGACAGAGGAGTCTTGTGGGCTACAGTCCATGGGGTCATAAGGAGTTGGACATGACTGAGCACATGTGTACACATACAAGATGTTGGCTGTATTTTTCCTCCTAGTTCCTCCAGCTTCTTGAAGCATGGTTTTCCATTTTCTTTGTAATAGAATGCCCAGTAAAGGAAGTTAAGTGCATCAGTCCTATGGCTGTATTTTCTACAAAATTCAATAATGCTGATCTCTTTAATTCAGATCTCTTAGGGGCATAGAATCAAGAATCAAATGTATAAGGCTAGAAGAATCCATCAAATGCCACCTAGTATGCTCCTTGCCTTTGGCGGGATCACATGTAGGTCAGTCTATTGTAACTGAATTTCCAAGGGTACTAGAGCTATGTGTGCCTACACTGTGGGGGACCCCACTTGAACCCATGTTCCCTCCTCTCTGCCTCCTAGATTACAAAAGTCATTTCTCTGCACATTAGCTATTTATTATAGGACTGTCTGAAGCACGAAGAGGCACCAGGTCTTCCAACGAATGTCTGGAGACTTTGATGTGGTTGGCAGACATATTCCTCATGAAGAATGAAAGGATCATTGAAAGGAAGAAACTTCAGCATCCTGCTTTAAGTAGAAAAACTGAGACCCAAAAAGTGTGGCTTAGAAGCTGCAATAGGAATGTCCTCTAGTTGGGAAGTGCTGCTGTATTGTCACAGGGATGACCTATGACCATGCTCCCTGCCCCCGTCCCCCAAAACCAAATCAATAGGCATAACAAGGGATTCTGGCAGCAAGACTTATTGATATTCAGGTATCCTCTTTGAGTTTTATATTAGCAAAGAAATGTTTTGAATTGTCTTGCTTAACCGAAAATTTTCCATAGTACTTTCTTAGAGAGGCATTTGTCAGAACAGTATGCAAAACAGGCAAGGAGTGGGAACAAGAAAAAGGCCAATTGTAACATGAATTAACAATTTCTCAAAATTGGAATGAAAACAGTTTTATGTTAGAATGTACTTGTCTTTTACTCTCCTCGATGGAGGAGCCTGGTAGGCTGCAGCCCATGGGGTCGTGAAGAGTCAGACACGACTGAACGACTTCCCTTTCACTTTTCACTTTCATGCACTGGAGAAGGAAATGGCAACCCACTCCAGTGTTCTTGCCTGGAGAATCCCAGGGACGGGGGAGCCTGGTGGGCTGCCGTGTATGGGGTCGCACAGAGTTGGACGTGACTGAAGTGACTTAGCAGCAGCAGCAGCAGCAGGCACGCCTGGGCAACCACTGATCTAGTGCCCTGTACACAGTAGATACTCAATAAGTGCTCATAACCTGTTTATTTCAATTCAGTGTATCAGTGAAATAGGAGTCTTTGACTTGGATTCTTTCAGCTCTGAGGTCAGAATCATGGGAGTTTTCAGTGTATTTTCACATGTATTCCTACATCTCCAAAGATAACATCTCCAAAGTATTGGGACTTTTGGTCAATGTGGGCATTGCATTTGCCTCTTGGTGGGGGGGTTTAGAATGGGCTTCCCAGGTGGCTCAGTGCTAAAGAATCTGTCTGCCAGTGCAGGAGCCACAGGAGATGCAGTTGCAGTCCCTTGGTTGGGAAGATCCCCTGGAGGAGGAAATGGCAATCCACTCCAGTAGTCTTGCCTGGAAAATCCCATCGACAGAGGAGCCTGGCAGAATACAGTACATATGGTCTCAAAAAGTTAGACATGACTGAGAAGGGTTTGGTTTGGGACCGGCAAGCGAGTGCTTGGAATTTGCCTAAGTGGACCTGATACCACAATGCCATGTCTCAGTCAGGCAGCTGGACTCAGGACGTGGCCAAACGTATTCAGGATCAGTTAGCCAGCTTCACTGTCTGTGTGTCTACCCTGGGCTGACACCCCCAAGGACTTGGATAAAATGTTGCACTGACGGAAAGTAAAATTACCGCTAGGCTTTCTTTAGTGTCCTGTTTGTGTCTTATCATAAATATTTATTATTTTGGTGAAAAGAATTTTCCTTGTTTGTAATATTCCATCTTCTGGGAAGAAAATATTGAGATAAGAGGGCATTTATCATTCTAGAGTTTATTGGCTTGTACTGTTTATTTATTCTTGAAAGGAAAACAATCTCTACACCAGGAAGTGGTAACATGACAGAGCCAAGTGTACAGATGTGTGGTGGAAAAAACTTGAATGACAAAGACTCAGACTGTTTTAGTGGTGTCTTTTTTCCGAAAATGATCTGCCTTCATGTTCATGGCACTCATCCTCTGCTCCCTCCCTGATCCAGTTCATGCTATCTCCTTGCCAGCCTATAAGACCCTGGGAAAGTCATCTCAGTCTTGGTTTTTCCATTTGCAAAATGAGAGATTGGAGCTGTGACCCTAGAGATTTCATCTTTAATGGCTGTAACTGTTATTTTTTGAAAAATTGAGGCTCTTTTTTGTATATTATGTTAGCAAAATGAATATCCCACAAAACCCCAGAAATCAGAAAAGTATAAACTAGAATTTTTCAGCACTCATTAGTACGTGGGTCGACAGATAAGAAGAGGGTTGAGTGTTAGGGTGGACACTTCTTTCCTACAAGTATGGAAAGGGCAGTGATCTCAGTTGAAAGGAATGGTTCTCACTACAGTGGACCTCTGGGAAGTCGTGCCCAGGATGTTGGGTTCTGCTCTTGGATGGGTGTGTAGAGAACCGAGATCACATCCCACTTGTGCTTTACCACTGTATTCTCCACCTCCTTCCAGTGTACCACCATTCTTTGTCTCAACCCTCTCCTTCTCTCCCTCTCTTCTGTGTAAGAGTTTTTTTATCTATGATTGTCTTTTCTTCTTGCTCCATTTCATCCCTTTCTCCTATGTTTCTTCTTTTTGTTTGTCCTTTATTCTTTAGACATAAAGCCCTTATTTTACTTTTTTTAGCGTATTATTTTTTATTAAAGTATAGTTGATTTACAGTATTGTTAGTTTTAGGTGTAAAACATAGTGATTCAGTATTTTTAGAGGTTATAATCTATTTAAAGTTATTATTAAATAATGGCTGGATTTCTCTGCACCTTACAATATGTCTTTATATCTTATTTACTTTATGGATAGTAGTTTGTATGTTTTAATCCCACATCCCTATTTGCCCCCTCCCCATTCCCTTTCCTCACCAGTAACCATTAGTTTGTTCTCTACATCTGTGAGTCTATTTCTGTTTTGTTGTATAAATTTGTTTGTTTCATTTTTTATTCCACGTGTAAGGCATAACAGAACAGATTTCTCTATGTGACTTATTTCACTAAGTTTAATACTCTGTAGGACCATCCACATTGTTACAAATGGCAGAACTTCATCTTTTCATGACTAATATTCCATTGCATATATAGTACACATACATACACACACTATACACACACCCACACACATATTGCACTTTTTAAAAATCTATCCATCTATTGGTGGACACTTAGGTTGCCTTAATATCTTGACTATTGTAAATAATACTGCTGTGAACACTAGGGTGTGTATCTTTCAAATCAATGTATTTGTTTTCTTTGGATATGAACCCAGGAGTGGAATTGCTGGATTATATGGTAGTTCTATTTTCAATTATTTGAGAAACCTCCATTCTGTTTTCCATAGTGGCTGCACCAGTTTACATTCCCATCAACAACCTAGGAGGGGTCCCTTTTCTCTGTATCCTCACCAGCATTTGTAATTTGTGGTCTTTTTGATGATAGCCATTCTAACAGGTGTGAGGTAGTATCTCATTGCAATTCTTTTTTTTTTTTTTTGCCAAGCCATGCTGTGAGACTTGTGAGATTTTAGTTCTCTGACCAGGGATCGAACCCAGGCCCTCAGCAGTGAGAGTGCTGAGTCCTAACCACTGGACCATCAGGGAATTCCTCTCATTGTGATTTTGATTTGCATTTTTCTTATGATCAGTGATGTTGAGCATGTTTTCATGAACCTTTTAGCCATTTTTATGTCTTTTTTTGGAAAAATGTCTATTGAGATTTTTTGCCCATTTTTTTTTTTGTATTGACATTTTTATTTTTATTTTTTTGAGTAGTTTTTATTTTTATTTTTTTAATTTTATTTTATTTTTAAACTTTACATAATTGTATTAGTTTTGCCAAATATCAAAATGAATCCGCCACAGGTATACATGTGTTCCCCATCCTGAACCCTCCTCCCTCCTCCCTCCCCATTCCATCCCTCTGGGTCGTCCCAGTGCACCAGCCCCAAGCATCCAGTATCGTGCATCGAACCTGGACTGGCAACTCATTTCATACATGATATTTTACATGTTTCAATGCCATTCTCCCAAATCTTCCCACCCTCTCCCTCTCCCACAGAGTCCATAAGACTGTTCTATACATCAGTGTCTCTTTTGCTGTCTCGTACACAGGGTTATTGTTACCATCTTTCTAAATTCCATATATATGCGTTAGTATACTGTATTGGTGTTTTTCTTTCTGGCTTACTTCACTCTGTATAATAGGCTCCAGTTTCATCCACCTCATTAGAACTGATTCAAATGTATTCTTTTTAATGGCTGAGTAATACTCCATTGTGTATATGTACCACTGCTTTCTTATCCATTCATCTGCTGATGGACATCTAGGTTGCTTCCATGTCCTGGCTATTATAAACAGTGCTGCGATGAACATTGGGGTACACGTGTCTCTTTCCCTTCTGGTTTCCTCAGTGTGTATGCCCAGCAGTGGGATTGCTGGATCATAAGGCGGTTCTATTTCCAGTTTTTTAAGGAATCTCCACACTGTTCTCCATAGTGGCTGTACTAGTTTGCATTCCCACCAACAGTGTAAGAGGGTTCCCTTTTCTCCACACCCTCTCCAGCATTTATTACTTGTAGACTTTTGGATTGCAGCCATTCTGACTGGTGTGAAATGGTACCTCATGGTGGTTTTGATTTGCATTTCTCTGATAATGAGTGATGTTGAGCATCTTTTCATGTGTTTGTTAGCCATCTGTATGTCTTCTTTGGAGAAATGTCTATTTAGTTCTTTGGCCCATTTTTTGATTGGGTCATTTATTTTTCTGGAGTTGAGCTGTAGGAGTTGCTTGTATATTCTCGAGATTAGTTGTTTGTCAGTTGCTTCATTTGCTGTTATCTTCTCCCATTCTGAAGGCTGTCTTTTCACCTTGCTAATAGTTTCCTTTGATGTGCAGAAGCTTTTAAGGTTAATTAGGTCCCATTTGTTTATTTTTGCTTTTATTTCCAATATTCTGGGAGGTGGGTCATAGAGGATCCTGCTGTGATGTATGTCAGAGAGTGTTTTGCCTATGTTCTCCTCTAGGAGTTTTATAGTTTCTGGTCTTACGTTGAGATCTTTAATCCATTTTGAGTTTATTTTTGTGTATGGTGTTAGAAAGTGTTCTAGTTTCATTCTTTTACAAGTGGTTGACCAGATTTCCCAGCACCACTTGTTAAAGAGATTGTCTTTAATCCATTGTATATTCTTGCCTCCTTTGTCAAAGATAAGGTGTCCATATGTGCATGGATTTATCTCTGGGCTTTCTATTTTGTTCCATTGATCTATATTTCTGTCTTTGTGCCAGTACCATACTGTCTTGATAACTGTGGCTTTGTAGTAGAGCCTGAAGTCAGGTAGGTTGATTCCTCCAGTTCCATTCTTCTTTCTCAAGATAGCTTTGGCTATTCGAGGTTTTTTGTATTTCCATACAAATTGTGAAATTATTTGTTCTAGCTCTGTGAAGCATACTGTTGGTAGCTTGATAGGGATTGCATTGAATCTATAAATTGCTTTGGGTAGTATACTCATTTTCACTATATTGATTCTTCCAATCCATGAACATGGTATATTTCTCCATCTGTTAGTGTCCTCTTTGATTTCTTTCACCAGTGTTTTATAGTTTTCTATATATAGGTCTTTAGTTTCTTTAGGTAGATATATTCCTAAGTATTTTATTCTTTCCATTGCAATGGTGAATGGAATTGTTTCCTTAATTTCTCTTTCTGTTTTCTCATTATTAGTGTATAGGAATGCAAGGGATTTCTGTGTGTTGATTTTATATCCTGCAACTTTACTATAGTCATTGATTAGTTCTAGTAATTTTCTGGTGGAGTCTTTAGGGTTTTCTATGTAGAGGATCATGTCATCTGCAAATAGTGAGAGCTTTACTTCTTCTTTTCCAATTTGGATTCCTTTTATTTCTTTTTCTGCTCTGATTGCTGTGGCCAAAACTATGTTGAATAGTAATGGTGAAAGTGGGCACCCTTGTCTTGTTCCTGACTTTAGAGCAAGTGCTTTCAATTTTTCACCATTGAGGATAATGTTTGCTGTGGGTTTGTCATATATAGCTTTGATTATGTTGAGGTATGTTCCTTCTATTCCTGCTTTCTGGAGAGTTTTTATCATAAACGGATATTGAATTTTGTCAAAGGCTTTCTCTGCATCTATTGAGATAATCATATGGTTTTTATTTTTCAATTTGTTAATGTGGTGTATTACATTGATTGATTTGCAGATATTGAAGAATCCTTGCATCCCTGGGGTAAAGCCCACTTGGTCATGGTGTATGATCTTTTTAATGTGTTGTTGGATTCTGATTGCTAGAATTTTGTTAAGGATTTTTGCATCTATGTTCATCAGTGATATTGGCCTGTAGTTTTCTTTTTTTGTGGGATCTTTGTCAGGTTTTGGTATTAGGGTGATGGTGGCCTCATAGAATGAGTCTGGAAGTTTACCTTCCTCTGCAATTTTCTGAAAGAGTTTGAGCCTGCTGTTTGTTTTTTTGATATTAGGTTGGATGAGGTGTTTATATGTTTTATAACTGCTTGTAGGTCATAGCATTTGCACATGTTTTCTCCCATTTGTAAGTTGTCTTTTTGTTTTGTTGATAGCTTCCTATGCTGTGCCAGCGCTTTTCAGTTTAATAAGGCCCTATTTAATTTTGCTCTTATTTCTTTTGCTTCGGGAGCTAGACCAAAAAAAATATTGCTATAGTTTATGTAGCTGTCCAGTTTTCCCAGCACCACTTATTGAAGAGGTTATCTTTTCTTCATTGTATATTCTTTCCTCCTTTGTCGTAAATTAATTGACCTTAAGTGTGTGGATTTATTTTGGGGCTATTCATTTTACTTATAAAAATTTCTTTGCTTTTTTTATCCTTCTTAATTTTTAATGAGAAATCTTGCTTTTGTAAAAACTAAATAGAGTTAGATTGATTTTTGTGTATATGGCCCTTGCATGAAGATGATTTTCCAAGCCCAAACTACACAAAGCAATCAAAATGCAAATACTAGGAACAGTAAAAGCTTCTTGAATTTGCTGTTAAAAAAAATATGAGTGAAGAGTAAGGTGTTGGTGTAATACCCCAGGACTGGGCGATGTAAATTGTCTTACCACTTGAAGGTTTTTGGAGGCAAGTAACATTGTGAGTTAGAAAGTTTTTCTTCATTTTACACAGCACCATGAGGGAGGTTGGGTTTTCAGAACAAATATCTAAGGCTTCCTAGAAAATTTGAGAAGCCTGAAAGTGGAAACTGTGCTGCGGGAGTGCTCAAGTAAGCGGAGATCCAGCTTCCGTCATCCTATCCATAACCTTACTTTTTAGAAAAACTTAAATTTAAAGGGCTTCTTCTTCTTTTTTTTTTTTTTTGGCTCAGCTGGTAAAGAATCTGCCTGCAATGAGGGCAACCTGGGTTCGATCCCTGGGTTGGGAAGATCCCCTGGAAAAGGGAAAGGCTACTCATTCTAGTATAATAGTTTAAAAAATGTTGATGATATATAACATTGGGCTTCCCTACTGGCTCAGTGGTAAAGAATCTGCCTGCCAGTGTTGGAGACACAGGTTCAATCCCTGGGTCGGGAAGAGCCCCTGGAGAGGGAAATGGCAACTCATCCCAGCATTCTTGCCTGGAGAATCCCATGGACAGAGCAGCCTGGCAAGCTACAGTTCATGGGGTGGCAAAGAATTGGACACAACTTAGTGACTAAACAACAACAACAACATTATATTAGTTTCAGGTGTACAACACATAATGATTTAATGTTTATATATATTGCAAGACTATGGCCTTCCCTCAAAGCTCAGTTGGTAAAGAATCCACTTGCAATGCAGGAGACCCTGGTTCGATTCCTGGATTGGGAAGCTCCACTGAAGAAGGGATAGGCTACCTACTTCAGTGTTCTTGGGCTTCACTTGTGGCTCAGCTGGTAAAGAATCCACCTGCTATGAGGGAGACCTGGGTTTGATCCCTAGGTTGGGAAGATCCCCTGGAGTAGGGAAAGGCTACCCACCACAGTATTTTGGCCTGGAGAATTCCATGGAAGGGGTCACCGTAATGTCTGGTTAGCATCCATCACAACATATAGTTAATATTCTTTTTCTGGTGATGAGAACTTTCAAGATATACTTTCTAACAACCTTTAAATATACAGCATAGTATTTTTAGCTGTAGTCATTATGCTGTACATTCCATGACCTATTTATTTTATACCTGAAAGTTTGTACCTATTGACCCTCTTCAGCCATTTTGCCTGTCCCCACCCCTTGCTTCTGGTAACAACCAATCTGTTTCTGTATCCAAGGGTTCACTTTTGTTTTGTTTCTTTTTTTTTTTCTTAGATTTCATATATAGTGAGATTCTGAAACTGATCACATGGACCACAGCCTTGTCAAATCAGTCAGTCCTAAAGGAAATGAGTCCTGAATGTTCATTGGAAGAACTGATGATGAAGCTGAAACTCCAATACTTTGGCTACCTGATGCAAAGAACTGGCTCATTGGGAAAGACCCTGATTTTGGGAAAGATTGAAGGCAGGAGGAGAAGGGGACAACACAGGATGTTGGGTTTTCAGAACAAATGAAAACCCATTTGTTCTTCATGGCAAATGAAAAACATTGGACCACGGACTTGATGGACATGAGTTTGAGCAAGTTCCAGGAGTCCGCGAGGGACAGGGAAGCCTGGCATGCTGATTAAAGGCAAAAGGAGAAGAGGGCGGCAGAGGACGAGATGTTTAGACAGAATCACTGACTCAATGGACATAAATTTGAGTAAACGCTGGGAGAAAGTGAAAGACAGGTAAGCCTGGCATGCTACGTCCATGGAGTCACAAAGAGTCAGACACGATTGAGCGACTGAACTGAACTGAGATCCTATGGTATTTGTCTTTCTCTGAATTATTTCACTTAGCATAATGCCCTCAGGTTCATCCATATTGTCACAAATGTATTTGTTGTTGTTCAGTTGTTAAGTTGTGTCCAACCCCATGGATTGCAGCACGCCAGGCTTCCCTGTCTTTCACTGTCTCCTGGAGTTTACTCAAATTCACTTCCATTGAGTCAGTGATGCTATCTAACCATTTCATCCCCTGCCACCCTCCTCTCCTTCTGCCTTTAACCTTTCCCAGCGTCAGGGTCTTTTCTAATGAGTTGACCCTTTGATTAGGTGGTCAGAGTATTGGAGCTTCAGCTTCAGCATCAGTCCTTCCAATTCAGGGTTGATTTCTTTTAGGATTGACTGGTTTAATCTCCTTGTTGTCCAAGGATCTCTCAAGAGTCTTCTCTAGCACCACAATTAGAAGGCATCAATTCTTCGGTGCTCAGCCTTCTTTATGGTCCAACTCTCACATCTGTACATGACTACTGGAAAAACCACATCTTTGACTCTACAGGCCTTTGTTGGCAAAGTGTTCTCTCAGCTTTTTAATACACTGTCTAGGCTTGTCATAGCTTTCCTTCCAAGAAGCAAGTATGTTTTAATTTCATGGCTGCAGTCACCATCTGCAGTGATTTTGTAGCCGAAGAAAATAAAATCTGTCACTGCTTCCACTTTTTCCCCTTCTATTTGCTATGAAGTGATGGGACCAGATGCCATGATCTTTGTTTCACAAATATATATCTTCACTTAGTTTGCTCCCATATACTGGTTATTGTAAAGAATGCTGCAGTGATCATGTGGATGCATATATCTTTTCAAGTTAGTTTTTTTGTTTTCTTGCATCAGTACTCAGAAATACAATTGCTGGCATATGGCAGTTCTACTTTTAATTTTTTGAGGGACCTCCATACTATTTTCCACAGTGGCTGCACATTACTACCAGCAGTGGACAAGAGTTCTCATTTCTCAGCATCCTTGTAAACACTTGTTATTTTTATTATTTATGGTCTTTTTGATGATAGCCATTCTGAAAGATGTGAGGTGATATCTTATTATGGTTTTAATTTGCATATCCCTGATGATTAGTAACATTGAGCATCTTTTCATGTATCTGTTGGACATCTGTATGTCTTATTTGGAAAGATGTTGATTTAGATCCTTTGCTCATATTTTGTTTGAGTTGTTTGGTTTTTTTGGCTACTGAGATGTATGAGTTTTTTTTTTAATATATATATATTTTGGATATTAGCACTTTACTGGATATACGATTTGCAAATATTTCTCCCATTCAGTAGTTTGCCCTTTCATTTTGTCAATGGTTTCCTTTGCTGTGCAGAAGGTTTTTAGTTTGACGTAGTTGCATTTGTTTATTTTTGCTTTTGTTTCCATTGTCTGAGAAGACATATCCAAAACAAATACTGCTGAAACCAGTGTCAAAGAGCATACTGCCTATGTTTTCTTCTAATTTTATGGTTTTGGATCTTACATTAAAATCTTTAATCCATTTTGAGTTTATTTTTATATATGATATGGAAAGTAATCCAGCTTAATTATTCTGCATATAGCTGTCTAGTTTTCTCAGTGCCATATATTGAAGAGATGGTTATTTCCCCGTTATACATTCTTATCTCCTTTGTCTTAGAGCAGTTAGCCACATGTGTGTGTGCTAGGGTGCTTCAGTCATGTCTGACTCTTTGTGACCCTATGGACTGTAGCCTGCCAGGCTCCTCCAGGCAAGAAACGAGTGGGTTGCCATTTCCTTCTCCAGGATATCTTCCCAACCCAGGGATTGAACCCCTATCTCATGTCTCCTGCACTGGCAGACTCTTTACCACCTGGGAAGCCCAGTTGTCCATATAAATGTGGGTTAATTTCCAGGTTTTCTGTTCTGTTCCGTTGATCTGTGTGTCTGTTTTTATACCAAAACCATACTGCTTTGATTACTATAGCTCTGTAATATAATTTAAAGTCAGGAAGTGTGATGCTTCTTGCTTTTATCTTTCCAAAGATGATTTTGGTTATTGAGATCTTTTGTGATTCTATACCAGTTTTAGGATTGTTCATTCTATTTTGGTGAAAATGCCATTGTAATTTTAATAGGAATTGCATTGCATTTGGAGATTGCTTTCCATACTCTTTCTTTTAACCAGGAAATTCCCGGCCTGTTTTTTTAGCATATTGGTCTTTGCCTGAGGTTTCAATTGATAAAATAGCTCCCCTATTGTTATTTTTCATTTCTTTGTAGGGAGTGTGAATCAGTTGATTGTATTGGGATCAATGTATTCAGCTCTTGGTATACCTCATTAAAAAAGTGACTGGGAACCTAGTGAGTTAGAGGAGGATGAAAGGAGGTTTAAAGTCAAGTCATATGAGTTGAAGGGAAAGGTGACGTTTAATGTGAAAAACAGAAATCCAAGGCAGGAACAGAAGTGCGGTTTTTATAGTCCCAGGGCAGATGTATGAAAGGAGATAAGATCTTGGTATCTGTGAGGGCAGAAGCAGGGCTTGGATGTTGGAAGCCCTTGGGAACACATCAGGGCGTAGTCATTAGATTGGAGTTGTTTTACCATAGTATAGTTTGTCTAGCATGGTTCCAGCAAACAACTGAGCAGCTTGTTTGTTGGAACAAGTTACAGCAAGGGAAATACAGATAAATTTCAGCTTCACCTTAGAGGTTGAAATTAATGATCACTAGGGTCTTTGGGCTCTAATATTCTAACAGGTAATGGCTTGGGGTATCATATTTTGCTTAGTTCAAAACTGACTGCACATTTCAGATTACAACTTTAAACCTAAACTGCTTTACGAGGCATTGGCTTCAAAGATTCATTTGTGCCATATAATTCAAATTGCCTGTCCTGAGATAAAAGGGTTGCAAGGACATTGAATGCACCCAAAAACCCAACTCAGTTTTTAAACACATGAAGAAACTCTTATGAACTATAATCTGATGATGTAAGTGAAAATAAATAAAGAGCTTATGAGTTGAGATTTTTTTTTTCATATTTAGCTTTTAAATGGTAATTTTTAAGAATCAGGACACCATATATAAAATTTAATATTGTATTTATTCAAGATTACAATTTGGAGCAAATCTGTGATATTTAGTGTTTTAAATAGGGAAACAAAATTTAAGAGAGATTTAATTTTCCACACTTCCCTTTAATCATCTTTGAAATCCCTGCTAGGTACCAGCAAAATACTAATTTATTAGGGCCTTTTCCCTTAATATCATTTAGGGATTCTTAAGTAGTGCATAAAGTGACATTTTTTCTTTTCCTTTTGTCCCACAGAAATTTCTCAATTAGAAATGGAGATAACATTTTTAAGGGACATTCCAATATAGCTGAAACAGCTTGACTGTTTTCAGATTGAATACACACTCACTTGAATAACCTCAAGACTTTTTATGTAGCATTAAAAAACAAATTCCTTCTTCCTCTTCATCCTTGTCTCTAACAGAGCAGCAAAACCAAAATGCCAAATTTCACCGTCCCATAGGGAGAGTGGTGATTTTCTCTTTCCCTTTAATTTGTATGTCTTGTTTTGAGCAAGGAGGAAAGAGAGTGATTTAAAAATGTACATGAAGGGTCCTTTGTGTGATTAAATGCCCAAAAAAACACATTGAATTTGAAGTTCACGTTTTTGTTTTTGTTTTTTTTTTCGGCTAGAAGAGGCTTCTGCCCTTACTTCTTCTTTCGAGTGCCTTTTAAATTAGGAAGTACTCTCATTTGATGTCTGCTCATTCCAACTGTCACCCTTAGCTAATTTTAGTCTTTGTGAGAGTTTAAGACAAACAACTTGGGGAATTCCATATGATGCAAGATCCTCGACTCTTAGAATTTTAGAGCTGTGTCAGATACGGTTTAAAGATTTCAGTTCAGTTACTCAGTCGTGTCCTACTCTTTGTGACCCCATGGACTGCAGCACTCCAGGCTTCCCTGTCCATCGCCTACTCACGGAGCCTACTCAAACTCACATCTATGGCGTCGGTAGGGCCATCCAACCATCTCATCCTCTTTTGTCCCCTTCTCCTCCCACCTTCAATCTTTCCCAGCATCAGGGTCTTTTCCAATGAGTCAGCTCTTTGCATCAGGTGGCCAAAGTATTGGAGTTTCAGCTTCAACATCAGTCCTTCCAATGAATATTCAGGACTGATTTCCTTTAGGATGGACTGGTTGGATCTCCTTGCAGTCCAAGGGACTCTCAAGAGTCTTCTCCAACAGTTCAAAAGCATCAATTCTTTGGTGCTCAGCTTTCTTTATAGTCCAACTCTCACATCCATACACGACTACTGGAAAAACCATAGCTTTGACTAGACGGACCTTTGTTGTTAAAGTAATGTCTCTTTTCTTCCAAGGAGCAAGTGTCTTTTAATTTCATGGCTGCAGTCACCATCTGCAGTAATTTTGGAGTCCCCCAAAATAAAGTCTCTCACTGTTTCCATTGTTTCCCCATCTGTTTGCCATGAAGTGATGGGACCAGATGCCATGATCTTAGTTTTCTGAATGTTGAGTTGTAAGCCAACTTTTTCAGTCTCCTCTTTCACTTTCATCTAGAGGCTCTTTAGTTCTTCGCTTTCTGCCTTAAGGGTGGTGTCATCTGCATATCTGAGGTTATTGATATTTCTCCTGGCAATCTTGATTCCAGCTTGTGCTTTATCCAGCCTGGCATTTCTCATGATGTACTCTGCATATAAGTTAAATAAGCAGGGTGACAATATACAGCCTTGGCGTTCTCCTTTCCCTATTTGGAAATAGTCTGTTGTTCCATGTCCAGTTCTAATTGTTGCTTCTTGAAATGTTGCTTCTGCATACAGATTTCTCAGGATGCAGGTCAGGTAGTCTGATAGTCCCATCTGTTTAAGAATTTGCCACAGTTTATTGTGATCCACACAGTCAAAGGCTTTGGCATAGTCAATAAAGCAGAAGTGGATGTTTTTCTGGAACTCTCTTGCTTTTCCGATGATCCAGCAGATGTTCGCAATTTGATCTCTGGTTCCTCTGCCTATTCTAAATCCAGCTCGAACATCTGGAAGTTCATGGTTCACATATTGTTGAAGTCCGGCTTGGAGAATTTTGAGCATTACTTTGCTAGTGTGTGAGATGAGTGCAATTGTGTGGTAGTTTGAGCATTCTTTGGCATTGCCTTTCTTTGGGATTGGAATGAAAACTGACCTTTTCCAGTCCTGTGGCCACTGCTGAGTTTTCCAAATTTGCTGGCATATTGAGTGCAGCACTTTCACAGCATCATCTTTTAGGATTTGAAATAGCTCAACTGGAATTCCATCACCTCCACTAGCTTTGTTTGTAGTGATGCTTCCCAGGGCCCACTTTACTTCACATTCCAGGATGTCTAGGTAAGTGATCACACCATCATGGTTATCTGGGTTGTGAAGCTCTTTTTTTGTACAGTTCTTCTGTGTATTCTTGCCACCTCTTCTTAATATCTTCTGCTTCTGTTAGGTCCTTACCATTTCTATCCTTTATTATGCTCATCTTTGCATGAAACGTTCCCTTGGTATCTCTCATTTTCTTGAAGAGATTTCTAGTCTTTCCAATTCTGTTGTTTTCCTCTAATTCTTTGCTTTGATCACTGAGGGAGGCTTTCTTATCTCTCCTTGCTATTCTTTGGAACTCTGCATTAAAATGTTATATCTTTCCTTTTCTCCTTTGCCTTTAGCTTCTCTTCTTTTCTCAGCTATTTGTAAGGCCTCCTCAGACAGCCATTTTGCCTTTTTGCATTTCTTTTTCTTGGGAATGGTCTTGATCACTGCCTCCTATACAATGTCAAGAACCTCCATCCATAGTTCTTCAGGCACTCTATCAGATCTAATCCCTTGAATCTATATGTCACTTCCTTAATCTATTATGTCATTCTTGAATGGTCTAGTGGTTTTCCCTACTTTTTTCAATTTAAGTCTGAATTTGGCAATAAGGAGTTCATGATTTGAGCCACAGTCAGCTCCTGGTCTTGTTTTTGCTGACTGTATACAGCTTCTCCATCTTTGGCTGTAAAGAATATAATCAATCTGATTTTTATATTGACGGTGTGGTGATGTCCATGTGTAGAGTCTTCTCTTGTGTTGTTACAAGAGGGTGTTTCCTATGACCAGTGTGTTTTCTTGGCAAAACTCTGTTAGGCAATATGACCTGCTTCATTTTGTACTCTAAGGCCAAATTTGTCTGTTACTCCAGGTATCTCTTGATTTCCTACTTTTGCATTCCAGTCCCCTATAATGAAGAGGACATCTTTTTGGGGTGTTAGTTATAGAAGGTCTTGTAGGTCTTCATAGAACCATTCATCTTCAACTTATTCAACATTACTGGTCAGAGCATAGACTTAGGTTACTGTGGTATTGAATGGTTTGCCTTGGAAACTAACTGAGATCATTCTGTCATTTTTGAGATTGCATCCAGATATTGCATTTTGAGCTCTTTTGTTGACTGTGATGGCTACTCCATTTCTTCTAAGGGATTCTTGCCCACAGTAGTAGATATAATGGTTTAAAGATTTGGTTTATGACTATTATTGATTAGAACACAGAAGCCTGGAGTTCAGTGATTTACCAATGTTACCATTTGCTCAGTCGTGTCTGACTCTTTGTGACCCCATGGATGTACATCCAGGCCAGAATACTGGAGTAGGTAGCCATTCCCTTCTCCAAGGGATCTTCCCAACTCAGGAATTAAACCCATGTCTCCCACATTGTGGGTGGATTCTTTACCAGCTAAGCCACCATGGAAGCCCAAGATTACTGGAGCGGGTAGCCTATCCCTTCTCCAGTGAATCTTCTGGACCCAGGAATCGAACCAGGGTCTTCTGCATTGCAGTTGGATTCTTTACCAGCTGAACTACAAGGGATGGTATATATCAAGTTCAAAGGAATTGCCTGAAGAGTTCATATTTCCTGACTCCTTATGTAGTTAGTATTCTCTGTTCTGGGCTATAGATGGATGTGTGGGTAAGTTTTTTCCTCCAAGAACATTTTTCATGGATAAACTTATTTGATTTTAAAAATTATCACATAGTAATAACAGCATGGTAAGGCTGATGACTTTAATTAAATTCCTTAATGAATACATATGATTAATGTTACTGGTAAGGAAGTATACAAGTAAATTATGATATGTGATGTTTGTCCATTGCACTTAAAATATTGCTCTAATTATAAGTCCTTGAAATGCATGCATCAAGAACATTCAATTCAATTAGTTTGGGGTACTTTTCATAAAAAGAAACAAATAGTATCTATATTGAATTTAATTAAAGTAAATTGAAATCTGATGTTTCAAGAAAAGCCCCACAAAAAGCAATTCAGAAAGATCTTAATGGTAAATACTTTTTATTTTTCAGAAGCAAGAGAGAAAATGAGTAGTATATGACAAAATACATGAAATAGGAGTGAAATCAGCATGGGAGGCTGGACTGGAAGTTCCGTTAGGTCATTGGATGCAGTTGGTACCAAGAGACTAGGTTGAGGTTGCTTCAACTTTAGATGGAAGAGATTCCACTGGGTTTCATGAAATTCCCCATACTAGTTAGGTATGATTTTAGCAGCAAGAAAAACGAGAACATTTGAGTTATGGAGGCTACTCAAATACTTTGCCTTCAAAGTAGGTGGTCAGGAGGGAGTTGACTGCTGGTGTAGATTCAGGGACTCAGTGATGTCAGAGTGTTAGCTTTGTGGTTCTCTTTCCCACTTATTTGTCCCCTCATAATTGCATGATGGATGCTGTAGCTCCAAATATCTAGTCCTTATTCAAAGAGGGAGGGATGGTTATAGCTTTATTGCCCCATTTGCCTGGAAAGGAAAAATTTCCCAGAAGCTTTCCCTGCAGTTTTCCCTTTGAATCCTCTCAGTTAGAACTGGATTGTGTGACCACCTTCTGCAGAAAAGGAGGTTTGGGTGGGGAGAGTGTGCCCTGGCTAAGGCCCCTCATTGTCCATTGCCTTAATGCTGGAGAAAGGGACTGGGTAGTGGGATAATGAGGACCTGAGTTTACCCCACAAATTATGGCCCTCTTCTCCCTTTTTGGTGGCATGAACTAGGCCCGGTGAGTTTCTGTTTCTTATAGTCATGAAGGCACTAATAGAATATGAATTTTCAAAAAATGGTTTTGAGGTTGTGCTGAATGACTTTTTAAGGTGAAGACAAGTATTGTTACAGATAATCTGTGAAATTATTATTAGTCTGTTGCTTAATGATTGATTATATCAGAGTGGTGGTGTCCATTTTTCCTTACAGTTGGTAATTTTATAGTCTTCAAAATCATGTCTGATATTCTTTACATGCTGTGATATTGTCAATTGCTTGGACTCTGGGACTTCCTGGCCCACGGATTGAGCTCAGACAAGGGCTCCTCTACCCTTGTCTCCCAGGGGGAAATGGAACTGAGCGACCTTGGGGCAGTGCTGAATCCCCCCATGTGCCACCTGTGCATCTGGAAACTTACCCAGAACAGGCTGAGCAAATGCTTAAAGCCCAAGGTAGCTCATACTAAAGCTCTAGAAAAACTGCAAGTAAAGCCCAGGTTTTTTTTTTTTTTTTTTCTTTTTGCTGTGGTGGGCCTTCAGTGAGGCAGGCAGGCTTCTCTTTTTGCAGGCTCGGTAGTTACAGTGCACTGGTTTCTCTAGTTGTGGTGTTCAGGCTTTTGAGTTGTGACACTCGGGCTTATTTGCCTTGTGGCATGTGGGATCTTAGTTCCTCAACCAGGGATTGAACTTGTGTCCCCTGCATTGCAAGGCAGATTCTAAATCACTGGACCCCCAGGGAAGTCCCTAAAACTAGGGTTTATGTAGCATTTTCCAAACTGTTTCTACTTCTGTTTCCTTCATCTTAGATAAGTGTCTTACTACTGATGTAGCACTTTTGTGGGCCAGAGACTATGCATCTTCCTACAAGTACCTGTTCCCCATTTATGTTCTCTGATATAAAAAATGTACCTAGTTTTCATAATTGGATTCATCATCAAATGATCCACTAAATGTTGAGAAGGAATATCTTAAGTGCTTAAACTGATTCCTGTTAAGTGTAAAGGGTTGACAGATTTAACCTCCTTATGAATATTTATGTGTAAAGCATCCCTTGAGCTTGTGTATTCTGATGAGTGAAATGATGGAAGAGATAAGGATAGGTCTGAAGGGACCAGAGCTTGAAGCCTCTTGGCTCATAATGAAGGTGAAGACTGTAAATCTGAAAGAAGGAGGAAGACTGTCTCCTCTGTTTTTCTGATCTCAGATTCTTTTCTCAGTTCCTTAAACTCTCCCTGCATCATCTCTCATACTAAGTGTTTAGAAACATGCAATAGCATTTATTTCTAGAGGAGAAATTAGAAATCAGGCAGTCCAAATGCTTCACTTTTTTCTTTTTTAAATAGAGACATAATCAATATATAACCTTATATTCATTTTAGTTGTATAGCATACTGATTTCTTTTGTTTATATTTCAGAATAACAGCTATAGTCCAGTTAACACCCATCACTACACATAGTTACAAATATTTCTTTCTTGCCATGAGAATTTTGGGGATCTACTCTCTTAGCAGTTTTAAAATATACTGTGTTGTTGTTGAGTTGCTAAGTTGTGTTTGACTCTTTTGTTACCCTATGGACTATAGCCTGCCAGGCTTCTCTGTCCATGGGATTTCCCAGGAAGAATACTGGAGTGGATTGCCATTTCCTTCTCCAGGGGATCTTTGTGACCCAGGGATCGAACCTGTGTCTCCTGCATTGCCAGGCGAGTTCTTTACCCGGAGTCACTTGGGAAGCCCCAAATATACAATACAGTATTTATTAATAGTCAATATGCTGTACATTACATCTTCAGCATTTATTTTATAACTAGAAATTGTACCTTTTGACCACCTTCACCCATTTCATATACTTTATTTTACAGTCAAGAAAATTGAGGCCTAGATTGATTTGTTTATACTCCCAGGATATGTAACTCAGTGGCAGAAAAAACAGCTCTCTTGAATTTAGTTGCTTAATGTGATCTGAATTTCTTGGGAGTTTTGAATCACTGTGCATGTAACTACATGTTCAATTACACGTATACAAATCTTTTCATAATTATAAGCAGGTTAAAAATAATATTGTGGTTTGATCACTTCTCCATTTCTCTATTGGTCAGGTCACTATTATTATCCTCCGTTTGACAGTAGTGCTGTGGTTTTATATGAAAAATTTCATTTGGCTGCAGTTTTTAATGAACTTAAGACTTGGGGCTACTTAAGATTATAATGAAGACATATATCATTGGAAGGACTCATGCTGAAGCTGAAGCTCCAATACTTCGGCCACCTGATGTGAAGGGCGGATTCATTGGAAAAGACCCTACTGCTGGGAAAGATTGAGGCAGGAGGAGAAAGGGGCAACAGAAAATGAAATGTTTGGATGTCATCACCGACTCAATGGACATGAGTTTGAGCAAACTCTCTTCTCCTCATGAGGAGATAGTGAAGGACAGGGAAACCTGGTGTGCTGTAGTCCATGGGGATAGCAAAGAGTTAGACATGAGTTAGCGACTGAACAACAACATATAAAATGAAGTCAGGGTGAGTCTGGGAAAAGGTGAGTAGAGAAGAGGGAGATTCAGGGAATCCCCTGGAACTTGGCGGAGACGTCAGAGCAGAAGTGAGAGTTGTCAGAGATGACGTAGACTTAGTGACGCCACATCAGAGCCCTGAATTAGAAGTCAGGAGATCTGGGTTTACATCTGGTGAGTAATGTCACCCTTCTGAACCTTGGTGCACCTTTCTGCATCATGAGCGGGTTGGACTAGGTGATTTCAGCTGTCACCTGTTCTATGACTAGAAGGGGTTTAGCTAGGAAAAGAGGCCACCTTTGAAGTGACCTTTGCCACCTAGAGCCATGGAAGAGATGATGTAATGGATCTCAGTTCCAGATATACCAGTCTTTCATCCCATCAGCTGAGAGGCTGTGCTATGAAATTTTGAACCTGCCTTGCATCTCAGCTGAATGCAGCCATCTTAAGCTCCTTGAAGCAGTTTGAAAATAATGATATGCTAAGTTTGGATTTGTTCACAGTAAGTATGGTTTTCCATCAGATGGCCACTGGAATGACTTCATGGACCACTCATTGGTATTCGGTGATGGCACATAAAAGACAGTCAGTTTAGAGAATATTTTAAAAATGGGGCTTCTCCATGCCTAATGCAAAGGGAAAGAGGTCAGCCCCAAAATATGACCTATTTTTCAAAAATATGTCTAAATTATGGGGAGAGGGCATTAAAAAAGGTGCAATGACAGATGGTTGGTAGGTAAAATTTTGTGGCCTGAATTCTTAAGAACAGTATGTCTGCATTTTAGATATTTCATCTCATTTTCAGTACACGTTTCCAGATTTATTTTTGTTCAGAAAATTTAGTTGCTGAAAAGATAGAATTATTCGTCCATGAAATTGAATACAGGCTGAATAAGTAGTCCTAAAAGATAACAAAATATGCCTGTAATAGTTAGCTTCTTTCAATTCTTTTGCTTCGCACTGTGGTGAACTATATACAGGGTGGCCAAACCCATTTTTCCTCAAAGTTGGTTTTGCCTCGGCCAGACCCCATGCTGGGGTGTACTCAGGGAAAGCCTTTCCATTTTAATGAAAGAAAATTATCTTCTTACTGGGAAGATGAAAGAAAATACATGAGATCTGGTTTAGAAGAAATCGTGTCAGACTGGTTCCCAGAGGGTGAGGTTCCGGTTGAGTTCCCTAGACTGGCTCTGTGACTTTGGACAGATCCCTGAGTCTTTGGGGTCTCCAATCCTCATGTGGAAAATGAGAGCTGGAGTGAGTGAACTTTAAGTGTCCCTGAACGCCAACATTTTGTGTCTGTGCATTCCAAAGTCCAGTGTTAGTGACATTTAAATTAATGCCTGGTACAGATTAGTCACACGGATGCTGTCTCCATTTACATTGTTAATACTTACAGCTAACACTGAGTAATTACTTCCTTGATGCCAGCTCCTTTCTGAATGCGTGGGCCTATCTCAGTTACTTTCACGATAGCTGTAAGCCATAGGTGTTATCTCCATTTCATAGATGAGGAATTTGAGGCTGAGGATCAGGTAGCAAGTAAAGAAGCTGATGTTCAAATCCAGCCTGTCCAACCCCAGATCTCATGCCTTAACATACTCTGTACAATACAAAGTTGGCACCTTTATGAATTTTGAGGATATCTCAATGGCACCCCACTCCAGTACTCTTGCCTGGAAAATTCCATGGATGGAGGAGCTTGGTAGGCTGCAGTCCATGGGGTCGCTGGGAGTCGGAGACGACTGAGCGACTTCCCTTTCACTTTTCACTTTCATGCATTGGAGAAGGAGGTGGCAACCCACTCCAGTGTTCTTGCCTGGAGAATCCCAGGGACAGGGGAGCCTGGTGGGCTGCCGTCTATGGGGTCGCGCAGAGTCGGACACGACTGGAGCGGCTTAGCAGCAGTAGCAGCCTAGGCACGAAATTTTAATGTGCAGAATATAGTTCTGAACTGATTTCAACTAGATATTTTTGTTAACTTAGTTTATTTCTGGTTAAGAGAATAGGTGATTTATATAATTGTTATTATTTTTAAAGGGATCTGTGTGGGTAAAACCATTTTTACAACACTTGATAGTTTGTAAGAGCCAGAATGTCTCAGTTTGGGTGTAAGAGCTCACTTTTTCTAGGAAATTGCCACCTTCCCCTCCCCAATTTGAGAAACCTGAGATTCCAGGAGGTTTCTAGTACTCAGTCAGATAGATTCACATAGCTTTAATGAGAGTTTGGGAGATGAAAAACATGTAAGCAACCGTCATCATCCACATGCATATGTCTGATTATGAAAGGGTAGGTGTGATCCAAATGACATGAAGGTTTATGATGTCAGTTCTCTGGGCTTAGGTAGAGATAACAACTTAACTTTAGAGGAGTTGGGTAAATTATTCTTTTTTTCCTAGCTTTATTAGGTGGGGTGTAATTGACAAATAGAAATTGTGTAATTTAAGATGTACAACTTGATGTTTTGATATATGTGTCCATCCAGGTATGACCTAAATCAAATCCCTTATGATTACACAGTAGAAGTGAGAAATAGATTTAAGGGCCGAGATCTGATAGATAGAGTGCCTGATGAACTATGGACTGAGGTTCGTGACATTGTACAGGAGACAGGGATCAAGACCATCCCCATGGAAAAGAAATGCAAAAAAGCAAAATGGCTGTCTGGGGAGGCCTTACAAATAGCTGTGAAAAGAAGAGAAGAGAAAAGCAAAGGAGAAAAGGAAAGATATAAACATCTGAATGCAGAGTTCCAAAGAATAGCAAGAAGAGATAAGAAAGCCTTCCTCAGCAATCAATGCAAAGAAATAGAGGAAAACAACAGAATGGGAAAGACTAGAGATCTCTTCAAGAAAATTAGAGATACCAAGGGAACATTTCATGCAAAGATGGGCTCGAAAAAGGACAGAAATGGTATGGACCTAACAGAAGCAGAAGATATTAAGAGGTGGCAAGAATACACAGAAGAACTATACAAAAAAGATCTTCAAGACCAAGATAATCACGATGGTGTGATCACTCACCTGGAGCCAGATATCCTGGAATGCGAAGTCAAGTGGGCCTTAGAAAGCATCACTACAAACAAAGCTAGTGGAGGTGATGGAATTCCAGTTGAGCTATTTCAAATCCTGGAAGATGATGCTGTGAAAGTGCTGCACTCAATATGCCAGCAAATTTGGAAAACTCAGCAGTGGACACAGGACTGGAAAAGGTCAGTTTTCATTCCAATCCCACAGAAATGCAATGCCAAAGAATGCTCAAACTACCACACAATTGCACTCTCTCACACGCTAGTAAAGTAATGCTCAAAATTCTCCGAGCCAGACTTCAGCAATATGTGAATCGTGAACTTCCTGATGTTCAAGCTGGTTTTAGAAAAGGCAGAGGAAGCAGAGATCAAATTGCCAACATCCGCTGGATCATTGAAAAAGCAAGGGAGTTCCAGAAAAACATCTATCTCTGCTTTATTGACTATGCCAAAGCCTTTGACTGTGTGGATCACAATAAACTGTGGAAAATTTTTCAAGAGATGGGAATACCAGACCACCTGACCTGCCTCTTGAGAAACCTATATGCAGGTCAGGAAGCAACAGTTAGAACTGGACATGGAACAACAGACTGGTTCCAAATAGGAAAAGGAGTACGTCAAGGCTGTATGTTGTCACCCTGCTTATTTAACTTATGTGCAGAGGACATCATGAGAAATGCTGGGCTGGAAGAAGCACAAGCTGGCACCAAGATTGCCGGGAGAAATATCAATAACCTCAGATATGCAGATGACACCACCCTTATGGCAGAAAGTGAAGAGTAACTAAAAAGCCTCTTGATGAAAGTGAAAGAGGAGGGTGAAAAAGTTGGCTTAAAGCTCAACATTCAGAAAACTAAGATCATGGCATCTGGTCCCATCACTTCATGGGAAATAGATGGGGAAACAGTGGAAACAGTGTCAGACTTAATTTTTTTGGGCTCCAAAATCACTGCAGATGGTGACTGCAGCCATGAAATTAAAAGATGCTTACTCCTTGGAAGGAAAGTTATGACCAACCTAGATAGCATATTCAAAAGCAAAGACATTACTTTGCCAACAAAGGTCCGTCTAGTCAAGGCTATGGTTTTTCCAGTAGTCATGTATGGATGTGAGAGTTGGACTGTGAAGAAAGCTGAGCACCGAAGAATTGATACTTTTGAACCATGGTGTTGGAGAAGACTCTTGAGATTCCCTTTACTGCAAGGAGATCCAACCAGTCTTTTCTGAAGGAGATCAGCCCTGGGATTTCTTTGGAAGGAATGATGCTGAAGCTGAAACTCCAGTACTTTGGCCACCTCATGCGAAGAGTTGACTCATTGGAAAAGACTCTGATGCTGGGAGGGATTGGGGGCAGGAGGAGAAGGGGACAACAGAGGATGAGATGGCTGGATGGTGTCACTGACTCAATGGACATGAGTTTGGGTGGACTCTGGGAGTTGGTGTTGGACAGGGAGGCCTGGCGTGCTGTGATTCATGGGGTCGCAAAGAGTCAGACACGACTGAGTGACTGAACTGAACTGAACTGAACCAGCAACTGTTAGAGGACAATACTCAGTTTTATATTTGCTTGAAATGTTTTTATGTCACACTCATTCTACCATGTGAGGATACATTGAGAAATCAGCAGTCTATAGCCCCAAATGAGGGCCCTCACCAGATCCTGATTATACCGGCACCCTCACTTGGACTCCCAACTTCTAGGGCTCTCCAGTCTATGGCAATTAGTTATAGCAGCCTGTAGACTAAGTCAAAAATTGATCCTTTTATCAACAGAATGAATGATGAAAATTCAAGATGGAAGAAGATGGATCGGTTGTTCCTTCTGAGAACTCTCAGTGTGGCACAGAGAGGAGACACATATTGGCCTGGTTTGCAGTGAAGCTGCTTTCTGTTGATGGCACTACTTTGATTTTCTATAGAAGTACCTTTCCTCTGCAATCTGATCTTAGGCTGATATACAACTTCCTCAATGCCTGCTATCCAGTGGCAGAAGAGAGCAAGGGTGTGGTATCAGCAAGACTGATTTTCATGCCAAGGTGTCCATTAATTTTAAACCTCTGGTGACCTTGGGTGGTGTCTGGATGGTAAAACTGAGTTATTTACAGAATTGCAGTGATACTGATCACAGCATCTGCTTGGGAGCTCATCAGTACCTACACAGACTTTATTATTTTTTTATGATTATCATCATGACCACAGAAGTTCAAGGAAAGGGGGAGTCCAGGGAAATTTCCTGAGGGCTCTGGTCTCTAGTCCTCCTTTAAGTGGTCAGCCATGCTCTCAACATCATGGTATAATAATTGTATCAGATTCCTTTTGTTTCATAAGTTCCAGCAAGTAAAACCAAGCTGTGAGTTGGAAGACTCCTTTTATTGCACATCTGTGTAGTGGTAGAGTTATTGACATGAGGGGTCTTGTGAAAGCCTCATTTTAGTGGCTTGTGTGATCGCTCATGTTATTACCCAAGTAGGAAGTGGCATTGCTTGAGTTTGTATGCAGGTCCTCTAACTGCAGTTCTTGTCATCTTTCCACTTCAACACAGGTTGGTTGGACTTTTTTCCTAATTTTTGACGATGCTTTAGCTACTAGAGGGGCCATCACAGATCTTGACCTCACAGTTCCTGTAGGGTGGACGCAGCCATCGATCTGGGTCACCTTCCTTTGCATTGGTGTCACTGAGAATGCCACCTTTCAAATGCTGCTGCCCTGATATCTTCAGTTCTCTGATGGCTCTTTGGTAATGTATATTACTTTTAATGGTTCAAGTCTGTCAGGTTAACAGGTTGATTTTAACTCTGAGAAAAAAGTCAGGAAACCTGGGCCTTTCCAGGTAACTGACAGGGCCCTCTTGTATGATTCTGGAAAGGTTGCTTAAATCCTTTAAGGTCACTTTTCTCATCTATCTGAAGGAGGAGACCTCAATGAATGATTTTTAATTATAAGAACTCTTTTTTCCCTCAAGATGAAATCTGGCATAGAATTTGGTGAACAAACTGATACAACTCAGTTTGCTCAGGTTGAAGTTGGGGCCCAGAGCATTGCCTTCTTGGCCTCCCTGTTTCTCCTATAAGTGGCTCCTGAAACACTGATGCAGATGAAGTAGATGATTGTCAAATTGCTTTATTAGTTGCTACACGGCTTTTCTTAACTGCTTTCTGCCTAAGACTGGAGATTATGAACTGTGTATCATTAGCAGGGGGCCTGACCCTGGAGCTGGATGCCTGATTTTGATTCCCAGCCCTACTTCCTGATTGGCCGGGTCACCTTTAGCCAATCACTTCATCGCCATGCATCTGTTTCTGCATCTTTAAATAAAGATAATAATAGTACCTGCTTTACAGGGTTGTTGTGAAGATGAAAATAGTTCACATATGCAAAGCATTTAGAATACTGGCTGGCACTGTATAAATGGCAGCTATTATTCTTATCGTCTCCAGGATCTAGCTGGGCTTTTTAGGGAGTGGAAGCTTAATAGTGACCATTAATTAACTGGTTTCTGCAGACCTGGGAGAGCTTTCAGTTATCATGTGGTCCAATGTCTCATACAATTGCCTTTCTGGAGGCGTTCCTGGGTCATCTGTTAAGATGCAGATTCCTAGACCTCACTTGTAAGACTTACTGAACCAGTCTCCAGGGAAGCAGGATGGAAATCTGTAATTTTAACAAGTGTCCTGTGAGATATTTATAGACAAGTTGAGCAATACGGTGGTGTTCAACTCATTTCATGGATTAGAAACCTGCATGCATGGGAGGAGAAACCACTGGCTCAAGTTCAGTTAGTGGTGGAACTGGGACTAGAACAAGGTCCCTATCCCTGATCCAGGGTTATTCTCGCTCACTCTTTTGCTCTGTGTGGCTCTGCCATTTCTGACCAGGTGCCTGAGCTTGGCAGATTCAGCAGTTTCAGGACAGTGTTACCAAAGCAGCGTTTGATGGCAGGCACAACTTACCTGCCGGAAGGGTACATGAGTTCTCTTCTTTAGGTGGATTTTGAGCTCTCTTGTTTACTCTTGACTTTGTGCTTTTGGGATAATGATTCTCTTGGAACCTGCGTGCCCTGAATGATCTCAAAGTCTGGTAATAGTTCTTGCTGTCCAGTTTTCACAGGAACAACAATACAAAGTACAAGTCAATGCCAAGATGGGGGAGTGGGCAGTTAGATTAAATGAAAATGCCAAAATACTGAGTACACTTAGCCAATTTGCATCATGTGAAACACTTTGGAGCCTGAGGACAGAAACCAAAAATATGTTTCTGTTCAGGGGCAGCTGACAGCACCAATTACCAGTGTTATTACTGTTATTATCATCATCATTACCATCATTCCTCTCATAAATTTGAAGGTAGGTAGCTGGACTCTGTCTTTTGGAGCAGTCCTGCAGGAAGGAAGGGCTGTGATGCATTTTAAACAAATAAGTGTGGGAGCATGTGTGGCCCCATAACTCAGCCTCTCAGCTCAAACCACAGCTCTTTGCTCTCCCACCCACAAATGTTCAGTTTTTATATCACAGTGATGCCAATTTTCCACACCCAGGCCTTGTTCTGGCAATAAAGAACCTTAAAAAAATGTGTGCAGTAAACAGATCCCCTTGGGGAAGTGTCCCCCTCTACAGGAGGAGGGAGGCTAGAAGGACAAAGCAGAGGGAACAAGAGGCAGGTGCGGTGACAGGGGAAGTGCAATCCTTTATTCCTGAAGAGCAGGTTGAGCCCTTGAACTTGAAGAGATTTAGAGATAAAAAGGTAAGATGTAACTGGGGTCCAGGTTCTTAGGGGAAATGCCAGTTTTAAACTCTGCGGGTGGGATTGGACCTTGCTTCCTTAGAGGGAGGAGAAGAAATTCAATCGACTGCCTTAAAAAGAGAACAAAACAATTTATTTAGGTGTCCACTCTTATTCACTCAGACTAGTTTTGCTGCTTTGGATAACAAATCCAACTCCTCTTTTTATAGTAGAAGATGTTGGAGCCCAGGTGGAAATTCATACTTTTATTTTGGAGTCAAAGTCCTTGTCTCTCAGTGCTTGTCTTTTTTCCTAGGATAGAGTTAAGTAGTGTGGGACATTCCCAGAGTGTCAAATAGGGGAGATTTCATTTGTCCTCCTAGCTAGCCCTCTGTTCTCCAGCCAAAACTTTATTTTAAGCTTTAACAATTTATATTTCAATTGAGTAAACATTTGGCATGGTGTGTAAGTTATGAGAGGAATAAACTACAGTACATACAGTTACCTGGTTTTTCTTAAATGATCCTGGACTGAGCAACCTTTTCCACATTGACAATGCAGGAATTACTGATGTTCTTGTTGATGACATTTAGACTCTAAAAGATTCCAAAATGCTTTCTTACTCTTTGAGCAATATCAAATTATATTCTTTCTAATTTTATTGTGGATTAGTAAGTATTTTGGGAGAAGGCAATGGCACCCCACTCCATGGGAGAATCCCATGGACAGAGGATCCTGGTGGGCTGCAGTCCATGGGGTTGCTAAGAGTCCGACACTACTGAGCAACTTCACTTTCACTTTTCACTTCCATGCATTGGAGAAGGAAATGGCAACCCACTCTAGTGTTCTTGCCTGGAGAATCCCAGGGATGGGGGAGCCTGGTGGGCTGCTGTCTATGGGGTCGAACAGAGTCAGACACGACTGAAGTGACTTAGCAGCAGCAGCAGTAAGTATTTTGAAATGGATTGAAAATTGGAGAATCCATGTTAATCCCCTAATTCTTCAGATGTGTGTGTGTTTAGTTACTAAGTCGTGTGTGATTCTTTGTGACTCTATGCACTGCAGCACGGTGTTTCCCTGTCCTTCACTATCTCCCAGAGTTTTCTCAGATTCATGTACATTGAATGAGTGATGCTATCTAAACATCTCATTCTCTGCTGCCCACTTCTTCTTTTACCTTGAGTCTTTCCCAGCATCAAACCAGTCAGTCCTAAAGGAAATCAACCCTGAATATTCACTGGAAAGATTGATGCTGAAGCTGAAGCTCCACTACTTTTGTCACCTGATGCAAAGAGCTGACTCATTGGAAAAGAGCCTGATGCTGGGAAAGGTTTTTCAGGTAAAGAAATGTAAATGCAGGGACTTCTCTGATGATCCAGTGGCTAAGACTCCATGCTCCCAATGCAGAGGGCCTGGGTTCAATCCCTGGTCAGGAAACTAGATCCCATATACCACAACTAAGAATTTGCATGGTACAACTGAAAAAAAAAAAAAATCCCATGTGCTGCAACTAAGACCTGGCACAGCCAATAAATAAATATTTAAAAAAGAAATGGAAATGCAAAATGATTAAGTGACTTGCTTCAAGTCACCCTGGTGAATAGCAGAGGTGATTGCAGTTGGAATCTTTTGATTCATCTACATGTTCTAATCTTTTAAAACTCAAGTCAGTTCACAATGGTGTTTCTTTTTCAGCAGGTTTAACTTATGTTCTTCTGCTATGTGTTCAGCACTAGACTGTTTAATATGCTTAAGTGTATGGTGTGTATGTGTGTGTAAGTGTGTGTGTTTAAGAGCGGAAGAGATATAAGAAATGCTAATAGTCTCCCAAGTATAATACTTACAATGTAGTCAGGGATATGAGACCTACACAGGTAAAGCGATGAATGGTATAGCCCAGTGATGGTTCCCAAACGTTTATGTGCATGAAAATCACTGGGGATCTTGTTAAAATGCAGCTTCTGATTCTGTAGAGATGGAGTGAGTCCCAAGATGCTGCACATCTTAGAGACTCTCAGGTGAAGCATATGCTATCAGAAGAAATATACTTTGAATAATAAGGCCAGGCAGCAGATAATTAAGGGGCAGATTGTGTAGTATAATTATAAAACATGAAGGAGTGGAGAGTAATAAAGGGTAATCAGGGAAAGTTTCATGGAATACGTGGAATTTGAGCTCCCTCTTGAATTATTGTCTGGCTTTGAATTGGTAAAGGAATTAGACAAAGGGGTAAAGTAAGTTAAGAGTAAAGGCACAGGGACAGGAATGAGTGAAATGTGCTTGTGAGTTGGTGAGGAAAGAGTGCTGCCTGGATTGAGGGGGTAAGGTGCTGTGATGGGCAGCCACTGAAATGGCCCCGTTGACTCCCATTTCTGGTATTTATGCCCGTGTGTAGCGCCCTCCATTATGTGGGGCCTTGAGTCTGGTGCCTCACTTCTAAGGAAGAGAGTACAGCAAAAGTGATGGGGCTCCATCGCCAAAAGCCTGACTTCCGACCTGCTCTGTTGCACCATCACTTTCTCTGAAGGAAGCCAGCTGACAGGTGATGACCCGCCCCGTGGCCCCCGTGGCCCCTGTGGCAGGGGACTGATGTGATGTCTCCGGTCAACAGCCAGCGAGCAACTGAGGTGTCGCAACAACCATGTGGGTGAGTCGGAAGCACATTCTTTCTGAGCCAAACCTAGATGGCTACAGTGTTGGCAAATGCCCAGAGGCTGAGCCAGAGGACCCAGCTAAGCCACTGCCAGAGTCCTGGCCCACACAAACTGTGAAATAATTATGTTTGCTGTTTTAAGATGCCAAATTTGGAGGTAGTTTGTTACACAGCCAGGGATAACTCATACAGTTGGATATAATTTTGAAAGGAGAAAGAGCTAGTGTGAAATCTAATTGTGGAGCAGAAAGGGATTTGAAAGACTGGTACAGCAGTTAGGATATGATGTGAAAAATGAGTTCTCTCTCACACACAGAGCTTTATGGAGATATACTTTGTACATCATCTCATTCACTCATTTGAAGTGTGTAGCTCTGGTTTTTAGTATGTTCATAGAATTATGAAACTGTCACCACAATCCATTTTGGGATACTTTCATCATCCCTCAAAAAAGGTCATGTACTCATCAGCAAACACACCCCGTTTCCTCCCTGACCTCCCAGTCTAAGGCAGCTCCTAATCTCCTTTCTGTTTCTGTGAATTTTCCTATTCTGGACATTTCAGATGAATAGAATGATACAATAGTTGGCCTTTTTTTGTCTGGCTTCTTACCATATTTTTAAGATTTCTCTGTGTTATATAGCATGTCAGTATATTGTGACTTTTTCATTTTGAATAATATTACATTCTATGGATATTTACATTTTATTTATCCCTTGACAAGTTCATGGTTGTTTGAGTCATTTTTACCTTTTTGGCTACTACAAATAATGTTGCTATGAACTTTCATCTAAAAGATTTTATGTGGACTGTGGTTTTTTTTTTTTTGGACCATGTTTTCATTTTTCTAGAGTATATGCCTACAAGTAGAATTCCTGGGTCAAATCATAACTCCAACATTTTGAGGAACTGTCAAACGGTTTTCCAGAGTGGCTGCACTGTTTTACAAATACTCTAGAATTAATAATATGTAAGGATTCCAATTTCTTCACATTCTTGCCAACACTTGTTACTATCTGCCTTTTTAATTATACCAATCCTAAGGAAATGGCTACCCATCCCAGCATTCTTGCCTGGAGAATCCCGTGGACAGAGGAAGCTGGCAAGCTACAGTCCATGGGGTTGCAAAGAGTTGGACACAACTGAGTGGCTTTTGATGATCCAACAGATTTTGGCAATTTGATCTCTGGTTTGACTATGCCAAAGCCTTTGACTGTGTGGATCACAACAAACTGTGGAAAATTCTGAAAGAGATGGGAATACCAGACCCCTTGACCTGCCTCTTGAGAAATCTGTATGCAGGTTAGGAAGCAACAGTTTGAACTGGATATGGAACAGCAGACTGGTTCCAAATGGGGAAAGGAGTACTTCAAGGCTGTATATTGTCACCCTGCTTATTTAACTTATATGCAGAGTATAATGAGTATCATGAGGAATGCTGGGCTGGATGAGGCACAAGATGGAATCAAGATTGCCGGGAGAAATATCAATAACCTCAGATATGCAGATGACACCACCCTTATGGCAGAAAGTGAGAAGAACTAAAGGGCCTCTTGATGAAAGTGAAAGAGGAGAGTGAAAAAGTTGGCTTAAAGCTCAACATTCAGAAAACTAAGATCATGGCATCTGGTCCCATCACTTCATGGGAAATAGACGGGGAAACAGTGGAAACAGTGGCTGACTTTATTTTTTTGGGCTCCAATGCAGATGATGACTGCGACCATGAAATTAAAAGACACTTACTCCTTGAAAGAAAAGCTATGACCAACCTAGACAGCATATTAAAAAGCAGAGACATTATTTTGCCAACAAAGGTTCGTCTAGTCAAGGCTATGATTTTTCCTGTGGTCATGTATGGATGTGAGAGTTGGACTATGAAGAAAGCTGAGTGCTGAAGAATTGATGCTTTTGAACTGTGGTGTTGGAGAAGACTCTTGAGAGTCCCTTGGACTGCAAGGAGATCCAACCAGTCCATTCTAAAAGAGATCAGTCCTCAGTATTCATTGGAAGGACTGATGCTGAAGCTGAAGCTCAGCTTTCTAAAGTACTTTGGCCACCTGATGTGAAGAGCTGACTCACTGGAAAAGACCCTGATGCTGGAAAAGATTGAAGGCAGGAGGAGAAGGGGATGACAGAGGATGAGATGGTTGGATGGTATCACTGACTCAGTGGACATGAGTTTGGGTAAACTCTGGTAGTTGGTGATGGACAGGGAGGCCTGGCGCACTATAGTCCATGGGGTCGCAAAGAGTAGGATGCGACTGAGCCACTGAACTGACTGACTGAACTGAGCAGCTTTCACAGTGTGTGTGAGGTAGAATGTCATTGTGATTTTGATTTGCATTTTTCTAAAGACTGATGCCCAAGCATCTTTTCATGTGCATATTTACCATTTGTATGGCTTCCTCAGAGAAATATCTGTTTAACTCCTCTGTTCATTTTTAAATTGTGCTGTTTTTATTATTGAGTAGTAAGGGCCCTTTATATATTCTAGATACAAGTCTCATCATATTTATGATTTGTAAAAATATTCTCCCACTCTAAATTGTTTTTTGAAGGTATCCTTCAAAGCACGTATGTGCTAATAAGTCTTGTCCGACTTTGTGCAACCTTAAGGACTGCAGCCTGTCAGGCTCCTCTGTCCTTGGGATTCTCCAGGCAGGAATACTGAAATGAATTACTGTGCCTTCCTCCAGGGAGTCTTCCCCACCCAGGGATTGAACCTGTGTGTCTTATGTCTCTTACATTGGTGGGCGGGCGGGTTCTTTACCACTAGCACCACCTGAGAAGCCCCTTTCAAAGCCCAATTAAAACAACTGGCTTTAATTTTGATGAAGCCTAATTTATCTTTTTTTTTTTTCCCTAGTCACTTATACTTTGGGCACTGTATCTGAGAAAGCTTTGCCTTGCCCAAGGTCACTAAGATTTAACTCAATCTCTTCTAGGATCTTTGTAGCTTTAGCTCTTATATTTGCATATAATATACATTTGGAGTTAAGTTTTATATATGGTATAAGGAAGAGGTTCAACTTTGTTCTTTTACATGTGGTCTTCACTTTCACTTTTCACTTTCATGCATTGGAGAAGGAAATGGCAACCCACTCCAGTGTTCTTGCCTGGAGAATCCCAGGGACGGGGAAGCCTGGTGGGCTGCCGTCTATGGGGTCGCACAGAGTCGGACGCGACTGAAGCGACTTAGCAGCAGCAGCAGCAGCAGCACACAGCTATCCCAGCACTATTTCTTGAAAAGACTTTTCCCCATTGAATTGTCTTATGTTCTTTTTGACAATCAATTGACTGTAAATGTGAGGATTTATTTTTAATAATTTTATTAAACTGTTAATTTTAATGATTCATTTTATTCTTAATTTAATTTTGTTAATTTTATTCCATTGATCTATATGTCTAAGCTTATGCCAGTGCTGCACTGTCTCATTTACATTCAGTTCAGTTCAGTTCAGTCGCTCAGTCGTGTCCGACTCTTTGCGACCCCATGGCCTACAGCATGCCAGGCCTCCCTGTCCATCACCAACTCCCGGAGTTCACTCAGACTCACATCCATTGAGTCAGTGATGCCATCCAGCCATCTCATCCTCTGTCGTCCCCTTCTCCTCCTGCCCCCAATCCCTCCCAGCATCAGAGTCTTTTCCAATGTGTCAGCTCTTCTCATGAGGTGGCTAAAGTATTTGGAGTTTCAGCTTTAGCATCATTCCTTCCAAAGAACACCCAGGACTGATCTCCTTTAGGATGGACTGGTTGGATCTCCTTGCAGTCCAAGGGACTCTCAAGAGTCTTCTCCAACACCACGGTTCAAAAGCATCAATTCTTCGGTGCTCAGCTTTCTTCACAATCCAACTCTCACATCCATACATGACTACTGAAAAAACCATAGCCTTGACTAGACGGACCTTTGTTGGCAAAGTAATGTCTCTGCTTTTCAATATGCTGTCTAGGTTGGTCATAACTTTCCTTCCAAGGAGTAAGTGTCTCTTAATTTCATGGCTGCAATCACCATCTGCAGTGATTTTGGAGCCCCCAAAAATAAAGTCTGACACTTTTCCCACTGTTTTCCCATCTATTTCTCATGAAGTGATGGGACCAGATGCCATGATCTTCATTTTCTGAATGCTGAACTTTAAGCCAACTTTTTCACTCTCCTCTTTTACTTTCATCAAGAGGCTTTTGAGTTCCTCTTCACTTTCTGCCATAAGGGTGGTGTCATCTGCATATCTGAGGTTATTGATATTTCTCCTGGCAATCTTGATTCCAGCTTGTGCTTCTTCCAGCCCAGGGTTTCTCATGATGTCCTCTGAATATAAGTTAAATAAACAGGGTGACAATATACAGCCTTGACGTACTCCTTTTCCTATTTGGAACCAGTCTGTTCCATGTCCAGTTCTAACTGTTGCTTCCTGACCTGCATACAGGTTTCTCAAGAGGCAGATCAGGTGGTCTGGTATTCCCATCTCTTGAAGAATTTTCCACAGTTTATTGTGATCCACACAATCAAAGGCTTTGGCATAGTCAATAAAGCAGAAATAGCTTTGTGGAAATCTTTGAAATCAAGATGTGTGAATTCTCCTATTTTGTTCTTCTTTTTCTTAAGCTTGTCTTGACTGTCCTGTCCTTTGCAGTTTTATATGAATTTGCAGATTCACTCATCAAATTTTGCAAAAATTCAGCTGGGGTTTTGGGAGAGAATGTGTTGATTCTGTACATCAGTTGGGGAGTATTGCCATCTTAAAGATAGTTAGTCTTTTACCCATGAATATAGCCATCTTGCATTTATTTAGATATTTTAAATTTCTTCATCTATGTTTAATAATTTTCAGAGTACAAGTTTTACACTTATGTATAAGTATAAATAAGTACATATACTTACTTATGGCTAAGTATTTTATTCTACTTATTACTGTTATTTTCTTAATTTCATTTTTGATTGCTCATTGCTGTTATATAGAAACACATTGATTTTTGTATATTATTCTTGTACCCGATAACATTATATACTCATTTATTAGCTTTAACAGTTTTTTAATGGATTTCTTAGGATATTCCAAGTATACAATCATCTCATCTACACATGGAGATTGATTCACTTTTTCCTGTCTGATCTATATGCCTTTTATTTCTCTTGTTTACATAGTTGCTCTGGCAAGAACTTCCAGTACCACACTGAGTAGAAGCAGCAAGAGTTGATATTATTTTCTTAGTTCTGATCTTAGGAGGAAGGTATTCAGTCTTTCATCTTTAAATATAATGTTAGCTGTGGGTTTTTTTATTTGTTTGTTTAGTAAATGCCTTTTATCAGATTGAGGAAATTCCTTCTATGCCTAGTTTGTTGAGTGTTTTTATCATGGAAAGTGTGTTAGTTTTTTCTGGTTCTGTTGATCATTTGGTTTTTGTCCTTTTTTTTTCAATTGATATGAGGTATTACATTGAGTCTTGAATGTTAAACCAACCTTGCATTCCTGAAACAAATTCCTCTTGGTCACGTATCATCCTTTTTATACATTGCTGGGTTTGGTTTGATATTATTCTATTGAGACTTTTCGAGACTATATAAGTAGAATATATTGGTCTATAGTTTTCTTGCAGTGTCTTTGTCTGGTTTGTTACCAAGATGACAACTCATATAATTAGTTGGGAACTGTTTCTTCCTCTTTTTTTGGAGGAGTAGAATTTGTGAAAAATTGTTATTAATTAAAAAAATCTTGAGTAGAATTCACCACCGAAGCCATCTGTGTCTAAGTTTTTCTTTGTTGGAAGTTTTAAAGTAATTAATGCAACTTCTTTAATTATAGAGGTCTGTTTAGAATTTCTATTTTTTTTTGAGTCAGTTTTAGTAGTTTGTGTCTAAGAATTTGTCCATTTTTAAAATATGATTTATCCATTTTTAAAAATTATATAATGAGTTCATAGTATTGCCTTATAATCTTTTTGAATATTTTGACATCAGTGGTGATATTTCCTCTTTCATTCCTGATTTTAGTAATTTGAGACTTCTCTCTTTTTTTTTTTTTCTGGTTGGTTAGCCCAAAGTTTTGCTAACATTGTCCTTTCAAAAGACCACATTTTGGTCTTGTGATTTTTCTCTTTTGCTTTTCTCTTCCCTATTTCATTAATTTCTAGTGTAATGCTTATCATTTCCTACCTTCTGCATGCTTTGCCTTGATGTGATCTACTTTTTTCAGTATCTTAAGATGAAAGGCAAGTTACTGATTTGAGATTAAAAAAAATATATATAGACATTGCTGCTGCTGCCGCTGCTAAGTCGCTTCAGTCCTGTCCGACTCTGTGCGACCCCATAGACGGTAGCCTACCAGGCTCCCCTATCCCTGGGATTCTCCAGGCAAGAACACTGGAGTGGGTTGCCATTTCTTTCTCCAATACATGAAAGTGAAAAGTGAAAGTGAAGTCACTCAGTCGTGTCCGACTCTTAGCGACCCCGTGGACTATAGCCTACCAGGCTCCTCCGCCCATGGGGTTTTCCAGGCAAGAGTATTGGGGTGGGTTGCCATTGCCTTCTCCGATATAGACGTTACTAACTATAAATATTCTTCTAAGCCTTGCTTTATTTGCATGCCATGTTTTAGTATGTTATGCTTTTATTTTCATTCATCTGAAAGATTTTAATTTCTCTTTTTTCTTCTTTGATCCACTGATTATTTAAAAAGGTATTATTTAATGTGCACATATATGCAAGTGTTCTAAATTCCTTTGTTATTGATTTATATTGATTATTTCATTCCATTATTCTAGTTGGCAGACACACTTTGTATGATTTCATTTAGAAAATTTATTAAGGCTTGTTTTATCATCTAGCATATAGTGGATCCTAAAGAAATCTTTGTGTGTGCTTGAGCAGAATACATACCCTACTGGTGTTGGTTAGAGCATTCTGTACGTGTCTGTCAGGTCTTAGTTGTTTCATAGTGTTGTTCAATACTATTTCTTTTTTGATCTTCTCTCTAATATTTCTGTCCTTCTGGAAAGAAATAACAAATGCTGTTGAGTCATTTATTCCCCCCTTCAGTTCTATCAGTTTTTGTATATTTTGGGGGTTCTATTGTTAAATGCATACGTTTATAATTGCTGTGTTTCTGATAGATTGACCATTTTATTATTATAAAATATCTTTATTCTCTAGTAACTTTTTTGTTTGTCTTAGCATCTAGTTTGGCTGATAGTAATGTAGCTACTCCAGCTTTCTTGTGGTTGTTTTTTGCATCATGTATCTTTCCCTCTCCTTTTACTTTCAGAATTTTTTATCTTTGAAGCTATAGTGTGTTTCCTGCAGAGCAAATAGTTGGGCCTTGTTTTTAATCCAGTCTGACAATCTCTGACTTTGATTAAGCTGCTTAGTTCATTTACATTTAATGCTATTATTGACATAGTTGGAGTTGCATTTGCTATTTTGCTATTTATTTTCTATATAGCTCCTGTTTCTCTGTTCCTCCTTTACTGCCTTCTTTTGCATTAAATAGTTTCTAGTGTAACATTTTGGAGAAGGCAATGGCACCCCACTCCAGTACTCTTGCTTGGAAAACCTCATGGATGGAGGAGCCTGGTGGGCTGCAGTCCATGGGGTCGCGAAGAGTCAGACACGACTGAGCGACTTCACTTTCACTTTTCACTTTCATGCATTGGAGAAGGAAATGGCAACCCACTCCAGTGTTCTTGCCTGGAGAATCCCAGGGATGGGGGAGCCTGGAGGGCTGCCTTCTATGGGGTCGCACAGAGTCGGACAGGACTGAAGCGACTTAGCAGCAGCAGCAGCAGCAGCAGCAGTGTAACATTTTAATTCCATTAAATAGTTTTCCCCACTATTTTGGTTAGTAATTAAGGTTAATAATTAAGAAGAAGGAGCCCTTATGTGTGCTTTGAACTTTCAAACTTTCCTCTTCACCTTGAAAAAGATTGATTTTGTTAAAGTCATTCCTAGTGGCAGAAGTGTTTCCATGATTGAATCTGATTCTTGATCTACTGATAACTGGTTAATTTACACAATTAGGGCTTTTTCCCCACGTGGAGACTATCCAGTCATGATTGCTTCTCACATTTTTCCTCGGGGAGAAAAATCTATATTTATATTAATGGCTTCAAAGTGGTCACATGACAATTGACTGCTATTTGCCCTTTTTAATTTATAGCTATTTACCCTTCAGTTTGTTTCTCAAAAACAGTTCTTGGCACAATATCATCAATGAAAGCCCAGTTTTTCAGATCTAGGCAGCTGCTAAGCTTTGGATCTGTGAATTTTGCGTGCGTGCATGCTAAGTTACTTCAGTTGTGTATGACTCTTTGCAACTCTGTAGGCTGTAGCCTGCCAGGCGCCTCTGTCCATGGGATTCTCCAGGCAAGAATACTGAAAGATGCCCTTCTCTAGGGGATCTTCCTGACCCAAGGATTGAACCCATGTCTCTTACGGCTCCTGCTTTGGCACGTGGATTCTTTACCACTAGCGCCACCTGGTAAGCCCCTGTGAGTTTTACCATCGTGTACATTCAGGATTGACTATGGAGACTGGGTAAGAAGCTTTGTATTTAAAAGGAAGCTTTTTGCTTAAGTAGCTCATCAGTTCAGTTCAGTCACTCAGTTGTGTCTGACTCTTTGCAATGAATCGCAGCACACCAGGCCTCCCTGTCCATCACCAACTCCTGGAGTTCACTCAAACTCACGACCATCGAGTTGGTGATGCCATCCAGCCATCTCATCCTCTGTCATCCCCTTCTCCTCCTGCCCCCAATCCCTCCCAGCATCAGAGTCTTTTCCAGTGAGTCAGCTCTTCGCATGAGGTGGCCAAAGTATTGGAGTTTCAGCTTTAGCATCAGTCTTTCCAATGAACACCCAGGACTGATTTCCTTTAGAATGGACTGGTTGGATCTCCTTGCAGTCCAAGGGACTCTAAAGTAGCTCATAGTTGGTGGTATATCATTCATATGAACTTTCAGATTTGGTTTCTGTGGCTATTTCATTTTCTACAGGCTCTATTCTGCTCCCTCAACCCTCTCACCATTGCAGATTCTGCTTTGGTCTCTGATGAATTCTCTGTTAAACCCAAGAGCATTGTGCTTTTATAGAAGCAAGTAACTTAAAGAAAATTAAGCCATTTTGAAATTCCAAACTTTAATAATAGCAATGAAAAGCCTTTGAAAATATTACTCATTTCTACTTAAAACATCCCTGGGAAGTGAGTCAGTGTTTTATTTTTCTCTGTTGGGTGTTCTTAGCTAGGGACCATCAAAAGAAGTCAGGGCAAGGTTAAGTCATTGGTATAAAACCCCAGGTGAAGAAGCTAGAGTGAAAATCCAGGTCCTTGTATCCTGACGCTTTGTCTCTGGGTCATTTTTCTCTCTAAAACAGCATTCTGTTCCCAAAATAATACCAGCAGTTGACTTGATATTTGTTTGCATGATGCAAACAAGAGAGAAAAAGTTTACATTGTCCTAAATGGGTTGATAAGTGACCACATGAATGAGAGGTGGGGGTGGGAGAGGTAATTTTTCCTTCTGGGATGAAGTCAGAACTCTGCATTATGCTTCTGGCTTTTCAGTGTTGGGCATTGCTCACGTCCCTTCATATCTCTGGTGGATAATCCTCCACATGTGAGGCGGAGCTCATCATAAATGGTTGTAAGGAGGCTTTGTCAGGAATGCTTTATTGTTGTCACATCAACTGGGCTTGTAGTTGAAGGCTGGAGGTGGGAAAAAGCCACAGAATTCACTCATCAACCTGACCATGGACTGTCCAGTCTTGACTCTGTGCCCTCACACACCCACATGCAAATTCTCTGCTTTATACTCCCATTTATAAAAAAAGAATTTCCTTGATTCTAAGATGGTATACACTTTAAGATGTCATCAATTGCATAATTAAGGAGAAGCTTCTATGTCAAATATATTTACCTATGAAAAGAGGGATCCCAATTTTAGAAACATTCATATGGAAAGCATGTATCCTAGAAGCAAGGACATGAGGTATTTGCTTAAAACTTCTCCACCATTTTCTCTTTTCTATTCAAATCTGCCTTCTCAACTGTCCTAAGAATGGAATATGAAGAGTCTTGTTTATTTGGCCCCTAATAACTAGCAGGGCCATGGGTAATCTGTGCTGGCGGTCCTCAATTCAGGAGGTGGTATTTTCTGGGTATCCATAGCATGTGCCACTTTACAATTATGTATTTCCCTGCATTTCAACCATTTCTAAGTTCTGTAAAGATAAACAAAAGACAAAGACAAAAGCCCTAAATGCTCCACTAAACCTTAGAGTAAATGAAATATTCATTTACTAGATAAATAGTAAGATGAGCTCATTTGTTTTGTATGTTTCTATTTGATACCCTTTCAATGAGAGAATTTTCCTTCCATTTACTAGATCTTTAAAGAGATACAGTAATGTCAAGAGATGATGCAAGAAACTATGTCATGGAAGGTTAACATAGGCTATAAAGCTGTGGTGTCTCTGACCTCTGACTGTTTTTGGGGTAGTTTTTTTTTTTTTTTTTTTGCCTTTTAAATGACAGCTGATATTATGTTCTCGTGGTGTCACATTGCTCAATTCCAGTTGTTTGCTTCTGGTTAAGATGTTTGGTTTTGTTACAGCAAATGAAAACAAAACCCATACCATGTATTTGGTGAGAACAGTAGGATGTGGGGAGAGCTACTCTGTACATCTAAATGTCATGCACATTGGGGTAAGAAAATATATTGGTCCTGCAGTGTGTTGTTGATTAAAGATGTCATTATGTGGTCTTTCAAATCCCTTCTGCTATGGTTCTCATCTGAAGTAGAGTGTACGTAGAGCTTTTTTCAGTTAGACATACTACATTCCCCTCCAGAGATTCTGACACAGGGGTTTAAAGGGCTGTTTTAGACATCAAACACAGGTACAAGTTATATGAAAGAGTTCTGAGTGTAATTTTGACACCCTTTCTGTCTTGTCTTATTCTTGATTGAAAAACTAGAATCTACACTATAAAGTAGAATTCCCACAATGAAATATTCTTGGTATGAAACAAAGGGTTGTTCTATGACACTTTCTGTGCTGAGAATTAGAGCCTCTTTCAAGTGCTGTTTATTAGGTTTTATCTTACACTCCTAACAGTTGTTCCCCTTGTAGTCCTGTATTACCTATGGACCCTATTGCTCCATACTCTCTTTTGCTGGAATGAAGCCTATCTCTTCCAGTCAATTTCTTTATCATCTTCCTCCATGAACTAAGTCCATGCCTAAATCTACTGATTCTATTTCCTTGTCTGGGTAGTATTTTAATATTTCAAAATCATTTTTTAATATTTAAAGGTCAGCACTGGTTTGACCTCTTTCATGAAACTTTCCTCAACTTTTCTCCAAGGAAATGTTTTCCTGCTGTGATTTCTCTAGCATTTATTGTTTTCATCTCACATTTGGCTTTTACTTTTACTGATTTATTTTTCCCCAGTCGTTTCTTCTGCATTTTCAACGGTCTTTCACATTCCTAGATAGCATATAAAATATAGTATATTGCTTTGTAAACTTGATAATGCTTAAGATACTATTTAGCACATAATAATTAATAGTAATATCCTAGTAATGATAGGGTATTACCTAGTAATTCAAGATTAATTTGAATTGTGCTTTTTCCTCAGATTTTGATTTTATAGTAGTGTTCTCACTGAAAGTTTTCATCCACTAGCATGGAAAAGTATGAGCCTGAGATATGTTTGAGTGTCAACAAGCTAGCACCATTATAGTATTTTGTCTCATTGAATAATGTTAAGTACCTGAGTATGCATGAAATTAAACTCTGTGTAAATTACTCAGAAGACAAAATTTCTACCCCCTAGAAAATTATATTTATATTAACATTGCATCTAATAAGCATAACCTTTTTTTTAGAAGTGCCAAAGTTTATAATAAATATTGATATTTTCTTATATAAGAGTTGTGGAAAGCCACAAAATAATTTTACTGTGGAAGTATAGTAAACATATTCAGGCACTCACTGGTGATATACGGTCTATGAATATATTTTAGAAAATGTCTGCTGAAAACCTTTAATTAAAACTACTGATTTATGAAAGGAAGCATAAGATGAAGAAATAGAGCAGAAAGAAGGCCTTGGAACAAAAATTGGCTTGTAAAATATTCAGAAAAATATCATAACTACATTTCCTTATTGATGGGACAGCAATGTTTTTCTTTCTTTTATTACAAGAATGACATATTTTACTGTTAAATTTATAACATTTCCTTCATTTCAATATCACTTGCTTAACTATGATTAGTATTCATCATTATTATTCAACACATTTACTGTGTTGTAACTCACATATTCAGTCTCTGCTTAGAGTTTGAGAACACAAGAGAAACTTGATGAAAATATGGTTGACTCTTTAATACCAGTCACTAAGAAAATTAAAGTGTAAAGGACAAGTTGATTATCTTCCAGCTCTACCCTTGCCTCTGGGCACAATCATGCAAAGATTGGTTTTGGAAGAAAAGTTTATTGCCTGCTTCCAGTTGCTTATGAGATTTAAAACTTTTTAACTTGCCTTCTCAGGATTCTTTCTCAGGAAAAGGAAGCTGCTTTTTCTCAACATTAAAATGTGTTTTTCAAGAGTGAGAGGTAAATGTTCAAGTGATGAAGAGAAACAACTTACCTTGGTTTGTTAGAGAAAACCTGTCAGGTTTTCTCATTGTGCTTTGGGACTTTTTTCATTGTTCAGTTGCTGAGTCATGTCTGACTCTGCAACCTCATAGACTGCAGCACTCCAGGCTTCACTGTCCTCCACTATCTCCTGGAATTTTCTCAGATTTATCTCCATTGAATCAGGGATGCTATCTAACCATCTCATCCTCTGCTACCCCCTTCTCCTTTTGCCTTCAGTCTTTCCCAACATCAGGGTCTATTTAATGTGTCAGTTGTTCACATCAGGTGGGCAAAGTATTGGAGCCTCAACTTCATCATCAATCCTTCCGATGAATGTTCAGGGTGAATTTCATTTAGGATTGGCTAGTTTGATCTCCGTGTGGTTCAAGGGACTCTCAAGAGTCTTCTCCAACACCACAGTTGAAAAGCACCTATTCTTCAGTGCTCAGCCTTTTTATGGTCCAACTCTCCCATCCATACATGACTAGTGGAAAACCATAGCTTTGACTGTATGGACCTTTGTCAGCAAAGTGATGTCTTTGCTTCCAGCTGTCTGAGTGGGGAAGGTACCCTGGAGAAGGAAATGGCAACCCACTACAGTATTCTTGCCTGGAAAACTCCATGGACAGAGAAGCGTGGTGGGCTGCAGTCCATGGGGTCTCAAAGAGTTGAGCATGACTTAGTGACTAAACAACAACAGCAGCAACAGGTTCTATTCTCTAACAGCAGACCTGTTAGAGAATAGAACCTGTTGTATTATCATCACTTTAGACTCTACACATGGACATCACCAGATGGTCAGCACTGAAATCCAGATTGATTATATTCTTTGCAGCCAAAGACGGAGAAGCTCTATACAGTCAGCAAAACAAGACTGGGAGTTTACTGTGGCTCAGATCATGAACTCCTTATTGCCAAATTCAGACTTAAATTGAAGAAAGTAGGGAAACTCACTAGACCATTGACCATTCAGGTATGACCTAAAATCACATCCCTAACAATTATACAGTGGAAGTGAGAAATAGATTTAAGAGACTAAATCTGATAGACAGAGTGCCTGATGAACTATGAACGGAGGTTCATGACATTGTAGATGAGACAGGGAGCAAGACCATCCTCAAGAAAAAGAAATGCAAAAGAGCAAAATGGCTGTCTGAGGAGGCTTTACAAATAGCCGTGAAAAGAAGAGAAGCAGAAAACAAAGGAGAAAAGGAAAGATATACCCATTTGAATGCAGAATTCCAAAGAATAGCAAGGAGAGATAGGAAAGCCTTCCTCAGTGATCAATACAAAGAAATAGAGGAAAACAATAGAATGAGAAACACTAGAGATCTCTTCAAAAAAAAAAACAAAACAAAAAAACCCGAGAGATAAAAAGGTAACATTTCATGCAAAGATGGGCTCAATAAAGGACAGAAATGGTATGGGTCTAACAGAAGCAGAAGATATTAAGAACAGGTGTCAAGAATACACAGAACAACTGTACAAAAAAGATCTTTGTGACCCAGATAATCACGATGATGTGATCACTCACCTAGAGCCAGACATCCTGGGATGTGAAGTCAAGTGGGCCTGAGGAAACATCACTGCAAACAAAGCTAGTGGAGGTGATGGCATTCCAGTTGAGCTATTTCAAATCCTAAAAGATGATGCTGTGAAAATGCTGCACTCAATATGCCAGCAAATTTGGAAAACTCAGCAGTGGCCACAGGACTGGAAAAGATCAGTTTTCATTCCAATCCCTAAGAAAGGCAATGCCAAAGAATGCTCAAACTACCGCACAATTGCACTCATCTCACACACTAGTAAAGTAATGCTCAAAATTCTCCAAGCCAGGTTTCAACAATATGTGAACCATGAACTTCCTGATGTTCAAGCTAGTTTTATAAAAGGCAGAGGAACCAGAGATCAAATTGCCAACATCCGTTGGATCATTGGAAAAGCAAGAGAGTTCCAGAAAAACATCTACTTTTGCTTTATTGACTACGCCAAAGTCTCTGAGTGTGTGGATCACAACAAACTGTGGAAAATTCTGAAAGAAATGGGAATACCAGACCACCTTACCTGCCTCCTGAGAAATCTGTATGCAGGTCAAGAAGCAACAGTTAGAACTGGACATGGAACAACGGACTGGTTCCAAATAGGAAAAGGAGTATGTCAAGTGTGTATATTGTCATCATGCTTATTTAACTTATATGCAGAGTACATCATGAGAAATGTTGGGCTGGGTGAAGCACAAGCTGGAATCAAGATTGCTGGGAGAAATATTAATAACCTCAGATATGCAGATGACACCACCCTTATGGCAGAAAGTGAAGAAGAGCTAAAGAATGTCTTGATGAAAGTGAAAGAGGAGAGTGAACAAGTTGACTTAAAGCTCAACATTCAGAAAACAAAGATCATGGCATCTGGTCCCATCACTTCATGGGAAATAGATGGGGAAACAGTGGAAACAGTGGCAGACTTTATTTTTTTGGGCTCCAAAATCACTGCAGATGGTGACTGCAGCCATGAAATTAAAAGACGCTTACTCCTTGGAAGGAAAGTTATGACTAACCTAGACAGCATATTGAAAAGCAGAGACATTACTTTGCCAATAAAGGTCCATCTAGTCAAGGCCATAGTTTTTCCCGTAGTCATGTATTGATGTGAGAGTTGGACTATAAAGAAAGCTGAGCGCTGAAGAATTGATTATTTTTGAACTGTGGTGTTGGAGAAGACTCTTGAGAGTCCTTTGGACTGCAAGGAGATCCAACAAGTCCATCCTAAAAGAAATCAGTCCTGGGTGTTCATTCGAAGGACTGATGCTGAAGCTGAAACTCCAATGCTTTGGCCGCCTGTGAAGAGCTGACTCATTTGAAAAGACCTTGATGTGGAAAAGGTTGTAAGGCAGGAGGAGAAGGGGTCCACAGAGGATGAGATGGTTGGATGGCATCACTGACTCAATGGACATGAGTTTGAGTAAATTCCGGGAGTTGGTGATGGATAGGGAGGTCTGGCTTCCTGCAGTCCATGGGGTTGCAAAAAGTCAGACACGACTGAGTGACTGAACTGAACTTAGACCTTAATGTCATGGAACATGGGACATTTACACTTTACCTAATTAAACTTCGTGATGGCATCTGCTGTTTCAGTTGCTTCAGATAGACAGACTCCTCAACAGTAGCTTGATCTTTTCCCCTTCACTCTATTATTTTCCCATATGAATTAGAAGTGATTTTATGTTCTGCTTTGCTTCTGTTCTTCCTCTCAGTACCTTTATTCCCAGTCCTTTTTTTTTTTTTTTACTGTGAGAATGTCATCATTTCTCTGTGTTCTCTGAAGTGCTAATCAAGGATTAATCAATCTTCCCTATTGAGTTAGGTTTAGCCATTTTATTCTGCTTTTGTGTCCTGTGCAGGGAGTATGAAATAACATTGTTCTAGGAAAGATTTATGGCTAAATTTCTTCTTCTTTGGGTTCAGTGACCCCTTTGAGAATATAACAAATGTTGTTGCTCCTCTATTCATCATGGAGCACAAATGAAAATTTTGACATGCTATTTCATTCACTGCATTGACTCCATATACTTCTCAGCTCTGTTCCTAGACATCAGATTAAGAAACCCATAGCCTTTGGCTATAAAGGGTTTTATTTTTCTTCTGTCACATTTTTTTCTAAGATGGACATGTGGGCAGCAGTTGGTTAAGGTAGGCAAAAAGAGAGAAGTCTATACAAGTATCTTTATGCCTGTGATGAAAGAATAGTGGCCTCTAGGAAAGGGGGTGGATTAATCACTCAAAATAGATTTTGTTTACATATTTGTGTTTTGGTGTGATTCACTTCAATGATAATGAAGACTCTGAAGAACATAACGTGTTTCACAGAAGCATGTTATAGCAAACATCAGTTCTGTATATTCAAAAATTTAAATCTCGTAATTAATGTGATACATGAAAAGTGATATGATGTTCAGCTTATAGTATCTTATATATGATATTATATAACATATATTAAGTATCTTGGTAAATGATCAATTTATGGGCAAATTGAAATATAAATATATATTCATATAATAAAGTTAACTTACTGTCTAATTTGAGTTTTGAAAAACTCTCATCCAGAGGGCAGTCACTGGAAAGTGGACTCAGAAGTTTCTTCAAAGCAAAGAGCTCTGTCTCTGAGAGAACATGATCTTGAAGGGAGAACCATGGGTTAGGAGTCAGTAGCTGCTGTAGACTCTAGTGGATTGCCACTATCAACATAGAGTGACCAACTTCTTGCGGTTTGACAGGACTTTCCCAGTTTTTACACTGGGAACTCCTTTCCTTTCCCCCTGTCTGTCCCATACCTGGGCAGACTGAGATGATTGGTCATCATTAGATGCATGATCTTGAATCAGACTCTGAATTCTCCTGGGCTTCAGTTTTTTCTTGTATAAAATGAAGAGGATGGATTAGAAGGCTAAAGATCCTTGCAAGCCCCACAAATGATTTTATCCTCCAGTCATTTTCTTTCCTTTCTCTCTTCTTTAGATAGCCAAGGAAAATCTTGGTGATTAATTCCTTATTTATCTTTGACCTCCACTTTTAATTTATAGCAGTGGTTGCTAACCTTTCTGCTACCAGAAGCTGGCTTTGTGGAAGACAATTTTTCTGTGGACAGAATGGGGGATGGGTTTCAGAATAATAAAAGCACAGTAGGCTTTGCAAAGCAAAAACAATACCCAGCTGTGGATGTGACTGGTAATAGAAACAAGGTCTGATGCTGTAAAGAGCAATATTGTATAGGAACCTGGAATGTCAGGTCCATGAATCAAGGCAAATTGGAAATAGTCAAACAGGAGATGGCAAGAGTGAACGTCGACATTCTAGGAATCAGCAAACTAAAATGGACTGGAATGGGTGAATTTAACTCAGATGACCATTATATCTACTACTGCGGGCAGGAATCCCTCAGAAGAAATGGAGTAGCCATCATGGTCAACAAAAGAGTTCGAAATGCAGTACTTGGATGCAATCTCAAAAATGACAGAATGATCTCTGTTCGTTTCCAAGGCAAACCATTCAATGTCACAGTAATCCAAGTCTATGCCTCAACCAGTAACACTGAAGAAGCTGAAGTTGAACAGTTCTATGAAGACCTATAAGACCTTTTAGAACTAACACCCCAAAAAGATGTCCTTTTCATTATAGGGGACTGGAATGCAAAAGTAGGAAGTCAAGAAACACCTGGAGTAACAGGCAAATTTGGCCTTGGAGTAGGAATGAAGCAGGGCAAAGACTAATAGAGTTTTGCCAAGAAAATGCACTGGTCATAGCAAACACCCTCTTCCAACAACACAAGAGAAGACTCTACACATGGACATCACCAGATGGTCAACACCGAAATCAGATTGATTATATTCTTTGCAGCCAAAGATGGAGAAACTCTATACAGTCAACAAAAACAAGACCAGGAGCTGACTGTGGCTCAGATCATGCCAAATTCAGACTTAAATTGAAGAAAGTAGGGAAAACCACTAGACCATTCAGGTATGACCTAAATCAAATCCCTTATGATTATACAGTGGAAGTGAGAAATAGATTTAACGGCCTAGATCTGATAGATAGAGTGCCTGATGAACTATGGACTGAGGTTCGTGACATTGTACAGGAGACAGGGATCAAGACCATCCCCATGGAAAAGAAATGCAAAAAAGCAAAATGGCTGTCTGGGGAGCCCTTACAAATAGCTGTGAAAAGAAGAGAAGAGAAAAGCAAAGGAGAAAAGGAAAGATATAAACATCTGAATGCAGAGTTCCAAAGAATAGCAAGAAGAGATAAGAAAGCCTTCCTCAGTGATCAATGCAAAGAAATAGCGGAAAACAACAGAATGGGAAAGACTAGGGATCTCTTCAAGAAAATTAGAGATACCAAGGGAACATTTCATGCAAAGATGGGCTCAAAAAAGGACAGAAACGGTATGGACCTAACAGAAGCAGAAGATATTAAGAAGAGGCGGCAAGAATACACAGAAGAGCTGTACAAAAAAGATCTTCACGACTCAGATAATCACGATGGTGTGATCACTGACCTAGAGCCAGACATCCTGGAATGTGAAGTCAAGTGGGCCTTAGAAAGCATCACTACGAACAAAGCTAGTGGAGGTGATGGAATTGCAGTTGAGCTATTTCAAATCCTGAAGGATGATGCTGTGAAAGTGCTGCACTCAATATGCCAGCAAATTTGGAAAACTCAGCAGTGGCCACAGGACTGGAAAAGGTCAGTTTTCATTCCAATCCAAAAGAAAGGCAATGCCAAAGAATGCTCAAACTGCTGCACAATTGCACTCATCTCACACGCTAGTAAAGTAATGCTCAAAATTCTCCAAGCCAGGCTTCAGCAATATGTGAACCGTGAGCTTCCAGATGTTCAAGCTGGTTTTAGAAAATGCATAGGAACCAGAGATCAAATTGCCAACATCCGCTGGCTCATCGAAAAAGCAAGAGAGTTCCAGAAAAACATCTATTTCTGCTTTCTTGACTCTGCCAAAGCCTTTGACTGTGTGGCTCACAATAAACTGTGGTAAATTCTGAAAGAGATGGGAATCCCAGACCACCTGACCTGCCTCTTGAGAAACCTATGTGCAGGTCAGGAAGCAACAGTTAGAACTGGACATGGAACAACAGACTGGTTCCAAATAGGAAAAGGAGTACATCAAGGCTGTATATTGTCACCCTGCTTCTTTAACTTCTATGCAGAGTACATGAGAAACGCTGGGCTGGAAGAAGCACAAGCTGGCACCAAGATTGCCGGGAAAAATATCAATAACCTCAGATATGCAGATGACACCATCCTTATGGCAGAAAGTGAAGAGGAACTAAAAAGCCTCTTGATGAAAGTGAAAGTGGAGAGTGAAAAAGTTGGCTTAAAGCTCAACATTCAGAAAACAAAGAGCATGGCATCTGGTCCTATCACTACATGGGAAATAGATGGGGAAAACAGTGGAAACAGTGTCAGACTTTATTTTTTGGGCTCCAGAATCACTGCAGATGGTGATTACAGCCATGAAATTAAGAGACACTTACTCCTTGGAAGGAAAGTTATGACCAACCTAGATAGCATATTGAAAAGCAGGGACGTTACTTTGCCAACAAAAGTCCATCTAGTCAAGGCTATGGTTTTTCCCGTAGTCATGTATGGATGTGAGAGTTGGACTGTGAAGAAAGCTGAGCGCCAAAGAATTGATGCTTTTGAACTGTGTGTTGGAGAAGACTCGTGAGAGTCCTTGGACTACAAGGAGATCCAACCAGTCCATTCTGAAGGAGATCAGCCCTGGGATTTCTTTGGAAGGAATGATGCTAAAGCTGAAACTCCAGTACTTTGGCCACCTCGTGTGAAGAGTTGACTCATTGGAAAAGACTCTGATGCTGGGAGGGATTGGGGGCAGGAGGAGAAGGGGATGACAGAGGATGAGATGGCTGGATGGCATCACTGACTTGATGGACGTGAGTCTGAGTGAACTTCGGGAGATGGTGATGGACAGGGAGGCCTGGCATGCTGCGATTTATGGGGTTGCAGAATCGGACACGACTGAGCGCCTGAACTGAATTGAGAGTTTGCACTCCTCAGTTTTGTTCAGTTCAGTCGCCCAGTTGTATCCGACTTTTTGCGACCCCATGGACTGCGGCACGCCAGGCTTCCCTGTCCATCACCAACTCCAAGAGCTTTCTAAAACTCATGTCCATCAAGTCAGTGATGTCATCTAACCATCTCATCCTTTGTCATCCCCTTCTCCTGCGTTCAGTCTTTCCCAGCATCAGGGTCTTTTCCAGTGAATTGGCTCTTTGCATCATGTGGCCAAAGTATTGGAGTTTCAGCTTCAGCATCAGTCCTTTCAATGAATATTCAGGTTCATTTCCTTCAGGATCAACCTGTTTGATCTCCTTGCAGTCCAAGGGACTCTTAGGAATCTTCTCCAGAACGACAATTTGAAAGCATCAATTCTTTGGTGCTCAGCCTTCTTTATAGTCCAACTTTCACATCTGTACATGACTGCTGGAAAAGTCAAAGCTTTGACCATATGAACCTTTGTCAGCAAACTTATGTCTTTGCTTTTAAATATGCTATCTAGGTTTCTCTTAGCTTTTCTTCCAAGGAGCAAGCATCTTTTAATTTCATGACGGCAGTTGCAGTCTGCAGTGATTTTGGAGCCCCCCAAAATAACATCTGCCACTGTTTCCATTTTTTCCCAGCTAGTGATGGGCAGTGGCTGCATATACAAGTAAAGCCTCAAATGCTCACACACTGCTCCCCTCCTTCTCTGCAGCCTGCTTCCTAACAGGCCACCGACCAGAACCAGTCTGTGGCCCAGGGACTGAGGACTCCGGATTTATAACACATCAGTTCAGCACAAGGCTTAATCTCCTTTAGTGAGCCAAACACAACTCTTGCAGACTTTTAGAATTCAAGATACAGAATTAAGTTAGAATGCTTATAGAAAAGATTGTGAGATCTGTAATTCACTCTAGTCTATGTAATCTGCTTACACAAACTCAAATTGCCTGCATATTCTGAACTGAGAGACTAGGAGGGGGAGTTGCAGAGGGAAGCTTTCAGAGGTAGCAGTGTGTGTGTGCTAAGTCACTTTAGTCATGTCCGACTCTTTGCAACCCCACAGACGGTAGCCCTCCAGGTTCCTTTGTCCATGGGATTTCCCAGGCAAAAGTACTGGAGTCGGTTGCCATTTCCTTCACCATCAGAGGTAGCAGAGAACTGGGTAAATTTCTAATGTTTGTTGAGCATTGAGTTGGTATTTTTTAAGTTTTATTGAGTTATATTTCACATGCCATACAATTTACAAACTTAAGATATAGAGTTCAATGGTTTTTAGTCTATTCGCAGACATGTGCAAGCATCTCAGTTCTCAGTTCAGTTGCTCCGTCGTGTCTGACTCTTTGCAACCCCATGAATCGCAGCACGCCAGGCCTCCCTGTCCATTACCAACTCCCAGAGTTCACTCAGACTCATGTCCATTGAGTCCGTGATGCCATCCAGTCATCTCATCGTCTGTCGTCCCCTTCACTTTTAAAACATCTCATCACCTGGGAAAGGAACCCTGTATTTTTTAGCTAGTACCGCCCTATCCTTCTTACAGTCTGTACTGACAGTCCTCTCATTTCTGTCTAGATATGCTTATTCTGGATATTTCATGTAAGTGGAATCATATACTATGCATTTTTATGTGACTGGCTTCTTTTATGCAGCAGAATGTTTTCAAGATATACTGATAGCATGTATTGTACTTTACTTTTATGGATGAATGATATTCCATTGTACAGATATGCCACATTCAGTTTGTACAGTAAGTACCCTAGATACAAACCTTCAAGTTTTGAACTTTGAGACATACAAGTGTGCATTCACATGCCCAGTCACGGAAGTTCATGTGTCTGCAGTACATTGTCATATGCATGCATCTGCTATGAGGGGTGCCTTTATGTACCTTACTGTGTAGAGTACAGTGGTTCAGTATCTTTATTTCAAAGCCCAGGATGTCCAGAAGCCAGCAGAAAAGCAGTGGTGGTATAGCTGATACTGCCAAGAAGAGATTCACAATGCAGGAAATGGCATTTTCTTTCTTCGAGGAGGCACTGTTAGTTTTTGAGGCTCAAGACTTGACCATAGAATGATACACAAAGGTTGCAGCAGCCATTCTGAATGCAACCCAGCGCAACTTGTTATCTCTGATGAGAAAAAAAAAAAAAAAGAGCTACTACCCAGACATCACTGGATTGTTTTTTTAATAGGGTAGATAGAATTGAATCTAGCAAGGAATCGGCACCTGTGCCATTGACCGCAGTGTGAGTGATGCTGCTGCTTGCCCTCCATCTCCTACTGCCGATTACCTTCAGTTCTACCATCTCGCGTTGCCTTTCCCTCCTCCAGTCAGTGGTTCCTCTTGTCTGTTTATGTGAACCCGCCCCTGTATGCTACCTGCTGTACTGTACTACTGTACTTCTCAACGTACCGTACTGCAAGATTAAAAATGTTTTCTTTATATTTCTATATTTTAATGTATTATTTGCGTGAAAAGTGTTATAAACCTATTACAGTGTAGTACTACACAGCCAATTGTGTTAGTTGGGTACCAAGCCTAACTTTGCCCGACTTTCAAACACATTGGACTTGGAACAGAATGTGCTCTTGGAACAGAACTTGTTTGTTTATAATGGGCTTACTGTATATTCATTAGGTGGTGGGCATTTGGATTTTTTGGGCTCTTAAGAGTAATGCTGTCATGTACATTTATGTGAAACTTTTTGTATGGGCCTGTGTTTTCGTGTCTTTCTTATACCTTGGAGTGGAATTCTGGGTCAAATTGTAACTCAGTTTAACCATTTAACTGCTTGCTTGTGTGTTTGTGCTTGTGCTCAGTCTCTCAGTCCTGTCTGATTTTTTGTGGCCCCATGGACTGAGGCCTGACAGGCTCCTCTGTCCTTAGAACTTTCCAGAGAAGAATACTGGAGTGGTGTGCCATTTCCTACTCCAGAGGATCTTCCTGACCCAGGGATCAAACTCACATCTTTTGTGTCTCCTGCTTTGGCAGGCGAGTTCTTTACCACCAGCGCCACCTGGGAAGCCCTTTTAACCATCTGCTCTGCTGCTGCTGCTAAGTCACTTCAGTCGTATCCAACTCTGTGCAACCCCATGGACTGCAGCCCACCAGGCTCCTCCATCCATGGGATTTTCCAGGCAAGAGTACTGGAGTGGGGTGCCATTGTATTCTCTGTTTAACCAGCTGAAAAGCTGCCAATTGTTACCCAAAGTGGCTGCCTATGGTTAACCTCCCATATTCTTATACAAGTATGGAGGTGCTAATTTTTCCACATCTGTGCCAATTCTTGTTTTTGTCAGACTGTTTGATTCTAGCTACCTGAGTAGATATAAAGTATAGATCATTGTGATTTTGATTTTGGTTTCCCTAATGACAGGCTTCTCTGGTGGCTCAGAAGGCAAAGAATCTGCCTGCAATGCGGGAGACCCTAGTTCAATCTTCCACTGTTGGGAAGATCCCCTGGAGAAGGGCATGGCAACCCACTCCAGTATTCTTGCCTGGAAAAGTCCATAGACAGAGAAGCTTGGTGGGCTACAGTCCTTGGCATCACAAAGAGTGAGACACGACTGAGTGACTAAGACACACAAAGACTAATATGTGGCACTAGTGGTATAGAACCCGCTTGCCAATGCAGGAGACATAAGCTGCTGCTGCTGCTACTGCTGCTAAGTCGCTTCAGTTGTGTCCGACTCTGTGCGACCCCATAGACAGCAGCCCACCAGGCTCCCCCGTCCCTGGGATTCTCCAGGCAAGAACACTGGAGTGGGTTGCCATTTCCTCCTCCAATGCATGAAAGTGAAAAGTCAAAGTGAAGTCGCTCAGTCGTGTCCAACTCTTAGCAGCGACCCCATGGACTGCAGCCTACCAGGCTCCTCTGTCCATGGGATTTTCCAGGCAAGAGTACTGGAGTGGGGTGCCATTGCCTTCTCCAAGGAGACATAAGAGGGTGGATCAAACCCATGTTTGACCCATCCTGGGTCAGGAAGATCCCCTGGAGGAGGGCATGGCAACCCACTTCAGCATTCTTGCCTGGAGAATCCCTTGGACAGAGGAGCCTGGTGGGTTATGATCCACAGAGTCACAAAGGGTTGGACACAACTGAAGTGACTTACCGTGCATGCCTGCAATGACTAATATGACCCTGATGCTGGGAAAGATTGAGGGCAGAAGGAGAGAATGCAGCAGAGGATGAGATGGTTGGATGGCATTACTGACTTGATGGACATGAGCTTCAGCAAATTGTGGGAGATAGTGAAGGACAGGGAAATGTGACGTGCTGCAGTCCATGGGGTTGCAAAGAGTTGGACATGACGGAGGGACTGAACACATACAACACAATGATTAATAATGTTGAGCATTTTTCATATGCTTATTAGCAACTCATATACGGTTTTTAGAAAATGTCTGTTTAGATCCTTTACCCATTCTAAAATTGTGTTATTTGTCTTTCATTATTAAGTTTTAAGGGTACTTTCTCTGGAGAACAGAATGGCAACTCACTCCAATGTTCTTGCCTGAAGAATCCCATGGAGAGAGGAGCCTGGCAGGCTACGGTCCACGGGGTCACAGAGTCGGACACAACTTGAGCGACTACACTACTACGAAGTGTACTTTATGTGTTCTAGATGCAAATCTTATAAGTAGTTTTCAAAAACGTTCTCCCATTCCATGGTTGTATTTGCACTTTCTTGATGGTGTCCTTGCCTTGTTCCTGATGCTAGGGGGAAAGCATCCAGTCCTTCATCACTAAGGATGATGCTAGCTATGAGGTTTCCATAGATACACTTTATGAGGTTGAAGAAGTTTGCTTCTATCCTAAGTTGGATTTTTAAAAAATCATTAAAAGATCTTGGATTTGTCAAATGCTTTTTCCGCTTTATTGAAAAGATCATATGATTTTTGTGTTTTATTCTACTGATATGTAACCAGTTAATTACATTAATTGATTTCAGGTGTTAATCTAACCTTGGACTCCTGGGATAAACGTCACTTAGTAGCTGGATTTGGTTTGCTGTTTTGCTGAGGATTTTGGCATCCACATTCATAAGAGAGTCTGTAGTTTTCTTTTCTTATAATCTTTTTGCCTGGTTTTGTCGTTCACTATATTATCCTCATAAAGAAAGTTGGGGAGTGTTCTTTCCTTTTCTAATTTTGAAAAGTTTGTGAAGAATTGGTGTTAATTATTTGATAAATGCTTGGCGGAATTTATTGGTCGAGCCATCTAGGCCTGGGCTTTTCTTTGTGGGTGGTTTTATGATTACTGATTCAATCTCACAAACCTATTCAGATTGTATCTTTTTTCTTGAGTCAGTATTGTTTGGTTTTTCTATGAGTTTGTCCATTTTTTATAGATTGCCTAATTTATTGGCATACAGTTGTTCAGAGTATTCCTTTACAATCCTTTTTATTCCTGTAAAGTTCTTAGTAATATCTCCTCTTTCATTTCCAGTTCTAGTAATTTCAGTATTATTTCTAGTAATTTGAGTATCAATCTAATTACCTATTTGTCAATTTTGTTGATTTCAAGGTACCTATTTTTTTGTTTCCTTGATTTTATACATTTTTAATTGTACATTTTATTTCCCTGATAAATAAATTTACCTTGCTTTAGGTTTAATTTACTCTTCTTTTTTGATGACTTTAGGTTGAAGGTTTGCTTTTAATTTGAAATCTTTCTTTTTTTAAAAAAATGTGGGCATTTACAACTATAGATTTTCCTCTAAGCACTTTTTAAAGTGAACCCCATATTTTGGTATGTTATATCTTCATTTTCTTGTTCATCTCAAAATATTTTAAAATTTCTCTTTTGATTTTTTTCTTTCACTCATTTGTTTTTGAGGAGCATGTTATTTATTTTCCACATGTTTTTGAGTTTCCCAGATTTCATTTTGTTTCTGATTTCTTAAGTTTATTTTATTGTGGTTGGAGAGAATACTTTGGATGATTTCAATACATTAAACTGTACCAAGATTTGTTTTATAGTCTAGCATATGTTTTATTCTGGAGAATATATATTGAGAAGAATATATAAGAAATATATAACAACTACCCACTCCAGTATTCTTGGGTTTCCCTGTGGCTCAGCTGGTAAAAAATTCACCTTCGATGTGGGATACTTGGGTTTGATCTCTGGGTTGGGAAGATCTCCCAGAGAAGGAAAAGGCTACCCACTCCAATATTCTGGCCTGGAGAATTCCATGGACCGTATAGTCCACAGGGTTGCAAAGAGTCAGGCCCCACTGAGTGACCTTCACTTTCACTTTTCTTTTGGTGGAGTATTTTATACATGTCTATTATGTCTTGTTGGTTTTCAGTGTTAATTTAAGTCTTGGATTTCTATGTTGTTTTTCTGTTTTTTTTTTTTTCCTGTCACTTATTGGAAGTGGTGTATTGAAGTCTCCAACTATTCTTTTTGTGGCATCGAATTTTGAATTTGCAGTGGCAAGCTAAGTCTGTTCATTTTGGGGAGTTAGGGAGTTAGATAATATTAAGATTTTCAGTTCTGTCTGTATTGCTATATCTTTGACTAGAGAACTCTTTCATTTAGGCAACTCTTAACTTCACTTTGAAAGCTCATTTGCAAATACAATCATCATGATAAAGTTTATAACCCTAAATTTGTTGTATCTTATTGCCTAGGGTTTTAAGTATGAAGAAGGATAATTTTTAATTAAGATATAAGAAGCATCTTTATCACAAAAAAGTGATAAAGTGAATGGTAGCATTGTCCTTACTCAGATCCAAAGGAGGAGATGATAATAAAATAGTAATTCTTTGATATTGGATTAATGATCACTCAAAAAGAAAGGGTCTGTAAATGAAATCTTTAAAAGTTTGGAAATATTATTTTATTCATTTCCTCCCTCTTACCTATAGAACAAAGCATTACAAAACCGTGTCTATGTTTTGTGTTTTGAGGTAGAGAAGTTTATTTATTTATTTTTCTTTTGTAGTTATAAACTAATTACAGAAAAGGAAACTTAGTTTTTATTGCGGAACATTCAGAGTATTTTAATCCCTTTCCTTTAATTTTTAAGATCTATGTGTACCGTAAGTGTGTTTACTGGGCACACTCATACTCCTAAGCCATCTATTATCTTTGAAAATTCTTCCTATTTCCTCCCTCTGTTAAGAAGGTCTAGGTAGTTAGAGATTGGGAGTTAATGTGTGAGATGAATCTGTCCTCTTTTGACTGAATGTGACAGATCTGATTAAGTAAGTTAGTATTCTAGGTCATGGAATTCATTGGGATGATTATCTTATTACATCTTTAAAAGATAGATGTTTAAACAACTTGTTGAGATAGTCTTATAGTTGATGAGACTATAAATAAAATATAAAACATCTCGATTTCTAAATTCAAGTGAACATTGCCTTTTTTTAAGAGTAACCTCAATATATAAGGGAGTGCTACAGTTGATAATTTTGGAAACTCCCATTTTGATACTGCCTTCTGAAGGAAATTTCTGGGGAAATCACTCATGTGAGTGATGATTGCATCTTGTTCTTGATCTTAAAATAAATCACTCAGCTTAATTGATTTATTAGACCTACATCTGAAAAGTTTTGAATATTTCCCCATTAAATACATACCCTGTTCCCACATCAGATGAAAGTCTTATCAGCTGTCCTTTATTATAGTTTATAGTGAATTAATATCCTGAGACTGAGTAGATGGAGGTTTATTTCAGTATTCTAAAGAGTAATTGAAAGCAGGGGCATATACAAGCCTGAATCATTGTACAGAATTTTAAAAATAATATTCTTTCCAACCACATTTATTATAAACATACAGTGTGCCAGCTACCATGGGCTGGCCAAGGAACCTAACCACCATTCACAGCCTTGTTTCTATTGAAATTTGTATTGAGGTTCAAAACACTAATCCACAGACTTCTAGAACACAGTTTGCTCAAAAACTAGAGGTAGCCTGCACTTTTTCCTGCCAGATTAGATGTTTAACTTTTGTGGCTACAAATCTCATGAAACAACATGGCTGCCTTGAAGCCTTTCCATAGTTTCTATTACTGGGCATACAATGTATTTCAAAACAGTAGAGATGTTAGGATGAAGTCAGCAGCACCACAGAGAAGGGAAATTCATATCATGATAGTGAACAGATAGAAGCACAATTTAATCATAGGATGTTTTGGGCTTCTCATACAGTTATTATTTGATGTTCTCTTGCTTTGTATTGTTCCTTTGGGACCTCAAGGATTAGGGTGGACTTTCTGTTTCCAAGGAGGACTAATGCCGGTAACCAAAAAGTGGATTTCATCCCGAATGATTAGTGGTTACTTTATTTATATTTCAGTATAAAGTCTACTCTGGAAAAGTGTTGGGGATTCCTCCCAATAGTTTAGGTCTTCCCTGCCTGTAGTACTCTAGGGAGTATGTTGGAGGCAGAGGGTAAGGGAGGGGTGATATTTAACAAATCAGTTCTGTGTGGTATATCCTTTCACTAATCAATTCTGTGTGGTGCATTCCTAAAATCTCATGTGATTGTTGAGAGCCTGCGAGGGCCAGGGAGCCATGGCAAAATGGATCCCAGTTAGAGCCCCCATTGATCTTAATCATTCCACTCTTTGTCCACCCTGTTCTATTTGCTTTCTTGTTCTTACACCCCACCCCCCACCCCAGTTGGTAAAGAATCTGCCTGCAATGCTGGAGACCTGGGTTCCATTCCTGGGTCAGGAAGATCCCCTGGAGAAGGAAATGGCAACCCACTCCAGTATTCTTGCCTGGAGAATCCCATAGACAGAGGAGCCTGGCAGGCTACAGTCCATGGGATCGCAAGAGTCGGACACGACTTAGTGCACTGTCTCTGTCTCATAAAGTATAGATTTAAAAATTGTGAAGTTCAGTTTTATAAACAACTCAAATTTGTATTTTATGTCCGATATTTGGTGCTTTCATAGCAATTCTGTAAATAGGCAGGGTTGGGCATGAAGTGTGCCCGGAAGAGGGTGGGAGGAGGCAGTAGTAACAGATGCTTTGTTATTGTTTTAGCATGGACTTCCCTGTCTAGCCCTGCCTCCCACTCTTCTTGTGTTACCTTTATGTTTCCAGGATCTCCTTGGAGATAGCCAATGTGGCTGGATGTGAATTGAGGGGGCAGGGTATTTTTTGCCTTAAACTTTGCCAAGACCTAGCTGGGTGCCAGAAGAGAAAATTTGCTCTGTCCAAGGAGGTTGTGTGGTTGGAAAGCCGTGGGAGGGTGTTAACGACATCTAGTTTATTTTCTGCCAATCTCCCTTACTCTGGCTCATAAGTTTTTCTTTTTCCAAAGCATCTCTGTGCTTCTGTTCATAAAATTTGCATTATATAATGTTAAAGGAACTTAAAAGATAATTAAATTCTGCAAATGAAGATCAGCAGCATGATCTAAACCCTTAAAGGTAGAACTATGAGGAGAATCCAGATGTCCTCTATCCAGTATATCTTTATATTCACAACGGCCCATAGTAGCCTCTTTTCTGGCTTCCTATACCCTGTTTTGCATAGCTGGTAGGTCTCAGTTGATTGAAGTTTTAAGACATTCTCCTCCTTTCACAAACACACACATGCAAACATTTTGTTAGCCATTGAAATGGTTTCATTATCAAACTAGGTTTGTTTGGATGATGTACAGCAAATCAAACACTGAGACACTGAAGCAGCAGAGAAGGGATTTATTCATGAAGTAATCAAGTGAACAAATCTCAGCTCCACCTTCCTGAAGGCAAGGGGCTTAAGATATTTATGGGATAAAGGAGCAGGGTGGTTTTAGGCATGGGGAGAGGTGAATGGAGGTAGGGAAAAGGACAGGTAATTGGTGTTCTATGCAGGTGTGTCTGTTACATGCTTCTTTATGGGATGAACGTTCAAAAATGAAGGTGCTTAGCATGATTCGAGAATGGAGTTCTTGGCCCTCTGACATCAAGTGGTCATTCATCAGACATTTGCACAGGCTCAGTTTTAGGGACAATGGTCCCATCCAGTCTTAGCTGGCTCGTACAGAACAGAAACCAACTCCAAGCTCTTGGAACACAGTTTAAGACCCCTGTTGCTTTAGTGGCCCATAGTCAGAGATGTTATCTGTAAAGGTGGTTGAGGAGTCAAAATACAATTAAGGCAAGCTTGGTCAGTGAAGGCAAGTTACAAGTGGAAAGATTTAACAACTGTACCCTTACCAGCCATTCTGTAAGACAAACTCAGGAATTTATGTTAGTTATCAGTTTCCATTAACCTTGTGAGGCATGGTTTCAAGATGAGTTTTTTAACCCTATGGGGGCATGGCTTCAGTTTCTTCTCAGAGACCCATATTGGCCTGCCTCCTTGAAAGCCTTCCCTGAAATAACCCTTTTCAAATGTCAACCTACTCCAGTATTCTTGCCTGGAGAATTCTATGGACAGAGGAACCTGGTGGGCTACAGTCCATGGGGCTGCAAAGAGTCAAACGCGACTGAGCGACTAACACACTGCTGCTGTGGACTTGTTGACCTTCAGCTGGGTTTCAACATTTTATCTGTAATATAGATTAGGTGGTGGTTTTGTATGTGGGAAAATGAATTCTCATGGCAAGGAATCCAGTCCTATAGATTTCACAATTTTGCTTGAGGCCTAGTTTAGTTACATTCTACTGCTTGTGGACAAAAAAAAGAGTACCAAAGAAAATTTGAAATATAACCCAGTTGCACATTGGATGGCTTACTGGGGCCATTACAGCCCTAGCAACTGTCCATGGTGAAAATGACAGGAATGTGATCTGTCTTACAGAGCAGAGAGAAAGGCGCGTGTTCCCTAAGTCTTATTCATTTACCACCTAACTTTCTGTGGATATCTAGGTTTTTATAATTCCCCTCAGTTGAAATGTTCAGCATTGGAAATCACTAAACTTAGAAACATGCTTATTATGTTTAAGAATCCAAGGAGACATCATTATAAGGCATAGTATTGTTGAGAAGAAACCTGATGTTAACATTGTTAGATCAGCCTCTGGAAGGAATGAAAATAACAATTTTTTGTTTTCCCCACAAGATCACCAGCTGATAATGGAAGAAGCCAAAGCTGGTTCGATGGCTAGTTTCTGTTGGGAATGCTTTCAGAGAGGCAAAAATTTTAGAAATTAAAGAGAATAGCTAAATAATAAGAAAATCCCTTCTAATACCCCCTCTCCCTGCCATACTCAGGGATCCCAAATAAACAGAAAATGAATTTTTCAAAGTGAATTCCAAAGCCTCAGAATGGAGTGAGGGAAGAGGAGTTATTTAAAAGGATGAAATTCTTTTTTAAAAGGGTCATAGAGGAATAAGGTCAGAATAGGGCTCTGACAGGCTTAAAGCAGTCATGCGGTCCTTAGTTAATGTTTTAAAATCATATATTGAAAGAATATTATTTAGAATATCTTAAGTCAAATAAAGTCTATCTTTAAAACTTTATGTTTTTTTCTTTACTTTCTTTACTAGAAAATTTTTTAAATAATTAATTTATTTTAATTGGAGGCTAATTACTTTACAACACTGTGGTAGTTTTGCCATACATTGACATGAATCAGAAAATTTTAAAATAGTACTTGTGGTTAACATTTGTGGCTCACAGTATGTTCCCAGTGGTAAGATGCTGAGTGGAACACTGCAGAGCCGTGCATTCTTGGGCAGGTTATTCTACTTTCTGGGCTTCAGCACAAACATCCCTGAAAAGCAGGGAATAAAGGTGACCTGCCAGAACTGCTTCTTGAATACTTTGCTAATGTTTTTCTAGTTTATAAACTTACGTTTTTACAAATTTCTCTGGTAGATGTTTGAGAATTGAAAGCTTTTACGAACCACTGTTTCATAGTATCATAATAGTTTCTACCACTTAAGGTCCCACAACTTGAGCTAATTCACAATGTCTAAATATAACTCCTTACTTGCGACAGGTAAATAGAGAAGTGTACCCCAGTATCTTGGGAAACCCAAGGGTGGAGAGTGTAGGGCAAGGGTCACAGAATGAGTCAGGGCCTGGGCTAGGATTAGCATCTCTGTGACTCACGGTGGCATTCTAACCACCAGACAATTCTCTTGAGAAATACTGAGGGTGATGGCCTGTTCCCCACCAGGGTACCGAGGACTGCTGAGTCAGTGTTTGTCACGCTGACTGTGCAAGTGTTAAAAGCAGGGTGGGAGCAGCCCAGTTGGTGGATGTTAGCCTGTGGTCCTGGGTTGTCTCTACGGACTATTGTGGAGGATACATCACTGGTTTGGTACAAGAAAGAATGTGAGGAGAACTCACTGATGTTACTGTTTTAGGGAAACATGGAGGAAATCCCATAGCAGAAGTGAAAATGTTACTTCCTACTTCTTAAAAAAAAAATTGTCTTTAAAAAATTATTTATTTATTTATTTGGCTGCACTGGGTCTTAGTCGTGACATGTGGGATCTAGTTCCTCAACCAGGGATCAAACCTAGGCCTCCAGCATTGGGAGGGCGGCATCTTAGCCACTGAACCATCAGGGAAGTTCCCTTCCTACTTTTAACAATATTTGTATTATGAAGCTTAGCATGATCTGGCAGGAGTCAGAAGGATTGTATAGATTCAGTCATACGCCAGAAGGTGATTGTGAAAAAGTCTTGTCACCTGACCAAGGTAGCTACACCTTATAAAATTTATTTATTTTTTTGATTGTGCTGGCTCTTGGTTACTCCCTGGCCTTTTCTCTCCTTGTTGGGGAGCAGGGGCTCTAGAGTGTGCAGGCTTCAGTAGTTGTGGCTCCTGGGCTCTAGAGCACAGGCTCAGTAACTGTGGCGTGTGGGCTTAGTTGCCTCGAGGCATGTGGCATCTTTCCTGACCAGGGATCGAACCCGTGTCTCTTGTACTGGCAGACGGATTCTTTACCACTGAGCCATCAGGGAAGCCCTCCTTAATACTTACATACAGTTTTCTTGTGGGATTGATCAGTGTTTTAGTTGTGTGTCAGCATCCATGTCTTCAGCTACTCTGAGCTTTTCGAGGAGGGTACTGTGTATTTTTCTGTTTATCCAATGCTAAACGGTGTCTGCTACCTGGAGAGTAGTTATAAAGGTCTGATATGCTAAGTAGGTCTTATTTAGGTATAGGAGGCATAAAGAGGAAAAAGAACTCATGGTGTACAGAAGCTTCTAGTGAAAGAGACTTGTAGATAGGAAATCAACTTCATAATTTGAAATTTCAAAGCTCCTCCCTGTTCTTTGAACTGAAAACGGTAGAAGGAAGATGACTTTAAAAATTTCGAATATACAAACCTAAGCTTGAAATTTAGCTTAAGGTAGACAGTTGAGGACTAAAACAGTATGGGTAAGAAAGGAACAGAATCGAGATGTTAGAGACTAGCAGCTATTGGAAGTAATCATGCATGTGAGAGTAGAACCATAGAAAAGTCAGAGTGCTGAAGAATTGATGCTTTCGAATTGTGGTGCTGAAGAAGACTCTTGAGAGTCCCTTGCACAGCAAGGAGATAAACCAGTCACTTCTAAAGGAAGTGAATGAACCCTGAATACTCATTGGAAGGACTGATGGTGAAGCGGAAGCTCCAATAGTTTAAGTGAATGAACCCTGAATACTCATTGGAAGGACTGATGGTGAAGCGGAAGCTCCAATAGTTTGACCACCTGATGTGAAGAGTCAACTCATTGGAAAAGACTCTGATCCTGGGATAGATTGAAGGTAAAAGGAGAAAAGGGCAGCAGTGGATGAGATGGTTGGATGGCACCACTGATTTAATAGACACAAACTTGGGCAAACTGGTAGATGGTGAGGGATAGGAAGGCCTTAGGGTTGCAAAGAGTTGGACATGACTTGGCTACTGAACAACAATAGACTGGCAGTTAGAAAAGGTGAGGAGAATGGTCTGTGGAAGGTGAGACTGAGGAGAAGGTACAGAGTGGATGAGAGAGGAATAAGCCAGAGAAAAATTATTTATTGCAGGAAATGGCTAGTGGCTTTTTTAAACATTGAGTCTCATATTTAAAGTTTTTGTGTCATATATATATATATACACACAGTTTTGAACTGTGTTGTAATATCTGTCCACAACCACCCAAAATTTAGTAAAAGTTTGTAGCACACAACTTGGTCAGTAGTAAGAAACTGAAACAGTGTTCAGTCAGAAATGGGAGGGTGAAAATCTTTCAAAGGTAGCCACTACAGGAAGGAAGATCCAATACGGAACTTAGAAACAAGTTATGTTTCTAAGTATGAATTATGAAAACATATATAAGCAATATTACATGCAATATGTTTTCTTTTTAAAGGATAAATTCTTATAATTCTAGAAAAGGAGTATTGTATCAAGCTCAATAATTTTTCAGTTTTTTGAGATATCTGTTGTGTCCTACTCTTTGCAACCCCATGGACTATAGCCTGCTAGTCTCCTGTGTCCATGGGATTTTTCATGTAAAAATATTGGAGTGGGTTGCCATTTCCTTCTCCAAGGGATCTTCCTGATCCAGGGGTTGAACCCAAGTGTCCTGCATTGGCAGGTGGGTTCTTCACCACTGAGCCACCTGGGAAGCCCAAATAATTTTTTAATTTGTCCATAACTGGTTTTGCTAATCGTAGCAGGCATTTGATGAGCACCTGTTCTTTGCTGAATATTGTTCCAAGTATACAGATATAGACAATCATTTAATCCACTAACAACCTGGAGACTTTGAGACACAGAATACTAAGTGATTGCCAAACATGTTCAATTCTCACAACACTGCAGCAGGAACCATTTTATTCCCATTTTGCAGATCAGCAATCTGAGGCACAGGAAGTTAACTAACTTGGGTTGATCACACAGCTCCTCAAAGTGGAACTGAGATTTGGGACCCAGGACCTTTGGTTCAATTGTCTTCAGAAATATTTTCAAACACTTCATAAACATTTACTGAGCTAAGCACTCTTAAATGCTCATGCTCGTGCTCAGTCGTGTCCGACTCTTTGCGACCCCAGGGACAGCCCACCAAACTCCTCTGTCCATGGGATTCTTCAGGCAAGAATACTGGAGTGGGTCGCCATGCCCTCCTCCAGGGGATTTGCCTGACCCAGCAATTGAACCTGCATCTCCTACATCTCCTACATTGCAGGTAGAGTCTTTACTACTGAGCCACCGGGGAAGGCTTTAAGAAATAGAGGTAAAAAGATATATGAAAAAAAAAAAAAGCATTTCTTCAAAATGCTCAAATTCCCATTTGGGGGAGGGATGTGTATGTGTGTATATGTGTGTGCATGTGTGCATGTATGGGGGAAGGGGTGAAATAAGACATGGTTGATATCTCCAAGATACTCTTATTTTCATTAGGGGAGAGCAAATGAGGATGAAAGCCTTCCTTGTAGTTTACACCCAACACCTGAATAAAGCTTAGAGGATTTACGAAGGGAACATTATTTAATTTTTTTTTTAATCAGCTTTTTGACTGTTCTGATGATTTTTTGAGGGGACATCAATGCAATTAAGAATTTGAGGACTAAGTATCTATCTGAGATTTAAGTCAATCTCAATATTAAGATTGTCTTAATGTTAACCACATCTCCTGCTAAACCTTGTGCTCCTGCTAAACTTCATCTTCACGTGGGGCCACCCACAGCTGACCAGCCACAGTGGGCACAAGTTCCATTGAAATCAGCTCTAATTCCAAGGGAATTACCTGCTGGAGATGGTGGCTGTTGGCATAATTGAAGTTTCGAGTCAGGCATTACTTGATGGCATAATTTGTGATTGAAATAAGGGATGATATTAAACATTAAAAAATTATTATTCAGGTTTCAAAAGTAAGAGTGCTTGACAAGTCATTATATATTTGCATATTTTTTGTTTTGTTTTTGGATCCAGAGGAAATTTTCCTTTTCATGTTTTCTTTTCTAATCCTTGTTTCCAAAGACAATTAAGCCCTTTTGGATGAAGATATCTAAGTTTCATTCTAAGTTTTGTTTTAAATATAATTTTAATTATATGTGTGTGATTCTGTTTTCCTTCACTCTCTGTATCACTTCGAATTGAGTTTCTGTTAGGAGTTACATCTGGCAGTGGCTTAGATCAACAGAAATTTATTTTGTGTTTTCCACACACACATATACACATACACAAACACAAATAAATCTGGGGGGTGATAGTCCAGGGACCCAGGCTGATTCTATCCTGCTCTTGCTTGCCAACTCATGGTTTCAAGATGGCTGCTGCACCTTCAAATTCACATACGCGTTCCAGGCAAATGGATGAAGTGTAAAGGGTTCAAGGGGAACGTTGGCCCAGTCTCTGTCTTAAAGGGCTATCTCTAAAGCTCCACTCAGCAGTTTCTGTTTACATCTCATTGCCTAGATCTCACGTGGCCATCTCTAGCACATGCATACTGCTATCCCAAATAGAATTGGGGTTCTCTTAGTAAGTAAGAAGGAGCTCTGATATCGAGTAGACTATCAGCAGTGTTTGCACTCTCTCACTCTTCCTCCTCAAACATCAAATATTTGTAGAACTGTAAAGTAGTTACACAAATCTGAGATAATGCAGACCAATGTTACCTTCTCATGTTATAGATAAGGTCACCAAAGACCAGAAATATTCCGGTCTATATTTAGAATCAGGGAAGAGAGAAATGGGAAACTTATTTTTTATATTGCTTATGGTGGGTATCACACTGTACTTCATTGCATATGTTTGAGCATAAATTACTTGAATTGCTTGAATGTATTGTATATTGTATTTATTACTTGAATTTATTGCACATTATATGATTTGTTGGTGTACCCATTTATTATGTTTATTGTGTTATATTTACTTGTTTTATATTGCATTATTTTTGTATATTGTATTTATTTCTTAAATTGCATTTTGTATAAAATATATGCATTTTGAATTTATTTAGATTTATTACTTCTGTTTATTTTATAATTTTTTATATGTTGGAGTGTAAATAGCTTGAATGAAGAACTGCCAAATATATTTTTGTGTCTCCCTCAGTAAATACCCCCATATTCACTGGAGAGACATCTTTAAATATTATTTGAATTTACTGTATCATGAATATCATTCATAAAATGTTAGAGGGGAGAAAGAAGGGAATTTATATTTAAAAGGAATCAATTCAAAAAGTAGAAGAAACATAGCAATATAAAAATATTAGTTAGAAAACATACTTCAATGTTCAGGAAGGTATCTCCTGTGGGACTGAAGTTTCATTTGTACTACATACTGTTTCATGAAAACCCTGATGAATAAAGAGGGAATGAAACGTCGCATTAGATTTTTTTTTTTTTTTTTTTTTTGAGAAATCTTTGCTGCTTCAGACTGCTGGTTGGGTGCCATTGTGGTTGATACGTATGTCCAACCAACTTCTCTCGGGTTTTGTGTCTTGTTTGTTCTCCAGTTTTCTTAATCTTATTAGTCTTGGGGTTTTCTTTCTTTTCTTTGAATCTTCCAGCAGTAAGGAGGACCAGCATTTTCTCCAACAGCAACAACTGTCCTGACTTTCCTTTCTGAAAACTAGTTTACTTTGAGAAGGTCCCATTGGGCTAATTGTGTTCTTGATCAGCATTTTTTTTTTTTATCGGCACTTTTCATGTCTCTTTTCCCAGGGGTGCTTCCCACTGTGCATCATGGGAACTCAGGATTGTAAATCAGACCCCTTAGGAAATATCTCGTTATTTGATTTCCCAATTGCTCTACAACCATTTTGCACAAGCTCAGGGGTCTCATGTTCTAGATGTTCCTCAGGACATCACTGGTCTTAAATATACATACTGGATTTTTTAGCATTGATTTTATTCTACCTGTGCGAAAAGCCTCTTAGGTAGACAAAGGCTGTGCTTTTTATTGTTTAACTATGCTGCATTGGAAAGCATCTTTCAGTGAAGTAATGAAATTTTTTTCTTCCTTTAGGGGAAAAGTATGTGTCTTTCTCTTAATACATAATTAATTATTCTGATATCAGAGACATAAAGAGTTGGTAAACCATTTCCCTGAGAATTATCAAGGATTAAGTCACCAAAAGAGAATCTGAGGAAATTAACAGTTACCACCCAAGGTCAGGCAAGGCTTCAGTAACTGGCTTCAAGATATGTCAGTTATCTCCAACTTTTGAATGAGCTAAGAGTGGGAACACGCTCTAATGGAAAAAAGGTATTTAGTGGGCATCCCCAAAGGGAAGATGGCTTCAAAAGAAGGAGAGACTTGGTGGTTAGACATACTTGAGGCAGGATGCCATCAAGGCTACATAGCACCAGCTCGCAGCAGTAGGCAAAAGAGCCTGTGTCATAAAAGATATAATCAGCCCAAACCTGCTCCGGTACATGTGCTTCGGGCAGTAAGCACAACAAAGTAGTCCTGGAGTCGGGAATGATTATTTCCAAGAGAGACAGAAAAGATAACCGTGGAGTAGTCACAGTTCAGACAGAATCTCTGGGGGAGGGGGAAGTAAGAACAGGGTTTGTGTAGTAGGTGAAGTATACCACAGTTAGAAATGATCATCTCAGAGCTATTAAGAAATAGAATTTCAGAGGTGTTGAGACCCCAACTGGAGCTGGAAAAATGCCTTTCTTTAGCTTACAGACCAAGTATATTTCACAAGTAGATTCTCTTCTTATGTTCCTGTGCTTTATTCCTTCCTCTTTTTATACTATACATTTGTTAGCAAAAGGTTTTTTTAAAAATCATCTCAGAAGAAATCAAGATGCATATGTGTTGAGGATGATGTGTGGTTGCTTGTGTTTATGAATTTGTATTTGGGGATGGTGGTGGAAGACTGTCATTAGGCATGGAAGAAAAGGAGAGGGCAAGAAAATAAAGCATCTGGAAACATAGGGTAAAGAGAGAAAGAATTCAGACCGACTTACCTGTAGTGACCTGAAGATAATTTTCTTCAAAAAAATTACATTCTGCTGTTGGACAGCTCTGTTGGTTAGACAGATTCTCTCAGGTTATCTCTTCTTACTGAGTTCAGTTTTGCCTTCAGGAACAATAAAGCAAATAAATTCCTTGATTAGTAAGACAACTTCTCAAATTCAAAGCAAAGATTTATCTTTGCCACAATTTTGAGGGCTCAAAGAATGTGTTCACAATCCAAAAACTTCTATAGAAAAAACTATTGATGGAAACAGTCACCATACACTTACTTATTTTATTAATCAAATCATATACTGTATACATTTCCAAACAATGCCTTTTCAGTGCTCTTAGAATTAAGTATCAGCTTAATTTAATTTAATGCTCATAAGCAGTTGTTGAATTTCTCTTTTCAGCCTTTTAAACTCAAAGGATGAAACAGTTTTAAGTGGAAATATCTATAATTCTAAGTACTAGAGTCTCTTGGTATTGAACCATAAAGATTTTGCCTTGTTTCCTCTTTCAGGAAGGATTCTTCCATTCAAGGGTGGAACGGAGATTGAAAGTTAAACTCAATCCAGACAGGGAACAAACCACCAAACCACATAACAATGAAAAGAAAATATTTACCTCACAGGGCAGTGGACACGCACACAGCATGCATGCACGCAACTGTGCACACACGTGTACATAGTCCTCTGTCACTCTGACCTCACTCCTCAGCAAATATTTTTTTTACTTGGTGAAATTTTTGGTTTGTTAGTATGATGGATGAGAAGGGCATGGCAACCCACTGCAGTGTTCCTGCCTGAAGAATTCCTATGGTCAGAGGAGCCTGGTGGACCGCAATCTATGGGGTCGCAAAGAGTTGGACATGACTGAGCAGCTAAATGCAGCACAGCACAGCATGATGGATACTAGACATGGACTTGAATTAACAAAATTGAACAAAAATCATGAAGACACTATCCACTTTTACATAAGCCGATTCTAAGAGAAAGTGAATTCTATAGACTCTTCTATAGGATAATGCTTAAGGCTTAGTCTCTAAACAACCGTATGTTGAGCTGTTACTGACAAGGATTTCTGGTTGGTTCGTCAGAGTACTACAACCCTGTCTTTGGAATGTTATGTCCACCCTACAAAAACCTGTTATGGAAGGTGATGGTTTGACACCAAGGAGGACAGAGAGCTAAGACTTTGAGTTAGCAGAGAAGTTTGAATCAACTCCTTTGTTCTAGCTTGTTAATGAAGTTAGTCAACAGAATGGCAGAATTGGGCACAAGACTTGATTTCTTTCTAACCTGGTTGAGGAATAGTAGCTGGTACATATGTACCTTGAGCTTTTTAGCAACTAACATTATGTACCAGAAAGAATCTAAGAACTGGGCATGATCAAAATGATGGGTCAATTTGCCATTGAGAGAGCACTGCATCTTGTAGTCACTTTGGAATTCTCAGAAAACTCAGGTTGCCATGGACAACCAAAGGAAGAAGGATTGAGGGGTGAAAGAGCAAGCGTAGTTGGTCAGTTGTGCCGTCCTCTGCCTGGCTGACGTGATGATCTTTCCCGAAGGGCGTGTGGGGACAGACGTCCAAAGTTCTTAGTCACTCCCAGTGGGGGCCTGCTCCATGTGGTGAACATCTCCAGTGAGGGATTTTTATGTCCCTTTGGATTAGCCACATGGGTCAAGGGCAAGGGGGAAGCCTGTGTCATTTCCCTGCTCCTTTGCCTTGGCGAGGCAGTGTGTGTGGTCATTTGGGCAGAGCGTTTAGTGAAAGTGGGGACCGTGGAATGAGTCCTCCCAGCTGGATGGAGAGGCACACCAGAAGGGCGATGCTCTGGGCCTCATCAGTGACTGTAAGTGGCTATGTTTTTTTGTTACTCCTTTGTGACTGGCTCCTCTCTTGGAGCAGCTTTGAGATAGCTGTATCACTGACATAAACTAAATAAACACAAATAATTTTTCCCCCTTTGAATCTGCTTTATCTTCAGTGATTGGTTGATATCATCAGACAAGTCACTTCCCAAGTGCATTTTGGGCTTTTGTCTCAGAAAGGAAGATGAATAGCTCAGGGTAATGGGACAAGAAATTTTTGCTTTAGGGGAATCCAAATAAGTGTCAGTGGTTACCTAACTTTGAAGCCATGTATGTGGCCTGCTTTTTTAGCTCATCCTCCGTCTCTTGGCAGCCACAACTGGAGCCAATGGTGAGCAACATGAAGAGGGTCAAGGTCATTGCCACCTGGTGGCAGATACATCACCCTGGTGTTCCTCATATAACTGGTCTGCACCAGGGGACATGCTGAGAGAGAGGCACGAAGTTTTCTGGAAAAAGCCCATGATGTCTGGGAAACTGGAAACTAAGACATTAAAACATGAAAAAATTTTTATCTTTGCAACTATCCACAATTTATAATCTAGGTCAATTTTTGTGGGCAATACAAATTTCTTTGAAGATAAAAAGCAGGGTTTGGTGTATGTAGTTATCAGTGGTTGTTATAACATGTTTGGGGTTTGGGTGTGTAAGTTCTTGAAATGACCATGTTCCCTTTACCTGCCAGTTGGGTCATAAATGGTTCTATGTTTTGCATCTGTGGCTATTTCTGGAGTTAGACTGGGTTTGAAGACAGATATGGAGAAGGAATGGAGAAGGCAATGGCAACCCACTCCAGTGTTCTTGTCTGGAGAATCCCAGGGACGGCGGAGCCTGGTTGGCTGCTGTCTATGGGGTCGCACAGAGTCGGACACGACTGAAGCGACTTAGCAGCAGCAGCATGGAGAAGGAAATGGCAACCCACTCCAGTGTTCTTGCCTGGAGAATCCCAGGGACGGGGGATCCTGATGGGCTGCCGTCTGTGAGGTCGCACAGAGATGGACTCGACTGAAGCGACTTAGCAGCAGCAGCAGCATGGGTGACTTGGTAATAATTATTTCTCTAATGGAAGTGATGTTTTCATTTTCTCTCTTGCAGAATCATAGACAGTCCTTGTTTTCAGTTGTGAAATAATGTATGCTATTGTGGTATATTTTCTTTTGTCTCCTTCTGCTTAAGGGAGACTAAGAGCTGATACTTAACAGAAAGTGGAAGGAGCCAAATAAACAAGAGTCAGAGGGAAATTTTTGATTTCTACCTTCCAACCCTTAGGTGTTGAATTACAATGTGGCTGATCTTTGATGTATGGAGATGGGCAAGGTCATTAGAATGTTAAATTTTACCTCTAGGTGATCAGCTAAGAAAAATTCGATACATTTCCAGAAGCATTCTGTGTATTTCTAGGTCTGTAACGCTCAGTTCATTCATTCATTCAGTAGATATCTATTGTGTCAACAGATATTTATTACATGCTGGGATTACTGTGGTAAACAGGATGAAGGGTAGACCTTCAGTATGCTGCAGGAGAGAAAGCAAACAAGTAAACATATGAACAATATAAAATATAATTTCAGGTAAGGTGAGAGACATGAGGAGAAGTAGGTGGAAACCTGAATGAAGTGCAGGAGACAACCTGATGAAAACCCAGGAGACAGAGGGAGTGTGGATGGGAGGAAACCGAGGAGAGAGGGACAGGGGCGAGATCGTGGAGGACTTTGATCTCTGCTGGCAGGGCAACCTTGTAAGGATTTGCACCTGGAAGTGAATCGCCTGACTTATGGCTTCAGGGGCTGACTCAGGTGCATCATCTCTTGTATGTTTTGCTGGCTCTCAATCAGTCCTAGAAGAAAATTATTTTATCCTCAAAACGATGATTGAGTGGTCTCATGTTCCTTTTCCTAAAGCGATGACAACCCCAGTATTCCAGAATTTTAAGTTTGTAATATTTACATTGGAATGGGGCTTGAAAAAGGAACTGTCAGGGCAGTTGTGAAGTAGGATATTAACCCAACTGTTGATAACTGATGGAAAAAGAGGGTGTAATTGAAATGCCAAGGAGATAATTATTCTTAATTGATTTGTTTGCAACATATCTGTGTTCTGACTTTTTGATAATACCAGGAATGTGTGGGGTTTTCAACTGTCTATCAGATATCCGAGGTGGTACTGTTCAGTGGGTTGGAGGAGGGGCTTAAGAGGTTGGCGGACTGAAGCTCATCTCTGTCTTTGCTATCTGCTTAACTGCAGTAAATTTCTGAATGACTTCAAGTGAGGCAGAATGATAGTATTCCTTTTAAGGGGTTGTGTGAGCATTAAATGAGATAATGCATAGGAATTATTCCTTATGTAACAAGTTCTCAGTGAATGTTATTTATTGTTTTTACTAAAGAAATACCAACCATGGAATGTTTTTAAATTTCATATATGATAAATAGATTAAGGCATATTTTACATGGGCAGAATTATGAGTCTCAGAATATGGTAACATCCATTATTGGAGTGACATTATATATCATATATAATTATATGTGAAAATAAATATATACTTATGTTTATAATACATAATGTATAAATATGTACATGCTATATATTATATGTAACATAATAGTCTAATCTATATTATATAGGGTATCCTAGACAAGAGGCAGACTCAAGGGGGCTGATAGTTGTTGAGAATGCTAAGTCTGGGGCAGGTTTTATGGTTTAAGGGTGGAAACAGGGTATTTGTGGTGATGGATGAGGTTGGAGGTGTGAAGCAAAGAAAAGGAGCTGAATCAGACAAAAGCTGTAAATGAAATGGACAGGTTGAGGGTGGATTGGGGGAAAAGCCATGGCTGCCAATGGGTTTGTTATTCTTTTGGAACATGAATAGATTATGTTATGTTTAAAAAGTCTTCTTTTGGACTTTTTAAGATACTATCACCTCAGTCTTTTTTTTTTTTTCCCTTTGTCATTTTGTACTTTTATTTTATTTTTTAAATTTTATTTTATTTTTAAACTTTACATAACTGTATTAGTTTTGCCAAATATCGAAATGAATCCGCCACAGGTATACATGTGTTCCCCATCCTGAACCCTCCTCCCTCCTCCCTCCCCATTCCATCCCTCTGGGTCGTCCCAGTGCACCAGCCCCAAGCATCCAGTATCGTGCATCGAACCTGGACTGGCAACTCATTTCATACATGATATTTTACATGTTTCAATGCCATTCTCCCAAATCTTCCCACCCTCTCCCTCTCCCACAGAGTCCAAAAGACTGCTCTATACATCAGTGTCTCTTTTGCTGTCTCGTACACAGGGTTATTGTTACCATCTTTCTAAATTCCATATATATGCGTTAGTATACTGTATTGGTGTTTTTCTTTCTGGCTTTTAAGCGTCATTTTCAACAAAGTTCACAAAAGACTATTTTAAAAAAGGTGAACTTTTATTTGTGAGATTTAAAAATCTAACTCTCAGGTAAACAGAATTATCCTACAATATTTTGTGCCCAATTTGCCAAATACACTTACTCCGCAAAATATGAAAATATTTGTTTTATAACCATATATGTGTACTTCAATGTACTGCTGGCTTTTGGAAATGTCTGTGACTTAAAATAGCTGCTTAAAAATAGATTTAGCTTGTATTCATCCTTGGTCCTAACCAGTAGCATAAAATCTTTTTTTCCGAGAGGCTGCAATTTTTCTTTTTCACCCAAGGCACATAGCATTTCAAATAATTCAATATATAAAGTAGAAACAATAATTCTGGAAACATCCCTCATTGAAAGTGATGAAAGATTTTTCCTGGGCTTCTGCTAGATATTCCCAGTGGTGTGGTGCCTCTCTGAAGTCAAATTTAAAAACCCAAATCTCTTCACCCTTTGTAAATCTCATAATCCTCGTAGCATAGATGAGGGAAAAGCTCCATTTTGTGAGTGAATTCAGTATTCCATTCTTTCTTATGTTTCCCTTCCCTTCCTCCCACCCCTTGTTTACTTTTCTTTCTTTTTTTCTCTTCTGGATGACTGACTGCAGGAGAGGTTGGCTTCTTTAGAAGCCCAGAAGGACTGCGATCCTAGGCCGTGAGGTGGGGCACCTGGAGGTGAGCACCACTGGAGGTCTGAATGGGAAGGAGCAGAATGACTGGGATGATGCTCTGAGCATTCTCATCGCTGGAGGGACCCTCATCGTCACCGTCCTCAACAACCATGGGAAGGAACCAGTGTGTGGCCTGGATGCCTGTGGGAGCGGTGGCCAGCCAGCACGTCGGCCACTGTGACACTTGCCGGTGGCTGAGAAAGACTCAGGAACTTGAAGAATGTGTGTGGGACTACATTTATCTAGAATTTTCTGCGTCCTCACATACCTTTTGGCTTCTCCAGTGGCTCAGTGGTAAAGAATCTGCGTGCAATGCAGGAGACGTGGATTTGATCCTTGGGTCGTGAAGATCCCCTGGAGGAGGAAATAGCAACCCGCTTCAGTATTCTTGCCTAAAAGATCCCATGGACAGAGGAGCCTGGTGAGCTACAGTTCATGGGGTTGCAAAGAGTCTGATGTGACTGAGCAACTGAGTGCACATGTGCACAGATACGCACACACACACACACACACACACACCACACACACCCCTTTCTCAGACCTTCAACAGCTAACTTCAGCTCTTAGCATTGCAGTAGACCTAAGCCCAGTGCGGCTTCCAGGATGAGGCAGATATTTCCATAGTTTAATTTTCATGGTGAGCTATTTCCGTGGCAAATTCAGTTGAATCGTGAATCTAACCACCAAGTGATTATTGTCTCTTGCCACCCTGTTCTATTCCCCATCCCCCGCCCCCATTTCTCAGTTTCTCATCTCTTTCTCTTTATGTTATGTGATTCAGAAAGGAAAAAACAAGAGCTGGTCCTCACTGTACAGAGGGAGCCAGGCTGTGACGTGAGACAGGAGCTCAAGTCCCTCTGTGACACTTGTTCTAAGTCACATGTGCTGATTACACTCCCACGTTGCATCTTATTTTTGAAGAGAGTGACCCTAACTGACCCAGACTTTCAATGGCAAGTAATATTTTATCCAGACACTGAACTGTATAAAGGAAGAAGGGTTATGGGAGGACAGGGAAACACAATGGCCCAGCATGGATTCAGTATCATGTTTATGCTTCAGTTGCTTTTTCCACTAACCAGTTGAGAATTCTGTCTGGATCAAGGGAAAGGAGGAGATGGGACATAGGAAAAATATTAGCAGGGAATTTGAGAAACTTTGCTGCTGAATAACTAAGATTAAGAGTTAATCATTGTATGGTTTATAATAGGGAAATAATTATTCTATATCATTTTTGAGATTTTAGAAAAAATACCCTAAGCCTAATTTCAACAATAAATTAATCCACTGGTCCAAGTGTTTATCCATTACTCACTCTCTGCTCAGTACTACTGTGCAGGTCAGGAATGTGACCATGTTGGCCATGATCCCTAACCTAATTATAAGAACGGAGACTAGAAATGTTTATAAGGTTAGAAAAACTAAAATAATTTGAATTATTCCCCTGAGACTCTGGGTGTAGGACTGGAAAGTAAATCAGTCATTGGCGAACACGTATCAAGACTCAAATCCTATGCCTGAATGGTCTTTGAGAAGGACATTTCAAGATCTTAGGCCCTCACTGAAATATTTATTTTGTACATGAAGTAGATAAGGAGACAGAGTGTGGAGTTTCTTTTTGAACTTTCTTTTACCAGCCTTTGTATGTGGATGACATAGTTATTGTTAAGGAGCATGTAGTGTAGTTCAGATTTAAGTGATAGGACAGACAAAATATAATTTGTGGGATGAATAGAAGCATTTAATTGTGTCTAAAGCACCTCTTTAGGGGGCTGGCATGTCAGATGAAATGCTCACAGTCACCACTTCTGCGTTTCCTTTGGTACAAAGATCTGTGGGTGGAGAAGGGAAGGAGGTTGCTCACCCGGCAGCCTGGGTGAGGCCGCCAAAGGCTGATCTTTCAGATTACATTGTCGGCACTGCTCTGGCAAGTCTGCAACTTAATTTCAATGAAGCAAAATAAATATGAGCAAACCTCCAGGCAAATGAACATAATGCCAGAGGCAGTATACAGTAGGGAAAACAAAATGGGATTTGGTAATCTGGCAGCCCTAAGTGGGACTCTGTGCTCATCACTCATAAACTTAGCCTGTTTTTTTTTTTTAAATTAATTACTTATTTTTGGCTGTGCTGAGTCCTTGTTGCTGCATGCAGGCTTTCTCTAGTTGCAGTACACAAAAGTTTACCACTGCAGAAGTCCTGAGCAGGCTATTGATACACCTGCTTCTTTCACTACAAATCCCTGAAAGGCAGATATTTTGTCATTTAAAAAATGTTTTTATGATGACAAATATAATCAATATTCATGGTAGAAAAATAGAAGAACAAATAGAAAATCAAAATCACCCTTTATTCAAATATCATAGCCCTTAACATTTTGTAACATCTTTTCAGGTTTTTCCTTTTGTGTGTGTATATGTTGCTGTGCTTAGTCGTTCAGTCGTGTCCAACTCTTTGCAACCCCATGGACTATAGCCCATCAGGCTCCTCTGTCCATGGGGATTCTCCAGGCAAGAATACTGGAGTGGGTAGCCAGGCCCTTCGCCAGGGGATCTTTCTGACCTAGGAATTGAACTGGGGGTCTCCTGCATTGCAGAAAGATTCTTTACCAGTTGAGCTACATCTTTTCAGATTTTTCCCTTTGTGTGTGTATATAGTTAATCAAAATTGTTATTTCATGACCATGTCTTATTGGTTCTTTTTATTCTTTGTGCTTGGTTTAATGAATGCACAAGTGAATAAATGGCCTCAAACTTCTTGGTGTTGAGAACCTTCCTAGAGAAAATAAGAACAGTGACAGGAATGATGACATCTAGAGTTCTGAGGATTGAATGAGATACTGGCTCTGTAGTGCTCATTCATTGCCACTGAAGCTCTTACTGTTGTTATTTTATTTCTCATTGAAAAGAGAGAGAGATGCTAAATACTCTGCTTCAGGGAATTTGAAATTATTCATGATGGTCTTTAGTTACAGTTTGGAGTCAGGCAGTAAGTCTAATACAAGGTGTTTATTACTCCTAGAGTATGGGAATGGACTGTGACTCCAAATGTAGGCACGGTGTTGTACAGCAAAGAGTGTCACTGAAGTCAGAAACAGGGAAGAATGTAGTTGGTTTCAGAGTGCTCTAAGAGTGGTAACTTTTTTCTCAAGCCGTTTTTCAAGTAAGACACCGTTTGCTCTTTGATAACACCAGGTCCATGACTCAAGCTCCATCATGTTAAGATTTTCAAGTGTCCTTTTCTTCCTTGAAAGCATCTTTTCTACAGGTCTCTTTCTAAAGAGCTGTTGTGGGCCTGGATTGTGGGGGTGAAGGTGGGGCACAGGAAATACCTTTAGTGAAGCCGTGCTCAGAGATTCCTCTAATCCTCGAGCCTCCCTCTCTAGTTGTTTCCCTTCCTCTCTAGGGTTGGAGCTGTAGCTGGGCAGCTAACGTGTATCATGGTATCAAAAATCAACTGTTTTCCACATATGATACTAAGACCAAAAGAGATTATATGAACTTCCCTTTTAAAAAACTTTTTATTTTGTATTGGGGTATAGCCAATTAACAATGTTGTGATAGTTTCAGGTGAACAGACCTTTATACATATACATTATCCATTCTCCCCCAAACTCCCCTCCCATCCAGGCTGCCACATACCATTGAGCAGAATTCCCTGTGCTATATAGTAGGTCCATGTTGGTTATTCATTTAAAATATAGCAGTGTTTATGTGTCCATCCCAAACTCTCTTAACTATTCCTTCCCCCTGACCTTTCCCCTGAAATTACGTGAACTTCTTAATTAACTTCATATAGCTGATTGGTGGCATTATTGGATTTAAAACCAAAGGTTCTTATGAAGCCATTAAAATGTGGAAGAAAGAACACATTTTGGAGTCAGCCTGCTTTAGTCTGAAACCTGGTTCTGCTAAAGGTCCTTGAAGGATGTTGAATCTCTTTGAATTTCATTATCTGTAAAACCAGAATAAAATACCTAATTTATATTTGTTTCTTTGTGCCAATATAATGAATTACCTTAAACACAGTGCGTTAAATCAACAAAAATTATTTTCTCACAGTCAGTTCTAGAGGCCAGAAGTCCAGAATTAAGGTGTCAGTGAAGCCCTGCTCCCTCTGAAGTTTCTAAGGAAGGATGCTTCCTTGTCTCTTGAAAGTATCTTGGGCTGATTGTCAGCAGTCCTTGGGGTTGTTTGGCATATAGCTGTATTCTTCCAATTTCTGCCTCTGTCATCACATATTCTTTTCGCCAGAGTAGATTGGTGTCTGTGTCTTCATAGGATCTTTCTGTTAGGACATTGGTCATTGGATTTAAGGTTCAGTCTGATCCAGTATGGCCTCATCTTAACTAATTACATCTGTGAGGACTGTTGCCAGTCACATTCTGAAGTTCTGGGTGGATGTAATATTTTGGAGGAATACTATTTGGGCTTCTCTGGCAGCTCAGATGGTAAAGAATCTGCCTGCAATGCAGGAGAACCCGCTTGGATCCCTGGATTGGGAAGATCCCCTGGAGAAGTAAATGGCACCCCCCTCCAGTATTCTTGCCTGGAGAATCCCATGGACAGAGGAGCTTGGTGGGCTATAGTCCCTGGAGTTGCAAAGAGTCGGACATGACTTAGCAACTAAAGAATTTAATTTAGCACACTGGAGAGAATAGCACTGCTGCAAGGATTAAATAATAAACTCTCTGTAAATTATCTAGCATGGTTGCCAGCACATAGTAGTGCTCAACAAATCTAGTTCTCTTCCTTCCTTTCCTTTGTAACCTCCAACCCCATAATATCCCCACTTGGCCACTTAGAACTCTAAGATCCAGATCCTGAACTCATTTTTTTCCTACTCAGTCAGAATCTTCCTCTTTCTGGTTATTCTCTGATGTTCACAACCTTCTTCAGTGACTGGTTATAATTTTTTTGTGCATTTGTCCTTCCATTCAGATTCTGTTTGTTTGCAGCTTTCCTAGTTCTAGTTTTCAAAAAGTTTTACCATTCATATACTTGGAGAAAAACAACAACAGCAAAGTACTATAAAATATAGTGTTAGCAATGGGATTTTTTCCTTAGTTAATTAGCAAAAATAAAGAAACATATTCAGTTTTGATAAGGATACTGTGAAAAAGTGAACTAATAATATCTTTGTTGGAGGTCAGTTAACTCGCATAATCTTTTCCAAAAGTCAATAAAAATATACCTTTGCTTTATAAATCTTAGGACTAGGCATTTGTTCTAAAGTAATTTGAAACACAGAAAACACCACAAATACTCATCAAAACATGATTTATAATAGAAAAACATTGGAAACAGCTTAAATTCCTAATAGTAGAGGTAGTTTAGATAAACTAAGTTTTGCCCATTTGAAGAAACATTACAAAATTATTAAAATAAGCATAGCTATAATAATAGATATCTATGATCTATTAAGTGAAAAGATTAATAATTACATTCTTATTCAGTTATAATAAGCATATGGTATAATGCCAAAATGATCTAAATTTTTTTCTCTTGTTACTTTCCTATAATTTAAAAAATATTTGTAATTTAAAAGCAAAACCACTAATATAAGGAGATAATCTGTAGAGTTGGGTAAGAAGTGCTGTAGATGTCCCAGCCATGTGTTGGGAGCTAGGTAGGGGCTATGATGCTTGTGGCATTAGGGGAGACCAGTTGGAGGCGGGTGTCATTTATCAAATAGCTTAGGACAAACCGTATCATGGAAAGAGTAATCAGTCTGGTGATTCCTACCTACATTGCCAGTAAACTGGGCTCATGAGTGATGGGGCCAGCTACTAACACCTGACCATAGATAACCTTCTCCATGAAGTAGAAGTCATTTGGGTGGATATTAATTATTGGAGGGATGGTGTAACACCACCTGCATCAAGAGAAATATAGAAAGTTAAAACAAAGATAATAACAAATTGCAAAACTTTGTTGGTTTGGTTTCCATTTTATTCACATTTCTGGTCAATACATAACAGGCTTTTATTTCCCCCCTGACAAGTGAAAAAAATGAAAACTCTCTGTTGGGATAGAGGGTTTAAGTACTCTCAGTGAGTTTAAAGATTACTAAATGTTACCATGGCCTTTGAGTACAGGTTTCAATAAAGATGATCTGGCTTTAATGACTCATCTTTCTGATACTGGTAAAGTCAAAGAAATCATCGCTTATTATCTCCATTTTATTGCCTCATGTATTAATAATTAACTTTACTCATTTGTTTGGAAAATATTTATTGATTCTTATTACAGTCTTAGACTTGATTTCTTGTGAAATAGGATATATCATGAGTGAACTTTCTGGATTTCTGTTTACTGAGTTCACCATTAAGATAATTTTAAACTTCAAAAATAAGGAAGAGAAATACATCATTAAAGAGACACTGATGTATAGAACAGTCTTATGGACTCTGTGGGAGAGGGAGAGGGTGGGAAGATTTGGGAGAATGGCATTGAAACATGTAAAATATCATGTATGAAACGAGTTGCCAGTCCAGGTTCGATGCACGATACTGGATGCTTGGGGCTGGTGCACTGGGACGACCCAGAGGGATGGTATGGGGAGGGAGGAGGGAGGAGGGTTCAGGATGGGGAACACATGTATACCTGTGGCGGATTCATTTTGATATTTGGCAAAACTAATACAATTATGACATGTATACCTGTGGCGGATTAATTTTGATATTTGGCAAATCTAATACAGTTATGTAAAGTTTAAAAATAAAATAAAATTAAAAAAAAAATAAATAAAAATAAAATAAAATTAAAAAAAAAATCATGTGACCAAAAAAAAAAAGTTTAAATTCCATTATATATTCTCAAAAAAGTGGTTTTCAAAATGTCATTGTGTGCAGGAATCACCTGGGAAGCTTGTTAAAAGTGCTAGTTTCTAGGCCCTAACCCCAGAGACTAGAGGTATGGTCTGGACATCTACATTTGAAATAAGGAAAGCAGAAGATTCTGATGCAACTGGGCTGCTGTTCATCCTCTGAAAAATGAGAGACAGCCAATTGAGGACATATGCGTCCAATACCAATTTCCTTAAATATTTGGGGTTGAATGTTAATCTATCACAATAAAAACAAAACAAAACAAATCCAATAAAAATGAAAAAAAAAAAAAAAAGAAATATTTGGCACTGCCTACCAAGACATGGTTTTTCTTTTCCTTCTTTGGAGATATGTAAGAAAAACCTACACCAAGCTGTAGATGATGTCAGCCTTTCTATTCCTAGCACATATTTGACACGTAACCCTTTATTTCACAATAAACATGCTGAGGCAATGTTCTTTTTGTTTTTAGAGCTGATGATTGCCAGTTAATTATATTACATATTGAAGGAAAATTAATAAAGTATGCATGCAGCCACAGCTAGCATTTTCAATATTATTATCATATATGAGTACATTTCAAGCACTCTAATATTAGAATCAAAATTCTGATAATGGAATGTTTATTGTGAAAATTACATGTAATTCTGTTGCTAAGAATGCATTTTAAGATTCATTCATCTGAATGAATGTGGTGTCTGAGCTATGAAATAACAATGCTTTTCTGTTAATGAGTCACTTTCTTCAGTACATCAGTCTTCTGTATTTTTCTTTCTTGATTTAATTAAAAAAAATCTTAAAAGAAAATGATGTACAGGTCCGCTAAGCCTGGCCTTTCTTCAAAGTTGATTTTACCTTCTGAGTTATTGAACATAATAAAATGAGTATAGGTTCTAAATTAAAAATGTGCTAAGTCAATGCTTCTTAAACTTTCATACGCATAAGAATTACATACTACCTAACATGTTCATTAATATTCAGATTTATGGCCCTCCATGTGAATTCATTAAATCTCAAGTGAGGCCTTGGAATTTACATTTTAACAAACACCCTGGTACTTTTGATGCTGATGGCCTTCCTTCCATACTTTGAAGAATCACTCTAAGGAATTTTATAAAACAGCTTAAGGGAGTTTATATCCAGTAACCTATGCTTTAAAACCATTGAAGGAACTTATTTTGAACCTTCTTTAGGGATAATGAGAGTTTAGCAATACAAAAGGAGCCTCGCAGTAGCATAGATTTTGCATTTGGATGGCCACTAGAAAAAGTACATCATCATGTTTCTTTTTGGAAAACCATGTTTTGTAACACTTGGCCTTTGGTGAGACTGGAAATTAGTAGGATATCCAAAATGATGATGGTGAGAGAACCAAAGGAGTGACAAAGTGTGACAGTGATGAGTGGTAATTATGCTACGCCAAGCTTCTTACATGTATTAACTTATTCAACCTTACAACTATTCCATAAAGGAGATGTTTTTATTTTGCTAGTTTTACAAATGGGGAAATCGAAGCAGTTAAAAAGTTCAGTAATTTGGTCTTTTCATAGCTTGTGAGAAGCAGAGCTAGGATGGATGAGAAGCTGAGCAGTCTAACACAGGATCTGGGTCTCTACCACTGCACTGGGCCACCAGTAAAGGACTGGTTCTCTGGGAATCTTATTTATATTTTGACTTTTTGTATTAGTGGTTTTTATATAAAGAGCTTTTTTTAAAAAAATTAATTATTTTAATTGGAGGCTAATTAATTTAGCCTCCAATTTGTAGTGGTTTTTGCCAAACATCGACATGAATCAGCCATGGGCACACACATGTTCCCCAAACAGAAACCCCTCCCACCTCCTTCCCCATCCCATCCCCCTGAGTCATCCCAGTGCACCAGCCCTAGCACCCTGTCTCATGCATCGAACCTGGATTGGCGATCTGCTTCACATATTGATAATATACACGTTTCAACACTACCCTCTCAAATCATTCCACCCTCGCCTTCTCCCACAGAGTCCAAAAGACTGTTCTTTACATCTGTGTCTCTTTTGCTGTCTTACATATAGGGTCATCATTACCATCTTTCTAAATTCCGTATATATATGCGTTAGTATACTGTATTGGTGTTTTTCTTTCTGACTTACTTCACTCTGTATAATAGGCTCCGGTTTCATCCACCTCATTAGAACTGATTCAAATGCATTCTTTTTAATGGCTGAGTAATATTCCATTGTGTATATGTACCACAGCTTTCTTATCCATTTGTCTGCCCATGGACATCTAGGTTGCTTCCACATCCTGACTATTGTAAACAGTGCTGTGATGAACATTGGGGTACTCGTGTCTCTTTCAATTCCAGTTTCCTCAGTGTGTATGCCCAGCAGTGGGATTGCTAGGTTGTATGGCAGTTCTATTTCCAGTTTTTAAGGAATCTCCACACTGCTCTCCATAGTGGCTGTACTAGTTTGCATGCCCACCAACAGTATAAGAGGGTTCCTTTTTCTCTGCACCCTCTCCAGCATTTATTATTTGTAGACTTTTTGATAGCAGCCATTCTGACCGGCGTGAGATGGTACCTCATTGTGGTTTTGATTTGCATTTCTCTGAAGCAACAGTTATAACTGGACATGAACAACAGACTGGTTCCAAATAGGAAAAGGAGTACATCAAAGCTGTATATTGTCACTCTGCTTATTTGACTTATACACAGATTACATCATGAGAAATGCTGGGCTGGAAGAAGCACAAGCTGGAATCAAGATTGCTGGGAGAAATATCAATAACCTCAGATATGCAGATGAAACTACCCTTATAGCAGAAAGTGAAGAAGAACTAAAGAACCTCTTGATGAAAGTGAAAGAGGAGAGAGAAAAAGTTGGCTTAAAGCTCAACATTCAGAAAACGAAGATCATGGCATCTGGTCCCATCATTTCATGGCAGATAGATGGGGAAACAGTGGAAACAATGGCTGATTTTGTTTTTCTGGGCTCCAAAATCACTGCAAATGGTGATTGCAGCCATGAAATTAAAAGACGCTTACTCCTTGGAAGGAAAGTTATGACCAACCTAGATAGCATATTCAAAAGCAGAGACATTACTTTGCCAACAAAGGTTCGTCTAGTCAAGGCTATGGTTTTTCCTGTGGTCATGTATGGATGTGAGAGTTGGACTGTGAAGAAAGCTGAGGGCTGAAGAATTGATGCTTTTGAACTGTGGTGTTGGAGAAGAGTCTTGAGGGTCCCTTGGACTGCAAGGAGATCCAACCAGTCCATTCTGAAGGAGATCAGCCCTGGGATTTCTTTGGAAGGAATGATGCTAAAGCTGAAACTCCGTACTTTGGCCACCTCATGTGAAGAGTTGACTCATTGGAAAAGACTCTGATGCTGGGAGGGATTGGGGGCAGGAGGAGAAGGGGACGACAGAGGATGAGATGGCTGGATGGCATCACTGACTTGATGGACGTGAGTCTGAGTGAACTCCGGGTACTGGTGATGGACAGGGAGACCTGGCGTGCTGTGATTCATGGGGTCACAAAGAGTCGGACATGACTGAGCGACTGAACTGAACTGAAGTACTCCTTGGAAAGAAAGTTATGACCAACCTAGACAGCATTTTAAAAAGCAGAGACATTACTTTGTCAACAAAGGTCCATCTAGTCAAGCCTATGGTTTTTCCAGTGGTCATGTATGGATGTGAGAGTTGAACTATAAAGAAAGCTGAGCACTGAAGAATTGATGCATTTGAACTGTGGTGTTGGAGAAGGCTGTTTTGAGTCCCTTTGACTTCAAGGCAATCCAACCAGTCCAGCCTAAAGGAGATCAATCCTGGGTGTTCACTGGAAGGACTGATGTTGAAGCTGAAACTCCAATACTTTGGCCACCTGATGCAAAGAGCTGACTCATTGGAAAAGACCCTGGTGTTGGGAAAGATTGAGGGCAGGAGGAGAAGGGGACGACAGAGGATGAGAAGGTTGGATGACATCATTGACTCTATGGACATGGGTTTGGGTGGACTCCAGGAGTTGGTGATGGACAGGGAGGCCTGATGTGCTGCGGTTCATGGGGTCACAAAGAGTCAGATACGACTGAGCGACTGAATTGAACTGATAATGAGTGATGTGGAGCATCTTTTCATGTGTTTGTTAGCCATCTGTATGTCTTCCTTGGAGAAATGTCTGTTTAGTTCTTTGGCCTATTTTTGGATTGAATCATTTATTTTTCTGAAGTTGAGCTGTAGGAGTTGCTTGTATATTTTTGAGATTAATTCTTTGTCAGTTGCTTAGTTTGCTATTATTTTCTCCCATTCTGAAGGCTGTCTTTTCTCCTTGCTTATAGTTTCTTTCATTGTGCAAAAGCTTTTAAGTTTAATTAGGTCCCATTTGTTTATTTTTGCTTTTATTTCCATTACTCTGGGAGGTAGGTCATAGAAGATCCTGCTGTGAGAGAGTTTTACCTATGTTTTCCTCTAGGAGTTTTATAGTTTTAGGTCTTAAATTTAGATCTTTAATCCATGTTCGAGTTTATTTTTGTGTATGGTGTTAGAAAGTGTTCTAGTTTCATTCTTTTACAGGTGGTTGACCAGTTTTCCCAGCACCACTTGTTAAAGAGATTGTCTTTTCTCCATTGTATATTCTTGCCTCTTTTGTCAAAGATAAGGTGTCCATAGGTGCATGGATTTATCTTTGAGCTTTCTATTTTGTTCCATTGATCTATATTTCTGTTTTTGTGCCAGTACCATACTGTCTTGATGACTGTAGCTTTGTAGTAAAGCCTGAAGTCAGGCATGTTGATTCCTCCAGTTCCATTCTTCTTTCTCAAGATTGCTTGTATTTCCATACAAATTATGAAATTATTTGTTCTAGTTCTCTGAAAAATACCATTGGTAGCTTGATAAGGATTGTGTTGAATCTATATATTGCTTTGGGTAGTATACTCATTTTTCATTAATATTGATTCTTCTGATCCATGAACATGGTCTATTTCTCCATCCATTTGTGTCATCTTTGATTTCTTTCATCTATATATTGCTTTGGGTAGTATACTCATTTTTCATTAATATTGATTCTTCTGATCCATGAACATGGTCTATTTCTCCATCCATTTGTGTCATCTTTGATTTCTTTCATTTGTTTTCTATATATAGGTCTTTTGTTTCTTTAGGGAGATTTATTCCTAAGTATTTTATTCTTTTCATTGCAATTGTGAATGGAATTGTTTCCTTAATTTCTCTTTTTGTTTTCTCATTGTTAGTGTATAGGAATGCAAGGGATTTCTGTGTGTTAATTTTATATACTGCAACTTTACTATAGTCATTGATTAGCTCTAGTAATTTTCTGGTGGAGTCTAGGGTTTTCTATGTAGAGGATCATGGCATCTGCAAACAATGAGAGTTTTACTTCTTCTTTTCCAATCTGGATTCCTTTTATTTATTTTTCTTCTCTGATTGCTGTGGCTAAAACTCCCAAATCTATGTTGAATAGTAGTGGTGAGATTTGGCGCCCTCATCTTGTTCCTGACTTTAGGGGAAATGCTTTCAATTTTTCACCAGTGAGGATAATGTTTGCTGTGAGTTTATCATTTATTGCTTTTATTATGTTGAGGTATGTTTCTTATATTCTTGGTTTCTGGAGGTTTTTTTAATCATAAATGGATGTTGAATTTTTCAAATGCTTTCTCTGCACCTATTGAGATAATCATATAACTTTTATCTTTCAATTTGTTAATGTGGTGTATCACATTGATTGATTTGTGGATATTAAAGAATCCTTGCATCCCTGGGATAAAGCCCATTTGGTTATGATGTGTGATCTTTTTAATATGTTGTTGGATTCTGTTTGCTAGAATTTTGTTAAGGATATTTTCATCTATGTTCATCAGTGATATTGGCCTGTAGTTTTCTTTTTTTGTGGCATCTTTGTCTAGTTTTGGTATTAGGGTGATGGTGGCCTCATAGAATGAGTTTAGAAGTTTACCTTCCTCTGCAATTTTCTGGAAGAGTTTGAGTAGGATAGGTGTTAGCTCTTCTTTAAATTTTTGGTAGAATTCAGCTGTGAAGCCATCTGGTCCTTGGCTTTTGTTTGCTGGAAGATTTCTGATTACAGTTTTGATTACTGTGCTTGTGGTGGGTCTGTTAAGATTTTCTATTTCTTCCTGGTTCAGTGTTGGAAAGTTTTATTTTTCTAAGAATTTGTCCATGTCTTCCAAGTTGTCCATTTTATTGGCATATAGTTGCTGATAATAGTCTCTTATGATCCTTTGTATTTCTGTGTTGTCTGTTGTGATTTCTCCATTTTCATTTCTAATTTTGTTGATTTGATTCTTCTCCCTTTTTCTCTTGATGAGTCTGGCTAATGGTTTGTCTATTTTATATAAAGAGCTTTTTATAGAAATATGAATTCCTACTCAGGCAAAGTCATGAACTGCGTGCGAGTTAGAGCTTTTTGATCTATAGTTGTTAAGATTTCTAGAGCAGATCAACATGAGAGAAAAATGAAAGTACTGGCAAAGGCATTTACTTAAGTAGTCATTTTCTGGAACATTCCCTGTCAGAAGTAATGGCTCTAATGTTTTCACTGATGTGAAGTTGCTCAGTTGTGTCTGACTCTTTGCGATCCCATGGACTGTATCCTACCAGGCTCCTCCATCCCTGGAATTTTCCAGGGAAGAGTATTGGAGTGGGTTGCCATTTCCTTCTCCAGGGATCTTCCTGATCCAGGGATCAAACCCAGGTCTCACGCATTGCAGGCAGATGCTTTACCATCTGAGCCACCAGGGGAGCCCATTTTGAGTTTTTAACTTACTTTAGAGTCTTTAAGGATCATTTAGCTCAACAATAAATGTTTCTTCAGTGAATGAATGAAGAATTGAGTAGATTCTGCATATGCAAAGGGATGTTCTATAGGCCAATCAAGACAATAATTTGCATAAACACCCTTAGAATTGTGAAGAGGACTTTAGAAGTAAAGTCTAGAGAGTTTAGACCGCACAGTTGTGGTCTAGTTTCAGCCTCAAGGGAAGGGACAATGGGAAGACTGGGTCTACATGCCTAAGTGGGATGAGCTACCTCCCTAGGCCTCAGCCTGAGGGAGGATCTAGGAGTGGAAGATGGTTTCCCAAGCAGCATGGATCTGCATTGCAGCAGTGGGTTCTGTATTAGTATGCTATTGCTGCTGTTACAAATTACTGCAAACTCAGTGGCTTAAGACTGAAATAAATTTATAATGTTCAGCTCTGAAGGTCAGATGCAGATCTCTCTGGACTAAAGTTAAAGTGTCAGCAGAGCCGTCTTCATTTTTGGAAGCTCTTGGAGAGAAACTGCTTCCTTGCAGTTTCTTGCTTTTAGCAGCTGCCTGTATTCCTTGGTTTATGTCCCTCTTTCTCCATCTTTGCCAGGAATGATGAGTTGTTTTCACATTGTATCATTCTGATTTCTTCTTCTGTTTTCATCTTCTAATTTTAAGAATGCTTCATGCATATGCTGGACCCATTCAGATAATGGAAGATGGTCTTTCTAAGGTCAGTTTATTAGCAACTTTAACTGTTTACAACTTTAAATTCCTCTTTGCTATGTGGTTGTTGTTCAGTCACCAAGTCATGTCCAACTCTTTGCAACCCCATGGACTGCAACATGCCAGGCTTCCCTGCCCCTCATCATCTCCCAGAGTTTGCTCAAGTTTATGTCCATTGAATTGGTGATGCCATCCAACCATCTCATTCTCTGTCACCTTTTTCTCCTTCTGCTTTTGATCTTTTACAGCATCAGGGTCTTTTCCAGTGAGTCAGCTCTTTGCATCAGGTGACCAAAGTATTAGAGCTTCAGCTTCACCATCAGTCCTTCTAATGAGTATTCAGGGTTAATTTCCTTTGGAATTGACTGGTTTAATCTCCTTGCTGTCTGAGGGACTCTCAAGAGTCTCCTCCAGCACCGCAGGTCGAAAGCATCAGTTCTTCAGCACTCAGCCTTCTTTATAGTCCAACTCTCGCTCTGTACATGACTACTGAAAAGATGATAACTTTGGTATCAGGGAGTAGGAGATGGACATAGATATTTTGGGGAGAGGTGAATGGGGAAAAGAAGCATATTCTAAGACATGGTGCTTGAGCATCCAAGGCTATTGTTTGACCTGAAAGGAAAGCTGCCTCCTCTTGTTCTTGGCAGCTGCAGATACTGGAAGAACAGTGATGGTGGAAGGATGGTGAGCTGGTTGGCAAAGTGAAGAGGGAAGTGGTGGTATCATACCTGGAAGGGCTGAAGGATCCTTGTTGGGTGAGGACTCACCTTCTAGGCATCGATGTTATGGAGTTGTTTCTGATGTTTGTAGGGAAGAAAGGTATGAACAGTTTTTCTCTTAGTAAGGGAAAAAACCCAAGCTTCTCACCAGGTCAGAAAGAGAGGGATGGGTGGGGAGGAACATTTATAGCGTTGGAATCCCAACTAAAAGAGATGGAGCCAAGTATGAGCCATAGATGTTTTTGATTGAAACTGAGCCTCCCTCCCTGCCTCCCTTCCTTCCTTATTTTCTTCCTTCTAGATCTCAAATTTGTGCTGTCTGTGTGTTTGGGGAAACAATGATTACATAAGCTGTTCTTATCTAAGCAAGTTATCTATCTGTAAGATTACAGTTAGGCTTATTCTAACATAAAACACTAATATAAAAGCAAAACTTTATCTACATTCTCATTTTAAAAATTTTATTACATGCTGTCAGTAAGAGCTAAAGCATTAAGTGAAAAAATAAAGCATGATTTGCAGGGTCAGGAAGGTGTTCTGGAGTCTACTTAAAAAAATGATTCTGTTGATTATTGGAGGCCTTTGTTTTTATAAGTTAAGCAAAATGGAAGTGGTTAATTTGGACTCAGGAGAAGAATCATGTGACTTTCCAATTGAAAAGAAACATACATTAGACTTCTATTTGCTATCATATAAATCATGCAAAATGCTGCCTGTATATCATTCTAAGACTTCATTTATTTTTTTCTCTCCAAAGCAGACCAGACTTATCTTAGGTTGGTTTGGGTTTACATGCTTACCTCATTTTTGTTGTTTGAGTGTCTACATACACAGAATGATGGAAACAGTTGGGGACTTGCTTGACACAAAGCCACCAGCTATTGGAAAGCGTGCTTTGAATGAAGGCATCCTAGGCCCCATGGGGGGAAGAGGAAGCCACAAAGAGTATCAGAATGTGAAAATGTAGGTCACAGCTGCTACCCTTGCGGGGAGAACATACTTTCATGCCGCTGAAAGCATGGGAAGGAGGCAGGAAGGATATGCACCAGGATACACATCATTCTCAACTACAAAGGGTAGAAGTGTGTGTATCTTTGACTTTTTTTCTCTCTCTCAATAGAGATAGCTCTTTCACATGATCATACTTGGAGGACAGAGTGGGTGGGCTAGCTGGAGATGGGGTGGCATGAGCAACAGGCTTCCTGTGATGAGCTACTCTGTAGATTTTAAATTTTTCCAATGACTTTTAAGGCTCTTTGCATAAACACAAAGCAAAAACAAAACAGTAAATAGGCAAAACCTCAAACCTTTAGCAAGTCTCTGGCCCAAACAAGCTTATTTCAGTGTAAAGTGGAATGGCAACATTTGAAGGAAAGGTGGGACTCTTTGGGAGAAAGGGAGGGTGGGATGATTTGAGAGAATAGCATTGCAACATGTATATTGTCATATGTGACATAGATAACCAGTCCAGGTTTGATGCATGAGGCAGGGTGCTCAGGGCTGGTGTACTGGGATGACCCTGACGGACGGGATGGGGTTAGGGAGGGTCAGGATGGGAAACACATTGTACACCCATGGCTGATTCATGTGAATGTATGGCAAAAACCACCACAATATTGTAAGCTAATTTGCCTCCAATTAAAATAAAATAAATAAATAGAGGAAAGGTGGGTGGCAACCTGGTGAAGAAAACTCAAAAATAGTCATTCAGTAAGAAGAATGTCTTAAATTCTCTTCTTTATTTACCTTTGTGCTTCCAATTTGTCTGGCTGTAGGTGTCTTAAGTATATGTGCAAGTATATGTGTAACTCTGTGTAAGGGCACTGGGCATTTTGCAAAGTGGGGAGATTTTTTTCATACGTATGGCACTTTATCCAAATCCCACTTGGCTCTTTGAGTGCTTCTTGGCTGAAGCTAACACAGCCTCAGGTGCCTGTGCTGATGTGCCCTACCCGCCTTGGTCTCTATGGTTCCTGACCTTCTTGGCCAACGTCTCCTCTCCTCTGGGGTTTTGATGCTTCCCAGAGCTCCTCCCTGATAAACCATCTGAGCCTGCTCTTCCAGGTGGTTTATGCCCTTATGCATGGGAGAAATCAGAAATAGAAAGGAGATCTTTGTATCCATGGCAATCCAAAACAGTAAATGCTTCTGATAGTGCTAACCTTTCATGTATTTATTTTGCAAATTCTACCTGCTTTAGGCCCATCTGATCAAATTTAAAAAGCAAAGGTTGGCCATCTATGGCTTCAACATTAGATCTAGCCCTCTGCCTATTTTGTACAGCTTGGGAACTAAGAATTATTTCTACATTTTCAAGCGGCTGAAAAAAGTCAAAAGAAGAATGATAATTTAAGGCACATGGACATTATACGACATTCAGATTTTAATGTTCCCCCCCCCCCAATAAAAGTCGTATTGGAACTCAGTTGCTCTCTTTTGCTTATACATTATCTAAAGCTTCTTTTTGCATTATTTTGACAAAGTTGACCAGCAAAGCCTGAGGCATTTACTATCTGGGTCTTTACAGAAAAAGTTTGCCAACTCCTTATTTAGACCAATTAAAAAATTTAAATATTAGGTTGCCTACCAGAGAGCAAGAATTTCTAGGGCAGAGATATTTAAATCATTTTTATGACCTTGGTGGTTAACACAATGACTTACATGTGCTAGTTACTCTTTGGATATTTGTTGCAAAGATTTACAATAATCCAGCTTAGTTACAACTTTGAGAACCATACCTATTACCTGACATCTGTTTTGGGAAGCCTTGCCGATGGACAAGGAAAGGAAAAGAAAGTGAAAGTTGCTCAGTTGTGTCCGACTCTGTGACTCCATGGACAGTAGCCTGTCAGGCTCTTCTGTCCATGGAATTCTCCAGGCAAGAATATTGGAGGGGGTAGCCATTCCCTTCTCCAGGGGATCTTCCCAACCCAGAGGTCGAGCCCAGGTCTCCTGCATTGCAGGCAGATTCTTTACTATTTGAGCCACCAGGGAAGCCCCCAGTGGGCAAGAGATACCTATATTTTCTCTCTAGCTTTTCTCTTCCTTGCATGTTATGGACCATAGTCAGATTGTAATATGCTGTTTACTTGGTGGCTAAAATTTAGAACATATCAAGTTTTTTTGTAATGGGAGGTTTTGTTTTCAGAATTATTACTCTTCCCAGAGGCTGTGTATGTGTTATCTACTGCTGAATGCAAACTGACCTTAAAACCTATTGATTTAAAATAAGAACATTTTGTTATATTGCTTCATTTTGGTGGGTAGGGATTCAGGTGAACCTTAGCTGGGTGATTCATCTGCTTCACATAGCAGCCATCAGAGTTAGTGATATTCAGCTTGTGTCCAGTCTGCTCTATTGGGTCACATGCCTATTGCCTTGGTGGGGATGGCTGGAAAGTGGGGTTCAACCGGGCCCTGTCCCTCTGTGTGTAGTCAGGGTCTCTCCAGCAGGGTAGTCAGACTGCTCAGCACTCATAGAGACTAAGGTAGAAACTTCCATCCTCTTTGAGTTGAGTTCCAGAGTTTCAGTCCTGCCATGCTCTCTTCAGCTGGTAGTAATTACCAGCCAACCCAGATTCAGGGGGAAAGGAAAGAGACCCTATCTCTCAAAAAGAGAAGAATATCAAAGGATTTCTGGCCATCTTCTATCTTCCATGGACTGCTTCTAGTTTGATATTTAACTTTTTATTAATTCTGACTAACTACAATAGCCCCTGTCTAGTCATCCTCACATATGATCTTTTTTTCAGGTGTTTTTCCTGGTCTCTGAGCTCTGGAGGTGTCTAGATAAGGAGGAGACCTACCCAGACCAGGCAGAGCTTTGAGGGCCTGGCTGAAGTACACTGAGTACCTTCTTCAGAAAGTGATTCAGCCCCAAAACAGCCTCTCTGCCTCCTACAAACCTCAGTTAGGAGCTAGGAGGTCTGCAGGGTCACTGTGAACCCCAGCTGTCAGGGAAGGAAGCCCTAAAGTACATTCCCATATACTTAATGACATCTTACGTCATACAGTTTGGAAGATACGCCAGTTTCTTTTCTTCATTCACTGGAAAGAAAAATCAGCGCTGCCTCTCCCTGGGTGGGGATAGGTAGCTAAAGAATACACAAGCCAAGATAATGTCAGCTCAGGACCTGGTTTTCCTCCTCTCTGCCATCTTCTGTTCTTGGGCATGTTGCTTGCATGCTGTTCTTATTTTCTCTAAAGAAATAAGGCCAAGTTTTCTGAAGATGCCTTCATTTAGGCTAGTTTTCCAAACTGAAGATGAAAAATTAGAGTTGTAACCATCTAAAAGGATGCCTTCTACATATGATTGTACAGAAGAGAGAACAGTCTTAGAATTTTTTCCAATGGAAATAACTTTCAAATGATTTTCTTGGCATATGTTACAGAGATTTTGAGAGAAAATCCATGTATTCACAATACACAAAACAGGTGTGATTAACATACAGGACATAAATATTATTTAAATACACCAAAACTTTATGGAGGTGGAAGGCCTTTTAAAGAGTTGTGTTTCTTCATCTATTAGGACAATTTATCTGCTGTGTTTTGATGAGTTATGAGGCCAGCAAGGTGCTAGCCCTACATGGTTCACCAGCTGAAGGACAATTTCACGCCCTTCTGCTGCCCTGGGTCTGGTTTGGCAACTGTATTTCCTTTTCTTGCAGCCCTAGGCCACACCCTTGTCAGAGCATGGCTTTCTCTTTGTGCACTGAGTGGGTACTTTTTTCTCCCTCGATGGCTAGGGGCTGGAAGCCTTTCTGCATGTTTCCTATGGTGGTCAGGACTGTTTGTACTCAGAAGGTGTGGCCCACGTGGGGCAGCCTGAGCATGTGGTCTGTTGGGTGGGGGGTGGAGGAGTGGGGACAGGCGACGGTACTTCCTTGTTCTTTAAAAAGCCACATAGGGTTGTGGGCTTGGCAGTAAATTTTCTGCGGGCAATGAGAAACTCTCAACGTTTTCACACAAAGATAGGATCTATCTTGGTGATAAAATCAGGATCTCATATACATCTTTTTCTTTCCTTTATGGTGCAGATACACAGGGCAGGGGTGGGGGGATGCGTACTCCTTATGTTGAAGCAGTGACTCAAAACCAAAGAAACCAATCTTTAGTTCCTATCTATATTGTTGTGTGTGTGCGAGTGTGTTTGGAGAACTTTGAACATTCATTTGAGTTTGTACTTTTTGTGTCTTGTCTGGGATCACACAGATTCGTATCTTTGTGAAGAGTCCGCATGTTGGCTACAGGAGACCCTGGTTCAATCCCTGAGTTGGGAAGATCCCCTGGAGAAGGAAATGGCAACCAACCCCAGTATTCTTGCCTGGAGAATCCCATGGACAGAGGACTCTGGCAGGCTACAGTCCACGGGGTCACAAAGTATCAGACATGACTGAGTGACTGAGCATGCATGCATGCATAAATATAGATACTACAAACCTTGGGAAAATGCTGTATAGTATTGTGGAGATTGAAACTACTGGAAACTCTTCTTCAGAGACTTGAAAAATATCTGTGTTAGGACCTGGAGTGGAGAGGGATTTTTTGGTATTTGTCATGAAGTGATTTTCTATGAAGCATCTTTTCTCCCCCTTTGTTTCTTCACAGCAGAATTGATAATTATAGGGAAATATCTTGATATTTGTTTTTTATAGTCTTTAAGTTCTTTTTCTTTAAAAAATAATTTGGTTTCTGCCACCAGTGGGTTTTCCTCACTAACCTGCTATTGAATTATTTGAAATCCGTATCACTAACCTTCAGTGTGGAGACTTTGGAAATCCCCTCTGACTTCCTTTCTTGCCAAATTCTTCTCTGGTTGCCTGCCCACAATGTTTTTTTCCTAATCTGGCCAGCCATCTCTGACTTATTTTAGCACATGCAGTGTTTCAGTTTGACACAGTAGCATGCTGCACAGATTTAAAAAGAAGCTTTCCAGTGGAACGGTGGCCACAAGTTGCCTCGATGATGAACAATTAAAGTTCTTTGGATGTGGGAAGAAGGCTCTGGGGAGTGTAAATTCCTTTTGTGGGGCTTCAGTGGCTTGGTGACTAATTTGAAGCATGTTAGCACCATAAGGGAGTTTTATCCAAATTTATGGTTTTTCAGGATTCACTGACAAGGTAGTTTAAAGAGCCCAGCCCTCAGTGGTATCTGTGAAACTTTTCAGGTATAACTCTACCCTCTCCACAGTTCAAAAATATTTTTGAAATTTTAGTATGTATAAATTCATTCTAATTCTTAATTGGAACTTCTGATCCTGGCTTCTTATTTTGTGGTTAAGATGATGAAGGAAACCAATTCATATTTTTTGAGCATATGCTAGATGACAGACAAGAATTAACTATTGGTTTGCCAAAAAGTTCATTTGGGCTCTCAGTAAGATCTTATGGAAAACTACCCTAACAAACTTTTTGGTCAACCCAGTACTTAATTCTGGCCATGCAGGTGCCAAGGAGAGAAAAACCCAGGTTGTCAATTAGACTGTTGGAACCTAGTGGAGAAGGAGGCTGGCTGAGCAATGAACGACAAGCATGGGTCAAGGGACGGAAGAGACATGGCCGGTTGCGGCCTGCTCACTAACAACATCCCCTGCCTCACCATCCAAATCTGTGACTTCCCCTTATTTTTGTTGGTCACTTTGTTTCTTGGTATCTCCTCAGCATTTCTGAGACAGATTTCCTTTGTTCATGAATATCTCCTTCCTGCTTTTTCCAGGATCCTGACTTTGGTACCTGCCTTTCTCAGGTAATCTGATTGTATTTCTGATTGTTCATTTTATTTGCAAATTAAATTTGCAAGGCCTTTGAGTTAGGTTGAGTGCTATGAGGCAAATATTGCTCTTGATTGGCTTCTTGTGGTCTCTGCTTTCCACCACCCCAAACCACCATCTCTTGACTCAACTTAGGTCTCAAGTCCTACAAGAGCTTTGCTGTCCACTGGTGGCCCAAGAATGTATGTGCTTAGTCGCTTCAGTCACTCTTTGCAACTCCATGGACTATAGCCTGCCAGGCTCCTTTGTCCATGGGATTATCCAGGCAAGAATACTGCAGTGGCCAAAATATAAACTTCAGAAAACATTGAAAATAAACTTTTCTTCTTTTTTTTTTTTTACAAATTACATCAAACACTTAAAACATTTGGGAACATTAAACATTACATTCAGAGAATACATCCTGGTGTTACCCATTATGCAGTTTAGATAAATTTAGTATTTTATATGTACTTGATCATTAATTTTTCTTAAATTCAATGATTATAATGATTCAGTTGTATGAGGTTAAACAAATCTTCTATACATAGACCCTAGTTATTTTCAAATAAATTTTTTTAGATAAATTTTTCCAGCAAGGAAATTATAAAAATGTATGTGAGTTATACGGAAGACTTGATTTGAAGACTGTGTACAGATAAAAGGCAGTTTTCTGCTCTGCTGATAAGGCCTAAGATAATAGGTATGACAGGGATGTATGCATTCTAATCAGTGACTTCTGGACATACCAAGTACAAGGTTCAAAAGTTGACTCTTTGTCAATGTACTGTCATATTTTAGGATTGCATTTCCTTGAGTCACAGAAAGGTGAAAAAAGTTTTTTTTTTTGCTTATGCAAATGATGTTTCTGATCTGACCAGTAGCCACATGGGAACATTCATGATACAATGCATGAGATAACTTATTATAAAATGTAAGCCTTGACTCAGAATAAACTTGATCTAAGAACATAAACACAGTTTAGCTGGTCTAAGTCCAGCCTATCAGGTTCTCTTTGGGATCTAATACCAATGATAGCTTTTTGGCCTTTAGAACTTGATGTCTAGTTCTGAGGAAGGACACATAGTCAGAATGATTACTGCTCTTTTTCAGGTTCAGGTATGAAGACAGAATTAAATGTATTTCCTTGTCACTGTGCCATGTTTAACCTTTAAATTCCATATTATTAAAAAAATAAATTATGTCTTATATTCTACCCAATTCCAAAAAGAATTTGAAGCCAAACACCAAAGTATTATCCATGCACAGCCTCATATTGACCTTGGTGTCCTTCCTTGTAGATAAAGGCAGAGTATACCCCAGACCATGTCTCTTTCTAATACCACCTTACATAAGGGCTTCTCTGGTGGCTCAGATGGTAAAGAGTCTTCCTGCAGCACGGGAGACCCAGGTTCGATCCCTAGGTTGGGAAGATCTCCTGGAGAAGGAAATGCCAATTCACTCCAGTATTCTTGCCTGGGAAATCCCATGGGCAGAGGAGCCTGCCAGGCTACAGTCTATGTGGACACAACTGAGCCATTTCACTTTCTTTCTTCTCTTCTTTAACCTTACATAAGGAATACAGAAAAGCTTGATACTTTTTTCTTTCATGGAATTGTGCCAAACTATGCCAACTCTATTCAGGTAGGAAAGCCTTATTTCCTCACTTTATTTTCTCCAACACCACAGAACCATGTAGATCAGTGGTTTCTGTGATAGTTCCTAGTCCTCATTTTTTCTGGCTCTGCTCCTGAATGGGCAGAATGGTTATCTGATGGAATGGGCATCAGTGTTAGTATCCGTATCCTGTGGTGTCACGCGCTTTGTAGTTGGGGAAAGTTCACTAAATTCATTAATTTTTGTTGACTACGTTCAGAGTGACAATTTTTTTTTTCAGAGTGACAATTTTAAGCCTGGAAAGCCCCAGATGTTTAGACTTTGATTGACAGACACTTTGATGGCTTCAGGAATGCTGAGCACACTACCCACAGTGTCCTGCCAGAAGCTGTTCTTCCTGGATACCACCTACTCCATGGCCTCTGAAACATTGAGCTCTTATTATTAACCTTCCTTTAGGGCAATAGAAGATTTGAGTCACAGGTCCAAGCCAAGATTGTCACTTTGAGAATTTTGTGCCTACCCAGACATGCCAATTTCTTTTTGTGTGTGTGTGGTTTCAGACATTTTATTGGGACTCACATAAGAAATATTAAAATTTTACATTTTGACTCAGTACATATACACATAACCAAATCAAAGATCAAAGTTTCATAGAACAATAATTACCTTTTTTTAAAAAAGCTTGCAGTACACTCTGATAGAATCTGTCCTGTACCATTTTTTAAAAGCCTTGGCTGTGACAACTTGACTTCATAGCCTATTAATGAATTGTAATGCATAGTTTTGGGAAAAAACAACAACAACAACTGAGCTAGTGGAAGAAACAAAGAAGTCTCTGGCCTTTGAGCCAGACATACCAACATCATTCTCATTGCACCAGTCCACCATGTGGGAGCTCAGACTCCTTGCTTTGCAAAATTCCCAATTTGGAGCATTTAAGGTACCTTGTGAATTTAGCAATGCATTCTGTTCTCCTTACATGCTTTCTTCTTTGCCTAAAATTCTTAGTTTCCCTGTGGTAATTCATACTTGTCTTACTTTGTTAAAAATGTAAAACCATGGCTTACCTTTAGATACCTGAAGGTTAAAACCACCTCTGATCTTTGTTTAGTGAAAACCTCCTGTTCTTTTTGCCTTTTCTTTACATTTTCTCCTGTAAGTCTGATTTCCTAACTTTTTTTTCCCACCAGTAACTTTAAAGGTCTCCATATATACCTTACAGAAGAAATGCAGGAGAATCACAAATTCCTACCACCTTGCCAGAGCAGTGGCAAGATTAAAAAATATGAGTTGCTTTTCTCTGGCCCTGTTGTTCCCTAACCCATGGAAGAGTCCTTTGATCTTTAACTCTGGAACAAAGTTGCCTTTGGGTTTCAGTCAGTTTCCTAAATGGTTGGAGAACAGGACTTCAGCTTTAGGGAGTTCGCCATCTCTGGGGAAGTAAATTGAATAAAGCATTTCACATCAGGAGTCTACTAAAATTGTCAGCTCTGTAAATGCAAATTCATCTCTTTAGTTCTGTAATGCAATTGCTCTAAAAAACACAAAAACAAAAACACATTAAGAATAAGGAACAATTCCATTGCTTTATTGTAATGGAGCACTAGTGTGGATTCCATTCTGGTTTCTGCACAGGCAGCACTGTGTTTGGAAGCCAATATCTCTTATTAGTGTTTCAATACTGAACATAATTAATTTTAATTTCAAAAATTGATTTTAATCTTAAGAATAAAAATTAAAGCTCTACGTGTATAATGCATATATATTATTTATGTCCAGATGTTCAAGCTGGTTTTCGAAAAGGCAGAGGAACCAGAGATCAAATTGCCAACATCCTCTGGATTATCGAAAAAGCAAGAAGAGTTCCAGAAAAAACATCTATTTCTGCTTTATAGACTATGCCAAAGCCTTTGACTGTGTGGATCACAATAAACTGTGGAAAACTGAAAGAGATGGGCATACCAGACCACCTGACCTGCCTCTTGAGAAAACTATATGCAGGTCAGAAAGCAACAGTTAGAACTGGACATGGAACAATAGACTGGTTCCAAATAGGAAAAGGAGTATGTCAAGGCTATATATTGTCACCCTGCTTATTTAACTTATGTGCAGAGGACATCATGAGAAACCCTGGGCTGGAGGAAGCACAAGCTGGAATCAAGATTGCTGGGAGAAATATCAATAACCTCAGATATGCAGATGATACCACCCCTATAGCAGAAAGTGAAGAAGAACTAAAGAGCCTCTTGATGAAAGTGAAAGAGGAGAGAGAAAAAGTTGGCTTAAAGCTCAACATTCAGAAAACGAAGATCATGGCATCTGGTCCCATCACTTCATGGCAAATAGATGGGGAAACAGTGTTAGACTTTATCTTTCTGGGCTCCAAAATCACTGCAGATGGTGATTGCAGCCATGAAATTAAAAGACGCTTACTCCATGGAAGAAAAGTTATGACCAACCTAGATAGCATATTGAAAAGCAGAGACATTACTTTGCCAACAAAGGTCCATCTAGTCAAGGCTATGGTTTTTCCAGTAGTCATGAATGGATGTGAGAGTTGGACTGTGGAGAAAGCTGAACACCGAAGAACTGATGCTTTTGAACTGTGGTGTTGGAGAAAACTCTTGAGAGTCCCTTGGACTGCAAGGAGATCCAACCAGTTCATTCTGAAGGAGATCAGCCCTGGGATTTCTTTGGAAGGAATGATGCTAAAGCTGAAACTCCAGTACTTTGGCCACCTCATGCGAAGAGTTGACTCATTGGAAAAGACTCTGATGCTGGGAGGGATTGGGGGCAGGAGGAGAAGGGGACGACAGAGGATGAGATGGCTGGATGGCATCATTGACTCGATGGACATGAGTCTGAGTGAGCTCCGGGAGTTGGTGATGGACAAGGAGGCCTGGCGTGCTGCGATTCATGGGGTCGCAAAGAGTTGGACACGACTGAGCGACTGAACTGAACTGAACTGAACTACTCCTTGGAAAGAAAGTTATGACCAACCTAGACAGCATTTTAAAAAGCAGAGACATTACTTTGCCAACAAAGGTCCATCTAGTCAAGCCTATGGTTTTTCCAGTGGTCATGTATGGATGTGAGAGTTGGACTATAAAGAACACTGAGTGCTGAAGAATTGATGCTTTTGAACCATGGTGTTGGAGAAGACTCTTGAGAGTCCCTTGGACTGGGAGAAGATCTAACCAGTCCATCCTAAAGGAGATCAGTTCTGGGTGTTCATTGGAAGGACTGATGTTGAAGCTGAAACTCCAATACTGTGGCCACCTAATGTGAAGAGCTGACTCATTGGAAAAGACCCTGATGCTGGGAAAGATTGAGGGCAGGAGGAAAAGGGGACAGCAGAGGATGAGATGGTGGGATGGCATCACCGACTCTGTGGACATGGGTTTGGGTGGACTCTAGGAGTTGGTGATGGATAGGGAGGCCTGGCGTGCTGCGGTTCATGGGGTCGCAAAGGGTCAGACACGAGTGAGTGGCTGAAGTGAACTGAACTGAACATATAAATCATGCACATATGATCATATATATATTAATATAATTTTAGTCCCTGCAACATCATTAAAAAAAATTGTCCTATCAATGGAGTTATCATTATCATCATTAAATGTTTGTGAAACATCTCCATATGCATAGTGGCAGGTATTTAAGCATGATGAGAAAATTAAAAGAAATATATAATTATGATGTGTGTCCTCAGGGGCCTTGAACCTGAGTTGTGCAGACAGATACATTATTTATGAAACTGTGAATAGCTGTCCGCATAGGATACTGTGAGCACCAAATGTCTGGAAGAGACTATAGGTGCTGTTGACATTCATTCATGTCTACAGAGGTGGTGACAGAAGATCCTAAAGCACTCAGGTCCGAGCCAGGCACATGGATGGGGAGAAACTGCCTGAGATGTTCTCTTCTTTCCAGATAAGCAAGAAAACATGCATGATGTGTGATGTGGAGGAAAGGCAAGTAACCTAGGAAAAGGACTTGTGGCTGCAAGTTGAGTGACCTCAGGTAAGTCATTTACCATCTTGGAATCTCAGCTGCTCTCTCTATAAAATGCTGCTGCTGCTAAGTCGCTTCAGTTGTGTCTGACTCTGTGCCACCCCATGGACTGCAGGCCTACCAGGCTCCTCCGTCCATAGGATTTTCCAGGCAAGAGTACTGGAGTGGGTTGCCATTGCCTTCTCTGCTCTGTAAAATGAGGGCTGGTTTATTCCTTGAAACCAAAGGACAAGTTTTGAAATGGAAAGTTAATAGGAAAAGTCTAAGCAATTAGTTTATGGGAAATGAATTATACAGATTGCTTCTTGCTTGGTAATGAAACCATCAAAAGATCATCATTCTAAGATACTGTCTGTAATCACGGTGGGAGGGTAAGCTTGGTAAAAAGCCATAACATATGTGCTACAAAATGTGGTGAGATAGAATACATAAAACTACATCAGATTAATAAGGTCAGGCCTTGGGTAGTTGGGGAAATGTTTGAGAGTTTAACGAAGTGACAGAACCTACAGTTTAAACTTATGATTTATTTATCTTCTGAATGTGCAAAGCTCATGCTCTTATTATGATACAGCGAGTCCCTCTAACTATAGCTTTTAGGCTAAACAATGTCATGGCTTTTAAATTACACCAGAGATTTGAGTGTGTTGGGTGTCAGTAATGACTGTTCTCAGAGTTACATTAAACATCCCTGATTTTCTTAGTAGTCAGCTAGAATCTAATTCAAAATTTTGAGCCTTGGAGAAAATAGAAATGGACCACGATGGTCACAGCAGAAGTGAAAGGAGACGGTGCTCACCCAGGCTTACAGGTTCCAGGCCTTCAGGGAATTAGGGGTGATCTGCAAATATACCTGGGAGGAGGAAATGGTATATGACAAGAACCTTGGAAGAGACACAAGTATGAGTCATGACCATTAATCAACTCAGTGGAAACCTAAAAAATGTGCTTTATAAAACGGAAGGATCTCAATTCTCCTTTAAAGGTAAAGGGAAGTGTAACAAGGATCCTGACACTGGGGACACTATGACTAAGTTGTGAGTTCTCAACTTCAGTTCCTGTGGAAGAGTTTGCCTTGCTCCCCACCTCTGTCCCCACCCCAGCACACACATATTCTAGACAAGTTCAGTGAAACTTTTTATTTTTCTCTATGATGGGAGTAATTGTCTGAGGCTGAGAAAATAAACTACCCTCAGACTGTCTTCAAATGCTCAAAAAGGGATGCAAATATGAAGTTAGGTCAAAACTCTGCACTAATTAGGGAATTTTAATGAAAACAGCATTGAGCTCATTCTTTAGCCCATCAGATTGGGAAAGAATAATCATGTATCAGATGGCCTTGATGCCTTGCTCATGTCCCCATGGCTGACCCTAGAGTTTGCCTGCAGGTACTTCATAAACATGCCAACATCTTCCTGTGTTTTGATTTCAGAGGGCATTCTTCTGGACACAGGAGAGGCCTTTTCGCTGCATGTGTCAACTGGGCAGTAACTGAAAAATAATGCCTGTGAGTGATCCTCAGCCATTGAAGGCTGGTGGGTAAATACTTTCTTGCCTTTCATTGAGATAATTCTAAGTTGTGTTCTATGCAATCCCTCAGAAGGCCTTCATAATGATTGAGACCCACTTGTTGACAGAGGTGGGTGATGAACTCATCTCAGATTTCCTGAAATTGTCTCAGTTTTAGCATAGAAAGTCCTGTGTCCTGGGAAGTCCTAAGTCCTTAGGGATAACTGACTACTGTAGAAGTAACTGGCTAGTCAGTGTACTCTTTATTGTTTTTTTTTCCCTTCCCTGTCTCACTTCCTCATTTTCTCACTGATTTCTGGGATCATCTCCTAAGTAAACTACTGCATACGTGGAATTGTATAGTTTTTTTCAATACCTTTCATCTGCAGTGATTCTGAGTTGTTAGTTAGGAGCCCAGTTTTTACACAATACTGTCTGTCCATAGCATCTAACACAGTGTGTGAAGCAGAGTTCATATTCAGTAAACATTAGCCAAATGAATGGACCCCATATCATTAACCAAGTAGTTTAAATAGACATTATTTGCTGCTGCTTGTCAATGTTGGCCTATTTGTTCCTCTTGAGTTTCCACAGATATCTGCCAGTCACATCAATCAAATCATAGGTCATTAGAGTGGTTTTACAAAAATGATGTATTATCGAAATCTTTTACATTTTTTGATCATCTTTCTGTTCTCATCCCAACATGGGAGTTTTTAAAAACAGAAATGGAATAATGATCAAAATCAATACCTGAGTAGTAGTATCTAGACAAAGTGCTTTGCTGCACATTTTTTTCTGTTAATCCTCAGAGCAGCCTTGTCATTTTATATATTTATTCCTAGTTTACAGTCAAGGCTTAGTGTTTGTTCATAATCACACAGCCAAGCAGGGGTCATGTTTCTCACCAACCCTCCCTCCCCCATGTCTTTCTCGTTGCATTTTGGGCTTCACTGAAACTAGCCAGCAGATTCTCCCTGAAACTCACTCTCCCTCATAGAATTCTATAGAAAGCAAATTCTGGAGACAAAAACACCTGGTTCATGATGGGTTGCCTTTTGGGGATAGTTTTTTGCAGCATTTTTTTTCAAGACTATTAAATCCTCTCGACAGTAGCATTGTTTGCTGTAGTTTTCTCATAAGTCAATGCTGTACTTGCTCTTAAACACTTGAGAGATTGCAGATCACTGTCATTCAGTATCATTTAATTTCCTGAATAAAGAAAGAAAAAATATACAGGGGGTTTAGGTATACATTTATAGTTGGGTTTAATTTCCTGTTTGCCTTTGTAATTGTGGTTTTCCTTATTTTGCTTATGAAAACTATAATGAGTGTTTGAAATATATTTGGTTCATGTGGATTTTCTCATTTTAAAAGAGCTAGCAATTGTATATAAGACAAAGGTGTCAATTCCCTTGTTAATAGCATTTTAGATTATTTCTACTCTTAAATTTGGTCTCAACACATGTTTACACTGATATATATCAGATAGAAGGAGAATGTACAGGTAACATCCCCTGAGTTTTTTTTTGCTGCCAGTGCTGATTGTGAAGTTTAAGAAAAATTAAAATGGTAAAGAATGTTTCAGATGTTAATATCTTAATGAATTTATTTTATTTTTCAATTTTAAAAGTAATATGCACTTTTTTAAAAAAAAAAAAAAAAGAAAGGCATTCTCCTTTGTAGCCCTTTCTGTACTGTTGCTACCACTTCCACCCCTAAGCCATCTGCCTCCCCAGTGGTAACCATGCTAATAGTTTGAGGGGTGTGTGTGTATGTGTATTTCCGGAAAGAGAGGGGAAAATGACAGATACAGAACACAATACTCATGCCTTTTTAATTTAATTTTTTTGCTCACTTGTATATCATCATCTTTCCTACCAGAAAATATAGCTCAAACTCACGCTTTTTAAATGACTTTTTAAACAGCTTCACAGTGTTTCATAAATGCTTATACTGTAATTTAGTCATTCTCTTTTTTACAGATATTTTGACAGATATTTTCAACATTTGTCTGTTATATAGTATTCTGCAAAGAATATCCTCATATTTCTCTCTTTGTGCTCCTAGGTGGATTACTGTAAAGTTCTAGAAGAATGCCTTATTCACAGGATATGCCTTTTAAAAATGTTGATAGCCTATTAATTACCCTAAAAAGATCTGTAAAATGTGTGTTCTTACCACACAACGTCTAAGTGTGGTCATTTCCTTACACCCTCACAAGCATGAATATTATGAAATGGCTTTTCTTGGTTTCCTGTGAAAACAGGTCCTGAGACAAATATGTGCAGATGAAAAAAACAACCAAAGCTTTGAAAAAAAATCATAATTCCTGTAGAATGCTGAGAGTTGAAATCAGTCAGTGTTTTCCTACTAAAAGCCCTTCAATTGCATTTTAAAAACATGGAATATATTCAAGCCATAAAATCAGAGACGCTTTCTTTCAGCTCTTTAGTTCTATGTGTTATTACCTTCAACTTCAGGTAACAGGGAAGGTTTCACAGAGGAGGACTTCTGACTTAATCTTTGAAGAATGTTCGAGATTTCTCTAGGAGAGAATGGGGACATGGCTTTTTCAGGCAGTGAGAAATATGCCGTTTCTCTGGAAAGTAGTCATGTGTGGAAGGTTAAAAGAGGTGTTGAAACTGGAAGTTCATAATCACATGTTATCACTAGCCAAACTTTATGCCCAGTCTCAACATTATTCGAGCATTAAATAAAGTTGAATATATGGGAAGATCTGATCCTGCTTATTCTTAGTTGATCTCTTACAAACTGGGGCGAATGAAGAATAACTGATAGATCTTCCTAACCCCCGAATTCTGACTTCGAACCTATTGCAATGCCTGAAATTCCCATGATTAAGATTATGGCTTCAGTTTAAGACATAGAGAACACTGTTTTCAAGATGTTCATGAAATTGGTGAAGATGATTAGGTCAATGACAAAGATGGTAACACTTTATTTAAAACAGATAACCAACAAGGACCTACTGTGTAGCAAAGGAAACTCTGCTTAACATTCTGTAATAACTAAATGGGAAAAGAATTTGAAAAAGAATAGATACATGAATATATATAACTGAATCATTTTACTGTACACCTGTAACTAATATAACATTATTAATCAACTATACTCTAACCTAAAATAAAGATAAAAATGATATTAATATAATTGGTGAATATGATTGAGTCAGTGACAAAGAGGATAACCCTTAACTATGAGTTCACTTACTGCAGTTAAATTGGAAGATTGTAGAGGTTTCTTAGATATTAAAGAGAAAAGGGGGAATGGGCTGAAGCAGTGTTCCCTGGCCTGTAATTCCTGAACTCTCACTGGAGTCTAAGAACTTTAGGGTCCATTGGAATAATGATGTGAATGATCATAGTATCAATGACTTCAGTAGTGCTAAAGCAATAAAAGAAATGGCAAAAAATTATGATTTGTTGAGTGTATATGTGGTCTTACATCGTAACTCCTTCTTAACTCATTTAATCCTCATGACACCCTGTGGGGTTGATTTTATTATTCTCACCTTACAGCTGAGGGAACTGAGACTTGCAGAGGTTAAGCAATTTGTTGGAAGATCACAAATCTAGTAAACTAGACTCTGAGCTTCTGTTAGTATGAATCCAAAACCCATGACCCAAGGACACCAGGTTACCAGGGTGGCAACCCAAACAAACATTGCTGACATCACACCTTTATGTACATTCAGGCCTGGGTACAGAAGAGGATCAGCCTGAGCAAAGGGCAAGTGGTGGAAGAGCCATGGCTCTGGGCCCTTCTGTGGCTGTTGGTTGCGGGTGAGCTTATGGGTATCTGGGAACACCCTGGCTCTGTCCCAGTTTTCTCTCCCTTTGAAGTTCCTGGGGTGGGTTATGATCTGCTGCAATGCTTCTCCTGGTCTTCTGTTCCCTGCTTATGTTTGTTCTGAAAGCTTGCCCATCCTTGCCAGTGGATTTGCCATGTCTAAACAACAGGACAGAAGAAGAGACTCTGAAATGGTGCTAATCAGGGCATTTTAGAGACAGGTATATTTCAGTCTATACTGTGCTACATGTCTCCTGTTGCAATTCTAAGTTGTTCAGTGTGGTGGAAATAGAAAATTGCTCCTTTATTATCTATAATCTATATATACAGTACTTGAAACAAATGAAATCCTATCTCTGTTTTTCTAAATAACTCACATTTTTGGCCCTTATCTGCAGGCCCTATTTCCAAACCTTTAATTATATGTCTATCTTATTCCTAGAATGCTTGTTACAAATGGAAATTCCTGGGTCTTCTCAGGCATGCTCAAGGGGGTAGGACCCTGGGAATATGTAGTTTTTATAGGGTTCCCAGGTGATATGCACTGAAGGGTTTTTTTCCCCCCCTGTGGGTTTTTTTTTTTTTTTTTTTTTTGCACTGAAGATTTTGACAGTCATGAGAATAGTGAGATTGACCTTCTTTCACAGATTATTTTAACAAGCATTTCCAGCTGCTCCAGAGAGTAGCTTTGCTTTAGATATTAGTTGGTCATCTTACCTAAGGAGTTATATGTTTCCCTTGATCTTTGGTTATCCACAGGCAAAATACAGATAGTAGTCTTACCAACACATAACACGAGCCCTCACATATTATATGCACAGTGCTGTTATTGAAAGAACAACTACATATTTGGAATACGTTCCTCTCGTTTCAGGGAGAAAGAGCTGAAGATCAATTAGTTTCTCTCCATTTGGAGCTCATTCATGTCAACTACTCTTTGCCTCATCACTGGGCATTTATCTTTTTATAATAGCCAATATACTGTTAATATTGGAGTATTTTTATATGATATTCAGATAACCACACCTGAGCTTTATTTTAATTCTTCTTCTGACAGTTCTTAGAATAGAGCCAATTTTTTTAAAGATTCACATTTGTAAAGTTTTTGCTTCAAGCCAGTTCTCTTTTGGGCATGGTATTCTTTCCATACATTTCCAGCATCACTGGGAATAAACTGGGAAAGTTGGGAAAAAAAAAGCTGGATTCATACAAGTGGTCCTTTGGCTCTCTGTATAGGAAGGTCCCCTCAAAACATCACAGAGTAGAGGGTCAGTAGGACCAATTCTACAAAAACTTCGTATTTTGATGATGCTACGTAGTCTCGGTTTAAAGAGACCCAGAGCTTGATGGCTTTAATTTCTGTATTCCAAGCACCAATAATAATTCAACTGCAGCAGTGGTCCTGGGGATGTTTATCCAAACCTGCTGGTCCAAGGTTTGCAAGATCATGGTGTATTGAGGCTCCAGCCTGCGTAGGTTAAAGATCAGGGTAAAAGGTACCCAAGAGGTCAGGAAAGATGACTCTACTTCCTGTTACTGTTTTTTCCTTCACTTAAAAAGACTTTTTTTTTTTTTCCTCAGCTTTTTTCTACTTTGATAGTTATCTTTGGCTTGATAATTTGAAGATCTAATCAATTGTTTTACATTGAACATAGCTTGTGCATTCTGAGCAGGCATGAAGGACTCATTAAGGTGCCTTATAAGAGTTCTCCACTGTGGACTCAGGGATAGTTTGTTGTCTAGGCACTGGTAAGGAGAGAAGGAAACCAAGGCAGCCATGGCCAGCAAGGCTCTTGGGTCTAGAAGCTTTCACTGTTCTTGAAACCATTCTCAGAATCATTTAGCCACTTCTTGCTTCTCTTTGCCCCCTGAGCCACACTGCACATGGTATTGTCCTAAGGACATACACTGTTCATGCCTCTGTTGGATAAAGTTGGAGATGAGGGCTCAGTTGTGGAATCTTCTTTCTTTGGACATCAAAAGTATTGCTAGAATGAGAACTAACTTACTCAGAACTTAACTCATGAGGGGAATGGAGGCATAATCCTTTTAGATGGGAGCATCAGCATAGGTGAAAGAGGATGTTCAGAAAGACCTCACGAAACCTCTAGAGGGCCATGCAGCATGCATGTTAAGTTGCTTCACTAGTGTCTGACTCTGTGCGACCTTATGGAATGTAACCCACCAAGCTTCTCTGTCCATTTGTTCATGGGATTCTCCCAGCAAGAACACTGCAAGAATACATTTCCTCCTCCAGGGGATCTTCCCAATCCAGGAATCAAAACTGTGTCTCTTACATCTCCTGCATTGGCAGGTGGGTTCTTTACCACTAGTGCCACCTGGGAAGCCACCATATAGCATGCTGCTGCTGCTAAGTTGCTTCAGTCGTGTCCGACTCTGTGCGACCCCATAGATGGCAGCCCACCAGGCTCCCCCATCCCTGGGATTCTCCAGGCAAGAACACTGGAGTGGGTTGCCATTTCCTTCTCCAATGCGTGAGAGTGAAGAATGAAAGTGAAGTCGCCCAGTCGTGTTCGACTCTTAGCGACCCCATGGACAGTATCCCACCAGGCTCCTTTGTCCATGGGATTTTCCAGGCAAGAGTACTGGAGTGGGGTGCCATTGCCTTCTCTGCCATATAGCATAGGTGAACTAAATAGTGACATATGATTATATTTGAATTCATTTAAACAGGAGCCTAGTAAGAAGGACAATAATACATTAAAAAGCCATATGAACTGCACTCTGTCTCTTCAGGCCAGTGATAGCCATCGGTACCACGTTTGTTTGGTTTTTTTTTGGTTGCATTGGGTCTTCATTGCTACATGTGGTCTTTCCCTAGTTGCCACGAGCTGGGGGCATCTCTTTAGTTTCATTGCACAGGCTTCTCATTTCAGGGGCTTCTCTTGTTTCAGGGCACAGGCTCTACACACAGACTTAAGTAGTTGCAGCACTACAGCTCAGTGATTGTGGTGCTCAGGCTCAGTTGCTCTGCACCATAAGGAATCTTCCCAGACTAGGGATCAAACCCATGTTTGCCTGCATTGGCAGGGGGATTCCTATCTATCCACTGTCCCACCAGGGAAGTCCACACCACATTCTTCTTTGCTCAGAATACCATTTGCTAGTCATGGCCAAGGTTATTGAACTCTCACCATGTGGTAGTCTTCTTAAGCCTCACAGCAATCTCTAGTGGTAGTTTCCCTCTATAGTCTCCCTTGTACAGATGAGGAAATTGAAACTGAGAATATTAACTCTTGTAAGATCACACAACCAGCAGGGATGGGTCTGATTCTGACCCAGGCTATCCCACTTTAGACTTTATGCTCCAGACTGTAATGTATCTCCTTAGGCAGGAAAACTGGGGAAACATGCAAGCAAATAAATGTGAATGAGTAGGGCTGAATTGTTTTCATGGGATTATTTGAGAAACTGCTTGACTGCCATGATTTCAGAGCTGGTAGATAGAAATTTAGGGCCCTAAAAGATAAAGAACCCTTCCAGAATTCTTTATTTGCAGCTGGCGAAAGTAAGTTGCTTTGCCAAATACTGCCCATTGCTTAACTTTCCAGAACTAAATGAATAGGCAACGTTTATTCACTTGATTTCCTGAAGACTAAAATGATCCAAGATGTTTTGTTATCCCATATTATTTGGTATTTTGCTAACTACCACCTAATCTGTTGTGTATTTTGTGTTGGCCCTGAGTATTATCTATTTGGGTAAGAAATGTGGTGGGAATAAATGAACTTTACTACTGAGATGTCCTACTGCCCACATAGGAGAATGTCATCTATGACTATACCATGACTGTTTCCTCAGTGGATGAATAAATATTCTTTAGACTCATAACTCCATTTATTCATCCCTTCTCATTCTACGTACTTACCATTGGTTTGCCTTTCCTTGATCATGTATTTCCTGTTTAGCCATGATGAAATTACTGCCTGTATTTCCTATTCAACCCTTGAAACTTAGATTTAATCTGTTAGAACAGTGTTTACATTTCCTGGTTGTTTTTCTCCTTCAGTTAACCCTGGATAATTATATATTTAGCCTTTGCCCAATGGAGAGGGTTGTGTGACAGCTACCCTAGCTAAACTTGAAAGTTTTTATTTTCATTTCCTTATCTACCCATTGCTTTCAAAACAGATTTGGTCTGGACTTTCTTTCCTAAATTCTAAGCTGGATAATATATCAAAATGTCATTCATCTTTGAACTCCAGAGGCTCAAAGCCCTACTTGGCAAGTGCTTAATAAATGTTTGGTAAATGAATGAGTGTAAGATGGATTAAAGATTAGATTCTTCAGGTAAAGCACTTCATATACAACTACCAGAGGGAACTTGCCTATTCTTCAGTGTTTTGTTCTGTCTTGGAGGTCTACCATGGCACTGCATTCCATATATTGTTTTATGATGTTGATTTGCATGGGTCTGTATTGTGCACTAGAGTTGAGTGGTTATGTTTGGCAAATAGGAGGGATCTTTAAAGCACTTTCAGTGGTTAAAACATATTTCCATGACAACTCTTGTTAGCTTCCTTTTTTTTTTTTTTTTTGAGACCTGATCAGAGGCTAGACTGTCATATCTCACATATTTGAATTTTATACAACTTCTCTTTTCATGCATATCATTTGGTAATTTCTCTGTGCAAGTGGGAGAGCCAGCTTTATAGTTACTTGTATATAAGTGTGTGGGACAATTTTGAATATATATTTAGGAAATGTTACTTATAAGAATAGAACTAAATCTCATGGATTTTACTGTCTGACACTTTTGAGCAATATTCAGGGGAAAAGTTAACCAAAATAGTTGACTGAATTGATTAATAAATTTTAATATAAATGTGCAGCTTATAGATACAACTTGACAGATCTAAAATTAATATACTAAGGTTGAAAAAAATCTCTGCAGCAATAACTTCAGTGACTTATCTTTCCTTGATTAGGATCTTCAACATGGTTCTATGAAGGAAGTCATTGTTCTTTCAGTGTATATGAAAGTCACCCAGTCGTGTCTGATTCTTTGTGACCCCATGGACTATACAGTCCATGGAATTCTCCAGGCCAGAATACGGGAGTGGGTAGCCTTTCCCTTCTCCCAGGGATCTTCCCAACCCAGGGATCCAACCTGGGTCCCCCACACTGCAGGCAGGCAGATTCTTTACCAGCTGAGCCACAGGGAAGCCCAAGAATACTGGAGTGGGTAGCCTATCCTTCTCCAGGGGATCTTCCCAGCCCAGGAATCGAACTGGGTCTCCTGCCTTGCAGGCGGATTCTTTACCAACTGAGCTATCAAGGAAGCCTCCCTTTATTAGGGAAGCCCCCATGATAAAGTATCAGTTATAAGTAGGATTTATTTGTTTAGTGTTTATTCCTGTGCAAACCATTAGTAGTGAGTTATAAAGATAATGGGAATGTTTTGTCAGTGGCTACTGAGCACTCAAGAGGCATCCTGAGTCCATGCAAACATAATATTTTCTTCTATGTCTCTATGCTAATCTTGCACAGGATAAAAACTTTGGGATTAAGTACTCAAATAAACAGTTTCCATGCCAGTTGGAGTATAAAAATATTGCCTGGGAATGTGAAATCTGAACTTTAGATTCTATTCTGTACTAACAAGCTATGTGATCTTTAGAACATTTTTTCACCTCAGGCCTCCATTTACTTACCTGTTTAGTTAAAATAAAGGTTGAACTAAATAACCTCTCATGATGCTTCTAGCATGGACATGCAATGAGTCAAATCTATTTTACTTATATCCCTGAGTCTGGAAAAGTATTATCTTCTTGAGCAATGGAAAATTGAGCTACTCTTTATGTAGCAAAATTGAACCTGAGGCTCTGCATTGCCTTTAATCCAATCAGTACACCCTGGACACTGGTTCCTGGGAGCATAAAAGATAAAGTAGTGAATAATGGTGCAATAACCGCAGCAGTGTGATTAATGCTCAGTTACTAAGTTCCAGGCAGTATGCTGTTTTCAGGTATTTTCTTATTTGTTCTCACCATAATCCTGGGAGGTAGAATTTTACTTGTGAGAAAATTGAGGGCTAGAGCATTTATTAGTAATAGTTTGCTGAAGAGCTTGAGCCTGGTAATTGTCTGAACCAATATTCAAGTCCAAATTTTGCTTCATTGTAACATCCAATCTTGATCTCTAAGTTCCACCACCTCTATATGCAAAACTCACTCTCCTGATACTTAACAAATAGTTACTGTAAGGCACCAGATACCAGGCACTGTTCTAGAAAAGTTGATGGGGATAGATTACAAAACAGACAGAAAGTTTCCTTTTTGCAGCTTACATTCTGGCAAGAGAAGATAGTATCAGCAGATGTACTAAACAAATGTGTTACATGGCATTTTAGTAGGTGGTTAAGTCTGTGAAAAAGAAATCAAGCTGGCTGAAGGGAGGCGGAAATGTGTGTGAATGGCATGGGGTGGGCTGCGCTTTTGGTTGGGGTGGTAAAGGTGGGCATCTTTGGGATAAGAAATTTTGATCCAGGACCTGAGGTGGGTGAGGAAATTGGTTAAATGAATAACTGTTAGAAGAGCATTCTGGAAGGAGAGAACAGCAGGGTGCTCAGTGGAGAATTTGCCTGGGTTTAGCAGTTGGGTTATTTATGACAGAGGAAATAACCACAATAAAGAGAACATTGAGAACCTAATTTAAACACTTCCATTCCTGCTCATGGTTAGGTTTATTTATATTATAAGCAGGTTGACTTTTTTTTCTTTCTTACCAGTATGTTCCATCCTGCTTACCCAGCAGTCTACTTGAAAAGTCTCTTTCCCACAAGAGGCTTTTCAGTCTTCATTTTACTTTGCTCTAATGTAGCAGTTCTCAAAACTTTCTGATCTCCAGACATTTTATACTCTTAAAAGTTGTTGAGGACTCAGAGCTATTGTTTACATGGACTATTTATATTGACATATACTATATTAGAAATTAAAACAGAAATGAAAAATATTGGTTTGTTTAAAATAATAAACCTGTTGCACGTTAGTATAAATCATGTGTGTGCTCAGTCACTTAGTACAGTTCAGTTCAGTTCAGTTGCTCAGTCGTGTCCGACTCTTTGCGACCCCATGGACTGCAGCATGCCTGGTTTCCCTGTCCATCACCAACTTCCGAAATTGCTTCAACTCATGTCCATAAAGTCGGTGATGCCATCCAAACATCTCATCCTCTATTGTCTCCTTCTCCTCCTGCCTTCAACCTTTTCTAGTATCAGGGTCTTTTCCAGTGTCAGTTCTTTGCATTAGGTGGCCAAAGTATTGGAGCTTCTGCTTCAGCATCAGTCCTTCCAATGAGTTTTCAGGACCGATTTCTTTTAGGATAGAAGTACTTCAACTTTAACATGGATCGAAGTCACCTGGGGATTGTGTTAAAATGCAGATTTCAGTTTCTTCCATCCAGAGAGGGACCTGGGATTCTGTATTTCTTCCCAACTCCCAGGTGATGTTGCTGCTGTTGATCTGCAGACCACACATTGAGTTGCAGGGATCTAGGTGTTAAATTTGGCTTCCTAAAGATGAGTTGACTCTGCATTTAGAGCTAATACAGCCCTACCCAGCACAGGCACGCCTGCTAAACCATGCATCATCAGGTGATTAGGGACAGATAGAGCCTTAAATAAAAACAGGGGCATTGCCGGGCTCTCAGAGCAATCCAGGGGCCCTTATCAACCACCTGTTATGATGCTCAGTCTTTACCCAACCCCTTGCCTAAAACCTTTGGTGGCTTCCTATTGACCTAAAAACACAATTCAGACTTTTACCCTGCTTCATGAGACCCTTAATATCCAGGCCTCTGTGGACATCTTTGATCTTGACTTTGATCGTTTCTCCTCATTCACTGTGGCACAGTCACAGTGACAGTATTTCAGCTCCAGAAGGTCCTTGAATTCTTATTTTATTTGGTGATGGCCTGTCTAGTAAGTTTTCTCATTGTTTGCTTTGGATGCAGTAAAGATACAGGCTCCAAACAGAATTTTGTAAATAATTTGATGAAGCAATAAAGTTGTAGGAAACAGGAAACATTTGTGTGTGTGCTCCGTTGTTCAGGTGTCTGACTCTTTGCGACCCCATGGGTTATAGCCCACCAGGCTCCTCTGTCCGTGAATTTTCCAAGCAAGAATATGGAATTGGGTTGCCATTCCCTTATCCAGGGTATCTTCCTGACCCAGGGATCAAACCTGAGTCTCCTGAATTGGCAGGCAGATTCTTTGCAAACGAACCACCTGAAAAAAAAAACACCTGTTTGGTCAACAAATGTTTCTTCCATACCTACGAAGTACCAGGCAATTATTTTAGGCATTTAAGTCCTGTCAATGAACACAACAGGGATTTCTACCTTCATGGAGCATAGACTCCTGAATGAGAGGCAAACAATAAACAATAAAAAGACTAAGTGAATCAGGTAGTGCTGGTTGTATGTAGTGCATGCTATGGAAAAGCAGAAGAGCAGAGCAAAGGTGTTGAGAAAGAGGGGTCCAGATGGGAGAGAGGAGATGACAGCTGAGCAAAGACTGGAGGATGTGAGATATTATCTCACTCAGATGATACTGGTGCAAGGGTCTTCATGCCTGGCATGTGGGAAGCACAGGCAGGAGGCCCATTAGACAGGCCATCACTAATGAAAATAAGAATCCAAGGACCTTCTGGAGCTGAAACACTGTCACTGTGAGTGTGCCACAGTGAATGAGGAGAGATGATCAAAATCAAGATCAAGGCCAGGGTGATTGGAGGATAGAAAGTGGGCAAAGTGTCCAGCAGGTAAATGTGTATGTGTGTAGGGCAATCTATTCATGGGGTCGCAAAGAGTCGGACACGACTGAGTGACTGATCTGATCTGATCTGATATGAATTTTGGATGGGGAAGATCTCCTGGAGAAAGAAATGACAACCCACTCTGGTATTCTTGCCTTGGAGAATCCCATGGACAGAGGAGCCTGGCAGACTACAGTCCATGGGGTTGCAGAGTTGGATATGACTGGGCAACTTTCACACATTTCAAAAGTTAATTATTGAATAGGGAACCATTAAATGTTTCAAGCTTGTTTTCCCTGGCTTATGCTTTCTTAGAAATGTTAGGAAGAAAGATGTTTCAATCTTTAAAATTTTATAATCTGCAAAAATTTAAAGTGATTTAAATTGTGTACTGACAGAAATTGAAGAGTGAAGTGAAAGAGGTTTTGCTAAGATGACCCAGTCACAGATATTTTTGTTTCCTGCTTGCAAAGCAGGCCAGAAAGAATATAAATGAATATTTAACATCTTTACCCACTTCCCCTCCCTCAAAGAGCTGCTTCTGTCTTGGCAGAATGGAGAAGTCACTTTGATAGAGCCTTAGGTTTCAGTCAAGGGGGAGTTGCCCTCTCTGATGCAGGAGGCTACTGCCCTAGTCTGCTGGGGATCTCTGCTGTCTCTGTGTGGTGGGCCATCCAGAGAGTAGAAATGCCTAGTGCTATGTTGAATGGTACACAAATGCTCCTTAGGACACTGAACCAGCAGCTTAGGCATCACCTGGAAACTTGATAGAAATGCAGATTCTCAGGTCTGGGGCTAAGGGGCAGTGGGTGCTAGCAGCCCAAAGCATTTAAAAATGAATGTATGGCAAAACCAATACAATATTGTAAAGTAATTAGCCTCTAATTAAAATTTAAAAAAAAAGAAAAAAAATGAATGAGGTTTCTATCCTTCCCTCTAGAACAGAGGTTCTCAACTCTGGCTATGCATTGGAAACCCTAAGGAATTTTAAAAAGCAAAACAAAATGAACAACCATGCCATGGCCTCTGTACCAGAGATTCCAATTTAGTTAGTCTAGGGATAGGCCAAGGGCAAAGGCAGTTGTATTTTTAATTCACCCTGAGTGATTCTAACATGCAGGATCACTATGGTAGACCATATTTTTCTCAACCTCAACACTACAGACATTTTGAACTGGATAATTCTTTGTTGTGGGGAACTGTTCTATGAATTACAGGATGTTTAGCAGGGTCCCTGGCCTTATATAGGAGATGTCCATAAAACCCCTGCTCTGTCTGATTTGTGACAACCAAAAATGTCTCTAGACATTGCTAGATGTCCCTAGGTAGGCACCATGGTCCTAGTTATGAACTGTTGCTCCACAGGAACAGTTCTCAACGTTTAGTGAATAACTGCCAGTAAAATTATAATGCTCGTCTCATGTGTCATTTAAAAGTTTTTAGTACCCACATGAAAATAAGCAAAATAAAACCTTACACCCATCAGTATGGCTGTCATTAAATAGATTGCAAATAACAAATATTGGTAAGGATATGGAGAAAGGAAACCCTATACACTGTTGGTGGGAATGTAAATTGGTACAGTCACTATGGAGAACAGTATGAAGGTTCCTAAAAAAACTAAAAATAGAACTACCATATGACCAGCAATTCCACTGTGAGCATGTACCCAAAGAAAACAAAAATACTAATTTGAAAAGATATATGCACCCAGTGTTCATAGCAGCATTATTTGCAATAGCCAAGATATAAAAGCAACCTAAGTGTCCATCAGCAGAGAAATGGATAAAGATGTGATATATATATGTATATACATATATATATATATAGGCATGCACACACACACATATATATACTACACACACACACACACACATACACACACATATACACCATGGAATATTACTTGGTTATGAAAAAATTATGAAATTTTGCGATTAATGACAACATTGATCTGGAGGAGATTATGCTTAGTGAAATAAGTCAGACAGAAAAAGACAAATACTATATATTATTACTTACATGTGGAATCTAAAAAATGAATAAATATAATAAACAGAAACAGACTCACAGATATAGAGAACAAACTAATGGTTACTATTGGGGAGAGAGATGAGGGAAGGGGCAAGATAGGGGTAGGAGATTAAGAGGTAGAAACTGCTGTGTATGAAATAAATAAGCTACAAGGACATAGTGTACAGCTCAAGAACATAGTATTTTATGATAATTTTAAATAGTCGGTCAGTCGTGTCTGACTTTTTTCACCCATGGAGTGTAGCCTGCCAGGCTCCTATATCCGTGGAATTCTCCAGGCAAGAATACTGGAGTGAGTTGCCATTCCCTTCTCTGGGGGATCTTCCTGACCCAGGGATCAAACCTGTCTTCCTATATTGCAGGCCGATTCTTTACCATCTGAGCCATCAGGGAAGCCCTAAATGGAGTATAATCTATAAAAATTTTGAATCACCAAGTTGTACATGTAAAATTAATATAACATTGTAAATCAACTATAGCTAAATTAAAAAATTTAGTAGCCACATGAAAATAAATAAATATAAAGTGAAATTAATATTAATAACATTCCTGTTAAATGTTAATATTAATAACATTCTTAATAATATATTGTTAATACAATAATATTAATACCATATTATTAATAATATTAATAACATTCCTGTTAAAATTCAGGTTCCAGTTTAATTGGTCAAGGGCAGGACCAGGGATTATGCATATTTTACAAGATCCAAGTTCTGCTGCTGGTCCACTAACCACTAACCAGGTGATGCAGCTTCAGCATCACCTAGAAACTTGTTAGAAACACAAATTCTCAGGCCACATCCTATATAGTTAATTTAATCCAATATATTCAAAATAGTATTTCAACATGTATTCAGTGTAAGAATTATTAATAAGAAGTTTTACATTCTATTTTAAGTCCTTGAGTGTGTGATGTACACTTACCACGTATTTCAATTCAGACTAGCTGTATTGAGTATTCAGTAGCCTCAAAAGGTGGCCAGTGGCTACTGTGTTGGGGGTTAGTGTGCATTAGTATTACTTGGAGGGTTGGTTCAAATATCAACTGCTAGCCTCAGCCCCATAACTTCTGTCTCAGTAAATTTAAGGTGGGGCCTCAGAATTTGTGTTTCTAACAAGTTTCTAGGTGATGCTGAAGCTGCTAATCTGGTGACCACACTTAGAGAATAACCCATAAGGAGAAACCCTAATGCCTTTATTCAAGAACGTGGTTTGTGGACCAGCAGCAGACCTTAGAGTTTGTAAAACATGCATAATCCCTGGTCCCACCATTGACCAACTAAACTGGAGCCTGCATTTTAACAGGAATGTACATTAAAGTTAGAACAGGAGGCTGCCCACAGTAAAGCCTCCCTTCATTGTGCCATGCTCTTCTGCAGGGGATCTTCCCAGCCCAGGGATCGAACCCAGGCCTCCCACATTGCAGGTGGATTCTTTACTGTCTGAGCCACCAGGGAAGTCCAATGGTGAGTCGCTATTACAGTGGCCTGTTTGTTTCCTTCTTAGAACTTTTCTCAGTTCTTTTCTTTATTTTCCCACTTGACTTAATACAGGGCATTTTTTTCCTACTAATCATTCTTCATCAAAGACCAAATACGATGTTTTGCACATCATAGGCATTTAAATATCTATGGGATTAACAATCCTATAAAAGGCGAGAAGGCTGGAGACAGTGATTAGGTGTATTCTTTGGCTTTAGAAATTTAAAGAGGAATGTGTTTGGAGATGAGTTGAATACTGGGATTCAGAAGCTAATTGCTGCCTAGAAGGTAAAATGATCCTTCCTGCCTGTGTCCAAGTAGTGTGGGCAACTCACATTAGAATTGCCTTATTGGGAAGCTTGTCAGATTCTTCTTCCGGGCAAGGTGGGGCCACACTCTCTTCCTTTTAGAGGAGTGGAAATGCTCTACCTGTTTGTGATGTCACACAGCATGTAGGAGGCGTTCCTGGGACGTCCTTCAGGACTGCAAGTGCCTCTGAGGTATCCCTGATCACGTGGGCTTCCTCGCACTCTGCTGCCAAGTTTGCATTCCAAAGGCATCACATTCAAACTGACTCAGTTCTAAATCATCAGAGGCCCAGTTGCAGAGCGGAAATTTGGTTTCCAAAGGGATTTACTGATGTTACAGTGCCTGGCTAATATATGTGTGTGTGTATATATATATATATATATATATATATATATATATATGTTTTTACATATAAAAATACTCTCTTCACTCTTGGATGAGTTTTATTTTTTAATATGCTTTTAATAATCAAAAATAGTTTCTCCATACTTCTTTTGGGTAAAAACTATTAACCTTTTCCCCTCCTTCTGTTGAGGTTTAGTGTTGTGTGAATTAACCATAGGCTTTAACTGTGTATCTCCATGTGCACAAATAACTTATATGTATACAGACAGAAAAATGAAGTAATTCAGTGGTTACTTTCAGAGGAGGGCAAAAATAATAATAAAAAAAGCAGAAATGAACAATTTCATAATATTCTTTGCAATCTACTTCATTACCTCTTTTCTCACTCAGCTCCCTTTTCCTCATGCCAACCTTTTAAAAAAATTAAGACTGTGGAAGATTGAAATGTATATTCTGTGTTTTGTGTATGGATTTTATTTTATTTTTATTTATTTTTTGTGTGTATGGATTTTAAATGGTGTTGACCAAAGTAATTATAGTAGGGCAGTGATTGCTTAGGGAGTATGGAGTGATAGCTGGCTGAAATGACATCAAAACCTTCTTTGTTAATCTCACTGTGCTAAAGATGTACTGTGATGTTTTGTAGTTGAAGAGTGCATAATTTTAAGTGTGTAATTTGTTGTTTGTTTTTAATTTCAAACTATTTTTCTTTTAAATCTAAAAGGGGCTGATGGGGGAAGATATGTACCATGTAATCACAGACACAACGTAAGTGAATGCTTCATAGGTGAGGCTTGTCTATGATTATGATGAAAAGAACTAATCTCTGAAACATGTATCAATAGATGAGAAAGTGTAGGTGAGATTTGCTCCAATTCACTCCATGAACTTGGCAATTTTAGAAACAGGCCGTGACTCCAGACTTCTTCATAGTTTAATGGAAATACCTTTGCTTATGAAGCTTCTGTTACAAGTTGCCTGATACAGCTCCAACAATCAGATCAGTAATTCTGCTCTGGTGCATTTGCTCTGACAGCCGTTTAGCCATTTAGCCACTCATCTGGGGAAACACCTTTGCTCTGGTTCTTTGGGTCAGTGTGCCAACCTCCTGACCAGTCTATGCTGTAGGCTAATCAGTGAGCATATGTCCTGTTGGCCAGTGATGGTGTAGCTTCAAAAGTGAAGTACAATTAAATAAATTTATATTAAAAAAAAAGTGAAGTACTGTACTGGAGCAAGGGCTGGTGGTTATGCAGAGAACTAGAGAATGAAAATAAAAGAGTCTTGTGGAATTACAAAGCAGGAAGTCAGCACACTAGTTACAAAGGGTGTTAGGAGAGGAGAATAAAGACTAAATTGAACCAAGGGCTAAAAACTCAGATGCTGATAGTGTTTAGTAAAAAATTCTGGTAAAGGCAATGTTATTTGAGACTGTGCTGTCTTCATCCCCATGGTAATCCTCCAAGACCCAACACAGATACTCCGCCCATTAAGTAAATGAGGAAGCTGAGGCAGGAGATATATAATGATATAACTGGTTCACTTAGGGCTGGGGATGAAACAAGAACCAGAATTTTGATTCTGAATTTTCTTTGGAAGCTCAGGGATCTCAGGAATCTCATCTATAGTGTAATGGTCATGAGTAACTGTCAGTATTTAGGAGCAGCTCACGAGCATTGGGCTTCCCTGGTGGCTCAGATGGTAAAGAATCCACCGCAATGCAGGAGACTTGGGTTCAACCCCTGGGTTGGGAAGATCCCCTGGAGAAGGGAATGGCAACCCACTCCAGTATTCTGGCCTGGAGAATTCCGTGCACAGAGGAGCCTGGTGGGCTACAGTCCACGGGGTCGCAAAGAGTCTGACACGACTGAGTGACTTTGACTTTTCACTCAAAAACATTCCCAAGAAAATACTCTTAACAGGAGAGTTGTGATGTGCAACATTTGTCCATCTCTTGCTGCCCTTTCAAAACAGGACAGTATAAACTGACTTCCTGGTTTAGGTCTTAGCTGCCTTTAAAAAAAAAATTTATTTTATTTTTGGCTGTGCTGGGTTTTCATTACTGTGTGGGCTTTCTCTAGTTGCCGTGAGAGGGGGCTACTCTCAAATTGCAGTGCCGGGCCTTCTTATAGAGGTGGTTTCTCTTGTTGCTGAGCACGGACTCTAGGCTTATGGGCTTCAGTGCTTGTGGTGCACAGTCTTAGCTGCCCCGTGGAATGCGGGGTCTTCCCGGAGCAGGGATTGAACCAGTGTTCCCTGCATTGCAAGGCAGATCTTAACTGGACCACCAGGGAAACCCCTTGCTGCTGCTGCTGCTGCTAAGTCACTTCCGTCGTGTCCGACTCTGTGCGACCCCATAGACGGCAGCCCACCAGGCTCCCTGTCCCTGGGATTCTCCAGGCAAGAACACTGGAGTGGGTTGCCATTTCCTTCTCCAATATATGAAAGTGAAAAGTGAAAGTGAAGTCGCTCAGTTGTGTCCGACTCTTCGAGATCCCATGGACTGCAGCCCACCAGGCTTCTCCCTCCATGGGATTTTCCCGGCAAGAGTACTGGAGTGGGGTGCCATCGCCTTCTCCAAGGGAAACCCCTTAGCTGCCTGTTATTTGAAATCATCAGTACACAGTTTTCATTGTGAAGGGAAATAGGCCTGATTGCTTCATGCAAGTACTTTGCAATTTAACTGCTTTGTGAATTTGTCTTCTGTATCTGCTGGCATCTTTTTTTAAAAAAAATAATTTTTTAATTGAAAGAGAATTACTTTACAGAATTTTACTGTGTTATGTCAAACATCTGTTGATATCTTTTTAACTATCTGGTGTCTGGCAACCATAGAGACTTAAAATATATTTCTTTTATTAATAAGACAGTTGCTATTACTTTTTCTTCAGTTTTCAAAATACTCTGTAAGCAATGATTTGGGAAAAAGACCAAATCTGTTAGTGGTGAAATTAGTCTAGATCAGGCTGAGAGCAAAGTGGACACTATTACATGTATGTGTTTGAAGGATGTGTCTTTGGTAAAAGAGATTAATGTGTTTGAAGCTTCTATAAAATGGTTTGCTCTCTAGATTGTATATTTTGTTACACAGGTATTTTTTGTTCTGGTTATCAGTAATTGGGGAAATGCTTATAGGGCTAAACTTGTAAAGTTTTGATCATATTGGGTGATGAGAATAAGAACAAATGGCAGCAGACCTTTAGCATATGCTGACTGGCTCAGAGGTACAGTTCACCCAGTCTGCTTATAACATTTACCCCAGGTCACCCTGCAGGCATCTAGTCTTCATCCTTCAGTCAGACTTCAAGGTAAAGGATGATTCCCAAGGGTCCTTAATTTCTCCATTCACAATCTATCAATAGATTCATCTTAAGTCAACTGATGTTTTTGGCCTGATGTTTTCAGCACCTCTAGGGGTAATAAGATCTGGGCTTTTACCACCTTTTAACTAAAGCAGTATTTTACAATTGAACTGACAGTTTTATTTGGTTAGATTCTTTAGGCAATTCGGTCTGAATCTAACCTGGTTACAGAGCTTATGAGTCTGGTTCTGTGAGGGAGGCATAAGCAGACCCACCCAGCTAGTTGTGACTCCCAGGTAAAAGAATTTCTGAAGGAATGCAGTGTGTGTGTGTGTGTGTGTGTGTGTGTGTGTACTTGTGCTCTCCACCTGTAGGTCTTTATGTGGTAGTTATAAATAGGTACATAGATGCTGTTTTAGTCATGGACATGTTACATAAACTTAACAAACATAAAGCTGAATACCTAACTGTCATTAAATAATATTCTTTCTGGGCTTCCTGGTAGGTCAACTGGTAAAGAATCTGCCTGCAATCCAGGAGACCCTGGTTTGATCCTTGGGTTGGGAAGATCCCCTGGAGAAGGGATGGACTACCCTATCCAGTATTCTTGGGTTTCCCTGGTGGCTAAAGAATCTTCCTGTAATACAGGAGACCCAGGTTTGATCCCTGGGTCAGGAAGGTCCCCCGAAAGAAGGGAAGGGCAACTCACTCCAGTAGTCTTGCCTGGAGAATCCCAAGGACAGAGGTGCCTGACAGGCTACAGACCCCAGATATCTGGGGTTGCAAAGAGTTGGACATGACTAAGTGATTAAGCACGGCACAATGTTCTTCCCATGACCACACCTTGTAGAAGCCTAATATAGCACAGCTTCATAAAGAAATAGTTACCAGATTATGTCTTTAAGTGACTCATCACTTTTTACTCACTTTTGAGGACGAAGTTTAAAGAAGTTTCTTAAAGAAACTTAAAGTGAGGGCAATTTGCTAATCTTATGGTAATTAAGAAAAATACAATTGATTGGCAGGCTCAAACTTTAGCATCTCAAATATGTTTGTAGGCGGTATAGCATGTAACGTTGACTCAGTCTTGTGTTTTACCTAAACTGTTAAAAGCAGAAAATAAGAGAGTTACATGACTGGGAAATATTTGCCATGAGTCATTTGTAGTAACGGTAATGACACAGATGTGCTCTTCTATGTGGTAATATTGGTGATGGGGGAGAGTGTGCATATTCTCTCCTGTGTCCCCAATTCCATTGCATAGTGTGGAATTTCCTAAACTCACATGATTTTAAGTATCGTTTGGGGTATTTATTGGGCTTCCCTGGTGGCTCAGATGGTAAAGAATCCACCTGCAATGTGGGAGACCTGGGTTTGATCCCTGGGTTGAGAAGATCCCCTGGAGGAGGGCATGTCAATCCACTCCACTATTCTTGCCTGGAGAATTCCCATGAAAAGAAGAGCCTGGAAGGCTACAGTCCATGGGGTCGCAAAGAGCTGGACACGGCTGAGCAACTAAGCACAGCACAGGGGTATTTATCACATCTTTGGGCCTCCCCACAGAAAACAGAACTGAAATTTTCAGTAGTAGGATCTGGGGATATGTTTTGTTTTTTTTTTTTTTTTAAATTAAGAATCTCAGATTATTCTTCTGATTGTTCAGGGAATTTTTACCTTGATGGATACTGTAAGTACCTCCTTGGCTCTCTTTAATTACAGTCAGAATTTTCATATTTTAATTTTTTTTTACCTTATTTATTTTTTCCTCTTTTAAAGTTTCATTGAGAAATAATTGATATGTATCATATAATATTTTCAAGTACATCTATCTTAGTTTTGTCTGTAAGGTCAGTAGGGCAAGAATTGCTACCTTTTTTTATAGATATGGTGCTATCAAAGCTAACAATTCTTAAAGTTTTGTTTGATAACAGTACCAGTACTCTTGCCTGGAAAATCCCATGGACGGAGGAGCCTGGTAGGCTGCAGTCCATGGGGTCGCAAAGAGTCAGACATGACTACGCAACTTCACTTTCACTCTTCACTTTCATGCATTGGAGAAGGAAATGGCAACCCATTCCAGTGTTCTTGCCTGGAGAATCCCAGGGACAGGGAGCCTGGTGGGCTGCCGTCTATGGGTCACACAGAGTCGGACACGACTGAAGCGACTTAGCAGCAGCAGTTAAAGGTTTTGAGGTGGGAATTCCCTGGTGGTCCAGTGGTCAGGACTCTGCACTTCCATTGCAGGGTCATGAGTTCGATTCCTTGTAGAGGACTAAGATCCTGCATGCTGCAATGCAGCCAAAAAACAAAGAGAACAATAGAAAAAAAATTTGAGGAGTAATGAGGGCTGGTTAACTGTTTCTCAGAAAGGATAAGGCCAAAATGTAACAAAAGTGATGATTGTCTGTGATATATATGGACACTTGCTAGAAAATCAGGCACAAAATGGGTCTTAAAGTCTGATAAAACTCCAGTACTACTATCTGGGACTATCTTTGGAGGCTCTGTAACCACACTTCATAAGAAAGAAATACTTGAGGCACTTGTAGCAACATTCAGATGTTGGATTTTGTGTCCTTCTAAACTATTGGTACTGTTCCTTGGAACTTGGGGTAAAGGCCCCAGTGGATTCTTACATACTATTAAGGCAAAGATAGAGAGTATCTCTAAAATATTTTATCCAATCCACATGTCTTAAATGCTGTTGATTTCACCAGTGAGGTTTTTCAATTCTAATATTGTTCTTGCTAATTTTCAAGTCACTAGAAATGCCTTTTGTAATTTTCAAAATATGCTGCTTCTTTGCCTGGATGACTTTTATGCTATGCTACTGGGCAACTCCTATTTATTCCTTAAAGTGTCAGTTCAAGCACCATCTCTTTTTTGAAGTATTTTCAGGTCCTATAGGACTTTTCTTCTCACAGTCTGTTCCATGGACCAGCATAATCAGCGTCACTTGGGAGCTTGTTAGAAATGCAGATTCTACGTCCCTTTCAAGACTTACTGACCCAGAGTCTTCATTTTAACAGGATTCCTGGTACATTGGAAGCACAATAAAGATTCATAAACACTATTCTAGAAGTTCGGTGCCCCTCATTTTTGTCTCCTAATATAGCATAAAACTGATCATGGCTCTATTACTTACCACATTGAATTGCATAATTAATTTTTGCCCATTCTTCCAGTTCAGTCATCAACTGTTACTCATTTCTGCACTCCTAATCACCTGGCACTTCTTGAATGTTTAATTCATGTTAAGTGAGTGAATAAGCAGACTTGCCCATAGCAAAATTAGTTGTTCAGAGCTCCATGCAGAATTTTTTAGATTCCATTTGACATTTCTTCTAACACACTCAAAGTCAGAATGAATAGAAGACCAGCTTTCTAGGGCTATAGTTGGGAAAGAAGTGGATGCTGGACATAGGAGCCAGGTAGGTTTCTATCCCAACCCACCCAAGAGATGAGAGACATTTCTAACTGTAGAAATGGCTAACTGTAACATAGATTTTCATTGAGACTTCTGTCTTAACTATATAATTTTGCTAAAACCCATATCCCACTTTTATTTTTAGACTCACTGAGATAAATGGTAGAATCAGTGTCTAGTGTTCTGAGTGGGGCAGGAAGGCATGGAGACATAGTAGGCAGCAAGCGCATATCCTGAATTTAAAATCGTTTTTAAGTGGGAGGATAGATTCACAAAATCTAACCTGAAGTTTATATTAGGAAATTAGTGTAAGGCAGGGAAGAGTGGTAATAGAGGTCTTATAAAAATAAAGACTGGTCTAAATCCAGGGCTCTGGGCACTTAACACCTGAGCAGTACTGGTTTTACATCTTTCTCTCTCAGCCACATCTCTTTTGGGGTTAACTAAAGGCCTAATACTTTGGCCACCTGATGCAAAGAACTGACTCATTGGAAAAGACCCTGATGCTGGGCAAGATTGAATGCAGGAAAGAAGGGGACGACAGAGGATGAAATGGTTGGATCACATCACCGACTTGATGGACATGAGTTTGAGCAAGCTTCAGGAGTTGGTGATAGACAGCCTGGCGTGCTGCAGTCCATGGGGTCACAAGGAGTTGGACACAACTGAGCGACTGAGCTGAACTGAAAGGCCTCATGGGGCTTCCCAGGTGGTGCTATTGGTAAAGAATCCATCTGCCAGTGCAGGAAACCTGAGAGATGCAGGTTTGATCCCTGGGTCAGGAAGATTCTCTGTAGAAGGGCTTGGCAACCTACTCCAGTATTCTTGCCTGGAGAATCCCATGGACAGAGGAGCCTGGCATGCTACAGTCTATAGGATCACACAGAGTCGGACACAACTGATGCAACTTAGCTTGCAAAGGCCTAATAGTGGCTAATGGTGGACAGAGGGCTTGGGGTTAGTGTTACCACAGTAGTGCAGAACAGTTCTGGTACCTCCCCAGAATTCAGTGGAATGAGGTAGAATAATGTCTGACCTATAATTTAGAAGAAAATATTTTTCTCTGTATATTTTGGTTGGTACTTAAGAGCAGTTATTACAACTCTGGGTTGGCGGTGGGGGATATAGAGTAGGGAAGGAGTTTCAAAGCTAGTCAAGGCCTTTGGCCTAAGGCAGGAGATTGACAATAGATTGCCTAGGGAAGCCAGCAGGTGATACATAAATTGAAACTGGGGTAGAGCATGGGATGCCATGAAGAGCAAATGCCTTGTTTGAAGGGTCAGCCCCGACTGGTAGTGTCGTGTGGGAATCTGGACTTCTGTCCCCTGAGTGCTTTGGGTCCCTTTTTGTCCCTTTAAAAACCACAGATACTTGGATAGAAACAAAAGCACTGGAAACAATAAGCTGTTTAGGCCTTGTCATAGCTGACATGAAATCAATCATTTTACTCTCACCACCTTCTAACTCACCAAAATCAAAAGCAAACAAGCATAAGTGAAACCAAATGAAAGATGAAGAAGACATCCATCTCCATAGATGGCATTGATTGCCTACTAAGTTATTCAGTTAAGAAATCTGGTAGTCTTTTTTTACTTTTTTTTTCTCCCTCAGACTTTACATTTTATGACTATTCAGGGCCAATTGAAATTTTACCCATTAAACACCCACAATTCATATCCTTCTTTCTCCATCTCTGTGGCCACGTTAAGTTCAGTCACTCAATCGTGTCCGACTCTTTGTGACCCCATGGACTGCAACACACCAGGCTTTCCTGTCCATTACCAACTCCCGGAACTTGCTCATACTCATGTGCATCGAGTCGGTGATGCCATCCAACTATCTCATCCTCTTCTCCTCCTTTAGGTCCTATTATATTTTGCCTGGATTATTTCAAAGGTTTCCCTTTGGGTCTTTCTAACTGATTTCATGAGGAAACAACACAAACAGACTATATACGTTTTCTTCCAGGATTAGGTTGGTGGCTAGGGCCTGTGTCTGAATACGCAGGTGGGGCTAACCCTAACCCTTTTCACCCGGGATGGACTAGGCACGAGACTAGAATGTTTCAGGCAGCAGGTGGATCTGCTGGAGTAATTCCCAATACCATAACTAGAACAAAGGAGGACACACATCAGAGCTAGCTGGGAAGTCTCTTCTTCTAATTTCCATAGGTTAGTATTGACAGCATATCCATGTAATTAGGAAAGTAAGGTCACAAACTAGTCAAGTTTCTGAAAAATTGTACGATAATGTGATGAAATGGATTAGCTGATGATTGCTTTGCACAATGTGTATCACCAGCCCCAGTGGGCTATTAGAAAGTCAAATGTCCATTTGTTAGGTGGCTTTCAGATCCCTAGATCAAATAACTGCTTTTAGGTAAAACATGAGGCTGGAGAGAAAGTGATCTTCTCAAGGTTAGGCCTCCTCTGGCTTGGAAAGTTAACCTGCAAAGTACCTCCTGGAAGTCTACATCTTCCAGCTCTGATTTAGAGTCATCCCAGCAGGACCACAGTCACAGACACCAATTTTCCTAATGCTAATTTGAAGGGAAATGAATGATTACAAAGCGATTAACTGGATTCTATCAAAGATTTAAAAAAAAGAAGGACTCAGTTGGGAAATGTCCTCTAACTTGTCTTTAGCCAGAAGGCATTATAGTTAGACTGCTAGCTTACTATCTATGAGATCTCAGATAAGCTACTTATTCATCATAGCCCTTTATCCCCTTATCTGTACAATGGGAAAGTAACATCACCTACCCCAAATCTTGTGGTAAAAATTAATAAGGACATACATAAATACCTTAGCAAAATAGTCAGCATACTTCATTATACTCATTCCTCAATGAAAGTTTATCTCTACCTCTCTGGTGGCTCAGATGGTAGAGAATCCACATGCAGTGCAGGAGACCTGGGTTCATTTCCTGGCTCTGGAAGATACACTGGAGGCAGGAATGGTTACCCACTCAAGTATTCTTGCCTGGAGAATTCTATGGACAGAGGAGTAAGTTTTTGAGGACCTGGGGCATGGCGCAGATGGTAAAGAACCTGTGTGCAATGCAGGAGACCTAGGTTCAATCCCTGGGTTGGGAAGATCCCTTGGAGAAGGAAATGGCAACTCACTCCAGTATTCTTGCCTGGAGAATCTCATGGGCAGAGGAGCCCAGTCCGTGGGGTCCCAAAGAGTCAGACATGACTTAGTGACTAACCCTTTCACCTTTTACCCACCTGTATTGATGTAAAATTATTTTTAAACATACAGTCATTCCTTTATATTCACAGAGGATTGATTTCCAATACCAAATGCTGAAATTTGCAGATGCTTAAGGGTTTTTTTTTTTTTTTTACATAAAATGGCTAAAAGCTTTTGTCTCACTCACCTCTTTTAGCCAGAAAGTTTCCCTGCCACAGGTAACTCATGTTACCAGTTTCTTGAATATCTTACTAGACAAAAATTGATGCATCTGCCAACAAAAACAAAATGGCATTTCCCCCCTGATTGCTTTAGAAAGTGTTTTTAAATCTAGATTTTCCATCTATACTGATACAAAGAATTATTATTGTTTTTGTAGGGACCTGAGGTCCTTGCCACTTTGATACGTATATGTTTATTGTAGTTTTTCTAAGACCTTACCTAAAATTTATCTTACATCCAGGCTGCAGCACTGTGAGACATATTTTATGGCTCTAGTATTTGTGCCAAACATTACCTTGTTTTATATTGAATTTCTATGGCAGTTCAATATGGTTAAGCCCAGATGACAAAGAACTTTCTGTGCTTAATTAAATTGACTGGTACATGTGCACCCTGATGTAAATATATTTTCCTTACAAAGAATATTCTGCCCTTTGCAAGACATAGGAAGTCTGAAATTAGCTCTGGTTTTTTTAATGAGTTTCAAAAACTGGTCCCTGAAATAAGGCAGCAAAATACCATGGTGGAATTGGGTTCTGAAAGAATATTTTTTAGGAGCATCCTTCTTCTTTATTCACTCTTTCTAGACTATGTGTAATTTTTCCAAACTATAAAGAGTAACTGACTATTGAGAAGTTAATGGCAAACTCTAACCAGGACAGCTTCCAAAAAAGTCTTAGGAGATTGGGAAAGCCTAATTGTTCCTTTGAATCACACACCCCTCACAGGGCCACAGTCACTCTGCTAGCAGATTTTGCTGTAGAAATATGAAACTGTATAGGTGCCCTATCTAGACTGCATTGTCAGCTGGTGCACTTCCTGCTCCAACACCCTGGGTACGTTAAGTGCTGTGGTTTGCTGCTGCTTGCTTCTCTAGAGAAGTGCCCTGAGTCAAATAGGCACCATGTCATGGGAGGTTATATTCCCAGCCCTAAGGAGCAGTCCTCAGCGAGTGAGGAACTGACAGAGGGATTTCTTTTTTTTTTAATTATTGTAATCGGAGGATAATTACTTTACAGTATTGTGGTATTTTTTTCCTATACATCAACATGAATTGACCATAGGTATATATATGTCCCCCCCATCCTGAACCCCCTTCCTCCCTCCCTCCCTACCGTATCTGTCTAGGTTGTCACAGGGCACCAGCTTTGGGTGCCCTGCTTCATGCATCAAACTTGCACTGGTCATCTATTTTACACATGGTAATGTGTGTGTTTCTGGGCTGTACTCTCAAATCATTCCACCCTCGCTTTCTCCCACTGAGTCCAAAAGTCTGTTCCTTATGTCTGTGTCTCCTTTTCTGCCCTGCATGTAGGATCATCAGTACCATCCTTCTAGATTCCATCTATATGCTTTGATAGACAGTATTTGTCTTTTTCTTTCTGACTTACTTCACTCTGTATAATAGGCTCTAGGTTCATTCCCCTCATTAGAACTGACTCAAATGCCTTTTTTTTATAGCTGAGTAATAGTCCATTGTGTATATGTATCACAACTTCCTTATCCATTCATCTGCCGATGGACATCTAGGTTGCTTCCATGTCCTAGCTATTGTAGTGCTAGGACTGAACTACTGAAGTGTACTGCTGCAATGAACTTTGGGGTACATGGGACACAGGTATTCTTAAACCCAGTCCTCTTACCCAAAGGTGGAATAACTTTGAACCACTCAGGCTCCAGCACTTGCTGTGGGATCAGGCTGAAGCTAGACTCCAGCTGAACCCTCATCAGTGTTTAAACATGGAGAGAAACTGCGAGAGGATGAAGGTGGGGAGAAGGGAGCAGGTGTTAGAGATCTCACTTAGAATAGGATGGTTCTGCAACCAACATGACAAAGATCTACTGAGAACAAATGAATGCTCCTTGCCCAGTCTGCTTCAACTCCAATCTTCTCAAGTTGATCCTAGCAAGGCCCACTGCATCAGTCATAGTGGGCACTGTCCACAGAAATTGTTCTTTACACCATAAGACTCTTGATGATTTTCCTGTACACATATGACTCAAGTTCAGTGATGAAATTAAAATACTGTTTTTTCTCTTCCTTTCACTTTTGTCTAAAATTCAGTAAGAAGAATTGAAAGAAGGGGTCACCAGCAGCAATAGAAAGACAGGGCATCTGTTTTCTTCCTAATCTTTCTTTTAAGGTCCTCACTTCCTGTTCAGAAGCAGACTAGTTCCTGTGCTTTATCCAGTGCTATTTATATGCTCTGTTTTTTTAAAGCCATAACATCTGGAACCATGGGAAGGAAGTGCAGGTAAACAAGCTTTAAGCAACTTGATCAAATACACATAATTTGGCATAGCTTTAGAAACAGCCTGTTTCCTGACTCCCCACATGTGCCCTCAGCTTTGGACCCTGAAAGAGGGTGGGCAAATATTTTTAGCATTTAATACCTAAATAGAGAAAAAGACATTCAATATGGGATTCATTTATCAGTTGAAAAGGAATCAAAGTCATAAGATCATCTCCAATTCAAATACTGAGAAATGCTGGGTATAATACAACAATCATTCTTTAAAATGCATGGCTGAACTTATAAGAAGATAGAATATGAAGAAATTATTAGAAAAATATCCATATAAGAAAAATAGTACTGTGCCTCCTCTAATCTCTCCTGAAGGACAGGTTAAGAAACGTGGAGGAAAGAAAAGATCTAACATACATAAGTCAAGAGAGTATAAGAGGGGATGGAAGAGATGGAATATTTAATAGTCAGGCTTGATTGTAAGAAGTATATGTAATTAAAAGGAATATACCTATGGTAAGCACAAAGAAACATTGAAAATCAAATATATATATATATTTCAGACAAGTGTTAAAAAAGTATCAGTTAAAATCTATAATATTTTTAAAGAAGTATCTATAATATTTTATTGTAAAAATCTATAATATTTTTAGAGAAAATAAACTTTAAGGCAAAAGCATTATTAAGGGTTAAAGTGATTACTTCATAATGATGAAATATATATTTCAACAAAAGAATATAACAATATTAAACCTGTAGGCATCCAATGACATAAAATTAAAATATATAAAACAAACATCAACAAAATTGCAAGGAAAAATTGACAAGATCTTCAGAAATGTCTCAGAGATCTTATGTAATGCAATTTAGAGAGGCTTTGAAGACTTGAACATCTGATTTTTATAAGTAATAAGACTTAGATATAGAAAGCAGAGAAGGCAATGGCACCCCACTCCAGTACTTTTGCCTGGAAAATCCCATGGATGGAGGAGCCTGGTGGGCTGCAGTCCATGGGGTTGCTAGAGTCGGACACGACTGAGCGACTTCACTTTCACTTTTCACTTTCATGCATTGGAGAAGGAAAGGGCAACCCACTCCAGTGTTCTTGCCTGGAGAATCCCAAGGACAGGGGAGCCTGGTAGGCTGCTGTCTATGGGGTCGCACAGAGTCGGACACGACTGAAGCTACTTAGCAGCAGATATAGAAAGAGATAAAGAAAATATGAGAGAGGAAAATTTATAGATCGGTCTCATTCATGAACAGAGATTTAAAAATCCTGAATAAAGTATTCATAAATAAAAATAAGAATGTGTATGTTATACATTACGTGCATGTGTGTGTGTATGCCTGGAGAATTCCGTGGACAGAGGAGCCTGCCTGTCAGGCTACAATCTATGGGGTCCCCAAGAGTTGCACATGACTGAGTGACTAACACTTTCACATATATGTATGTTAATATACACATATATGTACTCAACCATCCAGGTAAGACTAGTGGAGTGGGTTGCCATGCCCTCCTCCAGGGGATCTTCCCAACCCAGGGATTTAACCTGGAAGAGGGTATGGCAACCCACTCCAGTATTCCCACCTGGAGAATCCCCATGGACAGAGGAGCCTGGCGGGCTACAGACCATGGGGTCACAAAGAGTTGGACATGACTGAGCACAGCACACATAAACATATACATTATATATAAATATAAAATAATACACATATACTTAAATACCTATTGACCAAGTTAGATTTATCCACAAGTTCTAAAACAATATGTTAATATAGTTAGCACAAGAGTAGATCAAAGAGAAAAAAGCTTATGAACATTTTAACAGATGCAGGAGAAAAAAAGTGTTATCTTTCAATAACCATTTATGAGAAAAGAAAACTCATAGCAGACTAAGAAGAGAAGAAAAATGTTTTAAATCTGCTACAAAAATTATTGACTTCCCCAATGGATCAGCAGGTAAAGAATCTTCCTGCAATGCATGAGATACAGGAGATGCAGGTTCCATCCCTGGGTTGGGAAGATACCCTGTAGAAGGAAATGGCAACCCACTCCAGTATTCTTGCCTGGGAAATCCCATAGACAGAGGAATCTGGCAGGTTACAGTCCAAAGGGTCACAAAGAGTTAGACATGACTGAGCACATAAGCACACAAAAAACTAGAGTATTTCTGATGACACATCAGAAGCATTTCCCTGAAAATTAGGAGTAAGATAATAGTGTTTGCCAATAATGTATGATTTCATCTCTATATCATAGGTCTTAGCCTGTGTCCAAGGAAGGAAAAAAAATAACATTTGTAAGGACTGAAAATAAATAAAACAATGTTTTTTATAACATACAATTGTCCACATAAAAAATTCAAGAGTATCTTTAAAAATCTAATTGCTGGATTTGTACAAGAAAATCATTTCCAGGACTACACACGAACCATGTGCACTTATGAATTAACTGGCTGGAGTTGATCATTATTCACTCCCTGGAGCTGTAGCAAAGCAGCCCTTACTGCAGATCAAGGGGACTCATTACTATCTGAACACAAAAGCAGGTTCTGTTAATAGGGAAATGGGCTAGACAGTGTGTTGGGCAGACAAAAAACAGTGTCTGCTATACTTTTCAAAAATTATCTGTGTAGATAATCAAGTTTTATGTGTTTTTTTGTGTGCTTGAAAAGATGCTTAATCTCTAATTGTTGGTTGTAGATATTCTATGCACTCAGAGAATGAATCATATATGTCCATTCTATAAAATTTCTAAATTTTCATGTTCAACCTCATGCAGTCTAACTTCTGGACTGCTTGATCTATTCAGTTTCTAAGAGTTAGAACATCTAATGCTAAAACATCGATAGTGTAGTTTTTCAGTTAAATTTGCATTTACTATGTACTGTGTTTACTGAAATACTTGGATGTATTCCTACCATTTTTCCCCCCATTTTTTCATTGTTGTTGCTTTATCCCTTTTTACTTTCTTGTTTCTGTTTTATCCTTCACATTTTGGGAAATTGCACAGTCTACTACTTCAGTGATTCTCTTAAATTTTTAGTATATATACTTAACCAAAGTTTGAAGTTAAATAAGTGTCTTTATTTTTCTCCAAAATAATACAAAGATTTTAGAATGATTACATTCCAATGCAGAAGATGAGGGTTAGATCCCTGGGTCAGGAAGATCCCCTGGAGAAGAAAATGGCAACCTACTCCAGTATTCTTGCCTGGGAAATACCATGCACAGAGGAGCCTGGAAGATTACAGTCCATGGGGTCACAAAGAGTCAGACATGACTGAGTGGCTAAACAACAAACAACAAATCTCTCTTCTCTCTGGACTTCCCAGGTGGCTCAGTTAGTAAAGAATCCGCCTGCAATGCAGGAGACATGAGTTTGATCCCTGGGTTGGGAAGATCCCCTGGAGGAGGAAATGGCAGCCCAATCCAGTATTCTTGCTGGGATAATCACATGAATGATACCCCTTCCATTTCTACCCCTTGATTCCTGATCCATGAATTTTTGTTATGGAAGAAACAGAACCATATACTGGATACTGATTCAGAGCATATGTGACTTCCTGGAGAACCTTTCCCCCCAGCTCTGAAAAGAACTCCCACTTAGCTGTTACAGTAACTAAGTTTTCAAAAGGCCATTCCAGTCCTAACCATAGCAATCAGAGAGGAAAAAGAAATAAAAGGAATCCAAATTGGAAAGGAAGAAATAAAATTGTTACTGTTTGCAGATGACATCATACTTTACATAGAAAGCCCTCCAAGATACACCGGAAAACTGCTAGAGCTCATCAATGAATTTGGTAAAGTTGTAGGATAGAAAATTAATATATAGAATTGTTGGATACATCCTCTAATAGCTTCAGAGAGTGAATGCATGGGAAAAATGATTTGAGATCCTACAATTTTTATTCTATCATCATATTTAATTGTGCCTTTTCATGTAGAAGGTTAGGATAGAAAACAGAGCTCAGGAAATAGATTAGTATGCCAGCAGTCTCCTTTCTTCTCGCTCTTCATAAATTTCATTTCAGAAGAGCTTGAGCATTTGAAGTATTAATTTATAAATCACCATAAGTTTCTTGCAATCATATGGACTTGTTTGGGAAACAAGTCCTTTAACTTGTGCTTACATTCATTTAAAGTCTGTTGGAAATTTTTAATCAAGTTATTCAATGACTGAAGCACAAAAACTTGGTTTGAAATTGTTTAGTTGATTGCAATTAAAATGAACCTTGAAAATAGGAAGGCAGTAGCCTTTTTTCTACAAAAACAAGTGAGGTATTGAGCGAAGTAAATGATGAGAGCTCGAATGCTGTTTTAATTTTTTGTTTGTTTGGTTTTTATTTTTATTTTTTATTTTTTAACTTTACAATATTGTATTGGTTTTGCCAAATATCAACATGAATCCGCCACAGGTATACATGTGTTCCCCATCCTGAACCCTCCTCCCTCCTGCCTCCCCGTACCATCCCTCTGGGTCGTCCCAGTGCACCAGCCCCAGGCATCCAGTATCATGCATCGAACCTGGACTGGTGACTCGTTTCATATATGATATTATACATGTTTCAATGCCATTCTCCCAAATCATCCCACCCTCTCCCTCTCCCACAGAGTCCAAAAGACTGTTCTATACATCAGTGTCTCTTTTGCTGTCTCGTATACAGGGTTATTTTTACCATCTTTCTAAATTCCATATATATGCGTTAGTATACTGTATTGGTGTTTTTCTTTCTGGCTTACTTCACTCTGTATAATAGGCTCCAGTTTCATCCACCTCTTTAGAACTGATTCAAATGTATTCTTTTTAATGGCTGAGTAATACTCCATTGTGTATATGTACCACAGCTTTCTTATCCATTCATCTTTTGATTTCAATCACTTGGATTTAGAGGAAGACTTTTGATGGAGTTCCTAGTTTGACTTTGATAAATTTATTCTTATTATTTTTTACCAGAATGGGATATATTGAGAAGGATTTAAATTTAAATTTTGTAGCCTTTAAATTTCAATTAGTCATGGAGAGAATTTAGTTGATGAATTTTATTTTGCAAAACTATTTTCTAAGTAATATACTCTGAAAATATTTGGATGGAAATAATCACAAAATGCAGAAGATAAAAATTAATGTTACTGTTAAGTTACTGGATACTTCAGTACCTCTAGGGAAAGCAGTTTTTCAGTTCAAAATATGGCCCAGAGAGAAAAGCCAACAAAAGCCGTCAACATTTTCACCCCAAGCGCTATCTGAGTGAAATAATTTGGGCTAGCAAACCAGACTGTGGGATATCTACCACGCAAAAAGCCAGCCCTAACCTAAGACATCACCAGACCCACTCACGGAACAAAGGACTGAACAGAGATAGCTGGCTGCAGACGGTCCCCCTCCCATGACAGGCAGCCAGAGCCGGAAGGGGGCAATCACAGCCCCAGAGAGACATTATCTATAAAACTGTAAGCAGGCTTTTTTGCTAACTAAAACTTCTTGGAGGTCTGGACGGTCAACATCTGCCTGAGAAGGTGCGCCGGTTGTACACCTAGATAACTGAGCTGCGGGGAGGCGATAAGTCGCAGCACTCGCACTTGCCAAACACATCATCTGAGCTGCTCGGACCTGGGAAGGGCACAAAACGCAGGCCCAACCGAGTCTGCGCCTCTGAGGACTACCCGAGTGCCTGAACCTGAGCGGCTTGGACCTGGGAGGTGCAAGCAGCCCAGGGCCGGCCACGGATGGTTCCCGGCGGAGCAACCTAGAGCCCGAGCAGTGTGGGCAGGGAGGCTACACGCGCTGTGAGTGGGGGCAGACCCAGTGTGGCTGAGGCACTGCAAGCGCACGCCAGTGTTATTTGTTTGCAGTGTCCCTCCCTCCCCACAGTGCGACTGAACAAGTGAGCCTAAAAAAAAAAAAAAGAAGTGTCCACCACCGTCCCCTTTGTGTCAGGGCGGAAACCAGACACTGAAGAGACCAGCAAACAGAAGAAGCTATAACAGAGGGAACCACCTTGGAAGCTACAGGCAATAGATTAAACCCTGTGGTTAGTACCGATTACATAGGAAGGGGCCTATAGATCTTGAGAAATATAAGTTGGACCAAGGAACTAGCCAAAAATGAACTGACTCCACAATACTCACAACAAAACCAGAGAAAGTCCTAGATATATTTTTACTATTTTTATGATCATTCTTTCTTTTTTTTTAATTAAAAAAAAATTTTAAGTCCTCTATTATTCCTTTAATTTTCACTTTTATAACCTACTATTACTTTGCAAAAAAAAAGACCCTATTTTTTTTAAAGCAAACTTTATATATATATTTTTTATAATTGTTGTGACCTTGTTTTTTTTTTCTTTTCTTCTTTTCTTTAGCACTGTATTTTTGAAATTCCAATCTCTACTCTAGATTTTTAATTTTAGCTTTTTGGTATTTGTTATCAATTTTGTACCAATTTTTTTTTTTAATAATTTTTGTGACTTTGTTTTCTCTCTCTTTCTTTCTCTTCTTCTTTTATATAACCTTGTATATCTGAAATTCCAAACTCTACTCTAGATTTTTAATGTATGCTTTTTGGTATTTGTTATCAATTTTGTACCTATATTTTCTTTATAATTTTTGCGACTTTGTTTGTTTTTGTTTGTTTGTTTTTTCTCTCTTTCTTTTCTTCTTCTTTTTTTTAACATTGTATTTTTGAAATTCCAAACTCTACTCTAGATGTTTAACTTTTGCTTTTTGGTATTTGTTATCAATTTTGTACCTATATTTTCTTTATACTTTTTGTGACTTTGTTTGTTTTTGTTTGTTTGTTTTTTCTCTCTTTCTTTTCCTTCTTCTTTTCTTTAACATTGTATTTTTGAAATTCCAAACTCTACTCTAGATTTTTAATTTTTGCTTTTATATATTTGTTACCAATTTTGTACCTTTAAGAACCCAATCTTCAGTACCCATTTTTCACTAGGGAGCGAGATTACTGGCTTGACTGCTCTCTCTCCTTTTGGACTCTCCTTTTTCTCCACCAGGTCGCCTGTGTCTCCTCCCTAACCCCTCTCTACTCTACCCAACTCTGTGAATTTCTGTGTGTTCCAGACGGTGGAGAACACTTAGGGAACTGATTACTGGCTGGATCTGTCTCTCTCCTTTTCATTTCCCCCTTTTATCCTCCTGGCCACCTCTGTCTCCTTCCTCCTTCTTCTCTTCTCTGTATAACTCCGTGAACATCTCCGAGTGGTCCAGTTGTGGAGTGCACATAAGGAAGTGATTACTGGCTAGCCCACTCTCTCCTCTATTGATTCCACCTCATCTCATTCGGGTCACCTCTAACTCCCTCCTCCCTCTTCTCTTCTCCATGTAACGCTGTGAACCTCTCTGGGTGACCCTCATGGTGGAGATACTTTTCATCTTTAACGTAGATGTTTTATTAATGGTGCTGTATAGAAGGTGAAGTTTTGAAACTACTGTAAAAATAAGACCGATAACTGGAAGCAGGAGGCTTAAGGCCAAACCCTGACTCCAGGGAACTCCTGACTCCAGGGATCATTAATTGACAGGAGCTCATCAAACGCCTCCACACATACACTGAAACCAAGCACCACACAAGAGCCAACAAGTTCCAGGGCAAGACATACCAAGTAAATTCTCCAGCAACACAGGAACACAGCCCTGAGCTCCAAGATACAGGCTGCCCAAAGTCACCCCAAAACCATAGACATCTCAAAACTCATTACTGGACACTTCATTGCACTCCAGAGAGAAGAAATCCAGCCCCACCCACCAGAACACCGACGCAAGCTTCCCTAACCAAGAAACCTTGACAAGCCACCTGTACAAACCCACACAGAGCGAGGAAACGCCACAATAAAGAGAACTCCACAAACTGCCAGAATACAGAAAGGACACCCCAAACTCAGCAATTTAAACAAGATGAAGAGACAGAGGAATACCCAGCAGATAAAGGAACAGGATAAATGCCCACCAAACCGAACAAAAGAGGAAGAGATAGGGAATCTACCTGATAAAGAATTCTGAATAATGATAGTGAAATTGACCCAAAATCTTGAAATCAAAATGGAATCACAGATAAATAGCCTGGAGACAAGGATTGAGAAGATGCAAGAAAGGTTTAACAAGGACCTAGAAGAAATAAAAAAGAGTCAATATATAATGAATAAAGCAATAAATGAAATAAAAAACACTCTGGAGGCAACAAATAGTAGAATAACAGAGGCAGAAGATAGGATAAGTGAATTAGAAGATAGAATGGCAGAAATAAATGAATCAGAGTGGAAAAAAGAAAAACGAATTAAAAGAAATGAGGACAATCTCAGAGACCTCCAGGACAATATTAAATGCTACAACATTCAAATCATAGGGGTCCCAGAAGAAGAAGACAAAAAGAAAGACCATGAGAAAATACTTGAGGAGATAATAGTTGAAAACTTTCCTAAAATGGGGAAGGAAATAATCACTCAAGTCCAAGAAACCCAGAGAGTCCCAAACAGGATAAACCCAAGGTGAAACACCCCAAGACACATAGTAATCAAATTAACAAAGATCAAACACAAAGAACAAATAATAAAAGCAGCAAGGGAAAAACAACAAATAACACACAAGGGAATTCCCATAAGGATAACAGCTGATCTTTCAATAGAAACTCTTCAAGCCAGGAGGGAATGGCAAGACATACTTAAAGTGATGAAAGAAAATAACCTACAGCCCAGATTATTGTACCCAGCAAGGATCTCATTCAAGTATGAAGGAAAAATCAAAAGCTTTACAGACAAGCAAAAGCTGAGAGAATTCAGCACCACCAAACCAACTCTCCAACAAATACTAAAGGATATTCTCTAGACAGGAGACACAAAAATGTTGTATAAATTCAAACCCAAAACAATAAAGTAAATGGCAACGGGATCATACTTATCAATAATTACCTTAAACGTAAATGGGTTGAATGCCCCAACCAAAAGACAAAGACTGGCTGAATGGATACAAAAACAAGACCCCTGCATATGCTGTCTACAAGAGACCCACCTCAAAACAGGGGACACATACAGACTGAAAGTGAAGGGCTTTAAAAAGATTTTCCATGCAAATAGGGACCAAAAGAAAGCAGGAGTAGCAATACTCATATCAGATAAAATAGACTTTAAAACAAAGGCTGTGAAAAGAGACAAAGACGGTCACTACATAATGATCAAAGGATCAATCCAAGAAGACGATATAACAATTATAAATATATATGCACCCAACACGGGAGCACCGCAAAATGTAAGACAAATGCTAACAAGTATGAAAGGAGAAATTAACAATAACACAATAAGAGTGGGAGACTTTAATACCCCACTCACACCTATGGATAGATCAACTAAACAGAAAATTAACAAGGAAACACAAACTTTAAACAATACAATAGACCAGTTAGACCTAATTGATATCTATAGGACATTTCATCCCAAAACAATGAATTTCACCTTTTTCTCAAGTGCACATGGAAACTTCTCCAGGATAGATCACATCCTGGGCCATAAATCTAGCCTTGGTAAATTCAAAAAAATTGAAATCATTCCAAGCATCTTTTCTGACCACAATGCAGTAAGATTAGATCTCAATTACAGGAGAAAAACTATTAAAAAATCCAACATATGGAGGCTGAACAACACGCTGCTGAATAACCAACAAATCACAGAAGAAATCAAAAAAGAAATCAAAATTTGCATAGAAACGAATGAAAATGAAAACACAACAACCCAAAACCTGTGGGACACTGTAAAAGCAGTCCTAAGGGGAAAGTTCATAGCAATACAGGCATACTTCAATGGTATGGGGAGGGAGGAGGGAGGAGGGTTCAGGGTGGGGAACACATGTATACCTGTGGTGGATTCATTTTGATACTTGGGAAAACTAATACAATTATGTAAAGTTTAAAAATAAAATAAAATTAAAAAAAAGAAACAAGAAAAAAGTCAAATAAATAAGCTAACTCTACACCTAAAGCAACTAGAAAAGGAAGAAATGAAGAACCCCAGGGTTAGTAGAAGGAAAGAAATCTTAAAAATTAGGGCAGAAATAAATGCAAAAGAAACAAGAGAGACCATAGCAAAGATCAACAAAGCCAAAAGCTGGTTCTTTGAAAGGATAAATAAAATTGACAAACCATTAGCCAGACTCATCAAGAAACAAAGGGAGAAAAGTCAAATCAATAAAATTAGAAATGAAAATGGAGAGATCACAACAGACAACACAGAAATACAAAGGACATAAGAAACTACTATCAACAATTATATGCCAATAAAATGGACAATGTGGAAGAAATGGACAAATTCTTAGAAAAGTACAACTTTCCAAAACTGGACCAGGAAGAAATAGAAAATCTTAACAGACCCACCACAAGCATGGAAATTGAAACTGTAATCAGAAATCTTCCAGCAAACAAAAGCCCAGGTCCAGACGGCTTCACAGCTTAATTCTACCAAAAATTTAGAGAAGAGCTAACACCTATCCTACTCAAACTCTTCCAGAAAATTGCAGAGGAAGGTAAACTTCCAAACTCATTCTATGAGGCCACCATCACCCTAATACCAAAACCTGACAAAGATCCCACAAAAAAAGAAAACTACAGGCCAATATCACTGATGAACATAGATGCAAAAATCCTTAACAAAATTCTAGCAATCAGAATCCAACAACACATTAAAAAGATCATACACCATGACCAAGTGGGCTTTATCCCAGGGATGCAAGGATTCTTCAATATCCGCAAATCAATCAATGTAATACACCACATTAACAAATTGAAAAATAAAAACCATATGATTATCTCAATAGATGCAGAGAAAGCCTTTGACAAAATTCAACATCCATTTATGATAAAAGCTCTCCAGAAAGCAGGAATAGAAGGAACATACCTCAACATAATAAAAGCTATATATGACAAGCCCACAGCAAACATTATCCTCAATGGTGAAAAATTGAAAGCATTTCCTCTAAAGTCAGGAACAAGACAAGGGTGCCCACTTTCACCATTACTATTCAACATAGTTTTGGAAGTTTTGGCACAGCAATCAGAGCAGAAAAAGAAATAAAAGGAATCCAAATTGGAAAAGAAGAAGTAAAACTCTCACTGTTTGCAGATGACATGATCCTCTACATAGAAAACCCTAAAGACTCCACCAGAAAATTACTAGAACTAATCAATGACTATAGTAAAGTTGCAGGATATAAAATCAACACCCAGAAATCCCTTGCATTCCTATACACTAATAATGAGAAAACAGAAAGAGAAATTAAGGAAACAATTCCATTCACCATTGCAACAGAAAGAATAAAATACTTAGGAATATATCTACCTAAAGAAACTAAAGACCTGTATATAGAAAACTATAAAACACTGGTGAAAGAAATCAAAGAGGACACTAACAGATGGAGAAATATACCATGTTCATGGATTGGAAGAATCAATATAGTGAAAATGAGTATACTACCCAAAGCAATTTATAGATTCAATGCAATCCCTATCAAGCTACCAACGGTATTCTTCACAGAGCTGGAACAAATAATTTCACAATTTGTATGGAAATACAAAAAAACTCGAATAGCCAAAGCAATCTTGAGAAAGAAGAATGGAACTGGAGGAATCAACCTACCTGACTTCAGGCTCTACTATAAAGCCACAGTCATAAAGACAGTATGGTACTGGCACAAAGACAGAAATATAGATCAATGGAACAAAATAGAAAGCCCAGAGATAAATCCATGCACATATGGACACCTTATCTTTGACAAAGGAGGCAAGAATATACAATGGATTAAAGACAATCTCTTTAACAAGTGGTGCTGGGAAAACTGGTCAACCACTTGTAAAAGAATGAAACTAGAGCACTTTCTAACACCATACACAAAAATAAACTCAAAATGGATTAAAGATCTAAACTTAAGACCAGAAACTATAAAACTCCTAGAGGAGAACATAGGCAAAACACTCTCCAACATACATCACAGCAGGGTCCTCTATGACCCACCTCCCAGAATATTGGAAATAAAAGCAAAAATAAACAAATGGGACCTAATTAAACTTAAAAGCTTCTGCACATCAAAGGAAACTATAAGCAAGGTGAAAAGACAGCCTTCAGAATGGGAGAAAATAATAGCAAATGAAGCAACTGACAAACAACTAATCTCAAAAATATACAAGCAACTCCTACAGCTCAACTCCAGAAAAATAAATGACCCAATCAAAAAATGGGCCAAAGAACTAAATAGACATTTCTCCAAAGAAGACATACAGATGGCTAACAAACACAGGAAAAGATGCTCAACATCACTCATTATCAGAGAAATGCAAATCAAAACCACTATGAGGTACCATTTCACACCAGTCAGAATGGCTGTGATCCAAAAGTCTACAAGCAATCAATGCTGGAGAGGGTGTGGAGAAAAGGGAACCCTCTTACACTGTTGGTGGGAATGCAAACTAGTACAGCCACTATGGAGAACAGTGTGGAGATTGCTTAAAAAACTGGAAATAGAACTGCCTTATGACCCAGCAATCCCACTGCTGGGCATACACACTGAGGAAACCAGAAAGGAAAGAGACACATGTACCCCAATGTTCATTGCAGCACTGTTTATAATAGCCAGGACATGGAAGCAACCTAGATGTCCATCAGCAGATGAATGGATAAGAAAGCAGTGGTACATATACGCAATGGTGTATTACTCAGCCATTAAAAAGAATACATTTGAATCAGTTCTAATGACGTGGATGAAACTGGAGCCTATTATACAGAGTGAAGTAAGCCAGAAAGAAAAACACCAATACAGTATACTAACGCATATATATGGAATTTAGAAAGATGGTAACAATAACCCTGTGTACGAGACAGCAAAAGAGACACTGATGTATAGAACAGTCTTATGGACTCTGTGGGAGAGGGAGAGGGTGGGATGATTTGGGAGAATGGCATTGAAATACGTATAATATCATATATGGAACGAGTCACCAGTCCAGGTTCGATGCACGATACTGGATGCTTGGGGCTGGTGCACTGGGACGACCCAGAGGGATGGAATGGGGAGGCAGGAGGGAGGAGGGCTCAGGATGGGGAACACATGTATACCTGTGGCAGATTCATGTTGATATTTGGCAAAACCAATACAATATTGTAAAGTTTAAAAATAAAATAAATTAAAAAAAAAAGCTGTAAACTAAAAAAAAATATATATATATAAATAAAAGCACAAATGACACATTATTAGAGATAGCTTAGAAAATCGCTATTGTAAATGAATATGTACCCAAAATAGTTGTTCTGCTTATTATTTAATTTTTAAATTAATATTTAAAAATAAATATAAAGGAGTTATTTGGGGACTTCCCTGGTGATCCAGTGGTTAAGAATCTGCCTGCTAGTGCAGGGGACACAGGTTCTATCCCTGGTCTGGGAAGATCCCACATGTCATGGGGCAACTAAGCTAAGGCACCACTGCTACTGAGGCCTGTGCACCTAGAGCCTGTGCTCTCCAACAGGAGAAGCCACTGCAATGAGGAGCCCGTGCACTGCAACTAGAGAGTAGCTCTCGCTTGCTGCCACTAGAGAAAGCCCACGTGCAGCAGTAAAGAGTACAGTCAATAAACACATAAATAAAATATAAAAAAAATTTTAAAAAGAAGTTATTTTGTTTGAAATTTATAAACACATGCTACTTTTCTTAGAGGCAATTTTATTTTTGAAGTTAGTTTTTGAATTAGAACTGTCAGTGAAGTAACCAGTTTGTCAGTAAAGAAATGTTTTAAAATTGTCTAATTTTAAAGTATCCTTTTTAGATGATAGGTGGATTATAATGTCACTTTACTTACATTGTATGTGACCTGTTTTTCATATTCAGATGTTTGTCGAATCTTTATCCCTTTCTTTTTCTCCTTTGTTCCGAGTTACAGTGGTATATGTTGGTGAGACTCTTGGGCCCCTTTCAGTCTGGAAACTTGCATCCTTACTTTGGAGTGATATTTCTTGTAATTGCTCATTAAAATGTTCATTTCTTCAATTTGCATGTGTTCTCTCTTTCTGTATTTTCTATTCCTTTTTCTTAGACCTATTAGATGATTCTCTAATTTTCTTATCTTTTTGCTTTTTTCATTTCTTTTTGTTCTACTTTCTGAAATATTTCCATAACTTTATCTTCCACTGTATCATTGAGTGTTTCATCTTCATTGTAATTAAAAAAATTTCCCAAAGCTCTCTTCTTGGCACATGAATAGATGCTCAGTATCTATATTCATAAGAAAAATGCAAATCAAAACCACAATGAGATAATTACTTCACACCTGTCAGAACGGCTATCATCAAAAAGACCACAAATAGCAAATGTTGGCAAGTATGTGGAGAAAAAGGAACCCTGTACAATGCTGGTGGAAATGTAAATTAGTACAGCCACTATGGAAAACAATATGGGGGTTCCTCAAAAAACTAAAAATGGAACTATAATACCATATTATCCATCAATCCTGTTCCTGGGTATATATCTGAAGAAAATGAAAAGATACATATATACTAATATTCATAGCAACCTTGTTTATAATAGCCAAAATATGGAAGTAACCTAACCTAAGTGTCCATCAGTATACAAAGGGATAAAGAAGATTTAGTATTTATATATACAATGGACTATAATTCACCCATAATAAAGAATGAAATAATGGATGTAACTAGAGATTATCATATTAAGTGAAGTAAGTCAGAAAGAGAAAGCCAAATAACATATGATGTTACTTTACTCATAGTTCCAGAGTTACTGAGTATGCAAGTTCCAGAATCTTCTGGGATTCTGTGGTGGAATGGACTTGATCTTAGTTTTTCTGACTGCCAATTTTGTTTTCATACTTCTCAGATCTCCTAAGTCATTTACACTGGTCCTGCTTTCCAGCTTTTAAAATTCTGTCACTGTTGTCTCCCCTGTTGCTCACTTCATCTTTGTGGATTAAATATTTTTTCCCTATGTTTGGTAGGAGTCAGTAAAATTATTTGCATGTATTCAATGTGCTGAAGCTGAAGCTCTGATACTTTGGCCACCTGATTTGAAGAGCTGACTCACTAGAAAAGACCCGACTCATTGGAAAAGACCCTGATGCTGGGAAAGATTGAAGACGAAAGAAGTAGGCTGCAGAGGATGAGATGGTTGGATGGCATCACTGACTCAGTGGACATGAATCTGAGCAAACTCCTGGAGACAGTGAGGAACAGGAAAGCCTGGCATGCTGATGCCCATAGGGTCGCAAAGAGTTGGACATGACTGAACAACAATAACAAATTCAGTCTGCCATCATAACCTTTATATAGGTGCTTTATTATGTTCTTCTTAAGGCTATTTTTTATAATGATTTTATCTTGGTTTATCATTATATTAAATAATAATATTATTATTTTCTTTAATCATTTCACATATGCTGATTTTCTAACTATTTCACATTATAGAAACCCTCAAATTGCTGAAGTGAGACTTTTTATCAAGGTGAAACTATTTTCCTCTGTGGTTTGTATTTTTTTTTTTTTTTTGACTGTGAGCCTTTCTCATCATTCAACACACCTCTTCCCCACCCGCATTCCTGTGGGAATTGTATGTCTTGTTCATGGCAGAAATGTTGGATAATAGTCTGGCATTTCCATCTGTATCTCACCTGCTCCACATGAAGTTATGTTAATTTCCTAGCTTGAGGCTTCTTGCATTTCATAAATCATGTAAATTCTGATTCTGTATGCTTGTGTTTTGGAGGCATGGATCTTATTTTCTCATGGTAGAATTACTTGCATTCAGAGAGCTTCCTTATGGGTTGACCAGGCTGCTAGTGCTTCTTGTGCTGAGAGGGCTGTTCTTCCAGGCTCCTGGCTATAGGCAGGGTAGCCTATAGTTTCAGTTGCTACTTTGTAAGGACCCAATCTTGTGCCTCAGGTTAACTTTCCCAGAGCAGCGCTGAGGTGATGATCCATGGTAAAGTAATTTATTAGCAGGTGTTCCCAGAAAAGATAGAGGTTTGGAAAAATAAGACTGGAAAAGGAATTTTGTCAAGCAAGGGCATAGTATCAAGCAGAGTCCCAGCCAGGCAACGTGCTGTCAGGTTTGAAGGGCAAATTTGAAGTTTACATCTTAAGAGTCCTCCTCATCAGATGGGGTGGAGCTACAGTATTCATTATATATGCCAGTTGTTATTTAAGTCTTCCCCCCAGAGGGATGTAAATTCCTGGGGAGTTTCTGCCTTACTTGAGCTCTCAGAGAGATTCCAGCAGCCGGAGGCCAACTTCCTGCCAACAAAACACGGGTACTGACTATTGGAGTGAGAGTGCAGGGGGCAGCTGGGCACAGGGTGGTAAAGAATCCCAAGAAATGTGGATGAGGGAGCACTGCCAGTGCCTGTCGCATTCTTAGTCCCTGCCTGGGGATAAACCACAGCCTCAGCTTGTTACCCTTTGCTCCTCCTTCACAATGCTGCCCTGGCATGGAGGAGAGCTTTCTTTCTCTCTTTACTGGTACCTGGACATTTCCTTTCTTTTATATATATATATATATATAAATATAGAACAGGGTGGTGGTTTCCTCTGTTTTATGTTCTTGAAGCAGAAAAGTATGTCCCCTTGGGTGTATTCTATCATGGTGTAGACCTACGTCTAGTATGGATCTCCCAGACAAGCAAAAAATGATCAGTTTCACAGTGTAAAGCAATGACATGGATGGAGAAAAGAAATAATTTAAATTCTTCTAGAAATTACATGCTAGAAAGTCCTAAAAAGAATTGTGGAATATGGTGATTTGACTTTTAGGCAATGTGTTTATTCTCTGTTGTTTAGCATAGTTCAAGATGGATTGATTTGAAATTAGGTGCTAATTTTATAAAATTGAAAACTGGGATTTTTTTTTTTGCAAAAATTATCTCCTTGAATTTTATATTTCATTTTATTAGTAACATTTTCAGGACATAAAAAAGATGTTTTACCAAATATTATTTAATTAAAGAGTATAGTAAAACTTAATAAAAAGACTGTATCTCAGATGATAGCCAATTTATATTACCTCCCATGATCTAGGATCTATTCCTTTACTTCCTAAGATGTCATAGCATCTGAAAGACATGGAAGATAATGTACAAATTAAATCCAGAGTCTTATTACTGTAGCATGACTTGTCTCATACAGCATTTGATCTGATTTGTGAGGATATGCAGGAAGAAATGCTTTGTATGTGTATGTGTTTTAAACAGATTTGAATGGATCTTGTAGTCACTGACTATTTCATCTCTGGACACTTACGGCTTAAAAGAAAGGGTGATTTTTCTGAGACGTACTTTTTTTTTTTAATTTTATTTTATTTTTAAACTTTGCATAATTGTATTAGTTTTGCCAAATATCGAAATGAATCCGCCACAGGTATACATGTGTTCCCCATCCTGAACCCTCCTCCCTCCTCCCTCCTGATACCATCCCTCTGGGTCGTCCCAGTGCACCAGCCAAATGTATACCTCTCTATAACAGGAAAACAAAATGAAAAAAGTAAAACGAATGGACAAGCTTGTAATGGACATGACCTCTGGAGTCAGACCTGTCAGAGCTTCTTGCTTTGTAGTTCTAGTATTGCTACCTTTCTCAAGTTCCATAACTCTCGTTAAGCTGCAGGTGCCTCATCTATAAAGTATGTGTGATAATCATACCCACTTGTTGGAGTGTGGTGAAGACCAGGTGGCATAATGATGAATTGTGCCTATCACATGCCCAGCCCTTGACTATAGCTCAATAAATGATAGTGACTATGATTATTGCATCATTGATGTCAGACTAAAAATTAGGGCCTATGTAGGGTGCATCTTTCTATTAGCTACTTTAAAATCAAATAATTTAAAATCCATACAGTATAGTAATGACAAATTTGAGTAACATAGTCTTCCTTCCTTCTTCAAAATTATGTGTTAGATTCTGATTCAGAGTAATATTAAAACACTGCCCTTCTCATCTCAATCATATGTATTATTAAATCAGGAAATACAATATTTCTTAAATCCCAATGCAACTTCATAAAAATCCACAGAAGCCTCTCCAGACTAAAGATCAGTTTCAGCTTGTTCTTTTTGAGAAAACATGGTACTTGCATGTTAAAACAAAACTACTTCCTCTCTTTCAAGAATAGCAAAAGCAAATCATTTCCTAATTCCAGACACCATGGCGCTCTTCGAATTTCATCTATTAATTCACTATAAACCTCAGCTAAGGCACATACTTAGGTTATCATTATAAAATGAATCATAGACTAAGGCAAACAAGCCAACAGACACACAAACAAACATAACCAGAGGATTTGCATTGCAAAATAGAACTGATGATTTTCTGAGATAAACTGGGCTAAAAACATATTCATGTCTCAAATCATAGACATGTCCTGCCAGGACTGGGTTAATAATCTTGGTGGATTTTATTATATAAAAGTTAACAATAGACAGGCCTGTGCTGGTCTGTCAGCTTAGGGTAAGTTTTAAAGTTATCTTCCTAAAGAACATTTGAAAGTCAAGTGGCTACTACATGTTTTTCTTTGCAAATAGACATATGTTGATAATTTTACTATGAAAAATAGATACCAGAGACTTGCACCAAATAAAAATTTGTTTCCTAAACAAATTATAATATTAATATTTCTGGCTTTCTTAAATCCTCCAAGTGAGACTTTGTTAGAAACAATATAAAACTGATGATAAACAAGGTCAAATTGATCTTATCAGATGACACTGATTAAGAATTGATCTTATTTGGCCTGAAAGAAGCCAAACCAGTCATATCTTCAGGGTTCGAGATTTCTGCACTCACACTGGAAAAGTATACAAATCCTCAATTTTCTAGAAATCAGTACATTTGGACTCTTGTTGATTAGGGATCATTCCTGAATCTATCATTCCATAATATAGAGATACTTATCTGATGGTCTTTTGTGAGGATCAAATAAAATGATATATTTGGAGTTCCTACACAACTAAATAGGTACCTGGTGATAAGGTTCTCATGTTCCCTTGACTCTAAGACAGTGTTGGAAATTTCAACAAAATGACATAGAGTCATGAATAAGACAAGGTAGAAACTGCTAATGTGCCTAATATCTGGTGCAGACAATAAAGACAGAGGGGACCCTGGGGCTGCCATAAGTCATATGTTTATAACAAGCCATGGCCTAGCACTTTGGTGGGGCTGATGTTAGAAGGAAGAGAATTTATTATAACTTCAATATTCGGTGTATTTTATAGCACTTTACCTCTTTGAAAAATGGTGATAATGAATATGACAAATCTTATGGTTTCAGAATACTTGGCCTTTCAGTGTACTCTGAGTGCTTCATGATGTTGAAAATGAAAAAAATGACATAGTTTAATAAACTATGACATAGTTTATTTATTGGAGAAGACACTGGCACCCCACTCCAGTACTCTTGCCTGGAAAATCCCATGGATGGAGGAGCCTGGTAGGCTGTAGTCCATGGGGTCTCTAAGACTTGGACACGACTGAGTGACTTCACTTTCACTTTTAACTTGCCTGCATTGGAGAAGAACATGGCAACCCACTCCAGTGTTCTTGCCTGGAGAATCCCTGGGACAGGGGGAGCCTGTTGGGCTGCCGTCTATGGGATCGCACAGAGTCGGACACGACTGAAGTGACTTAGTTTATTTATATATTTCAATTTAATCATATTCTGCATTTCTTTCTTAGAAATTTTTGGCTAAGATTGATTTGTCTTTGGTACATGTAGAATTTAGTGGACTGAGTCAGTTCAGTAGCTCAGTCATGTCTGACTCTTTGCAACCCCATGGACTGCAGCCTGCCAGGCTTCTCTATCCATCATCAACCCTTGGAGGTTGCTCAAATTCATGTCCATCAAGTCAGTGATGCCATTCAACCATCTCATCCCCTTTTGTCCCCTTCTCCTCCTGCCTTATATCTTTCCCAGCATCAAGGTCTTTTCCAATGAGTCAGTTCTTCGCATCAGGTGGCCAAAGTATTGGAGTTTCAGCTTCAGCATCGGTCCTTCCAATAAATATTCAGGACTGGTTTCCTTTAGGAAAAAGTAGTGGACTGAATATGACATGGTAAATGTGAATTAGCAGTTTTATTAAAGAAAATCTCTAAGTTGTTCTCATTAATTCTCAAAATAAGTTAGTTCTGAATCTTTTACAAATTGATACTGCACTCTTGATAATTAGGATTTTAAGGGAGCACAAATGATCAAGTTATAGTGAAATGTTTCACTTTAAGTGCTATTGGAAAGCTCTGACAGGAAAACCACAGTTCTCGGGGTAGGTTTTTTATTTTTTAATTTTTAATGTGAATTACCTATTTCATCTCCTTTGGCAGCATTTGAAATTTGTTGTAACTTGCTGATATAAAACAAAATCCAGGTGGAATCATGAGAGACACCACTCAAATTTAGAATTAGCCTGAAGAGTCCCTTGTCTGTAAATTCCATTGGAAATTTCCTGAATTTAGGAAGTGTTGTGTGTGCGCGCACGCTCGGTTATGTCCGACTCTCTGTGACTCCTTGGACCACAGCCCACCAGGCTTCTCTCTCCATGGGATTCTCCAGGCAGGAATACTGGAGTGGGTGGCCATTTCCTCCTCCAGGGGATCTTTCTGACCCAGGGATCGAACCTGCATCTCCCGCATCTCCTGCATTGGGAAGTGGATTCTTTGCCACTTTGCACCTGGGGATGGAAGCATTATAGCAGAGTGCAAAAAGCACTAGCTCAGGAACTGAGGAGAGAGGTACCCAAAATACTGGCCCACCAGTGAGGACTGTTACCCTTGTGCAAGTAATTTAAACCCTTAGGGCTTAGATATATCATTGGTGAGAAACAGAGGGACAATAATAACAGCAAAAAGCCAACTACACTCATTTTATGGAGCAATTATAAACATGTATTTATTTAACATCTAATGTTAAGGTGGTCATTGAGTGCCTTCTGTTTGTCAGGCACCGTGCTGGACACTATCCACATGGCAGTGATTGTCCCTTGATTTTCCTTCAGGCTGGATCTGTGCTGTCCTGGAGCCTGAGAGACAGATGGCACCCACTCAGATACAAACAGGAATACATGTAGAATCACTTCTCAGGGAGGTCCCACAAAGGATACTATGATTCTGGAGCTAGAGTGACTTGTCAATGTTGGATGATACTTCATTGAGTAAATGGCTTTTGAGCTTCAATTTAAAGGATGAGCAAAGGGTGAGGAATCAAGAGAGCCCCAGTAGAAAGAACAGCAAGTACCGAAAGGAGGCCAGTGAAGCTAAAGCAGAAAGAGTGAGGAGCAACTTGCTGTCAATTGACACTTGAACAGATAAAGGGCTTTGTAAGCAATATTAAGGATTTGGCTCTAAAGCTTCAAAAATGAAAAGTCACTGACGGGTTTTAATCTGTGAGGTGACAAAATCGGAGTTTGTGGGTACAGAGTGGGAGAATAGCTCATAAAGGGCAAACTAACAGGAAGCTACTGGGTAGTCTAGATGCGTGAGTGATTGCCTTGACTGGGATATCATGGGGTTGTGGAGAGAAATGAAATAATCCAAGAGATTTTTAGGGTGGATCGAGAATAGAGGTGAATGAGAGAGCGCTGTCAAGCCTGACTCTTCTATTACTGGGTTGTCTGAATGGCTGGATGGTGATGTCTTTTGAGAAGGAAATCACTGCAAGGGAGAAAGAAAAACTCAGTTTTTAATAATATTACATTTGAAATGTTTTTGGACATTCAAATGCAAGTGTCAAGAAGAATTTGAATTTTAGAAAAAAAATCTTGTCATTTTGTTATTTCTTCTTCTACTTGTGTCCTCTCCTGTCTTTTCAGTCTTTACTTATCAGCCTTTTAAACATTCCCAAGACTTCCCCAGTTTTGTGTTCAGAAAACCCTAAAAAAATAAAAGTGAACTCTTTTGCATGATATTTCTTTCTTTGAGCCATTGCCTTACTTCACAGTAAAATTTCTGGGAGTTGTATTCATTGTTTCCATTTTCTTAACTCCTAGTCACACCTAACACTTACTAGTCTTTTGACCTTGCTTCCAACAAACTACTTTGCCAAATGACATGACTCCTCTTTTATTTGACTTGTCAGCATACTCTGTGCTTGTTGCTTTGAAATTCAAATCAGTATGTATGACTGCTTATTTAACTTGATGCCTTTAAAGCATCTCAAACTCAATTCATCTAAACCCAAATTCTTGATCATCTTCCTCCAAACTTGAAGGGTCCTCCAAACTTGAAGGGTCCACAGTTCACTCAGCTGCACAAGTCAGAAATCTACGGTTTATTCTTGTCATTTTTTATTCCTTTTCTCACACTCATCCTGTGTTCAATCATTGTAGTCTTGTCATTTCTAACTTCTAAATATGTATTTGTGTATGTGTTAAGTTGCTTCAGTCATGTCCGACTCTCTGCGATCCTACGGACTGTAGCCTTCCAGGCCCTTCTGTCCATGGGATTCTCTAGGCAAGAATACTGGAGTCAGGTGCCATTTCTTCCTCCAGGGGATCTTCCCAACCCAGGGATTGAACCCACGTCTCTTACGCCTCCTTCATTAACAGGCATGTTCTTTATTACTAGTGCTACCTGGGAGCCAAATATGTATCTGTTTCTCTTCATTTCTGCTGCCATCACTCTAGTCGAAGGTTTTCAACTTTGGCACTGTTGACGTTAGAGAACTGGGTAATTCTTTGTGGTGTGGGGCTGTCCTGTGCACTGAGGGTGTTGAACAGTGTCCCTGGCCTGTATCAACTATATGCCAGTGGTAACACCATCACTATCTATGACAACCAAAAATGTCTCCAGAAATTCAGCATGTACTTATGGTATAAAATTGCCCTCATTTGAAAACCACTGCTTTGTCTAAGTCACCATCCTTTCTTTCTTGGTCTGTTAGAGGCTAACTGATTTCCTATTCCTATTCTATGTGATTCCTTTGAGTCACTTTTCATCCATTGCTGCAGTGATTAAAAAATCCCAGTAACTCATAAACCTGTTTATGTCCTTCCTTTGCTCCCAGAACTTCAGTGTTTTTGCACTGTTCTTAGAATAAAAGCCAAATCCGGATATGACCTGTAATGCATGACTCAGTCTTCCTCTGCCCTTTCATAAGCCTCGCTTCATGTTCTGTCCTCCAGCTCTGCCCATCTTTCTGTTTACTCTGTCTCAAGTCCTTCGCACAGGCTGCTCCCTTGTCCTTTGTTCCCCTTTCTCGATCTTCTCATTATCAGTTTGGCTTTGCTCATGTTTATTTGTCCTTCAAAACTCCCTCTGTTGTATGCTATTAATCCTCCTTAGTGTTAGTCTTTTTCATAGAAGTAGACTTCTCCTTGGGGGTTTCCAGGGTGGCTCTGTGATAAAGAATCTGCCTGCCAGTGCAGGAGACATAAGAGATGTGAGTTCAATCTCTGGGTCAGGAAGATCCCTTAGAGGAGGAACTGACTACTCACTCCAGTATCTTTGGGAAATCCCATGGACAGAGGAGCCTGGTGGGCTACAGTCCAAGGGTCACAAGAAGTCAGACATGACTGAGCAACAGCACAGCACAAGCAGACTTCTTCGTAGTCTTCTTTGCAACATGTGTCGATATACATAATCATGTAATTGAGTGCATAATGTTCATATTCACCTCTATGAGCATAGGGACCATCTTCTTTGGGTTCAGCAATGTATCTCCATGGCTTAGGAAGGTGCATTACTTACCGCGGCACTCATCAAACAGTGGTTGAATGGATGAATTCATAAATAATTAAATATGGATATGAGGTATATAGATGAGTTACCAACTTTCTCCGATAGGAATATATTTTTCTTGTGGTTGAATTTTGAACATTAGATGTAGGATGTTAGTTTCTGGTCTACTAAAAGTAAATTGCTATCTACCTCATGCTGTAAAAATATGATCTATTTTAACATACTTTGAGTTTTTAGGTTTAGGTATGCTGTACAACATTTCTTCCTTTTTATTCCTGTCAGCCTCTAGAGGGGATCTCTAGCCTGGATTTGGAAGGATATGTAAATTTGGCTCATGAGACAAAAACTGGTACAGTGAACTATGAGATATATGCATCTTGCCCACAAATGTCTCAAAAATCTGTGTATTGCTATTGATATACTGCAATAAAAGTACCTGCCCTCTGGGAGTTGGCAGAAAAGAATTTAATATTTAATGAAAGTTTGGCTCAATAAATCATATTTTCCAAATCAGAGAATAAAACATCAAGAGGAAGAAATTTGGACAACTAATCCATGAACTTGTAGACATGAGGACTTGGCTTGAAATTACCTTTAATTACATAAGCATCTTGGGAATATGGCTAGTGAGAAGGGATACAGTGTGGAACTTGAAGAATTTTATGTATTGAAATGTTTCTAGTTATTAATATAATAATCAACACTTACCCACCTTCTAAACTATTCAGGCAAAGTCTAAGCATATTTTTTCCCCTTTTCCATGAAAGTAGAGAGAAAGCCATAGATAAAGAGAAAGCAGATGTTTAATTTTTGTAATAAACAGCCGTAATCTGGTGTTGGTTAGCTTCATGACTATCCATCTTAAGGAAACATATTTTCCAGCAAAGCTGTCAAAGTTCTTGAAACTATTTTGGGAACTCTACAGGGTATTTTGTCATAACCCTATAATGTCCGGTTGTTATAAGTTTCTGTCTTCACCGCAGCCTGGGGTCATTAGGCAGATGATACCATCCATACAGAGGTACTGTTGAGTGTAGTAATTAACTGATGTTTTAATTTTCTCTGTCGTGTGAGAAACAGGATACTTTGATGTGATACCTCAATAAATAAATACCAAAACTGAAGACAGATTGCCTCCCAAAAAATATCTATGCCTCTCACTATTCTAATGAAACAAATTTCATATTTACATGAAAAAATGTACTCCATATTTATATACATAATTGCACACTGTTTCATAATGGTCCTATTCCACTTCATCAAATCAATGTTCAATATTTAATTATTATTCTCCACTTATTTAGCTTACATGTTACCTTGTATTTGTATTTGTTTATGTCTCTTACCCAGTTTGGGGAAGTTTCATTCACTATCTCTTCAAATATTTTTCTGCCCAAATTCTCCTTTTCCTTCTGGGACTCTGATGACACCAATGTTAGCTTTTTTGGTTTATATCCTTGAAAGAATGTTCACTAAAAGAAAAATCTTTTTAATCCTTGGTTGTTCAGATAATTTTATTGATACATATTTAAGTTTATTAATTTTGTTCCTCTTTTATTGACACATTTTATTAAGCCCATTCAGTGAGTTTTTATTTTGGTTGTATTTTTTTTGTTCTAAAATTTCCATTTGGTTTTAAAAGATATAGCTTATACTTAAGATTTTTTAAAGCCTATCATGTAGTAAATTATACACCCAAACTTACTAAAGTTCTGCTCTGGTTGTATCTGTAAAATTTATGGACTTCAATAAAATGTAAGCTTTAATAGGCTACTGTTAGATGTAGACGTTAATTTATGTCCAGTACAGAAGACTTATTTTGTGATGTGATGTAATAGAAATATAAGTAAGATTCCTAAAACTTAGCATTGAGAAATGATCAGAAGAAATACTGGAATTCTATTTTCCAGTAACCCAGGGAGATGTCTCTTTGGGCTGCTTGTCTATGAAAACAAAATTGAAGAAAAAATAGAAGGTGAAAATTTGCCATAATTTTTTGGACAGCAGATAGACTAAAATGTGATGGCTATGATTTGTTATGAGACAGCTTTTTTATTTTTACTTTTTTATTGAACTATTATTGACATGCCGTATGCTATTTGTTTCAGGTGTAAAGCATAGTAATTCAATATTTTTCTACATTATGAAATGATCACCATGGAAAGTCTAGTTACAACCTGTCACCATACAGAGTTATTGCAGTGTTATTGACTGTATTCCTTATGCTTTACATATATTTTTACATACATTTTTACATACATTACATTCTGTGACTTATTTTATAGCTGAAAGTTTATACTTCTTAATGTCCCTTACCTATTTCACTCATCCTCCACCTCCCTCCCCACTGATGACCACTGGTTTGTTATTGTATCTATGAGTGTGTCTCTGTTTTGTTTTGCTTGTTCATTTGTTTTGCTTTTTAGATTTCACATATGAATAAAGTCATTTGGCATTCGTCTTTCTTGGTCTGACTTATTTCACTTAGCTTAATACCCTCTAGATCCATCTGTGTTGTCACAAATGGCAAAATTTCATTCTTTTTTATGGCTAAGTAATAGTCCATTATATGTATATATGTATATAACACACACATTATGTATATATACACATACATCTTTATTCATTCATCTGTTGATGATCACTTAGGTTGCTTTCATCCTGAGAGGATTTTAAAAATAGTAAACACAACACAATTATCTTGATTTCAGATCCTTCTTTTCCCCTCTTTTTTTCCACCAATACTATTGAGGACCTACTTTAAATAAGCCAGCCATAGGGCATACAGAGAGTTAAATACAACATGCCTTTTAAAAGTCTATTTGGAAAGTGTACAACCAGGCAGAGAAATGGAATTCAGTATAATAATTATTATAGTAAAGATAGGTACATGTGTGTTGTGGGAGGAAAGAGAGAAAAGTGCAGAATTGGCTTGAGAAAGTTGAATCAGGCATGGTAGAGAAAGTTTTTCTTCTAAACAGATCTAATTTTGGTATGTTCAGGGAATGTGCCTGTAATTCTTGATAAAATCAGAGCAATTCTGTCTGTGTATACATGGATCATAACTGTTGTATTGGTCAAGTTTCAGTTGCAGAAACCAGAAACTCTTTGAGTTTGCTTAAATAGAAAAAGGTTTAACACAGGGAACTGGGTGCTTTCCATTTTATTAGATGAGCTAGAATACAGGCTCTGGGCCAAGCTTCCAGGGATAAATCTCTGACAAACACCATAGAACTGGCTTGTCAAGGGAGTTGCATTCTGCACCATGACCAGCATGGGAGAGACTTCTCCTTCAACTTGGGAATCAGCCCAACTGCTGTTGCCAGCACACAGAGCCTCAGCAGCAGTCCAGGGATCAGGAAGTCACCACCACAATTATTGGCTCTAAAAATCACAACCCCGTCATCCATGCCAACAAAGTGGATTCACTCTCTTAACAGCCATGAAATGGACCAATTAATCAGTACAACTTCTGTTACTGCTGTAGTAGAAATCCAGCTACCTCTGCCACAGAATTGCCAGCAAAAATACTTGAAACAGCAGATGAGTGGTCTCTCTCACATTCTGCTATCCACGTCTAAGTCACATCAGGGTGTAAATCATATTTGGGAATTTAGCTTCAGGAGAATCTGAGAAACGTTATTTTATTTCCTATTTTTGCCTTATTGAAGGGTACATCTTAAATGGTTGACAGGTTTTTGAATCAGTTACTCCGCAATACCTACCCCTCACAGTATCTATGTTAGATGATAGAAAGATGAATGTGTAGATGCACAGAATTATTCTTTCTGTGGCTACTGATACCTTCAGTGTAATCACTTTCACTTATAATGTACTGTTTTTGATGATGTCTCTTTCTCAATACTGGTGTAGACTCTTATCTTGGATTTGTATCCAGAACTTGTGTTTTTTCATTGAGTAGTTCCCATTATGATGAATATTTTGAAATATTTTGAAATTATGATGAATCTGTTGAATTTGAATACTGGAAATAATACTAGAAATGGTGAATAAGATAAATTCATACTGGGTAATATTATTTAGATTGAAAACATTCACACAAAAAATATACTTTCAGGAGCTTCTCTGGTGATCCACTGGTTGAGAATCTGCCTAGCAATGCAGGGAACATGGGTTCAATCCCTGGTCAGGGAACTAAGATCCTGCATGACACAACAAAGACTGGACACAGCCAAATAAATATTTAGAAAATTATATACAATATACCTTTAGCCAAAACATTGTCATGGTGAGAAAAATACAACCTGCAGTGCCTCATTCATTAACTTAAGATATTCATCAAACATTTAATACATGCAATGGCTGTGCCATGTTTTACATTTAGAACTTTCACTTGTGCTTTGCTTTATAGCTCTTTCATAATGTACTTCCCTGGATGCTGTCTTATTTGTATGAATAATCAGCTTATTTGTCAAAAATAAACTGAGACCAGGAGATTTATTGTTAAGAATGCCAACCAAAATGAATAGTTCCATTGGATATTTTTATTTTATGAAATTAATTTTATATGCCCAATACCATTTGTAATCCAAAACTGAACCCTTCTTGTCTTTACTTGTGATTTTTGATGTATATTATTTCTGGGTTGTGTTAGAAATTAGAAAATTCTGACTGAAGATCTTATTACTTTCTTGTGAATTATATGAAAACTATCGTATTCTGTCACTAGTGGTTCGGTTCAGTTCAGTCGCTCAGTTGTGTGCAACTCTTTGTGACCCCATGGACTGCAGCATGCCAGGCCTCCCTGTCCATCACCAACTCCCAGAGTTTACTCAGACTTATGTCCGTTGAGTCCGTGATGCCATCCAACCATCTCATCCTCTGTCGTCCCCTTCTCCTCCCACCTTTAGTCTTTCCCAGCATCAGGGTCTTTTCAAATGAGTCAGTTCTTCGCATCAGGTGGCCAAAGTATTGGAGTTTCAGCTTCAGCATCAGTCTTTCCAATGAATATTCAGGACTGATTTCCTTTAGGATGGACTGGTTGGATCTCCTTGCAGTCCAAGGGACTCTCAAGAGTCTTCTCCAATGCCACAGTTCAAAAGCATCAATTCTTCAGCGCTCTTATCTTTAAATGTGGAACAGCTTCCTTGGAAAGATTTATATAAAGGATACCTTACATTTTATTTTCCTCAAAATACATTGAACAATATATTTCATTCAACAATAAATCTACATTTTAAACCACACATAAAACATGTTTTCATTTTAGAGTTACACTCACATTTAATTATAACAAAGCTGCTGCTGTTGCATATATAATTTTAATTGTTATATGTGATAAAGATTTTATATTTTGTTGAATCCATCTATATTTTTCACTACTGTTATTTGTTCTATATTATTATTTACCTGTTCTACAAAAGGGACAAAATAATAATAAGTTTATTCTATATTTTGATAAATTCTAACTTTTCCTAAGCAAATATTTAAAAAGTGAATTTATCTGCATACTATTTCTGATTTTCTTACTGGTAACATATCCTATTTCTGATTTTTTTTTGTACTTTTTATATATATATATTTAACACTGAGGAGATTGTTATAAATCTAGCTAAGCAATTTGTAAGCCTGTCTTTTCTTGCTATAAAGCACCAAAAAAAAAAAAAAAGAAGGAAGAAAAATCTCTATGGTTATCTTTCAAGCCACTCATCTATTCATCTTATTTATCCTTTGATCACATTTTTTCTTGTTTACTTTTGTGGTGCTTTGGATGATCCTAAGTATCATAAAGAACAGATGACTATAAAATAGACTATAGAAATCTATCATCTAAATGGAAACCAGTGAAAGCAAAACAAAAAAACCAAGATCTATTGTCAATAATACTGCATTGCATATTTGAAAGTCGTTAAGAGAGTAGATCCTAAAAGAAAAAGAAAGCTAGGTGTTTTATGCCACTGGTATACATTATATAAGGGAAAATACATATGTGGCCCCTGTACAAACTTTACATGAAGTTAAGTAAAATAAGATTAGCGGAGGTGATTAAATGAAGATCCATACAATACAGATAATGACCAGGGCCCAACTAGTGTCCTGAACAAGTCCTTTCTTAACATGCAACCATTAGCCAGCTAGAAAGTAGTGATATGATGGGAAAGTGAACTTTTTTCTGTCCTGTTCTCACTTATGAATTGCAATTTCAACCCTGGTCAATGAGGGTAGCTTTTTGGTCGTTTATGTAGTGACCTTCTTAAGAGCTTGCTCAAGGTTCCTGTAATTCTACATGTCTGGGGTCACACAGCCTAATCCTAGAGTTTTTGATCAGCTCAGTTCCCAGTGAAGAAGGATTTAAGCACCATAGTGCCTCAGCTCAGCATTATATTAATAGCAAACACTTGTTTAATATCTCCTACGTGCCTGACACTGTGCTAAACACTAATACATAGATACCACTGGCGCCTCACAACAAACCTATGATGGTACCATCATCTGCATTTTATAGTTCTGGAAACTGAAGCCAGAGAGGGTAAGTGACTTTGCCACAGTCAAACAGCTGCTGAGTCCCGGAGTCAGGAGTTGAATCTAGGCAGGCTGGGTTCAAAGTCTAAACTCTAATGGTTTCACCAAATGCCTCTTGTGTACTATGTGGCTTCCACATTTGGCAACCTCTTTGGTTCTTGCTCTTAACTTTTGCCCTTATTATAGCTGTGTTCTAGTAGTCATTACTACATGTATTAGTAATAATTTCTGTTTTGTTATTCAAAATAAGAAATTTTCTTATGAAAGAAGCTTGGTAACTTAAATACATAGATCACCTGGTCCTCATGAAAATCATATGAGGATCCATTCTACTCAGATGAGAAACTGTGACCCAGGTTATGCTGTATGCAAGGTTTTGCAAACAAGAACCTATAAAGATAAGACTTGAACCTAGGTCTTCTGACAGCATGTACAGGACTTACTGACCACACTGTGTCTCCTGCCTTTAGAGTGGCTTTCAGGTTTTCTTCCTGAAGACCTGCCTTGACCCATGGGTGCTGCTGCTGCTGCTGCTGCTAAGTCGCTTCAGTCGTGTCCGACTCTGTGCGACCACAGAGACAGCAGCCCACCAGACTTCCCCATCCCTGGGATTCTCCAGGCAAGAACACTGGAGTGGGTTGCCATTTCCTTCTCCAATGCATGAAAGTGAAAAGTGAAAGTGAAGTCGCTCAGTCGTTCCCGACTCTTAGCGACTCCATGGACTGCAGCCTACCAGGCTCCTCCGTCCATGGATTTTCCAGGCAAGAGTACTGGAGTGGGGTGCCATTGCCTTCTCCGTTACCCATGGCAGTCCTCCCCAAAACCATGAACTCAGAATTCATTGCAACATAGTGCAAGAGATGTGTCTGGACAGCAGCAAGGGGTCATTTTGTTTCACCTATTATTCCTCCTTGCCATCTTGGCCACCCTATCCCCTTCCTGCTTATTCTGGGCTTGTTCTGGCCTTCCCATGGTTTTTAAGAAACTTGATTGATTAGTTATAATTAGTATTATTGTTACTTAGAAAAGGCCCCCAACCTTTTGTTGCAAAGCTTTTTCCTGTTGATCCCAGGAACAAGAAGTCCATAACAGCATTCAGAGCTTGCCAGGTTGTTACTGGGTTTTATGATCCATTATTCTTTTCCTGATGAGGACTTTCTACATCATAAGTTTGTTTCTAATAAATCAGATTCACTTTTTTTTTTCACTTCCTTAGAGATCCTATTTTTAAAAATTAACATTTATTTCAGAGCAAAATATAACAATGTTGAACATTATCAGGTTTAAAAAACTGACAACTTCTGCAACATGATAGTTAACTTACAGCTGCTCAAGTTTCTTATGCTACAGGAAAATCACTCAACAACTTATGCTGAATGAAGAATGTAAGAGGGGGTAGATGGTCATCAAATATTGCATATACCCAAGAAACCATGCAAAGAATGAGCACAAAGGTATGGCTTGTCTTTGTCCACACACAGAAAAAGCCAATTGAAACTCCAACAGACTCCGAAGACCCTATCATGAGATCTTAAGTACATAAAAAACCATGACCTTTGGTGGTCAACTTTATGAGTAAACTCTTTTCACACAGATTCAATCCAGTTTAGCAACTCTGCTGTATTTTGCTCAGACCACGTATGACAAGCTGTGAAAATTTTTCAGTAGCTCAGAAAGAACCACGGACACTCAGGGAGGCCTGAGAAAATAGAAATCTAAACAATGAATAAAAATAATTGGTAAAGTTTGCAGAGATATGAGCTGTTAACTAAAAATACACATCTGATGGTGTTCCATTGGCACTTCTCTCGTTGTGTTGCTTCAGAGCACCTGTTATAATAACTAAAATTAAGAGATTATGACCTTTGCTTCCAAGGTGTACTTTGGGACTGATGATAAAACACCATGCCTTTCACTGGTGTATCATTGTATCATATTCAATTAAAGTACACTGTGAAAATATACCTTCAGTAAAATGTTCATGACCACTGGGTATAGAAGGCAGGGTAAGATAGAAACATAGCCAGATGTCAACTTCATCCCAGCTATTTAAATTCTTCACATATGCACTCATATCTTACATAAATAGAGTCAGCTTTTCTTTTTTTTTTTATATCATAAACTTTTATTCCTTTGTGTAACATGTGAGTTCCTTCTATCAGTTGCAGATCCAGTCTTTTGACTGATAATCTTTTTGTCCTCAAGTTTGTTTTCTACTTATTGATAAAACTTGTCTCCCATCTTCAGTTCTTATCAAAATCATTTCTATTATCTTCTGTTTTCCAATATTTTTTCCTATTTTCTTTAGTCCTTCTCTCTGTCAATCGGTATCTGACTTAAAATTCAACAAATAAAAATCACTAGCTTCCTATTCAGGGTTAATAGATTGTCTCACAGATCACCTTAGCCACAAAGAAAATCAGCAACCAAAAAAAAAAAAAGTGAGTTTTTTGTGTTTGTGATATTCTAAATACACTTAATTTTCTAGAAATTAATTCAACAGATACATTATTTACATCTGATTCTCTCAGACAAACTCGTTTTTAAAAAATTTCCCTGAAAAAGTGAAAGAAAGTGTTAGTCACTCAGTTGTGTCTGACTCTTTGTGACCGCATGGACTGTAGCTTGCCAGGCTCCTCTGTCCATGGAATTCTCCAGGCAAAAATACTGCAGCAGGTTGTCATTTCCTCCTCCAGAGGATCTTCCAACTCAGGGACTGAACCTGGACCTCCTGCTTTGCAGGCGGATACTTTACAACAAATTTCTCTTCCCTAAACAGCCTGTAAGGAGATTATTCTTTTTTTTTGGTTGCTGATTTTCTTTGTGGCTATGATGATCCGTGGGACAATCTACTAACCCTGAGTAGGAAGCTAGTGATTTTTATTACTCAGCGTAGTTCATAATTTTTCAATGACTTCAGTGTACTTCATTTGAAATTTGAAAACTAGTTCGTTTACCTCATGAAAGCTGACCATTCCATAACTGTTGTGAAATAAGCCTCAGACTGAGTTTACCAATTGCAGTTTTATTATAGATTGAGTCTCTGTATGATTTCAAGCCTTCAAACAGTCAGTTGCTAAGATACTCTTTGTCAAACAATTCAGCAGTTCAATAGGGGAAAAATAGTGTGGCTTTTGCCAAGTCATTCCAGTCAAAACAGGTGAACTGTAATAAAAATAACTAAGATTATGGGTCAGTGAACTCTTAACCTCTAAAATAATGTGGAAAATTGTGATCTGTGCATATATGCATTTTCTGGACAGGGGATTTATTACCATACTTAGGTTTCTATTACCTTGCACTATACCAGGCATATTGATGAAACTGAATAAATTTTATGTGAATGAATTGCAAATGAAATGAGAATTCTACAAATGGTCCCCTCATTAGTAAAAAAAAAAAAGTTTAAGAATAATCAGAGCCACATTTTTTTTTTCCTTTGAATGTTCCCTCTCCACAGATCTCTTTAGTTTCTCCTTCTTGGTGTTCCTAGAAGATGGATGTTAAACGTTCTGAGTTTATCTTTAATATTTCTTGACTCTTCTTTCATACTTTCCAATTTTTGTTCCTTTATGATATGTTACAGAAAATTTATCAATTCAGTCTTCTGTCTTATGGGTTCAATTTGTGTCTTTTCTACTATTAATTTTATTTAAAGGCTTAGATTTTAATTTCAACACCATTTTCCTGTGATATTTATTATTTTTCTTACTAGCTTGACTTTACTTCTTAGACTTTATGGCTTCTTTTTGCTTACCCATCTCCCAGAGATTCCCAGTGGTTTCTGGTCCACTGAGGTTCCTTTTCTTAATGTTAAACGTGGTTATGAATTGAAGAGGAAAAGATGATTTTCTATAATTTTTATAAACCCGAGATGATCAAAGCTGAGGGAGATGAGACGTAGTTTGTGTCCATCATCTATAAGTAGACGTTCTCGCGTTTTTCTTAAGTCTGTTTGAGGTTGAAGGCCACTCATTTAAAAGCATGGGGTTTCTCCTGATGTTGGCAAAATTATATAGAAATGTTGTAAGGTAAAAAATAAAGGAAAAAATCCAATGAATTAAAAACCAAGTTATCCACAATTCTACTATTAAAAATTGCTAATATGAGAAAGAGACACATGTACCCCAATGTTCACTGCAACACTGTTTACAATAGCTAGGACATCGAAGCAACCCAGATGTCCATCGGCCAGCAAATGGATAAGGAAGTTGTGGTACATATACACAGTGGAATATTACTCAGCTGTAAAGTCAGTTCTAATGAGATGGATGAAACTGGAGCCTGTTATACAGATTGAAGTAAGTCAGAAAGAGAAACACCAATACAGTGTATTAATGCATATATGTGGAATTTAGAAAGATGGTAACAATGACCCTATTTGCAAAGCAGCAAGAGAGACATGGATGTAAAGAACAGACCTTTGGACTCTGGGAGAAAAAGAGGGTGGGATGATTTGAGAGTATAGCACCGAAACATGTATATTGCCATATGCAAAATAGATGACCAGTGCAAGTTCAACGCATGCAGCAGGACACTCAAAGCCAGTGTTCTGGGACAACCCAGAGGGATGGGGTGGGGAAGGAGGCAAGAGCGGGGTTCAGGATGTGGGGACACATGTACACGGATGGCTGATTCATGTCGATGTATGGCAAAAACCACCACAATATTGTAAAGTATTTAGCCTCTAATTAAAATTAATTAATTAAAAAATTGCTACTAATACTGTTTGTATGCACACTTTTTCATTTATGAAGAGTTTCCTGTCTCTTGCTTATTCAGCTGTGGGGATGAAGGGGTGGAGGAGTGGCAGATATATAGAAACTGGCTAACACACTTCAGGGTTAAATTAATAGGGGCAGACCTTGTCATTTGATGTGAAAGGAGACAGCATTCTCTTTAGCAATGAAATTTATGCTCTTAGAGTTGAGGGTGGGGCGAGAAGGATACATGGCACTGGAATGTGCTCTCAGAAGGAAGCTGACTTTCTCAAGTAGATTTTTAGGTAGAGGTTTAGAATGCTATTTGTGTCAGTTTTGTAACTAGTCTAATCATAATTGTCTTACCTGCATGTCTTAGTCAGCTTGGGCTACAGTAACAAAATACCATAGACAGGGTGGCTGAAACCACGAATGTTGATTTCTCACAAATCTGGGTACTGGGACGTCGAGAATCAAGGTGCTAGAAGGGTCAGTTCTTGGTGTGAATCCTCTTCCTGGCTTGCAGATGGCCACTGTCTGTCTGTGTGCTCGCTTGGCCTCTTTGTCATAGCGCTGAGGATGAGAGAGCTCTAGGGTCTCTCCTTATATGGGCCCCAGGCCCATCATGAAGGCATCACTGTCATGATTGCACCCACCTAGTTACCTCCCGAAGGGATTAGGACTTCCAACATATGAATTTTTCTGGGGAAATGGTGGTGGAATGCAAACATTAATTCCTTAACACTGAGCTATGATTACGTTATTGTTTCTCAGTTAGCTTCAGAATCACGGTTCAAATAAATTCAATAGGTATCTTGCTTTGGTAAAGAATCTGCCTGCCATGCAGAAGACACAGGAGACCCGGGTTTGATACCTGGGTGGAGAAGATCCCCTGGAGAAGGGCATGGCAACCCACTCCAGTGTTCTTGTCTGGAGAATCCCATGGACACAGGAACCTGGCAGGCTACAGTCCATGGGGTTACAAAGAGTCAGACACGACTGAAGCGATTGAGCATTCACGTGTTGCTTTTTAGTTTAAAAAGACTAAAGAGTTTCAGCTATCTTTACCAACTGAGTTGGCTTCAGAGCTGTCCAAAGTAGAAGCAGAAAAATCCAGCTCCTGGGCCCCAGGGTGCGTTTCTAGAACTTTGGCCATTATGAGAGTGATTCAGTTCAGTGAATCAGCTCCTTTCTGTGATTTTAATTAATGACAGCCAGCCCTGGGAGAAAGGTGGCAGCGTTGTACAGAGCAATGAGTCTCTCATCTGGGTGCTTCACTGTACAAGGGAGGAAAACAAATGTAAATATTTCTCATCAGTAGCAAAATCATGCCTTTGTCTTTATCAAGTGCTAAATTATTCACATAAAGTTGAAAATGAGTCACACATAACATTCTGTGGGCTTTCTGCCTTCTGTTCTTCCTGTTTAGAGAAGGAAGATGAGTTTGGAAATCTAAGTTCTCTGTTGTCAAGTGAAATGAGAGAGGAAATCAAGAGCAAAGACTGTTTCCTACAAACTCAGCTACAAGATGGCAGAGGGTATCCAACTTTTGTTTGAGGATGTGGGGAGGGACCCTGGGTTATGAGGAGTTTCATGGCCGTTTTTAAGAATCTTTCCTTCTCAGAAAGAGGAAAGGAATCCTGCCCCTTTTCTGAGACTCTTTATCTGAAAACACCAGACAGTAAACATAAAGCTTTGGATAATAGAAGCTACTTTTAGGAATAAATGTGTGCATAGATTTGTCTATCTATCCAGGCTAAGTATAATGAAATACTTTTTTTTTTTTTTCCTCTGTTAGAGTCTGCAGTGTTTTCATTGTACTTTTGCTTTTCTTTTTTTTTTTTTAATTTTATTTTATTTTTAAACTTTACATAACTGTATTAGATTTGCCAAATATCAAAATGAATCCGCCACAGGTATACATGTGTTCCCCATCCTGAACCCTCCTCCCTCCTCCCTCCCCATTCCATCCCTCTGGGTCGTCCCAGTGCACCAGCCCCAAGCATCCAGTATCGTGCATCGAACCTGGACTGGCAACTCATTTCATACATGATATTTTACATGTTTCAATGCCATTCTCCCAAATCTTCCCACCCTCTCCCTCTCCCACAGAGTCCATAAGACTGTTTTATATAAAAACGCATTTTAAATTAGGAGACCTGCTTCTAAACTGTTTCATTTCTACTTTGTCTACTCAATGATTCTATGGGATCTAGAGAAACTTTTTGATACTGTTCAAAAAATAATCCTCTCTAGACTGTAATCTCCATTCTTTCCATTGTTTGGAAGTAGGTATAGTATTCGCTTATTGATTGATTGACTAGTTTGAAAAGTATATTGAGCACATACTCACATGTCAGAAATTGTACCAGTCTAGGGCAGAGAAATGAGCAAGAGAGATAGTCCCTTCTTTTAATGAGTTTTAAGTTCAGTTATAATTATATCGATTCTATTAATTTATATTTTTTAGGTACATATAGTTTTAATCTGGAGAAGGCGATGGCACCCCACTCCAGTACTCTTGCCTGGAAAATCCATGGACGGAGGAGCCTGGTGGGCTGCAGTCCATGGGGTCGCGAAGAGTCGGACACGACTGCGACTTCACTTTGACTTTTCACTTTCATGCATTGGAGAAGGAAATGGCAACCCACTCCAGTGTTCTTGCCTGGAGAATCCCAGGGACAGGGGAGCCTGGTGGGCTGCCGTCAATGGGGTCGCACAGAGTCGGACACGACTGAAGCGACTTAGCAGCAGCAGCAACAGCTTTAATCTCTTTAGTATTTTGAAACAAGACTATTTTATCAAAAGTACTTAAAACTTTCAAGATGCAAGCCATATAGATGAAATTAGTTGCAATGGCTGCATTAGGATTTGAGCAATAATGCCTATAAAGGTGATCAGTTGTGGCTGGAAAGTGTTGCATTCAGAGGGAGGCTGATGAGGATAAAGAACACCACCTAAGAATCAGAATATTATTTGCATTTATCTTTGGAATGCATATGGTACTTTTTTTAAAGGTAGCAGCTTATTCTCATTAGAGACATATGCATTGAGTCTGTGATTATTACTATATTTTTCATTTATTATTTTGATTAAGTTACATGTGTATATTCTGGAAATCCATGGTACCAGGGAAATCTACCTAAAACTTTGAATATGAAAAAATAATTTTTCTGGAAGGAGTTAGGTGGTGGAACTCTTGTTACTTTCTCATCATGTAAGTGAATTATAGGGCTGTATGTTCAGTCTACCAACCTTGGTGCCAGGGCCTTGGTCCTTACTTCTTTGCTCATAGCTAACAAGGCAGGTCTAGAGTACCAGGTGACTGAAGTCTTCCCCTCCTAAATTCAAAGACTGGCCAGTGACCTATTTTGAGGTCTGGTGTAAAAAAAAATGTTTAGGCCAATCTGACTTTGTCTTGTTTGGACCAAATTAGGAAATGCAGAGAGAAGTGGAAGTCATATATCAAAGGACATATAGAGGGAATTAAACTATCTGGATGAGGTCTTAAGTCAAGGTCAAGCTGGAGTTAAGAATAGACTATTAAAGGAGAAACATAATAAAATGTGTGAAGGTGAGGAAAAAAGTCAAGAAATCAGTGATGGGATAGAAAAGGGCAAACAAAAATATTCATGACATGTTACTTCAGGGTAGCCACAAAATCTGGAAACAGATAATATTGTTTCATCATGCATTAAGATGTAATACCAATAAACCATTCATTGCATTTTTACTGCTTTTGTAGACCTGGTGTCCAGGCTGCAGGTGGAGATTCTGAAGCCTGGCTCTACTGTGGATCCCACTCTAGTTGTTAGACTTCTCTTGAATTTCTGTGTAGTTGTATTCGTACTGCACCTTCTCACTATCACCATCATTACTCTATTACTTGGATAACTAAAGTGAGTCTCCTCTCCCTGGCAACCAGAACATGCTACGTGAACCTCTTTGAGGGTAAAGCCCATTTCCTAACAGAACTGATATACTTTCTTTGGGCTTTCTTTGTTCTTTCTTTTCTAGTCATCTGTAAAATATGTTGGCTTTTGGAATTTGCAAAACTTACATTATCTTAATGCTGTACTTTGATTAGTGCTTTTATCCCCATGTAAATATTTCTATCACATTATAAACTGCAGTGTTTGATTTAAACCATTAATTTGTATGTGCAGCACAGAAAACAAACTATTCAGTTTACTTCTATCTAATAATAACTCTAATATCACCCTAGCCAAAACCTCCATTAAAGACATATGCCTTGACTCATTGATTCCAATGATAGGGAAAAGCACTGTTTCCCAGCAGCTGGAGATTTGATGTTGCTTTGGAAGGGAAAAAAAGGATCACACCAAAATATTTATATAGCTTGAAAACTCTAGAAAGCCCTCATTAATAAGTTGGATTCTAGGATTGTTAGTATAATAGGATCAGGAGTTCTTAAAAGGGTGAAAGCTGGCTGAATTTTAGGGGCCATGTGGTGCTCCTAGTTATCAGGAAACCCCAGTGGGCCTGGCACTGAGGCGATGCCTGTGGTGGAGCCAAGCTGACCTCAGGAATCTGGTCTCCTACTTGAAATGGAAGCGGGCTGTAGGGGTGATCAGCCTGCCAGTGAGTTGGTCTGTTGGGGAGTGGGGAATGAAGCACAAGCATGCTGCCTTGTATGCATTCCTGCCCTGCGACCTTTGAGAGCAATACTTCCGGTCAGCACTAAGGACATTGGGCAAACAAGAGGAAGAACACAGAGGGAGAGTTACAGTCAGAGACACTGCCTAGCCCAAACCTGTATTTCCCAACTCCATTTTTTGGGGGGTGTCACAAAAGCAATTATTTTAAAAAAGCAATAATTTTTAAAAAAGGTACTAACCCTATACCTTTGTTTTAATTCTCTTCTGAATTACTTTAGCTCATTTGAAGGGAGACTGGAGATCCTGTCCATCACCAAAATTAAGCACCAAAACTAAGTTTTTAGGTTTTGCTTTGTCTTAAGGATTTGCTTTGTTTTTACCAGTATGAGAAGGGACTCCTGTTGTACTGATGTCTAGAGTGCCAGATACTGTCTGCTCTGTTATGTATTTAAAAAAAAAATATTTTTGACTAACAGTACGGAGAGTTGTCAGTAAAACTTTTGTCAAAGGATGAACTGAAAAAGCACGCAGAGTGAAGATGGTGGGATGAGGCAATCCCATAGTCAAAGTTGGAGGAAGTGACCTGCTAGGTTTTAGGGTCATGAGGAATAAGGAAGAGATCTATTTGGGTTTGTAAAGCTATGAGTTGAGTCAGAAAGAGAGGAAGTTTCAAATGCTGTATGGGACCAATGTCTCTAGGCAAAAAGTAGACCTTGAATAGCCAGGTGCTGACTTCAGCACTGGCTGCTGCCTAAAAGAGGGTAAGTGGTGTCATGTTGGGTACCAGTAGGTGCCAGAACAGCTCTGAGGACTCATCCCAAAAGAAGTGTAAGCTACACATTTTTTTTTTTTTGGTTGAGGATGGCGGGACGTCTGTACACCTGTGGCTGATTCATGTCAATGTATGGTGAAAACCACTGCAATATTGTAAAGGAATTAGCATCCGATTAAAATAAATAGCCAAATTTTTTAAAAAGTCACACGCTTCTTTCACGAGCATACACTTGTTATTTTAGGGAAAGATATGTAAATTATTGGATTTAGTTAAGCATTAAATTAGCTTAGGCATTTTGTCTCTTTTTCTGCCAGCCGGTGTATGCAGCTCAGGAGAAAGGCATTCAGTTCAGTTCAGTTCAGTCGCTCAGTCGTGTCCAGCTCTTTGAACCCCATGAATCACAGCACACCAGGCCTCCCTGTCCATCACCAAATCCTGGAGTTCACTCAGACTCATGTCCATCAAGTCAGTGATGCCATCCAGCCATCTCATCCTCTGTCGTCCCCTTCTCCTCCTGTCCCCAATCCCTCTCAGCATCAGAGTCTTTTCCAATGAGTCCACTCTTCACATGAGGTGGCCAAAGTACTGGAGTTTCAGCTTTAGCATCATTCCTTCCAAAGAAATTCCAGGGCTGATCTTCAGAATGGACTGGTTGGATCTCCTTGCAGTCCAAGGGACTCTCAAAAGTCTTCTCCAACACCACAGGTCAAAAGCCTCAATTCTTCAGCCCTCAGCCCTCTTCACAGTCCAACTCTCATATCCATACATGACCACTGGAAAAACCATTGCCTTGACTAGATGGACCTTTCTTGGCAAAGTAATGTCTCTGCCTTTTAATATGCTATCTAGGTTGGTCATAACTTTTCTTCCACGGAGTAAGCGTCTGTTAATTTCATGGCTGCAGTCACCATCTGCAGTGATTTTGGAGCCCAAAAAAATAAAGTCTGCCACTGTTTCCACTGTTTCCCCATCTATTTCCCATGAAGTGATGGGACCAGATGCCATGATCGTCGTTTTCTGTATGTTGAGTTTTAAGCCAACTTTTTCATTCTCCTCTTTCACCTTCATCAAGAGGCTTTTGAGTTCGTCCTCACTTTTTGCCATAAGGGTGGTGTCATCTGCATATCTGAGGTTATTGATATTTCTCCCGGCAATCTTGATTCCAGCTTGTGCTTCTTCCAGCCCAGGGTTTCTTATAATGTACTCTGCATAGAAGTTAAATAAGCAGGGTGACAATATACAGCCTTGATGTACTCCTTTTCCTATTTGGAACCAGTCTGTTGTTCCATGTCCACTTCTAACTGTTGCTTCCTGATCTGCATACAGATTTCTCAAGAGGCAGATCAGGTGGTCTGGTATTCCCAGCTCTTTCAGAATTTTCCACAGTTTCTTGTGATCCACACAGTCAAAGGCTTTGGCATAGTCAATAAAGCAGAAATAGATGTTTTTCTGGAACTCTCTTGCTTTTTTGATGATCCAGAGGATGTTGACAATTTGGTCTCTGGTTCCTCTGCCTTTTCTAAAACCAGCTTGAACATGTGGAAGTTCATGGTTCACGTATTGCTGAAGCCTGGCTTGGAGAATTTTGAGCATTACTTTACTATTGTGTGAGATGAGTGCAATTGTGCGGTAGTTTGAGTGTTCTTTGGCATTGCCTTTCTTTGGGATTGGAATGAAAACTGACCTTTTCCAGTCCTGTGGCCACTGCTGAGTTTTCCAAATTTGCTGGCATATTGAGTGCAGCACTTTTACATCATCATCTTCCAGGATTTGAAATAGCTCCACTGGAATTCCATCACCTCCACTAGCTTTGTTCGTAGTGATGCTTTCTAAGGCCCACTTGACTTCATATTCCAGGATGTCTGGCTCTAGGTGAGTGATCACACCATCATGATTATCTGGGTCGTGAAGATCTTTTTCACAGTTCTTCTGTGTATTCTTGCCACCTCTTCTTAATATCTTCTGCTTCTGTTAGGTCCATACCATTTCTGTCCTTTATCGAGCCCATCTTTGCATGAAATATTCCCTTGGTATCTCTAATTCCCTTTGTATCTAAAGGCATTATGTAAAGAAAAATTAAAATTTCTATGTACCATCTAAACTGTGGCATGACTTAACTTTTGCAACTTCCCTACATGCAAATAAAGACTTTGCTTTGTGTAAGAATAAAATATTTTAGAAAATATGCTTTAGTTTGGGGAGATGTATTTACACGAGGATGTGCAAAAAAGCTCCATAAACTAGGTCCCCGTGCTACAGGTACTTTTCCTCACTTTTCTCTCCACCTCACTGGTATATGCTAGAATTTTGATGTTTATTGTTAGATTTTGCTTCTTCAATGAGAATATCAGGGAGCCTAAGTCATTTTTAGACTTATTATCCTTATTATTTTGGAGTTTTATCCATGTCCTCTTGTTTTCCATCTTGCCTGGTCCTTGCCAGAAGTCCCTGGTTGCCTGGTGTAAGAAAACATCATAATCATCTCATTAATATTTGGTCCTGGCCTTCCTGCTGACCAGATTATTATTGCTGAGAATTCAAAGGGAGAGAACAGAAATGTACTAAAAAGGAATAAATTGGTCCTCAAATTATAGTTCTAGGAAGCTGTACGGGGACAACAGCTTGCTGCTAGTGAAATAAGAGACCATGTAAAATTTAGATTTATATGAATTTAACTACACTCTAGTCTTTTGGAAGGCAGAGACCATGCTCTAAGCACTGCCTTCAGCACCTTATCTGTAGCAGGCTGTCACATTTGTTGGCTATATAAAGGTTAAGCAAATTTCAAAATATATTGCTCCCCCTCCCCATTTTCTGTCCTCCCTGAATTCACTTACTGCTTCCCAGAATGTTTCCTAAGTGGAAAGTGATGTGTACTGGATATGCCCAAATGAACTGTTGTAACTCCGGAGATAAATTCCTACTTTGCTGTCTACCATCCAGAGGATGATGATAATGGTTTTTAAGCTCTATTGGTCATGGTGTAATTGATACGCTTGCTGACTGCTTACGTATGGTATTTGACACTCATGATTGTTCTCATAATTATGACACTCATAATTTTTCCCTACCCACCATTCTTTTCCTGGGCTTTATGTGGGACTCTAATGGATAAAACTGATTCCAGTGGTAAAACTACCTCTGACCAAGGTAATAAGAACCCAGAGAAATAATATTTGCAACTTCCAAATCAAAGCTAGTATTTCTGGTCACTATGACTTCAGGATGTAGTCTAAAGCAGCTGTGACTCTTACAATACCTCTCTGAATTACAAGCCAGCTCAGAAAAGAGATTCTTTTCCAATGGCTATAATATCATTAGACTGATGATGCGTATCTATATTCCTATTGATGATGAATTCTCTAAATTAGTACAATGAATATCAATAGAGCATGATTTTTCTGTCCTAGCTCACACAGACTAAATTTTTTGATGTATTCTCTCTAATGAAACTGGAAGCTTTCATGAATGGAGGCAAATCTGTTATTTCATTGCTTACATTCTTTCTGGAATTTGTATACTCAAAGATGCAAATTCCAGAAATAGTGAAGAGAACAGTCCATAGAAGTCCTGCAGAGCAACTCTAAATGTTGAACTGTAGTTGGATCAGAATAATATACAGCCATAGTCCTCTGAATTATTCATGGGGAATAGATGGCTGGGCGACTTTAGAGCTCTGATTCAGCACTTCTAACCTGGTAAGATAATTGGAATACTCTAGTTTTTCTCTTGTCATATCCACTATTTGTAAAATTATAAGAGCGCTTATTTATTTGTAGAAAATGCCATAACATAGCCCAAGTGCCATTTTAAAATCTAATTAAATTGAGACTTCATTATTTTGTTTACCAGCTGGAAGCAAGCGCTGTGAGGAGTCATTGTGTGTGTGTGTGTGTGTGTGTGTATTCTTGAGTGTGTGTTTATTCTTGATTGCCGGATCATCTCTGTATGTGGCTACAAAAGGGTGTGGTCACTTGGTAGGGGAGCAGCCCTTGAAGATGAATTTCTCATGAAAGCTTTTTGAACAGTCATTAATTTTCCTGAAGAAAAAGCAGACAATACCATAAATGAAATGTGTAATTTCTGGTTTTCCATCGACTCTTGAAATGTCAGAGCTAATGGAGTGTGTAGTTAGGAATGAAAATACAGTGCATTGAATTGGATATGAAATTTGTCAGCAAGCTGCTGCTTTTTGCTGTTAGTTCAGCCATAAAGAATGACATATACTCAGAGTCATTTAGCTTCCTGCAGCAGATTCCTGGTACACAAAATACCCTGGGGTTGATGGAGGGCTATGCAATGCTTGTTGGAAAATTCTTTAAGCCATTTGCTCTTCCGTCAACGTGTTGTTTCATCATGGTCTTTTTCAGATCAACTAAGGGCCAAGGAAACTATTCTCTGATATAATAATGAGGAAAGAACATTGACTTCCTGGATTCTAAATTGTAAGAATGTTGTTAAGCCCAAGTACATAATTTCTAGAGAACTCAATAAGTACTTTTACTTTTTCATGGTGACGTTGCCTCCCAGTCATTTCAAGGTCCAGTTGCCAAAGCACAGATTTATTTTAAGGTAATCAATGAATAGGAAAGAAACAAATCACTTGTCCTCTTTCATGCCAAACTTTCCTGGCCCTTTTTTTCTCATTCTCTGATTAACCCATTTCCCACTCTATATTCTCTCTCTAGGCAATCTTAACTACTTTCATCACTTCAGCCATTCTGAATGATTTGAAAACTACAACTAGTCCCAGTGGTTTCTTGTAGTCCACACCTCAAGACTGATATCAGCAGCAGTGACAATACTCATTGTGTCCCTACTGTGTGCACAGTAACTGAGTTATCAAATGTAAATTCATAATTTCATTTAACGCTTACAACCACCACCGGTGAGGTCAATGCTATCATCACCCCCATTTTACAGAGGAGGAAACTAAAATTTGTTAGATTTTGTTAGATTAACTCTGAAACTGAGGCATTAGTAAACTAAAAATAAAAAAGGCATTTTAAAGATATTCTTAAATGAAGTACATGAATAACAGACTTGGGTGATTCCATTTTCTGGGTCATCATTTGTAAGAGAGATATATTACAGCAGTATTAACACTTTGAAATGAGATTATTGTAATAGGAAAAAGAAAAATATGGTTCATTAACTCTCCCTTTCAATTTTGATAAAAAACTAGAGCTATGCAGAATTATGGTATTCAACTCACAGGTCAGTCTCTCAACTTCAGAGTATCTTATTAACCATCTTTGGTAATGAAAGCAAATGTCTTTACTCCTGATGAATGATCAGAGGGTGGATATCCTATCCTGAATGTTTCACATATGAAACTCTTATAATTCACCTCTCTAAAGGGAAATCGTTCAGTTACTCTTATTGTATCTTTTAAATTGAGGTATAGTTGACATACAACATTGTATTAGCTTCAGGTGTACAGCATAATGATTTGATACATTGAGTGTGCATCATGAAATGATTATCAGAGTAATGGTTACTATCAGTCAATGACATAATAATTACCTAATAATTACAGTTATTTTCTTGTGTTACTGAATCTAAATCTGCTTCTGAGCACTCAACTACTAGCTAATCTAAAAGATGAAGAGAATCATAGATTTTAGATCAGAAAGACTCTTAGAGACTATTTGAAATTTTAATCCTCTCCCTTTACAGATGAAGGAAATAAAGCTGAATTGCCCAAGGTCCCTCAGTTGGAAGTATATTAGGAACTTGTACCAATTCTCACCCCAGAAACATTCTCACCTTGCTACACTGGTCTTGGATTATTCCTTCTTAAACATCAAAAGGAGCAGAACCAGACTCTGACTTCAGATGACTAGAATGGCTTTACTATTAAATGTCTCAAGTTATAAGGTTAAGTAGGAGTTCCCATAAATAATGTGATTAATACTTTTTGTGACCATGTGCTTTGTCTCTTCATAATTGGGATGTGAACATAGCTAAGGAGACTTGTTCTTATAAACGCTATGGAACAGCTGCACAGTATCATCCTGACTCTTGAAAGTTTACGAAGTAAAGCAAACTGCCGAAATAGCATTAACTTTATTTAGTTTATGAGAATTATTTTTGACTAATTGTATATTTTGATCAAGATTAGTAATATTTCTTAGTTTAGATTTCTGAGCTGAGTCTGCTATTTTACAATCACTTTTATAAATGGTGGTGCCCAGTCCTTTGTGCGGCTCATTACTCATGGGATTATGGAGAACTGTTTGATATGTCCAGCTTAAATTCAATGTATTCCTTCAGTGTTCTTCAAGGAAGCACCAAGAACCCTGAAGGATGCATTAAACCATGCTTTCAGATGCATGAACGTTGTTTCCAGCTCAACAGACTTCATGGAATATCCACAAGATAGGTACTTCAGAGAATTTTGTTGTTGTTTAGCTGCTAAGTTGTGTTAGTGATCCCATGGACTGTAGCTTGCCAGGCTCCTCTGTCCATGGGATTTCCCAGGCAATAATACTGGAATGGGTTGCCATTTCCTTCTCCAGGAGATAGTCCTCATCCAGGGATCCAACCCACGTCTCCCACATCTCTTGGTCTCTTGCATTGGCAGGCAGATTCTTTACCACCGAGCTACCAGAGAAACCCTCAGAAACTTTAGCACAGTTGATTCTATCATGAGGACAGGGTGGCCAGGGCTGGCAGTGATCCCATAGCAAGTTTAAGTGAACTTAAAAAGGGCTAGCTCATACCAAATTTAAGCACTGTCAAGTTTCTAGGGGATGTTGTCATGCATAGTCCTTATCCCCTGTAATGAAGGATTTGTTGGGAGTGCTCTCAGCAGACAGACATCCTTCAGTGTCAACCACTCCAGAGATTCCTTGCCCAAGGTCATACTGTTTCCAAAATGACCCATGTCTAGTGGAACGTAAAAGTCTGATGATCTTGGTTAAATTCAGGACAACTCAGAAGGTCCATTCTATCTCCAGAGTTCCCCCATGGCATTGACCAAGGGTTGTTTGGGCTGTCATTATAGTCTGACTTCCTGTTTTGTCCATTTTTACTTCCATTCCCTCCTTCCCCAAATATTGATCCCAAGGGCACTCTTAAACAAACATTTCACATGCAAAACTTTGTCTCAGTCTACTTTCCAGGAAACTGAACCTAAAACATAAATATTTGCCTTTTTCCTACTAGCTGAAATGTACTGTACAATATTATTTTCCATTTGCAAGTTGGGCAATGCTGTACATAGAAAAATATGTTTGGAAAAGTCAGTGTTTTTTTTAGGAGGATGGAAAGTAGTGCAGAAGCGGGAAGGATGGTACCTCTGTATTTTATTAAAGCAGGTATTCCCCTACTCTAGTGCAGAGAGAGGATGTCTTGGCCAGGCTGCAGTCAGTTACAAGCTCACTTCAGGGGCAAGGGACTCTAAATATGTTTGAATGGAAGTAATTTCTTTAATTTTTTTCCAACTTGTTACTAGGGAAGTAGGTGGCTTCAGGTGATACAAGTGGGAAATCGATCAGTGATCAGGTTCTACCTTGCAGTCCTGCTTGGATGCTTTGATTAGTGGTTCTTGTCACTCAACTGGTAAAGAATCTGCCTGCCATGCTGGAGACTTGGTTTCAATCCCTGCATTGTGAAGATCCCCTTGAGAAGGGAAAAGCCACCCACTCCGGTATTCTGGCCTAGAGAATTTCACGGACTATATAATCGATGGGGTCACAAAGAGCTGGACTCAACTGAGCAACTTTCACTTTCAAGATAGATACTTCCCACTGGTAACCAATGGGTTCCCTGGTGGCTCCACACTAAAGAATCTACCTGCAATGCAGGGAACATGGGTTCAGTCCCCAGGTTGGGAAGATCCCCTGGAGAAGGAAATCATTACCCACTCCAGTATTCTTACCTGGAAAATCCCATGGATAGAGGAGCCTGGCTGGTTACAGTCCACAGGGTTGCGTAAAAGAGTCAGACATGACTTACTGACTAAACAACAACTGGTAACGAATAGTTTGTTCTCTATATCTGTGATTCAGCTTCTTTTTTTTGTTATATTCATTAGTTTTTTAGGTGTTACATGTAATATCATACTTTGCCTTTCTCTGTCTGGCTTACTTCACTTAACATCAGATCAAATCAGATCAGATCAGTCGCTCAGTCATGTCTGACTCTTTGTGACCCCATGAATCGCAGCACGCCAGGCCTCCCTGTCCATCACCAACTCCCGGAGTTCACTCAGACGCACGTCCATTGAGTCAGTGATGCCATCCAGCCATCTCATCCTCTATTGTCTCCTTCTCCTCTTGCCCCCAATCCCTCCCAGCATCAGAGTCTTTTCCAATGAGTCCACTCTTCGCATGAGGTGGCCAAAGTACTGAAGTTTCAGCTTTCGCATCATTCCTTCCAAAGAAATCCCAGGGCTGATCTCCTTCAGAATGGACTGGTTGGATCTCCTTGCAGTCCAAGGGACTCTCGAGTCTTCTCCAACACCTCAGTTCAAAAGCATCAATTCCTCGGCGCTCAGCCTTCTTCACAGTCCAACTCTTACATCCATACATGACCACAGGAAAAACCATAGCCTTGACTAGACGAACCTTTGTTGGCAAAGTAATGTCTCTGCTTTTGAACATGCTATCTAGGTTGGTCATAACTTTACTTCCCAGGAGTAAGCGTCTTTTAATTTCATGGCTGCAGTCACCATCTGCAGTGATTTTGGAGCCCAGAAAAATAAAGTCTGACACTGTTTCCACTGTTTCCCCATCTATTTTGCATCCATGTTGCCTCAAATGGCAGAATTTCATTCTTCTTCCTCTTTTTTTTTCTTTCATATTTTTTAATTTGGTAAAGGAGTTGTGGGATTTAAACCTTTTCCTAACCCCAAAGCCTTTTCCAGCTGCCATACTTCCAGTGCTCTGGTAATTTTTGGCAAACCTGAGGAGTGGGCAGCCAAGACACACCGCTGTGACTAGTCTTTTCCTTCTGCAGATGTGGGACCGAGGAAGGTGAATTCCTGCAATTGCTTCCGCTCACGAGTCAGGTCAGCAAAATACCTGGAATGAGAACAAACTGTCCTTGCCTTCTCACCTTCTTCTTTTAGAAGGGAAGTCGACTTACGCATTTTCAGAGCTCAGTCTGACTGGGCATACCAGAAGCTGGTAAATCCCCCTGCTTCTCCCAGGTGGGAAATACACTGACAGTTCTTAGATGTTAATATTCTTTCTGAGAATTTGCTTCAGGCCCTGTGATTTTAGCCCCTAGCTGTTCACATCTTGTTTTACTTTCTAGAGTTTTATCTTAGCACAGACATACCAATAAAACTCTTAAATAACAGAAAACTCAAGGAAATGGCAATACAGATTAAAGGTATTTCCCAGAATCTCACATGCCAGTGGGAAGGAGGCTCCAAGTCCCTTAGTTACGGTATCTAGAAAAAGAATATCCCATGGAAATAATTTCAGCTTCCATTCTTATAAGACCCATTTGCTGTGACTTCTTTAGCCATTGTGCTGGAACACTGTGAGGCAATGCATTTTGATTAGTAGCAAAGTTCTGTGAATAGCTTATTAGAATTTTTTCTGCAGATTTTGACATGTCTTTTGTAGGTATATAGACTTACTACATGAATATCTTTAAACGTTGGTATGCTGACATCTGACACCTAAATAATGCAAGCTTGCATGATAATTTCCATCTAACCAAATCTCTTAAACCTGGTGATCGTATAGCACGGTTTTCCTGGTCAGGGGACTGAAAACAGAGCAACATCTTTTAATTCTCCTCATCTCTGTTCCTCCTTAGGTAACCAGATACTGTGCTTTGTTGCTTTTCCCCTTCAGTGTTTCTCTAATGCTGCATTTCCCAAATTGAGTGCATGGAATGCTAGCATGTTTACAGGCTTTCCAGAGGATCAAACCAGTTTGGAAAATGATGTATTAAGAAAAGTTAACATGTTTCTTTATGGAAAGGCTCTCTGGACTTTAATATATTTGTGTGCATTTCAAATGTCAAAAGTGTAATGCAAAATATGGCATTTATAAAGTTTATTTGATAAATAATCCCTCTGGTTCACCAATTATATAAATATTAATGATAACATCGATACTAATGAATATTCAAAGATATTCATTAGTAAATACTAGTGTTCTAGTTTGGGAAATACTGCTTAAATCTACTCTCTTCATTTCCTTGACATTTTTCTATGCAGATCCAATCGTCTCACTCAAGAGTTTTGTAATGTAGGGGTCCCCAACCCCCAGAACCAGACTGCATAGCAGGTGGTAAACAACAGGCAAGTGAGCAAATAAACTTTCTATTTATTTTTAAGATTCATCTCAAACATTTGTAACACAAATCCTATCTGAGGCTAACCTGTCCCAGTGTGACTTGCCTTCTCTCCCTTTAAGCATACAAGGCGTCATTAATTTTGAGTATTTGATCTTACTAGATACACATTACAAAAGAAGCTCAAAATCAAACATTAGAAAATATAAATCACCCATAATCCTACCAGTTCAGAACGACTGTAGTTAAAACTTGCCGTATATCTTTGTAGTAATATATATCAATGTCTTTGTCTATGCCTATCTCTATCTATTTATATCCATATCTATACACAAATACAAAAACCTCCCTCCCCTCACCTCATCTGCAAGCAAACAGAGATTGTACTATGCTGTTTTGTCAGTTGATGAATATTTTCTATGGCAAAAACAGAATCCTGAAGGAAGATTGGAGTATTGTGCTGTTTAACAAATGCATTTAAGATTTGATAAACATAAATGACTGCAAACGGTTTAAAATGCACTAGAGAGAGTAGCTTTGTAATAATATGTATAGGAAAGACTTAAAAGCTTTAGTTCATAAGAAGCATATATTCAAAAGTATAAAAGTTTTAAGTGACTATCAGAAAGTCAATGGGAAATATCAGTTCAATTCAGTTGCTCAGTCACGTCTGACTCTTTGCGACCCCATGGACTGCAACACACCAGGCCTCCCTGTCCATCACACCAGGCCTCCCTGTCCATCACCAACTCCTGGAGCTTGCTCAGACTCATATCCATCGAGTTGGTGATGCCATTCAACCATCTCATCCTCTGTCATCCCCTCTCCTCCTGCCTTCAATCTTTCCCAGCATCAAGGTCTTTTCCAATGAGTCAGTTCTTCACGTCATGTGGCCAAAGTATTGGAACGTCAGCTTCAGCATCAATCCTTCGAATGGATATTCAGGACGGATTTCCTTTAGGATTGACTGGTTTGATCTCCTTGCAGTCCAAGGGACTCTAGTATCTAATAAAAGAGAAGTCTCTGTATCACTTGAATCTGCTTTGTCAAAATATACACATAATGAAGTGTTTAATTCAGCATGTGTGCATGCTAAGTCACTTCAGTCATGTCTGACTTTGTGACCTCATATACTGTAGCCCGCTAGGCTTCTCTGTCAATGGGATTCTCCAAGCAAGAATATTGGAGTCAGTATTGCCCTCCTCCAGGGCATCTTCTGGACCCACAGATTGAACCTGTGTCTTCTACAGCTCCTGCATTGCAGGCAGATTCTTACTGCTGAGCCACCAGGGAAACTGTTTAATGCTGGACCCCAGCAATTCAAGAGACATGAACCAAGTCAAAATGCATTCATAGGGTAGTGATCAGATTGGTGAAGGAAAAAACATAGGCGAAAGAGCCATTCAGGGCAAAGAACACTCCAGGGACATTTCTAATTTCTGAAGGATTGTGTTGTAAAAGAGACATTAGGCTTGCTCTGAGTGTTCTCAAGAAATAGAAATTGAACAAAATATGTGAAAAAGGCAGGATCTCAGCTTTCTGGTCTAATACACAGAATGTACCATTAAAATGTAACCACATGATTTGCAATACAATGACTCTCATATTTCACATTATACTGAATACCAAAACCAAATGACACATCTCTTCTAACATCTTGAAGATACAATACAGTAGTCCCTCCTTATCCTTGGTTTTGTTTTCTGTGGTTTCAGTTACCCAGTCAACTGTGGTCCAAAAATATTAAATGGAAAATTCCAAAAATAAACAATTCATAAGTTTTAAATTGCACACCATCCTGAGTAGCATGATGAAATCTTGTGCAGTCCTGCTGCATCCTGCCTGGGTGTGAATCATCCCTTTGTCCAGCCTGTTCTCACTGTATACGCTACCAGTCTGAAGGTGTAGAAAAAAGCACTGCATATGTATACATAGAATTTGGTACTATCTATGGTTTCAGACATCCATTGGGGGTCTTGGAATGTATACCTGTGCTTAACAGCATTGTGTTGTCTCTTCAGTCATGTCTGACTGTTTGTGACCCCATGGACTGTAGCCTGCCAGACTCTTCTGTCCATGGAATTCTCCTGACAATCATACTGAAGTGATTTGCCATTTCCTCCTCCAGGGGATGGATCTTCCTGACTCAGGAACTGAACCCATGTCTCTTATGTTTCCTGCTATTTCAAAATATTATTTTCTATTTTAATGATTTTTAAATTAATAGCTGATGTACGATACTGGATGCTTGGGGCTGGTGCACTGGGACGACCCAGAGGGATGGTATGGGGAGGGAGGAGAGAGGAGGGTTCAGGATGGGGAACACATGTATACCTGTGGCAGATTCATTCTGATATATGGCAAAACCAATACAATATTGTAGAAAAAAGAAGAAAAAAAAATAAATAAAAATAATAAATAAATTAATAGCTGAAACTTCAGTTTTTCAAAATAATTGTGCCAAGTACATACACTTTTATAGGCCAAAAGAGCACATTCCTGTTGCTCCATGTCATTGCCAAAATTTGACATTGATAGTCCTTTGTTTTTAGCCATTTAGGAAGGTTTTTATTGAAAGTGGTTATTATTTGCATTTTTTGAGCATCTTTTCATGTATTTATTACACATTTGGATTTCTGTTTTTTTGAAGGGTCCATTGAAATCTCTTCCCCATTTTTCTTAAGGACCATGTTTTTCATATTGAAATATTTATATATTCTGGATACAAGATGCTTGTCAGTTATTGAATTAAAACATCACTTCTCACTCTGTAGTTCGCATTTTTAGTCTCTTTATGCTATCTTTCCAGGAAGAGAAGTTCTAAAATTTAGCAAAATTATATTATTCTCTTTTAAAAACTATGTCTTATTTCAGAAATATTTGTCTATCCCAAAGTTGTAAAGATATTTTCTTACAATAATGGTTTGAAACTTTATTCACATGTACAGATTTTCCTATTTATTCCACATAAAGCTAATTTTTGTGATTTGACTAAGGGGACAAAATTAAAAATAAAAATTTTGACCTCTTCCATCAAAGTAAGTGAGTATCCAAACCAGTCAATCCTAAAGGAAATCAACCTTGAATATTCATTGGAAAGACTGATGCTGAAGCTGAAGTTCCAATATTTTGGCCACCTGATATTAAGAGCTGATTCATTGGAAAAGACCCTGATGCTGTAAAAAAATTGAAGGCAGGAGAAGAAGGGGATGTCAGAGGATGAGATGGTTGGATGGTATCACTAACTCAATGGACATGAGTTTGAGCAAACTCTGAGAGATGGTGAAGGACAGGGAAGCCTAGCGTACTAACCTCCATGGGGTTGCAAATAGTCAGACATGACTTAGTGAATGAACAACAATAGATATCAAATTTACCCAGCAGTTATTAAAAAGATGGTCATTCCCCCAGTACTCTACGTAACATCTTTAATATAAATCAAGTATCAACAAATATGTAACTGCTGTGTTTAGATATTGTGTTCTGTTCCTCGCCTAGTTTTGGCCAAGAGCACATAGTCTTACTAACTGTGGCTTTATGGTTAGATTGACATCTGGTAGAGCAAACCACCTACCCTATTCTTCAAGAATAACTTGGCTATTTTTGGTTACTTTATTTCCATATATGTTTTAGGATCTGCTTGTCATGTTTTACAGACAAAAAACTGTTGGGAATTTTATTAACATGACAGTAAACCTGGAAATTCAATTAAAATGATTGATGAGTTTTGTATAATTCTATCCATAAAATAATGGATCTCTCTGTTTATTTGATATCTCTCATTATTTTATAGTTTTATGATTAGAGATCTAGGAAGGAAGGATTTAAAGCAGACTTTCCTCTGGTTATTGACTTGGTCTATTCTTATAAACATAATAACTAGACTTCCAGACAAATAGAGTAATGGCAATTGCTAGAAAAGGAGTCCTTATTTATGGAATGATTAGAGCAGGATGTCTCTGATTTAGTGTTACTTGTAAACAAACTTACAGTTTATGGATTTATAAGACATGGCTCCTTGGAGAATGTCAATGAAACTATAAAACTCCCCAGGTTATAAAATGAGATGTTTCATGACTTGGTGAAACATCATATAAAATGTCCCCACTGGGTTGCCATTTCTTTCTCCAGTGCATGAAAGTGAAAAGTGAAAGTGAAGTCACTCAGTCGTGTCCGACTCTTAGCGACCCCATGGACTGCAGCCCACCAGGCTCCTCCGTCCATGGGATTTTCCAGGCAAGAGTACTGGAGTGGGGTGCCATTGCCCTCTCCGCCCCACTGTATGACATGACCTACAAATCTCATTAGAAATTTCATCTATTATTTAGGACCTAAAAATCCTGTTTGATGCGGGAAGGAAGGACTTGGGGAGCCACATAGAATACTTCAGGCCTTTTCCAGCTTTGCTGGTGCCTCTTGATTGCCAGTAGGCTCCCAACCCTGGAATCAAACCTGGGTCTCTTGCATCTCCTACATTGGCAGGTGGATTCCTTACCATTAGCACCACCTGGGAAGCCCTTTGATATTATTGTGTGCGCTTCGTCACTCAGTCGTGTCCTATTCTTTGCGATCCCGTGGACTGGAGCCTTGTGGGGACTCTCCAGGCAAGAATACTGGAGTGGGTTGCCATGCCCTGCTTCAGGGGATCTTCCCATCCCAGGGATCGAACCCAGGTCTCCTGCATTGCAGTCAGATTCTTAACTGATTTGAACCACCAGGGAAGCCCTTGCTATTATTAGCAAAGCTTACTAAAGAACAGAAGTTATGGTATATATGAGTTTGATTTGACAGTGCATACTTTGTATTAAGCCAAAAGTTATTACAAATATGTTGTTAAATATATTACTTGATACATAATAATTTTATGCAATTTTAATGCAAATTTTAAGTCTTAGTTTGTTTCTAAATATTCTATATATTCTACCATGCTATCTTAGGATTTTGATCATTTTATTTCTTACTTTCCATTATTTGTGCCTTTTATTAATTTATATTTTTGATTTTGTATGTTAATTATGGACTCCAGCACATTATTATGAACTCAATTTAAGAAGAAAAGCATTTAAATATTTAATCATTAATTATGATGTTAGCTGTAGGTTCTTTTGTAGTCCTCTGTGCCAGATTAATAAGATTATCTGTTTCTTGTTTGCTCATAGTTTATGATTTTTTTTGAAAAATCATGAGTGGATGTGAAATTTTATAAATGTTTTTTCTTATAATGTAGAATGATTTTCCTTCTTTAATTCACAATTTGGATATTGATGTAAAAAGTAAATTGATTATTTTAAAAATCTTTTTCATGGCAGTAAAACTTCATCCAGAAAAGAAGAGCATTGCAAGAGGTCAAAGACCAGTAAAGTTCCAGAAATGTGTTATTATTATGGTTACCACTGGTGGCTCAGATGGTAAAGCATCTGCCTGCAATGTGGGAAACATGGGTTTGATCCCTGGGTCGGAAAGATCCCCTGGAGAAGGAAATGGCAACCCACTCCAGTATTCTTGCCTGGAAAATCCCATGGACGGAGGAGTCTGGTAGGCTATAGTCCATGGTGTCGCAAATTGTCGGACACAACTGAGCAACTTCACTTTCACTTTATAACTGTCTTAGTAACACAAATTTTACAAATTTTGAAGGGGAACCGGGAAACAAATAGAGATAGCAGAACAGAATGTTCTTGTGTTCTACTGCTTCTGTCTCCACTCTCAGCAGCCTCTGGTTGACTATAAAGAACATTTCTTGTTTTTAGTCTGAAACTTCTAAGGTATAAGTAACCCTTTAGTCATGGTAATAACCTCAATTAGTCTCTCACAAGATGAGGTGAGCAAGTTTTAAAATAAATACTGTACCAAAGGGTCAAAGATTTCCACAGAGGGAGTAAATCATTATGAGAGTGGGTGTGTTTGGGAACTACTGAATTCTATACTATATGACTTTTTACTGCTTGCATCAAAGGCGTGGCAGCTCCAGGACTGAGGTTACTGAGGTTATTAACTGCTCACAATTGTGGATGTGGAAATGAAAGCTCAGAAAGGTGAAGGGACTAGCAACAGTTGCACATATGATCAGTGTGGTGGGGTAATCACTGCAGCTCATGACTGTGATCCACTGCATACTGTGCCAGAGTGCACCCCCAAGTAGGAAGCCCTGAAATCCACAAGACGGGGGATTTCCTATGAGAGGTCTTCATTTAGACAAGCATAATGAAAGCAGATATTCTATAAGAACTCTAGGAGAAGAGCAGACGTTTTTAAAGGCCTGATAATTCCCATTGCCTTTAGAATGGCATCAGCCAAGCTCCAACTAGCAGTATGAGATGCTCTGTTTCCCAGTGTATCTAGATAATTACATGATCACAGTCCTGACAAGATCCCTCAGTTTACCCTTGAATGAGAGATAAGAGTTCCCTCATTTTGGCTTTTTTTTTTTAATTTTATTTTATTTTTAAACTTTACATTTTGATTCCTTCTCTGGTTGGGGAATGAAGACTCTCCCAGAGATACTGAGATTCTCAAGTCACCAGTAAACTGTTTGACCCTCCCACCTGCGGCCTTTTGTGTTAGGAAAAAAAATTCTTAGGCAACTTGTGAGGTTGGTCCTCTGTTCTTTGTGTTTGTCCCTGGCCATTCCTTGTGGTTGTGACTGTCAGATGAGTCAGTAGGGACCCTGCAGGGAAAGCTGGAGAGCCTCCATGCCATCACTGCTGGGTCACCTGAGGTCCTAGGTTCTCTGTGCCTCCTCTCTGAGAACCTCTTCTCCGAGTCAAGATTCTGGGTCTCAGGGGGGAGAAGCGCTGCAGCCAGAGTGCAGAGAAATGGATACTTTCCTCTTTACAGGCTGAATTATGTCTCCTCCATATCTTACGTTGGAGTTCTAGCCCCGAGTACCTCAGCTTGTGACTGTATTTGAAGATAGGGCCTCTAAAGAGATGACCAAGTTAAAAGGAGGCAGTTAGTGTGGGGCCTCATTCAATCGGACCGCTACCCTTAAGAGAACAGGACATTTGGACATGGGGAGCCGCCGGGTCAGGAGCACACTCGCAGGAAAAAGGCCATGTGAGGACAAAGTAAGAAGACAAGTCGAAGAGAGAGGCCTCAGAAAAATCTAAACCTGCTAACACCTTAATCTTGGACTTCCATCCTCCAGAATTGTGACAGTGTTAATTACTCAGTTGTGTCAGACTCTTTTCCACCCCACGGACTGTAGCCTGCCAGGCTCCTCTGACCGTGGGATTCTTCAGGTAAGAATACTGGAGTGAGTTGCCATTCCCTTCTCTAGAAGATCTTCCCAACCCAGGGATTGAATCCCAGTCTTCTGCATTGCAAACAGATTCTTTACTCTCTGAGCCACCAGAGAAGCCCACCAGAATTGTGAGGAAATAAATTTCTGTTGTTTAAACCACCTGGACTGTGTTATTTTGTTATGGCAGCTGTAGTGAACAAATACACCCTCTGATCTTCATTCTCTGCGTATTTTACTCTATTACTTCATATATTTCTCGCTCTCTTCACCCCTCCCTTTCCTCCTAACTTCCTCCTTCCATCCCTTCCTTCCAGCTGTGTCTGTAAAGCACCTACTCTGTGCAGGCCCTGTCCTAGGAGTTAGAGGGGTGTCTGTTCATTCTTGACGCCTGCCACATCGCTAGAGGTTACATTGCCATCGCATCCATTATGTGCTATGGCCAGACCCACTCTGGGAAATACTGATGTTGGCTGTAGCTTCTTCCTTTTGTGAAATTTCTGGTCTGGTTATCTGTGGGAGAGATGATGTTGGGTTCTTTTATTTCTTCTTTCCTATCGTGGAGGGCAGAATCTACTCCAAGTATATTAATGGAAGAGGTACTTACAATGAAAATCCCAGTGCCACAAACCTTCTCTTTCCCACTGTTGGGGTTTTACTCCTGCCTTCTTTCTCAAATGGGTAACTGGAAAAAGCCAGCCCCACATCTATCCAGGTTCCAAGAAACCAACTGTAAGCCACTTATTTATTTTTTATTTTACTGAAATATAAATAAATTGATGTACAATTTTGTGTTAATTTTTGCTGCACAGCAAAGTGATTCAATTATACATGTGGATATTCTTTCTCATGTTCTTTTCCATTATGGTTTATCACAGGATATTGAATATAGTTCCAAGTGCTAAACAGTAGGACCTTATTGTTTATCTACCCTACATATAATAGTTTGCTTCTAAGCCACCTATTTCTAAGAGACCTGGGGAAAGTTGAGAGGTGAAGAGAAAATGACCATCACCATATTGTTACTGCTCAATGGACAATTTCCAGTGCCTGCTCACAGCTTCCAAGTCATCCAGTTTTCTGGGCACCTGAAAAATATCCCCTTCCTTTAATCATCACCAGCAACCCGGGCCACTCCCCCAGTCTTAGGACCCTTCAGTCATGACCTCCTGCAGCTCTCTTGGAATCCCAGTGTGGTAGAGGAGCCACCAAGCCCTCAGTTGGTTCTGGGCTGATGGATTTCACACTTTACAAAGGCTATTATGAAATACTATCTAAATACTTGCTTAACCTGTTTCTTTCCATTAGAAGTTTACATTAGCATCAGGGGTTCTTAGCATGAATTTTATAAGTTAACTTCAGGAATGTATAGCCCTCAGAATCATGTGCAACAGTGCTTAGGAAGGCTCATTTTTTTTCCCCCAGGAGAAGATTCGTATTCTGAAATAAGTTCAGAAGTTACCACAACACTATGAATTGTTGATTTTTATTGCATAGATTTGACTTAAGCAGATAACTCTGTACCTGTTTCTGTTCTGCTCAAGTCATACGTGATCTGGAGTCTACATCACAAAGCTGACTTTGATAGAAGCACATGTGGAGCTGCCACACTTGAGTTTCGTGTTTGGGTATGGCCACATATGTTTAAAATCATTAATAAAACAAAGGCTATAAATATTTCTTTTGGTATGTGTTATTTTTAAATGGTTCCCATGGATTGCCAAATGGTCCCTTGATGAATTTTAGTTTTACAAAAAAAAAAAAAGACAGTGTTTTGTTACCAGTGTCTTTGATATGACTCCAGGCCTGTTATACTAAGATGAAGCATTTGAGAGATTCATTCTGGGTGAGGCTGACTCATTTTTTGTAAGAATTTTTAGGGTATTTTCCAATTTTCAAGTTTCTGTTTTTTTTTTCTTTCCTGTCATTCTCTGCTTATATAGCAACTGACAGTAGATTTTTTAGGAATTTTTTTTAAAAGATGTGTATTTGTTAATTTCTTGTTTTTTCATGTGTATCAACTACAGAATTCAAATTATTTTAAAACCAAAACAAACACTGATTGCACAGCCCTATAAATTATTTTATTTTACCGTAATGGTTCTGAGCACTTTCAGCTTGTTTAAATAAAACTAGCAATAGTCATTTGGGTGTAGCAAGTGGCATTGAGAAAATTCCAGATGGTAGTTAGGACTTTGGGTAGCATTCATCAAAAAGGATTCTTCAAATTTTGTTGAGAGAGCTTCAGATGGAACATAAGATTATTTAACTAGACTTTAGATCGGAACTATTGGCATCATTTATGGATCTATGATACTTTTTTTTTGGTTTGATTCCAAGGGTAAATGATTACATTAATATGGCTATAGCTATGATAAATATCTGATAAATGTAAAAGAGATCAGAATGTAATTCAATTTCAGTCATCTCTCAAATTCAGAAGTATGTTTTGGTCTTCTTATATAAAATAGGAAGAAATTGAGATGGGTAAGGCAAGTAGAGTAGGGAACAGTCTGATTTGTATTCTTCATTTTATAGTAAGTCCTTTTTCTTTCCCAGTCTATAAGTATCCATTAGTTGAGGCACTGAGCAATCTCTTAAGGGAAGGAGCACAAAGGGAATTGTTAAAGGGATGACCCTTCTTGCCCTCATCTAGAACTAATCTCCTCCCCAGAGAGTGTGTTAAAATAAGCAGCCCCAGAGAGCATGCTTAAGTAATCAACCACTCTCTGTTTAGTTCTGTAAAAAGAGAAATAAGTATTATCTGAATGGAGCCTCTTTTTATAACTGTGAATTATGGATGGGAAGTGGATGAGAAAGAGAGGTGGGGAGAAGGACTGTGGAGGAAACCTGCTGCTAGGCTCCTCCTAGCAAGAACAGCAGAGCTGCAGGTTGGAGGCTGTCACCCAGCCCTTCACCTCAGCCAACCGACCCCTCCGTGAGAATATCATTAGGCCTTCCTGTTTCTTTACTTAAATAGCAGAATCCAGGTATGCTTACATCATGTCCGGTTTTCTCTACTACTTGCCTAACCCTCATCTCTTATCTGTTTCTAGGATCTTCTTTTCCAGCCCTTAATTCTGACTCCAAATTCTTACCAGTTTCTCCTCCCTGTCCTGGGCTTGCTTCATTCATCACTTACTGGGAAAGTCTTGTAAAAACTTTGGGGGGACATTTGGGATTTGGGCAGCAAGACTGCCAACAGAGTGAGATTGTGTCAGAGTTCTCCCTGCTACGTGATGACAGATGAAAGCCACCCCACTAAGTGTGCGACGTTAACACAAAGCAAACAAAGACCAAATAGAACAATAGCTTCCATACAGATGGGCTGGCTCTAGGAACACAGTCTCAGCTGGGCCAAGTTAGTTGGCCTTTAGATTGACTTGATTTGTGTTCAGGAAGCCTTCTATCTTAACAGAAGAAAACACAAAGAGATTATGTTTTCATCTTGTGTTTATACGGATTTTATTTTTTAATGTCGGAATAAGACTCGTTGAAAGTTCCCATGGAAAGACTGTCTTGCTTTAATGCTTATTTGATGCTTAGTACTGTGAAAAAACCAAGAAGGTATCAATGTTAGATATTTGAATACTTATCAAAGGTGGCCCATGTAAGGTGAGGATAAACAGTTGCCGACTTGGCACAATTTAGGAGAATTGGCAAAATTATTTATGTTCATCAGAAGTCACTGAATGTAATACCTTGGGCCTTGGGGTTTTGGATTCTAAGGAGAGTGTAGAGGCTGATATATGAGGCAGCTCCAGCCAAGCTCATGTTATAGTTTTTTTTTTTTTAAGTTGTCTGTTGCTGGAAGAAAATGGCTCTTTCTCTGAAGGGTATGTGTAAGGTAGGGCTTCGATGATTCATTTCAAAAGTACAACGATCAGTTTCCACATGGTTTATCTTACTTCCTGGAAGGGTTACATTTTTGTAGAAGAAAGTAGATGAGGATCTAGAGGTGTGTGCTATAAACCCAATCGAGGAAGGAAGCAAAGATGCTTACTCTAGGTTTCACAGATTTAAAGTTTGAATCCACATCAAAGGGGCTGAAAGGAGAAAATTAATCAAGATAAGATAAGCATGTTGTATAGCCACGATGCCAGCAGCACCAGAAAATGAGGAACAATTCTAAGTGATATCTTGGCAGGGGAAGAAATGGCTTCAGTGGGAGTCTAACAGAAGAGACTATATCTGCTGTTAGATAGCCTGGAATTGAAGCTTGGCTCTCTCCCTCCTAACTGAGTGTTTGGGCAGGTTGCTTTAACCTCTGTGAGTCTGTCTCATTCTCTGTGAAACTGGGGTCACCATCTCCCTTTTAGAGATGGGGAATGAAGCAAAACAACATGTGAGAAGGAGACATCACTCATTCTCAGTAAAGACTTTGTTTCTGATCCTTAGCAGTAAGACTGTGTCCTTAGGTGGACACATCACATTTGAGAAATAATGAAAAATTCTTCTGAAATAGTCTAGGTTAGCAAGACACTAACTTCCAAGATTGGCTTTGCAAATTCCAATGTGTTCTCCTTGCCTCTTGCCACCGGAAGTGGTGAGCCAGCAAAAGTTTTTGCCAGTGTCCGGTGTTCAGGCACAGAGAGTTCCTGGTAAGGGCCCAGGGCCTCAAAGTGTCCAGAAAGATCTGGAAGTCATTTCACCATCTTGCCAGGATCTCTTGGGCATCCCAGGATCCTATTCTCTCTCCTGTTCTGTGCATTCATCAAGTCCAGTACATAGGAAATTCTGTTTTGTGATTTCATTTGAGGTGGCAGAGTTCTGAAGAACTGTATTTTAGGCCATGCACTGTTCAGTATGGGTGAGTCACATGTGATGATGCAATGACAATACATGACATTCCATTCATGTCTATAGTGACTTCCTGTGCATTGCAAAGTGTTTGGAACCAGAATATTTAAGTGGCACTTTCTAAAGTTCCTTGTATCTTAGACATAAATTGGCTTGTAGCTTCCTGTACTCCTAAAGCAATTTACCTGTAGTGCAGATGGTAAAGAATCTGCTTGCAATGCATGAGACCTCGGTTTGATCCCTGAGTTGGGGATATTCTTGCCTGGAGAATCCCACGGACAGACCATGGGGTTGCAAAGAGTTGTACATGACTGAGTGACTAACACACACTCACACAAATAATGTATGCCAGGTGTTACTGATTCATTGCAAATAGGATATACGATTTGCACAATGAGATTTTGCTGCCTGGATCACATGGTTTTAAAACATGGAGTAAGTTTTCTAAGAGTAGAGGATTTAGCAAGTATGAGGGGGTGGAGTTTTCGTTTTTAGGTATCCCTTCTCCAAGGATGAGGGAAGTGGTTGGTACTGACATGTTTTATTGCTAATGGACATTGCATTTCCAGAACACTTCTTACTTAGGCTAAAGCACTGCATCTGATTAGTTGTACTTGGCCTTCTCAACTTGTAATTTCCCTTTGACCAAATCATTACTGACCCCAAGATGAGGAGTTAAATTGAGTTCCTCCATTTCATGTGGAACAAAGACCAGTGAAGAGGAGATCCCTTTTCTATTAACTTAAATTTCAGTCTCTCTTGGCACCAGATTCTCATCTACACTTCAAGACATCCCTGACCTTCTGGGATAAGGGCAGGGAAGCTTCTGACTTCTCCCCTTACTTCCTTCTCACTTCTTTTTTCTTTGCTTCTATGGTTTGGGGAGCCCAGGCTTCCCAGGTGGCGCTAATGGTAAAGAATTCATCTGCCAGTGCAGGAGACATAAGAGATGTGGGTTCAATCTCTGAGTTGGGAAGAACCCTTGGGGAAGGAAATGGCAACCCACTCCAGTATTCTTGTCTGGATAATCCCATGGACAGAGGAGCTGGTGGGCTACAGTCCATAGGGTTGCAAAGAGTCCAACGTGACCAAAGTGACTTAGCACGCATGGTGGACTGAAATAGTATCCCCCACAAAAGATATATTCATGTCCTAATCCCCAGAACTTTTGTATATGACCTTGTTTGGGAAAAGGGTCTTGGCAGATGTAATTAAACTCAGCATCTTAAGAGGAGGAGCTTATATTGGATTATTCCAGTGAACCTGAAGCACAATCACAGGTATCCTTAGAAGAGACTAGGCCATGAAAAGACACTCAGAAAGAAGGAGGCAGTGTGGCCACAGGGCAGAGACTGGGGCGATGCAGCCATAAAACAGTGATTGCTAAGAGCCACCAGAAGCTCCGAGAAGGAAGGAAGAGTTTTTCTAAGAGCCTTTGGAGGGAGTGTGGCCCTGCTGACTCCTAGATTTCTGTCTTTTGGCTTCCAGAACTGGACAAGAATAAATATCTGTTGTTTTAAGCCACCCACTTTGAGGTAATTTGTTACACCAGCCACAGGACACTGCTGCATAAGGCTTCCTTTTGACTTTCCTTTTTGAACCCTTTCAATTCCTCTGGTGGACAGAATGCCTGATGAACTATGGACAGAGGCTCATGACATTGTACAAGAGACAGGGATCAAGACCATCCCCAAGAAAAAGAAATGCAAAAAAGCAAAATGGCTGTTTGAGGAGGACTTACAAATAGCTGAGAAAAGAAGAGAATTGAAAAGCAAAGGAGAAAAGGAAAGATATACTCATTTGAATGCAGAGTTCCAAAGAATAGCAAGGAGAGATAAGAAAGCCTGACTCGCGCGATCAATGCAAAGAAATAGAGGAAAACAATAGAATAGGAAAGACGAGAGATCTCTTCAAGAAAATTAGAGATACCAAGGGAACATTTCATGCAAAGATGGACACAATAAAGGACAGAAATGGTATGGACCTAACAGAAGCAAAAGATATTAAGAAGAGGTGGCAAGAATACACAGAACTGTACAAAAAAGATCTTCATGACCAAGATAGTCATGATGGTGTGATCACTCACCTAGAGCCAGACATCCTGGAATGTGAAGTCAAGTGGGCCTTAGGAAGTATCACTATGAACAAAGCTAGTGAAGGTGATGGAATCCCAGTTGACCTATTTCAAATCCTGAAAGATGATGCTGTGAAAGTGCTACACTCACTATGCTAGCAAATTTGGAACACTCAGCAGTGGCCACAGGACTGGAAAAGGTCAGTTTTCATTCCAGTCCCAAAGAAAGGCAATGCCAAAGAATGCTCAAACAACTGCACAATTGCACTCATCTCACACAATAGTAAAGTAATGCTCAAAATTCGCCAAGCCAGGCTTCAGCAATACGTGAACCATGAACTTGAGATGTTTAAGCTCATTTTAGAAAAGGCAGAGGATCCAGAGATCAAATTGCCAACATCTGCTGGATCATCGAAAAAGCAAGAGAATTCCAGAAAAACATCTATTTCTGCTTTATTGACTATGCCAAAGCCTTTGACTGTGTGGATCACAATAAACTGTGGAAAATTCTTCAAGAGATGGGAATACCAGACCACCTGACCTGCCTCTTGAGAAACCTATATGCAGGTCAGGAAGCAACAGTTAGAACTGGACATGGAACAACAGACTGGTTCCAAATAGGAAAAGGAGTACATCAAGGCTGTATATTGTCACCCTGCTTATTTAACTTCTATGCAGAGTACATCATGAGAAATGCTGGACTGGAAGAAGCACAAGCTGGAATCAAGATTGCTGGGAGAAATATCAATAACCTCAGATATGCAGATGACACCATCCTTATGGCAGAAAGTGAAGAGGAACTAAAAAGCCTCTTGATGAAAGTGAAAGTGGAGAGTGAAAAAGTTGGTTTAAAATTCAACATTCAGAAAATGACGATCATGGCATCTGGTCCCATCACTTCATGGGAAATAGATGGGGAAACAGTGGAAACAGTGTCAGACTTTGTTTTTCTGGGCTCCAAAATCACTGCAGATGGCGACTGCAGCCATGAAATTGAAAGGCACTTACTCCTTGGAAGAAAAGTTATGACCAACCTAGACAGCACATTGAAAAGCAGAGTCATTACTTTGTCAACAAAGGTCTGTGTAGTCAAGGCTATGGTTTTTCCAGTGGTCATGTATGGATGTGAGAATTGGACTATAAAGAGGGCTGAGCACAGAAAAATTGATTTTTTTGAACTGTGGTGTTGGAGAAGACTGTTGAGAGTCCCTTGGTCTGCAAGGAGATCCAACCAGTCCATCCTAAGGGAAATCAGTCCTGGGTGTTCACTGGAAGGACTGATGTTAAAGCTGAAACTCCAGTATTTTGGCCACCTGATGCAAAGAGCTGACTCACTTGAAAAGACCCTGATGCTGGGAAAGATTGAGGGCAGGAGGAGAAGGGGACGACAGAGGATGAGATGGTTGGATGGCATCATTGAGTCAATGGACATGAGTTTGGATAAACTCCAGTAGTTGATGATGGACAGGGAGGCCTGGTATGCTGTGGTTCATGGGATCACAAAAGTCAGCAGGACTGAGCAATGGAACTGAATTGAACTGAATTCCTCTATCCTTAAGTGCACTTGTCCATTATGCCTTCCATCAAATTATCTCAGCCTCTCTCTCTGTGTCTCTCCCTCTCATTGTCGCATTACTGTCAAGACAAATCATATACTGATAAATACTGCATAAGGTTCTGATGTATTGTTGTTGTTCAATTGCTCATTTGGTCTGACTCTGCAATCCCATGGACTGCTATATGCCAGGCTTCCCTGTCCTTCACCATCTCCTGGAGCTTACTCAAACCCATGTCCATTGAGTCAGTGATGTTAACTAACCATCTCATCCTCTGTCATCCCCTTCTCCTCCTGCCCTCAGGCTTTCCCAACTTCAGGGTCTTTTCTAATGAGTCTGCTCTTTGCATCAGGTAGCCAAAGTATTGGAGTTTCAGCTTCAGCATCAGTCCTTTCAATGAATATTCAGGGTTGATTTCCTTTAGGATTGACTTGGTTTGATCTTCTTGCAGTCCAGAGACTCTCAAGAGTCTTCTCCAATACCAGACTTCTGCAAAGTTGATTTGACTGTTAAACCAAATTAACTATGTTTTAAAGTTTGATGGAGGGTTCAAGATGGGGGACACATGTATACCTGTGGCGGATTCATTTCAATATTTGGCAAAACCAATACAATATTGTAAAGTTTAAAAATAAAATAAAATTAAAAAAAATAATCACACATTAAAAAAAAAAAAAGAAAAGAACTGGGAAAAAAAAATAAAGTTTGATGGACATACCAATCAATTGGTAATTTTGTTAAAAATTTGGATCCCTGAGCTCTACCTGCTTTTATTGTTCTGGAATGGGACCTTGGAACCTACTTCTTAAACAAGACCCTGAGAGAATCTTGGAGAGATGGCCATCAAGCCACGCTTTGGAGAACACTGAAGGAAGGCAGGACTCCCTTAGTCCGCAATCACAAACTGATGTAGAGTGGTATGGAGCTGTCAGTCCAGAAGCCCATCACAGTCCAGTAAGTTCTGCCATTGCAGGAGACATAGGAGACACGGGCTCAATCCTTGTGTCAGCAAGATCCCCTGGAGGAGGGCAGGGTGATTCACTCTAATATTCTTACCTGGAGAATCACATGGACAGATTAGCCTGGCAGGCTACAGTCCATAGGGTTACAAAGAGTCAGACGAGACTGAGATGACTTAGCACACATTAGAATACTGAAGCCCAGGCCTCTGTGAAGGTGTAGGTAACATCAAAAGGATTTCAATTTACATTTAACAATGCACAGTGGGCAACTGGTGGCTCAGATGGTAAAGAATTCGCCTGCAGTGCAGGAGACCTGAGTTTGATCCCTGGGTTGGGAAGATCCCCTGGAGGAGGGCATGGCAACCCACTGCAGTATTCTTGCCTGGAGAATCCCATGGACAGAGGAGCCTGGCGGGCTACAGTCCATGGGTTGGAAAAGAGCCAAACACGACTGAGTGACTAAGCACAGCACAGCACAGTGGGCAATGCAGGGACGCTTGAGTGTTTCCTAGTACTGAATTCAAAGCCGAGAGGGGATAGCATGTCGTTTTCCAGTAGATCCCTCTTTGCCAGTGGTTGGGAGAGAGACCTGAATAGAGCTGCTTGGACCAGTTTTTGGTTCTGCCTCCAGACTGTGCCTGGAGAAGGAAATAGCAACCCACTCCAGTGTTCTTGCCTGGAGAATCCCATGGACGGAGAAGCCTGGTAGGCTGCAGTCCATGGGGTCACACAGAGTCGGACACGACTGAAGCGACTTGGCAGCAGCAGCAGCCAGACTGTGCCACTCTGGGGAGAGATGACTTTGTCAATTTTGCCCCACAATGGGGCACTCCTCCCCATCTATTTTGTTTGAGAACTCTGAAGAAAAGTTTGGCTGTGGAATTCTAAATGGGCTCTGGCTAGATGCAAACCCAGCACATCTGAGACAAAGTGGAGGCTGAAGAAGGTCATCAGTTTGTGCATCGTCTGCCGCTTATGGCCGTGATGCAGTGGGTAGCCTTTTTTTTTTTTTTTAGTTTCTTTCTTGATCTTCTTCTTGGATAAGTGGAATACAAATTCTCTCATGAATTGGAAATGGTGTAGGTAAGCATCCTGTAAGGACCCCATTACATCTTGTCTTTGTGCTCTCTGGATGCCTGTAGCTCATCTTTCCTTTATGTCCTCCCTGCCTGCTCATAGCACTCCTCAGCCCTCCTGTTTGATTCCTGGATGATAGTCTTGACCGGCCCTTCCATCGTTCTGTACACACGGCTGAAGCTGTGCCCTTAACTCAGGGTTTATGGCTTTCACAGCGACAGCCTAATTACACAGCAGCTTCTTTATTAATTGATTTAGAACCCTGGTCTCTTAAAAGTTGAACCTTTAAGAGTGATGTTTTCTACCTACTATGGAGCAGTGGTTCTTCACATCTTAGCTGAAGAGTTTGTTATAACAGAGATCACAGGGCCCTTTTCCCCAAGGTTTCTGCTCCTGATTCTATTAGGATTTTCATTTTTAATAAGTTTCCAGCTGCTACTGCTGACCCAGAGAACACCCTTGGAGAACCACTGCTTTAGAGAATGTGGCCTTTTTTTTTTTTTAGTTTTATATTATATGATAAAAAGTATACATTTTATATTTTTTGAGAGATTAAAGGATGTCTTTGCAACCCAAGTACCATACTTGACACTTGGTTAGTAAGCCAAGCAAATGTGAAAACCACTTCTGTAAATGTTATGATGCTTTAAAAAGAGTCAACCACAATGGAGTGCTCAGCTGTGAAACTTGGTAGGCGAGCTTATGTGTGACAGTTAGCTTTCAAACTCATGCTTTCTGACTTACAAATTTCCCAACAGGCATTCTTTTAATCTCTTATTATTTGTCCTGATCATGCTTCTCTTAGTTTCATCCTCAGAGAGATGTCTTCAGTATTTCATGCTGAAAAAGTCTCATGGCTTTGGGAAAAAAAGCTAAAGATAGCTTCCGTCCTGCCCACTCCCTGTTGTAAAGTACATTAGTATGAGGTTGTAATGGATGCGGTGAACCATTGTTTTAGTTCCATGGCCCTTGAGGTTTTTCAGGTTAACATTACCTGCTATTTCCTAGTATCTTAAGAGATTGCAAAACTTTGACATTTGAAAGCCCTCTCTCTTTGAAAGAGAAAAACATATTTTAAGCTGGGAAAATATACCTTCATTTAGATAGGTGGAGCAGAATTGCATGAATTTATAAGTTCTGGTGAATCTATTACAGGGGCTTCACACAGGTCTCATAAGTTCGGGACTAATACTTTGAAGTCCTCATTCCTTACTTAACTTGACAGGACAAGCCTAATCTGCTGGACAAGCCTGTACGCTCAACTTTAACTGTGTCTGCATAATAGATCAGATGGTGTGAGATTTCGTCTTTTTCCTGAACTTCTCTTGACCCTACTGCCTTTGCCACTTATTGTTCAATGTCTAACTTTACTTTCTTTGCATATGGGAGGCTTGCTGGACCAGCTACTGCACACACTAACTTCATAAAGATATGTTTGTGAATTTTCGGTTGTTCTTTTTCCCCTGTTGTTTGACTAAGACAATCAGATCATGAAACTAAAACAAATTAAAGACAATAAGCAAGACTAATGTAGTTATTAACAAATAGAAAAGACGCAAGATTGTTTACAAAAGACAACTTTTATGGAATAAGTTGTGAAAACAGCCACTCAAGAAATTGCCACCCGTATACTCAGAACTAATAAAACTGTTCCTGGGCTGTTTTTCATTGAAAAGATGAAAGAAAGAGATTGCAAAAGAAAAAAAAAAAAAAAGAAAGAAAGCTGTGTATGAATGACTGCTATAGGACAAATCGCCTGGCATTCTAAGTTCAGAAGAAATGTACAGAGAGAGGTTTTAAACAACTGGAGTCTCTTTTCCTTGCCCTGTCTCAGATCCTTTATACCCCAGGATAATGCTAACACAAATTTCAGAATGGTAGTGTAGGGTTCTTGTTTTCTTTCCCTTTATAAAAAATAATTTGTAATTAGGGAGATTTCTTTGTTTAGTACAATCTGTCCAGCCAATAACTTACTTGTGCCAAAAGTAGCCTGACATTCCTTGGGCCTTGTAATAGGGAGTAGTAATTAGAACTGGATGAATCCTATTTAACATAGTGGTCTGATGTCAGGCCCACACCCTTGCTCTTCAAATTGAGAGAACAATTAAACTGGTACAAAAATAGCTTCTCTTAAAAGGTTTGTTCCCTGGGCTTGACATTTTGGTGTTTTGGTTCTTTTGATGTTTAGCATCAAATATGGAAGAGTAAGTAACAATGGGAATCTTTCTGAGAACACCATATGGGCATGGTGATTTATAAAATTATTGTGCTCAGTCTCTCAGTCATGTCCAACTCTTTGCAGCCCCATGGACTGTAGCCTACTCCTCTGTCCATGGAATTTTTCAGGCAGGAATACTGGAGTGGGTTACCATTTCCTACTCCAGGGGATCTTCTTGACCCAGGGATTAAGCCCATGTCTCTTGGATCTCTTGCATTAGCAGGCAGATTCTTTACCACTTCACTACCTGGGAAGCCCTAATTTATGAAACAGAAGCTGCCAACTGTCCAGGAGTAGTCTCCAAGTTGTCTCTTGGACTACATTCCAATGTCTATGACCGTAGTCTGTTAACTAGTGGGGAAGGTTCATTTCATCAAATGTGAAGGCCATCTTTACATTTAGCAGTGGCTAGACAGTTGGCTAACAGAAAGATTAAACTCTGTATGCATTTGTATATGTATCTGTACGCATCAGATCAGATCAGATCAGTCGCTCAGTCGTGTCTGACTCTTTGCGACCCCGTGAATCGCAGCACGCCAGGCCTCCCTGTCCATCACCAACTCCCGGAGTTCACTCAGACTCACGTCCATTGAGTCAGTGATGCCATCCAGCCATTTCATCCATGTAATTTAAAAATAACAGTTGCATATGACAGTGTATTTGAGAAAGTCTTCAGAGTAAAACACCTGTAGAATTAAAAAAATACATAAAAATAAAATGCCAGAGCTAAAAGTGCCTTAGAAGTCTCTTTCTCTCCACCTCAACCTGGCATGATAAGTAGAAAAAAGTGATATCAAGGAAGGGGAAATGATTTGTTTAAGATCCAGTAGCTTTCCTGCCACTTCCTGGTTAGATCCTCAGTGGAATTTCAATGACTTTCACTCACTGCCAGCCCTTTAGCTGGTGGGAACCTGCTGTACAGTGTGGGGAGCTCAGCTTGGTGCTCTGTGGTGACCTAAAGGATTGGGGTGGGGATGTGTGGGAGGGAGGTTCCGGAGGGAGGGGATATATGTGTACATATGGCCGATTCACTGTGTTGTACAGGAGAAGCTAACACAACACTGTAAAGCAACTATACCCTAGTTAAATAAAGTGAGGCAGTAAATAGGGCTGAGAGTCAGACTGGAGAGTACAAATGAAGACCATTAGCTGCTGCAGAAAGAGCTTCGTTTATCAGGAGGAACCCACAAGGTAGTGGCAAGAATGTTCTTTGGCTGGTTGCTTTCCTCCCCTACCCCACCCTACCCATCTGGACTACAGAGACAGTCCGTGCTCTGTCCAGGGGGGCAGTGCTCTTTTATCTCATCCTCAATAGTTTCTTGTTCTCATTTATCAAAGTATCTGATGCTTTTTTCCCCTGCCTGAGTCAGAAATGTCCACTCCCATTTAAAGTGATTTTTTTTTTTTTTTTGGAGGGGAGGGAGTTTAACCACGGCTCAGAGGATAAGGAATCCACCTGCAATTCAGGAGACACAGGAGATGTGGGTTGGATCCCTTAGTGGGGAAGATCCCTGGAGAAGGAAATGGCAACCCACTCCAGTAGTCTTGCTTGGGAAATCCCATAGATAGAGATGCCTGGCAGGTTACAACCTAGTCCATGGGGTCGCAAAGAGTTGGACACAACTGAGCACGAGGCACATTGCACGTCTGAGACTAGATAATAAAATACTTTCATAAGGGTCAAAATGTAAAGTTAAACCTGTCTTATGATGCAGAGGGGAATTCTCTCTGCTTTTCCAAGAATGAGATGCAGGGAGGAGTCATGGAAACCAATACATGTACAAAAAAATTGTAAAAGACATCAGAGAACCATCTGAACCTATGGTTTCTTGCAGTATTTTTCTCAGGCTTTGAGACCTTTGAGAATTTTTTTTTTTCCTCATCATATGTAAGAAAATAAGAATAGTCTTCTAGGACAGAGAACAATATATCTTTTCTACAACATTAGATTAAGCAGGCTGACAGAGAATCAAAGCATTTCTTACTAGGACATAGATTGATGATAAAGTTCTCTAGCGATATTTGGGATTCTTGAGAGAAGTAGTTGTTTCTGGCTCCAAAAAATCTAACTGAATTTCCATCTGAATTTGAACTAAGGTCATGATAACCCAGTATCATCCTGGAAAGAACGAAGTTACTTCTTCAAGCAGCTTTTGTTTGAAAAGCTTTGAATAAATTAAGAATAATAGATAATATATTAGTATAGAATAGTAAATAGTAATTATAGTAATATAATAGTAAATAGTTATTTTAGTTATCCTAAAAAATTTAGAGGACATGAAATTTTCTGAAAGAGGAAATTTAGGAAATGAATGGAATTAAGTGTCTTCATTTATAAAGAACTATAATACTGTTCAGTGGTAGAATGATAATAACTGTGCAGATGAAACAAATTTGGAAAATTTTAGTATGCTGGCAAAGATTAATTAAATTAATCTTGATAAAGGAAATGGGAAAAACTGCAGTAAATAAGAATAAATTATTTTTCTGGGATTAAAGTCCACTGACTACAAGCATCTGGGAATATCTTCCAGTAAGAGTTCACAAAAAGTCTGCATGCAAAGCAATTGAAGTTATAATAGAAACTCTCATTTAGTTGGCACTTGCTGTGGACCAAGTTCCGGGTTAGGGTTTTACAAGTGATACCTAATGTAATCCTTATGACAATCCAGTGAATCAGATGTTTTTACTCATGTCTTACAGATACAGGAAGTGGAGGTTTAAAAATGTTAAGTAACATGTCTGAGATTTTAGAGCAAAAAGTGAACTAGAATTTTAAACTATATCTAACTCCACATCTTTTACTTTAATCACTGGATTGCTTTTTCTGCATCCATTGCTTCCTTTAACTGTCACTTTGTAAAGTTCAATCTAAACATCTATCAGGAATCTCTGTGGATCTTGGAAATAAAATCAATTCTCCTTTTTTAATTTGAGTTTTTTAGTTTTAGTTTATTCAGTTCAGTCTGATGGTTATTTATCAAAACATTGTAATTCCAAAAATTAGACTGAGATTTTGAATCAATTTAAATTAGATGAAATTTTACATATTGTATGTGAAAATATGCATAGCTTACCATTTAAAAAAATGTTATCTGTCTAAATTTTAGCATTTTATAGTATAAGCATATTTGTTTGATGTTACTCTTTTTAAAAACATATCTGCTTTTCAGCTAGATTTAGTGTTTGCTAGCATAAGCATATTTATATTAAATTAGCATTCTGTTGGATTCAAAATATTTGCTTTTTGCTTCAGTGGATGCCTGTTAGTCACATAAAAATCTGTTTTTGACATTTGCTATTTAACAAGTCCATTATTTGGCACCTAGTATCTTAAAAGTGACCGCTTCAAGAACTGACTGTGACTTGAGTAGTTCTTCTGAACAGATGAGGTTATTATATGCCTGTAACTGGCTCAAAGCTTGTATTTTATTTACAAGGTGACAGTTGACACATTTGATTAATGTCAGTCTGAAGAGAAAATTGCTGGCATCTGAAAAATGTAAGCCAAAAATCAAAGAGAGGCACTGCTTTTTATATGTCCCATGAGGATACAGCTTAAGCAAAAGGGTTCTCATTTGGCTCTGGTGATGTAGTTCATGGTTCACTTCTAAAACCGAGACAATCCTACCCAGCTGTCCATTCTTTATGAAATATGTTACAAATTTGCAAAGTCATTGCCAACTCAGGCACATTGGTAGGTGGAGAATCACACAAGTGTATCATAATGGAATAAATCTTAGGAAGATAGGTGCTGATTTTGGGGGTCCAGAGCAAAGGGTATTTTCCTGGTGGCTCAGTAGTAAAGAATCTGCTTGCAATGCTGGAGACATGCAGAAGATATAGGTTCGATTGTGCTTGGGAAGACCCCCTAGAGTAGGAAATAGCAATCTGCTCCAGTATTCTTGTCTGGAAAATTCTATGGACTGAGGAACCTAGTGGGTTACGATCCATGGGGTCATAAAGAGCCAAACATGACTGCTCATGCACGCACGAGCAAAGGGTGCTGCCTCCTCATGGTTTTCCGGAAAGGAAATCGATTCGGGAAAGGATTACAAATAAGGTGGTATTTCTCTGGGTTTTAAGGCTTTCATGAAACACCAGAAAAGCAAGGCCACCATTCATCAGAGGGATTTGCTATTGAGAAACTTGAATTGATAGCTACTTTTCTTTGAGTTTTCTAGTGGAAATTAACCTTTATTTGTTCTTTCCACACAGAGAACATTTTTGTCTGCTGTTTCCCTACACATCCCACTAATAGCCAGGCCTTGGCTCTTAGGTGTCTGTCATTATAGAGACATCCTAAGGTCCTAGGAGTCAAATGCAGATCACGTAATGTGGACAATCTTCCAGAGGCAACGTTTCCTCTTTGCATGGAACTAGCCTCAGAAGACAGCATCATGCAGGTGAAAATCATATTCAATCCATTGACAACAGTTTAGTTCTCTGTTAGGTCATTGAACATTCCTTAAGTCATTTCCTATTCCAAATCAGGCTACCTGCCTAGAAAATAATCAAGTTGTGCCAAACTGTAATTTACCTCCTTAGTCTTTTGAGTCTCAGTAGGTTTTCAGGGATCAAAGCAAGGAAGCTAGTGTGGGCACCGAAATGAAGTGAAAGTCGCTCAGTTGTGTCCAACTCTTTGTGACTTCATGGACTATACAGTCTATGGAATTCTCCAGGCCAGAATACTGGGGTGGGTAGCCTTTTCATTCTCCAGGGGATCTTCCCAACACAGGGATAGAACCCAGGTCTCCCACATTGCAGGCAGATTCTTTACCAACTAAGCCACAAGGGAAGCCCAAGAATACTGGAGTGGGTAGCCTATCCCTTCTCCAGAGGATCTTCCTGACCCAGGAATTGAACCAGGGTCTCCTGCATTGCAGGCAGATTGTTTACCAGCTGAACTATGAGGGAAGCACTCTAGTGTGAGCACTAGCTTACTGCATTTGCTTGGCTTGGCATCAAAGCCAAATGATGACTATATGCCTCTTCTCCCCCTCCACTGCCCAGGGAGATCTTGTCGGCACCCACTATATTCATCTCCTACATTTGCAGGGCATGTTAAATCCTGGACTACGATTTGAAAGGGAGACCACTCTTATCTCACTAACCATAAACTTCATTTTTTTCTTTTTTTGAGAAATTGAAAGAATTATACTGCTTGGGGGAGTCAGACAGTTGTTGGTACCCTATGTGATACATTTACAATTTGACATTTTCTAAGAGGGAGAAACATTTTACCATTGGGCCAACTTTTTTTGAGTGGAACTACTCTAAGAGATTTTGGAAGCAATTGAGATTTACCTCATAACTGTGGCTCTTCATCTTGTTTCTACTGTGATACATATGTTGATATTGAGTTGGCCAAAAAATTCATTCAGGTTTTTTCCACACGATCTTTCTGAAAAATCTAAATGAACTTTTTGGCTAACCCAATATGTGACATATTCTCATGAGTAAATATAGATTTGAAAGTTGAGTTGCTACTTACATGAAAGGGGTTTTTGGATAATGCCCAAATCATGTGCTCTAGGCTCTATCCCTTTTTCAAAACTCGTGTCTCAGTATCCCAGGTGAGGAGAACTGAATGTCAAACTGTAAAGATTGGCTTTGCCTCCCTCGTGTTTCTGGCTAATTTAAAGACCTAGGACACACATCCAATGATGTGGGCAAAGGGGTCAAGGTGGGGAGTGAGTAGGGGTCAGTGTGTTTTCTGCTTGCAGTGAAATTTCATCTCACGTCTTCATTAAGGACATTGCCACTTTCTATTAGATATTAATCACTGGAGTTCCTCAAATCTCATTTGTAGGCCTTTTTCTTTCTTACTTTGCACTCTTAAGAAATCTTACCCTCATCCATGACTTCAGTGACCATGTATCTGTATTCTGTTGACTCCCAGAATTGTTTTTCTAGCCTAGACCAATTTTATAACCTTTATCCTTATGTTTAGGTATGTCCCAAATGTAAGGGTTAACTTGTCACTTTCCCCTAAATCCAATGTACTTACCTGGTTCACTTACAGATATGTATTAATTCTATAATATTTCTGTCCAGGTTTATTTGTATCATCAGAACCTTTATTCAAGTTGCCATTTTCCCCTGTTGATTCAGGGGTAAAGAACACACCTGCCAATGCAGGAGGCATGGGTTTTATCCCTGGGTTGGGAAGATCCTTTGGAGAAGGAAATGGAAACCCACTCCAGTATTCTTGCCTAAGAAATCCCATGTACAGAGGAACCTGGCAGGCTACAGTCCATGCACGGGGTTGCAAAGAGTTGGACATGACTTAGAGACTGAGCATGCAGGCATGGACAACTGTGACTGTTATCTCAATATTGTCACCAAATACATATTTAGTTGTTAGTCACTCATATGTTTAGCAGGATGTGCAGTGGGACTTTTCTGATTGTTTTGGAATTTTTGCCAAAGCAAGGAGATTAGATGAAAGATACTCCTTAATTCTAATGTGCTGCTGGTTATCTCTATAATTGTTAGACAATCCACTGCATGATACCATCTGGCTTAGAGAAAAAAACTTGAACTCCAGTTTATTAAGGAAATTCAAAGATGAACAGAGTATTTCTAGAACCCAGACACCCTCAGCATGAGAATATTTTTGTTAATTTTTGGAATTTATAAGCTCTCAGTTTATTCAATCAGGCAGTGATAAAAACAGATTATTAAACAACATCATGGCTGTTTGAGAGCTAATTTTGTTTACTTACTTCTATCCTTTGACTCTTGCCATTCCTTTTGACTAGGCTTTATCCTCTACTTGGAGTAACTGTTTTACTGCTTTTCTAGCTTCTGAATTTCTAGATACATTTTTATAGAGATTGGCATGTCTTCAGAGGCAAAATTCTGCAGCCTTTCTTTATGTTCAAGTTATTACACCTTACAAAAATGATGTCAAGTATTAACCTTCTGCCCACAATATGTATGTGAGGTCATGAAAGCAACTAGTGAGGATAGATTCCTCTTGAGATTTCAGTATCTCTATATATGATCTATCTTTGGTACTTTGACTGTAGGAAGCACCAACTCAGTTTGTTTTCCAGTAAACTATAATTCCCTGGAATTATCCAACAATTGTACAGTTTTAAAAGTTATGTGGAAATGCATCCTTTGTGTGTTAATTGCACTCTTTTTGTGGTTACTGATTGTTTGACTACATCAACCCATTCTTATATCATCCATCTTTCCAGCGTGGCCTCTGCAGAGAAGCTATGTTCTCAGTTCTATAAACTCACCTAAATAGAAGAGAAAAATTAGATACACTGAGCAAGGACAAGAGGATTGGAATATAATTCTATTTTTCTTTAAATAGCCTGATTTTTTTGATCTTCTCTGCTAAGCCAAATGGTGATTCCCAAATGCTCAGTGGTAAAGAATCCACTTGCCAGTGTGGGAGATGCAAGAAACATGAGTTCAATCCCTGGATCATGAAGATCCCTCGGAGAAGGAAATGGGGACCCACTCCAGTATTATTGCCTGGGAAATTCCATGGACAGAGAAGCCTGGTGGGCTATAGTCCATGGGTTGGCAAAGAGTCAGATGTGACTGAGCACGCACACACTAAGCCAAATGGCATTTGGTACATAAATTTTTCAAAAGTACAAGTACAGTTTTTTCAAAAAGTACAAGTATGAAAGACATCTGCAGATGTGGGAGGTTATAAATGTAAATATATTCCTAAGTATTTTATTCTTTCCATTGCAATGGTGAATGGAATTTTTTCCTTAATTTCTCTTTCTGTTTTTTCATTATTAGTGTATAGGAATGCAAGGGATTTCTGTGTGTTGATTTTATACCCTGCAACTTTACTATAATCATTGATTAGCTCTAGTAATTTTCTGGTAGAGTCTTTAGAGTTTTCTATGTAGAGGATCATGTCATCTGCAAATACTGAGAGTTTTACTTCTTCTTTTCCAATTTGGATTCCTTTTATTTCTTTTTCTGCTCTGATTGCTGTGCCAAAACTTCCAAAACTATGTTGAATAGTAATGGTGAAAGTGGGCACCCTTGTCTTGTTCCTGACTTTAGAGGAAATGCTTTCAATTTTTCACCATTGAGGATAATGTTTGCTGTGGGTTTGTCATATATAGCTTTTATTATGTTGAGGTATGTTCCTTCTATTCCTGCTTTCTGGAGAGTTTTTATCATAAATGGATGTTGAATTTTGTCCTAAAGAAACTAAAGACCTATATATAGAAAACTATAAAACACTGGTGAAAGAAATCAAAGAGGACACTAATAGATGGAGAAATATACCATGTTCATGGATTCAAAGAATCAATATAGTGAAAATGAGTATACTACTCAAAGCAATTTATAGATTCAATGCAATCCCTATCAAGCTACCAACGGTATTCTTCACAGAGCTAGAACAAATAATTTCACAATTTGTATGGAAATACAAAAAACCCTGAATAGCCAAAGCTATCTTGAGAAAGAAGAATGGAACTGGAGGAATCAACCTGCCTGACTTTAGGCTCTACTATAAAGCCACAGTTATCAAGACAGTATGGTACTGGCACAAAGACAGAAATATAGATCAATGGAACAAAATAGAAAGCCCAGAGATAAATCCACTCACATATGGACACCTTATCTTTGACAAAGGAGGCAAGAATATACAATGGATTAAAGACAATCTCTTTAACAAGTTGTGCTGGGAAATCTGGTCAACCACTTGTAAAAGAATGAAACTTTCTAACACCATACACAAAAATAAACTCAAAATGGATTAAAGATCTAAACGTAAGACCAGAAACTATAAAACTCCTAGAGGAGAACATAGGCAAAACAGTCTCCGACATACATCACAGCAGGATCCTCTATGACCCACCTCCCAGAATATTGGAAATAAAAGCAAAAATAAACAAATGGGACCTAATTAAACTTAAAAGCTTCTGCACATCAAAGGAAACTATTAGCAAAGTGAAAAGGCAGCCTTCAGAATGGGAGAAAATAATAGCAAATGAAGCAACTGACAAACAACTAATCTCAAAAATATACAAGCAACTCCTACAGCTCAACTCCAGAAAAATAAATGACCCAATCAAAAAATGGGCCAAAGAACTAAATAGACATTTCTCCAAAGAAGACATACAGATGGCTAACAAACACATGAAAAGATGCTCAACATCACTCATTATCAGAGAAATGCAAATCAAAACCCCACTATGAGGTACCATTTCACACCAGTCAGAATGGCTGTGATCCAAAAGTCTACAAGCAATCAATGCCGGAGAGGGTGTGGAGAAAAGGGAACTGTCTTACACTGTTGGTGGGAATGCAAACTAGTACAGCCACTATGGAGAACAGTGTGGAGATTCCTTAAAAAACTGGAAATAGAACTGCCTTATGATCCAGCAATCCCACTGCTGGGCATACACACTGAGGAAACCAGAAGGGAAAGAGACACGTGTACCCCAGTGTTCATCGCAGCACTGTTTATAATAGCCAGGACATGGAAGCAACCTAGATGTCCATCAGCAGATGAATGGATAAGAAAGCAGTGGTACATATACACAATGGAGTATTACTCAGCCATTAAAAAGAATACATTTGAATCAGTTCTAATGAGGTGGAAGAAACTGGAGCCTATTATACAGAGTGAAGTAAGCCAGAAAGAAAAACACCAATACAGTATACTAACGCATATATATGGAATTTAGAAAGATGGTAACAATAACCCTATATGCGAGACAGCAAAAGAGACACTGATGTATAGAACAGTCTTATGGACTCTGTGGGAGAGGGAGAGGGTGGGAAGATTTGGGAGAATGGCATTGAAACATGTATAATATCATGTATGAAACGAGTTGCCAGTCCAGGTTTGAAGCACCATACTGGATGCTTGGGGCTGGTGCACTGGGACGACCCAGAGGGATGGTATGGGGAGGGAGGAGGGAGGAGGGTTCAGAATGGGGAACACATATATACCTGTGGTGGATTCATTTCGATATTTGGCAAAACTAATATAATATTGTAAAGTTTAAAAATAAAATAAAATTTAAAAAAATGACTGTACATGTTATTTTTTAAAACCATAGATGGTTCATAAATTGTACTAAAATACAGTGTATTTTCCTGAAATATATTGCATTTGAGAGGATCTGTTTGAAGAATTGGACCATGGAAAGTGCATTGCAAAGAGATAAGTACATGTCAAGTGTTGTTGTGACTATATAAAAATTTTGTTTGAAGCACACAGAAATTAAAACAGTTATTTTTGTTTTTCATGATACTCACAGGGTGGCTTTAAGTCTCAGAACATGATAGGAGGAAAACAAGAGAAGGTACTGGTACATTTCACAGCAACAAGTGTTGTGTGAGTAAGATGCATCAAATCACACTCACTTAAGGTAACTCAGAGATAAGTCATATTTATATTTTCAGCAAATGATTTATTTTTCAGATGTCTCATTATTTAAAAGTGCCAGTTGAAATCAGAGTACTGAATTTTTAAGACAATGAAAATCATTCTATCAGTTAGGTTTTATTCCTTTTGAAGAAAGAACTATATAGGTAATTTCTATTAATAATTAAAAAGGCATTTACGTCCATGTTTTTTGTAGCTCCAAAGAGATTGTACTTCAAACACAATCCTTATAAACTGTGCAGCTAATGCCAGGTGTACAGTTAGGTATTATTTAGAGATTTCAGCCACATAATCAATCAGAAGAATAATTCCTATCTAGAAGGGGAAGAAAACTCTTTTATCAGTTGTGAAATAAATTCTGGATGGGAAGTGTGTTTATTAAATTGATTTATTTGGATAATTGGGGGCTTTAAAGTTGATTCATAGGATGTTAGTGAAAATGACAGGTCAAAGACTTTTGAAAATACTTTCCTTCAGAAAAGCAATGAGAAAACTGGCAAAAATTGTCAGAATTAAAGTTTTCAGAACACTGGAAATTAAGAGGCGATATGAGTACAATAAATCAAGAAAAGTGGCTGAATCTCAGTAAGAACAGAGTGCTCTGTGATATTTTAATTTATTGTAATCCCATCTTCTAATCTCCTGCTCTGTGGCAGCCTTGAAGATCATCACTATGCAATCACAGTGAAACCAGCAGCCTGACAGCAACTGGAAGGGTTATAAATGGGTAAAAGTTCCTTCAACAACCATTTTCCAGAGCATTGCCATTATTTGTCCTGTTTGGTGGCTCACCAGGAGATCCTACCAGCAAGACTGTCATTTGAGCTCAGTCAGATCACCAGATCACCAGGCCTCTTCTCTGTGGGTGTTTGTCAGAAACAATTGCCTTAATTGCATAGCTGTCTAATGCAGGGAATAACTGTTGGGGCCAACAATATACCAGCCATAAAACTATAGAGGAAAATCGGGGAAATAAAATTTCCACAGGGGCTTTGAAAAATGCTAACATATTCCTGAGGCTTCCCGGATGACTCAGTGGTGAAGAATCTACCTGCCAATGCAGGAGACATGGATTCAATCCCTGGGTCAGGAAGAACTCCTGGAGAAGGAAATGGCAACCCTCTCCAGTATTCTTGCCTGGGAAATCCCATGGACGGAGGAGCCTGATGGACTACAGTCCATGAGGTCACAAAAGATTTGGACTCGACTTGGCAACTAAACAACAGCAACAACATATTAACATATTCCAGGGAGTCTATAAGGCCATGTACATGCACAGGGATGTGAGGATGCTTAGTAAAGACCGAAGAAGGCCCTAAGTTTTCACCTCTGGTTCTTTTTGACGTCCTGTACAAGTAGGAAGTGAAGGCTAAGACAGAGTTGTCAACAGCCTAGCTAAATATTATGAAGTATTACTGGAACTTAGTGAGAATCAGAGCCATAAAGAAAGGGTCACCCAGGAAGAGCTTTAACCTCCCATCAGCCAAATCTAGCTGAAAGCCAGGTGGTAAGAGGATCCAGGATGGATTCAAACCTAAGACAGAAGAAGAGATAGGTCTAGCTATTGCCAGAGGGCATTTTTGAATTAAGAGGAAATGGTGACAAGGCTTCTTTTGGAAGATTGTTAGGCTCCAGGGGGAAATAATCAAAGCCCTCAGAGAAACAAAGTGATCAGTGGTTGTCAGAGACTGAAGGGCAGTGAGAAGATGGCTGCAAATGGACACACAAACTTTTGGGGATAAGGGAAGTATTTTGTATCTTGACTGTGGCATTGGTTAAATAATTGCTATTTTTCAAAACCCTTTCAACTGTACACTTTACACTGGTAAAATTTTTGTATAGCACTGCAGATGGTAATTGCAGCCATGAAATTAAAAGACACTTACTCCTTGGAAGGAAAGTTTTGACCAACCTAGACAGCATATTAAAAAGCAGAGATATTACTTTGCCAACAAAGGTCCGTCTAGTCAAGGCTATGGTTTTTCCAGTGGTCATGTATGGTTGTGAGAGTTGGACTGTGAAGAAAGCTGGGCGCCGAAGAATTGATGCTTTTGAACTGTGGTGTTGGAGAAGACTCTTGAGAGTCCCTTGGACTGCAAGGAGATCCAACCAGTCTATTCCATAGGAGATCACTCCTGGTTGTTCTTTGGAAGGAATGATGCTAAAGCTGAAACTCTAGTACTCTGGCCACCTCATGTGAAGAGTTGACTCACTGGAAAAGACTGATGCTGGGAGGGATTGGGGGCAGGAGGAGAAGGGGACGACAGAGGATGAGATGGCTGGATGGCATCACTGTCTTGATGGATGTAAGTTTGGGTGAACTCCGGGAGTTGGTGATAGACAGGGAGGCCTGGCGTGCTGCGATTCATGGGGTCGCAGAGTCAGATATGACTGAGCGACTGAACTGACACCTCAATCACCTGCACTTGAAAAAACAAATGCCTGGCTCATCTGGTAAAAAAATCCTCTTACAATGCAGGAGACCTGGGTTCGATCCCTGGGTTGGGAAGATTCTCCTGCAGATGGGAATGGCTACTCGCTCCAGTATTCTGGCCTGGAGAATTCTATGGACTGTATAGTCCATGGGGTCGCAAAGAGTCGGACACAACTGAGTGACTTTTAATTTCACTTTTCTAAATAATAAGACAAAGACTAATAGTGCAACTAAAAATGGACAAGAAAACAAAAAGGCAATTTATAGAAGAGACACTTTTAATAGTTCCCCCTTACAAAAACAGGAGAGTACTCAACCCCTAGAATAATCAGTAATATTTGACTTTATACAAGGTAACATTTCATATTCTATTGACAACAATTTTTAATGTGTAAAATGTGGAAAAATTAGAACCTCAGGGTAGAAATGTAATTTCAGGGGGGAAAAAAACCACTTAGAATATAAGAGGATCTTGAAAATAATATATATGCACTCCATATGACCCAGAAATTTCATTTCTAGACATTTATATGGAAAATTCCCTAAATAGGAAATGTGTATAAGGAGCTTGTATCAGCAGTTTTTCTACCTGTACTTTTCTGAATCTGTAAAAGATCTTTGTAAGACTGGTTTACTTTCATCAATGTTAGTACAAACATTGATTCTACTATAAGGCCTTCCATAACTATCCATTCTAAATTAGAACATCCTCCCACTTAGCAGGAGAGAGATGACCTTTTCTACTTCCTTGTCTAAACAGGACCTCCACCAAAAACTGGCATATTAGACATTCAGATATTTAATGAGTAATAATATTGCTTGTTAAAACAAAATACTGGAAACAAATGTACATCAATATTGGATACTATTACATCAGATATAAAAAAACTATAAATTAAAGAGTATGCACTTGGTAAAACACATAGTGGTCAGTGAAATAAATCAAATTTTTAAATTGTATAGTTAGTATTAAATCATTTAATGTAAAGACAGCATCCTCTAGGCACTGCTACTCAAAGTGTATTCTGAGAATCAGTGTGGATTTATGAACTGTTCCTTATGGCTCATTACAAAAAAATCAGAAATGCTTTAAAAAATGTATGGCTGTTCAATATTGCCACAACATCTGAGGATGCATTCAGTGGGATTTGCCTCACTGAGCCTCAAAGTAAGAGATGCGTTTAGTGTGGTTGAACTCACTAATGAATTGCTTATCGCTTAAGCTGCATATCAGCCACCTGACCATGGCATCAGACATGGTCTGCAACAGATTGTGGAAAACACAAAATTCAAAACTAAAACATTTAACCCTTCATTATATATAGATACACATAACTTTCAGACAGTATTCTATATTGTTAATGCTTATGCCTATGTATGAGAAGTATGCTGCTGCTGCTGCTAAGTCGCTTTGGTCGTGTCTGACTCTTCGCGACCCCATGGACTGCAGCCCACCAGGATCCTCCATCCATGGGATTTATGAACCCTGGAAAAATACAGACACTGAATTCATGATAGTGGTTGTAGGTTTGTGAGGATAGATAGAAGAAGGAGACTAGAAAATGAAAATAAATGAGGTTTTATCTTTATCTAGAATGCTTTAATCTACTTATTAAAATAATAATAAGGCAAATGTGACAGGCAATTATTAATTCTGAGTGTACAGTATTTATTTTTGTTAATATTATGATTTATACTTTTATGCCTTTTTCTCAAAATAAAACTGATAAAAAAGAAAGGAATTCTTCTAATTTAGAACAGGAAGTCAATTAACTCCAAGAAGAATGTCCTCAATAAGAGGAATGAAATGGATCCCAGCAATGGAAAAATGAACTAAAGAGCTGGACAGCATTCTGCTTCATAGCTCACAAAGGGGAGAAAAAGCCAATTAGTTTCTAGGTGAAAATCAAAAGCTCCATGAGAAATAAATGGTTCAGATTTCAAGAAAATGATCATATGGTTTTACAGATCTAATGCAGTTTAAAGAAAGAGCCCTGGCTTCCTAGTATGTTAGGAATATCTTACATGGCACAAAGATTGTGACATTTAACACAAGGAGGATAAAAGGTTATCCTAAAGGATAACTTTTGCTGGGTTCTGTAGTAAATATTTACATAGTCATGATAATGGGATTATCATTGTTTTTCAATGTTTAAAGTCCTATGAAACAAACATGGATGACTTAAATATGGTGACAGAGTAGAATGTAGACATTATCCATAGGCAATATAAGAGTAGAAATATAACTTGTCCTTTCCGTAACTTAGTCAAACATACGGGTAGTCCAATAATTTCATGAAAGATTTGGAGAATTAAATTGGATGTCATTTGACTATACACACTTGTAGCTTTACTGTGTGGATATAATTAGAAAATAATTCAGTATAATATTAGAAAAAAGTAGATTAGCTGAATCCATTGAAAAATACCTGAGAGGAAGATTAGAGACTGAAATAAGATCTGAATTAATTAAGTTGTAAATTGAACCTATGGTAATTGGGCTGAAGACAACCCTATCTGGAGGCCATGGTCTAAGAATCTCTGTTGATGTAGTGTCTATAGAGTAAGGCTTGTTTGTTCCTCATAATCTTGAGAAAAATCAACCAGCATGTGTGTGCTCTATATTTAAGGCCCCCAAATCTCTTTTTGTGAAAAACATTTAGTCAAGTAAGAAATGTTCTCTACATTAATGTAAGAATGTAAGTCCAAATTGCTCAAGATCACTTTTTTAAGTGGCTAATGAATTTGGTCCTGGGAAATTTTTAATTTTTTTAAATTTTATTTTGACTGCACTCGGTCTTCATTGCAGAACAGGCTCTTTGTTGTGGTTCTGTGAGCTCAGTTGTCTTTTGGCATGTGAGATCTTGGTTCCCTGAATAGGAATTGAACCCATATCCCCTACATTGGAATGTGGATTATTTACCACTGGACTATCAGGGAAGTCCCAGCCCTGGAAAGGTTTAACATTAAAGATGGAGATAATGAGATAAATTGAGTCATTTTATTGATATTTTTAAGCAAGTTTGAAAATATTCTTTTCATTAGTTATTTCAATTCGTACTTATACTTTAAGAGAATTAAATTGGAAAGGTATTGTTTGATGACTCTTCATTGATAGTGCTTAAAAATAAAATTGAATATATTTAGTAAATTTAAAACTGTTTAGGGGAATTTAACTTGTCAAATGGCAATAGTTTAGTTGAGTCACTTAGTCATGTCCACCTCTTTGTGACCCCAGGGACTGCAGCACACCAGGCTTCCCTGTCTTATCACCAACTCCCAGAGCCTGATCAAATTCAAGTCCATCGAATTGGTGATGCCCTCCAATCATCTCATCCTCTGTTATCCCCTTCTCCTCCTGCCTTCAATCTTTCCCAGCATCAGGGTCTTTTCCAATGAGTCAGTTCTTCGCATCAGGTGGCCAAAGTATTGGAGCTTCAGCTTCAGCATCATTCCTTCCAATGGATATTCAGGACCGATCTCCTTGCAGTCCAAGGGACTCTCAAGAGTCTTCTCCAACACCAGTTCAAAAGCATCAATTCTTTAGCACTCAGCTTTCTTTATGGTTCAACTTTCACATCCATACACGACTCCTGGAAAAACCATATATTTGACTAGATGGACCTGTGTTAGCAAAGTAGCGCCTCTGCTTTTTAATATGCTGTCTAGGTTGGTCATACTTTTCTTCCAAGGAGCAAGCGTCTTTTAGTTTTATGGCTGCAGTCACCTTCTGCAGTGATTTTGGAGCCCAAGAAAATACAGTCTGTCACTGTTTCCATTATTTCCCACCTATTTGCCATAAAATGATGGGACCAGATACCATGATCTTAGTTTTTTGAATGCTGAGTTTCAAGCCAGCAATGGCAATAGCCTTCTTTAAAAATTGTTAAAATTTCCAGATTTATAAATGTAATGATGTAATCCACATATTGGGTTAAAAAAATCCATTAAGAACTGAACATTTTAATTTTTGATAAATCAAGTACCACTTATCAAAAACCTACAGTGGTTGTGTACAATAGCAATCATCAAAGATATAAAAAAGCACATTGATAAAAACATATGTTTGATGCAAGGTAGAAGGGGACTAGGGGATGTAGAAAGAAAAGTAGAAGTACTGATTTTTGTAAAATATATTGAAACATTAAAAATATCACATAAAATGTTTGGAGAAAAATACTCCCCTGTGTAAAGGGGAGAGAATGTGAAATAAACATTTAAACATAAGTCCGAATATAAAAACTATTTCTGATTCTGCTAATGGCATACTAGGTAATTTGGAACAGTCTGTCTACTGAGGACAGTGGGAAAATCTGGTCAAAATATCTTTAAAAGTACGTTTAAAGTAACTGAAATGTTAACAAGATATGAGAATCACCAGGCCAGGGAGAATAAAGGATTTGCACATTAGGATATTTTTCTCCTATGGATGATTCCTGATTTTGTGATGGGCAGACATAATAAGCCTCAATAGCATTTTTGACAGTGAGGTTAATAAGAGATAAATTGGGATATAGGTTTGCCAAGGGGGAGTAAACCCTGGTGAGTTCATTTACATCGGGTCGAGAGTCCAAATATTGCTGCATCAAAGGAGTAAGGGGAAACAATAGTCTTGCAAATATAGACAAGTAAGCCAGTGGAATAGAACAGACAGCTTAGAAACAGACCAGTGTTCAAGGACATCTGATTTATGGCAAAGGCGTAAAGGATCAGTCTTAACAAGTGATACTGAGACAATTGGATATGCATAAGGGAAAAAATGCAGATCAGTCTGTTTCTTACCTCATACCATGTGCATGTGTGTGTGTGTGTGTGTGTGCTCAGTCATGTCTGACTCTTTTGTGACCCCATAGACTGTAGCCCACCAGATTCCTCTGTCCATGGAATTTTCCAGGCAACAATACTGGAGTGGGTTGCCATGTCCTCCACCAGAGAATCTTCCTGACTCAGGGATCAGACTTACAACTCTTGCATCTCTTGCATTGGCAAGCAGATTCTTTACCACTGCACCACCTGGAAAGCCCTGTACCATATACAAAAATAAATTACAGATGGGTAAATTTAAATCTCAATGTGAAAAGTAAGCCAAAATTCTAGAATATAAGATACTATTTTCATGAATTTGTGTTGGAAAATACTTAAGTAAAATACAAAGCACTGCCATTAATGGATAAGATTGATACATTTGCCTACATTAGAAACAAGAGCTGTAAATCAGGAGATATTAAATTGAAAAATCAAGATAGAGAATTGCAGAAAATATTTACAACACATATAATTGACAAAATGTCATATCTAATACGTAACGTGTCTTCATTTGGATTTATCCTGAAGTGGAGCCTGACAAAAGGATTTGAATATACATAGTTTATTTGTGCAGTAGTCCTAAGAAGCACTTGTAAGTTGTAAGTATCTGAGGAAATGAAACAGGGAAGAGAGGCAATACAGACACATTAATGAGCAGATTACTGCAGTTTTGCTCTATCTCCATCACCATTCTTTCATCTGAGTCCTTGAATTTACAAAGTAGGAAGACTGAATGGAATTGCATTGTCAGCAACTTATACTTCAGAATTCTGCCAATCCATCAAGTGCAAATAAAACATATGAGATATAGATCAAGAAGAAATGAAAGAAAAAAAACAGAAAAACAGATATTTCTGTTTTGAAAATCAGTTTTACTGGGTAAAGTTATCTGATTGAAGGCAGGAGGAGAAGTGGGCACCAAAGGATGAGATGATTGGATAGCATCACCAGTTCAATGAACACGAGTTTGGGAAAACTCTGGGAGATAGTGGAGGACAGGGAGGCCTGGTGTGCTATAGTCCATGGCATTAGAAAGAACTGGATACAACTTAGCGACTGAACCACAGCACCAATAGCAAAGATATCTTGGTTGCTTGGTAGAGACAGTAGCTCTGAAAGGTGATATGTAATCCATTTCCTTAAATTCACTTTTAATTATTAACCACACACATGCCTTAGAACTACTAACATACCTTAGAACTACTAACAATAACATTACTGTTGGACATCAAGCAAATTTAATGTCTGCCTCCAGATCTGGGGGAAAGTTTCTTCTGGATTTATAATTATTATAAACTATTTTTGCTGTGAATGTTATGACTTGCTACAGTATTGATGGTCTAAGGCTATCTATTGGAAATGCTTGTTTATTGTTACCCTAGACATATTTTCTGCCATTTCAAACCATTCCTAACAAGGATTTTACATGAAGTCAAGTATCATAAAGAATGGTAGGTATTAAACATTAAATAGTTAAAACACTGAGCATTAGAGAGCTGTAGGGTAGCACAGAGTTGGACATGACTGATGCAACTTAGCAGCAGCAGCAGGGTAGCAGGTATAGTAATAGACATAAGCAGGGAGATTTTCTTTCTAATACACTGTTATAAACATGTAGTCAAATAGTATGGGAGGTTACTGAGTGTTTTATTTTCTTTGTAGCAGTTGCAGTCTTCCATTCTTGCGTGAAGCCACAAGAACACAGGGCTGATGCAGAGAATACTGCTGTGGGTGTCTGATGATCTGTGGTGTGACTCAAGCCCAGAGTCTAATATAAGTTTAGTCCATAGGCACAACCAGATTCCCGTTAACATTGGCAAAAGGGACTGTCTTTGTGAATTATGTAGTGATTTCCAACCTGTTGAAAGAACTTTATAAAAGAAATTACTGAAAAAGTATCAGTTTGAGGTGCCATTGTTTAAATGCCCTGCTGCTGCTGCTAAGTCGCTTCAGTCGTGTCTGACTCTGTGCGACCCCATAGACGGCAGCCCACCAAGCTCCCCTGTCCCTGGGATTCTCCAGGCAAGAACACTGGAGTGGGTTGCCATTTCCTTCTCCAATGCATGAAAGTGAAAAGTGAAAGTGAAGTCGCTCAGTCCTGTCCGACTCTTAGGGACCCCATGGACTGCAGCCTACCAGGCTCCTCCATCCATGGGATTTTCCAGGCAAGAGTACTGGAGTGGGGTGCCATTGCCCTAAGGAACTGCAGACATCACTACTGAAAAAAGTATTGTGAATGACTTTGAAGTGAGTCACGTGTGTGTCTGTATCGTTAGCCAATTAGCAGAAACTACTTCTTATGTGCCTGGGCACAGTGAATCTTAGTTAAAGAATGATGAGTCTACTGCAAAGATTAGCTGTTCCAAAATAAATTTCCCAAGGGGCCTGTGAGCCCCAGCTGGAGCAACATGACAATCTCACTTTATTGTGAAATAATATCCTATTAATTGGGAACTGAAGCAAAAATAGGTGAACGGTCATCCAACCATCTCCAAGCTAAACATATTGAATAAATCAGTAGCCTAGCTTGTCCAAAATACAACATTTGTTTTAAAAAATATTTTACCTTTAAAAAGTTGTCAGGAATTCAAGGCACAACCCATGAGCAGGATGCAGTGGGACAAACATCAGAAGGTCTGGTTCTCAGAGCAAAGTCTAGCCACAAGCTGACGAGTGACTCTCGCAAACTGTTTTTCTCTGATAAGCTTTAGCTTTCAGTAGGAGTTTCGTTGCACTATGTAACTTTTAAGATCCCATTCATCTCTCAAATCCTATTAAAGTGTATGATATGAAATTGCAATATTTGACTGATTTTATCTTCAGAAGTCCTATGTCAGGTGGTTCAACCTAAATTATCATGATCTTGAGAGGATTTATGGATACCTATAAAAATCTCCTTTGAGGCTTTTTGACATGGAACATTGAATATTCTTACTTATGATTACAAATAACCAAGTGAAAGATGTTGTGTGCCCCTGGCATGGAGAGCCAAACTCTTGACAGCAAAGTAAGGGTTTATTGCAGGGTACCAAGCAAGGGAGACAAGCCTGGTCTCTCAGCTAATGGTTTTCAAAAGGGGATGAACAAAGAGTCAGGGATTAATTGCCATCACGTGACATTTCTTAACTGTAGTTTCAGGAGTCAGGATGTCTATGATTTATGGTGGTCCATGGGGGTCTGTGAGTTATTGCCCTGGAGAGACCACCTGAATTTTTCCTTTAATGATGTTATTGACAACAGTGATTTTAGTCATCTGACTCTGGTTGAGTAGTGTTCAGTTAGCATGGGATTGAGATCAGAGGTGACAAGAAAGGGAATAAAGTCATGGATAGAGGAGTTAATCATAAACTCAGCAGGGGAACTCAGTTTTAGGGGCACTCAGCTTCATTTCCCAATCATGTGTTAATTTTCCTCAGATCTTTGGGGGAAAGAAGTGATGACCACTCTGGCTACTTCCTGCTGAAACAGGGCATAGTTCTGTCTCAGTTTGCTTCATGGAAATTCTGTACATCATGTCACAAATATTCCTAAGTTCCAAGTTTGGGATTTGAGTTTTACATGATTAAGATCTCAGTCCCTTGGTACACTATTTTGGTGCAACAGCTAAAAGGACATTCTGTAGTCAGGTGCCAAATTAGAAGTAGGAAGAACAATGATAACCTGTGCTTTAATAAACTTTGGAAAATAGATCTTATTCTCTGGGGAATTCAGGAGAAAGTCCTGAAAACAAGCGTGTATCTGGCACTTCTGGGGAGAGTTGTGGTCAGGTAACCAGCTGCCTAGTTCTGTCTAAGTAGATTTTAACTTCTAATGTGGTATTAATATATACATAATGGGGCGATTGGTCACAGCGTATATGTCTCCTTTTTCTGCTGAAATCTAGTAAAAGGCAATTTTATTGTCTAGTACTATTCTGGCCAAAAGAATATAGTGCCTTCTGTGGGGAGGGTATGGCTTGAACTGTCTCATTTGTTATTACTCCTAAAGTTAGAAAAAGTTTGATTGTTAGAAGAGGAGACCTTAGGACCATAAGGTGAGATTTGACAATTGCTAGAAGCTTTTCTTTTTTTAATGGCTGAGTGTGTTCTTGAGTCTGATACAGTTCAGAAAACTCAAGTTCTTAGTAATACAGAAACATATGGGCAGCTGTGTCCACAATGGCCACCTAGCTCTATTTTGGATGCCTGAATCAGTTACTCTATTTTGATTTTTTAAATGCATTCTTTTTCTTAATGGTTAAAGCGTATGTGCAATGTTTTTTTGACAGGCCACAGAACAGGTCATTTTGGTTATCATAAAGCTTAAGTCAGATGGTGTATAATCCAGAATGATTTCCTTATACCTCAAAATGTGAAAATTTCTTCTATCAGTTCCTGTTTTATTTGCCAGTCTTTCAAAAGAAAGCATTGATGATGCCCTTTAAGGTCAGTGTGGTCACCAAGGGTTCATGTCCCTTGGTGCTAGAACTCATACGTGTGTGTGTGTGTGTGTGTGTGTATGCTTAGTTACCCACTATGGGGGAAAACTAATCAGACATAGTGAATACGCTCTATGAGGTATGCTAATGGGGAAACATGTCATGGGCTATACAATTTATCAGACATACTGAACTGTCACACAAACCTTGTACTTGTGCTTTTATCAGTAGACTTAAAGCGAGCAGTGATGCCTGAGTAGTTGTACTCTGTAAGTACTTCACTGGACAATTCTCTTCTCATCCTGAACATTGTGGGCAACAGTATGGTTAGGGGTAAACCAAAGCTTTCTATTCTGATAGGGAGGTAAGCTTTTGTTAAATAATTCTATTGAATTAGTAGAATGATTCTTACAGTCTTGGTCCGAATTCCGGGATCAGTTGTCTACAACTACTGTCTTCTTATCCTGGTGTGGGTGTTGCCTGGGGTCAGAATTTTTTTTCTTTAATTGACCTGTTCAGTGCAGAGGCCCTTGTTAAGTGTGAAATGTGAATTCAAGAATCAATTTCCATATTATCATATGTTAAACAGATTGCCAGTCCAGGTTCGATGCATGAGACAGGGTGCTTGGGGCTGGTGCACTGGGATGCCCCAGAGGGATGCGATGGGGAGGAAGGTGGCAGTGGGGTTCAGGATGGGGAACATATGTACACCATGGTGGATCTATGTCAATGTATGGCAAAACCACTACAATATTGTAAAGTAATTAGCCTCCAATTAAAATAAATAAATTTATATTAAAAAAACAAAACAAGAATCAATTTCCTTCAGTTTTATTGAGCATGCCATAGTGAAGAGTACCTGATTAAGGTCCTTTCATCTAGGATAAAGAGAGGGTCTTTTAAATGATGTCATTTTCAGTAAGAATGATAACCTAATTGTGGGTCATGGGGTATCTGATCTTCATCCAAAGATAGATAAGCCACAGAAGCAAATTTAGAATGTCTTTTTATTAATTTAACTTTATATTAATGTAACATAGCAATAAGGAGCATTACAGGAAGTAGGCAATAAGTACAAGACCTCAGTAGATACAAAACCTCAAAAACAATTAGCACTAAAACTCAACTTCTACTGAAACATAAACTTTTTCTAATATTTAGTTTACTTACAAAAAGTTCATTATATCAAGTTATTTTAAACTTATCTTTATTGTACCTAAGTTTAGAAATCAAATAAGATCTTACATCTGCTGAAAATTTGTCAGCAAGAAAAATAAATTTGAAGAGTTGGCTTTAAGCAACTTATTTCCCAAACTTATTGTCATGATTAGGATTATGTGCTAAACTTGCCTGGCCTTAATTTGTAAAGCCACAGAAAACATCCAACAGTTTGAAATCTTGTAATTATAAAACTAGGATTTCACTCATTTATTCTGTACGATTAGGTGGATTTATATTTATATATTCAACAAACATCAAGTATCTAATTTGAAGCAAACACTTATATATTGGGGATCACAGTGGTAAATGAGGGAATATGTATCTAATCTTCATGATGCTTGTATGCCAGAGGATGGAGCTATATCACAATGGTGTGAACAAGGAAATACGCAAGACCACTGTAGTCTGTATAAGTATGGGAAGAAAGCAAAGAGAGAGGACTTAGCAAAGGCCATCTAGGATTGGGTGGACATAAACAAGACACATCTCACTGAGGAGGAGAAATTTAAGCTGGGGCTTGATGAAGGCTGATCAGTCATCTGTTGAGGAGTTAAAAGATACTCTTTTCAAGTAGAGGGAATGATGAGAAGGAGAGGGCTTGTATCATTCAAGGACTAAAGGAATTCAGTGTGGCTGGAGTACCAAGAGTAAGGGGTAGAGAGAAATGTGCATATATTGAGGTGTGCTTTCAAGGTAAGACTCGTGGATCTAGGTGAGAGGGACAAGTAATGGAGACTCACTCTGAGTGGTACCTCTCTCCAAGTAGAAGTCTTGAGCCAACGGACAATAATCAGTACCTAAATCCAGTATCTTGCCTCCAATTCTGTCTATTCATCTCTGCCTGAACTTAGTTATACTTTTCTTCATGTGGGTTGCAATATTTTCTCCCTTGAGTAAAGCAGGAAAATGATTTTATTTTTCTCTGTGGATGTTCTTTAGGAAAAAGTTCAGTTTATAAAACTGGAGATGTGGGTGTCACTTGAAAACAAGCCTTCTTAAGACAGTGCTGGAAAAATACTATTCACTCTATGCTAATTAAAAAATCCAGGCTACCATAGCCAAGTAGGTGCTTGGGTAACTTTACCCAAAGCATCTTCCTTGACATTAATTTCAGTTCAGTTCAGTTCATTTCAGTCGCTCAGTCATGTCCGACTCTTTGCAACCCCATGGACTGCTGCACGCCAGGCTTCCCTGTCCATCAGCAGCTCCCGGAGTTTACTCAAACTCATGTCCATTGAGTCAGTGATGACATCCAGCCATCTCATCCTCTGTTGTCCCCTTCTCCTCCTGCCTTCAGTCTTTCTCAGCATCAGGGTCTTTTCCAATGAGTCAGTTCTTCGCATCAGGTGGACAAAGTATTGGAGTTTCAGCTTCAGCATCAGTCCTTCCAATGAATATTCAGAACTGATTTCCTTAAAGATGGACTGCTTTCCTTAAAGATCTCCTTGCTGTCCAAGGGACTCTCAAGAGTCTTCAGTAATTAATTTTTCATCACACTTAAGGCCTGGCTTCTTTGGCTTGATACATGTAAACAGTCAAATAACTAGCATTCTCTAGTTCCGTCCTTACCAAACCACTTTCAAAGTATTTCTTGGTCTCCCATTTATAATGGCTAATAGGAAAATAATGTGTTGGCTAGAGGATTATAATGCCTTGTCCCCTGAGTAGTTTGTTCATAAAGGAATATATCGAATTTACTCATCTGCCTTGAGCTGGTTGACAAAGAGTCTGTCCCTGAGAGATGGACCTGTTTCTGTCTGCTTACAAAATATTTCTCTGGCTAGGAGGTTGGTGGATAACACGACAGTGTCACAATGGTAATGAAGGTATTTAGAAGAAAATCGAATAACAATCATTTATAATGCACAACTATTTTTATTCAGTAACTCTGTTAAATTGGAAGAAAGGTATATATGTAAATATATATATATATACACATACATACATACATAATTACAGTCAGTGCTCATTTTTCATGTATTTCACATTTGTAAATTCACCTACTCATTAAATTTATCTGTAATCCCAAACCAATACATGGGGCAATGTTTCAGTCATTCACCACCATGTGCAAAGGGACAAAAATTCCAAATTGTATACATTTCCAATTGGAGTTAAACAAAATAATGCTCTGCCTCCGTTTTTCAGCTCTCATACTGCAAACAAGTATCCTTCCATGATCTAGTTAGTATCATGATTTGCATTTTTGTACAAAGGAGAATACATATTAAGGTGTGATATGTTTAGGTATGAGATGTTCTCCATTAGTGGAAGCTAAACCCATACTCCCACAAAATCAGAAGCCACTGGGAAAGCCAAGTACTGCAGTAGACTTAGTGTAAGTTTTAGCCAGGATCCTGTTTTCATTTTCATGGGCAAGTGTTATTTTATTTTTTAGATTCTGTCATTGTTTGGCTTTCTGCTTTATTCCTCTCATCCTCTGATTTTGGAACTGATCTAGCCAAGTGTATCTGATTGCCTGCTGCTGCCTCATATACCACAGATTTTTTTTTTCCCTTGGCTGCTGTGTTTAGCTTTTGTTATGCCCTCAACTTTAAATGCTTTGCTCCCTTAACATGCACAAAGCTGAATTATTTTCTCTAATTCCCACTTTCCTGCCTCCAGACAGCTGTAATCTCTCACTTCCTTAAATACTTAATGACAGTCTTTCTTCTCTGTGGCACTGCTGTGTTGTCCATTTGATTTCGATGATTTGGTTACTTGTCCCACTCATTTTTGTATTTTCCACCTTGCTTGACTCAATGCCTTAAGCATGTTAAATTTATGTTTATAGAATAAAAGTATTTAGCCCAGTGGTTTTCAATTTTAAGTCACAAACCATGTATAATTATGACTGATGAGTGTTGTTGTATGGCAGAAACCAACACATTGTAAAGCTGTTTTCCTCCAATTAAAAACAAATCTGATGAAAGTGTCTCAGCAAAAAAGAGCAAGTTAAAGTTCTACTACATTTCCAGGTGTTTGCAGTTTCTCACCCATCACTACTACCTCCCCAAGTCCATAAATGTAAAAGGCATGATTTATTTCAAAGTCTTCAGAATGACTATGTTGAAGACCAGTGATTGTGTTGAAGCCCACAGAAGTCAAGTAATTTGTCCTTGGCTAATGGAAAAGCCTGGAGTGGAGCTGAAGTTCAATGATTTTCAGGCTAGAGGTCTCTTTCAATGTGGTTGCCTTGATCTGGATCATAAGAATATACTCTTATTGTTCCAAATGAGGAGACAGGCACCTCAAGCACAGGCTGGTAATGTCCTGGTGGATATTTCTGATATCAACAGGCAAGTAAGTGCTTAAACAGTCAGATGGAAAACAGTGGACAGAGAAGCAGAAAATTGGTTAGAAGCCCAGACTCACCCTTTACCATTTATGGGTCTCTAGTTCAACCAAATGTTCTGGGAAATCAAGAGGCTAATGACTGCAGGGAATCTACATGTGTTCCTGGTTCTGCATGTTCTACATGTGGAGGCCCATGATCAAATATTCATCCATCTGGTTTTATCATGAGGTAGGAAGTTGCGTAGAGTCTCAAAATCTCAGAGGCAGAGTCTTGAATGCTTTTTGTGTCACAAGTGCTGATTCATTTCTAATTTCTTTGGAGGAACCTCTTAAACTCAGATAAAACCTGATTCCTGTGTAGAAATATGATAAAGATCAGTTCTCTTGAAACATTCATGTTGCAAGAAGCCCTGAGATTTTATTTCTAAAGCTGGACTGTGTTTTGCAGTTCTTAAGCCAGTAGCAAGACTGAATTCACTATTCTGCCTTAACTGGTTTATCAAGTGACCCTTGATTCCCACCATCACCAATTCTAAGAGACAGATCAGGAACTTGTTTTCCTTTTCAGACTTTGAACTGAAGACATGGCTTAAGCTTTCTCAAGAAGTTGCAGTTCTAATGTCACCAGTATCACCCATTTAAGTGGTTTCCAGATTACTGACTCACAAAAATAGCAAGATAATAATTTTTCACGGGGGAAATTTATTATGCAACAATACATGACCATGACTAATACAATAATATATACCCACATGCTCATACTTAAACAAGAGGTTCTGGGTTGTTGGCCTTGCCAACTCTTTCACCTCAGTGAACTCTTCTAAGAATACCAGGAGTCAGGAATCATCAGGGCCATCTTTGAAGCTGGCTGCCAGAGGAGTGAAGATCAGGAGGCAAAAACAAAGCCTTTGTTTTAGGTCTTAATGTCTCATCTAAAGGCCCATGCAGAGAAGGCAATGGCACCCCACTCCAGTACTCTTGCCTGGAAAATCCCATGGATGGAGGAGCCTGGTAGGTTGCAGTCCATGGGGTCACTAAGAGTCGGACAGGACTGAGCGACTTCACTTTCACTTCTCACTTTCATGCTTTGGAGAAGGAAATGGCAACCCACTCCAGTGTTCTTGCCTGGAGAATCCCAGGGAAGGGGGAGCCTGGTGGGCTGCCATCTCTGGGTGGCACAGAGTCGGACACGACTGATGCGACTTAGCAGCAGCAGCAGCAGCAGCAAAGGCCCATGCTCTCTGCAAGAAATAGGCTTTACCAGTTTACCTTAAACTAAAAGAGGCAGTCCTTGAGAAGACACTTGAACTCTTAAGACAAACAGACTGCCACTAGCTATACAAGTTCTTTGTCACATGCCCAATTCAGGGCCATTCTTTAATTGAAATTCACATGTGCTCAATGCAAACACTGTCCTAAACATGGATTGGCAGATTGTTCTGTAGACTGCTCTTTAGAAAGAGAAAGTGTAAGACTTGAAGCAGTGTTCCAAAGTATAGCAGAAGATGTTTCATTATGGCCGTGCAAAGAAGACATAGTCGTTTGAAATGATGCTTTTCTCTTATAGCAAAAGTATCAACTTACAAAAGAGAAAAGTTAAAGAAAATAGTGTGCATATGTCATTAACATGTACATTTGAAAGTGATATCAAAGGTCATCTAACTTAATATAACTTTAAAAATTATTTAATTTTAAAATTCTTTTTTCTTTTTTATTTTTTTAAATATAAATTTATTTATTTTAATTGGAGTTTAATTACTTTACAATATTGTATTGGTTTTGCCATACATCAACATGAATCCACCACAGGTATACACGTGTTCCCCATCCCGAACCCCACTCCCTCCTTGTACCATCCCTCTATGATCCACCTCCCAGAATATTGGAAATAAAAGCAAAAATAAACAAATGGGACCTAATTAAACTTAAAAGCTTCTGCACAACAAAGGAAACTATAAGCAAGGTGGAAAGACAGCCTTCAGAATGGGAGAAAATAATAGCAAATGAAGCAACTGACAAACAACTAATCTCAAAAATATACAAGCAACTCCTACAGCTCAATTCCAGAAAAATAAATGACCCAATCAAAAAATGAGCCAAAGAACTAAATAGACATTTCTCCAAAGAAGACATACAGATGGCTAACAAACACATGAAAAGATGCTCAACATCACTCATTATCAGAGAAATGCAAATCAAAACCACTATGAGGTACCATTTCACGCCAGTCAGAATAGCTGCGATCCAAAAGTCTACAAGCAATAAATGCTGGAGATGGTGTGGAGGAAAGGGAACCCTCTTACACTGTTGGTGGGAATGCAAACTAGTACAGCCACTATGGAGAACAGTGTGGAGATTCCTTAAAAAACTGGAAATAGAACTGCCTTATGATCCAGCAATCCCACTGCTGGGCATACACACTGAGGAAACCAGAATTGAAAGAGACAAATGTACCCCAATGTTCATCGCAGCACTGTTTATAATAGCCAGGACATGGAAGCAACCTAGATGTCCATCAGCAGATGAATGGATAAGAAAGCAGTGGTACATATACACAATGGAGTATTACTCAGCCATTAAAAAGGGTACATTTGAATCAGTTCTAATGGGGTGGATGAAACTGGAGCCGATTATACAGAGTGAAGTAAGCCAGAAAGAAAAACACCAATACAGTATACTAACACATATATATGGAATTTAGAAAGATGGTAACAATAATCCTGTATGCGAGACAGCAAAAGAGACACAGATGTATAGAACAGTCTTTAAATTCTTTTTTAACTATTAATTGATATGCAATACAATTATCTCTTTGTGGTATAATGTTTCATGGATTTTGACAATTGTATATAATCATGTATCCACCACCATATTTATGGAATAGAACAGTTTCATCATTTCAAAAATTACCTTTTGCTTCCTCTTTATAGTTAACATTTTGGCTATCCTCTAAACCCTGGCAGCCACTGATCTTTTCTGTGTCCCTGTAGTTTTGCCTTTCCCAGAATGTCACATAAATAAAATCACAAGATATGCAAACCAGTTCCCACAGGATAACTGGTTTCTTCTACTTTGCAAAACACATTTGAGATTCTCCCATTTATTTGCTAAATCAGTAATTTGCTCCTTTTTGTTACTGAATAGTGTTTTGTTTTATGGATGTACTACAAGTACATCTGGTTGAAGAACATCTGGATGTTTCTAATTTTTGATGATTTTAATGAAACAGCTGTAAACATTTGTGAACAGGTATTGTGTGAAGATAAGGTTTTATGAAATGGGCTGGCTGAGTCAGTGCTAAGTGTATGTTTAACTTTATAATAAGTTGCTCTTGTCCCAAGTGGCTGTATCATTTTTCATTCCTTAAGGGGATGCATGAGAGTTCCAGTTGCTCCTTATCCTCATTATCACTTGTTATTGTCAAGTGATTTTTTAGTCATTCTACTATGTATGATGTCTCATTGTGGTTTTAATTTACATTTAATTTGCCTTTTCTAGTGATTAATGATGCTGAGCATCTTCTCAAGTGTATATTGGGCCATTCCAATACCTGTGTAGATCTTTTGCCTACTCTCTTATTGGGTTGTTTGTTTTCTTGTTGAACTTGAGTGTTCTTTGTGTATTCTGGATTTAACAACTTTGTCAGAGATGTGATTTGCAAATTAGTTTTTCCTGGTGTGTGACCTGTCTTTTCATTCTCTTAATATTACCTTTTGTGGAGAAAACATTTTTTGGTAAAGCTTAATTTATTAAATTTTTAATAGATTGTGCTTTTATCGTATTTTAAAAATGTTTGTATAACCAAAAGTCACAAAGAAATTTTCCTATGTTTTCATCTAGAAGTCATGTGATTTTATGATTTTAGAGTTAGTATAGCCCATTTAGAATTTATTTGTGTAAAAAGTGTGAGATAGAAGACGAGGCTTAACCTCACTTTACAAATGAATAAGTTAAGGAATGATCTTCAGAAAAAAAAATATTGACTTGCTAAAATCACAAGATTTTTACTAGTAGTACCAGGCTGGGTACTCCTGGTCTTCTGACCCCCACTGCATCTCATTGTCACTCAAATAATTTTTAGTTTGACTTTTCCCTAATTTTGTTCCTGTTATCTTTCTGAGTTTTGGGATGCTTCTGTCCAGAGCTTTGGGAAACTTATGCTTTTATCATTTGTACTAAAGGCAGAGATGAATAGTTGCTGGCCAAATGTTGGAGGCCCATATATTGTGTCAAAACCACTCTTTGTTGATCAGATATTGCCATAATAATGCTGCATAACCGATTTTTTTAAAATGGTGCCTTATAGTGTTTTTTCTTTCTTTTCTTCTTCTTTTTTTATTTTTTTTTTATTTTTGAGTGCTTAAACAACAGACATTTATTTCTTACAGCTCTGGAAATGAGAAGTACAAAATCAAAGTGTCAGCATGGTAGGCTTAATCCTGAGGTGTCTCTTCTTGATTTGTAGGCAAGTACCACCTCAAGAATCTATGGGTCAGCTGGAGTTCACTCATCTAGACTTTATTCAGGTAGGCAGCTTGGCTTTAGGCTGTGGATTGGATGGATTTATTTCAGGTTGTGGGTTGGGTTCGGAGAAGGTGATGGCACCCCACTCCAGTACTCTTGCCTGGAAAATCCCATTGACGGAGGAGCCTGGTAGGCTGCAGTCCACGGGGTCATGAAGAGTCAGACATGACTGAGCAGCTTCACTTTCACTTTTCACTTTCATGCATTGGAGAAGGAAATGGCAACCCACTCCAGTGTTCTTGCCTGGAGAATCCCAGGGATGGGGGAGCCTGGTGGGCTGCCGTCTCTGGGGTCGCACAGAGTCGGACACGACTGAAGCGACTTAGCAGAAGCAGCAGCAGTGGGTTGGGTTTGTTCAGAGAAAAAGCCAATTCTGACTCCATGTTGGAAACTGTTTCTTTGACTTGCTTTCTCTTGTGAAAGTGTTAGTCTCTTAGTTGTGTCTGACTCTTTGTGACCCATGGACTGTAGTCTGTCAAGCTCCTTTGTCTGTTGGATATTCCAGGTAAGAATACTGGAGTGAATTCCAGGGGGTCTACCCAACCTAGGGATTGAACTCAGGTCTCCTGCATTGCAGATGGATTCTTTACCATTGGAACTTAATAGCTAAGAAAAGAAAAAGCTAAAGGCAAAGGAAAAAAGGAAAGATATGCCCATTTGAATGCAGAGTTCTAAAGAATAGCAAGGAGAGATAAGAAAGCCTTCCTCAGTGCAAAGAAATAGAGGAAAACAATAGAATAGGAAAGACTAGAGATTTCTTCAAGAAAATTAGAGATACCAAGGGAGCTTTTCATGCAAAATGGGCATAATAAAGGGCAGACATGGTATGGACCTAACAGAAACAGAAGATATTAAGAAGAGGTAGCAAGAATACATTGGAGAACCATACAAAAAAGATTTTCATGACCCAGGTAATCACAATGGTGTGATCACTCACCTAGAGCCAGACATCCTGGAATACAAAGTCAAGTGGGCCTTACAAAGCATCACTATGAATAAAGGTAGTGGAGGTGATGGAATTCCAGTTGAGCTATTTCAAATCCTAAAAGATGATGCTATGAAATTGCTGAACTCAATATACCAGCAAATATGGAAAACTCAACAGTGGCCACAAGATTGGAAATGGTCAGTTTTCATTTCAATCCCAAAGAAAGACTATGCCAAAGAATGTTCAAACTACTGCACAATCGCACTCATCTCATATGCTAGCAAAGTAATGCTCAAAATTCTCCAAGCCAGGCTTCAACAGTATGTGAACTGTGAACTTCCTGATGTTCAAGCTGGATTTAGAAAAGGCAGAAGGACAAGAGATCAAATTGCCAACATCTTATGGATCATTGAAAAAGCAAGAGAGTTCCAGAAAAACATCTACTTCTGTTTTATTGACTACTCCAGAGACTTTGACTGTGTGGGTCACAATAAACTGTGGAAAATTCTGAAAGATGGGAATACCAGACCACCTGACCTGCCTCTTGAGAAATCTGTACGCAGAAGCAACATTTCAAGAAGAAACAGTTAGAACTGGACATAGAACAACAGACTGGTTCCAAATAGGGAAAGTAGTACATCAAGGCTGTATATTGTCACCCTGCTCATTTAATTTATATGCAGAGTACATCATGTGAAATGCTGGGCTGGAGGAAGCTCAAGCTGGAATCAAGATTGCCAGGAGAAATATCAACAACCTCAAATGTGTAGATGATACCACCTTTATGGAAGAAAGCAAAGAACTAAAGAGCCTCTTGATGAAAGAGAAAGGAGTGAAAAGTTGGCTTAAAACTCAACATTCAGAAACCTAAGATCATGGCATCCAGTCCCATCACTTCATGGCAAATAAATGGGGAAACAATGGAAACAGTGACAGACATTATTTGTTTATTTTTCATTTTTGGGCTCCAAAATCACTGCAGATGGTGACTGCAGCCATGAAATTAAAAGGCTCTTGCTCCTTGGAGGAAAAGCTGTGACCAACCCAGACAGCATATTAAAAAGCAGAGACATTACTTTGCCAACAAAGGCCCATTTAGTCAAAACTATGGTTTATCCAGTAGTCATGTATGGATGTGAGAGTTGGAATATAAATAAAGCTGAGCACCGAAAATTGATGCTTTTGAACTGTGGTGTTGGAGAAGACTCTTGAGAGTCCCTGGGACTGCAAGGAGATCCAATCAGTCCATCTTAAAGGACATCAGTCCTGAATATTCATTGGAAGGACTGATGTGGAAGCTAAAACTCCAATACTTTGGCCACTTGATGTGAAGAACTGACTGATTTGAAATGACCCTGATGCTGGGAAAGATTGAGGCAGGAGGAGAAGGGGACGACAGAGGACGAGATGATTGGATGGCATCACCAACACAATGGACATAAGTTTGAGTAAGCTCCACGAGTTGGTGATGGACAGGGAAACCTGACTTCCTGTAGTCCATGGGGTCACAAAGAGGCAGACACAACTGAGTGGCTGAACTGAAGCAGATCTGTTGAGGCAGTTTATGTAGAAATTCAATCCTGAAGTCATTGGTTTCTGAGAACCGTCATCATGCTTGTATGGGACTTCTGCAGGCTGCCTGACACTCATTTAGGTTCTTCAAAATTTATATAATTTAGGTTGGGAATCATTACTTCTTGGGGGAGTTTTTATTCTTCTCAGAGCTATGCTGTTTAATAATGCAGATTAAATGTAAGTAGAAGACAATAGAATGTAGAACCAGAAGCAGTTTAAACTACTATCCTCACTTCAAAGATCAGAAATCTGAGGTCCAGGAAGATTAAATAATTTTTTGAAGAATAGAAAAAGTTGGTGACCTATTTTGGTCTAGAATCCAGACTTTTTCATATTCATTGTCAAAAGCTGAAAAGAGACCTCACAATCAGAATGTATTGAAGAAGAGGCAGTTCCACAGTTATTTTTCCAATTGGAATTGACGTTATTGCAGCTGAGGCAAGCTGTCTACATTGGAAGAGGATTTCATGTTATGTGAAAGTGGAAAGAATGTGATCTGAATGTTGAGACATATTTGAAGAACTCACAGAGTCAGTCACTGAATGAGAATTTTATTATCTGTAGTCATACTTTTGTCTAATAGCTAAACTTTATCCCTGGGATACAACTTACAGAAACATCACCTTTTATCACAACAATAACAGAAAGAAGTTGTGATTTTTCAGTGTTTTGTTACAGGAGACAGACATGTTGTTCTGGCCACATTGCGTTCTGGTTTATAGGATGCTTGTTATTAGCCTAGGGGTGCTATTGATTTCTTTATCATATTACCAACACATAGGTCCTTCTTTCTCCCCTATTTCCATTAACTGTGGGCCCCACATGAAGGACTAGAGAAAAAAAAATTCAAAGTAACTTCATTCTAAGAAAGCTACTGTGCTACCCTCCTTTAGCTGAGTTGGATTTCATTCTGAATAACTCTGATCCAAGAAGAAGATTACAAATAAAATAAGAACTGATGTCCTCAAGGTGGAAAATCGAAAGCATTATATGCTCCACACAATTCTGGGGTCTCTGTAGTTTCATCCATATATCTTGATGAGTAATTCATTCAGTCTTGTAGTTGACCATTCACAATCTGCTTTTTTAAAAGAAGATTATTTTTAATTGGAGGATAATTGCTCTTCAATGTTGTGTTGGTTTCTGCTGTACAACAGCGTGAATCAGTGATAACTATACATATATCCCCTCCCTCTAACCCTCCTTCCCACCCCCCCTCCCCTTTCACCCCTCCAATAGCACAAGGAGCTCAGCCTGGTTCTCTGTCACAATCTGTTTTTTAAAAAGCACCAGTTCTTCAGATCACATTTTCATTGCTCCATTTTTCTAAAGAGAGAAACTGTGAGGGAATTTATGAATGTGCATGTGAATTAGTTATTTTCACTTAGCATGTTTCTTAACATTTCCCCTGATGATCTTCTTAAATTAGAAATCAAAAACTTATGTCGACTAAAAAAGATGCACAACTTGAGAGTTGCAAGTTAAATTTTCTTTGGGGTAAAATGAGGACTGCAGCTTGAGAGGCAGCATCTCAAATAGCTCTCAGAAACTGCTCCTAAACGGCAGTAGGGGAAGGTCAATATATAAGGTTTTGGTGAAGGGGGAGTTCAATACCATTAAGCACTCATTTTACAAAAGGCTTTTTTTTTGTTGTTGTTGTTAGTCATGAGGATCTGATGTCACCATAAAGGGATTTAGTGCTTCTCTAGATATGAGGAGATGCAAGGATTGAGGTCATAAAATCTATTCCTAATAACATCCAATTATCTAAAGACCTGTCGCACCAGATTCCCCAGAGCACAAAGTGCCTCAGTCCACCTGAACTCCCTCAGGGATTGTTGAAAGTCAACAGCAGCATGGCGTTCAATCTCCATAGAGGCAGATGGTAAATGCCTTTGATGTTCAGTAGTTGACAATGCTCTTGGAAAATGCCAATTTGTAGTTGACACTTAGTTTTTTCCTTTATTCATCTGAGGTAAAAATTATAACATATACTGAAGTCAAAGAGCTTGTTCAAACTCATATCCATCGAGTTGGTGATGCCATCCAACCATCTCATCCTCTGTTGTCCCCTTCTCCTCACACCTCAATCTTTCCGAGCATCAGGGTCTCCTCCAGTGAGTCATTTCTTTGCACCAGGTCAAACTATTGGAGATTCAGCTTCAGCATCAGTCCTTCCAATGAATATTCAGGGCTCATTTCCTTTAGGATGGACTGGTTGGATCTCCTTGCAGTCCCAGGGACTCTCAAGAGTCTTCTCCAACACTACAGTTCAAAAACATCAATTCTTCAGTGCTCAGTTTTCTTTATAGTCCAGTTCTCACATCCATACATGACTACTGGAAAAACCATAGCTTTGACTAGATGGACCTTTGTTGGCAAAGTAATGTCTCTGCTTATTAATATGCTGTAGGTTGGTCATAGCTTTTCTTCCATGGAACAAGCATCTTTGCTTCAGCCAAACTGAGAGTTTAATCAAGACTTAACTTGGTAAATCAACAAAGGCTTCTAGATGTGGATTTTAAATAATTTTCCAGAATACCAGACGGATATGGAATTGTGAGAATGGAAAGAACTAGGATGAGAGCCCCAACAAAAATACACACACATATGAAACAAAACACAAGGAAATAGAGTGATTTGGATTTTCAACAAAAGAATTATTTTACTAACAGTAAAGTTCCCATTCTTCAATTTCCTACTGTCTTTAACTATTTTAATAATAGCATCTAAATGTCGTGTTGGTTAAGCTGAAATAAACACAAAGTTGTTTGGGAACACGTGAGTATAAACCGCAGGATGATTCATTTATATTTACATATGGGATTTCACTCATCACAGCAGGGTTTTGAGATTTACCAGAAATGTTTGGATGTTTTATAGTTTTTGGCTACTGTAATTAAAAAAAAATGTTTTTACTTTTAGCAAGGGATGGGTGCTGTCTACATGTTTCTTTGAAAAAGTACTAACTCAATCATCATTGCTATGTAGTCCACTAAAGGAAACATGTCTTGAACTCTAGTAAGATAAGCACCATGTAGTTTTGCAGAATTAGAATGCCAACAGGAAAGTTAGCCTGGCATTTCCTATACTGAAGCGGTTGATTTAGGACTCTAAAGGTTAAGGTAGAGATCATTTCCTCCTCCATGGGATCTTCCTGACCCAGAGGTTGAACCTGTCGCTTCTGCATTGGCAGGCAGATTCTTTATCGCTGAGCCACCAGGGAAGCCCCAAAATAGAAGTCACTTGAATTTAAATATCTTTACTCAAAAGTCAACCTAAAAGGCAATATATAACCCAAAGAGATCTAGGAAAATTATTGCACTGTCCTGTTTAAGACCTATGGTTAGTAAATGGAATTCCAAAAGTCACAAAGTTCAGACAGTATCATGGTGTTTACCACTGGAATGAACACCACCAGAGTATCTCAGAGCCACAAAATACATCAGGGATTCTGTTCAGAGCTAATAACATTACTCTAAGTTCTTTTCAGCTAATGCAATTTATCAGCTTCTCTTTATCTGTCATGGAATATAAATAGGAACTACTAACCTAGGGAATTAGCTTTCCATTTTCTGAAAGCACAAAAGAGAATTTAACAGAAGTGACACTGTTCTTCAGATGGAGTGAAGAGGAGAAACTGGCTTCTGTGCAGTCCCAGTGCTGCTGCTGCTGCTGCTAAGTCACTTCAGTCGTGTCCGACTCTGTGTGACTCCATAGACGGCAGCCCACCAGGCTCCCCTGGCCCTGGGATTCTCCAGGCAAGAACACTGGAGTGGGTTGCCATTTCCTTCTCCAATGCATGAAAGTGAAAAGTGAAAGTGAAGTCACTCAGTCGTGTCCGACCCTCAGCAACCCCATGGACTGCAGCCTTCCAGGGTCCTCCATCCATGGGATTTTCCAGGCAAGAGTACTGGAATGGGGTGTCATTGCCTTCTCCGAGTGCTTCAGACCTTGCCTTAGCCCCATTCTCTGCTTCCTGAGTCAGATTTCTGGGAGGGTGGGGGACCATAAGCAGTTCAGGCTTCCTGGCCAACATGTGGACAGAAGAAATCTGTTTGATGGGAAGGATGGTGGGAAGCAGCAATGCCCAGATCTACCTCAGAGTTTAATAGTCCACTGTTAGGAGCTAGGATTTTTCTTTTCCAAATTCTGTGATGGTACTATATGATAAAACATTTTGCCATGATGGAAGAAATATTCTACAGCGGTACTGTTCAGTAGGGTAGTCACTAGTCACATTTGACTATTGAACACTTGAAATGTGTGACTGAGGAAATGAATTTTATATTATATTTAATTTTAATTAACTAATAAAATTTAAATGTCCATATTTGGCTAATGCTTACCATATTGAAACATACAGAATTTTTATATCATTTGACATCCATATGATACTGACTGAAACTTACTGTGATGGAGGCTGAAACATTGTTCTCTGTATTAAAAACACTAGTGAAATAACAAGATTTGTAAAATGACCTGGGCATTGATATAAAAAGAGTATTTATTTGGGGAGCAAAGCCTTACCAAATAAAGACAACTCCAAGAACAGATCTCAAACATTAGTTCATTAATTTGATATTCATTGAGAGCTCATTAAGCAGGATGCTGTTGGTTATGTGTTAGGAAAACAAAGATGAATACATTATGCTTTTAGTAAGGTCACAATCTAGTGGGATAAAGAGACAGATGAGATATTTAAAATATAATATGATAAGTACTAGGACGGAGGAATGAACTGTAGCTAAGGTATCATCACTGACTTATGAGCCAGGCTATTCAAATCATCCTTTGTTTAATTGCTAGTGTTTCTGACATACGGTGTTATAATGCAGGGTGTTAGGTACTATGAGTGATGAATGAGAATATCTCTGCCTTAAGAAATTCTAGTCTAGTTTGTTTTTTTTTTTAACTAACTATCCAGTTGTCTTCCCCCAAATATAGGGAAGTCTTAGATTTTGAAAATAGCAGTACTGTATAAGGTGCTTGCATTTCCTAGTTCTAAATAAAACTGGTTCTGCTTATTGGGTCCTCTGTGATTGCCATACATTCTTAAAGAACAGCTTGCTGCTGCTCCAGATCAAAGTTTGTTTGGTTCATCACCCATGGAGCAAGCCCTGGGTTAGGTCTTACGTACTGTTTCCTGACCTGTTCGTGAAGTGTCCAGCAAGATACAGGAGTGAGGATGTGTAAGACAGGCTGAGCACAATGTAGCTGGTGCTTTGGTGGTCCAAGACCCCTGCCCTCACTCACCTCTGCAGGTGTGGGTCACCGCTGCAGGATGACAGTCTAAGCTCAGGGACCAGTCCACTCTTCTGCCCAGAGTCTTCTCTGAAGCTGTGGAGCACACTCTCAGCACATGAGAGGGTGTTAGTGTCCTTAGGAACTACTCTTCAAGAATAGTAGACAGAAATCAGTGTCTAAATGCCCTGGAGCCAATCCACAGATGGACATTTCTGAGAAATATTGTGTTCACTTCTTCAAGGTCCTGGAACATTTTCTAAAAAGCAAAACCAAAGAAAAAAAAAAGAAGAAAAGAAAAGAATAAAACTACCTGAAACGCAAACAAAAGCCAAACAAAACCACAGAGGACTCCCATTTCTTATAGCAGTAGCCTTGACAGCACATCCTTATCTTGATTTTTCTTCTTTCCACCTCTTTCTCTCTCCATGATTCCTCAACCCTGCTTTTTCCTTTTTGAGATCACCTCACAAACAATCAGTCAGCACTCAAGTCCTTTTCTGTGAGGTGAGTAGGTTGGCAGTTAATCCCTGGTTGGCAGTTAGGTTTCTGCGTGTGTGTGTGTGTGTGTGTGTGTGTGTGTGTGAGATCTATGCTTAGAGTGACATGTTAAAATAACATGTGAATATCTGTGAATCTCAAAATATATCTTGAATTCTTTCATTTTTCAGTGTTCTGGAGTGTTCATTGTTCTTCCCTAGGTCCATCACATTTTTTAAAGAGCAAAATCTCCCTCATTGTATATACCCTCTATCTGCATTGACAGCGTTTAAGCCTTATTAGGCTCTTGTCTTTGGAAACCAAAGAAAAAGTCAATTAATATGATTCATCATGATTTTATCTGTTCATAAGAAGATCAGGCCAGAAAGGAAAACAGCAAAAACTCACCTTTGTGGTACCTTTTATACTTGCAGAAAATGTTTTCACTCTTTCATTTTGAAAACATAATAGTTCTCTCTTTCATGCTTTCTCTTTCTCTTTTTCTTACTTTCTTTTTTTGAGACTGTTATTCCGGCATTTTGGTATTGTTGCTGCTTTCCAGCAATTATAATAATCTCTTTTCTTTTAAAATTTTTAGTGACTCCCACAGAGATAATGACCATGTTTCCACTTACTAATAGCACCTGCATGCCATGTTTCAGAAACTCTGACATGGCCTCTCTTTTTTCTCCATTAGTGTTCCATTTGCTTTTCAACAAGTAAGCATATTAAGTGAGACTGATGTGATTCTCGCCTTCTGAGGAGGATGACAAAATATAGTCTGTTACACTTTTCTGCCTTTTTTGTTCAGTAGCTCAATAATTTATTTACCTTTATGGAACTTGAAATTTGAATTTCAAAATAAAATTTTCTTGGTCAACATCAAGAGTTATTACTGAGATAAAAATGATGAGGGTAGCATAAAGTCTGGACCATCCACAAAGGCATAAAATATGTGTACTTCAAACAGCAAATAATCCACACACCTTTATTTCCTCTTCAAAAGTCGTACTTTACTGAAATGCTTCATATATGGTCATTTGTAGATTGGCTTTTAACCGATTCTTTTAATCATGTTCAATGTTTTTCCCTATGAAAACTAAATAATTGATTTTATGACTTATTTTCCTCATTCTTTTATGCATTTTAATATGCAGAAATCCTGTGGCTTAAAAAATAAGCATAGTGAAAAACTGCACTTAAGGAAGTGGCATGCCAATTTTATAACTATGCAGATATGATCTAGGTGTTAAGTCCTGATCTTGATATTAATTTCAGAGAAAGAAAATGATGTGTAAGACTCAAACTAAATGACAGCTTAAGGGAATTCAGCAAGAGCTCTTTCTTAGTAAAACTTTCTGAAGTGAAGTGAAGTGAAGTAAAGTAACTCAGTCGTGTCTGACTCTTTGAGACCCCATGGACTGTAGCCCACCAGGCTCCTTGGTCCATGGGATTTCCCAGGCAGGGATACTGGAGTGGGTTGCCATTTCCTTCTCCAGGGGATCTTCCTGACCCAGGGATTGAACCCAGGTCTCCTGCATTGTGGGCAGACTCTTTACCGTCTGAGCTACCAGGGAAGCCCCAAAACTTTCTGAGACAGAATCAAAGAAAAGAAGAAAGAAGTCTACATTCATTCATTGGAAACTGTTTTTCAGGTTATGAGATAACATGGTATAAATTATATAAGCGTTCCTGAAATTCTGAAATCCCATCAGCAGAGATAAAAATCTTTAAGTCTTTTATTTATACAGCATTAGGACATTTAATATTTTTATGTGCTGTCATTTTTGCTTAACATTAGATACAGCATAAACTTTTCATGCTATTATTCCTATCATATAGAACTTAAATATTATATTCTTTAAAAATAGCAATATTTTAAAATATGCTATTATTATTTTTATTACATGATCTTTAAAAACATCACTTTTTATATCTGCATAATGCTCCATGTTATGGTTCTGTCATATTTCCTTATATCCTTCCCTGAATAAACATTCGGATAGCTTCGTCTTTCCTTCTTTCCATTTTTTTAAATTAGTAATTCCATTGCATTACATACCTAATTTTAATTGTGACACATTTTTACATAAATGTGTGCATCTCAAATTGCATCATTAGGAAAGAGTTCTGGTAGTGGCCTTCAGGAGATAAAGGGAAGAACTTCTTATGGTAGTTGATGTAACAGTGTGAAATAACTCCAGAAACCTATCAGAGCTCATGCCACTGCAGCTTCACCACTATTTCATTATAATCTTTGCTAATGTTATAGCATTGCTAATTTGTTAGGGCACTCCTTTAATCATTGGGCGATTTGCATCTCTTTGATTACTAAGGAGGTTTTTAATATTTTTCATATTTCTTATGTCTTCAAGTTTCTGTTTCTGTAATTTTTTATTTATCCTTTCAGTCCATTTATCTGTGAGACTCTTAATATACCTCTTACTGATTCAAAGCTCTGTTATAGTTCTAAGGGAACTGGTGAAACATTTTAATCATGTGTCATAATTTCTCATTCTGATTTTAGCTTTTTAAATTCCTTATTGCTATGAGTGATATTTTGTGTTATAGCCCTTTTTAAACCTAGCGTGTTTTGATACTCCCTAATTGAGAAGAAATCAGCAATTTCTAGTTACGGTAAAAGAATTACGACGGACTGGGCTTACTAACTGTAGTAGCATTAAACGGTATAGACAACTATACACAGAGTGGGGTAAGGCGAATTCTAGGTCTTCTGAATCGCCTCTGTTCCTTTATTGTAGCAGTTTCTAAGAAACTTAAGCAGATCCTGCAGTTCATGAAAGTAAACTGTAATATCAGGGATGAGTAGGTCAAGCAAGTACTGCTTTAGTATAGGGACTGACTCAGTTCCAAATGTGCATCTTATCTTTTTAAACTAAGAAAATATGATCATTACTTTTTTCATTTATTCAAACTCTTTTGAGTGCTTTGGATACAAAGTCGTTCAGGAACTCTCCATAAAGTGCTGGTTTTGAGAATTGATTTGAGCTGCAAGTGTATCTGTTATATTAGTTATCAGATGCTGTGTAAAATACTATCCAAAACTTGGCAGGTTGAAATAAAAATATTATCTCATAGTTTCATGCAGCAGGAATCTTAAGATGGCCTACATAGCTGGTTGCTCCAAGGCCTCTCATGTGGTCGCAGTCAGCAGCTGGCCAAGTCTAGAGTCGTTTCTAAGTTCAGCTGAGGGAGGATTTTATTCCAGAATCACTCACATAGACCTCTTGACAGACATGATTCATGAAATAGCAACTGCTTCCTACAGGAGAAGCTGTCCAAGAGAAAAAAAGAGAGAGCACCAACCTCTGGGATCTCATGCCTGATGATCTGAGATGGAGCTGATGTAATAATAATAGAAATAGAGTGCACAATAAATTTAATCACTTGAATCATCCCGAAACCATTCCCCCATCCCTGTATATGGAAAAATTGTCCTCCACAAAGCCAGTCCCTGGTGCCAAAATGGTTGGGGACTGCCAAAGAAGCCGTGGTCTTTTATAACCTAATTATTGGAAATCCCCATATGTGTGCTATATTCTATTCATTAGTAGCTAGTCAGTCATTCCAGCTAAATTAAAAAGCATGAAAGTGAGGTGGTGGGAATTATTATGGGAGGTCATCTGAGTGGTTGCTTGTCTTATCTAAATTGAATTCCATCTACAGATTGATTCACACACACAGTAATAATTACCTAAAATTATGTGATTTATACTTGATAAGTATCTCATAAAATTTGATAAACTGTGTTGATGTTAAATTGTTTGCGTAGATTTGGGCCATTTAGATCTCATCACTCTATATTAAATTACATTTGGCCTTGCTAAATGGAGAACATTTCTTGAGATACTTGGTAACTTTTCTGACTAAACACAGTGAAGAAACAATCCAAGATCACTTAGACTTCAGGTTTATTATCTCTTTTCCTGTTAGAGGGGACTTGAATAACATGATTCGGAGTTTGTAATAAAATGTCCCATAGAAAGTCATGAAGTACAATGTGTTTATTTCTGTGAAAATAATAGCCACTTAGGCAAATTCAAGATGTATGTTCTTTTCCTAGCCTCTTTATTAAAAACAAGTGTCAAAAGAGCTGGCTTGAAGGTTGGAGAAGGAAGAGGGTAGGGGGGCAGATATGTTAAAATACCTTATGAAGCAGTGATGCAGATGTGTCTCTGGGAGATGGTGGGACTGCTCACAGGAACATAGGGAAACAAGGTAAAGTCTCATCACTTTGAGAACTGGCTAATGGTTTTATTACCTAGTTTGACTGGGTTTGATGGGGAGAACAGCAGGAATTCACAGAAGTCTTTTGGGAGTTTAGACACTTTGAGAAACTCCAAATGGGGATTGTATGGAGCCTTCTAACTGAGGATGAGAGAGAGTGTGCGATAGGCTGAATAATGATCCACAGAAGATGGTCCATAGAAGATGGATCCAAGTGATGCCTGAATCACTTGGAACCTGTGAATACGTTACTTTACAGAGCAAAAGAGACTTTGCAGATTTAATGAAAGTTACAGACTTAAAAATAGAGAATTGTTTTGAATTTTTTCAGGTGAGGCCAATCTAAAATAAATCCTTAAAAACACAGAACTTTCTTTTATGGAGTTGGAAAGAGATGCGACAGAAAAGGAAATCAGAGAGCTTCCAAGCATGAGAAGGACTCGGTGTGCTCTTGCTTGTTCTGAGAGGTAGGGCCCCATGTGGGAGGATGAGAAAGAGGCCTCCAAGAGCTGAGGGTAGCCCCCAGCTGACAGTCAGCAAGGAAACAGGACTTCAGTCCTACAGTTGAAAAGAACTGGGTTCTACTAACAACCTCTGTGGGCTTGGAAGCAGATTCTTCTCCTGATGGCCCAGTAAAGGACAACCCCCAGTGACATGTTGCTTTTAGTCTGGTGAGGCCATTGTGCTCAAATTCTACAGATCCCTGAGACAGTTAAGTGGATGCACTTTTAAGCTGCTACATTTGTGGCAAATTGTTATGACAACAAAAGAAAACTAGAGTGAGAAGGGCAAACAAATGCCTTGAAGTTTTTCAAGAGTAGTCAGGAGCAAAGCAGGTAGTGCTAGTGGTAAAGAATCTACCTGTTAGTGCAGGAGATGCAAGAGATGGGGGTTCAATCCCTGGGCTGGGAAGATTCTCTAGAGGAGGAAATGGTAACTCATTCCAATATTCTTGGCTGGAAAATTCCATGGACAAGGGAGCCTGGTGGGCTACAGTCCATGGGGTTGCAAAGAGTTGGACCTGACTGAGTGACTGAGCATACCCAGTGCAGGAGCAAAGAAAAGCACCTGTTTGAGGGTGGTAGGTGAAATTCTCCTTAGGGTAGTAGAGTTTGAGGGAAGGAGGGAATCTAAGGTGTTTACAAATTTCCATCTACCTAAGAATTTCAGTGTGCATAGCAAACAACGTTAGAGATGCCCACACAAGGAACGGCCTCATCCACCAGGCAGTGGAAGGCCAATTTTCTGAAATGAGCAGGCTGCTCATGGAGCCTAGTTTATACTGGCTTTTTGCCTTCTCATTGATTTGGGAGAGTTTCAGCCCAGCCCAGCCGTCAAGCCCCTATAAGGATATTGAGAGCAGCTGGGAAGAGATGAGATGAAGAAAGAGTTGACATTTAGATAATACAAGAGGGTAGGATGTATACCTGTGGCGGATTCATTTTGATATTTGGCAAAACTAATACAATTATGTAAAGTTTAAAAATAAAATAAAATAAAAAAAATAAACAGAACAAGAATAAACTTCATCAATTAACACTCATAAAAGTAGGGTCAGAGCATGAAAACAGACTCATCATAGGGGTACAAATCATGAGACAAGCAGAAAACATTCAATAAAATAAAGTAAAAACCAAAAAACCCTCCACCCTCTATTAAAGCAGCAGGTGCTTCAAATTAGTGATATAACAAGCAGATTCCTTAGCAAGATGAGAATTCTTTTCTGTCAATGTGCTTTGTGTTTAATGGTACATCAGCAAAGAAATTTTGTCCATAAGAATAGGATTAGGCTGGAATTTGTCTCTAATATTGGCAGGGGAACCTGGAAGTTTCTATTGCAGTGGTCTTACAGTGTGTAGACTGCTGAAGACAAGTGACTCAATACTGCTTCTATTTGAAATGTTTCTCCTGAAAACTTGTTTCATTGTCTTATGGACATTGTGAATCTTGTAACAATCATACTTAATAAGGCTTGAATTGTGCTGATTTCTTCATGTACTTATTTCTGTTTTGTGTTATTTTGAGCTCTTGGCCATGAATTTCAGATTCCTTTTTAAAATGAGACTAAGAGGTGACACAGTGGTAAAGAATCTGCCTGCTAATGCAGGAGATATAGCGACGCAAGTTCGATTCCTGGGGCAGGAAGATCACCTGGAGTAGGAAGTGGCAACCTGCTCCAGTATTCTGGCTTGGAAAATTCCATGGACAGAGGAGCCTGGCAGGATACAGTCCACGGGGTTGCAAAGAGTCAGACATGACTGAGCACAACACAAGCTACAAAAAGAAAAGAGTAAATGACAAGCAAAAAGAATGAAAACAAATACAAGTATTTGTTTTCCTGAACAAAGGGCTGGGCACAGCCTTAATCTATGTCTGCTGCTTTAGATGAAACAGGAAAAAGTCTGAAAGAATTCCTGCTAACATAGCCATTTGTGAATGTTCAGCATCAGTGACTGGCTTGGAAACTTCAGCTGTGGCGTTTCCACTCCTTTGGGCGACTAGATTCTTATTTGCTCATCTGGAGAACGTCTTGCTTGACAAACCAACTGCCCATATGGGCTTCTTTCCCATGTTCTCCTGGATTTTGAAAATGCTCTAACCTCTGTAGCAAATGAGCCACATTAGGCACTCCACAAACACTCATGTGTTGAGATGGAGTTCTCTCTTTTTTGAAATCAACAGAATTAACATATGGTAACACTAGTGAAAATAGCAATAATATTCCTTTTATGGCCCTTTTTTAGCCTATGACATACTTTCAAATGCACTATTTTGTTGGACTCAAACATACTTAGAACGATATATGTTTGACAATTTATACATCTTGATCAAAGGCAATGACATTTCCAGCCAAATGTGTTTGTATGTCTTACAAACCCCAAATTCCAGTTTTTTTTTTTCAGTTTTCCGTTCCTTTTACAGTTTCCTAGCTTTCATACTTTTTTCATTCATTCACTAATTTATTTATTAATTTAAAAATGCATTTATTTATTTGGCTGTGTCAAGTCTTAGTTGCTGCATGAAGGATCTTCGTTGTGACATGCAAGCTTTGCTTCAGTTGTGCTGCACAGGCTCAGTAACTGCCACGTGTGGGCTTAGTTTCCCAACCAGGGATCGAATCCACATCCCCTGCATTGGCCGGTGAATTCTTAACCACTGAACCATGGGAAGTCCCTTTATTTATTAGTTTAGTCACTCATTCATTTATTTATTCTTTCAATTTTTTTTATTCTTAATTTTATTTTATTTTTAAACTTTACAAAATTGTATTAGTTTTGCCAAATATTGAAATGAATCTGCCACAGTTATACATGTGTTCCCCATCCTGAACCCTCCTCCCTCCTCCCTCCCCATAGCATCCCTCTGGGTCATCCCAGTGCACCAGCCCCAAGCATCCAGTATCGTGCATCGAACCTGGACTGGCGACTCGTTTCATACATGATATTATACAGGTTTCAATGCCATTCTCCCAAATCTTCCCACCCTCTCCCTCTCCAACAGAGTCCAAAAGACTGATCTATACATCTGTGTCTCTTTTGCTGTCTCGTACACAGGGTTATTGTTACCATCTTTCTAAATTCCATATATATACGTTAATATACTGTATTGGTGTTTTTCTTTCTGGCTTACTTCACTCTGTATAATAGGCTCCAGTTTCATCCACCTCATTAGAACTGATTCAAATGTATTCTTTTTAATGGCTGAGTAATACTCCATTTTGTATATGTACCACTGCTTTCTTATCCATTCATTTGCTGATGGACATCTAGGTTGCTTCCATGTCCTGGCTATTATAAACAGTGCTGCGATGAACATTGGGGTACACGTGTCTCTTTCCCTTCTGGTTTCCTCAGTGTGTATGCTCAGCAGTGGGATTGCTGGATCATAAGGCAGTTCTATTTCCAGTTTTTTAAGGAATCTCCACACTGTTCTCCATAGTGGCTGTACTAGTTTGCATTCCCACCAACAGTGTAAGAGGGTTCCCTTTTCTCCACACCCTCTCCAGCATTCTTTCAATTTTTTGATGAAAAAAGTTATTGTGCCTTAACATTCGAGGGGCAATGCTCTTCTACCTCTTTAGCTTCCCGCTTCTTGGATTTGTAAAGAGACTGTGCAGAAATCTTTTCTCTGTTCTCTCCTGTTTGTTGTGGAAGCATGGCCTGGCTTCTGTCCTATCACAAGCCAATGACTGAGCCTAAAAAGGGCCTACACAGACACAAGAGGCTTCATGAGCAAATTCATTCTTTCTTGATATTTATGTCATTTCCCTCCAATTCTGCTGATTTGCGTCAGAACAATACAAGGGTGAAATTGAACTCTAATTTAGGAGGGAAGAGTGGGGAGAAATCAGGACATTTCCATGAGGTATTCTAGTGAGTTCTGCCAGCACTTACTGGAAAACTCTGCTTTTAGAAATTTAGGCTCTTAGGTAGTGATTTATAAGGTCGAATAATATCTTGAGATATTAATTGGTACCCCCTCACCATAGCTCCTTTTGTTTTGTGACTCTTGTTCATGCCTGGGAAACTGTGACATTCTATATATATGCCTCAGGGAGTAAATTACACGCAGAAAGCAGAGAACATAAATAGTTTGAAATATGGCTTCAAAAACACCCTGATTTCAAAACATGAGACAAATGACAGAGAAGGATATAATGACTGGCACCCAGAGCAGAGGAATTTTTCCTGACTAGGAGAAAGAAGAAAATTAAAATCAGAGAATAAGCTAGACAGGATTGAGTCACCCTATGAACTTTCTGCCTGGTGTTGAATCCAGGGTTGGACAAAACATATAGGAAACACACAAAACAAAAGTCTCACTAGATTCAGGATGATCTGTGAAAAATCTATTTGTATCCTTCTTAGTAAATGAAGTCAGAGGGCTGCTAAAACTTGTAGAAGTTTGCATCAGCATTTACAGAAGTGTTTCATAGAAGCACTCGAGTAAACAGTTTTACAGAATGTCTAGGCATACAAACCTGAGGAAACTTCATAGAATTTTCTCATGTTCTTTTGGTTCAGGGAACAACCAAGTGTTTTCAGTATGCCTGAGCGAGTTTTAACGTAACTGACATATTATAGAATCAGATCCAGGCCTTGGGATGGAATGAGGAAGATGCTACCAACTGTGTAGACCCATGACCAAAGGAGCCAGTGGATATCTGGTGATGACAGAGGATCAGATTTCCATCCCCATTTCCATTGCCTCAGTGCAGAATCAGTGCTTCTCCTTCCAACTTGGATGCAACTCCAAGGAAAAGATGGAACTGACTCCAATGAGATGACCCAGAATTGACAAGATTAAGTTTCTACCACAGAGTACAAAGTGAACATAAAAAAAGGATTTTACATTTCTTGTATCCTGAGTTTGTGGGTTTAATGTCAAAGTCATCTCATAGGTTGAGAAAAATGCCATTTAAAGCTGTGGCACTGGAACTCCTCACTAAAGGTGATTGAATGAGTTTATCCCTTGATTCCCTTAGAGAGAAAAGGAAAATATATTTGTTGTAGCTTTAGAGTCTGAACACATGGTCTCAACACTCAACTGTTATAGTTCCTTGCTTGTGGACTTTAGAGTTTGGTGAGTTGTTCAGAACTCATAGGATGAAAAGCCGCCCTGTGTGTCAGTACCTGTGCTATCTCGGTATGTGGGCAATGAAGGGCCACTTTAATTCAGTTTTTAGGAAGCATCATCTAATCTGGAAAATGAGTAAGATTTGTCTAGGTAAGAGCAGAGGTGTTGGGAGTGAGATGGTATCCACAGTCGAAAGCAGAGCTTTTACAGAGAGTTGGGAAGTAGCAATGTGTAGATGTCATTCAGTCAGACTGGACTTTAGATGGCAAGGCAGTAGGAGATGGTCAAGAGGTAAGGCTAGGAAAGCAAGCACGAGCAAAGGGAGAAAGCTTGTGTTCCATACTGAGGAGATCAGCTTTACTTGAGGGCAGTGAGGAGGCACTTTAGTATTTTAATCAGAGGAATTCATCAGGCTATTCAGTGGATAGTGGAGAAGAGGGAATCCGGCCTGGATATTAGGGAGACCACGTAGGGGAAGTTGGAGTGATCTGGGAAAGCCTTGTGATAGCCTGAATTAGGAAACTAACAGTAGGAATGAAGAGCAATTGACAGATCTGTAAGATATTCAGATCTCCTGATATAATAAAATACCCTGATTAAGTTAATAAACAAGATCTCTTCTGTGTCATTTCTTGGTTCTATAAGCCTCTTCCTCTTGATGTTGCACTTGGGGATTTTACTTGCTTCATGGGGTTCTTTGGGTTTGTATTCTCAAACTGTTCCTACTGCCTCTGGTCTCAGAGACTAGGTGATGCAGTAGCAGAAGGTCTGTGTTGTTCTGAAACCCAAGGTTACATAGATATTCAACTTAAACCTTGATCTCCTAACCTGAGTATTGGTTCTATCAGACTGAAAGAAATAAACATATATAAAATATTAAATATATATATATATATTTGTGAACACCTAGAGACTCTTCCAGAGAAGGCAATGGCACCTGACTCCAGTACTCTTGCCTGGAAAATCCCATGGACGGAGGAGCCTGGTGGGCTGCAGTCCATGGGGTCGCTAGAGTTGGACATGACTGAGCGGCTTCACTTTCACTTTTCACTTTCATGCATTGGAGAAGGAAATGGCAACCCACTCCAGTGTTCTTGCCTGGAGAATCCCAGGGACGGGGGGAGCCTGGTGGGCCTCTATCTATGGGGTCGCACAGAGTCGGACATGACTGAAGCAACTTAGCAGCAGCAGAGACTCTTCCAGTTTTTACTAGAGTATATGTATTAGAGTGGATCCTAGAATCCAAGTGTTGTCATAAATGTTCCTGGAAGCAGATAACACTAAAACCCCACATAATTGGAAATACAGTGAGCGCAGTTTACTCATTCTATTCTGGTGTTCTTAGACGAGAAGAGAAACTGTAGGGGAGTGAGCCCCTTGGGATTGGAGGGAGATTTTAGTTGCTCAGCAACATGACTCAGAAGTAAAGTTAAGCTTTCCAAGTGTACCTGTGACTTAAATGTGAGCATGATACAGAGACTCAGGGGAGAGAAAAGGAAATGGGAAATTAGATCTCTGGTCGAATATTTAATAAAATGTAATTTTCAAAAGGAAGATATAAAATGCATGCAAAATCTCAAAGTATAAAACCAGAGAAGTCACAATTACCCAAATGACATGCTTTGAGTGTACATGGAAGTGTAGGGATGATATTCTCCCTATTTAGTGAATAGGATGTGTATTGAATGAATAATGTATTTTTACACCAGATGGAGGGGCACTCCTTATAAAGATTTCAGGGAAATGACTATGCTGTGAATTACTGGGCATGTGCTGGCACTGTGTTCTCTTGGTAGTGTGAAACCACATTGAGCTAGTGAGATGTGAGTCATCCTACGAGATAACTGATCATTTCAAGACCTCATGCCACAGAAGCAATGGCAGACAAGATTGTTTCTAAGTCAGTGGTCCATGAATGGGTCGGGATGCTCCAACTACAATATGAAAGTTGCTTTATTAGCTGTGTACATTAAAACCTCAACTAGAATAGCTAGGAAATGGGGCAAATTGTTAATTTGTATTTTGTGGGCAGCTGTGGCTAACGTGGAAAACCCCTTTTTGCTTTAAAGCTGTTATTCAAAATGTTTTCTCAAATGCATTAAATCATTCTCCTCACTTTGAAGCCTGCAGATTAAACACAGAGCACTATAGTACAGAAGCTTGGGAGGCTAGACAGAATGTGTTCTCATCCCCGGGACTTATGCTGAAAACTGCCTTGTTTATGAATCTCTGAATAGAGTACGTTTTCTCACTTTCTCATATCCTTCCCGGAGAAGGAAATGGCACCCCACTCCAGCACTCATGCCTGGAAAATCCCATGAACACAGGAGCCTGGTAGTCTGCAGTCCATGGGGTCGCAAGAGTCGGACACGACTGAGGGACTTCACTTTCACTTTCATGCATTGGAGAAAGAAATGGCAACCCACTCCAGCGTTCTTCCCTGGAGAATCCCAGGGACGGGGAGCCTGATGGGCTGCTGTCTATGGGGTCGCACAGAGTTGGACATGACTGAAGTTGACTTAGCAGCAGCAGCATATCCTTCCTTGTAAAAAGTTAAATACTAAAAATACTTCTTGTAGTTAAAAGATCCAGCAGTTTACGTGTGTGCCGTTTAGGTTCAGTTCACTGAGATTTTATTATTTCAATACATAATTTGAAATGATTGCAATTGTTTCACAACTCTGATGTGTAGGGTTGCTTTTTTAAAATTCTTTATTTTGTTTTATTATTTTTTAACTCTCTGGTTTGCAGTTTTAGGCTAATAATTTGCTGTACTGTCCTAGACTCACCAACCAGGTGATTAAATGAGAGTTAAAAGCAGGTGATTAGTAAGAGTTAAAAGTAGTATGTTTGTTCATGTGATTACACAATAAAAATAACATTATGACTCTTTGTTAAAAGATCTAAGGATAAACATAAAAGAGGCTACACTTAAACAGAGTAAATTGAGTCCAAGATTTAGAGAAGTGCTGCAACTGATAACTTATTCAAGGTCAACTTTTAAAGCTGTCACTTCGCCTTTTCTTCTCAGGCTTAAGCAGAAACAGCATATACTAATGTATTTCCTGCCAGTGAAAGTAGAGGGGGAGGAGATATTTAGTTCACATATGAAACATGTTTATGTGTCTCTTCGCCTTCTAAACTTGTAATAATTCAATTATTATATATTTATATTTTCAACTTGTTTCCCCATTGCATACTTAATATTTAATGGAAAGTATAACTGGAGAACTGTTTTGCCCTAATGGTGATTTTTCATTCAAATCCTTTTAAACACGTCCTACCTGAAAATTTCTGTGCAAGGTTCTAGTTTCAGTAGACCATTTCTCGGCTAGTTGTAGCTAATCTAAAAGCAAAAGCAAAAACAAAACTGGGAGACATTTAAACTAGAATATCAGTGGAGGTTGATGTTATTAAGCTTGTACTATAGATCTAGTATGATTCACTCTAGAAACATTCATGTGGGGAACTCAAAAGTAGCGATATTAAATTAAGGAATCAAAAGCTAGGCTGAGATAGAGAAAAAGAAGTTTGAGGGCTGTGGATTCTTGCCCATATTCCTTGGCCATTATTCCATATGTTTGTATGTTGTTGACTCTTCCAAACTCTCCTCAGAGCCATTTCCATGAAGAAACTATCAGAGAAAAACATCCTCAGAGCACATCTCTTCCCATATGATCACTAAATCAATATATACAGTTAATGAGGATACCATAAGAGGTTGTCTTTCTGATTCGAAGTCTCAAAATCTCTTTGCTGTGGAGTTACCACAATGAAAGCAGACTTGGGTGGGTAGAGGAGGCTCATCTAGACCAACGTAAAGGAGTTCAGAGAAGTTCACTGAGGCTGAAGAACTTGGCTCAGGGATTCTTCCCCCCTAAGGAGACAATGGAGAACAGAGTTCTATAAAAAGAAAGAAGAGTAAAGAGGCTTTTTGGAGGTTTTCCCAAGTAAGAACTGCAGCAAGTTTATGTCACTTCTTTGCAATTTCAGCACCACCACCAAAGAGAAGTGATTCACCATGAGATAATAACATTTCTGGCATCCACACTTCCATGAAATACCTGAGGCACAGGAGTTCTTGGGAGAAAGAATTTGCCAGAGAAGTGGTTAAACAGAGCAATGAGGTAAATGGCGTAAATGCTAAGAAGGGCTTAAGGAATACCAGGGTGTCTCTGTCTCTCTTCTCTGCTTGATTAACTCCCATTTATCCATCAGGTCTCTGTGTCCTTTAAGAGGTCATTCCTGACCCTCGGCATAATGATGGATGCTTGGTCCAGGTGCTCCTAGGGCATCCTGGGCTTACATCTGTTTAGCACCTTTCCCTTTGTGTGTAACTTTGTCTCTACCAATAAACTGAGTGCTTCTTGATGACATGGGATATACTTTTCTTTACCATTTATCTCCAGGAAAGATCACAGTGCCTAGTGCATAGTAGAGGCTTAATAAGTGCTTGTTAACTGAACAAACCACTCAAGCAAAATGAGATCATTCTACCTTTGATGGCACACAAACTTAATATCACATGTCTGCATTGGTTGATAGTGGCTCCCCAAAAGGAGGGGATGAGAAGGACCTTGAAGGTGCAACAGAGCTCATTGGTAAATAGAATCTGTATCAAGTAGTGATGTCTGAGGTGTTGTGCCTGCTCAAAAGCTTATCTTTGATTTTGTTTACTATGAACAAAGTAATGTCTTGAAGAACTGCTAGCCTTAGATTGCATGACATAATTGGTTACAGTGAACATAAAACCTAAAGTGGACATGATATTCAGAAAACTGAAAATCAAATTAAAAAAGGCAGTAATGACAGTGATGGCAAATAAAACTAAAACTCAAAGGGAACGGGAAGACTTCTAGTTGTCCTGGTGGCAGCCCATGATTGTGCTCTACTTTCAACTCAAGATGTATGAAGTCACACACACTTATACATATGCATACACACATGTGGACTCACACCAAAACATATAGCAATGTTGAAAACTACAAACAAGACCACAGGCCCAACTCATAATATTTGAGGGGTAACAGCTTTGATGGATTTGACACAGAAAACAAGTCAGAAAAAAAAAAAAATGGACCTGAGGGACAGCATGAGGTGGCTTTGGCTCAAGTCTAGTCTTTCCTGAGGGGAAGCTCAGGCAGCTGACTCCTGAACTGCCAAGAGCCCTACTCTGTTCTCTCCAAATAACCTGACCACATGAGCTGTTCTCTTTTAATGCCTATTTGGAGACTTTACGTTGAGTTGGTAATATGGTAGAGGGAAAAGGATGTAAAGAAGAGATGTCTGTGTACTCATTCCAGGAACCTGTAAATATATTACCTATGGCAAAGAGGACATTGCAGATGTGATTAAATTAAGCATCTTCAGATGGAAAGATTTTCCTGAATTATCCATTGAGCCCAGTGTAACCACAGGGTCTTTATATGTGAAAGAGGGAGGCTGGAGAATCAGAACCAGGGAAAGAGATGTGACCAGGGGTCAGAGGTTACAGTAATAGAGGGTTGTGAGCCAGTGAATGCAGGCAATACCTAAAAGCTATAAAAGGAAAGGAAATGGATTCTGTCTTAGAGCCTTCAGGAGTGCAGCCCTGCTGACTGATTTGAGCCTGGATTTGAGTCTCCTGAGATCCACTGTACACCTCTGAACTCCAGAACTGTACAATAAATCTGTGTTGTTTTAAGCCACTAAGTTTGTGGCAATCTGTTACAGCGGCAGGAGGAAACTAATACTATACTCCATTAATGTTACTATTATTATTATTTTTCACAACCACAAATAATTGGGAAAGGTTTACCTGACTCAGGCAATTACACAAAACTAAATAAGTGAAGATTACAAGGTGCATAGCTTTAACTACACTTTTCTCTGAATGCTGCAAATGTTTATACCAAAGCAAAAACGACGACAAAAGTTATAATAAATATTCCAGTCTTCCTGCTTTACTTTTGAAAAAAAAATGTATTTTCAAATGTTTGAAAAATAAATGAAACATGCAAAATACCCTCAATTCCCACATTTAAGCAGAAAATGGCCATTAGTGAGCTTGTGGTTATGCTGTTTGAATATTTTCTCCTTCTCACTAAGAACCTTCTCGTTCCCACGAGAACCCAGAGACACCCAAGTCACATGGTGTTTTTTCCTGTAATATTTTGTCCTGTACAAACAATAGGATGCCAATTATCCAGCCTTAACATGACAAACAATAAGAAACTATGACAATTTTATTTTTGGTGAAATGATCCTATGAAATTAGAAGTTTGGAAAGAACCACATGCCTAAAAATCGTCCTGTTTATCTTCTTCTTCTTCTTCTTTTTTTTTTTTTTCAGAGGGTTTGTCTCCACACCATCACATGCACCCAAGAAATAGTTTTTTTGCTTTAAAAGGCAATGCTATAATCTTCTTCAGAAATTCTGTTTTTCCTCCACTCTCCTTACCTTCCTATATTCACATTTTTTTTTTTTTTACATAGACCCAACTCAGCCTACATGATGCAAGAGTTTAAAAATAGTTGCTTCACTGTATCTTAAGACAGTTTCCTCTTTATCAGCCCTCAAAGAAGAAATAACACTGGCATCTTTCCTCCTTCTTCTCTTGTAGATACATATATAGGGCTGCAAAATACATGATAGTTAGGGCAAACAGCAGGCTTCTCTGGTGGCTCAGCAGTAAAAAATCTGCCCGCCAATTCAAGAAATGAAGGTTCGATCCATGGGTCAATAAGATCCCCTGGAGAAGGAAATGGCAACCCACTCCAGTGTTCTTGCCTGGGAAATCCCATGGACAGAGGAGCCTGGAGGGCTGCAGTCCATGGGGACCCAAGAGTAGAACACAACTTAGTGACTGAACCACCGCCACCAGGGGAGGGCAGGTAGTTGATGGAAATGTATTGTTAGTAGAGGGAGTTCATCTATCCTTTAATGTTAGATTTAACTCATTTATTTTCAGTCAGACTATTCTGGATAATATTTCTAATATATATACATAGACACAAACATATGTGTGTATGCACATGTATATGTTCTAATAATGCTTCTATTTCCTTGAAAATGATTTGGACTTCAAATCTGTGGTCTGGGAAGTTATCAGTGAAAACTAAGATGATAGCAAAAGGGTTCTCCTGAACCTTTTTGGAGTCAATTTGAATAAGCTTCCATTAATTGGAGCACCAAAGTGTGTTACAAATAAAATGAGCTAGATATATCAAATGTTTCAAATCCATGAATTCATAATGCTACTTCAAATATAAATGGCCACTGTTGAAAGATGCTGGTAAACCAAGTTATTATTTTGAAAACTTGTAAATAAAGAAAAAAAGTTGTTTATCTTGTCTTTTCTATGTGAACTGTGCCTCAGGGTAGCCAATTAGGGGTGAGTTGGCTCTCTCTCTATTGAATTATTTCTGTTAGAATGTACAGTTCTTTTTCTAAGAAAACATTTTCCAGTTCTCAAATTTTCCAGTTTGATGCATATTTTTGTGAATGTAATATTAATCACAGTTTTTTTTTTTAAACTGTTTCTGGTAATTCTAATACCTAAAACACCTGTGAGTATTTTTAGTTTTGGTCATGTTTCTTGGCATATTGTCCAACATTGTGTTGAAAAGTTGCTGCTCTTCCTTTCAAAAGGAGACACCCTATTAATCTGACTAATTATCAACTGATCACCCTGTATTACTCATTCAGTTTACTTCTGTTTTTCCCCCGCTAGGGTGCGACCTTCTGGGGTTCAGATCAAGAATCTCAAGTCTGGGAAGACCTAGAACTCCATATTTTGGGTCTCCCTAGCCTTGTAAGAATGCTGAAAGTGCTACCTGGCTTTCCCGCTGCATTCACTTGGATTCTTGGACTTTTGCCCTGCATGTGTAAAGATGTGGCACCTGATTCAAGGGGAAAACCAGCAAAGTATTGAACTGACTGCTTTTCTTGTTCTCTCTTTGCCCAAGAATCTCAGCTTCTCAAGTCCTGGTTGTTTTAGCAGGTTTAAATTCCAACTTTTCTTTTCCCAGTCCAAGGAGATTCCAATCTCTGTTTCCTTGTCTGCGTCTTAGTAAGGATCACTACCTACTTTTACGTAAGTTCTCAGACTCACTTTTGAAGCAGAAGAACTGGCATATGCTGTCAAAGAAGTAGCAGCATGAAGAATGTGAAGCTTCCCTCAGTGAGCTTCCTTCCTAGGGGTCCTGACCCTTGAAGTCCTGCCTGCCCCCAAAACTCCTGAACAACTTCGAGCATCAGAGGTGTATCTCATCCGTCTTTTCTAGTCCTTGGTAAGCTGAACTGTTTTGTTACAAGCTCCTCTGTTATAGCTGCAAGCAGAGGTTCTCACTGGATACTGGCTGGTACTAAGGAATTATTCTTGATTATTTTAAGTCTATAATGGTATTATGATTATGTATGTTTTGAAAAGCATCCCTATGTCTTAAAGATAAAATATTGAAATGTTTGAAATACATAATAATGTTTTGTTCAAAACCACGATGAGGAGAATGAGTAGGTAAAGGATGTAGATTTGCTTTGAATTCATAACAGATGTGATTTGCCTGAATTCATTGTTTAAGCTGAGTAATGGGCATATGGGAATAGGTCACAGTATTCTTTCTACCTTTTGAATATGCTTAAAAATTCCTATAATTTTGTATATACTGAAAATTTCCTATAATTACAAAACATAATGAATAAATAACATGTGATCTTTGTACTTTTGGTTTCCTTTCAACACACATGAACTTGCCTTTGGGAAATAGACTAACTTCTGTTTAAAAAAAAAAGCAGTCCCATATTGAAAATAAAGAAATAGACTTTTTTAATACAGAGGCAAACCACTGACTGCCTCTGTGTTAAATAGGCTGACTCCATTACCTTAGCTGAACTCAAAGGGAATTTATGACCAAAAGAATAATATGTTGACGACATGGAGAGCAGTGTGCACTGGACCTTAGGAGAGTGCGCACGCATGCACGCACACACATACACACACACACACCCGAATCCAGTAGGCAGTCCAGGCAGAGCAGAAACAGCACAGGGCTGAGCTCCAGCTCTAGTTTACTGAGGGCTCTTACAGGTCACAGGGCTTCCCTGGTAGCTAAGTGGGTAAAGAATCCACCTGCGAAGATTTGGGAGAATGGCATTGAAACATGTGTAACATCATGTATGAAATGAGTTGCCAGTCCAGGTTCGATGCACGATACTGGATGCTTGGGGCTGGTGCACTGGGACGACCCAGAGGGATGGAATGGGGAGGGAGGAGGGAGGAGGGTTCAGGATGGGGAACACATGTATACCTGTGGCGGATTCATTTTGATATTTGGCAAATCTAATACAGTTATGTAAAGTTTAAAAATAAAATAAAATTAAAAAAAAAAAAATAAAATAAAAGTTACCAGTTACAAATGTGAAAAAAAAAAAAAAAAAAAAAAAAAGAATCCACCTGCAATGCAGGAGACCCTGGTTCAATTCCTGAGTTGGGAAGATGCCCTGGAGAAGGGATAGGCTACTCATTCCAGTATTCTTGGGCTTCCACTGTGGTTCAACTGGTAAAAGAATCCGCCTGCAATGCAGGAGACCTGGGTTCGACCCCTGGATTGGGAAGATTCCCTGGAGAAGGGAAAAGCTACCCACTCCAATGTTCTGGGGCCTGGAGAATTTCATGGACTGTGCAGTCCATGGGATCACAGAGTCAGAAACGACTGAACGACTTTCACTTCACTTTCTCATAGGTCACACAGTGGATCAGGAAAGAAGATAGCAAGGGGTGTGGGTCCTGCCCTAGATCATTTTACAATTTAGTCACAATTAAAGATTATAATTAGTTTATGAAATTACACTTAGAAAAATTATGATGTTGGTTTCATTTCTTGTCAATGAAGGGCTTCCCTGGTGACTAAGATGGTAAAGGATTTGCTTGCAATGCAGGAGACCTGGGTTCAATTCCTGGGTTGGAAAGATCCCCTGGAGAAGGAAATTGCAACCCATTCCAGTATTCTTGCCTGGAGAATCCCATGGACAGAAGAGCCTGGTGGAGTGCAGTCCATGGGGTCGCAAAGAGTTGGACTTGACTGAGCAACTAACTCTTTCACTTCACTATGGCATTGCTTTCATTTCTTATCAATAAACTGTCTTACTTTTCTGAACTTTCCTGTGGGATTTCAAATATTAAAAACTATACCAAAAAGGAGGTACTCAGTGCAAATCTTGTTGGATTCTCCTTCTCCAAGTCTTCACTCTGTAGCATCCAAATATTAATAAAACTAGATCAAAACCAATGTCAAGGAACTCCCGTGAAATCAGGATGAGCTGTTAAGATGTGTCTTTCCTCACTGCTTGCTTCCTTCAGTTTCTGCTCAGCCACCTAGCAGCAGTGGCTGGCATGAAGCCACCTGAGGGCTGTGCTGGGGCAATTGTCCTGGTTTACTGTATTTTAGGATGGATGTACTGTCATTCTCCTATCTCACAGGGAAACTCAGGATTTCAGCAGAAATGTTTTGAAGTTGTATGGATTCTTTTCACCAGATAGAAATTACGAAAGTGTGGAAAGTTGTTGAGGTTACCTACAAGTTTCTGTTTTTTTTTTTTTAATTGCCTCTTTTGTTGTTTTCTATTCTATTTAGTTTTATTATTTTTGTATACATGTGTGCGTGCTAAGTTGCTTCAGTTTGTCCAACTCTTTGTGACCCTATGGAGTGTAGCCCGCCAGGGTCCTCTGTCCATGGGATTCTCCAGCTATGAATAATGAAGTGAGTTGCCCTGTTGTCCTCCAGGGGATCTTCCTGACTCAGTCTCTTATGATCGCCTGCACTGGCAGGCGAAGTCTTTACCACTAACGCCACCTGGGAAGCCCCTATTTTGTGTAAGGTTGGTACTAAAAATACCATGTAGTATACAACAGATTGTAGAGTAAGTGCAAAGCCAACTATTTTTGTAGTCACATTTCAAATGGGGATTATCATAATTCAAAACTGAGATGAGTGTAGTGGGTTTAGCTAGTATTCTAAAGCTTCAAAATGAAAAGTTGCAGGAGCTAATTGAAAATATATTATGAGTTGTTGACTTTCTCAAGGCAGCTCTACTTCCAGTAAGTGGTAACTAATAACTAGCAAAATGTGAGTTTCTAACTTCCCATAAATATATATATATATATATATATATATATATATATATATATATAATACATAGTAGTTTGAATATTCTTTTACATTCTATGACAAAGTTATGCAAAACAGCAGTGTGGAAAAAAGCCCACTGACTGTTAAAATAGAATATACAACTAGTAATTCTTATGACTTAGAAGATGATGCTTTTGGTATATCTTTGGAAATAACTGAAAGTATCCAGAAGACAGCAATCTTTGGTACTTAGATGTCAGAGGCTCTGGATTTTACTGTAAAAGCTGCCGCTACGAGTGGTGTAATCTTAATCAAGTGGGTGCATTCTCTGTACCTCCATTTTCTTATCTGCAAAGTAAGTTAGATGAAATCTCCTCTAAAGTTTTATTTTAGCTTCAAATTCTATGATGTTATAATGTGTCATCAGTTATTCTAATGAAATAACTGTATGTTTCCTATAACTAGAAAACAGTCCTACAGAATGATATAGATTTTTGCAGAAGAATTAAGGTAAATAAAATTATGAAGCAGAAGATATTAAGAAGAGGTTTTTGAAAAAGATCCTCACAACCCAGATAATCACAATGGTGTGATCACTCACCTAGAGCCAGACATCCTGGAATGCAAAGTCAAGTGGGCCTTAGGAAGTATCACTGCAAACAAAGCTAGTAGAGGTGATGGGATTCCAGTTGAGCTATTTCAGATCCTAAAAGATGATGCTGTGGAAGTGCTGCACTCAAAATGCCAGCAAATTTGGAAAGCTCAGCAGTGGCCACAGGACAGGAAAAGGTCAGTTTTCATTACAATCCCAAGAAAGGCAATGCCAAAGAATGCTCAAACTACTGCACAGTTGCACTCATCTCACACACTGTAAAGTAATGCTCAAAATTCTCCAAGCCAGGCTTCACCAGTACGTGTACCAGGAACTTCCAGATGTTCAAGCTAGTTTTGAAAAAGGCAGAGGAACCAGAGATCAAATTGCCAACATCTGTTGGATCATCGAAAAAGCAAGCGAGTTCCCAGGAAAACATCTATTTCTGCTTTATTGACTATGCCAAAGACTTTGTGTGCATCACAATAAACTGGAAAATTCTTCTAGAGATGGAAATACCAGACCACCTGACCTGCCTTTTGAGAAATCTATATGCAGATCAGGAAGCAACAGTTAGAACTGGACATGGAACAACAGACTGGTTCCAAATAGGAAAAGGAGTATGTCAAGGCTGTATAGTGTCACCCTGCTTCTTTAACTTCTATGCAGAGTACATCATGAGAAACGCTGGGCTGGATGAAGCACAAGCTGGAATCAAGATTGCCAGGAAAAATATCAATAACCTCAGATATGCAGATGACACCACCCTTATGGCAGAAAGTGAAGAAGAACTAAAGAGCCTCTTGAAGAAAGTGAAAGAGGAGAGTAAAAAAGTTGGCTTAAAGCTCAACATTCAGAAAACTAAGATCATGGCATCTGGTCCCATCACTTCATGGCAAATAGATGGGGAAAGAGTGGAAATGGTGGCAAACTTTATTCTTTGGGCTCCAAAATCACTGAATATGGTACTGCAGCCATGAAATAAAAGGACGCTTGCTCCTTGGAAGAAAAGTTATGACTAACCTAGACAACATATTAAAAATCAGAGATATTACTTTGCCCACAAAGGTCCATCTAGTCAAGGCTAAGGTTTTTCCAATACTCATGTATGGATGTGAGAGTTGGACTGCAAAGAAAGCTGAGTGCTCAAGAATTGATGCTTTTGAACTGTTGTGTTGGAGAAGACTCTTGAGAGTTCCTTGGACTGCAAGGAGATCTAACCAGTCCATCCTAAAGGAAATCAGTCCTGAATATTCATTGGAAGGACTGATCTTGAAGCTGAAACTCCAATACTTTGGCCACCTGATGTGAAGAACTGACTCATTTGTAAAGACCCTGATACTGGGAAAGATTGAAGGCAGGAGGAGAAGGGGACGACATAGGATGAGATGATTGGATGGCTTACTGACTCAAATGGACATGAGTTTGAGTAAACTCCGGTAGTTGGTGATCGACAGGGAAGCCTGGCGTTCTTCAGTCCATGGGGTCGCAAAGAGTCAGACATGACTGAGCAACTGAACTGACTGAACTGACCAGTTACAGTTATTGTTCAGCACGAAAAAAGATCTCATCTATACTATATGATGACCATATGCTTGATACTGGGTTACATGCTTTACACACTTCTTTTACTTACATTCCATTATTATTCCTATTTTACAGATAAAAATACCAAGAAAAGAAAGGATTTGTAAATTATCTATCATCACTCAGCTAGTATGTGGTAAAGCTGGAATTTGAACCATAGTTGTTTTTCTCTAGATCCTGTGCTCAGTAGCCATGATCCTTCACGGCCACCCTATAGTATTTTTGTATCTATGGCCTTTATTTTTTTCTTATTTATTTCATGAATCTTTAACACATGGTTTTCTCTAAAATATCTAATTAAAGTATTTTCAGTGTGCTTTAAGATTTATAAAATGCTGTTGTCCTCTGTTCTGTCCTATAGTCAAGGCAGTACTGAAATTGAGAGTGGATATTCATTCTTATTTTTTTTTATATGATCACGTAGAAACAGAGAAATTATTCAGTTGCCTAATGAATAGATTCTGGAGCTGGGGTTCCACTTTTTAAATTTGATCTACTCATTGCTTTTTTCTATGGTACTGCTTGTAAACACAAGAGTTTCTACAGCAAGGAGGAGAAACATAAACATGAAGTTCATAAAAGAATTATATAATTGCCTTTCTCACCTGTTAGTACATTTGAATTTTAGGGCAGTTTCAATTAAGTTGAAAGAAATGAGATTCTTTCTCTTGATTTCAGAGATCAATTTAACTGCATTGATTATCTTCAGGGACATTGAAATGTGCTCTGCAGACCATGATGATGCAATGGTCCTTATATATTTTGTTTTTCATTATCTTTTTCTGTAAAATGGAAGACTAGGAGACCAAGAAGTTTGATTCTGACAAATATGTCACAAGCAGTAACATATGATACCCAAATAACAGACCAGCTAAATAAATGGCCTTGTCAGTTGATAGAAAGAATTGATCAGTGAGGCAAAGCTCCAGAGTTCCAGATTTAGGAGCCCCTGTTGAACTACTATAAACTGGAGCCCTTGTTGAACTATTATGGACTGTCTGTTTAGTTGAATATTCCAGAGTAAGTAGCTCAATCACGCAGACGCTTCCCACTTGCTTTCTTCTTGTATTAGGGTCATTGTTTAATAACTTACAGAAGGCTCACAATATGCTAGTCACTTTGCTGATGGGAAGGGCTTCAAAGACTTAAAAATAATCTAATCCTTGATCCAGAGGACTGTTTAGTCATCATAGAAGACAATCAAGATAGGAGAAGTCATAAAAGTTCCAGAAGCTTTCTTCCAAATGACAAAATTGAAAGCATAATGTACTTAAATGTTTTGAGAGTGTATTGAAGCACTTTGGGGAGACCTTGAATAAGAATTAAAAAAACATACAAACCTTTTATGCAAACTTCAGACAATTATTCTACTCAGTTTTTCTGGGAATCTAAAACTACTCTAAAAAGCAAAATAACTTGAAAAAATTAAGACAAATATAATTTATGGAGAAAAATAAAATATGCAAGAAAAGAAAGGTAATCACTTTGTACTACATGACACAGCTCTGACTAGCATTTCAATGATGTAGTAATGTAGAAAGTGAATACTTAGTATTCCAAAATTGGAAAATAAATGTATTGGAAAGATGAAGAGACAGTAAGTATGTGTCTGTATAATAAGGAAATGTACAGTTCTATTAAACATGTATTTATTTTAAAAAATTATTAAAAATTTTTAAAAGACATTAAAATTTATATAATAAGGCTTTTAAAAGTATCTTTAGCATGTACTCCCTTTGAGATGTTCTCTACTGTTTGCATTTTCTGTCAATGCATGTTGTTAACTAGAATTGTAATATGTGTTGAATGTGGACATTGAGAAGTATAATAAAACATCTTTGCTCAGTTGCTAAGTTGTAAACGCAGGGAGATAATGAAGGGCAGGGAAGCCTGATGTGCTGCAGTGCGTGGGGTCCCAAAGAATTGGACATGAAAAAATAAAACATTGAGCTCCTGACAATTAAATCTTTTAAGGTTTTTGACTAGGTTTTTGACTGTAAAAAAAATATGAGAAAATATATCAATATTTTGTTAAGACTGACTATCCAAAAGCAAGTAACAGTGTATTAATGCAGTTGTTTCTCAGTATCTGCTGGAGATTGGTTCTAGGATATCCATTGGAAGCCAAAATCCTGGAATGCTCAAGTCCCTTATGTTAAGTGGATTATATTTTCATATAGCCTATACACACCCTCCCACATACCTTAAGTCATTTCTAGATAACTTATAATACCTATAGTATAGTGTTAGTGACTCAGGTGTGTCTGACTCTTTGTGACCCCATGGACTGTAGCCTGCCAGGCTCCTCTGTCCATAGATTTCCCAGCAAGAATACTGGGGTGGGTTGCCATTCCCTTCTCCATGGGATCTTCTTGACCAAGGGACTGAACCCATCTCCTGCATTTGCAGGCAGATTCTTTACCATCTCAGGTACCAGGGAAGTCCTTTATAATACCTAATACGATGTAAATGATATGTGTGAATGCATGCTAAGTCACTCAGTTGTGTCTGACTCTGTGATCTCATGGATTGTAGCCTGCCAGACTCCTCTGTCCTTGGAATTTCCCAGGCAAGAATACTGGAGTGGGTTGCCATTTCAAATAGTTAAAAATACAATATAAATGTTATGTAAATAGTTGTGGAAGCACACAGCAAATTCAGTTTTGCTTTTTGGAACTTTCTAGATTTCTTTTTTCAAAGATCATTTTTGATCTACAGTTGGTTGGATACTGAAGGCCAAGTGTATTACTATTATTTTCCAGGATGTTTTTGAATTAAAGAAGGTAATTTCCCTTATTAAATAAAAAGTTTGGGCCAGTTGCTTGATTAGGTCTGGGTCAGACAAACAAAAAAAAGTTTTGTCCTACCCATGAATAACAATGATAATAAGAATTATGAGATACATACTACATAAGAGGTTCCCACAGAGTGTCCTGAAAACCCAGAAGAGATAAAAATCTCTCCCAGTGTTAGGTGATGAAGAAAGATTAAATGGAGCATATGATTTGCATGGAGTTTGTGCCCATACAATGAATATAGAAAGCATTATATTATCTTCCATACCTTTGTGACATTGCCTCCTCTGATCTACCTGCTTTCACATGTTTTATTTTTGCTGTTTTGCTTTTTCACTTTGATGTATTAAGTATAGATTCCATTTATTCTGCTTTTTAGCATTTATTGTCCTTCCTGGAACTATAGTATGAGTCCTTTACTAATTCCAAAATATTTATCATCATCCTTTCAAATACAGTCTTCCTACTGCTGCCATGGGAAACTCCAATAGACATATTTTAAACGCTTCCTTCTTATCTTCGATGCTTTTAGTTTGAAAATTTCACTTTGTCCCTTTTGGTTTCAATGCAGAAGTTTTATTTCAATTTATTTGTATCAATTTGTTACTGTTGCACAGCAAACCACCCCAAAACTCAGTGGCTTAGAACAACAAGCATGTATTATTGCTCATGAACTAGGTCAGCAGACTGATCTTCTGGGCTTGACTGGGCTCACTTACACATTATAAGCATCTGTGGGTTGGCTTTGTGGCTTTGCTGATTTTGCTGGTTTCAGCCAAAATGTCTGGGGCCTCGTCTGAGGTGAGTCAGTTCTGCTCCAGGTATCTCTCCTTCTCCAGTAGGCAAGGCCATGAATGTTTGTGTTGTGGTGACAGGGTTACAATAGAACAAGCAGAACACAAGGCCTATTCAGCCCTGGACTAACATGAGCACATTATCAGGTTTCATTATTACTTTTGGAAGCCCTTGGCATCTTTTCCTTTGTGGATCTCATGTCATAAAAAAGTATTAAAAACTGTATTTTATAACTGCCTTGGAATAAAGATGAATGTAATCTAGACTGGACTCATTACTATTACTATATATTCATTATTTGATTTCTGTTTATTCTGGTTTTAAAAGAAATTAAGGTTAAACACTTTTATGAGCCTCTAAAAGTATTGTGGACTCAGCATTGTGACCACCAAAACTAATGGATAAATCAGGCCTGCACACCATTATTTCTGCACAAGCCCAGCCTGTAAGACTGGCGAAATAGACTCCACCATTTAGTGAGAAGATCTACAAGTTATATCACACAGGGTGTTGTAAATTATAGGGAGGGATGAAGCATTAAGACCATTTCATAATCAATTTACCACATCAATTCTCTCTTTCTGTAAATTTAATCTATCTAGTTCATCTGCTTTTTTTGTTTCTCACTTGATGTTTTGTTTCCCCAAATATTTGTAGCATATTTATTCTGTACTTTGATTTTGATAATTATAATGCCTAAAGTGCTTTCAAATTTAATTTTCAAATCTAGTTTTCATTTTTGCTAGTGCTTCCTCTTCAGGGCTTTTTTTTGGGCGGGGGAAGAAGCATAATTTGGCAACTTTAGTTTGATATATTCTACTTTGCTTTGTAAGATACTTGAGATATTAAGCTTAGACTTATCTGAAGCTTATTTCTTGCTTTGGAGTTGTTTTGTTTACACATTTTTTCCTTTTTATTGAAGTATAGTTGATTTACAATGTTGTGTTAGTTTTAGGTGTATAGAAGGTGATTCAGATATATACAAAAAAGAATATCTATCTATAAATACATAGATATTCTTTTTCAGATTCTTTTCCCTTATAGGTTATTACAAAATATTGAGTGTAGTTCTCTGTGCTATTAGTAGGTCCTTGCTGATTGTCTGTTTTATGTACAGTAGTGTGTATATGTTAATCCCAAACTCCTAATTTATCTGTCCCCCACACCCTAATTTGGGTTACACATTGACTAAGTGGGTAATGTGCTTTCAATGGCCAATTCGCAAGAATGCAGTTAATTCTCAGGGAAGATGATTTTTCCTCACCTGGAGCTGAGGCAGAGTGTTAAGTTTCTTTGACATCTTTTTTTTTTTTTTCTTCCAGAAGCAGGTAATTTTTCCTTTAGATTACCTAAAGGGCCCAAGGCCTTTTCCCCACTTTTCCTGAATAATTCTATGAAATAGAGCACTAGATTTTTATTATTGACAAATACTCCTTAGGTAAACCCATCTTTTCTGAGCTTGCCCACCGCTATAGTTTAAGCATTTTTCTTTTTTTTTGTCCACAAGACAGTCTGTTTCCTGTAAGCTTGACTTAAAAAAAAAAAAGGCAAAACAAAACAAAAACTTTGTTCTACTGTTTCTATCATTTTTGGTATTCTATAATTGGATGTTTTAAACACATATAGTCTTATGCAATGCTTTAAATAAAATTCAGCCTTAAATACTTTAAAACATATAAGCAAATTAAAATTAATGAACAAATAAATTCTATAGCTGCAAGGTGGAATTAAATAATAGAAAGTAGAGTGGAGCCGAAAGAAACTATTGCTAGGAACTCAGGTTAAAATTCTCCTTGACTTCTTTGCAGACCTTGGTATCTCTTCTCTCCTGCTGTTTTAGTCTTTTCACACATATTGGGGTAGTCAGTATCCCCATTTCCTCCATATACCTGCCTCTATTATAGCTCAGTCTGCTTCCCCTGTGTGTTATAGTTTGGGGATATATTATGGGGAATATATAAATATATATCCCCATATTAAGATATGGGGATATATAAAAGATTATACCTATATCTTTTCCCAGAATTTTATTTTACTCTATATTGATAAGAAATTAAAAATAAAAATTGGTAAGAAAAGTTCTTTTTCTTTGCTTGTGATTGAAAATGGATTAATGTACATATAGTGGAAAAATTTGAATTTAAATCCTTTATTTTTTGGACATTTAATTACAGATGCTTTCAAGGTTATTCATATTCTGAAGGTTCTTGCTTTATTAACATCTCAAAACCTTTCTTATATATATATATTAAGGTCATATTATATAACATACATTAAAGTACTTTGTGAATTCTGATGTTAAGCAACAAGAAGAAAATATTACTATTTACCATCACCTATTCAATTCAACAGAGATACAACTATAAAAACAATAACAAAAATAATACAACAAAAAATGACCCTTACTTTCAGGTTTTCACTTTGCAGTGCAGAACATAAGATGCAAACTCACAGATGGGCAGTCATGTGCTAGGTGTACATTAGGACCAGAGAATGAGGTCTGGTGCTGGCATGGAGTGGAGAATAGTACATCTCTCCAACTGGGAGGTGATGGAAGTTATCACTAAGTGATAACACCAGAGCAAAATCCTTTTGGGAAAGAAGGGATTCCCTAGGCAGATGATTTTAGAAAGGCATAGTCGATTTAACAAAGATTTTATGGAATAACAATGTCTTAAAAACTTAGCATCAAAGAATAAAACATTTATTTTTCAGATGAACCTATTTGAGCACCACAAAAGATACGCAGAGTAGAGGACACATGTGTGGACACAGAGGTGGGGGAGAAGGGAGAGTGCGACAAATTGGGAGGTTAAGATTGACATATATACACTACCATATAAAATATATAGCTAATGGGAAATTGCTGTATAGCACAGGGAGCTCATCTGGCTGCTCTGTGATGGCCTAAATGGGTGGGGTTGTGGGAGTCGGGTGGGAGGGAGGTCTAAGAGGGAGGGAATATATGCATACATATAACTGATTCACTTCATTGTACAGCAGAAACTAACATAGCATTGTAAGGCAATTATACTCCAAATAAAAAAGAATAAAACAAAGACCTCCAGAGCAAAACCAGCAACAACAAAAAAAGCAAGTCTAACCCATTAACTTACCAGGCAAGAGAACACAGAACAGTGAAAAGTTCAATTCACTGAGTCATTTGCTGAAGGAGAAAACCAGGGGTCTTGATATGCTAGAGAGAGGAGTACATAATTACATTAAGCACAGAAATGAGAGGGCAGCTTAAGTCCATACGTGTGTGTACACTTGGTTAAAATAGTCTCATTTTTCATTTTTCCAGAAAGTGTCTGCAATTGGGTTCTGTAAAGATCTGCCATCCAGGTCACTCAAAGTTCAGGGAAACTTCGGTTGTTTAGAGCCAGCTGCGATAAAATACAACAATCAGTTTTGATATCTCCTAGGCAAGTGCTGCTGGAAGTGGAAAATTTTTATTCACATTGGCTTGAGGCACATGTCATATATAAAGGAGTGGAAACTGTGCCGCTAGACTCTGCCTTATAGCTCAGAATGTGGTCTGTGGACCGAGCATAGGTGTTAGCTATTTGGGTCCTTGCTGAGGTACAGATTCTTAGATAAACTCCCCCGCACCCCCCAACACCAATTCAGAACTGAGTCAGAACCTGCATTTTAGTAGGGTTCTCAGGTTTTTCATATGCACCTTAAGAAGAAACAGCAGCTTTATAACAGGGTTCTAGAATAGTGGTTCTCCAACTTTGATGAGTAACAGAATCAACTGGAGAGACAGAGTTCCAGACTCACTGGGGGTAGAATAGGCTTCAGATCAGTTCAGTTTAGTCACTTAGTCATGTCCAACTCTTTGTGACCCCATGGACTACAGCACACCAGGCCTCCCTGTCCATCACCAACTCTCAGAGTTTAATTTACTCAAACTCATGTCCATTGAGTTGGTGATGCCATCCAACCATCTCATCCTCTGTCATCCCCTTTTCCTCCCACCTTTAATCTTTCCCAGCATCAGGGTCTTTTCAAATGAGTCAGTTCTTCGCATCAGGTGGCCAAAGTATTGGAGTTTCAGCTTCAGCATCAGTCCTTCCAATGAATTTTCAGGACTGATCTTCTCTTTAGGATGGACTGGTTGGATCTCCTTGCAGTCTAAGGAATTCTCAAGAGTCTTCTCCAACACCACAATTCAAAAGCATCAATTCTTGAGCACTCAGCTTTCTTTGCAGTCCAACTCTCACATCCATACATGACTACTGGAAAAACTATAGCTTTGACTACATGGACCTTTGTGGGCAAAGTAATGTCTCTGCTTTTTAATATGCTGTTAGTCATAACTTTTCTTCCAAGGAGTAAGCGTCTTTTAATTTCATGGCTGCAATCACCATCTGCAGTGATTTTGGAGCCCAGAAAAATAAAGTCTGACACTGTTTCCCCATCTATTTGCCATGAAGTGATGGGACTGAATGCCATGATCTTAGTGTTCTGAATGTTGAACTTTAAGCCAACTTTTTGACTCTCCTCTTTCACTTTCTTCAAGAGGCTCTTTAGTTCTTCTTCACTTTCTGCCATAAGGGTGGTGTCATCTGCATATCTGAGGTTATTGATATTTCTCCCGGCAATCTTGATTCCAGCTTGTGCTTCATCCAGCCCAGGGGTTCTCATGATGTACTCTGCATATAAGTTAAATAAGCAGGGTGACAATATACAGGCTTGACGTACTCCTTTCCCTATTTGGAACCAGTCTGTTCCATGTCCAGTTCTAACTGTTGCTTCCTGACCTGCATACAGAATTCTCAAGAGGCAGGTCAGGTGGTCTGGTATTCCCATCTCTTTAAGAATTTTCCACGTGGATCCACGTTGTGATCCAACGACCTTTGTATTTTTACAAGATTCCCTAGGAGATTCTGATACTGACCAAAGCTAAAGAACCATAATTTTTGAACATGGTTTTCTTATTCATGATCTGTAAGCTCAAAATTTGCACACATTAAAGAGCTGATTTCTCCTGCCTGCCAATGCAGGGGACATGGGTTCGATCTCAGCTCTGGAAAGATTCCATATGCTGTGGGCCAACTGAGCCCATGCACCACAACTACTGAGCCTGTGTCCTGCAAATACTGAAGTCTGCACACCCTAGAACCTGTGAAACAGAGAAGCCACCATAATGAGAAGCCCTTACGCAGCAATGAAGAGTAGACCCTGCTCACCTCAACCAAAAGAAGCCCACTCACAATGACAATCAAAGAAGACCCAGCACAGTCAAAAATAAAATGAATAAATAAAAAAATAGTAAAAAGAGATATATTCTCTTCAAAACTCTGGTTGTATTACAGAATCAAACCGTATGTGCTGTTTTCACTGGAATTCATCCAATACAATTACAATCATGAGGATTTTATGACACCTGAAATTTCAGTAACCTGAAGGCATATTTAGCACATGGTACGATCATTTATTTTTTTCATATATTAAAAAAATACTGTATCTGTGAGAACATTCCAGTGAGGATTATCTACTAAGAAACAGAAATTCCAAGGTCTTTGTTAATGGTGGAAATAGCTCTGATAACTATTTACTGGAGCTGGGAAAAGACTAAAGTTTAGCTTATATTTAGGAAATTTCTCCAGGTGTTATGTATCAAGTCATAATATTTCTTTATTTAACAAATTAGAAACTTCCTCTTTCAGTTGATAAAAGATGGCTTTTGTTCTCCAGGTTTCTTTTACAAAAAGGTGAATTTTGGTGTGTCATACTTAAAATCCTAACCAAAAACTGACAAGTTTTCTTCCCACCAACTTCTCTCTGGGGCACCCTGATGTCGGCATCAGGAAGAGTGAGGTCATATGCTTTGAATAAACCCAAATGCCATCAAATATAGGAAATCATTTGGCATTTCCTTTACTGGATACAAAACCTTACCTTTATTAGTCATTTAATTATGAGTTCAGAAATGAATTTGTGATGTGGAAGAACAATATTCATTAATAATTAGGGAAATGAGCAATGCACAAAATTTTCTAATAGGTCCAACCCTTCTTTTTCCTGCATGGTAAATGTCTGTGAAGGAAATATGCTTTAATAAGATAAGAGGTTTCAGTAGAGTCATATTTATTACTTCTCCCTGAGTGGACTCAACATGAAACTGCAACTGTTTTAAGAAATACATTTAATCCTAGATCATTATCATTACATACTACTTAGAGCATAAAGTCCTCAGCTTGCTTTTGAAAGCATTATGACAAAGACCCTCATTTTGCACTTGAGGAAAAGGTGAAGCCAAACAGTTAGAGGAACCTAACAGTTTACAGATCTGAAAGTCAAAGACAGTTTTTCTGGCTTTTAATGCAAAGATTGCTCCAATAAACCTTTGAGCATTTGCTTTTATCTAAAGACATTTGTAAAAAGAAGCTAGGATATTCTGAAGAAGAATAAAAAGCTTTAAACGTGTGTAAAATTGGGAATTCAGTAATTCCACTTCAAGGCCTGTATCCTAAAGAACAACTCAGTAATATGTATAACTATACTTGCAACAGCAGCAACATACTTGTAGAACAATATTTATTGCAGTGCTGTGAAACAGTTTAAGAAAGCTGGATTATGTTAAATGGTGAACAATTAAGAAGGAAATTGAGCTTTCTTCTATATGTAAGTTCACATATAAATTTTTTTTTTCCATTGTTGTTCAGTCACTAAGTCATGTTCAATTCTGTGTAACCCCATGGACTACAGCATGCCAGGCTTCCCTGTCCTTTACTTCCTCTCTGAGTTTGCTCAAACTCATGTTCATTGAATCAATGATGCCATCCAACCATCTCATCCTCATTCGCCCCCTTCTCCTTCTGCCCTCAATCTTTCCCAGCATCAGGGTCCTTTCCAGTGAATTGGCTCTTCAAATCAGGTGGCCAAAGTATCGGAGCTTCATCTTTAGCAGCAGTCTTTCCAGTAAATAGTCAGGGTTGATTTAATTTAGGATTGACTGGTTTGATCGCTTTGCTGTTCAAGGGCTCTCAAGAGTCTTCTCCAACACCACAGTTTGAAAGCATCAATTCTTTGGCGCTCAGCTTCCTTTATGCTCCCACACTCACATCTATACATGACTACTGGAAAAACCATAGCTTTGACTAGATGGACCTTTGTCAGCAGAGATCTTTGTCTCTGCTTTTTTAATATGTTGCCTAGGTTTATCATAGCTTTTCTTCCAAGGAGCGTGTTTTAATTTCATGGCTACAGTCACCCTCCACAGTGATTTTGGAGCCCAAGAAAATGAAATCTGTTACTATTTTTCACTTTTTCCCCAACTGTTTGCCATAAAATGATGGGACCAGATGCCATGATCTTAGTTTTTTGAATGTTGAGTTTTAAGGCAGGTTTTTCACTCTCTTCTTTCACCTTCATCAAGAGGCTCTTTAGTTCTTCACTTTCTTCCATTAAAGTGGTATCATCTGCATATCTGAGGTTGTTTATATTTCCCCTGGCAATCTTGATTCCAGCTTGTGCTTCATACAGTCCTGCGTTTTGCATGTTGTACTCTGCATATAGCGCAAATGCGGGTGGCTGCGACTGCGCACAAGCACAGCTGAGAGGAGCTACCCCACGTCTGAGATCAGGGGCAGAAGCCAGGAGGACCCCATGCCGGAGGGGCAGCAGCCAAGAGGAGCTACCCCACATCCGAGGTCAGGGGCAGCGGCCGAGAGTGCCAGGCTGCGAAGGCGCAGGAACCGCCGAGAGGAGCCACCCCACGTCCAAGGTCAGGGGCGGTGGCTGGGAGGAGCTACCCCACTTCGAAGTCAAGGGCAGCAGCCGAGAGGAGCAACCCCACCTCCAAGGAGCAGTGGCTGTGGGGGCGCAGGAGGGCCTAGAGGAGATACTCCACGTCCAAGGTAAAAGAAACCCAAGTAAGACCATAGGTGTTGCAAGAGGGCATCAGAGGGCAGACACACTGAAACCATACTCACAGAAAACTAGTCAATCTAATCACACTAGGACCACAGCCTTGTCTAACTCAATGAAACTAAGCCATGCCCTGTGGGGCCACCCAAGACGAGAGGGTCATGGTGGAGAGATCTGACAGAATGTGGTCCACTGGAGAAGGGAATGGCAAACCACTTCAGTATTCTTGCCTTGAGAACCCCACGAACAGTATGAAAAGGCAAAATGATAGGATACTGAAAGAGGAACTCCCCAGGTTGGTAGGTACCCAATATGCTACTGGAAATCAGTGGAGAAATAACTCCAGAAAGAATGAAGGGATGGAGCCAAAGCAAAAACAATACCCAGCTGTGGATGTGACTGGTGATAGAAGCAAGGTCCGATGCTGTAAAGAACAATATTGCATAGGAACCTGGAATGTCACGTCCATGAATCAAGGCAAATTGGAAGTAGTCAAACAGGAGATGGCAAGAGTTAACGTCGACATTCTAGGAATCAGCGAACTAAAATAGACTGGAATGGGTGAATTTAACTCAGATGATCATTATATCTACTACTGCGGACAGGAATCCCTTAGAAGAAATGGAGTAGCCATCATGGTTAACAAAAGAGTCCGCACAGAGTCAGACAGGATTGAGCGACTGAACTAAACTGAACTCTGCATATAAGGTAAATAAGCAGGATGACACTATACAACCTTTACATACTCTTTCCCCAATTTTGAACCAGTCCATTGTTCCCTGTCAGATTCTAACTGTTGCTTCTTGACCTACATACAAGTTTCTCAGGACCTGGGTAGTCTGGTTCTGGTAGTCCCATTTCTCTAACAATTTTCCACAGTTTGTTGTGATCCAGACAATCAAAGGCTTTAGTGCAGTCAATGAAACAAAAGTATATGTTTTTCTTGAATTCCCTTGCTTTTCCTATGATCCAGCAGATGTTGACAATTTGATCTCTGGTTCCTCTGCTTTTTCTAATCCAGCTTGGACATCTGGAAGTCCTCAGTTAACATACTGCTGAAGCCTAGCTTAAAGAAGGTTGAGCATTACCTTGCTAGTATGTGACATAAGTGCAGTTCCTTTCAGTTCAGTTCAGTTGCTCAATCGAGTCTGACTCTTTGTGACCCCATGAATCACAGCACGCCAGGCCTCCCTGTCCATCACCAACTCCCGGAGTTCACCCAGACTCATGTCCATCGAGTCGGTGATACCATCCAGCCATCTTATCCTCTGCTGTCCCCTTTTCCTCCTGCCCCCAAACCCTCCCAGCATTAGAGTCTTTTCCAATGAGTCAACTCTTCGCATGAGGTGGCCAAAGTACTGAAATTTCAGCTTTAGCATCATTCCTTCCAAAGAAATCCCAGGGCTGATCTTCTTTAGAATGAACTGGTTGGATCTCCTTGCAGTCCAAGGGACTCTCAAGACTCTTCTCCAACACCACAGTTCAAAGCATCAATTATTCGGTGCTCAGCTTTCTTCACAGTCCAACTCTTACATCCATACATGACCACAGGAAAAACCATAGCCTTGACTAGCAGACCTTTGTTGGCAAAGTAATGTCTCTGCTTTTTCAATATGCTATCTAGGTTGGTCATAACTTTTCTTCCAAGGAGTAAGCATCTTTTAATTTCATGGCTGCAGTCACCATCTGCAGTGATTTTGGAGCCCAGAAAAATAAAGTCTGACACTGTTTCCACTGTTTCCCCATCTATTTCCCATGAAGTGATGGGACCAGATGCCATGATCTTCGTTTTCTGAATGTTGAGCTTTAAGCCAACTTTTTCAGTCTCCTCTTTCACTTTCATCAAGAGGCTTTTGAGTTCCTCTTCACTTTCTGCCATAAGGGTGGTGTCATCTGCATATCTGAGGTTATTGATATTTCTCCTGGCAATCTTGATTCCAGCTTGTGCTTCTTCCGGCCCAGCATTTCTCATGATGTACTCTGCATAGAAGTTAAAGAAGCAGGGTGACAGTATACAGCCTTGATGTACTCCTTTTCCTATTTGGAAGCAGTCTGTTGTTCCATGTCCACTTCTAACTGTTGCCTCCTGACCTGCATATAGGTTTCTCAAGAGGCAGGTCAGGTGGTCTGGTATTCCCATCTCTTTCAGAATTTTCCACAGTTTCTTGTGATCCACACAATCAAAGGCTTTGGCATAGTCAATAAAGCAGAAATAGATGTTTTTCTGGAACTCTCTTGCTTTTTCCATGATCCAGCGGATGTTGGCAATTTGATCTCTGGTTCCTCTGCCTTTTCTAAAACCAGCTTGAACATCTGGAAGTTCACAGCTCAAGTATTGCTGAAGCCTGGCTTTGAGAAATTTGAGCATTACTTTACTAGCGTGTGAGATGAGTGCAATTGTGTGGTAGTTTGAGCATTCTTTGGCATTGCCTTTCTTTGGGATTGGAATGAAAACTGACCTTTTCCAGTCCTGTAGCCACTGCTGAGTTTTTCAAATTTGCTGGCATATTGAGTGCAGCACTTTCACAGCATTCATCCTGGAATGTGAAGTCAAGTGGGCCTTAGAAAGCATCACTATGAACACAGCTAGTGGAGGTGATGGAATTCCAGTTGAGCTCTTTCAAATCCTGAGAGATGATGCTGTGATGTAAGTGCAGTTTTATGCAATTTGAACATTCTTTGGCATTGCCTTTTGTCATTAATGATTTAAGGTCAGAACATTCATTTTGAAGAACTTGAAACAATACATCTCACATCTGAGGAATAAAGCTGCAAAGCTTAGAAATAGTGTTGAAAAGCAGAAGCCATCTTAAAACTACAGATTTCTGGTTGTTTTTGGAATCTTGACTCTTTGAGGGTTTGCAGATAGTGTTTTCAGAAAAACTAGTCTGAGTTTCAGAAAAACTTATCTGGGTATAAGATGGTTCATTAAATATCCAATTTTTGTGAATATTAGTAAAGTATTCAGAGCAACTTACATATTCAAATGTGGGGCATTAAACTGGCCTTACTATTCAGTGGCATGGTGCATGCACGCTCAGTCACTCAGTAGTGTTTGACTCTTTGAGACCCCGTGGACTGTAGGCCTCCAGGCTACTCTCTCTGTGGAATTCTCCAGGCAAGAATACTGGAGTGGGTTGCCATTTCCTACTGCAGGAAATCTTCCCGACCCAGGATTCCTACATAATCTGTGCCTCGTGCATTAGCAGGCGGGTTCTTTACCATGGCGCCACCTCAGTGACACAGTGCTAGCCATTAAAATTCTTTCAGAGTAATGTTTTAAAAACCTGAGAACATAGTCACAGTGAAATTCTAGGATGTTGAAATTGAAAGGATGTTAAAAATAGTATGTTCAGCATAATCTAAAATTTATGCCATATGTCTAGATACCTACCTACAAGAAAGATAAAAAGGTATATATGCAAATGCTTACAGTGATTATCTCTGGGTGGTACAAGTAGAGAATTTTTTATGTGTTTATTGAGAGGAAGAATGTCATATTCATTGTTTAGTGCTGGTATAACAGATTACCACACATTAAGCTGCTTAAAAAATTTAGCATCTCACAGTTCCATAGAAGTCCAGTGGGCCCAGCTGATTTCTCTGCTCTGGGTCTCATCAGGCCAAAATCAAGGTGTGTGCCAGCCTGGGCTCTTACCTGAAGTTTCTGGAGGAAAATGCTTTTCTAGGTTCTTTTACATTGCTGAAAGAATTCCGCTGCATGTGATTTTAAGATCAAAGCCCCCTATTTTCTTGCTAGCTGTCACTAGAGGTAGTTCTTCCCAGTTTCTAGAGCCTGTCAGAATTTTATGGCTCGTAGCCCCCCTTCATTTTCAAAGTCCACAACAGTGGGTGAAAAGTCTCTCATGCTTTGCATCTCTTCTGCCTTTTGTCTGTAAGGCTTTTCTCTGACTGAATTCAGCTAGAAAAGTTTCTCTGCTTCTAAGATCTTGGAAGGATTAGTTTAAGATTTTCTAAAGTTCCACCAATTAGCAACCTTAGTTTTATCTTCAACATCTCTTTTCCAGTTTAGCATGACATATTCAGAGGATCTGTGGATTAGGGTAGAAATATCTTGGGCCGGAGATTCTCTGGACTGCAACAGATAGTATAATGTTAATGGCATGAGCTCTGAAGATGGATAACAGACAAACCTTGTTGTATTCCAAAGCTGGCATGCAATATATGTTGACTTTGGGGAAGTTAATTCATTTGCCTTCCAATTATCTCATGTATAAAGTGGGGATCATAATTATGCTTATTTCAATGGGCATTTATGAAGATTATATGAGATACTACATAAAGAAAGCTGAGCACTGAAGAACTGATGCTTTTGAACTGTGGTGTTGTAGAAGACTCCTGAGAGTCCATTGGACTGCAAGGAGATCCAACCAGTCAATCCTAAAGAAAATCAGTCCTGAATATTCATTGGAAGGACTGATGCTGAAGCTGAAGCTACAATACTTTGGCCACATGATGTGAAGAACTGACTCTTTGGAAAAGATCCCAATGCTGGGAAAAATTGAAGGCAGGAGGAGAAGGGGACGACAGAGGATGGGATGGTTTAATGGCATCACCAACTCAATGGACATGAGTGTGTGCAAGCTCTGGGAGTTGGTGATGGACAGTGAAGCCTGATGTATCCATGGGATCGCAGAGAGTCAGACATAACTGAGTGACTGAACTAAACTGAATATTAAAAACATAAGGTGCAATTTGCAATAAAGATTAACCATGATATTTTCATTATTCTCAATACATTTCTGTGTTTTCTACAATGAACATGTGTTAATAAGAAAAACAATACAAATTATTTTGGAAGCAAGAAGTTTAATCCTGTTCATATGGTATGTCTGTTGGTGGATATATACTTTCTCATTTTTAAAACATTTTTCTGTAGCATTTACTAACTGAATATTTAATTTTAAATATATATCTTGAAATGTGTATAGATTTATTTACTATATTCTCCAAGTTCTATAGCAGTCTCAGTATTGTTCCCCGATGTTCCTCAGTGTTTCTGGCATTTAGTAGGTGCTTTATAAATATATGTTAAGTAAATGAATTATTTTTAATACAACCATGCAAGAGTCTAATTAAAAGTACTTTGGATCACTTAGAAATTTTCCTTTTACATACATTCCTGAGATAGAAAAAGGCAGAACAATAAAAGTCTTTTTTGAAAATTTAAATTTTCACTTGTCTAAAATATTCTTCCATACTAATATATTTAAAATGTAATTGTTCTCATAGAACCTCTCATTGAATTCTGGGCAGATAATTGTATACAATAATAATGTGATCATGGTGCTAGATTTTAACCCACAAAGCTTGACTCTGATTTCAATTATGAAAACTATTATTAATATCCAAGGGATATATCCAATGAGATTCATTTACTTTCATTAATGAGAAACTCATAAAGACATGCTAGAGGGAGGGAGACAGAGGAGAAATGATGAAGAAGGATGTGCTATGAAGGAGGAAGGAAGCTACCACTGAACAGAGAAGGAAGAGATAATAGAACCAAAAGATTGCGGGCACTGTAAGACTCAGCTCATCTTTATGCCTCTGGAACAGCTCTTTTCTTAAAGTGCTCATGAGTTAAAATTTGGAAATCTTAGTACCTACACAAACCCACTGTGATAAATGAACCAAGAACCCAATAAGGGGCAGATAATAAGACTTTGGTTTTGGTGGGATTAAGGGATCACAGGTGGAATGCAAAGGCCCTCTGTTAAGACTCCTGTATGTGTTCTTTCAGGTTGGTTAACAGTAGGGAACAAGCCTGGAATAGCCAGAGATCCTATTCTATGAGGTAGGTTATTATGGAAAATGTGTGACTAATGCACATTTAGTGAGCCAAATTACACTGAGGCTGCTAACAACTTGGCTAATGCGTCTACTCTGTGTGTGTCTGATAACATGTGATGAGGATGTTGTATTATGAGCTTTGACTCAATCTGTACCAGGCCATTAGGTCAAAGAATCATGAAAATAAATTAGTTAATGAATACCTTGTTATGGTTCATTGCAACAGACATGAAGACCCATAATTACAATACAAAGAAAAAAATTCTAAAAGAGTTTTGTTAAAAATAACCCTGGTGTATAGAATAAGAAACTTCTGTTTTTTTAAAGAATAGCGTGAGTCTGAACTCTATCATTGTTACTGGACCAGCGTTTTCAAACTTCATATATTTTATGAGTAAATAGTTTCTATCAAAAGCCATGTTTTTTCCAGTAGTCATGTATGGATGTGAGAGATGGACCATAAAGAAGTCTGAGAACCAAAGAATTGATGCTTTTGAGTTGTGGTGCTGGGGTTCCTTGGACAGCAAGGAGATCAAACCAGTCAATCTTAAAGGAAGCCTAAGGAAAAGCAACCCTGTGTGTTCATTGGAAGGATTGATACTGAAGCTCCAGTACTTTGGCCACCTGATGCAAAGAGCTGACTCATTGGAAAAGACCCCGATGCTGGGAAAGACTGAAAGCAAGAGGAGAAGGGGTTGACAGAGGATGAGATAATTGGATAGCATTATTGACTCAGTGGACATGAGTTTGAATAAACTCCAGGAGATAGTTGAGGACAGGGAGGTCTGCCATGCTGCACTCCATGGAGTCACAGAGTCAGACATGACTTAGCAACTGGACAACAGCAATCCAAATGTTAAAAATAACTGAAATAAAATGGAATACAGATTACATTAGTATTGAATTAAAAAATTTTTCTCTCTCTTTTTATTTTTTGTCCTGTCAAAGGCATATCTAACTGCAGGCCATGATCATGAATGTTTCAAATTGCTCCAGAAGACCAAGGGTCCTTATCCTGAGGCTTTGGAAAACTGAGTCACACCCCTGAATGGAAAAAAATGGCATCATTATTTGTACTAAAATTAAATGAAAATTTAGCACTGCCTTCCATTATGATTGGAGGCAACAAACTTCTGTAGTATTAGCAGTATTTGTGACTTTGTCACCAATAAATAAGATATTTTATATCATATTATTATTGTTGCAGATATATAAAATTATTGTTTAACTCAGCAGTACAAAATTATAATAGTTACTGTAATTGCCCCTACATCCTGGTATTTAATGTGACCATTAGAAGCACATATATTACTGTATCATGATTTGTAACATTTTGATAACCCTTCTAATACATTAGGTTCCTTTGTTATATTGTATGCTTTATTTTTATATTGATAAAAATAATATTTTGAGAAGGTAATCATATAGTCACCAGACTGCCCAAGAACCCAGGGTAGGAAGAAAGAGAAGGAGATGGGGAAGAAAGAAATAAAGGAAGGAAAGAAAGAACCCGTGAGTGGGCTATTAACATGCTAAAGGTAGTAGCTATAAGTTTTTCTCTTGTCTCCAGAATTTAGTGCCTAGAACATAGTTTGTTCTAAAAAAAAATCCTTGTTGGATGACTTCTGCCTATGAAAACAAGCCTGAAGCAATAAGCTATGACTTAGTGGAAAGATTTGTCATGAGGTAATGTTTGAATGGACTCTTGTAAAATGAGTAAGTAGAGGATGTAGTAAATAGTTTGTGCACACCAATCAGTAGAAAGCATGACTGCTGTGGAAAAAAATTAATTTTATGTAGATGAAGGATTTATGTGAAGATAGAATATAATGTGCGTATAAGGTAATATTATCATGGCTTTAGTTAGGTAAGGATTTCTTAAGACGCAAAAAGTAATAAGGGTAAAGTAAATTTTGGGAAATTTGATTATATTAAATATAGCCATTTATTTCCATCAAAGTTATTATAAAAAGCAGAAATAAACAAAGCATAGTCGGGGGGCATTATTTTCAACACATGTAACTAAAGGGTAAGTAATGAGAATATATAAAGAGTTTCTGGAATTTATTATAAGGAAAAGTCAACCAGTACCAAAGAAGAGGTAATCCATTTGTCCAAAAGTACAATGAGAATGAGACTTGAATAGGAAGTTCACATAAAGACAAACAGGGATTTTTGTTGTTCAGTCACTAAGCTGTATCTGACTCTTTGCAACCCCATGGACTGCATGCGGCACACCAGGCTTCTCTGTCTGTCACTGTGTCCTGGAGATTCCTCAGATTCACGTCCACTGAGTTGATGATGCTGTCTAACCATCTCATCCACTGCCACCCTCTTCTCCTTTGTCTTCAGTCTTTTGCAGCATTATGGTCTTTCCCAAACACAGATTGCCGATAAACAAATGAAAAGATACTGAACCTCATCAGTAAGGAGAGAAATGTAAATTCAAATCAAACTGACATACGGACTTATACCAGTTTGCCAAAAATTAGAAGTTTGCCAGTACTAAGTATTGGTAAGGGCTATGAACACTGAGAACTCATCCACTGCAGCTGAAAGTGTAAACCAGTGCAACCACCTTTGGGAAGTCCTTTGACATTTTCTATTCAAGTTTTTGGGAGACAGGAGATTTGCAGTGTTCTATTCTTTAGTCTGAATAGGGCAGGCAAAAATAGGGAATGTTGGTAAAAAGTACTAAGATGGAGTTCACGTATGATGTAGAAAGCTGCAAAGAGCATAACTCCTCATTTTATGACATGGAAAGGCCAGATAATCTACAAAATGGCATCCTTTTTGAATCCAGTTAAGAGCTAAAGTCAAAGGGCAATCAACTAGCCTGAAATCTGAGGAAAGACAGATAGTTTCAAGGAGAAAGCGAATGCAAACAATTGCTTACCTAAAGCATAATATAGAAGGAAGAGACACCAAATAGCATACGAACACATAAAAAAGAAAAACTGTAATAAATATGAAATGTTATGATTTGATAAATCTCATTTGTACATGAATTTTCATTATGTTTTCTCTAATTTATGCTATGTGAAATATTTCATTAGTTTTTTTTTTTTTTTTAAAGAGAGCTTGAGGTGTTATGAGAACTGCATTTGAGTTTTAATTCCCAGAGTATTGGGTACAAGAGAAGGGAGACCAGGTATCTTATGTAGTGAAAGAGTCTTTGATGTTAAATCAATGAAACCAGGTCTGTCTTTCAAAAACTTAATTCTGTTAACGGCGTGGCCAAAGAGACCAATGCCAAGTCAAACCTGTGCTGAATTTGTGACAGGCATTCAATCGCCAGTTTACAATTCATGTTCATTTCTCCTGATGAGGTTGCACTTATGGCCTGATTTACTAGGCTTTGTATTTGGGCAGAACTATCTTAGAATTTCAGTTATGCCACTTTCTAAGAATGTCGCTTTAGGGCAATCACTGTACACAGTAGTTTTTTTTTCATCTTTAAGATAGTATACTGAATGTTAACTCGTAAGTTGCTCCAAAGATTAAATGAGATAATGGATATAAGACTATGGCCATTCTGATACATAGAATACATATATCAAATCTTAGTTCCCTTCATTTTTCTTTTGTAAAGAACCAAAGAACCATATACAGCCTAGTGCCAAGATAACCTCTCCATTTGATAGACTCTGAGTGAAGAGGAACTAAAAAGCCTCTTGATGAAAGTGAAAGAGGAGAGTGAAAAAGTTGGCTTAAGGCTCAACATTCAGAAAACTAAGATCATGGCATCTGGTCCCATCACTTCATGGGAAACAGATGGGGAAACAGTGGAACTGTCAGACTTTATTTTTTGGGGCTCCAAAATCACTGCAGATGGTGACTGCAGCCATGAAATTAAAAGACGCTTACTCCTTGGAAAGAAAGTTATGACCAACCTAGATAGCATATTCAAAAGCAGAGACATTTACTTTGCCAACAAAGGTCCGTCTAGTCAAGGCTATGGTTTTTCCAGTGGTCATGTATGGATGTGAGAGTTGGACTGTGAAGAAGGCTGAGCACCGAAGAGTTGATGCTTTTGAACCGTGGTGTTGGAGAAGAGTCTTGAGAGTCCCTTGGACTGCAAGGAGATCCAACAAGTCCATTCTAAAGGAGATCAGCCCTGGGTGTTCTTTGGAAGGAATGATGCTGAAGTTGAAACTCCAGTACATTGGCCACCTCATGCGAAGAGTTGACTCATTGGAAAGACTCTAATGCTGGTAGGGATTGAGGACAGGAGGAAAAGGGGATGACAGAGGATGAGATGGCTGGATGGCATCGCCGACTCGATGGACCTGAGTTTGAGTGAACTCCGGGAGTTGGTAATGGACAGGGAGGCCTGGCGTGCTGTGATTCATGGGGTCGCAAAGAGTCGGACACAACTGAGCGACTGAACTGAACTGAACTGAACTGAACTGAAGGCTTTCCTGGAGTATCAAGCAAGAGAAGAACTTTATTTTTCCTTCTGCCTCTTTCTTATTAATAAATTTGATTTTATCTTCTTGTATCAGTTAGTTTTTGCTACTTAACAGTTGCTGCTTAACAAACATTTTTGCTGCTCCAAAACTTATCTCTTAAGATAACAATTCTTTATTTAGCTCACATTTCTATGCAGCAGCAATATGGACTGGGTCTAGTGGGGCCATTCTTTATCTGTGACCACTCATGCTTCTTCATGCAGATGACAGTTCATGTCCTTATAGTCTAGCCTTGTCTCTGCTGGCTGGGATGACAGCTAGTGGGGCTGAGGGTACCTGAACAACGTGTCTCTCAACAGCCATTAGACCGTCCAGGCTTGTCCACATGGTGGCAGCTTCAGGGTTTCCAGGATCAACAATAGAGAGGGAAGCCCAGTGTAGAGTATTTTGGATGTCTCTGCAGTGGGCTTGCTCACATCTCATCTGACACAGGAGGTTGCTTAGTTAACACAGACTCAAGGGGTGAGAAACAGATTCCACCTTTTGATTGGAGCTGCTGCAGTGTCACATAACAAGAGTAGATGTAGAAAGGGAAAGATTTACAATCATTTTCACAATCTACCACACTGTTGAAAACAAAGAAAGCAATTCTCTTCTGTCTACTACTTCACAGATAGATCCATTTTAATCCTTTGGGTCTGTGTGTGCTGTATGTGCTCAGTTGCTCAGTCACGTCTAACTCTTTGCAACTCTATGGACTGTAGCACGCCAGGTTCCTCTGTCCATGGAACTTTTCAGGCCAGAAGACTGGGGTGGATTGCCATTTCTTCAGGGGATCTATCGGACCCAAGGATTGAACCTGAATCTCTTGCATCTCCTGCATTGGCAGGCAGATTCTTTACCACTGAGCCCCCTGAGAAGCCCTTCTTTGTTTGAGTCTAGCAGGCACCCCACTCCAGTACTCTTGCCTGGAAAATCCCACGGACGGAGGAGCCTGGAAGGCTGCAGTCCATGGGGTCGCTGAGGGTCGGACACGACTGAGCGACTTCACTTTCACTTTTCACTTGAATGCATTGGAGAAGGAAATGGCAACCCACTCCAGTGTTCTTGCCTGGAGAACCCCAGGGACAGGGGAGCCTAGTGGGCTGCCGTCCATTGGGTCGCACAGAGTCGGACATGACTGAAGCGACTTAGCAGCAGCAGCAAAAGTCTTATAATAGGATTTTCCCTGGATGATTAAGAAACATGCTTCATAAGGAGAAGCTATTGACTGTTATATGTCTTGAGAGTAGTAGTATTCATTGTCAGTAGAGTACTGGGGAATCTTTCTGCTTTCATGCTTTGGTGCTTGGAAACTGAGGTTCTAGAATAACATTTGAACTAAAAAAAAAAAAAATTCTTTTCCTGGAGCTCTACTTGTTCAAATCCTTAAACTGTAAATTAACTTATTATAAAACCAACCATATTCCAGATTTTGTGCTCATCATGAATAAAATTAGTACTTTACAAAACCTAATATATATTCTTTAAGAAAAGAGAGAATGGGTTTAACCTTAGAGAAATGGGAGATGCTAAAATCTCTCCAAGAATAAAAGCAATGAAATTGTTCTAATGACCTGGATATGTGTATTTCTTTCTTAGCCTATTAGATAATAGGGAGAATAGGATATTTAACAAATCAGTGTTTTAAATGAGTAAAAACAATGTATATTTCATATTCTCAGCTAATTCAGTATATTGGGTTCCATCCGTTCTTCAGTAATTTATGAAACCTAATTGAATTGTTCCAGTATTGGGGAAGAGAAATTGAGTTACCTAAAACTAGAAATTATTTGCCTGAATGACTCTTTTTTTTTTTTTTTAATGGCCTGAACCTGAAAGAGAAATGGAACATTTTGAGAAAATTTGTCCCCAAAGTACCATTTCTTAAATGAAATTATGTAACTCAATTTACTTTATGGCAGTCACTGTGGCTAATATTGGACCTGATTTTAATTTTATGTGGATTAAAGAATTTAACTTTTCCCTGATGTATTTTTGAATGACTTTATTCACAGGCCATATCCTTTTTCACATTATCTGAGTTTTATTCTCTCTGACAGCCAAAACTGTACATGATTTTTCACGGATCTTGCTATTTTCCTTTTTAGTTACTTTTTATTTCACTGGAAAAGAACAGCAGATAATTTTCAAGTAGCTGCCGAAATTCAGTTGTTTAGATAACAGGGGAAGATGTACTTGCCTTATGAGTGGTGTCACTCATTTTCCCTTTTCTTTTCTTACATAACTCTGAGTTATCTTCTTAAATACATTTGGTTAAAATTTAGTAGAATTCAGTCTTTGTGTGTTGGATGCTGCATTGAGTACCATGAACTACACATTGTACAATATAACAGACCTAGGCAGTCAAAAGATTAATCCTTGACTTAATGTAAAGAGATTATAATACCTCGAATTAGGGAATCAAAGCCGTAACTATTTGTTCATCATCAAATCTGTTATTCAAACTGCTACTCCAAACTGGATTGATATCAGAATAACCTGAGAAACTTTGAACACTACTTAGTTTCCCGAGTTTCGTATCCAGAGATTATGATTCAGTATGGCATCATCAAGGCTGGGGACTTTAGTCATTTTTCCCAAAGCTCCCAAGATAATTTTGATGCTACTGGCCTAGTACTGATTTCAGGAAAGGCAACAGGGGACCACTCATCTTAGATTAAATATGATAGATGCAGCTTTAATGTGTCTATTATTGTGGTGACTGTCCTTCTTTACTCAAAACAAAAAAAAAAAATTGTTTTTAACCTTTGTTTCTAAAGCCCAAATCTGTTCTAATTAATATCTGTGAATGCTGCTGATTTGTGAGCCAGTAACAATTCAGTGGTTGCACAATTCTTGAGAAAAAAAGTTCTGAGTTGCTAATCACTGGATTTTCTTTCTTCACAACTTAAAAGAATTCACCTCCCCCTTGTTCTATAATTATTTGTGACGAGCCTGGGAAAAGAATTCCAAGAAAATGAAAATATCAGGGAGGTTCAAAGACAAGGATCATGTTCCAATAATTCTGTGAATGGGACTGTGAAAACTGAAGGAGCTAGCTAGGATCAGGTCTTGATATTTAGAAGAGCAGTGGTTGAGAGTGTGTGTGTGCTAAGTTGCTTCAGTCATGTCCAACTCTTTGCGACCCTATGGATTGTAGCCTGCCAGGCTGTTCTGTCCATGGGTTTCTCCAGGCAAGAATACTGGAGTGAGTTGCCATTTTCTTCTCCAGGGGATCTTCCTGACCCAGGGATCGAACCCACATCTCTTATGTCTCCTGCATTGACACCTGGGAAACCCTTCTTGAGAGTATCAAGGAACAAATGAAATTTAGAGTAGTATTTTCTCTGGTAGCCACTTACAGTTCAACTCTAACTTGTTGCTTGTACAAGGTGAGCAAAGGCAAAACCAAGGACAGTACGAAAGCAACTCAGCAATAAAGTTTCATGCAGTTGGAGTTCTGCTTTGAGAACTTGCAATCCAGTGCTTATAATAAGAGTAATTGTTCCTATATTTGCTTTATATTTAAAGTTTTCAAATCCTTTACACAGCTAATACCCACAAAAAGTCTATGAGGCAGAAACAATCTCTTCCTTTCATAAACTTGAAATGGAGGCTCATAGAAGTTAAGCAATTTTTCTGAGCTCACATAACTAATAAATTGGAATTTGAATAAGAAAAATGACTTCTAAATAAGGTATCTTTTTCATCTTAGATTTTTTTTTTCCTTAGACTGTATCTGTCATATAACACTTAAAAGTTCACCTTAAGAATAGTTTCTGTCTGGTTTGACCAATACACAATCTGGAACTCTGGGAAAATCTATACAAGTCCTTCACAAAATGTCTTTGTCATGGTTTTCTGTCACCTGCCAATCCCACTTGCTCAGCCTCTGGTCTCTGATCTTGAGCCGCCAACTCTGTTTCTTTTGGAATACCATCACTTGCAGACCATTTAGTCAGTTCTCAACTGTTGACCTTCTCCTCTGCACCTTTCACAGCTCTCTTATTTTCATACTCTGTAGTCTGAAGGCTTGGGTGGCTCCCACCTCAATGTCTGGACTTAGCCCAAGGGCCCAATCTCTCTTGCACAAATATAAAAACACTTTCAAGTGATGTACCAAATGTATCTTTCCCTGAAGCTCATTACAAATAATCTGAAAATGCCATATCAGGGATTCTTTTCTTATTTCATTAAGAAGAAAACAGTCTCAAGTAATATCCTTTTAAGTAGAGGAAGGAGAAGACTGATGCATTTACAGAGCTCCATCAGCTCAGCTAGATCAGTAAAAATTAGAATTGATGGCTTATTTGAATTTCTTGTTTTGATAGTTAGGATGGCTAAGATGCTTAGGAGTTTTAGACTCACGGGCTCAGCAGAAATCTGCAAACTGCAAACTGTCCTGTCTGACACAGGAAATTTACCACTGAATTTTCATACTGAAAGAGATCTCAGGGGTAATTTAGGTAAATCCCGTCATTGTATGGGTGAGAAAATTGAATTCCAAGATCACAAACTTACATATTAAATTCAGGTCAATGATTCTGTGATAAAGATATTATTTAGTGTCCTAAATATTCATGGCATTCCCCATAACTGACCCCAACTCTTCACAGTTCTTCGTACTTACCACTATGATAAAATTCTTTTGTTTCCAAGAGAAGGATGTGGGTTAAGCAGGTTTGGAATTCTGGATCTGGAAGAACAAGGAGTGGGTTTAAAACAAAGGACAGGGATATGATCAGCAGAATGGCTTGCCCATCTAAACTTGGTCTTGAGGAGGAGAATTTAACCTGACAATGCACTGGTAATTAAGGGTCTAAGCACACGCAGAACAAAGCAGAGATTTAAAATTTTGAAACTTCACCAAAATCAAAGACATCTCCAAACAGTGAAGCATAGTGGTTAAGGATATTGATTCTGGAGACAGACAGCCTAAGTCTGAATTCTGACTCTGTCACAATAGCGATGGGAAAAAATTGTTATTTCTGTGATTCCTTTTCCCCACTAATTTCAGACACAAGATAATAATAGTACTGAACCCAAACACTTACTATGAGGATAAGTGGAACACTTTTTTGTGCTGGGAAGATAGAAAACACTATAAATGATTGCTGATAAATACTCTGCTAACATATGTACTAAGATGTTCACTGCAATAGATTTATATAATTAAAGAATTGCAAACAATAAAAAATCATTTACGAGGAGCTAGTGAAACAATACCCATACAAAGGAACATATTGCTGTTAAGGAACATGAAGTGGATCCATAGATGCCACCTTTGATACATATAAGTAAATATTAAAGAAAAAACAGGATGATAAAAAATTTGTTGGAATATTTCAAAATATATGTTATGTGTGTGTGTGTCTCAAAGATCTTGGTGTCTTCACACCAATCTGTTGAGTGATTTCCTGTGAGGACTGCAAGAGTAGCAGGGATGGCCGTGGCACAGAGGAAACATGGGGAAACTTCTTTTCCTTTATTCACTTCTGTAATGTTTAAATTATTTTTGACTAGAAAGCATATTTTTAAAAGTAGTATAAATATAGTAAGATCTGGGGTGAAAAGAACACAGTCATGAATAGGGTAAAATCATGAAGTATTAGAGGCCAGATGCTGATAACTATATGAGTTCCTCTGTAATTAAAAAAAAACAAAACTTGAACATTAACTGTAACCCTTGTGTGTGTGTGTGTGTGTGTGTGTGTGTATGAGTGTCGCTCAGTCGTGTCCAACTCTTTGTGACTCCATGGACTGTAGCTCACTAGGCTTCTCTGTCCATGGAATTCTCCAGGCAAGAATACTGAAGTGGGATTGCCATTCCCTTCTCCAGGGAATCTTCCTGACCCAGGGATTGAACCCTGGTCTCTCACATTGCAGGCAGATTCTTTACCATCTGAGCCACTAGGGAAGCCCCAACTGTTACCCCTAATATCTCCAAATTAACCTTGGAAGCTTACTCACTCCCTTCATTAGGGAAAAAGTGGATTTGTGTTCCTTTCAGGTTACGTATTTAAGTGACATTAAATAATGAAGCCATACAGAGTTAAAGTCAGAAAGAGAAAAACAAATGGTGGATATTAACACATATGTATGAAATCTAGGAAAATGGTACTGATGAACCTATTTACGGGGTAGGGACAGAGACAGAGACACAGAGAACAGATGTGTGGACACAGCAGGGAATAAGAGGGTAGGATGAATTGGGAGATTGGAATTGACATATATATGCTACCATGTGCAAAATAGAGAGCTAGTGGGAACCTGCTGTGTAGTGCAGGGAACTCAGCTGTGTGCTCTGTGGTGACCTAGGTGGGTGGGATGGAGGATGGTGGTGAAAGGGAGATCCAAGAAGCAGGGGATGTATGTATACGTATAGCTGATACACTTTGTTGTACAGCAGAAACCAACAACCTTGTAAAGCAATTATACTCCATTAACAAAAAAAGAGTAATGTTCCTCTTTATATACCAGGGAATACATTATGTAAAGGGGAAGAAACCTGCCTCTTATCTCTGTACAGTGCGTATGTTAAATGGCTTCTTTCACACCTTCTGAAATAGTGACAGGGCTAGATCCATTTACTAAGCCCTGGATATATTTCTCCAGGGCACTATTACCCAACAGGAGTCTGATATTATGATGATTTACTGATAAGTTCAATTCTGCAAATTAGTGGAGCATAGCATATGTAGGACTGAAATCTTTGGTGGTGAGTTATGAGTGATGCAGTAAGAACCTGTGATTTGCACAGGGAAAAGAATCTGGTGGCAAACTGGTTAGGGGGTTGCAGAGCTTTGAAAACTGGAACATAATTGAGTCTCCAAACATTGCAGACTAAGTAAACAATTCATTTGTTTATAATTATTTATGAACAGTCTAACCTCAGCTGTCTTCTTTGGTAATGCTTCCTGCGTCAGTTTGAAGCACATCTTGTGATGGATTAAAGAAGTATGTCTGAAAAGATAAACCAGGAGCGTGGTTTGATAGAATCATTCTTGCCCTGAATTTACCTTGTCTCCTAAATATTAGTGATGTTAAAAAAATAGATTAAGGAAAAAATGTGGAGGCAGAGAAAAGAAAACTTTAGTTCTCCTCTTTCATATTGATTTATTTATTGATTATATTTAATTTTATTTAACAAGTACATACAATACTTGTTGTTGTTCAGTTGCTCAATCATGTCCGACTCTTTGCGACCCCGTGGACTGCAGCACACCAGGCTTCCCTGTCCTTTACCATCTCCTGGAGCTTACTCAACTTCATGTCCATTGAGTCAGTGATGCCATCCAACCATCTCATCCTCTGTCATCCCCTTCCCCTCCTGCCTTCAATCTTTCCTAACATCAGGGTCTTTCTAATGAGTCAGCTGTTTGCATCAGGTGGCCAAAGTACTGGAGCTTCAACTTCAGCATCCGTCCTTTCAAGGAACATTCAGGACTGAGCTCCTTTAGGATGGACTGGTTTGATCTCCTTGCAGTCCAAGGGACTCTCAAGAGTCTTCTCCAACACCACTGTTCAGAAGCATCAGTTCTTACTTTTGCATTTGTCAATGTTGGGAAGCTATGGTTTTCAAAATGTAGATAATTATACATTGTGAGCAAATGACCCACTCATTCTCAAGGTTAAATTAATCAACCTGCTGATTATAAATAATTCCTTAATCTTGCTTTTAAGGGCATAGATGGCAGTTTAAAATCACTCACACTTTGTCTGTCAGTGGCCTTGATCATCTCTTTCCTGTTCAACCTATGTGTGACAATACTGCCTCCCTTCTTACTCTTCTCATATTATTCTTCCACTATTAATTTCAAGGGCCTAGATCTGAGAGATAGAGTGCCTGATGCACCATGGAATGAGGTTCGTGACATTGCACAGGAGACAGGGATCAAGACCATCCCCATGGAAAAGAAATGCAAAAAAGCAAAATGGCTGTCTGGGGAGGCCTTACAAATAGCTGTGAAAAGAAGAGAAGCAAAAAGCAAAGGGGAAAAGGAAAGATATAAACATCTGAATGCAGAGTTCCAAAGAATAGCAAGAAGAGATAAGAAAGCCTTCCTCAGTGATCAATGCAAAGAAATATAGGAAAACAATAGAATGGGGAAGACTAGGGATCTCTTCAAGAAAATCAGAGATACCAAGGGAACATTTCATGCAAAGATGGGCTCGATAAAGGACAGAAATGGTATGGACCTAACAGAAGCAGAAGATATTAAGAAGAGATGGCAAGAATAAACAGAAGAACTGTACAAAAAAGATCTTCATGACCCAGATAATCACGATGGTGTGATCACTGACCTAGAGCCAGACATCCTGGAATGTGAAGTCAAGTGGGCCTTAGAAAGCATCACTATGAACAAAGCTAGTGGAGGTGATGGAATTCCAGTTGAGCTATTCCAAATCCTGAAAGATGATGCTGTGAAAGTGCTGCACTCACTATGCCAGCAAATTTGGCAGTGGCCACAAGACTGGAAAAGGTCAGTTTTCATTCCAATCCCAAAGAAAGGCAATGCCAAAGAATGCTCAAACTACCGCACAATTGCACTCATCTCACACGCTAGTAAAGTAATGCTCAAAATTCTCCAAGCCAGGGTTCAGCAATATGTGAACCGTGAACTTCCTGATGTTCAAGCTGGTTTTAGAAAAGGCAGAGGAACCAGAGATCAAATTGCCAACATCTGCTGGATCATGGAAAAAGCAAGAGAGTTCCAGAAAAGCATCTATTTCTGCTTTATTGACTATGCCAAAGCTTTAGACTGTGTGGATCACAATAAACTGTGGAATATTCTTCAAGAGATGGGAATACCAGACCACCTGATCTGCCTCTTGAGAAATCTGTATGCAGGTCAGGAAGCAACAGTTAGAACTGGACATGGAACAACAGACTGGTTCCAAATAGGAAAAGGAGTACGTCAAGGCTGTATATTGTCACCCTGTTTATTTAACTTCTATGCAGAGTACATCATGAGAAACGCTGGACTGGAAGAAACACAAGCTGGAATCAAGATTGCTGGGAGAAATATCAATAACCTCAGATATGCACATGACACCACCCTTATGGCAGAAAGTGAAAAGGAACTCAAAAGCCTCTTGATGAAAGTGAAAGAGGAGAGTGAAAAGTTGGCTTCGAGCTCAACATTCAGAAAACAAAGATCATGGCATCTGGTCCCACCACTTCATGGGAAATAGATGGGGAAACAGTGTCAGACTTTATTTTTCTGGGCTCCAAAATCACTGCAGATGGTGACTGCAGCCTTGAAATTAAAAGACACTTACTCCTTGGAAGGAAAGTTATGACCAACCTAGACAGCATATTCAAAAGCAGAGACATTACTTTGCCAGCAAAGGTTCGTCTAGTCAAAGCTATGGTTTTTCCTGTGGTCATGTATGGATGTGAGAGTTGGACTGTGAAGAAAGCTGAGCACCGAAGAATTGATGCTTTTGAACTGTGGTGTTGGAGAAGAGTCTTGAGGGTCCCTTGGACTGCAAGGAGATCCAACCAGTCCATTCTGAAAGCGATCAGCCCTGGGATTTCTTTGGAAGGAATGATGCTGAAGCTGAAACTCCAGTACTTTGGCCACCTCATGGGAAGAGTTGACTCATTGGAAAAGACTCTGATGCTGGGAGGGATTGGGGGCTGGAGGAGAAGGGGATGACAGAGGATGAGATGGCTGGATGGCATCACCAACTCGATGGACGTGAGTCTGAGTGAACTCTGGGAGTTGGTGATGGACAGGGAGGCCTGGCATGCTGCGATTCATGGGGTAGCAAAGAGTCGGACACGACTGAGTGACTTATCTGATCTGATCTTATTAATTTCATGAAAAAATTATATATAGGGTTTATAAGAAATTGTAAAACCAAGGAATCTCATCAAAATATGAATATAGGAGATAGGCACATATGCAGTACTTTGTTTAAACCACAAGTGTGGTTTAACATAGATAGATCGATAGATAAACTTTATATTAAAATGATTTTTATTGGCTTATAATTATTTTGCATGAATTAGAATCTCCGTAGTAACTCAGCTTATTCAAATATGGCCAACTCAAACTCAATAATAATTATTTATAGTTCACTTAAAAAGTAAGCACCAGCCTAAATATTTTATTACCATTATCATAGTGTAGACATCCTCTTGGTGTACATCCCATGCTTGTATTTTGCCTTTGACATCCCTGTTTCATTCTGTAAAGCTGAGATGAGAGTTTGATTTGGAATAAACTTGGATCCTGAGTGACAGTGCAGTCTCCCCTATACCCCACATATTTAGATTTTTAACATAGTTGTTAATGAGTATTTTGAGAAAGATTTACTCAGGGCATAGAGTATGAGTCTCCTTCTCCTTCTGCTCTTCCTTTTTAGACATGTTCTAGATCTACTGTGTCAAATTGGCCAAAATATGAGGGGGCTTTATAGAGGAGTTTGGGAATGCTTACGGTGCTGTATCAGCTTCCTTTAAATAGTTAACAAACAAAAGGAGAGAAAACTTTGTTCTTAGGAAAACGTGGGATTTTGAATGCCTATGTGTAGAAATGACTTACCAACTTCATACTCAATATTGGCTATGTTACTGTTTTATACTCTCTGAAAGTGCAATGGATTTTAAGCCCTAATACACAGAATCAGTATTTTGCTTTTTAATTTCAGTTTTAAATTTAACAATATTAAAAAATTCTATTATTTAAAAATTAGCCTTTCAGACTTTTGTAAATCTTCATGGTCTAAAATCAAATTTAAAAAGTTTAATTCTGAGAATCATGATGCTGAGATTATAATCCAAAAAGTATTTAATAGATTAAATTATAACATAAGTTGTAATTGCTTACTGTAGGACTTAAAATAATAGTTATAATAGAAACAATATGACAAAATGTACACAGTATATCAGGGTTGGCAAACTTTTTTTATAAATGGTCAAATAGTACATATTTTAAGCTTTACAGGCTATGTGGTCTCCACTGTAGCTATTCTACTTCTGTAGCAGAAAAGTAGCTGTAGACAATGCGTAAACAAATGAGCGTGGCTTTGTTATCATTAAACTTTATCTACAAACACAGATGGCAAGCAAGATTTGCCCTTGTTCCAAAGGTTCTCTGTATTGGGATACATTATTATATTAAAAAAAAACTCACCATATATTGGTATTGGGATACATAGAGATGTGTTAAAATATGAACAATGGTTATCACTGGTGAAATTATCTTTTGTGATATTATACATTTATCAAGGTACAAAGATAAAATTATTTAAAAGTAAAAAAAAATAGTATTAGGAAGCAATTTAAAAACTAAAAATTTTAATAAGTGTGTGTCTGTGTGCTCAATTGCTCAGTCATGTCCAACTCTTTGTGGCCCCATGGACCTTAGCCAGCCAGGCTCCTCTGCTCACAGAATTTTCCAGGCAAGAATACTGGATTGGGGTGCCATTTCCTTCTCCATGGGAATCTTCCCGACCCAGGGATCAAAAATCTCTTAGGTCTCTTTTTCTATGGATTAGCCACATAAGATGTACCCTGTGCCCCCATGCCTAATGTTAACTCTGAAAATCTTGCCTGAAAGTCACTGGGAAGTGTGGGGCGTTTGAGCACTTTCTGCCTGTTCTCCTTGCTTGGTGCCCTGAAATAAATCCTGTAATTTACTTCACCAAAACCCTGTGTCAGTAGATTGGTTTTGCTGCATGTTAGGTGAGCTGATCCAAGTTTAGTTCAGTAGCCATCACATGAAAATCTGTTCACTTTGTGTTTTCTTAATTAGTTTGGCTTCTAGTTTCTGACTGGTTGTTTTAAAATATAGATTGTATTATTATTTAGGTAGGCAAGGGCAGCAGGTCAGGAGTGACAACCATTAAAAAAGATGGTTTGTTAAACTCACAGACTCAGAGAGAAGGGGATATGCCATGCCTTCGGGAGCTACACAGGGGAGCAACAGGATCTGCTGAGAGGTATATGTGTAGGGGGGAAGCATTTGGTTAGAGCCTTTATTGTGGTTTCCAAAGGAAGGAAGAGATGAGGCAAGAAAACAGGTTTAGGTTGGATAGTTTGAATAATTTCTGAGTGAACAGCACAAGGACTGTCCCTGATGGCCTGGTACCTGACTTAACTGGGAAGGTAGATAGTGGCTGAGTATGAGAACTGAGTAAGGAAGAGGTTGGGATATGGACTCTGGCTTGGTTTACCTGAAAGACATGCTCCAGATAAGTAATTTGCCATCTCTAGATATTAAATAATCCTGGAAAGGGGAATCTGTTCAGAGTCAGCAAGACCCCAAGATATGAAAGCATGAGAAAATAAAAGGCATCATTAATACAGTGGTATACTAGGGATTTTGACAAACATGTTGGTTACAAATGAGTTAATAAGGTAGGACCATTTGAAGAGAAAATGGTCAGTATTTTATTTTTAAATTAAATAGTCTATGACAAATGTACTGAGAACCAAGTTATTGGTTTTCTATTTTGAATAGTCTGTTCTTCTTTCACATTATCTGTGAAAGGATAATGTCTCAACTGATGATATATTCAGGTTCTGTGACACAGTAGCTCATGGATAAATGTACTAAGTGTACCAGGAGTATTTAGGTCGAAGGTCTGCTATGCACAGTGTAAAATTTCTTATCACAATGCCTGAATTTTGAAATTTGTACAGTGAGAGTAAGTATAGCTTTCCTGGTTGCCTAGTGAGGGTTATTTGTGAGAGTCAAATCAAGTAAGCACTTGGAAGTCTCAATAATTACAAAAACAGCATAACAGTTATTGGCTTTGACCTTTTCATCACTTTTGTGTACATGCCTACTGGATATCCCCATAAGCATATCTGATTAGTGCCTGAAAGTTAACAAGTCCAGGTTTTTTTTCCTCTCAAAAAAAAAGGAATTTACATCTTCTCCTTAATTGCATCATCAGTTCTTCCAAACACTCAGGTCAGACACTTGGGCAAAATCTCTATATTTTCAGCTCTCTCTGACCCTTCACATACCAATCACTTGTCTAGTAATTTGACTGTACATTACTGTTATCTTTGGGTTTTATCTCTTCCTCTTCACCTCTACCTGAGGTTGTGTGCATGCTAAGTCACCTCAGTCATGTCCGACTCTTTGCCACCCTATGGACCGTAGCCCACCAAGCTCCTCTGTCCACAAGTTCTCCAAGTAAGAATACAGGAGCGGGTTGCCATGCCCTCCTCCAGGGGATCTTCCTGGCCCAGGGTTTCTAACCCATGTCCCATACATCTCCTGCACTGGCAGGCAAGTTCTTTACCACCAGTACCACCTGAGAAGCCCCTACCAGAGGTCACGTCATTACAATTCTCCCTTAGCCTGTGATAGCCAACTTCTTAGTTAGTCACTTAGTTCTAATTTCTTACCCACTACTTCTCACATGTATTATTCTCAACCAGGGAGACTTTGCTTACCTACTGGTGATATTTCTTTATCTCTGGGCCATATGTGCTTAGCTATCATTTTCCCTATTTCTTTTTTTTTCCCCCATATAATATGGTATTATAAGAAATTCTTGGGAAAACTCAGGAAAAACCCTGAATACATGTATTAAATTGTGGCCATCATTCTCTGTAAGTCAGCCACAATGGGGGATGATGAATAATGTATGCAAATATTCTCCTTGAATGCTTGCTTCTTTAACATACTTAGAAGTTGCTCCCTTTGTTCAGAGTCTGATGGAATTTCTCTGGGCAAGAGCTGGGAATTTCCCTGGGCAATTTGTTCTGAGATTAGCTTTAGGGGAGTCTGTGCTCAAATTTCATTTTTAGTTACTCTTGGCCCAGGCTAGCTTCTGTAACTAGGAAAGTCCCCTTTTCCCACTTGCTGGGATGAAGGATGAATCAAGCCCTTTGTCTCTTGTATAAGTACCCAGGGACCATCATCAACATTTCCAGTCTCCATAATTATTTTTGATCCACCATCACAGAAATGGGCAATGCTACACTGAGACCCTGGACCTGTCTGAAAAGTGATGTTATCACCTTCAGGCTGAGAGATGAAAACAGTGTGAGTATTAGGGTATTTCTGACAAGTAAATGGGATATGAAACCTTTTGACTAGTGTTAACCTAAAGCTGAACGCTGAAGAATTGATGCTTTTGAACTGTGGTATGGGAGAAGACTCTTGAGAGTCCCTTGGACTGCAAGGAGATCCAACCAGTCCATTCTGAAGGAGATCAGCCCTGGGCTTTCTTTGGAAGGAATGATGCTAAAGCTGAGGCTCCAGTACTTTGGCCACCTCATTCGAAGAGTTGACTCCTTGGAAAAGACTGATGCTGGGAGGGATTGGGGGCAGGAGGAGAAGGGGATGACAGAGGATGAGATGGCTGGATGGCATCACTGACTCGATGGACGTGAGTCTGAGTGAACTCCTGGAGATGGTGATGGACAGGGAGGCCTGGCGTGCTGCGATTCATGGGGTCGCAAAGAGTCAGATACGACTGAGCGACTGAACTGAACTGAACCTAAGACAATTAAACAGCCAGTTATTTTACCAGCAAAAACGATTTGTTTGGGCTCAGTGAAGAATTGCAATTCAGTACATGCAAGTATGGATGAATGACATACAAGTCCTGGAATTCAAGGGTCCTCAACCCCTGGATCACAGACTGCTACTGGCCCATGGCCTGTTAGGAACTGGGCTGCACAGCAGGAGGTGAGCAGTGAGTGAGCAAGCAGAGCTTCATATGTATTTACAGCCACTCCCCACTGCTCACAGTACCACCTGAGCTCTGCCTCCTGTCACATCAGTGGCAGCATAATAAATGTGATGTGCTTGATTCATCCTGAACTCATCCCCCTATCCGTGAAAACATTGTCTTCCATGAAACTAGTGTCTGGTACCAAAAAGGCTGGGGATTGCTGCTATAAAGGAGAGGAGTAATCAGAGAAGGCAATGGCACCCCACCCCAGTACTCTTGCCTGGAAAATCCCATGGATGGAGGAGCCTGGTAGGCTGCAGTCCATGGGGTCGCTAAGAGTCGGACACGACTAAGCGACTTCACTTTCACTTTTCACTTTCATGCATTGGAGAAGGAAATGGCAACCCACTCCAGTGTTCTTGCCTGGAGAATCCCAGGATGGGGGAGCCTGGTGGGCTGCCGTCTATGGGGTTGCACAGAGTCGGACACGACTGAAGCGACTTAGCAGCAGCAGCAGCAGTATAAACAAAAAGTTGAGGCGGAAACTAGGAGTTGAAAGTGGCTTTTCATTGGCTGAGTTGCGATAGTCTCTCATTGGATCATCTATTTCCAGGGAGCTCAGGGAGAAAATCTTGCTCCTAGTTGTAGTGGTATCATTTCCTGCCAGAGTGCAAAATCTGTCTCTTCTTGTTGGGATCTGCATTGTCATAGAATGGTACTCTTCTGGCCTCCTGACTCCATTTTAGTGAGGGTTCCTTTTATTATTAGTAATTCCTGCTTTTGGTATTTTGAGAAAGTGTGAAAGTGTTAGTTGCTCAGTCATGTCCGACTTTTTGCAACCCCCATGTACTGTAGTCCACAAGGCTCTTGTGTCCATGTAATTCTCCAGGCAAGAATATTGGAGTGGGTAGCCATTCCTTTCTCCAGGGGATCTTCCCAACCCAGGGATTGAACCCAGGTCTCCTACATTTCAGGCATATTCTTTACCACCTGAGCCACCAAGGAAGCCCTTGGTACTTTGAGATTTCTATCTTACTGTGCCTATAGTGTAATGATGTAGCCAAGAGGAGAGCACTTAAATTTGGAATGCTTTTAATTTTATGTAGACAGATATGAATTATATACATATATAATTCATATTATATGTAAATATATATTAATTTTATATATAAATATAATGCACACACTTATATAAGGACTAAAAGCTCAAGCTCTGAAGACCTATTTCTTGGATTCAAATTCTGTCTGCTGGGCTATTAATCCTTGGCAAATTCATTAACCTCTGAGCAATGCAGTTTTTTCATCTGTAAAATGGGGGAATAGTGAAGACTCAATGAGTTCACAGACATAAAAAATTGAGACAGAGCAGTTGGATTATGGGCAGTCAATAGATCTTTAATATTAAACATGAGAAAGAGGAGGAAGAAGAGGAAAAGAAATTATCTTATTTGTGGGAGGATGACAGACATACTTAAAAGCAGAGATCATGTCTTAAACACATTTATGACCTTGAAAGATTTAGCTGATAAGGGATACTCAGTGTTGTTTAAGAATATAGGTGAATAAATAACAATATAGAGGACAACCAAATTATAGTTAGCTGTAGCTGATGCTTTGCTTACATTGCAGTGGATTCATTAGTAACTTTTGGTGTCATTAAAACTTAATAAAGATCTAAAAATGTGACTTCCCAGACTTCTGGGCACATAAAGAATTTGCCTGTGGTGGTGGAGGATCTGGAGTGAGAAATATATCATTATGACAGGAAAGCTCATAATGATATATTTCCTCTAGTTTCCTGCACATTGTACATATATCTGACTTAAATAAATTCAGTATCAAACTCTGTAGTCTGATAGACCCAGTCCTCTCTCATACTCCCTAGATCTTGAGGTATGTGCATCGAGATTTTGGAGTAGATACCAGGTTTGAATCTGGAGTGACTATAGGGAATGTTTTCATGGACTGCTCAACACAGAGGAAGTTAATCTGATAAACTATTTATTCTTAGGTATTTGGGAATAATATGTTATCCCTTGGAAAAGCACTTGCAGTTCAAGGGTCGATGAGTACTAGGGGTCTCCTAGGCTTTTCATTCATCCAATTTTCACCAAACTGTGTGCCAATGTTGAACACTGAAAGGTTAATAAAATGGTCCTTGACTTCCAAGGAACCTACACAAACAAATGATTGTTACATTTTAGACATGAATAGTGTAAGTATTTTGGTTGATTTTTCAACTAAATAATTGATTCTTCATTGGAAGCCTCAAATCACACATTGTAACTATTGCCATATATACTAGAACACTATTCTAGAATCTAAGACAGCTCTGGAAGGTAGAATGTAAAGAAATAATGATCTATCCAGGGATTCATCACACACTGTTACAAACAAACCTCCTTAAATATGTTTTTAATTTTATTCTCTTACCCAGAGCTATTCATACTGATTTTGCTCAGCTTTTATTTAGATCTACAAGCTACCAGGTTTTATATGCTTATGATTACTTGGAGCCTGTAGGAAGCAAATATTTTCATGTGTGGCCTAAAATAATGTCTGAAAACAATATTTTACCTGTGGCGGATTCATTTTGATATTTGGCAAAACTAATACAATTATGTAAAGTTTAAAAATAAAAAAAAATAAAAAAAAATAAATGAAATAGCAATCATAAAATACTATTTTTTGCTCATTACAAAATTAATATATTCTCATTGTAGGGAAGGTAGATAACACTGCAGCCCACCAGGCTCCTCTGTCCATGGGATTTTCCAGGCAAAAGTACTGGAGTAGGGTGCCATTGCCCTCTCCGCTTCAGATGCTCAATCATGTCCAATTCTTTGCAACCCCATGAACTGCAGCACACCAGGCTTCCCTATTCTTTACTATTCCCCGGAGCTTGCTCAAACTCATGTCCATTGATTTGTGATGTCATCTAACCATCTGTCATCCCTCTTCTCCTGTCTTTAATGTTTCCCAGCATCAGGGTCTTTTCCATTGAGTCAGCTCTTTGCATCAGGTGGTCAGAGAATTGGAGCTTCAGTTCAGTATCAGTCCTTCCAGTGAATATTCAGATTCTGATATTCAGATATAATATTCAGAATAATCAGATCTGAATATTCTGATCTGATTTCCTTTCAGATCAGATCAGTAGCTCAGTCGTGTCTGACTCTTTGTGACCCCATGAATCACAGCACGCCAGGCCTCCCTATCCATCACCAACTCCCGGAGTTCACCCAGACTCACGTCCATCAAGTCAGTGATGCCATCCAGCATCCATCCTCTGTTGTCCCCTTCTCCTCCTGCCCCCAATCCCTCCCAGCATTGGAGTCTTTTCCAATGAGTCAGCTCTTTGCATGAGGTGGCCAAAGTACTGGAGTTTCAGCTTTAGCATCATTCCTTCCAAAGAAATCCCAGGGCTGATCTCCTTCAGAATGGACTGGTTGGATCGCCTTGCAGTCCAAGGGACTCTCAAGAGTCTTCTCCAACACCACAGTTCAAAAGCATCAATTCTTCAGCGCTCAGCCTTCTTCACAGTCCAACTCTCACATCCATACGTGACCACTGGAAAAACCATAGCCTTGACTAGATGGACCTTTGTTGGCAAAGTAATGTCTCTGCTTTTGAATATGCTATCTAGGTTGGTCATAACTTTTCTTCCAAGGAGTAAGTGTCTTTTAATTTCATGGCTGCAGTCACCATCTGTAGTGATTTTGGAGCCCAGAAAAATAAAGTCTGACACTGTTTCCACTGTTTCCCCATTATTTCCCATGAAGTGGTGGGACCAGATGCCATGATCTTCGTTTTCTGAATGTTGAGCTTTAAGCCAACTTTTTCACTCTCCACTTTCACTTTCATCAAGAGGCTTTTGAGTTCCTCTTCACTCTCTGCCATAAGGGTGGTGTCATCTGCATATCTGAGGTTATTGATATTTCTCCCAGCAATCCTGATTCCAGCTTGTGTTTCTTCCAGTCCAGCGTTTCTCATGATGTACTCTGCATAGAAGTTAAATAAACAGGGTGACAATATACAGCTTTACGATTGACTAATTTGATCTTCTTTCAGTCCAGGGGACTCCACAATTGGAAAGCATCAATTCTTCAGCACTCAGTCTTCTTTAAGGTCCAACTCTCACCACCATACATGACTACTGGAAAAACCATAGCTTTAACTATATATTGACCTTTGTGATTGACATATATTGACCTTTGTTAGCAAAGCAATGTCTCTGCTTTTAATACACCGTCTAGGTTGGTCTTAGCTTTTCTTCCAAGGAGCAAGTGTCTTTGAATTTAATCATTGCAGTCACAGACCATAGTGATTTTGGAGTCCAAGAAAATAAAGTCTGTCGCTGTTTCCATTGTTTCCCCATCTATTTGCCATGAAGTGATGGGACAGAATGCCATGGCTTTGGTGTTTTGAATGTTGAATTTTAAGCCAACTTTTTTACTCTCCTCTTTTACCTTCATCAAGAAGCTCTTTAGTTCCTCTTTGCTTTCTGCCAAAAGCGTGGTGTCATCTGCATATCTGAGGTTATTGATATTTCCCCCAGCAATCTTGATTCCAGCTTGTGCTTCATTCAGCCTTGCATTTTGCATAATGTACTCTGCATAGAGGTTAAATAAGCAGGGTTACAATATACCACCTTGATGTACTCTTTTCCAGTTTTGAATGAGTCTGTTATTCTATGTCCATTTCTATCTGTTGCTTCTTGACCCACATACAGATTTCTCAGGAGGCAGGTCAGGTGGTCTGGTATTCCCATCTCTTTAAGAATTTTCCACAGTTTGTTGTGATTTACACAGTCAAAGGCTTTAGCATAGTCACTGAAGAAGAAATAGATACTTTTTTTTTTCTGGAATTCTCTTGCTTTTTCTATGATCCAGTAGATATTGGGAATTTGATCTATGATTTTTCTAAATTCAGTTTGTACACTGGAAGTTCTCAGTTCATGTACGGTTGAAGCCTAGCTTGGAGAATTTTAAGCACGACCTTTCTAGCATGTGACATGAGTGCAGTTGTGTGGTAGTTTGATCATTCTTTGGTATTGCCTTTCTTTGGGACTGGAATGAAAACTGACTTTTTCCAGTCCTGTGGCCATTGCTGAGTTTTCCAGATTTGCTGGCCTACTGAATGCAGTACTCTAACAGCATCATCTTTCAGGATTTGAAATATCTCAGCTGAAATTCCATCACCTCTACCAGGTTTGTTCATAGTGATTCTTCCTAGGGCCCACTTGACTTCCCACTCCAGGATGTCTGGCTCTAGGTGAGGGATCACATCATTGTGGTTATCTGGGTCATTAAGATCTTTTTTGTATAGTTCTTCTGTGTATTCTTGCCATCACTTCTTAATATCTTCTCCTTCTGTTGGGTCCATACCGTTTATGTCCTTTATTGTGCCCTATTTGTATGAAATGTCCCCTTGGTATCTCTAATTTTCTTGAAGAGACCTCTAGTCTTTCCTATTCTATTGTTTTCCTCTATTTCTTTGTATTATTCACTTAAGAAGGTTTTCTTACCTCTCCTTACTATTCTTTGGAACTCTGCATTCAAATGGGTATATCTTTCCTTTTCTCCTTTGCATTTAGCTTCTCTTCTTTTCTCAGCTATTTGTAAGGCCTCCTCAGACAACCGTTTTGCCTTTTTGCATTTCTTTTTATTGGAGATGGTTTTGGTCACTGCCTCCTGTACAATGTTATGAATCTCCATCCATAGTTCTTTTTTTTAAATTTTTTTAAATTTTATTTTGTTTTTAAACTTTACATAATTGTATTAGTTTTGCCAAATATCAAAATGAATCCGCCACAGGTATACATGTATTCCCCATCCTGAGGCACTCTGTCTATTAGATCTAATCCCTTGAATCTATTTATCACTTCCACTGTAACTGTAAGGGATTGATTTAGGTCATACATGAATGTCTATTTTTTTCTCTACTTTCTTCAATTTAAGTCTGAATTTGGCAATAAGGAGTTCATGATCTGAGCCACAGTCAGTTCCCAGTCTTGTTTTTGCTGACTGTACAGAGCTTCTCCCTCTTTGGCTGCAAAGAATAGAATCAATCTGATTTCAGTATTGACCATCTAGTGATATCCATGTGTAGAGTTTCTCGTGTCCTTGGAAGAGGGTGTTTGTTATGACCAGTGTGTTCTCTTGGCAAAAATATATTGGCATTTGCCCTGCTTCATTTTGTACCAAGGCCAAACTTGTCTGTTACTCCAGGTATCTGTTGATTTCCTACTTTTGCATTCCAGTCCCCACTGATGAGGACATCTCTCTTTGGTGTTAGTTCTAGAATGTTTTGTAGGTCTTCATAGAACCGTTCAACTTCAGCTTCTAATAGTTGCCTAATACTTCATCAAAGTTTTACCATAATTTATTTCATTATACTTATATTTACATAGATAATTCCATTTTTTTCTCAATTATATGCAGTACTGTGAATAAAATCCTGGCAGTGAAATTTTATGATTTTTTCTAGTTTAACAAATCTGCCGACTCAAGGGTTAGGAAAATGTCCTATGTTTCCCTATAGATGGTTTGTTGTTTTACTGTTAACATTTGGACCTACAACCCACATAAAACTGATTTTTTTTATGTATCATGTGAGTTGGTGGCCACAGTTTATTTTTTGCTAGGTGCTTATCTACCTGACATAGCAATATTTATTTATAAGATCATTGTAAATATTCTCATTGCAATTCACCATTACCTTTTTCAAGAATTTTTAAATTAATTTTTCATAAATAAATATGTGTACTAGTTTTTTAATATATATATATTATTTAAGTATAATTGACTTACACTGTTTCAGATGCAAAGCAAGGTGATTCAGTTATACAAATACACATATTATTTTTGAAATTATTTTCCATCATAGGTTATCACAAGATACTGACTATAGTTCCCTATGCTATACAGTAAACCTTTGTTGCTTGTTGAATATCTATTTTTAATTAGAAATCTAGCATTCTATTCATACTAACTCAAACAAGTAGAATCAAAATGTCATGATTTTTTAAGTTTTCATTTGTTTTTTTCACTCTACTGTCATATTGAATACTTTATCCAACCTTGGGACAAAGCAATAGTGTGTTACTTACTATATTGCTCGTTACTTATTTAATGGCAGAAAGTGAAGAGGAACTAAAGAGCCTTTTAATGAAGGTGAAAGAGGACAGTGAAAAAGCTGGCTTAAAACTCAGTATTCAAAAACTAAGATCATGGCATCAGATTCTATCACTTCATGGCAAACAAATGGAGAAAAATGTTGAAATGGTGTCAGATTTCATCTTGGGCTCCCAAATCAATGTGGACAGTGACTGCAGCCACTTATTCCTTGGAAGAACAGCTACAGCAAACCTAGACAGCGTATTAAAAAGCAGAGTCATGACTGTGCCAACAAAGATCTGTATAGTCAAAGCTATGCTTTTTCCAGTAGTCATGTATGGATATATGAGTTGGACCATAAAGAAAGCTGAGCACCAAACAATTGACACTTTCAAACTGTGGTGCTGGAAAAAATTCTTGAGAGTCCTTCGGACAGCAAGGAGATCAAACCAGTGAATCCTAAAGGAACTCAACCCTGAATATTTATTAGAAGGACTGATGCTGAAGCTGAAGCTCCAATTCTCTGGCCACCTGACGCAAAGAGCTGACTCATTGGAAAAGACCCTGATGCTGGGAAAGATTGAGGGCAAGAGGAGAAGGAGGCAACAGAGGATGAGATGGTTGGATGGCATCACCAACTCAATGGACATGAGTTTGAACAAATTCAGGGAGATAGTGAAGGACAGAGAAACCTGGTGTGCTGCAGTTCATTAAGTCACAAAAAGTTGGAAACAACTTAGCAACTGAACAGCAGCAACAACATTTCTTATTTGTTGTGTAACTTTTTCACAGCTCTGGATATCTGCTAAATAAGACTTTGAACTTTGTTCTTCCAAAATATCCTAGCTATTGTTTTCCCTTTGTTCTCACATATGTGTTTTTTAAAATCAGACATCAATTTAGAAAGAAACAAGTTGATATTTATTAGAATTATAATCAAAGTATTGATTAATTTGGTGAGATTGTCATCTTTCCAGTATTGATACTTCTAATCCATGTAATGACATATCCCACGTTTATTTTGCTCTTTCTTTCTCTCTTTAATGTTTAGTAGTTTCCCTATAGAGATGTTGTAAATTTTTATTTAAATATGTTCAAATATATGTGACATTTTAATGCTGTTGCTGATGGCATTGTGTTTAAAATTTAGTTTTATGCATAGTTGTAATTAATACGTGGAAATGCAGTGGATTTGAGTGTCTTGATGGATCATGTAGCCATTAATGCATGGTAAGTCACTTCTGTTGTGTCTGACTCCGCAACCTCATGGACAGTAGCTCACCAGGCTCCTCATCCATGGGAATTCTCCAGGCAAGGGTACTGGAGTAGGTTGCCATGCACTCCTTCAGGGGATCTTCCCAACCCGGGGATCAAACTCACATCTTTTATGTCTCCTGCATTGGCAGGCAGGTTCTTTACCACTAGTGCCACCTGGGAAGCCCAAGCCACTAATAGTAATCTTTCTAAATTTACTAGTTTTTAATTTTTATTTTGAAAACAGTACTTACAGAGAAGTTGCAAGAATGTGCAAAGTACTCCTAAATATCCACCAGTTAATATTTTGCTCAATAAAGTATGCTCAAGCTACTGCACAATTGCAGTCATCTCACACGTTAGTAAAGTAATGCTCAAAATTCTCCAAGCCAGGCTTCAACAGTATGTGAACCGTGAACTTCCAGATGTTCAAGCTGGATTTAGAAAAGGCAGTGGAACCAGAGATCAAATTGCCAACATCTGCTGGATCATTGAAAAAGCAAGAGAGTTCCAAAAAAACATCTATTTCTGCTTTATTGACTATGCCAAAGCCTTTGACTGTGTGCATCCAAATAAACTGTGGAAAATTCTTCTAGAGATGGGAATACCAGACCACCTGACCTGCCTCTTGAGAAACCTGTATGCAGGTCAGGAAGCAACAGTTAGAACTGCACATGGAACAACAGACTGGTTCCAAATAGGAAAAGGAGTACGTCAAGGCTGTATATTATCACCCTGCTTATTTAACTTACATACAGAGTACATGATGAGAAACCTGGGCTGGAAGAAGCACAAGCTGGAATCAAGATTGCCAGGAGAAATATCAGTAACCTCAGATATGCAGATGACACCATCCTTATGGCAGAAAGTGAAGAACTCAAAAGCCTCTTGATGAAAGTGAAAGAGGAGAGTGAAAAAGTTGTCTTAAAGCTCAACATTCAGAAAACTAAGATCAGGGCATCCAGTCCCATCACTTCATAGGAAATAGATGGGGAAACAGTGGAAACAGTGGCTGACTTTATTTTTTGGGGCTCCAAAATCACTGCAGATGGTGACTGCAGCCATGAAATTAAAAGACGCTTGCTCCTTGGAAGAAAAGTTATGACCAACCTAGATAGCATATTCAAAAGCAGAGACATTACTTTGCCAACAAAGGTCCATCTAGTCCAAGCTATGGTTTTTCCAGTAGTCATGTATGGATGTTAGAGTTGGACTATAAAGAAAGCTGAGCACCAAGGAATTGATGCTTTTGAACTGTGGTGTTGGAGAAGACTCTTGAGAGTCCCTTGGACTGCAAGGAAATCCAACCAGTCCATCCTAAAGGAAATCAGTCCTGGGTGTTCATTGGAAGGACTGATGTTGACGCTGAAACTCCAATACTTTGGCCACCTGATGCAAAGAACTGACTCCTTGGAGAAGTTCCTGATGCTGGGAAAAATTGAAGGCAGGAGGAGAAGGGGAAGACAGAGGATGAGATGGCTGGATGGCATCACCAACATGAGTTTGAGTAAACTCCAGGACTTGGTGATGGGCAGGGAGGCCTGGCGTATATCAGTCCATGGGGTCACAAAGAGTTGGATACAACTGAGTGACTGAACTGAACTGAACTGACTGAATATTTTGCCTTGTTTATTTACTTACCTGTTACTTTATATAAAATAGTATGTATTATTATTGTTATTATTGTTGAATTTCTTAAACTGTAGATATCAGAAACATCTTCTAAATAGTTCTGTATTTATGTCTTAAAAATTAGGACATTTTATTACATTAAAAAAATAAAATTATAAAGTTCACTAGATTTAATTTTCACACAATATTATTATCTAATCTACAGTGCATTATCAAATTTCATCAGTTATCCCTACAATGTCTTTTTTAACAATTTTATTTTTTCTAATCCCAGATCCAGTCAAGGATCTCACATTGTATCTAGTTATCTCCTTAGTCTCTTCTGACCTGGAACAGACCTTAAGCCTTTGTTTTTTAAAATAGTAGAATTTTGGAGGAGTGCAAGGAAGTTATTTTGTGAGTGGATCTCAAGTTTTTTCCATACTTCCTGTGGTTTACTTTAGATTATTATTTTGTAGTAGAAAACCATGTAAATGATTTAATCTTTTCAGTGCATTACAGTAGGATAAATATGATGCTAGTATGTCTCACTATTGATAATATGAATTACATATTGATACGTAATATTTTGGACGTATTGCAGCAAAAATATATTGTTAACATTAACTTCACTTTATTTTTAAAATATTAGTGTGGTTTTTAGGTAATTTAAGCTATATACATGACTTGAATTATATTTTGGGTAAGACTACTTTAAAGCATCCATTAAGAATGTAAAATAAAAAGATATACATAGTAAATGCCTAGTTAAAAAAAAATTAAGCAAAAACTAAATCTACCAAAAGACAAGAAGAGGAAAAAGAAACAACAACAGTATGGGAAAATAGAAAACACAAAGTAAGATGATAGATTCAAACTTATCATGACTATTTCTTCTAGACTACAAATAGGCAGATCATATCTTTTTCACTAATTTGACATTCCTGAACTATTTATCAGTATGATATCAGTATGATCATTACATCAAACATTCATACTCCAAATACTTCAATAAATAGTTCAGAAATGTCAGATTGGTGAAAAAGATATGATCTGCCTATTTGTAGTCTAGAAGAAATAGTCAAATCATTCAGTTCAAGATTAGTCAATTCATTTAGAAGATATGATGATTATAAAGGTGTACATATCAAGTAATAGAACACCCAAATTGACATTTTTAGAGCTTTTCCCCAATAGTAGCAGAAATCTCATTTTTTTTCAAGTGTGTATATAACCAATTATGAAGGTAGACCACACACATTTCGGGCTGGAAAGAAGTCTCAAGTAATTTTAAAGAATTAAAATCATTACATTTAGAAATATTCTGTAACTCTACAGAGTATGTTCTTTGGTCAAAATTGAATACATTTGAAAGTAATAACGGAGTTTTATCTTAAAAATCCTGAAATATTTGAAAATTAAACAGTAAACTTGTAAATCACTTATGAGTTAAAAAAGAAATCACAAGAAAAGTAGTTAATGTTTTGATCTTATTCAAAATGGAAACTGTAAATCAAGATTTATGGAGTGTGACTAAAACAGTGATTAGAGGTAAAGAAACAGCTATAAATGCTTATATTAGGAAAGATCTAAAACAAATCACCAAAGCTAATCTTAGTGAGCTAGGGAAAAAAAGGCAAATGAAACCCAAAATACATTGAAAGAAGGAAAAATATGAGTGAAAATCAATAAATAAAAATCCGTAAAAATCGATTCAACCAAGAGAATAAAAAAAAAAAAATAGCTCTGTCAACCAAGGGAAAAAAGAGAAACACAAATTACCAATGTCAGAAATAAAAGGGAAATAATTACAGATTCTACAGAAATTAAAAGGATAATAAAGATATTTAGTGACAAATTCATGATAAGCAGAATTCTAAGATGGACTACAAAATTGCCCCCCAGGTATACCTGTACTGTATAATACTCTCTCCTCAATTTGGACAGTACTTGCGAATATGGTGGGATAGTTACTCTCATGATTTCTTTACATTATATAAAACTCTGTCTTATCAGACTGGAGTGAGAGATTCTCCTGCTGCTCTTGAAGAAGTAAACTACCGTGTTTCAACAGGGCCTTTTAGAGAGCCACGTGGCAAGGAATCATTGGTGGCCTCTTAAGAGCTGAGAGAGGAGCCCCCCCCTCACCTGCCCCCCAGCTGGAAGGAAGCAGGAAAATGAAGAATTTGTCAATTGAATTTTGCCAATAATCATGTGACTTCAAACTCCAGAAAGGGATACACTTCTCCCAATACCCAGATTGCTGTCTTGTGAGACCTTTTGAAACCCACTTAAGTCCTGCCTGGTCTCTTGCTCACAGAATCTGTGAGGTAATAAATGTATGTTTTGAGGAGCTAAGTTTTGGTAATTGTTTTGCAGTAGTAGAAAATGAATACAAACTCTACATCAATAAATGTACAAATACACAACTGACTTAGATAAAGTGGGGAAACCTCCTGACTTAAATTACCAAGCCTGATGTAAAAACAATCTAAACCAGCCTATATCTTTTTTAAAAAATGAATTTGTATATTGAAAATTTCTACAGAAGAAACTAGTCTAGGTCCATATAGCTTTATTTGTAAAATCTGTCAAACACTTAAGGATGAAACAATATCAACCCAGACAAACTCTTTCAAAATATATAGGAGGAGGGAATAATTTATTTTATAAGAATAGGTTATCCCAATACTAAAATCAGATCAAGATATTGTAAGAAAAGACAACTACAGAACCATACCTAAGAAGACACAAATAAAATTATTTTAAAAAATGGCAAATAATAAATCAAGCTCAGCAATACATAAAAGCATAATATATCATGACTGAGGTTAATCTCAGGAATGCAATATTGACTCAACATTTGAACAAGTAAAGTTTATTTCAGGAATATAAGCTTTGTTTAATGTTAAAAGCCAATTAATATCATTTTACCATATCAGAAGACTGAAAAAAAAATTTTTTTATTATGTCAATAGATAAAGGAAAGACTTCTCATGATATTCAACACTTATTCATAATGAAAACTCTACAAATTAGGAACATAAGGAAATTTTCTTAATAAGAGACTTCTATGATAAATCTATAGCTAAACATCAAACTTAACTTTGTTTTTTTTTGTTTGTTTTTTTTAATTTTATTTTATTTTTAAACTTTACATAATTGTATTAGTTTTGCAAAATATCAAAATGACTGCCGCAGGTACACATGTGTTCCCCATCCTGAAACCTCCTCCCTCCCCATACCATCCTTCTGGGTCGTCCCAGCGTACTAGCCCCAAGCATCCAGTATCGTGCATCGAACCTGGACTGGCAACTCGTTTCATACATGATATTTTACATGTTTCAATGCCATTCTCCCAAATCTTCCCACCCTCTCCCTCTCCCACAGAGTCCATAAGACTGTTCTATACATCAGTGTCTCTTTTGCTGTCTCGTACACAGGGTTATTGTTACCATCTTTCTAAATTCATATATATGCGTTAGTATACTGTATTGGTGTTTTTCTTTCTGGCTTACTTCACTCTGTATAATAGGCTCCAGTTTCATCTACCTCATTAGAACTGATTCAAATGTATTCTTTTTAATGGCTGAGTAATACTCCATTGTGTATATGTACCACTGCTTTCTTATCCATTCATCTGCTGATGGACATCTAGGTTGCTTCCATGTCCTGGCTATTATAAACAGTGCTGAGATGAACATTGGGGTACACGTGTAGAGCTCTTTCCCTTCTGGTTTCCTCAGTGTGTATGCCCAGCAGTGGGATTGCTGGGTCATAAGGCAGTTCTATTTCCAGGTTTTTAAGGAATCTCCACATTGTTCTCCATAGTGGCTGTACTAGTTTGCATTCCCACCAACAATGTAAGAGGGTTCCCTTTTCTCCACACCCTCTCCAGCATTGATTGCTTGTAGACTTTTGGATCACAGCCATTCTGACTGGTGTGAAATGGTACCTCATAGTGGGGTTTTGATTTGGATTTCTCTGATAATGAGTGATGTTGAGCATCTTTTCATGTGTTTGTTAGCCATCTGTATGTCTTCTTTGGAGAAATGTCTATTTAGTTCTTTGGCCCATTTTTTGATTGGGTCATTTATTTTTCTGGAGTTGAGCTGTAGGAGTTTGCTTGTATATTCTCGAGATTAGTTGTTTGTCAGTTGCTTCATTTGCTATTATCTTCTCCCATTCTGAAGGCTGTCTTTTCACCTTGCTAATAGTTTCCTTTGATGTGCAGAAGCTTTTAAGGTTAATTAGGTCCCATTTGTTTATTTTTGCTTTTATTTCCAATATTCTGGGAGGTGGGTCATAGAGGATCCTGCTGTGATGTATGTCAGAGAGTGTTTTGCCTATGTTCTCCTCTAGGAGTTTTATAGTTTCTGGTCTTACATTTAGATCTTTAATCCATTTTGAGTTTATTTTTGTGTATGGTGTTAGAAAGTGTTCTAGTTTCATTCTTTTACAAGTGGTTGACCAGATTTCCCAGCACCACTTGTTAAAGAGATTGTCTTTAATCCATTGTATATTCTTGCCTCCTTTGTCAAAGATAAGGTGTCCATATGTGCATGGATTTATCTCTGGGCTTTCTATTTTGTTCCATTGATCTATATTTCTGTCTTTGTGCCAGTACCATACTGTCTTGATAACTGTGGCTTTGTAGTAGAGCCTGAAGTCAGGTAGGTTGATTCCTCCAGTTCCATTCTTCTTTCTCAAGATTGCTTTGGCTATTTGTGGTTTTTTGTATTTCCATACAAATTGTGAAATTATTTGTTCTAGCTCTGTGAAGAATACTGTTGGTAGCTTGATAGGGATTGCATTGAATCTATAAATTGCTTTGGGTAGTATACTCATTTTCACTATATTGATTCTTCGAATCCATGAACATGGTATATTTCTCCATCTATTAGTGTCCTCTTTGATTTCTTTCACCAGTGTTTTATAGTTTTCTATATAGAGGTCTTTAGTTTCTTTAGGTAGATATATTCCTAAGTATTTTATTCTTTCCATTGCAATGGTGAATGGAATTGTTTCCTTAATTTCTTTTTCTGTTTTCTCATTATTAGTGTATAGGAATGCAAGGGATTTCTGGGTGTTGATTTTATATCCTGCAACTTTACTATAGAAATTGATTAGTTCTAGTAATTTTCTGGTGGAGTCTTTAGGGTTTTCTATGTAGAGGATCATGTCATCTGCAAATAGTGAGAGTTTTACTTCTTCTTTTCCAATTTGGATTCCTTTTATTTCTTTTTCTGCTCTGATTGCTGTAGCCAAAACTTCCAAAACTATGTTGAATAGTAATGGTGAAAGTGGGCACCCTTGTCTTGTTCCTGACTTTAGAGGAAATGCTTTCAATTTTTCACCATTGAGGATAATGTTTGCTGTGGGTTTGTCATATATAGCTTTTATTATGTTGAGGTATGTTCCTTCTATTCCTGCTTTCTGGAGAGTTTTTATCATAAATGGATGTTGAATTTTGTCAAAGGCTTTCTCTTCATCTATTGAGATAATCATATGGTTTTTATTTTTCAATTTGTTAATGTGGTGTATTACATTGATTGATTTGCGGATATTGAAGAATCCTTGCATCCCTGGGATAAAGCCCACTTGGTCATGGTGTATGATCTTTTTAATGTGTTGTTGGATTCAAACTTAACTTTGAAATATTGAATGCTTTCTCCATAACATGGGGAGTAAGGCAAAAATGTTCTTTCATAAATTTTACTTGACATTACACTGGTGGGCCTAACCAGTTTAATTGGACAAAAAAATACATACAAATTGGAAAGAAGTAGAAACTTGTCTTCACAGATAATGTAATCATTTATGTAGAATATCTCAATCTATAAACAACTACTAGATCTAATAAGTGAATTTAGCAAACTTTCAAGATACAAGTCCAATGTACAAAAGTCAATCATATATCTATATTATAGGCATATATATATATATATAAAGGCCTTCCCTGGTGTCTCAGACTGTAAAGAATCTGCCTACAATGCAGGACACCTGGGTTCAATCCTTGAGTCGGGAAGATCCCCTGGAGAAGGAAATGCAACCCACTCCAGTATTCCTGGAGAATTTCATGGATAGAGGAGCCTGGTGGGCTGCAGTCTACAGTATCCCAGTATCGCTGGACATTATTGAGTGACTAACACTTTCACTTTCATATTATAGTGACCAAACATTGGATAATGAAATTGCTTATTTGGAAATGGCAATCCACCCCAATATTCTTGACTAGAGAATCGCATGGTCAGAGGAGCCTGGTGGGCTGCTGTCCATAGGGTCACACACAGTTGGATACGACTGAAGCGACTTAGCATGCATGCATTCATTGAAGAAGGAAATGGCAACCCACTCCAGTATTCTTGCCTGGAGAATCCCAGGGACGCGGGAGTCTGGCAGGCTGCCATCTACTGGGTCGCACAGAGTCAGACATGACTGAAGCAACTTAGCAGCAGCAGCAGCATGTGAAGAAATGCCTTCATAGATTTGGGGATTTTCAGCAGAGAGAGTAATATATGAATGGATTCATCTCCATTTATGGTATTTTTTGCTGGCTATATCCTTTTCTTGTATTCACAATCGATTATAACTGCATTTCCACTCCTGTTTTGTCATAAGTATTTAATGGCAAGTTAAAAGAGGTCATAACTTAAGGTGGTAATTAAACATCATATTTAATCTAAAATCTGATCCCTTTAAAGTAAAATAGCTTTTCTTAAAATAATCTTGATGAATACATTTTTTGACATATATGATTTTAAGATAAATTTTGCCTAGTGTCATTTACTTGACTAATGTATATAAGCACATCTTTGTAATTCAGGAACTGGCAGAGCTAGCTGAGGTTTAAGGAATTACTTTCTAAGTGCTAGGATTAGAACAATAAAGGAAGAATATTAAAATGACTTCCTAAAGACATAATTTCTTAACAGTTGCATACAGTTTGTAATTATATAGAATTAGTAATTTGTCCTCTCTACAGAAAATGTTGGGATTAGTGGCTATATTAAGCAAATGGAGGAATTACCAAATTGCACTAGAGGAAAAAGAAAAGGGTAATTTATTTCTCCTTAATTTTAGATATAATTTCCCAAAAGTAATTACTTTCAGATTAAGTCTCCTATGCTTTTCATCACATTTGGCACCAGATGATAATCTGGTTGAGTTCACCTTCTTGGGGGATAAGAAAGAGACTTGTATAACATAAACACACACGTACAAACCAAATTAGATTTAGGTGTAGAAATTAATTCCATATGTGATGTGTAAGCATGACTAAAACTGTAACTGCATTGAAGACACAATCTGCTACAAAAATAGCCAGCTCATCTGCTTGAACTCAGGTATTAGTGTCTTTTGTCCTTTGACTTGAAAGAAACATACAGTTATCTTCCAGGAATATTAAGATGATAAAATATTGCATTTGAGTAGAAAAATTCCTTTTTTGTAGAGTAAAATTATTGAAAGACACGTTCTTCATCATACAGCTTCTAATTTATAGGAAAATAATGAATTACGTATATGGAAATGCTTTTTCTAACATTAGTTTAAGAGCTTGACACAAACTAGAATTAATTACATAGTTGACAAACAGCAGAAGTCAAAGACCTTGAAGGCTGTGATTAAAAAAACACAAAAGCTAAGCAATTCAAGCAAAACAAAACAAAACCTCTGTAAATAATCACTATGACCAACGCTTGAGGTTATTCCTCACTTATGAGGTGAAAAATCAAGGTAGCTCATAGTGAGTTTTGCTTTATGTACACACATAAAAATTGTTGAATTGCCAAGTTTTGTAAGTTTCCAAGGAATAACACAACGCTATGAGGAGGAAGTCAGTTCTATTCTCAGAATGATGGTATGAGTAGGTCTCCAGGGTTAACCAGAAAGCTTGCCTAGAAGAACTCAGTGCTAACTAAGCTGAGAGAGACTTTACACGAGATTGGAAAAAAAATCAGGAAAAGCAATTTTGCTAGCAAGAGGCTATAAGGGAGTGATGATGAGATAAAAATTAAAAGTAACCAGGTAGAAAGCCAAATGATGAAGAACATATGGGTAATTACAGAAAGATCAGGTGGCAGGCAAGGATTGAATCCTTATTGACAGCATTGTTAGAATTGAATGTAGGGCATTCTATGGGGATAAACCTTCTGTTCTATACATGGTAACTATTTTGAGTCTGATTTTTCTCATCATGATCAGACATGATATCATATCAGATATCATGATCAGACATGATACTAATACCAGTTTCTCTCTGTGGATAGAATACTTAATGTCTTGTGTGAGGACTTTAATATCAGGGTCACTTAAGAGCCCCAGACTGTGCTTAGCAAATGAAGAGCCTGAGGTCTAGGATGCTATAGTAGACATTAATTGCTTTCAAATCCTGGCTTTACACACACGTGTCATTGTTCAGTCGCTAAGTTATGTCGGACTCTTTGTGACCCCATGGACTGCAGCACGCCAGGCTCCCTGTCCTTCACTATCTCCTGGAGTTTGTGCAAATTCATGTCCAGTGAGTCAGTGATGCTATCTAGCCATCTCATCCTCTGTTGCCCTCTTCTCCTTTTGCCTTCAATCTTTCCCAGCATCAGGGTCTTTTCCAATGACTCGGCTCTTCACATCAGGTGGCCAAAATATTGGAGCTTCAGCTTCAGCAATAGTCCTTCCAGTGAATATTCAGGGTTGATTTCCTTTAGGATTGACTGGTTTGATATGTACATATCACAATTTAGAGTATGTATAGATGAATGGTGATTGAGGAGATGACTTGGAGAGAAGCAGACAGATGCAAAGTTTGGGTGTCAATAACAGGCAAGAGATGGGTGAACAAAGCCGAGAGAGAGTCAGGATGAGATAATGTCAGATTAAGGTTCTACCAAAAAGGAAAAATTAAGATAGGACATAATTATAAAACAGACATTTAAAGATAAGTTTGTTTATCTAGAATATAGAAGTGACTATTAAAAAATGAGAGGGAACCTAGAGTAGACCTCCATAAGGAGGCAAAAGTCTGTGCTCAGAAAACTATGAAGTACTGATGGAAGAAATCAAAGATGACACAAACAGATGGAGAGATAGAACATGTTCTTTGGAATAATCAATATTTTGAAAATGATTGTGCTCTCCAAAGTAATCTACAGATTCAGTGCAATCCCTATAAAACTACTAATGGCATTTTTCACAGTATTATAATACAAAATATTTACAGTTTGTATGGAAACACAACAGCCAAATCAATCTTGAGAAAGAAGAATGGAGCTGGAAGGATCAGGCTTCCCAACCTCAGACTATACTACACAGCTACAGAAATCAAGACAATATGATACTGGCACAAAAACAGAAATATAGATAGTGGAACAGGGTACAAAACCCAGAGATAAACCCACACACCTATGATGAGGTAAAGCAATATATGGCAAAGGAAGCAAGAATATACAATGGAGAAAAGACAGTCTCTTCAATCAGTTGTGATGATAAAAATAGACAGCTACATGTGAAAGGATAAAGCAGAATACTACCTAACACTATACAGAAAAATAAATTCAAAATGGATTAAAGATCTAAATGTAAGAGAAGACACTATAAAACTCTTAAATGCAAACATAGGAAAAATACTCTTTGACATAAATCACAGCAAGATCTTTTTTAAGCCATGTTCTAGAGTAATGAAAATAAAAGCAAAAATAAACAAATGGGACCCAATTAAATTTAAAAGCTTCTGTCTAGCAAATGAAACCATAAACAAAACAAAAAGACAGCCCTCAGAATGGGAGAAAATAATTGCAAATAAAGCAACTGACAAGGGATTACTTTCAGAATTAATACAAACAGCTCATGCAGCTCAATATCAAAACAACAAACAACCCAATCAAAAAATAGATGCCTAATAGACATTTCTGCAAAGAAGCTATACAGATGGCCAAGAGACACATGAAAATCATGAATTATTAGAGAAATGAAAATAAAAACTACAATGAGATATCACCTCATGCTAGTCGGAATGGCCATCATCACAAAATCTACAAACAATAAATACTGGAGAGGATGTGGAGCAAAGGGATCCCTCTTGCACTGTTGGTGGGAATGTAAATTGGTATAGCCACTATGGAGAACATTATGGAGGTTCCTTAAAAAAGTAAAAATAGAACTACCATGTGACCCAGCAATCCCAGTACTGCGTATATACTCAGAAAAAACCATAATTAGAACTAAGTCACATGTGCTCTGATGTTCATTGCAGCACTATTTACAAGAGCCAGGACATGGAAATAATTTAAATGTCCATCAACAGAGGAATGGATAGAGAGGATGTGGTACATATACACAATGGAACATTACTCAGCTATAAAAAGGAACAAAATTGGATCATTTGTTGTGATATGGATGAGTCTGTCGTAGGGTGAAGTAAGTCAGAAAGAGAAAAGCAAATATCATATGTTAAACCATGTATGTGTAATCTAGAAAAATGATACAGGTGCAGGAATAGAGACACAAATGTAGAAAATGGATGTGTGACACATTTGGGGGGACAGAGGAGGGTGGGGCAAATTGGGAGATTCGGATTGGCATATACACACTAATAAAAGACGCTTACTCCTTGGAAGAAAAGTTATGACCAACCTAGATAGCCTATTTAAAAGCAGAGACATTACTTGGCCAACAAAGGTCCATCTAGTCAAGGCTATGGTTTTTCCTGTGGTCATGTATGGATGTGAGAGTTGGACTGTGAAGAAAGCTGAGCACCGAAGAATTGATGCCTTTGAACTGTGGTGTTGGAGAAGACTCTTGAGAGTCCCTTGGACTGCAAGGAGATCCAACCAGTCCATTCTGAAGGAGATCAGCCCTGGGATTTCTTTGGAAGGAATGATGCTAAAGCTGAAACTCCAGTCCTTTGGCCACCTCATGCTAAGAGTTGACTCATTGGAAAAGACTCTGATGCTGGGAGGGATTGGGGGCAGGAGGAGAAGGGGACGACAGAGGATGAGATGGCTGGATGGCATCACTGACTCAATAGATGTGACTCTGAGTGAACTCCTGGAGTTGGTGATGGACAGGGAGGCCTGGTGTGCTGCGATTCGTGGGGTCGCAAAGAGTTGGACACGACTGAGCGACTGAATTGAACTGAACTGATACACACTAATACGTGTAAAATAGATAGCTTGTAAGAATGGAGCTCAGCTCAGTGCTCTGTGGTGACCTAGAGGGGTGGGATGCAGGGTGAATGAGGTCCATGAGGGAGGGGGTATATGTATACATATAATTGATTTACTTTGTTGCATAGCAGAAGCTAACACAATGTTATAAATCAATTATACTCCAATTAAAACAATGAGAGGGAAAAATCCTATATTGTCAAAGCTGATTAACATTTTGAATGCTAAGGAGTTCTGAGGAAAGTACTTATAATTCGCTACAACCTGATGTGAACAATGTAATAATAAAATATTTACTTGGGTTACACATTGCTGAAGATAAATCTGTTATTAAACATAATTTGTGTGTTTAGATTAATTGTGCCTAATTAAGGTTTAAGAGAGAAGTATCACTTGAATTCAAGGCTTACTCATGCTCTGGGAACACTACCAAGCAAGCAGGAAAAAGTCTTTTTAGGAAGTCTTTAAGAGGTCATAAATTGTAAGAGCTGCTTCACTTTTGGAAACCAGGATAGAAATACAGGATATCCATGTGCAGAAGGATTTTAACTCAACACCGTTAATATTCTTCACACCTAAAACTTTTTCCCCTATCATGACTAGACTTTTGGTATATCTCCTAAGATGTTTTCCTTTAGAGCTGGCTCCACTCTACTATGGGCTTCCCAAGTGGCACAGTGGTAAAGAATCTGCCTATCAATGCAGGAGGCACAAGAGACACAGGTTCAATCACTGGGTCAGGAAGATCCAAGAGGAGGGCATGGCAACCCACTCCAGTATTCTTGTCTGGAAAATTCCACGGATAGAGAAGCCTGGTGGGCTACAGTCCACGGGGTTGCAAAAAGTGAGACATAACTGAGCACACAAACACACACAGACACCACTACTATAGAATGACATTTCCTGCTAGATATCTTTCACTTGCTCTTCAAAGCCTTCCTCTAAACTAGCATGGCTTATAGTAAGGGCTCTCACAATATAGCTCATGATAAACTCCACAATCCAGTCATCATGACCTAAGCTGAGTCTTCCCAGTGCTAGGCTTTCTTTACATACTTTGAGCATCACCTTCATTCATGTGGAGCATTTTTCTGGGTTACCCTTCAATGAAAGCATCCTTGACCTCTCACTTAGCCCTCAGTTTGAGTGAATCATGGCACTCACTTCACTGTGTTATCATTCTCTTTTTTAATCTGGTCCCTTGACTTGAATTGACTCACCTAGAGACAGACATCCTGGAAATCAAAGTCAAGTGGGCCTTAGGAAGCATCACTATGAACAAAGCTAGTGGAGCTGATGGAATTCCGGTTGACCTATTTCCTAAAAGATGATGCTGTGAAAGTGCTGCACTCAATATGCCAGCAAATTTGGAAAACTCAGCAGTGGCCACAGGACTGGAAAAGGTCAGTTTTCATTCCAATCCCAAAGAAAGGCAATGCCAAAGTATGCTCAAACTACCACACAATTGTGCTCATCTCACACGCTAGTAAAGTAATGCTCAAAATTCTCCAAGCCAGGCTTCCACAGTAGTAAACTGTGAACTTCCAGATGTTCAAGCTGGTTTTAGAAAAGGCAGAAGAACCAGAGATCAAATTGCCAACATCTGTTGCATCATCCAAAAAGCAAGAGAGTTCCATAAAAACATCTACTTCTGCTTTGTTGACTATACCAAAGCCTTTGACTATTTGGACCACAACAAACTCTGGAAAATTCTTCAAGAGATGGGAATACCAGAACACCTGACCTGCTTCTTGAGAAATCTGTATGCAGATCAGGAAGAAATAGTTAGAACTGGACATGGAACAACAGACTGGTTCCAAATAGGAAAAGGAGTACATCAAGGCTGTATACTGTCACCCTGCTTATTTAACTTATATGCAGAGTACATCATGAGAAATGCTGCAGTGGATGAAGCACAAGCTGGAATCAAGATTTCTGGGAGAAATATCAATAACTTCGGATATACAGATGATACCACCCTTATGGCATAAAGCAAAGAACTAAAGAGTCTCTTGAAAGTGAAAGAGGAGAGTTAAAAAGTTGGCTTAAAACCTAACATTCAGAAAACTAAGATCATGGCATCTGGTTCCATCACTTCATGGGAAATAGATGGGGAAACAGTGGAAAATGTGGCTGATTTTATTTTTCTGGACTCCAAACTCACTGCAGATGGTGACTGCAGCCATGAAATTAAAAGACGCTTGCTCCTTGGAAGAAAAGTTATGACCAACTTAGATAGCATATTGAAAAGCAGAGACATTACTTTGCCAACAAAGGTCCATCTAGTCCAAGCTATGGTTTTTCCAGTAGTCATGTATGGATGTGAGAATTGGACTCTAAAGAAAGCTGAGTGCTGGAGAATCGATGCTTTTGAACTGTGGTATTGAAGAAGACTCTTGAGAGTCCCTTGGACTGCAAGGAGATCTAACCAGTCCATCCTAAAGGAAATCAGTCCTGAATATTCATTGGAAGGACTGATGTTGCAGCTGAAACTTCAATACTTTGGCCACCTGATGTGAAGAACTGACTCTGTGGAAAAGACCCTGATGCTGAAAAAGATTGAAGGCGGGAGGAGAAGGGGAACACAGAGGATGAGATGGCTGGATGGCATCACCGATTTGATGGACATGGGTTTGGGTGGACTCTGGGAGTTGGTGATGGACAGGGAGTCCTGGTGTGCTGCAGCCCATGGGGTCACAAAGAGTTGGACACAGCTATGTGACTGAACTGAACTGAACTTGACTTGAATAAAGGTTCCTTAAGGATAAGAATGTTTTATTCATCTTTGTGTTTCCATTGCTTGGCACAGTAATTGGCACGACAGGACACCCAATAAAAGTTTATTGAATAAACAAGTAGATGGTGACCTGGCAAGAACCATATTTTGACCGACAGGCAGTGTGTTCTGGAACCTACATGTTTTGAGTTAGCATAATCCTTAACAATCTTCCTTCCTCTCCCTTTATTTGAATTAAACCTTAACAGAGGTGAGGAAGGGGGAACAGTTAGTAGTTGACTATCACACTTCCTGCTTCTGCCTTGAAAAATACCTCATCCAAAGTCCACAATGTAATCTCTCTTCTATAAGCTATTTTAAAAAAGCATTTGAGTGTTCTTTTCCTCTGGGAGCTGATAAGTTGTAATGAGTCATCCCAGTTCTCTTCTCCCAGTCAAATTTGTGAATAGCAGTAATTTCCCTCCATGACATGGAACTCCATTTTATTATTTTGGGTGAAGGCTCCATCTACAAGATGCTTGGTCAGGTTCAGTATTGATCTTGGGGCTTTAGTATTGAAATTTTCTAAGTAGCTACTTGTGGCTTAGCTGGTAAAGAATCTGCCTGCAATGTGGGAGACCTGGGCTCCATCCCTGGTTGAGAAGATCCCCTGGAGAAGGGAAAGGCTACCCACTCCAGTATTATGGCCTGGAAAATTCCACGGACTGTGTAGTCCATGAGGTCGCAAGGAGTCGGACACTACTGAGAAACTTTCACTCACTAAAACTCTATAAATCTCACACATATAATAATTGTTTTATTCACTTGGCTTGTTAATTTATGTTCTTTAGTCCAGACCAATGGATATTAAATAAAAACCAAAGAAGTATGAAGAAAAGTCACAGTGATAGAAAATGCTGTTATAAGAAGTCTGAATTATTTTCTCTCATTTAACATTTTGAGAATGCTGAAATTGAGGACCAATCCATCTTTACCATTATTGTGATCCTTTTATCTCATTTCTGGATCTCTTTGTTATCTCATTTGTTGGAAATCCATTTTATATGTACCTGTGTACTATTATCCTATATTTTTCAGAATACATTTATAGCATATGGGAAAATTGGCAAAAAATAATATATATTTGTTTTTATCAGATTAAAGTGAAGTGAAGTGAAAGTCACTCAGTTGTGTCCAACTCTTTGTGACCCCATGGACTATACAGTCCATGGAATTCTCCAGGCCAGAATACTGGAGTGGGTAGCCTTTCCCTTCTCCAGGGGATCTTCCCAACAGGGACTGAACCCAGGTCTCTGGCATTGCAGGTGGATTCTTTACCAGCTGAGCCACAAGGGAAGCCCTTTATCAGATTGATCATTTATAAAAATGACTCACTGAAAAGGGAAGTCTTTAGTGAAAGAAAAAATAGATCATCAGTATAACAAACTAATACTTTTCTCATCTTGTCAGCTCGTTTAAGGGGAATTCAGTATTTTCTTATAGTCCAACAGTCTGTATTAGTGACTCAAGGGATTTAGTCATGAAATGATTAGACTTAGCTTTATTACATCGTGTTAAAATAGTCTCCATTTCCTGAGTCAAATGCACATTCTGTTCAGCCTTCCATAGGTCATTGACAAGTGATAGAGAAGAATTGGTATTTTAATGAGTTTTTTGTTGTGTTTACAGGGACATCCAGTGACCAAGTTTTTATTTTATATCATATTATAATAAGGATAAGCAAAAGGTAAAGTTGTTATTCTATGAAGATAGTTTGTTGAGAAAACTAACTTCTAAGGTCCCTTAAGTCTTAATCTGATGCTAGCTTATGAGGGTAAGATTTGGGAAAGAGAAGAGTTTATTTTGATTATTTTATAGTAACCTGTAGAAATAAAGTCTGGAAGTAAGATTTAATGATTAAAATGAGAATTTATTATTAAAAGTTAAGTGTTGAATGGAACTATTGATTGATTATATTGTAAAATACTAGGATGACCACAGCACTACACTTTTGAATTTTGAACTGAATTCAGTCCATTAATTGTATTCAAGGGGACAAAAATAACCAGCACATTGCCTGGCTCTTTTTGCATCTAATAAATATTAATCCTGTTCTTTTTTGTCTGAAATTGTATATTTCATCTTTACCCAGGAACTCACCACCTCAGATCTGTTTTTCTTCTAACACAGTAAAAGAATTGATACAAAATTTCCTTTTTCCTCAAGATCTGTGTTTACAGCTTATGTCAAGTGAATTTTTTTCCTGTATCAAGGTATATGTTTTTGAAATCTGAATGTGTGGATTTCAGTCTCAGTTGTATAAATATGTATATTTTTATCAGTTCCCTTCAGTTCAGTCAATTCAGTTCAGTCGCTCAGTCGTGTCCGACTCTTGGCCACCCCATGAATCACAGCACGCCAAGCCTCCCTGTCCATCACCAACTCCAGGAGTTCACTCAGACTCACGTCCGTTGAGTCGGTGATGCCATCCAGCCATCTCATCCTCTTTTTCCCCTTCTCCTCCTGCCCCCAATCCCTCCCAGCATCAGAGTCTTTTCCAATGAGTCAACTCTTAGCATGAGGTGGCCAGAGTACTGGAGTTTCAGCTTTAGCATCATTCCCTCCAAAGAAATCCCAGGGCTGATCTCCTTCAGAATGGACTGGTTGGATCTCCTTGCAGTCCAAGGGACTCTCAAGAGTCTTCTCCAACACCACAGTTCAAAAGCATCAATTCTTTGGCGTTCAGCTTTCTTCACAGTCCAGCTCTCACATCCATACATGACCACAGGAAAAACCATAGCCTTGACTAGATAGACCTTTGTTGGCCAAGTAATGTCTCTGCTTTTAAATATGCTATCTAGGTTGGTCATAACTTTTCTTCCAAGGAGTAAGCGTGTTTTAATTTCATGGCTACTGTCAGTCCCCTTAGATTTCTGGAAGTCTAACATAAAGTGGGAAATTTTTTCTAAATTTCTCTTATGTGCTAGGAATATTAAGTGAACTGAGACTTATCAATCCTGCTTTCTAACAAAAGTACGTATATGAGAATTAGGAGATGGGATATTTTAATACATATTTTAGATCTACATTTAATTTATATATAACTGATTTAAGGAATTAAACATTTTATACAAGAACACACTCAAAGCACTACAAGTCTACTGTTCATGAGTTAATTTTAATTATCATTATTATTTAAAATATTATAGACATGTACTTGATTTATAATGTGTAGTTTCAGGTATAGAGCAAAGCGATTTAGTTATACATACATACATACATAAATATATATATATATTCTTTTTTATATTCTTTTCTCATATAGATTACTACAGAATATTGAGTAGAGTTGCCTGTGCTATGTGGTAGGCCCTTGCTGATTATCTATCTTATATATACACTGTGTGTATTCATCCCAAGCTTCTGATTTAGCTCTCCCCACCACATTTCCCCTTTGGTAACCTTAAGTTTGTTTTAAATATCTGTAAGACTTTTTTCTCTTTTTAAATAAGTTCTTTTGTATCATTTTAAAAAATTATATTTCCCATATGAGTGATATCACATGATATTTGCCTTTCTCTGACTTACTTCACTTCATATAATAATCTCCATGTCCATCCATGTTACTACAAATGGCATTACCTCATTCTTTTTTATGGCAATTTTAATTATTCAGACAGTACTTTGGTCTCTTACCAGTCTTCCTGATATTGCCAAGAGTGTTACTTGTCATTGTATTATAAATATGAGAAAGCATCGATTACAAAAAATTTCCAGCTTGAAGAATTCAAAAAAACCTGTAATTGTACACAAATACACACAACACATACATATATTTACAAAATCAGACTAGAAAGAGCAAATAAAGTTTATATCTGATCTCATCACCTCGAAAGACATCTTACTAATAAGTACTAATTTACTTCATAATAAATCTATAAATCAATAAGTAATTACCTTGAATGAATATAGGCATACTTCAGAGATAGTGTGTTTCATTCTAGGCCACTGCAACAGAGCATATGTCACAATAAAGCAAGTCACGTGAATTTTTTTTGCTTTCCAGTGTGTTTAAAAGTTATATTTATACCATACTGTAGTCTATTGAGTGTTCAATAGTGTTATGTCTTAAAAAATAATGTGTGTGTGTGTGTGCTCAGTCGTGTCCAACTCCTTATGACCTCATGGACTGTAGCCTGCCAGGCTCCTCTGTCCATGGGATCTCCCAGGCAAGTATACTGGGGTGGGTTGTCATTTACTTCTCCAGGGGATCTTCCTGAACCAGAGATCGAACTGGCGTCTCTTGCGTCTCCTGTATTGGCAAGCAGATTTTTTACCACTGTGCCACCTGGAAAAAGCCCCTTAATTTAAAAAATATTTAGTTGTTAAAAAATGATAACTATTATCTGAGATTTCAGTGAGTTGTAATCTTTTTGACCAGTGAAGGATCTTGCCTCGATGTTGATGGCAGCTGACTGATCAAGGTGGTAGTTACTGAAGGTTGAGGTGACTGACAACAGTGAAGTCTTTTACACTGATTGACTTTTCCTTTTCTGAACATATGATGGTGTGTGGTAGCATGTTATCCACAGTAGAACATCTTTCAAAATTGGAGTCAGTCCTCTCAAATCCTGTTGCTGCTCTATCAACTGACTTTATATAATATTCTAAATCCTCTGTTGTCATTTCAGCTACCTTCATAGCATCTTTACCAGGATTGGATTCCATCTCAAGAAAGTACTTTCTTTGCTCAACTGTAAGAAGCAGCTTCTCATCTGTTAAAATTTTATCATGGAATTGCAGCAATTAAGTCATATCTTCAGGCTCCACTTCTGTTTCTCTTACTATTTGTACATCTGCAGTTACTTTTCTTTACTAAGTAACCCATTAGGATTGGAATCAACATCTCAACTCCTATTAATGTTGTTATTTTGTCATTTTCCTATGAATAACAAATGTTCTTAATGGCATATAGAATGGTGAATCAGTTTTCAGTTGACTTTGCCCAGATCCACCAGAGGGAAAATTATCTATGGCAGCTATAACCTTACAAAATGTTTTTCTTAAATAAGACATTAAAGTCAAAATAATTCCTTTATCTGGGGATGCAGAATGGGTGTTATATTAAGAGTCATGAAAACAACATTATCTTGTGTCCTCATCTCTCTCAGAGCAAGCTCTTGGGTGACCAGGTCCATTGTCAATGAGCTGTATTTTGCAGGGGATCTTTTTCTGAGCAATAATTCACAACAGTGGGCTTAAGATATTCAATACGCCATGTTTTCAACAGATACGCTGTCATTCAGGCTTGTTGTTCCATTTATAGAGCATAGGCAGGGTAGATTTAGTGTAATTCTTAAGGTCTTAGGGTTTTTGGATTGGTAGATAAGCACTGACTTCAGCTTCAAGTCACCAGCTGCAGCAATCCCTAACAAGAGAATTCGCCTATCCCTTGAAGCTTTGAAGGCAGGCATTGGTTTCTCTCTAGCTATGAAAGTTGTGGATGGCATATTCTTCCAATATAAGACTGTTTCATCAAAACTGAATATCTGTTGTTTAATCTAGCCACTTTCATTCATTATCTTAGCTAGACCTTCTGGATAACTTTCTGCACCTTCTACATCAGCTCTTGCTGCTTCACCCTGCACTTTTATTTTAGAGACCTCTTTTTCCCTTCAACCTCATGAACCAACCTTTGCTAGCTTCCAGCTTTTCTTCTGAAGCTTCCTCACCTCTCTCAGTCTTCACAGAATTGAAGACAGTTAGGGCTGAGCTCTGAATTAGGCCAACTTAAGAGCATGTTGTGGCTAGTTTGATCTTCTATCCAGACCACTAAAAAATAGCTTCCTCCAAGTCAGCAATAAGGCTCTTTCACTTTCTTATCATTTGTGTGTTCACTGGACTAGCACTTTTAATTTTCTTCAAGAACTTTTCCTTCTCTTTCACAGCTTGTCCAACGGTTTGGTGCAGCATTCCTAGCTTTTGGCCTATTTCAGCTTTTGACATGCCTTACCCAGTAAAGCTTAAACGTTTTTAGCTTTTGATTTAAATTGAGAGATGTACAATTCTTTCTTTCACTTGAACACATAGAGCATATTGTAGGGTTATTAATTGGCCTAATTTCTATATTCTTCAGTCTCAAGGACTAGGGAAGCCCAAGGAGAGGGAGTGAGATGGGGGAACAGCTGGTCAGTGGAGAAGTCAGAACACATACAACATTTATCAATGTTTGTTTGTCTTATATGGGCAAGGTTCATAGTCCTCCCCAAATTACAATAGTAACATCAAAGATGTCACTGATCACAGATCACTATGACAAATATAATAATATTGGAAAAGTTTGAAATAGTAGAGGAATTACTAAAATGTGACATGGAGACATGAAGTGAGCAAATAGTGTTGGGGAAAAATGGTGCTGATAGATTTGCTCAGTGCAGGGTTGCCACAAACCATTAATTTATAAAAATGCAGTATCTGCAAAGCATAATAAAGTGAAGCATAATAAAATGAGTTATTCCTGTAGTCATTGCCGTAAGAGTCCATTATCCATCCATAAAATCAAGATTTCTTGTCACATAATCCCTACAATCTTAGTGTCTTTATTTTCTAACCATCTGGTGATGTTTAGTCCTAGTTTTTGCTTTAGTAGCTTTTTATAATAACACTATTGTGCTTGAGATTTCATTTGATGCAAAGAAAAGGTATTTCATATTTTTGAAGAGCCAACTGTAACATCTTTTCCATAAGAAATAAATGATAAGTAGCTTGGTGGACAACCTGGAATGTTAAATGATTATTTTCTGTGAAAAAGCAGGATCTATTTGGTTATCCCATGAGATGTATGATCTCTTCAGTACTCTAGACAGAGAAAAATCCTATCTCCCCCCTCACGTAGTCATAAAATGCATGCTACCAGTAGAAGTAATCTTGTTCTTAATCTTTTTTTTTTTTCCAAGCATCAACTGATTTAGCTTTAAAAAAAATTGCTTTAGCTTTCAATGTTTCATATCAGTTTAATTTTCTCTAAGATTGAAAATAAAGTGTTGTCTTCCCTAGCAATGTGAGGGTGGAAATAAGCATTTTAGTCAAATTGTCAGAATGTTGTTTTACCCCCATAAAACTGGCCAAGCCAGATGAACAAAGCATTGCTGTTCAGTCACTAAGTTGTGTCTGACTCTTTGTGACCCCATGGACTACAGCATGCCAGATTTCCCTGTCCTTCACTATCTCCTGGAGTTTACTCAAACCATGTCCATTGAGTTGGTGATGCCCTCCAACCATCTCATCCTCTGTCTCCCCCTTCTCCTCCTGCCCCCAATCTTTCCCAGAATCAGAGTTTTTTCCAATGAGTTGGCTCTTCACATTAGGTGGCCAAAATATTGGAGCTTCAGTTCAGTCCTTCCAATGAATAGTCAGGGTTGATTTCCTTTAGGATTGACTGGTTCAATCTCCTTGATGTCCAAGGGACTCTCAAGAGTCTTCTCCAGCATCACAATTCAAAAGCATCAATTCTTCAGCACTCAGACTTCTTTTAAGGTCTGTCAACATCCATACATGACTACTGGAAAACCATAACTTTGACTATCCAGACCTTTGTCAGCAAAGTGATGTCTCTGCTTTTTAATACACTATCTAGGTTTGTCATAGCTTTTCTTCCAATGAGCAAACATCTTTTAATTTCATGGCTACAGTCACTATCCACAGTGATTTTGGAGTCCAAGAAAATAAGATCTGCCATTGTTTCCATTTTTTTTTTCCCATTTGTTTGCCTTGAAGTGATGCAATTGGATGCCTGGTTTTATTTCTTAAAGCAGAGCGAATTTTGATATTTTGCAAATTAAGTCAGAGTCCTTAGAATCATATTAAGTTAAAGCAACAGGGCCTGCACCTATTCTTTGTGCCATTTAAATATTCACAAAATGTGAAAATATTTATGAATCACAACTAAGTAGTTATTGAGGGATAGCTCGTCTATTTATTGAGATATTGTTGGAAAAAATAGAAGTCTTGGCTAACTAGTTGATGAAACTTGTTTTAGTAATAGCTTTATATCCTTTAATATTGAAGTACCAATACTTAGCCAATTTGATGCTTTTTGTTGTAATAGGAAGAATTACTTGCCCTACCTTAGTACTGTTGCTTCTAGTAAAAGTGAGTCTCCCCAGACCTCTGTGCTCCACTAATGCTTCTCTGTAGTCATTTCCAGCACTGGGTCTTCATCTCTACTCACTGCCTCACTCTCCTGCCCGTACTGTTGGTTTGCTGTACTTGACTGAGCCTTGCACTGGTGTCTACTCTTAAGTTCTAGTTTCCCTTGTTCTCTAGTTTTTGTTTAGAACTAGAGCTACACCCCAAAGCCCAGTTCCACAGCCAAGCACCTTACTACTCTCCCTTAGTTTTGTTAGTTTCCCTTCTCAGAAATATCAATCCTGGTAGCTGGGATCCCAAACTCTAAGCAGAGTCTTTCTATAATATTTATCTGACCCTCAAGACCTCAATCCTTTATCATGGTACCTTGCCTATATAAGGTAGAGTTGTCCAAAATTGGTAGAGTTGTGGCTTGAACTCTCATAAGCAAGGAGATGCTCCTCCAAGATGCCCCTTTAAGAAAGGACCTGCTACCCAGCTGCAAGGAGTGTATATCTTCCTCCAGCTGCCATTTATCTCCTTCAGGGTCAGCCTCAGCTGTGCAGAGCTGCTTCCTCTAAGGCCATGTCCTTCCTAGGTCAGCCTGTGTGCAGTGAGGTAGGGATAGAACCTTCTAACCATTTTGGCCTGGTAATGGGATAACTGATGAGCAACATTTGCTCCTAGCTCCCCACATATTTTGACTAAAGCTTGAAGGGTCTGCATGACAATTCACTTTTTCCTCTGCCTAATCTTATATCCTCTTCCGTTCTCTCACAGGCCTTAATTCCCAGTAAATTCCTTGTGTCTCAAAACATCTCAGAATCTGCTACTATTGTACTTGATCTCCTATGCCTTTCAAAATATCCATTGTCTTCAGTGTCCCTCTCTTCTTCTTTAGTGAGTTGCTTCAGGCCGACTGTTAAGCCTCATTTGAGTCTCAGTACTTGACAACTACCGACCCTAAGGAGTATACTACGGAGTAAGGAAGACAGTGTAAACATACTAGAGGTCTAGAAGTGCCAAGCCCCTCGCATCATTCTCACTGGAAGAATTAAGCCTGTGGAGTAAGAATACTTACTGGTCCATAGACTGCTAGCTGATTGCAACAGAGGACCGGGGCAGAGGACCCAGAAATGCACTCCTGCAGCATACTGGGAGACCTCAGGAAGCCATGTGGTAGTGGAGGCACTCAGAGTCTTGGTGAAGGACTCGTCTTGAGGATGATGAAACAGAGCCTGGAAAGAGAAGCCGCCATGACACACGTGTGACAGGATTGCATGTGAAGTAGTCATGGGTATATCTTCTGCCCCTAGAATTACCTCCACACACACATACTATACACTTTTGACTTTGGGAGATCTGATACCAGAAATACCACATGGGAAGAACCATAGAGGAATGCAGGAGAGAAACTTCAAATGACTTGGGTTTTTAAGCACAAAAGCATTGTTCCAATTATAAGGAAGGAAAGATCAGAAGAAGATTTGATCCAGTAAAGTTGACCACATATTCTACCTCTCTGCTTCTCTCCATCCCCCTACCTGAAAATCTGAGCTTGTAAGGGCGAGGAAAAGAACCTGAGTGAAAGTAGGTGCCCTTTTTGTCTTATACATGAGTTTCCTAGAGGGGACTGGAGGCCAAATATCAACCTTTAAATGTAGGGGCCTAAGAGTAGAGGAGATGGGTGTAGCACCTCTGATTCTAGTTCTAGAGGAGATGATGCATTTGCTCTTTGCCACAACATTAGAAGCTATAGGCAGAACAAAGATGGAGAAGGCCTGGTGGTAGCCTCAGAGTTCCCGCAGGAACTGGCAGAGGAAGTTATGTAGCATCTCCTATTGATTTTTATTTTTTCTTAGAAGTATAGCCTTGATCGTTGGGGTCCTGAAAACCACAGACAATGTCCTACAGTAATTACCTTAAAATCTGAATCCTGACCCTGGTATGCTGTCTCCTTATTTAAAAATGTGAGTACCGCACGTTGCTTGGTCTGTGATGGGATCTCCCAAACCCTTCAATCAGTGGGACTGGCCCATTCTCCCCTGTCCTTGAATGGCAGGCTCAGCAAACACTGTGAATTAATGTGCCAGCAGATGCCACTTGGATGAGTAGCTTCACTCTAGAACTGTACTGTCCAGTATTTTAGTCACTAGCAGCTTTGGAGTGTGGCTGGTTTGCACTGAGGTGTGCTGCATGTGTAAAATATACCCCAGATTTCAAAGACTTACTACCTTTTCTAATACATCTCCTAAAAGATTACAAGTGACAAGTGTGGCTGACAAGTGTGTGTGACAAGTGACAGCGCTGGGCTAGACGTGTCATCAAGCAAAGCCCATGACAGAATGATTTAACATCTCAGTAGCACTGTATGCAGAGACTAAGAAGCAGATGGTTCTCCTATCAATGCTTCAGTTTGGTAAAAGCCCCAGAGTTTAGAGATAAAGGAGGTCAGAGAGGAAATTACACTTTTCGACTGAGTTTAAACCTAAATTGACTGAAAAATCTCTTCAGTCACCGAGTTTAGCTGGAAAGTTCTAAGGAAATCCTTTTGTTCTCAGGTATAAATGGGTTTGTAAGATAGACCAGAAAAATAAGGATGCTCACATTTTTTGCTAATCTGAATTTATGGCTCACGACAAATATACCCTGGAACTAGTCGTTGCATGAATAATGTGAGAGCTGAACCATTAGACAGAACAGTGCCCGAGTCTAATGGGTTAAATGTGAAAACAATGACATAGACATAAGGATTCATGAAACAGGTAACATCATCTGAAGGGAATGAGGCTAGACCTACCACTGTCGAGTGAACGCACATGTCCAGGAGTTAGGGCCCAGCAAGCAAATGGTCTTAGTCCATTTCACCTGATGCATCAGCTGACACTGCCATGCTTTCAGAGTAGCCATAGCCGTTTATCCCAGTCACATTTAAAAAGCCTATTTGGGGCCTGCCAAAAAGCAAATTAAAATCCATTGCAGTATAAACTCTACAGGTCTATGGGGCTCTGTATACAGTCTTGACATACTCCTTTCTCAACTTTGAACCAGTCCATTGTTCCACGTTCAGTTAGAACTGTTGCTTTTTGTCCTGCATACAGGTTTTTCAGGAGGCAGGTAACGTGGTCTGGTATTTGCATCTCATTCAGAATATTACACAACACACCTTAAAAATACTCTGCTCTGAAGATTTGAAATGGATGTTTTCCTGGAAACAAATGCATATGCTTATAGTAAATCCATTAGAGAGATGGGTAATTTGACCACAGGTATTGCATGCTGTAAATATTAATATTCTGTTTCAGTTTATTAGATGAAAAATGAGGATAAAATATTGAGATGAGAAAATCACACATTAATCACTAGGGAATCTGGTCAAAAATTGATTCTGTGGAAGTCAAGCTTGAAAAATCAAAGAGGCAGAAATGATATCTGTGTCAGAATAGAATTAAGCCTAGTTACAGTTAATGGCGAAGAGGCAAATATGTCTTTATATTTGAAATTAGTCATAGTCAAAGAATTTGACATGTAGAAGGATCCTTTGTGATGATTCTATCCAACTCTTATCTAGAAGGCCTAAAGAGCAGGGCTTAGCTCAGTGTCCTAGTGGTCAAATTAGAACCACACTCCTCTGTTCAGCCTGATGCCCTTTCCACTGTACTAGAGGCTTTTTTGACTTCCCTGTTCCTCTCTATTTATGAAAGATTCATTTTTCAAATATTAGTAATTAACACGGAAGCTAGAAAAATTAAAGCATCTCGGAAACTAAAAATATTAAGCTACTCTTATCTCCAATGTGTTGACAAGGTAACAGGCACTGAGAAGTTCAAGTTCCTGCCCAAGGTCACACAGATAGGCAGGTGGGCACAGTTAGGGTTTCAATGCATTCGTGTTCATGTGGCTCTGGACAGCAAGTGTTCAATACTGTAAATGTGCAAATGTAATTGAATCCATCAAGAAGAGGGGCATAAACATGATGAATACCTTTAAAAGCATAAATTTTAAATGCAAACTGCTACATTATAGTATTTCACAGGGGAAATAGCATCATGCAATACAAGAACATTGCAAATGGATTCTGTTATGACTTACAAACCTGGAGTTGTTAGCCTTTTATTAAGAATGCATTACCACATTGTTTAGAGCCCCTCACTTTGTTTGAATCAAACTGGGACTGTGAAAGAATCCCTCATCTTTTGGACAGGAAAGTTCTGATTTTTTTTTTTTCTAAATCAAAACTGTACTGAATCTGAGAAGAGTTGTGACTTTTATACTTCAGAACTAAATAGGTTTAAAGAATAGACAAGCAAGTCTTAAAAATGAGGTTTGAAATAGAATGAATAACAGCTTATACAGAAGGAAAAATATCAGAATAAATGTATATTATTTTTTGCCTTATGATATAATGTGGTATATACTAAAGTACACTTCATTTTTTAATCTTAAAGCCATAGTAATTTTTAACTTTAGTAGTAATCTTATTCATCCCCAAAACCTTCTTAGGAACAAGATAAATAGAAATTTTTTGCAGGTAAATGGAGAGCATGAGAACTGATTTTCCAGCGATCAAACTTATATGTGTCATTAGAGACAGGAAATGTACTCAGAATATACAACTAATCCAAGAAACCTAGGGGTCTTAGGCATTTAGGTTCCTTAATTCTTTATGATGATTTAAAAGCCAAAAGACAGGAGTGTTCTGTTGAGTCTGGGACCATTAATCATATTGCAGATAGAAGACTTTTTCAGCTATTAAATTAGAATGACAGACTGCCTAGTTTTGTGGTCATAGTTACAGTGCTATTTGTTTACTTGCTTTATTGTTGTTGTTATGTTGTTTATTTTGCAATTTTAATTTATATATCTCCAGAGTATTCTCTTCTAAATTTAGAATCAGTCTAGACTCCAGTATAGCTAAAAGGCAAGGCCAAAGGAACAGTATTATTACTGTTTCATAAATCACTGAAGCATCATCACTGAAGTCAGTACCTCTTATTGACTCTACTGTCTATTTTTTCTTTATATGTTATATCACCTTGAAGCCTGAGTGGTAATGAATTGCCCAGAATTCATGATATGAATGTAGCAATAGCAATATGGATGTTGAGGGCTTAAGGTACATAATTAGATGTGTGTTTTGGCGGGGGTGGGGGTGGGGGTGGCTGCAGATAAATTGTGGTCGTCAAATGAGGGGGAAAAAACAGGCATTTTGGACACAGTATCAGTGGGGGCACAGTAAAGGAAATAGAAGGGAAGCTAAGTATTTAAAAATGAGGAAACTTTGTATAGGAACTTTCTAACAAAGTTCTGGAAAGGCTAGAGGAATAAAAGGGAGAAAAGGAGGAGCCAAAGGGAGGAAAGGATGATATCCTGTACTAGAAACAACTGAAACCTCTAGACTGGAGTTCCTGCTGCTGTTCCTGCTGATGCACTAGCGGAATTGGTGGAGCAACAGGAAATGTTACCAGTGCTGGGGGTCCAGGAGTCTGTATAACCCAGCGCCACTGCTGCTAAACAACCTCTAACTGTTGCTGTTGTATCGGTATCAGAAATTGGAAGCTTCTCTCTTCCTTGCAGCTTCTTTTCTCCTGTCCGTGCTTCCCATTAGCAGGACCTTCCCATTAGCAGGAAGAGAAGTGAAAAAGGATTCTGGGAGATGTAGTTTGAGTCTTTCAGTTCCAGGATGGGTGATCAGCTGTACTTGTATTGTAAATAAACTGCAAAATCACCATCAACTTGGATGCAAAATCTTTAGCATGCGATGGGTTCTGAGAAGCAATAATAATGGTTTCAGGTCTTATATTTAAGTCTTTGATCCATTTTATCTTTATTTTTGTGTGTTTTGTGAGAAAATGGTCCAGTTTAATTCTTATCTATGTAGCTGTTCAGTTTTCCTAAAACCATTTATTGAAAGACTGTGTTTTTCTTAATGTGTATTCTTGCCTTTCTTATCATTAATTGGCCATATAAGCATTTTGGTATTTTGGGTGTATTTTTGAGGGGGGCTTCCCAGGTGGTGCTAGTGGTAAAGAACCCATCTGCCAATACAGGAAACATAAGAGACATGGGTTCGATCCTAGGATCAGGAACAATTCATTGCACTCAGGCTTCAAAGTGTTATAACGTATAAAGAAAAAATAGGCACTCAGAGTCAGAAAGAGGTACTGACTTCAGTGATGATGCTTCAGTGATTTATGAAATAGTAATAACACTGTTCCTTTGGCTTTGCCTTTTAGCTATATTGGAGTCTAGACTGATTCTAAATTTATAAGAGAGTACTCTGGAGATAATATAAATTGAAAAATAAACAACTGAACATAACAACAACAGTAAAGCAAGTAAACAAATAGCACTGTAACTATAACCAGAAAACAAGGCAGTCTGTCATTCTAATTTAAGAACAGTTGAAAAAGGCTTCTGTCTACAATATGATTAATGGTCCCACACTCAACAGAACACTCCTGCCTTTTGACTTTTAAGTCATCATAAAGAATTAAGGGATCTAAATGCTTTGGATCCCTAGGTTTCCTGTATTAGTTGGATATTCTGAGTACATTTCCTGTCTCTAATGGCACATACAAGTTTAATCTCTGGAAAATCAGTTCTCACGTTCTCCATTTACCTACAAAATATTTCTATGTATCTTGTTCCTAAGAAGGATTTGGAGCTTAAGATAATTGCTATCAAAGTTAAAAATTACTGTGGCTTTAAGATAAAAAATGAAGTGTACTTCACTATGCCACCTTATATCATTAGACAAAAAATAATATGCATTTATTCCTTTGTGATACTTTTTCCTTCTGTATAAGCTGTTCTTTATTCTATTTCAAACCCTATGTTTAAGACTTACTTGTCTACTCTTTAAATCTATTTATTTCTGAAGTATAAAAGTCACAGCTTCTTAGATTCAGTACAGTTTTTATTAAAAAAAAAATCCGAACATTTCCCCCATCTTTCCCAAAAGATGGGGGATTCTTTCACGGTCCCAGTTTGATTCAAACAGTGAGGGACTCTAAGCAATGTGATAATGTACTCTTAATAAAAGGCGAACAACTCCAGGTCTGTAAGTCTTAACAGAATACATTATTTGCATTTTTTATTGCATGATACTATTTCCCCTGTGAAATACTATAATGTAGCATTTCATGGCTGATTCATGTCAATGTATGGCAAAAACCACTACAATATTGTAAAGTAATTAGCCTGTAATTAAAATAAATAAATAAAATTTAAAAAGTATGTTCTTAAAGTTATACATCATGTTTATGCCCCTCTTCTTGTTGGATTCAGTTGCACCTTGCACATATACAGCGTTGAACACTTGCTGTCTAGAGCCAGGTGAACACCAATGCATTGGAACCCTTGCTATACACATCTTCCTATCTGTGTGACCTTGGGCAGGAACTTGAACTTCTCAATGCAGGTAACCTTGTCAACACATTGGAGATAAGGGTAGCTTAACATTTTCAGTTTCTGAGATGCTTTAAGCTTTCTAGCTCCTCTGTTTATTATTTGAAAAATTAGTCTCTCAGAAACAGAGAAGAATAAGGAAATCAAGGGAAGCCTATAGTACAGTAGAAAGAGTATCAGGCTGAACAGAGGAGGGTGGTTCTACTTAGAACACTAAGACACTGAGCTAGGCCCTGCTCTTTAGGCCTGAAAGGTAAGAGTTCTGTTCTGTTCCATCGGTTGATGTGTCTGGTTTTGTGCTAGTACCATACCGTTTTAGTCACTTTGGCTTTGTAGTATTATTTGAAATCAGGGAGAGTGATAACTTCACCTATGTTCTTTCTCAAGATTCCTTTGGCTATTTGGAATCCTTTTGGTAAAATTCCATATAAATTTTCCATATAAAAATTCCATATAAATTTTATAATTATTCCCATTCCTGTGAAAAATGTCATTGATATTTTGATAGAGATTGCATTGAATCAGTAGATTTTTGGGGGGGTAATATATACATTTTAACTATTAATTCTGGTGATCTAGAACAGTGATATATCTTTCTATTTGTTTGTGTAATTTTTAATTTCTTTCATCAAAGGCTTACAGTATTCAAAGTCTGGTCTTTCACTTCCTTGTTCAGTCAGTTCTCAGTTCAATCACTCAGTTGTGTCTGACTCTTTGCGACCCCATGAACCGCAGCATGCCAGGCCTCCCTGTCCATCACCAACTCCCGGAGTCCACCCAAACCCATATCCGTTGAGTCAGTGATGCCATCCAACCATCTCATCCTCTATCGTCCCCTTCTCCTCCTGCCCTCATTCTTTCCCAGCATTGGGGTCTTTTCAAATGAGTCAGTTCTTCACATCAGGTGGCCAAAGTATTGGAGTTTCAGCCTCAGCATCAGTCCTTCCAATGAACACCCAGGACTGATCTCTTTTAGAATGGACTGGTTGGACCTCCTTGCAGTCCAAGGGACTCTCAAGAGTCTTCTCTAACACCACAGTTCAAAAGGATCAATTCTTCGGTGCTCAGCTTTCTTTACAGTCCAACTCTCACATCCATACATAACTACTGGAAAAACTATAGCCTTGACTAGACAGACCTTTGTGGGCAAAGTAATGTCTCTGCTTTTTTTAATATGCTGTCTAGGTTGGTTTACTCATATTATATTCTTTATGATGGAATTGTAAATGAGGTTGTTATCTTAATTTCTATTTCTGGTAATTCCTTCTTTGGATATAGAAACACCACAAATTTCTGCATATTGCTTTTGTATCCTTCAGCTTTACTGAATTCATTTATTATTTCTAATAGTTTTGGGGTAATTTTTAAGAGATTTTATATATTGTATCATGTCATCTGCAAATAGTGACGGTTTTACTTCAACTTGGCTGAATTTTCTTCCCTTTTCTTGTCCAATTACTGTGTGTAGAACTCCCAATACTATCTTGAATAAAAGTGGTGGTATTGGGCATTTAGTTTTTCACTGTTGAGTATTTGGTTGGCTGTAAATTTGTCACATATGGCTTTTATTATGTCAAAGTATGTACCCTCTAAACACACTTTGTTGAGAATTTTTATTACAAATGGATGTTGAATTTTGTCGAAAGCATTTTCTGCATTTATTAGATGATCATAGGATTTTTATCCTTTGTTTTGTTAATGTGATGTATCATATTGATTGATTTGCAGATACTGAACCATTCTTACATCCCATACATCAGTTTATCATGATGTATGACCCTTTTAATGTATTGTTGGATTTAGTTTGTTTAATATTTATCCTGTATTTATCATGGATATTGGCATGCAATTTCTTTTATTTATTTATTTCTTCTCAGATGTCTATCTTTTTTTTTTTTAATGTCAAGATAATTCTGGTTTTGTAGAATGAATTTTGAAGCATTTCTTCTTTTTCCAGTTTTTGAAATAGTTTGAGAAAGATTAACTGTTTTCAAAAATATTTTGTGGTATTTGCCTGTGAAGCCATCTGATACTGGACTTTTGTTTGTTAGGAGATTTTTTAAATTACTGATTCAAAATCAATGTTAATGATTTATCTGGTCAGATTTTCTATTTCTTCCTGATTCAGTATTAGAAAATTTTACATTTTTTGTCCTTTTCTTCCAGTTGTCTAATTTTTGGTGTATAACTGTTTTTAGTAATTTCTTTCTATTTCTGTGCTGTCTGTTGTAACTTCACCTCTTTCATTTATGATTTTATTTATTTGAGACTTTTCCTTTTTACTTGCTGAGTCTGGCCAAAGGTCTATCAATTTTGTTTATTTTTTAAAAGAACCAAGTCTTCATTTCATTGATGTTTAAAAAATAGACTCTATTTTATTTCCTTTTCTTCTGTTCTTTATCATTTTGTTTCTTCTACTAACTTTGAGTTTTATTTGTTCTTTTCTAGTTCCTTTTGGTAAAAGGTTAGATTGTTTATTTCAGAATTTCCTTTTCTCCTGAGGTAGACATGGATTGTTACAAATTTCCTTCTTAGAACTGCTTTTGCTGCATCTTGGAACATTGTGTTGCCATTTTTATTTCTCTCAGGGTATTTTTCCCTTTATTTACCTTTGTTTAATAGTATGTTGTTTCACCTTCATGTGTTTAGGTTAGTTGTTTTTTTTTTAAATTATCTTTTTGTAGTTGATTTCTAGTTTTATATCATTTATATCTAGTTTTATATCAAATAGTTTTATATTTGTTCCATGGACAAACATATCCCTTTGGGAGCATATTCCATGTCTACTTGTTGTATCCTCTTGTTGAACTGATCATTTTTCATTATGTAATGACCTTCTTTGTTTCTTGTTACACTCTTTTTTGCAGTTTGTCTTATATAAGTATAGGCTACCCCAGCTTTGTTTTGGTTTTAATTACATGAAATATCTATTTTCATCTTTTCACACAGTCTGTGTATATCTTTAGATCTGAAGTGAGTCTCTTGTATGCAGCAGTATATGGGTCTTGTGTTCTTTTAATCCATTCTGGGTCTTTTGATTGGAACATTTAGTTCATTCAACTTTAAAGTAATTATTGATGATAATGTGCTTACTGCCATTTTGTCAATTGTTTTCTAGTTGTGTGTGAAAGTCCTTTTTGTGGAATCCCTCTTCTCTTCCCTTGTTATTTGATGAACTTTTTTAGTGTTATGTTTGTGTTATTTCTCTTTTTGTGTATTTTGTAGGTTTGGGTTTGTAGTTCATCATCAGTTTCTTCTAGAACGAGCTCCTTATAAACTTAGTGATGGAGCACAGGGGCTTCCCAGGTGGTGCTGCTAAGTTGCTTCAGTCCTGTTCGACCCTGCAACCCCATGGACTGTTGCCCATCATGTTCCTCTGTCCATGGGATTCTCCAGGCCAAGTATACTGGAGTGGGTTGCCATTTCCTTCTAGTGGAGAGACCCTGCTTGCCAATACAGATAGACGTAAAAGACGTGGGGTTTGATTCCTGGGTTGGGAAGATCCCCTGAAAGTATTCTTGCCTGTAGAATCCCATGGTCAGAGGAGCCTGGCGGGCAACAGTCCATGGGGCCACAAAAAGTCAGACAACGTGTAAAGCAACTTATAAATTAGTGTGTTTTAAATTGATGGTCACTTAATTTCAAGCACATTCTAAATACTGTGCTTTTACTGTCCCACCACCACCATATTTTACGTTTTGACACCATATATTATATCTTATTTTGTGTACCACAACCACTTATTTTAGATATAGAGACAGTATGAAGGATAAAGATGAAACTAGTGAATTCATCTAGAAGATCTACTACCTTTGCTCTGCGTTTTCCTTCAGCAGTGAGATTTTTTTTCATGTATAATTTTTTAATTTTTAGTTTAAGGCTTTTCTTTTTCTTTTAAACAAGTCCCTTTAACTAGTAGTAAGGTTAGTTTAGTGGTGTGCATGCATGCATGTTAAGTTGCTTCAGTCATGTCTGAATCTGTGCTAAGCTATGGACCATCGTCAGCCAAGCTTCTCTGTCCTTGGGATTCTCAGGCAAGGATAGTGGAGTGGGATGACATGCCCTTCTCCAGGGGATCTTCCCTACCCGGGGATCGAACCCATGTCTTTTACATCACCTGCATTGGCAGGTGGGTTCTTTACCACTAGTGCCACCCAGTTTAGTGGTGATGACCTTCTTCAGCTTTTGCTTGTCTGTGAAATTCTTTATCTGTCCTTCAACTCTGAATGATTCAACCTTTCTAAGTGGGCATTCTTGGGTGTAATATTACTGTTCATTAGTTTGAACAGTATTGTGCCAGTCCCTTCTGGCCTGTGAAGTTTCTGCTAAAAATATACTGATAGTATTAACTGGTTGTTCTCTTATTGCTTTATGTTCCTTTCTTATCTTTAGCTTCGTATTTTAATGACAGAGTGTCTTGTTGTGGGTCTCTTTGGGTTTATCTTGTTTTGGACTCTGTGCTTTATAGACTTGGACGTATATTTCCTTTGCCAGGTCAGGGGAGTTTTCAGCCGTTGTTTTCTTCAAATAGGTTTTCTGCCCCTTTCTTTCTTTCATCTCCTTCTAGGACCCCTGTAATATGAATACTATGAATGTTCGTATTCCTGGTGCTGTCACAGATGTCCCTTAGTTTCTTCAGTTTTTAAGTTCTTTTTTTTCTTTTTGCTGCCCTGATTGGTTGATTTCCACTACCCTTTATTCCAGATTGTTGATCTGTTGTACATTTTCTAATCTACTGTTGATTCCCTTTAGTGTATTTTTCATTGTTTTAAATGTATTCTTCTGCTCTGATTGGTTTGTTTAAAATATTTTGTCTCTTTTTTACATTTCTTATTGAGTTCATTCATTCTTCCCTTAGGTTCAGTGAGCATCATTCTTTGAACTCTTTTTCTGATCAATTGCTATCTCCATTTAATGTAGTTTTTTTCTGATACTTTATCTTGTTCTTTCATTTGGAAGGTATTATTTTGTCTCTTCATCTTGCCTAACCCTCTGTGTTTGTTTCTGTGTATTACATATATCAGCTATGTCTCTAAGTCTAGAAAAAGTGGCCTTACATAGAAGATTCCTGTGTGGCCCAGCAGTACATTCCACTGGTCACCAGAGGCAGGTGCTCCAGGGGTATTCCCTGTGTGGATTGTGTGTTCTTGCCTATTTTTGTTGGGCTGCAATTTCTGTGGGCACACTGGTAGGTTGGGTTGGCCCCTGGCCCAGCTGGCTTGTGGCAGCTTGGCTATGGTTGATGTGGGCATGCTTCTGTTTGGGAATGGACCCTAGCGTGACTGTGAGGGCTGGTCATTACTGTTTTTGGTGTTCTGGTATGCAGGTCAGGTCCCCCAGAGTGGGAGCCACTTTGGAGGAGCATTGCTGCCAGGCGTGGTGGCCCACTTGGTGAGATGGGCAAGAACAAATTTGGAGGGTTGCCAGTGCCTGCTGTGGCAGTCTGCCAGGTGAACAGGGCAGGAGCTATTTTGGAGGAGCTGTTTAGGGCAGGGCTAGTCCTTAGGGGAATGCTCGGGTGGGGCACATGGTATTTTTACTTTTACCAAAAAACCCTGGTGCTGTTTTGTAGAAGAGAAGTGGCTTAATGAAAATTTTCAGAAAGTGGTGATATTCTTCAGTTTATATAATTTTGGCTTATGACAGGTTTCATAGGAACACTCTCCTTTCAGATGGAGGGAGGAAACTATATTAAAAAGAATATTCCTTTTGCAATATCCACTTGAAGTGCTTAGAAAAAACTTAACACATAATGTCATCTTAGAAAGCTATGCCAGAAGATTATAAGATTGAAATATCAAATAGAGTGATAAATACTAAATGTAATAATTCTAAGCAAAATTTTCTTTTCCTCACACACAGACAATTGATTAGGCTGCTGCTGCTGCTAAGTTGCTTAAATCGTGTCCAACTCTTTGTAAACCTATGGAATGTAGCCCACCAGGCTCCACTGCCCATGGGATTCTCCAGGCAAGAATACTGGAGTGGGTTGCCATGCTCTCTTCGAAGGCATCCTCCAAACCTAGGAATCAATCCCACATCTTTGGGTCTCCTGCACTGGCAAGCAAGTTCTTTACCACTGCACCACCTGGGAAGCCCGATTAATTAGAGGAAATACCTTAAACAAGGGAAAACTGCTGGAGGCTGCGGCCCAGTAATGGGGTAAAGACTGAGTGAATATTTTGTAATAATTTAGATTTTTTTAATTCATATTGTAAAAGGTAAATCACATTAGATGGAAAAAGCTGTCTACTTTTTATGCTGGATCATGGAAAAAGCAAGAGAGTGCCAGAAAAACATCTATTTCTGCTTTATTGACTATGCCAAAGCCTTTGACTGTGTGGATTACAATAAACTGTGGAAAATTCTGAAAGAGATGGGAATACCAGACCACCTGACCTGCTTCTTGAGAAACCTATATGCAGGTCAGGAAGCAACAGTTCGAACTGGACATGGAACAACAGACTGGTTCCAAATAGGAAAAGGAGTACGTCAAGGCTGTATATTGTCACCCTGCTTATTTAACTTATATGCAGAGTACATCATGAGAAATGCTGGACTGGAAGAAGCACAAGCTGGAATCAAGATTGCCGGGAGAAATATCAATAACCTCAGATATGCAGATGACACCACCCTTATGGCAGAAAGTGAAGAGGAACTCAAAAGCCTCTTGATGAAAGTGAAAATGGAGAGTGAAAAAGTTGGTTTAAAGCCTAACATTCAGAAAACTAAGATCATGGCATCCCATCCCATCACTTCATGGGAAATAGATGGGGAAACAGTGGAAACAGTGTCAGACTTTTTTGGGGGGGGCTCCAAAATCACTGCAGATGGTGACTGCAGCCATGAAATTAAAAGACCCTTACTCCTTGGAAGAAAAGTTATGACCAACCTAGACAGCATATCGAAAAGCAGAGATATTACTTTGCCAACAAAGGTCTGTCTAGTCAAGGCTATGGTTTCTCCAGTGGTCATGTATGGATTTGAGAGTTGGACTGTGAAGGAAGCTGAGCACTGAAGAATTCATGCTTTTGAACTGTGGTTGTTTGGAGAAGACTCTTGAGAGTCCCTTGGACTGTTAGGAGAATCAACCAATATTCTAAAGGAGATCAGCCCGGGGATTTCTTTGGAAGGAATGATGCTAAAGCTGAAACTCCAGTACTTTGGCCACCTCATGCAAAGAGTTGACTCATTGGAAAAGACTCTGATGCTGGGAGGGATTGGGGGCAGGAGAAAAAGGGGACGACAGAGGATGAGATGGCTGGATGGCATCACTGACTCGATGGACGTGAGTCTGAGTGAATTCCTGGAGTTGGTGATGGATAGGGAGGCCTGGCGTGCTGCAATTCATGGGGTCTCAAAGAATCAGACACGACTGAGTGACTGAACTGAACTTTACTTAGTCAATTTAGAAAACATAACTAATAACATCTGCCTTGTACAAATATTATGAAGAAACAAAATAATGCATATAATATGCCTATATCACAGTAAGTATTCAGTAAATGATAACTCTTGTTCGACGTTCATTTTTGCCCATTAGATGTTTTGGATCACAATAAATTGTGGAAAATTCTGAAAGAGATGGGAATACCAGACCACCTGATCTGCCTTTTGAGAAATTTGTATGCAGGTCAGGAAGCAACAGTTAGAACTGGACATGGAACAACAGACTGGTTCCAAATAGGAAAAGGAGTACATCAAGGCTGTATATTGTCACCCTGTTTATTTAACTTATATGCAGAGTACATCATGAAAAATGCTGGACTGGAAGAAACACAAACTGGAATCAAGATTGCCGGGAGAACTATCAGTAACCTCAGATATGCAGATGACACCACCCTTATGGCAGAAAGTGAAGAAGAACTCAAAAGCCTCTTGATGAAAGTGAAAGTGGAGAGTGAAAAAGTTGGCTTAAAGCTCAACATTCAGAAAACGAAGATCATGGCATCCGGTCCCACCACTTCATGGGAAATAGATGGGGAAACAGTGGAAACAGTGTCAGACTTTATTTTTCTGGGCTCCAAAATCACTACAGATGGTGACTGCAGCCATGAAATTAAAAGATGCTTACTCCTTGGAAGGAAAGTTATGACCAACCTAGATAGCATATTCAAAAGCAGTGACATTACTTTGCCAACAAAGGTTCGTCTAGTCAAGGCTATGGTTTTTCCAGTGGTCACGTATGGATGTGAGAGTTGGACTGTGAAGAAGGCTGAGCGCTGAAGAATTGATGCTTTTGAAGTGTGGTGTTGGAGAAGAGTCTTGAGAGTCCCTTGGACTGCAAGGAGATCCAACCAGTCCATTCTAAAGGAGATCAGCCCTGGGATTTCTTTGGAAGGAATGATGCTAAAGCTGAAACTCCAGTACTTTGGCCACCTCATGCGAAGAGTTGACTCATTGGAAAAGACTCTGATGCTGGGAGGGATTGGGGGCAGGAGGAGAAGGGGACAACAGAGGATGAGATGGCTGGATGGCATCACTGACTCGATGGAGTCAGTGAGTTTGAGTGAACTCCGGGAGTTGGTGATGGACAGGGAGGCCTGGCGTGCTGCGATTCATGGGGTCACAAAGAGTCGGACATGACTGAGCGACTGATCTGATCTGATCCACTTCATATGTCAAAGTGATGACTCATCAAATTATTTTACTTAGTAATGATTATGACAAGAAACACATGTATACCTGTGGCGGATTCATTTTGATATTTGGGAAAACTAATACAATTATGTAAAATTTAAAAATTAAAAAAAAAGTTTTCATGCAAATCCACCTAACATTTTGTGTTATCTGAGCATTCAACAGACCAGTTGTTCATAGATCTGAACAGATTACATCTGTTTATAAAAAAATCTATTTTACTTTAAAAAGATGACAGTGTAGGCATCCTGTCCTAAAGAAGATGGGTGGGGCTAAGAGTGGGGCAAGTCTTTAAAGGGTAAGACTTAATGTATTGGTGAAAAGTGTGCCCTTGTTTTTTGTCCATGGTGAATTTCATTATCTATATTTTGGATTCCATCTTCTGCCTTTCAAGGAAGTTAGTTGAACTACTCTTGACCTGTCTTATATCTTCTCTGTTTTTCCCAGTAGTGTTTCTTAGACCACACATAAACCTTGATACCTGCTTATGTCACTTCTGTGTGTGTGTGTGCTCAGTTGTTCAGTCACGTTCACCTCTTTGCTACCCCGTGGATTGTAGCCCAGGGATTGAACCCAGGTCTCCTGCATTGCAGGCAGATTCCCTCAACATGGACACACACACACACACACACACACACACCACTAGATTAAGAGGCCTCTCCATATATACTGGACAAGCTTGAGGTTCTCAAACTTTAGCAAGCCTCAGAATCCCCTGGAGGTTTTTACTCTTACTTTCCAACCCAGAGTTTCTGATTCATGAAATTTCAGGAAATGGTTATCCTGCTTTAATTAAGGAATTGGGAAATAAGGCACACTGAGACATTGCTGGAAATTAGAAAAACAATATTCACCAGACCTCTTTTGGGGGAGAGCTCTATATATGTGTCGGATAGGACTTCTTTTGCATTTCTTTTTCTCTGATATAAATCATAATTTGAAGTGTGCTGATAATTTGGATGTCCAAAAATAAAACAGCCTGATTTGAAGCATTTGTTGATTTCAATGTTATGAATACTTCTACCGTGCCTTATTCCAAACTATAAGTGTGACATAAGAGAACTAGAAATTAGGAACATGTGTATACATACATGTCACTTGGAAGCAGGTTGGAACCAGATCCAGCGTACCTCTGATTCAGCATACCACTACATGTAGATGTAGAAAATTTTATTGACAGAGAAGCTATGATGGACAGAGGTGAAACTCAGATAGTCTCACTTTGCCTGTGAAATTTCCCTTCTTTATCTATCATCTATTAAAAAAAAATAGCAGTCTGTTTATTCATTCATTCATTTATTTTTTGGCCACACTGTACTGCATATGGGTATCTTAGTTTTCTGACCAAGGATCAAACCCACACCCCTTGCAGTGGGAGCGCAGAGTCTTAATCTCTGGGCTGCCAGGGAAGTCCCCACTATTGTCTATCTTAATTTTCCTCCTCTCTCCTTTGATCTTTGTTCTGGAAAACCCTAATGGGACTTTCTGTTCAATGCCAGAAATGGACTTTCTGTTCAAATGTGTGTGTGTGTGTGTGTGTGTGTGTGTGTATAGACTGTCACTGGAGGGGGCTAATAACCTATAACTTATAAAAATTTCTCAATCTGGGGTCTAAAATAGGAGGGTTTGGTTGAAAAGATTGCAGATGAGAATGAGGGGCAGACACCAGTACACTGTGGAGCTTCCAGAACCTTCTATCTCAATCCCATCTTTGTTTGACTAAGCCCAGAAATTACATGGATAATTATACTCTCATTACCAAAACTTCCAATTTATAAACTTTCCAGATGTATTTATATCTTTTTTCATCTGAAAGTTAGTTCTCTTCAAGTCCCCCCAAAATAGGAAAGTAAGGAAAGCTAAAAGGCAGTGAGGATTGGCTGTGGTGACCATTTTTTCTCTAGTGTGAGTCCATGGTTCAGGCTTGTCTTTTCAAAGGAGTTGCTCAGGGAACAGAAAGCAGATGTGTGCCAAATGATGGGAACTTGCTGAAGGCTTCAGACCTGCTGGCCTGAAACAGCAGGAAAGCTTTTTAATTGTTTTATAAAACCATAGTAACTAAGCCCAGAAAGCACTGGAATTATGTCCAACTCCCAAATTCCACATCACCAGCACTAGTCAGGGTGCCCTAATTTTTACTTGAAGTGAAAAGCAGACCAAGAAGCTTTAAATTCCTTTAAAATGCATTTTACAAGCTAGAAAAAAGAATGAGAACAATTTTGTGTAAAAAAGTTTGCAATCATTTTAATTACAAGAATGTAGATTCTGTTCCTCGTTTATTTTATACAAAGTAGAAGATGGAAGGAAGTGTCTAAATGTGAAGTTCCATTTGTGGTCTGAAATTTCTTTTTGGTTCTACCGTTGACAATGAGCTATCGTTATGCAAGGTGTCAAAGGTGATGGGTTATTTGTACAAAGTTGAGAAATGGGTGCCTGAGGTTTATCTAGATCAGCTGAAGGTCTGGGAAAGGTTGACTCTCAATCTTAAAATACTATGTGGCCCAGCCCCAGTCATATCCCAATGGAGATAAGGCTACTGATACAGCTAATAGAGCTCTTATGTTCTGTAACTTCCTCAAGGTGTTACCTTTTCCCCCGTAGCTACCTGAGGTGAAGAATCTTAGCAAATGCAAACAGGATTTACAGGTTTATTGTAGTACATGATGAACTAGAGAAAATTTATGCTTTAGAACCTCATTTCTCAAGTATATGAAATCCCAAAGAAGAAAGTGTTGTGGAAAAGAATCCTAGAAGATTCCAGAAGAGACAAAACTAAACAAACAAACAAAAAACAAGGGGAGGTTAACTTTAAAGAAATGATCATGAAATCCTATGTCCTTGTCAGAGTCTGTAGAATTTTCCCCAGCTTGTTTAAATCTCAACTCTTCCTCCTTTCAATTAGTATTGTCCCCAAGCAGTAAAATTCTCCCTTACTAAACTTCATTCCGGAGAAGGCAATGGCAACCCACTCCAGTACTCTTGCCTGGAAAACCCCATGGACGGAGGAGCTTGGTGGGCTGCAGTCCATGGGGTCGCTAAGAGTCAGACAGGACTGAACGACTTCACTTTCACTTTTCACTTTCATGCATTGGAGAAGGAAATGGCAACCCACTCCAGTATGCTTGCCTGGAGAATCCCAGGGACGCGGGAGCCTGGTGGGCTGCCATCTATGGGGTCGCACAGAGTCGGACACGACTGAAGCGACTTAGCAGCAGCAGCAAACTTCATTCCCTTCGTGTAGCTAGCTGTTCCTTAGGATCTTTTTCTCTGTGTAATGTGAGTGACTGATAGGAAGGTAATAATACGAATACCTTTCAGGAAAATTCCCATTTCAAAAGGAAATATTTTAGAGACTCTGTGAAGATAAATAATGACATCTTTAATTATGGAATTCCTGTATCAATGGTAAGCAAATAGAAGACTTTCATTTGAGGACAATTTCTACAAAGCTCCTTAATTTGTACCACATATTTCTAAGGCTGACCTTTATTTATATTTACAGACATTATTAAATGCTCCAGTTAAATTCTATTTAATAAGAAAGGAAACCCCCCAAAATCCAACTGAAAATTTGCTTTTTTTCATTTGTAGATTGATATTTAGTGTTTAACCTCTGGAGTGTTTTTTTGCTACATGGGCTTCAAAGCTATTTCCTTCAAACGACATAAATATATTTTAAAATGCACCTCCCATTTCAAATAAGCTTTCCTTTCTTTTCTATGCACAGTGCAGATAATGATATGAACATGTAATTTTAATTCGTTTCCCAGGCATGGCCTGATGGGATTTCCCTTTAGTCTCTCCTCACCTACTCTTGTCCCTCATCATGGAATTTCACTGCCAGTAGCATTCCTCTATTTCCAGAAACAGAAATAATTACAACTACGCATCTCCATTTATAAAAATCTATTTATGGTGCTGGCGGTAAAGCTGAGGGAATAGCTGAGTCACAGGGTCATTAGGAGAAATTGTCTTTGGACATTTCACCAATATCCCTCTGCTGCTGGTTTTCCTCACTGGCCACACTGGTTGTGCCCAACAATTGAGATAAAAATTTAAGTGGTCCTTTTATGATATTCAGGTGTCTTGGCCTTTTTCTTCTTTACTCTTTATCTATCTTCAAAAGTTAAATTCTTGGACATTATCTCTGAGAGGTATATACTTATCAGGACATGTTCTGCAGGAGAAATACTTAATAACAATCTTCAACATTAGTGATACCAGAAAGGCTTATAGCAGTTTCCCTGTGATCTTCAGTTTTATTTCTTTTAAACCTGAATAAAAAATTTTTACTTATTAATTACTTATGTACTTGGAGTATATGCCTCTGTAGGTATTTTTGACTATAAAATAATTTCAGCTTTTAAGAGGACTAGTAAAGAATCCACCTACAATGCAAGAGATCTGGGTTCAATCCCTGGGTGGGAAGATCCCCTGGAGGAAGGCATGGCAATCCACTCCAGTATTCTTGCCTGGAGAATCCCCATGGAGAGAAGAGCCTGGGGGGCTACAGTCCATGGGGTTGCAAAGAGTCAGACAAAATGAGCGACTAAGCAGACAGACAACATTAGCTACCTAAGGTTAGTCTATTTATACTAATAAAATACTTACATCTGTACCAGCCTAGTGTTGTTTCATTGACAGGATATTACAGAACCTGACAGATCATCTTTAGCCCTGCCACTCCTTTCCCCAGCCAGATCCTCTTCTTTTACTTCCTTATGTCACATCACTGAATTACCCTTATCTCAATAAAAACATGATTAAAAATCTTGAGTAGCATTTGCTTCCTCTATCTCCTTTGCCCATTCCATTCAATCCATTGCCCGCTGCTGCTGCTGCTAAGTCGCTTCAGTCGTATCCGACTCTGTGTGACCCCATAGACGGCAGCACACCAGGCTCCCCCGTCCCTGGGATTCTCCAGGCAAGAACACTGGAGTGGGTTGCCATTGCCTTCTCCAATCCATTGCCTAGTCCAGCTAAATTACTCCATGGGGGTTCCCTTTTCTTATATCTGTGCTCTCATTTACAATCTTCCTGCCATCACCATAATTTAGACTCTTACCTTCTCTTGGCATAAATATTGTGAACTCTTTTTTTGCCTTCTCCTATCTCTCCTCCCTTCAGGATATCCTTTACCATGCTTCCTTTATAGTAACTGTCTAAAAATGTCTCTAGGAGTCTGTCATTCTCCCATTATATGCCTTGCATCAAAAACAATAGTAGCAACTTCTTTGCCTGATAATTAAAGTACAATTTAGCCAGAACTTAACTTTCTCATCTCTTTTACTATTGAGCTACTGAACAAGTGAAATGAACTCATGGTTTTTCTATTAAAATAAAAGCTTTTAATCATGGTTTGAGATAAGAGTGATTCAGAACACGCCTTACTGATGGACACTCTTGCAGTTACCCTTTTCCATGACTTCTTGACATTTCCTATCAGATCACATCTCGATGATGTCTCTGTGGTCATTACCTCTGCCATCTGTGCCCCCATCACTCTCTAAAATATCCCTTGGAGAGGCTGTGCAGATCTAAGTTCAAACCCTAATTGTGCTCATTACTAATTGCATGACAACAAAAAGATTACATGTCTTCTCTGAGCCTTATTATTCCAAAGAAGACATACAGATGGCTAACAAACACATGAAAAGATGCTCAACATCACTCATTATCAGAGAAATCCAAATCAAAACCACTATAAGGTACCATTTCACACCAGTCAGAATGGCTGCGATCCAAAAGTCTACAAGCAATCAATGCTGGAGAGGGTGTGGAGAAAAGGGAACCCTCTTACACTGTTGGTGGGAATGCAAACTAGTACAGCCACTATGGAGAACAGTGTGGAGATTCCTTAAAAAACTGGAAATAGAACTGCCTTATGATCCAGCAATCCCACTGCTGGGCATACACACTGAGGAAACCAGAACTGAAAGAGACAAGTGTACCCAAATGTTCATCGCAGCACTGTTTATAATAGCCAGGACATGGAAGCAACCTAGATGTCCATCAGCAGATGAATGGATAAGAAAGCAGTGGTACATATACCCAATGGAGCATTACTCAGCCATTAAAAAGAAGACATTTGAATCAGTTCTAATGAGGTGGATGAAACTGGAGCCTATTACACAGAGTGAAGTAAGCCAGAAAGAAAAACACCAATACAGTATACTAACGCATATATATGGAATTTAGAAAGATGGTAACAATAACCCTGTATACGAGACAGCAAAAGAGACACTGATGTATAGAACAGTCTTTTGGACTCTGTGGGAGAGGGAGAGGGTGGGATGATTTGGAAGAATGGCATTGAAACATGTATAATATCATATATGAAACAAGTTGCCAGTCCAGGTTCGATGCACGATACTGGATGCTTGGGGCTGGTGCACTGGGACGACCCAGAGGGATGGTATGGGGAGGGAGGAGGGAGGAGGGTTCAGGATGGGGAACACATGTATATCTGTGGCAGATTCATTTTGATATATGGCAAAACCAATACAATATTGTAAAGTTAAATAAAATAAAATAAAAAAATAAAAATCTAGATGTAAAATGTAGATAATATTTTCTTTTAATGTGAATTTTAAATAAAACTAAAATTTCTTACCTGATCTTAAACCCAGTCTCACCTCAGATGGGATTCGAAACCAGTCAAAACTCAGAATGGGGCTTCAACCCACTGTCTTTTAAATAAAATCACTCACATGCTGTGAAGACTCACTGAAGCTCAGGTTCTTTATATCTCATCTCAGAAAAAATTCAGTGAGAGATAAAGTTATAGGTAAGAAGTGGATTTATTTAGACAGATACACATTTCATAGACAGAATACCTTTTGATTTTGAGATAGTCTGTCTCAAAAGGCAAGAGTGGCCCTGAAGTATGGCGTAGTTAGTTTTTATGGGTTGGTTAATTTTATAGGCTAAGAAGTGGAAGGATTATTCCAGTTATTTTGGAGAAGGGGTGGGGATTTCCAGGATTTGGGTCACTGCCCACTTTTTGGCCTTTTATAGTCTGACCTGATAGGTCAGTTGATAAAGAATCCTCCTGCAATGCAGAAGACCCTGGTTCTATTCCTGGGTTGGAAAGATCTGCTGGAGAATGCCTAAGGCTACTCACTCCAGTATTCTTGGGGGCTCAGCTGGTAAAGAATCCACCTGCAATGTGGGAGATCTGGGTTCAATCCCTGGGTTGGGAAGATCCCCTGGAGAATGGAAAGGCTACCCACTCCAGTATTCTGGCCTGGAGAATTCCATGGACTGTATAGTCCATGGGGTCACAAAGAGTCAGACACAACTGAGTAACTTCCACTTCACTTCACTTGGAACTGTCATGGTGCCTGTGTGAATGTCATTTAGCATGCTAGTGTATTACAGTGAGCATGTGCTGCTGCTGCTGCTAAGTCTCTTCAGTCGTGTCTGACTCTGTGCGACCCCATAGACGGCAGCCCACCAGGCTCCCCCGTCCCTGGGATTCTCCAGGCAAGAACACTGGAGTGGGTTGCCATTTCCTTCTCCAATGCATGAAAGTGGAAAGTGAAAGTGAAGTCGCTCAGTCCTGTCCGACTCTTAGCGACACCATGGACTACAGCCCACCAGGCCCTCCGTCCATGGGATTTTCCAGGCAAGAGTACTGGAGTGGGGTGCCATTGCCTTCTCCGAGCGTATGCTGAGGCTCAGGTTTATGCTAAGTCCAATCGTCTACCATTTTGGGCCTGTTTGGTTCTAATCAGTTTTTGTCATATCCATATTGGCTGTATCATTCTTCTGAAGGTTGTTCCTTGTCCTCTTACCTCCTGTCTCAAAATCAACTGTGTGTAACATATACATGGGCCTAGCATATATTAAATATTCTATACACATTATTCATTTGTTTGTTGGTACTATTTCTTGGGTATTAATTACCCTCTTGCTTTCGTTTCAGTCATTTGAGATCTTGATTCATCCTCTATTTAATTGTTCATCCATTGAGAGCACTACTTACATTTTGATTTATCAAAATGACAGCAAAATATTTAAATCAGGAGATTTTCCAAAGTTCTGGAAGTGATTCTTTTGAAATGAATTAGGTCTCCAAATGGATTTAACATGCGTGAGCAGATGACAGCACATGGCCACTCCATATCTCCTAGGACCACCCAGTTTTTGTTAACCACAATTAAAAGTGGTTACCTGAACTGATACCCTGTATGAACTTATTTGACCAAATATATAGGGAGAAAATAAGAACACAAGAATATAGAGAAAAAATTAGAGAACTGGGAGAATCAAGATATGAGGATGGAGATGGACCATTGTTCCTGCATATTTCCCTAGGATCATCCATTCAAGATGAATCATAATAGGGAAAATAGCTGTAATATAATTTACTATTTTAAAGAACTGAAGTTCAAAAAAATTACCCACATTTCTGATGAAAATTATTTACATGATAGACACATCTAAGTTTCTCCTGATCAGAGATTCCTCTGCTACTGTTAGAACTGCAGAAAGAGAGAACTTTTTGAGACCCGATATAAGTTAGTATGGGAAAGGAGTACAACAAAGCTGTATACTGCCACCCTGTTTATATAACTTCTATGCAGAGTACATCATATGAAATGCTAAGCTGAATGAATTAAAAGCTGGGATCAAGATTGCTGGGAGAAATATCAACAGCCTCAGGTATGCAGATAATACCACTCTAATGGCAGGAAGTGAAGGGGAACTAGAGAACCTCTTGATGAAGGTGAAAGAGGAGAGTGAAAAAGCTGGCTTAAAACTCAGCATTCAAAAAACTAAGATCATGGTGTCTGGTCCCATTGTGCATACTCAGTCGATTCAGTCATGTCCAACTCTTTGCAACCCTATGGACTATAGTCCAGCAGGCTCCTCTGTCCATGGGATTCTCCAGGCAAGAATACTTTAGTGGATTGTCCAGGGCATCTTCCTGACTCAGGGATGAACGTCTCTCCTTAATTGCAGGTGGGTTCTTTACCACTGAGCCACCAGGGAAACCCCCCTGGTCCCATCACTTCATGGCTGATAGAAGGGGAAAAAGTAGAAGCAGTGAACAATTTTATTTTCTTGGGCTCCAAAATCGCTGTAGATGGTGACTGCGACCATGAAATTAAAAGATGCTTGCTCCTTGGAAGGAAAGCTGTGACAAACCTAGATAGCGTATTAAAAAGCAAAGACATTACTTTGCCAACAAAGGTCTGTATAGTCAAAGCTATGCTTTTTCCAGTAGTCATGAATGAATGTGAGAGTTGGACCATAAAGAAGGCTGAACACTGAGGAACTGGTGCTTTCAAATTGTGGTGTTGGAGAAGACTCTTGTGAGTCCCTTGGACTGCAAGAAGATCAAATCACTTAATCCTAAAGGAAATCAGCCCTGAATGTTCATTGGAAGGACTTATGCTGAAGCTGAAGCTCCAGTACTTTAGCCACCTGATGTGAGGAACCACTCATTGGAAAAGACACACATGCGGGGAAAGATTGAATGCAAAAGGAGAAGAGGGCCGCAGAAGATGTGATTGTTAGATAGCATCACTGACTCAATGGACATGAATTTGAGCAAACTCCAGGGGATAGTTAAGGACAGGGAAGCCTGGCATGCTTCAGTCCATGGGGTCACAAACAGTTGGACATGACTTAGTGACTAAATGACAAGAGGAACAAATAAGAACTTCATGGTATGTGTGCTATGAAATGCGTTTAGTGGGTGGTAAGTGCTCTATCCAAATCATGCATGTTTCACATACTTTTGAAATTAGGAGCTTTGAATTCTCATTACATGGTGTCAAACAGATAATAATAATAATAATGCACATCCTGAAAGTTAAGAATTATATTTTGTTCAGCAGACTTTCTGAGGACTCAAGCTGGGATATCTCTCAGATATCTCTGAGGAATTGCTTCTAAGAGGTCAGGGAAGAGCCAATATACAGAAAGGTTTATGCAACACAAACTAGGTAGTGGGAGCATCAAAAAATTACTGTTGTTTATAGAAAATCAGATGTCTCAAAGTAATGGATTTAGCACTTTTCTATGTATGAGAGGATGCCAGAGGCTGAGCTCATTGAAATCATTCCTTTGATATGTATCGTAACTATTTAGGGCCAGGATCCAGTTCTTTCTCATCCTGAGTCCCCTCAGGGTCCATCCTTGGGACCTGATAGCTTATCACCACAACATCCTTTGTTTGCTGATATGGTAGGCAGCATTCTTAGTCCACAGTGGAAAAGAACTTTCCACAAAGTTCTGTCTAGGCGTTAGAAGGAAAAAGTGAAATCCTTTTCTTGGATTTTCTTCACTAGTCAAAAGTACTGACAGTATTTGTTGACTATTTAGTTTTCTAAACTTTATGTAAACATTAAATCCTAGAATAAACCTTTACTATTAGAGTAGTCAAATCATTGTCATTTTTATGTGAAAGACATTGAATAAAGAAAGTAGACTCTTTGATGGTCTCATTGAAATCCTTGACAGTAATTGAGGAATGTTTGAAAGCCATATTTAAACGAATTACACAATGAAATGAATTTTGGACCTAGGAGTGAGTTAGAGGAGATTCATTTTCATGTTGAAGGAAGATGGCATATAACCACAACAGTTTACTGGTTATTTGTAAAGGGTGGCTTCCTAATCACATCAAATTATATAAGTGAATAGAAGTCTTATTGAGTATGTGATTCATTTAAAAACAAGAAACTTCATATAGCATGAATCCTAAAGGGTTCTTCATTATTATCATTCTGATTGAAATGGGGTTTGTCTTTTGAGAGTTTCCAAATCTAATTTCCACTTACAGGTATCAAATACTCTTTTAAACTGTGCCTAACATTTGGGAAAGATTGAAGGCAGGGGGAGAAGGGGATGATAGAAGATGAGATGGTTGGATGGCATCACCAACTTGATGGACATGAGTTTGTGCAAGCTCCAGGAGATGGTGAAGGACAGGCAAGCTTGGCATGCTGCAGTCCATGGGGTTGCAGAGTTGGAGAGAACTGAGTGACTGAACAACAACATTTGATCAGTTAAAGACAGATCACGCGATACTGAATCTGGAATAGCTCTTCTAGCAAGTCTCATGTCTTATGGAAAGGTTGTCCAGAGCAAAGAAAATTAAATGTGCCAGAAAGTGGTGAAACTGTGCTTGTGATTTGGGTTTCTGGAACATGTGAAGCCTATATCTTATTTCACACTCTTATTATAAGTCAGCAGTCATGGAATAATCAGATTTTCTGGTTTTTAATCTCTTTGTCACTAACACTATAGCCCTTTTTTTTTAAATTATTTCCTGGGAGAAAATATGGCCATTTCTTTCCATTTAAGAATTACATTTCTTTTGATTCCTGTGAATTCAAGTATTTCTTTATCCATCTTTTGTCTTATTCCTCTTCATACTTTCTTATTGTATCTTCTTGCATCTTGAAGTTTTGTACTAAATAACTTCATACATGGTTTAATGCAGGATTAAAAAAATGTATCTTTGGAGATGCTAGTTAGATTTCTTGGATTGATCTTTTCCCATCTTAAAAATTATAATTTTTTTCTGTCCATCTCAGTGGGAGTCAATGAAAAACATAGGTGTCAGCAGTGTTGAAAAGCTGAAGATTCAATACCAACATGAAGACATCTTTATTTAGATCCATGTGTTTTAATATTCATGTTTGGACATTCTTCCTTCTTTTACAAAATTATTTTAATCACTAAACATTTTCCTCTTCCTGATGAACTTAACAGTGTACATCTTTGGCCTATCTAAGTCTTCTACATTTATTTTCATATTGAATGTGAATAGCAAGAGAAGAATACATTCTATGTAGACATCTTTTAAAATACCCCAAAATTTTACTATAATCCCATTCAGTGACCTACAGGCCAAGATAGAATTTTTTTTTTTTTTTGCATGTGCTGTGCTGTGCTGTGCTTAGTCGCTCAGTCATGTCTGACTCTTTGTGACCCCATGGATTGTAGCCTGCCAGGGTCTTCTGTCCATGGAATTCTCCAGGCAAGAATACTGGAGTAGGTTGCCACGCCCTTTCCAGAGGATGTTCCCAACCCAGGGATTGAACCCAGGTCTCCTGCATTGCAGGTGGATTCTTTAACATCTGAGCCACAGGGGAAGCCCAGGATACTGGAGGGGTAGCCTATCCTGACCCAGGAATCGAACCAGGGTCTCCTGCATTGCAGGCAGATTCTTTACCAGCTGAGGTTCCAGGGAAGCCCCTTTGTTTTGCATACACACAGTTAATTCTTCCTGCCTAACTCAACCCATGAACCCTAAAATAAAAATCTGAATCAAGTCAGGTGTATGTTGATAGCGAGAACAAGAAGAATCTGAAGTGGGACCTTCAGTCTTTGTGAGGATTAGGTTCTGGTAACATATAATAGGATTTTTTTTTTTAACCTCTATTTTTTTCAACTTCAGTGTGATGAAAATTTCATATCAAATAATTCTGTGTTTGATGCTGTCCGATGCATTGTAAGGTATTTGGACTCTACTTACTTCCCTGGTGGCTCAGAGGTTAAAGCATCTGCCTACAATGTGGGAGATCCGGGTTCGATCCCTGGGTCGGAAAGATCCCCTAGAGAAGGAAATGGTAAACCACTCCAGTATTCTTGCCTGGAGAATCCCATGGACGAAGAAGCCTGGTAGGCTATAGTCCACGGGGTTGCAGAGAGTTGGACATGACTGAGCGACTTCACCTTCACCTTACCATTTTCCAGTGGCATCTTCTGCCACTCCAATAGAGACTAAAAAAGGTATCTTTGGATGCATTGCCAAAGGACCTCTGGAAGGCACAATCTCCTAGATTGCTAATGTCTTCTGTCTGTGTTGTGCTCAGTCATATCCAACTCTTTGCGACCCTTTGGTTTGTAGCCTGGCAGATTCCTCTGTCCATGGGATGTCCCAGGCACAGATACTGGAGTGGGTTGCCATTTCCCCCTCCAGGGGATCTTCCTCACCCAGGGATTGAACCCGCATCTCCTGCACTGCAGGCAGATTCTTTGCCTGCTGAGCCATCAGGGAAGCCCCTGAGAACCTCTTACTTTCTGATAACTTTGCTATAATGAAAAATTACACATACCTTTTGCTTCCCAGCTGTATTTGTGACTGAAAAACAAGAATACAGACAACTAAAGTTAATTGCCACTCATTAATCATGATGCCATGTATTTTGGGGAAGACCACAGTATTCCAGTATAGCATTTTTACTAATGTTTATTATATACAGATGAGCCTTTGTAAAAACAAACTTACACTATAAGAGTTTTCATTCCCAAACTTATTCCTGCTCTGACTTCTTATGAGTGGCTGTGAATTCAAACATGAGTGAAAGTAAAGGGTTTTGATAGATCTCTAGGCAGGATTTTTACCTATAGTATTCTCACCAAAATATGTTCTGACTTCTTTTTGAAGCATTTCCTTGACTCCTCTGGATTTTATTGTACTTTCTCTTACCATCACTATCATCTGAACCTTGGATATTAATTACGTATTATTTTATATTAATAATATTTTCTGATAGTATAAAAATATTAGCATTGATTACCCAGTGAGATTGGGCTTCCTTGGTAGCTCAGATGGTGAAAGAATCTTCCTGCAATGCAGGAGACTGGGATTCAATCCCAGGGTTGGGAAGATGCCCTAGAGAAGGAAATGGCAACCCACTCAAGTATCCTTGGCTGGAAAATTCTATGGACAGAGGAGCCTGGTGGGCTACAGTCTAAGGGGTCACAAAAAGTTGGACATGACTGAGCAACTAGCACTTTCACTTTCAGCCAGTGAGCTCATAATCTCTCTGGGGGCAAATTACTTTCTTTTTATCTCTCATGACTTCAAATATAGAGTCACATTTATTAAACTAGGACATAGTTTGGAGATAAACAGATATGAACTCTCCTTAAGTTTCTATCACCAAAAGGCTAGATAAATTTACACAACTACTTAATCTCTCCTTATAGAGTAACCTTTACATGTTATATGTTCAAAACTCACAACTGATTTCCATGCATTCAAAGCAACCTTATGATTATAATTTAGCTTTCTATGTAATTTTCCACTTTGCCTGGAAGGAAAGAATACACTGGTCATGTTAACCTGTCTGGATCCACGATTGCTAAAGTACTTAACTGTGGATTGATACTTAAGTGCCCTATTTGTGTACATTCATCTCTTGTGAGCCTAGTTCATCTAAGACAGTGTTTAAAAGATGAACCTCTCCCATGATACTGACAGAATCAGAGTTCTAAATCATAAAGCCAAGGACTTAGCATATGGGAAATGACAGAGCAAACACCACATTACAAGGCTACTTAGAGGCTCTTCCTGGAAATCACGAGTCCCTTCAAATTTCAAGTCAGTTGGTAAACTGGGTTTTGAAGGATTACAACAATGAATGTGACAGAGGATTCATTCACCTTCAAGTAGTTTTTAGGTTGCCTGGCCAACAAATTTATTCTGTTTTTTAAGGCTATGGTTTTTCCAGTGATCATGTATGGATGTGAGAATTGGACTGTGAAGAAAGCTGAGTGCCAAAGAATTTATGCTTTTGAACTGTGGTGTTGGAGAAGACTCTTGAGAGTCCCTTGGACTGCAAGGAGATCCAACCAGTCCATCCTAAAGGAGATCAGCCCTGGGTATTCATTGGAAGGACTGATGCTAAAGCTGAAACTCCAGTACTTTGGCCACCTCATGCAAAGAGTTGACTCATTGGAAAAGACCCTGATGCTGGGAGGGATTGGGGGCAGGAGGAGAAGGGGACTACAGAGGATGAGATGTCTGGATGGCATCACCGACTCAATGGATATGAGTTTGAGTAAACTCTGGGAGTTGGTGATGGACAGGGAGGCCTGACGTGCTGCGATTCATGGGGTCGTAAAGAGTTGGACATGACCAAGCGACTGAACTGAACTGAACTTAATACTCAGAAGTGATTTAAAATGGTGTAATAAATGCTGATAGGTTGGTTGATTTACATAACTTGAGAGAATTGAAGTAACATTATGTATGTAGAATGATTTCATATAGCTTGATTTCAAAGCTTTGGACTTAAACAAGTCAAAACATTTCCCTGTATGACATTCTTAGCTTTATGGTCTGTGTTACCTAGAGAGCAAATTTGGGAGGATCTTGTGAACTGCCATATGAAAATCTATTGCTCTGTATTTAAAAATATATTTAATATTAATAAACCTGGAAATAACCCAGGTATCTGTGTGTTGTATATTAATAAAAATATATTTTGAGAAGGGACATTAGCAGAATTACATATTGATAATGGAAATCCTTATTTGACTCTTGGTCTTCTTTGCTATCTTAGTAAAAGTCTTACCTTATTTTGGAACTACAATTAGCTAAACTTTTAGTTCAGTAAGTAACTTTTTCTGTCCTCTTCAATGCCCTGTTAAAGTAACAGGTATTGTGGTATGTCCAACAATGACACAGCATAGTTTTAGAAGGAATAACACCAATAACAATTTATTGAAAACTGACTATATGTCAGGTCCTATTCTAAACTCTGTTCAATCATTCAATTAAAATTTCAAAACAGCTCTATAAGGTAGACACTGTCTGGCTGTGCAGATGAAGAACATTAAGAAACTTGCCCAACAGATAATGGTGGCATCCTTAAAGAGAGTCTTGCTATTCAAGTTCACTGAGCCATTTTTCACCAACCCTTGCTTATTAGATTTCTAAGTCTAAGGTACTAAGGCAGTAATTTGCTGGCTGTCAAGCCTCTTATCCTTCTCCATCAGAAGGCAGACAGACTGAATTAACCACCATCACAGAAAACTAACCAATCAAATCACATGGACCACAGCCTTGTCTAATTCAGTGAAACTATAAACCATGCTGTGTACGGCCATCCAAGATGATGGGTCATGGTGGAAAGTTCTGACAAAATATGATCCACTGGAGAAGGGAATGGCAAACCACTTCAGTATTCTTGCCTTGAGAACCCCATGAAGAGGATGAAAAGGCAAAAAGATAGGACACTGAAAGATGAACTCCCCAGGTTGGTAGGTGCCTAGTATGCTACTGGAGATCAGTGGAGAAATAACTACAGAAAGAATGAAGGGATGGAGCCAAAGCAAAAACAACATCCAGTTGTGACTGGTGATGGGAAGCAAGGTACGAGGCTATAAAGAGCAATATTGTATAGCAACCTGGAATGTTAGGTCCATGAGTGGAAGTGGTCAAACAGGAGGTAGCAACAGTGAACATTGACATTTTAGGAATCAGCAAACTAAAATGGACTGGAATGGGTGAATTTAACTCACATGACCATTATATCTACTACTGTGGGCAAGAATCCCTTAGAAGAAAAGGAGTAGCCATCATAGTCAACAAAATAGCCTGAAATGAAGTACTTGGATGCAATCTCAAAAATGACAGAATGCTCAAACTACCACACAATTGCACTCATCTCACATGCTAGTAAAGTAATGCTCAAAATTCTCCAAGCCAGGCTTCAGCAATACGTGAGCCATGACCTTCCAGATGTTCAAGCTGGTTTTAGAAAAGGCAGAGGAACCAGAGATCAAATTGCCAACATCCACTGGATCATAGAAAAAGCAAGAGAGTTCCAGAAAAACATCTATTTCTGCTTTATTGACTATGCCAAAGCCTTTGACTGTGTGGATCACAATAAACTGTGAAAAATTCTGAAAGACATGGGAATACCAGACCACCTGACCTGCTTCTTGAGAAACCTGTATGCATGTCAGGAAGCAAAAGTTAGAACTGGACATGAAACAAGAGACTGTTTCCAAATAGGAAAAGGAGTACGTCAAGGCTGTATATTGTCACCCTGCTTATTTAACTTATATGCAGAGTACATCATGAGAAACGCTGGGCTGGAGGAAGCACAAGCTGGAATCAAGATTGCTGGGAGAAATATCAATAACCTCAGATATGCAGATGACACCACCCTTATGGCAGAAAGTGAAGAACTAAAAAGCCTCTTGATGAAAGTGAAAGAGGAGAGGGAAAAAGTTGGCTTAAAGCTCAACATTCAGAAAACGAAGATCATGGCATCGGGTCCCATCAATTCATGTCAAATAGATGGGGAAACAGTGGAAACAGTGGCTGACTTTATTTTTCTGGGCTCCAAAATCATTGCAGATGTTGATTGCAGCCATGAAATTAAAAGACACTTACTCCTTGGACGGAAAGTTATGACCAACCTAGACAGCATATTAAAAAATGGAGACATCACTTTGTCAACAAAGGTCTGTGTAGTCAAGGCTATGGTTTTTCCAGTGGTCATGTATGGATGTGAGAGTTGGACTATAAAGAAAGCTGAGTGCCAAAGAATTGATGCTTTTGAACTGTGGTGTTGTAGAAGACTCTTGAGAGTCCCTCCAATATTTTGGCCCCCTAATGCAAAGAGCTGACTTTTTAAAAAAGACCCTGATGCTGGGAAAAATTGAAGGTGGGAGGAGAAGAGCACAGCAGAGGATAAGATGATTGGATGGCATCACTGACTCAATGGACATGAGTTTGAGTAAACTCTGGGAGTTGGTGATGGACAGGGAGGTCTGGCGTGTTGCAATCCTGGGGTTCCAAAGAGTTGGACACAGCTGAGCGACTGAACTGAACTGAACTGAACTGTCTCTTGAAAAGGACATTTCTGACCTTTGACTTAACTTGCTTTTGTAATCAATTCTTTATATTCTTTTTCCATCCATCCATGGGATTCTTCAGGCAAGAATACTGGAGTGGGTTGCCATTTCCTTCTCCAGGGCATCTTCCTGACCCAGGGAATGAACCCAGGTCTCCCACATTGCAGGCAGACACTTTAACCTCTGAGCCACCAGGGAAGCCCTTTTCCATCCAATTAATACCATCTTTTCTTTAGAAGAAGACAATTGAAGTGATATGGCCTGAGGTGACTTCCAAGCCAGGGTTTTCAGACTCTGATCTGTGTTCTTAGGGACTGTATGGAAGTGCCGCAGTGATCGTTGTGATAAAGGCAGGTAAGGGGGAAGGTCAGTGCATCAGGTCATTGCTGATGACCACAATCCCTTAAACAGCTACACTTCTGTTTGTTTTCAACAGTGTTTTCTCTTTTTTTTCAACAATACCTTCTGTATATTTCACAGGGAGCAGGGATACCAGTTACTTTCCTTTTAAAAAAAAGTCATTTTTTTAAATTGAAGTATGATTGCTTTACAATGTTGTGTTAGTTTCTGAAAAACAAAGTGAATCAGCTATATGTATGTGTGTGTGTGTGTATATATATATATATCTCCTCTCTGTCTTGGAACTCCCTGCCCCCATCCCACCCATCTAGGTCATCACAGAGCACTGAGCTGAGCTCCTTGTGCTATACTGCAGAATCCCACTGGCTATCTGTTTTACACACTGTATTGTATTTATATAAAACCTAATCCCCCAATTCATCCCACTCTACTCTTCCCACCACACGTCCATTCTCTATGTGTAGGTTTCTATTCCTGCCCTTCAAATAGGTTCATCTGTACCATTTTTCTAGATTCCACATACATGCATTAATGTATGATACTTGTTTTTCTCTTTCTGACTTACTTCACTCTGTATGACAGACTCTAGGTTCATTCACATCTCTACAAATGACCCAATTTCATTCCTTTTTATGACTGATTAATATTCAATTGCATCTACCTCTTTATCAATTCCTCTGATGAACACTTAGGTTGCTTCCATGTCCTGTTTACTGTAAATGATGCTACATTGAACATTGGGGTGTGTGTGTCTTTTTGCACTATGGTTTTCTCAGGGTATGTGCCCAGGAGTGGATTGCAGGATCATATGGTAATTCTATTTTTAGTTTTTTAAGGAACCTCCATAGTGTTCTCTGTATTGGCTGTATCAGTTTATATTTCCATCAACAGTGCAAAAGGGCTCCCTTTTTTTACACACCCTTTCTAGCATTTATTATTTGTAGATTTTTTGATGGTAACCATTCTGACCTGTGTGAGGTGATACCTCATTGTAGTTTTGACTTGCACTTCTTTAGTAATTAGTGATGTTGAGCATTTTTCATGTGTCTCTTGGCCATTTGTGTATCTTTTTTGGAGACACGTCTATTTTTTTTTTTAAATTTTATTTTATTTTTAAACTTTACATAATTGTATTAGTTTTGCCAAATATCAAAATGTCTATTTTGATCTTCTGCCCATTTTTTGATTGGGTGGGTTTTTTTTAAATATATATTGAACTACATGAACTGTTTGTATATTTTGGAGATTAATACTTTGTCCACTGCTTCATTTGCAAATATTTTCTTGCATTCTGAGGACTGTCTTTTCGTTTTGTTTATGGTTTCCTTTAATGTGCAAAAGCTTTTATGTTTAGTTAGGTCCAATTTGTTTATTTTTGTTTTTTATATTCATTACTCTAAAAAAGATTTAAAATCACACATCTGGTTGATTTCCATGTTTAGCAGAGGAAACTGAGACTTGAAAAGTTTAACTAACAGGCTCCCAAACTTGCATCTTATCAGAGAAAGAGCCCATGTCTCCCAAACCCGAGTTCAACCTGCCCTCCACCACCCAGTATCCTACAGGAACCCAGTGCACATGTGTTATACCGTGCTCATCACGGCCCAGGCTGCCATCTTGCACGTGCTCTGGGCAGACCCACCTAACTCCCATCTCTGCTGCAACAGCATTGACTGCTGAAATTTGCTCTTAGTCCCACCCTCTGTTTGCAAGTGCCTGACACGGGCTCTGTCCTGCATTCTTTGAAGGTCTTCTTGGGTTTCAACACTGTACCCATATGTTGTTTAGAACAAGAATAGCTAAAATATTTTATGAATATAATTGAACTTGGAAGCACAACTGGGCAACCTGCTTTACCCAACAGATATTTTTGATGACTTACATGTGCCAAAATAATTTTGAACTCTAAGGACACACTAGTAAACAAACAGATAAAAAATCCCTGATGTCATTGAACTTATAGGCAATAAAAGCCAATGGGATGAATTGAGCAGGGAAGAAGGGATGGGAAATATTGAGAAGGTACATTGTTTTACGTAGGGTGATCAGGACATCAGGAAGAAAATATTGGGGTCAAGGATCTAAGGGAAGTAAGGAAGCAAAGCACACAGTTATCTGGGGGGAAAATGGCCCAGGGAAAGGGAACAGAAGTTCTGTAGTACTGGGAAGTAGTAGAGTGTTCTGAATGTTTGAGCAATAACCAGGAAGCCAACATGCATGGAGTGAAGTGAGCAGAATGAGTGAGGAGGAGAACAATAGGAGATGATGGCAGAGAGGCGAGGAGGTAAGGGTGGGAGCCATGGCATTGAAGTCCAATTTGTAAAGACATTGACTTTTGGTCTGCTTATTTATTATGAAAAGTACTCATGTTTACTTGTAACAGATTTATTTGTCTCTGGTGAAGGTAATGGAATAACATAGCTTATCTTTTATTTGATACTTACCCATATATAAAAATCTTCTGATAAAAATCTAAGAGATGCTGTGATTTCTTAACTTCTATGCATCTACAGCAAATTTTTTTTTTATAAATCTAAAGATGTTGTAGACATATAAAATTAATATGGACTCTACCAGGTAGCTTTGTCAAAAATCCTTATTATGTTACCTACATTAATAAAAGATATAATTAGAGTCTTTACTATTTCATGTTATAAAATGCCTTCTCATTGTGATTTTTGTTTGTCTCTAAAACTCTGGACTCTTTCTCAAAATCCTGGGTCCATGTTCACTTTCTTTCTTGGCCTTCTTTATTGATCTTTGCAATTTCCAGCAAATTAGAATGGACATTCACCCATAGAACTAAATTCTCCATGGCACAGTAGTATTGATACATAATTCTGCAGCAGTATATCTCTGTGCTTTTATAGTTTGGAGAAGAGCATGCCTCTGGAGTTTGATGTGTACTTTCTAACTTTGTTGCATTAACTAACATAAGGGGAGATTTCGGTTCAAGGAAGATCATCCCAAGAAAATTTTTACAGGGAAAGGGAAGTTGTAGGGAAAGATTTACAGGGAAAGGGAAAGGTGTATTCATGTTACTACCTGATGGATAACAATATGTTCCTCTCCAATAAGGAAATAGATATTTTCAGGTTAGGAGCGTTGGTTTTCAGGATTGCTGTTATCAAGAGAGAAGACTTGTACATGTGTATGAGAGACTTTCTTGATTTTAATCTTGTCTTGATTTCACTGTTGTTACCAATGACTTTATGATTCATGCTTACACATTAAAAGATCAACTAGTCCTAGAAGATGATTCATTCTATAAACAAAATTGGTTTGTATGTCTCAAATAGTTAGGCTCAAAAGCCACTGCCTCATTTTGAGAGTTTTGTTGGGTGTCCAAGAAAGCAGCAGAACTAAATATTAATTCTATGTTTTATTGAGTCTGATTCTTAATCTAGCTTGCATTCTGGGTAGTTCTGTGACCTCAGTTCTTGTAATAGGCTGGTATTGGACACTAAGAAAAATAATATCCTTTAGCTGGATAGATTCTCTCTGAACTTAACTAATTATCTTCCAGTGACTGTCAGCTTTTACCATTAACATCTTGGGAGAGTGTCTACATTTCTGTTCGTTTAACCCATAACACGAAAAAGAACCTAGACTGACTGAATGCTTACTATGAATTTGGTGCTTTGTACCTATAATTTCTTTAATAAAGGAAATTTAATAATCTTATTTTATGGAAAAGAAAACAAGGCTTAGATATTTTAGCAACTTGCTCAAAGTCACATAGCATCAATGTTTGGGCCAAGATTTGAACCCAGTTCTGTTTGATTTCAAAGTCCAAGCTTTGGTGCAAGATTGCTATGTACAAGGCAGATGCTTAGTAAATGAAAAATTTCCCAAGATACTTGTTAAATTGTCCAATTCATCATTAGAGATGAACAGAGAGGATACATTTTGTCAGTTTGTTTAATATCAACAAAATCCCAAAAAATGTCTCAATGCTGTATCTGTTGATTTGAAATAGAACATGATAAATGAACCAAAGAATTTAGTAAGCTACATTTATAACCATGAATAAAAGGAAAGTGAAATTTATATTCAGTCTGGTCAAAGTTAAGAGGCTCTTGTTACGAGTTAAGAGCCCTTCTATTTTTCTTTCTTTATTGACCATTACATCTCATATAGTCTGGTTAGAAAGAAAGTTATAGAATGGCAGATTAAAATGGGAAGTTAATAAGGCACAGCTTTGTTTGAGTTCACTAATGGAATATTCTGTACCTGAGTCTGTACTTGGTTTTCAAGTAAAGGTAGATGGCATGTCACTGAAATGTTAGGCATACAGTTTGTTCTTTTCCATCCTATTTCTCTAGGGCAATCTCTTTTACAGTTGACTTTCTATCACTAAGGATATATACAGATAATTGTTTTCTGCAGTCAAAGGAATAGTTTCTGTTCTTTCACCCAGCTCCTGCCTCGGGAACCACAAAGGTCAAGGTCCCATTTCCCACAGAGTGTAATTCATTAAGTGTGTGACTTAGAAAATCTCTACCAGTGATTTGGTTAAGTGACAAGAACCAGTGCCTAAGAAAGTCAGCTCCAGATTTTTTATCCATGCTTCTGAAAAAGGAAACTTAATCTGAATTACCCAGGTGGGTTCTAAGGGAATTTTTAAGATTCTTCAAAAATTTGTGTTTTTTTTCTTCCCATTATTCCCAAGCACTGTGTGTTCACCATGGAACATACTGTCTTCCCCAGAGTTGAACAAGATGGGGATAAATTATAAACAGTCTCTATATCCAGAACTTCTCTTCTCTTAGCCAGTGTTTTAGGAACACTTGAGTCCTAGAGAATCCCTTTCATCCATGTATCAGATATAGAGGAAGTACTTTCAAACATGAGCCCAGAGACTTTGAGTGTGTGTTGGTTTGCCAGGGCTGCGGTAACAAATTACCACAATCTTGGTGGCCTAAAACAATAGAGACTTGTTTTCTCAGTTCTGAAAGCCAGAAATCTGAGATCAGGATGCTGTCAGGCCACACTCTCTACGGAGTCCTTGGGAAAGAACCCAGTCCTGCTTCCTTTAGCTTCCGGGAGCTGCTCTGTAGTTTTTGCTTTGTGGTTGTATCGCTCCAGTCCCTCCTCCTCTTGTTGCCTCTCCTGTGATTGTATTTAACTCTACTCTGTGCCTTTTTTGGGCTTCCCAGGTGTCTCAGTAGGGGAAGAACCTGCCTGTAATACAGGAGATGTGCATTTGATCCCTGGGTCAGGAAGATCCCCTAGAGGAGGGCATGGCAACTCACTCCAGTATTTTTCTTGTAGAATCCTATGGACAGAGGAGCCTGGTGGGCTAGAGAGGGTCACAGAGTCAGATGCAACTGAGCAAGCACACAGCATGCTGTGTCTCTCTTATAAGGATAATTGTGTTGGCATTTAGGATCCACCTTAAATCGAGAATAAGTTTCTTATCTCAAGAGCTTTAATGTAATCACATTATTTACCATTTAAGTTAACATTCACTTTTTTGTCACCTAATATTCATAGCTTTCAGAGATCAGAAAGTGAATATATTTTTAAGAACCCATTGTTTTTTCAGCCTTCCACAGTCACTCTTATGGTCAGATGTCCTACCCAGAGAGTTTGGATGACTATATTTCTCTTCAAATTTCTGTATAAGTCAAATTAACCATATTTCATAAAAAGTAAAAACTTGGATTGATTCTAGGATGTTAAATAATATGGAAAGAAATAAAATTGAGTCTCTTTACATTTTCACTGAATTCATAGTATTTTGTCACTTATATTGCATATAATTGTGTTAATACATCATCATGAGAAATGCTGGGCTGGAAGAAGCCAAGCTGGAATCAAGATTGCTGGGAGAAATATCAGTAACCTCAGATATGCAGATGACACCACCCTTATGGCAGAAAGTGAAGAGGAACTAAAAAGCCTCTTGATGAAAGTGAAAGTGGAGAGTGAAAAAGTTGGCTTAAAACTCAATATTCAGAAAACAAAGATCATGGCATCTGGTCCCATCACTTCATGGCAAATAGATAGGGAAATAGTGGAAACAGTGGCTGACTTTGTTTTTTGGGGCTCCAAAATCACTGCAGATGTTATTTGCAGCCATGAAATTAATAGACGCTTACTCCTTGGAAGGAAAGTTATGACCAACCTAGATAGCATATTGAAAAGCAGAGACATTACTTTGCCAACAAAGGTCTGTCTATTCAAGGCTATGGTTTTCTAGTGGTCATGTATGGATGTGAGAGTTGGACTGTGAAGAAAGCTGAGCACTGAAGAATTGATGCTTTTGAACTGTGGTGTTGGAGAAGAGTCTTGAGAGTCCCTTGGACTGCAAGGAGATCTAACCAGTCCATTCTGAAGGAGATCAGCCCTGGGATTTCTTTGGAAGGAATTATACTAAAGCTGAAACTCCAATATTTTGGTCACCTCATGCAAAGAGTTGACTCATTGGAAAAGACCCTGATGCTGGGAGGGATTGGGGGCAGGAGGAGAAGGGGACAACAGAGGATGAGATGGCTGGATGGCATCACTGACTTGATAGATGTGAGTCTGAGTGAACTCCGGGAGATGGTGATGAACAGGGAGGCCTGGCTTGCTATGATTCATGGGGTTGCAAAGAGTCGGACACAACTGAGAGACTGAACTGAACTGAACTGAATTGAATACATCATCCATTCATCTTAAAAAACAGGTATAGAGCATCAAAAAAGTGACAGATTTTTTTTTCTTGAGCTCAAAAATCACTGCTTACAGTGACTGCAGCCATGAAATTAAAAGATGCTTGCTCCTTGAAAGGAAAGCTATGACAAATCTAGATAGCATGTTAAAAAGCAGAGACATAACTTTGCTGACAAAGTTCCATATAATCAAGACTATGGTTTTTCTAGTAGTCATGTATGAATGTGAGAGTTGGACCATAAAGAAGGCTGAGCACTGAAGAACTGATGGTTTTGCATTGTGGTGCTGGAGAAGATTCTTGAGAGTCCCTTGGATTGCAAGGAGATCAAACCAGCCAATCTTAGAGGAAATCAACCCTGAATATACATTGGAAGGACTGATGCTGAAGCTAGAGCGCTAATACTTTGGCCACCTGATGCGAAGAGCCAATTCATTTGAAAAGACCCTGATGCTAGGAAAGATTAAAAGGCAAGAAGCAAAGAAAGGGTGGCAGAGGTTGAGACGATGAGATAGCATCACTGACTCAATGGATGTGAGTTTGAGCAAACCTGCACTATCTGAGAGGCAGTGAAGGACGGGAAGCCTGGCGTGCTTCCACGGGGTCACAAAGAGTCGGACAGGACTCAGTGAGTGAACAACAATAACATGGAACATTAGCTGTGCTCTTTAGACATAATGTTTGGCCCTGGGGAGCAAAAATAAGGAAGGTATGATTCCTTCCTTTGAGCAGCCAGTAATCTAGACAAGAACATATTTGTGTCATCATTTCATTCAGTGTCTAAGTTTTATTATGCTCCTTTAGCTAGGCTATGGATTCACGATTTTAACCTATATTGCTTCTGTTAGTTTGATATTGGTTCTTATTTTAGAGAAAAGTGAACCTAAAGAAAATATGAGTTTAAGAGTATACAAGTAGTAGGATGTGGAGCTTAGATTTAAATTATTGCAGTCTGATTCCAGAGCTCAATTATCAAACACTGCATATACTGCATTGATTATTTGACAGAATATCCTATAAAGGAAGCAACCTAGATGTCCATCAACAGATGAATGGATAAGAAAGCTGTGGTACATATATACAATGGAGTATTACTCAGCCATTAAAAAGAATACATTTGAATCAGTTCTAATGAGGTGGATGAAACTGGAGCCTATTATACAGAGTGAAGTAAGCCAGAAAGAAAAACACCAATACAGTATACTAACGCATATATATGGAATTTAGAAAGATGGTAACAATAACCCTGTATACGAGACAGCAAAAGAGACACTGATGTATAGAACAGTCTTTTGGACTCTGTGGGAGAGGGAGAGGGTGGGATGATTTGGGAGAATGGCATTGAAATACGTATAATATCATATATGGAACGAGTCACCAGTCCAGGTTCGATGCACGATACTGGATGCTTGGGGCTGGTGCACTGGGACGACCCAGAGGGATGGTATGGGGAGGGAGGAGGGTTCAGGATGGGGAACACATGTATACCTGTGGCTGATTCATTTCGATATTTGGCAAAACCAATACAATATTGTAAACTTTAAAAATAAAATAAAATAAAATAAAAAAATAAAGACTTGAGCATTCTCCTTTTCTAAGTAGTGTTTAATTATTGTCTTCTAGGTATACTCAAACTTTTCCATGTGGCTTTGTCTTTCCTGATGCTTGCCTTTTGGATGTTATGATATGTGCAGCTTCTCTTGCTACTTGGATTACATGGATTTGCCCTAAGACAAACAAGAGTTTGGAGGAGTGACATCCTATTAGAAACACCACTCTGAATCTCCCTTCAACTTATACATGAAAATTGATTACTGGAGATGGTGAGAAATTATTCTTTCATAAAGTAAAAGAGTCAGATATAACTTAGTGACTAAACAACAACAAAGTACCCAACATATTTACCAATGATAGGGAAACTCCTGCATATTTGGTAATAACACATGGATTTCCAGATATTAATAACTTGTTCTGCAACTTTTGTGAGAACATATAAGGGTGGTATTACCTGGCATCTAAGAATCGTTCTCTTATTCTCATTTTCACAATCTTGATCAATCTGCCTAAATAATAGCCAGATTTTCTTTAAGTAACTGATATCATGAGAGGTCTCTTCTTCTGCAAGAATATTCTTTATAGCTCTTTCTAATTACCAAAATATTGACACACTGTAATAGGTGTGTCAGACTGACAGACACACTCAGACTGACTCAGTCGTGTCTGACTCTTTGCGACCCCATGAACTGCAGCATGCCAGGCCTCCCTGTCCAACTCCCGGAGTCCACCCAAACCCATGTCCATTGTGTTGGTGATGCCATCCAGCCATCTCATCCTCTTTCGTCCCCTTCTCTTTCTGCCCTCAATCTTTCCCAGCATCAGGGTCTTTTCAAATGAGTCATCTCTTCGCATCAGGTGGCCAAAATATTGGAGTTTCAGCTTCAATATCAGTCCTTCAAATGAACACCCAGGATTAGGATGGACTGGTTGGATCTCCTTGCAGTCCAAGGGACTCTCAAGAGTCTTCTCCAACACCACAGTTCAAAACCATCAATTCTTTGGCACTCAGCTTTCTTTATAGTCCATACTATAGTCTCACATCCATACCTGATCACTGAAAAAACCATAGCCTCGACTAGACGGACCTTTGTTGACAAAGTGATGTCTCTGCTTTTTAATATGCTATCTAGGTTGGTCATAACTTTCCTTCCAAGGAGTAAGCGTCTTTTAATTTTATGGCTGCAATCACCATCTGCAGTGATTTTGGAGCCCAGAAAAATAAAGTCAGCCACTGTTTCCCCATCTATTTCCCACGAAGTGATGGGACCGGATGCCATGACCTTCGTTTTCTGAATGTTGAGCTTTAAGCCAACTCTTTCATTCTTCTCTTTCGCTTTCATCAAGAGGCTTTTTAGTTCCTCTTCACTTTCTGCCATAAGGATGGTGTCACCTGCATATCTGAGGTTATTGATATATCTCCCAGAAATCTTGATTCCAGCTTGTGCTTCTTCCAGCCCAGCGTTTCTCATGATATACTCTGCATATAAGTTAAATAAGCAGGGTGACAATATACAGCCTTGACATACTCCTTTTCCTATTTGGAACCAGTCTGTTGTTCCATGTCCAGTTCTAACTGTTGCTTCCTGACCTGCATATAGGTTTCTCAAGAGGCAGGTCAGGTGATCTGGTATTCCCATCTCTTTAAGAATTTTTCACAGTTTATTGTGATCCACACAGTCAAAGGCTTTGGCATAGTCAATAAAGCAGAAATAGATGCTTTTCTGGAACTCTCTTGCTTTTTCGATGATCCAACGGGTGTTGGCAATTTGATCTCTGGTTCCTCTGCCTTTTATAAAACTAGCTTGAACATCTGGAAGTTCATGGCTCACGTATTGATGAAGCCTGGCTTGGAGAATTTTGAGCATTAATTTACTAGTGTGTGCGATGAGTGCAATTGTGCGGTAGTTTGAATATTCTTTGGCATTGCCTTTCTATGGGATTGGAATGAAAACTGACTTTTCCTCTTCACTTTCTGCTTGGCATCTAAGAATCAGTCCTGTGTTCACTGCTGAATTTTCCAAATTTGCTGACATATTGAGTTCAGCACTTTTACAGCATCATCTTTTAAGATTTGAAATAGCTCAATTGGAATTCCATCATCTCCACTAGCTTTGTTCGTAGTGATACTTCCTAAGACCCACCTGATTTCACATTCCAGGATGTCCAGCTCTAGGTCAGTGTGAGTGCACACTTTCATGATTATCTGGGTCATGAAGATCTCTTTTGAACAGTTCTTCTGTGTATTCTTGCCACCTCTTCTTAATATCTTCTGCTTCTGTTAGGTCCCTACCATTTCTTCAATTTCAGTCTGAATTTGGCAATAAGGAGTTCATGATCTGAGCCACAGTCAGCTCCTGGTCTTGTTTTTGCTGACTATATAGAGCTTCTCCATCTTTGGCAGCAAAGAATATAATCAATTGGATTTCGGTGTTGACCATCTGGTAATGTTCATGTATAGAGTCTTCTCTTGTGTTGTTGGAAGAGGGTATTTGCTATGACCAGTGTGTTCTTTCGGCAGAACTCTATTAGCCTTTGCCCTGCTTCACACTGTACTCCAAGGCCATATTTGCCTGTTACTCCAGGTGTTTCTTGACTTCCTACTTTTGCATTCCAGTCCCCTATAATGAAAAGGACATCTTTTTTGGGTGTTAGTTCTAAAAGGTCTTGTAGGTCTTCATAGAACTGTTCAACTTCAGCTTCTTCAGCATTACTGGTTGGGGCATAGGCTTGGATTACTGTGATATTGAATGGTTTGCCTTGGAAATGAACAGAGATCATTCTGTTGTTTTTGAGATTGCATCCAAGTACTGCATTTTGGGCTCTTTTATTGGCTATGATGGCTACTCCATTTCTTCTAAGGGATTCCTGCCCACAGTAGTAGATATAATGGTCATCTGAGTTAAATTCACCCATTCCAGTCCATTTTAGTTTGCTGATTCCTAGAATGTCGACATTCACTCTTGCCATCTCTTGTTTGATCACTTCCAATTTGCCTCGATTCATGGACCTAACATTCCAGGTTCCTATGCAATATTGCTCTTTACAGCATCGGACCATGCTTCTCTCACCAGTCTCATCCATAACTGGGTGTTGCTTTTGCTTTGGCTCCATCCCTTCATTCTTTCTGGAGTTATTTCTCCACTGATCTCCAGTATCATACTGGGCACCCACCCACCTGGGGAGTTCTTCTTTCATTGTCCTATCTTTTTGGCTTTTCATACTCTTCAGGGGGTTCTCATGGCAAGAATACTGAAGTGGTTTGCCATTCCCTTCTCCAGTGGGCCACATTTTGTCAGAACTTTCCACAATGACCCATCATCTTAGGTGGCCCCACAGGGCATGGTTTAGTTTCATTGAGTTAGACAAGTCTGTGGTCGTGTGATCAGATTGGCCTATTGTCTGTGATTGTGGTTTCAGTCTGTCTGCCCTCTGATGCCCTCTCTCAATGCCTACCGTCTTACTTGGGTTTCTCTTACCTTGAATGTGGGCTATGTCTTCACAGCCACTCCAGCAAAGCGCAGCCCCTGCTCCTCACCTTGGACATGGAGTAGCTCCTCTCAGCCGCTGCCCCTGACCCTGGACGTGGAGTAGCTCTTCTTGGCCTCCTCCCTTGACCTTGGATGTGGGGTAGCTCCTCTTGGCCATGTTCCTGTGCTGTTGCAGCCACCATGCTCCTGTGCCATCCCAGGTATTCAGTAACATTCAATAAATTCATGTCAAATTGCACTGATTGTTTAATAGTTTTAGCAAGTATCAGATGATGAAAGAAAAGGTGATGGATTTGCTACAAAGAAATTTCCCAGTATAACTACAAATGGACCAATAATGCCACTAAGAGAAGATTATAAGTAACCAAAGAAAAAAAGGTTCAATGGTGTTGCTTGGGTGCTCAGTCATGTTGGACTTTTTGCAGCCCTTTGGACTGTAGCCCACCAGGCTCCTCTGTCCATGGAACTTTTCAGGAAAGACTAGTGGAGTGGGTTGCCATTTCCTCCTCCAGGGTAGCTTCCTGACCCAAGACTCGAACTCGTGTCTCCTATATCTACTGCATTTTTGGTGAATTCCTTACCACTGAGCCATCAGGAAGCCCGTGACTTTTAACTGTCACTATGGTTTTGCTCAAGGCTTGTCCAAGGATTTATTTAGGAAGGACATGTTCAGTGGTAGTCCACCATGCCTAATACATTCCAGCCTTTAGTGACAGCTTGCACATTGGAAGCATCCATTTGGATGGTGCTATGATGGTGATTTTTTGTTTTCTCAGCTGTTTCTGTCCAATGTTGCTATGTTCAGGGTAGCAATAGTCTGTGGATCTTAATAAAAATGTCAAAGAACTAACATCTGTGCAGTGTGGTTAATCATCAAGGAATACAGGGTGTTGCTTTTACCTCACAAACTTTAATCATGTTTGGAAGAAGTAAATAACTCAGTTAGTACTCCCTTCTTCAAATTATATTTTTAGATTTTCCAGTCTCTGCTTCTCTCAAAGAGCTTTCAACACCCTGCTTAATGTGGTCTGGAGGGGAGGGCTGGCTGGAATTCTAATTTCCTACATTTGTGAAAACAGCTCTCTTTGGCTCTAGATACAGAAATGAAAGTATGATCTGGTACCATTAATATGTATTACTGTGATATTAGTAACCCTTCCACAAGTAATACTACTAAGTTCTGACTGAATATTTTTCTAGAACAACATCTTCCCTCTTTTAAGAATAAAGTGGTTCTGGACATTGAAACTTTTACCTTGGAAAATACTGTTCCCCTATGTCCACAAGGAAACTTTCTCTCTCATCTCATGAAGAACCATACTGGGTAAACTTCTAATCTTCCTCTTCACTCTCATCATTCAATCAGAAATGGAAAACTTTTCCTCCCTTTCTTATTATCTGCAGTTTCCTTTCTGTCTTCTCTTTCTCTCACTCCTTACCCCTCTCTCCCCCCACTCTCTTTTTCTCTCTGTCACACACACACACACACACACCAGCTTGTTCTCAAATAGCATCTGCTCTTTTCTTCTATTTCCAATTATCAAACAGAAACCACACTGGTATACTTAGGTACCTTCCCGATCTAAATCCTTCTGTATAGAACTCAGGCTTCTTTGACTGCAGCCGGGGTGTTAGTTGTATTTGGGGTGGGAAATAGAAGTCCTACTCTATTTTCCACATTAGCATTGTAAGAAAGCATGGTTCCTGCTACAGCTTTAAACAACTGATACTTAGACAATCCTCACTTAGATCCTTGGGTGTGTCCTTTTGTAATTGGAACCCATAGGGGATAAGGATTGAAAAATTAGGCTTCTGTAACCTCCGATCTGTAGAAAGCAGTATACTTGGAAGTGGCTGCCTAGAGAATGATTTGGGAGCTGTCTACTAATCTGTCCTCAGAGTGTAAGATTCAGATATGCTTTATAAGCAAAAATCAGCCAATCAATCAAAAGGATGTCCCTGAGTCTGTCATACACATACCTGTTCTTGGATAAGCACTTCTTTCTCAGCATAAAGCTTCACAGACTTGAAGAGAACCTTCCTTGTGGTTATTTTAATGTGAAAATATGTAGTCTCCTGTTGATCAGAACTTATGCTTCCTCCTATTGTCAACTACAAGTGGGGCAATAATGAATTAACAACCAAGTTGTTAACATATGTCTAAAACCCCCACATCTCTATTTCCAGTCTTGCTTTCTCTGTGCATCTCTGTTTGCCTTTGAAATGTAAATAGGAAAATTTCTTTCCCCAGAGTGGTTAGTTCTAAACCTTTGGAGATTTAATTATCTTCTACTGGTCAGATGTTTCTACTTTTATTTAGGTATGGCTATCGACTGTCAGTTATTTTAATAGTCTCACCTAGTTTACTCTGATACTATCTCCATATCATTTCAAAAGGAAAAAACATGACTTGAAGTTATGTTGTTGTATAGCTGCTAAGTTGTGTCTCATTGTTGTGACCCCATGGACTGTAGCCTGCCAGGCTTCTCTGTCCATGAAACTTCCCAGGCAAGAATGCTGGAGTGGGTTGCCATTTCCTTTTCCAGGTGATCTTCTTGAACCTGGAATCAAACCTGTGTCTCCCATGTTGCAGGCAGACTCTTCACCACTGAGCCACCTGGGAAGCCTGACTTGAAGCTATAAATCCAAGCATATCAGTAGGTTGTTTGGTTTATTTGCTACAAAGCCTCTCATTTATGGTTCAATTTCACTGCACACAATCAAAGCTCTTCTGAACAAATCTGGACAAGAAGCCAATGACTATGGCTTGTGGTCATCCAATGGTGGGGGTTGGAAATATGTGGTGGTCATATTTTGGTGAGCATTTGTTTTTCCAAGTGGAAATGGACATGATCATCCTGTGTTATTTGTAGCTACAAGATCTTTCATCCATATTACTTCTTCATAATATGGCTTTAAATTACCTGCTAGGAATCGATTGGAACATTTTATGTTCTTTCTCTTTCAGAATCATTGTTTTCAGTCTAGGGCAACATTTACCCATGCCCTTTTTTTATGATAATAGTAGCTATCATAGCAGTGGATATTGTTATGGGCAACTCTGATGTATTATTGTTCAAAATACTTGCTTCTCTACCCTAAAAGAATTTTACTGTAGAGCTCTTCTCTGGAGGGGGATTTTGCTTTTCTGTCCTTTTGAATTCATGCTGGCACAGGCTCTGGATAGTGAATTGTGAGTCATATTAATATGGGAGATTTCTGAACAGAAGTTTTCCAAATCAGATTGTAGTTATCCATCTCTTTTCCCCGAGAAGTCCCAGATATAGGCTCTCCTCCGTCTGCCAAAGGGAGAAGGAAATGGTAATCCACTCCAGTATTCTTGCCTAGAGAATCCTGTGAACAGAGGAGCCTGGTGGGCTGCTGTCCATGGGGTTGCACAGAGTCAGACATGACTGAAGCGATTTAGCATGCATGCATGCCTTGGAGAAGGAAATGGCAACCCACTCCAGGATTCTTGCCTGGAGAATCCCAGGGACAGAGGAGCCCAGTGGGCTGCCGTCTATGAGGTTGCACAGAGTCAGACACGACTGAAGTGACTTAGCAGCAGCAGCAGCTCTCTGTGAGAAAAAGAAATAAAACTCTTATAAGCTGCTGACATTTTCTGGGTTCTTTGTTACTATAGAAAAATATATATAGACTAAACTGAATAATAAAACCCCTTTGACTTAGCAGTTGCAGCTCTGGGAATTTATTCTTCAGTTCAGTGCAATTGCTCAGTCGTGTCCGACTCTTGCAACCCCATGAATTGCAGCACGCCAGGCCTCCCTGTCCATCACCAACTCCCGGAGTTCACTCAGACTCACGTCCATCGAGTCAGTGATGCCATCCAGCCATCTCATTCTCTGTTGTCCCCTTCTCCTCCTGCCCCCAATCCCTCCCTCCCAGCATCAGAGTCTTTTCCAATGAGTCAACTCTTCGCATGAGGTGGCCAAAGTACTGGAGTTTCAGCTTTAGCATCATTCCTTCCAAAGAAATCCCAGGGCTGATCTCCTTCAGAATGGACTGGTTGGATCTCCTTGCAGTCCAAGGGACTCTCAAGACTCTTCTCCAACACCACTCTTCAAAAGCATCAATTCTTTGGCACTCAGCCTTCTTCACAGTCCAACTCTCACATCCATACGTGACCACAGGAAAAACCATAGCCTTGACTAGACGGACTTTTGTTGGCAAAGTAATGTCTCTGCTTTTGAATATGCTATCTAGTTTGGTCATAACTGTCCTTCCAAGGAGTAAGCGTCTTTTAATCTCATGGCTGCAATCACCATCTGCAGTGATTTTGGAGCCCCAAAAAACAAAGTCTGACACTGTTTCCACTGTTTCCCCATCTATTTCCCATGAAGTGATGGGACCAGATGCCATGATCTTCCTTTTCTGAATGTTGAGCTTTAAGCCAACTTTTTCACTCTCCACTTTCACTTTCATCAAGAGGCTTTTTAGTTCCTCTTCACTTTCTGCCATAAGGATGGTGTCATCTGCATATCTGAGGTTATTGATATTTCTCCTGGAAATCTTGATTCCAGCTTTTGCTTCTTCCAGTCCAGCGTTTCTCATGATGTACTCTGCATATAAGTTAAATAAGCAGGGTGACAATATACAGCCTTGACATACTCCTTTTCCTATTTGGAACCAGTCTGTTGTTCCATGTCTAGTTCTAACTGTTGCTTCCTGACCTGCATACAAATTTCTCAAGAGGCAGGTCAGGTGGTCTGGTATTCCCATGTCTTTCAGAATTTTCCACAGTTTCTTGAGATCCACACAGTCAAAGGCTTTGGCATAGTCAATAAAGCAGAAATAGATGTTTTTCTGGAATTCTCTTACTTTTTCAATGATCCAGCGGATGTTGGCAATTTGATCTCTGGTTCCTCTGTCTTTTATAAAACTAGCTTGAACATAAGGAAGTTCATGGTTCACGTACTGCTGAAGCCTGGCTTGGAGAATTTTGAGCATTACTTTACTAGTGTGTGAGATGAGCGCAATTTTGTGGTAGTTTGAGCATTCTTTGGCATTGCCTTTCTTTGAGATTGGAATGAAAACTGACCTTTTCCAGTCCTGTGGCCACTGCTGAGTTTTCCAAATTTGCTGGCATAATGAGTGCAGCACTTTCACAGCATCATCTTTCAGGATTTGAAATAGCTCAACTGGAATTCCATTACATCCACTAGCTTTGTTCATAGTGATGCTTTCTAAGGCCCACTTGACTTCACATTCCAGGATGTCTGGCTCTAGATGAGTGGTCACAGCATTGTGATTATCTTGGTCGTGAAGATCTTTTTTGTACAGTTCTTCTGTGTATTCTTGCCACCTCTTCTTAATATCTTCTGCTTCTGTTAGGTCCATACCATTTCTGTCCTTTATCGAGCCTATCTTTGCATGAAATGTTCCCTTGTTATCTCTAACTTTCTTGAAGAGCTCTCTAGTCTTTCCCATTCTGTTGTTTTCCTCTATTTCTTTGCATTGATCGCTTCATTAAGGCTTTCTTATCTCTTTTTGCTATTCTTTGGAACTCTGCATTCAGATGCTTATATCTTTCCTTTTCTCCTTTGCTTTTCGCTTCTTTTCTTTCCACAGCTATTTGTAAGGCCTCCCCAGACAGCCATTTTGCTTTTTTGCATTTCTTTTCCATGGGGATGGTCTTGATCCCTGTCTCCTGTACAATGTTATGAACCTCATTCCATAGTTCATCAGGCACTCTATCTATCAGATCTAGTCCCTTAAATCTATTTCTCACTTCCATTGTATAATCATAAGGGATTTGATTTAGGTCATACCTGAATGGTCTAGTGGTTTTCCCTACTTTCTTCAATTTCAGTCTGAATTTGGCAATAAGGAGTTCATGATCTGAGCCACAGTCAGCTCCTGGTCTTGTTTTTGTTGACTGTATAGAGCTTCTCCATCTTTGGCTGCAAAGAATATAATCAATCTGATTTCGGTGTTGACCATCTGGTGATGTCCATGTGTAAAGTCTTCTCTTGTGTTGTTGGAAGAGGGTGTTTGCTATGACCAGTGCATTTTCTTGGCAAAACTCTATTAGCCTTTGCCCTGCTTCATTCCGTATTCCAAGGCCAAATTTGCCTTTTACTCCAGGTGTTTCTTGACTTCCTACTTTTGCATTCCAGTCCCCTATAATGAAAAGGACATCTTTTTTGGGTGTTAGTTCTAAAAGGTCTTGTAGGTCTTCACAGAACCGTTCAACTTCAGCTTCTTCAGCATTATTGGTTGGGGCATAGACTTGGATTAAGTGAGGAAACACAAGATTAGAGATACTTATTACATTGTTACAGAAATTTCAAAAAATTACAACCAAAAGTTAACAGTGATTTCATGAAATGACAGCACATCTATACAATGGAAAACTATACAGTCATTAAAAATCGTTATGGCATGTATATATGCATATGTACTTTTGTATAGTTATGCATATACATGTCTGTATCTTTATCTGTTTAAAAGCGTCATGGCAGGATATCCAAAATATGGTGGTGGTGGTGGTTTAGTCACTAAGTCATGTCCAGCTCTTGCAATCCTGGTGGACTGTAGCCTGCCATGTAATGCCATGGACTGTATCCTGCCATGTATCCCTGTCCATGGGATTCTCCAGGTGGGGATAGTGGAGTGGGTTGCCATTTCCTTCTCCAGAGGATCTTCCCGACCCAGTAATTGAACCTGCATCTCCTGCACTGAAAATATGTTGATAAGTAAAAAATTATATCGCACAAAGATTTTATTTTAGCAAAAAAATTTATTCATCAAAAGAATATGCACTGAGTATCAAAAAATAATTCTAGGGTTAGAGTCATTATAAAAAACGTTGAAGACAGACCAAAGAGAGAAGTCATACAGCTGTGCAGGAAAGCGTAGAATAAGAGAAATGCAGTGCTGTTAGCTTTATCTTCTGAATAATGTAGAGAAGGCACAGCAGGACCATGCTGTCGGTTGTCAGTGCTCTTTCTTCCTCTCCTACTCACTGCCTTTGTAAATGCAAGCCACAGATGCAATTTAGACACAGAGCATCTTTGAGCATGCACCTAATGATCAATAAATTGAATGTTGAGTCTGAAATCACCTCCAAGGTAATGTATGATTTAAATACTGCTACTGCTAAGTCACTTCAGTCGTGTCTGACTCTGTGTGACCCCATAGACGGCAGCCCACCAGGCTCCCCCGTCCCTGGGATTCTCCAGGCAAGAACACTGGAGTGGGTTGCTATTTCCTTCTCCAATGCATGAAAGTGAAAAGTGAAAGTGAAGTTGCTCAGTAGTGTCGGACTCTAGGGACCCAATGGACTGCAGGCTACCAGGCTCCTCCATCCATGGGATTTTCCAGGCAAGAGTACTGGAGTGGGATGCCATTGCCTTCTCCGATGATTTGAATAAGAGTGTATCAAAATAGACACCCCATGAAGGCTTTACTACCTGCAAAATAGAAAAATTCTCTATCTAGTTTCTTCATTATTTGCTGTTTACTATTTATTCTTACTTATTTGTTGTATTCCCAAGTTCTAATCTTAGAATCACTAAAGTTACTCAGAACTCTTGGATGAACTACTGATCTGGCTTTATTTATTTATTTATTTTTATCTTCTCAAGCACGTATGGGATTTTGCCAAAAAGTTTGTTCAGTTTCTCCATACATTACAGAGAAACCCAAAGGAACTTTTTGGCCAACCCAATACTTCTGAATTCTATGACTTAATTTTTGATCACATATATCATGACATGTCGGAGATTCCCTCATGGCTCATGGCTCAGAGAGTAGAGTCTGCCTGCAATGTGGAAGACCTGAGTTTGATCCTTGGGTCAAAAAGATCCCCTGGAGAAGAAAATGGCAATGCGCTCCAGTATTCTTGCCTGGAAAATCCCATGAATGGAGGAGCCTGACGGCCTACAGGGCTACAGTCCATAGGGTCACAAAGAGTCAGACACAACTGAACTACTTCGTTTTCACTTTCATCATGACATGAAACAATATGGTTGGCTGAATATAGTGCTTGCTCCCATGACTTGGCTTATCCTGGGGTCTGTTTGTCCTCAGTTGCTTCCTTCTCTGGCTTTCTTCTGTATCACAGGAAAGCTGACCCCTCCAAGCTGCAATTCCCTGGCTCCCATGACAGCAAGCTTCTCACTGCGAGTGGCCAAGAGGAGGAACCTGCAGATATTTGAAGATGAACAAAGGAAAAAATCAGGATACTCCTTTCCATCCTATTTCTCCTGTGCAGTATTTTGCTATCTAGCTCAGTGACTCCAGCATCTTTTCATCAAGTTTGCTGGGTTCCAGATTCCACAGAGTGACTCTGGCTCTAGGAGTCACGTAACATTATCTTCTTGAATTGAACCTGTAGCCTAGGAATGTTTGGTGACCTCAGACAATTACCCGGGTAACCAATCTCCAGTATTAAATACCTTCTGTTATGAATAATTAAATCAGCTTCTGTTTTTCTGCTTGCAAGTTGGAGCAAGTGGTAAAAAATCCACCTACCAATGCAGAAGACAAGAGAGGTGGGTTCAATCCCTGCTTTGGGAAGATACCCTGGAGGAGGGCCTGGCAACCTACTCCAGTATTCTTGCCTGGAGAGTTCCAAAGACAGAGGGGCCTTGTGGGCTACGTTCACAGGGCTGCAAAGCGTTGTACACAACATAAGTGACTTAGCACAGCACAGCACAGCACAGCACATAAAACATTAGTTATTGATTGTTTAGGTCAAAATATGATTTGCTGTAATGATATGTAATGAGGGAAATGAGATATGATTTGTAGTAATTAAAAAAAATTCAAAGATGTTATCTGCAATAAATAGCAAAATTTAAGAAAACCCTTTTCAAAAGCTCAAAATTGATTTTTTTTCCTGGGTGGTCACAGTGAGGATGGGGAAAGTTTCTGCTTATGTGATTCTAAATAGGTAGAACTTCTCTATGTAAACAAATTCAGGCTTGCTTACTCTAAAGGTGCCATTTAGCTATGGACTTATTATGATTTATTACACTTGAGATGGAGATGACCACTTTCCAGCGGTATGAAGAGCAATGCTATCTTAAAAAGGAAGAGAGAGAGATAGAGAAACCAGTTTATGCAAGTTCTCAGTTCTCTTTGTGTGGTCCACGCAGATCTGTAAAGGGTCTCACTCTGCTGAGCCTGATTCTGACTTGGGTGTCATCCTGGCCCTTGGCTCTCCCTTTCCCCAGGTGGAAAATGAGAACTCTAGTTCCAGACCATACACTCTACAACACATCTCTGTTTTTAGTCACACCCACAGGAGCTTTATTTCCACGCTTCATTCCTGCAGTCTTTGAATTTCATATTGTAATGTTTATGTTCTCTGAAAAAGAGGTGCGTATCAGCAGCCTAGAAATGTGCCCTATCTCTGTACACTTATTTCATGTGATTATCTTTTCTTCAAAATTGTAATAATGTGAAGTAAAACATTCTTTACTTATGTTTGGAAAGACAGTATTGTATAATGGTTAAGAACTCAGGCATGTGGATTCTGATCCTTATCGTGACAGTTAACCAGTTCTGGGAGCTCAAGCAAGTTACTTCAAATCACTAAGTCTTCATTTCATCATCTGTAAAGTAAAGAAATTAAAAGGTTTACACTACCTAAAAGGCATTTGATGAGTAAATCAAATGTTTTATAAATAACTTACAGTAGTCCCTGAAAAATGTGTGTATGTATGCTCTCTTGTCCGACTCTGCGACCAGGTAGACTGTAGCCTGCCAGGCTCCTCTGGCCATGGGATTTTCCCAGGCAATAATACTGGATTGGGTTGCTGTCTTCCCAACCCAGAGAGCAAACCCATGTCTCCTGCATATCCTGCATCGGCAGGCAGATTCTTTATCCACTGAATGAACTGGGAGGCCCCCTGGGAAATGGTAATAGAGTAAATACTCAAGACTTGTAAGCTATGATGATGATGATAGTGATGGGGATGCCTGTGTAACAGAGTTTAATGAGAAAGCTGATTAATATTTTTAGTATTATTATGTTCTGGTATATTTTAAGTTCTTTGCAGAGCTAGCATATATTTATGAGCATATATCTATATATGAGTTTTTATGTATTTATCTTTTTTATAAAGTCCAAAGAATACTTGGGACTCTCAAAAAAAAAAAAAAAAGAGTTATAGCCAAATAAGGTTCTGTTTTCTTTTGTTTCTCTTAAGCAGGAATCTATTGAAGCACTTGGAAAACAATAAAGAGTCAGTGCAGTGCTACTTAAAATGTTCAAACTAACCTCGGGATGCAGCACAGACATTCCCCTGTCTAGTTGCAGCATTCTTCTGGGCGTAATAAAACACAGGACAACCACTTTGAGTCACGAAAAGCCTCTTCTCTAGATGCCTCATAGTAAAATAGAAGAGAATGGGTACTTCCTTTCCAACTAAAGATATATTTTCCATCTTCTCCTAGCATGTGTGCTAAGTTGCTTCAGTCATGTCCGACTCTTTGTGACCCCAGGGACTGTAGCCCTCCAGGATCCTCTGTCCGTGGGATTCTGCAGGCAAGAATATTGGAGTGGGTTGCCATGCCCTCCTCCTGGGGATCTTCCCAATCAAGGGATTAAATCTGTGTCTCTTATGTCTCTTGCATTGACAGGAGGATTCTTTACCACTAGTGCCACCTGGGAAACCCCAAAGTGAAAGTAAAATTTTACTAGCTCAGTCATGACCAACTCTCTGTGATCCCAAGGACTGTAGCCCATCAGGCTCCTCTGTCCATGGAATTCTTTGGGCAAGAATACAGTAGTGGGTAGCCATTCCCTTCTCCAGGGGATCTTCCAGACCCAGGGATTGAACCCATGTCTCCTGGCTTGCAGGCAGATTCTTTATAATCTGAGCCACCAGGGAAGACCTTCTTCAGTTCAGTTCAGTTCAGTTCAGTCGCTCAGTCATGTCTGACTCTTTGTGACCCCATAAATCGCAGCACACCAGGTCTCACTGTCCATCACCAACTCCCAGAGTTCACCCAGACTCACGTCCATCGAGTCAGTGATGCCATCCAGCCATCTCTTTCTCTGTCGTCCCCTTCTCCTCCTGCCCCCAATCCCTCCCAGCATCAGAGTCTTTTCCAATGAGTCAACTCTTCGCATGAGGTGGCCAAAGTACTGGAGTTTCAGCTTTAGCATCATTCCTTCCAAAGAACACCCAGGGCTGATCTCCTTCAGAATGGACTGGTTGGATCTCCTTGCAGTCCAAGGGACTCTCAAGAGTCTTCTCCAGCACCACAGTTCAAAAGCATCAATTCTTTGTCACTCAGCCTTCTTCACAGTCCAACTCTCACATCCATACATGACCACAGGAAAAACCATAGCCTTGACTAGATGAACCTTTGTTGGCAAAGTAATGTCTCTGCTTTTGAATATGCTATCTAGGTTGGTCATAACTTTCCTTCCAAGGAGTAAGCGTCTTTTAATTTCATGAATGCAGTCACCATCTGCAGTGATTTTGGAGCCCCAAAAAACAAAGTCTGACACTGTTTCCACTGTTTCCCCATCTATTTCCCATGAAGTGATGGGACCAGATGCCATGATCTTCCTTTTCTGAATGTTGAGCTTTAAGCCAACTTTTTCACTCTCCACTTTCACTTTCATCAAGAGGCTTTTTAGTTCCTCTTCACTTTCTGCCATAAGGGTGGTGTCATCTGCATATCTGAGGTTATTGATATTTCTCCCAGCAATCTTGATTCCAACTTGTGCTTCTTCCAGTCCAGCGTTTCTCACGATGTACTCTGCATAGAAGTTAAATCAACAGGGTGACAATATACAGCCTTGACGAACTCCTTTTCCTATTTGGAACCAGTCTGTTGTTCCATGTCCAGTTCTAACTGTTGCTTCCTGACCTGCATACAGATTTCTCAAGAGGCAGGTCAAGTGGTCTGGTATTCCCATGTCTTTCAGAATTTTCCACAGTTTATTGTGATCTACACAGTCAAAGGCTTTGGCATAGTCAATAAAGCAGAAATAGATGTTTTTCTGGGACTCTCTTGCGTTCCTCCTCAAATTCTACCTGATTTGAACAATATTTCTGCTGTCTATGGGGTTGCACAGAGTCGGACACGACTGAAGCAACTTAGCAGCAGCAGTAGGGGCAGCAGCAACCATCAAAGATCGTACATTTGCTGAGTTCAATCTGACTTAACTCATATACTCTGACTTCTACTGACCTCTCTTTCCTTGTTTCTTTTACAATTTCATCCTTCTTTTCTTACTCCCTGAACTTGAAACAATGTAGTTTCCTCAAGTTCTGTCCTCCATCTTCACCTGTCACTCCATGCTTTCCTTTTCTTAGGATAACCATGGGCTTCCTAGGGCTGAAAGCCATGGACTTCCAGGTGGTTCAGAGGGCAAAAAACCTGCCTGCTATGCAAGAGTTGTGGGTTCAATCCCCAGGTTGGGAGCTCCCCTGGAGAAGGGTGTGGTAACCCACTCCAGTATTTTTGCTTGGAGAATCCCGTGGACAAAGGGAGCCCTGCAGGCTACAGTCCATGGGGTCTCAAAGAGTCAGACATGTCTGAAGGACTGAGCAGACACACACATAGGATAGCCATACCCACAGTCACCTCTCCACTGACAACTCAAGCTTACATATTTCAAACCTAACTTCTGAGCCCTGACTCATATATTCAGCCAATAACATTTACATCACTATACTTTCTAGGTATTTCAAAATGAACATATCCCAAATAGTACTTGTCATATTCACCCACTTTCAGTGGGTTTTTACTTCATTATTTCTTGTCTCAGTGTCTTCCATAAGCCTTACAAATCAGAAACCTCTCCATAACCTTTCTCCATAACCTTCATATCTAAATCAGTATTACTTCTTACTGATATTATAGTGAAACTGAAAGTGAAAGTCTCTCAGTCGTGTCTGACTCTTTGTGACCCCATGGACTGGACAGTTCAGCTCATTTTAGTCACTCAGTCATATCTGACTCTGTGGCTCCATGGACTGCAGCATGCCAGACTTCCCTGTCCATCACCAACTCTCAGAGCTTACTCAAACTCATGTCTATCCAGTCGATGATGCCATCCAACCATCTCATCCTCTGTCGTCGCCTTCTCCTCCCACCTTCAATCTTTCCCAGCATCAGGGTCTTTTCCAGTGAGTCAGTTCTTTGCATCAGGTGGCCAAAGTATTGGAGCTTCAGCTTCAGCATCAGTCCTTCCAATGAATATTCGGGACTGATTTCCTTTAGGATGGACTGGTTGGATCTCCTTGCTGTCCAAGGGACTCTCAAGAGTCTTCTCCAACACCACAGGTCAAAAGTATCAATTCTTTCGCACTCAGCTTTCTTTATAGTCCAACTCTCACATCCATATGCGACTACTGAAAAAACCATAGCTTTGACTAGACAGACTTTTGTCGGCAATGTCTCTGTTTTTAATATGCTGTCTAGGTTGGCCATAGCTTTTCTTCCAAGGAGCAGGTGTCTTTTAATTTCATGGCTGCAGTCACCATCTGCAGTGATTTTGGAGCCCAAGAAAAGAAAGTCTGTCGCTGTTTCTGTTGTTTCCCCATCTATTTGCCACGAAGTGATGGGACCAGATGCCATGATCTTACTTTTCTGAATGTTGAGTTTTAAGACTGTACACTCTTTGGAATTTTCCTGGCCAGAAAACTGGAGTGGGTAGCCTTTCCTTTCTCCAGAGGATCTTCCCAACCAAGGAATCAAACCCAGGTCTTCCACATTGCAGGCGAATTCTTTACCAGCTGAGCTGGGTCTTTACCAGGTCTTCCCCTACTTGTTCTTGCCCTTGGTCCCACTTTCTCATAAAAACCAAGCACTGTGGTGTTTTTTTTTTTTTTCCAACTTTTTGTTTTGAAGTTATGATAGAGTCATAGGAGTTTACGGAGAAATGTACAAAAAGTCCCGTGTATCCTTCCCTTATCCTCCATCAACCATAGCATCTTGCATAACTATAGCAAAATATCAAAAACAAGACATTGACATTGGTATAATCCACAGAATTAATTCAAATGTCACCAGTTTGGCACACATTTGTGTGTGTGCAGCTCTATACAATTTTAACACAGGTGTCAGCTTTGTGTAACCACCGCCACAATCAAAATACTAAGTGGTACCATCATAAGACTCCCTCTTGTTACCCCGTTAAACCATACCCATCCCCTCCCCTGTATCGAATCCCTAGGAACCACTCATGTGTTCTTCACAGAACACTGCTGGCCCCTTGATCTTGGGGTTTTAGCTTCCAGCACTATGAGCAACAAATATCTGTTGTTTAAGCCACTCAACTCAGCCCTGCTGGTTTCATCTCCAGGTACAGATGATACTTCCCTGGGTTGTCTGGTGTCCCTGGGCCAGCTTCTGGAAGGGGATAGGACAGCAGAAGCCATGGCGCCTGGCCCTCCTTTGAGCCTGAGTGGAGGGCAGGGAGACAAAGGCCACTGTGGGTGCTGCTCCTGCCAAGGACAGGACTGTCCCTGGAAGCTGGGTGTGCAGTGAGGATGGGGTGGTTGGGGCTTCCTGCTCTTGGTGCCAGTGGATCAGACCAGTGCCAGGTCCAAATGGTGGAACAAGGGCCATGAATCTTCACTGTGTCTGTTATGCTTTCCTTTCTTTGGTCCTTGGCCAGAAAGAACAAGCTTTTCTTTTGGGTTGTTCTTGTTTAGCTTATGCCTGCAGTGGTTCTGGGCTTTCGATCTCTCCTGTGTCCGGTCTAGGAGCATATGGGAGATGAAAAGAAAACCTAGGAAATTTCACCACATAGCCAGTCCTTGTGCCCTCAAGGTCTGTTCTTCCTCCCTAGCCAGTGCTGTTGACATTCTTTCAGCTTACTTTTAGAGTTCCTTCATCATGGTCTAATGGACTTTTTCCTTGGTGTTTTGTTTTATTTATAGAGGAGCACAGAAGAAATTATTCTATACCATCTTGCCCTAGAACAGGAGTCAAAATAATCTTTTAAGGAAGTAAATGTACTCAGATTGCTTTACCCCTTATTAGTGTCCTAGTAATCTTGCCTGGAAAATCCCATGGATGGAGGAGCCTGGTGGACTGGGCGACATGGGGTTGCGAAGAGTCTGACACGACTGAGTGACTTCACTTTCACTTTTCACTTTCATGCATTGGAGAAGGAAATGGCAACCCACTCCAGGGTTCTTGCCTGGAGAATCCCAGGGACGGGGGAGCCTCTTGGGCTGCCGTCTATGGGGTCGCACAGAGTCGGACACGACTGAAGCGACTTAGCAGCAGCAGCAGCAGCAGCAGCTGTGTCATAGTAAACCATCAGTAGGCTTTCTGGATTCAAGTCACATGGTCTTCTGTGATTCTGAATACACTATATTCCATTTCTACTCAGATATTTCTCTACTCCTCTTCTTTCTGCCCTGGACCTTTTTTTCCCTCTCCCTTCACTATCTCCCATGGCTTATTATAAGAAACCCTTGCCTATTCATGAATTCTTACTTATCATGTACAATCCACCTTAAATATTATCTAGTCAAGAAAGTCCTCTCTGACTCCCCACACTAGCTCAGGTCCTCTTACAATATATACACTGTCCTCTCTTTAGCCATTGCATCGATAATTAAGCTAATGATTATGTAATTAACTGTTTAGTATCTCTATCCATTGCTAAAATGTAAACCCTTAGGGTCTGGATCTATCTTGTTCAGTACTGATCCCAAACCCCACCCACACCTCCAGTACTCACCAAGTGTCTGAATACATAAAAAGTTTTCCTTAAAGTTAAAAAATTCAATATGTGTCTGGGATTTTCCATTTTCAGAAAACTGTGCAGTCACTAAATAAACAAGTATCAGAATAGTCCTGAAAGTTTAAGGAATTAAAAGTCACACAGCAGTTAGGACATAGTTGTCCTCTTCTCAAAGCTCAGTTTGAAAAAATTCCTCCTGTCTACAAGGGGGATTAAAAATTAAAATTAAAAAATTAAAAATTAATAAAAGGGGGATTATTTAATAAAAATACTCCCCCCCCCCCTTTTTCATGGTAGGTCAATAATTTTGTTCTATAGTGAAGCTTTACCTAATTTCTTCCACAGCTATTTACTCTGGTCAGCCAGCACGGGGCAAGATCCTGGCAAGACAACCGTGAACAAGATGGGCCACAGTTGTTTTGTTGTTGTTGTTTAATGAAACTTGGAGTTGGAACACATAGAGATGATCTTCATGGAGAAACCATGAAGACCTACAGCTTTGGGGTTCCTTACCTGGGAATTGGTTTCAATTTCTAATATTTCTTCAACTAAAAGAAACAGTTAAAAATTATTTCTTGGACAATGAACCATGGAATAGAGAAAAAAAAATCAGCATTTGAAAGAAAAACGTTGAGATGTCCATTGGCCAGTAATTTTCCCATAAATCTGTAGGGGATTTGGTGTATTTTGTTTGGATTAGTTACTTAATAATCCAGGAAGAGGATCTCAAGTAATAATGTGTTGCACAATGTTTTTCAGAAAATCTCATGTTATAAGTAATGCCACCACCAATGTAAAGTTGCTTTTATTTCCTCGGCAGAGTTTATAAACTGAATTTTTGTTCAAGTAAATACACTGCAACAGTAGATGTAAGTAGAGAGGGAGCGACAGTTTCCTAGAATTTCCTAACATTAAATAAAACAAAACTCCAAATCCTCAAAGGTTGTTGCCATCTTTCCTTCAGTAATAAATTAAACTCAGTTCACTTGTTTGCAAGCATTCTGGTAAAAAAAAGTAAATTCTAATTTTTCACTTTTTGGTATTGACATCTGAAAATGTGGTTTAAAAAGATGTTGATGATCATTATGTTTTCTGAGGTTGATATTTTAGACTGTAGCCATTCTATCTTTTGTATAGAGTTGCTGTTAACTATGGTAAATATTTCATATTAAAAGAGAAAATGATCTTACTTATGACTGTTGTAGCAGGAGAAGGCAGTGGCACCCCACTCCAGTACTCTTGCCTGGAAAATCCCATGGACAGAGGAGCCTGGTAGGCTGCAGTCCATGGGGTCACTAAGAGTCGGGCATGACTGAGCAACTTCACTTTCACTTTTCACTTTCATGCATTGGAGAAGGGAATGGCAACCTACTCCAGTGTTCTTGCTTGGAGAATCCCAGGGATGGGGAGCCTGGTGGGCTGCCGTCTATGGGGTGGCACAGAGTCAGACATGACTGAAGCAACTTAGCAGCAGCAGCAGCAGCAGCAGCAGTCTTCTGAATCTGCCATAATCTTAAGCATTAATAATCAGTCAACTGTTACATGAATAATTTGATCATGTTTCTACTATTGAATTGATAGATTGTGTAAATTTACAGATTAAATGAAATCAGTTAACTGTGTTAAAAACTCTATTTATTTATTTATTTAAATAATTTTATTTTATTTTTAAACTTTACAATATTGTATTAGTTTTGCCAAATATCGAAATGAATCCACCACAGGTATACATATGTTCCTCACTCTGAACCCTCCTCCCTCCTCCCTCCCCGTACCATCCCTCTGGGTGGTCCCAGCGCACCAGCCCCAAGCATCCAGTATCGTGCATCGAACCTGGACTGGCGACTTGTTTCATACATGATATTATACATGTTTCAATGCATAGGGTTTAAGGTTGGTATTTAATTAAATCTTCTTCCCTAAGTGTTTTGCTCAGGAAAAAACAAACTATCCCTATCCATTTGTTCAACTCTATTCAGAGTTGAACAAATGGAGGTCAAGTAGCAGCTGAGCTGTGTGACTTTAATGCATGACCAGGAGCAGAATTCCTCTTATATTGTTCTTAAGATGATCTCCTTAAGTGTGGTTGTTTAAAAACAGGCATATAGTTTCTTTGACATTTCTCCCTTCAAAAAGTGGAATCTAATTCCTCTCTCCTTCAGTCCTTTGCTTCTAAAGAGGAAACTGTGATGACTGTACCTTTTGACACTCAGGTGTAAAAGGCCCTGTCACTCCCTCCTTGTTCTTTCTTTTAGACCATTCACTTTGGGGGAAGACAACTACTGCCATGTCATGAGGACACTCAACCAATCTACGGCAAGATCCACATGGGGAGGAACTAGACTTTCTGCTGACCACTGTGTCAGTGAGCCTCTTGGAAGCAAACACTGAGAAATCTGACTCTTGTCCAAAAGCCAGTGAGTAATTTTCAGACCTGATCATAGGTAATTACCAAGGCTTTACCTGGGAGACCAGATGAGAGAAAGCTGCCCTCTCCAGGGCAGACCTGTGTACAGCCAACCCATTATGGTCTCTGAAGGCAGTTGCAGTCAAGGACTCAGGCCCCCTGGCCAGTCTTGTGTTTCACGTATTTTCATTCTTGGATTTGGTGGGCACCTGCCTTCCGGATCTCTTTATCTGAGGCCTTAGGCAGAGGTCAACTCCAGGTGCCTTTGCTTGAGGCCTCCTTATTCGGGGGAGAAGGAGGGACTCTTGAATTTACATAGGAGGGTGTTAGGAAGGTTACTCTAAAGAAGACATAATTCAGCTCAGATCTAAACGATACTGACAATTAATTGAATGAAATAGGAAACTTGTGGATAGGCAGGAGATGTCTGAGCCTAAGGAGTAGCATGTGTTTACCCAGAATTCCAGCCTTATAACTAGGCAACTTCCTACAGTAAGTATAGAGGAAAAAAAACAGGATAAGCCAAAAACATTTCCAGAATGCTGACCAAGGCACTGACCCTGATGTGTTTACTTTTTGGAAGCACGAGGCACACAACGTTTCCTGTTTCTTAGCAGAAAGAGTCCAAAGAGAGAAAGGAAAAAGCTGAATTGTATATGATCAAGTTCTTTTCTCAATTTCACCCTTAGAATAGTCATACTTCTTCCTCAGAGGAGACAGTTAAGGGAAAACCATTCCACCAATGGACCAAAATAGAGTCTTAGTGAAGTTGTATTTCTCCATGTTTTGTTACAATGATCAGCCTTCTGGGGAGATTTTATAGGTTATAAAATCAGCAAATGTCACTATGGTATTTTTTACTCCCATGATTATGATTCTTAGCAGGACAAAAATTGAAGCTTTTAATGAGTAAGATTAGATATATGGTCTTTTGTCAGGGATAAAATGTTAAATTTATTACCATAAGTCAGTTTGTCTTCTATTTAATGTCAGTTTATCTGTGACCAACTCACTGTTCTCTCCACTGAGACATTAAAAAGCTGGTAATTAACTTGAAGGAAAAGAGAAAAGTATGAATTCCTTAAAAGTACCTTCAACAAGTTCTTTACATTCTCTGGTCTTCATCTGTCATGATACCACACTGAGCTACTTGTTCGTTAAATCTATTTAACTGTGTTGGGATCTGTGCAAGATATGCTGGACATAAGAATGAGAAAAACAAGAGGCCATTATTTCTGAAGTTCAAAAGCTTATAGTCTTGTAAAGAAATCAGATATCAATAAAAAAATTCCAAAAGTCAATGTAAATTTACATTGGTCATAATTTCTATAAACAGATGCATGGCACTGTGGTAGCCATAAAGAAGAGAAACGACTAAATTGGGAGGTAGAAAAGACTTCTTTAAAGAAGCGATATTCAAACAGAAGTCTGAGAGACAAATAGTAATAGCTAAAGTCTGAAGATAAGTAAGAAGTTTTGCAGCCTGAGAAGATAGCCCATGGGAATGACAGCTTTCAGCAGGCAGTGTGGTTAAACGTCAAGGGTGCTAAGTTGCTTCAGTTAAAATGTCTGACTCTCTGCGACCCCATAGACTGTAGCCCGCCAGGCTTCTCTGTCTGTGGGACTTCCCAGGCAAGAATACTGGAGTGGGCTGCCGTTTCCTTCTCCAGAGGATCTTCCCAACCCAGGGAACAAACCCGTGTCTCTTAGGTCTCCTACATTGGCAGGCGGGTCTTTATGACTAGTGCCACCTGGCCAACATAAACATCAAGGGTAGATGAGGTATTGTGTCCACACATAATTAAGAACTTGAATGTTGATCTGGCTTTTTCAAATATCATATTTTCCTGGACAGAACAACTGAGGGATGCTAGTGGTGGGATGTATTTGCTTAAAATATTCAATTAGGGCCCTGGCTCCTACTGAAAAAAAATGCCACTTAAAATGACAGTGGCTTATCATTCCTGGAAGAATCTGTTGAGGATGTTACTACTTGGTGGTGGCCTTCCGCACAGTGTTTCACAACTCAGGATCATTCCATCTTGTTGCTCCACCATCCACAAGGCTCCAACTAGTGGACGGAAACCGAGTGAAGAGCGAACAACTGCCTCTTTTAAAGATTCAGGCTCAGAAATAACTCACATCATTTTGTTCATAATTATTGGTGTGAACTAGTCATGTGACTGTACCTTGAAATTACAAGGGGTACTGGGAAATATACTCACTGCCTGGGAAGATGCCTCTGAAAAACACCTATGATATTCTAGAAGGTGGAACATTTTTTTTTGTGGACAGCTAGCCATCTTTGCCACACTTCCCGAATGATTACACACTGCTAATGGGTTGTGTCATTATACTCTACTGTTATGTCATTGAATTACATCATTCTCTGGGCAGTTATATGAAACTTTCAAAACATCATATTGATTTTTCAGTGTAAGAATTGCTATTTGGCATTTTGGAATATACAGATCTTCATGATCACAGATTTTTTTATGAGATATTTATAAGAGGAAAAATCACTCCCTAGCAGGAGGAGAAAAATTAGAATGGCTTATCTTGTTTAGAAACATGGTCTTCCATAATTTTTCTCATCTTGAGCAACTGATTTTAAGGATGGATCTGAAACTGAATGCAAATAGATAAGGACATTCTTAAATAAGCAGTTAATGGTTTCCTTTCTAACTATAAGCCTCTTCAGTTATAACAGGAAGCACAACAATTTGAATGTGTGAAAGATTCAGTTTGAGGTATTTTATTTTTATCATTCTTAAAAATTCATTGGATGATCTGAACTTTCGTATGGTAAAATTTATAATGTGAAAGTTTTTTATGGTCACATTTATAATGGGAAATACCACAAAAATGTGTGTGTGTTTGGCCCACCCAAAAGGACTTTAGCAATCAGATAAGAAGGTGGAAGAACTACTAAAGCAGAATAAATGAGTGTGCATTGTGCCACCCTAGCACTGAAATGAGTGGCAAATGTGACTTTAACCCCAGAGACATTGAGAACAGGAACAATATCTGACTCATCTATTCAAGGGTGGAAAACTAACCGGAATAGTGATAAAGTACCAGGTGCTTAGATCCTGACTTTGCTGTGCATAAATTAAATAATAACCGTAAAATATTATATCTGTATAGTGCTTTGTGATTTCCAAAGCACCATCTGGGGTTGATATTTATCACCATTGCAACACGGCAATAAAGTTAACCAGACAGTTATAAAGTTGAGTACTTCAGAGAAGTTATGCACACATCTTTTGGTTAAACTGCCCCAGAAGTTGAGTGTCTTAGTATTTATAAATTTCCACTTGACTTTGACTTTATGTCACCCTCATTCTCCTGTTGATTGATTGCACTTTAAGTACAACTCTAAATATACAAATACTCATGAATAATATTTTTGACTGGGTGATCTAGGCTATTACATAATTGAACATTTTACTGCCTGGCATTGAAGGATCCTTGCACAGTCTTGGGTTCTAGGTTTTTTCCTGGTGCTTATGAGTTTTATGTACTTGGCCAAATTCCTTCTCTCTTTGAGTTTGTTTCTTTATCTGTAAAATGGAGTTAAGGATATTTGTTCTTATCAATGTCATGAGATGCACATGGGTAATTTTAAAGATTGAGACCAAGTTTTATAATCCTCAAATATTCTACAAATATAAATTATCATTTGGCTTCCTCTTCTTTGTTGGTTTTTATATGCCAACCCAAGCCAGAAACAAATGGATCTAAACCATGAAGTTGAGCCTAACTGAAATTGCTTCTTGCAATAAGAAACTTATTTTATGACCAACCATTGAGGATTTTCTGAATTTTAGCACTGGAAGTCCAATGTCCTGGTAAACCCCTCAGTTCTAGGAAAACCAGGATGGCTGGTGACCCTACCTTGACTTTCTGATTCTAAGAATCCTTCTCAGAAATAACTTTTAATCTTCTCTTATTAATATGAGATCTTTCTTTGGAAAAAAATATTCCTTCCATATGAGTCCATTTATTTTTCAGAATATATCAGACTTTCAACCAAAACACATGGCTAAGCAGCAGGTAATACAGTTCATGTGCCTACATAATGACATAGGACATGTATACAGAGATATGTGACCAGTTAATTGTGAACACCTCCACTCCAGCACTTATTATATATTTTTAAAATATTTTTATTTCATTTTTAACTTCTTATCTGTATTGGATTAATACAGATAATACTGACAATGCCAACTGACAATGTTGTGATAGTTTCCAGGGGATAGCAAAGGGACTCAGTCATACATATACATGTATCTATTCTCCCCCAAACTCCTCTTTCATCCAGTCTGTCACATAACACTGTGTAGAGTTCCTTGTGCTATACAATAAGACCTTGTTTGTTAGCACTTATTATATTTAATTGAATTATTAAACCATCTGTTAGTCCCTCAGTCATGTCTGACCCTTTGCAATCCCATGCACTGTAGCCCGCCAGACTCCTCTGTCCATGGAATTCTCCAGGCAAGAATACTAGAGAAGGTAGCCATTCCCTTCTCCAGGAAATCTTCCCAACCCAGGGATCAAACCCAGGTCTCCCATATTGCAGGCAGATTCTTTACTGTCTGAGCCACCAGGGAAGCCCATGAATACCGAAGTGGGTAGCCATTCCTTTCTCCAGGGGATCTTCCCAGCCCAGGGATTGAATTGGGTCTCCGGAATTGCAGATGGATTCTTTACCATCTGAGCCACCAGGGAAGCCCCATCACATCTTATCAGGAGTCAGATCTTACCGAGTCCAGTCATCCTTGATTCTATAGCATCTAGTGGGCTGACTGGGAAATCGGAGACATGTAGGAAGTATATAGTAAACCAACCTTTATGAGAGTCAGATTTGATGTTTTGTAAAGGGTACATAAAAATCTTCATTTAAGACTCATAGAGTGTAGTGAGGCTTAAATATTAATAACATAACATGAAAAATGTTAACCACTTTTGTAAACTATAAAATATAATAAAATTTAAGTTTGAGAAAGGATTGATATTAATATTTAATAGCTTTAAGGGCTTCCCAGTTCTTTACCAGTGGTAAAGAGTCCACCTGCCAAAGCAGGAAACGTAAGAGACATGAGTTCGATCCCTGGGTTGGGAAGATCCCCTGAAGAAGGGATGGCAATCCAATCCAGTATTCTTGTCTGGACAATCCCGTGGACAGAAGATCCTGGCATGCTACAGTCCACGGGGTTGCAAAGAGTCAGACACGACTAGGCAACTTAGCACCCAGGCAAACACTTCAATTTGGTTTTCATCCAGTCATCTGCCATGACTCCTGGATTCTTGAATTGATTTTGAATATTAATTTTATACTTCTGTCTAAGAGTTTGACATTTATCCTATACATAAATGACCATAGGACAATGCGAAGCAGACTCTCTTTGACATGGATATAGTCACTTACAAATTAATACCATCATATCTAAATACAATAAGAAATGTGGATGCATTTAAGTTCAGTCTAGTTTGTTTCCTGAAAGACTTCACTCAAAGGTCATCTATATTAATGTTTTGCAATACTTGATAAGCCAATGAAATTGCAATAAATTTCATATTTATTGCCAAAGGAATTAACTCTTTATTGCAGCATGAATCATAGCTGTCTCTTTAGCTTACTCCTGCTTAGAAGGGCTTGTTCAAATGCTATCACATCCAGGGCTTGATTCAGGTGACCTATCATAGGTACTCTATTCCTATGACAATTCCCATTGAATTGCTCCTTGGTTATGTGAATCCACCAAGAATTAAGAACAGCTTGATCAATATGGAAGATAGTCTTTGCCTCTAGATTTGGATTAATTTAGGTTAAGTTCTTGGATTATCTAGATGATAGAATATGTGGCTCTTTGGTTTCTTCTCTTACAGGGTGCAATGTGTAGGATCCCCAGTAACTGAGTCCTCTTCTTTTACAATGATCAAAAGTAGGGCTTCAGAAGGAGAAGGCAATGGCACCCCACTCCAGTACTCTTGCCTGGAAAATCCCATAGATGGAGGAGCCTGGTAGGCTGCAGTTCATGGGGTTGCTACGAATCAGACATGACTGAGCGACTTCACTTTCATTTTTCACTTTCATGCATTGGAGAAGGAAATGGCAACCCACTCCAGTGTTCTTGCCTGGAGAATCCCAGGGATGGGGGAGCCTGGTAGGCTGCCATCTATGGCATCCCACAGAGTTGGACACGACTGAAGCGACTTAGCAGCAGCAGCAGCAGCAGGGCTTCAGACAGAGGAGACCATTCCAGAGCCAAAGCGATAACTTCCGCTCTGGGTCTCATGCTACCTCCTTTGTGAATTACTCAGATTGAGAGCATGGTATTTGGAGTCCTTATCATTGGAGATGAATTGAATTATTTTTCTATAACATGAACTCTTTGAAGAAGAGAAGGACACAAGAGACCTGGCTGGAGTAGCCTGATAGGATTTCTAAGATCAACCTGAACTTGGAGTTGTAAAAGCCACAGTGGAGGACAGTGGGATTGGTGAAGCAAAGACCACTATTTCACATGGTCATTAGAAGGTAAAATGTGCTGGCTTAGGACATGTTGTCAGGAAGGAGGGGCTAGAATATTTATTCTTTTTTGTATTCATCCTTTTATTCAACAAGCATCTATTTATTACCTGCTATGTAGCTATGTAGCAAGTAAGCACTGGGCTTATAGCAATGACCACATAGGTGCTTGTTTTCATAGAATTTGCACATTTTTTGCAGAGAAGGCAATGGCACCCCACTCCAGTACTCTTGCCTGGAAAATCCCATAGACAGAGGAGCCTGGTAGGCTACAGTCCATGGGGTTGCTAAGAGTCAGAAAGGACTGAGCAACTTCACTTTCACTCTTCACTTTCATGCATTGGGGAAGGAAATGGCAACCCACTCCAGTGTTCTTGCCTGGAGAATCCCAGGGACGGGGAAGTCTGGCTGGGCTGCTGTCTATGGGGTCGCACAGAGTCGGACACAACTGAAGCGACTTAGCAGCAGCAGCACATTTTGGGGGGGGGGGAGGGTGCTGATAGGTTGTTAATACTAAATAAATTTCTAAAAAGTAACTGCTGCTGCTGCGTCGCTTCAGTCGTGTCCCACTCTGTGCAACCCCACAGATGGCAGCCCACCAGGCTCCTCTGTCCCTGGGATTCTCCAGGCAAGAATATTGGAGTGGGTTGCCATTTTCTTCTCCAATGCATTCATGCATGCTAAGTCACTTCAGTTGTGTCCAACTCTGCAGGACCCTATGGACAGCAGCCCTTCAGGCTCCACTGTCCACAGATTTTCCAGGCAAGAATATTGGAGTAGGTTGCCATTTCCCAACTAGGCAATGTAAACATCAGGTTGTGATGTGTGCATTACAAATATTTAAACTAAACGATATGATAATGAGTGTTAGCGTATCTATATGGATGGGCTGGAATCTTGCTATAGATCTGACTAACAAACCAAAGCCAGGCAAAAAGTGGGAACATGGGATTACCATTAGAGAGTGTAGTTAGAGCAAAGGCTCTTAGGGAGTAACAAACCTGGTGACTTGTAGGAAGCAAAGGCCAGTATGGCTAGAAGAGAGGGTGAAGTGGAGAGTGTGAGAGAGAAGGCTAACATTAAAAAAAAAAAAAAAAAAAGACCAGATTATGCAGTGCTCTACTAGGAAAAGAGCACTAGGAAAAGAAACTTGCATTCATGTATATAATGGAGAAGCATTAGAAAAAATTAAGCAGATGATAAATAAGTAAGTACTATGTCAGTCCATTCTAAAGGAGATCAGCCCTGGGTGTTCTTTGGAAGGAATGATGCTAAAGCTGAAACTCCAGTACTTTGGCCACCTCATGCGAAGAGTTGACTCATTGGAAAAGACTCTGATGCTGGGAGGGATTGGGGGCAGGAGGAGAAGGGGACGCCAGAGAAAGAGATGGCTGGATGGCATCACTGACTCGATGGAGGTGAGTCTCAGTGAACTCGGGGAGTTGGTGATGGACAGGGAGGCCTGGCGTGCTGCGATTCATGGGGTCACAAAGAGTCGGACACGACTGAGTGACTGAACTGAACTGAACTGAACTGATGCTATGTTTACAATGTGAACTTGTACTATTTTGTTAGTAGTAACTAAAATATAAAATGGGTAAAGAGTGTGGGATTTGAGGTCTGGCTTGAGATGGTGGTGTCTGTCAAGATATGCAGAAGAATTTAACTTCTGTAATTAGTTAAATAACAGTACTCCAGTACAATGAAATACTAATCGAACATTAAGGAGGATGGGGGAATTAGAATAAAATAGAAATATTATTATACCATATTTTAACATAAAATAATGCAAATTACTTTCTAAAGTATGATTTCATTTTTCATTTGGATAACAGATATATATATATATATATATATGTATATAATATGAACATCCAGTATTGAAAGGGCGTTTTCTCTCCTCACTCCTATCATTTACAACCTAAACTTTCTTCTATATCAATTCTTTCTCTTCTATTGTTTTCTAGTATTTCTTCAATTTCCTATGTATCTAACTATATACATTTTTAACTTTTAGAAAAATTGAAGTGAAATTAACTTACAATGTTATACTAGTTTCAGGGGTACAACATAGTGATTCAACATCTGTATACATTATGAGATAATCATCATGATAATCTAGCTACCACCTGTACCATAACTTATTAAATATTATTGACCATGTCTCCTATTCTGTATATTATACCCCTACAACTTATTTTATTTTATTTTTTAAAAAATTAATTTATTTTAATTGGCGGTTAATTACTTTACAATATTGTGGTGGTTTTTGCCATACATTGACAGGAATCAGCCGTGGGTGTGCGTGTACATAACTCTAAGTTCCGCCCCTTAGTGCCCTTCACCTGTTTTGCCCATCCCCCCACACCCCCCACCCAGCCACCACTTTGTTCTTTGTATCGATGAGTCTGATTCTGTTTTGTTTGTTTTGCTTTCCTAGATTCCACATACAAATGAAATCATACAGTATTTGTCCTTCTCTGTCTGACTTATTTCACTCGTATGTTACCTTCTGGGCCCAGTCATCATGTTACAAATGGGAAGATCTTATTCTTTTTAATGGCTTAGTAATATTCCATTGTGCATATGTGTGTGCATGTGTGTTTGTGTGTGTGTGTCTGTGTATACACACAAGTCACATCTTCTTTATCCATTCATCTCTCTATGGACACTTGGTCACTTTCATATCTTGGGCTATTGTAAGTAATGCTGCAATGAACACAGAGTTGTCTATATTTTTGCATATGAGTGCTATAGTTTTCTTCAGGTAAATAACCAGTAGTGGAACGACTGAATCATATGACAGTTATATTTTAATTTTTTTGAAGAACCTCCGTATTTTTTTCCATAGTGGTTGGAGTCAGATTTGTTTTGTTTTTGTTGTTGAGTTGTAAGAGTTTTCTATAAATTCTGTATATTAACTCCTAGTTAGATATTAATTATATCTTTAATAACAAATATTATATCCAAAGTTCCAATGAGGGCAAATATTTTTTAATTTACTTATTCCATATATTGTTTTATAGCTAAAGCATATTTTGTCACTCACTATGTCTTTATTAAGAAATAGATATTACAAAAATTTCTCTTCTTGAAACAGTTTTACACTAACAGGTAGCATTATTTGGATTGGAGCTTCCAAACCTGGCTGTACCCCAGAATCATTAAAACAGTTTGGAAAACATATAAATTCCCAGGTCTACCTGTGAAGTTTCAAATAAAGAAGTCTGAGATGTGTTTCAAAATCTGTCTTTTTTGATGAAGATGCATGAGTTTGGGAACTAATTTAGAACTTATCATAAATAAGTTTCAGAAAAATTTTAGTGTATTTGAAGGTTTATCTCAAAATATTCTTTTTCTACCTTTCATCATGGACTTAACTATCATTTTTTTCTTGGAAGTTGATCAAACTTAAAGATATTTGATATTTTCATACTGGCCTTACTGAAATGCAGAAAATAATCCAAAAATCTAGAATGTGTCAGTGTGTACTGCATCAATTTGCCCACAAAAATAAGCATTGACTTTCTAAGTTTAAATTAAGTCAGCTGGTACTTATCGAAATTTAAGTTACAGGCTTAATGAAAGTCAGATCTAGAAGGAATTAGTTCCATTCTACCTGTCTTTCTACATGCTCATTGCCGGGAAGCTGGGTTTATTGATATTATTTCAGGTTTGTCATCTGGAGAATGAAGAATCTGACCTCCCCTGTCATATGTTGGATTCCCAAACTCTCCAACTTTCACATCTTCAGTCCTGAGATGCACTTTCCCCAGGGTTTCCATGGCTTCTTGTGTACACATCTGTTCTCAGACTCCTTCATGTGTTCCTCTTGGTAAAAAAATCTTTGTCTTCTCCATGTTGATATTCCCAGCTTGGTGCCTATGATACAGATTCTCAACATAGATACTCAACAATACTGCCTCATCTTGATTTCTTTGTTTGCAGTTATTCCCATCTCTGGAATACTTCTGATTTTCCTAAGCCTACTTCTAGAGAGTATTGACACCCTCCTGAGATGTGTGGCCTTGTGTTTCCGCATGTGGAAGTTCTTAGAAGACAACATTTTCTACCATGTCTTTATTTCACCACTGCCTATCATGCCTAGTTCATAGTGAGAACAGCTGTTTGCTGAACTGAACTGAATCTCTCTACACCACAGAACATGTTCTATAACTTTTTAAGTTTAAAAAACAGATACAGTTAATATGATGTATTGCTTGCAAAATTGACTTAAATTCAGTAGACTCAGATGAAAGACTTCTAAAGGTTAAATATCTTTGACTAAAACAGATTTTATTTTAGATCTCCTGAATAGCATTTTCCTTTAAAAAGCACAAGAAAACCTCAATTTTCTGATTACTCTCTTAAAATTGATTTATACTTTCAGATGGCAGCAAAGGGCTAACCTGTAGTACATTCTTTGGAGTAAATGCCTCTTGAGTACCTACAAATGATTAAATATTATTTAGGGGACATGAAAAAGATAGAATGGGAATATATATGCTCCAACTTTGAAGATATGTATTTGTGCTGTGCTGTGCTTAGTCACTCAGTTGTGTTTGACTCTTTCGGACCCTTTGGACTGTATTCTGCCAGGCTTCTCTGTCCATGGGATTTTTCAGGTAAGAATACTGGAGTAGGTTGCCATTTTCTCCTCCAGGGGATCTTCCTGACCGTGGGATTGAACCCACATCTCCTATGTCTCCTGCATTAGAGGTGGATTCTTTCCCGGCTGAGCCACTGGGGAAGCCTCATGTATGTAAAACAACATGTTCTTTTTTCATGATTATTTCTTTGTATTTATGGCTATATTTTAAATTATGAAATAGCAGTAACAGGTAATATAATGCTAGGTATTTAAAAACAAAGTCAGCACATTGAAGCAATAGATCTTTCTCTGTGTTATGAAAACGAGGAGTCACTAATGAAAAGCTGCTGAAAGAATTTGTAGAACACATGGAAGCCCTGAGTTTTTGACTCCTTTAAGTTCCAGTTTGAAAACTCTTTATTTAAGGAACATAATTAATCACAACTGTCATGAGGCATTTGAAAGTCAATAACAATTCACAGCAATAAATAAATGGAGATAATTTCTACTAAGTTAAAAACTTATAGACTACTGAAATCTGAAACTAACCAAGTAAGAATATATGACTATTATCATCTAATACTCAGTTAACTATTTCAATAGTGTGATCTAGTGGGCAGTCTGACAGTACATTTTAGAAAAAAAAATGTTTTTTAATGCTTATGCAATGGCAACCCACTCCAGTACTCTTGCCTGGAAAATCACATGGACGGCGGAGCCTGGTAGGCTGCAGTCCATGGGGTCGCTAAGAGTTGGACACGACTGAGCGACTTCCCTTTCACTTTTCACTTTCATGCATTGGAGAAGGAAATGGCAACCCACTCCAGTATTCTTGCCTGGAGAATCCCAGGGACGGGGGAGCCTGGTGGGCTTCCTTCTATGGGGTTGCACAGAGTCGGACATGACTGAAGTGACTTAGCAGCAGCAACAACAGCAGTGGGCAGTCTGAAAGTACATTTTAGGAAAAAAAATTTTTTTTAAATGCTTAGATAATCTTAAAATAGCTACTGTTTACTTTTGAAAGACTATATATATATATATATATATATATTTGCATGTGTGCATGCTGAGTTACTTCAGTTGTGTACAACTCTTTGCAACTGTATGGACTGTAGCTTGCCAGGCTCCTCTGTCCCTAGGATTCTCCAGGGAAGAATACTGGAGTGGATTGCCATGCCCCCCTCCAGGGGATCTTCCCGACCCAGGGATCAAACCCAGGTCTCCTGAATTGCAGGTGGATTCTTTACCAATGAGCCACTGGGGAAGCCCATATATAATATATAATTGTTAGCTTTAGTGCTAGGCATCTCTCATTAAATAAAAGCAAATCAATCAAGAACACATTTTAATTACACTTCTCCAATATGAAAACTTCCAAGAGGCTTCAAGTGCAAGCAGTGTTAGCTTAGAGTTATACCTTATGGAAGTGTAATTGGACATTTAAATTAAATCTTTTTTCCTCAGTATAATATTCTGGTTGAGATTCATCTGTACTTGATGAAGTTTATGGCTTAGGAGATATTTTTCATTTACTTTGAGGAGAGAGCATCTTATATAGAGACAAAAGCATCACATTTTAAATATTTACTAGTTAAAATATATTTTAAAGTAGGAATTCTCATCCAGGCAGGAAATTAAATTTCTCCAAATTAAGGACAAATGCTCTTTTAATAGTTGTGTGAATTATTGAAGATTTGGATGTCAAATTCATTTTTGCAAGAATATTATTGAGTTATTTCAATAATTGGAATCACTTGAAAGTGGGAGGTAACCATTTTAGAATAGATCTGCTGGACCCTAAAATCATATAAAAGTTAATGGAAATGAGATTTAATGAATTTTATTCATTATGTTTGTAAACCAAATTGCATCTGCACTGTTTCAGTGTTTAATTGCCTTCTTTGTAGAATCATTTATGTCTTAGTATGTAACCAAATTTTCTCCAGAATTTCTAAGTTTGAAGTTGATTATCTGTCATAGTTAATTACAAAATTATCTCTCTTTATCTTGGTCCTGCTGTAACATCTTCAGAAAATGATGGTGATAGTGGGCAAAGCCTCTTGGCTTTGCCATGATTAGTTATAATCACATAACAGCCAGAATGGCAATATGGTACAAAAGCTTGTGTGGTCAAGTTGTGATGGGCCTGGCAGGTGGAAAATAGAAATCCAAAGACATGCCTACATTTTTGGCATGTCATGGCAATTATATGGCATTACATACTCTGACCATTTGAGATGATTACTATATTTTTATTATAAAAGGGAGAAGGATCTTTGGCATTCAGAATTGGGAAAAGATGAATTATGCAGCAATCATTCCTCTCCCACTGGACTTTAGCCTGGGAAATTTCATTTCTAATAAACCAACCACTGGAAATATCCTAATACTTTTACAAACTTGGATGTTTATTTGAGATATTTAAATTAAAACTGCATGCTTATTACAGATTTTGCAATACTTTTTAGAGGTTATTACTTTCTCTTAGTGAACTGATGTCTGAAGAAAACGAATAGGCAAATAGAAAACCGTTTTGTAAGATAATTCTTAAAGCATTCCACTTACATCATTTGAATTAATTCAGAAGTTGTTTAAATCCTAGTAGCTCATGGGAACCATCTTTTGTTTACCTCAAGACACACCCATTTATGAAAATGTTTTGCAGCAGCTACTTTCAACCAGAACTGAATAGACCCTTCATGTTCACAGACTGATATAAACATAGCTTGAATAATTTTGGATCCCAAATTGTTAGATTTGCTTATGGTGTATCCATGATTCATACTAAATTCCAGGGGACAGATGCTAGGTCTGTTCTTCCTAGAGAATTCCTGCAAGGCCTTGCAAAATTAGATCCTAATAGCTTTTTTAATGGTAATAATTTGTATTTGCAGTCTCATTTTTTTTCTTTATTTCTGTGATTTTTTTTTACTACATGTTGAACAGAATCTCATAAGTATATTGGAAAAGTACATAGTTAAACTCTCCTTCTAGTGGCCATCCTGGAAATAATGGGAATTTTAAACTCAACTAGGCCTAACTGGACACAGAACAACAGACTGGTTCCAAATAGGAAAAGGAGTACATCAAGGCTGTATATTGTCACTCTGCTTATTTAACTTATATGCAGAGTACATCATGAGAAACGCTGGGCTGAAAGAAGCACAAGCTGGAATCAAGATTGCTGGGAGAAATATCAATAACCTCAGAGATGCAGATGATACCACCCTTATGGCAGAAAGTGAAGAGGAACTCAAAAACCTCTTGATGAAAATGAAAACGAGAGTGAAAAAGTTGGCTTAAAGCTCAACATTCAGAAAACTAAGATCATGGCATCTGGTCCCATCACTTCATGGCAAACAGATGGGGAAACAGTGGAAACAGTGTCAGACTTTATTTTGGGGGGCTCCAAAATCACTGCAAATGGTGACTGCAGCCATGAAATTAAAAGATGCTTACTCCTTGGAAGGAAAGTTATGACCAACCTGGATAGCATATTGAAAAGCAGAGACATTACTTTGCCAACAAAGGTCCGTCTAGTCAAGGCTATGGTTTTTCCAGTGGTCATGTATGGATGTGAGAGTTGGACTATAAAGAAAGCTGAGTGCCAAAGAATTGATGCTTTTGAACTGTGGTGTTGGAGAAGACTCTTGAGAGTCCCTTGGACTGCAAGGAGATCCAACCAGTCCATCCTAAAGGAGATCAGTCCTGGGTGTTCTTTGGAAGGAATAATGCTAAAGCCGAAACTCCAATACTTTGGCCACCTCGTGTGAAGAGTTGACTCATTGGAAAAGACTCTGATGCTGGGAGGGATTGGGGGCAGGAGGAGAAGGGGATGACAGAGGATGAGATGGCTGGATGGCATCACCGACTCGATGGACGTGAGTTTGAGTGAACTCCAGGAGTTGGTGATGGACAGGGAGGCCTGGCGTGCTGCAATTCATGGTGTTGTAAAGAGTCGGACATGACTAAGTGACAGAACTGAACTGAACTAAGGCCTAACTCAACTGAGTTTTCTTGAAACTAATACATGTGTGAATTACATTTCATTAATTTAAATATTTTTTCTTTTAGTTTGCCTTGTTCTAGAATAATTCAAGACAATTATCAAAATGCATACAAATAAGACCTCAAAATGGGGGAAAGGAGGAAATTAAAAAGTAGATTAACAAATCTGGAAGGATGAAGTTGAGAAAAATAAGATGAAACTAAAGGTGTGATTGGGGCTTCCTTGGTGACTCAGTGGTGAAGAATCTGCCTGCCAATGCAGTAGATGTCGGTTCAATCCCTGGGTCAGGAAGGTCCCCTAGAGTAAGAAGTGGCAACTCACTCCAGTGTTCTTGTCTGGGAAACGCCATAGACAGAGGAGGCTGGTGGACTCCAGTCCATGGGGTCACAAAAGAGTCAGACATGACTCAGCAACTAAACAATAACAACAAGAATGTGATTAGAAACAAAATATATGCTGAGAGAACATTTTCTAGTAATAGGGAACAGATACATCTTAAATTATCTAGCAGATCAAGAAAACACAGAATCATGAGGTTGGTCACCTATCTTAAAGTGTCTATATAAAGAGTGAAGTAAGCCAGAAAGAAAACACCCATACAGTATACTAACGCATATATATGGAATTTAGAGGGATGGTAACGATAACCCTGTGTACGGGACAGCAAGAGAGACACTGATGTATGGATCAGTCTTATGGACTCTGTGGGAGAGGGAGAGGGTGGGAAGATTTGGGAGAATGGCATTGAAACATGTATAATATCATGTATGAGACGAGTCGCCAGTCCAGGTTCGATGCAGGATGCTGGATGCTTGGGGCTGGTGCACTGAGACGACCCAGAGGGAGGGTATGGGGAGGGAGGAGGGAGGAGGGTTCAGGATGGGGAACACAGGTATACCTGTGGCGGATTCATTTCGATGTTTGGCAAAACTAATACAATATTGTAAAGTTTAAAAATACAATAAAATTAAAAAAAAAGAAAAAGAAAAATGCACTTACCTAGAGTGTTAGTCTCTCTGTCGTGTTTGACTTTTTGTGACCCCGTGGGCTGTAGCCATCAGGCTCCCCTGTCCATGGAATTCTACAGGCAAGAATAGTGGAGGGGGGTGCCATTTCCTTCTCCAGGGGATCTTCCCAAATCCAGGGATCAAACCCAGGCCTCCTGCATTGCAGGTGAATTCTTTACTGTCTGAGCCACCAGGGAACACAGGGACATTTACCCAGAAGAATAAAGCAATTCTCTAAATTGAATCTAGAGAAATATTTTTGAATTACATTGGCAAAACAAAAAAACCACAACTATGGTGTGATGTGTTAAACAATACTATCCACAACATTCTTTTAATAAATGCAAAAGTGTGTTTCGGTAACCTATTTTTTAATACCTCTCAAAGTGAATTAAAGGCATCAGGTCAGAGGATAATTCAGTAAAAATATTGTATAGGATGGTAAAACAATGTGAATTTTTCTCACAGTCTGCCTTAATTCATGGTATGATCACAGTTAACTTTCTGGTGGAAAAATATATTTTTTCCTTAAAATCCCTGTATATAAGAATGTCACAATTTTAATTTTAGCACCCAGAAAAAAATTTTGAAAGGGACAGAGAAGTCGCTGCCATTGGCTCCACAAAGACTAGCAAAGAAAAGCATACAATTAAAACAAAAAATAAAACCCCACATCTTAATTTGAAGCACTTATGGACCCTCCCTTTACTAATGAACAATGGACAATCTGTTATTAATGCCCAGAGCACTTTGGCACAAAATTTAATTCAAAGCATTAGAGGTCTTTGCTAATTCCCTGCTTATATTTCAGGGGTACTAATGTGGCTTTCAAGAAAGCAGAGCAAACTGATTGATTTCAGGGTTGAATTTACTTGCCTTGAGCAATGAGCTTAAATTGTCTGGATTTGGGAGAAAAAAAAAGAAACACTGGAAAAGATAAGGTGACATGGTTGCGGTAAGTTGCTATGGGCTTCTGCTTCATGCTCAGCACTCTCAAACATCACTCAAGACTGACTAGCTAATTTAATGGACTGCAAATGCCTATAATTACTCTTTATTGAGCCATAATTATGTGCCAGGCATTATGCTAGGTGCTTTACAATCCTTTCTACTGTTACTCACACATCAGCTTGAATAGTGTCCCCCTAAAATTCATGTCCATCCAGAACCTCAGAACATGACCTTATTTGAAATAAGGTCTTTGCAGATGTAATTAGTTAAAATGAGATCATACTGGATTAGGATGGACCCTAATACAATGTTTGGTGTCTTTATGAAGAGAAAACAAGCACAGAGAAGAATAGCAAGGGGCAGCAGAGGCAGGAATTGGAGTGATGACATCTACAAGCCATGGTACCCCAAGAATTGCCAACAAATAATCTCCAGAAGCTAGAAGAAAACTGTTGGGAAAAAAAAATGTGCACAATGTGAAAGTTGCAAGTTAAGTTTTATTTGGGGCAAAATGAGGACTGCAGCCAGGAATGAGGACTGCATCCAGGAAGGTGGCATTTCAGATAGCTCTGAAAAACTGTTCCAAGAAGTCAAGGGAAGGAGGTAGGATATATAGGATTGTGTAACAAAGGTCAAATAGTTGGGACATCAAAAGATTATTGTTATTAAAGAAATCAGATATGTCAAGGTAAGGAATTTAATGCTTTTGTATGTATGGAGAGATTTAAGAGTCTGGCCTCACTGGAATCATTTCTTTGATATGCACCCCAGCTATCTGGGGCCACTATCCCATGTTTTCACATCCAGAATTTCCTTGGGGCTCACCATAGGGAGTGGCTGCAGTCTGATGGCTACTAGATGGCAGGTATTTCCTTTCAGAGTTCCCTCAGGACTTAATTTCCACCATCCATAGTGGCTGCAATTGCTGAAGACTATGACATCCTTTGTATACTGACATGGCAGAAAACGTTCCATTTCTTAGAGGTGTAGGATGGTTTCTCCCTCATAGCCTTTAAAAGAACTGATCCTGCTAGTACTGTTATTTTAGACTTCTGGTCTCCATGACTGTGAGAGAATACATTTTAGTTTTTCAAGTCACTAGTTTGTGGTAATTTCTTTCCTTCTACTTTAGGAAACTAATACAATTCATATAAACACTTCAAGGTAAATGTCTCTTGTCTCTTTTCAACAAATTATAAAACATTACTTGATTTTAAGCCCTGTGCTCACTCCATTGTCTTTTAGTCAAGCTCATTAAATAGTAAAGTGTGATGATTAGGCGATCTTATGAATATAAATTATCCAAAGAGTTTATGATAACTGACCACACACACCTTTTTATTCCAATTCCAAGAGGAACCTCTCTTGTTATTACTACCTCGCCAAAACCTGTGACCTAGTGGATAGCCAAACAGAGATAGTTTTGGTAATTTCTGAAGGAAAAGAAGTCTTTAATGCTTGAGGGAGGGAAAGTTAAAGATATTAGAAGACTATGCAATGCAAAGAATGTGTATATTTTGCATTAGGTTTTCAGAATAATCTGTTATAGGATACTGGGAATGACTGGGAATTCTAGGAGAGATCGCCTCTGCTCAAGTCAAGAAATCTTGGATGAGCATGGCTTGGAAGATAGGAATCGTAAACGTCACAACAAAAGTTGGGTTATCAACATGGACACTGAGTCATGTGTAGGTCGTGTGCAGGGTAGAATAGGAGAAACCAAAAGACAGGTTTGACTTTACTAAAGGAGCAAAATGGAGCATGTGGCACTCAGACAAGAAGTCACGAGAAGGAGGTGGTCTGGAAAGGGATGTGTGAACACTATCTGTCATGAAGGGCATGCCATCTCTTAGATTTGTGTTGAATTTGGAAGGTGAAGATAGCAAGGGAGTGGGGAACATCAGAGTCAAGAGATTCAGGATAGATGGGCAGATGGAAACTAAAACAGACTAAATCTATGGTAGGAAGTCAAATATCAGAAACTTAAGTTCATAGGAACAGAGAAAGAAAGTCCATTTTCCATTCCCTTTTCAAGATGTGAGATTTTGATAGAAATTAGAGGTTGTTTCACATGTTTAAGATTCCTTCATCTGTAGAATTAATACCTTACTTTGCAGTGTGGGTGAAAGGATTGTTTCTAGGCTGGCAATGAAAAGTATTTAGCAAATTTTAGTTCTCTTATCTCGATTGCGTAGTATCCCAAGCTACATACATCTTTTTCCAACTGTAATCTCAATGTCAGAGTTAAGAGTGGTCCACTTATTTATTTATTTATTTTTATACCCTTCTTATTAGCAAATGCTGTAGGAACATTTCTCAAATGAATAAAAAAATTATGAAAGCCAGTAACTTTTGGTATACAAAGAATTATGCTTACTTTGGCCACCTCACGTGAAGAGTTGACTCATTGGAAAAGACCCTTATGCTGGGAGGGACTGGGGGCAGGAGGAGAAGGGGAAGACAGAGGATGAGATGGCTGGATGGCATCACCGACTCGATGCACATGAATTTGGGTGAACTCCAGGAGTTGGTGATGGACAGGGAGGCCTGGCATGCTGTGATTCATGGGGTCTCAAAGAGTCAGAGAGGACTGAGCAACTGAACTGACTGAACTGATAGAGATAAAAGATAATAAAATCAAGTCTCTCTTTTTGAGCAACACATGTAAATTTTCGTGGGGACAAAAACACATTAAAAAAGACCAGAGCATACTGTGACAAACACCAAGTTGTAGTAGGTACAGAACACCATGGAGGAAAGGAATGCCTTGATTCCCCTAAATGTACTTTTTTTCTTCCTCTGATGGTTTGTTGATGTTATTTCCTACATAACCACAATCCCCACCTCTAATCTGTTCTTCTAAATCCTATCCTTCTATTAAATACTTTTTTTTTTTATTAAATACCAGTTTCTCCAAGAAGCCTTCTTGATTTTGGACAACCTGATAGAAACCTTACCATAGCACTTCAGACATTTTATGTGAATTATTTTATATCTTTATAGTGATTTTGGCTTACTTCCATCCCAAACCTTAGGGTCTTCAGAACAGATTTTCAATCTATTTTTATAATATGCTAACCCCTAACAGCTCTAACCTTGATATTTCATACCCAAAAGTCAATGTTTTTCTTTGAAAGTCCTTGAAATAAATTTTTGGTATGGTTGTTCAAGTTAAGAAATGGATTTCATTACTTTATCAGCAGATGAGGTGAATAAAACTATTGGAGAAATTGAACACAGCTAGTGGAGAAAAGTCATGCCTAAGCTTCTGGAACAAAGGAAAACAAAAAAATTTGAAGCCAAATTTCTTAGTAGTGAGGTCAGACAGAATTCATCTACCAGGAAAATGAAAAAAAACCCTCATTGTTTGCTATTTGCATCATTAAAACTCTTAATATGACCCATTACATTATTCCTGAGAAATTGTTAGAATTAACTAAGTAAAAGCATTTTAGGTACCTTTAGAATTTTCTAAGATATTTTAGAATTTCTTTTGCAATATTGGGTGAGACTTTAAAATGCTTCAAAATGTTGAGACTAGATTTTTTTTTTAAGGCATACATTGTAGCAAAAATTTTTAAAAATTTAAATATTTTCTAATTATTTACATGTTATATTTGTTTCTTATTACATGGCTCAGTTATAAAATGACAATAATGTATATGTTTACTCTTGAATTCTTAAGAGAAATATTACAAGGGAAAATATTAATATAAGGAAACAAATATGAAAGGTAACAGGTGGAGAGCTCAAAATACACACAAAATCCATTATTCCTGTGTAATTCAACACTTCAATTCAGTTCAGTTCAGCCACTCAGTCGTGTCTGACTCTTTGCGACCCCATGAATCGCAGCACACCAGGCCTCACTGTCCATCACCAACTCCCGGAATTCAAACTCATGTGCATAGAGTCAGTGATGCCATCCAGCTATCTCATTTTCTGTTGTCCCCTTCTCCTCCTGCCCCCAATCCCCCCCAGCATCAGGGTCTTTTCCAATGAGTCAGCTCTTCACATGAGGTGGCCAAAGTATTGGAGTTTCAGCTTTAGCATCAGTCCTTCCAATGAACACCCAGGACTGATCTCCTTTAGGATGGACTGGTTGGATCTCCTTGCAGTCCAAGGGACTCTCAAGAGTCTTCTCCAACACCACAGTTCAAAAGCATCAATTCTTCGATGCTCAGCTTTCTTTATAGTCCAACTCTCACATCCATACATGACCACTGGAAAAACCATAGCCTTGACTAGATGGATCTTTGTTGGCAAAGTAATGTCTCTGCTTTTCAATATGCTATCTAGGTTGGTCACAACTTTCCTTCCAAGGAGTAAGCGTCTTTTAATTTCATGGCTGCAATCACCATCTGCAGTGATTTTGGAGCCCCCCCAAAATAGTCTGACACTGTTTCCCCATCTATTTCCTATGAAGTGATGGGACCAGATGCCATGATCTTAGTTTTCTGGATGTTGAGCTTTAAGCCAACTCTTTCACTCTTTCACTTTCATCAAGAGGCTTACATCAACTTAAAAAATAGTCACAGCCTAAATGTTGAGAGTTACATTTTATTTGGTGGGAAATTTTAGGATGTCAAGCCTGGGAGACAGCATCTCAAGTAACACTGAGAGAACTGCTCTGAGATGGCAAGAAGAGAAACCAAATTATATAGAAGTTTTTTCCACAAAGGGCAAGTAGTCTTAACATCAAAACTGAAGTGAAAGTCATTCAGTCGTGTCTGACTCTTTGTGACCCCATGTACTATACAGTCCATGGAATTCATTAGGCCAGAATACTGGAGTGGGTAGCCTTTCCTTTCTCCAGGAGATCTTCTCAAACCAGGGATCAAACCCAGGTCTCCATCTTCTCAATCCAGAGATAGAACCCTAGTGTTCTGCATTTCAGACAGATTCTTTACCAGTGAGCCTCCAGGATAGCCCAAGAATACTGAAGTGGGTAGCCTATCCCTTCTCCAGTAGATCTTCCTGAACCAGGAATTGAACCAAGGTCTCCTGCGTTGCAGGTGGATTCTTTACCAACTGAACTACCAGGGAAGCCCTCAAAAGATAATGGTTAATTAGAGAAAACCAGATAATCCAAGTTAAGAAATTTAGCTCTTTTCTAGTATGGGAAGATAAGAAGAATTTGGACTCACTGAAATCATCCTTTTCATATGCATCTCAGCTATCTGGGGGCAGTATCCTGTGTTTTTCACATTCTCAGTTCACTTACCATAGGGAGTGGCTGCAGTCTGACAGCTGTTAGATCACAGGTATTTGTCTCCTTTTGAGTGCCTTTAGGGCTCCCCAGCTTACATTGGAAGTCTGGTATTGCTGATGACTATGACATCCTTGTTTACTGATATGTTACTTAAATTTCAACTCTAATAATCATCTTCCCTCTATTCCTCATCGAGTGGGCAAATGTTTGAATTCTAAATTCCTCAAATCCTGAAAATCATCTTCTTCTTTTTATAAACTTCACTCAAACCCTATTGATGAAATGATAGTTCTAGATGGTAGTTTATTTTAAATGTACTCTGATAAAGCAGGCTTCCCTTGTAACTCAGTTAGTAAAGAATCTGTCTGTTATGCAGGAGATCCAGGTTCAATTCCTGGGCCAGGAAGATCCCCTGGAAAAGGAAATGACAACCCACTTCAGTATTCTTGCCTGGAGAATCCCATAGACAGAGGAGCCTGGTGGGCTACAGTCCAGTTCATGTGGTCGTAAGGGTTGGAGACCACTTAGTGACTATACCACCACCACAACCACCTGATAAAGCATATAATCATACTCTCATGCTATATTAAAATGTGTTCATCTATTTTGTACATTAAATTCCTAATTTCTTTCAAAGTAGCCCCTGCTAAAAGATTAAAATGATCATCATAACTCTAACCTTAACACTGATTAGTAAAATTCAGTACCTCATAAAATGTTACCTTCTAGAGGAAGGATTAGTTTGAATATGAGATAATTTCAGTCTAGTTTTTTAAATCTACAGTCTTATTTTCTTGAGCCACCACAAAATGCTTTATAAATAGCAGCTTGCAAAAAAAAAAAAAAAATGGGTGTAGGTTCTGCTGAGAGAAAAGAAAATGGCTCCCTGGGAACGGAACTTCACTTGTGGCTTGACTCCTATCAGGGGCCAAAGCAAATATGAGCCCAGAGAATGAAGAGGGATGCTTCCGGTTTTGAATTGTTGTTACATTCACTGTAACATAACTCATTGTTCACCAAGCAAGACATAAGCTGTTAAATGGACTGGATGTGTTACTTATTGGAACTAGGCAAAGGGCTTAAAATCCTAGCTATTTCCTTATGCAAAGGATTGACTGTACCATTCATTTTCTGAGATAAACATCCTTAAAATTGTTGGCAATTTGCAATATGTGAACAGTGTACTTTTGGATTTGGGGATGCATAGCTGTGGTTTTGAATTCTCCTTCTGTTGCTTAGGTGTATATCCTTAGACAATTTTGTAAATCCCTCTGAGTCCCAATTTCCTTATCTTTGAAATCACTAATGTTTGTCTTCTAAGGGTTGTTGTGGAGATTTTAAATGAAATGACGTAAGTAAAATCTTTGGTGGACTGTGTGGGATGGGCCACCAAAAGGAAGAGGCACAGAAAGCAAGATTGTAATGAGCCAGGAGATTGTAATGCCCTTTTACTGTGCTCGCACTGAACCCCATACAAAAATTGATTCTGAAACTTACTTAGCAGAGCCTGTATTTGGCTTATCTCTCTATGTCAATGGCGACCTTCTTAAAGGAAGACACTGTCTTTTTTTTTTTCCTTCTTTTTTATTTCAAAATTTGACATAGTGGCTAACTCAGTTAGTTTTGATTAAATGTTTGTTTGTTAAATGAATAATAGAATAGCCTCAGAGACACTGTGACCTGAGAAAGATCTTGTCACCAGAGGCAGTGAAATCTTGGGACAACTGATCCATGGGTAAGCCACAAACCATTGATCTCAAATGCTCTTTTACCAATCCTAGATTAATGTGAGAACTATTTTTTAAAGTACAGATTTCAAGAAATGGGGATCTGTGAATCTGTAATTTTAACAAGCTACCTAGGTTATTCTAATGTGCAGTCATATTTTTCTTTGTCAGTTCTCAAGCTCTTAGCAGTCTTACTAATGACTCAACACAAATTTAGTATTAGAGTGCCCAAGGTCAACTAGCCAGGTCCCAACAAGAAGACTGAGAACAGTAGAGGCCAGCAGGAAAGGGAATTCTGAGAAATCTAGGCAAGCTTGCATGCAATAATGATCTTGGATGGTACTTGCCAAACTTCTCTGATTATTTAACCAGGACAGGAAATCAGAATAAAAATCTGAAAACAGGCTGGCAGGGTTGGAATTCTATCATCTCTTGGCAATATTTTATACCTCAGTTTCCTCATCTGTAAAATAAAGATAATCATATTTCTACTTTATAAGGTACTATGAAGACTAAATGAAAAAATCATGTAAAGCACAATGCTTGGCAGAGCTGTGTGCTCAATTCATACTACTATTACCTTCATCAGCAGCATCAATAACAAAACCATTATCATCTTTTAAGGGTTGAACAAGTCCTTCTTCATGAAGCCTTACCTGATTTTTCCAGTTCACAGATATTTAACTCTCTTTGAAGCACCTTAACAAATAAATTATGAAAAAATTTTAGCATCTAGTTATACACTCTCTTGTATAATGATGTTTTTCAGTAATATTTTCCTATCTTATTCTTAGATCTTTGTCCTATGAAGCAAAATATATGCTTACTGACAGTCTATAGCAAAAACGTTTCTTTTGGGTCAGAAATACAGTCATTTTCAAAATCACATATTAGATGAACAATTCTATTCTAAAAAACAATACCAATTATAGCCAATTCCCACTGGAACATTATAGAACATCATCAAAAACAATCAAAATGGAGGTAATTATTGTCACTTTGCAGCTTGTGCTTGGAAAATTAATTCCAACCACTGAAGCACATATCGAGAAGATGCTTTGGTTTTAAAAATAGGCCATACACATGCTTTGAGGTTAGAATTCTAAACACTAGTTACATTTTTGTATTTTCAAGAGAATTCCATATTGGAATTTTAGATTGTGCAAATATGAGACAAACTAGAAATAAATTTACTTAGCATCATTTAACTCTAAACTTGCTGGCTCCTAAACACAGCTGAAGAAGTTTTGATTATTATTTTCTTTTCTATGTCACTTTATCAAATATGGTTATAAAATAGATAATATCTTTCATCAGCTTTCAAATGATATTATATTAGGTTGAGGTTTCCCTAATATATGTGTACAGGTACATTCACACATGCATAAATATTGATAGCTTAACAAAAAGTAATTTTAATTTCATAAATGAATTCCGCTTGCTTTACTTTGTTTAGAATAATTAGGTAATTACTTAATTGTATTTTCTTAATTTGCTTTGTGTTTGATCTGAACATTTTGAGAATATATGGAATGATTAAAATCATTTAAGTATGTTAGTTGTAAAAAGAAAAAAGGAGAAAAATGGAAAAATTCCACCCATAATTGAAACCATGTACAAGCTCCTGTGTCCTTGTCTTTTGAAGTAAAATGGTGACTGTAGAGTTAATGATTGGGAAATACGAATATGTAGAGACAAAGAATTGGAGAAGAAAATGGCAACCCACTCCAGTGTTCTTGCCTGGAGAATCCCAAGGACGAGGGAGCCTGTGGGCTGCCGTCTATGGGGTCGCACAGAGTCGGACATGACTGAAGTGACTTAGCAGCAGCAGCAGCAGAGACAAAGAATAGCTGTTGGGTTGGGGAACTGGTAACAATTTAGACAACAATTCTGCCGCATGATGTAATCACCAAACCTCCAGTTCCCTGAAAGATATTGATAAAGGCCTGAGACATGTTCTGAAGTTGTTCTTATAGGAAGCAGACTGATCCAGATGAAAAACTGCTGACCACAAAAACATAGACCCTAGACTGGGTCTATGAAACCAGAAGGCTGATGATGCTTGAAACTTCACCTTGTTGCCAACCAATCTGAGAACCAATCCATATTTTATTTGTAATTTTCCCCTCTCTCAACATACTAGGAATTGCAAAGCATGGCATTCACATGAGGTTTTTATTATTGTTCAGTTACTAAGTCATGGCCAACTCTGCAAACCCCATGGACTCTAGCACACCAGGCTTCCCTGTCCTTTACCATCTCCCAGAGCTTGCTCAAACTCATGTCTATTGAGTCGATGATGCCATCCAACCATCTCATCCTCTGTCATCCCCTTCTCCTCCTGCCCTCAATCTTTCCCAGAATCAGGGTCTTTTCCAATGAGTTGGCTCTTTACATCAGGTGGCCAAAGTATTAGAGCCTCAGCTTCAGCATCAATCCTTCTAATGAATATTCAGCATTGGTTTCCTAATTCTACTCTAAAATTTTCTGTATATGGCTTAGCAAGCTTTCAACAATTTTAATGATTTAAAATTATGAATGTTACAATTTATAAATATATCCATAGAAGTGGAATCAAAGGACCCATATGACATATTAATTAGTGGCTCTAGCTCTGTACACTAAACTAAGGAGACAAACAATTCCAGCAATCCAGTGATCACATTGAAGGGCAAGTCTCACAGAGGGCAAGGTCAGAAAAATCTCAAAAGCAGAGCCAAAACTCATGTTAGAAAAAGATAAGGGAGGCATCTGGTTTTTAGAGGTCAGAATACCAAATAGGTAATAATTCTTAAAAGATATATACTTAGATCCTGAACCCAGGAATGAATTTTATAGCCAGTTTTTCGAAAATAGGAAAAGTACCTCCGCAACAGAGGAAAGGGTCAGAACAGGTGGGAGTTGGCATGAATTGTTTCCAGGTGTGCATTTTGATTTGTAGACTTCTAAGATTTTTAGAAGCTTGGATGACAATCAACGAGGGCTGGATGCCATAGTCAAAGGAGGTTTCCTGGTACAGCTGGAGGAAACCTAGAAGCTCCCAGTGTTCTGGTAGAGCCTTGGGTTCTGATCAACCCTGAGGGGAATGGGAGATGTCCACCACAGGGGTTCACTTAGTGTCACCCCGCTCTGCCAAGTTGTTCAGATGAGACATTCTCAAAATCATTCAGTGAAGTTTGTATTTTTGGTTAGAAATCCAGATACATTTCAGTTCAGTTCAGTTCAGTCTTTCAGTCGTGTCCGACTCTTTGAGACCCATGAACTGCAGCACGCCAGGTCTTGCTGTCCATCACCAACACCCGGAGTTCACCCAAACTCGTGTCCATCATGTCGGTGATGCCATCCAGCCATCTCATCCTCTGTTGTCCCCTTCTCCTCCTACCCTCAAACCCTCCCAACATCAGAATCTCTTCCAATGAGTCAACTCTTCACATGAGGTGGCCAAAGTACTGGAGTTTCAGCTTTAACATCACTCCTTCCAAAAAACCCAGGACTGATCTCCTTTAGAATGGACTGGTTGGATCTCCTTGCAGTCCAAGGGACTCTCAAGAGTCTTCTCCAACACCACACTTCAAAAGCATCAATCTTTGGCTCTCAGCTTTCTTCACAGTCCAACTTGCACATCCATACATGACCACTGGACAAACCATAGCCTTGACTAAACGGACCTTTGTTGGCAAAGTAATGTCTCTGCTTTTGAATAGGCTATCCAGGTTGGTCATAACTTTCCTTCCAAGGAGTAAGCGTCTTTTAATTTCATGGCTGCAGTCACCATCTGCAGTGATATTGGAGCCCCAAAAAATAGAGTCTGATACTGTTTCCACTGTTTCCCCATCTATTTCCCATGAAGTGATGGAACCGGATGCCATGATCTTCGTTTTCTGAATGACTCTCCTCTTTCACTTTCATCAAGAGGCTTTTGAGTTCCTCTTCACTTTCTGCCATAAGGGTGGTGTCATCTGCATATCTGAGGTTATTGATATTTCTCCCGGCAATCTTGATTCCAGCTTGTGCTTCTTCCAGCCCAGCGTTTCTCATGATGTACACTGCATAGAAGTTAAATAAGCAGGGTGACAATATACAGCCTTGATGTACTCCTTTTCCTATTTGGAACCAGTCTGTTGTTCCATGTCCAGTTCTAATTGTTGCTTCCTGACCTGCATATAGTTTTCTCAAGAGGCAGGTCAGGTCAGGTGGTCTGGTATTCCTATGTCTTTCAGAATTGTCCACAGTTTATTGTGAAGCACACAGTCAAAGGATTTGGCATAGTCAATAAAGTAGAAATAGATGTTTTTCTGGAACTCTCTTGCTTTTTCTATGATCCAGCGGATGTTGGCAATTTGATCTCTTGTTCCTCTGCCTTTTCTAAAACCAGCTTGAACATCTGGAAGTTCACAGTTCACATATTGCTGAAGCTTGGCTTGGAGAATTTTGAGCATTACTTTACTGGCATGTGAGATGAGTGGAATTGTGCGGTAGTTTGAGCATTCTTTGGCATTGCCTTTATTTGGGATTGGAATGAAAACTGACTTTTTCCAGTCCTGTGGCCACTGCTGAGTTTTCCAAATTTGCTGGCATAGTGAGTGCAGCACTTTCACAGCATCATCTTTCAGGATTTGAAATAGCTCAACTGGAATTCCATTACCTCCACTAGCTTTGTTCGTAGTCATGCTTTCTAAGGCCCACTTGACTTCACATTCCAGGATGTCTGGTCTAGGTGAGTGATCACACCATTGTGATTATCTGTGTCGTGAAGATCTTTTTTCTACAGTTCTTCTGTGTATTTTTGCCACCTCTTCTTAATATCTTCTGCTTCTGTTAGGTCCATACCATTTCTGTCCTTTATCGAGCCCATCTTCGCATGAAATGTTCCCTCAAGTGAAGTGAAGTGAAGTCGCTCAGCCATGTCTGACTCTTCGCGACCCTGTGGACTGTAGCCCACCAGACTCCTCCATCCATGGGATTCTCCAGGCAAGAATACTGGAGTGGGTTGCCATTTCCTTCTCCAGGGGATCTTCCCAACCCAGGGATCGAACCCGGTTCTCCCACATTGCAGGCAGACCTTTAACCTCTGAGCTACCAGGGAAGCTCTGCATTAAATGTTCCCTAGGTATCTCTAATTTTCTTGAAGAGATCTCTAGTCTTTCCCAGTCTGTTGTTTTCCTCTATTTCTTTGCACTGATTGCTGATGAAGGCTTTCTTATCTCTCCTTGCTATTCTTTGGAACTCTGTGCTCAGATGCTTGTATCTTTCCTTTTCTCCTTTGCTTTTCACTCCTCTTCTTTTCACAGCTATTTGTAAGGCCTCCCCAGACAGCCATTTTGCTTTTTTGCTTTTCTTTTCTATGGGGATGGTCTTGATCCCTGTCACCTGTACTATGTCATGACCCTCTGTCCATAGTTCATCAGGCATTCTATCTATCAGATCTAGTCCCTTAAATCCATTTCTCACTTCCACTGTATAATCATAAGGGGTTTGATTTAGGTCATACCTGAATGGTCTAGTAGTTTTCCCTACTTTCTTCAATTTAAGTCTGAATTTGGCAATAAGGAGTTCATGATCTGAACCACATTTAGGTCCCAGTATTGTTTTTGCTGACTATATAGAGCTTCTCCATATTTGGCTGCAAAGAATATAATCAATCTGATTTCAGTGTTGACCATCTGGTGATGTCCATGTGTAGAGTCTACTCTTGTGTTGTTGGAAGAGGGTGTTTGCTATGACCAGTGTGTTCTCTTGGCAAAACTCTATTAGTCTTTGCCCTGCTTCATTCCGTATTCCAAGGCCAAATTTGCCTGTTACCCCAGGTGTTTCTAGACTTCCTACTTTTGCATTCCAGTCCCCTATAATGAAAAGGACATCTTTTTGGGGTGTTAGTTCTAAAAGGTCTTGTAGGTCTTCATAGAACTGTTCAACTTTAGCTTCTTCAGCATTACTGGTTGGGGCATAGACTTGGATTACTGTGATATTGAATGGTTTGCCTTGAAAACGAACAGAGATCATTCTGTAGTTTTTGAGATTGCATCCTCATACTGCATTTCGGACTCTTTTGTTGACCATGATGGCTACTCCATTTCTTCTGAGGGATTCCTGCCCGCAGTAGTAAATATAATGATCATCTGAGTTAAATTCATCCATTCCAGTCCATTTTAGTTTGTTGATTCCTAGAATGTTGACGTTCACTCTTGCCATCTCCTATTTGACCATTTCCAATTTGCCTTGATTCATGGACCTGACATTCCAGGTTCATGCAATATTGCTGTTTACAGCATCGGACCTTGCTTCTATCGCCAGTCACATCCACAACTGGGTATTGTTTTTGCTTTGGCTCCATCCCTTCATTCTTTCTGGAGTTATTTCTCCACTGATCTCCAGTAGCATATTGGGTACCTACTGACCTGGGGAGTTCATCTTTCAGTATCCTATCATTTTGCCTTTTCATATTGTTCATGGGGTTCTCAAGGCAAGAATACTGAAGTGGTTTGCCATTCCCTTTTCCAATGGAGCACATTCTGTCAGACCTCTCCACCATGGGCCTCCCATCTTGGGTGGCCCTACAGGGCATGGCTTAGTTTCATTGAGTTAGACAAGGCTGTGGTCCATGTAATTAAAATGACTAGTTTTCTGTGATTATGGTTTGTGTGTCTGCCCTTTGATTCCTCTCACAACACCTACCATCTTACTTGGGTTTCTCTTACCTTGGACGTGGGGTATCTCTTCACAGCTGCTCCAGTGAAGCAGATACATTTAATAGTTGTCAAATCCAAATATTTGGATTTGGAGTTCTGGATCTAGACGTTGCCTCATGTTCAATTGTATATACCTCTGTCCCCTGTGAAGTCTTCATCCACTTAAATTTTCTCCAAAGGGGATAGTTTTGCCTCTTTAACTTACCAGATGCTGCTACTGCAGCTGCTAATTCACTTCAGTCGTGTCCGACTCTGTGCGACCCCATAGACGGCAGCCCATCAGGCTCTGCTGTCCCTGGGATTCTCCAGGCAAGAACACTGGAGTGGGTTGCCATATCCTTCTCCAATGCATGAAGTGAAAAATGAAAGTGAAGTCACTGAGTCGTGTCCAACTCTCACGACCCCATGGACTGCAGCCTACCAAGCTCCTCCGTCCATGGGATTTTCCAGGCAAGAGTACTGGAGTAGGGTGCCATCGGCTTCTCTGAGGATTCTACAAATACTTCTATTTGATATTAATCATTTTCATTCTCCAAGAGTTCTTTCGAATGTATAAATTTTGTGTGTGTGTGTGTGTGTGTGTTTTAAGTTCTTATTTTTATTTATTTTTTTAATTTAATTTAATTTTTAAACTTTACATAATTGTATTAGTTTTGCCAAATATCAAAATGAATCCACCACAGGTATACATGTGTTCCCCATCCTGAACCCTCCTGCCTCCTCCCTCCCCATTCCATCCCTCTGGGTCGTCCCGAATGTATAAATTATTTTGTTTTGATTGTACCCTTATTTCTTTGGTTCTATCTTGAGATAAAGTACAAATAGAATATTTCATTACTTATTGAATGCAGTTGTAAATTTTGTGTTTAATTTTCTCTAGACTAGGCTACCAACTCCAGTATTCTTGGACTTCCCTTGTGGCTCAGCTGGTAAAGAATCTGCCTGCAATGAGAGAGACTTGGGTTCAATCCCTGGGTTGGGAAGATTCCCTGGAGAAGGGAAAGGCTATCCACCCTAGTATTCTGGCCTGGAGAATTCCATGGACTGTATAGTCCATGGGGTCACAAAGAGTCAGACACTACTGAGTGACTTTCACTTTCAATATAAACTCAAATCCTTTTAAGATTAACCCTTAAGTTCGTTGCCCTTCCTTGATCATTTCTGGGGCTCTTCTTTGAACCCTCTTCAGTTTTCCTATATTCTTCTTAAAAGAAAGGAATTGGTGCTGACAGTAACTCTCTAATTAGACTCTGCTGCTCAAATGGCACGTAACTGTATAGCTTTTAAGTTATTTTTTTTCTATTGACATATTCCCTTTTAGTGATGGTACCACATTGCCCAAGGTAAGCATGTCTGTGGTGGTTTTTAAAGCCAAAAGCTGTTTGAGTCAACTTCCTTATCAACAGAACTCAACCCTAGAATGAAAGGGAAAGAAGTACTTTAATGAAAGCTTCCCTCTCAACTCTATGTTTTCAGTGACTCATCCCCAAAACCAGTTTTTTTTTTTTCCTTTCCTGCTATGACAGAGATCTTTTGTTAGATTGTCCTTAGAATTTGTTTAACAGTTGCTAAATGCCAATGGTGCTGACAAGAAGCAAGAATTAGGATCAGCTTCGGTTGTAAAGGTATCATATCCATACAGCTCTGCAATGCTGAAATGGGGAATATGTTTGTTTTATTTGGAGGGTATTATCACTCACAAATAATTGGCTTTCACTTACCAACTTTTAGCAAAACTATATATTTTTGCTGACTTATTAAATGGTAACATTCTACAGACCATTTTCTTTAGGTAGCAAGATATCATACTTTAATCTTATTTAGTAGGAAAATAACCAAAGGGATGACACTCACAGGCAAATAAAGTTAGTTGGATTTTTGATAAAGCAGCTTCTGCTGTTAGAATATATACATTTATTTGTTCTCAATCAAAGATGCCAGTAACTAGACAAATTATATTTATTATGTAAATTAACTAAGTAAGGAGGAAAAGGGGATAATAGAGGATGAGGGTGGTTGGGTAGCATCACCCACTCAATGGACATGAGTTCGAGCAAGCTCCAGGAGATGGTGAAGGACAAGGAAGCAAGTCCATGGGGTCCCAAAGAGTGGACACAGCTGAGCGATTGAACAATAATAACAAAACTAATTAAGTGTGCATGTGCATGCTAAGTGGCAGGTGGGTTTTTTACCACTAGCGCCATCTGGGAAGCCCAATTAAATAAGTAAATAACTAAATGCCTGCATGCTAAAGAATGCTTCAGTCCTGTCCGACTCTTTGGGACCCCATGGACTGAAGCCCACTAGGCTCCTCTGTCCATGGGATTGTCCAGACAAGAATACTGGAGTGGGTAGCCATTCCCTTCTCCAGAGGATCTTCCAGACCCAGGGACTGAACCTGAGTCTCTTATGTCTGCTGCATTGGCAGCTGGGTTCTTTCCCACTAGCACCACCTGGGAAGAAAATAGCTAAATAAATTACCTCCAAAATGAATGAAGAAAGAAGGAAAAAAGAAAAAGAAGGAAAAAATGCAAGTGAATAGAATCCTGCAAGTGCAGGTAGCATTTAAAATTAAATTTCTCTAAAGAAGTTAATATAAGTTATTTTGATAGATGTGATATATGTGCCAGGCAGGCAAAGGAAAACTGAATATGACATCTCTGATTTGAAGTTACCTTTCTTACTTTATTGAGGCTTCTCTGCTGGGCCAGACAGTAAAGAATCTGCCTGCAATGAGGGAGACCCAGGTTTGATCCCTGGGTCAGGAAGATCCTCTGGGGAAGGAAGTGGCTACCCACTCCAGTATTCTTGCCTGGAGAATCCTATGGACAGAGGAGCCTGGCAGGCTACAGTCCACAGGCTCACAAAGGGGCAGACATGACTGAACGATTAACACTTTTCTTCCCTCTGATGTTATTATTTGTACTCTTAGTCTTAACCTCTTAGGAGCTTGAAATATTGAGTTATACATAAAGAGAATCAGTTTTTCTTAGCTGTGTATTGTTATACCAATAGAAATTTATGAGCACTCAAAGGCAGTTGCTTTATTAAAATGGGAACCATTGACTAGATTTGTGTGACTCTTATGATAGAGAGGACCTGCCAGAGTTGCTGGTACAGAGTAGATTCTCTGTAAGTTGTTTTTAGTGAGAGGGAAACATACTGTAGGGATTCCCTTAAAACAAAATTTAACAAATAATGGAAAACTAGAGTGGGATAAACAAAATGTGTTACATCCTCTGGTAGCATCCATTTCATTGATAAGACACACAAAATGAGATTTGAGATGCTCTACATTCACAAAATACATGGGAATTTTCTACCTTGTATTCCATTTGGAGATGATTTAAAATGGTTCAGATCAATCTCAGACTTGTCAAAAACATACATTCTTTAATTTCTAAGGCTTCCCAGGTGGCTCAGCTGGTAAAGAACTCTCCTGCTAGTGCAAGATATGCAAAAGACGTGGGTTCAATCCCTGGGTCGGGACGATCCCCTGGAGAAGGAAATGGCAACCCACTCCAGTATTCTTGCCTAGGAAATCCTATGGACAGAGGAACCTGGTGGGCTACAGTCCATTGATTTCTAATATTTTTTCCTTAATTCAAATAAATGTCAATCCAACTTCTTTATCTATCTTATCCAAAATGTCTCAAGTGTCCAACTGTTTTATTCATACCAAAGTCTCTACTCTTTTCTTCCTTCACCAGGATAATGATAGATATTTGCAGGAAATATTTAGTTCTGTTTATCCAAGTTACATTGCATGAATTGCATAAATTCATTTATGATTTCTTTAAAATATACACAACAGAGATTGTGGCTGGTTGGGATCTAATTAAAATTAAAAGCTTCTGCACAACAAAAGAAACTATATGCAAGGTGAAAAGACAGACTTCAGAATGGGAGAAAATAATAGCAAATGAAGCAACTGACAAACAACTAATCTCAAAAATATACAAGCAATTCCTGCAGCTCAATTCTAGAAAAATAAACGACCCAATCAAAAAATGGGCCAAAGAACTAAATAGACATTTCTCCAAAGAAGACATACAGATGGCTAACAAACACATGAAAAGATGCTCAACATCATTCATTGTCAGAGAAATCCAAATCAAAACCACAATGAGGTACCATTTCACTCCAGTTAGAATGGCTATGATCCAAAAGTCTACAAGCAATCAATGCTGGAGAGGGTGTGGAGAAAAGGGAACCCTCTTACAATGTTGGTGGGAATGCAAACTAGTACAGCCACTATGGAGAACAGTGTGGAGATTCCTTAAAAAAACTGGAAATAGAACTGCCATATGATCCAGCAATCCCACTGCTGGGCATACACACCGAGGAAACCAGAATTCAAAGAGACACGTGAACCCCAATGTTCATCGCAGCACTGTTTATAATAGCCAGGACATGGAAGCAACCTAGATGTCCATCAGCAGATGAATGGATAAGAAAGCAGTGGTACATATACACAATGGAGTATTATTCAGCCATTAAAAAGAAAACATTTGAATCAGTTCTAATGAGGTGGATGAAACTGGAGCCTCTATACAGAGTGAAGTAAGCCAGAAAGAAAAACACCAATACAGTATACTAATACATATATATGGAATTTAGAAAGATGGTAACAACAACCCTGTATTCGAGACAGCAAAAGAGACACAGATGTATAGAACAGTCTTTTGGACTCTGTGGTTGAGAGGGGGATGATTTGGGAGAATGGCATTAAAACATGTATAATATCATACAAGAAATGAATCGCCAGTCCAGGTTCAATGCAGGATACAGGAAGCTTGGGCCTGGTGCACTGGGATGACCCAGAGTGATGGTATGGGGAGGGAGGTGGGAGTGGGGTTCAGGATGGGGAACATGTGTACACCCATGGCGGATGCATGTTGATGTATGGCAAAACCAATACAATATTGTAAAGTGAAAAAAAAAATAATAAAAAAATAAAAAAAAATATTATGATCAAAAGAATCTGCTAGATCAAATCTAGAATTCAAAATCACCAAAAGAGGGAAAATGTGGCTTAAAGGGCAAGCTAACTTGTACGTATTTGTAACAAGTATACCCTTCTGACATTATAAGTGTGTATCCTTATGGGCATAAAGAAATGAATACTTGATTCTTGGAGAAAGAATATGTCTTGAAGCAGCCATGAAAGTAAAGGCAAAAGAAACACCAGTGACTAAAAGGAGGCAGGCTGTGTGTGACTAGTAATTATTATAATCTGTAAAATAGCTCCCTGTTCATCACACAAGATGAGGGACTTGGTTTGGCTGAAGATGTTATTTAATTGACCTGTACTCAGAGCTCAAGTTAAAGCTTATGTGTTCTCTGATTTGTTTATCCCAAGGCCTTGAAGCAGTCTTAGTGCTGTGTGTGTGCCCTTGTACAGTAAGTACTGGTAAAGGCTTTCTGAGTGGTTCATGCAATGAATACCTTTTGGGTACACATGGAAAAGTGCTGCCAAATCATTCAGTTCCTTCACATTTTAAAGAGCACTCATTCAAGGAGACTGATGTGAACTTCGGTTCTGCTGTTGCTTAACTGCTTATCATTGACTGAATTATTCAACCTCAATGAACTGTTCATCTCTAAAATAGATTCATAAGAATATTAATAAGATTAACTGAGGACACATATGTAAAAAAATAATATTTCAGGGCAGAATGACTCAGAGCAAAGTGAGTATTATGATCAGATATACATAAACTTACACTTGGCCAGTGAAAAATTGGGTTATTATTGGTTCGACATGTGACTTGGAAGTGTTTCCTGCTATGACTGGAATAGATTTCCTTTCACCTTGATGTTGGGTTTGGCTACAGGAAATGCTATGACCAATGGAGTGTTAGTGGAAGTATAAAGGCTATGAAAGGCAGCATATGTTCCCCCTCTCTCCCTTTCTCTTTTGCACTGGCCCGAGGAGAACATTTCCAAGTTGGTCTGTCCTTGAAAAAAAATGAGAAGGCATATAGAGTAAGCGAGCTCAGACTGCTAATTGGAGTGAAGTAGATGATCCACAGTTTATCTTTAGGCCAAGAAGTAATAAATGAATACTTCTTGTTGTTGGTTAGTGGAAACTTCAGAGTTGTGTGTTATCTTAGCACTCAGTTCAGTTCAGTTCAGTTCAGTGGCTCAGTCGTGTCCGACTCTTTGCGACCCCATGAATCGCAGCACGCCAGGCCTCCCTGTCCATCACCAACTCCTGGAGTTCACCCAGACTCATGTCCATCGAGTCAGTGATGCCATCCAGCCATCTCATCCTCTGTCGTCCCCTTCTCCTCCTGCCCCAAATCCCTCCCAGCATCAGAGTCTTTTCCAATGAGTCAACTCTTTGCATGAGGTGGCCAAGTTTCAGCTTTAGCATCATTCCTTCCAAAGAACACCCAGGGCTGATCTCCTTCAGAATGGACTGGTTGGATCTCCTTGCAGTCCAAGGGACTCTCAAGAGTCTTCTCCAATACCACAGTTCAAAAGCATCAATTCTTCGGCGCTCAGCCTTCTTCACAGTCCAACTCTCACATCCATACATGACCACAGGAAAAATCATAGTCTTGACTAGATGAATCTTGGTTGGCAAAGTAATGTCTCTGCTTTTGAATATGCTATCTAGGTTGGTCATAACTTTCCTACCAAGGAGTAAGCGTCTTTTAATTTCATGGCTGCAGTCACCATCTGCAGTGATATTGGAGCCCCCCAAAATAGAGTCTGATACTGTTTCCACTGTTTCCCCATCTATTTCCCATGAAGTGATGGAACCGGATGCCATGATCTTCATTTTCTGAATGACTCTCCTCTTTCACTTTCATCAAGAGGCTTTTGAGTTCCTCTTCACTTTCTGCCATAAGGGTGGTGTCATCTGCATATCTGAGGTTATTGATATTTCTCCCGGCAATCTTGATTCCAGCTTGTGCTTCCTCCAGTCCAGTGTTTCTCATGACGTACTCTGCGTATAAGTTAAATAATCAGGGTTATAATATACAGCCTTGATGTACTCCTTTTCCTATTTGGAACCAGTCTGTTGTTCCATGTCCACTTCTAACTGTTGCTTCCTGACCTGCATACAAAATTTTCAAGAGGCAGATCAGGTGGTCTGGTATTCCCATCTCTTGAAGAATTTTCCACAGTTTATTGTGAACTGCACAGTCAAAGGCTTTGGCATAGTCAATAAAGTAGAAATAGATGTTTTTCTGGAACTCTCTTGCTTTTTCCATGATCCAGCAGATGTTGGCAATTTAATCTCTGGTTCCTCTGCCTTTTCTAAAACCAGCTTGAACATCAGGAAGTTCACGGTTCACATATTGCTAAAGCCTGGCTTGGAGAATTTTGAGCATTACTTTACTAGTGTATGAGATGAGTGCAATTGTGTGGTAGTTTGAGCATTCTTTGGCATTGCCTTTCTTTGGGATTGGAATGAAAACTGACCTTTTCCAGTCATGTGGCCACTGCTGAGTTTTCCAAATTTGCTGGCATAGTGAGTGCAGCACTTTCACAGCATCATCTTTCAGGATTTGGAATAGCTCAACTGGAATTCCATCACCTCCACTAGCTTTGTTCCTAGTGATGCTTTCTAAGGCCCACTTGACTTCACATTCCAGGATGTCTGGCTCTAGGTCAGTGATCACACCATCGTGATTATCTGGGTCATGAAGATCTTTTTTGTACAGTTCTTCTGTGTATTCTTGCCATCTCTTCTTAATATCTTCTGCTTCTGTTAGGTCCATACCATATCTGTCCTTTATCGAGCTCATCTTTGCATGAAATGTTCCTTTGGTATCTCTGATTTTCTTGAAGAGATCTCTATTCTTTCCCATTCTGTTGTTTTCCTCTATTTCTTTGCACTGATTGCTGAAGAAGCCTTTCTTATCTCTTCTTGCTATTCTTTGGAACTCTGCATTCAGATGTTTATATCTTTCCTTTTCTCCTTTGCTTTTTCCTTCTCTTCTTTTCACAGCTATTTGTAAGGCCTCCCCAGACAGCCATTTTGCTTTTTTGCTTTTCTTTTCTATGGGGATGGTCTTGATCCCTGTCACCTGTACTATGTCATGAACCTCTGTCCATAGTTCATCAGGCACTCTATCTATCAGATCTCGTCCCTTAAATCTATTTCTCACTTCCACTATATATATCATAAGGGATTTCATTTAGGTCATACCTGAATGGTCTAGTGGTTTTCCCTACTTTCTTCAATTTAAGTCTGAATTTGGCAATAAGGACCTCATGATCTGAGCCACAGTTAGCTCCCAGTCTTGTTTCTGCTGACTGTATAGAGCTTCTCCATCTTTGGCTGCAAAGAATATAAGCAATCTGATTTTGGTGTTGACCATCTGGTGATGTCCATTTATAGAGTCTTCTCTTGTGTTGTTGGAAGAGGGTGTTTATTATGACCAGTGCATTTTCTTCGCAAAACTCTATTAGCCTTTGCCCTGCTTCATTCCTTATTCCAAGGCCACATTTGCCTGTTACTCCAGGTGTTTCTTGACTTCCTACTTTTGCATTCCAGTCCCCTATAATGAAAAGGACATCTTTTTTGTGTGTTAGTTCTAAAAGGTCTCGTAGGTCTTCATAGAACCGTTCAACTTCAGCTTCCTCAGCGTTACTGGTTGGGGCATAGACTTGGATTACCGAGATACTGAATGGTTTGCCTTGGAAATGAACAGAAATCATTCTGTCATTTTTGAGATTGCATCCAAGTACTGCATTTCAGACTCTTTTGTTGACCATGATGGCTACTCCATTTCTTCTGAGGGATTCCTGCCTGCAGTAGTAGATATAATGGTCATCTGAGTTAAATGTACCCATTCCAGTCCATTTTAGTTCACTGATTCCTAGAATGTCGACATTCACTCTTGCCATCTCGTGTTTGACCACTTCCAATTTGCCTTGATTCATGAACCTGACATTCCGGGTTCTTATGCAATATTGCTCTTTACAGCATCGGGCCTTGCTTCTATCACCAGTCACATCCACAGCTGGGTATTCTTTTTGCTTTGGCTCCATCCCTTCATTCTTTCTGGAGTTATTTCTCCACTGATCTCCAGTAGCATATTGGGCACCTACTGACCACTGACTGCTATATGGTCCCACTCAATTATCTTGAATGCAGAATTGATTTTTTCCCAAAGCTGTTTAGATGATTTACCATTTAATCTCTTAACATGTCTGTAAGGTCATGAATATGATAGTCTCTCTGTACATTTATGGAAATTTGTGGACTAAGAAGCAAAATATCTTTTAGCATTAAATCTGGTATCTTAACATAATTTTATATATTATTCATAAAGCTTGCTGTATATTTCATTGTATTTATTTTAAAATATGGAATATGAATAGACTGGTTTATATATACTTTATCTCTGTGATAGCATTTATGAAATTTACTTCTAACAGGCATAGTCCTCCTCTTGAGTCACATCTGCTGACATCAGATAGTAAAACAGTCTCAGAAAATTCTGAAACTTCCAAGTCCTTTAGGTCTGTCTTCATTGGAAGAGATCTAGAGTATTGGTTTAATTATGTTGCTGAAATATGGGGATAAAGTGATGGGGGGAGCTCTCCATTTTCTGCAGTGTTTACATTCATAGCCTTAACTGGACAGCTTCAGCTTTCTCTGCGTATGTAGGGTAGAGATATGCTGAAGTACAAAAAAGAAAAAAAGGTCCCAGAATAGAAGATGAAAGAACAGAGATGCTTATTTCTGTCTCATAGTTTAATAGTAGTAATAGTTTTAAAGTGACTCATCTTGGAAGGGACAACAACTCTGATCCTCATGGTTACTGGTGTAATCAAGTTTCTTCTATGATATAACTCTGCTATCAAATAGAACACCTTTATTATGTCATAAGGTTAAAACAAAGTCAGTGACAGGCTCCACTTTCTAGCAGAGTGACATCAGACAAGATACTCTGGAGTGTCAGTTGCTTTATCTTTAAAATGAGAACTAAAATACTCATCTTGGAGAGTTATAAAATATAATGGGATATTTGTTTAAATACTTGAAACACTGGCTGGCACCTGCTGAGCATCTAGTCAGCGTATCCTGTTGCAATTATAGTCACCATAGAGGTTCTGTATCATAATGGCAGGGGATCAGCATTGATCTGTAGGTACTATTCAGGCTGTTGTTATTTTTGAAATGAACTTGAGATCTAGATTTCCACTTGAATAAGATCCTCAGAAGGAACTTTCACTTTTTCACACCTCTACATGACTCTCCTCACACCATGCCCTGGTGTGGTCCAAGCACATATGCTGTGTCCCATATTGCAGCAGTCCCCAAACTTTTTGACACCAGGGACCAATTTCGTGGAAGACAGTTCTTCTATGGAGAGGGTGGGATGGTTTCAGGTTGATTCAAGCACATTGCATTTGTGTACTTTATTATTACATTAGTTCTGTCTCAAATCATCAGATGTTAGATCTTGGAGTTTGGGAACTCCTGCCATATTGGATTTGGTCAACTGGAGCCTCCTTGGACCCTCACTTGTTCTCACAGCCTGATTTCTACCAGTGTTGCTCCACCCTTCTCCCCACTCCACCCCTACCCCCGACCCCACCGCCTCTAGTGGTAATAGAGATGCACAGTGCAAGCCATATAATTCTCCACCAAGTAGTCATTTGAGATTGTTCATGAAAGAAGAGGATCTATTCCTGCAGAGCCTTAAGAGCTCAGCTTAGTCAGCCCCTGACCACTCCATAGAGTTCTGTGGTCTGAGACATCACAAAGCAGGCCTGAGGACAGCTTTACAATAAGCCTAGATAGGGGCTAACAAACCCAATTTGGCTCCAAACATACTCTGTCTTGCCTACTCCCTAAGGCATACCCCACTCCCTAAGGCATACCCTACTCTAAGGCGGTAGAATGGATTTCATCTTGGTTGCTCATGGAACTGCCATCCTCAGTGAAGATCCCAAAATTTTCCATGAAGATTTCCTGGCCTGTATGACCTCATGGTCTCTGGTGGGTGGAGATTACCTTGTATTTTTGCTGCCTGAGTGTAGTAAGCATATTCAAACCTGTCACCTTCACCCAACACACTCACTAGAACTGCACTGCGCAATATGATATTGGACTATCTGTGGCTACTGAGATCTTTAAATGTGGCTAATCTTAATGGAGATGTACTGAAATTTTAAATGTATACCAAGTCTCAAAAGATATGCTTAATATGAAAAAAATTAAATATCACTAAATAATTTTTATATTGATGTCAAAGTATTTTGGAAATATTGAATTAAATAAAATGCATTGTTAAAATTAATTTCATTTGCTTTTCTTAAATGCAGTTACTAGGAAATTTAAAATTACATATGAGACTCATATTTCCATTGGACAGACTGCAACAGTTTCTATGGGCTCAAGCCATGTGGGAATATAAATTTCAACTCTGTCTAGGTCCCAATAAAGTTGATTTATATGTCCACATTAGACAAAATATAATCAGAAAAGCAGAACCATTAGGAGCTATATTCATTCATTCATTCACGTATTTATATTAAGGGTTTTATTACAGGGGTTTGACCTTCCACAGTGGTGAGAGTTGATGAGCAGGCACAGTGAGGCTGTTGTCTTGTATCTGATCCTAAAGCTGGAAGTCCACAAGGATAAGGGAGCTGTGTGGCAAGTGGAGGTGAGCAGGGAGAAGCTGGAAGCCGTAAGCATCTGTTCTTATTCTTTCACCTCCATGGCCTGGGTTTCCTGGAGAAACTGGGGCCCTTTTTCATCCTGTAGCTACACATGCACACACACACACACACACACACACACTCTTTGGAAAAGCAGAGAAATCAATGGAAGAGTAGTTGTTTCAGACTTAGCCCCTGTTTCACAACAATAAGATGAGCCAGAGGATAAGTGATGATTTGTATGACCTGGGAAAATGGTTGCTGCTTTACTTCCATCCTCCAAATCTGAGTTTGTCTGTGGCTCACCACCTGTGGATACATAAAGGGATAGGAAATCATCGTAGCCAAGTGGATACAATATAAAGCCCTGCAGTGTCTCTTCGTGTGTGTCTTTTAAACAATGCTTATGATCCATCCTCTGTGTATAGTGTCATCAAGGATATAGGCATATCCTGTCTTGTCTTTCTCTTCTCTTTGTGCAGGTGTTGAACACATGTGCATTTGTCTTCTTGGGGTATCTCTGTTGCTGTTTCTTTGGGGCCCATTTCTTTCTCTGACTTCCTGTCTTTCTCTTCCTATGTCCTCATCACTTGGTCTCTTGCCTGTCTTCTTCATTCTCTTCCTGTTTTATGACCAAGAGACTAAATTTCTTTTAGCAATTTTTTAGTCCATTTAGTGAAGATATTTTTGTGATCTCTATTCCTAATGTTCAAATAGACTGCAGGGCAATTTGGACTTCCTTCTAGAAAAAAATTAACAAACTTTAAAACAAAAGATGAAAGGGCCCAGATTAATCTTTTCTATAGGTAAATAGCCTGGAGAAATAGTCTAATCAATATTAAAAGTAATTGATTCCAAGCTTTAATGGATGCCTTCAAGCAGCTCTGACAGCGGTCTGGCATCACCTCTGCCACCATGCCGTGTTTGACCAGTACTCCAGCTGGTTTTTAAAGAATATCTATCACTTCATTTCACTGTTTTTCATTTTCCAGGTTAAAGATTGCCTCATGCATGTCAGAGCAGATAGCCACCTCTAAAATTAAGGGATCTCTTGAAAGATTTTCTTTTCCCAAGTGTTTTCTAGGGATCTTTTAAAACCATCTCTATTTCTATGACTAAACAAATTATCAAACATAATATTTCCCATGTGGATTTTCTTATTCTTTGTCTCACTCCCCTGTGGACTAGATTAACAAGACATTTTTCTTCTGTAGCCTAAAGGCATGGCAATTTGGGTTTGGAAGGAGGGTAATTTGGAAACCTAACATCTCCAGTGATGTTGGAGGCATTAAGTAATAGGGAAGATTTGGACTTGGAGAACAGCAGGGAACAGTGGGATACTTGAGTGGAGAAAAAGAAATGTTAGGAGACAGGCAAGATGGGAGAGCCCAAACATATTTTCTCTGCTTCTTGGCTTAACTGGGACAGACCTTCTGCTGCTGCATATCTTCCAAAAAAATCTCACATCTGAGTTTGTCATGAGTTCGAGATACCTTGCTCTCTATGTGGGTTCAGGCTGTCTCTGGGCAGGAAGGGGTAATGTTCAGGATGGAGAACCATTCACGAGAGCTAACCCTTTCTCTCATGGGCACATAAACTCCCACACTGCACACCCATACCTACTCACAATTGGAAAAGGTTGAATGACAACAATAACATTGATATCTGACATTGCTATAGAATTTTAGATTTTACAGAATGTTTTCGCATACGTGGTCTCTCAGAATGAAGAAAGTAAGAGTCGGAGATGACAATCAGGAAGAGCTGTGGAGAGAGTGAATAAGAAAGAATAGAGAATATCCACGGGGTTGCAAAGAGTTGGACACGACTGAGCGACTTCACTTTCACTTTTCACTTTCATGCATTGGAGAAGGAAATGGCAACCCACTCCAGTGCTCTTGCCTGGAGAATCCCAGGGATGGAGGAGCCTGGGGGGCTGCCCTCTATGGGGTCGCACAGAATTGGACACGACTGAAGTGACTTAGCAGCAGCATATAGGGGAAAAAGTGCCTGTGGGTGGGGACTAGTGAAAAAAGTTACCATTGTAAAGCATGCAAGTTAACTGAAAAAACCTGGAACATTATCACTCGTCTATTCAAACAATGACTATTGTTTTCTGTAAGTGCCTTTCGGCATCTTGAAAGGAGATGCAGCAGATTGGAGAGTGCCAGTGTGTTACGGTCTAGACTCCAAAGTTAGTTAAGCACATTTGGAAGAAATTAGTGCCAAGATGTCAGCAAAGGACAGCTCTGCAGGCTGCTTTTACTTAGTAGTCCGTATGAACTGGGGCCTAAAAAAAACTTCAAGCCTTGAAGGATTTGGAACCCTGAAGGCCCACGTGAATTTCATTCAGCTCTTTGGCTCTGGGCAAGCACGGCTGAACAGCCCTCATGCTGTCACCTCATTCAGCACTCAGGATCTGATGGCCAACTAAGAGTCCAACCTGACCTCGCTGACACAGCCAGGACTGTGTCATAGGACTCAGGACGGACTGACTTGTCAAGTCTGAGAAAAACAGTTCTATGGGTCTCGCTACCCTATCCCAGAAAGCTGATACCAAGAGGGAGAAAGACCAACCACCTGTGCTCTTGAAGGATTGATGCCACTTAGTTCCTGAGACATTGCTCTCATGTTGATTAAATGCCTTTTTTCCCACCTAGTTTATGGTGGCTACATCCAAACTAAGATGATTTTGATCTTAGAAGCAAAGTTGCTTTTTCTTCTCTTTCTCTTCTCACTGCTGCCCTCTCCAGCATATCTTTTCAGGCATCCTTGATAAGCAGAATTGGAGTGTTCAGAACAGTAGGCTTCGTGAGACTTTTCAGATTTGCTGTGATCTTCTCTATAGCGTGGCTCTCCCTGATGCAAGAAAAAAGAAAAGAAAAACCACATGCTTTCAGACCTGACTGCCCCTTAATAGAGGCATCATAACTGGTCTTGTATTTTCTAATTTTCAATGGGAGGTGATCTTGTTGGATTGTTTCCAAGTCTGCTTGAGTTTTGATAATGTGTGATGGAAACAACTTAAATGCCTTCTGTAAGAACCCACAGATTTGCTTCTTGTCATAAGCATATGTTTCTTGTCTCTAAATTATTAGCAGATTGGCCCAAAGTTTTGGAAGCTTTCAAAACATGAAGATGAAGTTTTATTCAAATATGGAGAATTTGGGAGTGTCTCTTACAATAGGTCACTAAATGGTATCAGTGCACAGCTTGTCCCTGGCTCAACGGTAAGGAGTCCACCAGACATGTGGGAGACCTGGGTTCGATCCCTGGGTTGGGAAGATTCCCTGGCAGAGGGCATGGCAACCCACTCCAGTATACTTGCCTGGAGGATCTCCATGGACAGAGCAGCTTGGTGGGCTACAGTCCATGGGGCCGCAAAGAATTGGACATAACTGACGGACTAAGCACAGCACAGCTTGTCAATACGAGTAAGGGGATGGATTTGAAAGGGTGTGGAAAATGTAGGGTGTGCAAAAGCTGTGATGCAGAGATGAGATGGAAAATGATGGCTTCTCTGTCCTGCCTGGAAAGTGTCTGGGGCCAGGGTATGTAGTGACAAAGTGGGAGATACCTATAGACTGTCCTTGCAAGAATGTGTAAAAGTTAGGTCATGTGAAGCCTTGGAATTTGAAGACCCTGCCCAGAGACAGATTGCCTTACTTGCTGGTGAGCTAGGTCCAGAAGCCTGGTAGGGCCAAAAGGATGAAGATACTATCAGAATTACATTCTTTTTCAGTTAAGGACTCCAGGAAAGGAGCTCTCAGTGCAAACTGATCTTATACAGTAAGTCCCTTACATAAGAACAAGTTCTGTTCCAAGAGTGCATTCTTAAGTTCAATTTGTCTGTAAGTCCAACAATGTTAGCCTCGGTACCCAACTAACACAATCAGGGGGCTCAGACAGCAAAGAATTTGCCTTCATTTCAGGATACCCAGATTCCATCCCTGGGTTGGGAAGATTCCCTGGAGTAGGAAATGGCTACCCACTCCAGAATTCTTTCCTAGAAAATTCCAAGGACAGAGGAGCCTGGTGGGCTATAGTCCCTGAGGTCACAAAGAGTCAGACATGACTGAGCAACTAGCACTGAACTGTAATGGGTTTATAATACTTCTCACACAAGTAATTCATAAAAAAATAAAATAATAAAATATTTTTAATCTTACAGTATAGTACCTTGGAAAGTATAGGTACCAGTTACATTACCATTGCTTTTATGCTTGCTTTTTAATCCTGGGCTTGAAAGTAAAATACCATGCTACTGTACTCTATTCAGTGCTGTGCTGTGCTTAGCCACTCAGTTGTGTCTGACTCTTGGCGACCCTATGAACTGTAGCCCCACCAGGCTCTTCTGTCCATGGGAGTTCTCCAGGCAAGAACACTGGAGTGGGTTGCCATGCCCTCCTCCAGGGGATCTTCCCATCCCAGACATTGATCCCAGGTCTCTGACACTGCAGGCAGATCTGAGCCACAAGAGAAACCCATGGATACTGGAGTAGGTGGCTTGTCTCTTCTCCAGGGGATCTTCCCGACCCAGGAATCGAACAGGGGTCTCCTGCATTGCAGGTGGATTTTTTAGCAGCTGAGCTACAGGGAAGTCCCACTCCATAGAGTGCTGGACAGTAAAGTACACAAAAGCACAAGCACTTATAGAGGATGCACGTGTGACAATGTACACCAGACACATGAACTAACTTATATGATTGAACATGTGAACGCATGTTCACATCTTTGAAAGTTGGCAACTTGAAGGTCCATATGTAGAGGACTTACTGTATACTGAATTGCTTAGAACAGACATCTGGGAGATTTACACTGCATTTCACTATAGTAAGATGTCATGAGTTCCTTTGATGTGACACATTATGTTGTGTCTTCATAAATGCTGGATTAGGTCATGTCTACTGGCTAAACTCCTTTCATGGAAAACTACAAAGAGAGTAAAAATATGCATAATATTATTTTTCTGCCATCTCTTTATCTTAATTCTACCAAGGAACAATATATGATTTTAACCTGGGATTGCTTGGGGAGTAACCATTATTTCAAGGACAAACCAAGGATTTGGTTTATATGTTCAGTCTTGTATCATGCAGTTTAGCGAGGAGACACAAAAGTAAACTGAGTAGGCATATTCTTGAATTATTTTGCCATGTTATCCATAATCATATTTTGTAATTATTTGTTTTTCTTGTAACCATGCTCATTATAGAGCTCTTGAAAAGTACAGAACATAATATAAAATATTACCAATAGTTTCACCAGCAGAGGCCATCACTATTAACATTTGGAAACACTTTTCTGTGGTTGTTTTCCTTGGCTCTGTAAATTATATTATTAGCAAAAATTTTTTTTTAATTTAAAAACCAGGCATGATTCTTATTTCCTCTTAATAAAGAGGGCTGTAATAATCCAGCACTGATTCTCAGCAATGTTTTCAATAGACCAAACTTGTGTCTGCTGTCTCTAAGATTCTCAGCTTTGCCCACTTGTCCACTCCAAGTGCCTCACTTGGGATTGCCTCAGACCAACCACCCAATTTCATCTCATCAGCTACTGCCCCTCTCTGTCTTCTCTTGTAGCTGTTCATTCATCCCGATCCTGTACTCCTGTGCCAAATTCAGTAACATGTACATATTCAAATAGGGATTTCTCAAATACCCAGAACCCACTGATGACAAAACTCGTATGTGTGATCTACCGATGACTGAGGTAGAATGAAAGCTCCCCATTATCCCAACCATGTTGTACTTAGAGTCCTTAGTTGAAGCCACATAAGGGCGGATTAGAAAATGTTCACATATTGGTGCTTCAGAGAGGTTCCCATCGCCACCCCCCCCCACCCCCTGCCTTTCTCTTTCTGCTTTAGCCTTAAATGTATAACTTGTTTATGAAGCCCTTTTACTCCTATCTGAGAATCTACCTGTTTTCCTTGTTTCTTTTCCAAAAAAATATTATCTTATCTTCTAGCTGGGTCTCTATATGCCCTATTCCAGTGAAGGAATTTAGCTGGGATCATGCATCAAGTGAGACTATTCCACAAGAACAAAGTTTAATGAACAAACTTGGAGTCATCCTTGATTCCTCTCTTTATCTCATCTGCTAACCTCACGTGCACCCTTTCACACTCACAAGCGCACACACATGCACACCCACACCTGTACTAATCCACACAAGCCTACCCCTGATCCACCAGCAAGACCAATCAGTTAAGATTTCAAAACATCTCTATAATTTAGCACAGTTTTCTGTACTTACTATCACTGTCCTTGTCCAAGCTCCTGACGGGAAAAATTGTGAAATACTTAGAAATGAACAAAAGCAAAAAAAAAACCAGATGTCTTTTGAGAGTAATTTAATTTTTCTGGTTATCTGTGACTTTTATAGTCTTTAAGCTATTTTACAAGTTTTTTAAAATCCCACTGATCGTAATATAAATGATCTTATTCATATAAATAAAATTGATTATTGCCCTGTGGTTATGGGCCAGTTTTGCATCTGCATTATTTGAAATTCATTTCTGTACTTTGGAGTGCTTATAATACATGTGTCTTTTTTTTTGGAATTCAAGACTTACTTTTAATATGCTGTATACATGAAATAGGAATCTGGGGACAAGATGATTGAGAAAATAGAGGCTCTATCAAGTTCTAGAAAAAGTCAATTAAAAATATGGTATGTTTCATGATGACCAGTGAGTCAGGTGGAGGTGTGGATATATCCAGGAGTAGGAGCCTGTAAGGATATAGTGCTGATATTTTTATGACACTCTGGAAGAGTAAACCACTCTATCCCTTGTTCAAGATTTTTTTTAAAAATTACGATCATTTTAAAAGTCTTCATTGAGTTTGTTACAATATTGCATCTGCTGTTTGGTTGAGTTCTTTGTTTGTTTGTTTCTTTGTTTTGGTGGTGATATACGTGGGCTCTTAGCTCTCCAACCACACCTCCTGTGTTGGAAGGCAAAGTTTTAACCACTTGACCACCAGGGAAGTCCCTAGACTGCCAGGAAGCCCCCATTTTTATCCACTTGTCAGTCAGATGTAGTTAATCATAGTTTCCAGACTCTTGAGAATTAGGTAGAAATTTAATACTTATTTCTAATTTCATCAATATAGTGACTTTGTGGGTTTTTAGAATATCATATGTATGTAATTAATGCTGGGCTGGTATAGAATGAGTAAGTAACTTGTATGTCAATATAGTTACTAGAAAGAGAGATAAAGACAATGACTTGATACACTGATGACATTAGAACTAACATGGGGAAAATAAATGTTTTGAAAGTAGTTCAGATAGTAGATAGCATATTCAAAAGCAGAGACATTACTTTGCCAACAAATGTCCATCTAGTCAAGGCTATGGTTTTTCCCGTGGTCATGTATGGATGTGAGAGTTGGACTGTGAAGAAAGCTGAGCGCCAAAGAATTGATGCTTTTGAACTGTGGTGTTGGAGAAGACTCTTGAGAGTCCCTTGGACTGCAAGGAGATCCAACCAGTCCATTCTGAAGGAGATCAGCCCTGGGATTTCTTTGGAAGGAATGAAGCTAAAGCTGAAACTCCAGTACTTTGGCCACCTCATGCGAAGAGTTGACTCATTGGAAAAGACTCTGATCCTGGGAGGGATTGGGGGCAGAAGGGGACGACAGAGGATGAGATGGCTGGATGGCATCACCGACTCAATGGACATGAGTTTGAATGAACTCTGGGAGTTGGTGATGGACAGGGAGGCCTGGCGTGCTGCAATTCATGGGGTCACAAAGAATTGGACATGACTGAGCAACTGAACTGAACTGAACTAGATAGTGAGAGAACCACTCTTTCTCTCATTCCAAGTTTTTCTTCATCCTGTTCTCCATCTCAGTCTCCTTTCATCTTTTGATCAGTTTGTTTTTTTCTGTGATGGCCTATTTTTTCTGGGTACTTTTTACTTTCCATTGACATTTGTCTACTTCTACCTTCTTGAGAGAAGGAGTGTGGAAGGATGTCAGAGCACCAAATACATTGCACTCACTGGCTCTGCTGAGACTTTTGAGAAGAACAAATACTTGAAGAGCATAGATTGATGGTGTGGTGATACTGATGTTTTAATGATAACAGCGATGAGATCATTAAAGCATTAAAGCCTCTAGACCATGAAAATTAGGCATTGACCATGACATTAAGATTAGATAGCAGAAGAAAGGTAATGTCTTCACATAGATTCTTTATAAAGTAGAACTTCAACCAAAGGCTTAAGACCTAATGTTTTATTAAGGAGTGAGACTCAAGGAGATGAAGAAAAGGCTGGGTCACCAGAGAAGGAGGAGGAGCAGAGCAAAGGTTCATTATGAAGTTGACCACTGCCACAAGTGACTAGTTGTTGGAACTCCCACATTTGCTTAAGGGCACATTGCAAATGCATCTCAAGGTTATCTCAAGGGAATAAAAATGGAAAGCAAATCCATCAGTTCACATTCCCCAGTAGTCATAGGTTTATCCCATGGGATAATAACTTTTCATCATTTTAAGACTGCATATATTTGAACATCAAGAGCTTTTGTAAGGTGTCTACTACTGTGTTATTAACATGCCATTAGGCAGAAGGTCAATGATCTGAGGCGGGGTAGCATCAGATTGTACTGGCATGATGCCAGGTGGCCAGAATAAGAGACAGGTGAGGCCAAGAGAACCTGAAGTGGTATAATTATAACTGTTTAAAACATAAGAAAGCAACAACATTTTTTTAAAAAGGAAGAGATAAGACTGAATGAGACAGAGAACAAATAAGAAATGTGACCTTATACAATGCAGTTCGTTTCTTGCAACCTCAGGCTCTTCAGCTGTGAAAAGATGGGAGTTAATGTTTGTTGAACAGTGGAATCATCTGGTGATCTTTAAAAGCACTAATGCCTAGGTCCCAGCCTCAGATGTTCTGATTTAATGTTTTTGATGCAGCTTAAGCATTGGAATTTTTTATATAACTGCCTAGGTGATTCCAGTAGGTAGACAATATTGAAAATCTTCATATAGAAATTCTAGGGGCTCATTTTATTATTTTATTATTCTGTCTGCTACTATTTTATTATTCTTTTATTCTTAAAACTTATTTTTATTTTTTTTATTCTTAAAACTTCTAAGGAAAAGTATAATCCTATCATCTTCTGCCAAATAAGTTTTATAAGAAACTTCAAACTCATTGAACTCCTGCTTACATTTCTCCATTTGAGAACTATATCTCAGTTAAGCAGATTCTTCAATTTGGGACAAAAGATAAATGAAATTAATTATTTCAATTGACTTTTGACTAATATGTTTTTGTTTTTCCAAACTAATTCTGTTGCAATTTCTATTGGCTTCATAGTAGAGTTCTTCAGAATGTCTGCCTGGTGATCTTTCTTATTGCCAAATTCTTTTGGAGAAATTACTAACTGGAAACTCTTTTTTTCCCATTTTGCAATAATTGGATAGTTTTTAAATTATTCTTCCTAAAAGTATGAAATGCTAAGTAAATAAATTTTTAAATAAAATGCATATAAGATGAGAGAGATAAAAATGCCCACATATCCATTACTCATTTTTGAAAAAACATTTTTATTAAATCAAAATTTATGCTTTGGTATCCTATCTTATTCCATTACTACCACTGAATGGTAGTCACCATTGTAAATGTGTGTGCATGTGCTTGAGAGAGAGCCAGAGAAAGAAAATAGAAAGGCAAAGACAGAGAAGAGGGAGAGAGAGAAAAGGAGAGGGAAAGAAAAGATGACTCCAAGAACAGAAAGGAAGCATTTAGGACCATTACCTGAAATGAATGTACACAATTTTCCCCACATTTTAGACAGAACTTAATTACATGTCCCTCCTAAATGGCATAAAGACTGAAAAATATAGTATTTTTATGTGCCCAGAATGAAAATAAAGTTCTTTGGGAAACACATGACATACTCTCTGTTGTACCTGTCCATGGAATTCTCCAGGCAAGAATACTGGAGTGGGTTGCCATTCCCTTCTCCAAGGGATCTTCCTAATTCAGGGGTTGAACCAGGTCTCCTACATGGCAAGCAGATTCTTTACCATCTAGCCATCATTGATTAACATTAATCAATGTTAATGTTTTGATTAACATTGAAATTGTTTTCCTTTATTACAACTGAGTTGCTCTTTTTTGTCTCTTAATGTTCATGTGCATGGATTTCTCTTATACAGTCTTTTGCACTGTTTTAAAACAGTATAAAAAGTGTATTTTATATCATCTCCAAATATAAGCATATACTCACATAAATACTTAGAACTGGTAGAAAATTTTCACCAAGAAATACTTATTCAGTCTTTAAAGACATCAACTTAGAGTTTTCAATTTCTATTGTTTCCAAACTGTGTAAACTTTAATACTAATTCTAGAATCAGATCAGATCAGATCAGTCGCTCAGTTGTGTCGGACTCTTTGCGACCCCATGAATCACAGCACGCCAGGCCTCCCTGTCCATCACCAACTCCTGGAGTTCACCCAGACTCATGTCCATAGAGTCAGTGATGCCATCCAGCCATCTCATCCTCTGTTGTCCCCTTCCTCTTGCCCCCAATCCCTCCCAGGATCAGAGTCTTTTCCAATGAGTCAACTACTTCGCATGAGGTGGCCAAAGTACTGGAGTTTCAGCTTTCGCATCATTCCTTCCAAAGAAATCCCAGGGCTGATCTTCAGAATGGACTGGTTGGATCTCCTTGCAGTCCAAGGGACTCTCAAGAGTCTTCTCCAACACCACAGTTCAAAAGCATCAATTCTTCGGTGCTCAGCCTTCTTCACAGTCCAACTCTACATCCATACATGACCACAGGAAAAACCATAGCCTTGACTGGACGAACCTTTGTTGGCAAAGTAATGTCTCTGCTTTTGAATATGCTATCTAGGTTGGTCATAACTTTCCTTCCAAGGAGTAAGTGTCTTTTAATTTCATGAAGACCTAAAAGTTAGTGCTGAGACGTTACATATTTTTGTTTAGTGTCAACAAACTTTTCAACCATAATTTTTCCATGAAAAACAACTCACTTATTTCAGAAAATTGGATTTTTTCTATATTTTCCTTTTTACCAAGATCATCTGATATCTTCTCTGAGTCCAGGTGAAGTCACAGATGAACCAATCTAAATAGAGGAATTTACTCAAGTCTGACGGGGAAACACTGATTTCATGATCACAACCTATTTTACTATTAGTATTTTTTCTTACAGTTTTGTCAGTAGGTAGGAAAAATACCATATTCCTTTAACCTGGATTTCTTGTAGAACTTATAAGGAAAAACATTTTACTTTATAAATGTTCATGGACCTCTGTATGGATGTACAGATATATCTGTATATATGTGTATTTGTTTAATTATAAATTTCCTATAAAATTCTTTGCCTCTCTCCTTATATGTCTGCTTATATTTTTATATTTTAAGAGCTCTTTATGTATATGTGTGTGTATGTATTATGTGTGTGTATATATATATATAAAGTGTTTGTATGTATATGTATACTTCTTAATTTTATAATAACCACAATGACAGTATCTATAATTGAAGAGTACTAATAATAAAGTCATTTTGAAGTCAGTTGAAAGAAAAGTAAAACGGTGTTGAGATAATTTAGTAAGTTTTTGCATTAGTCTATAAGAAAAGTTAGTGTAATGTAAAAGAGAAAAGAGGAGACACTAGAAGCTTCAACTGAGTGTTTTCCAAAAATTTAAGTTGGGTAGTTAATTTATTGCCCATAAGAGGTGGTGCTGGCAATGTTGACTATAAATTATTGTCTATTGCCTTGGAGGCAGGTACTGTCAAGTAGAAAAATGGGAGTTGGTACAAAGAACAGATTTTTTTGGAGGGAATTGTCGACATGGGAGATTTAAAAAGTATTAAGAAGCAGAAAAAATTTCCATAACCCTAGAGGGCAACTGATAACAAGATTTTAAAGTTTATTTTTTTAGACCACTCAAGATCTTGAGATATTATTTTAAGAGTTGAGGTAGTATTTTAAGTACAGTTTTTAAACTGTTAATAAACTTTTATTTTTTTATTTTATTTTTTTAATTTAAATTTATTTATTTTAATTAGAGGCTAATTACAATATTGTATTGGTTTTTACATGTTGATGTATGATAAACTTAATAAACTTTTAAATTAATAGTTATTAAAATATGTGCAGAATAGTCTTACTTGCACATGCCATTTCCTCACTTTTGGATGATGTCATTCATTTCAATTTGCTATTATTGTTTTTTTTTTTTAATCAGTGTAATCTGAAATATTTTTGTATATAATCTTTAAATTTCTGATTATTACCTAAAACACAGTCTCAAAAATGTTATTATTGCAACAGTTATGTTTGTTTTAAGCCAACTGTCATGTGGCTTCTATTTCTCAAAAGAATTATGTCAATATGTACATTCTCAAGCAATGTGTCAGAATTCATGTTTATTGTAACTTCTACATTGAATACTCTATAAAAACAGACAAAAGCAAGAAAATAAAACTTTGCTAATAGGGTGAAGAATGAAATACCAGCATCATATTGTTGCCTTGTTTTTTTTTTTTTTTTTAACTTTAGTATCTATTCAAATAGTCTAGACTTTTAACATGGTGTGTATGTGTATGTCTGTTTATGTGCACACATGGGTTTGTGTAAAAACTTTATTTTGACTACTAAGACTCAATATTTTTTAATCAATTGTGTTTTACATGTATCAATTCTTTCTACTTTTACTTAATATTTTTGCAAATCCATTTCCCCAAGTTTATTGTTTAAGAGGGTCATGTTTCAATATGCTGATTTTATGGAATTCTTTGTTACAATTAAAATAATCATCAAAGAAGTGAAATAATAGGAGACTCAGGGGATCCTTGGGTGAGCAAGGGAGCACTGGGCATTTCAAGTTATAGAGAATGGGAACATTTTTAAAAAATGGAAGGATGCCAAGGATATATACTGCCCATGGGTTACCAAGAATCTAATAAGCACTTAATAAATATTTGTTGTCTGCCTGATTCTAAATCCTGCCTGGGATATGCCTTATATCTACCTCTTCTCCAGTCAAGATGTAGCAGTGAATTTCTATTCTTCAATGAGGGCAAACATTCCTGTAATTCATGTGTGTTAGTCACGCAGTCCTGTCCAACTCTTTGGGACCTCATGGACTGTAGCCCGCCAGGCTCCTCTGTCCGTGGAATTCTCCAGACAAGAATATTGGAGTGGGTAGTCATTCCCTTCTCCAGGGATTCATTGTTGTTGCAGTTCAGGGACCCAGTCACATCCGACTCCTTACATCCCCATGGACTGCAGCATGCCAGGCCTCCCTGTCCCTCACCATCTCACAAAGTTTTCCCAAGTTCATGTCCATTGCATCAGTGATGCCATCCAGCCATTTTATCCTCTGACACACTCTTCTTCTTCTGCCCTCAACCTTTGCCATCATCAGAGACTTTTCCAATGAGTCGGCTGTTCACATCAGAACCAAAACACTGCAGTTTCAGCTTCAGCATCAGTCTTTTCAATGAGTATTCAGAGTTGATTTCCCTTAAGATTGATTGGTTTGATCTCCTTGCTGTCCAAGAGACTTTCAGGAGTCTTCTCCAGCACCACAGTTTGAAGGCATCAGTTCTTTGGCACTCTGCCTTCTTTACAGTCTAGCTCTCACAATCTTATGTGACCACTGGGAAGACCATAGCCTCCTTTGACTATATGGGCCTTTGTTGGCAGAGTAATGTCTCTGCTTTTCAACACACTATCTAGGTTTGTCATAGCTTTCCTGCCAAGAAGCATTCATCTGATTTCATGGCTGCAGTCACCATCCCCAGTGATTTTAGAGCCCAAGAAGAAGAAATCTGTCATTCCTTCCACCTTTTCCCCCTCTATTTGCCATGAAGCAATGGGGCTGGATGCCATGATCTTAGTTGTTTTTTTTAATATTTAGTTTTAAGCTGACACTTTCACTCTCCTCCTTTGGCCTCATCAAGAGGCTCTTTAGTTCCTCTTCACTTTCTACCATTAGAGTGATTTCATCGGCATATCTGAGGTTGTTGATGTTTCTCCCACCTGTCTTGATTCCAGCTTGTAACTCATCCAGCCCTGCATTTCTCATGATGTGCTCAGCATATAGGTTAAACAAACAGAGTGACAGCAGACAGCCTTGTCATACTCCTTTTCCAATCTTGAACCATCAGTCGTTCTATACGGGTTCTAACTGTTGCTTATTGACCTGCATACAGGTTTGTCAGGAGACAGGTAAGACGTTCTGGTATTCCCATCTCTTTGAGAGCTTTCTATAGTTTGTCATGAGCCACACAGTCAAAGGCTTTAGCGTAATTGATGAAACACAGTTCTATGACTTTCTGGAATTCCCTTGCTTTCTCTATGATCCAGAAAATGTTGGCAATTTGATCTCTGGTTCCTCTGTCTTTTCTAAGCCCGGCTTGTACATCTGGAAATTCTTGGATTGCATAATGCTGAAGCCTGGCATGCAAGATTTTAAGCACGACCTTACTAGCTTGGGAGATTAATGCAATTGTTGGATGGTTAGAACATTCTTTAGTACTATCCTTCTTGGGAACTGGGATGAGGATAGATCTTTCCCAGTCCTGTGGCCACCAAGTCTTCCAGATTTGCTGACATATTGACTGAAACACCTTGATGGCATCATTCTTTAGGGTTTTGAATAGCTGTACTGGAATTCCATCACAGCCATTAGCTGTACTAACAGCAGTGCTTCCTAAGGCCCACTTGACTTCACACTCCAGAATGTCTGGCTCTGGGTGACTGACCACACCGAGGTAGAAATCTGGTTCATTAAGATCTTTTTTGTACAGTTCTTCCATGTATTCTTTCCATCTCTCCTTGATCTCTTTAGTGCCTACTAGGTCTCAACTGTTTCTGTCCTTTATTGTGCCTATCTTTGGGCAAAATATTCCCTTGATATTTCCAATTTTCCTGAAGAGATCTCTAGTCTTTCCCCTTCTGTTGTTTTCTTCTAGTTTTATGCACTGTTCATTGAAGAAGGCCTTTTTGTCTCTCTGTGCTGTGTTTTGGAAATCTGTGTTTAGTTGGATACACCTTTTCCTTTCTCCCTTGCTTTTCATTTCTATTCTTTCTTTAGCTATTTGTAAAGCCTCCTCAGATAACCACTTTGCCTTCTTGCTTTTCTTTTTCTTTGGGACGGTTTTTTTGATGCCTCCTGTACAATATTATGAACCTCCATCCATAGTTCCTCAGGCACACTGTTACTAGATCTAATCTCTTGACTTTATTTATTACTTCCACTGCATATTCATAGGGGATTTGGTGTAAGTCAGACCTGGCTGACCTAGTGGTTCTCTCCGCTTTCTTAGTTTAAGCCTGAATTTTGCTATGAGAAGCTGAAGATCTGAGCCACAGTCAGCTCCAGGTCTTGTTTTTGCTGACAGTATACAGTCTCTCCATCTTTGGCTGCAAAGACTGTAATCTTTTTGATTTCGGTATCATCCATCTGGTGATGTTCATGTGTAAAGTCGTCTCTTGTGTTATTGAAAAAGAGTATTTGCTATGACCAGTGTGTTCTCTTGGCAGAATTCAGTTAGCTTTTGCCCTGCTTCATTTTGTTCTCCAAGGCCAAACTTGCCTGTTACTCCAGGGATCTCTTGTCTTCCTACTTTCACTTTCCAATCCCCAATGATGAATAGAACATCTTTTTTGGTGTTATTTCTAAGGAGGTCTTCTAGGTCTTCATAGAACTGATCAGCTTCAGACTTATAACTAGGTAAAACTGAGAAATCTTTCTGACTCCCTACTTTGAGTCCAAATGGTTACCACACTTAGATAAGCTTTAGTGGATCGTGTCCTTAGCTTTAACAAAAACCTATGGTTTTGACCCTTTTTTATGTAGTGTTTGAACTTGCTGACATAGTCTTGTTTCTTCACATAACACAGAAGCAGGAAGAGGAGCCACTGTTTTTTTTGTTTTGTTTTGTTTTGTTTTGACTGAGTAATACTTTATTTTTTTTATTTATTTATTTTTTTTAATTTTATTTTATTTTTAAACTTTACATAACTGTATTAGTTTTGCCAAATATCAAAATGAATCAAAAATAGTACCTTCTGGGTAGATTAGGCAAAGTGATGGCGTAACCAAGAGGCTTCTTATTGAAGCAAATAGCTTTGTTGTCTCTCCTACATTGCACTATATCTGAAAGAGATAAAAGCTTTGTTTCCAGTGGTCATATCTCCTTATAAACAGATTCCTCTTCTAAACCTAATGGAAAGTGTTTTTTTTACATTTTATCCTGAGTATAGTTGATTAACAATGTTGCCTTAGTTTTAGGTGTACAGCAAAGTGATTCAGTTATGCATATACATACATCTGTTCTTTTTCGAATTCTTTTCCCATTTAGGTTATTTAGGAATATGAGCAGCATCCCCTTGTTGGACCTTGCTGGTTATCTATTTTACATATAGCAATGTGTACATGTCAATCCCAAATTACCAATCAACAACCCCCCCCCCACCCCGCCTTTCCCCCCTGGTAACCACAGTTCATGTTCTCTAAGTCTGTGAATCTGTTTCTGTTTTGTAAATAAGTTACCTCTCTTCTTGGTTTGCAGCTAGTTAGCTTCCTACTGTATCCTCGTAATGGCCTTTCCTTTGTGCAAATGTTTGGGGGAAGGGAAAACTAGGAGAAAGGAAAAGAGATGGTGAGGGAGAGAGAGTGCTCCATTTTCTCTTCCTCTTCTAAGACACCAGTTCTATTGCATTAAGCCTCTCCCTGCCAGGGTATCAAATTATTCAAACAAGCCAGTCACATCTTTCCATGATGAGCAGAGTTTGCTCCATTCTTTCATTACTACAAAGTTTGCCTCCCACAGATCTTGCTTGTTCACTCAGTTCCTGAGTGCAACCCTTCATGTCATCCTGCTTGGAACATTATGTCTTCTCTTGTGCTTTAAGTGTATGAACCGCTGTCTGTCCCACTGGTCTCATGTCAGATGTTGTGTTTAGTCCTTTCATAACCCTAGGGCAGTAACCCTTCCCTCACTAATGGGGTAAAGAGGAGGTGATCAAAATAAAAAAGTATAATTTGTGATTGATTTCATTGTCTTCTCTTTGCTTGTGTGGTAGGATATTACATAACGTTATACATTTGTATTTGTCTTGTTGTCTCTAATTTCTTTCTCCATCCTCTGGTTTTTATTTTCTGGAATAAACAAAATAAATATTCTCAGTAATATTTCAGGGTGGAAAGCAATAGATGTTGGAAATTATACTACTTCCTCATGTTTTGTGAAAGCCTGAGCCATGTTGAAGAGAGTGATTGGGTCTTAGAGGGGGGAATTGTCTGGAGGCTGGCAGGGGTTGAAAGAGAGCTACTGATTATAAGGTCTTTGACTTTGAAGTTCACCTGGAGACTCTGAAACTTAGTCTTATTGCCAACATTAGAAAATATTCCATCCCACACTCTCTTAGTGTGACATGGAGCAGCAGTCATTGGTTTAGATGGGCTATGTGGGCTTGGATCAATATGAAGAGGACAGCAGCCAGAATTGCTTCATGTAGTTGGACTGACCAATAAGTAAGTGGTCAATGTCTATTTTGAGTGAAAGTCTTACAGTTCTACAGAAATGACAAAACAATAAAAGAAATCTTTGATGCCACCAAAATAAAGAGATTATATATCCAATGAATGCAAGTCCAAGAATTAATGTGTGACCATCAGCAGTGGTAGTGATGAATGGTAGGATGTTGCAAGGTGAGACCGTTTGCTCAGAACTCTACAAACTGAGATCCAGTTTTGGTGATGCATAGAGTTTCCTGTTAAAATAGGTATCACTTCCTTTGCAAGTAGGAAAACCTCTGGTTCAAGTGACAGGTAGTTGGAAATACTACTTTTTTTTTTCCTTTTTGGTAAAAGGAATATATGGTGTAGGCAGGAGATACTCAGTCCAGAACTTAACCTCCACAGAAGCCAAGTCTGCTAATCAACAGAGAGTTACTATTTGTTACTATTTTGAGATGCTCCTTTCTTGATTTTGAAAGATCTTGTCAGACAGCAAAAAGAGCTAACTAAACAACTGTAGCGGAGAAGGCGATGGCACCCCACTCCAGTATTCTTGCCTGGAAAATCCCATGGACGGAGGAGCCTGGTAGGCTGCAGTCCATGGGGTCGCGAAGAATCGGACACGACTGAGCAACTTCACTTTCACTTTTCACTTTTATGCATTGGAGAAGGAAATGGCAACCCACTCCAGTGTTCTTGCCTGGAGAATCCCAGGGACGGGAGAGCCTGGTGGGCTGCCATCTATGGGGTCGAACAGAGTCGGACACGACTGAAGCAACTTAGCAGCAGCAGCAGCAAACAACTGTAGAATTCTCAAAGGAATGCCTCAGACAGTGTTTTCCCTAAAGCTTCTAACTCCTATATGTATCTTGCTACCTTGCTAGAACAATAGTGTAATGAGGTGAAAATCACTCAGTCATGTCTGACTCTTTGTGACTCCATGTACTGTAGCCCTTCAGGCACCTCTGTCCATGGAATTCTCCAGGCAAGAAATATGGCATGGGTAGCCTATCCCTTCTCCAGGAGATCTTCCCAACCCAGGGCTCAAACCCAGGTCTCCCACATTGCAGGCAGATTCTTTACCATCTGAGCCACCAGGGAAGCCCAAGAATACTGGAGTGGGTAGCCTATCTCTTCTCCAGGGATCTTCCCGACCCAGGAATGAGTCCTGCATTGCACGTGGATTCTTTACCAGCTGAGCCACTGGGAGTAGAATTAGCATTTGCAAGTGGGAATTAAATGCTCTCTTATGAAAAGGGAAAACTATATCAATAGTTTAGGTTTCAAAGCCATTAGGAAATTTGTTATAGAATGAAGTCCAAATTTTGACATGTATTTGATGATTTCCCTTTCTGTCTTTCACTGTGTTATCTGCAATGTTTGTGAGTAGGAAAGGTTGCTTTTGACCTCCATCATTCCCCGCCCCTTCACCTCTTCACATAAATTACTTCCCAAAGTACTCCTTGAAGTCTTTCTAGACTGGGGTTCCTCCGATTGTAATCTTCAATGGTCCTCATACAAGTGTGAAAAAAATGTGACAATTAGGATGATTATGTAAGAGTCTTTTGTTTGATAAATGTTTACTTGATTTTAAAGTTTAAAAAAAGTGTGTTTCTAGAATATGCTGATGGTGTAAAACCTAAAAAATTCACATGTTTTGTAGCTTGTAGATAATTTAGTAGTGAAAATGAAAGTAGTGGATGAGGAGTCAGAAAACCTGGATTTGGGTTCTGGTTTCACCAGTTCCTCCCAATGTGACCTTTAGTGTATTTTCTGAGTTTCATTTTCTGCATATATACAATGGAAATTCAGTTTTCTGTTTTTCTAACATCACACTTTATTGTGGAAATGTGAGAAGGTAATGAATGTCATGCTTGGAAGAAAAGTTATGACCAACCTAGATGGCATATTAAAAAGCAGAGACATTACTTTGCCCACAAAGGTCTGTCTAGTCAAGGCTATGGTTTTTCCAGCAGTCATGCATGGATGTGAGAGTTGGACTATAAAGAAAGCTGAGCACCGAAGAATTGATGCTTTTGAACTGTGGCATTGGAAAAGACTCTTGAGAATCCCTCGGATTGCAAGATCCAACCAGTCCGTCCTAAAGGAAATCAGTCCTGAATATTCATTGGAAGGACTGATGTTGAAGCTGAAACTCCAGTACTTTGGTCACCTGATGTGAAGAACTGACTCATTTGAAAAGACCCTGATGCTGGGAAAGATTGAAGGTAGGAGGAGAAGGGGACGACAGAGGATGAGATGGTTGGAGAGCATCACCAACTCAATGGACATGAGTTGGTGTAAACTCTGGGAGTTGGTGATGGACAGGGAGGCCTGGAGTGCTGTAGTCCATGGGGTCTCAAAGAGTCACACTTGACTGAGCAACTGAACTGAACTGAATGAATGTGAAGATGCTCTGTAATTAGTGAAACAATTTATAATTTTAAATTATTATAATCTACTCCAAAGTTGTCCTTTTACAGATGAGGAAAGCAAACTCTTGCTTTATTGTTCACCCAAGTTCAAATAAATAACTCTTATAAGTAGACAGTTTTAGTATAATATTTCAGAAGCCTCCTACCAAGCCTTCTGAATACTCTCCACTCTAGACTGTGCATTCTATCCCCTACATCAAGCACCTCTGTTTATGTTAAAAGTAAGTCAAAGATCTATCATTTTTACTGTGGTTAAATATGTATTTCACTGCTTCTAGTTTTTTACTTGCAGCTATAAGAGGAATGAACTTTAAGGGACATATATGATTTTTCAGTTATAGGCATAAACTATTAATTCCCCAGGATTCATGAGTATAGCAAAATCATGTCATCTTGGTAAACTGTAAGAGATTCCATTACTATGACTTGTTGTAATATTTAGAGCTTTTGTTGTTGTTTGCTTTGTTTAATAGAGGAGGATCTCTCTTAATTCCTTTACTTAAATCTACAGTACTTAAAATACAACCTACCATATAATAGGTAGATATTGCTGAATAAATGAAGTCTGGCTTTTACAAGGGGAACCCAAATAAGTTACTACTACTAAAAATCACTTATGTATAGTTGGAAAGCATATGGTTGATAGATTAAAATGTATTGTGTGTCAATAGTTTTAGAAATGATACCATGAGATATGTAGGAAAAAAAATCTTCCTTGTGGTTTCCTTTGTTTTTGTCTAGGCAGGTGGTAAATGGAGAGGGGAGAGAAATGGAGCAATGAGAATTGAAGTTTTGTAGAGTAAAGGAGCAAAACTTTACTTTGTTAAACTTAGATCACAAAGGATTCTGGAGTGCTACAGAAAGTAGAATATATGGGGACAGAATATTAAAATTGGTCAGTAATAAGAAAAATTACAGGAGATCTATTTCTGAGCCAAGATGTCTAAACAAAGAAAGCATAAGGACAAACAATATGAAGAAGACCTAGAGAGGCACATGGGCAGGTCCTAAAAAGGAAGAGTTTCCCCCATTTTTTTCAAAACTGTTTTATCCTTTTCTATTTTTTTTTAAATTGCTTTATAGTGTTGTGTTAGTTTCTTCTACACAATGAAGTGCATCAGCTATGTGCATACATGTATCTCCTCCCTCATAGACCATCCTCCCACCAACCCTCATCCCACACCTCTAGGTCATCACAGAGCACCAAGCTGAGCTCCCTGTGAAGTATAGTTGATTTGAAATGTTGTATTACTTTCAGTTGTTCAGCCAAGAGATTCAGTTATATATCAGATCAGTCACTCAGTCGTGTCCAACTCTTTGTGACCCCATGAATCGCAGCATGCCAGGCCTCCCTGTCCATCACCAACTTCCGGAATTCACTGAGACTCACATCCATCGAGTCAGTGATGCCATCCAGCCATCTCATCCTCTGTCGTCCCCTTCTCCTCCTGCCCCCAATCCCTCCCAGCATCAGAGTCTTTTCCAAGGAGTCAACTCTTTGCATGAGGTGGCCAAAGTACTGGAGTTTCAGCTTTAGCATCATTCCTTCCAAAGAAATCCCAGGGCTGATCTCCTTCAGAATGGACTGGTTGGATCTCCTTGCAGTCCAAGGGACTCTCAAGAGTCTTCTCCAACACCACAGTTCAAAAGCATCAATTCTTCGGCGCTCAGCCTTCTTCACAGTCCAGCTCTCACATCCATACATGACCACAGGAAAAACCATACCTATGTTTATTCTTTATCAGATTCTCTTCTTTTATAGCCTATTACAAAATATTGAATATAGTTTTCTGTACTATACAGTATGTCCTTATTGGTTATCTATTTTATCCACAGCATCACATATGTGTAAATCCCCAACTCCTAATTTATCCCTCCCATGCCCTTTCCACTTTTGACAGCCAAGTTTGCTTTCTATGTCTGTGGGTCTATTTCTGTTCTATATGTAAGTTCAGAGGTATCACCTCACACTGGTCAGAATGTCCAGTATCAAAAAGTCTACAAACAATAAATGCTGGAGAGAATGTGGAGAAAAGGGAGCCCTCTTATACTGCTGGTGGAAGTGTAAATTGGTACAGCTGCTATGGTGAATAGTATGGAGGTTCCTTAAAAAACTAAAACTAGAGCTCCCATATGATCCTGAAATCCCACTTCTGGGCATATATTTGGAGAAAACCATAATTGAAAAGATACAGGCACCCCAATGTGCATTGCGTCACTATTTACAATAGCCATGACATGGAAGCAGCCTGTGTTCATTGACAGACGAATGAATAGAGATGTATATTTATACAATTGAGTGTTTATACAATGGTATGTTTATATAGTGGAATATCACTCAGCCATAAAAAATGAAATAATGCTATTTGCAGCAACATGAGGGACCCAGAGATTATCATACTAAGTGAAATAAATTAGACAAAGACAAATATATAGTATCATTTATATGTAAAATCTAAAAAAATATTGATATCCATTTTTCATACCAAAATTTTTCTGTTCTTTACATGAACTCTTTGCCAATATGAAAAGGCAAAGCTTTTCAATTTTAAATCGAATTACTTTTTTGATTTCAGGTATTTCAGGAAAGGTCATACTCTTATGTACTCACAAGAGCATTTATGGCCTTTGAAATAAAATTCTGGCTCAGCTGGTTATTTAACCTCATAGAAGCTCAGTTGCCTCATCTCTAAGGCACAAATGCTAATAATAAGATTCGTTAAGATAGTTAAATTAGTAAGTTCCCGGCCCAGTGGCTTCACATATGATCTTTCCTTTTCTCCATCACGCCTTCCTTTGCTGTTTTTTTCTCTTTCCTCCTCTCTCTCCTCTCCTCTTTCCCTGCCTACTGTAGGAAGAAGTAACCTTTCTGTACTTAAAAGAATCATTTATACTCTGTGAACTTGAAGGGAAATTTTGATTTAACCATAATTCATTAAATGTCACAATCTCTAATATTCCCTTGGGTTTCCCTTTTGGGGGAAGCAAATCGGTATGTATGTGGTTATTTAACAATAGTTAGAGCATTCAAAATTTATGTATTTAACATAAGAACCACAGGTAAAGGACAAAATGCTAAATTAAATATAGACAATCATCTTATAGTATAAAAATAATTTCTGTGGCCAGGTGAGGAAGGATGAGAACAGATCCTACCTACTAGGTTGCAGTTAAAAGAATTGGGACTACAAGACAAAGGCAGTCTTTTTGGAAAACCTGCTGATTTTGCATAAGAATGACAGAGGCCATTTTCACGCAACTTATTTATATTGTCTCTGCATTAGACAAATGTCTAGTCTCATCTGTGTACCATACTTATAACTAGAATAAGACAAAATACTGTTTTAAGGTAAATGCTGGGTACTTTGGAAGAGGACATATTCATTTTCAAAGACTTTTAAGAAATTCTCTGAGAATATAAATTTTTGCTCAATTTTAAATTTTCTTGATCGTACTCAATTTGGGAACAAGGTATTTACAAAATATCACATAATTAAGATATCTCAATAGAGAAGAGAGCGAATCAAATATAATCCTAGAGAGAGTTTCTTCAGTTTCAACATTCATTTCTCTGTTTTTCCTCCAAAATTCATGCTATTAGTCAAAACATATCAGATTAAGATTAAACTTCTGCCCCTTGGGCAGCTTCTGCTATGTCAAAAACATAATTGAAAATGAGAATGTGACTTCTGTGTTTTGTTAGCTTCTTATCCTTGCTATAAAAATTCTTGACTATTTCATCATACGTACAACCCCAAAGACAAATCATGCTTCTTCTGAGGAAAATTTATAGCTGCCAACTGCTGGAGAGTTCATGTCTTGGGGGGATAGTAAGAGATATGAAGGTACTTACCAGTTCTGAAAACACCCTGGTAGAAGTTTGAAATCTCAAAATAAGCAGACACCAAATGTACTGAGATCCCATTATTGGGAAAAACTGTAGCACATGTACGTTCTCTGCCAACCTGAACTCGTTTTTTTGAATATTCATTTTGTACTCCCAAACAATGGCAAATAGATGGGGAAAAAGGTGGAAACAGTGACAGATTTTATTTTTTGGGGCTTCAGAGTCACCGTGGAAAGTGACTGCAGCCATGAAATTACTCCTTGGAAGGAAAATGATGACAAGCCTAGACAGCATATTAAAAGGCAGAGACATTCCTTTGCTGACAAAGGTCTGTCTAGTCAAAGTCATGGTTTTTCCAGTAGTCATGTATGGATGTGAGAGTTGGACCATAAAGAAGGCTGAGCAGCAAAGAATTGATGTTTTTGAATTGTAGTACTTTAGAGTCCCTTGGACTGCAAGGAGATCAAACTAGAAAAATGGTACTGAAGAATTTATTTACAGGGCAGCAATGGAGAAACAAACATAGAGAAGAGACTTATGGACTTGGGGAGAGGGGAAGAGAGGGTGAGATGTATGGAAAGAGTATCACGGAAACTTATATTACCATATGTAAAATAATTAGCCAACAGGAATTTCCTATATGGCTCAGGAAACTCAAACAGGGACTCTGTATCAACCTAGAGGGGTGTGTTGGGGAGGGAGGTGGGAGGGAGGTTCAAAAGGGTATATATCTGTGCCTGATTCATGTTGAGGTTTGACAGAAAACAACAAAATTCTGTAAAGCAATTATCCTTCAATAAATGAATAAATAAGCAGACAATCCTAAAGGAAATATTCACTGGAAGGACTGATGCTTAAGCTGAAGCTCCATTATATTGGCCACCTGACTCAAAGAGCCATTGGAAAAGACCCTGATGCTGGGAAAGTTTAAGGCAGGAGGAGAAGGGGGTGATGTAGGATGAAGGGGTTGAATGGCATCACCAACTCAATGGAGGTGAATTTGAGCAAACTCCAGGAGATGGTGAAGGACAAGGAATCCTGGTATGCTGCAGTCCATGGAGTCACAAAAAGTCCAACATGACTTAGCAACTGAACAACAACCCCAAACAATTAAAAGCATAGAAAGCAATAGTGGCAGGAAGAAAATACATGTAATTTTCATTTACATCACTATTTTATTTCTTGCCTTATGCTTTAGCATTCAAGCATGTAGAGATTTATTTCGGAGCCCATATAGTGTGACCTACAAGTCAGTTCTCCATGGGGCATTGAAACAGGATCCTATGATCCTATGTACATCATAAAAATACAAGCATGGGATATAATACAGAAAAAAAAAAAGTTCCTCAAGATGTCAGGGGACCCACCTAAACAGCTGTTTTTGACTTAGGGGTCATCAATCAGCTTTCGGGTATCACAGCTCTATTTCGTAATCTGAATCTAAACGCAAATCATGGACGTGTCAGCACTTTGTTAATATTGTTTTGGTAGAGGCGTGACAGCATGCAGCATCTGGCTAGCTTGGAGAGAAGCTAACAGCTACATTTCTCATTAAGTGGGTACAACTTGACTTGCCACAGGGCTGGCAGGCATTTTAAAAGCTGAGTTACTTTCCTAACAAATGCCAGATGCCAGCTGGATTTATAAACATTTCAAATACATCTGGTTGAACTTGAAAATTTTAATGTGCCACACTGGACACTCTGTGTTCTAACCATCTAGCTTCCAAAGCTTCACACATGTGATTTAAGGAATGAATTACTGAGATTCTAGGGTGGGAGAAGGGAGTGAGAGCTGGGGGTGGGTTTTGGAGGGGTGTGGTTTGACAGGAATGGGCCTGGTTTCTGCAAGTCAAAGGGGATGGGATGCAAAGAGTGTTTTCTTGTTTCTTTTTTTTTTTCTAAAGGTTGTTATTTTAAAGGGTGAGGAGGGCTTATCTTCCTATTCTCTCAAAGCTAACTAATAGTGGACTGTAATCCAGGAGACATTAGTTGTAAACTTCACTCTTACAAATTATGCAGTCACTCTTACAATGGCACTCAGCCTTTCTGGGCCTTAGTGTTTGTACCCATATGCAAAATGAGTACCTACATTTTCCTAATCTACATATAGTCCAAAAATCTTAAGGATTAAACTGAGATAATGCCAAAGATTTTATCACTCTGACGGTTCTCTGAAAAGCTTATGATGCCGTGGTATTCTCTATAAATATCTATTTGCTTCCATTGTTATGTATGCTTTTAGATGTGTTATTTATATTGCTACCTTTTGATTTTAAATTGTTGCCAAGATGAAATAATGTATGAGCTCATCAGTGAACTGAATAGGTGCATTCTCTGGGCTTGCTTTTAAAATGTGAAAAGAAATGAATAGACACTTAGAGTGGAATTTTACTGCATAGGGAAAGAGATCAGATATTTGTAGTTAAATTCTTCTTCATAAAATGGTACACTAGGTACTCCATATGCGGTATAGCATTTGAGGACATCAACTAAGCTGTGGTTAAGTTCTGATTCTGCATTTTTCGATTGGGAAACCTTGAGAAATTAATTCATTTGAATACCCTGGGCCTCAGTCTTTATATCCATAAAGTAGGGCTATGTTTCAAGGTTAAAAACACATAATGGTTGTAAAATAGTTGGTATTGTTCCTGGGTCCCTAGGAAGCACACTATAAATACTAACTATTAACACTGGCTATTATTTAAAAGACTGTGTTCCCTTAAACTTCCAAGAAAAACACTGATTGGGGCCAACTGAATAAAATATATAGTCAGCTTTATGGCTTTGGTACAAAGATAAAGAGAACTGATACAAATTTAAATTGAACATTTTTCAATTTTGTTCATCTGTTTTGTTTAATTGTGTGCTTCAGGATTATGAAGGTAAGCACGGTATAACTGTATGAAGAAATTTAGTGTGACTGGGGACACAGCGTGAGAATCAGAGTCTTCATTGTACAAGTGATGCTCTGCTGGAGAGGTCATTGAATTTCAGAGAAGAGACACCTGAATCAGCAGCACCATGAGGCAAGAGTAGGAGGTAAGTGTCCAGAAAGACTTCTTAAATTTGAAAATGCCTGAGCTGAGTCTCTGTGGGAGGGAGGACTAGGGTGATGATTTCTAGCAAAGAAATAGGATAAAACAAGATGCAGAGACCTGAAAAAGTATGGCAAGTTTATTAATATCAGTAGGTGTCTGAATGCCCTGTAGGAAGGATTGTTTTGGAATGTGGTAAGAGAATGGACTGTCCAGGAAAGAGCTATGTAAAAGGATGTGAGTTCAGTCTTAAAAGCAGACCTTTGACAATATAAGAGTGAACGAATGGAGAGATAGGGGAGCATGGGCAGATTTAAAGCAACAAAACAAAACACAGACTCAGTCTGGATGTTGTTTCTATAGTTTAGGTGAAAATAAGGATGCCGTGCATTAAGGTATTGACAGACAAAGGGAAGACAAACCCAGGAGAGAGAGATTAAAGTGGTGGAAACAACTGGCATGTGAGGAAGAGTACAGGATAGAAGGTGGCTCACACATTTATGGGCTGGGTAACCCAGGGCACAAAATAGCACACCCTGTCCCTTAACATCCTTCAAGAATATTTTTCTGTTTTCTTCTATCATCTCCTAAAGCTTTAAAAAAGCATTACATCTTAAAGCAATTTCTGAGAAAATATTAGGTGTCGGTTTCAGAAATCTGAGTAAATCTTATTTCACCCATCCACTCTCAGATATGTTAGTACCTCTTCACTCTACATTAAAATTCAATTTCATCATTCTTTCTATGTAAGATATACTTAAACCAGTGTGATGTCTGAGGCAAAAATGCATTTTTAAAAATACTTCTTAACCTAAATTTAAGGATGTAGGTAAACGCTTTCAGATCAACACACTGTAATACCTGACCTGAATCTCATTTCTGGACCTGAAGTCCATTTCTCTGGACTTCAGTTGCCTCATTTATAGAATAAGTATATGTTGGCTTAGAATTTTGTTCTTAATTATTGGAACACAGAGAATGGGCTTCCATTTCCAGAAAAATGAACATACCTATATATAAACAAATACCATTCAATTTCAGAGAGGACTCTGGATCTTTCTTAACGTCTGTTTATGAATCTCGAAATAAAAGCCTCAGAGTTACATGGTCTATGAAAGTCTTCCTAGCAATCTGTGCTAAGTAGAATATGTATATGAAGAAGAAGAAGCCAAGGAATAGGAGAGAGTCAGAGAATGAGCAGAGGAAACTATGGTCCTATTCCTATCACGTCATTACAATAATTGCCATATCGATTGTTGTTATTATCTTCACTATATATTTGCATTTATTACTGGGATTTTCCTTTCCTATAGATTCTGACCTCTTGCTGTGGCCTTTCTCTATTTCACTTGGAAAAGATCCTTTAACATTTCTTTAAGGCAGGTTTAGTCTTGGTGAACTCTTAGCTTTTGCTTTTCTGAGAAGTTATTTATCTCTCTTTCAATTTTAAATGAAATCTTGCTGAGTATCAGACGTTACAGATTTATTCCATTCAGCTCATGTATTAAAATGCCACTCCCTTCTGGTTGGCCAAATTTCTCCATAAAAATTGGCTAATGGCCTAATGAGAGTTCCCTTGATATGATTTTTTTTTGTTTTTCTTTTGCTGCCTTTAGAATTCTCTCTTGAACTTTGGCCATTTTAATTATGATACATCTTGGTGTGGGTCTCTTTGTTTAGGAGTCTGTGATTCCTGTACTTGCTTATATGTTTTCTTCTTCCGGTTTGGGACATTTTCAGCTGTAATTTCAGCAAATATTTTGTTGACTCTTTTCTCTCTCTCTTTTCCTTCTGGGAGCCCTATAACTTTGATGTTGGTTCACTTGATGTCTCAAGGTCCCTTGAACTGTTCTCATTTTAAAATTTGTATTTCTTTGGGCTGTTCTGATTGGATAATTTCCATTATTCTGTCTTTCAGGTCACTTATGCTTTCTTCTGTATCACCTTATCTTCTATTAATACCTTCTAGCGTGTCTTTTATTTCAATTATTGTATTCTTCAGTTCTGACTGGTTCTTTTTTGAATTTTCTAGTTCCTTGTTAAAATTCTTGCTGTGTTCATCTATTTTTTTCGCTGGTTCGGCTAGCATTCTTATTGAATTTGGCAAAAAGTTCATTCAGGTTATTCCATAAAATGGGACAGAAAAATTCAAAGAACTTTTTGGCAGCCCAATATTATTAATGTTTTGAACTCTTTATCTGGTAAGTCGTTTATCTCTGTTTCATTAGTTGTTTTTTTGTTGTTTTTTTTTTTTTCATTTATTCTTTAGTTTGAAACAAATTCCTCTGTCTTCTCATTTTGCTTAACTTTCATTTCTGTGATGTTAGGTGAAACGGTTACCTATCTTGTCTTGAAGGGGTGTCCTTGTGTGGCAGTGTTCCTGTACAGTCTGCATGTGCCCAGTGGCTTTGGCGGGAGAGCTGGATCTTAAGTGAGCTCTAGTCTGTCTTCCCACAGGTGTGTTTTCAGATATCACATTGCTAGGAGATATAAATGGATATGGAGGGACTAAAGCCACAGCCAAGCCTTCTCCTCTGCTCAGTGGCCAATAGCACATTACTGGGGAGGGAGAGATGTGTTCAGGTACCAAGCTGCTGGAGCAAAAGCCCTGAGGGTTGAGTCCAAGCTGGTTCTGTTCTCTGTTGGTGTGTGTCCTGGCTACTTCCAGCATTAGCTCCTCTGCCCTAGGGGGAGAGTGCTGGAGCTGGGGCCAGAGTGGGCAGTGAACATGGTCTGGGGGCATGTGCTGGGCTCTCATGAGAAATCAGTCAGAGTCCTAAGCACTTTCTGTTTGCTTCCTCCACTTTGTTTCTGGAGTGAGCAAGTATGCATGTACTCTTCACGAGCAGAGTCTGTATTTCTTACAGCCCTGCTATCAGTCCATCCCACGGGTTTGCAAACCAGCTAAGGGGACTCATCCTCCTGGTTTCCAATCCCAAGGCTGGATGGAACTGCTCACTCCCCAGGGAGGATCTCCCAGACCAGGTAATCTCCTTCCTGCTCTGTGTCCTTCCTAGGGGCATGGGTCCTAACCCAGTTGCTTCCCTTCCCCTCTGACCTGACTTTGTGTGAATCTTTGTAACAGCCTTGGGTGTCTAAGAGATTTTCTACTGGATTGCAGTTTGCTTTCAGTGAGAATTGCTCCACATATCGATGTAGCTTTGAAGTGCTCGTAGCAGGAGGTGAGTTCAGCATCTTCCTACGTCACTGTCTTTATTTCTTCCTCGTTATCATCTTGATTTAATCCAATAAATTTTAATACAAAGAGTACTGTCAGGTTACCCTAAGTACTGGTGTCTCAGCCAGTTGCTTAATGTGCCTCTTTTTTTTAACTTATCATCTTAAGGTAAAATCTATTTCATGTGTCTAAATGAAAACCTAATTAAACCAAACCAAACAGTTCTTTCCTTACCAACCAGAGAAGAGCACGTTTCTCCCCTTGATTCTGCATGTTATAACTGCATGTTAATAACATCCCTGACCAATGGGCACAGAAATACTTGTGGCAGGTCACACTGGTGAAGATATAGGGTGGGCCAGAAGTGTGCTTACGGGTAAAGAAAGATATTGAAAGGTGCTTTTACATTTTGTTTTCTGACTTAATTAATCTGTCATTATGCATTATTATTTTAGTTACAAATTTAGTTTGTAACTGTCAGATTGGAACGATAGCTTTGAGAATGAAATGCTAGAGAACTTTGAGATGGTTTTTATGAAGAGAAGATGGAGGAATTTAAAAATATGCCCTACATCTACACTTGTGTTTTCATTACTGCATAACAAAATAACGATGTGCATTTATTTTTTTTCTCCAAAGCTTAGCGCTATGAATCATTTTCCAACTTGGGAGTTTTCAAAATTGAATCAGTTTTAAACAACCCATATCAAGTTCTTATTTGGTTATTTCTTTGGTAGACTACAGTTTTCATCTCTGTAAATCTAAAGTTAGTTGCAACTTTGATGTGATATTTAACTCTTGAATAAATGTCGTAAACAAATACAGTGACAGAATTATTTATGAATTTCAAAAGTTATATTTAGTATAAGATTTCTACCATTTTAGTAAGTTTGACATATTGTGGTTTTTATTTTAAAATGGAAAATGTACTTGGTTTCTCAGGATTCCCAGGATTTAGAAGTCAGTGAATCAACAAAACAAACAAGCAAGAAAAATCACTTATATGAAGAATACACAATCTATACAAGAATATGAAAATCACCAAGAAAAATGTTTCTCAGAGACTCTTTATATCCAGTTATCCAAAATAAGCCATTTAGAACATTCAGTTCAGTTCAGTTCAGTTCAGTTGCTCAGTTGTGTCCGACTCTGCAACCCCGTGAATCGCAGCACGCCAGGCCCATTTAAAACGTTAACATTTCTTTATTCTGGGCACATTTGTGTTTGGTGTTGCAAATAGTAAGGGTGAAATTTTGCGCATACCTGAATGCAATCAGGTATTCAGGAAGGGATAGACTTAGAAGACTTGCACTGGAAGGAATAGACTTAGTGGTTAAGGTCTGTGAAGCCAAGTTGCAATATATTCACACTGGCCACATCTCTTGCTGGTTGAGTGAAAATTGGCAAGTTACTTAATCTGAGCCTCAATTTTCTTAACTGTAAAATGAAGATAAGATTGCCTCTTTTTTATGAGATTGTCTTAAAGATTAAATGAGATGGCATACATTACCCCTTTCTAATGGTGCTATAGAACCCTAGGGCTTTCCTGGTGGTACAAGTGGTAAGGAATCCACCTGCCAGTGCAGGAGATGCATGTTTGATCCCTGGAACAGGAAGATCCCTTGGAGAAGAAAATGGCAATCTGCTCCAGTATTCTTGCCTGGGAAATTCCATGGACAGAGGAGCCTGGTGGGCTACAGTCCATGGGGTCACAAAAGAATCAGACACGACTTAGCAATTAAACAACAACAGCAAATAGGACTTTAATGTTATTGAAATGTTCTCCATTCCTCCTGTTCCTCTTATAATGTAAACACAGAGACTTTACCTATCTCACCCATCATAGCATTTCTTAGAACATTGCATACACATCGTAAATATTGTTATAGATTTTGAGTCAATGGGTTATCCTTTAATACCAGGCTAAAAAGATTTTGTATTGTTTTCTATAGCAATGAGAGCTATTGAAAGATTTTAACTGCAAGGAGAGGTAGATTGTGGTGGTAGTGAAATAAGAATCAAGGAATAGAAAGCTAACAGCATATTAAACACATTGTTGGAAGTTGAGGTAGTGACCTTTAGAGGGAGGAATAATTACTTAGATGTGATTTCATACAACTTTAGATAAATAAAGGTGAGTTTCAACTGTCCTCACCCTGAGATAAATAGCTCCACGTTAGCCACTATAATACTGTAAAGCAATTAGCCTCCAATTAAAATAAATTAATTACTTAAAAATAAAATAAAAATATTAAAAAAAGAATTCATTAGGAAAAAAAAGTCTTGCCTTTTTGATTTAATACTTTATAAAGACCTCACCATTCCTAAAATTTTTTACTCCAAAAGCTAAGTTCCCAAAACTTTCCTTTTTAATTAGAATGTAATCATGGTTGCATGGAAAGAACATTACTTGAGCTGAGTAGAATTACCACCGATTCATCAGGCTTCCTACTTTTGAGGAATGGGGGAAATGCTGAAGTGGCGTGGCTCTATGCATGTTGTGGTCTCTGTTTGGAAGTTTGCACATCCAGTCTGTTCCAGCTTGGCCCTTATTTGGTTGGAATTTATTGACCAAAGGACAAAGGGGCCATTTCCTATTTTGCTCATGCATCTGAGCCAAGGCTCCAGTGCCCTTAAGAATTCAACAGGAGCTCTGAATTTTGCAAAGTTTTGCCAAGTTCAGAACAAGACGAAAAATGAGCCATGCTGAGTAACTTGACCTTCTTATTTCTGGAGTTATTCAGTGTAAGAGAAATCTATGTAGTACTGCTTAGATTCAAAGCTAAAGGTTTCCAGCTATCACAGCAGATGTACAGTGATACACAACATCAGATCTTCCCTGTTCCTCTATTTGCCTGAATGGAGAGCAGTTTGTCTTAGTTTTCCCTAGTTAACCATATGAGCAACACTCTTTTGGAAAACACCTTCCTTCACCAACTGTACTATTAAGTCACTTTGACTTCTTTGCATCTTAGCAAGGAGTTTTTTTAAAAAAGTCCACAATTCTCTGTATGTTTACCATCTTTCATCACAATAATTTGCTGTTTCATTGGCATAAATAAGAGATGGTTTCCATCCCTGAGTTCACTTACGAAACCGCTTTGGAAATGATTCTCCCACCACACAGGCATCTCCTGTCCATTGATACTTCCATTTTTGAAAGGAGTGATAGTGAAGCTGAAACTCCAATACTTTGGCCACCTGATGTGAAGAACTGACTCATTGGAAAAGACCCTGGTACTGGGAAAGATTGAAGGCAGGAGAAGGGGATAGAGGATGAGATGATTGGATGGCATCACTGATTCAATGGACATGAGTTTGAGTAAGGTCAGAGAGTTGGTGATGGACAGGGAAGCCTGGCGTACTGCAGTCCATGGGGTCATAAAGAGTCAGACACAACTGAGCGACTGAACCGAACTGAGCTGAACCTTGTCTCCTCATGCCCCTGCTTATCCAAATCAGATTTCATGGGACAGCCCCAGATCTCCTCCTCTCAAATTATCTTTACTCCCTTGCCCTCCTGCTTCCATGATATGTATCAAAACAAAATGTTGACCTTAGTTCAATCCAACAGTCATCTGTTCCATGCCTGAGCTCATCACCTGAGCAGGTGCCATAATCTCACCAGTGTGGTGAGTGACCCTTCTTTAAACACATTAAATATTGTTTAATGACCTTAAGTATTGGGTGACCATTCAGCAATTTCTGGAAAGCCTACTGCAAGTTATTTTTCCCACCTACATCATTATTTTTATCCTTCTCATCCTTTTGTTATCTTAAATCTTCAGCATCTTTTTTCTTCTCATTCAGTCTTTGGAAGATGTTTAATAAATGAAAATATTTGTTTTAATAACATAATTTTTTAAAAACTTCTCTTTGAGACACATTGTAAATTTTATTTTGTATGCATTGACTCTATCAGAATGCCAAAGCACTCTTAGAAAATCATACATTCTAGTTGCAAACTAATGACAGTCAGTCATAGCATGAATTTTTCAGTAGGTCATTTGGTCACAAACCTGTTGTGACATACAGACGAAAACTACTCCCTTCCTTCCACAAAATCTAGTCTCCACTTGCATGCCTACTGCTTCTGCACTCTACATATACATGATGGACAATCCACCCATTGTCAACTCAGTTAATCCACTGATCTTAACCCCTCTCACCTGCTCATTGGCATTGTTCTGGCCATTGTCTCCCAGTCACCCCAATGGCTTCTGCATAGTCACTTTCTCCTTTTATGCTAAATCAGTCATGTGGGCAAAGCTTTTAATAATTTCTTCTTTCTTGTTCTCACACAGCCTCCACCTAAAGCTAATTTCTATGCAGCCCTTAACAGAAAATGTCCTGGATGAGTCATCTTCAGAAGCTTTTGTATTTTCCTACTTCCATTCTTCCTTGCATGGCTTCAATTTGGAAGTGCAATGACTGAGTCTTATATAAACATTTAAATCTTATGTAAACTTACATAAATGTTAAACTTTTAATAAGTTTTGAATTTTGAAGACAGTCTTTCCTTTCCACCCAGCTCCCTACAACCCAGTGACACATCAGTATGAGGTTCTCAGCCCCTGCGTCAAGTTCTCACTCTGCTTTGTGATTGGGGAGGAGGAGCATTTTGGAGGGGCTTGGCCACTGTCCTGGCATCCATGCTGTCTCCATCGTGACATGAAATGACAGGGGAGGAGGAGGACTTTTGGTTCCTTGTTTACTGGAAAGGGTGCTTTGGGAGGCTGGGTGATGTCCTGTGGTTTCTCTGTTCACATGGCTGCATTATCAGGAAGGAACTTGACCAAATAAAGATGAGACTCAGGAAAAAAGTGTCTTTATACTCTCCATAAAAATTTTACTAGTGTACTTTCTCACCCCAAAAGATTATTCCTTCATATTCTAAATGTATTGAAAGGGTCAATGAAAAAATGTTTATCTCATAGTATGACAGAAGCTCTGTGATCTTAAATTGAACTTGACAAAGTTTTTAATAAGAATTAAATGAAAATTAGGAAGGATTCACATTTAATGCCTTGATCTACTTGAAATTTTATTCTATTTGTGATTATATTGTGATATTTGAAGGAAATAAGACCATAAACAAAGTAAACAGAATTTATCTACATTTGTTTCTCTATATTTCTGAAAATAATAGCACAGATTCATACCCATATATGTTCAGGCTCATATTTATCTGTATTTTTTCAACACATTCCCTAACTCTGTAGATTTAGAAATTTATAAATTATTTTTTGAGCAAGAATAATTCATCCTCCATCCTGTAGCATGAATGCTAATGTACTTATGAGTATTGTTGATATTATAATTCCTCAAGAAGCCTAATATAAAAGTATACCTCATAATTAGCCTATCAAAGTAATATTTCATTTCAGTGTACTTTAACATATTATTCAGAACTCTGTCTGTCAATCCACAGATAAAATGGGACCCTTTACTGTGTTTGATGAATTTTTTAGTAATTCTGGAAGGCGTTGAACTAGCAAAAAATGCAGCTTCTCTTAGCAAACTGAGAGCTGATGGTAGCATCTGTGGAGTTTGTGACCTATTCTTTGCATGTAATCTATTTGACAGTTGACTTACTTGACCAGATAACTGTACACAACATCTGAGATCAACCTTTAAAAGTGAATTAAACATCACCATGTTGCCATCTTTTATAAGTAAAAATACCCTTGCACAAAAATCCAGCCTTGGAAGATGTTTAATACATGAAAATATTTGTTTCAATAATTTATAATTTTAAAAAATTTCTCTTTGAGACACATCTTAAATTTTATTTTGTATGTATTGACTCTATCAGAATGCCAAAGCACTCTCAGAAAGCCATATATTCCAGTTGCAAACTAATGACAGTCATAGCATGAATTTTTCAATAGGTCATTTGGACATAAATCTATACTGGCCAATATTCTGATAAATGTTCTGAAAATAACAGAACCACACTGGAAAAAAAAATTAAGTGGGAAAAAATTAAGTATTAATGAGAAGGAGAAGCAGCTGGAAGGATTTTAAGTGTGTTCATCCACTTTGGAAAACAGTTTTAAATTCTTAAAATTAAATGCATGCAGTATTTCTTGTTATTCAGAAATTCTGTCTATCTCTGAGGATACACTCACAATTGCTTATTTGCATTAGGATTTGAAGACAAAGATTCTGTAGCAGAACTGTCTGAATAGTAAAAGAAATTGAAACAAAAAGCAAAATTCACAAAGGGCTGAAAGAATAAATGAAGCATGAAATTTTGACTCATTATATTTAAAATTGAAATAGAAATATTACTCAGCAATGAATATGAATAAAACATAGCTACATGCAAGATTAAAATTTAATAGTAGAACATATTTTAAAGTAAATGTGTTTATTTTACAAGATTATATAGATTATAATTCATTTACATGAATATTAAAATATGCAAAATAAAGAAGTGCCTTATTCAGGGATACAAACATACTTCATAATATTCTAACAATGAGCAATTGTTATAAATGCAGAATTGAGAATAGTGGAAGAAGGGAGGGAGAGTGAAACAAAATATTCAGGTGTCTATTGTGTTTTTACTTTATACCTTGTATATAATTTGTAAATATTACTTTGTAGCTATTTTGTATTTAGGGTAAAGATGGTAAAGAACTCACCTGCCAATGCAGGAGATGTAAGAGATGCAGGTTCAATCCCTGGAGAAGGGCACAGCAACCCACTCCAGTATTCTTGTCTTGAGAATCCCTTGGATAGAGGAGCCTGGAGGGCTGCAGTCCATGGGGTCACAAAGAATCAGACATAAATGAAGTGACTTAGTACACAGCACAGCACATTTTGTGTTTAAGAAAAATAAATTAAGCAAGTTTCTCTATTTAGGTTTGCAATCTGAGCTAAATATTCTCAAGGATAAGGAAACACTTCCCTACTGCATGATTTGATCTCCTATACTTCCTTATTTTCTGTCCTCTAGGCTGATGTTCAGCTATTGCAGGAACATCAACCAGAGATCAAAAGAACAGGGATTGGATTGTCTTCTACCGAGATGATTAGTTTCCTGAGGCAGTGTTCTATTAATAGATTTCAAAGAACGGTCCAATAGCACACACTTACTCTTTAGTATTATCCTTTGCTTTTCCTTTCCATTACACAAGTTGACAATAGGATTGAAGTGGTAAGTCCCTAAATGTCCTTCTCTTCCCTGTGGGCCAATCAGATCAGGTCAGTTTAAAGGGTTAGATTGTTCACTTGACCCATCACTATGTGCCGCAGGAAACAAAAAGCACCGGTTGAAACAGTGTGGAGGATGTGCAGGCAGCTACTGCTAATACTATTAATAGAAAAACAACTCATTGTGGGTGGAGTAGCAGATTGCCTCCTGTGCTGGACAAGTATCTGGATATTCTCAGGTCCCATTTCCCTCTGGACTCTGCTATGTATTTTTGCAGAACAGGAATCTGCAGATAGCATTTACCAGCCTCCTATGAAAACTCAATTCATATTAGGTTCTGCAAATAAGAGGCACTAGTGAGAAAAGGTAGGGGAATTGGATTACAGTATTGTGGTGGATACGTTGAGAGTTGTGTGATTCTTGACCACAGGAATCTGGTAGAGGTCATACCTTTGATAGATCCCCACTTTGATGGATATGACCCCTCTTCAGCAATCCAGGAGTGAGCGTGACAAATGATTCTAGTAACAGCACAGCAGCGGGGGCAGGCTAAAGGGTTCTAGCCCAGTAGTTCTAGCAGCCTCACGTCATGTGTCATGCCTTCTTCCTTTTGCTTCCGTAGCTTCCTCGTGTGGAAGTTGTGGAAGTCAGTGTGACAGCAGGAGGTTTCCACATCTTCTCAGTGTTGAGGTTGTGCCCGTGCACAGTGATGCTATATAATGGGCATGTCTTGTCGTGATCATTACAAACACCAGTGTCTGAAATGTAAGTATGAAGTGGTACTGAATCAGCAGAGGATACTTTTGAAAGGTCATCTAAAGATAAATTTATGCTTCCTTTAGGAGATCCATTAAGAGATTCTCCATCAGCCTCATCCAGTCCTCTGAAACTAGCATCTTTTAACATATCCAGCTCAGCTAACATGTGCACATAAAATGCAGTCTGACTGAAGGAAGGATAAAATCTTTCATCTCAAGTACTCAGAAAGGCTCAACAAAAGATAACAGAAAAAGATTATCGAGTGAAAGGTACAGCAGAAGATCTTGTAGATAACCTTCTTTGAAGCCGAAACGGAAAAGGACATTTGTCATGACCTACTGTGCTGTGCACTTCTCTCAAAGATGAAGAAGGATTCCTAAGGGCTTTGTGTGAGGTCTTCTTGTATTTATTGCTACCTCCTGGAGATTTCCAGAACAAGATCATGTGATCTTTGTCAGGAAAATCCTTGCATGGGAAATCCTTCTTCCATTAATAAATCAACTCAATGTCCTGATTATATTAATCAATATATGTTATGGATGATCTGTGATTCTGATTGAAAGTATGAGGACTTTATGAACATCATTAAATTGAGTGACAATATTGGAGAGCTAGAAGCTGTCAGAAGTAAAGCAGCAGAAAAATTACAGTATCTTCGATCTCTAGATACAGCTGGTAATGATATCAACACCATGAAAAATTATGTAAAGTTTAAAAATAAAATAAAATTAAAAAAAAACAAATAAATAGCTTATTATTTGTAAAGAAGTATGTGGTTCAAGAATACAATGGTTGCAGTCAGACAAATAAATGAAACTGGCAGCAAATTTTGGGAAACTTTGCATAGTTCCCCGGGACAGCATTCTTTTTTATTTTATTTTATTATTATTGTTATTTTTATTTTTTTTTACTTTACAATATTGTATTGGTTTTGCCATACATCAACATACATTCTTATAGGCAGTGTGAACTCCAATTTTTTAAAGATTACATGCAGCAAACTGGAGATCAGGTACATCTCTTCTTCTGAATGACAGTGAAAGGATACCAGGTTATAGACCAGTAGTGGCTAGAAGTTTTATCAAGTCGTCAGAGAGATGGAAAACATCAAACCAACCACACCAAAGATTTTAAGTGCAGCTTCTGTTGGAATTTATGAACAGTATTTATTAGAAAGGCATCTCCAAGAGTTACTGTTGATGATTATTTGGTGGGAAAGTTAGCAAACACTTTTAATCATGAAGATCAAACCCATGAAATCTCTAATCACATTCAAAGGAAAGTTTATGAATTGATCCCACCTCCTTCTTTTTGTTCCTTACTCTTCCAAAACCTATGTAGCCAATTCCTTGTGTTAAATTTATGTTTTGAAACTTACTGGGTAGGGAGAAGGCCGAAGATCTTCTTTTGTGGACCTTGGCTCTTGGTATGGACACAAAGAAGAATCTGAGGTCTTACCTGTGGCACAAACAAGTTTATTGAAAAATAACAGAAAAAGCAGAAAAAAACAAAAAGAGCACCTCAAGGGAGAAGTGGACCCAGCCAAGAGAGGCACTGGCACAAGGATGATGAGGTAGGAGGTAAGGGGGTTTTAAACACAGGGCTTTTACATGTTCATATAGGTGGGCGTGAACTGACAGTTTTGATTGACAGTTACAAGTTACGTAACAACAGGCTCCATTGTGCTTGTCTTTCCCATAATGTAGTCTGTTATAATCAGATGTATGTATGTATAGAATATTTATGAACCCTTAATGGGCTCCTGGCTGCCTAAGGTCACTTGAGGACACAGCTGTGCATCAAGGGCATGAGTGCCCAGCTGGAGAAGCCCTGTGGTTAGTTGTATCCACTGTATGCCTAGGGCACATGGGCAGTAGTTGAATAAGTCTCTTGGATTATTTTGTAGCATATCCGTGAGCTCTCCTGGGCCTTACAGGAGATTGAGAGTGTGTCTGGGGTGAGGTTTAGAGATCGGCTTGCATCCTTTTCCCGCTAGGTCACTCCTCAGTTGCTCACGTCTAAGTTCTTAACAGAAGTACCTGGTGTGTTTTCATTTCCCTTAACCAGGCTCAGATGATGTCACTGATGTTTTCTGTTCCAGTTGGGCTGAGGCTCTTGCAGCACCACTTTGCCTGGGTCTGAGAAGTGAAGGCATCTGCCTGCAAGTGAGAACAGGCATTTGGGTGTAAAAAAAAACAAAAAACTAGAAACTGGAGAGTTCTTTGTGGATGTGTCCTTCTTAGTATCTCTTTATATATTGTGAATTTCTAGGAACTAAGAAGCCATATACACTATGACTGTATCCCCCAAAACAAATGGCAGCAAAATATTTGATATAAGATTGGTGTTAATTATTACACTATGAGGTTGAATTTTTTTTTTTAATTCAAAGAAATATCTTTTCAGTTCAGTTCAGTTCAGTTCAGTCGTTCAGTCGTGTCTGACTCTTTGCGACCCCATGAATCGCAGCAAGCCAGGCCTCCCTGTCCATCACCAATTCACGTCCATTGAGTCAGTGATGCCATCCAGCCATCTCATCCTCTGTCGTCCCCTTCTCCTCCTGCCCCCAATCCCTCCCAGCATCAGAGTCTTTTCCAATGAGTCAACTCTTCACATGAGGTGGCCAAAATACTGGAGTTTCAGCTTCAGTATCATTCCTTCCAAAGAAATCCCAGGGCTGATCTCCTTCAGAATGGACTCATTGGATCTCCTTGCAGTTCAAGGGACTCTCAAGAGTCTTCTCCAACACCACACTTCAAAAGCATCAATTCTTTGGCACTCAGCCTTCTTCACAGTCCAACTCTCACATCCATACATGACCACAGGAAAAACCATAGCCCTGACTAGACGAACCTTTGTTGGCAAAGTAATGTCTCTGCTTTTCAATATGCTATCTAGGTTGGTCATAACTTTTCTTCCAAGGAGTAAGCGTCTTTTAATTTCATGGCTATAGTCACCATCTGCAGTGATTTTGGAGCCCAAAAAAATAAAGTCTGACACTGTTTCCACTGTTTCCCCATCTATTTGCCATGAAGTGATGGGACCAGATGCCATGATCTTCGTCTTCTGAATGTTGAGCTTTAAGCCAACTTTTTCACTCTCCACTTTCACTTTCATCAAGAGGCTTTTGAGTTCCTCTTCACTTTCTGCCATAAGGGTGGTGTCATCTACATATCTGAGGTTATTGATATTTCTCCCAGCAATCTTGATTCCAGCTTGTGCTTCTTCCAGCCCAGCGTTTCTCATGATGTACTCTGCATAGAAGTTAAATAAGCAGGGTGACAATATACAGCCTTGACGTACTCCTTTTCCTATTTGGAACCAGTCTGTTGTTCCATGTCCAGTTCTAACTGTTGCTTCCTGACCTGCATACAGGTTTCTCAAGAGGCAGGTCAGGTGGTCTGGTATTCCCATCTCTTTCAGAATTTTCCACAGTTTCTTGTGATCCACACAGTCAAAGGCTTTGGCATAGTCAATAAAGCAGAAGTAGATGTTTTTCTGGAACTCTCTTGCTTTTTTGATGATCCAGCAGATGTTGGCAATTTGATCTCTGGTTCCTCTGCCTTTTCTAAAATCAGCTAGAACATCAGGAAGTTCACGGTTAACATATTGCTGAAGCCTGGTTGGAGAATTTTGAGCATTACTTTACTAGCATATGAGATGAGTGCAATTGTGGGGTAGTTTGAGCATTCTTTGGCATTGCCTTTCTTTGGGATTGGAATGAAAACTGACCTTTTCCAGTCCTGTGGCCACTGCTGAGTTTTCCAAATTTGCTGGCATATAAACAGAGGTTTTGAACATAATGATGATTAAAATGATTAGAAGGCTTTTGAACTCTTCCTAAGCTACATCTCTAGGCTTAATAATATTATTTTGTAAACTAAAGTCTGATCATTATAATGAATTGGGCATTGAAAAATAGATTTCAAAATTTGACTATAAAATTCATTATTTCAAGACAAGAATCAATGATGTGTACATTACCTCCTTTAGGAGACATTGACAATCAAGAATGAAATTAATAAATGATTGTCCCTATTTTTGTATAATCTATTCTAGGGCTCTCTACTTTAGATTATTTTTAAAATCTAATTCCCCTTAAGTTTGTAGGCATCAAACCCCTTCCTACTGTATGTAGTAAGGGTCTTACACACAAAGGCAGAGGCAAGTTCTAAAACTAATCCTAGAGTGTGATTTTAATTTCTGCTACTGTTTTCCAACCTTAAAAATGTTCACATATCTTTCTATTTCTGCAGGGTAAGTGAGAATAGGGGAAATCACGACAAAGTGCTATTTGTGGGCAAGTTTTGGGAAAGCATAAAAAGCATGGGAGTTACTGAAGCTGGAACCTACTTGTCTACTCTTTTCACAGAATCATCTAAAAATAGCATGCGTGACAACATATCTCCAAAGAGATGTATTAGTAAAGATGTTCTGGAATTCTATCCAAGTTCATGAGAATCTTTAAAGATGAGGGATTTCTGAACACAGAAGATTCTGAATTCCCAAACATTGTATTCAGAAACACTTAAGCCCTAAAAGTCAGAACTGTAAAAATAGTGACATGAAGTGAGGAGCAATGGATAAAAAAATAGCATGACCCGGATCAGTGGCAAGAAATGTCAGGAAGTAGAAGTACAGTTAAATAAGACGAACCTCATTGTATACTTTAAATCAATGAGGACCAGCCACTGAGATCATTAAAATCTTCCATAATGGTTACATTGTTCCTATAAACTTGAGCAAACCCAAACTAAAAAGCCAACGAGAAAGATCTATCACTTTAGTTTCTGAGCATAGTAAACTGTGATATCACAGTTAAAATTTTTGGACATGAGCTAAATAGCATAAAAAGTAAAATACTGCATGTCTTCCATTCTCCCCGTCTCCTACCCACAAGACTCTTAGTTCTGTGCTACCAGTGTGAGTTAATTCTTGCTGGGGATAACCAAGGAAGGTTGCAGAGAGATGATTATATTTGAACTTGGTCTTTAAAAACATACAGAACTTGGAAAGTATGAGAAGAAGAAAAGACAAATCAAGTAGCACACACTTTAAGGGAAACATAAGCAGTATTGTTTTATGAAAAGATTCAGTACCTGTTTGGGAAATACAGGAAGTACCTGAAACAGGAAGAGAAAGAGGATAGAAAATATTTATCTTTTTATTTTGAGGGCAGGACATGGAATTTGGGACAAATTAATAAGGAATCTAAGGATCCCAGAGAGTATGTCAGCAGTGAAAGAATGAAGAAATTCTGGTAGTCACATTGAGTGTTAATATTTTAAGGTTAGGAACAAAAGTATCTGCTGTATTAGAAGGAATTACCTGGAGGGGAATATTCTAGATAAGTTACTTCTTTTATGGTCATGCATTCTTTCTGAAGCAAGAAACATAATATGATGTAACCGAATGAGCACGAAAAGAATGCGGCCAAAGCCAGAGAACTGAAATATTTGGCATCAACTGACTTGCCTGTCTGTATGTTTGAAATATTCTGGATTTATCAAAAGATAGAAGAAATGTTATCAAAATATAGAAGAAAGTAGATATGTAAAATCATCAGAAAATTTAGGTCGAAATATCAGAACTCATCAAAATCCCCTGTAGTTCAGATGGTAAAAAATCTGCCTCCAGTGCAGGAGACCCAGGTTTAATCCCTCGGTTGGGGAGATCCCCTAGAGAAGGGAATGGCGACCCATTCCAGTATACTCGCCTAGAGATTTACATGGGCACACCATGGGATTGCAAAGAGTCAGACATGACTGAGCAACTTTCATTTATTCATTCATCAAAACTGAAGGAGGGAAATGGTCTCTCAAATCAGACCCTATACTTTAATTTTTTTTTAAATTTTATTTATTTATATTTTTTAACACCCAAAACATTTTGTATTGAGGTATAGCTAATTAACAGTGTCTTGATAGTTTCAGGTGAACAGTGAAGGAACTCAGCCATACATATACATGTATCCATTCTGTCCCCCAACACCCCCTCCCATCCAGGCTGGCACACAACATTGAGCAGAGTTCCTTGTGGTACACAATAGGGTTTTGTTGGTTATCCATTTTAAATATAGCAGAGTGTACACGGCCTTCCCAATGATTACTGTACTCAGAATGCATATCTTGTTGCATATGTTTTCTTGAAGATAGGAATGGAGTATAGAGACCCATTTTACTTTCCAAGGCAATAGCACTCTTTTTGAATTGCAGTTTACCTTTTGTGGCCAATGGACTTCTAAATTCTTAACTATAACCTAGACAAAGAGATCTCCACAGGTGAACTTTTTATCATATAATCTGAATGTGCCAGCATTTTAAAAAATCCTGGCATGTCACGAAAACAAAACACTCCTTCCACACCCTTTTCTGATTTTGATTTTCCTTTAAATTCAGAAGAAATTATCTTGGCAATCTGAAGGAATTGTACTCCCTCTCTCTTTGGATCAAAATAAGTACAAATCATTTCTTTTCCATGGAAAAAACCAACACAGGTTTTCCCCTCTTTTTAGCTATCTGGCTTTGTTTTTTTAAATAAAACATGCTGTTTGTTACTAAAATTAGTGATTACTTATTACTGCATTGATTAAATGAATAAATCTGGCAGAAATCTAAGTAGGCTAAAAGCCAATTGCATATAAGCCAAAATAACTGTGTATCATTTTTTTTTTCCTGAGAAAATGAAAAAACCAATTGTGAAAAGTCATTCAATCTTTATTTATTTTTTTGTATTGGAAAAGAATCATTTTGTTTTCTCATTGAACCCTCTTTCTTTTTAGCCTATTCTCTCTACATTAGAGATACTCTTGTTTCATTTAATTCACATACACATAGTTTAATTCATCTGTTATTTTCTTTTTAATGCCATACCCAGATAGGGCTGAATCCCACTGTCTATTTTCTGTACCATATTTTCCACTTGTATTTAAATGCTTTTTAAAATAGTAGTACAGGGTTAGGCTTTTATTTTTGTGTATGATTGGGTATAGAAAATTCTTTTACAGATTCTTTGTATCTTTCTATTGTATCATATTCAATACAATTTTTCTAATCAACTGAATATTTTAACCACTAATTTTTAACTCATCTAATGATAACGCCTTTCTCAACTTTATGTGTATATATATATATGCTGCTGCTGCTAAGTCACTTCAGTCGTGTACGACTCTGTGCGACCCCATAGACGGCAGCCCACTAGGCTCCTTTGTCCCTGGGATTCTCCAGGCAAGAACACTGGAGTGGGTTGCCATTTTCTTCTCCAATGCATGAAAATGAAAAGTCAAAGTGAAGTTGCTCAGTCGTGTGCCACTCTTAGTGATCCCATGGATGGAGGAGCCTACCAGACAAGAGTACTGGAGTGGGGTACCATTGCCTTCTCTGAGCTAAAAATGGCTCAGTTAAGCAGGAGTTGTAAATTGTCATTTGACATTTTCCCACCTCTTGTTTTGCTCTCAGGTTCTAGGCTGTCTAATTGGTTGTTAGAATCAAATTAGAAACATCATGAAAAACATTTTGCTATCTTGATAGTGGTTATATGAGTTCATAGGATCTCTCTCCAAGGCTAAAATTTAAATTAGAGGACAGAAAGTCTTCATTAAATTATACTCCCAGAATTAGCAATTTAAGCTTTGCTATTATGAAAAATGCAGAGAAATAATATAAAGAATTATCTAATTTATTCCAAATTTGGTTGAGGGTTTGAAAAGTGCTTGGTTAATTTTTGCAAGTCACTTACTTAAGCTCCCTTCATTTTATTACTTTATATATATAAAGCCTTAATTAGCCATTAGAAATGACTACTGATATTAATTGTGCATAGACATGAATTAAAATGTACCTACAAGGAATATATAAGTGGTAGACAGGAGTATGAATGATTAGGGAAAGCTACAGTTACATTGTGGTTAACCATTTTTCTGCAGAATTAGAAACATCAATGTAATGAGATACTGAGTTTTTAGTCTGTTTATGAGTTACTCCCATATAAAAACACTAGCTTTATTCTAGTGTGAGAATAATGTAGATAAATTTATATAAGACTATCGACCAATTAAAAAGAAAGATCTAGTGTTACATAAATTTAGGGCACTTTTTATTGTGCAAAGAGACTTGATAGCAACAAAAATGAGAGCACTCGCATTTGGGGCAAGTTCAACTTCTCCTGACTCCTTTCACTGAGAAAGTGAAAGAGAAAGTTCTGCATACTGAGAACTGTCAACTTTGGATATCTAGCCTGCCTGCCATCCTTTTTCTGCACTATTTGTTCCATTCACCTACACATTTTCACTTGAATGTATAATATACACTTTTATCCATTAGGAATAAGGCTAGAAATTTAGAGCTCTTCCTGAATCTTGGGAAGGTGTGAAATTGAAAAAAAAAAAAAACAAAAAAAGAATGTCACCAAGGTACAAAAAAGGAACTTCAATATAAAAACAATTTATACCATTATATTCAATTAATCTGAGAGCCAGAAGCTAAATATATCATTTTAGGTGAACCATGTTTGATGTGAAAGGAGTACATTTTAGACTTTTTATTATATTGTAGGATATGTTTTCTAGAAATAAGACTAACATTGATAAATGACCTTTGCTCAAACCTAAAATAGTCAAATCATTCTCAACTTCCTCCTTCAAAACATTCCTACTCACTGTTCTACAACATACCAGCGTAGCATCCAGAAATCTGGTTTCATATCAGAAAACTCAGCTCACATTCCCTGTTTATCCATCTAAACATTCTCTCCTAACCCCCCAGAACACAATGCCTTCCTCTCATTTGTGCTGACCTTCCTTTCATGTAGGCCCTCATTTCTCTTAATACTTGGTTGAACTCGAGGATTCTAGTCTCAATTACCTTCTGTTCTAATAGTTTTCACACTTTACTATGTACAAATAACACATGGTATGCTTTTTAAAAACATGAATTTCCCTTTGTTTCTTGATGAGTCTGGCTAATGGTTTGTCAATTTTATTTATCCTTTCAAAGAGAGCTCCTAAAAAAAGAAAATAAAAAATAAAAACATGGATTTCTATGTTTCGCGTACCAGTTAGGCTGTGATTCAGTTTATTTCGAATGTGATTTGGAAATCTGTTGTCATGCTCATCTTTTAAGAAGCTTCCCAGTTAATTTTGACCCATTCTTTGTGAAAAACTGAAAAATTCCTTGTCTAGAATAACTAGAACTTTATTTCTAGATCACTTGTTTGATGCTTTTTACTTAATTCATTGCATTCAGAATAAAAACTATCTTCTCACAGTGGGATTCAAATCTGTCTGTGCTTCAACCCTTGCCCGTAATTCACCCTGGTTTCCCAATACAGACCACACTTCTTTTTTGTTGTTTTGTTTTATTGAAGTATAGTTGATTTGCAATGTTGTGTTAGTTTTTGCTGTACAGCAAAGTGATTCAGTTATATACACATAAATATTCTTTTCCAGAATGGTTTTTCACAGCATATTGAGTATAGTTCCCTGTGCTATACCACAGAATAAGACATTATTGTTTATCCATTCTATATATAATATTTTTCATCTTCTAATCTCAAACTCCCTTTCCTTTTACACTTCCCTCCCCATTGGCAAGCCACAAGTCTACTTTTTATGAGTTTGTTTCTATTTTGTAGATAGGTTCATTTGTATCATATTTTAGATTCCACATATATGTAATATCATATGGTATTTGTCTTTTGCTTTCTTACTGCACTTACTATGATAATCTCTAGGTCCATCCATGTTGCTGCAAATGAAATTATTTCATTCTTTTTTTATGGCTGAATAACATTCTGTTGTATATATATCCAGTGCATCCTCTTTATCCATTCATCTCAGACCATGCTTCTTATTCATTTCACATACGCTTAACTTGACCAGCACCTTCTCTTTCTTCAAGGCTCAAATCAAGTGGTACCCCTCCCTGGTGTCTTTACTGATTTTCTCTAGTCTGGGTTAGATACCTTTCCTTCACTTGCATCCATTGTGTACTTCTACTGATCTTAAAATATGGGATCTGTTTTAGTCTCTAAACTCCAGTACTTTGGCCACCTCATGCCAAAGTTGACTTATTGGAAAAGACTCTGATGCTGGGAGGGATTGGGGGCAGGTGGAGAAGGGGACGACAGAGGATGAGGTGGCTGGATGGCATCACTGACTCGATGGATGTGAGTCTGAGTAAACTCCGGGAGTTGGTGATGGACAGGGAGGCCTGGCGTGCTGCGATTCATGGGGTCGCAAAGAGTCGGACATGACTGAGTGACTGAACTGAACTGAACTGATGATCTTCCAGGCATTCTGCTTCTGCTAAATCGCTTCAGTCATGTCCAACTCTGTGCGACCCCAAAGATGGCAGCCCACCAGGCTCCCCTGTCCCTGGGACAGGGATTGTTTATTAAATGTTTACATCAGTAGCATCTAGCATATAGCCTGACAACTACTAGCTCAATATATCAAGTTTTTGATATATTTTTTTGATATATATTTTTGAAATTTTTAAAAAAAGTTAATGGGGTCATCTTGCCTTGTATCCTTATATGCTTAGAGAATGTGCAACAAAGGAATACTGGTCTAGGTAGGCTGAAGTAACTATGTAACTTCCAGTCTCAATGGTCTATTACAGTAAAAGATTTTTTTTCTACTCATATTACATAGATAATGTAGGTTGGTTAATCTCTTTGCCAGTGCCATCACTCAAAATCCAAGATGACAGATGCCCTGACATATCAACCTAAATCATCGAGGTTGAACCGAATGTCCCTCTTGAATGTTTTAGTATGACATCACCCATGACACTTTTCTTGTAATCTGTAAACCAGAGCTTGTCACACATGCTCCCTAACCAATCAAGGATAGGAGTGTTGGAAAGCACATAGATATCTGTTGAAGAGTACATAAATGTCTCTGCCACAGGACCTTTTGTAAGGCATTTAAAATCTCTCAACTTGAGCCCACAAATCGATTTGGAGCCTTAATTCCTGAGATTGACTGCTTATATTGCTTACATACATGGAACAGTAACTAGAAAATTTGGCAACCAATGAGTCATAACTGTCTCTGAAGCCCTTCTAAATTATTTCATCTCTGTTGGATGGTCAGAGAAGTAAAAATAGTGTCATTAATAATCTCTTTGGTTATTTCTTTACCTAAAACTGATTATATTAATAAAATCTGCCAGCATTTTAATCAGTTCTACATCATTTACTTTTTATTCAAGTTATGTTTACTGGTTATAGTTTGTGTGTTCAATTTGTATATTGTTACATGATAAAATATGAAGTATGTGCCAAGTATATCTAATCCATCAACATGAAAATCTTAGTGTTCTTTCAAAGTAGGTGACCTTGTAATTCTCAGTTGTAGTATGCTGTGAAAGGCTAATACAAACAGAAACAACTTCCTACAAATTTGGGATGTATTTTGTCAAAATATACTGCTGACTAGTGGTCATCTCTCTTATAATTTATAATATATTCAGTAGTTTACTTTTATAGATATTTGAGGAGCAGGGCTCTGTGGTTACCAAACTAATTTTAAATAAAACAAATTTAACTCCTTGCCTGTTAAAATATAACCATTCCTGGGAGCTTAAGCAGGTGCAGTCATTGTGTTTAAGTTTCACCCACATCCTACTGATTAATCTATTGGTCAATAACAGCACAATGTACCAAGTTTCAAAGCATGATGTAGATTAATGTAGCAGTTGTCAAAGACTTAGATAAATGTTCTTTTCACTTCTTAGCCCTACATTAGTTTTAATTCAAAGAAATTTGTCTATTGATAGTATTTAAAATAAAAGAGGGAGTTGGGAAACATTAGCTTTAATTTATTGAGTCAACTTACTGTCTTCACTGTAACAGGTCAACGAACTATTCTTAGCAGAAAAACAGACTAATACTGTGGAGGTTAGTGGTACTAACAATCGTGTGTGTGCCATGTTTCCCAGACAAAGCGATTTTTCATAACCCACTTCAAATTATGAGGGAAACTGAGGAACATGCCAGCAAAAGGTCTTCAGCAATCTAAAATTGGAAAAGACATATAGATTTAACATGATACTCTCTTAAAGAGAAGAATTGTCTTAAAACAAAAAAACAAAACAAAACAAAAAAACAAAAAACTACGATTATATGCCTAGAAAATCCCATGGATGGGGGAGCCCGGTAGGCTGCAGTCCATGGGGTTGCTAGAGTCGGACATGACTGAGCGACTTCACTTTCACTTTTCACTTTCATGCTTTGGAGAAGGCAATGGCAACCCACTCCAGTGTTCTTGCCTGGAGAATCCCAGGGACGGGGGAGCCTGGTGGGCTGCCATCTATGGGGTCACACAGAGTCGGACACGACTGAAGCGACTTAGCAGCAGCAGCATGATTATATTGCCCATGTTAATTATTATACCTAGATTGCTTTACTCAGGTTTTTCTTTCTCCTTCTGGAAAAAAAGTGAGAACATTTTAAGATCTCAAGTTAATATGAAGAGAAATCAGAACCCAGCTTATGACAACTTGATAAATTGGTTTCAGAGGCAGGAAGAAAAACATGGATCCTTATTCTTGATTCATGGCTCCATGTGTTTCTGTGTTTTCTAATTCCATTCCCATTCCAGTGTTATCTGAAATGTATTTAAGTTTTCCTCAAAGACAATGATCTGTGAGCAAGTAAGTGTGAGTCACAATACATATTCTATATATGTTCATTTTAATATTCAAAAAAGTATTAAAGATCTTCTTCACATTTAACTTTATTTAATCCAACAAACATACAGTTTTTCTTTTTTGGGTGAGTTACATCTGTTAACATTTCCCAGAACACAGCTTTCAGATGACACTCTGCTCTGTACAGTGAAGTATATGTGTAAGTGGTGAACTGGAAATTACTGGCAGACTCATTCTCCGTTGGCTTAGGGTCCTCATATGTGAGAAGTATGTGGTAATGAAGCAGCTGTTGCAGTGAGTGATTACATGTTGAAATAGAATCAATATGTTCTTGGTTTCAAAGGAGAAAAGGAAAGATATACCCTTTTGAATGCAGTTCCAAAGAATAGCAAGGAGAGATACGAAAGCCTTTCTCAGTGTTCAATGCAAAGAAATAGAGGAAAACAACAGAATGGGAAAGACTAGAGATCTCTTCAAGAAAATTGGAGATACCAAGGGAACATTTCATACAAAGATGGGCACAATAAAGGACAGAGCTGGTATGGACTTAACAGAAGCAGAAGATATTTAGAAGAGGTGGCAAGAATACACAGAAGAACTATACAGAAAAGATCTTCATGACTCAGATAACCACAATGGTGTCATCGCTCACCTAGAGCCAGATATCCTGGAATGTGAAGTCAAGTGGGCCTTAAGAAGCATTACCACGAACAAAGCTAGTGGAGGTATTGGAATTCCAGTTCAGCTATTTCAAATCTTAAAAGACAATGCTGTGAAAGTGCTACACTCAATATGCCAGCAAATTTGGAAAACTCAGCAGTGGTCCCAGTACTGGAAAAGGTCAGTTTTCATTCCAATCCCAAGAAAGGCAATGCCAAAGAATGTTCAGACTACTGCACAATTGCACTTATCTCACAGGCTAGCAAAGTAATGCTCAAAATCCTCCAAGCCAGCCTTCACCAGTATGTGAACCATGAACTTCCAGATGTTCACTCTGGATTTAGAAAAGGCAGAAGAACTAGAGATTGAATTGCCAAATCCGTTGGATCATCAAAAAAGCAAGAGAATTCCAGTAAAATATCTACTTCTGCTTTATTGACTATGCCAAAGCTTTTGACTGCGTGGATCACAACAAACTGTGGAAAATTATTCAAGAGATGGGAATACCAGACCACCTTACTTGCCTCCTGAGAAATCTGTAAGCAGAACAAGAAGCAACAGTTAGAACTTGACATGGAAAAACAGACTGGTTCCAAATTGGAAAAGAAGTACTTCAAGGCTGTATATTGTCACCCTGCTTATTTAACTTATATGCAGAGTACATCACGAGAAATACCAGGCTGGATGAAGCTCAATCTGGGATCAAGATTGCCAGGAGAAATATCAATTACCACAGACATGCAGATGACACCACCCTAATAGCAGAAAGTGAAGAAGAACTAAAGAGCCTCTTGATAAAAGTGAAAGAAGGGAGTGAAAAAGTTGGCTTAAAGCTCAACATTCAGAAAACTAAGATCATGACATCTGGTCCCATCACTTCATGGCAAATAGATGGGGAAACAGTGAGAGACTTTATTTTGGGAGCTCCAAAATCACTGCAGATGGTGATTGCAGCCATGAAATCAAAAGACGCTTGCTCCTTGGAAGAAAAGTTATGACCAATCTAGACAGTATATTAAAAAGCAGAGACATTGCCAACAAAGGCCCATCTCGTCAAAGCTATGGTTTTTCCAGTAGTCATATATGAATGTGAGAGTTGGACTATAAAGAAAGCTGAGCACTGAAAAATTGATGTTTTTGAACTATGGTTTGGAAGAAGACTCTTGAGAGTCCCTTTGACTTCAAGGAGATCCACCCAGTCCATCCTAAAGGAAATGAGTCCTGAATATTCATTGGAAGGACTGATGCTGAAGCTGAAACTCCAATACTTTGGCCACCTCATGCGAAGAACTGACTCCTTGAAAAAGACCTTGATGCTGGGAAAGATTGAAGGTGGGAGGACAAGGGGATGACAGAGGATGAGAGGGCTGGATGGCATCACCGACTCAATGGACATAAATTTGAGCAAGCTCTGGGAGCTGGTGATGGACAGGGAAGGCTGGTGTGCTACAGTCCATGGGGTCGCAAAGAACTGAACTGAATCCATCACTTAGTATAACTCAATTTGTTTAAAAACCATTTTACTGGTGTATTTTCTGAACTGTCACATGGAAGTGATCCAGTCCAAGCCTAATGTTCAAATAGCAGAGTAGGAATATTACACTGGAGAGTTGATATCTTGTTTCCCTTGGCATCACAGAGTAACTGACTGTCTGAATTTATACATTTACAGTACTTATCACTAAGGACCCAGGTGGTTCTCCTTAATACGAAAGAGAACTTGAACCCATACAAACACATGGGAAGACTGCCTGCTGCTCATTTGTTCAAAATTAACGGATCATAATGTTCTTTTGCAAAAATCCTTGTTTGTTATTCATAGGAAGTATCATTTGAATCAGCCATTATGTTCAGGAATAATAGTTTCAAGAAAGATACACTAGCACTCAAATATTCATTTAATATAGTAGAGATGTGTGCATCTTTTGATAGATTCTGATGTTTTCACTGTAATTTTGATGTGGCCTTTAAGGATTACAATTGAGTTACTCAATGTAGATGCACATATTCTAGGTATGAATAAGGAGAACCTGATTTGGTCATTAAGCTAATCCATCTTCAATATACAAACTCTCAGGGGGATGATGAGAATGTCTTAAATGGAGCTGAACATTACATTACACCAATATCTAACACATTAGAAAATAAAACAAAAACCCATCAAACAAAACCCCTCCAAACAGATGAGAAAGGAATCATCTTGTACATAAATCATATTATGTTTAAACCCTTTTTCTTGAAGTAGTGTATTATGGATTGAACACATCAACCTAAAATTTGTATGTTGAAATCTTCTTAACCTGCAATATGATGGTTTGGGTAGGTGGGGCTTTGGGGAGGTAATTTGATCATAAGGGCAGAGCGCTTATGAATGTGATTAGTGCCCTTGTAAAACAGACCCCAGAAAGCAATTTTGCCCCTTCTTCCATGGGAAGACCCAAATAGAAGATAGCCATCTATGAACCAGAAATGGTTTCTCACCAAATGTGGTATCTGCAAACATCTTGATTTTGGACTTCCAGACTCCACAACTGCAAGAAATAAATTTATGTTATTTATAAGTCTCCCAGTCTGGGGTGATCTGTTATGGCAGCTGGAATGGGCTAAGATATATTCTGAGTACTATTCAAGCGTAAATAAGGAAAACATAAAGGTGTTTTACATATTGGAATGATGATATCAGTAAACGATGTCATCCTTTTTCACATGCAAGGTCATACACATAATTATTATGGTACCCGTGAGGTACCAAACTTGAGGGTAACAAACATGACTGTTATTTTATGCCCTGTAAATATGTATGTGTATTAAACAGATCTGCTAATGGCGAAGCTGGAATCAGGCATTTGCAACTTAAGAAGAAAAATTTTTTCTTTTGTTTCCAAGAGAAAAACTGAAGAAAAATTTCACCTGACTGGTATCATGGGAAAGTTGTATCAAATTCCTGGGTAATCTATTTCAGCATTATCAGATCAATCAAAATTTCATGGTTAAGTAAAAGAACAAACAGTGAGAAACTTGCTATTTTGGTGCAGAAAAGAAAGAAATTTATATGATTTTTTTCTATTCTCAGAAGTGATTTATAGTTTGATAATAGAGTACAGGAGCTTTATGGCTCCCATTTCCCAACTTCTGCACAGTTGAAACAAATTCCAAGCAATGCCTATTGCAAAGTTTTTGTATTGATTAATGTACTGTTGACAACTATTGTACAAAATAAAGTGAGATTAATTGCTTAGCATGCTTCATAATCGTATATTTACTGTTATTCATCCATGACTTTGAGTTGCATCTTAAATTATTGGGAACCTTGGTAAACAGTAGACAAAAATCAAAGTTCATTGATTTGGAACTTGTATAACTAATTTCTTGTATTTCTATTTCTCTTACTTGTTTGATGATTAACTTATCAGTAACTAGTTTAGTCACATAGGCACCCAACATATCTATTTAGGGACTGTTTTGTACCAATATTGTGCTAGGCCTTCAAGGAAGATAACATCCTTGAGACCTAAGAGCTTCTAGTCTGATGGAGAGCAGAGACATTCACAGTAACTGTACCCTGTGAAAAGAGCTAGAACCATGTGAAAAGGGTGAGCAGGGATTATACCCAGGAGCTCACACAAAATTCAGACCAGAGGAATCAGCAAAGACATTTTAGAGGAAGTGAGAATAACCTCAAGCAAGCTGGGAGGGATGGTGGTGGAAGGTGTATGAGTGGGGAGAAAAGCAAATTGGGGGAGAGAGAGAACAGTTAGGATGTTCCTATAATAATGAAGGAGAGAACTGAATAGGGACTGAGTGAGTAAAGAGAATGGAAAGGACTTTTCTGTTGGGAAGTCCTTGGGACTGGGGCATGGAGTGGGGAAGTTGACAAGCAGACTAGAGAGAAACAAGGTCTCTCTCAGAGTGCCATACAGAACATGATTCCAAAATCCATCTGATTTATGCATCATGGCTTCCAACGATGGCTCCAAGAATGTTGAGCTTTGTCATGTCTTCTGGTTCCTTGCTGCTGTTACTGCTGCTAAGTCACTTCAGTCGTGTCTGACTCTGTGCGACCCCATAGGCGGAAGCCCACCAGGCTCCCCAATCCCTGGGATTCTCCAGGCAAGAATACTGGAGTGGGCCACCATATAGAGTCCTAATTAAGATGAATTAAACTAATTCAGTTCTGTAAACTGATCCAATGTTGTATCTCTTTATAAAAGTCCCAGGAAGATGAATCATATGATGATAGCAAAGCTAAATAAAGGATATAACTAAATTACTTTAAAAATCATCTTTGGCTAATTATGAAAAGTCAAGTGGCAGAACATCTTTCCTTACTTTGAAGATCAGAATTTCTAGTGCCAAAAAATACATTGACCAAATCCTTAGCAAAACTTTTCTATCTGGGCTTACCTAGAACTCCAGGTATAAAGAATAACATAACATAAGGACCTTCACAAAGGAAACTTCAGTTTTCCATGAGATAATAAAGGGTCAAAGTTTGAATCAGCAACAACTGACAGACGATCTATAATCAGTACATCTTGCTAGGGAATTTTTTTGGTCTATTCTGGGCAGATTTTAATCCATCAATTGATAATATTCTTCCTCTTTATTTATCAAAGCAGTGGGACAAATGAAAGATCACTGAATTTATTTTTAAATGACAGAGGAAACCTCCCATATTTTTTATCTTGTTGAATCTGCTTTTGTCTCCAAAATGGACATTAGTATCCTGTTCAAGCTGGTTTTAGAAAAGGCAGAGGAACCAGAGATCAAATTGCCAACATCCACTGGATCATGGAAAAAGCAAGAGAGTTCCAGAAAAACATCTATTTCTGCTTTATTGACTATGCCAAAGCCTTTGACTGTGTGGATCACAATGAACTGTGGAAAATTCTGAAAGAGATGGGAATACCAGGCCATCTGACCTGACTCTTGAGAAATTTGTATGCAGGTCAGGAAGCAACAGTTAGAACTGGACATGGAACAACAGACTGGTTCCAAATAGGAAAAGGAGTATGTCAAGGCTGTATATTGTCACCCTGCTTATTTAACTTCTATGCAGAGTACATCATGAGAAACGCTGGGCTGGAAGAAGCACAAGCTGGAATCAAGATTGTCGGGAAAAATATCAATAACCTCAGATATGCAGATGACACCATCCTTATGGCAGAAAGTGAAGAGGAACTCAAAAGCCTCTTGATGAAGGTGAAAGAGGAGAGTAAAAAAGTTGGCTTAAAACTCAATATTCAGAAAACAAAGATCATGGCATCTGGTCCCATCACTTCATGGCAAATAGATGGGGAAACAGTGGAAACAGTGTCAGACTTTACTTTTTTGGGGCTCCAAAATCACTGCAGATGGTGACTGCAGCCATGAAATTAAAAGACACTTACTCCTTGGAAGGAAAGTTATGACCAACCTAGATAGCATATTCAAAAGCAGAGACATTACTTTGCCAACAAAGGTCTGTCTAGTCAAGGCTATGGTTTTTCCAGTGGTCATGTATAAATGCGAGAGTTGGACTGTGAACAAAGCTGAGCACCGAAGAATTGATGCTTTTGAACTGTGGTGTTGGATAAGACTCTTGAGAGTCCCTTGGACTGCAAGGAGATCCAACCAGTCCATTCTGAAGGAGATCAGCCCTGGGATTTCTTTGGAAGGAATGATGCTAAAGCTGAAACTCCAGTACTTTGGCCACCTCATGCGAAGAGTTGACTCATTGGAAAAGACTCTGATGCTGGGAAAGATTGGGGGCAGGAGGAGAAGGGGACAACAGAGGATGAGATGGCTGGATGGCATCACTGAGTCAATGGACGTGAGTCTGAGTGAACTCCGGGAGTTGGTGATGGACAGGGAAGCCTGGCATGCTGCAGTTCATGGGGTCTCAAAGAGTCAGATATGACTGAGTGACTGAACTGAACTCAACTGATCCTGTTCTCCACCAAAATTTACAAAACACTATGCTCTAGTCAGAATATCAGAAGTGTGAGCATGCTCAGTCGGTTCATTCATGTCCAACTCTTCATGACCCTGAGGACTGTAGCCCACCAGGCTCCTCTGTCCATGGGAATCTCCAGGCAAGAATACTGGAATGGGCTGCCATGCCCTCCTCCAAGATTTCTTCCCAACCCAGGGATCGAACCCTTTTCTCCAGCATTGCAGACAGATTCTTTACCACTGAGCCACTGGGGAAGCCCCAGAAGTGTACAAGTTATACAAAAATCTAACAAGAAGCTTAATATAAAGTCATAGGATATATGTGATGCTAAAGTAATGGCAACCCACTCCAATACTCTTGCCTGGAAACTCCCATGGACAGAGGAGCCTGGTAGGCTGCATTCCATGGGGTCATGAAGAGTCAGACACGACTGAACGACTTCACTTACACTTTTCACTTTCATGCATTGGAGAAGGCAATGGCAACCCACTCCAGCATTCTTGCCTGGAGAAACCCAAAGACAGAGGAGCCTGGTAGGCTGCCGTCTATGGGGTCGCACAGAGTTGGACACGACTGAAGCGACTTAGCAGCAGCAGCAAAGTGAAGTTGGCAAAGATAACATAGCAGAAGAGAAAATTCAAATTTCCTTTAAATGTGCACTTAAGTTATCTTTCTATTGGACAGCTGATTAAAAGCTAACTCCCATACAGTTTAATATGGGATCCATGGTTTGCCTGTGGCAACTTGCATAAGTCATAAAGCAAGTTTCTGGTTCTAATGGAAACAGATTATTCTAAGTCCCACAATAAGGTTCTACCCACTAAACTATCATTAATACTGTTTTGAAAATTGACTGGTAAGAGTTTGACATTGTTAACTATGCTTCATAAATTGTTATCATTTTACATATTTTCTCATCTGCTAAATGTTTCCCAGTCAAAAATATGTCAATCTTTTACAGTATCTCTGTTGATTCAATGCCTTATGTTTTGTCCTTAGTATTTACTTATTGATGAACCAAGAAGGAAAATATTTAAACTTGTAGCCTTGAGAATTATAAATTCAATACCATTCTTTTCACAAATGGGGAAACGTATCCAGAAACATGACAGATCCAAAATTCTACTGCTAGTAAGAGGGCTATAGGCTATAGGACCCTTGGAGCCTAGACCTCTGCTTTTCCTACTTCCCTCCTGTTCTTGCCCTTTATTTGATGCAAGAAGCTGTTTCTTGCAGCTCTGATGAAACATTACCAGCTATGTTGCTTTGGAACTAGAGCGTTTGCTTTCTTGGCCTTTGCATTGTTTCTGATGACCTGGAAGTACTCAGGGTCAGATTGGTTTCATGGCTATTTCTCTCTTAATGTACCTACATTCCATGAAGAGTGACACAAGTGTCGATGTAACCCTCTTCTCTAATAATGTTCCACATGTTTCCCTGCTCTTTATTTTCTCAATCAGTCTGTAATGTGGTGGTCCATCATCAGTACATTGTAGTGTGGTGGACCTTCTTCACGTGCTAAAGAGGAACAAAGGTGAGCAACTCCAAAGGAGACCATAAAAAGTGATGTGCAAACATCAAATCTTTTGGCATTCAAAGCTCTTAATAACTCTTTTTTTCTACTTGGCCTATCCAGTTTACCTTATATCAGATATAAGAAACTTTCTGCCTCTATTGAAACATATTTTAAATGCATTTTAAGGTTAATTCATATCCACTTTCCAGTAGACTGCTCCCCCCGCCCCCCCTTCACTTAATTCAATATGGTTACAGCCATGAATATCTTTGCTGTTTCTATTCACACTGGGAATCCAACAGTTTGTCCATGGTCTTACCTTGTCTATATACTTCCTGACTCACTCATCCACATTTATTTCTTCTAGCTTTGAAATTCTTCAACACTTTTTTGTTTTTTTTCAGCTCTGCACTCTGTCTTATAGTGAGGTAACCTGATACTTGTGCCTGATACTTAACTCTGTTTACATAATCTATATGTATCTTATCCTGTCAATACAACTAGTTTCTTGGGTCTTTGAAAATAGGCTGGTGCTTATGTATCATTGGTTTTTCCTAAGATAGGTGTGTGGTGTTAGGACTATTCACCCATGGTTCCTCTCCTTTTGCACACATGGTCAGATTGTAGTTCTTCAATCCTTTTAAAGTTAAGTATAGCGTTATGATTTGCTTTGGCAATGAAATGTGAGATAAGTGATATGTCACCTTAGGCATACACTTTAAGAGCCAGTGTGTGGTTTACCTCATTCCCATTCCCTGCCATGATACCATGGAAACAGATGTGAAGACAGAATATTCATTAGCTTGGATCCTTGAATGACTACAGTGAGCTTACTCTAAGTAAGCTTTACTCTAAGTAAGCTTACATAAAGCTTACTTTTGAACTGTGATGGATATGTACTCTTGAGTGAGAAATAAATAGTTCCTTTGATATGCTTGTAAGATTTGGGCATTTTTGGTTTCTGCAGCATAACCTATGATAGTCTATCTAACTAAACAACCAAGATAAGTGTCATACCTATAGTGAACACTCAGTAAATATTTAGAGTGAAGAATTTTAAAAATTAACTGTAAATTACAACTTATAATTCATTTTGGAAAAGGCCCAGTTATAACTAGCAAGTATAATCAGGAATATCAATGAGAAAGTAAAAACAGAAAAAACAAAGATAATTTTTGTGCTGACATGCAAGATAAAGCTTAATAATGTCCTTAACTCTGATTGACCTTAGAAATACGGAAAGAGTTTGGAACAGCCTGGAGTTGCAAATACTTGGTGTCTCAATTCCTGGAATATTCATTTCAAAGGACAGTTAGGAAATAGGGAGGAGGTAAGAAAGGAAAAACTGGAAAGCTGGATGTTTCAGAGAGTAAGCTGTGTGACTGAACAAGTTAAATTATGATTTGAAAAAAATGATAGATCATACTTTGAGACAGTCTGAAATGTGCTTATACTGGGTTGGCAAAAAAATTCCATAACATCTTATGAAAAGCCACAATGAACTTTTTGGTCAACCCAATACATTATATTTATATGTATTTATTCATTTCACACACACACACACACACACATATATATATATATATAAATATATATATATATATAATATATAGAAACACAACCAAAAAAATGAAGGAGGCAGGATGATGTCTTTTATGAAAATAAGTGCTTTCAGAAAGATGACTGGAGAAAAAGTAATGACCATCTCTTCAATAAGTAGTGTGGGAAAATTGGGTAGCTACATATAAAGGAATGAAATTATAATATTTCCTAGCTCCATACAAAAAAATAAACTCAAAATGGATTAAAGACCTAAATTTAAGACCAGAAACTATAAAACTCTTGGAGGAAAACATAGGCAGAACACTCTTTGATATAAATCACAGCAAAATTCTCTGTGAACCAACCTCCTAGATTAATGGAAATAAAACCAAAAATAAACAAAAGGGACCTAATTCAACTTAAAAGACTTTTCACAATGATCAAAACTATAAGCCAGTGTAAAGACAACCCTCAGAATGGGAGAAAAAAATAGCAAATGAAACAACTGACAAAAGATTAATCTCCAAAATACAAAAGCATCATGCAGCTCAATATCAGAAAAACAAACAGCCCAATCAAAAAGTAAGCAGAAGTAAACAGACATTTCTCCAAAGAAGACATAAAAATGGCTAATCAACAGATAAAAAGATGCTCAACATCTCTTATTAGTAGAGAAATGCAAATCAAAACTACAAAGAGGTAACATCTCACACTGGTCAGAAGGGCCATTATCACCAAGTCTATAAACAACTAAGTGCTGGAGAGGGTGTGGAGAAAAGGGAACCCTCTTGTACTGTTGGTGGGAATGCAAGTTGATATAGGTACTATGGAGAACAGTATGAAGATTCCTTAAAAAACTAGGAATAAAACTATCATGTGACCCGCAATCCCCTACTTGGAATTTACCCTCAGGAAACCATAATTGAAAAAGACATATGTACCCCAATGCTCACTGCAACACTATAATTGCTAGGACATGAAAGCAACCTAGATGTCCACTGACAGATGAATGGATGAAAATGGTAGTGTGTATATATATATATATATATATATATATATATGATCAAATATTACCCAGCTATAAAAAGGATCACATTTGAGTCAGTTCTAATGAGATGGATGAAACTAGAGACTATTTTACAGAGTGAAGTAAGTCAGAAAGAGAAAGACAAATACCTTATATTAATGCATATATGTGGAATCTAGATGGAGAAGGAAATGGCAACCCATTCCAGTATTCTAGCCTGGAGAATCCCATGGACAGAGGAGACTGGTGGGCTACACTCCATAGGGTCTCAAAGAGTTGGACATGACTAAAGCGACTTAGCACACATGGAATCTAGAAGATCGTACTGATAAATCCTATTTGGAGAGCAGCAGAGGAGATGCAGACATAAAGAATGAACTTATGGTCACAGTGTGGGAGTAAGAGGGTGGGATGACTTGAGAGTTGTATTGAAACATATACATTACCATATGTAAAGCAGATAGTGGGAATTTGCTCTATGATGTAGGGAATCCAAAACTGGTACTCTGTGACAAACTAGAGGGGTGGGATGGAGAGGGAGGTGGGAGGGTGGATTAAGAGGTGGTGACATTTACTCCTTGGAAGGAAAGTTATGACCAACCTAGACAGCATATTAAAAAGCAGAGACATTACTTTGTCAACAAAGGTCCATCTAGTCAAAGCTATGGTTTTTCCAGTAGTCATGTATGGATGTGAGAGTTGGACTATAAAGAAAGCTGAGTGCCAAAGAATTGATGCTTTTGAACTGTGGGGTTGGAGAAGACTCTTGAGAGTCCCTTGGACTGCAAGGAGATCCAACCAGTCCATCCTAAAGGAGATTAGTCCTGGGTGTTCATTGGAAGGACTAATGTTGAAGCTGAAACTCCAATACTTTGGCCACCTGATGCAAAGAGCTGACTCATTTGAAAAGACCCTAATGCTGGGAAAGATTGAGGGCAGGAGGAGAAGGGGACGACAGAGGATGAGATGGTTGGATGGCATCACCAACTCAATGGACATGGGTTTGGGTGGACTCCGGGAGTTGGTAATTGACAGGGAGGCCTGGCATGCTGTGGTTCATGGGCTAGCAAAGAGTTGGACATGACTGAGTGACTAAACTGAACTCAGTATACAATGGAGCAGGGACTAAGATTCTGCATTTCTAACAAATTCCAAAGTGATGTCAATGAAGCTGGTATAAGCCATGTTTTGAGAAGCAAGTGTCTAAGTAAGTCGACAATGCTGTGCCTCAAAGTATTACTTGTCTTTGCCCTCTGAGAGGTCAGAGCTCACTGGCTCCAATACTTACTACCTGAGTGCCCTCATCAAGAGCTCCTCAGAGGAGCACTCTGTGGTCCTTTCATGCAGTTTGCATAAGAAACTTCCAGTGCACACAAATTTGTACCAACTGACTGAGTCTGGCCAAAGAGAATGTCTACTATGTGGACAATTAGCTAAGAGCTCTTCTCTATTTATCATGAACATGGGACCCGTCGAGCTGAGGAAGAATATGTATTCCTGATACTGATCAATTAAATATGCAGCTCAGCCTGCATCCCATCACCTAAAGGGAAATAAACCAGGTGACGCTTCCAGATGCATAGAACACCAAGTGGCATTGTTGAATATTGTCCTCACATATGGCAGACACTTACACCTACTTGTGGCACATATGTCCTTGCAATAGCAGCCTGCTAGTTGAAGGCTGCCTCTTCTGATGAAGAATATACATTCTGCACGTCAGAGCTTTTTTGTTATTATGAAATACTGGATATGAAAAAGTTTGAATATTTGCATTATAATAAGATTCCAAAACCATGTCTGTCTCTTATTGAAAATGATAAAGATATGCTAGTTGTTATAAATATATTTCTTCTGTTGCAAATTTTTATCACCTACTTTTGTGAAAAAATTTTTTCATTGATACTGTCAAGAATTTGAAGATACTATAGTCTCTAAAAGTCATCAGTTTTGCTGTTACAAAGCCTACTATATGATAGTATATTAATGAAAGCCAGCTCATATTCCATATAAAATTTTTATAAAGGTTTTATTTGAAAACTTTATACATGTTTAATATTTAACGTGATTCCTAGGATTTGTATTCTGTGGGTCTTATCATAATTATACAAAAATATATTTTTTCATTTGGCGTCATGGAGATATACCAAATCACCTCTAATTTACTCAAATGTAGCAAGCAAATTTTGTCATTTCTATCTGTCCTATAATGTCAAAAGGCTGAAAAGCAGTGTTTTGAGAATGATTGCAGTGAATGAGAATGAAAAGCACCATTCTCATGAAGTTCTCATTCTTATGGGAAGAAAATAAAATAATAGCAAATGACTATTTTTCTAAGTAAGAAAAATATCAGTGTTGTACTCAAAACAGAGAAACATAAAATAGGCTTAAAAACAAAAATAAGGCTTTTTATTTCCCTAATCGAATACATCCTTGACAACCTAGACAGTGTATTAAAAAGTAGAGACATCACTTTGCCGACAAAAGTGTGTGTAGTCAAAGCTATTATTTTTCCAGTAGTCATGTAAGGATATGAGATTTGGACCATAAAGAAGATTGAGCACTGAAGAATTGATGCTTTTGAATTGTGCTGGAGAAAGACTCTTGAGAGTCTTTGGATTGCAAGCAGATCAAACCAATCAATCCTACAGAAAATCAACCCTGAATATTCATTGGAAGGACTGATGCTGAAACTCCAGTACTTTGGCTACCTGATTTGAAGAGACAACTCGTTGGAAAAGACTCTGATGCTGAGAAAGACTGAATGGAGGCAGGAAGAGAAGGGGGTGACAGAGGATAAGATGATTAGATAGCATCATGGACTCAATGGATGTGAATTTGAGCAAATTCCAGTAATAGTGAAGGATAGAGAGGCCTGGCGTGCTGCACTCCATACAGACCCAGTCACAACTTACTGACTGAACAACAAGAATTGAATACATACTTGTATGTAACCCCATACAAGCCAACCTCTGTTCTTAATGCTCTACAAATACTGACTCATTTGATTCTCACAACAACCTGATGAGGTTGATGCTACTGACATCTACATTTCACAGTGAGGAAAATTTTATAAAATGGGGTGGCTTCTTTCAATTTGTGGTCATAAAGATCTCTGTTAGGAGGTCACATTGAAAATGGGGTCTGAAGACCAAGGAGAAGCCAGCCACGTGATGATCAAGAGAATGGATATTATGATAGAGGAAACAGTCATGCAAAGACCCTGATATTGGATACTTGGCTTATCAGAGGAAAAGAAAGACCTATGTGATTACAACACGGTAGGCAAGGGGGATGCAGAATAAAGGAGCTTGAAAAGATCAGTGGGGGTCTGACTATGTAGGGTCACAGTAAGGAAATCATTCTGAGCCTGACAGGAAACAGTTGAAGACTTTCACTAGGAATGTGGTAGCATAGAGCTGGTATAAAAGGCATGGGCTCTGGAGCCAGCCTGCCGGGGAGCAGATCCCAATGCTGCTACTTCCCCGCTGTGTGTGATGGGTAAGTTATTTCACGTCTCTGTGTCTCAGTTTCCTCACTATAAAATATAGATGACATTGGCGTCAACCTCATAGGGTTTTTTGTGAGAATCAAGTCAGTTTCATATTTGGAGAACATTTAGAATAGAGGTTGCCTTGTAGTGGAGTATACACAAATATATATTCAATTTTGTTGTTTTTTTTTTAAAAGATTATTCTGGTTCACTGTGAACAATGGATTGTATGAGTAGGAGAGCAGCAGGGAGACAAATTAGGAGGCCATTCAACACAAACTGGGTTGTGCTAGATTAAAATTGGGGACAAACAGAAATAAAGATTTATATCAACATATCATGGAGGATATAGGAAATAACTGTAGCTGTATAGTTAACATGATTGAGATCATCACATATTGCCCAGGCCCAAGTGGAAACATGTAAATGTTATGGTGGAAAATAATTATTCTGTTGTTTTCCTCCATGCCTTTTTTTTAAATTTTATTTTTAAACTTTACAATATTGTATTAGTTTTGCCAAATATCAAAATGAATCTGCCACAGGTATACATGTGTTCCCCATCCTGAACCTTCCTCCCTCCTCCCTCCCCATACCATCCCTCTGGGTCGTCCCAGTGCACCAGCCCCAAGCATCCAGTATCGTGCATCGAACCTGGACTGGTGACTCGTTTCATACATGATATTATACATGTTTCAATGCCATTCTCCCAAATCTTCCCACCCTCTCCCTCTCCCACAGAGTCCATAAGACTGTTCTACACATCACTGTCTCTTTTGCTGTCTCGTACACAGGGTTATTGTTACCATCTTTCTAAATTCCATATATATGCGTTAGTATACTGTATTGGTGTTTTTCTTTCTGGCTTACTTCACTCTGTATAATAGGCTCCAGGTTCATCCACCTCATTAGAACTGAATCAAATGTATTCTTTTTAATGGCTGAGTAATACTCCATTGTGTATATGTACCACAGCTTTCTTATCCATTCATCTGCTGGTGGACATCTAGGTTGCTTCCATGTCCTGGCTATTATAAACAGTGCTGCGATGAACATTGGGGTACACGTGTCTCTTTCCCTTCTGGTTTCCTCAGTGTGTATGCCCCGCCTTCCTTTTGGAATAATGTTAATTCAGTACATAGAAAGCCCTCTTGAAAATAATAAAACAGTTGTGTTGTATACCTGAGTTGAATATCATCCCTTAAACCAGATAGTATTATACCAAACTGTATTTTCAAAATATATTGCAAATATTAACCTGTTTTTGTCCATGATAGTTATTATCTTGAACTTTTATGCACTTTTCCCTGGCCCAATCCCAAGTCTATATATTCTCACTAAAGCCCTGTAATTGAATACAAATAAACTCTGGTTCCATTTTGCCTTGCAACAGTTTCTTCTCAGTATAAAAACATCTTTGCAATAAATTTAATTATAGTAACTTTTTTAAGAAGCAATTTGAATTCGGGAATAATTCATATCCTGTTTTAAAATATATCCCCTTCTAAAAATATGTTAACTTTCTAAAATATAACCACATGCAAAGATTTTTATATGGAGATTCATTTGGGACTTGAAATATGGTAAATCTTAGATCATCACTTAACATTATTTTTTCTGTATCAAAATAAGTTATTTTTGAAGAGGAAAAGTTAACTTTTTCATGGTTGCTTGTTGTTGTTGTTCAGTTGTTGAGTCCCATCTGACTCTTTGAGACCCCATGGACTATAGCACACCAGGCTTCCTTGTCTTTCACGATCTCCCAGTTCAGTTCAGTTCAGTTCAGTCGCTCAGTCGTGTCTGAGTCTTTGAAACCCCATGAATCACAGCACGCCAGGCCTCCCTGTCCATCACCAACTCCTGAAAGTTAAATAAGCAGGGTGACAATATACAGTTTTGATATACTCCTTTCCTAGTTTTGAACCAGTCTGTTGTTCCATGTCTGGTTCTAACTGTTGCTTCTTGATCTGTTTCTCTGGAGACAGGTAAGATGATCTGGTATTCCCATTACTTAAAGAATTTTCCAGTTTGTTGTGATTCACACAGTCAAAGGCTTTAGCATAGTAAATGAAGCAGAACTAGATTTTTTTTTTGTTTGTTTGTTTGTTTGTTTTTATAATTCCCTTGTTTTTTCTATGATCCACCAGATGTTGGCAATTTGATCTCTGGTTCCTCTGCCTTTTCTAAATCCAGCTTGTACATCTGAAAGTTCTTGGTTCACATGCTGTTGAAGCCTAACTTATAGGATTTTGAGCATTACCTTGCTAGCATGTGAAATGAGTACAGTTGTGCAGTAGTTTGAACATTCTTTGACAATGCCTTTTTCTGGGATTGGAATGAAAACTGATGTTTTCCAATGCTATGGCCATTGCCGAGTTTTCCAAATTTGCTGACATATTGAGCACAGCACTTTCACAGAATCATTTTTTTTAGGATTTAAAATAGCTCAGCTGAAATTCCATCACCTCCACTAGCTTTGTTTGTAGTAATGCTTCCTAAAGCCCACTTCACACTCCAGGATGTCTGGAATGAGGTGAATGACAGTACCATCTTGGTTATCTGGGTCATTAAGATCTTTTTTGTATAATTCTTCTGTGTATTCTTGTTGCTGCTGCTATTGCTGCTAAGTCGCTTCAGTCGTGTCCGACTCTGTGCGACCCCATAGACAGCAGCCCACTAGGCTCCTCTGTCCCTGGGATTCTCCAGGCAAGAATACTGGAGTGGGTTGCCTTTTCTTTCTCCAATGCATGAAAGTGAAAAGTGAAAGTGAAGTCGCTCAGTCATGCCCGACTCTTAGTGACCCCATGGACTGCAGCCTACCAGGCTCCTCTGTCCATGGGATTTTCCAGGCAAGAGTTCGGGAGTGTGGTGCCATTGCCTTCTCTCTTCTTAATCTCTTGTGCTTCTGTTAGGTCCATACCTTTTCTGTCCTTTATTGTGCCCATCTTTGCATGAAATTTTCCCTTGGTATCTCCAATTTTCTTGAAGAGAGCTCTAGTCTTTCTTTCATGGTTGCTCACATAGTCATTTAAATAAAGTAGAACTGAATTAAATATTTCCAGAGAACTAAGTTTAGACATTGCTAGATCTTAAAATTTGTTTTTTTGTTAGAAATTCTAATTGTATTTAGATAGGAAACGTAGGAAAAGAGGTAAACACTTGATGAGAATTCAGGAACTGTATGTTCTATTCTTAGCTATTATAATAAAATATGTCTCACTTAGAAAATTTCTGAATCATGGTTGGCCTCAGCTTTTCATCTGTAAATTGAGAAATCTGACTGAACGAGCTTCACTTTTCTTTTGTCTCTCACAGCCTGTGTATCAAAAGCAAAATCATTTGAACTTTTTGCTGAGCCCACTGATGTGATGCTAAAATTTGCAGTGATCTTATAATAACCTAAGGGGATGACAGAGGATGAGATGGCTGGATGGCATCACTGACTCGATGGACGTAAGTTTGAGAGAACTCCAGGAGTTGGTGACAGACAGGGAGGCCTGGCGTGCTGCCATTCATGGGATCTCAAAGAGTCAGACACGACTGAGCAACTGAACTGAACTGAACTATAATAACCTATGGCAGGAGAAGGAATTTGGATTCATCCAGAATATTCAATTATGACTTAATCTAATTGCCAACTGTAGATATATTCACTTACTCAAAGAAAAGTTGCTCCATTACGTAACTAGTTTATCTAAATACTAAGCCAGTTGAAGCCATGTTTCAGCAATAATACAACCCTCCAAAAATCAGGATAAAAGTATTGTCTTTTTGAAGATGAGCCATAAGCTCCATGCTAGCAATAAATACATTCAAATCAATAAGTTTGGGAAACATTCTTCCTCTTCTCTTTTTTTCTCTTAGCTTTGCTCTCTCTTTCTTTTGCAAATTTAAAAAATTTTTGCTATTTAAAACTAAAGGGAAAATTTTGAATTTTTTCCATATAATTCCAAGTTTCATCACTCCCCAATCTTTTCCTGTAACTTATTGTTTTCTACACTATCTATAACATCATATAATTATCATATAAATTATGAATTTATAATATTATATAAATTATAAAACATATATTGTTACATATATACATACTACATAGCTATCTTTCCTTTTCATAGCTGCTTAAAAAATATCATTATGATTCTCATCCCTTCAGTGAAATTCCTAATTAATTGTGTTACTGTTTTACCCTGTCTGCTCTTAAGTCTGCCTCAGACTAAAATCTATCTATAAAAATATTTCTTAGACTCATCAGGCTCCACTTTAAAACCTTTGATACAATGCCCCAGTGACTTTTCAAAATTCCCACTCTTTGGGCTTGAAGAAATTCTGTATGTATCATTTCTTTCATTTGTTAGTTTTCACTTGTATTATATGAGCATGTGTATTTTTAACCATTCCAGTGAGACTTGGTGTTCTTTGAAAGCAGGTGCAGTCTTATTATCTTTATCTAATTTCTACCACTTCCCTTTATCCAAGACCCCCATATCTGGCTAAAGTGAAGGGAAGGAGGGTAGATAAAGTTGGGGAGGGGAGGCATGAGTGTTTGGAGAGGCTGGATAGTTGAAGTGGAGGCCAAAATCTAAGATATTGTGTAGCCTTGTTTATGAGTATGAACTTCACCCTTTGGGCTTGACTTCTTGTTCATGAAAGGTATTAGGAGGCAAAGATTCTAAATCAGGGAATCACATGAGCAACTAAGTGATGTCCATGTGTAGAGTCATCTCTTTTGTTATTGGAAAAAGTTGTTTGTTGTGACCAGCATGTTCTCTTGACAAAACTGTTAGCCTCTGCCCTGCTTCATTTTGTACTCCAAGGCCAAATTACCTGTTATTCTGGGTCTCTCTTGACTTCCTACTTTTTCATTCCAATCCCATATGACCCATCTTTTTTTTTTTTTTTTTTTTTTTTTTGTGTTCCAGAAAATCTTGTAAGTCTTCATAGAACCGGTCACCTTCAGCTTCTTCAGCATTAGTGATTGGGGCATACTCTTGGATTACTGTGATGTTGAATAGTTTGCCTTGGAAATGAACAGAGATCATTCTGTCGTTTTTGAGGTTGCACCCAAGTACTGAATTTCAGACTCTTGTTGACTATGAGGGCTACTCCATTTCTTCTAAGGGATTCTTGCCCACAGTAAGTACATATAATGGTCATCCAAATTAAATTTACCCCTTCCTGCCCATTTTAGTTAACTGATTCCTAAATATTAATGTTCATTCTTGCCATCTCCTGTTTGACCACATCCAATTTACCTTGATTCAGGGCCTAATATTTCAGATTACTCTACAATATTGTTCTTTACAGCATCAGACTTTACTTTCTCCACTAGACACATCCACAACTGAGCATCATTTTCACTTTTGCCCAACCACATCATTCTTTCTTGTGTGTGTGTGTGTGTGTGTGTTAGTCACTCAGTTGTGTCCGACTCTTTGCAAGCCCATGGACTGTAGCACACCAGGCTCCTCTGTCCATGGGATTTTCCAGGCAAGAATACTGGAGTGGGTTGCCATTTCCTCCTCCAGGGGATCTTCCCAACCAAGGAATTGAACTTAGGTCTCCTGCATATCAGGCAGATTCTTTACACTCTAAGCCACTGGGGAAGCTACCTCATTCTTTCTAGAGCAATGAGTAATTTGCCCTCTGCTCTTCCCCAGTAGCATATGGGACACATTCCAGCCTGGGATTGTTTGTCTTCCTGTGTCATATCTTTTGCCTTTCATACTGTCCATGGGATTCTCTAGACAAGAATACTGGAGTGAGTTGCCATTCCCTCCTCCAGTGGACCACGTTTTGCCAGTAGTCCCCAGTATTATCCATCAGTCAGTCTTGGATAGACCTGCACAGCATGGCTCACTCACACACACACATAACATATACACACTCATTTATCTATCTGTCTACCTATCTATCTATCTACTCATCTATCTATACAGATATAGAGAGATACATCTATATCTATCTATCTATCTATATATATATATATATATATATATATAGAGAGAGAGAGAGAGAGAGAGAGAGAGAAAGGTGGTTAGTCAAAAATTTCATTCGAGTTTTTCCATAATATTGCCCAGGAAAACCTGAACAAACTTTTTGGCCAACTGTCTCTCTCTCTATGTATATATATATAAAACACCTTTTTTATCCATTCATCTATCACTTAGAACACTTAAGTAGCCTCCATACCTCAGCTACTGCAAATGATACTGCAGTGAATATAGGGGTGCAATAAATTTTTTGAATTAGTATTTTAGCTTTCTTCATACCCAGATGTGGCATTGCTAAATTGTATGGTAGATCTACTTTAATTTTTAAAGAACACTCCATGCTGTTTTGCATAGTGTCTACACTATTTTACATTCCTATCAGCAGTATACAGTGGTTCTCTTTTCTTTACATCCTCACCAACATTTGTTATTTTTAGTCTGTTTAATGATAGCCATTCTAACAGGTATCTCATTGTGATTTTAAATTGCATTTCTCTGTTGATTAATGATTTTGAGCATCTTTTCATATGCCTGTTGGCTATCCACATGACCTAATTGGAAATAACTATTCAGATCCTCTGCCCCATTTTTTAGTTAGATTGTTTGTCTTTCTGATGCTCAGTTGTATAATTTCTTTGCAATTTTGCATATTAACACCTTATTGATATATCCTTTGTAAATATCTTTTTTTTTTCATTAAGTAGGTGGCCTTTTTGTTCTGTTGATAGTCTCTCACTGTGCAAAAGCTTTTTAGCTTGATGCAATTCCATATGATTATTTTTGTTCTTGCTTCACCTGCCAAAGGAGACACAGTGAAAAAAAAAGGTGCCAAGACCAATGTCAGGAAAGCATAATGCCTATATTTTCTTCTAGGGATGTTATGTTTTACTTTTAAGTCTTTCATCCATTTTGAGTTTATTTTTGCAAATGATATGAGAAAGTGTTCCAGTCTGATTCTTTTGCATGTAGCATGTAACTATCCAGTATTCTCAATACCATTTGAAAAGGCTGTCTTCACCATTGTATATTCTGGCCTCCTTTCTGTAGATTGTGCTCAGTCACTCAGTCATATCTGACCCTTTGTGACCCTATGGACTGTAGCCCGACAGGCTCCTCTGTCCATGGAATTCTCCAGGTAAGAATACGGGAGTGAGTTGCCATTTCCTTCTCCATGTTGTAGATTAACTGAACATATAAATATGTGTTTATTTCTGGGCTCTCATTCTGTTCTGTTTTTCTGTTTTCATGCCAGTACCACACTGTTTTGATTAACATAGCTTGTAGTATAGCTTGAAATCAGCCAGCATGATCCCTCTGGCTTTGTTATTTTTCAACATTGCTTTGGATGTTTGGAGTCTATAGTATGCATATACAAATCTTAGAATCATTTGTTATAGTTCTGTGAAAAATGCCATTGGTATTTTGATAGGGATTGCGTTGAACCTATAGATTCCTTTGGAATAGTGTGATCATTTCAACTATTAATTCTTCCAATTCCTGAGCATTGTAAATCTTTCTGTTTCATCTTAAATTTTGTTCATCAATGTCTAACTGTTTTCTGCGTAAAGTTACTTTCTTCCTTGATGAATCTGGCAAAAGATTTATCAATTTTGTTTATCTCTTCAAAGAATGAGCTCTTAATTTATTTGATATTTTTATTGTTTTATTAGTCTCTATTTATTTCTGCTTTGCTTTGTATCATTTCTTTCCTTCCACTAACTTTGGATTTTGTTTGTTCTTCTTTTTCTAATTCTGTTAGGTTGAAGATTAGATTGTTTATTTAAGATTTATTTCCTGTGGTAGGCTTATGTTGTTGTGACTGCCATCTTAGAACTGCTTTTGCTAAGTCCCATATATTTCAGATTGTGTTTTCATTTTTATTTGTCTCGGATATTTTTTGTTTCCTCTTTGAGTTCTGCAATGCTCCTTGACTTTTAGTAGCACATTATTCAGCTTCTAGGTGTTTGTGTTTTGAGCTTTCTTTTTCTTATGATTTATTTATTTTTTAATTAATTAATTTTTTATTGAAAGATACTTGCTTTAAAGAATTTTGTTGATTTCTGTCAAACTTCAACACGAATCAGCCACAGGTACACATATATCCCCTCTGTTTTAAACCTCCCTCCCATCTCCCTTCCCATCCCAACCCTCTAGGTTGATACAGAGCCCCTGTTTGAGTTTCCTGAGCCATACAGCAAATTCCCGTTGGCTATCTATTTTGCATATGGTAATGTAAGTTTCCATGTTACTCTTTCCATACATCTCACCCTCTCCTCCCCTCTCCCCATGTCCATTAGTCTATTCTCTGTCTGTTTCTCCACTGCTGCCCTGTAAATAAATTCTTCAGTACTATTTTTCTAGATTTTGTACATATGCATTAGAATACAATATTTATCTTTCTCTTTCTGACTTACTTCATTCTGTATAATAGGCTCAGTGCTCTTTTTTTACAGCTGAGTAATATTCTATTGCATATATGTTCCACAACTTCTTTATCCATTCATCTGGTGATAGACATCCAGGTTGCTTCCATGTTCCAGCTATTTTAAATAGTGCTGCAATTAACAGTGGGATAAATGTGTCTTTTTCAATTTTGGCTTTCTCAGGGTATATGCCTAGGAGTGAGATTGCTGGGTCATAGGGTGACTTTATTCCTAGTTTTTTAAGGAATCTCCATACCATCTTCCATAGTGGCTTTATCAATTTACATTCCCACCAACAGTGCAAGAGCATTCCCTTTTCTCCACATCCTCTCCAGAATTTATTGTTTGTAGACTTTTTGATAATGGCCATTCTGACTGGTGTGAAGTGATATCTCATTGTAGTTTTGATTTGCATTTCTCTGATAAGGAATGATGTTGAGCATCTTTTCATTTGTTTGTTAGCCGTCTGTATGTCTTCTTTGGAGAAATGTCTGTTTAGATCTTTTCCCCACTTTTTGAATGGGTTTCTTGTTTTTCTGGTATTGAGTTGTATGAGCTGCTTGTATATTTTGGAAATTAATCTTTTGTCAGTTGTTTAATTTGCTATTGTTTTCTCCCATTCTGAGGGTTGTCTTTTCACCTTGCTTATAGTTTGCTTTGCTGTGCAAAATTTTTTAAGTTTAATCAGGTCCCACTTGTTTACTTTTGTTTTTATTTCCATTACTCTAGGTGGTGGGTCATAGAGGATCTTGTTTTGATTTATGTCATCAAGTGTTCTGCCTATGTTTTCCTCTAAGAGTTTTACAGTTTCTGTTCTTACATTTAGGTCTTTAATCCATTTTGAGTTTATCTTTGTGTATGGTGTTAGGAAATGTTCTAATTTCATTCTTTTACAAGTAGCTGTCCAGTTTTCCCAGAACCATTAAAGAAGAGGCTGTCTTTTCCCCATTGTATATTCTTGCCTCCTTTGTCAAAAATAAGGTACCCATAGGTGCATGGGTTTATTTCTGTGCTTTCTGTCTTGTTCCATTGGTCTATATTTCTGTTTTTGTGCCAGTACCATGCTGTCTTGATGACTGTAGCTTTGTAATATAATCTGAAGTCAGGAAGGTTGATTCCTTCAGCTCCATTCTTCTTTCTCAAGACTGGTTTAGCTATTCGGGGTCTTTTGTGTTTCCATATGAATTGTGAAATTTTTTGTTCTAGTTCTGTGAAAACTGTCATTGGTAATTTGATATTCCATTGATTACATGGAGTCTGTAGATTGTATTTGGTAGTATAGTCATTTTCATTCATAATATTGATTCTTCCTATCCAGGAACATGGAATATCTCTCTATCTGTGTATGTTATCTTTGATTTCTTTCATTAGTGTCTTATAATTTTCTGTGTACAGTTTTTTTTTTGTCTCCTTAGATAAGTTTATTCCTAGATATTTAATTTTTTCTGTTGCAATGGTGAATGGGATTGAGTCCTTAATTTCTCTTTCTGATTTTTCATCTTACACTTTATTTTAGTCTCATAGTGTTGTGGACAGAAAAGATGCTTAATATTTCAATATTCTTAAATTTACTGAAGCTTACTTGTGGTCTATCCTGTGATCTCTCCTGGAGAACGTTCCATGTATGCTCAAAAAGATTGTATTCTGCTATTTAGGAGTAGAGTGCTCTATATGCATCTTTATTAAGTCAAGCTGGTCTAAAGTGTCTTTTAAGGCCAATGTTTCCATATTTATTTTCTGTCTGGATTATCTGTCCATTGATGTAAGTGAGGTATTAAAGTTCCCTAGTATTGCTGTGTTACTGTCAGTTTCTCCCTTTAAATTTGTTAATATTTGCTCTATGTGTTTAGATGCTATTGTCTTAGGTTCATGCATATTTATAAATATTATATCTTCTTGTTGGATTGATTCCTTAGTCATTATATAATGATCTTTTTCTATCCCCTCATTTTCTGTGTCTTTAGTTCTAATGTGAGTCTCTTTTGGGAAGCATTATATGAATCTTTTTTTGTGTTGTTTTTTTAATCCAATCATTCACCTATATCTTTTGCTTGGACAATTATGTCTATTCACATTTAAAGTAATAATTGATAGGTATATACTTGTTGCAATTGTATTAATTGTTTCTAGGTTTGGAGAAGGCAATGGCACCCTACTTCAGTACTCTTGCCTGGAAAATCCCATGGACGGAGGAGCCTGGTAGGCTGCAGTCCATGGGGTCGCTAAGAGTCGGACACGACCGAGTGACTTCACTTTCACTTTTCACTTTCATGCATTGGAGAAGGAAATGGCAACCCACTCCAGTGTTCTTGCCTGGAGAATCCCAGGGATGGGGGAGCCTGGTGGGCTGCCGTCTATGGGGTCACTCAGAGTCAGACACGAGTAAAGCAACTCAGCAGCAGGTTATTTTGTAGTTATATTCCTTTATTCTTTTGCTCTCTTCACTTGTGATTTGATGACCATCTTTATTGTTGTTTGGCTTACTTTCTCTTTCTTTGTTCATATCCATTATAGATTTTTGGTTTATGTTTACCATGAGTTTTATATTTAGCAGTCTATGTATATACATGGTTATGTTTTGTTGCCATCTTAAGTTCAAATGATTTTTAGCATTTTTACTCCTTCCTCCATGTTTACTGGTTTTCATATCATGTTTTACATCTTTTTGTCTTGTATATAACTTAGCTACTTATTGTGTATATAGATGATTTTACTACTTTTGTCTTTTAACTTTCCAACTAGCATTAAAAGTGGAAAAGGAAATGGCAACCCACTCCAGTGTTCTTGCCTGGAGAATCCCAGGGACAGGGGAGCCTGGTGGGCTTCCGTCTATGGGGTCGCACAGAGTCGGACATGACTGAAGCGACTTAGCAGCAGCAGCAGCAGCAGCAGCTTTAAAAGTGGTTGATATAATACCTTTACTCTGTTTGCCTTTACCAAGGAGATATTTTTCCTTTCATAATTTTATTTTTCTAGCTGTGTTCTTTTCTCTTCCATGTGGAGAAGTCTCTTCAACATTTCTTATAAACCTTGTTTAATGATGCTGAACTCTTTTAGTTTGTGCTTGTCTATAGAACTCTCTATCTCTTCTTCAAATTTGAATGGGAGCCCTGCCAAGTACAGTATTCTTTGCTGTAGATTTTTCCCCTTTCATTACTTTGAATACATCATGCCATTCCCTTCTGGCATATAAGTTCCTGCTAAAAAGTTAGCCTGTAGTCTCATTCCTTTATGCTTAACTAGTTGCTTTTCTCTTGCTGCTTTTAAGATTCTCTCTTTAACTTTTGAAATTTTAATTATAATGTGTCTTTTTGTGGAATTCTTTGGATTCATCTTGTTTTATACTTTCTGTGCTTCCTGAGCTTGTGTATTTGTTTCCTTTCCCAGGTTAAGGAAGTTTTCAACATTATTTATTGAAATACATTATCTTCCCCATTGTCTCTCTCTCTTTTCCTTCTGAGACCTCCATAATTCAAATATTAGTATGCTTGATAGATACTGTCTCAGAATTCTCTTAAACTATCCTCATTTATTTTTATTCTGTTTTTTCTTTTTTTTAATTTTCTGTTCTGCTCAGATGATTTCCACTACTCTCTTCTGGTTTGCTGATCAGTTCCTCTGTACTATCTGATCTTCTGTTGAATCCTTCTAGTGTATATTTTCTTTCAGTTATTATATTTGTCAGCTCTTTGGGTTCTTCTTTATATTTTCTAATTCTCTGTTAAAATTCTCCCTGTGTTTGTTTATTCTTTTCCTGAACTCATAAAGCACCTTTGTGTTCATTTCCTTGAACTTTTTATCACGTAGATGGCTTATCTCCATTTCAATCAGTTCGTCTTTTGGAATTTTGTCTTTTCCTTTCTTTGGAACATATGCCTCTGCCTCATTTTGGCTAATTCTCTGTTTTTATGTCTGTGTGTTAGGTAAGTTGATTATATTTTCCTGATCTTAGAGAAGTGGCCTTATGTCGTTGATGTTCTGTGGGGCACACTAGCACATTCTCTTCTTTTCCCACGAGCTTTATATTCCAGGGTGCCCTTTGAGGGCTATGTGTCCTTCTGTTGTGTTGGGGCTGACAACTGTGGGTGCCCTGGTGAGTGGGTCTGGTATCCAACTTGGTTGGACTGCTTTGTGTGGTGGCTGCCAATCTACTAGTGGGGGTAGTAGAGTCCTGGCATGGCAGACTGTGGGGCCAGGGGCCTTCAGGCTGGTGCTGGCCCATTGGTGTGCTGGGCCTTGGATAGCTGTGCTACTCAGGGGCTCCAAGGCTGATGCTGACCTATTGGTGAGGGAAGTCTGATATGAGGGCAGCTGGCTGTCAGTCCTGAGGGTATTAGGGCAGGCGCTGGAGCAGTGGTGAATGTCTAGGTCTTGGGACAGTTGGTTGTAGGAACCATGGGTTCTGGATCTGGCTCCCAGTGAATGGGACCAGGTCCCCAGGTGACTTGTTGCTCAGCCTGAGAGTTCCTGGAAGTGATGCTAGCTTCCCGGTGGGCAGGTAAGCTCTTGGTGCCAATAGGCTAAAAGAAGGACAAAAAAATGGTGCTTACTAGCAATAGTGCCCTTGTGATAGAACAAGTTCCCCCAAATGGCTGCAGCCAGCACCTGCTATTGTTCTTACAGTGTGTGAGACTTTGTGCATGCCCTTAAAGAGTGAAGTCTGTTTCCCATAGCCCTCTGACTCTTCCATATTCAAGTCTTGCTGGTTTTTAAAGCCAGATGTCTTTAAAGCTTGTCATCATGATGCAAGATCCTTCCACTGGAGACCCACCACTCCTTGAGGAGAACTTCTGCAACTGTATTATCCTCTAGTTTATGGTTCATTTATCTGGGCATGTGGCCTTGACTATACTACAACTCCACCCCTCCTACCAATCTTGTTGCAGTTCCTTCTTTATATTTTAGGTATTGAAAATATTTTCTACTAGTCTTTAGGTCTTCTCTTACATAGTTACTCTGTAAAATGTTGTAATTTTGATGGACCTGTGAGAAGAGGTGAGCTGAAAGACTTTCTACTTTGCCATCTTGGCCATCAGCTACAAAAAGCCTTCCAAGTTTATCTAGAAGCAAAAGAGTTATACAAAGATACATTTTAAGTGATGTAGTATCAGAAATATCAATTAAATTTTACTTTATATATTTGAGAGTTTATGTATAGTAAGAACAAATGGTTTTAGCAAAATGCAGTTTGAGTTTTTAATTACAGTTGATAGTAGAAACAAAGTACTGAGTAACCCAGCTATTTTCCCTGAATATATAAGAAGCTCCAAATTAAAGCTATATTCACATCAGGACAATTATACTGATGCCATTTATTCTCCAGATACAGGTTAACTTTTGGTGTGCTGGAACAAACAAGTAAGCACAGATATCTTTCTCTTCACTTGGGTGGGTCTGAGTTGTTCCTTTCCAGGGGTAGTGGTGCTGTGAGTGCCTGTGGAGGGAATGGGAGCGCAAAGGCCTGGTCACTGAGGACTTAAACATCCTCAGCTGTGTATGTAGTGCCCTCTGCTGGTCACTAGGCATACGAATCAAGACTCTTCTATGTAAGAAGAGTTGAAAAAAATCGTCCTACTGCTGTCAAGTGTGTTTAATTCTATAGTGTGTATTTAACTTCTCCTTCCAAGTCGAAATTATAGTATGAAAGGAACCAAGAGTGTTTTAATTGTGAGATATAATTCAGTTTACCACATGATCTTCACTATAGTTGACTAGACATAAACAAAGATTTCCCTGGTGGCTCAGGCGGTAAAGCGCCTGCAGTGCGGGACACCCGGGTTCGATCCCTGGGTCAGGAAGATCCCATGGGGAAGGGAATGGCAACCCACTCCTGTATTCTTGCCTGGAAAATTCCATGGACAGAGGAGTCTGGTGGGCTACATTCCATGGGTTGCAAAGAGTCAGACACGACTGAGCGACTAACACATACACACAACGATGTATAGCATAATTTTAATTTAAAAGTTTGTTACGTGGAAATGCAACTTTCTAAACAAAATAAAATAAAAGAGAATTCTTTGAATACAAAAAGTATAAGGATAAAGTTTAAATACCCACTTTTCATAGGGACATTGAGTATTTTAAAATTATTATTGTACTTACGTTAAATACTTGTACTACTTTAATTCGAACATATGCTTTGGAAATACTTCTATTGTAAAAAATCCTATTTCTTCACATACATTATCATAACTTATTTATTGCATGTGGACAAAGCAAAGACCAGACCGAGGAGCTGAAACAGGTTGAGATAAGCCTATCACAGCATAAAGAAGAGCTTCTTCAGTGTCTGCTTGCTCAATGAAGTGGTTTGTGCACTGGACCAGTACGGAGGTTGCTTTAAAGTAACAAGTTACTCAAACTGTAGGCTTCAGGCAGAAGCAGCCATAACCTGATACCTATCCCTGGAATCCATTCTTTCTGAATCTCCCTGATTTCCTTTGAAGGAAGCTGTGGCAAGGCTTCTTGACCCAGTTTCTTACAGGGGACAGTTGTCAAGATGTTGGTCCTTTTACTTATTACAGAGGCAAATCACATATAACTCAGACACCTTCTATTAAAGATTATGAAGATGGAGAATCCATTTTGGCCCTGCCCCCTCTCGAGGAAAGTGTTAACTTTTATTGTCTTTAGAGCCATCACAGAAGTTAACATTGATTGTGAAACATTTATTGAAAATTGGAAAGGAGAGAGCAAAGGTTAGTTACTCACAGTGGTCTACAAATGACAGGTCGCATTTACTGTCCATCTGTCCAGTGTGCCTACACAGCCACTATCTCATCTGTTAAAACTTCCAGTCACACAGTGGAGGGGAAAAGCCAGAACAATGTCAAGTAGAAATCATTAGAGAAAAACAGCACACTAGACTCCGTTCCGACCACAAGTGCTTGGATATGGCTGCCATTGACGTGAGTGATTGAGATTCCTGCCAGGAGAAACAAGGTCAGGGTCAAGGAGATGCCTTAACACCAGTTAGGAGAGTTGTGGTAGGGGATTCAATCACTCGGTCAGTCAACCTTTTTCTTTTCTTTAGAGTCAAAACAAAATCAGACTGTTGTTTTTTTTTTAAGGAAGAGGTGAATAAGGAGATGCCATTATTTCCATCCTTTTAAAACCTGGGATAGGAAAGGGATATATTCACACACTATGTAGTATAGTGTATGTAAATATATATGGGAGTCTGGTGATACATGGGCTTCCCAGGTAGCTCAGTGGTAAAGAATCTGCCTGCCAATGCAGGATATACAAGAGATGCAGGTTCAATCCCTAGGTCAGGAAGATCCCCTGGAGAAGGAAATTGGCTATCCACCCTGGTATTGTTTAGAAAATTCCATAGACAGAGGAGCTTGTCGGGCTGCAGTCCATGAGGTCACAAAGAGTCGGACATGACTGAACACACACACACACCATAGTGATACACACATACACATGTGTGGCAGAAACATATAAACTCATGAGTAATGCGTCTTTCAGCACATCTTTGGGCTTATTCACTTTTCTGTATAAAAAAAAAGTTTAGCTTACTTAAATATAATGTCTCTTATAGACATAAACTTCTGTGAGTCTGTATACTCAGCCAGTTTTTCTTGTACATAAAAATGTTTTGGAAGAAAGACTGGGAAATTTTTGGAATTGGCAGAATAATGAATATCAGCCAAATCTGTTGCAAGGAATTTCAAGAAGGAAGTGGATCTTGTTTATGTAGATGCTTATCTAAGTTTGGCACCTAATACATGAGTTATCAGAACCAGATAACTGACAGACATGTTTTCTTTGAATTCATTTTCTTTCTGAGTTGACAAAGACTTGCGTAAAGCTTGAAAAGAGAGGAGGAACCAGATTTAAAAGGATTGGGGTGGGTATGAGTAGTAGGGGAAATCACAGTTTAAAATTTTAAAATTGGAAATTCACTTGAAATAAAGAATACAGTTTTCCTTTCAAGTACAAATCCAGTCCTGAAGAGTCTTGATAAGCTTTAGGGGCAGTACATGCACAAGGTAAGATAACATTGTAGGTATTAAGTACTTGAAAATGTACTTAATAAAGCTGAAGAGAGATAAAAGTAAAGAAGAAACTCTGGAAAGAGGGAATATCATGGTCAAAGGCAAAAGGATATAGAAAGCATGAAGGTGAGCAGACATTACAGGCATTTTCATGTTGAAAGCACTAATCGTGAGATAGTGAATAGAGGAAACATGACTGAAAAGATAGTAATCATGTCACATTCCATGCTAAGTATCTTGGAATTATTCCATTGCAAGTAAAAGTTTTAAGCAAACTGTGAGTGATTCAGCTAGATTTGCATTTTAAATAGAGCAACCCAGATGTGGCATGGAGAGGTATATTTGAAGGTGGCAGGATGGGAAGCTGGCTCTTTCAATAGCCAAACAGTAATTATTAAGTTGAGACCTAGGGCAGAGTAGGGGAATATAAAGGAAGGAGGAGATGAAGAGTACACATCTTTGGAAAGTCTAATTAATAGATTTGTTTGATTGCTTGCTGTTGAAAAATGGTAGAGCAGACACTTGGATTTTTGGTTTGGGTAACAATTAACAAGGGATAACACAGGGTGAAGGGTGAAGGTTGAAGGGAAACATGAGTACACATTTGACCTCGGACATGTAGAATTTGAGTTGCATATGAATTATCTGCATGAGATCATTGTCTCATTGATGCCGTGTTTAAGGGAGAGGAGAACAGAGACAGAAGACATTGATAGTTGCCATTAAAAACTGAATAATACCTAACATAGCTTCTGGAAAACTGCACTGTACAAATGTGTGAGCGTGTGTACAAAAAAGGCAAAAAACAGGATCAGGATAGGAGAACCCCTGTAGGGATTTGGAGACCCCTAAGGGTTTGACCACACTTTGAGAATTACTATTCTATGAAAATTAGCTTCCTCTGAAAAGAAAATGAAATTGTTGGCAAAGTTTTATCTTTGGCTCATCTGTGTTCTCTTGTTTTTTTGAATTTACTAATAAAGTGAAAATAATAGGCGATAGTAGGTTTAGGGATCATAGAAAGATCATAGACCTCATAGAAAGATGTATATGAAAGTTACATACATACACCTGTATTACATCCCATTCCTCATGATCAAACACCTCACAGTTCTTTCATGAAAGAGACTTTGATTATATACACTCTCATTTCATCATGGCAAGCCTAGTAGATATTATTATTCATGTATTCTAGCTATAAGGTATGAGAGATCTACTGTGTAAGAGTATGTTTTTCTTGAAGGATGTAGGAAATACAGAGAATATGGCTCTGTTAAATCTTCCAGTGCTTTAATCTGTAAGATAACTTAGATATAATGGGCATTTGTTATTGTTGTTCAATCACTTAGTGAAGTCTGACTTTGTGACCCCATGGACTGCAGCACAGAAGGCTTCCCTGTCCTTCACTATCTCCTGGAGTTTGCTCAAACTCATGTCCATTAAGTCGATGATGCCTTCCAACCATCTCATCCTCTGTCCCCTACCTTTCTCTTCCTACCCTCAATCTTTCCCAGAATCTAGGTCTTTTCCAATGAATCTGTTATTCACATCAGGTGGCCAAAGTATTGGAAATTCAGCTTCAGCATCAGTCCTTTCAATGAAAATTCAGTGTTGATTTCCTTTTGGATTAACTGTTTTGATCTTCTTACTGTCTAAGGGACTCTCAAGAGTCTTCTCCAGCACCTCAGTTTGAAAGCATCAATTTTTTGGTGCTCAGCCTTCTTTATGGTCCAACTTGCACATCCATACATGACTGCTGGAAAAAACATAGCTTCAACTAGCTTTGTCAGCAAAGCAATGTCTCTGCTTTTTAATATGCTGTCTAGGTTTGTCATAGCTTTTCTTCCAGGAAGCAGGTGTCTTTTAATTTGATGGCTGCTGTCACTGTCTGCAGTGATTGGGAGCCCAAGAAAATAAAATCTGTTACTCCTTCCATATTTTTCCTATTTGTCATGAAGTGATGGGACGAGACACCATGATCTTAATTTTTGGCATGTTGAGCTTTAAGCCAGGATGGACATAGTTAAATTTTGCTTTTTAACTCTTTGGTCTTGGAAATGAAATATGAACTCCATATTGAATAAGGTATGGTAAGTTGCCACTGTCTGATACCATATTTAATGCTTTGTCAAACATGGTGTATCTGGTAAGTATTAGTGGGCACATAATGTTAAATAATTTAATCACTCCAGGAAACTAGCTGATCATTATGGTCTTTGATTAGCTTATATGCAAATATTAAAAGCATACATATGTGCGTAGGAACTAAATTATTAAATGAGAGATTTTCCCTCTGGAGGAGAGCAACAGATATGAAGTTTGTATCCTTAATTTTTAGCTTATTGTTCTGACAACAGGAGACAAATACGCATTACTGAAAAAATATATGTATCAAATTGGAGAAAAATACTTTATATAGTTTTCAGATTGGTTCTACTTAAAGCCAAGTCTTTAAATTTCATGTGTAGTCTTTGGAAAGCATTATTTTTCAGGCTGCATAGTTCTTTGCAAAAGAGTTTTGAGTCATTTAATCTAGTGGTTTCCAGACTTTTGGATTTTGTGGACAATAGAATGCAATTTAGTACAAGAGGAAAAGAGTTTTGATTTTATTGCTAACTCTTGTTTTGCCAGAAAAAATAAATAAATAAACCAAAAGCAAAGAAAAACCTATTGCACATTACTCCCTTAATCATAATATAAAGATCTTCTTAACACCCAAAATTCAAGAGTATTGCATATTTGAAATATATAATATATCTTTATTTCCCTCTCCCTATGCAAACTTTGGGGCTTCCCAGGTGGTGCAGTGGTAAAGAATCCACCTGCCAATGCAGGAGATGCAGGAAACACAGGTTCAGTCCCTGGGTCGGAAAGAATCCTTGGTGAAGGAAATGCAACCCACTCCAGTATTCTTGCCTGGGAAATCTCACGGACAGAGGAGCCTGGTGGGCTATAGTCCATGGGGCTGCAAAGTGTCAGACACGACTGAGCATGCATGCATGCAAACTTTATTATGAGTGCTACTGCCGATGTTTATAATCACTTCTCTAAAGTTTAATAGAACTAACTCAGATAATGAAAATATCTTTTATTTTAAAAAATTATCAGGGAAAATTTTCTAGAACAGGTAAATCTTTGATAATGGTTAAAGGATTCTAACTTTTAATATTTTTTCCTTTTTTCTCCCACTCTGTCATTTTTCCATTGACTGAAGGAAAATGTTAAAAATACACCACGATTATTCTTCACAAATGCAGATTTTATTTCTGGAATATTCTTGTCCATTTTGTGTCCTTGGCAAACTCCCACACATACTCAGATACTCAGCTCATGTATCACCTTCTTTAAAAAGTCTTCTTTTGTTCCCTTAATATTATTTGTCTTTCTTCTGAGGCAGTAATGCATACCTACATAACAACAATTATACTAAGTGTTCATAATCTATGTGTTATTCCTATATAGTAATTTCTGATGTTGGCAGGTACAGTCCATTTATAGTTATTGTGATTTTTTATTCAGTTTTACTTTTAGATCACTTTTGGTAATTTTCTTGTTTCCAGCTTTTCCCATGTTTTCTTTTTTATCTTTTCCTGACTTCTTTAAGAATGACTAAGTTTTAAAAAATTCTATTTCCCCTTCTGTTGATGTGAAGATATAAAATTATTATTATTTTTTTTTACTATCTAGACATTTAGCATAGTTTACAAAGTCTAAATTTAACTCATTTCTCCCCTCTTACTAATTATATGCTTACTAGAATACTCCTTTCATAAATGTTAAGAAGGGAGTACACTATAATTAGTTTAACCCTGTATTTTATCATCCTGATTAGTGATTACTATTTATTACTATCATTATTTTATAAAAAAGTTGTTTTTCTGTATTTCCCATGATTTTATAAATTATGTTGCTTATCCTTTATTTTTGTATTTTAGTCCTTTCTTCTAGCTTTCATTCTCTTCTCCTTCAAGGCTACTTGAAGGTGGAAAAGTTCATTTTATTCTTATTCTTTAAAAAATAATTTCAAAGAGTCAGTCAGTTAACTTCTGCTAGTGTAGAGATACTATTCTACCCTTTCCAGCTTTAATTGTATAATAAATTGACAAATATGTCTGTTTCTCATTTTTTTCTTTCTCTTTTACTATTTTTAGAATTTGCATGTCCTTAATATTTTAAGATTCACAGAAATGTGCTTAGAAATAGGTTTCATCTTATATACTCTGCTTGGAATTTATTATGCTTTAAGAGTCTGAATTTTTTTAATCTTGCAGCCATTTTGAATCATTCTCCATCATTAATCTCTTTGAATATTGTATTTTTCCTGTTCTCTCTAATAGGTCTTCTCTTACCTTCAATTTATTACTTTCCATGTTTTTCTTTTTATGCTTCACTATGTGTAATTTCTCTTCTCTGTTCTCTTCCAACTATTTTCTTCCTCTAGCTATATCGTATCTGCCATTTAACCTATCTAGTACCTTTCATAGTAAAAGTATTATATTATCATTTTATAAGTAGAATCTTCGTTTCTTTTCAAACCTGGTCATTTATAAGATAGCATGTAAATAAAGAAAAGAAACAAGCATAGTGTTTAGACATTGAGGAACCCCAAACACTGCACTGGTTTGTGCCTGAAAGAACTTCAAAGTATGGGCATGGTAGTGGGCTTCCCCGGTGGCTCAACAGTAAAGCTCCATCTGCAGTGAAGGAGATGCAGGAGACATGGGTCTGAGCCCTGGATCGGGAAGATACCCTGGAGGAGGGCATGGCAACCCACTCAAATATTCTTGCCATGGAAATCCCACGGACAGAAGAGCCAGGAGGGCTACAGTTTATGGGGTTGTGAAGAGTTGGACACAACTGAAGCAACTGAACATACGCAGTGGTGGAACAGTGGACAGAGAAGGACAGTTCAGTTGTGAGCAACAAAACCAAGGCCCTGGTTTCATGCATCACCCGAGAGGGGGTCAGAGCTAAATAGTAAGATGATAGTGGGGCCACGTGGTGTCTAATAGACTTTGCACATGAGTAGACTTGAAATATTCTCTAAAGAGTGTCAATAAATAACTATGGAGAGTGGCATTTGCAGGAAAATTATGGTCTCACAGAAGCAGGTAAGCATGAAAGTTAGTGGCTGAGCAATTACCACTGACATGTGCTTATGTATTAATAAAACCTTAGCTACCATGGTTTGGGGAAGCAAAGGTTATGAAACAACAGTTAAGAGAAGGTTGGAGAATGACTGAACAGTAGCATTAATACTACTAATGAAATAACAGACTGGTCTCAAATATGACCAAAATTTGTGGATTTGTTAAAAAGGATATCTTGTCATTAGCTTATGAATATGATTTCACTGGTGTCATTGGTGATGGAATGTAGGCTGAATATTTAATCTGGACAGAGACCTCATCTTCCTTTCCTTCCTTTTATCCTCAATATTCCACAATGCCAACAAAACATAAAACATTGAATCAGATGGCTATTCTTTATCTACAAGTCACTATAGAATTGATTGGCTTGTTAATTCAGCTGAATCACTGTTGGTTTTTTCATAGACAAATTCAACATAATATATAATACATATATATATATATATATGGATAATACATATGGATACTAAGAAAAATTTCTCTATATGTTGTGTTTAGGTTATCTTCTCAAAGGAAAACTATGTCAGTGAGCAAAGTAGATTTGGAAGAAATAATGATGTTCATAGATAGTTATGTATTGAACAAACAAGTGTTTTAGAAATATTTCTATCAGCCTGAAATCTAGTCAGGAATCTGTGTCTGTATATACCCATGGCGGATTCAAGTTGATGTATAGCAAAACCAATACAATATTGTAAAGTAAAAAAAATAAAAGTTTGAGTCAAAAAAAAAAAAAAAAGAGCAGGGTTTTGGATTATATCTTTGGCAATATCTGTAGGTAAACATTTCTAGGACTTACTCTTTCCCTGAAGGAAATTCAACAGTATTTACCAATTCAACTGAACAAAGGTTAGTATTAATAGGTAAGTCTTTCCCCTGTTATGCACCTGTATTCTGCCCCTTTGCCACATAATCTTTGAAATCATTCACTCATTTTTTATCACTTCCCCCAGGAAATGTCATCAGTCCTCCATTTCCTGTTTCACAGTTCTGTAGAATTCTTCATATTATTATGAATTACCCTACAGATAATGCAGTTTTAAATTATCCCCAATAAACAATAAAACTCAGATATCAGATACATAATTTCATGTACAAAATAATGTTTAATAAAACTGACTGTCACAAGTTTGTCTCCAAAACTTATCATGGTCCCCTGGAATCTTCAAAAATACTGGCAAAACTTTAAGTTCAATAGGAATAAAAAGACTGAGTAAAATTAAAAAAAATTTGGGAAAGAACAATAATACATTGAGTAATTTGATGTGCATATGTGTGCATGCTCGGTCACTTAGGCATGTCCGACTTGTTGTGACCCCAAGGACTATAGCCTGCCAGGCTCCACTGTTCGTGGGAGTTCTCAGGCAAGAATACTGGAGTGGATTGCCATTTCCTCCTCCAGGGGATCTTCCTGACCCAGGCATCAAACCCATGTCTCTTGCATCTCACGCACTGGCCATCTGTGAAGCAAATAGTTTTTATATCCTGAGTCAAATTTCCCTGAGATAATATTAAGTTTTTTCTTTACCTCTGAAAATAATATCTTGTGTGTTTTATCCTTTTTTAAAATACAGTCTTCAAAAAAGGTACTTTTGAACTTCTTTTCGCTCAGATACACATGCTATGCTTTGGTTGACTTAGGCTTGCCATACTCCAGTCAGACACCTTTCCTCTTTCTCTTATGTCTAGCCATATGCTATTCTTTCTATGGTGTGTACCAATGCCATTAGAAGCAATTATTTAGAATTTGTTTACCTATATTTTGCTTCTTAATTGCATTTAATTTTTTACTCCTAAAGCTTAGTGTACATCCTGAAATGTGAACAGAGTTATATTGGACTGCCTTGAATTAGGGGTAGCAAAGGCTTTTATATTTATTTGTGAGAGTTGATTAGGCAGACCTTTTCCCATCTAGCAAACACTTATTCATCTTTGTTTCTATTCTCATTCACTCCTACTCTTTAACTTCTTTTTGTCTTCCCACTTTTCTGTGAGCCTGTTTTATTGGGTAGTTTATTTCTTATTATTAAATTTATGGTACGAGGAGGGAGGAGGGAGGAGGGTTCAGGATGGGGAACACGTGTATACCTGTGGCGGATTCATGTTGATATATGGCAAAACCAATAGAATATTGTAAAGTTAAAAATAAAAAAATACATAAAAAAATAAATAAATTTTGAGAGTTCTTTACATATTCAGTATATAAACCATTTATCAGGTATGTAATTTAAAAATATCTTCTTTAAATCTGTGGACTATCTTTTTATTCACTTAACAATGTCTTTTGAGGAACAGTTTTACCTTTCAGTGAAATACAATTTGTTATTTTTTAAAACTTTATAGATCATGGTTTTTCTGTTATAGCTAAGAAACTGCCTACTTTGTTTGTGATAACGTTAAATATACAGTCTCTTTGGAAAACCAGTTTGGCAGTGTCTTTAAAATGTACACACCCATCTACCATCTGATCCAGTCATTCTATTCCTAGGTGTTTACCTAAGAGAAATGAAAGCATATGTGTGCACAATGACTTGCACATAAATATTCATAGCAATTTTATTTGTAATAGCCCTCCAAAATGGAAATAGCCCAAATATTCATCCATAGTTGAATGGATAAAGAAATTGTGACATATCCATACAATGGTATGCTTGTGTGCCTGCTAAGTTGCTCTAGTCGAGTCTGACTCTGCGACACTATGGACTGTAGCCTGACAGGCTCCTCTGTCCGTGGGATTTCCCAGGCAAGAATACTGGAGTGGGTTGCCATACCCTCTTCCAGGGGATCTTCCTGACCCAGGGATCGGACCCAGGGATCGAAGCCAGGTCTCCTGCATCACAGGCAGGGAAGCCCATACATTGGAATAGTACCCACCAATAAAGAGAAACATATTGTTGACATATGTTCCGACTGGATGAATATTAAAATAATTATATGGAGTGAAAGAAGCCAGATGAGAAGTGAGAGTACATTGTCTGTTATCATTTATATAAAATTCTATAAAATGCAAACTAGCCTGTAGAAACAGAAAAGAAGGTGAGAGGTTTGGGGGACATAGGGTAGGGTCAGAGAGGGACAGGGAGGGTGATTTCAAAGAGGCAGGAGGAAATTTGGGGGCATGATTGAATATGTTTATTAATTTGATTGCAGTGATGTTTTCATGAGTGTACTTATAGGTCAAAAATTGTACATATGCAGCTTATTGTCTGCCAAATGAAATCTCAATGCAGCTGCTAAATATTATATCCATACTCCAACATCCGTATATACCAGTTCAACTAAAAAAACCTGAAGAACAGCCCAGAAAGACAAAAACAGCATACTTTTTATTCTGATGATTTGATCAGATAATTCACTTAAAATCAAAACAGCACTAGTTTCATGGATTTGTCCATTAATTTATTGCCCAGAATGAGAGGACTCTGGGAATTAGCTATGCAGCCTGAGACTGTGGTGACAAGTTGCAAAATATGTACCCTTGTGCCTTAACCTCTCACACACTAAGTTGGAATCACTGCCTTTCAACAAAAAAATGCTTCTCCCTATTTTCTAAGTAAAATTCCAGAAAAAACAGTATTAGACATTTTTTTTTTCTTTTTCTTTGCAAGGATCTGTTTTTCATGGATTTGGAAAATCGATTTTCTTCTCACTATGTTTTGTTTTCTCATAAAATTTTCCCAGAAGCAGATGTATTAAAATTATATATTGGAAACCCTAAAAAATGACTTCACAACTGCAACTTCTGAAACATGTTTTAACATTTCACAATTCTTTCAACTCCTTTGGTTTTTTGACTGTAGTGTTTTTCAAAGATATTCCTTCTCAGTTTTCTTTATTTTTAACATTTTTGTAAACTTAGCACTTCTAATGCCATTTTTAAAAGATTTATTGCACTTTTTCAAATTTTGATTTTGGACACGTCGTTGCAAAAATTTGATTTTGAAAATCAAAATCATTTGATTTTTGACATATCATTGCAATCATGCAATTGGCAAAACGTATTTTGCAGTATGGGCTTGAATTTATTTTATGTTTAAGGGAAGAATGATCCTTATGTCTCTGATTAAATTTTTCAGTAGTTTAGGATAAAGTAAACAATTCTCTTCTTGGTCTTGAGGGGCTGTAATAAGGAGGAGTAAAAGAAAGGAAATTAGTCTCAGGTTTCTCTCATCTCCACCCTCATATCAAACCCAAGCCCACAGAGGTACGGGGGAGATTTATAGAGGAGATGTGGGGCCTTTCATCTCTAGACCTCAGTGGAGAAGGCTGCATGTCACTCAGAGAAACCTGGCCTCTGTGTATGTGTTCTGTATAGCAAGGGAGTAATGAGATGAGGGTAGTATGAGCGTACATTCCTGTTTGCCTGGGGTGGTCTTGGTTTCCTTTACACTTGATTTTTCTTTGCATACTCATCAGTGGTTGTCCCTTTTATTTTCAAGAGTATCCTGGTTTGAATGATGAAGTGGCCCAGATCTCCTTCATCAGTTTGAATCAACTTTCTCACAATAGTCATAAAAACTGGTTGCTGAAAACTCACAGCTAGTCCTTCCCAGGACACTTGGCCTCCGCTGAATCAGATACAACACTACATAGAAGGTTGTGGTTCCACTTCACTGCCCTCAAACCCCCAGCAGCCAGAGGCTGAAAACTGACTAACAGACCAGGTTGATTCCCTTGCACATGGGAGGACCAACTCTTAAGATGCAACTTGTGCTCAAACTCCCCATGGAATTAGACTAAAGCTAGTCTCTAACTGAGACCACATTCTTGGTTGTTTTATTTTTGTTTGTTATTTTGAATGGTTTTTTATCTTATACTGTTTTACTTACTCCCTTTCTCCTGAGAATCCTTAATCAATTACTTACAGAAGAATGTAACAGAGATAAGGCTGAAACTGGTGCCAGGAAACAGACTTTAAAGATGGGAATATAGAGTTAGATAACTCACTAGCTGTATGGTAGTGAGAGCCCACCCACTCAGTAGGTGAAGGGTTGATGTTCTGTGGCTAGCTTTGATTTTGTGATTTCTATGTCTTTCACTGATGGTGAACATAGATAAGATGCAGGTAGAAGAGCACAGATTAAATGGTCAATATCTATGTCTAAGTACTATGCATGCATGCTTAGTCACTTCAGTCATGTCCAATTATTTGTGACCCCATGGACTGTACCCTGCCAGGCTCCTCTGTTCATGGGATTTCCCAGGCAAGAATACTGGAGTGGGTTGAGGAAACCCATAAGTATTACTGGAATTGAGTAGCTATTGCTAAACACCATTTGTGTGTTGAAGAAAAATATCCAGCTCAGATCTATTCTTTATGAATTTAAAGCAAAGTATGAAAGTTAGAGAGTCTACTAAACTTGTACTTAAAGAGATTCCCATCTCTTAAGCCAGAGAGAAGACAGAGCTGGAAACCAGACATGGTACTTGACTATAAAAGAGATTAAACTGTTTTCAGTGTAGGAAAGTATCCTTCACCAGCATTGGCTTTGATAAGGAGAAAGTATGATCCTGAGATTTGAAATGGGGAATATTAGGCTAGAGGCACTTAAAATTCTTCCATGCCTTCAGTTCCTGAATGCTCTGGGTCTGCAAAAGTGTCCCACTCCCCTTGTTTCCCAGGTGATGCTAATGGGAAAGAACCCACCTGCCAGTGTCAGTAGGCGGAGAAGATGTGGGTTCCATCTCTGGGTCGGGAAGATCCCCTGGAGGAGGAAATGACAATCCACTCCAGTATTCTTGCCTAGAGAATCCCATGGACAGAGGAGCCTGGCAGGCTGCAGTCCATAGAGTCGGACACAATGGAAGCGACAGCACACACGCCTTACCTTTTTGGAAGTTAAGTCCTTTCTTGCTTACCTCCAGTGAGGTAAGTGCCTTATAAGACAATGGTTTCTTTCTTAAGCACCTGCCTTTATACATTTTCTTGACTACCAGGGTCCATTAGTGTTAGTCGCTCAGTCGTGCCCAACTCTTTGTGACCCCATGGACTGCAGCCCACCAGGCTCCTCTGTCCATGAGATTTTCCAGGCAAGGATACTGGAGTGGGTTGCCATTTCCCTCTCCAGGGGATCTTCCCAACCCAGGGATCGAACCCTGATCTCCTGCACTGCAGGCAGATTCTTTACCGACTGAGCTACAAGGGAAGCCCTCATAGGGCTTCATAGGGTCCATAACTAGGATTAAATCTCTGGATGATCTGTCAAGGGAAGTGTTGGGTTTAATAGGGAAGAAAAATAATTATACTCCAAAGAAATTGTAAAATCTAGCTAACATGGATTGGCAAGAAACACAGTGGTCAACATAATTATTAATCGTGGTCATTTTGGAAGTATTAGCAGAGGCATACTTAAACTTCAAGACACCTCAAGAATACTAATATTTTGCACTAATTTTCATACAGTGCATTGTTTCAACTAAAAACTCCAGCTAAAGTTACAGGTATTTTTACATTTCCCAGTTATGGCTTAGATAAATTAAAAGTCCTGACTCAATTTTAGGATCTTATCAAATAAATGAAAATTTAAACATAATAGTCTATATTTGATAACTCTATTACATTTTTATCAATACCTATTAAAAATGAAAATTATGTTGCTCAAAGGAAATTATAGTTAAATATTATTTCTGAGTATATTTTCCTAGTGTTCTATTATTTTAATACTCTGAAATTATTTTAATTATATTGAATTTTAAAAAACCTTAGTCTATAATTTGTAATTACTCTGGGGTGCCGAAATCTGAAATCAGTTAAGGGGTCTCCTTTCCAGGATCACAGTCTCATATATTTTCAAGAAGATCCCTGAAAATAATGACTATATAACCAGATTTTCACAAACTGTGTCTGCCTGATAGAGAAAATAATTTGATATATTTTGATTAGATTAAAAGTATTCATTTTGATATTTGGCAAAACTAATACAGTTATGTAAAGTTTAAAAATAAAATAAAATTAAAAAAAAATATTTAAATGACTGCTAAATGTATTATCTCCATATATATTTCTACAAAGAAGTGCCAAATGATCCTTTTATGAATAAAGAAAAAAGTTGTAAATATTTCTTGATGAAAATAACTCCATTGGGCCTAGAAATTTCAGGCAGAAGTAAGAATGGGTGGTTTTGAATGCAGATTGATACATTAGAGCTTAAAGATAAAGATAAACAGCATATATGCTAGTTATTGTGAACCTTTCCACTTGAAGATGCACCTTTTAGAGCATAAATACCTCTGAGAACCTCTTCTGACTGCTTTATAGTGGTGATCTTCCATCTGAGATGCTTGAGTCCTAGGTCTTCCTCAGCAGAGTATCAGTGGTCATAGTGGTAAAGACAGTTCAAGAGTTCAGGCTCTGGGCTCCCCATTCTGTATTCAGTGAGAGCAGCTTTATTTTAATCTGCTATATGTATTGGGCTTCTGTAGCATTACCTTTGAGGAAAGAAATAATTACACTTGAAAACTATTGCCTTAGTTGCCAGCTCGTCAAAGAGGAAGATGATTATAGATTTTTGTCCTAATTGATTTCACCTGCTAAGGTGAGCCTTTTGCTTGTACTAGCAAGTTACTCATCTCACCATCTCACCTTAATATCACTTTCAAGTATCTCCATGCTGTGTCTGCCTTTGCTGTATCTTATAGTACTTTCCATTGCAAACGACTACTCTTTGTCAAAGACTCTGATGCTGGGAGGGATTGGGGGCAGGAGGAGAAGGGGACAACAGAGGATGAGATGGCTGGATGGCATCACTGACTCAATGGACATGAGTCTGAGTGAACCCCGGGAGTTGGTGATGGACAGGGAGGCCTGGCGTGCTGCGATTCATGGGGTCACAAAGAGTTGGACACAACTGAGCGACTGAACTGAACTGAACTGAACTCTTTGTCAAATTGGTGTCCTGACCATCCTTTGCTGAACCTGAGCTTATTCTCCACCCTGAAATTCTCCTTGTACTTATATTCTCACCTGGACCCTTTTCCAGGCCACACAGGTCACTTTCTTCTTGACTATTGATTGCATTTAATGCCAGTATACACATAGCCAGTGATCTACTATTCCTATATATATCTTTCTTAATTTTGATTATGTAGTAGCCATATTTTATCATGTAGACTGCTGAATCCCACTTGAAAACTCAATCGATAAATGCTCATTGATTTACTTTTGTATTACACCTATGTCACTATATTCTGAGACCTTCACTTTATAAATTAGGTTAGTAGATTTTTGCTCTTTAAAAATAAGTACTAATTTTGAAGCAATATCAAAGTTACAGAAGAGATACACGTACATTTTCAGAATTTAATTTTTTAAAGTTTTATTTACTTATTCTTTGGTGCACTGGGTCTTTGTTAATGCACACGGACCTTCTCTGGTTGTGGTGAGTGGGGGCTGCTCTATAGTTGTGGTGCACGGGCTTCACATTGTGGTGGCTTCTCTCGTGTGGAGAAAGCATGCGAGCTTTGTAGTTTGTGGCCTGTGGGCTCTAAAGTGCAGGCTCAGTAGTTGTGGCATGTGGGCTTTGTTGTCCTGCAGCATGTGGGATTTTCACAGACCAGGTTCAAGCTCATGTCCCCTGCATTGGCAAGTGGATTCTTAACTGCTAGACTACCAGGGAAATCCCTAAAAATTCTTGCCCTGAACTATTTAAGGAAAATAGCCAACCTGATGTCCCATCACTTCTAAATATTCCACTGTGTAATTCTTACAAAGAACTATTCCTGCATAATCATAGTATAACCATCAACATTAGGAAGGTAGTACCAATATGTTTCTACCATTTAAACCTTAGACACAGTTCCAGCTTTGCCACTTCCAGTATTGTCTTTACAGCAAAGGTTCCAGTTCAGAACCAGGTGCTATATTTTGTTTTCATGTCTCTTTAATCTCTGATATTTTCAAATATTACAATCCTATTACTTTTCAAACTGTCAACTTGAGTTTGTCTGATGTTTACTTAGGTTTTCTCAGTTGGCACAATGGTAAGAAATCCACCTGCCAATGCAAGAGACACAAGGGAAGTGAGTTCAATCCCTGGGTCACGACAATCCTCTGGAGAAGCAAGTGGCAACCCACTCCAGTGTTCTTTCCCAGAAAGTCCCATGGACAGAGGACAGGCCAAGAGGTCGCAAAGAGTTGGGCATAGCTGAGTGACTGAGCACAGACACACACACACACACACACACACACACACACACCCCTAGACGTTGGCTTTACTTCAAAAAAATCTTTGGTGCATTTCCTCTTACAACTTACAATGACTGCTTCCTATTGGTTAAGGATAAAAGGGTTCATCCTATTCAAATGTCCTTATGAGCTCCCCTGTTAGCCTATGCTGTGAACCCAGTTCCTTGCCCTCCGTTCAGCTGAGACCCCATATTTATATTGTATTGCAGCAACAATATATTGAAAGTAAAAAAAAACTAGCCCAATACACAGAAATATCTTGCACTCTTATACAATAACAATGAAAAATCAGAAAGAGAAATTAAGGAAACAATCCCATTCACCACTGCAACAAAAAGAATAAAATACTCAGGAATAAACCTACCTAGAGAGACAAAAGAATTGTATGCAGAAAACTATAAGACACTAATGAAAGGAATCAAAGATGATGCAAATGGAGAGCTATTCCATGTTCTTATATTGGAAAAATCAATATTGTGAAAAATGGCTCTATGGCCCTAAGTAATCTGCAGATTCAGTGGAATCCCTAGCAAACTACCAGTGGTATTTTCCAAAGAACTGAAACAAAAAATTCACAATTTGTATGGAAAAACAAAAGACACTGAATAGCCAAAGCAATCTTCCGAAAGAAGAATGTAGCTGGAGGAAACAACCTTCCTGATTTCAAACTATACCACAAAGCTACAGTCATTAAGACAGTACGGTACTGGCACAAAAACAGAAATAAACACCAGTGGAGCAAGACTGAAAGTCCAGAGAGAAACTCCCTGACCTATGAGCACCTACCTTTGACAAAGGAGGGAAGAATATACAATGGAGAAAAGATAGTCTCTTCAATAAATGGTGCTGGGGAAACTGGGCAGCTGCTTGTAAAAGAATGAAATTAGAATACTTCTTAACACCATACATAAAAATAAACACAAAATTGATTAAAGACCTAAATGCAACACAGAAACTACAAACCTCTTAAAGGAAAACATAAGCAGAACACTCTTTGACATAAATCAGAGCAAGATCCTTTATGACCACCTCCCAGAGTAATGGAAATAAAAGCAAAAATAAACAAACGAGACCTAATTAAACCTAAAAGCTTTTACCCGATGAAGGAAACTATAAACAAAGTGAAAAGAAAACCCTCAGAATGGGAGAAAATAATGCATATGAAACAACTGACAACGGATTAATCTCCAGAATAGACAAGCAGCTCATTCAGCTCATACCAGAAAAAGAAACAATTCAATTACAAACTGGACAGCAGAACTAAACAAATTTTTTTGCCCAAGAAGACATACAGATGGCTAATGAACACATGAAAAGATACTCAACATCTCAACATTGTTCAATTAGAGAAATGCAAATCAAAACTACAATGAAGTGTCACCTCACACCAGTCAGAATGGCCATGATCAAAAAATCTACAAACAATAAGTGCTGGAGAGGATGTCGAAAAAAGGGAAACCTATTGCACTGTTGGTGGGAAATGAAAATTGATACAGTCACTATGGAGAACAGTATGGCAACTTAAAAAAAAAATACTAGGAATAAAACTACCATATAACTCAGTAAGTCCAATACTGGACATGTACCTTGATGAAACCATAATTGAAAAAGACACATGAACCCCAAAGTTCATTGCAGCACTGTTTACAAGCAAACATTTCATGCAAAGATGGGCTCGATAAAGGACAGAAACTGAATGGACCTAACAGAAGCAGAAGATATTAAGAAGAGGTGGCAAGAATACACAGAAGAACTGTACAAAAAAGATCTTCACAACCCAGATAATCATGATGGTGTGATCACTCACCTAGAGCCAGAGATCCTAGAATATGAAGTCAAGAGGGTATCACAACAAACAAAGCTAGTGGAGGGGATGGCATTCCAGTTGAGCTATTTCAAATCCTTAAAGATGATGCTGTGAAAGTGCTGAACTCAATATGCCAGGAAATTTGGAAAACTCAGCAGTGGCCACTGGAAAAGGACTGGAAAAGGTCAGTTTTCATTCCAATCCAAAAGAAAGGCAATGCCAAAGAATATTCAAACTACCACACAATTGCACTCATCTCACATGCTAGTAAATTAATGCTCAAAATTCTCAAAGCCAGGCTTCAGCAATACGTGAACTGTGAACTTCCAGATGTTCAAGCTGGTTTTAGAAAAGGCAGAGGAATCAGAGATCAAATTGCCAACATCCGCTGGATCATCAAAAAAGCAAGAGAGTTCCAGAAAAACATCCATTTCTGCTTTATTGACTATGACAAAGCCTTTGACTGTGTGGATCACAATAAACTGTGGAAAATTCTGAAAGAGATGGGAATACCAGACGACCTCACCTGCCTCTTGAGAAACCTGTATGCAGGTCAGGAAGCAACAATTAGAACTGGACATGGAACAACAGACTGGTTCCAAATAGGAAAAGGAGTATGTCAAGGCTGTATATTGTCACCCTGCTTCTTTAACTTCTATGCAGAGTACATCATGAGAAACACTGGGCTGGAAGAAGCACAAGCTGGAATCAAGATTGCTGGGAGAAATGTCAATAACCTCAGATATGCAGATGACACCACCCTTATGGCAGAAAGTAAAGAGGAACTAAAAAGCTTATTTATGAAAGTGAAAGAGGAGAGTGAAAAAGTTGGCTTCAAGCTCAATATTCAGAAAACGAAGATCATGGCATCTGGTCCCATCACTTCATGGGAAATAGATGGGGAAACAGTGGAAACGGTGTCAGACTTTATTTTTTGGGGCTCCAGAATCACTGCAGATGGTAATTGTAGCCATGAAATTAAAAGACGCTTATTCCTTGGAAGGAAAGTTATGACCAACCTAGATAGCATATTGAAAAGCAGAGACATTACTTTGCCAGCAAAGGTCTGTCTAGTCAAGGCTATGGTTTTTCCAGTGGTCATGTATGGATGTGAGAGTTGGACTGTGAAGAAAGCTGAGCACCGAAGAATTGATGCTTTGAACTGTGGTGTTGGAGAAAACTCTTCAGAGTCCCTTGGACTGCAAGGAGATACAACCAGTCCATTCTAAAGGAGATCAGTCCTGGGTGTTCATTGGAAGGAATGATGCTAAGCTGAAACTGCAGTACTTTGGCCACCTCATGCGAAGAGTTGGCTCATTGGAGAAGACTCTGATGCTGGGAGGGATTGGGGGCAGGAGCAGAAGGGGAAGACAGAGGATGAGATGGCTGGATGGCATCACTGCCTTGATGGACATGAGTTTGAGTGAACTCTGGGAGTTGGTGATGGACAGGGAGGCCTGGCGTGCTACAATTCATGGGGTCGCAGAGTTGGACATGACTGAGCGACTGAACTGAACTGAAGACATGGAAGCAACCTAGATGTCCATTGACAGATGAATTGATAAAGAATTTGTGGTATATATATACAATGGAATATTCAGTTCAGTTCAGTCGCTCATTTGTGTCAGACTCTGGGTCAGGATGGGTGTGAGGTGAGAGAGGTTCAAGAGGGAAGAGACATATTTATACCTATGGCTGATTCATGTTGATGTGTGGCAGAAACCAACACAATATTATAAAGCAATTATCCTCCAAAAATAAGTAGATTTTTAAAAATTTTTAAAAAATGAAAATAACCTAGCCCAGAGCTAGTAAATATGATTTTAATGAATACATGACGTTTGTCTGCACTGAACTGACTAAAGTCATCTGTTATTTGGCATTATCAACCTGTATTCTTTCAGCAGTAAAATGTTCAGAGTAATCAATTGTATGACACAAAAGGTAGTTTTCTAAGGCAGGTAATATTCCTAAGAATGCTTCTTTTACTAACTGTGCTTATTCATTATGCAATTTCAGTGGAAAAATATGTTCATAAAACCACTAAGTTTCATAATATAGTTTTATTGATGATTAAGGAAGTATTTGGTATTCTGATATTAGCACATATTCCAATCAGTCCAATATTTATTTATGTCAGAAGTAACAAAGGCACTTCAATCTAAACAGTGTTCCTTTGTCTAGCACAATTACCTGAAGATAAAGCAGAACTCTAATTCAATTAACTAAAGAAAATAAAGGATGCTTGAGGAGATATGCTGCTTAAGGAGGAGTGATATGATTTCCTAAAAGCATATTATCTTTTTAGTGGAAAGACAGCCTTTGTTGGCTTCCTCTACTATGAGTGAATAGAATTTCTTACTAATTTTAGCCAAAAATAGACCAGTGACCGACTGAACTCCAGTGACTGTAACAAACCCCAAACTCCAAGCTATTTTCATGGCATCTGGTGACAAAAATACTAAGATTTGCCCTGCAGATGCAGGCATCCTATAGGAATGAATAGAGAATAAAGGAGCAAGATTTGACGTACCCTTCCCTTCTCTGTATCAGTACCATGATAACTACTTTATATGTTACTTCATCTACATCTTCAGTTCAGTTCAGTACAGTCACTCAGTCGTGTCCAACTCTTTGTGACCCCATGAATCGCAGCACGCCAAGCCTCCCTGTCCATCACTAACTCCCGGAGTTCACTCAAATTCACGTCCATCGAGGCAGTGATGCCATCCAGCCATCTCATCCTCCGTTGTCCCCTTTTCCTCCTGCCCCCAATCCCTCCCAGCATCAGAGTCTTTTCCAATGAGTCAACTCTTCACATGAGGTGGCCAAAGTACTGGAGTCTCAGCTTTAGCATCATTCCTTCCAAAGAAATCCCAGGTCTGATCTCCTTCAGAATGGACTGGTTGGATCTCCTTGCAGTCCAAAGGACTCTCAAGAGTCTTCTCCAACACCACAGTTCAAAAGCATCAATTCTTCGGCCCTCAGCTTTCATCACAGTCCAACTCTCGCATTTATACATGACCACTGGAAAAACCATAACCTTGACTAGATGGAGCTTTGTTGGCAAAGTAATGTCTCTGCTTTGAATATGCTATCTAGGTTGGTCATAATTTTTCTTCCAAGGAGTAAGTGTCTTTTAATTTTATGGCTGCAGTCACCATCTGCAGTGATTTTGAAGCCCCCAAAAATAAAGTCTGACACTGTTTCCACTGTCTCCCCATCTATTTCCCATGAAGTGATGGGACCAGATGCCATGATCTTCGTTTTCTGAATGTTGAGCTTTAAGCCAACTTTTCACTCTCCTCTTTCACTTTCATCAAGAGGCTTTTTAGTTCCTCTTCACTTTCTGCCATAAGGATGGTGTCATCTGCATATCTGAGGTTATTGATGTTTCTCCCGGCAATCTTGATTCCAGCTTGTGCTTCTTCCAGCCCAACGTTTCTCATGATGTACTCTGCATAGAAGTTAAATAAGCAAGGTGACAATATACAGCCTTGACGTACTCCTTTTCCTATTTGGAACCCAAAAGATAGTTACCATTCTTCTTAAATAACAACAAATTAAAAGAGAAATTAAGAAACTTGCCTGATCTTTGTATATAATAGATATTGCCTGTGCAAGCGAGAAAACAAAGTAAATGGCACTTCTGGGGTTTGCAATATAGTGGCCCTGTGTAAGAGTCTATAGTTCCTTACTATAATTCTTCAACTTTCCAAGGCATCATTTTCATTCCCAAACAAGCTTCTTGTGATAATACAAAAAGGTTTGCATCGCTTCATGAATGTTAAGCAAACTAAAATTAGAAACTACATTTCTACTTGACTTTGCATGTAAGATTTCTCCAATGAGGAAATTGGCTGAAAACAGGAAATGATGTTACAGGGACATGGCAGAAATTCACTCAGAAGTTATTTCATTTTCTATTTTTATATTAATAAAATTCCCTTTTTTCTTTAGTATTTCCCAATTTCAAGAAATGATCGTATGTCATTAAAGGTTGCAATAGTAAATGTGTAAATGTAGTTTGATTTTTATAATCCCGCATGGTCAAGAGTTGTAAACATTTTCGTTTTTTCAATTTGGCCTTTTTGTGTTTCACTATACTTGTCCTGAATCCTGCATTAGTGTCAGTGATGGTGTTTGATAGGTGCTCGATTCTGTCTTTTAAAATATTATTAGTGTGAAGCTCAGTTGGACTTAAAAGTTGTACTTCAACTTTTAGTTGACTGTTCCCAGATTCTTCTTTTAAATCAGCAAGTCCTACAGCTATCTCTAACTCATCTCTCTAGGATCAAATTTTGAAGTTACTGTGAGGTAAAGAGATATACACGAAAGTTTCAAAATGAGATAGGATTATTAAGGTAATGTTGAATAGAAAGAAGACGTACATTGCCATCTGCATGAGATTTTTATGATATTTAATGTACTTGTCATTGTCTCCCCATCACTCATATATGCTAAATGCACTCACACAATATATACATATGTACACACACACACCCCACATCCTTGTTGTGCAGTCCACTGTACTTAGTAGTCAAGCAGCTTTGGACAAGTCACTTACTCTTCCAGAATTCAACTTTCCTCATTGAACAATGGGAAAATGCCACTAACTTTGTAATTAGTTACTAGTAAGGTTTAAATTATTAAATGTATGAATACAGTACATAGTCAACAAAATATTAATCATTTTTATCTATAGAAGATTTGTTGGCTATCCTTTGTAATCTGGCAGTTATATCAGATTTGGAACTTTAATATTACCCTTTATGATCAAATGTTTAACGTTATTAAGCATATCTACCCCGTTATATAATAAGTGCCTGAGAGCACTTGAGGTCTAAGATTAGTTCATGGGAAGAATCATGAACTCAAAACTAAGAAGGAATTTTATAATCTTTAAAGCTCTCGTATGATGCTCATTAAAAAATTATTTAAGTAAATTAAATATCTGGAAAAAAAAAATAAATAAATATCTGGTCATATGAGCTAAAAATTTGTGATTAACAGAAGAATTTCAACTAATTCGTATTTTGGTACTATGTGGGGTATAATTAGAGACATTTGAAAGACAGAGCTTTTGCTTGCAGTTGAATTTGAACTTGGATGATACAATTTAATGAGTCAAATTTCAGAATTTAAGTTAAAAGTTTACCTGGCATAGTAAATAATTGATTTTAAGTGAAATGGTTAAATACAGACATTGTTCAAGCTTTTCTAGACACCATTATTTGTTCCAATCCTTAACCTTATTTGATCAATGGCAGAACAGGTATGGACTTCCATGGCGTCTCAGAAGGTAAAGAATCTGCCTGCAATGCAGGAAACCCAGGTTCAGTACCTGGGTCGGGAAGACCCCCTGGAGAAAGGAATGGCAACCCATTTTAGTATTCTTGCCTGGAGAATTCCATGGACAGAAAAGCCTGGTGGGCTGCCATCATGGGGTCACAAAGAGTCAGACACGACCGAGTGACTAACATACACAGAATAGATATACTCTTGCTGTTAAGAAAGCTGTGTTTTAATGTGTATATATTAGAAGATTTGGTTTCATGACTACCATTTTTTCCTACTTGGGAAGAAATATCATGTGATTTCATAGGGAAAAGCAGTAAGATTTTGAATTATATCTTGATACAAATCTCAAAAGGACTCCCAAGTGATGTTTTTAATAAGTAGGAATCATGTGCTTAGTCATTCAGTTATGTCTGACTCTTTGTGACCCTGGGGACTGTAGTCTGCCAGGCTCCTCTCTCCTTGGGATTTCTCAAGCAAGAATTCTGAAGTGGGTTGCAATTTCCTCCTCCAAGAGATCTTCCTGACCCAGGGATTGAACCTGTGTCTCCTGACTCTTCCACATTGACAGGTGGATTCTTAACCACTTTGCCACCTGGGAAACCCCAAGCAGGAATCATACTATGTAATTAAACAACTTCATAGAACAGTTATTTAATTGATTCTCCTTTTGGACTCCCTAAACTTGAGAGTAATGAAAGCATCACTGTAGCTATCCTTTGAAAATTATCAACTCTCGTGAAGTATAAAAAAAATGGTATCAAAATGAAAGATAAATGAGTATATCCACTTCTAAGTATAGCTCTGTGTATATACATATATATGTATATACTGCATGCATGCTCAGTCACTCAGTTATGTTCAACTCTGCAACCCTATGGACTGTAAACTGCTAGGCTCCTCTGTCCATGGGATTTTCCAGGGAAAAATAATGGAGTGGGTTGCCATTTCCTTCTCCAGGGGTTCTTCCCAACCCAGGGATCGAACTCATACTTCTCATATCTCCTACACTGCAGGCAGGTGGATTCTTTACTGATGAGCCACTGGAGATCCATATATATGTATACACATGTGCAATTGATTCTGTTATAATCATTCATACATGGCAAATATTATTGATGAGAAGATCAGTCAGGAGATGAGGTAGTATAAAAATATGGTGGATGCATTTGCTACTTCCCTGTTCTTGTTGTATCTGAGGCCCTTATTTCATTCATTTTTAATATCAATATCACCTGCCACCACCCAAAATGCTATCTATACACAGGTGAGCAATGCGGTTCAAATATGTTATTTTTCACAGAAATTACTAAAGAACATATTTAAACAGGAAAATTTTAACTCAAAATGATTCTTTTCATTTCAATTTCATATTTAGAGGAGCGATGTTGGCTGGTGGGCTTTTGAGAATTTATAAGGGTTTAAAATGGTGGTTAACCTTAAACACAGTTGAGGAAACCTCATTCCTGTTCAATTAAATGGATTAAGACACTGTGGAAAGTCCTGCCAGTAAAATTAACTCCATCTTCCTTTGGGATGCACTGCATCACTAACCACCCAACATGCCAAATGGTATAATTGCCAGTGATTGCAAAACACACTGTTGCATTTTAAACCACTTCTGTTGAAAACCTTACCTCCCTTAACAACCAAAAATGTAGTAATTGTTCCTAGACACTGCATGAGCTTACGTTTAGAATATTTATCCACACCTTCACACTTTCTCTCATCTCTACTGACTTTGAAGACTTCTAGGGTTTCTTCTGACAAGATACCCAGTTTGACACCTGATTTATGGTAATGTCTTTCTGGAATTTATTTGTAAAACTATTAGACGTTTTTGGTCATTTCTTCCTTCAGCAAAGGCATTTTTACCCTTTGTTGTCTCCAGTTGTGTGTGTGTGTGTGTGTGTGTGTGTGTGTGTGTGTTTGTGTATGTGTTAGTACCTCAGTGGGGTCTGACTCTTTGTGACCCCACGGACTGTAGCCCACCAGGATCGTCTGTCCATGGAATTCTCCAGGCAAGAATACTAGAGTGGGTTTCCATGCCCTTCTCCAGGAGATTTTCCTGACCCAGGGATGGAACCCACGTCTCCTGCATTAGTAGGAAGATTATTTACCATCTGAGCCAAGGAAGTCTCCAGTTACTTCACAGTATTGGTTTTTCTTTGACTTCCTTGGTTAAACTTGGGGGTTTATTTTCTGTATGATCTTCCCTTAAATGAGAGTGTTGCTCAGAATTTTGTCTTAGACTCTTCTCTCCTTTCCTCATTCCTCACTCTACTATCTTTTGGAAATTCTGCTCTCATGGGCTCTGTGATTCTAATTACCTGGTCCATATCTGTAGCTCAGAACCCTCCTCTTAGATCCATCATCTGATGCACACAGATGTCTTCCCTTGGATGTGGCATGCACACTGATATTAAATCCCAATGTGTTCCTCCTCTGAGTTTTTCTATTTTAGTAAATGGTAGAATATAAATGCCCACTTGCCCAAAACAACAACCTGAAAGCTGTCCTAAATTCTGTCCCTTAACCATTCCATCAGATTCTGTTCATTGTGCTCCTTGATAAGCTCTCAAACTGCTCTGCTTTTTTTCAGTTACCATACCACCACCTTAGTTTTGCTTCTATTTTTTCTGACTTTAGAACAGCTCTCTAACTCTAATCTCCCTGACTTGGGTCTTGTCACTCTTCAAATGGGTTTCCACACTACATCCAGAGTGATGCTTCCGAAGGGCCTATTCAGAAGCCTTCTCAAACATTCCTCTTCCCATTTATCAGACTTACTGCTTCCCTCCCTCCAGAATCTCCCTCTTCCTGTCAAAGCCACAGTCCATCTTGTTCTTCCCTACCACTTCCTTCAGACCTTTGTCCATACTTTCCCTTGCTTATAATACACCTACTATCCCTGTTCTCTGGGATAATCTCCATTTGTTCTATAGAAGCAGTTTCAGAGTCCTATCTTCTGGCAAAAAACCCTGACCAGTAATCTTTAAATGTCTCGCCTGACTCTCCTGTCAGTACCCAGAGTACTTTGTGCCTCTCCTTGTTATTTCATTACGTCTGTTGGATCCCTTATCTGCTTTCCCAACAGAAGATTCTAAGAGCAGTAGATAGATGACCTTTAGGCAGCAATTCTGATCATATGTATAAAGTTCTGCTAAATGGTGAAAAGAAAGAATTTGGAAGAGAGGATTCTCAGAACACAGCTGAAATGATGCTGTTCCTAGTTGGGAGAAAAAAAAAAAAAAAAAAGATTGAGTTTGGGGGCCTGCAGGGAATGTGATACATTTGTGCTCAGCAGTAGGGAAAGCCAACTCTTCTATTGTGTTACATCACACCACGTATTTTTAGCATTTTGTTTCTGGATGATTTATTTTGAAATAGCTGTCTTGTTTCCCTCATTCAAGTTCCTTGTTGTTGTTTTTCAGTTGCTAAGTCCTGTCTGACTCTTTGTGACCCCACGCTACTCTGTCCATTGGGTCGTCTAGGCAAGAACTCTGGAGTGGGTTGCCATTTCCTCCTCCAGGAGATCTTCTTGGATCAGAGATTGAACCCAGTCTCCCATATTGGCAGATGGGTTCTTTACCGCTGAGCCATCTGGGAAGCCCAAACTCCTTGTGGTAGAAGAGTTTAATCTCTACCAGGTATAACATCAGAGGTCAGGCTCCAGATTTTGAGAATTAGATTCCAATATCGCAGTTACAACAATCCCACGTAAATGGGTCAATAAAATGACCACATGATGGTGATCAATGAAATATAAATGGATTATAACTGAGAAATGCATTTTGAGGGCTAGACATTACATGATATCAGTATGTTTTAAAGAAAATCAATTTGAAGTTTGTATGTTGGAAAAAAATTGAAAATGATATAATAATGCTAGTATTAATTCATATGTTACTTTTAATTCATGATTTTAGACAATGTCTCTTCAGTGTTGTAACCCACATGATCCACTAATAGCATCACCCAGACCATCACTAGTGTTTGTGGGGAACAATTACATATGGATTATTTGGTCCAAATATTTGACCTCTAATACTATTCTCCATTTATAGGCATTAAGTGTCTTTGGAGAATAGCTCCAAAGCTTTTCTTGTCTTGGATCAAGAAAAAGTTAATGTGGCTTTGAAAACCATGGTTTTTCTATAAGTTAAATGTGATTTCAAAAAATCTCAGAGAGTGCAAATAGGTAATACAGTCAGCTTAAACCTAGATCAATATGTGATCATCAAACACCTCAAATAGAAACATAATGATAGTTAAATGGAAAATTGAGGTTATGACATAAATCAGTGATGCGTAACAGATAAAAATTAATATCTGACAATTAAAAATTTAATGTTGCAGGATTGTTGTAGTGGAAAAGAAGAGTGACCATATTGGTGGTGGTGGTTTAGTCACCAAGTTGTCTCCGACACTTCGCAACTCCATGGATTATAGCCCGCCAGGCTCCTTTGTCCATGGGATTTCTCAGGCAAGAATACTAGAGTGAGTTGCCATTTTCTTCTCCAGGAGATCTTACCAACCCAGGACCCCTGCATTGTATGTGGATTATTTACTGATTGAGCCACTGGGGAAGCCCTAGGGATATTAGGATGTTCTTAATCTAAAATTTGTTTTTAGTAATAAGAGTTTTAACATATATGGCTATTTTATATCTTTTATTGATAAAATACATTAAAAAATTTTATCTTTAATTTATAAAATGTAGATTGAATTTCTAGCTGTATAAATGAGCTTGTGAAAGGTATTATTTGCAAGTACTATATAAAATGGCTATAAAATTCCTAGATATGTCAGATATTTAACGCAAGTTGTGTTTTCTTTTTCTGCCTCATTGGTACTTTTCTAAGTTCCCCCAAGGCCTGAGCTGAGAACTTTTTTGGGTTTGTGATGTTGGTTACCCATCTTGTTCCAGCTAGCTATTCCGTCTACCCTTAGCCCTACTTTTCTGGTGGCCCAATAAATAGAGACTATCTCCTTGGGGATCCCATTGTCACTCTAGGTGCCCTCTTAGGCAGCACTTAAAATGGCTCCAGATGAGTTTATCCTGACCTGTGTGGCTCCATATCTGCTTCATTTAGTTGTTAAGTCACTCAGTCATGTCCGACTCTTTGCCACCCCACGGCTGCAGCATGCCAGACTTCCTTGTCTTTCACCATCTCCTGGAATTTGCTCAAACTCATGTCTGTTGAGTTGGTGATTCCATCTAACCATCTCATCCTCTGGCACCCCCTTTTCCTCCTGCCTTCAATCTTCCCCAGCATCAGGGTCTCTTCCAATGAGTCAGTTCTTTGCATTAGGTGGCCAAAGTATTGGAGCTTCAGCTTCAGCATCAGTCCTTCCAATGAATATTTGAGTTGATTTCCTTTAGGATGGACTAGTTTGCTCTCCTTTATGTCCAAGGGACTCTCAAGAGTCTTGTCCAGCACCACAGTTCAAATTCAGCATCAATTCTTCAGTACTCAGCCTTCTTTATGGTTCAACTCTCACATCCAGACATGACCACTCAAAAAACCATAGCTTTGACTATACAGACATTTGTTGGCAAAGTAATGTCTCTGATTTTTAATACAATTTCTAGGTCTGTCATAGCTTTTCTTCCAAGGGGCAAGCATCTTTTAATTTTGTGGCTGCAGTCACTGTCTTCAGTGATTTTGGAGCCCAAGAAAATAAATCTGTCACTGCTTATATCTGCTTCATGGGATGTAGTTATCCATCCTTTCCTTAAAGACTTTGGGAGTCAGGACTGCCCACCATAGCCACCTTTGCTGTTTTCCTTTGCTTCTGCTCCTAGATCTTCTAACCTCCAGTTGCTCCTTTGTGCCTTTTCTGGTAGATTTAACAGTAAACTGAAACATCCCCAACTTCAGAGAGCACACAGCAACTTCTCTGAGAAATCACCTTGTGGTGACAGAGGAAGTACACTCAAACCCCCCCTCTTTGCTGTGTCTCTCAGGAACTCCACCTCATATAGCTCACAGCTCTTCCCCATCCTCAGTCTCTGAACAATTTTTATATTCTCAATCTGGGCAAGGTCTCTCACTTGTCCTCCTTTGACCATCCTTTTTGAAAAATCTGAATGGCAGTCTGTTTCCCACCTCATTTTGATATCTGAAATCTGTTGCCTTTGGGTCAACACAATTTTATGTTTCTATCCTATTAGACACAAATATTTCTTGTGTTGTTATTGCATTGAGGCAATATAAGGAAGAGCAAGAGGATGGATTTTGTAACATTGGCCCAATAAAACTTCAAAAACATAATTTCAAAGAAGGGCACCAGGGCTCAGACTCATCATTAGTCACTAAGGTTTGCATCACTGTAATCCTATGTGGTGACCATGAATTGACTGCTTGGTAACACAAGTCACATTCCCTTAGCGGATTTGAGACAATATAATTGCGTACGTATTGGGGACTGGGAGAGATCTTGCAAGGTTGTTTTAATCCAGAACAGTATTGAAATATTTATTATTGTAAATATCCTGAGAATTTATTAACACAAGGGTAGAAATAATGAAGAGAAAACTCACAGCATTGATAGTTTTAGAAACTAGTGCATTTTGTGATTTTCATATTTGTATATGTTTTGCCTGCTCTTTTAAATGTTTAAGAGAACTGGTAGTATTAAATTTTCACTTTTTCTTGGATATAGTGGAAACTTCTAGCCCTCCTCATTATCTATTCTCACTATTTTTCTTCTTTTAAATAATATAATCTTCAGATTTTAAGCTGGCACATGGCTGTGGTGTGCTGTGTTGTGCTTGGTCACTCAGTCCGGCCCAACTCTTTGCAACCTCATGGACTGTAGGCCCACCAGGCTCCTCTGTCCATGGGGATTCTCCAGGTGAGAATACTGGATTGGGTTGTCATGCACTCCTTCAGGGGATCTTCCCAACCTAGGGATCAAACTCAGGTCTCCCGCTTTGTGGGTGGATTCTTTACCATCTGAGCCACCAAGGAAACCCAAGAATACCGGAATGGGTAACCTATCCCTTCTCCAGGGGATCTTCCCAACCCAGGAATCAAACTGGGGTCTCCTGTATAGCAGGCAGATTCTTTACCAGCTGATCTACCAGGAAAGCCTGGCACATGGTTACCCAGCTATAAAATACATACATTTTCAGTCTTGCTTGCAGTTAACTGGGGCCATGTGATTAAATAGGCAAAGCATATGAACAGATATGTTTGTAATTTATGGATTATGTTCAGCTTAAAGACAAGTTGATTACTACAGGCTTCCTCTTTCTCCATGCAAGTAAGAACACAGATGTGCAATGCCCCAAGTTCTATTATAGAGCAATGAGCAATGTTCTAGGCCTAGACATAGATAGGAGGAACTTCTATTCTTGAATGACCTTGTGGTAGAGCAGCCCTGCTAGCTAGAATCTGTGGAACTTTATATAAGAAAAAAATACACACGTGTCTTAATTTCAGTCATTGCATTTTCACATCTCTTTGTTTTAGCACCTTTACTTCTACCCTTAAAAATATAATGGAATTTAATTAAATAAGTATTTTATTTTTGCATGACAAAACAACCCCCAAGTTTAGTGGCAGAACAAAAACTTCTTGCTATCTCTTGTAGTTCTGTGGGTTGTCTTAGGCTGGTTAGTTCTTCCATGGGATATCTTACATAACCTCAAATAGATGCAGAAGTTAGAGTCTTCTGAAACCTCAACTGGTTTGGACATCCAAGCAAGCTTATTCACATGAGTAGAAGTAATGGTAGCTGAGAGCTCAACTGGAGTTGGTACTGAAACTGGAGCACATATATGTGGCCTCTCCATATAGCTTAGGTTTCAACTGCATGGGTTCCAAGACTGAATATCCCGAGACTTGGACAGAAATGTCAAGGCTTCATATCACCCAGTCTTCGAAGATCCAGAGCATCACTGGTCATCAAGATACAAAAGCCACTTGAGAGTCAAAGAGAAAGAGGTCAGACTCCATATCTCAATGGAAGAAGTGGCAAGGGATTTGCAAACATCTTCAATCTATCACATTAACCACATGAGAATTTTTCCCCAGAGATTCTTTCTAAAATGTTCTCAGTATCTTAATAAATCATTTTTCTACACCAAGCCCATTTTACATTGTAAACTTTAATAGATTGATCATTAATTACATTGGAAACAATGGTTAGTATTTCTCTTCACCCATCAAGTGCCATAGCACTAAATAATCTTTCATGTATGTGTGCTCAGTCATGTCCGACTTTTTGCGACCCCAGTGACCCCCCAGGAGCCTTCCAGGCTCCTCTGTCCATAGGATTTCCCAGGCAAGAATATTGGAGTGGGTTGCCATTTCCTTCTCCAGAGGATCTTCCTGACCCACGGATTGAACCTGAGTGTCCTGCATTGGCAGGAAGATTCTTTACCACTGCACCATCTGGGAAGCCCGTAGCAACAGTTAAACTGATTAGCTTTACATCAGAAGAAAGTGTTAATAAAATCAAAGACGTTAAATTCTATGAATGAAATACTTGGGAGCCACTGCCAGGTCCATGCTGTGACTGTTAGCTAACCTTTTTGAGACCTTGAAATAAGTGCTTTGCCAGATTACTTCATTTCTTCCTCATAAAGTCCAGCGAGGTATGTTCTATTATCATTTGTTGAATTGCATAATTGTACTATTGTATATTTACAATTGTGAGGAAATGAAAGGTTGGATTAAGTAAATTTCCCAAAGTCACAGAGATTAAAAATGGCAGAACTCAATTCAGGGTTCAAAGGCTAAACCACAAGGGTAAATCTAGATCCCCACAGCTCTCTTTTGAACAAAGATTGTCTTTTATACTTTCCCGTATGGTGGTAACTTGATTAAGGAAGTTTCTGCTTTTGTTTTTTTTTTTTAATATTGACTTTTGTATCAATACATAAGTTCTTTCTTCCAGTTCTTTCTTATGAGTCGTAGACAAACTAAATTTTTTCAGTGCTTCCAATTATATCTTGTACTTGTTAAGATTAATTTTTTAAAATTTAAAAATAATGATACAGAAAAATTACATTATTTCACATTCAAGAATCGGTTATTATTTGTATCTGGAACAGTTTTAATCCTTTCCTCCTTATAGTTTCTATATCAAGTTTATATTGCACTTACCATTTTGTGAACTGCTGTGTATTTTTTTACATGTTCTATTATAAACATTATAATCTGAAAACATTCTAAACATCCTATTAAAAACTTTGATAGTAAAGACCACTTCAAACAGACACAAGTAAAATAGTATAGTGAACCCCATGTACTTATTACATACCATTAAAGTGGCTAGTATTTCATCTGAAACTATTTCTACGTCCCTGAGCTCCAATCACTGTATCATTTCATCTAAACATTACTTTCAATAGTTGAATGTTTTCAGCCTTATCATGAACCATATTTTGCTGACATAAAAAAATCTGGTTGTAATTGGAGTCTTATTACCATGTTCCTGACCAGAACACCCACACTATTCTGTGAGTATTCTACAAAGAAAAAAGTTTCAGTGCTCTCATAGGAATATCTGTGTCATCTGAGGCTTCCTGTAATTAACTTACAATTTGTCAAATTCTCAACAAGATTCTCTATATTTACATGACACATTGAAATACAAAATATATCAGATTAATGAAAAAGCAAAGCTCTGGTATTAATCACTTTTGAAACCATGAAATCCACAACTGGTAATTTTGAGAACATAATAAATTATAGAGATAAAGATGCATTTGAAAGTTCTAATACAAACATCAAAAAATGAACACATGGTTTATTTTAAAATATTAACAGCTCTGCACTGTAAAATTCTTGTCTTCATTATAGATTCAACTTGTTTTAACCCTTCCATTGATACTCATCTTTACCCAAGAGAGTATTTTTATCAAGTTAATTTATATCTTTTGTCCATAATGAAGTTAATGAGAAATGCCTGCCTTCCAAATACTGCTTCAGAGACTTTGCTAAAATTCTCTCAATAATCCTTTGGGAGACAAAAACATCAGCAAGAAATAATTGAGAAAAAAAAAAGTCACTGTGACAGGAACTAAAGATTATTTATGAGGTATAAAAATGTCTGAGATCCAGTTGCAAGGACATCTGGTTCTATGACTATAAGCAAAAGTCTGTCAAAAATTTCATTTAAAAACCCATTTCTAAGGTTTTCAGCTCTGCTGATTCAGTTCCCATGCATCCTAATCTAACTTTTAAAAAACTGGTCATCTGAAATCACATTTGCCAGTCCATCTGGGCTGAGGACTTAATAAAAAGAACAAAAGTCAAAAGTATTTTACTCTGGAGCATATTTACTCTTTCTACATTAATTACTTTTTATGTAAATTATGTGCTCATTTTATACTTGAGATTCAAATTACGAGTTGTTTCTATATTGTTGATTCACTTTACATTTAATTTTCATTTTTTTCCTCTGTGCTGTCTACTATGTACATGGATGTTCAGGTTACACTCATGTCCCGTGTATTCACTAGTGTTATTTGATTCTAAGCTATGGTTTTTCCAGTGGTCATGTATGGATGTGAGAGTTGAACTATGAAGAAAGCTGAGTGCCGAAGAATTGATGCTTTTGAACTATGGTGTTGGAGAAGACTCTTGAGAGTCCCTTGGACTGCAAGAAGATCCAACCAGTCCATCCTAAAGGAAATCAATCCTGAATATTGATTGGAAGGACTGATGCTGAAGCTGAAACTCCAATACTTTGGCCCCCTGATGAGAAAAACTGACTTATTTGAAAAGACCCTGATGCTGGGAAAGATTGAAGGCCGAAGGAGAAGGGGGCGACAGAGGATGAGATGATTGGATGGCATCACTGACTCAATGGAAATGAGTTTGAATAGGCTCTGGGAGTTGGTGATGGACAGGGAGGCCTGCCTGCTGCAGTTCATGGGGTCACAAAGAGTCAGACATGACTGAGCAACTGAACTGACTGACTGACTGAACTGTTGTTAATTTAAAAAATTAGTACTTGATACTTCCCTGGTCATCCAGAGACTAAGCCTCCATGCTCCCAATGTAGGAGGACAAAAGTTTGACCCCCTGGTCAGGGAACTGGATCCCACGTGCCACAATTAAAGATCCAACAAGCCACAACGAAGATCGAAGATCCCATATGCCCAGTGCAGCCAAATAAATTTTTTAAAAAATACTTGCTTTTTTTTTTTAATTGTAAACTTTTTATTTTGTGTTGCAGTGTAGCTGATAAATAATGTTGTGACAATTTCAGGTGAACAGCAAAGGGACTCAGCATACATATACATGTACCCATTTTCTTCCAAACTCCCCTCCCATGCAGGCTGCTATATAGCATTGACTTGCTTCCTTTATTAAATGCTTACTATGTACCAAACTCTTCACAAACCTTAACTCAAATCTTCACCCCACAACTCTGCAGGGTGAATGCTATTACTCCTTATAACAGCTAAGTTAACTAAGCATCAGAAAGATTAAGACATCTGCCTAGGGTCACCCAAGTTTGGAGGACCACAGTTTTGGTTTGGGGGAACACAGTTTTGTCTGCATACAAAGCCTATTTGTTCTTGAATATTATCTGAGTAGGTGATAGTAATATCTTGCTCTAATAATGTTCATGTCCTTATGGAACTTTTGAAAGTGAAAGTCGCTCAGTCATGCCCGACTCTTTGCAACCCCATGGACTGTTACCCACCAGGCAAGAATACTGGAGTGGGTAGCTGTTCCCTTCTTCAGGGCATCTTCCTGACCCAGGGATTGAACCCAGGTCTTCCACATTGCAGTCAGATTCTTTATCATCTGAGACACCCTACTATTGATATAATAAAATATCACTTTCAGTTACATCATTGGCTTCTTTTTGTGAAAAATTTATAATTAAAATAAAGTATGTTAAAGTGTGTCTATTTACAGATACATAAAAATTGAATTTAGAGGATTCTTTAAAAATAGTTTCAGTTCAGTTCAGTCTCTCAGTCTTGTCTGATTCTGCGACCCCATGGACTGCAGCATGCAAGGCTTCCCTGTCCCTTACCAACTCCCAGAGCCTACTCAAACCTGTCCATTGCATTGATTATCCCATCCAACCATCTCATCCTCTGTCACCCCCTTCTCTTCCTGCCTTCAATCTTTCCCAGCATCAGGGTCTTTTCAAATGAGTCAGTTCTTTACATCAGGTGGCCAAAGTATTGGAGTTTCAAATTCAGCATCAGTCCTTCCGATGAATATTCAGGACTGATTTCCTTTAGAATGGACTGGGTGGATCTCCTTGTAGTCCAAGGGACTCTCAAGAGTCTTCTCCAACACCACAGTTCAAAAGCATCAATTCTTCAGCACTCAGCTTTCCTTATGGTCAAACTCTCACATCCATACATGACTATGGGAAAAACAATTGCTTTGACTGACAGAACTTTGTTAGTAAAGTAATGTCTCTGCTTTTTAATATGCTGTCTAGGTTGATCATAGCTTTTCTTCCAAGGAGCAAGTGTCTTTTAATTTCATGGCTGCAGTCACCATCTATAGTGATTTTGGAGCCCGCCCCCCAAATAAAGTATCTCATGGTTTCCATATCTATTTACCATGAAGTGATGGGACCAGATGCCATGATCTTAGTTTTCTGAATGTTGAGTTTTAAGCCAACTTTTTCACTCTCCTCTTTCACTTTCATCAAGAGGCTCTTTAGTTCTTCTTGCTTTCTGCCACAAGGGTGGTATCATCTGCATATCTGAGGTTATTGATATATCTCCCGGCAATCTTGATTCCAGTTTATGCTTCATCCAACCCAGCATTTCACATGATGTACACTGCATATAAGTTAAATAAGGAGGGTGGCAATATACAGCCTTGACGTACTCCTTTCCCTATTTGGAACCAGTCTGTTGTTCCATGTCCAGTTCTAACTGTGGCTTCTTAACCTGCATACAGATTTCTCAGGTGACAGGTCAGGTGGTCTGGTATTCCCATATCTTGAAGAATTTTCCACAGTTTATTGTGATCCACACAGTCAAAGGCTTTGGCATAGTCAATAAAGCAAAAGTAGACGTTTTTCTGGAATTCCCTTGCTTTTTCAATGATCCAGTTTCACATAATACAAAAAAGAAGTTTTTTTTATTCTTTCAATGTTACATTTCTAAGTCTAAAATATTCAGTATCCCTATCCTCTGTCTACCAGACAAAGACATGGAACTTTGCAACTACCATCTGAACTCTCTTCCATGCCATCTTCCATGTCTAGAATTTTAATTCTAATTTTATAAAATCTATATCTATATATAGCTGTCCACAGTAACTAGTTTTTAAAGCTAATAATTTCATTTACCTGTGCTCTGTACATTTGTTTGTGATCATGGTTCTCAGTGAAGTACTTCTCCACTGATTCTTTTTAGTGATGTTCTGGGACTATTAAAATCCATTATTCCCTCTATGTCTGAAATGTCTTGATTTTATTATGAGAAATCTGAACTGTTTATGGAATTCCAGGTTGACTGCTATTTCCTCTCAACAATTTTTTGCTATGGAGAAGTCTGCTGTCAATCTAAGTGCCCTTTTCATACAGATAAATTTTCTTTGTTGGGAAATGTCATTTGAAAAATAACTCTTACTAGTATTTTCTTCTCTTTGATTTTTGGAAATTTTACTGCAGTGTATTTAGATGTAGATTTATTTTATTTATGCTTCTTGTCATGTGATATTCACTTTCTGAGGAAACATTTTTAAAAAATTCTGAAAAACACTAAATAAATGTTCCTTTTAATATTGCCTTCTTATATACTCCTCTTTTTGAAAATCTAGAACCCCTTTAATGCATATGTAAGCACTTCTCACTCTGGTTTTCATGTCTCTTAACTCTGTCTACTCTCAAGAGTTAAGCACATTTTTATTTCTGTGCACTGCCTTCAGTAATACCATTGTTTATTAATTATCTCATCATACATCTAATTTATTTTCTTGGGCTCCAAAACGCTGCAGACGGTGACTGCAGCCATGAAATAAGATGCTTGCCACTTGGGATAAAAACTATGACAAACCTAGACAGCGTATTAAAAACCAGAGATATCACTGTGCCGACAAAAGTCTGTATAGTCAAAGGTACGGTTGGTTTTTCCAGGAGTCTGTACAGTTGTGAAAATTGGACCATAAAAAAGGCTGAGTGCTGAAGAATTGATGCTCTGGAACTGTGGGTATTGGAGAATACTCTCAAGAGCCCTTGGACAGCAAGGAGATCAAACCAGTCAATCCTAAAGGAAATCAACCCTGAATATTCACTGGAAGGACTGATGCTGAAGCTGAAGCTCCAGTTCTTTGGCCACCTGATGCAAAAAAAACTGGCTATCTGATGCAAAGATCTGACTCATAGGAAAAGACCCTGATGTTAAGAAAGATTGAGGCAGGAGGAAAAGAGGTGACAGAGGATGAGATGGTTGGATGGCATCACCAACTCAATGGACATGAGTCTGAGCAAATTCTGGGAGATAGTGAAGGACAGGATAGTCCATGGGGTCTCAGAGAGTCAGATATGACTTAGCGACTGAATCAGATCAGATCACATCAGTCACTCAGTCGTGTCCGACTCTTTGCGACCCCATGAATCGCAGCATGCCAGGCCTCCCTGTCCATCACCAATTCCTGGAGTTCACTCAGACTCACGTCCATCGAGTCAGTGATGCCATCCAGCCATCTCATCCTCTGTCATCCCCTTTTCCTCCTGCCCCCAATCCCTCCCATAATCAGAGTCTTCTCCAATGAGTCAACTCTTCGCATGAGGTGGCCAAAGTACTGGAGTTTCAGCTTCAGCATCATTCTTTCCAAAGAAATCCCAGGGCTGATCTCCTTCAGAATGGACTGGTTGGATCTCCTTGCAGTTCAAGGGACTCTCAAGAGTCTTCTCAAACACCACAGTTCAAAAGCATCAATTCTTCGGTGCTCAGCCTTCTTCACAGTCCAACTCTCACATCCATACGTGACCACTGGAAAAACCATAGCCTTGACTAGACGGACCTTTGTTGGCAAAGTAATGTCTCTGCTTTTGAATATGCTATCTAGGTTGGTCATAACTTTCCTTCCAAGGAGTAAGCGTCTTTTAATTTCATGGCTGCAGTCACCATCTGTAGTGATTTTGGAGCCCAGAAAAATAAAGTCTGACACTGTTTCCACTGTTTCCCCATCTATTTCCCATGAAGTAGTGGGACCAGATGCCATGATCTTCGTTTTCTGAATGTTGAGCTTTAAGCCAACTTTTTCACTCTCCACTTTCACTTTCATCAAGAGGCTTTTGAATTCCTCTTCACTTTCTGCCATAAGGGTGGTGTCATCTGCATATCTGAGGTTATTGATATTTCTCCCGGCAATCTTGATTCCAGCTTGTGTTTCTTCCAGTCCAGCATTTCTCATGATGTACTCTGCATATAAGTTAAATAAACAGGGTGACAATATACAGCCTTGACGAACTCCTTTTGCTATTTGGAACCAGTCTAACAATTACACACTGCTTTTAGCAAATTGTTTTCTGGCAAAGGAAAGTACTTTTCAGCAAACATATTTTTGAGCACTCTGGGGATTAAGTAGGGCGAATTTGTAGAAGTTCTACAAAGTTACCAGCAAAGAGGCCATGAAAACCTGGGGAGGAGAAGTCTAAGAGAGTCAGGCAGCCAGACAGTGTGAGCACTGAGAGTGCTGATGGTGCATTTCATTTTCTTTCTGATTGTGCTGGACACTCACTTTAAAGCTTTCACCCCACTACTGGATAACATCAAGCCTATCTTCTCCCTGACTCTGTCTCTTGAGGGTACAGTTGTTTGTGGGCTTGCTGCTGCTAAGTCACTTCAGTAGTGTCCGACTCTGTGCTCTCCCGCCCCTGGGATTCTCCAGGCAAGAACACTGGAGTGGGTTGCCACTTCCTTCTCCAATGCATGAAAGTGAAAAGTGAAAGTAAAGTCGCTCAGTCGTGTCCGACCCTCAGCAACCCCATGGACTGCAGCCTTCCAGGCTCCCCTGTCCATGGGATTGTCCAAGCAAGAGTACTGAAGTGGGGTGCCATTGCCTGCTCTGTGTTTGTGGGCTTAGGTTCTCTCTAAACTTCAGTTTTAGGACTAAGGCAAATTACCTTGAGCTTGAAGGAATTCCTACTTTTCCTTCTGCACCATTAGGGCTGCCCCTCCTTGTGTCAGTGGGGGTAAATTGAGTATTAAAGTATTAAAGGCATTATGATGCAAATCAGGCATCAGCCAGAAAAATACTTTTCTATGATAGCTGTTCCCCTGGAGAAGGGCATAGCAACCCACTCCAGTATTCTTGCCTGGAGAATCCCCTTGGACAGAGGAGCCTGGTGGGCTATAGTCCATGAGGTCACAAACAGTCAGACACTACTGAGCGACTAAGCACAGCATGGTAGCTGTTTAACCCTGTTTGTTGCAAAGCTAATTAACAGAAATAATTCTACAATGATTCTTTCATGTATTTTTGGTATAACTTTACATCAGTTCAGTTCATTTCAGTCGTTCAGTTGTGTCCGACTCTTTGCGACCCCATGAATCGCAGCATGCCAGGCCTCCCTGTCCATCACCAACTTCCGGAGTTCACTCAGACTCACGTCCATCGAGTCAGTGATGCCATCCAGCCATCTCATCCTCTGTCATCCTATTCTCCTCCTACCCCCAATCCCTCCCAGCATCAGAGTCTTTTCCAATGAGTCAACTCTTCACATGAGGTGGCCCTTACAATTACAAATCTGTTCTCTAAATTTCCATTTGCACAGTCCTGGTCATACCTTTAGATTCTGAATGCCATTAGCCAAACCTAATAGTTATTTGGGCTTTCTGCCTCCTGGCTTTCTTTAGCTCATTATCTTGGAAATCACCAGTTTGAATTACAGTATTTTTCTGTGTATTTACACATATCCATAGAAATAAATGTCCACCGACATCCAGTAATACTCCTCAGGGAGTGCCAGATAACACAGAGTACAATGTAGAGGAAGTTTTTTTTCACAGTTTTTGTAATGCACTGCAAACGAGATTATGGTCTCCTTTTATTTGCTCTTCCAAGGTTGCATGCTTACACCCACTGTGGAACTTACACTGAGAGGTAAGTATTAGCTTCCTAGGGCTGCCATAACAAAATACCATAAAACAGGTGCTTTAAACGACAGAAATTTATTTGCTCATAGTTCTAGAAGATCAAGATCAATGTCTGGGCAGTTCAGGTTTCTACTGAGGCTTCTCTCAACTAACAGATGGCCATCTTTGTTTTCTTCACCTGGATCCTTGTCTGTGCTCTTACATCCCTAGTGTCTCTTTTTATACCCAGATTTTCTCTTATAATAGCACTAATCAGGTTGGATCAAGGTCCACCCTAACAACTTCATTTTAACTTGACAGTGAAGTGAGGTATTAGTCCCTCAGTTGTGTCCTACTCTGTATGACCCCAGAGACTGTAGCATGCCAAGGCTCCTCTGTCCATGGAATTTTCCAGGCAAGAATACTGCAGGGGATTACCATTCCCTTCTCCAGGGAATCTTCCTGACCCAGAGATCAAACCCAGGTCTTCCCTCATTGCAGGCAGATTCTTTACCATCTGAATCATCAGATGGTATTTTAACTTAGTCATCTTTTAAAGACTCTATCTCAAAGAGAGTTACATTGTAAGTTACTGTGAGTAGGGACTTAAAAATACAAATTGGAGGGAAGACAAATAAAGCCCATAAGAGCAAATACATTGCATTTGTTCATTTGATCACTTTTCTATTGGAACTAAAATGAGCTACTTGAAGGCAGGCATCATGTCATTTTTACCTTTGTGTTCTTTATATCCATGACTTTGATACTAAAGACATATTTAAAGAATTCAACAAGTTTAAGACTATAATTGTGATGTGATGTGGCATGTAAAGACATTTTACATTTGCTGCACTCAATATGCCAGCAAATTTGGAAAACTCAGCAGTGGCCACAGGACTGGAAAAGTCAGTTTTCATTCCAATCCCAAAGAAAGGCAATGCCAAAGAATGCTCAAACTACCACACAATTGCACTCATCTCACACTCTAGTCGGAGAAGGCTATGGCACCCCACTCCAGTACTCTTGCCTGGAAAATCCCATGGACGGAGGAGCCTGGTAGGCTGCAGTCCATGGGGTCGCTAAGGGTTGGACATGACTTCACTTTCACTTTTCACTTTCATGCATTGGAGAAGGAAATGGCAACCCACTCCAGTGTTCTTGCCTGGAGAATCCCAGGGACGGGGGAACCTGGTGGGCTGCCATCTATGGGGTCGCACAGAGTCAGATATGACTGAGGCGACTTAGCAGCAGCAGCACACACTAGTAGAGTAATGCTTAAAATTCCCCAAGCCAGGCTTCAGCAATACATGAACCGTGAACTTCCAGATGTTCAAGCTGGTTTTAGAAAAGGCAGAAGAACCAGAGATCAAATTGCCAACATCCGCTGGATCATCGAAAAAGCAAAAGAGTCCCAGAAAAACATCTATTTCTGCTTTATTGACTATGCCAAAACCTTTGACTGTGTGGATCACAATAAACTGTGGAAAATTCTGAAAGAGATGGGAATACCAGACCACCTGACCTGCCTCTTGGGAAACCTATATGCAGGCCAGGAAGCAACACTTAGAATTGGACATGGAACAACAGACTGGTTCCAAATACGAAAAGGACTATGTCAAGGCTGTATATTGTCACCCTGCTTATTTAACTTCTATGCAGAGTACATCATGAGAAACACTGGGCTGGAAGAAGCACAAGCTGGAATCAAGATTGCCGGGAGAAATATCAATAACCTCAGATATGCAGATGACACTACCCTTATGGCAGAAAGTGAAGAAGAACTAAAGAGCCTCTTGATGAAAGTGAAAGTGGAGAGTGAAAAAGTTGGCTTCAAGCTCAATATTCAGAAAACTAAGATCATGGCATCTGGTCCCACCACTTCATGGTAAATAGATGGAGAAACAGTGGAAACAGTGTCACACCTTGTTTTTCTGGGCTCCAAAATCACTGCAGATGGTGACTGCAGCAATGAAATTAATAGACCCTTACTCCTTGGAAGGAAAGTTATGGCCAACCTAGACAGCATATTGAAAAGCAGAAACATTACTTTGCCAACAAAGGTCCATCTAGTCAAGGCTATGGTTTTTCCTGTGGTCATGTATGGAAGTGAGAGTTGGACTATAAAGAGAGCTGAGTGCCGAAGAATTGATGCTTTTGAACTGTGGTGTTGAATAAGACTCTTGAAAGTCCCTTGGACTGCAAAGTGATCCAACCAGTCCATTCTAAAGGAGATCAGTCCTGGGTGTTCATTGGAAGGACTGATGTTGAAACTGAAACTCCAGTACTTTGGCCACCTGATGCAAAGAGCTGACTCGTTTGAAAAGACCCTGATGCTGGGAAAGATTGAGGGCAGGAGAAGAAGGGGACGACAGAGGATGAGATGGTTGGATGGCATCAGTGACACGATGGACTTGGGTTTGGGTGGACTACAGGAGTTGGTGATGGACAGGAAGGCCTGGCATGCTGTGGTTCATGAGGTCACAGAGTCAGACACTACTGAGTGACTGAACTGAACTGAACTGATGCATTTGGTTGGGAAAGATGGGTGTCCAAGGAACTTACCTTCAACTAAATTGTTCTTATAAAGAAAATCCTAATCTCGCTTGCTATACATTCAGGAATAGTGAGGAATATATTTTTCTACTTACAAATAACATAAGGAAAGAAATCATGAGAGAACATATAAGAATATATATATATATATATATATATATATGTTAGAAGAGATTAATTTAATATATATTGGTTTCTATGTCAGATAACATAAGCCACATTGTACCTTCAAGGAGCTTATAACTAATTTAGGAACAAATATGTTCAAATGTTTAGGAACCTGTAGTAACAAAATATGGACAAAGTATGGATCGATGGGAAGGTAGTTGCAATAATTACACTGTGGTTTCAAAAACTGTCTGGTTTTGGTGACAAAAAGTCATGACTTCACCAAGGACTCTAGGTTAGAATTGCATCTTTAAGAATGAAGGGGCTAGGGACGTCCACAGCGGTCCAGTGGTTAAGACTTCGCCTTCCAAAGAGGTAGTTCAGGTTCGATCCCTGGCTGTGGAACTAGGATCTCACAGGCCTCGCAGCCATGGCATGATAACCAAAGTATAACATAAAACAAAATATAAAACAGAAGCAACACTGTAACAAATTCAATAAAGACTTTTAAAATGGTCCACACCCCAGAAAAAAAATCTTAAAAAAGAAGAAGAAAGGGAATAAGCAGGACACTTTAAGTGGTTGGTTCCAAGGTGTGGAAATCAGTGATGGTGAAGTTATCAGGAGACACTTGAAAAATAAAAACCCACATAGCTTTCACAGCACAAAACTTGTCATTATCCTATTGACTAACATTGCCTTTTTAAAAAATGTTCTTTTAGCTCTGAAAAATGAACTGTCATAAACATTTCATTGATAACATAAATTGTGTACCCAGCATAAACCCAATAGCTTATCAGTCATAACAAAATGACTTATTCTTTGTCTAGCTGGCACTGGAGTTAACATTCTGAGATTTAGGTTGTGAATCATTAGGTGTTGATGTTGTGTTTTTTTTTTTCTCCTCAGATAATAAGTAGGGAAGAAAAATAGTAGCAGTGGAACAATACTTAGGATATCTTGATGTCAGGAATCTACTATTCTAGGTTTATAGGAAATTTCCCGTTAGCTTAAAACCAACAATTGGCAAGTACTTTGTCACTTTCTCATATACACATTCCATGACATTACTTACTTTTTCCCTTATCTTTTTAGCTTTAGGTGTTGTTTCCAACTCTTCGTGGCCTGGATGACAGTTTATATTGTCTTCAACAGAAAAATCAAGCCACACTTTAGGTAGACCTCTTGGAAAATACAAATCTATCAGTTGACACTTGCTGTATTTCTTGGTTTGTTTTTTTTGTTTGTTTGTTTGTTTTTTACTTTTCATGGTTTACATTTCTTTCATGTTTATCTTAGGAGGCATATGTCCTAGCACAGAATGCAAATTAGAAGTATGAAGAGTTCTAAAAGAGTTTCCATTTGATATTTAAAAGTAACATTATTTTTATTGCTTGGAACAGTTTAAGAGGTGTGCCTTGGGGCTCAGGTTTTTATGTTTCATTTTTCACAGTTTTTCCAGACTCTGTTATAGGTGGTTGTAATTAAGATTATTTAATCATTTTACCGAAAGTAAATTGCAAAGCAGTTAAGAGGCAAATAGCTTTTATATATTTACCATACGCTTTCACACAAGAAGTTGAATTCCCTTCCCTCTTCATTCTGTTCCTTGGTGTGCTGTACTCAGATCATTCCTTATCTTACTCCCCTTTGCACCCTGGTTTGACCTTCCTTCTCTGTGTGTCAGATAGCTTCTGGATGGGTTCAGCTAGTGATAGGCACTGTCGGGAGACTGGCAGGTGATAGGAGAGCTCAAGGCATTTTCCTTTCTCCCTTTATCTCAAACAACATGCTCATCCATATCTGTGCTCTCCCTGACACCAGCTCCCACCCAGCATGTCCACTGAACTCTCTCCAGTGGAGCCAAGCTTCTGCATTCCAGTAACCCCGTCTATTCCATTTGTCCCCGCTTATGGGTGGTAGCAGATTCTGCTCCCTCTAATCTTGGAGTTTCCACCCTTTCCTCTTGCTTAGTCCCAGCTCTATCTATTAAACCAATGCCACTTCTATTTTAAATACTTGAAATGATGATCTTTTCCTGGTTCGATCCTGACTGGTTCACTCCATTTCCTCTGTCTTCACCTGACAGTTGATAAAATCACACAGTCTTCTTACTTATCACAAGACCTCTGTTACTGACACCATCACTGATAGTGAAATATGTGTGTTGCTGTCTGCAGGGCACCGTGCTCAGTGAAGTAGATGTTACGAGGGATAAAACTAGGTTGCAAGTAGTGGAGATAGAAAGTATGGAAAGCATGAAGTGTGACATCTATATCAGGGCTCTGCACTCATAGATGGCCTAAAATATGCAACTTGTAGAACGAAGATACTAGGGGGCTCTAATTTGACAGAGCTTGGAGATGTCACTTCTTTCTTTATTCATTTACGGACAATTACAGACTCTAACCAAGTGCCGGGATCTTTGCCAGGCACTAGGATGAGCATTAGGCAAGATGAAACATGCAAGAAACAGGTAAGGCTGCACTCCTTCTCTAAGTTTTAGGAGAGAATCAGTTCCTTGTCCATACCATCTTCTAGAAGCTGCCTGCACACCTTGGGTTGTAAGCCCCTTCCATCTTCAAATCCAGTCATCACATCACTCCAAGACTTTTGCTTCTCTGACCACCCTCCCCCCTGTAACCACACACACTTTTACTTATAAGGGTCCTTATGATTACATGGAACTCACAAGGCTCACCCACAAGGACATGGGGATATCTCCTCATCCCCATATCCTTAACTTAATCCCATCCACAAAGTCTCCTGTTTGGAAGATGACATGTTCAGAGGGTTCAAGGATTAGCATGTGACCATTTGGCTGGGATGATGGGTGAGAAGGTATGATTATCCTGCCCACCATACTCTTGACATACCCTGGAAAAGACTGGAGTAGTCACAATCAGATTTTGTGCAGGAGATGTTAAGAGCAATAGATAAACCCCAAGCTGTAAAACCAGTAAGTAAATTTGCATTCTTTCCCAATACCCTTCTTCTTAGGAAAGAGTTTTTCAAAATCAGAGGCAGTGGGACCCTTAGAAGAGCTGACAAAAACACTCAGTTCCTGGATGAACAGTGGAAAACTTTTACCTGAGAATAATTTTGCAACATGTGTGGGTTTTTTTGTTTTTTTTTTAGTTTTTTAGGGAATTTCTATGAAATTCCATGTTAAGTAGCAAACAAGCGGGTGGTAATGAATGCTTATAACAGTCTCTTCTAAGCAATTGGAAAACTGTGCATGCTGTGTGTGAAATGAGGGTGGAGTAGTAAGCAGCCATGGGATCTTCCAGCAGTGGCTGAACCCATACACTCTGGGACATGCTGGGCAACTGACAGCCATAAGTGGTGTTTATTCATATACTCCAAGGGCAATGGCACAGGCATGAACACCCCATGTGAAAGGATAGTTCTAGACTATGTGTTGATATATTCCAAGGGGACTCTTCCTGATTTTAGACTGAAGATTTCGAGCAGAATGATAGAATTTACGGGAGAGAGAGTGTGATCACCAGAGTAAGGAATTAGAGGAATGTTTCTAAATAACAACAGGGGAGAGAAATGGACACCTGAAAAGGCCTTGATTGTGCCCGCCTTCTGTTGGATCTTATGATGTGCGAAGTGAGCTCTAGGACTTGTGTGGGAAAATATCCTGGAAGAGCAGAGTGCTTCTTTAGGGAAAAAGCATTATTCTATAAGTCTTAGTGTGTATTGCATTTCTCAGCTCTGTTCAAGACAATCAGTTAAAGCCTATTTTCAATTTTATTTTTGTTCTTAAATGTCCATTTATCACCCTCCCTTCACTACATATGAGATTCCAGGAATGGCTCTAAATTACGCATCTAAGAAGTTGAATTCAAATCAACTATCTACATTTGCGGCAGATAAAGGACTGCGGTAACACTGAAAACTGAGGACAAGGATTATTTTGCCTATTTTTTCCTCCCAGTGACCTGAGGTAGCCTTTTAATTATCAAAGTGTCATGATGAATTATTTCACCAGAGGATTCAAGATTTCACATCTAGTTCCCAATCTAAATTTATGCACACTGAGGGTACAGGTCATTCAATTCAAGCCAAGAAATGAATTTTCCAATAAACAATTTATCACTTTCTAGAGTAGGGGGTAAGAAAGGGGGTGGAGGAGCATAAGGTCTGTTTTTCTCAGCAGTTTGATTCACAGGGCTTGGCTTAACTAAAAAAAAAAAAAATCCTCTGTTTTGTTTACTAAACCCTCTTTTTTCCAGAAATTTTTCATGTCTGGGGATGGGGGAATTTAGATTAGCAACAGGTATCAGGAGAGAGACACAGGATTAGATGCTAACATAAGGAATGGGATAAGGTGACTGTGAATATTACATAGAATATGTTTGAAAGTGAAAGTTGCTCGGCCATGTCCAACTCTTTGAGACCCCCTGCACTATAGTCTGCCAGGCTCCTCTGTCCATGGAATTCTCCAGGCCAGAATACTGGAGTGGATAGCCATTCTCTTCCCCAGGGGATCTTCCCAACCCAGGAATGAAACCAGGGTCTTCTGCATTGCAGGCAGATTCTTTATCAGCTGAGCTACCAGAATATGTTTACATCCTTGCAAATAATAACCATGCTTTTTTCATGTGAAGATACATACTTTCATGCTCATCTTTAAATTTTTCATTTCTCAATTGAAATAAATTTGTGCTTAACATTTTCTGAGATTGCATAAAGAAAGGCCAATGATATTAACTGCCACTCATCTACCATGTGGCAGGCATTGTTCTTACATTATTGTTAATACTCTCAACAACTTAACTGAATAATTGATGTGCTCACTATTTTATTATGAAGTAATTGAGGATCAGATGAGTTTTGTAGTAAACAATCTAGTATTTCACAAGGAGAATTTAATCCCAAAGTGTGTCCTCTTTCTATAATGATTTGTTGTCTTTTTCAAGGGATATCACTGAAAGTATTCTCATGCCTTGAGAGGTAGACTCATCAGAAAAATATCCAAGGACCAGGACTGAGTTACTCAGTTGATTCTCTAAGACTCCTCCTTTCTCTCTCTCTCTCTCAGCTGCATCCCTTTGATTTCTTAAATTGGATTTCTTTCTCTTAACAATTAATCAAGTTTCTTTAAGCAGAGCTGTTTTCTCCTTCCAGGAAAAATTAGAACAATTTGAACTTAATCATCCAAGGTCATGAATTTTCACAGTTACACTTTACTAATGGAACATAATAGAAAATATCCAGTTATAATTTTGCAATATTATTGTCATCACATTTTCTATCTATGAGAGTATTTGGATATAATACATGCAAGTGACTATGTTGAAGATCACAGATACATGCCCAGATGTAGAAACTCCAATTTGTAGATGCTTAGCAGAAGTCAACAAATCAATCACAACACTCTCATTGTTCTTAATTTAATGATATCATTTAGTAACTAGTAACAGAATTAGCACTCAAAATGAAATGTATTTGTCTTGCCTGATCTATGCTGTGGTATTCTTAGTATATTTGCTAATATGCTGACTGGGCTGTTCATTAAAGGAAAGGGATGTCAAAGATGCTCTTTTTTTACCTTTTGAATATATCCTTCTCTTTAGAATTATATTTCAAACTTTAAGTTATAAAAATCAAAATTCTTTCAGAGAATTTCTGAATAGTCATATTCTCCCTGGAGGTGGTTTTTTAGAAATTACAAAAACAAGTAACTGCAGAGTTAAGCTTGTGCTTACTTGCTTTTTATGCAGCTCAGACATAGTAAGATAGTTTCCCCACCCTAAAACCAGAAGCTTATGCTTGTCAAGTATGCTTTTACTCTTGAGCTGTAATAATTTTTTACTTCCTTCAGGATGACTTCTGCAAAATTCAGCAATGTTTTACCCCAAGGAAAATTCTATGGACAAGTTTTGTTTTATTTTTCAGAGCACATAGCCTATTCTTCTAGTTAAGAAGAATAAGTATAGTGTTGAGATGTGAAATATCTATGTAAATTGTTTAACTGCAGGGATTTAAATAGGTGTCTGTGCTTTTAGAATGCTTTCCAGATATTGCATGAATGTGTGTTTTAAACAGCATTTTTTCTAGGGAAGCACACAGGACCTCTTGTTTACAAGAGCCACTCTGATGCCTGCTATTTCTTACAACATTCTTAGGCTTCCAGACAATTTTTGTGTTTCTCCCTGGGGATGCAAATATGGAACAAGGAGGTAGAAAGAAAAACAAATACTTGGTTTTAATATTTTCTCTTTTCTTTTGCCTGGTTTCTACTAGTATTTATAAACATATTGGGACATCAAAATGGGAAACAATAGAGCATAATAATATAACAATAAAAAAAACCTAGGACAGAATTCAGGTTCGAATTTCAATTCCACTATTTACCAATTATATGGTGTAGAACAGATTACTACACCTCTTTAAATCTTTTCTTCCCTTGTGAAATAGAGATTGTGATACATACATGAAATGGGTATTAAAATTCTATGTCCTACGCAAAATGGGTATTCAAAACAAGGTTAACTGAATATAAATGTGATTTTATAAATAACAAAAGATTGCTGCTGCTAAGTCACTTCAGTCGTGTCCGACTCTGTGCGACCCCATAGACTGCAGCCCACCAGGCTACCCCGTCCCTGAGATTCTCCAGGCAAAAACACTGGAGTGGGTTGCCATTTCCTTCTCCAAACAAAAGATTAGTTCAATGCAAATCTTAAATATCTTTTTTTTAAGCACTATAGATATAACTATAGAGTAAGTCGTTGTTTTTGGCATGACATGGAAATTACAATCTTCATTAAGTTATAATTATCTGGAGAATGAAGAATAAACATGCAGGAACAAACATACTGTATATAGAGTGGAACATTTATCAAATTAGATAGCAGAACATGGCTCTGAATAAATGGACACTGAGATCTGTTGCTTTTGGTAGAGAAGTGAAAGGTTAAGAATACTGTGACCTGGAGTTGATAGCATCTCAGTGGTTAGAGGGAGAAGGCAATGGCAACGCACTCCAGTACTCTTGCCGGGAAAATCCCATGGACAGAGGAATCTGGTAGGCTGTAGTCCATGGGGTCGCACAGAGTTGGACATGACTGAAGTGACTTAGCAGCAGGAGCAGAAATTATGTTAAGTTCTTTTTGCACATAAGAATAAGGCCATTTTGTAAATCCTCTTCTGATTGGTAACAGAACAAATAATCCTCTTAGACTATCATAAGACTGCTATTAGAAATATGCTGTTTCATTATAAGTGTATTTAAATGCTAAAGAGCCTAAATTTTACTCATTTTTACCTCATATCCACGGACATAGAAATAAGAATAAGTTTCTCATGAACAAGAATCATAAAATGAAGCAGTGTTAGTTTGCTGGGGCTGCCATAACAAAGCATTTCACCAGATTGGGTAGCTTAAACAACAGAAAATTTTTTTCTCACAGTTCTAAAAGCTGGAAATCCAATATCAAGGTGTTGATAGGGCTGCTTCTAGACTTCTCTTCTTGACTTGCAGATGGTTGATTTCCCCTTATGTCTTCACATTTGCCTTCCCCCTGTGTATATCTTATAGTTGAAGACCTTTTTGCATAAAATATATGAAGTAAAACTTTTTTTTTGTCCTGAAAATCGCATAAAGAAATAGCATTCTAAGTTAAGTCAAAACAGAAACCATCCACATTGGAATATTCTGGGCATCTGAACCAGGCCAGATTACAAAAGCTAATTTAGGTTTGGGAACTAGATGGAATGATTACTGGGATATAAGCTCAGTTCCTCTTTGCTTTACAACCAAACCAGAAACATACAATCAAAAGGATACAACTGATCAAGGCTACAAGTAAGTGGACATGGCTTTCTGTCACCTCCCTTTCTTCTTCCCAAAAGCATGTCCATAGGTTGGATATAGTGGGCTTGGTGGGAGACCGAAAACCTATCAGTTCAGAGGATTCCCAACTGAACGTAGCTTATATACATCCTTTGAAACTGAAGATGGTGGACACGGATGAGGATGATGGAGGTATGGAACCTCAGGATTCAAAGTGAAAGTCACTCAGTTGTGTCTGACTCTTTGCAACCCCAATGGACTATGCAGTCCATGGAATTCTCCAGGCCAGAATACTTGGAGTAGGTAGCCTTTGCCTTCTCCAGGGGATTTTCTCAACCCAGGGTTTGAACCCAGGTCTCCCGGCTCCACTATATTTCCAGTAAGAAAATTCTTGCTAAACCACAATACATGCTTCCAAATTCTATTTCTTACTGTGCCTTTGAGTCACTTGAGGTTGCTGGGAACAGGCATTGCCTATAACCATTTTCCAATGAAGCAAAGAGAATGAGCATGTAATAAGTAAAAAGCTTTTGAGTTTCTCTGATTCCTCTAGCTTGCCCAGTACTGCATCTGCACATGTACAAAACATAGCTCAATGTGAAGAGACCCCCCCGAAACAGCTTTTTAGAGCAAGGCTGAGAAAGCATATTACCTTAATACTTATTGTCCCTGTGCTTTATTGACTATGCCAAAGCCTTTGACTGTGTGGATCACAATAAACTGTGGAAAATTCTGAAAGAGATGGGAATACCAGACCACCTGACCTGCCTCTTGAGAAACCCGTATGCAGGTCAGGAAGCAACAGTTAGAACTGGAAATGGAGCAACAGACTGGTTCCAAATAGGAAAAGGAGTACGTCAAGGCTGTAAATTGTCACCATGCTTATTTAACTTCTATGCAGAGTACATCATGAGAAACGCTGGGCTGGAAGAAACACAAGCTGGAATCAAGATTGCCAGGAGAAATATAAATAACCTCAGATATGCAGATGACACCACCCTATGGCAGAAAGTGAAGAGGAACTAAAAAGCCTCTTGATGAAAGTGAAAGAGGAGAGTGAAAAGTTGGCTTAAAGCTCAACATTCAGAAAACAAAGATCATGGCATCCGGTCCCATCACTTCATGGGAAATAGATGGAGAAACAGTGCAAACAGTGTCAGATTTTATTTTTATGGGCTCCAAAATCACTGCAGATGGTGACTGCAGCCATGAAATTAAAAGACCCTTACTCCTTGGAAGGAAAGTTATGACCAACCTAGGTAGCATATTAAAAAGCAGAGACATTACTTTGCCCACAAAGTCTAGTAGACTATGTCTACTAGACATAGTCTAGTCAAGGCTATGGTTTTTCCAGTGGTCATGTATGGATGTGAGAGTTGGACTGTGAAGAAAGCTGAATGCTGAAGAATTGATGCTTTTGAACTGTGGTGCTGGAGAAGACTCTTGCGAGTCCCTTGGACTGCAAGGAGATCCAACCAGTCCATCTTAAAGGAGATCAGTCCTGGGTGTTCATTGGAAGGACTGATGCTCAAGCTGAAACTCCAATACTTTGGCCACCTCATGCGAAGAGCTGATGCATTGGAAAAGACCCTGATGCTGGGAGGGATTGGGGGAAGGAGGAGAAGGGGATGACAGAGGATGAGATGGCTGGATGGCATCACTGACTCGATGGACATGAGTTTGGGTGAACTCCGGGAGTTGGTGATGGACAGGGAGGCCTGGTGTGCTGCATTTCATGGGGTCGCAAAGAGTTGGACACGACTGAGCAACTGAACTGAACTGAACTGATACCTATCTAGCTTCAAGTATAGGTGTCATAAGGGTAATTCAATTGTCAGTCATTTGAAATTTTATGGGTTTATCCATCCTAAAATTTCAATCTTGAGGTTTACTTCCAGTTCTAGAATGCCCAAGATGATGAAAATATAGAACTGTTTAGGGCCAGTTTTTTGGGGCCTGTGTCATCTAGGCTGCTAAGTCACTTCAGTCGTGTCCAACTCTGTGCGACTCCATAGACAGCAGCCCACCAGTCTCCGCCATCCCTGGGATTCTCCAGGCAAGAACACAGAGAAGCAAAAAGTTCTGGCTACCATCTCGTTTTTCTGAAAACTCACAGTAACAGGTCAAAAGATAATGCCTGCTTTGAAAAACATGTAAGTTATGGTTTGCTTTCACATGTAAAAATTTCTATCTTTCACTCTAACTCTCAAGATGAACTGAACTTCTTACTCTGCTCCTGGCTATTTAGGGTAGGCAGAAATGCAGCCTAAAAAGAGGTGGCCTAAGAAAACTGGTTTGTCTTAGAAGGAAAATTTAAAAAATGAATTGGGCTTATAGAGGAAGCAACCTGGAGATTATACACTGAATTTTAGAGCTGTCAGATCAGGTCAGATCAGATCAGTCGCTCAGTCGTGTCTGACTCTTTGCGACCCCATGAATCCCAGCACGCCAGGCCTCCCTGTCCATCACCAAATCCCGGAGTTCACCCAGACTCACATCCATCAAGTCAGTGATGCCATCCAGCCATCTCATCCTCTGTTGTCCCCTTCTCCTCCTGCCCCCAATCCCTCCCAGCATCAGGGTCTTTTCCAATGAGTCAACTCTTTGCATGAGGTGGCCAAAGTACTGGAGTTTCAGCTTTAGCATCATTCCTTCCAAAGAAATCCCAGGGCTGATCTCCTTTAGAATGGACTGGTTGGATCTCCTTGCAGTTCAAGGGACTCCCAGGAGTCTTCTCCAACACCACAGTTCAAAAGCATCAATTCTTCGGCGCTCAGCCTTCTTCACAGCCCAACTCTCACATCCATACATGACCACAGGAAAAACCATAGCCTTGACTAGACGAACCTTTGTTGGCAAAGTAATGTCTCTGCTTTTGAATATGCTATCTAGGTTGGTCATAACTTTCCTTCCAAAGAGTAAGCATCTTTTAATTTCATGGCTGCAGTCACCATCTGCAGTGATTTTGGAGCCCCAAAAAATAAAGTCTGACACTGTTTCCACTGTTTCCCCATTATTTCCCATGAAATGGTGGGACCAGATGCCATGATCTTCGTTTTCTGAATGTTGAGCTTTAAGCCAAATTTTTCACTCTCCACTTTCACCTTCATCAAGAGGCTTTTGAGTTCCTCTTCACTTTCTGCCATAAGGGTGGTGTCATCTGCATATCTGAGGTGATTGAAATTTCTCCCGGCAATCTTGATTCCAGCTTGTGTTTCTTCTAGCCCAGCGTTTCTCATGATGTACTCTGCCTAGAAGTTAAATAAGCAGGGTGACAATATACAGCCTTGACAAACTCCTTTTCCTATTTGGAACCAGTCTGTTGCTCCATTTCCAGTTCTAACTGTTGCTTCCTGACCTGCGTACAAATTTCTCAAGAGGCAGATCAGGTGGTCTGGTATTCCCATCTCTTGAAGAATTTTCCACAGTTTATTGTGATCCACACAGTCAAAGGCTTTGGCATAGTCAATAAAGCAGAAATAGATGTTTTTCTGGAACTCTCTTGCTTTTTCGATGATCCAGCCAATGTTAGCAATTTGATCTCTGGTTCCTCTGCCTTTTCTAAAACCAGCTTGAACATCAGGAAGTTCACGGTTCACATATTGCTGAAGCCTGGCTTGGAGAATTTTGAGCTTTGCTTTACTAGCGAGTAAGATGAGTGCAATTGTGCAGTAGTTTGAGCATTCTTTGGCGTTGCCTTTCTTTGGGATTAGAATGAAAACTGACCTTTTCCAGTCCTGTGGCCACTGCTGAGTTTTCCAAATTTGCTGGCATATTGAGTGCAGCACTTTCACAGCATCATCTTTCAGGATTTGAAAGAGCTCAACTGGAATTCCATCACCTCCACTAGCTTTGTTCATAGTGATGCTTTCTAAGGCCCACTTGACTTCACATTCCAGGATGTCTGGCTCTAGATCAGTGATCACCCCATCGTGATTTTCTGGGTCGTGAAGATCCTTTTTGTACAGTTCTTCTGTGTATTCTTGCCATCTCTTCTTAATATCTTCTGCTTCTGTTAGGTCCATACCATTTCTGTCCTTTATCGAGCCCATCTTTGCATGAAATGTTCCTTTGGTATCTCTGATTTTCTTGAAGAGATCTCTTAGAGCTGTGGAGCTTCGCTATTTCAAGAATAGTACATTTGAAATTAGCCTTTTAGTGGAGTGACAAAACTCTTAAAATGGCTTGAAGTTAAATTTTAAGTAGGCAACTAGCAAAGAACTTATAAAATTGAGTTACAATTTTTTATCTCCAATTTATGAAATTAGTAACTGATTTTATTCTTCCCAAACTTTAGAGGATGAATTAATCAGCACCGGCTCCTACGTGAGTATGTGAGCTCATGTTTGCTAATAGAAGGAAGAGGGATACGTCAGGATGACTCACCATTGGTGCAAGACATTTCACTTCTGCCTTGAGACAAGGGTGAAACGCAGATGAGTTTGCATCTGAACACACTGCTGATTAATCTCTATGATGACATTTAAATCATCACTCTGCATTGTGAATGCTTGAATAAAAGCTTTATTTTCTAGAGATAGAACTCATCTCTCTTTTTTTTTTTTTTCCCACATATTCATTGAACTTACAGAGTCTGTTAGAAGTTAACTATTGGGAATTAACTGTCAAAGATGCCAGGAAAATTTATATCTGTAAGGAACTGAAATATAATAGGTAGATTAGAAAAATATACATGAAAAGTCAAATACAAATAGAATAATCCAATTCAGTGATACTTCACAGTCCTTGGAACTTTTCTTATCTGGGTAGATAAAATTGCTGGTTTGCTAAGGATAAACAAGAAAAAAAAAAAAAAAGTAGCCAAATTAGATGCCAAATAGTAAGTACTTAAAGACACATATTTTGTTCCTGGATACCTCCCCAGATTTTCACTCAGAACCTAGTTGTTCTTAGCTTGCATATATCAATAAGTTTGATCATATCTTCTTCCAGCCCTTAGCAGATTAAAAGTAGCCAATTAGAAAGCGGAGGACATTTATGTGTAAGAACTTTAAGAATATTAAGGAGTAAAAGTAGATTACTTAGCAATCAGACAATAAGCAGAATAATTTTATTTAAATGCTCACAAGAATCACATACAAAACACTCCTGCAGCTTTCCATAGGCCATGCAGAATCAATGTTTTAGAGCAGCATCTAGAAATGTATAGGTATAACTGTGACCTCAGTTATCAGTAAGAGGTTTAAAGAATCCTCTAGGAGAAGGCAGTGGCACCCCACTCCAGTACTCTTGCCTGGAGAATCCCATGCATGGAGGAGCCTGGTAGGCTGCAGTCCATGGGGTCGCTAAGAGTTGGACACAACTGAGCGACTTCACTTTCACTCTTCACTTTGATGCATTGGAGAAGGAAATGGCACCCCACTCCAGTGTTCTTGCCTGGAGAATCCCGGGGATGGGGGGAGCCTGTTGGGTTGCCGGTCTATGGGGTCGCACAGAGTCGGACATGACTGAAGCGACTTAGCAGCAGCAGCAGCAGCAGGAGCAGGTGTTAATTTACTTGAAAGGTTTTTAATTTTTAAATATATTATTTTAATTATTGATATTTATTTAATTAAATCTTTACTTATCTCAAAGGCTGCATTCTACAAAATGGCTTTTTCATAAATTTAATAAAGATGAAAATATAAGAGTGATCACAAGGCACTGTGTGAATAAAGAATCAAGTATGTAGCAGTCATAGTATTCTTGTTAGAGCCAGAATCATCTCTAACAGATGCTATACCTGGGATTACATTTAAAATTAAGCACAATTTTGCCATGTTGCTCAGTAGCACTTTCAGCTAAATTTTTCTAGAAATACCATAAGAAGCACTGAAGAAAGGGTCTAAGATGAACCTCTCAGGACCAGCTGTGAGGTATGAGATTGAACAACTTCAGGTACTCCTATAATTCTCCTCGGTGGGAAAGAGGGGCATCATCTACCACAACTATGAGAACAGATGTAAAGCAATGATCTCTAAACTTTAGTTGCTTCCAGAGTTGCATCTCTAACCTTACCCATTTCCTCCTGGCAAATAATTATTTCAATGAAGAATAGAAGGAATATCTATAATCTGTATCTTTGTCTAAGATGTCAAAGATGATTCATTCTCCTAAATCAGAGAAAGCCAGAGAATTGTAAGCAATCATATCTCTTTAGCCAGACAATTTACTACCTGATGCTCCCAAGGGAGGCTCATGAATGATCATTTCCAGCATCCCCTCTCTGAAGTTTCTGGTATTAATTTCTCCCAGAGGACCTTGTGGCCTTGGCAGCTGGATAACTGTGATTCTGTCTCAATTATCCCAATCTATTTTTTTTTTATATTGGGATATAGCTGCTTTACAGTGTTAGTTTCTGTTGTACAATGAAGTGAATCAGCTATATGTACACATAAATCCTCCCTGTTGGATCTCCTCCGCCACCGCATCCCATTCATCGAGGTCTTCACAGAGCGCCCAGCTGAGCTCCCTGCACGAGGCAGCAGGTTCTCACCAGCTGTTTCCTTTGCATGTGGCACTGCACATACGTCAACCCCAACCTCCCAGTTCACCCTTCCATTGCCCCCAGAGTCCATATGTTCCTTCCCTAAGTCTTCGTCTCTATTCTTGTCCTGCAAATAGGTTCATCTGTATCATTTTTCTAGGTCCCATACATATGTGTTCATATATGATATTTGTTTCTCTCTTTCTGACTTACTTTACTCTAGGCCCACAGACCTAAGTCTCTACCAAAGACCCAATATCATTCTTTTTTATTGGTGAGTAATATTGCCTTGTATATACATACCACATCTTCTCCATCCATTCATCTATTAATAGACATTTAGGTTGCTTCTCCAGGAGAAGGCAATGGCACCCCACTCCAGTACTCTTGCCTGGAAAATCCCATAGACGGAGGAGCCTGGTGGGCTGCAGTCCATGGGGTTGCTAGGAGTTGGACACGACTGAGCGACTTCACTTTCACTTTTCACTTTCACTCATTGGAGAAGGAAATGGCAACCCACTCCAGTGTTCTTGCCTGGAGAATCCCAGGGATGGGGGAGCCTGGTGGGCTGCTATGGGGTCACACAGAGTCAGACACAATTGACGCGGCTTAGCAGCAGCAGTAGCAGCAGCAGCAGGTTGCTTCTCCATGTCCTGACTGTTGTAAATAGTGCTGCAATGTGATTAATTATTAGAGAAAAAGCAGATGAAGACTACAATAAGGTATCACCTCACACTAGTCAGAATCAGTTCAGTTCAGTCGCTCAGTCGTGTCGGACTCTTTGTGACCCCATGAACCACAGCACACCAGGCCTCCCTGTCCATCACCAACTCCCGAGTCCACCCAAACCCATGTCCATCAAATAGGTGATGCCATCCAGCCATCTCATCCTCTGTAGTCCCTTTCTCCTCCTGCCCCTAATCCTTCCCAACAACACGGTCTTTTCAAATGACTCAGCTCTTCTCATCAGGTGGCCAAACTACCAGAGTTTCAGCTTCAACATCAGTCCTTCCAATGAACACCCAGGACTGATGTCCTTTAGGATGGACTGGGTGGATCTCCTTGCAGTCCAAGGGATTCTCAAGAGTCTTCTCCAACACCACAATTCAAAAGCGTCAATTCTTTGGTGCTCAGCTTTCTTTATAGTCCAACTCTCACATCCATACATGACTGGTGGAAAAACCATAGCCTTGACTAGATGGACCTTTGTTGGCAAAGTAATGTCTCTGCTTTTTAATATGCTATCTAGGTTGGTCATAACTTTCCTTCCAAGGAGTAAGTGCCTTTTAATTTCATGACTGAAATCACCATCTGCAGTGATTTTGGAGCCCAGAAAATGAAAGTCAGCCACTGTTTCCACTGTTTCCCCATCTAGTTGCCATGAAGCGATGGGACCGGATGCCATGATCTTAGTTTTCTGAATGTTGATCTTTAAGCCAACTTTTCACTCTCCTCTTTCACTTTCATCGAGAGGCTCTTTAGTTCTCCTTCACTTTCTGCCATAAAGGTGGTGTCAGGCCATCATCAAAAAATCAACAAAAAATAAATGCTGGAGTGGGCATGAAGAAAAGGGAACCCTCTTGCACAGCTGGTAGGAATGTAAACTGATACAGCCACTATGGAGAACAGTATGGTGCTACTGCTAAGTTGCTTCAGTCGTGTCCGACTCTGTGTCAAAAACAAATGAATTAACAGTTATTATCAGAGGATTTCTTTGATTTAATTTCAGCAGCATTGATGGCATACAGTATTTTTTTTGAAGTATGATCAATTTATAATGTTATGTTAGTTTCAGGTGTGCAATGAAGTGATTCAATATTTTATAGATTATATTCCATTTAAACTTATAAAACATGGGCTAAATTCTCTGTGCTATACAATATATCCTTGTAGCTTATTTTATACTTATTGTACACCATTCTCTTTAAGACATATCTTAAAAAAAAGTTGTGCTGAGAACTACTTTAAAGCAATATGCTTCTGCCACACCTGACCATTTCTGTTTCAAAAACAAAGTTGAAGATTAGAAAAGGAACAGCGATTTTATGCATTTTTGTTACTTTGATAGCTATTACAGGGCCTTATAGTTTAATGCAAATGTCTGTGTCACTGACTCAATTTAGTTAATTCATTTCTGTTTGTTCAGATATAAAGTGCTGTATTCTTCTATGCTTGTGAAATTCATTATTTCTGGAGGAAATCAAGTGGGTACATAAAAAGAAAACAGAGGAGAAAAAAAGTCAGCTTTTGTAAAAACACTACAGATTTTATTAAGCTCCCAGAAATTTTTCATATAGTGTTAATATTAATTTTGAGGAATGCTTATAATGATTTTACTTCTTATTTTTTGTTTAATCATAACTGTAAAATTGTTCTCACATGAGAAACTCATCAATTTCTAGCTCTCAAACTATTTTCTTGACATTTTTATTTATTTTCTGCTTGGTAACATGACTTAAAAGCCTAAAGAAAAAAAATTAGCTAAAACATTCATATCTGATGATAATTAAAATATATAATTTGTATTTTAATAAAACATTGTGTACTCAGTCACTAATTGTGTCTGACTCTTTGCAACTCCACAGACTATAGCCTCAGGCTCAGACTCTGTCCATGGGATTTCCCAGGCAAGAATACTGGAGTACTGTTATATTAAGATGGAGTGGCCTTTAATTCTAATTTTTATATTAATATATTTGGGGACCAAGTTAATTTTCTTAAAATAACACAGTACTACTTACATAATAAAAGTCAATGGTTAGATGAAATTTAATACAAAATGAAATTTATGGAAAATACATGTAAGAAATACACTTGTGATATGCTAATATATTTTTTAGTTATGTGTCTATTGCATTAATTAGGAGCACATAAGTACTTGGGAGGGGGCATATTTTTAGGTTTTTCAACAGTATACTGAAACTCTGAAGGCTAAGAATGCCTTTTATTTCACTGGAATCTAATTCCAAATATAGTACTTGATAGATTATATGAACCTGGTAGAATGGCTGTGTTTTCAATGACTATACCTGCCAAGATAATTTTTTCAGGAACAATTTTTCAGGATTGACTGAGAACGTATATGCCAAATATTGCATGAAGTAGACAATAAATCAGAGAAGGCAGTGGCACCCCACTCCAGTACTCTTGCCTGGAAAATCCCATGGACAGAGGAGCCTGGTAGGCTGCAGTCCATGGGGTCGCTGAAGGTTGGACACGACTGAGCGACTTCACTTTCACTTTTCACTTTCATGCATTGGAGAAGGAAATGGCAACCCACTCCAGTGTTCTTGCCTGGAGAATCCCAGGGACGAGGAAGACTGGTGGGCTGCCGTCTATGGGGTCGCACAGAGTCGGACACGACTGAAGTGACTTAGCAGCAGCAAACTGTTCAGAATTCTTAAGATAAAGACAAAAAAATGATCAATTTTCCAAGCCTTTCTGTCAGTTTAGAAGAATCTTGATACAAAAACAGAATAAGAACAGCATAAACAAAAAGATACTCTAAAGTCATTCATAAATAAACAAAAATTATAAGTAAGAATTAAGCACACAAAAAAATCATTAAGCAATGTTATATTGAATGAATAATTTACCATGGACAGGGTCTATCTGAAAAAATACAAGCATTTTAAACATTAGAAAATCTAGTGCTGCAACTTACTACCTTATTTTACCATGTTACCAAATGGAAAAAAATATTAATATAAAATATTTTGTAAAAGATTATATAAAACCATCAACATAAAGGAGTCTAGGAAGATAACAATACATGTATATGTATTTGGTTGGCAAAAAGTTTGGGTTTTTTCTGTAACATCTTGTGAAATATATATGTACCTCTGTGTGTATATTTATTAATCTATGAATGAATTAGTAGAAAATGAATAAGATGTTTAAAAATTATGATGAGAAACATACACTGATACCATATTCAGAAGACATGAAGGAGAAGTTAGATTAACTTGCTTGAAAGTTAAAGATGAAAAACATTTCATATAGGGAAAGATACTTAAGTTAAAATGCCAAGTTTTGGACTATTGTTTCAGGATAAGATGGAGTAAACACTCCTTTATCTTCCATTGAACTCAGTTATAAAACTTGGACAGAATGTGTGACCAGCTATTTGAGAACTCTAAGAAGTAAATATAAAAAGGCAGTTGGGGAAGAAAAACAAAATTCAGAGTACCCCTGAGACAGCTGTGAGTTTGTCATTGTTTTCATCCTCTGATATGCCCTGGCCAGAACTCTGCACATTTCAAACCCAGAAATGAGTACTCTGGAGAAGACAAATCTAGGAGAAACTTTCCAGTTCTAGTTAAAGGAACAAGAGAGAAAACTCTTAAAATTCAGATACAGCTGTAGGCAGGGAGGAGATTTCCTGAATTTTTTTACCCTTCTTTATCTCCATTATTTAGGGAAAATGGTAGTAATATGTGGTTTTAAAATTATTGATTTATCATTTATATTATTGGTATTAATTATTCCTTGAAGAAAAAAAAAGTTATTTCCTTGAAGGAGAAAATGTGGCATAAAAATCACATTGTTCTAGAAATATCAATGGCTTTTCCAAGACGTTGTTGTTCAATCACTCAGTCATGTCTGACTCTTTGCAACCCTATGGACTGCAGCACACTAGGCTTCCCTGTCCTTCACTATCTCACAGACTTTGTTCAAACTCATGCCCATTGAGTCAATGATGCCATCCTCTGTCACCCACTTCTCCTCCTGCCCTCAATCTTTCCCATCAACAGGGTCTTTTCCTACTCCAATGAGTTGGCTCTTCTCATCAGATGGCTGAAGTATTAGAGCTTCAGCTTCAGCATCAGTTCTTCCAATGAATATTCAGGGTTGATTTTCTTTAGGATTGACTGATTTGTTCTCCTTGCAGTCCAAGAGACTCTCATGAGTCTTCTTCAGCACCACAGTTCAAAAGCATCACTTCTTCAGCGCTCATCCTTCTTTATGGTCTAACTCTCAGATCTGTACATGACTACTGAGAAAACCATAGCTTTGACTAGACAGACCTTTGTCAGGAAAGTGATGTCTCTGCTTTTTAATACACTGTCTAGGTTTGCCACAGCTTTTCTTCCAAGGAGCAAGCATCTTTTAATTTTATGGCTGCAGTCACCATCCTCAGTGATTTTGGAGCCAAAGAAAATAAAATCTGTCATTGTTTCCATTGTTTCCCTATTTGCCATGAAGTGATGGGACTGGATTCCATGATCTTTGTTTTTGAATGTTGAGTTTTAAGCCAGCTTTTTCACTCTCCTCTTTCACTTTCATCAAGAGGCTCTTTAGCTCTTTAGTTCCTCTTCTCTTTCTGCCATAAGGGTGGTGTTATCTGCATACCTGAGGTTATTGATATTTCCCCCAACAATCTTGATTCCAGCTTGAGCTTCATCCAGCCCAGCATTTTGCATGATGTACTCTGCGTATAAGTTAAATAAGCAGGGTGGCAATATACAGCCTTGACATTCTCCTTCCCAATTTTGCACCAGTTTATTGTTCCCTGTCCAGTTTTGACTGTTGCTTCTTGACCTGCATACAGATTTCTCAGGAGGTAGGTAAGGTGATCTGGTATTCCCATCTCTAAGAATTTTCCAGTTTGTTGTGACCCTACAGTCAAAGTCTTTAGTGTAGTCAATGAAGCAGAAGTAGTTGTTTTTTTTGGAATCCCCTTGCTTTTTTTTATGATCCAATGGATGTTGGCAATTTGGTCTCTGATTCCTCTGCCTTTTCTAAATCCAGCTTGAATATCTGGAAGTTCTCACTTCACGTACTGTTGAAACTTCGGTTGGAGAATTTTGAGCATTACCTTGCTAGCGTGTGAGATGAGTGCAATTGTGCAGTAGTTTGAATATTCTTTGGCATTGTGCTTCTTAGGGATTGGAATAAAAACTGACCTTTTCCAGTCCTATGGCCACTGCTGAGTTTTCCAATTTGCTGGCATATTGAAGCATTCAATATGCATCTTTTAGGATTTGAAATAGTTCAACTGGAATTCCATCACCTCCACTAGCTTTGTTCATAGCAATGCTTCCTAAGGCCCACTTGAGTTTCCAAGACATAACGTTTCAAATATTAAAGTACATGGTAAGCAGACAAATAAGGAGAAGGCAACATGCCTCCTATGTACACTGCAATATTTAAATCATAAAATAACCTCCACTAAGTACAACTGGAAAGTGAGAAACCAGTAGGAGTCAAAACTTAAAGGGAGGGGATGTTTCCTCTCCTTCGGCTGAAGTGTGGCTCCAAGACAGTGTCACCAGACCTGTTGTGATTATTTTTTTCTTCTTCCTCTGTCTTGCTCTGCATAACCCTGAACAAGGTGGAAAGGGAGCGGTTTCTGGTTGAAGTCTGGAAAGAGCAGCCTGAGGAATGGGAGCATGCCTGGGAGATAATAAACAGAAAAGCTTGGGATGGTCACTCTGCCAAGTTGTTTGTGAAGTCCTGGGCTCCTTCCCTCTGTGTGTTGTATCAGAAGGATGTGGGATGACATCTTTAAAATGTTGAAAGGAAAGAACTGATGACTCAGAACTCTTTATCAGTGACAATGTCCCTCAGGACTTAAGATGAGATAAAGACATTCTCAGATGAACGCACACTATGAGTAGTTGTTGGCTGCAGACCTGCTTTAAAAAAATTGCTAAAGGAAGTTCTTCAGACAGAAGGGATATGATAGCAGAAGGAAACTTGGAACATCAGAAATGAAGACAGAGAAACACAAAGGGAAAATATCTGGGTATATATAGTACCTATTTTTCTCCTCTTGAATTTTGCAGAGTATGTTTGATGGTTGAAAGCATAAAATATAACATTCTCAGAAGGAAGTTTTCAGTGTTTGTAGAGGTACTATGTTAAATAGCTGAAGGATAATATAGTTTTTATTTTGTAAACACCAATGTATTAAACTTGCTATACATTGAAAGATATAATATATATTTATATTTGAATTGTATGTATGAATTGGATGTTATAGCTAGTTTATAGTTTTCATTGTGTTAGAGGTATTTTCACTGAACAAGGTCAAGTGGTTACCTCACTATCACAACCAATATAGCCCAAGGGATCATTTCTCCCCAAGTCTGTGCTGTACTTTATTATAGAAATCTGTATTTCTGTGACTCTTAAAGGTGGTGAGGTGGGATGAATGCCCTTGCTTCCTGGGGCAATAAAGACTTTCTGTGCCTCAAAAAAAAAAAAAAAGAAAGAAAGAAAGAAAGGGGGGAAAATGTACTATGTTAATAACTGAGAGAAGTTAAAGGAAATTTATAGTTTCCACATTTCAATTAGGTGATTATATATTAATTCTAAATATTAATGAATATAAATAATAAGTATGAATTCTTTAATTCCTAGAGTAAGCTCTAAAAAGTTATACAAGTGTATATAGTCAAAATGATTATAAGAGTGATATTTTGAACAGTTAACAAGCAAAATATCAAAAGAAAAGATGAAAACATCAATTGCCAAATGATATTAAATTTAGAACAAATATAAAATCTTCTTTCAGAGTCCCTGTGGAAGTTTCACATAATATATCCTTGATATTTAAAAGACATTATCCAATATCTCTTTATGGGTAGGTTCAACAAAGACCAGTGAAACAAGTTGATGAAATAGATATAGGATTTTTTAAATGTTCCTATTATTACAGCTATTTGATTTATGAAAAAGGCAAATGATATCATTTCAACATCAACTAGTCACATTGCTGCTGCTGCTGCTGCTAAGTTGCTTCAGTCATGTCCAACTCTGTGCGACCCCATAGATGGCAGCCCACCAGGCTCCCCCGTCCCTGGGACACATTAAATAATACTAAATACTCATCACTACTTCCTTTGAATAATCAGCTGAAAAAGGAGGAGACTGAGGGCAGGAGAAGGGGGCAACAGGCTGAGATGGCTGGATGGGATCACAAGCTGAACATGAGTTTGAGCAAACTCTGGGAGACAGTGAAGGACAATGAAGCCTGGCATGCTGCAGTCCATAAGGTTGCAAAGAGCAGACACAACTTTGTCACTGAACAACAACAAAAATTTGGTGTGTGTTGGGCTCAATTTGAGAAATGAATATTATAATTTATTAAAATTTTCTTTGTTTTACATGGGAAATTGAATGCTACATTTTTAGTTTAATCTCGTTAATGATTAATACTTTTACATTAAACAGGCAAGTTTCTGCTGCTACTGTTGCTAAGTCGCTTCAGTCGTGTCCGACTCTGTGTGACCCCATAGACGGCAGCCCACCAGGCTCCCCCGTCCCTGGGATTCTCCAGGCAAGAACACTGGAGTGGGTTGCCATTTCCTTCTCCAATGCATTCAAGTGAAAAGTGAAAATGAAGTCTCTCAGTCATGTCCAACTCTTCCCGACCCCATGGACTGCAGCCTATCAGGCTCCTCTGTCCATGGGATTTTCCATGCACGAGTACTGGAGTGGGGTGCCATTGCCTTCTCCATACAAACTCTAGATATGAGTTTTTTCTTTCTGTGTACAAATTACCACAAACTGTCACTTTAAATACAACCATTATCAGCTCATGGTTCTGCAGATCAGAGGTCCAACACAGTGTGGCTCCAGTCCTCCTTGTATGAGGAGCCCTGTATCATCAAACCAGCAGTGATGCAGCAAGTATTTCGTAGGCTTCAAATCTCCCTGACTTCCTCTTTTGCTCCTGGAGAAAACTCTTTGCTTTAAAAGCAAACGATATGCTTAGATTAGCCCCACCTGGGTATTTCCCTAGCATAAAACCCACATGGATAATCCCCCTTTCACTAGGGCCTGGAGTCATGGAGGACTTTTTTAGTATTCTGTCTCCCTCCTCAGTCCCAGTCCTAGATATACACCCAAAAGAAATGTATACATACATTCACCAAAATAACATTCATAAGAATGCTACTAGTTAGAATATTCATATCAGCAACAGCAGAAATACAGGACATAAATTCTTCAGGATTTTCACATACAACTGTGACCAGTGGGACAGCTGTGTAAAAGAAATTTCCTAAACCATACATTTACTATTTCTCTTAGAAAAGACTTTCTAGGTCAATTTCTGTGGACACAATCGAGAGGCTGCTGACATCTGTGTAAAGGTGTGCATTTTACATATAAAACTGTCATAAAGAAAAATATCCTTATATTTTTAAGCTTCTATTTGTGGTTGTGCTTTGTAAAGACTTTCCCCAATTTTTAACCCTAATTAGCTTACAAACAGAATCGAATTGGCTTTGGAAATAAAGCATATGTTTTGATAAGATTAATTTCACTGAAATTCTGTGGAATTTCACTGAAATTAGCATTTGGGTTTACACCTTTGGATTTTTTCCCTACACACACACACACACAGGCACGCATGCACTTAGATGTGTAATATTTGACAGTATCAGAACCTTTTGTCAGGGAATTATTCCAAGTTCTCTGTAAATAATTTTTAGACACAAAACAGGACTTTGAAATTAGTTTAAAGAGAGAAAAAATAACAATGTTTTTTGCAGAAAACTTCTTTTAGGAAATATTAGATTTTTTTCATGTTTCTTACCATGATTTGTTTAGTTATCTGAATGAAACATTTTTGTGTACATTGTTTAAGAAAGCAAGGAATACTTGAAAAAATTGATTACAATATTCCAGAGGTGGTCTGGCCAAAGCAATAACAACAAGTCTATCATTTCAGCTATGGTTTTTCCAGTAGTCATGTATGGATATGAGAGTTGGACCATAAAGAAGGCTCACCACTGAAAAATTCATGCCTTCAAACTGTGGTGTTGGAGAAGACTCTTGAGAGTCCCTTGGACAGCAAGGAAATCAAAGCAGTCAATCCTAAAGGAAATCAACCTGAATATTCATTGGAGGGACTGATGCTGAAACTCCAATAATTTTGGCCATGTGATGAGAAGAGCCAACTCATTGGAAAAGACCCTGATGCTGGGAAAGATTGAGGGCAGGAGGAGAAGGGGATGACAGAGAATGAGATGGTTGGATGTCATCACCAACTCAAGAACATGAGTTTGAGCAAACTCCAGGTGGTAGCGAAGGATAGGGAAGCCTGTCATGCTGCAGTACATGGGTTCACAAAGAGTTGTACACGACTTTGTGACTGAACAACAACAAAATAGTGATTTAAACCCTTCATTACTAGTATTTGTTGTTTTTATAGTTTTCTTAACATACTTTTTTTGTTTTCTCACTGCAGTTAATATTGTAGAAAGTGAACTGGGCAAAAGACATTCATTCTAGTCTCATCTCTGTCTCTTGGATGATGGTTTTCAAAGCCCTTGTTTCCTAATTTGTGTTTCTGACTATTTCACAAGATCATAGGAGGAAAAAATATATAGTGACACACTTCCTTAAAATCTAAACAAAAGTAATACATGGTAAAGGTATAGTATCAGTAATGATAACACATACTTTTTTTTTCTTTGAAACTTTTCTCAGTGCTCTTCAAAAACACTTCATGTTCAATGTCTTTGTCCACACAAGGGTATAACTTCATGAAATATTGCATAACTGTCTCTTAACATGTCTCCTTCTTAGGTCCAGGACTCTTTTCCATCATTTTATTCCTATTTTTTAGTCTCATCTTTCCAGGTTTGCAAAGTGTGTCCTAATCTCAAAGTCACAGTTTATTATTTATACTCTGTTTATTAGCATGGAGCAATGAAAGAAATCAGTTATGTTAGTTTCCTATCATTGTTGCGATAAATTACCACAAATTTAGTGGTCTTAAAGCAGTGCAAAGTTATAATCTTTTAGTTCCAGAGATTAAAAGTCTGCAATTGGTCTCATTGGGCTAAAATTAAAGTTTTATCAGGACTGCATTCCTTCTGCAGTCTTTAGAGGAGAATCCATCCATCCCTGTTTTTCCGGCTTCTACAACCACCTGTATTGTTTGGTTTAGGGTCTCTTGTGCTATCTTTTGGAGAAGGCAATGGCACCCCACTCCAGTATTCTTGCCTGGAAAATCCCATGGATGGAGGAGCCTGGTAGGCTACAGTCCATGGGGTCGCTAAGAGTCGGACACGACTGAGCGACTTCACTTTCACTTTTCACTTTCGTGCATTGGAGAAGGAAATGGCAACCCACTCCAGTGTTCTTGCCTGGAGAATCCCAGGGACGGGGAGCCTGGTGGGCTGCCGACTATGGGGTCGCACAGAGTCGGGCACGACTGAAGCGACTTAGCAGCAGCAGCAGCAGTGTTATCTTTGGCTTCCTTGATGGCTCAAATGGTAAAGAATCTGTCTGCAATGCACTAGACATGGGTTCAATCCCTGGTTTGGGAAGATACCCTGGAAAAGGAAATGGCAACCCATTCCACTATTCTTGCCTGGAAAATTCCATGGGCAGAGGAGCCTGATGGGCTACAGTTCATGTGTCACAAAGAGTTGGACACAACTGAGTGACTAACACTTTCAATGCATTCTTTGCAGCCAGCAGGGTGGCATCTTCACATCTCTCTTTGACTCTACTCCTCTGCCTCCTTTACATACATTTAAAGGACTCTTGATTATATTGGGCCCCCTGGCTACTCCAAGATAATCTGTTTTAAGGTCAGTTGATTAGCAATTTTAATTCCATCAGCAAATTTAATTTTTCTTTCTATGTAATTAACATATTCACAGGTTCTAGGGGTTAGAACATGGACACCTTTGGGAGACACTTAGTCTACACACCATACTTAATTTCTTTTTGTTTCTTTGTTTACTTGTTTTTTCATAAAAATGTTTTTGTTGGAAATTCCAGGCACCTCTTTTATTGTTAGCCATTTGTTCCTGTCATGACATTTTCCCTATAGTCACTAGCTTCTGAATTTTATTTGAGCATGTTCTCTCCTCTTTGCATTTACTTTAAAACTTCCTTTGGGCCAATGAATTACTTCCAGAGACTGAAGTTTTAAGAAAGACCTTGGGCTTCAGTCTTTTACTGGCCACCCATGTGTTTCTCATGTCTTACATTCTCCTTTTATGTTAAAGTACTAACATTTAGTGAAAAATAAAAATGACATTTTTTTCATCATTCCTTGCCATTGTTCTGTTTTTTTTTCCAAAAGTTCAGAAACTCTTAAAAACCTTTATAGCCTTAATCACTTATTTTTGGGAAGTGTCAATCATAAATCTATAGACAAGAAGTAGACAGTAGCAGACAGAAGTTTTAGTTAACTAACAATTTGCTTACACTCACATCCTATTTTTTCATTCCTGGTGGATTTGTGTCTGTGTGTGTGTCAGGGTAATACTAGTTTCTGTAACAAATAACCCTCAAATTTTTAGAGTCTCAACATATTATGTGAGAATTTTGTACTAAAATTGGCAGTCAGACTTGCCAATGTCTGATTGGCAAGTAACTTCTCTATGTGGTATTCAGGGACTCAGATTCCTTCTACTTTAGAGCTCCTTGATGGGGAAACTAGAGATATAATGCCCAGGAGTTTTTATGAAATGCCTAGGAGTAATATACATAAATTGCACTTGATTTTTATTGGTATACACTAGTCTATGGTCACAGAAAAAAGACTGGGAAACACAGTTCATGGATGGGCAACTGCTTGCCAGTGACAACTCTATATTGTGTGAAAGAGAGCGCATGAACCTGGGTGCATCTCTAACCATCCCAACCTCAGGACACTTCTTGGCTGGCTCTGTTATCTCTCCATTCTCTCCATACTTTCCTCTCCACACTGTCCATCACTATCAGGATCTTTCTTAGTTCTCCATTTTTCTTCACTAGAAATTCTGTACTCTTCTCATATGAATGAAGAGAGATTCATATACATGGGGTGGTTCTGGACATGTGGATTATATATATCACTCTTGTATGACATATTCATTAATGTATAGTACAATATGACTCTATTTTTAATTTCCATCTTTCTCCCAGATATCATCTCATAGAATATTAGATTTTTGCTTTCTTTAAATTCAGAAGCCTGGACTCCTCAATTGCAAGAAGACTTTCATGTTTATCTTGTAGCTCCAACTGAGTTGTCCTTCCTTCTCTCTTTTTCTTCCTACCATTTTCTCACCTTATACAGGGATCAGTCTTCTCCAAACTCTTCAAACTCTCATGCCTCTCATGCTTATTATGCTACTTTATATTGTATATCTGATTTCAATTCATCCACTCTAATAAGTCAGATTATAGTAAAAGCATTTCCATAAGACCTTACAATTCTTTCCCATGCAGAACACATAAATGTTCATTATTGCCTCTGGAAAGACATTTTGGAATATTTCCCTGGGCCTCTATGTGGTCAAGCTTGATTTCTCAACTATTTCTTGCATGATAACTCTTTTGGTCAATGACTTGCTGCATATAATTGCTAAAATTTTATGTGGGTGGTCAATCTCGAAGATGCCCATTCTCTGAGTAAAAATAAGTTAAATAATAAGTTAAAACTGAGAAAACAGTACTTGCAAAATAGTTTAGGCTTCTATTTACTATGGTGGAATACAAAATTGGATTGATTATTTTCTCCTTGCTTGAAGTAAGAAATTTCTTACTAGAGATTGTACATCTTATTGTCCTAGATTTTTCTATAAAACTGATCAGATTATGGCTCAGCACTATAAAATCTTAACCTCATCTCCATTTATAGATGTAGTTGTACAAAATTCTTTGTAAAAAGAATGGGAAAGACTAAAGATCTCTTCAAGAAAATTAGAGATACCAAGGGAACATTTCATGCAAAGATGGGCTCAATAAAGGACAGAAATGGTATGGACCTAACAGAAGCAGAAAATATTAAGAAGAGGTGGCAAGAATACACAGAAGAACTGTACAAAAAAGATCTTCACGACCAAGATAATCACTATGGTGTGATCACTGACCTAGAGCCAGACATCCTGGAATGTGAAGTCAAGTGGGCCTTAGAAAACATTACTATGAACAAAGCTAGTGGAGGTGATGAAATTCCAGTTGAGCTATTCCAAATCCTCAAAGATGCTGCTGTAAAAGTGCTGAACTCAATATGGCAGCAAATTTGGAAAACTCAGCAGTGGCCACAGGACTGGAAAACGTCAGTTTTCATTCTGATCCCAAAGAAAGGCAATGCCAAAGAATGCTCAAACTACCGCACAATTGCACTCATCTCACATGCTAGTAAAGTAATGCTCAAAATTCTCCAAGCCAGGCTTCAGCAATATGTGAACCGTGAACTTCCTGATTTTCAAGCTGGTTTTAGAAAAGGCAGAGGAACCAGAGATCAAATTGCCAACATCCACTGGATCATGGAAAAAGCAAGAGAATCCCAGAAAAACATCTATTTCTGCTTTATTGACTATGCCAAAGCCTTTGACTGTGTGGATCATAATAGACTGTGGAAAATACTGAAAGAGATGGGAATACCAGACCACCTGACCTGCCTCTTGAGAAATCTGTATGCAGGTCAGGAAGCAACAGTTAGAACTGGACATGGAACAACAGACTGGTTCCAAATAGGAAAAGGAGTACGTCAAGGCTGTATATTGTCATCCTGCTTTTTTAAATTTTACACAAAGTACATCATGAGAAACGCTGGGCTGGAAGAAACACAAGCTGGAATCAAGATTGCTGGGAGAAATATCAATAACCTCAGATATGCAGATGACACCACCCTTATGGCAGAAAGTGAAGAACTAAAAAGCCTCTTGATGAAAGTGAAAGTGGAGAGTGAAAAAGTTGGCTTAAAGCCCAACATTCAGAAAACGAAGATCATGGCATCTGGTCCCATCACTTCATGGCAAATAGATGGAGAAACAGTGTCAGACTTTTTTTTTCGGGGCTCCAAAATCACTGCAGATGGTGACTGCAGCCATGAAGTTAAAAGATGCTTACTCCTTGGAAGGAAAGTTATGTCCAACCTAGATATAGCATATTGAAAAGCAGAGACATTACTTTGCGAACAAAGGTCCGTCTAGTCAAGGTTATGGTTTTTCCTGTGGTCATGTATGGATGTGAGAGTTGGACTGTGAAAAAGGCTGAGCACTGAAGAATTGGAGAAGACTCTTGAGAGACCCTTGGACTGCAAGGAGATCCAACCAGTCCATTCTGAAGGAGATCAGCCCTGGGATTTCTTTGGAAGGAATGATGCTAAAGCTGAAACTCCAGTACTTTGGTCACCTCATAGGAAAAGTTGACTCATTGGAAAAGACACTGATGCTGGGAGGGATTGGGGGCAGGAGGAGAAGAGGACGACAGAGGATGAGATGGCTGGATGGCATCACTGATTCAATGGACATGAGTCTGAGTGAACTCCGGGAATTTGTGATGCACAGGGAGGCCTGGTGTGCTGCGATTCATGGGGTCGCAAAGAGTTGGACACAACTGAGCGACTGAACTGAACTGAACTGAACTGAAGGGATTTCAAGATTTTTCAAAGCACTTGAAACCCTATTTTAAACTTATCCCAAGAAAGCATAGCACATTGATCAAGATCATGGCTTCTGGAGTAAGGATGTCCAACATGTCATCTTCATGATCTTGAGAAAGTTTCTTAACCCTTAGTTGCCTCAGGATTTTTTTCTTTTAAATGAGGTGAAACATACTAGACCTTATCTTATAGGGTCATTATAAAAGTTAAGTTAATCTAATTGTTTCTAAAACAATGCCTGCTACTGGTAAGCACTGAATAATTACTTATTACTTAAATAAACATAGTAAATTAGTTGATCACATATTTTTCTTCTTGAGTTCAAGGGGTTAAATATAACACTATGATCCCTCTTCATTCAAATTTCTGGCTGCTCAAGTCTAGTGAAGTCACTGAAATACCTATTAAAATTATTAGCTGCCTAATATGGACTTTGCTATTTTTTAAAGTGTTATATTCTTCAGATCAGATCAGATCAGTCACTCAGTCCTGCCCGACTCTTTGCGACCCCATGAATCGCAGCACACCAGGCCTCCCTGTCTATCACCAACTCCTGGAGTTCACTGAGACTCACGTCCAAGGAGTCAGTGATGCCATCCAGCCATCTCATCCTCTGTTGTCCCCTTCTCCTCTTGCCCCCAATCCCTCCCAGCATCAGTGTCTTTTCCAATGAGTCAACTCTTCGCATGAAGTGACCAAAGTACTGGAGTTTCAGCTTTAGCATCATTCCTTCCAAAGAAATCCCAGGGCTGATCTTCAGAATGGACTGGTTGGATCTCCTTGCAGTCCAAGGGACTCTCAAGAGTCTTCTCCAATACCACAGTTCAAAAGCATCAATTCTTCGGTGCTCAGCCTTCTTCACAGTCCAACTCTCACATCCATACATGACCACAGGAAAAACCATAGCCTTGACTAGATGAACCTTTGTTGGCAAAGTAATGTCTCTGCTTTTGAATATGCTATCTAGGGTGGTCATAACTTTCCTTCCAAAGAGTAAGGGTCTTTTAATTTCATGGCTGCAGTCACCATCTTTAGTGATTTTGGAGCCCAGAAAAATAAAGTCTGACACTGTTTCCACTGTTTCCCCATCTATTTCCCTTACACTGGTTTTATTTAAGTAATGTATTATTTAACTAATTTATTTAAATAATATGTAAATTAGATCATAAATAAAAAATATACAATTGAATTGTACAATATTTAAGGAAATATATATTATTAGAAATAATAAATTTTAAAAATCTAAGAGAAATTCTACTTTAATAATTTACAAATTTTTTCCCAAGAAATGGATTAATTAGGGGAATGTTTGGTTATCATGTGTTGGTGGAAAGGTAGAATATGGTGAAAGAATTAGAATTTAAAAAGAAAAATAGGTTGTGCTATATTTATTCTCCCTAGTTCCAACCTTGCCTTTCTCTTTAGTGATTTTTATTTTCACCTAATTTCTAATAATAAAATGATGAAACACTGTGCCTATAAAATTTGTGGGCAAACTACACTTGCTACTGTATCTGATTTCTTTTTTCTCTTCCTATTTCTTTCTCTCACTTGCTATTAACTCTTCATTTACCCTTTAGTCCCAACTACTGCACTAAAACTAAGGAAGTTTTTTTTTTATCTTGAAAGTAGGAGTGTGTGTGTGTGTGTGTGTGTGTGTGTGTGTGTCTATGTAGGTACTGGCTCAAGTGATGTATTAAAACACAATTTATAACCCAGAAGTAAAAAGAACTTTTACTCACAATGCTTTGCCTGAACTGTGATTAATCCTAAAATGATGAATTTTAGAACTTAACTAAGGTAAAATAGAAATAGTTCACTGGTGAAAACTGAAATATTCTAATTCCTCTAGGAGAAAAATGTCTCCTGATGCCCAAGTATTTTAGTTTATGTATTAAAAAAAAAAAAGGAAACATCTGTCTCCTGAGTGCTAAATAGCTATTTTAAGACTCCACTTCCTAATTCAGTTCAAGTTATCACAATTCTGCTTGAAAAAGAAAGTTCACCTTTTGCAAAAGCCGTTTAAGCAAGCTGTTTCCTTCCTTTCCTAATAGGAAAAGGAATGAATGCTGTATTCCTTCTTTAATGTTTCTGTGGGTCTTTCTTTTGTTGTTATTTTAGTCACTGAGTGATGTCTGACTCTGTAAGACCCCATGGACTGTAGCCAGCCAGTCTCTTCTGTCCATGGGATTCTCCAGGCAAGAATACTGGAGTGGGTTGCCATGCCCTCCTCCGGGGATCTTCCTGACCCAGGGATCGAACCCATGTCTCTTATGTCTCCTACATTGGCAGGCGTGTTCTTTACCACTAGCTCCACCTGGGAAGCCCCATTCTAAGCCTAGCCATTGCCAGTAAGAGCAACACATCGTAATTCCAGTTTCATGCATCCACACTCTCATGATCACCTCCTAAATTTTCAACTCATCCCCTCAGACTTTTCAGCCCCTAAACATGTTCCATTGATATGATCACTTTTTCAGCGTTCTCCATCCAGTTGATGTTCTCTGGCTCTTTTTAGCAGGCTTAAGTTCCATGGTCAATTATAATTAGTCTCTTGCTTATAACTCTTTCCCTTTACCTTACACATGTGGCCAAACCACAAGCCTGGTTAAATCCAACTCACTTCCCCCTTTTCCAGTCCCTGTTTAGCTTCATCTTGTGGAGAAATACACAATCATGATGAGCTTGTGTTATTTCATATTTATGAGCATGAAAGTCACAGTGGGACCTTAAGGTTCTCAGGAAATCATTTTCATATTCCCCAATCTTTTCAGTCTCATATTCTGTTTGATGACTATTTCATGTCTTCTCATTTCTCTAGAAACTCCCGAGACCTCATCCCTGATTCTTACTCTCAGCTGATCTTTCTTCTTACTTGAGGAAATTGAAGCAATCCGATAAATTTCATTTACCCTCTAATTGCCATCCATACCTACAGGCTCAGCTTCCCCATTGATTAACTATTCATAAGCCCATCTAAACCCATTTCTGATCATCTTTATTGCTGCCACCATTGTCTGAGCCATCATCATTTGGATTCCAGCCTAACCAAGCTGATCTCCCTGCTTTCGACTCTTGCCTGCCACCTGATCTAGTATCACTAGAAAGTGATTTCTTCAATACAGAAGTCAGATCATAGAATTCTGGTGCTCAGATCTTATCAGTGGCTCCCCATTTACTTAGAATAAAGCCAACAACATGATAAAGGCCTACGGACCATTGTATGTGCTGAACTCCAATTATCTGTCACCCTATTATCTTTCCACTTTGTTCACTCCTCTCCAGCCCCCTTTCCTCCTTTTTGTCCCTTGGACACCCTGCAGCTGCTGCTACTGCTAAGTCACTTTAGTCATGTCCGACTCTGTGTGACCCCATAGATGGCAGCCCACCAGGCTTCCCTGTCCCTGGGACTCTCCAGGCAAGAACACTGGAGTGGGTTGCCATTTCCTTCTCCAATGCATAAAAGTGAAAGTGAAGTCACTCTGTCTTGTCCGACCCTCAGTGACCCCATGGACTGCAGCCAACCAGGCTCCTCCGCCCATGGGATTTTCCAGGCAAGAGTACTGGAGTGGGGTGCCATTGCCTTCTCCACCTTGGACACCCTAGGAACACTCTAATGTTAGGATTTTGCATTTGCTTTTTTCTCTTTGCCTGCTCAGACCAATCTGCCCTCACGTATGGGCAAACCTTGTTTTATTGTGCTTTGTTTTACTGCACTTTGCAGTGCGATACCGTGTTTTGTTTTTTTTTTACAAATAAAGGTAGGTAGAAACTCTACCATGAGTCTATCAACAGCATTTTTCTGTCAGAATTTGTTCACTTTGTGTTTCTGGGTCACATTTTGGTTATTCTCAAAATATTTCATTTTTCTATTGTTATTACATTTGTTATGATGATGTGTGATCAGTGATCTTTGATGTTACTGTTGCAGAAGGATTATGACTTGCTGAAAACTCAGGTGATAGCACTTTTAGTAATAATGTTTTATAAAATTAGAGTATGTATACTGTTTATTTTAGACTTAATCCTATTGCATACTTAATAGACTGCAGTATAATATGAACATAACTTTCATGTGTACTGGGAAACAAAAAGCACTATGTGACTTACTGTATTGTAATATTCACTTTATTGCAGTGGTCTAGAACCCAACCGCAATGTCTCCAAGTTCTGCGCGTATCCACACGGCTCATCTCTCATTCTTCAAGTCTTTTACAAATGCCCTTTTCTCAGTAAGGCATTCCTTGACTACCTTATTTCAATTACAACATACCTTTTTCCCTTAGCATTCATAACATATTAGCTTGCTCAAGCTTTATGGCACACATTATATTCTAACACACTATTTAATCCATTTATTATGTTTGTTTCCCTTTTTTAATTAATTTATTTTAATTGGACACTGATTACTTTACAATATTGTGGTGGTTTTTGCCATACATTGACATGAATCGGCCACGGGTGTACATGTGTCCCCCTGTCCCAAACCCCCTCCCTCCCCATCCCATCCCTCTGGGTTGTCCCAGTACACTGGCTTTGAGTGCCCTGTTTCCCTGTTTCATGCATTGAACTTGGACAGGTCATCTAATTCATATATGGTAATATATGTGTTTCAGTGCTATTCTCTCAAATCATCCCAGCCTCACCTTCTCCCACAGAGTCCAAAAGTCTATTCTTCATATCTGTGTCTCTTTTGTTGTCTCACATATAGGGTCGTCATTATAGCATTTCTAAATTCCATATATATGCATTAATATACTGTATTGGTGTTTTTCTTTCTGATTTCACTCTATGTAATAGGCTCCAGTTTCATCCACCTCATTAGAACTGACTCAAATATTTATTATGTTTATTTCTTATTGATATTTTCTGTCCACCAAAATATAAGTTCCATGGGGCAGAAGTCTTGTAATTTTCTTCACAGACAAATTTCTTTACTTTATTTATTTATTTATTTTTAAATTTTATTTTATTATTTAACTTTACAATATTGTATTGGTTTTGCCATATATCAACATGAACCTGCCACAGATAAATTTCAAGTGCTAAGGATATTGTGCTGGCTCAAAGTAGTAGACATTCAAGTAGATTGGATTTGATATAAGCATTTATAATGGATTTTAATATTAAATTTCTATATTTATATATTTAATGGAAATATCTAGACGTGTTTAATTAGCCATTTAAGATATGTGAAATGGAGTATTTCCTGCCATATCAGTAAACAAGGGTGTTACAATCATCAGTGATTTTGGTCCTCCATGTGAACTTCTGAGCCCCAGTGGCACCCAAAAGGGAGAAGAATGACTGCAAGCCATGAACTCTCAGCTGCTGGCTGCCATTGTGAGCGAGGAACTAAGGGTGTGAATAATCAAGAACCAAGTGCTGGCCCCACACAGCTGAGATGCATATAAAAGGAATGATTTCAGTGAGCCCAGACACTTGCATCTTCCCATACATAGAAGATCCCTAAATTCCTTGAGATATCTGGTTTTCTTTAATTAATTAACAATCATCTTTTGATGTTCAGAATACCTGCCCCTTGCTGCAAACTTTATAACCTGACTCCTCCCCCAACCCCATTTCCTCAAACTTTTCAGAATTACTTGAAATGCTCTCTGCCAGGCCTGAAATCCTAAGATGACCACCAAATAAAATGTAACTCTCAAACCTGACTGTTTTGCCAGGTTGACAGATAGGAGATATAAATTATATGCAAGATTTTGTATACACACACACACTCAAAAACACAATAATTAATTTTAGTGAAGAACTTTCATTTCCATAAACAAACAAACTATTAAGTCTAAAAAAGGAAATTTCTTTAGCTTAACTCCTTTGGATGATATCTTGTTCTTCAGCAATTAACAAATTGTTCTATTATAGAACTGGCCACAAGCACACTTACCTTGGAGGAGAGAAACACTTTATATAACTACATGATAAATATACTAAACAAGTGCATCTGGAAAAGTAATAGCTTTAAATAAAAGTCACTCATCTCCTATTTAGTTTGTTCCTGGTGCCTCAGATGGTAAAGCGTCTGCCTGCAATGCGGGAGACCTGGGTTCAATCCCTGGGTCAGGAAGATCCCCTGAAGAAGGAAATGGCAACTCACTCCAGTACTCTTGCCTGGAAAATCCCATGGATGGAGGAGCCTGGTAGGCTACAGTCCATGCGGTCGCAAAGGGTTGGACACGACTGAGTGACTTCACTTCAAAAATGATAAGCTAGAAAATAAGTGCTACACTATAGAAAAGGGTTTAGTGAAAAATATCAAATCCTATAAAAAACTTAAAACTTCTTAATCCCTCCCTCATGAATAGTTTGGGCATATGACAAAATATTAAAAAATCGGTCCTAAAGTGCTATTTTGAAATAAAATTTGGCCTACATTTTGATATTTGCAGAGGTTTCATATCTTGTTCCTTATAATTATGTGGTTGGGTTAGGTCTTAAAGTTACATGAAGTATTGGATTGGCCAAAACGTTCCTTCAAGTTTCCCATAGGATTTTATGGAAAAACTCAAATGAATTTTTTGGCCAACTAAATACTTAATGTTGATAACCAATGAAGAAAGATGTTCCAGAAATGAATGAATGAAGCAGCCAGAAGATGTAGATTGATTTTCTGTAATGGTGCCTTACTGAAGCTTCAACTGTCCTTGGAGACCTTTTTAGTGCGATCTGTAGTTATGCAAAGCTCACAGATGAAAGTCTCACCCTCTCCACAGGCCCTTTAATCAGATAAGCCCAGTATGTGGTAGGCCAGAAAGCTGAAAGGGAGAGGCAGAATAAAATAGGATATGGGAAAAGTGTGGAAATGATAAACGCATATTCTCTGCACAGAAGTGAGTCCAAAACTTCCAGAAAGTATCAACATACCTCTTCAAGCCACTCCATCCATCTCAGTCTTGCAGAGGTTGCCATTTCAGCCTAATGGAAACTGGTCACCACACGAATATACACATCTATTTGCCAAGAATTTGTTTATGAAATAAGAGACTTACCTACCACTTCATGGCTGTTCCCTGTTCTCTGGCTAATCCTAAGAAGTTTACCAGGACTCGTAAAGGAGAGTCACAAAGAATATACAAAAATAACAAGTGACAAAGACATACAGGTTGAGGTTGTTTGGGTATGCTATAATAGGGTCAAAGCCAAATATTCTGTTTTCTCAGATTTGGAAATTTGGAAAAAATTAAAGTGAAATCTAATTAAGGGTTTTCCCTCTGAATTAATGCATCTTTTTGCAGTGATGAAAACATTCCTTTTATTCATTTGTGTATCTAATGAGGTTTGGTTTTCCTTTTTTTTTTATTGTAGACTATTCACCCTCAAGTTATGGATTATATACTGAGATAATAAAATTTAATTACATCTTCAGCTTTTCTTTCACATTTTGTAACAAAATGAAAAACAAATCTAAAAAGTAATAAAATCTAATTAAACCTTAGATATAATATACATGTAAGTTCCTTGGAAAATTAGGCTAAGGTAAACTTAAATTCCTCTTAAGATGTTTATTTCCTTTTGTTTTTCTCAAATTCAGATGTTTCAAAATAGAGTTACTTTGCATACTTGGAGACAAAAAATTATTTTAGATTTGTACTGTACAAAACAAAAGGAGACTTTAGCAGTACTAATAGTGAGAAACAAGATTAAACTTGAGTTTGGGGAAACAGAAGTGTGATATTATTAAAAATAACAATAAAAATAATAAAGATTCTGATCATTATCCAATAAAGTATTCATAGAGGTGATTAATGTTTTAAAAGTTATGTTCAGAATATAACATGACAAAGGGAAAAATCTTTTATCTTCAAATATTTCCTTTTTTAGAGAAAAAATAATGCATGGGGAGGGGCTTCCCTGGTGGCTCAGTGATGAATAATTCATCTGTCAATGCAGGAGACGCAGGTTTGATGCCTGGGTCGAGAAGAAGAGCCCCTGGAGGAGGAAATGGCAACCCAATCCAGCATTCTTGCCTGGGGAATCCCATGAACAGAGGAGCCTGGCAGGCTCCAGTCCATGAGGCCGCAAGAGTCGGACATGACTGAGTGCCTAAACAACAACAGCAACAACAAATAAAGGGTAACGCGCCAAGCTCAGGCAATGCCAGGTGTCTCTCCTTCCCCTCTTCTGGAAAAGCAGAGACCCTGGGAGCAATGAGCCAGATCTCCTTCCCATGCCGCTGGAGAGAGCAGAGAAGAAGGATGAGGAGCAGGAACTCTGGAGCCAGACACTTCAGAAATCAAGTTCTATTACCAGTGCTTAATGGCTCTGTGACTTTGGGGAAAGCTTCATTTCCTTACCTGTAAAGTGGACATAATAATAATAGCACTTGCCTCAGTGATTATTATGAGGATTAACTGAAGTGAATATTAAACTCTTATTGGTACTTTGTAAGTTTTTTAAATTATTACTAAGAATCACAAGCATTTTCTACTCAGAGTATCTCTGCTGCTGACCATCAAGTCATCATTGCAGCCCAGCTTAGACTTGCAAGAACAAGGCAGACCATGAGCAGTTGGCAGTACTCGGTTTAGACTATCTTCTAAGCTGCACTTATGCTGATCCTCTGAACTTGGCACTGGCTCTAAGGTGGGAGATGTCTCAATTTATTGCTGCTTAGTTCCAGAATATAATTAAATAAAATGTCAAAGATGGATATTCTAGATACTCTGGGTACTTTGCATCCACAGCAAAATGTTCTAACTCAGGGATAAATGAAACATTTAGAAAAATCTCTTAGCAACTGGAGAATCTGAATCACAAAGGCAAATGAGGTTGCAACCCATTAACAGAGACAACATTTCAATTAAGAAAGGGACTAAGCTAATTTAGCATGCTCCAGGCACCACCTCAGCTCTAACTAGTTCCATGGTATTTGCCAGGCTATAATCATGACCATTATAGTGACAACTAGATGTTATTTTTGAACTATATAGTTCTGTGCGCATGTGGACATGTTTTTCTCTCCAAGATATAATAATGAAATTCTCAAGATTTTTTCCATTATCTTAATCCACAATAAAATCAGAGCCATAAATGTGGGAAGTGAGAGTACAAACAGAAAAGAAATATTGGTAAGGCATTTTAAGCCCTGAAAGAGTTCTTAAAACTTTTCTTTATACTATATGGGCCAAGGCTTGCATGATCTATTGTTTTATGCTGACTCTGTGTCTGTGCGTGTTTAATCATAAATTTTCTATGAAAAAAAATCAACTTCTTATGGATTATATATCATTGTTCATTTTTAAGAAAGAGTCATGATAAGTTTTCAATCACAAAGTGTTCATTGAAATTCTGCCATGTAACGCACTACATTAGGCAAAAGAACTCAGAGGAAAGTATTTGCATTAAAGGAGCTTACAGTTGAGTTGAAAAGAGAAAACACTATAGCATGTGAGGAGTCTGATGGTTTTCTCCTCTCTTCCTTTCCTTCTTTCAGTCTGGCACATGCTCATCCCCTTGCTCTGAGTCAAGACATACACTTGGGAATATGAGACAGTGGTATTTCAGATAGAGGGAGGGAAAGATACTATTTTAGAATAAGAGCCAGGAGCCACATTGCCAGGAGCCAGCGTGAGGAACTCCGCCTGTGGCAAAGGTCATGAGGAAGGAGGCTCGGCGTACGCAAAGGCGGGTTCGAGCCTCAGGAGTTCCCCTGGAAATTCTCAAGCATCTACCCCCAAAACCAGAGTCTGCCTACTTTACTGCTTTGTGCTCTCACCTACACCTCTGACTTTATGGGGGCTGTCCCCCACCACCATCTCTCTGAAAAAGAGTTAACTTACAGCTCCAGTTAATAAAGTTCCTGGGCGTGACAAGTGGAAGTTCTCTAGCCTGCCTGAACAGGTTCTTCTGGCCACATGTGATTGTTCACAGCCTCCCAACCGTGAGAAGCACAAGATGTTCTAAACTTTCTAAATACAGATTCCTTTGAGCAGTTAAAAGATTGATTAGAAATTATATTGGTGAAGGGTTTTTCACTTGTTGGGCCAATGTTTGCTGCTAAGTTTCCATATCCCTTACCTTCTGTGTCCCTGGGAGTGTATTGATTAATACAATTGGTGTATAGGAATGTAAGTAGTAGCTTTAATGTTTGTAACCTTGGACCCTTGAGTTAATTCTTTTCTTGTTATAGCCCACCACACCTTTGCCCTATAGAAATGCAACTTTATCTAATGCTTTCGGAGGGTGGTGCCTGACTTTAGAATAATCACCTTTAGAGAAAAATAAGTTTTCTAAAGAAAGGGTCATAAAATGTTAACAGGCCTCCTGACCAGAAGATGAGGTAAATCACCTAAACTTTTGCATATGATAAGTCTGCAGGAAGAAAGCCTGGCTTCGATAAGGATCAAGGACTGCTGACCTTGCATGACTCTACCGCTTCCCCCATTATCTTCTATGCACAACTTAAGGTATAAAAACTACTTTGGAAAATAAAGTGCAGGCCTTGTTCACCGAAGCTTGGTCTCCCCATGTTGTTCTTTCTCTTCCCTTCTGGCTGAATTCCCATCTGGAGTGTGGAGGCTCGCCAAGCCTATTAATTTTGCCTGGGCTTCTAAGATCTGACCGGGGAGGCCTTAGTGTCTCCTCTCCTTCAGGAGAATGGGAGGATGCCTGCGGCCTACGTAGGTGACGCAAATTCCTTGTCTTGGAATTTTATTGGTTTTCCACGTAAACCAAGTTATTCAGCCTCTTTTCTTCACTGAATTTCTTCGTTGAACTATCCTTATTTAACCACTCTTTTTATCTTTAATTCTATCGTATCCTGATCACCCAAGCTGTCTCCACTTCGAATTCCCTGGATCCACTGGGGCTGGACACCGGTACCACATAAAGAGTAGTAGTTTGAAGGTTTGTTTTTCTTATATTCTCTACGCACAAAATCCAAGTGCCTTCGTACCTCCAATCTCAGACCTATCTCAGGAGAAGCAAGATCAGTTCAGTTCAGTTCAGTTGCTCAGTCGTGTCTGACTCTTTGTGACCCCATGAATCGCAGCACACCAGGCCTCCCTGTCCATCACCAACTCCTGGAGTTTACCCAGACTCAAGTCCATCAAGTCAGTGATGCCATCCAGCCATCTCATCCTCTGTCATCCTCTTCTCCTCCTGCCCCCATCCCTCCCAGCATCAGAGTCTTTTCCAATGAGTCAACTCTTCGCATGAGGTGGCCAAAGTATTGGAGTTTCAGCTTTAGCATCATTCCTTCCAAAGAAATCCCAGGGCTGATCTCCTTCAGAATGGATTGGTTGGATCTCCTTGCAGTCCAAGGGACTCGCAACAGTCTTCTCCAACACCACAGTTCAAAAGCATCAATTCTTCGGCGCTCACATTCATACATGACCACTGGAAAAACCATAGCCTTGACTAGACAGACCTTTGTTGGCAAAGTAATATCTCTGCTTTTCAATATGCTACCTAGGTTGGTCATAACTTTCCTTCCAAGGAGTAAGCGTCTTTTAATTTCACAGCTAAAATCACCATCTGCAGTTATTTTGGAGCCCCCAAAAATAAAGTCTGACACTGTTTCCACTGTTTCCCCATCTATTTCCCATGAAGTGATGGGACTGGATGCCATGATCTTCGTTTTCTGAATGTTGAGCTTTAAGCCAATTTTTTCACTCTCCTCTTTCACTTTCATCAAGAGGCTCTTTAGTTCTTCTTCACTTTCTGCCATAAGGGTGGTGTCATCTGCATACCTGAGGTTATTGATATTTCTCCCAGCAATCTTGATTCCAGCTTGTGCTTCTTCCAGCCCAGCATTTCTCATGATGTACTCTGCACAGAAGTTAAATAAGCAAGGTGACAATATACAGCCTTGACGTACTCCTTTTCCTATTTGGAACCAGTCTGTTGTTCCATTTCCAGTTCTAACTGTTGCTTCCTGACCTGCATACAAATTTCTCAAGAGGCAGGTCAGGTGTTCTGGTATTCCCATCTCTTTCAAAATTTTCCACAGTTTATTGTGATCCACACAGTCAAAGGCTTTGGCATAGTCAATAAAGCAGAAATAGATGTTTTTTTGGAACTCTCTTGCTTTTTCCATGATCCAGCGGATTTTGGCAATTTGATCTCTGGTTCCTCTGCCTTTTCTAAAACCAGCTTGAACATCAGGATGTTCACGGTTCACATATTGCTGGAGGCTGGCTTGGAGAATTTTGAGCATTAATTTACTAGCGTGTGAGATGAGTGAAATTGTGCAGTAGTTTGAGCATTCTTTGGCATTGCCTTTCTTTGGGATTGGAATGAAAACTGACCTTTTCCAGTCCTATGGCCACTGCTGAGGTTTCCAAATTTGCTGGCATATTGAGTGCAGCACTTTCACAGTATCATCAAAATAATTAATTCACAACTTTCCCAGAGACTGAGAAGAAGTGGGACTTTTCAGGTCGAACAGACAGATGCAAGTTACTCAAAAACCATGAAGGGCAAAGAGAAAAGGGAAAAAATGGAGAATCTCAAAGGCAGATGGTTGTTAATGACTACTGAGTATTGGTCACGAAGATGACACCAAATCCCAGTTTGAAGAATTCACACCCAGAGATGTGTTGTCTAGAGGAAGCTTCCATTTCTCTCTCTGAATTGTGACATATGAGGGAGGGAAAGGTCTTGAACATTTTCTGAATTAGATATTACTATCTAACCATAAAGTTGTTTGAAAATGGGCTGTATCAAACCTTCAGTTTCACTGTTAATGGGCATAATACTAATAATAAAATAATAGAAAGACAAAGAACTTAGATGTATTCCGCCAATATGCAAGAAATAAACATTAAGACAATTAAGAAACCAGTGTGTTACAGTCAGAAATATCATCAGTTGAAAAAATGTAGCTGAAACTTGAAGGATGAGAAAGATTTAGATAAATTGAATGGGATGGGGATAGAGGCACAGTTTATGATAATAGTGCAAATAGACTCAGGAACAAAAATGTAGATGGCTTATATAGACAACAGCAAGGAAACCAGCATATTTGAATGCAACATTTCTGTCTGCATGAACAATGTCAGAAATACCACTGGCTGGGAAGTGCCATGTTCTAAAGACATGCAAATTTGGGCAGAGAACTTTACACTTGTTAAGATAACTGGTATAAAGGTTTTGGAAATTCTTGAACATTGGAGACATATGATGGAAGTTACATTATAGAGAGATTGGTAACTACAGTTAGTATAAATTTAAGGTGGAAGAAAACAATATAAAATAAACCAGCAAGGAGGCTTTTGTAGCAATTCAGGTGTGAACAGAGAGGGATAGACCAACCTGATAGACATTTCAAAGAAATAACCAACAGGGTTGGTCCTCAGTTATATATAAGGAATAGCAGAATGTTTAAAGATGGCTTCCAAACTGAGAGACTATAGCAGTGATTGGCTTGAAAGTTTTGTTTTTCAGTCACTAATCATATCCAACTCTTTGTGACCCCATGGTCTGCAGAACTCCAGGCTTCCCTGTCCTTCACTATCTCCTGGAGTTTGCTCAATCTCATGTCCATTGAGTTGGTGATGCCATCTACCATTTCATCCCCTGTTACCCAGTTCTCCTCTTGCCCTCAGTCTTTCCTATTAGGGTCTTTTCCAGTGAGTTGGCTCTTCTCATCGAGTGGCTTAAGTATTGGAGCTTCAGCATCAGTCCTTCCAATGAATTTTCAGGGTTGATTTCCTTTAGGATTGACTGGTTTGATCTCCTTGCTGTAAGGGCCTCTTAAGAGTCTTCTCCAGCACCACAATTCGAAAACATCAGTTCTCTGGTGCTCAACCTTCTTCATGGCCCAACTGTCACATCCATATATGACTACTGGAAAAATCATAGTTTTGACTATACAGACTTTTTTTGGCAAAGTGACATCTCTACTTTTTAATATGTTGCCCAGGTTTGTCATAGCTTTTCTTCCAAAGAGCAAGTGATGTGAAGATTCAGTTCAGTTCAGTCACTCAGTCGTGTCTGACTCTTTGCGACCCCATGAATCGCAGCACGCCAGGCCTCCCTATCCATTACCAACTCCCGGAGTTCACTCAGACTCATGTCCATCGAGTCAGTGATGCCATCCAGCCATCTCATCTTCTGTCGTCCCCTTGTCCTCCTGCCCTCAATCCCTCCCATAATCAGAGTCTTCCAATGAGTCAACTCTTCGCATGAGGTGGCCAAAGTACTGGAGTTTCAGCTTTAGCATCATTCCTTCCAAAGAAATCCCAGGGCTGATCTCCTTCAGAATGGACTGGTTGGATCTCCTTGCAGTCCAAGGGACTCTCAAGAGTCTTCTCCAACACCACAGTTCAAAAGCATCAATTCTTCAGTGCTCAGCTTTCTTCACAGTCCAACTCTCACATCCATACATGACCACAGGAAAAACCATAGCCTTGACTAGATGGACCTTTGTTGGCAAAGTAATATCTCTACTTTTCAATATGCTATCTAGGTTTGTCAAAACTTTTCTTCCAAGGAGTAAGCGTCTTTTAATTTCATGGCTGCAGTCACCATCTGCAGTGATTTTGGAGCCCCCAAAATTAAAGTCTGACACTGTTTCCACTGTTTCCCCATCTATTTCCCATGAAGTGATGGGACCGGATGCCATGATCTTCGTTTTCTGAATGTGGAGCTTTAAGCCAACTTTTTCACTCTCCTCTTTCACTTTCATTAAGAGGCTTTTGAGTTCCTCTTCACTTTCTGCCATAAGGGTAGTGTCATCTGCATATCTGAGGTTATTGATATTTTTCCTGGCCTTCTTGATTCCAGCTTGTGATCTTCCAGCCCAGCATTTCTCATGCATATGTTAAATATGCATAAATGCATATATGTTAAATAAGCAGGGTGACAAGGTGTGAAGATTACTAGTGCTTAATTGTGAGATAAGGACATCAAGTTGAAGTCTTGTCTTTTTGACTAACCAAGTATATGACTTCCTTAAGTAACTTTATCTATTTGGTTAATAAACAGTCAGTTTTTTTTTAATTACGGTATAGTTCACTTACAGTTTTATATAAGCTTCAGTTGTATAACATAATGATTCACAACTTTTAAAGGTTATACTCCATTTATAGTCACTCTGAAATATTGCCTATATTCCACATTATGTATAATATACCCTTGTAGTTTATGTATTTTATACCAAATTGTCTGTACTTCTTAACCCAGCAGTTTTCTCATCTGTAAAATGAGACAACTGGCTTGGGTGATCTCTGAAGCACTGAAAATTTTGTTTTTATGAATTTTACTTTAGTTGTCAAATTAGTGCTGAACATCATAATGCTGAGCAAGATTTAGAAAACTCAGTATCTTTAGCCAATCAATAATTCTATTTTTTAAATCTTCTGTTCACTATAGAACAACATAAAATGGCAGCACTTGCTACTATATTATATGGTTATTTCATATTCTAACCAAGGAGCAAAATAATTTCATAAAAATACAAACCACTCTTTACTATTTTTAATTCAAGGAAATTTTATGCCTTTGGTATGATCCTAGCAAGAATATAAAGTTTGTTCCTATAACTCACTGAGTCCAAGGCAATGGGGATAAAAACAATATCACCAAAAATAATAGTAACTACAGTCAGTCAGTTCAGTCGCTCAGTCGTGTCCCACTCTCTGCAACCCCATGAACCGCAGCCTGCCAGGCCTCCCTGTCCATCATCAACTCCCGGAATTCACCCAAACTCAAGTAACTAACATTTAGGTAAATTGGAAAGCAATGAACACACATCATGTCTTTTAATATTCAGAACCCACATCTGAGAGTTAAGTACTAATTTTACTCTGTTATAAATGAGAATAGCTGAGATTTAGCAAAGCCATAATTTTCCAAGTCAGAAAGTTCTCAGTAGTGGAGTTGGAACCATATTCTGAGTCTTTCTTATCTGAAATCTTCTTAATTCTATCATCCTGTGAGGGCATTAAAACAGATTGTGAGTTCCTCTGAAGGATGAATGGGATTTCTTCACAAATTGAATGAAACTCAAGAAATAGAGTCATGACAAAGTTGTTAAATGCTGGCTTTGCATCCATTCCCCTGCCACCATGCTGTGTTGCTAGAAAATGAAAATATTTTGAAACTCACATTAGAGAATAAAATATAAGGAAATGAATCAGAACCCACTCTTTCCTCCTTTATTTGTAGCAGAATATAACAGGCAAAGGGATATTTCTTCTTTACTGACCTCTGCCATAGAGCAATTCAGCATTTCTTGCACCTTCTTTTCCAGTGACCAGAATATTAGGTGTGCATGCATAAGTGCTAAGTCACTTCGATTACGTCTGACTCTTCGCAGCCCTTTGGACTGTAGCATACCAGGCTCTTCTGTCCATGGGATTCTCCAGGCAAGAATACTGGAGTGGGTTGCCATGCCCTCGTCCAGGGGATCTTCCCAATCCAGGGATCGAACCTTTGCTTCTTATGTCTCTGGCACTGGCAGGCAGGTTCTTTACCACTAGCACCCCCTGGGAAGCCCAAATATTAGGCATGGGGATGTAATTCACAATGACATGTTTGAAATCTCAACATATGTAAACAATCATATGGTCAGAGTTTACAAGAAAGGTTATCGGAAAGAACTTTTTGTGTGAAAATAGTTACAACTTCATAGGTAATTATTAATATTTTTATCTGCATGTCAGAAAAAATTAATGAGATTCTCAAGCTGTGGTATGATTTTTGACCTGTTGATATGAAGCAGGAAGCAAACTTAACACCTTCCCCATCAACAGTTTCTGTTTCATTATGAATTTTTCATAATCATGGATCCTGTTGCTTTCTTTTAACTTGTAAAGTGTTGATTTAGTAATAGTGGGGTGTTAATTTTGTGTGCTAAGGTTTGTTAAAGCTACAGATTTCAGATAAAAGGAAAAAAAACAGTGACTAATTCAGAAGATTCTTAAAAGTGTAATTGGGGGAAAAAAATCACATTACTAAGAGTAGATCATGACTGTCTACTCCTTCCGTAAGCTCCAAATTAGATTATTATTTTCTTTTATCATATATCTTATGAAGCATTTGTACATTTTCAGTCAAATTTAGAATACACAGTCTTCCCTGGTGCCTCAGATGTAAAGAATCTGCCTGCAATGAGGGAGATTTGGCTTCAATCCCTGGGTTGGGAAGATCTTCTGGAGAAGGAAATGGCAACCCACTTCAGTATTCTTGCCTGGAGAATTCCTTGGACAGCTATGGTCCATAGGGTTGCAAAGAGTCAGACATGACTGAGCGACTAACACTTTCACTTTTCCTGTATATGTGTGTGTGTGTGTGAATATATAAGTACGTATATATAAATGTGAAAGAAAATTCACTAGAGATTTCCTTAGCATGTCCTTTGCGGAGAAAGCAAAATTTAAGAATTTGTTGGTTTGTTCATTTGTTACACAGTTTGCTGTGAGTGGACTAAGCACCCACAAGGTGTGAGAAGAATATGAGAAAGTGGTACACAAACCTGCATTCCCTTTTGTAGAGTGTACAACCTAGTGAGTGAAAAACACAGGAAATAAGAAAATTCATTTTCTAATTGTGCATGACAATAAGTGCTTGAAGAACAGAACACAGGGATCAGTGATGGAGGGGGAGGAATTGGGGAGGATATAGTAAGTTGTCTGGGATGACTTCATTGAAAAGATATGGATAAAGACAATAGTCAGTTTAACAAGGAAAGGGAGCTACAGTGTTCTAGGAAGGGGAGATAATAAACAGGTGTAAAAAGTCCATAAAAGAGAAAGTATTGGAAGTACTTTAGACCAGTGTGGCTAAAGTGCAGAGACCAAGTGGGAGCTACATTCAGGATGCAGGTGGAGAGGAAGCTGAATAGGTCATGAGGGGAATGGAAACCACAGTAAGACAGCAGGAGAGTGATAAAACTCAATTTATGTCTGTGAAAAATCTTTCAGTCTGCCATATGAAAAATGGACTAAAGGGGTGCATGTTCAGAAATAAATTATTTGGAATGCTTTTGTTGAAGTCTGGCAAGTGCAGAAAAAGTGAATGCCAATTTGAGGAAAAAAATGTAGAAAAAGTGAAAGCCAATTTGAGATAGACTTGGTCAGACTTGTTACATGTGGAGATGAGGAAAAGAACAAATGAAAAAAGATCAATCAAAACATAGGAGGGCAGAACATTTTAATGTTCTCTACATAGGCATATGTATTGGTCAAAACTCACCAAAACACCCTATGATATGGGCATTTTTATATTAAAAGAAAAAAATGTATACAGACATTGAACACTAAATCTGTATGCTGATTAATTTAGGGGAATGTGTACTGATATCTGCAAGTTACTTTGAAATACTTAAAAAATAAAATGGATTCAATGAAACGATAGAGGGATGAATAGATACATAAGAAAATAAGCAAAGTAAATATTAATATTATTGTTAAAAAGCCTTATAGTTTCTGGTAACTTTGTAGAGCTACTTGGAAATACATATCAAATGCATTACAAATGCAGATTTTTTTGACCTAGTTATTCTACCTCTAGAAAAATGTCTTGTGGAATAATCAGAGATACATATAAAGATTTATTACATAATGTTTAGAGAAAGATAATGTTTAGTAAAAAGATAAACAAAATCTATAAATAAGCATGTGGATTAAATATAGTATATCCACTTGATTAAATTCTATTATCCTCAATATCATTCTGTAGGAAAAAATTTAAGCAACCATAAAAAAAAAGATTTGTAATATATTACCCATATTTTGTAAGCACACCTTGTAAATAGTATTTAAAACATCATTAGTGTTTTATCAAAATGTTAGCAATTATTAAAAATTACATTATTTTCATCTTGTGTATTTTCAGTTTTCATATTTTCTACAATATTAAATACATCTACTTCCTTAATAAAAAGTAGCATGTAATTTTAAAAGAATTCTGCCATAATTATTTAAAATTAGATACCAAGATAAACAATATTGTCTACAATATTAGAAATAAGACTAAAATATAGAGATAGATATGGCTACTTTAAAAATGTATTCAGAAACAATATTTTTAGCTATACAACTCCTAATTATATGTTGTATAGAGAAGCAAAGAGTCTCCATGAGGTTTTAGAAATAGCTAAAGAGAATTGGTGCCAGACAAAGAAGCCAAGAAGGTTGTTGGCTGACATTTAAAACCTCAAAGCAAAGACAGGAAAATCACTGTTTGCGTAGGACAAGTCTTGCTATGCCTGGAGAAAATTGTTTGTGTTTTGTTTTGCTTTGTTGTTGGATTTTATGTTTTTGTTTCCGTTGCTTTAGTTTTGGTTTTGGTTTCTTTGGTTAAGGTAATTGAAGTTCTATGACCCACTGACCTCCTTATACCATTAAATTAACCTTTGACTAAAAAATGATGGATTTTTTTCCCTGTGGTTGACATATTTCCTCTAAGACTCAGATTTCTGGAATTTCTATCAGATAAATTTTAAAACTTTCTCATAGTAGTCATTAGTATAATGGGTGAAAAATGCAACTTTAGATGAGTTCCTTTAGACTACTTTCTGAATAATAAAGCCCAAAGAACCTAAAGAACATTGAATTATCTACTGACATCAGGCTAAATAGTTTTCAAATTTATATTTAGTTCTGTATTATTTGATGTCTTAATAGGTCACTTTAATTGATATCAAAATAAGTTAAGTTTTCTGAAGAAAGGAGTGGTTAGCAGTGCATTTGAAAATAGAATGAAAATATTTGAGATTAACATAGTTTGTAACAATGATATAAACTAAAATGAAATATATTAAAAATAGTTGAGAAGTCATGTATCTTCATTGTCAGTATCAACTGAGTATAAACAAGATTGGAGAGTATTGGCTTCAAAATTGTGCATTAAATCCAAAACTAGGTGACTAAAATCTCATTATTTGCCAAGATCAAGAATCAGTTGCCAAAAAAACTAATGCCATTTTAATGATACAGGATCAATTGTGTCTAGATTAACTATCTGTTCATATTTCATTATGACTAGGAGTAATACTTTCCATTTTTATTGTTCACATTTTAACAGCTCACTATACAAAACACTACTTAGATGATGAAAGGTTTGTTTTCCACATTGAATATCTTAAAATTCTGCATAATTGCCAGAAGAATCAAATGGTAACATAATATTAATAAATGTCTTCAAATGTTTAAGAACTTCCATTTTTAAAGTGAATTAACTTCAATGAGGTACCAGAAGGCTAAATGAGCAACAAATAGAGATATTATTCATGTTTCTTTTCAATATATGCTTTTCCCTCTGTGAATGCTTACATTATGCCTTATTCTTCAATTTCTAGCATTTGGCCCAATGTCTGTAATATTTAGTCAATATTTGTGAATATTGGTGGAATGAATAAATGAATAGAGAAAGACACAGTTTCCTAAATTAGGCATTATTTTTTTCTAACAAAACCATTCACTAGAGTATTTTGATCCTAAAAGGAGTATTTTGTCATGTTTAATATTTTTAAAAATTGTACTTATGTAAGTGTACAACATGATGATTTGATGTACGTATATGCAGTGAAATGATCATTTCAGTCAAGATGATTGACATATTCATCTCTTCTCTTCACCTTACCTTTCATGTGTGGATGGTGAGAGCACCTGACCTACCTTTTGGCACACTTCTGGTATTAATACAGTCTTGACTGTACATTAGGTCACTAGACTTATTGGTCCCACATATCTGCAACATTGAACCAGAATAAAACTATTTTAAAGTTAAAAACAAAAAAACTCAAAACAAAACAAAAAACCCTGTCCAAAAAAATGGAAGCGATGACAATGTAGTCACTGGAATGATTTAAGCAAAATCTACATCACTATTTTCAGAAGCGTTAGAGAAGAAAATCCTTGCTTTCACAGGCACCTTGTTTTAAATTCTAACTCCTTTATCTACCAGAGGCTTTCCCTCATTGTCATTTAAATTTGCTGTCATCTTTTCTATCCTAAAACAAATCCTATTTTTGCTACTATCCTATATCTCACCTTCTTTTTGCAGCCTGTTTCCTATAATACCACTATCGTATCATTGTATCATATTAACCCGTTATTCTTCTTCATCACTCCCTCTACTCTAACCCAGTGCTTATTTCCTCGCCACTCCACTGAAGCTACTGTCATCCGAGCTCTAAACAATTCCTCTTTTTAAATGTAATGGACATGAGTGCTCTGCCCCATTTGACAGTCTTAACTTCTTTTGAAGCACTCTCTTCCTTTGGCTTCCATGATAACACATTTTGCTCTTTTTTCCTTTTAAACACTATCTCTATGACCACGCCCTTCATCCTCCTTTTGGCTTTCCCATTCTTTCCCACATCTTTTCATGGTGGTAGAGTTTATCTGCATTCCATCCAGAGCTTGCTTTTTCTCATTCTACCCTCATGAGTCAGTCTCTTATTCCAATTTGTGCATGTGTGCTTGACTCACATATCTCCCAGGTTAGATAATTAAACTCTAAACTCAAAGATGTATGTGCTTATTGAACATCCACATTTGAATGACCCATAGAAATCCAAATACAACATGTCCAAACTACTCCCTTGTTCTTATTGATTTCTAAATCGGCTTTTCTTTCAATAGATAATACAACCAACACACTTCTCCAAGCCAGAGAGCTAGCTGTTAGTCCTGAATTTACCTATACTGTGTCAATCTACCCTGGTGGCTCAGACGGCAAAGTGTCTGCCTACCATGCGGGAGACCCGAGTTCAATCCCTGAGTCTGGAAGATCTCCTGAAGAAGGAAATGGCAACCCACTCCAGTGTTCTTGCCTGGACAATCCCATGGATGGAGGAGCCTGACAGGCTACAATGGGGTTGCAAAGAGTTGGACATGACTGAGCAACTTTACTTGTCAATCTACCAACACACAGGTATCGAAAACGATTAATTCTAGCAGCCAAATGTCATCAAATATATAAAATACACCCTGATAACATATGTCCTTATATCTCTAGTGTCCTTTAAGCTTACTATCTACCAGTTCCCTAGTTTAAGCTCCCATTATCTTCTGCTGAGATAGCTGCCTGGGGCTTCCCTGGTGGCTCAGAGGTTAATGCATCTGCCTGCAATGCGGGAGACCTGGGTTCGATCCCTGGGTTGGGAGATCCCCTGGAGAAGGAAATGGCAACCCACTCCAGTACTCCTGCCTGGAGAATCCCATGGATGGAGGAGCCTGGTGGGCTACAGTCCACGGGGGTGCAAAGAGTCAGACATGACTGAGCAAAGATAGCTGCAATAATTTCCTATCTTATTTCATTGATTTGAGTTCATTTTTAACACAGTAGCCAAAGTAATCTTTTTAAAATATGAGAATGATCATATCACTTCCTTCCATCAAATCCTTTTCTGGCTACCAATTTCTTCCAGGTTATAGTGCAAAATTGTTCAGGATTTGGAATCTATGGTTGGATAGCATCCCCAACTCAGTGGACATGAGTTTGAACAAGCTCCAGGAGTTGGTGATGGACAGGGAGGTCTGGTATGCTGCAATCCATGGGGTCACAAAGAGTTGGACATGACTAAGTAACTGAACTGCACTAAACTATATTCCTAGAGTCATCTCCTAGAAGTATCTTCCTCCTAGCTTACATGTAAACTCTACCCACTGATCTATCAGACTTAGTAACACCATACTCACCTTCATGTCTGGACATTTGATGAGAAATTTCTTTGCTTGAACTGTTCCTCCTTCCAGACTTCATATTGCTAACTTTTAAACTCAGGTGCCATTTATTCCATAAATACCTCCCTGATCTGCCTCCTATATACTCCAATAGCTCCCTTAGTTACTCCTTTAGTTAGAGCACTCACAGTCATTTGTTGTTGCCCTTCAGCCTGAAGGCGCCCAATCTCATCTGATCTCGGAAGCTAAGCAGGGTCGGGCCTGGTTAGTACTTGGATGGGAGCCCACCTGGGAATGCCGGGTGCTGTAGGCTTTTTTATAATTTTGGGGGGGCTTCCCTGGTGGCTCAGAGGTTAAAGCATCTGCCTCCAATGCAGGAGACCCGGGTTCGATCCCTGGGTCAGGAAGATCCCCTAGAGAAGGAAATAGTAACCTACTCCAGTATTCTTGCCTGGAGAATCCCATGGACAGAGGAGCCTGGTGGGCTACAGTCCACGGGGTCATAAAGAATCGGACACGACTGAGAGACTTCACTTCACTTAGATAATAAACTCCAGAAAGTGGTATGGTTTGGTATCTAGTTCAGAGTTATATTCCCACTGAGTAGCACAGTGACTATCATATAGCAGATATTCCAAAACAATTTTTTAAGAAAAAAGTAAATATAAAAAAGGAATATTTATTAAATAAAGATAAATAAAATTAATGTTATACAGTCATGAACAATTAACAATAATTTGAGAAAATGAGAAGAACATGGCAGGGATATCTTGAAGACTGTGCAGTGTTTTTAGTTGGAGTTGTGGCCAAATAAATATCAACATCTGAGAAGTGATCAGGTTCAAGAAACTGTCACGTTGAAAGGACCTAGTATGAAGGAGGGGAAGGTTTGTCTTTTCCCTGTTCCTTATTTGAGTTATGGTATTCTGGGTTTGGAGAAGGCAATGGCACCCCACTCCAGTACTCTTGCCTGGAAAATCCCATGGATGGAGGAGCCTGGTGGGCTGCAGTCCATGGGGTCTCGAGTCGGACACGACTGAACGACTTCACTTTCACTTTTCACTTTCATGCATTGGAGAAGGAAATGGCAACCCACTCCAGTGTTCTTGCCTGGAGAATCCCAGGGACAGGGGAGCCTGGTGGGCTGCCGTCTCTGGGGTCGCACAGAGTTGGACACAACTGAAGCTACTTAGCAGCAGCAGCAGCATTCTGGGTTATGCTTCACTCATTGAATGAAACATTGGGAAAGCTATAGTGAATAAGAGAGCACACGGGACAGTAAAATGTCCTAAAACCTTAGAACAGGAATGGTTGAAATAATTAGGGCCAATTAGTGTAGAGAAGACATATAGTTGAAGACTGACTGACTCCAAATATTTGAAAAGCTCTCAGAAAAGAATATTCTCCTTGTATCATTCAGGGTTTAAAATTAGTATGAATGGGTCTACCTGGAGATGAAATATTTCTCATCAGAGAGAGAAATTTCATGTGATCTAGAGTTTTGCAAAGAGGTTTTAGAGGTCATTACCATGTTACTAAAATTATAGAAGCATAGGATAGAGGACTGCTAAGGGTTCAAACATTAGAGCAGGGATCCCCAGTCCCCTGGGCCAGGGACTGCTACTAGTCTGTAGCCTGTTAGGAACTGGGCTGCACAGCAGGTGAGTGGCAGGTGAAACCAAAACCATTGCCCCCCCACCACCTGTGGAAAATTGTCTTCAATGAAATCAATCCCTGGTGCCAAAAAGGTTGGGGACTGCTGCATTAGAGGGTATAGGAAAGGCTCAGGATAGACCAGTGTTCACATATGAAGGTCTGTCGCTAGACTCTTGTTCTATTGTTCCATAAAGATGGCATCAAGAGTGTAACATGAAAACTATGTCAGAGTCAATATTAGGACCAGAATCAGGGAACCACAAGACACAGTAGCAGCATGTTATTCAATAAGGAGAGAATTGTTCAGGTCAAGCTGGATTTAGCAGACAGAGTAATGCTCTTGGGGGACCATTAATAAATGTGAGGACTCTGATTCCCAAATTGAGTTTTTAAGTCTCAAGAGTATATTGGCTATCATCTGATCCTTCAAAATATTCGACAGTCTCTTCAAACGTTAGCATAAATGATAAAACTTACCAACGCAAGAGAGACAAACCTCCATCTGCATCTAAATCCTCCAGTTTTTAGGAGAGGGGGCTGAGGGCCTCCATGATTGAAGGTGGTGTCATTTTTCTGGAATTCTTTGAAAGCTATAGGTAGAGTGAAGCCAGAGAGAGAAAAGGGCATGTCTCAATTTGAGGGAAATTTCCTGTCTCTGAGAGCTGCCAAGAACCTCCCCAATTGTCCTCAGTCAGATCCACTTAGGGAGTTTTGGATTCAGACACTGCCAAACTTCATGTAAGTCAGAGAAGCAGAATTATCTTTGCCCTTAGCCTTTCCTTAGGAAGAACACTGTCCCTTTAGCTCTTTCACATCTGAAAATTAATCTGTGGAAATAACTTTGGCATCAAATATTCCTGGGAAATAAAACCCTTCAAGAACTGTGAATAAATTTATTGGACTTTTACCTGAGAATAATTGTTGGTACCTGGGAAGAAAAGGGATGTCACTAAGAGTGAAGGCGTGTGCCAGGGAAGTGTGTGGATGAGATTTCCCTTTAGGACATGACTGAAGAAAGTGTTCCTGCTTCAAGAGGGCTCTGCTTGCAGCCATCTTGAGTAGATTTTGACTTTGTTTTATGAAAGTTATCCAGAGTCTACATGGATTAAGAATCTTTTGATCTGTTTTGACTTCAAGGACACACCATGCCCTGTTTTAGGTGCCAAGTTTGTGTTCTGTTGAAAACCATTCTTAATAGTTTGGCAGTATCAATGCTAACCCAACAGAGAGATTTCCCATTTTTATGAAACACCCACAAAAAGTCAACATTGTGGTTTTTAGCATCCATTCACCAAATAACAGAGTAATAAAAACAGATTGGAAGGACTTGAAAGCACTCAAGATATTTTACTCTGGCATCTAATATGATTTCAACAAAGTATTTTGTAGCTTAGCTAAGATAAAATGGACAAGGAAAATGTATTTATTGAGTATCTGTCTTGTTTTCAGAAATTTAAGAAAAGTACAGAGTACCTATCAAAAACTGACCTTATTCTGAAAAGTCATTAATTTGATGGATGAGAAAAAATAAGCATACAAAAATTTTAAATTTTTTTAAAATTTAAAGGCAGTACATAATACCCAAGGCAGTACATAATACAGAAAGGATTTTTCCTTACTCTTCTTCAACATTTGACAATTTCTTTTCTAAAACACATATTGAGTCTGTCATTTTCTTTCTCAGTGGGTGTCACCAATCATCTTTTGCCTGAAATACCTCCTTCATCTGGCTCCTGCATTGCTCTTTGCCCTCCCCAAACAGATCGCCACACAGTAAACTAAACATTTTGAAGCACATCCAATTATGCCATTCTTCTTCATAAGATCCTTCAAGTGATTGCCATTGCGTATATGGAAAAAGCCACAAACCTCACCATGCCACAAGGTCCAGCAGGAGATAGTACTGCCCATCTCTCCAACCTTCTCTTGGGCACCATCCTCCTTCCTCAGTTCAATTCAGTCGCTCAGTCATGTCCAACTCTTTGCGATCCTATGAATCGCAGCACGCCAGGCCTCCCTGTCCATCACCAACTCCTGGAGTTCACTCAAACTCACGTCCATTGAGTCAGTGATGCCATCCAGCCATCTCATCCTCTGTCCTCCCCTTCTCCTCCTGCCCCCAATCCCTCTCAGCATCAGAGTCTTTTCCAATGAGTCAACTCTTTGCATGAGGTGGCCAAAGTACTGGAGTTTCAGCTTTAGCATCATTCCTTCCAAAGAAATCCCAGGGCTGATCTCCTTCAGAATGGACTGGTTGGATCTCCTTGCAGTCCAAGGGACTCTCAAGAGTCTTCTCCAACATCACAGTTCAAAAGCATCAATTCTTCGGGGCTCAGCTTTCTTCACAGTCCAACTCTCACATCCATACATGACCACAGGAAAAACCATAGCCTTGACTAGACGAACCTTTGTTGGCAAAGTAATGTCTCTGCTTTTCAATATGCTATCTAGGGTGGTCATAACTTTTCTTCTAAGAAGTAAGAGTCTTTGAATTTCATGGCTGCAGTCACCATCTGCAGTGATTTTCGAGCCCAGAAAAATAAAGTCTGCCACTGTTTCCACTGTTTCCCCATCTATTTCCCATGAAGTGATGGGACCGGATGCCATGATCTTCGTTTTCTGAATGTGGAGCTTTAAGCCAACTTTTTCACTCTCCTCTTTCACTTTCATCAAGAGGCTTTTGAGTTCCTCTTCACTTTCTGCCATAAGGGTGGTGTCATCTGCATATCTGAAGTTATTGATATTTCTCCCGGCAATCTTGATTCCAGCTTGTGCTTCTTCCAGCCCAGCATTTCTCATGATGTACTCTGCACAGAAGTTAAATAAGCAGGGTGACAATATACAACCTTGATGTACTCCTTTTCCTATTTGGAACCAGTCTGTTCCATGTCCTCCTTCCTATGCCCACTCAATTCTGGGACTTTTCCTATGCTATCCTTTCTCCTAATATACTATCCTTCTAAGCCCTCCTTGGGGCTAGATCTTCCCCATCAGTTAGGAATCAGCCTAAGTATCACCTTCCCAGAGAGACCTTCCTTGAACACTGAGTTTGAAGACTACCTCTGTCACTTTCCACTTCAGCATTTTAGGACATTATTCAGCTTTACCATTTTTGAATGTTTAAAATCAAACTGCATGTTTTGCCTGTACTTCATTCCTTGTCCCACTTAAGATTTTTGAAGCAGGAGCCCTGTTTGTCTTCTCCATATGGTTTCACAGCCCAAGAGCCTGCTTTGGAGTAAGTGCTTAATACATAGGTTGAATGAATGGCTGAATAAATGCACACACATTTTTTCAAAGGTAGCCTGATATTTTCCAAACTATACAATGCTTCATATAAATATAAATCAGATAGTGAAACAGAGACAAGAAGAATTGGGCAATGAATTCAATATCAGTGAAGGAGAAATGAGGCTAACGGAGGAATGTTGTTAAATATTCTCTTTGCTCGGTGTGTGAAGCAGAGTTTGGAAACACTGGCTGTTAAAAATGCTGAAGAAAAGTATAGGCTTACACAGACTAACAGATTCAGTTGCAGGTTTATGTAGAAGATAGGTCTTGAGTTAAGTCTTGAAAGCAATGTGGAACTGAGTTGGCATGGAAAGATTAATAAAAATGATGAGTTAACCATGCAAAGCTGCAGAAGCAGGAAACCTGGAATTATATAGCTTCATGGGGGCACTAAGAAATCCTAACTTCCTGATTTGTAGACATAGCTCTCCACAGAATTAGATTTCTGAATCCTCTGCTCACCTACCTAAATGCCTTGGTTTTATTTCCAAGCAGTTCTTTTCTTAATGTTTCTTAGAACATGCCTTCCTTTGGAGGGGGGAGGGAAGTCATGAGAAATGAAAAAGTCAGAATGCTTTACTCTGTAATCCCTCTCAAAATTTTAGATTTTATTGGAGATTATGTAATGTTTTTACCTCTATTCATTTTATTAAAAGGCTGGTGACATTTCAGAAGATGCCTACATCTGAGAATTACTCATAGCCAAGAAGGTCTATTCGTCATCTAGGGCTCTCCTGTCAATGAAGCCAAATGGGAGCAAAAAAGAGTATGACTTTGTTATTTGATTAACACGGCCCCCGCTTAGGGAAAGTTTTTTATCCAGCCCCACACTGTGGATCTTGAGACAAGACTATGCCGGAGGCTAGGATGATTAAAACTGGCCTTCCCCCAGTGTATCAGAAACCTCTTATGTACTTCTTTAGATTCTATCCATCCCGCCTCTTCCTCCAGCCACTGCTACAAAACAAGTTCACTGAACCTTTGCTTAAGTGTCACTTAAGTGCATCCTGACAATGCTCATTCTCATCTCAGACTCATTTCAGGGCTCTGCTTCTGCCATGGGGCTTCTCATATGCTGCAGGGATATTCTGGATACTCATTCAGGAACAGAAGGAAGGTTGGGGAGTTAATGCCCAGAAGCCCATTTTTGACCAAAGGACCAGGGGCTGATGGATAAATGCTTTCTCTTTTGTCTTCTGGTAAATAGCTCTGAGGCATATTTCATATGTTTGTTTTAAAAGTCACATTGAATCAAGCCACAGTCATCTACTATGGATAATTAGATAACACATTCTTGTATTGGCTTTTTTGCTTGTTTCTTCCATTTTCTGGCTTATTCCTCTCCTTCCCACAAACAAATCTTTGTCTCAAGCTCGTTTGTAGGGGAAAGGAAGCCAAAGCTAAAACATCTATTAAAACAAAGCAAGAATTACTCAAATGGCAAGATGCCAAGAGTACTCAAAAAGGTCTGTAACCCAAAATAGTATTCAGTTCAGTTCAATTCAGTCTCTCAGTCATGTCTGACTCTTTGCGACCCCATGGACTGCAGCATGCCAGGCTTCCCTTTCCATTACCAACTCCCCGGAGCTTCCTCAAACTCATGTCCATTGAGTCAGTGATGCCATCCAACCATCTCACCCTCTGTTGTTCCCTTCTCTTGCCTTCAATCTTTCCCAGCATCAGAGTGTTTTCCAATGAGTCAGTTCTTTGCATCAGGTGGCCAAAATATTGGAGTTTCAGCTTCAGCATCAGTCCTTCCAGTGAATAATCAGGACTGATCTCCTTTAGGATTGACTGGTTTGATCTCCTTGCAGTCCAAGGGACTCTCAAGAGTCTTCTTCAACACCACAGTTCAAAAGCATCAATTCTTCAGTGCTCAGCTTTACTTTATGGTCCAACTCTCACATCCATACATGACTACTAAAAAAAACATAGTTTTAACTATATTGACCTTTGCCATGCAAGAAATTCACACTTCAACATATCACCATTGCAAACACTAGCCACTGTTACAGAAATAAATACCTTTTGAGATGGTTATTGGGATGAGAAACTGGTGCTAGGTTGGTCAGACAAGAGCCAAGTAACCCAAAGAAAGTACAGGGAAGATGGAGTTCTTTAACCAGGCAATATCCTGAGGACTGCAGGGTGGATCGCTAAGGGAAACACTGAGAAGAGAGGTGATATGATACTGAACACAATCTTTATATGCTACTCAGTGTTGCCCCGAGTTGGCACAAGATGTGAAACTTGTAACAGCTGGCACTCTGCTGCTTTTTCCCTTTGTTCAGCTTGCTATTGGTCAAAAGCACATGGGGGTTTTTACAATTTAAACATACCTTAATAATTTCACAAATGACTAAAACCATTCCTTACATGGTGATCAACAGCAAAAGCTGCCATTTTGATACGGACAACAGAACATGAATTATTGAGGTCATCATAGCAAAACACAGCCTGTTTTACTCATAGGAAAGGGTAAACCTAGGCTGATAGACCCGAGAACTTTAGCTCTCTGCCATGCCCTACTTAGCCTCAATAGAATCATAGCTCAAGAGTGTTCCAAGGAAATTTGTAGATAAGGAAACAGAGTACTGGTAGGGTGGCAAGCATGGTAAGGGCAGGGGTCCAGTTCTTCTGACTTACAAATCAGACTGTTATGTTTTCTCTGATTGCTGTACCTTCTTAAAGGGAAAAATGAATTAGGTTGGGGTGGGTAGCAAGGGCAGGTCTAGGTCATAATAATACATCCTATCTTGGAGAATTTGTTGTTTTCCTTCTTTTATAAAAGTCTTTGCTTTTTGTTTCGTTCATATGAGTATTCTTTCCTCTACTTCCTGCTCCTAATTACTGGAAAATTTTTTTTTATTTTTTTACACACATATACATAATCACCCAAAGTGTTTGTGCCATTCATTCTGTTCTTTTTAGCAAACACTTACTCCCAAGCTCTAAGGCTTCTAAAAGCATCTTAACACATTATTGACTGAAGAAATATTAATGCCACAGGCAATAGGTTCTGCAAAAATCCCCTGGTCAATAATCTGTTAAGAAGTCAGCACTTTGTGTATTTTCCTATCCCAGCCACCCATAAGCCATAGATTCTGATTTAATGTTAAGAGAATACTCTATTGTACTCAAGTAGGTCTTAAAATTTTAAGAGGCTCACTCGTGACTTTCAAAGTAATTTAATTGCTTTTTTGATATTGTTCAAAATTTTTTATATGTTTTTCTTATTATTTTTGAAAATGTTTCTCCTACATTGTGCTTTTTCCTAAGTAAATCAGATATTTTGAAATATTTTTGCTAAACATTTGTTAGCAAATTTAATATATTTGCATGCTATGGGAAACAGTGATAGAACCAACTTTTCCCATTAATATTATGTAGCTAGTTAACCTAAGGGGCCCCAACAGTTCAAAGCTCACATAAATATTAACTTTAATTCCATTGTTATTTTAACCCACAGAGCCCAATAGCTTGACTCCCCGGAGGCAAATCCTCATGAGCACTGTTCAGTTTTAAAATCAGTTCAGAGTTCTGGAATTATTTCTTAGACTCTCTGTTTATTTGGCTCACTAATCCTGATTTTTTGTTGTTGTTGTTTTGACCTCACAAACATGTAAGTGAAATGGATCAGTATAGAAATTTGAGTATTTATAACTATCATATTTTTCATTTGATTGCTAAGTGTATTTTGATTGGAACAAGTAAAACTCCAATATACAGTCAGCAAATATTTTACAAATGGAAATGTCAGAAGAATCTAAAGTGAGTTGACTGGTGAGTCAGTTTTAATTATTTTCTAAATAGAAATTTTCAGATCTTTGAATACTTTAAATCCAAAAAATTTAATCAAACAAATGAACATTCATTACTCAATAGGAACTTACTGACAAATGTGGGAAATATGCTAAAAGGAAAACAAAGAGCATGTAGAACATGTTATTTTCATATTATTTCCTGATGAATGGTTGATTCAATAAGCATACTCAAATCCTGTCTTCCTGCTTCTCTTTATACAATTAGCCAAATACTTGTTTCTCCATGTCCTTTGTTTTTTTAATAAAAGGGACCATCTTGGTTGGCAGCACCACTCTATCCTTCAACCCATCAACAATATAATGAAATCTCCCTTCATTAAATATTCTGTAATTAAGGAGAAAAATTAAGTTCTGTTTGCCTAATCCAATCAATTGGGTTTCATTTACTGGGTGCACATCCAAACTGCTACACCTTCATATTCAATATACATGCAGCCAGGACCAATGTTAACCACTAAGGATCATTGTCCACCACAGACCAACATGTAAAAGGTAGCTATAGACAACAACAACTGTGCTAACAATGGGATAGAAATCGCCTCCTAACAAAGTATTCTATAGTGATTGAATGTTACTTTATTCATATGGTGTTAATTAGCTGTGTATTAATTACGATGAAATAGCACAGAGATTTTTGTTAATGATTAAGCCTTTTGGTTTGTTTGTTTGCTACAATGCAGTTCTCCTAAGTTTCAGTGATAGTCTTCTTTGATTATTGGGAAATGCTAAGAAAAATAATTATCCTTAATTATGCTGGCAGTTAGAAAAGATATTACATTGTAAATCTAAATCAAGTGAGAAGCTTGGGGATTTCAGTTCTTATGCTATTCCAATGTTATAATCAATTTCCCTCCTTGCCCAAATTTGTATAGAAGTGAAGTGAGAGTTAGCTTGATCCCTTTTAGTTTGGATTGCATGCAGGAAAATAACTTTTTTCCCTATTGTATTGCCATACAGCTAATTTACAATATTGTGCTATTTTTTTCTGTACAGCAAGATGACTCAGTAATACACATATATACATTTTTTTATTCTTTTCCATTATGGTTTATCCCAGGAGATTGGATATAGTTCCCTGTGCTATACAGTAGGACCTACCTTGTTGTTTATCCTTTCTAAATGTTTGTAGCTAGTAACTCCAAACTCCCAGTATATACCTCTCCTTCCTTCACTCCTCCTTGACGACCACAAATCTGTTGTCTATATCTGAGTCTGTAGCTATTTTGTAGACAAGTTCATTTGTGCCATATTTTAGAGTTACATATATAATTGATATCATGATATTTTTTTCCTTTCTTTCTGACTTACTTCTCTTAGTATGACAGTCTCTTGTTGCATCCATGTTGTTGCAAATGGCTTTATTTCATTCTTTTTAATGACTGAGTATTCCATTGTGTATGTGTACCACATCTTCTTTATCCATTTATCTGTTGATTGACACAATAAAACTCCTAGAAGAGAACACAGACAAAATATTCTCCAACATAAATTGTAACAATGTTTTTCTAGGTCAGTCTCCCAAGGCAATAAAAATAAAAACACAAATAAATAAATGGGACCTAATCAAACTTACACACTTTTCCACAACAGAGTGTTACTTGCTCAGTCGTGTCTGACTCTTTACAACTCCATGGACTGCAGCCTCTGTCCATGAAATTCTCCAGTAAAGAATACTGGAGTGGATTGCCATTCGCTTCTCCAGGGGATCTTTCTGGTGCAGAGAAACCATAAAAAACAAACAAACAAACAAACAAAAACCAGCCTATGAAATGGAAGAAAGCATTTTCAAATGATGCAACAGATAAGGGCACCTATACAACTCAACAACAAAAATTAAAAAAATGAGCAGAAGACCTTAATAGACATTTGCCGAAGAAAACACACAGATGGGCAGTAGGCACATGAAAAGATGCTCAGCATCATTGGTGGCGTAGTGGTAAAGAAGCCACCTACCAATGCAGGAGACACTGGAGATGCAGGTTCGATCCCTGGATCAGGAAGATCCGCTGCATAAGGACTTGGCAACCTGCTCCAGTGTTCTTGCCTGGGAAATTCCATGGACAGAGGAGCCTGGAGGGCTACAGTCCATGGTGTCTCAAAAGAGTTGGACACGACTGAGAGACTGAGCACAAGCACACAATTAATTATTAGAGAACTGCAAATCAAAACTACAGTGAGGTAAACCTCAATCTGGTCACAGTGGCCCTCATTAAAAAGTCTACAAATAACCAGCAATGGAGAGGATGTGGAGAAACGGGAATCTTCCTACACTGTTGGTGGGATTGCAAGTGGGTGCAGCTACTATGGTAAATAGTGTAAATGTTCCACAGAAAACTAAAAATAAAACCTCTGTGTGATCCAGCCATCCATTTCCTGGGAATACACCTAGACAAAACTGTAATTCAAAAAGGTACATGCACCCTTATGTTCACAGTATCACCATTCACAGTACTCAGGAAAATAACTTTTATATAGAGGTAAATGGTTATGGGCTTCCCTGGTGGCTCAGATGGTAAAGAATCTGCCTGTAATGTAGGAGACAGGGATTTGATCCCTGGATCAGGAAGATCCCCTGGAGAAGGGAATGGCTGTCCACTCTAGTATTCTTGCCTAGAGAATTTCATGGATAGAGGAGCCTGGTGAGCTACATAGTCCACGGGTCAAAAAGAGTCAGCCTCAACTGAGTGACTAATACTTTGTTTTCACTTTTCAAATGGTTATTATTGGTCACAATTACTTTGGTAGGCAAGGGAGACGTAAGAGAATTTAAAAATTCAATTATGAATGTCCAAACAAGCGTATAATATTCTAGAAGTACCACTATTTATCTAATTAAAGTGATATGTTTGACTTTTTTCCTATAATGCTTCCTTTTATTAAACTAGATGAGAGATTGCTCATAGGTGTAATAGATGGGTGATAGTGTGATAAAGTAACAAAGCACACCATCAAAAGGCCAGGTAGGAAAAATGTATTGAATGCTCTGTCTACTCACCCTACCCTTTAATTAATACTAACTTAGAGACCAGGGAAATTGAGAAGGTACATCTGCATAGGACCCATCCATGCTAAGGACCCACTCCAGGGCTCAGAGGATCCTTGGCATAAAACTTACTGTATTCAGCACCACATAGACAACTTTTTTTTTTTTTTTAAGAGCAATCTAAATCAAACCATGACTCCAGATAAAGGATATAGGTAAAATCTACATTGAAAAAGTTTCTATCTCTAAATTATGAGCTGTTGAGAATAAAAGAATAGTAAAGTTAAGACCCAGACTAAAGAATCTGCCTGCAATGCAGGAGACCCAGATTCGATCTCTCAGTCAGGAAGATCTCCTAGAGAAGGAAATGCCTGCTGGCTCCAGTATTCTTGCCTGGAGAATCCCATGGACAGAGGAACCTGACAGAGAAAAGCCAATGTGGTTGCAAAGAGTCAGACATGACTGAGTGACTTTCACTTTCACTACTGTGAAACTTAAGCATAAGGTAAGATACAAAGAGAAAGCTCCAAGTGAAGTTCCCTATCTCCATCTGAGAAGAATTAACAATGAAAATAGAAAGAGAAATTAAGGAAACAATCCCATTCACCATTGCAGTGAAAAGAATAAAATACTTAGGAATATATCTACCTAAAGAAACAAAGCAAGAGAGTTCCAGAAAAACATCTATTTCTGCTTTATTGACTATGCCAAAGACTTTGACTGTGTGGATCACAATAAACTGTGGAAAATTCTTCAAGAGATGGGAATACCAGAACACCTGATCTGCCTCTTGAGAAATCTGTGTGCAGGTCAGGAAGCAACAGTTAGAACTGGACATGGAACAACAGACTGATTCCAAATAGGAAAAGGAGTACGTCAAGGCTGTATATTGTCACCCTGCTTTTTTAACGTCTATGCAGAGTACATCATGAGAAACGCTGGACTGGAAGAAACACAAGCTGGAATCAAGATTGCCGGGAGAAATCTTAATAACCTCAGATATGCAGATGACACCACCCTTATGGCAGAAAGTGAAGAAGAACTAAAGAGCCTCTTGATGAAAGTGAAAGAGGAGAGTGAAAAAGTTGGCTTAAAGCTCACCAATCAGAAAACGAAGATCATGGCATCCGGTCCCATCACTTCATGGCAAATAGATGGGGAAACAGTGGAAACAGTGTCAGACTTCATTTTTTTGGGCTCCAAAATCACTGCAGATAGTGATTGCACCCATGAAATTAAAAGACGCTTACTCCTTGGAAGGAAAGTTATGACCAACCTAGATAGCATATTCAAAAGCAGAGACATTACTTTGCCAACAAAGGTTCATCTAGTCAAGGCTATGGTTTTTCCAGTAGTCATGTATGGATGTGAGAATCGGACTGTGAAGAAGGCTGAGCGCTGAAGAATTGATGCTTTTGAACTGTGGTGTTGGAGAAGACTCTTGAGAGTCCCTTGGACTGCAAGGAGATCCAACCAGTCCATTCTGAAGATCAGCCCTGGGATTTCTTTGGAAGGAATGATGCTGAAGCTGAAACTCCAGTACTTTGGCCACCTCATGCAAAGAGCTGACTCTTTGGAAAAGACTCTGATGTTGGGAGGGATTGAAGGCAGGAGGAGAAGGGGACGCCAGAGGATGAGATAGCTGGATGGCATCACTGACTCTATGGACTTGAGTCTGAGTGAACTCCGGGAGTTTGTGATGGACAGGGAGGCCTGGCGTGCTGTGATTCATGGGGTTGCAAAGAGTTGGACATGACTGAGTGACTGAACTGAACTGAAAGAAACAAAAGACCTATATATATAAAACTATAAAACACTGCTGAAAGAATCAAAGATGACACTAATATATGGAGAAATTTACCTTGTTCATGGATCAGAAGAATCAATATAGTGAAAATGAGTATACTACCTAATCTATAGATTCAATGCAATCCCTATCAAGCTACCAATGGTATTTTTCACAGAGCTAGAACAAATAATTTCACAATTTTTATGGAAATACAGAAAACCTTGAATAGCCAAAGCAATCTTGAGAAAGAAGAATAGAACTAGAGGAATCAATCTGCCTGACTTCAGGCTCTACTACAAAGCCACAGTCATTAAGACAGTATGGTACTGGCACAAAGACAGAAATATAGATCAATGGAACAAAATAGAAAGCCCAGAGATAAATCCACGCACCTATGGACACCTTATCCTTGACAAAGGAGGCAAGAATATGCAATGGAGAACAGACAATCTCTTTAACAAGTGGTGCTGGGAAAACTGGTCAACCACTTGTAAAAGAATGAAACTAGAACACTTTCTAACACCATACACAAAAATAAACTCAAAATGGATTAAAGATCTAAAGGTAAGACCAGAAACTGTAAAACTCCTAGAGGAGAACATAGGCAAAACACTCTCTGACATACATCACAGCAGGATCCTCAATGACCCACTTCCCAGAATATTGGAAATAAAAGCAAAAATAAACAAATGGGACCTAATTAAACTTAAAAGCTTCTGCATAACAAAGGAAACTATAAGCAAGGTGAAAAGACAGCCTTCAGAATGGGAGAAAATAATAGCAAATGAAGCAACTGACAAACAACTAATCTCAAAAATATACAGGCAACTCCTGCAGCTCAATTCCAGAAAAATAAATGACCCAATCAAAATGTGGGCCAAAGAACTAAACAGACATTTCTCCAAAGAAGACATACATATGGCTAACAAACACATGAAAAGATGCTCAACATCACTCATTATCAGAGAAATGCAAATCAAAACCACAATGAGGTACCATTTCATGCCAGTCAGAATGACTGCGATCCAAAAGTCTACAAGCAATAAATGCTGGAGAGGGTGTGGAGAAAAGGGAACCCTCTTACACTGTTGGTGGGAATGCAAACTAGTACAGCCACTATGGAGAACAGTGTGGAGATTCCTTAAAAAACTGGAAATATAGAACTGCCTTATGACCCAGCAATCCCACTGCTGGGCATACACACCGAGAAAACCAGGATTGAAAAAGACACATGTACCCCAATGTTCATTGCAGCACTGTTTATAATAGCCAGGACATGGAAGCAACCTAGATGTCCATCAGCAGATGAATGGATAAGAAAGCAATGGTACACATACACAATGGAGTATTACTCAGCCATTAAAAAGAATACAGTTTGAATCAGTTCTAATGAGGTGGATGAAACTGGAGCCTATTATACAGAGTGAAGTAAGCCAGAAAGAAAAATACCAATACAGTATACTAACGCATATATATGGAATTTAGAAAGATGGTAACGATAACCCTGTATGTGAAACCGCAAAAGAGACACAGATGTATAGAACAGTCTTTTGGACTCTGTGGGAGAGGGTGAGGGTGGGATGATTTGGGAGAATGGCATTGAAACATGTATATTATCACATGTGAAATGAATCGCCAGTCCAGGTTCAATGCATGATACAGGATGCTCAGGGCTGGTGCACTGGGATGACCCAGAGGGATGGTAGGGGAGGGAGGTGGGAGGGGGGTTAAGGATGGGGAACATGTGTACACCCATGGCAGATTCATGTTGATGTATGGCAAAACCAATACAATATTGTAAAGTAATTAGCCACCAATTAAAATAAATAAATTTATATTTAAAAAAAAAAAACAATGACAAAACCACAGAGGCATTATTTTTCTTATCTTTTTTTTTAGTTTTTTTTTAAAATAATGTTTTCCTGAACATTCAGACCTCTGGGTTGAATTGGAAGAATGAGCCAAAGCTGAATTTCCTTTTTACCTGGAAGAAAAAGAAATATTCCTAAGTATTAGTTCCCTAGGATTGCCATAAAAAAGTTCCACAGACTGAGTACCTTAAACAAAGAAATGTCTCACAGTTCTGAAGGCAAAATGTTAGCAGACTTGGTTCCTTATGAGAGCTGTGAGGGGGAATCTGCTCCATGCTTCCCACCTAGTTTCTTGTGCTTTTTGTGGAAATCTTTGATATTTCTTTACTTATAGATGTATGACCCCAGTCTCAGCCTTCAGCATTGCATGTCATTATCCCTTTTTATTTGTTCCTGTCACCATGTTCAAATTTCCCTTTTTAAAAGATATAGTCACAATAGGTTAGGGTCCACCCTAATAACGTTATCTTAACTTGATCATGTGGAGATGCTCTTTTTCCAAATAAGGTCACATTCATTGGGGGTTAGGGCTTCAATCTGAAAGACATAATTCAACCCATAACATTATATATACTGAACATAACTGGAGGATTTTAATAAGATCCTTTACTTATTCAAAGGAACAAATAAATTTCAATACTCCAACTGCAGAAACTTCCAAATAATCTCCTCCCTATCCTGCACCTTCAGACTTGAGTGGAGTGTTTAGAAGGCAACATTTATTCCAGCGACTGAGCATGCATGCATACCTATATTTATTCCACAAATTTCATGTTCAGAACCTTAAAAAGGGAGTAAAAGAGTCAAGGAGAGATCATCACAGCTGAACAAAAATAAAATGTCTCAGTGCTCAGACTGAGACATTTGTGTCTGACTTTTTGCAACATGAAAGACTGTCACCTGCCAGGCTCCTCTCTGTCCATGGGATTTCCCAGGCAAAAATATTGAAGTGGGTTGCCATTTCCTCTTCCAAAGGATTTTTCTGACCCAGGGATCAAGCCAACATTTCTTAAGTCTCCTGCATTGGCTGGCAAATTCTTTACCACTAGCACCACCTGGGAATAGAATGTCTGGATGAGTGAAAAATTGTTACTGCAAACATGAAAACATTTTACACCAAAAATGTGCAAAGACAGATAAAGAAATTAAATATCATAAGAAAGCCTTCATGACTGCTTCATATTAAAGGAGAATTCTGTGAAGACTCAAATTTTAGGAAAAAGTACTCAAAAATGAGATTGTTAAAAATAATAAAGTAACATTTAAAAGAAATATTACAGAAAAAAGAACTAAAATGGCATTATTACAAACCAATAAATTGAATAAAAATATCTTTTAAAGGACTGCTGCTGCTGCTGGCAGAGCTCAATTTTAATTACTTGCTTAGGAGAAAAGATGTAGAGAATTAGCAAATAGAAACAAGTGAAAGTAACTAACAGAAAGGTATAAAAAGAAAGGACAAAGACCATCCAACTCAAGTATCAGATCAGATCAGATCACTCAGTCATGTCCGACTCTTTGCGACCCCATGAATCCCAGCACTCCAGGCCTTCCTGTCCATCACCAACTCCCAGAGTTCACTCAGACTCACATCCATCGAGTCAGTGATGCCATCCAGCCATCTCATCCTCTGGCGTCCCCTTTTCCTCATGCCCCCAATCCCTCCCAGCATCAGAGTCTTCTCCAATGAGTCAACTCTTCGCACGAGGTGGCCAAAGTACTGGAGTTTCAGCTTCAGCATCATTCTTTCCAAAGAAATCCCAGGGCTGATCTCCTTCAGAATGGACTGGTTGGATCTCCTTGCAGTCCAAGGGACTCTCAAGTCTTCTCCAACACCACAGTTCAAAAGCATCAATTCTTCGGCGCTCAGCCTTCTTCACAGTCCGACTCTCACATCCATACATGACCACAGGAAAAACCATAGCCTTGACTAGAGGAACCTTTGTTGGCAAAGTAATATCTCTGCTTTTGAATATGCTATCTAGGTTGGTCATAACCTTCCTTCCAAGGAGTAAGCGTCTTTTAATTTCATGGCTGCAGTCACCATCTGTAGTGATTTCGGAGCCCAGAAAAATAAAGTCTAACACTGTTTCCACTGTTTCCCCATCTATTTGCCATGAAGTGATGGGACCGGATGCCATGATCTTCGTTTTCTGAATAATTGGTGTCTTTTAAAACCGTTCAAAGATATAATAGCTGAAATTTTTCCTGAAATGGATCAATAGGTCATATGGCACACATGGTTATAAGAAAAGATATAAATACATGTTGATGCTAAGTATATTGATGAAAAACTGAGTTATTTATATGAAGGAATGTCAAGGTGGCCTTAAATATCTTTTCACCATCATGCCATGCCAGAGAACAACAGAGCATATATATACTTATAAAAGTCTAAGAAATAGAAAGTATAGCAAGAAATTTATACTAGTCACATTATTCTTTATTAGATCTCAAACTTATTAAAGTCACAGTTTTTCTCAAGCATGAAAGGACTGAGGAAATATAGAATCCAGGATCCTTAAACAAAAAAAAAACAACAACAACTACTTGATGACCAAATATGGACAACAAAGATAAATAAAAAATAAATTAACCAATAATAGATGCTCTTTGCTAAAATGCAAATATTGAACATTTGAATACAGAATTAAGAATAAATAACCATGGGATCTACAGTCACATAATAATGTTAATTTACAAAACATAGCAAACAGACAAAAGAAATAAAAGAAAAATAGTGTTTCAGAATTTTTAATTTTTTTTGTTTTAGGGATATTTTCATAACTACTATCTCCAATTTAAAAACATGAATTGGACCTTCACCATTCCTTCATTTTAATTTGTTTCCTTTTCTCTCTCTGTTACATATAATAATAAAATAAATTTTAATAATTTTGCTAAAAACAGCATGCAAGATGTAATTTTATTTTTTATAGAAGTGCTGTCTTATGTCTCTCTCTCTCTCCATAAGTATATAGATGTTTAGAATATTGTACACTTAATATCTGATGGTTGGATAGCATCAGTGACTCAATGGACATGAGTTTTACAAACTCCAGGAGATAGTGAAGGAGAGGGAAGCCTAGCATGCTGCAGTCCAGGGGTTGCAAAGAGTCCATCACAACTTAGCAACTAAACAACAACAACCATGCTGCTGCTACTGCTAAGTCACTTCAGTAGTGTCTGACTCTGTGCGACCCCATAGACAGCAGCCCACCAGGCTCCACCATCCCTGGAATTCTCTAGGCAAGAACACTGGAGTGGGCTGCCATTTCCTTCTCCAATGCATGAAAGGGAAAAGTGAAAGTCAAGTCGCTCAGTCGTGTCCGACTCTTCGTGACCCCATGGACTGCAGCCTACCAGGCTCCTCCGTCCATAGGATTTTCCAGGCAAGAGTACTGGAGTGGGTTGCCATTGCCTTCTCCAAACAACAACCCCATCTACCCTGATTAATTCTAAGTGGAGAAATTACTAATCTTTTTTTTTCTGTATTACTTCAATTTCTTCTTTAAATATGTGATATTAAAGCAATAAAAACTCTGTTAGAAATGACCATTTCCATAGAAAATTGAACAGCTAAATAGAGAATAGATGCCACCAACCATTTCTATGTCCTTATTCATTTCAACAATCAAATTAGATTCATTTCTTCCTCTTTAGTTCCATAACTCTATAAACTTTGAAGTTTGAAGAATATTATTAGGTTGTTTATTAACTAAGGAGTTCATGCATGTAGGTATTCTGTCATAGTGTAGTATTAAATATTCTTGGTTATTGATTCCATGCAGAAAAATAATGCGTATTCTCAGTTTCCCTGGGGTGAAATCACTTTCCAAGCTTACTTAAGCTTTATTTTTGTAAATGTTGCTGTTATGTCATAATGAAATACTGTCAGCCTGCAGCTCACTAAGAGTATAATCCCATCAACTGTGAGCTGGCTTCTAGAGGGAGAGCGAACAAATTGCTAAGGACCTGTCATTTTACCAAACTATGACTGATAACCTCTAGCAAAATACATGAATGCAAAAGGATACAGTTTGAAAGTGGAGAGTAAGCAATATCTCTGTACAAACAGAAAAGGGAATTTTTATGAGAACTGCTGCTGCTGCTGCTAAGTCGCTTCAGTCATGTCCGACTCTGTGCGACCCCAGAGACGGCAGCCCACCAGGCTCCTCCATCCCTGGGATTCTCCAGGCAAGAACACTGGAGTGGGTTGCCATTGCCTTCTCCAATGCATGAAAGTGAAAAGTAAAAGTGAAGTCGCTCAGTTGTGTCCGACTCCTAGGGACCCCATGGACTGCAGCCCAACAGGCTCCTCCGTCCATGGGACTTGCCAGGCAAGAGTACTGGAGTGGGGTGCCATTGCCTTCTCCGTTTTATGGGAAAACTGTCTACTATTTTGACACAACTAAAAGGTGCAACACCTCCTATGGCATGTCTGTATGCAGCTTTCTTAACTTTCTTCTCCTTGAAGTCTTAGACAAAGGTTCAGCTAGCTCTGATCCAACTAGAATTGATTCATGTTTATAAATAAAAGCTTGACATTGCACATGCTTACCTTTCCTTCCATTGTTCTTGTATTTTGAGCAGATTGTCCTGAGGGAACTATAGGTATGTATGGGTCAGTTTGTACTTCTCATTGCTAGAAAGCTGATCACCTAGTGACCTAATTACTTTAACCATCAGTGTTGGATAGAGTCTCCAATGCACTGGACATTCTGACACGTAAATTCAATAAAGAGAAGAAAAATCTAAAAATCCAATATGCACCAAGTTTTATGCTGAATGAAGGCATAATTAAAGATAAATTCCCAATGATCTTCTATCATTTAGATTTTATCTTTTCTATCATCTCAACACACACACACACATACACACACACACAAGGTCATAATAAAATGAGTTAACAGAAATTTTGGACATCTCTTAAGACTCAAATATTTAAGACCTTATAAACTGCCTCTGATAAGATTCATTCAAATTCAACATGTTTATTAACTAGGTCCCATTTGAAAGACTCTATGCTATGTATAACATTTTGAATAATGTGATGAATAATGTGTGTTCTTGTGACATATTCAGTACAGAAAATTTGGTAGCAAGATAGAAGACAAGGGAGGAATTCTGAATAAAGCTGTGTGCTGTGTGCTAAGCGGCTTCAGCTACATCCAACTTTTTGTGATCCCATGGACTGTAGCTGGCCAGGCTCCTCTGACCATGGAATTTTCCAGGCAAGAGTACTGGAGTGGATTGCCATTTCCTTCTTCAGGGAGATCTTCCCAACCCAGGGATCAAATACATGTCTCCTGAGGCTCCTGCATTGCAGGCAGAATCTTCACCACTGAGACACCAGGGAAGCCAACAAAGCTAGAGCTATGTAATTAGGATGGAAAAGAACTTAACAGCATAATTGTACCTTTAAGACAAAGTAAAAGGTAACAGCAAAAGAAGAAGAAAGAAAAGGTCACATGGAGCAATGATTGAGCAGGTTTGACTTTACATAAGCAACAATACTTGGTTTAGCATAGGGATTTTATGAAAGAAAAAAGGACATGCATTCATGAAGCATAATAATGCAAATATAAAGTTGAGCAGCTGACATTACCAGGTGGATCAAAGTGGAAAAAGTCACCATCCTATCTTCAAGGTGTCTTCCATCTAGTGAGCAAGATGATGGGCTTCCCAAGTGGCACTAGTGGTAAAGAATCCCCTTGCCATTGCAGGAGATGCAAAAGATGTGGGCTTGATCCCTGGGTTGGGAAGATCCCCTGGAGGAGGAAATGGCACCCCACACCAGTATACTTGTTGGGATAATCCCATAAACAGAGGAGCCTAATGGGCTACAGACTATGTGGTCACAAAGAGTCAGACATGACTAACCATCCAGGTACATAAATAAGTAGATAACTGTGATATGAGGGAGAAAAAAAAGGTAAATTGTGAACCTTCCAAGAAAGTATGGTGGCCACTCTGATGTAACCTGTGTATGCCTTTTAAGAATGAAAGATTTATTCCCCCACTGCTGAAAGAAAACCTTCAAGTGGCAGCCCGTACAAGATAGACTCAGCTGAAGAGAGCCACTCAAGGACATGTTGCCTTGCCAGGGTGACCACACCTAATGACTAGCCTATGTCAGGGTATAAATACCAGCTCACTTATCCCAACTTCAGAATTCACCTTAAAGTTAATCTGAGACCCTTATTTTCTTTATAGAGTTGCCTTACTAAACTATTATTACCAAGGTTATAGAACTGATAAAATTTTCAACTGATACATAACATTAACAACTCTATATATCCTCATGACTTAGTATGTTGTGAGGAACAGAAACATCAGGAAGGGAATCCAGCTCAGAACCTTAGCTAACTCTCCATGGTTTCTCATCAGTCAAGCCAGTGACAGATCTGGTTTTGCCATAATCACTGTAGTTATGAGATAATTATATTGACTTCCAAACAGAAGCCTAATTATATGCAAAATCTTAGCATTTGATTTTTAAATTTTTTTAAAGGATAAGATTAGAATTAGTTTGTAGAAATTGTGTTTTATTCCACCTTTCTTTTTCTTACTAACCATACATAAAGTTGCTATGCCATTTGCGTAATGAGATATTTACTGCTTTGCAGGTTTGGCTTTAGAGTATATCCAAATTATTCATATTATGAAGCTTTCTCAAGATCACTGGTCTTTTGTCTCATAAGAATGTATAATATATTCAGACAATGTAATACTATTCAGCAATAGAAAGGAATATACAGAAGGGATGACTCTGAAAATTTTTGATGAGGAAAAGAAATGTTATTTGCAGTGTTTGATTCCATTTGTATGAAATTCTATAATAGGTGAAATTAATTTCTGACGGGAAAAAAAGTCAAAACAGTAGTTGCCTCTAGAGGGAAATACAGGGACTGAATGGGAAGAAACATAGGAAAACTTACTATGGAGATGGAAATGTTCTTTATCTTGACAAAGTTTTGGGTTTCATAAATATTTATATATTTACCAAAGTTCATCACATTGTTTGCTTAAGACTGGGCAATTTACTGTATGTAAATTTAAACTAAAAAAAAACTTTAAACTAATATTGACTCTAATTAAACATATGCATTCTTAAGTGTACAGGGGTGAAGAGTACATATATCTGTAACTTACTTTAAAATGTGTCAAAAATGAGATAGATTGACAGACGGAGAGAGAAATAATTGATGGTTGGATCAGATCAGATCAGTCACTCAGTCGTGTCCGACTCTTTGCGACTCCATGAATCGCAGCATGCCAGGCCTCCCTGTCCATCACCAACTCCCGGAGTTCACTGAGACTCATGTCCATCGAGTCAGTGATGCCATCCAGCCATCTCATCCTCTGTCGTCCCCTTCTCCTCTTGCCCCCAATCCCTCCCAGCATCAGTCTTTTCCAATGAGTCAACTCTTCGCCTGATGGTTGGATAGATATGGGATAAGACTAATAGAGCAAAATGGTTATTATAGACTCTAGGTTGTGTTTAAATCAAATTTCTTACATCTTTGAAATTTTTCATAATAAAATGTGAAATAAAAGTGACAAATAAATATGAAAGTTGATTTTAAAATTTAATGGTGATTGGGCTTCCCTAGTGGTCTATGGTAAAGAGTGCTAGTTTGAGCCCTGGTCAGGGAAATTCCATGTAATGCCAGGAGCACTTAGAAAAAATAAGTAAATAAACATCGTTGCAGTAAATAACCTTCTAATTTGAAATTATCTTACTCAATATATGGTCTGTAGTGTTAGAAAATAATTTTCTAAATGGCAAGTAGAAAAAAGAGCAATGAAAGAAGGAAGCATTTTAAACTGCTATAAAAATATTGACTGCCATGAAATGGAGTGATTCTTTACCCAAAATTTTCAGTAAAACATTTTTAACCATGCAAGCATATTTGATTTACTGTATGTAAATTAGCATTTACACTTAAATTAAGTTCATAAAATTTTAAAGTCGGAAGATACCTTAGCAATCATCTTCTAATCCTCTAGTTTTAAAGATATGAAAACTGAGGTCCACAGGGACAGGAGGTTTACTCAAGGTCAAGTAGCTAGTAAATACCAGCGTTGTTTACCAAAAAAACCTCTGGGAATTCTGATTCATTTCCCTTTGAAGGTTTCTTGTGCTATTGTGAGAATAAGACAAGCATCTTAAACTATCTGAACAGCCATCTGTGAAATGGGAACAATAACTCCTGTTCTGCTATTAGGACCTTACAGGAAATACCAGTGCACTTTGGATTATTCATAAAACTGAGAAACTGAAAAACCACTTGTTGTTTTCAATTTTTGTGTAATAAATCAAGGAGATACATATCAGTGAATTCCAAAAGGACACTCAGTTACCAGCTGTGATTTAGCCCATTATTTCTCATAAAATATGTATAGGTCAGAATGCAATAATCCAATGACTATGAGAGAGAAAATACATATTAAAGTAGAGCAAGTAGGGGCTAGAACACACTTCAGTTCAGTTCACTTCAGTCGCTCAGTCATGTCCAACTCTTTGTGATCCCATGGACTGCAGCACTCCAGGCCTCCCTGTCCATCACCCATTCCCGGAATTTACCCAAGCTCTTGTCCACTGAGTCAGTGATGCCATCCAACCATTTCATCCTCTGCTGTCCCCTGCACCCACCTTCAATCTTTCCCAGCATCAGGGTCTTTTCCATTGAGTCAATTCTTCGCATGAGGTGGCCAAAATATTGGAGTTTCAGCTTCAACATCAGTCCTTCCAATGAACCCTCAGGACTGATCTCCTTTGGGATGGGCAGGTTGAATCTCCTTGCAGTCCAAGGGACTCTCAAGAGTCTTCTCCATCACCACAGTTCAAAAGCATCAATTCTTCAGTGCTCAGCTTTCCTTATAGTCCAACTCTCATATCCATACATGACTACTGGAAAAACCATAGTTTTGACTAGAGAGACCTTTGTTGGCCAAGTGATGTCTCTACTTTTTAATATGCTGTCTAGGTTGGTCATAGCTTTTCTTCCAAGGAGTAAAAGTCTTTTAATTTCATGGCTGTAGTCACCACCTGCAGTGATTTTGGAGCCCCCTCAAAAAAAAGTCTGTCACTGTTTCCACAGTTTCCCCATCTATTTGCCATGAAGTGATGGGACCAGATGCCATGATCTTAGTTTTCTGAATGTTGAGCTTGAACCCAACTTTTTCACTCTCCTCTTTCACTTTCATCAAGAGTCTCTTTAGTTATTCTTTGCTTTCTGCCTAAGGGTGGTATCATCTGCCTATCTGAGGTTATTGATATTTCTTCTGGCAATCTTGATCCCAGCTTGCGCTTCATCTAGCCCAGTGTTTCTCATGATGTCCTCGGCATATAAGTTAAATAAGCAGGGTGACAATATACAGCCTTGATGTACTCCTTTTCTTATTTGGAACCTGTCTGTTCCATGTCCAGTTCTAACTGTTGCTTCCTCACCTGCATACAGGTTTCTCAAGAGGCAGGTCAGGTAGTCTGGTATTCCCATCTCCTTTAGGATTTTCCACAGTTTGTTGTGATCCACACAGTCAAAGGCTTTGGCATAGTCAATAAAGCAGACATTTTTTCTGGTACTCTCTTGCTTTTTTGGTGATCCAACGAATGTTGGCAATTTGATCTCTGGTTTCTCTGCCTTTTCTAAATCCAGCTTGAACATCTGGAAGTTCAAGGTTCACATACTGTTGAAGCCTGGCTTGGAGAATTTTGAGCATTACTTTACTAGCGTGTGAGATGAGTGAAATTTTGCAGTAGTTTGAACATTCTTTGGCATTGTCCTTCTTTGTGATTGAAATGAAAACTGACCTTTTCCAGTCCTGTGGCCACTGCTGAGTTTCCCAAATTTGCTGGCATATTGAGTGCAGCACTTTTACAGCATCATCTTTTAGGATTTGAAATAGCTTAACACACTTAGATATAATGTTCACCACTCTTCACCATGTATTAAATTCTCCAACCAAAGGAGAATTTACAAGTTTTCATTTTATACACACTCTTCAAAGATATTCAGGCTAAAGCAAATGTAATCAAATGCATAAATGTGATCTCAAAGTAAAACATTAAATCTGAAGAGAGGTATTGTGTGCTAGGAACCTAGCAATAAAGTATTTCACACAAAAAAGCTTTTGACTTTTATTTCATGTGGATTTAAAACATTCCACTTTTTAAATGCTAAATTTTAACATATACCAACATAACCTTTATCATATCTTGCCCCTAGAGAAAAAGCCGAGAAGGAAAAAGTGCTTGAAGATTAATTTCCTTACAACAAAATTCCCAGAAGAGCATTATAAAAAGCAAATTTCCAGATTGCCATAGATACATCTGAAACTTCTTAGCACTGTGGAATACTATTCATTGATGTATTAAATAAGTACTTTTAAATTTATCTATTAAAGAGCTAAATGAGTGGATGGGGAGACAAATTTCCATACTATTTTAAAATTTTTAGAGTATTTTCTTTATCTGATTTGATCTTCATGATATGAAACTATGGAATATCAAAAGATAGCATGCCTGCTCAGGTGTGTCCAACACTTGCAACCTTATGGACTGTAGCCTGCCAGGCTCCTCTGTTTATGGGATTTTCCCAGCAAGAATACCGGAATGGGCTGTCATTTTCTCCTCCAGGCAATCTTCCCGACCCAGGGATTGAACTTGAGCCTTCTGCATTGGCAGGTAGATTTTTTATCCCGACCCACCTGGGAAGCTCCATCAAAAGATAGAGCAGTTATTAATATCCTTATTTCATCTATTAAGCAATCGAGGCTGAAATATAGTCTCATAAATGGCAGCTTATTATTAACAAAGCTAAATAATAAAAATATGTATAGTAATTACCAGAGCACCTTACCTGCCTTCTGAGAAATCTGTATGCAGGTCAAGAAGCAACAGTTAGAACCAGACATGGAAAAATGGACTGGTTCCAAATTGGGAAAGGAGTACAAGGCTGTATATTGTCACCTTGCTTTTTTAATTTGTATGCAGAGTACATCATGCGAAATGCTGGGCTGGATGAAGCACAAGCTGCCATCAAGATTGCCAGGAGAAATATCAATTACCTCAGATATGCAGATGACACCACTCTTATGGCAGTAAATGAAGAGGAACTAAAGAGCCTATTGATGAAAGTGAAAGAGGAGAGTGAAAAAGCTGGCTTAAAACTCAACAGTCAATAACAAAGGTCATGGAATTCAGTCCCATCGCTTCATGGCAAATAGATGGGGAAACAATGGAAGCAGTGACAGACTTTATTTTCTTGTGGGCTCCAAAATCACTGCAGATGGTGATGGCAGCCTTGAAATTAAATGATGCTTACTCCTTGGAAGAAAAGTTTTGACAAACTAGACAGCATATTGAAAAGTGGAGACATTACTTAGCTGACAAAGGTCTGTCTAGTCAAAGCTATGATTTTTCCAGTAGTCATGTATGGATGTGAGAGTTGGACCATGAAGAAAGCTGAGGGTTGAAGAACTGATGCTTTTGAACTGTGGTGTTGGAGAAGTCTCTTTACAGTCCCTTGGACTTCAAGGAGATCCAACCAGTCTATCATAAAGGAAATCAGTCCTGAATATTCACTGGTGATGCTGAAGGCATCATCGCCTTGATGGACATGAGTTTGAGCAAGCTCTGGGAGTTGGTGATGGACAGGGAAGCCTGGCATGCTGCATGCAGTCCATGGGGTCGCAAACAGTTGAACTGAACTGGTACAGTAATTTGTTAAGTTCTTAGAGTAAATAAGCATCAAAGACATGACTGAAATTTATGTTTTCCAGCTTTGAAGCTAGTGCTTCTTCCCCTGAACTTGCTATCTAAATTTGTCGCTTACATCAGATATATTTTCTAACTTATAGAAGTGATTATTTCTAGCAAAGCATCACAAATCTATTTCCACATTTTCCTAGTATGTTTGACAAAATGACAGATAAACATAGGATTCCATAACAGGGCCCAGCAATTCAATCCACTGGGTTTGGAGGAAGGAAAAATTAGATGGTAACCCCAATTTGTTTTCCTTGTTCCTTCTTTCTCACTTCATTTCTCCTTTCAATATTCATCTGTCTATCAACCTATTTACCTACCTATCTACTGATACTTATGAATACAACAGAATATACAGTTAACTCCTGAACTACATGAGTTTGAACTGTGCTGCTGCTGCTAAGTCGCTTCAGTCGTGTCCGACTCTGTGTGACCCCACAGATGTCAGCCCACAAGGCTCTCCCGTCCCTGGGATTCTCCAGGCAAGAACACTGGAGTGGGTTGCCATTTCCTTTTCCAATGCATGAAAGTGAAAAGTGAAAGTGAAGGTGCTCAGATTCAGGTTGAATCTGTGAATGTGAAACCACAGATATGGAGGACCCATCATGGGACTAAAGCATCTGCAGGTTTTAGTATCCAGGGTAGTTCCTAGAACCAATACCCCCTCCCCCAGATACTGTACTATTAACGATTTAATAATCTCTACTTAGTTCTTTCCATGTTGGAACATCATTCATTTTAAACTCTGCACTAGCTATTCTATAATAAAAGATACCTAAGTCACAGGGCTTCATATGGAATGAAGACACTTGCAGTGTGGATAAAGAGAAGTACGTAACAGAAATATTAAGTAGAAGTGTTAAGAAATATTTTGGGAGAGTTTATAGAACACCAGCTCTTTTGAGTTCATTTATAAATACAGTGAGTAGTTACAAAATGCTATTATATTTCAAACTCTAAACCTGGGAGCAGCAAGAACAAAATGCTGATTGTGAGATGGCTTTATCTAAATGACAGCTTTAGATTTTATTTTCCAGGCATTATGACCCTTTTGAAGGTTGGCATTTGTTTTAGTATGGTTTTGGTTTTAGTTTAACCAGAGAAAAATTCATTTGGGGTTTTTATAAGATAAAATATATCATTCATAGGGAATAAAAACTGAAAATGTGGTGCCTGGTTAGAAAACCAATGGAATAATCTAGACAAGATAATTTAAGGACCTGAGGTGAGGTAGTTACAGTGGGTATACAGAAGGAACACAATCAAATATTACTTAGGAAGTAAAGGCTGACCTTCCCAGGTGACTCAGTGGTAAATTATATGTCTGCCAACCAGGAGACTTGTGTTAGATCCTTGGGTTGGGAATATCCCCTGGAAAAGAAAATAACAACCCTCTCTGAATTCTTGCCTGGAGAATGCCATGGACAGAAGAGCCTGATGTGCTATAGTCCTTGGGGTCGAAAGAATTGGACATGACTTGGTGGTCAAGCAGCAGCAGCAGCAGAGTAAAGGATATGCTGAATGAATAGATGTTTACGTCAAGGAAAGAGGTACAATGCCTCTGAATTTTCCCTTTGGAAAAGTGGCAATTCCAATCAAGCTGATAGTTGGAATTTTCTTGATAGTTGATGTTTTCTTTTTGATCTATCTTTGTTAAGGCTGTACATGTCAAAGAAAAGTGATTTCAATTAAATTCGAAAAATGTCCCATCATCTACTCTCCTCAGATTAACTGCAAGCACTTGGTCAGAATTCTGAAACACAAGGTACAGAAGATGGTGGCCTTGGAGGGGAGCAGCAACTGACTTATCTCAATATTTATAGTACAGGAAGAAGATAGGGATAGAGAACTGTTAACTCTAAAGAATGTGTAAATCTGTGTGTTTTGAGTTTAATCAGGGAATAGAGAAACAATTTCTTCTTTGTTTAGTTGCTTAGTCGTGTCTGACTCTTTTGCGATGCCTATGGACTATAGCTATGAACTATAGCCTGCCAGACTCCTCTGTCAATGGGATTTCCCAGGCAAGAATACTGGAGAGGGTTCCCATTTCCTTCTCTAGGGGATCTTCCTGACTGAAGGATTGAACTGTGTCACCTGCATGGCAGGTGGATTCCTTACCACTGAGCCCTCAGGGAACTGATGGTTTTAAGTATCTGTATGCTTGAGCATGTGTAAGGGAACATACCTACAAATTGAGTTTCTGGAATTCTGCAAGCACTCTCCCTCAAAATCTTTAAAAATTCATATCCTTTTAAATTTCCCATGTAAAAAGTGTAAAGACCCTTTTTTGTTAAGACTGCCTTGCTTCAATTTTGAAATTGAGCTTAAACATTATAAAGAAATAAAAGTATCATCTTTTTATGGTTGAGTTTATTTTTTTATTTTTAAAAGGTAAAAGCTCAGATAAGTAGAAAACTGCATAATCACTAACATCCGAATTCAGATATAATTTAATTATTCTTGCATGGCATGATTACTGGTTGAAGAAAAATTTCAAATTTATTAAAATGACATAACCTGAACAACTAATTATATTACAATATGTTGCTGAGGAAATACATGAAGTACTTTCAGCTGTAATTAGAAATGTTAATTTTTTTATTTGAATTATAAATGATGGAAAGAACTAAATCAAATGGCAAACATACAGGACTCTAAATTAATTTTTTTAATGAAAATAATTTATTACTGTTATATTTGCTCTTGAAGGGCATTGTGACTTGCTTGGTTTCACTGTTTTAGATTTTGCTAGTCTGCACTCTACCATAGTTTATAATCACCAATTTTTTCATCTCCGAAGAAATCAGAAAATGTGAAAATGACTTTAATCTGGTCATTAAAATGGTACATTGTGTGTTAGTCAGTCATGTCTGACTCTTTGTGACCCCATGAACTGTAGCCTTCTAGGCTCCTCTGTCCATGGAATTGTCCAGGCAAGCCTACTGCAGTGGGTAGCCATTCCCTTCTCCAGAGGATCTTCCTGACCTAGGAATTGAACCCCAGTCTCTTACAATGCAGGCAGATTACTTACTGTCTGAGCCAGCAAGGGAGCTCTATTTCCATTAAAGTGAAGTTTATGAGTGAGTTGCTCATGTAGTTTCTTTTAGAGATCTTTAACATTCGTCTCACCTCTTTGCTAGCTGATCCTGATGTGTTAGGAAAATTAATCCCATGCACAATACATTGAAATCAGGGATTCTTGAAGGCAGTAAGATCAGTTGGGAAGCCATCTCAAAAGTTCAGCTGAGAGGTAATTATGTCTGAATTGGCATTGCAAATGGAAAGAAATACTGCTTGAGAGATATGGAAGAGGATAATACAAAAGGACATTGAGACTGTGGTGAAGGAACTTTGTTTTAAAAGACAAAATTTAATAAGGTTTAAAGTGATACTGTTAGCAGTATAAAGACTGTTAGCAGATAAAGACTCAAAGAAAAATGTTTTCTCATGATTGAGAGAACAAAGAAATGTTAGTTCCATTGTGAGCTTAAGTTGAGAGTGTGAGACCCTTACTGGAATGTACTGAAGATATTCCACAAGCAAATGACAGTGGACATAGAAGGACAGAGTGTAGGAGATAAGTTAGGACAAGTGCTAAACTTAGTAATCTACATCAGTGCTTCTCAATTTTAATGTGAATATGAATCATCTGGCATTTCAAAAAATGCGTTTTTTGTCTTAAAGGTCTGAGATGGGCCTTGAGATTCTGTATGTCTGATAAGCTTCTAGATGATGTTCAAGTTATTGGTCTAAAGACCGTGCTTTGCATAGTAACTATATCACTTATAAATTAAAAAGCAAACACATAAATGAACAAACAAAAACAATGCCGTGTTCTAACCCCAGAAAGTTTAACTACATTTTTGGTTTAAAGTTGCCTGGGAACTACTATTTATTTCCCAAGGCAACTCTAATGTGCCACAAGTTTTATCTGATGTCAAAGTGGTAATTTCAAAGAGATAAAACAATCATTTAGATGGGTGTATAAAAGGGAAAAGTAAGACTAGGAAGAAAAAAGAGTTTCTAGAATCATGATAGGACAAAAAGATAGGTTTTTATAGTAAGCTAAACCAGAAAAGGGTAAAGTCAAGTCAGAAGAGAGAATAAAAGGTAACTAGTATTATTAAATACTCTAGAGATGTTAAAAAGACATGAAGCCATAATAAATGATTAGATTTATTCACTGAGAGGCTGATGGCGATCTTGAGTTTTCATTTGTGGTTCCAGGAGAGTTGTCATCTTTATTATTGAAAAAATAATAATTTTATATTAATTAGGAGAAAGCTTATGATTTAATCCTAAATAATAATAAAGTATGAAGTAAAAAAGCATATAAAAACTCAAATTTTGTTACGCATAAAATTACTAGCATCAAGATTTTTTCTATTTCATTCAGAATGTTCCTTCTTTATGTTAGACAGGTGATACACTCATCATAGGTAAGAGGATGAACTAATTTTATCAATATATGATCATAAATGTAACATTATTTTATAATTCAAATATTAGCATTGAATTTATCAGGTTAAAAAAATAAGATCTCCAATATATTCAGATAAACATTAAAATGTATTATTTCCTTCAAATGTGTGCTGCTGCTAAGCTGCTGAGTCACTTCAGTCATGTCCGACTCTGTGCGACCCCATAGATGGCAGCGCACCAGGCTCCCCCGTCCCTGGGATTCTCCAGGCAAGAACACTGGAGTGGGTTGCCATTTCCTTCTCAAATGCATGAAAGTGAAATGTTAAAGAGAAGTCGCTCAATCGTGTCCGACCCTCAGCGATCCCATGGACTGCGGACCACCAGGCTCCTCCGTCAATGGGATTTTCCAGGCAAGAGTACTGGAGTGGGGTGCCATTGCCTCCTCTGTTCAAATGTATATATAAAGTTAATAAGGTTATAGAAATTTTAAAGTAGAAGTCGCTATTTCTTGTTTGATGCATATGACATTAGGTCACATTTATTGAATCTTTGAGAAAAGAAATGAAAAAATTAGCATGCTCATTTCCTTCTACTTCACTTTCTTCCAATTTTTAATGATATATATTTTTATATATTGAGATTTATTATATTATATGCTGTTCTTTAACCATAATGAGAAAAATTTTCATCTAAAATTTGTATTTAAAAAAATTCAATACTCACCAGTGGTTAGTTACCATTATTACTTTTTTCTCTTATTTAAAAAAAATGTATATCATGATCTCTTAAGTTTCACTGTACTTTTATTTATGTACTTGTTTGTTAGATACTGGATGCTTGGGGCTGGTGCACTGGGACGACCCAGAGGGATGGTATGGGGAGGGAGGAGGGAGGAGGGTTCAGGATGGGGAACACATGTATACCTGTGGTGGATTCATTTTGATATATGACAAAACCAATACAATATTGTAAAGTTAAAAAATAAAATTAAAAATTAAAAAAAAAAAGACATCTTCCTGGGTGCTGTTCTCTGAATTCTTGTTTGCTTATATGTTGCGGGTTATCATTATACTTGAAAGGAAGTTTGACTGGATATAAAATGTGTAGGCTATGCTTTTGTTTTTCCATGTAGAACTTTGTAACAAAAATAACAATGCTATTCAATATTTGTTGAATGTTTGCCAAGAAATTTATATTTAGTATCCCCTTTAATTCCTATAGTGACAGTATTGTGGTAGGCTGAATAATGGTCCCCAAAGGTACCCAGCCCCTAATCTCTGGACCCTGTGAATGTTACTTTATATGCCAAAAGAGTCTTTGGAGACTAAATTAGGGATGTTGCAATGAGATTACCTTAGATTACCTGGGTGGGCCCTACATGCACTTCTAAGTGTCTTTATAGTTCAGTTCAGTTCAGTTCAGTTGCTCAGTCATGTCCGACTCTTTGCGACCCCATGAATCACAGCACGCCAGGCCTCCCTGTCCATCACCAACTCCTGGAGGTCACTCAAACTCATGTCCATCGAGTTAATGATGCCATCCAGCCATCTCATCCTCTGTCATCCCCTTCTCCTCCTGCCCCCAATCCCTCCCAGCATCAGGGTCTTTTCCAATGAGTCAACTCTTTGCATGAGGTGGCCAAAGTATTGGAGTTTCAGCTTGAGCATCAGTCCTTCCAATGAACACCCAGGACTGATCTCCTTTAAGATGGACTGATTGGATCTCCTTGCAGTCCAAGGGACTCTCAAGAGTCTTCTCCAACACCACAGTTCAAAAGCAACAATTCTTCGGCGCTCAACTTTCTTCCCAGTCCAACTCTCACATCCATACATGACCACTGGAAAAACCATAGCCTTGACTAGATGGACCTTTGTTGGCCAAGTAATATCTCTGCTTTTCAATATGCTATCTAGGTTGGTCATAACTTTCCTTCCAAGGAGTAAGCGTCTTTTAATTTCAAGGCTGCAATCACCATCTGCAGTGATTTTGGAGCCCCCAAAAATAAAGTCTGACACTGTTTCCACTGTTTCCCCACCTATTTCCCATGGGGTCACAAAGAGTCAGACACGACTGAGCAACTGATCTGATCTGATCTGATGGAATTACTTCCTTTTTCTACTGCTGTGCAATACTTATTTAAAAGCTAACCTTGTAGATAAGTGAAAAAATTCAGATTCTATATTATTACAATTGTTTTCTTCCTGGGGAAGGACTGGTAGTTTGTTCTGATACTGAGATTTTATCCTAATGTCTGACTTACTCAAATTCAAATGAGTTTTTAGTGTCATTTCAGAGTTAAGCTCTGACTGTATACTTCAGTGGCTTCGCTTTTCTTTCACAGGAGAATTTCTTATTTTATGAGTTCATTTACAGCAACCCACAGACTGCTTATAAAAATAGAGTCCACAGTCCAAAGTTGCTCAGCCATTCTCCTGAATGCCTTCTAGAAAGGTTTGTTGAGAAAAGTCAGGCCCATCAGCTGTAGTCACTGAGGCTCATGAACACAGTGAGACAGTAAGCTATGATTTCAGGAATTTAATAAGCGGTGCTTCTGACCTTCGTTTCCCTCTTGGGATCTTTGTCTACCAGGTGATTTAATTGTTGTCACCGCCCTGAGCTCCCATCAAGCTGCCGCGTAACTACAGCCATGACCTTTGACTGGTAACACTCATTTACTACCAGCTGAGGTCTATAAAAATGGTGAGTTATGGTCCATTTCACCAAGCAACAAACTTCAGCACCAACAGCAGTGTCAAGGGGAGGCTTGAAAACTTAGCATTGCTTTACCACTTTCTGCTATCTCTAACCATTAAACCATCCAAAGATAACCCAAATAAACAAAACACAGGCACCTGATAGATGACTTTCCAGGAGAAGTTTCTTAACCTCCAAACTTCCATTCAGATTAATGTCTACAGGCACTCCAAAAGGAAATTCTGGAAACATCATTGGTTAGTACTTCAATTATTTTAATATTTTGTTAGTTAAAGGAACCGATATTTATTAAAAAAAAACAAAAACTATTATGTTTGCCTTGTTTGGTCGCTAAGTCACGTCCAACTCTTTGTGACACCATGGACTGTAGCCTACCAGGCTCCTCTGTTCTTGGAATTCTCCAGGCAAGATTTCTAGAGTGGGTTGCCATTTCCTCCTCCAGGAGATCTTCCCAATCCAAGAATTGAACCCACATCTCTTGCATTAGCAGGCAGGTTATTTATTATAAGTGCCACACGGGAAGCCCCTGCACCCCACATTCATTGCAGCACTATTTACAATAGCCAAGATACAGAAACAATCTATTAATGCATGAATGGATAAAGAAATTGCAGTATATATATATATATATATATATATATATACACACATACATACATACATATACATATACATACACACACACACAATGGAAAATGATTAAGCTATAAGAAAGAATAAAATTTGTTATTTGCAGCAACATAGATGGAACTTGAGGGCATTATGCTAAATGAGATGAGTCAATCAGAAAAAAGACTCCTATCATTTCTCTTCTATGATAAATCTAAAAACAAAACAAGCAAAAAATCCCCACAAACAAAATAAATATCAAGTTCATAGATATAGAAAACAGATTGGTGGTTACCAGAGGTGAGGGTTAGGAGGTGAGAGCTTTCAACAGGTAAAAAGAAAAAAAGGAAGTGCACACACACCAAAAAAAGAACTGAAGTTTCTTTGCATTTAAAATATTAAGGAGACTAGTCTGCAATCTTTCAAGAAGCATGGACTGAGATTATTTTGGGTAGTATTTACAGCAGCTTCCAATCCACACTGTTTACTTGAAAACCCTTGTTAAAAAAAAAACAAACAAAAATTTAAACATACACGTACTCCATATGATCCTTTAGTCCCACTCCTAGGCGTTTGTCCAAGATAAACGAAAACAAGTCCACACAAAACCTGTTTGTCAATGTTTATAACATCTTTTTGATAATTGCCAAAAAATGAACATAAAGCAAGTGCCTTCTACTGAATGAAAGGAACTCCAGGCTATGAAAGCCAATGAAAGAAGAAACACACATTTGCACACAACCGGTGTAACAGTCCAGCTTCTGAAACACACCTGGAACCGGCCCAGCTAAATGAGCCCACAGACTGAGGCTCGAGTTCCTGGCGCAAAGCTGTGAAGGATTTTGTGTTGGGCACATAATTCATTCCCTAGGCCTCTTCCTCAATAGTCTCTGGTGATCCTTGTGTGACTGCAGTTTTGAGGTGAGCAGGAACTCAACTGCCAGATCCTTCCAGCAATCCCTGACTCTCACCTCATGCCAAGCCCTGTGCCATGTGCTAGGCTGCATGGCAGGATAAGAATGCTCAGAAATTGTCACAGTTGGGTGGGAATTCTGCTTCTCAGAGGGAATGCTTAAGGTCATCTCTCCCACTGTTCCCACAATCTGGTTAATTTCAAGGTGGGTGGGAGATTATATAGAGACATGAGCAATTAAAAGACTGAAGAAGAAAAGGTGTCCGTAGAGTGTACGTGCATTTGTGTGCAGCACAGGGTGGCCAGAGAAGGAGAGACACATGAGGGATCTTTTTCTCTTACTCAGGCGTTTCCTGTGTAATATCATGTTTGCCCATTTAATCCCATCTCAGTATCTGCTTCTTAGATGAACTAAAAAAAAAACAAAACAAGCATTTACGATACTTACATGAGCATGAAATATTCTTTAACTGCAAGCCTAAGCTTGACTAAAGCTTAGGCTTTACCTGAACCTAAGGACTGGAACAGACTGGTCTCATCCGTGGGTACAAGCCATAAATGGATATACAGAGACAACAAAGATGAGTTGCATTGTCAAAACTCCATTTCCAAGTTCAAGTTCACTATTTGAATGGGTCCCAGAACAATTTAGTAATCTCGACTGAAGCAGATTCATTGAAGTAGTTGGTGGATGGGGTGAGTGAAACTCAGGTTGGAGTGGTGGAATGAATAATGTGATGTCAGCAAGTGGAGGAAAGGAATGTAGGTGATTGTCTGGAGACATTTATGGAGAACTTTTGCTGGTGAGGAATACAAAGGCAAAAATTTTGAAATATTAAGAGAACTACCAGAATGGGACACAGAGACCCAAATGCTGTTGAAAAATGATACCAATAGACTTGCTTCTGATGCAGCATCTCCACAACTCTTCAATTCATAAAAAATGCAATATCTGTGAAACACAATAAAATAAAACATGCCTGTAGGCTTCTTACACCTGTAGGAATATAAGTAGAGTGTTGGCTAGAGAGGAATACACTTTCTTAAAGGGAAATAGTGGTTCTTTCCAGACGAGTGAGTTAATGGGAGTGCTTTACAAAGTTCTATGGCTGCACTAACTGTTTAGCTTCCTTTTGTCACCCATGCCTTCTACATTCAAAGACAAAGAGTTCCTAGGTCATGAATCTTATAAAGATGGATTTTTACAGGTACCACTTTCTTCCAGGTGAAGGTGATCACAGTGAGCATTTCCTATGTGCCAGGTACTTTGCTAGGCACTTTACAGGAGTCAAATTATTCATTCTTCCCAATGTCTTCAAGAAACAAACATTATTCTTCATTACAGAAGAGAGAATTGAGGCCAAGAGAGATTAAATAATATGTATAAAGTTAGGTACATTGCAGAACTAGGTTTCCATGCGAAGTTCATGGTATTTACTACTAAGCTCTGCTGTTTATGATTAGAATTGCCCTGTGAAACACATTGTGGGTAAGTTTTGATGTACTTTTTAATACTGACAGTTTCAATTTCTCCACAGTGCACAGCTTCTAGAATGATTAAAAGATGAGGAGCTTTCTCTTTCAAATTTACCTCTTCTCTATTCAGAATACCCCATCATCACAAATGTTTTGCTTTGTCATCAGTGGTGTTCTGGAAAGTATTTAATAACCAGATCTCCAGGGGGAAAAAAAAAAAAGCTGACTTATAACAGTAATCTCACCATTTCCTGGTCCAGGCTACCAACAAGATATCACTAAATGCAAAGTTGAAAGGAATGCAGTGAAATTCAGTAAAACACATCATAGTATTAATTTTTCCACCATATAAATACAGTAGACATAGAGCCTCAAGAGCATGGAAAATAGTAAAACACAGTAAAACAATAGTGGAATAATGATTATTAGCTTTGTTTTTATTATGCTATTTAATTACCACTTCATATAATTTTTATTTTGGCTGTTTTAAACAAACAACTTTAAAATTCTTGATAATTTTACAATTGGCTCTTGCCAGCTGGAATGAGCCCATTCCAGCATATTATTGTTTATGACCTTTTTAAATCCTCCCTCTCTGGCTTATACATTCTTACTCAATTCTCCTTAAAAACTGTTGCTACCTCGGATCTTCCCCTTTATGTTTTCTTGATCTTCACAGGCAACTCTCTTGCAATGTCTTTGGCCCTCCTAGTTTAACAATTCTTGGAAACCTAAATCTGGTAAATAATCAATTCTTCCAGAACCTCTGGAGAAATGGTAATTATATCTACTCTGATTAGAAAATTTCCACCTTATGCTCACATGCCATCAGTTTCAAGAAAATAAGAGATGATCTCCAAGCCTACATGAGAAGATCCATAAACAAGAATATCCTATGTAATAGGTGTGCCTGTTCAGCTGGAGAACTATTGAGCTCTCAGTTGACCATAAGATCTTTTTTCTTCATTTTTAAGAATTTAATTATGTATATTTTAGGAAGACATAATTGATGTATAACATTATATAAGTTTAAGGTGTACAATGTGTTGATCTGATATATATTACACTGATACTGAAATGGAGCAGGACCCTATGGTCCCTGCTCCTCCATGTCCTCTGCCTGCTTTTTCTGTGTGGAGAATTTTAGTCAAAGAGTAAGTTTAATCAGAGAAATGAGAAATGCAGAAACCAAGAAAAATAGTCAATGGAGGCCAAATAATAATACTGTACTCATTAAGCATAGTCAAGAACCCTTAGCTCCTTCTCAAGGGCTATAGTTAATATTCTGAGCCATATCCTGTGAGCTGTCTTATAAATACTGATACCCCATTAGGTGGAGAAGTTAGCTACGTGATGACCAGATTATAGCCATGACATAAGCTTCCACAGTTTCAAGAACTGGCCTCAAGGAAATGGAAACAAACCCACCCTAGAACTGAAGATTAACTTAAAACAATCAAGATGATGCTGGTCAGACTGCTGCTGCTAAGTCGCTTCAGTCGTGTCCGACTCTGTTTGACCCCACAGACGGCAGCCCAACAGGTTCCCCCGTCCCTGGGATTCTCCAGACAAGAACACTGGAGTGGGTTGCCATTTCCTTCTCCAATGCATGAAAGTGAAAAGTGAAAGTGAACTGATAACCAATTTCAAGATGACTGTCAGAGCTGACTGTACTGTTTCTGCATGTAGCCCCCTCCCTCTATCTATAAAACTTCTTGGGAGTAGCAGGGTGGGGAGTAGTTGGCCTTTGGACAGGCATCTGCCCTCCCCACTGATTGTTGGCATGCAAAATAAAGCAAACTTTCCTTTCCACCAAGCTTGCCATTTTAATGGCTTTTGAGCAGGAAGCAGTCAGACGTGGGCTTGGTAACAATATTTCTAATAACTTTTGTCATATCACATAACTATCACTTATTTTTGTGTGGGGAAAACATACAAGATCTAATCTCTTGGAAACTTTGAAGTATATAACACAGTATTGTTAACCATAATTACAATGCTGAGCATTAGATCTCCAGAACTTATTCATCTTCTATGTGCCAGTTTGTACCCTTTAACCACGTCTCCTCAATTTCTCCACCACCCCATCCAGCCCCTGATAATCAGTATTCTACTCTGTTTCTTTGAGTTCTGGTTTTTTAGATTCCACATAAGTTATATGATTCCACATAAGTTATATCATGCAGTATTTGTCTTCCTTGCCTATGTTATCTCATTAACTGTAGTGCCATCCATGTTGCTGCAAATGGCAGGATTTCCCTCTTTCTCATTGCCAACTAGCACTCCACTGTATATATACTGTATATACCGCATATTCTTTATCCATTCATCCCTTGGCAGGCACTTAGGTTGTTTCTATGTCTTAGCTATTGTGAACAATGCTTCAATAAACATTGACTCTAAGATTTTATATTAGTTTCCCCAGAAGCAGATTTCTACTACAAGAATCCAAGTGCAAGAATTTTACCTATGGAATACAAGGAACAATGGAAAGAGGTATAGGAAAGGGATGCCAGCCAATAAAGGGTACAGTATTAAGCCATCTACCACAGAGGACAGATGAGGCTTAATCCCATATGGAACTCTGGAAGCTGCTAAACACACATCTAATTGTTCCAGTTCCAAAGACCCCCACATGAGAAATGCTGAGGAGGTGGAATCAGACAGTTAGTTTCCCATAATTTCTTATCTGCTTGGATAGTCACTTTCTGCAGTTCCTGTAAAAAGTCCCCAGGAATACGTGGACAGATACTGGCAATTGAAGGTCCACTTGAGCGTAAAGGAAGATCCAATGGTTACAGCCAGAACTCAGCATCTGCTATGCACAGTAGTGGCCTCCCACACACAGGAAACATTTTCCTGGGAATTTAGACCATCCTTCAAAACAGCTTTACCCTCATATCATTGCAACTACAACCACTATTTTTAAAGTACCCAGTATTTATATGCACCATTCTTAGGATGGTATGTTTCCTTCTTCCTTTAACTGAAAGGAAACTGATGAATTTGTGAAGTACATTAAAAAGTACAGCGAAGTGGGATTTGTTTTTACATCTTTCCTGATTTTGCAGATCAGTGAAGATTTCTTAATATTTTACTTGAAGGGTATTATGAATGAAATTCACACCAAATTCATCTGTTGAAGCCATAAACCCCAAAGAACTAGATTTGGAGACTCAGGCTTCAAAGAGTAATTAAGGTTAAATGAGGTCATGTAGGTGGGACCTAATCCAATAAGGTATGACCAATGACCTTATCCAAAGAGGGACACCGGGGAGGTGAGTGCACAGAAAAAGCAAAATCATGTGAAGACACATAAGAAGGTGGCCATCTGCAGACCAAGGAGAATGACCTCAAGAGAAACCAGAGCTTCCAACACCTTGATCTTGGAATTCCAGCCTCCAAAAATGTGAGAAAATAATCCTCTGTTGTTTAAGCCACCCAGTCTGTGATATTTTGTTAATGCAAAAGGAGATTATCTCATCATTTCTTAATTTAATTATAACCTTGAGTTTGACAATGACTTTCTGGTACTTTGAAACAAATTAGAACCTTTCAAAGAGATTTTGAATTGATTACCCATGAATGTTACACAGTCTTCTCTTACACAGGACTACAGATTTCAAAAAGATAGCCTTGAAACCAAGACTAAAAATAACAGTACTGGAAATTGTGTTATTTTCTGTCTCACTTTGTTTCTGGCACAGTTTAGTTGGGAATGCTGTCCTCTTGTTATGTTTAGACAAGCAATAGTGTTATTGGTCGGTCCCAATTTCCCAAAAATGATACTCAAGTCTCTACAGTATCCAGGAATTCACTTTTATTTATTTGAACAAACCTATCTGTCATGAGGTTATGTGACTTTTGCTGAAATTTTTGGCTCATTCTCACTGACTGTGATCATGACTAATTATTTTAACTTTGATGCTTTGGTATGTACTTTAATTGCTCCATTTATATAACTAATGGCTGTAAATGCATGAAGATTATTTCTATTAAAATAAAAATAGTATCCCTGAAACAATAACGTTTTCACATTGAGCTAATGTATCTTTCCAAAAATAGAAGCAGTGCTTTTCCTAACTATCTTATGAGTGTATTGTCTGATGCAGTTTTAATATCTGTAGCTTCTTTTGGTTAGATCATTATGTAGTGAATACTTACAATTTGATTTTAAAAGTAATACATTAAGACAGTCTTATGAAATCTAATGTCTTTGTCCAGCTAGAAGGAGAGGGTTAGCATAACCACTGATGAAATAATGGAAAATATTCACAAAGAGTCAAGGTGTTCATAATCTGCCTATTTGAAAACTGGCTCTCAAGAGGCAGTTTGAAGAGCAAAATCTGCAAAACGGGATTTGAAAGGGTCACTATAGTTACTTGTTTGTGTGGTTGAATCTTCATTAGCATCCTTAGGGAAGTAAAGTGGATTAAGTGTTTCTTAAGAATGCTTCAGGAGACATCCCTAGTGGTCCAGTGGTTAAACTCTGCCTTCCAATGCAGGGGATGTGGGTTCAATCAGAGAACTAAAGATCCCACTGGCCACGGGGCAACTAGGCCCAGCACCACACCGGAGCTCTAGAGCCTACAAGGAGCAACTGCTGAGTCTGTATGCCCTGGAGCTGGTATTCCACAACAGAAGCCAGCCCACTTGCAACTAGAAAGTTCTGCCCATGTACCAGAACTAAGAGCCTGTGGGCAGCAACAAAGACACATTGTGGTCAAAAAAAGAAAATGAAAAAAAAAAAGAATGCTTCATAGGGACCTTCATAGAGGAACATCATAGAGGGTGGAGATACAGAAAACAAAAAAAGAGAATAAAAGTCAGCATGGGCAGTGGGCTCAGTCCCCAAAATTATAAAATAGGCACACATGGACTCCATCCCACTTCCTCTCTTGCTTCTTCAGTTTGATCCCTATCCTTCCTCTCTCACTTCTTGTTTGCAAAGGGTCCGTGGTCAGTTTCCATACAGGAGGGCACACTGGAACAAGACTGGGGTATATACTGGACCTTAGATGTCCTAAAGGATGCCTTTCATTACATATTATCTCTATTTATTACCTGGGCTCTTCTCTCAATGTGGTAATATTCATTCATTTTTTTTTCAACACATTAGTGAAAAGTGGCTTCAGTTTTGGCATTATCTTCTACAAATTAGCATATTGCCCACAAATTACATTGAAATTTGAAAAACCAATTCAATTCTTACATTTTATTGAGGTATAGTTGATTTACAATGTTGTATTAGTTTCTGCTGTACAACAGTGATTCAATTATATATACATAATTTTATATATATATATATATGTGTGTGAAAGTGAAGTGAAAGTCGCTCAATCATGTCTGACTCTTTGTGAGCCCATGACCTATACAGTATAGTGGAATATATACTATATTCTCCAGGCCAGAATACTGGAGTGGGTAACCTTTCCCTTCTCCAGGGGATCTTCCCAACCCAGGGATCAAACCCAGGTCTCCTGCATTGCAGGCAGATTTTTTTACAAGCTGAGCCACAAGTGAAGCCCAAGAATACTGGAATGGGTAGCCTATCTCTTCTCCAATAGATCTTCCTGAGCCAGGAAACAAACTGGGGTCTCCTGCATTGCAGATGGATTCTTTACCAACTGAGCTATCAGGGAAGCCATATTTTATATATATATATATATATATATATATATATATATAATTCTTTTTCATATTTTTCCCTTATGATTTATCAGAGTATTGAATATAGCTCCCTGTGCTATACATTAGAACCTTGATGTTTATCTATCCTATATTTGAGAGTTTGCATCTGCCAATCCCAAACTCTCAATCCTTCACTCCCCCTAACCCCTCCAACTTGGCAAACACAAGACTGTTCTCTGTGTCTGGGAATCTGTTTATTTCATTAGTGCAGTTCATTTCAGTTGCTCAGTCATGTCCGACTCTTTGCAACCCCATGGACTGTAGCACGCCAGGCTTCCCTGTCCATCACCAACTCCCAGAGCTTACTCAAACTCATGTCCATTGAGTCGGTGATGCAATCTAACCATCTCATCCTCTGTCTTCCCCTTCTCCAGCCTTCAGTCTTTCCCAGCATCAGGATCTTTTCAAATGAGTTGGTTCTTCGCATCAGGTGGCCAAAGTATTGGAGTTTCAGCTTTAGCATTAGTCCTTCCAAAGAATATTCAGGACTGATTTCCTTTAGGAAGGACTGGTTGGATCTCCTTGCAGTCCAAGGGACTCTCAAGAGTCTTCTCCAACATCACAGTTCATAGTTTGTTTCACAGACATGTTCATTTGTTTTGTATTTCAAATTTCCCATATAAGTGATATCATATGCTATTTTTTCTTTCTCTTTCTGACTTACTTCACTTCGTATGATAGTTTCTAGGTCCATCCATGTTGCTGAAAATGATACTACTTCATTCCTTTTTATGGTTGAGTAACATAACATCAAACCAGTAAGCTGCTCCATGTCCAGTTCAAACTGTCGCTTCTTGACCCGCATACAGGTTTCTTAGGAGGCAGGTAAGGTGGTCTGGTACTCCCATCTCTAAGAATTTTCCACAGTTTTTTGTGATCCAAACAGTCAAAGGCTGTGTAGTCAATGAAGCAGAAATTTCTATTTTTCTGAAATTACCTTGCTTTCTCCATGATCCAACAAATGTTGGCAATTTGAACTCTAGTTCCTCTGTCTCTTCAAAACCCGGTTTTTACATCTGGAGTTTCTCAGTTCATGTACTTCTGTAGGCTTGCTTGAAAGATTCTGAGCATAACCTTACTAGCATGTGAAGTGAGCACAATTGTAACACTGTTTGAACATTATTTGGTATTGCTCTTCTTTGGGATTGAAACGAAACCGGACTTTTCCAGTCCTGTGGCTTGCGCTGAGTTTTCCAAATTTGCTGGCATATTGCGTGCAGCATTTTAACAGCATCAGCTTTTAGGATTTTAAATAGCTGAGCTGAGATTCTGTCACCTTCACCAGCTTTGCTCATAATAATGCTTCCTAAGGCTCACTTGACTTCATAGGGGATTTTATATAGGTCATATCTGAATGGCCTAATCGTTTTCCCTGGGTTTTCTTCAATTTAAGCCTGAATTTTACAATAAGGAGTTCATGATCTGATCCACAGTCAGCTCCAGGCCTTGTTTTTGCTGTGTAGAGGTTCTTCATCTTAGGCTGCAAAGAACATAATCAATCTGATTTCAGTATTATCTACCCAGTGAAGTCCATGTGTAGAGTCTTCTCTTGTGTTGTTGGAAGAGGGTGTTTTCTCTGACCAGTGTGCTCTTTTGACATAACTCTGTTAGCCTCTGCCCTGCTTCATTTTGTTCTCCGGGGCCAAACTTGCCTGTTATTCCCAGTATCTCTTGACTTTCTACTTTTGCATTCCAGTTCCCTATGATGAAAAGGACATCTTATTTAGTATTATCTCTAAAACATCTTGTAGGTCTTCATAAAACCATTTGACTTCAGCTTCTTCAGCAACAGTGATTGGGGCACAGACTTGGATTACTGTGATGTTGAATGGTTTGCCTTGGAAACAAACTGAGATCACTCTGTCATTTTTGAGATTGCACCCAAGTACTACATTTTGAACTCTTTTGTTGACTACGAGGGTTACTCCATTTTTTCTAAGGGATTCTTGCCCACAGTAGTAGATATAATGGTCATCTGAATTAAACTCTCCCATTCCCATCTATTTTAGTTCACTGATTCCTAAGATGTCGACATTTACTCTTGCCGTCTCCTGCTTAACCACATCTAATTTAGCTTGATTTGTGGACCTAACATTCCAGGTTCCTATGCAATGTTTTTCTTTATGACATCAGACTTTACTTTCACTACCAGGCACATCCACCACTGAGTGTCATTTCCACTTGGCTCAGTGGCTTCAGACTTTCTGGAGCTTTTAGTAATTGTCCTCTGCTCTTCCCCAGTAGCATACCGGACATCTTTCGACCCAGAGGATTCATCTTCTGGTGTCATATCTTTTTGCCTTTTCATACTGTTGGTGGGGTTTTCCTGGCAAGAATATTGGAGTGGTTTGCCATTTCTCCCTCTGGTGAATCACATTTTGTCACAACTCTTCACTATGACCTGTCCATCTTGAGTAGCCCTGCATGGCATGGCATGGCTCATAGCTTCATTGAGTTATCCAAGCCTCTTCACCAAGTTAATGCTGTGATCCAGTGGTAAAAATATCTGCCTGCCAATGCAGGAGATGTGGGTTTGATCCCTGGGTCAAAAGATCTCCTGGAGAAGGAAATGGTAACCCACTCCAGTATTCTTGCCTGAGAAATTCCATGGACAGAGAAGCCTGGTGGGTTACAGTCCAGGAGGTCACAAAGAATCAGACACAACTTAGCAACTAAACAATATACCACATCTTCTTTACCCATTAAGCAATGGACATTTAGATTGTTTCCATGTCTTGACTATTGTGAATAGTGCTTCTATAAATATAGGAGTGCATGTGTCTTTTAGAATTATAGTTTTGTCTAGGTATATGCCCAGGAGTGGGATTGGTGGATCATATGTCAACTCTATTTTTAGTTTTTTGAGGAACCGCCAAACTATTTTCCATTGCGGCTGCTCAAATTTACATTCCTATGAACAGTGTGGGAGGGTTCCTTTTTCTCTATACCCTCTCCAACTTTTATTATTTGTAGACTTTTTAAGGGTGGTCATTCTGACTGAAGTGAGGTTGTACCTCACTGTAGCTTTGCTTTGCATTTCCCTAATAATTAGCAGTGATGAGCATCTTAGAAAACCAATTCCTAATTAGAAATTTTAAAGCATAATCTGACTTTATATCAACCTAATACAATGAAGTTTTAAATTTTACTTTTTTTCTGTTATGGATCTTTTAAGTCTGTCTTCTACCACCTACCCATAATAATAACTAGGTTCCTTTGAATACTCATCCCAAAATTTCTGTTACCTGCCAGTGATCACCTGATAATTGATATCTGTTAGTGAAAGAGACTGTTGTGGAAGCTGAGGCTCCAATACTTTGGCCACCTGATGCAAAGAGCTGACTCATTGGAAAAGACCCTGATGTTGGGAAAGATTAAAGGCAAAGGAGAAGGAGGTGACAGAGGATGAGATGGTTAGATAGCATCACTGACTCAATGGGCATAACTTTGAGCAAACTCTGGCAGATAATGGAGGACAGAGGAGCCTGGCATGCTACAGTCCATGGGGTTGCAAAGAGCCAGACAGGACTTAGCAACTGAACAACAACAACAATTTTAAATTGATGTAAATAATCAATAAGTAAAGTGTTACCCATATGAAATCACTATCTAAAGCAAACATATACAGTAATATATAACCAAATAAGTGTTGTACTCCTGCAAGAAAATATATATAGATTACACTTCAAGATACTTTGCGGGAAATCCTTCTTGAAAATTATTTTCAGATTCAGTTAAGTGATGCATACCCATACATGACTTTAACTTTATAACTCATTGATCAAAGATAAAATTATTCACTTGATAATTTGTCTATGCTTTAGGGTTGACTCCAATCCTTTATTTATATACATGTATATGTTATTTATTCAAAAATATGCAAAATTATTTAATGCAGGCTCTGAGGAAAATTTAAACAAGTAAATTTCTAGAAATATGCTAACGACTTGATCATGGAATGTCCACTTGGTTGCCTGTAATGCCTTTTTTGAAGGGATAGTACATTTGAAAGTACAATGTTTGTTCCAACTTTGTACTTAGAATTTTTGTTATTTCCTTAACTTCATAACTATACTTATTTAACATTTTAGTGCAGGGAGGTATATGGAAAATCAGTAAAACCTTAAGTCCCACTTAGAACTCAGCTGTGAATAGAGATTGATAAGAAGCCAAGCTGATTGGCACGGCATATTCTTTTATTCTGCATGGGCGGCACTTTCTCATTCTGCTAACATCTGTAATAAAAACAAAGCTACAAGAAAAGCCAGGGATGAAATATGAGAATTTTGAAAGGCACAATCTTCATCATTCACACAAAAATATGACATGGAGGGAAACCAAATGATAATAGTTAACTAGTTCATACAATTACCAATGGAGATTTTCTAATACAGGAAGACTAGCTAAAGGTAAATTACGAGTTTGTAAAAAGACAGTAGACTGTATTCTTGGCTCACATTACTCACAGGCAGTCTGTAATTCTTATTAACCCTTACATTTTTTGCACTTCAGAATTTCCATACCCACAATGAACTTACAAGGGCTAGTGTCACACGCTGGGAGAAGGCAATGCACCCCACTCCAGTGCTCTTGCCTGGAAAATCTCATGGATGGGGGAGCCTGGTGGGCTGCAGTCCATGGGGTCATAAAGAGTTGGACATGAGTGAGCCACTTCACTTTCACTTTTCACTTTCATGCATTGGAGAAGGAAATGGCAACCCACTCCAGTGTTCTTGCCTGGAGAATCCCGGGGATGGGGGAGCCTGGCGGGCTGCCGTCTATGGGGTCGCACAGAGTCGGACACGACTGAAGCGACTTAGCAGCAGCAGCAGCAGTGTCACGCGCTAAGTTACCAGTCTTCGTCTTAGGTGTCCTGATATTATTAGTGCATGTACCATATAGCATGAGAGGTGTGTCTAGTCCGTGCTCTAGAAACCTGACTAATGCAAACATCTTCTGGGACCATGATAATATCACTGGGATTACTCCAATAGAGATTTTTTTGGATCTTTCTGATGTTAGCTGCTCAAAAGATCTTAGTCAATTCATCAAAGATGTCCTGGAAGATCAGAATGTTGTCACTGGGGATTCTCTGTGGAATATGTCTGGTTCGGTCATTAATTCCTGGAAACCTTGAGACATTTCAATTACAGGCATTCAAATACTTAAGATGGATCAGTGCAGCACTTGAAGAACTGACCGTATTAACTATAAAGTACTTCATCAGAGAGATACTGCCAAGAAGAGAGATTTTCACAAATTTCTTTTTTCTTGTTTACTTTTCTCCAAACAAGCTTTGCCAGACTGCTTCTGTTTTGTTAAAGCCTACCAAAGTTTACAATTTTTCTTAGGGGTGTGATGGTCAGTGTGATGTGTCAAGTGGGCTAAGCTACAATCCCCAGTGATTCAAACAAACATAAATATAGGTGTTGCTATGAAAGTATTCTGTACATATGACCTAAGTGTGATCAGTTGACTTTAGTAAAGGAGGTTATCCTAGATAATCTTGGTGGATCTGATCCAATTCATTCAGGAGCCTTAAGAGAGGAGCTGGGGCCTCCCTGAAGAAGGAATTTCCACTGTGTGCAGCAGCTTTGCTCAATGCCTGAATATTCCAGCCTTTCTTTCTAATTTTGGACTTGCCTGTTAGCTCCCAGGTGGCGCAAGTGGTAAAAAAATCACCTACCAATGCAGGAGATGCAAGAGATGTGGGTTTGATCCCTGTGTTGAAAAGATCCCCTGGAGAAGGAAATGGCAATGCCTTCCAGTATTCTTGCATGGAAAACCCCATAGACAAAGAAGCCTGAAAGGCTTATAGTCCATGGGTTCACAAAAGAGTAGGGCATGACTGAGCACACATACACAGTCAGTCCCATAATGAATTTCTAAGCCTATATCTCCTATTGGTTCTGTTTCTCTGGTTGGACTCTAGCTGACACAAGGGGTAACATAGCCAGGAAGCTCTGAACCTGTATTTGGTATACATCTTAGACTACTCAGGAAAAAACTCACTCTACCTACTGGGAGTGCTGCATTGTTAGAAGTTTCTGCTAGTAATGGTTCACAAAACTACTGTTTATAGACTGAACATATCCGAGGGAACAGGCATTAGCTTCCTCGCTTCTGGCTGTGTAAGGGTGGCCCCAAACAGTAGGACAAGGACAATCTTTTTGAACTAATCTAGAGATTCTTGGAAAAGGAAGTGACAGCCCACTCCAATATTCTTGCCTGGGAAATCTCATGGACAGAAGAGCCTAGCAGGCTGCAGTTCATGGGGTTGCAGAGAGTTGGACATGACTGAGCGACTAAACAACAGGGATTCTTATCTCAGCAAACATCATCATTTAAACTGGAAAGGCAGTGCTGTTCCAGGTGTGACATAGTTTTGCCTTTCATAGCTTTACAAATCAGAAGTACGCACCCTTTCCCGAGGGGAGAGGATGTGCCAGCCTAATTACAAAGTGAATCAAAGCATCATAAGCTTATTTTAGAGCCTGTACAACAAGAGAAATTCCATTAGGTTTTTGTATTCTGTTTTTAAAAGCTATAAAGATTTTAGATAGCAGTATCATGGTAGAGCATGATAATTTTGATTTGGGGGTGACCTAAAATATGCAGACTTATCAACTTGAGATGCATGCTATGTGCTTCATTACCTGTCCAAATCACCAAGTTAAGACTTCAGCTTTCCTGATGGCAATACATGAAGAATGCAGCTGCTACACAGCAAGGTTTCATTTTAAGACCCTACTATATCTTATCCAAGCTTGACTTTTCTTTATATTTTTTGGAAAGAGAAAAATAAGTTTTTTCAAATCAATCAGTATGCTTCTTTTTGTAAGACAATAGTTATTATTTGCCCATTTTTTCTTCTTTGAGCTTTGGCTACCAAAAAACTTCAGGACAAAATATTGCTTCCAAATACAGTATATTAGCTCAAATCTATTTTATTATTTTATTGTCCCTCTATGGCTTTAAATGGGGCTTCCCCAGTAGTTCAGTTGGTAAAGAATCTGCCTGAAATGCAGGAGACCCCAGTTTGATACCTGGGATAGGAAGTTCCCCTGGAGGAGGGCATGGCAACTCATTCCAATACTCTTGCCTGGAGAATCCCTATGGACAGAGGAGCCTGGCAGGCTGCAGTCCGTGTGGTCACGAAGAGTTGGACACGACTGAGCAACTAAGCACACACACAGCATGGCTTTAAATGTTTTCTTTTGATTCAACTGATCACAAAACAGAGCCTGAATTGAGCATTTGGTCTCAAGCTGTCTTTTAAGGAAGACATTCCAGGAAGGAGCAGTGAAGGAGGAGACAAGAGAAGAGGAGGAGGAGTAGAGGGCATTCACAACATCACCATGAAGGTCATGGGCCTCAGTTTATTCACATCCTCATGAGCTTATAGCATGCTCCCTGAAATGCCCCCTGAAGGATGAGAATGGCTCCTTTAATTCAGTGAAACAAATCACATATAATCACGTAGATTATTCCCCTCTTCTGTCCCACTCCGATGGAGACTCTTCAGTTATTCTTGTTCTGGATGGGGTTTTGGAGGAGACATTTGAGTGGAAAGCTTTGACACAGTATGCCAAGAGTGCCAGATTATTCTGAATCTTCACTACTTCTGAGGCTTAACTCAGAGGTGGGCCAGGGGAACAGATACAGGACCCCAGAGACATGCCCCTCAGTCATATTAGGTGTGTGCCTTTTGCTACAACACTTCTCAGAGTCTTTTGAAAAAGTCTTTTTTCTCAACTGAGAAGAAAATTGTAGACACACACACACACAGACTCATTACTTTCATGTATACTTGGTGAGTTTTTCCTTATTTTTGGAATACAGGATTGAGTTTGAAGCTATAATTATAAAGAAGAGGCAGGAATGAGTTGATGAGAAGTTTTGTAAACAGAAAGTGAAATACATAAATACATGAAACTTGCATGGGTAAATGTTCCTTCAGTAATTGTACTGGAATGGAATTAAGGGCTTTATATTCTCCGCAGAGGCTCTACATAAATTAATTAAAATAATTGCTTCTTATTTTATGGAAAAAATAGAAGCAACCAGAAGATTCCTTTGAAATCCTTCTTGCACCAACAATCTACCTATTTACACACATGTGTGGCACTAGTGGTAAGGCATACCTGCTTGCTAATGCAGGAAATGTAAGAGATGCAAGTTTGCTCCTTGAATTGGGAAGATTCCCTGGAGGAGGGCATGGCAAACCACTCCAGTACTCTTGTCTAGAGAATTCCATAGACAGAGGAGCCTGGCAGGCTACAGTCCATAGGGTCAAAAAGAGTCAAACAGGACTGAAGCAACTTAGCACTCAAGCATACTGTGACCACATACCCTGCGCTCCATCACTCATGTGGATGAACGGTCTCTGCTCCAGTGAAGGCCAAGCCCCACCCTTGCTACCTGTCCCCTCCTACCTCCTCGCAGATGTGGCCGCATGACTTGCCCTCTTTCTCTTGAATCATTACTTTATATTCAGAAAAAGAAAAAGTAATATTTTCTGTTAAAGGGAAAATCAGAACCAAAAACCTTGGCCTGGTTTTCCCCCTGAATTCACTGCTCCCTTTCTCCACTTATCCTCACTACAGAATTTCCTAGACGATTTTTAGCCATGCTCCCTGCCTGCAGTTTTTCTTTCTTTTCCCTTAAATCCATGACAACCATGTTGCCACTGTCACTCTATTAAAATGACCTCCTTGTTACTAAGTGAAAGACGACTTCTCAGCGATCACCTGGCAGGGGCTGTGGTCCCATGAACACAGGGAACCAGCCCTTCTGCCCCCAGCTCCCAGAACACTGCTGCCCCGAGCTTTCCTCCTACTTCTTAGGTCTCTCCTTTCCTCCGGGCTTTTTAAAGTGATAGAAGCTGATTGAAAACAACAACAAAACTTGGACACTTTGCAGAAAAACTAGTTGAAGGAGTAAACAAGGGGAGGATATGGGATCTGGAACAGTTTAAATAGGGGGATGGACGCATTTATGTGGTGATAAAAAATGTGTTTCTGGATCCTCTCAATGTACACAACAGACTTCACTGTCAGCCCCGCTCTGATGCTGGGCCATGTATTCCTACGTGCTCCAACAGAATAAGCAGGACACACAGATTAAAATACTTATAATCAAACAATGCAAATCTATTAAATAATACAATTAATTAAATATGAATTCTTTTGTAAGAAGCCAACAGATAGCACATAAAACAGTGCTCTGGTCTTCTCAGTACTCTTTGTCTTATAAGTTTTTAGCAGGACTCTGATAGAAGTCTAAAAGACAACTTCTGGTTTGGTATCTTGGTGAAGGCAGTTTCAGGCAGCTGGTAGGAACTGCCGGAATCCCGACCACCCTCGGCAGCCCAGGAGTGGTGGCTTTGGCTCCAGAAAGATGATTTATTCATTTCAAAGCCCTCTAGGAAGGGGATTGAAGCATTGAAAAGGCCACTGTGAGAGAGCTTGAGCCTCGTAGGATTGGCAGTGTTTGCTTGAGTTATAAAACCACGATTTTCTCTAATTAAAAAATAAACCTCCACTCAAGGTGCAAATATAAATACTAAGTGAGTGCATGGTGAGTGACCTTTTGTCCTCAAGAATGAATCAAGTAACTAGGTAAATAAATAAGTAAATAAAAGACAACTTCCCTATAATCACTGAAGAAGGGGTACTTACTTGCCAGGAGAGGAAATAGCACATCAAAGGAAGTAAGCCCATCAGTGTGGAGCTTCAGTGGAGATAATAAATTGGGGGTTTCAAAATCTCCAATCCATGGTCAACTGTTGGGATGAGTGTGGGAAGATAAAGGGTAAGACTTGAAATGCTTAATGATGTGGGCAGAGTTGCTGGACAGAAAAAAAGAAAACATGTACTTGTCTATCTTTTCAGATAGGAAAAAAAAAAGTGTCAGAAACTCTGGAAAGAAGACTAAATTGCTCCAAGAAAAGCATATCTAACATTTTGATGAACTTCATGGCAGTTTAATGGGAGAAGAATATCTGAGAAGGGCCAAACTTTCCATGAACAAGATGTGTTTGCCACAATATACCTCTAGCTGTTTCTATATGAATGCCAACAACACATATACATCCTGCAGGCTTATTTTCATTTCACACATTCTTAACCCAAGAGTTATGAAAATTAATTGCCAGGACAGTTACATATTGTCAGGACATCTGCTAAAATACTTCCCCTAAGCAGATTCAGGGAAAAACAATTAAAGAATGCATATGGAAATGCTTGGAGCCATTTTTTATGAGTTTCTAAGTTTAGCTGAACTTCAACAGCTGTCTGGCTAAGGTAAAACATGGCCAAATAATATTCACATTCACCTACTGATCAGCATCACCAACTTAAGATTCAAAGATTTCACCCAATTCAAGATCTGTATAAAGGAGGCAGAAAATAACAGGAAGTACTCCAGGGCTGACTTCAGGGTTCAGGAGAGAAGCACTTGGTTTGGTGGAGGCAGCTGCAAAGGCCCCTCGACTTCTGAGAATGTTGCCCCAGCACGCTCACACAGAATCCAACTGCTTCCCCGAAAGGAAGAGTCTTACTGACTTGGAATATTGAGAAAATTGGACTTACTTGGAAGGCAGAAGCTGTTTTTCCTCCATGGACACATTCTACCAGACTAAAGTTCCCAGACAAAAGTCTTTAATCATTTTATCATAATGCGTAGTTTTTGAGGACATAGCAAACTCAGCATATCATCGGTTCCAAACTTAATTCCCAATGTGAGAAAACACATTTTCATTCTTCTGTAGTTACTGAAAACATAGCACTGCATTCCAAAGTCTTCAAACAAGAAATGGAGCATGTATAAGGAAAATCTGGTGAAAGTGTTATGGGAATCTGTTTTTATAACTTGTTTTTCTAGTGATCTCTGCCTGTCTCCTTTGACCTTCATTTCTTGACAAATGTAGGACTTACTTTTTGCCAAGGCATACAAACTGTTGTGCTTTTCAACTCAGGATCCATTTACAATTTTTGGCCTAAGATTCTAAGTAAATATAGACTTTAGGCAGTGATATACGTAAATGTTTTCTTGTAAGTTGGTCATATGTATCATAAGAAAAAAGAGTATCAGTTTTTGATACTATTCAGAGACAGGATGTTGTGATTGGTTAAGAAAGGATGTGGATACACTTCTTATCTAGGACCAGCCTAACTCAATGCAATGGGCATGTTTTCTAAGACCATCTATTCTTGGATAGAGACAGTGATTGAGGGATCTCTTTATCTCTAGTGGGATGCACATCAAGTTTTTACTACTGTTCCGAAGCCAGCAACAGACCTGAGTAAATACATGTTTTTTGTTCTCTTTCCATTGTTCCTTGTGTTCTGCCTTTGATCCCAAGATAAAGCACCACTGAGCCTTAAATAAAACATAAAGAGACTGAGAAACAAGTGGGAATACATGAAGAATAGGACATTTGATCTTTTTACAAATAATTAAATAAATAAGTAACCCCGAGGATTGGACTTCTTAAGTCCCTGATACATTGCAGAAATATCCCTTTGTGATTAGTATGAGGAGGGGATGGTGTATGGAACCACTGCCAAGCTTTAAGTCATAAAAGTTATGGAATGTAGGATCTGGAAGGCATCTCAGAGATTGCGTGTGCTCAGTCACTCAGTCATGTCTGACTCTTTGCGACCCCCTGGATTGTAGCCCACCAGACTCCTCTGTCCATGGGATTTTCCAGGCAAGAATACTGTAGTGGGGATCTTTCCCATTTCCAGGGGATCTTCTCGACTCAAGGACAGAACCCACATCTCCTGCATCTCCTGCATTGGCAAGTGGATTCTTTACCACTGACCCACCTGAGAAGCCCCATCTCAGAGACTACTAATTACATAAAATTCCACTTTTACATATTTAAAAAGAAGTTCAGAGAGGTGTCATAACTTATTGAGATGATGAGCAGCTTATGAGCAGCAGGATTAAACCTAGTATATCTAGTGTCAAGTCCAGGGCTTTTCCTTTTGGCAGCTTATGAAAATTTACTAAAAACCTTTCAGATCTGTTACCTGCCATCTTTGGATAGAAGAGCCTGGAAGGCTGCAGTCCATGGGATTGCTGACTGTTGGACACGACTGAGCAACTTCACTTTCACTTTTCACTTTCATGCATTGGAGAAGGAAATGGCAACCCACTCCAGTGTTCCTGCCTGGAGAATCCCAGGGACGGGGGAGCCTGGTGGGCTGCCGTCTATGGGATTACACAGAGTCAGACACGACTGAAGTGAATTAGCAGCAGCAGCAGCCATCTTTGGGGCAGACTCCATGACAATGAAAATTATAATATATTCTCCCATTACGCCCACATAATGGGCTCTGAACCAGCTGTTATTCAGGGTGAATCATATCAGATTTGTGAAGCATATCAGACCCTCTTACTCCATATTCCTGCCTCTAAATTTGAGGTGAAAAAGGAGAAGAAAATGTTAAGGAGATAGAATTGACTGATCTTTTCCAACTCATAGGGAGCAAGAACTAGAACCTTTTCTCTAGTAGAATATCAGCCAAACTGGATTTGGGATTAGCCACATGAAAGAGCTAATTGTGGTTGACAGTGTAACCTACTGAATGTGACACCATGACTTAATAAGAATGGTGGTTTGGATACACTCATTAAGCATGCTGCTGCTGCTGCTGCTGCTAAGTCACTTCAGTCGTGTCCAACTCTGTGCGACCCCATAGATGGCAGCCCACCAGGCTCCCCTGTCCCTGGGATTCTCCAGGCAAGAACACTGGAGTGGGTTGCCATTTCCTTCTCCAATGCAGGAAAGTGAAAAGTGAAAGTGAAGTCGCTCAGTCATGTCCGGCCCTCAGTGACCCCATGGACTGAGGCCACCAGGCTCCTCCATCCATCAGATTTTCCAGGCAAGAGTACTGGAGTGGGGTGCCATTGCCTTCTCCGCTCATTAAGCATAGATTCTGGCTATGTATTTACAATATACAGAATACTGAAGAGGAATACAACAAACCATGTTATCATGTCTATAGCAGGATGTGCATCATTCTGACATTTGGAAAATTTATAGCTGTATCCACAATTAATAAAGTAAGTTTATATATCTGTGCGTGACAACAGATTTTCTATTTTATTTAAATTGTCTATTTTGTTGGCATAAAGTTATAGTCTTCTCTTATAATACCTTCTGTAGGATATGAATTGATTCCCCTCTTTCATTCCTGATTTTGATCATTCATGTCTTCTCACCTTTTTTTTCTTAATCAGTCTAGCTAGAATATCAATTATGTTGAGTTTTACAAAGATTTGATTTTGGTTAATTGATTTTTTCTCTATTTACCTCTATGTAATTAAATTCTGCTCTATTTTTTATTATTTCCTTCCTTTCTTACTATGTGTTTGATTTACTCTACTTTTTCTAAATTCTTGAAGTGATAGATTAGATTATTGATTTTACATATTTCTTTCTAATATAAGCAGTTATAGTTTAAAATTTTCCTCTAAACACTGTATTAATAGCATTACATACCTTTTTAGTGTTCATTTTAAGATATTTTTGATTTACTTTTTTATATCTTCTTTGAGTCATGAGCTATTTAGAATTTTGTTTTTTAATGTATACATATTTAGGAATCTCTCAGATATCTTTTCTTTATTAGTAATTTAAGTTCTTGTTTTCATAGAGCATATTTTGCTCTATGAAAGAATTTCATAAAAGGATTTCATTCCTTTTGCTTATGTATTAACATATAGTCTACCCTGAGGGATCTCTTCTCATGTTCTTAACAGGAGTGTGTATTCTTCAGTCCTTTCGTGATGTGTTCTATATATGTTAATAGGGTTCACAAGTCTATAGCCTAACTTTGTTTTTCATTGTGCTAATTATTAAATAGAAGTACTGAAATCTCAATCTATCCATTTTTTGTCTATTTCTTCTTTGAATTTTAAGGTTTTGCTTCATGTATATCGTGGCTCTCTTTTGAAGTGTGTGTGTGTGTGTGCGTGTGTGTGTGTGTGTGTGTGCACGCGCACGCGCGCATGTGTGCTCAATCGTGTTCGACTCTTTGCGACCCCATGAGAATTTTCCGACCCCATGAAAATTTTCCAGGCAAGAATGCTGGAGTGGGTTGCCACTTCCCATTCCTGGGGATCTTCCTGATGCAGGGATGGAAGTTGAGTCTCTTGCATCTCCTGCATTGGCAGGTGGGTTCTTTACTACTGTGCTACCTGGGAAGCCTAAAACATTGCCTTCTCAGCCCTGCTGGGATTTTGAAGTGTATATATACCTTTATAATTGTTACAATTGTTATATCTTCCTGGTATGTTGATCCTTTTAGTACTAAAACATGGATCTCTCTTTATCTAAAAATATTTCTTGTCTTAAAGTCTATTTTGACTGATATTAATGTGGCTATTCTGGCTCTTTTATGGGTATTGCTGCATGATATATATTTTTTCATTCTTTTGCTTCAACCAATCTGTATCTTTGAACTTAAATTTGTCTCTCATAGACAACAGTAGCCGCATCTCTGTCTTTTGATTGGAGTGTTTATTTACATGTGTTTCACTTAACAACATAGTTGGATTAATGCCCATCAGTTTACTCTTTGTTTCTGTCTCATGTCTTTAATATTTCTATTTCCTTACTGCCTTTTTTGTGTTAAAAATATTTAAGAGTATCAACTTTCTCCTCAGCAGAGTGTTTTAGCTGTAGTTTTTGAATAATTTTCTTAGTGGTTTGCATTTCTAACATCACAATCGACTTCAGAGTAATGCCATGCTGTGCTAAGTCACTTCAGTCGTGTCCGACTCTGTGAGACCCTATGGACTGTAGCCCACCAGGCTCCTCTGTCCATGGGATTCTCCAGGCAGAAATACTGGAGTGGGTTGCCATGCTCTCCTCCAGGGGATCTACCTGACACAGGGACCGAACCTGGGTCCTTTAAATCTCCTGCTTTGGCAGGTGGGTTCTTTATCACTACCACCACCTGGGAAGCCTATCAGTGTGATACCTAATTGCAATAGAATATAATACCTCCAAAGAGTTTAATTTAAAATTATGACAAATCAACTCTGCTTAGTAAAAGTTATGACTCTAAATATCTATTGTCATTATATAAGTTAATTAGCAAAAATTCTATTGTTAGACTTAATTCAAGATCCAAGGAAAACACTGATAGATTCCCATCCCCCATCTCCTGCCCTACAACCTACACACGCCATTTCATCCCTGATGTTATGGGTGGGTTGCACACTCAGGATGCCTGAAATGGAGATCTCCCACATGGATTTTCTTATGGCAGGACCTGCCTCCTAGTCTCTGTCTTCTGTCTTTGAGAATAGGCAGGACGAAAAATTGTAGCCATGAGTTATGTTCTATCTGACAAACTCACATGAGGGCACAGGTTTCCTTGGTTTTGTTGTTGTTTTTTGTTTTTTTCACTTGAACCATTCCCTTTCCCCTCACCGTCAATCCCTTTTCTTTTTTCTCTCAAGTATCCTTTGGAATCACTTTTCTAATTAGTCTCAAAACACATCAGGCAGGGAAGGTCCTAGACTTTTAACCAACTCCAGGAAGAGTATATCAGGAAGGAGGAGCTATTTGATGGGCTGGTGATTCCATCATAACAATATTTCTATCACCAATGGTCTGTGAGAATTCTTTCAGATCTTAGTGAGTAAAGTATAAATATTCCCAGGCATCATTTCAAAAGCATCTCCTTACTTGGTGCTTAGCCTTTTAATATTTCACTATCATTTTTCATTATAATTCTAGGAAATCATTTGGGTAAAACAGGATGTTTATAGAAAGTCCTCTTGCCTTTACCCAATAAGGCTTTTGGAGTCATAGACATAATAATGCCATGAACTTGGACAGTGCCCTTATACCAAAGAATGCTGCACACTTTCACTAGCTGAGTGCCAACTCACCAGTCTGCCTGGAATTTCTATTACCAGGCCCCTATTTATTTTCTTTGATTTTTCTTTACCATAAAATAAATATATAAAACTGAAATGTCAATGTACATATAGTTTATATTGGTAAAAGCTGAGTTCTTTCTCTTCTGTTTTAAAAATCCTCCCAACCCCTTCTCAGATTATTATATGATGTCTTTCTTCAAATGCTTTAATGAGTCATTAAATTAGAATGGTAAATTGTAAAAATGATTATATATATAGCTTTCAATGTCTACCCTATTGTTAATGTCTTGCCTAACTATAATACAACATCAGCATCAGAAATTGATAGATACAATCCAAAAACCTTATTTTTATATTGCCAGTCACAAATGTACTTCCGTATATGTTAGTGTGTATACCTGTATTTTTCTGCTGTTTTATTGTATGTGCAGCTCTATGTAACCATCAATGCAATGTAGATACTTAACTATATCATTGCCACAAGATTCCTTTGTCCTCCTCTTTTATAGACACTTTCGGGCCATCATGATACCCCTGCCTAACCCCTAGCAACCACTAATTTTTATATTTCCATATGTATAATCATGTCACTTCATAAATATCATATAAGTGGTTTCTGAATGGATCAAAAGTATGTATTCTTTTGAAATTGGCTTTTTACACTTAGCCTAATTTTTTTGAGGCTCCTCCAAGTTGTTGTCTGTATCAATAGCTCTTTTTTTTTTCTTACTTTTGAATAGTATTCCATAAAGAAATCAACCCTGAATATTCTTTGGAAGGACTGTTGCTGAAGCTCCAATGCTTTGGCCACCTGATGCAAAGAGTTGACTCACTGGAAAAGATCCCGATGCTGGGAAAGATTGAGGACATGAAGAGAAGGGTGGGGAGCAGTGGATGAGATGGTTAGATGGCATCATCAACTCAATGGAAAAACTCTGAGGAAACTTTGAGCAAACTCTGGGAGATGGTGGAGGACAGAGGAGCCTGGCGTGCTGCAGGCCATGGGGTTGCAAAAGTTGGACACGACTGAATCACTGAACAACAACAGCAATAATCTTTGATTTAAATGTTCCCACTGAAGCACCATCTGAGGGTTTCCCAGTTCTTGGTCATTAGGATGAAAAAGTTGCTATTAACTTTCATGTATACACTTCTGCATAAACTTTTTAAGAGTTTTCTCTGTGGTACATGTCCCAGTCTTGTGGTAACTTTATTTTTCATATTGAAAGTAACTGCCAAACTCGTATTTCAGAGTGGCTGCACCACTTTACACTCTCGAAGGCAATGAATGAATAATACAGTTTCTTTGTACATTCTCCAACATTTAAGGTTAACATTAAAAAAAAATAGCTATTCTGATAGGTGTATTGTGGTATTTCCTTTCAGTTTTAACTTGCATTTCTCTAATGACTAAGAATGATAGTTACAATGTTGATGATGATAATATTTTTCATAGCTTCTTCTTTGAGAACTGCTGGTAAACTCTGCCTTTTTCACTCTCAGATCTGAACTCTGAAATAATGTTGAATATCTTTTCATGTGCTTATTTTTCATCTGTATATTCTCTTTAGTTAAATGTCTATATGTACCTTCATTATTTGCGTTTTAATTAATGCTGAGTTTTCAGAGTTCTTCATGTATTCTAAACACAAGTCCTTTTATGTATGTGTAATTTGCAAATATTTTCCAATCTCATAATTTGCCTTTTCCTCCTATTAATAGAGTCTTTCACAGTACAAATTTTTAACTTTGATGAACTTCAACCAATATTTCCTTTAATTTATTTTTATTGAAGCTTGGTTGATTTATAATATGTTAATTTGTGCTATATAGCAAAATGACTCAGTTATACACATATATACATTCTTGGTTTTTTTTTTTCATTATGGTTTATCCCAGGATATTGAATGTAGTTCTCTTTCCTATACAGCAGGATCTTATTGTTTACTTTAGTGTAACCTCTGAGAGCTCTTTGCCTAATAATAGATCCTAAAAATTTTCTCCCATGGTTTTTTTAGAAGTTTTTATAGTTTTCTGTTTCATATTTAAGTTCATGATCTATTTTTGAGATTTTTTTTTTAATAAAATGTGAGTTGTAGGTTAGGTTCACATTTTCCTTATAGATTTTTCCATTGCTTCAACATCATTTATGGAAAAACCAATCCCTTCTACACTTGCTTTTGCTCTTTGTCAAAAATTAATTGAACATATATGTGTGGATGATACGTTTCTGTTCAATCAATGTCTCTATCCCTTGACCAGTAGCCCACTGTCTTGATGACGGTAATCTTAACATTGGAAAGACTGATCACTTTCCCTTTATTCTTTTCCAAAATTGCTTTGGCTATGCCGGGATATGTACTTTTGAAGAAAATATGCATATTCTACTGATACTTAAAACTAACAACAGAAATGCTGACTTGTAGTCATATGTATAGTATCAAGAAATATCACACTTTCAGTTTAAAAAATTGATATACATAATCTAAGAAAGAAATTTTAGAAGACTATTCTTCCATTTCTAAGAATTTATTGTAAGCAAATAATCAGAAAATTGTACTAAATTGTACACCTAACTATTTAAATTGCAGTAGTACTTGTAATAGCCCACATATGAACCAAATGCTAACAGATCAGAGGTATTCCAAGTATGGTCCACTTTCAATCTCAGTAATTGTATTGTTCATCTCTGTTTATTCTTTCTTTCTTTTAGGTCCTTGCTAAATGTATTAGTTGATTTTTTCATTTTCTCCATTTTATTTTTGAGGTTTTGGATCATCTTTACTATCATTACTCTGAATTCTTCATTGTTGTTGTTGTTAATTTGCTCAGTAGAGTCTGACTCTTTGTGACGCCATGGACTGCAGCACGCCAGGCTTCCCCATCCTTCACTATCTCCTAGAATTTGCTCAAATTCATGTCCATTGAGTTGGTGCTGCTATCCAATCATCTCATCCTCTATCGTCCTTTTCTCATCCTGCCCTCAATCTTTTCCAGCATCAGGGTCTTTTCCATTGAGTCAGCTCTTCACATCAGGTTATCAAAGTATTAGAGCTTCAGCTTCAGCCTCAGTCCTTTCAGTGAATATTCAGGGTTGATTTCCTTTGGGATTGACTGGTTTGATCTCCTTGAAGTCCAAGGGACTCTCAAGAGTCTTCTCCAGCACCACAATTTGAAAGCATCAATTCTTCAGTGCTTAGCCTTTCTTATGGTCTAAGTCTTACATTTGTACACGAGTACTGGAAAAATCAATTTCTCCTAATCATGGTCTCCACTAAAGATACGTTTCCAAAATGCCCTCCAAGGGATGACTGAAACACTATGGATGTGCTGCTGCTGCTGCTGCTAAGTTGCTTCAGTCATGTCCAATTCTCTGCAACCCCATAGACAGCAGCCCACCAGGCTCCCCCATCCCTGGGATTCTCCAGGCAAGAACACTGGAGTGGGTTGCCATTTCCTTCTCCAATGCATGAAAGTGAAAACTGAAAGTGAAGTTGCTTAGTCGTGTCCAACTCTTAGTGACCCCATGGACTGTAGCCCATCAGGCTCCTCCACCCATGGGACTTTCCAGGCAAGAGTACTGGAGTGGGTTGCCATTTCTAGATGGCCACAAATGTGTTCCTCATTTTCCTCTGCACAGTACTTTTAAAAGACCTAGCTAAACACCAAGGAAGGGCAACTGGGATATAAATATAAGTGAAAAAAAGTACAAAAATAGTTCAGCTGACCCAACACAGGAGTTCTTATCCCACTTCAGCCAGCTCAGATAGCCAATTCCAGCCCTAGAGCCTTGTAAGCCCCACATCAGGGGCTCTTTGCTCTTTAGGTCTCAAGTCAACTCCCCCAGGAGGGTGCCTCCTCTCAGTACTAGTGTCACCTCCATGGTCAAAGAGAAACACTCTCATGCCCTGCATAGCAGAAGAGGGCTCAAAAACTACTTAAGAGATAAATGAATAGATAAACCTTACCAGTCAACCTTGAACCTGTCCTTTCAGCTCTGGATTCTGATCTGAAGATACACCACTCTTACTGATTACTGACACCAAATGATTTCTTCCTCCAGTGAGATACTTCTGCCCCTTAATTACTAGGGTGTGGCTTCATCTCCAGATTCATTCGATTAACAAATCTTTTTTCAATTGTATTGAGATGTAATGTTTTACATCTCTACTGAGATGTAACAGTTTGTAAGTTTAAAGTGTATAACTGACCATCTAATACATGATTTGACATTTTGCCAAATGATTATGGCAATAGTTGGTTTAATTAACCAACTCCTAAACAATAACCATAGCATACCTGTAAAGTCCAGTGCAAATGGAAAGTATTTGTACTTCATATGCTCTCCTATAATTTTTCTCAAATACCAATAGCTAATCTTTCATGAGTGCTTACTACATGCATTGGGCTTCCCTGGTGGCTCAAAGGGTAAAGCGTCTGCCTACAATGCGGGAGACCTGGGTTCGATCCCTGGGTCAGGAAGATCCCCTGGAGAAGGCAATGGCACCCCACTCCAGTACTCTTGCCTGGAAAACTCCATGGACTGAGAAGCCTGGTAGGCTACAGTCCATGGGGTCGCCAAGAGTCGGACACGACTGAGCGACTTCACTTTCACTTTCACTTTACTACATGCATTAGCCTGACAACCCCATGTTACAGATAAGAAAACTGACAAAAAGGTTAAGTAAGTGGCAGAGTCAAGCCTAAAAGCACTGTCCTTCTCTGAAGCCCAAGCAGCTCTTAGTCATCATGTCATACAGCTTCCCTGACATTTCAATAGTATATTTTAAGTATTCTGTAAGTTACTTTCTTTTTTAAACAATTATGCATGTATTTATTTATTTATGGTTGCGCTGAGTCTTTGCTGGTGTGTTCGGGATTCCTCTAGCTGTGGAGAGTAGGGACAACTCTTTGTTGTGGTTGTACAGGATTCTCGTTGTAGTGGCTTCTCTTGCTGCAGAGCACGGGCTCCGGGAGCATGGGCTTCAGTAGTCCCAGCATGCGGGCTCAGTACCTGTGGCTCACAGACCCTAGAGCTTGTGGGCTCCAATAGTCGTGGCACATGGACTTTGGCTGCTCCATGGCATGTGGCATCTTCGCAGACCAGGGATTAAACTCGTGTCACCTTATTGTCAGGCAGACTCTTATCCACTGTACCCCAAGGAAAGTCCCTTCCTTAAGTTTCTAGATGGCCACAGGGCAAATTTCACAGTTCCTATTTCTCTGAAACCTAAAACTCTTCACTCAAAACACAAGCACAGAATTGAGGCTCGAGTTTACTGAATGAATGAAGGGGTTAAGTTACCAATCACACTCTCTGTTTAGGATCCTGCTTGTCAGTGTTTCAGAGACTGTCTTTGATGTGGTTTGAAGCAAAGGAGTGGTGAACTTCAGGAAGAACGAGGCTAACTCTAAACAGGACTGTTAGAGCCAATGACAGAGAGAATGAAAGTTGCTCAGTTGTGTCTGACTCTTTGCGACCCCACAGACTATACAGTCCATGGAATTCTCCAGGCCAGAATACTGGAGTGGATAGCTGTTCCCTTCTCCAGGGGATCTTCCCAACCCAGGAATTGAGCCAGGGTCTCCTGAATTGCAGGAAGATTCTTTACCAACTGAGCCACCAGAGAAGAGAGTGAGACTTAATTGAGGGGATTTGGTCAGCAGCCTAGATGTCCATCAACAGATGAATGGATAAAAAAGCTGTGGTACATATATATAATGAAATGTTAGTCATAAAAAGGAATGCATTTGAGTCTGTTCTAATGAGTTGGATGAACCTAGAGCCTATTATACAGCATGAAGTCAGAAAGAGAAAAACAAATATCATATATTAATTCATATATATGGGATCTAGAAAGATGATACTGATGAACCTATTTGCAGGGTAGCAATGAAGTCACAGACATAGAGAGCAGACTTGTGGACACAGTGAGGGAAGGAGAAAGTGGAAGTAATTGAGAAAATAGCAAGGAAAAGTATATATTACCATACATAAAATAATAGTCAGTGGGAATTTGCTGTATGACTCACGGAGCACAAACCAAGTATTCTGTGACAACCTAGAGGAGTGGGTAGGATGGGAGGTGGAAGGAAAGCTCAAGAGAAAGGCAATACATGTATACCTATGGCTGACTCATGTTGATTTATGGCAGAAATGAACACAATATTATAAAGCAATTATCCTCCAATTAAAAATAAATAAATTTTTTTTAATAAAAAACAAAAAACGTATGGTCTGCTTTCTAATGTTAGTATGCAACTTGGTGTTTAGTGAGTCTGATATGATAAGGAATTAAGAGTAAGCATTAAACTTACAAGGTTTCCCTGGTGATTCAGATGGTAAAGAATCTGTCTGCAATGCAAGAGACCCAGGTTCAATCCCTGGGCCAGGAAGATCCTCTGGAAAAGGGGCTGGCTACCCACCCCAGTATTCTTGCCTGTAGAATTCCATGGACAGAGGAGTCTGGCGGTCTGCAGTCCATAGAGATGCAAAGAGTCAGACAGAGCTGAGTGACCAACACATGTTAAACTTTCATAGCAAGACAATGTCATATCTGTTGAATTTAATGATTTTAAAAAAGAAGCTTGTATTTTATGGCTTTTTTCCTTTTCTTTTATAGTCATTTATTTTTGACATTCATTTTTTTCTTTTTATATTTTTAATTTAATTTTTAACACCAAAAACATTTTGTATTGAGGTATAGCCAATTAACAATGTTGTGATAGCTTCAAATGAGTAGTGAAGGGACTCAGTCATACATATGCATGTATCCATTTTCCCCCAAACGCCCCTCCCATCCATGCTGGCACATAACATGAGCAGAGTTCCATGTGCTATATTTTTGTCAGTTTTCCATTTTAAATATAGCAGTGTGTACATGACCTTCCCAAAGTCCTTAACTATCCCTTCCCCCTTGTAACCATGAGTTCATTTTCTAAGTCTGTGAGTCTTTCTGTTTTGCAAGTAAGTTCTTTTGTATCATTTCTTTTTGGATTCCACATATAAAGGATGTTATATGATATTTTTCCTTCTCTGACTTACTCAGTATGACACTCTCTAGGTCCATCCATGTTGCTACAGATGGCATTATTTCATCCTTTTTAATGGCTGAGAAATATTCCTTTATATATGTGTATATATATATATACATTTATATATATATTTATATATATGCATTATATATATATATTTATATACACATATATATCCACATCTTCTTTATCCATTCCTCTATGGAGTGGATGTTGATGGACATCTAAGTTGCTTCCATGTCCTGGCTATTGTAAATAGTGCTGCAATGAACATTGGGGTGCATGTGTCTTTTCAGGCTATGTTTTTCTCTGGATATATGCCCAGGAGTGGTATTGCAGGGTCATATGGTAGCTCTATTTTTAGTTTTTTAAGGAACCTCCATACTGTTCTCTATAGTGGCTGTACCAATTTCCATTCCTACCAACAGTGCAGGAGGGTTCCCTTCTCTCCATACCCTCTCCATCATTTGTTGTTTGTGGATTTTTTTTTTTTTTTGACCATTCTGACCAGTGTGAGCTTTTATCTCATTGTAGTTTTGATTTCCATTTCTCTAATAGCAATCGATGTTGAACATCTTTTCATGTGCTTATTGGCCATCTATATATTCTCTTTACAGAAATGTCTGTTCAGGTCTTCTGCTCATTTTTGAATGGGTTTTATTTGTTTTAATGCTGTTAAGTGTCATAAACTGTTTGTAACTTTTGGAGACTAATCCCTTATTTGCCACATAATTTGCAGATATTTTCTCGCAATCTGTAAGTTGTCTTTTGATTATTGTCTCCTTTGCTGTGCCACAGTTTTTGAGTTTAAGGTCCCATTTGTTTATTTTTGCTTTATTTCCATTATTCTGGGAGATGGATTAAAAAAGATGTTTCTGTGATTTATATTGACGCTCATTTTGTCACAGAAGTAAAAACGCATTGCAGAGTGGAAATTTTTCAAAAAATTATCCTTTACCACAGTTAGTTTAAAAAGTAGTGATAAACCAGTGCTTCCTAGCCTGTATCATTTCACAGCACAGATGAAACAAAGGCTGATGATATTTGCATGGGACACGGGAGTAAAATCAAGGTATTTAATTGCTTTCTGGCTGGGATTGGGTGAAAATATTATTACTTTTATACCACATATTTATAATAAGAAAAGCGTAATTCAAAACAGTTCAGTTCAGTTCAGTCACTCAGTTGTGTCCGACTCTTTGCAACCCCATGAATCGCAGCACGCCAGGCCTCCCTGTCCATCACCAACTCCTGGAGTTCACTCAAACTCATGTCCATCTAGTCAGTGATGCCATCCAGCCATCTCATCCTCGGTCATCCCCTTCTCCTCCTGCCCCCAATCCCTCCCAGCATTAGGGTCTTTTCCAATGAGTCAACTCTTCACATCAGGTGGCCAAAGTAGTGGAGTTTCAGCTTCAGCATCAGTCCTTCCAATGAACAGCCAGGACTGATCTCCTTTAGGATGGACTCGTTGGATCTCCTTGCAGTCCAAGGGACTCTCAAAAGTCTTCTCCAACACCACAGTTCAAAAGCATCAATTCCAAACAAGGAAGGTATTAATTGTTGAGCCAAATAAAATACTTTCTTATTTTTTTAAGTGAGAGATTTGTATTTGAACATTTCCTTCTCCAGTGCATGCATGCGACCCCATAGACGGCAGCCCACCAGGCTCCTCCGTCCCTGGGATTCTCCAGGCAAGAATGGATGCGCTAACTCGCAGAATGAGCAGGCATTGTTAGTGCAGTCGTGCTGCAGTTCCCTGAACCCAACGCTCAAAAGTCTCATCAAGAGGAAATGAACAGAATTTCCTGATATGTGGAACCAGAAATAAAAGATAGTACCTGGAGCTGCCATTGCCTGGTTAATTCACCTGGCCTCCCTTCCATTTGATCACATCTTGCCACATGTTCCTGGGCACCTGGAATACAGACTCCTTCAACTCGGGGTCACAATGGGTGACCGTGGTGAACTCAGCAGGTGACAGCTGAGAGCACCTCCTTGACCTTTTCACCATGATGTAATGGGACAGCATATGCTCAGGTCACTCATTCTGCTCCCAGCCTGCAAAGACAGACTGCCTCATTAATCACTGCCCTCCTCAGAGGAGCATCAAACAGGGAGAGGCAACAGAATCAAGTTTTCCCCGCTGTCTTGGGCACTGCCCAACTACTGCAAGGGCAGACCAGACCAACATCTCCTGGCTCATCATTTCATGTCTCTGCACATCTGTTTGGAAGCTCTGCACCAGGCTCTGCGCTCTTAACACAGATGAAAATCTCCACTCTGCTCACTGCAGAGCCACAATGTTCAGCACAGTTGTCTATTACATAGCAGATACTCAATAAAAACTTATAGAATGATGAATCTCCGTCAGTACATGACTGGTTAAATAAACATGATCTTTCCATGCAGTGAAATACTATGCAACCTCTACATTGAATGAAGTTTGTCTTCCAGGAAATAGTCAATGAATAGCACTGGTGCAAAAATGAAGCTGCCAAATAGTATGTTTAATATAACCCAATATACATAAATTAGATATGAGTTTGTTTACACATATGGAAACATTATGAATTGAACACAGATTTTAAATTTGGTCCTGTTTTGATTTTTTAAATTCTTTCCTGTTGTTTTTCTTTAATCTTTTCACAAATACTTATGTGAGACACTGCCTCACAGAGCATTAAAGGTGAAGAGTTATGGTCCCTGCAAGAGAAAACAGAAAATGAAGAGCCAGTCCAAAGACGGAGTTTTATTCTCCTTCTTTTTGGTTGGTCACATTGTGTCTGAATTGAGGAAATACACAGTATAATAGTCTGTATTTTCCACAGGTCTCCCACTTTTTCTCATTTGACCCTCAAAATTATGACTCGTTGTTACTTCTTCTTGCTCCAAGGATGGTACGTTTTTCCAACCTTATGGAAAAGTCTTTCCTTTTAAAGTTTTTCTGGGAGGACCCATGAGGGAGTCTAATCGATGCATGTCTTTGGGCATCGCTGCCAGTCTCTCCTCTTCTGTCAGGCATCGTCACTCATCCTGACTTTATAGAGCTCCATAGAAGCCTCAAGTGATGGGACAACAATTGCGTTGCTTAGTAAGGCAGTTTACACTCTCTTACCTTATGGAAGTTTTACTAAAATTGTTTTCATGGTTTTTACTTGATTGTTATTTTCTTAAATCACAATAATAAGCCAGAAACAAATTCAAATAAGAGAAATTATGTGTTTTTAGACTCACTCTCTATGTGTATTGTTAAAACTTGATTAAAAGGCACTCCTGCTCCACCTGACTCCCTGCTAATAACATTAGGATTTGCATGCATGCTAAGTCAGTCGTATCCAACTCTTCGCAACCCCGTGGATTGTAGCCCACTAGGCTCCTCTGTCCATAGGATTCTCCAGGCAAGAATACTGGCGTGGGTTGCTGTGCCTTCCCCTCCTCCAACAAGGGATTGAGCCTGCGTGTCTTACTTGTTTCTTACATTGGCAGGTAATTTCTTTACCATTAGCCCCACCTGGGCAGCCCAATATTAGGACATTATGGCCTAAATGGTCCCCTTTGTTCCATGTAAATAGACTTCTAGCTTCCCATGTCAAGGGCTTCCCAGGTGGCTCGAGTGGTAAAGAACCCTCCTACCAATGCAGAAGACAGAGGAGACACAGATTCAATCCCTGGGTCGGGAAGATCCCCTGGAGAAGGACATGGCAACCCCTCCTCTTTCTTGTCTGCAGAATCCCCATGAACAGAGGAGCCTGGCTGGCTACAGTCCATGGGGTCACAAAGGGTAGGACACAACTGAAGCGACTTAGCATGCATTCATGCGTTCCCAAGCCAAGAGGCTCCCTGACATGCCTAGACATTACTTAAGTTTAAAATTTAGACCTCGGGTGTAGAATGCATGCATGCTAAGCCACTTCAGTCATGTCTGACTCTTTGTGACCCAATGGACTATAGGCAGCCAGGCTCCTCTGTCCATGGGGATTCTCCAGGCAAGAATACTGGACTGGTTTGTCACGCCCTCCTCCAGGGCATCTTCCTGACCCAGGGATGGAACCTGTGTCTACTCCATTTTCTGCACTGGCAGGAGGGTTCTTTACCACTAGCGCCACCTGGGAAATAAGCTAAAAGGCTGAAAGGTAAATGATGCACCCAAAGACACACAGCCAGTGATGGAGTTTAGGCAATCGTAACCTATTGTGTTTTTTATCCCACTTGTGACATTTTTAAAACTTACCAAATGATAATAGGATATACAGTGTTAAGCATGTAAGCAAACTTTTCAAATACAGTGCAGTTCAGTCGCTCAGACACTTCCGACTCTTTGTGACCCCATGGACTGCAGCATGCCAGGCCTCCCTGGCCATCACCAACTCCAGGAGCCTACTCAAACTCATGACATCATGTCGGTGATGCCATCCAATCATCTCATCCTCTGTCATGCCCTTCTCCTCCAACCTTCAAACTTTCCCAGCATCAAGGGCTTTTCCAATGACTCACTTCTTCGCATCAGGTGGCCAAAGTATTGGAGTTTCAGCTTCACCATCAGTCTTTCCAATGAATATTTAGGACTGATTTCCTTTAGGATGGACTGGTTGGATCTCCTTGCAGTCCAAGGGAATCTCAAGAGTATTCTCCAAAATCACAGTCAAAAAGCATCAATTCTTCAGCACTAAGCTTTCTTTATAGTTCAATTCTCACATCCATACAAGACTACTGGAAAAACCATAGCTTTGACTAGATGAACCTTTGTTGGCAAAGTAATGTCTCTGCTTTTTAACATGCTGTCTAAGTTGGTCATAACTTTTCTTCCAAGGAAGCAAGAGTCTAGTAATTTCATTGCTGCAGTCACCATCTGCAGTGATTTTGGAGCCCAAAAAAGTAAAGTCTGTCACTGTTTCCACTGTTACTCCATCTATTTGCCATGAAGTGATGGGACCAGATGCCATGATCTTAGTTTTCACAGCATCATCTTTTAGGATTTGAAATAGTTCAACTGGAATTCCATCACCTCCACTAGCTTTGTTCATAGTGATGCTTCCTAAGGCCCACTTGACTTCACATTCTAGGATGTCTGGCTCTAGGTGAGTGATCACACCATTGTGATTATCTGGGCCTTGAAGATCTTTATTTTATAGTTCTTCTGTGTATTCTTGCCACCTCCTCTTAGTATCTTCTGCTTCTGTTGGGTCCATACCATTTCTGTCCTTTCTTATGCCCATCTTTGCATGAAATGTTCCCTTGGTATCTCTAATTTTCTTGAAGAGATCTCTAGTCTTTCCCATTCTATTGTTTTCCTCTATTTCTTTGCACTGATCACTGAGGAAGGCTTTCTTATCTCTCGTTGCTATTCTTTGGAACTCTGCATTCAAATGGGTATATCTTTCCTTTTCTCCTTTACTTTTCACTTCTCTTCTTTCCCCAGCTTTTGTAAGGCCTCCTCAGACAGCCATTTTGCTTTTTTGCATTTCTTTTTCTTAGGGATGGTTTTGATCCCTGTCTCCTATACAATGTCATGAACCTCTGTCCATAGTTCATTAGGCACTCTGTCTATCAGATCTAGTCCCTTAAATCTATTTCTCACTTCCACTGTATAATCGTAAGGGATTTGATTTAGGTCATACCTGAATGGTCTAGTGGTTTTTGCTACTTTCTGCAATTTAAGTCTGAATTTGGCAATAAGGAGTTCATGATCTGAGCCACAGTCAGCTATCAGCTTTGTTTTTGCTGACTGTATAGAACTTTTCCATCTTTGGCTGCAAAGAATATAATCAATCTGATTTTGGTATTGACCATCTGGTGATGTCCATGTGTAGAGTTTTCTCTTGTGTTGTTGGAAGAGGGTGTTTGCTATGACCAGTGTGTTCTCTTAGCAAAACTCTGTTAGCCTTTGCCCTGCTTCATTCTGTACTCCAAGGCCAAATTTGCCTGTTAACTCCAGGTGTTTATTGACTTCCTACTTTTGCATTCCAGTCTCCTATAATGAAAAGGACATCTTTTTCTGGTGTTTCAAATACAGCCTTTTTGAAATAAAATGAGTCATCTCCATCACATTTTAAATAGGACAAACATGAACATTTCTAACAATAATCTTTCTACAAAAGCAGATCACATACATTATTCAAATAACTCCCCATACCATTCTCTGAAATGGATTTAATGAAGATAAATAATTGTGGTTATTTTTTCCAGACTTCTGCATTTTTAAAAATGTAACTTTTTTAGTATAAAAGAAAATTGAGACAATTCAGAAAAGTATGAAAACATAAAAACCTTGTATAATCCCATCACGCAAAGCTAATGACCATGAACATTTCATAAGGTGTTTCTGTCAATCAGTTCTCTATACAGTTTTAATTGATAATAAATCTTTAGCATTTTCCTATATCATTAAGCATTTTCTAAACATGATCAAAAGTGCAATTTTTCTTAAGATTGCTATTTTTAAAATTATTTTCCAGAAAGATATCTAGCTATCTATTTCTTTGCAAATACATTTTCTCAGATAGCTTGTCAATTTTATGGCCTTTTTGAAAGTAGAATATATTAATTTTCATGTAGTAAATTTAATGACCTGACTTTTTGTACTTTGTTTTTCCCAGAGAATGACCTTTCCCAGGCTTGAGCAAGGTAAATATTTACATAACTTTTCAACTAATCCTTTTAAGTGGTTTTATTTATTTATTTAATTTTGGTTTATTACATTTCCTTTTCTCAATTTGTAATTTTATTCTGTAGCATGTTGTGAAGTAAGGGTCTCCCTTTTTTTTTTTTTTTCCTAAATTGTTAACCAGATTTCTCAGGGTTATTTGTTTAATAATCTAATGTTTATTTAATACTTAGAAATGCTAATTCTTCTGTTTATGTATATATTATATATACATAAAAGCATCAGCTCTAAGGTTCAGAGTACCAGCCAAAGAAGATTCCTCCTCCTGCATATTTTCAAAAATGTATTTTATTGAAGTATAATTGATTTACAGTTTTGTGTTCATTTTCTGCTATACAGCAAAATGATTCAGTTATGTTGTTGTTTTTGTTTAGTCACTAAATCGTGTGACTCTTTTGCGGCCCCATGGACTGTAGCCTGCCAGGCTTCTCTTTCCATGGGACTTCCCAGACAGTAATACTGGAGTGGGTTGCTATTTCCTTTTGCAGGGGAATCTTCCCGACCCAGTGATTGAACCCATGTCTCCTGCATTGGCATGCTGCTTTTTTACTGCTGAGCCACCTGGGAAGACCCATTTATAATTTTTTCATTATGGTTTATTACCAGATATTGAATATAGATTTCTGTGCTATGCAGTAGGACCTTGTGTTTCTCCAGCTTATATATATAGTTTTGATCTGCTAATCCTAAATTCCCAGTCCATCCCTCTTGCATCTCCCTTCCCCTTGGCAATGACAAATCTGTTCTGTATGTCTGTGAGTCTGTATCATGGATAAGTTCATGATTTTAAAGGAAAATAAGGAGGAAAAGTAGATGTTTTTTTACTTTAACTTCTGCTGCTGCTGCTAAGTCACTTCAGTCGTGTCCAACTCTGTGCGACCCCAAAGACGGCAGCCCACCAGGCTCCCCTGTCCCTGGGATTCTCCAGGCAAGAACACTGGAGTGGGTTGCCATTTCCTTCTCCAATGCATGAAAGTGAAAAGTGAAAGTGAAGTCACTCATATTAGGTCTTATTTAACTCTGTTTTCATTTTCAATTCAGTCACTCAGTTGTATCTGACACTTTGAGACTCCGTGGACTGCAGCACGCCAGGCTTCCCTTTTCATTACCAACTCCAGGAGCTTGCTCAAACTTATGTCCTTCGAGTCAGAGATGCCATCCAACCATCTCATCTTCTGTCGTCCCCTTCTCCTCCTGCCTTCAATCTTTCCCGCCATCAGGGTCTTTTCAAATGAGTCAGCTCTTCACATCCTGTGGCTAAAGTATTGGAGCTTCAGCTTCAACATCAGTTCTTCCAGTGAATATTCAGGACCGATTTCCTTTAAGATTGACTGGTTTGATCTCCTTGCGGTCCAAGGGACTCTCAAGAGTCTTCTTCAATACCACAGTTCAAAAGCATCAATTCTTCAATGCTCAGCTGTCTTTATAGTCCAACTCTCACATCCGTACATGATGTCCATGTACATCCATATATGGAACTTTGTCATTAAAGTAATGTCTCTGGTTTTTAATATGCTGTCTAGGTTTGCCATAACTTTTCTTCCAAGGAATGAACATCTTTTAATTTCATGGCTGCAGTCACCATCTATGGTGATTTTGGAGCCCAAGAAAATAAAGCCTGTCACTGTTCCCATTGTTTCCCCATCTATTTGCCACAAGTGATGAGAGTGGATGCCATGATCTTCATTTTTTGAATGGATATATAAACGTAAAAATAGATTATAGGTGATAGAGAACTGCACATACAATTTCTAGCCATCATATATGTGTGTGCATTCATATTTGTGTTTGAGTGAGCATCATATTTCCCCTTGTAAATACAAATAATTTTTTAATAATAGAAATAATGTTATTTATGAGATTGAAGTCAATTTATGCCTTTTAGGATAATGGGTGAAATTACTTTGGGCAGAACTTGCCTTTGTTCTACCAGGACTGTATGGTAAATATATATACCCTTTGGCAAGGTAATTATCTAGCACATGGGAGTCAGCACTCCCACAGTGGACCATGTAGCAGAGGGAAAACTCAGCAATGAGATGAGGAAGGAGTCATGTTATGATAGAAGATAAAATGAAACTATGCTCATATTTGCAGTCTCATGATGGAAAGATCAGCATCACATATGGTAGTTATATTAGCATGTACATTAAACTCATGCTCACATACACATATAGTAGAGATACATGGATGAAGACTAACTCAATGGTTCTTAAACTTAATGCCCACTGTAGATATGGATCTGCCTCAATAACAGAACATTCCAACAGTGAGTTGAGAATGTGCTATAGGAATCTCCATAATATATAAAGAGCTTTTTTAAAAATTTTATTTTATTTTTAAACTTTACAATATTGTATTGGTTTTGCCAAATATCGAAATGAATCCGCCACAGGTATACATGTGTTCCCCATCCTGAACCCTCCTCCCTCCTCCCTCCCCATACCATCCCTCTGGGTCGTCCCAGTGCACCAGCCCCAAGCATCCAGTATCATGCATCGAACCTGGACTGGTGACTCATTTCATACATGATATTATACATGTTTCAATGCCATTCTCCCAAATCTTCCCACCCTCTCCCTCTCCCACAGAGTCCAAAAGACCAAAGAGCTTTTTGAAATTTAAAAATAATACAAAGAACCCAATAGTTAAGTAAACAAAGAAAAAATATAAATGACCTATAAACATATATGAAAATATGCACAAATACATCCAAAACAAAATGTGTATTAAGTAAAACTATACTAAAGATGTACCTGGATTTCCCTGGTGGTTCAGATGGTAAATAGTCTGCCTGCAATGGAGGAAACCCAGGTTCAATCCCTGGATCAGGAGTATCTCCTGGAGAAGGAAATGGCTACCCACTCCAGGATTTTGGCCTGAAAAATCCCATGGACAGAGGAACCTGGTGGACCATGGGTTTGCAAAGAGTTGCACACTATTGAGCAAGTTTCACTTTCATTTATAGATGTATTACTTTTCACTGATCATACAAGCAAAAATACAAAAGTCTCATAACAGACTGTTGGTGAAGCTCTGAGAAATAACATATGTAGTTAACGAGGGACACAAACTTTTAAAACTTTGTGAACCCAGAACTTCCAGAGGTACAAGGATGTACAAGCTGGATTTAGAAAAGGCAGAGGAACCAGAGATCAAATTGCCAACATCTGTTGGATCGTAGAAAAAGAAAGAGAATTCCAGAAAAGCATCTGCTTCATTTACTATGCTAAAGCCTTTGATTGTGTGGATGACAACAAACTGTGGAAAATTCTGAAAAACATGGGAATGCCAGACCGCCTTACCTGCCTCCTGCAAAACATGTATGAAGGTCAAGAAACAACAGTTGGAACCAGACGTGGAACCATGGACTGGTGCAAAATCGGGAAAGAAGTACATCAAGACTGTATGTTGTCACCCTGCTTATTTAATTTACATACAGAGTACATCAGGTGAAATGCCAGACTGGATGAAGCACAAGCTGGAAGATTGCCGGGAGAAATATCAATAACCTCAGATATGCAGATGACACCACCCTACTGGCAGATAGTGAAGAGGAACTAAAGAGCCTCTTGATGAAAGTGAAAGAGGAGAGTGAAAAAGCTGGCCTAAACTCAACACTCAAAAAACTAAAATCATGGTATCTGGCCCATCACATCCTGCAAATAGATGGGGAAAGAATGGAAACAGTGAGAGACTTTGTTTCCTTGGACTCCAAAATCACTGCAGATATTGACTGCAGCCTTGAAATTGAAAGACGCTTGCTCCTTGGAAGAAAAGCTATGACAAACCTAGACAACATAATAAAAAGCTGACAAAAGTCCATTTAGTCAAAGCTATGGTTGTTCCAGTTATCATGTACGGATGTGAGAGTTGGACGATAAAGAAGGCTGTGCAGTGAAGAATTGATTCTTTCGAACTGTGGTGCTGAAGAAGATTCTTGAGAGTTCATTGGACAGCAGGAAGATCAAACCAGTAAAGCCTAAAGGAAATCAACCTTGAATATTCATTGAAAGGACTGATGCTGAAGCTGAAGCTCCAATACTTTGGCCACCTGATGGGAAGAGCCAACTCATTGGAAAGACCCTAATGCTATGAAAGATTGAAGGCAGGAGGAGAAGGGGGTGACAGAGGATTAGATGGTTGGATGGCATCATCAGCTCAATAGACATGAGTTTGAGCAAACCCCTAGAGATAGTGAAAGACAGGGAAACCTGGCACGCTGCAGTTCACGGGGTGACAGAGAGTCAGATACAACTTAGAAACCAAACAAAAATATAAGCTTTTAAAACCCCGGAACATCAAATTTAAAATTGCATGTAGCAGATTTCAGTATTATTTCTAACATCAAAATTTGAAACTAACCCAAATATCTATCAATAGTAAACTGCTTAAATGAAATTTTGATGTGCTGTGCAAAGGAATTTTAGGCTGCTATAAAAAATGAATGAGTTTTCTATGTTCTAATTTGAAAAAAATCTCCAGAGCACTGGAAAAAATATATGCAAAATAAAGTATATAATATGGCATGTTTTGTATAAAATATGAAAAATTAGATGCTATATTCATTTGTATTTTTATATATATAAGAAACCTTGGGAAGTATATTATAAGAGTAATGGAAGCTTTGATTTATGGGCAATGTATGCAAACTTAAAGGATGGGAATGGAAATAAGACATATCTTTTTAAATAAGCTTGTTAGTTTTTTTTTTTATCATGTTAGTGTATTACACTTACAAAGAAGTTAATTTTTTAAAAAGCATAATAAAGTGAAAGAGGAAGGTAATGAAAGGATAAAGAAAGAAAAAAGAAAAGAAGAATTAGCCCATTTGCTTTTCCGAGTACAGATGTCAGAGTAAAGCAAGATTATAGAATTGAACACTCCTAAGACCTAAGTGAAATATAAATTTTTAAAATCTCAATAAAAATTCACTGGATAAACAGGTAGGACTTAATGCTGCTTGAGAAATGATTATTGAGGAAAAGTACCCAAGATTCTGAACAGTATGATTCCGTTGCTAAATTTTCTTAGAATTGACACTTAAAAGAGAAAATTCTTCAGTAAATTATTGAGAATTTACACTTGTATCCCTATGTTCGCAAACATAGGGAGTTCAATGGGTAGTCCTGCTCAGTTTGAATCCCTGTCCAGTGGCCCTCATGGGTGCAGAGCCAACTCTAGAGCCAGCTGGACAAAGAAGCAAGTTCTCTGTGCCACCAAGATGATGAGCATAGCCTCCAGCCCCATCAAATCAGGAAGCCTGGCTAGAGGTGCCAGGCAACTGTGGAGCACATCCTACAGCCCACTGGGGCAGGGACAAGTCAACAGTTCCACTCAACTTCTGATAGAGGCTAGAGGAGAAGACCCATCTGCAAATGCACAGAAACTAATGCAAAATCTTAAGGAATCAGGCAGACCTGATACCACCAAAGGAAACTAACAAAGCTTCAATAACTGACCCTGAAGAAATGAATATCTGAGAACTGTCTGACAAAGAATCCAGAATATTCATCTTAATGAAATTTAGCGTACAACAACAAAAACCAGCTAGAAAAGTAAATGAAATTGTAACAGAGAAAAACAAACCTGACTCCATACTGGATATATTCCTTTAACTGTAACCTTTGTATTCTGTTGCCTGTGCTTAGTCATGCTGGCTTTGTATCTTCATAAAACAATGTTGTCTGTAGCCTGAAATAGGTGGCACTAGTGGTAAAGAGCCGGCCTGCCAATGCAGGAGACACGTAAGAGACGTGGGCTTGATCCCTGGGTCGGGAAGCTGCCATGGATGAAGGCATGGCAACCCACTCCAGTATTCTTGCCTGGAGATTCCCATGGACAGAGGAGCCTGCTGGGCTACAGTTTATAGCGTTGTAAAGAGTCAGACACGACTAAGCGACGGAGTACAAGCAAGAGCACAACCCAGACACTTATAGAGGCTTTGGGGAAAGAACTGGTGATGATCACTGAATTAATTAAACATACAGCAAATATTAAACAACTGTAAGAATTGTGTCTGCAGAAATTTAAAAAATTTTAAAAAACAATAAGTGAAAAAGTGAAAGTGTTAGTCGTTTAGTCGTGTCCGACTCTTTGCCACCCCATGGACTGTAGCCCACTAGACTCCTCTGTCTATGGAATTCTTCAGGCAAGAATACTGGAATGTGTAGCTCTTCCTTTCTCCAGGGGATTGTCCTGACCCAGGGATCGAATGCAGATCTCTACATCGCAGGCAGATTCTTTAATGTCTGAGCCACCAGGGAATTGATTATAGCATTCTCATATTCTTCATAATTGTTTCCTCTGTTTTTCAGGTTGAAGAAATATTGATCTGAGTGAAGTTCAGTATACCCTTCACTTCAAATTCAGTTTCCTTATTTTTTCTATTGGCTTCAAGTATGTTTAAACTTTAAAATTGTATTAAAATTGTACATGTAGAATGATCATAATACTATAAAAGTAATTCTATATAGAGAGCTGGGATTACATACTATGCAAATTTATTATGCTTCCTTTCCACCTTTTTCTTAGCTTTTTTGTTCATAGTTTTCTCAATATAAATGTCCAGATGGTATTTGTAATGATGTTGACCAAATGCTAATACTAGTTATTTTGTGGTGATGGGATTTGGAAATATTTTTATATCTGCTTTGTACTTTTTTGGATTTGTTTGGATTTCCATAAAGAATTCATGTTCTTTAATTAAAATAATGAGATCATTGTTCATAAGAAAAAGAAAGATACCATCTTGATAAATGCCAGAAGCCTTTCAAAACTGTGATCAAATTTAAAAGGAAAATTTTAAACTATGCAACAGATAGAATTCTTGCAAAGGAAGAGTGATTTTCTTGCTTTCTCCAAAAACCAAAATATATCTGTAACTAAAAATAACTACCAGTCTGATGTGTTCCTGTTTCTGAGATGGTAAATTAAAACTTTGTAACTAGTTCTAATGTTTCTCACACACTTAATTGGGTTGAATGATTTCCCTATGTGTGCCTTTGAGCAGAATCATAAAAGTATAAATTTTAAAAATAATTTAGGGATCATGAAACCCCATTTTGGACATGGGCAAAGTAAAGCTACAGTGCTTAGTGATTTCTTTTTTACAGAAAAATTCACCACTAAGGTAACCGAGAAGCCAGTTTTATGACCAGCTTCCTGAAATCAGCCTGTTAGCCACACTCCTACATTACATATTTCTGAGTTTTTCATATCGTAGAGATGAATGTTTCATCAAATGAAAATACTACATCATCTGAGTAAATAAAATTAATTGATCTTGTATTCTTTTATGTTTTCCTTTAGTTAAATCAAACCTTTAAAAAGCCATGAGACATAAATTTATAGGAAAGAAACTACTCACTACAATGTCGACAGATTTAACATTGGGGTGCTGGCATAGAAGGTGGTTTCTTTGGATTTTTGTTTGTATTTTTCAAATTTCCTATACTTGGATTTATTATTTTGAAACATTAAAGGAAAAAATTATGACTCAAAAGTCAGACACTAATTATTAGCTTTAAGAGAGTAGCTTCGTTTTCCAGACAGGATAACGGGGCCATCCTTCCTTTACTAAAGCTAACAGAAACCTGGAAAATAGCTGGTGGAAAAATAACTTTTCAAATCAAAGAAACTGGTCAGTGTACAAGGATTCTGCAAGCAGCCACGTGGACTGACAGGAGAGGAAATGGATCATCTTATTTGGGGGCATCAACTCACGAGCCTGAGTCATGGCTAGAGGCCTCCCATGAAGTAGCTGGAGTTGCTGCCATCAATTCACTTTTTTCCAGTATGAGCAGAGGAATATTCATCTGTTTCTGTGGTGATGGAGTCTTTCACAATGTCCTTTGGCCAAAGAAATGTAACCACAGCCATAATGATTTCAGACTCAAACTATTTCAGCAGCAGCAACAACAGTGAAAACACAGCAGCGGCCAATTCCCAAATAAACTCATGTGAATGCTTCATATTAGCTAATTGTCAAGGGGGTTTTATGGGAAACCATATCAAGAATGTTGCAGAGCTTCTTAGGATGCTGTTTTTCCTTGCTTGGATCTGAAGAAGAAATGGAATGCCAGGGCAGTAGAATTTACGCATCAAAAGAGAGTGGGGATAGAAAAGTAAGGGTTCTAAGAGAGTCTTAGTCTTTGGCCTTGATGCTCATTAACCCCATGACTCTTAGTGAGTCACCCCTGTCCCTGTGCATGGGTTTACTTCCCCTCCTACCTATTTACTTCCACCACTCTACTCATTAGAAATGGGATGATATGCTAGATAAATATTTCTCAAACTTTCTTCTGTGACTTTCACAACAGATGACTTTTGCATGTGTGACACTCTCCCATGAGCATATCCATATTTTGACATAAAAGAGAATCTGATGGGAAATAAAGCAAATAAGCTACAGACAGAGTAAGGCACAGAAAAAATAGACCATGGGTTGTGTTGAATTCCCAGTGTGTTAGTCAGCACTGCACTCCTTCTCTACCACTAAAGAAAATATATTGGAATGCAAGTGTGAGAAGAGTGCTGTCATAAGGATAAATTTGGTTCCACATTAATTTATATGCCAGTCAATTATGGATAATTTTCTTTAGCTACTATGAGGTTTTACAAATCAATAAGAAAAAAACTAACAGTTTTTCTAAAGAAGGGTAAAATAAAGGTATTTTATTAAAAAAAAACCTATACATGTCTAAGGGAGAAGGCGATGGCACCCCACTCCAGTACTCTTGCCTGGAAAATGCCATGGACGGAGGAGCCTGGTGGGCTGCCATCTAGGGGGTCGCACAGAGTCGGACACGACTGAGCGACCTCACTTTCACTTTTCACTTTCATGCATTGGAGAAGGAAATGGCAACCCGCTCCAGTGTTCTTGCCTGGAGAATCCCAGGGACGGGGGAGCCTGGTGGGCTGCTGTCTATGGGGTTGCACAGAGTCGGACACGACTGAAGCGACAGCAGCAGCAGCAGCATACATGTCTATAAAAACATTAGAAAGTCCTCAAAGTAATTCATACTTAAGAAATCAAAACTACTGGAAAGAAGAATGTATTAACTTTTTAGTATTAATAATACATGCATTTGTCTGCGGCATGAGTAAACAGAAACTCCTGTGTAAAAAGGTAAGTGGCTCAGCCTTTGGAAAGATTTTGACAACTTACACTAATATACTTAACATATGTGTCTTTTGATTCAGCAGTTCCTTTCCTAAGAATTTATCATTCAAAAACTTGCTGAATTGTTTGAATTATGTATTTTTTTTTATCAAGAACACAAGTAGTTGTCATCTAATGAAAGGAGACTCAAAACTGGATGTGGTAAATTTAGATGTAAGTTTTAGCTCATCTTACTAACTGTAGAAACATAAACAAGTGACTTAACTTCTTTGATTCTCAGTATTATTTTGCATTTTATAAAAATATCTACCTTGCAGGAAAATTGCAAATATTAGAAGAGAATAAATAGACAAAATCTCTTTGGTGATTTCAAATTATCAATAATGTTTTTTACCAACACCACCATAATTAAAATATCACAATTGCAGCTACATCCTAGTTTATGCAATAACCAAATATATTTATTGTTTTAAAATAAGACAGAAAGGATTCTTATCTTCACCACAAAATTGCTTTGGAGTTGGTTGCTCCATAAAAATTGTGTTTATCATATATTTCAGTAATATCTCATAATAAAACATCAATTTAAGCAGTTTATGAATATACATCAACTAGGAAAAAAGAATATATATACCTAAATCTTTGTGAGATGGATTTTAAATATAATACAAAAACATGACTCCAAAAATAAAATGCTTTTCTACCTCTTCCTGAACTGAAAAACATTGTCTCATGTTGGAAAAATGAAAGTGAATGGCTTTACAATTTTAATTTTAAAATGTTACTAAAACTTTACATCTGCAAAATGTGACAATAATTTAAAGAACATATTGTATACATAATTTATATTTCATATACTGTATTTTGTCTTGTCTTATTGGATGAGTTAGGTGCTTGCAAAAATATTATGCTGCAAATGAACTAAAGAACTGTTAAAAAAATAAAATGAATTGCTTTATATTAGAAAAACAAACTCTGTTGATCTTTAGAGCTGAATAGTGGAGAGCTTTGATAAAAAGTAGCAGAAAGAAGAATCTGCTAAGAAGCTGAGTGTGGTCTGAAAATGAATGGTGCTGAGAACACTACTTCTTTACACATATCTCAGTGTCAGAGGCTATATTAATAAAGCAGATTTATGGATTTCTTGGAGATTCTGTAAATATTAAAACTAATTAGCTCATGCAACAGGACACCTGGGCCACATTAACTAAGTGGAAACTTAATAGGGTTCCACCCAACAGATAGTTCCACTGACTTAGAGTCAATCAGAATCAACCCTCTTTGAGGGTTAATTTCCAAACTCTATTTGGAATGAATGCTGGGCTGGAGAACATTCTTTCCAGGAAATATTTAACAGCTACTTTACACATGCACACACTCACAGTGTTCTGTGATGAAAAGTGTTTGGGAAGCACAGTATGTTATAATTTCCCTCTAGAGGGTTCCTGATGTTCATTGGTTTATAAACATTATGAGGATTCTTGTTAAAAAGAAAAGCTGGAAGGTATAACTTCGGCATTCCCAATCTTGCTGGAATCCAAAATTCTGTGCTCAATACATCTGCTAAATTTCCAGAGAGCAGTAAAACGTGTGAGGTATGTTTAAGAGATAGTGTTGTGGGATTGTAAAATATGGTTGCATAAACAATATTGTGAAATGGACTGTCTATTATATTCAAAACCAGGGCTTTAGAATACATTGCCTCTAGAATTGAGGGTCATAAAAAATTTATCCTCATGGACTGACTTTTTTCTTTAGCTCTTAGAAGATAAGTTAACATAGAAAATAAGAAATGTGATCTCATTTATTGTGTGTTCCATGTCATATTCTATTCCAGGCAATGGGGATATAGCACTGAACAAAATAAACAAAAGCCTCTGCCTTCATATATCCAATCTACAGGAGATAAGTTACCGTGGGTGCTTCAGAGACAGCTGATTAAGAAGTTACATGACTATAGATATTTGAAGTTTGCTAGACCTTTCATGAGTGAAGTGAGTTAGGAGTTCCCAAGCACATATCATAGTTTTCTGCTTGTGTTTTGCCCATTTTCTTTCAGCATTTTAAAACTTTTTGGTAAAATATACATAACATGAATTTACCATCTTTATCATTTTTAAATGGGCATTTCAGTGGTCAGTATATCCTCATGGTTGTACAACCAATCTCCAGAACTCTTCATCTTGCAAAACAGAACTTTGCCTGTTTTGACTTTTGAAATCATTTTATTTCTATATACTCTATAAGAATGGAAAAAAAAATGTTTAAAGAAATAGATCTTGGATAATTTGTATGTGAATTGTATGAAAATCAAAAGTCTTTCATGTTATCTAATATGATAATTCTGATTGAAAATAATAGTTTGAAAAAGGTCTCCTACTTACAAATTTTTCTCTACAGCATTTACTTTCAACTACCTATTCAGATATACAGTTTATTGTGAAGCTTTTGTTTACTTAGCACTGGCCTACCACACAAGTGGGTCTGAAGGCACTTGGGAATGCATCCAGGATCATCTAACTCTAATTTACAGCCAACAGTATGATTTAGAAGTGTGGTAAAATATCAGCTGCCACATCAGTAATTCCAATTTGCTGCTTTTAAAATTACAGCACCATAAATAAGGAGTCAGAAATGCTGATTGTATCACTCTGCTGCTGCTAAGTCACTTCAGTCGTGTTCGACTCTGTGTGACCCCAGAGACGGCAGCCCACCAGGCTCCCCCGTCCCTGGGATTCTCCAGGCAAGAACACTGAAGTGGGTTGCCATTTTCTTCTCCAATGCATGAAAGTGAAAAGCAAAAGTGAAGTCGCTCAGTCACAGAACACTACTCAAAGTCATAGGAAAGTGTATATACTAGGTGACGTTCCTTAATATATCCTACGAACTCAGCCACTTTTAGGTTTTTTTATTAAAATCAAATAAGTAGCAATTATGCTCTTACAAAGCTCTTGAGAAATAATTGACTTAGTCAATTATCATCTACCCTTTGTTGTTGTTTAGTCATTAAGTCATATCTGACTCTTAGGCAACCCCATGGACTCTAACCCGCCAGGCTCCTCTGTCCGTGGAATATCCCAGGCAAGAATACTGGAGTGGTTTGCCATTTCCTTCTTCAGGGGATCTTTCTAACCCAGGGATCGAACCCATGTCTCTTGCTTTGGCAGGCGGATTCTTTACCACAGTACCACAGTAAGGGCCTAGGAAGCCCTTACTGAAATTAATTTGCTTATTGCTGGGAAAGATTGAAGGCAAAAGGAGAAGCATCACCAACTCAATGGACATGAATTTGAGCAAACTCCAGGAGTTAGTGAAGGACAAGGGAGCCTGGCATGCTGCCAGGCTGCCAGTCCATGGGGTCACAAAGAGTCAGATAGGACTTAGGGACTGAACAACAGCATTGCTTGAAAATTTTTAATATTATTTCTCAACAATATCAGCAATTTGTATTCTTTTCCAAATGGTTAGATAGTAATGATCAAATCCCAACATTAAAAAAAAATGAACAAAAGTTGTATATGTGACAGGGAGAGTTACTCAGTTAACTAGGTTGAAACTAAGGTCTCACTCATATCATTAACTTGTTCGATGAATTTACTTTTAATCAGGACTGATATTCATCAATTACTTACAAGTAGGGCTCTACTTGGGGCTTCCCTTGTGGCTTAGCTGGTAAAGAATCCACCTGCAATGCAGGAGACCTGGGTTCAATCCCTGGGTTGGGGAGATCCCCTGGAGAAGTGAATGGCTACCCACTCTAGTATTCTGGCCTGGAGAATTCCATGGACTGTATAGTCCATGGGGTCACAAAGAGTTAGACACAACTGAGGGACTTTCACTAGATACTAAGGTTCTACTTGTTGGCTGCAGGAGGTATTGTTTCCACATGATGCTACAGCCCATTCTGATTCGTCTCTGACTATGCTATTCTGTTTTTGTAATCACTTAGAGTGTCACTTGGAGAAGGCGATGGCACCCCACTCCAGTACTCCCAGTACTCTTGCCTGGAACATCCCATGGACAGAGGAGCCTGGTGGGCTGCAGTCCATGGGGTCGCCAAGAGTAGGACACGACTGAGCGACTTCACTTTCACTTTCATGCATTGGAGAAGGAAATGGCAACCCACTCCAGTATTTTTGCCTGGAGAATCCCAGGGATGGGGGAGCCTGGTGGGCTGCCATCTATGGGGTCACACAGAGTCAGACACAACTGAAGTAACTTAGCAGCAGCAGCAGCAGCAGAGTGTTACTACTGCTTATAATGTATAACTTCTCAATATCCCTGTTTCCATGTCTAGGTTAATTAGCTCAGTGGTTGGCAGTGAGTAATTGTTTGCTGTTTGCTTTCCTATAACAGGAATTCACAAGCCACTTACTTAGAGATCTTACTATCATCACTACAGAACCTACCATTTATAGATCTGAAGACACAGATGAAATAAATTTAGCTATTTCCTTCAATAAATGGTGACCCCTCTTTATCTCACAGTGTTAAAAAACTTGGAAGTCCTAGTTGTTTTATAATGTTAGACTTTTTGGCATCCATCCTTGAAATGGCTTGTTTCAAATTTCATTTCCAGCAATCCAAGCTTTCATTAGTTATGGATGCTCCCGGATTTCACACGATAGAACTTCTTACTTCATCATGTTTGAGTTACTCAAGTCAAAATTTCTCTTCATGTGACAGGGCAGCCACTCTTTGTCCTGTCTGAAAGACCTTTCCCTGAATTTCTTTGTGTTACAAAATCATCTTCAAACAGACAACCACAGACATTTGCAATTCCAGGCGTTCAAAAAGCTTTATTCACATTTAAGCACTAGAAAGTTAGTACATTCCAACTCATTTCCAGTTCCCAGGCTTACTGAATTACTGACTCATGCTGACTCATAGATGGGTCTTATCCCTGCATGCTTCTTACTTATAACCTGAACCAAATTCTCAAGTAATTTCTTCAAGCATTTTTTAAGAAAATAAAACATAAAGAGAAAAATCCATTGTCTGCAGCTTCGATATTTTGATTTCTATACCTCATTTACTAGAAATATCTCAGACTATCTGGAAAATGCCATATATATACATATACATATATATATATGTACATGTATACATATAAAAGAAAATGCTCTTTGAACTATCATAATACCATTTTAAATAGTAAAATATTCACATATATTAGTTCATCTAAACCATTTAATGACCCTATTTTGCATGTAGAATATACTTCTGCTATCATAAGGAAGGCCTAGCTCTAAATTCCTATCCTTGGGAATCATTCCACAGTTAGTGTCTCTGAACACATTCTAATGTTCAGAAACATCCTGATAAAAGTGCCTATTTACCTCTATCTATGAGTTTGAATTGACCCACATTCTGAAATCAACTGTGACCCAAAGCGAAAAGCATGAAGATGACCCTTGCCTAACCAGGTGCATGGTTGAGTGTCAACAATCAACCTGGTTATAGATGGGGGACAGGAACTGTTATAAGAGCACCCTCATTTCTAGCCCCTGGTAACCAGGTCCTTACTTGAGCCACTTTTTGCTATCCTGCTAATTCCATTGCTTGTTTAACTGCGTACTTAGTGGCTTAGTCATGTCTGACTCTTTGTGACCCTTTGAACTGTAGTCTGCCAGGCTCCTCTGTTCATGCGATTTTTTTCTGGCAAGAATACTGGAGTGGGTTACCATTTCCTCCTCCAGAGGATGTTCTCAATCCAGGGATCATACCTATATCTTTTGTGTCTCCTGCATTGCTGGTGGATTCTCTAATTTGCTCTGATGCCTAAATTGGGGCTTCCCAGGTGGTGCAGTGGTAAACAATCTGCTGGCCAATGCAGGAGACTCAAGAGACACAGGTTCATTCCCTGGGTTGAGAAGATCCCCTGGAGAAGAAAATGTCAACCCTCTCCAATACTTTTGGCTGGAGAATTCCATGGACAGAGGACCCTGGCAGGCTGTAATCCGTGGGGTCACAAAGAGTTGGACATGCTGAGCAACTGAGCATGCATGCACAATGCCTAAATCACCAATTCAGTCTGTGCTCCTCGGCAAAAATACAACAATGGATCAGTGTCTTAGGGAATTCTGAATGTGGATGAGAATTTAAGTTTACTTGCACCAAATTCTTAGTTGAATCTCTCCTTTACTATAAATAAGAGATTCAGTGGAGGAAAGTTTTCCATGTTGATACGCTCTCAGAAGATAAAAGCTAAACTAGTGCATGGACTTATCAGGGAATTAAATATTCAATTTTAGACATTTCTGACCTTAAACAGCAATGCAACATGCAGAGCTGTGGAAATACAGAATGAGTACTTTAGCAAGGAATTTTCTATTTCTGGTGGTGTTCACTCATTAATCCAGATGAACAATCAGGGAAGACTGATGATCCAATGATCATTCATCAGACCTCAAGTTTTTTGATGTCTCAGCAGTATTTGACACAACTCATCACTATCATCCATTTCCCGGATTATTACAATAGTCTTCTTACTGAAGTCTCTATTTCAAGTACACCAGTTGGTCTAATAAAATTGCACAGTAATTGGACAAAATCTTGCCAAGGGCTAGAGATTGAACTGATGATTAGGCCACAGGCTAATGAAACAGGCAATGGAATTAACAGACTGATAGAAAGTACCTCTTGTAAGGGTCTGAATACCAGAAGCTGGGAACAGAAAGGCTGAATAGTAACCCCTGCCCTTCTGCAGCCAGAATGACTGGTCCCAATAAACAAATAAGTGCCTCATATCTACTCATTGGGCTTCCCTTGTGGCTCAGCTGGTAGAGAATCCACTCGCAATGCAGGAGACTTGTGTTCGATCCCTGGGTTGGGAAGATACCCTGGAGAAGGGAAAGGCTCCCCACTCCAGTATTCTGGCCTAGAGAATTCCATGGACTGTATAGTCTATGGGGTTGCAAAGAATCAGACATGACTGAATGACTTTCACTTAAATAAATCTACTCATTATTCTAAATCTTCTTGAATGGACCATTAAAATGTAATACCAATTAATCAAATTATTTATAAAGACAGAGCCCACAGAAATTATTTGCCTGGGATGTCTTACAACCTAGGAGTTCTCCTGACTGAAATCCTGCATCAGTCCATATAACAGGACATCTTTTATTAGTTTATCTGCCCAGAGTGGGCCTTTTGGCAAGTTCTATAACTTTAAAGAATCTCTTGATGAGAATGAAGGAGGAGAGTGAAAAGTCTGGCTTACAACTAAATATTAAAAAAAAAAACTAAGACCATGTCATCTGACTCCATTATTTCATGGCAAATAGAAGGGGAAAAGGTGGAAGCAGTGACAGATTTCCTCTTCTTGGGCTCTAAAATTACTGTGGACTGTGTCTGTAGTCATGAAATCTAAGAAAATTGCTTCTTGGCAGGAAAGCTATGACAAACCTAGACAGTGTGTTGAAAAGCAGAGACATCACATTGACGACAAAGGTCTGTATAGTCAAGGCTAAGGTCTTCCCAGTGGGCACGTAAGATTGTGACGGCTGTTCTGTAAAGAAGGCAGAGTGACAAAGAATTGATGCCTTCGAACTGTGGTGCTGAAGAAGACTCCTGAGAGTTCCTTGGACAGCAAGGAGATGAAACTAGTCAATCTTAAAGGAAATCAACCCTGAATATTCATGGGAAGGACTGATGCTGAAGCTGAAGCTCTAGTATTTTGGTCACCTGATGTGAACAGCCAACTCAGTGGAAATTTTCCTGATGCTGGGAAAGATTGAGAGGAGAAGGAGAAGATGATGGTCAGAGGATGAGATGGCTGGATGGCATCAATGATGCGATGGACATGAACTTGGGCAAACTCTGGGAGATGGTGAGGAACAGCGAGGCCTGGCATGTTGCAGGCCATTGTGTCTCAAAGAGTCAGACTCAACTGGGTGGCTGAAAAATAACAATACACCTCTGGTACCTGCCCTGATGCCAGGCACACCGCTATCTCAAGCTCTTTGCATTTGCTGCTCCTGAGCAACTCTCCGACTAGGTATTGGGTTGGCCAAAAACTTCATTCAGATTTTTCCATCAGCTGGTATGGAAAACTTGAATGAATTTTTGGCCAGCCTAATATCTATAGGTGTCATCTCGTACCTTCGGATCTTCCTCAGATGCCATCTTCTCAGTGCAACTTTCTTTCCAACATCCTATTTAAATTGCATTTACCAATGCAATTATTTCCATCCTCTTTATCACCACTCCTTATCATTTTTCTTTCTACAGAGCCCTTATTGCTGTTTTATGTGTTTATTTACTTGTTATTTGTATCCTCCTACCAGCCTACAAGTAAGGATTTTTACCTGTTTATTCACTGTTCTGCCCCCAGCTATTGATGAATATATTTGTTGAGTGGATTATGGAATATCAAATAAATGGGTGAATGAATGAATGATGGCTGCACTTCACTTAGAAATGTCCTTTAACTCTGCTCCATAAATTTCCATGTGTAAAACCCAATGTATATTCTGATTTCTTTCAAATTACAGTGAACAACAAGTCTTTGACTGTGTGGATCACAATAAACTGTGGAAAATACTGAAAGAGATGGGAATCCCAGACCACCTGACCTGCTTCTTGAGAAACCTGTATGCAGGTCAGGAACCAACAGTTAGAACTGGACATGGAACAACAGACTGGTTCCAAATAGGAAAAGGAGTACATCAAGGCTGTACATTGTCACCTTGCTTATTTAACTTGTATGCAGGGTACATTATGAGAAATGCTGGGCTGGATGAAGCACAAGCTGGAATCAAGATTGCCAGGAGAAATATCAATAACCTCAGATATGCAGATGACACCACCCTTATGGCAGAAAGTGAAGAAGACTTAAAGAGCCTCTTGATGAAAATGAAATAGGAGAGTGAAAAAGTTGGCTTAAAGCTCAACATTCAGAAGACTAAGATCATGGCATCTGGTCCCATCACTTCATGGCAAATAGATGGAGAAACAGTGGAAATAGGGGCTGACTTTATTTTCTTGGGCTCCAAAATCACTGCAGATGGTGACTGAAGCCACGAAATTAAAAGACACTCCTTGAAAGGAAAGTTATGACCAACCTAGATAGCATATTGAAAAGCAGAGACATTACTTTGCAAACAAAGGTCCGTCTAGTCAAAGCTATGGTTTTTGCAGTAGTCATGTATGGATGTAAGAGTTGGACTATAAAGAAAACTGAGAATTGAAGCTTTTGAACTGTGGTGTTGGAGAAGACTCTTGAGCGTCCCTTGGACTGCAAGGAGAGCCAACCAATCAATCCTAAAAGAAATCAGTCCTGAATGTTCATTGGAAGGACTGATGTTGAAGCTGAAACTCTAATACTTTGGCCACCTGATGTGAAGAGATGACTCATTTGAAAAGACCCTGATGCTGGGAAAGATTGAAGGCGGGAGGAGAAGGGGACGACAGAGGCTGAGATGGTTAGATGGCAGCACCGACGTGATGGACATCGGTGAGTAGGCTCCAGGAGTTGGTGATGGACAGAGAAGCCTGGCATGCTGCAGTCCACGGGGTCACAAAGAGTTGGACACGACTGAGTGACTGAACTGAGCTGAACTGAACAATGAAGAACAAGTCAACACTAGAGTTAAATATATTTTCAGCAAAAATTTCACAAAAGGTTGTTTTTTTGGTCTTCCATTTTGTATAGAATCATCAATGTTCACCCATTTCTTAAGACCCTGGAAAGAAGCATTCAATTTCAAAACTATTTGTTCATTGTTTTTTGTCTTATCTTAGTAAAAAATATAACTTTTATTTTTCTATTTCTGATACTTATCTTGAATTAGTCAGCTTCTAGCTTTTCTCTTCTTCCAATTTTGGCCTATGTAGGCTGGTTTTCTTTTATTTCACTCTAGTCCTGAAACTTTCTTCCTAAATCATATTATTTTATGGTTGTCATACCTATAGAATTATTTTTCTATTGTGATGACTGCAGAATACCAATTAATGATATTTTTAAGAAGGATATTTCTGGAGAACATGCAGTGTTATGCAATGGTTAACATGCAGTGTTAATCAAGTTAACAAGCAGTGTTAATCAAGTTAACAAGCTGATTAAATACTCTCTCATTAGAGGTAAAAAGCTACCAAAAATCATTTTATTTGATTCTGTCATATTTGTTTCAGAGGATAAAGTGGTATTTTCAGTTCCTGTGACTATTTTTAAAAAATATTTTAGAGTGATGGTAATAAAAGGCATGATGGACTTTAAGTGCAAAATTTGATTTCCATCTTTTTTTTTCCCTTGGCATGGTTGGGGCTGGCATAAATCAACTTTAAAAAAACATACTATGACATTTTAAATTTAGGACTACTGTTAACAGCAAAATCTGACTTCAGACTGATTTGGGAACTAGGCTTGCAAAGAAGAAAAAAGAAACTTTTTAACAAGAAAAAATATTTAATTTCTCTGTATTTCCAGTAATACAGTCTATTAATAAAGATGACTTTCTTATATAATATAGTGTCATTTTGTAGAATTTAAACTCTAAGCTTTTTAGGACATGCTCCTTTGCTCAGTTCTGGCCACACTGGTCTGTCATATGACCGATAGTATCATTTTGAAGACAGATGGACCACATAAATGGAGAGATCTGTGATCCTCCATCAAGGATAGATGAGATTTGACTATTTATTCCTAATTATACTATTTTATGACCTAACCACTTAAAACTTGAATTAATAAATTTAGTTTTTAAAATATTAGAAAGTTGAAAGGGCAGTTATGTATGCTATTACATCCTAGTAATAATTGTAGCTACTACTTTAGTATAACAGTTAAGAATTTAGGTTTTGGGGAATTCCCTGGTGGTCCAGTGGTTAAGACTTCACCTTCCAATGCAAGGGTTACAGTTTCAATCCCTGGTCAGGGAGCTAAGATCCCACATGCCTTCTGGCCAAAAATCTAAAACATTTTAAAAAAGCAATGTTGTAGTAAATCCAATAAAAACTAAAAAAAAGAGAAAAATAGTTTAGATTTTGGTGTCAAATTACACTGCTACTTAGTTGTCATGTAGCCTTAGGTTAATTTTCTAACTATTGTTTATGATGTTATTGTTTTATTTGGACTTCTCAGGTGGCTCAGATGGTAAAGAATCTGCCCACAGTGCAGGAGACTTGGGTTCAATCCCTGAGTCAGGATGATACTCTGGAGAAGGAAATGGCAACCCACTCCAGTATTTCTGCCTGGAGAATTCTGTGGACAGAGGATCCTAGCGGGCTACAGTCTATGGGGTCGCAGAGTTGAACACGACTGAGCTACTAACACACTTTCACATTGTTATAATTATCACTACTTTTAATATCATCTTTCCAGGACCCTTAAGCAAGTTAGAATATCCTTTTCTATGCAATGTTTATCAAATAATAAGTTTTAGTAAAATATGAAGTGTAGAAGTATAGAACTCTGCCCAGCAAGACCAAGATGAATTTGGAGTTCTGGAGTACCAGAGAAGCATCATGAAACATGACCTAGAATTTATGGCTGGTGCTGGGGATGGAGAGCACCATTAATTCAATATGAAGGGCACTATAGATATATCTTAAAGCACAACTTTGCTCAGTAAGTCCAAAATAATAATAAAGTTAATTTTTAATCAAATACTAAACATCTCATTTAAAGGAAATGACTTGATATCTTTACTACATAAAAGAAAATGTTTAATAATTTTACAAAATCGTGATGTCTAGAGGATATCTGGGTAGTTTAGCTACCCAGGCTCATTCACTTCTTATTTTTAAAAGAGGCTGAGGGATATGTGATGATTTAGTCCATAGATTAGGGTCTCCAAAGCTTTTTTTCTTATTTACTCCTGAAGTAATATTGCAAATAACATCCTACATACTTTTACAAGTTGATATTGATAATTTTTCAATGAAAGTTTAATTAGTTGCAAAAGATACGAATTCCAAGCATATTGTAAATATTAACTTTTAAAATAAAGACACTGTAATACTCTTAATGTATCTCCTGTAGTGATGATTCAATACTCACTATTAATTTTAATACTCACTGTTATATTTACTGATCTGATCTGATTATATTTACAAAAGCATAAACAATGTCTTCAACAGTCTTCAGCTTTATTTCTTTTTCTCATGAGCTGCAGTTTTCATCCTAGTTCCCACACAGTGTTTTATCTTAATGTCATATAATTTCATGCCTGCAGATCTTTTACTCATTACTCCTACCCTTATTTAAGAAAAATATGTACATACGGAAATTAATTTTTTTAAATTTTGTGACCAACAAATCTCTAAGTGTTAAAAAGAAAGTTCTTCTGTATTAAAAAGTCATTCCAACTGTTAGCTCATAATTGATCAAAATGATATAAATATAAACTTGAAACAAAATACCCATCATAAACAGTATTTCTGGAAGTGCATCTGCTCTTGATTTGTGTTGGTTTATTCACTAATGAGTTAATAAATTTATCAATTATATTAGTGTTTGCTAGATTAGACAGCATAAATTCTATTCTTATTTTTTGCTTTTATAGATTTACAGGTTGAGAAATTGTGTTCACATACTAAGTAAATAAAAACACAAAGAGTTTTCCTTGTGCACTATCAATCAATTCTTTACATCCCATCCAAGTTTTGTGCCAAAAGCCACCTTGCAATCTTTCATCAAAAATATTTTTAATGAAGAATTGGCTGACATTTTTATTACATTTTCCTTGAACACTCTTAAAAGTAAAGAATTACAAACCACCAAATTTAAAAAAGGGACTTCTTACCTATTCATTATAGTTACTCATTTTTACACATCACTCTCACCATTATTTCAAATTATCTCTCTTTATTTGATGCCACAAAAGTTTTGATACACTCTCCTGGGTAAGGTAAGACTGAGTATTGATGAGGGGTGTGCCTTATTGTGTAGAAATGAGGGAAGAGTGATTTTGAAGGGGATATTTGGACCACAGATGAGTTCTCAGGGAAATATATTCTAGGAGATTAAATTTAGGAGTAAATTTTGAAGATCCAGTAATTGATTATATTAAAATTATCCCACTAAAATTATTATTTCTGCCTTCTTACCACATGGAAAGTCTTTATATTCCCCTGGGATACATGTACCCTAGTTTAAAGAATGCTGTTTTTGAAAGTCTCTGCAAAGAATAATAAATATTGAGAGTAGGATAAAAGTCTCTAAAAATGCTACTTGATATTTGGAAGAGAATGAATAAAATATATTATATAGAAATGGCAGTGTGTATGCATATATGTATGTATGTACTTAAAGTTACAAACACAGCACAGAGCTGGAGGTACAAAGTTTCCGTTGATCATTCCAGTTTAAACCTGGATACTTTAACACCCAGGAGAACTCTTCTATTTTGTAATTGCTCAATGGATTCTACCCATACTCAACCTGACTGATATTTTATGTCACATGAGATGCAGTACAATGTTATTTTCTCAAACATATAAAAACAATACATGACTAAAATATATTATGCTTCCATTTCATTCTTGCTGTCTTCTCCAATCCAATTAGAACAGTCTTATGGACTCTGTGGGAGAGGGAGAGGGTGGGAAGATTTGGGAGAACGGCATTGAAACATGTAAAATATCATGTATGAAACGAGTTGCCAGTCCAGGTTCGATGCACGATACTGGATGCTTGGGGCTGGTGCACTGGGACGACCCAGAGGGATGGTATGGGGAGAGAGGAGGGAGGAGGGCTCAGGATGGGGAACACATGTATACCTGTGGCGGATTCATTTTGATATTTGGCAAAACTAATACAATTATGTAAAGTTTAAAAATAAAATAAAATTTAAAAAAACAAAACAAAACAAAAAAGGGTGTGTGTGTGTGTGTGTGTGTTTTTTCCATCAGCTATCCCTATATAAATTCTGATTTAATCTCACATTGATTATGTGATGTAACATATCTTTGGTCATACTAATATACTGTTTAATTGTACACTTTAAATGTGTGAATTTTATAATATGTGAATTATATCTCAGTAAAGTACTTATAGTAAAAACAAAAAACAAACAAAAAAAACCCTGCAGCATATTGGAGATGAGTAACATCTCAATAGAATAAAGATCATTGATAGATCTTTGCCCTGGCTTTGTGCCTGGTGAGGCTACTTGAACTTGGAAGGTTGGGAGGTAGGTAAAAGGTTACTGAGTATGATTTCTTGGAAAGTAAAGATGAACAATTCACAAGCAGACAAGTTGAGGGTGTATATAAAAAAGAGAAAAGAAAACTATAAAAAAATTCAATATATACTATGAGATTAGTATAAAAAAGAGGGAGTTTCCAGTTGAGTCAGATATCAAAGATGTCCACTGAAACATGGTGGCCCCACCAAGCATCTCTGGAAGCATTAGACAAACTCACATCTTGAATCATGAACACTGAGTCAAGGAGACCAAACAATTGGCTGAGACGGAAAAATGATGACTGATGAGATAGAGTCATGAGTGAGGCCCTCTGTGAAGAGCCTCAATCTTCATTCTTCAGATGGAAATAGTATGTCACATGGAACTGCCTCATAAAAAAAAAGAGTGTATAGTCAGAAAAAATAGTGAATAATCAGTTAAATAGTGATTGTTCATGATCTCTGTTTTATTGGTGGTATATTACTGTTGTTCTTAGTGACTCCATGGACTGCTGCAAACCAGGCTCCAAGGTTCTCCACTATCTCCTGGAATTTGCTCAAATTCTTTCCCATTGAGTCAGTGAGCCTATCTAACCATCTCATCCTCTCCCACTCTTTTTCCCTTTTGCTTTCTATCTTTTCAAGCATCATTTTGATCTTTCCCAGCATCATTTGGATCTTTCCTCTTTTCCAATGAGTCAGTTTTTTGCATCAGGTAGCCAAAACATTGTAGCTTCAGCTTCAGTATCAGTCCTTCCAGTGCATATTCAGGGTTATTTTCCTTTAGGATTGACTGGTTGGGTCTCCTTACAGTACATGGGACTCTTGAGTCTTCTCCAGATCACAATTTGAAAGTATAAATTCTTTAGTGCTAAGCCTTCTTTATGATCCAACTCTCACATCCATACATGATTACTGGAAAAATCATAGCTTTGACTAGGTGGACTTTGGTGCAAAATGATGTCTTTGCTTTATAATATGCTGTCTAGGTTTGTCATAGCTTTTCTTCAAGGAGTAGGCGTCTTTTAATTTCATGGCTGCTGTCACTATCCACAGTGATTTTGGAGCCCAAGAAAGTAAAATCTGTCCCTGCTTCGACTTTTTCCCCTTCTATTTGCCATGAAGTGATGGAACTGGATGCCATGATCTTCATTTTTTGAATGTTGAGTTTTAAGCCAGCTTTTTCACTGTCCTCTTTTACACTCATCAAGAGTCTCTTTAGTTCCTTTTCACTTTCTGCCATTAAATTACTACCATCTACATATCTGAGGTTGTTGATACTTCTCCCAACAATCTTGATCACAGTTTGTGATTCATCCAGCCTGGCATTTCACCCGATGTACTCTGCATACAAGTTAAAGAAGCACAGTAACAATATACAGCCTTGACGTACTCCCTTCCCCATTCGGAACCAGTCAGTTTTCCATGTAAGTTTCTAACTGTTGCTTCTTGACACATAGAGGTTTCTCAGGAGGCAGGTCAGGTGGTCTGGTATTCCCATCTCTTTAAGAATTTTCTACAGTTTGTTGTGTTTCACGCAGTCAAAGGCTTTAGTGTAATCAATGAAGCAGAAATAGATGTTTTTCTGGAATTGTCTTGCTTTCTCTATTGTCCAACTAGATAATTCCAAACTTCATACCCAGGATATTCACTGAAATTATAAATAAGTTCTCATATTTAAAAAAAAAGCACTTCACGGAACTTCCCAAGTGGTGCAGTGATTAAGAATCCACCTGCCAATGCAGAGGGCATGAGTTCAATCCCTGGTCTGGGCAGATTTCATGTGTCACGGGGCAACTAACCTTGTGTACCACAACTACTGAGCCCATGCTCTAGAGCCTGTGAGCCCCAACTACTGAGCTCACTCGCTACAACTATTGAAGCCTGAATGCCCTGGGGCTTGTGCTCTGCAGCCAGAGAAGCCATCAAAATGAGAAGTTCAGGCATTGCAACTCGATAGTAGCCCCCAGCTGCCACAACTAGAGAAGCCTGTGTGCAACAATGAAGATCCAACCAGCCAATGAATAAATAAATAAAATTTTAAAAGCACTTTAAACAACTTTCAAATAATTTATTTTACAATTTTAGAAAATTGTATGAATTGATTTCTATTCAAAATAAATTACAAAGCATTTTTTTCAGGATTCTTACATTAATGAAAGAAACATAAAGAAACAACACTTTCCACACATCTGGCAAAGGTAAGATTTGTGCTGTATCTAGGCTGTCAAACTTAGATTGTCTCAACATTTGCACAATCTGGGGCAAGAATACAAAGGAAGACCTGTGTACCATATGCCTATATGCCACAAACTGTTTAATAAAAGATGCCCCATCCTCTGACATTAATACACATTCAAAACAATAAAATTAAAAATGTGTGAAAGGCTTCACTAACAGTCAATGAAATATCAAAGACAGTATATGAAATCATTTTAGTTCATCTGTCATTCTATTTATGTTCCAGTGATATTTATAAGAATTTGAACCACTATACATTGTTACAGTATCAAATTTCATATAATTTCTATTCTATCATCACTGGCTATCTAGAGGATTAAAATTACCCTGTGAATGTATGTAGAACATAAAAACTTTGACACATAGTTTCATTGGAAGTGTAAACTACAGTGAAAATAAAAGCAGATCATTGAAATTATTTTTATATGTTTATTTAATTTTTTCTGAAACAAAATTATTATTAAGATTATCAGTAAAAATATTTGTAGAATATCACATTTTAAATCAATAATTTAAAAATAGCTGTTTTTAATTTAATTTTGAGTTAATTACTTTATCCTACTCTATAATTTTGCAAATTTTGCAAACCAGTGGCAGGAAAAGGTTAAGTACATTACACTAAGGTGATAACTCCTTCAAATACAGTCCCACAAATATCCATTGTAGCTATTTACTTTTATTTTACCACATGAAGCAAGTATCATAAGATTGTTTTTATCCTAGAAAATTTGGGGAAAATACACTAAACTTTGCATTATATATATACATATATATTTAAGAAATATATAATATATATACATATGAAATGAAAGAAAACTAGCTTTTCTCACATTAAGATCTCTAGTTGATAGTGACTTATGTAAGATCAGAGTCAGAGTTATGTCCCTGGGTTTCTAGTTCAATTTTTTAAAAAGTCTTGCCTTTAAGAAAGTCCAAAAAATTCCAATTAAACTCTTTCATAGCCACCAAATGTCTATAAACAACAATTCAAAAATTATAGTGAAGATTGTGTTTACTTCCATATCAATTTCTAAGTCTCACTATCCCAGAAAGTAACCAAAAATTAAATGGTTTTTAAAATACTCATATCCAGAAATAAGCAAATTTTTCTGGGCTTGAGGGACAAAAGCAACATGTAATTATTTCTACCTCTAAATGCTTTCAAAGTAGTTGTCATCCAAATGGTCTGGATGAGAAGTGAGAGACTCATTTGCACAACACAGCTGCTCTGCACTCTCATTGATCAATTTCCTAAGGAGCCTAATCGAACTCAGCTTTTAATGTACATAGAACTGTCACAGGTCTCCGTCCACAAACTAATCTGTGTTCAATAAGAACAAATAAGTAGTTTTCTTGGCCCCTGTAATGAATGGCACAAATGAAGTGATTCTCACTGTGAGTAAGAGATTGCCTGTCTGGTTTTGTAGTGTCAAGACAAATGGTGCTTGGGAATCTTGTTTTGAGCGCCTGGAGTGCTGATCATGTTGAGAAATTCTGTCTTCCCCACACTAATCTCTTATTTCCTTTGTTCTTTTCCACTTTCCCTTAATGTGCCTTCCTCGCTACATTTGTCTGTCATTCCTTCCATTCTTCTGTGTTCCTGAGTTCAGTTTGACAGCACATTTGCGTCACGGTGGTTGCAAGTGGTTGAGGACTCCAGGGACCCCACAGGCCAGCAGCCCGCTGGCCGTGTTCCCCAAATCCCTACTTCACTGTCGCCAGACTGCCACCCATCCTTGCCAGGGCCTCTGCTCACAAGGCTAGTAACTGTGTGTGCAGACACGCTTGCATGCATAGCCATTTCTGAATTACAGGCTCATCATGAGTTCTTCCGCATGGTGTCGATAACCACCCGAATCTGCCCGCAGTTTCCCCAAAGCTGCATTCACTCATCTCAAAAAGAGGCATCAAGATTATTCTGAGACTTTTACTTCATGGACATGTTAGAGAGGCTGTAAAAAATATTTTATTTGAAATAACCATCAAAAGCCAACTTGGAGCACAGCAAGAAGGAATTAGACCACCACAGAACTAGCCTTACTGGAACTGATTCCAAGAACATAAGAATCTTTTGGGAGGCAGTAAATTTTCTGGAAAAAAAAAATCAAAGGTGGATGTGGAGAAGGGCAGGCAACCATGGGGAACTTAAACTTTCATCATCTCTATTATTTTGTTTTTGTGTATTAACTGTGTTTGGCAAGCAAAAAGTAGTTAAAGGTCTAATAACCACGTGTGAACTTCACACACCTACATCACATGCAGTGGTTCTAGCCAATACAGTACTTGGCACTCAGCTTAGTAAGTGGGTTTTAAACAAATACTCGTAATGATGAAACAATATAGGGGAACACACTGCGGTAGGGAAAGCATATTGTTGATGTCAAAGTACTCAGTCTGTTACTGGAATGCCAGCAGCACATTGTTGTCCACATTGACTGTGGCCTTGGTCACAGGCTAATTTCTGATGGCTGAGATGCTTTTAAAATTATCATCCTGTATGCCCTGGAGAAATGTGGAAACTTTGGGTATGTTTAAAAACTGACAAATTACTTCAGTTAAAACACAAACTCAGGAATGAAGAGTATAACTCCAATGTATTCACATATGTTAACAAAGAACAAAATAGACCACAGTCATTTTAATGATTTTAGTGACATATTATGAGCCCAAACATCACTCTTCCCTTTATCACTTTGCCCTTAGTGGCTGGTGAGGGCTAGAGGGGGGGACTGTCTGCCAGTGCCTAAGAGACTTGGGTTTGATCCCTGGGTTGGGAAGATCTCCTGGAGCAGGGCAACCTACTCCAGTATTCTTGCCTTGAAGAATCCCGTGGACAGTGGAGCCTGGTGGGCTACAGCCCATAGGGTCACAAAGAGTCCGACACAACTGAAGTGACTTAGCAAACACACACACCTTAGTGGCCATAGATTTTCTTTTACTTTTGGTTAATTGTTGTATTTGTTGCTGTTTGTTGCTAAGTCATGTCCAACTCTTTTGTGACTCCATGGACTGTAGCCTACCAGGTTCCGCTGTCCATGGGATTCTCCGGGCAAGAATACTAGAGTGGGTTGACATTTCCTTCTCCAGGGGATCTTCCTAACCCAGGGATTGAATGTGTGTGTCCTACATTGGCAGATGGATTCTTTACCACTGAACCATTTAATATATACATGCATTTTAATTCAATATAATTATTATAGTATTCTGATTGACACATTTGTTTAGAAAAAAAACTTTTAAGATTTGAAAGGTAATATTTTCATGATTTAAGGAATATACACTGCACACAATTCTTCCATAACACTGTACGTGGAGCATGACAAATGACACATTTTATGCCCTGATGAGACTAATACCATAATGAGGAAGAGAAAGGTACATGAATATTTAGGTGAAAATAACTAAAGAATTATTATCAGTCAAGTAAGAGGGATTGGGGGCAGGAGGAGAAGGGGACGACAGAGGATGTGATGGCTGGATGGCATCACTGACTTGATGGACATGAGTTTGGGTGAACTCCGGGAGTTGGTGATGGACAGGGAGGCCTGGCGTGCTGCAATTCACGGGGTCGCGAAGAGTCGGATACGACTGAGCGACTGAACTGAAGTAGTATAGGTTCCGAATAGTAGGAGAATTGAAATGTGGAAGACTCAGTAGACCAGCCAGGCTGAGAATTTAGGTTGAAAGGTCGCATGATGGTGATAGTTAGGAGAGATGACTCTGAGGCCAGATAGACCTGGGCTCAGAATCCACTTCTTTTCCTTAAGAAACCTCAGCCTGTCTTATTATGTATAAAATAAGGACAGTGATAATCCCTAATTTTATAATATTGCTGACAGGATAAAGTGGGGGGACTTGTAAAATTCTGTCTCATGGAAATAATTTAATAGATGTTTTAGTAAAAGGAATAGTGAAAGCTAAGGTTATAAAGGAACTGTGACATATTGTAGACAAAACAATGAGGCCATCTAACTATTGCACAGATATATATAGATCATATATAGATCATATATATAGATATATGATGAGAGCTGTCTCTATGAAGAATCTCCAAGTTTATAAAAAGAAAAGAAAATATCTAAAGGCAGTCATGAAAATGATGAAGAAGGAGGATAAAGAGGAGATGAAAGGGAAGAAAAATAAATACAAAAGGAAAATGAAGAGGAAGATGTGCCATCCAAAGAAATGTCTCATAGACTGACAAAAAGATTTTCAATGGTAATGAGGAAGCCAAGAGGAAATATAATAGAAGATCTAACATTTTAATGGAAAATATATGTTAACCTAGAATCATGGCCCACAAAAAACTAGCATCTGAAATTAGAATATAGAACTAAGATTTTCTTCAAAAAACAGAATAAATGAAAAAATTAAACACAACTATAAAATAATATAGTTTATGAAAGACAAAAAATTGTCCCAGAAGGAATCAGGAGTGTCTGAGATGCAAGAAGGATGGCAAGCAAAGAAATTGTTTAATACATATATAAATCTAAAGCAAGCATGTCCTTAGAATTCATACTATTACTGCTTCTGATAATCATTATTGTTGTCATCATCATTATTAATTTGAATTATTGGTAATGAGAGTGAAGACTTTCAGTTTCAGCACTGACGTGTAAACAGCTTGGTAGTTATCAGTCCTGTCTTTATTATATGAAAAAGCTGAACAAACTGAAAATCAGTGACTTGGTAAGCATTAAACATATCCCAACTCTTAGCCCGATTAATACATTTTCAGACTAAAAAGACTATTTACCACAGTTTTGAGGGCTTCCCTGGTGACTCAGATGGTAAACAATGCAGGAGACCCAGGTTCGATCCCTGGGTCAGGAAGATCCCCTGGAGAGGGGAATGGACATGACTGAGTGACTAACACTTCCACTTTCCACTTCCACCACAGTTTCTATTACTAATCTCAATGTTTAGCTTTCAAAAACATCAAAAGATAGGCTGAAAAGAAAAGGAAAAAAAAAAAACACCTCTGAGTCTAAACATAAAAGGGAAGTACCAGAATCATATTCAGATATGATACAGATATTGGAATTATCATACTGAGAATGTAAAAATATCATAATTAATATTTTAAGAATTCTAAAGGAAAAAGTACACAAAATGCATGCACATATGAGTAATCCAAACAGAAATATGGAAACACTAAGAAAGAATCAAAAGGAAATTGTAGAAATATAAACAGTGTAACAGAAATGAAGAATGCCTCTGATCTATAACTGGACATGGTCAAGGAAAGAATCAGTTAGTCTGAAAACTTACCAGTAGAAATTTTCCAAGCTGAAATTTAAAAAATAAGATTCCACTATATTTTGTTTGCAGGAAACCCACTTTAATTATAAAATTCAAATAAATAAAGGAAAATAAGAAGAAAACCATACCACACTAAGTAAGTAAGTAAGTAAATAAAGTCGCTCAGTCGTGTCCAACTCTTTGTGACCCCATGGACTGTAGCCTACCAGGCTCCTCTGTCCATGGGATTTTCCAGGTAAGTGTACTAGAGTGGGTTGCCATTTCCTTCTCCAGGGGATCTTCCCAATCCAGGGATTGAACCCCAGTCTCCAGCATTGCAGACAGACGCTTTACCGTCTGAGCCACCAAGGAAGCCCTAGTGTTACCACACTAACACTTAATAAAAGACAGCTAGAGTCGCTGTATCAATTTCAGACGGAGCAGAACTTAGAATAGGGAAAGGTGAAAGCGAAAGTCACTCAGTCGTGTCTGACTCTTTGTGACTCCGTGGACTATACTGTCCATGGAATTCTCCAGACCAGAATACTGGAGTAGTAAGCCTTTCCCTTCTCCAGGGGATCTTCCCAACCCAGGGATCGAACCCAGGTCTCCTACATTGCAGGAGGATTCTTTACCAGCTGAGCTACAAGGAAAGCCCAAGAGTACTGGAGTGGGTAACCTATCCCTTCTCCAGGGGATCTTCCCAACCCAGGAATTGAACCGGGGTCTCTTGCATTGCAGGGGGATTCTTTACCAACTGAGCTATGAGGAAAGCACATAGGGAAAGTTAACAGGGATTAAAAAAGGCCATGAAATAATGATAATGAGATCAAATCTCCAGGAAGACCTAAAAGTCCTAAATATGTATGCATCTAACAGCACAGCTTAACTACATGAGGCAGAGGCAAAAGGTGACAGAGAACTGAAAACTGATGGAACTGAAAAGAGAAATAGACAAACCCACTATTATATTTAGACTTCAACATCCAACTTTTATCAGGTGATAAATCAAGCAGGCACAAATTCAGTAAGAATAGAATTGACCTGAACAGCTTGATGCAATAGACATTTATAAAATTCTCCATTTAATAACAACAAAATATATATCCTTTTCAAGTTCACATGGAACATTGACTGAGAGACCAATTTCATAACTTTAATATGCAGCTTAACAAAGCTAAAAGAATAGAAATCATATGAAGCGTGTTCTCAGAATTCAATGGATTAAATTAGAAGTCAGTGAGGGAAAGATAGCTGGAAAATATCCACAAAAATTTGGATATTAAACAACACTCCTAAATAACACATAGGACAAATAAAAAGTCTTAAAAGAAATTTTAAAATATTTTGAACTATGTAAAAATGAAAATACAGCATCAAAATTTGAGAGTCACAATAAAAGCAGTGCTTAGAGGGAAAATTATAGCATCACATACATATATTATAAGAGGAGAAAGACCTAAAATAAATAAGTAAACAACCTAAGCAGCCATGAAATTAAAAGACACTTGCTCCATGGAAGAAAAGTGATAGCAAACCTAGACAGCATATTGAAAACTAGAGACATCACTTTGCTGACAAAGGTCCTTACAGTCAAAGCTATGATTTTTCCAGTGGTCATGGATGGATGTGAAAGTTGAACCATAAAGAAAGTTGAGTGTCAAAAAATTGATGCTTTCAAAATGTGGTGCTGGAGAAGACTCTTGAGAGTCTCTTGGATAGCAAGGAGATCAAACCAGTCAATCCTAAAGGAAATCAACCCTGAATATTCATTGGAAGAACTGATGTTGAAGCTACAATACTTCGGTCACCTGATGAGAAGAGCCAACTCATTGGAAAAGACCCTCATGCTGGGAAAGATTGAGGGCAAGAGGAGAAGGGGGCAACAGAGGATGAGATAGTTGGATGACATCACCGACTCAACGGACAAGAGTCTGAGCCAACTCTGGGAGATAGTGCAAGACAGAGAAACCTGGCATGCTGCAGTCCATGGGGTTTCAAAGAGTTGGATACGACTTAGGATTTGAAATAGTTCAACTAGAATTCCATCTCCTCCACTAGCTTTGTTCATAGTGATGCTTCCTAAGGCCCACTTGACTTCACATTCCAGGATGTCTGGCTCTAGGAGAGCGATCACATCATCGTGATTATCTGGGTCATGAAGATCTTTTTTGTATAGTTCTTCTGTGTATTCTTAATATCTTCTAAGAAGAGGTGTCTTCTTAATATCTTCTGCTTCTGTTAGGTCCATACCATTTCTGTCCTTTATTGTGCTCATCTTTGCATAAAGTGTTCCCTTGGTATCTCTAATTTTCTTGAAAAGATCACTAGTCTTTCCCATTTTATTCTTTTCCTCTATTTCTTTGCACTGATTGCTGAGGAAAGCTTTCTTATCTCTCCTTGCTATTCTTTGGAACTCTGCATTCAAATGGATATATCTTTCCTTTTTTCTCTGCCTTAGCTTCTCTTCACTTCTTGGCTATTTGTAAGGCCTCCTCAGACAATCATTTTGCCTTTTTGCATTTCTTTTTCTTAGAGATGGTCTTAATCACTGCCTCCTGTACTATGTCACGACCCTCCACCTATAGTTCTTCAGGCACTCTGTTTATCAGATCCAATGCCTTGAATCTATTTGTCACTTCCACTGTATAATCATAAGGGGTTTGATTAGATCATACCTGAATGGTCTAGTGGCTTTCCCTACTTTCTTCAATTTAAGTCTGAATTCATGCAAAGATGAGCACAATAAAGGACAGAAATGGTATGGACCTAACAGAAGTAGAAGATATTAAGAAGAGGTGGCAAGAATACACAGAAGAGCTATACAAAAAAAATATCTTCATGACCCAGATAACCATGATGGTGTGATCACTCGCCTAGAGCCAGACATCCTGAAATGCGAAGTCAAGTGGGCCTTAGGAAGCATCACTATGAACAAAGCTAGTGGAGCTGATGGAATTCCAGTCGTGCTATTTCAAATCCTAAAAGATGATGCTGTGAAAGTGCTGCACTCAATATGCCAGCAAATTTGGAAAACTCAGCAGTGGTCACAGGACTGGAAAAGTCAGTTTTCATTCCAATCCCAATAAAGGCAGTACCAAAAAATGTTCAAGCTACTGCACAATTGCACTCATCTCAAACGCTAGCAAAGTAATGCTCAAAATTCTCCAAGCCAGGTTTCAGCAATATGTGAACTGTGAACTTCTAGATGTTTAAGCTGGGTTTAGAAAAGGCAGAGGAACCAGAGATCAAATTGCCAACATCTGTTGGATCATCGAAAAAGCAAGAGAGTTCCAGAAAAACATCTACTTCTGCTTTATTGACTATGCCAAAGCCTTTGACTGTGTGGATTAAAACAAACTGTGAAAAATTCTTCAAGAGATGGGAATACCAAACCACTTGACTGCCTTCTGAGAAATCTGTATGCAGGTCAAGAAGCAGCAGTTAGAACTGGATGTGGAGCAGCAGACTGGTTCAAAATAGGGAAAGGCTGTCTATTGTCACCCTGCATATTTAACTTATATGCAGAGTACATCATGAGAAACGCTGGGCTGGATGAAGCCCAAGCTGGACTCAAGATTGCCAGGAGAAATATCAATAACCTCAGATAAGCAGATGACACCACCCTTATGACAGAACGTGAAGAAGAACTAAATGAGAGTTGGACTCTAAAGAAAGCTGAGTGCCGAAGAATTGATGCTTTTGAACTGTGATACTGGAGAAGACTCTTGAGAGTCCCTTGGACTGCAAGGAGATCCAACCAATCAATCTTAAAGGAAATCAGTCCTGAACATTCATTGGAAGGACTGATGTTGAAGCTGAAATTCTAATACTTTGGCCACCTGATACAAAGAACCAATTCATTGGAAAAGACCCTGATGCTAGGAAAGATTGAAGGTTGGAGAAGAAGGGGATAATAAAGGATGAGATGGTTGGATGGCATCACTGACATGATGTCATGAGTTTGAGTAGGCTCCTGGAGTTGGTGATGGCCAGGGAGGCCTGGCACGCTGCAGTTCATGGGGTCGCAAAGAGTCAGACATGACTTGAGCAACTGAACTGCACTGAGCAACTGAACAACAACAAAAGTGTCCATCGTATGAAAGAAGAGACAAAGAATGAATGTAAGCCTAACAAAAGCAGAAGAAAACAGTAAAAATTAGAGCAAAAATCAATAGAGTGAAAACAAGATGATATAATAATGAAGTCAACAAAATCAAAAGTTGATTCTGTTGCCATGCCATGTTTAGTCGTCTGACACTTGGCAATCCCATGGACTGTAACTCACCAGGCTCCTCTCTCCACTGAGTTGTCCAGGCAAGAATATTGGAACGGGTTTCCATTTCCTACTTCAGGGGATCTACCAGACCCTGGATCAAACTGGCATCACCGGTGTTTCCTATTTTGGCAGGCAGGTTCTTTACCACTGAGCCACATAGAAATCACGTTGATTCTGTTAAAAGATCAATAAAACTGAGAAATCTCCAGCCAAAGTAAGGAAAAACGAGAGAAGACATAAAGTATTAATATCAGAAATTTTAAAATGGGCTACTACTGATCACTTTCAAAAGATAATGAGAACATTATGAACATGTCTATGCCACAAATCTTATAAATTTCTAGATAAAATGAAATAATTACTTGAAAAATACAGTCCACTCAAAGTTCATACAGGGAGAAACAGATAATCTGAATAGGTTTATATGTACTGAAGAAATTGGATCAATAATTAACAACCTAGCTGAAAGAACCATACTCAGATTGACTCACTGCTGAGTTTTGTCATACTTCTATAATGTAGTGGGTCTTACGGCAACTCTCTGCAATCTCTTTCAGGAGATCAAAGCAGAATAAATGCTTCCTAACTCATTCTATTGGAGAAGGCAATGGTACCCCACTCCAGTACTCTTGCCTGGAAAATCCCATGGACAGAGGAGCCTGGTAGGCTGCAGTCCATGGGGTCGCTAAGAGTCAGATACAACTCAGCGACTTCCCTTTCACTTTTCACTTTCATGCATTGGAGAAGGAAATGGCAACCCACTCCAGTGTTCTTGCCTGGAGAATCCCAGGGACAGGGGAGCCTGGTGGGCTGCCGTCTAGGGGGTCGCACAGAGTCAGACACGACTGAAATGACTTAGCAGTAGCAGCAGCAACTCATCCTATGAGAGCAGGATTGTGTTTATACCAAAGCAAGGTAAAAACATTACAAAAAAACTACAGACTAATAGCTTTTTATGAATATAGATACAAAATCCTCAACAAAAACATTAACAGGTTAAATCCAACTGAATGAAAAGAATAATATGTCTTACCAGGTGAGAGTTATTCCAGGTATGCAGGTCTGGTTCAACATTCAGGAAAAAAAAATCACATCACTAGACTAAGGAAGTAAAATTGTGTGATTGTATAAATTGATGCCAAAAAAAGCCATTGACAAAATCTAACAGCTATAAATAATAAAGTCTCTCAAAAAAGTGGGAATAGAGGGAACATTTATCAACTTGATGAACATGTATTAAAAAAAAAACTACAACTATCATTATACTTAATGGTGAGAAACTGGATCCTTTCTCCCTAACTTCATAATCAAGACATGTCCTCTCACCACACTTATTAATGTCATTCTAAAAGTCATAGCCAGGGCAATAAGATGATAAGATTAAATATAACATATACAAAATGGAATAAAAGACAAAACTATCCTTGTTCACAGATGACGTGATTGCCTATATAGAAAATTCCAAAGAACCTACAAAAAATTTCCTGGAGCTAATAAGCAAATATAATGAGTTTCCAGGGCAAAAGGTTGAGATATAAAACCTATTTTTGCTATCCTGAATCCCAGCAATGAGCAATTGAAATTTGAAATTAGAAGCTTGACACTATTTACAAAAGCACCAAAAAAAAAAAAAAATACTTTGTTACCAATTCAACAAAATATGTACAGGATCTACGTGTAGAAAGCTACAGAACTCTGATGAAAGATATGAAAGATGTAAATACATGCATAGATAGAAGGGTATTTATTGTTGGGATATCAATATTGTTAAGATGTCAGTTCTTCCCAACTTCACCTATAAATTCGAAGTAGTTCCATGGGCAATATGGAGCGACAAGGACCCTCAGGTAATAAGGACAGAGTGAGCTGCCTCCTTGGTCATTTTCTTTTGGCTCGTATCAGGGTCTCAGCCATTTGGATGTGACTATTTTATCACAAACAAATGAGAAATCTAAGTCCAAAAAAAGATAAGAAAGAAGAGATAGCTATTGCTGCCCTGACTCAGTTTATCCAAGCTACTCATTTCCAGGCTGCCTAGTCTGACTTCCAGAGCTGTATCCTTTTTCTCCAGTTCCCTAGGAAAGTTGTTGTCAGGCTCAGGGACCCAACAAATGGCCTCAGAAGTGGCTTGTGCCTCAGAGCACTTCACCAGAAGCTTGAGTACCATGTCAAAACAAGCTCTGATGTTCCCTTGTAGATTAAAAAATTCCTCAAGGCTGTAGAGAACCATGTAAGAAAGAGAAATTATGAAAAGAGCCTATGTTAAATAAGGTTTTATTTGTTTGTCAGAACTGCCATAACAAAGTACAACAAACCAAATGACCTAATGGGGATCTAATTTCTCACAGTTCTGGAGTCTGGAAGTCCAAGATCAAGATGTTAGGAGCGTTAGTTCCATCTGAAGGGCGAAAGATAATCAGTTCCGTGCCCTTAGCTTCTGGTGGTTTTATTCAGTCTGTAGTATTCCTTGGCTTCATCCCATGCATCACTCGATCTCTGCCTTCACAGTCACATAGCATTTCAGACACATGTCTGTGCTCAGAGTTTCCCTTTTTATAAGGACACAGGTCACACTGGATTACGCTAACCTTAATGACTTCATGTTAATTTGATTACCTCCTATCTCCCCAGATAAGCTTTCATCCTGAGGTGCTGGGGGTTAGGATTTCCACATATGAATAAAATTCAATTCACAACAAAGATCAGTGAAACTTAATGTTGATAAGTATATGAAGCTGGCTTTGTAATGTGCAATCATCAGAACATTTTTTAGTGGCTAAGGCAATGGCACCCCACTCCATTACTCTTGTCTGGAAAATCCCATGGACAGAGGAGCCTGGAAGGCTGCAGTCCATGGGGTCGCTGAGGGTCAGACACGACTGAGTGACTTCACTTTCACTTTTCACTTTCATGCATTGGAGAAGGAAATGGCAACCCATTCCAGTGTTCTTGCCTGGAGAATCCCAGGGAAGGGGGAGCCCGGTGGGCTGCTGTCTATGGGGTCACACAGAGTCGGACACGACTGAAGTGACTTAGCAGCAGCAGTGTGTTTCTGAGCGACTTCACTTTCGCTTTTCATTTTCATGCATTGGAGAAGGAAATGACAACCCACTCTAGTGTTCTTGCCTGGAAAATCCCAGGGATGGGGGAGCCTGGTGGGCTGCCGTCTGTGGGGTCGCACTGAGTCGGACACGACTGAAGCAACTTAGCAGCAGCAGCAGCAGTGTGTTTCTAGTAATAATGCATGTTTTCAGAAGTTAGAAGATCAATATTCACTTATACTGGGCTAATAGAATGTGGTGTGATAAATAGCCTAGTAATGCACAGGATATACCAATGAATATAAATTCAGTGAATCCACTGAAAACATAAAACAAATATGTTTAGACAATATTCATCCCAACATATTTTGAAAAGCCCTGAATCATGCTGAATTTAAAAACTGACAGACCATGCAGTGTCTTTAATACTGAATGTAAATTGCTGATTGGGGCCTTTCTATGCTTCTTTCACCAACCTTCCCCTGTGGCTCAGTGGTAAAGAATCTTTCTGCAATTCAAGAGACTTGCAGGAGATGTGGGTTCCATCCCTGGAGTGTGAAGATCTCCTGAAGGAGGAAATGGCAACCCACTTTCGTGTTCTTGCCTAGAAATCCCTCTAGACAGAGGAGCCTGGAGGGCTACAATTCATGGGGTCGCAAAGAGAGGGACATGACTGAGCAACTAAATAACAACGCTTCTCTCATGAACAAGCAGGAGAATCCACACAAAGAAGGATAAGGAAGGTATTTTATTTATTTCCTTCTATGTCTTATAACTCAAGACCTTGGGCTTTATCAACCAAAATATGAGGCAGCCAATCATCGATTATAAACGTGTTGCTCATTGATGTTGCCCGAGAAATTCTCTCCTTATTCCAATTCTATTTTCCAAATCCTGGCAATGAGAGTGACACACTTTCCCCCTGAAGGTATGGTCTCTCCGTTGTTGTGGATGGAGTCAAAAAAGACAAAGGCACAGCTTCCAAGGAGCTTATTCTCTATTGTAGAGTACAGTTAAAGACATTTCTATAGTAGACATTTTTCCTTTGTGCTTGTTCAGAATTGTTACATTTCCTTCTTCAATTTTGGTAATGTTCTGTATTTTGAGTTCTAGCTTGTAAAGACAGAACAAAAATCATACACTCCACTCCCTTTAGGTCAGTTGCGGGTAGATGGTCTAGGTTTTGCCAGTCCTTAGTACCCAAGCAAATGAGAAGGTAGAAGAAGCAAATGTCAGGGGCGGGGGGGGGGCAGAGTCAGTCACCTGGCAGGTGTGAGGACAGGTACGTAGAATCCCAGGGTGGCAGTTCAAAGTGTCATATGACTGAGTGCTTATGGCAGTGGTATTATTGCCAGAGACCACACAACATGGTTGGAAATTGTGACCAGTATAACATAGTCTTAGGGTTCAGAGCTTTAGTACTCTTGGAAATTCTAGAAGTGCTTATAACATTCAGTAAGGTGTTCTTGCCTGGAGAATCCCAGGGATGGGGGAGTCTGGTGGGCTGCCGTCCTTGGGGTCTCACAAAGTTGGACACGACTGAAGCAACTTAGCAGCAGCAGCAAGCCTTTTGATACCAAAGAGTAGTCTTTTATTAGTATCTGAGACTCTCTGAACAATAATGTAATCAACTGTGAAATGTCAATGACTGTGAAGGAAAAAAAAGTTGGTAAGAGAATGAAATGTTCTCCAGACTTCATTGCTCACAACTCCCCCAAGGAATTTTAAACTTGAAGGGACCTCTGTTCAGCATATTTTAAAATCCAATTTCTTTATAGGAGCCTAAACACTTGCCTGGTGGCTCAGATGGTAAAGCATCTGCCTGCAACATGGGAGACCTGGGTTCAATCCCTGGGTCAGGAAGATCTCCTGGAGGAGGAAATGGCAAGCCACTCCAGTATTCTTGCCTGGAAAATTCCATGGACTGAGGAGCCTGGTGGGCTACAGTCCATGGGGTCGCAAGAGTCAGACACGACTGAGTGACTTCACTCTCAAACACTACAGTGCGATTTCTGTAACATAGTACATATTGACATTTTAAAACGATAACCTTGTCAGCAAGACAGCAAAAGAGACACAGATGTATAGGGCAGTCTTTTGGACTTTGTGGGAGAGGGAGCGGGGGATGATTTGGGAGAATGGCTTTGAAACATGTATAATATCATATAAGAAACGAATCACCAGTCCAGGTTCGATGCAGGATACAGGAAGCTTGGAGCTGGTCCACTGGGATGACCCAGAGGGATGGTATGGAGGGATGGTACGGGAGGTGGGAGGGGGGTTCAGGATTGGGAACACATGTACACCCGTGGCAGATTCATGTTGATGTATGGCAAAACCAATACAATATAGTAAAGTAATTAGCCTCTAATTAAAATACATAAATTTAATTTTAAAAATAATAAATAAATGAAAATGTTATATGGCACTCTTTTAAATGTGTCCAGTGCAAATATATACTTTTGGAAATGTACCTCTTCATGAACCAAATAGGGTTTTTTAATGCTTTAATTAGTTTATATGCCTGTGGGTAAACATAATAAAAATCCTAGAGTCAGTTTTTGCATGTTTTATGTTCAGTCGCTCTGTTGTGTCCAATTCTGTGAGACCCCTGTGGACTGTAGCCCACTAGTCCATGGAAATTCTCCTCCGCCCATGGAAATTCCCCTCTGTCCATGTAAATTCCCAAGCAAGAATACTGAAGTGGGTTGCTATTTCCTCCTCCAGAGGATCTTCGCTACCCAGAGATTGAACTCGAGACTCCTGTGTCTCCTGCATTGCAGGCAGGTTCTTTAATCTGAGCCACCAAGGAAGCCAGTCTATTCTGTTATTGTTTTTTATTTTAATATTTATCAAATCTGAGAAACATTGTTCATGTAAATAATTAGAAGGTAATTGAAAGAATTGTACTAGAGCAATTTCATTTATTTCTTTGAACATCTTATGAATTATATGTCAAAATGACATTGAGAGACCTAATTGAATTCCCAGATAATATATTATAGACCACTATGACATTCATTTATTTCAGTTTCTAGAATAGATCCCCAAATGACCTTTCCAAGAAGTATCAAATAACTATTAATTACATTAGTTATAGATTTCCACACTGAATTCAATTAACTCAGAAAACTTTGAAAAATCAAGGGGTTTTTCTGTATGAGATCTTTACCAATACAATGTTTCTGATAAAAGGTTTTAATTTTATTATGTGTATACAAATCTTTTTTTCAAATCTTGGAGACATAGTAGTGTCTTCAACCTATGGAAAATATATACCTTATTATTTAAATTTATAAATCAAACCCTCACTGTCATTTCAAATATAATTAATCTTATTTTATTTTAGAAAAATACTTACTTTTTAGTTTCAGAGAAGTGTGAAAGTATTTTAAGAAGAAGTACCATAAAAGCCACTGAAAAATGAATTGCAGCATACACATGAAACATAGACTAGTAAAATCAGTAGAGAGTAAAAAGATGCAGAAATAATTTAACCAATTTATAAATTATAAATCCATTTTTATAAATTAGAAAAACAAGATAATATATCATTATACTTTTTTCATGTTTAATTTGTAATGCTAAACCAGTAACTAAAATTATTACTGATAGAGCATGATGTAAGATAAAATATATTTTTATGTGCGAGTACAATGTCAAATTCAAATGTTTGGCTTTTGATAAAAAACAAGAGTTTGTAATAAAAACCTGTAATAATGCCAGTAAATTTATACTTTTTATATGCATTAAAGCTAGTAGATAATAATGAAACATAATAAAAATTACAACATATAGTCTATAAGGCTTTTTTTTTTCTCAGAATGAGACAGAAAATGTTAAATGAAGACAGTATAGAGAGTTCTTTAAAAACTAAGAATAAAACCACCATATGATGCAGCAATCCCACTCCTAGGCATATACCCTGAGGAAACCAAAATTAAAAAGGACACATGTATCCCATTGTTCATTGCAGCACTATTTACAATAGCTAGAACATGGAAGCAACCTAGATTTCCATCGACAGATGAATGGATAAAGAAGTTGTGGTGCATATACACAAAGTAATATTACTCAGCCATAAAAAGGAATACATTTAAGTCAGTTCTAATGAGGCGGATGAACCTAGAACCTAATACACAGAGTGAAGTGAGTCAGAAAGAGAAAGATAAATATCGTATTCTAACACATATACATGGAATCTAGAAGAATGGTACTGAAGAACTTATTTACAGGGCAGCAATGGAGAAACAGACACAAAGAAAAGACTTACGGACATGGGGTGAGGGGAGGAGAGGGTGAGATGTATGGAAAGAGTAACATGGAAACTTACATTACCATATGTAAAATAGATAGCCAAAGGGAATTTGCTGTACTCAGGAAACTCAAACAAGGGTTCTGTATCAACCTAGAGGGGTGGGATGGGGAGAGAGATGGGAGGGAGGTTCAAAAGGGAGGGGATATATGTATACCTATGGCTGAATTATGTTGAGGTTTGACAGAAAACAACAAAATTCTATAAAACATTTATCCTTCAATAAAAAAATTAAAGTATTAAATGATTTATGAAATGAAATAGTGAACATTTAGTAAAGTTGGAATAATAGGTCAAAACTGTGATTTGATGAAATCAGTTTTGTTTACTTTATTGGCTAATGTACATTCAAATTAAAACAAATTATGTATGAGTTTTGCCCATGGATTCTATTCAATGTATATGAGATAGTCAAAGAGCATCTAGTCAGTCATCTATCACTGATGCTGTGCTGATGTTGCAAGAGATTGTTTCTAAGAGAAAATAAAACATTTTAGAGATGAGTGTTAAGAATCTCTGAAAATAACTGTGTTTAAATGTTTTTACACTTGGGTTTAAATGTTTTCAAACCACTTTTTTTTTTTTTTTTTTTTTTGCATTCAGTTATTTCATTCTTATGCTTTCTTAGCATGGCTCTACTAGTACCCTTCCTTGAGAGCCATGCAATCTTTGACATTGTTCGTCTGAACTTATTAAATGGGTAGTTTCCATGTCTCCATTCCACCATGTATCCAGATTTAAAACATCCTAACAATACCTTGCTGGCAATGCCTCATTTCAGCATTAAGAAACAGGTTTGTAAGACAGGAAATGAGGAGCAGCCTTAAAGATATATGTTCTTAATTAAACACAATAGTAAGTTTTTTCTTTGTCCCTCTGCTTGGCAATGGAGAGATTTTTTATACACCCTGGAACATTAAAATGTCTGAAAGTTAACTGAACTGATAGATTCCCTTAAATGTATCCTTGCTGGAATATCCTTGGGAATGTATTTTCCAACATGAATGCACCTGTGATAGGGTAGATGGGTTGAGGTAGGGAGTGATTTATTTAGATAGAAGAGTTGAAGAAAACCTTTTAGTCCAAGTTTCATGTGAACTGAGACAGGACAGATGAAAATGAGTAGAGATACTAAACGCTTGATTGGTTGGTTTAGCCACTAAGTTGTGTCCAACTCTTGTGACCCCATGGACAGTAGACCGCTAGGCTCCTCTGTCCATAGGATTTTCCAGGCAAGAATACTGAAATGGGTTGCCGTTTCCTTCTCCAGGGGATCTTCCTGACTCAGAGATTGAAACTTAAAGACAATTTTAAGCAATTGCTATTGCTAAGTAGCTTCAGTCGTGTCCGACTCTGTGCGATCCCATAGACGGCAGCCCACCAGGCTCCCCCTTCCCTGGGATTCTCCAGGCAAGAACACTGGAGTGGGTTGCCATTTCCTTCTCCAATGGATGAAAGTGAAAAGTGAAAGTGAAGCCGCTCAGTCGTGTCCAACTCTTAACGACCCCATGGACTGCAGCCCACCAGGCCCCTCCGTCCATGGGATTTTCCAGGCAAGAGTGCTGGAGTGGGGTGCCATTGCCTTCTCTGAATTTTAAGCAAAGAAAATGCAAATACAAAAGTCCTAAAATGAGGATGAACTTGGCTTGTTCAAAGAAATAAAAGGCTAGTGTGGATGGGAGGGAGATACAGAGAAATTGACAGTGAGGCTGGTGGTGGAAGGACACAGAAAGTGACACAATCTAAGTGAATAAGTACAGAAGTCTGTTGAAGTTGAAATGCAATGAGAATCCACAGAAGAGTTTTCAACATAAGAATTTCCTGATCTGATTTACACTCTAAAGGTATAATTCTGAGGCTCTTCAGTGAGAAGTAATGATAGACAAGAGAGATAGAGAAAGGTGGAACTGAAGGTCACTTTGGAAGAATAGCCAACAGGATTTGCTGATGAACAGAATTTTCAAGGTATGCAAGGGGTAGAAATTGTAATTGATAACCTGGAATTTGAATTGATGTCAGGTCCAATTATTGAGATGGGAACTACTGGAGAATATACTTAGAGAATTCTATTCTTGTTTGGTATCTCTTCCAATGGGCTTCTGCTAGGTCCTCTCTTTGAGCTCATGTCCCCTTCTATATTATGTATACAAAACCATGCTCTCCATATCCTTGCTAGAACTGACAATCTTTTAAACTTAAGCTCTTGTGGTAGGCGTGTACCTGTATCTCACTATACTTTGATTTGAGGTTCCCTAATTGTTTTGCCATTTGACATCTTTTGTTAAAATGCTTGTTTTGTTATCCTATTGATCATTTGAATATACTCTTTTATAAAAGATTTGTTTGTCATTGCCAGTTTTTAAAATCACTTTATTTATCCTTTTAAAAAACTGTTTTATTCAGTTCAGTTCAGTTCAGTCACTGAGTCATGTCTGGCTCATTGTGACCCCATGGTCTAGCAGCACGCCAGACTTCCCTGTCCATCATTATCTCCAAGAGCTTATTCAAACTCTTGTCCATCAAGGTGGTGATACCATCCAACCATCTCATCCTCTGTTGCCCCCTTTTTCTCCTGCCTTTAATCTTTCCCAGTATCAGGGTCTTTTCAAATGAGTCAATGCTTCACATCAGGTGCCCAAAGTATTGGAGTTTCAGCTTCACCATCAGTCATTCCAATAGATTCAGGACTGATTTCCTTTAGGATGGACAGGTTGGATCTCCTTGCAGTTCAAGGGAGTCTTCAAGAGTGTTCTCCAACACCACAGTTCAAAAGCATCAATACTTCGGCACTCAGCCTCTTTTATAGTTCAACTCTCGCATCCATACATGATTACTGGAAAAACCATAGCTTTGACTAGACAGACCTTTGTTGCAAAGTAATGTCTCTGCTTTTGAATAAGCTGTCTAGGTTGGTCATAACATTTTTTCCGAGGAGTAAGTGTCTTTTAATTTCAAGGGTGTGGTCACCATCTACAGTGATTTTGGAGCCCCAAAATAAAAAGTCTTTCATTGTTTTCATTGTTTCCCTATCTATTTGCCATAAAGTGATGACACCAGATGCCATGATCTTAGTTCTGAATGCTGAGTTTTAACCCAACTTTTTCACTCTCCTCTTTCACTTTCATCAAGAGATTCTTTAATTCTTCTTTGCTTTCTGCCGTAAGTGTGGTGTCAACTGCATACCTGAGGTTATTGATTTTTCTCCTGGCAATCTTGATTCCAGCTTGTGCTTTAAGAAGACTGACATTTCACATGATGTACTCTGCATGTAAGTTAAATAAGCAGGGTGACAATATACAGCCTTGATGTACTCTTTTCTGATTTGGAACCAGTCATCGTTCCATGTCCAGTTCTAACTGTAGCTTCTTAACCTGCATACAGATTTCTCAGGAGGCAGGTCAGGTGGTCTGGTATTCCCATCTCTTAAAGAATTTTGCACAGTTACTTGTGATCCACACAGTCAAAGGCTTTGGAATAGCCAATAAAGCAGAAGTAGATGTTTTTCTGGAACTCTCTTGCTTTTTCGATGATCCAACGGATGTTGACAATTTGATCTCTGGTTCCTCTGCCTTTTCTAAACCCAGCTTGAACATCTGGAAGTTCACACTTCACATACTGCTGAAGCCTGGTTTAGAGGATTTTGAACATTACTCCAGCATGTGAGATGAGTGCAACTGTGCGATTGCTTGAACATTCTTTGACATTGCCTTTCTTTGGGGTTGGAATGAAAACTGACCTTTTCCAGTCCTGTGGCCACTGCTGAGTTTTCCAAATTTGATGGCATATTGAGTGCAGCACTTTCACAGCATCATCTTTTAGGATTTGAAATAGCTCAACTGGAATATCTTCACCTCTACTAGCTTTGTTTGTAGTGATGCTTCCCAAGGCCCACTTGATTTTGCATTCCAGGATGTGTGGCTCTAGGTGAGTGATCACACCATTGTGGTTATCTGGGTCATGAAGATATTTTTTTGTATAGTTTTTCTGTGTATTCTTGCCACCTCGTCTTAACATCTTCTGCATCTATTAGGTCCATAGTCTTTCTGTCCTTTATTGTGCCCATCTTTGCATGAAATGTTCCCTTGTTATCTCTAATTTTCTTGAAGAGATCTCTAGTCTTTCCCATTCTGTTTTCCTCTATTCCTTTGCATTGATCACTAAGGAAGCCTTTCTTATCTCTCCTTACTATTCTTTGGAACTCTGCATTCAAATGGGTATATCTTTCCTTTTTTCCTTTTCTTTTAGCTTCCCTTCTTTCTCGGCTATTTGTAAGGCCTCCTCAGACAGCCATTTTGCTTTTTTTGCATTTCTTTCTTGTGGGGATGGTTTTGATCACTGTCTCCTGTACAATGTCATGAACCTCTGTCCATAGTTATTCAGGCACTCTATCAGATCTAATCCATTGAATCTATTTGTCACTTTCACTGTATAATTGTAAAGGATTTGATTTAGGTCATACCTGGGTGGTTTAGTGGTTTTTGCTACTTTCTTCAATTTAAGTCTGAATCTGGCAATAAGGAGTTCATGATCTGAGCCACAGTCAGCTCCCGGTCTTGTTTTTGCTGTCTGTATAGAGCTTCTCCATCTTGGCTTCAAAGAATATAATCAGTCTGATTTTGGTATTGACCATCTGGTGATGTCCATGTGTAGAGTCTTCTCTTGTGTTGTTGGAAGAGGGTGTGTTCTATGACCAGTGCATTCCCTTGGCAAAACCCTTTTAGCCTTTGACCTGCTTCATTTTGTACTCTAAGGCCACATTTGCCTGTTCCTCAATGTGTTTTTTGACTTCCTACTTTTGCATTGCAGTTCCCTGTAATGAAAAGGATTTTTTTTTTTTTTTTTTTTTTTTTTTTTTTTGCGGTGTTAGTTCTAGAAGGTCTTGTAGGTCTTCATAGAACTGTTCAACTTCAGCTTCTTCAGAATTATTGGTTGGGGCATAGACTTGGATTACTGTTGTATTGAATGGTTTGCCTTGGAAATGAACAGAGATCGCTCTGTCGTATTTTAGATTGCATCCAAATACTGCATTTTGGACTCTTTTGTTAACTAATGGCTATTCCATGTCTTCTAAGGGATTCCTGCCCACAGTAGTAGATATAATGGTCATCTGAGTTAAATTCACCCATTCCAGTCCATTTTAGTTGGCTGATTCCTAAAATTCAATGTTTACTCTTGCCATCTCCTGTTTGACCACTTTCAGTTTGCCTTGATCATGGAACTACATATGTCTTTTATACAGTGTGTATTACAAATATCCAATCTGTGATTTTCCTTATAGCAGTTTTTAATGTGAAAATGTCTTTCATTGAATATAAATTGTTAATTTTAATGTAGTTCACTTTTCAGTGTTTTCTGTGTTACATTAGGCGCTCTGTATTCTGTTTAAAAAATCTTTGTTTACCCTAAGGTCTTGAAGATTTTCTCCTATTTTTTTCAGGTAACTTTACCTTTTTTTTTGTTTTTTTTTTGCATTTAGGTCTATGAATCATGTTAATTAATTAATTAATTAAGGATGTAGAGGTCCAAAGTACATTTTTTCACCTTTTAGATGTCCAGTTGACTAAGCACTGTTTATCATATTCAATTGCAGTACTGATTCTGTCATATATAATGTCATATGTTGTGTTTTCTGGAACTGTTTCTGGGCTCTTTATTCTAGTGCATTCGGCTGGTAGTCTGTGCCTGTGTTACTTTTACATTGTCTTGGATTACTGTAGATTATAGCAGGCCTTCATACTGTAGCTTTATAACACGTAGAGCCTTCATTAGTTTTCCTCTTTGAACATTGTCTTACTATGTCAGGTCTTCTGTATTTCCATAGAAATAACACATGACATTTTTCACACAAAAAAAAATTCAAATTTTGATTGAGATTGAATTGCATCTATAGATCAATCTTAGGAAAATAAGCTTTAAAAATATTAAATTTTAAAATTTCCTTTAAACACAGATTTAGCAGCATTCTATAGTTTTTGATACTTTGAATTATCATTCAATTTAAAATATTTTCTAATTTCCTCTGAATTCTTCTTTGCCTGATGGATTACTTACATGTACTGATTAATTTCCAAACTTTTAAATATTTTGTAGTGATTTTACTCTTGTTGATTTCTAGTTTAATTCCACATGGAGAGAACTCTGATTTCAACTCTTTGCAATTTGTTAATATTCACTCTATGGTCTAAAATAGATATTATTTTGACAAATGTTCCTTGTGCAATTGAAAAGAATATATATTTTACAGTTTTAGAGAATCATAGTCAATACGTATCCATAAAGTCGAGGTACTTAATTTTGTTGCTGAAATCTTCTAAATCTTTATTGATTTTTGACATTTTTTCCATTGGTTAAAGAAAGAGGTATTAAACTCTCCAGTATTAAAAATAAAAGTCCAATATTCATTTTGCAATTATTCTTCTTTCAATTTTGTCAGCTCTCACTTTATATTTTACATATTTTAAAATAAATTAAAAGACGCTTACTCCTTTGATGGAAACTTATGACCAACCTAAACAGCATATTCAGAGAAGGCAATGGCACCCCACTCCAGTACTCTTGCCTGGAAAATCCCATGGACGGAGAAGCCTGGTAGGCTGTAGTCCATGGGGTCGCGAAGAGTTGGACACGACTGAGTGGCTTCACTTTCACTTTTCACTTTCATGCATTGGAGAAGGAAATGGCAACCCACTCCAGTGTTCTTGCCTGGAGAATCCCAAGGATGGGGGAGCCTGGTGCGCTGCCATCTATGGGGTCGCACAGAGTCGGACACGACTGAAGCAACTTAGCAGCAGCAGCAGCAGACAGCATATTCAAAAGCAGAGACATTACTTTGCCAACAAAGGTCCGTCTAGTCAAGGGTATGGTTTTTCCAATAGTTATGTATGGATATGAGAGTTGAACTATAAAGAAAGCTGAGCACCAAAGAATTGATGCTTCTGAACTGTGGTGTTGGAGAAGACTCTTGAGAGACCTGTGAACTGCAAGGAGATCCAACCAGCCCATCCTAAAGGAGATCAGTTCTGAGTGTTCATTGGAAGGACTAATGCTGAAGCTGAAACTCAATACTTCAGCCACCTGATGTGAAGAACTGACTCATTGGAAAAGACCTTGATGCTGGGAAAGATTGAAGGCAGGAGGAGAAGGGGACAACAGAAGATGAGATGGTTGGATGGCATCACCGACTCAATGGACATGAGTTTGAGTTGCTGTGGTGTATGGGGTTACGAAGAGCAGGACACAGCTGATTGACTGCTGAACTGAAGTTTCCCCAATGAGAGGTAAGCAAACAAGATAAGTGGGGCAGGAAGATGGTCACTGACTCTGCTATCCAGCTCTGGGAAGCCCTGGATGGGAAGCAGAAGTGGGGAAGTGAAAGGTTTGGCAGCTAGTAAGTGGAAGAGCTGGGATTTAAATGTGGCTATGTAACTGAAGTTTGCTTTTTTTGCAACTTTTGCTCTACCATGCCTTTTCCCAAGAACACAAATCCTTTTCTACTTTGAAAAAATCTGCTTAAAAGTTGCAATCTGGAAAGACAATCAGAATTTTGTGTTAATGGTGATTTAAAACCAGGTGAAAATTCTGGGCACATTGTCAGAACTCAGTAAATGTGAGTAATATTTTCTTCACTGAAAATCCATTTCAGCTGTTTAAATATGTTGCCATAGACATATATTTAGTAACTGCTTTCAATGATGAAAGCACAGGGCCTAACACTGAGTAATTTAAAACAGTACTTTTGGAGGAAAAAGATGAGGGAATATCTGAGGAGAGTGTAAGAGAAAAAATTTTTCATGTTCTTTTCTATGAAGATATTAGATGACATTTATGATACAAAATAAGGAAAAATTAGTAAAACATAAAAATATGTAAGTAAATATCAGAAAATAAAATTTTAAAAACAAAAAAGTGGAAATTTAGTACTTCAGGTTAATTGCATAAATTGAAAAATATTAATAAAAAGTTTCATAAATGTGTTTATTTGTTAAGAAACAATATTTTAACCTTATTTGTTTAAAACCCCTTTAAAGAAAATGTGATTTCATAAAAATATTCTATGTACCTTGAAGAAGACAATGTTTTAAGCTAGGAAGTAACTAAAATATGTTTATGCTATAAAATTTCCTTAAGGAAATTTCTTATAAAAATTAAAATGTTTAATTTCTGCTTACATCTGATTTGTGAATAACTAGATGTAATACAATGATACAATATTATTACTCAAATCCTAAATTGTCTGAACTGAACCATATGTCTGAGATCTGAAATATACTGGATTGTAGCTCTGATAAATAACTGTTCATTAAGGAGACTAAATATACTATTGGAGACATTTTCATAAAAATGTTGATTTATTTGGCTTAATTCTAGAGGAGATATGCACAGTTCACTACTGCCCTCTGCTGCATGGAAGGGCCAGGGAAAAAGAACTATCACGGAAACCACAGTATCTGAACTGATTTGCTCGATAACCTACACGAGCCATTCTTTCCTGTGAAATATGCTGACCAACACTCACTGTAAAATGAGCCCTTGGATTAGATTCCTAGTACATATAGAACTACTTAAAGAGAGAAGATGATAATTTTAAAAAATTTAGACAATATCTTCATGAAACAGCTACTGTTTCAGAGGCAAGGTCTAGAAGAAATTTATCTCATTACCAATAGGTCAATATAGTCTGTCTTAGATGGTTAGTGTCTTATTGTGGGAAGAAGCTTTAGAGAACACATCATTCAAATACTCAGTCAATGATAATTGAATTGTTGAAACAAACGTAAATCCACTTTGTTTTTAGAGGCTATGAAGTTCTTTTTGTTATATATAGAAAGCTTCTATTTATGAGGAGGTAAAACTATGCCCTTCTTGTTAACAGGTGGTTTATTATAATAGAAGCAAATCTTAAACCTCCTTCCTCCAAAGATAAAAACATTTATTCACAATAAGAAGTCACTCAGTCTAGTCATGCAAGCTGGGAAAACCCCCATTCTGTTCTTATATACTCACACAAGAAAATTGAAATGCTAGTCTTTCTGCAGAACTATCCAGTCTTCTAGTTAGTTCACAAAACAATGTATCTGTTAAATGAGGGGGGCAGTGGTAATATGGGGAAAATCACAATCAGACATTAAAGACAAGATAACATACCCCCCAAAAAGACACAAGTATCTTTTAAATTGTCATGATAATATTAATGCTTAATAAAAGTAAAAATGACTCCTGAATATCATCACCTGATTCATTTCCAATTCTCGTGCATATGACTGCTTAGTCGTGTCCAACTCTTTTGTGATCCCATGGATTGTAGCTCACCAGGTTCCTCTGTCCATGGGATTTTCCAGGCAAGAATACTGGAGAGGGTTGCCATATCCTCCTCCAGAGGATCTTCCCAATGCAGGGTTTGAATTCACATCTGTGTCTCCTGAATTGACAGGAGGATTCTTTACCATTGAGCCACCTGAGAAGCCCTTCTGGTTCTCTTGTATATCCAAAATGTGCTTTACAACATCTATATTATACTCCTCAATATTGTTTTGGTGATGCTCTGACTTACAGAATGGTTTTGTATTAGCTTGTATTCCCACACTGGTTGGGACTATTCTGTTATCCTTGGGTCTCTGTGAGAAAGGGTTAGTTTTAAGCTGCTTTTGATAGAAAGATCAATCTACCTTGTATGTCAGATAAGACAAATTCCTCTGTGACAATAATAGGGGATTGGACAAATTGGAGCTTTGGGATCACCATTCCACACACCCTGGATTCTTATATTTTCTTGCTGCAAGGTGTTTGTCCAAAGTGGTTGAGATTTTAGAATTTATTACTGTTTTGTCTCTTCTTTCTAATAATTATTTTGTATTTGACAAATATTGCTTTAAACTTGTTCTCACCACAGCATTTCATCAAACACTGAGACCGTGAAGGAGCTTCTAAAATCTAGAGAGACTAACATTTATTCCTTCCAAAAAAAAAAAAAAAAATTGACAATTAACAAGTGGTTGAACTGATCAGTTCTCAAATGCTACCACGGATAATGAATTAACCAACATATAACGAGAGAGATTATAAAGGAGGTAGGGGACATTGTGAACAACAATGGGAAACTTGGAATAGTCTTGCAAGTTAAAATCACAGGTAAAGAACAATTACTAAATAAAAACATCAAAAACCAATCTACCTAAGTTTACTAATATCAAAGTGAAAGTGAAAGTAGCTCAGTAGTGTCCAACTCTTTGGGACCCCATGGACTATAAAGTCCATGGAATTCTCCAGACCAGACTACTGGAATGGGTAGCCTTTCCCTTCTCCAGGGGATCTTCCCAACCCAGGGATCAAGCCCAGGTCTCCTGCATTGCAAGCAGATTCTTTACCAGCTGAGTCACCAGGGAAGCCCAAGAATACTGGAATGGGTAGCCTATCCCTTCTCCAGTGGAACTTCCTGACCCGGGAATACAACCAGGGTCTCCTGCGTTGGAGGCAGATTCTTTACCAACTGGGCTATCAGGGAAGCCCAAGAGAAAGTCTCCCAGTTGTGTCCAACTCTGTGACCCCATGGACTGTCACCCGCCAGGCTCCTCTGTCCATGGGATTCTCCAGGCAATAATACTGGAGTGGGTGGCTATTCCCTTCTCCAAGGGACTAGTATCAAAGATGAAACAAAATCAGAGTGATGGAGTTGATCAATGAAAATCTGCAGCAGATGAGTTTTAAATCTGCTCTTGAAGGAAGATATCTGATTAAATTATTAAAATCAGATTTAAAAGGGCAATTCTTCATGTTTTAGATGAAGAAGTTCTCCAAGGAGTGCAGGGTAACACAGATAAGGCATGAAGATGAAAACTACAGTGTAAAGAGAATCTAATGAATTGCAGATGGCTGGCCTAACCCTTTGTAACATAAGTTTGATGTTGGCAACACATGTAATCTATGCAGTAACTCCATGCCCTAACTCCAGCAAGAGGTGTTAAACTCCCCTTTCAAGATGAAAAATGTTTAGAATGATTTAGTTATAGAGAACTAAATGCATTAAAATTATATTTTGGCATAAATTTAGATTTTAAATGAAAATTAAAATTTAAGTAATGAAAAATGAATGTAGCATAAAAATTTATGGAAGCAATTGTTAGAGAAAAGGCAAGGACTACTGCCATGATTAATAATGTGACCAATGAGATTATTTCCTTGCCAAGAAAAGGAACACAGACCAAAAAAGAAATTTCCTAGGAGATGATTTTTTCCTAGTGGGAAAAATCAAGGGGTTTTAATGTGTTAGAAAGGTAGGGTTCATTATACTTATGTTAACTAAGGGCTGAATGTGTTAGAAAGGTAGGGTTCATTATACTTATGTTAACTAAGGGCTGAAAATCACTTTCTGGATAGGATGGAATAGGTTACTAAGTCTGTGCTTAATTGGTTAAAAACAAAACCTATTGTCCCTTGTTCAGGAAAGAATCTTGATTTAGATATGGTGAGGTTGAATGCACCGATAGCTCTCCAAGTTCTTTGTCTTTGGGACTTCTCTGGTGGTCTAGCAACTAAGACTCTGCACTCCCAAAGCAGGGAGCCTGGATTTGATTCCTAAGAGTTTGCATTCCTCAATGAAGATCTTGCATTCTGCAGGGCATTTAATTTTGATATCTTTTAGGCAAGTGCTGCTTTAAGTAGAAAGAGCTCCTTTTACACGATGTGCAAGTTATCTAAATTGGATTTCTCTATGATTAAATTTCTCTATTATGTCTTCATCCTCCCACCCTCTATACATGACCCCTCCCCCCCCCAAAAAAAAAAGGTTGGCAAAATACAGATCACATCAGGTACAGCTTCTGATAATAGACATGAATAATTTCCCCAACTATAAGGCTCATTGCTTTAACATTTCTGTACCTTGAATAAATAACAAAAATAGCGTGGGATAATAATGCTTTCCATTCACTGGAAATGGTTCACTTACGTTCATCTGGAATAACTCAATCCATCTGCTCTCAGACAATTTATTAGATTTACCAAACCATGAAGTTAAATTTCGATGCTTGGAAGAGGAACTGTATGAGGCAACATGAGTTTACAATAATATGCAATTCCATACCTTTTTTCCTTTGACAGGAATAAATTGGCCAATTTCACAAACAATTTAACGCTGCTTAACACTAACACTTAAAATGTAGCAGAGTGTGTCCTTTACTTCTTCAGAGTAAGCTGGAAATGTGATCTGTAATTAAAGCACAATGATTCAACCTCTCCCTAACAGGAAAGATGCTAATGATTGGCCTCTTAAAGAGAGTTGCATGCCTTTGTGAGGTTTGCCAAGTAGCATTCTGAAATGTAACTCTTCATATAGGTGGCAGGCAACTGTGGGAGAGAACACACCTGTGAATGTAGGAGAGGTAAGAGTTGTTGTTGTTGTTCAGTCCCTCAGTCATGTCCGACTATTTTCAACCCCATGGACTGCAGCACGCCAGATTTCCCTGTCCTCCACTCTCTCCAGGAGTTTGTTCATGTCCATTGAGTTGGTGATACTAACTGTCTCATCCTCTGCCACCCTCTCCTCCTTTTGTATTCAATCTTTCCCAGCATCAGGGTCTTTTCCAATGAGTCAGCACTTCACATCAGGTGGCCAAAGGATTGGAGCTTCAGCGTCAACATCAGTATTTTCAATGAATATTCAAGATTGATTTCCTTTAGAATTGACAGGTTGATCTCCTTGCAGTCCAAGGGACTCTCAAGAGTCTTCTCTAGCACCACAGTTCAAAAGCATCCAACTCTCATATCCATACATGACTACTGGAAAAACCATAGCTTTGAATAGACAAATTTTATTGGCAAAGTGATATCTCTGCTTTTTAACACGGTATCTAGGTTTGTCATAGTTTTTCTTCCAAGGAACAGGTGGCTTTTAATTTCATGGCTGCAGTCACCATCTGCAATCATTCTGGAGCCCAAGAAAATAAAGTCTCTTACTGTTTACATTTTTCCCTATCTTTTGGCCATGAAGTGATTGGACCAATGCCATGCTCTTCATTTTTTGAATGTTGAGCTTTACACCAGCTTTTTCACTCTCTTCTTTCACCTTCATCAAGAGGCTCTTTAGTTCCTCTTCACTTTCTGCCATTAGGTTAGTGTCATCTGTATATCTGAGATTATTGATATTTCTCCAGGCAGTCTCAATTCCAGCTTGAGCTTCATCCAGCCTGGCATTTTCCATGATGTACTCTCCATATAAGTTAAATAAGCAGGGTAACAATATACAGCCTTGACATACTCCTTTCCCAATTTTGAACCAGTCTGTCATCCCATGAAAGGTTCTGTTGGTTCTTGACCTGCAGGTTTTCTCAGGAGACAGGTAAGGTGGTATTCCCATTTCTTTAAGAATTTTCCACAGTTTGTTGTGATCCACTCAAAGGCTCTAGCATAGTCAATGCAGGAGAGGTTAAGAGACATCAGTTCAATCCCTGGGTTGGGAAGATGCCCTGCGGGAAGGAAAAGCAACCCACTCAGTATTCTTGCCTGTAGAAACCCATGGACAGAGGAGTCTGGCAGGCTGCAGTCCACATGGTTGCACAGAGTCAGACATGACTGAAGCGACCTAGTACACATGCATACACACCCTATTTTAATTTAGAAACTCACTAATTGTATGTCAATACCCAATACCAAATGGAATGGATATGGTAAATGCCAGCCCATCCACTAATATTGTGTATTTAATAAAGTTGTCTTCATTTGTGACCACAGATTGGCTATAACTGTGGAGCCTTAGTGTTCTTGCCTCAAGAATCTCATGGGCAGAAGAGCCTGGTGGGCTATAGGCTGAAGCAACTTAGCATGCATGCATGTGGAGCCTTAGACAAGTTACAGGAATGTTATGTGCCTTCATTTCTTTATTCGTAAAGTAGAGGTAATAGTAGCATTTATAGGATTCCTGTAAGACTGAATAAGATAACATATGTAAAATTCACGGAACAGAACCTGAAACATGCTGAGTACAAAATATATTAGCTCTTGATAGTATTGATATCAAAATTGAGTTGGCCAAAAAGTTTGTTCAGGTTTTTCCATAAAATGGTATGGAAGAAAACTTGAAGAAACTTTTTAAGCCAACCCATTATTTTGGTGACATCCCCTTGTTCATTGTCATGCTATCATGAAACCACGCTATCAACTCACCAGGTCAAGAACTGAGCATAATAATTCTCACAAACATAGCATTTTATTTTAATAGATTAAGAATAGTCAAAAAAATAGTCAATTTAACTTATGCATTAGAAAATCTGAGATAAAAGGAATTTAGGGTATAAATTACTTTTCTTAGATGAGGCAAAAAGTTAGAAATTAAAGAATTCTCTGGTTTGATACATCCTGATCATTGACTGTGTGGGTTTTCAAAGGAATTATGATAGAATTATGGGTAATACTTATTTTGCATGATATTTTCTTTGATCTTCAAATTTTTCTAAGCCAAACAAGCATTACTTTTTAGCTCCAGGCAAAAACTAAAACAAGAAAATGTGACAGTATTTTTTTAAAGAAAGAAACTAAAGAAAACATTATAACGAATTCACTCATTGAAAATAAAATTTTGTGACTTTAGTAAATAAACTTTAGCTATATAAAAGATTTAAAACCCACAATTTATAATCTGATGATATGCATGAAGAGTTGCCACAGTGACTTGAAACAAAATGCCAATTTATTGTCTATGAAAAACTTGTTCAAGACTTTTCTTGAGTAAAATTAGAGACATTGCCTCTACAAATACATTCACAACAAAGCAAATACAATGTAGGGATATTAACATTAATATTCACTAGTAGGCAAATCTTGAGTTCCAAATTCCTATTTGCCTGTGGAGAGCACCTCAATAAGAGTCTGTCTTCAAGGACTCTCAAGGATGCTCACACAGTTACTCATCAGTCCTTGGCCATACAGATACACTCACAGTCTCCAACTGGAATAAGTTTCAAAATCAGTCATGTCCTTTGACCAACAGGACTTTTTGCTACATGTGGACTCATAATTCCAGACTCTTTCTTCCATTTGGGACCCTGTTGTTTTTTTCTGTTGTCTGGGCACTGTTGAAGCCACTCGAATTGATCAGATATGTTTGCAACACCATTTCTTAGTATATTAACATGGATTCCAGCCTTTTCCTTCCACCCCAGGAAGTCAATCTCTTGGTAAATTAGTAGATTCATATAGATATCTATCACCTCTTATCAAACAGAATAGTATAAACCCTTGTCTCCCCAACCTGAATTCCAGATAAGAATACTTTCAGCATGCACTCCCTTTCCAGAAATTAAGTTGGTAGCTCTGGGTTTTGTTGTTGTTGTTGTTGTTGTTTGTTTTTGTTTTTAGCAACTTTCAACTTGTCATGTCCCAAATAAAAAAAAGTGTTAAAACTTACAAACCAAACGGTAGTTAGGTGTATACAAGCATGATCTTTTAAAGCTCTCAGATAAAAGTTATCAACGTTTGTTTCTGACTTTTTGCTTGTCATATCATTATTTGCATAGGTAGTAAGAGATAATCTATATATTTTATATCTTTTTTGATTAAAAATAAATCCTTATAAGTACTGAAACAGTATGAGACTATTTAAGGTAAAAGTGTAAGAAAAAGAGAGTTAGAAAAAGCACATAAAAGTCAAGAAGGAGTTGTGCTAAAGTCCTAAAAATGGTTATGTTGGAAATGTTATTGGAGAAAATTTCCACCCTTTGTTTGATTACAGAATGGCGTGGTTGAGGCTGAATTTCGCTTCTATTAGTAATATGAGAAAAATGTAACAAAAAACACAGTAATGTATGTACACCTTTAGGGTACACATTTTTGCTCTTTGAATGGCACTGTGTTTGTAATGAATAACTTCTCTAGATACTGAAGTAATAGAAATAGAAATAACATCAATTTCTTTTGCCACAGATTATTTGCAGTTTAAACATTCTGCTATTCACTGATGTAATATTACTGTGATCTAGTTTTTCCATTCTTTAATTTTGACCTCAAACAACCTGATCAAATGAAGTTCAGTTACTTTCTTATCAGAACTGGAAGTTGTCTATGTTATGAGTGGAAAAGGAACCCATTTACTATAAATTCAAAACCTACTTCTATTCTGTGTAAGACCTAGTCAAATAATAGGATACACTGTCTTAGATAAGCCATTTGATTTATGTGGAAAACAAGAAACTCCACCCAGTGTTCAAGGATTTCAAGCCTGCTGTCTTTAAAGTAGATTTATAGTTTCATATTTGTCACTATTCATTCATATTTTCTCTCACATGTTGGCTTGCTCTCTTTCTCTTATGTTGATATATTTTCTGATGAAAAAGTAGGTATAAAGGTTAGGTTGTGAAAAATATCCAATTTATGTTGTAAATAGTAAGATACAGTTTCTTGCTTTGTCTTTTGACAGAGTCAATATTCCATTAATTTCTTTGAAACCTGTAACTGATAAAGTCAGTTGTACAGCTTCTAGAGATTATAGTGATCTATTTCTCTTTAATCTGTCCTTGATCTGACTTATGAGCCCCTTTTGGAACAAATGACTCCCAAAGGAAGAGAAACAATGTCTGTATTCCCATCCCATACCCCAATTCTCACTCAGATACTTAAAGAAGAGAACAGTAAACATGGTCCTAAGGATGCAAACTTGAAGTTTGGAGGCCTGAAGCAATGCTTGTGGCTGGTGCTAGTGATCAGATATGGAAGAGACAAAACAAAATTTATTGCCATATTTTTCTCCTTTACAATCTTTTTGTTTTTTTTTTAATTGAAGTATAGTTGATTTATAATGTGTTATTTTCAGGTATTCAGCAAAGTGATTCAGTTGTATATGTTTATATGTACTCAGATTCTTTTCCTTTATAGGTTATTGTAAAATACTGAATATAACTGCCTGTGCTACACAGTAGTTTCTTTTTGGTTCTCTGTTTTATATATAGCAATGTGTATATGTTAACCCCGAATTCTTTCTATAATATATGTGCTGTGTGTGTGTGTACTTAGTCACTAAGTCATGTCTGACCCATTGAAACTCCTAGACTGTAACCTACCAGGCTCTTCTGTCCATGGGATTTCCCAGACAAGAATACTGGAATGGGTTGCCATTTCCTTCTTCAGGGGATCTTCCTGACCCAGAAATTGAAAACACATTTCCCAAGATTCCTGCATTGGCAAGCAGACTCATTACCTCTGAGCCAACTGGGAAGCCCTTCTATAATACATAATAGAGATCAATGATCTGGAGTGATTTTTCTAGGTAACCCCACACCTGAAGGAGAATAACATTAAAGCAACTAAAATGAAAGCCCAATGGAGACAGATAATATAGGGTCTCAGCCGAACAGAGGACAAGTAGCTGGGTTCATGGCACAGGCTAACAGGGGAGGCCATAACGACGATCAAGCCTTTAATCCTTAATCAGTAGGAAACAGTCATTGTAGGCCTTAGGAGGAAATGCACTACAGGTTTTTTGTAAGCAAGGCCTACATCTAGTGGCACAATAGTTGTCAATTAATCAGGTAGTCTTTGATAAGCCTTAGCATTCCATCTATTCTGTTCTGTCAGCAAAGAATGGAATGTGAGAGAAGATGAGAGTTTTGATAAATCCTATCCAAAGGATTAAAAAAAAGAGTAGAAGTCTATGGGAGTTTCAGTTACCAATTTAGATGTGGGTTAGGAATGACCTTAATAAGAAATTTGAAAGCTTTGTCATTCCTTATGTTTGCAATTTTGTAGTTATTATGGGGACTTTTTATTGTTATCAGCAGCCTTCCTGATTATCTTTGAGAAAAACAAATACCAAAGGAACTAGGGTGTCTGTATCTCATTTATAAGCTTAATTTTGGAGGGCAGAAAGGAAGTCCAACCAGCTAGAACAGCACTTATGAAACAGGAAGAAAGCAATTGAATCCTGGTGATCTGTTGAAAAGATTAAAGAAGATGGGTGGCTGACCTGATTTTGCATGATTTTAAGAAAGATTTTAGCAATGAAAAGCACTAGTTGAAATTTTTAAGTTTAATTTTTTAACTTTTTAAATTTTTTATATTGAAGTGTTGCTGATTAACAATGTGTTTGTTTCAGGTGTACAGTAAAGTGATTCAGTTATACACGTATTAATACATCAACTATTCTTTTTCAAATTCTTTTCTCATTTAGATTGTAACAGCTTAATTTTATTCACATTTTTTTATTTCTACAATATTGGGTTAAAAGTTTGCACAAGTAGGAAGTACCAGGTTGTTCACTAAAGTCTATTTTCTTGGGAAAAGGAAAACAAGGTTTAAATAAAGTCAAAGATGAGTATCCCAACTTCCCTTCCTCAAATTATTTCATCCTTCTCCTGACAGAGACAGAATTGTACTAAGGGTTGCATTTGTTGTATTAGTAAAGGACAATCTGTTCCATTCACTTGGTATAATTTTAGGAACAGAAACATATTTTAGTAGTAAGTTGTAAATTTCCTATCAAATATGTTTCCACTATATCCCCACACTTGATGCTCAGCTGACTCCAGAAAATTAACTGCAACAATCCTCTGAAAACTTTCTTATTAAATCATTTCCCTTCCTGTGGTTCATATACTAGTTTCTAAAAAGAGTTCTAGAATATAAGCTACAATGGAACATAACAATATGCCATAATAAAAATTAAAGCTAGAAGACTACATATGCATGAATTCAGAATGCTGATTATCACTCCCCAATCCAAAAAGATAAATAATTTCAGGCACTTGCGCATGTCTTTCTCTGGCCTGAAATAACTTAGTGATGGTGACCATCACCCACGTGCTCTTGTATCCTTCTAAGCGACTCTGGCCACCCTCAACCTCTGCTGCCAAAGTAGCCACATGGTCACACCCCTCTCATTGTCCACCTCAGCTTATTGAATCAGGACTAGTCCCTGATTTGGAGAAGGCAATGGCACCCCACTCCAGTACTCTTGCCTGGAAAATCCCATGGACGGAGGAGCCTGGTGGGCTGCAGTCCATGGGGTCGCTAAGAGTCGGACACGACTGAGCGACTTCACTTTCACTTTTCACTTTCATGCATTGGAGAAGGAAATGGCAATTCCATCAAAACAGAGTCTCTTCCAGGCATTATTCAAAATTTACATTCTCCAAGCAGTATTGTTTTTAAAGGAAGCCTATTCTATACATTTGCACTCATCTCAAAATTGCAATCATTCATCTCACAATTACACTCATCTCACACACTGGCAAAGTAATGCTCAAAATTCTCCAAGCAAGGTTTCAACAGTATGTGAACCGAGAGCTTCCAGATGTTCAAGCTGGATTTAGAAAAGGCAGAGAAACCAGAGATCAAATTACCAACAAGCAATGGCACCCCACTCCAGTACTCTTGCCTAGAAAATCCCATGGACAGAGGGGCCTGGTGGGCTGCAGTCCATGGGGTCGCTAAGAGTTGGACACGACTGAGGGACTTCACTTTGACTTTTCACTTTCATGCATTGGAGAAGGAAATGGCAACCCACTCCAGTGTTCTTGCCTGGAGAATCCCAGGGATGGGGGAGCCTGGTGGGCTGCTGTCTATGGAGTCGCACAGAGTCAGACATGACTGAAGCGACTTAGCAGTAGCAGTAGCAGTTGGATCATAGAAAAAGAAAGAGAATTCCAGAAGAACATCTACTTCTGCTTCATTGACTATGCTATAGCCTTTGACTGTGTGGATCACAAAAAACTGTGGAGAATTCTTCAAGAGATGGGAGTACCAGACCACTTTACCTGTCTCCTGAGAAATCTGTATGTGGGTCAAGAAACAATAGTTAAAACTGGACATGAAACAACAGATCGGTTCCATTGGGAAAGGAGTACGTCAAGGCTGTATACTGTCTCCTTGCTTGTGCTGTGCTTAGTCACTCAGTTGTGTTGGACTCTTTGTGACCACAAGGACTGTAGCCCACCAGGCTCCTGTGTCCATGGGGATTCTCCAGGGGGGGGATTCTCCCCCTGGAGATTCTCCAAAATGAATGAGGAGAGTGAAAAAGATGGCTTAAAACTCAGCATTCAAAAAAATGAATATTATGGCATCCGATCCCATCACTTCATGGCAAATAGATGGGGAAACAATGAAACCAGTGAGAGACTTTCTTTCCTTGGGCTCCGAAATCACTGCAGATGGTGACTGCAGCCATGAAATTAAAAGACACTTGCTCCTTGGAAGAAAAGCTATGATCAACCTAGACAGCATATTAAAAAGCAGAGACATTGCTTTGCTGACAAAGGTCCATCTGGTCAAAGCTTTGGTTTTTCCAATAATCATGTATGGATGTGAGAGTTGGACCATAAAGAAAGCTGAGTGCTGAAGAATTGATACTTTTGAACTGTGGTGTTGAAGAAGACTCTTGAGAGTCCCTTGGACTGCAAGGAGATCAAACCAGTCCATCCTAAAGGAAATCAGTCCTGAATATTCATTAGAAGGAATGATGCTGAAGCTGAAGCTCCAGTGCTTTGGGTACCTGATGTGAAAAGCTGACTCATTTGAAAAGACCCTGATGCTGGGAAAGATTGAAGGCAGGAGAAGAAGGGGAGGACAGAGGATGAGATGGTTAGAGGGCATCACTGACTCGATGGCCATGAGTTTGAGTAAGCTCCGGGAGTTGGTGATGGACAAGGAAGCCTGGAGTGCTTCAGTCCATTGGGTTTCAGAGTCAGACATGACTGAGTGACTGAACTGAACTAAACTCATATGCTTACTCAACAGAAGCTAAAAAATTGGACCAATTCTGCATACTAGCTGACTGTACTCACTATAAATTTGTGTTCAAATTAATGGGCATTATGAGCATTCAATACTGCTCTAGTAAATTATTTTTTAACTCTGAGCCAACTAGTTAACATCTTAGCTCCTTAAATCTCTAAAGCTCAACTGCCTCTCACATAAATTGTCAACTTCCAACACATAGCTCATTGAAGAAAAAAAAGATGAAATCTCAAACCAAAAATCCCAGTCTCAATTTCCACTACCAATTTCCTTAAACTACCACCATCCATCTACACATTCAATTTGTTTTTTTTCCAGTGGAATTAGAGGTCCTCTTTCTGGGCTAAGTCCCCTCTTACCCTGTGCCTCAGATCCTATTCCTCTTTGCCTTTATAAAAAATACTGCTTTTGAATTATCTTCCTTCTCTTCTACAGCATCAATTTCTCTCTATATACTGGGTCAATTTTTTTGAGTTAGAAGTATGTATTAATGTATCTATCATAAAAACAAAGAGCCTCCTTAGATTCCATGAGAGCTCCAGCCTCAATTGTATGCCTTAGATCTCCTTCACAGAAACCTCCTCCCAAGGCTTGTCTAGAGCTACTGTTTCTACTTCCTTGCATCACATTTTCTTCTCAACCCACTGTAGTTGAGGTTTAGTTTTCATGTCTTTAAATTGACTTTGCTCAGGGTCACCAATAACCTGAGCCTCATCAAAGCCAGTGACTGCTTCTCCATCCTCATCTTGAAGAAATATCAATTTCCTCAGCAATTAGAATTGGCCACTCCTCTCACCCTTTTTTCACACATTTATTCTTCAATTCTAGGATCATAGTCTTAGCTTTCTTCAGACTTGACTGGATCCTTGCTCTCTGTGTTATGAATGTGCATCAGTCTGTCTGTGTCTCCTAGCCACTTTCCCCTATATGATCTCTATATGATGCCTCAAGACCAAGGTCTCTAGCTCAAGCCTTCATTGTTTCCTCATAAATTCTATGTTATTAAATTGCAGCTGTATACTAAAAATTTACACCTTGATCCTCAACCTGTCTTCTAAACTCCAGGCTTGACTATCTAGTTGTTCAATATATGCATGTGATGGATGTCCAATAAACAGTCAGGTTTGGCACAGCGTATATCTACATGATCTTTGGGTCTTTCTACAAACAGCACCTCCATGCTAACACTTTATCAATACACCTATTTAGAAGAGCAAATCCGTCTTTTGGACTCTGTGGGAGAAGGCGAGGGTGGGATGATTTGAGAGAATAACACTGAAACATGTATATTATCATATGTGAAATAGATCGCCAGTCCAGGTTCGATGCATGAGACAGGGTGCTCAGGGCAGATACACTGGGATGATGCTGAGAGATGGGATGGGGAGGGAGGTGGGAGTGGGATTTAGGATGGGGAACACATGTACACCCATGGCTGATTCATGTCAATGTATGGCAAAACCCACTACAGTATTGTAAAGTAATTAGCCTCCAATTAAATAAATTAATTAACTTAAAATAAATAAATAAATAAATAAAAGAGCAAATCCACCTTAAGCATCCCTGTTTTCCTTGTAACATTAAAATTTTCTTTATTATACTCATCACTATCTGATATCTATTGTTTATTTGTTGTCTCTCTTCCCCTCAAGGAAAGGTAGCTCCATAAAGGTAGAGACTTATTCTATTGCCTTCACAGCTGTATTTCCAAGGGTAACTATAATCTTGGGGTAGTAATAATATATTCAAAAATGTTTGTGAAATTAATATACCTCATAACAAGTCTTTGCTACTCAGAAAATGGCATCATGCTATGCCTAGTTGCCCAGAACAAAAACCCCCAGAATTATACCTAATCCTTCTGTTTCTCTCATTCTCTACATTTCATCCCATCCGTCTAATTCAAAATACATCCTACATCTTAGCATTTTTCACTATCTTAGTTGCTATTCACTTTCAGTCCAAGATATCACCATCTCATTGGGTTATTTCCACAGGCTCCTAATCATTTTCTCTGCACCCCTAATTTTCTCCCCTAGCCCAAGAGATCCTCCTGCACACTACATTGGGTGTTTTTTCTAAATTACAAATCTGACCGCACCACACTTGTACTCAAAATCCTTCAACTTCCTACTGAAACTCTAAAACATTCTGAACTATTCAACACAATATGTGAGGTCCTACAGAAGCTCCCCTTTGCCTGTGTCACTATCCTTATCTCTTAACATTAGTTCTAATTATTTCCTTTGGACACAACATGAGCAGTCCCATCTCAAGTTTCTTTGCTTGGAACACTTCCCCCAGGATCTTTACTTAGTTGATTTCTTCTCATAACTTGGACCTTAAATGCTAGCTCTTCAAGCCTGGAGTTGTAAAACATGATTAAATCTCAAACCACACCATTAACTCTTTTTGTGACTGAGAAAATAATTTAATATCACTAAATGCTGCTGCTGCTAAGTCAATTCAGTCGTGTCCGACTCTGTGTGACCCCATAGATGCCAGCCCACCAGGCTCCCCCGTCCCTGGGATTCCCCAGGCAAGAACACTGGACTGGGTTGCCATTTCCCTCTCCAATGCAGGAAAGTGAAAAGTAAAAGTGAAGTTACCCAGTCGTGTCCAACTCTTAGTGACCCCATGGACTGCAGCCCACCAGGCTCCTCCGTCCATGGGATTCTTGAGGCAAGAGTACTGGAGTGGGGTGCCATTGCCTTCTCCAGGGGATCTTCCCAACCCAGGGATCAAACCCAGGTCTTCTGCATCAAAAGCAGATTCTTTACCATCTGAGCCACCAGAGAAGCCCATAACAATAAAAACCTATAAATTATAAGACTATCATTAACCTCAACCGAGAGCACAAGTTGAAAGTTCTGCATAAATCATAAAGTACTATGATTATACTCTGATCACCATCTATACAGATTGCCTGCATTATTAAAATTCTGTGAAGATCAGTTGGAGCTTTATGCAAAGAATAAACCTGTAACTAAGTGAAAATGACAACTTTTACATGGAAATATTAATATATGCTTTATATGTAATAGTATTTGACCTTTGAAATAGTATATTAATGTATTACTCTTTATTTCAATGATAAAAAATAATATTCAGCATTGGTCATCATGTACCTTGTTGCAGTTTTAGTTCTTTAAAGGGGGAACATACATAAAGGCAAATTTTGTTCAATTTTCTTAATTAAATCCTGAAATCTTGGATATAATACTTGTAAAAAATCTATCTGTATGCCTCACTATTGTGCCCCTTTTTGACTATATCATTTTGCCTACACTTCAATCATGGGTAAACCCTTGAGTCAAAAAAAGAAATAAAAGCTACACTGCAGTGGAATAGCAACTGTTAAATACAAATTACAACTCTATCACAAAAATAAAGATATCATTCATAAACAATTTTCCAATTAAAATGACAAGTATGAAAATCAGTACATGCATAGATTAAATTTTGACCAGAGTATAGGAAGATTTACTGGAAAATTAAATGACCTGAATTGTTTTGTTGAACTGGAAATAAAGCAGTGGTCTGGAAGTAAGAAATCCAAATTCTATTCCTGGATTTATAATTTATTAACTGTGACAAAATCTTCTACTTCTCTGGGGATCAATTTCTTTTCCATAAAAAATGAAAGGTATAGATGAGACCTAGATGACTGCCAAGGTCTTTCTATTTTGGGAATTGGAATTCCATGAACAACTTCTGATAGAGCAGCTCCAGAATGGGAAAGGTACAGACCAAAAAACACAGTGATAAGAAGCTAGAAGGAGCTATCAGGGCCTGAACACACATATCATTTGGATAGAAGGAAAGCCAGGTTGGCTCAGATTCATTTCCTAGCTTCACTGTAACCTCTCTGAGTGACCTCTGGGAATTTTTGCTTTATTTTGGTCTCCCAACTCCAGAGAGTTTTGAAAATTACATCAGATAAGAGTGGGAAAGCACCTTTTTCTCTTGGAAAATTCCAATGGAAAATTATAAATAGTTTCTATAGTTCATAATCTAAATAGCTGCTCAGACTTTTGCTGTCATAGATGATATCGGAAATAACAAATTACTTCTCTATTTATCAGGCTCTAAAAGGAATGTACATACTTTGACACAGCCAGTGGGAAAATTAGGACTCCTTAACTGAAAGGAAAACAATTCTGGGCCTTGTAATAGTAAAGAAATATGGCTCTACTAAGGCATGAATGTAAGACATTTGTCTTCAGTAGATGCAGATTTTACCAGGTTGGGTGAATTAAAGATGCACTGGAAAATTTCTTGGGAAACTTGGTACTTTTTCATTTTCTTACAAACCACATGAATAATTTTGAATATTTATGTCTTCTTTACACTTTTCCCCACTGAAATTCTCTCTAAGATGAACAGTGACTTAATTAATTACATTTTTAAGATTATTGGTAAACACAGCCAATCCAAAGTAAGTGTAACTATCAGTGAGAAAAATGGGTTCCGGGTTTAGGCTAGCCTTGCCACATGGTATTTGCTAAAAAGCCTGTCTCTTAGTTCTGCCAATTTATCAAGGAATTATGCACTAAACCTGGAAGCTTAGTGGTCAATGTTCTACGGAAGAAAAATGTTTTATTCTATTTTAAAAATATCAAGAGCATTAAAAATTATATCAAGGTTTTTCATTCAATAATCTTTTTTTTTTCAGTTTCTCTCTCTGGATAGTTGATTGATAGCTAGGTAGGTAGATAGATATGAATTCATTTTAAAATATAATTACTTAAAAAAAAATAACTTGAAAATCCTATAATCGGATGTTACAAACGCGTATAGCCATCTTACCACAAAGCCCCTCCTGTTTTCCACTTTCCAGAAATACAGAAGAAATGGAAGACAGGGGCAAAAAATAAATAAATAAATAAACGACAGAACAAATGAAAGAAAGAGGGATTTTACGATGGCAGGAGGGGAAAAGGCAGATTGAAAGATGAAAAAGAAATAAATGGCAAAAATAGGGTAGGATAATGAGGCGGTAGGCTGCTGCTGCTGCTGCTGCTGCTAAGTAGCTTCAGTCGTGTCCAACTCTGTGCGACCCCATAGACGGCAGCCCACCAGGCTCCCCCGTCCCTGGGATTCTCCAGGCAAGAACACTGGAGGGGGTTGCCATTTCCTTCCCAATGCATGAAAGTGAAAAGTGAAAGTGAAGTCGCTCAGTTGTATCTGACTCAGCGACTCCATGGACTGCAGCCTACCAGGCCCCTCTGTCCATGGGATTTTCCAGGCAAGAGTACTGGAGTGGGATGCCATTGCCTTCTCTGACAGTAGGATGAGTGGTAATTAAATGTCTTGTGATTTTTCTTTCCATGACTTCCTGCTTGATATTATGTACCTAATTATTTTTAAAGTATGTTTCCTGATTATTTTGCCTCATAGGAATTGTTTCTTCTTGGATTCAACTCACAGTGGAGACAACTGTGGTGGTGGAGACAACTTTTGATACCATTGCCTCTTCCCTAGTCTAGTAGATCTTTAAGCAGAAGACAAGTGCCTCAACTTCCAAGATGTTACAGTTCAGTTCAGTTCAGTCAGTCAGTCGTGTCCAACTCTTTGCGACCCCATGAATCAGCACGCCAGGCCTCCTGTCCATCACCAACTCCTGAGTTCACTCAAACTCATGTACATTGAGTCGGTGATGCCATCCAGCCATCTCATCCTCTGTCGTCCCCTTCTCCTCCTGCCCCCAATCCCTCCCAGCATCAGAGTATTTTCCAATGAGTCAACTCTTCGCATGAGGTGGCCAAAGTACTGGAGTTTCAGCTTTAGCATCATTCCTTCCAAAGAACACCCAGGACTGATCTCCTTTAGGATGGACTGGTTGGATCTCCTCGCAGTCCAAGGGACTCTCAAGAATCTTCTCCAACACCACAGTTCAAAAGCATCAATTCTTTGGAGCTCAGCTTTCTTCACAGTCCAACTCTCACATCCATACATGACCACAGGAAAGACCATAGCCTTGACTAGATGAACCTTTGTTGGCAAAGTAATATCTCTGCTTTTGAATATGCTATCTAGGTTGGTCATAACTTTCCTTCCAAGGAGTAAGCGTCTTTTAATTTTATGGCTGCAATCACCATCTGCAGTGATTTTGGAGCCCCCCAAAATAAAGTCTGCCACTGTTTCCACTGTTTCCCCATCTATTTCCCATGGAGTGATGGGACCAGATGCCATGATCTTCATTTTCTGAATGTTGAGCTTTAAGCCAACTTTTTCACTCTCCTCTTTCACTTGCATCAAGAGCCTTTTGAGTTCCTCTTCACTTTCTGCCATAAGGGTGGTGTCATCTGCATATCTGAGGCTATTGATATTTCTCCCGGCAATCTTGATTCCAGCCTGTGCTTCTTCCAGCCCAGCATTTCTCATGATAAACTCTGCATATAAGTTAAATAAGCAGGGTGACAATATACAGCCTTGACGTACTCCTTTTCCTATTTGGAACCAGTCTCTTGTTCCATGTCCAGTTCTAACTGTTGGTTCCTGACCTGCATACAGGTTTCTCAAGAGGCAGGTCAGGTGGTCTGGTATTCCTATATCTTTCAGAATTTTCCACAGTTTATTGTGATCCACACAGTCAAAGGCTTTGGTATAGTCAACAAAGCAGAAATAGATGTTTTTCTTGAACTCTCTTGCTTTTTCGATGGTCCAGCAGATGTTGGCAATTTGATCTCTGGCTCCTCTGCCTTTTCTGAAACCAGCTTGAACATCAGGAAGTTCACGGTTCACGTATTGCTGAAGCCTGGCTTGGAGAATTTTGAGCATTACTTTACTAGCGTGTGAGATGAGTGCAATTGTGCGGTAGTTTGAGCATTCTTTGGCATTGCCTTTCTTTGGGATTGGAATGAAAACTGACGTTTTCCAGTCCTGTGACCACTGCTGAGTTTTCCAAATTTGCTGGCATATTGAGTGCAGCACTTTCACAGCATCATCTTTCAGGATTTGAAATAGCTCAACTGGAATTCTATCACCTCCACTAGCTTTGTTCATAGTGATTGCGATCACACATTTTATCTTTTCTCTGTGTTCTGAAATTTGCTAGTACCTAGATCTATGTGTCTGGTTGTGAAACGAGTTTGATAGTCTTCACTTAAGTAGATGCCATGACATAGGCAATCTCTATATATTCTTCATGAAAATACACAGAGGAATAAGCAATGCAGGCATAATGAGCTGAGACTATTTTATTGTTACCATTTTAGTTTATTTTTCTTGACTTCTATTTTAAGTGCTAGAATGGGCCTAGGGAAGAACAGGCAAAGTATAAGGAGGTTTTAGGTCCCCTGACTCAATCCTTAACTATCTTTGAGAATTTACATACTCCTCAATGGACAGTTTGTTTTTAACATATAAATTGAAAATGTAATATTTTCGTACTGCTTTCTTTTTTATAGGCATACAATAAAGTGATTCATTTATACATATGTGTGTGCATTCTTTTCTGTTTTAGGTTATTACAAGATATCAAATATAGTTCTCTGTGCCATATAGTAGGTCCTTGTTGTTTATCTATTTTATATATAGTAGTGTATATCTATTAATTCAAAACTCCTAATTTATCCTTCTTACCTCTTTCCGCTTTGGTAACCATAAATTTGTTTTTTATGTATATGAATCTTTTTCTGTTTTGTAAATAAATTCATGTGTGTCATTTTTCTCAGATTTCACATATAAGTGATATCATATGATATTTGTCTTCATCTGCCTGACTTCACTTATTAGGATAATCTTTTGGTCCAAATATGTTGTTGCAGCTGCCATTATTTTATTATTTTCTATTTTTTGTGTCTGAGCAACATTCCACGTGTGTGTGTGTGTGTGTGTGTGCGTGCGCATTGGTCACTCCGTCATGTCCAACTTTTTGCGACCCCATGGACTGTATAGCCCGCCAGGCTCCTCTACCCATGAGATTTCCCAGGCAAGAATACTGGAGTGGGTTGCCATTTCCTTCTCCAGAGGATCTTCTCTACCCAGGAAATAAACCCAGGTCTCCTGCATTGTAGGCTGATTCATCAGTGGTTGAGCCATCAGGGAATCCTACATCTTTTTTATCCATTTGTCTGTCCATGGATACTTAGGTTGCTTCCATGTCTTGATTATTATAAATAGTGCTGTTATGAACATTGGCATGCAAGTAGTTTTTTTTTTAATTTTAAGTTTTTGTGTTTTTCTGGATATATGCCCAGGAGTGGGATTGATAGATCATATGATAAGTCAATTTTTATTTTTTTTAAGGAACCTGGATGGCGCTGGTGGTAAAGAACCCACCTGCCAATGGGGTTTCAATCCCTGGTTGGGGGAAGAATCCTGGAGTAGGAAAGGGCAACCTGCCCCAGTATTCTTGCCTGTAAAATTTCATGGACAGAGGACCTACAAAGAGTCAAACACTACTGAGCTACTGAGCACAAGGAACCTCCATACTATTCTCCGTAGTGGTTGCCATACTTGCTCTGCTTTGTAAACTGTAAAACAATGACAAAAATGATGATCATTATTACTTCTATTTTTTGTAGTAATATTACCAACAAAATAGTAGTATAATAATTTATTTCCCATTTCTAAGGTTTGTTGCACCAATTTACCCCATTTCTTATGTACTTATGTGGCATTTAAACATTTTAAGAAGTGTTTTGGTATATTTGGGCTTCCCCGGTGGCTCAGCTGGTAAAGAATCTGCCTGCAATGCAGAAGGTTCCCTGGGTTTGGAAGATCCCCTGGAGAATGGAATTGCAATCCACTCCAGTATCCTTGCCTGGAGAATTCCATGGACAGCAGAGCCTGGCAGGCTACAGTCCATGGGGTCACAAAGAGTCAAACATGACTGAGTGACCAACACTTTGTTATAATTGTCCTCCCTATGACCCATTCTGCCTTATCTGTAATTTTTTTTCTCCTGGGCAATTGATTCCCAGTTCCCCCTTGTTACAATTCACGTAAGCCTCAGGAATCTCCATCCAAGCCTATAGCACTGTTCGTATAGGCAGCAAACTGTTCCCCATATTTGGGGGAGGCAATAAAATTAAACTAGGTTATTTACAATAACAGCCACTTGTTGCTATGAGATGTGCCATGACAGGATTGAAAATCATTCTCTTGGTCATGCAAACAGAAGGTATAAATAAGGCAGCCAGAGAAGTTTTATTTGTGTTAGCAACAGATGCAGAAGAGCAAAACAGCTTCTCCAATAATACCTCCCATATGCTGGTGCAAACAAAAAGAAGACCTAACTGTCCCGAGCTAAGTGAATTAGTGCTCCTCAGTGATGCCATTGCCCAGGGCAGGGTTTTGTTCTTCCTCTCTGATGTCTTTTCAGTGCCAAATATCTCTTCAGTCCCACTAACAAGGAGCCAGGCTGCCTGGATGGACTCTGATTTGGCCCTATTCCAAGGACAATGATTGGTTTATTCACAGGCTGTTCACGTGATATCTCCTTTAACCTTGGATGCTCTTCAGAGTTCAAACAATGCAAATTGGTGGGTTTGTTTTTCTTTCCACTTCAGTTTTCAGAATCACCTTTCTTGGCCCTGTCACCACTTCTAGCTAGAATTTTGCCCTCCTCCCTTCAAAATTTGCTTCACTGCCCCCAAAATATGAAGTAGAAAAGACTGAAGCTGCCCCCGAGGCAGACTAAGCTGTTACACTCAGCCGAAGTTTAAAGAAAGAAGGCCTTGAAGTTGCATTTTAATCACAATCCTATGAGAGTTTTACATTTTTTTCTAGCACAATGGATGTGGCTGGTGAACTAACCTCCATTTTTCACTATAGGGCACCCTACTCATTTATATAAACATTAACAATAGTCTTTAAAGAAAATAGAAATCCTAGTCTGGACAATGTGGAATCAAAAAGAATGAGAAATATGCATTTTTGCCTTCATGTCAGTGATATAATATGGATTTCCTACATGAGTATCAGAATGTCAGGATTTTTAAAAATAGCTTTTTTGCTCTAGCTGGTTTCTCAGATAACCTCAAAATATTTGTGGTCTGTAAATAAGACTTTGATAGTTTGTATTTATCCACTCATATATCAAATACTTGATTTGAGACTAATATTACATGTAGTACTGTAGGGAGTAAAAAGGTGAATTAGTATATTTAAGTAGATCAGAGCTCAATAGAAGAGATTAACATCTATACATAAGCAACTTTTATACCTGCTTCATTCTCTTTCCTGGAAAATGGTGTTACCGTTGATTTAGCTCAAGCTAGAAGTCTCAGCATCCTTCTCAGTGTTCTCTCCCTCTCGTGCATCACACAGGACTGGTTATATGAGTCTGCATAATCTATTTCCAAAATGTTCTTTAATATTTCTCTTCTAATACACAAATTTGTTCATACATTAAACTTTCATAAATTTAGCATTAATTCATAGATTGGAATTTTCTCTTTATCTATTACAACGAATTGCTTATTTGATTATTCTGGATATAGTAGGAAGTTACTGAAATATTTAGAGCTGCAGGACTATGTGATTATGCCTGCTCTTTATTTTTTTTCTCCTTTCTTTTTTAAATTGGAGTATAACAGCTTTCAATATCGTGTTATTTTCTGCTATACAATGAAGTGAATCGGTCATATGTATATGTATATCCTCTGCCTCTTAGATATCCCTCTCATCCAATCCCCATCGCACCCCTCTAGATGATCATAGTTGAGCTTCCTGTGTTGTACAGCAGTTTTCTACCAGCTACACATGGTAGTGTATATATGTCAATCCTAATCTCCCAGTTTGTAAATGAAGCAACTGACAAAAGATTAATCTCCAAAATACACAAACAGCTCACAAAGCTCAATATCAACACAACAATAAACCCAATCAAAAAATGGGCAGAAGACCTAAATAGACATTTCTTCAAAGAAAACATACAGCTGGGCAAGAGGAACAAAAAAGATGCTCAACATCACTAATTATGAGAGAAAAGCAAATCAAAACTACAGTGAGATATCATCTCACACTGATCAGAATGACCATATCATCAAAAAAGTTTTCTCCTTTCTTGTCCATTTTGCATTATGCTAACTGATAGAAACCTGACACAGAAAGACAAATATCACATGATTCCACTTATATGAGTTACCTAAAAGAGTCAGATTCATAAAATCAAATAATGGAAATGGTGATCACCAGGGGCTGGGGAGTTATTAATCAACAAAGTGTCAGTTAAATAAGCTAAAGAAACTATAGAGATCTGTACTATAGGCAACAGTAATGTATTGTACACTTAACATTTGTTGAAGATATATTTTATGCTGTTTCTTATCATAATAAAATTAAATTAAAAAGTATACACATATGCACACACATACATACAAAAAAATTTGGCACCATTCCTCAAGCAGACAAACTAGCTGATGAGATTTTCCAGGCAAGAATAGTGGAGTGGGTAGCCAATGCCTTCTCCAGGGGACCTTCTTGACCCAGGGATCAAACCCAGGTGTCCTGCATTGCAGGTAGATTCTTTACCATCTGAGCCACCAGGGAAGCCCTGACCTACTGGGAGTCCCACATATATAACCAACCAAGCAGATCACTTTACAGTGAAGAATACCGGGGAGTGGGTCCATGCCATAGGCTCCACTAATCATGTCACGTATCAAGCTATCCAGAAGCTGCTTGCCTCTCAGAATGCTAGAACAACTTCCCGAAGGCACAGCTGAAGCATCAGCTCATATATAATTCTTTCTAAGGATGGTGTCTACATACTATAGGATACAGTATGGACTTTTAATCAAATCACTATTTGTGGTTCTATGGCCCCAATAAGAAGAATACAACGGTCAAGAATCAAGTTATAGAAGTAGGAATGACCCTCCCAAATCTTATTTCCAATAACCTGCTTGGGGAACTTATTCTCATACCTACAACTCTGGATTCCGCAGAGTTAAGAGTTCTTGGTCCACAAAGAGGAAACACTTCAGAAAGAATTCCATTGATCTATAAATTTCAGCTGCTCTCTGGTCACTTGAGACTGACATACTGGCTGACAATTAACCCTGACTGTGGGGAGGAGGTAGGATTCTCCCTGGAGCAAGGAAGCCGGGAGGAATATATCTATCTCAGACTGGAGCACTTCCTTTGACTCCCTTGCTGTATTATGATGTTAAATGGACAAGTGCAGCATCACAGCCTTAGAAGCCTTGATAACCCCAGTCTCAGAGCCCTCAGGGATATGGTCTTAGTCCTGACAGCAGATATGCCACTGATGTCAGCAAAGCTGTTTACTGAACGAGACAAATCTGGGATAGTGGAGAAGGGAGACCATGATCATTTGTTGTGATGTCAGCTGCAATAGGGGAAGCTGTAGTTAGTCCCGCCCACCTCTTTCTCCTATGTTTTTCTGGGGAAGAAGGACCCACCAAATGCCTAGTTGAACTCTTCTGCAACATGTGACTCCAAGCAGCGCAAGTGTAGACTACAATGGACATGAAGCTATTAACTCTCAGATCTCTTTCAAGAAAGAACAGTTTGAGGTTGCTTGTCAGTGGGTAATCCCAGGTGTCAGCCTCATCTGATGAGAGTTGGCTTACCCATGGGAGTGTCCTTCCAAAGAGGACCCACCTTTAATGACTGATGTAGGTAGAGGTGATCCATTTCCTCCATGGAGGAATCTGTTACTAGCCTGGACTTCAATTCAACTTTCCTGCACAATGCCTGCCACACTGTGTTTCAGACTATGGTTCCCAACTATAGACTTTAGTTGATCCAGCATTGATTTTCTTCATTATTGCACATTTCTCTGACTAGCAATGTGATGATGTAACAAATGATATTTTTTCATTTAATAATTTAAAAATTGTATAATGTTTTACAAAAAAAAATTTAGAAACAGCTATGCAGTGATAGATTTTTTAAAATACGGTTCAAATAATTTGGGAAGCTTGTGTAAAAATGCCAAGAAAAAGTAAACAAGTTATAAATTCCTTGAGAAGTGGGAGCATATTTTACTCATCTTTATATTTTTTCTGCCTGGTGTGGTAGACAGCATTAGATCACAATGAACTGAATGATTCTGAACTGGAAGGCTGGAATAATATATAACATTCAACAAATTTTAGAGGTTCCTTTTATAATTAGTCACCTCTAGTTGTTCTTATATGCTTATTTGCTTTTAGAGAGCAAAGTGTGAAATAATTGCAGCCATCACCTCTTTTGAGATATTATGAGTGAAGTGAATGAGTGAAGTCGCTCAATCGTGTCCGACTCTTTGTGACCCCATGGACTGTAGCCTACAAGGCTTCTCTGTCCATGGAATTTTCCAGGAAAGAGTACTGGAGTAGGTTGCCATTTCCTTCTCCAGGGGATCTTCCCGACCCAGGGATCGAACCTGGGTCCTCTGAATTGCAGGCAGATGCTTTACCGTCTGAGCCACCAGGGAAGTCCTGAGATATTATAGGCTTGACATATTATAGGCTTCCTGGTAAAGGAATCCGGGTTTCCAATCCTCATATTTCCTTTAGGAACTATCCACTGAATCTACACTTAAGGCCACCGTTTTAACCTTCTTATCTGACTTGTGAGGTTGGGATAAGCCGTATGTATAGTTCAGTCCCTTTATTTTGGAGCACCTGCTAACACAGATATGATTTTTGCCTGTTTCATATGGGTCTACCTTTGTGATGAGAGCTGTAGAATCTAGGACTATATAGATAATTATTCCAATTTGAGGGAATATGAAAAAGCTTAAGAAAGTCTGTTTGTCTTTTAATCCAAGTCATGTTCTCTAAAACCAATTCCACCAATCATAATAGTGATATATTAATGTCTATCCACTGAAATTTGATGTGCAAATATCTAAGATGGGGAGGAGAGTGTGATTAAACCCCAACTGATGACTTTGTTTCCTGTTTCTAGGAGCCTAGTCTCCTTTGCACCCAGGCTGTTGTCCAGTACCCTTCATCCACCCATCCTCATATCCCATGTGGCACTGAGTCTCTCTGAGTCTTTACTCATGATCAATTTATAGAAATTTAGAACTAAGAGATGTAGATACAGACAGGAAGCCTTATCCTCCCTAATCCATTGTATTTGCCTCTATAACCTGGAGGGCAGGCAACCAACTCTAGCAGGTAACTACTTCTCTGTTAAGGTGAGGAAGGTCTCTGTGATGCTAGGAAGTCATTATCACCCACTCACCTTTCATTCTAAGATTTACACTGAGAAAAGTTTGTCCTGCATAGAAAAGACCATAATACACACTTAAAGAACTTACATTTACTTTCTTACCATTTTACTTCACTTTTGTTGGGGGTAGTAAAACTTTGTTTTACAATTAAGTCTTGGATAACAAAAATTATATATTTAAAAATTTAAACTGCATAATTAAATCAATTTCTCATATGAAGTTTCCCTGCAGCTGCCACAGATTGCAGATATCATCTAAAACAAAAAAGGAAATCTAATTGTATTTTGAGTCTCAAAATAAACTTTGACTCTATAGTTATTATGGTCCTGAAAGGCTATTTTTAAAATATGAAAGTTCTTTTTTCTATATTACAAAAGCTTTCCTTACATATTAAGAGTAAATCATGGAATTCTGATCTTAGATTAGGTTTATCCTAGTTATGGAAGATGATGAATATTGTTTCATATTTTTGTATTTGTTATGGTTTAACTATAAACAGAAAAATATATTCTTTAATTTTATAGCACATATATTTTTCCATTTTTATAATGTCATTTTTTTTCTTCTCCATCCTCTCAACATACATATCTGTATTGAAATAAACAGATCAAAAACCTAGTGTGTATTATTTAATTTGTTTGTCAATTTTCATATAATCATATTAGAAAAAAAGTAGGGTGACTTTTTGATATTTGCTTTTATAATTCAACCTATCTACTCTAACCACTTAATAACACATTAAAGATTCCTTTTCAACTCAAAGTATGCATCTGACTCATTTTGCTATCATTGCTTTGTATATTTTTTAATTAATATAAATTTAGAAAAATTATAGATTTATGGAAAAATGGTGCTAAAGTAGAGACCCCACATTCTCTCTCTCTCTCTCTCTCTCTCTCACACACACACACACACACACACACACACACACGGTCACATATAGTCACCCTTGTTATTAACATCTTGCATTCATGTGGTGCTAAAATAAATTATGGACTTAAGTTACTAATAATGTACCAATATCAGTTCATCAATTGTAACAAACAGGCCACATGAATATATAACATTTTAAACGAATATATGGCATTATGTTGTTTGAGTTTAGTTCTCCATTCCTTAACTGATGAAGGTCCTCAGTTCAGTTCAGTTCAGTTCAGTTGCTCAGTCGTGTCCGACTCTTTGCTACCCCGTGAATCGCAGGCCTCCCTGTTCATCACCAACTCCCGGAGTTTACTCAAACTCATGTCCATCGACTAGCTGTTTATAAATTTTTATCTATATAACCATTGCTGCCATAAACATCCTTGAACTTTTATCCATAGGTACTAGTTTTATTACTATGAAATGAATTTTCTTATGAAGTAATCAGGTAGGTGACAGTGTATGCATATTTTACTCATTTACTGTCACTGGATAAATCACCCTCCTTTTTTCATCAGTTAGGTTCAGTTGCTCAGTCATGTCCGACTCTTTGCGACCCAATGGACTGCAGAATGCCAGGCTTCCCTGTCCATCACCAACTCCCAGAGCTTACTCAAACTCATGTCCATTGAGTTGGTGATGCCATCCAACCAATCTTATCCTCTGTCGTCCCCTTCTCCTCTTGCCTTCAATCTTTCCCAGCATCAGGGTCTTTTCTAAGGAGTCAGTTCTTTGCATCAGGTAGTGAAAGTATTGGAGCTTCAGCTTCAGCCTCAGTTTTTCCAATGAATATCCAAGACTGATTTCCCTTAGGACAGACTGGCTTGATCTCCTTGCAGTCCAAGGGACTCTCAAGAGTCTTCTCCAACACCACAGTTCAAAAGCATCAATTCCAGCACTCAGCTTTCTGTATGGTCCAGCTCTCACATCCAAACATGACTACTGGCAAAACCATAGCTTTAAGTATGGACCTTTGTCTGCAAAGTAATGTCTCTGTTTTTTAATATGCTGTTTCCCTGGTGGCTCAGACGGTAAAGCCTCTGCCTGCAATGCAGGAGACCCGGGTTCAATTCTTGGGTCGGGAAGATCCCCTAGAGAAGGAAATGGCAAACCACTCCAGCACTCTTGTCTGGAAAATCCCATGGACTGAGGAGCCTGATAGGCTACAGTCCATGGGGTCACAAAGAGTCGGACACGACTGAGCGACTTCACTTTCTAGGTTGTCATAGCTTTTCTTCCAAGGAGCAGGTGTCTTTTAATTTCATGGCTGCAGTCACCATCTGCAGTGATTTTGGAGCCCAAGAAAATAAAGTCTGTCACTGTTTCCATTGTTTCTATTTGCCATGGAGTGATGGGACCAGATGCCATGATCTTAGTTTTCTGAATGTTGAGCTTTAAGCCAGCTTTTTCACTCTCCTCTTTCACTTTCATCAAGAGGCTCTTTAGTTCCTCTTCAATTACTGTCATAAGGGTGGTTTCATCTATCAATCTGAGTTTTTCTGGAATCTTGATTCCAGCTTGTGCTTCATCCAGCCCAACATTTCACATGATGTACTCTGCATATAAGTTAAATAAGCAGGGTGAAAATATACACACTTGACGTACTCATTTCCCAATTTGGAACCAGTCTGTTGTTCCATGTCTGGTTCTAACTGTTGCTTCTTGATCAGCATACAGATTTCTCAGGAGACAGGTAAGGTGCTCTGGTATTCCCATCTCTTGAAGAATTTTCCAGTTTGTTCTGATCTACACAGTCAAAAGCTTTGGCATAGTCAATAAAGCAGAAGTAGATGTTTTTCTTGTACTCTCTTGCTTTTTCTATGATCCAACAGATGTTGGCAATTTGATCTCTGGTTCTTCTGCCTTTTCTAAATCCAGTTTGAACATCTGGAAATTCATGGTTCATATACTGCTGAAGCCTGACTTGGAGGATTTTGAGCATTACTCCAGTGTGTGAGATGCATGCAACTGTAGGGTAGCTGGAACATTCTTTGGCATTGTCTTTCTTTGGGATTGGAATGAAAACTGACCTTTTCCATCCCTGTAGCCACTGCTGAGTTTTCCAGATTTTCTGACATATTGAGTGCAGCACTTTCACAGCATCATCTTTCAGGATTTGAAATAGCTCAACTGGAATATCATCACCTCCACTAGCTTTGTTCATAATGATGCTTCCCAAACCCACTTGACTTTGCATTCCAGGATGTCTGATTCTAGGTGAGTGATCACACCATCGTGGTTATCTGAATCATGAAGATATTTTTTGTATAGTTCTTCTGTGTATTCTTGCCACCTCTTCTTAATATCTCCTGCTTCTGTTAGGTCCATACCATTTCTATCCTTTATTGTACCCACTTTTGCATGAAATATTCCATTGGTATTTCTAATTTTCTTGAAGAGATCTCTAGTCTTTCCCATTCTATTGTTTTTTTTTTATTTATTCAAATATTTTATTACCTTTCTCTCTCTCTCCTGTAATTCTTATGATGCATTCTATTGTTTTCCTCTATTTCTTTGCATTGATCACTGAGGAAGCCTTTCTTATCTCTCCTTGCTATTCTTTGGAACTCTGCATTCAAATGGATGTATCTTTCCTTTTCTCCTTTGCCTTTCACTTCTCTTCTTTTCACAGCTATTTGTAAGGCCTCCTCAGACAACCATTTTGCCTTTTTGCATTTCTTTTGCTTGAGGATGGTCTTGATCCCTCTCTCCTATACAATGTCACAAACCTTCATCCATAGTTCTTCAGGCACTCTATCAGATCTAATCAGTTGAATCTATTTGTCATTTCCACTGTATAATTGGAAGGGATTTGATTTAGGTCATACCTGAAAGGTCTAGCGGTTTTTGCTACTTTCTTCAATTTAAGTCTGAATTTGGCAATAAGGAGTTCATGTTCTGAGCCACAGTGGGCTCCTGGTCTTGTTTTTGCTGACTGTATAGAACTTCTCCATCTTTGGCTGCAAAGAATATAATCAATTTGATTTCGGTATTGACCATCTGCTGATGTCCATGTGTAGAGTCTTTTCTTGTGTTGTTGGAAGAAGTTGTGTTCTATGACCAATGTGTTCTCTTGGCAAAACTCTATTAGCCTTTGCCCTGCTTTATTGTGTACGTCAGGGCCAAATTTGCCTTTTACTCCAGGTATGTGTTGAATTCCTACTTTTGCATTCCAGTCCCCTATGATGAAAAAGACATCTTTTTTTGGTATTAGTTCTAGAAGGCCTTGTAGGTCTTCATAAAACTGTTCAACTTCAGCCTCTTCAGCATTACTGGCTGGGGCATAGATTTGGATTACAGTGATATTGAATGATTTGCCTTGGAAATGAACACAGATCATTCTGTCATTTTTGAATTGCACCCAAGTAATGCATTTTGGACTCTTTTGTCGACTAATGGCTACTCCATTTCTTCTAAGGGATTCTTGCCCACAGTAGTAGATATAATGGTCATCTGAGTTAAATTCACCCATTCTAGTCCATTTTAGTTCGCTGATTTCTAAAATGTCAATGCTCACTCTTGCCATCTCCTGTTTGACCACTTCTAATTTAACTTGATTAATGGACCTAACATCCCATGTTCCTATGCAATATTGCTCTTTACAGCATCGGACTTTATTTCCATCACCAGTCATATCCACAACTGGGCACTGTTTTCACTTTTACTCCATATTTTTATTCTTTCTGGAGTTATTTTTCCACTCTTCTCCAGTAGCATATTGGGCACCTACCAATTTGGGAAGTTCATCTTTCAGAGTCATATCTTTTTGCCTTTTCATACTGTTCTTGGGATTCTCAAGCAAGAATACTGAAGTGGTTTGCCATTCCCTTCTCCAGTAAACCATGTTTTGTCAGAACTCTCCACCATGACCCATCCATCTTAGGCAGCTCATAGTTTCATTGAGTTAGACAAGGCTGTGGTCCATGTGATCCGTTTGGTTAGTATTCTGTGACTGTGGTTTTCATTCTGTCAGCCCTCTGAGATAATGTAATATTTTCATCAAATTTTACAAATGCAAATCACATTTTCTTCTAGGGTCTTTGTACATATCTATTGAGATTTTTGAAGTTCATTTAATAGATTTAGAGTTTCACCAACAATTGGATAATAGGTTTGGCTGATATTACTGTGTTCTCAGTACTGTCTGTTCTCAAAGACATAATGACTATATAAGGATCTGTACCCATATAGTCTTTTTTTGCAATTTTTAAAAATTTTGTTGATGCATAGTCAATTTACAATGTTGTGTTTAATTTCTGCTATACAACAAAGTGACTCAGTTATATACATATATATTCTTTTTCATATTCTCCTCCACCATGTTTTATCACAGGATAATTAATACAGTTCTTTGTAATATACAGTAGGACCTTGCTGTTTATACTTACATACATACTCTTATCTGAAAATGAAAGTGAAGTTGCTCAGTCATGTCTGACTCTTTGTGACCCCATGGACTTTAGTCTATCAGGCTCCTCCATCCATGGGATTTTCCCAGGCAAGAATATTGGAGTGGGTTGTCATTTCCTTCTCCAGGGGATATTCCTGACCCAGGGATTGAACCTGGGTCTCCTGCATTGCAGGCAGATGCTTCATCTTCTGAGCCACCAGGGAAGCTTACTCTTATCTGAGGGTGGTCATTTTTTCCATAAGTTTAATAATAGTTCTTTTGTGATGCTATTCCTTGACAGGATTATTCCCTGTGTTCTCTGCTAAGTAATCTGTATACAACTGGTCCAATCCAGCATTCAGGCCTTAAAATTGATATGGTCTTGCATTTTATATTGTGTATTCCATTATACTCATAGCACTTCTCATATATTTGAAATCATTGTTTAGGGAAATACTATGAAGTCAAGTATTTACTATGAAATAAAACTTCAAGGACTCCTATGTGCTCAACAGTATGCCCATAACAGTAGCAATTTGCAAATTCAACTTCTTGACTATAAACTTGTTGACTTGAAACACATATTCATGGCACTAGGAAGCAAGTGGAGTTAAGTTACAAATTCTGAAAGTGTATTTTTGTGTGCAAGAAAATATAGAAGTGATCCATTTCAACAATCAAGTGTTAGTTGAAGAAACTCAATTTCAGAGAAGCAGAGTGAATTGCTAGAGATCACCTAATCAGTTATTAATAGAATCAAGATGAGAACAAATATATTCTTTTCTTTTTTGCCTTTGAGATTTTTTTTAAATTTAAATTTTTATTGGAGGATAATTGCTTTACAGAACATCATTGTTTCCTGTCAAACCTCAACATAATTCAGCCATAGGTATACATATATCCCCTCCCTTTTGAACCTCCCTCCCATCTTCCTCCCCATCCCACCCCTCTAGGTTGATACTGAGCTTCTGTTTGAGTTTCCTGAGCCATACAGCAAATTCCTGTTGGCTATCTATTTTACATATGGTAATGTAAGTTTCCATGTTACTCTTTCCATACATTTCACCCTCTCCTCCCCTCTCCCCATGTCCATAAGTCTATTCTCTATGTCTGTTTCTCCATTGCTGCCCTGTAAATAAGTTCTTCAGAACTGTTTTTCTAGATTCCGTGTATGTATGTTAGAATACAATATCTATCTTTCTCTTTCCGACTCACTTCACTCTGTATAATAGGTTCTAGGTTCATCCACCTCATCAGAACTGACTCAAATGTGATCCTTTTTATGACTGAGTAATATCCCATTGTGTATATATACCACAACTTCTTTATCCATTTATCTGTCGATGGAAATCTAGGTTGCTTCCATGTCTAGCTATTGTAAATAGTGCTGCAATGAACAAGGGGATCCAGGTGTCTTTTTCAACCCTGGCTTCCTCAAGGTATATGCCTAGGAGTGGGATTGCTGGGTCATATGGTGGTTTTATTCCTAGTTTTTAAAGGAATCTCCATACCATCTTCCATAGTGACTGTATCAATCTACATTCCCACCAATAGTGTGAGAGCATTCCCTTTTGTCCACACCCTCTCCAGCATTTATTGTTTGTCAACTTTTTGATGGCCATTCTGACCGGTGTGAGGTGATATTTCATTGTGGTTTTGATTTGCATTTCTCAAATAATGAGCAATGATGCGCATCTTTTCATGAGTTTGTTAGCCATCTGTATGTCTTCTTTGAAGAAATGTCTGCTTAGGTCCTTTTCCCACTTTTTGATTGGGTTGTTTGTTTTGCTGGTATTGAGTTATATGAGCTGTTTGTATATTTTGGAAATTAATCCTTTGCCAGTTGTTTCATTTGCTATTATTTTCTCCCATTCTGAGGGTTATCTTTTCATCTTGCTTATAGTTTCCTTTCCTGTGAAAAAGCTTTTAAGTTTAATCAGGTCCTACTTATTTACTTTTGTTTTTATTTCCATTACTCTAGAAGTGGGTCATAGAGGATCTTGCTTTGATTTACATCATCCAGTATTCTGCCTATGTTGTCCTCTAAGAGTTTTATAGTTTCTGGTCTTACATTTAGGTCTTTAATCCATTTTGAGTTTATCTTTATATATGGTGTTAGGAAGTGTTCTTAATTTCATTGTTTTACATGCAGCTGTCCAATTTTCCCAGCACCATTTATTGAAGAGGCTGTCTTTGCCTCTTGTATATTCTTGCTTCCTTTGTCAAAGATAAGGTACCCAGAGGCGCATGGGTTTATTTCTGGGCTTTCTATCTTGTTCCATTGGTCTGTATTTCTGTTTTTGTGCCAGTATCATACTGTCTTGATGACTGTAGCTTTGTAGTATAATCTGAATTCAGGAAGGTTGATTTCTCCAGCTCCATTCTTCTTTCTCAAGACTTCTTTGGCTATTCACAGTCTTTTGTGTTTCCATATGAATTGTGAAATTTTTTGTCCTAGTTCTGTGAAAACTGTCATTGGTAATTTGATAGGGATCACATTATATCCATAGATTGCATTTGGTAGTATAGTCATTTTCACAATATTGATTCTTCCTACCCAGGAACATGGAGTATCTCTCCATCTGTTTATGTCATCTTTGATTTCTTTCATCAATGTCTTATAATTTTCTGTGTACAGTTCTTTTGTCTCCTGCTGCTGCTGCTAGGTAAGCTTATTCCTAGATATTTAATTTTGTTGTTGTTGTTGCAATGGTGAATGGGATTGATTTCTTAATTTCTCTTTCTGATTTTTCATTGTTAGTACATAGAAATGCAAGTGATTTCTGTGTATTGATTTTGTATCCTACAACTTTGCTAAATTCACTGATTAGTTCTAGTAATTTTCTGATACTGTCTTTAGGGTTTTCTATGTACAGTATCATGTCATCTGCAAACAGTGAGAGCTTTACTTCTTTTCTGATATGGATTCCTTTTATTTATTTTTCTACTCTGATTGCTGTAGCTAGGACTTCCAGAACTATGTTGGATAATAGTGGTGAAAGTGGACACCCTTGTCTTATTCCTGATCTTAGGGGGAAGGTTTTTTAGTTTCTCAACATTGAGAATGTTTGCTGTAGGCTTATCATATATGGCTTATACTATGATGAGGTAGTTTCCTTCTATGCCCATTTTTTGAAGAGTTTTAATCATAAATGTGTGCTGAATTTTGTCAAAGGCTTTTTCTGCATCTATTGAGATGATTATATGGTTTTTATCTTTCAATTTGTTAATATGATGTATCACATTGATTGATTCATGTATATTGAAGAATCCTTGCATTCCTGGAATAAACCCAACTTGATCATGGTGTATGAGCTTTTTGATGTGCTGCTGAATTCTGTTTGCTAAAATTTTGTTGAGAATTTTTGCATCTATGTTCATCATGATATTGTCCTATAGTTTTCTTTTTGTGTGTTTTCTTTGTCTGGTTTTGGTATCAGGGTGATGGTGGCCTCATAGAATGACTTTGGAAGTGTTCCTTCCTCTGCAATTTTTTGAAAGAGTTTTAGAAGGATAGGCATTATCTCTTCTCTAAATGTTTGATAGAATTCACCTGTGAAGTCATCTGGTCCTGGGCTTTTGTTTTCTGGGAGATTTTTGATCACAGCTTCAATTTCAGTGCTTGTAATTGGGTTGTTCATAATTTCTATTTCTTCCTGGTTCAGTCTTGGAAGATTGAACTTTTCTAAGAATCTGTCCATTTCTTCCAGATTATCCATTTTATTGCCATTTGCTGCTGCTGCTGCTAAGTCGCTTCAGTCATGTCCGACTCTGTGCAACCCCATAGACGGCAGCCCACCAGGCTCCCCTGTCCCTGGGATTCTCCAGGCAAGAACACTGGAGTGGGTTGCCATTTCCTTCTCCAATGCATCAAAGTGAAAAGTGAAAGGGAAGTCACTCAGTCGTGTCCAACTCTTAGCGACCCCATGGACTACAGCCTACCAGGCTCCTCCATCCATGGGATTTTCCAGGCAAGAGTACTGGAGTGGGGTGCCATTGCCTTCTCCATATTGCCATGTAGTTGTTCATAATAGTTGCTTATAATCTTTTGTATTTCTGCATTGTCTGTTGTAACCTCTCCTTTTCATTTCTAATTTTGTTGATTTAGTTCTTCTTTCTTTTTTTCTTGATGAGTCTGGCTAAAGGTTTGTAAATTTTGTTTATCTTCTCAAAGAACCAGCTTTTAGTTTGATTAATCTTTACTATTGTTTTTTTCATTTCTTTTTCATTTATTTCTGCTCGGACCTTTAAGATTTCTTTCCTTCTAATTTTGTTTTTTTTTTTTTTTTCCTTCCTTCTCCAGTTGTTTTAGGTGTAAAGTTAGGTTGTCTATTTGATGTTTTTCTTGTTTCTTGAGGTAGGATTGTATTGCTATAACCTTCCCTCTTAGAGCTGCTTTTGCTGCATCCAATAGTTTTTGAGTTGTCTTGTTTTCATTGTCATTTTTTTCCATTCAGTAACCTGTTGGTTATTTAGAAACATGTTGTTTAATCTCCATGTGTTTCTGTTTCTTACAGGTTTTTTTTTTTTTTTTCTTGTAATTGATATCTAGTCTCTTAGCGTTGTGGTCTGCTGCTGCTGCTACTGCTGCTAAGTCACTTCAGTCATGTCCGACTCTGTGCAACCCCATAGATGGCAGCCCACCAGGCTCCCCCATCCCTGGGATTCTCCAGGCAAAAACACTGGAGTGGGTTGCCATTTCCTTCTCCAATACATGAAAGTGAAAAGTGAAAGTAAAGTCACTCAGTCGTGTCCGACCCTCAGTGACCCCATGGACTTCAGCCTTCCAGGCTCCTCCATCCATGGGATTTTCCAGGCAAGAGTACTGGAGTGGGGTGCCATTGCCTTCTCTGTTGTGGTCTGAGAAGATGCTTGATATGATTTCAATTTTCTTAAGTTTACTGAGGTTTTATTTGTGACCCAAGGTGTGGTCTATCCTGGAGAATGTTCCATGTGCACTTGAGAAGAGGTGTATTCTTCTGCATTTGGATGGAATGTCCTGAAGACATCAATGAGATCCATTTCATTTAATGCATCATTTAAGACTTGTGTTTCCTTATTAATTTCCTGTTTTAATGATATGTCCATTGGTGTGAGTGGGGTGTTAAAGTCTCCTACTATTATTGTATTACTGTCAATTTCTTCTTTTATGTCTGTTAGTGTTTGTCTCAGAGAAGGCGATGGCACCCCACTCCAGTACTCTTGCCTCAAGAATCCCATGGATGGAGGAGCCTGGTGGGCTGCAGTCCATGGGGTCACTAAGAGTCGGACACAAAGAGCAACTTCACTTTCACTTTTCACTTTGATGCATTGGAGAAGGAAATAGCAACCCACTCCAGTGTTCTTGCTTGGAGAATCCCAGGGACAGTGGAGCCTGGTGGGCTGCTGTCTATGGGGTCGCACAGAGTCGGACATGACTGAAGCAACTTAGCAGCAGCAGCAGCAGCAGTGTTTATCTTATGTATTGATGTGCTCCTATGTTGGGTGCATAGACATTTACAATTGTTATGTCTTCTTCTTGGATTGATCCCTGGATAATTATGCAGTGTCCTTCCTAATCTCCTGTAATCTTCTTTATTTTAAGGTCTATTTTGTCTGATATGAGGATTGCTACTCCAGCTTTCTTTTGATTCCCATTTGCATGGAATATATTTTTCCATCCTCTCACTTTAAGTCTATATGTGTCTTGAGGTCTAAAGTGGGTTTCTTGTAGACAGCATATATATGGGTCTTACTTTTGTATCCATTCAGCCAGTCTGTAACTTTAGGTTGGAGCATTTAATCCATTTACATTTAAAGTAATTATTGATATATATATGTTCCTATTGCCATTTTCTTAGTTGTTTGGGGTTGATTTTGTAAATCTTTTTTCTTTTGCTGTATTTCTTGATTATGTAAGTCCCTTTAACATTTGTTGTAAAGCTGGTTTGGTGGTACTGAATTCTCTTTTAACTTTTGCTTGTCTGAAAAGCTTTTGATTTCTCCATCAATTTTGAATGAGATCCTTGCTGGGTACAGTAATATATGGTTATAGATTTTCCCCTTTCAGTACTTTAAATATATCCTGCCATTCCCTTCTGGCCTGCAGAGTTTCTGCTGAAAGATCAGCTGTTAAGTGTATGGGGTTTCCCTTGTATGTTACTTATTGCTTCATCCTTGCTGCTTTTAATATTCTCTTTTTGTGTTTAGTCTTTGTTAATTTGATTAGTAGGTGTCTTGGTGTGTTTCTTCTTGGGTTTATCTTGTCTAGGACTCTTTGTGCCTCTTGGACTTAATTGACTATTTCCTTTTCCATGTTGGGAAAATTTTCAACTATAATCTCTTCAAAAATTTTCTCATACATTTTCTTTTTCTCTTCTTCTTCTGGGACCTCTATTATTCAAATGTTGGTGCATTTGATATTGTCCCAGAGGTCTCTGAGACTGTCCTTAGCTCTTTTCATTCTTTTTACTTTATTCTGCTCTTCAGAAGTTATTTCCACCATTTATCTTCCAGCTTACTAATTTGTTCTTCTGCTTCAGGTATTTTGCTATTGATTCCTTCAATTTCAGTAATTGTGTTGTTCATCTCTGCATGTTTATTCTTTAATTCTTCTAGGTCTTTGTTAATTGATTCTTACATTTTCTCCATTTTGCTTTTAAGGTTTTTGATCATCTTTACTATCATTATTCTGAATTCTTCTTCAGGTAGTTTGCCTATTTCCTCTTCATTTATTTGGACTTCTGTGTTTCTAGTTTGTTCCTTCATTTGTGTAGTATTTCTCTGCCTTTTCATTATTATTATTTTTTTTAACTTATTGTGTTTGAGGTCTCCTTTTCCCAGGCTTCAAGGTTGAATTCTTTCTTCCTTTTGGTTTCTGCCCTCTAATTTTGGTCCAGTGGTTTTTGTAAGCTTGTTATAGGGTGAGATTTGTGCTGAGTTTTTGTTTATTTGTTTTTCCTCTGATGGGTAAGGCTGAGTGAGGTGGTAATCCTGTCTGCTGATGATTGGGTTTGTATTTTTGTTTTGTTTGTTGTTTAGTTGAAATGTCCTGCACAGGATGCTATTGGTGGTTGGGTGATGCCAGTCTTGTATTACAGTGGTTTCCTTTGTGTGAGTTCTCACTATTTGATACCCCCTAGGGTTAGTTCTCTGATAGTCCAGGGTCTTGGATTCAGTACTCCCACTCCAAAGGCTCAGGGCTTGATCTCAGCATGGGCACTTCTGTCAGCGGTATCTTTTTCCACTTTACCAGTGCCACCTCTAGCTCCTCCACCATCTCTCTTTGCCTCACTTTTCTCTGAAGTGGTAAAAGTGGGTTAGAGTAGTACCTGGTTGTTAGCTGAAAGCATTGGTTGAGGATTCAGTGAGGTTATCCACACAAAGCTCTTAAGACAGTTTTTCTAAACAGCAAGGACTCAAAACTGCTAGTTCTTTTGAATAGTATCTGTATAGTCTTTGAGGCTCACCCTTTCTCTGGGATCAACAAATGTATTCTGAATTGACAGTTATAGTCTTTTTTCCCAATGCCATACTTAGTCCATCCAGTATTTAAGACTGACCATATCTCTCAGCTATCCTTCCTCCTTTCTCAGCTTTACTTAGTTGAACACATAAACAAAATTCCTGCCACACTTCAACTTTGCAGTATTATTTATTAAAGAGAATATTACATTCAAGTTGTAATAGCAAATTTTTTTGATCATTTACCATGAGTCTGGCAGGCTTCTCAAGTGGCTCAGTGGTAAAGAACCTGCCTGTCAAAGCAGGAGATGCAGCTCAATCCCCGGGTTGTGAAGATCTCCTGGAGAAGGAAATGGCAATCCACTCCAGTATTCTTGCCTGGAAAATTCCATGGACAGAGGAGCCAGGTGGGCTACAGCCCATAGGGTTGCAAAAAAGTAGGACACAACTTAGCAACCAAACAACAACAGAAAAACATGAGTCTGGCATCATGGCTGATTTTTTAGTGATAATTTTTAAAACTGTGATAAAATAAACATAACATTGGAGAAGGAAATGGCAACCCACTCCAGTGTTCTTGCCTGGAGAATCCCAGGGATGGGGGAGCCTGGTGAGCTGCCATCTCTGGGGTCACGCAGAGTCGGAGACTACTGAAGTGACTTAGCAGCAAACATAACATGAAATTTATTATCTTAACCACTTAGAAGTATGCAGTTCAGTAGTGTTAAATACATTCATTTTGTTATACAGTCAGTCTCTAGGGCTCTTTGATTTTGCAAACCTCAAATTCCATTTCCATTAAACAATAGCTTCTCATTCCTTGCTCCTCTGAATCCCTGGCAACCAACCATTTACTTTCTGTCTTTATAATTTTGTCTACTCTACATACTTCATATAAATAAAATTACATTATTCATCTTTTTGTCACTGGCCTATTTAACTTCACATAATATCCTGAGAATTGATCAGTATTGTAGTACGTGTCAGGGTTTTCTCCCTTTCTAAAGCTAAATAATAGTCCTTTGTAAGTAGATACCACAATTGTGTTTATCTATTCATCCATAGGGTTGAAAAAAGTCAAACATAATTGAACAACTGAGTACACATGCATGCACTAATCCATACATGAACAGTTTGGCTGCTTCTGTTAATACCTTTTGGCTCTTGTGAGAAATGCTGCTGTGAACATGATGTAAATTTATTTCTTATAGACTTTGATTTTAGTTCTTTTGGGTTATACCCCAAAGTGGAATTGCTCAGTTATATGGCAATTGTATTTTATATATTCTGAAGCATGATCAAGGACTGAAATCTGAGGATTTCATATTTCTATATTCCCCGGTTCCAATGGACATTAATAATAGTAGTAAATCATTGGGAAAAAATCATAAAGAAATATTTACATAAGAAGTGAGTTTATAAATAGAAATTGATAATAAAAAATATTTTTGAAGACTATATATCAAATCTGTTGTCTATCCCCTGGAGACTTTGTTGGCAATAAAACCATGGGCTAAATAGATTGTAAGTATGAGGCAGTATAGCAAATTCTATCTTCTTACAAACTAATCATGGGCAGGGTGGCAATTCTATACCACAGAGATGCCAATGTTGATAAATTTAATTTTTTAAATGTGGTATTCCTGTCTGTTCTTGATTCCAGGGAATCAAGATTATTGTATTGCTTCCCTTTGAACATCTATGCTATGAAAACTTGAACAGAAATGATAAAACTTTAAGTTTTATGAGGAGATGTTTTTGTTTGAATTGAGATTGAGGATATTCCTTGGAGAAAATTCCACCACTTTTCAGGGAGCAAGTCTGTAGCCAGTCAGCACAGGAAGGGAAGTGCAATGGTGAGACAGGGCTGGTGTGTGAACCTGTCTTCCAGACTTTACAATCCCGATAGCCTCAAACCAGACTCTGTCTAAGGCTGTGGTAATAGATGTGGTACACGAGGAATTCTGAGTCCAGCTAGAGCCTGTTAGTCTCATTTTTCTCACAAATCTATATTTAGTAACTCACAGCCTTTGTGATTGGCCAGAAATTTTTAAGTGGCTCTGATGCTTTCTCTCTGGCAGCTTTGGGAAAGTTAATTAACTTCTTTTTGCCTCAGTTTCCTTTCAGTTTCCTTTCAGTAAAATATCTTCTATTTTTTATCTACTATTAATTCAAAATAGAAAACAAAAACACAATTTTATCATTTCCATTCACGTTTTTAGAGTATAGGTATTCGGAGGAAACAACACACAAAGTTTCTTCTCCTGAATTATTTAGGTACTGAAGAGGAAAACCAGATTTTTATATTAAATTTGTCAATATTATGCCTAATTACCTTCAAATATGCTATTGGCCTTCCCAGGTGGCACAGCAGGAAAGATTCTGTCTTCCAATATAGGAGACATGAGTTCAATCCTTGGGTTCGGAAGATCCCCCGGAGAAGGAAATGGCAACCCACTCCAGTATTCTTGCCTGGAGAATCCCATGGATGGAAGAGCCTGGTGGGCTACAGTCAGTGGGACTGCAAAGAGTCAGACACAACTAAGCAACTGAGTGAAGTATATCATGCTCTTACTGAATATGTACAGGAAAATGGACCAGCATAATCCAGAATCCCTAGCTGATTTTTCAGCATGGGATCTTTAGTCATAAACTTTACCTAATCCCAATTCATTCCTTCCCTTAAAAGATCTTCCAACATGGAGCCTTCCAACACTGGAGCCCAAATCCCAAACTCTACAGATATTTTCCTTTAAACTTTCCACTCTAAGACATGATTCAGGTACTATCTATTTGTTATTCTTCCTATATGCGGTTGAGTCTGATTAACATCATTTGGTCACCATTTTTTCCTGGTGGTCCTTTGGGGAGCTGAGAGTGGAAATAAGAAAGTCATAATGTCATTAACAATGGTGAGAGCTATTTATAAACTGTTGGAAATCTAGAGTCTGGTTTTCCAGAAGAAATGCTATCCAAGTTATACTCTACTGTTGTTTTTTACGATAGATAAACATCTACTGAGTCCTGTCTTCTATTTGTGTGGACCTTTACATGTATTGCCTTTTAAAATACCTACAGAACCCTCCTCAGGTTATAGTACTATATAGGAACCAGGCTCATTTTGCTTGAGATGACTGTTTTCCTGTCTCATCATTCTACAGCCTGGTCTTCCTGCAAACACACTTGTTATCGCTACGCCTGCTAGGTATCTTGGCAATTGCTTCCTTTCACCATTACACTGTTCCAGTGAGTTTCTCAATGCTGATATTCTCAAATTCCTCACATTCAGTCCTACCTACCTTGGAAAAGGCCTCTTGTTTATACAAATAGTAATCGTCTTATGATGATTGTCAAAGTAAAATTTTAAAAATGTTTAAAAATTAATTGTCATTCATGTATATATTTATGTGAGTGCTATGTCGCTTCAGTCATGTCTCTTTGTGATGCTATGGACTGTACTCTGCCAGGCTCCTCTGTACATGGGTTTCTCCAGGCAAGAATACTGGAATGGGCTGCCATGCCTTCCTCCAGGGGATCTTCTGCACCCAGGGATTGAGCCTGTGTCTCCTATGTCTCCTGCATTGGCAGACAGGTTCTTTACACACTAGGGCCATGTGGGAAGCATACCTGACAGTTTAAGCTCATTGATGAGGGAACCAATAGAATGAAAAACAGGAATTTTATATGATCAGTGAAGAAAGGTGTTGAAATAATATGGCTAAATTAGGTGCAAATGGGATTATGTTCTACAGAGCAATAAAACTGTGATTTTGAAGTCCTCAAGTCTGACAGAAGAAAAACAAGCCATTGCATCTTAACAGTTTTCTACAACTTAAATTCTGTATTTCAAAGTTGTAAAGTGCCTGGATCCAAATCAATTTCAAATGCCGTAGTAAAAATTCCATTTTCTGAGGGAGTCAGGTGTGTTGGATAGCACTTTGGCTTAACATTAAAAGGTTACACAATCATCTTGTTGATTTATTTCCAAGTCAAGAATAGCTCTCTGTAACATCATAAACAAATTATTAAAGAATCTAAAAATTTTTAATTACTAAATAAATATTGTTTAAGGGGAGCGAATATATTAACTAATGTGAACTTTTGGCTGAAAATAAGGGTTTCATTGATTAAATCCCAGTGTTAGATTGTGCTACATCAACTTGGTAAAGCTGGGATTTATGTTTTACTGAAGCTTCTTCTCTGTGCGGTGCTAGATAGGACTTGGAAGGTAGAAGTTAAATAGCAGTCATGATTTATTGAAGGACAGTGGGATGAGTTACAGCGATGTTTCTTCATAGAAGTGCCCAACAGATCCTAGCTCATCCCCACTCCTTCCTGCTCTCTGATCAGCTTGCCTTCCCCACCGGGGGCCAGGCTGGGCAACAGTTGTTCTAGGCCCACCAGCAGATGTTTGGCAATGGCTTCCTGGAAGTTAAGAGCCCCTTGTAGACATCTCTATGGCATCCTCCTTTGCATCTATTTCATTGTCTGGGCATGCTTAGTTTGGGTATTTGTCTTCAAGCTCTGACTTAGTCATTCTTGCCAGAGTTTTTGGCATGAACTGGTTAATGTCTGTGTCTGACCTCTACTTTCTGTTCCAGACCTTCACTTTACCACCTGTTCCCATATTTCTGTAAGATCTAAGGTCTGTGATAAATCTCTTATGCCCCAAATGTTCAAAGGAGCTCTGCTGCCCTGACTTAACCTTGACTAATGCATTCCTACTATTTTAGAGCTATGATCTCTAATTTCAACCCACTCAAATATTTCCAACCACATTTTGACACAGAGTCTAGCAACTAAAATGATAATTATGATAATAATATTAAAACAATAATAATAATAGTAATAGCTGCTATTCATGGGGTCGCAAAGAGTCAGACATGACTGAGCAACTGAACTGAACTGAACTGAATAGCTAACACTTACCTAAGGGGGCTAACATTACTGTAAATAATTTACTACTAAATGCTTAGATATTTCTTAGTCTGTTTAAGCTCTGCTTCCTTTGTCTGTCAACATCAGGTTGAAAGTATTCTTAATCCTGTGGTCATATTCTTATGAAAGGATCACAGGGAAATCTAGGAGTGTAGTTAGATGAATGATGTAGGTAGCTAAATATAATCATTAGAGATTCTCTAAGATGTTAAGAACTATTGCTATAAAGGATCACAGGGAAATTTATTTGGACCCAAAATGCTGTATATTGCAATCATGGCCCTCCACTTGCCATATATCAGACACTTTGCAAAGGTGTTTATATATACTACCTCATATAATTCTGCCAATGACACCAAAAGATAGAGAAATACCATCCTTTTTATATAGGTGATAAAACTAAGAAAAGTAACTTGTCCAAAGTCACATATTATGTATGCAATTATAATGGAGACTTGTAGCTTTCTTCCTATATTCATTCTCTCCTATTACTAGACCCCTGAGTCTTAGCCAAACGGATATTCACAAAAATAGTGAGTACATCCCTAAAGTGCTTTGGAACTAGGCACTACCACTTGACTATATAGCTGACAAATAAGGTAAAAATAGAAGTGATAGAAAGTGATCCTAGAGGGAGAGACTATATTCTCTTATTTTCCTTCATTCCTGATTGCTGTGATACAGATGTAAAGACTAGATCTTCAACAGCCATCTTTGGTCATGCAGTGACCTTGGGAATGGTGGTCAAGCATAGTGGAGAAGGATGCCATAAGTATCTTGAGTCATTAATACACTACAACAACTTAGACACCTTTAGAACTTTTACCTGAATGAAAAATAAACTTCCACCCTATTTAAGCCACTGTTATTTGGGATTTTCTATAACACTCAACTGAACCTAATCTCAATTAATACAGTCATATAACCTTTTATGTACACACACAAAAATAAAACTGAAAAACCTTACCATCAGTATCACCTTCATTCTTAGCGTTTTCCCCCATTGTGGTAGATTAGAAATCAGAAATATTTCTCTGTTATTATAGATTTCCAACCTCAAATCTGAGAGCTAATTCATCAAGAGTCCTTGAAAATGCCAGTCCTCTATCAACATGACCTCTAATCAGAGTACTAAAAGTATAGAGCTATTGCTAACTTCTAACTTTATTTTTCTGTAATAGCAGGTTGGTGGAAAAATGCATTACTCAGGATCTTGAAAATTAAAATGACTTCTACCTTAAGTGATGATCACTTGAAAAATTGGACTAGATTGCTCTTTACAAACCTTAAGAGCATAGTCCTGATGCACTTCAAAATATGTGTAGTCAAATTGACTAACTGGGGGTCTTTTGCTCTTCCTTTACACCTATGGGAGAGTCAGACAGGCTTGTTTTTGGCTTAGCAACAAAAGTAAAGAGGTTATATCATGAGAGAATATTTTCTTAGAGTCATTAAAATCAAAGAATAATGCTTAAAAAAGCTCTTCTAAATGTGTATTTGTGAATCTGAAGAGAGCAAAGCTAATGCTCTATGTACCCGAGTTCAAAATAGTTTTCCTAGTTCTTACTATTCTTGGGGCCAAATTCCCAAGACCGTTGTTCTGGGAATTTTGTTTAGCAACAAAAGTTGCTAAATTCAATTTCAGTGCCAAAAGTGGTGGGCCTCCAATTAACCAATAACATTTATTTCTGCTGGGCACACAGACATTAACAAGCCTTGTGAGTTTATACACAATTCATGACAGAAGCATTCAGATCTGGATGAGGGGAAATAAACTATGTTAAGAACTGTCCTATGATGCCTGTATAGAAGGTATTTAAGGTTTGGGATCAAGACCATCCCCATGGAAAAGAAATGCAAGAAAGCAAAATGGCTGTCTGAGGAGGCCTTACAAATAGCTGTGAAAAGAAGAGAAGCAAAAAGCAAAGGAGAAAAGGAAAGATATAATCATCTGAATGCAGAGTTCCAAAGAATAGTAAGAAGAGATAAGAAAGCCTTCCTCAGTGATCAATGCAAAGAAATAGAGGAAAACAACAGAATGGGAAAGACTAGAGATCTCTTCAAGAAAATTAGAGACACCAAGGGAACATTTCATGCAAAGATGGGCTCGATAAAGGACAAAAATGGTATGGATCTAACAGAAGCAGAAGATATTAAGAAGAGGTGGCAAGAATACATGGAAGAACTGTACAAAAAAGATCTTCACAACCAAGATAATCACGATGGTGTGATCAGTCACCTAGACCCAGACCCAGACATCCTAAAATGTGAAGCCAAGTGGGCCTTAGAAAGCATCACTACAAACAAAGCTAGTGGAGGTGATGGAATTCCAGTTGAGCTATTTCAAATCCTGAAAGATGATGCTGTGAAAGGGCTGCACTCAATATGCCAGCAAATTTGGAAAACTCAGCAGTGGCCACAGGACTGGAAAAGGTCAGTTTTCATTCCAATCCCAAAGAAAGGCAATGCCAAATAAGGCTCAAACTACCACACAATTGCACTCATCTCACACGCTAGTAAAGTAATGCTCAAAATTCTCCAAGCCAGGCTTCAGCAATACGTGAACTGTGAACTTATTCAAGCTAGTTTTAGAAAAGGCAGAGGAACCAGAGATCAAATTGCCAACATCCACTGGATCATCAAAAAAGCAAGAGAGTTCCAGAAAAACATCTATTTCTGCTTTGTTGACTATGCCAAAGCCTTTGACTGTGTGGATCACAATAAACTCTGGAAAATTCTGAAATAGATAGGAATACCAGACCACGTGACCTGCATCTTGAGAAACCTATATGCAGGTCAGGAAGCAACAGTTAGAACTGAACATGGAACAACAGACTGGTTCCAAATAGGAAAAGGAGTACATCAAGGCTGTATACTGTCATCCTGCTTATTTAACTTATATGCAGAGTACATCATGAGAAACGCTGGGCTGGAAGAAGCACAAGCTGGAATCAAGATTGCCAGGAGAAATATCAATAACCTCAGATATGCAGATGGCACCACCCTTATGGCAGAAAGTGAAGAAGAACTAAAAGGCCTCTTGATGAAACTGAAAAAGGAGAGTGAAAAAAGTTGGGTTAAACTCAGCATTCAGAAAACTAAGGTTATGGCATCTGGTCCCATCACTTCATGGGAAATAGATGGGGAAACAGTGGAAACAGTGACAGACTTTATTTTTCTGGGCTCCAAAATCACTGCAGATGGTGACTGCAGCCATGAAATTAAAAGACGCTTACTCCTTGGAAGGAAAGTTATGACCAACCTAGATAGCATATTCAAAAGCAGAGATATTACTTTGCCAACAAAGGTCTGTCTAGTCAAGGTTATGTGCCGGGGTCCAGCCCCGGCTGATCCAGGGTATTCGAAGGAGAGACGGCTAGGCAACCTATTCACATGTTAATTAGAGATAATAAAGAGTAATAGAATGAGGATAGCTCAGTAGGAAAATTCAGTGGAGAAAAGAAGCTGAGTGGCTTGGTTTACGCGGAAAATCAATATAACCCGTGACACCAGGTTAGCTCTGACCATGGAGGCCGCAGGCGCCCTCTCGAATAGCGGAAGGTGCCCCACCTTAGACACCTTCTCGAGTGGGTCTTAGAAGCCCAGGCAAATAAATGGTCGCAGAGGACATCCGCGCTCCAGATGGACACTCAGCTGGAAGTTAAAGGGAAGAATGACATGGGGAGACCAAGCGTTGGTGAGCAAGGCCCATAGCTTTATTTTCAACAGGGGCTTTTATACCCTAAGTTACACATAGAGGATAATAGGGGATGCAAAATCAGCAGTCTTTGATGCTTATCAAAAACCAGGGTTTCTTTCCTGCAAATTTATCGTATACAAATGGTTTAGGTGATTTACATCATCTTCTGGCCAGAAGGCCTATTAACATTTTATGACTCTTGACAAGGACTTATCAACAAAGACTTATTTTCTCTAAGAGTAATTATTTTAAGGTTTGGCGCCATCTTCCGAAGATAAGATTACGTTCCTATAGGGTGGATGTGTAATGGGTTTACAAAGGAAAGAATTTACTACCTTAAGGGTCTAAAGTTACTAACACCAAGGCCACTACTTATTTTTTCTACATACCAACTATATTAATTAATACACATTCAAGGATACAATTCAGGGGATGTGAAAACTTGGCAACAAACATTGGCTCATCAATGAAATCTTTTACTAGTTTTATTCTGACAGTTTCTAATTCTCTGAGAGGCTCTAAGCTATTTGAATATCTTAAGCTTCCTGTGCCTCTGGAGGCTGGGAGACTGTAAACAATCGTATGCATAGCTGTAGGTGTCCAGGTAAACTTGTCAGGCGAGTTAGAGAGCCATCTGAGGGGTTTGGATTTAAACACTCCTAATTGCCCAGGAACTTTATTAATTGGAGCTGTAAGTTAACTCTTTGACAGAGAGAGCGAGATGGTGGTGGGGGACAGCCCCCAGTAAAGTCAGAGGTGAGAGCACAAAGCAATAAAGTAGGCAGACTCTGGTTTTTGGGGGGTAGATGCTCGAGAATATCCGGGGGCACTCCCGAGGCTCGATCCCGCCTTTGCGTATGCCGAGCCTCCTTCCTCATGACCTTTGTCACGAGTGGAATGTCTCTCGCCGGCTCCCGGCAGTTATGGTTTTTCCAGTGGTCATGTATGGATGTGATAGACTGTGAAGAAAGCACCAAAGAATTGATGCTTTTGAACTGTGGTGTTGGAGAAGACTCTTGAGAGTCCCTTGTACTGCAAGGAGATCCAACTAGTCCATTCTAAAGGAGATCAGTCCTGGGTGTTCTTTGGAAGGAATGATGCTAGAGCTGAAACTCCCATACTTTGGCCACCTCATGCGAAGAGTTGACTCATTGGAAAAGACTCTGATGCTGGGAGGGATTGGGGGCAGGAGGAGAAGGGGACGACAGAGGATGAGATGGCTGGATGGCATCACTGACTCAATGGACATGAGTTTGAGTGAACTCCGGAGTTGATGATGGACAGGGAGGCCTGGTGTGCTGCGATTCATGGGGTTGCAAAGAGTCGGACACGACTGAGTGACTGAACTGAACTGAACTGTTTTGAATTAAGCTTTTCTTATTATAAATATGTGGTATAAAAGTAATAATATTTTCACCCAATTCTAGCCAGAAAGCAATTAAATACCCTTGATTTTACTCCTGTGTCCCATGCAAATATCATCAGACTTTGTTGCATCTATGCTGTGAAATGATACAGGCTAGGAAGCACTGGTTAATCACTACTTCTTAAACTAACTGTGGTAAAGGATAATTTTTCGAAGAATTTCCACTCTGTATTGCATTTTTACTTCTGCAATTCATGGGGTCGCAAAGAGTCGGACACGACTGAGCAACTGAACTGAACTGAAGCTTTGGGATTTTAAGGTTTGGTCAGACAATCTGTCTATAAATTAATTCCCCCTGGACTTCTAGATACCAATATTTCACCACTAGAGCTTCATCTGGTCATAAGATGAATATGTCTCTTGTTTAAATACTCTTGAAGCAAATAACATGCTAAGTATGTCAACTCCCTTCTAAGTATGTGCATCAAAAGTAAGTTGTAAAAGAATGAGTGACATAGGGCTAGTACAGTGCCTTAGCCCTCCCCAAAGCAGGCAAGCTGGAGTGACATGCTTAGTTCACCAGGAGCATTAGAAAGGCATTTTGTACCTTTGGGTGTATGTAAGAAAAACAAAACAAAACAAAATAATAAGCTAAATGCTAGAAGGGAAGGTGATGTAATTAGAGACTTACTTTTGCTATTGACTACCATGTAATTTTCAGGTTGCAAAGCTGGCATTTTAAATCAAATCAATTTACTTCTCAGTAATATTGTATTGAAGTGAGGGAAAAAAAGTTGTGAAATTCTGTTGAAAATTTAAAAAATAAACAGTTCAATCAAATGAATAACTACTTTTATGATTTCAAAATGGTTTTATCAACATATTTCCCTAAATTTACAATTGAGCAAATTTTTTGGCATCAGAGGCCAGAAAAGGAAGACATGAAGTTGGCTGTGTGCTTCCTTGAGTGGGAAGGAAGAGAGTGAAGACAAATTTAGCTGTGTAAATCATCCTACAAGGAATTTTGTACCAGTATATTTATCCCACTTACTATACAGAAATTCCTCTGTTCTTGCTGTTGCGGGTAGCCGTTATCTTCTATGCTATGCTATGCTAAGTCACTTCAGTCGTGTCTGACTCTGTGCAACCCCATAGACGGCAGCCCACCAGGCTCCCCCGTCCCTGGGATTCTCCAGGCAAGAACACTGGAGTGGGCTGCCATTTCCTTCTCCAATGCATGAAAGTGAAAAGTGAAAATGAAGTTGCTCAGTTGTGTCCAACTCTTAGCAACCCCATGGATTGCAGCCTAACAGGCTCCTCCGTCCATGGGATTTTCCAAGCAAGAGTACTGGAGTGGGATGCCATTGCCTTCTCCTAGAAGGAACCAAAATTTCCAATAGCTTGGAATCCATTTTCACTTCATCAGGACAAACTCAAAGACACATTTCTACTTTGACTTTCCAGGCCCCTTTTTAAAAATCATTTGCAATAGAGACTAAAAATATAATCCAATGAACATCATTCTACTTCTAATTTAAAATACTAGAATCTATTCACAACTGAAAAACATAGAGGAAATGTTGAAATAATCTTAAGAGAACTTGGTCAAACAGTGATCCCACTGGGAATTCTTTTTCCATATCCTGAATCCCTTCCTTAGGTACAGATTCAGAATGTATGGCTGAGTCCCTTTGCTATTCACCTGAAAGTAGCTTAACATAATTAATTGGCTATACTTCAATACAAAATAAAAAGTTTACAAGAAAAATATATAAAAGAAAGCTTCAATGGAGCCAGAACTCAATGTCTGTTAGGGATCTAAGTTGTTCAAATGAGAAGTGGATTCAGTAACCAGTAATTTTCCTCTTGTTTTCACTATTTTTCCTATTATTCTGAGATAAAATAAAAATCTAATGGTTTGTTTTTGGAGATATATGCTCTCTTCCTATAGTCCCTTCCCTATTAAAACAGATAGCTCTGTAATTGGACATTTGACTTAATAGAGCTACTGCTTTTAATGTAGTAATCCTTGCAAATGAAAATTGAGTTAAGAGAGACTGTCTGGAATGGAGACTCCAAAATAGTGAATAACAAATACACAGTAGATGACAGGACCCAACCATCCAATAGCGTGCACTTGTCTTCATTTGGAAAATTCTGTGTATGTTCACCAATAATTGAGGAGTCCAACCAGGGATACAACAAAAATAAGCTGCTGGGAATTGTTTCCATGTTCCTGAGTTTGAGATCACAGCCCAGTGTCCAGCCTCTTCATTACTAGAGAACAATATGGTCTATTTCTACAGTAAACACATTTTAAGAACACAAGAAAGGAGTCCGTGTTGGTAAGGATTTAGGCCAAATTATACTGGGAAACACAATACAAATATTTCTGAGTGATTGCTTTGTTTTATTTTATTATTGTATTTAATGATTTATTTTTATATTAAAATTACTGCTACTATAGTAGGTGACAGTATGCTGGATTCAACTCAGACTTTTTTTTTTAAAAAAAAGGAATCACCTCAGATTTTAGCAAACAAAACTATTTTCTGCCTTCAACTTACATGAATTTACTCACTTGAATGGTTTCCCAAATATATTTGATATTTTTGTTGTAAATTTTGTAGAAACATGCATTTTAGAAAATGTGTGCTGCTGCTAAGTCGCTTCAGTCGTGTCCGACTCTGTGCGACCCCATAGACGCCAGCCCACCAGGCTCCCCCGTCCCTGGGATTCTCCAGGCAAGAACACTGGAGTGGGTTGCCATTTCCTTCTCCAATGCATGAAAGTGAAAAGTGAAGTCACTCAGTTGTGTCCAACTCTTCACAACCCCATGGACTGCAGCCTACCAGGCTCCTCCATCCATGGGATTTTCCAGGCAAGAGTACTGGAGTGGGGTGCCATTGCCTTCTCCAGAAAATGTGTATTCCTCATCAAATAAGAGAAAAAAAATATGCCCTTTCATTTTACTACACATATAAATCTCCTACATTGCAGAAAGATTTACCTGTTCTCTCATACTCAGAGATAAAATATTTGTTATTTTTTTCAGATTTTTTTTTATTGAAATGTAGCTGATTTACAATGTTAACTTATTCTGCACAGCAAAATGATTCAGTTAGACATTTATATATTCTTTTCCATTATGGTTTATTATAGGATATTAAATATAGTACCCTATGCTATACAGTAGGGCCTTGTTGTTTATCCATTCTATACCCAACAGTTTGCATCTTGTTATTGTTGTTCAGTTACTCAGTCCTGTCCAACTCTTTGCAGCCCCATGGACTGCACCACACCAGGCTTTCCTGTCCTTCACTATCTCCCAGAATTTGTTCAAATTCATGTCCATTGAATCGATGATGCAATCCAATCTTCTCATCTTCTGTTGCCCCCTTTTCCTGCTGCCTTCAATCTTTCCCAGCATCATCATTTTCAATGAGTCAGCTCATTGCATCAGGTGCCCAAAGTATTGGAGCTTCAGCTTCAGCATCAGTCCTTCCAATGACTATTTAGGATTGATTTCCTTTAGGATTGACTGGTTTAATATCCTTGCTGTCCAAGGGACTCTCAAGAGTCTTCTCCAGCACCACAGTTCAAAAGCATCAGTTCTTCAGTGCTCAGCCTTCTTTATGGTCCAACTCTCACATCCATACATGACTACTGGAAAAATTCATAGCTTTGACTATACAGACCTTTGTTGGTAAAGTGATGTCTCTGCTTTTTAATATATATGCTATCTAGGTTTGTCATAGCTTTTCTTCCAAGGAGCAAGTGTCTTTTAATTTTATGGCTGCAGTCACCATCCACAGTGATTTTGGAGCCCAAGAAAATAAAGTCTGTCACTGTTTCCATTGTTTCCCCATCTACTGGCTATGAAGTGATGGGACATTTAGACATGGAAGCCCATGTCTTGGTTATTATGAAGAGTTCTTCTATGAATTAGGGGTGCATGTATGTTTTTGAATTATAGTTTTGACCAGAAGAGGAGTTTCTGGATTATATGGTAACCTTATTTTTTTTTTTTTTTGAGGAATGTCCATACTGTTTTCCCCAGTGACTGTACCAACTTAAGTTCCCACCAACAGTGTAAGAGGGTTCCTTTTAGAGATGAAATATTTAGAAAAATAAAAAGGTTTTTTTGTAAAGGATTACAAAGGATCTAGACGTTAGAAGACTGGTTCAACAAAAATTAAACAGGTACTCTATGATAAAATTTTAAAAGTTTAACCATATTACCAAGTTTAGACTTCATCTATTCATAGTGGAAAACAACTTTCTTTCATGAATATAAGAAACAATAAACATCTTCATATCATCAGGTATTACCTGGCAAAATTCAGGAATAAAGCTGTTTGTGTTAGAGAGTCAGCAATTTAAGGGAAATGCTGGAGTTTTCTTTTCTTTGAAAGACTAGAATTCAATAAGAAACCCATCTTCTTCTTCCTTTTGCTGCTGTTGGTATTGTTTTGCTATTTGAACTTAACTCAGGATATACTGATTGTTCTATTTATCAGAAGTTTCTACTTATCGATGATGTCAAAGGAGGAAAAGTGTTATTTTACAATTGGAAGCATTTAAGTTTTATATTATCATTTGAGGAATTAAAGAAGAGAGGAAGAGGAAGGAAGAAGGAAGTCCAGAGTAGTATGAAGAAAAGAAGACAGCCAAAGAAATGAGGCAACAATTGGCATAATCATTCAGCATTATCAGAAATATAGACTAGGGAATAAGTACAATAATATAATCCCCTCTGAAATTCTATGATTTGAGAGAGGGTAGAAATGGCAACCCACTCCAGTGTTCTTGCCTGGAGAATCCCAGGGATGGGGGAGCCTGGTGGGCTGCCATTTCTGGGGTCACACAGAGTCAGACACGACTGAAGCGACTTAGCAGCAGCAGGAGCAGAGACTTCTTAAAAAATTGGAACTCGAAGCTCAAGCTTGTTATTTGGATATTAATAAAGAAAAGTCCTGGGGCTTCCTTAGTGTCTCAGATGGTAAAGAATCTGCCTGCAATGCAGGAAATGCAGGAGACCAGGCTTCGATCCCTGAGTTGGGAATTTCCCCTGTAAGAGGGCATAGTAATCCACTCCAGTGTTCTTGCCTGGAGAATCCCACGGACAGAGGAGCCTGGTGGGCTACAGTCCATAGGGTCGCAAAGAGTCAGACACAACTGAAGTGACTTAGCATGCATGCAAAGAGAAATCCCATTGGAATATTTCAGTATATTTAGATATTCTATGCTCTGATTTCTGAAGTGACAAGCTCTTAGGATAAATGAACATATGTGCAATATTTTTAAAAAAAATAGTCCTCATAACTTTGTTCTTTTTTAATTAAAACATGTGTTTTAGTGCCAGACTTTTGAAGATATTCTCTTTAGCTAAAGGGAACTTTGTACACCATAACAAGCCATGAAGGATATGGCATTTCTGGAAGGTGAAGGAAGGGTTTTTATTGTGTTTCTTGTTATCTTACATTTAAAAAAAAAATCAATATTATAAATTAAAAGTTGTCTTATCCAAAAATCCAAATTCTTTTTTAGATGAATTGTCCTCATGTACATTTTTCAAGTTGCCACTCAAGGATGGTATCTTCCATCTCTTTAAATAGAATTGACCATTTCTTCTTATGTACCTGTCACTGACATGGCGTGAGTCCATAGCGAAGGAGGGGACTGTGACACAGTGTATCAGCTGACATAATCTCTTGTTGCTTACCCAGAAAGCTCTCAGTGACTTAACACAATCTACTGGACATCCATTTGGAGTCCATCACAGTCCAGTGGGCTGTTTCCTGAGGAATATTCTACTCAGTGATTCTAAGACCCAACTCCTTCCATTTTACAGTTAGGCAATCGCCAAGGCCTTTGCCTGATTCTCAGAATCTGGCTAGCAGATGGAGGAAAAGGAAGAAGTCATCATGCAAAGAGAGATTTTATAGCCCAAGCTTTGAAATAGTACCCAACTTCCCAGTGATATTTCATTGGCTGTAACTCAGTCACATGACAAGACCAAGGAAAATGGAATTGCAAGGGAAAATGGAATTTGTAGTTTGTTTATCCAGAAAGAAAAATAAGCATCTGTCTAATCTCTACCAAAAAGTACATATCATTAACCATAACACACCTTGCTTTTTCTGAGGCATATATATTTAACAATTTTGTATAAATAATCTCAATTTCCAAGATCAAAGACACGTGTAATCATATCCAAGAACTAAAAATGTTCCAACAATAATTACACTGTGTTATTGCTGCTGTTTTGAATATTCTCTCCCTTACCTCCTTTAATATACTCATATTTAAAGAAGGAAATCTGGCTCTTCTTAATGTTCAAATTATCAAAATTGTATGCATCCATGGCAGCCCTATGTATGTTTCCTTTGAAGCAGGTTCAGGTAAAGTTCGCTTTGTCAGAAAGCTGTAATGATTTCATGCATTAAATAGCCTGATTTAAGATTATGAGCTCTAATGAAAGCAGCAGTCCTGCTTATCATCACCTTTGGACCGGTTTTGCCACGGTCTTGCTGAAAGTGTTTTTGAAACCTCAGGATTCATTTTCTCCAGTTGTCACAGAGATGATCCTCCAGTGCCATGCTGTGTACTGCGCTAAGTCACTTCAGTCATGTCCAGCTCTCTACAACCCTATAGACTGTAGCCCAACAGGCTCTTCTGTCCCTGGGATAACTCCAGACAAGAATACTGGAGTGGGTTGCCATGTGATCCTCCAGGGGAATCTTCCCACCCAACTCAGGGATCAAATATGTGTCTCCTGTGTCTCCTGCATTGGCAGGCAGATTCTTTACCACTGGGAAGACCACTCATTCTCATAGCCAGTTCTTTTTGAAACAGATTACTGTCAGAGGTGTAATCATTATATCTAGTTGTGTTAGTGAAGAAAGTTAGTGAATTGTTTAGCTTTGTAATGAGACATAATGTTTCTCTGAATTTTGTACTTTTACAAAATTTTGCCTCCCTGCAGGAGTTCTAGAGAATTTTGCAGTAATCAGTTGAGTTAGTATATCATATAACTCACTGTCTGTAGTAAAAAGCAACATAATAATCAATTTGTAAATCTGATTCTTTTGCTCAATTTCATATAACATTGAAGGCATCTGTTGGGTAACTGTCTTTGAATATTAGAAGTTAATGTACTGTTAGTCAAAAAAGCAGAAACAAAGCAAAATTGTTAGAGTAGGCCTTTTCCTATAAAGTGTCAGATAGTAAATATTTTCAGCTTTGTGGATGATAGTCTTTGCTGCAACCTACTCAATTCTGACATTATAGTGTAAAAGCAGTCATAGGCAAAACATGAAAGAATGGGTAAGGCTGTGTCCCACTATAACTCTATTTACAAAGAAGGACAATGGGCCAGATGTGTCATGCAAGGTAGAGTTTGCCAGAGTTTGATGGAAAGATTACTGGCAGTCAATACTGAGCATTAAAATTAATGAGTTTCACAGGTTATTTTATTCCCTTGTTAAAATTAGCACCTACCTGACTACTCCAAAACTAACTCCTTCGTATTTTAACTAATGTCTCCTATACATGGGCTTCCCAGTGGTAAAGAACCCGCCTGCCAATGCAGAAGGTCTAAGAGACGTTGGTTTGATCCCCGGGTTGGGAAGATACCCTGGAGAAGGAAATGGCAAGCCACTAAAGTATTCTTGCCTGGAGAATCCTATGGACAGAGGAGCCTGGAGGGCTATAGTCCATAACGTCACAAAGAGCTGGACATGCCTGAAGCGACTTAGCACACAGCACTCCTCTATATTCTTATACTGATCAAACATTTTCTAAAAGGTCTGTAACTTATTCCTCACTATATTAATCTTACTTTAATTAGCTTTCTGCCCAGAATATCTTGCTTTCACCTACAAAACATTGTGCTGAGTGGAATAAAAGATGATGATGCTTTTTTCCTTAGAGTTCCGATGCAGAAGAAAATGGCACATACAGAAGCAAAAGCCCCAGACATAGGAGAGGGCTTGACTTGTCACTGCTACCTAACAAGAGTGAACAATTTTTAAAAAGGTACTGCAGAAACAACGGATCCATTAAAGAAAATAAGTTCCCCTAAATCTATTAAAGGTGCAGTCATATAAGAAATAATGTAATAGACTGTGTCAGGAATTGAGAGATGAAAAGTAGATACTGTGTAAAAATCCTCAGCAATCCAGTGCTTGTTGAATGGACTGGTCAAATGAAAAACATACTCAGTTGAACTTGAAAGTATTTTATGGTACACTTAATATGAAGCAGATGACAAAATGTTATATGCTATTATTTTAGAATAATGTTTGAAGGCAATTTTCCAATAAAAACACATATATGAAAGCTTTTTGAGCAGTGAAAACACTGAGTTTGAGTAAAACGATAAAAACATATTTCAAGCAATTCAGAAGCAAGACTGTTTCTGTCCTGTGCCCTTCCTCATTTCCAGTGCTGCAAAGTGCCGCCGGCAGCTGCCCGGAAAGTATTTGTTTAAAGGATATTGACTTCGTTTTCAAACAAAAATTTCTAACTGGACTTTGTTTAAAATATTCCTATTACTGAAGCACCATTCTAACCTTAAGAAAAACAGTCATTTAGAGTTGTGTGTGTGTGTATGTTTTAGTGTGGAGTGTCCAATGAAAAGTGAATTATAATTTTTACTAGGTCTCTTAAAATCTCTTCTAATTTGATTGATGAACTGTTTAGTCATATTTTGAGTAAATATTCTGACTCCACCTTATTTCTAAGCATCCTTTTTGGCTCAGCCCCTGGTGCATTAACCTTTTATAATTCCAAGTATTTCTTTCCTAAACTTCCAGTTTCATATCAAGCTAATGAAAACTGATCAGAAAACACACCACACTTAAAAATAACTTTCTGTATTTCTATTCTAGAGCGATAAAGCACAAATAGAGAATAAAAAGTGCAAAATAAATGTCAGTCCTCAGCAGAGCAGCAGAGGGTGTGTTTTCTCTCATTTCTGTGCCAACCATCATTTGGCTGGGAATGACAAGAACAGCCTGACAAAAAGCAGAGAAATGTCTCTGGCTAACGATATAGCAGGCGTTTGGGGCACTGTTGGATGGTTAACTTACTGGCCAGCCCTTGTTTTTGGCTTATTACTCCATCCCAGGATTTTTCTAGGCCTCTTCAAATATGTTAGTTCTCTCTGTCCTGTGTTCCTATAACAACTCATCCTTCACATTTCGTCATACCTGTTAAATTATAAATGCCATGAAAGTCAATATTTTGCCTGTGGTGTTCATTGCTATTAGCCCAACACCTCAGTCAGTGCCTGGGCCTTTGTCAGCATTCAGTAAATAGTTATTGAATGAAGGAATGAAAATACGAACTACCTGAGAGATTCACATTATTGGAATTGATCATCTTGATATGGTGGCTGCACATATCATTTAAGTAGAGGAATCAGGAAAGCTTGTGTTTTTAAATGTCCCTTCTACATCCTCCCCAGAATGCTTAAAATGCCACTGTTAAGGCATGCTATCTACAAGACATCATCTGATCAAATGCAATGTAAAAACGAAGGACCTTGTTTTCAGTCTCAAATAGTTTCTTATGAAAGAAACTTATGAAGGAGTCCAACCAGGAAAACCTATTTCAGAAATTAGCCAAGAGAAGGGCCATAAGGAGGAGCAACATACGAGCACAGGAAAAGAAAGGAAGGAGAGATGAAAGGCATTCTGACTGGGAGCTGGTGGCTGGCTGTCCTGGTCAGGATGCTCCCAGGGATTCAATTACTCAGAACCTGTGATGGCTGGGCTTCATTTGACCTAAATGAGAGGCATCAAATAGAGAGAGCAGTGACCCTCAGGACAAAAAAGTGCCCCTTTGCTTTTCCTCTGTCTATTTCTATTAATGTATATTCCATCATGCAGGGAACCATATTTTTGCACATCTGATTTTTCCCTAATGCTACCCAGAACCATTACTTTGTGTACTAAAAATTATGTTTTAAAAAAAACAGTTTTAAAAGTAATTGCTTCTCAAAAATTAGCATGTAGTGCTTTTAGCTGGAAAGTACTGTACTTTGATACTCTTATCTGTTTTTATAAAGTACTAAGAACTCAAAGTAAATGTAGTATTCTTTAAAAAAAACCAAACTGTTCCCTTCCAAATATCAATTTTGTACATAATATAATATGAAAATGGAACACCCTTGTCACTGGAATCACTTGATTTTGATTTGGTACCAAGTATAAATCAAATGCCATTTTTAAATGGGCTCTCTTAGTCACATGTCATTAAAGAGTACTTAGGTTTCTTAAAAGTGATTTGCCAGTAGCTGTGTCATCCAACAGAGAAGGGTGCCTTAAGTGGATTTGTTTCATATTTTATTATTTACACCACAATATCTTTCTAAATCCAAGAGTCTATGAAGTCTGAAATGCATTATATAGATTTTTCAAATGTGAAATGGCATGAGAGTCTTATCATTAACCATCATGACTCTATCATAGAAGTCAAACACTGTTAAAACTTAAAATCCAAATGTCTAGGGAGATGAACATGTATAAGCTAGGAAAAATCCGTCCTAACAGAGTGGAGTGGTTTTCGAAGCTGCCTAAAACATTTATTTTCTTTTCTCAAAAACTGCTACTGCATAACAAGAAACATGTATTTCTGACTCACAGTGCTTTTGAGTAAGGGATGATTTACTTTAGGGGAATTTATCATTGTAGGTAGAAACAAGAGATGTGCAACTCTTTTACATGTCTGTAAGGAATCTCATCTAGGCGGAGTAGAGGGAAGATACTTAGTGACTTAATACATCAAATATGTGTAGACCCAGTGTAGTTTGAAGATGCTAAACAGAAGTAGAGGAGAATAGAAGAAAGAACAAGAGACTGGGAATCAGAAGTCTGCCTAATTGGATTCTGAGCTTTAGTTTTTCTCACCTGTTAAATCAAAGAGCTCATAAGAGGATCTACAGCTTCTCATCTAAGTCCATTGATCTATTCCAAGTCAGTCTCACATTATCAACTCTATTTGGGTCAACGGAAACTACAGAGAAGGGACAGAGTAAATAAACAGCATTTTTATTAGATTAAGGCCACAGTTTTAGATCTTCCTAGCAATTTCCCTTTGTGACTAGCAGAGATTCCTAAGAAAGTCCATTGCACCCCCTAACCAACTTTAGTTTCACGTAGGAGTTTCAACTACACAATACATGTTAAAACTCTGTTTATATTCCAAAGATACTATGAACTTTATCTAGTTCATCTATTTACAATTAGCATTCAAATCATAAGTGGTAGCTTGGCTTGTAAGTTGCTACAGCAGCAACACTTCTAGAACTGGCCCTTTTGTAATGGTTCCAGGGGCAGATTATGTTGTGCAGATGATGTTTATTTTCTTGATTTACTAAGTCCTTATTTTTCAAGTAACGGCAAAGTTAGATGAGTAAAACATGAACTAAATCTTAAAAATTAGATCATATGAGGAAACTCGAGAGGTTGAATGTAAAACCCATTCGATTATTATGTACAGATACCGAGACAATGTAAGCACCAGTAAAAAACAATCTGCATCTTCCTGCCACTGTCATGTGCCCCCTAATTTGTGTTAGAACTGTTGCTCAGTGAACTGATACAAATATACATGAACACTGATGATGTATGTCTAAGTTCATCCCTTGAGAAATAAAAGTCTCTTTTATTTTGAGACTTCAAAATAAAAGAAGACTTCCCTGGTGGCACAGTAGATAAGAATCCACCTGCCACTGCAGGAGGCAAAGGTTTGATCCCTGGCCCAGGAAGATCCCACATGCCATGGAGCCACTAAGCCCATGTGCCTCAACCACTGTGCCAGAGTGCTGCAACTACCGAAGCCCATCCCCCAAGAACCTGTGCTCCACAACAAAAGAAGTCACTGCTATGAGAAGCCTGTGAACTGCAGTGAAGTGTAGCCCCTGTTCACATCAACTAGACAAAGCCCATGCAAAGCTACAAAGACCCAGAACAGTCACAAAATTCTTTTAAAAAATTTAAAATTGATAAAAGAATACAAACCAGAAAAGAAAATTAAAAACAGTGAATAGCTGATAAGTAGGGACAAAATTAAATTAAATAAATTGTCTTGGATCTGTATTCAAAGTTTCCAGAACATTCTTTTGTTGTTTTATTAACTTCATTAATTTTATTCTTTATTGCATGAAATAAGTAAGGAGCATGTGTTCTTATTCATGGCTATATTGTCACTGAAGTTCAAAAGTACGAAGAGGCCAAGCCAGGGTTGAATTTAATTGTCTTCGTGTGCCCTTTAGCTTCAGAATTCGTCATGGTTATAGTGAATTTACTCCCATATTAATATTAGTGAGATGTGAAAAGTCATACTGCTGAATTCAATTCAGATGCTTCAGGAAACAATATCATCAACTGTGCAGCAAAGTCAAACTAGAATATTAGTCAAATAAGTAATACAAATCATTCTTTTCTTATAATTTAACAATAAAATTAAACTTTCTTTCTTAAATTCTTTGATGTGATGGTCAGGAAGCTAAAGTTCCACAGAAAACAGTAATTAGATATCTTCTCTTTTTTATCACTGATCTAATGTACAGAGTGTCCAGTGAATAAATTCAAGAGGGCATCCAATAGTCTCTGCTCTCTTGAATTTATTTATCAAACGCCCTGTACCTGGCAGGTGCTACACTCTGCAGTCAGGGAACCTGGCCACAACTGTAGTTTAGCACTCACTAACATCATCACCATAGACAATTTATTTAACTCAGAAAGCCTTGGTTTTCTCATTTGTAAAATAAAGATTGTAGTAATCATATCTTGCAGAGTTACTGTGAAAACAAGAAGTAATACATATTAAACACTGATTGTAAATTATCTTCTTCATTTGAATTTATAGACATGTATTTCCCCCCAACCTATGGCTGCTGCTAAGTTGCTTCAGTTATGTCCAACTCTGTGCAACCCCAGAGATGGCAGCCAACCAGGCTCCCCCATCCCTGGGATTCTCCAGGCAAGAACACTGGAGTGGGTTGCCATTTCCTTCTCCAATGCATGGCTACCAAAAGCCAAACCAGCTGCAAAGTCTAAAACCAGAAATACTTCTTTTGTTTAAATGGAAGTATTCCTCACCCCTCCCCCAATTCCACCCTTCCCATTCTCAAGCTAGGGCAGAGGAATTACAGGGAATGAGAATAAAGAGTGAAACAAGCTGACTAAACAAGGAGTCCCATTTGTAATACTCTAAGGAGGGATACTGGTGGCTCAGTGATAAACAATCTGCCTGCAGGAGATTCTTGCAGGAAACACAGGTTTGGTCCCTGGGTCTGGAAGATCCCCTGGAGAAGGAAATGGTAATCTACTCCAGTATTCTTGCCTGAGAAATCCCATGGACAGGGGACCTTGGTGGACTTCAGCCCATGGAGTCGGACATGAATTAACAACAAAACAACAACAACAAAGAAGGGATAAATATTGACTCCAGAGGAGGTAAGAGGGTAGAACACACACAGAAAGAAAGGGGAGGAGTCATAGCAGAGAGCCTGGGGAGCCCAAGTTGAATAAAAGCCATTTGTGAACATGCAGTCATTTAATGTATGCAGCAGGCTACTTAGAGAAGACTTTTGCAGCATAAATTACCAAAGCATAAACTTAATCTTCTTATGACATTCACTCATACTTCTTCAAAGTATTCAGTATGCAACAAATACTTTGCAAAGTAAGGATACTGTTATATAAACTTGTTTCACTATTCAACGTGCCAAGGTACTTCAAGGTCTATATGAGAGAGATCTATATCTATGTACCTTATCTATCTAGATCTTTCTGTAAAGAGAAGCTTAAATATTATCTGCTCAAGTCTCCTAAAATTGAATAAAAGAAAATATAAGCAAGAATCATTTAACTATTGATATTATTTTCTTAACTCCTGAAGCTAGTTAGAGATGAAAAAACAAACTTTCTGTTTTCCTGATTACCAGGTGAAAAAAGACCATATACGAATAGCCATGCCCTACATTCAGTCAATCGTAGTAGGATATTTGGTCCAACTATCTCTAAAACTGTTGATCCATGGCCATAAGTACATCAGGCAGGTCAGCTTTTTATTTCATTCTCTTTCTGTTTCCAAAACCTGATTATTCAAAATGTCCCTGCATATCCAGTTTCCTACATTCTCTATAACAAAATAATTTGCTTAACTTCTAACAACTAGACTCCAGCAAAAATGAGTCATCAGGTGAGACTGAGAAGCAGAACAGAAGCTTTTAAGTCCTGAGGCGATGGTTTTCAGAGAAGGGCATGGGATCAGATGGAAGAAGAGTGCCACACACTGGGAAAAGAGAATATTGTCTCCTCAGATGTTTCTAAAATGGGTGTTGAAAGGAAAGTTCTCAAACTGAGAACATTCAAATTTAATTCTCCCTCTCCCCTTTTATTGTCATTTATTTTGCTGATATCAATTACAGAGGATTGGGTTTTGGATTAGTCATAATCCCAGTTCATTACAACATCATCATGTTGTATTTAAGGCAAGGTCTGCTTTTAGTTAGTAAGTTTTGAATTGATATTTTTTAATAAAATAGTAAGCCCGGTGGACCTACAACCCCAAACAAAAGCAAGGCCCTTGACAACAGTTTACACGAAGCCATGACCCCACCTCATCTCCTTGCCTGCCCCCACCCAGAAGAACCAGACTTATACAAGTCTAGACCAGAGTTGAGGCATGATTGTCATAGGCAATAATGGTTCTGAAGGTTTGTTATATTGAATTAACAGTTATTTCCCTAACTGTCATCAGTGGCCAATCCCACTATTTTCATGCAATTAATTTAATCCAGTTTCAGATTTCAAGTTGGCAAAGCAGTTGGGCACTTTGTCGAAGCAGTTGGACTTGAATTCTGGAGTCAGACTAACTTTGGTTTAAATTCAAGAGCCACCACTTATTACCACCATTTATTTTTACCCTGGGCAAGTTGGCATAAGTTCCCTAAGCTTCAGTTTCCTCATTACAAATAGCAACAATAGCTAGTATTGTGAGAACGTAATGATATAATCATGAAAACTAACATACTGCCTGCCACAGAGAAAATGCTCAATTTATACAAGCTATTAGTATTTCTATCTTTTATTTTCTGGGAAGTATTTTATAAGAATTATGTTTAAAAATTTATAGTTATAATTTCGTAAAGCAAATTTCATGTTATTGTGGACTTTTAATTCCAAGGAGATGATTACTATTACTATATGACATGTTTTTTGTAGTTTCTCTGAAACTATGATTTTCAGAACATCTTTACCTCATCTGATACATAAAAGAGTTCTAGGTATGTTTGAATAGGTCAGATTATTTCAAATGTATGCAATTGAGATTCAGTACAATTAAGTAGCTGGTAAAAATACATGACATCCATATGCCTATAACAATCTGACATTCAGTACATTTTGTTTGTCTCCAACTCTCTGTTCTACTCTGAGAATGTGGACAATGTTTTAATGAGTCTCTTTCTTTACACTACAGGTCATAATATTTTGTTTACTGGGACAAATTAGACACTTCTTTCCCAACTAAGGAAATTTATCATTAGCTTCCTATCATGAACAACTCCTTTCAAAAATCAAACATACCAAAAACTTTTACTTAATTTATTTTTATTATTAGTCCCATTCATTATATTCTGTATTACAGAAAATATTTTCATTTCCTGGGAACTTTTACATTTCCTCCGCTACTCCTCCCACATTAATCAACAAGTCTTCCAAAGCATTTGAATGGCATTCAAATTTAGAAACAACCTTATAAACTTCTCAGAGCTAGAAATGACTGGTCTAAACCAACCTGTACTTCCTGACACATTTTAACTTCTAGGTTTATAAAGCCTCTTGTCTACTCAGAGTTATAAATTTCATTATTTTATTTCTATTTATTTGTTTTTAAACTGAATTAATGTAAGAATTGAGAATTGTGGGGGAAAATAAAGTTGAAGAAATGATAGGAGAAGAAACATCTATGAGAAAGGTTAAGAAATCTTGGGTGGTGATTAGGAAGAGATGCTTCAGGGGACTTATATTTATGTAAATGTATTATTTATGTTTATATTTACATGCTCGAAGGAAAACTGCAGTGGATTAAACAGCAAAATGAAGTTAAAAAAAAAAAAACACATATGGAAACTAAAATGAAATTTTCAGTACATAAATAAATAAAGAATACTTGATAGTCCTTGAGTGAAGAATAAAGAAATAAAGCAATCCAGAAAATACTTATAGGTGAATGACAATGAAAAGACAACTTCAAAACTTCAGCACTTTTACATGACAAACGGCTATCATCATATCAGAAAACAAGAATGACTGAAAACACAGGAGTCAAGGATAAACTACCATATGACCCAACAATCCCACTATTGGGAAAATACCCTGAGGAAACCAAAAGTGAAAAAGATATATGCACCCCAGTGCTCAGAGCAGCACTATTTACAATAGCTAGGACATGGAAGCAACTTAGATGTCCATCAACAGATAAAGAAGTAGTGGTACATATACACAATAGAATATTATTCAGCCATAAAAAGGAACACATCTGAGTCAGTTCTAATGAGGTGGATGAACCAAGAGCCTATTATACAGAGTAAAATAAGTCAGAAAAAGAAAGACAAATATCACACATATTACATATACACATGGAATCTAGGGCTTCCCTGGTAGCTCAGTTGGTAAAGAATTCTCCAGCAAGGCAGGAGACCTCGGTTCAATTCCTGGGTCAGGAAGATCTTTCTGGAGAAGGGGTAAGCTACCCACTCCAATATTCTTCAGCTTTCCTTGTGGCTCAGCTAGTAAACAATCCCCCTGCAATGTGAGAGACCTGGGTTCGATCCCTGGGTTGAGAAGATCCCTTGGAGAAGGGAGAGGCTACCCACTCCAGTATTCTGGCCTGGAATATTCCAGACTTTATAGTCCATGGGGTCGCAAAGAGTTGGACATGACTGACCAACATTCTCTTTCACTTTTCATGGAATCTAGAAAGATGGTACTGATGAACCTATCTGTAGAGCAGCAACAGAGAAACAGATGTAGAGAACTTGTGGACACAGGGGTGGGGGAGGAAACAGGGTATGCATTGAGAGAGTGGAATTAAAACATATGCATCACCATATAAAAAATTAGGTAACAGGTTGAAATTTGCTGTATGATACAGCAAGCTCAAATCCAGTGCTCTGTGATGACCTAGAGGGGTAGGATGGGGTGGGTAGTGGGCAGGAGGTTCAAGAGGGAGGGAACAGTCCCTGCTCCCTGCTCCCTCCACTCCCATCAAAAGATCAACTTCTAAAAGTCCCCTGATTTATGAATGACTTTGAAATGCACCAGAAATCCAAGAACTGTTCAAATCAGAACAGATGTAGGGGTTTTCCCTTGTTTAAATGAGTGTAAATGTCTAAAGTAAAACCAAAACTGTTTTCTGAAGGGAAGTTGAAGTTAGAATTCCATCCTAAAGCAAGAAAATCTATATAATTGCATTCTTTATTTTTTAACTTTTAATTTTGTATTGGAATATAGCCAATTGACAATGTTATGCAGTTTCAGTTCAGTTCAGTTCAGTTTCAGTTCATGTCCATCGACTCATGTCCATTGAGTCGGTGATGCCATCCAGACATCTCATTCTCTGTCGTCCCCTTCTCCTCCTGCCCCCAATCCCTCCCAGCATCAGAGTCTTTTCCAATGAGTCAACTCTTTGCATGAGGTAGCCAAAGTATTGGAGTTTCAGCCTCAGCATCAGTCCTTCCAATGAACACCCAGGACTGGTCTCCTTTACAATGGACTGGTTGGATCTCCTTGCAATCCAAGGGACTCACAAGAGTCTTCTCCAGCACCACAGTTCAAAAGCATCAATTCTTCGGTGCTCAGCTTTCTTCACAGTCCAACTCTCACATCCATACATGACCACAGGAAAAACCATAGCCTTTACTAGACTGACCTTTCTTGGCAAAGTAATATCTCTGCTTTTTAATATGTTATCTAGGTTGGTCATAACTTTCCTTCTAAGGAGTAAGTGTCTTTTAATTTCATGGCTGCAGTCACCATCTGCAGTAATTTTGGAGCTCCAAAAAATAAAGTCTGCCACTGTTTTCACTGTTTCCCCATCTATTTCCCATGAAGTGATGGGACCAGATGCCATGATATTAGTTTTCTGAATGTTGAGCTTTAAGCCAACTTTTTCACTCTCCTCTTTCACTTTCCTCAAGAGGCTCTTTAATTTGTCTTCACTTTCTGCCATAAGGGTGGTGTCATCCGCATATCTGAGGTTATTGATATTTCTCCCGGCAATTTTGATTCCAGCTTGTCCTTCTTTCAGCCCACCGTTTCTCATGATGTACTCTGCATAGAAGTTAAATAAGCAGGGTGACAATATACAACCGTGACATACTCATTTTCTTATCTGGAACCAGTCTGTTGTTCCAGGCAGACAGCAAAGGGACTCAGTCATACTTATACATGTATCCATTCTCCCCCAAACTCCCCTCCTACCCAAGCTGCCACATAACATTGAACAGAGTTCCCTGTGTTAACATAGTAGGTCCTTGTTGGTTATCCATTTTAAACACAGCAGTGCGTACATGTCAATCTCAAGCTCCCTAACTTCCCTTCCCCTCACCGTTTCTCTCTAGTAACCATAAGATCATTCTCTAAGTCTGTTCCTGTTTTGTAAATAGATTCTTTTGTATCATTTCTTTTTAGATTCTGCATATAAGAGATATCATACTTTCTGACTTACTTCATTCAGTGTGAGAATCTGTAAGTCTATCCATGTTGCTGCAAATGGCATTATTTCATTCCTTTTAATGGCTGAGTAATATTCCATTGTATATATGCACCACATCCTCTTTATCCATTTATGTATCAATGGATATTTAGGTTACTTCAATGTCTTCACTATTTTAAATACTGCTGCAAGGAACACTGGAATACATGTATCTTTTCAAACAATGGTTTTCTCTTGACCTATGCCCAGGAGTGGGATTGCAGGATTATATGGTAGCTTTTAGTGTTTTAGCATTTTTAGTGTTTTAAGGAACCTCCATACTGTTCTCCCTAGTGGCTGTACCAATTTACATTCCCACTAACCGTGTAGAAGGGTTCCCTTCTCTCCACTCCTTTTCCAACATTTATTGTTTGTGGATTTTTTGATGATAGCCTAAAATAACAGCATTCTTAGAAACATGAAATTGATTTCTTTCTCACTTAAAAGAAGTCTCAAACTTAAGAAAATTATTAGGGACCCAGGTTCCTCTCATTTTGCAGCTCTGTTATTTTTGGCATGTGGCTTTCTCCTCATCATCCAATATAGCTTCTGGAACTGCAACCACCATGTCTGCATTTTAGCTAATAGGAAGAAGGAAATGAGAGGAACACATTGTCTCCCTTCTAGAACTTATTCCTAGTCACACACAACACTTCTGTTTACATCCCATTAGCCAAATCTTAGTCACAAAGCCATAACAAGCTGCAAAAGGCCAGAAGATAAATATTTAGCCCAAACAGTCATGATTGCAGCTACAAATGAGAAGTTCTGCTGAAAAAGAAGGGGAAAAGTAGATATTTAATCCAAACTAAGACCTTCTGCCATAGGACAGTGAAAACCATCTTCTAGGACTTTCTGTCTACAATGTTGAGTCTTCTCAGTTCAGTTCAATCACTCAGTCGTGTCCGACTCTTTGCAACCCCATAAATCGCAGCACGCCAGGCCTCCCTGTCCATCACCAACTCCCGGAGTTCACTCAAACTCACGTCCATCGAGTCAGTGATGCCATCCAGCTATCTCATCCTCTGTTGTCCCCTTCTTCTTCTGCCCCCAATCCCTCCCAGCATCAGAGTCTTTTCCAATGAGTCAACTCTTCGCATGAGGTGGCCAAAGTACTGGAGTTTCAGCTTTAGCATCACTCCTTCCAAAGAACAGCCAGGGCTGATCTCCTTCAGAATGGACTGGTTGGATCTCCTTGCAGTCCAAGGGACTCGCAAGAGTCTTCTCCAACACCACAGTTAAAAAGCATCAATTCTTTGGCGCTCAGCTTTCTTCATAGTCCAACTCTCGCATCCATACATGACCACTGGAAAAACCATAGCCTTGACTAGACAGATCTTTGTTGGCAAAGTAATGTCTCTGCTTTTCAATATGCTATCTAAGTTGGTCATAACTTTTCTTCCAAGAAGTAAGCGTCTTTTAATTTCATGGCTGCAACCACCATCTTCTACTTGCCCCAATTAGGAATCTCAAAATGACGGCTGAACTTGGTGTCCTGCAGCATTATACTCTTTGCTACAATTTATTTTGCACTGTTGTCCTCAGTGGGCTTTCCTGCTGACTCAATGGTAAAGAATCCTCCTGCCAATGCAGGAGACGCTGGTTCGGTTCCTGGGTTGGGAAGATTCCCTGTGGGTAACCATTTGGAGAAGGAAATGGTTACCCACTCCAGTATTCTTGCCTGGAAAATCCCAAAGGCAGCGGAGCCTGGTGGGCTACAGTCCATGGAGTCACAAAGAGTTGGACACAACTTATCAACTAAACAGCAGCAGCATTGTTCTCAAGTGCTGACTATCATGAAATTAGGCTTGACTTTATGAAAGTAAATAGGAAAACATGAGGACATTAATCATTGAAAATCTTTTCCAAAAGCTTAATTTATCTGATGCCATTTTATTATCACTTCACCTGAAACTGGAAACTGGAGCAGAAGCCTTTGATATGTATTCAACATTCCTGCCTGCTTATCTTTCCTTCCATCTCTGTATTCCTTTCTTTGATGAGTAAGCAGTCTCAGAGTCTCAGGGATCACCAAATATAGGTGTCAGCAAACTAGTGTCTGCTGGCCAAAGAGTGGCCCACTGCTAGTGTTTATAAATAAAGTTTTACTAGAACACAGACAAATACATTAGTTTACGTATTGTTTATGGCTGCTTTCACTCTATAGTGGCAAAATTGAGTAGCTCTGACAGAGGCATTTGGCAGACAAAGTCTAAAATAGTCTCTATGTGGTCTTTTAACAGAAAAAGTTTACCAACTCCTGATCTAGAATCCTGGAGCTGGAACACTTTATAGATAATCCAGTGCATGGGTTTCCATTTTTTAACTCTTCAAAAAATACAGTGTTCCTTTTTCCCTTTGATGTCTTTTCCCTTAAAAGTTTGTACCTACCAAATTATAATTTATTAATTAAATAATTTAATGCACATGATGATGTTAAACCAGAATAGTTGCTCAGCATGAGACCACTTCGGAGAAGGCAATGGCACCCCACTCCAGTACTTTTGCCTAGAAAATCCCATGGACGGAGGAGCCTGGTAGGCTGCAGTCCATGGGGTCGCTAGAGTTGGACACGAATGAGCGACTTCACTTTCACTTTTCACTTTCATGCATTGGAGGAGGAAATGGCAACACACTCCAGTGTTCTTGCCTGGAGAATCCCAGGGATGGGGGAGCCTGGTGGGCTGCCATCTAGGGGGTCGCACAGAGTTGGACATGACTGAAGCAACTTAGCAGCCGCAGCAGCATGAGACCACTTGTGGGGTAACATGCTCTTATTACCACATATGGGGTTACATTAAACTGCTATTATTGCTTTAAAAAAGTAAAGAAACAGTTTCTTTCAGACTATGTACCCTAATTGAGAACATAATTGATTTCAATTAAACTTTTATTTTTTTATTATTCAATAAAGCTTTCAGATTCCCCTGACATCCTAAAGGACCCAGAGAGGTTTGGGGATCCTAGGTTGAGGATTAAAATAGGTGAGAATAACAGCCTAGAGAGATTTTTGCTCAGTGTCACCAAATAAGATTTAACAGTAAGACCCAGGTATTCAGACTCACCTTTCCATGTATTGCCTTGACAATTGCACAAATGAATGGGAAGCCAGGAAATAATGCTAAGCCACCTACAGTCTAGGTAAGTATACACCTGTGAACAACATGGATTCCTGAGAGAGCTGGGATCCTCACGGAAGGATCAGGGTGAATCCAAACCTTGTAAACTAATAAATCTCTTGGAAAAAAATTTCTTTGTCTTTCTTTTTAATTCATCTTTTTTATTGAAGTATAATTGCTTTACAGAATTTTATTGTTTTCTGTCAAACCTCAACATGAATCAGCCATAGGAATTTCTTTAAAAAGAAAGATAGAAAAATATCATATTTTAAAATGTTAATAGACACTCATTGTGTTTCAATATCTAACTTTCTAAGGCACAACAAATTTAAAGCATCCTTAATCATTACCAGATAGTAAAACAATTGTGGAGTTTTCTGCATTCTCTGAAGGATTTCAAGCAATTCTTTGTTTTTTCTCCACGTCAACATTGTGTTTTGTTTCTAACTTCATCCATTTGGCAAGAAGGGCCTTCCTGTCACTGTGGTCTCCTTTCTCCAATAGTATGAAATTTTGCAGAATAGTTTATTCAAGTTACCAGGAGTGATTCCAGAACTGTATACTCCACATTCACTAGCAACTTTGGAAATGTTTTGCCTTGAAACAGGATTAAGCCTTGCACAAGTTGGACTGGGGAAAGGCCCCACAAATTCCTTGGCAAAGAAGGATCAGAATCAAACTCTTCTATTTCTCCTTTAAATGTATGGCAGAGTTGCTGTTGTTACTTTGTCATTTGTTTCATTCAGAAATTAAGTGTCAGTAAGGTGACAATAAACATTATAGAACATAAAAACAGAAGGAAACATTGTTTTAATTTACTTAAAATGTGAATAGGAAATAAAAATCGACAAAGAAATGGACATTGCCCAATAAATGATCTGAAATTCATAACCTGAGAAACTCTTGTGAACACCTACCTCAACCTTTTAGAGAAGAAGTCAACCAGCTAGAGTAGTCAAGAACTTGGCCAAGTCATGAAAGGAAGAACTCAAAAAAACAAAGCAAAAAAATCTGGGTCTAGGATACAAGACCATTGCTTTCCTCTGCCATAAAATGACAAAGAAAGAACACCTTAGAAAACATTTCTATCCAGGCAATTCCATGAATTAATGTTGATGGGACTCCAGGATATTCTTGGACCCTAAGCCTCCTGAGCCCAGTGCAGTGATTATTCTACTAAATCATATTATTACTGTCTTAGATTTAATGAAGGTAATTCAACTTGACATATGTCTTCCTAAACCATCTATATGTCTTCTTTGACAATACCATGGTATAATAATTTAATAGTAATTTAATAAATTGTATGCCTAATGCCTGAATTAATTTCATTCATCTATTAAACATTACGTCAATTATTTTCAAGTACCTGCCAGCGCCTGAAGTGAAAGTGAAAGTAGCTCAGTCGTGTCTTGATTCTTTGCGACCCCAAGGACTATACAGTCCATGGAATTCTCTAGGCCAGAATACTGGAGTGGGTAGCCTTTCCCTTCTCCAGGGGATCTTCCCAACCCAGGGATCAAACCCAGGTCTCTCTCATTGCAGGCGAATTCTTTACCAGCTGAGCCACAAGGGAAGCCTTGGAGTGGATGGCCCATCCCTTCTCCAAGGGATCTTCCAAACCCAGGAATCAAACCGAGGTCTCCTGTGTTGCAGGCAGATTCCTTACCAACTGAGCTTACCAGCGCATAGAACATTAAAAAAATAAGCTAGGAAAAACTCTTGAAAATGTCAAGATCTCTGCACTTAGAGAATTTATAATTTTTGTATGAATGGATAGAAATTATTCTCTCCCTCTGATTGAAGAAACAGAAACACAGGTGGGCTAAATGATTAGCCAGGGTCACACAAGGAGAATGAAGCAAATGTTAAGCTGGAAATCAGTGTTCCTGGCTACAATCACATGTTCTCATCACCATATGCAATTCAATTCAGTTCAGTTCAGTTCAGTTGCTCAGTCGTGTTTGACTCTTTGCGACCCCATAAATCGCTGAACGCCAGGCCTCCCTGTCTATCACCAACTCCCAGAGTTCACTGAGACTCACGTCCATCGAGTCAGTGATACCATCCAGCCATCTCATCCTCTGTCGTCCCCTTCTCCTCCTGCCCCTAATCCCTCCCAGCATCAGAGTCTTTTCCAATGAGTCAGCTCTTCACATGAGGTGGCCAAAGTACTGGAGTTCCAGCTTTAGCATCATTCTTTTAGTCTTCCTTAATACTATACATTTTTTTTTGTAGCTTCCCTCCACCACTATCATATGTAGTACAAAATAAAATAATATAACAATATTCAACTCTAGAACAAAATTTTCACATATGCTGAAATTAACACTGCCTCAAAACAATACAGTTCTGAATTAATACTAATTCTAATTAATACAGTTCTTAATTAATACAGAACTGAAACAAAAAAAATAGTGATGTGAAAAAAACATGTGATCATAACTAAATTCTTTAATTGATATATGTATGTGCTTTTAAGATTAAAAAAGAACACGGTGAGTGGGAATAGGGGGAATTGGATAAAGATAGTCAAAAGGTACCCACTTCCAATTATAGGATAAATAAGTACTAGGAATGAAATATACAACATGATAAATATAATTAATGCTATTTACATTATATATGAAAGTTGTTTAGAGAGTAAATCCTGAGTCCTTATGAGAAGGAAAAAATGTTTTTATTTTGTATCTACTTGAGATGATAGATGTTCATGAAACAGTGTGGTAATCATTTCACTATACATCTAACAAAGTATTATGCTGTGCACTTGAAACTTATACAGTTCTTAAACTTATACAGTATGTAAATTATATCTCAGTAAAACTGCAAGAAAAAAAAGAGAGAGAGAGAACACTTTTTAGTCCAATCCCACCATCTAATACCTATTTGTCCTAAATCATTCCCAGGAAAAATGACTTAAACTCTGACTGATTCTAGTGATGAATTTGGAAATTCTGCTTTTTTTTTTAATTTTCATTTGTCTCTTCTGTTTTTGACAGTTTTCTAAACCATTTTGTGAACCCAGTGCTCTAAGAGTGCTAGTTGTCTGGATTTTAAGAGCTTTCGCAAAATCCTTATATCTGTGAAGTGCTATTATCTAAAGCAAACTCTTTAAATAAAACATAGTTTAATTTGTGGAGAAGAGAAAATGTAACTTTATACTTAAAGATTATCCCAACATTTTAAAACATGGAAATAATTTATCTTAACATTTTATCTACATATTACCGTTTCTAGGTATTGAAAACCACCGCAATTGTCAAAGTGATCCTGTTTATTTTTTTTCCATATAGCTTTCATATGAAATTATAAGACTGTCTACTATTAAATAATCATTCTTGATCAGGGAATATTTGCTAAAACAATAAGTTATGCTCTAGCAGCAATGTGGGTACTTTATGGACTTAATCAAAAAACAGAACTCGCAAAGTAAGTGCGTGCCGGCGTGCTTAGTAGCTACTGTTGTGTCAGACTCTGTGACTCTATAGACTGTAGCCGGTCAGGCTCCTCTGTCCATGAGGATTCTCCAGGCAAGAATACTGAAGTGGGTTGCCATTTCCTCCTCCAGGGGATCTTCCTAACCAAGGGATCAAACCTGTATCTCCTGAAGCTCCTGATTTGCAGGCAGGTTCTTTACTGCTGAGCCACCGTGGAAGCCCCTTGCAAATTACACCTATCATAAAATGGCATCAAATTTTTTTTCAATATGTTATAGTTGCTTATGAAATTAAAAAAAAAGCACCACTGAATTATTTGGTGTGAGATGTATTCTACAATACCCTTAGATTAAAAAACCACATCCACCCAGTAATAATTAGGTGAAAATCCAGTTATATTGATTTATTTTCTACATCTTCACCCGTTTTTACAAACTCTTATCTACAACAAATGCATTTTCATTTCTTTTCCTTCATGACATTATATCTTAAAGTTCTATTCAAAATGCAAACACTCCTGGTACTTGAGAATTGAAACAATATTAATTTGAAAACAAAAGTTTTCCATTTAGTTCTAAGTTGCCCTTTAGCCATTACTCTACCATCATTTTATGTGTGATTTTTTAAAAAAAGAATACAAGAAAAGAAAGCAAAAAATTCAGTGTGTTTGTGAGACATTTTTGCCTATTTTTGTCAATGTTTCATTGGAAACATTGCTTTCTATAGACTTTATTTCAGTGAAAACCACCTTTATTGGATGCTTTAGATTTTGGGGCTGTGAAGTTTGTGCAGGTAGACAAAGGTCCATTTCTTTCTTTTTTTTTTTTTAATTTAATTTAATTTTTTTAATTTATTTTTATTTTTAAACTTTACAAAATTGTATTAGTTTTGCCAAATATCAAAATGAATCCGCCACAGGTATACATGTACTCCCCATCCTGAACCCTCCTCCTTCCTCCCTCCCCATACCATCCCTCTGGGTCGTCCCAGCGCACTAGCCCCAAGCATCCAGTATCATGCATCGAACCTGGACTGGCAACTCGTTTCATACATGATATTATACATGTTTCAATGCCATTCTCCCAAATCTTCCCACCCTCTCCCTCTCCCACAGAGTCCAAAAGACTGTTCTATACATCAGTGTCTCTTTTGCTGTCTCGTACACAGGGTTATTGTTACCATATAGCTAATAAAATAAATAATAAGATATTGTCACTACTTACCCCTATGGCTTTGAGGCATCATTCATACCAAAATCCAGTTCAGTCACTTAAAGTGACAATACACTCCCTCTCATCTTTTCTATTTTCCTCCCCATTCTTACATTTTACTCTCTTTCAAGAAAGCCATCTATGACTTTAATTCAGCTAATTCAAGATTCTGCATTAAATGCTCCACTTAGAATGAAGTTTCCACAAACTTATATGTTTCCAGGAGCTTTGAGCCTTCAAGGCAACCACTGTAGCATGTACTTGTTAGAAAGATAAGTAACCATAAAATGTTCTTTTAAAACCATCCAAAAGCTTGATTTTGATTCTCAGAGAGTATCTAGGAGTAAATGGCATACACAAAAAGAGATTCTACAAACTAGGATGAACAAACTCCACATGTATACGTATTTCCCCAATTTTAAGATGAGCTTCCATTCTCCTCAAAATGAAAAGGACACAATTTTTATAAATTCTGCACAAATTACTTTGGTATTAGTCTCAGTGGTTCTCAACTCTCTCTCTTTAGGCTCAGCAGAAGCTCTGGTTTCATCCAAAGATTTAATCTCATTGGTTTGGGATACAGTCTGGATGCCAATATTTGTTAAAAGTTCAAAGCATGTATATGAATGTAATATGTATGCCAAGATTAAGAATCAGTGAGATATGGTAAAAATAACTTTATCACAAAGCATTTAATTCAATTTATCTTTAGAAACTCACCCAACCTCAAATACATGTTGTCTATGTCACACCTGGCCAAATATTTGCTATTGAAAAATTGATGCTACAACAAATATTAAAGCATCCTTAAATGTATAACATTGCTTGAAAATTATTCCACAGAAGCATTATTTCATAACAATAATTCCTCCATTATTTCAGTGGAAGATAATGAGTTTATCCTGAAACTAGAAATATGATCCTCAGAGAGGTGTGGGAATTAGGTATGCACAAATATGCAAATAAATATTGCAAGGTAATTAAAATAATGATAAAGATTATGTTTATTGATAGCCATGAAATAATGCTAAGTCAAATACAAAAAATACAGATTAAAAAATATTACATTAAAATGGTATTTGTATGTGGATAATATTTTGGTTATATATATTCTATAGGGTTTGATCTTTAAAATTAGTATGCATGCTTTTAACAAAACAACAAAGAAAACATAATTTGAAAGGAAAGAAAAAGGACTAAAAGCAGGAGAAAGAGAAAAAAGAGATAAACTGGGCAAAAAGTTGCTTGTATTACTTTGAGACATCAAAATTTTAGCAGGTCTTGAAAGATGAGTTTATAAAAGCCTTGAGAAAAAATCGATTCCAATTTCCTAAATGTGTTTGTAACAAATTGTACAATTTCCTTGTCAGCAATAGTACTGATAAAATCTTCTGAGATTATTGAAACTCTTAAAAGAAATATCGTTTTAGTTCAGTTCATTTCAGTGCAGTCGCTCAGTTGTGTCCAACTCCTTGTGACTCCATGGACTGCAGCACCCCAGGCCTCCCTGTCCATCACCAACTCCCGAAGCCTACTCAAACCCATGTCCATTGAGTCGGTGATGCCATCCAACCATCTCATCCTCTGTTGTCCCCTTCTCTTCCTGCCCTCAATCCTTCCCAGCATCAGGGTCTTTTCCAATGAGTCAATTCTTCGCATCAAGTGGCCAAAGTATTCGAATTTCAGCTTCAACATCAGTTTTTCCAATCAACATTCAGGACTTATTTCCTTTAGGATGGACTGGTTGGATCTTCTTGCAGTCCAAGGGACTCTCAAGAGTCTTCTCCAACACCACAGTTCAAAAGCATCAATTCTTTGGCGCTCAGCCTTCTTCACAGTCCAACTCTCACATCCATACATGACTACGGCAAAAACTATAGCCTTGACTAGATGGACCTTTGTTGGCAAAGTAATATCTCTGCTTTTTAATATGCTGTCTAGGTTGCCCATAACTTTTCTTCCAAGGAGTAAGCATCTTTTTATTTCATGGCTACAATCACCATCTGCAGTGAATTTGGAGCCTAAGAAAATAAAGCCTGCCACTGTTTCCACTGTTTCTCCATCTATTTGCCATGAAGTGATGGGACTGGATGCCATGATCTTTGTTTTCTGTATTTTGAGCTTTAAGCCAACTTTTTTACTCTCCTCTTTCACTTTCAAGAGGCTCTTTAGTTCTTCTTCACTTTCTGCCATAAGGGTGGTGTCATCTGCATATCTGAGGTTATTGATGTTTCTCCCAGCTATCTTGATTCCAGCTTGTGCTTCTTCCAGCCCAGGGTTTCTCATGATGTACTCTGCATATAAGTTAAATAAGCAGGGTGACAATACACAGTCTTGATGTACTCCTTTCCCAATTTGGAACCAGTCTGTTGTTCCATGTCCAATTCTAAATGTTGTTTCCTGACCTGCATACAGGTTTCTCAAGAGGCAGGTCAGGTGGTCTGGTATTCCCATCTGTTTCGGAATTTTTCACAGTTTATTGTGATCCACACAGTCAAAAGCTTTGGCGTAGTCATACCTACAATTTTATAGTTTCATTATTTACAATTGGAGATTCATAAGTGATGGATTAGTTTACACTGTTTAGGTTTCCAAATGAAAAGTGACTAAAACGTATTTTTTATTTAAGGGGGACTTCCCTGATGGCTCAGCAGTAAAGAATCCACCTGCCAACGCAGGAGACATGGGTTTGATCCCTAGATTGGGAAGATCCCCTAGAGAAGGAAATGGCAACCCACTCCAGTATCCTTGCCTGGAGTGTTCCACATGGGATCTCAAAGAGTTGTGAGAATTTACCACACTTGGAAAAAACCTAGACCATTCTTCTATGACATTTTCTCATTCATATAAGTATTTACTTAATATCAGATAACTATATAGAAATAAATTATAATGTATGTTTCTATCACTTCCCTATTTTATTCTTCAGATGAGAGGATGCAACTTAGAGAGCTTTTTTCTTCCAAAATTGTAAACATATGGTTCTTTCCTCAAATAACCTTTATATCATATTTTTATATCTATAAGGCTCCACACTAGATATAAATGGGATAAAAGGTGCTATCTTCAAGTCTCTAGGAACCTGGAATGCACCATAGAAACCACAAAACACACACACGGAAATGTAGTCTAATGTGCAGATACAACTTCATACGTGGAACTGACAAGCAGGATTTCGGAACTAGACCTTGAAGATCCTGCCAATTTCAATAGTCAGAGGTTGCATAAGGAAAATCATTCTAGTAGCAGATCCATGAGAAGTAATTTGGGGTCTGATGAAGACTGTTGGGCTGATGTGAAGTATTCATGTAAGGGGATTATTAAAGTACAGTTGGAAAAGGTTGAAAAAAATTAGTGGGGAGCCTTGGTTTCTCAGTCAAGGGGTCTGTATTTTGTTCACTGAAATTTGAGGAAATATCAGGTTTGGATAGGGGACTCTAACAACCTGGCCGTTCTGTATCTTTTCTGACTTTATCTCTTACCAGAGTTCCTCTGTTTCAGCCACAGTAGAAAAGTGAAGTCACTCAGTCATGTCCAACTCTGCAACCCTGTAGACTGTAGTCTACCAGGCTCCTCTGTCCATGCGATTCTCCAGGCAAGAAAACTGGAGTGGTTGCCATTTCTGGCTCTCCAAATACATCAAAGTTCTCCTGTCTTAGGGCCTTTGCACTTGCTGTTTAGTGCATCATTACTGCTGTGTTTTCTCCCGGGATCTTAGCAGGATCACTTACTTCACTGTTGTACCTATTCACCAGGCTCCTCAAACAAGGATGGATCAAAAATAGCACTTTTGATACCACCATTCTATACTTGTATGATTTTCTTTGGTTTTCTTCATAACATTCATATTTCCTTCTCAGACAGGACACATACGTTTTGTTGTTGTTTTACTTATCTGTCTCCCCTACTAGAAGGTGGAAAAGAAACTTCATGCAGCGTGAACAGCGCAACTCTCTATCTGTCATGTTTACTTCAGAGCCTGGAATGTAGGTGAAAATAAGGAATGTTCAACATGCATTATTTAGGGAATTAATAACATTTTAACTAAGTAATTAAAGAACTTTAGGAACATTGGTATGAATATGGGAATCTGTGATAATAATCTAGACAAGAGGTAATAATTGACCAAGAATAAGCACATTGGGGATAAGGAGAAAAGAAATGGATGTAAAAGCTTGATTTTCCTCCCTGGACTCACAATCCTTATCTGTAAATCAAGGATTGTTGAACTAAAATTACAAATACAATTTTTCAGTATAGTAAAAAGAATGCCTCCCTCAGGGCCAAATTTTAGGCAGGCTTACTGGCCATTACAAAAGAATCAGGTTCCCTAAATGTGGATTCCCTCTCCTGCAACCCACCGCATTGCACATGCAGACATCCCTTGGTCCTCCTCACTGCCCTGTAGGAAGCAAATTAATACTCTGATTACTGCTATTACTGTGGTTAATAAGTTGCCATTTGTCTGTGATCCAAGCTTCTCATGCCTTCTGTCAACATCCAAGAAATCTATGAGTTTGCAAGTAGGGTAAAACCTCAGGTCCCCCAGGTGGCACAGTGGTAAATAATCTGCCTGTGGATGCAGGAGATGCAAGAGACATGGGTTCAATTCCAGGGTTGGGTAGACCCCCTGGAGAAGTAAATGCCAACCCACTCCAATATTCTTGCAGGGAAAATTTCATGACTAGAGGAACCTAGTGGGCTACAGTCCATGGGGTCATGAAGAGTTGGAGACAACTGAACACAGGCACAAGACAAAACACCATGGTAAAACCTCAGAGTCGTCAACATTCTTGGTAGGTGCAAGATTCATTTTATAGACATCAGTTGTTTCAGTGTACAAATGATTAGAAGATGAATTAATTAACAAGACATTTAAAATAATGTGAAAAGAATAATAGAATGATAAATTTAACAAAATATGTATAAGGTTTTTACACCAAAAACTAGCGAAGCCTTGTTGAGAGAAATTAAAGACCTAAAGAATGGAGGGAGATTCCATACTTGTAGATGTGACAGTGTTTTTCCCCCCTCCACTCTATTATTTGAATCTGTGGAACAGGAGACAGAAACAGTCTATCTCTTCCATGGAATGTATCATCCCTCCCATCTTAGGGACAGCACCCTGATAAGACTGTCTATTAGCTGCTATTTCAGAGGCCCTAAGAAGAGCATGTCTAGTCACAGTAGCTCCCTCATCTTTCTAATGAATTCCCTTTCTCTTTTTATTAGCTGTAGTCAATTTCTAAAGAACACTATCTGGTATTTAAAAAAAAAAATTGAAGAATCAGGATTTGTTGGTACACTTCTTTTTTTTAGTTTTTATTTTTTTTTATAAAAGAGCATTATTACTTAAGAACAAGAACCCCCAAACCTAAACTCAAAAGGGAGGATGAACACAAACCCAAATGACTGACCAAAGCCTCCAGTTGTTTCTAAAAGCCTTATTACCATCTATAAAAAGGTGGTGGTCCCGCCCGACTCATTTTATAGCAGCAGTGTTCACACTAAATCTCAGATATGCAAAAGTTTTGCAGAGACACTCAAGTGGTGTGATTAAAATAGCTGGAAACACCAGAGATGGAAATGAAAGACCCCAGACTTGTCACAAGAGATTCATTTTAAAAGCCTTTTGAAAAAGAAGTAGGAGGAACTTCTGGAATTCTGCCTACACCCTGCCATTCAATCACTCATGGGCAAGGACAGTGTGATCTTGTCAGGATCCTATGGGACAGTGCCTCTAATGCCTGGAATATATTCCATCAGTTAGGGGTCATTTTTTCCCTTCCTTTCTGGCCTGCCCCTGGCAGCATTCATCACATGTAATCTCCCTTAGAATTTTTAAAAGGACAAAAATTCATCTAACTTCCAAAGGTGATTATGAAAAATATCAACAAGAAAAAGAACAGGCCTGGAATTCAAAAGAATATGGAATTTAGAAGACATCAAAGACAAAAATAAACCCAATTAAACAGGGCCCCAAGGAGTTCCCTTTATTCCTGTAGGCTTTCCCATTCCAACCCCATAAAAATGTTTTGCACATGCAATAGCTAGTAAATAATGAAAGGATGCAAAGCTTCCAAAAATGACAGATGCTCAGCTGAAGGAGGTTGATGACTGAGTCACGTGAGCCCCTTCCTGGAGGAGCCCACTCTTTGCTCAGCCGCAGCACCAGTTTAGCTCAGTGCCCCAGTGTTCTAGACCAGAAGCTGATAACAAGCCTCCCTGAGCATGTGATTGGCTGGAGTGACTGACTGGGAGAAAGAGAGCTTACTCACTCCCTCTGCACATCCTCCAGCCACTTCACTATCAAATCCTGCTTCTGCTCCATAGAGGCACCTGATAGAAATGAGGCATGGTGTGTTTTAGCAGATGAGTTTATCCACCATGATTAGGTGGAAAATTCTAGGCACCTTATACTTGTAGATTTCACCATGGGACATCAGCATGCTGTTCAGGAAACAGCAATGGAGGAGCAGCTCTTCCTCACATGCATACAGGTCCAGGATGTGTTCCAAGTTGACTCAGACATAGAGGCCAGAGCCACAGTTGAGAAGGGGGATCTTCAACACCTGCACTTGTTGATAATGCACCTGTGAGAGTTAGTGAGCAGATACACTTTTTCAATTTGTTTCCTGTGCTGGAGCAGCCAACATGGCTTGTCCTGGGTGATGCCAGAAATGCTGCAGAGCTCATGGCTGAGCCCACCTCCTTGTTGTGGGTATACAGAGCATCCAAGCCAAAGCGAGAGATGCTGAAATCCTTATTGGTGCTGACTGATTGATCACAAGGGTGTTGTTAAGGTCAGAAAAACTTTCTATGCCCAGAACGTTTTCATGTTCATCCAACACAGACAGCATGTAAATCTCATCTATGATGACATGTAGGTTGTATCTCTTGGCAAATTCCAAGTATTCCTTCAGTGAGTCCAGGGAGTAGAAGTCATCCAAAGGATTCTGAGAATTAATTATGCTTATTCTCCATAAGCATAGCCTCAAGCAGGGCTTTCTCCAACTTGTAAAAAATGAGCTGGAAAGGAGCATCAGCTCAACCTTCCCACACAGCTGGAAACTGAAGAGGAAACCACCGTAGAAGAGAGTGAGGAGTCAGAAAGGCCTTAATTGGATCACACAAAGCTGTGGCCAGCATCGAAAAGACAGAGCAACAACCATTTAGAAAAACCAAGTTTTCTGGATCAAGGTGGGCACTTGCCTCGCAGTAGTAGGTCAGGAATGGGGTCACTTCTTTCTCAGAGATGATTGCCCTCTCTAATTGGGATATTGCAGCACGATCTCCTCAATGCAGTTCACGTCACTCTGACTTAAGATTTCAGTCATCAGATCAGTACACAGCTTATGCTTATCAGTACCAGGGTTAATGAAGCCCAAAGTATTCTCATCTTCCTGGTATTCATCTCCATGGCAGCTCTTGTCATCCTAGAAGCTGGAGTGGTACAAGGCAGAGATGTCAATCTTATGGTTGGATAGGTCAAGACTGACAAATGAAGCTTCAAAATCTCTCAGTTGATGAACTAGGAGGTTGGGCTACCTGGATGATGGGCTCGTTGCCCAACTCTGACATCACTCCTAGAGTCCTGGAAAGGGCAAAACAGTTTGTTGGAGTTCCAGGCCACCCATGGCCCCAGACTGTAGGAGGTAGACCAGTTGACAGATTAAGTGGTCCAAGAGAGCTTCCTGCTCCTGAACGGCTGGATTGTTCCTTTGCTCTTCCAGTGTCAGGTTCTGTTGCAAGTGCTTGGGTATCAGCTGTATGTTATGCTCTTCAATGATCTACTGTAAATGCACCGTCATCTTCATCAGCTGGCTCTGAATGCTCTGGTTTCTGAGACCCTGGCCCCTCATTGGGCCACAAGGCATGTGGAAAGTGTCTGATCAGTGATTCGTGTTCTGGGTATTTGCATTGGCCTCTGCAGGCTGGCTAGAGGCCTCTTTTTCCATTCATCTTTCTCTGGTCTAAGATCCTCATGCCTGATGAAATTATCCTGGACCATCAGTGCTTAGAGATCTCTCTAACACACTCATCTCACTAAGCTTGCTTCTCCATCTTTTTAATTATAATAATCCTAATTAGTTTGAAGTTGTAGGTATTTCATTGTAGTCTTTTGATTGGCATTTCCCTACTGACTAATGATGTTGAATATTTTCTCATGTGCACATTGGCCATTTGTATGTTTTCTTAGGCTAAAGGTCTATTAAATATCCTTTGCCCACTTTTTAATTGAGTTATCTGTCCTTATAGTATTGGGTTGTCAGTGTTCTTTAAATATTCTGGATACAAATCTCTTATCAGACATATGATTTGCAAATATCTTCTCCCATTCTGTAGGTTGTTTTTTTTTTTTTATTTTCTTGATTATATCATTTGCAGGACAAACTTTTTAATTTTGGCCAAGTCCAATTTAGCTGTTATTTTCTTTTATATCTTTCCTTTTGGTGTGATATCAAAGAAACCACTCTCTAAAATTAATGTCATGAAGGTTTACTCCTATGTTATCTTCTAAGAGTTTTCTAGATGTAGTTCCTATGTTTAAGTCTATGAATATTTTGAGTTCATGTTTGTATATGGTGTGAGGTAGATGCCCCGATTTCACTCTTTCACATGTGAATATTTCATTGTCCCAGTGTCATTTGTTAAAAAGACTGCTCTTTCTTCCAGTGAATTATCTTAGCACATTTGTTCAAAATAAATGTGTCATTAATGTAAGAGTTTACTTCTGGACTCTTAAATCTATTCCATTGATCTCTATATCTATCCTTATGCCAGTACCACACTGTCTTGATTACTGTAGGTTTGTAATAAGTTTTCAAACCAGGAAGTATGAGTACTTTAACTTTGCTCTTCTTCAAGATTATTTTTTGCCATTTTCAGTTCATATCCATTACGTTCAGCTACTGAGAACACATTCTTCCAATTTGCTTGGTTTCAGACTGAAATGCTTCTTTTAAATCCTTCCTCAAATGCCAGACCATTTAGCCCCTTTGTCTGCAAGCATGTTGCCACCTCTCCAAATTTTCACTTATGGTAGTCAACAATGAGTGCAAAGAGTACCTGGAAATCAAGGACAGGATGGAAAATACAGACTTTTAAAAGTAAATGACAGATTTAGGTCACCAGAAAGTCTTTGAATAGGATGTTGTGGGAACATAGTGACTGTCATGGTGAAAAAATTTGATCATAAATTTTAGAATAAATTCCCAAAACAGGTCTCATGTTTTCCTCTTCCTTATGTGGACTGGGAAGACTATATTGACTAAGTTAGTTCATTTTCTCAGATTCCTCCAAGACAAAATAACGCTGTGCCGTTTCTCATGTTCTTATTGCAGACCCTGCCTGTTGGCCTTTTGTAGTTAGTGTTCTTGATATTTTTTATATCTGCTAGAGATTAAGTACTGCATTCCTTAATTATGCTCAAGGGAAAAAAAGTTATCAATTAGAGATGCACATATAAAAAGAGGGTTAAAATAAACATGTCTATATATGAGGGTTTCTTAGAACACATGTCCATGTTTCAACACTTTACATAGTCACATCAGACGCTGTTGTTTGGCCAGAGAAAGTTATTGCTCTCATTTTACAGAAGCATAACTGAAGTCCCAAGAGGTAAATTGATTTGCTTAGATGATTGAGCATGGCAGGGACAGAGCCAGTATGAAAGTGCAATGTATCAGCCTTCTGGGGATGCTGTTAAGGGTTAAAATGTGTCCTCTAAAAGAATATGTTGAAGTCATAAGCCCTGGTACCGGTCAACATGACCTTATCTAGAAAGAGGGTCTTAGTAGATGTTAAGTTGAAATCATTAGAATGAACTCTAATCAAACATGACTGGTATCATTATGAGACGAGGAATGTCATGTGACAACAGAGGCAAAGACTGAAGCAATGAAACTGCAAGCCAAAGAACGCCAAGGAATAATGGCATTCAGAAACTAGGAAGAGTCAAGGAAAGATTTTTTCCCCTATAGGTTTCAGAAGGAGTCTGTCCCTGCCACCATCTGGATTTTGAACTTCTAACCTGTAGAAATTTGAAACAACAAATTTCTGTTGTTTGATACCACCTAGTTTTAAATACTTTGTTATGGTGTGCCTAGAAAATTGATACAGACAGTATTCATTTCTTGGCACAGCACTTTATTTTTTAAATATTTTCATGTGAACCATTTTTTAAAGTCTTTATTGATTTTTTTTACAATATTGCTTATGTTTTATGTTTTGGCCACAAGGTATGTGGGATCCTAACTCCCCAACCAGGGATCGAACCCACACCCCTTTCATTGAAAGGGAAAGTCTTAACCACTGGACCACCAGGGAAGTCCTGACATAGCACTTTATAACAGAAGATCAGCCTTCTCAGAGCACCGGAGGGTGCTTCACAATTTAAGAACCATTCCCTACTATTTAAACACAATTCCCCTGCCCTAGGACAAATTCAGTCTTTGACAATGATCCTGGTATAAAATATTCTTCCCCAATTGAATATTATCAATGAAGAAAAGCTTCCTATTTCATGATTCAGAGGAATCACCCCCCTGACCCTTTCTGCACAGCTCTGGTTGTTTAAAGTTTCTTCCTCATAAACTAATTTGCCTTCCTCTCATATCTATCCATTAATACTAGCTCTGACTTCTGCAGGCACTCGGGACTTCTGAAGGCACCCTAATTCCTCTTTCATATGCTAAGACTTTAAACATTTAAAATCAGATATATGTCCCCCACATCTTCTTTTCTCCTAAGAATTTCAACTGTTCCTCATGGATCATGTTCCCAAAACTACTGCTGCTGCTGCTAAGTCGCTTCAGTCGTGTCCGACTCTGTGCGACCCCATAGACGGCAGCCCACCAGGCTTCCCCGTCCCTGGGATTCTCCAGGCATGAACACTAGAGTGGGTTGCCATTTCCTTCTCCAATGCATGAAAGTGAAAAGTGAAAGTGAAGTCGCTCAGTCATGTCCGACCCTAGTGATCCCATGGACTGCAGCCCACCAGGCTCCTCCTTCCATGGGATTTTCTAGGCAAAAGTACTTGAGTGGGGTGCCATCGCCTTCTCAACCATCCCTATTGGCCAGACACCAGTGAATCAATGTACCTCTAAGTGTAGCATCAAGAACTGAACAGCAGATTTCCAGTGCCAACTCCTTGCAATAGATGAATCAGAGCCAGTTCTTCTGCTGTATAGACAATTATTCTGATACAGGGAAATATCACTATTATAGTCCAAACTGCCTTTCAATGAGGTAAATCTAGACAAATGAAAGGACACTTTATTCCTGTTACCATCTTCATAGATTAGGGTTGGTGGAGGGGGCAAATTTTGGAGTCCATCAATTTTTCCACATGAAGATAGGGTTTCCTAAAAAGCGTAGGGGCATGAGATGGCAATACAGCTATGCAAGTGTCTACTCTATGAAATAAAAGCCCAAACTGTGACAGCCAGTTACAAAGATGGATCAAATAAAAAAACATCAAGTTGAATATGGATAAATAAGAAATTCATCACTTGGAATTTTAAAATTTAAACTTGCTATAGACTGAATTTTGTCCCCTGCCAAAAAATATTAGATGTTGAAGCCCTAGCCACCATCCCTTCCAATATAATCATATTTGGTGATAAGGCTTTTAGGGGGTAACTAAGATTAAATGGGGAGCGACTTCACTTTCACTTTTCACTTTCATGCATTGGAGGAGGAAATGGCAACCCGCTCCAGTGTTCTTGCCTGGAGAATCCCAGGGACGGTAGGGCCTGGTAGGCTGCCATCTATGGGGTTGCACAGAGTTGGACACAACTGAAGCGACTTAGCAGCAGCAGCAGCAAGATTAAATGAGGTCATGAGGAGTAGATCTTAATAGGATAGAATTGATGACTTTGTAAAAAGAAGAGAAGTGCCCCTCTCTCTACTTCTATCTCTCTGTTTCTCCTCCCATCTGCATGATGTACAAAGGAAAGATCATATGATGATAGAGCAAGAAGGTGGCCATCCATAAAGCAGGAATAGAGTTTTCATCAGGATCCAAGTTAACCAACACCTTAATCTTAGACATTTCAGCCTCCAGAACTGTGAGAACTAAATTTCTGTTATTTAAAGCCACCTAGACTATGGTACCTTGCTATGTATGGCAGCCTGATCTAAGACAATATTAATATAGGATGGAGAAGATGAATAGCAAATGTGACAAAGACTCGATATGAATTGCAAAGGTGTTAAAGCTGTTCCAAAAGACAATGGAGCCAAAGATTGTCCTAATACACGTGTAACCCAAATGTGGGTTTGGTACTTGTCTTTGTTAGATTTAAATGAAGTGCATTGAACTGTTGACTTCTAAGCTGCTGCTGTCTAAATGCTTCCCTGGACTTCTACACATTTCTAAAGCTGGTGAGCTCGTGTTCCCACAACCTTCTCGACCCCTTAGCTCCTGCATTCGTATGTCAGTCTCAACTTTTCCTTGAGAAAGTCACCCATTTCCAGCCTTTTAGTGCCACATCTTAAAGTTCACAGGCAGGGCCAGCTTCACGAGAGCATAACCACTGCAATCATCTGTGGTTCTGCATTCAGATGGGCCTGACTTTAGTCCCCTGTTGTAACTGTCCTGAAATTTTTCATCATAAAATATTTTATGCAAAATACAAAACTAGCAAATGCATTCAAAAAATATTTCCCTTCTTCCTAAAGCATGGTGTTTCATGATTTTAAATCATTCACAGGTTCTGCAAAAATCAGAAAAGAATCAGTTTGAGCAGTTGGGGAAAGGAGCACTACCACTTACTAATATGACCTGGGCAAAGATTTTGAACATCTATAAACACCAACATCCTCATTACTCATGAAAGTTGAAAGAATAGAATAAAATATTTTATGTAAAACACAAAACTAGCAAATGCATTCAAATAACATTATTTACCTTCTTCCTAAAGCATAGTATTTCATTGGCTGTTACCACCAACTCCTGAGATCCACTATATGATAAATCAAATAATAAATATAAAATATGTTTCTAGAATTATATTTCTCTATGATAATTCTAGACATCAGTCTGTGGAGTAATGTATTAGAAATTCTCTTTGTTACATGTTAACCAAATACTTCATTAAAAAAAAAACTCATTTAACAAGTAGCATGTGGATTTACTTTAGTCATGGCTCAAATATTTCATGGCAAGATGTTGCCTACCCAAGAAAAACACAAGGAAGAAAGCCTTGGGGAACAGTAAAAATAAAAACAAAAATAGAAAAACCCTCTTCGGCTTCCAGTGAAAGCAGGAAATGGGTTGTATATAGGAAATAACCAAAATTTTAGCATGGAAGACAATTAATGTACTTATATCAAATTATAATCCACTAAATTAATGCAATTAAAATCAAAATATAGTTATTAAATGTTACAAGCAGTAAAAATATTTAAAATATTTGTGTATAGGTTTACCATTTTGTCATAGCTAATCAAATAACTACAAAGAATGCTAAATGCAGAAAGGTTAGAAAAAAGCAAGAGGCATTATTAAAGTTTTAGAAGCAATAACTATGAGGGAAAGTTTCACATAAAATTTATGCAATCTGGTTAAAAGGAAAAGACAGCCAAGCATTTATCAATAATTGCTTACAAATATGCAAATATATGTATATATAAAAGAATTTTTGCCATTCCTTTACTTTCCTCAAAATGTTAATAAAGGGATTTAATCAATAACAAAACCTTAAGTGTAATAGTTTTTAAGCACCTGGGACATGCTGTGAAATTAGGCTTCCAATGAGTCTTTTTAAAAATGAGAAACCTGTTTGCTTCCTAGTGTTTATGCTTTTCTAGCTACAAGTCATGAGCTTGACTAATGATGACTACCAATACATTATATTCTCAAAACTAAAATCTTTTGGGAAAAAATGAACTACTCTTTGAAAAAAATTACATATAATCTGATCACTTATGTAACAAAATAGATAAAATGACATTTTCTTGTCAGTCCCTAGTAGAATTCTTTGATGGAGGGACACCCATTTGTTAAAACAATCAATAATAATCTTGGCAGGGGAGGGGATGGGGGGTGGTGAGGGGCATTGCCATGCATGCAGTGACAAAGGGACATAGGAATTTGTTTGTTGCTTCTGAGAAAGGATAAAGACGGGTGGATGGGGCAATGACAGCCTTGGCACCAACAGGAAATCAAACTGTGCAAGCCTGCCCTTGATACATCACATCATCAGTACATCTAAAATTTGACAGTGGAATTTTATTCAGCCTTAAAAAAGAGGAAAATCCTATCATTTGCAATGACATGGATAAACCTGAAGACTGTTATAGTAAGTGAAACAAGACAGATAGAAAAAGGCAAATACTCCATGCTATCAATTATATGAGGAATCTAAAAAAATAGTGTGAACTCATTGAAACAGAAGAGTGACTGCCAGGAGTTAGGAGGGGTGGGGAAATACGGAAAGGGTGATAAAAAGTACAAACTTTAAGCTATAAGATGAAAAAGCTCTGAGGATCTAATGTAAAATATGATGACTATAGTTAATAACTGCTTCTGTATAACTGAAATTTGCTAAGAGGGTAGAACTTACACGTTCTCACAAACCACAAAATAAGATAAATATATGAGATTATGGATGTATTAACTAACTGAATGGGATTAATCCTTGTATAATATATATGTATATCAAATCATAGCATTGTACATTTCAAATATTTTACAATTTTGTCTATTATACTAAAGTAAAAAAGGGAGTAAAATGCTTTCTTGGATTGGAGTAAATGAATGTCCTAAGAAAACAGTTGAAAGAAGCTAAGATTTGTATCTAAGGTGCTATGAGGGCTGACATACCCAGTGATAGACCAAGTGTAGAGCTGTGGATGGTTAGAGAGGCATAGTCGAAGATGGGAAAGGGGATTGTCTGTAGATTTAAAGATACTACTAAAGTCAACTAAATGTCTGTCTGTTTCGTCTAGCAATTCTAAACAACGTAAGAGATATAATACTCTTTCTTAGGGGGAAAATGTTTTTTATTGCTCTAAGTTCTAAATCTAAAAAATTGTCCTTTTTACTGTTGAATAAGAAAGGTAAAAACTAACACATTTGTATTACTTTTTAATAAGTATTGTGTTTTAAAAAGTTAAAGTCGCTCAGTCGTGTCCGACTCTTTGTGACCCCATGTTTTACATAGAAGCTAATTTGAAGAAATTCCAATTTAACCATCAGCTCCCAAATATGCATGCTGCTGCTGCTGCTAAGTTGCTTCAGTCGTGTCCAACTCCGTGTGACCCCAGAGACGGCAGCCCACCAGGCTCCCCCATCCCTGGGATTCTCCAGGCAAGAACACTGGAGTGGGTTGCCATTTCCTTCTCCAATGCATGAAAGTGAAAAGTGAAAGTGAAGTCGCTCAGTCATGTCCAAATCCTAGGGACCCCATAGACTGCAGCCCACCAGGATCCTCCATCCATGGGATTTTCCAGGCAAGAGCACTGGGGTGGGTTGCCATTGGTGTCATATATTCATTTCAAGACTAAGAAATGAATACATGTTTCTTTAATTTTACAATCACTCTGGTGTCATTGTTGATTTCAATTTTTTTTTAATTGAAATAAAGTTTATGTACAATCAGTTTAGTTCAGTTGCTCAGTCATATCCAACTCTTTGCAACCTCATGGACTGCAGCACAGCAGGCCTCCCTGTCCATCACCAACTCCCGGAGCCTACTCAAACTCATGTCCATTGAGTCAGTGATGCCATCCAACCATCTCATCCTCTGTTGTCCCATTCTCCTCCTGCCTTTAATCTTTCCCAGCATCAGGGTCTTTTCCAACGAGTCAGCTCTTCACATCAGATGGCCAAAGTATTGGAGTTTCAGCTTCAACATCAGTCCTTTCAATGAACACTCAGGACTGATCTCCTTTAGGATGGACTAGTTGGATCTCCTTGCAGTCCAAGGGACTCTCAAGAGTCTTCTCCAGCACCACAGTTAAAAAGCATCAATTTTTTGGCGCTCAGCTTTCTTTATAGTCCAACTCTCAGATCCATACATGACTACTGCAAAAACCATAGCCTTGACTAGACGGACCTTTGGTGGCAAAGTAATCTCTCTGCTTTTTAATATGCTATCTAGGCTGGTCATAACTTTCCTTCCAAGGAGTAAGTGTCTTTTAATTTTATGGCTGCAATCACTATCTGCAGTGATTTTGGAGACCCCAAAAAGTATTATGTAAAATATTATGTTAAATTCACGCATACAGCATAGTGATTAAATATACAAAGTTATTCCAGTATTACTGACCATAATCCTAATGCTGTATATTATATCCCCATGGCATTTATTTTATGACTGGATGTTTGTACTGCTTAATTCTACTCACCTATTTTGCCCATATCCACACCCTCACCCCTCTGGCAACCACCTGTATTTTCTCTGTGTCTATGAATCTATTTTCATTTTGTTTTATTTATCCATTTGTTTTCTGTATTAGACTCCACATATAAGTGATAAAATATGGTAATTTGTCTTTCTTTGTGCGACAGCATAATGCCCCCTACTGCCATCCATGTTGTTGTAAATTCCATTTTTATGGCTGAGTAATATTCCACTATATATATACATCACATTTTCTTTATCCATTCATTTATCAGTAGATGCATGTTGCTTTCATAACTTGGCTATCATAAATAATGCTGCAATGCCTTGGTTAGATTTATTCCCAGGTATTTTATATTTTTATGCAATTGTAAATGGAATTGTTTTCTTGATTTCTTTTTCAGATGGTTCATTATTTATGTATAAAAATGCAAGAGATTTTTATTATTGAAATCTTATTAGCAGACAGAAAGGAAGACATTGACAGAAATACAACAGTAGGAAATTTTACCACCTCATTTACATTAGTAGACAGATAATCTAGACAGAAAATCAAAAAGGATACCTTGGCCTTAATGGAAAATTCAGTTCAGTTCAGTTCAGTCACTCAGTCGTGTCTGACTCTTTGGGACCCCATGAATCGCAGCACTCCAGGCCTCCCTGTCCATTACGAACTCCAGGAGTTCACTCAAACTCATGTCCATCGAGTTGGTGATGCCGTCCAGCCATCTCATCCTCTGTCATCCCCTTCTCCTCTTGCCCCCAATCCCTCCCAGCATCAGTCTTTTCCAGTGAGTCAAGTTTTTGCATGAGGTGGCCAAAGTATTGGAGTTTTGGCTTCAGCATCAGTCCTTCCAAAGAAATCCTAGGGCTGATCTCCTTCACAATGGACTGGTTGGATCTCCTTACAGTCCAAGGGACTCTCAAGAGTCTTCTCCAACACCACAGTTCAAAAGCATCAATCCTTTGGCACTCAGCTTTCTTCACAGTCCAACTCTCACATCCCTACATGACCACTGGAAAAACCATAGCTTTGACAGGACGGACCTTTGTTGGCAAAGTAATGTCTCGGCTTTTGCATATGTTATCTAGGTTGGTCACAACTTTCCTTCCAAGGAGTAACCGTCTTTTAATTTCCTGGCTGCAATCACCATCTGCAGTGATTCTGGAGCCCAAAAAAATAAAGTCTGACACTGTTTCCACTGTTTCTCCATCTATTTCCCATGAAGTGAATTAGACCAGATGAACTTAATAGTTATATGTATAGAACATTCCATCCAAAAATAACAAAATGCATATTCTTTTCAAGTGTACATGGAATATTTTCGTGAGAGATCACAAAACAATCTCAGTTAATATAAGAAGATTGGACAACATCCATAGCATTCAGGCTAGCGAAAGAAATAAAAAGAATCCAAGGTCCCCAAAATGTCTGCCACTAGTGCCTCAGTCCCTAGGGGCTGTCCCATGGCCTCTTGCCTCTGTGGGAGGCTCTCAAGCAAAGTTGCTCTGACCACTTTCTTCTGTTGTAGGACTCAGAGCGTGTGAAATTTTTACATGCTTCCTTGGCAGCCCACTGCAGTATTCTTGCCTGAAGAATCCCATGGACAGAGAAGCCTGGCAGGCTATGGTTCATAGGATCACAAAAGTCAGACACAATTTAGCACACATACATGTAAGAGTAGGGGTCTCCTAAACAACAATGGGTTTCCACCTTGTATATTGATAACTAAAAATGTAAAACAAATTTACATTCAAGAACAACAACAACAAAAAAAGACGTGAAGGCCATTTTTCCAGTTCTCAAAGTTTAAGCTGGCCATGTGAGTGGCTTTGGCATGTTATATGCTAGCAAACATGATGTAAGTAAAGGTTTGAAAAGTACTTGTGCCTTGGGGCTTCTTGCCTCTTGCTGTTGGGAACTCTGCAGTCAACTCTGTGGGGAGGAGCTGGGATAGCCCACTGGAAGATGTGGGATGCCTGGTCATTGAGCCAACCACTAGACTTGTGACTGTAGGGAAATTCTAGATCTTCCAGTCCCAGCTGAGGCCAAAATTATCCAGCCAATTCATAGAATCATCAGAAATAATTTTTTAGAACAATGAGAAATATTAAATTTTTGTTGATTAAAGGCCAAAAAAAAGCAGAGTTTCTGTTTCCTATAGCCTTCATGTAGGCCTCTTGTTTTCATAGCCTGATTTTTTGGGGGGTTCATTTCCTGGTGCAGCACCCTTGCGTTGAAGAGCCTGATGTGGAGTTTGGACCCCTTATTCCTTAGGGAAGATCTTTGCAGTTGTGATATCCTTTCTATGTATGAGTCATTGACCATGGAATGTGGATCCTGTCTAGATGCGTCTCTACTCCTTCTACCTATCTTGTTGTGTCTCTTTTTTTCTCTCTTTACTTGGGAGTCTTCTATGCTAGTATTCATGTCATTCTCATAGCTTGTTTTTATGTAAGTAGTTGCAATTTTGGTGTATCTGTAGAAGAAGGTAAGCTCAGGGTCTTCCTATTCTGCCATCTCGTTCCACTCAAATTGACTATTTAAATTAAACTCATAAATGCATAACACTAGATTTCAAACTTCTCCAAATTATATATAGAAATTATGATTTTTGGTGAATATATCATCTGAAGGCCACTAAAATTGATCTAAACAGACATGGCAGTCTTGCAACTTCCTGAATGTATTTTAAAATGGGGAGTTTTATGGAGGTACCCCTAACATTCTTATGCTTACAACTTTTCCTAACAAAGGACATTAGTTTAAAAAAACAAGGAAATTTGAATAAAGTATGTGCTTTAGTTAAAAATAATGCTTAAATATTAGTTTGTTAATTGTAACAAATGTATAAAGTAATTTGTTAATAGGGGAAAATGGGTGTTGGTCTATGGGAACTCTTTAAACTGTCTTTGAACTATATGATGATTTATATAATTATTACTGCATGTGAAAGAAAAACTTTGAAATTAAAATTAATAAAAATTGTTCTTTCATCAAGTATGAACAAATTTGACTGTGCTTTCTATTAAAAATGAATACACAAAGAAAAATCATTTCCATGAAGTCATTTTAATTTTTTGTAAGTTAGAAATTTTAAAAAGGCACAGTAATGTTATTTATTAGTGTGACAGACTGATATGTGGTTATAAATATTTATGTATTTGTTTCAAAACATGAATAAATGTAATTTAAAAATATCAGCCCTTAATTTTTTATTTCAGTATGGTTGTTTTTATTCTATTTTTCATGTTTTTATGGCCATAATTATATGTAAGTAAAATATATTTATAAAGAGCAATAACAGAATTTTCATTATCATTTCTGGCCAATAATGTTATTTGCTTAATTTCATGGTTGGCATTAAAAATAGCTCATCGTGTAGAAGGAGGCAGGTAAGATAGTCTGTTGTTCCCATCTGTTTAAGAATGTTCCACAGTTTGTTGTGATCCACAAAGTCAAAGGTAATACATTAAATTAAAAATAAAGAAATAAATAGAGGTGTAGGTATATGTATAGAAACTAGCTTATTTTACAGACATACCAGGGTGACCAAAGTTCTATATTTAGAAAAGGATATTTTTTTTTCCAGTTTGTTTCCAGAAAGTATTCCTCTCATATACATTCTTTCTTCATATAACACAATACACTGGTTGTCAGGATTTCTTTGTTCCATCCTAAACACATGGGCTTATCACTGCTTTAATGTGGGAGTTGGGAGAAGGAGGACAGAAAATACAAAACACAACCCTAAGTATATATTAGAATTTCTGAAATAGAGTATGTAGTAAAAAATGATCCCCTAAAGACTTATGATTCTAATCAACTCTATCCCCACAGATATGGCCCCATCCTCTTACAATCCCAATTAAGAATCCCTGATATAAAGAATCTTTTATTCATTAGATAAATATTTAATAGATATAAGAACTATGGAAAGAGGTTTGTGATATTGTACAGGAGGCAGTGATCAAGACCACCCTCAAGTAAAAGAAATACAAAAACGCAAAAGGTTGTCTGAAGAGGCTTTACAAATAGCTGAGAAAAGAAGAGAAGCTAAAGGCAAAGGAGCACAGGAAAGATATACCCATCTGTATGAAGAGTTCCAAAGCATAGCAAGGAGAGATGAGAAAGACTTTGTCAGCAATCAATACAAAGAAATAGTGGAAAACAATAGAATAGGAAAGACTAGAGACTTCTTCAAGAAAATTATAGACACCCAGTGAACATTTCATGCAAAGATGGGCACAATAAAGGACAGAAATGATATGGACCTAACAGAAGTAGAAGATATTAAGAAGAGGTGGCAAGAATACACAGAAGAACTATACAAAAAAGATCTTCATGACCCAGATAACCATGATGGTGTGATCACTCATGTAGAGCCAGGCATCCTACAATGCAAATAAAAGTGGGCCTGAGGAAGCATCACTATGTACTACAAAGCTAGCAGAGGTGATGGAATTCCAGTTGAGCTATCAAATTCTAAAAGATGATGTTGTGAAAGTGCTGCGCTCAGTATGCCAGCAAGTCTGGAAAACTCAGCAGTGGCCACAGGACTGGAAAAGGTCAGTTTTCGTTCCAATCCCAAAGAAAGGCAACGCCAAAGAATGCTCAAACTACCGCACAATTGCACTCATTTCTCATGCTAGCAAAGTAATGCTCAAAATTCTCCAAGCCAGGCTTCAACAGTATGTGGTGAACTTCCAGATGTTCAAGCTGGATTTAGAAAAGGCAGAGGAATCAGAGTTCAAATTACCAATATCCATTGCATCATTGAAAAATCAAGAGAGTTCCAGAAAAACATCTACTTCTGCTTTATTGACTATGCCAAAGCCTTTGACTGTACGGATCACAACAAACTGCAAAATTCTTCAAGATATGGAAATACCAGACCATCTGACCTGCCTCCTGAGAAATCTGCATGCAGGTCAAGAAGCAATAGTTAGAACTGGACATGGAACAACAGACTGGTTCCAAATTGGGAAAAGGAGTACGTCAAGGCTGTATATTGTCACCCTGCTTATTTAACTTCTATGCAGAGTACATCATGAGAAACACTGGACTGGATGAAGCACAAGCTGGAATCAAGATTGCTGGGAGAAACATCAATAATCTCAAATATGCAGATGACACCACCCTTATGGCATAAAGTGAAGAAAAACTAAATAGCTTCTTGATGAACGTGAAAGAGGAGAGTGAAAAAGTTGGCTTAAAACTCATCATTCAGAAAACTAAGATTATGGCTCTGGTCCCATCACTTCATGGCAAATAGATGGGGAGGCAATGGAAACAGTGAGAGACTTTATTTTTTGGGCCCCAAAATCACTGCAGATGGTGACTGCAGCCATGAAATTAAAAGACACTTGCTCCTTGGAAGAAAAGTTATGACCAACCTAGACAGCATATTAAAAAGCAGAGACATTGAGCTGACTCATTTGAAAAGACCCTGATGCTGGGAAAGATTGAAGGCAGGCGGAGAAGGGGATGACAGAGGATGAGATGGTTCGAGGGCACCACCAATTCGATGGACGTGAGTTTGAGCAAGCTCTGGGAGTGCCTGGTGTGCTGCAGTCCATGGGGTCGCAAAGAGTCAGGCATAACTGTGTGACCGAACTGAACTGAACTGACCATATATTGTATCCCTGGTGGCTTAGACAGTGAAGAATCTGCCTGCAATGCAGGAGACCTGGGTTAGATCCCTGGCTCAGGAACATCCCCTGGAAAAGGGAATGGCTATCCACTCTAACATTCTTGCATGGAGAATTCCATGGACAGGGAAGACTGGCGGGCTAAAGTCTACGGAGTCACAAAGAGTCAGACTCAACTGAGCGACTAACACTCACTTATTGTATCCAGGCTTGGTGTATTCTTACCATTAGTTCATCACATTACTACTATTGCAGTCTATTTCTGGGGTTAGATCATCTTTTGGCAGTACTGGATATTTTTACTCTATCTCATTCCCAAATCTTTAACAGCATGCATGATTTGCAAGTCCCAGGACACTGCTGTCTCATGCCGAGCATTACCTTGTTTCACTCTTAAAATCCAATGTCATCTTCTCACCCCTTGGTGATTTACAATATTTGAGAAGGAAGAAGAGGAGGAGATTTATTCCCCAAAAGCTTAAAAGAAGAATTTTCAACTATTCAGCATTTGAAGCTCCTCTTTTTCATAAACAGGATTTTGTCTCATTCATAGCTTTCAGTCCATTGATCTCATATTCTTATTCACCAAATTTAGATATAAAGGTAGCCAATAAATTGGACACTCATACAGTCCTCATAGCTTCCCTGGTGTCTCAGGCAATAAAGAATCTGCCTGCCTTGCAATGCAGGAGGCCCTGGTTCAATCCCTGGGTTGAGAAGATCTCCTAGAGAAGGAAAATGACAACCACTCCAGTATTCTTGCCTGGGAAATTCCATGGACAGAGGAGCCTAGCAGACTACAGTCCATGGGTCACAGGAGTTGAACACAGCTTAGAGACTAAACCACCAACATAGTCCTCAGATTTTCAAGGATAGTAATACTATTTTCTATTTTGCTCTTTAAGAATACTCATAATTTGCTGATGTTGTGTCCTCATTTTTTGTGCAAAATATAACATTGTTTTATCTACATATCTACCTACACTACATCTTTTCAAATTCAAGAAGAAAATTTTAAGGTTCTTTCATAGCCTCATATACTTAATATTTTAGTTCTTCCTTATGAAGTTGGTTTTCTAATGTTTCTATTATTCTCATAGCTTTCCTTGTGAGTGCATATTTGTTTAAATAATAAAACAACCAGCTAAGAAGTTCAACTCAGAGGGAAAAAAAGTCATCACCAAATTCCATCAAAGCATTCAGTGTCATTCTTAGACCCATCAAACAGGCCCCATGTTTACTTCAGCATTTGGAGTAGCAAAGTGACCCTGCTGCTGCTGCTGCTAAGTCACTTCAGTCGTCTCTGACTCTGTGCGACCCATAGACGGCAGCCCACCAGGCTTCCCATCCCTGGGATTCTCCAGGCAAGAACACTGGAGTGGGTTGCCATTTCCTTCTCCAATGCATGAAAGTGAAAAGTGTAAGTGAAATTGCTCAGTCGTGTCCGACTCTAGAGACCCCATAGACTGCCTACCAGGCTCCTCTGTCCATGGGATTTTCTAGGCAAAAGTACTGGAGTGGGGTGCCATTGCTTCTCCAGAAAGTGACCCTAGGCTCTGCCAAATATGGGCACAATATGTTCTCCTCCAAAGCCTATACATTTTGGTCCCACTCAGTCTATTCTTGCCTTTAATGAATTGTGTTCCACAAGTCTATTAATTGAGCTTGTTTGGATTTGAAATGTCTTTTCCCAGAGAAATGTGATGGGTATGTTCCCAGGCCTGCCCACAAACTGTTTAGTCATAAAGTGTTAGAGCTAAGGGCACTTAAAAGGTCATCTAATCCAACTATTTTAAATCAAAAATAATATTGCTGAAATTGTAATAATAGTTGCCCCCAGAGAGCCTTTGGAGGCTTTCTTGAATTCATCAAGGCCGTGATGTGTCCTTTGTGCTGACGGAGTCAGTCTGTTTGGGATTGTTAGAAGACAATGTCCAAGGACTGTACCAGGAACTGGGCTTATCCTGGGAAAATCTTCCCAGCACAAAGAGCATCTCTATCTTTGTAGATCCAATGGGGGAGGGGCACTAGTAATAAAGCATCGCTGAAATCACCCCCGGGGTAGAGGTGTCTCTCCAGGAAGCAGGAATCTCAGTATAGAACTTCTCTACATAAGCTAGTTTTTATCTATTTTACCAATAGTTTTCTTTGACTGACTTAATTTTACACTGTGCTTCTCTTGAGCAAGTGATGAGGAGAAATGTCACCTTAACTGCTACCACCACCCCACGCTCAGCTCAGTGAACTCGGGGTGGCAGGAATGTTACCCCAGGAGTCTGGACAACCTCATGTTTATTTCCCAAATGCCAGGACTCATGGTTATTTGCCCACTATAGACTTTATGCTAGAAGTCAGGCTTCACTCCTAAACAGTAGAATCCCAATAAGGCAAAATAATATTTGTAAATAGCTTCTTCCTAGCAAGAAAGATTCCAGAATAAGATTTGTTCCAGTTTTTGCTTTCTGTAAAATCATATCTCTTTTAGAGAATCACATCAGGAAAATCTCAACTTCTTTACCCCTATTTTTAAAAAATTTTATTGAAATGTAGCTGATTTACAGTGTTGTCTTAATTTCTGCTATTCAGCAAAGGGATTCAATTACACATGTGGAATGTGCAACTGCATACATGCTTAGTTGACTCCATGGAATGTAGCCTGCTAGACTCCTCTGTCCATGGCATTTCCCAGGTAAGAATACTGGAATGGGTTGCCTTTTCCTTCTCCAGGGAATCTTCCTGACCTAGAGATCAAGCCCACATCTTCTGCATCTCCTGCATTAACAGCCAGGTTCTTTACCGCTACACCACTTGGGAAATCTCAGTTATGTATATATATACATATACATTCCTTTTCATATTCTTTTCCATTATGGTTTATCAGAGGATATGGAATATAGTTTTCTGTGCTACCCAGTAAGGCATTGTTGTTTATCCATCCTATATATAAGAGTTTGCATCTGCTCATCCTAAACTCCCAATCCTTCCCTCTATTCCTCAGCCTTGGCAGCCAACCACAGTCTGTTCTCTCTGTCTGTCCTTCACCCTCATTTAATGTCACTTACTCTCCCCTAGGATTACAAGGTCCAGCATAAAGAATTACTGTCCTGGGACCAATTAAGATTTCTTCTGCAGAGAAAATAAAACCCCAAATTCATGGTATCTTATTTGGTAGTCTATAGAGTATTATGATCATGTAACTAGAGACTTTGTACTTCTTACTACTTAAAAAGGTACCCTAGCAGATAATTCAGGCTAATACAAATTCTGGAGACTGAGCCAAATCTTTGTTCCACTAACGTAGTAGCTTGTAAACTTGAGAGAGTTACCAGATCATGCCGAGTCTTAGTGTTCACCACTAGTGAAATGGTGATAATAATAGCCACCAAAACTCACAGGCCAGTTTTAAGAATTAAAAGAGAATATATAAAAAAAGTTATTAGGGATAAAGTAAGTTGCAGGATATATTGTACAGTGCAGGGAATATAGCCAATATTTTATAACAACTAAAATAAAGTATAAGCTTTGAAAACTGTGAATCTATATTATACTAAACAGGTGTAGTATTTGGTACATCTGTAACTTGCATAATATTGTACATCAACTATACTTCAATTCTTAAAAAGGCTGCAAAAAAATTTAAATTTAAGTTAAAGAGTATGTAAATAGGCTAGCACAATGAGTGACACCAGAGTAAATACTCAATGAATATGTAATTTTTACTATTGTTAATATTGTTATTTCTGACATTAGTTTTATTTTAAATCGGATATAATTCTTTAGATCGTTTGACTTCCTATTTGATTTGCTGTAACCATGTAAATTTTAGTCATATTTATATAAAACAATCTCTCCAAGCTTACTACAAGCCATTTTTAGATAAATTTTCATCTCCTTAAGTGGTATTTTGGCAATGTTCATTTATGTCTCTAGTTTGTTCAAATAATTTTGAAAGGGCAGTGTCCTTCTCTTTTTCTCCGTATTCTCCACTCAGTGTGATATTGTCGTGAACACAGGACTATGTCACGATCAACACCAACATCAACAAACACTTAAATGTTTAACATCAACTCCTGGAACTTTTCACTACCCAACAATGGAGGGCAAGGATGATACTTTATTAAATTTTCCCTTTTTCTCTATTCCCTCACCCACAAAATGTAGGTAATCTTTTCACCTAACAGATGATCATTTAATGCCTTGAACACAGCAAATCTTTCAAATCTTTCAATATAATTGTCCACTTGGTATTGTGCCTTTTGCCCTCCCTCCCATTAATTGCTAAAGATTTTAAAGATGAGTTTGACATGAAGATATATTACCTCTGTCACTGCATATTTGTCACGACATTGCAGAGTTATTTTTTTTTCAAGTCAAATATCACAGAACATAAGGAAACACACATACACTTGGGAAGAATTTAATATTTTGAGACTGTTGCTTGACACTGGGCTGTGAATATCATTCAAATAGTACATTTTGTGCTGTCTGCTGGAGCATAATGAATTGTACAAGACTGAACAATTTCACTAGAGACCCTACAGTCTTAAATAGTTGCCATTATTTATACTGATGTGGCCAAAAAAATGGTTGTAAAAGATCTGAGGAGGCACATTAAGTGACAATCACACAGTGTACCTTGCTTTTGTTAAGTAAACTAAAAATCTGGTGGAGAGATTTTTAACAAAATTTACAGGAAGTAGGGATCTTAGATACTTTTCAGACGACTTTTCTGTAATTGTTATGACTTTTCTTATTTTTCACTATTAAATACATATTTTTAGAAATGAGGCAGTACATGTAATTGGCTTTCTTTTAAAGAATGCTGGAATATTACTCATCATTTCAGAATGAAAACAAGTAACATATTTCTGATATTAAAGTTTATACATTTTTTTAAAATTTGTGGGTTTAGTTCCCTTGAGGAAATTTTGTACTGACCAATTAAGAAAGCAGCATAGCTATAATTTTTTCTATTTATATATGCTGTGTCAAAATGCTGTTTTTAGTATTTCTTTCATGAAATCTGATAGGAAGAACACTTTCTAGAATCTAGAGTACTCATTAAAAAGCTATATATGGTATCATTGGTTTATCTACTTGCTTATTCTCTGCCCTTGTCGTGTTTCCTCGCCTTACGAACCCTGGGCTTGGTCATTTGATGTGCTTTGGAATATGTAAAATGTGACATTTGTCACTGTTGAAGATAAACACCAGTTAAAGCAGTGAAAATGGACCAGGCTCCTCCATCCATGGGATTTTCCAGGCAACAGTACTGGAGTGGGGTGCCATTGCCTTCTCTCTTATTCAGTAATACACTCTTGCAATAGGGAAAAGGGTCCAACCTCAACTTTGCAGAGGTTATGAGGCTTTTAAGGACGAGTGAGAGAACAGAGATTGAGCATAGATGGGGAAGGGAAAACTTACAAAAAGCAAGAAAGGTGTCAGTTACTGTGACCAAGTCATTTGGTTTGTGCTGCAGTCCATGGGGTCGCTAAGAGTTGGACACGACTGAGCGACTTCACTTTTCACTTTCATGCGTTGAAGAAGGAAATGGCAACCCACTCCAGTGTTCTTGCCTGGAGAATCCCAGGGACAGGGGAGCCTGGTGGACTGCCGTCTATGGGGTTGCACAGAGTCGGACACGACTGAAGTGACTTATCAGCAGCAGCAGCAGCAGCTGTGTTTATCTGAAAGAGAAAAAAATTACTGTATCTTTATGACAGGAGTTAGTGATGTACAAAGTTAGGCTCTTATCTTCCCAAGGGGAAAATTAGCTAGAGTCATGATATGTTTGCATTTCAAAGAGGTGGCTCTCAGGTCTGGATGAGATTGTTCTGGTTGGTGGAAAGGGCAAAGAAGGGATTTTATATTTGCAAGTTTTCTCAAGTAACTCCTCTAAGAAGGAAAATCACCAGGTTTTCAGTTCAGTTCAGTTCAGTTCAGTCGCTCAGTTTTACTCTGGAATGAACAGGAAATTTTCCTGGCAGTACTGAACTTTCTTAGGCATGCATTTTGAGAAGGGCTGGGTCATCAAAGATGTGTGTGGGTTCAAGGAGGAAAGAAGGGTGTGCTAAGAATCTGATGTATTATAAGCCAAGTTTAAGGCCTTCTGGAGAAAAAGGCTCAGAAGAAATTGACTGGAGTTAAAATAATGTGTCTTTGCCATCATGTCATCCAGAAGAAGCTTTAAATACCACAGAATGACTTTTATGTGGCCCTCTTACTCTGGTCTTCAATTGTATATCCCCAAAAGTAACTACCAAAATGTTCATGGAGATGAGTCTAGCCCAGCAGAATCCAATGGAGCTCTGAAAACCTTCTAGTAGAGCTAAGTAGAGTCCAACAGAGCTCAAAAATGTCTTAAAAAAATAAATAAATAAACCAACAGACCCCAGTGGTGCCAGTGAGGTCCAATAGATTCCACTAGAGACCAGAAGAGTGGCAGATAATCACAGCAAGAAATGAATGCTGTTTCCCATATGCTATTGTTTACTAATGTAGCAAAGTGTAAAAGTGTTAGTTGCTCAGTCATGTCTGACTCTTTGAGACCCCATGGACTCTAGCCTGCCAGTCTCCTGTGTCCATGGAATCCTCCAGGCAAGAATACTGGAGTGGGTTGCCATTCCCTTCTGCAGGGGATTTTCCCAACCCGGGGATTAAGCCTGGGTCTCCTGCATTAGAGGTATATTCTTTACCGTCTGAGTTACCAGGGAAGCTGACTGATAAACCAAGAATAATTGCTCTGGAAAATACTTAATCACCTCCTCTTTCTCTGGTTTTCATTCAGACATGGGAGATGAACTATAGCTACTCATGCCCAAATGGATTCAATAAAGCAAAGGAAATACAGCTGTAATTAAGTCAGCCCTATTTGCCTTCTAACGGTTCCAAGTAATGCACAAAATCCAAAAAGAAAGGGGTGAGATGGGGATATTTGTCTAATCCACATCATGGAGAAAGTTTCCTCTCTCACACACACACATACAAAGTCAAAGCTCTTGATTCCCTAGGTTTAGAAAACTATCACCAACAACCAGTCAATCAGAATATACCCAAACTCCTTTTTATAATGGGCTTCCTTGGTGGCTCAGATGTAAAGAATCTGCCTGAAATGCAGGAGACCCAGGTCTGATCTCTGGGTGGGGAAGATATCCTGGAGAAAGAGATGGTTGCCCACTCCAGTATTCTTGCCTGGAGAATTCCATGGACAAAGTAGACTGGTGGGCTACAGTCCATGAGGTCACAAAGAGTTGGACAAAACTGAGCAACTAACACTCAAGATCTATTATAATTCCAAGTGTCTCCAATATTCCTGTGGTTGACTCACTCTTGACCCCAATGAACTTCAGATTTATTTTATTTCATCCATCTACATGGATAGCATCTATAGGAATTGTTTCACCTCTGAAATCTCAAATTCTAAAGTTCTTTTTCTGACTACAGCTTCCTCTCTAACTCTTTCTCTCAATGTGACAATTTTTTTAGTCTCATCAAATATTGACCTTATGTTTTTGGTCATCCCTTCGATACCATCCTGGCTGTTGGCTTGTCCCTATCCAATGCCATATCTTATGGCATAGGGCAACACTTGCCTATATCTTCGACTGCTATTTTGTCTATACCTTGACTATTTTATTCAGTCATGCTCACTCTGTAAAACTCGTACTGATTAATTTCGTAGTCTGCTTTATTTTACCTTAATCTAATGTTCTAAGAATTTTAAGAGAAAAACCACAAAACCATTTTATTTTACTTAGGATACTCTTAGCTGAAAGTAATGGAAAAACTAAATGAAAACACTTTAAACAATAAAGATGCTTATTATTCCATATAACAAGAAATCCAAGGGGATGGTACTTCTAGCATTAATTCATCAGATTGTTATCTTGGCTTGGTTTTGGGGCTTACACCTTCAAGACTGCAAAATGGTTGCTATAGTTTCATGTATCACACATAGTTAGAAAAATATTCAGACCAAGAAAGTAGGCGTTTAATCCTATTCATTTGCTTGAATGAGATGAAAGTCTCTCTGAAAATTCTCTCAGTGTGTTACCCATAAGCTTTCATTGGCCAGGTTTGGGTCATAATCCCCTGATACAAGAACAAGACAGAAAGCAAGGATTTGACCATTTCAGTATTTTGTCACCAATCGTGAAATGACTTCTGGATAGGCAACAAGAGAGGTTTGCTAAACTTAAGCTTATAAATGCATAGTCTCCATTTCAGCTGGCCTTTTATTGCTGCTTGACAATAAGTCTGCTTGTCCTTGGGCATCTCAAACTTTAATGAACACAAAAAAATCACCTAGGGAAATTTCAAAATGCAGATTTGATTCAGTTGGTCAGGTGCTAAAATCTGCATTTCTATCAGGCAACAGGGAATGTCAAACTACTTAACCTATGGCTACACTGTTTCACAAGGTTCTATATCTCTTTCTTTTACTTCAAATACTCATCATCACTCTCCACTAACCTAGCACCATCCCTGTCACGGTGAGCAAATTATTTCATTTTCTATTTCACAGAGAAAATAGATCCCATAAGTAGGGAACTCTCAACATAAAAGGTAATACTGGGACATGCCTGGACATCCAGTGGTTAATATTCTGCACTTCCAAGGCAGAGGGCACGAGTTTGTTCCCAGGTCGGGGGACTAAGATCCCACATGCCACATGGCCAAAGGAAAAAAGAAAGAAAAAGGCCCAAGTAATACTGTATAAGCATCAAGAGAATGGCTTGTAGCATTAAAAAGCTGAGGTTCCCTACTGCAGTTATACTACTGTGATGTTTTCCAATATCGTTAACCTTTCTGAACCCCAGACACTTGACATATAAAAATGAAAACAATAAAGCCAGGATTTCCCTGGCAGTCTTGTGTTTAAGACTCCATGCTTCCAATGCAGGGGGAGCAGGTTTGATCCCTGACGGGTGAACAGATCTCACATGCTGTGTAGTGTGGCCAAATATTTTTTTAGTTTAAAAATAAATTTAAAAATAAAATATGAAAAAAATAATAAAGACAAACTCTTGGTGTTTCTGAGACTGAGATAATCTGAATAGGTCCTATTTAAGTTTTTTGATTATAAGTAAAGAAATAACTTAGAAAAATAATTGAAAGAATATTAAGTAATGTATTGGTTAAGATTAATCTTTGACTGTAAGAGAAAAACCCAAAGTAACAGTGGCTTAAATAAGTTAGTTACTCATTACTCTCTCATAGTCAAGAGTCTGGAGATATCCTATACAGATTGATACGGCTCTCCACAGTGACAGAAAATCAGGCTGGGATTCCCCAGTGGTTGAGCGTATTTATTTCAAGTATACACTTAAAAATGGAGATGGACTCAGTATTCTACTGGACTTACTATGAGATGGAATCCAATTAAAACTCGTTTATCAGCTCACTACACAAAGTTCACTTTTCCTGATATGCTGTTCCTAATCTCAGGAGCTAGAGTTGACTCACAATCTGTTCTTGGTGAAACCTGAAATCTCTGGTTATTTCCCTTTGCCCAGAACACATTTACTCTGATAAGCAGATGGCAGCGTATTAGAGGCAAGTAAGGAGAAAATTTATAGGAAGTATTTGTGAAGTTACTAAAGTGAAGTTACTAATCCTCAAAGTTACCCAACTTCTTTTCCATTCAAGGAATGCTAGATCTGGATTTGGGGTGAAGATTTTGATTTTATATGGTGATGTCTTAAATCAGGCCTCTGGTTTTCTTTCAGTTATAAAAATCAAGCACAAAACTAGTGGGTTACACATATATTTTGGTTTTGCGCTCAGATCTTTCTGATTACTGTTATATGTTTTCTGCCTACTTTGATAAACACAGCTCATCTGTTGTCTCCCAGGTTTAGAACGGCCATTTGTCTCCAACAACTTGAGATTCTTTAATTTCTACGGAAATATGGGAACCAATTTAAATGGCACTCTCTCCACCAGGGCCTACAAACAACAGAAAACAGTCAAAATGCTTTTCAAAGCTGCAAATGTTACCAGCCTGTATCACTATCTCTCTCTCTCACGCACATGCACACACACATACACACACACACACACACACCCATAACTGTAAAAATAAAGGAGGGGTATATATAAGGCAAGTGTATCAACCTACAGGCAAGTGTATCAACCTACAACCAACTGGAAAACAAAATAGCCCTTCATAATAGGCAGTCTGAGAAACACTCCTAAGGATTCTAGGCATCTCCTAAGGATTCATGAAATCCAGGCTCTAAAACTTTGGGAAGAAAATTAAGCTTTAATGAATGTAATTTAAAGACTTTTCTATTTCTTCATTTGAAAAGTAATAATTTCTCAGCATTTGCATATTTAACATTCCATATTTCAACTATTTTTTTCACCTTTTTTTATTTTTTATTTTTTAACTGTACAATATTGTATTGGTTTTGTCATATATCAAAATGAATCCACCACAGGTATATATGTGTTCCCCATCCTGAACCGTCCTCCCTCCTCCCTCCCCATACCATCCTTCTGGGTCGTCCCAGTGCACCAGCCCCAAGCATCCAGTATTGTGCATCGAAGCAACTCAGAAGGTTCTTGGCATTCAGTACTTTTACCATTTTGCAGAGACAATGGTCTGAACTTTCCCTTGAGACTGGTGTGTCCAAGGAAGTCACTGCTAATAAATAAGCCTTGTCTGACCCAACATCCATCACACTGTGATTCTGTAACATTTGAGTCTTTGTCATTCACACAATTCATGATAAGGATTTTATGTTTGCCTTTGTATTAAGGAGTGTCTGAACTTCACAGTAAGTTCTTTCAAATGCCTAAAAATCAATATTAATTAAACAATCATTATGTGCTAAGTCACTTCAGTCCTGTCTGACTCTTTTCAGTCCTGTGGACTGTAGCCTGCCAGATTCCTCTGCCCACAGGATTTTCCAGACAAGAGTACTGGAGTGGGTTACCATGCCCTCCTCCAGGGGATCTTCCTGACCCAGGTATGGAACCCACATCTCCTGTGGCTCCTGCATTGCAGGGTGATTCTTTACCACTGAGCCACTGGGGAAACCCCTAAACAATTATAGGTAACATTAAATAAATAAACATTATAATGGAAAGAGAAATTAAACATCAGGTATAGAATAACAAAGAAAACAAAATATATACATACACCGAAAAGAATGAGAAGACAAGTCTAAGAGAAGAAGAAACTATTTGCAAAAGACCTATCTGGTAAAGGACTATTATACAAAGTATACAAAGAACTCAATACTGAACAATAATAAAATGGACAACTTCATAAGAAAATGGACACCTTCATAAGAAAATGGACAACTTGATTAAAAAATAGGCAAAGATTTGAGCTGACACCTCACCAAAGATATACAAATGCCAAATAAGCATATTAAATTTTGTTCAACATCATATGTCACTAAGGAATTTCAAATTAAAACAACAAGATACCACTCCATACCTGTGAAAGTGGCAAAAATCTGAAACACTGACAACACCAAATGTTGACAAAGAAGTGATCAACAGAAATCTTCATTCATTGCTGGTGGGAATGCAAAATGATACAGTCACTTTGGAAAGCAGTTTGGCAGTTTCTTATAAAGCTGAACATATTCTTACTATACAGTCCATCAATTGCAGTCATTAGTATTTATCCAAATAAATTGAGCACTTATGTCTATACAAAAGTCTGGACATGGATATTTATAGCAACTTTATTCATAATGACCAAAGTTGGAACTAACCAAGATGTCCTTTAATAGATGAATGGATAAACAAACTGTTGTACATCTAGATAGTGGGAATATTATCCAGCACTAAAAAGAAATGAGTCATCAAGCTATGAAAACACATGGAAGAACCTTAATGTACATTGCTATCTGAAAACAAAACATATCTGAGAAAGGTATCTTGTATGATACCAACCTCGACTCTCTGGAAAAGGTAAAACTATGAAGACAGTAAAAAGAGCAATGCTAGGAGTGGCGGAGGAGGAGAGGATGAACTGCCCAAACATAGAGGATTTTTAGGGAAGTGAAACTACTCTATATGATACTATAATGGTGAATATATGTCATTATAAATTGGTCAAACCCATTGGAGGCACAATACTAAGAGTGAACTTTAACGTAAACTATGGACTTTGGGTGATAACGGTGTAACAGTATAGGTTCATATTGTTATTGTTGTTTAGTCACTAAATCAGGTCCAACTCTTTGCTACCCCATGGACTGTAGCCCTCTAGGTTCCTTTGTCCATGGGATTTTCCAGGCAAGAGTAGTGGAGTGGGTTGCCATTTCCTTCTCCAGGAGGTCTTCCTGACCCAGAGATCAAACCTGTGGCTCCTGCATTACAGTCAAATTCTTTACTGCTGAGCCACTAGGGGAGCCCATGTAGGTTCATAAATTATAACAAATATACAAATCTTTTGTGGTTTGCAGATGGTGGGGGCTGGGAGTACATAAGAACTCTCAGTATTCTGCTCAATTATTCTGTGAACCTGAAAAACAAGTACTATTAAAAATAGAAGACATGCAGACAGAATTTATTCATAATTAATTTAGAGACATATTAAGCCCTGGCTCCATAGTTTAGAATAGTAATTACAAAAAAACTTTAAAATGGCAACTTATTCATTTAGGGTGTGTCCATGGAACTAGATGCATCATCCACTGTTTTGAAAAAGCATGTTCTGTGTTAACAATTAATTGGCAACACACTCTAGAAATGGGTCAGATCAATTCAACATGGAGCATTTATCTGTAATGTGTTTGCTTGCAAAGTCATGTTTATTTACCAAAGATTAAAAACTATAGTACAGTACCAAAGGTTTTGTTTTAATTAAAATATTTTAATGTCAGTAATTCTATAACTTGCTTAGAAAACAGCCAACGGGGAAAAACAATGTTTATTAAGTAGAAGTGTTGCTTGTACTGGAAGGAAGCTAACTCTCAAAGATAACTCTCAAATTATAATGGCCTACATATTTTAGAATTAGCATGAAGATTCTGATGTATATAGTTTTTAGCCTTCTGGCCTGTTTTCTAGTTGATTGTCTTGTCTTAGCTGCTTATAATTTAATATTTGACAGGGTTGAGCCAGTGCAGTTTTGTTCTTTCTTTCTTATATTCCTCAAATGGATTGAAACACCCTACCAGATGGTGCAGAGATAAAGAATACACCTGCCAATGCAGGACACACTGGTTCGATCCCTGGGTCAGGAAGATCCTCTGCCGTAGGAAATGGCAACCCATTCTGACATTCTTGCCTGGAAAATTCCATGGACAGAGGAGCCTGGAGGGCTACAGTCCATGGAGTTGCAAAGAGTCAGACACCACTGAAGGCACACACACACACACACACACCTTCATATAAAATAATTATTTGATATAAACTTTCTGGCAAAGAATAAATTAGTATATAGGACATTAATATCCATTTTCTTAGAGCAACAAAGCTGCATTCTTCAATTTTTTTCTCTTCTTTTTTCCAACTTTAAAGACATTTTGCTGAGAGAAGCACCTAAAATAAAGTTCAATAAATCAAATTATTACGTTTTGTCATACTAATGACAAAAAGTTACTAAACTTTAAGAGAGATCAATGTATAGAGAAAATATGAGGAATATTGTATATGACAAAAGTATCATCTCAATTAGAGTTGAGAATTTTTCATTTTAAAATCTTTTATATTTGTATTTTCAAAAAATTGGGGCAATTGTTTGGAAAAGATTCCATCCGATTCTTATTTCATACTGCTTAAACAAACAAACAAACAAAAAAGATGAAATAGTTGCATGTATGTTAAGCTAAATGATAGCCCCAAAGATACCCAGTCCTAATCTTTGGAACCTGTGAATGTCACCTTGTCTTGCAAAAGAAATTTTGCAGATGTAATTAAGTTTAGAATTAGAATTGGAAGCTTTATCCTAGACTATCTGGGTACACCCTAAGTATAATCACAAATGTCCTTATAAGAAAGGGAAAGACAGAGATTTGACTGTAGAAAAGATGTGACAATGGATGAAAGGGTTTGGAATGATTTAAGAAAGGGATTAGGGTTTCTCTGGTGGCTCAATCATAAAGAATCTGCCTTCCAATGCAGGAGACATGGGTTTGATCCCTGTGTTGGGAAGATCCCCTGGAGAAGGGCATGGCAACCCACTCCAGTATTCTTGCCTGGAGAATTCCATGGACAGGGGAGTTGGAGGACTACAGTCCATGGGGTCACAAAGAGTCAGACACGACTGAGCAACTAAGCAACAACAACAAGAAAGGGATTGCAAGTCAAAGGACACAGCCAGTCAGAAGCTTCTAGAAAAGTCTTGAAAAAGGGTTCTCCCCAGAGCTTCTAGAAGGAACCATTCCTGCCCCCTGTAACCCATTGAAACTGATTTCGCACTCTGGTCTCCAAAACTGCAAGAGCATAAATATGTTATTTTAAGCCACCCACACCACGTGAATTGCACTTTGGGCCATGAAAACTACGGCAGACCATAGTTTGGAGACCAAAGGTGAAAGGTGAAGTCGCTCAGTTATGGTCAACTCTTTGCGACCCCATGCACTGTAGCCCACCAGGCTCCTCCATCCATGGGATTTTCCAAGCAAGAATACTGGAGTGGGTTGCCATTTCCTTCTCCAGGGGATCTTCCCAACCCAGGGATCAAATTCAGGTCTACCATATTGCAGGAAGACTCTTTACTCTCTGAGCCACTGGGGAATCCCATAAGTTCATAGTAATTAGTTTCAGCTACCATAGAAAACAAAGCTATATGTGTAAGTCAAAATATACCAAAACAAGAGAAATCCATTCAAACATCCTCAAGTAACAACAAAAAATGCACCACTCATATATTCTTTGATGTGGGATGGCAGAAGTAACTATTTAAAATGTGCTCTATCTGGCTAAGAAATTGAGAAATCAAAGTATCACGAGTATGAAAGGTTTTTTTTTGTTAGAGTATAGTTGCTTTACCATCTATGTTGTGTTAGTTTCTGCTGTGCAATGAAGTGAATCAGTTATATATATATCCATATATCTTCTACATCTTGGACCTCCCTCTTCTCCCATCTCGCCAGAGATAGCTACCCCCATGTTTTTGCACATATATCTGTTAACCATTTTCTGGAATAATCTTTCATCTTTTAGTGTTGATATTTATCTAAGGTCAGTATGATTTTTGTTCCCTTGCAGCAACTTTAAAGACTTTAATCATAAAATAAAATCATTTCCAGTACACAAAAAAAGGACAAAACTTATGTCAAATACATACAGTATGCATACTGAGGTTTTCAAGAGATGCAATTGATGGATGCCACTTTGAAATGAATAAAAATAGATTTATGTGTTGGGTAGAGTGATGGAAAGATGGATAGATATATAAGAAAGGAAAGAGTACAATGCTAATGGTAGAATCCAGAGAGTACTAATACAGGTTTTCACTGTAAATTGTTTTCATAATTTCTAAGTTTGAAATAATTTTTAATAAAATAGTGGGGATGAGTCGACTATAAATGAAAACACAGGTTATCTATGGGATAAGAAATAATCTTTTTTCCATGATACCAAGAGTTAAACCTGGAAATCAAAATTTTATTGGATTTGCATGAGTCAAGTGAATAAAGTTAAAAGAAAAATAATGAAGTGGGAAATATTTGCCATATGTGTGTCAGAAGGGTATGTATCCCTAATATGATAATAAAATATTGTCCCTAGAGATTGACACATATACACTGCTGCTGCTGCTGCTGCTAAGTTGCTTCAGTCGTGTCCGACTCTGTGCGACCCCATAGATGGCAGCCCACCAGGCTCCCCCATCCCTGGGATTCTCCAGGCAAGAACACTGGAGTGGGTTGCCATTTCCTTCTCCAATGCATGAAAGTGAAAAGTGAAAGGGAAGTCGCTCAGTCGTGTCCAATTCTTAGCGACCCCATGGACTGCAGCCTACCAGGCTCCTCTGTCCATGGGACTCTCCAGGCAAGAGTACTGGAGTGGGGTGCCATTGCCTTCTCCAGACACATATACACTACTACATATAAAATAGATAACTAATGTGAATATACTGCATAGCACAGGGAACTCAGTGCTCTGTGGTGACCTGAATGGGATGGAAATCTAAAAAACGAGTAGGTGTATGCTTATATTTAACCGATTCACTTTGCTGCACAGCAGAAAATAACACAATATTATAAAGAAACGGTGTGCTGTGCTGTGCTTAGTCACTCAGTCGTGTCTGACTCTTTGCGACCTCATGGATTGTAGCCCTCCAGGTACCTCTGTGCATAGAGATTGTCCAGACAAGAAAACTGGAGTGAGTTGCCATGCCCTCCTCCAGGGGATCGTCCCAACCCAGGGATTGAACTCAGGTCTCCTGCATGGCGGGTGGATTCTTTACTGTCCTAGCCACCAGGGAAGCCCAAGAATACTGGAGTGGGTAGCCTATCCTTTCTCTAGAAGAACTTCTCGACCCAGGAATTGAACGGGGGTCTCCTGCGTTGCAGGCGGATTCTTTACCAGCTGAGCTACCGAGGAAGCCCAAAGCAACTATACTTCAATAAAAATTAATAAAAAAATAAATATTGTCCTTTGAGGCTTGCAATAGTCTCCAAATAATCCTGAATACATAAAACTATTGACTTTAAGATTCAGATTAATACACTATATTTATACTTTGACGTCAACTCCTTTTCTTTATCTACAATATCATTATTATTTGAGGAAAATTATACGCAAAAAGTATGGAAGAAACCCCATGGAAAGTTATGAGAAAACTCTCTTTTATTTGTCATAATGAATGATGCTAATTAGTGATATACATGATATTCTGGATCTTCCACCAGCAGAGCATGCACATGGATGTTGACTCAGAAGTAAACGTGCATCTATTAATAGATGACCTAGCCAGTCTTTCCTTGATCTCTCTTCCAACACACAAGGTGGGTTCTTTAGAAATTAACTCAACTGCAATTAATTTAAAGATTATAAACTAAATATAAAATCTAAAGTGCCCCTTAATATCTATTCTCTATAAATAAGATCATTTATTTAAATATTATAAAGATGAGCTACTGTCTCAAGAGTCTACATTGGGAAAAGAATGAATAAGAATATTGTGGTGTGTTCTAATCAGTGGGATTGTATGTATCTAGTGCAAACTGTTTTCTGAGAATCTTTAGCTATCAGGGGAAATGTTCATAAAGGATGTTACACAAAATAGCAGTTATGTGCAGTTGTTTGTATGGTATGGTCCCAATATTTTAACAAAACAGACCAGAATGAGCAACACCAAACTACTGGCAGTCATTTTCTGGATTGTGGGAAATGGTTGCTGTTTCTAGCTTTTAGTTCTCTCCTGTATTTTTCTTTCCTCCTTTCTTCTTTTCTTCCTTCCTTTCTTTCACTCTCTCTATGTCTTTATTTTTACTATAGCCATGAGTCATTTTTATAATAAAACAACACAAAAGATACATTTATACAGGCATGTATGTGTAAGTGGACAATGTGATTCCATGAAATCACAGAAGCAGTAATTCCAGTCTTAGTTACCTTAAGGGAGTTGATCACTATTGAATTCCACCCAATTTGCTTCTCAACCCTGAGTCTCTGGTTCCTCAGGGCAACCACTGAGGGAACTTCTTAACATACAATACTTAGACCCTACTCTTAGAAAGGCTGAGATTGTTTTAAATGGGGACAAAGCATTTGTATTCCATTAAGTTCCCGCAAGAGACTAATATTCAGGCAGATTTGAGGATTACATAGCTAAACAGTGGTTCTCCAGAGAAGGTGATGGCACCCCACTCCAGTACTCTTGTTTAGCAAATCCCATGGACGGAGGAGCCTGGTAGACTGCAGTCCATGGGGTCGCAAAGAGTCGGACATGACTGAGCGACTTCCCTTTCACTTTTCACTTTCATGCATTGGAGAAGGAAATGGCAACCCACTCCAGTGTTCTTGCCTGGAGAATCCCAGGGATGGGGGAGCCTGGTGGGCTGCCGTCACAGAGTCGGACACGACTGAAGTGACTTAGCAGTGGCAGTAGCAGTAGCTAAACAGTGGTTCTCAGATTTTCATATGTAGAACTACCACCTGGTACTTGTTAAAAAATACAGTTTTGGACTCTTACCTTTCAGTGTGAGGCAAAGCCAAAGCAGAAATCTGCATTTTTAACAAGCACCTAACTGTTCTGATACACGGATTTAATAAGCGACATGTTATAAAACAGACTGGAGAAGGAAATGGCACCCCACTCCAGTACTCTTGCCTGGAAAATCCCATGGACAGAGGAGCCTGGTAAGCTACTGTCCACGGGGTCGCAAAGAGTCGGACACAACTGAGCAACTTTACTTACTTATAAAACAGAGCTCTTATGCTTTAAAATATACAGGGAAGTTGAGAGAAAGTATTTTATAAGAGTAATTTATACCTTTACTCCAAATTCACACTGCCAACACATATGTATATATATGTACTTTTTTTTTTCACTATTTCGCGTCTTGTAATTATGTTTCCATTTGTAGTTTATCTTATAAATACAAAAGTGTCATCTAGGGGTCAAAAGAAGTAACTGCAAGTTTATTCAAGTTTCTGCATTAAATTGTTTGTAGTTATTCCACTTCTAAGAACTCTTGCACAAACACTAGAGAAGCAAGTTTCAAGCTGAGACAAGTTCTGAAGTCCCTCTAATCTTTGACTCCTTGCTTTACTATTGTACTTATGAACTATATGATCCTCTGAATCTCAATTCCTTTACTAGAAAAATAGGGCTGTCTGTTGTGCTTCTTCCACAGGGTTAGGTATCAGCGCTTGAAAGTACTTAGCACAGCACCTAGCATGTACTACAAGCTCAGTGAAAGGTTATGCCTTCTTATACCAAAATCCACTCACTAAATTTGATTCATATTTAAGTTGAATAATATATCAGGTGACTCCAATACTTTAGCCACCTGAAAGGAGGAGCTGACTCATTGGAAAAGACCCTGATACTGGGAAAGATCAGAGTCAAGAGGATGAGGAGGCCCCAGAAGATGAGATGATTCAATAGCATCACCGATTCAATGGACACAAATTTCAGCAAACTCTGGGAGATAGTGGAGGACCATAGGAGCCTGGTGCGCTGCAGTTCATGGGATCACAGAGAGTCAGACACAACCGAGTTACTGAACAACAGCAAATATGACTTCAGTGGTAAATGCTGTTCTTGATCATTGCAAAACTGCTAATATCTAAAATCTGGGATAAATGTTTAGCTACAGTAACACTGATGCAAACTACTGATCTTGTTTTGATGATTAGCCCTAACGTGCACTCAGAACTAAGACTCAGTTGTGAGTTCAAATTAGTTCAATTCTTTCTATGACCTCAAACATATCTTCAGTTCAGCCACTCGGTCGTGTCTGACTCTTTGCAACCCCATGGACTGCAGCACACCAGGCTTCCCTGTCCATCACCAATTCCCAGAGCTTGCTCAAACTCATGTCCATAGAGTCAGTGATGCCATCCAACCATCTCATCCTCTGTTGTCCCCTTCTCCTCCTGCCTTCAATCTTTCCCAGCATCAAGGTCTCTTCCAATGAGTCAGTTATTCACATCAGGTAGCCAAAGTATTGGAGTTTCAGCTTCAGCATCAGTCCTTCCAATTAATATTCAGGACAGATTTCCTTTAGGATGGACTGGTTGGATCTCCTTGCAGTCCAAGGGACTCTCAAGAGTCTTCTCCAACACCAAAGTTCAAAAGCTTCAATTCTTGGGCACTCAGCCTTATTTATAGTCCAACTCTCTCATCCATACATGACTACTGGTAAAACCATAGCTTTGACTAGACGGACCTTTGGTGGCAAAGTAATGTCTCTGCTTTTTAATAAGCTATCTAGGTTTGTCATAGCTTTTCTTCCAAGGAGCACATGTCTTTCAATTTTGTGGCTGCAGTCACCATCTGCAGTGATTTTGGAGTCCAAAAAATAAAGTCTGTCACTGTTTCCATTGTTTCCTCATCTATTTGCCATGAAGTGATGGGACCGGATGCCATGATCTTAGTTTTTTGAATGCTGAGTTTTTAAGCCATCTTTTTCACTTTCCTCTTTTGCCTTCATCAAGAGACTCTTTAGTTCCTCTTCATTTTCTGCCATAAGGGTGCTGTCATCTGCATATCTGAGGTTATGATATTTCTCCCAGCAATCTTGATTCCAGCCTGGGCTTCATCCAGCCTGGCATTTTGCATGATGTACTCTACATATAAGTTAAGTAAGCATGGTGACAATATACAGCCTTGACGTACTCCTTTCTCAATTTGGAACCAGTCTGTTGTTCCATGTCTGGTTCTAATTGTTGCTTCTTGACCTGCATACAGATTTCTCAGGGGTCAGGTGAGGTGGTCTGGTATTCCCATCTCTTCAAGAATTTTCCACAGTTTGTTGTGATCCACACAGTCAAAGGTTTTGGTGTAGTCAATAAAGCAGAAGTAGATGTTTTTCTGGAACTGTCTTGCTTTTTTGATGATCTGTTGTTTTTTCTATGATCCAACTCTCTTACTTTTTCTCTGATATATTTAAGTGTTATATAAAACTTATATAACACACTCCAAAGCATACCAAGTATGCGGCAATCTCTGTTTTCCATGCATGGGCAATTGCCTCTTCTGAGTCCTACAATTTTTGTTGGAGAATGCATCCTACAGTCATCTACCTACGTTCCACTTGCCACTCAGTGAAATACCTCATCTCCATTGCTCTCCGAAGCCACTGAGGCCAGCTGTCTATGAAGCTGTAGAAGGAAGATACTCCCCAACGCAACTCTGCATACCTAGGTGAACAAATCTACCTCTGTCCTCTGCATGAAAGGCTGCATACCATGTTGCAAAGATGACTGGTCCCAGGTTCATTAGCTTTGTTGTTCATAACATGAGATTTGCAGAAGTTATGCCAAGGATATGACAGTATTGGCCTGAGTGGGATCCACAGTTTATCTGACTCCAAAAAGATATCTCTCTTTCTCCCTGTCTCTGTGACTCTTTTTCTTCCTCCCTCCTTCTCTCTCTTTCTGTTACATATGTGTGTGTATATATTAAATAGTTTATTATAATAAATGAGAATATATGTAAAGCTTTTCACGCAATGGTAGGCATGTAAAGAAAACTTACTATGTGCCACCCAGTACACTAAGAACTTTGCATACATTCTCATTTATTTTCACAAACTTAAGAATGTGCATCCCTTCTTATGTTCTGGCTTCCCCTGTGGCTCAGCTGGTAAAGAATCTGCCTGCAATGCAAGAGACCTGGCTTTGATCCCTGGGTTGGGAAGTTTCCCCTGGAGAAGGGAAAAGCTAACCACCCCGGTATTCTGGCCTGGAGAATTCCAGTACAGTCCATGGGGTCGCAAAGAGTCAGACATGACTGAGCAACTTTCACTTTCACTAAGAATGTGCATGATAATATCCTCATTCTACAAATATTATTGCAGGATTAAAGAACTTAAATAATTATCTAAGGGCATACAGCTATGAAGTAACAGAGCCAGAATTCAATACTCCATCTCAGAATTTCTCACTTCAAATTATATACACATATTATGCATGTATATACATATTACATATAACATTTATATTTAGATTATGTAGCTTTTTAATGGGAAAAATACACATATAGATGCACACATATGTGTTTGCCTGCATATATATTTATATGTATATGTTTAAGCAACTATGTATGTAAAATTTAAGCTACTAATTATTAGTAGAACATATGCTTTGAGTTATTTTCTCAGTTTGTAAGTGATTTTTTTGTTTGTTCTCAGTTTGTAAGTGATTAATTTCACCTAAATTTAGGACTCACCTCTACTGAGTCCTTTTTTGTTCATTGAATAATGCAGATAATCACGATGGTGTGATCACTGACCTAGAGCCAGACATCCTGGAATGTGAAGTCAAGTGAGCCTTAGAAAGCATCACTACGAACAAAGCTAGTGGAGGTGATGGAATTCCAGTTGAGCTCTTTCAAATCCTGAAAGATGATGCTGTGAAAGGGCTGCACTCAATATGCCAGCAAATTTGGAAAACTCAGCAGTGGCCACAGGACTGGAAAAGGTCAGTTTTCATTCCAGTCCCAAAGAAAGGCAATGCCAAAGAATGCTCAAACTACCACACAATTGCACTCAACTCACATGCTAGTAAAGTAATGCTCAAAATTCTCCAAGCCAGGCTTCAGCAATATGTGAACCATGAACTTCCTGATGTTCAAGGTGGTTTTAGAAAAGGCAGAGGAACCAGAGATCAAATTGCCAACATCTGCTGGATCATGGAAGAAAGCAAGAGAGTTCCAGTAAAACATCTATTTCTGCTTTATTGACTATGCCAAAGCCTTTGACTGTTGGGATCACAATAAACTGTGGAAAATTCTGAAAGAGATGGGAATACCAGACCACCTGATCTGCCTCTTGAGAAATTTGTATGCAGGTCAGGAAGAAACAGTTAGAACTGGATGTGGAACAACAGACTGGTTCCAAATAGGAAAAAGAGTCTGTCAAGGCTGTATATTGTCACCCTGCTTATTTAACTTATATGCAGAGTACATCATGAGAAACGCTGGACTGGAAGAAACACAAGCTGGAATCAAGATTGCTGGGAGAAATATCAATAGCCTCAGATATGCAGATGACACCACCCTTATGGCAGAAAGTGAAGAGGAACTAAAAAGCCTCTTGATGAAAGTGAAAGTGGAGAGTGGAAAAGTTGGCTTAAAGCTCAACATTTAGAAAATGAAGATCATGGCATCCGGTCCCACCACTTCATGGGAAATAGATGGGGAAACAGTGGAAACAGTGTCAGACTTTATTTTTCTGGGCTCCAAAATCACTGCAGATGGTGACTGCAGCCATGAAATTAAAAGACGCTTACTCCTTGGAAGGAAAGTTATGACCAACCTAGATAGCATATTCAAAAGCAGAGACATTGCTTTGCCAACAAAGGTCCGTCTAGTCAAGGCTATGGTTTTTCCTGTGGTCATGTATGGATGTGAGAGTTGGACTGTGAAGAAGGCTGAGCGCCGAAGAATTGATGCTTTTGAACTGTGGTGTTGGAGAAGACTCTTGAGAGTCCCTTGGACTGCAAGGAGATCCAACCAGTCCATTCTGAAGGAGATCAGCCCTAGGATTTCTTTGGAAGGAATGATGCTAATGCTGAAACTCCAGTACTTTGGCCACCTCATGCGAAGAGTTGACTCATTGGAAAAGACTCTGATGCTGGGAGGGATTGGGGGCAGGAGGAGAAGGGGACAACAGAGGATGAGATGGCTGGATGGCATCACTGACTAGATGGACGTGAGTCTGGGTGAACTCCGAGAGTTGGTGAGGCCTCCGGGAGGCCTGGCATGCTGCGATTCATGGGGTCGCAAAGAGTCGGACACAACTGAGAGACTGAACTGAACTGAATATCTATGCATGTATTTATGTGTGTTTTACATGTCATATATATGTTTTGTATTTATACATATATATTTATGTATTTTGTATATTTGCACATATATATACACACATGTGCTTTTCAATGAACAATGTAAAATCCAGCAGAAGTATGACCTAAAATCATTCTCAAGCCAGAAAAATAACTCAAATCGTATGCCCTACCTTGGTGAACCAGTAGCTTAAATTTTACAGAATATGCCAGTTCTATGAGTTGTATGTAATCTTTGGTTGTAAGTACACACTTTTTGTTTTCTGATCCTCAAAGAATAGGAGAAAACAAGCAACAGCTTTAAGAGATCACTTGGGTTCACAGCAGATATATGCATGGTTGGTGTTAATCCTTGTTTAGAACTGGGCAAAATCCAGAGACATCAGGGCTCTCTCCAACATTCTTTCAATGTTATCTTTGGAAAATAAAGTTACTCTATATTAACCACACAAATGAAAATCTTCATTTGTTAACCCTGTTGACTTAACCTGGTTCTCTTTTCTATTCATTTCAGACTATTTCCTTCTTTAATTGTCCTTTATGTGTCTACTTATCTATCTTGATTATTAGCTAGATTCGTTTTAAAGCCAACTAGAATCTGTTTTCAATTTCTTTCAGAATAGTCAACTACACAGTGTTCCCAGCATTTAGCCCGAAGTTTTCAATTAGGTTGCAATGACTTTTTAACTTGAAAATATTGTTGTTCTTTCTGGCTGTATACTTAAGGAAGGAAAAACAACTTTCCCTTTACTTTGATAGTCTTCCACCAAATAATAAAAACCTGACCCAAGACACTAAAGTAGACCAACCCACTGAAATTGGTGGGAAGTAAGACACAGTGAAAATGAAGTGGCACTGAAAAATTTTGACAGTAAGTTAATTTTGTATGTTTTTTTTAAAAAAGCTATAATAATCAAAGCAAACTGAAATGAGTTCTGGTATTTAAAAATAACATTTGTTCTATCTTTAGAGTTTATTATAAAAATACTATTGACTCTGACTTTTACAGTGTTTTCATTCTAAAGAGTTCCAACTTCAGCCCAATTTTCATTTCCTATTTAAAGATGATTTGACAAATGTGTAAGGAAAAACTCATTTTCTTTGGGGCAAATCCTAATAAGAGAAGATATAGATTCATATTCCCAGGTGACTCAGTGGGTAAAGAATCCACTTGCAATGCAGGAGACTCAGGTTTGATCCCTGGGTTGGGAAGATCCCCTGGAGGAGGGCATAGGCAACCCATTTCAGTATTCCTGCCTGGGAAATCCCAGGCAAGATAGAGGAAGGAGCCTGGTGGGTCATAGTCTATGGGATCGCAAAAGAGTCAGACAAGACTGAGTAACTAAACATCAGCAACAACAGAAATATCACTGTGATCAAACATTCTTCAATGAAGCCCTGACCTGCTTACTGAATACTTAACATTTGGTTCAGACTCTGGTTGGAAACTAATGCTGCACTATGGAGAATACATTTATCAACATACTTAGAATACCACTAGTATTCAGTAAAAAAATAAAGTGTAAGATAAAATGCATATGTTGTAGGTATCCAACTGTTGCTAACTATAAACAGACACAATTATTTCCAATCATTTCTCTGTCACAGTCATTTTTTTTCTTTTAATTTTCTACTGACAAGGCTACCAATCCATCTAATCATTGGTTTTGAGAATACAAAGATAAATTACTAAATTATTTTGTTCCATCCTATGTATTATTATATATCATAAATATATAACACATTTTATTAATCTTTAATAAATATGATCACAGCAATCACTTATTAACTATGTGCCAAGTACTCTGCTCAATGTTTTACCTTCATTTTTTCCATTTAATCCTCATATCAGCTTTAAGAGATGAGCATTATATTTATTCCTATTGATAGATGAAGAATCTGAGGTTCAGTGAGCTTCAGTGGCATGAAGCATGCTGTCAATAAGCACCTATTAATCGTATTATGTATTTCATGCTATCAATTCTAATTCAATATCCCTTAGCAGCCACATCTATTCTATTAACAGAGAAAAATAGAGATGATAGCCTTTCAGTCTTATTTCTGGATATCAAAGAATGGCTGGACTTGCAGCCACCTGTTCCCTAGAAGAAAAGCCAAATAGTGAGCAAGAGAAGTCACAGACCAATTGCAAATATAAATTATACCCAAGTGATTACAAATATAATTATGAACTTGGTTAAGGACTCTATCTTTTAGAGTTCAAATAGTCAATTTTACCATCCAAAATATATGAAATCTGATATTAGAAACATTAGCTAAGAGAAGTCAAGTTTCTAGATATGGAAAAACTAGAAATGAGCATGCTTTATTTGTGTGTGTGCATAATAAAGTTTTATTAAAGTATAAAGGAGATAGAGAAAGCTTCTGACATAGACATCAGAAGGGGGTAGAAAGAGTACCTGCTTGCTTAGTGTTAGCAATGGAGTTATATACTCTCTGATGAATCCAAAGAATGTCTGGAGGTTGTAAAGACCTCACCAGACCTTTTCCCATAATTTATATTTTAAGATAACAGAATTAGCCAGAAGGTTTAATCCAGAGACTGTCCTCAGGAAGGATACATTATTGTTATATAATCCTAAGGAATGTAGAGGAAAAAATTTTTTGACCTTTCTTCCCCCTTGAGGATTCCAGACCCCTCTCTCCTTGGGGACCCCTAGACTTCTTATCAACCTGCCTAGAAAATGACTCTCTCATTCCCCCTTTTTCTTTTAGGAGAATTATGTTGCTACGGGAAGGGGGCATCATTTACATTCCATAACTACTTCCTCCTGTTTAGGGGCATGGTCCCTAAATTGTAAAGGCAACATATTCTCCTAACCCTCATATTGAGGGTCTCTGATCCAGGGGCCCCAGGTAATAGTTGGAGGAGGCTGTGGCGCTCGTAGGAGCTTGGACAACCATTTGTAACTTAAAAGCTTTTAGACAGTTAGAAAACCCCATTATACAGTTACAGACGTAAGGCAAAATAGTCATTAAAACAAGTTAAAATCAAAATGAAAAATCACATTATGTCTATAGTTAAAGTTCAAAGTGTTGCACCAGTCCATTTTAGGGTTGTTAGAAGTCATCAATTTAAAAAGAGGCATCACATGTGATTGTTGTCGAAGGTATTTGCAGACTTGGAGAAAGTCTTTTCCTTGAAGTGAAAATGTCCACCATGGGAAGCCTTCCACTGATGAAGAGGGGAGTGCTCCACAGACCCAGCAGTTAGACTGATTGTGGAATTCAGCATAGGAGTGAGCCCAGGACAGGAAGGCCAAATGGCAGACTCAGGATTTTTGGAGTCAGCAGAAGTAGGATCACACAGATTATCAGACCCATCTTTCGGCTCATCCAGACAGTCCCATTACGGAAGCAGATCAGGAAGAAAGTGGGCTAGGGGCTTCAGTAAGCACGGAGTAAGTTGTCCCAGTATCTAAAAGGAAATCAACGGATTGCCCACCCTCTCCCCCCCAGTTATTAATACCCGGGGTTCCTCTGGTGTAATTAGGATGGGAGCTTGTGTGGGGACCCCCAGGCACCTTCAGTCCTGATTGCCTTGAGAGTCCGACCCCTGAAACCTACGCCTCTGGGGGCAGTCTCTCTTCCAGTGTGGTCCTTTGCAGACCGGATATGGAGCCCGGTGCAGCTTAGATGCTTGAAGGCAATTCCGCTTGAGGTGCCCCTCCTTTCCACAGTAATAGCAAGCCCATCTCTTTTCACCTGGGTCCCTCTGGGCATTTTTGTTTTCAGACTGTTTAAGAACGGTTCTCATAGCCATTACAAGGGCTTCCGCCTGTTCCTTTGTCTTTTTCTGCCTTTCTTTCTTTTCCTCATATTCCTTACCAAAATAGACTGTCTGAGCCAGTTGTAACAGATTATCTAAAGACTAATTTGGTCCATATGTCCATTTTAATAGCTTACAGCGGATATCTGGAGCCGACTGAGTGAGAAATCTATCTTTTAAGATCACTTTTCCCTCTTCGCTTTCAGGATCAATCTCAGTGAATCTGCTAAGGGCTTCTCTCAGTCTGTCTTGAAATTTACCAGGAGCTTCCTTTTCCTGTTCTGTTTGCCAATTTGCCATAGTTTAAAGGGTTAGCACACGCCTGCCTGAGTCCTTCAAGAATACATCTGACAAAATGACTCTGATCCCACCTTCCTTTAGCTGTGTTGTAGTCTCTAGTCTCAGTCTGGTTCTTTAATTGGGATGGCCTGATTTCCAGTGGGGAGGGTGACTATCTCGTTCTCTCTCTTCCCTACTGATTCATTATCAAGCCATTCATCTTCATAAGCAACCGCTTTTCCCAAAACTCTACTCTTTGAGTTGGGAGTCAGCGTTTGTCCCAAGATATACATCACATCTTTCTAAGTAAGGTAATAAAGCAGAGTAACAGCTTTAAAAGCTCTAATATATTTTTTTTCTGAAGTCTCCCAGATCCTCCTTGATTCTTTATATTTCTTGATAAGAAAAAGGCTTATTAACTCTTATAGACTGATTATTTCTCCCGGTAGGTGCTTCATGAAGAGGCAACAGCTTGTGTGGCTGTTCCTCAGTCTCTCTGGCTGCTCTGCACATATGATCCCAGGGATAGATTGGAGAAACCTGCTTTTCTTTATCTCTTTGTCTCCTGTCCTCCATCTCATCTAGCAAAGTAGGAGGGCAGGAGGGAGCTGAAGGAGTCACACCCAAATCTATACCCTTAGGACGTAAGTCTGGCATATTTCGCAGAGAGAGAAAGGGCAACACATAGGCTACTTCTATCCATTTCCCTTGTTTTCTACAGAACCAGTCTAATTGTAAAACAGTATTATACTTTAGAGACCCTCCAACTGGCCACCGTTCGCCATCCTCCAATAGATACCGTGACCATGCAGTATCACATAGGAAGACCAGGCATGTCTTCTATAAGCCCTGAGGATTAAATCTATCCCAGTTTTTCAGGATACAGTTCAAATGAGTAAGGCTGGAATTGTTAGCTCCCATCTGTAAGAGAGAAAAAAAGCGACCAGCACCATCTTTCTACCAGAGGTGTCCCTCCTTGCTCTAGATGGGGGTGTAGACAGATTTTACACCAAAGCTTTTCTTTTTCTTTCCTGGTCAGACTTAATCTGTCCCTTACCGACGCAGGCGCCATACTTGTCCCTCCCGGTTCTACCACCAAGACAGGATGGGGATGCACCAGGGGTAGACCTGATGGCACCCCTAACTGCCGTCCAGCTCTTCACCCTTACCTCTGATGCCACCCGGGGTGCAATCAGAGTAACCTTCTGGAATGCCTCCCAGGCTAAACTGCTGGGGGAAACATTTGTCACCTGAGTGCCTGTGCACGACCCTGAGTATATTCTTGACCACAATAAGACCAATACGAACATAAAACTGAGATGTTCCTTCCAAGCATCACCACACCAGTATAAGAGTCTACTCTGGTCCACTAAGAGCAAGTGCTACCAAAGGAAAAAAAAAAACCCATTGTAGTTCCAATCTGAATAACCTTTAACCTCAGAGATGCTCTTGTAGCTAGAGCTCCATCTAACTTCTGAACTTTCAATTCCTAGTGAGGCTAGGCGCTTCCTGACTACCAATCCAAGTTTGGGACCTAAACCATAGTACACAATAACAGCATAGATCACAAGTCCCTTGAAAGTCTATGATCCGATAGAATAGGTTAGTACTTCTAATTTCTAAAGAGTTATGAAATGGTCAAAGAGACTGAAAAGTGTGACCGAGAAAGGAAAGTTTGGTCCATACGCTTTGCCCATTTCTGGTTGGTTCTCAAAGGAGACATTGGGTGCCTCTCAGCATTGGCAGGTCGGTATAAACCCCCGACAGGTTTCTGCCATAAGCTGTATGAGGTCACCATGGAACCCCAGAGCAGGGCTCCTCACTTGCTTCACACAGGGCCTTTCATTCATTCACACAAGCACACCATAGAGTTAGTAAAGTACAGCAGAAAACGTGTTCTCTAGGAGAACAAAGAACTAGAGCTCCAAGCATCCTTACCTTGTCCTGAAGAATCCCAGACAAGCCCCCAAGATGAAAGCTTGTTGCTGAATCACTCAAAGACTCCGGGATTCTTTGCGTGATTCAGCAGAGGAGGAGCAGAATTCAATTCGGGGCTAGAGACAAGGCTTGATTGCTCAGAGCTTTTGTGTAATAAAGTTTTATTAAAGTATAAAGGAGATAGAGAAAGCTTCTGACATAAACATCAGAAGCGGGTAGAAAGAGTACCCTGCATGCTTTATTTTTAAGCAGCCAAAATAATTTATTAATTGAGACCAAATGAATGTCAAGATCACTTTGCCAGACAGATATATTATCAATAACTACCTTGCCCCTTTTCTACACAATCTCTGGGACCAACACCTATTATAAAAGCACTGAAGATTCTTGATGGAAAACGTTGCTTCCTTCTCCAGGTTCCCTGGCCCCACTTGAACAGAGAATGCTGTAAAAAGTAGAGTCACAATTAGCAGCCCTGGTGTGACATGCCCTAAAGAGGGTTCTCAGAATAAAAATTATTCCTCCTCAAAGATGGGCAAGATTGCTCATTGCCAGAGAATTACTAGAATACATCTTTCATTTCCTATTTCCCATCTTCCACTAATGATAACCCTTCCACAACCCTTTTTGGTGAAAGCAACAGAGTAAACATAAGGGTATTTTAATTTCTCCAAAGATCATAGTCTTACATCTAAAGGGGCTTGGACTCACAACTCTAAATCTTTGGGAAAAGAATAAACTAGAAATATATATCAAAATGAAAAGTGTAAACTGAGACTGTCAATAATAACATGACGGAGCTGTTCATTAAAAGTTTGTCTAGAAAAGGTAAGACCAAACCCAATAAATATTATTTTATCAAGATATTCATGCATTGATTACTGCGCAAAGTATTGTCTTCTCAAATAGTAGTTTATCCATCAAATCTTTCCTTGAGATACTCACCTTGCTCTGTCCACCAATCCTAAACTATCATATCATAAATTTGGAGCAATCTCATCCTCTCCCCACTTTGAAATACTGCCCAGACCCTAGCCTCCCATAAAGATCCATTCAGACTTCCCTTTTGTGAGATTCTACTGAAATCAGTCAAAATAAGGTTCTGTCACACTGCAGTGACTTCTAATCTATTTAACTGTGCTTTATTAAATGGCTGTTTTGTAATATTTTAGGGAATTCAGTAAAAGAATGCCAATATGGTACAGAGATCTGGAATCTTTCAAGTGTATTCATCAAGAGTTCAAGCTGGTTTTGTTTAATCCACTTTACGAGCATTTTTGTTTTTCAAGATTTCAGGGAACTGATTTGGATGATTTCATCACAACTACAAGTATGGAGATTTCACAGAAAGAATATTAAGATTATTTAGCATAGTCTCATAGTTTGTAAGTGCAGATCAAAAATACTTTTCAGAGGTTGATTTTAAAGCATCAGCAGCTTTTGAAAGTACAAAGGAATACAAAAGACAGAATTTCATTTTTTTTCAATTTGTGTGTGCATTTCTCACAAATTAAATCCAGACATGTTTCTTAATGCAACATTTGGAAGATATTTTTTAAATAGGCCAACAACTAATTATTTGCCTACTTAAACAAATAAGTAGTTTAGAGAAGGTAATTTTTTTATTTTGTTATTTTTAAGATCAAGTCCAAAATGAAAAAAAAAATGAAGAAAAAATTGGCTTAAATTCACAGAAATAAGAGAATTAAGCTATAGATACCTAAATAAACATTTGTTTAAAAGACTCAATTTTAATTTTCTCTATTGCCAGTTTTCTCATTTAAGAAGAAATTTTTGAGGAGCTGTAAATGAAGCAGTTGTGTTTATAACAGTTTGAATACATGATATAAATACCCTTTCTTTGCAAATGTATTAATATCTGTGCTAACCACACATTATTCCTCAGAAGAAAAGCTATGACAAACCTAGATAGCATATTAAAAAGCAGAGACATCACTTTGACAACAAAGATCTGTCAAGTCAATGCTATGGTTTTTCCAGTAGTCATGTAAGGATGTGAAAGTTGGACCATAAAGAAGGCTGATTGCTGAAGAATTGATGTTTTCAAGCTGTGGTGCTGGAGAAGACTCTTGAGAGAGTCCTTTGGACAGCAAGGAGATCAAACCAGTCAATCCTAAAGGAAATCATCCCTGAATAGTCATTGGAAGGACTGATGCTGAAGCTGAAGCTCCAATACTTTGCCCAACTGATGTGAAGAGCAGATTCATTGGAAAAGACCCTGATGCTGGGAAAGATTGAAGGCAGAAGGAGAAGGGGATGACAGAGGATGAGATGGTAGGATGGCCTCACTGACTCAATGGATATCAGGGAGACAGTGAAGGACAGCAGCCTGGCCTGCTGCAGTTCATGGGGTTGCAAAGAGTTAGACACGACTTAGTGACTGAGCAACAACAACCATATATATCATCTATGTTAACTATGCTGCACTGACACAGGATTTGATTGAACACCTTTCAATATCAGTTCCATTTTCACTCTTAGCAGGAAGTTTTAATCCAATGGATCTAATCTGGGTTCAAGGACAAATAGCCCTAACAAAAGATAGAAAGAACTATTGACTTGATGATATTTCTACTTTTCCTTGGCAAAAGCCCTAGCATATGGAACTACAAAGGCCTACCTCATTGGATCAGATGGGAGAGGAAAGGAAACTGAAAAAAAAAAAAAAAAAAATGCACAAATTAAGGTGTCAATGACTTGAAAAATGAAAGTGTGAAAATCATTTAGTCTTTCAGCCCTTTTTGACTTTTTGAGACCCTATGGACTACAGCCCACCAGGCTTCTCTGTCCATGTAATTCTCCAGGCAAGAATACTGGAGTGGGTATCTATTCCCTTCCCCAGGGGATCTTCCTGACCCAGAGATAGAACCCGGGTCTCCTGCATTGTAGGCAGATTCTTAACCATCTGAACCATGAAAGAAGCCCATCAATGATCTAACCAGGCTCAAAACCTAGTTCTGTGGAATCCTGGAAGGCAATAGAGAACTTTTCTTCACCTATTCACTTTTTAGACATGAGAAGAAACACAGAAGCTAATTAAAAATGAAATGCTTAATAAATACAAGGAAACTTTAACCTTAAAATACAGGGATTTTGACACTTAGAGAACAAACTGTGGTTACCAGGGGGAAGAAGGGAAGAGAGAGGGAGTTTGGGAAGGACATGCTATATTTAAAATGAATAACCAACAATGACCTATCATATAGCACAGGGAACTCTGCTCACTATTCTGGAACAAACTAATTGGAAAAATAATTTGATCAAGAATTAGACACATTGACATGTTGTTTAAAAAAAAAAACTGTAAAAAAAAAAATACAAAAGTTTTGTGTTTACCGAACACATGTTTTTTTTGTTTGTTTGTTTGTTTGTTTTTTCTCAGTCATTGTCTTTTTTATTTTTTTTTAATTTTATTTTTAAACTTTACATAACTGTATTAGTTTTGCCAAATATCAAAATGAATCCACCACAGGTATACATGTGTTCCCCATCCTGAACCCTCCTCCCTCCTCCCTCCCCATTCCATCCCTCTGGGTCGTCCCAGTGCACCAGCCCCAAGCATCCAGTATCGTGCATCGAACCTGGAGTGGCACCTCGTTTCATACATGATATTTTACATGTTTCAATGCCATTCTCCCAAATCTTCCCACCCTCTCCCTCTCTCACAGAGTCCATAAGACTGTTCTATACATCAGTGTCTCTTTTGCTGTCTCGTACACAGGGTTATTGTTACCATCTTTCTAAATTCCAGAAATCCCTTGCATTCCTATACACTAATAACGAGAAAACAGAAAGAGAAATTAAGGAAACAATTCCATTCACCATTGCAACGGAAAGAATAAAATACTTAGGAATATATCTACCTAAAGAAACTAAAGACCTATATATAGAAAACTATAAAACACTGGTGAAAGAAATCAAAGAGGACACTAACAGATGGAGAAATATACCATGTTCATGGATTGGAAGAATCAATATAGTGAAAATGTGTATACTACCCAAAGCAATCTATAGATTCAATGCAATCCCTATCAAGCTACCAACAGCATTCTTCACAGAGCTAGAACAAATAATTTCACAATTTGTATGGAAATACAAAAAACCTCGAATAGCCAAAGCAATCTTGAGAAAGAAGAATGGAACTGGAGGAATCAACCTACCTGACTTCAGGCTCTACTACAAAGCCACAGTTATCAAGACAGTATGGTACTGGCACAAAGACAGAAATATAGATCAATGGAACAAAATAGAAAGCCCAGAGATAAATCCACGCACATATGGACACCTTATCTTTGACAAAGGAGGCAAGAATATACAATGGATTAAAGACAATCTCTTTAACAAGTGGTGCTGGGAACTCTGGTCAACCACTTGTAAAAGAATGAAACTAGAACACTTTCTAACACCATACACAAAAATAAACTCAAAATGGATTAATGATCTAAATGTAAGACCAGAAACTATAAAACTCCTAGAGGAGAACATAGGCAAAACACTCTCTTACATACATCACAGCAGGATCCTCTATGACCCACCTCCCAGAATATTGGAAATAAAAGCAAAAATAAACAAATGGGACCTAATTAACCTTAAAAGCTTCTGCACATCAATGGAAACTATTAGCAAGGTGAAAAGACAGCCTTCAGAATGGGAGAAGACAATAGCAAATGAAGCAACTGACAAACAACTAATCTCGAGAATATACAAGCAACTCCTACAGCTCAACTCCAGAAAAATAAATGACCCAATCAAAAAATGGGCCAAAGAACTAAATAGACATTTCTCCAAAGAAGACATACAGATGGCTAACAAACACATGAAAAGATGCTCAACATCACTCATTATCAGAGAAATGCAAATCAAAACCACTATGAGGTACCATTTCACACCAGTCAGAATGGCTGCGATCCAAAAGTCTACAAGTAATAAATGCTGGAGAGGGTGTGGAGAAAAGGGAACCGTCTTACACTGTTGGTGGGAATGCAAACTAGTACAGCCACTATGGAGAACAGTGTGGAGATTCCTTAAAAAACTGGAAATAGAACTGCCTTATGATCCAGCAATCCCACTGCTGGGCATACACACTGAGGAAACCAGAAGGGAAAGAGACACGTGTACCCCAATGTTCATCGCAGCACTGTTTATAATAGCCAGGACATGGAAGCAACCTAGATGTCCATCAGCAGATGAATGGATAAGAAAGCTGTGGTACATATACACAATGGAGTATTATTCAGCCATTAAAAAGAATACATTTGAATCAGTTCTAATGAGGTGGATGAAACTGGAGCCTATTATACAGAGTGAAGTAAGCCAGAAAGAAAAACACCGATACAGTATACGAACACATGTTTTATCATCAGGCTCTGAAACTGTTACATGAAAAATACTGATATGCCAATTAGAAAGAATAACCAAGGAATTTTTCAGCAGAGGGATGAGGTAATTAGTAACTATGCTGTGGTTATTGAAAATAGCCCCTCCTTCCTTCCTTCCATTTTTTCTATTTATTTTCCATTATTTAGACATATGGAAAAGAATAACAATATAAATCATTCAAACTTATAATTAAGTTACATAAATTTTATTGGGTTTAAGGAAATAGTTTAGAAGTTATACTTTGATGTGGAATTTTGGTATAATGGCTAGGGTTTCATAAAACAGTCGTGTGAGATGGGTGGGTAGAGAGCTGCTCTGGAGACAAAGCTGTCTGTCTTAGTTATCTTTGCCATCCTGGTGCTCAGCTCAGCATCTGACACTTAGTAAGCTCTCATTTTTTAATCTGTGAAGAAAATGTTCTCTTAAAGGACCTAGTATGTCCAATTACAGATGCCAATACTACATAATTTTTTATTTAATAACTGATCTTAGAGATGTAACTGGGAACATAGGAAGTTTCCTATCATTTCTTCAACAGCAGGGCTGGAATAGGTATGGAATCATGTGGTCCAAGTTCAAATCCCATCTCCAGCACTCGCTCTCTGTGTGACTCTGGGCAGGCTCCTTACCTCCCTCGGAGTGGCTCTTCTTGCTAGGAAATGTGTATAAGAGGCGAAGTTGCTTCAGAGGACTTTTGGACGGACTAACATGGAAATCCATGCAGAGAGCTTAGGGTGATTGCCTGGTCCATAGAGGACATTCAGTAAATATCAGTTATCACTATTACTCATCCCCTAATATGAAACCATTACATTTTGGATTAGCTCACTGTGTTAATTTTCTGTGGCTGCTGTAACAAATTACTGCAAAATGGGTGGTTTAAAACAACACAAACACTTTCTCACAGTTCTTAAGTTCAAAGTCTGTGTCACTGGGCTGAGATCAAGCTGTTGACAGGACCATGGTCCCTTAGAGGCTCTGCTAGAGGATGTTTTCCACTCTTGCCTCTTTAAGCCTCTGGAGGCTTCCAGTATTTCTTGGCTTATGGCCACAGGGGTCCAATCTCTGCCCCTGGGGTCACTTGATCTTATATTCTGTGTATGTTTGTGTCAGTCTCCTCTGCCTCCCTCTTATAAAGTGAAAGTGAAACTTGTTCAGTCGTGTCTGACTCTTTGCAACCCCATGGACTATACAGTCCATTGAATTCTCCAGGCCAGAACACTGGAGTGGGTAGCCTTTGCCTTCTCCAGGGATCTTCCCAACCCAGGGATCGAAGCCAGGTCTCCCGTATTGCAGGAGGATTCTTTACCTGCTAAGCCACAAGGGAAAGCCCCTTGTAAGGCTACACATTATTGTATTCAGGGCCCACTATGATAATCTCTTCAATCTCAAGAATCTTAAACTTAATAACAATTAAAAATCTTTTTTGATATAAAGTGATCTTCGTGGACTTCCCAGGTGGTGCTGGTGGTAAAGAACCCACCTGCCAGTGCAGGAAACGTAAGAGACATGGGTATGATCCCTGGGTTGGGAAGATCCCCTGGAATAGGGCATGGCAACTCACTCCAGTATTCTTGCCTGGAGAATCCCCATGGACAGAGGAGCCTGGCAGGCCACAGTCCCTAGGGTCTCAAAGGGTCAGACAAAACGAATTTATCAAGCATGCATGCAAGGTGATCTTCACAGGTTCCAGAGATTAAGACCTGGATATCTTTGGGGGTACCATTATCTAACCTACCATATTTATACCTCAGAAATCAGAGGATTTACTTCCCCAACTGCAGGGGGGTAGTCTGTCTATCTTTCTGTCTGTGTGTCTGTCTCTCTCATACTCGTAATCCCTTTTTCTCTCCTCTTCCTCTAACCCTTGTCCCACTTACCTAATTATATATGTCAAGTGGTTTGACCAAACAAGAGTTTTGTTAATGTACCTACTGAAAGACTGGGATAGGCAGCTGCAAGCCGAAGTCAGAACTCACATCTCTGCAAGGTGTACTTATTGCCATCCAGTCACAAAATGGCTGTTCCAGACCCAGGGATTCAAGATAGGAAGAAGAGTGTTTCCAGTAACTTCTGTCTGTTTATCAGTAAACCAAAACTTTCCCTCTCTCAGGAGGGAAACTTTCAGGAGATATCTTTTTAGGTCTTATTTGCCAGAGGTGTGTCTCTAGACCCTGAGGAAGCTGAGAAAAGATGATAAATCTTTTCTCACATGGATAATGGAAAGCATCAAGGCAGATCAGAGATAACTGCTGCCTAAGCCAAGCAACAGTATCTACAGGATACCTGGTCTGAAGAAATGCTGGGGAGAGGGTGTGCTGGGCAGGGGAGCAAGGAGAAACAGACTTGGAACCCTAATGAAGAGCTGCAAGGAGTCAGATATGAGACTATATAGTTCCATATAGCCTCTCATGTCATCTTCACATGAATCATTTGAGATCATAATTAGTGTTCCCACTTTGCAGAGAAGAAAGTAAGATACATACTCTAGTAGGCAGAGTTAATAAATGATGAACCCATGAATAAAACTGAACTGTGTCTAAATCCAGACACTACACTCTTTCTAGCATTCGAAAAGAAGTTTCAGATCAGTCAGCACATCTGTGGCTGACATTTTTCCCTAGCAGTCACTCTTATTCAAAAGCTATTCTATTTTGACCATGTTGACCAAAACTCAGAGTGCTTCCCCAAGATCATAAATCTAGTCCAGGGCTGCGGTTATGAGGGCAGCTAAAATGCTCTGGTTCCATCACACACTTGTCCTGAGAGGCAGAGCCTGGTCACCACACTGTAATGTGCAGCTGAGATGGGAATGTGACACAGTGGGCCCAAGAGCTTGTCCTCACCCTAGACTTTGGGATCCCTGGGCTGCCTGTGTTGCATGTGAAGCTTTTCATCAAGAATCATTGGCTAAATTGTATTTGCACGTGGCAAGTACTGACAGGAATGCAAACCAAGCCTTGCTGCTGACATTTGGAGTTAAATCAGACTTATGTCTCCAATTCTGCCTTTAAGACATGAGTTTCCAAATATATTGCTGAGAGATTTTTACAGAGAAGATCCATTGGTAGAGGTTGGATCATTATTAAAGAAAGGCAAATCCATGTTTAAAAGTTTCTATAAACATAGAAACATTTAGACAAGAAGAAATATATATATATATATATATATATGTATATATATGCATACAATTCAAAAATCTGCCCCAGAACTGAACCATTTTTGATGATCTGAAGTTTATCTCATACCCTCATCTCCTTTCCCTTGAACTAATCTAGTGTTTTCTTTTCCTGTTTGGTTTACATAATTCAAACTCATCAGTTTCTGTGTTTTATGAAACCAATAGAGAAAAAGAAAAAAATTTGGCCCACTAATAAAAACACACTGTACAATGCAAAACAAGTTTTAGATTTATGTTTTGTTCTGATAAAGTGTAATGATTGTAGCAACACAAATAGGCAGTTATCAAGAGGATCTCAGATCCTAAACAATGAATTTATTCCCTTACAGTTAAAGAATGTTCTACACAGTGAAAATACAAGACAGGATTTCATAATTTGCACATTCTTGGAGATGGAGGGGAATTATTGACTTCATTCATCCCTGAAAATACACCCATCTCTCTATGGCTCTGGAGGAATACATAAGTTCTAGAAGACATGGGAGTAAGGGTATCAGCCCCTAGGAGAGATCCAGAACCTTTAAAGTGATGAAAACTGAAGAAAATAAAAAAGAACTCTCTTTCAAATCATTATGATGTACACCTTTAACTTAAACAGTGGTATGTGTCAATTATATTTCAATAAAACTGGAAGGAAAAAAGAGATCTCCTCTCAGCTTGTGGAAACACAGACTGGGTTTAGACCCAGTTTCTGTATCACTCAAAGCCAGTAAGTCCAACCCATCAGACCCTTCATGTCTACACTTGACCACTTTCTTTAATTACTGGCCAGCAAGAATGGTCCCAGAGATAAACACCAAAAGCTAGTGGATTTACCACTTTAGACCCATGTGCTGGCTTAGTCGTCCAGTCATGTCTGACTCTTTGCGACCCCATGAACTTTAGCCCACAAGTCTCCTCTGTTCATGGGATTCTCCAGGCAAGAGTACTGGAGTGGGTAGTCATTCCCTTCTCCAGGGGATCTTTCCAACCCAAGACTGAATGTGGGTCTCCTGTATTGCAGGCAGATTCTTTACTGTCTGAGCCACCAGGGGAAGGCCATAGACCCACGTGTGACACCAGTTGTCAGGAAGAGATTTTGTGTTACAGCCCTATTAGATTTGTCAAGGCTCTGGCTCCCCCTAAATCTGCCTGAAGAGGCTGAATAATTCTACCTATAAGTACAAGAAAGTTATTCCCCCACAGGGATGAACTTGGACAGAAGCAAAACAGAAGATGGAGGAAAGTCAGCAGATAAATTACTCACCCTCTTCCTCTATGGGCAGTTCTAAGACATAGTAACCTGTACAACTTTTCTAAAGATGTTCTGCAAGATGAACAACCAGTTGTGTATTTTGCAAAGCTATGGCCAGTTCAGTAATGCACCCACTGTCCTTCACTCTAGATTTCCCAAGACTGAATCCTGAATAAAGTATTAGCTTCTAAGTTATACCACAGGCTTTATTTCCTAAAGAACCCATGTTAAGACAAAGAGTGATAAGAATCACACCTTCTCCCTGAAGTAGTTTATAAGGCATTATTGAAGTTTAAGGAGTGCAGAGATTTGTCTGGTACAATCCAGGGATGGTCACAAACCTAAGTCAGAGCCGAAATGAAGCAGAGAAACTATGCTGTCCTATGGAAATGAGAATAGAATTGGGAATCACACTTACCTGTGCCCAACAAAGATTGGAGAGAGGAAGAACTGGAATTCTCCTGTAAGACTGGACTCCATCTCACTTCTCAGATCACAGTGAGGTCCTTTAAAAAGGGCATTCCATTAGAAGAGTAGGCTGAATTTTCAGTCACAAATCAGTGAAAGGAAGGAAGAAGATGGGACGAATGTGAAAAAGAATTTTCTTCCAAATCTTTATTTCTGGGCCTGCAAACAAAAGACTCGTCCAAAATGTTAGGAAGAGATTACCTTTCAATTCAGTTCAGATCAGTTGCCCAGTCATGTCCGACTCTTGGCGACCCCATGAATCACAGCATGCCAGGCCTCCCTGTCCATCACCATCTCCTGGAGTTCACTCAAACTCACATCCATAGAGTCGGTGATGCCATCCAGCCATCTCATCCTCTGTTGTCCCCTTTTCCTCCTGCCGCCAATCCCTCCCAGCATCAGAGTCTTTTCCAATGAGTCAACTCTTCGCATGAGGTAGCCAATGTACTGGAGTTTCAGCTTTAGCATCATTCCTTCCAAAGAACACCCAGGGATGATCTTTAGAATGGACTGATTGGATCTCCTTGCAGTCCAAGGGACTCTCAAGAGTCTTCTCCAACACCACAGTTCAAAAGCATCAATTCTTTGGTGCTCAGCTTTCTTCACAGTCCAACTCTCACATCCATACATGATCACTGGAAAAACCATAGCCTTGACTAGACGGACCTTTGTTGGCAAAGTAATGTCTCTGCTTTTGAATATGCTATCTAGATTGGTCATAACTTTCCTTCCAAGGAGAAAGCGTCTTTTAATTTCATGGCTGCAGTCACCATCTGCAGTAATTTTGGAGCTCCAAAAAATAAAGTCTGACACTGTTTCCACTGTTTCCCCATGTATTTCCCATGAAGTGATGGGACCAGATGCCATGATCTTCGTTTTCTGAATGTTGAGCTTTAAGCCAACTTTTTCACTCTCCTCTTTCACTGTCATCAAGAGGCTTTTTAGTTCCTCTTCACTTTCTGCCATAAGGGTGGTGTCATCTGCATATCTGAGGTGATTGGTATGTCTTCCGCCAATTTTGATTCCAGCTTGTGTTTCTTCCAGTCCAGCATTTCTCATGATGTACTCTGCACAGAAGTTAAATAAGCAGGGTGACATTATACAGCCTTGATGTACTCCTTTTCCTATTTGGAACCAGTCTGTTGTTCCATGTCCAGTTCTAACTGTTTCTTCCTGACCTGCATATAGATTTCTCAAGAGGCAGATCAGGTGGTCTGGTATTCCCATCTTTTTCAGAATTTCCCACAGTTTATTGTGATCCACACAGTCAACGGCTTTGGCATAGTCAATAAAGCAGAAATAGATGTTTTTCTGGAACTCTCTTGCTTTTTCCATGATCCAGCGGATGTTGGCAATTTGATCTCTGGTTCCTCTGCCTTTTCTAAAACCAGCTTGAACATTTGGAAGTTCACGGTTCACGTATTGCTGAAGCCTGGCTTGGAGAATTTTGAGTATGACTTTACTAGCATGTGAGATGAGTGCAATTGTGCGGTAGTTTGAACATTCTTTGGCATTGCCTTTCTTTGGGATTGGAATGAAAACTGACCTTTTCCAGTCCTGTGGCCACTGCTGAGTTTTCCAAATTTGCTGGCATACTGAGTGCAACACTCTCACAGCATCATCTTTCAGGATTTGAAAGAGCTCAACTGGAATTCCATCACCTCCACTAGCTTTGTTCATAGTGATGCTTTCTAAGGCCCACTTGACTTCACATTCCAGGGTGTCTGGCTCTAGATCAGTGATCACACCATTGTGATTATCTTGCTTGTGAAGATCTTTTTTGTACAGTTCTTCCATGTATTCTTGCCACCTCTTCTTAATATCTACTGCTTATGTTAGGTCCATACCATTTCTGTCCTTTATCAAGCCCATCTTTGCATGAAATGTTCCCTTGGTATCTCTAATTTTCTTGAAGAGATCTCTAATTTTTCCCATTCTGCTGTTTTTCTCTATTTCTTTGCACTGATCGCTGAGGAAGGCTTTCTTATCTCTTCTTGCTATTCTTTGGAACTCTGCATTCAGATGCTTATATCTTTCCTTTTCTCCTTTGCTTTTCACTTCTCTTCTTTTCATAGCTATTTGTAAGGCCTCCTCAGACAGCCAATTTGCTTTTTTGCATTTCTTTCCCATGGGGATGGTCTTGATCCCTGTCTCCTGTACAATGTCACGAACCTCCGTGCATAGGTCATCAAGCACTCTATGTATCAGATCTAGTCCTTTAAATCTATTTCCCACTTCCACTGTATAATCAAAAGGGACTTAATTTAGGTCATACCTGAATGGTCTAGTGGTTTTCCCTACTTTCTTTAAGTCTGAATTTGGCAATAAGGAGTTCATGATCTGAGCCACAGTCAACTCCTGGTCTTGTTTTTGTTGACTGTATAGAGCTTCTCCATCTTTGGCTGCAAAGAATATAATCAATTGAATTTCGGTGTTGACCATCTGGTGATGTCCATGTGTAGAGTCTTCTCTTGTGTTGTTGGAAGAGAGTGTTTGCTATGACCAGTGCATTCTCTTGGCAAAACTCTACTAGCCTTTGCCCTGCTTCATTCCGTATTCCAAGGCCAAATTTACTTGTTACTCCAGGTGTTTCTTGACTTCCTACTTTTGCATTCCAGTCCCCTATAATGAAAAGGACATATTTTTTGGGTGTTAGTTCTAAAAGGTCTTGTAGGTCTTCATAGAACCGTTCAACTTCAGCTTCTTCAGTGTTACTGGTTGGGGCATAGACTTGGATTACTGTGATATTGAATGGTTTGCCTTGGAAACGAACAGAGATCATTCTGTCGTTTTTGAGATTGCATCCAAGTACTGCATTTCGGACTCTTTTGTTGACCATGATGGCTACTCCATTTCTTCTAAGGGATTCCTGCTCATAGTAGTTGATATAATGGTCATCTGAGTTAAATTCACCCATTCCAGTCCATTTTAGTTCGCTGATTCCTACAATGTCGACATTCACTCCTGCCATCTCTTGTTTGACCACTTCTAATTTGCCTTCATTCATGGACCTAACATTCCAGGTTCCTATGAATATTGCTCTTTATAGCATCGGACCTTGCTTCTATCACCAGTCACATCCACAACTGGGTATTGTTTTTGCTTTGGCTCCATCCCTTCATTCTTTCTGGAGTTATTTATCCACTGATCTCCAGTAGCATATTGGGCACCTACCAACCTGGGGAGTTCCTCTTTCAGTATCCTATCATTTTGCCTTTTCATACTGTTCATGGGGTTCTCAAGGCAAGAATACTGAAGTGGTTTGCCATTCCCTTCTCCAGTGGACCACATTCTGTCAGATCTCTCCACCATGACCCGCTTGTCTTGGGTGGCCCCACAGGGCATGGCTTAGTTTCATTGAGTTAGACAAGGCTGTGATCCTAGTGTGATTAGATTGACTTTTTCTGTGATTATGGTTTCAGTGTGTCTGCCCTCTGATGCCCTCTTGCATCAGACCGTCTTATTTGATGAGCCTTTAGCAGATGTGAAAGTTCATGAGGACTTGCCTGAGGAAAAGGGAAATTTCCCCAAGATTGCAGCTTCACTCATGTCGGCAAATCCTTGCCTGTCGTTACTTGACACAAGTCAAACAATCCAGTGCATTGCACCAAGTATATGAGTGGCCATCCAAAGTTAGGACTTTCAGTGTTAGGTCTGTCTACTAGTTTTGTGATGTTCGTCAAGTCGGATCAATGTTCTGAGTATTAACATCCTCTGTGGGCTCCAGCTAACATTCACAAGATTATTAGCTGAAACAATGAGGTAATATGAGATATCTTTTTAAATTTCTAACTCAGTTTAAATGTTTTTTACCAGGAAGTACAAAATAACCAATGTGGCAAAGTCATGAAGGCATTAATTGTCATCGTTATTGTTGGCCAGAAACCCAGAAGTAATTGTGAGCGTTGGTGAATCCTGCCACCTAGTCAGCATCCTCGCACAGCTCTCTTCAGTTATCTAGCTTTTCCCTTGAGTTTGCCACGGCTGCAAACAGCATGTCCTCACACTGCTGCTGCTAAGTCACTTCAGTCATGTCCGACTCTGTGCGACCCCATAGATGGCAGCCCACCAGGGTCCCCCATCCCTGGGATTCTCCAGGCAAGAACACTGGAGTGGGTTGCCATTTCCTTCTCCAATGCATGAAAGTGAAAAGTGAAAGTGAAGTTGTGTCTGACTTTTAGCAACCCCATGGACTGCAGCCCACCAGGCTCCTCCATCCATGGGATTTTCTAGGCAAGAGTACTGGAGTTGGGTGCCATTGCCTTCTCCCATGTCTTCACACAGTTTTATTGAAAAGTAGGAAGGGGAAAGTAGGAGAGAGGAAAGAGTCTCTTCTGTGTTTTCCTTTTCTAATCAGAAGCAAGAAAACTCTTAAAAGTCCCCACAGACTTCCCCTCAGTTCTCATTGGCCAGAACAGGCTTATATACCCCACTCTAAGCCAATCACAAATAAGAAGGTCAGTTCAATTCAGTTGCTTAGTTGTGTCCAACTCTTTGCAATCCTGTGGACTGCAGCATGCCAGGCCTCCCTGTCCATCACCAACTCCCAGAGCTTGCTCATGTCCATTGAGTCAGTGATGCCATCCAACCATCTCATCCTCTGTTGTCCCCTTCTCCTCCTGCCTTCAGTCTTTCCCAGCATCAGGGTCTTTTCAAATGAGTCAGTTCTTCGCATCAAGTGGCCAGAGTATTAGAGTTTCAGCTTCAGCATTAGTCCTTCCAATGAATATTCAGGACTGATTTCCTTTAGGATGGACTGGTTGGATCTCTTTGCAGTCAAAGGGACTCTAAAGAGTCTTCTCCAACACCACAGTTCAAAAGCATCAATTCCTCAATGCTCAGCTTTCTTTATAGTCCATACATTACTACTGGAAAAACCATAGCTTTTACTAGACAGACCTTTGTCAGCAAAGTAATGTCTCTGCTTTTTAATATGTCTTCTTTTTAATTGGTTAGTCATAGCTTTTCTTCCAAGGGGCATGTGTCTTTTAATTTCGTGACTGCAGTCACCATCTGTAGTGATTTTGGAAATAAAGTCTGTCACTGTTTCCATTGTTTCCCCATCTATTTGCCTTGAAATGATGGGGCCGGATGCCATGATCTTCATTTTATGAATGTTGAGTTTCAAGCCAGGTTTTTCACTCTCTTCTTTCACTTTCATCAAGAGGCTCTTCAGTTCCTTTTCATTTTCTGCCACAAGGGTGGTGTCATCTGCATATCTGAGGTTTTGATATTTCCGCCGACAGTCTTGATTCCAGCTTGGGCTTCATCCAGCCTGGCATTTCACATGCTGTACTCTGTATGTAAGTTAAATAAACAGGATGACAATATCTAGCCTTGATGTATTCTTTTTCCAATTTGGAACCAGTCTGTTGTCTCATGTTCAGTTCTAACTGTTGTTTCTTTGATCTGCATACAGATTTCTCAGGAGGCAAGTCAGGTGGTCTGGTATTCCTATCTCTTGAAGAATTTTCCACAGTTTGTTGTGATCCACACAGTCAAAGGCTTTGACATAGTCCATAAAGCAGAAGTGAAGCGAAGTGAAGTGAAGTTGCTCAGTCGTGTCCGCCTCTGCAACCCCATGGACTGTAGCCTACCAGGCTCCTCTGTCCATGGGATTCTCCATGCAAGAATACTGGAGTGGGTTGCCATTTCCTTCTCCAGGAGATTTTCCTGACCCAGGGATTGAATCTGGGTCTCCTGCATTATAGGCAGACGCTTTACTGTCTGAGCCACCAGGGAAGTCCAAAGCAGAAGTTGATGTTTTTTTGGAACTCTCTTGCTTTTTTGATGATCCAACAGATGTTGGCAATTTGATCTCTGATTCCTCTGCCTTTTTAAAATCCAGCTTGAACATCTAGAAGTTCTCAGTTTATGTACTGTTGAAGTCTGTCTTGGAGAATTTTGAGCATTTCTTTGCTCATGTGTGAGATGAGTGCAAATGTATGGTAGTTTGAAAATTCTTTGCCATGCCTTTATTTGGGATTGGAATGAAAACAGACCTTCTCCAGTCCTGTGGCCACCAATGAGTTTTCCAGATTTACTGGCATATTGAGTGCAGCACTTTCACAGCATCATCTTTTAGGATTTGAAATAGCTCAGCTGGAATTCCATCATCTCTACTAGCTTTGTTCATAGTGATGCTTCCTAAGGCCTACTTGATTTCACACACCAGGATATATGGCTCTAGGTAAGTGATCACACCATCATGGTTATCTGGGTCATTAAGATCTTTTTTGTATGGTTCTGTGTATTCTTGCCACTTCTTCTCAATATCTTCTGCTTCTCTTAATATCTTATCTTCTCTGTTTCTGTCCTTTATTGTGCCCATCTTTGCATGAAAATTTCCCTTGGTATCTCTAATTTTCTTGAAGAGATCTCTAGTCTTTCCTATTCTATTGTTTTCCTCTATTCCTTTGCACTGATCACTGAGGAAGTCTTTCTTATCTCTCCTTGCTATTCTTGGGAACTCTGCATTCAGAAGGGTATATCTTTCCTTTGCTCCTTTGCCTTTAGCTTCTCTTCTTTTCTAAGCTATTTGTAAGGACTCCTCAGACAGCCATTTTGCCTTTTTGCATTGCTTTTTCTTGGGGATGGTCTTGATCACTGCCTCCTATACAATGTCATGAACCTCCATTCATAGGTCTTCAGGCACTCTGTCTATCAGATCTAATCCCTGAAGAAATGTTCTTTTCAGTTCAGTTCAGTTCAGTTCAGTCGCTCAGTCGTGTCCGACTCTTTGCGACCCCATGAATCTCAGCATGCCAAGCCTCCCTGTCCATCACCAACTCCCGGAGTTCACCCAAAATCATGTGCATCGAGTCGGTGATGCCATCCAGCCATCTCATCCTCTGTCGTCCCCTTTTCCTCCTGCCTCCAATCCCTCCCAGCATCAGGGTCTTTTCCAGTGAGTCAACTCTTTACATGAGGTGGCCAAAGTATTGGAGTTTCAGCTTCAGCATCAGTACTTCCAATGAACACCCAGGACTGGTCTCCTTTTAGGATGGACTGATGGAGTTAGGTGTGTCCAATTTGGTTTAATCCAATCACCATTCACTCCCAGGCTGGGGGAGGAACTCCGTCCCTTCCCAAAGCCCATTACCATCAGATAGGTAAACAGAAAAAGAGTTTTATTGCCACAGAAGTGGTGATGACCATTGGCCAAGTGATTGTCAAAATTTAAAAGTGTTAAACAGGTAGCATTTTTAAAATACACTGTATGTCAAATATAAATAAAGATTAAGAACAAGTTTCTGTCCTTAAGGATCTTGAGATTTAACCTAGGAAACAGTTTTATTGAAATCAGGAGAATCTAGTTTGAGAATCTGTTTTTTGTATGAATTTGGATTCCCACTACTTTCAAAGCAGTGATCAGGGTAATAGGTGTATGCTGTATTTACCATTTGATCAATCCATTCTGCAAAGATATAAAAAAAAAAAAAAAGGGATACCTTCCCATTGAAAATAAATCCCTGTTTATTGAAACTGGGAGTTAAAATTGCATTTCTAATCTTTACAGATATAAAAAGAAAGCTGATTTCTTTGCTTTCTCTGCTTGGGTTCTGATGTACATAAAAATTGTTGTGCATCCCTCCCTGGGGGCTCTATCTTCTAGCAGACCACAGCCTTTCCAGGCCTCCAAACATGCTAACCTGTGGGCAGTGATACCTAGTAGAAGGGAGTCATTTCATCATCTTTCATTTGATAGGACTGTTGACAGAAATGGTACAGCCTGATCTCAAGAATTAAAAGCAGAGACAGGTGTTTGGGAATTTAGAAACAAACTCTTTATCTGTACAGAAAAGAACAGATAACAGTTCCTGGAAGTCCCCCCTGCCAACCGCCCTCTTCCTGTCTTTATTTTCCTTTGCCTCTGTGTTTGAAAATTCTGTCTTGCTATTAGTTTTTAATGAAACCAGTATGTTTATCATATTTGACAGCAGGCTTGGTTGTTTGCAATTCAGGGCTATGTTATTTTTTTCCTCACACAGATTCAACTGGCAACCTCTGCGGATTCCTTTGCACAAAAATGACACCAAAGTTCTAGTGGCAAGAAACAAATTCTACACCTCAGTAATTCTGCCAGCAAGATAAAGTATTGCCAACTGAGTTTTATTTTCCTAAGGGGGAAAAAAAAAAAAACAGAAAGGATAAAATTTAAATTTGGACAAGAAAACATGCTTCCATATTGTAATGGAGCAGTGGGCTTCAGAGCTTTCTATGATTCTAAATGCTTGGTTGATACTTCAGCAGCCTCTTCAGACTTATCATTTACCACTATGTCAAAAGATCTTTGACTCTGCAAACAGACTTGATTAGCGTGACTAAGTCTCATAGTCTCAAAGCTACAGGCATCACTGGATAAATAGTAAATAATAAGAAACATGTTGCAACATTCATTGTCAAATTATATTCTCCATTTTTTCTTACATCTATGAATTTCTAGGAAAATGAAGTTCTGCAGTTTCATTAAATTATCTAGATGTCATTTAAGAAGAAAAAAGAAAACAGCTTTAGTATAATTTCAACTGTCTCCTTCATGACAGACACAAATACATGGAAAACTCTGGACTTTGTAAAGATTTTCCCTTGTCCTGACCATCCAGTCAACCCACAGAACCACAGCTTCTTTTCCCATCACTGCCAGACTTTTCAGAAGAAACTTTACGTTTTTTTCTTCATTTCTCCATTCCTTTTTCATAATAATCTTTCTCCCTCCACCCATCTGTGTAATGGTTTCTCAAAGTGCTGTGATCTCTTTACAAATGCACAAAGTTTTTAAAAATATCTATTACTCTTATTCCATTTGTCCTTATTCGTAGGCTTTGAAAGACAGCATCAGATCAGATCAGATCAGTCACTCAGTCGTGTCCGACTCTTTGCGACCCCATGAATCGCAGCACGCCAGGCCTCCCTGTCCATCACCAACTCCCGAAGTTCACTCAGACTCACATCCATCGAGTCAGTGATGCCATCCAGCCATCTCATCCTCTGTTGTCCCCTTCTCCTCCTGCCCCCAATCCCTCCCAGCATCAGAGTCTTTTCCAATGAGTCAACTCCTCGCATGAGGTGGCCAAAGCACTGGAGTTTCAGCTTTAGCATCATTCCTTCCAAAGAAATCCCAGGGCTGATCTCCTTCACAATGGACTGGTTGGATCTCCTTGCAGTCCAAGGGACTCTCAGGAGTCTTCTCCAACACCACAGTTCAAAAGCATCAATTCTTCAGCATTCAGCCTTCTTCACAGTCCAACTCTCACATCCATACATGACCACAGGAAAAACCATAGCCTTGACTAGACAGACCTTTGTTGGCAAAGTAATGTCTCCGCTTTTGAATATGCTATCTAGGTTGGTCATAACTTTCCTTCCAAGGAGTAAGCGTCTTTTAATTTCATGGCTGCAGTCACCATCTGCAGTGATTTTGGAGCCCAGAAAAATAAAGTCTGACACTGTTTCCACTGTTTCCCCATCTATTTCCCATGAAGTGATGGGACCAGATGCCATGATCTTCCTTTTCTGAATGTTGAGCTTTAAGCCAACTTTTCCACTCTCCACTTTCACTTTCATCAAGAGGCTTTTTAGTTCCTCTTCACTTTCTGCCATAAGGGTGGTGTCATCTGCATATCTGAGGTGATTGATATTTCTCCCGGCAATCTTGATTCCAGCTTGTGTTTCTTCCAGTCCAGTGTTTCTCATGATGTACTCTGCATAGAAGTTAAATAAACAGGGTGGCAGTATACAGCCTTGACGAACTCCTTTTCCTATTTGGAACCAGTCTGTTGTTCCATGTCCAGTTCTAACTGTTGCTTCCTGACCTGCATACAGATTTCTCAAGAGGCAGATCAGGTGGTCTGGTATTCCCATCTCTTGAAGAATTTTCCATAGTTCATTGTGATCCACACAGTCAACGGCTTTGGCATAGTCAATAAAGCAGAAATAGATGTTTTTCTGGAACTCTCTTGCTTTTTCTATGATCCAGCAGATGCTGGCAATTTGATCTCTGGTTCCTCTGCCTTTTCTGAAACCAGCTTGAACATCAGGAAGTTCACGGTTCACATATTGCTGAAGCCTGGCTTGGAGAATTTTGAGCATTACTTTACTAGCGTGTGAGATGAGTGCAATTGTGCGGTAGTTTGAGCATTCTTTGGCATTGCCTTTCTTTGGGATTGGAATGAAAACTGACCTTTTCCAGTCCTGTGGCCACTGCTGAGTTTTCCAAATTTGCTGGCATATTGAGTGCAGCCCTTTCACAGCATCATCTTTCAGGATTTGAAAGAGCTCAACTGGAATTCCATCACCTCCACTAGCTTTGTTCGTAGTGATGCTTTCTAAGGGCCACTTGACTTCACATTCCAGGATGTCTGGCTCTAGGTCAGTGATCACACCATCGTGATTATCTGAGTCATGAAGATCTTTTTTGTACAGTTCTTCTGTGTATTCTTGCCACCTCTTCTTAATATCTTCTGCTTCTGTTAGGTCCATACCATTTCTGTCCTTTATTGAGCTCATCTTTGCATGAAATGTTCCTTTGGTATCTCTGATTTTCTTTAAGAGACCCCTAGTCTTTCCCATTCTGTTGTTTTCCTCTATTTCTTTGCATTGATCGCTGAAGAAGGCTTTCTTATCTCTTCTTGCTATTCTTTGGAACTCTGCATTCGGATGTTTATATCTTTCCTTTTCTCCTTTGCTTTTCGCATCTCTTCTTTTCATAGCTATTTGTAGGGCCTCCCCAGACAGCCATTTTGCTTTTTTGCATTTCTTTTCCATGGGAATGGTCTTGATCCCTGTCTCCTGTACAATGTCACGAACCTCATTCCATAGTTCATCAGGCACTCCATCTATCAGATCTAGTCCCTTAAATCTATTTCTCACTTCCACTGTATAATCATAAGGGATTTGATTTAGGTCATACCTGAATGGTCTAGTGGTTTTCCCTACTTTCTTCAATTTAAGTCTGAATTTGGCAATAAGGAGTTCATTATAGGGGACTGGAATGCAAAAGTAGGAAGTCAAGAAAAACAGCATACTCACCTGAAAATCCTGTTAAACTTAATCATATGTTCAGATTCTCCTAAATGCAAGTATTCTCCAGAAGATTCCTAGGACTTCAGCCTTTTTCATCTCAGACTTTCTCATCTACTCCTGTGGCTACAAATATCTGCCACTTCTGCATCTATCTCTGAATGTTATTTCTCATCTAAACAGTAGACTGTCTTGTGAGATGCTAAGTTTAATCAGCATAAAGGTGCACCTTGGCACTTCAAAAAATTCCCTTTTGTCCAAACCTATTTCTGCACCTTCTAGTTATCTTCCCCCAAAACCATGATTAAGACACAAGGGTTATCTATGGCTCTTCCTTCTTTTGAACTTCTAACATCCAATCAGTTGTTCAGTTATCTCTCGTGGATGTCTGCAGTTATTTCCTCATCTAAGCCACTGCTTTTTTGTTTTTGTTTGTTTGTTGATCTTGCTGCATCGGGTCCTAGTTGCAGCCCATGAGATGTCTGTTGTGTCATGAGGGATCTTCTGTTGCAGCACACGGACACTCCAGCCATGGCACACAAGCTCAGTTGTAATGGACAGGCTTAGTCACCCTGTAGCCCAGGGTCTTTTCCCCAACCAGGGACTGAACCATGTCGTCTGCATTGCAAGGTGGATTCTTAACTGCTGGATGACTGAGGAAGTCCCTAAGCCATAGTTTTTACTGCCATGTTCAAGATCAATTTTCTATTACCTCTTTTCTAAGCCATTCCAATAAATATTTATTCTCTTTCCACCTCTTGCCACTTGTCCTTTCCCGGTCACAGTGATTTTCCTAATGTACAGTTCTGACCATGTCAGTCATGACTCGAAAGATATCTATGCTTTCTCCATTTTCTACAGGATAAAGATCAGTGTTTAGTTTAGCATTTAAGGTCCTTTATAAATAGGGTGTTAGAAAACTTTGCAATCTTAAAAACTCTTGTGTAGAATGCATTGTTTTAGCTTACCACAAAGAAGGACTTGCCAGAGGACTGTAAATAAATAAATAAGAAAGAGTAAGCTGTTTTTGTCTTTTTTTTAAATTGGATGGCGAAACATGTTTTTTTAAAGAATGATTGTATTGCCATCTGCTGGAATGATTAGAGCACAACATTTGAAGCAACTTTTTTTCAAATGTGTGAAAGGTTTGGTTTCAATATTCAAAAATTCTCTCTGAATACGGGTTTTAATGTCTAATAGAATAGCACACAAAATTACAATTAACAAATTGACAAGGGCTTTGCTTATACGAGACTGTGAATATTCACCCTTTTTTACTGAGAATATTCCAGTTGAGTCCAAGAATAAAATGATTATTTTTATGAGAATAAAAGTGCTTGTCTAATATCAGGTGACTTTCAGAAATCACATTTTTTGATGCTACTCAACAGTTCAAAGGTTTCCTTCTCAACCTTTGAAACTCAGAACTAGAATTATCTTTCCCAGTGAAGGATTCCTATGCCAAGTCTCCCCCTTCTTGAATTCATATTTGCATGTACCCTTCATTTGGGAGATTAAACAGATTGCAATATATTGACATGTACATTTCCTGTGTTTACCTCTCAATATGCAGTCATACTTGAGGAGCTGGTCTCTAAAGTCAAACTACCTCTTTCAAAATGTAAATTTGACACTTACTAGCTATTAATTAATATTTTGGTGATTAGCTCCCCCCCCCCCCCCCCGTCAAACAGATATCACAATACTTTCCTCAGAGGGTTGTTAGAAAAATTATTTTAACAAAAATTATAAAATCACTAAAAACAGTGCTGCCATATAGCAAACCCTTAAGAATTCATAGCTGGCATCATGCATATTGCTACAGATAGGATAGGATTCTTGTGCAAAAATAATCCCAAGAGGTAGCAGTGAGTCCAATTCACAATAGTACTATTATTAAATGACAGATTTTTATTAGCTAGTTTTAAATTAATTCGATTTTTGAAGTATAATTTACGTACACTAAAATTTATTATTTGATGAATTTTGACAATAGTTGAATAGCCATAACCACAATTAAGATAAAGAATTATCTATCACCCTAATGTATCTTATGGCTTTTTCACATATCCCTTGTTCCTACCTCCAACAGCTAGGAGCCCCCAGGCTCTAGCAACCACCGAATCTATTATATGTCACTATAGCTTTCATTTTCCAGAACTCTATATGAATGGAATCATACCATATGCTTTCTTTTGTTTTGGATTCTGTTTCTTAGGGTAACAATTTTAAGATCCATCTATGTTGTTTTGTATAACAGTAGTTCATTCTTTTTTATTACATATTAGTATTTCATAGATTTTTGGATTGCTTCTATGTTTCTGCCACTGTGAATAAGGTTGTTATGAAAATTTGCACACAAGATTGTGTGCACTCTTGGCAATATTTTTCTGAATAAATCTCCTCAGACAAGGAGACAAAAGTAAAAATAAACAAATAGAACTATATCAAACTAAAAGCTTCTGCACGGCAAAGGAAACAGTCAAGCAAACATAAAGACAACCTACCAGATGGGAGAAGATATTTGCAAATCGTTTATCTGATAAGGGGTTAATGTCCAAAATATAGAAAGAACTCATACAACTCAACACCAACAAAAATAAACAACTTAATTTAAAAAATGGGCAAGGGGTTGAATAGTTTTTTTTCCAAAAAAGACATAGATGGTCAACAGTCACATCAAAAGATGTTCAGTATCACTAGTTATTAGGGAAACACAAGTCCAAACCACAGTGAACTATCACATCACAACTGTTAGAATGATTAAGAAATAACAAGTGTTGGAAAGGAGGTGAAGAAACACCACACACCCTGTTCATGGGAATGTAAATCGGTGCAGCCACTATGGAAAACAATATGGAAATTCCTCAAAATATTAAGAATAGAACTAGCATGTGGCCCAGCTATTCCACTTCTGAGTATTTTTTGAAGAATATGAAAACCTAATTCAAAAAGATTTATGCACCCCTATGTTCATGGTAGCATTTATCTATAATATCCAAGATACAGAAATAACTCACCATTGGATGAATGGATGTAAAGATGATGTGGTAATATATACACAGTGAAATACTACTAAGCCAGAAAAAAATGAAATCTCGCCATTTGCAACAACATAAATGGATCTTGAGGTATTATTCTAAGTGAAATAAGTCAGATGGAGAAAGGCAGATACCTTATGAATTCACTCATATGTAGTATATAAATAAATAGACAAAGCAAAAGTAAACACACAGATAAAGAGAACAGAGCAGTGGTTACCAGAAGGGAAAGGGAGGTCTAAGTGGGTAAAGGGGATTATGTGTCATGGTGGACAGAAACTAAGCTTTTGCTGGTGAGCACACTATAGTGTATGACTGCATGTGTGCTCAGGCACTTCAGTCATGTCCAACTCTTTGCAGCCTCATGGACTGTAACTCACCAGGCTCTTCAGTCCATGGGATTCTCCAGGCAAGAATACTGGAGTGGGTTGCCATGCCCTCCTCCAGGGGATCTTCCCAACCCAGGGATCAACCCTGGGTCTCCTGCATTGCAGGTGAACTCTTTACCATCTGAGCCACCAGGGAAGTGCCGAGGGTGTGGCATGAGGGTCTATGCTGAGTTGCTTTGTATCCATCTGAAGGCATGTGGTGAGAAGCAGAAAGCACAGGCAGAATTCAGTGAGGAGCTGAAGAGGCAGAAAATGGTGAAAGAGATGTTCTCAGAATCCTGGGAGGAAGACCAATGAGCCAAGAAACAGTGACAAGCCCAGGAGGCGAGGAGACAGAAAAAGCTGGTGGAGAATACACATTTGGTACTGGGCACACAGGTCATTGCCGTCAAATCACAAAAACAGGTGGTGCAGCAGCTGAAGGAAGAGGAGGCAGGCACACCTTGCAGAAAACAATGATGCAAAGGGTAAACTTGAGAAAGGACAGGATAAATTAGGGGAAGAGAAGACAAAGCAGGACTTTTTGCAAAAAGCCCTCGGCGAGACACTAGGATACATTCAGGCAGAGTAGAGAACACAGCAGGACTTGTATGTGAAGCTCATATAGAGAGCCCTTCAAAGGTTCCAGAAGAGACTGATAACAAAGAAGCAAAAAAGAGAAGACATGGAAAGAAAACGGAAGCTTTCTCAGGGCTACGTAGTGGAGCGATGTGAGGAGGAGGATATTCCGGAGAAAGAATTGGACAGGATAACACAGGAAAAGAAATTGCCTGAGACGGACAGGTTGCTGAGACCTGAAAGGGAGGAAAGGGAGTAACTTGGGAATGAGGTCATGTGCACAAGAAAAGCTCAAGTGCAAGAAAGCTTGCAAAAAAAGGAAAAGAACAGGAAGAAGGTGCTATAGAACAGGATCATGTAAATGAAGATCTTAAAGAACTTAACAGAGTAGGAGAGTTTCCTAAGAGGTAAGGTTTAGCCCAGGAGTACAGGAGGCTTCTGCAGATCCGAATATCCTACCAGCTGCAGACTTAGGAAAAAGAAGAGGATGAGTTTGAAGCAGAGATAGCAGCAAACCAGATTTGTCAGGACAAGACTCAGGGGATCTGCATCACCCACCAAGTGCCATTTAGAAACATGCATTCCATGCAGAGTTGTCCTAATAATCTTCCAGTATAGTCTTGTAAGAACCAATATTTTTTTTTCTCTGTCTTTAGATATTTTTGACGGTGATATGGGCTTCCCCGGTGGCTCAGATGGTAAAGAATCTGCCTACAAACCAGGACACCAGGGTTCGATCCCTGGGTCGGGAAGATCCCCTGGAGAAGGGGATATAATATGCTTGTATGTTCTTTAAAAACAATAGAGTACAGTAGCCTCTTCAATTTTATCACCATCCTTGCAGACTCACAAGCAGCCTAGCTTATTATTATTAGGAGAAAGATTCCTTAGAACTAGCAGATCTTGTTCCATGGGAGTTGTGAGTTAGCAGACTGAGGGAAAAAAAAAAAAAAAAGCTTTACCAGTCCAGGAGGCTGGTGACAATGGGCCAAATAGCTGTGAGTTTGGGATTAATGGCTAGGGAGAGAAGCCCCAAGATTCCTGGGCGTCTCCTGGATCTCAAGGCATGGAAAGTTAGCACCGGAGGGAATAGTTGGCTTGGTCAAGCAGACTTCTTCCGGGGTCACTGAGGTGACAGGCCTGGCAGCTGCTGACCTCCTCAAACATCTGCAGGGACCGTGGATTTTGTCCCAGGCTCCTCTGAATCACCTAGCCTCTTCCCAGGCGCAAGGGTTTCTCAGCCCCTCTGTCCCATCCCAGGGCCTTACAAGGAATTCACTTGGCTGCCCGCTCACTGTGGAGCCCTGGATCTTTGCCATGCAGGTAGATCTTTGCTTTGCTCTCCCTCTCCTGACTTTACAGATGGCTCACGTTTTCCTCCCTCTTCTCTGGCCCAAACTCATACAAACAAACTCTTCAAGGGCCCAGCTGGGACCTTGGTGGGAGAGAGGGGTTAAGAACATGTACTGAGCCTACCATCTGCACAGAATCTTTGACAAATTATATGTTAGGATTTGCGCTTCCCCAGGGGCTCAGCGGTAAAGAATCCACTTGCAATGGAGATAGATTCTATCCCTGGGTGAAGAAGATCCCCTGGAGGAGGGCATGGTAACCTACTCCAGTATTGTTGCCTGGAGAAGCCCATGGACAGAGACTGGTTGGGTTACAGTCCATAGCGTCGCAAAGAGTCCGACATGACTGAAGCGACTTAGCACACCTGCATATCATGGTTTTGTTAAAAATGTTAAGTATTTTTACTTCTTTCCCACACTGGGTCCATCCTGACCCAGGGATCGAACCCGGGTCTCCTGCATTGTATGCAGATTCTTTACCATCTGAGCCACTGGGGAAGCCCACTTTTACTTCTTTACCCCTTTATCAGTTCTTTAGAATAGACATTTTATCTTTTAATTCTCTCTTCTCTCTGTTTCAAAGTGTTTGGTTTAAATTTGAAATTCAGTAAATAGGATCTTCTCCCAGAATCCACTTTAGATCTCCTTTACAGGCAATTCCAAGTCGTACCTCTAGGTGGGGCACGTGATGTATTTCTCCTGCCTAAAAAAGGAAGCCATGATTCCATCACGAGGCTCTGAGACATTCTGGTTTGATTGCTTTTCAGATTTGGGAAGGATTTACCTCTTGTGAAAGGGGTGTGTAAAAAAAAAAAAATCTCCCTTAAGCCTTAAGAAATTGTTTCTATGGGTGAGAAGACAGTGAGTAACTTCCCAGCCCCACACCTCACATTAGCAAAGTGAAATGTTTATTTCAGAAAGTGAGAAGAACAGATGTCAAGGGGAGGTGGGGGGGGGGGGAAGTGTTAAAAAAAAAAAAGTTCTTCTGCCAAGAGTTTATCATCTGGGATTTTGATTTAAAATTCCACTCGGACTCTATTTGTTAAATACCATTAAAAAAAAAAAAAAAATCCCCCATCCTGCCTCCACAAAGGGCTGGAAAACTTACTTTTCATGCCTCATTGACCTTGGCTGTCCATCTTGTTCCACTGAAATGAGCAGATTATTTTCTCTAAAAGTAAATGCCCGAAACTCTTTTTATAGATGCTAATAGATTAGATGAAATGGCTCTCTATGACCATTATTCAAGAGTTAAAGACCAAAGTTCAAAAAGCTTTGTTAAAAAATAATCTGGTGCCCTGCTTAGTGCAGTGGGATGCTGATTCACCTTTAATGCTGCCCTTGGAGGAAGGTAGAAGGACGAATCCAAAGGAAACATTTCTTGATCAGGTTTTCAAATTGCCTTCATCTAGCACAGAAGAGAAACCCAGAGAACTTAAATGCATCTTTCATTCTGGAGGGAAAAGATATAGTGACTCTGATTCATTAGAAAGTATGCCTCGGATTATCTAACCAAATAAATGGTAATGGATTTTGAAAAGGAACAACTGGTAAGACACACACTGACCTATAGGCAGGAGTATGTCCTACCTGCAGCACTTCTGCTACACCAGGCTTCACCAGCAGAAAGTGTTCATAAACCTCTCCACAGTGGTCTACAACATGGAATCACATTCACTGGTAAATGCACTAGTTAAGAAGCCACAAATGAGTATTCTGAGCTGGCTGGGCTCAGAATAGACGCTGTGACCTGCAGAGTTCCCATTGTATGGTTGCCCAGTGATGTGCCTTAGAGGTTAGGAGGCAAAGGAAAGACTGGTGGCTAATGTTTGAGATCCTTAAATTATAGCAGGAGCACTATTAACCTGCCAGAAGCATGTCTGACTCATTCTTCCTCAACAAGATTCTTGTAACAGGGTGAGAAGCAGCTAGATCTATTCAACAGAGTCAAGCAGGCAAAATGTTAAAGGCTCAGATGACAAAATAGAGCACAGAATTTTGAAGAAATTAGAATGTGGGTCTGTATGTGTCCCATATAAGCTGTGCTAGATGCTGACAATATGACTGGAACATTTAGAGGAGTCTGGAAACAGCAAGATAATGGTGTCTCCATGGATGACTGACAAGGCTGGTGTTGTTAACCCTGATGTGCATAAGCAAGAGAGGAAAATAGAGCAGTTGTTCTACAGTGTCCTAAAAATGGGCTGATTACACTCTAGCACTCCTTTGGCCAATTTCTGGCAATGAGCATCCTTCTTCCCTAAGTTAATAGACAAAATAATATATCTTTTGTTGACAACAACCATTTGGCTTAGACTGTCTCAATTCATCTTCATGGAACTTCCCTGGAGTGTTTACCATCCTCATTTGATAGATGAGGAAACTGAGGTCCAAGGAAAATAAATATCCAAGGTCTCGTGAGTAGTGAGAGATAGAGTTAGGAATTAAACACAAGCAGTCTAATCCCAAAGCCTATGACTGTATATATTACAATTGACTACTTTTCCAAAGCAAAATCCCCCACTTATATGAATACTAGATGGAAGTGTTATCCTTACTATCTCAGAATGAAAAATGTACATATGTTTTATGGAAGCAAAGGCATATGTAGCACAGGGAGCAAGGTGATTAACTCTTGGATTTACATGCCTCATCAAGGAGATCGGAAATCCCTACAAGAGATTAAGATAATGCTCGTGGAACTTCTCTGGTGGCTCAGTGGTAAAGAACCTGTTTGCCAATTCAGGAGACCCAGGTTTGATCCCTGGTCCAGGAGGATCCCTCAGAGCGGCTGAGGCCATACACCACACTATTGAACCTGCACTTTAGAGCTCAGGAGATGTAACCACTGAAGCCCGCAGATTCTAAAGCTGTGTTCCACAATGAGAGAGGCCACTTGAATGAGAAGCCCTCACAGCACAACTGGAAAGTGACTCCTGCTCGCTGCAACTAGAGAAAAGCCTGTGCAGCAATGAAGACCCAGTATAAGCAAAAATTTTAAAAATGTAAAAAAATTTTTTAAAAAGATGATGCTTGTCAAACAAATGGGGCTGGGAAAGGGAGCCCAGGCAGAGGGGACACACGTGCAAAGGCTGCATATCACTGCAGAGTATCATGTGTTGGTATAATTGCAAGCAGACTGGCTTAGCTGAAGCGTCAGCCATGGGAGATGAAAAGAGGCTGGCCAGGTAGACAACAGTCAGATCTGGTCAGAGGGGACTTTGGGAGAATGCATTCTCCCCAGTTCGGAGATAAGGAGCTTTTACCTTATGGATAATGTCAAGTCACTAAAAGATTCTAGGCATTCGATATATATGTGTGAGAATGGCATCGATATAGCCTGTTGTGGCAAGGGTAAGAAACTGTAAGTATGTAGCTACTGGGTTGTTTCCATAAGTAGGGTCACTCCACATTATTTTTTTTAATTTTATTTAATTTATTTAAAGTACATATATATACATGTATACACACATATATATGTATAGTTGGTATCATTTTTCCCATTTAGATTATTATAAAATACTGACTAGAATTTCCACTGCTATACAGTACATCTTTGTTTATCCATTTTATATTTAAAATGTGTGTATATGTTCACCCCAGTTCCTAATTTATCCCTTCCCCCCACTTTTCCCCTTTGGTAACTGCAAGTTTGTTTTCTGGGTCTGTGAGTCTGCTTTGTAAATAAGTTCGTTTGTATCATTTTTTAAAAAATTCCCTGTACAAGCGATATCACATGGTATTTACCTTTCTCTGACTGACTGACTTTACTTGGTATGGTAATCGGTAGGTCCCCTACTTCATTTTGACATTAAATGGTATGGCTATTTCAGAGGAACTCATGCATCCAGGGGGCATTAAATAGAGTAAAGCTCCATTTAAAAGCCTCACACATTTCCCTCCAAAGTACTCAACATAGAAAGGGATGTTCTATTCCTACTCTTATACTGCTGCAGTCTTTCTTCCACCTGATTCCAGTAATTTAGAAGATTCCTGTTGTCATTTTTTTTCAGACTACTTGTCTGTGGGAGCAATTAAAATGCATTTCTCAATATTTATATGTGCAATCAAAGGTTTTAATAAAAAGTTGACTTTCCTGGCACAAGTTGAGTTGACAACCGTGGAAACCCTTCCACTGATTCTAAATAAAGAACTGAAGACTTCACCACTAACAGATGAATTTTATTTCACAATAATATAAATGTGTGTGTGTGTGTGTGCACACGCACGCTCAGTCATGATCAATCCTTCGTGACCCCATGAACTATAGACTGCCAGGTTCCTCTGTCCATAGAATTTTCCAGGCAAGAATACTGAAATGGGTTGCCATTTCTTCCTCCAGGGGATCTTCCCAATCCAGGGATCGAACTTGTGTCTCCTGCATTGGCAGGCAGATTCCTTACCATTGAGGCACCTGGGAAGACCAACACACACACACACACACACACACACACACGTATGCTAAGTCGCTTCAGTTGTGTCCAACTCTGTGCAACCCTATGGACTATAGCCTGCCAGTCTCCTCTGTACATGGGATTCTCCAGGCAAGAATACTGGAGGGAGTGAATTTCCATGCCCTCCTCCAGGGGATCTTCCCTGACCCAGGAATTGAACCTGTGTCTCTTACATCTCCTGCATTGACAGGTGGGTTCATCACTAGCGCCACCTGGGAAGTGACAGGGAAGTTCATCACTAGCGCCACCAAGAGAGAAAGGGGGGGGCGGGGGATGTATATGTATTTATATGTATTTATATACACATATATAAACACAGAGAGACATATATACACATATATCCTCATTTTATTTTTAAACTTCATTCTTACAGGTTAAATAAAACTACTATCCTAATGTTTTGATTTTTTAATTTACACATTAACAATACCTAACTGATAGAGTTGTTATAAGACTTAAATGATATAACATATAATGGACCTAACATGAAGACTCTTGAGAGTCCGTTGGACTGCAAGGAGATACAACCAGTCCATCCTAAAGGAGATCAGTCCTGGGTGTTCATTGGATGGAATGATGTTGAAGCTGAAACTCCAATACTTTGGCCACCTCATGCGAAGAGCTGACTCATTTGAAATGTCCGTGATGCTGGGAAAGATTGAGGGCAGGAGAAGGGGACGACAGCGGATGAGATGGTTGGATGGCATCACCGACTCAATGGACATGAGTTTGGGTAGGCTCCGGGAGTTGGTAATGGACAGGGAGGCCTGGTGTGCTGTGGTTCATGGGGTCACAAAGAGTCGGACATGACTGAGCAACTGAACTGAACTGAGCTAAACTGAACACACCCTTACCCAAAGCAAGTGCATGCTCACAGCTCCACCTCCCTCACTTTTAGCAGATTAAACTTGGATGAAAAGAACACGTGGACAATGTCAGGCAAAATATAGAAGCTTACCTTTATAATAAGGAAGTTCAGTGATGGCTGGATCCAGGGCGTCAATTGGATTAGGTTTATTATATTAGGCTTTATAATTACATATATATTATAAATAACTATACATAAACCTAATAATATGATTAGGTTTATTAGATCTCTCCTTCCCCTCCGCCCTCCTCCTCCTCTGTCTTTTCCTCCTTTCTTCCTCAATGTTGGGATGTTGGCTCCATGCTCAGTAGTCTTCTTCCGAGAAGTGACAAGGACAGCTACCAGCAGCTCCAGACTTAAACTGTACTGACTGAGCAGTCTTGAAAGGGGAGAACACTCCTTCTAACAGCTTCACCAAGATTGTCCCAAAAGTTTGGCATGACCCAAAAACCATGGAAATCCAGAGAATCATCAGGAAATTCTTATCACAACCTCTTTGCGTCAAATGGGTATGCTCTGCTTAGAATATTTCATGGAATTCTGGTACATTCAAATAAAGAGAAATAAATTATCTGACAAATATTCAAACAAAGATAATTACTCTGACTAAAAGGGGTGAAGAAGAATCACTTTGGGATCATAAAATAAAGACTTGATTCTAGTCTAGAAAAACGAGGGCTTCAGGCTTGCACATACAAGCCTTTCTGTAGCAAAGTAAATTAGAAAACCCAATGACCAGTAAGTGCCTTTATAAGGAGAGAGAGACTGAGACACACCCGAGGGAAGAAACTCATGGGAAGGCAAAGGCAGAAATTGGAGTGCCAAGGAACTCTGGAAAGTGCTGGCAATGACCGAAGCCAGGGAGAAGGCTGAAACAGATTCTCCTTCAGAGCCTTCAGAACTGTGAGAGGGAGAAAAAAATCCCTGTTTAGAAATCTAGTTTGTGGTGGTTTGTTTCAGCAGCCATAGGAAACTAATATAGATGGCAATATGCTGCAAAGGAATGAAAATTAAAATTCTCCACAGAAGAGCCTATTTAATAGTTTAGTTCACTCCATCTTTTTACAGTCCATGCAGAAGCCAGTTATCATGCTGAGAGTTTCCTTTGTCTTATCTATAAGATGGGGATAATCGTATTTTTTTCTGTCAACTTAGAGGATTCTATGAAAATCAAATCCAGTCTTTCTACACTACACTGAATATTCCCAAGTGTGTTTAGTTGAACTTCAGGGTTAGAATGGTTCCGTGATAAAGTAAGTTTAGAAAATCTTAGATGTATGACTTTTATCCAAAATACTCACAGCACAGGTTATTAGATAAAAGACAAAAAGAAGGCCGGTAATTTGGAATCTGTTTAGTCTCATTTAACCCCATATTCTCCAAATTTCTCTGACCAGAAGTATTTCCTTTGAGGGCCTTCAGTTGATATCTTGCAGATGCTCGCATTGATTTGGAGCACAGTTTATGAAACACTGCACTTTGTAAGATAATGTAGGAATTATGTCTGTAATTATTTATGTTGGCTATAGTGGAGAACACTTGGAAAATCTGCAGAAATCATCACTCGTCTTCATGGCAGTGCTCCTGGCTTTGCAAACTGCCCACATGGCTTCTGTTGAATGGAATTGGAAGAACTGTGTAAATGGAGTAACAGGTTTGGTAAAACGAGTACTCCACCCCCAGGTTCAGAAGCAACAGAAGTTCCCCTGCCTCCAGAAGGAAGCAAGCATCTGCTAAGACGCCTCCGTATCCTGGGCCCTGTGACAGATAATTTCACAAATGTTATCTCATTTCACTGAAATCTTTGTGGTCTTAATGTTTTTATCCTAAAACTCACACATGAAAAAGATATTTAAGTATGAACATTTATTTCCTTTACCATCAAAAACAACTGAAAATTACATTATTTATTAGCACTTTTACTGGCAATAGGACATAAGTAAGTACTTAAGAGTCTAGCCCCAAAACCCAGATCAGGTATATTTTAAATTAGAAAGACTTATTTCAAGACTTTCATTTCACTGGACCACCAAAGTGTTAGTCGTTCAGTCTTGCCTGACTCTTTGCAATCCCATGGATGAGGCCACCAGGCTCCTCTGTCCATGGAATTCTCCAGGCAAGAATACTGGACTGCATAGCCATTCCCTTCTTCAGGGGATCTTCCCAACCCAGGGATCAAACTCAGGTCTCATGCATTGCAGGCAGATTCTTTACCCTCTGAGCTACTAAGTAAGGCCCACCTCATAGTGTGCTTACCACCAAAAACTTACTTTCCATCCATCACTATACAGTCGCTCCCTTTACCCATTTCACCCTCCCCCACTGCTTTCCCGTTGATAACCCCTGTTCTGTTCTCTATATCTATGTGTTTGTTTTAGCTTGGTTAATTCTTTTATTTTGGCTTTTCATTTTTCTGTTTTGTTTTATTTTGTCTTCATAGTCCACATATGAGTGAATTCATATGGTATTTATCTTTCTCCATCTGACTTATCTTACTTAGCATAATACTATTAAGGTCCATCCATGTTGCTGCAAAAAATAGAAAACTATTTTTATACATGAGGCTCAAAGAGGTGTGGTACCTCGGCTTGGGTAGCATGATAGAAAGTGAGCGAGCCAGGGTATATGATCACTGGCAGTGCAGTTCCTGTTCATGAAACATATTTATACTCTTGTCATGAGAAAAACAGTTTAGCAGGGAACCTGGAAACACTGCCCCTAACTCCTGAGGAAGAGCTACATATGAGTGATCTCTAATGAACCCTGGTGAATTTGGCAAGAACCAATATTTTAATCAAATTGATTTCTCCAGGCATATAAAATGAGATATTCTTTTGATTTCTTCAAGGTACCAAAAAAGCTATAGATTCAAGATCATTCTGTTTAATAAGTGCAATCAATTATCGCATGTTACCACACTAGTCCCTGTGTTAGTCATTTCTATGCTGGATACTTCCCATGCCTCTCTGTACTTAGTCTCCATCCTGCTTCCCACGCCTGGTCTGTGCCCAGAAATAGCGACCAGTGTGGATCACATCACACGACTCCCTTCTTCTCTGTTCCACACAAGTGTTCTTCCAGATTGCTCTCTTCCCCCTCCCTACTTCTCTCCACAGCTCTCAGATCTTCTATTGCTGGTCTAAGGATACAGCACCAGCCATTGTGTTGCTTCCTACCCACAACTTGATAAATTGTCCATGTCTTAAAATCTCTTCCAATTACCCCCACTTGAATGTTTAATCATTTTTCTTTTGGGCACTCTTAGTATACAGCTTTGGAATGCTGCCTCTTTAGCCCTCCCGCTTTCATTCATGTATCATCTATCTACCATCTACGTCACTAAGACGTAGGTATATCCCCATTTTACAAATAAGAAAAGAGAGAGCATTTGCCTGAATTCACAAAAAGTGGGGGTGGAGGCAGAGTCATCCTTTGAACCCAGGTTTGTCTGAGTCTAATTCCTGCACTCTCAAACATTCATGATATTGCACAAAAGCAATTCTAACCAATAGTAAGTGTAAAAGCATAGGCAGTTATGAACTAATAGATAAATCAATTCACAATGTATTTAAAATGTTATTTTAAAAAATCACTATATGCAGATATTTCATAAGCATGAGCTCATTTGCTTATATGCTCTAACCCCATCATCACATCATTTTAGAGGTAAAGAAAGTGAAACTTATCCTCTAAACAGTCCCATCAGAAAGACCTTTCACAGAAAAGCCTCAGGGAGTGTAATACCTTGAAGGGTATTTTATTAAAGACACAAGGGTGAGACACAAGGCAAAAGATCCCAACATACCCCATGGTGAACAAATCAATAACTTTCTAGTAATTTTTCTCTTCAAAGCTCCTTCTGATCTACTCTACCTGTGGGGGCCTCCTGCTCTTCCTCCTCTTCTGATCCTGTGTTCCACTTTGACCACCTGTTCTCCTCTCTCAGGTTCCCTCCTTGCCTCAATATTTTCTATGCTTCTGCTCTTTGTACAAATGTCAATGTTCTTCCCCAAGTATATAGCCCAGACTGCACACTTCAACCCACCCAGGTCTAGACTGTCAGTGAGTCATAATCCAACCTCTTAAAAGAGCAATTAGAATAATCATTCCTGTATCTATCTACCATCTGTCTATCTATGGGTCATTCTCTATCTAGGTATGTATATCTAGGTGTGTATGTCTGTGGAAGTATTTTGAATTGCATCAATTCAAAATGGCTAGTTTTCTGAACAGTATAGAGTGGGAAATTTAACTTCCAAGCAAAGAAGTTCTCCAGATGGTGTCTGAAGATGAGAGAAAAGAAAAAAAAAAAAAAGAGAGAGAGAGGTATTCAGAATTTATATAATTTCCTCAAGGTCACAACCAATAAATAGCAGAGCTGGAATGTGAATGCTCCATAAAAAGTCTGTGTAACCTTTTATGTTTTATTACAGTGAGAATACAAAAGAACAAATTTTTTTTTCCTCAGTGACAAGGAAGAAAAAATTAGTCATATTTAATATACAAGTTAGTTTTAAGCATTTTGAACAGATTATGTTTCTCTGCCTGGAATGCCATAAAACTGACCTCAAGTTCCCAAATATCTGTGGGTTGCTTCTGTGGTTAGTGTTGTCAATCAACTGAAATGGACCAAAGCTTGGCCATAAGGCTATTCGATGCATTTGATAATTACTGTAACTTGCCAGTCACTGATCAGTAAACCAAGATTTTCTGAGGACCCATTCTGTGCTCAGTATTGAGCTGAGAAGCCTTGTGTGATACATTAAAAATGTAACACATGTTCTCATTCTCTGCTTTTAAGAAATATATTGCTGAGGAGTCAAGACAGAGCACATAAAGCAATCATTCACTGTGTAAGATAGTACCTATTCGTGTGCCAAGCTGCATGTGTGGACTACAAACATCAAAAGAGAGAAAAGTGGTTCGGGGTGTTCATGGGTGTTTGTGGAGGAGCTGGGCTGACATCCTGGGTGATGAAGCTGATTCCTTTTTGTGCCTTCTGCAGGTTAATTACTAGAGGTTAATCATTAGATATCAATCCTCAGTCCAACATCCTCTGGAAATAAATTCTAAGTAAAAATGGTTACTTTCTAAAGGTAGCAATTGTTTTAAACAGTGTTGTCCAACTAGTGCAGAAGGTTTCTTGCCACCTAAGATGTCCCAAGGAGCTTGTTCAGAGCAGACACATCCTGAAAGCTGCTTCCACAGCTCACATTGGTCTTCTGTCATTCCTCAGCAAAGCTCTGAGAATCTCAGCTCTCTTCAGACTGCTCAACAATCAAGGGTCCCCAGGTGGTAAGGAAAGCACACAAGAAGCCCCACAAGCCTCCTCATTGGCTCCCCCGACCCCACCACCCGCTCTGGACTTTGTTCCTCCCAGGGATAAACTGCAGGCAATGCAAGATAATCATTCCAAAATTTCTGTGGGTCCAGGCCTTTCCAACTCTGATCATCCCTAGTGTGTGGCTTGTCAGGATCATGGTAGCATATTTTACTCAATAGACCTGAGCCCTTAACAGTCCTATTTCCTAAACACCAGCTTTTATGGAGTCACCAACAGAGAAAGGATTGTAGGGGAGAAAAGAGATGACTTTCTTTTTCCAGTGTTACTTCTGAAACCTTTTCTTTCTAGTCTTCATGAATCTTTCTTCTCACCCAAAAAGAAGTGGAGTCATCCTGCCAATTCCTCCCTAAGAAGCAACCACTTGACTTGCTCCACATGCCTGACCAGAAAATCTGAATATATATGAGAAAGTGTAAACACCCACGTGGCTGGGAGGTGGGAGAGCTGAAGGGCAGAGTCCATTCCTCTGTGTTGGCCAGATGATGTCTATGTCACAGTGTCAGTACAGGAAAAAAATGACATGGAAACGGTAAAGGGATATTTTGGCTCTTCTTTTAAAACTCAAAGCAATAACATAGTCCCTGGCAGACAAGGTTCAAAAAGCCAGCAGCATAATTAGTCTGTTCAAGTCTCAGCAGTTCATACGGTTTAGAGATTTAAGGAATGGCACTAAAATGCCATAAACATAATCCAAAGAATAAAGTTTTGAGAACTGTTTGTTTTTAGTTTAGGGGTTTTTTGTTTTGTTTTGTTTTTAAAGAAAAGACACACTTGCCTTTATGAGTCTCATCATAGGGATTCCATTTCAGAACCTTGGGTTTTAGAGAAATAAACAAAATTCCAAAGTGCACTGAAGTCTCGCCAAGAGGGGGCATTTAGAAGCTGATTGCCTCAGAAGTAAGCGGGGAATCGGGGCTGGGGGCACGAGCATTCACTCATTTTCATAGAGAGGAGGCAGAGGCCCATATGGTGTGACTTCTGAAGGACTGTGGGGCACACAGCCTTCCCCCAAATCAATCTTCCATGCTTTGCTCCTGTTTTAAAAGTCACTTTTTGTTTTAAAGTCAAGATTTTCCGAGTGTGTTTCCTGAAGCCCTGGGCTTCTTTATCAGTGCCTGTGGAGCTGTGGAGGATGCCAGATGGGTGGTCTCCCAGACCCCACTCTCACTCTGTTCCCACTTATTCCTATTTTATTTGTTTGAAATTTTTACTAGCAAATGAATTGAGCTATTTAGTTGGTAAGAAGGGTTTTACTAAGAAGTAAAAGCAAGAAGAACAATAATAAAGCATTCCCAAATTTAGAAAACTTCTGAGTCAAGTTGTCACTTTCAGTTGACAGTGTATGAACATGCCCAGTGCCGATGTGGATCAAGAACACGAGACACAGCATTCCCAAGAGTCACCGCAGCTCCCTTAGCAAAGAGCTCCCTTAGTTTTGAGGCTGGAACCCCAAATCTACAACATCATGGGGGTGTTTATGGGGGGAGGGGTGACTGGAACAGGTAAGACGTCAAAAAAGGATGAAGAGGACCAAGGAAGGCTAAGCCCCAGGAAGTGACACACTTTAGGGACTTGGTAGAGTATGCAGCATAAGAACATGGAAATTTCCAGGGAAGGTGCTAAAAGGGGCAGAGGACACTGAAAAGATATGACACATAATATCAAATGTATCAAATGAAAGATTCAGCTGATGCCATGTAAAGAACCTCAGATATCAAGTGAGGGGAGAAGCTGAAAACCAAGATGCAAATTTCTAAGTAAATTGCATGGAATCAGGTACATGATTTAGGGCCTTCACCCACTTTGGGGCTTCCCTGGTGGCTCAGATGGTAAAAGTATCTGCCTGCAATATGGGAGACCTGGGTTCGATCCCTGGGTTGGGAAGATCCCCTGGAGAAGGAAATGGCAACCCACTCCAGTACTCTTACCTGGAAAATTCCATGGATGGAGGAGCCTGGTTGGCTACAGTCCATGGGGTTCCAAAGAGTTGAACATGACTGAGCAACCTCACCACACCCACTTCAAGGGGATTAAGATTCCCCAACTGGAAATTAAGAGGGAGATTTAAGAGAAAGTTTTAGATAGAGAGGGGTTGCCTGGTGGCTCAGACCATAAAGAATCTGCCTGCAATGCAGGAGACCAGGGTTTGATTCCTGGGTCGGAAAATCCCTTGGAGAAGGGAATGGCTAGGAGGAGCCTGGTGGGCTACAGTCCATGGGGCTGCAAAGAGTCGGACATGACGGAGTGACTAACTCAACACTTATAGATAGAGAAAGCCTTACTGTGAGTTCTACCCTCCACTCTGAGACAAGGAGTGAATGTGAGGCTGACTCCTGCCTTGGAGTTTAGTAGGAGGGCTTTCAAAGCAGAAACTCTAAGAGAAATTGCTTCTGTTGCTGAGTTTGAGAGGTTCCTCTGACATATACTAAAGCCCCTCTGGTGCTCTGGAGGAGCAGAGAGAACTGTGCTTAGGAGATAACTTTGTCCCCCTTTGACTGCAAGTCAAGATCCGTGCTGCCTATAGCCAGGTGGAGATGTCCAGGGTCCTTTTATGTGGGATCCTAAAGACATGCATAAAAGAACTTCTGCCAGAGGACAGGGAATTGGGTTGGAGAAGATCTGTGCAAGAGGAAGCACCAGAAAATCAGAGGCTGAGGGGTGAAGGGAACAATAGATCAGAGGTGAGGAGAACTGCTGTCATCTGAAAGCCAAGCAAGTTGGAAGTCTAGAGGACCATCTGTGAGGCTCTGAAAAGAAGAAGGCAGCCTACAGACAGCATAATTAAGTAGGTTTTTTCTTTCCTTTTTGTCTTTCCTCTCCTATCTTCAACCTCAAAGTCAGAAAGAATAGCTATTGACCGATGAGAAAGATGAACCAAGAGGCAAGAAGTTCATCAGATCCTTTTCTCCAAAGACAAACTTGTCCAGTTCCAGCTCTAGCAAATGGAGGACGTCTTATTTGTGAATGCAAATTGGAGTTAATTAACATATTATGACTGAAGATCTTTATTTCTGAAATAAGACTTAAGAGATTGGGGGTCTCATTTTATAAAATTAGAATGACCAGAAATGTCATTATGCTTGATAGTTTTCTTCCACAGGCAGGAAAACAATATCTTCCCCAATGAGTTCATCTTAAAGTGGCAATCAAACAAAAATGCCTTTTAATGATAAGCCCATAAACTAGGCTTGTTTACAGAACCAGTTAAAAATGATTATAGGACAGAGTTGATCCCACCCCCATTTTAATGTCCCGGACAGGTCTTCACACAGAGCTGAAAGGTAGCCATACACTGTGGTCAGGGGAACAGTGATAAATAGAAGGATCCAGGGAGGATCTGGAAGGTTGGGTGTGTGTTTGCTTGTTTGGTGTCTTTTAGTTTTTCCTTGGGCTTCCCTGGTGGCTCAGTGGTAAAGAATCTGCCTGCCAATGTGGGAGACATGTGTTCGATCAAGAAAATCCCCTGGAGAAGGAAATGGCAACTCACTCCAGTATTTTCGCCTGGGAAATCTCATGGACAGAGGAGCCTGGTGGGCAACAGTCCATGGGGTAGCAAAAGAATCAGACACCACTTAGCAACTAAATAAAAACAACAAAATTTTCCTTGCAGAAGATTCTTGCAGAGCATTCAGCCTAGGAAGTCTTTTGATTTCACCACATGGCAGAATTCTGCATAAACTCCACTTACTACAGTGAAAAGAAGTCTATCTTATGTATTCACACCATACACATAGATATAGCTATATATCATACCATATACCCATCTCTCTCTCCTATTTATATTTGTTTATAGGAAAATGAACCCTAGCCCTAAAAGTCCTTCTGTTTTCTTTCTTTAATTTTTTGGGTGAGGGGAGAGTAGTTTGTATCCTTTCAAAATATCAAGTTGGTCCTTATTTGCTTCTCTCAGCAAGACCATTCACAACTCAATAATGGGAAACACAGTCACAGAACAAGAAAGAAAAGAAAAATTAAACTCAGGAGAAAAAAGATATGGATTCATAAGACCAAAACAATAGGCATTCTAAAACAACCCAGCATTGATTAGGTGCAACAGGAAATAGGGCTGGAATAATGGCTCAAGAATTACAGGAAAGAATCCCTTCCAGGCCTTTTAGCTAAGAGCAAGTATAGTATCTGTTCTTATCAGCTGTATCATCTATTTGAGGACAATACAGTAAATGGAGCAAATTTTTGGAGCAGGGAATTGGAATAGGAGCTTACTTAACTTCTCTCCACACATACACCTGGTATTCTCCAGAAACGGTGCAACTCCCTGTCATAACAACAGTTGCAAAGTGTAGATTTTGCCTTCCTCACCTTTTTTCATTTCTTTGTTCCTCTTCAGCACTTGCAAGTGAGGTATTAATTTTTCTCCTGAGGTTTCATGCAGCTTTGGCTCCACCCACTATACTGTCACAGGGAGGATTTGGTTTCTTTTTCTTCCCTTTTTGGCCTCACATCTGTGACTTGGGGGCTTCCCAGGTGGTACTAGTGGTAAAGAACCCACCTGCCGATGCAGGAGATGTAAGAGATGAGGATTTGATCCCTGGGTGGGAAAGATCCCCTGGAGGAGGGCATGACAACCCACTCCAGTAATCTTGCCTGGAAAATATCATGGACAGAGGAGCCTGGGAGTCTACAGTCCTAAGGGTCGCAAAGAGTCTGACCCGACTGAAGCAACTTAACATGCATGCGTGACTTGGAGCCCGTGGGTTGCTTTCTTTTGAGTATGGCATTGACCTCCATGGATTTTTAACCAAGTGTTTGATGAGTATCTTCATTATTATCACTCTTTGGTTTTATTTGGTTTAGTCGCTAAATTGTGTCTGACTCTTGCTGACCCCATGTACTATAGCCTGCCAGGCTCCTCTGTCCATGTTATTCTCCAGGCAAGAACGCTGGAGTGTGTCGCCATTTCCTTCTCCAGGGGATCTTCCCAACCCAGGAATCAAACCCGGGTCTCCTGCACTGCAGGCAGATTCTTTACCGACTGAGCTATGAGGGAAGCTCTCGGCCACTGCTCTCATTGACGCAAGGCCTTTATTTCAGTAGCTCTCAGAGCAGCAGCAACCCCAAATCCAAGAATTAGTTTTACCCACTTTGTGTTAGATGGCATCTCTAGGTAACCAGTGCTTCAGCTACCTTCCAGGCTCCATGCTCTTCACCAGTTCAAGCCTGACCATCAGATGCTTACACCTTCAATGGTCTGCCCCTTCCATCTTGCCCTTCTGGGTACCCTATGCCTATGGTCACAAGGAGCCAGGCTCTCCCAACCCTTTCACTTTTCCAGTCTCTTACCCCATAAGGCTCTCTATATTCTTTTGGACATCTTCTTCAACCCTGCTCAGAATTCTGAAATCTTGTTCTTCATCCACTCTATTCTCAACTTCCTTCTCTTAAAAAAAAAAAAGAAAAAAAAAGAAAGAAAAGAGTTACAGGAATAAAATATCTGAGAACCCTGTTTCCTTGGGGTTTTAGGAAGCATTTCTAATGAGCTGTTTTATTCATAAAATATTTCATAACAGTTTATCTGAACAGTGCCTGATACTCTTCTGGAAAAAATGTCTAATTCTATCCCTTGACCCACAGGGGAAGAGCTTGCGTGTCATAAAAATTGAAGGGAGGCTTGTGCATTTCTGGGTCCAACAAAAACAAGAGTGGCATTGATCAGTGTTGGCCCAGGTTTCCACCTTCTTACAGACAACACTAAGGTGTGTTTACTCAGTTATGGGCTTAGTAAAAGACAAGAGTTGAAGCCAGTGGTAGTTTAGAGGAAAAGCTCAGTCTCCAGCCCATTACTAGGTGGGTGATGGCAACAAAGTCATTTAACCTCTCTAGGCCTCAATGTCCTTACTTTAAAGCAAAACTGATACCAGCCCTAACCTCATAGGAGTTTTATGAAGATTCAACAAGCTAATGCTGACCAAGAACTGCTCAACTGTGGTGACCAAGAACTGCTCATCTTTTATGTTGTGTGAATTACTGATGAATAACCCCAGCTTTTGTTGTTTGGGATCCACTATCATTTATTCCCACAAGGCTGCTCCCAGTTAATAGTCAAGCACAACACTGGTACCAATGCAGATCACTTGAACTATAAGACCTCTGGCCCACAAAGGTGACTTTGGCTTAAAGACTCCCACTGACTTGGCAGAACAGTTCTTGGAATTGCATTGCAGCTTGAAAAAAACTCTTCCTATCCAGTCTTCCATCCTCCCTGTCTTCTTCCACAAGCGTCAGATAATCACTGTGGTGAGAAGACTTCTGCCACTTTCTTCAACCTCCTCCTGTTTACCTTTCACATGTTTTTACCCACAATAAGCCTTTTTGTTTTTATCCAATCTTAGTGTATACAAACACAGTTGGTAAAAATCAACATCTAGTGTACAAAGATACACAAACATGTACAAATAGCTCTGATATGTAATACTTGCTCTGTAAATAGCACTTTTATTATTAACAAATAGAGTGATTGGTAGCATAAACTTGGGAATTCAGAAAAAGGAAAAATCATTTCAAACCAAGACAGTCAGAAAGATTTTGTAGGTAAGATAGATTTAGAGCTAGCTGGAAGAATCTCTAAAGTATGATTTGTTCGAGATGGGGGTCTAGGAGAAAGAGGAGATAATAAAAGAAACAGAGAGGGACTTACTCAGTGATCTAAGTGGTTAAAACTCTGCCTTCTAATGCAGGGAGTGTGGGTTCAATCTCTGATCAGAGAACTAAGATCCCACATGCCATGGGGTGCAGCCAAAAGGAAAAAGAAACACAGAGAGTGGCTGGGAAATGGAGATGCTTCTCGATTGGCTGGAGTGTAGGGAACATGTGCTGTTGTAATGCTGTGTAAGTCTAGAAAAGTAGGTTGAGGATAAACTGGAGTGGAATTGTATGAGTCAGTTATGCTGTTGTACCAAGCAAACCCCAAATCTCAGTGGCTTACAACAACAGACATTTGTTTCTCATTTGTGTTGCATGTTGGTGGCTCTTATGGCTCCATATCATACGTCTTCTCAACTTATCTTTGACTCAGCCTGAAAGATCTGTTCTTCCTTGAGAAACCTGGTTTCCCCAAGGCAAAGGACTGGCAGAAACATATGATGTCTTTCGAAGCTTCTGCCAGAGACAAGACCCATGTCATGTCTGCTCGTATTCTATTGTCCAAAATAAATCATATGGCCACGCCTGACATCAGTAGAACAAGGGATACCCCTCACAGGAGACACTAAAAGTTACATTGCTGTGGATGAGGATATATAGTCCTCTCTCAGGAAAGAGGGCTTAAATAGTTGATAACAAGAAATTGATCTACCACAGGTGAGAAATTATTCAGTTGACCATACATCAACATTTAATATCTTTTAGCAGGCCAGTGAGATCATCAGAGTTGCCTGGATATGAGATGAAATGAAGGAGTAGAGAAGAGAATAGGACTGTATTGAACCAGGCAGGAGACACAAACAGGCTAATGTCATGACATCTGGTATTGACTGTGGCTTCTCTTCTAGGACTCAACTCTCTTGTCTTTGTTCTGAGACCTACACAAGTGGATGGAGAGGAGAGTCACCTGTTAGGACAAGGAACAATGAAGTCACTTTCTAAGTATCTAGATAAAGAGGGAGGTAGGGCCAATTCTCAGGATAGGCCTCAGAAAACTGTGAAAGAGAAATCAGATTTATCTTCAGAGCCCACTCTTCTTGTACCTCTCCTTTCACAGGACCCCAGTTTCCATCCCTATGGAACAAGCCCCAGCTCACAGTGCTCTCCTTTGTCCCTAAGATACCCAGGTATCCCCACCTGTGATCCCTCACAGGCTCTCCCACACCGTCCCAAGTGACTCCCACTGCCTCTGGCCTGACCCTTCAGCTTCAACCCACCTTCTTCCAAGGACAACTTCCCAATCACTAATGTCATCCCATCCTCAGGGCCTGGCTAGGCAACTGGCTAGCTGTTCCCTTCAAAAACACAGTTAACTATAAAACATTACTTTACTACTAAATTTTATTTTTTTTTAATTTATTTTATTTTATTTTTTAACTTTACAATATTGTATTGGTTTTGCCATATATCAACATGAATCCGTCACAGGTATACACGTGTTCCCCATCCTGAACCCTCCTCCCTCCTCCCTCGCCATACCATCCCTCTGGGTTGTCCCAGTGCACCAGCCAGGTGGACAACTTCACCTCCAAAAAGCAGTCTCCTATATAAGCCAGTTGAAGAAGATATTCTTAAGAAAGGAAACCAGTTAGAAGCAGTACTTAAACCAGACCACACAGGCAAGTTCTCAGTGTGTTAGCATCCTAGCACCCCATCTTGGCCCCTTCTTAGCAGACTTTGTGGAGCGCATCACATATAATTTCTTGGTCTGCACAGGGTACAGTTAGATGATGTCAAACATTGCATTCTATTATCCTGCATATATGTGTGCATGCTAAATCACTTCAGTCATGTCCGACTCTGTGCAACTCTATGGACTGTAGCCCACCAGGCTCCTTTATCCATGGGATTCTCTAAGCAAGAATACTGGAGTCAGTTGCCATGCCCTTCTCCAGGGGATCTTCCTGACCCAGGGATTGAACTCTCATCTCTTACATCTTCTGCATTAGCAGGTGGGTTCTTTACCACTAGCACCACCTGGGAAGCCCATCCTACAAATGCATTTTAATGAGAGTAGCAGCTTCAGAGCCAGGGACCAAGGCCTGAACATTCCAGAACCTATTACACAGTATAACCTAATATAATGATCATGCTGTGTGCTACAAAACTGCTGAAGGGGGGAAGTTCTCTTGCTGTACTCCTCACACACATGGACAAACTTTCTAAGTCACTATTTTTGATGGGAATAGAAAGGAAGATCATGCTAGAGAAAAAGGTGACTCCCAGATCTGCCCATGATCCTTCCTGGTGGCTCAATGGTAAAGAATCCACTTGTCAATGCAGGAGACATGAGTTCAAGCCCCAGGTCAGGAAGATCCACTGAAGTAGGAAATGGCCACCCACTCTAGTATCTTTCCCTGGGAAGTCCCATGGACAGAGGAGCCATGGGATCGCAAAGAGTTAGACATGACTGAGCAACTGAACAACAGACCAGCACTGGTTTATTAAGTATGTGTGGGCTCATCTTGAGACGCAGGATCCTTTTCATCCACCAGAACATCAGAGTGCTGGTTGAGACAATTCAATATTAAAAAAAGAAATAAATAAACTCAATGATTCTAACATCTGCCCCTTGGGTGAATAAATAACCCGGCACCTTCTCACCAGTGGCATCAGGTCACAGGGTAATCTTCAGTACACCATCTCCCACAGGCACAGAGGAGAGGCAAAAGCCTTCTCCCGCCACAGCTTCCAGCTTTTCCGCTCTCAACAAGCAGTGCGTCCAGTTGGACCTGAAAATACATCGCCTGCTGCCAGTTGCTCCTGAGCCACCTCTGAAGTCGAGGGCCAGCTCTCCACTGAGCAAGGCTGAAAGCAAGTCACTTGGAGGCCTGTTTCCTCCCAGCTCCACTGCCACATCGGTGCCCACCCCCACCCCCGCCCCCGTGCCTGGGGCTCCGTGGGACTCCTGGCACCAGATTCCCTTCCACAGCGGAGACAGTCAGTCACCGCTCCTACCAACGGTGAGTTAAAAGGCATCTGTTTATGAATAAATTTTGCCAAATGTGAGTGGAGTGCGGCGACGGAAGAGGGCAAGACAGGGAAAGTTGTGCTGAGAGAGACTGGGAGGCTTGGGGCTGACTTGGCAGATGACAGGTTTTGTTACAGATTTTTAAAATAATGTTGCTTTAAGAACAGAATAGAAAGCCAAGCCAAGAAACATCAACAGTAAGTTTTCTTCCTTTCCACCCCCCACCCCCACCCCCTCCCGCAAAAGATATGCTGAAGCCAGGTTTAATTTTATGTCAGGAAAGAATTCCCTCCTGAGACTTCCCTGGCTGTGGTTCAGTTGAGGATAATGTTTTCCAGCCATGTTTCCAGAGTCTCTCAAAGGCTGAAAGGAAAACGGGCAATCTCGAAGCCTTTGCTTTGAAGCAGCAGGGGGCGCTGTTATGATAAAGAAACCGCGGGTGGTTTCTTCTTGGACAGAGGTGATGACTGAAATTCCTGCATGGTTCTCTACCTTTTCTTTTCAGGACCAGGGAGTACCTAAAGAATAAAATATTTACAGATGCTAGCAAATTTTATGCCTCTGATTTTAATGCAAAGACTTCATGTTATATTTTACATCAAAAGGGAAGAACTTCCAGCATCTGCAAGACATAAAAGTATTTCATGATTACTTCCATCACCGTGTAATAAAGCATATCTCATACAGTTATTGCAGTCCCAAAGTCCCCGATAGAAGTGGATGTTTAGAATTGGACTTCCAAGGCATAAAAAAGAGCCATTGTAACCACCTTGCCAAAATCCACCTACCCTTACCATAGAAGATATACCAAGATATATATATTACTTTTGTCCAGTAATACTGGTTTTTAAATTATTGGGCCCATTTAAAAATTAAGGGAGAGGTTGGGAGGCCACACTCACTGATTATCATTAGAAACAATATTTGCTCTGTTTCTTACCAGGTTGTTTTAAGGTCCTACATTAAAACACACAGTGTGACTTCACACACAGTCAAGGAGTAAATGACTGTTACTACACATATACTGTACTACCTATAACTGTGTTATTATGAATGTTAATGCATTTTAGCTAATTCTCATGGCCCCCTACCTCTGATTACTTATTTCATTCTAGCATCAACAGAATCCTTATGCATAAAACCTTCTGGAGCTAAAATTCTACAATATCTCATACACATTTCTGTGAGTGTTGCTTATACATTGTTAAGAATATCCCCAGGAGTAGTAAAATAGGCTTCTAGGGGAGTTAGTTAAGGGAATGCTGAAGTTCAGGGAAACAGTCCCAGAGAAGAGGGAGGTGATGGGGAATTGGCTGGAACATAAAGGATTTAAGCATCATTCATGGAGGAAGTTGAAAAATCAGAAGACCTCTCCAAACATGTATATGGGTAATATAATACCCCCAAGGGCTTTCCTGATGTCTCAGAGGGTTAAGAATCTACCTGCAATGCAGGAGACCTGCGTTTGATCCCTGGGTTGGGAAGATCCCCTGGAGGAGGGCATGGCAACCCACTCCAGTATTCTTGTCTGGAGAATCCCCATAGACAGAGGAGCCTGGTGGGCTACAGTCCATGGGGTTGCAAAGAGGCAGACAGGACTGAGCAACTAAGCAGAGTACAGCACATACGACTTCAAAAACTAATATTGTATGGTGCAAGGAATTCTATTACAGCAGAGTGCCTCAGATTTTCAGAGTGAATATGGGAGAATGACCTGAGAAAGCAAGAAATTGGTCAGAAAATAGACTTAGACTAATAAGGGACTGGCAGGAACAGAGTCTACAAACAAGAACGATGCAATATATATATATATATATATATGTATATATGTGTGTGCACATGTGTGTGTGTGTATTGCTTATGGCAACCCCAGTATTCTTGACTGGGAAATCTCATGAACAGAGGAGCCTGGTGGGCTGCAGTCCATGGGGTTGCAAAGAGTCACACACAACTTAGTGACTAAACAAACCACAAACAATGGAGGTGTGAAATTGTTGAGGGAACAGAGACAGAGTTAGAAGTAGCTCAAACATGGCCTAGTCTTCCCTCAGAAGAATTGTGAGAGAAATTACTCTTAATATTCTCTAGTATCATGAAATACTTTGCATTTCTGCTCTAGAGAGAAAAAACATATCAGCTATTTCCAAACATGGATGGCTTACATAATATATCTCCTAATATATGAATCAGCAGAGTTCTCAATGGTTCTGGAAAGTTCCAGATCATCCTGAAACTGGTTAGCTACTCATTCTAAACTGATCTGAGTAGGAACTGCCATACATCTTCACTTCATTTTTATATTGTGAACCCCTTTGGGTCAGAACAAGACTGCATTTCTGCACATCCTGCATGGGTACCTCTGACCATCTTCTGATCCCCAGAGGGTTCAGTAGGGACATTAGTGAATGGTGCTACCTGTCAGATTTAGTGATAAATCAGTAAAGGAAGGTTTGCTTTGATATCAGTTTGGGGTTGAATTTTGGTTGAACTTTGTGCACAGCGTCTATGAATTTAAATGAGTTTCCACATGAACCTACTTTAGAAAGCAGTGCTAACTCAACAAGAAATATAAATCCTTTGTGTTTCTCAATCATTCTTCCCAATTGTACAATATCAAGTATTAATTCTCTACTAGGTAGTAGGTTTCCTCTGGTATCCGAGGCAATGTCATAGTTTTCCAGTTGTTTTCAGATATTAAGGGCTTCCCTGATAGCTCAGTTGGTAAAGAATCCTCCTGCAATGCAGGAGATCCCAGTTGGATTCCTGGGTTGGGAAAATCTGCTGGAGAAGGGATAAGCTACCCACTCCAGTATGGCAACCCACTCCAGTACCCTTGCTTGGAAAATCTCATGGACAGAGGAGCCTGGTAGGCTACAGTCCACGAGGTCACAAAGAGTCAGACATGACTGAGTGACTTCACTTTCACTTTCCGGTGCGCTCGGGCTTCCCTTGTGGCTCAGCTGGTAAAGAATCCGCCTGCAGTGTGGGAGACCTGGGTTCAATCCCTGAGTTGGGGAGATGCCCTGGAGAAGAGAAAGGCTACCCACTTCAGTATTCTGGCCTAGAAAATTCCATGGACTGTATAGTCCATCGGGTCACAAAGAGTCAGACTCAACTGAGCGACTTTCACTTTCAGATATTAAGCTGCAGTCCAGCCATTCATTTATAGTTTATCTTCACCTTCTACCCACTGCCAATCCAAGTATGAACTGGTGCCCTATCTGAAGGCTATTTCAAGGGTACCACCACCTTGTGTCCCCCTTCTAGGATTACCCTTGAGGGGTGTTGAGCTGAGAGGTGCACAAGGAATTGGAAGAACACCAAGCCAACCAGATACCACCATAATGTCTCTGTCCTCATGAGTGCTCCTTCTCTGGACACAGCCTGGCCATTGATGTCCACTGTGAGGCAGGCTCCAAATTCTGACTCTAGGGGCTAGAGGTATGAGTTCTTTGAGATCCAATGATTTGAGAAGTTGGAAATCCATTTTCAGCTCTTGTCACTGGCCATGTACTCCATTGTCTTCTGTAGCTGGAGTGTGGTGGGGAAACTGTCTTGGAATTGGGGTGACTCAACCTCAAATTCATTCAAACCCTCATCCACTCGACCCACAGAAATTTCCTTTCTTGGCCATTAAACTGAGTGCCCCAACACTGTCCCCTCCCTCTAGCCCTTTAACCAAGACTCATCTTCCCTGCTCCCGTGATGAATTCAAGTTCTTTTTCTCAGCAAATGCCCAGCTGGAGAACCAAAGGATACAACAGTCTTTATGAATAATTCTCTTAGAACCCCTAAGGAGGTTTTTAGGGATAAAGGCCAGGTATGCCTATTTCCATTCCCCATGAGAAGGGAGTTGCCTCTCATCTCATGCACACTCTATTCTATTGACCCTTGGGTTTACCTCCTCACTCCCTAGCTGCCAGTTTTTTAGTGTAACAATGTAGCAGAGGGCTTCCCAGGTGGCTCAGTGGTAAAGAATCTGTCTGCAAAGCAGGAGACACAGGTTTGATTCCTGGGTCAGGAAGATTCCCCAGGAGAAAGATATGGCAATCCCTTCCAGTACTCTTGCCTGGGAAATCCCATGGACAGAGGAGCCTGGCGGGCTACAGCCCTTGAGGTTGCAAGAGTTGTACATGGCTTGGTGACTAAACAACAACAAAATGTAGCAGATGGAGGCTGGTAGTAGCTGGCCACACTTATCACCTCTTAGGAATGTTGAGTCTGACTCCAGTGTCTGTCAGTTACTAAGTTCTTTCTCTGTCCTTTCCCTTGAGTCCTAGTTGCCAATCTCGGGTGTCCCACTGATAGAACAAAATGGAAGTAAACCAAGTTCTTTGGAAGAAAGAAAATATAGAGTAAACATAAATACTTAGGACAGCTATTTGGAATCATTGGGCCATTCTTAAGAGTTTTCATTATTACCTATTACAATAGCTTCACTTTCATTTAACCAATAAGAACCAAATGTTTATCACAAGTCAGACATAATGATAGACTTTGACACTACCGAAAAGAAGACATAGCCCCTGCTCTTTCAGAGTCCTTCACTATTGTGTAATATTTACAACACAGCATCCTGATGCTAGTGTGAAGGTAGGTTAAGGCCACTAACAGCAGACAGAGGACATGCTTCTCCAGAAGTCGGGGTAGATTTCAAAGAAGAGACATCATCTGATGTGGCTCTTGAAAAATGAAAGCCATCAGTCATTAGGTAGGAAAAAGAAAATAGGGAAAAACATCTCAAAGAGAGATAATGATGGCATGTGCAATGACAAAGACTCAGCACATATGCCTTTGGAGGGTGTGCTAAGTCGCTCAGTCATGTCTGACTCTTTGTGGCTCTATGGACTGGGGCCTGCTAGGCTCCTCTGCCAGTGGGATTTCCCAGGCAAGAATACTAGAGTGGGTTGCCATGTCTTCCTCCAGGGGATCTTCCCCACCCAAGGATGTTCCCCAAACTCTCACCTCCTATGTTTTCCGCAATGGCAGGCGGGTTCTTAACCACTACTGCCACCGGGGAATCCTTTGGGGTGGAGTGACGCCAAAAGATGGGCCCAGCAGAGCCACTTGAATCTAAACTGCAGGTGGCTTTAGATTGTCTGTTAAGGAGTTTCGGGTTTTTCTGCATGTGAAATGGGGAATATCAAAGGTTTTAAAGCAAAGGGCCAACTCAAAGAATGTAGTGTTCATAATAAGTCTCTGACCTCAAAGTAGACTATGATAAGAAAACAAGGAGTTAGGAAACAGTTGTGATCACCTGGGGGGAACTGATGAGTGCCTGAACTCCGTGTGCAGTGTCAGGAAGAAAGAGAAGGAACAGATAGGAGAAAACTTTCAGAGGAGAATGGAATTGAGAATGACTCAGTGATTTTAAGCTTGGGTGTCTGGGTACATGGAAATAGTCTGCTAAGATAAGGAGGAGCACAGGAAGATCTGGCTGAGGAGGAGATAAGGGTGCAGTTGGGGACATGTTACGCTGGAGATGAACTGTGGGAAAGCTAGGAGGTATTTGGGCAGGAGTTCAGGAGAAAAGTCTAGGTTAAATATGGGAATAATCGGTGAGCAGACGAGGCTTGAGCCTAGCTGAGTGACTGTGAGAATATCCAGTGAGAATATGTAGAAAGAGAGCAAGATGCTAAGGATAGAACATTTAAAGGGCCACAAGGAGTGAGAAGGGAGTTCTGGAAAAGGGGTAAGAAAAAAAATCATTAAGAGAAGAAATCAGGACACAGCCTCTCTCAAAAGGGAAGGCCAGGGGAATGTCAAAAAAGACAGAAGTAGTTCCAGTGTTAGATGTTAGAGAAAAGTATGCAGAATAAAAACCAAAAAGAAATGGTTATGAGATAAAGAAATTGCGAAGTACTGGGGTGATGCTAGCTTTAAGCAGACCATGTTTTTATTATGTTTAGATAATTGAAAGGAATATCTTAAAATAGGTGTTTTAGAGAACTTTTAGCTGTCTCTTGGATCAGAAATCTCTGGAAATGCTGATTTTTCCATAGACCATGAAATGTGCTTATATCCTTACATTTTTTTCTTTAGGGTAAACATTTTTTTAGCAAATAAGCAAAAAAAGGCATTCCTTTTGTTTGTTTGTTTTGAAGGGGTAAACTATATATGAAAATGGCCATTACTAAAAGAGTTGGAAGTGATAACAGCAATTTTTCTCTGTAGGAAAGGAAATAACTTAGATTCAGGAAAAGTAGCTTGCTGACAAGGCAGTCAGTCACATGGCTCCCTGAAGGAAGTTAAAAGACGAGTTTTTTAAGGTCATAGTTCTATGAAAAGTGAAGTTGAGGTTCACATGAATAAAGTTTTCTTTGGTTATAGTGAGTGGATGGTCAAAAAAAAAAAAAAAATCCAGCAGAAACACAAAAGGCTGAGGTAGTAATGCCTCTCTCCATTCTACAAGCTTAGAAATGTCAAGTCAGATTATTTGCTGAAAGAGTAAACATCTTGAAATATGGTAAGAAAATGCATAAGTAGAATTTATTTAACATTCTATTTCCATTCTATGCATGTAAATGCGTATTTTCTTGAACAAAACATCAAAAGTAAAACTTTTGCAAAAATATAGCAGTCTCCTTTTGTGAAGTCTTGGATCAAAGGCTCATCATATAAATATGCAGTATGTTTTCTTATATTCATGTAATTCCCTGGTGGCTTAGATGGTAAAGTGTCTGCCTACAACGCGGGAGACCCGGGTTCAATCCTTGGGTTGGGAAGATCTCCTGGAGAAGGAAATGGCAACCCACTCCAGTATTCTTGTCTGGAAAAGCCCATGGACGGAGAAGCCTGATAGGCTACAGTCCATGGGGTCGCAAAGAGTCGGACACGACTGAGCGACTTTACTTTCTTATATCCATAGATAACACATTGTCAAATAAAAATGATACCTTTAGGTTATTGCTACTTAAGACAGTATCTTGTGATATATATGGACTTAAAGAGGATGGAGGAGAAAGGAGATATTGATAAAATTAATTAAATGCCTACTGCAGGCATGTGCTGAAAATTCTGGTAATATTCATGACAAGCTCTGTGAGTTGTGTCCAGTGCTCAAAGAGTTTGGGTGTACTCCACTTTGGGACAGGTCTTCTAAGCTCCACAAGCCCTACTCTGTTTATTCAGTCATAATGCAATTATCAAAGACCGTGAACCCATTCTCATTTTGAGTCAGGGATAACTGGGATCTAAGAATAAATAGGGGCTTCCCTTGTGGCTCAGCTAGTAAAAAATCCACCTGCAATGCAGGAGACCTGGGTTCAATCCCTGGGTTGGGAAGCTCCCCTGAAGAAGGGAAAGGCTACCCACTCCAGTATTCTGGCCTAGAGAATTCCATGGACTATATAGTCCATGGGGTCTCAAAGAGTCGGACATGACTGAGTGACTTTCACTTCACTCCAAGAATAAATAGAGATGGACAAATTAAAAGATTATCTTGGCACCTCACTACGGATTGCTTTGTCTCTCCCGGTTTCATCTCTTGACTCTATTTTGGAAAGCAAGCCTGTTTAACAGTCATAAAGACACGGGAGTCTACCTAGATAATTTGCCTTTTCCTTGAATTGTACATTCTTTTATAACCTCAGAGATTTATCTATGCCTACATTCTACCCAATGTAGAATCTCTCTGACACTGTGAAGCATCTGAATCAAATATCTAGACCTAATCACCACACAGACTTGAGTTCTAATACCAGCCCACTTTCACCGATTAGCTGTATACTGAGGCAAGTTGGTTAACCATTTAAACTAAAATTGGGATGATTAAAATTCCTTATTTGGGGGACTAGTATCAAGACTAAATGTGATACTATTTTTTGTAACATACTTGGTATAGTGCTCTGACCTTAAATGATAGTTGGGAGAAAAACGGACTGGGGTACTTTCGGTTACCTGGAGCTTATCTTTTTTAACTATTTATTTTGTGTTCAGGTATAGCTGATTAACAACGTTATGACAGTCCCAGGTAACATCAAAGGGATTCAGCCATGCATATGCATGTATGTATCTTCCCCCAAACTCCCTTCCCATCCAGACTGCCTGGAATTCATATTTTAAATGAGTCTTTCCCATTTTCAAAATGTCATCATGTTATAATGCCTTTCCATCAATCAAGCCAAAATCTATCTTATTCTTACTTTTTCCCACTAATTCTGTCCTCTGGAACACCATGAAATAAATCCAGTTTTCAAATATTTGCATTTCATTCAATACTGAACTATCCATTGTTGGGGAACCAAATGAGCAAGACATAATTTTAGGCTCAAATAATCTCAGGTAATAGAGGAGAGAAGATACATAGACAAATAATATATCTGCACAGTACACTATTTAAAGTGTGTAGGGGTCCAGAAATATACAGTGTGTATTCAATTATTATACAAACAGAATATGCGTAAAGGACAGGAAGAAATTCATTATTGGAACACAAAGATAGAGATGAAGCCTGTGCTTGAAAAAAATCTGTGGGAGAGGAGTTGTGCTATGCTCTGAAGGATGTGTAAGATACAAGAGCATCCTGAAGGAAACTGCATGTGCAGAAACACACAGGCAATGTTCAGAAAGCAAGGGGCCATGCAGTGGACAATAGGCATGACTCTCTGGTGTCACGCGATATTGTGGTCTATATATGCACGAAACATCAGGGTAACCTGAACTAAACCAATGCTTCTCGTATAACTGTTATAGTGAGTAACACAGTCATCATTCTGTATTTTCTTCATCCATCAGTATTCACAGTACAAAGCTAACATAGATAGTCACTGAAAATCATTCATGTTAAAAAAAAAAAATCTTACATGAAAAGTTTGGGACATACCAGGTCTAAGTACAGAGTAATAAGTAGAAGTGAGTCTTTTTTTTTTTTTTCCCAGCTGGCATAGTTGCCTCCCTTCCCCTTTCATTTATTCAAGGACACCATGCTGGAAATTTGCCCATTTTAACTTTCTCCTTACTTCTACAGCTTTCTCATTAACCAAACAGATATGCTGTGACTTCTCCCAGTCTGGAAAACAATTCACCTCAACACTGCTTCTACCTCCAACCAACTACTTTCTACAGGGAAAAAAAAAAAAAAATATCTTAGGAAAGAAAATGGTGTATGTATATAGTTCCCATTTCCTGTTCAAGTTTTTTTTTTCCCCCTCTGTGGGTTTTGCCTTCAAAACATCTGCTGTCTGACTGCATATCACGACATGTACCACTACCATTCTAGCCCAAGGCATTGTCATGTCTTTTGGATCCCAATAGTTTCTGACATGGTCTTCCCATTTTGGGTTTTTTTGTTTTGTTTTGTTTTGGTTTTTGCCATTAGTTTGCTCTACTTTATTTCCAACATAGCATCTGGACTTGATTCTGCTCAAGCATATGTCAGATCATGTCATTCCTCTGCTCAGAACCCACTGAAGCTTTCCATCCCATTCAGAGTGGAGAGTGGCATTCTCTCCACAGTAATCTCTCAGGACCCATGCTCTCCAGCCTCATGCTTCCATACCATTCCTTGAGCTTCCCAGACTTGTCTCATTTCAAATAACTGTGTGCCATATGCTTACTTATCTGCTGGCAAGTTTTCTGTTTTCAGAATGATTTCTATTGCTTGTAATAGGTTGGTCTACAGTAAAAACTAGTTCTCTTTGTGATTTGAAAACACCGTCTACAAACTCCATTATTAAAACACATTTATTTTTTTAAAGTGTATCCCTAATGCTTTACTAATTTTTTATCATGTGGACCCTTTTCAGCTTTCATCCTCTTAAATTATCTTTATTGTTGTACATGCCTAACACCTCCTTTCTACTTGAAAGTCTCTCCCCCTTTTTCTTCAAAAGTACTGGTCCTTCGAAATAGGTCCACCCTCCATGAGTGCTCTACAGTCTCAGTCACTAGATCGTCCTCTTCAGTTCCCAGCCCTTCGGCAGTTCACAGAATTCTGTCTTTGGTCCTCTGCTCCTTGTACATATTCAATCTGGGAAATCTCATCCTTTCCCTAATGCAGATCTCCAACTATACACTGAGTGCTCCCAACCTGAACTCCAACTTCCCTCCTGAGCTCTGTTCCCAGTTGCCTTCCAGCCAGCTGTTTCAATACATTCCAGTGTCATTTCAGACGTAATACATCCCAAATTGGACTCGTTAAATTTCTTTGCAGTTAGCTTTTCAAGCAAGTCAAACTGTCAGTAAATGCACCACTAGCCATCTAGACACCATTTTACAAATCTCTAAGTCCTTACTTCTCTGCCACATTCCTTTTCTTGCAGAGATTCTTAGAAGGCATCTTTCCAAGCCCACAGTCTGCATCTTTGAACAAAACAGTGTGTGTAGCTTAACACAAATATATCCCTAAAATTAAAAGCTACATTCTGTGTCCAACAGAACAGTCTTCGGCACCCTAAAATGATAGATGTGGATTCTGAATACCAAAAAATCTGGGTTTATAGTCTGGCATTGCCTTTTGTGGCTTTAGGAAAGTTAGTAAGCTTTCTTGAATCTCAGCTTTCTTATCTGCCAAGAGAGATAATAATGATTACTTCACACATTCTTTGGGAAGATTAACTGAAATAAATAATATGCTCACCCCTAGTGACACACTGATACTTTTAAGAGACACTCAAAATATTTAATTTCCTTCATTCTCTCCTATCAAATGAGGCAATTATACTGGCTTAAAAATAACTTTGTTCAAATATGTTTGAAATGTGATACCATCCCTTAAAGAACAGGTTGTAAAAGTAGTCCAGCTGTGATTTAATATTGAGAAAGTCAAGCAGAGGGAGTCAGTTGAAGAGCGTAATTCACCTGATTCACAAGCCATCTGATGTTATCTGGAAGGTACCAGTGATCTTTTCCATGACATCTTATTACAAAATGGTATGTTCTGTTTGTTCTGTTCTGTGGAGTGATGGGTGTTTGTTCTTAGCCTAAGATCATTGGAATTCTCCAAAACAAGTGAATAGAATTAAAGAAGCAGATTGGTAGTGATTTAAAGCCTAGATTCTGAGTAGAGCTGCCAAAATTCAAATCCGCACACTAGCTATGTAGTCTGAGGCCAATTATTTGATTTCTCCATGTCTCAATTGTAATGTAGTGTTGCTGTGAGGATTAAATAGGGTAAAGAATTAAAGGACAGAGGAAAGATCCATTTAACACAGCACTAAAGAGCCACTGATAAAGAATTCACTTTCCAACGCAGGAGACACAGGTTTGATCCTGGGTTGGGAAGATCCCCTGGAGAAAGAAATGGCAAACCATTCCAGTATTCTTGCTTGAGGAATCCTACAGACAGAGGAGGCTGGCAGACTATAGTCTTCGGGCTATAGTCCATGGGGTCACAAAGAGCTCGACACAACTTAGTGACTAAACAGCAACAAAAGAGCCGCTGAACACATGCCCTCAGGGAGTGAGCAAAACCTGGAGGTTTCTTCCATAAGAAGAGAGCAGGATTTCCCTGCTTTAAGGGAAATACCAGAGTTATTATCAAACAGTAAGTATGACAGTTGACAACTTTAAGACATCTAAGAGTTTTTAAATATTGATTTTAAATACTGTTCTATATAATCTCATTCTTTAGGTTCTGAAGAAAAGTCAAGTTTCTTATTTAGTGCATAATTTAGAGCACTGAATTTAGGGTTTTTAGGGCAAAGCTATGCTGTACTAAAAACCCATGTTATTCTTATTATTTACTTCCATCCCTCTTTAACTTTCACACACAGAACAACCTCGTCCTCGGCCTATGCTCCCACTCAGGAAGACCATCATTCACACAGAACAACCTCGTCCTTGGCCTATGCTCCCACTCAGGAACACCATCATTCACACAGAACAACCTCGTCCTCGGGCCTATGCTCCCACTCAGGAACCATCACTCACACAGAACAACCTCGTCCTTGGCCTATGCTCCCACTCAGGAACACCATCACTCACACAGAACAACCTCATCCTCGGCCTATGCTCCCACTCAGGAACCATCATTCACACAGAACAACCTCGTCCTTGGCCTATGCTCCCACTCAGGAACCATCATTCACACAGAACAACCTCGTCCTCGGCCTATGCTCCCACTCAGGAACCATCACTCACTTCACCGCAGTTGTCGTAATGCGTGTGGTCCCAAAAAGAAAGATGTAACCCAGATAGGGCTCGAACTTCCTGTTTGTATTTTCAAACCTATGAAATAATGGCAAGTATCACAAGCAAGGAAAGAGACTACTGCTGATTTTCAAGAATGATTTTAAGTGGGTAATGATAACCAACTCTACTGCAATCACCATGATCCTTTCACCATCAGCTTACTATAAAACATTTCACCGTCCTCTCTCCAAAACTCCCTTCTTACAACAAACTCTCCTACTGACTCTCTAATGACTCACCACTAGATTCTCTTTTGGCTACTGTCGTCTCACTAAGGTAAAAGAATTACACTCTCTGAAGTATTTGCATTATGCCTCCACAGAAACCCAGATAAAGTTGGGGCATGGAATTTTAGCATCCAATAAATAATCCCACTTCCTGACTTCACCGAGCATGTTAGGGACTATAGAAATCAAGCTAACTAAATTTGGAAAATCAGTTCTACCCTCTATCTACTCAAACAATCATTTTCACCATGTAAAAATACTCCTATCTTTTCTGTCACTACAACTTTACTATGAGGTATCCACTAAAATGAGAAATAAAGTCCAATTTTAATAATGGTGCCCCCCAGGTGGATCAAAGCTACCTTGAGCAAAATTAATTAATTATTTGTGTCTCAGTTCAGGAAGCAACCGTCAGAACTAGACATGGAACAACAGACTGATTCCAAATTGGGAAAAGAGTACGTTAAGGCTGTATATTGTCACCCTGCTTATTTAACTTATATGCTGAGTACATCATGAGAAACACTGGGCTGAATGAAGCACAGCTGAAATCAAGATTGCTGGAAGAAATATCAATAACCTCAGATATGCAGATGACACCACCCTTATGGCAGAAAGTGAAGAGGAACTAAAGAGCCTCTTGATAAAAGTGAAAGAGGAGAGTAAAAAAGTTGGCTTAAAGCTCAACATTCAGAAAACTAACATCATGGCATCCGGTCCCATCACTTTATGGCAGATAGATGGGAAAGCAATGGAAACAGTGAAAGACTTTATATTTTGGGGCTACAAAATCACGCAAATGGTGACTGAAGCCATGAAATTAAAAGATGCTTGATCCTTGGAAGAAAAACTATGACCAACCTAGACAGCATATTGAAAAGCAGAGACATTACTTAGCCAACAAAGGTCCATCTAGTAAAAGCTATGGTTTTTGCAGTAGTCATGTATGGACGTGAGAGTTGGACTATAAAGAAAGCTGAGTGCTGAAGAATTGATGCTTTTGAACTGTGGTGTTGGAGAAGACTCTTGAGAGTCCCTTGGACAGCAAAGAGATCCAACCAGTCCATCCTAAAGGAAATCAGTCCTGAATATTCATTGCAAGGACTGATGCTGAAGCTGAAGCTCCAATACTTTGGTCACCTGATGCAAAGAACTGACTCATTTGAAAAGACCCTGATGCTGAGAAAGATTGAAGGCAGAAGGAGAAGGGGACAACAGAGGATGAGATGGTTGGATGACATCACTGACTCAATGGACATGAGTTTGAGCAAGCTCCGGGAGTTGGTGATGGACAGGGAGGCCTAGCGTGCTGCAATCCATGGGGTCACAAACTGCACTGACCTTCCTCATCTGAAAATGGATATTGAACAATACTACCTATATCATCGGATTATTGTGAAGATGAATTGATGTAATTTATACATAATTCTGGGACAGTACCTTGCATACATTAAGTGCTTAGTAAACTACTATTACTATTGTTATTTAGCTTCCCAGGTGGCTCAGGTAAAAAATTCTTTCCAGGTAAAGAATCCACCTGTTGGTACAGGAGCCACAGAAGACTCAGGTTGGATCCCTGGGTCGGGAAGATCCCCTGAAGAAGGAAATGGCAACCGACTCCAGTGGTCTTTCCTGGAAAATTCAATGGCCAGAGAAGCCTGATGGGCTACAGTCCATGGGGTCACAAAGAGTTGGACACAACTAAGCAACCGAGCACACACACAGTATTGTTATTGTTTCCATTTTATTAAATTACTGAAAATAAAGCAAGCTAAGACAGGAGCAATATGGAATGCCAGGATATATGAAAACCTTCAAATATATATGTTTTAAACACGAGTCCAAGCTACTCAGCTAAAGAAACCTGAAATCTCTGCAAGCTGTAGTAGTATAGCTCAAAATCTAAGTACAGTGAATACTGGACAGGAAGGACAAAAATAAATAAATAAAAATAGAAATTCAGTTTCAAACTGTGCTTTACAAAACAATAAGTGACATTTTTCACATGAATGAATTTTGCATTTGTATCCTGGAAATGTTCTGTGGTAGAAGGATTTTGACTTTTCTGGTCCCAGTCAGGGATAAATTACTCCCAGCAGAGAGAGGAACCCAAGTACTGACATGAAAAGTATTCACCTAAGTGTTAAGCACCTCATTCTCCCCTTCCTCTCCTGGGATAGAGTCCACATTTGGGCAACTGCTCTGAGTTCTTTGTCCCTATTATAATGCTGTGCCTATTATAATGGTGAGTAAATACAATCTGAGTAAATACAGTCAACAAGATTAGGACTGTCTCAGATTTTGGAACCAATTTCCCATGTCTTGAACTGACAAATTTTCTGGTTTCTTCCAGAACCTGTTTCCTCCTTCAGTCTTTTCATGAGCCCTAAGCATATGTCTTTTAATCATCTCTTGTTCTTCAAACAAGAACTTATTTTCATCAGAAGGGAGGAAACTACTACTTCATCTGAGAAAGAGTTGATGAGATTATGTGGCTAGGAAATGCTTCTATTTGCTTAAAACATGACAACAGTCCCCATCTTCTGTATGTGTCTGACATACTGTTTACTGCATATCAGGAGAATAAGCTACTGCAACATTTTCCTTTAGATACCAGAGGTTTAAATGGTAGGACCTTAAGGGCAAAAACAAAACCATTCCTTGATTATTCCACCAGGGGAGCCTTCAAATAGCTCAGAGCCATTTAAAGACAGTAATCAAGCTAATATGTAAGTAACAGGTAATATAGCCTGTGCATACTTGCTAAGTCACTTCAGTTGTGTCCAACTCTTTGTGACCCCAAGGACTGTAGCCCACCAGGTTCCTTTGTCCATGGGATCCTCCAGGCAAGAAAACTAGAGTGGGTTGCCTTGACAATATATGCAAATATGGTAGATAGTATAGCATAATTGACGGCAAAACCAAGTACTCTAGAATAATTTATTATAAAACCTTACCTTCCATTCCAAATAAACTTCCAGACAATATTAAAATGTACTTAAAATTATAATTGGCCAGGAACATGAGGAATAAAAAGAAGCTACTGCTCTGTGGTAATCTGAATGCAAGATGTTCTCTGTAGAAAGTTGTCACTGCCTTTAATGATAAACAATTTAGAGGGAAGGAAAAAGAAAAGGAACTCTCTCTTGACTCAGCAAGAAACTATGAATGAATAAAAATTAAGTTTAAGAAGTAAACAAAAAGAAAATAAAGTATTAAAAACTGAAAAAAGAGTAAAGATTAGACCATGAAATAAATAATTTTATTCATGTGATCTGGGAGAGAAAAAGAGACAAAGAAAGGACATATGCTTAGAGGTTATGGAAAGACTGAAGGAGGAAACAGGTTCTGGAAGAAACCAGAAAATTTGTCAGTTCAAGACATGGGGAAATTGGCTCCAAAAGCTGAGACAGAGAAAGAGAAAAGAGATAAAAAATGCCTTACATTTTATTGCACAGTATACTTCCAAGAGCATCTGGCAAAAGCTGTCTTTCTTCATTCCTACTTCCAACACTAGATTTTCAAATGAGCCTATCTCCTTTCTTACTGGAAAATGTCTAGAATCTAAATATAAATGACCTCAGTGATCCCACTGACCTCCAGTCAGGCATTCAGAAGGCCCTCTCTGGAGAGGATTACTGAGAATGGGGGCAGGAGAGCATCATGGCCTAGGAGTGTTTCCAGAGGTGGAGCTCAGTGTCAGGCTTGAAAGAAGGGCAAAGTCAGGGAGGAGGTGGACATTCTGGAAGAGTAAACGACGTAACCAAACACTGAGATGGAAATATTTCAGTGTGCTTACAAGACACTGAATGGCAGTGGTGGGGAGGTGGCTGTGGGGGTCGGTGGGCACAAAATACTATTGCTGGGACTGGTTGCATCCTTCGGAGTTTCTTAACCATCAGCCTAAGGAGATGGGATTTTTTTTGTTTACCATCATAACCTGTAGGCTGAGGGGAAGATTTTGAACTCTAGATAGGTATTATGAAAGAAGCATTTTTGAAAATTTACTCTGATGATAGAGTGCAGGAGGGCAGAGGGGAGAGGAGATCAAAGCAAGACCTTATTTCAAGAACCCACATATGAGATGACGCATTAAAATACGGTGGCATACTAAATTATTGGCTTAAGTGTAGAAGTAGTGGATCAAGAGACTATAAAGAAAAATGGCACGGCATTGTGGGTGGAGGAGATCATTCTATTTGGTGGCTATTTTGTCTCTCCTTTTATTGTGTTTCTTTGAAAGACTTCTTGGCACTTAATTACAGCTGCCGAAGTGTACTTTCTTAGGAATGCTTATCTTACCTTTCCTGATTTAATGGTCTTTTCTTTCATATCCATCACCAATATTACCAAAGAAGCACTGCTGTTTAACAACTTCTAGGTGATTTCCCAATTTCTCAGAGGAGATTCTTGTACAATATAATTCAGTAGGAGAAATATCTGCAACCTACATGTCTATGAATTCTCTCAGCTTGCTGACAAGCAGTTAAACATTTACAAAACATCTTCATTATAGGAAGAGGCATCTGAAGTTATCCTCAGTACCAACAAAGAATGACGACTACAAAGCCAAGGATACAAGACCACAGATAATCTGAAAAAATATCATGTCTGAAGCCCTGATTGGAATCAACACAGATAACAAGGCTTTTATCTGAATTCCTTCAACAGCAACAACAAAAATCTTGAAAAATCTTTTACACAGTTTTCTGTCGACAAAAAGAAGGGAGGGAGTTTCATATTTTCCTTCAATCCCAGATATAAAGGGCAAAGTGAAAAGGAGGCAGAGCTCTTGATAGGTCCAAGGAATATAATGGACCTATCCATAGGAGACATTGACTCCCTGACTGTGATTTAGTTCTAACTGACATCACCAGGATGTCTACTGTCATCTGAACAAGTGTCACCTGTCCAAAGAGGACTCATGTCCATGATCAGTCTCCCTACCACCACAAATATGGAGCTTCTCCAAGGGCCTTTTGTCAGATTGCAGCCAATTATAGGAGCTAGCATCTTGAAAATTGTTCTTGAAATCTGCCTCATCCTAACTCCTCGCATAAAATCAGTGCAATTCAGACAAGGTCCTCACTCACTGTTAAGCCTGCTCTGAAATATACTTTGAATTCATCCATTCCTCTCCATCTCCACTGCCTCCATCCTCTTCCAAATCACTATGACCTTTCGAGACTGAGGAAATGAGGTCCTTGATTTCTCCACATCCAGTTTTTCCTTCTCTAATGCCTTCTTCATACAGAATTCAAAGGATCCTTTTTCCTTTTATGTATCCTATTTTATGATATCTCTGTCCTCACTGGCCTTCTCTCCATCCTTGACCACAACCTTGCATATACTGTTCCTCCATGTTTACCCATAATCTGCCAAGTCTTAGAAGGACCATTCCAGACTTCACCAAATACATGAGTTCCCCTGGTTAGTTTCTTCTGTTTAGAATTCATCTGGCTACATAGTACAAATTATCTTCTAGTCTAGTCTGTGATTTCATGTATATTTATATACTTATTTGCTTAATGTCTTCCTCCCCTGCAGATGGTTCAGGCCATGATAGCAGAGACATTTTTCCCTGTAGCCTGGAGGCATAGGACAAGTCTAGCATAGGGCATGAACCCAATAAATGCTCAATAAATAAATGAATCTAAAATGTAAACTCCAGTAGGGTAATAGTTATCTGTCACTGGTTTACTATTGTATCCTGATTGCCAAGGGATATGTATCTTAGAAACTTGGGTAGATGCCCTCAAAGTATTAGTTCAGTAAGTAAGTAAAGAAATAAAGAAACTATTTTCCCATTAATAGCTATTCCATTGAGAGATAGGCCTAATTACAGAAAATTCTTTCTCAAAGTGAGTTGGAGTCTCTGTCTATCTATTCTATGGTTTTGCCCTTTAATCTAGACCTGACTACATAAAGTACAGTTAGTTCCTTTACAGCATGAAGTTAAGACACACCAACTTCCCTTGACCATCTTCAAGTGATGGCATGACTTTCAGACTTTTCCTTACTCTGCTTGTTCCCTACATATACTGTAGATTTATAGTTTTTTCTCTTGAAATGCATTGTCCCAAACTGTACCTGGGATATGTACTACGATATTATTATCCCCATATTTTCATGCTGGATATTTTTATTGGCAGTGCTTAATTACACACCCTGACAGGCAGGCTTTAGTATTAATTTATATTGAATTTTCAGCATGCTATTACACCCCAGGAATGCAATTAAATCATGTCATCTATGTCTACTACTTATGTATTTAATTTTATGTGCCTAAGTTAAGATTTTCCACTTATCTCTAGTAAATAACAATGAGATTTAACTCTCATTTCCACACTCTTGAAATCTCTGTGAGTCCCATTCTGTCATTCAATGAACTACTCTCTGCTCTCTGTCCTAGTTCTGGCATTCCGTGCCCCTGCTGTCTGTCTCAATTTTATGTCACCCAACACCCCAAAATGTTGTCTGTACCCTCATTCTTAAAACCCTGTTCTTATGAGAAAACATTCTCTGCTAGCACTCTGTCATCTTTGTAATTATTCTCTCTTAGTCTCCTCTGAGGCTTTTCTCTATGTACTTATTCACTCATTCCATTTGATAGGTCATGGAATAAAAATGTTCTGAGCATCTCCCGTGTGCCAGAGATTGGGCTAGTACCCTAGATGGAAATACAAAGATGAAGAAGACACAGCTTTTGTCTTCAAATTAATTTCCCAAAAGTTCCATGGCCTTCACATAATACTGGGTGATTGTACCTATAATAATTGCCAAAAACATATATTCTGCTAAATTCTAAACCAATGTTCCACCTTCATAATCTTTCCTAAGGTCTAGATGTTTATTTTCAATGCTTTACTGGGCTTCACTTAATTATCTAGCAAAACTAATTCAAACTCCTCATGGCCAAAACTTAACTCATTATTTATCTCTGCCTCCAACCACCTCTAACATTTTCTATATTCCTGATCTTGATTGATGGTATCTTCATTTGCCTATCAGCTAAACTAGGAGGTTAAAAATCACCCCAGATTTACTATTATTTACCTTTCACATAATATGGGTCATTCAGTTCAGTTCAGTTCAGTTGCTCAGTCGTGTCCGGCTCTTCGCGATCCCATGAATCGCAACACGTCAGGCCTCCCTGTCCATCACCATCTCCCGGAGTTCACTCAAACTCACATCCATCGAGTCAGTGATGCCATCCAGCCATCTCATCCTCTGTCGTCCCCTTCTCCTCCTGTCCCCAATCCCTCCCAGCATCAGAGTCTTTTCCAATGAGTCAACTCTTCGCATGAGGTGGCCAAAGTACTGGAGTTTCAGCTTCAGCATCATTCCCTCCAAAATGGGTCATTGGGTCTTGTCAATTCAGTCTCATAAATAACTCAAATATCTCTCTTCCTCTACTGCTGCTATTTTAGTTATCTTCTATCAGATGGATTATTTTTATATTCTTCTAATTGACTTCCATACTTCTAATTCCATTCTTTCCAAATGTGTTCGACATTGCTGTCTGAACACAAGAAGAAATTAAGGCATTTTTATAACACATGTATTCTATATCATAGTAAAGTGAAAGTGTTAGTTGCTCAGTCATGTCTGACTCTTTGTGACCCCATGGACTGTAGGCAGCCAGATTCCCCTGTCAGTGGGATTCTCCAGGCAAGAATACTGGAGTGGATAGCCAGTTCCTCCTCCAGGGGATCTTCCTGACCCAGGGATTGAATTTGAGTCTCCCATGTTGCAGGCAGATTCTTTACCATCTGAGCCACTAGGGAAGTCAGCCCCATATCATAGCAAGATTTCAACAAACAAAAGAAGAAGATGGGGGCAAGGCCAAAATAAACTAGAAAAATACAATGGATCCGAAAATCATATCTAACGCTTATTCATTTTTACCAAGGCTCTGATCCTGCTCTAAGTGCTCTTCTTGTGCTATCTCATTCCATCATGGATGCCCCTATGATGATTGATAAGGAAACTGAAAGGTTAACATGTCTTGGCACTACGCTACTGACTTAGTAGATCTGAACCCAAGATGTCTGTCTCTAGAACTCATGCTCTTAATCACTCACTGTGTTGCCTTCTAAAAATGAAATAGAAGTACGAAAGTTATTCCATGAAATTTTATATACTTGCTACAGGCGACCAACTCTTAACTGTCAAACAGCCAACACAAAGAGGAAAGAAAACAGATACAAGGTTCATAATGTTGGAAAGTAAAAACAAACCAGTTACCCATGGAAAACACTGCAATGCTTAATGCTAAGACCAATTTTGAAAAATGGAGGCAAATTGACGTAAGCCAAGTTGGCTGCTTTAAACTGTCAAGTTCTCTTGGTAGGATCTATATAGCCTCTGATGGTCAGAGTAAATGAGGAGCACATCAGGCCATGTTGGTATACTGTGATGAAAGCAAGTCTCAGTCTAAATTCTGACATTATTTGCAGCATTTAGTAGCAACATGACAGAAGAAAATACAGCCACACAACCTTAAAAATCTAGTGAAGTCTCAGCTCCCATGTCAGGCACGTTGCAGGAATGACTTACTCAAGCCAGATGTAGTAATTGTAATGCTACATGAAAACTGATCAGATTATTGGTGAAGGATGCTCTCTCAATGTTGCCAGTATTTTGTGATATCAGATGGTGAGGGCTTAATGTATCCATCTCAAATTAGACATATTCCTTACCACAGAGATCAGAAAGAAAATAAGTCCATAGACCTGAGCAAATGCTTTCTAGGCCAAAAATAAGAATAACAAGTAAGTATTGTTGTAGCTTAAATGACAGTATTCATATATGAAACAATCTAGTGACTCATGGTTATACAAAATCTACAGGTAACAGAAAATGTGAAGGTACAAAGCCTTGCTCACCATGCACCATCCAGGGTCCAGAATCTTGTTTTTAAAAAACGTATATTTGTTAAGGTGCTTTTGATTATACCTATTCTTACCTTTTTTTGTATTGTCTTTTATTTAACTGTCAAAATATGATAAGGAAGCGTGGGATCCACTTTGCTGTCCCCTAATACTACAAGGACCTTTAGGACTTCTGTGGACAGTCATCAGGGAGTCTCTGATCCTACTGAACATGGGCATAAGCTTTAGAGCAAATAGATATTCTATTGCTCTTATCAGATCTTCAAAAGGGACTTGGCCTGCCTACAATATGATGCATTTTTCTGTACTCTTTTTTCCCTTCCAAGGCGCACCTGTTGGTCTCCTAGACAATAGTTTTGTGTTACTCTTTTAAGTAGGTATATTCTCTTTTCTTCACAATGTCAATTTCAATCTTTGTTAACCTGGTCGAGAAATCTCCTGTTCAACCTTTCAGAGCTTTGTGAAGAGCACTAAATAAATGCTTATCCAAAAAAGCTCCTCTAGTGTGTGAGCACCAGTTACATTAGGGTGGGGCTCACTGAATTTGGAGTTAACACTGGAAACATGTAAGAAGAGAAAACCTTTCCCTTCCCATATTTTTCTCCTTTTAAACTTAGCTTCATTCTTGGGACCCCAAAAATCTGAATGAAGAAAGCGAAAAGGTCAAAACCACATCATTCTAAACATATAGTGATTCAAATACGTGTAGAGAACCATAAAGAAGCTCATGTAACTAGCAGCAAACTACAAATGCTTAGAAGGGGATTTATCATGTACAAATTGTGGATCCATCTCTATTGTCCTGGTGGCTCCAACCAGGGAATGTGTCTGTCCCCTTGTTGACATAGGCCATCCTAGAACAAAGAAAGTTGATGACATAAACACATCCTTTTCCCAGCACTTGAGTGTGTGTGATTTAACCTTTAACTCTTGCTTGTTGATGTAGGTGAGATGTCAAATACTTTCTACTGAGCTGTTGGCAACTCTTTAAAGTGTTTTCATCACTCTTGCACTAAGATGAGTCCAGGGTCAGTCTAACCCATCACTGTAATCTCATTGTAATCGAGTCACCTCCCCCACCCTCTCTTTTCTTTCTCTGCCACTTCCTCCAGACCTCAACAGGAAAGCGGCGACAAAGACCAGGGATCAGCCTGGTAGTCACTGTAAATCTGCAGTTAACTTCAAGTGTTGCTTCCTGTTTTTGAAAAACTACATTCCTAGCACAGAATAGAGACTGAGGGCTTGTGACCAACTGTGAACAAATGATGTAAACTGCGAGACAAACAATAGGGAGTCCATATCAGACACCGTAAGCCCGTTTTCATCCTCCTTTAATTCTTTAGACTTAGAGATAAATCCTCTTACTTCCTCTAGATCACACCTGCCATAAAAAGAAAAAAACACGCTTTTTACCCACTTCACACCTAAACCCATTCCATCTTTCCTGAGGCTGAACCTAAACCCATCTTGTCTACTCAAAGATTTATTTCTGTTTAATGTTTAAGCCAAAAGTATAAAGTTCTCGCTAGTTTTGCCTTTGCAAGACAAAGGTCCTTCCACCACCAAAAGAGGGGGAAAAGCATAAAAATTCTCAGCAGTGTAATTTCATATATATTTTTTTCTCAGTGGTCATTCTTGTTATTTTAGAGATAGTAGACAATTCTGCTAATAGAATTGACACGTTAGATGAGAGCAAAATAGCTGCACATGTATATATAACACATACCTGGAGAAATAAACTTGAATAGACTAGATACCACCATCAGCATTTTCATCATTTCAGTCTGGAGCTTGCACTCATTTCTTGGAAAGGAAATTTCTGTCTCATTAAAGAGAAACGATTATGCCAAATGTACAAAAATAACAGTGGGAGGTGGTGGAGTGGCGGTAGGATGGAGGAAGGTCACTGCATGACTCAGAGAGGTTTGGCTTCTATAATTAATATTTTTAAGCTATTTTACATCATATTTGAAATAGAATTATATGATTAGAAGGGGGAAAAGTTACACACAGCTAAAATGGGGTTTCTTAATCGTGCGCATACATGTAGTACTATCATATAGCAAAATTCAGATGTGTCAAAACTATATATATATATATATATATCTGTATGTACATACAGACCTACATGTAATCGTACCTAGCTAAAGTAGGGTATGTCTTTTATGGTTTATTAAACATAGATTTCTATTTTATTTACTTATTTATTTTTTCTGTATGTGATTCTAAACTAAAAAAGCAATGTTCTGAAGGCTATTGTTATCACAAAGTAATCACTACTCATTTTACATAAGCTAACACACTTGCCAAGGTAAATATCCCATTGCAGTCAAAATGGAGCCAACATGAGTGTATTAAAATTAGCCAGTAATTTTGGAGGAAAAAGCAGGAAGTTGGGTGGGATGGAGAAGCTGCATATGAATGGAATGGATTACACAAGCCCGGTTTGGGGAATCACAAATTCCAAGTGCTTCTATGGAGTCCTCAACTTGGCTAAAAATAGCTTTGATGTAGAATGACTTAGTATATTTATTTTTATTGAAGTATAGTAGATATACAATGTTGTGTTATTTCAGGTGTACAGTAAAGTGATTCAATTTTACATATTTGTGTGTGTGTGTATACATATTCTTTTTCAGATTCTTTTCCAATATAGGTTATTACAAGATAGTAAACATAGTTTCCTGTGCTATACGGTAAGTCCTTGTTGTTAATCTACTTCATATATGGTACTGTATATCTGTTAACCCTGATTCCCCCACTTCCCCTTCTGTAACCATAAGTTTGTTTTCTATGCCTGTGAGTCTGTTTCACAAATAAGTTAATTTGTATCCTTTGTAAATATAAAGATCATTTATCATTTTTAAATCATCCATGCCAAATAATAAAAAATTATCTCAGTTGAACTATCTGCTAGGCAACTCATTAAAATCTTTGTTTGTTTTAATTAATTCATTTCAATTGCAGGCTAATTAATTTACAATATTGTGGTGGTTTTGTCATACATTGACATGAATCAGCCATGAGTGTACGTGTATCCCCCTGTCCTGAACCCCTTCCCACCTCTCTCCCCATCCCACCCCTCTGGGTTGTCCCAGTGCACCAGCTTTGAGTGTCCTGCTTCATGCATTGAACTTGTACTGGTCATCTATTTCACATATGGTAATATACATGTTTCAGTGCTATTCTCTAAAATCATCCCACCCTCTCCTTCTCCCACAGAGTCCAAAAATCTGTTGTTTATATCTGTGTCTCTTTTGCTGTCTCACATATAGGATCGTCATTGTGATATTTCTAAATTCCATACATATGTGTTAATACACTGTATTGGTGTTTTTCTTTCTGACTTACTTCTTTCTGTATAATAGGCTCCAGTTTCATCCACCTCATTATAACTGACTCAAATGTGTTCTTTTTAATACCTGAGTAATATTCCTTTGTGTGTATGTACCACAGTTTTCTTATCCATTCATCCGCTGATGGACATCTAGACTGCTTCCATGTCCTGGCTATTATAAACAGTGCTGCAATGAACATTGGGGCCCACATGTCTCTTTCAATTCTGGTTTCCTTGGTGTATATGCCCAGGAGTGGGATTGCTAGGTCATATGGAAGTTTTATTTCCAGTTTTTCAAGAAATCTCCATACTGTTCTCCATAGTGGCTGTACTAGTTTGCATTCCCACCAACAGTGTAAGAGGTCTCCCTTTTCTCCCCACCCTCTCCAGCATTTATTGTTTGTAGACTTTTCAATAGCAGCCATTCTGACTGGCGTGAGTTGGTTCCTCACTGTGGTTTTGATTTGCATTTCTCTCATAATGAGTAATGTTGAGTATCTTTTCATGTGTTAGCCATCTTTATGTCTTCTTCAGAGAAATGTCTGTTTAGTTCTTTGGCCCATTTTTTATTTTTCTGGTATTGAGCTGCAAGAGCTGCTTGTATGTTTTTGAGATTAATTCTTTGTTGCTTCATTTGTTATTATTTTCTCCCATTCTGAAGGCTGTCTTTTTACCTTGCTTATAGTTTCCTTCATTGTGCAAAAGCTTTTAAGTTTAATTAGGTCCCCTTTGTTTATTTTTGCTTTTATTTCCATTACTCTGGGAGGTGAGTCATAGAGGATCTTGCTGTGGTTTGTGTCAAAGGGTGTTCTGCCTATGTTTTCCTCTAGGAGTTTCATAGTTTCTGGTCTTACATTTAGATCTTTAATCTATTTTGAGTTTATTTTTGTGGATGGTGTTAGAAAGTGTTCTAGTTTCATTCTTTTACAGGTGGTTGACCAGTTTTCCCAGCACTACTTGTTAAAGAGATTATCTTTTCTCCATTGTATATTCTTGCCTCCTTTGTCAAAGATAAGGTGTCCATATGTGCGTGGATTTATCTCTGGGCTTTCTATTTTGTTCCATTGATCTATATTTCTGTCCTTGTGCCAGTACCATACTGTCTTGGTGACTGTAGCTTTGTAGTATAATTTGAAGCCAGGCAGGTTGATTCCTCTAGTTCCATTCTTCTTTCTCAAGATTGCTTTGGCTATTCGCAGTTTTTTGTGTTTCCATACAAATTGTGAAATTATTTGTTCTAGTTCTGTGAAAAATACTATTGATAGTTTGATAAGGATTGTACTGAACCTATAGGTTGCTTTGGGTAGTATACTCATTTTCAATATATTGATTCTTCCAATCTGTGAACATGGTATATTTCTCCTATTTGTGTCATCTTTGATTTCTTTCATCAGTGTTTTATAGTTTTATATATATAGATCTTGTCTCTTTAGGTAAATTTACTCCTAAATATTTTATTCTTTTCATTGCAATGGTGAATGGGACTGTTTCCTTAATTTCTCTTTCTGTTTTTTCATTGCTAGTAGTGTATAGGAATGCAAGGGATTTCTGTGTATTAATTTTATATCCTGCAACTTTACTATATTCACTGATTAGCTCTAGTAATTTTCTGGTTGTGTCTTTAGGGTTTTCCATGTAGAAGATCATGCCATCTGCAAACAGTGAGAGTTTTACTCCTTCTTTTCCAATCTGGATTCCTTTTATTTCCTTTTTTTCTCTGATTGCTGTGGCTAAAATTTCCAAAACTATGTTGAATAGTAGTGGTGAGAGTGGGCACCTTGTCTTGTTCCTGACTTTAAGGGAAATGCTTTCAGTTTTTCACTATTGAGGATAATGTTTGCTGTGGGTTTATCATATATGGATTTTATTATGTTGAGGTATGTTCCTTCTATGCCTGCTTTCTAGAGAGTTTTTAATCATAAATGGGTGTTGAATTTTGTCAAAGGCTTTCTCTCCATCTATTGTGATAATCATATGGTTTTTATCTTTCGATTTGTTAATGTGGTATATCACATTGATTGATTTGCAAATATTGAAGAAACCTTGCAGCCCTGGGATAAAGCCTACTTAGTCATGATGTATGATCTTTTTAATATGTTGTTGGATTCTGTTTGCCAGAATTTTGTTGAGGATTTTTGCATCTATGTTCATCAGTGATATTGGCCTGTAATTTTATTTTTTTGTGGCATCTTTGTCTGGTTTTGGTATTAGGGTGATGGTGGCCTCATAGAATGAGTTTGGGAGTTTACCTTCCTCTGCAACTTTCTGGAAGAGTTTGAGTAGGATAGGTGTTCAGTTCAGTCGCTCAGTCATGTCCGACTCTTTGCAACCCCATGAATTGCAGCACACCAGGCCTCCCTGTCCATCACCAACTCCCAGAGTTCACTCAAACTCACATCCATCGAGTCAGATAGGTGTTAGCTATCTCTAAATTTTTGGTAGAATTCACCTGTGAACCCATCTGATCCTGGGCTTTTGTTTGTTGGAAGATTTTTTATTACAGTTTCAATTTCTGTGTTTGTGATGTGTGTGTTAAGATTTTCTATTTCTTCCTTATTCAGTTTTGGAAAGTTATACATTTCTAAGAATTCATCCATTTCTTCCATTTCTTCCAAGTTGTCCATTTTATTGGCATATAGTTGTTGATAGTAGTCTCTTATTATCCTTTGTATTTCTGTGTTGTCTGTTATGATTTCTCCATTTTCATTTCTAATTTTATTGATTTGATTCTTCTCCCTTTTTTTCTTGATGAGTCTGGCTAATGGTTTGTCTATTTTATTTTATATTCTCAAAGAACCAGCTTTTGGTTTTGTCTCATTAAAATCTTTACACAAAAATGTTTAAAATACCCATAGATGTGATTTTGTTTCACCACTTATTTAAAGCGGTTATATCCATTACTACATCTTGAGAGGAAAAGGTGGAAAATCGGGCACTTTTGGAATCATAGTGCCTGTCTCAGATATCATGTGTAATCACTCCTTGCACTAAAGAATCCAGTGGCCCATTGACTTTAAGGTTCATGTACAAGTCAGTAATAGCCTCATGAATTACCACCTAAAGGTATGCTGCTAAGTCACTTCAGTCACGTCCAAAACTTTACAACCCTAATGTCTGATTCTTTGCAACCACAATGTTCCCAAATGGTCATTCCACACATGCTACTTTTCTCATGTGTGTGTGCATCTGTGTGCTCAGTCATGCTCAACTCTTTGCGACCTCATGGACTGTAGGCCACCAGGCCCCTCTGTCCATGGGATCCTCCAGGCAAAACTACTGAGTTGCTATTTCCTCCTCCAAGGGATCTTCCTGACCCAGGGTTCAAATGTCTCCTGCAGCTCCTACATGGCAGGTGGAGTTTTTATCACTGAGCCACCAGGGAAGCCCACCTAAATCTATCCCCTGACATTAAAAAAAAAAAATTCCATCTGTAGAAAATAAAATTTAGGGAATTGATAAAGGATGGTGCACACTTGCTAGATATTAGCAGTCCCAAATTCAGATTTAAGGCATATCAAATTTCTATATTATGAGTTAGAGAATGTGAAAGTTTACATGGTTCAGTGTGGCATAGCAGTAACTATCCAGGGAATTAAACACTTCACGGGGTTCATATTTGAGCTCTTAGGTAGACAAGAAAGGGCAAGAACAAAGGACAGTCATTAACAGAGCTCTGCCTGATACCAGAGCAGATTGTTTAAGTGAAACAATTTAAAGCCAGTATCACTTGACTGGATTTAACAGATTTTTAAAACTAAAATGTAGTCAAGGACTTCTCTAGTGGTCCAGTAGTTAAGACTTATCCTGCGCTTCCAATGCATGGGATATATAGTTCAATCCCTGGTTGGGAAACTAAGATCCTGTTTCCCAGGATCTTTTACAGTCTAAACAAGAATCATTTTTTAAACCTTAAGAAAAAAAATTTGAGTCAGATTATTTTTGATATACAGACAAAGCCTGCAACACCTCAAATTGTATTTTGTTTGTAAAAAGTATTCCAATAGGGGCTTCCCTGATGGTTCAGTGTTAAAGACTCTGCCTGCCAATGCAGGACCCACGGGTTCCATCCCTGGTCTAAGAAGATCCCACCTGCCACAGAGCAACTGAGCCTGTGTGCCAAGCTATTGAGCGTGTAATCTAGAGCCCACGAGTGGAAACCACTGAGCCCATGTGCTTCAACCTCTGAAGCCCCTGCACCCTGGAGCCCCTGCTCCACAACAAGAGAAGCCACTGCAATGAGAAGTCCCTGCACGACAAATTGAGAGTAGCCCCCACTCGCCACAACTATAGAAAAGCCCACACAGCAGCTGAGACCCAGCACAGTCGAAAATAAATGGTAAATATATACAATTTTTAAATAAAAAAGTATTTCATTAAAGTGATATGGTAAAATGTATATTTTATGACATTTATACATAACAAAGTATTAAGATACAATTTTCTTAAAAGTAAACAGCAGCATATTTAAAAGAGAAAAAAGAGAGAGAAAGAAAACCAGAATCAGGGCACTGGTTGAAGTACCTCAACCACTGAGGAACTTGGATGTCAAAGCAACATCAAATGGAAAGTGACTTATCGGGTATAGAGAGCTTGGATCTGTTTCTTATCAAAACGTTCACTTTGCCAGCAGAGTCTGCCCGGCCCACGTCCTGACCCCTTCCTCTGCCTTTCTACTCCTTCCCAACCATTCTAGACATCTCCTCCACTATTTGTTTCTCTTATGTGTTAGTTCCTTTGTTCTTTCTTTAGACTCCATGTTGGCTAAACCTATAATTTGTTAAAAATGGAAAAATGCCAGTTTGTTATTGAAATCACATGCCCACAAATCCATATGTATACATACAACAAAAACATGCATGTACAGTTTGCTTACTATTGTAAATCAAATACGTAAAGGAAACTGTGGCTATATAATAGCATACTTATTAATGAGTGAATTAACCATTACAACATTGTATCTTTACCTAGAGTGTCACTTAGTGCATTATAAAATTAGAAACATACCAGACCCAATTCCACAAGAGACATTCGCGGAGGTAGACGAGAACCGGAAGATGGTTCAGTCTCTTTGCTTTACGCTGCCTGTCCAGCACTGCAGAGTTGTTAGTACCCACCCCTCCTTTCACAGTTCCTCTTTCAGTCCCAAGAGCCACCATCCAGTTGTTGGCCTGATTCTTCTTCCATGTGATATTTGCACATTATTTTAAATTTTCTTATACTAGACTGACTTTTATGCTTTCACTGTTATCAAGTTCTGTGATTTTGTTCACAATTCCTCAATTACTCAGGTACAAGTAATGTTCATTTGGGGATGAAATGTCCACAAGACAAGGCACACCGTAGATGTGTATGTAATATAGTAGGTCAGTGTATCAAGACAATTCAAGTGGAGCAAAGAATCAATTTCCTCTAGTGGAGTAAAGAAATTCATGTGTGCTGGGCTCATGTCTCCCAAAACAGTGACCCAATCGACCACCTTTTTCTTCCCTCCTCCCTCATCAACAGTTTGTTTTCATGTTTTTGAAACCTAGGGTTTCATTGGAGTATTTTTCTCTAGACCTTAATAAGGCATATTAAAAAGGAAAAAACCAAGAACATGCTTTTTATCTTTTATAAACATATGTTTTAAAATTGTATTGAAATATAGTTGATTTACAATGTTGCATTAGTTTCAGATGTACAACAAAGGGAAACAGTTACATATAGATATATATATATATATATATAAATACACATATATATGTATATATATTTCTTTATATTCTTTTCCATTATAGGTTATTATGAGATATTCAGTATAGTTTCCTGTGCTATACAGTAGGTCCTTGTAGTTATGGTTATCTCTTTTATATGTCATAGTGTATATATATTTTAATCCCAAACTCCTCATTTATCCCTCCCCCACTTTTTCCCTTTGGTAACCATAAATTTCTTTTCTATGTCTATGAGGCTATTTCTGTTTTGCAAATAAGTTCGTTTGTATCTTTTTTTTTTTTTTTTTTAGATTCCACATCTAAGCAATATCATATGATGTTTGTCTTTTTCTGTCTGGCATACTTAAAATTAAATATGATCATCTCTAGGCCTATCCATGTTGCTGCAAATGGTATTATTTCCATTCTCTTTTTGTCTGGATACTATTCCATTGTATATGTATATACATCTTCTCTATCCATTCATTCATCTATGGATACTTAGGTTGCTTCCTAGGAACACGTTTATTTTAAAGTTAACAACAACAAAAAAAGTTTTCATCTTTACACAAGAGGAAACAAGGTCCAAACAACATACACACACAAAGAAAAAAATGGTTATATTGTTTACTATAAAATTCACTAAATTTGCTTCTATTTAATTTGCATATGGAATTTGGCAATAGCACTACACAATGGAATTTTTATTAGAGTAATTGCACATTGGCTCATCTTTTTTGGAAAATAACTGCCAGTATGTTTGCCAAAAATCAGAACATAAGTTGACTATTTAAAATTTGCATGCACTTGACCTGGTAGTTATACTATTAGTATAATGTAGTATACTATTAGTATAATCTATAAATGAAAATCTAAAATGAACATCAAGATTTATGTGCAAGCCCATTATTCCTTATAGCAGTGTTGTAAACAGCGAGAAATTACTAGCAAACCCAAATTCTGACAGTAAGTACATATTATAGTCAATCTATAGAATTTATATTCTATAGACATTGAAAACAGGATTTCCAGAGTACTACATGACATGAAAAGTTAGTAGTAATGTTCAAGAAGAAAATACAGCATATTCAATTGTATACATAGCAATTCCCAATGCATAAATGTGTGTAAATTAATACATATGAATAAAATCCAAACATAGATAAATGATAGAAAGAAACTGTAATGAAATATATCTAAAATGATTATACCTGGATAGTAGGATTCCAGGTGATTCTGATATTATTTTTCTACTTCTCTATGTTTCCAAAGTTTTTTCATTCATATGTGTTAGCATTTTTTTTAATCCAACATTTTTATCTGTCTCTGTAGTCTCCACCAGATGCTTTAAAATCTTTCAAGTAACCTATCACTGATGATTTCTTTTTTCTTACAGTCTTACCTTAAATTTTGTTTTCTTTAGATGCTGCTACTGACTGATAACCTCCCAACTGCTCCATTTGTCTTGCTGTATAAACTTTGATAGGGACCTTTCTCATGCTTTTGACTTCAATATATTGCTCTTGGAATTGTCTCATCATTTGGATATCATTGTTGATAATCAGCATGCCTTGGGTGCTGTGCTATACTAAGTCGCTTTAGTTGTATCCGACTCTTTGTGACCCCATGGACTGTAGCCCTCCAGGCTCCTCTGTCCATGAGGATTCTCAGGGCAAGAATATTGGAGTGGGTTACCATTTCCTTCTCCAAGGGATCTTTCGAACCTAGGGATCAAACCCACGTCTCTTAAGTCTCCTGCATTGGCAGGTGGGTTCTTTACCACTTGTGCACTGGGAAATCCATGCCTTGGGTAGGAGGCCCTAAAAAACAGTCTATGACAGGGCTTCGGATATATGTGACTTGTTACAGGAAAGGAAAACCTTTCCAAACCTTATTAGGAAAAAGCTTCTCTTGTTGTGGATCATGGGCCCTAGGGCATGTGGGCTTCAGGAGTTGCAGCTCCCAGGCTCTAGAGCAACTCAGTAATTGTTCCACAGCATGTGGGATCTTCCCAGACCAGGGACTGAACCCATGTTTCCTGCATTGGCAGACAGATTCTTTACCACTGAGCCACCAGAGAAGCCCCTCAAGAATTTTATATATCTAAACCTGTCAATCATTGGCCAAATAGGAGGGTGAGGGGAAGGGTGACACCGTCACAGCCCCAGCAGGTGGCTCCCATCAACTACTGACAATTCTCCAGAAAGAACCCCAAATACCTGAAGGATGGATGCATCAGCTGGCAAAGGCAGTCGGGGTAGAGCAGTAGCAGAATCCACTACCCATGATGATGATGGATGGAAAAGAGATGGGAAGACAGGGAGGTGGGGAGGTGAGTTTCAAACCCATCCAGGTAATGTCAAAAAGGCACACTTTCAAACTAATGCTCCCATCCCAGCTGGAAGAATGCTGATTCAGGACGACACAGCTCCAACCGTCAAATATTACAGGAGACCACAAGTGGAAGGCCACTGGAATGATACATGGCATTTAAAATTCCAAAGTTTTTAACATAGGGGCTTGAAGAGGCCCCTGTTTAGATAATCTTCTGCTCTGAACTCCTGAGAAAATATTAAGCAGATATACTTAATTTCCTCTAATACTTAATATGTTTTCCATCCAATTGTGAGCCTTAAAAATAGCTGCTGGACTTCCCCTAGAGATGGCTTCATTTTGGAATCAGATGAAAGGCCTCCTTGGTCCAGTGGTGCAAATTACTGGATACTGGGATAAGTGGATCTATAAACTATGCTGTTAATATAAAAACCTCTATCATTCCTACCTCTGACATCTTGGTGTTGCCAACAAATATGATATACTTTCCAAATGTTCCTCTTCATCCCATCGTGCTCTGTGTGTCAAGCTGTAAGAGAAAGTTGGTAGCTAAAAAATTTAGGTCTTGTGAGAACTACTTCAGATCTTTTCAAAGCCTAGATCTACAGGTTCAAAAATCTGCTGTCATTTGAGAGAAAGAAGTCAATCAAATCTATTACTGGATTTTAGGTGGGTCTGAAAGCTCCTTACTTTTCAACATGTTATGACCATATCATGTGGACCCAAAGAAGAGCATTTTTCCCCTCTTAATGCCTCATAATTCAAAGAGGAGAAGCCCTAAAGCAGACATTGAAAATATTAACACAGAAGGTGCAGAAGTAGGGGGAAATACTGTTAGAAATGCGAGGAAAAAAGAAAGAAAGAAATGGAAGAGAAAAGAGACATTGGAAAAACATCTTTCTCTTTACTAAGCAATTTGTTTCCTAACTTTTTTGTGGCTCCAGTGATAGCCTTCAGGAAACTTGGTGATGTCATTTCCTTTCAATCGGCCAGTTACATAAATGTTGGGAAAGAGCCAAGTAAAACAGCCCTCAAACAGATGGCCATGTGTATAAATGCCAGAAAGTGAGAACAGCCATTTGTAGTTATTTTTTTTTTACCCCACACGCATGGTATAATGTTTATTTTACAACCTCTCTTATGGACTTATGTGGATCATTCTTGTCATTTTTCTTGGAAAAAAAAAAAAAAACCCCAAAGGAAGCAGTCATAAAATATTAAAGACGAATCATGAAATAGTGAAAAACAAGGTAACAGGCAGAAGTGAGCATTGCATTGGGAGAATTTAAACCATCAAAGAGCAGTCCAGGCAAGGCTCTTTGGGTGCTCAAACATGCTGAGAAGGGACTATCTCTGACTGTCAGGAAATTTCAGATGAAGGAGATTTTCAAGGCAAATGAATTCACCTTATGATTCACAAGAAGGTAGAAATGAGATGCCTGCATGGCTTTCACAGAAGAGCACACTTTCTCGATTTACTTTTATTCCTTCAAAGCAAATCAAAATGTAGCTGCAGAGTTCCTTCACAATGAGTGGTCTCCAGGCCTCCCTGTTCCAAGTACATATTGATGCAATCAGGAGGAGTTTACACTTTTGTAACTGTGAAGAATTTCAGTTATGCATAATAAAACACAGCAAGGAGTTTGAGGCTTTTCAGCTTCAAAACCTAAATTCTGTTCCTGCTGTCTGCAATGACTGATAATAACATTTTTTGTCTTTTCTGCTAATGAAAAAGAAGCACAGGTTTTTTTTAACACCTCGTACAGCACACATTATGTTACGTAGGTTCAAAGTAAGTTAATCCTTCATAAATTCTATCAATTAGCTTCCTTTGATATTTCACTATTTCAACTATATAAGGACATGTAAAAAAGTTTAAAGTCTATCCTCTTAAATCCAGGTGTCACAGAAATCAGCAGGGAGGGAAAAAAAATGAGAATAAGCTAATCATGGACCTTCTTTTGATTATTTTCTTCTTCTGTTAAAATGTTTCTTTTATTTCCGTGGAGATAAAAGGATTTAATTTCTCTTTCATCCATCAAACTTCCACAAGTATGTAGCTGTGCATTCTAATCTCTACTTGAATACGTAGCTGTAAAATGTCAGATTTATTTATTCACAAATATTTCTTAAACAACAATTATGGGCCAACAACCGTGATAGAAATGGGTGATAAAGAGATACCAACTGAGGGATCGTTACTGAAACAGGTCAAATGTTCCAAGCTCTTATTTAAATATTACTTTTTTGGTCTTTTCAAAACTTCTACCAATTTTTGTGCTGTTCTAACACTTGAATCCCAGGAAAATATTTGGAACTCTGCTACTTCCTGTGAGAGATCTATACCTCTTTGGGTCAGGGAAGGACAGTTTTAGAGACTCTGTTACCTTAAGGTAGAATTGTGTCCTCAAAAGGGTTTTATGCTTATTTTGGACTCTGCTGCCTGAACTCCACCAAGCAGCATAATAAGTTCCATATGCCCATTTTTTTGAAGAACACATTTTCAAAGCAGCAAATGTTTTGACGGATTGGCTCTCAGAGCGCCTGAATACTGTTATACACATCATTTAGCATTTCACAAGGCCCCTACTGTTCAATTCTGGGAATGGAGCCAGGGTAACCTACCTACTGGTGTTCCAAGTAACGTGAAAATATTGAGAATTCTTAACCATCATGCTTCACTAAGACATATCTGGAATGTGAGGGCTTCTTTGCTGCCATGGAACTGTGTGAATGTGTGTGCACATGTGTGATGGTGTGTGTGCACATGTTTGCAGACATGCATACATACATTATAAGTAAAGGAAAGAAACATACATATCCTTAGAGTCAATAAATGAGCAACAACAATAACAAAATTTGATGATGGAAGTTTTGAGTGCTTAAAATTTTTAATCTTTAATTTAAAGTAGTCATTGAATTCCGATCTTACATGAGAAGCAATGGAAAGTAACAAAAATACAATAGTGAGTGTATAATAGATTTAATGTTTTTCTTTCATGTAAAGAATTTCATAAAGTTTTCTTGCTTGCCTCACATTATCAACTTTGTGCATCCTGTATTACTCACATAATAAGCATTCTTGGACTCAGTCTTGCCAAATTTGCTTAAATATAATGTTCTTCTGGGATACCTCTTCCTTCCTCCCCCAACCTCCACCCGGGGATTCTGAATCAGTAGATCTGGGATTGGGCCTTGGAATTTCTATTTTTAAGAATCATGTCATCTTTCTCAGGACCCAGTATGAAACCTTCAGGTATTTTTAAGAAACCTTTTAAAAGTCAAAAATTAAGACTCTATCTGTGTACAGGAATCTACAATATAGTATTCCTAGTTATTTTTCCTCTAACTTACTGGCTTCTGAATTACATTCATGAAATCTATCCTTCTGTTAAAACCTTTTTACTATTTCAGCATCTGACCTTCCTCTTTGTTCCAACATCTTTCTCTCAGTCACTATGTAATGAAAACATCATAGAAAGGTGGCTTATAAACAACAGAATTTATTTATCACAGCTCTGGAGGCTGGGAGTCCAAGATCAAGTCACCAGAAGTTTCTGTGTGTAGTGAGGGCTCACTCTCTGGTTCACAGACGATGCCTTCTAGCTGTCACCTCACAAGGCAGAGGGGACGAGGGGCCTCTCTGGGGGTGCTCTTTTATAAGGGCACTACGACACAATGGACCTGAGTTTGAGCAAACTCCAGGAGATGGTGAAGGACAGGGAGGCCTGGTGTGCTGCAGTCCATGGGGTTGCAAAGAATCAGACATGACTGAGCAACAACAATATGCCATTCGTGAGGGCTTCACACCGTTATGACCCTAAACACCCCCAAATACCATCATGTTGAGGAAAAAGGTTTCAACATACGAATTATGTAGCGACACAAATATGCAACCTATAAATGTTTGAGGAAAATATTAGATACAGTGATCTGGGTGTTCAAAGTGATATATTTTAAAATTGGTATTTATGGTAAGAAATGATACACCCTAGTAATGTATTCTTTTAGAGAAACATGGTTCATTAGGGAAGGGAGTGCAAAGAACATTTTAACTTCCCTAATGAAGATAAAATGTTAAGAATAATTGCTCACTAAAGAGTAATATAATCCAATAGTTCTGATAATACAAGGCAATGGACATGTTCTGCTTGATTTATTAATTATGGAAGCATATTTAATTAGGAGGCAGTCCAGCAAAGAATGCATTCAGAGGTTTAAATTAAAATCTCAGTTAACACCTATAAGAACATTGAGATCTTGAGCATGTTATCTTTTCTAACCTTTTAGAAACCTATTTTTCCCTCCTTTGTTAAAAAGAAGATCCATCTCATACAGCTGATTTGAGACCTAGGAAGATAATCTAAGTGGGTGGTGGTGGTTTATTCCCTGTCAGTGTTCAATTCCTGCAACCCCATGTTTTGTAGCCAACCAGTCTCCTCTGTCCATGCGATTCTCCAGGCAAGAATACTGGAGTGGGTTGCCATCTCCTTCTCCAGGGGATCTTCCTGACCCAGGGATCGAACCCAGGTCTCCTGCACTACAGGCAGATTCTTTACTGACTGAGCCATCAGGGAAGCCCAATCTAGGTGGAGTCTGACATGCAGTAGGTGCCCATATGTTTTTAGGTTTATCACGAATGTTATTGGCTTCCCAGATGACTCAGTGGTTAGGAGTCCTTCTACCAATGCAGGAGATGCTGGATACCTGGGTTTGATCCCTGGGTTGGGAAGATCTCCTGGAGAAGGGAATGGCTACCCACTCCAGTATTGTTGCCTGGAATAGTCCATGGACAGAGGAGCCTGGTGAACTACAGTCCATGGGGTCACAAGGAGCTGGATACAACTGCACAACTGAGCACATACACATTCATGTTATTGTTATTGAAATATTTATTAATGACCTACTATTTGCCAGGCATGCACAAGATAGCCTGAGTCTGTTCTATATAGACCTTCATGAAGTGGACAGAAAATAAATACATATTGAACATAAATAAAACAGAATTCCAGCTATTACTCTATGCTGGGAAGAAAACAAAGCAGGGTAATGTGCTGGGAATTACTAGGAATAACTAAGATGGCTGTGAGAGCCGATTTAGGAGATGGTGTGATATCCTCAGAGAGTGAGTGATGATTAGGAGCCCATTGTCCAAGGAGGCAGGGAGAGCAGTCTAGGCAGAGGTGGGAAGGAGGCAAATGTGGATGGACAGTGAGAGCAAGGGGAAGGTGGGACAAGATGGAATAGGAAGTAGGCAGGAATCAGATACATGCTTCCCCGCTTTGTTGTTTCTTTTCAAACTGGGGATATACATATTTGCTAAAAAAATAAATGATTCTCATTGAGGATGGGAACAGTAAAAATACTTGTAAGTTGTTTTTTCTTTTGTTTGGCTTTTAGTTTTGTTTTTTTTTTTTAATTGGTGGATAATTGCTTTACAATGTTGTGTTGGTTTCTGCTGTACAACAAAAACACAAATCAGTCATAACTATATATATATATATATAGATAGATAGATAGATAGATGTCATTACAGAGCACCAGGCTGGGCTCCCTGTGTTATATAGCAGTTTCCCACTAGCTACCTGTTTTATATATGGTAATGTATATCTATATATCAATGCTACTTTCTAAATTCATCCCACTGTCTCCTTCCCCGCTATGTGGTTTAGTTTTTTAAGGCTTATATCCTTGGTTATTCTTTGTATTTTCCAATTGGTGGGACCCCATGCCATACATATTGTTACATATTTTGAAAATCACAGCTTGTATCTAATATTTCATTGTCCTCAGAAATGTACACTTTTCTTTACACTAGAAAAATTAATGTGCCCTATGACCTGTCAGGGAAGAAGTTAAAAAATGCTTGTTTTCTTAGAATGTAATATCAGCTTTCCCAGTCTCCCCATTATGTTGGGCCACTGATGACTTAATTTCAATTATATTGGGTCACCAATGGTTGTTCAGCTTTATAGCTAATTTACCAGGTTTTTAAGTTATTGCACACTTGTTACAAGGACATTGTGCTATACCATAAGGAAAGTTCCTTTCTAATACAATAAACAACTATATATGTATTCTTAGGAATAATTTCTATGCATTTCAACAAAGGAGGAACAAAAGATATGAAAACAGCCACTGCACATTTTAGATCAAAAAATGAGGATTTTATACAGAATTATAAAAGTTGGAGATTGCCATTGGAGTCTGCTAGCCAAGCCCTCATTATAGAGATAAAGAAAATTAAACCCCAAAATGTTAGCAACTTTCACAAAATTACTTCCTCAAAAAGATAAGGTTCTAGGGACTTCCCTCTGGTCCAGTGGCTAAGACTTTGCCTTCCGGCACAGGGGGTACAGGAGGGATCCCTGGTAAGAGTGCTAAGAGCCCACATGTCTTGCGGCCAAAAGAACAAAACAAAAAACAGAAGCAATACTGTAACAAATTCAAATAAAGACTTTAAAAATGGTCCATATTAAAAAGAAAATATTCTAACTAAAATTCAAATTACTTATTTCTATAGCTTGTGCTCTTTCTATTCATAAACACAGGAAAACATATATTTGCTGTGTACAAAGGAAATTAAATTCTTATGAAGAATTAAGGGAAAAATAAAGCTTTCATTCAACTCTATATGAGTACATTTTATTGAGTATTCATTTAGGACCAAATTAACCTCACTGATCCAAGCTTCCAACAGAGTGAGCTTCATAACCTATACATTTCACATTTTAGTAGCTCTAAAATATGAAAAATGAAGGAATAAATAGCAGGAAGTTGTATGCCCCACTTTGCCAAGAGTTAGAGGAATTTGGGATAAACATGAGTCCAGATCTTGGTTTTTAGGGTGTGATTGAACTCCTAGATTCATCTGTTTTTAAAACTGTAAGGAATTATTGCTATTGTGCACTAAAATCTTCCACACTGTTATAACCAAATAGCATGATACCTACTTAAAGAAAAGCATGCAGTTTCAAAATTGAGACCCTCAATTTTCTTTTTTGGCTAAATGGAGAAATATTCTTCTGAAATACAATATGGTTTTTCACTGACAGGTGCTCTGTCCTAGCTGGTAAGTGGTAAAACAAAAGATCTCTGAAAACCTTTCAATGGCAACATTACTATGTCAATGTGTCCTGGCCACCAGAGACTGTATACAGGAAACATTTGGATTTATGCTCACTATTTCAAATCAATATTAGGTAAGGAGTGCTGATGATGTCGTTCTCTAGGACAGCTGGATCAAGAGCTTACCCCCTGCTCAGTCGTGACCTGAGGGACACAGAAACTAGGAATGCCCCAGATCAGATCATGAACACCTACAAGGAGGCTTTAAACTTTGTCTGTATCTCAAAGGTGCAGCAGATGGCAGACAGCAGTATGAGGAACAAGCCAATGCATATTAAGGCGCAAAGCATAGGAGAAGAGAGGAAGAAAATGAATATGTTTTAAATACTCTCTATGAGCTGAGCTCCATGGGAGTCTCTTTGAATATTATATCATTTGTTTTCCAATACTCTTTGAAGAAGGGATTAGAACTATTTCATGAAGAAAGAAAATGAGGATCAGAGAGTTTAAATAAGTTCCTCAAAATTACACTGTTCCTCAGTAGAACAGCCAGAATTTGAACTGATTCCGAACCAACGCTCCTCCTCCGACTGAGACATGAATTCATAACCCAGTTCTGTATCCAATGAGGGCATCCAGGTATGAGAAGCAAGAAAGCATTATGTGGGTTTGGTCAAGCAATTTGAAAGAAGAATTTGTGAGCTGCTGTTTTATTTTTCTGAGACATAGGCCTGCCAAATTTTGAATAGGACAATAGTCTTGTTTCTTGGACTTAGGATTAAGTATTTTTTATTTTTTCTTGCAACATCAGAAATATGACTTAGCTTTAGAAAATATGTTTTGAACACAAAGTGAGGATTTATAAATAAATTAGCTCTGACTCTAACTGCTGACATGCCCATTACTGCCTCAAGCTCTCAAATCTAAAAATTGCTGCATCTTTCTTGGCCCACCACCACCAGTAACGGCCGCTCCCTAGCACTGGTTTCACACATGTTCATTCTCAGATCCAAATGTTCAGACCTGGTAATAAAACAGGTCAAATCAGCCAGTGCTTGGAAAGTGACAATCCGGGTACAGACCATTGGCCCAACAATGGTTTTCTTTGTAACAAATAATCAAAGTGTATCCCTGATTCAGTGAGTAAGAATGAAGATGAGTTATGCTTCAAGATTGCTCATAATAGAGCAGGGAATTCAGGTTAGATGGCTCCTCACCTTTTAGTCAGGTACCAGCAGCATCTGGTTATCAAAGTCTGAAGGCTTTATTATCTTTTGAGAACCAGTACATCCAAGAAGCACTCAATCCAATGGCTCTTCTTCCTTAATGAATATGAAGCTGAAATAGTTGTGTTTTAATACCAAAAAGATAGCTATAACACTAGCCAGTATTTATTTAGCAGTTAACATTGGCCAGACCTGCACAGGCACTTCACTTTTGATTCTCATCAAAAGTGCTTAATCACTCAGTCGTATCCAACTCTTTGAGACCCCATGGACATAACTCCTTAGTGGGTCCAATTTCCTCTGCATGAATCAGAGATTCAGACTTTTGTAACATGCCTGCCATTCCAGGGAACTCAGAATAAGGATCAGAATGTGCAACAAAGTGTAAAAGACTAGTGTTTTATGATGAACACACATTTTAAGATTTACCTAATGGGTCAATCCTGTTTCCCATGCTGGTGATATGCCTCTGCCTCAAACGTTCTAATTTGCCTTAAAAACACTGGTGCTTGTGACTCTTTCAACTAGGGGTTTACCTGAAACTTTCTTCAACTTATTTGTGTTTTCAGTGTCAACCACCTCTTTGATTACTTCAGTGACACACAATAAAATGTCCGTAATAACAAAAGAGGTTTCCTTCTTCAGAGATCTTCCTGGCTCAGGAGTCAAACCCAGGTTTCCAGCATTGCAGGCAGACTCTTTACTGTCTGAGCCATCAGGGAATCTTAATAATAAAATCAGTTAATAATTGTTGAGTGCTTCTTCTGTGTTCATAATTAACTTAATTAACCCTCACTGCCCTGTGAGGAAGGTAGTTCAGTCAGTCTCTATTAGAAGATAGTCAGTCTCTATTAGAGATGAGGAAATCAGGGTTCAGTGAGGTTAAGTCACTTCACCAAGGATGTTCAATTCGTAAATGGGGTAAATGGTGAAGGAAGGTCTCCACCTAACCTCTAAGAGACCACAAAGTATGCTCTAAACCCTGATACTCAAAGTGTGGTCCCTAGACCAGCCCCTAGTGTCATCCGAGAGCTTGTTAGACATGCAGAAACTTGGGCCCCAGCCTAAGATATTAAGTCCAGATGTGAATCTTAACAAGCACTACAGATGTTGGGTGTGCACCTTCAAGGAAGAGAGGCACCACTTTAAACGGCACCCTTGACCAGAGGTGGGGTGGCCAACTGTCCTGGTTCGCCTGGGACTAAGGGCTGCATGGGACATGGTGCTGAAATGAAACGAAGCAGGTCTCAGGCAGACCAGGCTGAGCTGGTTACTCTGACTGTAGGACTAGGCACTGGGACTCTCCGAAGAGAGGTCACTGAGTATTTTCCCCCTTTCTGGGCTTAAAGTACACCCTGTGTTGGCTTTCCACCTGCCACGTGCCAAAGGGGCATGCTGAGTGTGTCTTCAGATGGTAATACTGATCCTGTCAATGTGGATGGGAAATACCATTGAGGAAAGATGGGCCTCCAGCCCTCAGATCCTTATGCATTCTCAACATCCACCTCTGGGTTCCTGAATTTTGGCATTTGACCTAAGCCATGATAGGAAGCATCCTTTTCCCTCATAGCAATTGTATCAATCTTATATCAATCTTCCTCACTGTATTATAATGTGAGGAAGATTCCCACATGAATCATTTCCCACATCCCAAATGAACACGTTAAAACTGCAAACAAGTACATTCACACTCAACTAACTGTCTTATGGGTTCATTCATTTAGTTCTTGAATCTTCTTTTCTAAAACATCAATAAAATCCAGATGTGTGAAAAACTCTCATCATTTTAATACTAATGATGTCCATAAGAGAAATTTAAATCTGTGTGTTATAATTCATTCAGACATCACTATCTCAATGCTTTGTAGAAACTACTATGGTTTAAGCCATTGCTACAGATTTCTCCTAATGAAGGAGAAATTGTAGATTTTTTTAAACCCAAAACATGGTCTACAAAGACTTTTCTCATTTTCAACAAAAATAGTATTGGGTTGGCCAGAAAGTTCATTTGGGTTTTTCCATAATGTCTTAAAAGTCCAAATGAAGTTTTTGGCCAACACAATATATAAATTCTACATATGAAATCTAGAATGTTTCTTTGTCCCAAGGAGGGGAAAAACTTTTAACATATTTTAAACAATAATATTTATATGCAGAATACACAGCAATTTTTGGCATATGGAGCAAAATTATTCCCCTTTTTGGCTTTAATTTATTTTGTGGGTAATGAGAAAGTCTTGGCATTATTCTCAACTATTAACACCTGGTGGAGAGAGGACTAAAGTCTTCCATGGCCAAGATTGAATCTCCCAATTATTTCATCACTTCACTCTCCTCTCAGACTTGGAAGCAGCTTCTCAGACCCCTACTTGGTACTAGCACTACCTGTGACCTCATTGTCATTTATGTTTAAGCTTTTATCTTGTCTCAACCACACTGAGCAATTTTAATGCAATCACTGTCATTCATTTATTTATTCAGAAAACATTTACTGATCACCAACCATGTGTTGTCTTGCATACTGCTAAGTCGCTTTAGTCGTGTCCGACTCTGTGTGACCCCATAGACGGCAACCCACCAGGCTCCCACGTCCCTGGGATTCTCCAGGCAAGAACAATGGAGTGGGTTGCCACTTCCTTCTCCAATGTATGAAAGTGAAAAGTGAAAGTGAAGTCGCTCAGTCATGTCTGCCTCTTAACGACCCCATGGACTGCAGCCCACCAGGCCCCTCCATCCGTGGGATTTTCCAGGCAAGAGTACTGGAGTGGGGTGCCATTAGTAACTAAAATGTCTTTGGTGCTTTAAGTGACTATGAGATAAAATTAAGAAAAATGAACATAATGCAGCAGAAAATATTTTAACAGACATTACAAATTTACATGGGATTCCCTGGTGGTTCAGTGGTAAAGAATCCACCTGCCAATGCAGGAGACACAGGTTTGATTCCTGGATTGGGAAGATACACTGGAGAAGGAAAATGACAACCCATTCCAGTATTCTTGCCTGGGAAATCCCATAGACAGAGGAGCCTGGCCAGCTACAGCCCATAGGGTCACAAAAGTGTAGGACATGACTTAGTGACTAAAAAACAACAGATGTACATAAAAAGAACTTAGAAATGCAAAAGCTCAAAAGATTTCTTCTTACTTGTAAGATCAGGGAAGAATATTAGGGAGAAAATCACATTTGAACTGGTGTGCTTGTGAGATTTCTAGAGAAGGAAGCCACATACAGAAGTCCTGTGGCAGGAGCAAATAAGGCATGCCTCAGAGGTAAAACATGTCTGATTTGGCTAGAGTTTATGAAGAGAGCTGAGGTTTTAAAGAAATTTGGAAACTGACTATGTGGTTTGAGATGTAATCCAGTAAAGATCAGGAAGTCAATGAAGGTTTCTGAACAGGGAATTGTCATAGTCTGACAAAACTGTATTCATCCCCCAGGAATGTATAGGAAAACAAAGCAGGAGACAAACTCATGGTGCAGAATTTATTCAGAGCCTGTTAAAACAATCCCAGGATAAGTAATAAAATCTACATTAAAATCTCTTTCTGCCACCCTTAGCCATTGGCCTTCCTTTTCATTAAATGTATTTACTGATGATTTATCCATCTGACTTTCAGTATCTCTGAAAGAATATTTTTGTCTTTCGCTTTTTTACTTTTTGCACCAAAGAGTCTTCAAGTGATTCTTAGTTAAGAAGTACAGAAGAGGGTAGCTTTAACAGCATATACAAAGAGACAGTATTGTTTAACAACAACAAAAACCTTCTCATTTATTAAGCACATAGTATACCATGTGCAATATGCTAAGTGATCTGCATATAACTTGCTTAATTCTCAAAACAGCCCCATGAGGATGGTATTATTATTTCTATTGTAAAGATGGGGGAACTGTGGCTTTGGTGGTGTTGTTGCTCAGTTGTTCAGTCATGTCCGACTCTTTACAGCCCCGTGGACTGCCTGTGGCTTAGATAGGCTAATTCCATACATGAACTAAGGATATTGGGTTAATGTTATTCAAGATGAAGAATCCAGAAATCTCTCATTCTCTAAGAGTTTAGAACCTTGTCCTATTTTTAATTCTGATCTTCAGTCAGACCGAACTCATAATCAGTGATCAATAACTCATAATCAGTGATCAATAAGCCTCATAATCAGTGATCAATAAGTGATCAATCAGTGATCACCAAGCTGGAGAGTCTAGGAGGGAATTACAGGGAGGCAGGGAATGGCTGTCAATCTTAGGACTCAAGGTTCCAGGCAACACTGGGTGGAAATGGGGCAGAAAAATTATAAAGGTGATGGCATTGTTCATTTTTTATTTAAATAATTCCTTCTAATACAATTGCAGATGTTGTAGGATCATTGGGGAAACTGAAGACTTTTAAGCACATATTCTCAATTGGCTAAAAGTCCTTGCACTACATGGATAAAATTAAGGTGAAGTTCAGTATTCTTAGTACAAGTAATCGTTGGGTACAATGACTTAAACTAATCATTACTTAATACAAGTAATCATTGTCACCTGTTTCTGCCATCAAGTCCCCCACAGAATGACCTCCACAGGGGGTCTAATTCCCCGCAGGCTTCCCTCCTAACTTCACTTAAAATCAAGGAAATATGTTTCATCATTTTTTGAATTGAGTATAGCCATGAAGTGTCTGGTGAAACTCAGATCAGTTGGAATAATGAAAGCATGAAATCACTACCCAGTTTTCACAGGAAAGGCTAGAACATTTAATAGAAATCAGGCAAGGACAGGAATCCATTTTGTCAAAATGTCCCCTTAGCCAAAATTCTCATGGAAATAATTGTGGGTCCTTTGTCTTGGCAATTCTAAATATTCCTGTTTCAACCTCAGAATTAAAGGAAGGTTCATGTTCTGTCTAGGCACAAAGCTGAATGACCAGATAGTGAAAAAAAGAGCCCATTTTCCCATGTTGAGACATGAGACATGAGAAATTGAGCCCAATTTCTCCTGGTGAGACATTTTTCCTGGGGTCTTTCTCTTTCTAGAATCTCTAAATTACATTCATTCTAATCAGTTGTGTGTCTGAAAATGACACCACATTTCTGAAAGTCACAGTTTGGGGAGGAGGACTAACTGTATAACATGGTGCCATGTTCATCATGGTGTTCTACTTGACAGAGCTGGAATCTAAGTCAGAGGAGAGGCTTACTCAAGTTTTTATGGGATGGAAAATCTTAACTCTAGAGAAAATAAGACTAAAAATAATTTATTCAGTGTTCATCCATCTATTTCACAAATAGTTGTTATCTACATGGCACTCTGCTGGGTGCTATGCAGAAACTTTTGGAAAGTGATTTTGTACAATTACAAATTATACTTAGTTGACATATTCCAATGGATGTACATGATGCTTCTGGAAATTGACACAGAAATAACAGAAACTGTGAGAACACAGCCCAGACTGGGTTTAATTAAATAAGTGTTCATAAGATGATGATGAAAACCATTATGGTATATGGTCATGGCATTCCATCAGTGTTGTGGCCATGTCTTTTCCAAGTGTTGGCTATGGAATGAACCATCTATTTTACTTCTAAGACATCATGTCTCAAATGTAATTACTTTTATGTCTTTATGAATGTAAAGTTGGTTTATGATTTATTATTATATTAATAATAACATTGCATATACTATATAAAATCACATTTAATTTATGTGCACATATGTATGATGATTAGGTAAAAAGAAAATAAAGACAGGCCAGGGAGTGGAGGAAGGAAGGAAAGGAAGAAAATGTGAGAAGAAAGAGAGCCTATGCTTTCCAGATTCTTCCATTTCTCCTTCCTCTGTCAAGAGAATGAAGTTTTCCACAAACCAAGGCACAAATGTCACCTTACTTTTTCTTTAATAAATTTAATTTCAGTGCCTCAACTCAATACCATTGATAAGTTTGATATCAATTGTTCTTGGGGTCTGAAAGCTCATAGATGTCCAAAATAGAACACTTTCCATCTCAATCCAACCTTCTATGTCTTCTCCATCCAAGACTCTGCAGCTGATCAGTTGTGGTGCTCCATCATGGGTCAGGGGTCTTACACTGTGGACACTTGCCCAGGTGTTTGCTCAGGCCATTTTGAATAGTGTGTGTATAGGTGGGGCTAGGGGTAGAGGGGTGGGGAGGGTCCGTAAAAATCATGGGAACCTCTAGTCTTTTTTTTTAGTTGATTTACAATTTGGTATTAGTTTCAGGTGTATACCATAGTGATTCAGTATTTTTGCAGATTATATTCCATTATAGGTTATTATAAGATTATGGGCATAATTCTCTGTGCTATACAGTATATCCTTTATTGTAGTTTAGTCACTAAATCATGTCCCACTCATTTGCAACCCCATGCACTGTCCATGGGATTTTCCAGGCAAGAATACTGGGGTGGGTTGCCATTTCCTTCTCCAGGGATCTTCCAGGCCCAGGAATCAAAACAGCTGGCATAGTGCTAAAGAATTCACCTGCCAATGTAGGAGATGCAAGAGATGTGGGTTCAATCCCTGGGTCTGGAAGATTCCCTGGAGAAGGCAATTGTAACCCACTCCAGTATTAGTGGCTGGAAAATTCCATGGACAGAGGAGCCTGGGGGCCTAGAGTCCATGGGGTCACAAATAGTCAGACAGAATTGAATGACTGAGTACACGTACAGTATATCCTTACTGCTTATCTACTTTATACATAGAAATTTGTATTAATATATTCATCCCATACCCCTAATTTCTCTGTCTCCCCTCCCTCTCTCCTTAAGTAACCACAAATTTACTTTCTATATCTGTGAGTCTGTTTCTCTTTTGCATATGTATTCATTTGTACTATTTTTTTAGATTCCACATATAAGTGATATTACTGGAGTAGGAAATGGCAACCCACTCCTATATTCTTGCCTGGAAAATTGCACACACATAGCCAGGAGAGGAATTACTGGATCAAGTGATAACTCTCATCTTAGTTTTTTAAGGAGCCTCTATACCGTTTTCCCTAGTGGCTGCACCAGTTTATTTCCCAAGTGGTGCAGTGATTAAAGAATCCACCTGCCAATGCATGAGACGCAAGAGACTTGGGTTTGATCCGAGGGACAAGAAGATCCTCTGAAGTAGGAAATGGCAACCCACTCCAGCATTCTTGCCTGGAGAATTCCATGGACAGAGGAGCCTTGCAGGTTACAGTCCCTGGGGTTGTAAAAATTGAACATGACTGAGCACCCATGCACTGCATCAATTTACCTTCCCACCAACAGTATATGAGGGTGGGAACCTGTGGTTTTAATGATAAGATTTTAGTACAGAATCCTCCCCCTCTGACCTGAGAGTCTGCCACATTTGAGAGACAGAGAGTTTCAACCCTCTCTTTCTCTAGTCCCCACCATCCAACCACCTTCCTTAGATGAGATCACTTCTCTATATCCTCAAGAATCCTCTTCGCTTTAGACAATCCAGTTTAAACATCTCTGCAGGTTAAAACTTGAAAAAATAAAGAAAAAAATAACATTTCCCCTGAATTGAGAGAAATCCAGGCTAAAGAATGTAAAAGATTCTTCTTCCTTTTGGGAGGAAAATGCAAATATATCACTTTTTTTTTCAATGTCACAGGGCTTCCCTGGTGACTCAGAGGGTAAAGCATCTGCCTGCAATGTGGGAGAACTGGGTTTGATCCCCAGGTCAGGAAGATCCCCTGGAGAAGGAAATGGCAACCTACTCCAGTACTCTTGCTGAAAAATTCCATGGATGGAGGGGCCTGGTAGGCTATACAGTCCATGGGATCGCCAAGAGTTACACACAACTGAGCAACTTCACTTCTCAAGAATCAGGTGGCTTGCCACTTCTTGCTGCAAGGTCATGAGACAGTATGTTCCACCTAATCACGGTAAAAATAGATATTATCAATATATACTCATCTATATCGGTATCTGTACACTAATTATTAATATCTGAGTCTTTCTGTTTAGCAATCTATGATTATACCTACAATACTAGTATCTATCTTTATCTCTCTCCATAGCTCTCTCCATAGCTACTTGTATCACAGATTATTTCTCAATGGATCATTTGACATATTGTGTTGTCAGTAAATCATCTTGATGCACTTATTATCTCCTATTAGCCACACCATTCCCTTGGAAATATCACAAAATCTTGAGAAGTGTAGGGCTGAAAACAATCCCAGAGTTGACTTATTTGGTATTTCCCAAACTTTAAATATTTCAGCACCACATTTACAATTTTTGTTATACTCACATGTCATGGTCTATAACTTTTTTATAATTTATTTAAATCAACTCATTTATCTTACTGAAATACAATTGTTTAAAAGTAAATCTTACTGGCATAAATGGAGAAAAACTTCCAAAATAATCTGCCTGAGAAAAAATACAAAAACACAACATTGCTCAATCCTACTGGCTAAAGTAGGCAAACTCTGAGCTTGAGCCTGTGTCTTGCCTCATTTCTTTGTGACCCAAAGGAAAATTCAAAACGCAATGAGTTTCTCTGCTTGCAATTTCAGTTCAGTTCAGTTCAGTCGCTCAGTCGTGTCCGACTCTTTGCGACTCCATGAATCGCAGCACGCCAGGCCTCCCTGTCCATCACCAACTCCCGGAGTTCACTCAGACTCACATCCATCGAGTCAGTGATGCCATCCAGCCATCTCATCCTCTGTCGTCCCCTTCTTCTCCTGCCCCCAATCCCTCCCAGCATCAGAGTCTCTTCCAATGAGTCAACTCTTCGCATGAGGTGGTCAAAGTACTGGAGTTTCAGCTTTAGCATCATTCCCTCCAAGGAAATCCCAGGGCTGATCACCTTCAGAATGGACTGGTTGGATCTCCTTGCAGTCAAGGGACTCTCAAGAGTCTTCTCAAACACCACAGTTCAAAAGCATCAATGCTTCGGTGCTCAGCCTTCTTCACAGTCCAACTCTCACATCCATACATGACCACAGGAAAAACCATAGCCTTGACTAGACGGACTTTGGTTGGCAAAGTAATGTCTCTGCTTTTGAATATGCTATCTAGGTTGATCATAACTTTCCTTCCAAGGAGTAAGCATCTTTTAATTTCATGGCTGCAGTCACCATCTGCAGTGATTTTGGAGCCTTAAAAAATAAAGTCTGACACTGTTTCCACTGTTTCCCCATCTATTTCCCATGAAGTGATGGGACCGGATGCCATGATCTTCATTTTCTGAATGTTGAACTTTAAGCCAACTTTTATTTAATCATACTCAATTCTGAGTCTATAGGTCACCCCCCCCCTAAAAAAATATTATGTGTCACACTTTGAGAAACACCGATGGAACTTATTTTCACTGTGCTCAAGAAATTAGCCTCAGAGAAAATGGGTTGCCACCTAGCTGCTGACAAAATGAGACCAGTCTTTGAGTTTCTTAACCTTGAGCTCTGTGCACTAACCCATGTCATCCACCTACCATAAGTTATTATAGGATCATTTCTTTGTGTCCTGCCACTCAGTTCACTGAAGTTAGGAGCTGTGACGATGTTCTTTACATACTCTCCTGCACATGGTATCTTTCACTCCATAGACGGTTGGATTTGATGTGAAATGTTAGTGGTGTCTCCAGGAAAAGTCTGTGAGGAAATCAGCGTTCCCTTTCTGTCACCTCCAGGTCTGCAGAAATGTTGCCAGGCATTATGCCAGAGACTAGGGTGACTGAGACACAGCCTCTCCCCTCAGGAAAACCCAGGTGATAGCAAGGCAGACAGCAGGTGGACAGGAGGAAGAGTTGCACAGCTAGAACTCTCCTACAGGCAAGACGTGCAATAGGAAGAGTCCAGTCATGAGCAACCTAAGGAGCACAGAACTATGATGAGAACAAACACAGATGAGGAGTTAGAGTGTGGAAGGGGAGGAAGATGAAGAATAAGAGAAAACATACTGGTTCAGAAGATTAGAACTCTTTATGATGCTGAAGGAGGACCAGTTCAGCTCAAATAAAAGCACTCGGGGGACCTCAGTTGTTGTTAGGAGTAAAATTAGAATATAATACCCAGAGTTCCCCAGAACAAGGCAGTTCAGTGGCAGTGACTTCTAGTGTCTATGTCTAGCCCATGGAGCTGGGTTGATCACGTTGGTCCACAGTCTCTGTCTCTGGCCTACCCAGCATGATTGCGCTGAGATCCTGTTGGGAGCCTAATGGTTTGCTGCAGGACAGGCTCTAGTGCCATATGGGAGGCTCATAGCCATGGACCACCCAGACCTTAGGTAACTGAGAAAGTGTTAAGGAAAGTCCACCCAGGGAGCTGAGATGGTTCCAGCTCGGCAGCCTGACCTGACAGAAAATGGTCTTGTGTCCCATATAGAAACTTTCTCCTTTCCTTGTTTCTTAACTTGCCTAAATGCCAATTTACACTTCTAAGAAAGAACTTGCTCCTTGGGTAGTATCCATCTACAATTTCCATTTATTGCCATATTACTGCAAATAGGAGAGAGCTCAGGGCAGCTGTGTTGGCAGAAGCTATTACTGCTGTGTTTTGATGAAAATCTAGCAGCTTCTCAGTCCCCGTTATTTTAGCATCCCCGCACAACTTCCCGCCCTCACACTCCTGCCACCCATCCCACCCCTGCTCCTTCACTGGACTCATTGTTTTTCTTGGAGATGTTCTTTTCCTTGTCAACCAACTACAGGAATTGGACCTGATGTACTATAGCCTGGAGAGGATTCACAGTTACATCAGAAGGAAGAAATAGTCCAAGTTCGTTCCAAGAGAACCAATTAGCTTTAATAGCAAACCATCTCCAGAGAATGTGATGCTTTAGGTGTTGGAGCAAAAAACACAGTCCAAACTCCCCACCTCTAACACTCATTTGTCACTCCCTGATATAAGAAATTAGTGTTTCCAAGCTCTTCTTACTGATTCTCATCCATTTTGTACACCCACCCCTCCCCCCACCAAATCTAACATAATAGTGCAGAGCTAATGCTCAGATCAGAAGATTTGCCAAATAAATGATTCATGAGAATTCAGGAATATTCCAGTGAGTTAAATGTAAGGGTAAATAAATATGGGAGATATCTGGTAACTTTCTGATAATTTAATCCATCATTGAAGTCACATTACCTAGAGATTTCCTATAAATTACTCATAACTGAAGTACTGTAGGTCATATATGACTTCTTGGTAGTGTTCTCAGTTATACTTTGTGAATTCAAAAGCACAAACTGTTACTTTAACCCATATGATATAGTGATGTAATTAATAATCCATGTAACCTGTGGTGGTTTAGACACTAAGCCATGTCCAACTCTTGTAATCCCATGGACTGTACCCTGCCAGGCTCCTCTGTGCATGGGATTCTCCAGGCAAGAATATTGGAGTGGGTTACCATTCCCTTCTCCAGGGGATCTTCCTGACCCAGGAATCGAACCTGGGTCTCCTGCATTGCAAGCAGATTCATTACTGATTGAGCTATAAGGGAAGCCAATGCAACCTGTGGAAGTCCTATTACTGTTTAGAGACATGAGATATGAGGCTTTGAGATATTGCCTGCACAGAGTTGTCTGGAGAAAATATACACAAATAAACAGAGAAGGTGCTGGGAAAAAGGAAGATGCAGGATGCTAACCTGTTTACAAGATAGGCCTCAAAACAAGGGAGAGGAAATAGGTCAAAGCCCCAAAAATAACTTTCAAGGGACACCTGATCTTTTCCTGGGTCAGTTATTGCTTTCCAGGGGGGTCCAATCTGTAGACAGAAGATGACAGTAGGCTCCTAGGCTGGGGTACTTTATAAAGTCAGACACCTAGCAATCAGTATCATGATTCCAAGTGGTCCATCTGGTTTAAGGCTCAACTCCTATTAATAGCTAGGGATACAGATAGGAAGTTGAAGATATAAGAAAAATATATTGGTAAAAACAAGGAAGAACTGTATTATTGGTTGGATTGTGTCCCTTCCCCCATTCATGTATTGAAGGATGAATATACTTCCCCAGTATTTGAGAATGTGACCTTCTTTAGAAATAGGGTCTAATCTAATTGCAGATGCAATTAGTTAAAAAGAGGGCATACTGGAACAGGGTGGAGAGTTTGCTCAAATTCATGTCCATTGAGTCGGTGATACTATCTAACCATCTCATCCTTTGCTGCCCCCTTCTCTTTTTGCCTTCAATCTTTCCCAGCATCAGGGTCTTTTCCAATGAATTGGCTCTTCGCATCAGGTGGCCAAAGTATTGGAGCTTCAGCATCAGTCCTTCCAAAGAATATTCAGGGTTGATTTCCTTTAGAATTGACTGGTTTGATCTCCTTGCAGTCCATGGGACTCTCAAGAGTCTTGAAGAGAAGGGTAGACACCTAATCCAATATGACTGATGTCTTATAGAAAGGGGAGATTTGGACACAGACACACACTCAGGGAGAACACTGTAGATAGAGTGGAGTTGTGTGGCAGAAGCCACAGAGCACCAAAGATGGTCAGCAAACTACCAAAGCTGGGAGAGAGGCATAAGACAGATTTCTCCCTTACCGCCCTCAGGAGAAACCAATGTTACTGACACCCTGATCTCAGACTTCAAGCTCCAGAAATATAAGACAATAAATTGATGTTTTTTGAAGCCACTGGTTTTGTGGTACATTTTTAGGGCAGCCTGAGGATACTAATATAAACCCCAATCATGTCAACTGGTAAAGCTCCAGGGAACTAGCTGTTGCTGTTGTTCAATCACTAAGTTATGTCCAACTCTTTGCAACCCCATGGACTGCAGCATGCTAGGCTCCACTGTCCTTCACTATTTCCCAGAGTTTGCTTGAATTCATGTCCATTAAGTCGGTTATGCCATCTAACCATCTCATCTTCTGCTGCCCTCTTCTCTTTTGCCTTCAAACTTCCCCAGCATGAGGGTCTTTTCCAATGAGTCAGTTCTTCACATCAGGTGGCCAAAGTATTAGAGCTTCAGCTTCAGCATCAGTCCTTCCAATGAATATTCAGGATTGATTTCCTTTAGGATTGACTGGTTTTATCTCCTTGCAGTCCAAGGGACTCTCCAGAGTCTTCTCCAGTACCACAATTCGAAAGCATCAAGCAAAACTTAGGACAACAGGTAGAAGAGTGGTCATGGGGACGAGGAAGATGTGGCAGAAGTAAGGAGGGATGGTTACAACTTGTCCATGTCACCTCAGTCCCCACTCCATGAATCCCAGACACCAGAGAGAGAAGAAGACTGATCTCACACTCTCCACTGGGGGCCCAACCCTCCCATTACACACCAGTGCTTTGGCCAGACTCGTCCAAGGTCTGAGTGAGCCAAGGACAAAAGGGATGGAATGCTCTGTGTCTGCAGGAACAGATAGCCATCATGGTTGCCGTCTCATGGAGAAGGCAGGATCTGAGGTCATTGCCAGCCAGCTCAGAATCTGCAGCTCTTTTCCTGATACCCTCTTGTAACCATTTCCCAGATTTTTTCTATGATGCCTAACATTCCTCTGGTTCTTAAATGAGTTTGACTTTGGGGATTTAAATCTGAGTTTACCTGCCAGTAGCCTAAGTTCCCCCAAACATCCCTCTTATAAATGCCAACCCCAATATTTGTTTATAATACTTGAATTTCCTTTGGTTCATAAATGAGCTTTGCTTTGGGAGTTAAGATCTGTATATACCTGCCACTAGCCTAGACTACTCAAATATTCACCCTGTGTCCACCATCACCCCATTTGTCTTTTGGGGTCCTTTCCGGGCTCCACCCTGCCATCTCTGGTTAGTGTATCTTCCTCTTTGACCTCCTGTAATGGACTAGTCAGAGCCCCAGACACTATTTCTGCTAAGTTGTGTCCCATGGGACAGGACACCTCCCAAACAGGCGGCCAGCAGACAGATTGAGAAATCATATGAGCCAAAACAGCTGCTGTGGGGAGAGGCTAATAATCCAACATGATGTGAGTACAGAAAATTACTGGCTGTCCAGAAGCAGAGAATTTTAGAAATGTATCTCATAGAACTCTTATTATACAGATCAGGAAACAGATCAGCAATTTCATCATACTCACAGAGCTGGCAATTCAAAAAACCAGCAGTTTGCACTGTACCTGGTAGGACTTGCTGTACTTGGGTGGGCAGCCCGTTCTACAGAGCAAAGGCTTGGGTGGCAGTGGGAGAGTAAATGAGTACTCTGGGCACAGGTACGGGGACAGAGCCACCCGGAGAATGTGTTTACAACAGAGGTCTCATCAAGATGTGCCCAAGGGAGCTGAGTGGCGGGGGTGGGGGGCAGGTGCAAAAAGAAATACCCCAGAGCCACAGGGTGGCTAAGATGGGTAACTCAGCTGGAGAAGTAAGACTGGGCTCGTGAAATAGCTGGTGGGTCAAGTGATCAGAGAAGGAGCTTTAAAAGAAACCTGAAAGTCTTACTGTACTGGGTGGAGACCACACTAGAGAATCCATTATCAACTGTTCTCAGACTTTGATGTATGTGCTCAGTCACTCAGTCATGTCCAACTCTTTGCAATCCCATGGACTGTCACCTGTCACACTTCTCCGCCCATGGAATTTTCCAGGCAAGAATACTGGAGTGAGTTGCCATTTCTGACTCCAGGGAATCTTCCTGACCCAAGGATGAAAGCCCAGGTCTCTTGGGCCTGCTGCATTGGCAGGCTGATTCTTTACCACTGTGCCACCTGGGAAGCCCCACTTTGATGTATAAGATATAGATATCCAGTCTTAAAGATGCTGATTTACTCCTTGGAGTAAAGACTAGTAGTCTATGTTTTTTAACAACAACTGCATCACCCCATGATTCTGAGAATCATTACTGCCTATGAATATAATAAAGACCCAGGCTGTCTCCAAGGCTTTTGCAGCCTGTGTCTAGGTATGTGTTTTTCCTAGAGTCAAGATGCTGGGGGAAGGGAGTATTAAATATGTAATTCTCAAAATAAGACCTTAAATTTGTAAAATTTAAAGGAAAAACAAATTCAAGGGATTATTGTTTATTTATAGTAAGAGCATGATATATTTGCAAAAACATCATGAATATAGAATTAATACTGAATCTGAGTTTGAAGAGGGCACTGAGGCTACCAATGACAGAGAAGCAAGGAAAGAAGACAATGATATGTTCATTTCTTTTCTGCACCATGTGGAGTGAAAGCAACTCTAAGATTTGATGGACTTCCTGTAATCCCAGATACTGACAGCACCCAGCTTGTCAGCACCTGAGCCCTTTAAACAGCTCTATCAGCAGAGCTTCCAAGCAGAATAAAGAGGCAGATTGTCCATGGCTGCCTACAACTGAAACCGGAGCTGGCCAGACCCCGGCCAAGAGTGAACGCGACCCAGCCTAAGACATGCACGCGAGCACACACAGGCATGAAAAAGAAACCCACGCTGGCTTTTCTTAACCATCAAAGTGTGGGAGTCACATGGGTAATACCTTTGCAAACAGCTCACTAGCACTTAGTCATTTTTCACAGCTGATGGATTGTGTTTCCTTTAGTCTTTTGGATAACATTAGAAAAATAAAAAGCAACCAACACCACAGGGACTTCATTGAAATCACCAGGGACAATGAATTGCATTGAAATCACAGGGAATCCATGCTCCCCTCTTTATCTCCCTTTGCCCTATGTGTAGAAATACTTATATTTTTCAAAACAAGAAAGAATTTGAGACCCTGTGAAAATTTTATAAATTGTCTCTGTGAATCACCCTCTAGTCATCCAGAAAGAGGCCTCTCCATCCCATTCCAGTAAATGTTATTCCAGTTCATGACTGTGCTTGCTGGCTGCTGTGAGATCTCTGGGAACGGCTTGGACCCGGCAAGGCAGGTCCTCAGGGTAATGGCCTTCCCTGCCTGCTGGAAAGAATCATTTTTAAGTTCAAAAACAAATATCATCTTTTACATTTCAGTTGCTGTGTTTTATTAACCTACTATGTCTGTTGAAGACATCTTGACCTGAACACTAAAATGTCCATTTGAATCTTTGTATATCTTAGGAATCGATTTTTTTCATATATTCATCTACAAGTAGACATCAAATGCCTATCTTTCTCTCTGCATGGCACAAACATTATCTTAAATGAGCATTCTATAAGAAAGAAAAACTTATACACAGCCAACAATTCTTGATTCGTGTAAGATTTGATACATGATTAAGTGTCAAAATTAGGTAGACTTTCAAATTCTAAGTGATGTTCTCATTTGTAAATGTATTTGGCACATAAAGTGTCTCTATGTCAGAAATCACTCAAAGTGGGGATTTTAAGCCCAGCTATAAAACTAAGCTTTGGTTCACATGCCAGGGTTTCAGATAATGCTGGATTCTGTGAAGGGATATGAAGCATTAAGTTTAACATGTAAGTAATTCTGTTCTTGCTTTTTTAACGTACGTGGATGGATTTTCATTTAAATCTGAAATTGCTGGGGTTCTATAAATGCCTTTGTTGCTGCTAATGTATATTCTGATCAATAGTTTTCTCAGTTCATATCTATTGGGTGACCTTGTTGTGATTTGTGAGAAAGGATGTTTCTAGGAAAAAAAGGTTGACACAGTCCACTTGAGTGAGACTAATGACAATTTTGATATGATGAAATGTATTTGCCTATTCATTTCTTAAAAAGAATTACAGAGCTGGATTTACACAGGTTAAATTTAAACTATTCATGGCTTAGGCCTTTTCATGTCTCTCTGTGAATTGGCCACTGTATATCTGTGTGTTATTTCAGGATTGCTTAGAAGTAGATGCCAAGACAGAATTATACGTGTAAGAGATTTACTGAGGGAGGAAGCAGGAAAAGGCAAGGAGATCCTTGATAAGGGGATACAGACCTGCTACCAGTAGAAGAAGAGGGGAAAAGAAGGAGGGTTGGATGGAAGAGTTGCAGATGGCAGTGAAATGTCAAGATAGTTTTGGCCAGGCCAATGGGAACTCCTTGGGCCTGGTGGAAAGTCCTGTGCCTCACAGAAATTAGCCTGTATTCATCTTCCCCATCCCCTCCCCACACTCTGTGCTCAGTCATGGCAAGGAGCAGCCCCTGGGAAGCAGGACAGCAGCACAAACACAGTGATGGATCCAGATGGGCAGCAGCTGAAAGCCCCCGCCAGTTAGGCTCCCTATAAGAGCTGACTCGAATAACACATCCTAATGTCCACTACTCTCTGTCAATAAAAGCCTCATCAAAGATGTGGAGAAACTGGAATACTTGTATACTGTTGGTGAGAATATAAAATTGTTTTCCACTATGGAAAACAATATGAAGCTTCCTCAAAAATTTTTAAATAGAACTACCATATAATCCAGAAATTTCACTTCTGGGCATATAGTCCAAAGAATTAAAACTGTGTTTCAAAAAGGTCTTTGCATACCTATGTTCACTGCAGGTGAACCAAGTGGTGGTCATCTTCACAATAATCAAGAGGTGTAAGCAAGCCAGTGTCCTTCACTGGATAAGTGGGTAAACAAAATGTGTTAGAGACATGCAATGGGATAGTGCTCAGGCTTTAAAAAAAAAAAAGAAGGAAATTGTGACATGCTACAATGTGGATGAACCTCGAGGACATTATGTCACATTAAATAAACCGGTCACAGAAAGACAAATACTGTGTGAGTCCACTTATGTGAGGTATCTAAAGTAGTCAATATTTAGAGAAACGGAAAGTAATAGTGGCTGTCAGGGGCTGGAGGGAAGAGGAATGTGGAGTTGTTGTTTAAGAATGTAGAGTTTCAGTTTGCAAGGTAAAAAATTTCTAGAGACCACAATGTAAATATACACGACACTGCTGAACTGCACACTTAAGGTGGTTAAAATGGTAAGTTCTATATTTTTTAACCACAATTAAAATTTTTTAATTAATACAAGTGTCATCAGAACCAAAGTTTGCAGATTGCATTTGTTTACTCATTTATTAAACAAATCGTTACTACGTGCTGGGCACCATGTCCCATACTATAAATTCTACAGGAAATAAGCGAAGACTGTGGTGCTGGAGAAGACTCTTGAGAGTCCCTTGGACAGCAACGAGATCCAACCAGTCAATCCTAAAGAAAATCAGTCCTGAATAGGAGGACTGAAGCTGAAGTTGAAGCTCCAATACTTTATCTGATGTGAAGAGCTGACTTATTGGAAAAGACCCTCATGCTGGGAAAGGTTGAAGACAGGAGGGGAAGTGGGTGACAAAGGATGAGATGGTTGGATGGGATCATCAACTCAATGGACATGAGTTTGAGCAAATTCTGGAAGATAGTGAAGGACAGGGAAGCCTGTCCTTCCTGGTATGCTGCAGTCTATGGGGTTGCAAAGAGTCGGATACGACTGAGCAACTGGACAACAATGTACCCTCATAGAGTGTATTGCATAGTGTATTGAACCCTTGTAAATACTGCCTGATACTGAGGACCTCCTTCGCTAAAGACATGTTGCCCACTAATAGTGGTTGAGAAAATGCCTACTTTGGATCTTAATTGAAAGTGTTATTTTGAGATTGAATTTGTTGTCATTTACTCATTAGAATCTTCACAGAAATTCATTACAACTATATCAAGTAATCCTCCTTGTGCTCTACCCTAATCTTTTAACTTTAATACGTGGGATTGAACAATTACATAGGTCAGTATTTCTTAAATATATTTGTCTACACAACCCTTTCAAAGTCTGTGTGAATTTTCCCTCCAATAATTAAGTGTGAAACCTAGAATAGGGGATGACAGAGACATACAGAATTGGGGGAATATAGTAGAGATGAGGAGAAACCACACTAGCATTTTTCCCCCCAATGTATATCCTGTTCCTACCTCAGTGCATGCTCATTATTATGTACTGCAAAGCCCCAAATTCCATCATTAAATATTAATCCCTTCAAGGTGAGGATTAGCCTCTCCAGGCTTTTTCTTTTTTTCAACTTGCAAATCGTTTGAGAGAAATAATATATACCTGACCAACATCTTGTGTAGTTGAGGCTATCAATCTCCTTTTCCTGGCGGAGGGGAAAGAATGTCATTTTGGGATCACAAGACACCTGGAAGTGAGAGGAATCAGAATTGATAAACTCCAAGTTTGTTTGTAGTCAAGACAGGGACTCAAAAACACATGTTGCAACATCATCAGTGAGGTGGATGGTGATGGGAAACGTACTCTGCAAGAACTCAGCAGGAGCATCATCTCTGAGCATATTCTGGCCTTTTGCTTATGCTGTCATTGCAAAGGTATGCAAAGAAAGTCACATTTCAAACCAATCCTGAATCTGCAGAACAGTAAAAGCCTAGATAATCCTGACCTTTCAAGTGCAATCACGGGGCAGTTTACACTAATATTCACAACCTTCAGAGTTATCATCAAGTAAAATTGTTAAACAGATGAAAATGCATCTGGGTTGCCCTTATCTCTGCTTTTGATATCCACAAATTCCCCTTTGCTCACCCATCTGTATCCTGAGCTCTAACCAAGCCTTCCTGACCAGTGTATCATGTTTAGGACCCTTTCCAACTTCATGCATCATCATCATCGTCATTATCACCATTGCCGGTATCTACCAGGTGCTTTCTCTTTGCAGGCACATTACATACATTATCACAGCTAACAGTCACGGCCCTGTTAGGTGTCTAGGTTCTGTCAGCATCCCCATTTAATGGAAGGGTACATTGAGGCTCAGGAAGGTTAGGCAATTTGCACAGGTTTAAAGAGTTAGAATGTAAAAGATCCAGATTTCAAATCCAGACTTGTCTGGCCCATACACTTACATCATGCTGCTGCTGCTGCTGCTAAGTCACTTCAGTCGTATCTGACTCTGTGCGACCCCATAGATGGCAGCCCACCAGGCTCCCCCATCCCTGTGATTCTCCAGGCAAGAACACTGGAGTGGGTTGCCATTTCCTTCTCCAGTGCATGAAAGTGAAAAGTGAAAGTGAAGTCGCTCAGTCGTGTCCGACTCCCAGCGACCCCATGGACTGCAGCCTACCAGGCTCCTCCATCCATGGGATTTTCCAGGCTGGAGTACTGGAGTGGGGTGCCATTGCCTTCTCCGACACTTACATCATACACGATCAATTTTGGCTACCAGCTTAGGGGAGGAGGGCACCAGGAACATTCCAAAATCTGTCTGAGAAGATGCTCTTCCTTACATACTACTAAGTACTTTATGTGCTGCTAGGTGTGAATACACACATTTGTGCACAAGCTAAAGATGTGACTTGCCCTTAATGGACTGGGCTTCAGAAGTCTTGACATGGGATCTATTCCATACCAGTCAACCCTGGACCATGCATTCGCATCGCAGAATTAGGGATCTGTTTGAGTTTTGTTTTATAGCTCAGAATCTTGCCCCCCCTCCACCAATGCTTTTCTACTTGCATATCCACCAGATTTCTCAGTAAAAACTCTAATGGTAAACAGTCTCTATCATGGTTCCCTGATTTCATTTACAAGCAGATGTAATCAGTTGACAGGAGTGGCATCTTTAGTATTTTAAATCTGGATAAGGATGGCCATGTCAAGCCTTGTGATTAATTAAACTGCAAGTAGCTACTAGCTGTGGTACATTAATCATTCAACACATATTCAATGACTGTCTTCTTTGCCAAGCACTTTGCTAGATTCTGGAGATACAGTGAGCAAGGGAGACTTGTTTCCTGGCCACACAGAACCTACCATTTGTAATCCCAATACCCAATATGCACTAATAATCATCATTTCTTTGGATACGTATATGCTCGGTACTTTACACAAATTAGCCCTAATATTTACAACCACTGTGTAAAGTAAGAAGATAATTGTGCCATTTTACAGATAAATAAACTGAGACTCAGAGAGGTTAAGTAATTTGTTCACTGTCATGTGGCTAATAAGGACAAAAACTGGAATCAAAATTAGTTGTTTTTGACTAAAAAGTCCATTCTCTCCTTTACATTATTACCTACAAGGTAAAAGTGAGGGAACCTCACTTTTCCCCAGCCCCAGCCATTTCCCCCCCAACACCCTCCCTTCTATTATAAGGTAGCTACTTTAGGGGCTAAGGAAACCTCTTTACCTTTCTATGTTTCATCTTTCCTCACTATAAAATGGAAATGACAATTATACTTTTACAAAAATGCTTAAATGATCCCAGAGCTATTAAAATGCTATGAAAACATTTATAAATACTAAATATCATTATTAACTTAATAATGTGATCCAACTTTATAAATCCCCCAAATTCCCACAGAAGATGAATTCATATTCCTCCTGCAGCCTCAGTGTGTGTGGAGGGACGGCTCACACAGCTTCCTCCCACATTAAGTGATAGTTCAAGCAAAAATTGGAGTTGCCTTTGGCTTCTTATGAGGCAAACCTCAGCTTTCTGGAAAACTGTGCCAATGAGCATGATTCAGTTGAAAATCAATTTGACTAAATTGGTGGTAAAATAAAAGATCTGCCCATTTCAATAAAACATAGTAAAAAGAAAACACTGAAGTATATATAAAACAATTAACACTGCCTCTGGAACACTGAATTTGCTGACTCAATTGGGTATTTATATGGTTTGACTTTTCCTGGCATAGAGCCAGTTTATGTTGTAATACTAATAGACTTCACTTTTAGTTAATAGTAGAATAATTAACTAACTAGCAGAGTTTCCACACCAGAAGAACCCAATCCCCAGAATGGTGATTTTGCTGAATGGCAAATCAGAAATACATAGATTTCGATTTAAAGACTAACTTGTGTTCGTGGTCATGGTCAGTTGTGTCCAACTCTTTGCTACATGAACTGTAGCTTACCAGGCTCCTCTGTCCACGGGATTTCCCAGGCAAGAATGCTGGAGTGGTTTGCCATTTCTTTCTCCATTTAAAGACTAAAAAACTATCTATATGATCAAAAGCCTAATGAAGTGACGTAGAAGCATTTTTCACTCTTCTATACTGTCCCTGAGGGCTGTGGATAATTCCAGTAAAGACTGGCACAGGGCTAGAGGCCACTACTTTGGAATGTTAAAATCATGAAATCTTAAAGCACGATACCCACATTTAAGCCCAGACTCTCCGCTCCCTTGTGGCTCAGGTGGTAAAGAATTCACCTGCAATGCGGGAGACCTGGGTTGGGAAGATCCCTTGGAGAAGGGAAAGGCTACCCACTCCAGTATTCTGGCCTAGAAAATTCCACGGACTCTATAGTCCATGGGGTCACAAAGAATTGGACACGACTGAGCGACTTTCACTTTCACTTTTCTCCGCTCCCGACAGTTCAACTGTGTCAAACAAAGGTGAGAGAGGCTGTTTACAATGAAATAAACAGCACCCCTATAAAAGACAATCTGCATCTCAACAATGTTGAATCATTTTCACCAGCTCCTCAGTTCAGTTCAGTCACTCAGTGGTGCCCGAATCTTTGCAACCCCATGGACTGCAGCACACCAGGCTTCCCTGTCCATTACCAACACCTGGAGCCTACACAAACTCACATCCATTGAGTCAGTGATGGCATCCAGCCATCTCATCTTCTGTTGTTCCATTCTCCTCCCACTTTCAATCTTTCCTAGCATCAGGGTCTTTTTCAATGAATCAGTTCTTCACATCAGGTGGCCAAAGTATTGGAGTTTCAGCTTCAGCATCAGTCCTTCCAATGAATATCCAGGACTGATTTCCTTTAGAATAGACTGGTTGGATCTCCTTGCAGTCCAAGGGAATCTCCAGAGTTTTCTCCAACACCACAGTTCAAAAGCATCAATTCTTTGGTGCTCAGCCTTCTTTATAGTCCAACTCTCACATCCATACATGACTACTGCAAAAACCATAGTTTTGACTAGACGGACTTTTGTTGGCAAAGTAATGTCTCTGCTTTTTAATATGCTGTCTAGGTTGGTCATAGTTTTTCTTCCAAGGAGCAAGCGTATTTTAATTTCATGGCTGCAGTCACCATCTGCAGTGATTTTGGAGCCCCCAAAAATAGTCTCACTGGTTCCATTGTTTCCCCATCTATTTGCCAAGAAATTATGGGATCAGATGCTATGATCTTCATTTTCTGAATGTTGAGTTTTAAGCCAACTTTTTCACTCTCCTCTTTCACTTTCATCAAGAGATTCTTTAGTTCTTCACTTTCTCTTGTGGTATCATCTGCATATCTGAAGTTATTGATATTTCTCCCAGAAATCTTGATTCCAGCTTGTGCTTCATCCAGCCTGGCATTTGGAATGATGTACTCTCCATATAAGTTACATAAGCAGGGTGACAATATACAACCTTGACGTACTCCATTCCCGATTTGGAACCAGTCTGTTGTTCCTTGTTTAGTTCTAACTGTTGCTTCTTGACCTGCATACAGATTTCTCAGGAGTCAGGTCAAGTGGTCTGGTGTTCCCAACTCTTTAGATGAATTCTTATAGAAAGCCTGAAGCCACATGCATCATTCTCTTCTCTTAGAATAACCAGATTCAGAGACTGTCACTAATATCTGGGGTTCCTTAAAATTTGAAAGCCAGAAGGACACCTTTTAGTAAGCTGTGGCTCAGATGGTAAAGCATCTGTCTACAATGCAGGAGACCCGGGTTCAATCCCTGGGCTGGGAGGATCCCCTGGAGAAGGAAATGGCAATCCACTCCAGTACTATTGCCGGGAAAATCCCATGAACAGAGAAGCCTGGTAGACTACAGTCCATGGGGTTGCAAAGAGTCGGACAGGGCTATCGTGCTGTAGTAGCTTAAAGGGGCTTCCCAGGTGGCTCAGTGCACCACAGAGACGTGGAGACACAAGAGAGGTAGTTTCCATCCCTGGGTCAGGAACCCACTCCAGTGTTCTTGCCTGGAGAATTCCCTGAGCAGAGGAACCTGGCAGGCTACAGACCATGGGGTCACAAAGAGTCGGACATGACTGAGCACGCTTGTGCAGCCTAAAGAGTTAATATCACGACTCTCAAAGTGTGGTGCCAGGAATCACTGAAGTACCACCTAAAAATGTGCAAATTCTCAGGCTGTCTCCCAAACTCAGTGGAATCAGTAGCTCTGTGTTTGAGCCCAGCAATCTGCATTTTAACAGACCCTTCAGGCAATTCAGAGTCTGAGAACCACTGAGTTAATAATACGCATCCCCATCAATTCTGATTTATTCTCGGGATATAAAACTCTTACAGCTTAGCTTGGAAGTCATGAAGTAGAAAGTTCAGCAACTAACACACAAAGCTGAGTTTGATAGCAGATTGACTTGCTTGATGGAATCTCTGTATGAAGTTTCAAAATATGGAAAATTGAGTCCTGAAATGTTATGATGTTGGTATTGGCAACCAGTACTGCTGAACTGCAGAGAAATACAGGATCCTCCTGCTGTTTCCTTTTCGCTGAATTCCTTTCTGGCCTCTTGGAAAGGCTCCCTTGAGGCATTTCTGAAAATATAAACCTCCCCATGTAAATGAGTTGTTTACCCTCCTGATCATTTGTTAGAAAGCATTGAATTTTGCTGAATCAGGAGTAATTGCTTTTGACAAGCATACACATAAAACAGTAAGTGATACTGAAAGCACTCGGTGCAAGTCTCAAAACTTGGAACGCTCTACATTTTTAATAATGGGTCATGCCATTTGGCACATCTTTTGTCGTAATCTTAAACAAAGTCAGACCAACCAACAGAATAATGAAAAGTGAGTACTGAGTTGAACACAAATGAGATCTTATTCTGATAGAGAGACATATTAGAGACTGGAAAATGCCGGGGCTTTTTTTTTTTTTTTTAGTTTCATATTTTGTAATTTTATTTTATTTTTTTTTAATTTTATTTTATTTTTAAACTTTACAAAATTGTATTAGTTTTGCCAAATATCAAAATGAATCCGCCACAGGTATACATGTGTTCCCCACCCTGAACCCTCCTCCGTCCTCCCTCCCCATTCCATCCCTCTGGGTCGTCCCAGTGCACTAGCAATGCCTGGGCTTTTAAATAAAAGTTTACGTTGGTCTGTCTCAATACTACTTAACTAGGAAGAGACAAATCCATAGAGAGGAAAACTGGACTCAAGGAAATGAACTTTTTTTTTTTTTTTTTTACTGCTCCAAGAACAGAGAAAAATAATTTTTTTAAAAAGGCAAACACTATTTTAAAAAATAGCTATCTTCCAAATGTAGTTGTATTTTAATTCTTTAGTAATTTTAATTTATGTACATTTAGCTCACTTTTTCTCACTTTTAAATTATGAAATTTAGTATTAAATGCCAATAATAAATTCAACTATAGAAAAGGAGATAGTAAAAGGTAAAATATGTCCCCCATGCTATTAATTTCTTCTTTTTTTTTCCTCTCCATACGCTAAGAGGTTGCCACTAAAAATTGTTTTTTATAGATATTTCCAGCCTATTATTTGTGCATATCTTTAAATGTGAATCATATTTCTATTAGTCTTTTACTATATCATGTGAAATTGGTTTGATGAACATTCACCAAATTTGGAATATATACTTGAAGACATCTTAGTTAAAGAGCAGCTTCAACTGTTGCTCCAAATTTGAACATGAAAAGGGCAAACATTTGAATTCCATGTATTTTTATTTGGGATCATGTTGCTTCTCCTGTGAGCACTGGTCTACAGCATGCTACCGCTACTGCTAAGTCACGTTAGTCGTGTCCGACTCTGTGCGACCCCATAGACGGCAGCCCACCAGGCTCTGCTGTCCCTGGGATTGTCCAGACAAGAACACTGGAGTGGGTTGCCATTTCCTTCTCCAATGCATGAAACTGAAAAGTGAAAGTGAAGTCACTCAGTCATGTCCGACCCTCAGCGACCCCATGGACTGCAGCCCACCAGGCTCCTCCATCCATAGTATTTTCCAGGCAAGAGTACTGGAGTGGGTTGTCATTTCCTTCTCCAATGCATGAAAGTGAAAAGTAAAAGTGAAGTCGCTCAGTCGTGTGTGACTCTTAGCGACCCCATGGACTGCAGCCTACCAGGCTCCTCCGTCCTTGGGATTTTCCAGGGTCTACAGCATAAGCCAAGATAAATTACAGCAAGTATATATTTAATTAATAATATTTAGGTGATTCTTGAGAAAAAATGAACATAAAAGCTTTGTTTTATGTTTAGCATGAAATAAGGCACTGTACATATTGTCATGTATCATGAATTTTTTCACTGTATTTATTGTAAATAACTTTGAATGTCAGTTTACATAGCCATCCTATGAATACTGACTGTGTCATAATTTATTAAGATTCTCCTCATTGATATGTTTTGGTTGTTTCCATGTTTGTTACCATAAAAGATTCTTCAATAGCCATCCTTGTACGTTAGTTGTTGAATATTTTTGTGATTTTTTGAATAATTCACTAGAGTAGATTCATTGAGGTAGACTTTCTGACTAGAGAGCAAAGAACTTTAGAGTTTTATCTTGATCAGATCAGATCAGATCAGATCAGTCGCTCAGTCGTGCCGGACTCTGTGACCCCTTAATCGCAGCACGCCAGGCCTCCCTGTCCATCACCAACTCCCGGAGTTCACTCAAACTCACGTCCATTGAGTCAGTGATGCCATCCAGCCATCTCATCCTCTGTCGTCCCCTTCTCCTCTTGCCCCCAATCCCTCCCAGCATCAGAGTCTTTTCCAATGAGTCAACTCTTCACATGAGGTGGCCAAAGTACTGGAGTTTCAGCTTTAGCATCATTCCTTCCAAAGAAATCCCAGGGCTGATCTCCTTCACAATGGACTGGTTGGATCTCCTTGCAGTCCAAGAGACTCTCAAGAGTCTTCTCCAACACCACAGTTCAAAAGCATCAATTCTTCGGCACTCAGCCTTCTTCACAGTCCAACTCTCACATCCCTACATGACCACAGGAAAAACCATAGCCTTGACTAGACGAACCTTTGTTGGCAAAGTAATGTCTCTGCTTTTGAATATGCTATCTAGTTTGGCCATAACTTTCCTTCCAAGGAGTAAGCGTCTTTTAATTTCATGGCTGCAATCACCATCTGCAGTGATTTTGGAGCCCTAAAAAATAAAGTCTGACACTGTTTCCACCGTTTCCCTATCTATTTCCCATGAAGTGATGGGACCGGATGCCATGATCTTCATTTTTTGAATGTTGAGCTTTAAGCCAACTTTTTCACTCTCCAATTTCACTTTCATCAAGAGGCTTTTTAGTTCCTCTTCACTTTCTGCCATAAGGGTGGTGTCATCTGCATATCTGAGGTTATTGAGGTTATTGATATTTCTCCCTGCAATCTTGATTCCAGCTTGTGTTTCTTCCAGTCCAGCGTTTCTCATGATGTACCCTGCATAGAAGTTAAATAAATGGGGTGACAATATACAGCCTTGACATACTCCTTTTCCTATTTGGAACCAGTCTGTTGTTCCATATTCGGTTCTAACTGTTGCTTCCTGACCTGCATACAAATTTCTCAAGAGGCAGATCAGGTGGTCTAGTATTCCCATCTCTTTCAGAATTTTCCACAGTTTATTGTGATCCACACAGTCAAAGGCTTTGGCATAGTCAATAAAGCAGAAATAGATGTTTTTCTGGAACTCTCTTGCTTTTTCCATGATCCAGCGGATGTTGGCAATTTGATCTCTGGTTCCTCTGCCTTTTCTAAAACCAGCTTGAACATCAGGAAGTTCACAGTTCACATATTGCTGAAGCCTGGCTTGGAGAATTTTGAGCATTACTTTACTAGTGTGTGAGATGAGTGCAATTGTGCGGTAGTTTGAGCATTCTTTGGCATTGCCTTTCTTTGGGATTGGAATGAAAACTGACCTTTTCCAGATAGGTAATGCCAAAGCACTCTGTTAAAAGACAACAGAGAATAAAGGCAGCATCTATATTCCCACAGTCACCAAATCTGAATAGTGTAATTGTTCAAATGCCTTTGTTCTAGTAGTTATAAAGAAGTATTTTGCTTCAAGATTTGTTTCTTTGTTGGAGGATTTGAAAAACCATTCTGTGGGTTGTCTTTCCACTTTCTTGGTGGTGAAATACAAAAGCTTTTAATTTTTAAGAAGTCTAGTTTATATTTTTCTATTGTTGCTTATGTTTTGGGTATCCTACTTAAGGAGCCATTGCTTAATCTAAAGTCAGAAAGATTTAGTGTACATTTTCTTCTAAGAATTTTATAGTTTTAGTCTTATATTAGATTGCTGATGCATTTTTAGATTTTGTATATTGTGTGAGGTAGGAGTCCAGCTTCATTCTTTTACAAGTGCATATCCAATTTTCCCAACTCCATTTGTTGAAAAAACTATTCTGTTCTCCATTGAATTGCCTGGTACTTTTGCCAAAGATCGTTTGCTTGTAAATACGATTTATTTCTATATTATCAGTTCTATTCCATTGACCTTTTTGTTGATCTTTTTGCCAATGTCTCACAGTCTTGACTGCTATGGCCTTGTAGTAAGTTTTGAAATTGGAAAATTTGAGTCCCTTAATTTTGTTCCTTTTCAAGATGATTTTAACTATGTAGCTGCCTTTCAAATGAATTTTATTACCACCTTGTAGATTTCTGCAAAAGCTATTCAGAATTTTGATAGTGATTGTATTGAATATGTAGATGAATTTGGGGAGCATTATACTCTACAGGTCCAAATTTTAAAATATATACATATATATATTTGTCTAATAACATGTTGGCCAACTTAAATTTATGAAACTTTATAGTTTTATTCATCCATTCAACACACTTAACAAACAGTATATTCAAGGCACTATGCAAGGAATTCCAGAATAAATATGATTCAGTGATTCCCTCCAGAAATTCATATACATGTATGTGTGTAGATGACATATTCACAGGTAATTGGAATTCAAGGCAGTATAAAAATGCCACATGCAATATGACATTTTTCCTGTAGCATCAACTATGGCAGGGAAAGCTTCTTGGAAGGAAAGCATTCCAGATAGGGAGTGAGGAACAATAGCTATAAGCCCTTCCTAGTACTCTTGCCTGGAAAATCCCACGGATGGAGGAGCCTGGTAGGCTGCAGTCCATGGGGTCGCTAGAGTCGGACACGACTGAGCAACTTCCCTTTCACTTTTCACTTTGCTGCATTGGAGAAGGAAATCGCAACCCACTCCAGTGTTCTCGCCTGGAGAATCCCAGGGATGGGGGAGCCTGGTAGGCTGCCGTCTATGGGGTCGCACAGAGTCGGACACGACTGAAGCGACTTAGCAGCAGCAGCAGCAGCAACCTAATATTATAAAAATTATATTTCCCAATCTACTTTAGACAGTTATTCAGTTCTTACCGATCTGTTTCATCATATTGATATAAAAGAAAGAGTGATAAAACGAGCTTCAGTGACTATGTATATTCAAAGTTTCTACCTCATCTGATGCTTGGAGGCAGTCGGCAGCACTTCTACTGCTGGACAATGAGTACAGACTTCCTTCTGGCTAAAGGCCCAGGAATAAGTTCTAAATTCTACCACTCATCCTTTTGTTGTTTTTGTTTTTCAGTTGCTAAGCCTGATTCTTTGCAACTCCATGGGCTGTAGCACGTCAGGCTTCCCTGTCCTTCATTGTCTCCTGGAGTTTGCTCAAATTCGTGTCCACTGTCAGTGATGCCATCCAAACATCTCATCCTCTGTCGTTCCCTTCTCCTCCTGCCCTCAGTCTTTCCCAGCATCAGGGTCTTTTCCAATTAGTTGGCTCTTCGCATCAGGTGGCCAAAGTATCGGAGCTTCAACTTTAGCACCAGTCCTTCCAATGAATATTCAGGGTTGATTGCCTTTAGGATTGACTGATTTGATCTTGCTGTCCAAGGGACTCTCAAGAGTCTTCTCCAGCATCACAATTCAAAAGCATGAATTCTTCGGAACTCAGCCTTCTTTATGGTCTAACTTGCATATGCATACATGACTACTGGAAAAACAGCAACAGCATGAGAAATTTTCGGCAAAGTGATGTCTTTGTTTTTTAATATGCTGTCTAGGTTTGTCATAGCTTTCCTTCCAAGGAGGAAGTGTCTTTTAATTTCATGGTTGCAGTCACCATCCACAGTGATTTTGAAGTCCAATAAAATAAAATCTGTCACTATGCTATGCTAAGTCACTTAAGTCATGTCCGACTCTGTGCGACCCCATAGACGGCAGCCCACCAAGCTCCCCCGTCCCTGGGATTCTCCAGGCAAGAACACTGGAGTGGGTTGCCATTTCCTTCTCCAATGCATGGAAGTGAAAAGGGAAAGGGAAGTCGCTCTGTCGTGTCCGACTCTTAGCAACCCCATGGACTGCAGCCCACCAGGCTCTTCCATCCATGGGATTTTCCAGGCAAGAGTACTGGAGTGGGGTGCCATTGCCTTCTCCAAAATCTGTCACTGCTTTCACCCAATTCTTTACTGGCTGGAATAGTGATTTGCATATCACTGTAGGGCTTCCCTAGTGAATCAGTGGAAAAGAATCTGCCTGCCAATGTGAGAGACTCGGGTTCAATGAGGAAAATGACAACCCACTCCAGTATTCTTGCCTGGGAAGTCCCATGGACAGAGGAGCCTGGCAGCTATAGTCCATGGGTTGTAAGAGAGTCAGACACTGAACAACAACAACAAATATCACTGTGATTCTTATTACTGAGTTTGATCTTAAACCCTTTGGTCTGGGTGGATATTATCAACGATAATTTTGGAACACACATATGTATTCCAGTACTAAGGTATGAACTAAAGCTGAACATGGACCAAAAAATAAACTGCCCACCCAGAAAGTCATTTAACCCACCCTTGAATTTAACAGAAGAAGAAAAATAAATCTGTGCCCTTTACTTTGAGCAAGGCAGTAGAAAGAATTTGGAAGACTGTGGAATCATCTATGCACGTCTCAGCTTGAGATGTATTTTTTTTTACTAACTGTCCTTCTCCACTTCTCTCCTTTTTGCTGAGGGAAAGGGATAGGATCAAGGCCCAGAACAACCATAACTGTTTTAGATTGGGAGTGGGTGGGAGAATGACATCCCCCCCGTAACTGGGCAGCTGACCTGCTGGGCTGCGGCAGGGCGCCACGCGTACATTAGCCAAATGGCTTGCAGTGCTAACAGCAACCACGCGTTAGGGCAGCACAGCTACCCCCAGAGGAGCTCACTGTCCCCTCTGGGGAGGAACATTGCTCCACCCACGCCCACTGGCCAGCATCTGTGTAGCAAGGATTTTTTTCAAAGTGTGGCTAAGGGCAGCTTTTTTTTTTTTAGAATAAACATCCTCTTGGGTTAACATCTACATTTAAGTCCCTCAAACGCAAAGGCACATTGCTGCCTCCAAAGAAATCTATCAATTGCTTTGAAGCAGAGGAAGCCTGATGCCCCCTCCACCTCCTCCTAAATTCTAGGCTTTGAAAGAGTCTTGCTGAGGGCTTCCCTGGTGACTCAGTGGTAAAGAATCTGCCTGCCAGTACAGGGGACATGGGTTCAATTCCTGGTCTGGGAGGATCCCACATGCTGCAGGGCAACCAAGCTCCTGTGCCACAACTGCTGAGCCCATGTGCTAGAGCCCAGGAGCCACAACTTCTGAGCCCATGTGCTGTAACTCCTGAAGCCCACACCCTGGAGCTTGTGTTCTGCACCAAGGGAAGCCACCACGGTGAGAAGCCCCAACACGGCAACTAGAGAGTGGCCTGTGCTTGCCTCAACTAGAGAAAGCTCAGAGCAAGCAGCAACGAAAATCCAGGGCAGCCAAAAATAAATAAAGTAATTAAATCATGTTTTTTTAAAAAAGGAAAAGTCTTGATAACTAGGCTGTGACTCTGTCTAGTAAGGGATAAAAAGCATTCCTGAGGTGACTGTGCCAATAATCAGTTTTAAAACCCCTTCACCATCACTCAATCAGAAGTATCCTCATGCTCTCTGCAGTACATTTCCCTTGGTCTGTCCTTTCCTAACTTTATCCCCTCTTCAAGACTGTCCTGTGCTCACTGTAATTTGATTTCAGCTCCGTAAATGATGTTATAATCTTGTCTTCATTTGAAATTTTGATACAGTGATTGCCTCCAAATTTCGTTCATCATAGATTTTTTTTTTTTGGTGTCCAGTTTTCTTTTTCATAGTGTTATATTCAAATATTATTTATCTTGATGACTAAGCTTTTTTTTGGTGCTCTGTACATTCTGTCCCCAGGCAAGTGACTCCCTGATCTTGCCCTTGTTCAAGCCTTAATCAGCAGGGTTACACTCAAAGACTGAGCAGTCATTGTCCTCTCTCTGTCATGGCCTCAACAGCCAAAGCTCTTTGGAAGTACTAATATAGCTGTGAAAATACAGGGTTCTAATAATAAATTCCCTTGTACCAGTCAGTAGTGCTGGAAATCAGAAGGACAATAGCATGTCTTCCTGTAGCTGTGTTTCTGTGGAATCCTTCTAGGAATGTTATGGAAAACATTTTAAAGACACATTCCCTATAACATTATTTATTTGTTCTTGTATTGAGTTTTGTTGTGAGGTGCTGTTTTAGTTAAGTATAAAATCGTAAAGTACAATAAAGAGAAAATCTTGAGGGATATGTTATTATTTATTCTGAGATAGTAATCTCCTCCTGGTATATGAATGCTGATCAAGCAAAGTGAAAACATTATGGAAAATAAATGATGACGTGAAGCTGACACATTTACTTTCAAAGCAAGAGATATGGATCCTGTAAAAACTTTCCACTATTAAGCCTGTTTCTATTATTCAATATGATTGATGTATGTTTAATGATTTTTATCTGATGTGTCTGGGAATGTAGAAATGCAATTGCTTAGGTTAGTGTATGATTCTTTCTTAACAAGTGAGATTGTTTTATCCACAAAGCAGAGAGCTTTCTTCTCAATTTAGGTTCTTCTTGGAGAATCACCTGGCATGGCTCCTTCACCTTGAGAGATGCAGTCCAGCTACTAGCTTTGACTTAACGGTAATTGTGCTCCTAGTAACCTCACATTTGTGGAAAAGTTTTATGTGTGTGGCTTTGTTCACCTGCTCATAGCATCATCTTGCAGAAGGTCGTTGTTATTACAGTTTTTGTCTTCCAGTTTCACAGAGGAAGAAAGTGAAGCAAAAAGAGGATGAAGGAAATGTGTAGCTGTGCACTGAACTAGCAGTGGGCTCCCTGCTTGGGCTTCCCTGGTGGCTCAGACAGTAAAGAATCTGCTTGCAATGCAGGAGATCTGGGTTTGATTCCAGGGTCGAGAAGATCCCCTGGAGAAGGAAATGGCAACCCACTCCAGTATTCTTGCCTGAAGATTGCCATGGACGGAGGAGCCTGGCAGGTTATAGTCCATGGGGACGCAAACAGTTGGACATAACTGAGGGACTAACACTGCAATACACTACCCACTCCAGTATTCCTGCTGGAGAATCGCCTGGTGGGCTACAGTCCATGGGGTCGCAAAGAGTCAGACACGACTGAGCAGCTAATACTTTCACTTTCAGGACTACATGCTCCAACTTTTTGATTATGTGGCCTGTTCTCTGCTCTTAGCTAAACAAAACGGAAGATCAATTAATTTTTGTGTTTAGATTATTGGGCTTCCCTGGTGGCTCAGACAGTGAAGAATGAAAGAAAAGAAAGAAAGTGAAGTTGCTCAATCGTGTCCGACTTTTTGTGACCCCATGGACTATAGCCTGCCAAGCTCCTTGATCCATGGGATTTTTCAAGCAAGAATACTGAAGTGAGTTACCATTTCCTTCTCCAGAGGATCTTCTTGACCCAGGGATTGAACCTGGGTCTCTCACACTGCAGGCAGACTGAGCCACCAGGCTGAGCCACCAGGGAAGCCAGATAGTAAAGAATCCACCTGCAATGTGGGAGACCTGGTTTCGATCCTTGGGTGGGAAGATCCGCTGGAGGAGGGCACGGCAACCCACTTCAGTATTCTTGCTTAGAGAATCCCTATGAATAGAGGAGCTAATATACCCACAAACACATGAGATTTCATGTTTTACATATTAATTATATCCTTCTTATGTATCCTGGAGCACAAGCCATGTCTGAGAGCTCACCTCTATCTTTCTATTTTTATCTGATTTACCTTTCCTTAATCCTACTAAGAGGTCCTCCCATGTTCAAAAGAATTCAAGGAGGGGAATGGGCAGCAGAAACAAGAAGCCCTTTAAAGTGTTGCTGTTTGAACTGATCTTACCAGAAACCTAATAAGACACTCAACCTACAGGATCAGATTTGTCTTTTTCTATTATATTTGCCATTGTTCCCTCTTATTTATTCTGATCTCTTTCTTGGGGCATATGTTATTCATATTTGGGGAATTCCTTCTATGCATTTTATATCAAATATCTTTTGAAATAATTTTCTCTCTTTGTCCCTTCTGATTCTGGAACCCATTTCCATCTGTGTCCTCCAACTTATTCCATTTATTTCCTACAGTTTCCATTGTGCCAGTTCTTCTAATGTAAGTGCTATCAGTGGAAGGACTGATGCTGAAACTGAAGCTCTAATACAGTGGCCACGTGATGCAAAGAGCCAACTCATTGAAAAAGACCCTGATGCTGGGAAAGATTGAAAACAAATAGAGAAGGGGACAACAGAGGATGAGATGGTTAGATAGCATCACCAACTCAATGGACATGAATCTGAGCAAGTTCGAAAGATAGTGAAGGACAGGAGAGCCTGGCGTGCTGCAGTCCATGGGGTTGCAGAGTTGGACACAAATCCTGTTATCATAGTTCGGTTTTCTCTTGAACTTTCCCTATCCCCTTTATAGTTCCCTATTTATTTCTATTTGCTTCTCAGCCAGAAAAATTTGGTTGTGTTCTGTTTTGAAATCCCAGTCTGCTGTCTTATAACTTCATGTTTAACATCTTAGTTCACAAGTCCATATGCTCCTGATTTTTACAAGAACCAAAGCAGGTACTTGTAAATTCTCATTTCTGCAAATGCTTGTGGTTCCCACAGTGCCTTTAGTTAAATCTCTTCTTCCATGTTATGAATGCTTTTAATGGGCCATATGCCGTTTTGTTCTGTTACTCATGTATGAATGAGAAAATGTACATTAGGGAATTTCTCTGTGTGCATATATACTCCTGGGTTCCTAGATTGCTCTTAAAAACTTTTTCTCAGATATTAAGCTAGAAGACTGACACCTGTGGGTTACTAGCCACCTGAGAAGTGATGGGGAGAGAGGAGAACCCCAAGGAGCAAGCAACCCCAATGATAACTCCTATACCCGCACCTGCCTTCCTGATGCAGCCTTGATGCTTGACTGGAGGCCCTGATGCTCACAGACTTTTGAATCAGAAGCAGCCCTGGACCGTCCAGCCTTCTCTGGATGTGGCCACCTCCTCTCTCAGTGGTTCTGCTCACACTTTTACAGCACCTGCTACTCACTGCTTCTGTGCTCTTGGCATGAATCCAGGGCCCCCCAGAGGTACTAATATGCCTCTTAGCTCTAAACAGTTAAATGAAACCCTAGCAGTGCACTCCCCCCAGTAAGACACTTTGATTGCAACCACGTCAGGGTGAGATTTTGATGTAAACTTTTGGACACATTGTCTTGTAGCCAAATGAGCCCTAAGAGTGTAAAATCAATGGTTCTCTATCACCAGCATCACCAGCTAGAATCTGCAAAAACATCCCTGAACCCAATGCTGATTATGGTAGACTTAAAAAAAAAATTATTATTTGTCTTTTTGTTTTTGGTTGCACTGGGTCATCTTCGTTGCTGCACAGAGACTTTCCCTAGTTGCGGAGGGCTGGGGCTACTCCGTGTTTGCCATGCGCAGGCTCCTCATTGCCGTGGCCTCTCCTGCTGTGGAGCGCAGGCTCGAGGTGCAGAGCTGCAGCAGTTGCAGCACGTGGGCTCAGTAGTTGCGGCTCACGAAACAGTAGACTTTTCTCTCTCTCATTATTTCTTAAATTTCTATGTTGTTAATCCCTGCCCCCAATATAAAATCCTTAGAGAACCAAGTCAATACAAAGTCTCAGTTGGGTGTGGGACTCTATAGTCAGACCTTTGAGATTAAACTCTGACTCCATCACTTATTAATTGTGTGACCCTAAGAAAAGCTCATATACCTCAGTTTCCTCGGCTGGGTTACCATTTCCTCCTGCAGGGGATCTTCCCTATCCAGGAGTCAGGGCTGCATCTTCTGCGGTTCTTGCATTGGCAGGTGGATTCTTTACCACTGAGCCACCTTAGAAGCCCTCCTCAACTATAAAATGGGGAAAATAATACACCAGACTTAGTATTCTTTAAAATTAAAATAAATTACTTAGTACACTTAAGGCTTTAGACTAGTGCTGTCATGGGCTAAACAGTTGATTAACTTTAGATAGCATTATATTTTTAACACATTTTTATAAGTAATAAATGCACATTTTCTGGAAGAAACATGAACACTCAGAAGATTATAAAAGAATTAAAGCCTACACTCCTAACCCTTCTAGATCTCATTCCTTTCCATCCTGCATTTAGGATAGAGCAGTGAGTAGTTGGGGGCTTATAAATCATATTTTAGGACCACCTGGTGCAATTCCTCTCATATATTGAACATGCAGTAAGTGTTAGCTTACCTAAAGTGTCCATCCATGTGATTCCAGGGCATCTTCTGTATTTCTGGCCCACAGACCATTTCCTATTGGCACAGGGCATCAGAGACCACATATCCTGACCAAAATGATTTAGAGATGCTGTTTTTAAAGAGACATTAATGAGAGTTATAAACCCATTTATTCTAGACTACAGAGAAAGTATAAAAGCTGGTTATACTTAAGTACCAAAATTATGAGACAAGCCCAAAGGCCACCTGGAGGATTTTTAAGGGCCACCGGGGGTCATCAGACCACACTTAGAGAACTTCCAGTTTATGTCTGTTTATATATCCCAATAGAGGGCTTGCTGTTTAAAATGACACTGCTCTATTGTTTTGTCACAGTCAGCTTGGACTTCACTTTTACATTACCACATCCTTTTTCTGCTCCAGGGGGATACAGCAAGTTTAAAATTAGTTTTATTGCTCTATTTCATTTTTAGTGTCATATAAAATACAGTTTGTAAAGACTCAAGCATAAGCCTACAAATGTTTCTATCAATGCCATCAAGAAAATAGAATAACTCCTGAAAGCATAACATGAAAAAAGTTTAATTGCAGTTTTTCTGCGCTGTCTTCTTCCTTCCTACCAAGTTCTAGTCCTATTTTTCTATTTCTCTCCTTTGAGGCCCAGCTTTGGAATTGGCACTGACTAGTCAGAGTGGCCATTAAAGATTCCATTGAACTGAATGTGCCAAGCAAACATAAATGCCAAAGTCCTGAATAAACACACTGCCTGGAACTCTGCGAGTCAAGAAGGGATGATGCTTGTATAGGTCAGAGGCACTGGGCCTCCCAGCAGCCATCAACCACACATGGATTCTGCATCTGAGTGACAGTGCAGATTTCTGACTTAAGATCCAGCCCTCTAGGCAGGAAGCCTGATCCGGAAAGCTTGAAAAACCAGCAATCTGTAGGAAATAAATAAGGGACATTTGCTCCCCGAGTATTTCCTGTTTTAAAGAAGAAGTAAGAGAACAACTAAATTTGCTATCATCTCTTCAAGACTCTGATTTTTTTTTTTTTAATACTAAAAACAGTTTTCAGGGAGCAAGCCTCAAAGAGGCGACCTATGCTAACTGAAATTGTGGGAAGATTTCTTTATAACACTTAGCAATTCTTTACAGCACTGGAGGAGGAGTCAAGACATATGATTTATGACCATGAGTTCTTGGGCACTTCATGAACCACAGCTAATCTATATTTTTAAATCAGCATCATGGATTTTTTTGATGGTCTATATTTACTTCTAGGGTGCTTTCTAGGTTTAGAATCTTCTTTTGTTCTTTTGGTGCACAATATATTCTTCTAATGATTTTATATACTCTGAATTTGATAGTACAATAGTAAATAAGAAAGTAATACAATACTAACTTCAAGCTAGTGTAGATTTGAACGGTCTTTTGTCTTCTAAATCCATGCCAATCATTATATTAGCTCACATCCCACCCTCTTATTCTTAAAGCTCACTGAAGAAAAGGTTGGAGATTATATAAATATAAAATATAAATTATATATATACATAAAATGAATAAATAGAATATATATTCTAGTTCACTGAGAGACCTTTACATATAATATATATAATGCATATATGTATAACTTTGTAATATATATAAAACTCTGACAAAGCACTAAATTTCAAAATATATAAAGAACTACAAATCAGTAAGCAAAAAAGAGCAATCTTATGGAAAATGATTAAAAGACGAGGAGGCATATCACAGGAAAAGGGCAACTGCACTGGCAGTAAACATATGAAATGATGCTCATCTTCTTTGGTGGCCAGGAAAGTGCAAATTAAAACTATGCTAAGGAACACATAAATGAGCAAAGCTAGAAAGTTCAAGTGATGGTGAAGATGTGGAACAAGAGAAATATTCATGCACTGTAGGTGGAGAGAGAAATTTGCATAACTCTGGAAAGCAGTTCAATATCATATAGTAAAGTTGAAGCCTATGGTGTAGCACTATATCCAAGGCATATACCTTGTAGAAATGTGTGACCTGAATTCCAGGACACAAGAACAAGAACGCTCGTATCATGTTCATAATGGCCCCAAACTGGAAACAACACAAATCTTGACCAATAGTAGCACAGGATGTCTTTATACACTGAAATACTATACTGAAAAGCAAATGAAAAAACTGTAACTAACCAACATGAATAAATCACAATATTGAGTAAATGAATATAGTATGGTTCTATTGATATAAGGTTCAAAAAGAGGACAAACAAGACTATATTATTTAAGGATGCATATAATTTAGAAAAATTATAAAGGAAATATAAAAGTTATTATAGTGGATGACAGGATATTATGATGAGAAAAACACAGAGGAAAGTGGTTTCAGGTGAGTTATGTTTTACATTTCTGTTCTGGGTGATAGCGGCATGGATATTCTGTTTATCACCTCTTTGCTAAACCCTAGTTTTAAATTTTCTGGTTTTTTCTGACTATACTTCATATCTCATAATTGAGTTTAAAAGAAAGTTTAAAAGAAAGTTTAAAAGAAAGATAATATTCTTTTAAACTAGCTGACTGATGTCTGAATATTAGAATCTATACTGCGGAGTCAAACACTTGGTTGGAATGGCAATGACATTTGGGAGTCAAAGTCTGTTGTAGGAAGATTCCAAAATTAGGAAACTAAATTCTAAGATTAGTCACATTGTTGTTTTCCCAGAATTAAGGCAAACTATGAGCCAAAAACATTCCTTTAAAATTTTTTTACTTTATTTTCTTGGGGAAATATATGTTTATGACTTCAGTTTCTTTCAATAATAATGCAATATACTTAGCCTGAGTTACTTGAGCTTAAACAGTTCTGATTTTTGGCAGGGTCCCACTTATACTTCTTCAATTATTGTTTTGGTCCCCTTCCTGTCAGTCTTTATAACATCTACAATCATAGGGCAGATGTTTACGATGTTTATTTTCTCCTTACAAGGACAGCCTATTAAATTTAAAAATGTGAACTGCTTGAAAACAAAAAATGCAGAGGTCATTCATCACCCAAAATCATTATGTGAGAATGGATTCATCATTCTATGCAGACTGCTGGTCACCCAGCACATACAGGTGATGATCCTGCCGTGGGATTTGGGACCTCTGGACTAGAGTACAAAGTTAGCCCTTCCTTCTGAGAATCAACAAACCCAGCCCTTATCTGACCTATTTCCTACTCATAGGACAGCTGAATATATGGTAGTAAAAAACTGCTTACAGTCCATTCAGTTATTTACTCCTTTAAACTATCGAAGAAAAATCAAAGTGTCTTTTCTAAAGCCTCCATTGGTTTTCAGTTTATCCAGATCCTGGCTTAGGTGGGTTGAATAACTACACTGCAAAGTTTTTCTTTCACTGTGGCCATGGCAGAAAGGTAAATTGTTAACAAAAGACCAGGTGAGTCCATAAGTGCTAACCTTCCCCAGTCTCTAAGATGTGACCTGAGACACAAGTCATCAGTCTGGATTAAGAGTTACAAACAGGCCTGAAATGGATCAGTTCATCCAGTCTTTCCATCTAGATCTTCCGTTAAGTCCCTGAAGTTTCTTTCAGCCTCTAACTCCTATATCTCCTACCTATCACCCATGGTGTATGTTCTCTCTGGACAAAAGTTGGCTATGTTACCAGAGTTTACCATGCACATTCTAGTTGCGTTTTATTTTGTGGATTTCACATGTCAGTCTAAGGAGTTAAGTTTTTTCAGAAAAGTCTCTCTTCTCCTTGACTAAAACTCAGGAATCCCCAGTGCAGTCATAAGAAAGTTCATGCGGGCAGCCTTTCACGATTAGCTCACTAGTGTTGGACAGGACGAAAGGAAAGTTTCCTTCTGCATGTGCGGGGTGCGTTGTGGTTCTCCAGTGGCCCATATCTGCATTTGTGAATTGTGATGTGCTGAAACTAAAGAAATTGAAAGGAATACGTTCTGGAAGACAGGATGAAAGCAAGGCAAGGAGGAGTTCAAGATGAAAAAGAGAGAGGGGCTCTTTATTTCAAGGTGTCAAGAGACAGAGCCTCCATAAAGTCTGATGGGGAGACCCTGCCAAGGAGGGGCAGGATATGTATTTGGCCAATGACAGGGAGCTATTTCAGAGGGGTGCAGTCCAGGTTTCTGGTGGGGTGCTGTGAATTCATGGCATTTTGCAAGACCATTGAAAATGCTTAGTAATTGTTTGCAGCTGCCGTTCAGCCCTTTCCTTTACATTCCACGGCCCTGGAGATAGAAAGCACAAATTCTTTATGCCTGGTTTTGTGAATCATAGTTTTAGCTGTAAATGCACTGTAGTCTATAAAATATAATTTTTATTTCATTGTTTCCACTTCATGCCAAATCATAAATTTTTTTTAAATAAAACGAATGGAAGAAACAAAAACAATAGAAAGGCTCTTTCAAGGAAATTGACCTTCATATACAATAGAAATTCAGTGATTCAGATCTGTCTAGATTAGTGGAAAGTTTGGATTATGAGCTGTAGAGGCTCTTAGAGATAGGTGCGTGTGTGTGTATCTGGGCATTTCTTTTCTAGGGTAATGTAGATGGCCTAGTGTGTGGACTGCACTGAACCAAGCACTAAGACTCCTAACAGTCTCTGGGCCTCACGTGAAATTCCCTGAAATGAGAGTTTGGAACAAGTTGGAATGGCAGATATGTGATGCATGCCAAGTAACTCAATTAGTTGACTCTCTATTATCCTCAGAAACACCCTCAAAATGTTTCTTAGCACAGAGTTCCAGTAAACAGTCATTAGTCTCTCAGCCTCAACATATACCATTAAATCTATGGATGGTAATAAAATGATTTCAAAGATGCTTGGAGCACTGTAATTCCAATGTGCAGATAGAGCTCCTGAAGGAACCCACTTTAAGGAATGCACTTTGCAAGTTGCTTTGCACATATTTAAAATATCATCTTCACAGAATGCAATCATTCTCATCAGACAAGAGGGAAGGGTAGGTGAGGGGAAGGAGTGGGCTGGTGGTTGGAATCACCTAGGGAGACTTTTAAAAACACCCAAACCTGGGACCCACCCTGTCCATTATCTTTAAGCCTGTGATGGATCCAGGAGAATATTCTTGCTTAAAAATCTGTTTGCTAAATTTTGAAACATACTCCCATCCAAAGAGCCTTTTCTGGAGTCTTGTTCATGTGATTTATTTCTTTAGACCATCTATTATTTCCAGAAAAAGCAATGGTAGATATTACGTCAGCCCTTGCTCAAATTAAATTTACACATTGCAAATGAGTACAGTGCAAATAAAATGATTTTACCATTGATTGAATTTGCAGCTTTATTTCAGGGCCAAAGACACTGCATTTTTCAGATAATGGTGTCCACTCAAACCTTCCAGTTTTTCAGGCCAAAAACCCTGGAGTCATTTCTCAGCTCTTCTCTTTCCTTCACAGACCTCATACAGAATACTCAGCCAAGTCTGTCGGCTCTTGCTGCTTCTCACGATTTCCTCTGCTAGAGCTTTGAGTAGATTATTCCAATAGTTTCCTAGCTGGTTTCCTGCTTCAGTCCTTGGTCTCCAGTTTCTATTCTCCACCCAGGACAGAGTGATCCCAATGAAACTTAAGTTGGATCATGTCATTCCTCTGTTTAGAAACCTCCAAGTACCCTTGCAACTTAGTTCCATTCAAAGCCAAAGTCATTGGAATGACCTGTCAGATTCTGCACCTCCTGACATGCCTCCATTACTCCATTACAAATTTGTTCCTAAATTTGTTTGTATCCTTCTACTGAATGGTTCAGATGGTAGAGAATCTGCCTGCAATGCAGGAGGCCTGGGTTCAATCCCTGGGTTGGGAAGATCCCTTGAAGAAGAGAATGGCTACCCACCCCAGTATTCTTACCTAGAGAATTCCATGGACAATGGAGCTTGATTGGCTACAGTTCATGGGATTGCAGAGTCAAGCACGACCAAGCAATTAACATACTTCTACTGAAAGTTGTTGCATCTGTTGTTCTCCTAGTTCCCCATATGGCTCTCTCCCTCATCTCTTTCAAGCTTTGACTCAAGTGTCATATGATCAGGGAGCACCTTGCTTATCACCATTCTCATTAAAATTGTAACCCTACTCTCCATCCTGCTTTCCTGTTTTAATTTGCTCTATAGTATGTATATATTACATAATAAGCAGTTTAATTATTTATTTTAGCAGCTTCACAAAGGAAGAGCTTTTGGTCCACTTTGCTCACTTCTCTGTCCCTAACATCTGGAAAAGTGCCTGGCATATAGAAAGTGCTTGATAGATATTTTCCTAATAGAAATACAAGAATGAATCAGCCAATGGACAATATGATTCAGTGATTGTAGGAAGCAACATTAATAAGCAGTGAATAACTGGGCCAAGGTTTTCTGGTAATTTCCGTATTCAGTGTTTCCCCTACTATAAAACTGGCTAATCTTTCCTACCTTTCATCAGATCGCAAAGTTGCAATTAGAACAAATAGGGATTTATTTTAACACTTTGGAAAAAAATGTTCTATCTTATCTAAATATATAGGAAATAACCATGCAATTTGCTATTTGAATCATTTACCTTTTCTTTCCCTGCACTATTTCACTTAACAATTTCATAAAACATCAAAAGTCAAAAAAGGAATAAGAGAAGTCTCAAGTAAATCAATTCAGTTGCTCATTTCATTGTAACTGAGGAAAGGAAAGTTCAAATACTAATTTAAAGCAGACATGGTGATTATCTGTTTAATATAATCTCCATTCTTTTTAGGCAGAGTCATCATATTTTACAAATAAAAAATGTTAGGTTTCATAAATAATTTGGGGAGTTTCAAGATATAAAAGTCAATCTAGAATAAACAGTATGACCCAAAATGTTTGAGTTAACCAATGTTAAAAGCTAATATTTATGAGAATTTTCTAGACAACCATTATACTAAAACTTTGCATGCAAGATCATATGTTATCCTCACTTAAACTCTAAAATGGAAGAACATATGAAAAAAGATTGAGGCTTCAAAGTGTAATACATCTTACCTAAGTTTACACAGCTTAGTGGGTGGCAGAGCTGTGATTCAAATTTCAGTCCATTCAAGTCCAAGGACAACATTTGTAAGAACTTCAGTGGTTTATGGGGATGGTAAGATAAAATATTTCAAATCAGGATAGTTCTATAAAAATTGGGTCATAAGCTTAGAGCATTTTATGTTATCCTGAATTTCTAAGTGTTGACTGTAAAAACAAAAGTTATTATCCTAACAAGTCAGAAGAAGAAAAAGTGCTGATAGTACCACAGAGTGACTTTACCCCAGGAACCACGAAGGACTTTCACAAGATATACCGACCAAAAAGGCGTTCACAGCAAAAAATAAAATGGCAATTTGGCATCCATCCAGTTAATTGGATCAATGATACAAACTGCATGACGCAGCTCTGAGTGATTTTTTTTTCCATTTTGAATTATTCAACATATTTGTCTCCAGAGATCAATGAATTGAGGGTGAGATTACAATGTCACCTCCTGATTTCCAGTATGAACCATAATATATTTCCAAATGAAGATATTTTATAAAATTAGCACATAAAGGGATCTCTTTAGAAAGACTGACAGTTGAAAGTAAATGCCTACTGCTCTGCTTACTTTGGAAAGAAAGGAGGTGGTGTACCTTGCTGAAAGAAAGGAAAAAAGAGTTGAAGTATATATATGTGGTGTATGATGTGTGTGTGTGTGTGTGTGTGTGTGTGTAGGATTACCCTGGCAACTCATGGAGAATCAAAAGTGAGAGTGTAATGGGGTGAGGGTGCTATCTGGGAGATCCTAATTCCTGCTATCCTGTTATTTCCCAACAAGATCTCAGGAATTTCTACAGTCTTCAAATACATTCTCTACCAAAACACACATCACAAAAGCAATCGTTGTTACCTTCAGTAAGTTTAAAGTCTTTGTTTTCTTTCTCATTATAGATGATTTAAGTGACCATTTTCTGGATATTGTGAAACTATTTGTTGCCATGAAATGTTAAAAGGGACTCTTTCTCTATTTAGTATATATATATATTTTTTTATTTAGAACCTTTCAATCATTCATTTATATCCCAATAAATCCCAAAATAAATATAGAAAACAGAGACTGTGAATCAGTATAATTTCATGAGTGGAAGATGAGGAATCTTGGTGACTCTAGGAGAAGGTCCATGGAAGTCAAAGAAGTGTTGGGAAAGAAATGAGTGGTTATGACAAATGGCTCATGAGCCTCTTGGTACTGGCCTATGTGCCATCTTTGGATTATGAGCTAAACAACATCATTTCTGCCACAAATGGGGCTGTCTAAATGTAATGTGTGCCAAAGGCTTTGACCTTGAATTAAAACTTTCACTTCTTTTAATGTGTAAGTGATTATGCTGAACATTAGCCAAGAAAAATTAAATACACAGAAAGACCTCATATTTAAGAAACATTTAACACTAGGGAAACAAATCATCTTAGAATTAATTGGGATGAGAACATACAATATCTTAATAGGCAGAAAATACAGCCTTTTGGAAAAAAGCAAGTGTTCTAATTAACACTTTGAAAAACAAAACAAAACAAAAAACTAGCTTAGAAAAAAAATTACTATATTTACTAGAACTGCCTTTGTAACTCAGGCTAAAAGTATGCAATGGGCAGGACTTCCATTTCAAATGTCCTTTCTGAGCTCTGCTTCAGAGTGGAATGAGTCAAGTGGAAGCCCTTCCACGAAGGGTTAAGTCAAAGCAGAGGTATTCCACTAATGAGGGCTTTGTAGATGAAGTCAGAGATTCCACAGTGGTTAAAAATACAGCCTCTAATGCTGGACTGCCCAGGTTCCAAACCAAATTGTGTCACTTACTAGCTGTGCTATCCTCAGATATATTTTTAAATTATTTAACATCTAGCCTCTTGAAGAAGGTGAAAGAGAAAAGAGAAAAGCTGGCTTAAAACCCAACAGTCAAAAATCTAAGATGATGGTATCCAGTCCCATTACTTCATGGCAAATAGATGGGGAAAAAGTAGAAATGGTTTCACACTTTATTTTTTCGGGTTCCAAAATCTCTGTGGACAGGGACTGCACCATGAAATTATAAGATGCTTGCTCCTTGGAAGAAAAGTTATAAGAAACCTAGACAGTGTATTAAAAAGCAGAGACATCACTTTGTTGAGAAAGATCCATATAGTCAAAGCTATGGTTTTTCCAGTAGCCATGTACAGATGTGAGAGTTGGACCACAAATAAGGCTGGGCACCAAAGAACTGGTGCTTTTGAATTGTGGCACTGGAGAAGACTCTTGAGAGTCCCTTGGACTGCAAGTAGATCAAACCTATCAATCCTAAAGAAAATCAATCCTGAATATTCATTGGAAGGATTGATGCTGAAGCTGAAGCTCCAATACTTTGGCCACCTGATGTGAAGAGATGACTCATTAGAAAAGACCCTTATGCTGAGAAAGACTGAAGGCAGGAGGAGAAGGGGGTGACAGAGAATGAGATGGTTGGATGGCAACACTGACTCAATGGACATGAACTTGGGCAAACTCCAGAAGATGGTGAAGGACAGGGAAGCCTGGTGTGCTGCAGTCCATGGGGTCACAAAGAATCAGACACAACTTAGCACCTGAACAACAACAAATTGGAAAATAGAGATAAAAATGAAGTCTTTTTCATGGGGTTCTCAGGAGGATCAAGAATTTAACATATGTAAAGCACTTGGAACTGTGCCTTTCACAAGTCAATGCCGTATAGTGTTAGCTATTGCTAATAGGCAAAGAGAGAACCAAAATGGAAGCTGGAGACATCACCGTTGCATATGAGTCACTCCTATGGCAGAAGATGATGTCATCCTAGATGAAAAATCACAGGGTGTCACATGGCACAAGATAGATGATTAATAAATACATGTTGAATGAATATATTAATAAGTGAGGGTCCCACTTATAGGCCAAGAAGATCCAAAACAAATCTGTATGTATATGAGAATAGCAAAGAAGACGAAAGCAAGCTAAGATGGCCAAACGGTTTCATTGTCAGCTCTGCAGCTTTGGAGTGAGCCAGATATCTTAAAGGAACAAGGCTGGACTTGTTGCAAAAAAAAAAAGAAAAGGATTACAAATTACCTACCTGAGTCACTCACTGTTTTAAAAAGTTGTGCTTTAAGTAATTTTTTTTCTTCCACTCCATTCTGGGTGATCTGATGCATTTAAGAAGTCTCAGTAGTAATATAAAATGATGTTGCAATTCACTGGATAATTTTGGTACAATAACAAATAAGGAAATATGACTAATCTGCCTTCGTCTTATCTTTTTCCTGTAGTAATAAACCAGCTATTTTGGCATGGTTGAATACTGTCTTCCCTTCCCATACCCTCCCTTTCCTAAAACACTTTTTGAGGTTTTGTTTGTCAAAAAAAAAGTCTATTCCAACTACTTCATTCACAACATGCATTTTACAAGCTTCTGACAAGAATTTCTTCTTGAACTCTGAAATAGTTCAGAACCACAAAGGCTTTACCATGTAATGGTTAACATTTTCAAACTCCCATCCAGTCATTACCATGACCTGGACAAGTCAAATAAAAACTAAAAAGAATGGTAAAACCATCTAGGGACAGTCCAGAACATCCATTTTACTATGTTGGGTCTTATTCCACAGGCCACTGGTGTAGGCGGGGGTTATACTCTTCAGGTAGTCAACATGAAATCAGATAAGTTAAATTTGGGTTGGCCAGGACGTTCATTAGGGTTTTTTCATAATATCTTACAGATGTTAGAATAGAATGATAAAACATTGGGTAGTCAGGTTGTTGGCAGAACCCAGGATTCCAGGACTCAGAAGTAGTACAGAAGATGCAAATACTGTAATTGCAGATTAAGTTAAATGCAGATTTAATTGGGCTGTGGTGTCTTGGATTGTGTATGGGACAGCATAGTGGATTTCAGTCAAATGAGTCAGGAAGCAGAGCCCAGCTTGGAGGAGCTCAACAGCTCCATGCAAGACCTGTACTGCCGCTCCAGCAGTCTCTGTTGCCTGAGCCATTCCTGTTCAATCTTCCTATTCCTGGGCCAGCCTTTTGGGCACAGGGGATCTTCTGTCTATTCTGAATAGGTCTCCTCACCTTGTCTATCTTTTGGCAGGTGCATTTTCTGAACAAAAGTATATGGGATTTGCAGGAGAAATTTAAACATTTGGGGAAAAACTCCTGTGTCACAGATGCTCCCTCTCCTGCTGCTACTGCAACCAGTGATATCCTAAGAAAAGTCATTAATAGCAAAATTAATTTTAAAGCTAAAAGATAAATGCATGCTTTATAATAGTTTGAGATTTTGATCAAAGGTAGAAATAATAATGTATGAAATTTTTAAAAAATGGATGTCACTATTTTAAAAATAAAATGAATGTTGGTCAAAATCGGAAGTTTGGGGTCTGATTTGGCTTAAGCCAGTGGTTCACCACCCTGGCTATGTATTAGGATTAACTGAAGGGATTCAAGAAATTTGCTCTTCAGATAAGTTAAACCAGAATCTCTGAGAGAGAAATCTCCAACATTGGTATCATTAAAAGTGCCCCCGAGTAGCTCAACATGCATTCAGAATGGAATCCCACCAGCAGAAATTATCCTGATTGGTTTGTTGCTGTGACCAGTGGTTCCCAAACATGTGTTTAAGTGCTTTTGAAAACAGATTCTTAAATACAGAAGGATTGAATCAGAGTCTTTAAGGATGGGAGTTGGTGAAGGAGGGGTTTGGTGATGTGGTGATAAGGGGCAGAAGTCTGTATTTTAAGGATACTTTATGGGAAATCTCTTCACTGTACCATCCAAACTCTGGAACAATTCTGATACTTCATGTTTTGGTTTGCTAAAATGAATCCTCTACTATGTTGTGCCATTTGGGTAAGACTATTTTCAATCGTATTGAGAATATCACCTTCACTTGCCGTTGTTTAGTCACTAAGTCATGTCTGACTCTTTCGGACCCTATGGACTGCAGCATGCCAGGCTTCCCTGTCCTTTTCTATCTCCAGGAGTTTGAGTTTCTATCTCAGATTCATGTCTGTTGAGTTGGTAATGCTATCTAACCATCTCATCCTCTGCTGTCCCCTTCTCCTTTTGCCTCCAATCTATCTTAGCATCAGGGTCTTTTCCAATGAGCTGAGTTTTCAAATCAGGTAGCCAAAGTATTGGACCTTCAGCTTTAGCATCAGTCCTTCCAATAGAATATTCAGGGTTGATTTCCTTCAGAACTGGCTGGTTTGATCTCCTTGCCGTTCAAGAGTCTTCTCCAGCACCACAGTTTGAAAGCATCAATTCTTCAGTACTTAGTCTTCTTTATTGTCCAACTCTCACATCTGTACATGACTACCAGAAAAACCATAGCTTTGACTAGATGGACTTTTGTCAGCAAAGTAATGTCTCTGCTTTTTAATACGCTGTCTAGGTTTGTCATAGCTTTTCTTCCAAGGAGCAAGTGTCTTTTAATTTCTTGGCTACAGTCACCATCTGCAGTGATTTTGGAGCCCAAGAAAATAAAGTCTGTCCCTGCTTCCACTTTTCCCCAGTCTATTTGCCATGAAGTGATGGGACCAAATGCTATGATCTTAGTTTTGTTTGTTTGTCTGTTTAATAATTTTCCTTTATTTATTTTTTATTTATTTTTGACTATCCTAGGTCTTTTTTGCTATGCAGACTTTTCTCTAGTTGCGGCAAGTGGGGACTACCCTCTAGTTGAGGTGCACAGGTTTCTCGCTGCAGTGGCTTCTTCTGCTGTGGAGCATGGGCTCTAGGCGCATGGGCTTCAGTAACTGCAGCACGTGGGCTCTCTAGTTGAGGCTTCCAGGCCCTACGGCACTGGTTTAATAGCTGTGGTGAATGGGCTTAGTTTCTCCATGGAATGTGGGATCTTCCTAGATTGGGGATCAAACCCATGTCTCTTGCATTGGCAGGTGGATTATTTACCACTGAGCCCTCGGGGAAGGCCAATCTTATTTTTTTTTACATGTCGAGTTTTAAGACAACTTTTTCACTCTCCTCTTTCACTCTCATCAAGAGGCTCTTTAGTTCATTCTTTCAGCAGCTATTAGTAATTGCTCTCTTCTCCTCTGCAGTCACCTATTGGACACCTTCCTACCTGGGGGGCTTGTCTTCTGGTGTCATATCTTTTTACTTTTCATTCTGTTCATGGAGTTCTCTCAGCAAGAACACTGGAGTGGTTTCCCATTCCCTCTTCCAGTGGACTACGTTTTGACAGAACTCTCCACTATGACCCATCTGTCTTGGGTGGCCCTGCATGGCATGGCTCATAGCTCCATTGAGTTACGCAAGCCTCTCCACCACAACAAGGCTATGATCCATGAAGGGGTGACTTTGCTTGATACAACACAACTCCAGTTTAACTTTCCAGATGGTTTTTCTCTGTCAACTTTTTACGAGGTAGTAAGCCTGCTTTGATAAAGATTGACCTTATAAATCTGTGTGTTGGCTTCTTGGAATTCCTTGCTAGATATATTCTGTGAACACTCATGCATGTTTTTATGGTGAACCAGGAAGAAAAACAAAGATATCAGGTTTCTAAAAACTGAGTTTCATTATAGATCTCTACTATAATATATCACCTCACTTTTCTAGTCTCTCCCCCAGGACTGACTCTTCAGAAGTTTTCCTATTAGAAGCATTACAGACTTCCCTGCTCTCCCAAAGGACTTCCAGTGCTGGAGTGTCCTTCCCTGACACCATTGCTGGAACAGAAGGCTGGCTTCCTGGTTTCCAAATGTGTCTATTGCCACTGGCCAGCAATAGTTTATTATTTGTGGTATCCTAGGCCTCTCAATTTACTCTTTTATCTATTATGGAAAAAGTAGAAAGACATCCTCTTTGCATTTTTCCCCAGTCTTCTATAACCAAGCACACTTCTTTGCAGTGAGGAGGCTTATCCACTGGCAGAAAAGTCCACTTCCCTCTCACTGCCGACTTCCGCTCCCTGGAGCTGATGGATTTTAAACTCTGGGATTTGGGTACTCACTTATGCTGCCTTGCCCTGTCCTGAGGCTCTCTCAGAATGGAATTATAACTATGAGTCAACCTAGTACTGCTGAAAAGAGAATACCTACAAGTGCTGGGCAGAAAGTAGGTGTTTTATAAACACACTTCAGCAAATACCTTTGATTTGACCTCTGTCTTAATCAAACAGCAAAAACAGACCTTGTGGCAGACGGTCCTGAGGCCATAAATTCAAGAAAGGCTTGCCTCTTAATCCAGTAGAAAAGAAGTTTTGTTTATCCCAGAAAACTTTCCAGGTTTGAATATGCAGACTTTCTGTAGAAGATTGGGCTTAAATTAGTGATGAAGTCTGTGTCCATTGACCAAAAACACTTGAACATAGCTCAACTTTATACTTCAGTCAACCGCTGAATATAACCATAGTCATTCCAGTTTCCTCATATTAAAAAAAAGAAAGAAATGTTAGCAAATGGAACTTTTCAGGGAAAACTGAATCAGAGTGAGAAAGATCAAAGGGAAGAAGATATTGAACATGGATAATCTCCCAGGAATTCAGTTTATACCCAGAGAGCAGACACACGAAAACAAGGAAGTGATGCATCTTAAAAACATTCATTTTACCACGCATCTACCACAGGGCAAATCAAAACAAAATAAGAAAACAAAGGAGCTTTAAAAACTGAATTGTTTGTTTCCTTAAAAAGTATTAATATTATAGTCTTTGTAGGAAGGGAAGACAGACACCATGAAAAGCGATATAAAAATGCAGTGTAGTATTTGACTCGATTCTAAGAAATTGGAACAGAGAGCAAATGTGGTAATGGTTCAGAGGTTCTTCTTGGTAGGGTGTTGTCTTGAACCAAGTAGCATAGAGCTGGGCTTTTCAAACATAGGTAAAATTTCAAAAGAAGGAACCAATTAAACCAACAAACAAAAAATTAAATGACTGTAATAATCATCATAGTCTTACATTCACTTGAAATAAAAAATAATAAGAATTTGTTTATTTATATGTACCTGTTTTCAATTATTTTCTTACAGCACACATAAGCTGAGTCTGTCAACTCTCTCAGAGTTCATGGAGATCTGAGTCTTGGATTCCACTAGCATTGCTATTGATTCAAAGGACCAAGTTTAACTGTAGTTAAAACCTTCTGAGTCTGTAGATCAAGTCACTCGAGAAAACTGGTCTCATCACATGATATTGACCATTATCACTTATTCACAAAGTTGAGTTCCAAACATTGGAAAAAATTAAACCTGCTCTCAAAGGAAAATGAGAAAAGCTAAACCTGCTCTCAAACCTCTGATGAGGTTATGCAAAAAACACATACAGCAGGTTACAACAATAACTGCATAAAAAGAAAGTTCAAAGTGGTTTCAGGCTGTGGCACCACTGCTGAAATGAATCCATCCCATTAATGATGAGTATGGAAATCAAATGCCCTTCTGTGGATCAATGACCTCTGACATCATTTTTTAAAAATCCAGGTCCATTTTTCTTCAGTCATACCTCATGTAAATGATGTGATTTTTAAGGCTTTCTTGGGCCCTTCAAATTTTCCATTTGAATAAAATTAAAAAAATAAATAAATAAATAAAAGTCAAAAAAAAAAATTTTCCATTTGATTTGAGGTTGAGTGAGATTAGACTGAATCACCCCTTATTGCTTATCTTGATGAGCCCGCAGTGCAGAGACTGGGAGCAGTGTGGCAGAAAGGGCCTCAGCCTTAGAGTCAGACTGACTGTTTCAGCCGAAGTTCTGCCACCTATTAACTTCGTGTCCTTGGATAAGTCATGTAATCCATCTGAGCCTCAGATACCCCATCTGAAAATAGGGGCAATATATACTATATAATACATACCTTATAATGGTTGATTCTCAATATACAAATGTAATGATCCTGGCATCTTCATTTGTGTTTACTTGCATTATTATTTCCTATGTGATTCTGGACAAATCATTAACTCTTTCCAGGCTTCAATTGTCCTGGTTGTACACGAGTGGGACCTTATGACAATCTTTTCACTTCCTTTCAGCTCTAAGATTTTATGAAGGAAATCACATCTGCCAGCAACCTAAACCACAAACACAAGCTCATAATTTCTGCTGAGAAGTAGTTCTACTTCTGCATTAATGGAAATTTCACAATTTACTTAAAGGAGACAGAGCAGTGGAGACGTTTGCTAGCAACATATTTCTTCAAAACACTTTTCAAATTCTGGGCAAAAACACAGTCTAGGGAAGGGGAAGAATACCATCTGTTGGAAACAGGAAAACAGCCCTGATGTTTTCCTTAGGACTCATTTATTTATATAGTATTCACATTATTTTTAGTGAACTTCTCATACAAAATTGTACATAAGTCAGGATGCTATGGCCAAGAAAGAGAGACGACCAGGCTTAGAAGCAAGGAGGCCTTGGTTTGATTTTCAGCTCTCCTGTCTGCTAACTGTGTGACCTGAGCATCCCATGTCTTATCACAGAGAATAAGAACTTCCACATGTAGGAGTGCATTGTGTTGGCATCGCAGCAGGCTGTCCCATAGTCAGGATTCAGTCCCCCAAATATTCTCTTCTGCATCCACAGAAGCAGGCATGTCACTGTGGTCTTCATGGTCAAGAGAACTGCCGGTACTAAATGATCAGACAAAAGATGTTCAATAACCATTTGGTGGGTGGAATTGGACACATGTTCTTTCACGAGTCAGTTGACTTCCAGAGAAAACTGCAAAAGTTCATTAATTTTAATGATAATCAAAAGAGTGATCTGCCAACATTTATCCCACATCTAGAATCATGCTGAATTAAAAGTAGCATTTCCAAAGTGTTTGAACAAGAGCTCTTGGAAAGAGGAGTCCAGTTCTCAAATGTTTTTGAAAAAGCTGGTGTTCTGAATATGTAATACTACACTCCCTCCAGCCCTTGCCACACACGCACATTTGGGAATTTACAGTACAAAATAACTGGTCTAGGACTCTATAAAATGCTGCAGCAAAAAATTTGTTCTGCTGTGTTTAAGCCAGTAGTATTTGACCATAGCACCCTTAGAACACAAATTGAGAAATATTGTTTTTGCAAGAAATGAAAGGAAGTAACAAGTATATATAATATCTTTAGATTTTGAAAGTCATTGTAAAATTTGTTTTAGAACTTCAGTCAGTATGATATGGAAGCAGTGTTTAGATATGAATAAGAAATTCTAAATAAGGCTTAAAAATAGAAAACTCAATGGGTACCCATGGTGGTGTTACTCATTTGTGTCCGACTCTTTGCAACTCCATGGATTGTAGCCTACCAGGCTCCTCTGTCCATGGAATTTCCTAGACAAGAATACTGGAGTGGGTAGCCATTCCCTTCTCCACGGCATCTTCCCAAACCAGGAGTTGAACTTAAGTCTCCTGCATTGCAGATATTCTTTACCATCTGAGCCACCAGGGAAGCTCCCAATGGGTACTGCTACCCTGGAAATAAAGTTCCCAGATACTTCCACTCTCTTTCCCCAAAGATATTATCATTTAATCTCTGGGGAAATTATAGATAGAAATGACTTAGCTTTGATCAGTGAGTGATAGATAATCATTCTAAAATAAATTAATACAAAATTAAATTAATGAAATAAACAAAAATAAATTAATAAAAATGTGACTGACATAAAACCACAATTTATGAAATGACAAGACTAAGAAAAAATAAATATTTTAAGATTTAGGAAGTGTATATGTGGTAGATACATTTTAATGTGAGTATTTAGATTTACATTTCTAAAATTATTTCAACCAATATATATTCATTGAGTGCATATTATATTTCAGTTAGGGTGCTGGATTCTAGAAACAAAACAGTGGGGGAAAATTCTTGCCAGCATGGAGATTGCAGTCTACACAGGAAACAGATGCAAGCCTAATAATAAAAATAGGCATCAAATTGTGCTTGCAATAAGTCCTGTGAAAGATGACAGACTTGTGCTCTGATTTCTATTTGGACAGCAAGATTAAGAACCACACGTGCCTTGCTTACTGTTGTATTCCAGCCCTTGGCACAGAGCCTGGCACAGAGAAGTTGCTCAATAGATATTTCTTGAATTATTTGAATGAATGAAGAAACAAATGAATGAATGAATGTAGGAGGATATAACATAGTCAGAGTTGTCAAGGAAGAGGACCTTAAATAAAACTAACTTCTGAAGGATGCTCTTTGAGTAAAGAAAGGAGGGAAGATTGTACAGGGAATTCATGTGCAAGGGAGGAAGCATGACACATATGAAGAAAGGCAAGCAGGCTGGGATGGCTGTCATAAAGAGAGAATGAAGTCATCCATGCAAGATGGGATAGGAACCTAAGCAAGGTAGGGAGTTCTAAGACCAACTGAGGGGTTTCACTTTTATCTTAAGGTCAAAGGGAAACCACTGAGTACTTTAAGCCAGTGGGAATAGTAACACAATCAGATTTGTTTTTAAAATAGATATTCTGCCTGTTGAATTGGGATGGGGAGGAAGAAGGAGGAGATGTGGGTGGGCTACCTGGGAAGCTGGTTTGTGGGTAAGTGGAATGATTTAGTTCAGTTGAGTCGTTCAGTCATTTCTGACTCTTTGCAACCCCATGAATTGCAGCACACCAGGCCTCCCTCCATCACCAACTCCCGGAGTTCACTCAGACTCATGTCCATCGAGTCAGTGACGCCATCCAGCCATCTCATCCTCTGTCACCCCCTTCTCCTCCTGCCCACAATCCCTCCCAGCATCAGAGTCTTTTCCAATGAGTCAACTCTTCGCATGAGGTGGCCAACGTACAGGAGTTTCAGCTTTAGCATCATTCCTTCCAAAGAAATCCCAGGGCTGATCTCCTTCACAATGGACTGGTTGGATCTCCTTGCAGTCCAAGGGACTCTCAAGAGTCTTCTCCAACACCACGGTTCAAAAACGTCAATTCTTCAGCACTCAGCTTTCTTCACAGTCCAACTCTCACATTCATATATGACCACTGGAAAAACCATAGCCTTGACTAGATAGACCTTTGTTGGCAAAGTAATGTCTCTGCTTTTCAATATGCTATCTAGGTTGGTCATAACTTTTCTTCCAAGGAGTAAGCGTCTTTTAATTTCATGGCTGCAGCCACCATCTGCAGTGATTTTGGAGCCCCAAAAAAGTAAAGTCTGACACTGTTTCCACTGTTTCCCCATCTATTTCCCATGAAGTGATGGGACCAGATGCCATGATCTTAGTTTTCTGAATGTTGAGCTTTAAGCCAACTTTTCCACTCTATTCTTTCACTTCCATCAAGAGGCATTTTAGTTCCTCTTCACTTTCTGCCATAAGGGTGGTGTCATCTGCATATCTGAGGTTATTGATATTTCTCCCAGCAATCTTGATTCCAGCTTGTGCTTCTTCCAGCCCAGCGTTTCTCATGATGTACTCTGCATAGAAGTTAAATAAGCAGGGTGACAATATACAGCCTTGACATACTCCTTTTCCTATTTGGAACCAGTCTGTTGTTCCATGTCCAGTTCTAACTGTTGCTTCCTGACCTGCATACAAATTTCTCAAGAGGCAGATCAAGTGGTCTGGCATTCCCATCTCTTTCAGAATTTTCCACAGTTTATGGTGATCCACACAGTCAAAGGCTTTGGCATAGTCAATAAAGCAGAAATAGATGTTTTTCTGGAACTCTCTTGCTTTTTCCATGATCCAGCGGATGTTGGCAATTTGATCTCTGGTTCCTCTGCCTTTTCTAAAACCAGCTTGAACATCTGGAAGTTCACAGTTCATGTATTGCTGAAGCCTGGCTTAGAGAATTTTGAGCATTACTTCACTAGCATGTGAGACGAGTGCAACTGTGTGGTAGTTTAAGCATTCTTTGGCATTGCCTTTCTTTGGGATTGGAATGAAAACTGAACTTTTCCAGTCCTGTGGCCACTGCTGAGTTTTCCAAATTTGCTGACATATTGAGTGCAGCACTTTCACAGCATCATCTTTCAGGATTTGAAATAGCTCAACTGGAATTCCATCACCTCCACTAGCTTTGTTCACAGTGATGCTTCCTAAATCCCACTTGACTTTGCATTCCAGCATGTCTGGCTCTAGGTCAGTGATCACACCATCGTGATTATCTGGGTCATGAAGATCTTTTTTGTACAGTTCTTCCATGTATTCTTGCCACCTCTTAATATCTTCTGCTTCTGTTAGGTCCATACCATTTCTGTCCTTTATCGAGCCCATCTTTGCATGAAATGTTCCCTTGGTATCTCTAATTTTCTTGAAGAGATCTCTAGTCTTTCCCATTCTGTTGTTTTCCTCTATTTCTTTGTACTGATCTCTGAGGAAGGCTTTCTTATCTCTTCTTGCTATTCTTTGGAACTCTGCATTCAGATGCTTATATCTTTCCTTTTCTTCTTTGCTTTTTGCTTCTCTTCTTTTCACAGCTATTTGTAAGGCTTCCTCAGACAGCCATTTTGCCTTCTTGCATTTCTTTTCCATGGGGATGGTTTTGATACCTGTCTCCTGTACAATGTCACAAATCTCCATCCATAGTTCATCAGGCACTCTATCTATCAGATCTAGTCCCTTAAATCTATTTCTCACTTCCACTGTATAATCATAAGGATTTGATTTAGGTCATACCTGAATGGTCTAGTGGTTTTCTCTACTTTCTTCAATTTAAGTCTGAATTTGGAAATTTGACCACAGAACATGGTCCACTGGAGAAGGGAATGGCAAACCACTTCAGTATTCTTGCCTTGAGAAACCCATGAACAGTATGAAAAGGCAAAATGATAGGATACTGAAAGAGGAACTCCGCAGGTCAGTAGGTGCCCAGTATGCTACTGGAGATCAGTGGAGAAATAACTCCAGAAAGAATGAAGGGATGGAGCCAAAGCAAAAACAATACCCAGTTGTGGCTGTGACTGGTGATAGAAGCAAGGTCCGATGCTGTCAAGAGCAATATTACATAGGAACCTGGAATGTCAGGTCCATGAATCAAGGCAAATTGGAAATGGTCAAACAGGTGATGGCAAGAGTGAACATCGACATTCTAGGAATCAGCGAACTAAAATGGACTGGAATGGGTGAATTTAACTCAGATGACCATTATATCTACTACTGCGGGCAGGAATCCCTTAGAAGAAATGGAGTAGCCATCATGGTCAACAAAAGAGTCCGAAATGCAGTACTTGGATGCAATCTCAAAAATGACAGAATGATCTCTGTTCATTTCCAAAGCAAAGCATTCAATATCACAGTAATCCAAGTCTATGCCCCAACCAGTAACACTGAAGAAGCTGAAGTTGAACGGTTCTATGAAGACCTATAAGACCTTTTAGAACTAACACTCAAAAAAGATGTCCTTTTCATTATAGGGGACTGGAATGCAAAAGTAGGAAGTCAAGAAACACCTGGAGGAACAGGCAAATTTGGCCTTGGAATATGGAATGAAGCAGGGCAAAGACTAATAGAGTTTTGCCAAGAAAATGCACTGGTCATAGCAAACACCCTCTTCCAACAACACAAGAGAAGACTACACACGGACATCACCAGATGGTCAACACTGAAATCAGATTGATTTATATTCTTTGCAGTCAAAGATGGAGAAGCTCTATACAGTCAGCAAAAACAAGACCACGAGCTGACTGTGGCTCAGATTATGAACTCCTTATTGCCAAATTCAGACTTAAATTGAAGAAAGTAGGAAATGATTTAAGAGAAATCTAAAAGGCAAAATCATAGAAGGACAGAGACACAAAGAAAGGAGAGGTATCAAGGAAAGCCCCTGGATTTCTGGTCTGAAAAACTGAAAAGATGGTGTATCATTCACTGAGTTCAGAAATAATGTGAGGCCTGAGGGGTAGAGTCTCATGGATTCAGTTACAATTATGGAATGAGTGGTTGTGAATGAATAACATAGGGCTCAAGCAAAGGAAACAGAAAATATTTATTTACCTCATCCTTTCTTGTTTCACACATAACTAGTGAGCACTTATTTTCGACTAGGTTGTGGTAGTCATTGCTCCTTAAGGTCACTGGTAAGTGTGTGTCCCTGAATTTTTTAAAAAGCCACAAGAAAAAACAGTGTGTAACTACATGTAGTGATTGATTTAAACTTAAAGGTCCGTCTAGTCAAGGCTATGGTTTTTCCAATAGTCACGTATGGATGTGAGAGTTGGACTGTGAAGAAAGCTGAGCACTGAAGAATTGATGCTTTTGAACTGTGGTGTTGGAGAAGACTCTTGAGAGTCCCTTGGACTGCAAGGAGATCCAACTAGTCCATTCTAAAGATCAGTCCTGGGATTTCTTTGGAAGGAATGATGCTAAAGCTGAAACTCCAGTACTTTGGCCACCTCATGCGAAGAGTTGACTCATTGGAAAAGACTCTGATGCTGGAGGGCTTGTGGGAAGGAGGAGAAGGGGACGGCAGAGGATGAGATGGCTGGATGGCATCACCAACTCAACGGACGTGAGTTTGAGTGAACTCCAGAAGTTGGTGATGGACAGGGAGGCCTGACATGCTGCAATTCATAGGGTTGCAAAGTCGGACATAACGGGGCGACTGAACTGAACTGATTGATTTTTATCTGGTTTTTATTATTCCTTATAAATAATCTTCTAAAGATGTTGGGAAAAGATTGAAGGGAGGAGGAGAAGGGGATGACAGCGGATGAGATAGTTAGATGGCATCACCGACTCAATGGACATGAGTTTGCGTAAACTCCAGGAGTTGGTGATGGACAGGGAGGCCTAGTGTGCTGCAGTTCATGGGGTCACAAAGAGTCAGACATGACTGAGTGACTGAACTGAACTGAACTGAAACTTACTGTGGTGATCATGTCACAATATGTACATACGTCAAATAATTATGTTGTACATCTTAAATAATACAAAGTTATGTCAATTTTATCTCAATAAAGCTAGAGGTTGAGGGAGCCAGCACAGTGTTGAACATGTGAAAAATAATTTTAAGAGTCCGTATACTTTCCCCATACAATGATAAACAACATCTCTCTCTAAATGTGATTTTAACATCATTCTCCTTTTAGCCTGCCTTTTTAAGAAGCACATAAAGGACTGAAAAATGACCATAGACATGCAAATGAAATAATGTATTGCTGAGGGTTAGAGATCATCTCCTAAAATTTCACTCAAAATACTGAAAACTGAGGAAAGAAAAGATAAAGTCCAAGGAATGACTAATAGAGAGTAGTAATAGTACCCTCTACACAGGGTTGTTATAAGGATTTTAACAGAAATAATTATAGGTCTATTGTATGTCCTAAATGTTATCTGCTGGTGATATTAGTATTACTAAACATCACATCAGGAAGTGATTTAGGAGACTAAAAGAACAAATTAGTTGAAAAATGTTTTAGGTAACTGCATGGTTGATGGACTCACAAGTATTGCAGTTCTCAAAGTGGATTAGCATGTTTGAGGTTGGGAAATACCATTGTGGCCTATGATCATTGAGTTTAACCCATTGGGTAGAATTATGTTTTATGCTCATTATTTCTCATTAATCCATTCAGGCTGCCTACCCAAATACCAATGCCAATAAAACAGAATTGCACCAATTTCTGAACATAGAGGACACAAACTTTCATGACTTAAGCATTAACTCCATGTGGGAATATTCAGCTATAGAAATGTCATAAAAATATGTTTATTCTCAAATGATTGCAGGCTTCTATAATAATCAGACTGTCCCCCTCTATTTCTTTTCCAGTGAAGTGCTTTTTTGTCCAACATTATAGGTGCATAAATTACCCAGATTAAAAAGCATGTGGAAAGAAGAGGACATACTCAACTGATCTCATTGAACATGCAGTGGATTTAAAGGGAACTCTGACTCTTTTTGATATATAGCATGCCCCATAGGTCCTTCTGGAGCACAGTGGGGAAAGAGTCCTTCAAAAATACTTTACTTATTGACGTCAGTTAGTCTGAAAAAGAACAATTTAGTACTTTCAATTCATTTTATCTCCAACAATTGTGCATTGAGAGTCAGCTATGTATCTGCCATTGTCCCAGGACATGTGCAAGGGCAAGAAGTTTAGCAGTCAGTTCCTAGGTCCAATAAGTAAATGATTGATTTGTCAGACAAGTCAAACATACATGAAACAGAGCAATGTGCAGACTGCCATTTGACTGATTACCAAAGCAGTGCTCACAGGAGATACCAAAGGAGGTCAGAGATGGGAATGATTGGCATTTATAGAGAACATCACTTGAGAAATTTTGACTTGGGCCTTAAAGAGCAATTGGATTTGCATAAATCTGGAAATTGGAAGGTCATTCCTAGCCAAAACAACAAGAGCAAGCTGAAGGGGTGTAGATGACTTGGCATCATTTTGCATCTGCAGAAAATAATGGAAAAATTGTAAAATAGTATCTATTCATTATAGTGGGACAGGACCATGGGAAGAGTTTGACAATCAACTGAGGAGATAAGAATGAGAGAGGTCAGTGTGTTGGAGGAAAATGTATGGCTATATAGTGTATGGTTGTATGTATGTATGGTTATATATGTGTGTGTGGTTATATGTGTGTATGTACATGTGTGTTTATTTAATTAGTTGGGGAAATTGTTGAAACGTCCATTTCAAACTTAACACCAGGTGACAATACTAACATATTGTATATCAGTAGCAGGTAGCATGGAAACCTTGTTAACAATGAAAGAATTCTGCAGTTAGAATGTGTGTTCATTCTACCCTTCCAATCAGGAACTCATATCTAGCAATATAAAGAATGACTCTTTTGACTTGGAGCTTTTGTTAGATAGATGATGAAAAAAATTTACCTAAAATGATAGCATACACAGTCTAAAATAAGAATCTTATGGACTTTAGTTTTTTTATTATAAATGATGATGTATAGAAGGCAGTCAATGTGTTCTACTAAGCAACTAGTCATAAGACTTGTCTACATGGCTAAGGGCTATGGAAACAGATCTGATCTTGTCTGATGCTTTTCTGTGTCTATGCATTTATTTGCACAATGTGATGTCTGGTTTGGGCTGGAACGTCCATTCCTTTCTTCTGCCGGGTCCTTATTTCTTAGTCAAGGTCACTATTTATGCCACAGCGACTCTTTATTGATGAAATTCTTCATAAAGTTCTGCTCGCCCTCAAATGCTGACCATGGCTTTGCTGCACTATATTCTCTGTCTGTATGTGTCTTCTCCCCAGCAGCTGTGTTTCCTTTGGGAGAGCAGTGGTCTTCTGTCTGCTGTCGCAAGCAACAGTCACTTCTTCTTGTAGTGAGAACTGAAACCAGAACCTCCATATGCCGTTTCCTGGACACTTCCTATTAAAGTCCCCGTCCCCTCCCCCACAGAAGCTATAGTTTAGAGGTTAGGAACATGGGTTCTAGGATTTGAACATCAGCACTGCAGCTTATCGACCACATGTTCCTGGACATTTAACATTTCTGTACGTCAGCTTTCTTTTTTTAGGATAGGCTAATAATAGTGCCAAGCCACAGAGTCATTGTGAAAATTAACCAAGTTAAAATATGTAAAAGGGCTTAGAAGATTGTTTGACACATAACAAGAACTCAGTAGAGGTTAACTTTTCTTCTTCTGCTTCTTCTTCATGTTGTTATTATTGTTATTATTATATCTTCTTATGCCCCAATATCATGTGAACATCACTCAATCACTCACTTTCTCTACTCGAAGTTGATTCTAACACTACAGTCCATCAGCTAGCTGACACATCCTTGAACCTGCATCTGGGGCAAACTGAACCAATGTCAAGCACACTAATTCTTTTGATGATCTTGTTATAGAGATGAGGTTTTTGTGTATGAAAAACTTAAAAAGCCATTCAAAATTGAGAGTATTATGGGAGGTCAGGAAGGAGTGAGACCACATAGGCTTAAATTATAGTGTGAGGGATATAGAATAAATATCAGGAAACATTTATGCACAGTAAATGTTATTAAAATGGGGTCATTTACAATCTCCTTCCCCAAGAGCCCTTGCTAACAAATGAGGATTTAGATATAATCCTATTTTAGCTCAATAATTCAATGCATACTTTAGAAGCAAAGAGAGTGGATTTGATTATCTTGGTAAGGGTCCTTTGGTCCTCTGATGCTGTAATTCTGAGAAAAATGGCTTGGTATCCCTAAATCTCACGTTTCTCAAGAAAAATGGGAGAGCGGTAACTTTGTGTCTGCAGTCGCTCTGCAATCTTTGAGCTGAAGGTGTTATAAGCAGCATGGATGTACGTATTTATTATTAACTGAAGAAATAGACTTATATGCAGAGTACACCAGGAGAAATGCCAGGCTGGATGAAGCACAAGCTGGAATCAAGATTGCTGGGAGAAATATCAATAACCACAGATATGCAGATAACACCACCCTTATGGCAGAAAGTGAAGAAGAACTAAAGAGCTTCTTGATGAACGTGATAGAGGAGAGTGAAAAAGTTGACTTAAAACTCAACATTCAGAAAACTAAGTTCATACCATCTAGTCCTATCACTTCATGGCAAATAGATGGGGAAACTACGGAAACAATGAGAGACTTTATTTTGGGGGGCTCCAAAATCAGTGCAGATGGTGACCGCAGGCATGAAATCAAAAGACGCTTTTCCTTTGAAGAAAAGCTATGACAAACCTAGACAGCATATTCAAAAGCAGAGACATTACTTTGCCAACAAAGGTCCATCTAGTCAAAGCTATGGCTTTTGCAGTAGTAATCTATGGATGTGAGAGTTGAACTATAAAGAAAGCTGAGTGCTGAAGATTGATGATTTTGAACTGTGGTGTTGGAGAAGACTCTTGAGAGGCCTTTGGACTGCAAGGAGACCCAACAAGTCTATCCTAAAGGAAATCAGTCCTGAATATTCATTGGAAGGACTTATGCTGAAGCTGGAACTCCAATATTTTGGCCACCTCATGCGAAGAACTGACTCATTGAAAAAGATCCTGATGCTGGGAAAGATTGGAGGTAGGAGGAGAAGGGGATGACAGAGAATGAGATGGCTGGATGGCATCATCGACTTAATGGACATGAGTTTGAGCAGACTCCGGGAGTTAGTGATGCACAGGAAAGCCTGGTGTGCTGCAGTCCATGCGGTCACAAAGAGTCAGACATGACTGAGTGATTGAACTGACTGGAGGAATTGATAATTTGAAGAAAAAGGAGGAACTCAGAAATTTTTATATTTTTAAGTCTTACAGTTTCTTGATTTTAGAAATATTTACCTGTAACCAAAAACATTCTCAAGCTGGTTTTAGAAAAGGCAGAGGAACCAGAGATCAAATTGCCAACATCTGCTGGATCATGGAAAAAGCAAGAGAGTTTCAGAAAAACATCTATTTCTGCTTTATTGACTATGCCAAAGCCTTTGACTGTGTGGATCACAATAAACTGTGGAAAATTCTGAAAGAGATGGGAATACCAGACCACCTGACCTGCCTCTTAAGAAACCTGTATGCAGGTCAGGAACCAACAGTTAGAACTGGACTTTGGAACAACAGACTGGTTCCAAATAGGAAAAGGAGTACGTCAAGGCTGTATATTGTCACCCTGTTTATTTAACTTCTATGCAGGGAATATCATGAGAAACACTGGGCTGGAAGAAACACAAGCTGGAATCAAGATTGCCGGGAGGAATGTCAATAACCTCAGATATGCAGATGACACCACCCTTATAACAGAAAGTGAGGAGGAACTAAAAAGCCTCTTGATGAAAGTGAAAGAGGAGAGTGAAAAAGTTGGCTTAAAGCTCAACATTCAGAAAACAAAGATCATGGCATCTGGTCCCGTCACTTCATGGGAAATAGATGGGGAAACAGTGGAAACAGTGTCAAACTTTACTTTTTTGGAGCTCCAAAATCACTGCAGATGGTTATTGCAGCCATAAAATGAAAAGACGCTTACTCCTTGGAAGGAAAGTTATGACCAACCTAGATAGCGTATTCAAAAGCAGAGACATTACTTTGCCAACAAAGGTCCATCTAGTCAAGGCTATGGTTTTTCCTGTGGTCATGTATGGATGTGAGAGTTGGACTGTGAAGAAAGCTGAGTGCCAAAGAATTGATGCTTTTGAACTGTGGTGTTGGAGAAGACTCTTGAGAGTCCCTTGGACTGCAAGGAGGTCCAACCAGTCCATTCTGAAGGAGATCAGTCCTGAGTGATATCAGGACTAAAGCTTAAACTCCCGTACTTTGGCCACCTCATGCGAAGAGTTGACTCATTGGAAAAGACTCTGATGCTGGGAGGGATTGGGGGCAGGAGGAGAAGAGGATGACAGAGGATGAGATGGCTGGATGGCGTCACCAACTCGATGGACATGAGTTTGGGTGAGCTCCGGGAGTTGGTGATGGACAGGGAGGCCTGGTGTGCTGTGATTCATGGGGTGGCAAAGAGTTGGACACGACTGAGCAACTGAACTGAACTGCACTGAACTGAAAAACATTCTACAGTATCTTAAAAGCATATTATTATACCATATAGTTTTCCTTAAAGAAGAAAGCTGATAAAAACAAAACTCTAAGAATGAATCAACAAGTATTTATTTTTTAAAGCATTATAATTATGTCCCCCGAAATGTATAGCACCATCCTTCACTATTAAGATAGAAAATCTATAAGGAATGTGTATCTACTACTGATTTAATGAAAAACCCAGCTTTGATATCTAGTTACACTGTGCACAAATTTGGAAAGTTATTAGAGGACTTCCTTATGTAACTTTCCTTTTGCAAACTTATAGAGAAAAATTCCTCCTCCCTGTATTTATTTTTGAGCACATAAAATATGCCAGATGCTGGGTTGGATGTGAACTAAAGAAAGATAAATGACAGAAAATGAACAAATAAGAAACTTTTGAGAATGAGTATATGCTCTGATGAAAAAAGAATGATGGGTTAGGATGTGTCTGGGGAAGGGTGACTACTTTAAGATGGGTGATATAACCATCTCTCATCTGATTCCATTCAGATTAATTTCTCCCCTCTGGTCTACTTTGCTCAGTACCCGGGTAGAACTGACCTTGCAGGTTACATTCTATAGGCCCCTATGTCAGCTGACATATGGCTAGGTTTAATCAATAGAATCACTTGTTCTCCCTGCCTCAGGTTATGTCTTCATCGGAGACTACATCTCCTCCCTGGCTCTTGTCAGTCATGTGGCTCCAGCCTCTCCTGTGCTCCTGGACTTCAGTAAAATGACCTCCTCTTTTTGTCCCTCCAACCCAGGGTCAGTAGTAGCTTTCTGTTGTTGCCAAGCTCTGGGTTGTTCTTCCATCTTTTATTTGTTTTCTCAGCTCTTCCACCACATATGTAAACAATACTATGTGTAAATGTCCTGTTTTAAAATATTTAAGAGCAGTTTCATTTTCCTGGGTAGACTCTGACTGTGACAGAGGATCAGGTAAGACTAAACTGAAGAAACAAGATTTAAGATAAGAACTGGAAAGCTAAAAGGATCCAGACATATGATGCTCTAGAAAGAGGACAGTCCAGGCTGATAAACATGCAAGTCTATAAAGAATGAATAACCTTGGACTTTGTGAGAAGCATAACACAATCCAGTGTAGCATCAGGTGAGCATGGACAATGATCAGTTAAAGCCAGAGAGACAAATGGATGCAGGATCACATAGGCTTTTATCCTAAGTGTGAGAGAGATAAAACAGATATAATTTGATTTGATTTGAACAAATATGATTCAAAGATTACCCTGGCTACAGTTACTCTGGATTCAGTACTGGAAGGGAAGATTGTCCAGAAAACAGCTAAGGAGATGAACAAAAGTGGGAAGAGTCACAAAGAATGTTTAGATAGAGTAAACTCAATGCATTAGTAGTGTCAATATTAAGAATGAGAGAAAAAAAAAAAAGAACCAAAAATGACTGTAAATTTTTGAGCAACCAAGTGGATCCTGGCATTATCAATTGAGAAAAATGAGGAAGAAGCAAGTTGAAGAAGGAGAAACAGATAGAATTAAGAATTCTGCTTTGGTCCTGTTAGTTTGTGATGCCTCTTAGACCTCCCAGTAGAGATGTATAAGAGGAAGCAGGTATTTGAGTCTGGAGTTCAGGAGAGAGATTAGAGATGGAGAAATAACTTTGAGAGCTGTTGGTATATAATTGGTTTTTTAAACCACAGGTTTGGATAATGTTGCCTAAGAAGAGAGTGAAGTTGGAAATGATTTATTGCAAGCCATCAGTGATTGTTCTAAACATAGGATTTTGAAGAGAAAAAAAGTCAGTAGACATGACCATGTTTTAAAAAATAGACTTTTTAAAGAACAAAGAGAAACATTTTGTGTGTGTGTGTTTAAAAATAGTCTAAGAATCTAAAGGTTAGCCCTATATAATTAATTTGATTAATGTCGACAGCTTTTCAAATAGTTTAGGACACATGACAGATTGCCTGAATGGTCTTTGCCATGTATATGGTCTAAGTGAAACAGACCCTAATTAGAAACTCTTTTCTCTCAGATACATAAATTTCCCAGAAAACCAGTCATGTTTGATGCACTGTCTGAAATGAGTGTACAAATATCAACTGACCCTGAAAATTACAAAGCTTTAACAATTCATCCTCCATTTCCTGTACCCTACCAAAGCAAGTCATGGATTATCTTTCAAGTAATGAGAAATGTTCAGCTTCTTACTGTTTTGGGCATTCCATTTTCAGTTAGTTAACCAAACACAACATGGGCTTTCTGTAGCTCATACCTCTTCTTTAGTCCAGATGCTACACTTCTAACCCTGTGGTTCTCACCGTATCTCATCAGGATCACCTTCCTCCTTTGGGGAAACCCCTTCTCAACACCATTCCCTTCACAAGTGCTCTCACTGCCATTCCCAGAGCCACATCTCATCCTGTTATCTGAAAATCCTAGAAGGGCTTGCTAATTCATTCCCGATTACATCTTCTGGGTCTCTAGTCCTCCAGAGCAGCCACACTGCTTTACCTGAAATCTCAACCTCTCGGACATAACCAGAACATCACAAGCTGCTTATATCCATGGGATATCAGGTGATTCAGTGTAAAATGTTTGCTATACTTTGTTTAGTATGTGTTTTAAAACATTCAGAGAATAAAAGATGTAGTCTCAAAGTAAAGATCAATGTTTATTTTAAAGATATAGAATTATAAAAGACGCTGCAATGCAAATCAAGTATTGATACTGTGGGGAGAGGAAAAGTAAAAGGGATGAGTCAGGCGTGTGTTTATTGGCTGTGTGTGTGTGCTCAGTCGTGTCCCACTCTTTCTGACCCCATGGACTGTAGCCTGCCAGGCTCCTCTGTCCAGGGGATTCTCCAGGCAAGAGTACTGGGGTGGATTGCCATGCCCTCCTCCAGGGGCTCTTCCTGACCCAGGGATCAAACTCCCATCTCTTGGGTCTCCTGCATTAGCAGGCAGATTCTTTAGCACTTCACTACCTGGGAAACCCTGTTGTTTATTGGCTGCTTTCTCCTAATTGAAAAGCACCTAAGGTTTGGAGGTTGGATTTAGCAATGTAGAGAGTAAGACTTTTCCCCCATACTTTTCTGATCACGCTAAGAAAAAAGAAAAAAACTCAAGGTACTCTAAGATAAATACAAGGCTTCCCAAAGATCATAAGACAACTCTATTTCTGACAGAGAAATATAAATTTTGAGAACTGAGAAACAGTAGGAGGTGTCAAAGGACCTTCAAGAGGTCTCAAAACCAAGCATTAGATGAAAGCAAGGAAATATTAACACAACAAATAGTACAGCTGGATATACAAAAGGTGAGAAGAAATAAGAAATTTGTGGTTGTAAAGAGGAAAGTTAAGGGTAACATGATGAAAAAAAATTAAAATTATTATTTATTTTTCTTATTAAAATTATATGTACAATTGTAATTTTATTTTTTAAAGTTTTTTTTAATATGAACCATTTTTTAAGTTTTTACTGAATCATTTGAAACCATCACACCATTGTTTGTTAATCAGCTATACTCCAATACAAATAAAAAGTTTTTAAGAAAAGTCTTTATTGAATTTTGTTACAATATTTTTCCTGTTTTATGTTTTTGTTTTTTGGCCCCAAGGCATGTGGGATCTTAACTCCCCAACCCAGGATCAAACCTACACCTCCATGCATTGGAGGTGAAGTCTTAACCAGTAGACCACCAGGGAACTCCTACAAATGTAATTTTAACAGTAGGTCACTTAAAGAGATCAACTAGCCTTGTCTAAGAAAATATCTTGAAAGTTTGCTTTGGGTAGAGAAAATAAGACCTCTTCCAAAACATGGTATATGAAACGAGAGTACTTTTAAAGAGTTAGATAAATTGTTCTTCATAAACAGCTAACCATTATTTAGTGATTGGAATAAGGACAAAGAGAAAAGAGGGATGAAAATTAAGAGAAGGAAAAAGGGACTCAGAAATACAACAGGCAGCAGATCCTGTAGAAGCAGGGCTCCATGAGAAAGCCCAGGGGTGGGGGACTGGAGGTCATTTGTGAACAGCAGCATTAATGCTCCATTTAAAACCGTCTGTAGTGCCGCGATGGAAATCCCCCACATTGCGCTAAACCATCAAAAAAATCTGCTCCACACGTGTGCACCAAGGCTTTAGAAAATTACCAAGTAACAGGCTTGATTCAAGCTTAGAATGGCCTGGAACAGAGAGAAAAGAGGAGCTTCACTGAATGAGACAGGAAGGGAAACCTAAGCTTTCCTCCACCACACCACCACTTCCTGGATGTATTTAGAGGAACAGTAAGAATATGGACTGAAGAGAAGAATCAGTTTGCATTTAAATCTTAAGTACAAAGAGAGATGACCCCCTTGACCTTGGGTTATGTAAACACTAATGATGGTAAAATTCATTGAGGGAAATTATTTATTTCCAATGTAGCTATTGGAAATTAAATAATTTCTCCTACTGTCTCATGTCTCATATTATGTCATGCCGGCATGTTTTTAGCTTGTAGAAACAGTAATTTACAATCATCCTTGTTGAAATCTTAATTTTTTTATGAAAAAGTTGCAATCTCTACAGAAAAAAAAAAGAACATTGACTGACTTGTGGACTAAACCTTGAGAGACAGTGGTCTGCGTCTTAGAAAGGATAACCTCTTGCTGCTGTATTTCTCGCCAAGCAGAGAATTTTAGTCAAAGTATCTAGGAGGAAATCATTATGGATGCCTAACTGTTTCCAGTTCCACTGACCTTTCAGCATCTTTTTTAAACTGTGGATCTTCCATCCAGATGAAAAACACTCACATGAATGCAAAAGTTTGCATAACATTTCAAGATTTTATTTACTGCCCTATATTTAAGAAACCCATCTGTATTGTGTTCACTTTTAAAAAAAACTGGGGAAATGTGGCTCCCTGGTCTGCCCAACCCCAAACCATGCTACTAATCCTGTCATTCTCATCAGTTGACTCCTGAAATCCTACCTCATCCACCCAACCTCACAAACTTAAAAGAAAAAAAAAAAAAGCGGTGGGGGCGGGAGGGTGGGGAAGCCGTTGCTTTTCTTTATCTTTTTGCTATAGGTTCTAGATTTCTTTTTTTTCCCCCAGCTATCTCTGTTTGGATTCAGTCACTATTGGTTGGATTGGTTGGATTCAGACCTATGGTTCAGAAAAAATTGGACTTTCTCTTTCTTGAGTGCACTCAGAGTACTACCTCCACTGATAGAACCTGGAGAACATCATTTAGGCTCTCTGGGTTCTATCTTATTCGTGCAAAAAGGAAGTTTATTATTTCTTCTGGCTTTAACCTTTTATTTCTCATAATATAAAATTGTATCAGAATAGATAAACATTCTTCCTTCTGATCAGAAATTTCTGAAGTCAAAGTTGTGCCTAGTGCCTCAATAGTCCCTATTTTTAAAGTATATATGCAGAAGGACTTCCCTAGAGGTCCAGTGTTAAGAGTCTGCCTGCCAGTGCTGGGGACATGGGTTAAATCCCTGGTCTGGGAAGATCCTACATGCCTCAGAGCAACTAAGCCCATGGGCCATAACAACTGAACCCACACACCTAGAACCTGTGCTCTGCAACAAGGGAAACCATTGAGATGAGAAGCCCATGCACCGCATCTGGAGAGTAGCCCCTGCTTGCCTCAACTAGATAAAGCCTATGCACTGCAATGAAGACCCAACACAGCCAAAAATAATAAATAAATAAATATTTTTAAAATATTAAAAAATAAAAACACAAATCCTAGGGGAAAGGAACAAAATTTAAAAAAAAAAAAAAAAACTTGAAGTATATACTAAGAAAAAGAGACTTTCCCGTTTATAGGCCCAGAACATTGCCCATTGGGGGTAAAAGATATTCAGGTCTACTGCTTCCCAAATACTATGTATTCTTTCATCACAAACACCACATTGCAGAAAAGTAAATCAGATGAATATACTGGTAGTGGTGCCATAATTATCAGGATCACTCTTTCCATCCAAATACATTCCATACTTCTCTGTACTATGATATCAGCAGTTCAGACTGTTTTCCTGCAAGCCAAGAATCTTGAAGTCAAGAGGGTTTGGTGCTGAGCTTGCCAGAAATTAAAGCATTAAAGCCAAATAATACATCATCTTTAGTCCTGAAATGTGCAGCAGAATTCTAAGTGCCTTTTAATAAGTGGTAGAACCTATCCTGGAGAAGGCAATGGCAACCCACTCCAGTACTCTTGCCTGGAAAATTCCATGGGCAGAGGAGCCTGGTAGGCTGCAGTCCATGGGGTCTCGAAGAGTCGGACACGACTGAGCGACTTCACTTTCACTTTTCACTTTCCTGCACTGGAGAAGGAAATGGCAACCCACTCCAGTGTTCTTGCCTGGAGAATCCCAGGGACTGGGGAGCCTGGTGGGCTGCCGTCTCTGGGGTCGCACAGAGTCGGACACGACTGAAGCGACTTAGCAGCAACAGAACCTATCCTCCATCAGTGGCCCTTTGGATTGATGCCAATCCTTTTCAGATAAACAATACTGCCATTGACATGTTTAGATGTGTGTTTTTGTGGATACATTTGAATATGTATATATGACACATATATGACCTTCATTTGGTGACCATATTATCAAGATGTATGAGGTTTTTCAGTCAAATCATAAGTAATTAAACAAAGGTAGCTGAGATTCAGATGGGTTGAAACCAACACTCAGCCTTCTTGTCAGCAGATTGTCCTTTGAGGTTGAGAAGGAAAGCTGTGAGATAATATACAGGTTCAGTTGATATTACTTTAATATATAAAAGAGTTATGCTTGGAAGTATATATAAAGAATGCAGGCTCCCACCAAGTTTTATAACCTATAGAGTTATAAAACAACTCTAATAGAGTTAGGTAGGAAAAATCAGTTCAGTTCAGTTGTTCAGTCACGTCTGACTCTTTGTGACCCCATGGACTGCAGCACGCCAGGCATCCCTGTCCATCACCAACTCCTGGAGCTTACTCAAACTTATGTCCATCGAGTCCGTGATGTCATCCAACTATCTCATCCTCTGATGTCCCCTTCTCCTCCTGCCTTCAATCTTTCCCAGCATCAGGGTCTTTTCCAGGGAGCCAGTTCTTCACATCAGGTGGCCAAATATTGGAGCTTCAGCTTCAGCATCAGTCCTTCCAATGAATATTCAGGACTGATTTCCTTTAGGATAGACTCGTTGGATCTCCTTGCAGTCCAAGGGACTCTCAAGAGTCTTCTCCAGCACCACAGTTCAAAAGCATCAATTCTTCGGCACTCAGCATTCTTTATAGTCCAATTCTCACATCCATACATGACTAGTGGAAAAACCATAGCTTTGACAAGATGGACCTTTGTTGGCAAAGTAATGTCTCTGCTTTTTAATATGCTGTCTAGGTTTGTCATAGCTTTTTTTCCAAGGAGCAATCTTCTTTTAATTTCATGGCTGCAGTCAGCATCTGCAGTGATTTTGGAGCCCCAAAAATAAAGTCTTTTACTATTTCCATTAGTTTCTATCTTAAAATCCAAAAAAATGGCTAAATTTCTCAAGTAATCAAGTGGATGAGAGATAAGGAATCCTTTCAACAGACCATAAATCTCTGCTACACAAGGTAGGATTAAAATATCAGCCTTCAAATTATGAAGTCCCTGTTATGAACTCTTAAACAGGACTCAGTATGTTCTGTCAGAATTCAGTGAATGTCCTGACCTAAATTTCTGGTTGTTAAGCAACCTCAGTCAAGCTGAGAAATCAGCTCCAAACGTGATATTAGATGACATAATTCCTTTAGTAGCTAAGCATCTTTCAACTCTCGAAAAACTCTGGATTAAGTATAGAAGTATTTAAAAGGATCAAAACAATCTTACTAATGTTTTTGATTGATATATCCATGTTTGGAAGGAATGTGGCATATTAAAATGAGAAATGAGGTGGGTAGTTGCAATTTAAAATGTGTAATGAAATAGTTGATCTAGACTTGCAATTTTAACTCATATACTATATATAAAAACTTTGGAGTATGAAAAAAATTAAATTTCACTATGTTTATGTTCTTGAATTCTTTAAAACATTTTTTTTAAATATTAAGTATTTGGGAAGTTTTTTCAGATAGACAATTGAGATACTTGAAAAGGAAGTCAAGCAGATGAACTTTACAATATTAACTTTAAAATATATGAAGGAATTTGGTTAACTAAGTGCATAAATGTGATTACACACATTTAAAATTACCCTAAAAATCGTTACTAAAATTATCCAGATTTACAGATAGAATAATAAATCTGTAAACTGAATTTAAAAGTTTAAGTAAGGGGTGGTGGCTCAGTGGTAAAGAATCTGCCTGCCAATGTAGAAGACACAGGTTCAACCCCTGGCTAAGTAAGATCCCATATGCCATGGAGCAACTAAGCCTGTGCTGTGCTGGGTTTAGTTGCTCAATTGTGTCTGACTCTTTGCCATCCCATGGACTGTAGCCCACCAGGCTTTTCTGTCCATAGAATTCTCTAGGCAAGAATACTGGAGTGGGTTGCCATGCCCTCCTCCAGGAGATCTTCCCAATCCAGGAATTGATCCCAGATTTCCCACATTGCAGGAGGATTCTTTACCAGCTGAGCTACCAGGGAAGCCCGACTAAGTCTGTGTGCCATAATAATTGAGCCTGTGCTCTAGAGCCCCAGAGCCCCAACTACTGAGCCCATATGCTTACAGCCCATGTTCTGCAACAAGAGAAGCCATTGCAATGAGAAGCCCAACTAGAGAGTAGCCCCTGATCACTTGCAATAGAGAAAAGCCCAAATAGGAACAAAGAGGATCCAGCACAGCCAAAAATAAATAAACAAATAAAATTATATAAAAAGAAAACCCTATTTGAAAAATAAAAGGTTAAGTATGGTTTCAGATTTTTAACTTTAATAGATTAAATGCTACATTTTTAAGCAAAAGTGAATCTCTGAATAGGGCTTCCCTGATACCTCAGCTGGTAAAGAATCCACCTGCAATGCAGCAGATCCTGGTCCAATTCCTGGGTCAGGAAGATCCACTGGCGAAGGCATAGGCTACCCACTTCCATACTCTTGGGTTTCCCTGGTGACTCAAATGGTAAAAAATCCTCCTGCAATGCGGGAGACCTGAGTTTGATCCCTGGGTTGGGAAGATCCCTTGGAGAAGGGAATGGCAACCCACTCCAGTATTCTGGCCTGGAGAATTCCATGGACAGAGGGGCCAGGCAGACTACAGTCCATGGGTTCACAAAGTGTTAGACACAACTGACCGACTTTCACTTCACTTCACATACAAAAACTATTTTCAAGGCAAAAATATTCACACTTAAATAGTTGCCACCTGCATTATATCCTTTATACCAATGTAAGAGGGCTAAGAAATAAATTTTTTGAAGGGACTCCTAATCCAACCACTAGTCTTATAAATAAGAATAGCCCATTAGAAAAAAAAAATAGCCAATTTTAAAGGAAAAAACTGCAAACAGCCAAAACATACGAAAACGTTCTTAATCTCACTCATCATTAAAGACAGGGAAAAAAATCAAAAGTGTGGATTCAATGAGACACAGTCACTGTCATATGTAGCTAAAATGTTAACTAATAATGTTAGCTGTTACTTTTTTGGAAGACAATTTGCCAAAAACTGTCATGTTTTAAAATACCGACTTGACATTTCCACTTCCAGGATTTTATCATATACACGTATTTGAATGAGTTCACAAAGGCATTTATCCAAGAATGTCCACTGCAGCATTGTTTGTAATTAAAGAGTTGGAATGACCATCAGTAAAGGACAAGTCAAATATATTATTAGATCCATGCAGTGGCTTAGTACACAGCCACTCAAGAGACCAGAGTAACATTGCACGTATTGATTTTGAAAAATCTTCGATTATGTTAATTTAAAACTAAGGCCAAGTATAGAGCTGTTATGATATGCTTCCAACGTATACTGGAAAGAAAAAAATGATATTTATGTGTGCTTATGCATAGGAATTTTCTGGAAGAACATAAATACATGCCTTTTATAGGTGGTTGACTATAAGGAAAATGTATTAGCTTCCTAGGGCTGCTATAACAAAGTACCATAATAAAATTTGCTTTAACAAACTAGGAGGCTTAAAAAATGACAGAAATCTATTCTCTCTGTTCTGGAGTCCAGAAGTCAGAAGTCAAGGTGCTGGCCAAGTTCATTCCTTCTGAGGATTCCTTCTGTAAAGGAGGATCTGCTCCATTCCCTGCTCCTAGCTTCTGCTGAAGGCTGACAATCCTTGGTGTTCCTTGGTCTCTAAATGTGTCAATCCAATTTCTACCTCTGTCATCACATGACTTTCTCCCCATGCCTTCATGTCTTCACGTGGTCTTCTTTTATAAGAATAATAATTGTATTAGAGTTATCCATGTTATCCAGAATGGCTTCATTTTACTTAATATCTTCAGCAATCCTATTTCCAAATAAGATCACATTCTGAGGTATTGGAGGTTAGGACTTCTTCATATCTTTCTGCTGCTGCTGCTGCTAAGTGGCTTCAGTCATGTCCGACTCTGTGTGATCCCATAGACGGCAGCCCAGCAAGCTCTGCTGTCCCTGGGATTCTCCAAGCAAGAACACTGGAGTGGGTTGCCATTTCCTTCTCCAATGCATGGAAGTGAAAAGTGAAAGGGAAGTCGCTCAGTCATGTCCGACTCTATGAGACCCCATAGACTGCAGCCCACCAGGCTCCTCTGTCCATGGGACTTTCCAGGCAAGAGTACTGGAGTGGGGTGCCATTGCCTTCTCCTATCTTTCTGGGGAGACATAATTCAACCCATAACTGAAGGATATAGCCATCCGTGCTTGGAGTGAAACCTAAAGATTTGTTAATAAGGAAAGACTACTAGTTCAGTGATGCAAGGATGATGAAGTGTAATTTGTGGTCCTTGTCCCTTCTGAGATAAACATTTGGACGACAAATACCATGCTATATAAACTGATTGTCCAAACCTCAACATTCGGCTTTCAATTAATTCTAACAATGCTTCTCTCCTCTATTTGGAAGGCTTTGTTTTGGTTGAAAAGAACAGGAAGTTAAAACTCAATTTCCATCAAAAAATATTTTTATTTCATGGAATTTCAGAAATGAAAGGGACTTTAGAAATCCTTTTATGTATGCCTGCAGGGCTTGACAGTATCTTCAGCAAAAGGGCCAGTCTCTATGTGAACACCTCTAGGAATGAAAACGCTACTGCTCTCTTAAGCTGCCGTTTCTGTGCCATGGCAGTCCTGATGGTTAGAAAGCAGGAACTGAGTCAGATTTTGCCTTCCTAAAATGTTCACCAATCTGTCTGTGATCAGACATCTAAGCTTTGCATAATTGCATGCAGATTTAATATTTTAAAGTACATGTGTGTACATATATGTGTATATGTATGTGTGTGAATATATATTTTATACAATGTATTAAAATATATTAAAAATACATTTATATTGCAACTATCAATATATCAAGGGACTCTTTGGGCTCCATCCCATGTCTTATTTGAGTGGCAGTTGCAACCACTTCTTAGAGTTAAATATTAAAATAACAAAAGCAGTAACCATATAAAGGAAAAATGCCAAAATGAAAGCATTTGATTACACAAGCAATCAGCTACCTAAAAAACAGTAGGTGATCACATTCTTATTGCCATTGATCCTTTCAAACACATTTGTGCATAGAAAAGACTCATCATGTAATTTGATTAACATGATTAAGAAAACATCCAATTTAAAAGTTCTACAGCTTTTCCTTGAAGACTCAAGTCTTATTTCCAAGATATTCCTAAAGACACATATTCTCCTGGGGAGAATGTTAAAAACAGGAAAGTTATCTCATGTATATAAGGAAGAGCTGAAAGCCTTGAAAATCAAAGGGGAAGTTTTGTGGGAATTTTGCCCAAGAAATCTTTTAGAAAACTTAAATACTTTAGGCAGCTTGAACAAAGGCATGAATTCTGTGTGTGAAAGGATTCCATAAAATCATGACAAATTGTCCCATTCGGTTACTCTGCCAGATTTTGTCACACAGTATGAGAGACATTAATAAATATATGTCAGCTTGTCATCCCTTCACAGGATATCCCTTCACTCAAATAAATGGACTCGTTTGAGGCTACAATAGCCATCTTTGTCTAAGAAACACTGACAATTTGTAGATACATGTTGTTGGCTTGCAGCACCAATTCACACAAATCTCTTTATACCTGGGCAGAAACAACAATGATGCTTCTTTGGAAATATAAAATATCTCCAGAACGCTCAGAAATCATATAGGAAAGTGCAATCATGAGTCAATTGGACTTTTCAGAAACTGTCAGAAAATCAAACTTAATGCACTGCAAGAATGAAGTTCTGTATCAAAGGACTTTTGCCACCCAGTTGTATAGTGAGGTAGCTCAGAAAATTGAGGGTTTAAATTTACTCTTTTTCTTTAATCAGTTGTAAAGGATACCATTTCTTCATTATCTCTGTGATTTCAAGAAAATATTCCCTGATAATTAAGGTCTGGAATCATAACTTCACAGTAGGGGGGAAGAAAAAAAAGCATCAAGTAAAAGATAAACATTCTACCTTTTTGATATCTATGACTGACTTGTGATAAAAGCTAATGGTTGTACGATCTGTGAGCATGTTAATGATATATCCCACTGGATAAGGAACACTCAATCATGGGCCTCTCCTGCTATACTTTAACAGAATTTTGTTACCAGTGAACAGTTGATTCAGTTCCTAGGGGTGAGCTGTTTATTGCCAAAGATCAGCGTACTCAACATTAAAAAGAGATATTATTTAGCCCTTTTAGAATTCACAATTTTTTAAAACACTCATTAACACTGAATTATTTTATTTATTTCTTTTTTACTGCCCTGGATCTTTGCTGCATTGCACAGGCTCTCTCTAGTTACGGCGAGTGGAAGCTACTCTTGGTTGCTGTGCGGAGGCTTCTTACTGGATGGCCTCTCTTGTTGGTGGAGCACTGGCTTTAGGGCGAATGGGCTTCAATAGTTGCAACACACAGGCTCAGTAATTGGGGAGCTGGGGCTCTAGAGTGCAGGCTTAGTAGTTGTGACACACGGGCTTAGCTGCTCTGTGGCATGTGGTATCTTTCTGGATCAGGAATTGAACTGTATCCCCTACATTGGCAACCAGATTGGTATCCACTGTGCTACCAGGGAAGTCTTAGAATTCATGGATTACAAAGTGTTTGTTGGTTACTTCTTTGTTTTCCACTTAACAATGATTTATTTTTTTAGAACTATTCATAGGTGTACCTCAAGAACCAAACAAAATCTAGACAAAATGTAAAAGATCAGAAACCTTAATAAAGTGATGGTGAAAGCAGTCAGAATAGCAATTAAATTCTGTCCCAAGTTAAGTAGTGTAGATTACTGTATGTCCTACATCGTTCACTGACAAAGGTTGTTGATGGAAGTGCTGCTTATCTGGAAATACATACTATTAATTTGCTCACAAATTGCCAAAATATATATTTTTTAGCTTAATCAAGTATCTAATATTATCGCAACCTGCCGTAACTAAATTTCAGTAGTGGCTCAATGGTAGGGTATTTTCCTCATGGACTGAACATTTTGCTATTCTTCTAAAAAATACCTTCTAAATATTGTCTGTCACTTGATTGTACTCAGCCAGAATTGGTTTGGGACTAGGTTTTGCAAAATCAGGGGTTTTGCCCAACAGTGGCTAATTTGGGTTTTGGTTTGGCACTGTGGCCTATAAGAACATGGAGGGTTTCCACTTTCCAAGTTTTCTTAACTGACTGATGACGCATCCTGAAACAAGAATCCTATTTTTCTTTTCAATAACTTGTTCTCCTTTCTGGGAGGGTGGCCTGTGAAATGTAGTTAAAACTTGTTATTTTAACACTACTAAACAATAAGTCAACCTAAGCTTTACAACTTACTCTATCATAGATCTAGGTGACTGTATTGAGGTAAGGAGCTTTATCAACCTGTAACATATCTTTTTTATTTAGGAAACCCGCACAACTTCTCTACACTGCTCCCATTCTTCATCTGTGACTCTATTTCCTCTTTTTTCTCTGAGCCAGGAAATGTTGATAGCTCTAAGTTCTTACAGTCCTCATTCCTCACACTCCATTAGTCCACCCCAGGACTCCTATTCTGTTCCTTCGCAGACTTCATTTACATGCCACGTGTGCGTGCTCGGTCTCTTAGTCGTGTCCGACTCTTTGCAACCCCATGGACTGTAGCTCACCTAGCTTCTCTGTCCATTGAATTTCCCAGGCAAGAATACTGGAGTGGGTTGCCATTTCCTTCTCTAGGGGATCTTCCCAACCCAGGGATAGACCTCTTATCTCCTGCTTTGACAGGCAGATTCTTTACTGTCTGAGCCACCAGGGAAGCCCCATAACATGTCATACATACATATACTTAACTTATATGTGCCATGATTCATGAACTCTATGACTCCTTGATTGGAATATGCACCATTTTATCTACCACTAAAAAGATCAATAATGCTACCAATTTAAAAATCTATCCAAGCTATCAAATGTATGACATATTCCAACTTCAGAAATATTAAAACATGAAAAAAATTGTCTTGGGATCAATGAACTATATATAGTAATTTAAGGCAAGATAAAAAGGAAATAACTTTAAATGACCTTATAAAGGCAGAACTACTGTCTTTCATTTTGATTTACTGATTGTCTTCAGCCCTACCTATCTCTTTGTTCATTTTATTTTTACATTACTCAAACAAACAAACAAAAAAGTGCCTACCATATATTGCATGTCCTCAGTACCTACATACTGAGGATATGCAATAAATAAGAGATAGTCTTTGTGCTTAAGATGTTTTGGTTTGGGGAATGGATACAGAAAGCAGCTAGAAAATTATAATCGAGTGACTATCACTATACTAGCCAAAAGCATAGAACTCTATGGGAACACAGTGACAGGTGACCTTATTCAGCCTTTCAGAAGTTATGGAGAGCAATGGAGCAAGGCAGCTTCTGGGCCACACTCTCAAAGATGAATGAGAAGAGTTAGCCATTTAAACGGACAAGGCAGCAAGAGAAATTTAACATTGTGTTCTGGCAAATGCAAAGGTGTCTGTAAAACTACAGAACAGGAAGAACTGAGGTGATCTAGGACCAGCTGGTGAATGGCCTCGCCTATTGTGCAGAGGAGATGAAAATTGGTTCAGAGGACATTGGCTAGCCAATGAAGGTCTTAAGCATAAAGTGACAGATCAATTTAACCTTCTATTTTACTTTGTCTTTCACTTTGTGTTTGATAAGAATCAAATTAATCGTGAATAAGTGGGTAATCTTTCTATCCTTGGCTTCTGAAGTTTCACTGAGATTGTTTTGAATACTCAGTTTTTGTTTTTTCCTTCTGGAGATGCCTATCTATCCATTTTGATAAATTTCCTTTCTTTCTTTATCATTTTCTTCCTCTAATATTTCTTTCTGTAATTTCTACAACTTAGATTGTTGATTCCCTAAATTGATTTTCTGTGATTCTTATTTTATTCAAATTTTTCTTCTCTTCATCTTATGGTTCTACTTCAGGAAACATTTCCTAGAATTTATCCTCCAGTCCTAACACTCATTGTTTATGGAAGGGATAGAATGATCCTAGTTTTAATTTCTAAGAACGCTTTTGGTTTTCCTTTTACAGCAATCTGTTATTATTTATAAATTTAATAGCTTTTCACATTTCCCGAAGAATACAATTAAAGAGTTTTAGCATATGTATTACCCTCCATTATCTCCATTTCCTTCTCTTTCTCTGTTTTCACCTTGTTTACTTTGGTTTCTCTCTCCATCCTTAAACATAATAGCAGTTCTTTATGTTCTGATGATCCAAGGTTGTTCATTCATATTTAAGAGTGGAGCTTCAAGACCTGAATGGAAGTTCAGTGCACATGGCCAGAGTTAGCTGATTTCCCTCCAGGTGGATCTTATAGGCAGCTGACCATTCCATTAGAGCTTCCTAAGCACTAGCCTGTAGGGGGGTTTTCAGTTTTTCTAGAGACCATCTAATCTCTTGTCTTGGGGAAAGCTTCCTGATTGTGATGTTGTGTGCATAGACAGGAAAAGGGGACTCGTGGGATAAAACTATTCTATTGGTTTCCTATGAGAGTCGATTTTATTAGTTTCCTTGTGCTGAACTATGACTTTTTCCCCTTCATTCATCCTCCACTGTTCCTGGTGTCTTATGATAATGATGGACAAAATCGGGGATGTGGTAGTTATGAATTTTCTGTCCATGGTGGGCATTAGAGAGTTGGAAGGACCTGATTGTTAGTGTTCTATTCCCTGGAGAAAGGATCAACTTATATTATCTTGTCTATTTCCCTGATCCAGTCCCATGCCTCAACCCTCCAGATATCTTACCAGCAACTGCCATGAGGTAAGTCTCTCCAGGGTTCTGCAGTGTCAACTGCAGCTTTGTGATTACCGTGCTACCTGCAATACATGAGGTCTAGATTCTTCTTCCTTAAGAAATCAATATCTACACCTTCATCCCACTATGTATCAATCAGTGGTTTGTTCAAATACCTTGCCTGCTGAAGCCTTCTCCTGTTCTTTTTGTCCTTTTGGGTTTACACCTTTTGGTGGTGGTGCTGCTGTTTAGTCCCTAAGTCGTGTCCCATCCTTTTGCGACCCCATGGACTGTAGCCCGCCAGGCTCCTCTGTCCATGGGATTTCCCAGGCAAGAATACTGCAGTAGGTTGTCATTTCCTTCTCCAGGGGATCTTCCTGACCCAGGGACTGAACTTGCATCTCCGACATTGGCAGGCAGATTCTTTAATGTATAGCCTTTTACTCATTTAATAATAGTTTAGTGGGGGTTTGGGAGGGTAACATGTGAGTTCAATTTGTCTTCCTTAACTGAATGCTATATTTGTGATTTAGATTTGCAATATTTAACTCAATTTCTTAAGCTTACATATGGAATAAACATATTTTCTGAACCATAAATTAATAAGCATGATAAGAACATTATGAGAGACAGAATGGTAGAACATTTGAAATCAGAGCTACTCTGAAAAATTAGAGGTGTACAATCATAGTTCCTAATTAACATTTTCAATTAAAAATGCTTCATTTTCATACCTTTTATGGCCTTAATTAAATTTTCTAAAGTCATAAGCCAAAATAGAACAGTAATTCATCAGAAAAATTTGAACCCAGGAAACTCTCACTCCCAATCTCAACTTTCTCACTCTCTTCCTCCAGAGTAGTTTTATCAATACTCCAAGGAATTAATACATCCAATTTCAGACTTAGATGTATTTTTAATCTAGATAAGGGCCAACTTTTCTACTCTTAGCTCAGAAGGATATGCCTTTTTACTTTTTCATATATGGCACAGCACAACTGAACCAACATCTAAGGCTTAAAAATCTGCATTTTGTAGTACGTTTAGCAAATTTATCCAGAACTCACTATTTGCTTGCTCAGTTGTTTGAGTTTTCCATCTTCCTTGTAACTTTCTCAATAAATGCACTCTAAATGGAGCAAAACCTGGAAAGAGCCTCATACACCAAAAAAATTCAAATAAATATATGTATTCTCTGAAGTTAGGGGATAGTTTAAAATATCTTGATAAACCTTTGGGATGGATGAAAAGAACCTAAGGGCATGGAGAGGTTTGAAGTAAAAGAGAAAGCTATATCAGCATGTCACTAACAAGAATTTAGAAGTTTGCATAATACCTTCCAAATCTTTCCATGTTTTGCAGATAGCAAAATTTTATTTTTTATTATGGCTAAGTGATATTGCATTCTCTTTATCCATTCATCTGTTGAGACACACTTAGGTTGCTTCTAAATCTTGGCTATTGTAAATAATGCTGCTATGACCATTAGGTTGTATGTATATTTTGGAATTCGTGTTTTCATTTTCTTCAGATATATACCCAAGAACAGAATTGCTGGATCATATGGTAGTTCTGTTTTCGTTTTGTAAGAAATCTCCACACTGTTTTCCACAGGGCTGTACCGATTTACATCCCCTCCCATAGTGTACAAGTGTTCCCTTTTCTCCGCATCCTCACCAGCATTTGTTATGTGTGGTCTTTTTGGTGATAGCCATTCTGACAGGTATGAGGTGATCCCTCATTGTGGTATTGATTCACCTTTTTCTGATGATTAAATATGTTGAGCATCTTTTCCTGTACATTTTGGCCATCTGTATGTCTTCTTTGGAAAAAATTCTATTCAGGTCTTCTGCCCATTTTTTAATTGGATTGTTTGGGTTTTTTTTTTTTAATATTTTGTGTATAAGCTATTTATATACTTTGGATATTACCTCCTTATTGGTCATATCACCTGTAAATACCTTCTCTTTTTGTTTTGTGTATGGTTTCCTTTGCTGTGCAAAAGATTTTCAGTTTGATTTGATTCCAATGGTTAATTTTTGCTTTTGTTTCCTTTGCCTTAGAAGAGATCCAAAAAATACTGCCACAATTTATGTCAAAGATTGTTCTGCCTCTGCTGTCTTCTAGTTTTATGGTTGCAGAGACTCTAGGGAGAAAACGGAAAAGATTTCTGAATACTCTGCATGTGAAAAGAATAGGAATTTGGGCTTAGGAAAAAGAGTATGACTCTACAAAGGAGCAAAGAATAAGACTTTCAACAATAAGGATTCTAATATTCAAATATACATTGTATTGTATATATGTCAAAATATATATATACATTTTAATATCTATTAAGGTATATAACGGGGCTTCCCACGTGGCACTAGTGGTAAAGAACCCCACAGCTAATGCAGGAGATGTGAGAGACCCAGGTTCAATTCCCGGGTGGGAAAGATCTGGAGAAGGAAGCAGCAACCCACTCCAAGATTCTTGCCTCGAGTATCCCATGGACAGAGGAGTTTGGCGGGCTACAGTCCATAGGATTGGAAGAGCTGGACATGATTGAAGGGACTTAGCACGCATGCAAGGTATATAATACATATTTAATTACTATTTGTGTGTTAGATAAAATATATATTTCAACATAAGTCAAACAGAGAAAGTTAAATTTTGTATGATTTCACTTATATGTAGAATCTAAAAAAATAAAACAACTGAACAAACATAATAAAACAGAAACAGAGTTATAGATACCTAGAATAAACAAGTGGTTGCTAGAGGGGAGAGGGGTGGGAGGAAGGAAATAAGTGAGGGAGATTAAAAGGTACAAATTTCCAGCTGCAAAGTAAATGAATCACAGCCATGAAATGTACAGTGTGAAGAATATAGTCAGTAAGTATGCAATGTTTTTGTATGGTGACATATCATAATTAGACTTATTGTGGTGATCATTTTGAAATGTACAGAAATATCAAATCACTCTGTTGTATGACAAGAACTAAAATAGTGTTGTAGATAAACTATACTTTGAAAACAAACAAAAGAACTCATAGAAAAGAGATCAAATTTGTGGTTCCCAGAGGCAGGGAGGAGGGGGAGGGAGAATTGGATGAAGGTGGTCAAAAGGAAGGCATTTCCAATTATGAGTTACATTAGGGATGTAATGTACAACATGATGGCCCCCCCACTCCAGTACTCTTGCCTGGAGAATCCCATGGACGGAGGAGCCTGGTGGGCTGCAGTCCATGGGGTCACTAAGGGTCGGACATGACTGAGCGACTTCCCTTTCACTTTTCACTTTCATGCATTGGAAAAGGAAATGACAACCCACTCCAGCGTTCTTGCCTGGAGAATCCCAGGGACGGGGGAGCCTGGTGCGCTGCCATCTACGGGGTCGCACAGAGTTGGACATGACTGAAGCGACTTAGCAGCAGCAGCAGCAGCAGTACAACATGATAAATATAATTAACACTGCTATCTGTTATGTATGAAAGTCGTATGTATGTTATGTATGAAAGTTGTTCAGAGTAAATCTTAAGAGTTCTCATCACAAGGAAAAAAATTTTTTTAATTATTTAATTTTGTATCTGTATGAAACAATGCATGTTCACCAAATGTATGTGATGATTATTTTATGGTGCAAGTAAAATCATTCTGCTGTACAATTTAAACTTATACAGTCCTGTATGTCAATTAGATCTCAATACAACTAGGAGAACAAAAAGTAAAGAAAACCTTAAAAAAAAAAAAATCCCGTTTTATTTCCATACACCTTCAGAAAAGACCACTGTACTCACAAAGATCTTTATTTAAATGTATTTCATATGCTATAGTGTGAGTTGATCAAGGAAGGATGTCGAGTTTGATGTGGTACAAAACAGAGATGTCAGAGAAGGAACAGCAGGGTGAACCATGAACTGAAAAAAAAAAAAAAAGTAGCAGAAACACAAGCTCCAAGTCAGCCAAGAAAACTGTAAATAAAATCCCCTCCAGAATCCACAGAGAGATAGGAAAGAAGGTTCCCACTCTAAGTTCATAATACATCAGCTGACATCTGAGTTAGTTTTATGCAATGTCTCTGAGTCTTTAAAAAAAACAAACAAACTTGCAAAAGGAGACTGAATCTTTTATTGTATCTGCTTTTGATGAGGATCAAGCAAAAAAGGTATTTAAGCTAAGTATGAATGGTGGTGTTGGAGAAGACTCTTGAGAGTCCCTGGGACTGCAAGGAGATCCAACCAGTCCATCCTAAAGGAAATCAGTCCTGAATATTCATTGAAAGGAATGATGCCGAAGCTGAAATTCTAATACTTTGGCCACCTTATGTGAAGAACTGACTCCTTGGAAAAGACCCTGATGCTGAGAAAGATTGAGGGCAGGAGGAGAAAGGGGCGACAGAGGATGAGATGGTTGGATGGCATTACCGACTCAATGGACATGAGTTTGAGTAAACTCCAGGAGTTGGTGATGGACAAGGAGGCCTGGCATGCTGCAGTCCATGGGATCGTAAAGAGTTGGACATGACTGAGCGACTAAACTGAACTGAATACACACAACAGAGTCCTCAGGAAATCCCTTTTGCTGAAAGTGTTCTAGGGTGAGTTCTTGGGGTGAGAGGGGATGGTAGAAGAAATATAAGACTTAGATAGGAGATGGGACTGGGTGGGGTTCTTTAAGATCCTGAAAATCTGTGGTTCTGGGTACTATGCGGACTATTTCAATTTTCCCCAAACGTAGCTAAAGTTAAACTGATGTTATATTTAATGCCTCATAGTTCTCTTAGCAAAGTTCAACACCACCATATGATAGTCTTGTTCAAGCCAGTGGTGGAGAAATAAAGGTATTGCAAAAACTATTCCAATATTTCCTGTTGGATAAACTCTATCATTCTCTAAAACACCGAAAGGAGACGTGAACAGAGACAGAAGTAAAAATCTTCCCAAACCAGGAGGGCTGAGCCAGGTTGGAATAGCAGGCCCAGCCTCTTACACAGAGGTCGGAAGTAGGGTTTATTTCTTTGAAAAGGGCTGGCGTGCTAAATTATTATTTGTATTTATGAAGCTTTCTCATAAGCACCCTCTGGTGACTGGCATTTTAATTCAAGATGTGGTCTTTATTTTAGGGGTAAATCAGTAAAAAGGGTCTGCGCTAACCTGTCATTTTCCTCTTCTATTTTGAAGCTCTCTGTATGGGAGTTAACTTCACCCAAAAAAAGCATTTGGAAAATTCCTAGTTAGGCCACTTGCTTGTTTTGTGAATGACGTTTGTGGTCAGCTATAACATATATAGCATGCCTTCTTCTTAATCCTGCCTTTTTCATGCATGTTTTTCTTATTTTGGCATTTTTATGGAAGTGATTAAATATTATTTGGTTTCAAGCTGGTGTAGAAATTGCAGAGATGTAGAAAATACTCTCTAGCTGAAATCCAACATACACTTACCCACACAATCATAAACACACTCACATATGCGTGCAACATTCCTCAAAAATGTCCAGATAGCTTTTGTTTGATTCAGCTTGGTTTTCTTTCTTTGCTTTTTTTTTTTTTCTTCTTCTTTTTTTGTCTTTTGAGTGATAGAGTAAGAAAGAACGGGGGAGGACAATGAAAGTATGATTTTTAGCTCATTTTCGGGCTGCTTTCTAATAGAAGCAGCATTGTTTGTATGCCCAAGCCTCCTGCTTTCATCTAGAGTTAAATGTAGAAATGTTTCCAGTCTTATTCAAAATAACTGAAATATTTCTGTGAGGTGTCACCTTCCAAGCTTTCATTAATGTTTGCAATTTCAAAGATAAATCCTATTGCTATAGAAACTCTTAAAGGAATATTCTTTCCCCAACCCACTCCACTCCATCCCACCACCCAAATAGCTTTAAGCTGAAAAGTAAGTAAATCCTGAAATTTAAATCAAAAATTTCTGACACACTGATTGGTATTTGGTAACTTCCAAAAAGTATCCACAAGAAGCAAAATGTTTCTTATTCTATTACATCATGTTGTGTGATTACATCATACATGTTTTATGATAAAAATCTAACAATTTTAAGAGAATCTCTGGTTTTGGTTATTACAAACTTTCATTTCTATTGACACTAAGAGGAAAGCATGAAAGAGTAAAGTTGGGAATTGAGGCAGAATAAAATATTTTTGTGAAGAATCCTACAGCTGTGAGAAGAGTTAAAAAGTCTATTCAATATTGCATATCTGCCTGTAGACTTATTAAGATAAAAAGAATCTATTTAATTTGATTACTTCCTAGAAGGATGAATTGGAATACTTGACTTCATTGCTATATAGTCCAGTATCTGGGTCTGCATCGGTCATGTCTGACTCTTTGCAACTTCATGAACTATAGTCTGCCAGGCTCTCCATCCATAGACTTCTCCAGGCAAGAATATTGGAGAAGGTAGCCATTCCCTCATATTGATTCCTGGCATATTAAAAAACAGAGACATTATTTTGCCACCAAAGATCCATCTAGTCAAGGCTATGGTTTTTTCAGTAGTCATGTATGGATGTGAGAATTGGACTATAAAGAAAGAAGAGAGCTGAAGAATTGATGCTTTTGAACTGTGGTGTTGGAGAAGACTCTTAAGAGTTCCTTGGACAGCAAGGAGATCCAACCAGTCCATCCTAAAGGAAATCAGTCTTGAATATTCATTGGAAGAACTGATGTTGAAGCTGAAACTCCAGTACTTTGGCCACCTGATGCAAAGAACTGACTCATTGGAAAAGACCCTGATGGTGGGAAAGATTGTAGGTGGGAGGAGAAGGGGACGACAGAGGATGAGATAGTTGGATGGCATCACCAACTCAATGGACATGAGTTTGAGTAAACTCTGGGAGTTGGTGATTAACAGGGAGGCCTAGCATGCTGCAGTCCATGGGATCGCAAAGAGACAGACACGACTGAGTGACTGAACTAAACTGAACTGAGCCATTCCCTCCTCTAGTAGATCTTCCCAATTCAGAAATAGAACAGGGGTGGGTCTTCTGCAGGCAAATTCTTTACCATCTGAGCCACCAGGGAGGCCCTAATGCTTATAACTGAAAAGAGATGGTATTTTGGATACATTTTTAAATACTCTATTTACGTCTGTTATAATAATAATCATGCTGATTAAAGTTGTATTCAGAATTTCTCTTTACCTATCCATAGTATTTAGTTGCTAGGAGACAATATGAATTATCTCATGTCATTATTAAAAGAGCCATAATCCACTTTCAGGGCTTTCCCGTGACTCAGTGGTAAAGAATCTGTCTGCAATCCAGGAGCCACAGGAAACTCGAGTTTGATCCCTGCGTCAGGCAGATCCCCTGGAGGAGGGCATGGCAACCCACTCTAGTATTCTTGCCTGGAGAGTCCCATGGACAGAGGAGCCTGGCAGGCTACAGGCCATGGGATTGCAAAGAGTTGGACACAACTAAAGAGGCTTAGCATGCATGCAATCCACTTTCAATTTCACTGTGCTGGTTGCTTTGGGACACGTATTTATTTAGACTCTGTAGACATATTGCATATTCAATGCAATACCAGTATCTTTCTCTGTCTGGTCTTTCATTTGTAATTTGGAGAAAGGTTAATAAACAAAAATCTTGCCCTAAAAAGTAAGATGATCTCTTACAAGACTTGGAGTTTTGTCAAATTATCTGCAATTTAAAATTTTGATGATTTATATATATCAGTTGAAAGCAAAAGCAAACTTGATATGTTTAATTCTCCTTTCACATCAAAAATGCATAACAATAGAATAATTTTGTATAACATTTCTGTCATGATTGACTTTATCTATATTATCGTGATATGCAGGACAGGTATTTTTCAAATTGAAGAATGTCACATGTAGAGATGGGTCATTTGCTATAGGACACAAAGTAGCAATTGATGCTAAGTCACTTCAGTCGTGTCCGACTCTGTGCGACCCCATAGAAGGCAGCCCACCAGGCTTCCCGTCCCTGGGATTCTCCAGGCAAGAACACTGGAGTGGGTTGCCATTTCCTTCTCCAATGCATGAAAGTGAAAAGTAAAAGTAAAGTCACACAGTGGCAATTGGGTCGATATTAATCCCCACATCAGCTCTACCTCAGCCTAGTGTATCTTCTATTGATCTGAAAAGGATATCTCTTCTACTGAGAAATCTCAAACTTCATCCTTCCTTGTTACAAGTAAACTATCCTATGATTTTGTGTCCTTGTTACCATTTGTGTTCTCTAGAGTGTCTACTAATGTATTTTAAGAAGACCTATTCAGATAAATAACAAGTATTTTAACTCACTTCTTTACTTAACATCGTACTTTTATTGTTTCTTTTTTTAAAAAATCCTTGAATTTTTGTTGTGTCTGGGCTTATTAATAGTTCATCTTGGAGACTATTCAATAATAATAAAGAGTACAAATTCTTCAAAAACATGATTTCAACCCCAAAGTTTTCCCAGTCCAAACAGTAAGTTTTCCACCTGATTCATCTCAGGCTTTATTTTCTGTGTGACTAACACTTCTCTGCCGACCTCATGCTGTTTTCCTTGCTCGGATGGAAGACTCTGTCTCTTCCTATGGGCTTTGCTTAGGACTGCCATGATCAGCGAGCATTCCTCACCTAAGAAGAACCAGATGGCCATGAAGAGAAGTTAATTCTCCCCTCACATGTCCTCTGGGCAATCTTCCTTCATAAAGGACAAGTGTGCTGACTTATCACTTACTCTGAGATTTAACATTAATCCAAATAACTAAGGACAATTTTCCTATATTGTTAGCAGGCATAAGCCACAAGGATCCTACCTTTGGGCAGCAAGAAATCAACTTTTTTGAAGACAGCCCTGAACTGTGCCATATATACAGTACCAAAATAGTGTTCTGATCCAATGAAAATATTTTAGGTGAAATAGAAAACTGATTTTACATTAAAACACCCATAGATTCTTGGAAATTAAAATGAGTATGTATCTAGCAAAAAAAAAAAAAAATAGTGATAAAATATACCTAAGTTCATAGCATCTGTGCTATGGAGACATTATAATTTTAAAACTCTAATATCTATATTCCTCTTCCTTGTTTTTCATCAAATGTTTAAGAGGTCATACAGAGTATTTGAAAGGTCACTGGATGGGGTAATAAGACTTAGAAGGATTGATTTGAATCTTGGCACCTTCACAAGCAATCTAATTGCACTTGAAGGCATTCCCTGAGTTTTCTGAGATATAATTGTATCATCTTTAAAATGGAGGCAATTATACTGGTTTAATTTGCAAGATGGCTATTAGGATCAAATAAGAATATATTTGAAAGTTTACTAAATTAGAAAGTTACATGCATAAAAATGCATAACCAGCATTATCTTCATCAAATTCAAACTAATTTCCAAGTTCTATCTCATTCCTTTTCTGCCCTTGGTAGAGGTGCCACAACTCTTGAGCAACAGAATAATAAGGAAGAGAAGTGAAGTCTCCCCTCTCCCCGCCCCAAATATCAGCAGTAACTTCATGATGTAGAAATGCTTTGGTAGCTGCATCCTGACTACCAAAGACACCCCTGAAAGCAGATCTACTTGAAGCACTGTAGAGTAATTTCCTGACTTAATGAAGTCAGAAAAAAGAAAAAAACAAACTCTGGAACATCTTATCAGACAAGCACATGACAGCAATATGGGCCTCTTTCTAGGGCTCAGAAGCCAAACAGACTTTGTACCTATTTGTTTTCACCCCTGTGGTGTGAAGCCCACAGGACAGACGAGGTCATTTCTCAAATCATCTGACTCCAGCTTGAAATCAGTAACCAAAAGGAAAAAAATCTTGGGAGCATAGGGGCATCAAAGAGGGGCCAGGCCTGGGCCTGCTGATAAAGCCTAATATTGAGTGGAGAGTGATGCATATGATTCACTTGATCCTTGATCCCAGAAGGCACTCTCCCATCACACAGATGTCTGGGTCCCCTCCGGAGAGGAATTAGGGTAAAACAGTCACCCTTCCAGACAAGGGGTACTATTATATGCAGAGTCTGATTTCTGAGCTCAACACTGACAGAATATTCATTTTCCTATGAAATTGTTCCATGTGAAAAGCTCTCTGAGCTAAATCATGGAAATCTTAAGAGTAAGTTAAGCCTTATTTATCTACAGCTCCCATTTGTAACCCCACAGTAACTAGTACATGGAAAAGCTGAATGAATAAACTCCATGGAATACCTAATGGGAGCAGTCATTTTTAATTTTTGTATTATGGAAATTTTAAAGTATAAACTGGAACAGAGAGTATTGTAGACGGACCCCCCTATATACCCATCACTCTTCTTCAAGAATTTTGTTTTGTCTATTCTCCCTCAGTTTGGGGAATGAAGTAGATTATTAATATTTTAAAGAAAATCCAAAATGCCACATCATTTTACCATAAACACTTAACATCTCTAGCTCATAAGGACAATACATGCACACAACTTGACAAAATTAGTAACACCTTAACATCTTCTAAAATCCCAATTTTTCTGTCTCAAAAATATTTTTTAATGTTTGTTTGCTAGAATCAGAATCTATACAAGACTCACAAAATAGCACAGTATTTTTCTTGCCTTCATAAATCTATTGTGGCCTTTCCACCATCCCCCTCCATTTTATTAATACTGCTGACTGGTTGGAAAAAGCAGGCTTTTTCATAAAATGTGCCACACTCTGGATTTGGCGTACATGACTGGTTGTTGTTGTTGTTGTTCAGTAGCTCAGTCATGTCCGACTCTTTGTGACCCCATGGGCTGCAGCACTCCAGGCTTCCCTGTCCTTCACCATCTCCCGGAGTTTGCTCAAACTCATGTCCATTGAGTTGGTGATGCCATCCAACCAGCTCATCCTCTGTCGTCCCCTTCTCCTCCTACCTTCAATCTTTCTCAGCATCAGGGTCTTTTCCAATGAGTCAGCTCTTTGCATCAAGTGGTGTCATTTAACTCGATCCCCTATATGTATGTCTTCCCTAAACTGGTAGATGTAGCTAGAGGATTGTTTAGAAGCAGTCTACTTCAAATGTACTTCATAGTTAGCTGAACGCTTCCTAGAGCATCTCATGGAATCTTTGAAAAAGCACCAAATGGCAGAAATCAATTTGGCCTGACTACATGCCAAGTATGAGTGAAGTCACTCAGTTGTTTCTGACTCTTTGTGACCCCATGGACTGTAGCCTACCAGGCTCCTTTGTCCATGGGATTCTCCAGGCAAGAATACTGGAGTGGGTTGCCATTTCCTTCTCCAACATGCCAAGTATGCACACCCATATTCTATACTTACTAGAAATTCAATCCTTAAATTAAACAATATACACACTCTCTTTTTGGTCTTGTTTGTTTTATTGGATCTGTACTGGTGCAGTAACTACACACCTGGAGAATCCCATGGCCTGTACAATCCAAGGGGTAGCAAAGAGGTAGTTAGCCCATGCAAATCAGCTAACATAATAAAGCAGAGCTTTCTTCCCAGCTACTCCTTCCTCCTGAATCACTGTGCTATGCATCTGATACTCACACCACATTGTAAATTAACTATGCTTCAGTACGAAATAAAATATAAAAAGTAATACAAAATAGAAACAGACTCACAGACTTAGAGAATGAACTTATTGTTGCCAGCGGAAGGATTGAGGGAAGGGATGGTTGGGAGTTTGGGACGGACATTTACACACTACTATGTTTAAAATGGATAGCTGAAAAGGACCTGCTGTCTAGCACATGGAACTCTGCTCAATGGTTACGTGGCAACCTGGATGGGAGAGGACTTTGGGGGAGAATGGAAACAGATGTATGTATGCCTGAATCCCCTCACTGTTCACCTGAAACTGTCACAACATTGTTTGTTAATCAGCTATATCCTGATGTTAATAAACTACACAAAATACAAAGGAAAAAAGGAAAAACGTTAAGTCACAAAAGAAAATCTACTATCCAAAATAAAAACAAAGCTTTCTTTTTCAGAGAACTGGTTTACCAATATACTATTACCTATAACTCAGATTCCAATCACAACTTACTATAAAAGTGTGGAGGGGGAGACAGAGAGAGAGAGGGAGTGTTATCAAATTGTTAGGTAGAGTTAATGTCTAACAGTAATTTAAAGACTGCCTAATATAAAATGAAATAACAAAGTGTCCGTTTGACAGATAAATACATTTAAAGTTTATGATTACTTGTTTCCCAGTTCACCTCAACAAAATGACTTTAGGATTTAGACATAGTCAGCTGCAGCTGCAGAGTTCTAGACCAGCTTTCCTCCTCCACCCAGACACACCTAGCCTAGCCTTGGCTGGTGGGATTTCTCCAGCAAGCTCACCTTGGTGGGCTCATTTCCTCCATGGAAAATCAAAGCCATAGCAGAGGCTGGCCTACTGCCTGGATGGCCTGGAAGAATGTCTTTCACCAAGGAGAGATTGAGGAGAGCAATCAGCCTGAGTGTTAACTAAGATAAGTATGCTTTCCTTGCCATGGAAAAAAATCAGATTACCTCTAATCAGATGGGGTGATGACTTCTGAAAGCCAGGTACAAATTGTTTGAGGGTTACTGGTTCTTTTGAATCATCCCCATATCTTGTATCTTCTACCAGTATTTCTTGTAGATATCAGCAGCTTACATTTTGAACCAACATACACATGTGCACACACACACACACACACACACATCTGCTACTACCTCTACTTCTACCCAGTCTCTCTTAAAACCTTTCTCAGATACACTCCTTGCACAGCCTTGACACTGCAGTCCTCAGCTGGAGAGCAAAACCTCCCCTTTTCTTTTCTCTTCTCCCTCTCATAACCCTTGTCCAAAGGGGCCAGACCCAGGCTTAAAGTCAAGACAGAACTTTCCATTTATAGTCAACGCCCAAACACCAGAGATGGCCTGGAAAGGATGCTAAGGTCATGATCAAAGACAGAAATTGAACCCACATGAAACCATAGATCCAAGAAGGAGAGAACAAGGTGAACTGAGGTATGAACCCAAACTGGAGCACAGAAGGACTGGAAGTCTGGAAAGCAGAGGACTCAGAGCAGACCCAGGAATGAGGAGGTGGAAGAAACGGGCACACCTTCCAGAGCCCTACTGGAGAGTAGCTTTTTCATTTCTTCATAAATTCTATGGGAAGTCAAGACTGCATAGGAGTTAAGTCACAGACCCTGGACCCACACTACCTGGCTTTGAAGCCTGGCTTTGCCATTTATTAGCTCTGTGATGTTAATCAGTTGCCTCAACTTCTTAAACTGCAAAAAAGAGATAATAATGCAAGTTCTAACCCACATAATTATTGCAAGGATTAAGTAAATTAATGTCTATAAAGTTTTTAGAAAATAGTCTATTTAAAAAAGCCATAAAATTAAAATTATAGATACCCATGTACCCTGCATTAAGTCTCAGGGAATAAAAATTACTATCATGATTGGAGCTCTCTTTTTTATTTATTCCTCTTATTTCTCTCAAAAGACACCTCAATCTTGAAATTGAGATTCATCATCCCTAAGCCCCTGCCTCCTGAGAAATCTGTATGCAAGAAGCAACTGTTAAAACTGTATATGGAACAACATACTGGTTCCAAATCAGGAAAGGAGTATGTCAAGGCTGTATATTGTCACCCTGATTATTTAACTTATATGCAGAGTACATCATGGAAAATGTTGAGCTGGATGAAGCACAAGCTGGAATCAAGATTGCCGGGAGAAATATTAATAACCTCAGATATGCAGATGACACCACCCTTATGGCAGAATGCAAAGAAAAACTAAAGAAGCTCTTGATGAATGTGAAAGAGGAGAGTGAAAAAGTTGGCTTAAAACTCAACATTCAGAAAACTAAGATCATGGCATCTGGTCCCATCACTTCATGGCAAATAGATGGGGAAACTATGGAAACAGTGAGAGACTTTATTTTCTTGGGCTCCAAAATCACTCCAAATGGTGACTGCAGCTATGAAATTAAAAGACGCTTGCTCCTTGGAAGAAAAGCAATGACCAACCTAGACAGCATATTTAAAAGCAGAGACATTACTTTGCCAACAAAGGTCCATCTGGTCAAAGATAATGGTTTTTCCAGTAGTCATGTATGGATGTGAGAATTGGACTATAAAGAATGCTGAGCGCCGAAGAATTGATGCTTTTGAACTGTGGTGTTGGAGAAGACTCTTGAGAGTCCCTTGGACTGCAAGGAGATCCAACCAGTCCATCCTAAAGGAAATCAGTCCTGAATATTCATTAGAAGGACTGATGCTGAATCTTGAACTCCAATACTTTGGCCACCTGATGTAAAGAACTGACTCATTAGAAGAGACCCTGATGCTGGGAAGATTGAAGGCTGGAGGAGAAGGGGTTGACAGAGGATGATATGGTTGGATGGCATCACTGACTCGATGGACATGAGTTTGAGTAAACTCCTGGAGTTGGTGACGAACAGGGAAGCCTGGCATGTTGCAGTTCATGGGATCACAGAGTCAGACATAACTGAGCAACTGAACTGAAGCATTTTTATATTCCTTTATATGAATAGTTGTATCTCTTAAGTAATGCATAATTTTATTTTTTATATTTTAAATCATATGTAAAGGCTTTATGCTTTATGTATATATCTGTTCCTTGTTCTGCTTACTTAATTCATCTGTGTTGATATAAGCAGTTCTGGGTCATATATCCAAGTCATTCCTATTATTGTTCTAGTATTCCCAATGGATGCCTGCACCATGATTTATTTATCTGCTCTCCTGTCGGTAGTCACTTAAGTTGTTCTACTATTTGCTATTCTAAGCATTCTTGGACATATTTCTTAGCAAATGAGTTAGAGTTCTAAGCTGATTTAGAAGTGAAATTTCTGAGGTTTAAGGTAAGCTTATTTCATATTTACTTGATATTTTTTCATTATTATTTTAAGGTTATTGGCACTCAGTGGTTAGGACTTCATGATTTCACTGGAGGGTTTGAGCCCCAGTAGGGGAGCTAAGATCCCACATACCACACATTGAGGTCAAAAAACAAAACAAAACAAAAAACTGTTCTTTTAAGATATTTAGACAAAAATCATGTCATCATCAACACTATACTGTGCTAACTATTACTGCAAGTCCTTTGCCAGATTCACCTGTTTAATCCTTATAACAACACTGTGTGGGATATTATTTCCCTAACTTTACTGAGGGTAAGTTCAGCAATTCTCAGATCTCACAATTGGATTCACACCTAGATACACCACTTTCAGTACGTAAATAAGTAAGTGAAAGTCAGTCAGTCATGTCTGACTCTTTTCAACCCCATGGGCTATTCAATCCATGGAATTCTCCAGGCTATAATACTAGAGTGGGTAGCCTATCCCTTCTCCAGGGGGTCTTCCCAACCCAGGGATTGAACCCAGGTCTCCCACATTGCAGGCAGATTCTTTACCATCTGAGCTACCAGGGAAGCCAAAGAATACTGGAGTGGGTAGCCTATCCCTTCTCCAGTGGATCTTCCCAACCCAGGAATTGAACTGGGATCTCCTGCATCATAGGCAGATTCTTTACCAGCTGAGCTATTATGGAAGCCCCCAGTTCCAGAATTGTGCTAAATGAAAATGAGGTAAACAAAAAGCCAAGAAATTCTGACCGAAAAGTATCACAAAGCAGATAAAAAGGTTTAATTGCAGAAGATGAGACTTCATATAATCCAGTATGACCTCATCTTAACTAATCACATTTACATAGACCCTCTTTCTGAATAAGACCCAGTCTGAAGTTCCAGGGTAGACATGAATCTTACGTGGGGGAACACTATACAACCCAGCAAAGGATTCCCCTCTATCATCTGCGGCCAAAGAGAAGAATCTAACCTACTTTCCACAGAGTGAGCCTTCTGATACTCAGAAAGAGCTCTACTATACATAGATCTCCACTTCTGACCCTGGCCACATGTGCCCAACTCAGTCAGGCCATGCTCGCTGAGCACCCAGTAGTTCTATGTCACCAAGAAAATTCCCTCGCTATCCAAGCAGCCCTACTCTGGACACCCTTCCATTTGCCAATATCTTTCACATGAAGGAGTATCTACAACAGATATTGGACAGAGCAGTACCGGATCCAGTAAACCCTAAAGGAAAGAACAAGGAAAGTGAAGTCGTTCAGTCGTGTCTGACTCTTTGCAACCCTATGGACTGTAGCCTACCAGGTTCCTCCGTCCAAGGGATTTTCCAGGCAAGAATACTGGAGTGGGTTGCCATTTCCTTCTCCAATTAAACCCTAAGAGTTGTCCTAACCACTATTGTTATGACTGGGTCATGACTACATAAGCCATACATTCTAGATCATTCAAGAAAGTTGAGTAATAGTTCTAGCTCTGTCTCCAACTTTGTAAACAGAAGTAAATCAAGGTTTCTGTGCTTAAATTTCTTAACCTTTAGAAAAAGAAATGCTTGCCCTAACTTGTTTGACAATGGTGTTGTGAGAACACACATCAGATTGGTACAAAACACTCAGATAAAAATGAACAGGAAGAATGTGACTAAACAACCACAGTGCAATGGAATTTAATTTTCTCTTATGCCATGGGGTCCTTGGATTATCCAGTGAAATCTATGGTTCACCTCTTCAGAAAATGCACATAAGCATGGGCACATACATATACCTAAGTTTCAGAATAATTAGGGAAAAAATTACCCTGGAGTCCAGACACAGTTTCTCTTCATTCTTTAATTAAGAGGTGATATTGAACCTGAGCATTAGATGAGTATAACAAATAGTATTCCCCTTTGGTTCACAAGTGGTTGCTCCAGTTTAGAACTGAGGTTACTAAGCCAACCAGGAACCCCAGCACAACATGTGGTCAGAGTTGGAGCAGAGTGGAAATTTTTTTTATTGAATTGTCTACAGATCTCCAAAGTGAAAGAGTTTGGTGCCCGTTTTCATATTTTCTGCCTCCCCCTCTCCCCTTTAATATCTCCATTTCAGCAGAAATTCACTCATCTCTCTCTGAGAGGATGAAACTGATCCATTAAAGTAATCCTCACTAATTTGCTAGAAAATTAGGGTCTAGGATTAGCCAAGGGGTCAGTCTTAGGAAAATTCACTGCAGTCAGAGGAGCATCAGTATCTAAACACGTGATTTACTAGTAATAGGATTTCTGATATTGGTGGTGGAAAAAATTTGGGGAAAAATTTCTTGTCCCCTCAAATAATGTATTTTTTACACAATTTTAACATAATTTTATGTCCCCCAGAAAGGCAAACTACTTCAGTATTTTTGCCTGAAAAATTCCATGGATGGAGGAACCTGGTGGGCTACAGTCCATGGGGTCACAAAAGAGTCAGACACAACTTAGTGACTGAACTTGCATGCATAGTATTTATATAATCTCAAACTACCCAAAGGATTATATATAACTTCTTCTCTCAGGAATGTACATAACTTCTTTGTCTTCCCACCAAAAGCCAAAATGGGAAGGGAAGACAGGACATTCCCATTTTATGACATTCCCATTTTATACGTACTAAAATTGAGCCCTTTAGAAATTAAAAGACTTGCAGACATTTGCAGTTTAGTAGGAGATGGAGCCTGGACTTTAGTTCAGATCTGATCTTAAATCCCATGTTTCTTTGCTATATCAGAAAAACAATTGTATACATAAAATACAGTTTTAATTTTCAAATGGCCTCTTTGAAGGCAAGATGTAAAATGACTTCAGGGGTAGTAGAGGAGGAGTCAGAGGTCCTACAGTCTTCTCTCTTTATGGGTAACCTTAAACTGGGTGCAGGGCAGAGTTGACAATCACCTCCACTTGCTCAAAAATGGGAAAAAATTCTGTCCTTCACTATTGGATGCCTAAGATCTATTTAACACTGGCCAGTGCCTTTCACTTTCACAGTGCCAGGGTTGGAAATGCAAACACCTGGGTATAGGTGCATGGGAATGGCTAATATCAGGTCTTCCTCTGAAAACAAGTCTTCATAGGAGGCAGCAGGGAGAGAAGTCACCACCAGAACCAGGATACCACCTCAGGATTCAGAGAGTCAAGGGGAAGGAGAAAGGGCATATCTTATCCAACCAGTCCATCCTAAAGGAAATCAGTCCTGAATGTTCATTAGAAGGACTGATGCTGAAGCTGAAACTCCAGTACTTTGGCCACCTGATGCAAAGAACTGACTCATTTGAAAAGACTCTGATGCTGGGAAAGACTGAAGGTGGGAGGAGAAGGGGACGACTGAGAATGAGATTTGTTGGATGGCATCACCGACTCAGTGGACATGAGTTTGAGTAAACTCCAGGAGTTGGTGATGGAGAGGGAAGCCTGGCGTGCTGCAATCCATGGGGTCGCAGAGTCGGACATGACTGAGCGACTGAACTAAAATGAAAAGACCAATAACACTGGCTTCCTCTCACCCTCACTGTTTTCCCTCGACACACAGTCCTCAGGGCTCAGAGAGGAACAGAGTGTCTTCTTGACCACAGGAGAAAAACGGTGTTTCTCAAAGAGGGTCCCCAAGACCACAGCCTCCGAATGACCAGGAAGAGCTGGTTAAACATGCAGATTCGCATGTACTGCATGCCTCGCCTCCCCCACCAACCCACCCACACACCTTTCCAGGCTCTGGGGCTGGGCCCAGGAATTTTCCCTGGAGCAAGTCCCCAGGAGGCATGTGGTAAACAGTAAAGTTTGAGAACTGTTGTTCTAGAGGCCAAAGAAGAAGAAGAAAACACAGATGAGAACCCACTTCTGAAAGACCCTGAGGAAAACGCCTCAGAGAAATGCTATTTGATAGGGTTTCTATTACAACTCTCTTCTTTCCTGACCTGAAAAATTCTTGGTGTATTTTTTTCACCTTTTTTTTTTTTTTAACCTTGATGGGTCTTCCTGCTTTGTGCAGGCTTTCTCTAGTTGCAGTGAGCGAGGGCTACAGCCTCTTTGTTGTGGTGCAAGAGTTTCTCATTATGGTGCCCAGGCTCCAGGCGCCTGGGCTAAGCCCTCAGTAGTGGTGACTCGCAGGCTGTAGAGCACAGGCTCAATAGCTGTGGCAGAGCGGGCTTAGTTGCTCCCCTGTTTGTGGGATCTTCCGGGACCAAGGATCAAACTTGTGTCCCCTACATTGACAGGCAGATTCTTATCCACTGCACCAACAGGGAAGTCCACCTGGAGTACATGTTTTTTAAATGTGCAAATCTAAGTATATATCCACTGTGTGTGTTAGTCGCTCAGCCACGTTGGACTCTTCGACTCCATGAGGTGTAACCTGCCAGGCTCCTCTGTCCGTGGTATTTTCTAGGCAAGAATACTGGAGTGGGTTGCCATTACCTTCTCCAGGGGATTTTCCTGAGCCAGGGATCGAACCCGGGTCTCCTGCATTGCAGGCAGACTCTTTACCATCTGAGCTACCAGGGAAGCCCATGCATATATCATTTCACTTATATGCACAAATGTGATCTATAACTATATCTGCATAAAGACTCTTTTTATTTTTATTTTTCCCTTTTAGCAGTGCTCTCCCTTTCTCCTCTCCTTGTTTATCCTCATCTCCACTGGGTCCCCAGTAATCTGTACTGCAGTCCAGTATCTGGTCTCCCTGATAACCATGTATACAGACTCACACACACACACTCAAACCTACATAGATGAATGTTGCTTTTTGTATTACTAAAGTAGAAACATATTTTACATTTTTTCTATATTTGCTTTTCTTACTCAATACTGCCTAATAGAAATCCTCCCATATTACAAGGTTCAGCTCCAATGTATTCTTTTAAGTGGTTGCATATGATTTCAGAGTGCAGATGAATCATAAATTATTCATTCATTCCCTATTGACAGACGTCATTTTTTCTTAGGTTCCAACTGCTACGGACACTGCAGCAATTAACATCTTTGTATTTTTTAGGTATGTTTTACTTCTAGGGGTTGCATTCTTGTTCACAGGATAGAGAGTTGTATAAGCATTTGCTACAATAATAATTGATATTAGCATTTTTCAGGATTACACATATTTTTAACAACTTTCTAACTTATTTTCCAAATAAGGTAGTATTTTAATGCATAATTCACATGAGAACTCTTTTTCCCTTTACAACTTCTCATTATAAAAATTTACATTATTAGCAAAATGTAGCAAGCTATGTAAATCTATCATGGAATTTTTAAATGTTCTTCACATTACATCATTCTAGCTTTTCCAGGAACAATTGCATTTCACTAGTGTTTCGCATCACAAGCAAATAACAAATACTGAGTTCTGAGGTGCTCTACAGGTGCTAGAGCAGGAAACAGCAACCCACTCCAGTATTCTTGCCTGCAAAATTACATGGACAGAGGAGCCTGGTGGGCTACAGTCCATGGGGTCACACAGAGTTGGACACAACTGAGCATGCACGCCACACACATACAGGTGTAACCAAGAAAACAAAGAAAAGCAACCAACAAAGCAAAACAGAAATAGCCTGCCTTCAGTGAGACTATCCTCCACATATTTTGGATTTTAGATAAAGAGATAGATGATACGGAAAACTCTCCAATATTTGCCCTGCCTTGCCAACAGCCAAATCTGATAGCGCCAGTTTATCTGCATCTATGAAGGTGCAGAACAAATGAAGGTCAAAGAACATTTTCTGGGAACAATAACCATTCTTTTCTTTTTTTTTAACAACACTGAGGAGGGAAGGGGAAAAAAAGTGACCTTGTTAGAGCCACAGACTTCAACCAGTCCTTGTTTGATTAGAATATCTGGAAGCATCCAGCAAGGCACCAAGGTGCACAGATGGCTTACCCATGGCCAAGTCTAAAGAACCATTTACAATTCATGGGAAATGGCAGGATTCAAAATGGAATGGTTAAGGAAGATGAGAACAGTAAGGAAGGAGATAGAAGAAGGCCAGGAGCAAGAAGAAAGAAAGCCTTAGGTCTGCGAGCTGAAGGGGGAAAAAGCCAGCTTAATTATGGAAGAAAAGACATACACATAGGAGAGCTCACACAGGCAGAGTTGCTGTGGAAGCACATTCCAGGAAAATCTTAAGAGATTACTTTAATAATAAACCATGCATTCTTCAGCAAGCCATCACGAGATTAACTACCCCTTTCCTCAGCTGGGAACAGTCGTCAGTTTAGGGTTTTGTTTTTTTTTTTTCTTCCTTCTCCCTCCCAAGCAGCTTTTGTGCAAGGAGAGTCATGCAAGGACCATAGCTTTTCAAGCACTGCACTCAAGTTTCCTCACCTTAATTTTCCAAACATTCATTTCAGGAGTGATAAGAAAAGACCACGGTTTAGGCAGGGTTACCATCTGGGTGGGCTTGGGTGTGATTCTCCAGCTGCGAGCGTGTTCATTTTAGATCCACTGAAAAGCCAACAGCTTCCATGGGACAAGGTACCCTGTCCTACCAGGGATAAAAAGGGTTATGTTTATTTTCATTCTTCTCTCTTTTTTTCTTTCTTTCTTAATGTGAGGACAGTGAATTACTGCCAGAAGCAATATCAGAGTCCTAGAAACATAAAAACACACTTCAAATCAAATCAGAGCTCTCTACTGTCAACTCAAGATTTCTGTATGAAATGATAGAGCTGTCCACTTGAAGCTGTATGTATGAGCCCACTGCTCAAAAATGAAGTGTTTTCATCAAAATCTTCTCTTGAAACTGCAACTCATGGCAGATGAAATAATTTTCTCTGGCCTCTTAGACAAATCCCTTCCATTTGGTGGAATAGAGCAAACATAAGTCAACATTTCTTGATAAGAGTCTTTCAATTAAAAAGAAAAAATAGATGTGGGTGGTCACTTCTGAGAAAGTGTTACATAGTGAGGTTAAAAGAGAGAAATTTTTTTTCCGCCTCAAATTATCAAAGCCTGTATGTGCCTGAAATCAGCTGTCATTTTTCTAACTACTTAGCTTTGGGAAATGAAACCAACCTTCTGTACTCCTGGATCTTAGAAATAAAGCACCAGGTCCTAAGATATATAAGAATTAAAGTTCTCTGCATAAAAGTTATAATAGTCCCAAGACTGAATTTTATATACCTCTTGTCATTCACACAAAATCATTTTCTTAATAATAGTAAGTTACCTCAGAGGAATATTGAAAGCTGTCAGCACCACCCTCCCTTCCCCTATCTCCCCAGATGTGAGGGGGTGAGACAGGTGGCAGAAACAATGAAGGTCCAAAGAGGTAGTGTTCTCATTGTTACCGGGTTTTGCTGCTCTGCAACCCTAGCTCCTGGGCTGTTCCAAATCTGACCTACTTGAGAGCAGGGACTGTCACTCATACTGATTTGTCCCAAATTACACAGTGGCTTTGCAGTCGGGGCTAAGCTGGAACCACAAAACACATCCTTGGTGTCCCATGAGCCCAATTTGAGCCCCCGGTTTCCAGAGATAAAATGCAAATCCAGTGTGTGTTGCTTACTCAATAAAATCAATTACCCCCTCCCATCCAAGTCACAGTTTAGTATTTTCACATTTACTACACACTGGAGGCGCCAGTGGTAAAGAGTCTTCCTGCCAATGCAGGAGATGCAAGAGACATCGGTTGGGTCCCTGGGTGGGGACGATCCCCTGGAGAAGGAAATGTCAACCAACTCCAGTATTCTTGCCTGGAGGATCCCATGGACAGAGAAGCATGGTGGGCTACAGTCCATGCGGTTGCAAAGAATTGTACACAACTGAGCACGCATGCCAAACACTGTCTCAGACTTAAAAAAAGGAAGGAAACAGACACATTTTCACAAGAATAATTTCATAATTCTTAAAAAGCAGCAAAGCTTCTGGGGATGTTTTACAATTGTTTGTGATTTTAAAATATGGAAAAGATGAATCCCCAGCTTGTTAAGGTCCACTAAGTTACAACCATGGAATGCCTTCTACTGCTGAGTATTGCATATTAATATTTTCAGTTTTTTTATTCTTTTTTTTTTCTTTCTTTCTTTTGGCCAAGCCAGGAGGCTTGTGAGATCTTAGTTCCCCCACCAGGAATCTAACCTGTGAACCCTGCATTCAAAGTGGAGTCTTAACTATTGGACCGCCAGGGAAGTCCATTTTCAAATATTTTATTTCTCATATTTCAGATTTTTCTTAGAGATATAGGAAACACTATGGAAATCAGATAAAGTCATATTAAATGTCTACACAGGGATGCCCATTCTGTGGGGGAAGCCAGTAAATAATCTGTTTACATCAAATATATAGCTTACTTAGATCTAAGTTATATAGACCTGCACATTTTTGTTTGTATCAATTTCATAGAGTATTGTTCTATGTGTATATACAGGATTATATTTCACACATAAATGCAGTGTATTTTACATATACACACAGATTACCCACCAATTTACATATACACACAGATTACCTACATCTGCCCTGAAAGAGACATGAATTCCTTTAACCGGGGTGGGAGTGCGCTCACACATGCAACTGTAGAGACAGCAGATTCTGAGCTAGCATCCACAGCCTCTAGCCAGGAAAGTCAGGAGTAAAGGCAGCCCTTTGTTCCAAGGGCCCCATGGGGTTCGGATGACTTGGGACGCCACATCACTGGAAGCGGCAGTCCAGAGAAGGAATTTTTGAGATGAAGGTCGCTGGGTCCCACCCCTTTCCTGCGGGGTTTCCCTTTCCTGTCCTTAAGCGCACTCTCCCCGGTCCCTTGCCTCATCCCCGCGAGCCTGGGCTGCGGACGGCGCCCCGACTCCCTACTCCTCCCCTTAACTGGGCTCGGGGCGATCGCCCCCCGCTGGTGGGGCTCCCGGCTCCCCGGAGCCGGCTACTTTGCGCGGCCCCAGCTCGAGTTAATAAACAGTTAAGTTTGGAAGACTCAGCAGACACGTTGAGGGGGAGTTACCCAACCCAGGCAGCAAAAACATCCCGGCGCATTCCTGGGGAGTCCAAAGCTGCCAGCATCTGATTAGAACCATATCTCGCCGGGAGTGGCCCGCGGCTCCGAGGCTCCCGGGCCGGCGGCTATTTAAGCGCGGCAGCCGTGTGGGCAGCGCGGCAGCCAGGAGGCTCGGGCACCGAGGAGTCATGCTCGCATCGCAGAGGCGCTAACTAGACTGTGAGTAGCTCTGGTTCCTTCTTCCCTTTGGCCCCATTTTTGGCGACCTCCCTCCCTCCTTTGCTCTTTTCCCCTTTTGGGATGCAAAACTGGGACTGTTGGGGCGTCTTATTAAGAAGACGGCGGCGTACTTGGCCAGACGGGCGCTTTTGTGGCCTGACATCCGAGGAATGCTTCCACGGAAAGCCTTTACTTTTGGGGTCGGACTCCAGATGTCCAGCTAGTGACATGTAACAAGCGCCTCCCTTGTGTGTGTGTGTCTGTCTGTCTGTCTGCTTGTTCAAAAGCCCTTCTGGTGTGGCTGCTGACCGCCTAATTAACTCCTCCAAGAGTGTTTATTTTTGCCGTGTGACAAAGGCTGGGGACCTGGTTTGTACCCACGAGAAGCTTTTTCCCAGTGACTGACAATGTGTGGCGTTAAAATGTGAACTTTGTCTTACACCCGCATTCTTAAGAAAGTATCTGCCCAAGAGACTGAACAAACTTGTTTGAAATCCTCCGGGGATTTAAAAGGTGTTTGCCTGCTTGCTGTAATCTAGAAAGATTAAGGATGAATTTTAGGAAGGGGGGAAAAGAATGAATGGGTTAACACCGTGGAGCCGGGTTTCATAGCATGGAGCTGACTGTGTTATTTGTTCCTGCCGTCCTTCCCTCTTGACTTAATTCTTAGCAAGGAATTCAGGTCCGCAGTCAGTTTTAGCAGGGAGCCCTTTGAGTCCAAAGGGAAATCTAACTAGATTAAATAAAAATGCTTAAAGAATCTGGATGTTATCTCCACCCCCACCTTATCCTCTTTTTTTTTTTTTTTTTAGTTTGTGTTTGGAAGGAAGAGAGGCGCTCTGTAAAACGAGAAGAGCAGAAATCAGCTTCCAGACACATGGAAAGACTTAAAAATTCTGGAGGGGCGACTTCATGAATAGTAAATGTTGTTATTGCACTATAAAGTGACTTAATGAAAAAATTTCTGGCTCTAATCAGACAAAGCAGGGGAGTGAGGTAGAAGGAGGTGAGACAGAAGTAACTCAAATAGAAGGAATGGCTGAGGAAAAGAAAGCAGCTGCAAAAAAAATGCCTTCGAGATGTCCAATAAGGCTCTCGAAATGGCTTTGATGGGATTTTAATTGATCTTCCTGCAGGCTTGAGGTTGGCTCCCCACACAGGAGCATCTCCTGGCTATTGGTGAGGGAAAAAACTACTGGGAATAGGGGAGCTTGACGGCTACCAAAAGGCTTGTCTCCCTTGCTCTGGGTCACCTGCACCTGGCTTCTTAAACCAGCAGCCAGACCTTGATTAGGCTACTCTTCTCCAGGGCAGGTGCCCACTCTACCTCTCACCAGGTTCTGTCTCTTTTTTGAGGGGAGATGGGCCTCCATGACACTGTAAGAAAGTTTGTTGCCATGAGAATTCACCCCTTTTGGTTGAAGTGCTAGGTATGTGGCTACACCTAATACAATGTGCAATCTTGTCGGAAAAGCACAAAGGAGGCCTGGTGGATTACTTTCCAGTGTGTATTTCTGGGACAGATTACTTCTAAATCCCTCGTCAGTCTCCTCCTAAGGCAGACTGGATTCTTTCTCCTGTTGATGATGAATAACTTCATTTTCCCTTCCCTTCCCACTCCCAGCTCTCTTCCTTCTTATCCAAATGGACGCCCTAGAAATAAGTCCTTCTCAAGCTCTACCCTCCTCCATTTTAAAATAGAAGGTAGAGGACTGTCTCCCAGCTTTCAGCTCTGACACATAGGTAGCTGCCATTCTGGTGGTCTTAGACACAAGCTGATTTTCTCCTGAGGATGTGAGAGATGGAAGGGAGTCCCATTGCTTATTCAAGGCCTTGCCTCATTGTTAAGGGCAGAAATTAGGATCTGCATTTCCACTCAAGACTTTTTATAGTTGTGGATTCAACTAAACGTCCAAATTCCTGTGCCTTAGGCTTGCTCCTTGCTTTGCCTGAAAGGTCAAATGACTTTCAACCACCTTGTTTGGGTTGAACAGAATTGCTTTTGAGACGCTTGTTGGCATGAAGGGACCCCAGGAAGCGGCTGTCCAGGTGGTTGGGGTGACCTTTATTTTCCTGCTCAGCCATGCCTCTGTTACCTGAGGATTTACAGAGAGGAAGAGCGAAGCCTCGGTCATGGCTCCTGGTCAGTAGGAGGCTTTGTGGAGACATGGACTCTTGGTGGTAGAGCCAGTAAGTGCTGTTTTATTTCCCATCCTACCCTCATATGTCTGTAAACCTACACTAGCTACCGCAGATATTTTTTACCTAGGTAGTTGTTTTTTTCTGGCTGCATTATGTTTGTTGCTGTGTGCGGGCTTTCTCTAGTTTCGAAGAATGAGGGCTACTTACTGTTTGTGGTGTGTTGGCTTCTCATTGCAGTGGCTTCTCTTGTTGTGGAACAGGGACTAGAGTGTGGGCTCAGTTAGTTGTAACACGTGGGGTTAATTGCTCTGTGGCATGTGGGATCTTCCCAGACCAAGGATCGAACCTGTGTCCCCTGCATTGGTAGGCGGATTCTTAACCACTGGATCACCAGGGAAGCCCACCAGGGAAGCCGTAGTTTTGAAGGTTCCATATGTTTCCCTTCCTCAGTCTTTCCTAACTTGAGGATTTAATCAGTGTTTTTCTTAAAGACAAATCTAAGATACTTAAATACTTAAAAAGGCTACCAAAGACAGAGCTCCAGGGTGCTAAGTTGCCCTAAGGAGAAAAGACTTGAAAGTGGACCGGTTGAGGAAGTTTTGGTATTTGACCAAACGCCTAGGGCTCTTTAGGGCCCAGGAAGGTGGCTCAGAGGGTAAAGCGTCTGCCTGAAATGCGGGAGACTGGGGTTTGATCCCTGGGTCGGGAAGATCCCCTGGAGAAGGAAATGGCAACCCCCTCCAGTATTCTTGCCTGGAGAATCCCATGGATGGAGCAGCCTGGTAGGCTACACTCCACAGGGTTGCAAAGAGTCGGACACGACTAAGCGACTTCACTTTCTTTCTTTCACTTTCTAGGGCTCTCTACTCTCCAGGGGCTTCCCTGGTGGCTCAGTGCTAAAGAATCTACATGCCAATGCAGGAGACACAGTTTTGATCCCTGGGTTGGGAAGATCCTTGCAGTAGGAAATGGCAACCCACTCCAGTATTCTTGCCTGGAGAATTCCATGGACAAGAGGAGCCTGGCAGGCTACAGTCCATGGGGTCTCAAGAGTTGGACATGACTGAGCATGCACATGCCCTCCAAGCAGAACCAGGATGAGGACTGGCAGTATGAAACACCTGAGGAACAGGATGTGATATCTAAAAATTCTCTGGTGCTGCTGTGTAATTCTAAAGTTGAAGCCGTGCCACTGAATTGCACAGAGGTTGGCCAAAATCACATTTAGCTGAAATAGCTGTAACCCCAGATCTCTGTATTTAAGGGAAACCTAACTCATGGTTATGTATCCTGACTGGATTAATCCTGTGACTCAGAAGGAAAGCAGGCCTTGGAGTCCCCTTCTTCTACAAAGAACACACTGATTTCCTGTGAGGGGAACAAATATGCTGAGAGTGAACACAAAGCGCTGGCCCACAGGCCGTTTCTGCCTCCCACCTAGCTAAGCCAGGGAGTGGTGGTGAGCAAGTGGGTTCTGCAGTCCTATGGCCTCAGTTCAAATCCCAGGGACTGCACTGCTGCCTGTGTGACCTTGAGCAAATTGCATCACTTCTCTGTACTTAAGCTTTCTTATCCAAAGAGAATAATACCTACCCACAGTTTTGCTGGGAAGACTGTTAATCTAATATGCTTAGACTCCTATACTCCGTTTGTTTTGTTTTCATTTTGCCTCCTGAACTGCTGAATTACATATCTTTAGTGAAAATTATAGGCAGAATGCGGAATATCTTTGTCAAAGTTGGACACTGCCCATCTACCTGAAAAATGTTAATCCCTTAAGCTCTTCATATGAACAAAGCCAGGGAATTTGCTGTGCTTACTCTAAACCAACTGGGAGTTACTCTCTGTTCTCTGCCTGGAGCTTGCAGTTTGGTTTGGTCAAGCTGATCTCTGGTCTCATTTCAGTCTTTCCCCCCACCCCCAGACTCCCTACAGAGGGGGAGCAGTCCTTCCCTAAGAAGTCAGCATTGGAGTAAAAGGAAGGGGGAAGGGAGGGACCCCTGTACTAAACTGAGGAACTAGACTAGAAATAAAAAGCCTTCTAAGTACCTAGAGCCACATACTGTCCTTGCCCATAGAGCTGGGCAGGTTGCCATGGTTACTCCCCTTCCCAAATCTTTTTCCTACCTTGGAAGGAAGCCTGCTACCTTAGGGTAAGCAAAATCTGAACAAATTGCTTCCTGGTCTAAAAATGGAAGTTACTTTTTTTTCTTTAGTGAGATGGAATGTCCTCTCGACCTACCTCATCTTTCCCTTCTAAACTTATTTTAATCCAAAACTTTACTCCTAATTGTCCAACTCCAGCTCATACTTACATCATCACAGTAAAGAAAAAACATTAAGACTTATAAAATTTCAGGAACATAAAAGCTGCTGCCTCAATGTAGAAGCAGCCCAGCAGTGTCTCTCTGCTGCTATAAGTTATAACTTAGCCTCTGGGATAGCTAGGGGCAAGTGACCTTTAACTTCTTCAAACTGGTAAGAACTTTGTGTCAACAGAGCAGCCCCAGTGAATGTTCAGCTGCAGGGAAGTTACCAGGAGGCAGAATGCATAAGGCTGTCACTTAGATATTTAGGTAACCACAAAGGAGAAGGAGCTGCTGGGTTTGAAAGTAAAAATACTGGAAAAGCTGGGTTTGAAACTTTCTCCAACCTGGAAGAGATTTGGGCAAGGAATTTATGATTGAATGTTTCCTCTGGCTAAAAAGTGACCCCATTTCTCTCTAGCAATGTGTTACTCTGAAACAGACTTAGATCTTTGTGTGACAGATAAACTGCTGGAAGTTCTCATTTAACAGTTAAATTCATTCATTCTTTCAGTGTTGGACACTTAGCTAGAGTGTGTAGTTCACAGATAGAAAGAACTCATCTCAGACTAACTCTCAGAGTGTAGTCCCCAGATCAGCTACATCAGCATCACTTGGCAACTTGTTGGAAATGCAAATTCTTGGTTCCTATCCCAGACCCACGAAACCAAATATGAGCAGTAGGGTCCATCCAGCTGTATTCCAACAAACCCTTCACATGATCTAAGAGAAACTTTCATAACTCAGTTGTTCAATGGAAAGCATAACAAAGTAACTGAATTCCTACAATCATGGAAATAATAAAGCAAAGCATTTAAGCGGAGCTCAGTTTAACTGAATCTTAAAAAGATGAAAAAGCACAGATCCTGATTTTTTTCCCGCTATCTCAAGTACTGCTTTTTTGATTCTAGGAAAACCGATCTACTCCTTAGTTCTATATTACCACCTCGCTTCCAAATTCTTTTCCCTCTTCTGGGGTTTTAAAGGAACATAATTAATCTCCATTTATTAGAAAACTGTCCCCGTTACTTCTTTTTAAAAAAGACTTCAGTAAACTAGATCATTCTTCTTGAGCCAGATGGTTTTCTCTAACCTATAAAACGTTTTATTTTGTTTTTTCATGCCATGCCCAGAGTACAGATGAAGGCCGCTCCATCATGGTAAATGAATCTGTTGCATTTGGTTTTTATAGTGCTTTATGGTTAATGCAGTACTGTTCTTCTCCCATCTGACTTTCACGTTAAATAACTTAAGGTAGAAACAATATCTCCATTTCTTTGCTCCAGTGTGATCAATAGATATCAGCCTGCCCAAGATCATTCCAGGAAAGTGGTAGAGTCAGGATGAAAGCATGAATCTTTATGATTAAAATCTTGATGTTTATCAAAATCCTTAGTAAATACCTTTATGTGAAGTATGTGGCTAGGCTAGCAATGGAAGACCTCCCAGTGAGTAGGAATCTAGAAGAACATTTGAGTTACATGAAGGAAAGAGAGTAGACTCTAGTCCTGCAGTGGAATGACAGCATGGCTGCTTCTTAGGCATGATACTCAATGTCTCTGATCCTGAGTCGCTTCACTTACCTTGCACAACTGTCCTAAGAGTCACCGGTGTTAATCAGAGAGATTGGTGTTTAGCAGAGGTCGCTTCTTAGATTGAAAGATACAAGGGTGTGATGTAGGAGAGAATTAGAACTCTGAAGAGGCAGCAGAGGTTAGTGGTTAAGAACCTGGGCTCTGAACCACAAATGACTGTGTCCATAGTAACTAAGCTGATACAAATGGTCCTGTTTTCATTGTTTGTGGTCGTTAAGCAAACTGAAATCTAGAGATGAATGGATTCGGGCTGCAAACGAGAAGCCCATCTTTCTTACAGACCGTGAAACTATTAAACGTGAGGGTCAAGCAAGAAAATGTGGCAACTCTTCATAGACCGGTACAGGCACACAGATGTTAGCTCTTAAGGCACCTTTCAAATGTACTCTGGGCAGGGCAGTTGCGTCCTCCTGAGGTTAGCATTAATCTATGCCCAAAGAACTGGAAAGTGAAGAATAACTTCCTTAATGGATCTGTGCTGGGTGCAACTGCCCTCCTTGTTCTATTGATAAACATTTCACCCAGTGACCTCACTTATTCTTCATATTTTAAGTGTCCTATTAAGGGAATAAGACCTGTTCTAATCTTCCATAATATGTAGTGCAGATTCTAACATGCTTTTTGTCACCATTTAGTGCAGCAGAAATAAGCCACATGTGTGTGAATATTTGTCAGAGGGTTCACATAGTCCTGTGAAGACTGCTGAACCAGTCTGTCTTTGGGACACAACATTAATCCTGATGGGAAACATAGAACTTAACTTGTAGACCAAAGGATCAGAAATTGGAATGGTACAAATAGTAGGTGCTCAAATCTCCCTTCAAAGAAAATATCAGCTCTGCTTTACTACATCAGCACTGAGTGGTGGTGGTGTGATTTTGGAGTTTCATTTTGGGATTTCTTTTTTAAACCTTTGCCTCTGAAGTCAGACATCTTAAATAAAACCCCAGCTTCAAAGTAGAAAACAAATATGTAACTGATCGAACAGGCTCTTTTGGCCATAGGTGGTTGACAGTATGGAGATTTAATATTGATTGCTCCCTGGACCAAGGTTTGGCTGTTAGCTGAAACTTTTCAGAAGTGTTCATGTACTTGAATTGAAATGATAGTTTTATTTAATGTCCAACCTGTCTTCTGAAGGATATATTGATGCATAGATATTTGCTTGGCTGCCTAATAACTTGTTCTTGGGGTTTTTGATTTGTCAGCTGGTCTGAAATTTTTGTTGATTGTAATTGAAACTTGGATAAAAGTATTTACATCTACTTTCTAGTGGTAACTTTAAATGGTAACTTTAAAGTTAGCATCTAAATGGTAACACCCACTAGGGAACATATAACTGTCAACAATTGCTTCCTACAAGAAATTTAGAGAAAATGACAACCGCTCAAGTAATATATTGTTTTATTATAATTAAATGGTATACAGTAGAGTCCAGAGAAAGAAAAGGACTCATGTGATGATGGACTTGGTCTTTAAATTAATGGTGGAAGTCAGATCAGCAAAGCGAGGAAGAAAAATGTGTTCTAGGCAGAAGCTCATAAATATATCATGCAGATGTATGCCCAAAGAATACTGACTGGCCAGTCTGAACAAGAGAAAGTACAAAATGGTAGAGAGGTCAGAGGTGATAGATTTGAACACAAGAGCTGTATTGCACTGAGCTTTGGATGTCAGGGCAAGAACTTAGATCTTTATCTGCTAAGCAGTAGATCCCTTTATTAAATCAGGAGAACATAATGCTGACTCAGATCAATTAACCTAGCTATCTTCGCAGTAAGAGTTTGAGTGGTGATTGCTCAGCAGTTGAAGAAAAACCTGTATTTCATGAAAAATCAGAAAAGTAAAGATTTTAATATTAAGGAACAAATGGCAACCTTGTATTACCCCTAATATTTTAAGGGCACTACTGTTTACCAGACTGGGGGTGGAGGGGCAAGCGTGGGGGTCAGTTCAGTTCAGTCGCTCAGTCGTGTCCGACTCTTTGCGACCCCATGAGCCGCAGCACGCCAGGCCTCCCTGCCCATCACCAACTCCCAGAGTCCACCCAAACCCATGTCCATCGAGTCGATGATGCCATCCAACCATCTCATCCTCTGTCATCCCCTTCTCCTCCTACCCTCAGTCTTTCCCAGCATCAGGGTCTTTTCCACTGAGTCAGCTCTTCACATCAGGTGGCCAAAGTACTGGAGTTTCAGCTTCAAAATCAGTCCTACCAGTGAAAACCCAGGACTGATCTCCTTTAGGACAGACTGATTGGATCTCCTTGCAGTCCAAAGGACTCTCAAGAGTCTTCTCCAACACCACAGTTCAAAAGCATCAATTCTTTGGCACTCAGCTTTCTTTATAGTCCAACTCTCACATCCATACATGACCACTGGAAAAACCATAGCCTTGACTAGACGGACCTTTGTTGGCAAAGTAATGTCTCTGCTTTTGAATATGCTATCTAGGTTGGTCATAACTTTCTTTCCAAGGAGTAATCGTCTTTTAATTTCATGGCTGCAATTGCCACCTGCAGTGATTTTGGAGCCCAGAAAAATAAACTCAGCCACTGTTTCCAACTGTTTCCCCATCTGCTTGCCATGAAGTGATGGGGCCAGATGCCATGACCTTAGTTTTCTGAATGTTGAGCTTTAAGCTAACTTTTTCACTCTCCTCTTTCACTTTCATCAAGAGGCTTTCTACTTTCTCTTCACTTTCTGCCATAAGGGTGGTGTCATCTGCATATCTGAGGTTATTGATATTTCTCCCGGCAATCTTGATTCCAGCTTGTGATTCTTCCAGCGCAGCATTTCTCATGATGTTCTCTGCATATAAGTTAAATAAGCAGGATGACAATATACAGCCTTGACATATTACTTTTCCTATTTGGAATTAGTCTGTTGTTCCATGTCCAGTTCTAACTGTTGCTTCCTGACTTGCATGCAGATTTCTCAAGAGGCAGATCAGGTGGTTTGGTATTCCCATCTTTTTCAGAATTTTCCATAGTTTATTGTGATCCACACAGTCAAAGGCTTTAGTATAGTCAATAAAGCAGAAATAGATGTTTTTCTGGAACTGTCTTGCTTTTTTGATGATCCAGCGGATGTTGGCAATTTGATCTCTGGTTCCTCTGCCTTTTCTAAAACCAGCCTGAACATCAGGAAGTTCACGGTTCACATATTGCTGAAGCCTGGCTTGGAGAATTTTGAGCATTACTTTACTAGCATGTGAGATGAGTGCAATTGTGTGGTAGTTTGGGCATTCTTTGGCATTGCCTTTCTTTGGGATTGGAATGAAAACTGACCTTTTCCAGTCCTGTGGCCACTGCTGTGTTTTCCAAATTTGCTGGCATATTGAGTGGGATGGGGGTGGGGCTAGAAAAGTAGGATAAATAATTCCCTGACCTCAACATTTCATTGAATTAGGGGAAGATTTCTACATGGATCAGAGGGCAACAATAGGTCAAGTGTAGAGAAATGGTAGGGCTAATGAGAGGTCAGTGAAGACCTCAGACAATATTTCTTTTTTGTTGTTGTTATTTTTTAATTGGAGGATAATTGTTTTACAATGTTGTATTGGTTTCTGCTACACTACATGAATCAATCATAATTATATATTTATATATATATACACATATACTTACACCTTCTTCTTTTCTAGTGAGGTGGTTGTTTGCGTCAGGTGGTCAAAGTATTGAATCTTCAGCTTCAGCATCAGTCTTCCCAATGATTATTCAGGGTTGATTTCCTTTAGGATTGACTGATTTGATCTCCTTGCAGTCTAAGGAACTCTCAAGAGTCTTCTCCAGTTCCATAGTTCAAAAGCATCAATTCTTCAGTGCTTAACCTTCATTATGGTCTAACTCTCACATCTGTACATGATTACTGGAAAAACCATAGCTTTGACTATACTGACCTTTATCAGCAAAGTGATGTCTCTGCTTTTTGGGAGTAGCAGAGGGTGAGATGGTTAGATAGAATTACCGATTCAATGGACATGAATTTGAGCAAACTCTGGGAGATAGTGAAGGATGGGGAAGCCTGTTGTGCTGCAGTTCATGGGGTTGCAAAGAGTCAAATAGGACTTTTCAACTGAACAACAAACAGCCCCTTCCTCTGAGCCTCCCTCCAACCCCACCGCCATCCCATCCCTCTAAGTCATCACAGTGCCAAGCTGGGCTCCTTGTATTATATAGCAGCTTCCCACTAGTTATCTATTTTGTACATAGTAGACACATCTTGGATGGACTTTGAATGATGGGTAGGAATACAAGTAGGTAAGGCAGCCAATGCTATAGCCTAGGGAGATAATAAGAGAAGGTATTGTGTGTGTGTCCATGGTAAATGGAAGCAATCAGCCTCTCCAGGGAACAGGTGTCTATGTATATATTTAGTGTGCATTCTAATTTTGCAAGGCTTTGAATCTCAGGTTGACTTTGAATGGAGGAACTGAACAGTGATGCCTGATTAATATAAAATCAGAAAACCCTGAGGTCTGATAGGGCACCACTATAAGAATTCAACCATGAAGATAGGTCAGGGACAACTAAAGTCTCTTACAATTTAGATTCTCATTGCATCCTTTTGAGAAGATGAAAGGTAGAATTCACCCCACGAAGAGCTTCTTTACTTCAAATATTCTACTATTCTGAAATACCTGTACTGTGTGTATCAGTTCAGTTCAGTTCAGTCGCTCAATCATGTCTGACTCTTTGCAACCCCATGGAATGCAGCATGCCAGGCTTTCCTGTCCATCATCAACTTCTGGAACCTGCTCAAACTCATGTCCATTGAGTCGGTGATACCATCCAACCATCTCATCCTCTGTTTTCCCCTTCTCCTCCCACCTTCAATCTTTTCCAGCATCAGGGTCTTTTCCAATGAGTCAGTTCTTCACATCAGGTGGCCAAAGTATTGGAGTTTCAGTTTCAGCATCAGTCCTTTCAACGAATATTCAGGACTGATTTCCTTTAGGATTGAGTGGTTTGATCTCCTTGCAGTCCGAGGGACTCTCAAGAGTCTTCTCTAACACCACAGTTCAAAAGCATCAATCCTTTGATGCTCAGCTTTCTTTATGGTCCAGCTCTCACATCCATACATGACTACTGGAAAAACAGTCCATTTTTGTTTATTAAAAATTATCAAAATAGCACTGTGTTAAGAGTTGGCTAATTTTGAGGAGCAAGGTATGTGCCACAAAGTAGTACAGCTTTTTTGGAAGCAGGAATTCAGGATGGTGATGAGGGAGGATTGGGAAGGAATGCCAGAAGTAAGTAGAAACAAATTCATTTTTGGTGGAGAGGGAGGAGAGATGGAAATGAAGAGCCATTATGGAAAACAGAGGGCCAGAAGTGTGCCACATTCAGCAGACATGTGAACAGTCTCAGATTCAATCTTAGCTTCATTGTGGATCTTTTAGGTATATCCATGAAGAAAAGAAAATCTGTACTTCTGATAGTGTGCAGAGACACAAATGTTCAGCTTTCCGTACGAGAACTCTGTAATACTATAATAGAAACAGTGGATGCAGCTGTGCACTGCTTTAGGATCCAGATTCTTGTATTTCATGCAGCCAGCACTTGTTGAGGGCCTTGCTATTCAGGGTGATGGGAAGCCATTTTCCTTTTAAAAAAAAAAATTATTTACTTCTAATTGAAGAATAATTGCTTTACAGTATTGTGTTCGTTTCTACCAAACATCAACATGAATCCGCTGTAGGTTTATCCATGTCCCCTCCCACTTGAACAGCCCTCTCGCTTCCCTCCCCTTTTCACTTCTCTAGGTTGTTACGAAGCCCTGGTTTGAATTCCCTGAGTCATACTAAAGCCATTTTCTTGATGAAGGCTGACCTTAACCAAATGTTACCTAATATTCTCTTGGTAATGCTTTTGTAAACGAAGTAGTGCTCTTTAAAGAACCAAAGATACTAGTAGGGACTCATGGTTATATTTTCAAAATATTGATTCATTTACATCCACAGTTCAGTTGTTTGGCCTGATCTGAAAGTGACACTGTTGTACTCTTAGAAAAATCTTGTAATTAAGAGTGCCACAGACTATTTTTGGTTCTAGAATATAGTGGTTTGTGTCATCTCTGAATTGCTTGTGCTTCTGAAGTGACAAAACTGCTGTCAAAGGAGCATGGTGTTTCTTTCCCATGTTTATGAAAACAGCATTGATTCAGGGCTCTAGTTTTAAGATACTTTGCAGGAAACATTGTTGACAGTCCTTAATGATCTAACATATCACAAGATTTCTTTCCTCCCACTGGCTCTGTCACAGAGATGCAATATTGTCTTCCAGATTGCAATATTATTATAGTGAAAAGTGTTAGTTGTTCAGTTGTGTCCCGACTCTGCTCCTCTGTCCTTGGAATTCTCTAGGCTAGAATACTGGAGTGGGTAGCCATTCTTTTCTTTCAGCTGATCTTCTTGTCCCAGGGATTGAACTTGGGTCTCCTGCATTGCTATCCAAGCCACCAAGAAAGCCCAATATTGTTATAGAATACTCCCAAATATTCAATGTAAATATCCCCCGTCTAATTAATGTTTTAAGTAAATGTCATCATTTTAAACTGTCTTGAAAAGGAAAATTATGCTCTTAGACAAAATTTTCATCTTTCCATGGTCAATATTTAAAAGCGAGCAATTTATAGAATTCCTTGAAGTAGTCTAATTTTACCTTCTTTTACTAAACGTTATTAATGGCAGTGAAACATTATAGCCTAATTGGAAATATTTCATCTAAAATACTCAGCTTATTTTACATGCTTATTTTCTCCCCTCTGCCTACACCGTAAGCCCCTTGAGAGCTGTATCTATTTTCGTCACTGTATATATAGCATAATACAGTGTTAGTACACAGCAGGTGTTCAATAAACATTCACCAGGTGAATGACTGACTCAAGCTACTCATCTGCAACATTATTTGGAATTTATTGTAAATTGAGCAGATGGGGAGCTTCAGCTTGCCTTATCTTTGGTATAAGCAAAATAGTTTTGAGTCTTTTTTTTTTATTTTAAGGTTATTTATAATGAGCAATATCCCTAGGTTCCTCTAAGTTATATCAGCACAGGGCCTGAGAAAGGCCAACAAGCTGTTACTGAAATTTAACAGATAGCGTAGTCTTTTCAAGTCCTTGGTTTAACCTCTACCACTGGAATGTTCATCATGGCCCTCAAATCTATCTGACCCCATGAACGCAATCACTGGCTGATAATAATCATAGTGGTGAATAGTTCTCAACCTGGTATTTCCTCCAAGGACAGCTTCTTATTCTTCTCCTGTTTCTCCTTTTAAAAGCATCCACCAAACTATTTACTAAAGAACTAATAGAAATTGAGAAAAATAAATGAAACCTTTGGCTCAGTACTGGATAATTAAGGTTATCCCTTTCACAGCACAATTTCTGCTCAAATCAGGGAAGCTGGGTTTTAATTTGTGCGTGCAACTATATTACAGGTAAATATTTTATATCCGTTAGGTTTTTTAAATGCTGACTTTGGTCTCTACAGAGACCTCACTGGATCTAAGGAAACCAATCTGGAAATTGGCATTAGGCCATACTCTGACCAACTTTAAAAATCCTAGCATAGGAGTTTTTGTCAAGCCATAGTGAGCATTTGATTCAAAACTTACTGTTCATTTGTTTTAATGTATCAGGAGCTTTCCTCAACACCTTTGGATAAGTAAACATCAGTTAATGAAGTCTAAGATGACAGTATGGAAGGCTTGCTGTGGGCAGCATTCCACATGCTTCCAGAGATGTTCAAGTTCAATTTGTAGGTTCTTTTAGCTTTTGAGTTTAATTTCAGGTGACTGATCCTAGAGTAGCTTCATGATTCTGTCTTTAGCCCAAGTTAGACTATAGATTTACCTACATTTTAAATATTTCTATATGACAAATTAGCACTTCTCTAAGGAATTTCATTTTAGAAATGCAGAAAGGCACATGTCACCCTAATATCACTATTCTAAATCTATTAGAAGCATAAATCTGGCTTTCACCCTACTGCCACTCTTCTTTGCCAGCATTTCCTTGGTATTGATCCTTCTAGTCTCTCAGTGGTTTTATAGAGAAACATATACACGATGGGAAAATGCTATATATTCTGCTTTAAACAAGGAGCTCTAATGACATGACTACTTTAGTCCGCAGTTGCCTTTTACAAAAGTTGTCCCTTTAGGTGCTCAAATTGCAAATATCACTTTACTTACATAATAAAACTGACGTGAGAATTCTTCTTTTAGGTTTTAGAATGAAAGTTATAAGATGCACTGCCCCCCTCTTTTTTTTTTTAAGCCATCTTTAGGACACACTGTTTATTTGAAGTTTGAGGGTCACCAAGCATCTTAGCTTGGTAAGATGGGATAACCTTGAATCTGACATTTAACATTGTCAGACCTTAACCTTTCAATTAAAAGGCTTTGTTTCCAAAAAATTAGCCACGTAAGTAAATGAAAGAAACCGGCAGTGTTGAATCACTCAAAATGGCAAGTTCATGCAACTCTCCTACTACAAAGCTATCTGGCTCTTTGATGCCATGGCTCCATACACAGACTTGTCACCACCTCGACCTCCACACCATTGCTCAAAATCTACAAGTCTTCTCAGTACTGTCTAGACAAAAGAGAGTTCTGTAAATCCACTCTAATCCAGTCTGACCCACTTTTCAACCTTTTTTTCATAATATAACCCAGCACGGGTCCAGTATTCTAGCCAAGATGACATAAATATCCTTTTCTCATTGCTATCACTTCCTCTTTCCCAAATGTCTTATCTGGCTAACGTTCATTCCACCTATCAGAAGAGCTACAAAAATTCTCTCTTTTTGCCTGTATTGTTCTAAAACAAAGAAATTCAGAGCATAGATATTAGATGCGTGTGACTTTCAGGGAGCTGATTGACTTCTGTACTTCAGCATCCACGCTTGTCAAATAGAGATGACAATACTTTCTTCTAGGACTAAGTAAGAGATACATAGCCTCACACCGGGCAAGTAATAAATATTCAATAAATTTAATGCTGAAAAATATGGTATTCCTTCTGTGTTTCTAAAAAACCTATTAAAGCCATCCCCAACCCTGAACTCCCAACCTACTTTACTCTGCTGTCTTTTTCCAGACCACCTGTCAGCTTCTGAAACCCATAGTCCATTTATGGGTTTCCCATGCTAGAGTGTAAACCCCATAAGGTAAAAAGGAATGAATTTGAGTCAGTTCTAATGAAGTAGATGATCTTAGAACCTATTATACAGAGTGAAGTAAGTAAAAAAAAAAAAAAACAAATATTGGATTATTAATGCATATACATAGAATCTAGAAAGATGGTACTGATGAACCCATCTGCAGGTCAGCAATGGAGACTCAGACACAGAGAACAGACTTGTGTACACAGCAGTGGGAAGGAGAGGGTGGGAAGAATTGACAGAGTAGCTCTGAAACATACATTACCACATCTAAGATAGATTGCCAGTGGGACTTTGCTGTATGACTCAGGGAGCTCAGCACAGTACTCTGACAATCTAGAAGGGTGGGATGGGATGGGAGATGAGAGGGAGGTTCAAGAGGGAGGGGACAGATGTATACCTATGGCTGATTCATGTAGATGTATGGCAGAAACCAACATAATAGAGTAAAGCAATTATCCTCCAATTAAAAATAAATAAATTTAATAAATAAATAAACTCTATAAGGGAATAGATCTTTATTTCACTCACTGATGTATCTCAAGTGCTAGAAGAGTGCCTGGCACATAGTATGGATGTAGATTTATTACCTAGTTGGCACTAATCACTGGCATTCAGGGGTTAACTTTGTTTCCAGGCTCTAAAGTATAATGGCTTTGAGCAGGTATCAATCACTAAACCCTTATGCTTTCAACAATAGCAAAAAAAAAAAAAGCTGCTTGTATTTGAGGGCCTTTTGAATTTTCTAGTAGCGGCTTCGGAGCAAAATCTAGGGTAGCCAGTGATTCACCATCTGTGGGGTCACACGGACTAAGCACAACGCTCTTAAGAGTCAACAGGGGTGGCCTTTGACTCTTAAGAGAATCTCTTAGGTGACGATGAAAATGTAGAATGCAATTTCAGTTAGAGAACCTCAACTCTGGAGAGAATGGCCAGATATTTTATTCACATCCTACTTGTGATGAAAATGAAAGTGAAAGTCGCTCAGTCGTGTCCAATACTTTGCGACCACAGGAACTATACAGTCCATGGAATTCTCCAGGCCAGAATACTGGAGTGGGTAGCCTTTCCCTTCTCCAGGGGAATCTTCCCAACCCAGGGATTGAACCGGGGTCTCCCACATTGCAGGTGGATTCTTACCAACTGAGCTGACAATTAATCTTAAAAGTAAAACTTTGCTTATCTTAGAGAGACTAAGAAAGCATGTTATTGTTGTTCTTCTCACTGTTTTCTTTGGTGAAACTCATTGTCTACATGCTTCTATACATTCTGGTTTTTAAAGCGATTACAACTATATTACAAACTAATATATATAAAATAGATAAACAACAAGGTCCTACTATAGAGCACAGGGAACTATATTCAATATCCTGTAATTATCCATAATGGAAAAGAAAAAATTAAAATTATAAATATATTTCTAATTTCAAGTTTTACTGCAGTAGAAGACATCATTGGATTATAGAAAAGCTTGATCATTGCTTTTTTTAAAGAACTTGTCTTAACCTCCTTGTGTACAATATTGAGTCTTTTTAATAAAGATTGGATTAGGAACTTAATAGCGGCTTTCAAAGACTTGTCTTTGCACAGGGCTATAGAGTTCGGCTAAGGAAACAAATGATCTAATTGCATTCTCTCATGCTAAAAATGCCTACATAATGAGACTAGAAAATAGCAGATGCCACTGTGGAGTGACTCTAAAGACCAACTCTAAGGACCAACTAAAGTTCCTTTTATTTAATGACCATATATAATAAGGATCATAAAGAGAAGCTACAAATGGAGTCCCTTTCCAATCACTTAAATCCATTCATGTTTTCCTTAAGTGGTGGTGGTGGTTTAGTAGCTAAGTCATGTCCGACTCTTGCGATCCCACAGACTCTAGCCTGCCAGGCTCCTCTGTCCATGGAATTCTCCAGGCAAGAATACTGGAGTGGGTTGCCATTTCCTTCTCCATTTCCTTAAGTATTTAAATGTCAATTGCCTAGCGGACACAATTTTGCAACAGGTCATTAATTGTTCAGATGAGATTGCTCTAAATGCTAATGAAACCACTTGCTCAGTGAATCATCGATGTTGACTGTGAAGACTAATCAGAAACCTTTTTGTAGTTGAATATAAATATGATATCTCATAATGGGTCAGAAGGTTTCAGTGGAAGCCCAGCAAAGTGGCTAGTGATAAGGAACCATGTCCACTAGTTCGTGCGTGCATATTATGTCGCTTTAGTCATGTCCAACTCTTTCTGGCCCTGTGGACTGTAGCCCACTCTTCTGTCCATAGGATTCTCCAGGCAAGAATATTGGAGTGGGTTACTATGCCCTCCTCCAGGGAATCTTCCTGACCCAGGGATCGAAGCCACATCTCTTACGTCTCCTGCATTGGCAGGTGGGTTCTTTACCACTAGCACCACCTGGGAAGCTCTACTAGCCCTAGTCTACTAGCTCATCTCATGCTCAATCTGTAGAGCTGTGTGGCACACCCACGATTTGTCATCTTAAGAAGGCAATGAAAACCAACAGGGATGGTGTACATGCAACAGGCCTGGGAGCAGGGAGGATTCCCATCTCATCAGCTTATTCTGAGAAAGTCTTCCCATAGCAAATTAAATTTTTGAGCAATTATTTGCCTTAAAGTCAAGGCTTGACCATGAGGTGATACTTGGTAACTATGAGTGCTAAGCAGGTTATAAATGGTAACTTAATGCAAAAGACAAATATTCAACACAATTTATTTTTTAAAAAATTTTATTGAAATATACTTAATTTACAATGTTGTGTTAATTTCTTACAATTTGTAGTCAAAGCTCTGAGAACTAGAAAACAGATACAGTTCACAGGCTTTTAGCACAACTGTTAGACAATATAGTACTCCCACTATTAAGTTAAATTCATTTAATTGGAAAGGATAGAGGGTTACCCAGTATTAGATTCACACTATCTTAAGCTGCAGATGAATAACACATTTTAACAGACACAGAGACAGATCTAATAAATGTCTTTATAGTCCAGAAAGCCAGAAAAATTATATAGATTGTCCTACTATATAAATTTATCATTTCAAATATGTTAAGCTCTTTGGGAAGTAGCGATTCCTTTGCTTCTATATTAATTGATGGTTTATTTAGTTAATGCATTTGTTGCCTTTATAAAATTTTTAAAGTAATGTATTTATTTTTTCCTGTCCTGTGTCTTCATTGCTGCAAGGGCTTTTCCCCAGTTGTGGCAAGTGAGGGCTACTCTCTAGTTGTGGTGTACAGGCTTGCCTTGTTGCCGAGCACAGGCTCTCAGGTTCGTGGGCTTCCGAAGGTGCAGCACTAGGACTCAGAAGTTGCAGGTCTCTGGCTCTAGAGCACAGGCTCAGGAGTCATGGCACATGGTGCCACAGTGGCTCAGTGCTTGCGCCACAGCATGTGGATCTTCCTGGATCAGGGATCTAACCTGTGTCTCCTGCATTGGCAGGCAGATTCTTTACCACTGAGCCACCAGGAAAGGCCCATTAGATACCCAAACTATGCTGTTTAATCAGGCTAATAGTATAGGTTTATAGGAAACAACCGGAGAAGGCAATGGCACCCCACTCCAGTACTCTTGCCTGGAAAATCCCATGGACCGGGGAGCCTGGTGGGCTGCAGTCCATGGGGTCGCTGAGGGTCGGACACGACTGAGCGACTTCACTTTCACTTTTCACTTTCATGCGTTGGAGAAGGAAATGGCAACCCACTCCAGTATTCTTGCCTGGAAAATCCCATGGACGGGAGAGCCTGGTGGGCTGCCGTCTCTGGGGTCGCACAGAGTCGGACACGACAGAAGCGACTTAGCCGCAGCAGCAGCATAGGAAACAACATACTGCATTAAATATTACTTCATGTAAATATAAAGTTAAGACACTGATTACTTCTTCAATCTTGTAGAAAAAATATCTAGATCAACATTAAAAAACAATCATGTTGGAACTGGACAAGAAAAGTATCATTTTTCTAGGCTCCTCACAAAGTCATTGGTTAATGCCACCTCAGGAACTTATCTTTTGAAAAAGAGAAAATAATAAATGAAACATTCAAGACTTGGGCCTTTGAAAATGTGTATAATGACATAACCAGGACAATTTTCTTAAGTACCTTTTTTTTTTTATGCAGCTGGCACAAATTTGTCATTCCCTCCCCACCCACAGAGCTCTGGGATGATTTTAATATTAGCAGAGATGACTTAAGAAAACAATCCAGTGGACTATATGTGTTAGAAAATCTTCAAAGTCACTCTTTAAATCCCAGAGTAAACTTTTCGACATCTGTACAGATTAAGATGATACTTGAGATCTTTCCTTGTATTTCTTGATTACTACAACCAAGAAAGAAAACCAGTAACCTGTATCTTCATTTTCTAACAACTCTTAACTTCATTCACTGAAACACCACCTCCATTTTAACTTAATTTGCAGACATCACTTAAATGATTGCCAAACGTCTAATAGAAATTGACTTCCTGAAAACTTATTTAGATTATTAACATTTAATGTTTGGAATATATAGGAGTGGCTTTTACCTAAAGGCTTTAGTAGGTATGCTGCTGCTAAGTCGCTTCAGTCGTGTCCAACTCTGTGTGACCCCATAGACTGCAGTCCGTCTTGCCTAGAGGCTCCCCCATCCCTGGGATCCTCTAGGCAAGAACACTGGAGTGGGTTGCCATTTCCTTCTCCAATGAATGAAAGTGAAAACTGAAAGTGAAGTCACTCAGTCGTGTCTGACTCTTAGCGACCCCATGGACCCCATGGAGGAGCCCATCAGGCTCCTCTGTCCATGGGATTTTCCAGGCAAGAGTATTGGAGTGGGGTGCCATTGCCTTAGTATCCATGAATTACTCTTCCCAACTTGTGAATTATATATCAGGATTGCTAAGGTAGATGCCTAGAAGTGTTTGTGGAAGGGAGGACCAGTTAATAATGACGACTTACCTAATAGTAACAGGTTTAATTTGGCTGCTTTCATGTGGATTTATGTATAGAATTCATGAAACTAAGTGTCTCACCTACGTAGACTTTAGAAATGAAAGTCTGATATTAAGTGGTAGATTTTTTTTCTTGTAATTGGAACTTCCTGTGCTCATCTATCTCTGCAGTGAATGAACCATATATACATATTTTGATACTTGGAACACTTTACTACAGACATTGTTCAATGTAGTTGCTTCAACTGCCCAGCAATTAAAATCCCAAAACTGTTTTGTTTAGCATGAATTAGTGTGCTGCTGTTTAGAATTTTTCCACCCCTTGGTTTAAAAATGCATTGATTTATCCCTATATACTTATTTGGTCCAATACCATTTCCCAAAAGATGAGGGAATAATGATGGAGTGTGAACCTTAGTTCAAGGATGCTTGTGCATTTCCACTACTTCCTCCATCTCACTCTGCAGCAACTTCTTAGACTATCTGTGCGCTCACAAGTTCAGAGCAGGTGGTCTAGCTATTTCAGTCCATTTTTAGAACCTGTCACCTAAATTTTCAACACTTGGGTAATATTAATATATCATTGCAAGAAGCAAGAAAGCAAGTTGGTAGGTTCACCTTTCTGCTTATCTAACAGAACTTGCAATTACCTAGGGATTTCTTATCGGTTAACTTATCTAATTTTGCCAGTAACCAAGAAGTAAGCAAATGAGTGTAAATGCATATTTCTTCCAGATGAGTTCCCCTGACCTTTTAGATTTCATTCTGGTGACTTCCTAACCTTCAGCAAGGTAGATTGCTGATGTTGGGAGAGGAGAGGGCTGGTTATCAGGTTGCTGTTTCTCTGTCAACCTGAAATTCAACAAATATTAATAGATAGAAAATTCTTTTTTATTTTTAAATGACTCATTTTTCCTTTATCTTATTTAAAAGCAACCAGATCTTCCTAAAGGAAATCAGCTAAATCATGAAGCATCACTCTTAGAGTGATAACTGATATATCAAGTACACAGGTAATAGTTAACAATAAGTTAACTTACTGAATCACTGTGCTATACACTTGATACTAACACCACATTGAAAATCAACTATACTACAATAAATAAAATAATGTAAAAGTAGTGCATACATATATGCATCAAATGATATGCGGTAGAATGTTCATAGAAGCCCAATTCATAACAGCTCCAAATTGGATAAAATTTGTGGTATATTCATATAATGAGATATGTGGTAATGATAGTGAACAAGATACAACATAGCTGGAACTTCATAAATGTTGTGTTGAGTAAAATAAAGCAGATGCAGAAGCAAGAAAAAAATTAAATAAATAAATAAAATACAGGTGCTTCTAAATAATGTATTTTTTTTTCTTGAATTCTTCTAACATTCAAAATGACTCGTCTACCTTTCAAGGTGACTGTTGTAACGGCAATCAAGTAGAAAGTGGGACCTGTTTACCAGTTAAGATTTATGTGTACAAGAACCATAGGCAAAATCACAGAGGGGCGCAAATGTGTAAACCATGTATCCTGAAGTCCATGTGCTGCGTGTACTACATGGCTGGGCTGACTTCATTCAGGATTACTTCATTTGGGAACGAGAAAGCACAAATTGATGCTGTGTGTTCTAGGAAACAAACTGCTAAGTTTCATCTGTATGATTTATTTAAAAGCTAGCTTGAAATTAGGAAGAGGGATGAGTTTTGTTAAATGAACTTGGGAAGGATAGATATGAGAGCAATCAAGTATTTACTGGTCAATTGGGGAAAGTATACCTAGATATGAGGGAAGATTATTGAAGAAGGTGTGAATAGTGTTCAGTTCAGTTCAGTCACTCAGTCGTGTCCAACTCTTTGTGAACCCATGAATTGCAGCATGCCAGGCCTCCCTGTCCATCACCATCTCCCAGAGTTCACTCAAACTCATGTCCATTGAGTCGGTGATGCCATCCAGCCATCTCATCCTCTGTCATCCCCTTCTCCTCCTGCCCCCAATCCCTCCCAGCATCAGAGTCTTTTCCAATGAGTCAAGTCTTCACATGAGGTGGCCAAAGTACTGGAGTTTCAGCTTTAACATCATTCCTTCCAAAGAACATACACTTAGAAATCAAATGTACGACACTCCTTTTCCCTTGTTCTGATTTATTAGTATTTTGACTACATTTTCTTGAAAGGGACAAACATAATATCCACTGTGCATTTAGGTGCCAAATTCAAAGTAAAAATCATATGTTTCTGTGATTTTGTACCAGCTCCATAATGCTTCTCAAATTACTTCCCCAGAGGCCCTGCAATAGAAGAATTTCAGATGCTTCCATGTTAGTAGTTTGGTCCTTAAAGAAAAAAAAAAAAAAAAAAACCTTAAAAATATTTCATAGATTGCTTATTCTCTATTCTAAAGAGAGTATTCTACTCTCTTCCTTTGCCCTTAGGATGGGAGGGAAGCAGAATGAAATATAGTATCTTTTACTATCTAATAATATGAAGTAAAGTTCTTCTGAATTCAGATTTTAAAACTACAGCTCGGTGTCCCCAGCCTTACCGTGACACCGTGATGACTTTTGTCCCTGAAGCAAGGGCGCTGGTGACCGAGGCAGGGGCTGCTGTCTCTGGTCCCGCCAGACTGTCCAGGGTCAGGGGAGAAGTGCTCTGCAGGGCCCTATCGTGTCCCCACAGGCCCTCAAGTCACACAGCTCTTTCAGTGCGCTCATACGTACCACCCACCAGCCAGGGTATTGTGTGTTCAAAAGTCTATTCAGTCATAACCCTATGGACTGTAGCCCACCGGGCTCCTCTGTCCACAGGATTCTCCAGGCAAGAATACTAGAGTGGATTGCCATGCCCTCCTCCAGGGGATCTCTCCGACCCAGGAAGATCTCTTATGTCTCTGGCATTGGGAGGTGGGTTCTTTACCACTAGCACCACCTGAACCAAGGTACTGAAGCTTGCCCAAAGTGCCAGCATGTCTTCCTGACTGGGTTAGCTGGGGACCCTGACATTGGAGCCCAGTCTTTTTTTGAAGGGTGGGGTGGAGGAGAGGGGGCGTTGCACTGGGTCTTCATTGCTGTGCTTTCTCTGGTTGTAGCGAGCATGGGCTACTCTTCATTGTGGTGCACAGGCTTCTCATTGTGGTGGCTTCCCTTGCTGTGGAGCACGGGCTCTAGGCACGAAGCCCTCAGCGCTGCAGCGTGTGGGCTCTGTGATTATGGTGTGCGGCCCCAGGACGCGTGGGCATCAGTAGCTGCAGCACAGTGACTTAGTTGCCCTGAGGCATGGGGAATCTTCCCAGAGCAGGGATCAAACCCGGGTCCCCTGCACTGACAGGTGGATCCCCATCCATGGTGTCACCAGGAAAGTCCTGAGCCCTGGGCTTGAATCTAGCCTTCGTATTTTTTATCTGTTCCTCAGACATAAGGAGTTTTCCCTCCCCTTCTTCCCATACCTCCCCCCACATTCCCACTCCATGTTGGACCACTTCAATCCACTGGCCGTTTCCCAGACATGTCTTACCTTGATAAACAAATTTACCTACTAAGTTGCCAGCTACCTCTGAGCCTAAAGCCCAAGGTGTATGGAGAAGGGTAACCTTTGTTTCCAAGCCCCTCCTACCCCCTCAAAAGGCATAATTTCCTTTCCTCCAGAACAGTGGATTCCTAAGTGGCGCTAGTGGTAAAGAACCTACCTCCCAATGTAGGAGACATAAGAGATCTTCCTGGGTCGGGGAGATCCCCTGGAGGAGGGCATGGCAATCCACTCCAGCGTTCTTGCCTGGAGAATCCCTTTCCTTAGAATTAATGAGAATCACTCATGGCTCCTTCCATAGGTGATTCGTTCTCTCTCTAATAGAGAAGCAGCTAATAAGGTGGTTCAAGATGGTGCTTAATGACCCATCTGTGAACTTGACTCGAGGGTGCAATCATCACCTCTCTTGCCCACATAGCTCCTGAGGCATGAGTGAAAGCAGATGTTAATGTTGAGACAGTCATACTCTTTAAGGTCAATTAATCCAATCCTAAGCATCATGTATCCGTATTCACAAAAACTCTACATGGTCCATAGACCACAGAGATATTCCAAGTACCTTCTTTCCTAGAGTTTGACTAGGTGTAAGGAGAGTGTCTAGAGTCAGGTTGCTGTGTCTTTGTTTGCACAAGCATATTGACTTGTGCCCAGCTTGCACAAGTTACTCAGTGAATCTACACATTCTACCTTTTCTAATCCTAGTAAAGTCTTCAAATAAATCATTGCACTTGTAAAATTGATCATCTACAATACTTCAGTTCACCTTGTGAGTAATTTTTAGACATTTTTAGTGAACTGGTTGCATTGCACAGTCTAGGGAATAGGCCTTCATTCAGACAATAACATATCAGATATTATATATCTGTTATTATTCAGATAATAACATTAAGCCTATTTGGGGGGCTTCCCAGATGGCACTAGTGGTCAAGAACTAGCCTGCCAATGCTGGAGACATAAGAGACTCAGGTTCAACCGCTGGGTTGGGAAGATCCCCTGGAGGAGGGCACAGCCAACAGCTCCAATATTCTTGCCTGGAGAATCCTATGGACAGAGGAGCCTGGAGGGCTACAATCCTCGGGGTCACGAAGAGTCAGACACGACTGAAGTGACACATACAAGCCTGTTTTTAAAGTCTTAAACTCTCCTAAACACTTTTATTATGATGACTGTTCTTTAGGCTCAGTTAGGAAATACTCCTAATAAAAACTTATTTTAAAAACAAATTGGGTGGAGGTGGGTACAAAATTGAGAGGTCATAATGAGTCAAGAATATTGGAAGTTGCCAACTGAAGAACTCAAACTTCCTACCAGGCTTTAGAAAAAATAACTAAAAGGCCAAGTACTTAGTAGCAGAGAATGTACTGAAATAATGTGAATTCTTTGATCTGTGAGTTGCGTCTCAAGCCTAGCCAAGTACTTTCTTCCAAGCAACCAAATTAGCATTTGTGAGCTAGTTTGACCAGGTAGGACTCCAGCTACCCAGCAAAAGAGGATCTAGTGATACCCTATCATTAGACCCCATAAACTCTTTTTTCTGTTTTGGTTCAGAAAACATCGATTCAAGCTATTCTTCTAATTTATCTTCCTGTTCTTTGGTATATCTATTAATTAGTTCTTGGTTCAGTCTCAATATAATGGGACTTGTATGGACTTCTTAAAAATAATTTTTTTTTTTTTTTAAAAAACAGACTCATACACTCTAAAAATAGGACACTCTAGTCTCATTTTAGGATCTAGATTTTTCCTGGTACCAACTCTTATCTACAACCAGCTGTTTAACAGTTAGACAAGTTATATATTCTTTCTCGCCCTCAGTTTCTTAATCCTTATAATGAAAGGGTATGACGAAATTATTCCCTAGGTTTCTTGCCGTTCAGTAGTCTAACCCACTTGGTATTTATTTCTTTAAGGCAACAAAGGGATTGTGGAAGTTAGACTTATCCCTCAAACTTGTCAGTGCTTTAGAATCATCTGTGAATCTTTAAAATATATTGGTGCTTGCATCTCTTTCCACATAGATTCCAACTTAATGGATCTGGGTGTGTCACGGACTTGGACATCATAAGAGGTCCTCATAAAAGTCTCCCAGGATGTGAGGTAGACCTTTTACGCTGCCAGTGGTGATAATGGAGACCTAGATTTGACTCGGAATTCATTAGAACAGGCCTCTCTGGTAACTTAGTGTAGCTTTTATTCCCATAGTCCTACTCCTGTCAGATGTGTGTGTGTTAGTCACTCAATCATGTCCGACTTTTTGTGACCCCATGGGCTGTATTTCACCAGGCTCCTCTGCCCATGGGATTCTCCAAGCAAGAATACCAGAATGGATACAGTTCCCTTCTCCAGGGGATCTTCCCGATCTAGGGATTGAACCCGGGTCTCCTGCATTTCAGGCAAATTCTTTACCATCAAGCCACCAGGGAAGCCCATTCCTGTCAGAACCTACCTTCTACAGTCACAAAGCCAGAGTTGGACAGGAGGTGGTTCTAACAGTGTTTCTACTTACTAGCTATTTACTTATTGGTCCCACTTGTTCTAAAATCATTTAAGCACTTGGTGTGGAAAAGCAATGTCAACTACAACACAAGACTGCATACCTGACACATAGTCCACGGCTTGCTACAGTCCATGGGGTTGCAGAGAGTTGGACATGACTGAGTGACTGAACTGAACTGTCCATGAAACCGACATGTGATTTAATCATAGTTGCCACTTGTTGAGAGCTTTCTGTATTCAAGGCACTGAGATCTCTACATCAGTTATTATTGATTTCTTATAACAATACTACAAATTATATTCCCATTTTACAGGTGAAGAAATGAATATTAGATAGATTGACTCAAACCATAGAGCTAGAAAGTAGTGAAAATGTGAAAGACTTCTTAGCCTGAACTCTGACCTGCTACACTATCTGGCCTCTTTCCCAAATTAACTGTCTGGGGAACTTTTAACTCTGGTCTGACTTGGTTTCAAAGGCTGGGAGAAGTTTTCCAGTTCAGAGCTTTCTAAGTCCTATCTTTCTGCAGCATCCTTCCCAGGGGTTACAGGCAATGATATGTGCTCTCTGTAAATGCCTAACCAGTGCGTACCTCCTCGACTCAGGCACGTTTTGTTCCTGAGGCCCCTACAGCAGTGTCAGCATTTACAAGAAAATCTCCTAAGGACTCCTTTTCAATGTGTGTTAACATAGTCTCATTTCCCCAATTAAATAGTCTGCAAAAATCTTACTGTCTACTCAGCTTGGTCTTTGCAGAGTAGAATCAGTTTTCCTAAAAGCATAGGGATTCAGGCAGTTAAGGGAGACTAGTTTTGCACCAAATGTCAGAAACTTGGCTGCATCATTTCTGGCAAGGTCCCTTATTCTCAAAAGGCTACTTTGAAGATAGTGCTGAAGGCTGTTTGCTGCCCTCTTGGACCCTGAGATGTGCCCTAGAGGTTAATATTTCACATGTCCTAGTTCAGGATCTCAGCTGAGACAGCAAAAGGTTCCAAAGGACAGGGAAGCACACTTCTGACCCTTCCAAAGTGCTAGACACTAGCAAAGACATCGATGTTGCTTCGTCCTTGATTCTCCTTAACTCCCTTTCCTGTGTCTGTTTTATGTGGCTCTTTCTGGAAAGTTAACTGATATGTGAAAGTCCATGGGATTATGACTCTGAAAGCAGCTGGAAAAATACAGGTTAACATCAGTGGAATTAAAAAAAAAGATAAGAACAGCAGCATATATAAAAAGAAAGGGAACACAGATCATGTTCAATTAAAGCCCATCAGCTAATTAGTGATTGATCTTGTGTTACTCAGTCTATTTCAGTATTCATAAGATGGAGACACATTCTATTCACAGAGCTGCCAGGACAAGTGTTCGAAGGGCTTGGTAGGTCTGGGGTTTGTACTATTCCCCTTAACATTAAAAACAGGTCCTCTATCATTTGTAGAATGGGGCCACCTTTAAATAAGTTTTTAACTCAAGTTATTCCTTTTACCAGCATTGAGACTGACCAGGAAAATTCCTATCTGCTCCGAATAATAGGTAAAAAGATAGACTGGGAGGGAGGTGGCAAACTCGTGTCATGATGTTGCTTTAGAACCCCGTAGTCATTCATTAGAATCGTTGCTGATGCCAATACTGTTCCTCCTGATGGAAAAGGTGAGGAAGAAAAGGAAGCACCAGGCAAATTTGTCCCTGCACAAGTGTGTCCCTAGGCTCAGTATTGCAAGGTTCTAAATATTTGCATGAATCACTTTAAGTGCTGAATAAACTATAACAGATTGTTTTCTAGTGCAAAGGACATAGTCATCTTAAGGTGACTCACACAATCTTCTGGTATACATTTCTCAGAACTTTCTCAGAAACCAAAAAATGTTGCAAAATGTCTCCTGATCATCTGATTCTTGTGCTGTGGAAAGGGGAAGTCCCCACATGGTTTGCATGAAGTCCAAAATCCAAGTTAGAGATCTTCACTCAAATGAAGCTCATTTTTTTGACTTAACATAGTTTTCATTTACAACTTTATATTCTGTATTAGACCTTAAAAGGGGGTCAAAATATATAGTAACTTTAGATTCTCGTCTGTTTTCAGATGTATCATCTTATTTCTCTTCTCGGGCATCTAAAGAAGTAAACAGATCATTCTTAAGAACTAGACTAACAAACCAGCTAGGTTTAGATGGAGTAGGGGGAGTGGGGCAGTCCGTGTGACTTTCTAATTATGTTTTTGGACTTTATTAGTAATCCATGTTTTATGATAGCATCTTTTGTGTGTGTTTCCTGATTAACTTTTGGTCCTTAGTCAGAAGGACTATCCTTGCTGGTTGACCTACACACCCAGTGGTTCTCCTTTAAAAATAAAAGTTAAAAATCTTTTTTACCTTACTAGAGCTTTAAAATAGATGCCTTTTTTTTTTTTAAACGATACCCTAATTTGGGAAAGCAGTCACAGGAAATGGTAGGGCCTCTTCTCGTCCTCAGCTTCCTTTTTCAGGCCCAAAGCCTTCCCAAAAATCAATTCATTATAAAACCTATTAGAGATTTTATGAGCACAGTTGACAATTCTGTAACATTGTTGGAAGGAGTATGCATTTGAAATTTTAAACCCTGGATTTAAGTTGATTATTTGTACAGAGGGACCTTAGTCTGGAAGCAAGACTTCCTCTGTCTCCCCCAGGTCAAATGGTAACTTGGGCATTTGGGAGATCTGTGATGAGGGAATTTCTCTTTAAAGCTGTGGAGAAAGGTGAGTGTTTATCACTCTCTTATACACATAACTAGTTGTATGCTTTGGCTAAAAATTTTTCGGTAAACCTTTAATGTTTCTTTATAAAGAGATTTATCTTTGAGTCTTGGAGCCTGTGGGCAAAATCTACCTTCCAATCATTTCAGGGAGCACAGATAACTTTTAAATTGTATGGCCTGCAATAGAGACCTGCCCTTGGCTATTACAACCCAACAGACACATCCTTTTTCTTCAAAAAAAAATATGCTAAGATGCTAAAGGAACGTTTTATACCTTTTTTTTTTTTTTTCTCCCCTGCTCCTTGTAACTGCTCATCCCCAAACCGTGAAAGGATATAGTCAAAGAATACCAAGTACCTTAAAACAATCCTAATGCTATGAATGTTGAACTTCAGTGTCTAACAAAAGAAATTTTTGCTGTAAAACCTGGTAGCACCACTCACTGTAGACCTCTTCCATTTTGAAAGCTGTCTGCTGACACCAGATTTAATGCCTGGTCTTGAGTTATAACGTTGTTACGTCTTGTATCATTTTTATGACTAAACCACACACCACCATTCCCTCTCCCAAGCCCCCTCAAAATGCTTTGTGGCATTTCTCAAATTCCTTTAAAATACTCGCTTTTGAATAAAATTTGCCATGTTTAATGAGCTAAGACTTTTCTTGTCAGCAATAATATCCTATAGAAAAATATGATATTAGACTTCAAAGATGGGGCAACAGATTCTTATGCCAGGTTCTTTCCTGCCAGAATTGAGCAGGAAGGAGTGAAAGTCTTCAGGGACAAGCAAGTAACAGGAATGGTTAGGAAAAGAGAGAGAAGGCAGCTCTGCTAATTCAAAAAGGAAAGGAGTCAAAAAGGAAAAAATTTCTGAAAGAGATGAGAAATATTGGGGTTTCTATATAAGAATGAAAGAAAAGGATATTAAAGATATGCAGGAATATGAATTGGAACAAACTCTGGAAGATAGTGAAGAACAGGGGAACCTGGTGTACTGCAGTTCATGGGGTTGCAAAGAGTCAGACACGACTTAGCGACTGAACGACAGAAACAAATGGGGTAAAACATTTGGTATAAAATGACAACGTCTCATCTTTGTCCTAAGTGCAAGGTTAAGTGGGAAAGCTTTACGTTAAGAATGCCATCATTAAGAAAAAATTCAGATTATCCTAATTCAATGAACATAAGCCATGGACTGGAGCTCCAAGATTGTCATGGGAGCAAAAAATGGGGGGAAAGGGGGCTCACAAAAAGGTATAGATGTGTGATGCATGCAGTCAGGTATGCTCAAAAGAATGAAAGCAAAGTAACTGGATTTGGTCAGAAGAGCCATTAGTAGTTGGAGCTGACTTTCTGAGATTAGCATTAAGATGAATAGTTCTTCAAGAGGAAGAGAGCACCAATTTTAGATGTTTAAATCATGAAGCAGTAACTGGAGGACTGTGGGGTCACATGGAAGTGTTTTCCTTATTTCTAAGATACGATGAGCAACTAAGAAAGGAAAGGGCCCAAGGGGAGAAGCTGAGGATGCAGGAGGATGGATGTTGATGTTTCTCCTTAGATCAGAGCTTGGTCTCACTGCCTGATGTTAACATGGGGAAATATCCTCTTGATTTGAAAGAAGAGCATTATTATTGGCTTCCTGAAATTAGAAGACTAGGAATATGACTAGGAGATTTATCACATTGCTGGAAAATAAATCTTGGAACCACTTGAAATCAACCAAGACACACACAAAAACAGAGGTGTTGTATTAGTTTCCAAGGGCTGCCGTAACAAATTACCAAAAACTGGGTTACTTGAAACAACAGGAATTTATTCTCTCATGGTCCTGGAAGCCAGAAGCCCCAAATCAATACGTCATCAGGGTTTATTCCTTCTGAAGGTGCTGAGAGAGTACTCATTGCACATCTGTCTCTTAGCATCTGGGGGACATTGGCCATCCTGGCATTCCTGATTTGTAGATGCATCAATCCAATATCTACCTCTGTATTCACATCACCTCTGCAGTGTGTCTCGGTACTTCTAATCTCCCCTTGCCTTTCTTTTATAATGACATTTGTTATGGAATTTAGTTCAGTTTAGTTCAGTTCAGTTCAGTAGCTCAGTCGTGTCCGACTCTTTGCGACCCCATGAATCACAGCACGCCAGGCCTCCCTGTCCATCACCAACTCCCAGAGTTCACTCAGACTCACATCCATTGAGTCAGTGATGCCATCCAGCAATCTCATCCTCTGTCGTCCCCTTCTCCTCTTGCCCCCTATCCCTCCCAGCATCAGAGTCTTTTCCAATGAGTCAACTCTTCACATGAGGTGGCCAAAGTACTGGAGTTTCAGCTTTAGCATCAGTCCTTCCAAAGAAATCCCAGGGCTGATCTCCTTCAGAATGGACTGGTTGGATCTCCTTGCAATCCAAGGAACTCTCAAGAGTCTTATCCAACACCACAGTTCAAAAGCATCAACTCTTCAGCACTCAGCCTTCTTCACAGTCCAACTCTCACATCCATACATGACACTGGAAAAACCATAGCTTTGACGAGACGGACCTTTGTTGGCAAAGTAATGTCTCTGCTTTTGAATATGCTGTCTAGGTTGGTCATAACTTTCTTCCAAGGAGTGAGCGTCTTTTAATTTCATGGCTGCAGTCACCATCTGCAGTGATTTTGGAGCCCAGAAAAATAAAGTCTGACACTGTTTCCACTGTTTTCCCATCTATTTTCCATGAAGTGGTGGGACCGGATGCCATGATCTTCGTTTTCTGAATGTTAAGCTTTAAGCCAATTTTTTCACTCTCCGCTTTCACTTTCATCAAGAGGCTTTTGAGTTCCTCTTCACTTTCTGCCATAATAATTACTTAAAGAAAAATCTAGTAAATACCTTCTTTCCATTTTGGAAACTACAAAGGAAACAGTCCTACCCACTCCCATGCTGTCAGAGTTCAGTTTAACAGAGAAGAACAAAATGAGTCTGAAGAACTACACTCAGCAGTCACTGGTTGTGGGCCTATTAGGACATAAAGTCTGGGTTCGCTGTGTTGTGATCTCATTGTGCCTCTAAACTCTGCCCACAGGCGTCTGTAGCAGGCTATGTTTGTTTGAGACGACTCCATCAGGGATCGCCTGCTGTCACTAACAGTCTGCTGGTGCTGGAGCTGGCCGTCTGCCTTCTTGCCATGTCTAACGAAGTAGAAACGAGCGCAACTAATGGTCAGCCTGACCAACAGGCTGCACCAAAGGCACCATCCAAGAAGGAAAAGAAGAAAGGTATGAAGGAATCTTCTTGAGCCCTATGAGGGGAGCTAGTGGTGGTTACCAGTGAAGAAGGATGACGTTCAAGGGAAAGTAAGATTTGGCCCTTGCCTTGATTCAATCTCAGCCAAGTCTCAAGTTCTCCTAAATATGAAAGTAAGACTTTGGCGGAGGAGATTGGTTCAATTCCTCTATGCTAAGACGAATATATATATGAACCCAGTAATTGCCTCAACTTGGATCCTGCTGGGAAACTTTCATAGATATTATTCAGTTAGAAAATGCAACCGTGAAGTATTACATGGTTATCTTTCAGTAACCTATGTATGATTTTGCTTTACCGAAGTAGCTGTTTTATAAAAATCAAGATCTTTTTTTTATAAGACCCTCTTCTTTCGACACAAAAGGACCACTAGAAAGTGTCAGTATCCTTAATCATTCACAGTTTGAGAATATGCCATGATTTCTTTGCCTTTCACATCCATGCTTTAGAAATGGGAATGAGAAGAGAAGCAAAAGAAGTTATATTGATGAAATAATCATCTCGATGGTTTTCAAGGGATTTTACCCACTGTTCTGTTCTGCTTTATTGACAGTTCGAAAATGTTAGTAAATTGTGCAGTGGCTTATTTTCCTTTTATAGAAAAAATATTATCCTCCTTATATTCTTTTTTAAAAATATTTTTACAACTATGATGAAGAATATCCCAGAATATCCCCCAATCCTATCTCACATATTCCCATAAGTTTCCCATAATTCAGCCCATTCTGCATCATTAAGAGTTTATTTTCTCTCCACCCCAGTGCCATACACAGTTTTACAAAGTGTGATTTTTTTTAACTCAGAGGAAATAAGGATAATGGTAAAATGTTGCATTGATCAATTGTAGTATAATCAAGATTTATGTAACTCAGATTTTTAGATTCTACAGCATTTTTGGTCATACCTGGGGCTGATATTTCAGCACATGTATGAACTTGATCCTCTAACTTTTTCTTTTCTCAGGCACTGAAAAGACAGATGAATATCTTTTGGCAAGATTCAAAGGTGATGGTGTGAAATACAAGGCCAAGCTAATTGGCATTGATGATGTGCCAGATGCAAGAGGGGATAAAATGAGCCAAGATTCTATGATGAAACTAAAGGTAACAGAGGAAAGCATAATTTGTTGCTATGTTAAGCAGATGTCCAGCAGAGGGAGTGATATTAGAAATTTGTATTTACTTATGGCTTTCCTGGTAACTCAGTGATAAAGAACCCGCTTGCCAATGCAGAAGACTGGGGTTTGATCCCTGGATTGGGAAGATTCCCTGGAGGAGGGTGTGGCAACCCACTGCATTATTCTTGCCTAGAGAATCCCCATGGACAGAGGAGCCTGGTGGGCTACAGTCCATGGAGTAGCAAAGAGCTGGACACGACTAAAGCAACTTAGCATGCAGTCATGTACAGAAGGACCCGAGATGCCTTTGCCTTTGAGCAGACCAAATTTCAGAGCCTGGAGGTATTTGGGTAAAATTCAGGACTCTTCTTTGAAACTAATGCTATTTAGTGTTAGTCCTTTAGGTTTATTTAAATTTTTAAATTCTAATACCGCCACACTATGTACCTCATTAAGGAAGTAATACTCATTAAATAAGACAAGGCCTAGAAGAAACATCTTTGAAGACATTTGAAGATCTTCTGGTTCAATCTTCTTGTCTTTGCCAGTGACTCTTCAGTGGCCAAGGGAATTAGAAGGACTTGCCCAAGTTCACATAGCTAACTAGTGATCTCCTGGCTTGCTGTCTTCCATTTAATCCTGCTGTCTCTTATAAAGGATGCTTAATCCTTTCATAGATGGTAAACCAAGCTGAAAACAAAGCTGATTGTCTTTTAAAATTTTAGAATCAGAGGCATCATAGGGTGCTTTTAACTAGAGTTTTTCTTGTTCTCCCAATCTCATCAGGGAATGGCGGCAGCTGCTCGGTCTCAGGGACAACACAAGCAGAGGATCTGGGTCAATATTTCTCTTTCTGGAATAAAAATCATTGATGAGAAAACTGGGGTAAGAATTCACTTTTGCTGGCACCTTTCTGACCATCTGAGTCTGACAAATAATTTGTGGCATAAATTTCAGCTGCCATTTTCCCTTTTCAAAATTCTGTAGGAAAAAAAAAAGTACATATTGCTGCACTTTTCCAGGAGTAACAGGCAAAAAACAGACAGGATAGGAGGTGAGGAGTCATGATACTTTACTTTGAAATTTATTTCCTGTAATAGATGTGAACCTCAAGTCAATAAGTCTAACCTCAACACTGGTATACCATAGATACCAGTATCAGTCAGGTATTTTTGTGGACTAAAAGATTAATCCTTACCCCTTGTTTGTGATTCTGTCATAGATCCGTGTATGGGTCTATTTTAATATATTGGTCATGGGTGAACTTGGTGAACAAAACATCTTCCTTTCTTTTTCCCTCTCCCCTTCCTTCTCACCCCATGGGTGTAACCTTGCTCATTTTCTGTGGTTACTGTTATTCTATCACATGAATAGTCTTTCTTAATTTCGTTTGTTTGAGTTTTATCAAAAACTATCATACTTCAAGTGTTCTGGGATTTTTTTTTTCTTCCCTCTACTCTATATAACATCAGATTCATCTATTTAAAACGGGTTTTCATTGCTACACAATAGTTTATTGTATCAGGATACTGTGCGGAGATCTCCCATTGCTATTCAACCCTTCCTAGAGATTCTCATTATTTAATATGCAAAAATCCATTGGTCAGACTTAGGGCCCTGGAATCCTGGTACAGCTTAGCCACCCTGCTACCTTCATGCACTGCTGTTTCTACTGTCCCTGATCTTTTGACTCTTGTTTTCATAAGCCTGCCAGAGAATAGTGACAGGTTTCCCTCACAAGCATTCTCTTATTCCCAAACCTCCTAATATGCCCAATACAAACTTTCAGTGGCCTTAGTTACTGAGAAACAAAAGCGAAGACACATTCTGGGCACCTAAAAATATCACTCAAGAGTTGAGGCCTACTGTCTACTTGAAAGGATCAAGAGAAAGGAGAGTAGGGAACTGAGGGGAAGGCACTGCTGAATCAATAAGCCTCCTTCGTATGACACTCCTGGATGATGACATGAACATCTAAGTGAGGTTAGTAAGTACTTGGTGACAGAATTTGGTGACTTCCAGAATGTCCCAGGGGTAATTGCCCCAATAATACTTATGGTGGTTCTCTGACGTGTCTGAGCCATTGTCAAAGGATCCTTGTGAACATTCCTCTAGCTTAGATATGCCGTTCACTTAAGTCTGAGTTGGGAAAGTCAGAAGCAGAAGCTATTAAGAGGTGGCAAGAATACACAGAAGAACTATACAAAAAAGATCTTCATGACCCAGATAACCATGATGGTGTGATCACTCACCTAGAGCCAGACATGCTGGAATGCAAAGTCAAGTGGGATTTAGGAAGCATCACTGTGAACAAAGCTAGTGGAGGTGATGGAATTCCAGTTGAGCTATTTCAAATCCTGAAAGATGATGCTGTGAAAGTGCTGCACTCAATATGCCAGCAAATTTGGAAAACTCAGCAGTGGCCATGGGACTGGAGAAGGTCAGTTTTCATTCCAGTCCCAAAGAAAGGCAATGCCAAAGAATGCTCAAACTACTGCACAATTGCACTCATCTCACATGCTAGCAAAGTAATGCTCAAAATTCTCCAAGCTAGGCTTCAACAGTACATGAACTGTGAACTCCCTGATGTTCAAGCTGGATTTAGAAAAGGCAGAGGAACCAGAGATCAAATTGCCAATATCCACTGGATCATTGAAAAAGCAAGAGAGTTCCAGAAAAACATCTATTTCTGCTTTATTGTCTATGCCAAAGCCTCTGACTGTGTGGATCACAACAAACTGTAGAAAATTCTTCAAGAGATGGGAATACCAGACCACCTGACCTGCCTCCTGAGAAATCTGTATTCAGGTCAAGAAACAACAGTTAGAACTGCATATGGAACAACAGACTGGTTCCAAATCAGGAAAGGAGTACATCAAGGCTGTATATTGTCACCCTGCTTATTTAACTTATATGCAGAGTATATCATGAGAAACGCTGGGCTGGATGAAGAACAAGCTGGAATCAAGAATTCTGGGAGAAATATCAATAACCTCAGATAAGCAGATGACACCACCCTTATGGCAGAAAGTGAATTACTAAAGAGCCTCTTGATGAACGTGAAAGAGAAGAGTGAAAAAGTTGGCTTAAAATTCAACATTCAGAAAACTAAGATCATGGCATCTGGCCCCATCACTTCATGGCAAATAGATGAGGAAACAGTGGAAATAGTGAGAGACTTTATTTTGGGGGGCTCCAAAATCACTGCAGATGGTGACTGCAGCCATAAAATTAAAAGATGCTTGCTCCTTGGAAGGAAAGTTATGACCAACCTAGACAGCATATTCAAAAGCAGAGACATTACTTTGACAACAAAGGTCTGTCTAGTCAAAGCTTTGGTTTTTCCAGTATCATGTATGGATGTGAGAGTTGGCCTATAAAGAAAGCTGAGTGCCAAAGAATTGATGCTTTTGAACTGTGGTGTTGGAGAAGACTCTTGAGAGTCCCTTGAACTGCAAGGAGATCAAACCAGTCCATCCTAAAGGAAATCGGTCCTGAATACTCATTGGAAAGACTAATGCTGAAGCTGAAACTCCAATACTTTGGCCCCCTAATGGGAAGAACTGACTCATTGGAAAAGACCCTGATGCTGGGAAAGATTGAAAGTGGGAGGAAAAGGGGAGGACAGAGGATTGTTGGATGGTATCACTGACTCAATGGACATGAGTTTGAGTAGGCTCTGGCAGTTGGTGATGGACAGGGAAGCCTTGCGTGCTGCAGTCCATGGGATCGCAAAGAGTCGGACACAGCTGAGCGACTGAACTGAACTGAACTTGGAAAGTAGACCTACTTGGAATGCTTTAGAGGTTATATGCCCCATCTTTGCTTTAGAAAATCTTGGTCTTCTAATCCTCAGTTCTTCCTTGCGATTTGGTATCATGTCTTTGGGACAGAGAGACTCAAGTATAGAAGTATAAGAAGGATCATTCTTTCTATTTCTGTTTTCTACTCTTTGTTGTTAGTTTCCTTTTTTTGTTTGCTTGTTTGTTATTTGTTTGTTTCCCATTTTGAACCCTTCCTAGCAAGGATAAATATGGCCTTCAACCAGGAGGGAAAAATATTCAGATGTTTTAGCCTTTTCATATATGTCTAGGTATCTGATACTTAGTTATGCTTGCTTGAAAATAGATTGTAGTTTTCTCAATACATCATTTTTGATGTTCCTTTTTAAGGTTATAGAACATGAACATCCAGTAAATAAGATTTCTTTCATTGCCCGTGATGTGACAGACAACCGAGCGTTTGGTTACGTGTGTGGAGGAGAAGGCCAACACCAGTTTTTTGCCATAAAAACAGGGCAACAAGTAAGTTCTGCTCCTCAAGATATGCCGGAGGGGGACTTAAGCAAAAGGGTGTCTGTCTCTCAACTAGAGAACTTGCTGGAAACAGTTGGATATAGGAGGACTAAACAATGCTTCAGAGGATGACTCTTTTTAATTGGTCCAAGGGATCTTCTTTAAATGTCATTGATACCCATGTAATGTGTGGCACAAGGGCTGTCAGAATAGAATTTGTCATAAGGTCATTGCTGATTTTAGAATAATAGTGAATTATTCCCAGAAAGTTTGAAGGCACTTGGAAGATTATATTAATACTTCTTGTTTTATCTGTATACTTTATGTTTCTGGGGATAGGGGTGAGAGTGGTAGAGATCTCCCACAGCCCAGAGGAGGGTAGGAAGGAGCTTTAAGAGAAAGGAAAAAACTAATACTAATCAGAAGTGATGGGGAACAAAGGGAAGAAAATAGATTAAAATGCTGATAAAGATGCTTTGTCTCGCTTCAGGCTGAGCCGTTAGTCATTGATCTGAAAGACCTTTTCCAAGTTATCTATAATACAAAGAAAAAGGAAGAAGAAAAGAAAAAGGCAAGTACTGTCCCATACAGGCCTTATTAAACTTAATACAATATTCAAGACTGTGTCTAACATTATGTGAACATATGTCCTCTCTGGAAAGTTGGCTTCTATGTGGCTCTTCAACGTGTAGAATGTAAGGAAATGTATTTCTCTTCTTTCCAAAGGGCAATGGATGGGTGTTATAGTTAGGCCCTTCTAATTTCCAGTCCCTGACTCTTGTCTTTTATCCTTATAAGTTTCACATTGATTCCAAGGACTGTACATGAGTACCAAGTCTAATAGCTCTATTTAAATCCAGTATTGATATGAGGAGGGGCGGGGAATGTAGGGTAGAAATCAAATGCAAGACTCTCTTATGCCTTATGCCTGTGAACCCATAGGTATATTTATTCTCCTTTTGAACTCCCTTTGGGCTTCCCTGGTAGCTCAGTTGATAAAGACTCCACCTGCAGTGCAGGAGACCCATGTTCGATTCCTGAGTCTGGAAGATCCGCTGGAGAAAGGATAGGGTACTCACTGCAGTATTCTTGGGCTTCCCTTTTGGCTCAGCTGGTAAAGAATCTGCCTGCAATGCGGGAGACCTGGTTCGATCCTTGGGATGGGAAGATCCCCTGGAGAAGGGACAGACTACCCACTCCAGTATTCTGATCTGGAGAATTCCATGGACTGTATAGTCCACGGGGTCGCAAAGAGTCGGACATGACTGAACAACTGTCACTTTCACTTTGAACTCACTTTACCAATAATTTATTAAGATCATTGAATTTGTGTCTCTCTTTTTAGATGGAAGAAGCCAACAAAACAGTAGAGGTAAAAGAGCATCTTTTGTTCTTGTGAATTGCATGTGTCATATATATAAGCCCTGTTTGCCATCTACCCAAGCAGACTTCCCTCCTGGCTTATTATTGTGTGTTCATGACCCCTCATCTTAGAAGATGTACAGTTGAATGATTAGTGCCAAAATCTTAACTGCTAATAAGTTAATACACTAGGAAATTAAATTGCATAGAGAAAACTCGCCAACTGACTCTTTAATATTTGCCATCTTTTCAGAATGGGAGTGATGCTCTAATGAATCTTGATGACCCACCTTGCAAACTGAAATTGGTATGTATGTGAATTTTTATGATTCTTACTTACCTGAACACAGGTTTTACTTCCTAAAGATGTTGCTAATACCGAATATGTATGGAATCTGTATGAAGATCCAATTGTGACAACTCTTTAGCCATCAGTATAACATTTTTGTCAGTATACAAAGTAATCTTTTTAGTAAAAACTTCTGAATCTAATCCAAATACTTTTTTAAAAGTATGCATCAGGTGGATTTGTCTGGGGACCTGTCTACACTACCTGACCTAACTAACCTAATATCAAATCTATATTGGATAAGTGAAAATCCAATTGTGACAACTATTTTCCTAAACTTTAGCTTAGGAAACAATTACAACAATATACAAAATAATCATTTTTAATAGACACATCTGAATCTAATCAAAATACTTTTTTAAGGGTGTTGACCAGATGGATTTGTTTGGGGACATGTCTACACCTCCTGACCTAAGTAGTCCAACAGTAAGTGTCTGTTTTTAAATTTGCAATGTAATAGAAATGGCATCTATAACTCAAATTGGCAATTAACCAGAAATCTTGAGGATTTCACTGAAACTTGGAAGGTGACTATTGATTTTTCTGCATAAAGTGTAAATGGCTGCTAGAACAAATTTGCATCTTAAGTCACCATAGGAGCCTATCAGCACTACAACAGATACATTAATATTGCTTAGAAGTTAAATCTGAGCGATAGGTCAGCCAATGTAGTCCATCTTGGTATTACTTAGGATCAGAAGGAGGAGCTGAATATTAATCCTTGATGTAAGCCAACTTGAAGGAAATATGTTTGTTAGTTGACTGATTGTATAGACTCCTGGCCTCTTCTTTTTTTCTAATTCTTTTGTTGTAATTTGGCAGCATAAGCTTGGTATAAAGTGAGACCAGACAGTTAAGAGGCTCAGTTATGTTTAACCAAAGCTTGTCTTTGTTTAAAAAAATGCTCATTTTTTACAGGATATTATAGTATATCGAATCTTCTTATTATTGATCTGTAACAACTCTGAGAATGGAGTGATATTTTCCTTTAAAAACAAGGAATGGTGATTCAAAAAACCTCTCATCTACCCAAGCAGAGGTTCAGTTTCAATGCTTAAGCCTAAGTCTCAGACCTTCCAAAACAGGCTTCAAGTGAAATTACTTGTAATTTTGAATGACTTCTTAAAACTTTTTTATTTATTTAACAATTTCTTGAGTATCAGCTGTTAGCAGGGCACAGAAATGAGATTCATAATTCAGTGACATCATGGAGTTAAATGTCTATCAGGGAGATCAATGTTAAAATAATCACAAAGCCTAATAGTTGATGTTACTTACAAGGATTTTATTTAGTTTAGAGGTTCAGATAATGCCTCTGAGTAAGTGAGTTTCTGGACTTGAACATAAATTATGAGAAACCACCTAGATATAACTCAAGAAAAAAGATGTCAGTCTAGAATGATGGGAAGAATGTTTATCTGGGAACCTCCTGTAGAACTGTCAAGCAAACCTCTGTGATCAAAAAGGTCATAGGAACTAGAGCAACAGCAGATTGGGAAGTGGTGAATGTCTTGCATGGTGGAGTACTGTAGAGAATGGCATGCTTATGAAACTTCACACAAATACCTAGGCTCAGTGAGATGGGAAGGAGGAGGGGCTGCAGATATTCATCTCTACCCCACCTTTATGAGAATCAAAATGCATAACATAGCATTTTAGCAACCCTAAAAAACCTGCAGTGGAGAAGCTCATTTACTATTCTTTCAAGTAGGAAGTCCTGACTCATTTGTCTGTGAAACCTTTCATTCTTTGTAATGTTTGTTACTATTGTAAAGATAAACTTTTTGAAATACCAGATTAGATAATCCTGAAAGGTCTGCCCTTGCTCTGAGGGTATTTGGTTGCTAGGCAACTTTGCCCCTCCTTCATGAGAAGCTCCCTTCCCAAAGTAAATTGACATCTGAACAACCTTCTTTCCAACAACATTCAAACAACTAGTATACTGGAAGAGGTCAAAACACTCAATGTATGTAAAATTCCAGTGAGATGAGATAGCCAGGGAAGCACTGAATGTTTAATGAGCTTCTGTAGACTTATAGAAAGTTCTAAAAAATGAAATGAAGAAAAACAGGAGTAATCTTAAGTCTCCTTTACATTAGACTTTGTGCATTCTAGGAATTTTGGGCTTGTAGAAATAAAATGCAAGTTTTAGTTAAACTAACAGTAAATTTAAATGATAAATAACATCAAAGTGATGATATCTGTAAAAGAATGTTAATGGTGCTAATTATGTGCTCATTAGACTTTGCCAGTGTGTTTCTACATATGACTCCATATTCATAAGTCATGAAATAGATTTATTTCTACTCGATAAAACCAACCTGTTTAAAAATTTTGAAATCTCACAGCAGTTGCTCTGAAAGAGATGAAGAGCAGCAGAAATCTAAATTACCTAGACTTTATGAGCAGTTTCTTAACCCATCTGTGCCTCCCTCCAACATTTATAAGAATAGTTTTTTGCATTTCAAGTAAAACTCATGCTGTAAGCTAAGTGACATGCCTTAAATCGTAATTTGTATCACAAAATCACTTGAACAATATTTTTCTGTACTGTGTCTCAAAAGAAGAAGAAGGAAAGGAAAAGAAAAAAACCCCAAAAAATGACCTTTAACTTTAAAAACTTCACCATTTGAAAGCCTGGTTATTAAGAAAAAAGGCATAAGATGTGGTTCCCCCATCATATCTGATATGGGGATGGGATCAGGGCACAAAACACATTGTCATGTATATATAAGATGCAGTGGGTGGGCACAAGTGAAACTGAAGTAGAAGGATCAGTGGGGGAAAGCTTTGTAAAGAATCTGAACTCGAGTTAGGTCTTTGAAGTATGTAGGAGACTAGAGAGTAGTAGTTAGGCTAAAAGCAAGTGACCCACCTCCATTGTGGGTCATTTTGAAAGTCTGGTTAATGAAGTTTATTTTGATATAGGGGAGCAGCAGGAAGTCCCCACAGGCTTTAAGCAGGGAGTCCCAGGGTTTGGTAGGCTGGAATGGTTAGGCAAGATGAGTTACCTGAATAAAAGCTAGTCTACTGAACTCAATATTTAAAATCTGCGCAGACACCTTCTTGGTTGCCTGCTTGCCCTGCCTACTGGAGCCTCTTAAGAGCAGGGGCTGTATTTCATGTTCATGTCACCAGTTCTTGTCTCTCAGGTGCCCACATGACAGCCAACTGGATGAAGTGTTTACAGTTTACAGTCCAGTGCAGAAGGAAATAAATGCTGACGGAGGAGGTAGATGAGGACTCTTACATTTTTCAGTTGTAGTCTATGAAGTGGGTTTTTAATTTTGAATTAACAACAAACGCAACCTGAGGAGAGCCTTATACATTTTACTTATAGGGTGACTATTCAGAAGTCTAACATTGTGGCTCCTGTTTCGTGTCCTCAGAACTTCTTCTGAAGTATTTGAAGGAGAACTCTACCAGCTGTGAACACCCAACTGTTCTAATCCAGAGGTGGCTCATAATAAATGAATAAATATTGAAATCACAAGCTTTTGTAATACATTTTGTCCTACCTTTTGATTGTTAAAGATCCCTACATTGAGATCTTCCCATCAATTTCTTTGATTTTTTTTAAGGTTTTTTTTTTGTTTTGTTTTGTTTTTTTAAATCACAAGCTGTCTCTTCTGACAAGTTCTTCTGGTTATCAGGAGAAAATATGGCTTTTTACAAATTGTATCTTTATCCCTAACAGTAAAGGAAGCCAAAAGATAAATACCAATTAGACCTAAAATTTTTAAAAATTTATTCTTTTCTCTTAAAGCTAAGAAAGTCTATTCAATCTCCCTTTTTATTTGCTGGTTTGAGAATTTTATATTCCCTTGAGGATGTCTTGATCATTGTCCCAATGACCAAAATATTTAATAATCTGCCCAGGCTAATGATAGAAAATTAGCTTCCATTTCAGTTGGGCAACTTTTATTGTTTATTTTCTTCTATGGCTAGCACAGTTAAGTATTTAAGTGATCAATCAGAAGGAAGGTCTATCAGTATGACAGCTGTATCCTAGGGTGAATCTTAATTAGTTGTGTCATTGACCTGAATAAAGACATGTCAGATTTATCAAATTTGCTGCTTTTATGTTGAGAAGAATGTCTTATCTGACAATTGAGAACTCAAATAATTAACATATCTGAAAAATGATAGAGAAGGAATAGAATTTGGTGTGTCTTTCAAATTAACTCTTAAACCCATGTCTCCACCTTATACATAAATTAAAGATGACTTTAAAATTAGTTGAATTTATCCATCGAGTAGATGAGATTACTTAATGGTATTATTGACAGCAATGGACATGAGTTTGAGCAAACTCCAGGAGATAGTGAAGGACAGGGAAGCCTGGTGGGCTGCAGTCCATGGGGTCCCTAAGAGTTGGACACGACTTAGCGACTGAACAAAAAGAGGTGAGATTACTGTCCCAACACAAGCAATGCTAAGCTGTATTATGACAAAAGATATAATTATTAGATTACATCAGTGTTTTGAGTATCATGTTCTGAGAAGGATGTAGACAAAAAGTTATGTCCAAAAGAGAGACTCAGATGATGAGAATGAGAGATCCAACTTGGCAGCACTTTCAAAAAGATCCTCAACTATTTAAAGAGGCATACCTAGCAGGCTGTGATGGGAGGGGACCATCTTTTTTGACCCCCTCCCAGAAGAAAACCCAATTATAGGGAAATATATTAACCTTAAACTTCATCACAGCCACAACTATAAAATATGAATATATTAGCCAGTGAATTCACTTATTGAGAAAGGTGATGGTAGGTGACTCTAGGGGTATAATAGGAGTGTACATCAGGTATGAAGTGGGTTTAGGTGTCTGAGGTCATTTCCTTCAAGCTCAATTATACTTAGTCACTTGGAATGATTTACAATCAGTTCCCTTCAAGACTTTCAAAGGCATAAATTGAAACAATGATTATGAGCTCAGTCAGTCTGAAAGGGTGAGGGGAGACGTGTAAAACAAACCCAAGTTTTCACTGAATGAAGGGTGAATGAAGTGGAAACCTAATTAAAAGGGCCTGAGAGGTGCAAGGAGGACCTATTCTATATACTCAGGGACGTGATGGGAGGAGGTAAGGGTCAACCAGTAAGACTGAAATATAATGGAAATTTTTATAATCCTGGTCATCAGTATGTAGCTTTCTCAAATGAAGTCACAACATGGACTAACCCTTTCTTTTTTTTTTTCTTTCCAAATGTGATAGGAAAGCAAAGATATCCTGTTAGTGGATCTAAACTCTGAAATCGACACCAATCAGAATTCTTTACAAGAAAATCTGTTCTTAACAAATGGCATCACCTCCTGCTCTCTTCCTCGACCAAAGCCTCAGGCATCTTTCTTGCCTGAAAATGCCTTTTCTGCCAATCTCAACTTCTTTCCCACCCCTAATCCTGATCCTTTCCGTGATGATCCTTTTGCACAGCCAGACCAATCGACACCCTCTTCGTCTGATTCTCTCAGATCTCCAGATCAGAAGAAAGAGAATTTGAGTAGCTCGTCTACCCCTCTGAGTAATGGGCCCCTGAATGGGGATGTTGATTACTTTGGTCAGCAATTTGACCAGATCTCTAACCGGACTGGCAAACAGGAAGCTCAGGCAGGCCCATGGCCCTTATCAAGTACTCAAACACAGCCAGCAGTGAGAACTCACAATGAGGTATCTGAAAGAGAACAGAACGGCTTCCATATCAAATCTTCCCCGAACCCTTTTGTGGGAAGCCCTCCCAAAGGACTGCCTGTCCCGAATGGCGTAAAGCAGGACTTGGAAAGCTCTGTCCAGTCCTCACCACATGACTCCATAGCCATTATCCCACCTCCACAAAGTACCAAACCCGGAAGAGGCAGAAGGACTGCTAAGGTGAATTGTCTTCTCCACATAGCCATTGGCAGAATGCATGTGCGGTACCAAAGGGTGGTCTGATGCAAGCTCTCTTTCCTGCTGCTCTTGTAGTTTCCTGTGTGGCTGTAAAATAGAAGGTGGGATAAGGCACATCGTTCTCCAGGAACACTTTCCTCTAATCGGCACCCTTTTTAAGCTTCTCACTCGGCCGTGTTTGTCACCCTCTGCTTTCCGTTTGCATGTCTTGTCACGTATTATTAACTAAACACAAGTTTTTCCATTTTTAATGCTGCTATGCTTCTGTACCTCTGGTAAGTTTGATCGTCATGTTATGGGAGGGGAGGACAAGGGTTCCTGTGATTCCCTTTGTACCCTCCCCATACTAACCCACACCCCCTACACACACACCCCCTTATATTGCATTCCTGTCCAGGTGGTGGTATAAAATTCTTGTCTGTCTCCTCTGACTAATGCCAGAATAATCCAATGTCTTAAAAGAAACTTATATATTTACTATTACCACTTCATTCAAAAGCAATTTAAAATGTGGTTTATGTAAGTTTCATTTAAAAAATCTCATTGGAATATGCAAGCTGGCTCAATGATTAAATGACTGTATCATCTTTATGCAGAATGATTTAAATCCAGAATGACCGAAATATTTAAGCTACTCACTTATAGTTGTCCTTTCACTGCCAGCTTCCAGCTTTTAGCTGATAAGGAGGTCAGACAGATACAAATGTGTGAACAAGCAAATTAGATTTCACTTTGAGTCTCCTCCATTATATCAGTCACCAAGATCCAATATTCTGTCCATTGCCCAGATCTGTGTCTTTTTTGTTTTGTTTTGTCTTTTGGGGGTTTTTTGTAGTAATTTATCAATAATAGGAAAAAGTTTTTCTTTGCTTTTTGTGTACCCAAAGTCTAGTTGGGTACAGACTAGGAAACCGAATAGAGCTTTATTTCACTGTTCCTGAGTAACTCCTCCATATCCCTCTCTGTCCCATCAGTCTCCAGCAAAAGACTTACTTGCAGCAGATATCTTTGCTCCTCCCATCTCAGAACCTCCAGGACAATCTCCAGGACAACCTGCAACCCTACAGACCAACCCTCTGGATCTCTTCAAAACAAGTGCTCCTGCCCCATTGGGGCCCCTCCCGGGTCTAGGTAGGTGTTTAGAGATGGAGTTAGGTTTGGCTCTGTTACTTTCATCAGATGGTAATTCATAGGAGGAAGCACTTCATATCCATAGGAGTACCTGGGGCATATAATTTGAGCATCCTAGGGAGCATTTCTTCCACTTTTACTTCTTACAATCCACCTCCATTGGGAACTCTTGACTTGTACTGGAATGGGCTCCTTGAGTTAGCATGTGAGAAGAAATCCATTTCCAAGTGTTGCACCTACCTGAACTAACTTGTCATGGCTTACTGGAGACAGTTGTAAGGGATTCTGAAGCTCAGACCAGTTTCATTGGAGAAATGGGGTTGAGATCGTCTCCATTTGAAAAAGTAATAACATGCATGTCTTCCATGTAATCTTGTCATTATTAAATCAAAGCCCTATTATCCCCTGTTAAACTAATGCCCCTCTTGGAAGGGATACGCACCTCGACGAGGATGTAAGTGAAATCTGAGTCAAGTGTAAGTCACTGAATGAAAGTGCAGGGTTCTGAACCCAGCTCTGTTCTTCGGCATGTGGTGGGTGTGAGAAAGGCATGTATCCTGATCAGTCTCCGAATTCTTAAGCCTTAGTAGCTCCTTGCTGATATTCTGGTTAGTTGTGTGCCTTAGTAGTGTTAGAAGATAAGTCTACAGTACAGAAACCTGAAGGTGAAAAGAACACAGAAATAATGGAAGAGATGGAATTTTATCAGATACCTAAGACATGCTGCTGCTGTCAAAACCAGCAGCATTCAAAACCATGTCATTAGCTCACGTGGACCACTGAGCCCCTCTGTGGCAGGACTCTGGGAAAGGCCACGTGGCTGAGAGCTGGTCCTGCTACTTTTTGCCCACACCTCCGGTTCTTTCCTGCCTCCATGAAACAGTTCTTTAGAAACTCTGACAATGGTTTTTGCTGTCCTACTGGGGATTCTGTTTGTTTTCCTACTTCTTTCCTACTCCTTTCCTACTCCACAAGCCCCAAATAGACTCTGTCTCATGAGAGAACTAAGAGGGGCTATAAATGAAGGGGCCTTTCTCCCCTATTTTATAAAAGTTGACCAGGGATCTCGGCTTTCTCTGCCTCCTGCAGAGTCTGTTATCAGGACTCTTTCTTCCTGCTGTTTTCCTGCAAAGGAAAATATTTTGATTCTGTCATATTACATCAGTTCAATCATATCTGGAGTGTGGTGGCAACAGGGAATTGGTTCCCAACTGCTGAGTGGCTGCAAGCCCTGCAGGTGTGAAAGCCAGCTCATTTCAGGTCCCTGCTTGGCATTTACACCATCAGGAAACTCTCCCCAGGCACCTCAGATTTCCTGGGGTCTTTCTGTTTCTGCAGCCCTTTCTCCTACACCCCTACGGGGAGCTGGTTGGTGCTTTCCCTGCAGAAGGGTAGAGAGCTTGCCTGCAGTGCCTGTGACGAGATCACATCACAGAGCTTTGTAGTCTGATATCAAGGCCCTGAAAAATTTTCACAGCCAATATTTAACAAATCAGCCTGAAAACACAGCTGGACCCTATAACTATTAATTTATGCAGATGAAGTAAAGCTTTTTCGCTAGGTGCCCTTGTTGAGGCCTTGGAGTATACAACTGCCGAATACTGATGATTCTTCTAAGTTTGAACCTGGGACTCAAACTGAACCCTACAGTATAGCCCCTGTCCACTCGCAGGGATCCTTAGCCAAGCCATGGAAGGTTGTAGGTCTGGCTTCTGCTGGACCAAGCTAGGGAACCGTCTCCTCTGGAGAACGGTGGTGGGGAAAGGGTATTGTAGAAAGCTTTGACTAGCTTCCCTGTGTTTTAATATAGCATCAGGAAGTTAATAAAATTAACTTTTTATACCCACACTTTCTTTTTCCTTACTTTCTCCAGCAGGGCCTTAAATATCTTGGAAACACAATGTGTGGTAGTTGGGAATGAAGCTGGCCTAAGTATACACTAGGAAAGTCTTTGAAAGAAAGAAAGTGAAAGTGTTGGTTGCTTAGTTGTGTCCAACTCTTTGCGAACCCGTGGACTGCAGCTTGCCAGGCTCCTCTGTCCATAGAATTCTTTAGGCAAGAATACTGGAGTGGGTTGCCATCCCCTTCTCCAGGGGTTCTTCCCCACCCAGGGATTGAACCCAGACCTTCTACATTTCAGGCAGATTCTTTATTGTCTGAGCCGCCAGGGAAAGTCTTTAATTCCTGGCAAATATCAATATATTTTTCTCCTTTATCACCACTCCCACTAATACTATCTGTGACCAAAGCTACACATTTTCTTAAGGGAAGGCAAGTCATCCAAGCTGAAAGATGGTACAGTTTTACCCAATTTGTACATCTAACTGGAGTAAATTATTAGTGAGTGACTCTGGTTTCAGTTAATAAATTTTAAATTATTTTTTTTAAATGATAGCAATAACTTTGTTTAAACTCAACCTACTTTGAGAAACCTGTATTATCGAATCTAAGAGAACTGTTCCCTTGATTGGTTGTGAAAGGAATGCAGGCATACCTTGTTTTATTACACTTCATTTTATTGAACTTTGGAGACAGTGAATTTTTTTTTTTTTTTACAAATTGGTGGTTTATGGCAACCATGAGTGAAGCAAGTGTATCAGCACCATTTTTCCAACAGCATTTGCTCAGTTCTTGTCTCTGTCAGATTTTGGTAATTTCTGCAGTATTCCAAACATTTTATTCTCAAATGGTGATCTGTGATTGATGATCATTGATGTTACTACTGCCAAGAGATTATGACTTGCTGAAGGCTCAGATGATGCTTAACATTTTTAACAATAAATTATTTTTAAGTTAAGGTATGTACTTTGTTTTTTTAGCCATAATACTATTGCATATTTACTAGACTATGGTATAATACAAGCATAACTTTTATATGTACTGGAAAACCTAAAAGCTTGCTTGACTCACTTTATTGTCATATTCCCTTTTATGACAGTCTGGAAACAAGCTTGAAATATCTCCAAGGTCTGCCTGTGTGCATATTCTTTGGTGTAAATGAAGTCTAATTTCTGTATACATGTAAATAAGTATTTGAGGGACTTCCCTGGCAGTCTAATGGTTAAGACTCTGTGCTCCCAATGCAAAGGCACAGGTTTGATCCCTGCTTGGAGAACTAAGATTCTGCATGCCACACAGTGTGGCCAAGAATAATAAATAAGCATTTTAATTAACATTCCAATAAAAAATATAGTTCTGTTCCTTGATGTCAAGGAGACAGAACAGGAGGGTAGGGACTGGAATCAGTGGTATGCCTGAGTTTTGGTCTCTATCTCAAACTGTGACCTTCCCAATTTTTTTTTTTTAATTTTATTTTATTTTTAAACTTTACAAAATTGTACTAGTTTTGCCAAATATCAAAATGAATCCGCCACAGGTATACATGTGTTCCCCATCCTGAACCCTCCTCCTTCCTCCCTCCCCATACCATCCCTCTGGGTCTTCCCAGTGCACTAGCCCCAAGCATCCAGTATCATGCATCAAACCTGGACTGGGAACTCGTTTCATACATGATATTTTACATGTTTCAATGCCATTCTCCCAAATCTTCCCACCCTCTCCCTCTCCCACAGAGTCCATAAGACTGTCCCAATTTTAATAATTAATATTCTTCTACCCAATTTCTTCACCTCAAAAGTAAGCATATTAATTTAATAAAATGAGCCACCACTGAAAGCCACTCACTCTTCATGAGTACACCTTGTGTGTTGATGGTCAGATGGAGGGGGTTTGTGACGACAGAGCTGAATCAATTAACACCAAGCTCCAATCCTAAGAAAATTCGAGATAGAATATCCTGCTCCATCAGCCCCTGAACAGCATTTCAAAATCTCTCTCCCTCTGGAAACAAAAACATTCCTAACCCAAGTCTGAAGGCCTTTTCCTTCTTTGGTTAGAAAGTGTTCATAACTAAAGAAATGCTCTGCTCCAAAGCCCAAAGCAAGTAGGTTTTTGAGAGCAGAATATCGTTTGTGAAGCAGTATGAGGCTGAATTTAGGTTTTCTGTTAGTGGTGACAGTTTAACTGGATTATTAATACACTTGGGAAGACACAAAAGAGAAAATGTCCTATGTCTTAGAACAAGATGTCAGGAATGAGCTTCTCAAGAAGAGGAGGGCGAGCACTGAAGAGACCTAGATTTTACTGATTTAATTAATTATAGATCAACAATGGCAGGGGTCTGGTGACGGAGCCATTTCCCCACAAAGAGCAGATGCCTGGACAGGTGTAGTTACTCACATTGCAAATGTTTTTGTTTCCTGTTTGTTTGTTTGGGGTTTTTTTGTTTTGTTTTGTCTTTGTTTTTCCTTCACGTTATCTCCTCTCCCTCTTAACTTCTGGCAGAGTTTAGTGAGTGACACATGGCAGGAAGCGCTTTTATTGGAAACAGCTCTCCTGGGATAACCAGCTTTTCCTCCATTTTTGTATGTAAAAGTCTAAAACTATCTTGGCATAAACCAAATTTTACTACCCTTTTATATAGCTGTGTCAACCTTGGCAACATTTAAAAGAAAAGAAACTTTGAAATGGTTTCCTCAGGATGTCAGCATGTTAAAGCCTAATGTATATGCCTAATAGCTAGTCTCCATAAGACTCCAGACCTGAGCCATTTGCCAAATGAAAAGATTACATCAATGACTCGAGTATCCAATGGATTATCTTAATTAACTACTTCATAATAAGCATGGCTTATTTATGTCAATGTATTTACTCAACCTGTAGATTCATACTACTGACAGGCTCTGTTCTAGCCGTTTGAATTACATCAATGTATGTATGAACAGGGCTCATTTTCTTTTATGACTTGGTACTTGTGGACTGTATTACCTATCTAATGAGGAAAGTTTAAAAACATGTGGTAGAAAAAAAGGGCTTCGAAGTACAACAAACATTTGAATATGTGCTACAGCTAATTCATCTTTGAAAAGAAAGTGAAAGTGTTGCTCAGTCGAGTCTGACACTTGACTGTAGCCCACCAGGCTCTTCTGTCCCTGGAATTCTCCAGGCAAAAATACTAGAGTGGGTAGCCATTCCCTTCTCCAGGGCATCTTCCTGACCCAGGGATCAAACCTAGGTCTCCTGAATTGCAGGCAGGTTCTTTACCATCTGAGCTACCAGGGAAGCCCAATTCATCTTTAGAGTGATTTAATCTAATAAGAACCATGTCAGCCTCAAGGCTTAATAAAGGTTAGCATGTAGATGCTCTCTATAAATGCTCACCAGAGAGCTGACTTTCTGGAACTCAAGAATCCTCTTCAAGCTGGTCTTCTGATTTAAGTCCTTTATCCCGCTTCCTTCCTTCAGGTGGTGTGCCAGTTCTATCTGCTCAGGCAGCGCCATGGAGCCCAGCACCTTTAGTCTTCAGTCAGTCCCCTTCAATGGCCCCGGGAGCTATGATGGCTGGTCAGCCTTCAGGATTCAGTCAGCCAATCGTCTTTACCACAAGCCCAAGTGTTCCGGGTTGGAACCAGCCTTCCTCTTTCTCAGTCTCAGTTTCCTCTCCACCCCCTGTAGCTTGGGGCACATCAGCATCCATAACACCCAATACATGGTCAGCAAACAGCCCTCTGGGGAATCCTTTTCAGAGCAATGTTTTTCCAGCTCCTGCTGTGTCCACCCAGCCCCCTTCTATGCTCTCCTCTCTCCTGGTCACTCCTCCTCAACCACCTCCCAGAACTGGCCCTCCAAAGGATGTCCCCAGCGATGCCTTCATTGCCTTGGACCCTCTTGGGGATAGAGAAGTCAAGGAAGTGAAAGAAATGTTTAAGGACTTCCAACTGCGGCAGCCACCTACTGTGCCGGCAAGGAAGGGAGAACAGAACTCCTCTGGGACCTCGAGTGCCTTCTCCAATTATTTCAACAGCAAAGTTGGCATTCCTCAGGAGAATGCAGACCATGATGACCTGGACGCTAATCAACTGTTGAGAAAGATCAATGGTAAGCTACCTACTTCTCTGGCAACTGCACCCGCGAGGATTTCAGTCGTATGACTCCAGAGAGTCTCTCAGAACCCTCTCCAGACCCTTAATAGCTGTACTCTTGGTTTTTTCATCTATCAGGGGTTATGGAAACAACTTAACCACTTAGCTTATGGAGTTAACAGGGTACCTTAGCTATTTCTAAGGACTGGCCTAGTGCTGCCCTCTTGTGACAATTCTTAAAAGGGCAGCCGAGAGCTATTGAAATTCAATGGGTTGTGGCACCCGGAGGACTGCAGGTAGGTATGTAGGGCTGTAGGCTCATTTTTTTCATTAATAGATATGCATGGATCATACTACCCATCTAACGAGGGAAGTTAAAAGGCGTGGTAGAAAGAAAGGGCTTTGAAATGCAACCAGTATGTGAATGCTAGCTGTACTTTTATTAGTTAATCTATCAGGTAATTGAATCTCTGCTGCTGCCGCTGCTGCTAAGTCGCTTCAGTCGTGTCTGACTCTGTGCGACCCCATAGACGGACGGCAGCCCACCAGGCTCCACCATCCCTGGGATTCTCCAGGCAAGAACACTGGAGTGGGTTGCCATTGAATCTCTAGAAGCCTTTATTTCTGTGTTGGCCTCAAGGCTTAATGAAGTTTTGCCATGTAGGTGCTTTTAAGTGAGGGAATTCTGAATCTCTTCCACTTCAAGTGAATGTGCCTGGCTTCCTCTTCCAAGAAGGGATGAATTTGCTTGTAATCATCCTGGTATTTGGTGTGATAATTTTTGTTTGGTCAATATCAGTTTCAAAAATATGGAACTTAATTTCTAAGATAAGCCTGACTGGAGGACTTGTGCTTGCATTGGAGGAAAGCTTGTTTACTGACTACTTTCTCACCTTCTAGATCTACCAAAGCCAGCTCCCCGACACAGTGCCCCGCCAGTTACCAAATCTGCTGACAATGCATTTGAGAACCCCTTCTCTAAAGATTCTTTCCGCTCATCACCAGCCTCTGTAAGTACCAACTATTAGAAGCTGATATTCCAAAGTACACGCCACATAGAGTTATCACCTCCTGAATTAACCTTGCTTGTATCTTTGACGGTAAAGGACATTTGAATAAGATTTATCACTGAGAACCACTGCAGTGTAAACCTCAGCTCAAACTGGGGAAAGATTATTTTTACAGGAACTACTCTCTTGAATTTGAGAAGCAAATATCATATAGAAAAGTCCTTTGTCTCTCACTTAATCTAGCTTGGGAAAGCACTTTGAAAGAAAACTGAGCCAAAACACTATGCTTAAAAACCTTTCCAACGTTTAATTTCCTAACGCAAAATTACTTAGCTCATAAAAATAATATTTTGCATTTTGGGGGAGCAAACATAATTCTGAATCTTGCTTTTGATGTAAATATTAAATATATATCCATCACAAGCAGGAAAACACAAATCATTGTAGACCTATACAATATCTGATTCGCCTGTGACCTAAGTGATTTTTAAAGGAATCTGAGAAGTCTTAATTATAGGTATTTTCTTATCTTTGTAATTACAGTTGTTGACTAGGTGGTTTTGTTTCCATAGATGGCTTCTCTTCAACCCACATCATCCGATATATATAGAGATCCATTTGGAAATCCTTTTGCCTAACTTCTGTAAGTAGAAGATCCTGCTAAGCTTAGGCTTTGTAAGAAAGGGTGGCACAGAGAATAAAGGTGAAATTTTAATTTTAGAATTGGAAAGAAAAAATTCTTCTGAAATGGAGAAGTAAAAGATATGGAACACTATGCTTAACTAATTCAATAATGACTAAGCTGAGCGTTTATGAATAGAGTTCTTACACATATAAAAAAAATGGTAATATACTCATGGATATAGGTTTCTGTCCTGTGTTTTTAACATTTCACTTCTGTACAGAAGTAAAACTCCATATAACACATAACAGCCTTCTAGATTTTTGATCTTCATATTGAAGTGATTGCAAAGTTTCCTAGTAACTACTCAGTTTTCTATAGAAGCTTCAAATTCTGAAGGCCTTCTGAAACCACCAAAGAGGTCAGCCAAACAAATCATGATTACACTTTTGCCATCCAATTCAATATGCATTTCTTTGTGAGAGGGCCTCACAATTGGTCTGAAATTGTCTGGTGGTATTACATCTCAAAGTGGTGACAGCTTCCTATAACCCCTTGAAAGGCAAGTTCAGATGAGTCCACTGGTGGGTTTTATCCTCAGTCAGTTACTGTGTGTTACCACCTTAGACTTGGAGAAGGAAATGGCAATGCCCTCCAGTATTCTTGCCTGGAGAATCTCATGGACAGAGGAACCTGGCAGGCTACAGTCCATGGGGTCGCAAGAGTCGGACACGACTTAGCCACTGAACCACCACCGCCACCTGAGATAGAGATCTGGGAGTGAAGATGGGAGTGTGTTTCTTTCTCACCAGTTAGTGGAAACAACTTTATCTGATCTTAAAAGATTGCAGTTTGTGGAGGAGAAGAGGCTTATCTGCATTTTAGAGGAAGTAGGGGATAGCTGGAAGAGGAGAAAAATAGGAAGAATGAAAAGAACCCAAGCCCATTTTTTTCCCCAGTTTTGCCCCCTGGCCCCCATTCACGTGGGACTACCAAACTCTCTCGACCCAAACTCTCTCTCAACCCAGGTAGAACTTAATTATTTTAAATAGATACATATCTTAAGTCTGATACTAACAATAAGATTTGAGTTTACTTGCAATTTGGATTATCTCCCTCACTCCACTTCTATAATTACAGTCTTTCTGAAAATGCTTTTCCATAAAATAGGCTACAGAGTGAGATTATTGAAAAGGCAAATTCCTGGGCCCTAGCCCTGAGGAATCCCCCTTGGTGCTGAGGAAAAGCTTAATTTTAGCAAGCATCCAGATGAGTTACAATGTTAATAAAATGGTATGATATATTGAACCTTAACAGAGACTCACTCTTGCCTCCTCTCCCAGGGAGGCACCCATGAACCAAGCACAAGGAATAACATGCACTAAAAGTCTAGGAGGATTGTTTGCACCTAATTGAATTGACTAGAGTTCTCTGTGGAAGCCCTTCCTTCTTTAGGTCATGAAGGAAGGGTAATTCTAGTTAACCTGCTAAATGGTAGGTTCGGGAGTGAGTAGAAGAACTACCATGGGACAAAATAGCTAACATTATTGAGCACTTGTGTTAATCACTTTATTACAGATTCTACATCAGTTGTTTTATCCTCTTGAATCAGTCCTGGGAGATACTATTATTAACATAGATAATGACTTAATGTTTAACACATTAAATATTCAACCCCAAAATTCTAACCATGGGTTTTTTTCTTCTCCATACTTCTCTAGGAACTTGGCATGCTGACTGTCCAGAGAAACAAAGAGGTTGGCCTTGGTAGTCAAGGACAAAGCTAATTGGCAGACAAGTCCTGACCTTTGCCCTTGTTCTAGCTTTGACATATTATCAGTTGCCTTATTTCTTGCTGCCTCTCCCACTTGTAGAATACCTTCTACTTTCTGTTTTGCTAAACTGAATCTATGGCTTTAAATAAATTAAGAACCTAAACTCACTAGCCGAATGTAAGCGAAGTAGTTTTCCTACTTGGACCCTTGTCTATTGTAACCCTAGAACCTTCTGGAACCCATGTGACCCATGTACCCTCTGGTTGGGCGATGCAGCCACCACAACCCCTCAGATCATACTGTTTTGAATAAATTTTGAAATCCCTACTGTTCATAGTGTTTGGGGGTTCTGTTTCAGAGCATTAAACCTAAAGATTGTAGAACAAGGCACCTTCTTAAATCTTGCTTCAGACCGTCACTTACAGAGCATTTTTAAAGTAAACTAGAAGCAAGTTCAATTTCTCCTTAGGAGAATCTCCTTGGAATCTGACACACCTAAGAATGTTTTTAAAGATGCAACTTTTCTTTCTGAAGATTCATTTTCTCTCAAGGGTGAGATTGTCCTTTCTCTTATCTCTTGCTAGCTATTGCAAAGGAGGGAAGAATCATTTTTTATCTCTCCTCTTCTTTCCCCTCCAATTCTCTTTTCAGTCATTTTTGCCCCTGGGCTTCTCTCTTTCATAAACAATAGAGTTTTATGGGGCAAAAAAATCTAATGATTCACAGGTCTGAAGCCTCTATGCTCTACCTTCTCAGTAATCTCTAATCTCAGTAACTAGAGTTGCAAATGCACGCAACCTTTATCCTTTCTATGGAATAAGAGGCTATCTTCTTGAGCTGAAGTTCCAGAACAGTTCACGTTGAGGAAAAATTGCACTCGACTCAGCAATGAAGGACTGCATTCCTAAGAGAAGCACATCAAAGTTAAATGTGATTGTGCCAAACATGTTAGGTGCTTATTTGGGGCCATGCCAGACCTTTATCAAGTAACTGGAAAGCTTTCTTGATGCCACAGTCTCACAGTCAGAAGATAAATGGGGGGAGGGGGGTGGTTTCTGAAGAGCAAGTATTTGGTGTTATCATTAAAAATTTAATGTATGCAGTGTTTTTCTCCTCACAATCTTGGAAACTCTTCCAGCTCATTTTCAGACCTGTCGTTGGCACGGATCTGAAGGGTTTGTTCTTGCCATAGTGAGTTTTGTTTTATTTTGTTTATGTTGGGTTTCTAATGTTATTTCTTGACCCCTAGTGCTCAGGTTCTTGTGGGTGTTAATCAACCGCATACAATGTTATCTTTAGGTGGAAGAAGAGGATGACTGCTCAGGATCAAAACAAGATGGTGGCCTCACGAACCTCCATTGATTAGCCCCAAGTAGTCCAGGCTAAAGTCCTATGGTTTTATGTTGAATGGTAATAGCTGATCATGTATGGCAATGTCTGACTTTCTACTCAGTTATTATCAACAGACTTGAAATAATATTTTATATGTCTGAATACCTAAATGTGCTAAACTGGAGGCAATTATTTCTAGATAGTTTGAATTTTTGAAAGTAGACAAATTTTTTGAAACTGATGACCAGCCACACAATTGTTTTGTACATACTTATTTTCTTGTGCACTTTTCTGTATGCAAAGAAAGCTATAAATTTACTCATTTCAATAAACTGGAATGGCAGAATCTCATGTGTTACTGTCAGTTCATTTGACCCCTGCTCTGGGTTGATGTGATAGGGTCAAGATATAACATATACTAGTGCAAGGTGAGCAAATGTTAATTATGACACATTCTGGATTGTCACCAAAATGAAAAAGTAGAAATCTGAAATAGGATCACAGGTAAATTAATATCTGATGCCTTTCAAGACTCAATTTTCCTCTCTCAGACCTATACATTCTCCTTTCCTGGGAGTTTAATGGGAGTCCAGTGGATAAGACCTATGCCAGAACAATCTCAATTATGTCTAGTATAAAAATCATTCATTAGTGAACTATTGGTTCATGCCTTTTACCCTTTCCTCCCCTGTTTTTTATTCATTGATGTTTGACTTCATCAAAACACTGCTCTGTGGACTGGTTCAAGCTTCTGTAAGCTACTCAGAAGAGCTTCTAAGTTTCTAAGTGAGGTGGACAAGCTGATGGTCAAATGTCTTTAGCACTAGGACACTCTTAAACACTCTCCCTTATTAAAAAAAAAAAAAATGCATTCAAGGCTCTCATTCATTTCAAGACCTAGAGCTACAAAACAGATGACCCCAAAGCAGACACTGCTTGAGTGTAGAAGTCTTGGTGTTAAACTTGACATCTTCAGGTAATCAGATGAACTTGATGGAATAAGTGTCATTGATTGGCATTTACTGTTCTGGGATATTTGATAGTATGGCCTTACCTTTCCTTTTAACTGAAACATTTGATCTGTTTCTGAGTAGAATATAGAGAAACAGACTCCACACGTAAGCAGCTTCCAGTAAACCACAGATGAGCTGGAAAGGGCTGCTGATAAGAATATGTTGCACAAATTACACAGCGTATCCAAATGCTCTGCAGTTTATCTAACCCATTGAACCTGTGTGATATTTTCATGTGGTTTAAGCAAGCTCTTGCCAGAGGTTTAATCCTTGCTCATGTGTACAAGGGGATGACATTCACTTCAGTGTAGTAGGAACTACTGTTAACCAAGCAGAGGGAGGTGCCTCCTGAAGTGTCCCTGTGAAGTGGAAACAGACCTCTTTAGAGTCTCTTAGTAGCAGCAGTAGCTTCCTTGGTAGCTCAGTTGGTAAAAAATCTGCCTGCAATGCCAGAGACCTGGATTCAATCCCTGTGTTGGGAAGATGCCCTAGAGGAGGGACTGGCAACCCATTCTAGTATTCTTGTCTGGAGAATCCCCATGGACAGAGCAGCCTGGTGGGCTACAGTCCATGGGGTTGCAAAGAGTCAGACACGATGGAGTGACTAAGCACAGCACAGCAAAGCACAGTAGCAGTGGTGTTTACACCTGGAAGCCTGGAATTCAGCTTTTACGGTAAAACTATTATCCTTGGGAGAGGGTTTCATTGAAGCATCACATAAATCTAAGCTAAAAGCTGAACTTTAACAGCCAATGTGCCTTCCAATCTCTCACACATAACTGATACAAAGAGAGAAGGTATTAATTTTCTCAAAATAATCTTGCATTTGTGTGAAGTACTTTACCATTTACACAATATGACTTCATTCTCTTGCCACTGTAATTCAGCAAGATGGGATCTATTACTGTTCCAGCTCATCTGAGAATGGCACGGTGCTTTAAAATGGCTACAATCTGCTTCAATTCTTTAAGTGAGTGGTTTCCATGGTATATTACTGTAAAACTGTGTCTTAACTGCCTTTACTATAGAAGTTGGTAAAGCTGAAAGCTTGATCTCCCAGCTTCCCTTGTTCCTAGCAGTGGTCACCTGACCATATTTTGGCTATTGAGGTCTTATTCAGCTATGTAGGGAGATCTTTTCAGTCAGTGGTTTCAAATTCCTCTAGCAAAGTATTAGCACTGTGTTTCAAGAACCAGAGTGTGATTCTGTGTCTTTCCTGTGCTGATAGCAGGGAGGGGAAAGAATAGAGGATGTAGCTAACTCAGGCATTTGGTTGACCCTGCAATAAACTGACGAGTAAGGACTCTGACCTGTATTCCTGGAATGGGTTCAATATGAAGTCTCCTAGTGAAAAAAAAGAGCTCCCCAACAGTCCTTGGTAAATATTTAAGCTATTGTAACCTTTGCAGGAGATTGCTAAATAATAAAACGTTAGATTATTGCTGGGAAATGTTATATTTTAACAAACTCCCTTCTGTTAAAAACAACTAAGTCTCGTGTTCTAAGCTGTTATGCCAAATGTGGACACACACAGGCTGTGCTGGCAGCAGCCTCTTAATGGGTCCTAATTACAGTGGTGCTGATGAGCAAGGCTCAGCCTGTATCCTCTCACTCAATGAGGGACTTGGCCCCTCATTTGCTCTTGCTTCTCTGAATGTGCTTAATTACTAGACGTCTACCATGTGCTGAAGATCATACAAGTGCCAGTCTCCAGGGAGACAACCGTGGTGGCTACTCAGTGGCAAAGAAACTGGGCTTCTGTCATGACCAAAGGTGATGTGGTTATACAAGAAAAGAAAAAAAAAAAAAAAACTCACCTCTGAACATCTTCATGACTGAGTTTTCCCTAACATTAGTTGTGGAGTTTTCTGTCAATTCATTTTTATTTGCTTGACTTCAGTTCAGTGCAGTCGCTCAGTCATGTCCAACTCTTTGCAACCCCATGGACTGCAGCACGCAAGGCTTCCCTGTCCATCATCAACTCCCAGAGCCTACTCAAACTCATGTCCATTGAGTCGGTGATCTCATCCAACCATCTCATCCTCTGTCGTCCCTTTCTCCTCCCGCCTTCAATCTTTCCCAGCATCAGGGTCTTTTCCAATGAATCAGTTCTTCCCATCAGGTGGCCAAAGTTCTGGAGTTTCAGCTTCAGCATTAGTCCTTCCAATAAATATTCAGGACTGATTTCCGTTAGGATGGACTGGTTGGATCTCCTTGCAGTCCAAGGGATTCTCAAGAGTCTTCTCCAACACCACAGTTCAAAGGCATCAGTTTTTACATGCTCAGCTTTCTTTATAGCCCAACTCTCACATCCATACATGACTACTGCAAAAACCATAGCTTTGACTAGATGGACCTTTGTTGGCAAAGTAATATCTCTGCTTTTTAATATGCTGTCTAGGTTGGTCATAGCTTTTCTTTCAAGGAGCAAGCGTCTTTTGATTTCATGGCTGCAATCACCATCTGCAGTGATTTTGGAGCCCAGAAAAATAAAGTCTGTCGCTGTTTCCATTGTTTCCTCATCTATTTGCCATGAAGTGATGGAACCAGATACTATGAACTTAGTTTTCTGAATGTTGAGTTTTAAGCCAACTTTTTCACTCTCTTCTTTCACTTTCATCAAGAGGCTCTTTAGTTATTCTTTGCTTTCAGCCATAAGGGTGGTATCATCTGCATATCTGAGGTTATTGATATTTCTCCCTGCAATCTTGATTCCAGCTTGCACTTCATTCAGTCCAGCATTTCTCATGATGTACTCTGCATATAAGTCAAATAAGCAGGATGACAATATACAGCCTTGATGTACTCCTTTCCCGATTTGGAACCAGTCTGTTGTTCCATGTTCAGTTCTAACTGTTGCTTGACCTGCATACAGATTTCTCAGGAGACAGGTCAGGTGGTCTGGTATTCCCATCTCTTTCAGAATTTTCCACAGTTTGTTGTGATCCACACAGTCAAAGTCTTTGGCATAGTCAATAAAGCAGAAGTAGATGTTTTTCTGGAACTCTCTTGCTTTTTCAATGATCCAGTGGATGTTTGCAATTTCATCTCTGATTCTTCTGCCTTTTCTAAATCCAGCTTGAACATCTAGAAGTTCATGGTTTACATACTGTTGAAGCCTGGCTTGGAGAATTTTGAGCATTACTTTGCTAGCATGTGAGATGAGTACAATTGTGCGGTAGTTTGAGCATTCTTCAGAGAAGGCAATGGCACCTGACTCCAGTACTCTTGCCTGGAAAATCCCATGGGCGGAGGAGCCTGGTAGACTGCAGTCCATGGGGTCACAAAGAGTCGGACGTGACTGAGCAACTTCACTTTCACTTTTCACTTTTCACTTTCATGCAATGCATGAAGGAAGGAAATGGCAACCCACTCCAGTGATCTTGCCTGGAGAATCCCAGGGACGGGGGAATCTGGTGGGTTGCCATCTCTGGGGTCACACAGAGTCGGACACAACTAAAGCAACTTAATAGCAGCAGCAGCAGCAGCAGCAGCAGTTGAGGATTCTTCAGCATTGTCTTTCTTTGGGATTGGAATGAAAACTGACCTTTTCCAGTCCTGTGGCCACTGCTGAGTTTTCCAAATTTGCTGGCATATTGAGTGCAGCACTTTCACAGCATCATCTTTTAGGATTTGAAATAGCTCAACTGGAATTCCATCACCTCCACTAGCTTTGTTCTCACTGATGCTTGCTAAGGCCCACTTGACTTTGCATTCCAGGATGTCTGGCTTTAGATGAGTGATCACACCACCGTGGTTATCTGAGTCATTAGGATACTTTTTTGTATAGTTCTTCTGTGTATTCTTGTGTATGCTTGACTTCAGTCCCTATTATCTTACTTTATCCGTAAGAAAGGAAAATAATTGCTGTTCCAAAAGTTACAGGGTCAACCAACTGGGCTGAGGCTGGATTTGGGATGTTTCTGGAATATGTCTGAGACTGCCTCCACCAGGTACTTACTTATGCTGATGGATCATCACAGAATCTGTTGTTTGAGGGCAGCTAAGAGGAGTGTTGGAGCACAGGAGCTAGCAGAGAAGGAGGAGGAAGAGAAGGAAGGGTCAGTGTGACATGTGCCTTCTTGTCTCCCTCACTGGCCAGTGAACCTGGTTCACTGGGTCTTGATGGTGGAAACAAGAGGGCTAAAAACAGGAGGAACTGCCTCTTTCTGATGAAAGACCTTGGGCAAGGCAGGCAGTTTATGGCCCATATGTCCACTCATAACGAACAGACAACAGTAATGGAAAGGCTCATAGTGGCTAAAATTAATAGGGGTTATTTTTTTCCTATAAAAGGCTAGATTGATGGCTGCTGATGCTGCCTCAGCAACTCAACAAGACCCTTAAGGACACAGACTCTTAACTTTTCACTCCAACTTTTATAGCTTTGGCTTTCTGTTCTTCAGTTTGTTTCTTAATGGTCACAAGATGGCTGTGTAGCTCTTGAGTGGGATGTTAACCATTCAAGGAGAGCAGAAGTGGAAAGGTGGTGCAGTCAATATCTGCTCCTCATACCAAGCATTTCGGTTTTCCCCAAGGCTTTCTAGTGGACTGCAACTATGGCTCATTGGTCAGAATGTGGTCACATGGTCACTCTGAGGTGCAAGGGAGGCTGGGAAACCAAGGTTTTAGCTCTACCAGAACGGCAAACCACTCCAGTATTCTTGCCTGGAGAATCTTATGGACAGAGGAGCCTGGAGGGGGCTACAGTCCATGGGGTTGCAAAGAGTCAGATATGACTGAACAACTGAGCGCAGAACATGGTAAAGGGAGTTAAGGAAGAGGCAGCACTGGCTGTTTCGTTCGTGAGCCCCAGGGCAAAATACAGATGAAGGAATCTCCATTGTTCAAAGCAGGGTAAAAGCGCTATTAAAAGCAGTAAAATATAAAGCTCTCTCCTTTCTTATGAAATCTCTCCCTTAATATGATGTATTTTGTTTGCCATTTAATGTTGTTCTAAGTAAAGAAAAATTAAAATGTTAAAATATTAGTATGAATTTTACCTATAATCTTTAATTCATATGTGGAATCACTGAAACTATACAATTTGTATTTCATAAGTCATATATGCACATGTTGCTATTGTTCAGTCCCTCAGTCACGTCCGACTCTTTGTGACCCCGTGGACTGCAGCACGCCCAGCTTCCTGTCCTTCACTATCTCCTGGAGTTTGCTCAAACTCATGTCCATTGAGTCAGTGATGCCATCCAATCATCTCATCCTCTGTCGCCCCTTCTCCTCCTGCCCTCTTTTGCATGCATTTCATTCCTACCAGAACCATTAGAAACACTGCACAAAATTAGCTCGATTGTTTTTAATTCACTTCTTGATACATGTATATCTCACCAGCATATCTCGCTTATGAGTAAAACAGATAGAAGAAAAGAAACTAAGTGTTGCCCTATCTTTTTCTTTCCTTCCATGTTGTTGCTTTCAGTGTTCAGTTCAGTCATGCAGTCGTGTCTGACTCTTTGCGACCTCATGGTCTGCAGCATGCCAGGCTTCCCTGTCCACCACCAACTCCCGGAACTTACTCAAACTCTTGTCAATAGAGTCAGTGATGCCATCCAACCATCACTTGCAGCGTTACATGGATGCTAATGCATAGAAGGAACACTAGTAATAAAGTGTTCCTTTATTGATGTTTCCTGGTCATTTGTGGAGTTTTGTGTGTGGAAAATCCCATGGACAGAGAAGTCCATAGGGTTGCAGAGTCAGACATGACTGAACACGCATGCAGGTGTGTGTTGGAAGCAAGTGGTTCAGAGTGTGACCTCTCAGGATGTCAGTGTCACCTAGCCCCCACCCTCACTTAACCCCCCACTTACTCAGTCTTAAACATGATGTGTGTTATGTCTCACCTTATACTCACTTTTACTTTGATTCACTGAACTCCACACATCATAAATCCACTTGAATCCTTGAATCCTATGCTCACAGGGCAACATAAACACTGTGCAAATGGGGTGCCATGGAAGGAGGCACGCACAGTGCATATTTCTTCTGCTTGTGCACATGTTCCACTTTACATCAAACTTAACTTTCAAAACAAGAGTCCCAACATAAAATTCAGAATTTCAAGATGGCAGCCGCCGGAGCATTAAACCAAGCCTGAGGCCTGCCTGAGTGCTGAGCCCTGGGCTAGCTCACATGGTCTTGAAGCCAGTCCTGGCCAGAGAGCTTAGAAATGGATGATGGATTAGCTAATGTGCTTCCCACAAGCCTGGGTCATTGTTTAACCCCAAGTTGGCTGACCTCCCAAGGCAGGTGGAGGCAGTCTTTGACTCCACAACACCCTAAGGGCAGAAGAGAAGCACTTTCGGAGAGCATATTCAGCAAAGTTAATGGTGAGGCACTTTAACTAGCAACTAGAAGCTAAAGAATGCAGAGGACTAGTTTCTGTGAGTTCATACCAGGAGGTTACCAAACAGAATCAAATAGAAGGGGGCAGGGAACTACAAGTCTCTGCATGGGAGGCTTTAATGCTAATACAGACCTAATTTGAACTCAAAGGGATGTGCCATTTCAGTTGAAGGGATCCTGAGGGGAGGACTGTGAAACTCCTGAGTAATTACTTTCTAAACGGCTTTACAATTCTTCATTTTACTTCACTGCAAGCACAACACTGCCAGACTTGAAAAGCAAGAGGAGTGGATTCAGGGATGATCCACAGAAGTCATGGAATGATAACAGCAAACACCTACCCAGCATTTATCACAGGCAGAAGCTCTTCTGAGAGTATAACAATAAACAATTTAATTTCATATTAATTCTATGACGTGGGCTGCTGCTACTGACTGCGAACATTTCCTAGAAAAGGATACTGAGGCACAAAGAACTTGAGTCATTGCCCAAAGTCACATAGCCGGTAAGTGGCTGAAGTGGAAACCCAACCCCGGACCGAGTGTCCTTGCACTGAACCTCGAGTTAACCACTCCACTCCCTCCAAAATCTGGTGTCATTGTCTTTAGACTGGTGTGTCTTATGTTTACCCAGACTGTATTCTTTCTCCAGTATTTCTCTTCTCTTCCATGTCCTATAACCAAGATGCTTACAAAATTGAATGAAAAAAAAATTTTTTTTCATTCCATTTTTTCCTTTGGCTCTTTCAGAGCTCATTTTTGGGATAAAATAAATTATCACTTCAAAGTGTAAATTTTCTGGCTGTTACAAATGCAACAACCATCTTAACCTCATGCTCAGTTTATTCTAATTCAGATATTTCCCATCAGCATGTTGAAGTATTTTTAATCAGACTGCTCACAGTGAATGATGAGTTATGAGTAATATTCTTCCAATTTCTTCTACATTGTAAATAGCAAACTCTCCTGCATCATCTCATAGTCAGACCAGGTGCATGGTTCACAGTCAGTTAAGAAAGCTGTTCACACAAGTTCACACATTTTATAATAGGACTACCGTTATAAAATTGCACAATTGTTTCACAACCCAACGTCCAGTTAATGTATCATGTTCTTCGTGAAGTGGATCAAAGCTATGGGTTGATGACAGATGGTTTAATTATTCTTTCTTTACAGTGCTTTCTTATTCTCGCCTCCTCAGTTCTTCAGTGGTGGCGACTTTCTTCAGCTTCTAATTTGATAAACACAAACTCTAGACTTATAGAGAATGGAAACTGACCAGGTGAACTCAAAGCAGGAAGATTTCTTACAGTCCATCAACGAGTCATACAAAACCCCAAGACAAGGAAAAATTCAAGTCAGTAGAGAGCGAAAAAATGAAGACAGTGCTGGACCAGAAACAAAATGAAGTTCCTGACTTAAATCATCTATAGCTACAGACTAACCCCATCCCTAGAGAAGAAGAATTAGTAAAACATGTTTAGAGAAGACAAAATTTTGCTTACACTATATTTAGGTGCTTCCCTGGTAGCTCAGATGGTAAAGACTCTGCATGCAATTCAGAAACCTGGGTGGGATCCCTGGATTGGTAAGATCCCCTGGAGAAGGAAAAGGCAACCCACTCCAGTATTCTTGCCTGGAAAATTCCATGGACAGAGAAGCCTGGGGGGCTATAGTGCATGGGGTCGCAAAAAGTCAGACATGATTGAGGGACTAACACTTTCACACTCAAGTGCAGAAAGAAAAATGTATCCACATTCTTTTGTCTCTTCTTTCCTTCCTTTCCTTCTCCTTCCCTCCCTTCCTTTCCTCCTTCCTTTATTCCTATGAATCTGGTCTTCCTTACAAGTCTCCACTCTCCCGGATGCAGAGTCGGGTCCTAGAACCTCAATCCAGTCCTTAGGGTTTCTGTGCTAGGTAACACTATCTCTTTCTCATACGTACACAGTGTTTTAGATTTCTTCCCTTTCCTGCTCCTCTCCATGATGCTGTTAAGTTTTCTGGGAGGTGTGGAGGGAGGTGTTGAGAAAAAAGTTTAGACCCTCAGGTAGGTCCTTAAACAATCCTCCTTCCAGTATTTACAGCATTTATCTCATCTATCTGGGCACTAACATCTTGGTATCTGTAGCTAGAATTTTTGACTGAAGAATGTCGGATCTGTTCTTCTTTATGAAATTGGGGGAGTCTACAGGACCTGGTGGACCACCCTGCTGCCTGGACCCTCACCTTGGCCCTCACTGATGCTGACTCTTGAGATCTGACTGTAAATGTCTTCCTAACCCTTCTCTCAGCTCCAGAGTCACTCTGTCCTTAACACAGCAAGCCTGACACTACCCACCTCATCCCTCCTCAGGACATGCACGCATGCATGTGAAGTCACTTTAGTCGTGTCCGACTCTGTGTGACCCTATGGACTGACTATAGCCCCCCAGGCTCCTCTGCCCATGGGGATTCTCCAGGCAAGAATACTGGAGTGGATTGCCATGCCCTCCTCCAGGGGCTCCTCCTCAGGACAAAGGGGAAGAAATATCCACTGTGACACATGGCAGTCAAAGAAACTTAGGAAGCCAGATCAGTCTCTCCTTCTCTGCTCAAACACACAGCACAAATACTTTTATTTCAAGTTAGCTTTTTTCCCCAAACTGAGAAAGTCTGGAAGTTGTTCTCCAGAGTTCAAAATGGCAAGGACTGAAGCATCTGTCTTTGACCTCAACCTGCTTAACATATTGGCCTCATTGTGGCCTGAAATAGTGACTCAGAGCTCACATCTCCAAGCCTGCTCCTCTCACTTCTAGTTCTTTCCTTCTTATAATCTCCAAGGAACAGCATTCTCTGTACTATCAGCTGTGCTGTCCACAGTGCTTTGATATTCACACGTAATCAATTGCTTCTGTATTTCACCATCCTCCCTGGGCATGCCTCAGTGTTCAGCCCTGAAATTGTGAAGTGTCAAGAAAGCATAATTTTAAAAGATAAAATTAAAGAGATTTGCAAAGCATCATCCCTTATTCTATTTACCTGGGTTTACATACTGTTAACTAATGAGTCTGTATATAATTTGGTCCTCAAATACTAGTTCCTTTTTGTCAAAGTCTCAAGTTCCAAAGCCAAATATATAAATACCTGAAACAAATGAAATCAACTGATCATTCAGTAACTATAAAATAACTATGAAGTAGCTGCTTAACATTTCATACACTATCAGAATAGTAATGCAATAAAAGACAAAGATGACTTTGAGATATAGAAACAGAAAAGCAGGGGAATGGTGACTCATTAATGAAATAGGGAATATAAGAAGAACTTCCTTGACAGGGACAGGGCAAGAAGTATGCATTTGACTTTAGACATGACAAGTTCAACTTAACACAAATTAAAATCCATTTCTTAGAAGTACTTGAAGATTGTTAAGCTGGAAAGTAACACAATACATTTTACATCTTTTAAAATGATCGCTTCCAGATATCTATACTTTCAAAACAAGAACCCAGAAGATTTTGGTAAAGGAGCTTCAACAGACCACCTTTTGGGACTTCTGGTTCCAACAGACCACCTCTGGAGACTGCTGGTTCTAAATGATGGGTGTAACCTTAAAAGTAGATAAGAAAAGTAGGTAGAGATTGAGGAAAGAAGGAGAATCGTAGCATCTGCTGGATGGACAAGGAGCATCTGATAGTAGCGTCTGATGGACGAGGGAGTTGCTGTTCAGTCACTAATTCGTGTCTGACTCTTTGTGACCCCAAGGACCATAGCTCGCCAGACTTCCCTGACCTTCAAGGCAGAGGAGTTAACAAATGAAAAGTGGAAGAACAGGAAATGCTGTATCATAAAAGCCAAAGAAACAGAGAACTTTCAGGCATAAGAGCAGCCAGTAGGGTCAAATGCTTCTATGAGACAAAGACAGGGCCAACAATATGTACCTCACATTCAGCAATATGGAGGTCTTCGGTGGAGTAAAAGGCAGGCTGCAACAAATTGAAGGTAAAGGAAAACCATGTGGTAAAAAGACACGGGTTCAATCCCTGGGTCGGAAAGATCTCCTGGAGGAGGAAATGGCAACCCACTCCAGTATCCTTGCCTGGGAAATCTCATGTACCTTGAGGACCAAGAAGATCTTGGCAGGCTACAGTCCAGGGAATTGCAAAGAGCTGGACCCAACTGAGCACAAGACCAGACAAATTAGAATAGTACCAACAGAACTGATGATGTGGTAGGAAAAGCCTAAGATTCACCAAGTTCAAATTCCAGCTACTCAGCACTGAGGGTGGGTGATGTGGACAAATGAGATTATCTCAGTGAACCTCAGCTTCCTCAACTGTAAAATGGGTTATCTTGAGGATTACATGAGATGACACATATACAACCTGGCACATTAGAGAAGTTTCATAAACATTTATTCATCCTGTTCTTTGGAAGCCACTAAGTGTTACCAAATTTAAAATGTTATCATTTTCATTTCTCTGGTCCAATGCATCACGATGCATCATTTCCTTGAGATACACATGGAAACACAAATCTCATTTCAAAAAATGTCTGATACATGATAGCTGTTAAGGGCAAAGAAGAGTTAAAAATGCTACAGAAATATAAGACACACTATATATTTATAATTATTATTAATACAGTACATTATTATTATACTTTGCCACTCCCATTACTTTGCTTCAATACATTTTTCCTGAACCATGGGGGAAAAAATAACTTCTACAGAGCAATTCAATATTTAAACCAGTCAGCTAAGAAATACCCCTATCCATTTCCACCTCCAGTGAGTCAGTCTCCAAGGAGAGAGGTGACTTTTCAATCTCCTGCGGCTGCTTAGTCACTTCAGTCATGTCTGACTCTGTGCAACCCTATGGACTGTAGCCTGCCAGGCTACTCTGTCCATGGATTCTTTAGTCAGGAGTACTGGAGTGGGTTGCTATGCTCTCCTCCAGGGGATCTTCCCAACCCAGGGATCGAACCAGCGTCTCTTAGGTCTCAAGAATTGGCAGGTGGATTCTTTACCAATAGCACCACCTGGGAATCCCTTTCAATCTCCAGTTACATCTAATTGATGAGTCAATTATCACAAAGTCTAATCAATTAGCTTTAAGTCTAATTAGCATAAAGCATCATTCTACCATGCCTGCTTCCAAGACCTTTCCACAAATATCCTGGGAGGGTTCAGAGAGGCCATGTAAGACAGGGGGGCTCAGCACTCCTCCATTACATCTGAAAGATTTACACTATATCTAGATACAGCCCACTTGTCATTAGCAAGTATTCCCAAGCAGAGTCCTTTGGGCAAAATTTATTCATCAATGTAGTTACGAGTATCATCACACACGTTCGAATTGCTTCATTACTTGGCAATTCTACAAGATCTACATATTGACCGTGTAAATTATCTACACAGCAGACTCGGGAACTGATGAAATTAATCCCATTAGAAAGCTCTTGCTCTGTATAAAAAAGAAAATAAAATTTTTAAAAGAGGGGGCAGGAAATGGTGATGAAAGTAGTTAACTCTTACTCTAGATAAGATAATAGAGAAGATGCAAAAGGTAGGCAGTACTGGAAAACCAGCTCCCCAACTCTACTCTCTGTTTTGCCGGCCTTGGTATGTACTAATGTTTGAAATTTGCCTATTTTTAATTAATGAATACTTATGAAGTCCCCTTGTTCTGTGCTGTGCTTAGTTGCTCAGTCATGTCTGACTCTTTGTAACCCCATGAACTGTAGCCCACCAGGCTCCTCTGTCCATGAAGGTTCTCCAGATAAGAATACTGGAGTGGGTTGCCATGCCCTCCTCCAGGGGATCTTCCCAACCCAGGAGTCAAACTGGGGTCTCCTGCATTGCAGGCGGATTCTTTATCAGCTGAGCTACCAGGGAAACCCATGAAGTCCCCTTAAGTGTCAGCAAAATTTTTAAACATCAATAACATATTGTACCTCTTATGTTTTTTCTCAAGGTGATCATTCAAAATCTCAACCCTGGTCACACATTTGAATGACCCAGCAAAATTTTAAAAATACTGATGAAAGACAACCCCAGTGGTGCAGTGGATAAGAATCCACCTGTCAATGCAGAGGACATGGGTTCAATCCCTGGTCCAGGAAGATTCCACATGTCATGGAACAACTAAGCCTGCGTGCCACAACTCCTGAGCCTGTGCTCTAGAGCCTGTGCTCTTGGCAAGAGAAGCCCGAGCACCGGAATGAAGAGTAGCCCCCTCTCGCCACAACTAGAGAAAGCCCAAGCAAAGCAACAGAGACCTAGCACAGCCAAAAATAAATAAAATTTTAAAAAATACCGATGCAGGTCCCATCCTGGATCAATTATTAGTATCAGGTGGGAGTGGGCTGCCATCAGTGTTTATTCACAGGTCCCCCAAGTCATTCTCTTATGCAACCAGTGTTTTAAAAGCAACTGTGATATCCCCCTTCTCCAGTACTTCCAAAATAGCCTGCTCTTTTCACAAGTTCTGAAGAATGTGAAAATGAGGGGAAAAAATTCTTTCTGATGGGTTGGAGCAAGTAATTCCATCTTAGAATCTATCTTGCTGACAGGTGTGCTTCTTAGATAAAGACACCATGTCCTTCTGAAAGACACTGGAAAGGCCTTAGGGAACGGACCTGGATTCTTCAAAATGACTGACTTCACTTATAAAAATATGTCGGTTTGTAAATGCATTTTACGATCTGTCCATGTGGAAATACCATACAGTTCATCCTCAGAGGGCAACAGCTATATCTGTAACTGTTTCTAGTCAGTGCAATTCTTTTACTAATTTTGAGTTTCTGCCTCTGTAAAAATTATCCACAGACCTTTTTCCTCCAAATTACAGTCCCCCATGATCCCTCCCAGAGTCTCTGAAAATGCGAACCACTGGAGTTGTCTGTTGGGTTTTTGTTTTCAACACATCTCAGCCATTTAGCAGTCATGGGCTTCTCTCTTGAATATACAATTGATAAATATACTCTTGGCCAAAACGGTAGGCCCCAAGTTACGAAATGACTCTCCTTTGATTGGACTTTGGCATCCAGGAAGCCCAATTCTAAAGAAATCCTGGGCAAAAGCAAACAATAATTGTTCCCCAGTCCTTTGCAAATTAGTGTCTTCCAGGAACTGTCTGGGCATTCCACTCCGGGAGCTGTCTCGCTAGTGCAAATGTCTGCCTGCCAGAGGTTCGCCTTTGCAATATGCATTCTAGAAATAAGTCTCCTGAGAGCAGGGCCCACTCCCAGGTGAGTCACTTTTCTCTCTGTCTCTGGAATTTCCCTGCGGGCTTTGCCATTTCAGAGTCTGCTTCTATAGCAGCGAAGTAGGTAAAAATTTTCACTCACATTAAGGTATGGAACCAGAGAATCTAAACTTTGAAAAAGAAAGAGAAAAAGCTCAGGTATGTCTTTCAGAGTTTTTCCAGGAAACCTGCTGCCATTTCCAGGGATTTCTTTTAAACAAGGTATTTAAATGTTAAGGCTGAGATATTCTTCAAATACTGGACTTAAGAAACAAAGCTGGTTTTTACTAGGATATAATAAACCTGGGTTTATCAGTTTCTAGGAGGCTTCCCTGGTGGCTCAGCGGTAAAGAATCCGCCTGCAAAGCAGGAAATTCGGGTTTGATCCCTTGGTTGGGAAAATCCCCTTGAGGAGGGCATGGCAACCCACTCCAGTATCCTTGCCTGGAGAATTCCATGGACAGAGGAGCCTGGTGGTCTAGTCCACTGGGTCGCAAATGACTACCACATATGCACACATCAGTATCTAGGGTCTGAGAAGTTTAAGCAAATAAATCTCTCCCTCACTCTGCCTCCATGTCTGCTGCTGCTGCTGCTAAGTCACTTCAGTTGTGTCCGACTCTGTGCGGCCCCATAGACGGCAGCCCACCAGGCTCCCCCATCCCTGGGATTCTCCAGGCAAGAATACTGGAGTGGGTTGCCGTTTCCTTCTCCAATGCATGAAAGTGAAAAGTGAAAGGGAAGTCGCTCAGTCGTGTCCGACTCTTAGCGACCCCATGGCCTACAGCCTACCAGGCTCCTCCATCCATGGGATTTTCCAGGCAAGAGTACTGGAGAGGGGTGCCATTGCCTTCTCCAGCCTCCATGTCTAACACTCTCAATAATTGGCTACATCCTGCCTTTGCCTCCACACCAGGCAGAGGTTGGCCAATTTCCTTCTCTTCCTTAACATCCCAAGAGGTATCCAGAGGCACACATTTTGTCCTTAGGTTTAGGGGACTGTTTTCTTCCATTCAGGAAGAATCACCATGGTGCAGACCTATAAGCCAGGCTTCCAGCAAAGACTTTCTCTTCTTTTGCTCTGATCCTAATTGGGAACAGGAAGCCCATCCCAAGCCAATCCAGAAAATAAACCAACCGAACAAGATGTGCTTATTGACCATCGATGTTGTAATTCAGAATGGTTAGAGAACACACAGTCCTGTGTCATCTGATACAGCATGATCCCACCTGGTGACAGTATTAAAATATCCCACCCTTTGACAATACAGCCTGGGGAAATCAACTACATTGTCCCTCTGCCCGATGTGACTGTGACCTGTTTTCAATTTCCCTTCAGTCATATGGCTCAGTGGTGGTGCTCAGTCACTCAGTCATGTCCAACTTTTTGCCACCCCATGAACTGTAGCCCACCAGACTCCTCTCTCCATAGGAGTCTCCAGGCAAGGATACTGGAGTGGGTTGCCAGTTCCTTCTCCAGGGGATCTTCCTGGCCCTGGAGGGAATGAACTCAGGTCCCCTGCATTGGCAAGTGGATTCTTTACCACTGAGCCACCTGGGAAGCCCATTTGACTCTCAGGTTCACCAATCTGGGTGCTGGTGCCCATCTCAAGCACATCACTGCCTGTCTCCCAGCTGCCGTGGAAGCTACAGTTCTGTTTGGGCCCCATCAGACATGCAGAGTTTGCTCACACGGCTGCATCTTCCAGGAGGGGACACACAGATATGCTACACAGACCAGCCCGGGCTTGAGTGAAGTGCTTCACCAGGCTTTCCTTTATCCCATCACTACCTCTTCCCATATTATCTAAGAAACATTATTTGCATTTACTAGACATCAGGTACAAAGGGGTTTGAGGAAGTCAGTTACTGAAAGTTGTTTTAGCCCTCTTGTACTTACCCTGACCCTTTCTTAAGTTAAAAAATAATTTAAACAACCCACATTCTTAGATCATGACTCCTGCTGATCAAGAATGAGAGGCCGTTGGGAAGGCTTCCATGGCTTTGAAGTTTGGATCCCGTAGGTTCTGGTCATGCCCTGCAGTTTCAGAGAGGACCAGAAAGGTCCCTTGGCTGCCCCCCAGCTCTAAGCAGCTGCACTGGCGGGGGTTGGGCTGCATGGGTTGCCATGCCCTCAGGAGGTTGCCCTGTTCCGAACACTATGCTCAGCCCTTTGATACAGGGTTGAAGCCAAACAGAGTGTTCAGACCAGTCATGGGGTGAGACACATAGTTCAGCCAAATAAATGTGTTTGCAAACAATTTTAAAATACAAATTTGATAAGAACAGAGCAGTCCTCTGGAGCCAGACTTTTCAAACTCAAGTTGAGGTGCCATTACTTACTTACTAACAATATAACTCTGGGCAACCTTTCTGAACTGTTACTCAACCTCTCCGTACCTTGGTTCCTTCATCTGTAAGATGGGGTGTGTGTGTGTGCTTAGTTGTCCAGTCATGTCTGACTCTTTGCAACCCCATGGACTGTAGCCTGCCAGGATCCTCTGTCCATGGGGATTTCCCAGGCAAGACTATTGGAGTGGCTTGCCATGCCGTCCTCCAGGGGATCTTCCTGACCCAGGGACTGAACTCGCATCTCTTTTGTGTCTTGCATTGGCAGGCAGGTTCTTTACCACTAGCACCACCTGAGAAGCCCCAGTGAAAATAATGGTTCTTATCTAATAAGGTTCGATATAGACATTAAATCTCTAAACCTGTAACTGACTTACAATATCTGTGCCCAGCATGCTGTAAGAACTCAATAAATGTGAAGTGTTCCTTCAAGTAATAACTTTGGTATTCCTTTCACTTTGATATGCTTTCTGGTTTAGCAGAGGAAGGGAGGGACTTACCGCCAGTCTTCAGGGGAGAGACACTGCAGACACTTTATCTGAAGCAATAGCTATTGCAACTGGTGAACCATTGGGGATTTTCAATGATCATTTGTTTGCAAACACAATCGTGCCTATGAGACTAGCTCATGGCACATCATCTCTTGTGAATCCCAAGGTAGACTAGAAATATTAAAAAAAAGCAAAACAACAAAAAACACTGTACAAGTAGAATAACAGCTCATAATGTAGGTTCCAGAGCCAGGCAGCTTGAGTTTGAGGTTTACAGTTTACTAGCTATGTGACCCTCGGCAAATTCCTTCACTTCTCTAAACCTGTTCCTAGCACCTGCACAAGGGAAATGACAACGTGACCTGCTGTGAGAAAGCCGAGATAACAAATCCAATGTGCCTAGCAAAGTGACCAGCAAGCAGAGAGTGTGCTATGGGTATAGCTATTGTTAGTTTCTTCCTTTCCATTTGTAAATAACAAAATATTTACATGATTCAAAGATCAAAAAAATAACAAAGACTGAGAAGTGTTGACTTTTCATGAGATTTGTGTTACATATTAAGTACTTAGAACACACCCTGCCTCACCTCACACCTTCTCAACAGGGAACCACCTTTTCAGTTTCCTGAGTGTCCTGCCAGTATGTCTTTATGTGGATTAAAGCATAGAGCCGACTATAATCTTACTCTCTCCCTTTCTGTCATAAAAGGCATCATATCATATACACTATCTTGTACTTTGCTTTTCTTCTTTTACATTTTGCAATATATCCTGGAGACTTTTCTACATCAGTCGAAAGGAACTTCCTCCTCTCACAAATGATTAATTTTCCATTGTATGTATATACCGTTCAGCGAACTTGTCTTTTATTGACCAACACTTGGGTTGTTTCCAACATTGTATTATTAATATAAGCCATGTTGCAATGAATATCCTTATTCATAGAGCATTTTGAAAATGGATAATTGTACCTGAGGATTAATTCCCAGAAGTGATATTAATATATCACTGGGTCAAAAGGTTTTGCTTCAAGATTTGCTGAAATTGCCACACAGTCCCATGGATGGGTATTATTTTGCACTTTTGTCAGCCGAGTATAAAAGTGCTTGTTTCTCTGAAGCTTTGCTTCTGTAGGCCAAGTTTTGTATTTGCAGAACTCATAGGTAAAAAATAGTATCTTGAATAGAATTAATTTGCCTTTCTCTTCATCAGGCTATACATCTTTTCATATGTTTAAAGGCTATACGTATGGATTGTTTTGTTTTTCATTAACTGTATTCTTTGCCCATTTTTCAATTGAGTCCCTTTGAGATTTCTATGATGACTTTATATATTAGTCGTCCTTTATTTCTGGTATGAATAATAAACATCTTTCTCAGTTTTGTCATTCATCTTTTGGCAGTATATGTGGCATGTTTCTAGTTGTCATATTTACTTTATTCTTCATTTTTCTAACAGTTAAGAAATTCTAGACTTGGAGTTAGAAATCTAGAGAGTAGTTGGATATGGCAGTTCTGGAGATGAATTGCCTGGGTTTGAATCCCAGTTCTGCCACCAAGAAGCTTCTATGTAACCTGCAAATAATGACTCATTGTTACTGTGGCTTAGTTTATTATCTTTCAAGTATGATGATACTACCAGAAGATACCTCATAAGGCTGATGTAAAAATTAAATGAGATAATGCATATAAAACTTAGAAGAGATTCTGACATAAACTAAGCACTCACAAAAGTTAGCAATTATCATTCAATTCATTTTAATTAAACAGCAATCTGGAAAAATACCCAAACACTCATTAATAGAAAATTTAGGCCTGACTATTAAATTGAAAATATCCAGGGAATTCCCCTGTAGTCCAGTGGGTAGGACTCTGTGCTTTCACTGCAGGGGCTGTGGGGTTAATCCCTGGTTGGGAAACTAAGATCCCATAGACCATGCAGCACAGCCAAAAAAAAAAAAAAAAAATTTATATATATATACATATATATATATAATATCCAAAATCTCCTTGTTTGGCTGTATTCATCTGTGTTTTTAATATCCACATTTAATACAAGTTAATAAATATTTATTTATGAACTATTCTTGGCCAAGTATGGTCTTTTATTTATTCACTCATTTAATACAGGAGTTATTTTTTGACTTTGCAACATGGGCCGGGTGTTGCTTCGGGAGATATAGTGTAATACAGAGCCTGTTACTGAGGTCTCTGCCCTCAGTGAGCTTACAGTCTAGTGAGGAATATCAACAAGTAAATGGCAAGAGCAATTCAGCCAAATTCTCTGAGGCCCACAATGCTAAAGGCAACACGTTCCCTGAGCCTAACCAGTCACTTGGGTACTGGCTTCATCTGCTCCAGCCTCACCAAAAACTGCTCCTTTAATTCTGCCCCCTCTTTGACATCAACAGTATCTCACTTTGTACCAAATCGTTCCCATCAGCTTTCAGACATGTTGTAACATTTCCTTTAAATGTTGTCTCAGTCCTCAGCCTTACTCCAGACGCACCACTCACTTCCAGCCTCACGGTGAGAAATGTCACCTAACCTATATTCTGACAATTCTCAGGTTTATATCTAGGATACGAATCTATTTCCTGAGCCCAATCTCCAATTACTTAGTCAACATCTCTTCTTGAAAATATCACAAGCATCCCAAACCCAACATGTCCAGAACAGACTTACTGACTTCTCCACCCATCCCCGCCCAGTCTGCAGCACTAGTCACGGAGTCATGATGTCTGTGTTGTGTGAGCTCAGTCCCTCAATCATGCCCTACTCTTTGCAACCTCACGGACTATATAGCCCACCAGGCTCCTCTGTCCATGGAATTTTCCAGGCAAGAATATTGAAGTGGGCTGCCATTTCCTACTCTAAGGGACCTTCCCAACCCAGGGATCGAACTTTCATCTCTTGTGTCTCCTGCATTGGCAAGTAGAGTCTTTACCTCTCTGCCACCAGGGAAGCCCTACTTACCGAGTTACTAAGTCAAAACCTGGGAACCATATTTGATTCCTCTATTAGTGTTATTGCTACATGCAATGTAACTGCATGTCTGGTTGGTATTACCTTTAAAATATGCCTCAAATCTGCCCAATTCTCACTGTCTCTACTGTGACTACATTAGCCCAAATCACTCTCCTTTCTGCCCTGCATCCACTCTCATCCACTCTGCAGTAGTCAATTACCCATCCAACAACCAGGGAAATCTTTTGAAAACGCAAATCTGAGTGTTGCTACTGTTCTCATATTCCTCTAAGGATTCCCATCAAGCTTAGGATCAAATGCAACCTCCTCGTCATGGGCAACAAGCCATGAGCTGCTCCTGCCTGTTTCTCCAGATGCATCTCACTCTCCTTTGTGGTCACTCTGCTCCATTTGCTGTACCTCCAACATGCCATCTCAGGCCCTTTGCACTTACTCCTTTAGCATAGAACACTCTTATTCCAGGCCCTCACATACCTTCTCTCTGAATTCATTCACGTATCGAAACAAATAGCAGCCCCTGTTCTCATCATTTTTTTTCCTTTACTGTGTAACAAATCATTACAAAACAGGAGCTTAAAACAATACCAATTATTTCTTTGACTCGAATTCGGCATTGACGTGGCTCAGTTGAGTGGTTGTCGTGGATCTCTCATATGGGTGCAGACAAATGTGGTTGGGGCTGGGGTCATCATGACAATTTCACTCATGTTTGTCACTTGAGCTGGGAAGACACAAGCAGCTGGGGGACTGGAGCAATTGATTCTCCTTAGGAATCTCTTGTGTATGTGTGTGTGTATGGGTGTGTGTGTGTACTTTCCACATGGTGGGCTTAGGATAGCTGGCTTCATACATATTGGTAAAAGGCTCCCAAGGCCAGTGTCTTTAGATAAACCAGCAGACCTTGCATGGGCTTCTCTAACCTAGCCTTAAAAGTCATACAGGCTCACTTCCCCTGTGTTCTACTCATCAAAGGCATTGACAAAGACACCACCAGCTTCAAAAGGGGTCACATAGATCCCATCTTGATGGTCTTAACATGAAAAAATTTGTGAACGCATTTGTAAAGCACGACCATGGACAGAGGAGCCTGGCAGGCTACAGTCCATGGGGTCACAAAGAGTCAGACATGACTGAGTGACTGAGCACACACACACCCCTTCTCTGAGAGGGTTCAGTCACCACCCTCTGCAAAAAACCCCACCTTCACCCCAGCCTATGGCACTTTTTGTCCTCTTACCCTGGTTTATTTTCCTTCACAGCTCGCATCTCTTAACTGATACTGCATATTGCATTTTTAGGATACTCTTTTATTGTATCTCACCCACTAGAACATAGGCTCCATGATGGTCAAGATATTATCTTGTGGCCCCAGTTACCAGGACAATTCCTGACCCAGAGCAGATCCTCCATAAATATTACTGAATGTTGGCTCATTGGGAGTACATGAGAGAAGCTCTTAACTAAGACTTGGGGAACCAGGAGATGATCTGAAATTTTCGAGTAGTGACCACAGCCATTATATTTTTTCTTCATCCTGATGAACTGCAGGAACTAAACAAGCTGGAGGATCCATGGGTTAAAAATGCAATCCTGTTAGTTTATATTTCTTCACTCAAAGGAGCCACATTGTCTTATTTATTGACAAAAGGATTCCTTGCTACAGCAGGTGTTTTCTTGCCTGGGCCCACCACAAAGTGTCCTGGGTGTGAACTACTCTCCTGAGGTTTTCGTTTTCTGAAGCTGGAAACCTCTCTTCATGGCAGGGAGATGAGACCAGGTGTACATCAGTGGCTCTTCATTTACTGCATTTCTGGTCCAGATTTAGACGCCCTGCCAAGTTGATGTACATCTCTTTGATCTAGGAAATGACTTTCAAGCTGAGACTGAAACACTTGGAAGTAGGCTTTACTTGATAAACACATTTCATCTAAGAATCCAGAAAATGCATTATAAATACTTCTCCACTCAGCCTAATAGCTCAGCAGGGTGAAAGGCAGGTGGTAGACTTTGTACAGACACAGTCTCTGTGCTACAAAAGATTGTCTGTCTAGTGAATTAAAGGGTCTGGGGAGGGGGTACTGGGCACAAAAGGAGCTATCCAAGATTATTCACCTTCTTTCTTAATATTTATGGAGTGCTTTCATTTCAATAACACATTCCTCTTGCATAATCTGTTATTTCCTCCTAATAATTCCCTCAAGCCTACCTTTATTTTGCCTCTAAATATCCAGGTATCTGGTGCAGTGAAGGCAAAACATTTAGGTGTTCACACACTTTTCAGTAATTTTCAGTTTTGTTTAATTTGACAACATTTATATATTGGGTTGGCCAAAAAGTTCATTTGGGTGTGAACTTCATGGCTAACCTGAATATAAGCTTTAAAAATACATCCAGGCAAGAACTAGATTGCCTAATTGCTGACCTTTACCTGGAGCTGCTATATTTAAAAAATAAATATATCCTTATTAACTTAATGTGTCTCTAAATGTCTAACGATCATCAGACTATTACATCCATAAACTGTGGAATAAGCTATGAATCTTTAGATTATTTCAAAGAGGATTTGAGGTGGGGAGAAAAGATAGCATAAGAGAGGAAGCAAAAGTGTAGCTTTGGCTCAGTGGCAAAGAATACACTTGCCAATGCAGGAGACCAGGGTTCGATCCCTGGGTGGGAAAAATCCTCTGGAGAAGGAAATGGCAACCCACTCCAGTATTCTTGCCTGGAGAATTTCACAGACAGAGGAGCCTGGGGAGCTATAGTCCATGGGGTCACAAGAGAGCTGGACATGACTTAGCAATTAAATAGCAGCAAGAAAGAGTGGCGAGACAGAAATTCTTAACCCAGTTTTGCTATTAACTGTCAAACTTTGAATAAGCAGAATAATTTTCTGTTTTTAGGTTCCTGTCTGTAAAATATAACTGATAACACCTGTAGAATTTACCCTCAGTGGTAAAATAAAGGTTTTTTGAGAAAATAAGCTTTGGAAATGGTCTAGAAAAAGTAGTGGAAAACATAAGACACTGCTTAATCAAAAAACTTTTATTGAGTGTTATGGACTGAATTGTGTCCCTCTAAAATTTATATGTTGAAATTCTAACTCCAAGTACCTCAGAATGTGACTGTATTGGGGGGTCGTTAGGGCAGGCCCTAATCCATTATAATTGGTGTCCTTATAAGAAGAGTGACTGTGATCACACAAAGGTACCAAGGAAAGATCAAATGAAGACACAGGAAGAAGACCTTCACCTACAAAGCAAGGAGAGAGGCCGAAGAAGATTTCAACACTGCAGACACCTATACATTTCTGAGGTTTAAGCCTGCATACTTTGTTACAGCAGTCCTAGCAAATGAAAAAATACGCTGAGCCTGACATTTAGAGGGGTGTAAGTCCTTCTGAGGCAAGAGTGGGATCTGTGAAGACCTACCCATGGGACCAGGTTGAATCATTCAGAGGATGAATTGAAATCACGGTCTAGGAGGGCAATAAAAGATCAAAGGCAAAGATCCGGTGCTCTGTTCTAAGTCCAAAGTGTGAGTCAATTAGTGTGCACATTGTTAATGTGGGGCTACTATTAATGTGAAGGATTTTAAAGAAACTTCTATAGTCAATGCCAGTATCACGGGAGCAGGGTCCTAGTCACTGATGTGTGACATCATGAGCAGTCTTTCTGGTTGGTCCCCAGTACTGACTGCACTCTAGGCTTGCCACACAAAGGACTGTAAGTCACTCGACAGTATTTGCAGGGAGTTTTACCTTCCCTTCATAATCCCCAAGTCTGTACCATGCTCTCTGAACTAGGTATTCACTGAAGCTGGTCTCAATGGCAGGTGAGAAAGATCAAGGTGTCATGTTGTTCGGTCTCCCAGTTGTGTCCAACTCTTTGCGCCCCGTGGATTGCAGCACGCCAGGCCTCCCTGTCCCTCACCATCCCCTGAAGTTTGCCCAAGTTCGTGTCCATTTTATCTGTGATGCCGTCCAGCCATCTCATCCTCTGATGCCCTCTTCTCCTGCCCTCAATCTTTCCCAGCATCAGGGACTTTTCCAATGAGTCAGCTGTTCACATCAGATGACCAAAATACTGGAGCTTCAGCTTCAGCATCAGCCCTTCCAACAAGTATTCAGGGTTGATTTCCCTGACGATTGACTTGTTGGGTCTCCTTTTTGTCCAAGGGACTTTCAGGAGTCTTCTCCAGCACCACAGTTTGAAGGCATCAATTCTTTGGCGCTCTGTCTTCTTTACAGTACAGCTCTCACACTGTATGTGACCACTGGGAAGACCATAGCCTTGACTACATGGACCTTTGTCAGCAGAATAATGTCTCAGCTTTTCAACACCCTGTCTAGGTTTGTCATAGCTTTCCTGTCAAGAAGCAAACCTTTAATTTTATGGCTCCAGTCACCATCTGCAGTGATTTTAGAGCCCAAGAGGAGGAAATTTGTCACAAATTCCACCTTCTCCCCTTCTATTTGCCATGAAGTAATAGGGCTGGATGCCATGATCTTAGTTTTTTCGATATTTAGTTTTAAGCTGACACTTTCACTCTCCTCCTTCAGCCTCATCAAGAGGCTCTTTAGTTCCTCTTCGCTTTCTGCCATTAGAGTGGTACCATCCACGTATCTGAGATTGTTGATGTTTCTCCCGCCTATCTTGTTTCCAGCTTGTAACTCATCCAGCCTGGCATTTCTCATGATGTGCTCAACATATAGGTTAAACAAACAGGGTGACAGCAGACAGCCCTGTTGTACTCCTTTCACAATCTTGAACCAATCAGTTGTTCCACACAGGGTTCTAACTGTTGCTTCTTGACCCACATACAGGTTTCTCAGGAGGCAGGTAAGATAGTCTGGTATTCCCATCTCTTTAAGAGCTTTCCACCATTTGTTATGATCCACACAGTCAAAAACTTTAGCATAGTGGATGAAAAAGAGGTGGATGTTTTTCTGGAATTCCCTTGCTTTCTCTATGATCCAGCGAATATTGGCAACTTGATCTCTGGTTCCTCTGCCTTTTCTAAACCCAGTTTGGACATCTGGAAGTTCTTGGTTCACATAATGCTGAAGCCTAGCATGCCAGATTTTAAGCAAGACCTTACTAGCATGGAAGATGAGTGCAATTGTCTAATTGCAGTTAGAACTTTCTTTAGTAATACCCTTCTTGGGAACTGGGATGAGGATTGGCCTTTTCCAGTACTGTGGCCACTGCTGGGTCTTCCAGATTTGCTGACATATTGGGTGCATAATGTGTCATACCACTGGTATATTTAGGGTGTTATTTCTAAAACCAAGGAATTAATCTCTTTGGGGAAGACACTGAAACAAAATGCTAACATGATATTCTAAGTGATAAATACAAAAAAGACAGGAACAAATAATCCAGTTGAATGCAGCAGGCCTAACTAATACTAGAAAAGCTAGATTTGTAGATTACAAAGATCCGTAAGTACATTAGTAGGTAAAGCCTAGAGTGATTCCTAAAACCAGTGATAAACCAGTGCAGTGACTCAGGTCAGTGGTGATCTCAAGCTTGGGTTATGCAATGTAATGGACACCCCCTTACACCCCAGATTTTATAGATATCCTCCAGATAGTGCCAAGCTGTTTTTCTCAACTTCATGTGAATGTGAGAATAATCTGGGATACCTTTAAAAAACATTGGTGCCTGAAGCCCATCCTTAGAAAGCTTGATTTAATTAGTGTGGAATGGGGGATTATAACTTTACAATTCCTATTTTCACTATTGGAGGATTATGATATGTAATCAGTAGTGAGACCTTCCTGTTTCTCTAGGTCATAAAGGTGCATCCACCATTGCCTCTTGATTAGGGCTGGTCAGTTCCAGACGAGGATTTAGGTTAATGGAAAAGTTCTCGAAGAGAATTTTTCAGCCATGTGATCTTAAATAGATGTAAATATTCAAACTTCCATGAAATCAGGTTCTTTAAGGAGTTTTGGCAGCTTGTCTTAAATGTTTTTAACCTGTACTTTTAGAAGACTGAAGTTTATCAAGTGTCCTGATTTTCTGAATGATATAGACAAAGGTCAGACTTACAAAAATGGTATCTTCAGTCCTGAAGGTTGCTGAATGACAAGCAAGTCTTGTAAGAATATAATATAAGTGGTTCACCAGATCAGAGCCTAGAGAAACACAGACCTGAGTCTGTCCTAGACCAAAGATCAAGAACTTTCTTCTTCTTCATGTACTTATTCATTTATTCCTTCATAAAACATTTGCTGAGTACCTATTATGTTCCAGACACTTGATATGCAAGCTGAGCAAGATTGAGAATTTCCTTAGCTCACTGATGTTTTTATCTAGGACATAAGTTCTGTTAGTCGGAAGATCATGGTTTCTATTTTTGGTTGTTTTGCATACCATTGTATCCTTGAAGCCTAGAAAATAGTTGACAATAAATAGTTGATGAATGAATAAAAAAGTGAATAGATAAATTGATTAAATGAAATATATCATTGCAGAGGCACTTATGATATAGGGAAGAATAAGATGCTATAAGAATATGTACATGGAAAAGTAAATTACATGAAGGGTTAGGGGAAGTTCTCTGAGGAAAAAATCTATGTTAAAAATAAGATCAGTGTGGTGAATAGGAAACAGTAGATTTAAAAGCCTAAGATGGGAGAAAATGTGCTTATCTTGGGCCTTTCAAGTACAGTGTAGCTAGAGGGAAAAGTGGAGTTGAAGAATTAGAAAGAAGATGGGCCATGTAGAGTGCTCTAAACTACATGTCTTAGTTTCCTATCACAATTATAGTAAGTGAACACATATTAGTGGCCTAAAACAACACAGATTTATTATCTTACAGTTGTATAGGTCAGACGTCTGAATCGGGTCTCACTGGGCTAAAATCAAGGCTCTGGTGGGGCTAGAATCCTCTCTAGAGGCTCTAGGGGAGAATCCATTTCTGCATCTTCCAGCTTCCAGGGGCTGCCTGCATTCCTTGGTGAAACTCCTATCTTCAGACCCAGCAACAGTGGGTGGAGTCCTTCTTCATGCTTTGAATTTTTCCTGCCACTCAGACTGCATATCCCTCTGAACCACTCTTCTGCTTTTAAGAGCTCACATGATTGGAATGGGCTCATCCAGATTAAATACAGAATAATCTCCTCTTAATCACATGCTCAGAGTATCTTTGTGAAGTAACATAGTCACTGATTCTGGGGATTAAGACACAGATGTCTTTGGGGGTTGTTACTCTGCCTACTGTATCATGTCAAGAAATTCAGACTTTATTTTCAAAACAGAGAGAAACTACTAAAGAATTTCAGTAAGGGAATGAATGATGAGCTTTGCATTTTAAACATTTCTCTCTGGATGATTTCTGGAAACCAGATTAGAAAGAAATTGTTGTCATCTAGGAGAGATAAAATGTTTTTGTAGACCAGAGAAATGTCTGGAAAAGATGAAGGGTAGAAGGATTTGAGAGTCATTTAGAGTGATAAAGAAAATGTTTTAGTGGTTGATTCTATTTGGGGGATGAGGTTCGATAACACAAATACCACTCTAGTCTCTGGTTAGGGTGATTGCATAAATAGAGGCACTGTTTACCAAGGCAATAAATACAGGAGGAACAACCTTGAGAGAAGAAGTACTAGGTTTGTTTGGAGAAACATTAAGTTCATGGAATCTTCCATGTAGCTCAGAAGGTAAAGAATCTGCTTTCAATGAAGGAGACCTGGGTTGGATCCCCTGGGTAGGGAAGATCATCTGGAGAAGGAAATGGCAATACACTCCAGTATTCTTGCCTGGAGAATCCCATGGACAGAGGAGCCTGGTGGGCTACAGTCCGTGGGGTCGCAAAGAGTTGAACACATAGAACACATACACTCTTAGGTTCACGAGCCATGAAGACATTCACACGTAGATGTCCAATTAGGAGTTGTATCCAAATTTAAATTCAGAAGAGATTTCTGGGCTGCAGACTTATCTCTGGGTGTCCTTAACATATACAAGGACACCAAAACCTTGGAGAAAATGTAGAGAGAAAAAGAAATCCAAGGACGGTAACTTGAGAAAAAACAGCATTTCTGAGACTGTCAAAAGACAAGGAACCTGCCCAGGAGAGTAGGAGCAAAGGACAGAGGGGAAAGAAGCAATGAAAGGGGCCTGGTGTCATTCAGTCCAAGGAAAGAGACTATCTTAAAGAGCAAGAGTGGTCAACCTCATTGATGGCTGTTAAGTGGTCAGTGAGGTAAGAACTGAAGGGGACCAAGGGAGAAGGCCTCTTGGAGTCACTGTCGACTTTGGCAAGAGCAATGACCTTAGGACAGGAGAGTTGAGCTGTGATTGGGAGGTAAGGAACAAAATACCAGAGTGCAAACTACTTTTTCCAGAAAGCGGGCCTAAAAAAGATGAGAGAATTTGGGAAGTGGTTAAAAGGAGGAACTGAGACGTATTATTATTTTGGAACAGAGAGAAACAAAAATATATCTCTAGGAATTCCTTAAAGTGTCATTGTGAAGGCCGGGGGGAAGTGGGGGTAGCTGGAAGGAAAGGTAAAGTTCAGAAAGAGTGTTCTATTTGTTCATTCACTTGTTTATGTTCATGTCAAGGACTTGAATACATTCTACTACAAATGGAAAGGAGCTGGTAGTGAAGGAGAATTTTTAATGGAAGAAATACTCAGTTAACAAGGGTTCAAAGAGATGCTGACAACTAGAGCTTTGGAGGAGGGATTGGCCTTACCATCCCTCCAAAATAAAAATTAAAAGCTGCATTATGAAAAGGACAGGTGCCACTTCAGGAAAACGGGGCAGGAAGTTTATAAGATTATTGTTTCATACCTTCTGTTCTTGGTTTTCTTTTGGCCACTGAATAAGATAGCAATTCAAGCTGGTGTTTCAACCGGAAGAGCCTGGAATGGAGAACCAAGACAGAAAGAAAAGTTCAAAGCCAGAAAAGCACAGCTAGGGGTGCGAGGGAAGGTTAAAAGTGCCCAAAAGTATACATTGAAATTCAAAAAGGATGAGGAATGAGTCCTGATGTGGAGTGTGATGCTGTAAGTTCAGGACATACAAATCGCAGGGGTGGGAAAGCTTGATTTATGAAGTGCTTGCCACAGGAATGGCTGGGTGGACTGGCTTAAATTTGCAAGGAAATAGGACAACTTGAAATTTTGCCAGACTCTCTGAGGGGCACAGAGTGAAAGATTGTTCCTAGCTTCAGTGAGTCTCTACACTTTTTGAAAAAATAAGACTAATCAGTGAGAAATTCCTGAGCTGGATGACTTACTAGTTTTCTTCAACTTAGGCCGAAGGTTAAATTATAACACAATAGAAGAATTAAACAAAAAAGTTGAGTTGAAAATAAAATACAGCATGTGATCAAGTGTCAAATGAGAGGTGGAGTAAAAGAATAAGTACTGAGGCTCAAAAGAGAGAAAGAAGTAAATAAATTAATCTGGTTTGTGAAGACTTCTTGGAAACAAGCACACATAATGGTAATTATTAACGGATATGTTTTATTATCTTAGCTACGACCCAGCAGAAAGACAAGGCACACCATTGCCCATAGACTGCAGGATGAGCTCCTGGAGTGAGTGGTCGAAATGTGACCCTTGCCTCAAACAAATGGTAAGTATTCTTTGCCATTCCCCACTGGTGTCCCCAGAGGGCAACTGTATTGCCAGGAAAATGACAAAGAGGTAGGAGCCTCACCTCCCCACCCCACCACCACCAACTGTGTTCTGAACTCAGAATTAAAGGAAAATATCTAAATGGATTAGGCTAACCTTACTGGGAAACCTGAATGCTGCCCAGCTGGCTGAACAAATGTCAGGAGGAACCATATTCTACACAAGAGCCTGCCAACCTCACCACATGAGGTGTTCCTCCAAGTGAGAGGTCAGGGACTATGTTTCAGGCTTCCATCCTAAAACCTTTGACTCAACTGGAGGTTGGAGGTTTGCAGGGGTATGGATGCAGTTTTAGATCAGAAGCCCTTTTTGGCCTTAGAAACGCCAGCATTTCCAGCTGTTTCTGTGCAGTTTCGTTCAAGGAGCATTGAGATCTTTGGACAATTTAATGGGCGAAAGTGCGTGGACGCCGTGGGAGACCGACGGCAGTGTGTACCCACCGAGGCTTGCGAAGACCCCGAGGAGGACTGTGGCAACGATTTTCAGTGCGGTACAGGTAATCCTCCCGTGGCCTGGTGAGGGCTTCTGTGTGCCTTTATAAGCGAAAAGAAGGAAATGGGCTTCCTGACCCTCATGCTTCCAAGTGTGGATACAAAAAAATCCAAATATAATGTGTGATCACTCCTCTCTAACTTTAAAGGATGTTTGATAACTTCAGAAAGAAAGAAAATTTGGCGTGAGATACACAGTGTCTTTCTGTCTTTCCTGATTTTGATTGCAGGCAGGTGCATAAAGAATCGGCTTCTGTGTAATGAAGACAATGACTGCGGAGACTATTCAGATGAGGATAACTGTGAACGGGATCCTCGTCCCCCTTGCCGCAACCGAGTGGTGGAAGAGTCAGAGCTGGCAAGGACGGCAGGATTTGGGTCTGTACTCCACTTGTATACTTGCGGATGAGGATGAGTGAAAATGATCCCCACATCTATTGCCATGCTGGAGTGGTAGATGGTTTGAGCCAGTACAGAGTGGCCTCTGGATCTGTATTCTGTCTGAATTATATTTGAGCTTGAAAGAAGTTAAGTGCTGAATCAGCATCTCAAAATAATTTGGACAAACTGCCTGGCTTCAGTAGGTGTCTACGAAATAGATTAGACTATCAGGATAATAGGTGATTACTTCTGAGGTCAATAGGAGAGGAGATCCCTTGGTTATCAACCTCTGGAAGACAATAGCAAGATTGAAACGACACATTAATTTTTGAAGTTGAATTGCCAGTATTAGGTCTGGTAATTCGATTCAAATATTTGTATGCCCAGGAAGACTGGAAAAGTTCTGTTGGAACTTTTCTTGGATCTCTACCTGGGTATAAATTCTCAGGGGGTCCCAGCATTCTGGAGTTTGCCCAAGAGGTAAAGATGAGAGGGAGCAGTTCTGATGCCATGTGGGGCTGGTGTTGAGACTCTGCTTCTCATTACAGAGCTGAAGTTTCACTCATTTCCATACAATTACTGCTTTATGTGGAATCTAAGGAAGTTTTCTCTCTGAACTAAACAAACAGGCTCCAAGCAGGGCATTACTTGTGTTATGGATTCTCATTTGCAAATCTACATCTGATTTTATAGGAAAAGGATACAGAAATCATAGCCCTCTTGGCTGAAAAACAATCATTTGCAATCTAAAGGTTTCTTTTATACATGAAGAGAAAATTCATTCTATGATATCTGCCAGGGAGTTTCCCAATGAGGCATCCCAGAGAGCATCCAAGACTCCTTAAACACCTCCCGCCTTACCTTGATCAGGGCTGGTGATGACATCATCACAGAGCTGAGCCTGCAGGACTAAGTGAGAGGGTGGGGCCCAAGCTGTGTGGAAAGTTGGCTAAGAGGTAGAAAATGAGATAGGCTCTGATAGAATCAGCCCACCAACCGTTTTAAGATCCCATTACCATGAGCAATCACCTGTAGTTAATTTAGTCTTCATAAAGCTATTGTTCTCTGACAGCTTTCATTTGCATAATACTTTGAATTTTTCCAAATCTTTTTGAGCATTCCCTCTCTTAGCTATTCATAATAATCCTGTCAGATAGTTAGGGGCGGCGTTATATTCACTTTATAGATAAGAACTAAGTAAAATCAACAAGGCCTTTTGGCATATTAGTTGCTGCTGCTGCTAAGTCGCTTCAGTCATGTCCGACTCTGCATGACCCCCATAGACGGCAGCCCACCAGGTTCCCCCGTCCCTGGGATTCTCCTGGCAAGAATACTGGAGTGGGTCGCCATTTCCTTCTCCAATGTGTGAAGGTAAAAAGTGAAAGTGAAGACACTCAGTCATGTCTGACTCTTTGCCACCCCACGGACTGCAGCCTACCAGGCTCCTCCACCCATGGGATATTCCAGGCAAAAGTACTGGTGCCATTGCCTTCTCTGATATTAGTTGCTAGCAGAACTAAAACCCAAGTTTCCCTGACCAAGAGAAAACTACGTGTTTTTTTTTCATCATGTCACCTAACCCTCTTTCTTCCCACATTCCCCTCACTACCCACATCACTCCTCCCACATCACTACAAAGCCTATAAGTCAACTCCCTAACTTCAAAGCATAACTAATCTTAGAAAATGAAACTCCTTAAGTAGTTATTTATTACCCAAATATTGGAATTAAGACTATAGAGAGTAGTATAAATCAGTAATTAATATTTAACAATCAACTTCAAAATAGCATGCTTTGTTATATCCATAATCATGGTATTCTTCAATACCATTGATGTTACATATTTATGTATCAATACTAGGTATCTCCATTATGTTTATATGGGGCTAAATAGAGATAATAGGAATAAACAAACTAATCATAGCTACATGCTTATAAACTCTCCAGTTTGGAAAACCTCACCAAGTCATATCAGTCATATACAGTCAGATTCTTTTACACATGAAAGTCACAAGTACTCATAAATTAATTAAATTTATAGTTGTTTTCATTTGAAGGACTCTCATTTAAATTCTCATGCCAGGAGAATTCACTTGTATCACAAATGTTTCAGCCTCTTGGTATCTGAGATTCTTCAGAAGTGTTTAAGGAAAATCCCCAACCCATCTTGCATCCATTGGAAAAAAAAAAAAAAAGTCCATACCAGCTGTGAATGATGTGCTATACACAAGGAGTTACTCCTGTGTGTGATCTAAGCATAACAGCACTTCTGTGGAGGGAGCCTGCTCTTCAGCTCACCTGGTAAATTGGAACTGCCTTGGATTTTAGGTGCAGGTGTGAAAACAGCCATCTCCAAATGCTGCCAAAGAACACATGCTTTTTATTTCCCAAGCGATGACATTCCATCCATGAGAAGTTTTCATGTTTCTTGGCAGAAAGAAAATTGGCTCATTCTAGACTAGACTGGCTGTCTCTGTAGTGGTGGAGCCAAGTCAAAAGTTTTGAAACATTTCTTCCCTAGCCTCCTTTAGTCTGTGGAGCAGCTTCATTGTAACTTTCCAAATGGATCCAGCCAAATGGACAATCTGCTGTTCCATAGAACAAAACCCTGCAAACTGGGGTAATCTTACTGTGGGTGCAAAAAGACTTTTCAGGGGGGGCGATAGGTGAGTTTTACAATAAGTTTCCCCAACTATTAGTTACTTAACTAATGTAACTAATAATAAATCTTCAATTCCTTACATACAGATTTTTAAGTGATAAGCTTGAAGATTCGGGATCACTCATTCAGTTGTCAAATCCATTCTCCTGTCTTACCTCTTCTTTTACAATTTAACTCCCACTTCCCAAAAGAAGAGTACATCCCTCACCCATCTCATATTTCCCTATGAGATAGAAAAACCAAGAAACAATTCCAAATTTTGTACTCAGTTGTACTTGGACTCTAAGGCCTTGTAAGTCAAGTGGTCTCAAATTCTTTTTACCAACAGCATTTAAAGGTCCTAATCAATTGTCAGGTAATGGCTATAAAAATAACAGTTAACTAAAGACTAGTCGGTGTTATTTTTTTGGCATAAAACTCAGAAGATCGAGAAATTGAGTGCCATTGCTATGACAAAATTTCTTCTATTCTTATCTACTTATTTATGTGCATAAAGTTTCTCAGCAGTTACATCTATAAAAATGAAGAGTAGAAATAAAGTCAATACTGCTATGTTTTTTCTAGCAGTAAGTAATATTCTAACACGGGTATAGTTCAGTTCAATTCAGTGGCTCAGTCGTGTCCGACTCTTTGTGACCCCATGAATCACAGCACGCCAGGCCTCCCTGTCCATCACCAACTCCCAGAGTTCACTCAGACTCACATCCGTCGAGTCAGTGATGCCATCCAGCCATCTCGTCCTCTGTCTTCCCCTTCTCCTCCTGCCCCCCAATCCCCCCCAGCATCAGAGGCTTTTCCAATGAGTCAACTCTTCGCATGAGGTGGCCAAATAGTAACTAATCAACTAATTAAAAAGAAGCCCCATTCATTTCACTGAGAGATGCTTTTCCAATAAAAATTTTATGTTTATTAAATATTGCTAAATTTTAATATGTTTAAATGTACTACTAAAAATGGTAACTCAATCCAGAGAATTTATTAAACACTTAGACCTTATGGTCAAAGAATATTTAATGTTTTTAATTAATATCTTTTGAATATAGAAAAGTGTGAAAAAGTGATCAATTAAAACTTCCATGCATAAAAATCCATTACATTAGGTTAAAATTCTATAGCAGAAATGAAATAGAAATATAGATCAAAGCATAAAACAGAGTGGGGGAATATGGGAACTCTATTATCTACTCATTTTGCCATGAACCTAAAAATGCTCTAAGAAATAAAGTTTATTTTTTTAAAAAGAAGAATCAAAAGGAATACCACAAAACAATCAGCTGTTAAAGAAATATAAACATTGTCATTACTTAATACCTGCTATCACTACAGAATTTATATGCCATTTGTTTTTAAAAGAAGCACTATAATTATATTTTAAAGTGTAAATATTTACAGCATGCTGGGAAATGTATCCTTTAGTTCAGTTCAGTCACTCAGTCGTGTCCTAATCTTTGTGACCCCCTGTGCTGCAGCACACCAGCCTCCCTGTCCATCACCAACTCCCAGAGCTTGCTCAAACTCATGTCCATTGAGTCAGTGATGCCATCCAGCCATCTCATCCTCTGTCGTCCCCTTCTCCTCCTGCCTTCAATCTTTCCCAGCATCAGGGTCTTTTCCAGTGAGTCAGTTCTTCACATCAGGTGGCCAAAGTATTGGAGTTTCAGCCTCAGCATCAGTCTTTCCAATGAACACCCAGGACTGATCTCCTTTAGAATGGACTGGTTGGATCTCCTTGCAGTCCCAGGGACTCTCAAGAGTCTTCTCCAACACCACAGTTCAAAAGCATCAATTCTTCGGTGCTCAGCTTTCTTTATAGTCCAACTCTTGCATCCATACGTGACCACTGGAAAAACCATAGCCTTGACCAGACAGACCTTTGTTGGCAAAGTAATGTCTCTGCTTTTTAATATGCCAACCTTTTCACTCTCCTCTTTCACTTTCATCAATTTATCCTTTGCAACTACTTAAAAGGAAACATTTTAGATGTCAAACTAAAACCGCACAAGGAGGCATGATTTATTAGAGTAGACAACCAAGAAATCTGAAGACTACCACCCCAAAATATGCTATATATATTTCTACCTACAGAACATTTTTTAATTTTAAATGTACTTGGCTGCAGTAGGTCTTAGTTGCAGCACTCTGAGATCTTTAGTTGTGGCACAAGAACTCTGAGTTGCAGCATGTGAAATCTAGTTCCCTGACCAGGGTTCAAACCGGGAACCTCTGCATTGAAAGTGCAGAATCTTAGCCACTGGACCACCAGAGCAGTCCCTCCACTTACAGTATTTTGTACACTCATTCCTTCTGCCCTCCAGACCCCATCTTCAAAACTCAAATAAAATCCTGATACTCCTTCTAAAACCATTTTTACGACCCTGCTATGGGGACCTCTTCCTCTTGGGAAATTTGTACATCACTTACCTGTACTACCCATTTGGTACATGCACATTCATCCTTGGACTATTGTTTGAAATTGGTAATTGTATCTAAACCCTACCTTGAATATAATGTTAATGAAATCAAAGACTATATTAACTATCTTAATATTACCCATTGCTTATTACAAACACTACACTACTCATAGATACACAGTCACCTAAGAGTTCATCACCATTGTTGTTCAGTTGCTGAATCATGTCCTACTGTTTATGAACTGCATGAACTTTGTGAACTCCATGAACTTCAGCATACCAGACTTCTCTGTTCTTTACTGTCTCCTAGAGTTTGCTCAGAGTCGGACACGACTGAAGTGACTTAGCAGCAGCAGCAGAGTTTGCTCAAGTTCATGTCCATTGAGTTGGTGATGCTATCGAACCATCTCATCCCCTGCTGCCCTCTTCTTTTGTCTTCAATATTTCCCAGCATCAGGGTCTTTTCCAATGAGTTGACTCTTTGCATCATTATAAGCCAATTCAATGTCATTATTCATTAAATACAAAGAGGTACAGGGTCATTGTTAATAAGATACATGGAAGACAAGTTCACGACAGAATAAAGTACCTGAGGTCTTGTTTAAGAAACAAACACAGATCACTTATTTTCAGTATTCTATGTATTTGTATCTAAACCTTAGCAATATTTTTTAAAATATTTATTGTTCACATGTCTGTGAAAACAGGGATGGGTGAAAAGCTGAAGACAAAATTTTAATCTCCCATCCAGCATAAGATGTTTAAGAATGTAAACTAGATATATAGAGTTTCTTTTTTCCTCTCTTCCTTGTTCAACTGACTCAGTCTACTGTTTGGCCCTTTACTAGAAATTTAAGGCCATAAGTACTTTTCATGAAAGGTACTTTTGGTGGGGCAAATAGTGAGAAGGAGTTAATTCTAACTATACAATCAGTCTTGAGAAAGATATTACTAAATCATTTCCTTAACTTGCCTTTCATTAAGTTGAGCTATAATGTTCTTCTTCTTTATAGATTCAAAGTTTATTAAGAATGTGCTGTTTATATAAAGATGTTGTTGTTAACTAACCCATTGGAAATAGGATACTTTTCCAATTATTTTTCTTGCATTAGCAATGGGTTTACTATCCAAACCCTTTGACAAATTGCTCTTGAAACCAACATCCAGATTTGTAATCCAGCTCATTGGACTCAGGGATGTGGTCCAGAGCAATAGCTTTTGCTTAGAGTTTTGCTTAGAGCATATTTATTCTTTTGTGCCAAGCTACATTATGGATATGAGAAGCAAACCTCTATTTTGGCCTCTCTGCCGTGGGGCCATTTATTCCAGATACAGTCTAGACAGCAAGGACTGTTTCACCAATTAGCACTTCACGAAGAATGAACTATTTCTTCTTCATATATTGATTTTTGGCCTACAAATCAAAGTCAATATTTTTTAGGCTAAACAGGATTCTTATTTCTGAATTAAAGTTTGCCAAATAACAATATTTTGCTAGGAGAAAAAAGGAGAACTTTTGAGAATGCCTTGCTGGATGATGACATTTTTGTGTTCCTCTTGGAAAGTGTAATAAGAGTAAAATAAGTCTGGAGGGAACAAGGTTTGTGACAAACAATGAGACAGCTGGAGGAAAATGTTTAAAGAGAATGGGGAGAGACAGAGGCCCCATGTTGATTCACAGATTAAAAAATCATATGCATATGTTATACTCCCCCCTGAGATGCTCTGTTCCCAGATAATTTTAAGAGGTGATATTGTAGCATTGGCTTATAGTTCACCAAGGGAGGTTAGCTAAGAGTTACATCAGTGAGAATTCAACTTTAACAGCCAGATGGCCCCTTGCTTCCTCCTTATTGAATTTCTTTCACTGGGCTCAACAGTGGCCTAATTGCCTATAAGAGTTTATAAGACCTTCCTAAGGTGTACTTCCCACCCCGGACACAGAGTAGAGGTGACCAGGCCCTTGCTTCTGTTCCTGATTCACACCATCACACAGGTTTTGGGGACACGGTGAGCTGAAGCTCTCCTCTCCCAGTTCCTGAGGGCTGCCTGGCATTCGCTCCAGGTATCTCCATGCCTGATGCTACTCTGTTCACTCTCAGGATCAACATCTTAGGCATGGATCCGCTCAGCACCCCTTTTGACAACCAGTACTACAATGGACTCTGTGACCGAGTTTGGGATGGCAACACCTTGACGTACTACCGCAGGCCCTGGAACGTGGCTTCGCTGACCTATGACGTAAGTCTTCTTAGAAGAAAATGCACTGTTCAGCTTTAGCTGACCAATTGGTTCCATAAGTTTCATTCTAAATGATGTGAAAAATTCAGTAGAATGAAAATTCAATGTGAACATAAGATTGACTTAAAGAAGAGGTGTAGCTTGAGTCTCTTTAGATAATATACAGCAGTCTATGATCAATCCTCAGCAGTATGCAGTTAGTGGTAGAGTTTTGACAAACACCTCATCTCTGAAAAGAATCATTTAAGATTCTGATGAAACTAAAAATTAAATTAGTGCTGACTTAAGGACTGAGTACCCTGCTGCCATGCTCTTAAGGGTCGGTTTTGGCTAACCTACCCAGAATGTCTCTAGATTTATTTTCCTTCATGTCCCCTTTGTAACACCTGCTTGACTAATGTGAGTTTTGACCTCAAAACCCTCCATCCTCAGTTCTAGTGAAATTATTTCCTAGAGTGATTTTTACTCTACAAAATGCCAGCTCAAGCCTACTGCCTTTCTGTAAGTCACCTAAATTCTCTAAAACAATCCACAAACTGTACCTGCCTCCCTTCAAAGGAACAACATTTATCACTTTTAGAGATTAGTTTTTGTTTTAAACAAGATATAATAAAGAATAATAAATAACTTACTCTGATCCAGTAACTACAATAATCTGTTTCTTTAAATGGTTCCATTCAGTTCAGTTCAGTTCAGTCGCTCAGTCGTGTCCGACTCTTTGCGACCCCATGAATCGCAGCATGCCAAGCCTCCCTGTCCATCACCAACTCCCGGAGTTCACTCAGACTCACATCCATCGAGTCAGTGATGCCATCCAGCCATCTCATCCTCTGTCGTCCCCTTCTCCTCCTGCCCCCAATCCCTCCCAGCATCAGAGTCTTTTCCAGTGAGTCAACTCTTCGCATGAGGTGGCCAAAGTACTGGAGTTTCAGCTTCAGCATCATTCCCTCCAAAGAAATCCCAGGGCTGATCTCCTTCAGAATGGACTGGTTGGATCTCCTTGCAGTTCAAGGGACTCTCAAGAGTCTTCTCCAACACCACACTTCAAAAGCATCAATTCTTTGGCGCTCAGCCTTCTTCACAGTCCAACTCTCACATCCATACATGACCACAGGAAAAACCATAGCCTTGACTAGATGAACCTTTGTTGGCAAGGTAATGTCTCTGCTTTTCAATATGCTATCTAGGTTGGTCATAACTTTCCATCCAAGGAGTAAGTGTCTTTTAATTTCATGGCTGCAGTCACCATCTGCAGTGATTTTGGAGCCCAAAAAAATAAATTCTGACACTGTTTCCACTGTTTCCCCATCTATTTCCCATGAAGTGATGGGACCGGATGCCATGATCTTTGTTTTCCGATGCATAAAATTTACCTTATTTAGTCATGACAATGTCCTTTATTATTGCTGTCAATCCCATCAGTTTGAGAAACATTACTTTTCCATAATTGTAGTTAGTATTCCTTTTATTTCTATGTTGTAAATCAGTCCCTACCCACTGCAGCCTGAAGTGATCATCCTGTCTTGTGAATGTTCAAGATGTTTAATGTCTCAAATATTTGACTGACATTCTTTCCCCCATGTGCACACTGTCATATTTCTGGTACCCGTAAGTCCAGAAAAAAATCAGTTTTCCACAAATGTCAGGGAACATTCTGGATTATTGATGTTTCCCATCATGCCAGGTTAACCTTCTTTAAGCATATTTTTTGAAGAGGAGTTCTTGTCTTTCTAAGAAGTATTACACATGTTCTACTTTCTTTGAAAGAGTATACCAAAGAAGGGAAACTTTGTCATTGCTGATGCAAGAAGTTTTATTGTGTTGTTTTATTTATTTTATTTTTGTTTAGTTCTCAGGTCTGTGCTGTTAAGGTTTTCTTTGTGTCTGTCACCAGCCTGTTAGCTTCTCTGTAAGCTTAGTAACAGGTGTGAACCAAGAGACGAGGGCTAGAGGGTTGCTCAGGACTGATCTTGAAGCTACATTTGGAAAGTAAGCAAACTGCTGTCCCTTATCTACAACTCTGGAAACAGATGTGTTTCCTAATTTGGAAGGTTTTGAATTTTACAAGGATGATGTGGTACTTATCCTATATATTACTTACACCCCAGGTGGAATTGGGAACAGCATCATAGAGTCAAACACATTCACATATCTATGGCAAAATGAACTGATATTTACAAAAGGTGGGAGAAATGAAGGCCATAAATAACTTATCATCAGTTCAGATCAGATTAATGCCTCCAAATGAGTTTTGGCATCCAGCTTATAAAAAAGTTGATAGGGATTGTGGACCTGAGTGTTTATTTTGTGCCACCTGAGGAAGGATGTTGATGGAGTTGGCTGGGGGCCTGTTAAAAAGTCCCCAAATCATCCCCCACCCTTGGTGCTAGTAATGCTAATGCTCCCAGTATCCTAATCTGTTAAGGTCCACGACTAGCTCAACATTAAAGAACTTGAGTTTATTGAATGAAAATCTCTATTTTTACTTTTTAGGAAAGGGTTATTTTCTACGCCTTCTAATCCTCTTTGGCAGATTTTACCTACTTTTTCATGTATATTCTTATTATAGTGCCTAAAGGCAGAGAATGCGCATTTTACTTCCTTATAACCTATTACCAGTTGTCACTCAATATATGTGTAGGATAAGTGCTTAACAAAATTGTACTGGATGACAATTTTTAAAATCTTGTTTTAGTTACTTACGGGCAATAATTTACTATCTTTCATTTTTTTGAAAGAATTCTATCAACCTATCATTCCATGGGGAACATTCCCTAATAATGACATCTTACTCTGACACATTCACTTTCCCTCAGTGCTGCTGCTAAGTCGCTTCAGTCGTGTCCGACTCTGTGTGACCCCATAGACGGCAGCCCACCAGGCTCCCCCGTCCCTGGGATTCTCCAGTCTTGTCTCAAATGCAGCTTTGGCTCCAGAGCACACTGCACAGTTTGGAATCCTAGCCCTTGGGAAGATTACTTCTCCTCATCATGGCTCAGTTTCCTCATCTGTAAAATAGAAATAATAATGCCTACCCTGTAAAGATAAATGAGTCTAAATAGGTGAAACATTCATGTTACTGACACACAGCAAACACTCAATAAATATTTGCTATTCTTTTTAAAAGTATAAACAGAAAAAGACTTAGTTCTGATTAAATGCAGTTCTGGTTAATTAGTAGTTACATTCTCACTCAAGGTTTATTGGTTACCATAAATCAGAAGTGATGACCAAGAACAACTGAAGGCTGCAATTATAGAGGGGGAAAAAAGTGATGATTACATGCATGAATTAGTTCCTTTTCACTTCTTTATCTTTAGTCATCTCTACTTTTGTTGTTGAAAGTAACAATTTGTAAATCAGGTTTCAGGTTTTCATTACAATTCTTTTTAAACCTGAATCTCCTTGAGAATGTAAGATTTTGGAGGTCAGCAAAGGTTTGGAAAGTGCACCTGGATTATAAGCAGCCTTTCCACCCTAAATCCTAACAAAATACTGAGTGATTTTATATTATGTGCATTGCCAGGAATTTCTTGTTGCCTCTTAACTTCCTATATCTACTTTAGTAGAGTCACTAATTTTCTAGACACATCCTTAACCTTGTATTCACCAGAACTATGCTGCCTCTGAAATCTGAAACTTATGTTTTGCCTCATCACAACTATCCAGTCGCTCAGTTCTCATCCTCCCTTGTGACCGCTAATCTAGTCTTAAACCCCATCTAGACTTGGGACCACTAATCTAGTCTTAAACACCATTTAGACCCAGTTTTGGGAAAAGGAAATGGCAACCCACACTGGTGTTCTTGCCTGGAGAACCCCAGGGACGGGGAAGCCTGGTGGGCTGCAGTCCATGGGGTCACTAAGAGTCAGACACGACTGGGCAACTTCACTTTCACTTTTCACTTTCATGCATTGGAGAAGGAAATGGCAACCCACTCCAGTGTTCTTGCCTGGAGAATCCCAGGGATGGGGGAGCCTGGTGAGCTGCCATCTATGGGGTTGCACAGAGTTGGACACGACTGAAGTGACTTAGCAGTGGCAGCAGCAGACCCAGTTTGGGGTCATCTATTTTCCTTCCAGTCTGTTTTGCTCCTCCTATGTCCAGTTTTTTCCCTCTAATCAATCTATATCCATTTTTGACCACTCTTGATAGTATTATCATTGTCTTTGCTTTCTAGTCCTTCAAGAAAAGCTCCATCTTTGGATGAACCCTGTTATTTTTCTACGTAAACTTACCTTGCTGGGCACCATAGAGAAAATCATGCTAATAATTCAGGAATGGGTAGCGTTATAACCACACCCAGGTCTTCCACCCTTCTCAACAGGTCCACACACCTCCCCACTCTCCACAGGGTAGTTTAAAATGCTAGACAACCTCCTCCAGCTCTTTACCTTATTATTCTGCCTACCTTATTAGATGGTAGGAGCTCCAACTGGACAGAGAAGATCCAAGCCACAGATAAGAATCTTCTCAGGTTTGTTTTTTTTTTCCTTCAAAGTTGTACTTATGTACAAACTTATTTGATGCTCAGTTCAACCTCTGTCTCCCTCATTTTCCACCCAGTCCTTAATACGCAAATATCTTTAAGAGTCCCATTTAAAAAACAAAAACACAGAAAGGATGCCCTCATCTCTACATACTCTTCTCATCTACATTTGCTATCTCAATTTTTGTACTTCCCATGAATTCCTCAACTGGATTTGTTTCCTAGGGCTACCATCACAAAGTACAAGTTGGATGGTTTAAACAGCAAACATTTATTTTCTCACAGTTCTGGAGGCTGAAAGTCTAAGATCAAGATGTCAATAGGGTTGGTTTCCCCTTAGGTCCCTCTCCTTGACAGTAGGGAGCTATCTCCTGTATCTCCACGTGGTCTTCCCTCCATGCTGGACTGATTCTAATCTCCCCTTCTTATAAGGTCACCGGTCATACTGGATTACAGCCCACCTAACGACCTCATTTTAACTTAATAACCTTTTTGAAGATTCTGTCTCAAAATGCCATCACATTTTGGGGTAATTGAAATCAGGAATTTCAGCATGTGGATTTTGGGGGATCACAGTTCAGCCCATAACACCAAACCTCTGTTATCTTGTTACCCAAACTGTTTTCACCAAAGTTCATCTTAAACTTCATTGAGTTCCCTTTACTTGAAACAGCCCTTAAATATTGCTGCTACCAGAGTTGCTATCTTATTTCACAGTCTCTCTCTACAGCGATTTCATTCTCTCCTGTGGGTTTAGATTTCCCCTCCATCCTGATGGCTTACAAATACTGCATTTACAGCCCAGGTCTCCCTCTGAACTAGGTATCTGTGTAACTCAGTTCAGTTGCTCAGTCATGTCCGACTCTGTGACCCCATGGACTGCAGCACGCCAAGCTTCCCTGTCCATCACCAACTCCTGGAGCTTACTCAAACTCATGTCCATCGAGTCAGTGATGCCATCCAACCATCTCATCCTCTGTCATCCCCTTCTCCTCCTGCCTTCAATCTTTCCCAACATCAGGGTCTTTTCCAAAGAGTTAGTTCTCCACACCAGGTGGCCAAAGTATTAGAGTTTCAACTTCAGCATCAGCCCTTTCAATGAATATTCAGGACTGATTTCCTTTAGGATTGACTGGTTTGATCTCCTTGCAGTCCAAGGGACTCTCAAGAGTCTTCTCCAACACCACAGTTCAAAAGCCTCAATTCTTCAGCACTCAGCTTTCTTTATGGTCCAACTCTCACATCCATACATGACTACTGGAAAAACCATAGCCTTGACTAGACCTTTGTGGGCAAAGTAATGTCTCTGCTTTTGAATATGCTGTCTAGGTTGGTCTGTGTTGTGGCTCAGCTGGTAAAGAATCTGCCTACAATGTGGGAGACCTGGGTTCGATCCCTGGGTTGTGAAGATCCCCTGGAAAAGGGAAAGGCTACCCACTCCAGTATTCTGGCCTGGAGAATTCCATGGACATGGGGTCACAAAGACAGGACTGAGCGACTTTGACTTTCACTTTCAGGTTGGTCTGGGTAGCTAGTTGACTGCAAACATCACACAGTTCACATATCCAAACCTTATATCCCATCTTATTCCTAATACTCTGTTTCTTGCTCTTGAATTCTCTACTTGGGAAATGAAACAATATCTTCCTAATCATTAAACTCAGAAGTCTGGAAATCTTCCTAAAGACCTCTACAGGTGCATCTCCCTCAAAGCCCACAACATCCAATCAGTCTGCAAGTTCCATTATTTTGTAAAGTCTGTTATCTCTGTTTCTTCTTCTCCATTCCCACTGCCTTGCCCACTGCCTTGGGCTCTCATCATTTCCATCTGGGCTACTATCAGTCCTCCCATAAGTCTGAGACCCCTAGTTTTGCTCAGTTTCAATTCATTCCACTCACTTCAGTATAAAGATATATGATAAATCTGACCTTATCACTCTGTTGCTTACATTTGGTATTGTCTCCCTATAGCCTTCCAGATAATAATCAATGTCCTTGGCAGGGAGGAAAAGGTCATTCTTCATCTGGCTTTTAATGGCCACACCACTCTCAGCTTTCTCCTCTGAATCTTTTGTTTTGAATAGATGCCTCTTCTGCAAATTATGCAATAGCCTTTGCTTTTTCTTTCTGTTCAGGTGTTGATTTTGCTGTATCCTATCTACCTTTAGTTGAGTTTCTAGTCATTTTATTTACCATGGAATCCTGAGAAACTAACATCATATATCATATATCATGCTAAATAAATAATTGTGTGTTCAGTCATTCAGTCATGTCGGACTCTTTGCAACCCCATGGACTATAGCCCACCAGGCTCCTCTGAACATGAGATTTTCCAGATAAGAATAGTTTAGTGGGTTGCATTTCCTCCTCCAGGGAAATAAATGATTACTGAATTAGTAAATAAATGCATGCAGAATACTGACACTCTTGCTTTAGAAAGCAAATGCTTTTTTTTAATGGAGGGAATAACCCATATTCAAGTGAACATATAATTGGAATTGCCATCAAAGTTGACAGGAAATGAAAACAGGCTTAATAAACATTCCAACTACTCTCTCTACAGGCAGTTTGAACCCATTTAGAAAACTTGGCAGTGAACAAATAAAATTTATTATATACTTACATGCTAGTTTATTTGTTATGTATTGATATTCTTGGGAAGCAAGTAAGACTATGCCTATAGAAGCTTCTATCTTGAAAGAAATTATAGTCTACAATGAACTTATTATGGATTCAAATTTGGAGTCATAAGTAGGAGTCAAATTATGAAGATACTCATATGCCATACTAAGTAACTTGGGCATAATCCTGAGGATGATAAAGGAACCACTGAGGAGCATCACATGGTCAGAGTTCCATTTCAAATCTTTGTGGTTTGTGGAGACAAATTTTGAGGAGACAACAACAGAGATAATAACTGAAGAAGGCTATTTTATGGTCCAAGGAGATGATGAAAAACTGAACTGCATCTGTAATACTAGAGGCAGAGAAGGAGATATGAGATGCAGCTCAGTCTTAAGAACTAACAATTCAGTAATGAATTGGAGACAGTAGAGCTTAAGGTCAAGTGCTCAGTTCTGAATAAGACTCCTTGGGTTTGAATTCTGATAAATTCCTTCACTTACCATCCACATGACTCCAGGAAACTTAATTATCTTTCCTGAATCTCAGTTTCTTATCATAAAGTGGGGTAATAATAATACATACTTCATAGAAATTTGGAAAAGGTTAAATGTGTTAATAAATGCAAAGTGCTTAGAACAGGGTCCAGCACAAAGTAAACTCACCATAGATGAAAAATATGGAGACAGAAAGTCAAAGGAGACCTCCAGTGGATGGTAGGCCATCAGAGAAGATCTGAGATATATGTGTGTGTGTGTTGGAAGGGGAGATGGGGAATCTTCCCAAAGAAGAGTCAATTCCAAGAAGATAACGATTGACTTCTGGGTAGAGTTATCTTGCCCAAAATAGATTATATAAAATATGTTAATGTGAGGGTGGAGTTTGAACTGGAGACAGAAATTTAGGTACCATCAGCATATACCAGAGCATCACTGAAGCCTTAAGAGTCCTTAAGGCCAATCCAGGAGGTGTATAATGAGAGAGGAAAGAATAGAGAGAATGGAATCCTAGAACATACCAATATTGAAGACCTAGGCAGAGAAGACCTTATGACTATACAGTGGAAGTGAGAAATAGATTTAAGGGACTAGATCTGATAGACAGAGTGCCTGATGAACTATGGATGGAAGTTCGTGACATTGTACAGGAGACAGGAATCAAGACAATCCCCAAGAAAAAGAAATGCAAAAAAGCAAAATGGCTGTCTGAGGAGGCCTTACAAATAGCTGTGAAAAAAAGGGAAGTGAAATGCAAAGGAGAAAAGGAAAGATATACCCATTTGAATGCAGAGTTCCAAAGAATAGCAAGGAAAGATAAGAAAGCCTTCCTCAGCAATCAATGCAAACAAATAGAGGAAAACAACAGAATGGGAAAGACTAGAGATGTCTTCAAGAAAATTAGAGATACCAAGGGAAGATTTCATGCAAAGATGGGCTCAATAAAGGACAGAAATGGTATGGACCTAACAGAAGCAGAAGATATTAAGAAGAGGTAGCAAGAATACACAGAAGAACTGTACAAAAAATATCTTCATGACCCAGGTAATCACGATGGTGTGATCACTCACCTAGAGCCAGACATCCTGGAATGTGAAGTCAAGTGGGCCTTAGAAAGCATCACTACGAACAAAGCTAGTGGAGGTGATGGAATTCCAGTTGAGCTATTTCAAATCCTGAAAGATGACGGTGTGAAAGTGCTGCACTCACTATGCCAGCAAATTTGGAAAACTCAGCAGTGGCCACAGGACTGGAAAAGGTCAGTTTTCATTCCAATCCCAAAGAAAGGCAATGCCAAAGAATGCTCAAACTACTGCACAATTGCACTCACCTCACACACTAGTAAAGTAATGCTCAAAATTCTCCAAGCCAGGCTTCAGCAATACATGGACCATGAACTTCCAGATGTTCAAGCTGGTTTTAGAAAAGGCAGAGGAACCAGAGATCAAATTGCCAACATCCGCTGGATCATGGAAAAATCAAGAGAGTTCCAGAAAAACATCTATTTCTGCTTTATTGTCTATGCCAAAGCCTTTGACTGTGTGGATCACGGCAAACTGTGGAAAATTCTGAAAGAGATGGGAATACCAGACCACCTGACCTGCCTCTTGAGAAACCTATATGCAGGTCAGGAAACAACAGTTAGAACTGGACATGGACCAGCAGACTGGTTTCAAATAGGAAAAGGAGTACGTCAAGGCTGTATATTGTCACCCTGCTTATTTAACTTCTATGCAGAGTACATCATGAGAAACGCTGGGCTGGAAGAAGCACAAGCTGGAATCAAGATTGCCAGGAGAAATATCAATAACCTCAGATATGCGGATGACACCACCCTTATGGCAGAAAGGAATTACTAAAGAGCCTCTTGATGAAAGTGAAAGAAGAGAGTGAAAAAGTTGGCTTAAAATTCAACATTCAGAAAACTAAGATCATGGCATCTGGTCCCATCACTTCATGGGAAATACATGGGGAAACAGTGGAAACAGTGGCTAACTTTATTTTGGGGGGCTCCAAAATCACTGCAGATGGCGATTGCAGCAATGAAATTAAGAGACGCTTACTCCTTGGAAGGAAAGTTATGACCAATCTAAACAGCATATTAAAAAGCAGAGACATTACTTTGCCAACAAAGGTCCGTCTAGTCAAGGCTATGGTTTTTCCAGCAGTCATGTATGGATGTGAGAGTTGGACTATAAAGAAAGCTGAGCGCCAAAGAATTGATGCTTTTGAACTGTGGTGTTGGAGAAGACTCTTGAGAGTCCCTTGGACTGCAAGGAGATCCAACCAGTCCATCCCAAAGGAGATCAGTCTTGGATGTTTATCGGAAGGACTGGTGAAGCTGAAATTCCAATGCTTTGGCCACCTGATGCAAAGAGCTAACTTATTTGAAAAGATCCTGATGCAGGGAAAGATTGAGGGCAGGAGGAGAAGGGGACGACAGAGGATGAGATGGTTGGATGGCATCACTGACTCGATGGACATGGGTTTGAGTGAACTCCGGGAGTTGGTGATGGACAGGGAGGCCTGGCGTTCTGTGGTTCATGGGGCGCAAAGAGTCAGACACGACTGAGCGACTGAACTGAACTGAAGGCAGAGAAGATGATCTTTTGAAGATAATAGAGAACTATATTCATTATCTACTGTTACCTTTCAAATTATCCTGAAATTTAACAGTTAAAAGGGGGTGTGGTTTGGCTGGGTACCTTAGTTGAGGATGACTCATGAGGTTTCAGGCAATCTGGTCTTTCCAGGTTCCTTTTGTCGATTAGTGAGAGATGCCCTTAATAATAATAGTAAGTCATGTATGGTTTTATTCTTTATTTGTACATACAAACTTTTAGTGAAACTTTTAATAATCTTTTCTCTTTAGTTTTTATTTCTACTCTTTCTCCAAACCTCCTCAGTTTGAACTATGGAGTGTTTTCTGAGGTGTTCTATCTCTTCCATTCCCAGGGCCAGAAGTAATGTTTATTTCTATTCAGGAAGCATCAGTTGATAAGTTTTTAGACAGGATAGATTTCTCTAACCCCTACAAAGACCTTCTGGAAGACACAGCCACACTTGCCTCCTCTCTGATTTCAGCTTCTCCAACATCTGTTTATTTGATGCTCATAAAGAAACTTACTTCCATCTTTGTGTCTTCCTACTTTCTGTAATCTTGCCTCTTGACCTCTCTTCAAAGGCTTTTGTCCTCTTCAGAATGATCCCACTTATTGGTCCATCTCTGAATGCCTATCATTGGGCTCAGACTTATTTTTGAATGGATGGATTTGGGGCTTTTCAATCTAGCTCTTGTCTCTAGGCTTTCTGGGGGTGACCCAACCCTCACTATTTCAGGCTTTACTCACTACTACCATCCTAGCATAGTGAAACAGGACCATTCAACAGCATTCTAATTGACACCCTGACTAATATTCCTTTATACCAGCAAGCAGTCCTTCACACTGCTAAGTTGATCCTTATCACAGGGCTGGTCCCTTTCTAGCCAATTCAGATGTAAGCACAAGAGCCTACAAATTATGCCACTCTAATCCTACACCCAATTAGAAGACAATGAACTAGGAAGACCTTACCTTCTAGAAGAGTTAGGGAGAGAGTTTTCTGGTGCCATTTTGTTCAGCTTTGGCACTTCTCAGCATGGAAAACTGAGTGGAATTGTCTTCAATTGCTTCCAGCCTTAGATTTCAAGGCAATAGAAATGTATTCATTTCTCTTTTTGTTAATTGAAGTATAGTTGATTAACCATGCTGAGTTAGTTTCTGGTGTACAGTAAAGTGATTCAGTTTAATATAACATAATATTATTGCATAATATATATATGTATTAATATTTCAAGGCCAAATGTTCAAGAAAATCTTTTCCATGAATCTTTTCTTCATTTACCACAGAGAATTTGTCAAGCCCTCTTTGGCAGTGTAAAATAATAATGAACAATTCTGCCCTGGAATCAGACTTCCTGGGTTTCATTGCTGACTGGGCCACTCCCTAGCTGTGTGATCTTGGATGCATTTTTTTAACCTTTATCTTCTTATCTGTAAAATGGGAATAATTTGAGAAATTAAAAGATAGGAAATTAAACATTTATGTAAAATACTTTTAGCAACTACTGACACAGAGTAAGCACTCAAAACATATGTTATGTTAGCTATATTGGAGCTGCATATTAAATTTAATAAATTTTTTCTTGTCATCCACTATTCACCAGGCAATTTACTAAATGGTGAAACTATAGTCGCATGTGGGTAAGATGGGTATGGTCCCTGAATTCTAGGAGTTTACCATCTGAAGGTCTATTAAATAAGCAGTTATAAAAGGGAAGAGTTTTTCATTTTGTAAGAAGAACCATGAGAGCTTATAGGAAACAGATTTGTTAGTCAGAGGGATGAGGAAACATCTCCCTAAAGAAGTGATGTTTAAGCTCAGACTTGAAATAGTAGTGGGGATTCACCAGACCAAGGGATATATAGTACATATTTGTGTATGAGTGTGTGTAATGGGAAGGTGGAGGAGGCAGGGGAAGTACAGAAGTTTCCAGAAAGTAAACACAACATAAAAGAGCCCTGTGATGGGAGGAAACATAGGCGGTGGAAATGGAAAGGAGATCAGCGGGCTGGAGTATAGACAGGGAGAAACTAACTTGGAACAAGACTTTATCTCAAAGGCAGGGAAGACAAAGATTTTAAGCAGGGAAGTGACATGGTTAGGTTACTCTTCCCCTTTGCATTGAGCACTTTCCTTTAAAGAAAATTATATACATTTCAATCTTTCCCATTAGATGATAACTTTGAGTTTCTTGTCTTAGTCTTCTTGGGTTGCTATAATGAAATACCAGGGACCAGGTAGCTTTGAAACAACAGAAATTTACTGCTCACAGTCCTGGAGGCTGGGCATCTGAGATCAAAGTGCTAGCAGGGTCAGGTGAGGGACCTCTTCTGGGTTACAGACTTCTTGCTGTATCCTGACATGGTTTCCAGGGACTAGGGAGTTCTGTGGAGTCACTTTTATAAAAGCACTAATCTTTTCATGAAGGCTCCTTCCACAGGCCCCACCTTCTATTAATAACACCATCCCATTGGGCATTAATGGATTTTAACATATGAATTTAAGGGGAGACATACACGATCAGACCTCACCATTCACCGTGCATAAAAGTCACTCAATGTATGCTACTAAGTCCCCTCTGTGTCAATGACTAAAGAGATTAGTGTCTTTTTCCAGACAAGAGTTGCAGCCTGCTTCAGGGGACCTCTGGAAACAGAGTTTAATTGTCGAGATTAACAGCTCTCCCACTGATGCCTGACAGTAACCAAGTTGGCAAAGAAAGTTCTGTTTTATTGAAGTATAGTCGAATTACAGTGTTATGTTAATTTCTGGTGAACAGAAAGCTGATTCAGATATATATATTCTTTTTAAAATTCTTTTCTATTATAGATTACAAGATAGTAAATATAGTTTCTTGTGCTATACAGTAAGATCTTGTTGATTACCTATTTTACGTATAGTAGTGTGTTACCTGTTAAACCCAAGCTCCTAATTTATCCCTCTCCCATCCTTTCCTCTTTGGTGGCCATAAGTTTGTTTTCTATGTCTGTGAGTCTGTTTTGTAAATAAGTTTATGTGTTTTAATTGAAAGTTTTAATTAAACAGCTAACTAAACATCTAGGTTGTTTTAGCTAAACTAGTTTTAACTAAACAACCAGGCTGTTTTAACTAAACAACTAGGTTGTTTAGTTCAGCCTTTTTCGTGCAAAAATGAGCACGGTTAAAAAAATCAAAATGTCCAAACAACATAAAAGATAATGCAAGAAAAAAGCAAGCCTGCCACTACTCCAGAGGTCTATCTATTCACAGTTCCCCTTCTCAAGGGTGAACAATCTGTGGGTTGTCTATTTTTCCAGTAATTTTCTATGCACATAGAAATTTGTTTTTTGGGGTTTTTTCCGATTAGGCAGTGAAGTGAAAAGGTTAAGAGGCAGAACAGGGCTCAAGTCTTGAAACTTCTACTTAAATTAATTAACATGTGTAAAATGCTCAAAACAGTGCCTGGTATATAAGGCTTCTGAAGGGTTAGCTTTATCATTTCTTTTCTTTCTTTTTTTAACACAAATGGGAATATATTGTACATCTGATCTGTTATGCAACTTGCTTTTTAATTATTAATATGTTAACTTTTGAAAGCTTGGTATGTTCTAAGCCCTTCGTATGCTTTATTTCATTGATTTCTCATAACAACCTTTGGGCCAGGTGTGGTGAGTATCCCTATTTTATAGACTAGGAATCAGACTGGGCACAGAGAGGTTATTGTGTAATGTTCTCAAGATTATCGAATCTGTATTTAAATACTGGCAGTCTCACTTTTGTGCCTTCACTCTTAACTTCTTTGCTCTACTCTCTTTCAAATAAATTGCCTGATTTTTGTCTTTTCCTATTTATTGTGGGTGTGTTTTTTGTGTATTTTCTCTTAGACCAAAGCTGACAAGAATTTCAGAACTGAAAATCATGAAGAAAGCATTCAGATAATCAGAACTATTATCGAAGAGAAGAAATTAAATTTTAATGCAGGTTTAACTGTAAAATATACACCTGTTGAAGCAATTGAAAAGAATAAATGTATAGATTTAGGACATTCTGACAAAGGAAGCGTCTCAAGTTCTTCCAAGTTGGCTGCTGAGGCTACATTTCGATTTGCATATTCCAGAGATGATATTTACAGACTGTTGTCATCATATTCTGCTAAGCAGGTAAGATCAAACTTTAGTATAGAAAATATAATGGAATATTTTGAAAACTAACCAAGCATGCTTTTTTAAGTTTAATTGTTTAGAAAAGATAGTGCTCATAAGATAAAGAAAAATAATACTCAACAAATCTTCAAATGTGTAGGTAGCTAGAGGGTCCGGAGGAAGACAGTTAACTGGAAAAAATCCCTTCAATTCAGTTGTAATGTGAGTGTTTGTGGTTACAAACAGAACAAGCATATTAAGAATTCAGAGCACACTTTTGGGGACTCCCCTGGCGATACAGTGGTTAAGACTTTGTGTTTCCACTATAATGGGCACGGGTTCGATTCCTAGTTAGGGGTAGCCAAGATCCCATATGCCTGTGGTGCAGCCAAAAAAAGAGAGAAGAATTCAGAACTTTCTTTTTGACTGAGATTGTGGTAGCAGACTATTTAATCTATATTCTCGTCAGAATTAACTCATGCTCAGGAGTTTTTTGGTAATTCGTTGCAACGTCTTAGAATGATGACTACTTACTGTAAAGCGTATTTCTAAAGTAACAATGCCATGAAATTATATGCATTGCATATGAAATTGTCTGCTTACTTTGTAATCATACATTTCATTTGAGACTTTGAAAATGTGTTTGTTTTTTAATATTTAATCCAGATTTAGTGGTTTGTTTCATCTTTGGAGGGCTTCCCTGGTGGCTCAGACGGTAAAGCATCTGCCTGCAATGCGGGAGACCCGGGTTCAATTCCTGGGTCAGGAAGATCCTCTGGAGAAGGAAATGGCAATCCATTCCAGCACTCTTGCCTGGAAAATCCCATGGACAGAGGATCCTGATAGGCTACAGTCCATGGGGTCACAAAGAGTTGGACACGACTGAGCGACTTCACCTTCACTTTTCACTTTCATGCATTGGAGAAGGAAATGGCAACCCACTCCAGTGTTCTTGCCTGGAGAATCCCAGGGACCGGGGAGCCTGGTGGGCTGCCGTCTATGGGGTCGCACAGAGTCGGACACGACTGAAGCGACTTAGCAGCAGCAGCAGCAGCATAGCCTATTAACAATGTTGTGATAGTTTCAAGTGAACAGCGAAGGGACTCAACCAAATATATATACATGTATCCATTCTCCCCCAAACTCCCCTGCCACATAACACTGAACAGAGTTGCATGTCCTATACACTAGGTCCTTGTTGATTATCCGTTTTAAATATAGCAGTGTATACGTGTCCATCCCAAACTCCCTAACTATCCCTTCCCGCCATCTGCCCCCAATCCCCAGCAACAATATAACTGTTTTTTATAAGTCAGTACATTGCTTCTATTCACATGCACACTCACTCAAAGAGTGCAGTTGGAAAATCCTTGAAGTCATTCAACAACTATTTAATTGTGGACTTACTATGTGGCCAGGTACTGTTCTGGGTGCTTAGAATACATTTGTGAACCAAACTAACAAAGATTCTTATTCTCATGCAGCTGAAAGTTTAGCAGGGAAGATAGATTAAAAATAAGCATAACAGCAAAAAAGGCAAGCTATAGACTATTTAAAAAATGACAGGTGCTATAGAATAAAATGAAGAGAGAGTAGAGTAGCATAAGGCAATCAGGAGTCCTGGGCAGATGGCAGTATTTAAAAAGAAACTTAGGGGACTCCACTGGCAGTTCAGTGATTGAGCATCTGCCTTCTAATGCAAAGAACTTGGGTTCAATACCTGGTCAAGAAAATAAAATCCACATGCCACTGGGCAGCTAAGTTTGCACACTACAACTACTGATCCTGTGCACCACAACTAGAGAAGCACATCTACTGCGATGAAAACCCAGCTCGGCACAAAAAATTAAAATAAAAAATTAATAAGAAGTTTAGGATAGGCTTCACTGAGAAGATAAGATCCGAATAAAGATTTGAAGGGAGGAAATAGTCAAATATAACTGGCAGAAGGATCTATTAAAGACAAGTCCCTAAGATGGGAACATATTTGCACGTTCAATTCAGTTCAGTTCAGTTCAGTCGCTCAGTCGTGTCTGACTCTTTGTGACCCCATGAATCGCAGCACGCCAGGCCTCCCTGTCCATCATCAACTCCTGGAGTTCACTCAGACTCATGTCCATTGAGTCAGTCAGTCAGATGCCATCCAGCCACCTCATCCTGTCATCCCCTTCTTCTCCTGCCCCCAATCCCTCCCAGCATCAGAGTCTTTTCCAGTGAGTCAACTCTTCGCATGAGGTGGCCAAAGTACTGGAGTTTCAGCTTCAGCATCATTCCTTCCGAAGAAATTCTAGGGCTGATCTCCTTTAGAATGGACTGGTTGGATCTCCTTGCAGTCCAAGGGACTCTCAAGAGTCTTCTCCAACACCACAGTTCAAAAGCATCAATTCTTCGGTGCTCAGCCTTCTTCACAGTCCAACTCTCACATCCATACATGACCACAGGAAAAACCATAGCCTTGACTAGACAGACCTTTGTCGGCAAAGTAATGTCTCTGCTTTTGAATATGCTGTCTAGGTTGGTCATAACTTTACTTCCAAGGAGTAAGCATCTTTTAATTTCATGGCTGCAGTCACCCTCTGCAGTTATTTTGGAGCCCCAAAAAATAAACCAGAAGGAGAAAAAGTTAGTGAGGTTACCTTGAATCAGATAATAAAGGGCCTCACAGCCTATGATAAGAGTTTGATTTTTTTCAATGAGTGACGTGAGGGACCATTGGAATGTTTTGAATAGAAGATTGACATACTTTAATATATTTTAAATGACTACTCTGGATATTGTTGGGACAAGATTATGGAAGTTAGTAGCAAAAGCAAAAAGATTTGTTAAAACCTATTGCAAGAATCTAGGTGAGAGATGATGGCATTTCAGAAAAAGACAGTTGTAGAGTCAAACATGACTCAGTTTTTGCTCTGAGCAACCAGAAGAATGGAGTTGCTATCAGCTGAGATGGAGAAAACTTCAGGTAGAGCAGGTTTGGAGAAGACCAGTAGTTAAGTTTTAGATTATGTTTGAGATGTCTATTTGACATTCCATTGGAGACATAAAGTAGTAAGTTGATGTTATGAGTCTGACGTTTGGGAAGGAGGTCTGGAATTAAGCTTTAAGTCTGAGAAAGTATGAAAGTCGCTCAGTCATGTCTGACTCTTTGAGACCCCATGGACTATGCTGCTGCCGCTGCTAAGTCACTTCAGTCGTGTCCGACTCTGTGTGACCCCATAGATGGCAGCCCACCAGGCTCCCCCGTCCCTGGGATTCTCCAGGCAAGAACACTGGAGTGGGTTGGCATTTCCTTCTCCAATGCATGAAAGTGAAAAAATAAAGTGAAGTCACTCAGTCGTGTCCTATTCCCAGTGACCCCATGGACTGCAGCCCACCAGGCCCCTCCGTCCATGGGATTTTCCAGGCAAGAGTACTGAAGTGGGGTGCCATTGCCTTCTCCACCATGGACTATACAGTCCATGAAATTCTCCAGGCCAGAATACTAGAGTGGGTAGCCTATCCCTTCTCCAGGGGATCTTCCCAACACAGGGATTGAATCCAGGTCTCCCACATTGCAGGCAGATTCTTTACCAGCTGAGTCACAAGCTGTTAATAAATATATGGTGCCTAAAGTCATAGGATTTAATATTGCATAAGGACAAGGAATGTTAGGTCCAATGAATCAAGGTAAGTTGCACGTGGTCAAACAGAAGAGGACGAGACTGAACTTTGACATCTTAGGAATCAGTGAACTAAAATGGATGGGAATGGGCAAATTTAATTCAGATGACCATTATATCTACTACTGTGGACAAGAAGCCCTTTGTAGAAATGAAGCAGACCAAATAGTCAACAAAAGAGTCTGAAATGCAGTACTTGGGTACAATCTCAAAAACAATAGAATAATCTCAGTTTGTTTCAAAGGCAAACCATTCAACCTCACAGTAATCCAAGTCTGTGCCCCAACCATTAATGCCTAAGAAACTGAAGATGACTGGTTCTATGAAGACTTACAATGCCTTCTTAGAACTGACACTTAATTTCAGATGTCCTTTTCATCATCAGTTCAGTTGCTCAGTCATGTCCAACTCTTTGCAACCCCATGAACTGCAGCACGACAGGCTTCCCTGTCCATCACCAACTCCTGGAACTTGCTCAAACTCATGTCCACTGAGTCAGTGATGCCATCCAACCATCTCATCCTCTATCATCCCCTTCTCCTCCTGCCTTCAATCTTTCCCGCTTCAGGGTCTTTTCTAATAAGTCAGTTCTTTGCATCAGTTGGCCAAAGTATTGGAGCTTCAGCTTCAGCATCAGTCTGTCCAATGAATAATCAGGACTGATTTCCTTTAGGACTGTTTGGTTTGATCTCCTTTTCATCATAGGGGTTTAGAAGGCAAAAGTAGGAAGTCAAGAGACATCCAGAATAACAGGCAAGTTTGGCCTTGGAGTACAAAATGAAGCAGGGCAAAGGCTAACAGAGTTTTGTCAAGAGAACACACTGGTCATAGCAAACACCTTTTTCCAGCAACTCAAGAGATGACTCTACACATGGACATCACCAGATGGTCAGTAACAGAATCAGATTGATTAAGTTCTTTGCAACTAAAGATAGAGAAGCTCTATGCAATCAGCAAAAACAAGACCTGGAGCTGATTGTGACTCAAATCATGAGTTCCTTATTGCAAAATTCAGGTTTAAAAAGAAGAAAGTAGAGAAAACCACTAGGCCATTCAGGTATGACCTGAATCAAATCCCTTATGATTATACAGTGGAGGTGATGAATAGATTCAAGGGATTAGATCTGATAGAGTGCCTGAAGAACTATGGATGGAGGCTCATAACACTGTACAGGAGGCAGTGACCAAAACCATTCCAAAGAAAATAAATGCAAGAAGGTGAGCTGTTTGTCTGAGGAGGCTTTACAATGCTGAGGAAGGAAAGGAAGATAAAGGCAAAGGAGAAGGGGAAAGATATATCCAACTGAATGCAGAGTTCCAGAGAATAGTAAGGTGAAATAAGAAGGCCTTAAATGAACAATGCAAAGAAATAGAGGAAAACAATAGAATGGGAAAAACTAGAGATCTATTCAGTAAAATTGGAGAAATCAAGGGTACATTTCATGCAAGGGTGGGCACAATAAAGGACAGAAATGGTAAGGACTTTACAGAAGCAGAAGAGATTAAGAAGAGGTGGCAAGAATACAGAAAAGAACTATACAAAAAAAGGCCTTAATAACCCAGATAACCATGATGGTGTTGTCACTCATCTAAGGCTGGTCATCTTGGACTGTGAAGTCAAGTAAGATTTAGGAAGCATTACTACAAAAAAGCTAGTGGAGGTGATGTAATTCCAGCTGAGCTATTTCAAGTCCTAAAAGATGTGGCTGTTAAAGTGCTGCACTCAGTATGTCAGCAAATTCAGGAAACTCAGCAGTGGCCACAGTACTGGAAAATGTCATTTTTCATTCCAATCCCAAAGAAGGACAATGCAAAAGAATGTTCAAACTACTGTAAAATAGCACTCATTTCACATGCTAGCAAGGTTATACTAAAAACCCTTCAAGCTCGGCTTCAGCAGTCCACGAACTGAGAAATTCCAGATGAACATGCTGTGTTTCAAAGAGGCAGAGGAACCAGAGATCAAATTGCCAGCATCCATTGGATCATGGAGAAAGCAAGGGAGTTCTAGAAAAATGTCTATTTCTCCTTCACTGACTATGCGAAAGCCTTTGACTGTGTAGATCACAGCAAACTGTGGGAAATTCTTATATAGTTGGAAGTAGCAGACCACCCTACCCATCTCCTGGGAAACCTGTACATGTGTCAAGCAGCAAGAGTTAGAACTTTTCATGGAACAACTGACTGGTTCAAAATTGGGAAAGGAGTACAAAAAGGCTACATATTGTCACCCTGCTTATTTAACTTATATGCAGAGTACATCATGTGAAATGCTAGGCTAGATGACTCACAAGCTGGAATTAAGATTGCTGGGAGAAATATCCACAACCTCAGATACACAGATGATACTACTGTAAGAAGAGAAAGTGAAGAGGAAATAAAGAGCTTCTTGATGGGGATGAAAAGGAAAGTAAAAAAGCTGGCTTGAAACTCGACATGAAAAAGCTAAGATCATGGCATCTGGTCCCATCACTGCATGGCAAGTAGAAGGGGAAAAGAAGAAGAAGTGATAGATTATCTTTCCTTGGGCTCCAAAATCACTGCAGAAGGTGACTGCAGCCATGAAATTAAAAGACGCTTGCTCCTTGGGAGGAAAACTATGACAAACTTAGCACAGAGACATCATTGTGCTGACAAAGATCCATATAGTCAAAGCTATGATTTTTCCAGTAGTCATGTATGGATGTGAGAGTTCGACCATAGAGGAGGCTGAGAGCCGAAGAATTGATATTTTGGAATTGTGGTGCTGCAGATGACTCTTGAGACAGCAAGAAGATCAAACCAGTCAATCCTAAAAGAAATCAATCCTGAACATACCTTGGAAGGACAGTTAGTAAAGTTGAAGCTCCAATACTTTGGCCACCTGATGCGAAGAGCCCACTTATTTCCCTGATGCTGGGAAAGATTGAGTGCAATAGGAGAAGTAGGTGGCAGAGGATGAGATGGTTAGATAGCATCCCCAACTCAATGCTCATGAATTTGACCTAACTGTGGGAGATTGTGGAAGACAGAGTGGGTCCCATAGAGTGAGACACAATTAAGCAACTGAACAGCAAAATATATAGATGGTGCTTCAAGTTGTAGGCGCTGGTGAGACCACTAAAAAATTAGTGTGGTTAGAAAAGGGAAGATCAAAGACTCAACTCAAGAAACTTCAATAGAAACTGGTCTGGGGAACAAGGAGTGAAGGAAGGAAGAATGTATCCAGGGTAATGCCATGGAACCTAATTACTCAAAGTGTGTTCTGTGACCAGTAGAAGCAATGTCTCACTGGGAAGTTTAGGATCTCAGACCCTACAACAAACCTACTGAGTCAGAACTGCATTTTTACAAGATTCTCTAGATGTTTATACTGTATGGTTTGAGAAGCACTATCCTAGATGACAAAAAAGAAAAGAGTGATGAACTGTGTCAAATGTACTAATATATGCAAGAGGATATATAGACGTGACCACTGGCTTTAGCATTGTGAAGATCACTGGCACCTTCAGAAGAGGTTTTGAATAAAAGAGAAGTTTTGTTGGGAGTTGAGAGGGCAGCAGCACGACTAGGTTAGATTTAAGAGAAAATGGAAAGAGAAGAATTGGAAACAACCAGACTAGAAAACTCTTTAAGGGAATTTTGCTTCTAATTGGGCTTCCCTGGTAGCTCAGCTGGTAAGGAATCCACCTGCAATGCAGGAGACTCCCGCATTCAGGTCTGAATGCAGGTTCAATTACTGGGCTGAGGAGATTTCCTGGAGAAGGTAGAATACTACCCACTGCAGTATTCTTGAGCTTCCCTGGTGGCTCAGATGGTAAAGAATCCACCCACAATGCAGGAGACCTGGGTTCAATATCTGGGTTGGGAAGATCCTCGGAAGAGAGCATTGCGGCCACTCCATAATTTTTGCCTGGAGAATCCTCATGGACAGAGGAGCCTGGTGGGCTACAGTCCATGGGGTCACTAAGAGTCGGACATCACTAAGAGACTAAACACAATGAGGGCAAAGAAATGGATGGCAAGTGGTCAGACAAGTAAAACCAAGAAATTACTTTTATTCCCTTAAGATGGAAGAAACAAGGATGGATTTGGATGGGAATGATCTAAGATCTATCTCTAAAATAAGCTGAACCAAATATAATGTCTTTCTGACAAGATACATCTCTCAGTTTTAGCAAATGAAAAGAAATTCAAATATGTTTTGTGCATCTTTGAGATTCTGTTAAGAATGATTATGCAATTCACCAAACGGAAAACATAAATATGGAATAAGTTTCTTTAAGATTCTTGTTAGATATTGAATCACCCAGCATCAGTTGAAGTTAAGTCCCACAGTGTAAACAGTTGTGCTTCTAAAACATAAAAAATTTGCTGTGATGTTCATACATACCAAGATTCACCTTTAAAAAAATCATAAAATGTTTTAAACTCCTATGCAATTAACACGTGTCCGCCACAACTACAGCAGGAAAATTGTAAAAGAACCTGCCACAAAATCATGGGGTCTCAATCGTGGTTTAGCTTTGCCTGGGACAGTCTATAGCATTGAATCGCATAGCTCTTTGTCACTGCCCCTGTTTTCCTTGGGAAATGTAAGCCACCATCCCTGGAAACATTTAAGTGCTGAGGTGTTTAGATTGACTTTGAAAACTGCTTCTTCAAATATTGTTCGTCTTTCCCTGTTATCAAAGATTCAGAGGACTTAGGAGAAGACACAGAAAGGCCTGAGACCCAGGTTTTCAGTATCAATCTTTGCCACAGATTTGGGGAAAATAATTTGATACCTTTGTAGCCCAGTTTCCTTGTATGTAAAATAAGATTGGGCTTCATATATAATGCCTACATATCCTTCCATTGTTAACATTTTAAGTCACCTTAGTGAGGTATAATTTACATAAAATAAAATGAAAATATTTTAGCATATAGTTCCATGAGTTTTGACTGTTATATCCACCTCCTCAAACAAATGCAAAATATTTCCATCACCTCAAGAAAATTCCCTCATGCCGTTTGAATCAATCCCCTACTACCTAGGAGGCAACCACCTAGGAGACCAGATTTCTCTGACCACAGCTTAGTTTCACCTGTTCTAGAACTTTATATAAACACAGTAGAGTCATATAGTATATGGGCTTCCCAGGTGTCACTGGTGGTAAAGTACTCTCCTGCCAACGCAGGAGCATACGAGACAGGTTCAATCCCTGGGTTGGGAAGATCCCCTGGAGGAGGGTATGACAACCCACTGCAGTATTCTTGCCTGGAGAATCCCATGGACAGAGGAGCCTTGCGGGCTTTAGTCCATAGGGTTGCAAAGAGCTGGACATGACTGAAACAACCATACACACACACACGCATACCGTATAAACTCTTTGGTGTATATTTCACTCAGGAAAATGTTATTGGGATTTATTCGTGTTGTTGCCTGTATCAGTAATTCATTCCCTTTTATTGCTAACTAGTATTCTTTTGTGTGAATAGACTACAATTTGTCTATTAATTCTCCTGTCAGTGGACTTTTGTCATTTTTCATTTTAAGCTATTCTGCTCAAAGTTGCTATAAAAGCCTCTTACAGATCTTTTTGTGAATTGCTCTTACTGATTTTATGTAGAAATGAATTTGCTGGCCATGGGAGTGTTGACTTTTTTTAAGAAACTGCCAAACAGTTCTCCAAAGTGATTGTACCATTTTACCCTTCCACCAGCAATGTGTGAGAGTTCCATTTTCTGTACATCTTCATCAACACTTTTGATAGGATTTTAAGTTTGTCATTCAAATGGGTTTTCTAAATTTTTTGTGAGTTTTAAATTTGAAATAAGGGTGATAAAATTCATGTTTCTTTTCTTCTGCTCTGCAATAAAGGAAAAAGCATTTCTGCATGTAAAAGGAAAAGTTCACCTGGGAAGATTTGTGATGAGAAGTCGGGATGTCATGCTGCAAACAACTTTCTTGGATTCTATAAATACTCTGCCGACTACTTATGAAAAGGGGGAATATTTTGCATTTTTGGAAACCTATGGAACCCACTACAGTAGCTCTGGGTCTCTTGGAGGACTCTATGAACTAATATATGTTTTGGATAAAAAGTCCATGGAGCAGAAAGGTATACTGAGAAATAGAGCTCTAGCTTCCAATGTTGTTTGAATCAAACACTATTTCTAGCACTAACCTCTTCCAGTGGTTAGCACTAAAAATAGCTGTAGAGTTCTATAACCTGCTTCTTTGAAAAAATTCATTCCCTGCCTTTTGGCCTCAAAAATCCTATCAAACAGCAAGTTGACTTCCACCTCAAACAAGATAACTTGGCCATGTACTACTCCGAAAGGCTACTGAGAAATGCACAAATTCGTATTGCAATATAATGTTATTTGGTGATGCTGCTTTTAGTGAAACGCTATTTACAAAGGGCTTCCCAGGTGGGGCTAGTGGTAAAGTACCCACCCGCCAATGCCGGAGACCTAAGAGATACAGGTTCTATCCCTGGGTTGGGAATAGACCCAAGGAAGGCATGGCAACCCACTCCAGTATTCTTGTCTAGAGAATCCCAAGAACAGAGGAGCCTGGTGGGCTACAGTCCATGGGGTCACAAAAAGTCGGACCTGACTGAAGCGACTTAGCACAGTCCACAGCACTATTTACAAGGTGAAAGAAAGTACAAGAGACATCATTTATATAACCTCTTGCTTAATCTGTAGAGTGGTTCAATTATATGTGTGCCAATTATCTTCAAAGTATTCTTGAGAATTGGAAAGGAAACGTTGTAAAGTTTCTCTCAGAGTGGAAGGAAAAACCAGTGGTAACAACATATAAGTCTAAAGCAAGAGTGGAAAATTAGTTTTACCTCATATGATACAGTTCTAACCATAGAGTGGTAGCTGAATTGGGTCCATATTGAGTAGGCTTCTGACCACAGTTGAAATCATAGAAAAGACTCTTATTGATTATCAACGTCTGCCATATGTACAGAATAAAGTGTCGTGTATTTAAATCATCTGCCCAAAGCAGGTTCCTTAACTGTTTCATGATTCTGTACCCTCATCTGTAAAATGAGGATAATGATAAAGCTTACCTCAAGAGGTTAATGTGAGGATTGAGTTAGTTAATTCCACAAAATACTTAGAATGATGCTGGACACATAATCATTCAGTACATGTTAGACATTGTCTCCCTTTTAAGTTCAGTAATAATGTCTAGGAATCTAAGTCAGTATGTTTCTTACAAAATAACAAAATTGGAATTTATTGATGATATTGACAGATATTATCAAATAATTTCCAACTAAATATATTAAACAGGTATCGAACTGAGGGACGTACAGAGATGCCTCGGGTTTGATCTGGAGTTGTCTCTGAAGGTTGGAGTTGAAGTTACAGGAAATTTTGATTCAAAACTTTGCTCAAAGAAGGGTATGGGTCAAACGGGTAAGTATGACTTAACTTACTAAGGTAAAAAGAAGGAAGAAATGTCCATGAGAACTGCCCTGTCACTATGAGTCTTCTTTATTGTCTCTCTTCTTTATGTAAAAACAAAGCAAAAAAATAAAAGTGCTTAAAGCTATTTTACTTTTTTTTTTTTTTTTTTGGCTGAGCCACGCCAGTTTGTAGGATCTTAGTTCTCTGGCCAGGGATCAAACGTGGGCCCTTGGTGGTAAAAGCATATAGTCCTCACCACTGGACTGCCAGGAAATTCCCCAAAACTATTTTATCTTTATAGTGTTTCCCAAATGGCCATGAACACAAGTAACCTGGGGACATATATTCAATGGCTGAGCCCTGAAGTGCACAACTCTGATGGTGGTCATTGCAGATTTGTATATTTACCATGACAATGGTAGAATACCAACAGTAGAAAAATATCTTGAGGAAAGTTTTCTTTATTTTCCCCTAATTTTAACAAAGCTTCTGAATGGCCTAAAGGAGGTGCTGTCTGTGTCCATCAAGAGAGAAGAAGGCCAAAGCCATCTCCTTAACACCCTAATTTTCCACCTGACTCAAAATCTCTAATTCATCCTCACCCAACTGGTCAAAAAGTACAAACTTCCGGTTATAAGATAAACACACACTGCGCATGTAATATACAACATGACGACTGTAGTTAACACTGCTGTGTGATATGTTTGAAAGTTGCTAAGAGAATAGATCCTAAAAGGTCCCATCATAAGGAAAAAATCATTTTTGTAACCATATGAGATGATGTGTTGTTAACTAAACTTTGTGACAATCATTTTGTAATATATATATGTATGTCAAGTCATTATGTTGTCCACCTTAAACTTACACAGTGTTGTATGCCAATTATATCTCAATAAAACTGGATGAAAACGGAAAAATCCCTAATCCATCCTTAACATTAAGTCAGTACATAACTTTTTAAAGAAATATAAATTGCTTGGTATAAATATTACTTCTGTTGCTAATCATTGGCAGATTTATAATCAAGAGTGGTGCTGGAGTTCTCAATTTTTCATTCTGACCAGAAATACTTGAGAGCATTCTCAGAAATACAAATGCCCAAGATTCACCTTTAAAGAGTCAGCTGATAGTGGAGAAGTAGAGGAGAGGAAAACCTAATATTTTTAAAAGCGTACCAGTCACAAACATGTGGTCATGAATGGAAACTACTGCTGAAGTGAAAAGAAAGCTGACCTTGCCATCAAATGTCATAATTTCAAATTTTGACCCTGAAGCTTACTGTGTGGTCTTGCGCTAGTCACTCCACCCCTCTGAGGTTGTTTTCTCATCTATAAAAATAAGGAAGGATAAAAATATCATCTTGAAATTAGATTTTAAGTTCAAAAAATTCACAACTCTAAATGATTCACCCAAATCTTTTTAAAAGTGGTTTGGTCTGGGAGAGACTGAGGGAGAAATATGCAAAAAAAATGTGGTGGAAAAAACTGTGCTTTTTATTTTATTCTTTTTTCATATTCTTTGATATTTTATAATATTAGAATAGTCAATGCAAATTTATACAAAATATAAAATATAATTATGAAGGTAAGTCTTCAACAAAAAATGCATGCAATCAAGATTCATGTTGGACTTCCCCAGTGGTCCAGTAATTAAGAATCCACCTGCCAGTGCAGGGGATATGGGTTTGATTCCTGGTCTGGGAAGACTTCACATGCTGTGGGGCAACTAAGCCTATGTACCACAACTGCTGAAGCCCATGTGCTCTAAAGCCCATGCTCCGCAACAAGAGAAGCCACTGATTCAGAAGCCCATGCATTGCAACTAGACATTAGCCTCTGCTCACCACAACTAGGGAACGCCCATACAGCAACGAAGACCCAGTGCAGCCAAAAATAAATAAATTTATTTTTTTTAATAAAAAGTCATGTCCCCATTTGTGCCCATGCTTAGGTGATGAACTTTAAATTATTGTGTTGTGTGTGTTCAGTCGTCCAGTCATGTCCAACTCTTTGAGACCCTGTGGACTACAGCACAGCAGGCTTCCCTGTCCCTCACCATCTCCTGGAGTTTGCCCAAGTTCCTGTTCATTTAAATTATTAATGTATCTTAAATATCATTCCATTTATATTTTCTTTTAAAAGATTGAAATCTATAATGGTCTACAAATAAAAATTATCCTTGGATCTCTTCTTGGCCTTTTGGCTAAGATCAAGTGTAAAAATTACCCTTGGAGATTTGGGGTCAAAAAATTACCTAAGTAATATTTATAAGTAAAATTCAATAAATGTACTAGAAGTATACCTTGTGAAAGGGTTCAATAAATATTTATCAAATATCACAGAACTATACACACTTTACTTATGTCTTCTTTCTCTTCTCAGAAACGAACCCAGAGGCTGACCTCTTCGATGATGTTATTACATTCATAAGAGGAGGAACCAGAAAATACGCAACTGAACTGAAAGAGAAACTTCTCAAAGGAGCCAGAATGATCAATGTGACTGACTTTGTAAATTGGGCCGCTTCCTTAAATCATGCTCCGGTGCTCATAAGCCAAAAAGTAAGAAATACTTATTTTCAAATAGAAGATTTTGTCATTTTTCTGACTAAATGTAACTTCATCTGAAAGACATGTGAGTATCAAAGTCACTCACTCACACCCCATCCCTGAAAGCAGCATGGCATAGAAGAAAGGTGGGGAATGGGCATCAGATCCTCGCAGACTGAGTCTCAGTCTCTGTTCCTCACTAGACGTGTCATATTTTCTGACTTCTGCAATGCTGAGTGCTACAGGGCTCCGTGTGTACTTTGAGACTTAGTATGATTGCTTATATAGAGACTATAGCACAGATTGGTACAAAATAGTTGCCCAGAAATTGTCAGTTCCCTTCCAACTGAGCTGGTTGTTCCTTGCCTTCAGGTGACATCATACCACCCTTTTCAACATAGGAGAATCATATTTATCAAGGGCCTGTGTGAAAGAAAAGTTCATAAGTCCTCAGAAAGTAAGACCAAGGATGAGAAATTCTCATGGTTAGGAAATCCTTTCCTTTTTGTTTCTTGATCATAATAGTCTTCAGTTTATAAACCTTTTGGGACTTTACAGTCTGGTGTTTATTCCTAAGGGGGAAAAAAATGGCATTATAACTATGAATAAAAAATATAACTGCCATTGTTATTTAGCCTCATCATTCTCTCCCCAAACTAACTAAAAAGGTATATGTTTTCCTTTACTGCTTATTTTGTTCCTGATATTGTTAGAAAGTATTTTTCCTACTTTCTTCTATGAAAGTGAAAAGTAAAAGTTGTAGTTGCTCAGTCCTGACTCTTTGCAGCCCCATGGACTGTAACCCACGAGTCTCCTCTGTCCATGGAATTCTCCAGGTAAGAATACTTGTATGGCTAGCCATTCCCTTCTCCAGGGAATCTTCCCAATCCAGGAGTCAAACCCAGGTCTCCTGCTTTGAAGGCAGATTCTTTACTGTCTGAGCTCTTTTTCCCTGTCAGTTTCACAATTGTCTTCCCTCGGGTCAAATTTATCTTTGATTGACCCATACTTCCATTTTATTAACTCGAGCTATAAACATTTTGACATTTTTGATAGGACTAGTTATTGGAGAATTGGGTTTCTTCATTCTTCATTACTGTCTTTAAAGGGAGTGAAACCAGCGAAGCTACCTCATTTATGTGATTGAGAAACTCAGAAACTGCAAAATTATGATGGAAATCTATGAAAATCTAGCCAGTTGTAAATGTGCAAACACATCCATGAAAGACTTCAAATATTTTGTTCAAAAGCTAGGATAAAGAGAAGAAAAAAGCTAACCAAAATTAAAATCAGAAGAGTTCACTTTTATTTTGTCATATTTAAATAATATTTATACTCATTATCTTGAACTCAGTGAAATAAATCTGTCAGAAGATCTTAAACAGGAAAATAATTGGTTGAGAATTCCCTGGTGGTCTAGTAGGTTAGAACTCTGTACTCTCACTGCCAAGGGTCTACATCTGATCTCTGGTGTGGGAACTAAGATCCCACAAGCTGAGTGGCCAAACAAACAAAAGAATTGATTTAGGTAGAAGTTTAGATTCAGTTCATGCATTCATTCATGCTCAGTCATGTCTGACTCTGTGACCCTATGGACTGTAGTTCACCAGACTCCACTGTCCATGGAATTCTCCAGGCAAGAATACTGCAACAAGTTGCCATTTCCTCCTCCAGGGGATCTTCCCAACCCAGGGATCAAACCTGTCTCTTGCGTCTCCTACATTGGCAGATGAAGTCTTTCCCACTGCGCTACCTGTGAAGCCCTTACATTCAGATGGACATCTAAAGTGACTTGTCTTCTCATCTCTACAAAAAAAGTTCAACTGTTCTTGTATGGATCCAAGATTGTTCTCTGAGGAGGTCTTAATAATAATTTATCATATTCTATTACTGTTGTTGTTCAGTCACTAAGTCATGTCCAATTCTTTGCAACCCCATGGACTGCAGCGTGCCACGCTCCCCTGTCCTCCATTATCTCCCGGAATTTGCTCAGTTTCATGTTCGTTGAGTCAGTGATGCTATCCAACCATCTCATCTTCTACCACCCGCTTCTCCTTCTGCTTTCAATCTTTTCTAGCATCAGGATCTTTCCCAATGAGTTGGCTGATCACATTAGATGTCCAAAGTATTGGAGTTACAACATCAGTCCTTCCAGTAAATATTCAGAATTGATTTCCTTCAGGATTGACTCGTTTGATTTCCTTGCTCTCCAAGGGAGTTTCAAGAGTCTTCTCCAGCACCACAGTTCAAAAGCATCAATTTTTTCAACACTCAGCCTTCTTTATGGTCCAGCTCTCACATCCATACATGACTACTGGAAAAACCATAGCTTTGACTCTATGGACATTTGTTGGTTAAAGTGATGTCTCTGCTTTTTAATATGCTGTCTAGGTTTGTCATAGCTTTCCTTCCAAGGAGCAAGTGTCTTTTAATTTCATGGCTGCAGTCACCATCTGCAGTGATTTTGGAGCCCGAGGAAAGAAAATCTGTCACTGCTTCCACTTTTCCCCCTTCTACTTGCCATTAAGTGACGGGACCAGATGCCATAATCTTAGTTTTTTTCATATTGAGTTTCAAGCCAGCTTTTTTACTCTCCTTTTTCACTCTCATCAAGAGACTCTATTAATTCCTCTTCACATTCTGCCATTAGAGTGGTATCATCTGTATATCTGAGGTTGCTAATATTCCCTCTGGCAGTCTTGATTTCAGCTTGTGAGTCATCCAGTCTGGTATTTTACAACATGTACTCTGCATATAAGTTAAAAAAGCAGGGTGACACTATACAGTCTTGTCATACTCCTTTACAATATTGAACCAGTCCATTGTTCCATGTCTACTTCTAACTGTTGCTTCTTGACAGGCATACAGGTTTCTCAGGAGACAGGTAAGGTGGTCTGGTACTGCCAGTTCTTTAAGAATTTTCCAGTTTGTTGTGATCCACACAAAGGCTTTACATACTCAAAGAAGCAGAAGGAGATGTTTTTCTGGAACTCCCTTGCTTTCTATATGATCTAACAAGTGTTAGCAATTTGATCTCTGGTTCCTCTGCCTCTTTGAAATCCAACTTGCACATCTGGAAGTTCTCACTCCATGTACTGCTGAAGCCTGGCTTGAAGGATTTTGAGCATAGCCTTGCTAGCATGTGAGATGAGAGCAATTGCACAGTAGTTTGAACATTTTTTTGTACTACCCTTCTTTGGGTTTGAAATGAAAACTGACCTTTTCTACTCCTGTGGCCACTGCTGTGTTTTCCAATTTTGCTGACATATTGAGTGCAGCACTTTAACAGCATCATCTTTGGGATTTTAAATAGTTCAGCTGGAATTCCATCATCTCCAATGGCTTTGTTCGTAGTAATGCTTCCTAAGGCCTACTTGACATCACACTCCAGAATGTCCTAGAGCTGCTGCTTTTTTAAATCTCAAGTCAATAAAGTACCTGCTGAAGACTTACTACTGAATTTACTAGAATTATTCAAAGACCTTCATCAACTCTGTCGGCTCAGTACTACTGTCTGGATGCAAAATACAGTTTATTCTATTTTTAAGGACAACTATTGACTCCCATATTTTTAGACTAGTAGGCATTTCATCTTCCTGATAGCTCAGTTGGTAAAGAATCCACCTGCAATGTGGGAGACCTGGATTTGATCCCTGGGTTGGGAAGATCCCCTGGAGAAGGGAAAAGCTACCCACTCTGGTATTCTGGCCTGGAATATTCTATGGACTGTATAGTTCATGGGGTCGCAAAGAGTCAGACATGACTGAGTGACTTTCACTTTCACTCAGGCATTTTATCTAAAATATCTGTATGTTTCTTTCTTCAAGAATTGGAAGCTTGGATTTTTCATATTAATGTTCTCCCTGAGAAAAAGTCAACCATAATGAGCCCACCATGAACCATTCTTAAACTCATCTTATTATAGAACAAATTCAGAAAATAGTAAAATAATATGAACTCTTTGACTCTATATGGCTTTTAAACCTCTAAAGAGACTTGAGATAAAGCTTAATTTAATCTTGAAATAGATTCCAAGTTATTTTTCTCTTATAAATGTAAGGTCCTTTGGTTAACTGGCATTTCCATGAGATAATTGAACAATCTATAGTCATGGATTTATTCTTTGGTAATTGAAGCACTCTATTGTCTGTGTATTATGACACGTCCAAATACTGGGATGACCATAATAAAATAATTGGCCTTTCTATTCAGTTATGCAAAAAATGGAAAAGCCCCTCCCTACCCATATTAAACTGGTTTATATTTAATTCTCCGTAGCAATCTACATCAATTATCTAGGTATTTATGTTGCAAAGAGTTTCTCTTGGAGGAAACATGAGGAAGTTACATCAGTCTAAATTAAAAGCTGCTTAAATATATTACTGAGATTTTCTAAGCAAAGCACTTGGTTTTATTTATATTTATTTTCCACACTAAAGTAACTATGACCATGCTATATTGGGTATAATACTGTGACTTTGATTACCCTTTTGTTTGTGTGTGCTTCAGCAGACCCCAGATCACTTCTTGAGCAGTGTCTTGGCCCAGCCCAAGAATTGTCCTTCAGCCCTTCTCTGAAGAGGAGATAAGCTAGGTCACCCTTCCAGTACTGGCTTTGTCATAGTCTTCAGCTTTCATGAAAATATACTCTTCCCATTTCCCGCTTGCCTGAATGTTAACATAAATGGCCCTACATTTTGCCTCAATAGAATACCTGAACTTTGGTTTCTTTAGCTTACTGCCACAAACTAGGTATTAAAATGTCAGCTGAGTGAAATTACATTTAGTAAGGATTGCCTGAGAGATATAAAGTTTATGATTTCCTCTAGAGCAGTAGTAGTAGAGATGGATCAGTATAGGTAGCATATAGCATATTGACTTCCTGCAGAGTTTTATTTTTGCATTATAAAAGCGAATTTATGCTTGCTTTATTTACTGAAAGGATATTACATAATACAACATCCCCTTTATGAGAACTCATGGGAGATACTACTCTTCATTCTCAGTTTCAAGGATCATTTTGTTTCTCTTGAGAATCAAGTGAGCTTTTCTTACATGCATGCAATTTAAAATTCAGTTGTCTTATTCAACTTGCTAGAAATATAACCAAATTCATGACTCACTTTGTGCACTGATGGGTCCTCCTGCATGACTTTTGTGCATTTTTTTGCTTTTGCCTTCATCTTGCCTTCGCCATGCACTCTCAATTCTCCTTTCCCTCATTTCCCTCAGCAGCTCTTATCCACCTACATATCAAGTTCTATTAAGCTCTTTCTGGAGCAACTTTGAGTGAGAATGAGTTAATTGATCTACCATTTTTGCTTATCATGCAACTCTTAGAACGATGCACCCGATGTTAAAAAAACATCAGAAGAATTTTAAAGAGCTGTGGTGCCAGCGTTCTACGCTAGAGTCATTGCAGCTCTGGTGATGTCATCCCTAACTCCCTTGCATAGCACTTGAAAACAAAACACTTTTTCAACAAACTACATTTGGTTCATATAGTTTCATTAAGTGGGCATCAAGAAACTTAAGTGTAGTTAACATCAAACTGTATTGTGAATTCATTGTATTTTAGCATGTCACATGATAGATTACATCTACTGAAAATTCATAAATTTTATGAATTAGCAGTAGGATTCAGATTTTCACTATGACATCCTTACTTGGGAGAAAGATACTTCTACTGAAAATGGTAGAAAGAGAACAGTTAGCCAGTATGGGAGAGCAATGAAAACTGTTTTCTTACTTAACAGAAGGCCAAAGTTCATCGAGGGGGAAAAAATGTGGCTCTTAAAGCAAACTTCAAGAAGTGCATTTTCACTGTTCTTTGTCTTCTTTTGGGATTCTTGACTCCAGGGGCTCCTCTAAAACTATTTACCAGTGCACATCCTTCCTTTTTATCTCTTTGAACACTGTTTATGAATTTCATCCAAACTGTATTTTCTCTGTATCTTCAGTTATCTGGCCTTGACTTTCCTTTGAAGGGTAAAAACAAGATGGATTTCTTTTCTTGAAAATCAAAATAACTCCACCACATACTTATGCTGTTTGTGCTAATGTGGCAACACTGTTAAGAGGTTTCTTTCTTCCAATTGAATATGTCAGAGTTGGAATCTGAATCCTACGTGCTAATTCATAAAAGACTCTACTGAGGGACAGTTGTGGGGACTTTGTAGGAGTTCTTGATGTGTTCAGGATATGAGCCTATTCCAACAGTGTTACAGACGTCTTCTTTCACTGCAGGACTCTCACCCTCCAGTGGCATTCTTTTTTGTTAGTTTGTTTTTATTGGCTGTGCCATGTGGCATGTGGGGATCTTTGTTCCCCAATCAGGGATCAAGCCTGCATTTCCTGCAGTAGAAGCTCAGCCCACCAGGGAAGCCCATTTTCTAGTTTTTTATTTTATTTTTTATTTACTTATTTTGGGCTGTGTCAAGTCTCAGTTGCAGCATGCAGGAACTTTCATTGTGGCATTCAGGCTTCTCTGTAACTGAGGCACAAAAGCCCCATGGCATGTGGAATCTTAATTCCCTGACCAGATATCCAACTCATATCTCCCACATTGCCAGGGATTCTATCAGAGTAGCTTGAGGCTTGAGGTGATTTTATTTTCTTCCAAAGAAAATACATATTTATATTTAAAAAGCTTCTGGGGTACTGGCTCAGGATTATGCTTAAACTGGCTGCAGTCTTTGCCAGGGCTTCCTCAGTTCCAATTCCCGCTTACTTCTGGGGCTCTAGTCCTTGAGTCTCAACCAAAAACACAATTTGTTTACTTTTGTTGTTTCTGAATTCCAATCTTTTTCCCAGCCCGGTAACATGCTGCCCTACCTCTTAGCTCCTCTTCCTGATTTAGGAAATGTGTCAAGGGGACTGTTAACCCAAGAGTACTGATCTCACCTCACTGAATTTCCACCACCTCCCTGGTCTTAGCTTAGTCATTTTTTGTTATCTTGTTAGTTCTCCGGGGTCTTCAAGTGGATTTTTAAACTTCACTTTTATTTACTTGTTCAGCTTTTCTCATTGTCCTCAGAAAAAGGATTCATTAACATTATTTAATCTATCATTACTCTTCTGCAGGAATTTGTGATTATATATATATATATTTTAAGGTGGAACCAGGGTTTTAGTTCTTTCTTTTTTTTTTTTTTTTTTTAACTTTACAATATTGTATTGATTTTGCCAAATATCGAAATGAATCTGCCACAGGTATACATGTGTTCCCCATCCTGAACCCTCCTCCCTCCTCCCTCCCCATTCCATCCCTCTGGGTCGTCCCAGTGCACCAGCCCCAAGCATCCAGTATCCTGCATCGAACCTGGACTGGCGACTCATTTCATATACGATATTATACGTATTTCAATGCCATTCTCCCAAATCATCCCACCCTCTCCCTCTCCCACAGAGTCCAAAAGACTGTTCTATACATCAGTGTCTCTTTTGCTGTCTCGTATACAGGGTTATTGTTACCATCTTTCTAAATTCCATATATATGCGTTAGTATATTTTTTAATCTCATCTTTCTTGAGTCTTTAGATTCTAATTTCTTCTAAATTTTGCTATCTCATTTCAAAGTACTAAGCCACCAAAGAGTCTCATTTGCGACTCTATGGACTGTAGCCTGACAGGCTTCTCAGTCCATGGGATTCTCCAGGCAAGATTACTGGAGTAGGTTGCCATGCCCTCCTCCAGGGAATCTTCCCAATCCAGGGATTGAACCCAAGTCTCATGTCTCCTGCATTGGCAGGTGGGTTCTTTACCTCTAGTGCCACCTGGGAAGCCCATATATGGTTTATATAGATTTATAAAACATAACTCTATATATTCTATATGTGTTACATATGTAACAGTACTGTAAGAATTTTTTTTTAATTCTGCACTGTATTACCAAAGTAATCTTTTTGTCTTTACACTCTCAAATCTCAACTTCATAGTCATTTTCTCAGGAAAGCTTTTCCAAACTTCCCTGATTCAATTGTGGCAACTATGTACCTTACTTCAGGAATTTAAGGGTACAAAATAAATCACTTTGCTTCATTTATTTAAGTATAATTAAATATGACATTTCCACCCTTCCATGCTGCTGGAAAATTCATCCGTCATTCATTTGTTGGATGGGTTCATGGTGGTTCTTGTTTGTCCAGATGTTTCTCTTTGGTAAGTAAGGATAGGATATATGTAAGTATTTAGTCCATTGTGGTCACCCTGATGACCTCATGGTTCAAGTTTACAAGTTTACTCGACATCAAGTGGTTTCAAACTTTCCATGCCAAGATTGTGCATTGGAGACATTGACAAATCTGTAGCCTGGTCCCTGATAGCCACCTTCCCTAGGGGCCCTTCAAAGATTTCACTACTTGCCAAAACAGCTGTTAGAGATCTAGTTATGGTTCCTGCTACTTGAAGTATATGCTAACTCTATCCCCTTCCTGGACTGGAGGAAAGCTCTCCCTCAAAGGTAATAAAAAATTTGTTTTTAGAGACATTCTGGACTTGGCATCACACATAAACCTCTTCTTAGACAAGAGATCGCAAGCACTTGTCTACCTTCTGGAAAGGGGAGACAGACAAAAAGCAGCAAAAAGGATTCACAATAAATATGTCACTAAATTATCCTGCAGTATCAGTCTCCTTTCCTCAGTAATGGGCTTCCCTGGTGGCTCAGACAGTAAAGAATCCACCTGCAATGCAGAAGACCCAGGTTTGATCCATGGATTGGGAAGACCCCCCCAGAGAAGAAAATGGCAACCCACTCCAGTATTCTTGCCTGGACAGAGGAGCCTGGCAGGCTACAGTCCATGGGGGTCACACAGAGTCGGACATGACTGAGTGACTAACACACTTTATCTCTATAATGGGATCTCCATGGTTACAGAGATCATGGCTACTTTTGATCACTAGTATAGGCTTAAAAACTAACATCATGTTGTTGTCAGTCGCTCAGTTGTGTCCAACTCTTTGTGACCCCATCAACCATTGCCTGTCATGCTCCTCCATCCATGGGATTTTCCAGGCAAGAATTCTGGAGTGGATTGCCATTTACTTCTCCAGGGGATCTACCTAACCCAGGGATTGAACCCAGGTTTCCCGCATTGCAGGCAGGCTCTTTACCATCTGAGCCACCAGGTCTTAAAAGCTAACATTATAGCTGGCAATAGTAATCATTCAACAAGCCTTTGTTGAATTAATGAATCAAAGAATAAATAATTTAGTCAAAAATATTACATAAACTAAAATATTAGTCAATAGGAAAAGACCTAAAATTAAACATTTTTCTCTCTTGTAGCTGGCTCCGATATATGATCTGATTCCAGTGAAAATGAAAGATGCACACCTCAAGAAACAAAATTTGGAAAGAGCCATTGAAGACTACATCAATGAATTCAGTGTAAGAAAATGCCATCCGTGCCAAAATGGAGGGACTGCGGTTCTGCTGGACGGAGAATGTGTGTGTTCCTGCCCAAAAGAGTTCAAGGGAGTTGCCTGTGAAATAAAAAAAATAGAAAATGTATAAAGGTGAGAACAACCTCTTTAACATCATTAAGGACAAAAATATGCATTTGGGAGCTATTTAATTTGAAAGCTAGTTCTTCAGTTAATTTGCACTTCTAGATTAGCCATATAAACAAAGGATAAAAATGGAATGAATAGTGGAAATGGACAAATCAGCCTTTATGTGTCATTTAGCACACAGTTAACCTCTACCTCTTCCTGTAAATAGAGCTATAGACAATAAATTGTAACGATTGCGTTACTTTTCTACTTATAAAAATTTTACATAAAGGGAAAAGTTTACAGAAGTATAACAAACATCCAGAAACTCACCATGTGAATATATGTGTGTGTGTATATGTAAATATATATATACAATAAATACTTCAGAACCCCTTTATAAGAAAAATAATCACAGATACAATAGAGTACTTTGTACCACATCATCTCCCTGCAAAAAGCCCAAGTTGATTCTTGTCTCCCACACAACTCAGATACAGTTACTGTCTTCTTCTTCCCGTTTTATTGATATAGAATTGATGTACAGCACTGTATGAATTTGAGTATAGCATAATTATTTGACTTACATTTCACTTACCAGATTATCACAGTAAGTTAGATGAACACCCATCATCTCATCTATTAATACAAGATTAAAGAATTAGAAAAAAAATATGTTTTCCTTATGATGAGAACTCAGGATTTTCTCCATTAACAACTTGCATATAACATGTAGCAGTATTAATTATATTTACCATGTTGTACCTTATATCCCGAGGTCCTCCCTGTAGCTCAAAAGGTAAAGAAGCTGCCTGCAATGCAGGAGACCTGGATTTGATCCATGGGTTAGGAAGATCCCCTGGAGAAGGAAATGGAAACCCAAAGTAGTTATTTATCTTCTAATTGGAAGTTTTTACCTTTTTGACCATCTTCATTCAATTTCCCCTCTTCTTATCCCCATCTTCTGGTCACCACAAATGTGATATCTTTTCCTATGAGTTTGTTTGTTTATTTGGTTGGTTTTGAAGTGTGCAGCTGCTGCTGCTAAGTCACTTCAGTCGTGTCCGACTCTGTGCGACCCCATAGACGGCAGCCCACCAGGCTCCCCCGTCCCTGGGATTCTCCAGGCAAGAACACTGGAGTGGTTTGCCATTTCCTCCTCCAATGGTTTTGAAGTGTAATCAACCTATAACACTATGTTAGTTCTTGTTACACAACATAGTTATTCGATATTTCTATAAGTTTCAAAAGAATCACCATGATATGTCTAGTTATCATCAGTCACCATACAAAGATTAAATAGTTATTGACTGCATCCCTTACACTGTACATTCTGTACCCCTGACTCATGCTTTGTACTCCTTAATCTCCCTCACCTATTCCTCACCTTCTTTTACCCTCCTCCCCTTACAGTCACTTTCATTAAGTTAGGAGTATTTCCTTCTGGTCCATATTTTTCACTTTTTCCAAATACATCTGTGCCAATGGGAAAATATCCAATGTTGTTTGGGATGGTTTTTTAATTTATATACATGGTGTTCACTGAGTTTTAATTTTTTAATTTTAACTTTACTATCCTCCCTGGTGGCTCAGATGGTAGAGTTGGCCTGCAATGCAGGAGACTCAGGTTCGATCCCTGGGTTGGGAAGATTCCCCTGGAGAAGGAAATGTCAACCACTCCAGTATTCTTGCCTGGAGAATCCCATGGACAGAGAAGTCTGGAGGGCTCCAGATGAAGAAAACTGAGATTCTTCACTTTTTACAGCTAATCATCTGAAATTATATTTCAATATTTTGCTTTCTTCAAGGACAACAACTTTAGCCATCTTTCTAAAACTGAGGATTTACTAGGTCTTTCATTCTGGTAGAATTAATTAGAATCCTAATATATAAGTAAGATTTAGTTCAACTGTTAATTATCACAAGATTAGCTACTTAGATTAATTTCTTTTGAAAATCATAACTTACTTTTTTATTGAATAAGCAGTTTCCTACAACAAAATGTCTGAAACAATTATTCAGTTTCCTCAAAGATTTCACGGCTTCAAGTTTATCATTCAACCATACTTTCAACCAAGGTCCATCTAGTCAAAGCTATGGTTGTTCCAGTAGTCATATATGGATGTGAGAGTTGGACTATACAGAAAGCTGAGCACCAAAGAATTGATGCTTTTGAACTGTGGTGTTGGAGAAAACTCTTAAGAATCCCTTGGACTACAAGGAGAACCCACCAGTCCATCCTAAAGGAAATCAGTCCTGAATATTCATTGGAAGGACTGATGCTGAAGTTGAAACTCCAATACTTTTGGCCACCTGATGCAAAGAACTGACTCATTTGAAAAGATCCTGACGATGGGAAAGATTGAAAGTGGGAGGAGAAGGGGATGACAGAGGATAAGATGGTTGGATGGCATCACTGACTCAATAGACATGAGTTTGAGTAAGCTCCCAGAGTTGGGGATGGACAGGGAGGCTGGCGTGCTGCAGTCCATGGAGTCACAAAGAGTCGGACATGACTGAACTGACAGAAATTTTTTTTGTATTTACAAAGAAAATTTAAAATTTTTCATATTACAAGTGTCTTTTGCCCTTCTTAGCAAACACAGAAACTCAGGAATATGCTGACATTATACATGTTAATATTTCTCAGAAATTTTAGTATAACTGATTTATCCTATATACTAACTCTGTCTCTCACCTATCTAAAGTGTCAATCCTATGTTCTGTATTCCAAGCAGCATTTGTAGCAAAAAATTCATACTCAGGACCTCTGTTTTCTACCTGTTTCTCTATATGTGGAATATTCTTCAGCTTTCTGTAATTTCTTCAGCTCTGTCTTCTAATTTTTCAGTTATTTTTTTTTCAGCTACATATAGACTATATCCTATAACCAATGAGCATTTTCTCAAATTTATTGTAAATATAAACTAATTATAAATAAATTTAATTTCTATTTGTTTGAGTGGGGTTTTTTTTTTTAAGTCTATTTTTTTCTTTGCTGGCCTACTAGATGTTTCCTACTTCTCTTTCTCTGAATGTGCTGGTGGTGGTTTGGTCACTAAGTCATGTCCAGCTCTGTGACCTCATGGACTATAGCCTGCCAGGCTCCTTTGTCCACAGAATTTTCCAGGCAAGAATACTGGAGTGGGTTGTCATTTCCTTCTCCAGAGGATCTTCCCGACCCAGGGATCAAACCTGGATCTCCTGCATTGCAAGCAGAATCTTTACCTACTGAGCTACCAGGGAAGCCCTTTGAACATGCTAAACATGTTCATATAAAAGTCTCTCTCAGATTGACCTAGAATATATAGTTTCTACACATACTCATTCTCATGGCATTTTTTTCTTCCTTGAGTATTAATAGTTTTTTTATCTCAGGCCTAGTCTTCAGTGAAATTTGTTTCCTGTGGGAACCTTGTGTATCTGGGTAGAGATGGTAATCCTAGGGTTGTTTGTCTCTCGGGATATCCTGTTGTTTCTATCACTTTGCACCAGTTTTTCATGTAAATTTCTTGATTTGGATTCTACATTTTGTATTCATGGACAATGACAATCAAGGCCCCTCCTCCTATAGGGACATGCTTATATCACATGCTTGAAAACACTGGTGTCTTCTGGCTGACTTTTCACACCTGACCATGAGTTCCTCACTGAGACCACAGGGAAACCTTTCTTGCTGACTCTTTCCCTCATGGAAGCACTTCTAGGCATCCAGTTTTCTACAGAACGTTCCATTCCACATTTCCACATACACTGGACTGACCCCCATCATGAGGCTGAAAACCTTAGGACATCATCTTTCTTTTTGCATACTATTTTCTTAGGGTGGAAGACTCTGCAACTTTATCCTCCTTAAACTAATCCAACCTCCCTCTCCTTATGTGTTTCTACTTCTCCCAGACCAATGGCTCTCAATCTAGTTGTTAATTGTATCAATATTAACCCGATATTAACCTATTAGCTTTTTTAAAGGGCAAAATAGAAATATAACAAAACAGATGTCTACCCCCAAATCAATTAAACTGGAACCTGTGTGGTGGATCCTGGGTTGCCATGGTTCTTTTTTCCTTCTTTCTCTCCCTCTCTAACTTTGCTTTTCTTTCTCTCTTCTTTTAAATCCTCTGGTTATTCTAATCTATTTAGCCAAGGTTAAAAACCTCTATTCTGGACCCAGGTCAATTAACACCTCTGATGAAATCTCCTCCAGCATCTCCAGGCATCCGTTCTCTATCTACGTGCTGAGCACATCCACCCTGCTCTTTTAGCGCTAATCACATTTACTCTCCCAACACCAGATGAACATCCCCTCTAGTTTGGAAATGCATCTTACATCTTAAACCTCACTGTCTTCCCAGCACCTGAACAGTATCTGGTATATCATAGTTCAACAGGATAAAAGGATGAGTAAATGGATGGGTGGATTGACCCAACATTGAAGCTCTATTAATCATTAAGATTTGATAATCCTTTTGTTTTTCTCTAGGATTGCAGTTGAAAAAAAAAAAACACAGAGTTGTTGGTTTCCCTGGGATCATATGGAAAGAAAAACACCAGCACCTTCCAGAGATAGTTCTTGCTGCCAAATGAAAAGCAACATGCTTCATGAAAATCCTACCAACCTCTGAAGTCTCTCTCTTAAATCCACAATGCTTCTTTTTCTCCTTCAATTCCCATGATGTTTCCATTTGTTATTCCCTAATGAGGAGAGTCAGCAGTGAGGTACGCCAGGACTTCTTTCCCACACAGCTAATGCCAATCTCTGGCTAGCAAAACAAAATTGAATTAAAAAGAGAATGTTGGGAGAATGGCATTGAAACATGTAAAATATCATGTATGAAATGAGTTGCCAGTCCAGGTTCGATGCACGATACTGGATGCTTGGGGCTGGTGCACTGGGACGACCCAGAGGGATGGAATGGGGAGGGAGGAGGGAGGAGGGTTCAGGATGGGGAACACATGTAAACCTGTGGCGGATTCATTTTGATATTTGGCAAATCTAATACAGTTATGTAAAGTTTAAAAATAAAATAAAATTAAAAAAAAAAATAAATAAAAAAAAAAAAAAAAAGAGAATGTTGGTTAAAAAGACTTTAAAGTAATTGTCACAGTTCTTCATATGATGAATATGTTCTGCCAGTTCCATTACCACGAGTCTGAACCATGCAATTTTGCTCTTGTTTACATTCCTGTGTCTTGTTCAGTCATTCGTGAATACGAGCACGCATTCATTCTGCAAATACTTGCCGAACACCTACCACGAGCACCGAACTCTGCTTTTTAAGTCTTAGCTTTGTGATTTAACTCTACACCTCCAGAGGTTTGTAAGCAAAACCATTAACTTAAATCATGTGAAATTGTCTCTATTCGGTCATATTTTACCAAAAACAAAACCCAGGAATTTCATATGGCCAAACTTAATATGTAGCCTTATGAATTGTGTAAGATAAGTCAACCTACATAATAAGCTAATCAACAGAGCTGATTGTACACTTTTATTCATTAGATAGCATGGTGCTTAAGATCTGAGAGTTTTTGAAAAAGTCTGACAATCCTTAAATAAAAAGAAAGAGGAGAAGAAGGAAAAGGAGAAGCAGAAGGAGAAGAAAAAGAAGAGAGCTCAAACTACAAGAGAAAAATGCAAACTCAAAATTGATAAATTTGTAATTGTCAATAATTAAATGTCAATTTAATTATTAAAATGCTAATTTATAATTAATAAATTCAATTAAATGTCAATTCTCATGCCTTCACTAATTTTTATTCTTTTTATTAATAAACTTTTCACACTTTTGTAAACAAATTTTAGTTTTCCTCAACAGAAATTCTCAAGAATGTACATGATTGTTGAGAGATCACAATACAAATAATTTCAAAAGCAAATTTTTTCACTGCTTCATTTATTGTTTTATTGGAGAATAATCAACACAATGTTGTGTTCATTTCTGCCATACATCAACATGAATCAGCCATTGATATACATATGCCTCTTCCCTCTTGAACCTCCCTCCCAGCCCTCTAGGTTGTCACACAGCACCAAATTGAGCTCCCTGCATTATATAGCAAATTCCCACTATCTATTTTCCATATGGTAATGTCTGTGTTTAAATGCTACTCTCTCAATTTGTCCACCCTCTCCTTCCCCCACTTTGTCCAAAATCTGTTCTCTATGTGTGTCTCTCCATTGCTACTCTGCAAATAGTTTCGTCAGTACTATTTTCCTACATCCCATATATATGCATTAATATAAGATATTTGTCTTTCTCTTTTTGACTTACTTCACTCTGTATAACAGGCTCTAGATTCACCCACCTCACTAGAACTGACTCAAATTTATTCTTTTCTATGGCTGAGTAATATTCCATTATATATGTTTACAACTTCTTTGTCCATTTGTCTCTCAAGGGACATCTAGGTTGTTTCCATGTCCTGGCTATTGTAAATAGTGCTGCAATGAACACTGCAGTACATGTGTCTTTTAGTATTGTGGTTTTCTCAAGGTATATGCCCAGTAGTGGGATTGCTGGGTCCTATGGTAGTTTAATTCCTAGTTTTTAAAGAAATCTCTGCACTGTTCTCCACAGTGGCTGTATCATTTTCATTCCCACCAACAGTTCGAGAGGGTTTTCTTTTCTCCACACCCTCTCCAGAATTTATTGTCTGTGGATTTTTTTGATGATGGCCATTCTCACCAGTGTGAAGTGATACCTCATTGCATTTCTCTAATAATAAGCTGTGCTGAGCATCTTGTCATGTGTTCATTGGCCATCTGTATGCCTTCTTTGGATGTTTGTTTAGGTTTTCTGTCCGTTTTTTGATTGAGTTGTTTGGGTTTTTGATATTGAACTGCATGAGCTGTTTGTGTATTTTGGAGATTAATACTTTGTCAGTGGCTTTATTTGCAATCAATTTCTCCCATTCTGAGAGTTGTCTTTTAATCTCAATTATGGTTTCTTTTGCTATGCAAAAGCTTTTAAATTTAATTAGGTCCCATTTGTTTATTTTCATTTTTATTTCCATTACTTGTAGGAGGCAAGTCATAGAGGATCTTGCTGTGATTTATGTCAAAGAGGTTCTGCCTATGTTTTCCTCCAAGATTTTTATATTTTCTGGTCTTATATATAGGTCTTTAATCCATTTTGAGTTCATTTTTATGTATGGTGTTAGGAAGTGTTTTAATTTCTTTCTTTTACATGTAGAAGTCCAGTTTTCCCAGAACAACTTATTGAAGAGGCTGTCCTTTCTCCATTATGTATTCTTGCATCTTTTGTCAAAGATTAGGTGCCCACAGGGGCATGGGTTTTTCTCTGGGCTTTCTATCTTATTCCATTGGTCTATATTTTTGCTTTGTGTCAGTACCATACTGTCTTAATGACTGTAGCTTTGTAGTTAACCTGAAGACAGGAAGATTGATTCCTCCAGCTCCATTTTTCTCTCTCAGGACTTTTTTTTTTTCCTATTTGGGGATCTTTAGTGTATCCACACAAATTGTGATTTTTTTAAATTCTAGTTCTGTGAAAAATGCCATTGGTAACTTGATAGGGATTGCACTGAATCTGTAGATTATTTGAGTAGTATAGTCATTTTCACAATATTAATTTTTCCAATCCAAGAACATGGTATATCTCTCCATCTGATTATGTTGTCTTTGATTTCATTCATCAGTGTCATAGTTTTGTGTATACATGTCTTTTGTCTTCTTAGGTAGGTTTATTCCTAGCTATTTTATTCTTTTAGTTGCAATGATGAATTGAATTGATTTCTTAATTTCTCTGATTTCTTATTGTTACTGTACAGGAATGCAAGGGATTTCTATGTATTGATTTTGTATCCTGAAACATTACTAAATTCACTGATAAGCTCTAGTAATTTTTTGATAGCATCTTTAGAATTTTCTATGTATAGTATCATGTTGTCTGCAAACAGTGAGAATTTTACTTCATTATCAATCTGAATTCCTTCTATTTCTTTTTCTTCTTTGATTGCCATCGTTAGGACTTCCAAAACTATGTTGAATAATAGTGGCAAGAGTGAGCACCCTCGTCTTTTTCCTGATCTCAGAGGAAATGCTTTCAGTTTTTCACCATTGAGAAAATGTTTGTTGTGGGTTTGTTATATATGCCCTTTATTATGTTGAGGTAGGTTCCTTCTATGCCTATTTTCTGAAGAGTTTTCTTTTTTTATAAATGGGTGTTGAATTTTGTTGAGAGCTTTTTCTGAATCTATTGAGATTTTCATATGATTTTTATCTTTTAGTTTGTTAATATGAAGTATCACACCATTTGTGATTGATTTGCAAATATTGAAAAGTCCTTGCATCCCTGGGATAAGCTCAGCTTGAACATGGTGTATGATCCTTTTAATGTGTTGTTGGATTCTGTTTGATAGAATTTTGTGGAGGATTTTTGCATTTATTTTCATCAGCGATATTGGCCTATAATTTTCTTTTTTGTGTGTGATGTCTTTAGCTTTGGTATCAGGGTGATGGTGGCCTTGTAGAACGAATTTGGAAGGGTTCCTGCATCTGCAATTTTTTTGAAAGTATTTGAGAAGAACAGTCATTGTCTCTTCTCTAAAGATTCTTTGATAGAATTCTATCAAAAATTATTTGATATAATTCACCTGTGAAGCCCTGGGCTTTTGTTTTGGGGGAGCCTTTTTTCTATCACAGTTTTGATTTCAGTGATTGTGATTGGTCTGTTCAAAATTTCTATTTCTTCCTGATTCAGTCTTGGAAGGTTGAACTTTTCTAGGAATCTGTCCATTTCTTTCAGGTTGTCCATTTTATTGGCATATAGTTGCTCATAATAGTCTCTTATTTTGTATTTCTTTATTGTCTATTGAAACTTCTCCTTTTGCATTTCTAATTTTGTTTGAGTCTTTTCTTTTTTCTTCTTCATGAGTCTGGCTAATGGTTTGTCAATTTTTTTTTATCTTCTCAGAGAACCAGCTTTTAGATTTATTGATCATTACTATTGTTTCTTTCATTTCTTTTTCATTTATTTCTGATCTGATTTTTATGATTTCTTTCCTTCTACTGACTTTGGGGCTTTTTTGTTCTTTTTTCAGTTGATTTAGGTGTAAGTTTAGATTGTCTTTCCAATGTCTTTATTGTATCTGGAGATAGGATTGTATTACTATAAACTTCCCTCTTAGAACTGCATCCAATATGTTTTCAGTCATCATGCTTCATTGTCATTTATTCTAGGTATTTTTCATCTCCTCTTTGATTTCTTCAGTAACCTGCTGGTTATTTAGGAGTATATTATTTAATCTCCATGTGTTTGTGTTTTTTACAGTTTTTTTTTCCTATAATTGATATCTAGTCTCATAACATTATGGTCAGAAAAGATGCTTGATATGATTTCAGTTTTCTTAAGTTTACTGAGGCTTGATTTGTGACCCAAGATGTGATCTATCATGGAGAATATTCCATGTGAACCTGAGAAAAAAAGTGTATTCTTCTGCATTTGGATGTACTATCCTGAAGATATCAACTGGTCCACCTAAGGCAATGTGTCATTTAAGGCTTGTGTTCCCTTATTAATTTCCTGTCCTGATGCTCTGTCCATTGGTGTTAGTGGAGTGTTAAAGTTCCTACTATTATTGTGTTACTGTCAATTTCCCCTTCTATGTCTGGAAGTGTTTGCCCTATGTATTGAGGTGCCCCAATGTACATAAATATTTACAATTGTTGTGTCTTCCTCTTGGATGAGGCTTCCCTGGTGGTTCAGTGGTAAAGAATCCACCTGCAATGCAGGGGACACAGGAGATACAGGTTCAATCCCTGGGTCAGGAAGATGCCCTGAAATAGGAAATAGCAACCCATTTCGGTATTCCTGCTCGGAAAATCCCATGGACAGAGGATCCTGGCAGGCTACAGTCTGTGGGATCGCAGAGTCAGACACATGTAAGCATGCATATGGCACAAATTGGTTCTACTCACCTCTTTCAATTTTCCCTCTTATTTCTGCTAGTGTTCACCTTATTTGTTGAGGTGCCTCTATGTTGGGTGCATAAATATTTACAATTGTCATGTCTTCTTGTATTGATCCCTTGACTACTATGTAGTGTCCTTCCTTATCTCTTGTAAGTCTCTATTTTTAAGGTCTATTTTGTCTGACATGAGAATTGCTTCTCCAACTTTCTTTTGATTTCTATTTGCATGGAATTTCTTTTCCCATCTTCTCAGTTTCAGTATGTGTATGTCTCTAGATATGAAGTGGGTCTCTTGTAGATAGCATAAATATAGGTCTTATTTTTGTATCCATTCAGCCAGTCTCTGTCTTTTGGTTAGAGCGTTTAACCCATTTACATTAAAAACAATTACTCACATGTATGTTCATATTGGCCTTTTCTTAATTATTTTGGATTTGTTTTTGTTAGTCTTTTCCTTCTCTTATGTTTCCTACTTAAAGAAATTCCTTTAGCATTTGTTCTAAAGCTGATTTGATGGTGCTGAATTCTGTTAACTTTTACTTGTCTGTAAAGCTTTTGATTCTTCCATCAATTTTGAATGAGATCGTTGCTGAGTGGTAGATTTTTGGTTTGTTGTTGTTATTGTTCAGTCACTAAGTCATGTCTGACTCTTTGTCACTCCCTGCAGCACATCCTGCTGCTCCTTTCTGGCCTGTAGAGTTTCTGCTGAAAGATCAGCTGTTAAGCTTATGGGGTTTCCCTTGAATGTTACTTGCTGCTTTCCTCTTGCTGCTTTTAATATTTTTTCTTTGTGTTTAATTTTTGTTAGTTTGATTAATATGTGTCTTGGTTTGTTTCTCCTTGGTTTTATTCTGATGGGACTCTCTGAGCTTCTTGGACTTGATTGACTACTCTCCCATGTTAGGAAAGTTTTCAACTATAATCTCTTCAAATATTTTCTCAGACCCTATCTTTTTCTCTCCTTCTGAGCCCCGTATAATTCTCATGTTGGTGCACTTAATGTTATCCTAGAGGTGTCTGAAACTATCCTCAATATTTTAAATTCATTTTTCTTTATTCTGCTCTTCAGCAGTTATTTTCATCATTCTATCTTCCAGCTCACTTATCCATTCCTCTGCCTCAGTTATTCTGCTCTTGATTCCATCCACAGTATTTTTAATTTCAGTCATTGTGCTGTTCATCACTGTTTGCTTTTTTCTTTATTTCTTCTTGGTCCTTGTTAAATGTGTTAAGTATTCTTGCATTTTCTCCATTCTGTTTTCAAGATTTTGGATCTTTACTATTATTACTTTGCGTTCTTTCTCAGATGGTTTGCCTATTTCATTTATTGATCTTGTGGATTTTTACCTTGTTCCTTCACTTGCACAATACTTCTGTGTCTTTCCATTTTCTTAACTTACTGTCTTTGAAGTCTCTTTCCCCAGGCTATAGGGTCATAGTTCCCTTTGTTTTTGGTCTCTGCCCTCAGTGAGTGAGGTTGGTCCAGTGGCTTAAGAAGGCTTCATGTTGGGAGGGACTTGTGTCTGCGTTCTGGTGGGAGGAGGTGAGTTTATCCCCCTCTGATGGGCAGGGTTGTGTGAGGTGGTGTGTTTTGGGATATCTGTTGATGATTGATTCAGTTTGTGTTCTTATATTGCTTGTTGTTTGGGTGAGGCATCTTGAGATGGGTGCTGCCAGCAATTGGGGTGGTGCCAGGTCTTGGATCAGAGAAGGCAATGGCACCCCACTCCAGTACTCTTGCCTGGAAAATCCCATGGATGGAGGAGCCTGGAAGGCTGCAGTCTATGGGGTTGCTGAGGGTCGGATACAACTGAGCACCTTCACTTTCACTTTTCACTTTCATGCATTGGAGAAGGAAATGGCAACCCACTCCAGTGTTCTTGCCTGGAGAATCCCAGGGACGGGGGAGCCTGGTGGGCTGCCGTCTATGGGGTCACACAGAGTCGGACATGACTGAAGTGACTTAGCAGCAGCAGCAGCAGCATGTCTTGGATACAGATAAAAGTCTTTGTGGGAGTTCTCATTGATTAATACTCCTGAGGTCAGTATTTCTTCAGAAGCCTAGTGTCCTGAATTCAATGCTCCCATCCCAGAATCTCAAGCCCAACCTCTGGTCAGAGAATGAAGACCCAACAAGCCATTTGTTATGGCAATAAAGGGTATTAAAACAAACAAAAAACTAATAAACAAACAAAATAACAAGAAACAAAAAACAAACCCCAGACAAATGGTAAAAGCAAATTCAGACAAATAACAACAAAAACAAAGGAACACACACACACACACAAACAAAACCAAAACAGACCAAAGAAAACAAAAGTACAAGAGAGTGACCCAGTGAACAAAGGAAACCAAAAATATCAAACAATTAAAAACGAACTAAAACAGAAGAAAAGGCTAGAGCAGAATGCCAGGTAAGGAATAAAGCAAAGGAAAGAAAAGAAACAAACATGGTGAAGAAAAGAAGAGTGGAAAAGCAAAGTTAAATAAAAATATATTTTAAAAGATTTATATATGTTTTTATATATATATATAATAACAAGGAAAAAACAGGAACAAAATAAAAAGAAACATAAAAATGCAGAACTGTAGAAAGCCAAAGTTGAAGTAGAAATATAAAAGGAAAATAAAAAGTGTGCTTAAAAAAAAAACACACACACAAGAAAAAGCTCTCAAATGCACAAATAGAGATAACAGTAATAAATCAGCAATCGCAGCAACAGAGAAAAAAATCCAGAACTACAGGACAAATCAAAATATAAGAATACTAATAACTGTCTTTTCTGTGTTCCATAAAAGGACAGTCCATGTCCTTTTCCCAGCTGTGAGCCATAGCGCACTACCGTCTATCTAGGAAGCCCTCCAATATGGCGTTGGAGGTCTGGTCTTTGAACCTGCTGTGGGACTAATTAGCTCAAACTAATCTGACCCTACTCCTGCGTGTTCTAGCCTCCAGTGTCCACAGCTGCCAGAGCGAGGGTACTTTCTTCTCTGGGAATGCTCATTATCCTTATATATATGACATAGACACAGAGTCTGCCTAGGTGATTGTGTGGATTTAATCTTCAGCTTGTACAGCTGGTGGAAAGGTTTTCAAACCTCTTCCTTAGCCATTCTATCCCTGGATCTCAATCGTGGGGGTGCTTCCTTCATGGATCATATAGTAACGAATCTGTCTGCAATGCAGGAGACTCAGGTTTAATCCCTGGGTTATCAAAGTCCCTGGAGAAGAGAATGGCAACCCACAGTAGTATTCTAACTTGGAAAATTCCATGGAAAGAGGAGGCTGGAGGGCTACAGTCCATGGGGTTACAAAGACTCAGACCAACTGGGCAACTAACACTTTTACTTTCCCTTTCTATATGTGGGTCATGCACAGAAGTTTGCTCCTGAGGCTGCCCTGGAGGACTTGGGTCTGCTCCAGTGAGGACCGTTTGTGAAGGTGGCGTGGCTGCTTGTATAGTGGGGATCCCAGTGGCACCAAGTGCTCAGGGAGGCGAGCAACCACAGGCACAGGAGATCTGCTATAAGGATTCTTTTCTAGCCTCTGGCAGCTCTGCCCCAGTGAAGACCTAGCGTGGAGGTGGTGCCACTGCTTGTATTGCAGGGATCCCAGTAGCTCTAGGTGTATCGGGAAGCCATCAGTAACAAGTGCAGAAGATAGAGCACTGTTAGAATTCTCTTCTAGTCTCTGGTAGGCGGTGTTTAAAGGGCCTCCCTGACTGGTCCTTCTCTATTGCTCAGCACAGGAGGCACTCAAAAGGCACCCTGGCTGGGGTCCTTTACTATTGCTCAGCATGTTAGGCGTTCAAAGGGCCACCCTTGCTGAGGTCTTTTTCTATTGGTCGCTAGTGTGTGGGGAGAGAGAGGTGACCATGATGGCTCCACCCCTTGCGATGACTCAACACCCTGCCTCCATAGCTGCCCAGCATTCCTCCAAAGGCACTCCTCACCACGGACTTCCTCGCTCCCATCCCCTCTGGTCATCTTCCCACAGTCAACAGCTGTCCTTGCCTTGGGATTGCTCTCCAATCCCCATGCTCCTGCTCTCAGCCACGGTGCATTTCAGTGGACTTGCCTCCCTGTTCAGGGTACGTAGGACCACAGCATGAATTGTTTCTGTGATTCTCAATCCATTCAGACGGTCACAGATCAGCTGCTTCACTCTCTAACAGCCTCAAATGCTTCCCTTTCTGTCCCAACTGATTGACCTGCATGCAAGTGTCTCTCCTGCTTCAGCTCACCCACCCCCCAGGTACAGATCAGGTGCCACTCACTCTTCTGCTCCCCCACCCCCACTTCCTTCCTTCATCCTACCAAGTTTTGCATGAAACTGTATTTTCCTTTCTGATGGTCAGGGACTCCTGCCAGTACTCAGCTGGTTCTCTGTGAGATCCTCCGCATCTGAAGATATATTCCTGACATCTTTGTGGAGAGACATGTACTCAGTTTCTACCTACTCCTCTGCCATCTTGTCTCCCCTCAAAAGAAAAATTTAAGAAGCAATTTTCAAGTGTTTTTTTTCCTAGCAAAGAAAAAACCTGTTGGATATGACATGTATTTTAATATTAGGTAGGACACAGAGATGGTATTCTAAAAATAACAATGTCCAACCCTTTAGAGTATAAAATAGCATTGACACTCAAGAGAGTACCTATTTCCTTCCCCCAGAAGTCTGAGTCAATCAGAAAGAATTAGGATGTTCAATGCATAGAAATACTACACTCTGTTCCTAGACAAGCCACTGTTGAAAGAATTTCTAATGTAGAGCCTTTGAATCAAGGAAGAGTTACCATACTAACTACTGAGAATTCCTTGCATCCTTGTGAATTATAAATGTCAAACAAGAAAAGAGCTGAGCCTTGATGAGATCCCTGAGGGTCAGCATAATCATTTATCAGAGTCCCTTTACTGGAAATGGGGGGAACAGTATAGGTTGACTGACTGTTGTCAATGAGACTCTCCAACTTCCTGCAGAGGTGGCGTTTCTGGTAGAGCATTTCCAGCAGGGTGCACCATTGAGACACCAGAAACTGCCCAACAGCAATCAGCACAGAGGATGAATCACCAGAAACTGGGGGAGAGGAAGACCTCTGGAGGCTAAGGCTTACATGGTTCGCCTTGGATTGAGGTTTCCTAAGAAGGGAAGTCCTCACTTTTCCTGCCAGACTGAGCACAGTATAACCGGCCCTCTGAGAGGCCACCCTATAAATTCAAAGAGAAGGATGTGGTGGGGGGAATAGTCCTCTGACACTCAGGCTTTACATTCAGTTCATTTTACTGAGCTCCAGCCATTACCAAAGGACCTGGGGAAGTTGGATGGGCATTCATGTTTCCTTGCCTAATGGGCAAGAAAGCTTCAGAGAATCACTACGTTTTTATTGTTTTCCTTTTTCATACTTAAAACTTAGGTTGCTTATTTGCTCTACTTATGACACAAGAGACATATGCCTGTATCACTGCCAAGAGATATATCTTGCTTTACATCATTATCTCCCCAAGGCCTTTTGAGTGTGTATTTGATTGTAAACACAGCAGAATACTGCATCCAAAACCCCACAAGAGCAGCTCCTGAGTTAGTGTCTCAATATTTATGAAAAACTGTCCCAAGTGGTGAATAAAGACTAGACTCAGCTTAAGTTTAGTTTAAAAGAAAATAAAACTTTTTGTCTCTCTGTCTCTGTTTGTGGATGTGTGTCTCTCTCATACACAAACACACACAAGTAATTTATAGAACAACCGTCTATCCTTCTGTTCACCAGTCCCCCTCCCAGCCCCTCCACCCTCACCTCATGTTCAGTTCAGTTCAGTCGCTCAGTCGTGTCAGACTCCTTGCGACCCCATGAATCGCAGCACGCCAGGCCTCCCTGTCCATCACCATCTCCCAGAGTTCACTCAAACCCACATCCATTGAGTCAGTGATGCCATCCAGCCATCTCATCCTCTGTCGTCCCCTTCTCCTCCTGCCCCCAATCCCTCCCAGCATCAGAGTCTTTTCCAATGAGTCAACTCTTCGCATGAGGTGGCCAAAGTACTGGAGTTTCATTACCAACTACTATACTGAGAGCAGTGAAACGGTTCAAGAGAATAGAATGGTGTGGCTTTTTAATAGATAAGTTACTGAACCCTTAAACCCCAAGACACACCCAGGGATAATAATATCTCCTTCATAGAATTGTTAGGTTGATTCATTGAGATAATGCATATAAAGACGTTGGCACCAAAGAACAATAAGTGGTTGCTGTTGTTATGTTATCATGCAAGGTTATTGATATAAATCTTTTCAAATTTGACTCTAATGTATGTGACATTAGGCAGCCAAGAGGATTAAACCTGAAAATGGAGGATAACAATATATGGCAGAGTGGCTTAGTACTCTCCTTTATCTAATTGGTGGATTCAGTGATTTTTTTTTTTTTTTAAGGGAGGCTTTTTTGTGTGTGTGAGGCAAAATATACATTATACAAGATTTACCATTTGATCAATTTTTGACAATACAGTTTAGTGGCATTAAGTACATTCATATTGTGCAACCATCACCACTATTCATCTGCAGATATTTTTCATCATCCCAAACTGAAACTCTCATTAAACAGTAACTTTCCATTCCCTGCCACCCCAACCATGGTAGCCACTATTTTACTTTCTATCTGTGACTTTGACTTTGTTTTAAAATAATAGCCATCCTAGTACAGTATGAAGTGGTATCTCATTGTGGTTTCAATTTACACATCCCTAATTAATTATTAATGATGTTGAGCATCTCTTCGTGCGGTTATTGATCTTTAGTATATTTTCCTTGGAGAAATTTCTGTTTAAGTCCTTTGCCTGTTTGCTGTTATGATCGCTGTTGAGTTGTATGAGTTCTTTATATACCCTGGAAAGTAATTCCTTATCAGATATATGATTTGCAAGAAGTTTTTAAAGTTGAAGTCTAAGTCACCTACTTTTCCTTTTGTTGCCTGTGCTTTTGGTGTCATTGAATCCAAAGTCAATGTCACATGAAGCTTTCCCCTATGTTTTCTTCTGAGAGTCTTATACTTATGTTTAGGTCTTTGCTTCATTTTGAGTTAATTTTTGTATATGGTATAAGGGAAGGTTCTAATCTCATTCTTTTGCAATGTGAATATCCCAGTATCATTTGTTGATCAATGATCTTTTTTAACCATGTGCTAGCCTACTAAAGTCAATCTGCTTGGAAAGGACAAGAGAAAAGAGGATCAGGATGACACTGAATCATTTCACAGATTGTGTTCTAATATGTTTGTCTTCATAGCTATATTATAGATATTCCTACATCCTCCATATAGCATTATGAAGTAGTAGTATTTTGTTCCAAAAAGTACTATAGAATTGAAAATAGAAATATTACTATCCTTCTGACCAAAAAGAAAATTGTCACTAGTTTAACTCAGGTATGGCCAATTTTGAATTAAGTCATAAATAATTTTGTATTTAGGAAGATTTCTTGTCTGACAAATCTTGATTTGAGCAATAGGGTGCAAAAAAGACTAAGGTTGAATAATCTTTCAAATGGAGAGAATAGAGTAATTTTAAAGTTAAAAAAAGGAGAAAAGAAAGAAACTCAAGGAAAAAAAGTATAAACTGGAGATGCTATTAAATCAACTATTATATAAATATATATAATATATATTTTTGTGTACACACATATAATATATATATGTGTGTACCCTCTTAGAATATATTTCAAATATAAATTTGAATAAATTCTAAGACTGTACACACACAAAAAAGCTGTATGGCTTCATCATTATTTATCCCATACTAAAATGGAAATATTTCTGTTTTAAAATTGAACAGGGAGGATGCGAGGGAGGCTCAAAAGGGAGGGAATAAATGTATACTTATGGTTGATTCATGTTGTTATATGGCAGAAATCAACACAATATTGTAAAGCAATTATCCTCCAATTAAAAATAAATTTAAAAAGTTAAACAACAGACTAAGAAAATGAGAATATTCACACCTGCAGTTAATCGACAGTGGGACAGGATAACAACTCTAGAATGGGATAGTGATTCATTTTCCCCTGTGTCATCATCTCTGAGTCTATTCATTCCCGAAGCCCATCAACTTATTTTCCAAATCTTTCTGGCTTCACTTTTCTGTTGGGAAGGAAAATGGGAACAAATGAATGAATGGGGAAGGACGAAAAGGAAAACAGATCTATTTTCATGTAGGACCTTTTCTTTCTTTTATTCGTCAAACTGCAATAGTCATTAACACATTTTCAAAGGTAATGATCAACCCAATGAAGGTGTATATTTTGATGGTGCCAGTTAAATGTTTTCTTAGAGACCCAGTGAGATAAAAGGATTACAAAACTCAGCAGAATCCTACAGAGCTGTGTATTTGTTAGTCGCTTAGTTGTGTCCAACTCTTTGTGACCCCACGGACTGTAGCTCACCAGACTCCTCTGTCCATGGAATTCTCCTGGCAAGAACCCTAGAGTGGGTTGCCATTTTCTTTTCCAGGGGCTCTTCCGGACCCAGGGATCAAACCCGGGTGTCTCACATGGCAGGCAGATTCTTTACCATCTGAGCCACCAAGGAAGCCCCTGCAAAACTTTAGGAGTTCCCAAATCTCAAGAGAGGGTAAGATACAAATTATATACAAAATAGGAAAGTTGTAAGTAAATTAATATATAACATAGAATTCTTCCAGGGGCTTCCCAGGTGGCACTAGTGGTAAAGAACCCACCTGCCAATGAAGGAGAGCTAAGAGGTGCAAGTTCAACCCTGGGTTGGGAAGTTCCCCTGGAGGAGGGCATGGCAACACACTCTAGAATTCTAGTCTGGAGAATCCCATGGACAGAGAAGCCTGGCAGGACAGGAAGCCTGGTGTGCTGCAGTCCATGGGGTCACACAGAGTCAGACACGACTGAAGCAACTTAGCACGCTATATGACTTTCTTGACACAAGAGAAGTCATCTTCTGCCTTAACCATTTTGTGCTCTAAGCTTGGCCACAATGTTTGTCCTTGAACAGGTCTCAGTAATTAATGATCTTAAAGGAACAAAAGAATGCAGTTCAGTGGGAGTCTTTCACTGGGAGTGGTAAAGATTAGCCTGAAGCCCTCAACCACCAGATCATCTAAGAGGGACTCTTGAGAGTTCCTTAGATAGCAAGGAGATCAAACAAGTCAATCCCAAATAAAATCAACCCTGAATATTCATTGGAAGGACTGATGCTGAAGCTCCAATACTTTGTCCAACTGATGCGGAGTCAACTCATCGGTAAAGACTCTGATGCTGGGAAAGATTCAAGGCAGGAGAAGAGGGGGATGACAGAGGATGAGATAGTTGGATGGCATCACCGATTCAATGGACATGCGTTTGAACAAACTCCAAGAGATTGTGAAGGACAGGGAAGCCTGGCGTGCTGCAGTCCTTGGGGTTGCAAAGAGTTGGACATGACTGAGCGACTGAACAACAAGAGATGATGATGTTGACCTTTGATGACTCTCGTGACTTCAGCCAACTAAAGCTTAGACTGTTAACAGTCCAAGCCGCTTCATGAATATGTATAAACCCTTAACTTAAAACTTCCCCAATGTTGTGTTCCAGCTGATACTGCTTTGGGAAAGATCCCTAGTGTTCTCCTTGTTGCAAGTAAAAAATCCTTCTTTCTCCTATACTTTGGCTTGGTGTGTCTTTTGGCTCGACACTTACCAAGAGGCAAACCCAGTTTTCAGGTAATGATCCTATTGAAATATGGGATTTCTCTTTCTATTGAAAGAGAAATTGATTTTTCACTGGTGTAACAAGTTATTTCTTCCCAGTGCATGGATATTCTGAAAGGGTTAAGGCCTCCTTTCATCAAAAATAGAAAGTATAAGAGTGGAAAAAAAAATTTTGTTTTTCAAAACGAAAAGTGAAAGAGAAATAAGCCAAATCAAGGAGCTACCCATTTCCTCCTGCACAATTTTTTAAAGCGTGCCTGTTCTTATCCTGCTTTTTTCCTGTTACTTTTCATTTGGCTACTCCATATCTCCACACACAGGGAGACTAGAACTTCCTTGAATTTCTATGAATCTATTTTGTGAGTTTGAGTTGTTCTTTCCTGGCAAGGTTCAAATGCATGTTGATAAAAGGAGACAAGTTTACAAAGTAATGAATTTTCAGCTGACCAGTTCCCTAATTTGGAAACTTAAGGGATCACTGAACATTTCTGTGCTTTCATTTCATCATCGAAAAGCATCAATATAGTAATTATCTCCTAGCATTTGAAGATAATTTAGCCAAGAGTTCTCCTACAGCTTCCCAGAAATGATGGGCTTCAAGGAAGGCTGTGCACATGCATAATTAGTGTGCAAACTATATACTGCTTTTATCAGATTCTGAAAGGAACCCATAAGCCAAAAAAAGCTTTAAAAAGAGTAAAAGCTACTCTATGCTCTTAGGGTGACAGAAGGAAGTACAAAAATTAATTCACACTGGAGGAATTTCAGATCTGGTTAGGGAGCCAAACTTGATGCAGCCAATACAATGGGAGCACCATAAAAGGCAAACATATCAAAGAGCTTCATTTCCAGGTTCACTCTGCAGGAGTCCAGGAAAAGGGGGAGATGAATGAGCCAGCAGCAGAGAAAGCTTCCTGGAAGAGGTGAGACTCAACATCCTCTTGTTCTCCTATCTCAGGGGTCTTGTCCAGTCCTGTGAATGTTGAGCAGTAAAGTAGATGATCATTTGTTTCTTTTCTAAAATGTTAGCCATTCAGGTTACAAAGCTGAAATCAATCATGTAAGAGTTTCTAAGTATTTCTAACCCTCTAATGCTCACAACTGCAACCATGCTCCTTTTAAAACCTGATAGATACAACAACGCCAGTGTTTTCAAATAAGGAGCATAAGCAGTGTGACTTACATTGTTATTAGTGGTCCCTGCCTCCATCTTGTAAACTGACTTAAAAAAAATGAAGCTGGATTTGCCAGCCCCTCCACCCCCAACTTTGTCTCTGAGCCTCACAGTCTCCATCTAGCTGTCACTTTGTACCAGGGACACAGCTTAATTTTACCACTGCCTGAACGTAAATAGTTCTCCAGAATGCAAATTTATGAAAAGAGATTTGAAGAATTATAACCACATTTGCATTCTCTAAGGTACTTCACCCTTCTGCTAGCAGGAATAATTTCAGTGCCTATACCACACACACACACAAAAAAAAAAAAAAAAAAAAAACTTTATCTTCTTCAGATGGTATCATTATATTGTGTCAGCTTTCTTGCATTTCCTGTTTCATCTTCCTGCTCAAGGATTTGCATACTTAATTGACTTCACAGGAAATGTACTCACGTAAGTGATAATTGAAATACATGTTTTTTGAAGTGAAATGATTATGCTCCAAAAACTAAACACTTATTGGTGGATTATGAGTTATGGATGGGAGCTTTAGCCTGTTTCTTCTTAGCCAAAATACCTCTCTTAAATATACTACATTTAGAAATATTAAACACAAACTGAAATGGAACTCGAATAAATTGAAACTTAGTGTTCATTTAACCAGAGACTTGTACTACATTGTGAACAGAAAGTGCTCAGTTTTTGTTTATCATGTGATTTTTGTACAACTGACTGGCCCAGAGAGGAAAGTCATGGAAGATCAAGAAAAAGTAATTATTATGTAATGCATGGTGAAACTATGTTGATAAACTTAATAGTAAACAGTGTCAGAACACCAGGATTATTTCCACTGGCAAATCTCGCGTGCTAATCTGTTTGTCATCTCCCTAGTATGTCACTTGCTCCTCCTCTTAGAGCCCAGGCTTGCCTGTACCTTGAAACTACCTGGGGAACTGTGTTAAAGAACACTGATGCCTGGGGCTCAAAACTAGAGATCTTTATTTAATGGTCTCAGGTTAAACCTGAAAACTTGGATTTTTTTAAAACTTCCCAGGTGATTTTAATGGGCTGCCAGGTGAAAAGCTTCTGCCTTAGAACCTAATTTGTATTATTGTTTCAACAGTAGATGAGAGGCTTTCTGGTTATGCTAAAGAATGTCTCCCTTTCAAGGTCTTCTGGCAATGTCTTATTGTCTAAAAAAAATGCCTAGTTTTCTCACGCCTGCCTTGCCTTGATCTTCCTCCTCCATTCATTCATTGAGTACTTATGATGTGCCAGAGACAGTATAATTTCTGACTACTCTCCTAGCGCCTGAGTATCCTCAAGCCCCATTTTAAAAATACCTACAGTTTCAAGGCAATCTCAAATTCCTTTCTACCTCTGGGAACTGACCCCTGCTCTGCCTTTCTATCTTGTCCTGGCAATGGTTGTATCCATATTTCTAACCACATCTCAATTTTGAAAAACATTTTTGTTTAAGAAATAAATAAAAGGAAACATCCACTTACTAAAGAATTTTTATTGTCATGATAGTAATTAGTATTAGTTCAGGATCAAACAAAAAAAACTGATGCCCCTCTACTAGGTTAATGTGGTAATACACACAAGATTTAGAAATTTGCAACCCCAAATTAAGATGTCAGTTGCTAACAAATATTACCAAAAAATTAACTCATGAACCTAGACTGTTATGTACTTTATATTTTTAACGAAATGAATAACATCCTATGATAAGGTTAAAACATGTCCTGTATTTAAATATTGATGAGATAGATTTAAATGCATTGAACTTGATGATTAAAATTATTATCATTTTATTCTTTTTAAGATTATAGTTCTGTTTTAAACAAGTATTATATACTCAAAATTGAAAAGTCAAAAAGTCAGCAAAGCACAAAACAAGGATTATTTATAATAATGTCGCCACCGAAGTCAATCACTGTTAACACGTTAATATGAATCCTCTACAAACTCATTTTATATATAAAACGGGTTAATAACATACACAGAATTTACTATTCAGACACTTTTTAAAACTTCTGTGTCAATCTTTAAGCTCTACCTGTAGCTGTTTTCATATCAGTAAGGCATAGTAACTGGATAAACCTGGCCAGTTACACAAATGTTCTGAGGGCTGAGATAACATGCAAATAAACCTTATATATCAATGTGTGAAAACTGGACAGACCACAGGGTTCAAAAAAGGAAGTACTGTCTGCATAGCTAACTTGCACATTCACTGTCCGAGTTACAGCATCTTCGGAGTCGCTGTGTGCCACACACATCAACTCTTTCACAAAAAAATGGTAAGTAATAGATTTTATGACTCTCCTTGGTCTCCTAGCAAACATCTGATCTTGTCTACATAGAGCAGAGAGGGCCGGGTGTGCCTCATGGGCAGGTTCTCCAAGCCTCTGGAATTTTTGCTTATCTCATCGTCGTTCCCTTTGTTAATCAAGTTGCTAAGGCGTTATACCAGTTGAGAGACTGTGGCTGCAGGAGTTCCCTTTTCTGATTCTAGCTTCCGAACAGAGGAAGAGTTATGCCTTAAAGAAAGAAAAGCTACATTCTTTGTCTTTGCTTCTTAAAATCGTTGGTTTAGAGCCACAGTGCAGTCAAGTTTCCTTTCATGAGCACTTTGGAAACCTGAAGAAAACTCCGGTGATATACATTGGGCAATATTGCTAAAGATGAGTGTCGTTTTGACAACATAGTGAAGTTTTACAAGAGGAGTTCTTTTGTTTAGAAAAATGCAGTTTAGGGGCTTTCCCTGGTGGTCCAGGTGTAAGACTACGCACTCCAAAGTGCACGTTCAATCCCTGGTCTGGGAACGAAGAGCCCACATGCTCCTACAACATGGTCAAAAAACAAAATTTAAAAAAAGAAAGAGAAAAAAATGAATTTGATTATTTTAATTAAGAGAAGCTAACAAAATCCAAATAGTCCAAGTCTTAGGGACAGTTTGTGTTCCAAATTTAATAGAAAATCCTAATGTGGAGCACACTTAAAATCATGACTGGGTTCCCAGTGTACCATAAAAACTAGCTTAACCCATAAGGAACCTAAACTACAACATTAATATTCTGCTAGTTTCCTATTATTTCTCTGTATAATTGACTGTGTTCTCATACATGTGGTGTTCTTAGGCTCCCAAAGTCCAGAAGAGAGATAACTTTTTAATTCCACACAACTTTCCCCAACTCTCCAGCTCGTACAAGACGAAATGGAGAAGGAAACGGCAACCCACTCCAGTATTCTTGCCTAGAGAATTCCATGGACAGAGGAGCCTGGAGGGCTACAGTCCATGGGATCACAGAGTCTAACACAACTTTGTGACTGAAAAATCCCTCCGTATGGAGAAGATGACAGCCTTTGCCACCTCCCAGTGGGAAAATGGGGACGAGGCGATGATCCCTACAGGTACTTGGTTGGGGTTGAGAGTGCACTCTGTAGGCACTGGAATGAACAGGGTAAAGAATTCATGGCACGAGTTTGTAGTCTGAAATCTTGTGAGCCAAAATGCGGAAAGTGCAGAGGTGGCTCAGATGGTAAAGAATCTGCCTGCAATGCAAGAGACCTGGGTTTGATCCCTGGGAAGGGAAGATCCTCTGGAAAAGAGAATGGCCACCCACTCCAGTATTCTTGCCTGGGAAATGCTATGGACAGAGGAGCCTGGTGGGCTTCAGTCCATGGGGTTGCAAAGAGTCAGATACTACTAGCGACTATCACTTTCACTAATGTTTCCAAACTCTGTCTGCAGATCTAGGATTCTTAGAAAAGATCTTGACCTTAATTGCCATATTCTCTTCAAAAATAAGTGAGGGCCTTGTGGTTTACAGGATTATTTGAATTTTCTTAGGGAACACAAGATGGTGATAGAAGAAAAAAAGAAAGATTTAATTGGATAGTGTGTTTGATGTCTTACATAATGTTTTCTTAAGAGAGTACAATCTTATTGTAAAAGTAACACATTATTAAAGAAAATTTCTTAGAAATATAGACATGCAGAAATGACACAATACATATTTTCTATAGTTCTATCACCTGGGGCAATCATTGCTAAATTAGTATAGATCCTTCTGAAAGTGAAAGTGAAAGTGAAGTTGCTCAGTCGTGTCCAACTCTTTGTGACCCCATGGACTGTAGCTCACCAGGCTTCTCCATCCATGGAATTTTCCAGGCACAAGTACTGGGAGTGGGTTGCCATTTCCTTCTCAAGAGGATCTTCCCTACCCAAGGATTGAACCCGGGTCTCATGCATTGCAGGCAGACGCTTTACCATCCTTCTAGAATTTTGCATTTAAAATGTATCTTATAAATTTTCTGTAAGTACTATCATACTTTATAAACCATTCCCTTATCTGCTTTTTAATTTAAAATATCTTGAATAATATCTGAGTTATGAAAGCATTTTTAATAATGAATCATTTTTAATGACTGCACTGTATTCTGTAATTTATTTTAATTGGTTCCATATAGTTGGACATTGAGATTGTTTTTTGTTTTATTTTACTTTCTTTATGGTCATACAGATAAGACTATCATAAACATTCATTTATGTTAGTTGCCTAATTATTTTCCATTGCAAGAAATGCTAAAAGAATAAGTAGATTAAAAAAAACAGATATATTTTGACTTTTAACCAAGTTACCCTCTTGTAAAACAACATATTTTAATTTTACCTGCTATATAGTGAAGGCTTCCCTAGTGACTCAGTGGTAAAGAATCCACCTGCCAATGCTGGGGATGCAGGTTCAATCCCTGGGTCAGGAAGATCCCCTGTAGAAGGAAATGGCAATCCACTCCAATATTCTTGCCTGGGAAATCCCATGGACAGAGAAAACTGATGGGCTACAGTCCATGGAGCTGCAAAAGAGTTGGACACAACTTAGCAACTAAACAACAAAAACAACAAAACTATATAGTGGCATGGTGCATGGATTTCCCAGTTGCAATAATGATGTATGATGCCTATCCTTGTAGCTTATCAGTTCAGTTCAGTTCAGTTCAGTCGCTCAGTCGTGTCCGGCTCTTTGTGACCCCGTGAATCGCAGCAAGCCAGGCCTCCCTGTCCATCACCAACTCCCAGAGTTCACTCAGACTCACGCCATCGAGTCAGTGATGCCATCCAGCCATCTCATCCTCTGTCATCCCCTTCTTCTCCTGCCCCCAATCCCTCCCAGCATCAGAGTCTTTTCCAATGAGTCAACTCTTCTCATGAGGTGGCCAAAGTACTGGAGTTTCAGCTTTAGCATCATTCCTTCCAAAGAACACCCAGGGCTGATCTCCTTCAGAATGGACTTATCAAGGTTATACTTAAAAAGAAAGTAGATTTCCTTTAGTTTCCCTCTCCCCAACATTGCCTCTGACATTCTATAACAAGTTGCAGAAAGACAGGTAGTATATAAAAGGAAGGAAAAAAACTCTACTTTTTCTCCTTGGGAGACATCATAGATCAGTCAAAGGCTGTATTTCTACCTACCTATTCTCCGCTTTCTTGTTGCATGGTTTTTTCATAAGTCACTTAAGCTCTGAGTTTGTTTCCTTATCCAACAATGATGAAGATGATGATGATAGTATCTTGAAGGGTTGTTTTAAAGAGTAAATAAGATTGTAATTATAAAGCACCCATTAAAGTGCAGGCAGCCGCCAGACACTGAATGAATGTTGGTTTCTTTCTTTCCAGCCCCAAATAAATGATTTCCTAAGGAGGTATAAAGACTCCTAGTGAACACAGGAAGATGATAATAATGCCCATTAACATTTGTGAGCCTTGGCATGAAAAAGTAGTGAAAGCGTTAATCACTCAGTCGTGTCTGACTCTTTGTGACCCCATAGACTATAGCCCACCAGGCTCCTCTGCCCATGGATTTCTCCAGGCAAGAATACTGGAGTTGGTTGCCATTCCCTTCTCCAGAGGATCTTCCCAACCCAGGGATCAAATACAGGTCTCCTGCATTGCAGCTAGATTCTTTACCATCTGAGCCACCAGGGAAGCCCAGGCCTTGGCATCCACCATCTCATTAAATCCCTAACAGTTCAGTTCAGTTCAGTTCAGTTCAGTTGCTCAGTCGCATCCGACTCTTTGTGACCCAGTGGACTGCAGCATGCCAGGCCTCCCTGTCCATCATCATCTCCCGGAGTTTACTCAAACTCATGTCCATTGAGTTGGTGATGCCATCCAACCATCTCATCCTCTGTCCTCCCCTTCTCCCTCCTTCAATCTTTCCCAGCATCAGGGTCTTTTCAGATGAGTCAGTTCTTCATATCAGGTAGCCAAAGTATTGGAGTTTCTGCTTCAGCATCAGTCCTTCCAATGAATATTCAGGACTGATTTCCTTTAGGATGGACTGGTTTGATCTCCTTGCAGTCCAAGGGTCTCTCAAGAGTCTTCTCCAAAACCACAGTTCAAAAGCATCAATACTTCAGTGCTCAGCTTTCTTTATAGTCCAACTCTCACATCCATACATGACCACTGGAAAAACCATAGCCTTGACTAGACGGACCTTTGTTGGCAAAGTAATGTCTCTGCTTTTTAATATGATGTCTAGGTTGGTCATAACTTTCCTTCCAAGGAGTAAGCGTCTTTTAATTTCATGGCTGCAGTCATCATCTGCAGAGACTTTGGAGCCCCCCAAAATAAAGTCTGCCAGTGTTTCCACTGTTTCCCCATCTATTTTCCATGAAGTGATGGGACTGGATGCCATGATCTTAGTTTTCTGAATGTTGAGTTTTTTTTTTTATTTAAATTTATTTATTTTAATTGGAGGCTAGTTACTTTACAATATTGTATTGGTTTTGCCATACATCAACATGAATCCGCCATGGGTGTACACATGTTCCCCATCCTGAACCCCCCACCCACCTCCCTCCCTGTACCATCCCTCTGGGTCATCCCAGTGCACCAACCTCAAGCATCCTGTATCCTGCATCGAACCTGGACTGGCAATTCGTTTCTTATATGATACTATACATGTTTCAATGCCATTCTCCCAAATTTAGTTCTTCTTCACTTTCTGCCATAAAATCCCTATCATCTCCTTGCAAACAGTTACTGCTATTGTTCCTGTTCTCTGAGAAAACTGACTCTTGGGAAGGGTGACTCCCTGACTCACAGCCACACAGCTGCTGAATGCTGGGACTGGAATTTGAGCACAATTCTGTCTGCTCTCAAGGCCTGAGCTTTTCTGTATTATGCTGCATCTGAGGAAAAGTAGGTACCAAGGAAGATAGTGGTTTAAGAAAAGCCCAGGACTGGTTTTTAGGAGTGCCAAGGACCTTTCCTCAGGCTGGTGACCACCTCTGTTAGATCTGGGAGGCATTGCTTGTAACTTCTGCTAGTACCATTATGAATTATCCTATTTTCAGAATGATCACTTTACAGAAATCTTCTTGCAGAGCTGTTGGGGTGGGAGACTGAAGGGGTCACTGGCTTTGTGGCTCTCCACCCCAGGGCTCAGAAAAACGGTTTCAATGATCAAATACTTAGCCTTTCTCTAAGCTCTCTGTTACTGGTGTAACTAAGCCCGCCTCTTCCAGGTTAAGTGCCGGAAACAGGTATTAGAAAGTGGAACCACATGGTGGCCCAAGTGGTTATTGAGAAATTCCCCTGTTATCACCCTCTTCCTATAACTTACTGGTAGAGGAACTGTAGAAACTTGTGGGAATTAGGTGGAAAAGTACATGGGGTTTTGTGAGGACAAGGACATAAGCTATAATGAACAATGGATTTCAGCTACCTGGTGGCAGGGAGTGCTGGCTTTGCAGTGGGATCTTGACTCGGTCTTGCCAGCTCTTTCTCAAGTCGCTTAGTAAGGGTGAAGGATTGGCTACGGATTCCTTGATGTTCTTTATAATATGATTCTACATTTTAGAAGCAGAAGGACAAAAAAGTAAGATTCTACTTCTTAAATATCTGATCCTGTGGAAATTAACTTAATTTGAAACTTTAAACAAATTATCTCACTTCACAGCCCGAAATGGAAATAATAGAATGATAACTGTCCACATGACAAATACTTTTAGGCACATTTCAAGTCATAGATTACCTGAAAAAGAGTGAGGAGAAAATAGTGAATCACGCACAGATTTTTGTAAGTTCACAGTTAATGAGGGGAAACATCTTTTACCAATAAACCTTAGAATGTTTAAGAAATGAAGTATAAAATTGGTTTGAGGGTTTTATTCATTGGTTTTGCTCCTTTCAGTCAGCTCGCAATTTGCACGTGAGCTATTTACAGAAGAAATGTGTTACCACTCTTTATTTAATGAAGGCTTATTGAGCCCTTGTTCCTTGTTGGACTCTGCTGGACAAGAATGCAGGGTGAAAAAGATGGTGAGGGCCTGACTTCTTGGAGCTCACACTGAATGTGGTGGGTCTAACTTTAGTACACATCTGAATATCCGGAAGGGTCGGAGATGGAGCCTGAAAATTTGCACTTCTAGGTGATATTTTCAGGTGATGCTGATGCTGCTAGTCCGGGGACCACACTTGGAGGACCACTGTTCCCTGGAAGATGGAAAGCTAATTCAAGTCAAGTCAAGTGAAAGTGCTAGTTACTCAGTCACGTCTGACTCTTTGTGACGCCACAGACTGTAGCCTACCAGGCTCCTCTGTCCATGGAATTCTCCAGGCAAGAATACTGGAGTGAGTAGTCATTCCAGGGGATCTTCCCAACCCAGGGATCAAACCCAGGTCTCCTGCATTGCAGGCAGATTCTTTACCATCCAAGCCACCAATTCGAGTAAACATATAAGTAAAATACCAGGTAGTGAGCTCTGAAGGGGATAAATAAGGAGCTAAGGCAGAACATAAGAAGGAAACATCCTCTTTAGATACCAGTCTGGTCTTTGATGAAAGGGAAGGGAAGTCGCTCAGTCGTGTCCAACTCTTCATGACGCCATGGGCTGCAGCCTACCAGGCTGCTCCGTCCATAGGATTTTCCAGGCAAGAGTACTAGAGTGGGGTGCCATTGCCTTCTCCAACGCATGAAAGTGAAAAGTGAAAGGGAAGTCGCTCAGTCGTATCCAACTCTTCGCGACCCCATGGACTTCAGCCTACCAGGCTCCTCCGTCCGTGGGATTTTCCAGGCAAGAGTACTGGAGTGGGGTGCCATCACCTTCTCCGGGTCTTTGATGCAGTGATGTTTAAACTAAAGCCCTGGTTCTCAACCCTGGTTGCACATTGAAATCACGTGATTACCTTATAAATCATACCTATTCTCAAGGCCCCAGCCTAGAGTGGTTAAATCGAAACCTTAATTATATAAAGTGGGGCCTGGTGCAGGTTGAGAATTATGGCACCGAAGATTGAGAATAAGCTTGGCGCAGGGAATGTGGCAGAAAAGACCATTTCAGGCACAGGAAATGGCAGGTACAAAAGATAAGAGGTAGGAGAGAGTTTGGATCTGCAAGAATACATGAGGCAGGAGGAGAGGAGAGGGGCAAAGAGGTGGCTTCTAGAAAGAGGCAACTGTCACAATTTGCTGGATTTCCAGGGCCATGACAAGGAATTTGATCGTACTTTGTTCCCCTCTGGCAGCCACTGGAGACTCCCAAGTAAAGGAGTCCGTGTCATTGTCTGATTCACATTTTGAGAGGAGGGTTTTTTCTGAACCAATGCACATCCTTTCCGGATGTCCTTGACCACGATAGGGGGCTTCATTAATTCAACTTTTCGAATTGACTTCAAAAAGTCAATACTGACTTTTTCTCTCTCATACTTTAAAACTGTGAGCCCCAGATTTAAACACAGCCAAGAGTTTAAATTGTGAGTTTAAAAGGATTTCTGAGGGGAATTAGTTTGTGACCCCACAAATAATTTGAGGGGCTACAATGGAGGCTCAGATGAGAGCTGGTATCCCAGGCAAATTAGAGTATGAAATCTGAGCTACAAGAATCCCTCTGGGAACTAGGGTTCCTACCCAGTTCTTTCATGGAGAGGGAGAGCAGTGGTTCTTGTCTTTATCATGTAAGTTGGAGAGGGTCAGTCACAGTTCAGAATGATAGGCTACTGTCCCCAAATAGAAGTCCACATACCTCCACACACTCCCTTCACATGCACACCTACTCTCTACTCTTGATCTGTATATCCTCTGCTTCTGCAAAACAGACTACCTCCCTTTTGCTGCAAGATCTGTACCAACGTGTTAAAAAAAAAAAAAAAAAAACCTCCTCTGTTATGACAAGCAAGTTTTGAGCCAAGATTGAAAAGTTCAAATTATATGAGATCTCATTCATCACAGGTCAATGCATGGAGGAGGAAATGAGAGGCACTTTAGAGCACATTTGTGCAGACACTAAATGCTCAGCAGCTTGCTCTTGAAACAAATGGGTGGGGGCTCTAGCTCCAGGTTTGGTAACTTCAATATAATATCACTTCCCTAATTCTTGGAGATGCATTTCATCTGCCCTTTCTTTCCTCCTGTACCCTTCTCTTCTTAAAATACTGTAGCATATTAAGAAACAGCGTGACAAAAGTTCACATACTCACACCCAGAGTTCATGCATATTATTGTACCATTTTGTCATATTATTGCCATTTTGCCATCTTTTCAAAAAATAAAAAAGGCAAAGTTGAAGCGCTCATTTTACCCTCCCCAGTTCCTTGCCCCTCCCTCTACAGGTAGAGGAATGTCGGCTCTGAGAGTGACACCTCACCTTCCCTAACATGTTTTTATATTTTTATTTAATCTGCCTGTATCCATAAGATACCATATAAGAGTGATTGCCCACTTTGCTTTTCTATGATTTCCGCATTTGCATTCTTTTATCTTGACATTGGCATGTTTTCCGTATATATGCATTTGGACACATGCAGCTCTAGTTCCACCTATTTTATTTCTGTGTAATTATATTATTTATTTAGTCATCTATTATCCGATGTTGAATTTGTTGTCATTATTTTCCATCTCAAACAGTACTAGAATAAATATTCTTTTGCATAAGGGATCTGGGCACCTTTAAATTTACTGAATTTAGCAAAATTTTCTCTGAAATCATTGTAACAATTTATCTCTTGCTCAACTTTTATGAGATTTCCCATTTCTCTACATCATCCCTAAAACTTGGTATTGCCAGATTTACTGATAGAGTTTTGAGAATTTATTATTATATGCAAAACTTGATTCATTTAAAAAATTTTAAATTGAACTGTACTTGATTTACAATACTGTCATTTCAGGTGTGCAGCACAGTGATATATCTATATATATTCTTTTTCAGATTGTTGTACATTATAGGTCATCTCAAGATATTGAGTATAGTTCCCTGTGCTATATGGTAAATCCTTATTGTCTATCAATTTTATACATCGTGGTGTATATCTGTTCATCCCAAACTCCTAGTTTATTTCTTCCCCTCCTTTCCCCTTATAGTAACCATAAGTTTCCTTTCTATGTAAATAAGTTGATTTGCATTATTTTTTTAGATTTTTTAGATTTCACATGTAAATTACATCACATAATAATTGTCTTTCTTTCGCTGACTTTCTTCACTTAGTATAATAATCTCTAGGTCCATCCATGTTGCTGTAAATGGCATTGTTTAATTCTTTTTTTGTTACTGAGTAATATTCTATTAAATATAAATATAGATACAAATATATCACATCTTCATTGTCGACTCATCTGTCCATGGACATTTATGCTGTTCCCATGTCTTGGCTATTGCAAATAGTGCTACTATGAACGTTGGTTTTTATGCATGCTTTTTTAACTAGAGTTTTTGTCTTTTCTGGATATTTGCCCAGGAATGGGGCTGCTGGATGATATGGTAACTCTATTTTTAGTTTTTAAACATGTGTAATATCATGTATGAAACGAGTTGCCAGTCCAGGTTCGATGCACGATACTGGATGCTTGGGGCTGGTGCACTGGGACGACCCAGAGGGATGGTGTGGGGAGGGAGGAGGGTTCAGGATGGGGAGCGTATGTATACCTGTGGCGGATTCGTTTTGATGTTTGGCAAAACTAATACAGTGTTTCAGGTTTAAAAATAAAATAAAATTAAAAAAAAAACAAAACCACCTCCATACTGTTTTTCATAGTGGCAGCACCAACAGTGTAGGAGGGCTCCCTTCTCTCCACAGCCTTTCCAGCATGCTTTCTTTGTAGACACTTTTTCTCTGTTTATTCATGTATCTTGGCTGTGCTCTGTAGTCATTGCTATGTGCAGGCTTTCTCCAATTGTGGTGCACATTCCTCTCTAGTTGTCTCTCTCAGGCTTAGTTGCCCTGTGGAATGTGAGATCTTAGATTCCTGACCAGGGATCAAATTTGTGTCTCCTGCATTAGAAGGTGGATTCTCAACCACTGGACCACCAGAGAACTCCCCTGTAGACTTGATGATGGCCATTCTGATCCGTATGAGGTGATTCCTCATTATAGTTTTGATGTGCATTTCTTTAATAATTATTGATATTGAGCATCTTTTCACATGCTTGTTGATCATCTGAATATCTTCTTTGGAGAAATGTCTGTTTAGGCCTTCTGCTCATTTTTTGATTGAATTGTTCATTTTTTATATTGACTTGTATGAGCTGTCTGTATATTCTGGAAACTAAACTCTTGTTGGCATAGCAAAACTCATTTTTATTTCAATTTTCCTGATTACTACTAAGATGGAATATGTTTTTGTAAGTTTATTGACCATTCAGGTAACCTATTCTATAAATTCTCCTCATGTGCTTTGTTCATTTCTTATGGATTATCTTTTCATGTTGATTTATAGTAATTCCTTATATATTCTAGGCATTAACTCTATGTCATTTATGAAGGGAACGTGTTAGTCACCCAGTCACGTCCAACTCTTTGCAAACCCATTGACTCACTGTAGCCCACCAGGCTCCTCTGTCCATGGAATTTCCCAGGCAAGAATACTGGAGTAGGTTGCCATTTCCTTCTCCAGGAAATCTTCCCAACCCAGGTGTTGGGTCTCCTGTATTGCAGGCAGATTCTTTACCATCTGAGCCACCAGGGAAGCTCATGTCAGTTACATGCATTGCTAATTTTATGCTTTGAATCTATGGCTTCTTTTTTATTTTATTTTTAGTGTCGCTGCTTTATATGCAAGTTTTAAATCTTAATGCTGTCAAATTTTAAAATACGTCTATCATTTCTGCTTTGATGTCAGTTTTAAACAGTTATTCCCTACTCTCAAATATTAAAGCTATTTTCCTCACCTTTCCTCTAAATATTTTAAAGATTTTATTTTCACCTTTAGGTCTTTAATAATCAGGTCTTTATACCTGTGAATGACTGATTGTAAGTACTATCTAGTTCAGTCTCTTTTTTCACCTACTTCCTTCTGTTGCTTCCTTTGTCGTATGTCCAGTTCCCATATATGTGTGACTCTGTTTCTAAGCTCTTAACTCTCATATATTGTTCGATCTGTATACTTCGTAAAACTCCATATATAGCATTATTCCTCACATCTTACTCTTGGGCTCTGGATTCATATATCTTCTTACCCAAGTACACTTGCTCTTACTTATTGTTTAACAATTTCTACGGCTTTTTAGTATTTCTGTTTTTATTCTCTCAAACACAACAAGAATCTTAATACAATGCAATTACCCATTGAATATAAACTTCCAATACAATTTCTAGTTCTTAACACGTTTACTTGGAAGAAATGTACTCCACTTTTATTCACATTTAATCAGCCAGAATAAACTGCGTAGTCATGACTCAGCTAAAAAGGACAGAGATGTAGGGATGTATAATCTTTATGCATTCAGGGTAATGGCAGAGATGGGTACCCATTTGAAAGAAGAATAATATTATATACTACAATGTATATTGAGTTTTGTATGACTGAAAACTGTTTCATTTTAATTTCAATCTTAAATGATAGCTTAGCCATATATAAATATTCTAAACTGATATTACTTTTCCTCAACACTTTACAGACTTGCCGCATTGACTTCCAGTGTTGCTGAATCATGTGCTATATAAGTCTAACTGTCTTACCCTGTAGGTAAAATTCTGTCATTCCTTTCAAGATGTTTCTTTGTCTTTATGTTTCACAGCTTTACTGTGCTTCATAGACATGTGAACTGATTTTTATTTATCCTTCTTGATACTCAGAGTTGCAAGTTAAAGCAAGGATCTACAATATTTCTGTGACGAGCCAATAGTAAATATTTTAGGCTTTTTAGGTTTTATGGTCTCTGTTCCAACTATTCAGCTCTATCATTGTAGCATGAAAGCAGCTGAAGACAATTCATAAACAAATGGCTGTGGCTGCATTCCAATAAAACTTTATTCACAAACATTGGTGGCAGGCTGGCTTTGGTCCATGGGCTATAGTTGTCAACCCCTGATGTAAAGCCTAATGATTTTCTTTAACTCTATAAGATTCCAAGCTATTATTTCTTCAGAAACTATTACTCTATCATTTCCTCCTTCCTAGATTTTTTTTTCTCTAGTATCCCTGTTACTCTAGTGAAAGCTGGATAGATTCAATCTATCCTATGTGATTATAACTGCTCTTTCACATTTTTTTATCTCTGTGCCTCTGTGATCAGTTTATCAACTTCATCTTCCCATTCACTTCATCTATGTCTAGCGTGACCAACAGTCTCAGTTTGCCCAGCACTTTTCCAGTTTTAGCACTGAAGTCCCATGTCCCAGAAACTTCTCAGTCCCAGACAGACCAAGATACGTGTTCACCTTACCTGTGTCCAAGCCATAGTTCATCCCATATACTGAATTTATGTTTCAATGATTAAAGTTTTTATTTCTAATTTTTAAAATTGGTTCTTTTTGGTAATCACCTGTTCTTATCTAATGTCTGCCCATTTTTGTTTCAAGTATTCTCATACTCTCCTACAGATATTATTCATTTATTTTTTTACTTGATGTATCCTTAAGGTTACTTTCAGATTGTCCTATTATTTTAGCTTAAATTGAGGCAAATCCATCTTTCAGTTGATTTTGTTGGGTTTTGATTTTTTGTTTAAAGTCTTCTTTCTGTATTTTGGAACTATGTGGTAACCCATTTGAGATGGTTCTGTTGGTAGATTGCTTAGTTTTTGTTATTTGCTGTCTCCAATGTTGTGCTTACTTCTACTTCCTGAGGTTCCTCCAGCCCAGAAACAGGTCTATATTGATAGCTGATTCAGGCCCCCAATAATTTTGCACATTTAGTATATTCCTTACTAAGTCAACTGGCACCTTGGCCCAGATTCTGGTTCTAGGACTGTGTCTAGCCCAGCATCTCTCAACTTTAGCAATGGTGTACATTGCAGGAGGTTTCGCAGCATCTCCGGTCCCAGCCCTCTAGCTAGTAGCACCTCTGTCCCCCTCATTGTGACAACACAAAGCATTTCCAGACGTTACAAAATGTGCTTCCTGCTCCCCTTACCAACTTCACATCCCCAGTTGAGAACTGCTGGTCTATTCCCAGGCAGTTCTTAGCGTTGATCATTTGGTCATCTTTCATGGCACTGAGGATGGGAAAAAGCATATCTGTCCCCTTGGTTTCAAAGATCAGCCAGAGCTCAGATTCTCAGATTACCTATAAGAGCTGAATCAATAAATACTTCTGTACCCTAAACCAACAGCCCACCTGACCACCCCTCCAGTCTTGCTCTCACTCAGTTCTGTTCTGTTTCTGACACAGAAAAGAGCATTTCTTCTTGAGGGTTGCTATTGTTAAATTTTCTCAATTCATATTCTGTCATTGACATGTGGTTAGGCCAGTAATTCCTCTTCTCTATCTCACGTCCCTCACTTCCCTTTAGTGTCATATCTTTCCTTTTACTTTTCTCTCTCATCCTCAATCAATGTTATTGCGTAAATCAACAAACTAGAGGAAAAGTGTCAGCATCAGGGTTAATGAGATACTTGGAGAATTAGTCCAGTTTCTTCTAGGTCTCTATTACCACCCTTATCCCTGTCCCAACTTATTAAGACAGTATTTTTCAAAATGTGGTCATTAAACCAGCAACATCAACTTCATTGAACTGGATCCTTAATGAAAATTCTTGGGCTCCACCCAAGACTAACTGAATATGTTCTGGGAGTTGGACCCAGCCACTTGTACATTAAACACACCCTCCATGTGATGCTGATGCCTGCTCAAATTTGAGATTCCCTATAATAAGATGGCTAGAAACTTGAACCAGTGGCTCTCAACCTGGTAGCACATTGGAACTGGCTGTTTAACTTTCAAATATACCGTTGCCTGAGCCCCACCCCCAGAGATATTGATTCAGCTGGTCTGGTCTGGGGCTCAGGTACTTTTTTCTTGTAAGCTCCCCCAAAGAATTCAAACATCCAAAGTTTGCTTTAGTTATTTGTTTACTGCTTAACCCATTTTGCTGATCATGTACACCAAGTCTAACCCAGTATAACAGGAACCCTAAGTGAAAAATGGTAAATTTTTAGTGAATAGAGTTTAAAGTGAGTGTGGTTTGGGGTTGGACTTCCTGGATTTGAATCTCAGTGCTGCCCATTTTCAGCCATGCGATTTTGATCAGTTTACCCTCTCTGTGCCTAAGTTTCCCTGTGTGTAAAAAGAGATGAATAACTACCTACTACTTATTAAGGTTGTTATAAGGCTTATGTAGTTTTACATATGATAGAGTAATGCCTGTTGCATAACAAAAACTATACAAAATTTTTCTAAAACGATTATCTGTCTCATAAATAAAATGTACAAAGAACTTGCAAAACAAAATTCAGTCAAAATAAGTGTTTTGAGAATGGGAATTTTAAAAGCATTCAAATTTTTTTCTCCTTTTTTCATATTAGGATCTTTTACTTTATATGACTAATTTCCCCAAAAAAATACTATATGCTCTTTAAAATATTAATTCAGTAAAAACTAATTTTATTAACATTTTTCAGAATTTTACTATATACCTTTTAAAACCAGCTAGTGGAACTGTAAAACCAGAGCTCAGAATCACTAGTTTCTAGTCAGATTTTAACTACAAAAACTGATAAGCCAACAATAAATTGAATCCTTATGTAAGTACTGGCAGAGATCAAAAGAAGTTGAAATAAACATCTGCTAAATTTGATCTATGACAGACATTTAGTTGAAAGAATTCATGTGAAATCTAGTAAAAACTCTCTAATGGGAGGTTTAGGAGGCTTAACTTACATTAATACATTTTGGTTTGTCAGTGTACAGGCATACTCCAAAAGAACTACTGGCAATTTTATTCATTATAACTTTGAAAGTAGTTGAGTTGACTTTATCACAAAAGGACATTCACCCGAAAGAACCTAATTTTATCACATGTACTCACAACTGCATGAGACAGCATTTCAGGCCTGGGTGGATTCTTTTTTTTTTTTAATAGCAGAACTAGCTATCCCAACACAGTAAGGCTGAGATACACACTGTTTAATAAATTAGTTCCCTAAGGGATGGGGTTGGGGGAGGGGTGAGTTTCCAAACTATCTGTCCTTAATTATCAAGCATACAAAGGAAAGACTGTGAAGGCGGATTTGTTGTACCTTCTGATTTCTAAGCAAAGTCCACCTGTAGCTACTGCACAAATGAAAAGTAGATGGTTTCAATTCTCCATAGATGTAAAAGTTAGCTAACCTGAGCAAACATTGATTGAATTTGATAAGCAGGTCAAGGAGAGAGAAAGTTTCAGAAAGCAGGCGAAATAACCACATCTAGGTGGCTAATGGGCATGAAAAAGCAGACATAATATCTATACATCCTGACCCTCCTACATCCCCTTTTTCTCCCCTTCCACACAGTAACTCCTGCTATTTAATTTGCAAGCCACACAGACCAAAAAGAAAGGAAAAAAAGAAATCTGCAGGCACATTCCTGAGAAATGACGCTACATTTACCCTTTGATCAGTGAGAAAACTGGTTGTTCTCTTCTGTTTCATTATGGACACACGGACAGGTAGTTAATCCACCAGAGATGAAGGAATATTCCCTTTTGGGGCAAGCAATGTGGAAAAACTAGAAATATATCACATCTTTACATTTGCAATACGTGTGCTACTGTTTGCACTGTTAAGATCTGTATTTAACTGCAGCTATAAAGTCTGCATCCGTAAGTAATTTTAATTAAAGGAAGATTCTACTTAACAGTGTACTCTTTTCAGTTATTCTAACAAATGTGTTTCTTTAAGTGTGCTAGACCCACAGAGGAGACAAAAAGAGCTGTGGTTAAAATGCCGGGCCATTAGAACCGTAGGCTGAGGCTGGGAGTCTTGCCCCAGGGTCAGTTCTGTTTTCTCAAGCTCCCTGGGTAGTTCTGTTTCTTCTTGTGGCTTCCCCACAGTGAGTCTCCATTACTAAATCCACTGGATTATTTTACAGGAGACACCCACTTTTTAAGCTACCTGCTTAATTCCTGGAAACATTGGAGTTGGTGAGCCCAGATCAGGTAGTTTCCTTTCTGGCTTTATTATTCTGTGAGTTGAATAAATTCCATAGTTCTGGGTATATAGAATCAGGGTAAAGTTTGGTAAATGGTCTTCTGGGTAAGCAGCTGATACAGGATGTGTTTGGATTGGAAGCAGTATCTAGATAAGGGAAGTGCGATCAGATTTCAGTGCATAACAGCCAGCTGAAAGTTCTGGACTAGTGTGTGTGTGTGTGTACAGAGGAAACTGGTGAGTGGTTAAAATTTACTATCAAAAAGGGTATTGATGTCTGCAACTCACTTTGAAATGCATCCAAAAAAAAAAGATGAATGGATAAATAAATAGAAAGCAAAAACAAGAGTGGAAAAATGCTAACAAATGTAGACTCTGAGGAGAGGGGGTGTATTTTGGTATTCACTTTCAAAAAACTTTCAGATATGCTTGTAATATTTCATAAGGAAAAGTGGGGTAAAAAGTTTAAGTGTCAAATAGACTGAGCAAACAGAGCTGGGAATTTTAGTACAATACTCCATGTTCTATATTCTTAACCAGTGTGTTTATTTATACAGCTTCCATTTATCTACTGAGATATCAGCAAAAAGTATTTTCCCCTGTAAATGTATATAGCATTATTGTTCTCCCCTCTTATAAAAATGATATGCATGATGATGAATATTTTTAAAAAATATGAGAAAGTAAAATGTACAGACAGTAATAGTTCCACTATCTGAAGAAAATCACAGTTAACATTTTAGTAATAATTTTTCAAGACATACCACTAGAGAGTGTTTAAGATCTATGTATGCCTCTTGTAGCTAAGCTGTTGCTGCTGCTGCTAAGTCGCTTCAGTCGTGTCCGACTCTGTGTGACCCCATAGACGGCAGCCCACCAGGCTCCTCCGTCCATGGGATTTTCCAGGCAAGAGTGCTGGAGTGGGGTGCCATTGCCTTCTCCATTTTCTTCTCTGCCCACCCAGCTCTGGCCCTTCCTTTAATGCATGGCTCTAATTTTTTTCCTTTGAGAAACCTTCCACTTTTCACTCTTGCCCCACTCTTACACCCCCTTGACTTGCCAAGTCCTACCTTCAGCATTTCTCTTGTCAATGCCTTGAAATTCTCATCAAGCACCTCTAATACCCAAATGCGTTTTCTCCCAATTATTCTGTATCCTACCATGCTATCTTGCATACCCCAAGCTGCCAATACATGTTTGCTGTCAGACTCATAATTTTACTGGAGCTTAATCTGATTAAGGCAAACTGTCCTCCTGATTTAATGAGTAACTTCGTAGTTTAAAACAAAATTCTCACTTGATTCAAAAATAAGGATAACTGTGCCAATCCATTTCAGCTAAATCATGGAAAACACAGAGATTATAACACATAGAATTATTTCCGAAAATATAAGCCAACCTCTCTGCAAGTTTTATCTTAGATTTTGTCATTGACATTTCCCAAGGGCTTAAAATGAATGATTGGTACAATCTCTAACAGAGCAGGGGAAGGTTCAGGCTCCCTAGATGGTTATTGGCAGTTTTTATGGCTATTTTTATTTCATGGAAATAAAACTAGATTTTTGCTTCTTTAAAAGCAAAAAGAAATATTCTTTTCTCATATTTGAAAATTGTCTTTAGTAAATCTACTTCAAGGAGTTTCCTTGAGTTCACCTTTTTGCACTGTAAATTTTTAAATGGTTTCCCATTTTATAGAAACATCTTAATCCTATTAAAAACTTTCAGGGAATCTCAAATAATAGATTAATAGGCTAGATAATCTGGGTGATAAAAAGTATACTTTTCTTTAAAACTATAAAAATAGATTTTTTTCTATCTCCCTCCTTTTAGTATAGCACTGTCCTGAGCTATATGGATATCTGAATCACTTTTCAAACTTTGTACTACGGAAATAAGGAACATAATAACAATGGCTAACATTTTACTACGTGCTTCCTATATACCAGACAGTGGTATGTTTTAAAAATATCAGTTCAGTAAATTCTTACAATTCTGTGAGATATACTACTCTACCCCATTTTATGGATCTGGAAACCAAAGGCTAAATAACTCACAACCAGTAAAGGAGTGGCAGAACTAAGGTCCAAACCCAGACTTTCTCCAGAGCCTGTGCTTGAACTATTCCACTTGACTGACTCTAGACTACAAAGAAATGGCACTAGAACAGCCTAGAGGCAGAGCATGATGGAACTTAATTGTTTCATGAATTAAAATGTTTATCTTTCTCTAGGTGGGTGTTACTCGGTTAGTATCAGATTACTAGTTAACTGTGCTAAATGGATGTTGTGAGCCCTTCTTTTAAGACATATGCTTTAACCTTCTATTAAAAAATGCTTTAACCTTTTATGAAAAACATCAAGTTGACTTCTGCTTCCCTCCCTCTTCTGTGCACAATAGATTTTTTTTTCTTTTTGTGTCTGTTAAGCAAAATATATTAAAGGAAATTCAAAAAGAAAAATAATCCACAGTCAAAACTATTTCCCTCATGTTGTATGACCATTCATTCTTTATCTACAAGTAAATATATAAATATTCTAATATAATTTTCATAGCATTTTTTCACCTAAGGTTAATTCATGAGCATTCTTCCATGCTGTTACCTGCTGCTCATAGTTCTTTTAATGATTTAAGTTAAGATATCATAATTTACTTAGACATTTTATTTACTGCCAGGATTTTTCCAATTAGAAAACTGTAATAAACATTTTCTTGCATATAATAATGTTGGTTATTTTCTTAATTTGTATGATTTCCTTAAAGTCATAAAGGTAATTCAAAAAATTAATTTTTTGGTAGTTAATGGATATAGAAACACTGAAAGAATAAGAGTCCTAATTTTTTCATGTTAATTACTTAATAGTAAGACAATATTAAAGAACCATTTTAAATACATTTTCCTTAGTTGCTGTTGAACACTTTCAATTACATTAGATTACTGTTTCCTCTCACAGAGGATTTATAGGTATACAGGGAGTGAGGGGCTATCTATTGACATTTAATGATATCTTCATATTTAAATTCTTAATTTAGAACGTATTAAATTTTGATCACATTTGTGCAAATAATTTATATATTTTGTTTTCTATTTATTTTATTGCTGTTGTCCATTGTCACATGGCAGGTTTATCTCCTTTATAACCTGGTCGCCTTTGCTGTAAATTCTCTAGAAGTCAACAACTTTCTGGATAAAAACTGTAATCGATACTCTGCTGATTTTCCTTTTAACTCTACTCTCTATTTTCAGTCTACTATGGAGAAGGCAATGGCACCCGACTCCAGTACTCTTGCCTGGAAAATCCCATGGACGGAGGAGCCTTAGTGGGCTGTAGTCCATGGGGTCGCTAGGAGTCGGACATGACTGAACAACTTCACTTTCACTTTTCACTTTCCTGCATTGGAGAAGGCAATGGCAACCCACTCCAGTGTTCTTGCCTGGAGAATCCCAGGGACCGGGGAGCCTGGTGGGCTGCCGTCTGTGGGGTCGCACAGAGTCGGACATGACTGAAGCGACTTAGCAGCAGCATGACTTAGAGATGAAATTCAGTGTGAAGTTAAAATAATATTTATGTGGATATTCTATTTCCCTGTTTTTGTTATTTTTAGGTTATCACATATTATGGCTTTCTTTTGAGCCATCTATATCTATGCTTGTATTATTATACCTTTCCAATTATTATTGTATAATATATTCTAATATCTAATAGAGCTAATCTCCTTCATGCCCTCCATCATTGCTCTTTTGTCACAGTATTCATTGATGTTTATACCCATGTATTTTTCTAAGTAAAGTTTATAATTAAGTTCTTCAAACATTACTGTTGTGATTCTGTCACTCTTTCAGTATCCAAAAAAAAAAAAAAATAGTGTACAGTATCCAGCTTTCCTTTTCAATGTAGTTCTGTATAGAGTTCAATTTGCTTTTCATATATCACACTTGAGAGATGTTCTTGTCTATTCAAGTAGCTCCACATATTCTCAGAATGACTTTTCAGTTCAAGGCAGAGTCTTGCCAAAGAATACAGAGCAGTCTGAACAGAGAATAAAGTTAGCCTTCAGTAAAACTCTAGTGCTAGATAAAACTGTACTCCAGGGACTTCCCTGGTGATCCAGTGGTTAGGACTCAGCACTTCCACTGCAGGGGGCATGGGTTCCATCTTTGGTCAAGGAACTAAGATCCCGCAAGCTGCCTAATGCAACCTAAAAAAAAATGATGAAACTGTATTTCCGTCTACCCTGTGAGCCAACTAGTCACTGGTGATGAAGAGGCTCCTTCTTTTATTTGTGTTGTTATTGTTATTATTATTGTATTATCATCATTTCACTTCACTTTTCCCTTGCTGAGAGGTAAAAGTCATTTAAAGCAAAGAGAAATGTGTGTTCCTTAGATTTTCATGCTCTTTAAAGCAATTCCTTCAGGAACAAATACCAACTCTTATTCTCTCATGAAATACTCTTAAAAACCACAAGCATGTTTTTGTCAGTTTTTCCATATTTTAAGACAAAATTTTAAACAACAAATCATGCAAAGCTTGAGTGAGTTATATTCATCCACTAGGCATGTAAAATATTTTCCTAATATAAACCTCTTTGAGGTGGCTATAAATCATCATTTGACACTCCTCCATTGAAGGGGTGACTAATTCTTTGACCATTAAATTGTGAAATGGAGCACTCCCAAATCATATGATTCTGTCTTAAAACTGTTATTTCATTTTTTAATTATTATTATATGTACCATGTGTTTATTACATAAAACTCCAGGGTCCCTTGTGAACACACACATGCACGCACACACACACGAAAACCAAGAACATGAGAAGTCACAGCTATTATCCCACTTAATCATATTTAAAAGGAGTTTCCTTATTATTGGGGGTAATAAGAAATAAGATATGTTGGATTGGGATTTTCCCATAACATCTTATGGAAAAACTGAAATGAACTTTTTGGCCAACCTAATATATCTTATTTCTGAAATCTATTCTGGAAAGCACTTGAAAAATAACTCTCTAGTTGCCAAACGTAATGGAATCTTTTTAATCTTCTCAATAGCACCTGAAAGTCTTCCCTTGATTTCTGCAATACCATCCTTCCCTGGTTTTCCTCCCTGTGCCAGTAACAATTCCTTCTCAATTCCCTTTGAACGTGTCTTCCATTTTGGTAACATTCAAGGTACCATCATTTGCAAGCACTCTGCCTGCCTCCTGGGTATTTTCTGTCACTTTCAAAGCTTCAGCTACTACCCTCTGCTAATGACTCACATGTGTGGCATCTCAAATGCCACCTGACCCAGTCTGAAGTCATCACCTCTCCCCAAATCTGTTCTTCTTCTTATATTGTATAATTTGGTGCAGCCAAGATGGTGTACCACCATCTACTTAACCACCCCTGCCTTATATTTCTATGTTATTTAATATCTCTCCACTGCCACCTAACTTAAAAGCACATGCACATTCCCTTCTCTCCAACCACGGTCCATAGGCTGCATTCGGAATTCAGGCCCTTATCCTTTTGGACCGGACTATTAGTCTTGCATCTCACACTCCTTAAATCCTTCTTTACTCTGCTACTAGAATGGTCTTTCTAAAGCACACATCTAATTATGCAACTCTCTGGCTTCAAACCCCTCAAGGGGTTTCCTAATGCCATAGTGCAGGGTCAGCAAACTGTGGTCTGTGGGCTGAATACAGCCCATTTTCAGTTTTCATAAATCAAGTGTTATTGGAACATGGTCACACTCGTTCATTTCTCTATTGACTGTGGTTGATCTCAGGCGACAACAGTAGAGTTATACAGTTTCAACAAATGCGATGTGGTCCCGGGAGCCAATAATATTTACAATCTGGCCCTTTACAGAAAATTTTGCTCATGCCTAACCCAGTGGGTACAGACTGAACTGTGAGATATAACATGTGAGACCTCCATCTTTTCCCTGCAACCCCTACCTCCAGGCTTAGCTCTTGCCACACACCCCTTAAAATTGACCCTCCAGCAGTGCCTGTCTGCTTTGTTTCCCAGCACTGAAAGTAGACATTTCTGCAGTGATGGAGACATTTCTGCGGTGATGGCAGGTGTGCCTGCACTCTCCAATGTGATAGCCACTAGCCACGTGTGGGTACTGAGTGCTTAAAATGTGGCTAGGGAAACTAAAGAACTAAAGGTTACACTGTATTCCACTGTAATCAATGTAAGTTTAAGCAAAGCCACATGTGACTAGTGTCTACTACGTCAGACAGAGTTACTCTAGACAATGTCACCAGCAATATCTTCGTTCACTGTAACGGGAATATTTAAAATACTTAGAATATCCTATCTGGGAGACACATTTCAACAGTAAATTAAGGCTCACCTTTTCTGAGGAGGCTTTTCTGACTTCTAAGCCCTGGTCTCTTCACAAAGAACTGAGGGTTGGTACTGTGTCCTCATATTTATTCATAAGATCAGGAAAAAAAAAATTCTTAACTCTAATCTATCTCCCCTAACCAGAGTAACAGTCCCTGAATGCAGAGCCTGGCCCAACTCATCTTTGTCTGCTTAAAAAGCCCTTAATCCAATGGCTAGTGTGTGCCAGAAACTTAATTAATACTGGTCAAATAGATTAATTCCACATTCAAACTTCTTTTTCAACATGCCAGTCTCTTTTCTTCATTGATAGCTCTTTGACAAGTGAAGAATGGCTGCTTGTACAAGTGCTAAAATATCCTAGTAACCCCTCCCCACTCCATGACATGTTGACTTCTTTCTGGGAAAAATAGCTGATTACAATCCCCTCAGCCACCTGACTTTGTTTACACATTTTAAAGTTCACTTTCATAATAGCATCTTTGAGACTTAGAGTCAGAAATGCCACATTCTTCTAAAAGTAGTAATGAACAATCCAGACCGTTCCGCCAACCTACTTGTTTGACCTCTATGAAATCTGTTCATTGGGCCTTTTTTGAGAACACACTGGTTACTTGTGGCTTCTGTGACCCCTTAGCTACTGTAGCTAACTGGTTTTTTATTTAGTCGTAGCAAATTTTAACATGATCTAAACTAAGGATGTCAAGAAGCTCTAGAGTTTGAGTTTTCTACCAACGTGAGCCCAGTGTGTTGAGTTGTGCGTGTGAGACAAATAACAATCACATTCAACAGTCCTTAAAAGGAGCAGCCAAAAAATGTCAGTGTCGGTTCTGAGAGTGTTGGAGAATATAGCCCAGACAGGTGGATTTCAAAGTCAGCCAAAAATCTACAACTCCACACATTCGCAGGGTTCAGAATATCAAAGCAAAGCTTCCATACACTTCTTTTTGAAGCTCCACCATAAATACTGATAATTTTAGGAACTCCTTTTGGCTTGTGTAGAATTAAGAATGCTTTAAGACAAATTACTTCAAGGTGCTTTACGCTTTCTCAACACTGACGTGTTTTGATTTGTTGAGGTTTAAAATAAGATTTTAATCCATTTCAAATGGTTTTTAAGGTTCTACTATCTTTTTTATAGTCTAATGTCTTATCCCCGTAGGATCAAGAATATAGAGAAAAAAGATAAAGTAATGCATGATGAGGGCGCGGTTTGTTTAGCAGATCACTCCTCTTTTTATCCTCTCACCAAGTAGTCAGTGTTGCCCATACGCACTCCTAGGGATCGTCTGCCTCCTGGATCAGCGCAGTGAATGGTCTCCAGGGCCCAGTCTGTGTACAAATCCAAGCGTTATCTTCTGCTACCTCCTTCCCCTTTTGCAAACTGCTTCACCCTCCATGGTCCAGTTTCACCTTCTGTAAAATAGTGGCAAGGATAGCCTTCCCTGTGGATGCCAGTGAACATCAAATGAGCCAACACCGCAAAAGCACTTAGCACTGAGCCTACCCCAGAACGGGCGCTTATGGGACGTTTGATATTTTGTCTTGTTTAAAATGCTTCAAACCTCAAATGCAAATACTTTGACAACCTTAAAGTCAGAAAGTTCTTGATTCCCTTCAAAATGGTTTTGAAGGTTCAAAATTCTTATTAAAAAGATCAGTAGCATACTTTCTAATAATGCTCAGAAACAACTGGGATTTCTTGGGGGATGTGGAAGACAGAACCAAATATTATCAGTGAACTTGAGTAGGAGGCTTTGAGTTTTAGAAAATGAATTATTGCCGTGGCATGTTTCTACTTGACTCCTGATCTACCCAGAGAGTGGCCACAGAGTAGGGACCCCCTTAAACAGGAACAGTTTTCCTCCTGCTACACAGGAGCTACCAAAGAGGTATGCTTTGACTACTTCTAAGTTGCCAGACCAAATTCCCAAAACCTCAGAAGAGGGACGATAGTCTCTCTAAAAAAATATAGGAAAGTACACCCAGAGCTTAGAAAAGGACACATTGCTAGTGGATCAAACTTTCAAATGTTTCTAAGTACTCTTTGAGACCCTATGGACTGTAGCGCACCAGGCTTCTCTGTCTATGGGATTTTCCAGGCAAGAATACTGCAGTGGGTTGCCATTTCCTCTCCAGGGGATCTTCCCGACCCAGGGATCAAACTCAGGTCTCCTGCAGGCAGACTCTACCATCTGAGCCACCAGGGAATCCCAAGTACAAACTTTACTAAAAGCACAGTATGACTCTAGCATATGTGATACGTGCTAAGTCACTTCAGTCATGTCCAACTCTTTGTGACCCTAAGTACTGTAGCCCTCCAGGCTCATCTGTCCATGGGATTCTCCAGACAATGGAGAATGGAGTGGGTTGCCGTTCTCTTCTCCTGAGAATCTTTCCAACCCAGGGATTGAACCCAGGTCTCCTGCAAAGCAGGCAGATTCTTTACCATCTTAGCCACCAGGGAAACCCCTGTAGCATCTTCTTAATAGACAAATAATATTCCCTTATCTCGATAATACTATATGTTGTTTAACCTTTTCCCTCTATGTGGATTTTGAATTTTATGTTTTTCACTATTTTTAACTCTCAGAACAATTGCTTGTGTGACATAAGAGAGGAAACAAGTGAAAAGAGTATGTGGACAGTGTAACCTGGAGCTCTCCTAGGAGGAAATGATATTTTGTGTGACAGGAACTTAGCAGGGTTAGAATACTGATGTGAAAAAATTGCCTGATCATTTGAAGTTATCATTATGATAAAAATGAAACTGGCAGACAACAGACCTAAGCTGATTTGTAATCATACAATTAAGTTTATTATATACTATATTCCCACACATTTATTTGGTTATCATACAAGGGGAAAGATAGTTCTTATATTTGGGCTTTTACAAATGACAATTTTGGGGAATTCTCTGGTGGTCCAGTGGTTAGGACTCTGTGCTCTCACTGTCAAGGGTCCAGGTTCAATCCCTAGTCAAGGAACTAAGGATCCCACAAGCCACGCAGCACAGCCAGGAAAGAACGAAAAATAAAAATGACAGCTTTGTGATTTGGGAGACACAGTGATGTGCTCATGGAAGAGTTCTGAGGTTAAGGTCTCTCTTTCCGACAGGAATCCTTTTCCATTTGCCTTTAAGCTTCATCCTTTAATTTAGGGTTTTCTCATGCTTATTATTTGAGCCACCTGTCCACCCCAAAGAGAGGTACACCGCTGTATTTTTTCTCTGTATATTAGGCATGGACAAAACAAAACAGAGGGGAAAAATGTTTTCTTTATCCCTTTGACATACAGAGTTGCTGTGAAATTTCTAAAGAAGAAATTAGAATTCTAGTGGAAGTAAACAAAACGGCCCCTTCCGAGTCTTATATGCGGTGTTCTTTGAAGAAGGATAGTCTAGGAGCTAAGAGACTTGCTTGTGAAGCTCTATGAAAGCCTGTCCCTCCTCCTCCTGCTGGGACATCCCAGTCAAGGAAGCCTCTTCTCTCAAGTGTTCCTAAATGCAACTCCAAGCTCTGCTGTCTCTGGTCTAAGGAGCTGTTGCAGGGGACTTCCCTTGTGGCCCAGTGGATAAGACCACCAGGGTTTGATCCTTAGTGGTTGGGAAGCTAAGATCCCATAAGCCTTGCAGCACAGCCAAAAAAATAAGGAGCTGGTGGGTCATGAAAGACCATAGAGAATTCTCAGCTAGAATTCTCTCATCTAACCATCATCTTATTCTTGCTTCTTTCTCAAAAAAACCTGATAAATTATGTTTTCCATCTCCTTCACCTCACTCTTCCAAACACACACACATCCACACACACACATCCACACATCCACTGACAAATATAATTACTAACAACTTTAGTGCAGAAATTTATAGCTATTATGATCACATGTCTCATTTTGAGTTGGGAAAATATTTCTGTACAAATTAGACACATCCCCTCCCCCAATTCATGCACACACATTACCCTTTTTAAAAATTAATTTTTAAGGAAATTAACTCTGGATTCCAGCATTTGACAGCTTTGAGAAAATTGTTGAAGTCTATTGAAAAGAAAAACTTAGAGGCAACCTAGGAGAGTTGGGATTATTTGAACCAGAGTGGGGTGAAAAATCAATAGGGAAATGATTTAACGATTTCTGGAGTACAAAAAAACAACCTGTAAGCGACCTGAAAGATCTTAGCAGCATAACCTCAGGATGAGTAAAAAAGTAGGGGGCTGGGGGTGAATTACAGCCAAAAGGGAGCATAATGCAAAATTCATGGCCTGATAAAACTTCCTTTGGGGTTTTAATGTAAATTTACAAGAGAATTGCACTTTAAATAACATTCTCTGAACAGAATTATAAACAGATACCCTCCAGCAGTTAAATGTAGAAGAAACAAATCAGATGAGCCAAAATGATAAGTCTCCTTTTCATTCTCACTGGCAAGTGCTTCGTATTGCACGCCACGCTATGAATGGTGCTCCCTGAGGTTGTACAGAGCACAATCAGCTGAACTATACCCGGTGCTTTGCCTGCACAGAGCCACCCTTAGAAATGAGACAAAAAGGGAAATAAGGTGGAAACCCCACCAAACCTCATTCCCCTTCCTTTTTACCACCTCTTTATCACTCTAGCAGCAGCAGTAGCAGCATCATTCTAGGTTTTGAGGAACAAGAATAAAGGGGAAGTGGAAGAGAAGGAGGTGGAAATAAATGGGAAATTGGAGGGGCATACTGTGAGCTGAGAACACATAGCTCCAAAGCCCAGGAGCAAAACTGAAGCCCATGTCCCTTCTACTTTGCTCATCTCCCCACGTCAAGCCTCTGAGAACCCCCAGCTGATGACACTTCCGGTAGAGTAACTCCACTTATGCCCAAGGCTCCGTAAAAAAGTTGGGCTGACCAACAAGACACATTGGCATTGCAGAAATCTCCAGCATGATCTAACAGAACAAAGAAGTTTTTACGTGTTAGAGGGGAAGTGGTTTGAAAGCCTAGTTGTTGGAGCAAGAAGTAAACAAAACTCAAAGCCTCATTCTGATATACTCTGACCTTTGCCATGTTCTTAATAAAAGTTTCTCAGCTACGCTCCTTCATTTTTGTTTGTTTATTATCCTGGAGGAGTCGCTAGACATACTTTCTGCCGATTGGATGGAGGCTGCTGTAGACATCAGAGACATCGGAGAAGGCAATTTCAACCCACTCCAGTACTCTCACCTGGAAAATCCCATGGACGGAGGAGCCTGGTGGGCTGCAGTCCATGGGGTCGCTGAGAGTCGGACACGACTGAAGCGACTTAGCAGCAGTAGCACAGATAATTAGAGGGCTTGAGAACTCTTTTTTTTTCTCTTCCTGAGCCCTGGTAAGAGTTCTGTGTCTGACCACAGAGAGAGCATTGTCCTTGTCCAGCTTTCTGCTCACACAATAGCTGCTGTTTATTGCCCCTTCTTCAGGAGGCAGGTGGACTGGCCCACAGTAGTGATGCAAACAAGTTGCTGCTGCTGCTGCTGCTCATTAGCTTCAGTCATATCTGACTTTTTGCGATCCCGTGGACTGCAGCCCACCAGACTCCTCTGTCCATGGGATTCTCTAGGCAAGAACACTGGAGTGGGTTGCCATGCCTTCCTCCAGGGTATCCTCCCGACCGGGGATTGAACTAAGGTCTCCTGCATTGCAGGCAGGTTCTTTTACCTCTGAGTCACCAGGGAGGCCCTGAAAACAAATTGATCTTGGCTTAATTAAATATTGTGGTCTTTGTCAAATTAGGAGTGACTTATTTAAGGGAGATCCAAAGGAAGAAACTAAAATATTTACCTAGCAAAGGACAAAGCATTCTCATTTTCTTCTAAGGCTTCCTTATGACTTACATTCCCCACCCCACCCCCAACCACAGTAATTTTATATGTATACATACAGTTCAGTAGCATCAAGTACATTTGCATTGTTGGGTGTACTGGTTTTATTTTTATCTTCTTCGTTTAGGGTCTATAAATCATTCCAAATCTTGATTATATCAACCACTGTTTTTAGCTAGTTCTCCCATATTTGTATGATTTGTAAATAGCAGAATCCTTCCATATCTGTGCCTAAACATGAAGATTAAAATAAATAATAGAACAAACCTAAAGACAATGGAGATTGAGACAAGTTGATAGCAAACTATTAATTCACATCCGATGAGTAGGGTTTTAAACAAATGCAATGGACTATATGCCATTATCAATTGCATTTGGTTAAAACCCTACTCAGAGGATGTCAATTAATGGTTTGCTATCAACCTATTTCAATCTCCTTTGTCTTTCAGTTCAGTTGCTGTGTCTTTGAAAGTGAAAGTGAAAGTGAAGTTGCTCAGTTGTGTCTGACTCTTTTTGACCCCAGGGACTGTAACCTACCAGGCTTCTCCGTCCATGGGATTCTCCAGGCAAGAGTACTGGAGTGGGTTGCCATTTTCCTTCTCCAGGGGATCTTCCTGACCCAGGGATCGAACCCTGGTGTCCCACATTCCAGGCAGATGCTTTAACCTCTGAGCTGTCTTTAGGTCCATTCTATCAATGCAATTGACTATATTCCATTATCAATGGGGGCTTTCCTGGTGGCTCAGTCTTTAAAGAATCTGCCTGCAATTCAGGAGACCTGGGTTTGATCCCTGGGTTGGGAAGATCCTCTGGAGAAGAAAAATAACAACCCACTCCAATATTCTTGCCTATGGACAGAGCCTAGTGGGCTACAGTCTGTGGGGTCGCAAGAGTCAGACACAACTTAGTGACTAAACCACCACCACATTATCAATTCAAATAATTTCTGTCTGTCAGATAGGTCTCAGGACTTCCCTGGGAGTCCAGTGATTAAGATTCTGTACTTCCACTGCAGGGGGCATGGGTTCAATCCCTGGTGGGGGAAATAAGATTCCATATGCTGTGCTGTGTGGCCAAAAAAAAGATAAGTCTCATCTTTGTTCTAATCCTGTTTTCCCAACAACCTATTCACACAAATGTTTCACACGCACAGCCCCTGAAATACCCAAAACAAAATTCCCTAAACCAGTTCCCTTCCTTACTTATGCCATTTTCATCAACACCTCCCCATCTTGTCTTGGAGAATGAAAAGTGCTATAGTCATTTTAACTCTCTCTTCCCTTCTTTCCCTATATCCTGACTTGCACTAAGCATTTTAGTTCAGAAATGTGTATGTCATGTCCCACACGGGAGATGACGATGCTAGATTGGTTGGGTAAACAAAAGAGGCTGCTTGTGCCTGAAAGTCATTGGCTGCTGATGGATAAGGGGTGCCCCACAGGCCCCAAGGCTTTGTGCACCAGTATCTCAACTGACCTGTAACACCTTGGCACATACAGCTGGGAAGTTCAAAATGTCTTCATAATGTTTTCATTATGTCTTTCTTCAAAGACATAATCTTTTCTTCAAAATGTCTCATATTTGGCCTTTTACTTCCATTTCTGCAGCTACCATCTTAGTCAATCCAGGTCATTATCTCACATTTGGATTATTGTTAACATCCTCTTCGGAGAAGGCAATGGCACCCCACTCCAGTACTCTTGCCTGGAAAATCCCAGGGACGGCGGAGCCTGGTGGGCTGCCGTCTATGGGGTCACACAGAGTTGGACACGACTGAAGCGACTTAGCAGCAGCAGCAGCAGCTAGGCAATGGCACCCCACTCCAGTACTCTTGCCTGGAGAATCCCATGGACGGAGGGGCCTGGTGGGCTGCAGTCCATAGGGTCCTGAAGGGTCGGACACGACTGAGCGACTTCACTTTCACTTTCACTAACATCCTCTTAACTGCTTTCCTTGCCTTTCCCCCAAGTTTGTCGTTGGTGGTGTCACTGACTAATCTATTTCCCCACTGCGTCTGGCATGAACCTGTAATTGTTTCCCATCACCAATGACAGTCAAACCTAAATTCTTTTGTCAATATTTCATTAAGGAAAAGAAATAATTTAGACCCATCTTACCTGTTAACCTTATCCCTTACAAATTCTTCCAACAACCTCAATTCAAGTTAAAATCACATATTCACTGCCTATCACCAACAGCATCAGATTTATTATATTTGTTCTACCTCCAGAAGATCCTGGTGGTAGTAGCGAATTCATAATTCCTTTAGAAGTTTGGTAGTCTTGAGGACCTACTATGTGTTACGCCCTGTGCTGGCTTTCACAGCAGTCTTTCCTGTTAGCTAATATTTTTTCAATTTTTTAAATAAGAAAGTTGAAACATAATCAACTTGGTCAAAAAGAAAAAATGATCATTAAGTGAGGAGCTAAGCCTTCAAATTTCAGCCTAACTTGAGACAACACATTCTTTCTACTGCCTTTGTCCAATGTGAGTTTAGCTTATGCTGAACCCACAACATTTCTTTCCAAACTACCAATTGGGCAATTAAAATTTTGCTATCATGTGATAATCTTTTGACTGTTTTTTGTTAGTCTCTGATTCTTACAATTTTATGTAGCTGTCTGCCTGTTTGTCTTCTGTCATCTGTCCAACTGTGCTGAGAAACTTTGACTGCAAAACCTGTGTCCCTTATAGATCTTAGGTGTCACTTGTCTCTGTGGATATGACATATCAGTTTCTGAATTTTTGCCAAAGCATCATAGTACCTTTGGCCCGCCTGTGCTATGTAACACTGAGTCCAAGTAATCGAATTTACATTAATAGCCTTTATTTTCTGCATTTGCCTTTACTCTTTTGCCCAGTTACTTAATAGCTTAATTTTTCAGTTCATAGATTATAATATCAAAAAGCCCCAATGCTTCCTTTAGCTTATGATAGTCCAGGCTGTCTGGCAGATTTTACAAAAAAATTGGTCACTTTAAATGAGAGATCTAGTTCCATAAATCTTCTAGTAATTATTTCCAAATCTATTCTTAACTTCTGAGCAAAGTAAGTAGTAAGCTAAGTTCTCATTAACCCAAATTTGGGCCTTCATAACAATATGACTAATATAATTTCATATAAAAGTATCTTTTAAAATTCCATTACATGCCCAGAATTTATGATGCTGAGATGTTTAGAAAACAAAGGTATGGTGTGTGATTCTGGCCCTCTAGAATGGCACTACCCAATTATGTAGCCACTAGCCACATGTGGCTCTTTAAATTTTAATTAGTGAGATGTAAATAAAATTTAAAATTCAGTTCCTTGGCTGAACTAGCCACATTTTAGCGCTCAGTAGTGGAATATGGTTAACCCACTCCAGTACTCTTGCCTGGAAAATCCCATGGACTGAGGAGCCTGGTGGGCTGCAGTCCATGGGGTCGCTAAGAGTCAGACACAACTGAGCGACTTCACTTTCACTTTTCACTTTCATGCATTGGAGAAGGAAATGGCAACCCACTCCAGTGTTCTTGCCTGGAGAACCCCAGGGACCGGAGAGCCTTGGTGGGCTGCCGTCTATGGGGTCGCACAGAGTCGGACACGACTGATGCGACTTAGCAGCAGCAGTGGAATATGGTTAATGGCTACACATAAGATAGCACAGGTATAGAGCATTTCTACATTACGAAAAAAAAAATAAAACCTATTAGCACTCCTCTAAAAGTTTATAAGTAGTTCTGTTGAAAAATATATGTTTGATGCAATTCATACCAACTGATGATATATTATGGAGAAGGAAATGGCAACCCACTCCAGTATTCTCGCCTGGAGAATCCCAGGGATGGGGCAGTCATAGGCTGTCGTCTATGGGGTCGCACAGGGTTGGACACGACTGAAGCGACTTAGCAGCAGCAGCAGCAACAAATGATATGTTAACTACAAGTTCTGAAAAATAAGCTAATTTAGGGCTTTATTCGCCACTTTATTCAACACCTGGTGCATAAGAAGTGCTCAGAAGTGTTTAACAAGTGTGTGTAGAATAAAGATGGCAGCTCCTATAGGGACACTCAGTTGTCTGCCACAAAAATATTATAAAAAAAAACCTAAATATTTAAGTGGCTTATGAGTAAGCAGGCTTTTCTATACACAAATAATCTACATTTCATGAATTCTACCAAATTCTAAATGCAGATTTGTGGCAAATTGTTGACAATCCCTGTGCCCTACTGGGACAGCTGTAAAGGACATCTGCATCAAATCACCCCGGAGTTATTTATTTTCGAAATGTGCACTGACCCACTTCTAAGCCCAAAGGGTAGAAATGTCACCTTTGTTCACATCTCAAGAAAAATATTTTTAAGATCCAGTGCTGACTGGGAAAGAAAAAGCTGTTCTTTGGGGTCTTATCCATAATTCCCTCTTCATTTCAAGCTTTCTGACAGTCATCACTTCTTGCCTCCATTCTAGTCGTAAAACAAACAGGAAAGCAATTCCATTGCTTCACCAGCCAATTGGCCTCTTTTCTGCCATAGAATTTAAATTGATTATTCAATTTGTGTTTATGAACTCTGTGGTTTTGTTATTACTTGTTCATATTTCAAGGACTATGAGCTTCTTGGCACAATAGGACTGTTTGATTCAGTTTTATAATCCCATTTCCTGGGACAAGGCCCCACAGGAGATAACCATTAAGTTCGTTTGTTTATCAATAAATATTTTAAAATACATAAACTAAGCTAATATATGTGCTAATTATCAAATGTATCTAAGATTAATATTTCTCCTTACCTGAAATTAAGTCTAAGACAATCATATTAATAATAAAACATAACTAATTAAAAACAAAACAACCTCTATGAGTGACCTTTTTTCAAATTCCTCCTTACTTCAGTTCAGTTCAGTTGCTCAGTCATGTCCAACTCTTTGTGACCCCATTGACTGCAGTAAGCCAGGCTTCCCTGTCCATCACCAACTCCCGCAGCTTACTCAAACTCATGTCCATTGAGTCGGTGCTGCCATCCAACCATCTTATCCTCTGTCCTCCTCTTCTCTTCCCACCTTCAATCTTTCCCAGCATTGGGGTATTTTCCAACGAGTCAGTTCTTCGTATCAGGTGGCCAAACTATTGGAGTTTCAGCTTCAGCATCAGTCCTTCCAATGAACATTCAGGACTGATTTCCCTTAGGATGGACTGGCTGGATCTCCATGCTGTCCAACGGACTCTCAAGAGTCTTCTCCAACACCACAGTTCGAAATCATCAATACTTCGGCACTCAGCTTTCTTTATAGTCCAACTCTCACATCCATACATGACTACTGCAAAAACCGTAGCCTTGACTAGACGGATCTTTGTTGGCAAAGTAATGTCTCTGCTTTTTAATATGATGTCTAGGTTGGTCAAAGCTTTTCTTCCAAGGACTAAATGTCTTTTAATTTCATGGCTGCAGTCACCATCTGCAGTGGTTTTGGAGCTCCCAAAAATAAAGTCTTTCACTGTTTCCCCATCTATTTGCCATGAAGTGATAGGATCAGATGCCATGATCTTAGTTTTCTGAAAGTTGAGTTTTAAGCCAACTTTTTCACTCTCCTCTTTCACTTTCATCAAGAGGTTCTTTAGTTCTTCTTCACTTTCTGCAGGGTGGTACCATCTGCATATCTAAGGTAATTGATATTTCTCCTGGCAATCTTGATTCCAGCTTGTGCTTCATTAATCACTGGATCATTGAATGATCACAGGATCATTCAATCCAATCCAACATTTCTCATGATGTACTGTGCATATAAGTTAAATAAGCAGAGTAACAACATACATCCTTCATGTAGTCCTTTCCCTATTTGGAACCAGTCTGTTTTTCCATGTCTAGCCCTAACTGTCGCTTCTTGACCTGCATACAGATTTCTCAGGAGGCAGGTTGGGTAGTCTGGTATTCCCATCTCTTTCAGAATTTTCAATAGTTTGTTATGATCCACACAGTCAAAGGCTTTGGCATAATCAATAAAGCAGAAGTGGATGTTTTTTGGGAACTCCCTTGCTTTTTCAATGATCCAACAGATATTGGCAATTTGACCTCTGCCTTTTCTAAATCCAGCTTGAACATCTGGAAGTTCACAGTTCACATACTGTTGAAGCCTGTCTTGGAGAATTTTGAGCATTACTTTGCTAGCATGTGAGATGTGTGCAATTGTATGGTAGTTTGAGCATTCTTTGGCATTGCCTTTCTTTGGGATTGGAATGAAAACTGACATTTTCCAGTCTTGGGACCACTGCTGAGCTTTCCAAATTTGCTGGCATATTGAGTGCAGCACTTTCACAGCATCATCTTTTAGGATTTGAAATAGCTCAACTGGAATCCCATCACCTCTGCTAGCTTTGTTCATAGTGATGCTTCCTAAAGCCAACTTGACTTCACATTCCAAGATGTCTGGCTCTAGGTGAGTGATCACACCATTGTGATTATCTGGGTCATGAAGATCTTTTTTGTATATTTCTTCCATGTTTTTTTGCCACCTCTTCTTAATATCTTCTGCTTCTGTCAGGTCCATACCATTTCTGTCCTTTATAGTGCCCATCTTTGCATGAAATGTTCCCTTGGTATCTCTAATTTTCTTGAAGAGATCTCTAGTCTTTTCCATTCTATTGTTTTCCTCTATTTCTTTCTTTCTTCCCCTTCTTCAGGGGATCTTCCCAACCCAGGCATCAAACCCAGATCTCCCACATTGCAGGTGGATTCTTTACCAGCTGAGCCACAGGGGAAGCCCATAATTGAAAGTTGCTCAGTCATGTCTGACTCTTTGCAACCCCACAGACTATAGAGTCGATGGAATTCTCTAGGCCAGAATATTGGAGTGGGTAGCTTTTCCCTTCTCCAGGCGATCTTCCCAACCCAAGGATCAAACCCAGGTCTCCCACATTGCAGGTGGATTCTTTACCAGCTGAGCCACAAGGGAAGCCCAAGAATACTGGAATGGATAGCCCATCCCTTCTCCAGTGGATCTTCCCAACCCAGGAATTGAACCGGGGTCTATGGGGTTGCACAGAGTCGGACGCGACTGAAGCGACTTAGCAGCAGCAGCAGTCCTACATTGCAGGCAGATTCTTTACCAACTGAGCTATCAGGGAAGCCCAGATTCCTCCTAGCTCTCTGCAAAATCAGACTATCTGACATATGTGTGCTGTGATCATGGGGACTTTATAATGGAACTAGGTAAAAGATTCTGTTAGAATACCTAGAAACAAGCCAGGAAGCCTGGATATCATACATTTGTCTATTTAGTTAACCTGAAGAATCATCTATAGATAACAGGAAACCCCACATCCCCTGGAAATACATCTGCCCCACATAAAGCCAGAGAAAGGCTAGAGCAGAGATTCTCAATGTATGGTCTGAAGACCCCTGGGAATCACCAACTCCTTTTCATGGACTCCACAGGATCGATGCTATCTACATAATACTAAGATGTTATTTGCCTTTTTTATTCTCATTCTCTCATGAATGTTCAGTGAAATTTTTCAGAGACCCCAAAATTATATGAAAAAGCTAATGTTATACTTCCCTTTTCCATATATATATCTATATGAGGCCATATTTCACATATTTCACCCCCCAAAAAAAGAATATGTCACCACAGATTGAATGTAGGCCAAATAGGAGAATATAGCTGTTTTCTACTACCCATACATTGAAGACATTTACAAAAATGTAAAACAGTGCTATGCTTCTCATTAAATTTTTTGTTTTAGAAAACATATTTTTCATAAAAGTGTTATCTATGCTAATATGTAATAATTTACTATTGTCATTTTAAATGAATTAATAAATGAAAATGTTCTCAGCTACTATCCACATTAGTCAAAACTATTTAGGATCTTCCAATATTTCTTTTTATTTTTTAAAGTATAGTTGATTTACAATGTCGTATTACTTTCAGGTATATGAGCTCAGTGATTCAGCTGTGTGTGTGTATATATATATATATATTCTTTTTCAGCTTCTTTTCTTTTACAGGTTATTACAAAATATTAAGTATAGTTCTCTGTGCTGTGCAGTAGGTCCTTGTTGGTTATGTATTTTATGTATAGTGTATAGTATGTATGTGTTAGTCCCAAACTCCTAGTTTATCCCTACTCACCCCTTTCCTCTTTGGTAACCATAAGTTTGTTTTCTATGTCTGTGAGTTTATTTCTGTTTTGTAAATAGGTTCATTTGTATATATACATATGTATATATATTTAGATTCCACATATATGTGATATCATATGACATTTGTCTCATTTGTCTTTCCCTGGCTTACTTCACTGAGTATGATAATCTCTGTGTCCATCCATGTTGCTGCAAATTGCATTATTTCATTCTATTTTATGGTTGAATAGTATTCCATTATATATATGTACCAGATTTTTATCCATTATCCACTCATCTGTTGATGGACATTTAGGTCGCTTCCATGTCTTAAGTATTGTAAATAGTGTTGCAATGAACATTTTTAGGTGTGCAATGTAGTTTTGAAATCAAAAGCTTGAGAATCTTTGTACTAGAATATGGTGAGTATAAACAAAATTAATGGCCTCTGGATAATGATTAACTGAAGAAAGAAAAGAGCAAATTGAACCCTGTTTCTAAGCAGTCTTGACTAGAAAACTTTGCTAAAAATGCTGACCACTGTTATTTATCTAATCAACTAATTACCCATAGCTCTTTGGAGGTTGCATCTAAGTCTTTACTCTTTTCTCATAAACCAAACCATTCATTTGACAAATAGTTGCCAACCCTTTCCAGTTGCATACAAATTGTTTTATTTCATAAAATATTTAAAATGTCATACCTACAATGGTTTTAAATTACAATTCAGTTTTTAAATTGATTTTTATTGGAGTGTAGTTGATTTATAATGAAGTGTTACTTTCTGCTATATAATAAAGTGAATCAGTTCTACATATACATATATTCATTCTTTTTAAAATTCTTTTTCCATATAGATCATTACAGAGTACTGAGTAGAGTTCCCTGTGCCTTACAGTAGGGAATGACAATTCAATATTAATTTGAGAACATGGCATGTCTGTTTGCAACTTGGGCTGAGTGTGGTCACAGCATATGATTGCTACTTGTGAGACTTGCTGCAAATGTGAGTTATTGCAAAGAGAATGGATAGACTGATGTCCAAATTAACCCTGACTATCTTTCCAATGGCTTACTAGTCTGTTTAGCTTCACAGGATGTACTTTTAGGTAATATAGGCTATTAGGAACATTTATATTAAATTGATCCCTTTTATACAAGAATGCAATGTTCATTTTAATAAAAACTGACTATTGAAGAGCACTGGTATTCATCTACATGTGCCTGTGTGTGCATGTGGGTGCATGCACACGTGTGTGTATGTATGTGCATGTTCTCAAATAGATATCTTTCAGACTCCTTCTTTCAATCAGTCTTATCTTAGGCTCAGAGAAGGTTTGCCACCGCTAATTGCTCTACACGAATCCATGTCCCAAGATTCCAGACTAAGTCAAACTGTTTAATGATGTACTTCTCTGCTTCCTGAAGCTTGTCTTCTGGCTTGTCTCCTGCTTATAACCACTTTTAAAGTCTCATCACCTAAGTAAAAAATCTGTTATTATTTTGGTGATCCAACCTTGCCTTACCCGCCTTCAAAGACCACACCGACAGTCATGTGGTCTAATGACTGCCACCCAGCCGGACAGGGTGCAGCTGGGAATTGCTGACTCTGTGAGACTATAGACTTCTCTGTCTCAGTTCCCCACTCAGTGGAGAGAAATACTTATCTGTTTGTCTGCTCATCTCCCAGAATTATGTAGCCTCTGAGATCCTCCTTATTAGCATGCTTTCTCCCGTTGTTTCCACCATTCTCATCTTTCACCCCGCCAAACCCTGCCTGCTCCTCAGGCAGTATTTCAGGATCACTCCAAGTGCACAATAATTTTTCTTGTCTGGACTTCTTATTTGGTGCTTGAAATACACTGCCTGTAACAATCATTATACTACAAATTTTCAAAAAATGTGTTGTTCTTCCCCAAATAGCCTTGAGTTTCTTGAGAGTGGAGATTTTGCCTTATTCATCTTTGATTATAGAATTCCTTGTAGCCTAAAAAGTACTCAGTACAGATGCAAAAGACTGACTCAACATTTAGTCCATACATTCCATGTGCCAAGCACCGTGCTAAGTGCCTTTGCAAAAATCATCTAATTTAATCCTTGAACTTGAGGCTCAAAATTAAGAAAGGACACATCCAAGATAACACAGAAATCCAAGAGCAACAACATTTGTGGCTGGAAACTAGAGCTGTTTGGCTCTGAGCCAAACTCTATTGTCTATTTCATCATACTGTCTCCCTTAGTAAATATTTCTTGATTAATAGCTCTCACTCCTCCTCATCTTTATCTTCCTCCTCTCCCTAATCAATATCGATCAATATCATGATATAAAATGAGTATATTTTCCTCTTAAAATGAAAATATATTTGTACAAGATTATGTTGCATTCTTAGTATGGCTAGCCTGGGGCAAGCAGGAATCCCTGTCCTTCCGCTGACTCTATAGCAAAGTAATTTCAGATTGCTCTGAGGAGTCTTGGGAATTTCAAGGAGATGAATCCATAGGTTAGAGTAGGAGAAATGAGTTTCTGACACCCCAGCCTCTACTAGAGTGATTTTAACTTATGTCTACTATTAACACAAATTTCATTTAAAAGAAAGTCTTCTACAGCTTTTAAAACTTTTAAAATCAGCTATAGTCCAATCTTGGGCTTCCCTGGTGGCTCAGACAGTAAAGCGTCTGCCTGCAATGCGGGAGACCCCGATTCGATTCCTGGGTCGGGAAGATCCCCTGGAGAAGGAAATGGCAATCCACTCCAGCACTCTTGCCTGGAAAATCCCATGGATGGAGAAGCCTGATAGGCTGCAGTCCATGGGGTCACAAAGAGTCGGACACGACTGAGAGGCTTCACTTTCACTTCACTTTCATAGTCCAATCTCAGACCTTGGGTGCTGTGCTGTTACAGGCACCAGTCTCAGAAAGTGGTCAAAATATGGCCTAATCATTGCTAGGTGTCCCATGCTGTAGAGGTCGGAGCAAACACTGATCTAGGCAGGACTACCCCAGAGCCAGCCATATAGCTGTGAAGGGCAAATTCACTTCACCAACTTTATAACTTGAAAGATGCTACAGAAATTGACATGCGCCAAAATATTTCTGCTTTAGATCAGCGATGCCCGTATCTGAATGCTTATCCACAGGGCTTGAAAGTGAAAGTCACTCAGTTGTGTCTGACTCTGCAAACCCATGGACTATACAGTCCATGGAATTCTCCAGGCCAGATTACTGGAATAGGTGGCCTTTCCCTTCTCCAGGGGATCTTCCCAACCCAGGGATTGAACCCAGGTCTCCCACATTGCAGGTAGATTCTTTGCCAGTTGAGCCACAAGGGAAGCCCTTGAGATATTACCTTGAGGTATTACCCATATACCTGTTTGGAGAGGATCTCTTCAGCCCTTAGATCACTCACTTTGTATTTCTAAACCTGAGTGCTCTTATCTATAAGATCGACGTAATAATCATTCTTGCACTCATGCTCAGTCGTGTCTTGACTCTGTGCAACCCTATGAACTATAGCCCACAAGGCTCCTCTGTCCATGGGATTCTCCAGGCAAGAATACCTGGAGTGGGTTGCCATTTCCTTCTCCAGGAGATCGTCCCGACCTGGGGATCTAACCCATGTCTCCTGCATTGCGGGTGGATTCTTTACCTGCTGAGCCATCAGGGAAGACATAGCAGTCATATAAGGACTAAATTAGATAATATATAGGAAGTCTCATCTGCCTTGCCTGAAATATGTTAATCCTTCAATAAAACGTAGCCATAATTATCAATTTTACAAAGCAGGCCAAACATAAATTTAAAAAGTGCATCTCCAAGAATATACCTCAAACTCACTCCTCTTCGTCAGACTTTAAAGAGTTTAGGGTTCCAGCTGATTCTGCTGAGATTGCTGGTAAACTGATAGGAGAGTTCATAGTTTCTGGTGTCCTTTCATTTGGTTCTGAGTGATGGCTGGTTCCTCCTTGGGCTTTCTCCATTCACACTGCAGAGCCTGCGGGACAAATCAGCTTAGCATCTTGTGCACACATCCAGCCATCCCATATGGGAAAGCATAAACTCAGGCCCATCCCAATAAGGCTCATTGTCCTGCTAGTGTTTTAAGTTCTGCCATTAGTAAAAGAGTATCAGTCCTCATCTTCTAAAAGACTCAGCTCCCCATGCCTGAGATCCTAAACCCCAGATTATTTCCATCAGCCCCAGCTGCATACAAGCCCATGAAGCAGGATATTCAGTCCAAACTGAGCCCAGTCTTGTGTGGCAGCCATACCCTTCCTCACAGAGAGATGAGACCCTCTGCATGATGTCACCACAAGATAAAACCTCTTTACTATCCTGCTTTATTTTCATGCATTACTAAGGATTAGAATGGGCCAAAAGAACCTACCTAATTTCATAGTGAGAAAAGGCTGTGTTTAGCTAAAATCCCCAAAGACTCATCAATTGTAGTACTAGAACTGTGTTTTAAAATTTTATTAGCTTCCAAAATAAAAAAAGAGGGAACATTACATCATAAGGGAGGGATCTTGCTTTATTAGCTTCCAGAGTCAGAAAAAAGAAAAGGGAAATTATATCATACATAAGAAAGATCTCACACATTTTCTGCCTTGTATTTTCCTTTCATAACCTCTTTATTTAACTACTGGGAAATTAAGGGGAAACTCACCATATCAAAAAACATTGACTCTAGTGACTTAAAATTAAAATCTGTGGTTTTTCATCTTCAGGAAAATGAGAGCTTATACTTCTACTTCTGCTTTCTTCAGTTCTGTAGGCAACAACAATTCCAAAGTTTTCATGTCCAGGACATGGAACACTTTCGGGAGGTAGAAGTAATATTTTGCTTTGTTTATTTTTGAGAAATGTTTAAAATAGGGGGAGGGGGGAAGCACAAAGAAGTATACAACAAACACCAATGGATCCATAACCAAGACTTTTGTTACATTTGCTTGAAGTCTTTTTTAATATGTAAAGAGTAAACTGTATACAGAAAGTTGAAATCAGTCATCATTCCTCCTCAGGCCAATTTCCCACCATGGCTTCCCAAAGACAGTCTCCATCATGATTTCACTGTGATTCTCTACCCACCAAGGTCAGTGCTGGCTTGTCCTGACTTGTGTGGCCAGGATCCCAAATCTCAGAAGATGGAGATGATAATTCCTCCAGTTAAGAGTCACCCACTGCTACTCACTGGATCTTTCACCTCATATCCTGATCTGGTCACTCTAGGCTCTGTGTGTATCAAGAACAGACACAGCCTACATGGCAAGTCCAAGCCTTCTGTTCCCTACTTCCCATTTGGCCTCCTCAAGGTGAAAGGTGAAAGCTTTCCCCAACAAAAGACACTGTAGGTCAGTCTTGTTGGATTTAAGAGACACAAACCTGCAAGAGAATCCAGGAGAATTTCAAGAGTTCTTGACCTCCATCTCATGAATTGCAAATAAAACGACTCCTCTGGCTAGGGAGGTGATTTAAATGATTAAGTATGCATGCCTGCATGGTAAGTCACTTCAGTCATGACTGATTCTTTGTGACCCTATGGTCGGTAGCCTGCCAGGCTCCACAGTCCATGGGATTCTCCAGGCAAGAGTAGTGGAGTGGGTTGCCATGCCCTCCTCCAGGGGAATTTTCCTAACCCAGGGATCGAACCTGTGTCTCTTGTGTCTCCTGCATTGGCAGGTGGGTTTTCTTTACCACTAGCGCTACCTTGGAAGCCCCACCTAAGTGTGAGCTGTGTGTGAGTGCTCAGTTAGCTTCAGCTGTGTCCGACTCTTTGCAACTTTATGGACTATAGCTTGCCAGGCTCCTCAGTCCATGAGATTCTCCAGGCAAGAGTTCTGGAGTGGGTTGCCATGCCCTCCTCCAGGGGATCTTCCCAACCCAAGGATAAAGCCTGGATCTCCTGCATTACAGGCAGATTCTTTACCACTGAACTACCAGGGAAGCCTTCTGAGTATAGTTATAGCAAATCACAGCTCAGTGAAACTTCAGTTAATTTTTGAATCAGGTTTTCAGACTTTTCAAGGAAAGCCATAAATCTGAATAATTATGTGAAATCACTCTAGTTTTTACATGTTCCTCTTCAGCTAGACTCACCCAGTTGTTAACTTTTTGCCATGTTTTATGTATATGTATACTACCTCCCATGTAGCTCAGTTGATAAAGCATCTGCCAGCAGTGTGGGAGACTTGGGTTCAATTCTTGGGTCAGGAAGTTCCCCTGGAGAAGGAAATGGCAACCCACTCCAGTATGGGATCGCAAGACTCGGACATGACTTAGCACTATCTTTCTTTCTTTCTGTGTATATGTATAAATGATTTCCTGAACCAACGAAAGTAAGTTATGCAAATCATGACAATTCATCTCTAGAAATTTAACCATGTATCTCCTAAGAATAAGCGCCTTCTCCATTTTTAACTATAATCACACCTAAGAAAAGTAGCAATTTCTTTATCATTTAACTGCCCATATGAAAATTTCTCCAATTACCCCTGCATTATTTTATACATTGTTTTGTTCAAATCAGAATCCAGTCAAGATTTACATATTGTATTTCATTGTTATGTCTCTTTGGTATTTTTAATCTAGAAGAGTTCTCCTACCCTCTTTTTTTTTAAATTTTTATTGGAGCATAGTTGCTTTACAATGTTTTGTTATTTTATGAACACTCTTGTACGTAAATTGCAGCAAGATCTTTTTTGACTCACCTTCTAGAGTAATGAAAGTAAAAACAAAAATAAACAAATGGAACCTAATTAAACCTAAAAGCTTTTACACAGCAAAGGAAACTGTAAACAAGATAAGACAACCCTCTGAACAGGAGAAAATGTATGCAAATGATAAGGGATTAATTTCCAAAATAAACAAACAGCTCATGCAGCTTAATATCAGGAGCTTCCCCGGTGGCTCAGTAGTAAAGACTCTGCCTGTAATGTGGGATACCAGGGTTCAATCCCTGGGTCAGGAAGGTCCCCTGGAGGAGGCCAAACCCATTCCAGTACTCTTGCCTAGAAAATCCCATGGATTGAGGAGCCTAGCAGGCTACAGTCCATAGGGTCATAGGACACGACTGAAGCGACTTAGCATGCACACATGCACAGCTCAATATCAAAAATACAAACAACCCAATCCAAAAAATGGGTGGAAGACCTAAATAGATACTTCTCCAAATAAGACATACAGATGGCTAAGAGGCACATGGAAAGATCCTCTTGTGTCTTTTTAAACTATTTTTAATTGTTAGTAACAAATATGATTTATATAAATTTGTGTATGTGTGTGTACACACCCACACACTCACTCATAGGCAACAAAAGCAGGTCCACAAGTCAGCTTCATACTGTGTGTGTGGGGGGTGGGGGAAGGGGGTGCATCTCTGTACCCAGGTATAGTCTGTCAAAGGTCCCACTTCCAAAAGCAGAGTCAATATGGTCTGTCTTGGCCCATATTATGGGCCTCCCTGGTGGCTCAGTGGTTAAGAATCTGCATGCAATGCAGAAGACCCAGATTTGATCCCTAGGTTGGGAAGAACCCTTGGAGAAGGGAATGGCAACCCACTCCAGCATTCTTGCCTGGAAAATCCCATGGACAGAGGAGCCTGGCGGGCTACAGTCTATGGGCTGCCAAGAGTCAGACACGTCTGAGCGACTAACACTGGTCCATGTTAGTGCATTCGATTATCAGGTACAGAAAGACAAAAAAAAGGAAATAGAATTCCTTTTCTCACTGCTATTACTGGAAGGTCTTAGCACCGCCTCTGTGCTAAACTCTGAGGAGGAGGTGGATGAGAAACACTTGGAAGAAGAATCTAGTTACAAATGCCCGTGGCTGGGCTCTACCCCAAACCTACTCAATCTGGAATTTCACTTATTTTAAAAACACCTCCAGCTATTAGTCTGAATATTAAAGTGTGAGGACGACTATTCTATAAACAGATAAATTAAGAATTGGACCCTAGCCCTGGAAAATTCTAGTGAAACTAAACCATAAAATGTTATCACTGACGCAATAAATCCTCTTGAAGCCCAGAGGGAAGATCAGAAAAGGCTTCATCGGGGAACATGGATTCTGAGTGGAGTTCAATGACGATATGGGTTAATCAATGAAGGAGGGGGGAACCTATGGAAATGAGAGAAGCAGATGCTCTGCCATGTGACGTCCTGCAGATTTGGCAAAGAGGATGAAGGAGAGTCTCATCTCATCCATGGTGAAGGGTTTCCATTTTTTTTTTTTTTCCTGAAGGATTGGAGAGCCACTGAAGGGCCTTAAGCAACCATGATCCAGTGGATCAAGGAAGAGCATGTTCAACAGGCCTGAGAAGAGAGGATTGGAGGCAGAGAAATTCCATAAGAGGCCACTGAAGCTACAGAGGCAGGAAGTGAGGGAGGCAATGCACTGGGGCAGGAGCCGAAGTGCTCAGGATAGCGAAGCACCAGGATGTTCGGGGAAATGTGGACCTGGGAGTCAGAGAAAGGAGGCTAAAGCTGTTTCTGGGCTCTCGATTCAGTCTCCTGTGAATCGGTGACTGTGGTGCCTGTTGGACATTTAGGTAATAACGTTCCTTAGGTGGTTACCTGGTCAGGAGAGCCGTGGTGAGAGCCTCAGACCCAGGAAAGGCGATGCAGTGAGCTCAGAAGGGGGTGAGGAGATGGCTGTGGATCAGACAGAGGGCGTGGCTGGATTTGCCTGTTAAAGAAAGCAAGTGGTTAACCCATTTGAATGGGTGGAACCAACCACAGGGGATGCAGGTTTTGCTGCTGCTCTGGGTCCTTGGCCAACATCCTCTCTCCAGTGGTCTCTCTCCTCTTCTCCAGTGGTCTTCTAAGTGGAGGACCCTCCAAAGGAGGGTTCAAGACAGTTTGTTGAAAATGAAGAGAAATTGTTATACATACTATACTTTTTTTAAAATCTCATATTTTTTACTTTTGTTTACATTTCATAATGGATAAAGTGTATTCCCAAAGTAATGTAGATGGATGGATGGATAGATAGATAGATATCACTAATAAATACCCAGATATTAGGAGCACACGCTCAAATATATACTTTTTGCTACCTACAACAGTGAAAAATCTTTAATGACCACTTTTCTGCATGACACAGCTCAGGAAAGGACTCAAGAAGGAGATGAGGGAACACGGGTAAAGGTCTTGCCGGCCCACTGCTCAGAGACCATTGGCCTCTTTCAAACAGTTCTGCTCACTGATAGAACCCCAAGTGACAGAAAAACTTGGAAGGTGTTCAAGTCCCCTGTCTTTTCCTGTTTTGAACATATGTTTAGAATCTTAGACACTCAGTGTTGGTAGAATCTTTGAGGTTGATTAACTCGTTTTCTGCTTTCCTGAGAAGCAAAAAGAAAAAGGCAGGTTTGAGAAGAAATTTGGGGTCTGAGGGAGAAAAAGGAGAAGAAAGTGGAGAAAAGCCACCCTTTCTTCACACATTAACCTAGAACTGGTCCTGAATCTTGCAGGTTATATTGTTTTTCTGGTTCTCTGACCTGTGTGCAGGCGTTTTGGGGGGTGGGGAGGAAGGGTGGGGTTGGGAGTTAGCTGTTAAAGTCAAGAAAAATAAGCAGAACCTGTTTCTTGACTTGCCTGCTACATGATCCGCTGTCATCCTAACTGCCAGTGTGTCTGGGAGTAGAGTGGTTTCTGACGGCAGGCGATGAACTCACTCCAGGAATACCCACCTTTGACCACCTGTGATCGTACGTCATTGGCTCAGGGACAGAACTCCTGGTGCCCAGGCGTATGTTATTAGCAGGGCAGCCCCGAGCTTTGGATTCATTTGTGCTTCATCTTGTGCTCCTCAGTGTGGAGCAGAGCGAGGCTCGGGCTCTCCTGCCAAAGGCACTCATGTGCTGAGCAAGCAGAAGGTAGAAGCCTGGGCCATCTGTCTTCACACTACACCCAGACCCTCCTGGGAAAGGAAGCCTTGGGATTGTGCGAAAGCCCAGCTTCAGGCCAAATCGTTTTCACTCCCAAACACGTTCTGACTTGTGTTCTGAGTAAATCTCAAGAGGCTTTAAAAGACACAGCAGAGTCAACACAGACATCAGAACCAGAATACCTCTCCTTGAGACACAGCAGGACTGGCCCTTGGCTTTGTGTCACTCACTCTTCTCAGAACTAGACTGTGGAGTTCATCATTTTTTATTTATTTTTATTTATTTTTAATTGGAGGATAATTGCTTTATAATGTTGCATTGGTTTCTATTGTGAAAAGTGAAAGTGTTAGTCATGTTAGACATGACATTCAGTCATGTCCGATTCTTTGCAATACCATGGACTGTACCTCTGTCCATGGGATTCTCTGGGCAAGAATACTGGAGTGGGTTGCCATTTCATTCTCCAGAGAATCTTCCTGACCCAGAGATCGAACCCAGGTCTCCTGAATTGCAGGCAGATTCTTTACTGTCTGAGCCATTTTTATTAATTCTGCACAAAAACATGAATCAGCCATAACTATATATATTTATATATGCCCTCTCTCTGTAGCCTCCCACCCTCCTCCCATCCCATCCCTCTAGGTCATCACAGAGCATCAGGCTGGGCTCCCTATGTTAAATAGCAGATTCCCACTGGCTACCTATTTTACACATGATAATGTATATATGTCAATGCTACTCTCTCAATTAGTCCTAACCTCTCTTTCCCCTGCTGTGTCCATAAGTCCATTCTCTATGTCTACGTCTCTATTCCTTCCCTGCAAATAAGTTCATCAGTATTATTTTTCTAGATGCCATAAATATGCATTAATATACAATACATCATTTTTTTTTAACTGAGGGACAATAAGAGTCATAATTGCTAAAGTGTAACAACAAAAATACACACAGTATTTTAAAGTATTTAGGGGACTTTCCTGGTGGCTCAGTGGTAAAGAATCTGCCTGCCAATACAGGAAACATGGGCTCCATCCCTGGGTTGGGGAGGTCCCCTGGAGAAGGAAATGATAACCCCCTCCAATCTTCTTACCTGGGAAATCCCATGGACAGAGGAGCTTGGCAGGCTACAGTTCATGGGGTCTCAAAAGAGTCGGACATGACTTAGCAACCAAACAACAAGAAAAACATTTTAATTTAGAATCAGAAAAGCAAGCTTGCTCACAGGCTATACGTATAAACAGGCCAATGCTATAGGCGGTGATTACCAAATGGGAGATAGGGTAAGATTGCTCAGCCTGGGGTAGAGGTGAGGATGGGATGAGAGGGATAGCAGAAGAATGTGCCTGGATTACAAAGACAGAAATTCTGATATCCTAACTAGGTATTGCTGCTGCTGCTGCTGCTGCTTCTAAGTCACTTCAGTTGTGTGCAACTCTGTGCAATCCCATAGATGGCAGCCCACCAGGCTCCTCTGTCCCTGGGATTCTCCAGGCAAGAATACTGCAGTGGGTTGCCATTTCCTTCTCCGAACTAGGTACTGCTACTAGAAATAATGAGTTGAAAAAGCTGAATTCCTCCATTCTCATCACATTACCTCCCAACTCACTAATTTTCCTCCTCTAGTATTTAATTTCCTTGTGTTGCACAACAAAATTGCCCAGGATGGGGAAGAAAAAGCCTGGTATTCAAGTGCACAAAGAATGAGCTATTCATTGAATCCTTCATCATTTGCTTAGAATTGTTCTTGCTGGGGGAGGAGCAGAGGGCTAAACATGTATTATAACATCCAGAAGCACTGAGGTGTTAGCTATGTTTCTGTAGCAGATGTAATATAAGAGAAAACATATGATTTAAGAAATTTTTAAATGATTGTAATTTATGGGAAGCTTTAGGGAGTAGGTACAAAAATAAGGAAAAATAGATATTCAAATACAAACCCCATGTTACATTACTGATTTCTTTTTTTTTTTTAGTTTTATTTATTTATTTATTTATTTATTTATTTTTAATAGAAGGATAATTGCTTTACAGTATTGTGCTGGTTTCTGCCAAACATCAACATGTCATTATTGGTTTCTTAAAAAAAAGAAAATTGTACAACGAATTCTTTCAAACTCTACTTTCTGTTAATGCCATTTCAAGAAGGACTATATGTGAAGAAAAATAGGCACCTCTTATCTTGTATTATTTCCTCTAAATGAAGAGGAAAAATACTACTGCTATATGATGTCGTGAAAGCCTTATATTAATTTTCTGGCTCAGAAAATTAGCTACATATACCAAGAGCATATGGTAAAAGAGGTTTACACCAAAAGCAGTGGTCTTTGCTTTTGCACTTACTGATTACAAGCTACATAAGATAGAGGGGGAAAAGGAGACACAAACAACATTTTTATCATCATTATTATGTTATTGTTAGAAAATAATAATATATTCTTGTACATATTTTCCTTTATAAGGACTTTATAAAAACATTAGGGAAATTGAGTGTTTATTATTACATAATGATAAGCTCATCTCAAATAAGATAGATTTGAGTAAGTATCTATACTTCCCTGATTTCAGGAACAAATCATCATGTTACTAAACTGACTTCATGGCTTTTTATTATGAAATCTTCAAACCTATTCACACACTATCAGCAAGCACAGTTACCCTCCAAATCCAATCAAACATTCAATTTTTAAAATATAATCTTTCTAAATGTGTATATTTCTTCTCATTTGGAAAGCTAAATTTATGTCTACCCCTCAGAGGCAGACACTGCTACACATCTTTTCCTGAGATAAATGCATTAAAAAAGCATCCGCCCCAAAAAGCCATCCTTGGCCTCTAATAAATTAATTCATTTCACAATATTTATAAAGTGCCTTCTGTGTGACAGACATGTATATACCAGAAACTTGGATTCAAAGACAAAGAAGCCACAGTCCACCCTCAAAGAGCTCAAGGTCTAGAGGGAGAAACAGATTCCAATTAAAAGCACTGAAGACAAAGGAAAGCCAGCCGCCTTCTCCAGCCTTTAGGGACTGAGGTTAGACGTGATCAATCTACACGGGGCTTTGGAGCACCAGCAGGAGTGAACCAGAAAGAAAAGAGAGGGCGTATCTTCCAAGAAGACAGGGCACATTCTGGGTCATGGCAGATTTTGTTTCATTTTGCATATCGGGAAGAAGTTGTTGGGGAGAGGAAACATAAGACTGATTTTTAAAAGTTAACATTTTGGGAGACTTCCCAGGTGGTCCAGCGATTGAGACTCTGTGCTTCCAAGGCAGGGGACTTAGGTTTGATTCCTGGTCAGGGAACTAAGATCCCACATGCCATGCAGGGTAGCCCAAAATAAATAAACTAATTCAAAAGTTAACATTTTTCTCCTCTCTCTTTCTCTCCTTCGTAACCATCCCATAAAATCCAAGGATGGTCAAGGTGCTCCCTAGTGCCAGGATCCAGCCTCCTTCACCTCTGGCTCTGCCATTGCTAGGGCATTAATAAGCCCTAGTTATCAATGAACCTGAACTGCTTAGGCCTGCACAGCCTTCTAGGAGAGAAAAGCATCACAGGCCCAGCTTAAGAGCACTAGGCAGAAGCTCTACAGATCTCCTCCACCTTGATCCCACTTGGCCTGAACTCAGTCACATGGCCCCAGCTAGTGTCAAGAGGGGCTGGAAAATATCCTATTTTGTGTAGTTCTATGCCTGGCTGAAAAGCAAGAATTCTCTTCCTATAGAACAGGTGTTGGCAAACTTTTTTCTGCAAAGGGCCAAATAGTAAATATTTCAGATCACACACAGTCTTTGTCAGGGCTTCCCTGATGACTCAGTGGTAAAGAATCTGCCTGCAATGCAGGAGACTGGTGTTCCATCCCTGGGTGGGGGAGATTCCCTGGAGAAGGAAATGGCAACCCACTCCAGTATTCTTGCCTGGAGAATCCCATGGACAGAGGAGCCTGGTGGACTACAGTCCATAGGGTCGCAAAGAGTCGGACACGACTAAGCAACTATCACTCACTCACTCACAGGCTTTGTCATGTATTATTGTTCTTCTTTTTTGTTTTTCTTACAACTCTTTAAAAATGTGAAACCCATTCTTAGTTTGAGGCTCTGTAAAACAGGTCATAAGTCAGACTGGGCACACAAAGTGTGTCAAGCCTATGGAAGAAAAGAAAAGTATTTAAGAAGAAAAGTGCCCATTCCCAGCATGAACTCTACAAGATTATAAACCACTTTGGAGGAAGAGATTTGCCTCGTTCACCTTTCGAGGCTAGCACAGTGCTTGGTCCACAGAGTAGATGCTTAATGTGGATGAGTGATGAATGAATGAATGAATAGATGGAAGATAGGGGAGATTAATAGCTACCATTTCTTATAATCCCATTTTGTGCCAATGATAGTCTCTTAACATAGATTGTCATTTGAAGACCCCATTTTCTCCAGAGCTTGAAAAAACCTCTAGCCAAGAGCAGACAAGTGAATCTGCTGGGTTTTCCACCTGCTTCACCCCCTTAGCTTCCTAGAGTCAAGCAGCCCACTTCACCTCCCAACCACAGATGCAATTGGGTCCCAAATATTAGGGAGAGGACCTCCCTAATCACAGCTCCTTGTCCTTGACCTCCACTGCAGGCGGACAATCCCGGGAGTGCAAGGTTACGGAACCAAAGACCTTCCAGGTTCCTCCCTTTGACAGCCATAGCGGCAGCAGGAAAGCTTTGACTTGGTTTCACCCTTTTAAATATCACATGCTTGGCGGGAATGTCAGCAGAAGCCTTCAGGCTGAGTAGACACTTTTTAGTTCCCCTCTTCCTCCTCCTTCTTACACAATATCCTGAGGGCATAAGAGGACTTTTCTTGTCTAAATCAGCCTGGTGGGGTGGGGTGGGGTGAAGCGTGGATCACTCAACCGTTCCCCTGGACGTCTCCTTGCCAGGGCTCAGAAAGTGCCACAGGGCTTGGACTCTCCATCCTGAGCAGACACAACAGCCCAAAGTGAGGAGTGGTCCAGTCCCTGGCCCCTGGAAGACCTCCTCAATGAAACCAATCTCCCACTTCATTCTGCAGGAGTCAGGTAACAGCTCTGCCCAGGTTTCCTCTTTCAAATCAACATGGGATTATTTTTTTTTTTCCCAGCAGGAAAATGTACTGCCTCCAAATTCTGGCAGCACAGATTGTGCTGGCTGGAATCATTGACAGAAAGGCATGTTTTGTTGGCAAACAGCAGGAGAGGTGGACATCAGACACCACAGCTCAGTTTCATTGTAGCCAGAGGGTGATAAGCAGATAAAAATGTGTCTGTCATTTGCTCTAGATGGGGCTTCTCATACATGGCTCTTCAAACGTCTGCTGTTGCTAGCTTTAAATGAAGTCTTGCAACAAAACCGGAACCACAGTCCTAATTGAGCACAGATGATTGATTTCAGTCTTGGCTCCTGACAAGCCTGGTCTTACACTTTTGATGAAGAGGAGCAAATTTCATTTTTTTCCCCAAAGCTTAAGAGCTGACAGGAAGTGGGGATTCATGTGAAATTCCTACACAGACTAGGGAAAGGGGGCCATGCTACCATCAACCCTGCCTTCTCAAAAGGAATTCTGGCAAAGTGGGACCAATGACAAGGGCTACAAGTCATCTGAGGAAATCCAAAATTTAGTTGATGCCTTTGTCCCTCTTGTATGAATTAGGGTCTCTCATGAAAATATCACAGTGTTTTTTTCCCCACGACACCCCTTTAACTAAACTTACAATGAGGTAATTAAAATGGACCTCTTACTCTGCCTCCCACCAACAGCATGACTCTGGGCCAGTCACCTAACCTCTCTGTGCCTCAGTTTCCTCCACTGAAACAATGAGAATAATAATAGTACTTACCTCCTAGGTTTGTTGTGAGTATAAAATTATACATACTTATTGGGTATTAACAGTAATAAGTATTATTAAAGATCACTAATATGTGCTGCTTTTAGTATTTTGACATTAGAGATTACTCTGTGTAGAAAAATAGATGGGTTTATGAACATAAGACATAATCATGCCTTTGCTTTTATGTACAGGCTGAGAGACTGTTGGGAAGGATTTTAGGTTGATCGAAACATGTATATACAAGGCAGGACACAAACTTTAGATATTCTGATGCTCCTAGAAATTAATGATAAATGAGGGGCAGGAGGACTAGATGGTTCCTTTCAATAAAACTATATCTTTTAAAATGCTCCATTAAAGATGATCGTGAATATCAATGGAATTTTAGTGTAAATTCATGGGACATTCTGGAGAAGTTAGGCTTCTGTTTCAAACAGAAATGTCTGGGAAGGACTTCATTTATCTTGGAAAATTATTTTAAAAGTTCAAATCCATGGTTTCTGCTTGTTATTTCCATCCATTAACTACCAGCTCACTTCAAAGGCTTCCCAGCTCCTGTAGGAATCCAGAGGCCCCTGCTCTGGACAGCGTTTAGTAAAGCCTGTTTGGGGGAAAATTCTAAAAGCTCCGGCAGCCTCATTGAGTAGTCACACCGCCACCTAGTGGCGCAAAGGCTAAATAAGTGCAAGCGATTGCCTTGAAGCTTGTTCTCGCCTTGTTGTTGCTGCTGCTGCTGCTGCTTAGTCACGTCTGACCCTGTGCGACCCCATGGCCTGTAGCCCGCCAGGCTCCTCTGTCTACGGGGATTCTCCAGGCAAGAATACTGGAGTGGGTTGCCATGCCCTCCTCCAGGGGCAGGACCCAGAGATCGAACCTAGGTCTCCCTCATGGCAAGCAGATTCTTTACCGCTGAGCCACCAAGGAAGCCCTCTAGCCTTCAGTTCAGTTCAGTCGCTCAGTCGTGTCCGACTCTTTGCGACCCCATGAATCGTAGCACGCCAGGCCTCCCTGTCCATCACCAACTCCCGGAGTTCACTCAGACTCACGTCCATCGAGTCAGTGATGCCATCCAGCCATCTCCTCTGTCGTCCCCTTCTCCTCTTGTCCCCAATCCCTCCCAGCATCAGGGTCTTTTCCAATAAGTCAACTCTTCGCATGAGGTGGCCAAAGTACTAGAGTTTCAGCTTTAGCATCATTCCTTCCAAAGAAATCCCAGGACTGATCTCCTTTAGAATGGACTAGTTGGATCTCCTTGCAGTCCAAATCATGTTTTCTTTCTACTATTGGAATCCCATGTTAAGGAGAAAAGTGGGGTGGGGTGAGGCAGAAAAAGAGAAGGAGAGAAAGGGCAAGTAGACAAGATCTTTCGTCGGTCTGAGGCATTAGTAGCGGCTGCTTCTGGGTGAAAATTTCTAACACCAAGAATGTGGAAGAAGACTGTGGTTCACTGGCAAAGTTAAAATTGTGGTCCCAGGGGTTTTGGTTAAGACCATGGTTCCAAAATCAAGAAATGAGTTTGAATGGGGCCTCTTCCATTCACCAGCTATGGACCTTGAGTGAATTACTGAACTGCCCCATGCCTTGGTTTCTTTGTCTATAAAATGGGGATAACAATAACTTCTTTGTGGTTTATTATGAGCTCCTAGCAAAGAAGGCAATCCATAGCATTATCTATTGTCATGGCTGTTTTTAAGAGGAAGATGCTGCAGAAACTGCTATCTCACAGGTCAGGTGATGCAGGACAGTGGGCCCAATGGCTGAGCAAATGGGACAACCAGATTCTGGTTCTGCCAAAAAGTAGCTGTGTGACCTTGGGTGGATCACATATCCTGTTTCCTTTCCTGCAAAATGAAGAGCTTGAATTCATTGATCATTAAGGTTATTTTTTCTTTCTCAAAACTGTAAATCTAAGGCAAGTCTTCCCATTAAAACTGGCCCACCTTTAAGGCTCATTTTGATCTTTCTTTTTACCAAAGCCCAGAGTCAAGGGTGTCCCAGGCGTTTATTTCTACAGCTGCTGGCAGATAAGAAATAGCCAGCAACTATAGATACAGCTATAGATACAACTACTGATACAGTTTTTGCTGTATCAGTCACAAGGAATAGACCAAATATATATTTGGTCAGGATGAGAACCCAATGGAAAGTCCTAGAAACTGAAGAATATTCCTCTGTCAGAAGCTGGTCTAGGATTTCTCATACGTTTGAAGAGTTCAGAACGTGTTTTGTTTTGTTTTTTATCTCTGCTAACTAGCCTCCTTAACATGACAGGAAACCAACAAAGCCTTTGAGCTGTACAAATTCAATATATACTTTATTAGTAGTGTTGCTAAGTCTGTGCCACCCGTGTTGGTTAAACTAGTACCTGATCTTGCTTCCAAGGGCCTGTAAATGCCACTGAAACTTACCTACTGCATATAAGTATTAATAATTCCCCATTCTGTTGTTCCAAGCCAGGGACCATTCCACTGGAGACACCTTGCTCTGGGATGATAACGATAGTGGCCCAGAAAAGATAATTATGAAACAATGCTTCCTGCCCTTCATCCTAAACAGCACCCATGCAGGTGCTCAGACATTTAGAAAAATCAGAACAAAGGCATCCTGGATCTTTGTGAGGGTGGGTGTATTAATTCCTTGTGGATCCTATCACAAATCACAAACTAGGTGACTAACAACAACAGAAATTTATTCTCTTAGAGTTTTGGAGGCTGAAGTTTTCAAATCAGGGTGTCCACAAGGCCACATTGTCCCCAAAGGCTCTAGAGGAAAATCCAGTTTTTGGCTTTTCCAACTTCTGGAAACTTCTGGGGCCTCCCTAGTGGCTCAGATGGTAAAAATCTGCCCACAATACAGAAGACCAGAGTTCGATTCCTGGGTCAGGAAGATCCCCTGGAGAAGAGAATGGTTACCTACCCCAGTACTCTTGCCTAGAGAATTCCATGTACAGAGGAGCTTGGCAGGCTACAGTTTATGGAGTCACAAAGACTCAGACACGACTGAGCAACACACACACACACACACACACACACAAAACTTCTGGCAGCCTCCAGCATTCTTTGGCCTGTGGCTGCATCACTCCAAGCCTGCCTCCTCCCTCACATGGCATTCTCATCCTCTCTGGTCTTTTCCTTCTCTGTATCTTATCTTACAGGGACACTAGTCCTTGGATTTAGTGCCACCTGGTAAATCAGGATGATCTCCTCATCTGATCCTAATTATACAAAATCCTCTGTTTCAAATAAGGTCACATGCACAGGTTCTGAGACATGGACATATATTTTGAGGTTGCTACCATTGAAATGACTCAGTTGAGTAGAGAAGACAGGGCAGACATTTAGAAAGACAAGCAGTCAGCCTCTGCACCCCAGTTCCATTCACCCATGCTGAATCAGTTAAAAAAAGGGAAAGTCACTCAGTCATGTCCGACTCTTTGCAAGCCCGTTGACTCTAGCCCACCAGGCTCTTCTGTCCCTGGAATTCTCCAGGCAAGAACACTGGAGTGGGTTGCCATTCCCCTCTTCAGGGGATCTTCCTGACTCAGGGATCAAACCCGGGTTTCCTGTATTGTAGGCAGTTACTTTACCATCTGGGCTACCAGGGAAACCCATGCTGAATCACGGTAACCCCCAAAGACATTCCAATCCTTGCTACTGAATCTCGGCAACTCAGTAAACATGTGAGGATAAGAGCAAGAGTGATCCAAGGTCCCAATGGTTTTGAATCATTTTTGTACCCAAATATACCAGGTGATGCCACACCTTCCCATTTGTACTGGCTGGGCTGGTCATTCATTCTCCATAAAGAAATCTTTGAAGAAACAAAACAGGATGCATTGGGACATTCAGCATGTGCAGCTTGAAAAAATCCCCAGGGTGATTCCACCACACCCTGTGCCTCTTACCTTCCTCTTTCCTTGTCTTAACCTCAAAGTAGACCATTCAAAATATCTGTATTTACTTCATCAGTCAAAAAATAACTTTAGTCAGTGACAAGCGTGCTTATACTTCTCAAGTCGTTTTTGTTTTTATTCATATTAGAAATTTGACACTGGCCCACTGTTGTGTTAGTCACACTTACATGTGTCATTTAAAATATTCTAGAAGTTAAAAAAAATTTTTTGAGTCGAAATTTCATCTGAGCAGTAAGATGTTTACATATAAGCTTGATATTATTGAAATACCATTTTTCCTCCCTTTCGAGACATTTTCTTTTTTTTAATTGAAGAATACTTGACTTATGATACTGTGTTAGTTTCAGGTGTACAGCAAATTGATTCAGAGAGATATATATATACACACACACATATAAATATATGATTTTTCATTACAGTTTATTATAAGACATTGGATATAGTTCCCTGTGCTCTACAGTAAAGCCTTGTTGTTTACCTGTTTTGTATATAGTAGTGTGTATCTGTTAATCCCATTTTTGTTGTTGCTTACTTGCTAAGTCAGGTCCAACTATTTTGTGACCCTGTGGACTGTAGCCCACCAGGTTCCTCTGTCCGTGGGATTTCCCAGGCAAGAATACCGGAGTGGATTGCCATTTTCTTCTCCAGGGGATCTTCCTGACCCAGGGATCAAACCCCCTCTCTTGCATTAACAGGCAGATTCTTTACCACTGAGCCTCCAGGATAGCCTGTACTCTTATCTCTTCCCCCTCTTTCTCCTTTGGTAGCCATGAATTTGTTTTCTATGTTCGTGAATTTGTTTTCTATGTTCGTGAGTTTGTTTCTGTTCTATAAATAAGTTCATTTTCATTATGTTTTAGATTCCACCTATAAGTACCATCATATGATATTTGACTGACTTCACTCAGTATAAGAATCTCTAGGTCCATCCATGTTGCTGCAAATGTCATTATTTTATTCTTTTTTAGGGCTAAGCTATATTCCATTGTATATATATATATAACCTCTTCTTTATCCATTCATCTGTTAATGGGCACCCAGGTTGCTTGCACATCTTGCCTATTATAAATAGCACTGCAATGAACACCCAGGTGCTCGTATCTTTTCAAATTAAGAGTTGTCATCTTTTCCAGATATATGCCCAGGTGTGGGTTTGAAGGATCATATGGTAACTCTCTTTTTAGCTTTTTAAGAAACCTCCACACTGTTCTTCATGTCGGCTGCACCAAATTGCATTCCCACCAACAGTGTGGGAGGATTCCTTTTTCTCTCCTTCCACTCCAGTACTTATTATTTGTAAGCTTTTTAATGGCGGTCATTTCAACTGGTATGAAGTGATACCTCCTTGCAGTTTTGCTTTGTATTTCTCTAATAGTGATCGTGAGCACCTTTTCACGTACCTGTTGGCCATCTGTATGTCTTCTTTGGAGAAATGTCTATTTAGGTCTTTTGATTATTTTTGATTTTTTGTTGTTGTTTTTACTGAGTTGTATGAACTGTTTGTATATTTTGGAGGGTTTCCTTGGTGACTCAGTGGTAAAGAATCAGCCTGCCAATGCAGGAGATGCAGATTCCATTCCTGTGTTGGAAAGATCTCCTGGAGAAGGGAATGGCTACTCACTCCAGTATTCTTGCCTGGAGAATTCCATGGACGGAGGAGTCTGGCAGGCTACAGTCCATGGGGTCACAAAGGGTTAGACACAACTAAGCAACTAACACTTTTCTTACTTTTCATCTTATATGTAAGTCTTCAAGCCATTTTGAATTTATTTTTGTGTATGGTGTGAGGGATGGAGTCATTTTGATTTTGCTCTTTCAATCACTGTAGCTTAGAAAAAAGGAAAAAAAAATCTTACTGTGTGAAAATATAAAAGCAATTATTTTCATTTTGGTTCACATCCTTCTTCAACTTCCCTGTGGTAGTGAACTTGAAGTTGCAGTCAGCTGAACAATCAACACTAGCCCCAGGGGACAATGGATAAACCAGAATGGTGCTCCAGACCCCTAAACCAACAGTTACAGGAGTCACGTCACTGACTGTAGAGAACAGCTCTTTGAGAGCAAAAGATCCAATGTAGTCATCTACTTAAACACCAACTCCTACACCAGACACACTTAGACCAAACATCAAAAAAAGCAGGCAGCATTGTTTGTCTTCTCTTAGCTGTTTCCCCTTTCCAGGTGACCTGTGATGTTGCAAAACCAGTCAGAATATTCTGGCCAGAGACCTACATCCCCTGTGTCACAGTCTGACTCCTTGTTCATGTCAGGGTATTGATAGAACAGATGTTAACACATCATCTGCAATGATGAGGGGTTCTTGAACTGAAGGTAAATTACTAGGGTTTGGTGGGAAATTTTTTGGATTAGAATGAGAAACAAAAAGTTCTGTATGTGAGCTGAGATGCTAAACTCCAAATACTAACTGTACAAGAAGGAAAGAAAGTCAGGATTCTATGATGTATTGAGAAGAACATGAGACTTAGAAAATCTGGGTTTGGATCTCCGTTCTACTATGTACTTGAACTCCGTATACCTTTCTGTAACAAGAAGAATTTACCAGGCTTTGGGAGGATCAAATGAGATATTATATGTGGAATTTTTGTTTTTAAGTGTGATTATTAGTTATAATAATAGAATTAGTAATGAGTATAAAATACCAAACTCCAGAATGTTTTTTGCCATATATACAAAAACAAAGAAAAATACTGAGATCATTTGTACCCTGGAATAAGCAATCTTAGTAAAGCACAGATTTTGAACTAGTTAGTGGCAAAGTGCCACATACCAAAACTAACACATTAGCAAGGAATCACTAGGACCCTCTGGAGAAAATAAAGAAATGCATGAATGAGTGCATATGTGAAAACCCAGAGCAGCTGAAGTCATGCAGCACCTTGAAAATTGAGGGCGCCTGAGAAAAGAGAGTGGCTAGGTATTAAGAGCAGGATATACACCATGGAAAGGTTGAAATTGAGAACATCACAGTTTTAATGAGAAAAGGTGCAACCGACAGTAAAGAGCCCCATGACAACAAACGTGAGAGAAATTGCTCATTTCATGGCAGAGTCTTGCTGCTGTGACTTCCAGGAGAGGAAAACAAGTGAAGTCAGGACTGTGGAGTGATTATATTATTTAATCCCGATTAAGAAATAGTGAGTGCATTTTCTTCCATGTTCAAAAGAAATGGAACAGAAATGGGTTGAGAAGAAAGAGGTATGGGGGAAGGAGTCCACATATTCTGTAAAGTGAGGTTTCAAAAATCATCCATCTCTCTGTGGATGGATGTGAATCTCCTATAACTTTCCATTTCTAATGTCTAGTTGTTTTATTTTTTTTTCCCCTCAAATCACACTCTGGCTCCCTCACTGACCGGCAGCTAGCTGCTGTCTTGATGGGCCTGTTGAAATCTTCCTCTTCTAAGTGGTTCTTGTCACACAGAACTTCTCCCATGCTGGGAAGGAAGTCTCTAGAAAACCCCACAGATGGCGTCCTCTCCCCACCCCCACCCACTCCATGTAGACCTTACCGTTTCAGTTTCTAACTTCCCTTCAAGGGCAGAAAGCAACTGCCAGGCTCGGTGACAACGTGTGTTTTCGTGTGTTGAGAGGGATGTGGGGGCTGAGAAAAAAAAGAGCAGAACATTTCTGTCCTGTTTTTCCTATGCCAAGGAGTATCTTTCTCAGCCATCAAGAATGTTTTGTTTCAAATTTCATGTGTTTGGCAGTGAGTTCTCTTTTGCTGGCTTATATTCTTTTCTATATGAAAATAGAATAGCCATTAGAAATAGTAGATGAAAATAAGATTTCTTTGGGCTGACACTTGGAGATACAGAAAAATGAAACGACTTATGTTGCATTACCATGTGGACATTAAACATTATCCTAAGATCCAAATAAGCCCCTAGAAAGAGATTTATAAAAACACTTCAATTATCTATAAGTTCATTAGACAAAATATAAATTCCTCAGAGATTACCCTCTGATTTCATATAGTTAATGCAGGCTAAGTGAATTATCTACTTTTGCTTTATTGACTACAACAAAGCTTTTGTTGTGTGGATCACAACAAACTGTGAAAAATTCTTTTTTTTTTTTACTGTGGTTTTTTTTAAAATTTTATTTTATTTAACTTTACAATATTGTATTGGTTTTGCCATATATCAAAATGAATCCACCACAGGTATACATGTGTTCCCCATACAGAACCCTCCTCCCTCCTCCCTCCCCATACCCTCCCTCTGGGTCGTCCCAGTGCACCAGCCCCAAGCATCCAGTATCGTGCATCGAACCTGGACTGGCAACTCGTTTCATACATGATATTATACATATTTCAATGCCATTCTCCCAAATCATCCCACCCTCTCCCTCTCCCACAGAGTCCAAAAGACTGTTCTATACATCAGTGTCTCTTATGCTGTCTCGTATACAGGGTTATTGTTACCATCTTTCTAAATTCCATATATATGCGTTAGTATACTGTATTGGTGTTTTTCTTTCTGGCTTACTTCACTCTGTATAATAGGCTCCAGTTTCATCCACCTCATTAGAACTGATTCAAATGTATTCTTTTTAATGTATATGTACCACAGCTTTCTTATCCATTCATCTGCTGATGGACATCTAGGTTGCTTCCATGTCCTGGCTATTATAAACAGTGCTGCGATGAGCATTGGGGTACACGTGTCTCTTTCCCTGCTGGTTTCCTCAGTGTGTATGCCCAGCAGTGGGATTGCTGGATCATAAGGCAGTTCTATTTCCAGTTTTTTAAGGAATCTCCACACTGTTCTCCATAGTGGCTGTACTAGTTTGCTTACTTAAAGAGATGGGAATGCCAGACCACCTGACCTGCCTCCTGAGAAATCTGTATGCAGGCCAAGAAGTAACAGTTAGAACTGGACATGGAACAACAGACTGGTTCCTAATCAAGACAGGAGTACGTCAATGCTATATATTGTCACCCTGCTTATTTAATTTATATGCAGAGTACATCATTTGAAATGCCAGGCTAGATGAAGCACATGCTGGAATCAAGATTGCTGGGAGAAATATCAATAACCTCAGATATGCAGACGACACCACCCTTACGCCAGAAAGTGAAGAAGAATTAAAGAGCCTCTTGATGAAAGTGAAAGAGGAGAGTGAAAAAGTTAGCTTAAAGCTCAAAATTCAGAAAACTAAGATCATAGCATCTGGTCCCATCACTTCATGGCAAATAAATGGGGAAACAGTGGCAGACTTTATTTTTCGGGGCTCCAAAATTACTGCAGATGGCGACTAGGGCCATGAAATTAAAAGACACTTGCTCCTTGGAAGAAAAACTATGACCAACCTAGACATCATATTAAAAAGCAGAGACATTAGTTTTCCAACAAAGGTCCATCTAGTCAAAGCTATGGTTTTTGCAGTAGTCGTGTATGGATGTAAGAGTTGGACCATAAAGAAAGCTGAGTGCCAAAGAATTGATGCTTTTGAACTGTGGTGTTGGAGAAGACTCTTGAGAGTCCCTTGGACAGCAAGGAGATCCAACCAGTCCATCCTAAAGGAGATCAGTCCTGAATATTCATTCAAAGGACTGATGCTGAAGCTGAAACTCCAATACTTTGGCCACCTGATGTGAAGAACTGACTCATTTGAAAAGACTCTGATGCTGGGAAAGATTGAAGGCAGGAGGAGAAGGGGATGACAGAGGATGAGATGGTTGGATGGCATCACTGACTCGATGGACATGAGTTTGAGTGAACTCCGGGAGTTGGTGATGGACAGGGAGGCCTGGCGTGCTGCAATTCATGGGGTCAAAATGAGTCAAATATGACTGAGTGACTGAAGTGAAGTGAATTATATTCTAAGCAAATGTAAGCTAAATTTGCTGTAAAAACTGTATGAAACAGAATAACAAAACCCCATGGTTTCAGAACTGTTTATTATCAACATCCTATCAGCATTCCACTAACATCAAGAAGTCAAAAATTTACAGAACAAACTTCAGAAATACTTAAAGAGTCATATTTAATTTCCTCATCCGTTAATGGTTAAGCCATCAGAGGCCATGCCAAAGACAAAATTGTACTTATGCAGGAGCTATTTGGTCAGATAACCAGGAAGATGTTTGAAGGTTCTAATTTGTAAAATGATGGTGATTTTTAGACCTGATCTTTCAGGACAAAGGGAACACAAAAGCAGAACCGATCAATATACCTGGAGAGTTCAAGGTGACTCAGCATTTGGGAGGTGGGCCTTCGCCGGCTAAACTTTACCAATTTCTGAGTGACCTGGCTTCCCCTACTTCAGTTCAACCCAGAAGGGAGAACCCAACGGGAACCAGGAAGGAGTGCAGAGCAGCAGGTGCCTGAGATCACAGAAGAGGGAGTGATGATGCACAGTGGCATCTATAGAGGTTTACTGCCAAGGTGCTGCTCAGTCTAGCCTCTGGAGGGAAGCCAGGCACACACACAGCTACCAGAGACCCCACTCGTGCCAGCTGTTTTCTTCTTACTACATTACACCTCACAACACGAGGCTGAGGTGGGTCATCTACCGTTCCCTCTCCACCTTCTCAAGTCGCTGACAAAAATGTAAGGGGTTGTCACAGTGGGGGCTGCCACTGCTTCTTCCGCTGCCAGCCCCTCCTCCCTGGGCTTTGACCAGCCTGTAGCAGCCCTCTCCTTCCCCAAGAACTCAATTTGTGGTGAGAGGCACGTTCCCACATCCTGTTAAAGAGGGGCTTGATGCTGCCTTCAGCATCAGAGGCTCAGCCAACTGGAATCCGTAACAGCCCATTTGCCATGAAGTAGACAGGGAGCTTTTGAGAATAGATTCATGGCTGGGTTCAACGCTCCTTAAGAAGCTAAGAAAATCTTTTCTCCTACTATTGTCTGTCTGATCAATCATGGAGAAATTCAAACAAATTCAGCCCATCAGCCAGTATGTTTATGTATATATATTTATGGCTGATTTGTGTTGTTGTGTGGCAGAAACCAACACAACATTAGGTCCTTCCCTGGTGGTTCAGATGGTAAAGAATCTTCTGGCAATGCAGGAGACCTGAGTCTGATCCCTGGGTCAGGAAGATTCCCTGGAGAAGGGAATGGCTACCCACTCCATATTCTTGCCTGGACAATCTCGTGGACAGAGGAGCCTAGTGGGCTACAGTCCATGGGGTCACAAAGAGTTAAACACAACTGAGTGACTTAAAGTTTCACTTTTCAACACAACGTTGTAAAAATATTTTAAATATTTAAATAAAAATAAATTAAAATTAGCAATTATGAAAAGAAATGTGTCAGGAAATATGGGAGTACTTATTTGGGTGGGGAGTGACAGAGGGGGAACATTTTTGAGGAAAAAAAAAAACAGGTCCCTGATTTTTTCATCTCCTTAAGGAAACAGAGTACACACATTAAATACATAAATTATGATTCATCTAAATATTTAGACAGTGTTAACAGAGATGAAAAGACTTTACTTCAGTTCCGATGTCTATTGTGGAACTTGCTATCTACCATCCTGAGAAGCTGTGTCATAAGTACTGTGTTTTAGTCAGCTGCCATGAACTCTATCTTGACAATCAAAAACAATGAAAGTCATTTTATTATACAATTTCTAATAAAAAGGGGTTTTAAGAAATTTTACTTTCAGACTAAAATAACTGCACCCCCCCAAAAAAAATTCTCTTTTCCAAGTTTACTAGGTATAGCAGATCAAGTCTCTTTAAAGAGAAAAGACAACTTATCTGTGTGTGTGTGTGTGTGTGTGTGTGTGTGTGTGTGAAGTTTGGGAGGGCTTGGCTTGGTCATGAAGAATATATTTTTATTTTCTTTAATCTAAGCAACAGAAATCAATGAGGCTAAATACTACTATTGTTCTATGAAAGTTTGAATTGCGTGAGTCTAATCCAAATTTTCACCAGTCTATTCTTACCTCGGGGGTGGTAAATTTATCTGGCTTATAGAAGAATGTGCTATCTTTTCAGTCTTTTTGCTATACTTCTAGTCAGTCTTGGGCTGAGTAGATCCTAAATTTGAACAACATGAGCCATCACTTCCGCAGGAGCTGGGCTCTCCCAGGCAGAGCACCACCCCTCATCTGGCTTCTTCACTGGGCAGGAGTAGGGCTGACTTCCTGGAATACTTTCCCATTGCATACGCATCTCCTCTCGGCCTCATATTATCCTCTGATGTCACTCTATATGGGGTTCTGTTCTGGGCAATAGTGACTGGTAGGAACTAATTTTGTTCCACAGGTAGAACCAACAATTCAGACCATATTTGAGCAATGATATGTTATCTCAACATAGCAATAAAAAAAGAAAATCTATACAGGATAAAATCGATCAGTGATTAAAGAAAGAAGAAAGAGAATCAGAGACATAGAGAAAGATTTGAAAAACTATTGTTATTTGCCAACTTGCCTCATGATTAAAAGCATTATATGCAATCAAGTAAAATCATTTTCTTTCTCTTATTCCATGGTCTCCATTTAGAAAAGAATAAGAGCATCCATAATAGGGGTTCATTTTCCTCATGAGTTAATTACAGAAGTGACACTACCACATCTTAAGGAAGCAAAATCAAGCTCAAAGTTATTTTATATTTTATGTATTTATTGGCTGCACTGGGTCTCAGTTGCTCTATGCAGGCTCTCTCTAGCTGTGACCAGAGGCTACTCTCTAGTTGCATTGCATGGGCCTCTCGTTGCAGTGGCCTCTCTTGCTGAGGAGCACAGGCTCTGGGCACTCGGGCCACAGGAGTTGCGGCATGCAGGCTCAGTAGTCGTGGCTCAAGGTTTAGCTGCTCTATGGCATGTGGAACCTTCTCAAACCAGGGATCAAACCTGTGTCCCCTGGCACAGGGGGCAGGTGGATTCTTATCCACTGCATCACCAAAGAAATCCTCAAAATTATTTTAAATCCATTAGTTACCCAAGATTTGTGGGTGTTTTATTTCAGTTGTGTTTTACAAGTGAAACTTCACAAAAATGAGACTTGAAAGACAAGGAACTTTGAAAACAATCTAGTGATTGTCTCTTGTATCATTTAGTTTCTCTACAGTTTTTTGTAGGTTTTAGAGTGTATAGCATTATAAAAATTAAAAACAGGCTTTCTGGTAGGATGTTTCTAATAATCCAGGAGTAAGAGGATTAGCCCAAAGCTTCTGTCTTAGCACTGTTGGGACTGATAATTCTTAGTTTCAGGGGTCAGTCCTGGGTATTGTAGGATGGTTAACAGCAGCTCTGGACTCTATTCATGAGTTGTCAAGAACACTTTCTCAGTCAGCCATTTCAATCAAACACGTTTGCAGACATTGCAAAAACTGCCCCAATTTGAGAACCACTGGATTAACCTAATATCCAAGACATATTTAAAACCAAGCAAAATCCAGTTACCAATAACAGTGATAGAGTATTACTAATTTTTCCATATGAAAATATGTAGATGAACTAGCTACAAAGGAAAACATTTTCTTGATGTGTAATTTCTTGATGTCTGTCCTAAATGCCATCTCAGTCTTTAAGTATATATATTTGATTCACTGCCTTTATGTAAGTTGCTGAAAGCAAAAAAGATTTTCTGGAATCTGGAGTTGTTAACTAGAAGTTCAGAGGATGTAGCTAAAGTATTTTTGCATCTTCCCAGGGACTGTGGAAAACATGTTAAGTTTATATCAGTGAAGATGTATAATTCTCAGAAAGGGGAAAATATGAGGTCTAAAGAAAATTCACTTCTACCAAGAGCATTTCTACATCTATGTAATTATAGCACAATGGGTAGTAGTTTTGGCTAAACATTGTACAGACATTCCTTGAATTAAGATGGTTCAATTTAAAATTTTTCAACATTATAATGATGCATCTAGCAGAAACCAAACTTTGATTTTTGATTTTTCTCTAGGCTAGTGATATGTGGTACTATACTCTCAGGTGATGCTCAGAGCTCCCAGTCAGCTGAGCATTCAGGAGGGTTAACAAGATTAAACCCCAGTACACTTACAACCACTCTGTACCTAGACAACCATCTTGTTTTTCTTTCAGTATGATATTCAATAAATTACATGAGATATTCAACACTTTATTATAAAACAGGTTTTGTGTTGGATGCTTTAGCCCAACGAAGGGCTAATGTAAGGGTTCTGACCATATTTAAGGGAGACTGGGCTAAGCTAGAATGTGCTGTAGGTGAGGTGAATTATATGCATTTTCTACTTTAGGTATTTTCAGTTTATGATGGATTTATTGGGATGCAACCCGATCATAGGGCTATCATAGGGCTTCCCAGGTGACTCAGTGGTAAAGAATCTGCCTGCCAATGCAGGAGCTATAGGAGACATGGGTTTGACCCCTGGGTCAGAAAGATCCTCTGGAGGAGAAAATGGCAACCCCCTCCAGAATCTTTGCCTGGGAAATCCCATGGACAGAGGAGTCTGGCAGGCTACAGTCCATAAGATCGCAAAAGAGTTGCACAAGACTTAGTGACTAATGGCAGCAATGACAAACCCCATCATAAGTGGAGAAAGATCTGCACAAATACATTAACAGATGGAAAAAAATAGAAAACTACATCAAATAACTTTGGAAAATAAATTTTTAGTAATTTGAGGTGAAATGTTTGTTTTACTTAAAATATCTTAAACTCTGAGATCTCCTACAGTACATTCTGAAATACCTTTTCTTAAGGATAAGCAGAAGCCTGATCCTTAAATCATTAAAAGTTTAAAAAGTCCTGCAAACTAATGTAAGGTGTTAATAACAGGAGAAATGATGTAAATTATGTGAGAACTTTCTATATTATCTTCTGAATTCTTCTATAAATCTAAAATTGTTGTAAAAAATAAAGTAAGGCTTTAAAAAGCTGTGTAAATAATAGGCATTGATATGGGTCAATTGTTAAGGGAAAAAAGCAGAATTGATACTGAAAGTATTTAACAACTAGAATCACTTAGGAACCAATCAGAAATGGCTACTGATGGTTTATCTTGCTGAGCTGGTGTGTAGCACAGGAAAAAAGTAAAGTGCAAAGCAGAGCTTCCCACATGTACAAAACACAGGGACAGAAAAGATGTACCTGTGTTTATTTATATACATTTTTATCAATATAGACATAGCTTAGAAATATACATAAGAAACTGGTAACAGTGGTTGACTGACTCTAGAGAGGAGTTGAATAAGCTCTCCATGCAATTTATTGTTTAAAGCAGGTCAATTTTGAGAATAAAAGGGAGCATTATTAATAATTATTCCAGAACAATAAGCATAAACTTGTGTTGTACTGTTAAGTTAGGTATATGACCCTCCTAGACCTGGGGCAGGAGGGTTTAGAGAGAGAGTCAGGTTTTAGAGCAGGATTACTTTTCCCTTTATCATAAAATACATTGTTCTTATCCTCTTTTTAACTTTTTCAAAGTAAAAAGAACCCTAGAAAATGGAATGAATATTCATTCTACAATGAAATCAGAATGGGAGAATGTAAAAAAAAAAAAAAATTAACCATTTTTGCCTTTCTATCATTATTATTAAGGAAGAAATTCAACTATTATTGTTAAGATGAAGGGTGAACCTGGGTGTTGAAAGTTTTAGCTAATAAACTTACTAAGAGTGATAACAACCAAAACTTCTAAACCTAAGTAGTCCATATAATAGATTAATAGTTGTGGATTTCAAGCCATTCAGAAAGTAAACATATTAGTCATTCAGTCGTGTCCAACTCTTTGTGACCCCATGGACTATAGCCCACAAGGCTCTTCTGTCCATGGAATTCTCCAAGCAAGAATACCTGAATGGGTTGCCATTTCCTACTCCACGGGATCTTCCCGACCCAGAGATTGAACCTGGGTCTCCTGCATTGCAGGCAGATTCTTTACCACTGAGCCACGAGGGAAGTATTAGTAAACACAGGTGCTGTTGCTAATCTGTGGCTCTTTTTTTCCTTGTCCTTCAACAACCAGTTAAAGTTTTGGGGGCACAGTGCAGGGGGTGGGGAGGTAAGCCAAACTCAAACATCATAACTTTACAATGTTACCCAGCAGTATGCTGGTTTCAGTCACATTGATATAAAATTAGGACATAACATTAATGATTGTAACTTCAGAATTTGGTCACTTGGAGAAAATGATGTTATGTGACTAGTGAGTTAGAAAAAAAAAATCACAATGGCAGATAATCATAGAATGTATATTATGTTGCAATTCTTGGTCTAAGAAAATTTACATGCATTAACTCATTTAATCCTTTTATTTTTTTAAAAAAATAAAACCCAATGAGGAATAGGTACTGTTACAATTCTCATTTTATAGATGAAGAAAACAGAGTTTCAGAGAGGTTAACCAACTTGCTAAGTCACACAGTAAGTAAGTAATCCAGTCGAAGTTTGAACCCAAGTCAGTAATTTCAGAGCCAGGGCTATTAACCCTGATGTTACACTGCCTTCTGCGTCTGGGTTGGCACCTGGGACTCAAATTACAATTCCAAGTCAACCACTTCCATATTTTTAAAGTAAAATCAGGGCATGCGGTTTGACAATGGGTTAGTGTGTTTCGTGGATTTCCCCCAACTCCTCCCCCACCCCAGCCAAAATCCAAGATGTGAAGTTACTGTGTCTAAAAAGGATGTCACTCAAATCCTTTGGTTTCTGTTCTGTCACCAATGCAGTGAGAGAGGTGAACTATATATTTCCAAGGCTTTACTTGCTTTGTAAAAATAGGAAACCCTCCCAAGTTCCAGATACTCTTTAAAATGTCCTACAGATATTGATTTGTTTTGTCTTCCTAACAGCCCTATGACATGGCTTTTCTAGTCCCATAATAGAGGAAAGCAAACTGAGGAAATTTTTGTATTGATAATTCTTTTTGCATTTTGTGTTAAGATTTAGTCTTTCATAGCTATGATCTCGGGAGGCAAAGGCAGAACTTGTCTTCACCTGTTCCCTCTTCCAGCAACCAAACTCTCCCTGGTTCTCTGGTCCTCCTGCCTGTTACCCCCAGGGATTGCTTGAGGATTTGAGAAAATCATGTGGATTAGAAAAATGGTCAAAGGAGGCAAGGTAGAAAGCAAGATATTCTCAGCAACTTGGATATAGGGTAATAAATTAAAGGAGCAAAATCAACCTGGAAAATGCTGCTTCTGCTTGGTTTTCTCCTCCTGTCTAGGTTCCTTACCCTCATCTTGCAAGTACACACACATTATAGGTTAGTACAGAGGGAAATTCTTAATGAAAGAACCATTTCTTTTAAAAATCACCATTCACAGAATTCAGCTCAGTGTCAACCTGAACAATTCCCCAAATATATTAGAACCCCAAGGGTTCTATACAAAGGAAAATGAGACAGTTTTTGGACTTTGTAGCTCAAGACAGACCTGAATCTGCATCTCTGGCCTTACAGTTTCTGGCTGTGAGCCCTTGAATATGCTACTTAACATTGCTAATAAGAGTAGTTTCCTTTCATTGAGCCCAGGCTGAGGGTCAGGGAGGCACTTCACAAACTCCATTTTTTAACACATATGACAATTCTGGCAGATAGTCTCTATTATCCCCATTGTATAGATTGTATCACTGAGGTCCTGTGAATCAATGAGGATTGCAACCAAGTTCCCATGCTCGTACCATCACATCCTCCTGCAGTTTCAACCTCTTTCCTATGAAATGGAATTAAATGATGCCATCCTTCAAAAGAATGACATGGGGCAACACAGATAACATGCCTGGTTCAGAATCAAGCACTAAACAGTGGCTCTTATTATTATGAAAGAAAGTAACATGGGGGTACATCACAGTGCCTTCTGTGCTACATGACTTAAGAGGAGGAAGCAGTTCTTTCCAACCAGAGAGGATCTCTGGTTTCTTGGTATCTGAGTGGGGCCTTGAGAGAAGAAATATTCTTGGGCGTGTGGCAATGATCGGTGAGTGTGGGAAATAAGAAAACCTTTCTAAGTGAATTTTTAAAGCACAGAAATGGAAACTGTCATGGTTACCTGTGATTTTTTTTTTTTTTTTTTTTTTAATTTCCTGAAAGAACTACAAAAGTTCAACTCCCAGCTTTTGGGAGAAAAAAGGAAATCAACCATGAATTTTTCCAGGTTACTTAGGATTATAGTCTCAGAGAAGGTGACAGCCCACCCTCTTTCCTAGGTAACACCCTGATTCTAGACAAGAGGGACAAAGACAGTAGCAGGAGACTGGAGAAACCAGCTTCTGGAAATGAGAGTCTCCAGCCCCTTTCTCATCACCTTTCCAGTGTCCCAGACCCTATCCTATACCCCTTGAAAACGAGTGCAGTCGGCCTGCTAGTCTGGTTCCAGCTGAATCATTTACACTAAATAAGTATCGATAAGTAGAACAAAACTCACTTTATTGCTTATATACAAAAATGAGTGGGTTTTTCTGCCATATCTCCCTGTGAGCAAACAGATGGACTTAAATATATATATGAACAAGAACAGGCTCGCAAACCACAGAGATGTCAAATGTGGCTATGCTGTATAAAGCATGCAACCTAAATTTACAGAAGAGCTTGCTTTCATTTTTGAAACACAGTTTCTCTTTAAGAGCCTCAGCTGTAAAATATGGAAGAAGTCTTTGGTTAGTCACTTTCACATTTTTTTCAAGTTCAACAAAACAGATAAATACCAAGTTCAGAGTAAATCCCATAAGAGAGCTAGAGAAACAGTGAGAGGAAAGAAGGAAAGAGAAGTTGTGACTTAACAACAAAAAAAAATACCAAGTCAGTCTAAGACAACCAAAAAAAAAAAGTCTGTGTATCACAGCCCTCCCCTTTGAAGAAAGTCTCACAACTTATTTTGCCATAGAGGAAGAAAAATGTTACAATATCTCGTGAACCAATCAGCGACACTGAAGGCCTCAAACCAGGAAACCTTTAAAGTGTAGTATTTTAAATTGTGCAAGTGAGACTTCAGTCTCTCAGCGAGTGTTTCTTCCCTGTGCTTGCAGGATGGAAAAGCAGATGTGAAGTCCCTCATGGCGAAGTTTAACACCGGGGGCAACCCCACGGAGGAGGTCTCCGTCAACAACCGGCCCTTCAAGGTCCCGGGACAAAACTCCCCCTCAGGAGTCCAAGCCAAAAAGAACTTGTTCAACAACCAAGGAAACGCGAGCCCTCCTGCAGGACTGAGCAACGTGCCCAAGTTTGGATCCCCCAAGCCACCTTTGGGGGTGAAACCTTCTCCCGAGGAAAAGCCTGACAAGGAGCCCAAGCCCCCATTTCTAAAGCCAACGGGAGTGAGTCCCAGGTTTGGACCACAGGCTAACTCGGCCACCAGAGACTCCGAGGTGAAAGCAGGATTTCTGAAACCTGTAGGCCCCAAGCCCATCAACTTACCAAAAGAAGACGCCAAACCTGCATTTCCCTGGCCTCCTGGGACTAAACCTTCACTTCCCAGTGTAAACCAAGACCATGACTTAAAACCAGGCCCCAAGCCGGGGTCAATGCCTCCAGCCCTGGAAAATGAACCAAAACAAGTCTTATCAAAGTTGTCTGGGGCAAAAGGCAAGTTTCTGTCAGCCTCACAAGATCTGGACCCCAAGCCCCTCTTCCCCAAACCTGTCTTTGGCCAGAAGCCACCCATGAATACAGAGGATCCCCAGGAAGATGAGAGCCCCACCAAGACTGCGGCTCCACAGAGAGGGCCCCTGGCCCCCCTGGCAGCCAAGGCCAAGTCTGGCCCTTTGAAACCAGCCAGGGAAGAGCCAGAGAATAAAGAGCACGGAGGTGAGACATCAGTATCTCCTTTTCCTGGAGTTGTTCTGAAACCTGCTGCAAACAGAGGGGCCCCTGGAGGCCTCCCCAAAAATACTGAAGAGAAAAGAGAAGATAGGAAGATGGACGCAGCTAAGAACATCTTCCTGAACAAAATTACTCAGGAAGAGTCGGCCTCTGGGGCTCCTCCTGCCAAGTTCTCGAAGACCCCTTCGAAGCTGACATTGACAGGGCCCTGGAGCCAAAGTCAAGACAAGGAAAAGGGGGACAAGAATTCAGCGACCCCCAAGCAGAAACCCCTGCCTTCCTTGTTTACCCTGGGACCCCCTCCACCAAAACCCAGCAGACCACCCCACGTTGACCTGTCGAAATTCCGAAAAGCCACTTCTGGAAACAGTGAGTTCTTTTCTCCTTTGTTATTTCATATGTTTTGCTTCCCATCAGAGGGTGTTCTAGCTTCTGGGTAAAAATTTGTAACAAGGAATGATGTAACAAAATTTGTAACAAGGAATGTAACAAGTACTCCTGTGTCTATGATGACTTTTTCTTGGTGGTTTCTTTTTTCTGGTATGGGACTTCTGAGAGTGTTGAAATCCTTAGTTCTATTCTGTGAGGAAGTGCCTTGAGGGGGCTGGTTTGGGGGCTTGGGGAGGAATACATCCATTTGATTACTAGGTAGTTTTGCTTAATGATGACCATTTCCTTTACTTCCTTTCTTGGATTTCATTTCTGTTGAATTTAGAGTGAGATGTGTTCCCTCCAGTACCACAAAGGCATTAGAAGGTGAGCCAACCTCTGAGTCAAGTGGCTGAGCCCGGAGGACATTTGACTGTCACGGCTGCAGGGTGCCCTGGCATCCAGCGAGTAGAGCCCAGGGACGCTGCTAAAAACCCTACAGTACACAGGACAGCTCCTCCCAACAAAGAATTACCCAGGCCCGAATGTCAACCGTGCAGAGGTTGAGAAACCTTGTCACAAATGATTTTAAATGTCCCCAAATTGATCATGTGTCTCCTAAGTCCAGTATTCAAAGAAGAGATGCAAAGGACTCATGAAATGGCACTTACTGTTTTATATTTTAGCTGTTGTTTTTCAGTCAGCATAAAGTTTTCTGAACATTCCTGATTGCTTAAGTAGTACTTTAGGGTAATAAGCCAGACAGAGGGACACATTATTTTCCTCCTAGGTAAATAGCTTAATTTTCTATCAGAGATGTTACCACCCTGCTATGGCAAACAATAAAAGTTGATCCTGAATGACTTGGTAAAGATTGGTAATCCTTTGAGTGATGAAAGAAGCTCACTTATGCTTGAAATGATTAAGACTTTAGAAAAAGAATGTGCAATTGTTGTTTATCATGAGAAAAGGAAAAGGATGGTTACAAGTGACCACACCACTACTAGATATATCTTTTTTTACTTCCAAGAGTGTGATCTATTTAAAGCAATTCTGAGTATAAAGGTAGTTTGTTTTATTTTGGTCCTGTAGAAGCATTTTGCAATATGTCACTTTCCTAAGATCAGTATTCTCTATGTCAAACCACAGATTACTAATCAAATGCCCCATTAATCACTCACATTGAAAAAGTTTGAAATAACCCCACGATCATCTGTTTTCTAGAACGAGTCAGTCTTGTTCCACTTATGTCCTCATATGTCATCCATCATGTGCTAATTCTAATACTGATCCGTAACTCAGAAATGTTTGGGTTTTTTTTTTAATCTTCTAAAGGACCCTTTCTAATTCCCTGTCTTAATTTTTCTGTGCTTCAGGTAAAAATGAGCTATCATAACCACCATTTTATGGCTCTGACTTCATGTCAAAGAAACTGTCCTGATGCAAAATAGAAATCCTTGAGAGGTTTCTTCCACGTCCGCCATCTTTATTTCCACCGCACTGCCTGGTTTGAATGGTGGTACTCAGACGTCTGCTGTTGCACTGTTGGAATGCCAGTGAAGCCCTCTTTGGCTTCTGTAGTCCCAGCAAGGTCAGCCTGGAGCTGATTTTCAGTGAAATACAGCTTCCAGAGACTCAAGCAAAATTGCTTAGGAAGTCAAGTTGATCCTTGCCCTCTTTCTCCTTCTCCTTGCAACCCTGTCCCCATCCTGATGTGCCTCCCCACTGCTCAAGTGTTCCATGACACAGTAGGACTCTAAATCTTCTCATCAACGTACCCCAGCTCTACCCTCTGATCCCTTGATACATATTATGCTTCAAACTGTTCCCTCTTCATCCACCTCTTCCAGAAATCAAAACTCAATCTTTTATTTTTTCTTTTGGTGGGAGGTGGGATTCTGAATTTTTAGAAAAATATTTTATGTTGGGGTGTAGGTGATTAGCAATGTTGTGATAGTTTCAGGCAAATGGCAAAGGGACTCAGCCATACATATATGTGTGTGTCCATTCTCCCCTAAACTCCCCTCCCATCCAGGCTGCCCCATAACATTGAGCAGAGGTCCCTATCCTAATACAGTAGGTCTTTATTGGTTATCTATTTTAAATATTGCAGCATATACATGTCAGTCCCAAGCTCCCTAGCTGGCTTTTCCCCCATCTTTCCCCCAAGGTAACCATAAATTCAAAACTCAATCTTCTTAATTTGAATTGACATCAAGTTGTTGTCAGTATAAAGCAATCCAATTCATAACTAATTCTGAGTAACACCCCTTTACAGCATTCACAATTTTAAAAAAGCATTTAATTTTTAACTTATTTTTTAAGTAGAAATTATATCTGACTCAAAAACAACAGCTATAACATGATATACAGTGAAAAGCACTTTTAGTCAGTCCCCACCATTTGCTGGGTCTCCACAGAAACCACTCTTCTAATTGGTATATTTGTCCAAAGTTTCTTTATGCTTACCCAAGCAAATATAAATATAGATATTAATCCTCTTGCCTTTTACTGAAGAAATAAAATTCAGTATGCATTGCTTTGATCCTTTGATTGTATTTTTAAAATAAAAATACAATCCCTGCCTATCTTTACACATTTTAATAAGAGGTTACTGTTGAGCTGCATAATATTCAGGTACATGGATGACTCACCTAATTGATATAACAATTTGTATTGTTTTTAAACTTTTGCTCCTCAAAACAGTGCTGCAGAAATTAACTTTGTATATGCGTCACAAAAATGAACACTTGTTTCCTGAACACCGAGACTTTCTTAATAGTCAGGTCTGCTGACTCCTAATCCCACACTGCTATGGTTCCATACTAAGTAGTTTAGCATTCTGTTTAGGAAGGTTAAAAAAATACCAGAGTTTTAAAGTGTATCATAGTATTCAAATTAATTGAAGCTTCATCTAACTCTGTAGGTTTTCAAAACTCTAGAACTTTTTTCTTAACCTTCTACTTGATTCATTCCTTTCCAGGTTCACGTTTAATTCCTTAAAACTCTTTTCCAAATCTACCTTCCATCTTTTATCATTTTTGTCCAATATATCAGCCAGTAAGGAGATTTCCCTGGTGGTCCAGGGGTTAAGACTATGCTTTCCAGTGCAGGGGGACACAGATTCAATCCCTGTTTTGGAAGCTAAAATCCCATATGCCTCATGGCCAAAAAGCCAAATCATAAAACAGAAGCAATATTGTAACAAATTTAATAAAAACTTTAAAAATGGTCCACATAAAAAAAAAAAGAAAACCTTTAAAAATAAAAAGAATGCTTATTATTGATTGAGGACTTGTTACATATTAGATACACGCTGCTGCTGCTGCTAAGTCGCTTCAGTCGTGTCCGACTCTGGCGACCCCATAGACAGCAGCCCACCAGACTCCACCGTCCCTGGGATTCTCCAGGCAAGAACACTGGAGTGGGTTGCCATTTCTTTCTCCAGTGCATGAAAGTGAAAAAATAAAGTGAAGTCGCTCAGTCGTGTCCGACTCCTAGCGACCCCATGGACTGCAGCCCACCAGGCCCCTCTGTCCATGGGACTTTCCAGGTAAGAGCACTGGAGTGGGGTGCCGTTGCCTTCTGTTTATTCCTCCTAAGAAACCAATGGAAATGGGAATTCTACCTGGAAACTAAAGCTCAGAGAGGTTAGGGGACTTGCCCAAATCCACAATGTGACTAGGCAGAGAAATTGGTCCTGGACATTGAGTACAGTCCTCCTGTCTCTCTGATTTCAGAGCCTGTGACCCCCTCATCACCCTCCCTGCTACTCTCCCTCCTTGAAACATAAGATATTATGAAATAATAAATCAAGCATAAATGAAACCCACAGAATCTTTATCCTTCTCCGTTTCTCTGACCTTTGGTTAAAAATTGTCATTTTTTTGTTTTGCTATAAATACCACCATAAATACCATAAATAATAACCATGTGGACAGAGAACAGTCTGTTTAACATTATCTATTTGGAGCACAGAAATAATATATTCTTGTTAGTTGTTTAAATTTGTCTTCCCAACCAAGTCTAATTGGAATTTAGTATTCATACTCTATCAGTTCAGTTCAGTTCAGTTGCTCAGTCGTGTCTGACTCTTCGCGACCCCATGAATTGCAGCATGCCAGGCCTCCCTGTCCATCACCAACTCTCAGAGTTCACTCAAACTCATGTCTATCGAGTCGGTGATGCTATCCAGCCATCTCATCCTCTGTCATCCCCTTCTCCTCCTGCCCCCAATCCCTCCCAGCATCAGTCTTTTCCAGTGAGACAACTCTTTGCACGAGGTGGCCAAAGTATTGGAGTTTCAGCTTTAGCATCAGTCCTTCCAAAGAACACCCAGGACTGATCTCCTTTAGGATGGACTGGTTGGATCTCCTTGCAGTCCAAGGGACTCTCAAGAGTCTTCTCCAACACCACAGTCTAAAAGCATCAATTCTCTGGCGCTCAGCTTTCTTCACAGTCCAACTCTCATATCCATACATGACCACTGGAAAAACCATAGCCTTGACTAGACAGACCTTTGTTGGCAAAGTAATGTCTCTGCTTTTTAATATGCTATCTAGGTTGGTCATAACTTTTCTTCCAAGGAGTAAGCGTCTTTTAATTTCATGGCTGCAGTCACCATCTGCAGTGATTTTGGAGCCCCCCAAAATAAAGTCTGACACTGTGTCCACTGTTTCCCCATCTATTTCCCATGAAGTGATGGGACCAGATGCCATGATCTTCCTTTTCTGAATGTTGAGCTTTAAGCAAACCTTTCACTCTCCTCTTTCACTTTCATCAAGAGGCTTTTTAGTTCCTCTTCACTTTCTGCCATAAGGGTGGTGTCATCTGCATATCTGAGGTTATTGATATTTCTCCCGGCAATCTTGATTCCAGCTTGTGCTTCTTCCAGCCCAGTGTTTCTCATGATGTACTCTGCATATAAGTTAAATAAGCAGGATGACAATATACAGCCTTGATGTACTCCTTTTCCTATTTGGAACCAGTCTGCTGTTCCATGTCCAGTTCTTACTGTTGCTTCCTGACCTGCATACAGGTTTCTCAAGAGGCAGATCAGGTGGTCTGGTATTCCCATCTCTTTCAGAATTTTCCACAGTTTATTGTGATCTGCACAGTCAAAGGATTTGGCATAGTCAACAAAGCAGAAATAGATGTTTTTCTGGAACTCTCTTGCTTTTTCCATGATCCAGCGGATGTTGGTAATATGATCTCTGGTTCCTCTGCCTTTTCTAAAACCAGCTTGAACATCTGGAAGTTCACGGTTCACGTATTGCTGAAGCCTGGCTTGGAGAATTTTGAGCATTACTTTACTAGCGTGTGAGATGACTGCAATTGTGTGGTAGTTTGAGCATTCTTTGGCATTGCCTTTCTTTGGGATTAGAATGAAAACTGACCTTTTCCAGTCCTGTGGCCACTGCTGAGTTTTCCAAATTTCCTGGCATATTGAGTGTAGCACTTGTATGGCATCATCTTTCAGGATTTGAAATAGCTCAACTGGAAATCCATCACCTCCACTAGCTTTGTTCATAGTGATGTTTTCTAAGGCCCACTTGACTTCACATTCCAGGATGTCTGGCTCTAGGTGAGTGATCACACCATCGTGATTATCTGGGTCATGAAGATCTTTTTTGTACAGTTCTTCTGTGTATTCTTGCCACCTCTTCTTAATATCTTCTGCTTCTGTTAGGTCCATACCATTTCTGTCCTTTATCGAGCCCATCTTTGCATGAAATGTTCCCTTGGTATCTCTAATTTTCTTAAAAAGATCTCTAGTCTTTCCTATTCTGTTGTTTTCCTCTTTTCTTTGCACTGATCACTGAGGAAATCTTTCTTATCTCTCTTTGCTATTCTTTGGAACTCTGCATTCAAATGCTTATATCTTTCCTTTTCTCCTTTGCTTTTTGCTTCTCTTCTTTTCACAGCTATTTGTAAGGCCTCCCCAGACAGCCATTTTGCTTTTTTGTATTTCTTTTCCATGGGGATGGTCTTGATCCCTGTCTCCTGTACAATGTCACGAACCTCCATCCATAGTTCATCAAGCAGTCTATCAAATCTAGTCCCTTAAATCTATTTCTCACTTCCACTGTATAATCATAAGGGATTTGATTTAGGTCATACCTGAATGGTCTAGTGGTTTTCCCTACTTTCTTCTATTTAAGTCTGAATTTGGCAATAAGGAGTTCATGATCCTTATCCACAGTCAGCTCCTGGTCTTGTTTCAGCTGACTGTATAGAGCTTCTCCATCTTTGGCTGCAAAGAATATAATCAATCTGATTTCGGTGTTGACCATCTGGTGATGTCCACGTGTAGAGTCTTCTCTTGTGTTGTTGGAAGAGGGTGTTTGCTATCATCAGTGTGTTCTCTTGGCAAAACTCTATTAGTCTTTGCTCTGCTTCATTCCGTATTCCAAGGCCAAATTTGCCTGTTAGCCCAGGTGTTTCTTGACTTCCTACTTTTGCATTCCCATCCCCTATAATGAAAAGGACATCTTTTTTGGGTGTTAGTTCTAAAAGGTCTTGGAGGTCTTTATAGAACCGTTCAACTTCAGCTTCTTCAGCGTTACTGGTAGGAGCATAGACTTGGATTGCTGTGAAACTGAATACTCCCTATAGCTTAACAATTACTTTTAACAAACTATATAACACATTGCAATAGAATTATTCTCAATTGAATGAAGCTTCAATACAAAATAAATATTTTATCTATACGAAATGACCCATTAGGTATATCTATTCCGTTACTTACTTGTAACCATAGCTTGAATATAACCTGTTACTTTTCTGAGCATGGGATGAATAGTTTTTCTTTTCTTTAGAATCACTGAAGGTACAAAAGCCTAAACTTAAAAAAAAAAAAATCCAAATATCAAAATGTTCTCTGAACTAACCTTTTCTCTGATTCCTTTTGGTTCCTGAGCTAGTAGTGAAAGACCTTCCTCCAAGACACCAATGTGTGTGCCTCACAGCAAAGTGTGAGTTGTTAAGGACCCCTAGCTGGACTGCAGGTGTGCATATAGGGGTTAATAAAACCTACCAGGAAACATTCAATCCAACCCTTTTTCTGGTCTTATTTTTAAAGCTAGAGAGAAACTAAAACTCGTCTTTCCATATGTTAGTTTTAAGAGTGATCAGCTCAGGGATTTTCCTGGTGGTCCAGTTGCTAAGACTCCATTCTCCCAGTGATAGGGGGGCAGATTCCCTGGTTGGGGACCTAGATCCCACATGCCACAACTGACAGTTTAAATGCCACAACTAAAAGATTCTGCAACAAAAATCAAAGATCCCTCATGCCGCAACTAAGACCCAGTGCAGTCAAATAAATAAATATCAAAAAAAAAAAAAAAAAAAAGAGAGAGAGAGAGGGAGAGAGAATGATTCCCTCATCATCTTGACAACTGAAGGGGTAAGGCCAGGGTGCCAGTGGGCAATAACCAAGGGCTAATGATATGGCTGACCCACTCCCTCTCCGTTTGTGTCACTTTAACTAATCCATTCTGCACTAACTTGGAACCAAAAGGTGCTTAGGTTATTTTCATCAGCAAGTCACTTGTTTCTAGGAGGGGCAAGATTTTCCATCTCAGACTCTGAAACTCTCATGTCTCTTCTCTTTCTCTCTCCTTTCATGTGTATTCTCTTAAAATCACCTTATTAGATTGTATATTTGAAAAATGTTTAATACCAGTGTGTGTTGATCCTAACCACTGCATGAAAAAGGATTCAATGCTCAAGCACATTTAAGAAGTGTGAGGCTGAGTGGGCCCTTAACAGCAGGATTTCCTCAAGCATTACTACACTGCTTTGCGCTTGGAATCTAAGAACAAGGTACCTAAAAACATCCCAGGACAATTCCTCTGAAACATCACGCTATTACTGAAAAAGCTGAATCAGATACTATGATCTTCTCATTCTTGGTCTTTCCTCTCCAAGGTCTAAACCTCTTTTGTTCTTCTAAAATAAACCAGCTCCTCAGTCTAATCCCTGTTCTCTTGAATAACCTATTCCATGCTGTATTATAACAGCATGCTTTGGGTGTTTTTATCCAATATTTTTAACACTATTATAAACAATCTTCATGGTCTTTGTTTTTATATCCTGGCATATAATTTTGCAGTAGAGAAATATGAAACCGCCCTGAACTCCCCTTTTTGAAAATGACTTGCTTTTCTGTCTGGATTCCCAAAGGAATTTCTGTCTTTACTAAGGTTTAAAATTTAGCCAAGATGTATCTGTGTCAGTCATTCTATCACCAGTATTTTCTGAGATAATATTCCTCTTAGTTCTCAGAGATTTTCTGGTCCATGTACATGGAGGGGTCACCACTTCTTTTGATCTAACTCATGGATGACAAATACGTCTACTTTAATCCAGTGTGATAAATGTTTCTTCCCCTCAGAGCTGTGATTTGAGTTCTGAGTATTGCTTTTAATCAGCTCACTGCAAAATGAAGATGAGCTGTGCTGGTCTTGAGGGCAGTCTTTGTGGGGGACAGGAATGCTGTTCCATTTTCTGACATCTTGTTTAGAGCATGTGCACAGGCAAGGCCAACCATAGCAACTCATTCCCCACTCTGTCTCTGGGAAAATCCTGTTGTGGTATTTAGGGCTTCATACTATAGATTTTGCCTTGACCTTCCCCAGGCTTCATTCCACTTCTCCAAGCTGGAGTGTATTAGGGAGCATCCGCAGACTTCCCTAGAATAACTGTCTCCCCTATCACCACCACCACGCCATCTTGCTTCTGAGCCCACATAACAAGTGGGAAGCCTCACTTGCCTCCTGTGGCACCAGACTCTTCTGTTTCTTTCCTTAGTCACTAATTTTTAAAGTTTATTCAATGAAGTTATTTTCCTTTTCTTGTGCAGTGGCTGCAACTGAGTTTGGGAGAATGTTTATCTTGCCTTATTTCATTTTTCCTATTTTATTTGGTAATTAGAAGAGAGACATCCTGTAAGTCCCTCCCTCATTGTTCAATACCAACTAAGTATTTCAGCTATAATCCAGGAGTCAGCAGTATTTCCAAAGGGACCTTGTGAAGTTCACCCCTTGGCAAGACAGGCAGCAAGATGACAGAAAGGAAACTCATGTGACTTTGAGTGCCTGTGGAGAGCTTTGTTGTGGACCCTCTGGACTGGGCTCACTGGTCAGGGACACTTGCATGACCACTCCCTCCTACCCCCCACCAAGTCTCCTATTCTGGGGAGTCTTCAGGACACAATCAAGAAGGGTGAGGGGGCTACCCGATGGAGGCTTCCCTCAGACAGTGATGGCGTCTGACCTCTACCAACTACAAAACCCTGAGAGCAGTCATATTTTAAGCCTTAACATCCAATCAGTTTATATTTAGACTAAGAGAGGAATTGAATACTGGCTAGGAAGATGAACCAGGAAAAGGAAAAGACCACCGGGCTGACTCCTGGGGAAGGCAGAGTCCCCCTCTCCAGGGCCACTGTCACCAGTAAAAGTCCCCTCAGAATATTGACGTTCCTGTTTTCTTGCTGGGGCATCAAAATTCATTCTTAATGGCTCAGGCACCAGCTAGTCTTTTACTATTAATTTTGACACAGTTATCCATTCTTATCATTTAACTCACAGGGAAAAGTTTCCTTTCAGTGATAGTCACCGTGCCTGTAAGACAGACTGTTGCTTTTCCTCATTATGAGAAGAGAAATTTCGGTAAAACCCAGTTTGAAGCAACATGCCATGACTTACCCTGATATAATAATTCTTCCTGTGACCAACGGGCAGAAATTGGCATATTTTAAAGCCACTAACAAAGCAAAATATGGAAATATTGCACAACCAACTGACATTATATTAGCATTCACGTAATATATGTGCTAGATCAGAAAAGCTATGGCCACTTATAACATAAATGAATATATTGTTTTATAATGACTGACTGGCTCACTTACTCTTAAAGTATGAAATGCATACAAAATGATTTAATATATAACAAATGTGGTCCATAGTATTTAATTCTTTAAATAAGCATGCAAAGCTGTTCAGAGAGTAAATCCTAAGAGTTCTCATCACAAGGAAAAACTATTTTTCTATTTCTTTAATTTTTATATATACTCCATGATGGATGTTCAGTAAACCTATTTTGGTAATCTTCTCATGCTGTATATGTCTAATTATTTTGTTGGACTCCTTAAACCTACACAGTACTGTATGTCAATTATATTTCAATAAAACAGGCAAAAGTTAAACATGCAACCCATAGAGATAAAAGCAATAAAATGAAATTGCAATTTACTTGAGGACAGAAGGGGGTAAAAAATAAAGTCACAGCTAAGAGTCAAATACAAATATATATGAGTCTCATGATCAAATACCTGCAAGCTTTTCCTTAATTTCAATTGTGCTTACACTTTAAAAAGTTTTTAAAAACCTTAGATAGGAAGATTGGCACAAACATACATTCAGTCCAGTTACTGGACAAGAGAACTCTTGCTTCATATAATCTGCTAAAATAATTTCCAATCCAAGCCAAAGAAACCCTTTATATTTTTTTCAAAGAATTGGAATTTCATGATATTCATTTGCCATTGAAGGCTCCTTTTTTAACTCCCGATAATAGCTATTTTTGAATATGATGAGTTCGAATGCAAAAAATACCTCTTTGTGCATGTATGTTTTATTCTCAAAACAAAATGAATTAACTTTGATAACACAAGAATAGCTCCAGAAAAGCAAAATATGCCTCAGGAGCAGAAATCCAGCTACTTGATTTTGTAAAAAAATACCTGAAAATACTTTCTCCTTTTATTAAAAGAGTAAGCATAATCGACTGAGCGACTAAAGTGAACTGAAGCATAATCATGATGGTTTGGCATGGCTCTAAAGCCCAGAGAACCATCTAGAGCAATAGATTGTTTTTCCTACATATGAGAAACAAAAAAGAAAAAAAAGTCCATACACTGGAGAATCCAACTGCTATATTAACTAGTAAATACGTAGGCAAGAAACCTATTTCTCTTCCATTTAAATTGCCGCTAAAGAAAACAGATTATACTTCATGTTGTCTGGCAAAGCACAGGTAGAAAAAAACACCCAAAGATGCTATCAAGAAAAAGTAACCGAAGATGAGACATCTGTTGTAGAAAAAAACAATCTGTACAAAAACCCATGTGAGGTTTTTCTTTCCCCAAAGTAAGAACTTGCATTGTAGAATTAGCTGTTTGCATTTGTTAACAGAAGCCTGCATCTCTCTGCAGCTGTGTTCCTGAACACCGCAACAGCTCTTCTGGCCAGCATGCTCCCAGCAACCGGGGCAGGTGTTTCTCCAGGGGCCACAGTGGGTCTGTTGAGGTAGAGAGGGGCACAGGGAAGTTCTTGCCACGTAACACCCGCCACTCTCTTTTCTTGGTTTTCTTTTCTTAGAGCAATAAGATAGCTCATCTGATTTTCCGAAGCAACCCCTGTGGTGATTGGATTACTGCAACCAGGCAGCTAAAAATCTGTCCCTGTAAAGTGGCAAGGCAGATAAATATCACAGAGATCCGAGGAGTATTTGAGTGTCTGTTCCCCTCATCTAGAATGAAAGTTGTTCAACTGTTGTTAGGTGGGGAAAGAAGCTTCTAGGCATTACTCTAGTAATGCCCAAAAGAGTCTCTCTCAGTGGTTTGTTTTTAAACCCTACAATAGTTCCTATTTCTCTTCCAAATTGTCACCTTAAACAAGTTGAGATACATCACGTGTTCTCAGTTATTAAGGGTCTAGTCTACAACTTCTCCCTGTTCTCCAGTCTTTAGCTTCTCATTCATCTAGATGGGGTAAGAAGGCCACACACACACACACACACACCCCACACACAATATAGCCTTGACTGGCTCCTCAGCCATTTTCTTTCAAAAGCTGTTTTATATGGAAGGAATTTTAGGCAAGTCTATAAAATACGGTTCAGTTGTTCATGTTACTCTCGGTTAAAGAGGATTTTGTAGACCAGATAAAAACAGTTTGACAAGCAGGAAATCTCACACTTTAAGAAGCTGTCTTTGATTCCTCTTAAGGCTTGAGTTCTCAGCCCTCAGGAGGAGGAGTTAGTCGTGCTCTGGCTGAGTGGCATGCAAGGTTTCTAGATCACTATCTTCTGCTGATCTCTATCTACCACTTAGGAACGCCCGCTTTCTCTACTGACTCTGAGTGATTGTCTAATAGTCCCTCTGTTTGAGTGAACATAGTTTCTTAGGCAGTGCAGCCTGCTATTACAAAAATATCATCAACTGGTGACTTTGCAACAACAGACACTTATTGCTTACAATTCTGGAGGATGGAAAGTCCAAGATCAAAGCACCAACAGATTCAGAGTCTGGTGAGAGCCCACTTCCTGGTTCATAGGTGGCTGTTTTCTCTGTGTCCTTACATGGCAGAAGGAGATAGAAAATTCTCTGGAGTCTCTTTTTTAAAGGCATTACTCCCATTCATGAGGGTTTCACTCTCTTAACCTAATTACCTCCCAAAGTTTCCAAATATCATCACAATAGGGATTAGGTTTCATGTAAATTTTGGAGGAACACAAACATTCCTCTGCCGCTCAAATTTGCAAATGACAGCCCACCACTCCCCCAGCCGTCAGCTTCCCTCCTATTTTCTTGCTTTGTTCTTCATTCTCATCTTCTAAGCTATGTTTCCTTTTTAAAAATCTTATTCTTTTCTATCCCTCTCCACCATCAACACAAATCTCTTTATTTTGGGGACAGTGAAGCCTGGGGAATAAAACCTGCAGAAAAGCTGAGGTTTATGGAGGCATGAGGCTCAAAGAGGTGGCTGAATTCTGAACTACTAAGAAAGCATGGCTTAATACATGCGTCAACGTGATTTGAAATGGAAGAGCTAAAATAGGAAATAAAAGTTTCTAACATGCTCCTGAAAAATCTGGATGAAGTTCATTCCAAACTCCAGCCTAGGTTTCATGGACAAATTTAATGGTCCCCACAGAAGATAAAGGAATAACCATGTGACCTGAATTCTCAAGGTCATTTCTTGCTTTAAGCTCCTGAGTCTAAATGGGATCATTTAGCAACTGCCGCCCTGACCCTGTTCCATACCGCAACACCCAAACAAGACCTGACTCTTTCCTTTAATTTTCACTGTGAACCACTCACTGAAGGCAAGAGTGTGCGTGAGTGACAGACTTCAGTAAAGGTGTGTGGAGGAGTTCACATGGCTAGAGGTGTAAGATGGAACTTTGGCAACCATCATTCTTCAAAAGTAGCTGGGCATTTTGCAACTCAATCTTCTGTCCCCACCACAGTGACTCACCTTCTTCTTTCTTTTCCTCACTTCTTTGACTCCTCTTTCTCAATGGCAAAGAGAAATGAGAACACTCTTTCCATTTTCTTATTCAGAAAAGTTCAGTTGTCTCTAATCCGAACCCTGGAACTCAGCTGGGGTCTTCCTTTGCACATAAGCAGGAGTTTCGTATTCAAAGGCCATCTCATCGTCTCTTGTGAGTGGAAGGAGTTTGCAGGAAGGGATGGCCAGGGGTGGGGACAGCAGAAATGGTTTTATTTTATATTGTGGTTGATATGCATTTTATTACTAGAAAAAAAATTGATGATGAATAGAATCGATCCAGTAGAGTTTGGTTGGTCCCGATAGAAGTACAGGAACTGAATTGTTCCAAATAGTACTATAGTCAGTCAGGTTGTTTTATTCTTTTGTTTACTTTCAGTGTCTAATAACCAGGGATTCTTTAAAACTTAAGAGTGCTGGAGAGTGGTTTTCTTCTATCAGATCTGGGATTTGCAAGTTTTCACACTTTTGCCTGAGTTAAAATGTTACAAGGACAGCCATGGAAACCTATGTCCCTTACTTGTCTTCCAGATCATCGTGACACTAAATGGGCCCTAAAGAAAAAGATGACCAAAATGGATAGGCGTTCTAATCAACAGTGGATATGTCGTATATTCATAAGAAGTGAAGAGAACATCAAAGTTGGGTCTTAGTCCTTCAAAGTTTCTCAAACTTTAAATTGCTTAGGAATGCCCCTGAAGCTTCTAGTTCAAGAAGCCTGAGATGGAACCCAAGAATCAGAATAGTTACCAACATTACCAAGTGGTTCTGCTGCAAGTTGTTTCTGGACCACAGTTAAGATATACTGCTGTTTATGAGAACTGTTCCAGTCGGGGAGGGGTAAAGGGACTAATGGAAGAGGAAGGATTTCTAAGCCAGAGGTATTTTCCTGTAAACAAAAGGAATACTGAAACAATGAGACAGGATATTAGAAGTTAGTGATTACATCAAAACATGGAAATGACTGAGTGAATCAGGCATTAACTTGTGTGTTGCTGGATGACAGAGATATCCATGGGTGACTGGGGGTTTTTGGAACCCTCAGGAGCTTCAACTAGTTAGGCTGTTTTAAAGGCTGGTGGTTAAATCATTCACACCAGCTGGCTGGTACACCCCGGCTGCTGGCCAGCCTGGAGGAGTGCAGTGTACCCCCACAGAACACCTGTCATCAAGGACTCTTGCCACTTGCTCCCTCTATCTCCTTTCTTCCTTTTTTCTGTTCTCAATTCTCTTCTCTTTCCATTTCTTTTCTTCCCTCTGCCCCACAGTGGCTGTCAGATTAACTCAGATTAACTCATGCCACTTATAGTTACTATTCATCAAATTAAAAAACCTTATTTAGCACTACCGGTGGTATGTGTATGTGTGTGTGTGTGTGTGTGTGTTCTAGTCACACTGACTCTTTGTGACCCCATGGACTGTAGCCCAGTCTCTCCTCTGTCCATGGGATTCTCCAGGCAAGAATACTGGGCTGGGTTACCATTTCCTACTCTGGGGATCTTCCTGATCCAAGGATCAAACCCGCATCTCTTGCATCTCCTGCATTGCCAGGCCTGTTTTTTTTTTTAACCACTGTGCCACCTGGGAAGCCCCATTAGTGGTACTCAAGGCCAAGGAAAAAGTGCAGGTGCTCAGATAAAGAGACTTTGGAAACCTGAATAATTGTGTATCACTCTAAGAACTACCACTATATTCATGGCGGCCAGAATAACAGGGGAGCCTACAGTCCTGCCCAGGGTGGCCGCACTTGTTTCCTTGGGAGATCTCCATGCTTGGAGATTGTGGGGCCCCTCCACTGAAACTGACCAGGAGGGCCAAGGGATGAGCAGAGTTAAAAGCACTGGGTGTTTCTATGCCCTGAATCTGATCAGTGCCCAAGTGCAACTGTACTGGCCTAGCTACCCCTCCTTGTGCGTGCTGTGCCTGCTAAGTCACTTCAGTCATCCCTCACGACTTTGTGGGACCCTATGGACTGTAGCCTGCCAGGCTTCTCTGTCCATGGGATTCTCCAGGCAAGAATACTAGAGTGGGTTGCTGCTGTCCCCACCCCTGGCCATCCCAGAGATCAAACCCATGTCTCCATGTCTCCTACAGGGGCAGGCGGATTCTTTACTGCTAGCACCACCTGGGAATCCCAGTTACTTGCCTTTTCTGTTAATAAATAACTCGTTGCTTGGTAACAATGTTCATCTTTTTCTTTGCCAATGTTTAGTATGTTAATTTGCTGCTGCTAAGTCGCTTCAGTCATGTCCGACTCTGTGCCACCCCAGAGATGGCAGACCACCAAGCTCCCTGTCGCTGGGATTCTCCAGGCAAGAACACTGGAGTGGGTTGCCATTTCCTTCTCCAAGGCATGAAAGTGAAAAGTGAAAGTGAAGTCGCTCAGTCGTGTCCGACTCTTATCAACCCCATGGACTGCAGCCTACCAGGCTCCTCCATCCATGGGATTTTCCAGGCAAGAGTTCTGGAGTGGGGTGTCATCACCTTCTCTGAGTATGCTAATTTGCTAACCTTCAAAATAAGCCTATGTTCACATAGAACTTAGAAATTTAGCCAATGCAAAAGAAAACTAAACGTTTGTCTTAAAATAAAGGATGTCTTTCCTCTGTAATGCTGTTTTAGTTGATGTTCAAAGCCATGCAAATTTGGAGAAAAGTTGTCTCAAGCTTTCATGCTACAGACAGATTCCTGCTCTTATAAGCCTAATGAGAGAAGCAAAGGGTAGATGTGGCATGGAAAAAAAACACCGATTTTTTTCAATCTTGTCACTGTATTTTTGTAAGCTGGAAACTTTCTTTTTAATCTCACTGTTGAAGTTGGTACACGAGCTTGCAGAAAACCCTCTGAACACTCTGTGATCTATGAGAAAGTGAGATGTATTCTAAAGACGGTAGTGCTTTTTTGGTTTTGAAAAACGCAAGCGTTTACACAATTGTTTTTCATCAGGGAGAATTCAGAGCAGATGATCTGTTGCTAGAGACTCGGGTCTAGTACAAGCTCCACTACTTACTGTGACCCTAAGGAGGGTTCTTAGTTTCTCAAGCCTCCAGTTTTCTCATCTGTTAATGGAGATAAGAAATCAATTTTGTGTCATGGGATTGTTATGAGGATACAATGAAAAGGTGTAAAATATACTATTAAAGTTCCTGGTGTGTTGAGGTCCTTTAATGGACCGGAGCCTGGTGGTCCGGAGTCAACCAATAAGAAAGTAAAGGAGAGAGAAAGAGGCTGATATTCCTTGGTTTACGCAGAAAGCCAATAAAGCCCCTGCACGGGGATTGCTCTGTTCACTAAGGCCTCAGGCGCCCTCTTGATGGGGTGAAGGTGCAGAGAGCCTTCTCAAGAGGGTCTTAGAGGCCCGGGCAGGAAAGTGAACTCAGAGAGCCTCTGCGCTCCACGGGATCAGCCTGAAAAAGAGAGAGAGGGAGAGAGAGAGAGAGAGAAAGACACGGGGACCAGAGCTCTGATGGAGCACAGGTGTTTTAATCAACATGGTGTGGGCATATATACTGTCTTACATAGTAGTTATTCTCAGCAAAGATAAAGATTAAAATTCCAGACTTACAAAACATAGGCGATCCATATTAAAGAGAGAGATTTGTAAACAATCACTTTTACTGTATGGTTCACAAGACGGAAGAGGGTACTTATGACTGTATAGAAAAACTAACGAAGGAAATGCCTGGATTCCTCAGTCCCAGGACAATTCCTGAATATTCAGGAATTAATAAGGAACAGAGAATTCCTAACAGATCCAAAACAGCACACAGGAAGCCTCCTGTTAAATGCTTCCTGACACTGGTGTATTCTGAAGACTCAGATCATTAACAGCAATTTAATTACATTTATTAAAGGAGAAATGAAGATAATGTTCAAATAAAGACCTCATTGAAAAATAGATGAGTAATAGATGGCAGCCATCAGCAGTCACCTCGGGTATCAACCAGTACTAATAAGAAAGTCATCCAATTGTTGCAGACTTTAAATCACTTTTTATTTTGTTTCAATGCAAAATGCAAGATTTTCATTATCACAGTCTTAACTTGGTTCTCTTTGAGATGCAGTTATCATCCTGTATCCAAGTATTGCTGTCTTCTAGGTGTGAGTTCTACCATTTGTTCATTTCAGAGTCCTCCTTTCTTGGTGTTGGCTTTTCTTGAATTTGGGGAGATTCTTTGTGCGCAGGCTGGTAGTGGAGATTTAGTTAGACTGCTGTTTCTGTTTATGCAGTGGGCTCTGGGGGAAAGACAGAGTTCAGTGGAATGAGGGAGTAGCTGAGTGCTGGGGACAGGGCCTTGATGGCTTGTCTTCACCAGGACACCCCTTTTGTCCTGGGTATTGCACCTCGGGAGCTCTGCTCAGCTTCTCCCACCCAAGGACTCTGTCATTGTTCCCATGATTTCTGGTCATACTTATACTGCTTCATTCCCTCCAGGTACTCCCCCAAAGGCCCTTCTTGCCCCCAGAAATCTCTGTCTTTTGAGCGTAGAGCTCTCTGACTCTTTCATAGCCCTCTCTCTTGTGGTCCATTTGAGCTTCTGTTTCTTCTTTAAGTAGATCTCTTCTTCAAATCTGTTTTTAGGGATTCTTCATGGCTTTTAGGGATTCCTCACGGCTGGTCCATTGGTGGATTTACTTTCTTGCTTTACAGTATGTTTACAGTTTCTTTGTTTTTATCAATAATCTTTTCCACCATTTCTAGAGATTTGAGGTGAGCAGAGGTGCTAGGGTGGGTAATCTACCAGCCATTTGACTAGGAACGTTTAATCATATATCTAAGGGGAAAACGTTAGTAAGCCATTTAACTGTCGTAAAGCATCAAGATCAGAAAAAGCGCTTAACGGGCTGTCTTAAAAGAATCATCTAAAGTTTGAATTTACACAGTGTAGAAAACAGTGAAAAATGCAACCATCCTCACGTGTTGATAGTATGTATGTGTCAGTGTAGACCTGGTAATAATAAACGACAACCATCTTAAAGAAGATAATTGTTTACCTGGGCTTTTCACTTCTTGAATTATGTTACAAGAAAAACAATGTTTACATATAATGAGTACTCTTCCCTATTTATAAGGACTTATAAGATCTAAAGAAAGAGCTTTGAAAAATGTATCTGAGCACTTAAAGGGACACATAATTTGTTATTTGGCATTGTAAAAATTACATAGTCTCAAAAATGGATTTTTACTTGGATTCCAGACTTAAGGTATAAATGCTAACAGTATATAATCCAGAATCCAAGTTAATTAAAGCTGGGTCAAAATTGTTTTTATTTGAAGTGCTTTCCATTTACTTGGGGGGAGGGGAAATCATATAAATTAAAGTCAAAAGATGCCCATGGGATAAAAATTAATCTTTGATAAGTAAAATCGACACAATTTCTGTAAGATTTTATAGGTATATAGATTAGAATAGGTTGTGCATCATCTCTCACTTTTATTTTGGTGGGGAATTTTTTAAAGTTTTTATTGGAGTATACAGTTGATTTACAATGTTTTGTTAGTTTCAGGTATACCGCAAAATGAATCAGCTATATATACATGTACATATGTCCACTGTTTTTTAGATTGTTTTCCCATATAGGGCATTACAGAGTATTGAGTAACATTCCCTGTGCTACACATTAGGTCTTTTCTAGTTATCTATTTTATATATAGTAGTTTGCATGTGTTAATTCCAATCTCTCAGTTTATCCCTGCTTGCCTTTCCCCCCAATCTCTCACTTTTAAATGAACACTGATTCAAAACTTATATTCACCAGGTATCTCTCTATAGCACTCACTATTAAACAAATTTAGGGGCACAAGATGAACTGTCTAAAGATATATGCATTTACTAAAGAGTTGGTTTTTTTCTAAGTCACAGCAGTGAACTGATGAGAGTTACTTCAGCATCTTGATTCAACAAAGAATATTTAAGTAAAAGCCCAGTTTGCAATAGCAGTAGCATATTTGTTAATATTCTCTGCAAATATGAAAAGAGTCTTTTTATAGTCTTCAAATGGACCAATCACCCAATGGAAAAACTTTTTGGAAATTTCTTTGGCATTTTTTTGTGTTCTGTGAATGAACAGAAGAAAGAGAGAGCTGAATTAACTGTACTATCTAATAGTTTATTTTCATATTCAAATTCACCAAAATAACACATTTAACTTACCAAAAGTTTTACCTTTTGGTCATTTAAAATAATTTAAACAGGTAACCACATTACTGATTTAATTAGGATAAATATACCTACCTGTAGAAGAAGGCTCATCAAACTTTCTTTTGGTTAAAATGCTTGAATTGTTTATTACTTTAACTTATTGTTATTCTATTTCACATACAACATTGCAAAATGTTTTAGACATCACTGATCAATTTGTTAAATTACAATTCACCTAAAACTTTGGCAGCTATCTGCTTTAGATAGTTTTAATCACATTTTCTCATATGGTCACAAAATTAGCCTAGCAAATCAGTTTATAATACATTACTATGTTTTCTCTAATAATTGAAAATTAGGTTTTCTTCTAAGTTGCTAAGTGGCAGACTGGGTCTTTCATTAGAAGTAAATTTTCATCTTCTCAGAATAGCTCACCTGACAACTGTTATAAAATTTTCTTTTTACCTGTTACTTCTTAAGGTATGGCCTGTTGACCATTTACATCAGAATGGGTTTAGGCACTTTACAAAACTCAAAATCACTGCTGCCTCACAATACTACCACCACCATAGCCACCTTTCTGAATCAGAACTTCTGGCTTCGAGGCCAAGTTATCTCCATTTTTAATGACTGCCCAGGAAATGCTTTGGAGAAGGTAAGGGCACCCCACTCCAGTACTCTTGCTTAGAAAATCCCATAGGCGGAGGAGCCTGGTAGGCTGCTGTCTATGGGGTCACACAGAGTCAGACACGACTGAGCGACTTCACTTTCACTTTTCGCTTTAATGCATTGGAGAAGGAAATGGCAACCCACTCCAGTGTTCTTGCCTGGAGAATCCCAGGGATGGGGGAAGCCTGGTGGGCTGCCATCTATGGGGTCACACAGAGTCGGACACAACTGAAGCAACTTAGCAGCAGCAGCAGCAGCAGCAGAAAATGCTTATGCACATTGACAGTAGAGAAAACTTAAATCTTTTTTGTTTTGTTTTGTTTTTTCTTTTTTTTTAAATCAGCCCTTTTTTACCTGGCAAATGCCTTTTTTAGTGTTTTAAAGTAAACAATGGGTTGTTTTGAGCAGTGTTAGAAACTCATTTTCCTTAGGTAAGTCCCAGATAGAGTAGGAATGGAAAGGTAGAGCCATCAAAGAAAAGGACAACTGGTAAACCAGGCAGCATCATTCCATAGAACTTTGTCATAGACGCTGGGCTGGCCTGAAGTGCTACTAGAGCTGGCATTTGTCAATTAGCTTGTGTAGAATCAGAGAAAACTTCTGGACAACATTTATTCTCCCATCATGCTAGGGATTTCAGCCAATCTTCCTAAAAGAGTCAAGTGCTCTTAGGATAGGCCCAAACAGGTAAATGCATAGACTATGCTTGATTTTGGTTGTGGCAAAAGACATCTTCAATATAACAACTTTTCTTCATGGACCAGAGTTTAGGAGTACCTAAAAGGAGAAAAAATTGCAAAGAGGAGACACAGGGACCTTTGAAGACGAACTTTGTCAACTCAGTTTTGCTTGGAACTAGGCCTGCCTACACTTGTTTCCTTTTGCCTAAGAAGACAATTCTGTCCTGAATAACTTTTGAGGATAATGACATTTTCCTGAAGCACCTAAAAAATTAATAACAACTACAAACAGAAAATAAACAATAGCACAAAATACATCAAACCAAGGTGCCAACTACTCTAGAGAAGTGTTGTGAAGAAAGTCTTCTCTTACTCATTCTTCTGCCTCCAGCTGGGCACTTTATTTCACTAAATATTTCACATCACCCACCTGATTTAGGTCTGAGATGAACAAGTTAGTGAGGGATATGATGGTGCTCAAATAAGCCTACTTTTCCCACATTGTTCCTGCATAGGTCACATTAACCTAGTTAAAATGATGTATATAACCTGAGTCCCTTTGAAAGCCTTCTGTTTAATTAAAACTTGTTTTAAACAGAGATAGACCTCAGGCCTAAATAAAAGCATCTATTTTTATTGCTTAGACGCACCTGCACAGTGCCTCTGGGAGCTTCCACAAATTTTAGTGAAACCAAATGGCAATGGTAGATAATATTTAACCACACACATACACACTCACACATTAATAGCATCTGTACAGGCCACCTGCTCTCCATTCACACTAGCATTGTTTAATGGACAATAAGAAGGTAAGTGAGAAGGACCTATTATATAGCACAGGAACTATACTCAGTATTTTATAACTTCCTATAAGGAAAAGAGGGCTTCCCAGGAGGCACCAGTGGTAAAGAACACTCCTGCCAATGCAAGAGAATTAAGAGATGCAAGTTCAATTCCTGGTCCTGGAAGATCCCCTGGAGGAGGGCACAGTAACTGACTCCAGTATTCCTGCCTGGAGAATCCCATGGTTAGAGGAGCCTGGTGGGCTACAGTCCATAGAGTCACAGAGTCTGACACAACTAAAGCAAATTAGCATGCATGCATGCATAAGGGAAAAGAATCTGAAATATATATATATAAAAGAATCTGAAATATATATATATGTATATGTATATATGATTGAATTGCTATGCTAAACTCCTAAAACTAAAGCATTGTAAATCTTCAACCTTTTAAAAAAGGAGAAAAAATGATTTAAATGGTAAAGTTTATGTTATATGTATTTTACCACAATAAATAAAACTTAAAGTTTTAAAAAAATAAAATTAAAGACAAAAAAGGTTTCTGGCACATGCTCCTAAGTGTGTAAAACAGCTAGTAGCTAAATATTAAGTTTTTTGGCTATTCCTTTTAAAAGGCAGAAATTCAAAGAAACATTTTTAATGAGTGAATGATGCTGTTTTAAAATATTTTGACCCAAAAAAAAGAATGCAAAAAAAAAAAAAGAAAAAAGAAAAGAAGGTAAGTGAGGTTGCAGTGGAGAGAAAGGAATAAGAGCAGTAAAAGAGGGGACCAGGGAGGTAGGCAGGGGTCCAACTTTATATTTATAAACCATGTAAAGGACTTAAGACTTTTGCCTAAATATGAGTGTCACCTGGCTAGATTCGATGTTTGGGAAGGATGGTTCTAGAAGCAATATAAAGAAGTAAGAGATCACTGCAGTAATCCAGGCAGGAGCTTGGACCAAAGAGATGGCAGTAGAGGTGGAAAAGGAGAATGGATCAGAGAGACATGTAGACTAGAAAATGATGGGTTAGCTATGTGAGAAGACCATGATCTTTCTCTTGAACACGTTCAATCAGGAGAGTCCTTGAGCCCTCACAAAGGCAAATAGTTCCAAGGGTCTGGTGCTCAGAGCATTTTCAGTTCTCTCTCTACACTGTTGATAGTTCAATATGACTCTTGGGACCCAGTGCTTTTCTGAGTGTTCACATTTCTGCTTGTCTGACACTCTGTTATCTAGATCTGTGCTGTCCAAGACAGTAGCCATTAGCCACAGGGAGCAATTTAACTTTAAATTGACCAAATAAATCTAAAATTTAGTTATTTAGTTGCAATCATCACATTTTAAATGTTCAGTAGCCATCTATGGCTAGTGACTATAGTATAAGACAGCTCAGATTTTAAAATTTTCATCACCCCAGAACATTCTACCAAACATGCTGATCTAATGGTGCCTCAGTTACATCTCCAAAACTGAATTAATATCACCAACAATATCAACCAATTACATGTTACATGGTGCTAGTTATTTCTATACCTGAACTCTTGTGTACTGTGACTTCTATGAAAGCAAGTACCATACCCTACTCATCCCCAAGTCCCCTCACACTCAGCCAGAGGCCTTTGTACTATGTGCTTGGTAAGCACTGCTTGAATGAATGAGTAACTGAGCAAGATAATATCTAAAATTCTGTTCCAAAAATATGTAGAAGAAAAAAATCACTTATGTAATCTCTTATACTGGTGAGATAACTACTGAAATTTGGAAGCAGAGAATAATATAACCTGGTTTATAAGACAGCTTCAGTAAGAGGGTTTATTACCCATAATTAGAACATAATCAGAGGAAAGGCAGGAGTGGTAGAAAGGAGACGGTGTCCTCTCGAGCTGCCTTCTGTCTCTACTATACTCAGCTTTAATGAGAACAGCATTCAGTGGGTAGCCCCTACCACCAGGTACCACTTCATGGAGACAGTAACAGCAATAGCATCTGTTGCTATAGCATCTGTGTTTCTATCCCTCAAGGGCCAGAATACCTGGCCAGATAACCATGATGTTGTTGAGCCTTCTGGCCACATAGTCTTTCTGGGACTGGTCACTATGGGAACTTTCCCAAGTCTTAGTCAACACCCAACCTGTATTTGTTCTTCAGTGTTTCTACAAAGGATTACCTTGTCACACAGAAGGATGAGAGGGTCAGAATAAAAATTAAGCATCAGTGGAGGGCCCAGGAGGGGTGATGAGGCTCATGAAAATGGAACAGGACAGAAGAGCCAAAACTTGAGTAGAAGCGTACTCCTCCTCCTTTATCCCAGTGGCATGTAAGGTCAAACATGATTTTTCTGTTTAAGCACAAAGATTAAGGAAATTGTAGGTGAGGGATAATTATTTTGGACATGGTGAATCACTGGGGAATGGGGCATCCCTGATGGCTCAGCAGTAAAGAATCCACCTGCCAATGTAGGAGATGCGGGTTCAATCCCTGATTCTGGAAGATCCCCTGGAGTAGGAAATGGCAACCCACTCCAGTATTCTTGCCTGGAGAATCCCATGGACAGAGAAGACTGGCAGACCACAGTCCATGGGGTTGCAAAAGAGTCAGAGGGTCTTAGCAACTAGACAACAATAACAACAGTTGTGGACAGCCACAAATAGTTCTTTAGTACCAAGCATGTGCTAGGTGCTGTGTGGGACCCTAGGGACCTGCCAGAGAGGTAACAAATGCTGCACTGTTCTCCTGACACTAGACTTGTGCTAGGAGCCATGGACAAGTCAGTGGGCACAGATACTATCCCTGATAAATGCTAAGGAGAGAAGAGCACAGGCTACTGGGTACTGTGAGTCGTAACATTCTTGGGAATTAAAGGAGGACGAACTGACGCCTAAGCAGACCCCCCACCCCTCTCAGAAAAGAGTGTCAATCAGGTCAGTGAGGGAAGAGGAAAGGGGCTGAAAAGAAGGGCTGGTGGAGAGGGAGATGAGCACATATAGATATCTGGAGAGAAGTGAGAGCTGATGGGGGCCCCACGGTGGACTTTTCTGTAACTCAAAGAGTATCCGTGGGAGAAGTGACGAGGTGTGGAAAATACAAAAAAGTACTGAAAAGGTTAAATCCTACACACTGTTCTTGATTCCCTAGAAATGGAAAAGATCTCATCTCTTTATTTTCTCTTTTTCTACTCTACCCTATGTTTCTTGCTCCCCTACAGGAATCTGCCATTCAGCCAGTGCGTAGCAGTCAGACACATGCTTTCTGAAGCCAGGCTATGTGGGTGTGAGTCCCAGCTCTGCCCACCAGTAGCTGTCAGACGTTGAACAAGTTATAATAATCTGCAGGTTTCCTCATCTACGAATGAGAACAATAAGGCTACCTACCTCTAAGGTTTTTAAGGAATTATAGGAATATTTCCAAAAGCAGAGCTTTGAGAATATATATGCCTGGCCCATAGGAAGTACCCTACAAATGTTATTTGCTATCAGCCTGGGCTAAAAAGACTCTTGTTAGATAGCACGGAAATAAGTGTTTAACCTACACGTCCATGGGAAACAACTTACAACCTTCTCTGGGAACCAGTTCTCAAGGAGTCAGAACTAGGAAGATATTTTTTTTAAGATTTAGGCAAATTTTCTGTGTGTTCTACAAGATAATATTTTTCCTAGAGATTTCTTAAGATTTTGAGAAAATTATCAGCTACCTGTTAGAAAACTATTACAATATGGTAAAAGATTTTAAGGGAAAAAAATCTGTCTTATCACATCCAGCAATAAATTCCCAAGTGATATTTCTTTAAAGATTAAAAATAATTATCAGAAACATAATGACAGGACTTCTGTATTTTTTTTTATCTTGGTGTAGTTAAAAAAAATGGGTTTCCCAGGTGGCGCTAGTGGTAAAGAATCCGCCTGCCATTGCAGGAGATATAAGAGACATGGGTTTGATCCCTAGGTCTGGAAGATCCCCTGGAGGAAGGCATGGCAACCCACTCCAGTATTCTTGTCTGGAGAATCCAATGGACAGAGGAGCCTGGTGGGGTGCAGTCCACAGGGTAGCAAAGAGGCAGACACAACTGAAGCAGCTTAGCACGCACACATGTAGTTAAAAAAACCCAAGTATTGCTCATGTTCCTTTATTTTATTTGGATATTCTACCAGTATTTTTTCCCTTTTCTCCTGATATTATATTATAATCCATTCCAATTTTTCCCATTTTGCAATGAAGACACTGAGGCTCAGAAACTAAGTTCAGTTCAGTTCAGTCGCTCAGTTGTGTAACCCCATGGACTCTTTGCAACCCCATGGACTGCAGCACACAAGGCCTCCCTGTCCATCAACAACTCCCGGAGTTTACTCAAACTCATGTCCATTGAGTTGGTGATGCCATCCAACCATCTCATCCTCTGTCGTCCCCTTCTTCTCCTGCCCTCAATCTTTCCCAGCATCAGAGTCTTTTCAAATGAGTCAGTTCTTCGCATCAGGTGGCCAAAGTATTGGAGTTTCAGCTTCAATATCAGTTCTTCCAATGAACACGCAAGACTGATCTCCTTTAGGACGGACTGGTTGGATCTCCTTGCAGTCCAAGGGACTCTCAAGAGTCTCCTCCAACACCACAGTTCAAAAATATCAATTCTTCGGCACTCAGCTTTCTTTAGAGTCCAACTCTCATATCCATACATGACTACTGGAAAAACCATAGCCCTGACTAGACGGACCTTTGCTGACAAAGTAATGTCTCTGCTTTTTAATACACTGTCTAGGTTGGTTATAACTTTCATTCCAAGGAACATGCATCTTTTAATTTCATGGCTTCAGTCACAATCTGCAGTGGTTTTGGAGCCCCAAAAAATAAAGTCTTCCGCTGTTTCCCCATATATTTGCCATGACGTGATAGGACAGGATGCCATAATCTTAGTTTTCTGAATGTTGAGTTTTAAGCCAACTTCTTCACTCTCCTCTTTCACTTTCATCAAGAGGCTCTTTAGTTTTTCTTCACTTTCTGCCATAAGGGGTGGTGTCATCTGCATATCTGAGGTTATTGATATTTCTCTCTACAATCTTGATTCCAGCTTGTGCTTCTTCCAGTCCAGCCTTTCTCATGATGTACTCTGCATAGAAGTTAAACAAGCAGGGTGACAATAGACAGCCTTGACGTACTCCTTTCCCGATTTGGAACCAGTCTGTTGTTCCATGTCCAGTTCTAACTTTTGCTTCCTGACCTCCATACAGATTTCTCAAGAGGCAGGTCAGGTGGTCTGTTATTCCCATCTCTTTCAGAATTTTCCACAGTTGATTGTGATACACACAGTCAAAGGCTTTGGCATAGTCAATAAAGCAGAAACAAGTAATTTACCCAAAATTATGTAACTAGTTAGAAGAGATGTGGCCAAAATTGAACCCTGAGCCTTTTGACTACAGAATCTTATTTTGCATTCTGATATTTGAGCCTTAAAAAAAATTTTTATTCCCATTCAGTGCTTGGAACACTGAGATATACTGAAAGGCTAATGTTTTCTCAGAATTGCCCATCTACTGAGAGTTCTGCAGGATTTAATAAATGTTATGGGGAAAAGCAGTTCAAGTGTGCTTGGGAAATATTGCAAGCAAAGGCAATTTTTTAATGTCAGATCTTTAATATACTACTGAGCACTATGAATATCAAGCAGAGAATATAGTTTGCAGCAATTTCCAAATCATATTTGACCACAGACCTCTTTTTTTCCCCCCTCCCTCTCTCAAAATAGCTCAGTAGGACCAATGTTCCCAGGAACTAGCTTTGAAGGAAATGCTGCATGAGATAAATGCAGAGTAACACCATACTCACAATTCAAGTTCACTGGTGAAAAATATTTTGTTTGCTAAGTTGTTTTACTATACAGAGCAGAAACTTCATAAAAAGGAATTTGAAGTCACTGTTCTAACTCTTAATTTGCTTGAGATGGGGAAGCTGAGTGAGAGCAGCTTTGCAAAAATATGTCACCAGTAAAGTAGGAAGTGGGTATTCTTGCAGCTTCTAACAGCTTCAGCAACTTTGTTGTTCAGAGCCAGCTCTGTAAGACACCTTCTCTCAGAGAGCACACACACGTGCACACACAACCTCAGGGACAGGAGAGAGGTGAGGAAGGACATTGGTGATTTTGGTGGCACCCTTTTCAATATAAAATTTGAGGTTCAAAGGCTGGAAGTAAAGTAATGCTAAAGGTTAAAAACTTACTGGAAAAAAAGTAGTTTTGCATGCTAAACGATTCCCTGATTCTGTGATGCCCACCAGTTTCAGCATCATAAATAGTAGTGACACCGATCAACCTGCAGTTAGTAAAAATTGGGTTTAATGTCAAGACTTCCCTTCAACGCTATCCACTTCAGTTGATCTTGGACAAGTAATTTCTTTGACCACCTTCTCATTTGCAAAAGGAGAGGGTAGAATTGGATCACCCCTGAGGTGTCTTGCAGCTCTGGAAATCTGTGAAATTAAAGGAATAGGTGGGTCTCAGATCTCAGGATTGGTTGGTAATTCCTCAAGGAAAAGAGAGACCTGTCTGGATAGCAGGGGCATGGCAGTAAGAAGGCAGCAACAGAAACAATAAACTTCAGAGGTTAGCCACAGCCCTCAGGAAACCAGATAGGTGTCTAGGCTGCAGCCTGCAGGCCGCTGTGTCATGTTACTAAATTCAGGATGGGCTGAAATAGTAAGTGTAGGCCGTGAATGGCTGGAAATAATGACAGCTGTCACAAGGCGATCTTCTAGGGTTGCCAGGGCCAGAGCTCCTGAGCCAGGGTCCACATTTTTTAAAGTCACAAATACTACATAAGAGAAGGAGGATTACAACCTTCCTCCCATGGGTGCATAATGCCTCATTAAAATTGTAACTACTCAGTCTCTGGAAATTAGGCTGACTTCTTACCTTCCTGTTTTTGTCCTGTCTCTCAAGGTGAAACTTCGTCGTGGTTTTACGGGTACACTTTTCACTGCCTACACCATCTCAATTAAAGCAGACTTGGGAAGGCAGACCAAATGACTAGCACATGAAATGACTTGAATCTGAAAATCAGGAAGTTGTGTCGCTATTTCTATTTTATTTTTAACTCGAGCAAAAAGCCTCACTTCTGAAAAACTCTCAAGTTTCCAACTTTCTTTTCCTACCATTCATGACTATTTAGAGAGATAAGAGGGGTTTATCTTTTCCAAAAATTGGCACTTCCATAGTAAAGCCACTCCTAATCATTGATGCCAAATGAAGACTAATCGTATGATCATCCAGAGTGGGGAGTTACTATATGTTTAGTTGTTTGAAAATATAGAATTGCTTTTGCTGATTATGGGAGCAGAGCAGTGTCAGTGTGCCTTTATAATTATACCATCCTTGGGTGGATATAGAAGTGACTTGGGATTTTGTGAATGAAAGAGGACAAGCATGAGGGGGCCACTCTGGGGCAGAGATGCTACATTGCTGTATTTAGATGGGGCTGCTCTGTGCTCTGCACCAGCCTCTGGAGACCCCTGGATCTCATGTATAAAATGAAGTCTTCAGAATTTTGGAATGCCACCAGCAGCCTGGGACACACCATTCCTCCTCAAGTAGAACAGTCTTGCCTAGGGCAAGAGTTTTAGCCTCCCTGATCTCTAGCCACTGAAAAGCGAGTAGCACTCACTAGCCACTGCAACAGCCAAAATCAACCCCTCCTCTCCCACCCCCATCCCCAATTCCAAATGCTTCCTTAGAAGCTGGTACTGCCCAACCACCCCCATTTGGACCCTTGAGCAGATGCATGTGGATATTCTCTTCTGCCTACCATCCTATCAGATGGTCAAGAAGAGCACTTTGCAGCCTGAGTCTTCAGTTTAAAATCTTTTGGAAACATCCTATGTAGTAGGAAACCTGCACATAAAAGACACACTAATAGTTGAACTCATTATGAACTTATAGAGTAGCAATTCCACATATTATACTATCACAGCAACTTCTGTCCTACTTCTCTTTTTGTCTCCAGAAGGCAAGGGTTTTGCTCAATGAGGTCAAAAGAAGTCCCTATTTCCAACCATCACATACCCATGCTCCAGCCCATGTGAGACATTTTCATCTCAGAACCATTTCAACGCAGTCAAACCCAGCTCTCTGCTTATATCAGTGACATCGATCAACTGAGGTCTTTTCCAAACCCCATCAAATAGATTGCCATTGACACATGACCTTCCCCCCACCAACCAAGTCCCTTCTTTGACATTTTCTTGGATTATCCACAAAGAAGACTTCAACATAGTTTGCCTGGGTCAATTTCCACTCTGCTCTATCTTCCGATCCTAAGCTCCTCCTTCCTTCCTCCAACTCAGAGATCTAGCTATGAATAGTTCCCTTCTTTCCCAGAAGTTGTTTATCAGCCTTGCTCACACCCAGAATCATCTCTGCACGCACATGCACACACATACATGCGAGTGAGCAACCATATACTCATGACTTTGGGGAATTATAACAGTCCTCCCTGTCACAAAAAACAACTGGGAGCCTGTTTCTTTATTGGGGAATATATCTGCCTGCTGCATTTACCTATAAGTGTGTTAGCTGTTGACTTTCTATTTTGTCTACTCTCTCCTTAGCTGCTTCTTTCATTCAGACAGTACCATGTACATTTTTGGTTATTTCAGTGTTGAGATACTGAAAAAACTTTCAAAAGGAAGATGCTAAAATGTTATCACTTTAGGGTTTAGAAACAAATTACATATATAGAGAGAGAGATTTTGTTTCCAGGGATAGTAAAAAGAACATGAGACTTGACTAAGGAAAACAAGATTCTTTTATCAGGACCTCGTGATTTTAAGATTTGTGTTCCTTCATGAATCACTAAACTTATCTGGACCTCAGATTTCTTATCTTTGATCAGAATTGAGGACATTTTAAAGAGATATTCTGTGCTTTGTCACCCACAAGGCTAAGTGATTCTCTTATTCTCTGTTTCAAAGTTCTATGCAGAAGCAGGAAGATAGCTTCATAATGAATCAACAGATTTTCTATGCCAAATTATGTGAAAGGCACAAAAATAGTAAACTCACAAGAACTTTCAGTCCTACAAATTTATGGCTGTCTTGAGAAATAGACATAATAGCCTAATTCTTAACCTCTTTGCTCCAGAAAGGTATAGGATAGGTAGCCAAAATAAATTCTATCTCCTTCGTGAATCTACCCTTGCCTGGTCCTATTTCCTTTACGGAGAGATGACTAGTAGTCAGTATTCTATAAACTTTCATTAAAGATTGCTCCTAATCACTTTGCCTTCCTTTCTCCAATCTTTTCAATCTGCCATCTCCTAAAGTTATCTGCTGATCTTCACCTTTGTGATTATCACCCTTCACCCCTACTTCTCATTTCCCCATCCATCCAATTATAAAAGGGGTAATGTGGTGTCATCATTTTAAGTTTTTTTTTTCTTTAATTGAAGTATGGTTGATTTACAATGTCATGTTAGTTTCAGGTATACAGCACAGTGATTCATATACGTATATATATACTTTTTCAAACTCTTTTCTCTTATAGGCTACTTCGAAATTTTGAGTATTGTTCCCTGTGCTATACAGTAGGTGCTGGTTAGTTGCTGTTGTTCAGTTGCCAAGTCATGTCCAACTCTTTGAACCCCCATGGACTGCAGCACACCAGGCTTCCCTGTCGTTTAATATCTCCTGAAATTTACTCAAATTCATTTCCATTGAGTCAGTGATACCATCCAACCATCTCATCCTCTGTCATCCCCTTCTCTTCCTGCCCTCAATCTTTTCCAGCATCAGGGTCTTTTCAAATGAGTTGGCTCTTCACATCAGGTGGCCAAAGTATTGAAGCTTCAGCTTCAGTATCAGTCCTTGCAATGAATATTCAGGACTGATTTCCTTTAAGATAGACTGATTGGATCTTCTTGATGTCCAAGGGACTCTCAAGAGTCTTCTCCATCACTACAGTTTGAAAGCATGAATTCTCTGTGGTTTAGCCTTCTTTATAAACCAACTCTCACATCCATACATGACTACTGGAATAACCAAAGCTTTGACTATATGAATCTTTGTCAGCAAAGTGATGTCTCTGCTTTTTAATTTGCTGTCAAGGTTTGTCATAGCTTTCTTTCCAAGGAGCAAGCATCTTTTAATTCCATGCCTGTAGTCACCATCCACAGTGATTTTGTGGTTACCTATTTTGCATTTAATGGTGTGTATATGTTAAGCCCAACCTCCTAATTCAGTGTGGTATCCTCTTAATGAGATTTTCCTTGTTTTATAATCACCAGGTTCTCTTATTACAACTATGGCTGGATCCTATAAGGTTTGGTTCCTATAGAAAGTACAAGAAATAACCAGAAGGAACTGAAAATAAAGTACAAACTGAAAGCATCAGCTAGTAGCCAATATGAGGGTCAAAAACAAAATAAGCAAGTTGTGCTTTAAGAAAGCGAATTTGTGATAACAGCACACTCCAGGCATCAGGTTGCACACCTTAGTAGCACAATGACTACTTCAAGGTACCAGTCTCTTTACAGCCTTCTACGTTACCTGGTTGTCCTTCAAATCATACCAGGTCCCCACCATTTAGTCTGCACCAGTGATTCTCACACTTGACGTGCATCAGAACAACCTGGAGAACTTGTTAAGATACAGATTTCTGGATCCCAGCCCCAGAATCTCTAAATTCATTAGATCTGGGATGGGGCCTGAGAATTTGTATTTCTAACTAGTTCTCAAATGATGCTGATACTACTGGTATTGGGTCTACACTTTAAGAAATATTGTTCAATGTTAAGTAGAAGAAAATGGATAAATGCTATCTCTAAGTTATTTTTTTAAGATTCTTTAAGCAATCTACTTAAAACATTTCTTCCTATCTTAATCTAAACCTTTTACCACATCAGTAGTACCAACATTAGCTGGCTTGAGTTTCACTGTTTCTTTAAAGGAGAAGAGAGCAAAACTGGTGTTTCTTAAAGCACGGTCCATAGTCTACATGCATCAGAATTCCCTGAGATTCTAGGCAAGAACGCAGACCCCTGAGCCCCATCTGAGAGCATCTGAACCAGAATCTCTAAAGATGGGTTCCTAGAACCTGTTTACTAAATATGCACCAAGTCATTCTTAAATTTTGAAAACTACTGCTATAGATCCATGTTCAATAGTCAGCCTTACACTCAATTTTTGAACAAGAAAATTCTGACAAGTTAATAGCAGCCTAAAAGGTGATTTCTATTTAGAACTAGGGATGATATTTAAGTTGAAACATCTAAAAATATTAACTATTTTAAGTTTCAAAATAGCTATAATAGGGACTTCTCTGGTGGTCCAGTGGCTAAGACTCCATGCTCCCAGTGCAGGGGCCTAGGTTTGAACCCTGGTAGATGCCTAGATCCCAACATGCTGCAACTAAAAAAAGAGATTCTGCATGCCACAACTGAGACCCAACATAGCCATGTGATATAAATATATAGCTATGCAATATAAATATATAGCCATGTGATATAAATATGTAGCTATGCTATATAATTTATTAATGTATCACCTATAATGAAATAAGGGTACCCTGAAAGGTTTTCTGTGATTGCTGTACATACCTTAATTCTGTCCCATCATGTACTAACTTTTTGGTCACTAAGTAATTAACTTGCTTGTACTTTTTCTGTTTAATGATTTCTAGTTAGATACCTCTAACTTATGGGGTTTCTTTAAATATAATTCTTAGCTTCTAAAGTAGCTGTTGGCCCTTCAACAAGGGTGTTATCCACAATCTAAGTTAAGTGTGCCCCTTTGACGCAGTCCTGCAAAAGACTACATTAGAAGTTTAGTCAAAATGAACACTATAACACAAGTTGTAGATGTTAAAGTTTACCAAGATAAGTATAAGTAATACAGTGTTAGCAAAACATATCAGAAGAAATTAGACTGGGGGAGTTTAGATGAGCACAGCTTCTTATATCTCCTAGTTCCTCAAGATAACTTTGGGTTGGTGTCCATTATATGTTGGACATAAAATATTTCAGTTGTGAATTCTTGACACATGTGGAAAGAACAAAATGAGGTTTTACCAAACCCCTTATCCTTCCCTCCCCAGTTTCATCATGCTAAAACTCCAGTATCACTAACTTTTATGGTTGCAAAATCTGCATTTAGCAAGTCATATTATCTGCATCTAGTATCACTGTTTCATATATGACTTCTTACTAGGCTACCAGCACTATCTTGCTTCATTGTCCACAAGTTATATAACAATGATTAACTATTATATATATATATATACATATATATATATATATGTATATATATAGGCGCATTGCAGCCAAGTAACAATGATTACTCAGTCAGTGGACTAGAGGAGCACTTATGGGCAAGGTCAAGGGCATTTGACTCCAAGTCTGATTAACTCCAAAGTACATGGTTTTGACTGGAACTCTACATTGACAGACCCTTTTCTCCTTCCCAGATGATCTTTTTGTATGAATTTTGACCAGCCCAATTCTTTTTTAAAATTATATATATAAAACTTTTGTTAAGGTCTTAATGAATATGAATGTTGGCAATATTACTTTTTTCCTGAAAACAAAATAAAAGAAATTGTCTGAAATAATAGTCATAAATTTGTCCTTTCTATTCAAAGATTAGTTCAATATCAATTGAATAGTTCAATATCAATATCAGGGGAACTGAGAAGCCTTGGAGAGTCTGAATGGCCTCTACAGGCTATCAAGTCATCAGTATCCTGGGCTGTCTTCTCATAGTTGCAAAGTTTCCATAATGACCATTATTTATTTATTGAGTACCTACGTGCTTGCAGAATCTGTACCTGGTATGCTATGCACATTATCTCATTCAATTTATGTAGCAGGTATAGCTGTTCCCATTTTAAATAAGAGAAAGGTAGAGGACTTAAGGTCTCACCTTTGGTAATTAGCCTGGCTAGAACTCAAACAGCTATTTTGACTGAGCCATGCTAATGGAATGGGCTATAAATGTCTGGAAGCATCATCTTTTTTTTTTTAATTTATTTACTTATTTGGCTGCATCGGCCTTAGTTATGGCACACATGCAGTATTGCACAGGCTTCTCTCTAGTTGAGGCATGGGCTCAGTACTTGCAGCATGGGCTTTGTTGCCTCATGGCATGTGGGATCTTAGTTTCCTGACTAGGGATCAAACCTGCATCCTTTGCATTAGAAGGCAGATTCTTAACCACTGGACCACCAGGGAAGTCCCTGGAAGCATCGTCTTACCCTTGAAATTTCTGTGACTAGAGAATCCGCTTCTTAGCATGTTCTGTCTCCTAGAAATTTTAACCTTATTTTCCACTGAAATCTTTCTATAACTTCCTTGGGTGTTCATACTGCCTCTGTAATACGTTCAAATACATGACTCATCCTCAAATTAGTCTTCATGTATTTGAAGCCAGCCATAATCCCACCTGTTTCCTCACCTCAATCCCGTTTTATTTCTAGGACGTGTGTGCACGTGCCTGCTGTTGCTTTAGTCGTGTTTGACTCTTTGTGACCCTATGGACCACAGCCTGCAGGCTCCTCTGTCCACCGCATTCTCTAGGCACGAATACCAGAGTGGGTTGCTATTTCCTCCTCCAAGGGACCTTCTTGACCCAGGAATCTACATCTCTTACGTCTCCTTCACTGGCAGGCAGGTTCTTTACCACTACCACCAACTGGGATAAATACCCCTAATCTAGGTGGTTTTTGACCAATCCATTTCTTATCTGTTCAAAATCCTTTCTTTCGGTCCTTCACTCCTGACTGGCCTGACTCTCTTATTTCCAAAGACTTACTGTCTTTCAGTCAGTCACTGATTTAAAATTTAATTGTACTTTGACCTAGTGAATTTTTCTACTGGATGACTTCTTATTCCAGCTCCAAGTCTGATGTTAAATGTTACCTTTATACTACTTATGTCACTTATGCCTATATTTGCCTGTCATTCTTTCTGTTCAGTGCCCTGTAGCATTCAATTTCACTGCTTCATGCTGAAAATATGATGATGACCCTTAGTATGAATATTAGTGATAAACATGAATTACAAAATAAATCCTTTATTATTATGTTTAATCCTTGCTTTTGTTCTAAGAACAGCAAGATGCAAGAGAATCTTGCATTTGACATTTCTTATTTTTTTTTCAGCAAAAGATCTCTTGTTTATTCATTTATCTATTCAACAAATATTTAGAGAGTGACTGCCATAGTTTTATGCCTGGGAATACAGCAATAAGAATGATGTATATAGTTTTTGCTTTCGTATAGCCTACATCCTAGTTGGAAGAGCAGATAAAACACAAATAAATGGGTAAACAAATTCAGAGAATGCTTAGTGTTGTGAATAAAATAAAACCAATGATGCAACCAAGTGATTGAGAAGGTAGCAGACAAGGTGAAGTGATTTTAGATGAGATTGTCAGTGAAGACGCCTCTGAGCAGATAATATTTAGGCAGAGTCATGAATGATGAAAGGATCCAATTACACACTGATATGGGAAAGGAATATCTGAGCAGAAAGGAGTTAGTGAAAATTACTTAGGCAAGAATCAGCTTGATGTGGTTAAAGAAATAGCAAGCCCTTATGTCAGCTAGAATACCTGTGTGAAGGGAGAGTGGTTCCAGATGAGGCTGTAACAGTACGCACTGACCAAACTCCTTGGGTTCTAGAAGGTCATAGTTCAGAATTTGTAATAGGAAGCCACTGAAATTGGAGGCATTATGAAGAAGAATATTATAATCTAGTTTACATTTGGGGACTTCTCTTTGACTGCTGTGTGGAGCATAAAATGTAGGCACATAAGAATAAATCTGAAGACTGATTAGAAGACTTTCAGGTGAGAAATGACATGGCTTGGACTAGGGTGGAAGAGACAAAAAGACGAATTCAGAATATGTTTCATGGGTTGCACTGATATAAATTGTTCACATGCTAGGTATAAGGAGTAATAAAACACAAAATAGGAATCAATATGAGTGGTTGTTAAATATTATATTGATTACATTAATGTCACCAATTTACTATTATATTTGGACTTCATGCAAAATTAGATGGACAATGTAAATATGATATATTATTTACTTTGCATAAAATAGTGAAGAAATTTATTAATTAGACTTAGGAAGAGTAAAACTTGGTATTGTTTGATCAGCTAGAATCATTAAGCAAAGCATACAGATGAGATAAACGAGGTGGGGAAATCTTTATTTGTGATTCTCAAATCCGACTGAGTTGTGAACTGTCAAGTAGTATATTTCAATGTGAGGCCTTTGGAAATTCTCAGAGTCCCTTAGATCTTCTGTATACATTTTTAATTATATTATCATTTTAGTGAAAATCTAAAAAAAAATAATGTAAGCATGAAAGTGTTAGTCAATCAGTCATGTCTGACTATTTGCAAACCCATGGACTACAGCCAACCAGGCTCCTCTGTCCATGGAATTCTCCAAGCAAGAATACTGGAGTGGGTTGCCATTTCCTACTCCAGTGAATCTTCCCAACCCAGGGATGGAACCTGGGTCTCCTGCACTGTAAGCAGATTTTTTACCATCTGCTACTCAGGAAGCCTCCTGAGTACATTAAAATACATTTATTTTTTTTTTTTTAAGGAAGAGGGAAAGACCTGCCTAAGCTCACACCTATAGTAGGGGCTTCTCTGTGGCTTTTATATTTTCTCTCCTGGGTCTCCTCTTCTTCTATGTCTTTCCCTCCTCCAGGTCTTGATTTATCACAAGATGTTTTTGTGCTGTCTCTTGACTGAGGCATCCTCCTCTCTTCTCTATTGGTGATCTTCTAAAATAGCAATGACAGAAAGAGTCATAGCAAACATTAATTGAATTGAGGGGCTTCCCAGGTGGCGTAGTTGGTGCAGAAGCTGCCTGCCAATACAGGAGACACAAGAGACATGCATTCAATTCCTGCATTGGGAAGATCCCCTGGAGTAGGAAATGGCACGCTAAGTCGCTTCAGTCATGTCCGTCTCTTTGCCATGCACTCCTCCAGGGGGTCTTCTGGACCCAGGGATCAAATCCGTGTCTCTTACATCTCCTTCACTGGCAGGCAGGTTCTTTACCACTAGTGCCACCTGGGAAACCCCTAGGAAATGGCAACCCACTCCAGTATTCTTGCTTGGGATATCCCATGGACAGAGGAGCCTGGCAGGCTACAGTCCATGGGATCACAAACAGTCAGACAAGACTGAGAGACTGAGCATGCAACTGAATTGAACCTTCTGTTTAAACCAGTCTGTCTACACAGCTGTGCTTCCAGCTATCCTGGATCTTGGTCACTTCATGCTCTGTCCATGTACTACAAGGAAGTTCTGCCTTCTTTGTTGGCAGTTCTGGTTCTCCTTCCTCAATTCATGTCTACTTGGTCTGATGGTCTAATTTACCCCTTTCAAAACCTTACAGTTTTAGCAGGAAAAATCTGGCTTCCTGGATGAACTTATGATCAGGCAATTTCCCTTAATAGTCCTTTTCTTTATAGCACTTCCTCTTACTTAAAAAAAAAAAAAATGCACCTATCGCAAAGTAACTTTCACAAAACATTTCACATCTATCACAAAGTAATCCAAAAATGAGATTTGTTTGGTGTGTAGAGTTTGAGGGGGGAGGGGTGTATGTTTGATGTGTTTGTTTTGTTTTGTTTACTTAGTTGCCAACATTAAAAAATTGGAAGATTTCACAGAAAAATCTAGACTTGTTCTCCACATATTTAGAGTAGGCTGGAATCCTGTAACAGTGACCCCATCAAGATGACACGAATTTCCTGCTCACCAGTCAATTCCCAGCAACACATACAAATGCATGTTGCTGCCTGGCTTCCACTGAAAGTTGACTTTGGAGCATCTGCTTTAGATGTCCCTCTATTTGATCATATTCTGAAGCTATAATATTATCTCTGCATCACCAATGTTTACTCCTTCTCTGCTCATAGATGTTATATTTCTGGGTTATACTGATTTTTATTTTAAAAATGATGATTGACTCAAAGCATTCACTATCCTTTCAACATATCAATCAGTTCATATGAGACTTTTCTAAACCTTGAGTTCTAGTAGGACTTCCTTTACTCCTATATAAGTTTAAGTATATTTTTTTAAAAAGTTTAGCACTTGAAGAAAAGAAATTCAATTATTGTCTTCTGCCCCAATACACTCTATCTTAGAAACAAGAAAGGTACTCTGTAAGTATCAGCTTCTGACAAAAAACTTTTCCTATACGCTGACTTTTTTCCTTTTAATATAATATTTTGTAGAAGGAAATGGCAACCCACTGTAGTATTCTTGCCTGGGAATTTCCATGGACAGAGGAGCCTGGTGGACTACAGTCCGTGGGATCACAAAAGAGCTGGACACGACTGAAAGACTAACACACACGCACACTGCACTACTTGCAGGATCTCAGCTGCCTGCTGCTGCTGCTGCTAAGTCGCTTCAGTCGTGTCCGACTCTGTTCGACCCCATAGACGGCAGCCCACCAGGATCTGCCGTCCCTGGGATTCTCCAGGCAAGAACACTGGAGTGGGTTGCCATTTCCTTCTCCAATGCATGAAAGTGAAAAGTGAAAGTGAAGTCGCTCAGTTGGGTCCGACTCTTCGCGACCCCATGGACTGCAGCCTATCAGGCTCCTCTGTCCATGGGATTTTCTAGGCAAAAGTACTGGAGTGGGGTGCCATTGCCTTCTCCGTCGGCTGCCTGACCAGGGATCAAACCCAGGGCTTGGCAGTAAAAGCCACAAGTCTTAACCTCTGAACCACCAGGGAAATCCCTTAACCTTTTTAAAAAAGAAAGATTCAGAAGTCAGCAATCTTCAGTCAAATTACTGCCTGATTTGAATTTCATGTCATTTTATGAACTGAAAATAAATAAAAACATTTAACGCTTCATAATTACATTGAATTATAAAAATAACTACATAAATTATGAATATCCAACAAAGTTATTGGGGAAGTGAATTTTTAAGAATTAAAAAAGATTCAGAGACATTGAATGTTAAAGTTAGATCTGAGATGGGGGAAGTTTAAGATAGTGATCAAAGCCTTTCTTTACTTATTTTCCTCTAATTGATTGTATTTGTTTTGATCTCTACTTCTTCACCTTCATTTTAATTTCTGCTTAATTATCTATGCAAGCATGAACGTTTCAGTATTACTTTTCTTTCCACGTTGATGGAATATTCTAAGCTGACCAACATTTTCTTGGTAGTTTGCTTTCAAAGCAAAGAGTTTTTCACTAATATAGTTACAGTACTTTGTTTTCCACTAAATTGATTTCCAAAATTTCCCATCCTCTATGGTTTACATCCACTATGGGCTTATAAATTCTTTGAAGATAAGAATAGATGACTTTGAATTAGGCAAGAAAAAAATTTCTGCAAAACTAGATTTTCTAAGCCTATGACCCAAATAGGGTCATAAATACTTTCAAATCCTTACCTTTGAAAGCTACTGAAGATCTTCTGAAAACTTGTAAGATGCTTTGACATAAATGAAAATATCTACTTGAATGACTATATTGTAAATGATATTCTATTTTAGATCAAACAGCAACGTATTCGATCAACTGTCAATCATAGAAGAGATAAGTTCTTTTCTTCAGCAATTTAATTAAATAGGGTGCTGTATCACTAACATACTATATTAAGGAAACACACATACACACAAAATGTCTTATAACCATATGAAAAGATCCTTAACATCACTTGCAAACATTGAAATGCAAGTTAAAATGTCATAGCATTTTTTTACACATCAGAATTAAGACCAAAACAGTGTGATAATACCTCACTGTTAGTGAGGTTATGGTGAAATAAGTGTAATCCTCTTGTGTTAGAAGACACATGAATTGATAAACTCTTACCAAATGGCACTGTTTACCAAAATGTTTTAATGTTCTATTTTTTGATCCACGAATTCCACTAAGAATTTACCGTACACATATATTTAGACTTGTGATCAAACATACAAGTACAAAAATAATTTTGTAATTGTACTTGTCTAGTAATCCAAAGATATCAAAAAATACATAACAAACTAAAGTTCCCAATAGTAAACATACAGTTACTAAGCATATATTAATAGTAAAAAGAAATGAAAACATATGTCCACACAAAGACTTGTACACAAATGTTCATACCAACATTATTTGTAACAGCTAAAAAGTGAAAACAATTTAAAAGTCCATCAACTGAAAAATAGATAAGTAGATGTGGTATCCATACAGTGGGATATAAACCAGCCATAGAAAGAATGAAGTCCTGATATCTGCTGCAACATGATTGAACCTCAAAAACAACTAAGTGAAAAAACAGTCACAAAAGGCCATATATTGTATGATTCTATTAGTATGAAGAACACAGAATAAACAAATCCACTGAGACCAAAAGTAAACCAGTGGTTGCCTAAGGCAGGAGTAAGGGGGAAAGGATGGGGTGAGGAAAATAACAGGTCAGCTTTATTTTTGCGGTGATTCATGCATCCTAAAATTAGATTAGGATGATGACTGCACCAATACAAACATACTGATTCCATTGAATTGTACTCCGTTTTTTTTTTTTTTTGGTCTGCACCACACAGATCTTAGTTCCCCAACCAGGGTTTGAACCTGTTCCCCCTGCCTTGGGAGGGGGTAGTCTTAACCACAGGGCCTCCAGGAAAGTCCCTGAAGTGTACTCTTTAAACCAATATATTTCTTACTTGATAAAATAATCTTCAAAAAAATAATCAAAATTTCCATCAATTATGAGATGGGTCAAATAAATTATACTAAATCTATGCAATGGAGAATGACACAGTTATGAAAATTTCATTGCCCTATTTGTGCCAGTAAAGACAAATCTTCTAAAAAAAATGTGTTATAAGAGCGAAGTACAGAATACTGTGTGTACTAAGGTCCAATTTATATGACAAAATGCATGGAATATTTCTTGAAAGACACATATGAGACTGGTAACAGTTGTCTTTGGGAAATGGGAGATGGGATATAGAATGTGAGATTTTTCTTTTCAGTATCCCCTCTTATCTCTTCTTAAGCGTTTTACTGTGCATATATTTATTTCACAATAAACTATTTTAAACTATTTTTTTTTTTCCTAAGGGAAAAGAGAGGGAAAAAGAAAGTCCGAATCAGTAAGACATGAAATACCCTGTTACATATGATGGATGTAAAGTGTTGTGGGGCAAACACAGGTGGTGACCGTGCAGACCCACCCTCAGTTTACTATTTAACTAGGAAGAGATTAAAAAGCGACAAAGTAATTTATGGGAACTTTAAAAAACAAAATTAGCATAAGAAACCATGTGTGAGTGCTCTGTATACAGACGAGAGAGTTCTCCCAGCAGCACTCGGCTGCGTGGTGTCAAGCCAGAGGATAAGCGGGGCAACCACACGACACTTAAAAAAAGCAGGTGGCTTGTCAGAAGCTTGCTTGTAGCAAAATGGTCACAGGTGCAACATAGCATGTTGTTTCAAGCACAAGTTGAAGTTTAGAAAACGTTTTTTGTGTGTGGCCTTGCCAGGTAGATCTTTGGGCTTCCCCAGTGGCTTGGCAGTAAAGAATCTGCAGCAGACACTGGAGACACGGGTTTGATCCCTGGGTCAGGCAGATCCCCTGGGGGAGGGCATGGCAACCCCCTCCAGCATTCTCACCTAGGGACATAAACGTGCCCTTGAAGGCTTAATAAGAGCTTGTCCCAGGTAGGAAAAAAATGGTTCTAGGTGTTAGGATGCTTCTTAAGCAGAACATCCACTGTTCGGTAGAAATAGTAGGTACATTCTATTTCTAATTCTCATAGCCATCCTGCATGTTAGGAAGCAGTAGTCTCATTTTAACATGCAGGGAATATAAAACCCAGAAAAGCAAAATACGTTATCCAGTGCCCTACAACTACTACAAGTTGGGATTGGTAGTTAAACCTAGATCTGAATGATTCCAGCACAAGTATTCTTTCTATCAAACCATTCCACTTCCCATGCTGAAAACTTGCTTCTGGTGGTGTTCAGGAATCAAGAATTGAGAAGGAAACGGCAACCCACTCCAGTATTCTTGCCTGGAAAATTCCATGGACAGAGGAGCCTGGCAGGCTATAGTCTATGGGATCACAACCAGTCAGACACGCCTGAGCTCACCACACGGGAATCAAGAAAGTAAAAGCAATGTTTGTTTGTTCGTTACCTCAAGGGCTGGATAAGGAGTTAAACTTCCTGATTCTTAGTCCATTCTAAGATATCCTAACTGATATCGTAATTATGCATATCCTAATTATGCATAATTGGTTTGAGGAAGAGGTTTTGGTTTTTACAGTTGAGATGGGGAGACTGCCATGTATCAATGAGGTAGCCAGATTAAGTGATAGCTAAGAATAGGAATGTTTATTAAGAACTATAATGTTCAGATGCTTCTGCAAGGTGGATGTATATGACCATTTCACAGATGAGAAAAGAAAGACTTGGGGATGTCAAGCAGCTTACTCATGGCCCAAAATTGAGTAATAAATAATTAAATGAATATGAGTGGTGAAGTCTGAATTCGAACTCAAAACTCTCTATTCCAGAACTTTTCATTCTTCCCTCGGCCATGAAGCCACTGAAGCACAAAAAAGATGTATATAGAAGTGGCAAATATAAGACATTTGTTTTGAGAAATGTGGCTGTGAAGGGAATGAGAAACAGCAGCTGTTAACTAGAGTGAGGGACAAGGAAGTAAGGATATTGTTGTGTTTCTTTAACGTACAGGCGATCAAACCACGTTTAAGATGGGAAGTGCATCATAAAGACTGAAACACAGTCCAGAGCACAGAGTAAATGCTTACTAATTGTTTCTTACTTGATGAAGGTGAAGGAGTTATTGATTAATGGAGCAGGGTCTATAAAAAAGCAGGCATGTCATGAACCAAGAATGGCAGTTAGTATTGGTAACAATGACGTTTTTCCAGAGAATCAGAGGCAAAGGAAATAAGGGAAGCAAGATGTAAGGAGGTTTTAAGTTAGAACAAAAGGTAAATGGGGGTGGTCCAGTAGAGTGTTCTCCATGATCTTGGTAAAATAAAAGGTAAAGTATCTGTGGTGAACGAGGAGGGAGTGAGAGGGTCCGGGAATGTGGGGAGCTTTTAAACAACTATTATGGTAAACGTGATAAGGTCTCAGTGAGACCAGATTCTGAAGAGGCTGTGTTTAGTTAGGTGTAAATGACTGGCATGCGCAGACAATTGCAAGAGACCCCATCAAATACACACTTAGATTGTTCTTAGTGCAGAGTTTATCAGCCTAGACTCAGGAAATACCAGACAATTGCTAGAGCTTTTTGTCTCATTTGGATGAACAATAGCCATATGTCGACCTATGCAGGTGTATAGAAGATAAAAGTTTATATTCCACATTGCCAGTTCAGTGGCTAGATCTTGGGGCAGTTTAGTTCAGTTCAGTCACTCAGTTGTGTCCAACTCTTTGCGACCCCATGAACCACAGCACTCCAGGCCTCCCTATCCATCACCAACTGCCGGAGTCTACCCAAACCCATGTCCTTTGAGTCGGTGATGCCATCCAACCATCTCATCCTCTCTCGTCCACTTCTCCTCCTGCCCTCAGTCTTTCCCAGCATCAGGGTATTTTCAAATGAGTCAGCTCTTCACATCAGGTGGCCAAAGTATTGGAGTTTCAGCCTCAACATCAGTCCTTCCAAAGGACACCCAGGACTGATCTCCTTTAGGATGGACTGGTTGGATCTCCTTGCAGTCCAAGGGACTCTCAAGAGTCTTCTCTAACACCACAGTTCAAAAGCATCAATTCTTGGGGCAGGCACATAATAATTCCCCAATAAATAACTGAAGACCTTATAAAAATTCAAACTATGATTTCAAAATAACTCAAGTCAAGAGAGCTCAGTAATGATTTTTATTTGTCGCATCCCTCATCCTTATGTGATCATCTTTTATGTTTATACTATGCTTCACACTTTTCAAGATGCTTTCGATACGTATCAGCTCATCTAATCTTTAAACCTTTATGAAGTAGTTGGAGTCATACCACTCCCATTTGACGGATAGAAAAACTAAATCACATGGAAATTAAATGATTTGCTGAAGATAAAGTACTGTTTGGTGTAAAGCTGGTGGTAAAATCAGTTTTCTAACGTCTGACTCAATTCTAAGACATCCCAACAAAATAATGATTAGAAATTAAGTCTACAGTCAAGGTTTTATGGCAATTGGGGATGATATGATACATTGTTTTTTGGGATGTTTTAATATTTATTTTATTTATTTGGCTGTACTGGGGCTTAGTTGCAGCACATGTGATCTCTGACCTTTCGGTTGTGGCATGCGGACTCTAAGTTGTGGCATACAGTATCTAGTTCCCTAATCAGGGATCAAGCCCGGGCTCCCTGCATTGGGAGTGTGATGTCTTAGCCACTGGACCACCAGGGAAGTCCTCATAGTATCTGTGGTTTTCTTAAGCAATCCATGGATTGAAAAGGAAATCCAGAACCGCAACTCAAGATGCTCCTTAGACCTCATGGACTGTGAAGGTTACAAGCACCTTCTTCATCAAAAGTCATAAATGTCAGAATCTAAGGGGTAGATTTCCTGAGTCCTCATAGATCTTCACATTACAAGAGTATTGTCACAATACCCGGAACCAGTATTTATTAAAAAAAAAACTTAAGTACAAAGTTTGTGAAATAACACAATTTCCGTTTTCTATTATATAAGTATACTACCACTGTCAAAGTTTCTTCGTGAATCATCCCCTCCCCTTCTCCCCACTCATGCCTCCCTTCCCCTTCAATTCTGCTTTTCCATTTATAGTTTTAGATCCTGACATAACGTTACCACTTTGGGTAGCTGGTGTTTCAGTGAACCTGGAACCACCTTTCAGGGTGGGGCAGATAACCCCTGGGCACTGCTGGCAGACTCATGGAGGCCCCTGCCAGGCATTTCCTCCTAGTAAATGGCCCGAGTCTTCCACCCATGTGTCAGAGCGCATGACTTGTGTAAGGCCTCTACCAAGCTCTCAAAATTAAAGAGAATGAAAAATTCAAATCAGAGGTTGTTAACTTCCCAGATTCTTGAGAGCTGTTTTCATGTTCTAGACAGTTCTATAATTTCTCTCCCCTTCGTTCACAACTCTTCCCATTTTTCTGTAACCAGTATGAACTGCTCCCTGCTGTAAGTACGGTCAGTTCTCTTTTGTTTTTGCTATTAAGCATACTTTAAAATTATGGTTAAGAATTGTATTATCAAACTTATTACATCTCTTGTGGAAGTTAAAGTGTTACAACTAGGTGTAAGTCAAACTCCCATTCAGCTTTTTAGCAAAATGGCCAGCATCTACTTGAAGCCTTAGTTCGATTCAGTGCAGTCGCTCAGTCGTGTCCAGCTCTTTGCAACCCCATGGACTGCAGCACACCAGGCCTCCCTGTCCATCACCAGCTCCCGTAGCTTACTCAAACTCATGTCCATTGAGCCGGTGATGCCATCCAACCATCTCATCCTCTGTTGTTCCTTTCTCCTCCCATCTTCAATCTTTCCCAGCATCAGGGTCTTTTCCAATGAGTCAGTTCTTCGCATCAGGTGGCCAAAGTATTGGAGTTTCAGCTTTAGCATCAGTCCTTCCAATGAATATTCAGGATAGGATTTCCTTTAGGATGGTCTGGTTGGATCTCCTTGCTGTCCAAGGGACTCTCAAGAGTCTTCCCCAAAACCACAGTTTAAAAGCATCAATTCTTCAGTGCTTAGCTTTCTTTATAGTCCAAGTCTCACATCCATACATGACTACTGAAAAAACCATAGCTTTGACTAGATGGACCTTGCTGGCAAAGTAATGTCTTTGCTTTTTAATATGTTGTCTAGGTTGGTCATACCTTTTCTTCCAACGAGCAAGGATATTTTAATTTCATGGCTGCAGTCACCATCTTCAGGGATTTTGGAGCCCAAGAAAATAAAGTCTGTCACTGTTTCCATTGTTTCCCCATCTATTTTTGCCATGAAGTGATGGGACAAGATGCCATGATCTTAGTTTTCTGAATGTTGAGTTTTAAGTCAGCTTTTTCACTCTCCTTTCACTTTCATCAAGAGGCTCTTTAGTTCTTCTTCGCTTTCTGCCAGAAATGGTGTCATCTGCATACCTGAGGTTATTGGTATTTCTCCTGGCAATCTTGATTCCAGCTTGTGCTTCATCCAGCCCAGCATTTCTCATGATGTCCTCTGCATATAAGTTAAATAACCAGGGTGAAAATATACTTAAGGCCTTAAGCCTTAAGCTCCTATTGAAAGGCCCAGGAACATAATTCCTGAATCTGACTTGGGATGAGAGTGGGCAGTAGGATATAAATTCCCCTGCTTAGCTCACTGCAGCTGAGCTGTCCTGTACTGTCCAGTAGTCTTGCTCTGTCTGCTACTATGAGGCCCATATCCCTGCACATTTCTCAGAGGAAGAAATTCCAAATGGTCTTTCAATTCTTGTAAAGCCACAGACTACCTAGGCAATATTGATATCCCTGAGACTTGAGGGATAAAACCCAAATATATAGATAGATAGATTGATCAGAGTTTTGGTTGTTAACTCTCAAATTTTACATTTCTGATTCTTGAGACTAACTAATTTCTAAACTTATTGTTCTTTCCCTTTGTTGTATTTCATATATTTTAGATCTTTTCATGATTTTATTTCAGGCTCCTCAATTCCAAATCATGAGACATTTTTTGCCTTGTCAACCTGTATCAGTCATCCATCTTTGGGGGCCCATTTTCCACCAACTCCTGGATGTCTACTTTCCTGCTATCTGACTGTCAAATTCTGAAACATGTATCCGAAACACCACTTTATTTGAATTCCTTTATAGATTATTTTATAGTCTCCAAAGTTAATATTGCCCTAATAAAACTGAAAACAGTTGTTTAATATTTTACTAAGAGGCAAGGCACCAATTAGAAAAGCTGGACTTATGAAAATCTGTTAGTATGTCCACTTGAACTTATCAATAATTTCCATCTCATGACTTTAAGAGTATGGACAGAACATAGCAGAAAGGGCACAAACATCATAAGATATCAACTAAGTTTTATATTCTGGCTAAGTTTGAATTCTACCTCTGTTGCTTACTAACTCTCTGAAGTTGGGTAGTTTTCTTACTTATCAAATGGAAACTAGATAACAAATACCCAAAGAAGCGTTATGTAAGTTAAATAAAATTCCATATGCAAAATGCCTAAAATGGTTCCTAGCAAAAAAATTTATTTATTAATGTTATAATTAATCTCAGAAATTTCCTCTAGATTTATTGTTTCTGTTTCTTCTTTATTTGCTTTATTATAATTCAATATCCATTCTTTTCTTCCATCACATCAGACTGGATTTTTGTTTTTGAGAATTCTGATATTATTAATTATATTTTGGCACAATTTTTGAAGTTTACATTAAGATTTTAGAACCAATTATATTATAGTAAGGCAAGTCTACCTGTTTTTGGCCTCCCTGAGAAACTAAGATGCTTTTCCTTAGTATTATTTTGTATGGATGCAAATATATTCCTTGTAGTATTTGAAAGTGACCACAGATTTTGCAAAGCAAAATATCCCACTGCTAAATATTAGTGTAACATAGGAATACTTTAGTGTGTTCCCTCAAGCTTAATGAAGAACAAGACACTTACAGTTTAGCGTCTCATTTAGCCTGTCAGATTATCTCTAACGGTTTTCCAAAAGTAATTTGAAAAAACAACCCATCCAATTCTCCATCTCCCAGCTCTCCTTTCCTCTGGTTTGACTGTGCCCTCAGGCACGCCCTCTGGTGGTGGTGGTGGTGAGATGGCTGTCATAGTTCCCTGAGGACCCCTTGGAGTTACAAGTCCAGGCAATCACACCGCTCTTTGGACAGCTCAAGTGATTACAACCTGGGAAGGAGGAGTAGATGCCTGGCAAGAAGAAGAGCAGGGGGCCGCCCCAATGGCCCCATCAGAAAGCCTCCTAATCCTGTGTAAAGATAAATCCATAGCACATGGAGTTCAGGGTAGGTTGGGTTCTAGTTTACCCAGTTCAGCATTTCCCAAACCATGTCTATAATTTCTCACCTTCAGGCCTTAGATCACTCTCATGTGGTGGAGTCTCCCACTTGTCAAAACATTTTCCGTGAAAAGATGTCACAAATGGCTAATAACTAATTTTTCTTCTCTTTGGGTAATGGTTTATTAGGGCTTCCCTGGTAGCTCAATCTGGAGAAGGCAATGGCACCCCACTCCAGTACTCTTGCCTGGAAAATCCCCTGGGCGGAGGAGCCTGGTAGGCTGCAGTCCATGGGGTCGCTAAGAGTCGGACACGACTGAGCGACTTCACTTTCACTTTTCACTTTCATGCATTGGAGAAGGAAATGGCAACCCACTCCAGTATTCTTGCCTGGAGAATCCCAGGGACGGGGGAGCCTGGTGGGCTGCCGTCTCTGGGGTCGCACAGAGTCAGACACGACTGAAGCAACTTAGCAGCAGCAGCAGGTAGCTCAATCAGTAAAGAATCTGCTTGCAGTGCAAGAGACCCAGGTTCAATCCTTGAGTCAGGAAGATATGCTGGAGAAGGAAATGGCTATGCACTACAGTATTCCTTCCTGGGAAATCCCATGGGCAGAGGAGCCTGGCGGGCTACAGTCCATGGGGTTGCAAGAATCGGACTCAATTTGGTGACTAAACCACCAATGGTTTATTAATATTCATTCACAGTGGCCTATTCTCTTTGTGAAAGCTTTTAAGTCACTTATGATTCTATCAAACCATATTATTTATAAATTAAAATAACAAAGCTGCATTTTCATCTGTCTCATTCACTAGGATTTTTAATATTTGTTTTACAAAAGAAGAGGTAAGTAATAATACCTTATTAGACAAATGGTCCTGGGACTTTGGTAAATAACTTAAGAACAACAATAAACCCATTAAAAATAGATCCTGATCTCACATCTAATTCCAAAATAAATTACTAATAATTTTTAAAAGTTAAATGTAAAAACATGAATCCAATAAGAAACAGGAGAAAATATAAGGTTAATAATTATGCGTTCTCAGGGTAGGGAAGGCCTTCTTAAATGTAACTCTAGTGACAAATTATCCATGAAAAAATTTACTAATCGAATTTAAGAAAAAGTGCTAAGTCGCTTCAGTCATGTCCAGCTCTGTGTGACCCCATAGACGGCAGCCCACCAGGCTCTGCCGTCCCTGGGATTCTCCAGGCAAGAACACTGAAGTGGGTTGCCATTTCCTCCTCCAGTGAAAGTGAAAAATGAAAGTGAAGTCACTCAGTCGTGTCCGACTCTTCACGACCCCCTGGACTGCAGCCTACCAGGCTCCTCGGTCCATGGGATTTTCCAGGCAAGAGTACTGGAGTGGGTTGCCATTGCCTTCTCCACAAGAAAAAGTAGTTAGCCTTAAATATCAAAAAACTTTAACTTTATGACAAATAAACAAAAATATTTCTAACATATAAATGTAATCAGAAATTTTCATTTATCAGATTTATAAGGGAACTAATTATCCCTACCTCAACCCCCAAAAAATGGCTGGCAAAAGAAAACATGAGCTAATCCTGTGAGATTTTCTCCTGTCAAGGAGTGTCACAAGTCAGAGATGTAGGGACTGGACAATTTTTAAAACTCCAAGAGGACTATGATAGTGAGGAGAGAGTCAAGTGAAGTAAAGTTGCTTAGTCGTGTCCAACTCTTTGCGACCCCATGGACTGTAGCCAGGCTCCTGAGAGGGTAGTATTTCTAATAATTACCATAAAAGAGGCAGAAATATCTAAAAGGAATTAGGAAACATTTTGTATCAAATATAAGCAGTAGAAAAGTGGTTACCAGGGGCTGAGTTGGGGGAAAGAGGGAGAGGTGGTTGGTCAAATGGTAGAAACTTTCATTTATAAGATGTATAACGTCTGGAGATATAAAACAGAATATGGTGACTACAGTTGATAACACTATATTGTATAATTGAAATTTGTTAAAAGAGTACAACTTAAGTATTCTTGCCACCCTTCCCAAAAAGACAAATACGTGGAGTGATAGATATATTAATTAACTTGGTGGGGAGAAACCTTCCACAATATATATGTGTATCAAATCATCACATTATACAGTCTAAATATCTTAAAATTTTATTTGTCAATTATACATCAGTAAACTGGGTGGTGGGGGTGGGGAGAAATGGAACATTTAAGAATCTATGTCCCATGATACTGAGAGTATTAAATTCTTTAAAGCTTTAATTCAACCTACAATGCATTTCCTTCATTAGTATGTTTAAAATCCTCATTTCTGCATACTTGGAATGGTCAGTTCTTGCATGATGAAGATTTGTCTTAATTCACAGTATTTTTTGTTTTGCCTCTTAGGTGCCAACAAAGGACCAATGACTTTCTCAACAACTGCTCTACCGCCACCTCCACCATCCCATCCAGCCAGCCAGCCACCATTGCCAGCATCTCACCCAACACAGTTGCCAGCCCCAAGTCTACCTCCCAGAAACATTAAACCTCCCTTAGACCTCAAGTAAGCAAAAGATTATTTTGCCATTTCTTTGTCAATCTCTTGTCAGGAATTTTCAAACTGTGGTTGGCTGAGTGCTGAGGGTTCCGTGTGACTCTGGTGGAGCCACAAAAATGGTCAGTTAGCAGGGAGAAGAGATGGCTTAGCAAGCTGCTCTCACACCTCCATATCCTTTAGCAATTCTTATTTATCTGCTTTGGCAATGGTTTTCCCCTTAAGAGTTCATTTGAGGAAAATTTCTAGAGCCTTTTTAGAAGGGCTGAAGCATTCTTCAGGTCAACACAACCACCATCTCCTTAACCTTCGTCATCATTTCCACCACCATTACCGTTAGCATCACTGCCTCCATCACTTGCATCACCACCATCATTACCACCAATACCACCACCATATTTTATTGGCGGCCTGTAATGTGCTAGGCACTTTACATATATAATCCTTATGGCTTTATTGAGTGAATAGTGTTTTCATCATTTCACAGATGAGTAAATGGAACTTTACAGAGGTTAAGTAACTCTCAATAGCAATAACTGTCAATAGTGTCTGAGTCCACTGTATACTTTTAACCACTCTGCTAAATAACGTCCTATAAGTAAAAAAAATGGAGGTTTTCTCTGAGTAATCAGATTTCTGACTGTGTATTTAAAAAATAGGAAACTTATTCAAGCCCACTCTCATTTTTCTTAGATGGTACTTTTTAGACATGTCAAAACTGTATATGTTGTTATGCACAGGCTCTGTATCCATGATTTACCAGAAGAGCTGGTTGAAAAAAAAAAAAAAACAAGCAGAAGACTGGAATAGAATGAAATATTGTTTTAAAGAAAAATAGACAATGGCAAGCATAGATTCTGTTGGCAAGTCAGAGTAGATCTTCTATTTCTTCTTCTAAAAAAATTGTTTTGTATGATTTTCCTTTACCACAAATATGCCAAAAATATTTAGCTACAGTTGTTTTTCCTTCACTCCAATCCCCTACCAGATTGATGTTCATTACATTCTAAAGTACTTAATAACCATAAGCCTTATGATAGTCTCAGTTAATACCATGTCTGACTGACAGCTTTCCTTCAATGCTGATAATTACAATTTAGAACAGGAGTTGAAAACACACTTGTCAAAAAAAATAAATAAAACACACTTGTCATGGGCAGTTAGTGCTACGTTTCACTTTATTAGGCTTTGATGGGGAGTGAGGGGGTGCTGTTGGTTAAAAACAGAACTCCAACTGACTAGAAGATGTTAGAGCAGTATACTATCTTACATACAACCTGCATTTTACATTTATGTTAACCACATGCCCTTCCAGGCATTCGAGTTTATGAATCCTAGTTTATGACAACCAGCTACCAAAGCAGAATATGAGCCATTTGCCTACTAACATATGAGTGTCAAATAAATATTAACTTAATTAAAATAACTAATATGTGCTCTTATATAAACTTGATTTCTGTATAAATTGCTTTCTTTTCACATGTATTAAATCCTGTGTCTTTATCCTACTCTGAAGAATCTAACCCGTTAGATTTTGATCTCAGTACTTTTGAGGCTTATTATATGACTCTATCCCAACAGCTGGCTTTAATTAGGCTTCTGGATCCTGTGTAATTCTAGTGAGAAATTTCAGTAAGTACCTTGAGTATGAATTCTTGATAATTGATAAGGCAAAAAGACTGGTGATTCTTTGACTGAAGAAATCGTGCAGGAGGGTTTATCACTATTGCTGTTGTTTGAGCATCCCTGGGACCAGTCCTAGGTTTGGGATCAACTGCAAGGACACTCAGGACCCAGCACACAGGAGTACTCGTGGCTGAGGTTTATGCTAGTCATACTCTTCGTCTAAACTTGGCAGTGGACAGAGTAAAACTGCTCCTTTCTGTAGCTACAAAAATGCAATACATGTGTGGTATTGCTTCCCAGGGAAGCCTATTAGAGTCATCTTTCCATTGAAAGCTGCCACCTAGACACCTTCTGCCTAGCAACTACCAAAATACCAGACCTCTAGAAGTAAAGCAGGTGTTCACCATAAGTCGTGTTGTTTATACAGTCTAGGCACAGCAAAGCACTCTTATCATTAGGCAACTTTTCCTATCAGTGCAAGGAATGCTTTAGAAGCTGAGTTCCCAGATATAAGCCAACAGACTATCTTGGTAGAAAATTCTTTTTAAAATAGCAGCTTCAGGCCTGCTACGTTAACTCTTTTCTGTAAACCTGCCCCCTAGAATCCACTGTGATAAGGTGAGGAATACAAAGTCGTAGAAGGAAGAACGAATTTCAAAGAGACCGGTAGCCTGGACTACTGCATCCTACCGATGTTGGTCAATTTCCCACATATTTAGGAAATTCTTACAAAGTCATAAAGAATCCACCAACCAACCAGGTTCAAATGTCTGCCTGTAACATTGCTTACATCAGAAATTAGCGAAATCCATCAGTTGTAATAAACTTAACTTCATCCTTATTTCCATTTCATTAAGGACTCCTAATTCAAAAGTCTGATTCATTTAAGAGTTACCAACTCCTCAAAATGTATATTCTCAGAAAAAAAAGATGCTGAGAAACAAGAATTTAGATGATACATTGCCTAGATACACTGGAACTGTCACATCTAAAAGTTAAATGTCAGATGAAGATGAAAGCTAAGGAATATCTGTCAGATGATTATTTTTTCAAAAGTAAAAATGTGGTATATGGTGTAAGACTTTCAGGCTTCCATCAGAGAGCCCAAGTAAAATCCAAAATGAAGAAATATCTAGGTTGGAAACTTTCTCGAAAGTAGGGGAAGCTAGAAAAGACACAAAGAGGAAATGAGAGTAAAATGGGTCTTGATAGTCAGACTCACAAATTTATATTTCATGTGAGAGGGAAATTTATAGAATGATCTTTAAATAAAGTTGTGAAAGATGGGTGTCTCTGTGCTTTTTCTTTGCACCACCACCCTTCTAGTAATTATTTCGTAAGGCACCATTTTCTGCCTTTGTAATAGAAGTTCAGGAAATATCAGCGAACAAAATAAAGATCCCTGCTCACATAAAGCAGGGGGCAAGAGACATAAGGGAAAAAATAAGAAACTAGTAAAGGATATAGAATGTTAGGAAATATCAAGTGATATGGGATAAAGTAGAGCAAGTTAGGTGGTGCAGTGTGAGGGCTGGGGACAGTGTGTTGCAAGGAGAGATGAGGGTCGCTCCCCTTATAGGAAGTTATCCTTGAGAAAAGACTCAAGGCAGTAAAGGCATTAAAGCATGTAGATATCTGGAGGAAGACCATTCTAGTCAGAGAGGACAGACAGGACAAAGTCCTCGAATGTCTAGGGACTTGGAAAGAGGTAACCGAGGCTGGAGTAGATGGAAAGTGTAGTAGAGACAGACTCATGCAGACCCTGCAGGTCGTGATAGAGATGATGGCTCTTATCCTAAGTGACATGGGAAATGCTGAAGAGCTTGAGTGGAGCAGTGATGTTGTCAGGCTCACGTTTTATGAGTATTGCCTTAATTGCTATCTGAAAAGAGGTAGTAGGCAAATATTGAAGAAGGAAAACCAATTAGGCAGATCCTACCGAAATGCAGGCAAGATATTGTAACCAGGATGGTGCAGTGGAGATGATGACAGGGGTCCAGATTCTGGATGTACTTTGAAGGTAGAGACCACAGAATTTGGACTTAGGGTATGAAAGGAAAAGAGGATCCAGGGCGACTCCAAGGTTCTGACCCTGAGTAACTCCAAGGATGACGTGTCCATAACTGAATGAGATTGGCTGAAGGTGAGCAAGTTTGGGAGTGGGGAAAATCAGGACAGCACAGCTGTGCAAAGCGTGTGGTGTGCATGCAGGAAGAGATGTTGAGGAGGCAATTAGGTGTAAGAAGTGAAGAGCTGGAAGGGAGTTCTGAGTTATAAATATATGTTTGTTGTGGGTGTATACTCCATGCTTCAAGTCAGACACTGTTAGGATCACAGAGGAAGTGCATTCCTAGAACCAAGCGTTAGAAAAACAACCAGGGCTCAGGTGAGGGACTGGCTCCCAAGAGGCATAAATGACTGATAAGGTTCACATATCCCCCCAAGGTGTAGAGTCTGTGTTGCTTAAGGCAAGGAAAAGAACTTCTAATGTAGATCAAAGAAAGAATTTCAGAAGATCACATGGCCATTATTACCTGCCTACTTCCCAGAAGTCACTTGTAATTATATTGTTCAGGTCAGAATTTTCCTTAAGAATGTAAAGAATTGGAGGCAGGTGAGAATTTAAAATAATAAACATATTTTAAAAGAAAGTAGTTGAAGCCAAAATTATACTGCATTTTAAATTGTATTGTTTCCCCACCTAGTGGTCAGAAAGCAGCTAGCTCCATTTTCTATTTTATTCAGATGTTTGAAGAGGAACTGAAATGGTTCAGAAGAGCTCGTTTATAATCTTCAGTGTTCAAATCAACTTCTTTAGGGTAACATATTTCTTGGTGCCACTTTAAAAAATTAATTATAATTTTAACAATGTAACTGATTATTCAGATGAATATAGAACCAATAGTTGAATATTTTAGTATACAAAGCAAATTACATGGTTATTAATAGTAATGAGACAGGAAAAGTGAAGTAATAAGAAATAATAACTAATGGAAATTACTAAGGTTGAAAAAGGAAAGTTTAACCAGATCTTACTTTGAGATCATTCTTAGTGTAAGATTTTTCTGGCTCTAAAATTAGAGGAAATGTAAGAATTCACCATTGTAACCTTTTTTATTAGTTAGAAATATTTAACATTTTCCGGAATTTGAGACTTGCCATATCAGTCATGCACTCCCAGACAGACTTACCTAAGTTCATTGGCTTAAACAAGTCATCATAATTGTATAATTTCTCATGCGTTAAATACAGGAAGACGTGTTCCAGAGAAAAATTCACTGGATTTCATTTTCAGTGAGGGCAGGCATGGAACAAAGTGTCACTTAGATTTCCTCTGTCTTTAAAAATCAAACTGACAAATGCTAAAGTCACAGAATAAAGGTCATGAATGGCAAATAAGGTATAAAGGTCAATAGCTTCCCATCTTTAAAAGTCAGGAAATAACAGCTCTAATAGCTTTCTGAGCATGACAATCATAACATTAAATTAATTTTGCTTTTCTCTTTTAATTCTGTAGGCTAAAGTAGAAAAACAAAGAACTATGTAAAAGACCTTCTTGAATAGATGTCCTTACTGTAACAAATGATAAGCCTCCTTTTCTTTTTCACCCACTCCCTCTGCTTCATTTTCTAGGACTTGGGTTGTGACTCGTTTCATTGATTGTCTGTTTCTCTCTGTTTGGCTTTTCTCAATGCCTGTGACACTTTTTTTTTTTTTCCTTACAGTTTGATCTGGGTCTATCCATTGACACTCACCTCCTCCTCCCCCTCATCTTTCTTCCTTTTATTCTTCACCGTTATTCTTATTCTTAATATTATTTCATACTTAGTGAATATTTTGCTGTTCTATATGTGTTGGATTCAGACCTATATAAAACTAAAATTTAGATGCTATAATGATGGGTCCATGAATATATGCATGCATGTAAACATTATCTACAATAAATGGTTTGCATTAAGTGTAAGTAGATATGTATGAGCATGCTACACAGATCTTCATTTTGCAAATATTTGTTACTCTTCCGTGTGTTTCAGGAAGTTAACTGCAAGTCCAGTAGTCTTTTTAACTTAATATTATTTTCAAAAATAATAAACAGTTTGCTTTAGTAATAAATGCTAGTTTCTTAGTGTTACTAAGACAGCATTAATTTAGTCAAAAGTCCTATACCTGACAAGAATTATTCTAACAGTTTCCTGAAAATGACAGTCATAATAATTAACTAACAAAGACATAATCTCATCATACCAAGGGTTTATGGTCTCATAGTAGGAATGAAGTGAAATGAAGTGAAGGAATAGAGACCTGCAAGTAATTGCTGTATAATTATAGTAATCCAGAATAGTCTCTGTAGTGAGCAATGTGTGACATATGAAAGTAGCAACTACATGAGCTTGGGAGAGTTGAGATAACTTCACAGAGGAGGGAGTGTTTAAGGAGAATCTTAAAGATTAAGGAGGGCCTCCACAGGGGATGATGAGAAGGGAGGATTACTCCAGAGCTCCAGAGAAGGCCAATAGTGTGGGCTAGGCATGGAGGAACAAGAAACCAGTCTTCAGAGAATACATGAATTCAGTGTTAATATCTGAAAAGAAGATGATGTAAGAAGAGGAAATATGAAAAATAAAACTGTAAAAGAGCAGGGCTGATCTTAAGGAACTGTACACTATGAAAAGGACAACAGACTTCATTCTATAGAATGTCAACGTATTTTGATGTCTGAGGTGCTTTACATCGTATGCTTTTAATTAATACTCAATTTACTAAAGTTAATAGTGCAAAGGCCTAATTTATTTTAAGTACTTAAATTCACATAATTTGTTACGCTATTTATACACCCAGTAATTTTTATTTCAATAAAAATGATTATTTTCAGGGGGATCTTTGATCAATGATTGGACAACTCAGACTAAATCCTTTCATATCAGTACTTATGCTCAAAATAAACTTAAGTAATTAAACTCGTTTACATGTTTGACATTGCACGTATGAATTTACATACTGAATTTTATTTTTAAGCATTTCTGATGCCTGACTGAACAAATTTCATAACTTTACTCAGCAAAACCCTTTCAAGAACTTGTAAACAACGCATAAATCTATTAAATTATATCCAGGTCCTTTAAATAATCCAATTGCATTTACAATTGGATTTTTCAGATACTTTTAAAGAAACATTTATTTTTTTAAATGTTAAGCATATAAAAGGCAAGGAGAATAATATAATGAGTACCCATATACCCCTCCCCAACTTCAACAATTATAAGCTCACTACCAATCTTGTTTTATCTATACACTACCCACTTCCCTTGTCTTGTATTATTTTGAAACTAATATCAAACATCATATAATTACATTCATAAATATTTGAGTAGGTATTCCTAAAAAGAGACCCTTTGTATTAATAGAAAACATCAAGCCACTATTCAGTTGTCTCTTCAATCCTGTGTGGGTTTTTTTGTTTGTTTGAGTAAGAATCCAAGCAAAGTCTGTGGCTTATATGTTTTGCAGTTCTCTTTCAAGCTATAGTATTACCTCTTGTATTACTTTTGTTTTACTTATTGCAGTTCATTTGTTGAATACATCAAGTTGTTGGTGGGCCTTATAGTTGCCCACAGTCTACACTGTGTTGATCGCTTCCTTATAGTAAGCTTGTGTGTTCCCCATTCCTCTGCAGACTGGCTGTTGGATATAGACAAGCGCTTGATCATATTTCGTTCTATTTTCTAAATGTGCTTCTTTCTTTGTTTAGGTAAGACGTGAGACTCCTTCCTAGATGATGGTGGATTTTTCTATCGGGAGCTCATAGTTTTAGCTGACTCTGTTTTGTGAGGCCAGCAATCATAGACATTCAACACTTAAGAGTCCTTACTTTTCCACTAAAATAATAAGCCTAACTCACAAATATCTAATGTAACAAATTTCTTAAACATAACAAACACTTAAAATATTGAACATAACATTATTGTCCCAATGATTAGAAAATTTACTTCACAGATTTTTGTATCATGGGTTTGAATTACTTCATCCTTTCTGTATTTAATTCTGAATCTTCTAAGATCTAAAAAGGCCAAGTAAGAAAAACAAGTGTCATGTCATGATCAATCTCACTGGACGTTCATACTTACCTAGATAGTAAGCTATGCATATATGTTAATTTTTAAATGTTCAATTTTTTAAGTGAATTTATTAGATAAAAGTTTATGACTACATATATGTATCTAAGGTATTTCTTCCAGAGTCACAAGGATATCCACTAAACCTTTTTTATGGCCTTAGTGATAGCAAGGCTCTTCCTGTTCACATTCTTCAAATGCTATTAATTTCACATAAGAAAGATCACTTTGGCAGCTGCATAAAGAAGGGACTTTAAGGGTAGAAAAGATGAAGCACAGTTCTCATTACTAGAAGACCATCCAGAAGGCCACTGCAAGGGTCCACACTAGTGATGGTAGAATCCTGCTCTTGTGTCTAGCAGGACAGGGGAGAGAGACGGAAGGGGAAGTGTATTATAGGAGACATTAAACATGTAGAACTGACAGAACTTGATTAATTTCACATAGCACTGTAAAAGAGTGAGAAATAAGGGCTCTCACTTTTTGAGTGAGGCTTGGGTGGCGAAGTGAATTTGTGGTGCAATTCACCAAGGTAAGAAACTGAGTAGGAAAAACAGATTTAGGCTGAAATGAGAAAGGAAAACCTCAACTTCAGGGATGTTAATATAAAGCCATCAGTGGGACATACAAACACAGAAAGTTGAATATATAGACAGGCAGATGATAGATAGATGTGTCTGAAACAAAGAATATGAGATTCTTTATGGGCTTGAGATTTCAGTGTGAAGTCACCAACATTAAGATACTTTGTGAAAGTGAGGAAGCATGTGAGAATGTAAGACCATCTAGGGCAAAGGTAGAAGGGAAAAAAATGCAGAAACCAAGACAAGGACACAGAAAAACGCCATCACTTAAAAGAGAAGTCAGAGGAAACTAATCCACAAACAAAATTGTGGGATTGAGACCAGAGATACAAGACACGAGCTTTAAGAGATTTCTCATGGAACCAAAAGAAGCTACAGGAAGGCAAAATAGCTGATATGGTGTTAAGGGCCACAAAGCAATCAGGAAGGTGCAGGCTGAGACGTGTTTAGTGGATTCAGTAATTAAGCCTTTTAAGAGTAGTTTCAGTGAAGGATTAGCGAAGGAACTTAGATTGCAGTCAATGACGAGACAAAGGGGAGGAGAGCCAGTAAAGTGAGTACGGACAGTTTTTCCTACTTGGACGGGGAAGAGGGAGATGTCCTTGTGGTGATATGTAGAATTTAGAAAGGCGAAGAGAAATTATGAGAGTAACTTGGGCTGAGGGAGGAAACAGTACAATAAGTCCCTTACATATGAACAAGGTCCATTCCGAGAGGAAGCTCATAAGTTCATTTGTTCTAACCTAGGTTGTAAGTACTGCTTAGGCTGTAACTACAAGTCTCGGTACCCAACTAACACAATGGGCTTTATAGTACTGTACTGTAATAGGTTTATAATACTTTTCAAATAAATAATACATAAAAACAAACACAAAAAGTAAAGAAAATATTTTTACTCTTACGGTACAGTATCTTCAAAATACACTAGAACATTACAATAGCTGGGATACAGGGGCTGATATTGAGTGAACAGGCAAGAAGAGATACTAATTGGGGGAGGGAGAAGAGGTGGGAGATAGCAGAGCTGAAGGATCATCAGCAATAGGAGACGGAGGGCAAGCTGCAATTTCACTTACTCTTGACGTAGTTGGATATGCAAACACATGCACACATTTGCATCTTTGAAAGCTTGCAACTTGAAGATTTGTTTGTAGAGGACTTACTATAGTGAGACATTTAGGGATAGGAGTGAAAGAAGAAGAACAATAATAATAAATAAATGATATGATGACACACAGAAGAAAAGGAATAAAAGGAGTGAACTAACTGATCATTCAGATAGCATTCAGAACACAGATGGAAAGAACTTTGGTCAGGAGATATAAGAATGGGTGTAATTGTAGATAAACTTGGAAGTAAAAGGAATGTATTTTCTTAAGAGAGTTCACTCCCAATAACAGCTAAATAGTGAAATAACAAACAAAATCATCTAATGATAAAGGAAAGGAGAGAAATAGGAGATTTAAGGGAAGAAGTGAAGAGAAGATCAACTAGGAGAAAGGTGTAACGAGATTATAGGATAGTGTTGGGAGTGCAGCTGAGACTGAATGTCAATTATTTGTAATCTCCCAAATCAGTAAGATGGCAATTTTCCCCAGCTATGCTGATCAACCCAAGAACAGAAATAGAAAATATAGATGGTTCCATAAATCATTAGGGATTCGTGGGGCCCAGGTATTGATAACTGTTATGAGTAGTTGGAGTGAAGTGGTTTGAAATGAAGCACCTTGGAGTCCAAGCCACAACTGATGGAAGCAAAGCCAGGCGGAGAATACCTAGAAAGGGGGGAGGAGCCAGGAATGAAACTAATGGCCTTTGAAATCTATACCGTACAGCCAATTATCTGCCTTCAGAACTCAGAATTGACTTATTGATACACTGTCATTTTTAACGGAAAAACATATTACTGCCCTGAAACTATGCATTAATTGTAGGTGCTCACTTTGAATGGACAGTGCTGGACACAAGTTCCCCAATTCTCCACTTTTTTGGTAGCAGTAGCAGCGTCAGTACAAAGCTAAAACCTGTTCTACTGACTTCTGAAGTTTTAAATCAGAGTAGATATGAAAGAGAAAAGAGTTATTTTTATCTTATTTTTAAATTTTCTTATTCTTACTGGCTGCCCTGGGTCTTTGTCGCTGCTCGCAGCCTTTCTCTGGTTGTGGCGAGTGGAGGCTGCTCTCCAGTGCGGTGCATGGGCTTCTCGTGGTGGGGGTTTCTCTTGTTCTGGAGCATGGCTTCCGCAGTTGTGGCACACAGGCTTAGTTGCCCGCAACATGTGGGACCTTCCCAGACCAAACATGTGTCCCCTGCCAGATTCCCAACCACTGGACCACCAGGGAAGCCCAAGAGTTATTTTTAAATAATCCTTTTCTTTTTTTTTTCTTTTTCATTGTAAGAGGAGCATCTACTTATCCCATTTTCACTTTTTCCTCTCTCTTGTTTTCAGAGGCCCTGTAAATGAAGAAAATCAAGATAGTGTCATGCACTCTGATGGTAAGAGGCAAATGATGTTTTATTTTTTGTTCCCTCAGATATGAAAGTTAGAGTTAATTATTCTCATAGGGTCATTAGTGAGTCATTATCATCATTAGTGCATGCAAGTCCTCTTGTTTTACTTATTTATTCCCTTTTCTCTTCATGACCCACTCTTTCCTGCCTTCTCTTAGCAGAGTAAAATATTTTAATGCACTTAGTGTGTATATGTAATTTTGTACACATTCTTTGTATATTGTTGTATGTGTATATGTATATATTTCAATTTGCAAAAACAGTATATTATAGCTCATTCTGGTCATTTTTTTACACTCAGACTAATGTGTTTTGTGAGGCTTATTGTGAATATAAGTATATTTAATTTATTTCTGTTAACTACTGCACAGCTCTCCATGGTATGCATCCTATGCGTATTTCACCTCCAACTCACTATTACTGAAAATGATATTAATAGTTCAATGCACCTTCTTGTCCATATCCCTATGTGAACCTCTGAGAGCCTTCTTTTAAGATGTGTATCAAGGAGTAGAGTGACTGCTTGTAAGCTATGGCATATTCATTTTGACTGAGTAGTACTGGAGTACTTTCCAGAAGAAAGGCATCTGTGTGTAGTCCCATTCCAGGGCATGAAGATTCCAAAATGCTTGCCTTTCACCGGTGCAGAGGCAGCTGTTGTTTCCAGTTGTTTCCAATCTTCTGTGTATAAAATGTCTTGTTTCAATTTCATATCTCAACTTACTATTGAGTTCAAAACCTTGATTTGTTTATTAGCCTTTGTGGTTTTCTCTTCTGTAAGTTGCTACTTCCAATTCCTTGACCATTTTTTTCTTAGGGTTGGTATCCTTTTCTGGATGACTTGCAAGAGTTCCTTTGTATTCCAAATATTAATAACATGTCAGTTGTAGGGTGGAGAAGGCAATGGCACCCCACTCCAGTACTCTTGCCTGGAAAATCCCATGGATGGAGGAGCTTGGTAGGCTGGAGTCCATGGGGTCACTAAGAGTCGGACACAACTAAGCGACTTCACTTTCACTTTTCACTTTCATGCATTGGAGAAGGAAATGGCAACCCACTCCACTGTTCTTGCCTGGAGAATCCCAGGGATGGGGGAGCCTGGTGGGCTGCCGTCTCTGGGGTCACACAGAGTCGGACACGACTGAAGCAACTCAGCAGCAGCAGCAGCAGTTGTAGGGACTGCAAATATCTTCTCTCATTCTGTCCATTGTCTATTAACTTAGTCCATACTGTCCTTCATTGAACATAAATATGTTTTGATATAATCAAATTTATTAATACTTACTTTGTAATTTGTACTTTTAAAGTTTTATTTAAGAATTCCTAACCCTAGGAAATAAAACTATTATCTTCTATTTTCTTCTATGAACTTTATCCTTTATAGTTAGGTCTTTGATTGTTTGCAGTCCACTTTTGAGGAATTAGTAGAAACCTAGATTTTTTTTCTCATGTACAAAGTCAGTTTTCCCATTATGATACTCTGAAATTCACCCTTTTCTCATTAATTTATAATACCACATTTACTATATTAACTCTATTGGTGTGTTTGTGTCTTTTAATACATAGGTGTGTTTGTGTGTACATAATGTTCCTGGGTTTGACCTCTGGGTCAGGAAGATCCCCTGGAGAAGGAAATGGCAACCCACTCCAGTATCCTTGCCTGGGAAATCTCACAGACAGGCTGCAGTCCCTGGGGGTGCAAGAGTCAGACAAGACTTAGAAACTAAACAACAACAAATGTGTGTTCCTATTTGTGTGTATGTAAATTTTATCTGTCTCTGAGCTCTCCGTTCTATTCTACTGGTCTATTCATTCATGTATCAGTTCCACATGGTTTTTATTGTTATTGTTTTAGATGATGTCTTAATACCTGAAAATTTGTTGATATTATTAAACACTTGAGCAGTAAAATATCTTTTAAAAAATCTAATTAACTTGATTTGTTTGATACATGAAAGCAAATCCTTGGGAACAAATGAGTCAAAAAGTGTGAACTTGTGACTTTCTGGTAAAGCCTGTGTTCCACACAATCCCACAAAACCAAATGTGGATGCTTTCAGCGTCCATTCATAAAGAGAAAAGAGTGTCTTCAGTTTTTTTCACTTTTGCATTATTTTATGAAAGCTAATGAAATGGTTTTATAATAAGTTACAAGGTTTGGAAAAGCCATAGTAAGGATCTTAACCACATATTCTATTCTGTACTTCTAAACCTTTGGTAAAGTATAGATTCTGTTAACATTATGAACTGTTTTGAGTATTATGTTACATCTAACAATCCTCTATTAAAGCACTTCTTAATTACTATCCCTTTTTTTTAAACACTTCAGGTACTGGAAATCTAGATGAGGTTAGTTTCTCTTTTTTATTCTTCTCATATTATATTGCTGTAACTAGAATATGTAACAATTGCTGTGATTTATTTTCTACTGACATAAACCAACAAATGAAAACTCTTTTTTTTTTTTTCAACAAATGAAAACTCTTAAGAATAATGGTAATATTTTTCTATTTGCAATCTTATTTCACCTGAAATGCTTGAGACATTAAACACCAGTCATTTCACTGACTCAGTAATTTTGTTATACTAAACAGAAACTGAAGTCTGGCTACAAATCTGAATTACATAGCAGGATATAAAATGAAATCTTTCTGTGCTTCCTTTCCCAGTCTGTCTCCAAAAAGAAAAAAAAAAAAATGCCAAATGTACACACAAATTTATGTTTGTTTTACTGAGTATTTGAGCAATGTAGTATATATTTGTTCCCTTATTGAATAATTGCAATTAATCATTTTTAATGTTTTTCTTAACAGGAACAAGAGAGTGAAGGAGAAACATATGAAGACATGTATGAGCAACATTTTTTTTACCATGATATTTTTCTTCTAAGATGAATATAATAATTTGTATGAGGGAAAATGAATGGATATTCAATACTAGGAGGGGGAAAGTTCAACTGTTCAAGTGACGGGCGTATAATGATAACCTTTATTTCAATACAAAGGACTAAAGATTCCTTTCTTGTCTAAGGATTTTACAGAGGACTCTGTTAAAATGCCATTGTGTGAGAGGTCAGAGTCCTGCAACCCACTAGACAGCCCACAGGCAGGGAATTACAGGGCCAGGAACCTGTATTTCTTGCTCTCAGTGTGTCTTTGGGCAAATGAATTTGTGTATATATTACAATGTGCTCACCTAGGCAGTACTTTACCTCAAAATTCAGCTCTGAGAGACGATTTAGCACAGCACCAGATGCCAAAGTTTTAACCTGCTTAAGAGGAAAAATGTTAAAAAAGAGTTCCCAAATGGGTTTCTGGGTAGCCCAGGATTAAGAAATTTCTTAGCAAATGAGTGAAAATAAAAATGAGCATGTTCTCTTATTTTATCTTTTGTTGATTCAAATATGTTAATCTTCCCTACCCAGAATTCAGCTAATTCTGAGTAAAGTTTCTAAATGAAGATTTGTACCTATGAGTACAAGTGAATATGTGTATGTGAACTTTTACCAGTGAGTGTACTCTTGTGAGAGAGAGTGGGCGAGGGGGGGTTTAATTGTATTCATGCTGACAGGCCACAAGAACCTTTATAACAATACCTTCCACTTGCCCTCAGGGGTTGTAAAGGTAGCAGGGCCTTTGGAAGGCATCCTCGTTTGAATGCCTCCTGCAGGTTTTAAGAACAGTCTCACACACCCAGGAATTTTGACAAGACTTAGCTTTGTACCTTCACCTCTATTCCACATGCTATCTTCTCTTTGGGGTAGGAACCTCTCTAAATAGTGAGCCCTAACACATAAATGCCTGCAGGTGCTGAAACAACCAAATTTTTATCCACAGAGACACATCCAAAGAAAAAGAGAAGAAAAGGGAAAAGGAGGAAAAGAAGAGATTAGAGCTGGAGAAAAAAGAACAGAAAGAGAGAGAAAAGAAAGAACAAGAAATAAAGAAGAAATTTAAAGTAAGAGCTTGCTTGCTGATGGGTGAAAAAGAGTAATGTCTCTTTTTATAACTTTCACACAAAAGGGGCACCATTTTTTGAAACCTTAAATGGTTGGACAACTACTTAATCACTGTTTTCTAAAGAGTAACTTCCTTCATAACAGTAATGTTTTTGTCTACTACACTCCATTATCCCTGCACTAAAAATGCAATACAATAAAATCCAAATAAAATATGTGGCTTATAATTTGGATAAAATCTAAACAAAATATGGTGGGAGCTCAGGAAATTTTATGTCCATTGGGTGAATGAATACTCAGTTACTCAAATCCATTCTGACTCTCCTTGTTATGTGTTTCATCGTACCTGGAAAATTTCATGGATGGAGGAGCCTGATGGGCTACAGTCCGAGGGGTCACGAAGAGTCGGACACGAGTATTAACCTACTCATAATATGGGCTCAGGACTACACACATACATATCCCTGTGGCATGTATTATCATGGTGCATGGGACAGAAATGTCTCTGGATTAAGCAGACCTGTCTCAATAAAACTCCGTGAGCTACCCTGCCTGATACTGTCTAGACCTGACTCACATCTGTGCCTTTACTTTAAGCCTATGTACATGCTGACTTCTCATACCTTCTGTTTCTCCTTCCTCATTGACCTCTGTCCTCGCTGATCTTTCATTCTAACTGGATGGCTGCTATGACTCCCACCACTGCCACTATGCTTGCAGGCTATACTTTCTTGGCTAGGCTTTGACGACACGGCCCATCTGGTATGGGTCTGGTATGTCAGCTATATTTAGAGTGATTATCTAGTCACAAAACTATTCTTCACTTTGAAAAAGATTCATATCAAGTTTCCTTTAAACATTTAGTTCCTCCAGAACATTAATACGTGGTTTGAATTATAAAAGTCTGGCTTATATATAATTTCCCAGTCTATTGACTGTAGTGAAACAAAGATGCAACAGCGGGCGCAGGGAAAATGTAAAACTTAGAGTCAGTTGGACAGATGTGGATTCAAATTCCAGCTGCATTTGTGAGTTATATAATAGGGGACATATTGCTAAACTTCTCTGAACCTCAGATTCTTATTTTTAAAGTGAGTAGATGACATTTCTCTTGAAAGTTTGTTATGGGATTAAATAATACATGGTGTCTATAATAGGCTGTCATTCAATTTTGCTTACTAGATATAAGCAAAAGTAAGATTGCAATATGACTATTAAAATATTTTACTCATACAGAATGTATGGCTACCAAAGAAGGGAAAACATGGAAAATTAATTTCTTAAATGAAAATCTTTATAACATACTTTTTATGAAGAGATTGTTTATAGTTTTGAAGGAATTATGTGAAGCTTTTCCTTGTGGGGTTTTTTTTTTTTTTGTTTTGTTTTTTTTTTTTTTTTTGGAGAAGCCCATTTTGGATGGTTTCACTCATTTATTCAAATAATATTTGTTAGTAAGAAAAAGATATGATATGAAATCACACCACCAAACATGAACTCAAACATTTGTCAAGACTAGGACTTCACATGCTATATTCCTTCCACAAAATTGTTAATAGATGTTCAAATTAAATAAATAAATGTGAGAACCATTATACAGTTCCACATTTCATTAATTCTATGACAAAATATTTCACATTTTAAAATTCTGAAATTAGGATGCATGGTAACATTGTTGGCACATCAAAGTTTAAATCAAGCTAGTTTACTTTCTTGGTAGTATATAATTAATGATGGTATCTCACAATTCATCACATCACAAGTTCAATAAATAAAGTAGAGCCTCCTCAAAAATCATGATGCATATTTGCATATCAAAAGATTCAAGAAATTCTGTTGAAAAAACAAAAGATTAGGAAATTAGGACTTTAGGATTCATGGACTCTAAACTAGATTACTCCTCTGCTGTCAAGAAACCACTGTACTCTTCAGGATATTAATTATAAAAACATCACATAATATTGGTTTGCTATTTTTTTTATTCACAAAGCTATTTCTAAACTGTTATCTTGTTTATAGCAGGTAATGTCTACTCCAAGTTTATAGGTAGCAAGTACCATGAAGTCAAAAAAAAGGAAAGAAAATGTTTTTCTCACAAGTACAACCTACCACCACTACTAACCCTTCTCTCTCTTGCTATTGTAAGCCTGCAGAGAACCATCAGAATAATTGCACAAAGCAGAGAGGGAAATAACCTCTGTCTAGTAAGCAGAACACCAGTATACCCCATAAAAACATAGCACCCAGCATGTCGCATACATAAGTGGTGTTTGATTTTCAGTCACTTCCTCTTCAAATCTTCCAGAGTTCCTGAGGTCAATAGATCACTGCCATTCTCTCCTGGCCGCCTGACACGTGCTTACCCATTTTTGCTGGTTCTGTCTGACCTCTGCAATTTTCCCCTAGCCCCTCCTATAGGAACCCTCACCAGAAATAACATTCACCCTCAACTTCTAGTTCAAACCTGTAAATGTTGGTAACAAACAGGTTAGCAAGTAGTGGACCTAGTCTTTCAAAACTGCATTCCTTAAAGATTTCCTGAATAGTAAGAAGCTGGTTGTGATTTTTTTTTTTCCCTCTTTGCAGCTAATAGGCCCTATTCAAGTCATCCATCAAGCAAAAGCTTGCTGTGATGTCAAAGGAGGAAAGAATGAACTGAGCTTCAAGCAAGGAGAGAATATTGAAATAATTCGCATCACAGACAACCCTGAAGGAAAATGGCTAGGCAGAACAGCCAGGGGGTCATGTGAGTGCATATTTTTCTAAGACTTCAAAGTGTTTTCTTTTGAGCCAATCTTAATGTGAAAATTCTTCCAAAGCTAGTCATAAGCATTAAGTTGGGAGTATGTTACAGAGTAGACAAAAATAGGAAGATTTTAAATGACAAGCATAGTTCCATCTTCACCTCATTTGTGCAATATTTTTAGTTGGGAAAAAATGTAAATATAATATCCCAAGGAGGAGCAAAGAGTATTAGGTTCTTCATTGATGTTAAAGAGCAAAAATGTTTCTTCTGAATCACTTTAGAGCCTTGAAAACAGACTCTAGACTTACCCCAAAGCACAACATCATGAGACTTTGACAAAGCACAATGAAGCATGTGTCAACAAGTCTTTAAGTCAGAATTGCGAGCAAAGAAATAAAGGGAAAATTTAAAAAGAAAGTGTACAATCAATATTTTGTTTACAACTCTATGATATTTAAACTACAGTTATCTGAACATAAATTGTTCCCCTTTTGGTAGATGGCTATATTAAAACAACAGCTGTAGAGATTGACTATGACTCCTTGAAACGGAAAAAAGGCTGTCTCAGTGCTCTTTCAACAAGACCTTTGGAAGATGACCAGGAAGTGTATGATGACGTTGCAGAGCAGGAAAATGTTAGCAGGTATATGTAAAAACAAATGGGAAAGCAAATCAAACCATCTCTTTGTCAGAGGTTGTGGGTTTTAAGATGCTAGAATTTTACTTTCCTAATTTCCTACTACTTTCTATCACTAAATTAAATTACCGTTTACAATCACTTCAATATGGATGATAACTCATTTGAAACTCTATAGTCTTTCATTTTACTCTTTGGCTATTTGTGTTAAATACTGCTTGAAATGTAATGGGCCACTGGCAGATGTGTTGTCAATCCAAAATACTGGTTTGCAACATTCATTCTGATTTGACTTTAAGGATATGCCTAGAATACATATGACTTTGTAAAATATGAAGCATAAGATATAAAAGTTAGCTCTAAAAGTATAAAATATTTTTCTCTGAAATCTGAGTCTAAATATATTTGTCATTGTTATTTGAAAGTATAACAAATAGAAATGCTTTTTTATGACAACTTTGCTCTTTAAGAGTAAAAATGTAAAAGCTGAATCCACTATGATCCCTAGCAATCAACTAAGGGTTCAACTTTCCCTTGGACCTTGTGACCTTCCCTGGAAAAATTACAGGACCATCTTTCTGGGGCAGAGGGACAGATCAAGACATCCTTTCTAGAGGAATCAAAGGGGAGGGCAAACCTCTGTCTCATACTTTCCTTCTCTTCCTTCTCAGTCTCCAGCTCCCTTTATAGTGCCTCCTCTTCTGTCTCTTTCTCCTAGCTCTGATCTTCCTTGTTCTTTCTTTTTCTTCCTTTTCTGCTCTCCTTTCATTCCTTCTTTCTCCAATATCTCCCTTTTCTGGTAGAGCCATAATCCCTTTAAATTGAAGGAAAAGGAGAAGAAAAATCTCCAACCCAGTGAAGAATCCTCATTTTTCTATTCCCACTTTGTGAAACAGGGAAACCTCCCCACATGACCTATGCAAGATCTTCATTTGAGAAAAAAATGTGTCTGCATTCTTTATAACTCAAATTTCAAAGTAAAAAATGTTTTTATTATTAAGCATTCTAAAAATGTAAAAATATCAAAATAGAAATATATTAATATTTATTAATACTAATAGTTATGAAACATATAAAGAATTAAATTTCCCTTTATGGTCTTGAGCTTATGGCATCAGTTAAACTTATATTGCTTTCTGGCAGTTCATCATTCTAAAATGACTGATAGCAATGCTGTCTTAACATATTATGATCATAAATTATGCAATACATATCAAAACATGCCATGTATGCACTGGAGTTTACAGATTGTAAATTGACCTTAGTAATAAGAAACACCTTGACCTATTTTGAAGTTAGCAAATGTCAAATTTGATCTTAGAGTTCCAAATGGCCATATTTTGAGAGTTACAGAATTTTCTGGACATGAGTGTGTCTTACCATGTATATTATCAGCATATATACCTTATGTTGGGCTTCCCTGGTGGCTCAGATGGCAGAGTCTGCCTGAGATCCCCTGGAGAAGGAAACAGCAACCCGCTCCAGTATTCTTGCCTGGAAAATCCCATGAATGGAGGAGCCCAGCACGCTATAGTCTATGGGGTTGCGAAGAGTTGGGCACGACTGAACTACTTCACTATACCTTATTTTTGTCTTTTATCTTAAAAAAAAAAACAAAAACACACACAATTTCTCTTATTTTGGAATTAAAGAACTCCACTTCACTTTCACTTTTCACTTACATGCATTGGAGAAGGAAATGGCAACCCACTCCAGTGTTCTTGCCTGGAGAATCCCAGGGACCGGGGGAGTCTGGTGGGCTGGTGTCTATGGGGTCGCACAAAGTTGGACACGACTGAAGCGACTTAGCAGCAGCAGCAGCAGTGATATATATATATATATATATATACATATATATATATGTATATATATATTGGAGAAGGCAATGGCACCCCACTCTAGTACTCTTGCCTGGAAAATCCCATGGACGGAGGAGCCTGGTAGGCTGCAGTCCATGGGGTCGCTAAGGGTCAGGCATGACTGAGTGACTTCACTTTCACTTTTCACTTTCATGCATTGGAGAAGGAAATGGCAACCCACTCCAGGGTTCTTGCCTGGAGAATCCCAGGGACGGCAGAGCCGTCTTCAGTCAGACACGACTGAAGCAACTTAGCAGCATATATATATATATATATATATATACACACTGATGAAAATACTCAAAAAATAAATAAATCCACAAAAAAGGGATGATATCCTTAAAATAAAGCATTATTTTCATAATAAGCGACTGTTTCCCAAATTAATGCTACTACCTTTTCCATTTTAACTAGTCTGTACATACCACAGGGCTTCCCAGATAGTTCAGCAGTAAGGAATCCACCTGCCAATGCAGAAAATCCAGGTTTGAGCCCTGGGTTGGGAAAATCCCCTGGAGAAGGAAATGGCAACCCACTCCAGTATTCTTGCCTGGGGAGTCCCATGAACAGAAGAGCCTGGCAGGTTACATTCAGTCCAGGGGTTGCAAAGAGTAGGACACAACTTAGTGACTAAACCACCACCACCCTACATACCACAACTCTACAAGACATCTCCAGTTAGTAAACATGTAGCAGAAACGCAATCTTCTGTTTAATAAAACGGGGTTAGAGGAAGTGTATATAGCTCTACTGATTAATAATTTAAACACGTATAGCACCACAATATTTACTAGCATCTATTACATTGGAAGGAATGATGCTGAAGCTGAAACTCCAGTACTTTGGCCATCTCATGCGAAGAGTTGACTCATTGGAAAAGACTCTGATGCTGGGAGGGATTGAGGGCAGAAGGAGAAGGGGACGACAGAGGATCAGATGGGCTGGATGGCATCACCGACTCAATGGAAATGAGTTTGAGTGAACTCCGGGAGTTGGTGATGGACAGGGAGGCCTGGCGTGCTGTGATTCATGGGGTCGCAAAGAGTCGGACACGACTAAGTGACTGAACTGAACTGATTGTTCTTTATGCATATTTAATAAGAAAATGGAAGAAGAGACATCACTTCTACACAAGTTGTTTTGTTTTGTTTTTTGAAACTACAGCTGCTGCTGGCAGAGTTCTTGTAACAGAACGTGCTTTGTCCTTAGTAGAACAAGGAAAGATGCTGAGTATAGCTGGCAGCTTGTTCCAGCAAGAATAAGAGAAAGCACCAGCCTCTCCTCTCCCTCCCCCATATACCTCCTGGCTCCTATCAGGAGGTTCTTGGCCAGCTCTTTCCCAATTTCTCCAGGGTTAGGAAAACCAACTGTATACCTCACACTCTGAGAGCAGACAGGAGGCTTAAAAAGCGCAGATCCTGGCAGCTGTACTTCTCCGTTTCTTCTCAATGAAGCAGTTTTTTGTAATAAAAATGAAAAGTTGAACAAAAGGAAATTACAAGTGCAAATACCACTCCTTCGTCATATAAAAAACTCTTCTTCTAGGTGTGTTTCCCAACCTTTTTCCTGCCATTTCTCCTTTCCTCTTTCTCTTTCCTTGTCTTTTCTCACACTCTCCTTCCTTCCCTCTGGCTCACCAGATCAATGGTTTATATTCCAAAGAGAAAATGAAGAACTGCTCTAGAAATCAAATAATATATAGTGGCTTTGTTCCTGATTGTGATCACCCAATTCTTTGGAAATTGGATATGAAATCTCCGAGGTGGAATATGTTGTATTTGCCAGAAGTGGCAGCCAACCCCAATTTGCAGTTTTTCTCATAATTCTAAATGCTTGCTTCATGCTCAGAGGAAAGTGTTGAAGACAGTGGGTGTGAAAACAGTTTGTAAGCAAGTAGCGAATATACTTAAGCTTCATCAAAAATCACTTCTATTTGTATATTAAGACATTTATAGCATGTTTTTCTCCAAAGTTCCATTAGTGAAAGTACTTTTTATTTCTAGATTAGCAGTAGACTTTAAAGTTATTGTGACTTTAAGGTTAAGGGTCACATATGATGTATAAACATACTATACGATTGTAATATCAGATATCTGTTCTTGGAAGATTATCTAAAAGGCAAAAATGATGACACAGAGGGCACAGCGAGGTGAAGTAAAAATGACGTCGTCCATACAGGAAAGCAGGACACTGAGATTATTTCATTTTTTCAGTTAATCAAAAGTGGACATGGTCATATCACTTCATTTCTCAGAGCCTCAATTTTTTTTCTGCAAAATGAACTAGATGACTTCCTTTGCTTTCACGTAATTCACAGTTTAGTGGGGAAACAGGCAAGAAAACAATTTTAAAAGAGGGGAGGTATAGAATGTTATAGAAAGAAATAGAGATTTAGAGAATTAGGGGCTACACTCTACAAAGGCCTCACGAATAGGATTTCAAATTTTTTTTAAGTATTCCCTTTGTAAAAAATGTAATCCTATTGGACTAAGAGTTAAATGCTGTAATTATAAGGTATTGAGAGGAAATTGAATTTAATGCAGTAACAATTCTAGAATAATATTCTCTTTTTTTAATAAATCCATCTATGGAGTGATGGAATACTATATAATCTGAAAATTGCCTTATGGTAAAATGCTAGAAATAAACAATATCATTGGTTAGAAAACTTTATGGAGTACTGAATCTCACTTGATCCTTATTAGTTTTGTTTTGTTTTTTGCTTTGTTACTACTCATCTATTACAATAAGGAACAATTTTTCTTCCTTTTCACATATAACATCTAATAACTTTTTTTCTAATTAAAAGTACCTGATTTACAATATTAGTTTCAGGTATACAAGTAATTCGATGTTTTTATAAGTTATACTCCATTTAAAGTTATTATAAAATATTGACTATATTCTCAATACTGTACAATATATCCTTATAGCTTATTAATTTTATACATAGTAGTTTGTAATCCTTAAACTCCCATCCCCACCCCAACACTGGTAACCCAGTAGTTTGTTCTCCATATCTGTGTCTCTTTTTGTTTTGTAATATTTATTCGTTTTATTTTTTAGATTCCACATATAAGTGACAACATACAATATTTGTCTCTCTGACTTATTGCACTAAATATAATACCCCGCAGGTCCACTGGTATTGTTGCAAATAGCAAAATCTCGTTCTTCTTTTATGGCTGAATAACATTCCACCGTGTGTGTACACTACGTCTTCTTTATCTACTCATCTGTTGGTGGACATTTAGGTTGTTTTTATATCTTGACAATTGTAAATAACATCCTGATAACTGTTGACTGGAATGTTATTTTTTCTCTCATTTAACTGCTCAATATGTACTTCTTTTCCTGATAGCTAAATAATTAATGTATCAATTAATGTCTACTCTTTTTCTCCTAGCCACAGTCAGAGTGGAAGTGGAGGTAAGCTACACGCTTTTATCAGTTTCTCAAGTCTTTGACGTTCTTGTGTATATTAATGACAAAATGCTCTTGTTTGCAAATAATGAGGAGGATCTTAATGTGGTAGAAAGAACAATAGACTGGGAATCAACAACAGGGAGTCCAGTCCTGGCCACTGAGTGACCCTGAGCAAGTCACTTCTTTCTTCCACGTTATGGGTCATAGGGTGATTCCACTTCCAGTGTGCCCAGGGCAGTCTTGATTTGTGCAGTTGTCTGAGCACAATTTCTAGTAGTATCTCCCTTCCCTTTCAGAAATGTCCCTATTTAGATGATACCTTACATAGTCACCATAGCTATGACTCCTAAAGACTTCTCATTATCCCATCAACAAAATAAGGGTTGCTATTACCTGGCAGTGCTGAAATTATCATCTTAAAAATCTAATTTCAACTTTATTGTACATATATTTACAAAGAAGGTAGTCAGTAAACATTTGTTAAATAAATATTTGTCAAATAGCAAACATAGGATAACAAATCAAGCAAGGGTTTAACTTTTTTAAAATAAAGAAATGAAAAAGTCACCTTCCATTCTTTTCTTTGTCCCAGCTCCCATCAATGCTTAGAGTCACTTTTCATTTGCTTTCCTTTACTTACATCTTGATCAATGCTTTTTTCTGAATCTCTCCTTAGTATTAATTAAGTTTTTCTTATCAACTTTTCCCTTCTTTTTCCACAATAAATTTTAACTCCATCCTCTGTTTAATTTTACTTTTTCTCAGTTATTTCCCCCACTCTGTCACCTCCAGTGCACAGTATTCTATATCATCCCTCATATTATTACAGTTCACTTTTAAGAATTCCTTATAAAATAATGTTAAAAAATTAATTTACCTCTGTGTAAGAGTGGGAAAATAAAGCTATTTTAATTTAAATAATTGATATGAAAATAAGATGCTTTCTACATCTTATTTCTGCATAAGACATTTATTACCAAATTTTGAGTGAGCATTTGTGACCAAATTACAAAATTAACAGATTTTTTCCCCTTAATTCACATGAAGGGATGTTCCCACCTCCCCCAGATGATGATATTTATGATGGGATAGAAGAGGAGGATGCTGCTGATGGGTAAGAATAATCAGCTTAATTGCCTCTTTACAAAGTATTGTATATACTGAAATTGTCACTAGTTTTGATTTCTAGTTAGAATAAAAAGCAGAAAGTAGCATTCCCTGTTACATAACCAAAAATGTTTAATTAACAGCAATGGCAAATGAGGAATTGTAATTATACCACACTTCAAATGAAGTGGTATATTGTTTGGAATATACCACTTGGAACCTTGACAACTATGTCAAAAGGAGTGAAATGGAAAAGGGGTAAGGGTTACAAGTATTCAAACTTTTCCCAATCATTTATTTATCAATCAATACTTCATTTTTGTGACAATCTCTGGAAAGTTTATAGTTGCATGGCTAGCCTTTGGATAATAATCATGTGCTGTGCTGTGCTTGGTCGCTCAGTCGTGTCCAGCTCTTTGGGATCCCATGGACTGTAGCCTGCCAGGCTTCTCTGTCCATGGGGATTCTCCAGGCAAGAATACTGGAGTGGGTTGCCATGCCCTCCTCCAGGGGATCTTCCCAACCCAGGAATTGAACCCAGGTCTCCTGCATCGCAGGTGGATTCTTTACCGTCTGAGCCACCAAGGAAGCCCTTGTTTAATAATCATAGTTGTAATCAATCCAAATAAATTGAGATCATATGTTTATCTGTGGCTGTATGTGGCAATATTGAAAACTTAATCCTTTAGGTGTTTAAACTTTTGAAGTGGTGCATTTTAAAATTTAAATACATATTTTAAAATTTTAATCTAATAACAACTTACTTTTAATCATAGCAAAGCTAAATTGATGTTTAAAACTTTTGACTCAGCTCACTGGTTTAAGAAACAAGGTTTAAGAAATCTACCAAATAGGAGAAAATAACTTGCCTACTATTTACCTAGTCGCAGCAGTATCCAAAGACCATGACTTATAAACTTAATAGCTTCAGCTTGTTGAATACAATAAGTAGCTTACAGCCTGAATGATCAACACAGTATAATTATAAAAAATCTGATCAATGCCTGCATGCTCCAAAGCTCCACGCTACAGGTTGAAGAGAAGAGTAACACCTGGTCCTGGGGGATTTTGAAGATGTTAAAGGGAAAAGATGACAAAAAGAAAAGTATACGAGAGAAACCTAAAGACTCTGAGTCAGACAATGATGAAGGTCCATCGTAAGAGTCAACCAACCACCAAATCCAGTGCACAATAACTACACTAATAATTTCATCAAATGCTACTAATATTTTATAACCGATAACCAAATTCTGACAGTCTTAAGAAATTTTAATGTGTTTTTCCATTAGTCATTCTAGTCTCATTTATTGTGTCACTTTTAAAGTCATGCATTTACATAAAATCATCATATACATCATTTTGTTTTCCATTCAAACATGCACACACACACACACACACACACACCACACACACATGCGTACACTCACCCTCCATTTAGTAGGACCTTTTTTTAAGCTGTAAATCACATCTAAAAGGTCAGAATTCCAACACTACATTTTACTATATAATATTTTATACTGACTATTCAAAATATACATTCTCTTTTAAAAGTTAATTTATAGAAAAAAAAGGACAAAATTTGGAATTTCTTTTCTCTAAGTACAGTATCTAAAGTCTTTGTAACTTTCACAATAATGATATATTAATTCCACTTGAATTACATGTTTGTCCTATATTAAAATTCTTCTAAGTATCTTCAGTTTGTATAAATAAGACTAAAGCATACATTTTATCTTTCTATACAAAAATAATCCTTTAGCATAAGTTCCATGTGTATAAATTTGAAGGACCTTAAGTACACTCAAATTTTCATTGTTTTATATACGCTAATAGACTCACCACATTTTAACAGAAGTCTTTATAAGATGTCAATTACACATAGAATACCTAATTTTAAATCCTTTTGTGAGACACTAAAACAACACTCAATAAACGAGATACTTAAAATTGTAAGTAAACGTAGCAAATCTTCTCTTCATGTATCATTACTCAAATGTAGTCCTCACTTAGAAATAAAAGCAAATTTTTTTTTTGCTCAATAACACACCAGCTAATTCTGATTTTAAATCACTTTTACTAATGACTTCTCACACTTTAGTGTAACTGTGCACCATTCTTCCAGTTACGTGTATATGTGTGTTTAAAGTTCAGAAAGTAATAAAAACAAAGGTCTTTTTCTGTTGCAACTAAAAGTCATCCAATCCTGATTTCAAATCACATCTATTAATAAGTTCTCACTCTCTAGTTTCAGTGGATATTCCTCTCTTATTCACCTTTCTTCTGTTTGGGGATATATATGTACATACTATCAAACAATATTATGTCATACTATGATCTTCATATGACCATACAATATTATGGTCATATGAAGATTCCCGTGACTTTTGTTGTGACTCTACATTTCTATTCTTTGAGTCAAACAAACAGTTTTCGTCCGGAGCTACACTGCAATGACTCCGAAATATTTAGACCATTTCATTTACTCTGGTATGATAATATGCCCAAACTTCATAGAACAAATTCAAAAACATTGGTCCAATGGCTGTGAGAAAAATAAACCACTGGATGTCATGATTCTTGATTTGTTTGGCCAATACCAGAGTTCACAAAAAGTCTTGCTAAATTCCAAATTGATTGACAAAAACTTGGGACTCAGCAGAGAAATGGAGGATGAGAAAGGAATAATACTCAACAGATTAATTAGCCTTTATAAGCCTCAAGGCTGTTACTTATTCATGCCTTTCCTAAATAATTATGTTCTCATTTTCTTTCCAGTTTCCCATCTCCTCCTAAACAAGTGGGTAAGTAATAAAAACTAATTGTGTTAATATATTTTATATCTCACTTCTTGCAGATAGGGTAGCAGAAGCAATTGCTTTAGTCATGCTATCTGAATTAAAGTCCTGACTCTGAAAATAATAAATTGTGTAACTTTGTCAAGTAACTGCACCTGGGATGGTCAGTTTCACAGGTTCTCAACAGTAAAATAGTGGGAAAAGGAAATTTTTAACTTTCAGTGATTTGTTCTTCCAGTCACAGGATCACTATGGAGAAAGGGACGAGTGAGTAGAGATGGGCCCCAACAATCATGGATCCCACCCCAATTTAGTCAGAGTTTGATGTATTAGATTTCTGCAAAAAGATTTCTAAACACATGCCACACTATGTGCAACCAAGATCTTTCTGAATCTAAATTTCTATGATTTTTAAAAAGGTATCATTTATATTGCCTTTGGAAATTTTTCCACTGCTAAATGTAAAATAGTTTTTTCTTTGTACAATTTTGATCATCTTATTTTTTACCCCTGCTGAGACTTAAAGGATTTTTCTTAAATTTTCTTTGAAAAAAATAAAATGTCTTGCAAGAATATTCAGAGGCTTTCAAGTTTATTTTAATTTATAAATAAATTGAAAAAGCAAACCAAACACAATCTATTCTTCCAGACTGTTTATCTGACTTTGTTTTCATCTAACAATTTGAAAATATGTAAGGCTGTAGCTCAAATTGATTAATAACTGATGATGAACTTATATCTTAACTTATAATTTTTAAAAAGTACTCAAGAAACTTAGCTCCACAAAGACTAGGTATGCTGCTGCTGCTGCTAAGTCACTTTAGTCGTGTCCGACTCTGTGTGACCCCATAGACGGCAGCCCACCAGGCTCCCTCGTCCCTGGGATTCTCCAGGCAAGAACACGGGAGTGGGTTGCCATTTCCTTCTCCAATGCATGAAAGTGAAAAGTGAAAGTGAAGTCACTCAGTGTGCCCGACTCTTAGCGACACCATGGACTACAGCCTATGAGGCTCCTCCATCCATGGGATTTTCCAGGCAAGAGTACTGGAGTGGGGTGCCATCGCCTTCTCCAATACTGATTCTCAAAACATTTGGGTATCCCAAGCATCTTTTATTTTCAGGTAGTGCCAGAGGTAATATTACTATAAGGTAAAAGTTAATGAAGAACATATCAGTGAGTAAAAAAGAGTTATAGACAAATCGATAGATATGTAAATAGATACATAGGCAAAGACATAACCATATAAGTAAAATGATAGCTATTATCATAGCACCCCAAAGGTAAGTTTCTTGAGTGCTTTTTAAATATCTTTACCTGCTGCCGATGGCCAGAAATATTGACTTGTTTGTCAGCAATCAACTGATCCTGCCGTTCATCATACTTGTGGATCTTCAAATAATCTCAGTCGCTACTTGAGGGCTTTTCCCTGATAACAGTAGTTATAATCATTGTCACTGTTGTTGCTGAGGGAATTTTAACACATGCATCAAGGAAGAGAAAAATCTTTCCCCTTTAAAGAATAGATGATGCCTCCAGGAGAAATGTACAGAGACCTTGGGGAAAATTATTTTGTTGTCCTCAAAACAACCTTTATATTAAAAATATCACTGAATGCTCATATCAAAATGTCCACTAACAGTGTTTCACCATTTGCTATTCTGTCTTTTGTTAGACATGGGAGATGAAGTTTATGACGATGTGGATGCCTCTGATTTCCCTCCTCCCCCAATAGAGATAAGGTAATTAAAATGCTCTCATTACAGTGAACTAAAGAAAATCAGACAGTTCAAGAACATTCAACTGGATAAAACCCCAATGGGGTGTGTTTGTATTATGTGCCATCCTGTTGGCTCTGTTCTCCTCTCCCTGGTCCCAGCTCTGCCGTCTCTGCCAGGTTTGTGAATGGATGGATAGCCCAGGTCCTCCTCCTCTTTCTCTCTCTCCCTTCCCCCACTTTTCTCCCTTCCCCTCCCCGCTTCTCCAGTGGTCCTTCTGGTCCCCTGGTCATCCTCTGCCCTGTGACTCACCAATGTCTACGTTCATTTATTCTCTCATTCACTGGGAAAATATCTGAAAGCCTGATAGCAGTTGATCTCACTAATTCATCCCCTCCCTTTATTTTTACTTTTCCCCAACATTGTTTGTCTTGAAGACATTGCTTAATTTGTATCTCAAATCCTAACCCACCTGCTTCAAACCTCCTCTGTCCTCCTCAAGAAGATTGTTTTCTTTTTGTGAAAAAAATGAGAGCAAGAATTGTATTTTGAAAGGACTTTTAAAAGTTATATCATACTTTTACAAAAGCATCAGATTCTCAAAGATTCCATTCAAACTAACAACAACAACAAAAGCAGTCAACAGTGAATAGTGATATTCTTTAGTTTCCCTAAGGCTTCAATTTAATTTTAGACAAAAACTGTAAGAAAATCTAAAATCAGTTAATACTAGAGGAGTACCTTTTGAAAATTCTTCTGAAATAGAATGTAGTATGGTAGAATGCTTTCTTGTACTCCAGTGAGTATGTGAGATGATCTGATACACGCTAAAAGCAAGAATACCTTTAACTTTTTCAAGAAAAAAGAAAGATGAATAAAAAGATCTCAGAATTGATCAGTTAAAGGATGAAAGTAACATCAGTGGAATATAATAAGTGGTGTCTTCTGAGCTGTACTGGTAAAAAATGCATGCTGCTGCTGTTGCTGCTGCTGCTAAGTTGCGTCAGTCGTGTCCAACTCTGTGCGACCCCATAGATGGGAGCCCATCAGGCTCCCCCGTCCCTGGGATTCTCCAGGCAAGAACACTGGAGTGGGTTGCCATTTCCTTCTCCAATGCATGAAAGTGAAAAGTGAAAGTGAAGTCACTCAGTCGTGTCCGACTCTTAGCGACCCCATGGACTGCAGCCTACCAGGCTTCTCCATCCATGGGATTCTCCAGGCAAGAGTACTGGAGTGGGGTGCCAAAAAAATGCATGAGTGAACTCTAAGTAAATATTTATTTTTTACCAACATTGTTAAACTAATTTTACGGAACAAGATGCAATGTAAAGATCAAAGAAACTGAGGGGGAAATATGTTGTTATTTATATATGAAGATCAAGTTCTACAGGCAAAACACACCAGAAATGTGAAAGGAGAATCATTCTTTTTTTAGTGCTCCGTGAAAAGAAAATCTAATAGTCTTCCCCATAGGGAAATCACTTCTATCCCTGACAGTTTTAAATGCATTTTTGTGTTTAATATTACTGTAGAAATGCCACCACATTCCACTAAATAGCTCTCTAGGAACCCAGAGTCATCCATTGGCCCTTTTTTTTAAGCAAAATAAGCCCCAGCTGATTCAACATTATGCAATATGGACTATTTTCTTTCCCATTGCTTGTTTTCAGAGTTAAAGACAATTGTGTATTCTCTAAAATAGCATTGCATTTTTAAAAATAAATTTCAATAAATTATCTTTAAAGAGAACTTGTGGGGCCTTTTTAACATTCATGTGTGTTCTGATTGCTCCAGTGTACTTATCTGGGCCAGGGATTCCATCACTGCCCAGGACACCAGCAGACAGAAGATTGTATCGTTTAGGTGCTCAATTGGGTCCGACTCTTTCCTACCCTGTGGACTGTAGCCCACCAGGTTCCTCTGTCCATGGAATTTCCCATGCAAGAATACTGGAATGGGTTGCCATTTCCTTCTCCAAGAGATCTTTCCAACCCAAGGTTGGAATCTGTGTCTCCTGCATTAGCAGGCAGATGTTTTACTACTGAGCCACCAGGGAAGCCTGCAGACAGAAGGCACTGAGGGACAACACAGAACTTAGGGCAGGACAGTGTATACTAATTCACTTCCCAGTGAATAAAATCAATTTTAAGATTGAAAAATTAAGACTCAAATATTTTAAATAGCTCAGTTACAAAGCTTTATCTTAGATAATCAAAACAAAAATTAATATCAGTGTTTAAAACTGTCATTATTCACAAATATTCTGCTTTTTAAAATTCCTTTCTACAGAGATTCACAGCCTTTTCCTAACAACCATATTTAATCCTGGGGAATGGTTCACAACCTTTGTTGCAGATTAAATCACCTGGGAGCTTTTAAAATATGTGTGTCGGTACCTGGACCTCACTCAAACTAATTAATTAGAATTTTTAATTAATTTAATGTAATTAAAATTTCTAGGATTTAGACAAGGGCAGTGGTATCTTTAAAAAACTTCCCAGGTGATCTATTTGTGTCCAGGCTGGAGAATCACTACCTTAGACCAGTTCACTTCTCTTATAGTAATTGACTCTAGTTGGTATCATGAGATACAACCCTGGCTTCATTTTAAGTAGATATAAAAATATTAATATATAGATAAATTTTTAAGCCATGAAAATCAGTCTTTCAAAAAGTGTTCTTTGTGGGGGAATTCCCTCATGGTCTAGTGGTTAAGATTTAGCACTTTCAGTGCTGGGGCACGGATTCAATCCATGGTCAGGGAACTGAGATCCTGCAAGCTGCATGGTGTGGTCAATTTTTTTTTTTAATATTCCTTTTTTAAAAAGTTTTTTCTATGACATTAGCCAAACCACTTGATTATCTAGGAAGGGTTGAAAATATAGGGGATTCAAGAATAGGTTGGATCATCTGAAATTGCTGATATGTAACAATGTAACTATACTTTGGTCATTTTATATTGTTCAACATGATAATCTCAAGCTTCCATTTTAACTCAGCCTGTACTCTCTTGAAGAATATTCTACATTAAGAAAAGTCATCATTTATCACAGTGAATGTACTAGATTTCTAAGAAAAATAATGAATTGAAAATGAAATTTAACAGAAATGTAATGCTATGAATTCTCCATTATACACTATTCTTTTTATGTTTTGAAACTAAATGCTGTTTTATGTATGTTCTGCATCCCAGTCAAGGAGCCAAGACCAAAGCTGAAGAAAAAGACCCTAAGAAGCTAAAAAAGCAAGAAAAAGAAGAAAAAGACTTCAGGAAAAAATTTAAAGTATGTTACATTTAAATATCATACAAAGTTCAAAGCCCTAATGAAAAAACTGATGATTTTCTGTGTAATTATCAATATCACAGTTATCCATCACAACCCCTTTATTTTCTACAAACTTTGTTTTAGATTTAGATTTATTCCTATAAGAAATTAAGAAACTCTTGTACATGCCCAATATACATACTGTGGTAATCATCTAAATTTAGCTGTCCTTTGAAACTCAATAAGAAAGTAAGCTAAAATATTATGATTAAAAATGATGTGATATATATAGAGATATGAAATATTATTCAATCGTGAAAAACAAGAAAATCCTGCCATTTGTGACAATGTGGATGGACCTCAAGAGCATTATGCTAAGTAAATTGTCAGACAAGAGGCAGAGACAAATACTTTATGACATCATTTATATGTAGAATCTAAAAAAACCAAACCCACAGAAACCGAGAGTAAAGTGGTGGTTACCAGAGGTGGAGAGCAGGGGGAGCTGTTTGTCAAAGGGTACAAATGTTCAGTTATAAGATGAATAAGTCTAGGGATCTAATTACAGCATGGTGATTATAGTCAGCATTACTGTATTACATACTTGAAAATTCCTAAGAGAGTACATCTTAAGTGTTCTCACTACAAAGAAGAAATGGTAATTATGTAAAGTGATCGAACCAATAGAATTGAAGTTTTGATTGTAATCATCTTGCAGAAAATGAGGGTGACAAGTCAACGCATGTACATCTTAAATTTTTTAATTTAAAAATAATTATTATATTAGGTTGGTGAGGTTGCAAGTGATTTTTCTCCAAAAAAGTTTTCTTTAATCTTCTTATGTTATCTTTTGAAAAGATAATAAGGAACTAGTTTTTTTAACAAAATTTGAAATTTTGCTGAAATTTTTAACAAAATTTCTTAATAAGTCTGTCAATAAGTAAATTACTTTAATAATACACATCAATCAATAATAAATGTTTTCCCTTATTTTTCTAGTATGATGGTGAAATTAGAGTCCTCTATTCCACCAAAGTTGCACCCTCCTTATCTTCTAAAAAGTGGGGCAACAGAGATCTACAGATAAAGCCTGGAGAATCCCTGGAAGTTATACAAAACACAGATGATACAAAAGTTCTCTGCAGGAATGAAGAAGGAAAATGTAAGTCACTACTTACTCTTCAGAAATATGATGCTCCAGCATTTAACAACTAAACAAGTTTTAGTGATCACTCTAAACTTTTTGCTCCATGCTTTGTAAATTCTGGAAAATTCACATTAAGAAACTGGAGATCTTGCTGGGCTGGAATCACTGTATTTCATTTTAATTTTTTTCATTTCCCACCTGCTATATTTGGCACTGAGTTGCAAAGATAATGCCAAATTAGTGTTTCTGGAAATATGGTCCCACAGACCCCCAGCATCAGAAAACTGCGAATATCACAGTTGCAATACCCTAGCCCAACATTTGACTTGCTAAGTCATGCACTCTGGGGGTCAGACAGAGATTGTAAGTCTTCCCTAGTTTGTTCCTATGTACACTAAAGTGAGAATCACTGTGCTAAAGAATTGAGCGATTCTTGCTCTGGTGTGGTTTTAAAATTATATCTCATATGTCACACCTAGCATTTCCCGTTTTCCTACCTTGCAAATTCACTTGTTTTCATTTCCTATTTGGCACATTTAATATAACCTACTCTTCCAAATAAATACAAGACAGTCCTTTCCTCTCTGACAGCTACTTAAGCTGACAGATGGAAATGTTTTTGTCCAATTTTAAAAGGTAGCTTATTTCATTTAAAGTCCAGGGAGAGTAAGTCAAAATTATGTTGTCCTATATTTAAAACTGAATAGCCAGACTGGCTGTCCCATATCAGCCCAGTAAGTCTGCACGGAAAAGTCTGAGTTCAATTTTAATGACAGGGAGGTGACTCAGGAACAGGAACCAAAATGGATCTTTTAAGAATAAAACACAGTGACTCAAGGGTGGGGAAAATGGATCTAAAATTTTATGGACAAGGTGTGGTTGGCTGTTAAAGGGAAAAATGGAATGTGGGTACAAAGGATAACAGGCAGGGGTATGTAATGTTAAGACTAGAAGGTCACAGGAGATAATTTGAAGACAGAGCTGCAGGAGACAAAGAATACCCCCATTCAATCCAGGATTTGTGAACACACACCCTAAGGAATAGCCTTAAATGCGGATAACTGCATGCTTTAAATGGCTGCCAAAATATTTTTTAAATGCTCGATATTTTTAAATTATTAAAGTTATGATGAATATACCAAATTGAATATTTTCCAGGATGATTATGATAACATGAGGAAATGCTTATGATCCATTAGTAATAGAAATAAGAAGCCTGCTTAATAAAGGATGGGAATTCTTTACAGCCATGTTTTAAAAATATGTAAATGAAACTAAAATGCTAATAATGGCTGATTAAGGTGATGGAGGGGGGTGCTTACCAGGTGATGCTAGAGGTAAAGAACCCACTTGCCAATGCAGGAGACATAAGAGACGCTGGTTCAATCCCTGGGTCAGGAAGATCTCCTGGAGGAGGGCATGGCAACCCACTGCAGTGTTCTTACTTGGAGAATCCCATGGACAGAGGAGCCTGGCAGGCTACAGTTTATAGGGTCACAGCAAGTCGGACAAAACTGAAGGGAATGAGCATCCACACATGCGCAGGGTGATGGGCCTAAGTGATAGTTTTTTTCCCTCTGCTTTTCCAATTATGTCACATTTTTCACAACAGACAATTGTTCTAATGCTTGTTATATGGACCTTTCTCCAGAGAACAAATTTCAGGCTTATTTTGACCTGCTGTCCAGAGATTCCTGTCCTTAACAACAGACCCCATCTAGAGCAATGCTCCTAGACTTAAAAGTACATGCACTTCTCAGAGATCTTGTTAGAAATGTAGACTTTAATTTAGTAGATCTGAGGTGAGGAGTTTCCCCAAGGTCTCACGTAATTCATGCTGCTAGTCCACAGAACAGACTCTGAGTAACAGGATGTAAATGACCTCAGCAACAAGCATGTATAGATACAGATGGGCAGACGTAGATTCAGCATCAAGAACAGAAATTTGGAGCAGACTCCTATCTAGGAATCAACAGACCTTAAACAGGAGAAAAAGCAGCAGCCATTCAGGGATAATTTGTAATCTGCTGTCATTTTTTATTTGGACATCAATCATTCTAAATACTACTATGAATACCAAAGGGCTCCCATCCTCTTAAGAATGTATCATCTGTTAAAAATGAGAAGTGAAAACATTACATGATAAAACCAAGCGTTCCTTGTTACTTTTTTCTTTTTCTTTTTTTCCTGGTGTAGGACCAATGCAGTTTGCAGTTCCCAAGCTCACAAATAACTAATTCAATTCTTTGGTGGTTTGGGGTTCATCTCAAACAGAATGAAAATCATCTTATTATATCTTGTGTACTAGTTGTTTTTTATTTAAAAACTTTCTTTGGCCTGGACTTTGTCTTAGTTTGGCCTCCCCAGCTGGAAGGTGAGTCTGGGAAACTCCCATCAGCAAGTGGCAGAGTAGACTGGGAAGAGAAGGCAGCTAACAAAACCTTGTTATCAAAAAGATGCATCACTTGGGTAGGTGCAGCTTGCACGCTCAGTTGCTTCAGTCGTGTCCTACTCTTTGCGACCCTGTAGACTGTAGCCTGCCAGGCTCCTCTGTCCATGAGATTCTCCCAGCAAGAATACTGAAGTGGGTTGCCATGCCCTCCTCCAGGGGATCTTCCTGGCCCAGGGATTGAACCCACATCTCTTATTTCTGCATTGGCAGGCTCAAGCAGCAGTGTTATCCCATCCGGTGGGAAACAAATAGGGGTATTTATACATCAACTCCTGGCCATCAGGAATTGAAGCCTACCCCTGGACATGTGACCAGTCATTCAGGACACTGAGAAAGCAGACAAGGAAAGTTCTGGAAGCCAGAAAAAAAAAAGTCATCAGTAAATAAATAGAAAATGCAATTACTATCAGTTGCAAGTTGAACCACAAATCCCTGAAATCATGAGGGTGAAAGTATATGAGAGGGCCATCAAAAGCATCTTCAATTGCATTATTCCACAATTCAATGATCAGATTTATTTCATTTCCCTTTTATTTCCCCAAATCTCTTATCTTTCTTAATTTTTCCAAAATTGCTCGTTATTCTTTCCCTGAACTGAATCCTTGACGTTTTTAATTTTCTTAATTTCTGATCCATTCCTCAAATATCACTATAGGATTTGGGACAGGTGCTGTGTGGCTTTAACCCTCCCTCACTGAATTATCCCAATAACCTTTCAAAAGATATGTGTCCCTTACCATTACTCTCAGCCATTCCACTCACCACACTGGTACCGAATATTATTTTTTAAAAAACATGAAGTCTTTAGGGTTAGTATATAAAATCCTTTATGGTCTAGCCTTCCCCTCTTCAACTATTTCCCATTTGTAGCTTGTACTTCAGAAATACAGACTACTGACTTGTCATTCCCTGAGTAAATCGTGCTATTTCACCCTTCTATACTATTTTATTCTATTTGGAATGCCCATAAATTATCTATTAAAAACAAACCAGTTGTCATCTAAAATTGGAAGCACACTCACTCCCTCCTCCCTAACACGATTAATCTCTCCCTTGCTCCACCATACCACTACTGTTACTGCTGCAAATGTCCTTACTGCTTTAACAACATATTACTCTTATTAAACTCTGAGTTTGAGAGTAACTTCAACGAAATGTTCTCAACATTGTATTGCCAACACATTCTACACTGCCTGATACCTTGTTTGGGACTCGCTGAATTGAGTATAAGAATTTAGAGACTGCAATTGTTTAACCAGATGAAAATCTGACATACTGACATTTGTGGGAAGAAGTCTGTAGAATAGTTTAACTTGTTTTAAGACACAGGTTCTCTTGTGTGATTCCGTTCACTTATTGTGTATCATTTGAGAAACTCTAAATCTTTCCGTTCATTTTTCTACATGTAATTAGCAGTAATAGCATTTGCAATCCAGCACCATGGTGATCCTAACATTTTCCTTACTTTCTATTCATTTTTAATCTGGCAAAAAAAAAAAAAAAGAGAGAGAGAGAGAGAAAACCATAGTTTACTTAAACATAATTTGTAATGATAGAAATCCAAGGCTAAAGCATGAACAGTAATCCCTTCTCACTGTGGGGTAGAGCACAAGCCACTTTTACTGGCATTAGCACATTTGAAAAAGTCTCAGCCACAGACTTGTAGAAGAGCATATTGTAGAGGCATTGAGATCTTAGATATATATTTGATAGCACATTCCCAAATGTTTAGAATTTCTTGATAATATTTGTGCATTTTCCTCAAGTCAATGTCTCATAAACTGTGAGTTTTCCCACCTCCTGTCACCAGAGAAAATTTTCCTACAAAAATGTGTGGAATGAGACATGAAGTATTTGTGGTCAAAATGTTCTCCATTTCCTTTGGGCATCAAAGGAAGGGGAATTTTAAAGGTACTTTGAATGTCCCCAATCCAATTGATCATTTCTTTGCTTCGGTAATTTTGTTTTCCATTTTAAAACAACACATGCTAACTGAAGAAAAAATTTTTTATTCAGAAATTTAATAATTCATCTGATTTGAAACCCTAAAACTAAGTAGAGAGAGAAAAAGAGAGGAAACACTAGGATAATAATTTATATTTAGTATTATATACTGCATTTCATTTTTAATTTCTATTCCACTATGAACATTTTCTCTTGAAATTGGACATTGTTTCACTTGCCTGGGTAAAAGTATGCAATGTGACTTTATTGTTTTTAAACTGCATGAGGCCAAATTGAGTACATTTAACTTTATTTCTGGGCTTGCTTACAACAAATGAAATGATAAGGAAATAATACAATTCATCATTTTTACTGAGTAAAAAATTTGAAAATATTAGAACAATGATCTCTTTCATTTTATTCCAAAGACGGCTTTGCATATCCTTGGTAATTTTATATTCACAATGCCTTTCGGAAAGGTCAATCATTAGTTCTAGGACACATCTGCCCTGTACCAAGTAAACGTTAGGGGAAGAAATTAACGGGCGTGTATAGGGGGTGGGTGTGACTTCCTTAACTAGCTCTGCTGCTGCTGCTAAGTCGCTTCAGTCGTGTCCGACTCTCTGCGACCCCATAGACAGCAGCCCATCAGGCTCCCCCGTCCCTGGGATTCTCCAGGCAAGAACACTGGAGTGGGTTGCCATTTCCTTCTCCAATGCATGAAAGTGAAAAGTGAAAGTGAAGTCGCTCAGTCGTGTCCGACTCTTAGCGACCTCATGGACTGCAGCCCACCAGGCTCCTCCGTCCATGGGATTTTCCAGGCAAGAGTACTGGAGTGGGTTGCCATTGCCCTCTCTGTAACTAGCTCTACCCCACCACATATTTCAAAGCATTTGTTTCAAGCCACTGTGTTCTATGTTCTGCTCTATGAATGTGAAGTTTCCAAATAATAATCTCATATGATATATGAGACTCCCTGGTGTGCCAGTGTCCATCATATTATAGAACTAACTAAACACAGCAGCTCCTCTGCATGTTTCAGAACTACGGTGAGTTTTCCTGTTTATTTCATTTGTTTGTATTTTTCATTAATGTTCCCTATGATGGTTGTACGTGGAACATGTGAGCAAAGAGAACATTTTCTACTGCAAACAAAAATTTGTTTCTAGGAACTATAATGGAGAGATTGTATAAAAATTCATGGTAAGACACTTGTTTTGACACTGTCGGGAATCATGCTTCTAATATAATGAAGTTTTAGCAGAGATTTTTAAAGGTACTAGACAGCAAAACCTACGCTGTATTAAAAGTTGTTCACCCTGTAGAAATGCTATTTAATGTTGATTTTATAGCTAACGAGCCCCAAATGATCACATCATTTCAGGGAACTAAAATAGAGCCGCACAGGACCAACCCTGCTCCAACCCCTTAATATGTTTGCTCTCAAATAATGTTCCCAATCATTGATGTTTGTGTTTCTAACAACTACAAAAACAGCAACAACATTAGTGCTTTCCTCAAAAAGAAATGTGGTTAGAACTCTTGAACAGACAAGATACAGGAGGAAATGTAATAGAGGTTTGAGAAGCTAAGAAAATATATTTTTTATAATTAATTTTGTGAGATTAGGTAATTAAACTGTATTATGAGTTATTAACTTTGATCACTGAAAGGACTCTTTTACACCTAATTACAGATAGTGTTTTATCCATGTTGACACAATTTTAGCATAATTGAGTTTTTTAAAAAATAGATGTTCTATAGTGGTGGTGGTGTAGTCGCTAAGTCATGTCTGACTCTTGCAACCCCATGGACTGTAGCCTGCCAGGCTCCTCTAGCACTGGAAAATAAAAACCTTTAATTTCCAAAATGAGGATTATATTCTTTATTTTGGATTTAGTTTCTTTTGACTTTCTAAATATTTTTTACAAATGACAACAAATATATTTGATGCCAGAATAATTCCAATCTATGGCAATATTTTATTTCTTATATATTTCTCTAATTGTCTACATTCTAATTTTAGTTCAGATACTTTACAAAGCCCAGACAACTAACAAAGAGATTGACTTCATCATGACTTCATCACTGAAGGCTTCAGTCGTTATTTTTAAATTATTAATTTAAATATGAATATCATGGGAACACTTAACTTGTATTGTTTTATTTTCCAATTTGTTTTAAGAGAAAATTAAAAATGAAAACATAACCATCAATTTTAACTAACGAAAAAATAAAGTTTATGACTCTTACTGTCTGTAGAAATGGTTCACACTTTATGCTAGCCCTAAACACAGGTACAGGTAAAGACAGATTTCCACTATTGGAACCCTGATACAAAATCTGCAGTTTGTTCTAAAAGTCTGTTATTTGCAGAGTTTCTCTTTTGAGAGACACACAGAGAATTGAATTTGTTAAAGATGAGCTTATCCCCCTTTAAAAATCATGCTAAATGGATGATGTCCAACCTTAAATTTTTTTAAGTTTGTTAATGTGAAACGAAAGAACTGTGGAATCAAAGGCAACCCAAGGATCATAGATATTAATTTTAGATGACCTTTATATTAACTTTTCCACATCTGCCATAATTGAAATAAAATGGAAGATATAACGTGGTCTAATTTTTTCATATTCCAAAAAAAATATTACTTTAGTCTGTTTTTATCATTTTGACACATGCTTCATTACCTCTATGCTACAGCAATTCAAAGATAACTTTGATTCTTTATTTTCCAAATATGACTCTTATAAAATAAGATAAAAAATTGGATTAAAATATTTATCAAAAAGTGGTGAATCCTTTGACAGAATATTTGGTGGAGTATTTTTACCCTGGAATATTTCAAGGGAAAGTTTGTTTCCTTAAATTTTAATGCACAATTTCAGTTATATGATTCTAACTTAAAATTTTTGCATGTTAAGTCAGTGGCAATATGATATTAATATGTCTAAGTAAGTTTATTAGCATTGGTATTAATTTTCGTTTATGAACTTCCTGCTTTGTCATTTTTTACACATTTACTCTGATTTAGAACCTAAAACCAGATCTGAGGTGGAGCAAAACCAATAAATTGACTCAGTGAAAGAAATTATTTAGATGGTGATTGGCAAAACTATAAACGGTACTAATGGCAAGCATGCAATAGTGACGAGGTGCTAACACAAAACTAACAGCTATAAAGGTTAGTAAATTAATTAGATGTCAGCAGACGCTTTCTTGTGAAAAATAGTCCATATTTTTTCTTAGGAGTATTTTGCTCAAGAGGGGCAAAAATAAAGTGGAAAAAAATAATTTGCTTTCCTGTATAAAATGTCTATTTTCTATTTAACAGAGGAATCACTGGAATCTCTGATATCTGTTCTTCTGATAATTATTTGTTCCATGAAAGATGAAAATACAAACATTGACATTCTGTCAAGTGGCAAAAGCAATAGTGGAAGATCTTTCACACTGATTATAAGAGAGCTGTTTTGAAACTTTTTCGAATGCACACTCCCCCAAGTAACCACTAGATTGTGGATCTGAAAGGGGAGTAGAATATAATTTTGACTGTTCAGTTTAAAAAAAAAAATTGAAAAGTTAAGTCTTAGACCTGGAGATATTTAAAATCCCTACCCATGACCTGGCTTCCCTTGTGGTTCAGCTGATAAAAGAATCCACCTGCAATGCAGGAGGCCCTGGTTTGGTTCCTGGGTTGGGAAGATCCAACCCAGAGGAGGGCATGCAACCCACTCCAGTATTCTTGCATGAAGAACCCCCATGGACAGAGGAGCCTGGCAGGCTACAGTCCGTGGGGTCTCCAAGAGTCAGACATGACTGAATGACTAAGCACACACCCCCGTGACCTACTCTTGTAACTAGAGAAATTATGCTTAATAAAGTCTTAAAATTGTGCCACATGGGCAACACCTTGAAGAAATAGATTAAACTGTGAAAGAAGCTTGGGCTACAACATACAGTAGCTTAGAAAAGAAAATATTGGTTTTTAATTTAAGGGAGAAGGAGGAAATATTGTAAATGGTGAAAAACAGGAGAGAGAAAAAAGAGAAAAGTGGACACATAAAAATGAGTCATATTGAGATAGATATAATTATTCAATATATTATATGATATTCTTTTAATTATTAAATTCTATTTCAATTTCTTTAAAAATAGCAGAGAGTTTTCAAGTTTATATTGTTAATAAAATATATTTTCTTTTTCTTTCTTAGATGGTTATGTCCTTCGGAGCTACTTGGTGGACAAGTAAGCCTATTTTCTCCTCCTACTATACTTTCAAAAAGAATGATATTCTTTTCTTTAGGAAGGATTCCTAATATCATTTAAATAACATAATCTACTAAACTATCATAAATAAATTTTAAAACAATACTCTATACTAATGTCAATATGGTAGTATCCGTAATGAAGTTAGTTTTAAGTGTCACTCTTTTAAATCTAAAAGAGGAGCCCTTCTCATTCATGAGTATACCATTGCTGGTTTTATACATTCATTGGAGACAGACATGGCAAACATTGGATACAGGTCAAAATTGCTAGCACTTTCATTAATACTTTGCTTTTCACTAGCTATTAACGTAGCTAGTGAAATGTAGGGACTTCCCTGGCGGTCCAGTGGTTAAGATTTCACCTTCCGATGCAGGGGGTATCGGTTTGATCCCTGATCAGGGAGCTAAGATTCCACATGCCTCACAGCCAAAAAAAAAAAAAAAAAACCATAAAAAAACAAAACAAAACAAAAATGCAGTTGATTGGATTGATCAGAGATCAATAGCTTCTGCAGAGTAGGTACAAATATCACCTGCTAACAGCTTATAGTTTGGCTCCTAACTGAGGGCTTTTGTTTATTCATGCCATGCATCATAGAATATTAAGTTGCCTTTTTTGGAAGCATGCCAAAAAGAAAAGATAGCGGTCAATGATTCTCCTATTTTTATGAATAGGACATTGTCACGGTCTGGTACTAGAGCTAACAGAGGCACACTCCCCTCTCCCTCCCCCCACCAATGTTATAAGATTCTGTTCCAAGTAAACCAGTGTAAGAAATGAGCTCCATTACCACAGTAGGTCATACACCAATCCGGAGATTTACAGAATTCGGAATAATTAAGAAATCAAGGAGGATTCACAAACTGTATCCATAAACAACCTGACACCATCAGAAAGAGACAAGTGAAGGTTAAGTGCTCTGTCAGCAAACTAGGAAAGAATCAAGAGAAAAATAATCATAACGCTTTTGTTTTCTTCAGAGCATTAATCACAGTAGTAGGCATTGGACTTCTCAATGGGCTTTACTCTACGAAAGATACAAATTTCAAGGAGAGAATGTGTGACATGATGGGACCACATCTTCATCAGTGACTATTACAGGATGATTTAGAGAGAATTCAGAAAGTGTACTCTCAAGTAATTATTGCTTTACCATCTATTGAGGTGAACAGTTAATAAATGTTTATTGAATGAACGGTAGAAAAAATCTGTCCTCTTTGCATTTGTATCAAATTTCCATTAGCCAAATCCTTCCTCAATCTCAGAAAAAGGATTCAAACAGAAGACAGAGGGAACTCACGGCATCTGCCATGGTTAGCAGCAATTTGAAAAGCCTGCTGCTTCTAAATGCACAAAGGTAGTACAGGAACCAAGAGTAGGTCTGGACTAAGTGACAAACCCACCTCACATTTCTGCACTTCAAAACCGTGTCCTCCATTTCAAGGTTCTATTAATATTTATAATTCTATTTTAATTACTTGCATGCCATTGTCTCCTCCATTACCTTATAAGCTTCTAGAAACAAAGGCTATGTCTTATAAATCTCCTGGTACATAGGAGGGACTCAGTGTGTGTGTGGAATAGAATATGTCACAAAGATTCAGGATCAGATAAAACCTAAAATGTGTAAAAGTCACAAACTATTATTAGGGATGCTGCCTATAACCACAAACATTTTTTTTAATTATGTAGCATAAGAATCACCTATGAACCATATCCTGGCTGCTAATTTTGTAACCAATACTTATATATTTTTTAATTAATATTTACAAGTTATAATTAGAAACATTGTAAAAATGATACACCCATTTCCTATGCCAAATATTTTTGTATTTCTTTCAACACTTGAAGTTCACATGAAAGTAGTATACATCTGAATTAACAAACATAAAGAATTCATCAGAGTTTTCGATGAGGGCCCCCAATAGAGTACTGTGCTTTGATTTTTCAGTTTGTTCGGTTCAACAAACATTTCTTAACCAAGGACAGATATATGCTAGGCTTATAGTTCAACTGAAAGATGAATAAGGCATGGTCTGTGTTCTTGGGGCATGTTTTCACTATTCTGTATGTCTATGATATGGAATAAGTTTGTGTGTGTGCATGTGTGTGTAAGAATGAAACAGAAGATTAGATTAAGTCAATAAAAGGAGATGCAGATGTATATGAAATTTCTTCCCATCTATAAATGTATAACACATAATACTCATCATCATAATACTTCTCATCCTTAAATGCCTTGTATCACATGAAATAATGTTATTAAACTTTTAACCTAATGTTACTTTAATATTAAGAAGATTATTTCATTAAAGTAAAATTTATTTTCTACTTAACAGTGATGGAGAGATTTATGATGATATTGCTGATGGTAAGTCTCATGTGGCACCCACCACAGGGAAGAATGGTGAATTTACTGTTCTTACAAATACTGGAAATAGCTTACTGGATTAATAAGAGCCTTCCAATCTGATCAGAATTTGAATTATCTGAAAATGTTAGGAAATGTAAATACCTTGGTATAATTTTTAAAAATTTATTTTTGTAAATGACTGGAAATCAAGAGAAAAATCTCTTCTTTATTTCCTTTGAAAAATAAAAGAATAAAATATTTAGTGAATTTTTCATTAGACCATGAATCTTAATAAGGATTGCTTTTACCCACAAGAAATATTTGTGCTTGGACAGTAAATAGGTACATATTTCATAACATGTATTACTCATTAGTATTATCTAAGCATTGAACACTTCTAAATTACGATCTAAAAATTTAATCTCACCTGAAATGAAGCATAGTGTAATGTTCCTTTTGGTCTCCTTTTAAATGTACGATTCTTACTGATGCCTAATATTTTCAGCCTCATCCAGAATTACTTTTAAAAAGCATATTTAATAAAGTTTCAGATTAAATAATCCTGAGTCTCATTTTGGTAGAGAATAGATTTGTCCAGAAACTTTGTTTGGAAAAGTATACTAGGCAATGAGTGTTAAATAAACATATGGCCTTCCACTTAACTGCTTTTTCATAAAGTGAGCCAATTCTACTTTTTCTTAATCCTAAACCAGGAGAGTATGAATCATTTACAATTTCCAATGTATGAACACTTAGAGAATATGTATTTTGTGTAACTAATTTAAATTTGTTTCCTTCTTTCAGGTTGCATCTATGACAATGACTAGCTCTCAGTTTTGGTCCTTCTGCTACGTTTATTTGACATCAATGTGAAGTCTGGGTTTTAACTGGCTTGTCTTACCGAGTATCGTAGAAAATGAATGCACAAAGCTACTTAGTACTTTTGTCAAAAAATTCCACTTCCTTTCATACATCTTGAAATTTTGGCCTTGGAAAGCGATAGCTCTGCCTAATCAACGTCTTAGAAGACTGTATTTATGAGATGTGAGAAATGTTAAAAACCCAGTTCTGCCTCAGCTACCATGAAGGCACTTCTTTGAGTCCATCAATAGACAACTCTTCCTAAAAAAATCATTTGAGAAGAAATGACTGTGTTGTCTAAAGAAATATGAAGAAAAACAAAAAATATAAGGAAGGAAATTTTTAGACTTTTCCTAAGAGGGAAAACTATTGTTTGTACTTCTGATGATCATATCTTATATTCTCCATTCAAATTACCAACCTTTAAAAGGCAGGGCTGTCTCCTCTCTTATTGGTGGGTTAAATGTTTTTAAAAACGATAGTAGTAGTGGAACTTTTGTATAAAGTTTGTCTCTATTTGTTAATTGTGAATATGTTTTAATTATTTGATGAGAAGGTATGCAATTCCTATACATACCTAAGATTAAAACGGTGGAAGAGTCTAAAATGTTTTCTTTTTGTAGAACTGTATGCTAACAGTATAATTCTGTTTATAGTTCTATTGTAACTAGAGTGGATATGAATGAAGACTATCCTAAAATTATGAAGAATGAAGTTTGAAAGTAACTAGCCTTTAATGTACCTCTTTGCTATGAAGGCTCTTTTAAAGGTTTTTGTTTTTCTATTACCTCCATGGAAAAAACTTTAAACCACTTTACTGGAAAGTTAGCCAACAGAGGGGATACAAATTAATAAATCTTAGCGTTTGGGCTGGGGTGTTTCATATCAGTACATACTCAACCAAAGACAACCCCAAAACAAAATGTGAATCATTTGGGTTCCAAATGCTAAGAACACTAAACATGACACAAACTGAAGAGACCTAAAACCCAAGAAAAAAGTATATTAGGAAACTTTTTCAACTTCAACCCACTCCAGTATTCCTGCCTAGAAAATCCCATAGACAGAGGAGCCTGGCAGGCTCCAGCCCATGGGGTCACAAAAGAGTCAGGCAGGACTTAGTGACTAAACAAACAAAAAATGAATTGAGCAAATCCTAACGCTGGCTCTGCTATTAATGAACCTTGATGTGATATTGGATAAATTATTAATCCTCCTATTAATAGTTATCTCATTTGCAAATTTCAAGATTGGACTAAGTTAGTTTTTCCCAATGTTTTCACTATCAGTTAACTTCTATAATCCTCCTCTGCCCTAGCCCTGTGCTTTAGAAGCTTTTCCTGACTTTTAAAACTCAGTGATGAAATAATGATTAATGTATTACCCATGTTTTAATATTGCAAAGGCCCACCCATTGGAGAGTCTGAAGAGTGGCCCCTCTGAATTGAAATAATTCCAAGTAATTGTAAAGGAATTCAAAGTCTTCATATGGGTTAAGTGGGGTTTCTATTAGGCACTTTGAAATGTAAAAATAGATCATCAACTATTATCGTTCCATGTATACATTCTGGGAGTCTGAGGCCCCCAGATTAGAAGACACTGATCTTAAAAGACCCCTTCAAATTATGAAATATTTTGATGTCTAATTTTTGATAGGGAGAGACAGTATTTGCTCATGTGATGAATTTACTTTAAAACCAGATAAAATTACATCATCCAAATGTGGTTTTTGTTTGTTAAATCAGGTAACAACTATACAGAATACACTGACAGAATGTTTCCAGTAATTTTTTCTTCTGATTGAGAATAGTATAAACTCAAGACAATGTCAGTTTTAAAAATGCTAAATTATATCAAGAGAATCGTTTAGAATTTTGGTTCATATACAAAGAAACAGATACATGCCTGTGAAACATTTATGTAATAGGTAATTGCCTTAATATAAAGGAAATATCTGAAGTATTAATTTTAATATACTAAATATTATTTCTGTTTTGGTTTTACATAAGGAATTTTGTCATGTGAGAAGAGTGACAAATAAATAATACCTTCACAGATAACTTTGCCTCCTGCTTATCGAGACATCAAGGCTAGCAGGCTTTCTGTCCCATAACTTGATCCCATATCTGTATAAGACTGTGTTTGAGCCCATTCTTTCCTCTTTTGGCTTCGGCCTCAGAGGATGGGATACCTCGGGTTCAAACCAAACCTTCCACCACTGATGTCCCTGATAGCCGCCTCCTGTTTTGTGATAGAAATTGAGATAACCAAGTGCAAATGCTTCAAATATCCTACAAGGTGAAGCCTTGGTCCATATCCAGACACTAACCCAGAAAATAAGATGTCACCACTCAGAGTCAAAGCCACAACCTGTTATCTCATGTTTTCCTGCCTTCTCTGGAGTCTTCTTCTTTCACAATTATTTCATTCTCAACCTCCCTGTCTCACTTCTTCCCCATCCCTTTTTCCCTCCTACATTTCCTCTTTTCTATCTTTTTCTCCCATTATGCAAATTCCCTCCTTTAGGCTTACAAACATACCCAAGTCTTTCCTGCTTGAAAAACAGGAAATCTTGCCTACCATCCAAATACCCCTCTACCTACAGTCTGTTCTATCTTCTTTTCCTCACCTTGTTGTCTTTTAATGGTATGGTATATATGGAATTCCCTGGTGGTCTAGTGGTTAGGTCTCCATGCTTGGGGCCTGGGTTCTGTCCCTGGTCAAGGAAGAAAGACCCTCACATGAGATATGGCCCCCCCCACAAAAGTAGTGTATGTGTGGGAGCCAGGAAAATGTGCCTCATGGACCTTAAATCACAGACAGCTTAATTAACCAAAGGCCCCAGTCCTGCCAATGCCAGCCTTCCGACAGACTGCTCCTATGTACCCAGCAATTGAGTGTGGCAGGCCTGTTCCTGAAAGATACAAAACCTCCCAGCAGCCTGGCTAACCCTTCCTTACCATCATAGCACTCTGAGATGCTTTGCCCCAGCCATCTCTTCCTCCTCCCTTTCTGGGTTCAGACTTGCCTTGCTCCCTGTTGATTCCTCCAGCCTTCCCTGCCTTCCTCCCATTTCCTCTGACACATGTATTTGCCCCTCCCCGCTCTCCCATATTACTGCATTTTTCACTCCATCTTGGTGTTTGCTTTCCAGAAGACCTGCACTGACCACTGTAGCACTGGAGAGTTTGTAAAAATACACATCCTCCTCAGATCAACTGAATCAGAATATCTGGTGAAGAAATGTTTCAATCAATTTTCTTTAATTGAAGTATGGTTGATTTACAATGTTGTGTTAGTTTCAGGTGTACTGCAAAGTGATTCAGTTATACATATATATATAATCTGTTATTAAATTATTGTTTGATAATTATTATAAAATATTTGGTACAATCCCCTGTGCAATACAATATATTCTTGTTGGTTTCAATCAATTTTTTATTGACTCTAAATATGAATTTAATGTGAAGCGCTGGCCCCTATTCACCCTCTACTACATTCTCAAGTTATATTCAATCTTCGACTTACCGCAGTCTGGTATCTGCTACAATTACTCTCAAGTCAAGGGTCTGTGGATATCCCACAAGTATCTCTAACTCATGTGACTCAAAACTGAACTCATCCTCTTTTCCCTTTTCAGCTGATGATTCCTCCTACAGGTTCTATTTCCATGACAAATCAATCATCCATTCACTCAAGCTCAAAACCCAAAAGTTTCTCTGCTTCTGCTCCTTCACTTTTCATGTCCAATGACTCATCATTAAGCAGAACTTCTCAAAAGATCTGTCTTACTTGTTTTATACTCCTATACCTGGGTTGAGAAGATTCCCTGGAACAGGAAATAGCAAGCCAACCCAGTATTCTTGCCTGGGAAATCCCATGAACAGAAGAGCCTGGCAGGATATAGTCCATGGGGTAACAAAAGAGTCGGACATGACTTAGCAACTAAACAACACCAACAAATTTGGAAGTAACATTGAAACACTTAAGATTTAACACAATAAATACAAATAATATAATAATAAATAAACCTAATGTCTCAACCAGGTCCAGTTCCTACATCTGAGTTTCAGGTTACAGGGTGGACATCTTTTTTTATTTGATATCTCATGCTGCGATTCATGGGGTTGCAAAGAGTCAGACACGACTGAGCGACTGAACTGAACTGAACTGAAAACACCTAGGGAGGTAGTCATCCTGGTTTTTATAATAGAAGCATCTATTCTCTTTTGCCTTCAATCTTTCCCAGCATCTAGTCTTTCCAATGAGTCAGCTCTTCAAATCAAGTGGCCTAAGTATTGGAGTTTCAGCATCAGTTCTTCCAATGAATATTTAGGGTTAATTTCCTTTAGGATTGACTGGTTTGATCTCCTTGAGTCCAAAGGACTCTCAAGAGTTTTCTCTAGCACCACAATTCAAAAGCATTAATTCTTTGGTGCTCACCTTTCTTTACGATTCCCTGGTGGCTCAGAGGGTAAAGCGTCTGCCTGTAATGCAGGAGACCTGGGTTCGATCTCTGGGTCAGAAAGATCCCCTGGAGAAGGAAATGGCAACCCACTTCAGTACTCTTGCCTGGAAAATCCCATGGACAGAGAAGCCTGGTAGACTACAGTCCATGGGATCGCAAAGAGTTGGACACGACTGAGCGACTTAACTTCACTTTCACTTTCTTTAGAATGAGGCAGAATATGAGATGGTTAGATAGCATCACCTACTCAATGGACATGAATTTGAGCAAACTCCAGAGATAGTGGAGGACAGAGAAGCCTGGTATGCTGCAGTCTATGGGGTCACAAAGAGTGGGACATGACTTAGCAACTGAACAGCAAGTCTATTTTCCAATTCAGTGACAGTTTTCACTCTATTTAACTGAGGAAAATATTAGGCTGTGTGTTTGGTCCCCTAGAGTATACTGGGGCATAGTCACAGTCTTCAGCTTTAACTGCAAATTTGGCAAAATAATGAATGTGCAACAGGTACCTCTCATCTTTGGGAGGTTTTCCACATGCAACAATTCCTCTGTAAGTGTCTTCACAACTTATTGAATTAGAAGAGTTTTCCAAATGTCAAAAAGGGGGCTTTCTTGATGGTCCAGAGGTTCAGAGTCTGCGTTGCAATGCAGCAGACACTGTTTCAATCCTTGGTCGGGAAGATCCTACATGCCACAGAGCAACTAAACCTGTGTGCCACAACCACTGAGCTCCTACAGCCTACAGCCCACAGCCCATACTCCACAACGACAGAAGCCACCACAAGGAAAAACCTGTGCATTGCATCTAGAGACCAGCCCCACTCGCTGTAACTAGAGAAAGCCTGTGCTCAGCAACAAAGACCCACCGCAGCCAAAAATGACTAACTAAATAATTTTTTTAAAGGCATGTTTAAAGGCCAACTTGTTAATGGTTTTCCTACTCCAGTTTAGATAAAAATTCAGAGTTCCTGGCTGCAAGCAACATAAATTAACTGTTGCCTTTGCATAACTCATGGAATCACTCATGGAATCAAAGTCCCTAGAGAGAGAAATCCATTGACTGTGTTTAAGTCATGTACTTGCTTACGTGGTGGGGGCAGGGAGGCTCTTACTTCTTTGACTCCCAATTTAAAGAAAGTCACCAAAAATCATCCTCTCAACCAAGACTATATTCAATGGTGGGAAGATAATTTCCCAATACAAAAATCAGAGTGCTACCAAGAATAGGAAACCTGACCTCATGAGTAAAGCAGTCAAGGTATGTATGTGTGCATGGATATATATGAAAGACAAATGTGTATTTTGTTTACATATTAAACACATTAGCAATATTTCTCGATAAAAAAATGTATAGATAGATATTTGTATATTTTAAGTTCTCTTGAAGAATTTGCTCTTCTATCTTTCCTTGCTCACTTTTGACAGAGACATAGAAAAATGGTTCTATTCTGTAAGAAACACCATGATGTCAACATGATGATCACTGGCAACTGATACTTATCTTTGGTATGAGGACAATAAGGAATGGTGGGGACTGTGGCAAACAGTGGAATATAAGCTCTGTCCACAGGTGGTGGTGGTTTAGTTGCTAAGCTATGTCTGATTCTTGTCCCATGGACTATAGCCTGCCAGGCTCCTCTGTCCATGGGATCTCCCATGGAGTGGGTTGAAGGCAAGAATACTGGAGTGGGTTGCCATTTCCTTCTCCAGGGGACCTTTCCCACCCAGGAATTGAACCTGGGTCTCCTGAATTGCAGGCAGATTCTTTCCTGACTGAGCTACAGAGGAATCCCCTGTTTACAGGGGTGAGTTGCTATTATACCGAGTATCTCCTACTTGGACATCCAAATCCCTGCTCCAATCTTCTCCATTCTGCTCTGTGTCCCTCAGGACTACCCTTTATGGGCTGCTCCCTTGACTTGTAGCTTCATTCAGCTGATGAGGAGCACTAGCAGACACTTAGAGGGACAGAGAGTAAACTTTAGCTATTTATTCCTGTGGTTTCCTCCCTGAGGCATTGTCCACAAGCTCGTTGTGTCCCTCATAAGAAGTCACAGCTCTGCCAGACAGGCTTCTCCACCATGCTGCCTCCCTGGCTCCACTGTTTCTCCCTCTCCTTCCTCCAAGACTGTAGTCACTCCCTAAGATTACTAGTTCTAGGGTACTGCTCCTTGCTTTATGGTTCCCCCACATATACACACTGTCCACTCATGTGTAATCAATCCATTTTTTGTTTTCCTCCAATTTCCCAATTTGAGTTTAATCACTGTGGACAGTGACTGCGGCCATGAAATTAAAAGATGCTTGCTCCGTGGAAGAAAAGCTAGACAGTGTAGTAAAAAGCAGAGATATTACTTTGCCTCCAAAGGTCTGTATAGTCAAAGCTATTGTTTTTCCAGTAGTCATGTACAGATGTGAGACCTGGACAATAAAAAAGGCTAAGCACTGAAGAATTGATGCCTTTGAACTGTGATGCTGGAGAAGACTCTTGAGAGTCCCTTGGACTGCAAGATCAAACCAGTCAAGCCTAAAGGAAATCAACCCTGAACTGGAAGGACTGATGCTGAAGTTGAAACTCCAATACTTTGGCCACCTGATTTAAAGAGCTGACTCACTGGAAAAAAAAACCCTGATGGTTGGCTAAATTGAAGGCAGGAGGAGAAGGGGACAACAGAGGATGAGATAGTTGGATGGCATCACCAACTCAATGGACATGAGTTTGAGCAAACTCCAGGAGATGGTGATGGACCGCAAAGCCTGGCATGCTGCAGTCCATGGGGTCACAAAGATTCGGACATGACTGAACAACTGAACAGCAACATCTGATCCTCACCTGGGCGCTCCTGATATATGACTCAAATCTCATGGATTGTGAGTCTGGTGTCAACAGTCTTCAATTTTTCAAAAGAAGTGATGTCAAGGTTTATATACTTCCTAGGGTTTTTTTTTTTTACTTTTGATTCAAGTTTTCTTAAAAGCACTATTCAGACCTAACAAATTAACCCTAATTATTATCCCAAATTATTACGGGCCAGATTTGGCCCATGTGGTCCATCTGCAATGTCAGCCATTTATGATGGGAAATCAACGAGATGGAACGCAAGCCACTGTAGGGCTACCCAACTTGCCAGTGATGAGACTTTTTGTGTAAATGCTGAACTAAATTTATTTAGTGTCTGTTACAGCCAGATTCCATTATAACACTAAATGCCACTGAGAGGTCTAATTGGAATACAATCATAAAAAAACTAATGTTGCCGCATACAAATTCCTTAGCCTCTGATATACTGCAAATGCCATGTCCTGGAATGGAAATCTAGTTAAAATTGTGGTTTGGGGTTTGCCCAGCTGAGAATGATATTCAATTGCTAATATAAGCTATTTTCTTCATTTGTGATCAGATTCTTATAAACAAAAGTGAGCAAAGAAATACTTTCTATGACCACCAATGTCAACCCTCTTATCTTAGTTCTCGGAAATAGATCTCTGGAATATTGTTAATATTTTTCCAAAACTTTAAGTTGATGAAGAATTTTATTCAGGCATGTAAATTCTCTCTTCCCTTTCAAATTTATGATTTAACAAACACATGCCATGAGCTACTGAAGCTTCCCTCACCATCATATTGCTAGCAGAACTATTGAAAGTAAACTTTAAAGTTATGATGAAAGTCAGGTTGTTGTACTTTAATATGATATGCTTGTTGGAGTTTCACCCTAAATGATAGAAGCTGCGTTAAGAAAAGCACTGAAATGCTGTTGCCACCTGGACACCTCAGGGGACCAAAGTTTTCTTTTGGTTTCTCGTCTTTAATATGCATAGGTGTAAAAGAGGTATGCTAAGCTATGCTGGGTACTAACCTCCAAGAACTAAATAAACATACAGGACTGGAAAACCAAAACCCCAAACCATTCAAGGACATATAAAGTTTTTTGTGCATTTGTCTAGAAGAGAAAGAAGACAAGAATCTCTCCTGTTCCTAACATGGCTATCAAGGTAGACTTACTAGGAAGGTTTCTTAAGTTGGGTCTTCTGGGAACAGAACTTGAGACTGGAATTCTTCTGTGAGGTTTCTGTTGAGGGAGATCTCCCAGGAGAAATCTGTAAGGGAAAAGGAAACAGGATAGTGCAGGAAAAGAAGGCAGGCAAAGACACGGACGGATACAGGTGCAGCCCAGGCTCAGCTGGATGCCACAGGGAAGCACTGGAACAGTGCTCATCCCTCACTGAAGCAACAGATCTGGGATCTGTTCCCCTGTAAACAGTCTTTGGCTACCAGAGGCTTCCTCCTCTCCCAATCTCATTCTCCAATGCATCTCGGGGGAACATTGTTCCTTCGGGCTGAGGGTGACTCCTGGAGTGAGGTACAGCTGTGAACTTCAGCAGCCACTTAACAATCCTTTTCATTGTTGTTGAAGTATAGTTGACTTAGAATGTTGTGTTAGTACAGCAAAGCGATTCCGTTTTTTATATGTTTTTTCTACTATAGTTTTTTGCAGGATATCGAGTATAGTTCCCTATACAGGAGGACCTTGCTGTTTATCCATTCTATGTACAATAGCTTGCATCTTCTAGTCCCAAACTCTGAGTCCAACCTTCCCCTGACCCACCCTCTGGCACCACAAGTCTGTTCTCTCTGTCTGTGAATCTGTTTCTTTTTTGTAGATAAGCTCGTTTGCGTCATACCTTAGTATGATCGTCTCTAGGTTCATCCATGTAAATGGCATTATTGGACTCTTTTTTACAGCAGTCACTTCTTAAAGTAGCTGAGGGATGGGTGTACCTGCCAGTAAAATTTACCAAGAATAGATCAGAAATCAATTTTCTCCAGAAATGGTGGTTCTCTCATCAAATTGGAAGGGATACAAAAGTGTGTATTTTATGAACCAAATGCTAAAGGAAGCCCTCCTCGCGTCATTAAGGGTTTGTCCTGGCTTGTCAGGGTCCTGTCAGCTCCCTGAATCAGTTCAACAACAGCATCATCTGTCACCAAATGTACTCTGGGTAAATAAGCTGAGAGGCAGTTAAAGGTGAATGTTCATTATAAGCCTATTTATTATTATTCTATGTCTTTTATACATTCATCCAAATGGTAAAGCCATCCAATCTCACTGTTTAAAAGAGTGAGATAATTACATATAAGGTAGGCTACAGTCCATGGGGTCGCTAAGAGTTGGACACGACTGAGCGACTTCACTTTCATTTTTCACTTTCATACGTTGGAGAAGGAAATGGCAACCCACTCCAGTGCTCTTGCCTGGAGAATCCCAGGGATAGAGGAGCCTGGTGGGCTTCCGTCTATGGGGTCACACAGAGTTGGACACGACTGACGTGACTTAGCAGCAGCAACAGCAGCATGTATGTGATTGACTTCAGTTCAGTTCAGTCGCTCAGTTGTGTCTGACTCTTTGCGACCCCATGAATCTCAGCACGCCAGGCCTCCCTGTCCACCACCAACTCCCAGAGTTTACTCAAACTCATTTCCATTGAGCCGGTGACACCATCCAGCCATCTCATCCCCTGTCATCCCCTTCTCTTCCTGCCTTCAATCTTTCCCAGCATCCTGGTCTTTTCAAATGAGTCAGCTCTTCGCATCAGGTAGCCAAAGTACTGGAGTTTCAGCTTCAATATCAGTTCTTCCAGAGAACACCCAGGACTGATCTCCTTTAGAATGGACTGGTTGGATCTCCTTGCAGTCCAAGGGACTCTCAAGAGTCTTCTCCAACACCACAGTTCAAAAGCATCAATTCTTCTGCATTCAGCTTTCTTTATAGTCCAACTCTCACATCCATATATGACTACTGGAAAAACCATAGCTTTGACTAGATGGACTTTTGTTGACAAAGTAATGTCTCTTCTTTTTAATATGCTGTCTAGGTTGGTCATAACTTTCTTTCCAAGGAGTAAGCGTCTTTTAATTTCATGGCTGCAATCACCATCTGCAGTGATTTTGGAGCCCCCAAAATAAAGTCAGCCACTGTTTACACTGTTTCCCCATCTATTTGCCATGAAGTGATAGGACTGCATGCCATGATCTTCGTTTTCTGAATGTTGAACCTTAAGCCAACTTTTTCAGTATATATATGCTGCATTGTCATTATCATCACCATTCATTAGCATTTATTGAAAGTTTCACATGTGCTAGACTGAACTGAGTGCTATGAGCTTTGTCCCATTTAAACCCTACATCAACCCTATCAACCTACATCATCAACCTGTCATCAGTCCTACATCTGACTCATTCAACTAGAAGAAACAAGGCTCAGAGATGATCCGTGCTTTTCTAAAGTTACATGGCCACTGAGGCTTGCACTTTGCACCCAAGTTCTTGTTACTGTGATAACCTGCTTTCCATGTGCATCTGATACATACTTCTCCATCTGTTTCCTGAACACTAAAAGATGGAAGGAAGGCAGACATAAAAACTATCACTAGGGCACAAAGTAGTCAGAAACTAGAAACACTGTTGGTTCTTTTTCATTACAAAACAGATGACAAAGAGAAAATTTAGCATTGAGTAAATTGAAGAAAGTAGGGAAAACCACTAGACCATTCAGGTATGATCTAAATCAAATCCCTTATGATTATACAGTGGAAGTGAGAAATAGATTTAAGGGACTAGATCTGATAGATAGAGTGCCTGATGAACTATGGAATGAGGTTCATGACATTGTACAGGAGACAGGGATCAAGAGCATCCCCATGGATAAGAAATGCAAAAAAGCAAAACGGCTGTCTGGGGAGGCCTTACAAATAGCTGTGAAAAGAAGAGAAGCAAAAAGCAAAGGAGAAAAGGAAAGATATGCCCATGTGAATGCAGAGTTCCAAAGAATAGCAAGAAGAGATAAGAAAGCCTTCCTCAGCAATCAATGCAAAGAAATAGAGGAAAACAACAGAATGGGAAAGACTAGAGATCTCTTTAAGAAAATGAGAGATACCAAAGGAACATTTCATGCAAAGATGGGCTCGATAAAGGACAGAAATGGTATGGACCTAACAAAAGCAGAAGATATTAAGCAGAGATGGCAAGAATACACAGAAAAACTGTACAAAGAAGATCTTCATGACCCAGATAATCATGATGGTGTGATCACTCACCTAGAGCCAGACATCCTGGAATGTGAAGTCAAGTTGGCCTTAGAAAGCATCACTACGAACAAAGCTAGTGGAGGTGATGGAATTCCAGTTGAGCTATTTCAAATCCTGAAAGATGATACTGTGAAAGTGATGCACTCAATATGATAGCAAATTTGGAAAACTCAGCAGTGGCTACAGGACTGGGAAAGGTCAGTTTTCATTCCAATCCCAAAAAAAGGCAATGCCAAAGAATGTTCAAACTACCGCACAATTGCACTCATCTCACATGCTAGTAAAGTAATGCTCAAAATTTTCCAAGCCAGGCTTCAGCAATACGTGAACCGTGAACTTCCAGATGTTCAAGCTGGTTTTAGAAAAGGCAGAGGAACCAGAGACCAAGTTGCAAACATCCACTGGTTCATCGAAAAAGCAAGAGAGTTCCAGAAAAACATCTTTCTGCTTTATTGACTATGCCAAAGCCTTTAACTGTGTGGATCACAATAAACTGTGGAAAATTCTGAAAGAGCTGGGAATACCAGACCACCTGATCTGCCTCTTGAGAAATCTGTATGCAGGTCAGGAAGCAACAGTTAGAACTGGACATGGAACAACAGACTGGTTCCAAATAGGAAAAGGAGTACGTCAAGGCTGTATATTGTCACCCTGCTTATTTAATTTCTATGCAGAGTACATCATGAGAAACACTGTGTTGGAAGAAGCACAAGCTGGAATCAAGATTGCCGGGAGAAATATCAATAACCTCAGATATGCAGATGACACCACCCTTATGGCAGAAAGTGAAGAGGAACTAAGAAGCCTCTTGATGAAGGTGAAAGAGGAGAGTGAAAAAGTTGGCTTAAAGCTCAACATTCAGAAAACGAAGATCATGGCATCCGGTCCCATCATTTCATGGGAAATAGATGGGGAAACAGTGGAAACAGTGTCAGACTTCATTTTTGGGGGCTCCAAAATCACTGCAAATGGTGGCTACAGCCATGAAATTAAAAGATGCTTACTCCTTGGAAGAAAAGTTATGACCAACCTAGATAGCATATTGAAAAGCAGAGACATTACTTTGCCAACAAAGGTCCGTCTAGTCACGGCTATGGTTTTTCCAGTGGTCATGTATGGATGTGAGAGTTGGACTGTGAAGAAGGCTGAGCACCGAAGAATTGATGCTTTGAACGTGGTGTTGGAGAAGACTCTTGAGAGTCCCTTGGACTGCAAGGAGATCCAACCAGTCCATTCTAAAGGAGATCAGTCCTGGGTGTTCTTTGGAAGGACTGATGCTAAAGCTGAAACTCCAATACTTTGGCCACCTCATGTGAAGAGCTGACTCATTGGAAAAGACTCTGATGCTGGGAGGAATTGGGGGCAGGAGGAGAAGGGGACGACAGAGGATGAGATGGCTGGATGGCATCACTGACTCGATGGACGTGAGCCTGAGTGAACTCCAGGAGTTGGTGATGGACAGGGAGGCCTGGCGTGCTGCAATTCATGGGGTTGCAAAGAGTCAGACACGACTGAGCCACTGAACTGAACTGAAGGTACAGTGTCCAGTTTCAAGAGAAAGACTTAACAAGACTGAAATATAAATGTAATTATTGTTAGGTAAACTTGAAGAATATGAAGTGTCAAGTCTACAATAACTTCAGGAAAAAAAAAGATAGTATATAGCGAAGGACTTTTTAGCAAACATATCAAAATTTACACATTCAGCCTAGTATTCATTTCTTTCAAAGCAGTCAATTTTAGGTATCTACACTTGTTTCAACTATTTGTACGAGATTAAGATTTGTTGTTAGGCCAAAAAAAGAAGAATTTCACTTTAAATTTGCCTTTAGAACTTAGAACAAATTATTTTTAATATATTTGTTATCGAAAGATAATAAATGTTTATCCTTTGAAAGCAGATTTGGTTTTCACAAGTAGGCTAAAACCATTTAAACTTCATCTAGGGTATAAAGTGGGTAAGAAATCAAAGCAAGGCTTCTATGCACAATTAAGCTGTGACTGTATGTTGATGGTATTTTCTTGTTCATCATAAATTTCTTCTAACCTTTGTTAGTATCTAAAGATAAATTTCATTGAATATTTAAATCTTACATTTATAATAATGGTATAACAGTTTTTTATTTCTCCCTCAGCCATCTTTTAAAAATGAATTTTATCATTAAATAAAGTATTGTAAATATATTTAAAGCTCCCTGTGTGCTTCACTCCAGTCACGTTTTATTTCTTCCTTTCCTCCTCAGAAAAAAACAGTGCCTGATTTTGGTGTTCGTCATTCCCAAGGATTTCTTTATACTTTCATTACATATGTACGTATCTTTCAAAATTTATCAGTAACTATTTTTTTATTTGTTAAAATTTGATGTAACTAGTATCATACTATATTTACTTATTTGCAACCTGCTTTTGTCACTCCTCATTATGTTTGGAAGAGGTATATCATTCTTTGAATAAACAAATCACAGATAGTTCTGTTTTTAAACTGCCATCTAAGTTTGATTATTTCCAGTTTTTGACATCATAAATAATGCTGTTGTGAAAATTCATGACAGTTTCTGTGGGAGCACATATGAGGGTCTGTCATTATACCCAGGAGGGGTACTTTTAAATCTTAGAATGGGGCATCTTCCACAAGAATAGAGACCTCCACAAGAAAAATCTCCATTTGGTATCCCCAGTTGGTTTTCTTTTCATTTTAATATTTATTGATTGATTTGGTTGCACCAAGTCTTAGTTGGATCATGTGGGATATTTAGCTGTGGCATGCAAGATCTTTAGTTTCTGGATGTGGACTATAGTTTTCTGACCAGGGACTGAACCCCAGCCCCCTGAATTGGGAGCACAAAGTCTTAGCCACTGGACCACAGGGAGGTCCTTGCGTGTCTTATTTTAGAAATTCTAATCATTACCAGTTCATGAAGCTATTCTATACTTCTAAAAGTTTTGTTTTCCCTTTTTAATTCTTTGAACCCATCTGGAAATGTAAATCTTCCCCCACCCCAATTAAGCTCCTCCTTCAGACCACTTTTGCCTGGTTCAACTGTCTTCACTAAATGCAAGACCAACTCTCCATCATATGCTAAGGTCTCGTTTATATCTGTTGTGAGTCTCATTCCCAGGGCTTCACTTTTATTTCCACTAAATTCATGCTGAACTTTGCTTCCTATCTGACCAGACAATTTCAAGACTCGGAGCACTTTTTACAAAAAATTTAAAGAATTCAATGTGTTGTGCTGTGCTGTGCTTAGTCGCTCAGTCATGTCCAACTCTTTGCGACCCCATGGACTTAGCCCACCAGGCTCCTCTGTTCACGGGGATTCTCCAGGCAAGAATACTGGAGTGGTTTGCCATGCTGTCCTCCAGGGGATCTTCCCAACCCAGTGATTGAATCCAGCTCTCCTGCATTGCAGGCGGATTCTTTACCAGTTGAGCTACCAGGGAAGCCCAAAGAATTCAACAGCATCAATAAATTATTTAAAAAGAAGCCATAATAATTTTTTAAAATCTCCCTTATAGTAGCAAATTAAAAGAATTATCTTTTGTAGGAATACTAAAGGAAAAAAGTTAATAAAAGCATAAATACAAATTAGAAATTTACAAAAGTCAGAAAAGTTAATGAGGAATATTAGACACAATTTGTTAAAACTTAAAGTATTAAAATATTCCTCAAAAAATCCAACCATTGGATGTCCCTGGTGGCTCAGTGGTAAAGAATTTGCCTGCCAATACAGGGGACACGTGTTTGATCCCTGGTCCGGGAAGATTCCACATGCCATGGAACAACTAAGCCCATGGGCCACAACTATTGAGCCTGTGCTCTAGAGCCTGGGAGCCACACCACAGCTACTGAAGCCCGCATTCCCTAGAGCCCGGGCTCAGAAACAAGAGAAGCCACCACAATGAGAAGCCCATGCACCTCAACTAGAAAGTAGCCTCTGCTTGCTGCAATTAGAGAAAAGCCCAAGAAGCAGTGAAGACCCAGCACAGCCAAAAATAAAATAAGTAAAAGTATTAAAAAATAAAGAACTATTTCTCTAATTTCATGCTGACAAAGTAACCTCAGTTTCCAAGGTATATCTGGAAAGAGGGTACTGCAGTAGAGCAGAAATAGACACTTCAGTCCCTGGAAGAGCTATTCTATTTAACAAATTGCTTTCTTACACAAAAGAATTCTTATGAATGTCTAGCGTGATCTTCAGGAAAATCCTAAAATAGGATCTGAAAATAACTGGCACCAATCATGTAATTATTTTTCCCTCTTTTGAAAAAACGAAATCTCACAGATCATGACATTTGTTTTTAAAGTTGACCGAGCCATGTCCCAAGGCTCTTCTTCTGACTGACAAGTTGTGTCTATGCTGAAGGTAAATGAAAGCCTGAGCAAACCGCCTCTTTGAAGCTCTTTTCTAAGGAATCCTGCTTACTTCCTGTTCTGTGCTTGCTTTTTCTGATAAGACTCCTTACAGGAAAATCAAGTTTTAACAGCAATCATCAGGAAAGAAATCTGCCTAAACTAACAATAGTTCAAGAAGTATTTTGGACTCTCCCCTTATAATGATCAGCAAGTTTTCTTCATTTATTTCTATTTTTGTTTTGTTTTGTATTGTTACTATTTTATTAAGTACATATGCTTTTATAATTTTAAATCTTCCTTATCACCGAGCCTCTTTTCATTATGTTGGGATAACTTGGGCCACTAATTACGCTTTTTGACTTAGTCTATTTTTTTCTCAAAGTCATATAACCACTCCTTTTTTTTTCATCTGTACAGTTTTAAACTTTTTAAAAATTTTAGTGTATAGCAATAGCATAATTGAATTTTTAAAATTAATTTAACTATTTCTGACTTTTAACTGGTCAATTTACAATTAAATACAGATAAAGCATTCCATCTGTGTACATATAATTAGATGTGTTTTTAATCTTGCATTATATTTTCTGTTTGCCAGGTTTCCATTTTGTCTTATGCTTCTCTGTTCTCCTTCTTGTCTTTTTTTTTGAAGACCGATCTATTTCTTCCTTTGCTGTTTTTGTTAGCTCATTCCCCATAATCGCATACCACTCGTGTGTAAACTCTGTAATCTGTTGTTCTTCTTTTGGTTGTTACACTTGCATTTTTTCCAGCATACTTCAAGAAGTCTAAAGCTGGTAAATTACTTATCCCCTCCCTTGGAACAATATAAGCATTTTTGGACAGATTAATTCAGATCTCCACTCCTACATAACAAACTAATATTGTCCGCTATTTTATTTCTTTCTTTTTTAATCCCGAATATTAAAATATTTTCAGAAGCAAACTTTTTGTTTACATTTGTTTACATGAGTTACTAATTTCTGTACTCATCATTCTTTTGTATCTTAGACTATCCTTTCAAAACCATTTTATTCTTCTTGAAATGCATATAATGAAGAGTCCTATGGTCAAGTCTTTTGGTGGTGAATGTTCCTGTTGTTTATCTAGAAATGTCTTTGTTTTTCTATATTCTTTAAAGATAGATTTTTTTTTTTAGTACAGACATTTGGTTGGCAGTCATATTTATTACCACTTTAAAGAAAATTTCCTCTGGCATCTATTATTTCTGCTGGGGATTCCTGTAGGTTATCTATTTTTCTTCTACATCTGCCTTGAAGAATTCTTTGTCTTCGATGCTCTGCACTTTCACTATGTAGTGTCCAGGTGTGGATTTTCTTTTATTTATCCTGCTTGCCATACTTTATCCTTCCCGTATTTGTAAATTTGAATTTTTAATAAATTCCTGAAGATGTAAACCCTAATCTCTTCAAATATTGAATCTTCTCTAATATCTCAATTCCTTCTTTCTGAGAATCCTTTTAAAGTATGTTAGAGCTTATACTACACTCTGTATATTTTCTACATCTTGGGGTAATTTTTACTTCCATTTTTTAAAGGTCAAAATTATATACAGATAAATTTGACCTTTTTAATATATAGTCCTGTAAGTTTAACAAACACAGTCACATAACCATCATTGTCAATAAAAAATAGAAATAGAATAGAAATAGAATCCTACTGTTTGCAGTATGGGTCAAACTGGAGGGCATTATGCTAAGTGAAATAAGCCAGACAGAGAGAGACAAATACTGCATGATCTCATTTATATATGGACTCCGAAAAACTGAACTTACAGAATCAGAGAGCAGTTTAGTGGTTGCCAGGGGCAGGAGGTGGAGGAAATAAAGAGAGGTTGGTAAAAGGGTACAAACTTTAAGTTACGAGAGGAATAAATTCTGAGGATCTAATCTATAACATGACTATAGTTGATAATACTGTATTGTGTCATTGAAATTTATTAAAAGACTAGATGTGTTCTCAACAATAACAAAAAAGGTAAATCTATGAGGTGGGAAATGTGTTAATTAACTTAATGTTAGGAATCCTTTTATTTGTTAATTATACACTACTTTAAAAAAGAAAATATTTTCTCAAAGTCTATCATTTATCTTTTTATTCTCTTAAAATTATCTAAGAGCAGAAATCCTTCTTTTTCATAAAATCCAATTTATCAGCTTTTCTCTCATATTGACCATGCTTCTGGCAACCTATGTAAGAAATCCTTGCCTCACCAAAGATTACAAAGATTTTATCCTCTTTTCTTTTAGAAGTTTTGTAGTTTTAGGCTTTATATTTGGGTTTATGATCCATTCAAAGTTAATTTTTACATAGAGCATGAAATGCAGATCAAAATTTATTATTTTGTATGTGGGTATCCAATTTATTCAACACATTTGTTGTAAAGACTATCCTTTCAACATTTAATTGTCTTCCCAACTTTGTAAAAAAATCAACTGAAGATATGACTATATCTGAGCTTTTTATTTTTGCTCATTTCATTTACATCTATCCTTCTCTATAAAATTACCCTGTCTTGGGAATTCCCTGGTGGTCCAATGGTTAAGACTTGGTACTTTCACTGCCAAGGTCTCCAGTGTGATCCCTGGTAGGGGAATTAAAACCCTAGAAGCTATATGGCCCAGCCAAAAAATATACATTTGTTTTTCTTCTTCAGTATTGTCTTGGCTATTCTGTGTTTTTGCCTTTCCTTATAAACTTTAGAGTCATTTTGTTAATATCTATAAATGAGATTCTTGAATAACCATTAGTATTTTGCATCTTTCAAGGAACTGGTCCATTTTTCATCTAAGTTGTCAGATTTGCTGGCATCAAGCTGTTAATATTCCTTTTGTAGTCTTTTAATATCTGGAGGTTCTACAGTGGTGTCCCATCTTTCACTTTTGATATTTGTAATTTGCAGCTTCTCTCTTTTTTCTTGATCAATCTGGCTAGAAGTTTATCACTCATTTATTTCAAAGAAACGACTTTTGATTTCATTGTTTTTCTCTGTTTTCCTGTCCTCATTAATTTCTGCACTTAACTTTTTTATTGCCCTCTGCTCATTTTGGCTTTAATTTGTTGTTCTTTTTCTAGTTTTTTAAGGTAATAGTTTAAACAATTGATTTGAGATCTTTCTTTTTTTAAATAAAAGCACTTAATACTGTTAACTCCCCTGCTTTAGCTTCATGCAAAAATTTTGGTATGCTAAGCTGTCATTTTTATTTAATTCAAAATACATTTTAATTTACTTTTTGACTCTTTCTTCTTTGACTCTTTTCTGTTTAATTTCTAAATATTTGGAAGTTTTCTAGACCTTTTTGTGCTATTGGTTTCTAGTTTAACTTTATATGGTCCAAGAACATGTTTCATATAATTTCAATTTTTCAGAGTTCTTAGAATTTGTTTTGTGGCCCAGACTGTGCTCTCTCTTGTATCTATTCTGGTTGCATTAAAAAGAATGTGTATTCTGATTTTCTGTGTATTTGTTCTCTTAATTACTGATGAAGGAGAGTTGAAGTCTTTGACTGCAAATGTGTATTTATCTCTTTATCCTTGCAGTTCTTTTGGCTTTTGCCTCTTGTTTTCATCTATCCTTACGCCAGGTCTACATTGCCTTAATTACTGTTGGTTTGCAGTAAGTTTTAAAGTCAGAAAGTGTATAATTTACATACTTTTAATATAATAATTGACATGGAAGGACAGAAATCGCCTATGTAGCTATTTATATTATATACAATCTTAACTAATCACTGTATGCTTTGAACTAATATTGCACCATTTCATACATACTACAAGAACATTATAACAGTCCAGTTTTGTCACACGTTTTACTTCTATAATTTAAACCCACAGTACATTGTTGTTGCCTTTGCTTTAAACAAGAAGTTATCTTTTAAAAAGCATCTTTTGCATTTAAGTATATATTAACCATTGTTGTCTCCATTCTTTGTCTCTTCATGTAGATCTGAATTTCTATCTGGAATTATTTCTCTTGTCTGCAGAACTACCTTCAACATTTATTGTAGAATACGTCTGTTCATGAAAAATTCTTTCAAATTTTTGAAAGTCTTAAAATGTCTCTATTTCATTTTTTAAAAACTGATTTTACTAGATACAGAATTCTAGACTGTAGACATTTCTTTCCTTTCTCACTTTAAAGATGTCATTTAATTGATATCTTATATTCCTTTTGCCTGGCTTACATTTTTTCTGACTGGAAGTCACCAGTAATTCTTATTGTTATGGCTTGTAGTTAATTTGCTTTTGGTTCTCTTCTCTGCTTTTAAGACTCTTCTCTTGGGAATTCCATGGCAGTCCAGTTGTTAGGATTCTGCACTTTCACTGCCAAGGTTAAGGGTTCAATCCCTGGTCAGGGAATTAAAATCCTGTAAGCTGCATGGCACAAACAAAGATTTTTCTCTTTCTCTCTTTGTTAATTTTTTAAAAATTTATTTATTTTATCTTTGTCTGCACTGGGTCTTTGTTGCTGCCTGCAGGCTTTTCTCTAATTGCAGCAAGTGGGGGCTACTTTCTAGTTGAGGTGTGTGGGCTTCTCATTGAAGTGGTTTCACTTGTTGCAGAGCATGGGCTTTGGCATGTGGGCTTTAATAACTGAAGCACATGGGCTCAGGACTGGCACATGGGCTTAACTGCCCCACAGATTCTTCCCAAATCAGGGGGAAATGTAGATTCTTCCCAAATCAGGAGTCAAACTCGTGTCCCCTGCATTGGCAGGTGGACTCTTAACCTCTGAGCCACCAGGGATGTCCTTCTCTTTAGCTTTGATTTTTGACAAGTTGACTATGATATATCTGGGAATGGTTTTCTTTGCTTTTGATTCTTTCAGCTTCTTGGATCTGTGTTTTTGTTTTCATAATGTTTGGAACATTTCAGCATTATTTCTTCAAACATTGTTTTTCTGTCCCAATCTCTTTCTACTTCTCTTGGGACTCCAATTACATATGTTTCAGGCTGTGTGCTTGTTGTTGTTTTTTTTTTCAACATGGGTTACAGAAACTTGTTCTTCCTTCTTTCATCTTTCTTTCTCGTCTTTTTCTTCTCTAGTCATTTTATTGCTCTCTCTTCAGATTCATTGGTCCTTCATTTTTTAGTGTCTATTGTGTCATCATTTAATGGATTTTTACAATTTTAATTTTGTATTTTTCCTTTCGAGAATTTTCACTTGGTTCTTTCTAACAGTATACCTTTCTTTAGTCAAAGTCCCCATCTGTCTATTTATTATGTCCAACTGTAAAATATTTAACTATATTTATAAAATTCTACTAGTGTCAATATCTGTGTTATTTCTGTGTCTGTTTTAATTGACTCTTTTTCTAATGATGACCCATATTTTCTTGGTTTTTCACATCTAATAGAATTTTTATTATACGTTGGACATTGTAAAAGCTATGTGTTTGAGAACTGGGATATTGCTTTCTTTTTAATGGCTTTGTGATTTTTTCCCCCTAGTTATCAGCTAATATATTGGCAAATCAGTTTGATCCTGTTCAGACTTGGTTTCATGTTTTGTTTGGATGCATCTATAGTATTCTTTATTTTAGGATTGGTGCAGGTTTTCCCTAAGTTATAAGTGTTGGGGGTTCTCCATTCACTCCTTTCCCTAAATTATAGCCGTTTGGGAAGTCTTAACTGAATGCTCGGAGTGTTCACCAAAGTCTCTACTTCCTGGTTGGAACTCATACTGTCTTTCACCAGGCTGCAAACTCTGGATCTTCTCTGTTTAGTTCAGAGTCCCCAGGAGTTGTTCTCTGCCAGGTCTCACAAAGTACCAATACTTATGCAGCTTTCAGTTCAGCTAAATAATCAAAAGGATTCATGTACAGATTTCTGAAATTCCTACTCTGTACAGCTCCCTCCTTCCTGGTATTTTGTCCCTCAAATTTCAATTGCTTCATTATTTCTGAACTTTAATCTTTCTTTCCTCCATTCAGTGAGACTGCTGTTCTCTATTTTGTTTCCACAGATTTGTGTTTTATTTTGAAAGGTGTCAGCAGGCAAAAAGCAAGAGAGAATGTTGAGTTGACTTTGTTTCTTAATCTCCTTCTAAATCTTGGGCTTTCCTAGTGGCTCAGAAGGTAAAGAGTCTGCCTGTAGCGTGGGAGACCCAGGTTCGATCTCTGGGTAGGGAAGATCCCCTGGAGAAGGAAATGGCAACCCACTCCAGTATTCTTGCCTGGAAAATCCCATGGGCGGAGGAGCCTGGCAGACTACAGTCCCTGGGGTCGCAAAGAGTCAGACATGACTGAGCCACTTCACTTTCTTTCTTAATCTCAAGGTCATGGTCCACACTATATATATATTGTCCAATGCCTAAAAGCAGTTGTTCATATATTTTATCTAGACTAATATTTATTGTGGGAAAGTAAACCCAACACCTATAGTCCATCATGGATGGAATCAGAAATTCTTAATTAAAAAATTATCTATCTATCTATCCATCTACCTATCATCTAACTGCTGCTGCTGCTAAGTCACTTCAGTCATGTCCGACTCTGTGCAACCCCATAGACAGCAGCCCACCAGGTTCCCCCGTCCCTGGAATTCTCCAGGCAAGAACACTGGAGTGGGTTGCCATTTCCTTCTCCAATGCATGAAAGTGAAAAGTGAAAGTGAAGTCGCTCAGTCGTGTCCGACTCTTAGCAACCCCATGGACTGCAGCCCACCAGGCTCCTCCGTCCATGGGATTGTCCAGGCAAGAGTACTGGAGTGGGGTGCCATTACCTTCTCCATCATCTAACTAGATATCACCTTATATTCTGTTTCTGATCATCAATATCTGAAGCTGATGGGATATAATTCTGATTTTTATTTCTATTGATTCTTATTCATGGTGACTTTTCCCTATGATTTTAATGATCTTTTAACATGGACTTTTATTTGTTTGATCTTAAATGTGAAGAGCCTAGGAGTTACATAGAGTGTATCTTTTTTCCAGAAAGGATTTGTAATTGCTACTTCTGGAAGCCAGGGGGCACTACCAACCTGGGTCCACTTTGGTCCACTTCTGGGATCTTGGGCTTAAAGCAGAAGTGTCAGTATTCTGCTTTTCTTCCTTCTGGTAGTGGTTTGGCCTTCAAAGCCCTGGTATGCTATTGGCATTTGCCCTCTAGAGAGCTTGGCTTCTCCAGTTCTCCATTTGTTTACTATTGCTCTAATTTTAGTACACTCTTAGGCTTTTGGTGGAGAAGTTTTGGAGTTTTTTTTTTTGTTTTTTTTTTTAGGAAAAGAACAAGAAAAGATAAAATAAACTATTGGTATTTATTATGCAGATTGACAATCAAGCTGTCATTTAGTTAGTAGGTTAAATTGGCATGAGTCATATAAGGTATCCTGAGGGAAGACTCGGAGAAGGCAATGGTACCCCACTCCAGTACTCTTGCCTGGAAAATCTCATGGACGGAGGAGCCTGGTGGGCTGCAGTCCATGGGGTCGCTAAGAGACACGACTGAGTGACTTCACTTTCACTTTTCCCATTCATGCATTGGAGAAGGAAATGGCAACCCACTCCAGTGTTCTTGCCTGGAGAATCCCAGGGACGGGGGAGCCTGGTGGGCTGCAGTCCATGGGATCGCTAAGAGACACGACTGAGTGACTTCACTTTCACTTTTCCCTTTCATGCATTGGAGAAGGAAATGGCAACGCACTCCAGTGTTCTTGCTTGGAGAATCCAAGGGACAGGGCAGCCTGGTGGGCTGTTGTCTATGGGGTCACACAGAGTCGGACACGACTGAAGTGACTTAGCAGCAGCAGAGGGAAGACTAGGTGTTCTGAAACTCAGAGGAGTTCACAACACTCCCCTACGAAGTCTTTCACGTGGGCATCATATATCCATATATTACATCCAGATAAGTGGATTTAAGGAGTATATTTTAAACTATCTTTCAAAAAGTGGATACATGGTGGATACAAGATGACAAAGAATCTTGCAAAGGACCTGTGTGATTATAAAACAAAGAGTGAAAGCACAAGAACGAGATTTTAAAATATGGAAGATCAGATATTCCCACTCCTGATATTAGCACTTTATCAACATCATTATAATGAAAAAGCAATGATAATGTAATCGGATGAGATGGTTGGATGACATCACTGACCCGATGGACGTGAGTTTGAGCAAGCTCCAGAAGTTGGTGATGGACAGAGAAGCCTGGTGTGCTGCAGTCCATGGCATTGCAAAGAGTTAGACATGACTGAGTGAGCTGAACTGAATGTAATCGGTTATCAGTGTCAGTCAACATTTAAAAAAAATTGAAATGATTACAATTATGTGAAATATGAATTTGTGCACATTGTCTTTTAATATTATTTAATTCTAAGTGTACACTGTTCCTTGGGATGTTAGCTAATTATGGTATAAAGCTATCTGATTAGTAAAATATTTCAAATATTATGCAGATAATTGAAGATATTATGAAAATAATTTTCTATTTTGTTTTCAGTAATGTTAGAAGTTATACAGTGTTGAATTCGAAGAGCCGACTCATTGGAAAAGATCCTGATGCTGGGAAAGATTGAGGGTGGGAAGAGAAGGGGGTGACAGAGGATGACATGGTTGGATGGCATTACTGATTAAATGGACATGAGTGAGCAAAATCCGGGAGATAGCAAAGGACAGGGAAGCCTGGCATGCTGCAGTCCATGGAGCTGCAAAGAATCCAACATGACAGAGCAGCTGAACACAACAACAAAGCACTGAATTCATTGCTTTGCAAAAAAATAGTTCTTTTTAGCAACAAAGAGGTCCATGAAGTCCTATTGGCCAACCAAAACAAAAAAGGAAAAGAGAAAACAAACTGACAATTTGAAGAAAAAGGTACTTGAACAAATAGGTATTATGGAAGCTTTTCTGTGCACTCAGATGGAAGCAAAAACGACACTTGTCTCCGCTTATGTTGTTTGCTAAATTCTGATCATTGGTAAAACACACCAATAACTGCTCTTTTTTTTTGTAGCACCAAAGCAAAGATGTACCAAAGAACATATATCCTTGTCAGTAAACAACTACCTTAAAAAAACCAATGTTTTATGAAAAAAACAACAGAGGTTTCTATAAATTACAATCTTACAGGAATTCACACATAAACAGAAAAATACAGTTTAGTTTTCACACGCTTTGAAACGAGAAGTGGAGTGACTATGAAGAGCTTTTGTATCATGCAGGTGTTTGATATCTATTTAGTGCCAAACTGTTTTTTTTGTGTGATGATTGATTATGTCCAGTAGCATTGTATCTATCAATTTTTTAAAAATTTTAAAGAAATTTTAAAAAACATTAAATTTAATATTTTCCTTTAAGGTAGACATGATGAGACTAACTAATAAAGCTATTGATTTTCAGAGAACTGTGTGCTAGGAAGAGAGCATTTAAATAACAGGTATTTGGAAACACTTAGCTTTGTGATTTTTTTCTTCTTCTGAACACAAATATAAATACATCACCCAAATAAATTTTATATCTACACATTTAAAAATCATGGAAACAGAGTTACTAACATGCTTCGAATCTTTTGGATAAAGATTTTTAAACCATTTTGAAATTATCTGATAAATATTTCTAAATGTTTGCCTTCCTGTTTGCTATGAAAATGAATTGACATGAGGAGAGATGGACATTCATTAGCTAAATTACATTTTAAAAGTTTTGAATGAATGGAATTGGATGGATTTGAAAAAAACAAGGATTATGATTTAGAAACTGCAGCCAAGAGAATAGTTCTTTGACTTTTGACTTCTTTTTTGTCCAGCCACTAAAACTCAATATACAAATAAACTCTTCTTGGAATTACTTTTGAATTGCAATACCATGAAGATTTTAACAAGAGATTTTTAAAATACTGAAGTATATTCAGCTCCTTTGCTTTTTACTTGTGCCATTAGTAAAGTAACATAAAAAATTACTTTGAGCCATTTTAATTTCATCTTTATGCTTTATATTTTAGTTAATAAAAAAGCTAATATACATGTATTAGAATATGTGTAGAAATGTTCTTTTTAAATAATGAGATACATAAACAATTTTGATAGGTCCACCACTTAACAAATTTTTACAATCAAATGTTTATAATTGTGGTTAAGATAGCCAACAAAATGTCTCTAAAACAGTTTTCCTTTAAAAAGTTTTTCATAAGTAATAATTTGTTTTAGAACAATTAAAATGAGAAAAAGAAAAATAAAGTCACTCAAAATTCTACCAACCAGAGATAATCACTGTTGAAATTTTGGCACATACCCTTCCAGATTTTATGAATTTATTCATCTTCTTTCACAAACATACTCTTAATTTCATTTAAAGCTGTTTTCATTGACGGCCTTTAGACTCCACAGAATTTTTTTTTAAATGAGATTTATATTAAGTTTTGGAACAGAGATTGAAATTGAAAGGAATAATGCTAAGAAGCAACTTTGTGCTGTGACAAGGCTGAATCTTCATAATTAATCCTGTCAACTAAAAAGATGCACAATGTGAGTATTATTTTGGGCAAAATGAGGACTGCAGCCTGGGAGACAGCATCTCAGATAGCTCTGAGGAACTGTCCCAAAGAGGTAGTGAGGGAAGGCCAATTTGTAGTTGTCAATCCTGTGTAGGACTATAAGATCTATTTTAGACCACCGTCTGTCATTTTAATGGCCTTTATCTAGATGTTAAATTGTGGTTTAACTAAGGGATGAAATTACCAAAAAATAGACTGATCAAACGTTGTGGTTTTTGACTTACTTTATCTTCATATGGCCTATGTAATAAGGCAGATAGATAAAGGGAACTAAGATTTTGGCAAGGCTTCATTTCTGTTCAGTGTTACCACTGTATCTGAAACTGATACAATTTGGTATATAATTAGAACTATTAACTGTAATTGGATAGAAATAGAACCCAGAGAATGACTATCAGTGAAGTCATTGTATCTTTGGAATCAAGCAGTTATCTTTCAGAGGTGCGGTCCTGGACCTAATCTCATGTAACATTTTTTATCAATGACTAATACTACAAGAAAAAACAGTCATTCACACAGTAAATGAAACTTAGTTGGGAAATGAAAACTAAGAAGAGGAAGTCACATTCTCAATGACCAGATTAGAATCAAAATGACCTGGAAAATTGGAGAAGTAGTAAGAAGTAAACAAAATGAGTAAGACAGAGGGATGGGCTAAAATAAACAAGGAAGAAAAACAAGTTTCAAAATGAGAAATGGCTAAATATTGGCAAGTTTAGAAAATAACTTAGAGATTTTAAAACAAGCTAAGATTAATAATGTAGCATTACAGTTTAAATTAAGAGCAAACATAACAATGTATTTCCTCCTAAAATTTACTGAAACTCCTGCTTCCTAGATGAATGTCATTTGTAAACACTAAGAATGTGTGTTTACCAGAAATGCCATTCACCTTAAGAACAAACATGGAGAACACAGCCAAATGACTGAGATAGTAACACAGGAAAAAATTAGTTTCATTGTAAGATGTAAGTCTTGGAGAAAGATGATTTTTTTTCTCCTGAAAGAGATGGAGTAATTGAATAATGATCTTTAAATAGGAACATATATGGATAGTTATAAAGATAAAAGACTGTTAGATTCAGGTTCTCAAGTATCTTAAGTCACTTAACACTGTATCAGTTGTACTCAGTTTTCGTGGAAGACTGAAAAAGAAAACCAAGTTAAGTTGTACTGGGAAAGAGTTAATTCAGAATAGATGAGAATTTCTTTAATTGGTTTAAAGCGTGGTTGAAAATCGGAACAATACTAAGAAGGTGGTGGAATTTCATTGCTAGATTTCTGCTTTTCTAAAATGGTGAAATGTGCTACATAAAGAGATGAAATACAAAATTTTAATGTCCTAACTAGACTTCAAGTTTTGCCTTAAGCTGTAACTAGAATATTAATATCAGAGTATATTTTTAAAAAGTAGGCTAATTGTATCACATCCTTGAATCTAAGAAGAGTATCAGCAGCAGATATCTGATTGCAGATCTCCTAAGAAAAGGACCCGGAATATACAGAAAATAGTATCTTAAGGAATAAGTATTCCTCTTTTGTTTTCTTGATGATGCTACTCTATGCTGCTTTTATTTTTCTCGTTAAAATTTTTACTTATTTTACAATCGATATGTACTGATTATAGGACATTTTAAAAGTACAGACAAGCAAACAAGAAGATAAACCCTATGTCTAATACCACCACTTAAAAGGGAAAAAAGTTAACATTTTGATGTATATATCAGACTTTTCTCTCCATACATAGATATGTAAAATATTTTGTATACTTTTATGTATTTTAAGTGTTTATAAAAAAGAGAACTAATCTCTTGCTAGATTTAATATCATGAACATTATTTCCTACAAATACACTAGACCTGATTCGTCATTTTCAAAGGCTGCAATAATTTGCATAATCCCTTTCTTTTTTCCATTGTTCCCTATTATTAACGACTGCAATTGGTATGTACAAATAGCTTTTTTTTTTTTAACAGCAAAAAGAGCGTTGAAACAAGGAATCCAAGGCATTTATTCAGATAATTCATTATTTATTGAACACTTATTTATTATGGACAACGCATTAACCGGTAGCTGGGAAAAGACAACAAGATCTCTTCTGTTAATCAACCTCCAGTCTTATAGAACAGAAAGGAAAGCGTTGAGGAATAGGAAGAGACGAAACGCTCACCCCTCTCTTTAAAGTTAATCTAGTTTTTAATCAGCTGTGCCCCAATACCAAGTAAAAAGTTAATAAAAAACAAAGTTAATCTAGTGTAAAACAAAGTTGCTGGGTCTGTGGCCAGAAGCATATATAGTGATTAAAGTCTCTACACGTAGTAAGTGTTAGGTTCATCTATAAAAAATATTGGTCCACAACATTTGCACTACCCACTGTTTCAGGAGTTACACAGAGGGAAAACCCAGACAGAGGCTTCAGCCACTACTCTTGGTTCCAGGAAGAGAGGAAACCCTCTCCCCGGGCCCGCAGGCGCCCGCGCGTGCGCGGGAACAATCCCACCCACCGTCAGGGACCACCACCCTGCACCCCTGACTTCTTCATCCCGTTCTCGGGTTCCGCTCCAAGCGGTCAAAAACAAAACTTCCACCCGACCACTTCCACTTAAAGAAGCCAGCCTGGCTGAGTGTGGCTTTGAAGATCAAATGCAAGGCTGCTTAGCACGGTGGTTTGAGCGAGGTCGGAGAACAAACTTTGTTATATGTTAACTTGGTTGGGGCAAAGAGATTCTAGGCAGAATTTAGTTACATTAAAACGGTGAATTTTTTTTTTTTTTTGGTATTGTTGTTTTAATAAAATCGTCTTGAATTGATAAATAAGGAAGAAGGGCTGTCTATTTCAGGACTTGAAAACGGTCATCCTGGATGGTTTCAGCAGGTGGCCAGTGCGGCGCATCACGGCCTCCTCCCACCTAGCGTCGGTTTAGATTACGGTTTCCGCGGCGGCTGGACGGGAAGCATCCTCCACGCTGCAAATTCGCATCAATGGGATTCCCCCCGTGGGAAATGCCCCCTCCTGGCGGACGTGCCCCGGAGGACCGAGCACGTCGCGGAGCCTTCCACCCTCCGTCGAAAGCTCTATCGAGATCCCAAGTCGGCATCCTATTCCCTCCGCGCCCGGGTGAGCCGGCACCACCCGCTGCCCGCCGCCAGCCGCCGCCGAGGGGCGGGAGAGATGCCGCGGGGGGCAGGCGCGGCGCGCGGGGAGGGGAAGGGGTTCTCGCGCGATTGGGCGAGGTTTCCGGTGTTGTGACTGAAACCCGTCAATATGGCGGCGATCGGCCGCGGCCGCTCGCTGAAGAACCTCCGAATACGAGGTAAGTCCGCTGCAGCCCTCACCCCTCGCCGCCCGGCAACCGCCACCCCTGGCACTTGCCTCCCCCGGGCCCTGGGCGGGTGGAGCGAGCCGGGGCGCTGGTCGGAGCCAGGGCTGCCACCGCTGGCCTGGGAGCGAATCCTAATTGGGGCTATGTGTCTGTTTCGCGCAGGGCGGAATGACAGCGGCGAGGAGAACGTCCCGCTGGACCTGACCCGAGGTAACGCAGGGCGCCGGCGAGGGCGTCCTACTGGGGAGGAGCCGGGGTTGGGGGCCGCGGGCAGGGACCGGCCCCGCACGGGACCTGCGGGGGTACGAGAGACAGAGCCCGAGCCCCGCCTGCCGGCCCGCGGGAGCAAGTCGGGGGCTGTCTTCCCGGACCCATCCCCCTTCCCGGTGCCCGCTTTCCTCTCCCTAAGCCCTTTTCCGGGCCTCTGGGTGCTGCGGTGCCCAGAAGCACCAAGCGGGACTCGGCGGAGTCGCCGACCCTCTGGGTTTTCTAGACCCCGGGGGGAGCGTAGTCGTACTATCCCGGAGCTCAAGCAGCCGAATCCCAGGGGCGGCCGGAGGGAGGTGGAGGCTGTTATTTAGGTTGCTAGAGGATGTCTGAGGGAAGAGAGACCACATCCTGCCCTCCCCGTCCCCCAGCGCCAAAGCCGGACCTGCTCGGTCCTTGCCGACTGCGTGATGCATTTCTCCTTGCCCACCGCCCTGGGGGACTCGCAGCATTGATAAGTCAGTAGCGAAACCCAGAGCCCGTGATTTCTGCGAAGCGTGTGTGTTTCCCTCTTGTTTCCCTTTCCCGGGCCGCTGAGACTGTAGTTGGCAAAGACCGCCCCCTCACCCTAGCTGCAGGTTCATTGTTTACCTTCTGCAGTGGCGACGGGTTTGTTTACACCTTCGGAACTGGGTAAACCCGGGTTATATTTTTAAGGACCTAATCCGGCTACTGGCCAGTATATTTTCATCACTCACCATAATTGGAGTTTATTCAGTATCTCGGCCGAGGATTTGGTAGTTATATACAGGGTTTTTCTTTTCTCTTCCACGGTAAACAAGATTGAGTCTATTGATTCCGATGAAGTCGTTTCACACCCGCTGTAACTTAACGTGTAACCTGGTTCAGCTGTATAGAACCAGTTTCCTTTTTGAGATCTGAAAAACACTTTAGAAAGTTTAAAAAAAAGTCCTTTTAAACATTCTATATAAAAATTTTAAACTACGTTCTACTTGACATAATGACTTATTTACAGTATTTGTTAGATGCGGGCTCATTGTTGAGGATCATTTCTGTATCTAAAGCATAGCGCATTCTCTAATTTGTTTTATTTTGTATATCATAATGTAAGATTACTGTTTTGTGGACTGAAAGGCTAGTTTTTAATTTAACTACAATAAATTTTTTTTAACAATATTTTATTCCGAAAGTTCAGGGACTTTGTTTCGGGTGAACAAGGTACTTTTGTGGAGTTGCTACAATAAAATAGGGCTTAAGTAATAGAAATGACAACTAATTAGATTACTAATGCACTAAATTAGAACTTTTTTCAGCAGATAGGGTTTGAATATTAATGTAGAGAGATATAAAACTTGACTTTTGTGTAACAGTTTGGAAACTTGACTATAACACGCATATGAAAAGTCTGTATAAAATACATGAGCAAAAAGATTTTCTAGTAAATTTCATGACAAAATAAGATTCCCACAGGGCTCAATTTAGCATTTGAGTTTTGTAAAAGATGTAGTTTTAGTGATTTAATTTATATATGTGCATATATGTTTTAGATGAAGGTGCGAAGATCATTTATTCGATAGATATTGGGTTTAATTTGTGCATTAAAAATCTGTTTGAATGTGGTACTAGAAAATGAATTATACTTGTGCTTTAAATTGACTTTGCTGATCTCCTATATGTAGTGGTTTGTCTGGTGTCAAAATTTGGGGTAGTAAAAGAGCTTATGTACAAATTTGAGTTGATACCTTTCATTTACTCCAGTTTTACTCAAGTACACAGATAGCTGTATATTTATTATTTAGAATGCTGTATTCCCTGAGTGTTTAGTAACCATCTGTGTCTATAGGTGTTTCTAGGATAATATCAGTACAAAAAGTGCAGAAAACGCTTGCCCTGACAAGATGGATTTCAGTTTAGAATGAAGTACGCACAACTAGTGAAACTGATTGCAAAAGCAACATGTAATGAAGAGTGAGAGGACATGTGAGAACTGTTCTCAAATCTTAAGGAAGTTTTGAATAAGAAAAATAATCTGAGTTAGATTCATTGTATAGTGACTCTATTGTTTGAGAAATTGCTATTCTCACAAACATTCATTGTTAGAAGAAGGCTTGTGGATCTAACATGAAGAAAGTTCATGAGGAATTAAGCTTCCGTAATCATTTGAGAACTGTGGGGCAGTCTGGGTTGCAGCTGAAGGGCAGCTGTTTGTGGATTGGATTACGGCATGTTTTAGATAAAGTTTGAGTAACTGAAAAAATTTCTTAAATGCTGTAAGGCAGGGTTTGCTCTCATTCTCATTATTTTTATGTAACCTTTGAGAAAGTCATTGTGTAGCTGTCTAACAAAGTTCATTATAAAATAGAGGCCATGGTCATTGTAATTCCTAGAGGAGCCATCAGTGTGTAGTATAAAGTCAAATGGTTCTGAGTTGTAATCTCAGCTGGGTGACTGGGGGCGGTTTATTTAACCTTCATTAACTCTTGGTTTCTTCAGCTCAAAAAAAAAAAAAAATTCAGGTTATTCTTGAAGGTTGTTAAGAATATGAGAAGTAAAGGAACTCGGCCATATAGTACTCAGAATGGGACCTAGGACTTTGTGAGTGATGTTAACTAAATGTTAGTTGCTTTCCTAAACAATGAAATCAAACTTCTTGCTTCTTGGTATCACATTTAAAGTATTTCAGATGATTGTTTTTAATGATGATTGTTTTTAATATTATGAACTTGTTAACCAGGAATCACTGTATTGAAGCTTTCATTTATTTTTGAGACATAACAATTAATTGGGTATAATCTCTCTGAACTGGAATTCTTTTTTATTGTTTTTCAATTTGTTAAGAAAAACTTCAAAATATATAAATCATATGTGAATACATGAATATAGTAAGTTATAAGAAACTCGCGTGTGTCCGCATCACATAGTTTGTTTCCTAGGCTCCTACCCCTATTGTGATCATTTTTTCTTCTTTTCTTGAGAGATAATTAACATACAGCACTTCATAAGTTCTTGAGTATAACAACTGTAAAAAAAAAACAAACTGTGACATTACTAAGTAAAGAACAATCTATTATATGTACTTAAGATAAAATGTGGTATTTTATTTAAAAATATTAAATATTCTACTTTATGGTTTTTCTCCCTGATTCCAGAAAATTTCTTGGTAATGAGACTTGGCAATCCTTGCAAGCTTCTTGAAGTCCAGGAGAGGTTTAAAGTTCTTTAGTTTTTGTTTTGATGTTACTGCTATGCTTTGTATGAAAGTGCTTCAGTTAAAAATTGTTTATGGGTTAATTTTGAGTTTAGAAACTTCATTGTAGGAGATCCTATAGTTGATTTATTGGTAATTGTTGCTTTAAGTTTTGTTCAGGCAATTACTTAATTGTGAAAGTCCCTGATAACTGCTATTGGTATCATTAAATACTCTCTCTGTTTTGCATGCCAAAATTTATTTTGAAACTGAAATGCTCCCTTAACCACTTCCACCGCAAGGATAGTCTTTTTTTTTTTTTTTTTAAATCAGTCCACTAAGGCATCTCTTCCTGGTACTAAATAACTTGGGGAGAGAGTATTCTTCCTGGAATAAGAAACCCTTCTTAGTATAATTTAATTATTGTGTTCAAGGTGAATTCCTAGGACATGGAAACATGTATATTCAAATATAAAATATAATTTATTAAGTATTGAGTCTTAACATATTTTTGACCATTCAATCCTTTTATTTTTCCATTACTAGGAATGAAAAGGTTGAGTGTCTTAGCTGCTCTTTAATACTTAGAAAAGCAGGAAGGTTATCTGAATGATGCAGATTTGAACACTGTGTTGCGTGATTTTTTTTCTTGTTAGGATTAAACTCATGTTTAATCACTTAACTTCAGTTAGACGAAACAAACATTTGACTGCTTTTTATATAATAAATGCTGAATTAAGTGCTGGAGGACTAAAGATGAGGAAGATATTACTCCCTTTTTTGGAGTTTACTGGAACAGACACAAGTGATTGTGATATAGAACAATAAACTAATCAAACTATACAAGGAACAGAAGTAGCCTAGAGGAGAGAATGATTAACTCTTTGAGGAGAGGCTCAGAGGCAGCTTCATGGAGAGATTGACTTCTCATAAAATAGTAGTGGACACGGTGGAAGGAAATGTGGGCTCTCATGTCGAGAGAATATGCCACACCTTGGGAAGAGACAGCAGGAAGAGGAGCTGCTCTGTAGGCCACTGATAGAGTCTGAGATGATGGGGCACTAGACCAGGGTATTGGAGGCAGATTAAGTTGAATATATGTTAAAATGGATGAACCCACTAATTTTTTTCTCCAGATTCTAAACTGACTTCGGAATCCTCCTACCCTGCATGGAGGAAGATTTTATTTCTTTTATTTCTTTATTAAGAGGATGGAAGCTGTCTAATGTGAAACTACTTGTCTTCTCCCCTTTATATTTCACCTATGCTCACCTTCTGTTTTCTCGAATCAGAGGATAAAGCATCTCTCTTCGTTTCCAAGGCTAAACTGGATAAGAATTTTATGCTCCTAATTTTATGCTCCTAATTATGTTTCCCCTAAGATTCTTTGTAGAAGATTTCTTGCTTCTTTACTTCCTGTTAGGTTAATTTTCTCATATTCAGCAAACATTTGTTGTATTCTTTCTATGGATCACTTTGCTAGGCATGGGATGATGGTGAGACATATGGAACAATAAAGACAAAGATTTTTAAAACAGTCATTTTTTCATAGGCTTTACACACAGAATAGTTTATCCTCACTCTAGTTTTCTTTCTTAACTCCTTCAGTCTTGTAAGCACAGCTCTCCCCCTGTACTTAAAATAGTTTTCTTAAAGGATGCTAGTAACCTCATGCAAAATTCATTGGCATTTTTAAGTTCCCCATTCTATTATTAGTACTACTACTGTATTAATGTTGTTCCAGACAGTAAAACGTATTATTTTACTTAATCTTCAACAACTCTTTCTGTGCGTGCGTGCTCAGTCATGTCCTACTCTTTGCCACCCTGTGGACTGTAGCCTGCCAGTCTCCTCTGTCCATGGGATTTTCCAGGCAAGGATTTGGAGTGGAAATTCCTTCTCGAATTTCCTTCTCCAAGGGATCTTCCCGACGTAGGGATAGAACCCTGTCTTTTGTGTTTCCTGCATTGCCAGGTAGAGTCTTTACTACTGTGCCACCTGGGAAGCCCCGACGACTGTTTGAGGTTCTCTTATCCCTGTTTTACAGTTGAAGATACAGGCTTTTAAAATTCTAATGACTGAAACTCAGAAAGGTAAGTTATTCAGCCTTACCTGAATAACTAGTGAGTGACTAACTGCAGATTATGCACTTCTAGCTACTACACTGTGGCTAGTCTTAAAACTCTGGTTCTTTTCCTTAACTCTCATGCCACTCTTTCTCTGTTTACTGGCTGGTCTTCCAGCTCCTTTAGCAAGTGTACCCTAAGGTTCTGTTCTTGACTTTTCTTGTCCTCTCTCTCATTGATGCTACCTTCTGTAGCCTTTTCACTCGTGGCTTCAAAAAATCCATGAATTGAGATGGTTACAATAGTTACATTTTTATTCACACTTTTTCTTCTAAACTTGCAAAATTTATTAGTGTGTATGTGTGGTAGGTAATTGTCAGAGATTGTGGTGTATAAAATTTTGTACCCCAAAACTTACCCACTTTTCACTTTCTTGGTACCACCACCATCCTTTGGTATTCAAGCTGGAGACCCATTGCTTGTCCACTTTGTTCATTTGACGTGTTTCCCCAATTTGCCTCTGAAATACCTACTGAATCCAGCTTCTCCTATTTTCATTGTTGTTGGTCTACTGCACATTATATCATTTGGATGACCTCATTATCTGGTTATGTTGACAGTAAAATATTCTTTTCTCTCACTTTTTTCATTTTTTCTCCTATGTGATTGCCAGGATAATTTTCCTGAAATCTAGATCTGATCTTTTCATTTCTCTTATTTAAAATAACAACAATAATCCATGTGCACTTAATAGTTTCATTTTTGCTCACAGTATAAAGTCCAGATTTCCTAGCTTGGCATTGAAGGCCTTTTGTGATTCCAGAATTATTTTCTTCTATACTATCTTAACCATACCATTCTCTGTCTGTCTGTCTCTCCACATAGTTAGCTTGGGTAAAGCACTCCCTTCTTTTCACACAGTGCTTCTCAAAGGGGGGTATTGGAGAATTTGCTAGTCTAAGCACCTACATTCCACATTCATATTGTTTCTCCTTGGAGATCGTGTTGTGCCTTTGATTGAGATTTTCTGCTTTAGTCAGAGGTGACTGTTTGTTATTCCTTGCACATGGCATGCAGTTTCTGTTTACTTTGCATAGGTTGTTTTCTGTGCTTAGAATTCCGTTTTCAGCACTCTTTAGAGAAATCCTAATTCTTTAGGGTCTAGGTCATATGCCACTTCTGGGAAAATCCTTCCTTATCATCCCAGTGGGAATTCATTCCTTCCTTCTCTACTTTTCCACATCTTTGTTTATTCCTTTCTAAATATCACTTACTATTGCCTTATTTAAGTTCTTTGCTCAGTTCTTTTTTCACTGGATCTTACGCTGCTTTCTCAGCATATATCATATAATAATAATAACTGAAACATGTATTGTAAGGAAGAATGGAGAGAGAGAGATGAGAAAAGGGGCACAATATTGAGAGTAGAAGTAAAAGAGTATTTAAATTTGCAGACTTGACAATGAAAGCATTGGTGCCAAGAAATGGAGAAATTGTTTTGGAAGTGATGATAATGAGTTCAGCTTTGCACTTTGAGTTTGTCAGAGATGTGTAAGAGGTAGCAGCAATTTCTGGCATGGATGTTTTTGTAATTGTTTTTAACTTGTGATCTGATTGTTCTCTGCTTTAGGGCCTTGAGAGAGGGAAGAATGTAAATAGAGAAAAAGCTAAAGATTTGGATGTTAGCGTATATGCTGATTAGAGTGTACGTCACAGCACAGGGATCGATAAAAGGAAAGAGGCCAACAAGAGAAGAAAGCTTAAAAATTAGCAAGATTGTGATCTTTGAAGCCAAGGGGAGAGCTTTGGCTTGAAGGCACTGTCAGCTCTAGCATTGAAATTGAGTTCTGGAGGACTCAGTTCTCTCCCTTAATCTGAGGTTGATCTTGGCACGCTTATTTAACCTCTTTAGGCTTCAGTTTTCTGATCTCCAAAATGCATACTACTTTACATGCATAGCCCTGTCACCTTCAGTCTTTGTGATTCTCAGATATCAGGGTGTTTCTGGGATATCGAAAGGTTAAAGAGCAAGTCTTGTTAAATCACTTGTTAAATTACTGTCAGAAGGATTCCCATAAACAGCAATGAGTATATGTAGGAGTATGGTATTTCATAGTACTTTAAATGTAAATTATAGTCAACTCTCAATTTCCTTTTAAGTGATCATCTGCAGTGACTTGCTGCCTCCTCCCCCTCCCAGGTCTCAGGCTACTGAAAATAGGGCTGTGAAAAGCACAGTGGGGTGAGTGAATGGTTTGCATGCCTGTGTATCTGTACTCCTATCACCAAGCTGAATGCAGTCCACTCTCAGTTATCTATACTTCATAAAAAGGTAAATACTAGTGGAAGAATTCTAAATATATAAATAACTTTATATATGGTTGGGGATGATTTTGTGTTTTTTCATCCCCTACTGTAGATTGATGTATCTTTCATTTGAATTGTTAGCATCAATTTTTATTTCTTAGGCAAATACTCTTAGAATAGTGAATGTAAACAGGCTAAAATATTAACTAGGTAATCCACATATGAATAATTGAGAGTTGACTGTTAATGCTTTTTGGATCATCCATTGTTTTGTATTACCTGTGCTTTTTTTTTTTGTTACTGTAACCGGGTTAAAGCTGAATAGCTACTTCAAAGTTATATTGATAGGATAAGTGTACTTAGAAGATTGTACAGATGCAAACTAAATTGAAAATAATTACGTAAAACTAGCTAAATATAACATTCGTGCATTCAGAATCATAAGATTGAAAGAGAACATAAGCCTAAGTACATTCTTAATATTCCTCTTATGGAGTTGTCCAGCCAGACATATTGCATAAACTGAGTGATGTGACTGGTAATGACAAAATTTATATAAAATATAATAAAATTGCGGATGTACCAAGGCTTCAAACATACCTGTTCGAGGAGTCAGTTGAGATTAGTAATCAATATACAAGAGTTTTTAACCTTAATTACCTGAATTTTAAAGAATCTGGCCCCTTCAATTACTTTGCCATTTTGTTTATCCTAAAATGTTGAAGAATTTGGATGTGTAATGGTTTGTTAAGTCAGCATATTTTTGTAGTAAATGTTAATGTGAATCAGAAAGGCGTAATTCTTGGCTTTACAGAGTTTATATTATGGTTGGGATATACCTGTATCAGAACATAGTATTTGAAGCACCTGCCAGTTATCTTTATAAAGGAATCCAAAGCTAGAGGAATTAAGGAAAAAAATGGGAGATAGATAAGGAATGACCTAGAGGGGAATCCTCATCAAATTGTTGACACCTGTAATACCTTTGCATAAAAGGGCAGTGTTTAAATAATTGTACTTACTTTTCTGAACTGACATATTCCTGGCATATTGTTGAGAAAAAAATTGGTGATGAGCTTTGTATATAAATATACTGAAGGCTGATTATATTTCAGACCAGCGCTTTTCAAACCTTTGAAGGTAGTGCTTGACTAGACTGAGAGATTTTAGGCATATTGTAAAGTAATTGTGTGCTTCTGATTATGAGTATATAGATGTTTGGCTGCATTCCAAACCAAAGCATAAATAATTTCCTTCCATTGTTTTGTAGTGTATCTCCCCTTCATTAATATTGCATGCTCAAAGGGCTCTGTAAATTTGTATCAAACTTATTTCTAGATACGTGCAGTTTGGAAGTAGATACCAGAAGTGTTTTTATTATTTTCCACATTAACATGACTTTGACTTTAAACGTATTTTCTGACTTTAAACATGTAACCTGATGGTGAGAGAGAATATTTGAAATTAAGATTATCCTGAAAAACATGGACTGTTTCGTTGCCAAATCCAGACATCCTACCCTCTGATTATTTGGGTAAAAGATGAACAGTATTTGGGGAAGTTAACACTCTATTAAAAAGAGCAAAACAAGAATTGAATTGCCACTTGCAGGGATTGCAAGTAATCTTGTTCAGAACCCAGTGTAATTTCATGTGTTTCTTACAATGAATAAATAGTGAAGAGACACAGAAGCTGTAAACAGAGAAGACTGCCAAGTAATGTACTTTTAGTTACTTAGAAGAAACAGCTTGCCAGATAAAAGTGTATTTAACTGTTTTTAGATGTGTATACATATATATTTTTTATCAATAGTTTCATATTTTGAGAAATCACATCTTAATATTGCTAGTTATTTCCATGCTTAATGTTCATCCCTCATATAGTAAAACTTTTAATTGCCCTGGTTTTTCTTTCACTCATAATTCTGTATAATATCCACAACCCCATCACCACTAACCCCCTCCCCCAAGGGGGGAGCGGAACTGAGGGGAATAGAGTTGCAGAGTGAGTGAGAAGACTCCAGTGGTTGGAGGTAGGTGAGCTATGAACTCTAACGTCTAGCTATATGGCACTGTCTGGGGTGGCAAGTGGAATGTTGTAGAATGTTTCATTTAACAATGTGTTGTAGATACAATTTTATTCATATCTGTCACAAATTTTAGTATAAAGTCATGGTAGTGGGATATTTGAATGCAAATAGCTATTTTTACCTTGTTTATTTAGAGTGGTTTGTGATTTTATTACTGTAGGTTGTAATTTGTGTTATTTTTGAACGCTATAACATGGTATAAAGTAGACTGGGTTTATTCTTAAATTGTATAGGATTCTGTATTTCATGTAGGAATAATTCTTAACATAAAATTTTATAAGTTTGTAATGAGCTAAATTTTAGATTGGCATAGTCTTAAAGTTTAAATCACTTTGTATTTTTAATAAAACCTTACAATAGCCCTTTTCTGTCACGGGAGAATTCAGTGTTGTGTATTCATGTTTCCACATTGTTTTGAATATATAAGTATATATTGTTTTACCTGGCAGAATGAAGAAATTTTTTAAAATGCTGGTTTTCAAAAGGAAATAAAAAGCTTAAGAGATTTGGATAGACTGTGGCAGTTGCCTTTTGCTATATTATTGTTTCTTGTAATAGTTGTTTTGTTAAGAAAGTTTAGATTTAATTTTTGAGTCCTAGGAAATTTCTTTTACTTACATCAGTAATTATTTCTACATTATAAAAGTGTGTCAGAAAAAAGTATAATTATTTTTTAAATAAGTATATTGCCACTAAATAGTCACCTGGGGTACTTGAATATGAGTGGATTTGGGGGAAGTATGTGTCTGTATAAATATTATGTCTATTTTTAGCATATTTGGAGTTCCTTTAGAAATTTTTTTTTATATTACTGTGATGTAAAATAGAAACTGTGTAACTGGACTTGTTAACATTATATGGAAAATAAGGATAAATAGGTTGTGATTATAGGAATTAAAGGGCTTTACTGTCAATAACATATGAACTGTAGTGAGTAAACTTTGATGATATATACTTTGAATTTTTATTGACATCTTTTGGAGTGCTTTCTTTTGCATCCTGGTTGTTTTCAAGACAGATAATTGCTTCATAGCATAGTTCAAGGTAGGTGAGATATGACTTGATAAAGTTATTATATATGTCTACAATTTGAATAGTAGGATTATATGTATAAAGATAGACAATAAGGTAAAAAATATATAAAATAGTAGGATACTAATATGGACAATGTGGTATGAATGTGGACAGCATTTAATAACATGCTTTCCCTGGTAGCTCAGTGGTAAAGAATCGACTTGCTAACACAGGAGACGCGGGTTCGATCCCTGGGTCAGGAAAATCCCCTGGAGAAGGAAATGGCAACCCACTCCAGTATTCTTGCCTGGGAAATCCCATGGATAGAGGAGCCTGGCGGCCTGCAGTCCTTGGGTTTGCAAAAGAGTCGGAGAGGACTTACTGACTAAACAGTTGCTTGACACATAGACAGTCTGGAACTGTAAGCGCCTGAGCTTTGGAACCTTGCCTTTTGTAATTTTTTTACTTTGGACAAACTGCCTTTTCTGATCATATTTTCTCATCTCTATTGGAGGAGTTAGTGAAATGTTTGTAAAATATTACAGTTGGCAGGTAGATATACATAGATATTAGGTGTTTTTTACATGTTCAGTTAAAGCAAAGGAGATGAGAAGAGGGAGAGTTTAAGTGTGAACTGTTAAAAAAAATGAGACATTGTTTCAACTTTGAGTGGATGTGGTTAAATCAAATAGGGCATAAATAAAAAACAAAGTATTTTACTGAGAGTAGACTAAGAGAAAGAATTTTAATATTCATGTTGGGTTTGTAGAATGGGGGTACTGTAGAGTTTAAAACTGTGTGGAGTTGTTAAAACATCTTTTTTTGTTGTTAAAATATTTACTATAGGAAGAAATGGAGAAGGAAATGGCAACCCACTCCAGTGTTCTTGCCTGTAGAATCCTAGGGACAGGGGAACCTGCTGGGCTGCCGTCTATGGGGTCGCACAGAGTCGGACACAACTGAAGTGACTTAGCAGCAGTAGCAGCAGCAGCATAGGAAGAAAGCAGTAAATGTTATTTATAATTGAAGAAAATGTAGATCTGAGAGTTGTCATAAATTTACAGTTCTATGAAAGTTAACAAATTGAACCCAGGTCAAGAGTCAGAATAGTGCAATACCCTAGAAGTTCCTATTCTGTCTGCATTTAGGCACTACTTCCCCCACCAAAGACAGCACTATTCTGACTTCTGATACCATAGATTAGTTTTGCCGGTTTTTGAAGTTTATGTGATTTTCTCCTACATTTTTGAAGTTTATGTGATTTTTGTTTGTTTTTGAAGTTTATGTGATTTTCTCCTACATATACCCTTTTATATTTAACTTCATTTGCTCAATAGTATGTTGTATCGCTGTGTTGTATGTAAAGTCGAAGTTATTTTAATCCAAGTCTGCCTATGTGTGTCAGGTGTATCATGATATATATGGATTTTTTTAATTTGAAAGGGAAGTGAATTTATATGATTAAATAGAATTTGGAATAATTCCACTAATTCCAACTTTAAAAAAACTTTAAAAATCATTTTCTGAATATGTCTTTTTTTCCTCTTCAGTCTGACCTTTTAATAGGTTTTAGGCATTAACACATCTGGATAGGTGAATTTTTTTCTTCAATTTTTTTCAAAATGACTATTTAAAGAAAAATTAATAGATCACCATATGGAGTTCAAAGCTACCAGTTAGTAAGTTGGAAAAATTAGAATTCCAATCCAATGAAAGTTGTGTTGACCTAATTAAATTGGTAGAATGATTATGAAAATTGGCTTAGTATTTTTATGGAGAAAAAGGGTAGATGGTAAGCGTTTCTTGGACCTCACTGATAATATTTTCAGTGGAAGACCTCATTAATAGTTACAAAGTATCTTCATGTGATTGTTTCTCTATTTTCCCTTGTTTTTTCAATTTCTTTCATTGATTTCTATTTCTCTTATTCCATTTCTAGTCTTCTGGTGACTACTGTAATAAGACATGCTATTGAAATGGACTAGTTTTTTTTTTCTATGTATACTTGATAGTGTTTTCTATTCCTTGATTGAAGATAAATTTTAATTGTTTTTTATTTTATTTGTTTTTTACTCAGTCCTTTACTGAATTTTAGGTTTTTTTCCTCTGAGTTGGCAGTGCTTTGTGAGGAAGATTCTACTGCCCATCTCTTGGTGTGCGTATCCTCAAGAAAGTAGAAGAGAGTATTGCATGGGAAATTGATTAAATACTTGACAGCAATTTGGCAACATGTGCTTAGTATAAATGAGTGAAATAGAATAACATTTACTTATTTCAGTATGCAAAAACAAGAGTAAATGTGAAAGTGAAGCAATATTCAACTATACTGAAGGTGAAGAAGTTTTGATGAGTGAGTTTTCTAAACGTTGGTAATTTTAAAGATATTAATATTCACTCCACTTAAAATATTCTTATGCATATACTCTTTGAAAGTATGGAAAACAGTGACTTAGTAATTTCCTGAAAGCTATGCTAAGTCACTTCAGTCGTGTCCGACTCTGTGTGACCCCATAGACTGCAGCCCACCAGGCTTCCCCGTCCCTGGGATTCTCCAGGCAAGAACGCTGGAGTGGGTTGCCATTTCCTTCTCCAATGCACGAAAGTGAAAAGAGAAAGTGAAGTCGCTCAGTCGTGTCTGACTCTTAGCGACCTCATGGACTGCAGCATACCAGGCTCCTCCATCCATGGGATTTTCCAGGCAAGAGTACTGGAGTGGGGTGCCATTGCCTTCTCTGAATTCCCTGAATGTGGGAACATTTAATAACCTTGGAATATCCTTGTTGATTCTGAGTCTAGAATATTTAGTTCACTGAACCAGATTTAAACTGTGTGGATTATTAATTACCAAAAGAATGCTTGTTTTTAGTGGTGAATTTTGAGTGATTGCTTGTTTGATTTTATTAATTAGGAATGGGTAAATGCAGTAAATCTATATTTTTAACCATGTTTTTCAGGATTATATTAGTTACTGCTCTTGTAATACTGGTACGTAGTTTTTTTTCCAGACTATTTTTAGTGATTTTTCCTAGCATAGAGCTGAGCTACTGTGGTAAATTGTTGGCTCGCTAACATGATCAGAACTTGGTCTAAATGATATTTTATCAAAACATTACCAATTGTGTGAAGGATTTATCAAATGATGACTTGTTTATTCTAGACTGTCTAGCAGACAGTCTAGAAATTATTTGTTATGAAGTAGATGTTTTCCTTCTAAGCAGTCCTCTTGGAAGGGCACATACTTGTTTTAGAGATGATGTCACTGTTCAAACTTTTAAACATTCTGCTTCTGAAGATTACTAAAGCTTATAATACAGACTTTTAGATTGGTATTTGGTTTCTCCTTTGGGAAAAATTGGAGTTCAGGAAGTGGTTAAATATAAATTGGGTTCAAATATAGTGGGAATTCCATTTGATTTATTCACTCATTAATTTGAAAAAATTCATTGAGCATCTGCTGTATTTTAACATTGTATTAAATAGTGGAATATATGTGACAAAATAGTTTTTCTTAAAAATATACAACCTCTATATGTGATGACTGCCATTATAATCTAGTTAGTGACTTCTTCACAACCATTCTCATTTCCTAAGTCTTCCTTTTGTTCATTATATTTGGCAAAACAGCCTCTCTCTATTCATTCCTACTCTTATTCTCTTCTCAGGGCCTTTGTACTTCTTACATTCTGTCTGGATTATTCTTCCCCTAATCTTAGTAGGCTTGCTCTCTCACTTCATTTAGCTGTGTTCAAATACCACTTTATCAGTGAGACCTTCTCTGATCACCTGTTGTAACCCTCATCTCCATCATTTTCCATTTGGTTTTGTTTTCTTCCATAGCTCTTGTCACTGTTGCCGATTGCGGTATTGTTTATTGTCTCCTGGAATGTAGGTTTTGTGAGGACACGCGCTTGGTGGTGTTCCCCATTGTATCCCCGCGCCTGGCACAGCCCCAGTGCGCTTGATAAGGACCATAAATCATTTATTGGCTGAGTAAATGACCATCAAATTTGTGTTGAGTTTGAGGGCTCCAGACCAATTTTTTCAACAGCTTACTCAATATCTTAACCATGTGGTCATGTATATCAAGCTTTCTGTGTTTCACACTTACTAATTACCTTACTCTTATAAAAATCTTTCTGTATTTTCCATCTGGGTCTTCAGCGCATTACTTTAATGGGCCAGATCACCCAAGAGAATACCCAGGAGACATTCTGACCTCATTCCTTGTCCTTTTTCTGCATGTCAAATCTGTGACCAGATGATAATGACTTTATCTTTAAAATACTGAAAAAAAATTTTTTTAAGCACTAAGAACTTTATTCAATATCCCGTGATAAGCCATAATGGAATACAATATGAAAGATAATATATTTATAACTGATTCACTTTGCTCTACAGCAGAAATTAACACAACATTGTAAATAAACTGTACTTCAATAAAATTAAAAATAAAAGATGTTGTTTTAGTTGCTAAGTCATGTCTGACTCCTTTGCAACCCTATAGACTGTACCCCAACAGGTTCTGCTGTCCATGGAGTTTCCCAGGCAGGAATACTGGAGCGGGTTGCCATTTCCCTCTCCTTGGATAAATCTTTTTTTCCGTTTCTGTTGTCATACCATTACAGAGTCCTCATTTTCTTTCTTGGGTGATTGCATTGGCTTCATAACTAGTGTCCCTATTCTAGTTCTGTCGTTTTCCAAACTGTTCTTTACACTCTTAACTAGAAACACATTTTCTACAAAGTTAATGTTTATTTCTCAGCTGGGTTGAATATCTTCCTTATTTGAGCTTCTGTAATATACTGTATGTTTCTTGTAATATTGCTATAATTTCTTCACTCCTTTCTCCCTTAGTCATAGTTGACAAATATTTATTTACCTTTACTATGTGCTGGGTAATTTTCTTTTGCTGGTGATTCAGTGGTGAAAACCTTGAATATTTCCACTGAGGAGTTTATGTTCTAGTAGAGAGAACACAGATAAAAGCAAGTCAACACAGAATTTTAAGTAGAAATAAATGCTCAAAATAATGTAAAATTTGAGTATGTGAAAGGGAGTTGATAGGTGCTTAGGGGGATTGTCAGGGAAAACTCCGATACTTAGTTAATCCAGGACTAACAGGGAAACAGTAAGTGAAGATGTAGGGGGAAAGTCAAGTAGAAAGAGTATATAATACTAAGGCCCAGAGATAGGAAGGAACCATAGATAGAAAGTGCTTGGGGAGAGGGAGAGTGGAGAATGAGAAACTAGAAGAGGTAGGCAGGAAGTAGTGTAGTTCAAGTTTATTGGTGTGGAACCTTGAAGCTGAGTAAGTACTGAGAGTTTAGAGGTAGCAGAAACTTTAGAGATCACTTAAAGTTGTGAGACTTAAGAAAAGGGCTTTCTAAATATTATAGGTAGATCAGTGCTGAGGAGACTTGTAACAATATTAAGAAGGTTGTTTGAAATAAACTTGTCAAACCCTGCTTCCTTTACCCCCAGTTGATTTTATTATATGCTTACAGACTCATACTGGAGAAGGCAATGGCACCCCACTCCAGTTCTCTTGCCTGGAAAATCCCATGGACGGAGGAGCCTGGTGGGCTTCAGTCCATGGGGTCGCTAGGAGTCGGACACGACTGAGCGACTTCACTTTGACTTTTCACTTTCATGCATTGGAGGAGGAAATGGCAACCCAGTCCAGCGTTCTTGCCTGGAGAATCCCATGGACAGAGGAGCCTGGTGGGCTGCTGTCTGTGGGGTTGCACAGAGTCGGACACGACTGAAGCGACTTAGCAGCAGCAGCAACAGACTCATACAGAGATAAAATAGGAATTACAAATTGAAACAGTATTACTTCAGACCTAACTGGTAATTTGTGCAGGTCTGCATTAACCACAGTTTATTTTTATAATGCTGTGAAAAAGATATTTTTAATACTATCAAATTAAACTATTTTGCTTAGAAAACTGACATTTCTTTTTTGAAAATATACATTCCTAATTATTCTGGGAAATGAAAACTGAGTTGGTAATAGGGAAGATCTTGATCCAAATTCTTGCTCCGTAATCTGCAGGGAAATACCTAACTTGCTATTTAATTTTCTGAGCCTAAGTTTTCTTTTTTATGGAAAGGGTTATATTAGGCTGGTACAAAAGTAATTTTGCTTTTGCATTGTTGAGCTTTACCGTTTGATATTGGAATGCATTCTTAAATAAATGTTATATTATACATCATTTCGATGTGCACTTCTTGCTTTACATGTTTTGCTAATGAATTATTACTTGCTGATTATTTTATATGTATTACAGACTATGGATGATGTTAGACGAAAAGCAAATTCAAGTGATTTTCTTATTTGAGTTCAAAATGGGTCATAAGCAGTAGAGATTACTTGCAACATCAACAATGCATTTGGCCCAGGAACTCCTAATGAATGTACAGTCCAGTGGTGGTTCAGGAAGTTTTGCAAAGGAGATGAGAGCCTTGAAGATGAGCTCAGTGACTGGCCATGGGAAGCTGACAACGACCCACTTGAGAGGATCATTGAAGTTGATCCCCTTATAACTGTACAAGAAGTTGCCTAAGAACTCAGTGTTGACCATTCTTTGGTTGTTTGGCATTTTAAGCAAATTGGAAGGGTGAAAAAGCTTGATAAGTGGGTGCCTAATGAGCTGACCACAAATCAAAAAGATCGTTGTCTTGAAGTGTCATTTTCTCTTATTCTGTGTATCAACTATGAACCATTTCTGGATCAGATTGTGACGTGTGAAGAAAAGTGGATTTTATACGACAGCCAACGACAGCCAGCTCAGTAATTGGACCAAGAAGAAGCTCCAAAGCAATTCCAAAAGCCAAACATGCACCAGAACGGGTCATGGTCACTGTTTGGTGATCTGCTGCCAGCCTGATCCACTTCAGCTTTCTGAATCCTAGTGAAACCATTACATCTGAGAAGTATGCTCAGCAAATCGATGAGATGAACTGAAAACTGCAAACCCTGCAGCCAGCATGGGTCAGCAGAAAATGGCTCAGTTCTTCTGCATGACAGCAGCTGACCACATGTCACACAGGTGCTTTAGATGTTGGATGAATTGGGCTACAAAGTTTTGCCTCATCTGCCATATTCACCTGACCTCTTGCCAACTGACTACCACTAATTCAAACATCTTGACAACATTTTGCATGGAAAACGCTTTCCAAGAGTTTGTTAAATCCTGAAGCATGGATTTTTATGCTACAGGAATAAACAAATCTATTTCTTGTTGACAAAAATGGGTTGATTGTAATGATTCCTGTTTTGATTAATAAAGATGTGTTTGAGCCTAGTTATAATGATTTAAAATTTGGGTCTGAAACTGTAATTACTTTTATGCCAACCTAGTAATACTCTGGCTCTTACAAGATTATTACAGTATAACATGAGAAAATTTGTTCAAAGATCCTAGCATAGTGTCTGTCAAGTATTAGGGTGAAAACCCAGAAGGTAAATGTTATTAAATAATAGTGATTTATTCATTCTTTTAATCTTGGACATTTGGTCATTTGTAGTTCCTTGCTCTTACAAAGAGTAATTTTATATATAGTCTTGTATATGAATTCTGGTACTCATACATAAGTTACTCTAGGTTGTATAATTTGGTGTAGAATTACTGCTTATGTGAAAAAATTATATATCATAGTAGAGATATATTAGAGTTGTTCTTGATCCACATACTTGGGATTATCAGACTTTCACTAAAAATATTTTATTATGAAAAATTTCAGTCATAATATGTAAGAAAAATATAAGGAGCCCTCATATATTCCTTATCCCCCTTCAACTATATAAACATATGGGGCAGTCTTACTTCATATGTATATTGTCCTTTTTTCTTTGTGGATAATTTTAAAGCAAACTTAGGCATATATTAATTTCATTTGTAAATACATCTGTGTGTATTTCTAAGGGATAAGGACTTTAAAATATTTAACTGCAATACTGTTAGCACAACTAAGTAAATTAGCAGTACTCCTCTTTAGATCATCTAGTATTCAGTGTTCAGATTTCCTATCTTACAGATAACATTTTGAGTCAGGATTCATACACTTTTGGTTTCATTTTTTTATATATATATATCACATTGCTTTTCTTGCTACATAATCTGTCTTTTCAGATTATGTATTATTTCTTTTGCCTTAAATATCTTGGAAAAAAATGTGTTTAGATGGTTGTTTGTACTATTTTGAAATTCATTGAACGTCCTGATTCTAAGTTTTTGAAGAATTTTGAAAAGTTCTCAATCTGAGGTTTTGAGTATTGCATCTCCTATATTTTTTCTTATCTTGTTTAGAAATTCTTACTAAATACATGTTAGACTTCTTATTATCGTTCTTGTTTTTTAAATTCTTTCATGTATTTTGTCTGCTTTTTTCGTGGGGATCATATACATATCATCTTCAGATACATCTTCCAGTTCATTAGTGATACATAATATCTTTAGATATATCTTTCAGTTCATTAGTTCTCCCCTCAGCTGTATCTATTATTTTATCCCCCCATTGAGTTTTTAAAATTTCAATCATGCTGTTTTTATTTTAAGAAGTTCTGCTTAGATGATTGTAAATTTTGAATCTTATATTTCTGGTCCTTTCTTTCTTTTAAACCAAAAGTTTGCAAGTTATAGCTTGAAGATCTTGTGATGTAAGGCTTACAAAGCTGCATTTCTAATAGTCTTATTCAGACATAGACATGCTCATTTAATATTGTCTATACCTGCTTTCTGAGTGTTGAGCTTTAAGCCAACTTTTTCACTCTCCACTTTCACTTTCATCAAGAGGCTTTTGAGTTCCTCTTCACTTTCTGCCATAAGGGTGGTGTCATCTGCATATCTGAGGTTATTGAAATTTCTCCCAGCAATCTTGATTCCAGCTTGTGCTTCTTCCAGCCCAGCGTTTCTCATGATGTACTCTGCATGTAAGTTAAATAAACAGGGTGACAATATACAGCCTTGACATACTCCTTTTCCTATTTGGAACCAGTCTGTTGTTCCATGTCCAGTTCTAACTGTTGCTTCCTGACCTGCATACAGATTTCTCAAGAGGCAGATCAGGTGGTCTGGTATTCCCATCTCTTTCAGAATTTTCCACAGTTTATTGTGATCTACACAGTCAAAGGCTTTGGCATAGTCAATAAAGCAGAAATAGATGTTTTTCTGGAACTCTCTTGCTTTTTCCATGATCCAGCAGATGTTGGCAATTTGATCTCTGGTTCCTCTGCCTTTTCTAAAACTAGCTTGAACATCAGGAAGTCTGATTGAACTCCGGGAGTTGGTGATGGATAGGGAGGCCTGGCGTGCTGCGATTCATGGGGTCGCAAAGAGTTGGACACGACTGAGCGACTGATCTGATCTGATACCTGCTTTGGTGCTACTATTACTGAGTTAATTACTTATAAAAGAGACCTTATATTAATAGCTTTCAAAGCCCAAAATATTTAGTCTGACCCTTAATGGAACAAGTTTGCCAAACCCCCTGCTGTATTTTCTTTTTTTTTTTTTTTTGTATTTATTTATTTGGCTGCACTGAGTCTTAGTTGTGGCAAACAGGATCTTCATTGCAGCACGCGGGATCTACTTTGCTGACCAGTAGTCGAACCCTGGGCCCCCTTCTTTGGGAGCGTGGACTCTTAGCCACTGAACCACAAGGGAAGTGCCGCCCCCCCCCAACTTTACATATATAAAATATTATTTCATTGTTTGTATTATGTATATGATAATTCTAATATTTAATGTGTTTTTAGTTTTTTGTTTTGTTTGTTTCTGTTGAGACTGACTCGTTTTCATGTTTATAACCAGGGTAAGGGTAGCTTCTTAGTTGGGTGGGAGGGTGGGTGGGTTGGAGTGGTGGTTAATGGTTGAATTTGCCTCTCCTCCTTGTCCGGGAATATGGTAGACCAAGGAATACTTTAAATTAAAATTCTCTCGTTGAGGTTTTTTTGATTGTGCAAAAGAATGTATCTAGGTTCCAGAGACACTTGCTTCAGAGTCTCAGGGAAGTCTCTCTTTATTTTTCAGCTTTACCTAGAAATACTTTTCTTTGCTCTCTGCCTCTGTTGAATAAGTGTTCTAAGTGTATCCAGACTCACAGAATGAAAGCAGATGGTCAGCATAAACCATACTGTTTGCATAAATGGTTTAGGGCCAGGAAGCCACTCTTACCAGTTAGGGTGGTAGAAACATTCCCTGAGTTTGTTTCCAGATGTAAGCCAGCAACTAACCTGGTAAGTAGACCTTTTTAAGGAAAAGCAGTTGGGCCTGTTAGGTTACTTTTTTCTAAGTAAATGTACAAATGCAACACCTGAGGATGTTGATTTAATGAGAAGTCAGATTGGGGAGGTATGGGAGCGTGCAAGATTCTACATTTCTAACTTGCTGTGAGGTAGCACCCATTTTGGTAGTTCACAGATGTACTTTAGTAGCCAGGTAGCTGCCCTGAAGCAGAAGTCTTTCTTTCCAATGGTTTTTTTTTTTTTTTTTTTTAACCATACACAGTAAATTTTTATTCTGAATTGATAGAAAAGTTATTTGTTGGGGATTAAATTCTCTGTGGTGACAAGTTTTTTCCTTATTGAACTTTACTCAACTTGACTAAGGAGATCTAAATTTATACTTCAATATTGGTACATATTTTTTGTCATTGGGAGAAATGCAGTTTCAATGACTTTGTTGTAGAAAAGAATGCAGGGTCTGGGATGTTGGTAATACTAATTGTACAGACCCACAGCCTATTATCCACAGTTTTGAAAAACCAAAAACTCTGAAAATGAAAGCTGTTTTTTGTAAGTAAAGTGATGTGACAAAACCTAACCTGACCTAAACTTACTTGGCAGCAAAACGTGACCAGAATTTGTATTATCTCAGTGTGTCTAACCAGCATGTCAGACAAAGGCTCATCTATAAAGCAGTCATATTTAAAGGAGTTATCAGAAAACATAAATAAATATAAAAATATTAGCAGTTAGTGTGGTCATATTCAGATGTCCTGTTCATGCAAGAGATAACCAAAGAAGTGCTTTTTATTGTTATATTTATAATAGTTCAGAGCTTTTTAAGGTTAAATTCAAGCAATGTTTGTAAATTTACTTTTCGATTTTGATTATTGGTGCTAATTCACTTATTTATGCATGCCTGAGTGAAATGTATGGAAGAATAACAGGTAGTAAAGTTTTAATTAGAGAGTTTGTTTACATTTGCATTACACAAATAAATTGTGTATTATCGAATTTTTGCATAATTAAAATCACCACTGACCAAGGTTCTTGAAAAAGCTTAATGTATCATGTGTTTTTCTTATTCCTGGGACTCCAGATTAGTCATTATGTTTTTGTCTTGATAATTTTGATGAGGTGTGTCTTCTTTGATGTATATAAATTATTTTTTTGAGCCATAAAAAGCATAAACAGAAAACTACATGTGGGCACTGATTCAGAACTTAATAGTACATAAAAATAAAATACTACTGTGATATAGTCTGTATAAGATGTCTCAGTGATATTTGTTGTCCTGGATGTAATTTTCTAGTTCAGACATTGTTACTATTGGCTGTAGAAGGAAATTTTGGAAAGTTTTTTTTTTTTTTTTAAGGATGAATTAATTTGATTACAGGACATACTGAATTTGAGATGACAGATCACCAAACATGAAAATAGATTTGTTTCTTAACAAATGTAGAATAATGATAAAATGTAGAATTGAAACTTTGAGGCTTTGTTTATTTAAAGGTTTAAATTGAATTTGTTAGTGTTACGGAGACAATGAAAACAGAAACCTAAGGGCAAATGATAGAATTTTTGGTAATATTAAAGAGTATAAAATAGGAGGAAGGAATGCAGACCTTTAAGAGAGGTGCATAAGCAACAGTGAGAAATAGGTATGAAGAGGACCAAGATAGTGTGATTATAGAAACGAAGAGAAAGAAGCTAGGTTTGGTTATCATTGGCCAATAGTACTATAATGGAAAAGTCAGGGAGTTTGAAAAGCTGAGAAAAAAACCTTTGCATTGGGCAAATAGTGAACTTGTAGAGGACAACTTTAGTGGAATGGTGGCCTAGATACCTAATTAGTAGAGTTTAGAAGGTGAGGAAAGAATTAATTAGCGAGTTTCAGAGAGTTTTGGTAGAAGTAATGTCACATCAAAAATGGGAAACACTGGGCAGAAGCATTTTTTTTTAAGACTGGTAAAAGAGACAGGTCAATTAGAAATAGTGAGTAATTAATGATGGAAATACTGGAATTAGTAAGGTGTGAAACCAATAATACAAATGGAAAGGTTAGAAAATAACATTGTAAAAGCATTTTTCAGCTTTCTGACTCACATTCAAATTGTGTCCTGCAGCCAAAGTATGTTTGTACCCTTTACTCCTCGGGCTCTGAGAGGGAAGTCCTTAATTACATTCATAGAAGCCACCTGCCAGACAAGTGATCCTACCTATAAATAGTCGTTTCATAGAGAAAAACAGAAACATGAAAATAGCTGTATAAGCAAAATGTACAGCTAACTTTGTAAATAAATCTAATAGGCTGGGGGTATATAACAATTAATTGTCTCAGCTTTTAGGCACAGCTGTTCTGTTCTTTTACAAGGTTCATTGACATAGTGAGTTGTTTCAGAGAGAAACAGAACTTTTTTCTTACGATGAAAGATTTCTGACGAGAGGACTGTGGAAACCTAATGATTTAACAGACTAAGACATAGAAGTTTTAGCAGAACATCCAGTGATTGTAATCTTTATATGGAAATAGATTTTAGTTATTCACCATCTTAGAAAATGTTCTGATTGCAGACAGTGCTTTTCATAGATTTTCTGCAGAAAAATAGCAATAAAATAATGTGATGACCAAGATTTCTTTGAATCTTTTTTGTAGCCCGGTGAATGGCTTTTGTATGGCTTTTTTTGGTATGGCTTTTGTATGGCTTGGTGAACACGTACTTTGTTTGTGTTCACAAAGTGAAAGTGCTTTGTGAATTTGGTTACTATTTTGTACAGGAATTACAACAAATGTTATAAGCCTAAGCATTCTGATCTCTAATTTTACTGTAAAAAAGGGAAAGAGATGAACTCTTAAGAAAGTACTTCATATTTTTTCCCCAACTCTTCTTCATTTTCTACCACAAACATCTAAGTTATCTTTACCAGAAAATCTTTAAAAATTCACAGATTACTTAGCATGTAAAAATAGAGATGATGAAATGATTAGAAGATAATTAGGTAAGGTAAATTGTTAGGGTCAAGGCAGTTCATTGTTAATCATATTAAATAAGCTTATTCTTACTTTAGAAAGTGTGATTCCTTTCCAAAGCAATAGAAATTGAAAAACAGATACATTAAAGCAGTATGATCTTTCTTATCTGCTCCTTTTTTATATGCATTGCTACTATAGTTATTGTCATTATTATAATTAATCACAAGATAGCATTTCCATTATAAATTCTTACATTTTAATATTCATAGTGTGATGTGGGGCATCTATTCAGTAAATGTTTTTTGGGGTGGTTACTGTGTATCAGACATGATACTGTGTGATCATCACAGTATCATGATACTGTGCCATTAGGATGGCATCGTAATTGTGAACCGAAGGTCAGACTATCATGTAATTACAAACTAGTATGTACACTGAAGATACATTCTCCTTTGAAAGACAGGAGAATTGCATATGCAGGGTGATTCCATATGGAATAAGATAGACTCTAGAGTCATATAACTTAGATTCAGATCTTGCTACCATATCTGGTATTTATGTGACTTTAGTCAATGAACTAATGTTCATTTTTTTTAAACATGAGAATGATAATATTAGCACCTACCTTGTATGGTTGGTATGGAGATGAAAACAGATTTTTCATGTAAAAATATTAGCAAAATATGTTGTAGTACTTAGCTTACAGTCTAGTGAAGTCTTTATCAAACTTTTTGTTTTTCCCGTAGTATTACTAGTAAGTGCTGTATATATTTTCATATATATATACACACCTATTCCCATTTCATGTTGATCTCCAGACCTGAGATTGTATCTTATATTTACTAGTATTTCTCATCTAAGCAGTTGGCATATAGTGTATTGGCATAGTGAACCCTGAAATGTACAATTGAAAAAAACTTAGATGTGGTTAAGACTCCCAATGCAGGGGCCATGGGTTCAAGCCCTGCTTAGGGAAAATCCCACATGCCTCATGGCCAAAAGAAACCAAAAAAAAAAAAAAAAAGAAAACTTAGAAATGTAAAGTTACTCCCAAGATAAATCAAAACTGTACTTTATAGGATACCTTTGTATTCTTAGTTTTATAAGTAATAAAATGGCTAAATACAGTCCAGAGGGGAAGCCTATGTTCCTATTATACTGTTCCCAGGATGTTGGAACAAGAACCCAACAAAAGTATTCTCTTCCAGTCTCTGGGAAAAGGAGATAGAGAAAAGATTTAGTTGTAAGAAAGTATACAAACGGTGGTTGAGTTTTAACTAACTATACCTCTGATGGTCATATCATTTACAGTACAGCCTAGCATACTTCAGGGAGTGAAAGGAGGTGGTATTAATCACACTGGCATGATAGGTGTAAATTAGAACTTAGATCAGATATATGTTCTGTCATAACTTGTGATAGTGGTATGAAGAATGTATCATGAGAACATAAAGAAGGGTGCTTGCAGGTTAAGGAAAACCTTTACACTTCTGAGTAAGACTTCTGAGGAATGAGGACTTCTTCTAGATCAGGTAGGGAAAGAATGGGCATGCCTGGCTAAAGAAACCAAGTGCCATCTTGCTGTCTCTGTAGTCTTGCCTCTAAACGAATTATTCCCTTTCAAGAGGTGCTTCATGTCCATCATTCTTCTAAAGTAGCCCTACGAAACTATTCAATTTTTAGTATAATAAATCTAACATTTAAGGAGCTTATAACTAAACTGATTTGCTTGCAGAAGTAATTGATAGGTTTCCTTGTCCATCTCTATTACATATTTATATTTAAAATACAACAGTGATTAAAAGAAGATTATTGTCTACTTCAGTTGCTTGTGAGGAAAAATGATCATTTTCAGTACTGAGGGTAGATAATTCCTGTTCTGCATTCCAGATTGTTACACCAGAACAAATGAATGAAAATTACAAAGGGACAGAGTTTGGCATTAGTATAAGGGGCAATATTCTACTACTCTATCAAAAGTAGAATAGGGTCTCCTAAAGGAAAAGGAGTACGTCAAGGCTGTATATTGTCACCCTGCTTATTTAACTTCTATGCAGAGTACATCATGAGAAATGCTGGACTGGAAGAAACACAAGCAGGAATCAAGATTGCCAGGAGAAATATTAATAACCTCAGATATGCAGATGACACCACCCTTATGGCAGAAAGCAAAGAGGAACTAAAAAGCCTCTTGATGAAAGTGAAAGAGGAGAGTGAAAAAGTTGGCTTAAAACTCAACATTCAGAAAACGAAGATCATGGCATCTGGTCCCATCACTTCATGGGAAGTAGATGGGGAAACAGTGGAAACAGTGTCAGACTTTATTTTTTTTGGGCTCCAAAATCACTGCAGATGGTGACTGCAGCCATGAAATTAAAAGACGCTTACTCCTTGGAAGAAAAGTTATGATCAACCTAGATAGCATATTGAAAAGCAGAGACATTACTTTGCCAACAAAGGTCCGTCTAGTCAGGGCTATGGTTTTTCCAGTGGTCATGTATGGATGTGAGAGTTGGACCGTGAAGAAAGCTGAGCACCGAAGAACTGATGCTTTTGAACTGTGGTGTTGGAGAAGACTCTTGAGAGTCCCTTGGACTGCAAGGAGATCCAACCAGTCCATTCTGAAGGAGATGAGCCCTGGGATTTCTTTGGAAGGAATGATGCTAAAGCTGAAACTCCAATACTTTGGCCACCTCATGCGAAGACTTGACTCATTGGAAAAGACTCTGATGCTGGGAGGGATTGGGGGCAGGAGGAGAAGGGGACGACAGAGGATGAGATGGCTGGATGGTATCACTGACTCGATGGATGTGAATCTGAGTGAACTCTGGGAGTTGGTGATGGACAGGGAGGCCTGGCGTGCTGCGATTCATGGGGTCGCAAAGAGTTGGACACGACTGAACAACTGAACTGAACTGATCTGAACTGAAGAAGTTTTTAGTTCCTTTGCGTTAAAGGTAAAAGGAAGGCCATTTTCCCAGGATGCTATCATTTTGATCTTTTCCCTCCTAAATTATATAACTCTTTGATATTAATAGTTGTTAGAATTTCAGGAAATGTTAAATAATTTGAAGCAGTGCTTCCTCACCTTTTGGACCTGTGGGTAAGGGTGAGAAGATGTACTTTCACTGTCCTTGCTGATGGAGGAGACAGATTTGTTGCTGGCTTTTACAAAGGAAATACTAACTGTAGGTATTGCCATGTATTTTTAATCCTTTATGTCTTCTCATAATAAACATAGATAATATTGAGATGTAATTAAGTAATACATATCAGATTTATGAAGTCACATTTAATTTTGTTACATTCTTATGCATCCAGCTTTTCTAGCTTGATGCTTATTAGCATTTGTTCATGTATATTCACAAATAAATCACAGAAAATATTGTCCAACTCTGCACCCACTCATTATTCTGTCATTTTTAAGAAGGCAAATAAAACAAAAAATTTTACTTCAAAAATGAGCAAATCTTGGATCATAAAAGTAATACGCTAAAACATGTAGGCAAAATTCATTAATTTAGACACACTGCTGCTACTGCTGCTAAATCGCTTCAGTCGTGTCTGACTGTGCGACCCCATAGACAGAAGCCCATTAGGCTCCTCTGTCCCTGGGATTCTCCAGGCAAGAACACTGGAGTGGGTTGCCATTTCCTTCTCCAATGCATGAAAAGGAAAAGTGAAAGTGAAGTCGCCCAGTCATGTCCAACTCTTCACGACCCCATGGACTGCAGCCCACCAGGCTCCTCCGTCCATGGGATTTGCCAGGCAAGAGTACTGGAGTGGGGTGCCATTGCCTTCTCCGTTAGACACACTAATATGTGAATTAAACATTTGTTTGGGCTGGCCGCATAACTTTCACATAATTGATCCATAAAAAAACATAAAAATTGTTTTTGTAAGCAGATAATAACTAATTTTAATGATAGCTGCTGCTATTTATTGAATATCTGTTATGGGCTAGGCACTCTGCTAAGTTGTAGCTCACACCTTGAAACAATGCCTTCAAGGTTAGGTAATTAGTATAATATATTCACTATAACCTTGGGCTTCCCTGTTAGCTCAGTTGGTAAAGAATCCACCTGCAGTGCAGGAGACCTGGTTCAATTCCTGGATCGGGAACATCCACTGGAGAAGGGATAGGCTACCAGTATTCTTGGGCTTCCATTGTGGCTCAGCTGGTAAAGAATCTGCCTGCAGTGAGGGGGACCTGGATTCGATCCCTGGGTTGGAAAGATCTGGAGAAGGGAACGGCTACCTACTCCAGTATTCTGGCCTAGAGAATTACGTGGGCTGCAGAGTCCATGGGATCACAAAGAGTTGGACGCGATGGAATGACTTTCACTCATTCACTATAGTCTTAACATTTTATGGAAAAAACCCAAAATGAACTTTTTGGCCAACCCAGTATAAGAAAATGGTGCCTGTGAGGTTTAGTAATGTAGTCAAGGATACATGGTTTGTAGGTGTTTAAGCTAGATTCCTTTTAAAGCTGTGGTTTTTCTAGTAGTCATGTACAGATATGAGAGTTGGACCATAAAGAAGACTGAGCACTGAGGAATTGATGCTTTCAAATTATGGTGCAGGAGAAGACTTAAGAGTCCCTTAAACTGAAAGGAGATCAAACCAGTCAATCCTAAAGGAAATCAACCCTGAATATTCATTGGAAGGACTGATGCAGAAGCCGAGACTCCAATACTTTGGCCACTTGATGGGAAGAGCGGACTCATTGGAAAAGACTCTGATGCTGGAAAAGATTAAAAGCAACAGGAGAGTGAGGTGGCAGAGGATGATATAGATGTAGATAGCATCACCACTCAATGGACATAAATTTGAGCAAGTTCCGGGAGATAGTGAAAGACAGCAAAGCCTGGCATGCTTATAGTCTGTGGGGTTGCAGAGAGTCAGACACAATTTAGCAACTAAACAGCAGCAAGCTAGATTCAAATCCAGTTCTTTTTTATTTCAGAATTGTTCTTTCTATTACTCTCAAATAAATGTATGCCACTAGTATCTGGTCATTAATTTACTCTGTGTACTTGAACCAAAATTTATTTAAGTATCAATTTTATGCTATATGTTTATTGACAGGTAAGGATATTATTAATAATATGATTTATCACAGCATGTTACAAAGCAGTATATATTGGAAACATTTTAAAATAAATGCATGCTTACTCGTGTGTGTGTGTGTGTGTGTATATATATACATCTGTGCATGTATGTATATGTACATACATGGAAAATTATATATATATATATGTGTGTATCTATAGATGTATAGAGATAAAAGTTTTCTTCACTGTAGTTTTCTTTTGGTGGTTTTCTGTATTTATATTTGTATCTATGTATGCATGTTTGTGCTTATATAATATTAAATTGCTGAGTATTGACTATAGTTATTTCATTACTTCCAGAGAGTCACTGGGAACATGCATAGGACTACAAGTTACACAATAAGAGGAAAAGAGCAACAGTAATTTTAGCAGTTCTTTTGTGTTTTGCTTCCTTGCATTTGAATGGTTGGCCATCATTGCCAGCTAGCCACATTTTTTTTCTCTCTCTTTTTTTCTAGCCACTTTTTTTTTTTCTTCTCTTTTTTACTTAATGCAGCTCTGGGCTAAACTACTGGGCTTCAGGGAAATCCTAGTAGATTATCTCATTTGTGCTTTATACATTTCACATAGCACAGTTTTGGAGAGGCTGAATTGGAAACATTAAGTGAAAGTAGTAAGAAATCAGAAAGGTAATGCTAATGCTAAGTCGCTTCAGTCGTGTCCGACTCTGTGCGACCCCATAGACAGCAGCCCACCAGGCTCCCCCGTCCCTAGGATTCTCCAGGCAAGAACACTGGAGTGGGTTGCCATTTCCTTCTCCAATGCATGAAAGTGAGAAGTGAAAGTGAAGTCGCTTAGTCGTGTCTGACCCTTAGCAACCTCATGGACTGCAGCCCACCAGGCTTCTCCATCCATGGGATTTTCCAGGCAAGAGTACTGGAGTGGGGTGCCATTGCCTTCTCCATCAGAGAGGTAAACTCCTCCTTAAATTCTCTCCCCTGTGCACTACCCCCCCCCCCAATAAAAAGTCCATTGATCTCAACTTGCTCATGTAGTTTTAAGTTCTGTCTAGCATAGGAGTTGACAGTTGACAGATCATGAGCCAGTGTTATTGAAACATAGCCTCATTCATTTACTTACCTATTTTCTCTATTGCTTTCTTGATTACAACAGAATTGAGGTTACAACAGAACAGACTTTATGGCCTAAAATACTTACTGTATGGGTCTTTAATTAAAATGTTTAGGTACTCCTGATCTAGCACGTAAGGAAGAAACTAGGGACTTCTCACTTAACCAGGGAAAATTTACCTTAGTATTTGAAGTTATGGATCCCCATAAGAACATTGTAACATATGAGCATACCTAGTATTTGATGTTTAAAATGGCCCTAATGCTGCCCTGGTGGCTCAGATGGTAAAGCGTCTGCCTACAAGGTGGGAGACCCGGGCTCAATCCCTGGGTTGGGAAGATCTCCTGGAGAAGGAAATGGGAACCCACTCCAATATTCTTGCCTGGAAAATCCCATGAATAGAGGAGCCTGTTAGGCTACAGTCCATGGGGTTGCAAAGAATCGGACACGACTGAGTGACTTCACTAAAATGCTATTTTTGAATTTGGGAAGAAGTATGAGTTTCTGGAAGGAAACATGTTCTGTGTTTCAGGAAATATATTGTGAAGAAACTTAGAAGCTCTTCCATATTCCAATTCTGTTTGGGGGTTCCTGGTAATTGTGTGGGCTTCCCTGGTGGCTCAGATGGTAATTATATATAGGACAAAGGGATGAGGAGGGGAAAGAAGAAAGGCTGATTTGATTTGGATTGACAGCAACAGTGCATTAAAGTATGGTAGGTTCATTTTATATCAGTATTTATTAGGCAAACATTTGACACAGTATTGGCTTCTGACTACCTGTCAGTTTTCATTTTGTGCCTTTTTCTGTTGTTAATCCTCAGTTTTCTTCCAATTGTTTATAAGGTCCAGTAAGAAAGGATGTCTCTTGTTCATTGATGTATTATTCCCAGTACCTAAAACAGTACTTGACCATAGTAGGTGTTCAGTTAATACTTCTTGAGTGAGTGAGTTCAGACTCGAGGTTTTATTTTTGTCACAAAATTGTGGCTTTTCAAAAATGTCTGCAATCAGTTTGTACCTAGAAAATAGGTGATAATTAGAAATATGCAAGCCTTTTTGAAAACTATATCTTCAACCTAATCATCATAAGTATTAGTCCTGTCACATACCATAGCAGAAACTGGGTCTTCGCTTTAGTGAAACTGTTTGATGTCTGACTACTCAATTATAAATTGATGTAAGATGGTTAAATTATGTATTTCCAGTAGGTGAATTTCACAATGCCTTTTAGTAAACTCTGACTTGTAAAGTGATATAGGTTCTGAATTAGCACAAGTGTTGTTAAAAATTGTAGTATGTTCTCAAATATAGTTAAATCATTTAAAAATCATTGGCTTACTTAAATTTTTCTTTTTCAGTGTCTCCAAACAGGTACCATTTATAACAAAAAGATATTACTAATAGTGATCTACTCATAGTTCCTTGCAGTTTTTTTTGTATGAGCTCTGCTACCACACAGTGATAAGCTGTTTTCATTCCATGTTTAAGATGAAAGAGTTACTAATTATAAAGACATACCCTAAACCATCTAATATTAGATCAAATTTCATTGGAGTTAAAATAAATATATCCAGTATTTGTAGGAAATGTTCTGAAATCAAATGAATGATCTTCTTGTTGTTCAGTTGCCTGGTCATGTTCAACTCTTTGGGACTCCATGGACTGCAGCATGCCAGGTCCCTGTCCCTCACCATCTCCTAAAGTTTGCCCAAGTTCACGTCCATTGCATCTGAGATGCCATCCAGCCATCTCGTCCTCTGATACTGTCTTCTTTTGTCCTCAATCTTTCCCATCATTAGGCACTTTTCCAGTTAGTTGGCTGTTTGCATCAGATCAGCAAAATACTGGAGCCTCAGCTTCAGCATCAGCCCTTCTAATGAGTATTCAGGGTTGATTTCCCTTAAGATTGACTATTTTGATCTTATGTCTTAGTCACTCAGTGGTGTCTGACTTTTCGACCCCATGGACTGTAGCCCACCAGGCTTCTCCATCGATGGGATTTTCCCGGCAAGAATATTGGAGTTTTGTTGTAATTTCCTTCTCCAGTGGATCTTCTTGACCCAGGGATCAAACCTGGGTCTCCCACATTGCAGGCAGGCTCTTTACCATCTGAGCCACCAGGGAGGCCCTCGTGGGGTTTGATCTTTGTAGCAATTTCAAAGAGATTGGAGATAGCTAGGATATGTAATGGAGAAGGAAATGGCAACCCACTCCAGTATTCTTGCCTGGAGAATCCTGTGGACAGAGGAGCGGGCTGCTGTCTGTAGGGTCACGCAGAGTCAGACATGACTGATGCAACTTAGCATGCATGCATGCACTGGAGAAGGAAATGGCAGCCCCACTCCAGTGTTCTTGCCTGGAGAATCCCAGGAACAGGGAGCCTGGTGGGCTGCCGTCTATGGGGTTGCACAGAGTCGGACACGACTGATGCGACTTGGCGGTGGCAGCAGCAGGATATGTAATATGCTTAGTGGTTTGACACTAACCAATGTGTGGTTGTCATGGCTCACGCTGAGTATAACAATGGAGAGGAGCAGATGCAAGCTAAATTTATAGAACAATGTGATGTTTTATTTGCTGAGGAAAACACTTATTCAAAACAAATAGCTTCTTAGTTTGTGTTAACAGATTAAAATCTCAAAGGAAAGTCATAATGGGTCTTAAAGTAAAATATCAATAATGTGATAATTTTTTTTTCTTTTTTAGATTGTGCTTTTGTTTAAAGCAAATAGGATGCTGAATATGTTATTAGGAAAATAACTTGAATAGACACAGTATCCAAGGGTTGGCAGATTCCCAACCACAGGGCAATTTCTGGCTTTGGCCTGTTTTTGTAAAACAGGTGAACTAAGGATTGTTTTTGCATTTTAAAAGCTTTTTATTTTCTTTCAGTATTTTAAGATGTTCCCCTGTCTTCTCATTTGCTTTGTTTTCCGGGAGAAATTTGTCATTCTTCTCTTTATTTCTCTGTATGTAACTTGTCTGTCTTTGTTGTTGTTCAGTCGCTAAGTCATGTCCTATTTTTTGAGACCTCATGGACTGCTGGGCTCCTCTGTCCTCCGCTGTTTCCTGGAGTTTGCTCAAATTCATGTCCATTGAGTCTGTGATGCTGTCTAACCACTTATCCTCTGCCACCCCCTTCTCCTTTTGCTTTCAATCTTTCCCAGAAACAGGGTCTTTTCCAGTGAGTTGGCTCTTCTCATCAGGTGGCCAGAGTATTGGAGCTTCAGCATCAGTCCTTCCAATGAGTATTCAGGGTTTCCTGAATATTCCTGATTTCCTTTAGGATTGACTGGTGATCTCCTTGCAGTCCAAGGGACTCAAGAATCTTCTCCTACACCACAGTTTGAAAGCATCAATTCCTCCGCGCTCAGCCTTCTTTATGGTCCAACTCTCACATCTGAGTATGACTGCTGTAAAAACCATAAATTTGACTATGTGGACTTTTGTTAGCAAAGTGATGTCTCTGCTTTTTAATATACTGTCTAGGTTTGTCATAGCTTTCCTTCCAAGGAGCAAGTGTCTTTTAATTTCATGGCTGCAGTCTTTTTTTTAATCTGGTTGCTTTTAAGATTTTTCCTCTACCAGTGATTTTGAGTAATTTGATTATGATGTACCTAGGTCTAGTTTTGGTCCTTTTCCTTGTGCTTGGGATTGATTGAACTTCTTGGATTTATTGGCTTACTTTGATCAAACTTGGAAAGTTTTCATCTATTATTTCTTCAATTAATTCTTCTATTCCAAACTTTTTTCTTTAGGGACTCTGGTTACACGTATTACAATTTTGTTAAGCTGCCTGAATCCCTATAGTTTGCTGTTGGTCTTTTCATTTTTCTTTTTTCCCTTTGTGTTACATTTTGGATAATTCTTACTGCTTTGTCTTCAGAATTCACAACTCTTACTTTCTATAAAAGCTATTATGCTTTTTTTCTCATCCAATATATTTACATCTGAGACACTGTAGTTTTCGTCTCCAGAAATTCAGTTTGAGTGCTGTTTACACTTTTCATGCCTCTCCGTAAGGTTTTGAAATATAGACTACAGTTATAAAAATTGTTTTAATGTCCTTTTCTACTGATTGTATTAGATTGTTGCAAGAGTAATTGAGGTTTGTCATTGTTGAACTTTGCCATTTGATATTGGAATAGTCTTAAATAAATGTGATTATGTTATGCATCATTTTAATGCACATTTCTTACTTTGTTTTTTTGCTAATGACTTATTACTTGCTGTTTATATTTTAGACTAGGGAAATGATGTTACACAAAAAGTAAATTTGAGTGATTTTCTTATTCAAGTTCAACATGGGTCATAAAGCTGCAGAGACAACTTGCAACATCAGTAACACATTTGGCCCAGAAACTGCTAACGAACGTACAGTGCAATGGTGGTTCGAGAAGTTTTTCAGAAGAGACTAGAGCCTTGAAGATGAGGAGTGCGGTGGCCGGCAGTCAGAAGTTGACAACAACTAATTGAGAGGATCATCAATGCTAATCCTCTTAGAACTACACGAGAAGTTGCCCAAGAACTCAAGTGTCGACCATTCTTTGGTTATCTGGCATTTGAAGCAAATTGGAAAGGTTAAAAAGCTTGATAATTGGGTGCCTAGTGAGCAAATCAAAAAAATGATTTTGAAGTGTTGTCTTCTCTTATTCTGTGCAACAACTAAGAACCATTTTTTTTTTTTTTTGGATTGTGATTCGTGACTAAAAGTGGGGTTTTTTTTTAATTTATTTTAATTGTAGGCTAATTACCACTAATTGCTAATTACCACTGCAATTACCAGCCCAGTGGTTGGATGAGAAGAGGCTCCAAAGTACTTCCCAAAGCCAAACTTACACCAGAAAAGGTCATGGTCACCATTTGTCCATCTGCTGCTGGTCTGATCCACTACAGCTTTTTAAATCCCTCTGAGACCATTCTGAGAATGCTCAGCAAATTGATGAGAGAGGCACTGAAATCTGCAAAGCCTCGAGCTGGCATTGGTCAGTACAAAGGGCCCAATTCTTTTCCATGACAACGTCCAACCACATGTCTCACAACCAACACTTGAGAAGTTGAATGAATTAGGCTACGAAGTTTTGCCTCATCTGCTACATTCATCTAACCTCTCGCCAACTGATTCACTTCTTTAAGCATTTCGGTAACTTTTTGCATGGAAAATGCTTCCACAACTAGCAGGATGTGGAAAATGCTTTCCAAGAGTTTATCGAAGTCTGAAGCACAGGTTTTTGCGCCAAAGGAATGAACAAACTTATTTCTTGTTGACAAAAATGTGTTGATTATAATGGTTCCTATTTTGATTAATAAAAATATGTTTGAACCTAGTTATAATGATTTAAAATTCACAGCCCCGAACCGTGATTATGTTTGCACCAACCTAATACTATCTGTGTCGGTTCTGGGTCATTTTCAGTTGATTAATTTTTCTGCTTACTATGAGTCATGTTTTACCTGCTGCTTTGCATGTCTGATGATATTTAGATACTAGTCATTGTATATTTTGCTTCATTAGGTGTTTTCTATTTTTCTTTTATGATTCTTACTGAGCTTTGGTCTGAGACATTTTAGTTATTTGGAAACAGTTTGATTCTTTCAAATCTTGCTTTGAAGATTTGTTGTGTGCCGTGTGCTTAGTCGCTTCAGTTGTGTCCAACTTTTTGTGACCCCATAGACAGTAGCCTGCCAGGCTCCTCTGTCCATGGGGTTTCTCCAGGCAAGAATACTGGAGTGGGTTGCAATGCCTTCCTCTGGGATCTTCCTAACTCAGGGATCAAACCCAAGTCTCCCACATTGTAGGCGGATTCTTTGCTACCACGGAAGCCCAAGAATACTGGAATGGGTAGCCTATACCTTCTTCAGAGGATCTTCCCAATCCAGAAATCGAAACGGGATCTCCTGCGTGGCAGGCAGATTCTGTACCACCTGAACTGCCAGGGAAGCCCAAAGATTTGTTAGGTAGAATCAAAGAAATGTTTCGTCTGTCCATGATTGTTCCCCACCACTGAGCCAAGACTTTTCTGAATACTCTGTCCAATGCCCCATGCACTATTAAGGTTTTCAGTATGGCCATTAGAAACAAGCACTGCTCCCTGTCCTGTGTAAACACATGATACTCATCCCTTTACTTTTTTTGAGTGTTAATTTCCTCACACACATGCACCAACTGTTGCTGTAATGGCTGCATAAAGGGTCCTCCCGCAGATGTTCAGTGTTCTCTCTGGGCGATGCTCTGTTCTCTGGTACAGTTTGTTCTCCTTGGACTCTGAGCTCTGTCTCTTGAACTCAGTTTGCCTGGGTATCTCCTCTCAGCACCAAGGCCTGGAAACACTCTAATGACAGTAAACTGAGGGCAGTTGTAGAGCATTCTTGGTTTTTTTTTTTTTTTTTTTTCCATTTCTCAATGATTATTTTTCTTTACTTAATGTCCAGTGTTTTGAGAACTGTTGTTTTATATGTTTTTTTCAATTTTGGGGTTGATTCAAATAAGACAGTATGTTTGGTTCCTGTTACTACATTATGGCCAGAAGTGAAAGGTGTTCTTGCAGTTGGGGTTGAAATTTTAGAATTAGTGGTTAAATAGTTCCAGGGGATGTAGAGAGTTGGACCATAGGTATAAATGGAGTAGAGAGGTGAAGGTCATTCACTGAGTCATCCACATAAACTTCGAAGTCTCCTAAATAGGTAGATTTGAGACAGAATGTAAGACTTTAAAAAAAACCCGAGAGTCAAAGTTGTGAAGTTTTAATAATGCATGTTTCATGTGTTTTGTTAGGGAAAATAAAATTGTTTTAAAATTATCTTAATCTTTTAAAATTATGTTATTTTATCTGTTCTAGAACCTTCTGATAACTTAAGGGAGATTCTCCAAAATGTGGCCAAATTGCAAGGAGTATCAAATATGAGAAAGCTAGGCCATCTGAATAACTTTACTAAGGTAAGTAACTTCAGTCTTTACATTATCATCCTAAGTTACTTTTTCCTTATTGTACTTATTAGGTATATCTTAACCACCATTAACAAGAAATTCTTCAGTATTCCCTCAATATTAGTGTTTCCTTGGCCCTTTCTCATGGATTTTTGTCATATGTTTTTAAATTTAAAAGTATATTTGAATAATGAGAAGTATTTGACATTTGTTGTCAAATATTTGGTAGGTTCAGAAGAGAATAAAGAGAAAAAAAATCACTGAGAAATCAGTAATTCAGTCTCCACTATTAGTCACATAAGGATGTAATTCTGTTGCCTTTTAATATTCATTTTTATGGGGTATCATATGATAAATATGTTGGTATATGAGTATGGTGTGTTGCATTTCATGGATGTAATGATTTCCCGAGAAATATTACCACTTCCTCTTCTTTCCTGATAACTCTGTTCCCATTATCTGGATCTCAGAACTCAACATAAATGTTAGGGCACTTGTCCCAAATAAATATTGACGTGATCTCTACTAGCCACCAAGAATTCCCAAGTTTGATAGATGGATTGGTATGGTTGGGAGCCTGGTAATGCCGAACAGCCAACTCGTGGAAACACTAAAATACCTGTTATTCGAAACACTAAAATACTTGCCATAAATAGAAAATAGAATGCTTCCTTTGGGAAAATGAATTTCCATTTTTACTTTACTAAGTATAAATTATTTTACGTTTTATTTATTTTTATATTTTATTGAAGTTTAATCGATTTACAGTGTCATGTTAGTATCAGGTGTACAGCATGCAATTCAGATTATATATACTCATTTTCAGATTCTTTTCCCTTATAGGCTGTTACAAATATTGAGTATAGTGCCTTGTGCATTTTAAATGTAGGAATAATTGTTTTAGCTGCTTACTAAAAGTGTGATCCATAGACCTGCAACATTGGTGTCACCTTGGAGTTTGTTTGATATGGACAATTTTCAACCCCACCCAGACCTACTCAGTGAGAATCTACATTTTAATGAATATCTCAGATGAATTTGGGTGTACATTAAAATTTGAGTCACACTGTTTTAATCTTTCCAAAATGTTTAATTCTTTGCCATTTGGTAGTTAGACTGTGGCTTAAATTTGATTTTATTTCATAGAAATAGAAGGGGTAAGAATATAGTCATATAGTAACAAAAAATTTTTTTCCCAATAAGGTGTTATATAATAAATACAAAGTAGATTAGGTTTTTTCTTTCCATAGTTGGTGCAATATACATATACACTTATTTTTTTCTTAATGAAACATTCTGGGATTTATTTTTATACAACATGAGAAAATTATCTTGTATGATTGATGACAGTGATTTTTTTAAAAAACTTTCAAAAACATTGAATAAGTGCTTGTGAAGGGGTTTTCAAAAATATCCTTGTTGTATGTTTCATTTTTATGAAAGTGTTGAAAATCTTCAAATACATTTCTTCAGTGTACTACTCAAGTAATGTCAGATTTTTAAGACCTAGAGTTATTTCAAGGTTACAAATTGAATCTCCTGGTTTTACTCTATTAAATTTCCCAGTTTTATGTCATCATTCTTCACTCAGGTCTAATAGTAACATGTCTTAGCACTTGCCTTCATTTAACTGTTAAAAACAGTTAATAGAGGTTTATGTCTTGTTTGATCTCCTGGTTCATGTTATAATCAGCTTGACATCTAGTTATGTACTTCGATATCATTTACAACTGGGATTCTAAAAGAAGAATGAATATAAGAATGGCAGTGATTTCTTTTATTTCACTTTGGCACCGGAATGGGTCCTTTTTTTGTTGTTCAGTCTTCAGTCGTGTCCGACTTTTTGCAACCCCATGGACTGCAGCACGCCAGGCATCCCTGTCCTTCACCATCTCCTGGAGCTTGCTCAAACTCATGTCCATTGAGTCGGTGTTGCCTTCCAACCATCTCATCCTATGTTGTCCCCTTCTTCTCCTGCCTTCAATCTATCCCAGCATCAGAGTCTTTTCTAATGAATTGGCTTTATGCATCATGTGGCCCAAATATTGGAGTTTCAGCTTCAACCTCAGTCCTTCCCGTGAATATTCAGGACTGATTTCCTTTAGGATTGACTGATTTGATCTTCTTGCTGCCCAAGGGACTCTTAAGAAGGGTCTTCTCCAACACCACAGTTGAAAAGCATCAATTAGCACTTGCCTTCATTTAACTCAGCTCTCTTTATGGTTCAACATAACTACTGGGAAAACCATAGCCTTGACTAGATGGACTTTTGTCGGTAATGTCATGTCTCTGCTTTTTAATATGCTGTCATGGTTTGTCAAGCTTTTCTTCCAAGGAGCAAGTGTCTTTTAATTTCACGGCTGCAGTCACCATCTGCAGTGATTTTGGAGCCCAAGAAAATAAAGTCTGCCACTGTTTCCATTGTTTCTGCATCTGTTTGCCATGAAATGATGGGACTGGATGCCATGATCTTAGGTTTTTGAATGTTAAACTTAAGCCAGCTTTTTCCCTCTCCTCTTGCACTTTCATAAAGAGGCTCTTTAGTTCCTCTTTGCTTTCTGCCATAAGGGTGTGTCATCTGCATATCTGAGGTTAATGATACTTCTCCCAGCAACCTTGATTCCAGATTGTGTTTCATCCAGCCCGGCATTTCAAATGATGTACTCTGTATATAAATAAGCAGGGTGACGATATACAGCCTTGACGTACTCCTTTCCCAATTTGGAACCAGTCAATTGTTCTATGTCCAGTTTAACTATTGCTTCTTGACCTGCAGGCAGGTTTCTTAGGAGGGAGATAAGGTGGTTGGTATTCCCATCTCTTTAAGAGTTTTCCACAGTTTTTGTGATCCACATTGTCAAAGTCTTCAGTGTAGTCAGTGAAGCATAAGTAGATGTTTTTCTGGAATTCTCTTGCTTTTTCTGTGATCCAGTGGGTGTTGGCAATTTGATCTCTGGTTCTTCTACCTTTTCTAAATCCAGCTTGAATATATGGAAGATCCCAGTTCCCATTACTGTTGAGGCCTAGCTTGGAGAATGGGTCCTAAAGCACAGTTAAACTCTGGAGAAGCACAATACAGTAGAAACACATGTAGGCCATTTTTGTAATTTTAAATTTTCTAGCAGGTCACACTAAAAAAGTAAAAGGAAGTGTGAAATTAATATTATATTTTCTTTAATACACTATATCCAACTTAACATTTTATGTAATTAGTATCAATTAAATATCAATGAGATATTTAATATTTTTTCATACTAAATCTTAGAAGATAAGTGTGGGTGTTTTCACCTCAGTTCAGTTGCTCAGTTATGTCTGATTGTTTGTGATCCCATGGACTGCAGCATGCCAGGCTTCTCTGTCCATCACCAACTCTCAGAGCTTGCTCAGACTCATGTCCATCGAGTCGGTGATGTCATCCAACATTCTCATCCTCTGTTATCCCCTTCTCCTCCTGTCTTCAGTCTTTGCCAGCATTAGGGTCTTTTCCAGTGAGTGAGTTCTTCACATCATGTGAAGATGTGAAACTCCAAATTATTGGAGTTTCAGCTTCAGTATCAGTCCTTCCAGTGAATATTCAGGACTGATTTCCTTTAGGATTGACTGGTTTGATCTCCTCGCAGTCCAAGGGGACTCTCAAGAGTTTTCTCCAACACCAGAGTTTAAAAGCATCAGTTCTTCGGCACTCAGTTTTCTTATGGTCCAACTCTCACATCCATACATGACTACTGGAAAAACCATAGCCTTGACTAGACGGACCTTTTTCGGCAAAGAAATGTCTCTGCTTTTTAATATGCTGTCTAGGTTGGTCATAGCTTTTCCTCCAAGGAGCAAGTGTCTTTCAGTTTCATGGCTGCAGTCACCATCTTCAGTGATTTTGGAGCCCAAGAAAATAAAGTCTGTCGCTGTTTCCATTGTTTCTGTGTCTGTTTGCCATGAAGTGGCAGGACCAGATGCCATGATCTTAATTTTTTTGAATGTTGAATTTTAACTCAGCTTTTTCCATTCTTCTCTTTCACTTTCATCAAGAGACTCTTTAGTTCCTCTTTGCTTTCTGCCATAAGGGTGCTGTCATCTGCACATCTGACATTATTGATATATCTCCCTGCAGTCTTGATTCCAGCTTGTGCCTCATCCAGTTCAGCGTTTCACATGATGTACTCTGCACATAAGTTAAATAAGCAGGGTGATAATATACAGCCTTGACATACTCCTTTCACTGTTTGGAACCAGTCCATTGTTTGTGTGTGGTCCTGTTGCTTCTTGACCTGCATACAATTTCTCAGGAGGCAGGTAATGTGGTCTGGTATTCCCATCTCTTGAAGAATTTTCCACAGTTTGTTGTGATCCACACAGTCAAAGGCTTTGACATAGTCTATAAAGCAGAAGTAGATGTTTTTCTGGAACTCTCCTTCTTTTTCGATGAGCCAGTGGATGTTGGCAGTTTGATCTCTGGTTCTTTGCCTTTTCTAAATCCAGCTTGAACATCTGGAAGTTCTCGATTCATGTACTGTTGAAGCCTCACTTGGAGAATTTTGAACATTTGCTAGCATGTGAGATGAGTGCAATTGTGCAGAAGTTCTGTGGAACATTGTTTGGCGTTGTCTTTCTTTGGGATTAGAATGAAAACTGACCTTTTCCAGTCCTGTGACCACTGCTGAGTTTTCTAAATTTGCTGGCATATTGAGTGTAGCACTCTCACAGCATCATCTGTTAGGATTTGAAATAGCTCAGCTGGAATTCCATCACCTCCACTAGCTTTGTTCGTAGTGATGCTTCCTGAGGCCCACTTGACTTCGCATTCCAGGGTATCTGGCTCTAGGTGCGTGGTCACACCATCATGGTTATCTGGGTCATTAAGATCTTTTGTATAGTTCTTCTTTGCATTAATGCCACCTCTTCTTAATATCTTTTGCTTCTGTTAGGTCCATACCATTTCTGTCCTTTATTGTGCCCCTCTTTGCATGAAACGTTCCCTTAGTATCTCTGATTTTCTTGACGAGATCTCTAGTCTTTCCCATTCTGTTGTTTTCCTCTGTTTCTTAGCAGTGATCACTGAGAAAGGCTTTCTTAGCTTTCCTTGCTATTCTTTGGAACTCTGCATTCAAATGGGTATATCTTTCCTTTGCTCCTTTGCCTTTACCTTCTCTTCTTTTCTCAGCTATTTGTAAGGCCTCCTCAGACAACCATTTTGCCTTTTTGCATTCCTTTTTCTTGGGGATGGTCTTGGTCATTGTCTCCTGTAAAATGTCATGAACCTCCATCCATAGTTCTTCAGACACTCTATCAGATCTGATCCTATTTGTCACTTCCACTGTATAATCATAAGGGATTTGATTTAGGTCATACCCGAACGTCCAGTGGTTTTCCCTGCTTTCTTTAAGTCTGAATTTTGCCATAATGAGTTTATGATGAGCCAGTCGGCTCGCAGTCTTGTTTTTGCTGACTGTATAGAGCTTTTCCATCTTCGGCTGCAAAGAATACAATCAGTATGATTTTGGTGTTGACCATCTGGTGATGTCCATGTGTAGAGTCTTTTCTTCTGTTGTTGGAAGAGGGTGTTTACTATAACCAGTGCTTTCTCTTGGCAAAACTCTATTAGCCTTTGCCCTGCTTCATTTTGTACTCCAAGGCCAAACTTGCCTGTTACTCCAGGTATCTCTTGACTTCTGCTTTTGCATTCCAATTCCCTATGATGAAAAGGACATCTTTGTTTGGTGTTAGTTCTAGAAGGTCTCATAGGTCATCAAAGAATGTTCAGCTTCAGCTTCTTTGGCATTAGTGGTTGGGGCATCGACTTGGACTACTGTGATATAGAATGGTTTGCCTTGGAAACAAACAGAGATTATTCTGTCATTTTTGAGATTGCACCCAGAGGCTCAGTCTCCCACTGGCCTCCAAGGTCAAATTCCCTGGGAGTTCTCAGCCCCTTTGCAGGATGCCCAGGTTGGGAAATCTGTTGTGGGTCCTAGAACTTTCTTAACAGTGTGAGAATTTCTTTAGTATAATTGTTGTGCAATTTGTGTATGTTACAGCACATTTCTGTTCAGATTAAAACAAATTTCTGTGCTTATAGCCACCTGTGTGTGGCTAGTAACTACTAAACATAGACAGTGTGTGTATAGAACTTTTTGAATTTGGAGTGATTTAAACATCTATTTCTTGTAATCTGTTGGATAGCTTTCTTTTTCACTTCTCTATTCTACATATATTTCTATCTAGATCTCCATTTCTTATGGGTTAAGGTCAGTTGTTCTCTTTCCCCTTTTCCTCCCTCCATTTCTTTGTTTCCTTTTGAATTTTTCCCATGGTTTTTCACGAAGTTGTTCCCTCCACTTGGTCTTTCTTTGATCTGTGTTCTTCCAGTCTCTTCTCGTGTTTCTCTTTCCCTCTGTTCTCTCCTTCTACTCCTCTTTTTACCTGCTTTCCTGGTTCATTTCCTCTCTCTTCACCCTTCCCTACACCTTCCCCTCTCTCCTTCCCTCTCTGTTTTCTTCCTTCCTTTTCCCCATCGTATCACTGTATAGAATGATGTGTCTCTGTAATAAAGGCCCTAGGCTTTTGAGCGGAGAAGGCAATGGCAACCCACTCCAGTACTCTTGCCTGGAAAATCCCATGGACGGAGGAGCCTGGTGGGCTGCAGTCCATGGGGTCGCTAAGAGTCGGACACCACTGAGCGACTTCACTTTTACTTTTCACTTTCATCCATTGGAGAAGGAAATGGCAACCCAGTCCAGGGTTCTTGCCTGGAGAATCCCAGGGATGGGGGAGCCTGGTGGGCTGCCATCTATGGGGTCGCACAGAGTTGGACACGACTGAAGCGACTTAGCAGCAGCAGCAGTAGCAGCGGCAGGCTTTTGAGCTTCTTGTACTTTTGTCTTTTGTTTTGCCATATCCTTTGTGTACAGTTTTCACATTTCTCTCTGGCTCTGGTATCAGCTTGTAGCAGCCCTTTTATTTTCTGTTTTAAATTATTTATGGATTTAACAATCAGATAAGCAAACTTACTAGAATTTTTCTGGAATATGAGAGCCTAACCATTGGGTAAGGGTGTGAAGGGCTGTTCCATTAGTAAAGTCCATAAACATGAGACTTGATAAAATCTGCTTTGGCTGCCTGGTGTTAACAGTGAGAAAAGTATGAGCTTCAGATCAAGTGAGTGAGGTCTTAATAGCCCATCTCTGACCCTAACTAGCAAGGCAGCATTGGACAGATTTCTTTACTCAGAGATTGTTTTGCTGCAGTTAGAGGCAAGGTCCCAATACAGTGCTTGGCACATAATATGTACTCCATACCAGATACTGCTTTACAACCTAGGGTTTGTTTTTTGTATTCTTTTTTTTTTTTTTTTGCTAATTTTCAGGAATTTTTGTTGACTGTAAAAAGGTGAGTCTCTTTAATAGCTTGAGTTGGAGATTGGTAAGCTGTTACTGTAACAGTTTTTCAGCTTGAGCAAGTTGACTTATTGGGCCAGATAATTATTTGTTTGGGGGAGCTGTCTTGTTCATTGTAGTGTTAGCAGCACCCCTGGCCTCTACCCAGGAGATGCTTGTAGCACATCTCCACTGATTGTCACAAGCAAAACTGTCTCCAAGCATTGCCAAATGTTTCCTAGGGGACAGAATCATCTCAGTTAAGAGCCAGTGCTGTGAATAAATGTCTGTAGGTTTTACTATCGGAGAAGGCATGGCACCCCACTCCAGTGCTCTTGTGTGGAAAATCCCATGGACGGAGGAGCCTGGTGGGCTGCAGTCCATGGGGTCGCTAAGAGTCAGATACAACTGGGCGTCTTCACTTTCACCTTTCACTTTCATGCATTGGAATAGGAAATGGCAACCCACTCCAGTGTTCTTGCCTGGAGAATCCCAGGGACGGGGGAGCCTGGTGGGCTGCCGTCTATGGGGTCACACAGAGTCGGACAGGACTGAAGTGACTTAGCAGCAGCAGGTTTTATTATAAAATTTCTCCAAATACCAAGCACAAAATAAATGCTTATTGAATTTAAATCATAATAAAATGTACTTTGAATTCTATTTTTTTGAGCTATGTTAAAAAATATTTACAGATTTGGTGTTTTTTGGTACAGTCTGTTAGTTCATTAACTTACAGTATAATATTTAGAAATTCTTAGAAGTCTCTAAGAATAGGTCTGCAGAATAAGAAAATAAAAAAAAAAGGGTTATGATTCCAGGAGACTAGTTAGACAGGAATTAGTTGGTCACCCTTCATTGTGTTCTCATAATAGGTTATAAGTGTCTACTAAATTTTATGATTTTGGGTATCATTACTATTTATTGTGTTGCTCTCTTATTAAACTGAGATTATTAAGCACAAGAAATATGTAGTATTTATTTTTTTACTCTTATATCCCTCTCTTCCCCAAATCTTGGCACATTGCAAGTGTTTAATTAAAGGTATTACATTGGAATGATTTTGCAGTTTGAATAAGAGTTTTCTGTTGTATTAGCATTTGTTTTGTTATTAAGTATAGCATGCCTGTTAGGATTAAGTTAATTTAGTAGATCAGTGGGGCTGAAATGTTGTATAGGGTGGGCTTTATCTCTAGAATTAAACCTCCTTTTAAGGTATGAAGAGAGGGTGCCAGTGATGTGATCCTAGGACCACGTGAATGTCACACACCCATGCTTGCCTTCTGACATCATTTCACTAAAGTATTGTGTATAACAGGCTGCTGATGAAAATAATCTTAGCATTCTATTTTTAAAACTGACAACATGCTGATTATCTAAAGACCTTTTTTTAAAGGTGAAAATATTTTAGCTCTTTTACATTTTAACTCTTTCCCTATATTTAATCTCATACATGAAAAGCTCCAGAGGAATCTTGTTCTGTCTAAAAAAGCTTCAAAATTATATAAATTAAATATAAAAATAATAGTGGTATTAAACAATATGCAGTAAAAAGTGAAAGTCCTGTCTCACATCTCTTTCCCATCTACCTCCTCACCCCGACAAAAGGACCATTTCTCAGAAGTTACCACTAGAAGGTATTTATTTTTATTCTTCTTTGGTATAATTATCAATGTGTATGTGTGTATGTTTTACTATGTTGTAAGAATTAAGCTAAACTAGAAATGTCTGATATAATGCTCAGTGTATTTAACATTTATTATATGTGTACATAAGGGTTTTTTTAATGAGATCTTGAGATTTGTAGTTTGTACTTTATCCACTTCCCAGGATATCATGAGCCCTTTCTTTTTCTATAAATGTAAATCCACTACTTTTTTGTAGCTACATATGTGTGTTGATAGATGTGTGTGCATATCTATCCATCTGTATATATGTATATGCGTCCAAATATACATACATGCATAATACATATACTGTAATTTATTTAATCATTCCATCATTAGAAAATGCAAGTATTCCCTACTTCTTTTTGCATTTTAAATAATGCATTAGTAACACTCTTATGTACTGTTTTATGCAGAATAGAATTTTAAAACTGTGATTATTTAGCCAAGAGCATTTGTACTTTTTATTTTAAAACCTACTTATAAATTACCCTCTAAAAAGACTATGCTGTGGAATTCTAATTTGTGGCAAGATTTTTTAAAGTTTGGGTTACTCTCTTTTGTTTCTTTAGGAGAACTGTTCAGTTAACCCTCAAAGCCCTATAAGTATAATGGTCATAGCATTTAACTGTCCAGTTTTAGCTGATCATTATGTTTTTTAAAGTTAATAATTTTAATAAGCATCTCAGGCACTTTTTATTACCTAGAGATGGTTAAGACTTCTAACTTGTCAAAATATAATATTGTTGATAGCCACCTTTGAATATTTTATATTTGTCAGAAATACTTAATTTGTAAAGAAGTTCTGTGAGTTAAGGATAACAAATAGATTAACTAATGTTGCACATGGATTTTATTAAGCAGAATATACAAATAGCTGTGAAAAGAAGAGAAGTGAAAAGCAAAGGAGAAAAGGAAAGATATAAGCATCTGAATGCAGCGTTCCAAAGAATAGCAAGAAGAGATAAGAAAGCCTTCTTCAGCAATCAATGCAAAGAAATAGAGGAAAACAACAGAATGGGAAAGACTAGAGATCTCTTCAAGAAAATTAGAGATACCAAGGGAACATTTCATGCAAAGATGGGCTCGATAAAGGACAGAAATGGTATGGACCTAACAGAAGCAGAAGATATTAAGAAGAGATGGCAAGACTACACAGAAGAAGTGTACAAAAAAGATCCGCACGACCCAGATAATCACAATGGTGTGATCACTGACCTAGAGCCAGACATCCTGGAATGTGAAGTCAAGTGGGCCTTAGAAAGCATCACTACAAACAAAGCTAGTGGAGGTGATGGAATTCTAGTTGAGCTATTCCAAATCCTGAAAGATGATGCTGTGAAAGTGCTGCACTCAATATGCCAGCAAATTTGGAAAACTCAGCAGTGGCCACAGGACTGGAAAAGGTCAGTTTTCATTCCAATCCCAAAGAAAGGCAATGCCAAAGAATGCTCAAACGACTGCACAATTGCACTCATCTCACACGCTAGTAAAGTAATGCTCAAAATTCCTCAAGCCAGGCTTCAGCAATATGTGAACCATGAACTTCCTGATGTTCAAGCTGGTTTTAGAAAAGGCAGAGGAACCAGAGATCAAATTGCCAACATCTGCTGGATCATGGAAAAAGCAAGAGAGTTCCAGAAAAACATCTATTTCTGCTTTATTGACTATGCCCAAAGCCATTGATTGTGTGGATCACAATAAACTGTGGAAAATTCTGAAAGAGCTGGGAATACCAGACCACCTGATCTGCCTCTTGAGAAATCTGTATGCAGGTCAGGAAGCAACAGTTAGAACTGGACATGGAACAACAGACTGGTTCCAAATAGGAAAAGGAGTATGTCAAGGCTGTATATTGTCACCCTGCTTATTTAACTTCTATGCAGAGTACATCATGAGAAACGCTGGGCTGGAAGAAGCACAAGCTGGAATCAAGATTGCTGGGAGAAATATCAATAACCTCAGATATGCAGATGACACCACCCTTATGGCAGAAAGTGAAGAGGAACTCAAAAGCCTCTTGATGAAAGTGAAAGTGGAGAGTGAAAAAGTTGGCTTAAAGCTCAACATTCAGAAAACGAAGATCATGGCATCTGGTCCCATCACATCATGGGAAATAGATGGGGAAACAGTGGAAACAGTGTCAGACTTCATTTTTTGGGCTCCAAAATCACTGCAGATGGTGACTGCAGCCATGAAATTAAAAGATGCTTACTTCTTGGAAGGAAAGTTATGACCAACCTAGATAGCATATTGAAAAGCAGAGACATTACTTTGCCAACAAAGGTCCGTCTAGTCAAGGCTATGGTTTTTCCAGTGGTCATGTATGGATGTGAGAGTTGGACTGTGAAGAATGCTGAGCGCCGAAGAATTGATGCTTTTGAACTGTGGTGTTGGAGAAGACTCTTGAGAGTCCCTTGGACTGCAAGGAGATCCAACCAGTCCATTCTGAAGGAGATGAGCCCTGGGATTTCTTTGGAAGGAATGATGCTAAAGCTGAAACTCCAGTACTTTGGCCACCTCATGCGAAGAGTTGACTCATTGGAAAAGACCCTGATGCTGGGAGGGACTGGGGGCAAGAGGAGAAGGGGACGACAGAGGATGAGATGGCTGGATGGCATCACTGATTCGATGGACGTGAGTCTGGGTGAACTCCGGGAGTTTGTGATGGACAGGGAGGCCTGGCGTGCTGAGATTCATGAGATCGCAAAGAGTCGGACACGACTGAGCGATTGAACTGACTGACCAGTGTTGTTGTTGTTGTTCATTCACTAAGTCATGTCTAATTCTTTTGAGACCCCATGGATTACAGCGTGACAGGCTTCCCTGTCTTTCACTATACCAGTGACATATTATCAAAACCTTTACTTCATTCATTCATTCATTCATTTATTTTTTTGTCTGCGCCATGTGGCATGTGGAATCTTAGTTCCCTGACCAGGGATTGAACCAGTGCCCCCTGCAGTGAACGCTTGAAGTCTTAACCACCGGACCAGGGAAATCCCGTTCCCCATTTAGATATAAGATATCATATAGCAATATTTTTGTTTATATTAAAAAATTTAATAGTTACACTCATGAAATAGTTGTGAATTTCAGATGGTATTGAATGCTTAAGTTGATGTATAAGTAACAAATTTAACAAACCTAATTCAACTGAGCTGATTATTTGCTTTCATGATGAGCAAGACCAAAAGTAAAATCTTAATTTCAGGTGGAATGACTTAGGGGTTGAAAAAATGTTAATTGTATTCTCTCTCTCCATTTCTCAGCTCTTTTCTTTTAGGTTAGTTTCATTCTCAAACACTTTCCATATGACTAAGATAATCATCTTTACATCTTTCGATAATAAGAGCTTAGCCTTCTCTTACAACTTCTGCCTTAACTCTGATCCTATTTAGTGATATTAAACTAGGTATTTTGTGACTGATAGTCATAAAAACAATGAGGTGGGAAGCAACAGAACGCCAATGAAATGTGTGATGTCTAATAATTTAGCATTTTAAGTGACTATTAAGTTCCTAATTCTTACACTTTGAAAGATTTTTCAATGATTTCTAACAGTAATTTATTCTTACTATTAACAAACCTATGTAATAGGGCAGGCATTGTTACATTTTAATATTTTACACAGGAGAAGGAAAGTTACCAATAATAGCTAAGACAGAATTTTAAAAATTTGTTACTTAATGATTGAAGGTTAATTAGTAATTCAGTCAGTAGTTGAGGCAGGATGAGATTCCTGTTATTTAAATTTACCAATTCAGTGTTCTTGCTATTTCTGCCCACCTCTTTGCTAGAGTTAAAAGTAAAAGGGTTTGATTTGTAAGATTTGTTTATTTAAATTGGGAGGTGATTGGTAAGAGAGTAAATCACCATAAAATTTTTTTATTAAAATAAGTTATTCCTAATATTTTGAAACTTAACAATAGATGAACTCGCCTGGTGATTAAAAGTGTAATGTTTCTTTAATAGTGGAAAATTTAGAATCTTAACAGTGTCTTCTCTAATTTCTTAGATATTTCTTAGATATATTTCCTGATATATGTGCATTATTTACATATAGAAAATTTAGTCTCTACTTGGGATAATTCTAATTCAAAAGGGATATTTTCATTAACACCGATTACTAAGACCTCTTCTATATATCTGGAAACAATTGTTCAGTTGCTAAGTTGTGTCAAACTCTCTGTGACCCCTTGGACAGTGTAGCCCAGGCTCTTCTGTCCTCCACTGTCTCCTGAAGTTTGCTCAAATTCATGACCATTGAGTGGTTGATGATGTCTAACCATCTCATCATCATCTTCCCCCTTTTCCTTTTGCAGTCTTTTCAAGCCTCAGGGTCTTTTCTGTTGAGTCAGCTCTTCACATCAGGTGGCCAAAGTATTGGAGCTTCAGCTTTAGCGTCAGTCCTTCCAATGAATATTCAGGGTTGATTTCCTTTAGGGTTGACTGGTTTGATCTCCTTGCTGTCCAGGGGACTCTGGAGTCTTCTCCAGTACCACAATTCCAAAGCATCAATTCTTCGATGCTTAAGCTTCTTTATGGTCCAGCTCTCATGTCTGTGTACATGACTACTGGAAAAACCATAATTTTGACTATAGGGACCTTTAGCAGCCAAGTGATATCTGTACTTTTTAATGTGCTGTTTAGGTTTGTCATAGCTTTCCTTCCAAGGAGCAAGTGTCTTTTAATTTCATGGCTGCAGTCACCTTCCACGGTGGTTTTGGAGCCCAGGAAAATAAAATCTGTCACTGTTTCCACGTTTTCCCCTTCTGTTTGCTATGAAGTGATGGGACTGGATACCATGATACTATTTTTTTTAACGTTGAGTTTCAAGCCAGCTTTTCCATTCTCCTCTTTTACCCTCATCAAGAGTCTCTTTAGTTCCTCTTCAGACAATATGAAAGCACAATTTAGCCACCTTTGAAAGGATAGCCTTAATATCTGTTACTATCCCTGGAGAATAGGCAGATAATTATGACAAATATGTTTCACTGTAAACTGTTTTTAGTTACTTGTGATTTTCCATTTTCCAGCTGAGTGGACATTTTTCTCAGAAACATTTCTTTCAGTATAAATACCTTTATATTAGGTAGCAGAAAATGAAACTCCTTTCTAAATAATTTCCAAATTCTGTGTGCTTTTAGGAAATCATAATAATAACTTAGACAAAAAATTTTTTTTCACCTTTCAAAACTGCTAATTCTAGCAAATGTTAAATGGTGAACAGTCATATATTTTGTGGTTTGAGAAGGGGGATAATTTTGAAATTACGTTTCACTGAGTCTATAGTTTTCTGCAAGGATATCTAGTAAGTGTGAAAAAGAAAATGCAGGGAAGGAGAACCAAGTACATACTTAGGTGAGAAACTAAGTCTTGACCAGATAAGATTTTTTATACTTTATTTTTAAGTTTCAAAGCATTTCATTTTATTAACATGATGTAGCAGAAGAATGGAAACACTGCCTTTTTAGAAATGGAGTTAGTTTAAGAAACTAACATTTTCCCCATTTTAGAAGCACAATATTTTATGTTTTAATAACAGATTCTGAGTTTAATTTTTCTATTAAGTTTATAAATTAGAACATATCCAAAATCTAAGTGATAACACCATGATAAGATGTCCTTTTAATTTTCTTTTTTATTAATATATGGTGCCATACAGTGACAATGATAGTAATCTAAAATATTTGTGAAATCTCAAATACTCCATATTTCTAGTAATGCAGTTTTAAGTCTTTTTGTCTTTAGGTCTTTAAGTAATGCAGTCTTTTTGTGTGTTTGTTAATCCTTTGAAATGGGCAGTAATTTGTGTATTTTTTTGCTAGCTGTTCTAGAAAAATATAATAAATTCACTTATTCATTTTATGTGTTAATAGCCAAGAGTATGGTTCTCCAGATTCTTGATTGATACCATTTTTGCAGCTGGGGAAATGATAATGTTCAGTTATTCTGTTTTTAAATCCACCACCTCCCCCATGTAAATTTGTGTGTGTGTGTGTGTGTGTGTGTGTTTGTTTTTGCATTGCATATGTAAATAATTTTAATACAAAAGTAGACTCATATTTCAATGGGCTCTGGACTTAGACTGGTTTGGTTTCATTTCTGGCTTTACCATTTAATAATAGCTTTGTGATGTTTGGAGGTCTTATTACCATCTCTAGTCTCAGTTGTCTTTATTACCAAAATATTACTTCTTTACTAGGATTGACATGATTAATAGTCAATAAATGCTACTTCTGTTACTATTTATGAATAGTATACTGTATATATAATTCTTCTTAGATTATCTAAGTAATAGATAATCATTGTAAATATTTATAAAATACAGAAAAGCACAGAAAGAAAAATAAACCACCTATGATTGTACTTTGTTTTTTGGTGATAAAATGGTGATGTGTGGACATCTTAAAAAAATGTATATACCTTTTTTTAAAGAAATGTATATTTTAAAGAATATTTTCCCTAACTCATTGATACATTATGCAGTTGTTCTTTGTGTTTCCAGTCTTCCCAGATGGGCCCTAGTGGTAAAGAAAGCACCTGTTAATGCAGGAGATGCAAGAGATGTGGGTTAGATCCCTGGGTTGGGAAGATCCCCTGGAGGAGGGCATGGCAGCCCCCTCCAGTATTCTTGCTTGGAAAATCCCACGGACAGAGGAGCCTGGTGGGATGCAGTCCACGGGGTCGCAAAGAGTTGGACATGACTGAAGCGACCCAGCGTGTTTTGTGTTTCAGTATTATGTAATACTAATACTGCTACATAGGTTTCTCCTTTATAAACATTTGTTTCTAGTTCCTTATTGTTGTAAATCATGTCATGAGGATCTTGTGCTTGAACCTACTTTCAGTTCAGTCAGTTCAATCGCATCTGACTCTTGACCCCAGGGACTGCAGCACACCAAGCATCCCTGTCCATCACCAACTCCTGGACTTTGCTCAAATGCATGTCATCGAGTTGGTGATGCCATCCAACATTCTCATCCTCTATCATCCCCTTCTCCTCCTGCCTTCAGTCTTTCCTAGCGTCATGGTCTTTTCCAATGACTCAGTTCTTTGCATCAGTTGGCCAAAGTATTGGAGTTTCAGCTTCAGCATCAGTCCTTCCAAGGAATATTTAGGACTGATTTCCTTTAGGATTGACTGGTTTATCTCCTTGCAGTCCAGGGGACTCTCAAGAGTCTTCTTCAACACCACAGTTCAAAAGCATCAATTCTTTGGTGCTCAGCTTTCTTTATGGTCCAACTCTAACATCCATACATGACTACTGGAAAAACCATAGCTTTGATGAGACCAACCTTTGTTGGCAAAATGATGTCTCTGCTTTTTAATATGCTGTCAAGATTTGTCATAGCTTTTCTTCCCAGGAGCAAGCGTCTTTTAATTTCATGGTGTTAGTCACCATCTGCAGTGATTTTGGAGCCCAAGAAAATAAAGTCTGTCACTGTTTCCATTGTTTCTGTGTCTGTTTGCCATGAAGTGATGGGACCGGATGCCATGATCTTTGTTTTTTGAACGTTGAGTTTTAAGCCAGCTCTTTACCTCTGCTCTTTCACTTTCATCAAGAGGCTCTTTAGTTCCTCTTTGCTTTCTGCCATAAGGATATTATCTGCATATCTGAAGTTATTGATATTTCTCCCAGCAATCTTGATTCCAGCTTGTGCTTCATCCAGCCTGGCATTTCACATGATGTTCTCTGCATATAAGTTAAATAAGCAGGGTGATAATATACAGCCTTGACATACTCCTTTCCTGATTTGGAACCAGTTCATTGTTCCTTGTCCAGTTCTAACTGTTGCTTCTTGACCTGCATACAGATTTCTCAGAAGGCAGGTAAGGGGTCTGGTATTCTCATCTCTTGAAGAGTTTTCCACAGTTTGTTTGAAAGTTAAGGCTTTGGCATTGTCAATAAAGCAGAAATAAATGTTTTTCTGGAACTCTTGCTTTTTCTGTGATCCAGCAGATGTTGGCAGTTTGATCACTGGTTCCTTTGCCTTTTCTAAATCCAGCTTAAACATCTGGAAGAACCTACTTTACTTTTTAAATTATTTTATTAGTAGAAATCATCAAAAGAAAGTCCTGATTTTGTTGCATTTTTCCAACTTAGTTGTCCATATGTGTTTAGTTTATAATTCCATCCGCAGTATGTTTTTTTATTTAGTATATTCATGTTGAAAAACAGTTTCTTGCCAGTTTGTTAAGCTCTGTTTAAATAGCATTTTCCGGTGTATTTGATTCAGATTTTAGGAAATAGGATATATGTTTATTTATCTTTAGTAAATTGTTTTGTGCATTTTCTTTGCCTCTTATTAATCTTTTTGCAATTTGTTTAGACTTTCACATGTTAAGCACCTGCCTGTATTACTTTACTGTGAGGGTGGGGTGTTATGAGCTGAATTGTGCTGCATGTTCCACCTCCAACCCCCCCACCAATTTGTTTGTTGAAATTCTAACTCCTAGTACCTCAGAATGTGTCTCTATTTGGAGCTTGGCCCATTAAAGAGGTAATTAAGATGAAATGAAATCCTGTGGGTGGTCCCTAATCCAGCGTGATTGGTGAATGGATAGATAAAGACCACAGCATACGTAGAGGAAAGATCATGTGCCGACACAGAGAGATGATAGCCATCTACCAGCCAAGGGGTGAGGCCCTAAGAACAAAAAACTCTGTCAGGACACTTTGATATTGAACTTTTAGCCTCCAGAATCATGAGAAAGTAAATTTATTTGTATAAACCATCCAATTTGCTTATTTGTTACAGCAGCCCTAGCAAACTAATATAGGGCCTAGACCTTTTTGCCTGTCATGTTTTTATAAATATTTTTGATTAATATATTATTTGCTAGTAATATTGACTTCCAGAAAAACATCTATTTCTGCTTTATTGACTATGCCAAAGCCTTTGACTGTGTGGATCACAATAAACTGTGGAAAATTCTGAAAGAGATGGGAATACCAGACCGTATTACCCACCTCCTGAGAAATTGTAGGAGGCGCTAATGGTAAAGAATCTGCTTGCCAATGCAGGAGACGTAAGAGATACGGGTTCCATCCCCAGCTAGGGAAGATCCCCGGGAGAAGAAAATGGAATCCCATGGACAGAGGACCCTGGCAGCCTACAGTCCATAGGGTTGTAAAGAGTCAGACATGATTGAAGTGACTTAGCATGCATGCATATAGCTTTTAAATAAATTGTCAAAACAGACTGGGTCAAAAACAAGGAGAGCCTGTGTGAAGGCAACAGGCAGTTACTCAGACTGTAAGTGGTGTAGGAACCAAGACTTCAGAGAAGAATCTTGTGGAAATGAGTTAACTTCTGCAACAATATTTACCTGGGAAGTACTGACTAATGTGGAATGTGGATGGGAAGGTAAAAATTCATACTCTAGTCCCAGGAGTACTATTGCTGAAAGATGGAGAAAACAGCACAGAGCTTTTGATGGAGACCTGTGGAATCAAGTAAAGGAGATTCTTTCCTCAGTACATATGTTGAATCCTGGGATGGGAAACTTAAAATCATAAGTAGAAAACCTTTGAAAATCAAGGTGGAGCTCCTAATGTTTTTGTAAAGCAAAAATGAGATGTGTCATTCTCTTGAGATTGGTCTCATGAACAACAAGCTTTCAGTTGAAACCTGGGGGAAGGAGGGGATAAAAGGAAAAACCAGAGGTTGACTCAGTCTTACAAGGGCAGCAGCCTAATCAGGACTCGCAAAGAGAGAGCATTGGCCTCACAAAGAGAGAGCAGGGTGAACCCCTTGTGGAGAAAGATGTCATCAGGAATCTCTGCAGGTTTTTGTGTACAAAGGTTATAGAATCCACCAAGATAGGACTGCATGACCAGAACAAAAGGAAAAACAAATAATGAAAACAGACTCAGAGATTATCTATATCATTCATATCCATTTAGATGATAAACACTTTAAATATTTAAAATGTAGTTAATATATCAAGAACATAGAGTAAACTGGAGAAAATAGGTGAAAAATGATTTTTTATTATGATATTGGATGTGTACAAAGTAAATGGAAACACATTATGTCAAGTTAAAAACTCACTGGATAGGTACAATAGAGGATTAGACATATCAGAAGACAAGATAATAGAAAATACCCAGCTAAAGGACAGAACCCCATGAACAGTATGAAAAGGCAAAATGATAGGATACTGAAAGAGGAACTCCCCAGGTCAGTAGGGGCCCAGTATGCTACTGGAGATCAGTAGAGAAATAACTCCAGAAAGAATGAAGTGAAAGTGAAGTCACTCAGTCGTGTCCAACTCTTTGCGACCCCATGGACTGTAACCTATCAGGATGCTCCATCCATGGGATTTTCCAGTCAAGAGTGCTGGAGTGGATTGCCATTTCCTTCTCCAGGGAATCTTCCCAACCCAGGAATCGAACCCGGGTCTCCCGCATTGCAGGCAGATGCTTTACTGTCTGAGCCACCGCCGAAAATGAAGGGATGGAGGCAAAGCAACAACAATACCCAGTTGTGGATGTGACTGGTGATAGAAGCAAGGTCTGATGTTGTAAAGAGCAATATTACATAGGAACTTGGAATGTTAGGTCCATGAATCAAGGCAAATTAGAAGTGGTCAAACAGGAGATGGCAAGAGTGAACGTTGACATTGTAGGAAACAGTGAACTAAAATGGACTGGAATGGGTGAATTTAACTCAGATGACCATTATATGTACTACTGTGGGCAGGAATCCCTTAGAAGAAATGGAGTAGCCTCATGGTCAACAAAAGAGTCCGAAATGCAGTACTTGGATGCAATCACAAAAACAACAGAATGATCTCTGTTCGTTTCCAAGGCAAACCATTCAGTATCATAGTAATCCAAGCCTATGCCCCAACCAGTAATGCTGAAGAAGCTGCAGTTGAACAGTTCTATGAAGACCTACAAGACCTTTTAGAACTACTACCCAAAAATGATGTCCTTTTCATTATAGGGGACTGGAATGCAAAAGTAGGAAGTCAAGAAACACCTGGAGTAACAGGCAAATTTGGCCTTGGAATACGGAATGAGGCAGGGCAAAGGCTAATAGAGTTTTGCCAAGAGAACTCACTGGTCATAGCAAACACCCTCTTCCAGTAACACAAAAAGACTCTACACATGGACATCACCAGATGGTCAACACGGAAATCAGATTGATTATATTCTTTGCAGCCAAAGATGGAGAAGCTCTATACAGTCACCAAAAATAAGACTGGGAGCTGACTGTGGCTCAGATCATGAACTCCATATTGCCAAATTCATATTAAATTGAAGAAAATAGGGAAAACCACTAGACCATTCAGGTGTGACCTAAATCAAATCCCTAAGAAGTAGATGTAGGGGACTAGATCTGATAGACAGAGTGCCTGATGAACTATGGATGGAGATTCCTGGCATTGTACTGGAGACAGGGATCAAGACCATCCCCATGGAAAAGAAATGAAAAAAAGCAAAATGGCTGACTGGGGAGGTCTTACAAATAGCTGTGAAAAGAAGAGAAGTGAAAAGCAAAGGAGAAAAGGAAAGATATAAGCATCTGAATGCAGAGTTCCAAAGAATAGCAAGAAGAGATAAGAAAGCCTTCTTCAGCGATCAATGCAAAGAAATAGAGGAAAACAACAGAATGGGAAAAACTAGAAATCTCTTCAAGAAAATTAGAGATACCAAGGGAACATTTGATGCAAAGATGGGCTCGATAAAGGACAGAAATGGTATGGACCTAACAGAAGCAGAAGATATTAAGAGGAGATGGCAAGAATACACGGAAGAAGTGTACAAAAAAGATCCGCACGACCAAGGTAATCACAATGGTGTGCTCACTCACCTAGAGCCAGACATCCTGGAATGTGAAGTCAAGTGGGCCTTAGAAAGCATCACTACAAACAAAGCTAGTGGAGGTGATGGAATTCCAGTTGAGCTATTCCAAATCCTGAAAGATGATGCTGTGAAAGTGCTGCACTCAATATGCCAGCAAATTTGGAAAACTCAGCAGTGGCCACAGGACTGGAAAAGGTCAGTTTTCATTCCAATCCCAAAGAAAGGCAATGCCAAAGAATGCTCAAACGACTGCACAACTGCACTCATCTCACACGCTAGTAAAGAAATGCTCAAAATTCCTCAAGCCAGGCTTCAGCAATATGTGAACCATGAACTTCCTGATGTTCAAGCTGGTTTTAGAAAAGACAGAGGAACCAGAGATCAAATTGCCAACATCTGCTGGATCATGGAAAAAGCAAGAGAGTTCCAGAAAAACATCTATTTCTGCTTTATTGACTATGCCAAAGCCTTTGTGTGGATCACAATAAACTGGAAAATTCTGAAAGAGCTGGGAATACCAGACCACCTGATCTGCCTCTTGAGAAATCTATATGCAGGTCAGGAAGCAACAGTTAGAACTGGACATGGAACAACAGACTGGTTCCAAATAGGAAAAGGAGTATGTCAAGGCTGTATATTGTCACCCTGCTTATTTAACTTCTATGCAGAGTACATCATGAGAAACATTGGGCTGGAAGAAGCGCAAGCTGGAATCAAGATTGCTGAGAGAAATATCAATAACCTCAGATATGCAGATGATACCACTCTTATGGCAGAAACTGAAGTGGAACTCAAAAGCCTCTTGATGAAAGTGAAAGTGGAGAGTGAAAAAGTTGGCTTAAAGCTCAACATTCAGAAAACGAAGATCATGGCATCTGGTCCCATCACATCATGGGAAATAGATGTGGAAACAGTGTCAGACTTCATTTTTTTGGGCTCCAAAATCACTGCAGATGGTGACTGCAGCCATGAAATTAAAAGACGCTTACTCTTTGGAAGGAAAGTTATGACCAACCTAGACAGCATATTGAAAAGCAGAGACATTACTTTGCCAACAAAGGTCCTTCTAGTCAAGGCTGTGGTTTTTCCTGTGGTCATGTATGGATGTGAGATTTGGACTGTGATGAAAGCTGAGCACCAAAGAATTGATGCTTTTGAACTGTGGTGTTGGAGAAGACTCTTGAGAGTCCCTTGGACTGCAAGGACATCCAACCAGTCCATTCTGAAGGAGATCAGCCCTGGGATTTCTTTGGAAGGAATGATGCTAAAGCTGAAACTCCAGTACTTTGGCCACCTCATGCGAAGAGTTGACTCACTGGAAAAGACTCTGATGCTGGGAGGGATTGGGGGCAAGAGGAGAAGGGGACGACAGAGGATGAGATGGCTGGATGGCATCACTGACTCAATGGACGTGAGTCTGAGTGAACTCCGGGAGTTGGTGATGGACAGGGAGGCCTGGCGTGCTGCGATTCATGGGGTCGCAAAGAGTCGGACACAACTGAGCGACTGAACTGAACTGATCAACCTAGAGATTCGGAAATTTATGTTTTCCCTAAGCAGGGATACAGATAAAACCACACTTGAACAGTTAGAATGAGAAAATCAAAAGATAGAGAACAATATCTTGCATGGAGTCTGAAAAAAAAGAATATGACCTTCTTAGGAGCCAATAATAAGACTGATATCAGACTTCTCAACAAACAATGGAAGCCATTTTGAATTGTTTTGAATTCATTACCAGCAATCTTGACTATAAAACAAATGAAGATACCAGTAAAACAGATCAACAACAATGACTGAGGGAGAAGAGAGAATACCCCATAAAGGTATCACTGGAGTGAAGAATAATGGAAATATTGTGCATTTGAGAGTAAATATAAATTGGTAATTGAACTAACTAAAAACAATTGTAGCTTTATAGGGCTTAAAAGATAGGTAGAAAAAGCAAAAACATAGGGAAAGGTGAGAGGAATAAATGGAAATGAAGTGTTTAAAGAGTGTTTTTATTGAGACATGGTAAACTAGTAATTTCTGTTAGACTGTAGTAATTTCAAAAACTGCATGTTGTAATCTCAGGAAAGAATAGTTTTAAAAGCAGTAGAAGTATGAAGGGGGGAAAAGAATAATAAAAAATAATTGTTTAGTTTTCAAACAAAGTCATGAAATGTAGAACTGTCAAGTTGGAAAAACAATTAGGTGATAGACATAAATATTCATACTTTGAAAGTCGAATCATATATTTTTCAAAATTTTATTAAAGACAAAGATCTTAATTTTCCTTTTTGAAAAAGTAATGTGTGTAAGTAGGCAAAAACATAATGCATTTTTGTATACTTATTTTGTTTTTCTGACAGCTGCTTTGTGATATTGGCCACAGTGAAGAAAAACTGGGTTTTAACTATGAGGATATCATAATTTGGTAAGTTCAGTTCCCTTCTTCATATCTTCTGAATTTTTAGTAATTTCAGTTTTAGTCATTTTAAACTAAAAATAGGTTACTGTAACACCTTGTATTGATTTTATATAAACAGTTGTGTGATTGTTAGAAAAATTTAGGATCTCCAACATTTTTAACATTTTCAACTGTTAATCCTATTGTAATTTTCAAATACATATAATCAAAACTAATGTTGAAAAGTACCTGGACTTCTACAGTCTTAACTTCTAAATTAAACACAGTAAAAGTTCTCATGTTATTCCCAAGAGCAAGAAGAACCTGTATAATTATCTCTACATCTCACCTAAGACAACATGTGCTTATGGCAAACCTGATTTGCTCAAGCCTACCAAGAAAGGCAGTGTTACAGTTTCATAGCCATCTTTTTGGTATGCTTAGGAATTAAAATTGGTATAAATAGTCTCTTCCTAATGTCATTATAAAGCATTTTTATTTATTGGCTTAAACCAGTGATTCTTTGAAAGAAGTGAAACAGGTAGGTGAATGGAGAGTGATAGATTGTAGAGGCATATGTGATACAGCCTTAAAAAGGCATGTATAATTTCCCTTTGTTTTTATGAACTACAGAAGGTAGGGATATACCAAAGAGGCACAAATTAAAAAACATTAGTGAAGTACCATGGCTTACAGTGAATAATTTTTATATGTTTAAAATGATGAGTATCTTTGCTTATTTCAGCTGAGGTATTTGATACCACAATTTTGTGTGTATTTGAAACTCATGTAGCATGACTTTTTGTTTTCATACAGCTTGCGGTTAGCTTTATTGAATGAAGCAAAAGAAGTGCGGGCAGCAGGGCTTCGAGCTCTTCGGTATCTCATCCAAGACTCCAGTATTCTGCAGAAGGTGCTAAAATTGAAAGTGGACTATTTAATAGCTAGGTAATTTTCTTAGAGCCCTCTGTTTTTATATATTTTTTAAATCATATATTAAGTTTTAGCATACCTATCATAAAGTATAGAGATTTTTAGTGTAAAACCTGTAATTTTTACAGGTAGATACAACCAAGTACCCTATTATCCAAAATAAGATATGGAACATTTTCAGTATCCCAATCAAGTTCTCTTGTGTCCCCCAATCAGTAGTAAACATGGCTCTGACTGTTCTCATTTTAGACTAGATTTTCTTATTTTTGAGTATCATATATTGGAAGTATATGTTACTCTTTTCTTTCCTTAATGTTATCTGTGAGATTTATCCACGTTGATTTAAAAAAAAATTCCATGTAGTATTTCATGTTATAAATAGAGTATAATTGATTCTGTTGATTTTTTTTTTTTCTTGGTTGTTTTCAGTGTTTGACTATTTTGAATAAAGTTGACCTGAACTTTATTGCACAAGTTGTTGGTGGATGTTGTGCGCTCATTTCTTTTAGTTACATATGTAGGAGTGGAATTGCTGGGTGATAAGTTTTTATGTATATTTAACTTTAGTAATAAGTTCCGTGGTAGCTCAGACAGTAAAGCATCTGCCTACAAAGTGGGAAACCTGGTTCGCTCCCTGGGTCAGGAAGATCCTCTGGAGAAGGCAGTGGCACCCCACTCCAGTACTCTTGCCTGGAAAATCCCATGGATGGAGGAGCCTGGTAGGCTACAGTCCATGGGGTTGCAAAGAGTCGGACATGACTGAGCAATTTCACTTTCACTGCTGTGCAGTTTTCTAAAGTAGTTGTACTGATTTCCATTCCTATCAGAAATACTTGCGTGTTCCAGTCTCTCCATATTCTTACCAGCATTTACTATTTTCAGTTTCTAATTATACCTTTTTTGCTATGGTTTTCATTGTGAGTTTCATTGTGCTTTTAATTTCCATTTCCCTTTCATTTGCCTGTTGACTGTATATCCTGTTTGTTTTTTGCTTATTTGTAAATTGGATTGTCTATCTTTTTGTGTAGGAGTTCTTGATGTCTTCTGGATATGATTCCTTTCGAGTATACTAATTGAAAATGTCCTCTCCTAGTCAGTTTACTTTGTTTTCTTACTCTTCTTAATAAAATCCAATATAGCAGTCTTTTATTTTATGGTTAATGAGTTTGGTCTTTGGAAGAGAGGTCTCTGATCTCTTCTGAAGGGTTTATTCCTTATATGTCGAAATAATTGTCAGGTCATGATTCATTTTTATCAATATCCAATAAATATTAGAGGCATTTAGTGAAAAGATTTTCCTTTTGTGTTCTAAATTAGTTTCATTTTTGTTGTAAGTCAGGTAATTGATAAGTATGGATCTATTTTTGCTTTCCCTGTATGCTTTATTTGGCCTGTTTGTCTGTTCTAGCTTTGTTTTCTCCCAGTTTTAAGTGTCTGTAGCTTGACAGTAAGTTATCTGTTAATGTAAGTCCTCCTTGAGTAAAGAAGTTTCTGGGTTATTTTGAGTTCTGTATTTCCACATGAATTTTAGAATCAACTTGTCCATTTCCATCAGACTTTCCTAGGTATTAATAATAATTGCATTGAAGCTCTGGATTAATTTGGGGTGAATTGACGTTTTAATATCAAATCTTCTCAGTGTTTATTTATTTGGAACTTTAAATTCTCTCAACATTTTGTAGTTTTCTAGTAGAGGTCTTGCATATATTTGTTAGGTTTATCCTAAGGCATTTATTCGGAGAAGGCAATGGCACCCTACTCCAGTACTCTTGCCTGGAAAATCCCATGGACGGAGGAGCCTGGTGGGCTGCAGTCCATGGGGTCGCTAAGAGTCGGGCATGACTGAGCGACTTCACTTTCATGCATTGGAGGACGAAATGGCAACCCACTCCAGAATTCTTGCCTGGAGAATCCCAGGGATGGGGGGAGCCTGGTGGGCTGCCGTCTGTGGGGTCGCACAGAGTCGGACATGACTGAAACGACTTAGCAGCAGCAGTAGCAGCAGCAAGGCATTTATTACATGATAGTGTTAATGTAATTAAAATTTTTTTTTCATAGTTCTCTCTGCTAACATATAGAAAAATAATTGTAGGGTTTTCTTTTTGTATATTCTTATCTCAGTGATCTTGCTAAATTCATTTTTTAATTTTAATTGTTTTTAAGGTTATTTTATTAGAGTTTCTATGTACATTAGTATTAGTTGCAATTGATGACCATTTTATTTCTTTCTTTCCAATTCTTATGTTTTTATTTTCCTCCTTATTGCTCTGGTTAGAATATTGCACTGACTAGAAATGGTATTTGGATAACTGTTTTGCTCCTGAACTTGTTGAAGTTGTTTGGCTTTTGCCATTGTTTATGATACTTTTTGTAGATTTTTAGTGGATTTCTTTATGTTTCTTGTTTGTATTCCTGAGATAAACACCATTTGCTCATTATGTCTTTTTATTTTATTTTTAATTGTATTTGATTTGCTAATAGTTTGTGGAAAAATGTTTGCAATTATGCTTATGAAAGGTATTGGCCTATTTTTTCCATTTTTCTGATCTTGTTTGATCTTGGTATCAAGAGTATGTTTATAAAACAACTTGAAATATTTCTCTCTTTATATTCTCTGGAAGAATTTTTATAAAACTCGTCTAATATACTGTTTTTTACCATACATGATCAGTAGAATTCACCAGTGGATCTTTCTGGGCCTGTGGTTTGTTTTTTAAGGCAGTTTTAAGATTATAAAGTCAGTTTTTTTGTTTGTTTGTTTACTGGCATAATACTATTCACATTTTCTACTTCCTCTGTCAGTTCTTTATATATTTTGAAGCTTTGTTATTGCATTCATATTTAGAATTTCTCATTGGGCTAATTGTTTTATACTTAGAAAAATGTGTCTATTTCTGGTAATACTTCTTTTATGAGTGTTCTTGTTATCTGATACTAAGATAGCTATACTAACTTTCTATTTCTTTTATTTAGGATTTGCACAATATATCCTTTTTTGTCCTTTCACTTTATTTTTCTTTTTCTTAAAAATTTAAGTTTCTCTCCTGTTAACATCATACATATTTCTTAAAAATCTAGTTTGACCATTTTTGTCTTTTGATTGGTGTATTTAGACTATGTCTAGTGGTTTTTATATGCAGCATCTATGGGCTTTGTCTAATGTAATTATATATATATATGTTTATGAATTTGTCATCTTGCTATTATTTTTCATATATATTTGTCTTTGCTATCTTGCTGTTCATATTTTGCTTGCCACATTTATTTTTTGGTCTTGCATTTGTCCTTTTTTGCTTCTTTGGGGAAAAAATCAAGATTTTTTTTTCCCTTGTCTATTAATTATTGGCTTTAAAGCCTTTTCTTCTTTAGCAGTTACCCTAGAGATTACATTTATCCTTGGTATATTAAGGTTTGCCACTTTTATTACAGCCAGAACCTCTTACAGTTTGACCATATTACCTCCCCTCTTGTCTTTTGTCATGTTACATTTTTATTTCTATATATATTTGTAAACCCACAGGATAGTCCTGTTAATTGTTTTAAATTGGAACCCTTGATATTTACGTATGTTATTTACTCATTCCAATATTCTTCCTTCTTGCATTTCTACACTTCTATCTTGGGTCACTGTCTTGAATTCCCATTACTGTTTTCTTGTAGTATAGGTATACTGGAGTTGAAATCTTTCATATTTTGTCTGTAAATCCTCTATTTACCTTCCCACTTGAAGGCTATTTTTTTGATCAGTTACTATTTTTCAGTGCTTTAAGTTACTGTGTTCTGGATTTTGTTTCTAAGTAAGTAGTTTCTCTTGTTGCTTCTTGTAAGTGGTAAGGTCTTTTTCTCCTTTGGCTACTTTAAAGACTTGTCTGTTATTTTTCTCTCCTATCCCCTGATACTCCAGCTATACAGTGTTGAATCTTTACACTGTGCCACATGTCTCTGATGCCCTTACTGTAACATTATTTTCATATTTGGTGTTGTTAACCTTTGTGCTTTCTACTAATCTGTTTTTTTTTTTTTTTTCTTCCATTGTGCTAGTAAATCAGTCTTTTGAATTTTGAATTTCAGTTACTGTATTTTTGTGATTTATATATTACTTAAACATTCTAGATCTCTCCTTTATTTATTTTCTTGGACATAATAGTCATAGTTATTTATAGATCTCTTACAACAGTTCCAATACGTGAATCACTTGAGTTTTGTTTCTGTTGTCATTTTCTTGGATTTTGGCTACTTGACCTCTTTTTTTTTTTTCGTCTTAAAGCATATTTCATATTACGTGATAGGATGTGAACATTGTATATTAAAAATTTTTGGTTCTTGGATCATGTTATTTGTAGACTTATGCTTTATTCTGGAGTGTTGATTTATTACACTAATTCTGTTAAAATTTGTTTTTTCCTTTGCCTTGGCTAGGAAGTGTCTATTGAGAATCTCAAGTGAAAATGTGAATGTTTAGCAGAACCGCTTCATCTTGATCAGCCTCAAGCCCTAACATGTTTCTTACAGTATTATATACCTGCTAAAATTTCTACTCAGTTATCTGGCTGCTCAGCTGTAGCTTTTTGCTTGGTTTTTTGGACTTTAACCCTGCATTTGCACGACATAGAAATAGGCAAATGTCTTGGAAAGAAGATTGCATGCGGATTCTTGCTTACTCTTCTACTTTCGTTTCTCCGAGATTTTTTTCCCCCTCAAGTCTCAGCCACTTTGGCTGTGCCAGTTCAGTCTCTTTACACAGTACAGCAAGATTTTTGTTTTTTTTTAGGACTCTATTCACTTAAAACTGGAAATTGACAAGTGTCCCCAGATACAAAACCCGAGTGAATATGGAGCTTGCGCTTTTTTCCAAGGGTTATTATCCATTGCCTTTTCACAGTTGCTTTATAAAGTAACATATTTAACCTTTATAGTTATCATTAGCAGGAGGATTGTTCAGATCTTTTGTGGCCAGAAATAGAATCCTGTGTCTATTTACTTTTTGATAAAATTGTTTTAGATTAATTATATTCAGATAGCAGAAATGCTTTTTGAATAGCAAGTTATCTATTTATCAGTAGGTAAAATATTGATTAGAATAGTGAACTGTCTAAACATAAGTAAGAATGAATTATTCTGCCACATAAACCAAAGCTCTTTAGAAATTGAATAATGAACTTTACAGAGAAATGTCAGTTAAGTCATACTTGAGCATTAATTTTTGAAGTACATTCACATTTCAAATTATATTTTAGTAAAATAGAGTTATTATGACTAATGTAAGACTTAACGTAGTCATAACATGCAAAATTTAGGCTGTGGTTAAAATCACAATTAAACTAAAACTAGGCTTGAAATATTTTTCCTTCACAATTTTTTAAAAATATCTGTGAACTTTTATCAAAGATAGGTGAATATCTTTTTCAGTAGATTTCTGATATTTTGCTTTATAAATATGTTTATTATTTCCATATAGATGTATGTAATTCTGTAAATTACTTACTATATTCTTTCTTGGAGTTTTAAATGAAATAGTTTTGATTTATAACAAGTATTTATCACTGGAGATATTAAATTAAATATCTGCTGGTACTGAAAAATTACATATATTAACATTTAAAAATAATGTATTGACATGAACATCGGTCTGTCTGATCATGGTATTATACAAAAATTTGTTTAATAAGATTTTTATCAATAATTAAATATTTTATATATTCTTTAGGTGCATTGACATACAGCAGAGCAACGAGGTAGAGAGGACACAAGCACTTCGATTAGTCAGAAAGGTAAGCTCCATGTCTGAGAGTAAAAGCAGATTTATGGTTTTCATGTTATGCATTTTACAGTTTCAGATTTAGACTGTCTTGTGAAATCTATTAAAATTTAAAGACTGAATTCTCATTAAACATTTTTATTTTGTTGAAATGATAGGCATTAAGTAGGTTCATTAAACTTCAAGGTAAGCATAGATATTTTGTGTAATTATTCTATGTGATTGGGTATAGCTGGGACAGTATTTTTAATAAAATCTCCATTGTAAAGAATATTTCTTCCTTTATTAGACATATAAAGAAATTACTGCTTTGATATGTTATTGGAGAAAGAGGATTACTTGTGTGGCACCCCCATTTTGTCTTAATTATATACTTGGAGTTAATTCTGTTTAAATGAATGTCAAAGGTCACCAGCTGGTTGTTTTGAAGATGAATTTGGGTACATCAGTAGACAGTTGCAATAAACAATTCAGGCCATTGTACAGAATAAAAGGTCAAAATCTAAACTCTGCAAAAGAAGATGTTGAGGATAATCCATAATGCTTCTAATGATAGGCTTTCCAAGAGTTTTTCTTTAAATTGTTAATGTGATGCCCTAATGGCAGAGGAATAGACTGAATTGAGAGTTAATTTGGTTAGGGTATGGCTCATGTAAGAATTTTATCATCTTTCATTCTGAAGTATCATGTTTCATCTTAAAAATTTGTAAGACTCATGCAGTATATGTTTGTTTTAATGTAAAAATATCTAAAATTAGCAGTTAACATTTTTTAGCTCTTCTCCTCTTTCCCTACTTTTGAATTCAGCACATGTTCCATGATTGCAGAACGTTGAGTTTGTGCATTAACTTGACCCCCTCTTTCCTTTTTCTTCCAGTTGTCCAGCTTATGGTTAGTAATAGTACCCACAGGTGAGCATAGTAAGGAAGAAGCAAATGGATGAATTGTCTTCAAAGAAACTTTTAGTTCTAGTTAAGAATGATATTGGAGATAGATTAAAAAAAAGTTTGTTATAGGGTAAAAATTGCTATGTGGGCATCATGATTTGACTCTTCATATTTAAATTTAAAAATTAGATTTATGTTTCCTTACTTACTCATACAATCTTTCCTACTGCAGTAATTTTGAGAATTCATGATAAAAAAACAAAATATGTTTCTGAAAAACCTAGAAATAACTCTTTGGTTATTTGAGTTATATATATGTCAGTATTTACTTACTAGGAATTTAAAGTGAGAAATTTAAAGATATATCAACATATTAAAAATTCATTATAAGTAAACAAAAATAACACTTTTATAAAAATAACTTTTTCAAAAAGAAAATTAATGACTAGAGTGGCATTATTTTAGATTTATACAAATTTCTGTAGTGTTTGTCCTGATAGAAGATAGCTGGATTGTCATATTTGCTTCTATATCCAATCTCTTGTGATTTCACATGCATTGAAGCCTCTGGAAAAATTCCATATGTACTTGTGAGAGAAAAAAGACAAATAATATCTTTGAATTACTATGAAAATAGTTTTGACTTTGCAGAATCCCTGAAAATATTCTAGGGACTGTCAGTTTTCTGTACCACAATTTGAGAGTTGCTGCCTTAGAAACAGCATTCAGGTGGAAAAACAAACCCAAATGGATTCAATTCAGCTTCTTTGAATTATTCACTAAATATTTTCTTTCAGTTTTGTTCAATGTTTTATGTAAGTTACCATTTAATCTGTAAGTAGCTCAATAAAAATAAGCAGACCCTTGAAGCAATTTAGTAATGCCATAACAAAAATATAATTTTGTTATCTTTTAAAGAACAGAGTAATTTGAGGCAGGTATCATTTGTGGATCCAAGGGCAAGAAAATTGGAGAAGGAAATGGCTACCCACTCCAGTATTCTTGCCTGGAGAATCCCATGGACAGGAGTGCCTGGAAGGCTATAGTCCATAGGGTCACAGAGTCAGACACGACTGAGCATGCACATACATGCACGCAGAGGTGGGGCGTGGAGGACAGCAATGAACGAAATAGATGAAGATGGTCAAAAGATGCAAACATCCAGTTAAAAAATAAGTCATGAAGATGTAATGAACAGCATGATAACTATGGTTAATACTGTATTGTATATTTGAAAACTGCTGAAAGAGCAGATCTTAAAAGTCCTGATCACAAGAAAAAGAACTGTAACTCCATATGGTGATGGATGTTACCTAGACTTACTGTGGTGATCATATCACAATATATACAAATATTGAATCATGTTGCATACTTGAAACTAAAAAAAAAAAAAAAAAAAACAGGCTCAAAGCAAGAGTTGTGTCGTAGGGTTCCTTGGTTTAGCTAAAAGCAGTTAGTTTAAAAGGGAAAGCATGCTTGCTGAATCAACAGTGGCCTCTAATGGCCAGAGGAACTATAATTTCACTAATACTTTTAACAATCAAAGCATGTATTTCTTTTTTGCAGCAACATCTTGACAACTGAGTTAGTAGAAATTAATGTTAATAATATAATTGCTAGGTCAACTGTGGGTTTTTTGTATGCATTTAGAACAGTTTTTAAATTTTCAATGAAAGTATTAATGTTTTATAGGGCTTCCCAGGTAGCTTAGTGGTAAAGAATCTGCTTGCCAGTGCCAGAGACTTGCGTTCAGTCCTCGGGTCAGGAAGATCCCTGGAGAAGGAAATGACAACCCACCCCAGTATTCTTGCCTGGGAAATCCCATGGACAGAGGAACCTGTCAGGCTACAGTCCATGGGGTCACAGAGAGTCAGACATGATTTAGTGACTAACCAACAATTAATCTTCTATATTTTAAAGGAAAAGCAAAAACACCTGTTGCTTTTGGATAACTTGCTTTATGAATAATTCAGAATACTCATGTTACTTTTTCTTCTTTTTCACCTGTTTCATTCATTTAGGGAATTTTTTTGTTTGCTTGTTTTTTTTCAATGTGTTTAATTTTTTTTTCCCTCTCTCTAATCCAGGTAATCCTTCCTGATTCTTACCGCTCTCATTTTCTATTATTATTTTCCCACTGAGCAGCCCTTGCTACTCTTTATCCAATTTAAATTCTTCTTGGTGGTGGGTTAGTCGCTAAGTCCTGTCTGACTCTTGTGAATCCATGGACTGTACTCTGCCAGGTGACTCTGTCCATGGGGATTTCCCAGACAAGAATACTATTGGAGAAGGAAATGGTAACCCACTCCAGTGTTCTTGCTTGGAGAATCCCAGGGACGGGGGAGCCTGGTGGGCTGCCATCTATGGGGTTGCACAGAGTCGGACACAACTGAAGCGACTTAGCAGCAGCAGCAGCAGGCAAGAATACTGGAGTGGGTTACCATTTCCTTCTCTAGGGATCTTCCTGACCCAAGGGTCAACGCCAGGTCTCCTGCATTGATGGAGGTCTCCTGCATTGCAGGGGGAATCTTTACCAACTGAACCACCAGGGAAGCTCTTACTTGCTGCCTAATTAGGCTATTATTCATACATCATTTCTTTATTTATGCAGTATAAATTTACTGGGCTTCCCTTGTGGCTCAGCTGGTAAAGAATCTGCCTGCAATGCAGGAGACCTGGGTTTGATTCCTGGGGTGGGAAGATCCCCTAGAGAAGGGAAAGGCTACCCATTCCAGTTTTCTGGCCTGGAGAATTTTGCAAAGAGTCGGACACGACTGAGCGACTTTCATGTTCAACATTCATGAATTTAATATATCTCACATTTTTTTTAATAGTTGAAAGGGATTGAGTTAAAGGAATCACTTGTCCTTGATACACAGCAGGATATTGGTTAAACCAGAGTGAAAAACCCAGTTCTCCAAATTTCCAAACCTGCACTGGCTCATGAATCCTTTTGGTATTAAGCACAACCTGCTTTTCTTGACATTCAGAGCTCACTTTTTGGCCAACCAGTTACTATGACCTATCTCATTATTAGCTTTAGACAAGCTGCCTTTCACCACTGCTATGATCATTGCTTGTGTCCTACTCTTTTCATTTCCACCCCTTTCTACATTAGATTCATCTTACAGTCTTAGCTGAAATTTTAAATATTTACCCTAGAAAAGTAGACTTCCCTGGTGGCTCAGACGGTAAAGCGTCTGCCTGCAATGCGGGAGACCTGGGTTCGATCCCAGGGTTGGGAACATACCCTGGAGAAGGAAATGGCAACCCACTCCAGTATTTTTGCCTGGAAAATCCCATGGACAGAGGAGCCTGGTTGGCTATTGTCCATGGGGTCGCAAAGAGTCGGACACGACTGAACAACTTCACTATCTATCTATCTAGAGAAGTCAGTGTTTCTGTAATTTCTTTTATAACAGTTCTACAAATTTATTACATACTTATGATCTTATATTTGTTACATATATATATCTGTTCTATCAAGAGATGATTAAACTTTTATTTCAACAGATATTAAATTGAATGACTTTTCCCTCACTGATTGCTCATTGATTTGTAAGAAAAACATCCATCCTCCAATTTACACAGAATTTAAGAGTTTCTTTGCACATATTTTTCCTGGAAAATAAGAATGGTTTCATCTGTAAAAACTTTTAAATTACAGATACCCATTTTATAGCACTACACTTGAGATTAATAGATTAGAATTTAATACTTGAAATTCTAGACATCATCAGATCATATGCATCCTCATTTACAAATGAGAAAACTAAGACATCGAGAGGACTGATTTCCCAAGGTAACAGTTTATTAATGTTTGATTTGGCCCTGAAAGCCAGTTGGCCTGGCTTCTAGCCACTTCTTTTTAGAATATGTTGCATACATCTTAACAGTCCTTATATGTGTAATAATAGATCAGTAAGTATTAAAATACAAATTATAGTCATAGGATATGAGAATTTTCTCACCCAGAAAGATCAGTTTCTTATACCTTTTTCCTTTCTTCTCCTTTCTTCTCCATTTTTAATTAATGAAGGATACTGTTTAGAAGCAAATGTGGAAGATTTTATAGATTTTAAAATTATTGGAGACATATATTTTATGTCATGGAGCAGTATTCTGTAATTTCATATGAATCTTGTCATACATTTACATGTCATGGAGCAGTATTCTGTAATTTCATATGAACCTTGTCATACATTTACATGTACTCTACCCAACATAGATCTTTCCTTTGAATCTGTAAAGGACCTAACTGGATATCAATTAAGTTTTATATTGTATCCTCTAATTGTGTCATGATACAAGTCTTATTTTTCAGAAGAATTCTGAATATAGTTATATCTAGGAAAGGTTGATTATCCCCAATATTTATTACCACCCAAATTGAAGAAAACGTTTTCATCTACTCCCATTCTAAGGACCTGTTATTTTGAAATACTTCATCTAACAAATAGTCTTTTATTTATTAAACAGTAATAGCTACATAATTTTTCCTTGTTTTCCAAATGGAAGATATATGTTATCTGTTTTCAGTATTCCAAATGTTATTGCCAATTAAATTTTTCATTTAAAGTGAGATTCAACAAAAGTTTTTATCACCAGGGGTATAATGTTTCCAGCACAGTTTTTGAAATATTAGAAATAGATTATGGAGGGATTCCTGCCTACTCTGAAATAGCAAATAATCATGAGTGAGCTCCCCATGACCGGGATCTAAGGGTGGCCTCTAAGAGCTGAGAGCAGTCACCACAACAATCCGAAAGAAAGTGAGGACTTACAAAAAAAAGATTATGGGTTATTAAACTTTGGCTTTCAGTATAGCAACAAATGATAGTTAGAGATGGGGGATTATTATGTTTCATTTTACTGCAGTCAAAGTAAGAAAGAATGCGGGCCCAAATCAGAGTTTGAAAGTGGAAAGAATTGGGTTAATGAGGTAAATTGATAGGATAGAGTGGTGATTATATATGAAGAAAGGGTCAGGAATGTAATAATATAGAAGTATGTTGACAGCTATTGTCACCACTGGTTTAGTTTGTCTGGTTACTGAAAAGTTGTTTAAAATAGAATTAAGCTTTTTTTTTTTTTTTTTTTGCCTTTTCATTCTATTCATGGGGAGCCTGGCATGTTGCAATTCATAGGGTCGCAAAGAGTCAGACAAGACTTGGCGACTGAAAAACAACAAGAGCTCCTCTTATCCTCTCGAATAAGCTCCTATTCTGGAGGAATTTAGAGTCTCTGAAAGATTATATCTTGTTAGTCAACTAATTTATAGTCTGGACTATTACGGGAAAAAAGCCAACACTGTTTGCCATGGTAATGATTAACATTTATTGTATCAAATATCTGTTGTATTAGCCCTTTGACATGTTCATATGAAGCAGAAGATTAAAATTGATGCCTTGGTCTTAAAAATATTCTGTGGTCTTAAACACCTCTGTCTGAACAAGATAGGTTTCGAAAATGTATTAGGAAATAATTTCTTTTTCTAATTTCTCCCTGTTACAGATGATTACTGTGAATGCTTCCTTGTTTCCTAGCTCTGTGGCCAACTCATTAATAGCAGTTGGAAATGATGGACTTCAAGAAAGAGACAGAATGGTTCGAGCATGCATTGCCATTATCTGTGAACTAGGTCAGAATTATTCTTTGAGTAATAAAAATACAGTATTTTAGAAAGAATATATAACATTTTTAATGTGAATTCTTTAGGTGTTGGTTAAAAATAAGAATATGAAAAAGTAGGACATTCCTGATAGGGAAGTAGTGGACTTACTGTTTAAACAGATTATTTCAAAGAGACATTTAAATTCTACAGATTTTAAAAGTTTTACTCATCATGAAATTTAAGGTAAAGGAATTGTCCAAATTCTAGTAATTAGAATAGAATCTCTTAAAGTGTGATTCTCAGACATTAGTTAACCACACTATGTATCTTGATGTGAATGAAAAACAATTCCCTATGTATTAAAAAAAGAATTCTAAATACAGGTTTAAAGAGTTAAAAAATATGGGGAGAAAAATGGATGAATTTTTTCTGATTGTAAGGAAAGGGAGTTTTGAATTATCGAAAGAAATCAAACATTTCATCAGCTGTAGATTTTATTATAAGGAGGTAAGAAAACATGCCATGCCAGAACAAAGAAAAAATAAATATAACAAATATGATAGGTAAAGAACTTATTTATATACAGATCAGTAGGAAAAATAAGTAATTCTCAAAGAAATGCATGGCTAATCAAAGTATTTTAAAGGTTTAAAGTTAAACCTCCCTTATAACCAAATAAATATAATTTTAAATGACAAGATAAGATCATATTTTTCCCCACTGAAATGGTATAGGTTACATTCACTCTAGATAAAATAAATAAATTAATAACAAAATTTAAAGGAACAGAAGAGCCAAGCCTTTAATTGAGAGTCTAAAAAGTACTGTGCGCAATACCTGTTGGTTTAAAGAGAAAGTCAGATATTTGATCAAGAAAATTTTTAAAAATCATGAAGATTTGACTACCTATCAATAAGTGGGATTCCTGGAAAGTCATATATTCAAGTTAACTTTTCATTAGAAGATACTTTTATAATTATGCAAAACATAATGAAAATAGTGAGTGAACCCAAGAAATAGAAAAGGAGGGAAAAAAGTCAATTTTAAGATAAGCAAGAGGAAAGCAATAATAATTTTCAGTCTTAGTGAACAAGATAATTTAATCTGTGTTAATTGGAGGAAGAAAATGATAGACACTATTGTTTTAGATACACAGATTGTTTGAAAAATGCAAAGGTCAGAGAAAGAAAAGGTTAATAGGATAAGGAAGAGAATGTAATATGAATTTTGAAAAGTATGAGATGAACTTTTTATATAATTCAAAATCTTATTGAAATGAATAGATTTTAATTTCCAGTTGACTCAAAGCAGAACACGTGATGGATCACAAACCATCGAAGTACTTGATGAATTAATTGCCTCCAAAAAAGACTCATTCACTTCTGTCTTAAAATATTGTTTCAAAGAACAAATAATTCTCATACACTGTAATCAAATTGATTGTAATTTGTAATTAATTTGTAATCAAATTAAAAATGTGTAAATTTAGCAATTTTTAAAATGAAAGTAACATTTTAAATATATAAACGCACACATACCTACATAAAGTGAAATAATTAAGATGCTACTATGAGAACATTTTTGAAAAATAATAAATGGAGGGGAAGAGTTTTTTTTTTTCACATGTATTTAAAAAATCTTAAGCTAGGTTATTAAAGAAAAAATGAAAAAGAGTCAATAGTTGCTTACCCTTACACATAGAAAACTTCAGAAAGCATGCTGGGATAATTGAATAAACATTTGAAAAAAATTGAGTTTATCATTATTAAACCAGAGTCTATTTCCTGAGAGATTTAAAACTGAAATGTTCACCATGAATTCAGTTAAAGCACACACGTGTGTGTGCGTGCATACAAAGAGAATGCCTGATCTTTGAAGTAAGGGAGGAATTTCTGAGCTTAAAATCTAAAGTTATTATTAGAAGTCAGCTAAAAGATTTGAAACAGATAAAGGGCTAATCTTTCCCCTATATAAAGAACTCCTGGCAGTTGACAGGAAAGAACTTTTCAGTAAAACATGGACAAAGGATATGAAAAAACAATTCAGAAGACACTAAGAAAAAAAAATTTTGTCCATGTTTTACTGAATACTATAAAGTTTTTTCAGTCAGAAAGCTCAGTTTTAAAATAAAATCCCAGATTTCTGATTATTTTTAATTATTCCCTATGTAATATGTTAAGTTTTTCTTCTTTATTTTAGCACTTCAGAATCCAGAGGTGGTTGCCCTTCGAGGTGGACTGAACACCATCTTGAAAAATGTGATTGATTGCCAATTAAGTCGAATAAATGAGGCTCTCATTACTACAATTTTGCACCTTCTTAATCATCCAAAGACCCGACAGTATGTACGAGCTGATGTCGAATTAGAGGTAGGATCTTTAATATTCTCTTGTAATTTTAAAATATGACTTTAAATACATACTCTTACTTTGAAATTTTAAAGTTAATAGATGCAGCACAGCATTAATTATTAAACCTAAATTAACATAAGTTTGGCTTATTCCAGCAATATTTTATCACTCATTCAATTTGGTTTGAATTGAAAGAATTCTCAAGAATATTTCATCAACATGTGAAGTTTATTCATTTCTTTATTATCTGTGAAAACTTGACTGAGCAAATTTGAGCACAATTAAGGTTTCATAGACATTTACCTGGAGAAGGAAATGGCAATCCACTCCAGTGTTCTTGCCTGGAGAATCCCAGGGATGGTGGAGCCTGGTGGGCTGCTGTCTATGGGGTCGTACAGAGTCGGACATGACTGAGGCGACTTAGCAGCAGCAGCAGACATTTACCTGTTTATTTAAGAAGACAATTTCTTTTTAAGGACTGCAGTGTATTAATTGTGTGGGAATAGCTCCTGCTAATTATGTACTATTTATTTATTATACCATGCTAAAATTTTCTGAACTTGGGAGCACTTGTTGGCAACTAATGGCCATATACAATTGAAAAAAATAGAATAAATATCTTTTAAAAAACACACTGTTGTTTTTCTGTTTTTACTAATTCAGTGTTGTTTTTTCAGTTAGTCTAAAATAGTAAGGCTATTTTTCTATAATAAACTGTGTAGTAGAGTTTGGAATAAAATTATCACAAGTTGTGTTCTTTCTTTCTCTCCCCCTGTCATTTTTGGCCTTGTCTTGTAGCTTGTGGAATACTTAGTTCCCTGACCAGGGATTGAATCTGGGCCCTTGGCTGTAGAGTGCAGAGTCCTAACCTCTGAACCACCAGAGAATTCCCACAGACTATTCTTACAGTTTATTTGTGTGAATATATTCAATATTACATTGTTGTCCATTGCAGGTATTATTCAGAGTAAGCTTACTATGTTTGTATTTGGGTGTGAAATTATGCAAATTATGAAAGATTTATCGTTCCCTACTTTGCCTGTTTAGATCATTTTATGAAACTTTCTTAAATGTTATAGTTCTGGTTTTATTAGGGCTACTAGAAATATTTTGATATTATAAAATTGACATTAGCTTGTATCATTAACAAATTTCAATACAACTTTCTCCTTAATAAATGATTTTAAATACATTATTCATGGGAATCCAGTGGGAATGAGCTGGTATTTTTGATATTTCACAGTGTATTTTGCTTTAAGTGTTTTCTTTATCAAGTGGGGAAACTGCTTTTAAGATTCGAGAGATGATCACAATAAAGAAAGATGTGTATAGACCTGTTTTTTTTCTTTTACCTATATTATCGTACAGCAGATTAGCAGAGCCTTTGTGTATATGAAAAAACCCTCAAAGAATACGGTGGACTTTTTAAGTACACTACCATCTTGGCTTCTTTCTTGTTTTTTTTTACAAATGTTAGTGTTTTTTTTCTTTAACAAGATTCCCCTGGTGTAGCATAGTGATTGAGAGCATAGACTTCAGGCTTTACAGATCTGATTTTGATTTTTTTGTTCTATAACCTACTAGCTTTATGATGTGGGGCACATTATTAGCCTCTTTTGGATCCATTTTTCACTAGGTAAAATAAAATTCATGGTTTTTACTTTAATTATTGTGAAGAATAAATACTATAATAATAATGGTAATAGTAATAACAACTAGCATTCTTGTAAAGCTTATAATAAGTTAGGTAATATTTCCAAGTGTTTTACATATATTCATTCTAATCTACATAAATGTTTTAGTTAGCACTTGACACATAATTAATATTCAGTAAATACTGATTGCCTTGGATATTAAATCATTATCATTCAGTTCAGTTCAGTTCAGTTGCTCAGTCGTGTCCAACTCTTTGTGACCCCTTGAATTGCAGCACACCAGGCCTCCCTGTCCATCACCAACTCCCGGAGTTCACCCAAACTCATGTGCATCGAGTCGGTGATGCCATCCAGCCATCTCATCCTCTGTTGTCCCCTTCTCCTCCTGCCCCCAATTCCTCCCAGCATCAGGGTCTTTTCCAATGAGTCAACTCTTCGCATGAGGTGGCCAAAGTATTATCTTCTACTTTATCGTTATCTTCATCCTAGAGTTAAGAGAATCTTGTCCCCATTTTTATTAATTATATTTTTATAAATTTTCACTCTAATTTGATAACTTTTTCCTATTCTTAACATGTTCCAAATTCTGAAGCAATTCTGGATGAGTACTTAAAGATTTAAGTTCAAAACTTATGAAGTATGTAGAAAAAATACCCAGTCTCTCACTGCTGAAGAGAAAAAAAAGTTTGCTAAAATCTCTATTTATAGTTTTGGAGGTCCATTCTTTAGAAAAAGGAAAACCCAAGGTACACTCAAATCGTAACAAAATTGCAGTGGTGGCTCGGTTTAACTCGGTGATTAGAGTAAGCTGATCACTCCCTTTAATTGACCTGACTACAGAGGAAAGGGTGAACCGTCTCTAATGAAGATAACATCGCTTGGAACCTTTAATCAAATCTGCAGTGTCCATCATTCAGTCAAAAATTTGACTATGTAAATGAAAAAGGATACATGTAAAAAGTTATGACTGTGTAATTGAAAACTCAAAAGTAATTCCATAGACTCATATCCACAGGTGATTCAGATACTGCAGCCAGAGGGACAAGATTTTAAAACACCCATGACTAACTTATTAAGAAAAATGGAGAAAAAGAAGAAAATAGATAAAATAATGGAAAATTTTACCATCTAATTGGAATATGAAAAATAAATCAAATGGAGCTAGTATCAAAAAATACAATACCTGAAATTCTGAACTAGATGAAATTAAAAACTCATTTTGGACAAGAAGGTGTCATTAGTAAACTGAAAGAGAAGTCAAAAATCAAAGCATTTGCAGGTGGGTAATAGGAAGAAAATGAACAGAACAAAAGGGATAAAACATAATTGTTGTCTTTGGAAAAGAGAGAGAGAATGAGCAGAAGCAAATATCCAAAGAAACTGTGTTCAAAACTTTGTTTTTAAAACTGGTGAAACTTCATAAAGCTCAGAAAACTCAAGATACTATAAAGAAAACAACTCATAGGCACATCATGGTAAGATTGTTGAAAACCAAGATAACTAAAAATCTTAAAATCAGCTTGAGAAAAAAAGACTACTTTCAAAGGAACAAATCTGACAGCCGATTTCCCAACAGAAATAGTAGAACCAGAAGACAGTAGAATGGCATCTTTAGAGTGCAAAAGGAAATAATGCCACCTCCCCAGAGAAAATGTCTTTCAAAAACAAAGGTAAAATAAAGATTTTTTAGACTAACATAAAAAGACCCAAGGAAATCTAAAGAAACACTATTCTTTCTTGGATTCCTTGCCTTTATGTCATGAAGACTGTAATGCAGCCTATAATGAGGCACACATGAGAAGGAACTCAGCCTTGTTGATAACAATTTGCATGTTGTGAGTGAACCATCTTGAAGTGGATTCTACAGCTTTAGTCAAGCCTTGAGATGACTGTAGCCCTGACCAATATTTTCACTGTGATGTTATGATGGACCCTGAGTCATAACTGCACAGCTAAACTCTTCTAGAGTCCTAACTCACAGAAGCTATGTGAGATAATAAACATTTATTGTTATTTAAAAAATGAGACAGACACAGAGGAAGGTTAAAGGGACTCCTTGCTGCTGCTGCTGCGTCACTTCAGTCGTGTCCGACTCTGTGCAACCCCATAGACGGCAGCCCACCAGGCTCCGCCGTCCCTGGGATTCTCCAGGTGAGAACACTGGAGTGGGTTGCCATTTCCTTCTCCAATAAGGGGCTCCTTAGAACGAAAATGATCTGAGACAAGGAAATGCAAGAAAGAATGAAGGGTGGCATAAAAAGGTACACATGTGACTAAATATAAAAGACTACTCATTGCCAAAAGCAGTATTTGTAATGTCTTAAGTATTTTAAAATTCAGACCACAATATAGTCACTGCAGAGCAGGGGGGTTAGGTAAATGCATTATAGTAGTTTAAGTTCTGAAATACATGAGTTTATTAACAAGATTGCTAAATACAAAGGACAATACACAAAAATAACTTGGATTTCTTTATACTAGCAACAAAAAGAATGGAATTTATAAAATAAAGACATTTAAATAATGTTCAGAAATAAGCAACACTAACTCATAGTGTTAGAAATCTGTGTAGTCATCTTGGGGGGAGAAGAAGGAGGCTTTGATGATGCTAGTTACAGTGAGTGTGTTTAGTTTGAGAAAAATCTGTCAAACTTCACATTCGTGATTTGTGCACTGTTTAATAGGTACAATACCTGTCAATTTAAAAGTTCAAAAACTGTACATTAAAAGAAATCGTTCAAATATATTCCTTGATGATGAGTTTGAAGAAATAAGCTCTTCAAATAAGCTCTAGTTGGGATTATTAGAGATACAGAGAAGTTGGATGAATTTTAGCTTGTTAAAGGAAGAGTGCATTTTATAAGGACTCTTTTTTCTTGCTTTTTCCTTTTATTAGCGAATTTTAGCACCCTATACCGATTTTCACTACAGACATAGTCCAGATACAGCTGAAGGACAGCTAAAGTGAGTACCATGTGTGTTGCTGTTTAAAATTTTTAGATTTGCCTGATTTTGCATGTCAAGCCAGAGCAAAATGAGTTTAAGTAAATTTACTGTTTCATGGAGTTACATTGTAGTTCTCTTGTAATTAACTATGGCTTAAAAAAATTAAAAGTAAGCTTTTGGGAAATTTAAAGACTTGGAATTAGTGTCTTATTTTAATAATCTAAGGTAGGTGGCAGTAGAAATCTAGACCTTTAATCATTTCTCTGTTGTACATTTGTTGTTGTTCAGACACTAAGTCATGTCTGACTCTTTGCGACTCCATGGACTGCAGCATGCCAGGCTTTCCTGTCCTTCACTGTCTCCCGAAGTTTGCTCAAGCTCATCATGTCCATTGAGTTGGTGATGCTACCCAACCATCTCATGCTCTGTTGCCCCCTTCTCCTCCTGCCCTCAGTCTTTCCCAGCATCAGGGACTTTTTCAATGAGTCTGCTCTGCGCATCAGGTGACTATAATATTGGAACATCAGCTTCAGCATCAGTCCTTCCAATGAATATTCAGGATTGATTTCCTTTAGGATTGACTGGTTTGATGTTGCTGCCCAAGGGACTCTCAAGAGTCTTCTTCAGCCCATTGTACATATTTTTAGCATAATTACATTGAAATGCTAAAAGAATCAAATAATAATGAGTAGAATGAAGAGCTGCCTTAAATTGAGTATGCAGAAAGATAAGCCATGTAGAATTTTGAGAGTAAGGTTAATAGGGAAATAAAAGGAGATAAAGATTATTTTCCAGAAATGAAGTAGGATGATTTTTCAGAGTCTTTTGGGAGAGAAAAGCACGTGTTCGCTAGGAATGCTGGAATAATTATATTTAAATTGATTTAGAGGTCAAATAATACACTATCTGTGGAGTTTTGCCAGTGACACCGTTCCAATAAATATGCTTTCAGGTGTAGCATAGTAGGTTTGTTGAATTGCATATATACATGTTTTTTTAATTCCTCCACTAAGTTTGGGAACATTGTAAATGGGCATATTTTTGTTGTTTTTCATTTTTCTCCAGAATTAAAAATAGCGGTTTCATATCTTGAAATACCTCCATCACTGTGGATGCATTGCATGCTAACTAACATCATTTCCTGAGCTAAGAAATTAAGAATAGTTGTTCTCTAGTTAAGACTTCTCAGATTTTATTTTTGCTAAGTTATGAATTGAGATTCTTCAGCCCCTTCCTTTCTTGGCTCCCTGTGACACTTGGGCATTCTCCTTACTGATGAAGAATGTATCCATTTTCTATTGCAGCATGACAAACCATTATAAATATAATGGTTTAAAATAGCATTAGTTTATTAGTTCACAATTCAGTAGGTTAGAGGTCTGGCATGGTTCTTATCTGGAGGTTTTAGTGAAGAATCCATTTATCTCTAAGGTCACTCAGATTATTGGCAGAATTCATTTCTTGCTCTTGTACAACTGAAGTTCCTGTTTTCTTGATGTCAACTGGGGCCTTCTCTCAGCTTCTAAAGGCCACCTTCTTGTCTTGGCACATGGCACTCTCCATCTTCAAACACAACAGAAATTCCTTGAATCTTTGTGCTTTGAATCTCTCCCTGACTTCCTCTTCTCCCTCCAGCTAGAGAAAGCTCTCCAGATCAAACCTACCAGATGATCTGCATATCTTAAGGTCTGTTGGGCTGTATGATATAAACATAATCACAGTCATGGCAGTGACACCATATTCATAGGGATCCAGGGATTAAGACCTGCAGTCTTGAGAAGAAAGGGGCATTTAGAGAAGAAAGGTAGGCATTGCCTACCAGGATAAGTAAGAAATGAACCAGGGTACTTAGAGGTGTGGTTGGGTGGGAAGTATATTCCACCAAAATCCTATCTTTCCTGTTTGGTTCAATACTTCTCTTTCCTTAAGTTTCTGGAGTATGGGCAGTTTCTGTAGCATGGGTACATTATGGCTAGGGCATAAGGAAATGGATGGATTGGTTTTGTTTTGTTTTTCAATAAAGCTACCAATTTATTGAATAGGTTAGAGAATGGGTTACCAGGCAGTCAATACAAGTGTGTCACAAACATTTTTAAGATAAGGAGCACCAAAAGTTTAGTCACACAGTTATCTAATTCTCATTTCTTTCACCACCCCATGTCCCCATTTTAGCTTCTGTTACAGTCTCATGTTGATTAGTACAGCAGAGCTCAGTGTGGTTGGTCTGTATGTGGGGGGATATTTTTAACTATTTTGTTCCACTTTTATAAACTGCTTGCTTACCATTCTTTAATTTGATTTTCTTTCATTGTTCTCTATTCTTTATGTTTTTGTTTTTTCCCTTACCAACTCTCTAGATTTTTGTATTCTCAAATTGTTAAGAACTTTATTAGAAAAGTGAAAAATATGGCACAGAAAAGAAATGGGCTGTTGACAGGGTAGAGATGGTTGAGGTAACATAAAAGTGCATGATTGCTAATTAAGTAAAACTGGCCATGTGCCATACATGAACAGTATTTAACAATGTAAATAGTTCTATTGGTTAATTGATTATCATAAACTATTACATAGAAAGACACAAGTGAGATGATTGGACACCAATTATAAAAGAAGAAAGGAGCTGGTAGTAGGCCCCAGCTGATGAGAACCAAAACCTCAGTTATACAACAGCAAGAGAGTGGATTCTGCCAACAGCCTGAATGAACTTAGAAGTAAATGAGTCAGATCAGATCAGTCGCTCAGTCGTGTCCGACTCTTTGCGACCCCATGAATCTCAGCACGCCAGGCCTCCTTGTCCATCACCAACTCCCAGAGTTCACTCAGACTCACGTCCGTTGCGTCAGTGATGCCATCCAGCCATCTCATCCTCTGGCGTCCCCTTCTCCTCCTGTCCCCAATCCCTCCCAGCATCAGAGTCTTTTGCAATGAGTCAACTCTTCTCATGAGGTGGCCAAAGTACTGGAGTTTCAGCTTTAGCATCATTCCTTCCAAAGAAATCCCAGGGCTGATCTCCTTCAGAATGGACTGGTTGGATCTCCTTGCAGTCCAAGGGACTCTCAAGAGTCTTCTCCAACACCACAGTTCAAAAGCATCAATTCTTCGGCGCTCAGCCTTCTTCACAGTCCAACTCTCACATCCATACATGACCACTGGAAAAACCATAGCCTTGACTAGATGGACCTTTGTTGGCAAAGTAATGTCTCTGCTTTTGAATATGCTATCTAGGTTGGTCATAACCTTCCTTCCAAGGAGCAAGCGTCTTTTAATTTCATGGCTGCAGTCACCATCTGTAGTGATTTTGGAGCCCAGAAAAATAAAGTCTGACACCGTTTCCACTGTTTCCCCATCTATTTCCCATGAAGTGATGGGACCTGATGCCATGATCTTTGTTTTCTGAATGTTGAGCTTTAAGCAAACTCTTTCACTCTCCACTTTCACTTTCATCACCAGGCTTTTTAGTTCCTCTTCACTTTCTGCCATAAGGGTGGTGTCATCTGCATATCTGAGGTTATTGGTATTTCTCCCAGCAATCTTGATTCCAGCTTGTGTTTCTTCCAGCCCAGCATTTCTCATGATATACTCTGCATAGAAGTTAAATAAACAGGGTGACAATATACAGCCTTGACAAACTCCTTTTCCTATTTGGAACCAGTCTGCTGTTCCATGTCCAGTTCTAACTGTTGCTTCCTGACCTGCATACAAATTTCTCAAGAGGCAGATCAGGTCGTCTGGTATTCCCATCTCTTTCAGGCTTGTCCACAGTTTATTGTGATCCACACAGTCAAAGGCTTTCGCATAGTCAACAAAGCAGAAATAGATGTTTTTCTGGAACTCTCTTGCTTTTTCCATGATCCAGCGGATGTTGGCAATTTGATCTCTGGTTCCTCTGCCTTTTCTAAAACCAGCTTGAACATCAGGAAGTTCACGGTTCACATATTGCTGAAGCCTGGCTTGGAGAATTTTGAGCATTACTTTACTAGCGTGTGAGATGAGTGCAATTGTGTGGTAGTTTGAGCATTCTTTGGCATTGCATTTCTTTGAGATTGGAATGAAAACTGACCTTTTCCAGTCCTGTGGCCACTGCTGAGTTTTCCAAATTTGCTGGCATATTGAGTGCAGCACTTTCACAGCATCGTCTTTCAGGATTTGGAATAGCTCAACTGGAATTCCATCACCTCCACCAGCTTTGTAGTGATGCTTTCTAAAGCCCACTTGACTTCACATTCCAGGATGTCTGGCTCTAGGTCAGTGATCACACCATCGTGATTATCTGGGTCGTGAAGATCTTTTTTGTACACTTCTTCTGTGTAGTCTTGCCATCTCTTCTTAATATCTTCTGCTTCTGTTAGGTCCATACCATTTCTGTCCTTTATCGAGCCCATCTTTGCATGAAATGTTCCCTTGGTATCTCTAATTTTCTTGAAGACATCCCTAGTCTTTCCCATTCTGTTGTTTTCCTCTATTTCTTTGCATTGATCGCTGAAGAAGGCTTTCTTATCTCTTCTTGCTATTCTTTGGAACTCTGCATTCAGATGCTTATATCTTTCCTTTTCTCCTTTGCTTTTTGCTTCTCTTCTTTTCACAGCTATTTGTAAGGCCTCCCCAGACAGCCATTTTGCTTTTTTGCATTTCTTTTCCATGGGAATGGTCTTGATCCCTGTTTCCTGTACAATGTCATGAACCTCATTCCATAGTTCATCAGGCACTGTATCTATCAGATCTAGGCCCTGAAATCTATTTCTCACTTCCACTGTATAAACATAAGGGATTTGATTTAGGTCATACCTGAATGTTCTAGTGGTTTTCCCTACTTTCTTCTATTTAAGTCTGAATTTGGCAATAAGGAGTTCATGGTCTGAGCCACAGTCAGCTCCTGGTCTTGTTTTTTCTGACTGTATAGAGCTTCTCCATCTTTGGCTGCAAAGAATATAATCAGTCTGATTTCAGTGTTGACCATCTGGTGATGTCCATGTATAGAGTCTTCTCTTGTGTTGTGGAAGAGGGTGTTTGTTATGACCAGTGCATTTTCTTGGCAAAACTCTGCCCTGCTGCATTGCGTATTCCAAGGCCAAATTTGCCTGTTACCCCAGGTGTTTCTTGACTTCCTACTTTTGCATTCCAGTCACCTATAATGAAAAGGACATCTTTTTGGGGTGTTAGTTCTAAAAGGTCTAGTAGGTCTTCATAGAACCGTTCAACTTCGGATCGGATTCTTCAGCGTTACTGTTTGGGGCATAGACTTGGATTACTGTGATATTGAATGGTTTGCCTTGGAAACAAACAGAGATTATTCTGTCGTTTTTGAGATTGCACCCAAGTACTGCATTTCGGACTCTTTTGTTAACCATGATGGCTACTCCATTTCTTCTGAGGGATTCCTGCCCGCAGTAGTAGATATAATGGTCATCTGAGTTAAATTCACCCATTCCAGTCCATTTCAGTTCCCTGATTCCTAAAATGTTGACTTTCACTCTTGTCATCTCTTGTTTGACCACTTCCAATTTGCCTTGATTCATGGACCTGGCATTCCAGGTTCCTATGCAATATTGCTCTTTACAGCATCGGACCTTGCTTCTATCACCAGTCACATCCACAGCTGGGTATTGTTTTTGCTTTGGCTCCATCCCTTCATTCTTTCTGGAGTTATTTCTCCACGGATCTCCAGTAGCATATTGGGCACCTACTGACCTGGGGAGTTTCTCTTTCAGTATCCTATCATTTTGCCTTTTCATACTGTTCATGGGGTTCTCAAGGCAAGAATACTGAAGTGGTTTGCCATTCCCTTCTCCAGTGGACCACATTCTGTCAAATCTCTCCACCATGACCCGCCTGTCTTGGGTTGCCCCACGGGCATGGCTTAGTTTCATTGAGTTAGACAAGGCTGTGGTCCTAGTGTGATTAGATTGACTAGTTTTCTGTGAGTATGGTTTCAGTGTTTTTGCCCTCTGATGCCCTCTTGCAACACCTACCGTCTTACTTGGGTTTCTCTTACCTTGGGTGTGGGGTATCTCTTCACGGCTGCTCCAGCAAAGCGCAGCCATTGCTCCTTACCTTGGAGGAGGAGTATCTCCTCACCGCGGCCCTTCCTGACCTTCAATGTGGGGTAGCTCCTCTAGGCCCTCCTGCGCCCACGCAGCCAATAATACCTAATTATTTAATAATATTAGTGAATATACAGCTTGTTGAGCTTGCTTGGTAGAGTAAGTAGAATAAGCTTGCTCAGATAAGTTTGGGACAAGACTCTTGAAGTAAAGAGAACACATGTAGTAACAGAGGTTTATGTGGTAATTTTCTTTGCTAAAGGGCAGTCTTTTGACAGAGATGCTTCTTAAGCAGGCTGGTGGTGTTGCCAGTGCTTACAGGTGTTAGTGAGCTATCTAAGAATAGTTTTCAGAAAGAGCAGGAAAAGTAGAACTCAGAAAAGCAGAATTTATAATTTGTTTTAAAACGTGAATTTCACATGTGGGAAGGCGTGATCAGTACATAATTGAGTAATTTGCTTTGAGGTAGATCTTATCTTTATTTTTTTTAATTATTTTTAATTTCCTATGTAATACTTAAATATTAAGTAGTGATAGCTGTTACTCTGATATAGTAATAGGGCAAAACTTACTTTTTATTTAAACATTTAATTTGTTTGACTCTACCCCCACCCCATCCAACAGAGAAGACAGAGAAGCAAGGTTTCTAGCCAGTAAAATGGGAATCATAGCAACATTCCGGTCATGGGCAGGTAAGTTCCTCTGTGTCACTTTGTAACATATAAGACAAACTTGACTATTTTTTCAAATGTTAACTTATTGTAGCATCTCATTTATATGTTAGCATGGTCTTTTTTTATGTGTTATCATTAGAACCAAGAGGGGTTTAATACACAGTATTAAAATTGACCATTTGTAAGTCAACATGCTGATGATAACCTAGGCATTTAAATAAAAAATTTGAACATCATCTGTACCAAAAAAGATTTTAAGAATGTTAGTTGAATACATAGCTAAAGTTTCTTACCTTAAAGTATAATGTAGAATGTTGTAAATACCTAATAAGCAAGATAGTAGTCCCAAATACCTTTCCTTTTGTTTCTTTATTTTGTTTTGGGATGTGTTCTTTAAATTTCTTATTGAAATATAGTTGATATATAATGTGCTTCTGGTGTATAGCAGAGTGATTCAGATAGAGAGAGAGAGAGATATATATATATATTCTTTTTCATATTCTTTCCATTATTGTTTGTTATAATGAATATAGTTGTCTGTGCTATACCTATATTGTAGGACCTTGTTTATTTTATATATAGCAGTGTGTATCTATAAATCCCAACTCCTAATTTATTGCTCCCTCACTTCTTTTCCCCCTTGGTAACCATATGTTTGTTTTCTCTGTTTGCAAGTCTGTTTATGATTTCATAAATAAGTTCATTTGTATCATATTTTAGATTCCACATATAAGTGATATCATATGGTATTTGTCTTTGTCTGACTTCATTTAGTATGATGATAATCTGTAGGTCCATTTGTGTTGCTACATATGCCATTATTTTATTCTATATTATAGCTGAATAATATTTCATTTTATATATATACCACATCTTCTTTATCCGTTCATCTGTTGATGGACATTTAAGTTGCTTCTGTGTCTTAACTATTAAAATAGTGCTGCGGTGAACACTGGGGTGGATGTATCTTTTCACATTACAGTTTTCTCTGGATATATGTTCAGGAGTGGAATTCCAGGATCATATGGTAACTCTATTTTTAGTTTTTAAGGAAACCTCCATACTATTTTCTATAATGGCTACATTAATTTACATTCCTGCCAATAGTGTGAGAGGCTTTCTGTTGCTCCACAGCCTCTCCGGTGTTTATTATTTGTAGACTTTTTAATGATGGGCATTCTGACTGGTGTGAGGTGATAACCTCATTGTAGTTTTGATTTGTATTCGTCTAATAATAATTAGTGATGTTGAACATCTTTTTGTGTCCCTATTGACCATCTGCATGTGTTATTGGAAGACATATCTACTTAGGTCTTCTTCCTTTTTTTTTTTTTATTAGATTGCTTTGTTTTTTTGTTACTGTGTTGTGTGAGCTGTTTAGATATTTTGGAAGTTAATCCCTTGTCAGTTGCATCATTTGCAAATACTTTCTCCCATTCTGTAAGTTGTCCTTTCATTTTGTTTAAGGTTTCCTCTCTATGTAAAAGCTTAAAAATTTGATTAGGTCTCATTTGTCCATTTTTGCTTTTTTTGTAAAAATTTTTTTATTGGAGTACAGTTTAAATACAGTGTTGTGTTAGTTTCAGGTGTACAGCAAAGTGAATCAGTTATACATATATCCACTTTAAAAAAAAATTTTCTTCTCAAATAGGCCATTACAAAGTATTGACCAGTGTTCCCTGTGCTATACAGTAGGTTATTATTAGTTATCTGTTTTATACATCAGATCAGATCAGATCAGTCGCTCAGTCGTGTCCGACTCTTTGCGACCCCATGAATCTCAGCACGCCAGGCCTCCCTGTCCATCACCAGCTCCCGGAGTTCACTGAGACTCACGTCCATCGAGTCAGTGATACCATCCAGCCATCTCATCCTCTGTCGTCCCCTTCTCCTCCTGCCCCCAATCCCTTCCAGGTTCAGAGTCTTTTCCAATGAGTCAACTCTTCTCATGAGGTGGCCAAAGTACTGGAGTTTCAGCTTTAGCATCATTCCTTCCAAAGAAATCCCAGGGCTGATCTCCTTCAGAATGGACTGGTTGGATCTCCTTGCAGTGCAAGGGACTCTCAAGAGTCTTCTCCAACACCACAGTTCAAAAGCATCAATTCTTCGGCGCTCAGCATTCTTCACGGTCCAACTCTCACATCCATACATGACCACTGGAAAAACCATAGCCTTGACTAGATGGACCTTTGTTGGCAAGTAATGTCTCTGCTTTTGAATATGCTATCTAGGTTGGTCATAACCTTCCTTCCAAGGAGCAAGTGTCTTTTAATTTCATGGCTGCAGTCACCATCTGTAGTGATTTTGGAGCCCAGAAAAATAAAGTCTGACACCGTTTCCACTGTTTCCCCATCTATTTCCCATGAAGTGATGGGACCTGATGCCATGATCTTTGTTTTCTGAATGTTGAGCTTTAAGCAAACTCTTTCACTCTCCACTTTCACTTTCATCACCAGGCTTTTTAGTTCCTCTTCACTTTCTGCCATAAGGGTGGTGTCATCTGCATATCTGAGGTTATTGGTATTTCTCCCAGCAATCTTGATTCCAGCTTGTGTTTCTTCCAGCCCAGCATTTCTCATGATATACTCTGCATAGAAGTTAAATAAACAGGGTGACAATATACAGCCTTGACGTACTCCTTTTCCTATTTGGAACCAGTCTGTTGTTCCATGTCCAGTTCTAACTGTTGCTTCCTGACCTGCATACAAATTTCTCAAGAGGCAGATCAGGTCGTCTGGTATTCCCATCTCTTTCAGGCTTGTCCACAGTTTATTGTGATCCACACAGTCAAAGGCTTTCGCATAGTCAGTAAAGCAGAAATAGATGTTTTTCTGGAACTCTCTTGCTTTTTCCATGATCCAGCGGATGTTGGCAATTTGATCTCTGGTTCCTCTGCCTTTTCTAAAACCAGCTTGAACATCAGGAAGTTCACGGTTCACATATTGCTGAAGCCTGGCTTGGAGAATTTTGAGCATTACTTTACTAGCGTGTGAGATGAGTGCAATTGTGTGGTAGTTTGAGCACTCTTTGGCATTGCCTTTCTTTGGGATTGGAATGAAAACTGACCTTTTCCAGTCCTGTGGCCACTGCTGAGTTTTCCAAATTTGCTGGCATATTGAGTGCAGCACTTTCACAGCATCATCTTTCAGGATTTGGAATAGCTCAACTGGAATTCCATCACCTCCACCAGCTTTGTTTGTAGTGATGCTTTCTAAGGCCCACTTGACTTCACATTCCAGGATGTCTGGCTCTAGGTCAGTGATCACACCATCGTGATTATCTGGGTCGTGAAGATCTTTTTTGTACACTTCTGTGTAGTCTTGCCATCTCTTCTTAATATCTTCTGCTTCTGTTAGGTCCATACCATTTCTGTCCTTTATCGAGCCCATCTTTGCATGAAATGTTCCTTTGGTATCTCTGATTTTCTTGAAGAGATCCCTAGTCTTTCCCATTCTGTTGTTTTCCTCGATTTCTTCGCATTGATTGCTGAAGAAGGCTTTCTTATCTCTTTTTGCTATTCTTTGGAACTCTGCATTCAGATGCTTATATCTTTCCTTTTCTCCTTTGCTTTTTGCTTCTCTTCTTTTCACAGCTATTTGTAAGGCCTCCCCAGACAGCCATTTTGCTTTTTTGCATTTCTTTTCCATGGGGATGGTCTTGATCCCTGTTTCCTGTACAGTGTCACGAACCTCATTCCATAGTTCATCAGGTACTCTATCAGATCTAGGCCCTGAAATCTATTTCTCACTTCCACCGTATAATCATAAGGGATTTGATTTAGGTCATACCTGAATGGTCTAGTGGTTTTCCCTACTTTCTTCTATTTAAGTCTGAATTTGGCAATAAGGAGTTCATGGTCTGAGCCACAGTCAGCTCCTGGTCTTGTTTTTTCTGACTGTATAGAGCTTCTCCATCTTTGGCTGCAAAGAATATAATCAGTCTGATTTCAGTGTTGACCATCTGGTGATGTCCATGTATAGAGTCTTCTCTTGTGTTGTTGGAAGAGGGTGTTTGTTATGACCAATGCATTTTCTTTGCAAAACTCTATTAGTCCTTGCCCTGCTGCATTACGTATTCCAAGGCCAAATTTGCCTGTTACTCCAGGTGTTTCTTGACTTCCTACTTTTGCATTCCAGTCACCCATAATGAAAAGGACATCTTTTGTATACATAGATGTTTAAACATTTTATACATACATGTTTTATACATAGTAGTGTAGATATGTCAATCCTGGTCTTCCAATTTATCCCCACCTCCATCCCCTGGTAACCATAAGTTTGTTTTCTACGTCTATGACTTGACTTTACTTCTGTTTTGTAAGTAAGTTTATTTGTATCCTGTCCCCTTTTCTTTAGATTGCACATGTAAGCAATATCATATCTGTCTTTCTGTGTCTGAATTACTTCACTCAGCATGACAGTCTCCAGGTTCATCCACGTTGTTGCAAATGGCATTATTCTTTCTTTTTATTGCAGTAGTAGTGCATTGTATATATGTACCACATATTCTTGGTATATCATGTTCTTAGTTTGTGAAAATGACTATGCTATCCAAAGCAATCTACAGATTCAGTGCAATCTCTGTCAAATTACCAATGGCATTTTTCTCAGAACTAGAACAAAAATTTGTATGAAAACACAAAAGGCCCTGAATAGTGAAAGCAATTTTGAGAAAGAAAAAAAGGAGCTAGAGGAATTAGTCTCCCTGACTTCAGACTAGCCTACAAAGCTACATTTATCAAAATGGTATGGTATTGGCACAAAAACAGAAATATATAATCAATAGGAAAGGATAGAAAGCCCAGAAATAAACCCACTCACCTATGATCAATTAATCTATGACAAAGGAGGCAAGAATATGCAGTGGAGAAAAGATAGTTTCATCAATAAGTGGTTGGTGCTAGGAAACTGGACAGCTACATATAAAAGAATGAAATTAGAGCATTCTTTGCACCATACACAAAAATAAATTCAAAATGGATTAAAGACCTCTAAGGCCAGACACTATAAAACTCTTAGAGGAAAATATAGGCAGAACACCCTTTTACCCAAATCACAGCCTGATCTTTTAAAAAAATTTTTTATTCATTTCTCCTAACGTAGTGAAAAAAACAAAACAAACCCAAATAAACAAATGGGATCTAATTTAACTTAAAAGCTTTTATACAGCCAAGGGAACCATAAACAACAGAAAGGCAGCCCTCAGACTGGGAGAAAATATTTGCAAATGAAGCAACTGTCCAAGGGATTCATCTCCAAAATATATAAATGATTCATGCAACTCAATATTAAAGACCCAAATGAAATGACTCAATCAAAAAATGGGTGGAAGGTCTAAATAAACATTTCTCCAAAGAAGACATACAGATGGCCAAAAAGCAGGTGAAAAAATGCTCAATATCATTAGGAAATGCAAATCAAAACTACAGTGAGGTATCACCTAACACTGATCAGAATGGCATTGTTAAAGAATCTGTAGGCAGTAAATGTAGAGAAGGTGTGGAGAAAACGGACCCCTCCTACACTGTTACTGGGAATGTAAATTGAAACAGCCACGATCGGAGAACCATATGGAGATTCCTTAAAAAACTAAAAATATCGATAGAGCTACCATATGATGTAGCAAGCCCACTCCTGGGCATATACCCAGAGAAAGCCATATTTTTGCTTTTATTTTTATTGCTGAGCAGTCCAGAATTTCTTGAGAACCTTTTTGAATGTAATTTAAATGGTAAAATTATTGATAATCTCTACTTGGTTGGAAATTCAGAGAATGTTTGAAGTATACTATCACTTATGATGATCAAATAATATAATAGTGTAATTTAGCTTTGAAAAATGTCACATTTTGTATTATGAATACATCTTTTGAAATTCAAATCAGTAATTTTTTTTATCCTTTATAGGTATTATTAATTTATGTAAACCTGGAAACTCTGGGATTCAGTCTCTAATTGGAGTACTTTGCATTCCAAATATGGAAATAAGGGTAGGTAAAAATTACTCTGTATCAGAATTTTAGTGGAGGAAATTAATTGGAGAAAAGTTTCAGGTGGTGTTTTTTCTCATGAATTGTTAATCTGTATCACAGAACATTTTAAAAATAGAGGAATAAATATTTATGACTTAGTTGTACACTAAGGAATATGAATCATTTGAAACAATGCTGTTGTTAGGAACTATGGATGTATTAAAATTATATTAAAATATGACATTAATTATGCCTTTTCTTTCTTTGAAATTAACTATGCTTTATTTAATAAAAGGTATAGACATTTCACAGGGGCATTCTCATTGTAAAAGTTTCAAGCAATACAGAAAACTATACTTAGGGAAAAGTAAGCATAGTAGTTATGCAACTTATGCCTTCTAACTTTTATTTTTATGTTATGAGCAATGGTTTTGATTAAAATTGGGGTACTTACATGCTTAATTATTAGACATAGCCCTAAATTATTAGGGCTTTCCTGGTGGCTCAGATGGTAGAGAATCTGCCTGCAATGCAGGAGACCCAGGTTCTCTCCCTGAGTTGGGAAGGTCCCCTGGATAAGGAAATGACAATCCACTCTAGTTTTCTTGCCTGGAGAATTCCATGGGCAGAGGAGCCTGGCGGGCTACAGTCTGTGGGGTCGCAGAGAATCAGACACAACTGAGTAACTAACACTTCACTTTCTAAATTATTAATGTATACGAATTGTATAAAACAGCTAAAACAGGTTGAAATTAGAGGGAAAGAAATTAACTCTTCACAAGGTTCTTCCTTTTCCCGTTCTACGTTTTTCTATTAATGTTCAAAGGAACAAAACTTGCCCCCCTGTTTCTAATTATTAGTACAAATATTAGCTAGAGGTGCCTTGCTTAAAATGTGAACTAAAAATAAAAGCATCTAAACCATGGAAGGATGTAATTAAGGATGGAAAGATCTATAAGCAGGGAACTAAAGGTTCCAATTCAGTTGACTTCTTACTCAGCAAAAAAACATGCTCTTTTGAGTTTGGCCAGACTGAGGTTTGACTCCTGATTTTATTATTTATAGTTCCATGACCTTAGGCAAATTATTTTAAAACTTTAAATCTATTTCTTCATGTCTACAATGGGGATAATACAAGATTTATTGAAAAAGTTACATCATGTATATGTAGTAAGCATTCAGTACTTTTCTCTAATATAGGCAGATACAGTAGTTTTCTAAAATATAGTAGTTCTGTTTTTACCAATTTTTAAATCTGTGAATAGGACATTTAAAAATTTTTAAGTAAAGATTTATTCCGTAAAAACAAATGAACTGTATTTTTTTTTTTTTTTTTTACTTTCAGCGAGGTCTCCTTGAAGTGCTTTATGATATATTTCGTCTTCCTCTACCTGTTGTGACTGATGAGTTCATAGAAGCACTGCTCAGTGTAGGTAAGTATTGAAGTGCATTCACTGTTCATATATTGTAATTCTTTAAATGACTTACCTAATAGAGGCAGAATCCCTCGAAGGGAAAATACTAAAATAAGTATTGAATATCACTTTCTTTTCTTATTGCATATTTGTGGCATGAAATTAATATAAAAATAAAATCTCAGGTGAACTTCTAAAAAGAAATTTTAATTTCTTCTCTGTCATCCTAATTCCTGAAATTAGCAGTGAAATTAATAATAGAAGGATGGATCAAGAAAGGAAGAGAGGAGATAATAAGAAACCTTTTGCAATTCTCAAATTAGATTATTTGATTTTTTAAATTTTATTTTAGCTAAATGACTCTAAACCCTTGAATGAAGAAAGTTAAAGTTAGATTTATGTAAACCTTTCATTTACAGAAATCATTTTTTTCTGTACGCCTTTTTGAGTCTTTTTCTTTTCTCTTTTTTTAGCCAACAGTTAAAATTATTTATAGCCTGGTTGTATGCTATGCTGTGCTAAATTGCTTCAGTCGTGTCTGACCCTTTGCGACCCTATGGAGTGTAACCTGCCAGGCTCCTCTGTCCATGGATAGCTTGTTTAGCTGATGGTTATTTAAAGTGTTTCATTGATGTATTATTTTCTTCTATCTAAATTTATTTTAGATCCAGGTAGATTCCAAGACAGTTGGAGGCTTTCAGATGGCTTTGTAGCAGCTGAGGCAAAAACTATTCTTCCTCATCGTGCCAGATCCAGGTAGAATTTAAGTACAGAAATAATTCAGATTTATTACAGTTGCTATTGTTATGTTCAATTTTCTAGTGTATGAAACAAGATTTAAAATTTTCTGTGCTGTGTTTATTTCCAGGCCAGACCTCATGGATAATTATTTGGCACTGATACTCTCAGCATTTATTCGTAATGGACTTTTAGAAGTAAGAATTATAAACCTTCTTCTATTTTATTTTCTCTAGCAGTTCTTTCAGAGCAACAAACATGATGCATAGGTGTGTTCATGTATGCTATTTTGCAACTGTGATATTTTCTTTTTATTTTCAAAGGGTTTGGTTGAGGTAATAACAAACAGTGATGACCATATCTCAGTTAGAGCCACCATCCTTTTAGGAGAACTTTTACATATGGTAAGTTTAACAACTTTTGATAATGTTTTGTACATTAATGTTTTAATTTATGAAACAAGGCTATTTTAACAGTGTTACTTTGCATTATCTCAAAAACATAAGTTTGCATTTATTTGGATATATATCTTTGCATTACAAAGAACCCTTGATACTTTGTATCATATATATATAGGCTAGTGTTTTAAATGGAAAAAATGTAAAGTACTGAATACTCACTTTCAATGTTGACATTTTGAGTTCATAAATATCTTTCTTTAGAATCTTTAGAATGACTTCCTACCTAAAAATTACAGAATTACAAAACTATAGATATTACTTCACTCAGCTAGGGATCGAATTGATAACAGTAAGTGCCTAAATTTTAGAAAACTTTGTGAAGGAAAAATCTAAATATAACTGCCTTATTTGAACATGTACTTCTCTGTAAACTTGTCAGTTGAGGTTTGTTTTGAAAGGTGGGAATCTTTTTTGGGGGGACATGGTTTTATGACATCAGTAACTTGTGGAAACAAGGAGCTAGCCAAGTGATCTGATCATTTTCAATACTTAGCAGATGAAGTAGTGAGGGTACTCTGACCATTTACAAATTCAAAATTTATATTTCTAAGTCTGTTAGTTAACAAGTGTGAAAGTCGCTCAGTCATGTCCAACTCTTTGCAACCCCATGGACTGTAGCCTGCCAGGCTCCTCTGTCCATGGAATTCTCCAGGCCAGAATACTGGAGTGGGTAGCCGTTCCCTTCTCCAGGGGATCTTCCCAACCCAGGGATTGAACCAGGTCTCCTGCATTGCAAGTGTATTCTTTACCATTTGAGCCACCAGGGAAGCCCATTAGTTAATAAAATACTAACTAAAAAGAACCACTCTGAACTCATTAAGGAAGAAGTAACCCTATGGGAAATCATTTGAAATTATGTTATGGCTTGTTATTACTGTCAGATTATTTTTTGTTTTTATAGTTGTGTTTGGCCCCTTCCATCACCAGGGTTTTTTCTATATAGAAGTTCAGCTTTGTGAGTGAGGAAAAGAAAATTAAGCAGTTTAATGATAACTGTCTTGTTTATCAGTAAGTTATTTAGCCACTTGCTCTGTTAAGCCCATCTATGAAAGAATTAATATTGCAGGTTTTGTTTGGAAAGCAAAAGGCAAGTTTCTTATTTTAAAGATTGTTGGAATTATGAGACAAACCTCTTTTGAGGAGCTGGCTTTTAAACCTAAGAGATAAACTTGTAAATTATGATACTGCATCCAGCATTTTAAATTTTACTTTTAACATAACATTATAGCACTGAATCTAAGTTTTGACCTACCATCCTTTTAAATTATTTAAGAATTGAGTTTAATTGGGTACCACTTAAGATTATAAATTAAAGTTAAGATTAAGGATCTATGGAATTTAGAGTTTTATTAATGTAATCTGAGCCTTTATCCTTGTATTTGTTACATGTCATCCTTGATGAAAGCAAATAAGATAAAAATAATAAGTATATATCAGAAAGTAAATAATTAACTCTGTGGCTAACATAAAATACTCTTTTTTAACTTTTTATAAAATACTATTTTTCATTTTAGGCAAACACAATTCTTCCTCATTCACATAGCCATCATTTGCACTGCCTGCCAACCCTAATGAATATGGCTGCATCCTTTGATATCCCTAAGGAAAAGAGATTGTAAGTATCCAAGTTCTAGCAAAGCTTGTGCGTAGTATATTTAATACTCACTTAGATGTCCTTATCTTCTTTTTAAGAAAGTAGTATATATAGGTTATTCCTGAGATTTCTTTTAGGGAAGCCTTTGGATAAGAGGAAAATTTGTAGTTTTTTAAAAATAATTTGTATTTTAGGCTACCAAGTATTTTGGCTTGGTAAAGTCAACCTTTTCTCATGTGTTTCTGGACGACATAAAATTTCTACTGGATCAGTCAAAATATTGGGATTGAGAGTTTTTTGGACAGTTGTATGTTTTGAGCAACAATTCAGTCTCTTTCTCAATGTCTAAATTAAATCAGATTAAAGCACAAAGACTAACAGTGTAATTTTTTTAATGGGTTAAAAATGTTGAGAAAAAAATGTTGGAATTTAGTAGCCCATACTTTAGGCATCGAAGTAAGCTAAACTCTTAGTGCTGAAGGAAATACTGCAAATATAGAATTTATAAACTAAAGTATGGTAATACAGCTGTAACTCTGCTGGAATTTGAGGACTAATAATAAAATATAATTTAAAGTGTAAGGTAGAGGAGCTTGATTGTATAGTGATAGTAGGAATCTTTTTTCATCTGATAAAGATTATGTCTAGTCCAGGGATGTCTTTTTTTTTCTCTCTTTATGATCAGAAAAATTTATATATTTAGGCTTCATTTTTTTTTTCCGTAATGTTTTAAAATGTTGTTCATTAGCTTAGTCAGAAACAGGAATTTTTGTTAAGTTATACTACAATTCTCAAAAGTTTAGTTAGCTTTATTAATTTAAAAGTACCTATAAGGGCTTCACTATAAATAAATAGTATTTTTTTATTAATTTAAAATCTACCAATGAGAATACTATTATTTAACAGATTGAAGTTGTATTATAAACTGAGGGCATTAGGGATCATCAGTTCTGACTTCAGGCTTAACATTGGTATTGGTAGCATTCAGTTCTTATTTTAGTAGTTTTCTTCATGGAAAAAATGTACTTTCTCAAAGCCTGGTAGACCTGAACTCTTTGAGTCAGCTTATGGCCATGGATTTTAGCATTCATCAGGAATTCAAATTTACCTTCAAAATTCCAATGATAATAGAATTTTTTTTTTAGCTTGGTAAGCTGTCTTTACTGATAAGTACTTGCCAATCTGGGCACATCTCAAAGTTTTTAAATTTTGAATCCAGTTTGTATTTATTACAATTTCTGAAGTTGAGACTTGACTGCCACCAGATTCTTGAAAACTGTACTTTTTATATACCACAAAAAGGGAATTAAAAATAATTTTTAAAAGGATTCCATTTACATTTACAGATTAGTAGGTAAAATAGAGACTGTTCAGTTAATATTGGTTATCCAACCTCATACCTTAAACAAAAATCAGTTTCATATGGATCAAGGCCTTAAATGTGAAAAGCAGAGTTTTAAAATAAGAAAATATATAAAACTTCAGTTTGGATCTTGAGGAGGGAGTTCTTAAAACTAACATACGACTGTACCACCACCACTATAAGAAAAAATTAGTATGTTTTGATGAATCTGAATAATTAGTGTTTCTTCATACAAATCAGCAGTGTTCTTGGTTTTTTTTTTTCTTTGTGGTTCCAAATTTGATTAAATCATTTACTTTTTAGTAACAGTATCTAGCCTGCATTCATGTAAGTTTCAATAGAATAGTTTACCAAAGTGATCTCTTTAAAATTATGCTATCCCTGCTACAGTATTAATTGAATTTTTTTCCTCATTTAGGCGAGCCAGTGCAGCTTTGAACTGTTTAAAACGCTTCCATGAAATGAAAAAACGAGGACCTAAACCTTATAGCCTTCATTTAGATCACATTATTCAGAAAGCAATTGCAACACATCAGAAACGGGATCAGTATCTCCGAGCTCAGAAAGATATATTTGTTCTTAAGGTACTGATGCAGAAGATGCGATTTTTACTTTAATTTCGTAATTCTTAACCTCTGTATTTTAGTAGGCATATACATGCTTGAGTTAGCACTTTTATTCATGCATATGGATTTTCAAAAAGCTTCTAATAAGTTTTATCATGATTGGACAGTTGAGCTGAGTTTTTATAACTTTTTGAAGAACCTTGATAATTCTCCTTTTTTTTTTTTTCAAAGTCAGAGATGGTGATGATGTATTTGCAAAGACTTTATCTCATAAAAATTTAAAGTTTTCCTTTCAGTTTAATTGCTCAGTCATGTCCTACCCTTTGCCGACCCCATGCACTGCAGCAAACCCGGCCCCCCTGTGCATCACCAACTCACGAAGTTTACTCAAACTCGTGTCCATTGAGTTGGTGATACCATCCATCTCATCCTCTGTCGTTCCCTTCTCCTGTCTTCAATCTTTCCCAGCATCAGGGTCTTTGTAAATGAGTCAGTTCTTCACATCAGGTGGCCAAAGTATTGGAGCTTCAGCATAAGTCCTTAAATGAAAAATTTTTCTTTTTGTTTTTAAAATTGCAACGGTTTTTTGATGTAAGGCCAGTTTTTCTTAATTTTTCTTATTACTTTCTGGTGATTTAGGATACAGAGGAAGCTCTTCTAATGAACCTTAGAGACAGCCAAGTCCTTCAACATAAAGAGAATCTTGAATGGAATTGGAATCTTATTGGGACCATTCTTAAGGTATGATAGGATACTTCTTGATAATGGCTTGATTGTTTTCATTATATTATTCATTGCAATTTATCATAATTATATGTTTAGGAATTAATAAGTACATAATACAACATTTTATGTTTTTCTAGTGGCCAAATGTAAATCTAAGAAACTATAAAGATGAACAGTTGCACAGGTATGTAAGAACTGTTTTACATTTAAATATAAAGAACTCAAATTTGAATTATATTATGCCTGATACCTGTTAAAAGTAGTAATTGACGTTTTAAACATACATTGTTACTTTTTAATAGTTGGTATTCAGTAGGTACATATTGATATATATTTTTATATATAGCTTGTGTTTTGTAACCAGAAATCATCAACTAATTCTTTTTCTGGTTATTTACATTCTGGTTTTAGTTTTGGAACAAATGAAGTACTTAAGATAAAAGTTTTATCAAATCAAGAGTATCAGCCATGTACTAATGTTGGCCCTAACATATGAGAATGATATATTAAGAGCATAATGTCTCCCTCTCAAAACTATGGCCATTTTAAATATTCTAATTTCTTTTGCCTGTGACTTTGGAGGTTATTCATTCTTCTCCCTTTTTACACTGTTAACCAGCCACACCTTCCATAAAACAGCTTATATTTATAGTATATACAATACTTAAGGGTATTATGCTATTTTCTGGTACCCCATGCATTTTTATTCCTTCTGAGTTTAGATTACCCAACCACCAGCATTGATTTCTTTGGATAACAGAGCTTTTACTTCATGTTTTTGAAAAGTTCACATCATTGGTATTATTATTGATTATTATCATCTCTTCACATTTTGAGAAATGTATAGAACATATAAATTACATTGGGATAAAGAAGCATAGCACTGACTTTTCCAGCTTGTGAGAACAGATATGAAGTCTCATTCAACTTTGTTTCTCCAGCTCCTGGACCTGGCATCTTTATTAGATTGGATAATAGCGTAGAAATTAAATTGAACTAAATTAAATGGAAGCTTAGAACATAATGTTGAAAATTATAACATGAAAATATCATCCATTGCTTTATAAATTCAGTTGTTTAAATTTTACCTGAAGCTTTTATGGTTGACTTTTTGCCTAATTGTGAAGAACTGACAAAATCATAGTGTAGTAACATTTATGTGCAGTTATCTAGTATAAATTCATAAAGTATAGTAGAAGAAAATATATATATTCTAGGTTTAAATAGAGTTTTAAAAAAAAGACCTAACAGTAAAATAAAATGTATACCTGTCAAAAAGAAAAAGAAGAATGAAAATTTATATCCAGGTGGTTTCATCATATTTATCCAACTGTGTATCTTCTAGCAGTGTTATGTTTGCATTTTTCCTGCTGAGCATCTTCTCCACTATTTTCTATCAGGCATCTCACCAAAAAATTCTTATCTCACGAAGATATTTTTTATAATGAAGGGGATTATTCGTGTGTGTGTGTGTGCGTGCGTGCACGTGCATGTGTAGAATGTACCAAATGTGTTTATTAAATTTACCCCAATGGTTTAAACTCAAAACATATTCAAAAGTTATGGTTAAGATTCTAAAATAATTGTTTGGTTTATTACTTTGTTGCTGATTTTTTATTTTAACCTTAGGTTTGTACGAAGACTACTGTATTTTTACAAGCCCAGTAGTAAGTTATACGCCAATCTGGATCTGGATTTTGCCAAGTCCAAGCAGCTCACAGTTGTGGGTTGTCAGTTTACAGAATTTCTTCTTGAGTCTGAAGAGGTAATAGGCACTCCAGAGTACATGTTTTTCACTGAATTTGACCCCTTCCTTTTATTTTTGAATATGTATAAGCTATATTTAGAAACATAGAATGAGCCCAGACCTAGATTTTTATCCTTAGTCACTAGCTATCTATGTGACTTTGGACAAGTTATTTGCCTTCTAAAAGACCTGGTTTTCTTTTGGTAAAATGGAAAATAATACCATCTCATGCAGCATTGTATTGAATGGGATTAAAAAGAACAGATACTCAGATTAATGTCTGTTATTAGTAACTTCATTATTATTAAATCTTTTGGACTTGATTAATCAAGTTGATTTTTCTAATTGTAGGCACTGACTGCTTTTCTAGCAATATCATAATGTATTTGCTTTTAGGATGGGCAGGGATACTTAGAAGATCTAGTAAAGGATATTGTTCAGTGGCTCAATGCCTCTTCTGGAATGAAACCTGAAAGAAGCCTTCAAAATAATGGTTTATTGACTACTCTTAGTCAACACTACTTTTTATTTATTGGAACACTTTCTTGCCACCCTCATGGCGTCAAAATGCTGGAAAAATGCAGCGTATTTCAATGGTGAGCATTCCTAGATTCTGTTTCAGTATATACCTAAACTTTATTTTTAATGTGATCAGAAAGGGTATGCTTTTTAGTCTATGTACCTGTATTTGGTAAGTTTTATTGTTGTTCAGTCTCTCAGTCATGTCCATCTCTTTGTGACCCCGTGGACTGCAGCATGCCAGGCTTCCCAGTCCTCCATCTCCCGGAGCTTGTTCAAACTCATGTCCATTGAGTCAGTGATGCCATCCAACCATCTTGTCCTCTGTTGTCCCCTTCTCCTCCTGCCTTCAATCTTTTCCAACATCAAGGTCTTCTCTAATGAGTCAGCTCTTCACATCAGGTGGCCAAAATATTGGAGCTTCAGCTTCTGCACCAGTCCTTCCAATGAATAAATATTCAGGGTTGATTTCCTTTAGGATTGACTGGTTTGATCTTGCAGTCCAAGAGACTTGCCTGTGAGTGTCCTGGAGTCTCAGGTGGAAGCGTGGGTTGACAGTGGCCTGCTGCAGGGTCAGGGACACATACTATAACAGTCCTGGAACCTGCTGGCATAAGTCCTTTTGAAGGAGGTCACCATTACCCCTATCATAGTTTGGCCTCAGACCAAACAATAGGGAAGGAACACAGTTCCACCCATCAGCAGAAAATTGGATTTGAGATTTACTAAGCTTAACCTTGCCACTAGAGCAAGATCCAGTTTTCCCCACAGCCAGTCCCTCCCATCAGGAAGCTTCCACAAGCCTCTAATCCTTGTCTGTCAGAGGGCAGACAGAATGAAAACCACAATCACAGAAAACTAACCAAACTAATCACATGGACCACAGCCTTGTCTAACTCAGTGAAACTATGAGCCATGCCGTGTAGGGCCACCCAAGATGGATGATGGGTCATGAAGAGTTCTGAAAAAATGTGGTCCACTGGAGAAGGAAATGGCAAACCACTTCAGTATTCTTGCCTTGAGAACCCCACAAATAGTATGAAAAGGCAAAAAGTTTTGTTAAAATACAAAAAAATTTTAATTAGAGTTGTCTTGATGCTCTGATGCTTTTTTAAAAATGGGATATTTCTTAAGTGCTTTCTTTTAGAAATGCTTAGGAATTTTAAAATATTTGTTGAATTAATGAGTCAGTACAGTAATTTCTAGTAACCTTTATTATTTTCATCATTTTTTTAGTTTACTTAACCTTTGCTCCTTGAAAAACCAAGATCACTTGCTAAAACTGACCGTTTCAAGCTTGGACTATAGCAGAGATGGTTTGGCCAGGGTCATCCTTTCCAAAATCTTAACAGCAGCCACTGATGTGAGTATAACATAGGCAATAGAACTATAAATTCATAACTGGTTAGTTCAGTATTTTATAAACTTTAGCCTAATAAAATTACAAATTTTAAGACTATGGGATGGAATTTGAGTTTATATTTAAATTTTAGTTTGTCCAGAGAACTCGACTACAGTACCCATATTTTTATATAAAGAGAAATGCTTTGAAGCACCTAGATAGATACAGTATTTTATTATACTGGGACTAAAAAATATATTTGTATCAAGGGCTAGATTGTCAATTCCAGTCTTTCTGCCCTTTTCAAGTGTAAAACTATTCTAAAACAAAGTCAGATGGACTGTCTATAGTGAAGTTTGGATGGTGGTGGTTGGTTTTTGTTTTTGTTTTTTTTTTTAATGTTCTCATTTATCTTTATAGGCCTGCAGACTGTATGCAACAAAACATTTAAGAGTATTATTGAGAGCTAATGTTGAATTCTTCAATAATTGGGGAATTGAACTACTAGTGACCCAGCTGCATGATAAAAACAAAACGATTTCTTCTGAGGCCCTTGATATTCTCGATGAAGCATGTGAAGACAAGGTGAAGTTTCATTATCTTGTAATAAAATACTTAGATATAAATTTTTATGAAACTATTCAAGTTTGATAGAAAACTGTGGAATTATAATGTATGTAATATAGTGGTTTTGGAAGTAGAGAATTTACTATCTTCATGCAGTTATTAATTTGCCTAATACTTATTTATTTTAGGCCAATCTTCATGCACTTATTCAGATGAAGCCAGCTTTATCTCACCTTGGGGACAAGGGTTTGCTTCTCCTCCTGAGGTAAATTTTAAGAAAATTTTTCTCGTAGTTATGTTTTCTTTAGTGTGCTCTCTGGCAGTGTGTATTAAAGCTGGATTCAAATCTGTAAAGGAAGCACTCTAAAGAGTTTAGCTGTTACTTCTGAAAGAGGCCCATTTTAGAATATTGGGCATCCTTTAATACTGAAACTAGGGCTTTTCATTGTTTTCCATAGTGTTTCTTTTTCATTTCTATGTGTCCTCATTCTTTTCATAACATTTTCTTTACTGTGGTTGGATTCATGTTTTTTGCAAAGATTTTCAAAGTATTTGTATTTGAAATTATAAGATAATTGACCTCTTTAAGGCACACTGTTCTTAAAGTCTTTGGGCTTAAGTGTATTTGGTTTGAGATACTTTAGCTTTTTAAACAATTTTTTGTGAGACCCAATGTTAAACTGTTGCCTGTTGCACTTTACAGATTTCTCTCCATTCCAAAAGGGTTTTCCTATTTGAATGAAAGGGGTTATGTAACAAAACAGTTGGAAAAGTGGCACAAGGTAACTTACTGTTGAATAAGTTTCAGTTTGTATGTTTTTATTTTGGAAAATAGATTTGAAGATTTTGAAATTAAAGTTAAATATTTAAATATTCATATGAAGTCAGGTCTTCAAATTCTGTTAATTATTTATATTCATATTTATCCATTTTTTAAACTACAGTTATTTTATAGTGTGAACTGTTGATTTTGTATGTTTTCTGTTGAAATTTTGCTTTCAGCTTTAATCTACTGGCATCATTTGTCAACCCTCCTTACCATCATCATTTCTTTTATTTTGGATTCCTTTTACAGCCCTTTTGAACTGAAACTTAAAACAGTTTTCCTAACTGAAGATTATAAAACAGTTTACCAAGCAGATATAATAATCTAATTATTAAACTTCATTTTAGGGTAGACTTTTCATAAATCTGAGAGCACACTTCTTGCTGTTGTACATAATAGGGAAATCTAGGAAGAAGGGACTAGTTTGAAGGTATTGGTTATCTCTCTAGCTTTTCTTTAGCTGGTCATCACTGTGGCTTCAGTTAACTTGAAGCATTATAAATCATCAAAGCATCTTAGAAGCTCATAGAATAATCAGTCCTAAGATAAATGATTCCCAGATTTTCCTTTATTGAATTCAGATCATTGTTTATATTGTCTATATTGAACCATATTTCATAAGATAGTCTCATTTAAAAAAAAAAATAATGAAACTATAGTTATAGTTACCAGAGGTGAATGTGGGGGTAGAGGAAATTGGATGAAGGCAGTCAAAAGATGCAAACTTCCGTTTATACACTTATAATAAGTAAGTACTAGGGATATAATGTACAACATGATAAATATAATTAGCTTTGTTGAATGTTATATATGAAAGTTGTTGAGTAAATCCTGAGAGTTCTTATCACAAGGGAAAGTATTTTATTTCTTTAGTTTTGTATCTATATAAAATAATGTATGTTCACTAAACTTATTGTGATAGTCATTTCAGATGTGTGTAAGTCAAATCATTATGTCAGTTGTACACACTGCTAGATGTCAATTATCTCTCAGTAAAACTGGATGGAAAAGAAATACTGTAACTGTAAAGCGTACAACTTAAGGCATGGAGTCTTTCAATAATTGGTGAATTGGAAAACTGAAATAAAGACGTAATAGTTTCATTCCCTAAACAAAATATTATCCTCACTTTAAAAAAAAAAAAAGTGAAAATATCTAGGAATACCGAATATGTAGTTTAGAAGCAAAATTGGTAAGAGCATGAACTTCAGTGGTGGCGAGGTTTGATAGAGACATTTTCTGGGCATTTTTAAAATAAAATGGACGGAATTCATGAACTGATTGGATACAGTAAATGAGGACTACTTGACTCTTACGGTTTCTGATTTGAATGCCTGAGTAAATAATGGCTCATCACTAAGAGACTGTGATTTGCAGGATTGAGGATACTAAATTTTGAATAAGTTGAACTGCTATTGCCTATGGGATGGCAAGTGATGATATCCAGAAAATACTTGGAAATGTGGATCTGGAGCTGAAGATGGCAGTTCGGGAGTTGTCAGTGAATAGTAGTAGTTGAAATTTGAATTGAGTGAGATCATCCAAGGGAAATGTAAAGAACAAAAAAATAAAACTGGAAATTGCTCCCTAGAGAACACTCTGCTTTAATGAGGGGAACAGAAGGATGGGGACACTGAGGAAGAATTATCAGAATGATTTCACTAAAGGATGCTTCAGGAAGGAGAGGCCAGTGGTATATATTCTTGAGAGAGGTCGGATAAGGTAAACACTAGAAAAAACACTGTTAAATGTGACAGGTCATTGGTGAATTTTGCCAGAGCAATTTCAGTAGAAAGTTGCAAACAGATGCTAACTTGCAGTTATAGTGAGTTTAGCCAGTAAATGGGAGGTGTAAAAACAAAGACAATGTAGTCTACTCTCTCAAATTAATTAGCGAATGGGAAATTAATTAGTGAATAGTGATTGCCTACCATTAAACTTAGTTCTTTTCAAGTATTACCTCATTTAATCCTCACAGCAACTCTGTGTAATGTTTTCTATTATTTCTGTTTTATGAAGGAAAATGTAGAAGCTAAGATGAGTAACCTAATTTATCCTAGGTCACAAAGCTTGAAAACAACAGAGCCAGGGACACTTTTTGATTCCAAAGCCCTTGATGCTCTTTCCTCAGTGTTTGATTTTCTCCCAGTAGTTTGTACCATGCCATGATAAAGCTGATGCTCTTTTTCTGGGTAATAAAACATCCAGGCCAGAATCATACTGAAAATCCAGTCATTTGATTAAAAACTTTCTCTCCTAGCCCAGGCTTGGTACAGACTTAGAAACCTGCAGTAAAAGAGGGGGTATGGTTTGTTTCATAACTCTTTATTGTTTATCTCCTCCCCATTTACCGGCTGCAGATTTAGGGCCTCTCCAGCTTTAGAGCAGGAGGGAGAAGAGGAGGAACGGATGAGAATTCATGGACAGTCTTACCCAGCTGATGCAGTTGTTACCTGGGGCTGTTAGCTTTGGGGAGGGCAGATTTCAAATGTTGATTTTTCTTTTTACTCAAGTCTTATGTTTGTAAATTCCTCAAAGACTTCACTCTGGAGATCTCTCACTTGTAGTTTCCTTTGACCAGAGAAGTGGCTCCTCTGGTTGCTTACTTAGTACCTCCTAATATCTAGAGGTATACCCTCATCTGGGATCTTGTCCCTCCCTGCCTCCTTGAGGCAGGATCCTCAAGATGATCCACATCAAAAACTCACTGCATTTCATCTTCACAAACCATACCCCTGACCTTTGCTAGTGTGTTCCACATGGTTGCCACTGGTCAAAAGACTAGCCAGACAGCACCATGTGAATGTAACTATTCCTACATAAAGCTCAAAATACTTGCCTTAAGTTGTATTTTTGTACTGAGATTTTCATGTCTAGAGGAAATTATGGCAGTGTTACAGCAGTAGTAATAATCTGGTTTGCTGATAATATAATTAAACTCTTACATTAGTTTTGCACAGTAAAGAATCTGAAAGAAAAGCAGAAAAAGTAAGCTTTTAGAGTCTCTAAGTAGGGAGTTAAGGTAACTCATCAAATTGAAGTAGTATAAGATGGTTTAAAAATGAAAAATATCTCCCTGCCCCCTTACTCTGTCTTCTCTGAAGGTAATGTTTGTTAACATTCTATATACATTTAAAGATGTATTGTACATCTGTAAATATATATTCTTCAACTAAAAATACAGATGAATTCATTCACACCTGTAAATAGGACTGTATTTAATTTTTTTCTTTAGCAATATATGTGAGATATCTTTTCAGAGCTGTGCATTTAGAGCTATCTAATTCTCTTCAGTGGCTACATAGTAAATTATATGAATGTACCCTAATTTTTATCATCACTCTTGTATTTTGGGCACTTAGATTGTTTCCAACTTTTTAGTTTTGTAAACAGTATTTGCTTTATATTCTTGCATTTTTTGCTTACTTGTGCAAATATATTTGTTGAACAAATTTCTAAAGTATAATTGTTGAGTCAAAAAGTATATTAATTTAAAGTTTGAATAAGTACTGGCAAATTGCTTTTCAGAGGTTCTATCAATTTCTTCTGAACAGTTTAAAGTGGAGATCTTTTGCAATGAAGATGGTAGTGTGATTGACTGTCTCAGTTAAAATAATTTGACTAGAAATTTTCCAGGTTTTAGTTGGAAATATTTTTACATTTGACCTGATTTAAATCAGTGAAGAAAGAGATACTATTTTTCACCAAAAGGTGCTAAAATGATAGAACTCAGTTAATTTCCTTTTAAAATTCCTAGTGAATATCTTCAGGATTTAATATTAAGAAACTTGTTTTTTTTTGTTTTTTTTAATGAGGAAAGGAATTCAAATAAGATGAAAAACAAAATTTTTAACTTACTTATATGGACCCCAAAATATTAATTGAAAATGGGGGAAAGAGTATAAACAGAAAGTTTATGGGTATGGATATGGTAGAACATTTTTGCATTCATAATAGCTTGTTATATCCATGCTCTTCAAAAATTTCTCAAATTTCCTGAACAAAGAAAAAGATATTCATTTTTCTTTTATTTGTGCTTCCAAGATTTGCTAGGTAACTAACATACTAGAGATTTAGTAAATGTTGTTATGGTAATATATATAATTTAAACAATATTATTTTCTAGGAATATAATTCAAAATACGTTGACTTGATTGAAGAACAGCTTAATGAAGCACTCACCACTTACCGGAAGCCAATCGATGGTGACAACTATGTTCGTCGGAGTAACCAAAGGTATAGTCCAGTGCATGGAACAGTTTATCGCTAGTCCTCAAGCATAAAACTTAAGATCATGTTGTCATAAATCATTATTTTTTAAAGTTTTCTGAGTACTTGGATATTCTTACACTGACATAGGAAAAATCTTTTTAAAGCATAGCACTGAATGTTCAGAATTTCAGTGGCATTCATAACTTGCATTCCCTGACTTGTAGAGTGTTTAGATCCCTTCATGTTCTAACCCTCGTCTGTCTTTCTAGTCTTAGGTCTCTTACCATTACTCTGAAACCAGCTAAACAATTATTTTTCTAGAAGAATTCTAATGCCTTTCCACCTCCGTATTTTTATTCATGCTGAGTGATGGTCTAGTTGTTTATCTCATATTTTAAGTCATTTTATAAATTAGTATGTTTACAGTGAACCAGTAGGTTTACCAATCATGTTTATCATACAGATTACAGCGTCCTCATGTCTACCTACCTGTACATCTTTATGGACAACTGGTACACCACAAAACAGGCTGTCATTTATTGGAAGTACAGGTAAAAACATAATTTGCTTATTTTAAATAGCTACAGTAATAGAAAAAAGTTAATACTACTAAAGTGTTATCTTTGCAGAAACTTCTCAACAGCCTTAAAGTCAGTGGTATAATTGCTTTTCAAGCTCCATCTTGTAACTGACTTTGGCATTCTGTGCTTGCAGTCCTTAGATACATAAACAGGCTTGCATACATTTCCCTGACTTAGGATCTTTTGCATATGTAATTTGTTATGTAGAATAAGTAACCCAGTCAAGGTCCAAGTTCTTTTCCTTTCTAGTTTGTTGGGAAAGTTCATCTTCTTAGTAAAAAAAACATGCTGAAAAATTGAATTTCTTCATTCCTCTCATTGGAAAATTAAACTGAACCTGAAACATGTTCAGTTAACTTTGGTGTGTAACAAACTGAAATTATCAGCTGCTGTTTGTTAGTATCTAACTACTCTCATATACTTCATGAAATATTGGAGGCTTAGGCAACCAGCTGTTCTTTGAGTATAGCATGCACATCAAATTTTGGGGGGGAGTATGTCTTGCTACTAGGTCTTTTCAGTAAGTATAACCGTTTTCTTATTTTAGGAATAGTTACAGAAGTATTTGTGTGTGTTTCTTAACAGTAGTAACCTAGATGTTCAGTTCCTTTTCATATCAGTATTCCCATCTCAGGAGCAAAAGTTTTACATAAATACACTCCATAATTTCATGTATTTTTATATTATCCATGAAGATTATTGAGGTGTGTACCTTTATATTAATTTTTTTTAATTTGCTGAAAATTTAAATGATTTTCTAAATGTCATTATCTCCATAGTATGAGAAGATCTAGTTGCTAATTTATTATTTTCTGTCTAAAAGAAATAATGATAATTAATGGCTAACATTTTATAATACTAAGTGCCAAGTACTTTGTTAAACTTTCTATGTAATAATTCATTAAATCATTAAACTTTATGAAACAGAGGCTATTATTATCCCTGTTTTAGAGTTCAGGAAATCAAGGCATGGGGAGATAAAGTAACGTGCTGAAAGCCACTTGCCTAATAAGTTCCCAGCTCTAGTATATGAGCTCAGAGCGCATATTCTAATGCTGCTTCTTAAGAAATTTTGCATAAAATTATTTTAAGATTTTAAATATATAGAAATCACTAAATATAAACATTAAATAGATTTTAATATACAATAAGAGAATATGTTAAAAATGTATTGGTAATCATATGGCATTTTTTTTCCTTCTCCAGAATATTATTACAGAACTCTGTCACAATGTTCGTACACCAGATTTGGATAAATGGGAAGAAATTAAAAAACTGAAAGCATCTCTTTGGGCCTTGGTTTGTAACAGACACTTCTATGAGATCTTCTAAATTTTTAGATTTTTACTCATTTTCCTATTGATATTAAATAAAAATTATTTTGTTTGGAATTTGTTCTTAGATTAGTATTCTAAAGCCAAGATTGTTTCTGCCCACTTAAATATTAGAAAGTAAATAATTAAACTATTGTTTTTCTTGATAAGACAAAAGTAAAGTGAAGTTGCTCAGTCGTGTCCGACTCTGCAACCCCATGGACTGTAGCCTACCAGGCTCCTCTGTCCACGGAATTTTCCAGGCAAGAGTACTAGTGTGGGTTGCCATTCCCTTCTCCAGGGGAAATCTTCCTGACCCAGGGATTGAACTGGATGTCCTGCATTGCAGGCAGATGCTTTACCATCTGAGCCACCAGGGAAGCCCCTTGATAAGACAAATGGAACTTTAATTCCTGAAGTTCCTTATGTGAGGTTTTTTTTCCCCCACAGTTCTTACAGATGTGGTTAGATTTTTTGTGTTATAGGTAGCTTTTTAAATGTCTTAAGAGTTACTCTTGGAAATATATATGACATGTGATTTCCTTTCTTTTAGGGAAATATTGGCTCATCTAATTGGGGTCTCAATTTGCTACAAGAAGAAAATGTGATTCCAGATATACTGAAACTTGCAAAACAGTGTGAAGTTCTTTCAGTCAGAGGGTGTGTTATTTAACTCAGAAATCTCTATTGTATATACTGTTGTTCACATGTGGATGTGAGAAAATTAGTTTATGATTATAGTTTTTCAATTAAACCTCTTATGGAGTTCCTTGTTTAATATTACTTTATTTTTTAACATTATAGTATTGACATTTACCCTGCAAGTAAACAGGGAGAGTTTAGCATGTGTCCAAATAGTCCAGTGTTCCATTAGCCTAAATATTCTGAATTTATTTCAGAAAAGCTAATGTATATGTATATATATGTTTTTTATTTGATTATAATTCTTTGAAATTATTTCCTTGTAATTAATAGTTTTATTAGGAAGATTTTCATGTCATTTTTAATAGCTTATTAAATAAAATGCAAATGTACATATAGCAAACCAATATTTTATGGTTGCTTTCAGAAATCTCAGTTTGAAATTATAAATTGTCAATACTTTACTTTTTCCTTACAGGACCTGTGTATATGTTCTTGGGCTCATAGCCAAAACCAAGCAAGGCTGTGATATTCTAAAGTGTCACAACTGGGATGCTGTAAGGCACAGTCGTAAACATTTGTGGCCAGTGGTTCCAGACGATGTAGAACAACTCTGTAATGAACTCTCATCTGTCCCAAGCACCCTCAGTTTGAACTCGGAGTCCACAAGCTCTAGGCATAATAGTGAAAGTGAATCTGCACCGTCAAGTGAGTACCGTGACAGCGATGTGTGAAGCTAGCAGAACTGACCCTGCTGATGTAAAAGTTAAATGAATTTTACATTCTTAATTTACTTCTTTCGGAGATAATTTGGCAGTAATAGCTTCTTGGAGAGTGTGTATCTTTTCACAACAGGGAGTATAGCCATCAACCTGTGTTGTTGTTTGCCTTTGCTTTCTAAATAGCTGTTGGAAACTTGTACTTACAGAGTTAAATAATAAATCATGTGCCAGAAGAACCATTCCCCCCACCTTTTTTTTTTTTCAATTTCTAATAAGTAAATGTTTATTTACCTACTGTCATCTTTTACCTAATTCTTTAGTTCATTTTTCATATATAGGGTTGTTGAGCTAGAATATATTTATTAAGAGGTATTATATTCACATACTCATTTTTAGAAGAAAAGCTAAATTTTAAAATTAAATAGTGAAACTGCTAAAAGGGAGTATCAAAAATCAACTAAATGAAGTTTAAAAAATCAACTAAATGAAAAATGGATTGCAATTTTAAGCTCTGTGTTAAACAGTGCTAGGTGCAAAAATTTAAGACACAGTTTTTTTAAAGAGGCTAGGGCACTGTTTATCGAACATATTTCACCAGGTCTGAGACATCCTAAATTATAATATGCACACCACTGTGTAAGAAAAAAAGATGCCTATTACAAGATACATCCTGATTTTAGAGATTTTAAGTGTGAAACATGTGCATCTTAAAATTGACATAATATGGAAAAACAGTGCAGTATGCAAGTTTAAGATTTTGTTTTGCCTTTGTTCAGAATATATTTGAAATCATTTCTAATTATTCAACAGAAAAATAAAATACAATCCCATAGATGTCATTAGTCACCTGGATTGACTTTTTTATTAGAGAGAGGCATTGAATTTCAGAGAAGGCAATGGCACCCCACTCCAGTACTCTTGCCTGGAAAATCCCATGGGCAGAGGAGCCTGGTAGGCTGCCGTCTATGGGGTCGCTAAGAGTCCGACATGACTGAGCGACTTCACTTTCACTTTTCACTTCATGCATTGGAGAAGGAAATGGCAACCCACTCCAGTGTTCTTGCCTGGAGAATCCCAGGGATTGGGGAGCCTGGTGGGCTGCCGTCTATGGGGTCACACAGAGCCGGACACAACTGAAGCGACTTAGCAGCAGCAGCAGCAGCAGGCATTGAATTTAGAGGAGTTTCTTAGTACCTAAAACAAAATGAGAAATAAATGTAATTCATTTAAACATGAACTTAAAATGTGGTGACTCAGTTCTAAGTATATGTTGTTCAAGATTGGACATTCATTTCTTATAAGATTGATTTCTCTTACCTATTGTGATTGGAAGTATAAACCACCAGGAACATGTACCAACTGAATAAATATCCATAGTCAAGTCTCCTTTCTGCCTTTAATTTTATCCTGAATATTTGGAGGTTTTAGAAACTTACTGGGATACAAAAGAAACTTCAGATAAGCTATGACATAATGAGTCCTGTAGTTTTTTTTTGTTTTGGAAATAACAAGATTTCATATTGACATAATTTTATATTTTATTCAAATACAAATTCTGAATCTCAAGGAAGCTCTGTTTATTTGGCTCAGCAGTCTTAACTCTTTATTTTTGAAAATAGTTTTTCCAGGTGACTATTAGACAAAAATTTCCTCAGCTATGTCACTTAAAGTTACCATAATTATTTGTCCTTTTTAATGTGCTTTTATTATCAATCCTTTGATTGTAGGTATGTTCATCATGGAGGATGACCGGTTTGGCAGCAGCTCTACTAGTACATTTTTCCTTGACATCAATGAGGATGCAGAGCCGGCATTTTATGATCGACCTGGACCTATAAAGGATAAAAATCCATTCCCTTTCTTTGCTTCTAGTAAACTTGTGAAGAATCGTATCTTAAATTCTCTTACTTTGCCTAATAAAAAACATCGTAGCAGCAGTGATCCAAAAGGAGGGAAACTGTCATCTGAAAATAAGACAAGCAACAGGCGGATCAGAACGCTTACAGAGCCCAGTGTTGACTTTAATCATAGTGATGATTTCACACCCATATCCACAGTACAGAAAACATTACAATTAGAAACTTCATTTGTTGGGAATAAGCACATTGAAGACACTGGTAGTACTCCAAGTATTGGAGAGAATGACTTAAAATTCACCAAGAGTCTTGGTACAGAGAATCACAAAGAAAACACAAGCCGAGAGAGATTAGTTGTAGAAAGTTCATCGAGCTCACATATGAAGATACGTAGCCAGAGTTTTAATACAGATACTACAACAAGTGGCATAAGTTCAATGAGTTCAAGTCCTTCACGAGAGACAGTAGGTGTAGATGCTACGACTGTGGACACAGACTGTGGAAGTATGAGTACTGTGGTAAGTACTAAAACTGTTAAGACAAGCCACTATTTGACGCCACAGTCTAACCATCTCTCTCTCTCTAAATCAAACTCAGTGTCCCTGGTGCCTCCAGGTTCTTCTCATACACTTCCTAGAAGAGCACAGTCCCTTAAAGCACCCTCTATTGCTACAATTAAAAGTCTAGCAGACTATAACTTTAGTTACACAAGTTCTAGAGATGCCTTTGGCTACGCTACCCTGAAAAGATTACAACAGCAAAGAATGCATCCATCCTTATCTCATTCTGAAGCTTTGGCATCCCCAGCAAAAGATGTGCTGTTTACTGATACCATCACCATGAAGGCCAACAGCTTTGAGTCCAGGTTAACACCAAGCAGGTGAGCAAATATACATTTTAAAATGAACATGGTTGAATTTTAACAGACTTAAATGTAAAGCGTTAGCCAAGTTTTACATCTACATAAGCCTCAGAACTAACCTACTGTTCACTGTAGTAGGCTATAAGCTCCTAGTTACCCGAATGTGATTTGAAATGGATTCTTGCAGCTGCGAGGGGGGAAAAGAAACTCCTTTAGGCCCTGGAAATAAACATACATGCTTTGCAAGGACACATAAGTCACAAGCTTTTTTTATTTCTCGCTTCTGCAAGGATCAATTTTAAAAAGAAGCATGTCGGGGGAATCAGGAGCTTAAGACCTACAATAACAAACAACTTTTTCAGGTAGGTCAATTTAAGGCTCCAAAAGTTGACCTTTTTTTTTTTTTTTTGAAGATAATAAAATTTCAGTACAAGTCTTTCCAGCTTAAGTTGTTTAGTCGCTAAGTCGTGTCTGACTCTTTTGCGACTCCATAGACTGGTAGCCCGCCAGTTTCCTCTCTCCTTGGGATTTCCCAGGCAAGAATACCAGGGTGGGTTGCCATTTCCTTCACCAGGGGATCTTCCTGACCATGGGATCAAACCTGCGTCTCATGCATTCGCAAGCAGGTTCTTTACCACTGAGCCACAAGGGAAACCCTCAGTTTAAGTAGCTGTGATAATTAAAGTAGGAACCAAATGAACATTAAATGAATTACTTGATCCTCAGAATTCAGCATTGCAGTATGCCTGTGCTCAAGAACATTTGGGAGATTTCTGCCGTATCTAAAGATTATATCAAGCTGGTCAAAGTAGTAAATTTTATCTGTAAAAGATTTTCATCACTAAATTTGATTTTTGTAAAAATTTCTAAAAGCTAATTTTTTGTTGGGTCAAGTGCTTCTAAAAATTTTCTATAGTTTTTGATTATTCATTTACTTTTTTTAAATGGATGTATTTGCCAAGTAGTGAGCCTAGTTCCTAGCACAAATTAAGCACTCGATAAAAGTTAGCTATTATCATCATGATTATTATCACTATTATTATTTATAGTTATTTCTTTAATCCATTTGGCTCTTATGTAATCAAGTTGTTAAGAAGTTATGAAGGCATTTTCTTTCAGTAATGTTAACACATTTAGTAGAAGAGACTCCTTGCAGCAGATAGTAAATTATGTTCCCTTTGGTAGGATTTCATAAATTATGCAGTACTGTCTTATCTATCTGACAGCCTCATCCCTCTCAACAACTCACTAGTATAAATCTATGCAGTGACATTCACAAATTTTATTCAAAGGAGGTACCTCTGACCCACATACAAAATTTGTCGGTATTTATTCTAACAGGTTTGGATATCAGGTTTTCAGGCCTATAGAAGCAATAATTAAAAACTTTTACTGGTAAGGACACTGTGACAAGAAAGAACAGCTTTTGAAATTGGTAGCAAAGAAGGAAACTTTTATACTAAAGCAAAGTATTTGAAAACTCGAGACTATAACAGCTAGTAGCATTCAGCCAGGGGCAGTAATGTAGCACCCAAAATAAGTAGTAAGGATACCCCCATCTTACAGCTCAGTACAATAAACAAAGCACTGTTAACTCTGGACCACCCAGTTAGGATTCTTCTACCCAGTTAGAATTATTCTATCTTGTTGAAGCAGGTATTTCTGTCTAAACTGATTACAGCACAGGTAAAAAGTTTCATTGCTTAACTATTCATTAGAATAAGCCAGAAATGACAACTCCAAATCACTATTTCCTAATCAGTCTGGGTTCTTAGGATCTTATTTCCTGTATTCTCTGTTGGAATGATAGACGGGTATGTGGAAGTTTTACTCCCGGAGTAAAATTCCAGCTTATTGGCATTATAAAGGATTACTATTTGTTTTTCATTTCTTGGGAGAAGGGAAAAAATAAAAACAAGATAAAGCAGTCAAGAGAAACAAGAATAGCTGTACAAAGGAATGAATGCTGAACAGAAATCTTACGTTCATCAAATCTTCCACTTAATCTTCAAACTGTGTTTAGTATTTAACCAGGTTCCATGGAGGAAAAAATTGTCGATATTGGTCTTCCTTTTCCCACTTCTTTCTTCTGGTTAATTCAGAGAAAATGAAAATGATGGAAGATAACTACACATTTACTATAATAGTTTAGATCGAGGCTGAAAAGATTTTTTTCCTATAAAATTAGAAGAGTAGTCATTCTCATACTGTAGTATAATGATTAGCGTGAATCCAACAGTCTTAAAAACTGTGTCTTTCTGAGATGTTTCTTTGAGGCATAGCAGAAAAAAACACTGAGTAGGAATCCTTAATCTTGAGATCTAATCCCAGCACTGAGTGAAGGAACTTGGAAAAAGTTCCATAATTATGCTGTAATGTCTCATCTCCTTGGAATTCAAAAGCTTTGCAAGCCTCATCAATCCAGAACAAAGGCAGACAAGCCTCTCAATTGTTTACTGTTGTAAATCTATATAGTAAAATTCATGAATTTTGAAATATGTAGGCCTCAATTGCTTGGAGGCAATTGGAGTAGATCAGTGGTTTTAAGCATTTTTTTAAGCATTAACTTTTTAAGTAGAGAAACCCTTTCTGCATAAAAACATTTCTGTGGAAACCCAATGTGAAGAATATGTAAAAATGGAGCTACTCTGATTGAAATAGGTATTGTGGAGGCAAGTATAACAATAATTTCTTCCCCTTCAGTCCAGTAGTCTTTGAAGAATTCTCTGGAATTAGATATAAAAGTACAAATTAAAAACTACTGACCTATTTTATAAAATTTGTAAGTTTCAATTCAGAGTGATTTTTAGGTGGAAATTAGTAGTGGTTTTTCCTATGTTACTTTTATTAGCTATTTATAAAACATTTATTTTGTATGCTTTTCAAAATAATTCTTTATTAGGCTACATTTTTACATTTTAAATGATTTGAGTTTTCAAATAGCAGTATACATATACTGTAGAACCTTGGGTACTGCCTTGTATATACAAAGCAGGCATATAATAAATATTTTAGTATGTCTGTTACATAAATAAAAATCTGTATAAGAAAGGTATATCTTATGGAAATGTTAGTATTCCGTGTCATGGAATCACTGGTAAGGAATGTATTGAGGAAACATCAGTGCTTCATATAAACTATCCTTTGTACTATTTATATATGATACCATTTTTACTATTTTGTGTCTGTCTGCTATGTTAGAAAATCTTATGTTGATAAAGTAATTACTATACAAAAGAATAAGTGATTAAGCTTATTTTAATAAAAGTAGTATTAAATAGCATTAGTAGACGTGCCCTTACTTCTATGATAGCAAATCTGGCAGTCTGAAGTGACTGTGAAGTTAATATTTGGATAACACCTCTTTTCTGAGGTCAGTTTTGTTTTTTTTTTACTTGTAGATGTTGAAAGTTACCTTAATTGCTCACCTTTTCACTTTTACCTGAGAGACCATAACAGTTGTTTTTGGTCAACAGTCAACATTACTAATGAACTATATATCAATTTATAAGAGAGAAGTATTTTCAAGTGTTCATATGTTCTCAGTACATAAGATGGCACTGTTTAGTACTTGACGCGCTTTCTCTCCTTTTTGAAGATACGAAAGAAAATGGAGTACAGTTATTTGTCTGATTGCTGTAGCAAATCAATAAACTAATGTAGTTTTTTTAATGATATTCTAGGTTCATGAAAGCTTTAAGTTATGCTTCGCTAGATAAAGAAGATTTATTAAGTCCTATTAACCAAAATACGCTGCAGCGCTCCTCCTCCGTGAGGTCCATGGTGTCCAGTGCGACATATGGTAGCTCAGATGACTATATTGGTCTTGCTCTTCCAGTAGATATCAATGATATATTCCAGGTATCATAAATTCTTTTGGTTTCTTTTGAATTAGTTTACTTTTCTTTTCATATTAATTGCTTACTAGAAATTATAATTTAGAGTGAATACTAATTTTAGGGAAGGTGATATTCTTAGGCAGTTTTATTTAAAGAAATTTTACCGTGAGAATTATTCCACCTTTCTCAATTATTCTGTACTCTTTTTAGCACCTCTAAGTCCCCAAAACATTATCCTTTTTCTCTTCTAATACTAAATCAGCATCTTGTTTGATTTCTTTATCTGTATATTCTCTATAAAAATTTTAAGTCCTAATCTTGCTTTTTAGTCACATTTGACTTATTCCTTATTTGTTTAAATTGATATACAAGTGACATATAACATTGTTTAAGTTTGAAATGTACAGTATAACCCTTGTTTTATTTAATCCTTTGATTCTGCTTATCTCATACATGGCAGCCACATACTGTGGTAATCCCACAAAATACTCAACAATCTAGATGGTAGATAGAATTAAGAATACACATTTGTCTAGAAGACCAAAAACACTTTAGATAAATTCTAAAATAATTATTTTAATATCCATTTAAGTAAACAAGGCTAGATAAGGACCTTAACGGTTTTATGTTATTTTGTCAAGTTTTGGTAATATAACTTCCTTCAGTATCTTTTCATTATAGGTTCATGTGCTCTAGTAATTCCATTTAAATTATATTTCATTTAATATTGCTAATATTCATAAAATAAATTTCTTTTTATAATAGGACTTACCTTGACTTATATCTATTTCAGGTAAAGGATATTCCTTATTTTCAAACAAAAAACATACATGATGATCGAGGTGCAAGAGTATTTGCCCATGATGTTGGAGGTAATGCGTGGTTTTTGTTCTCTTTATATTAAAAAGAAAATTCTTAACAGTAGGATGACACTAAAATTCACATATATTTAATTTTGGGCAAGAAAATAGTTAAGTCAATTTAAAATTAAACCATAACTTTTTTGCGGGGGGAACTAAGTACCTAGCCTCTCAAGAAGACAAAAACCAGATCAGTTGTTTCTGTTTTAAACATATAAAAAAAAATTGAGCACTTACTTTTTTTGGAGAGAGGAGACAGAAAAAAACTGTATACATTACATGATCTTTCTTTGCTATGATCTGTAGTATTCTAATTAATATATGCATATCAGCCACAGCTTTAAAGCTTTATAATCTTGATTTTTTTCTTAATAAGGACCTCTTTAGACCCATAATTATTTACTTTTTCTTTATGCAAATGTTGAGAAGAATTGAAATGATACCTAATTGTATAATTTTAATTTTTTATTTTGCATTTAAAACCTCATGTTAAAGTAAGATAAATATATCTGCTGATATTATTTTCCTAATTTAAAGCAAATTATCCTGTTTTTCTCCCCAATTAAGGTTAGATTTTGAGTCATAAAAGGTGTTCTGATTTTCTTCCCTAATTTCCCTTCTTTAAAATTTCACATAGTTTAATGCATCTTGAAAGAAGTGTCATTGATGCCATCTTCCTCAGATTATCTTTTATATTTACTCACACACAGGTCTTCCATCTGGAACTGGAGGTCTTGTAAAAAACTCTTTTCACTTGCTACGACAGCAGATGAGTCTTACGGAAATAATGAATTCAATCCATTCAGATGCTTCTCTGTTTTTAGAAAGTACAGAAGACACTGGACTACAGGAACATACAGATGATAACTGCCTTTATTGTGTCTGTATTGAAATTCTGGGTTTCCAGCCCAGTAACCAACTGAGTGCAATATGTAGTCATTCAGGTGAGTGATTATGTCTGTCTGGATGAATCCACCTGAATTTGAATCTGCTCAATCACAAGACATCTCCTACTGATCATCCTTCTTTCTCCATCTCATTACCTCAGCTTCAGTGCAGTCCCTCAGCATCTACCTGTGGAGTGTTAGTGTTTGTCTCCAATTTTGTCCCCTTGCAATTCACCTTTCATACTGTTGCCTTGGATTAGTCTGTTGACAGTTCTTTACTGACTTTTCATGTCTAGCACACAAGACTCCATCTGATCCGTCAATTGTTTTTATCACCATTCCCCTGTCTTGTAATTGACATGCCTTTACTTACTTATTTGGTGTTCTTGAGCAGACTGTGCTCTTTTTCATAATTCTAGGGTTGAAAAGTGTGTTTTCCATGCTGTTCCCTCTTGCACCTTCCCCTCCTCACACCCATGCAAGCTCACACACAGCCATGTAGAGCCCATTTGGCAAGCCCACCTCATCCTCAGAGATGAGCATGTTTCATCTTCACAGCTTTGTCTGACCCTCTTAGATATTGACACTTTTTCCTCTTTACTTTTATTGCCCTTTGTACATAGATCTCTTGTGTTAATTATTTTTGGTTATTTTTTTCCATTCCATTCAGTAAGGTGCTTCAGGATATAGTCTGTCATGCCCTTTCATTTTTATTTTCTAATACCTAGCTGCATACTGCTTTATATACTAGGCACTCAGTATGTTTTTGTTGAGGTAGAAAGTGAATCAGATCCAGATTCAGCTTTTTTATATGATATGTATGTTTAAAATATAACTATAGATACCTTTTCTTGGTGAGTATCACTTCGCCACCCTCAGAAAAACCTAGTGATAACCAGAATTCTCTGGGTCATTCATCTACACTTCTCCATGGTATTCTGATTAAGAGCTTCCCAACTGATGGATTTTGGCACACTGATAACTGAATAGGTTATGGATGTGCTGAGAGATTAATCCTCTCCCAGTAGGGCCTGGGTTTGACAAACCCTTGGACAAGGCACTTCCCACTATGAACAGGGACTCAGCCTGCTATATTATTTTCATTTTCTGTTGAGTGAAAGGTTTGGTCAGTATTGTTCTGATGTATTGTACACAGAAAAGAAGATGCTACTGTCATTTGTCTATACATTGTTTATGATGTTTTAGTTCTTGTAAGTTCTGTTTGTTTACTCATTCAGCAAATACTTAGGAAGCACTTACTGTGGAGTTCCGCTATACTCTTTTCTCTTTATCAAACAGGAAATAGGGAAGCCAGCCCTCTAATTACCCAGTCACAAGACAGTCCAGCAAATTCATTTGTGATCTGTTGCTGAGCTAGTTGGGCTTCCCTGGTGGCTCAGACAGTAAAGAGTCTGCCTGGAGCATGGGAAACCCAAGTTCGATCCCTGGGTCGGGAAGATCCCCTGAAGAAGGAAATGCCAACCCACTCCAGTATAGTAATCAGGTTGAGACTCATCAAGTTTGGGACTTGTGGAAGAATTGCTGCCATCAGTGAGGCTCTCACCTTGGCACAGCCATTAGAACCCCTTGACTTGTTATTCAAGTGATATGAAGTGGGGAGGAGAATAACTCTTAACTGGGAAATGATTACAGTTTACTACTGATATCCTCTCAGAGGTGTGAAAGGAGGCAGGCTAGTTGTTAAAAAGACACTGAACCTCTACTCATTCATGCATTCAACTTAATATTTATTATGTCACTCTGGGGATCAGGCATTGAACTAGATGCTAAGAAGACAATTGTGAGAGGAAAAAATAAAAAGACACTATTCTTATATTGTATATCCAATGGAGAAGGAAATGGATTGATCAACCACTCAATCAGTCAATACACAAATATAACAACCACATTTGCAACAAGTGCCATCAAGGGTAGGTACCAAGTATTAAGTTTTCCGTCAGTCATATCTAACTCTATGTGATGCTATGGACTATAGCCCACCAGGCTCCTCCTCTGTCCATGGGATTTCCCAGGCCAAAATACTGGTAGCCATTCCCTTCTCCAGGGGATCTTTCCAACTCAAGGATCGAACCCAGTTTTCCCACATTTCAGGCAGATTCTTTCCTGTCTGAGCCACCATTACTTGCTGCCTGGTATTAGCAAAGGAATAGAACCAAGTGAGCTTCCCTGGTGGCTCAGCGGTTAAGAATCTGATTGCAATGCAGGAGACCTCCTGCAATACAGGAGATGCAGATTCAGTCCCTGGGTTGGAAAGATCCCCCGGAGAAGGAAATGACAAACCCACTCCAGTATTCTTGCCTGGACAAGAGGAGCCTGATGGGCAGTAGTCTGTGGGATCGCAGAAAGAGTCGGACATGACTTGGCAACTAAACAACAGACATCATCAAATAAGCGATCAAAGAAGAGACTTCTGAAGAATTGCTGTTGAGCTGTGGTTGAAAGAATGAATAGAACCTAACTGAATGAAGACTGGAGTATAGAGAATTTTAAGAGAGAGGAAGGAACATGAGTAAAAGTCTTCTCTGATGGGTGCAAGCATGGGACACCCATGGGAATGGAGCCTGGAAAGTGAAGGGAGAGGAAATACAGGATCAGCCTAGAAAGATAGGTAGAGACCAGGTCTTGCATAGCCCTTTCTACCCAACGTGGCCAGTGAGCCAGCAGCAGCAGCATCACCTGAGCACGTTAGAGATGTCATCTCAAACTCTGCCCCACACAGAATCAGAGTCAGCATTTTAACAATATGCCCAGGTTATTCGTGTATACATTAATGTTTGAGAAGCACTGCTATCGGCCAAATGAATGAATTAATGTATCAGAAGGGAGATATCTTTATTATCCATGCATGTTCATTTATGTCCAACTCTTTGTGATCCCATGGACTGTAGCTCCCAGACTCCTCTGTCCATGGAATTTTCCTGGCAAGAATACTGCAGTGGATTGCTATTTCATCCTCCAGGGGTTCTTTTCAACCCAAGGATCAAACCTGTATCTCCTCCATTGGCAAGCAGTTTCTTTAGCACTGAGCCACCTGGGAAGCCCTATTATCCGTGGCAGATAACTAAAAAATAGTTCTCTACTTTTTTTTAATTGAAGTATAGGTAATTTACAATGTTGTGTTACTTTCAAGTTACAGCAAAGTGATTCAATTTTACATGTGTGTATGGGTGTCTTCTCTTTCAGATGCTTTTCCATTGTAGGTTATTAGAAGATACTGAATATAGTTCCTTCTGCTATACAGTAGACCTTTGTTGTTTACCCATTTTATGTGTAATAGTGCATATATGTTAATCTGAAACTCCTAATTTGTCTCCGCCCATCCCCTTTGGTAACCATAAGCTTGTTTTTTATGTCTGTGAACCTATTTCTGTTTTGTAAATCAGTCCATTTGTATCATTTTTAGATTCCACATATAAGTGATATCACGTATTTGTCTTTCTCTTCTGACTTAATTTGATAATCTTTAGGTCCATCCATGTTACTGAAAATGGCATTATCTCATTCTTGTTCATTGCTGAATAATATTCTGACTTCTTTATCCATTTGTCTATCGATGGACAATTAGGTTGCTTCCATGTCTTGTCTGTTGTGAATAGTGCTGCTGTGAACATTGGGGTGCATGTATTTTTTTGAATTATGGTTTTCTCCGGGTATATGCCAGGAGTGGGATTGCAGGATCATATGGTGACGCTTTAGTTTTTTTAAGGAACCTCCATACCATTCCCCATAATGGCTGCGCCAATTTATATTCTCACCAACAGTATAAGAGGTTTCATTTTTCCTCTATACCTTTTCCAACATTTACTATTTGTAGACTTTTTAATGGTAACCATTCTAACTGGTGTAAGATGGTACCTCATTGTCGTTTTGGTTTGCATTTCTCTAATAGTTAGTGGTATTGAGCGTCTTTTTATGTGCTTATTGGCCTTTTCATGGTCATCTCTATGCCTTCTTTGGAAAAATGTCTGTTTAGGTCTTCTGCCCACTTTTTGATTGGGTTTTTTTTGTTTTTTTTTTTTATTGAGCTATATGAGCTATTTGTATATTTTGGAAATGAATTCCTTGTCAGAAACATTGTTTGCAAATATTTTCACCCAGTCTGTAAGTTGTCTTTTTGCTTTGTTTTAGGTGTGGTGTTTTTTTTTGTTTTTTGTTTTTTTTTGCTTTTGCAGGGGGAGGGAGGGGGTTGCTGTACAAAAGCTTTTAAATTTATTTTGGTTATTTTTGTTTCCAGTTCAGTTACTCTGGGAGACAGATCCAAAAAAACATTGCTGCGGTTTATGTCAAACAGTGTTGTACCTATGATTTCCTCTGGAAGTTTAGGTCTCTAATGCATTTTGTGTTTATTTTTGTATGTGGTGCTAGAAAATGTTCTAATGTTTCGTTTGAACATTTCATGCTTTTACATGTAGCTGTGCAGTTGTACCAGTACTACTTGTTGAAAAGACTTTTACCCAGTGTATATTCTTGCTTCCTTTCTCTTAGATTAATTGACCATATGTTCATGGGTTTATTTCTAGGCTGTCTCTTCTCTTTCCTTTATCTATATGTTATATGTCTGTTTTTGTGCCATTACCACACTGTTTGGATTACTGTAGTTTGCAGTAGTCTGAAGTTGTCCCTCTGCTGTGTAATGATAATTTTAAAGAGACATCAGGACTTCAACATAAGACTTTTCACTCTTTAAAACTTTCAATCTGGTGGTAATGTTGGTAGTGGCAGTTGTTCAAAAAATGTTAAAGCTCAGAGGAAAGGTGATTATGATATTTCCTAATACTGTATTCTGTGTCTACCACCTTCTCAGATGTTTATGCAATGTTTTGTTAAGTATGCAAGGCAAAGTGTTGGCTGCATTATATGTTTCTTTAGGGTGCACTTTATGTATTACCACTGCATTTGCCATATTGTAGCTAACCAACTAAAAGTGGGTTAGACTGGTGTTTTAGACTAGTCCATCTGTGAAAGAGAGCACTGGAAAAAAATCAGCAGACTATAAAGGATAATAGCAAGGAGATTGGTTTGAATGTCTGAGTTATTAAACTGACAGATTTGTGAGGAGTGGGTAGCGATTACATTGAGTAAAGGAGGGCCCTAAAGAGACAGTGGTGGTTTTGAAAAATATTAGGTGTAAAACCCACGTTTCAGTAGCAGTCTATACAAAAGATCAGTGGTACGCAGATGATGGTGTAAGGGGAACACCAGGTGGTGTCCCATCTCCCTGTCCTCACCCAAATGTACAGCTGGGGATGGAGGAGACCAGGAAGTGCCAGGGCTCCAGGAAATCTCAGACCCTGGTGTAAACATAGCAGGGTGTGGGGTTTGGTGTCAAGAGCACTGAGGCTCAAAGCCAAACGTTTCCATCTTAAAATTTGATCTTGGGCAATATACTTAGTTTGATTGAGCTTTACTTTTAATTTTTTCTTAAATTTCTAAATGGGAATAATGATACCTGGCTTATGGTGTAGTTTTGGTACTTCCTAACGTGTAAGATTAGCATTCACTAAGCTGTCCATTAATGGTGACTCACACTAAGTTGTTTACATTAGCAATAATATTCTTTCATAAATTCTGATAGTTCAATTAGAATGATCTTACTGTGTTCCTAAGGAAAATCTCCTTGTTCATTTCAACAACAGTCTCCTTGTTCTTGCTGCCCAGGAGAAATGATGATCAGGTGAATAAGAGCTCCTCACAGAAATTCTTGATTTTTTTGATGAATTGTTTCAGCATTTAGTACGCTATTTGGAGACTTCACTTTCTGATAGGAAGAATTTAGCTTATGATTTTTCTGAATTAACCCATATGGACTTACATAATTATTTTCCCTAGAGCTTTTTGTTCTTTCTCACATAAGGCTGGATTCAGCCTTATGCCCAGATACAGGGTATAAAGAAGGTATGCAGTCTCTTAGACACTGATCTATCCTATACTTCATGTCACTATTTTTAATTAAAAGATAAAATAAAGCTGAGCTAGTGGCTCAGACAGTAAAAAATCTGCCTGCAATGAGGGCATCCTGGGTTCGATCTCTGGGTTGGGAAGATCCCCTGGAGGAGGGCATGGCAGCCCATTCCAGTATTCTTGCCAGGAGAATCCCCTTGGACAGAGGAGTCTGGCGGACTGCAATCCGCAAAGTTGCAAAGAGTCAGACACAACTGAGCAACTAAGGACAGTACAGAATATTATTAACTAAAAAGAGAGAAAACAATAAAAGCAACAGCTACAGTTAAGAAACTAAACATCAATTACATAGATAAAAAGATTCAATTTATGGACATAATGCTTCATCCAAATTAAATATAATCTAGAAATAAAATGTGTTGAGTAAAAGTGTGTAAAAGTTTCATTGCATTGAATACTTTTCAAAATTAAGGTCCCTAAAAGTCAATATCATCAGTCTAGTATGTACAGTTTTGGCCTTTAACAGAGTGCTAGACATTATCTTCCATACCTAAGAAGAAGTAGGTCAACTAGCTTCCCAATTTCAAGAAATTTTGGTTCTCCATATCCTGCTGCTGCTGTGTCGCTTTAGTCGTGTCCGACTCTGTGCGACCCCATAGACGGCAGCCCACCAGGCTTCCCGTCCCTGGGATTCTCCAGGCAAGAACACTGGAGTGGGTTACCATTTCCTTCTCCAATGCATGAAAGTGAAAAGTGAAAGTGAAGTCGCTTAGTCGTGTCCGACTCTAGCGACCCCATGGACTACAGCCTACCAGGCTTCTCCGTCCACGGGATTTTCCAGGCAAAAGTACCGGAGTGGAGTGCCATTGCCTTCTCCATATCCTACTGATTAATAAATAGTGCCAATATTCTACCCACGTGTTCTCTGAAGTTTCCATTTAGCACATGTAATTATTTCATAAAAAATTTTTATTCATATGGTTTAGCAAGTTTCACACAAAAGATACCCCATGGATTAAAAGCCTTCTGTTACCACTATTCTTGGGATGTTTTTTCACATCTTCCAGTGGAAGAAGATGTGAAGAAGACTCCAGTGAGGCTTCCCTTGTAGTTCAGTTGGTAAAGAATCTGTCTGCAATGCAGGAGACCTAGATTCGATTCCTGGGTCAGGAAGATCTCCTGGAGAAGGAAATGGCAACCCACTCCAGTATTCTTGCCTGGAGAATACCATGGACAGAGGAGTCTGGTAGGCCACAGTCCATGGGGTTGCACGAGTCGGACATGATTAGCAACTAAACCACCACAGTGGGAGAAACTAATTGTTTTGGCTTCTTAGTTAGAGGCGTGGGTTTTTTTTTTTTGTTTTTTTTTGGGGGGGGAATAAGAATGGATGATATCTTTAGAAATAAAATGTGGTTGTAACAGGTTAGAAATGTTAGGAGTCATCACTGGTTGAAGATGAGGCTGAAATGAATAAGTTTATAACTTTTCAGAAACAATGTTGACAAAGGAACATTGTCAGCATTTTCAAAACAACGTTGACAAAGGAAGATATAATTTTCTTATTGTTCTTTGTGCTGGAATATTTTGTCTTTTTACTTCCTGGGAAGCTTACTGAGTCCAAAATAACATAGTCATTTCTTACCTGGTTATTCAGCATTACTGGTTTTTAAGTACATCTTTAGTTCTCAGATCTTTGGCAGTAGTTTTATTTTTAAAATCAGTGTATAATTTAAGTAGCATATGTTACTTTTAAGTACCTGACAGATGTGTGATTTTCTTAGTAACCAAGATATTACAACTATGCTAAGTTGATATCCTGAGGAACCAGAACATATTCTGCTTAGTATTATGTCACTATTAATCTTAGGAAGTACTTACAGGTGAGATGAGGTAGTGACATCTATTTTACTGAAGCAGCATAGGGAGAATAGTATGTGTTGGTGTAGGTCTAGTTTCCTGGACTTTTAAAAAACTCTTATTACCACTCTGACAGTGTACTGTAGTGGAAAGAGGATAGGACTGACTATCAAGAGGCCTTACCATTTGACTGATGGTGTCTCTTCTCTCTGAAATCTCTTTTTCTTAGCGTACTAAGGTTGCATGATTTTCTGGGTTGCCCAGTGTTACCTCCTAAAAGGATAACTGAAGACTTTCTGATTTCCATTTGCTCTAATCACTTAGTTTAGGTGCTCAGGGAACTTTTAAATAAAAAATATTGATGTTATTTTAGCTGTACTAAGATGTTTAGTTGACTTTAAAATCCCATCTAGGAGTAGACCTTAGCAATGCATGGATAGTATAGTAAGTTTAACCCTATGGAAGGAACTGATAAGTCTGGAGAACTGTGATTGTTATATTGGTGATTATTAAATGGTAGGACTAGCAAGTGATAGAAAAATGGATACAGTGTAATCTCACTTATACACCTAAAGAGCAAGAGAGAGAAATTTAAAATATCAGACGATCTGAATTTTTATGTATTTAAAGAGAAGGCTATTTAGTTTAGGGGTGGGCATGGAAGATGGGGTAGGTAAAAGACTCTCACTTATTCTATATATATCTTTATATGAATTCTTTAAATAAACACATATTTATTATTATTATAGTTTAGGAAAATAAAATCTCAGGTATAAATGTCTTTAGAATTTAACACGTTACTATCTGAGCAGTCTGTAAATTTACTTTGAAAATCTTCATCTTGGAAAACAATTATTGAAGAGACTGGAAGGAAATTACAAGGAGAACCATTCCTTTGTGGTATACAGTGCAAGCATAGGACTTAAGCTGTTTTGATCTGTTGATTGAATTAATTTATTTCTTCAGACCTTCAAGACATTCCATATTCTGATTGGTGTGAGCAGACTATCCATAATCCCTTAGAAGTAGTTCCCTCTAAATTTTCTGGCATTTCTGGATGCAGTGATGGAGTGTCTCAAGAAGGCTCAGCCAGCAGCACCAAAAGTACAGAATTGCTACTAGGTAAGTTTTCAGATTTAAATCCAAACCTTGTTAACTGTACTTAGTTGTTTGTTGTTAATGATGAGTGCTGTTCATTAGTTGTCTCAAATCTATGACAACTTACTTTTATTGAGGTATATTTAGTCCACCATTGTACCTGTATCAGCTGCTGATACGTACTTGCTTAGCTGTCTGCTTTCATTAGAAAGAATTTTGATCCCCAAATGATTGGCAGGTCATGTGCAGTTTATCTTAGTTTTATATATATCTTTGGTAAAGTTTAAAAACAAATTCCATGAGTTATAGTAATTTTCTGTTGTGATACAGATAAAATATTTTGATCTTCTTTTCAGGTGTTAAAACAATTCCAGACGATACACCAATGTGCCGTATACTCCTTCGTAAAGAAGTTCTGAGATTAGTCGTTAATTTGAGTAGTTCAGTTTCAACTAAATGTCATGAAACTGGGCTTTTAACGTAAGTAAGCTTTGAGATGAGTATTTTTTGCTTTTTTATGGTAAATACTTAAAAAGTTTGATCAGTTAGCTTTACATCAGTAGTTCTCAACTGCATGGCATATCTGAGTGAGCCTAGATTTTCTTCATCTACTTCAACCAAACTAACATATGGTAATAAATTGAATGCAGAAGCAGGTATGTGAATCCAACGGTTTTCTATTCAGCCAGACGTTAAAAAGATTTGTAAAAATGTAAAACAATAGCAACTCTTCTCACTGTCTTGCTGCTACTGCTAAGTCACTTCAGTCGTGTCCGACTCTGTGCGACCCCATAGACGGCAGCCCACCAAGGCTCCTCCCTCCCTGGGATTCTCCAGGCAAGATTACTGGAGTGGGTTGCCATTGCCTTCTCCATCTCACTGTCTTAGTTTTGGAAAATATAGTTATTTTTCATTAAAATATATGTATTTATGTTAACATGTAATGATTTTATTTTTTAAATGAATTAATGTTTTGTAAATTTTCTAAATTTTGTAAATTTCTTGTATGTTAATTATTGATGGCTATGGCCCACAAAAGTAAAAGTAAAGAATCCACCTGCAATGCGGGAGATGTGGGTTCGATCCCTGGGTTGGGAAGATCCCCTGGAGAAGGGAAAGGCTCCCCCACTCCAGCATTCTGGCCTGGAGAATTCCATGGACTGTATAGGCCTTGGGGTCACAAAGAGTTGGACATGACTGACTGACTTTCACTTTCATGGCCTACAAAAAATAAGATTTGGGGGTTTCTCAACAATTTTTAAGAAAGTAGAAGAATTCTGAGACCATAAAACTCAAGAAAAACTGGCATACGTAAAAATAAGTGACATTTTCTTGGTTTAATTTTTCTCTATTTTTACTCCTTTCTTTTAATAAAAGTTGTAGAATTTTTTTTGCTTTTCTCAGTCACAGCAACATGATAAAAGAATATTCAGGCCATCTTCAACATCTTTGTTATGCACTATTTAAAGCTGTGATCCTCAAAAAATGAAATGCACCTCAGGGTCTCCCGTGGAACTTTATAAAATGTAGTAGCACATATACCAGGCCCCCACTGCAGACCTCCTGGCCAGAAGCTTTAAGTGTAGAGGGTCCTTTACCTGTGTTAGCCCACCCCACTGCTGGTTCTGAGGTGCTGTACCAGGCGAGAGCCACTACTAAATGCTGAAAGATACAAAGACAGAGCCCAGTCAAAGTTTAACTTCAGTTTAACTTTAAAATTTTATTTCTATTTTAAAGCTTAGTTTTAAAAATACTGAGTTATTCTGGGCCAGTAAATACACTTTGTAATTTCTCAGGCTAGTGAAAAAGAATATTTCTCACTTTCTAAGAAGTATTTGGGTTTTTATCATTTTAAGAGATAGCTGAAACTTAAAATAGTTATAGTTTAAGTGTGAGGTAGGAATATTTACTATTTTATATTCTTATGCCCTCACTCCAGATATGTCACTTGATCTATATATCCAGAGGAAAAAGATATTTAAAAATGATATTTTGAAAGAAAATAGGCAAGTCATTATTATAATTTTTCATCACATCCTAGTCTTTTCTTTCATTTTAGAATTAAAGAGAAGTATCCTCAAACATTTGATGACATATGCCTTTACTCTGAGGTTTCCCATTTGCTGTCACACTGCACATTTAGACTTCCATGTCGGAGGTTCATACAAGAATTATTTCAGGATGTACAGTTTTTACAAGTAAGTAGGATTTGTATTCTGAACTTTATCTTTCAAAAATATTTGTTTGAATTAAACTAAAAGTTTTGAGATTATATCTGTTAATAGACTAGAAAGTCATTAATAATTTACCACTTCTTCCCTAGATGCATGAAGAAGCAGAGGCTGTCTTGGCAACACCACCAAAGCAAACTATAGTCGATACATCTGCTGAATCCTGACCTCATATTTATGATGTATATAGATGCAGACTATATATATATATATTCATATTTGTGGACTTCTAAAAGCCTCAAAAAAGCCGACTGACTGGGCAGCAAAGACAGGAGTATCTTCTATACGCTGTTCCAGCAATTACTGGTACATGAACAGTTGGAACTGCGGACTTCCCTAACCAAAACAACTTCCTCTCCCCTCTGTGGAGCCCCATTGGGGGTTCATTATTCATTACCACAGTTTTAAGAGTTTTAGTTACCATTGTATGCAAGATTCAAGCACTGAGTACCTACATGGGTTTTCTACTTTTCATTTTAAGAGCATAACAACAGTGGAACAGTACGGTATGCAGAAGCACCCTACACACCGTTATTTCTGAATTCCTTTTTTAGGGTAAATATAAAGATGCCTTGTTTGTTAACTAATTTTGGAAGCCAGGAATCAGTGTCTTTGAGGCTGCATCCTGTTAGCACAATGGGATGTTCTGTAACTGCTGGTATTAGAAGGGGATCTTTGGCCCTTCCACTTTTTTCTTCATGTTTATAACACTACTTCAGAGGTTTTTAACCTCAAAGCGAAAGAAGAGCCTCAACAACCAGGACTTATAAGTTATTTTTATGTGACTAGACTTATATAAAGTTTCTTGTTTTCCATCTCTTTAGTTTTGTTGCAATGTGTTATTGTAGGCTATTTGAACCGATTAAGGTTTTTCACTACAGTTCCTGATTAAAATCAGAAAATTATTTTATAATTCAGAGTATTTTTCATTTATAAAATGCATATGTTTTCAGTGCACTTCCATTTCCATTAGCTTCCCACATCACCATTTTAACAGGAACTTGAACAAAGCACTATTAATTTAGACCTAAAGTAAAAGAAAGCATTAAATAACACCTTGGATCTCTTGAGGGAAAGATAAGGTTGCCTACAATTTATACATTCCATGGGAAAAGAAGAGCCATAGTTTCTTTTAAAAAAATCCTTGGTGAAACATTATTACGATTAAAAATTGTAGTGAAAAGCCTTAAGTACCAAATTGTAAAGCAGCAGTAATTTAATTTTTGTATCAGTGTTCTTGTTTTGCACAGACTAAATGCAGTGATAGGTGAGTTTATGAGTACAGTAGTTGCCTTTATCACATTTGTGAAGTTAAAGTTGATGAGGGCAAAGTTTTATTTGTTTGTTTAATTTGTGTATGTCTAAAGATACTTGGAAATCTTTACAGGAATTAAACATATATGCAAATTTGTATATAAAAAAAGCATGGCCATCATCATTAGAATGCTTGTAAATGAAAGGATCTTTTTTGAGGTCTATATATAAGTAGAAAAAAAATCCAGCTGGACTGATTAGGACCCTTTTTAAATTGATTTGTTTAGACCATTTTTACAGTTACGCATCAGCTCTGACACAGTCATAGTACGGGGACTAGTATTTTCCCTTGTTACAGTTCTTTTTTATAATGGGCTTGTTCCTTGAGATCTCTGTAAAGAACCCTGTGAACTAGAAAGCATAACTCACAGAGATACTTTTTTTTTTTTTTTTTTTAATTTACTGGCACTGAAAGTTCCAATTGAGATGAAGCATTTCATCTCACTTCATAACACCTCTTTGACTGCACTTCAGTGAATTGTTCTTATGTGCACTGTGTAGCAACTTACATTATAACAAAGCAGATAAGGGCTGTAAGCTGCTGCTTATGTTAAAAAGTGGTTCTTCAGATTTTCTTTCATAAAATCCAATTGAAGATAAAACAGATGCTTTTTTTTTTAACTTTAATTTATCACTGAACCCAAGTGTTTATTTAAATGTCAACAGTACTTCTAAGAACGTTGCCTGTCACCTTGGTCTTTGGTCTTGGATGATGAAACTGCCTTCCAGAGAACCAAATGTCAGAGATACTAGACCAAATAGTGGTTTAAAACTCCAAAGGAGGTAATGTAGTAATCTTATTAATAATGGGATTAACATATTTTAGACATTCATTTTTAAACACTACCTCAGTTAATATAGGGTATAAAATCTGTGGTTTAATCCCTCAAAAGTTAACAGTAAATTCTTTTTTGTTACACACACACACACACACACACACACACCTTCATCCCTGGACCCCACCTCACTCATCAATCCTGAAATGAAGTCTTTGTTACAATTAGCCTGAACAGTTTTTTGGATTATTACTTTGAAAGATATGTATGTATATATCATAATATTTGCCTTTAGCACTTAGTTTGGGGAGACACTCAGAGCTTTGTGGTTCTCAATAATCTTAAAAAAAAAAGATGTCTATATTAAATGTATAGTGCTATTTGGTTTATCCATGTTTCACTGACAGGTCTAATACGTTTTCTTTAAGTACTTATTTGTATAAAAGTAGACTTTTACGATGAAAAATGCTCACATGCAGTGCCAAGTGATTTACTTAGGTGTTTAAAATGTTAAATTATAGCAGAAAAGATTAGGGATGTTGTCAGTGGTAATAGAAATAATTGAAAAAAGCATCTATATGTAATAGATATTACCAGACTATAAAATACCAAAATAATGTCAATACTGTAGTTTTTCAAGATTTTAGAATTAATCTTAGTCCATATAAATTTGTACTACTGGTAATTATTGAATAATTTGGAGGAATTTGGGCAGTTGTGCTGGTTATAAACTGTGAATTTCTAATTGTAAAGTGAATTGTTGTTTCTAATTGAAATTTTTTTCAAGAACAGATTTCAGCTTCACTTACTAAGTAAATACTGATAAATAAGGAAATTAGAAATTAGTATTTGTAATTAAACATGATCTAAAATTTCTTATACTTTTACTTCCTGTTTATGCTTAGGTAGATTTGAAGGGGGAAAAAGTCTTTTCTCCCTAATAAAAAATTTTCTAATAAAGATTGGTAGCATAAGGGCATTCTGTAAGACATTGACATTAAAAGAGGCTCTTTGGAGGTATATACTTTATTTTACTACTTACTCTAACATCATATGTATAAGTCCTTTTGAAATGGTGTAGCTTTAATAGTTTTCAGCTCTTTTATCCAGAGCTTGAAGTAATTAAAGCTGAGTTTTTCAGGGCATATTACAGATGCAAAGTGTTCAACAGTGAGGTGTGAATGCTTATTTAGATTTGTCTACTGCTATTTATATAAAAAATTTTTTTCATTCCATTCAGAGGATGCCTTTTATCCCCACATTAAAGCACAGATCACTAAGCAATAAAAAGCAATCAAATTGTCATCCAAATTATAACTGCAGTTACTTTTGCATGGTGAGAGTGAGGTGCTAATTTTGTGTGAGAGGAGTTTTGTAAACTACCTTGGGAAAGGTCCTTTGGAAGTAAGGTTTTTTCCCCTTGAGTCTTATGTTTCCAGTTTTGTGTCACATTCACAATCCATTAAATTAGGGAAAAAAGGAACAATTAATTGAGAGAGTTTGATAAGAGCTGTTGGAATAAAAAGAATATTTCAGATCTTCCAAAATGTCAGTTGAGAAGGGTCTCCCTTGTCTCTGCATTCAGGAAATACATTCTTACCAGCTTCACTTCAAGACTGTCACTACAGTGAAAGTTTGATTACAAAAGCATACCAGTAAAATTAATAGCAGTGCTTATCAGACAATGTTAACATCTGTGAGAATCTTTCTAGGAGCATTTGTTTTTTCTTTTAGTTCTAGGTTCCCAGGGTAGTTTTCATTCATAGTAGGTTTCTTTAATGAATGTGGATTTTCTCCCCTTTAGAGTATTTTTGTAACATAGGTGGATAGCTATGCCACTGCACGCATAAATTGCACATTTTGTTTGACTTTCTTTATAAAATATTTAATTTGAAAAATATAATTTATGCCAAAAAAGTATATCTTGTAATTTTGCCACTAATAGGTTGATTTAGCACAAAATGCAAAGTCTTTGGGCAGAGGAGGGGGGAGATTAAAAACTTTCATAGATAATAGTTGAAAAGTGTTCCATTATTGGCCTGTCAGAAACCCTGAAGCTGCATTGTAAAACAGATGATGTAAATTAGTTTTGAAAAGTGGTAAGGGACTGTGAAAAAAATCTCAGACTTAATGCTCCCTAACCACATAATTTTCTTTTTTATTTAGTAATACGCTGCTACATATTTGGAGGTTCTGGTGTTTGTAGGTCACTGAACAGACATTGAAATCTGATTTATATTGTATAACTGTAACATAGAAAGAAAAGTATTTATATATTTTCCGTAAGAATATTTCATTGAGTTGTGTATAATTTAAATAAGGTTTGTCCCTAAATGGTTTTGCTCACCTTGATTTTTTTTTCGTGGTTTTCTTGTTTTTGTATAATGTGTACAGTTTATGTCAAGGGCATTAAAAGCCTCCTGAAGCATAATCTTATCAAAGGGATACATTCTTAATAAAATGTACTTAAAAATTCTTAACCTTGTGTCATTGTTCTATTTCAAATTTTAAAACCATTATTGTTGATTTATATACACTGAGGCTGTTACATGTAACTCTAGGTAAAAGTGACTTTTAAATACCACAGATAAGAATCTGGTTCAGTAACACATAGTTCAGTTCAGTTCAGTTGCTCTGTCGTGTCCGACTCTGCGACCCCATGGACTGCAGCACGCCATGCCTCCCTGTCCATCACCAACTCCTGGAGTTTACTCAAACTCATGCCCATTGAGTCGGTGATGCCATCCAACCATCTCATCCGCTGTCATCCCCTTCCTCCCACCTTCAGTCTTTCCCAGCATCAGGGTCTTTGCAAATGAGTAGTGGCTTGTTCCAGATGTTTTAAAATAGGTATTTATACTTTCTAAACACTTCATAATCTAATCAAACATCTTTACAGTTATTATTTTTTAACCTCAGGTTATTGTGAAAGGTTTGATAAAGTAGATCTATCTTCAGAACAACTCCAACTTTAGTGATTAATATATAGAATGAGCAATGATGGTATGATGGTAATTTTTCTGTGTAAGCTATTTGATTTCACTCAGCCTTCCCTTGTGGCTCAGCTGGTAAAGAATCCGCCAGCAACGCGGGAGACCTGGGTTCCATCCCTGGGTTGGGAAGATACCCTGGAGAAGGGAAAGGCTACCCACTCCAGTATTCTGGCCTGAAGAACTCCAAGAGTCTGACATGACTGAGCGACTTTCACTTTCACAGAAACTGGATCAGGTAAGCTAGCCAACAGCCACCTAGTGGCAAAAGAAAATACTACAAGGGAAATAAATGGTCAATCCTGGAGAATAAAATTCAGTGTCAAAGTTAGAGCCTGTTATCATTGATTGAATGTGGTAAAATGTATTCAGAAATAGATTTATTTGGGATAGTTTGGTTTTTAAACACATTTATGTGTATCATTTTCATACTGCCTTCTACTCTATACTTTTCAACAAAAATGTAGTTGGCCCTCAAAAAGCACACTTAATCATCATCATACAGCTCATCTTTGAAAACTGACAATGTAGCTGAGCTTCAGAAAGTTTGTTTCATTTTTTAAAACTCTCTGGTGTATAAAGTACTCCCAGAGATAGTGAAAGACAGGGGAAGCCTGGCGTGCTGCAGTCCATGGGGTCACCAAGAGTTGGACATAACTTAGTGACTGAACAACTATAGCAAAATACCAAAGACTGGACAGTTTATAAACAACAGGAAATTTACTTCTCACAATTCTGTTGGCTGAAAATCTGAAATTAGAGTGTGAACATATTTGGGTGAGGGCCCTCTTCATGTCCCAGACTTCTTTTGTCTTATGTCCTCGATGGCTTGATGGGACTAGGAAACTGTAGTGTCTCTTATAAGAACATCAATCCCACTCATGAGAGCTCTAGCCTCATGACCTCCCAAAGACCCCCATCTACTAATACCATCATCCCTGGGTGTTAGGATTTCAATGTAGGAATTTGGGGAGGCAGGTGATCATTTAGACCATAGCAACTAATTCTGTATTGATTAAAAAAAAAAAAAATGTATGAAAACTTCCTCTAATGCTTAGAGGACAAAGACAACTACATTTGCTTAAATGTAGCAAATGTCCTTTAAATGGGAATATATTTATTATAAATACTATTTTAACTACTAATTTTGAAGGCTTTATATTTTCAGTTGTATCTTTTGGAAGGTTGGCATTTTGTTTTGGCCATGCCTTGCTGGATCCTGCTTCCCCTACCTGGGATTGAACCACACCCCCAGCAGTGGAATCACACAGTCTCAACCACTGAATCACTAGGGAAGTCCCTGTTTGAAGGTTTTAAAATACCTACTTTATGCAAAATGCTTAGCATGTTTTGTAAATTCTTTGAGATGAAAGCCAGCTGGTCTCCACAGAGTTCTTAGAAGAAATACTAGATATTGTCTAATACAACCTGGTTTTCTTAATAAATGACATTCTAGTGGAGAATCAGTTTCACTAGACTTAGTATGGGTCAGATATTGGAATGTCAGCAGGCACTTCCAGCAGGTCCATGGATACATGTATATATGAATCAGCCGTACCCCTGAAAACTAACACAATATTGTCAATAAATGCCAATATAAAGTAAAAAATTGTTTAAAATCACGTCTAAAACCTAGTTAGTAATAATATTCCATATCAGTATCACTGTGATACTAGTTTCCTGTGTGACTACTAGATACTAGAACTGTGTGACTAGTTCTCTGCTTCCTGTCTACCTACCTGCAGCTGAGGAGCAGTCACCAAGCTGGGGCGTTATTTGTATGTCTTTTGCCAGTTCCACCCACCATCAAAATATCCCGGAATATTACTAACTAGGTTTAACGTGTGTTTTTAATTTAAAAAAATTTTTATGTTGGAGTTGATTGACAATATTGTCTTAGTTTTCAGGTCTACAGCTAAGTGATTCGGATAGACATATATCTCTTCTTTTTCAGATTCTTTTCCCATATAGGTTATTACAGAATATTGAGTAGAGTTCCCTCTGCTATACAGTAGGTCCTTGTTGAGTATCTATTTTATATATAGTTGTGTGTTTATGTTAATCCCAAGCTCCTAATTTATCCCCCCCCCCCCCCCACCACCTTTTCTGTTTGGAAACCATCAGTCTGAAGTCAGTTTGTTTTGTAAATCCATTCATATCAGGTTTTTTTTATAGTTCACATGTAAGTGCTATCATATTTGTCTTTCTCTGACTTCACTTAATATGATAATCTCTAGGTCCACCCATGTTGCTGCAAGTGACATTATTTCATTCTTTTTATTCTGTTGCATACATGTACCACATCTCTATCTGTTCCTCTGTTGATGGACATTTAGGTTGCTTCCATGTCTTGGCTATTGTAAACATTACTGCAGTGAACACAGGTGCATGTATCTTTTTGAATTATGATTTTCTGCAGATACATGCCCAGGATTAGAACTGCTGAATCACAAGAGCTTCCCAGGTGGCTCAGTGGGTAAAGAATCTGCCTGCAACGCGGGAGATGCAGGCAAATGTGAGTTTTATACCTGGATTGGGAAGATCCTCTGAAGGAGGGTATGGCAACCCACTCCAGTATTCTTGCCTGGAGAATCCCATGGACAGAGGAGCCTGGCGGTCTACAGTCCATGGGGTCACACAGAGACAGACAAGACTGAAGTTACTGAGCACAAAAGAATCGGACACAACTGAAGCGACTGAGCGGGTGCCCAAGCACATGGTAGTTCTAGTTTATTAAGGAACCTCCATTCTGTTCTCCATAGTGGTTGTATCAATTTACATTCCCACTAATAGTGATGGGGGGTGGCTCCCTTTTCTCCATACCCTCTAGCATTTGTTGTTTGTAGACTTTTTTATGGTAGCCATTCTGACTGATGATGTGAGGTGATACCTCATTGTAGTTTTGATTTGCATTTCTCTGAAAGTTAGCAGTGTTGAGCATCTTTTCATATGCTTTCTGGCCATGTGTCTTCTTTGGAGAAATGTCTGTTTAGATCTTCTGCCCATCTTTTGATTCGGTTGTTTTTTCATAGGTGTGATTATTAAAAAGGTATTATGGCTATTTTAGAAAAAGTAAAGCCAATTTAGAAAAACATTTACAAATGAAACCATGATTTGCTTCAAAATCGTATCAAGGGGGAGGACTGAATAAGACTATGGATGGACTAAAACAACCGTGGTTTAGTGGCTATTGGGGTTGATGATAGTACCTAGTAGTGGTGTTAAGTCGCTCATTCATGTCCAACTCTGCAACCCCATGAACTGTAGCCCACCAGGCTCCTCTGTCCGTAGGATTCTACAGGCAAGAATAGTGGAGTGGCTTGCCATTCCCTTCTCCAGGAGATCTTCCTAACCCAAGGATCAAACCCAAGGTCTCCTGCATTGCAGGCAGATTCTTTTCTATCTGAGCTACCAGGGATAGTTCATAAGGGTTTGTTAAACTCCTGTTTCTATCTATATTTGAAATTCTCCATGAGTTGGTTTTTTCTTTTAATCCTGTTGATTCTGACACAAATTTCAAAGTTTCTGAATAACACTTCTTAAAACAATGCTGTTAAGTGGAATATAGTCTTTAAATACTGTTATTTGATTATTTATGGACATGGGAAAGGAATGTTTAGAGCCAAAACTAGGGTCATAGTGATACTGTAAGGACAAAGTTATATAAACCCAGCCATTTCCCATTGGTGTGTTGTTACATTTCAGAAAGACATCTTTGTTTGACTCAGGTCAGTGATTCTCAAAGTTGAGTGTGTATCTGAGTACCTGGGATGTATTCCAGGCCTTGTGCCACACAGATTTTGGTAGGGAGATTTGGAGCGGCACCTAGGAATTTACAGTTCTAGTAAGCTCAGAACGTGATTTATCACTTAGGATAATTGCAAGAGTTTCACTTCACTGATATAGAGAAAACACAAAATAATGCAGTGATGAAATATTTTAATTAAGGCTTAGGCAACAGAAATGACTTCAAGGTTTTGTGCATTATTTTTCTAAAGAATATCTTTACAAAAGATACTACTTACAAATCAATCATCACCATCATTGATGTTTCCATGTATTTTTATAATTACATCATGACAGACACAAAGAGGCTAAATGATAACAATACTGGCCCCAAAGTCTTCTCAAAACAGACTAATCAAGATACTTGTTTGTACTGTGTTAGGTGTACATAGTCCATTATTCCAGCCAAAAGCATAGTTATATGGAAGGAAAAAGTTAAAAAGAATGAGCAGAAGTCCTGGTTTGTGTATATTTAGGTCAGTTAACAGCCATCTTCCTTTCAGCTGTGGCTCCTTCTCGCTTGTTCTTCATAGTGGGGATGGTGTGACACGGGCCATTTGGTACCGGAGGCACAGGCAGCACCATCTCCACCACAGCAGAGAAAGGAGCCCCTAATCACGCTTATTTAGAAATACGGTAAGTAAACATTAAGGGTTGTTGGGCAGAGAGAAGGGAAAGGAACTCGAGCATGACTGAACACTGCTACATAGCAGGTAGGTGCTTTGCATATATTGGTTCAAAGAGACAGCTCCTGCCAAGCCATTAAGGAATTCCCACTCTACATAGCCTTTTACAGTTATACCATCATAGGAATAGAAGGAGACAGTGAAGGTGTTATCTTGGCCCAGACAACCTACTGGAGAATCCAAAAGAGGCTTACTGGAAACAGGTCATGTATATATCATAGTTCTTGGAAAAAAAAAAAAGATGAACCATAAAATGTGAATGAAATTAATGACATTTTCCTTCTATTCTGAGGTAGTCATCAAAAATTATAGATGTGTCTACTAAGTAGGAGTGCTATAATCTTGACACTGAGGCAGGGCTTCTGTGCCAGCCCCACTCCTTAACTGTGGTAAACAACAGAAGGACAACTGTGGGGACCTCATCAATTCATTTGCATGGCTTACCTATTAGATAAGGTCTAATCGTACGGATGTGAGAGTTGGACTGTGAAGAAGGCTGAGCGCCGAAGAATTGATGCCTTTGAAGTGTGGTGTTGGAGAAGACTCTTGAGAGTCCCTTGGACTGCAAGGGGATCCAACCAGTCCATCCTAAAGGAGATCAGCCCTGGTATTTCTTTGGAAGGAATGATGCTAAAGCTGAAACTCCAGTACTTTGGCCACCTCATGCGAAGAGTTGACTCATTGGAAAAGACTCTGATGCTGGGAGGGATTGGGGGCAGGAGGAGAAGGGGACGACAGAGGATGAGATGGCTGGGTGGCATCGCTGACCCGATGGACGTGAGTCTGGGTGAACTCCAGGAGTTGGTGATGGACAGGGAGGCCTGGCGTGCTGCGATTCATGGGGTCGCAAAGAGTCGGACACGACTGAGCAACTGAACTGAACTGAACTGAATAGGAAGAGTTCATCTTACTACTGTCACCACTTAAAAGCAAGTCTAAAATCTGTTTTGGTCTCAAATATGTGACTTCATTAAACACACCCAGAATAAATTAACCTTGACAATTTATGCTCCCATAACGAATCTTCTGTGGCCTGAAATCTAGTTCCTTTACCCTTAAGATACAAAATGTGTGGTAAAACTTACTGGAAATGCTTTCTTGCTAACCCCGTCCAATATTGAGCGGATGCGGTCTGTCTCTCTGTCAAGTGCCAGGTCTGCTGTCATAAAGGTGAACGTGCAAGGTAAGCCTGTTCACACGATCCTGCCATTTCCACGGCAAGCCTGCTCCAAGCACAGATGTTAAATTTCATAGCTTTCTGACCTTTGAAACCTAGCAAAACCATATAAATCAGACCTTCCAGTGGTGATAATTCACTGGGATTGAGCCCCGAGGTATCTGGTGGTGAACAGTGCCAGCTATGCTTCTACTAGTGTCTGTGTAGCGTAAGGATATGAAGTGGGCACTCTGCTTAGTGGCAGTGTTCACTCGGATCTAAAAGGGCAGTGGAGGACAGGCTGCTGTTCTCACTTGGGGCGGGGGAGGCAAGACCCAGGGGAATAGCCATTTGCATTTTATACTCTGAACAGAGTGCTGGCTCTGGTGGATTTGTTGGTGGGCTCTCCCTGTCTCCAGACATGGGTGAAGCCAACTGGGATACATAATTCAAATTAGCTTCTCCAGCTGGGATTTCCCCCAGGGAGTTCATGTAGTTTTGTTCCAGTGTCTTTAGTAAATTTTCAGGTGAAGTCAGTGGTCCCAGCTGACAGTGTGGGGCTTGAGGGGTTACTGGGAAATGTCCACAATAACCCAAGTCAGAAGCTGCCTGATTATAGGTGAAGTTCTCAAAACAGATGCAAGGAGCAGGGCCAGAGTAGTTCTTCTCTGTTGGGAGCAGGTCCAGATAGGCAGGCTTAGTACCTTTAGTTTCTGTGGGTGACTTCCTAGTGCCTATGAACTGTATCTTACTCCCTTCGGGCTTGTTTACAACTTCAATAGCATCTGGAACACAGTCATTGACGTTCATTATTGTTATATGAGGATTCTCCTGAAACAGAAACAGAAAATGGGCAAAGATAATGTGTGTGTGTGTGTGTGTGTGTGTGTGTGTGATGGTATATAAAGTATGTGAAATGCACTGAGAGCTTCACTTTTTTGTGTGTTTTATCCTGGTCACAAGTTAATGGTGGTGATCACAAGGAGGTGATGCTGAAAACCAAAGGACAGACCCTGACAGAAGAAGTCACAGCTGGGTTCACTCATTTCATGGCTAGGGGAGCAGAGGTGGCTCTTGCTTTGTTATATCTTCCTGAGGAGGTCTAGGAATGTATGATTATTATAGCCCAACCCCTGGGTTAGTCTTTAAGAAGTACATGGTATCCCTAGAATTTCCCAGCATTTACCTTGAATTTTATTAATGACAGGACACTGCTCTTGTAAGGGTCGGGAATGTCAGGATAACACTTGTCCTTCAACCTGGAAAACCAACAAAAATTACACTGAATTTTGCAATAGAGTGGAATGGTTAAGAGTGAGAAACCTGGAGTCAGATTAATCCTTGCTTTATCACTCTTAACACTGTAACCTTAAGCAAGCTTTTTAACCTTCCTATGACCAACCTAGATATCATATTAAAAAGCAGAGACATTACTTTGCCAACAAAGGTCCATCTAGTCAAAGCTATGGTTTTTCCAGTGGTCATGTATGGATGTGAAAGTTGGACAGTGAAGAAAGCTGAGCACCGAAGAATTGATGCTTTTGAACTGTGGTGTTGGAGAAGACTCTTGAGAATCCCTTGGACTGCAAGGAGATCCAACCAGTCCATTCTGAAGGAGGTCAGCCCTTGGTGTTCTTTGGAGGGAATGATGCTGAAGCTGAAACTCCAGGACTTTGGCCACCTCACGCGAAGAGTTGACTCATTGGAAAAGACTCTGATGCTGAGAGGGGTGGGGGCAGGAGGAGAAGGGGATGACAGAGGATGAGATGGCTGGATGGCATCACCGACTCGATGGACGTGAGTTTGAGTGAACTCTGGGAGTTGGTGATGGACAGGGAGGCCTGGCGTGCTGCGATTCATGGGGTCGCAGAGAGTCGGACACGACTGAGCGACTGAACTGAAATGAACTGATGATTTGATTTCCTCACTGGTTCGATGGAGATCATTATGGTAGTGATGGTGTTGGAAAGACTGAGTGAGTTGTTATATGTAAAGCACTGAAAACACTGCCAAGCACATGGTAAAGGGAAATATAAATATTAGCTATTGCTATTAAACAAGTTTTGCAATATTTTCAAATAGTTTCCTTATGTATTGACTTCTTGCTTATCTGTTGATAAACAAGATTATTCAAAATTTTTCATATTTTTACCAAATCTTCCTTTGTCCTTTCCATTCTAGCACTTTGCCTCATATGATCCAGTGGGATTTCTATCTTATTAAATTCCTTTCTAGATTTTTTCTTTGACTCTCTTCTTGGATGAAACCTTCCCCACACACTTACCACTGGCTTTTTAGGTAGCAGATGATCATGATGACCAAAACGCAGAAAATCATGGGGAGAATGATGTGTATCAGTATATGGGCTGGAGAAGGGAAAAGAAAGGGATTTTTTAGTGACTGCTTGTCCCTCAAAGAAATAAATTTTACATGTCTGTTATTTCTCAAAACTCTATTTGTGCAAGATTCACCATGAGTGCTGTCTGACTGGTGGGGAGCAGGGTGTGAGACGCCAACCAGCCAACACAGGGATCCATTTGCCCTTAATACTTGTGGCTCAAACTCGCTACCTCTCCTGACAGAATGGATCATTACTCCCCATTCTTCACTCCCTCTCTGTATGAGAAGTATACTCCAGCCCCTTGACTTGGAGGCTCAGCCATGGCTTGGTTTGCCCAATGGGAGGTGAGTAGTGGTCACGCTGGTAGCCGAGTTGAGTGTGCTTAGAGTTGGCTTGCTCGTGTGTTCCTGTGATGCACTCTGAGCAGAGCTGGTCCCTCAGAGCCACTGTCCTTCAACCTGAGCCTCAGAGAACTAACAAACTCCATGGAACAGACCTAAACGTGCCTGAAGCTTGGAGCCCCACTGGGTTCAACCTGCGTCAGCCAAGCCAGGAGCATGAACAGACAGATTTGTTTCTGTATGCCACTGAGATTTGGAGGTATTTTTGTTATTCGTTGTTCAGTCACTAGGTCATGTCCAACTCTTTGCGACCCCATGAACTGCAGCACACCAGGCTTCCCTGTCCTTAACTATCTCCTGGAGTTTGCTCAAACTCATGTCCATCTCATCTTCTGTTGCCCCCTTCTCCTGCCCTTAATCTTTCCCAGCATCAGGGTCTTTTCCAATGAATGGGCTCTTCACATCAGGTAGCCAAAATATTGGAGCTTCAACATCAGTCCTTCCAATGAATATTCAAGATTGATTTCCTTTAGGACTGGCTGGTTTGATCTCCTTGCTGTCCAGGGGACTCTCAAGAGTCTTCTCTAGCACCGCAGGGTATTTTATTACCCACTGAAAACTGACTAATGCACCCTTTCTAGTTAGGGTCTGATAAAATTACCCAAGTCATAACCTAGGTAATTGTTCTACTTTTATTTCTCAGATATATCAACCTGTACTTCATTTTCATAAATGCCCATCTTCCAGTTCTCACTGCTTGCAAATCCACCAAAGAACAGTGCAGATAGGTTGTGAAACATCCACTTTTATAAAAGGAAATCATACAAGGGCGTTTGAAGGCTGATAGTCATTCACATGTACATATATTTCTGCTGACAAAAACACCCCCACCCCTCTCTAGATAGAACTCATAAGGGTCTTCCCAAGTCAACACTAAAATATGCTATCTGTGATTTTCAAACTGTTCTGGGACTGAGAAAGTTTCCAGGTCATAGATCAGTCAGATTAGCTTCACTCTTATCTATTGTATGTTGTGGGATTCTGTGTAACTTTTTTTTTTTTTCTTTCCTGAGTTTCATCTAGAGAAAGAAAGAGACAAAGACAGAGAAGAAAGGTTTCAACATTCCTGATCTAGACCAAGTCCACAACTGTGTGTCATTTGTCAGTTCCCCAGGAACTCCTAAGAGAAGAGTTTTGATGTGGAAAAACTCACAGTATTCATCCGGAGTCGTGACCTTTCTGAAGTCATCCAGGGGACCCTCACCAGCACTTGTATAAGGAGTGACCAAAAACTCATAGACAGATTCTGGCTGTAGGTCTTTCACAACAAATGTCTTTTGATCCGGGTTGTCAATTGTGTATTTGCAACATACTGAATTATCTGTTTTAAAAAAAAAAAATTTTTTTTTAAGAAGAAAAAAATGATTAAGAGTGTAATAAAGATCTTGTGAGACAGTCAGGCACTAATACTTCTGTGGACTCAGCACTGCCAACATTTCTAAACCAATCAAAAATGAAATCATAATTTCATCACACTGGGAACACTAAGATGTTTGGGAGATGGCAAGCAAGACGAGCACTCCACTAAGCAAAGGCTATTCCTGATTGGGGGTGGGGTGCGGGGCGGGGGTGGGACTCAAATCTGCCAGAGAGAGAGTAAGAGCTTGCCAGAGCTACTTAGAATACATTGCGATAAGCTTTAACAAAGTCAAAAAAAGAAAATGAGGTTAGCAAGCAAGTTTCCTAAGCAGTAAGTAGGTTGTCTTAAGGAGCTGGGAGTACTTCAAGTGCTTCTAAAAATACCGGGCCATATTGTTTTTAAGTAAGTTAAAATCCTGGCCCCCATCGTCCTGTCCACCCTACTAATTTAAGGACACTATTCGATGATTAAAGCATGCGAGCACAGAAATCAGCCTGGACACGATCAGAGATGGCTGGTAGCCTTTCCAATGATTTCAAGTAAGGAGATCTTGAAACTGAAAACAGACTGGAAAAAAAAAAAAAAAAGTGTCACCTGTAAGAAATGTCTTTTCAAATCCCCGGTGGCACTTCTCCCCTGTCTTGGATTTCAGGTAGACATAGTACCCTTGTATAAAACCAGTTTGAGATTCGGTGGGATAATCCTTCCAACTCAGAGTGAAGGAGTGGGAGGTCAAGTTAGTCATATTCACTTTAGGGTTGTATGAAGGAGCTAAGAAAGGAAGGTGAGATAATGTAAGAGTCACAATTTGGAAGCAGTCTCAGAGCATTCATGTAAATTGAAGGTAGAACCACAGCCCACTCCATAGGTGCTTATGACAAGTGAAGGACTCTTATCTTTTTCTCTGACTTTGTTCGTGAGAGCTGGGAAGGAACAAGCTTCGTCTTGTTCAAGCCTTGCCTCTCCCAGAAGTAGAAATGGAAGCCCAGAGAGATTCAATAACTTGCGCAAGGTCACACAGCAAAAAAGAAAATAAAGGCTTCCCTAGACTTTTTTCTGTGCCTGAATTCTAAACAGTGTTTGGGAGAATGAACTGAAGTAGGGGGAAGGGAGGAGGAGGAAGGGTTATATTTGAAGAGGTCAGGGTGGCTTTGAAGAGTTTTAGTTCCCAGGCAGTGGCAACGCACAGTTGTCCAAGTGTATGTGTGTGTGTGTGAAGTCACTTCAGTTGTGTCTGACTCTGTGCAACCCTCTGGACCTCAGCCCACCAGTCTCCTCTGTCCATGGGATTCTCCAGGTAAGAAGACTGGAGTGGGCCACATTCCCTCCTCCAGAGGATCTTCCCGACTCAGAGACTGAACCCACATCTCTTAGGCCTCCCGCCTTGGCAGGAGGGTTCTTCACCACTCGTGCCACCTGGGAAGGCCCTGTCCAAGTGTGGGAAGAGTTTATTCTGAGGCTGCCCTGAGACTGTTTCAGCACATAGGCTGGTGCATGCCTGGCCTGTGCCCGCCAACACACACAGAAACACCCCTCCTGCCTGTCTGGAACAGCACCCACTCAATGGAGAACACTAAAAGCTGGTCTGATTGATGCAAGGTTAATGACCCAGCCGCCCAGCTCCCAGTGAAACCCTGGATGCCAAGAAGCTAAATAAGCAACCACATGAAAGGATCAAAACTTGCCCATGTTGCTGGTGGAATCAAAGTACAATGTCTGAGAGGGGCAGCAATTTCACAGTATATCTGCCAAAAGTCAAAAACTGTAAAACTGTATTTAAGAAGTTCAACCTTCTGGTTCAAGTATTCTACCTCTAGGACTTTACTTAAAAACCATTATCAGAGTAATGGACAAAGATTCAGCTAAAATGATGGTGAGTCAGATAAGACAATAAGGGGATTTGGCCAAGAAAAAGAGAGAGATTGAATATTAGAGACTGCAAGAAAATTGAGGGTGAATTTTATAGTTTTTAATTGAAAAAAAAATTTTAATCATCCTAAAAGTCCAAAGATGGGTGATTTGCCATATGCAAACCATGAGGCAGTTTGCAGTCATAATGACTGAAAAGTTAAATATTACTTAGTGACACGAGTCAAAAAGGACTTTACAAAACTGCATAGAGTAAGATCTGATTTTTATATCAAAGTGCATGCCTGTACTGAGAAAGCACACACACAAAACATTAACTCTGGATATGTGCCCTTGGATGGTAAAATCAGCCAGTTTTGTCATCTTTGGCATAACATTTCATGAATTGTCTTTAATGAAAATGTTTTATGTTTATGATTAAAAAATAATGTTTTAAAAAACCCAATGGCCAGAATAAATAGCACACTGAAAATCAGGAAAGGTGCTGTAATTTTCCTAAAGCTGAAGCAAAGAGTCTCTGAATTGTCCTGAACAAGTCTACCCATGGACACAGTAAATGCTTTAAACTTACCCAGTTCTTTCAAATAGCCAGCTTTTTTCTCTAATAAATGGGCCATCCTTTTTGTAGAAATTTCATAAATTCTGAAGTTGTAGCGAACCCCTGGTCTAAAAGCACCTAGAGAAGAAAAGTCAACAGATTGTCAATAACACAGGATGACATTCTCTTTATTTCTGAAAAGGGAAAGAAAGAAAAATGAATTTGGGTCCCCTTAAAAAATCTTCCTCCTCGGAGTTTCTGCCCTTCATCTCTACCATCTTCCTTCCTTCCCCTGAGCCTTGAAATCCTCCAGCATATCTGACAATGGGGGACTGTTTTCTACATCATCCTCTCTCAAAATACCCTTATCCATGTGCATAAAACTGGGTGCAGAATTCAACCAGAACCAGAAAACCATGTAAAACTCTTTTTTGACTCTAAATCTCCCGCCAGCGACGCGCCCTTTCTCCGCCCATGAGAGGCAAGCGCCTGGAATATCTGCTTCGGGTAACTCACTTGCCCCTCACCCCACACCCTTAACACTGCTCAAGAAAGGGAAGACTCCTCCTCATTCCCGCCAGCCACCCGAATGACCCCACCTGAGCCTCATCAGTCACCCTCAAGTGGTGGGGTGGTGGTAGTTTAGTCGCTAAGTCATACCCTACTTTTGCAACTCCATGGACTGTAGCCCATCAGGCTCCTCTGTCCGCGGGATTTCCCAGGCAAAAGAGGGGTTTGCCATTTCCTTCATCACTCGCTCTCTGGATCGACCATTTCCACAGCTCTACCTTGTGACCAGCAGATGGCGCCACTAACCCACTGCTCAAGCCACTAACCTTTGCTACACTTGCAACCTGGAAAAGACAAATCCAGTGTGGCGGGGAAAGAGACCACGCTCTACAAGTTGCACTGAAACGGAAGGAGTTGATAATCGACTACCATCAACTCTACTCCTACGTCTTCCAAATCCACATCTTTGCTTTTGTAAAAGCTCTCAGGACGACTGTTACAAAGGTCTTTTGCTATTCATTTGAGACTGCTGGCTTAGAACAAATTCATGAACCGTATGAACTTACATCTGGATGGCTCTGTAAAAGTAAATATAAAGGTCAAAACTTAGGCCACATCACTGCAAAACTTGAACTCCAAGACCCACGCGGGATTTGGAGTTATCAGTGAGCACAGAGTATCTGAGATGGTCCAGAAACCCTAGTTGAACCAGGTGGATGGAGCGAGATGGGAATACAGAAGGTTCTTACCCGAGCTAATGACTGTGCCTGTGTTAGTGGGGCCTAGGTTTTTCCACCGGAGAACACAGGGAAGGTGCTGGGGGCTGTCACACCACTCCACAACGTAACCTGTGGCATTTCTGGATTGGGGTTTCCAAGACATGGGAAATCCATCCTCGGTACCATTCATTCTTCCTTCTTCAACATTTTCTGTACGTTACAAAGAGGGCAATGCTTCAGATTTAATTAATCAGACATTCTGCAAAAGTATCTAAAGAAAATAAGCTTGAATATGCTGTGTATCTAGCAGGTCAAGCCTTCCCTCTGTAATTGCGACAGGGCTTAGGATAAGGGCAGGAGGGATGTTTTCATCAGGTTTTTCCTACCTCTCACTCCCAATAAATATTCACACCTGCCCCTCAAATGTCCCTTGTCCTGAGAGACCCAAAGAAACATCAGCTCCTACGACAGGGATCAGCAGGCAGGACCGCTGGTGGAACAAATCCAGCCTCGAAAGCTTGTTTTTACGAAGAACAGTTCTAAGATTTTTAAAGTGTTGTTAAAAACAAAGGATATAAAATACAGATTGGAAAATGATGACTGTCGTGCCTACATTAATGTCTAAAATATTTATGCTCTGCCTTTTTACTGAAAAAGTAGTTGACCTTTGACCTAGAACTGTGTCTGGTACTTGATCTACTTTCAAAAATTATCTGTTGAATAATTCAGCTTATTCCCCCACACAATGCTGGCTGTCCCAGAATGAACTCCTGTCTCCAAGATGTTAGGGGTAGAAACTGAGGTGATCGCAGAGCAAAAAAGGAGAAAACGACTCACATACATACAGAGTCAGATTATGGAAGGGTGTGACAGTACTTAGGACCTAGGATGCTGCCTCAATGTATTTTATGCACCAGGGTAGTCTTCCTAACATCCGACAACTGGACAAAAAAAGGTGATGGTCTCAATGGACTACAGCTCTGCTGATTTCAAGCAGGTCAGTCTAGGTCTGGAGGGATAAGAACTTCTGTTTCCAAGGCAGATTCCACAGCCTCCCACTATTCAGAAGGCAGTGGACCCAGGTGGTCACTTAAGTGAAAGCAGACTCTGATCAAGGACTGGGCCTGCAAGCGGCTGTTCAGAGAGGCAACCAGTGTGGTACAAGCAGATATGACCTGGGATGGACTTAATACTCCAAATGTACTTCTTGTTTCTCTGCAACTCATATTTGATGAGGCATCTTTTCTTTTATCTGGCAATTCTAATTACAGCTGAATGTTGATGGGTGCTATTAAATTTTCCAGGGCACCAAATTATCATCCAGCTGGGAGCACCCAAACAAACGTGCAGCCCCAGGTATAAGGTCAGGGGTTCCCACGAAGGCCTGTGTCTATCCTACCCACACAGCTTCTGTCTTTCTTCATCAGAGACACAAATCTCTTTCATGCTGAAACTGACATTTTCCATTTATTCACACTGACTATAATTTCACCCCAAACTTAAAGCGTAACTCTCCCAAGCTGCTTCTCTAACCTTGCAAATGAAGAAGGGAAATGAAGGGAAAGGCAAAGAAAAAGGGAATCTTTTCTTTTCAGTCATTCACACTTTAGCATGAATTGGCTGAACCTCCTTGGTCTGTCTCATAGCACATCAGTGCCTTTATCCACACGAGAGACATAAGAATCTGGACCATATCAGAAGGCTGGATAGAGCCTCACAAAAGGATGGAGTGGGTTCTGAAGGCAGGGCATGAGGAAGGAAGACAGGGTAGGAACCCACAGATGAGGATGACCCCAAAAAAGAAGAGTGTTTAGCAGAGTTGTTTGAGCTGAGCCTCCCTGGAGGTAGAGTTTCTTTTATCTATCAGCTCCCCTAGGGGTGAATGAAATGCTCACCCTTTCTGTTCTGTTCCTAACAAAGACAGAATACAACCATTCACTTCCTTCTCTGATATAGTTCTTCAAAAGCAAAGATTAGGTCAAGTGACTCCTTAGTTTTTCTTCTGTGGCACAATCCCAAGTTCTTTTTCTTACTTGACACACTGGATGGTTCTTAACCAAAATAAATAAGACAAAATAATAACACCCTCCAATCTAGCCCATTTAACCTAAATGTAAGCCTAATTTGAATAACAGGTATAAAGCGACATAACCCCACAAGCAGGGTCTGACAATGTTTATAGCAGCAACTGAAGGGTGACATTATTGCAAGGTTCACAAGTGAATTTAGGATGTCTGTGGGGTGCTGTCCAAGTGTGCAGTGTCTGTGTGTGTGTACCACTGGGGGCGGGGTTAGTGCAACCAACCCCCTTTCATAGCTCTCCCAGGAAGGAAAGTAACACCATTATTGATTGTACATGTAAGGTCATTTCCACCTTGTTTGGACTTTCACAGGCTAAGTGTTTAGACAGTTATCATCATTTATTCCGCAGCTTTGGCAAAGCTCTTTTTGAAAGATAATGCTAGTTCTCCTTGTGGCCAAGATTGACAAAATATTTTGCCATATAAGAAATGCAACTCATGTTCCATAAGCCACAAAGCATGTTCATACCAACTCTAACTCTGTTAGGACTGTTTGTGTTGCATTTATTTAAATAAAATTTGAGATCTCAAATCAGTGGAAGAGTCCCCGGAAGGGAAATGTCCGGACCCATGGCTGAAATCTTCCCACACCGAGGAAGACTGTCCCAGAAACCCGCCAACATGCCTGGACCCAAAGAAAATGACAGACAGTGTTTGGCAGCTGCATCTTTTGTCTCTCCAAAGTACTCTTTCCAATTTATTCATATCTACCAAATAACACCATCAACATTTTCCTAGTGAAGAAAAACAAAACCAAAGAAACTCACCATTTCCAGGATGTCCAGAAATGGCAACTGTGGAAGCCGGAGAAGGACCCACACTGTTGTGAGCCGTGACACAGATCTGGTAAGAACTCTGATTGAGGGTTACTTTTGTGCTGTTGGCTGGAGCAGGGACAGAGAGGACCTCTAAACTGGACGGTTCATCGAGATTTTCCACAACCACATTATAGAACAGGATCTTCCCGTTGGCGTGCACTTTTGATAGAGGCTGAAAACAAATATCGACAATCATTTCAACATGGGCTTTCCTCTGAATAAGAGTTTGCTCGATTACTTTCTCATCTTTTCTCTCCTTTGATTGCCTTATACATTCACACACACACACACACACACACACACACACACACACACACACGCAGAGCAAATTAAAACAGTTTAAGAGAGAAAATAACCTTCTAAATAAACCCCACTTGAAATCAGACATTCTATCTTAACTAAAACTGAGTACAGAATAGGATCATTTGGGGGTGAGCTTAAGAGCATATCACGTCCAAAGCATGACCAATTAAGGAATCGAGAGGAAGGGGGTTATTTAGCCTGGATTAAAACACACTTGGTGAGTATGGGCTCAGTCGGTAAAGATTCCGCCTGCAATGCAGGAGATGCAGGTTTGATCCCTGGGTTGGAGAGATCCCCTGGAGGAGGAAATAGCTACCCACTTCACTATTCTTTCCTAGGAAATCCCATGGACAAAGGAGCCTGGCGGGCTGCAGTCCATGAGGTTGTAAGAGTCGGATATGATTTAGCAACTAAACCACCACCACCACAGTGAGTACAGAGCAGGGAAGACAGGGGTAACCCCAGACAGGAGGGGGCTGGGCTCCTGGAGTGCTCCCTCCACCAGCTCTGTCACCCCCTTGCCCCCAAGCTGTGCTTCCCCAGACCCAGGGCCCAAGGTCCCTCTTTTAGATGATCCTCCAGGTGGTAGAGAATTCTCTGTCCACACAACCCTAAGCCCACTCCCAAGGCCTGAACCCCCAGCCAGATGGTGCCCCCTGATGTGTGCACCCCCAGGCCTGAGATCAGGCTGGGGCAGCTGTTGGCTCTGGGTGTGGACAGAACCTGCCTGTACAGACTGGCACATCCACATGTGTGTGAACAAGCCCCCTGATGGGGAGGACCAGAGTGGAGGTGGGAAGAAAAGCGGGGTGGGCTCTGGCTGGGGCCAGCTCCCCCAGCATGGCCATGCTTTAGCACTAAACACAGGAATTCAAGAGCTCTGAGTGGGGTTTTCCCGGTGGCTCAGCTGGTAAAGAATCCGCCCGCAATGTGGGAGACCTGGGTTTGATCCTTGGGTTGCGAAGATCCCCTGGAGGAGGGCATGGCAACCCATTCCAGTATTCTTGCCTGGAGAATCCCCAAGGACAGAGGAGCCTTGTGGGCTACAGTCCATGGGGTCACAAAGTTGAACACGACTGAGTGACTAAGCACAGCACAGCATAACCAGTATTCTTGCCTGGGAAATCCCATGGACAGAGGAGCCTGGTGAACTACAGTCCATGGGATCAAAAAGAGTCAGCCATGACTTTGTGACTAAATCACCACTACCACCATCTCAACACAAACCAGGCCTTCCACGTTGTCATGAAGGCATATTAGTCAACACAGAAGGACTAGATTGATTTCTGTTACAATATTTAAGCTTGACTTATAACTTTCAAATATAAATATTCATAACTTTAAAATATGGTATATATTTTTCCACTTCTCCTCATGCCCTGGGCCCTGCAGATGTTAGGGGCAGGCCTGCGGGGAAGTTAGGAGATGCAGTTCTAACCATCAGAACCAGCCACCCGGGCAAGGCAAGAGGCTGCCGAGGACAGAGGCCCTGGTCCAGTGTTAGGGGTATGGATGCGGAGTGGGGATTCCCCGATCAGGTCAGAAATTCTACAGGATTCCTCGGAAGAGCCCTCCCAATCGAAAGACTACATCAGTATCTAATCTTGGTGAAAAGCAAATGACAAGCAAAAATGTCTTTTTAAACCTCTAGCCTCTTACCTTCCAGAACAAGGTCACCGTTGGATGTCCTGACACAAATGTCACATCTCTCCAGACATCAGGCGCCTCCGATGGAGCTGAAATTAACCAAAGGAAAGCTCCTGGGTCACAACATGGACGTAGAACAATACTTTCAACCTTCCTCTAGTTCGGTCAGCAAAGTGACCACGGCCAGTCCGAGGCCTGCATCTCGGTTTTTCACTCTCTGTGATGTCTACACACTTGGCCGTGGCCACACTGTTCACTCCTCACAAGGGGCAGGCACACAGTAGGTGCTTTACAAAAGGGCTGCTACATCAGAACGGGAAGTGACACAGGGGCCTTTGTGAAACTCAAGCCTCAGAGCTTCAAGAAGCCACCAAGGAATTTTGGAACCCTGCGCCAGTCCAATGCTAGGGGCTTAGTTAGGCAAGAATCCTGCATCAGGCCAATGCTAGATCAGTTAGGCAAATTTCCCATCTCTGGAATTTCTAGGCACAGCAAACCATTGCTACTTGCTTGCCCCTCTGGTGGAGGCTGCAGTTGGACACCCTCAAGTGGAGCCCAGTTCTCCTGACTGAACACTGGCTGGCTCCTGGCTGTGGTCAGAGCCTGGGATCCCTTCCTTGTCCCCCTCCTCCCCATGCACGCCTGTCCCCCAGTTCCTGGCCTGAGCCTAGGGCAGCTCCCTGTGTGTGGGCCTTTGGGGCACCGGCTGCAAACCTCCCCCCGTACGCCTCACCCTACTCTGTTCTAGAAGACCTTGCCTCCTTGTCATTCTTGCCACTAAACTGTAGACCAGTGATTTATGACTGGATTCAACATATCTCTGCACAAGAAGAAAACTGTTTTGCAACATAACATAAAATTTTAATTCTCTGCTTTATGAAAATATAGTTTACAGTCCCCAACAACTGAAATTTTTTAAAAAATGAAAAAATTTTTCATATAGTTGCTAACACTTTCTATTCAACATGAAGGTGACCGTATATTTTTAAAATCTTTGCAACCCCATGGATGATAGCCCGCCAGGCTCATCTGTCCATGGGATTCTCCAGGCAAGAATACCAGACTGGGTTGCCATTCCCTTCTCCAGAGGATCTTCCTGACCCAAGGACTGAACCCAGGTCTCCTGTATTACAGACAGATTCTTTACCATCTGAGCCACCAAGGAAATCTCTGAAATTTAAGAGACTCCTTTTTTTTTTTTTTCCCTGTAGTTGCTAACACTTTCTAGCACAACATAAAGGTGACCATATATTTTAAAAATCTATTAAGAGGCAGATTTCAATTTGCTAAACAAGCCATCAGAGAAGCCAATATTAAGTATAAAACATATTGAAAAACTCGAGCAGCATATGAGACTTCCAGCTCAGTGCAGACTCTCCCGCTGCTGGTCTGTACGTGACCATCTGCACAAAAGGAGAACAGCAGCGCAGCTGATGGTGCTCCATATTTATGTCACTACAGTATCTCCCCATGGGGTCATTTATCGCTGCTCACCGTGATTCTGCTTAAGTAGAATTATAATACATATAAACATCGACTCTGCCAGCATTGAGCAAAGTGTTATCAGAGTGGAAAAAGTATAGGTTCATCATCAGTAGATTCAACTGATTTTAACTTTGCAAAAGCAAAGTTAAGCATTTTCAGACTTATGATATTATAATCTAAAATAAACTAGTTACCAAAAATGCTAAAAAAAAAATGTAAAGTATTTTTCTTTCCACTAAGTTTTAGGTATAATTTTGGAATACACTTGCAAAAAAAATAACCCCAAAGCAATATTAAAGTATAAAATATTAGGATAAAGCAAATCTTCTTTGCTCAGTTGCTTCAGTTGTGTCCAACTCTTTGCGACCCTATAGACTATAGCCTGCCAAGCTCCATTGCCCATGGGATTCTCCAGGCAAGAATGCTGGAGTGGGTTGCCGTTTCCTTCTCCAGAGGATCTTTCTGACCTGGGGACTGAACTCGCACCTCCTGTCTGCACTGCAGGAGGATTCTTTACCCCCTGAGCCACCTGGAAAGCCCACAATTGAGGAATACACCACATTACCATCAGGAATGGGGCTCTCTGCTCCAAGGATTCTTGGGGGGTCTATACGACTAGAAAAAAATGACTGGACTCTTGGAGGGCCTGATGAGGGGAAGAGGCTACTGAGCACCTCTGGAGACCAGCCCACGTGTGGATTTTGGTGCCCTCACTACCCCCTCAGTCAGAGTGCTTTAAAATGTCCCTTCCAGGCTGAAACAGAAAAAAAAAAAAAAAAAAAAAATCCACAGCCTGCAGACATGAATAACAAGATAGAATCAAACAAATATATACAATCCTTCCTTAGGCAGCAAAACAGCCCGGATTTGAGTCCACAAGCTCTCCAGGCTGTAATAACACCCCCGAGAGACACACCAGGCAGGCTGCAGTCTGGGTGAGGGGGAAGCTCTGGAGTCGACTGGCCTGGGTGTCAGCCGCAGTCCTGACTCAGTCCCTTGCTGGCGGGGCCTGTGAAACTCCTCATCCTCCCTGTGCCTCCCGGGCCTCATCCACTGAGTGAGGAAACTAACAGGACCTGCTGCACGGCGGTGGGAGGATTTGAGGAAAACACTGGGAAGCCTTGGAGTGGCGTCTGGCACATACTAAACACTCTGTGCTCCGGTTACTGTTGTTACGTCTGCTGCTCATTAACTGCAAGCTGGCGCGTCCCCCCAGTCTACGGGCCCAGGCTGCCTCACGCGTTAGCCGGGTGATGGCATGACTATTGTGTGGGATTGGAAGGAGATGAATGCAGGGCTGGGCCATCTCATCTCCTGAGCAATACTTGTGGTCTAAAACGTAGTTATTTGGGAGGAAAACTCTCTGTTTAGTCATTATTGAGGAAACAACCTCTGAGAGCATCATGAGAAAGCTCCCAGTTTGCTGTCGCTGGAACGAAGGACTTGACGATGATTAGGTTTCCAGATACTACCTTCCAGACACAGCCCAAGGCTGTTTTCTATGAGATCAGTGCTTTCCTCAGCACAAATGCTACTGTTTGTCCCCACGTCTGAATGAAAAGTTCATACTTATTTACAGAGCCCCGGTTCCAACAGGAATCCAGCAATACCAGGAGCTTAGAAACCATTTTGGAAAACTAAAAATCCCAGAGAAAACGTTCAGTAGAAATAACTTGGATGGCAAAGAAATGTCTGAGGCAGATGTCTTCCCACCCACACTGCATTAGGCATTGAATTCACTTCTTTTTTTTAAAAAAGATGGTACTCAGCCTCTGCTGTAACACTTTCCCCTGAGTTTTTGGTACGAGCAGAAGTTCTCAGGGAAGCCCACCCATCTCCTGTCAGTCCGTTTAGATTCTTGGGATGTCAGGGAGCCAAACGTACCAGCTTCAGCTGTGGTGAAGTTCTGGCTAATCAATTCACTCCATTTCCAGAAGTGGTCGGCATAAGCACAGCGTACACGGGCCATATATTCTGTGTCCGGCTTCAGTTCACTTAAGAGGTACTCACCATTCAGCCTGACGGAGATATTGTGTTGCTTGATTTAAAAAAAAAAAAAAAAAGATGAGGTGGGGAGGAAGAAGTCAGAAGTACCAGTGAGCATACTTTATTATAAAACCAAATCACACACGGAACACCTAGACCTGGAGTACAACTAGTTCTTCGAGGAAAAATATCTCTAAATTCTAGAGGTTTATGATTAATTGCCTGGACCTTTGTTTTTTTAATTGGAATAGAATTGCTTTACAATGTTGTGTTAGTTTCTGCTGTACAATGAAATGAATCATCTATATATATACATTATACGCACACACACACACATCCCCTCCCTCTTGGACCTCCCTCCCACCTCATATCGTCCCACCCTTCTTGGTTATCACAGAGCACCGAGCTGACCTTCCTGTGCTATATAGCAGCTTCTCACCAGTCATTTTATATAGGTTGGTGAAGAAGTAATTGTGGTTTCGGACCATGAATTTTAAATCATTATAACTAGGCTCAAACACATATTTATTAAGCAAAACAGGAACCACTACAATCCACACATTTTTGCCAATAAGAAATAAGTTGGTTTATTCCCATAGTGTAAAATCTGTGCTTTGGGATTCATCAAACTCTTGGAAAGCATTTTCTGCCTCCTGCTGGTTGTGGAAGCGTTTTCCCTGCAAAACATTGTTGAGATGCTTCAAGAAGTGGTAGTTGGTTGGCGAAAGGTTGGGTGAACGCAGTGGATGAGGCAAAGCTTCACAGCCCAATTCATTCAACTTTTGAAGCATTGGTCGTGCAATGTGCATTCAGACATTGACGTGCAGAAGACCTGGGGCTGTTCTGTTGACCAATGCCAGGAACTGCAGTTTTTAGTGCATCTCACTGATTTGCTGAGCATGCTTCTCAGATGTAATGGTTTTGCCAGGATTCAGAAAGCTGTAGTGGAGAAGGCAATGGCACCCCACTCCACTTTTGCCTGGAGAATCCCATGGACGGAGGAGCCTGGTGGGCTGCAGTCCATAGGGTCACGGAGAGTCAGACATGTCTGAGCGACTTCCCTTTCACTTTTCACTTTCATGCATTGGAGAAGGAAATGGCAACCCACTCCAGTGTTCTTGCCTGGAGAATCCCAGGAACGGGGGAGCCTGGTGGGCTGCCATCTCTGGGGTCGCACAGAGTCGGACACGACTGAAGTGACTTAGCAGCAGCAGTAGCAGTGGATCAGACAGGCAGCAGACCATCAAACAGTGACCATGACCTTTTTTTGGTGCAAGTTTGGCTTTGGGAAGTGTTTTGGAGCTTCTTCTAGGTCCAACCACTGAGCTGGTCATCACCAGTTGTCATATAAAATCCACTTTTCATCACACATCAAAATCCGATCAAGAAATGGTTAATTGTTTTTGCATAGAATAAGAAATGACGACACTTTAAAATGATGATTTTTGTGATTTCTGGTCAATTAATGAGGCACCCACTTATGGAGATTTTTCACTTTTCTAATTTGCTTCCAATATTGAATTACCACAGAATGACCAGCACTGAGCTCTTTGGCAACTTCTCCTGTAGTTGTAAAATGATCCTCTCAGTCGGTCATTGTCAATTTCCGATGGCCGGTCACTGCACTCCTCATCTTCAAGGCTCTTGTCTCCTTTGCAAAACTTCTTGAACCACCACTGTGCTATAGACTCGTTAGCAACTCCTGGGCCAAATGTGTTGTTGATGTTGCAAGCTGCCTCTGCTGATTTATGGCTCATTTTGAACTCTAATAAGAAAATCGCTTGAATTTGCTTTTTGTCTAACATCATTTCCCTAGTCTAAAATAAATATAAAATAAATAGCAAGTCATAAGTCATTAGCAAAAAACATAAAGTGAGAAGTGCACATTAAAATGATGTGTATCATAACCACATTTATTTAAGAATGTATTCTAATATCAAACAGTAAAATTCAACAATGCAAAACCATGATTACTTTTGCACCAACCTAATATGTGGTAGGGTATATATGTCAATCCCAGTCTCCCAAAGCATTCCGCTCCTCCTTCCCCTCACCCCCGTGTTCGCATGTCCCTTCTCTACATCTGCATCTCTATTTCTGCCTTGGAAACAGGTTCATCTGCACCATTTTCTAGATTCCACATTATGCATTAATATATGATCATTGTTTTCCCATTTCTGACTGCTTCACTCTGCATGACAGGCTGGTTCATCCATGTATCTACAAATGACCCACTTCCATTCCTTTTAGTGGTTGTATAATATTCCTGGACCTTGTAAACAGATGATCCCTTCCATTTGAACCCACACAGAAATAAAAAGTTCAAGAGATTTTATATTCACTGGTCTCTGTTTAGACATAAAGAAATTTTTGAAAATAGAGAGTTAAGCTCTTACTTGTATCACTTTTCCTTCACCAAGGAGTTGAAGCTGACACAAAAGTGCAGAACTGTTTCCTATGGAGTATACCTTCCAGGTCATAGTGGCATCTGTAGCACTGACAGTTTTAGGGAACAACTTATAGGGAGCCAGTGGATGAACTGCCAAAAGAAATTGAAAAATAAAAAAAACTCAAGCGAAGATCCAAAAAGACTTTGGTAAATAGGCACTTCATTTTTTCAATGTTTTACCCAATAACCATTTTTGCTTATTTTTGAGAAAATGACAAATAAAACCAGACTTGCAGCTAAGATAGAGTAAGCCAACTACAGCCTTTCTCTCTCATTGATGATATTAGAAGCTCTGAAAAAATATTTAAAAAAAAAACTGAGGACTCTTAAACAAAAGCAGGGAAGAATGTAGAGGGGAATCGAAACTTGGAGAAGTGGCCCATCAAAGAGAATATAACAGAATCCAGAGTCTAACCAAAGTAACTTTAACAATGGCAAGAATACAATCCAAAATCATTTGACATACAAAACAAAACCAAAAAACAGAAAATGCCACCAATTTCAAAGGGAAAAGTCCATCAACAGATATCAACTCATGCATCAAGATGAGTCCCTTGAAGCTACAACGATTAGATAAAGACTTTAAAACAGATCCATGAGGTAAAAGTAAATGCACCTGAAATGAAGGAAAACACTTCTCAGTGGAGAAAAAACTAGTTTTTAAAAAAGAATTAAATGGAAATTTTAGAACTGAAAATATCAATTGAATATCTGAAATAACAACACCTTCCATCTTACCCCCTTCCAGAGCTGCTGTGTGACCTGGCCATGGCCCACCACTCCAAGCTCCTTCCTCTCACAGGAGAGACACGGAACGTTCTTTCTGTCCCTGGAACACCCAGAGCCTGTTCCCATCTCAAGAGCTTTTCTAACCCACTCCTTTTGCTCCAAATGCCCTAGAGGTCTCCTGCCTCTCCACCCTTCAGCGCCCTCATCCCAGCGGAAGCAGCACCCCCGGCATTCTCTACCCTCCTACCTCAATTTTATCTTCTTCACAGGACTGAGCAGTGCTTGGAGTTATGCTATTAACTTGTTTATATATTTACTGCGTGTCTCCACACCCCCCTCTCCACCCTCTCCCCCAGCACACACTAGCACATATACTCAGTTAGGGGCAATTACTCAATCCTGTTCACAGCTGGATCCGAAGTGCCTGCTGGACTGGCATTACCCTGTAATTAGCTGACTGACTGAAGTGATAATTAAATTGAAATCTAAATGATCTGTAGAATTAAGAAGGTAAAAGAAGGACAAGCATTCCAGAAAAAATGAGCAGCATGACTAAAGATTCTACATTTCATAAAAGAGGAGGAGGTGTAATCAAAATATAGACAGAGATATGCAGCTTCAGGATGTGCAGATCAAAACCATCACAAAATGCCACTTTCCATTCACTCAGCCGACAAAAATGAAAAGGGCGACAATACCAATTTGGAGAGAACACACTGCTACAACCACTTTGGAAATGAATTTGGCATTATCTTGTAAGTTGAACATTTACATTTTCTGTGTCCTCACCAATTCTACTCTTGAAGTGAAGTGAAGTCGCTCAGTCGTGTCTGACTCTTTGCGACCCCATGGACTGTAGCCCACCAGGCTCCTCCGTCCATGGGATTCTCCAGGCAAGAGTACTGGAGTGGGTTGCCATTTCCTTCTCCAGGGGATCTTCCCAACCCAGGGATCAAACCCAGGTGTCCCGCATTGCGGGCAGATGCTTTAACCTCTGAGCCATTTGGTAAGGTATAGGTATATACTCAAAAAACAACAACAACAACAAACAACAGAACAATTATAGGTGTTTACTGGATATATATATCAAAATGCTCTTATTAACACTGTATCCAAGAGCATAAACCTTTTCAGAGACAACCTAAAAACCCATCAAAGGAGATGCATAAATAAAATACTGTATATTTACACAATGAAACACTTAATAAATATGAAAATAAATGGACTACACCACCACTGAATAATATGAGTAAGTCTTAGCAATTTAATATTACATAAAAACAATTACAAGGATTATTACATATAGCGTGATGTCTCTGATATGCATTAAAACAAAATAAAAACAGGATTTCATAAGAAATGAGAATATATCCACAAGCACACACAAAATAAATCTGTCATTTCCGTAGTGGAGGGAGCGGGACAGGGGGCTGTGGGATGGGAGATGACATAAGTTATTGTCAGATTTCTAGCTTGAACTGGAGGTAAGCTCCTTGGCATTTATTACATTATCAACACAAACAAATAATAGGGACCATGGGCCATGCATGCACCCGTGAAGAGAAGCGTGGCGTGAACAACAGTTACAAACTAAAGCTTCCACTTAGGATGTGAACGAGGCAGAAATCTCTAGCACATTTACTTGATCACACAGTGTGTCAAACAAAGCTACGCCAGTGACCACAGTGAGCTACACTCAAGTCTCACCTCCATGGATCAGGTTAAAAAGAATACTGACACTTCTTTTTCTAAAGTAGTTTTCAGCCACGAGTGTAAAGTTATACATTTCTTGTGAGTCTTGAGTTACTCGCCAATCACACCGGTTTCTGTGTTTACAAAGTGTCTTTTTCCCGGAAAATCTTAAAAAAAAACACACACACAACAGTTTCAGGGTTTACACTTTTGTCAACACAGATGTGTGTCCCTGAATCCCTTGGGGGACACGTTCAGTGGCTTTCAAACTAAGTTCCACACAACAGCACCGATCCATCACCAGCAAACACTGACGATGAAAATACGGTTTCAAAAAACTTGATTTATGTGGTTAAATATGTAAGGATGAGTTGCTGACTTCCCCTCGTGGGTTGTGAAAACGTTCCTTAGTTTACTACTTTGGGTACTCTTAAAAAGTTAGAAGTCAGGTAGATCTAGATCACCATATGGAGTTATTTCACATCAAGATTCACAACTAATGGTCTTATTATTTTTATGCTCCATTTTCCTGTCACAAATTTGGATAGAAAGTATTATATACTTGTGACCCCTTAAGGATTTCTTCCTGACCCTGGCAAGGTTGTCTGAAAATACTTGTTGAAAATTTTTGATATGTTGTCACAAGCACCTCAAACAAGGGAGAATCTGTCACTAATGTACCCAGAGCTCACTTACGATTCAAATAAAGTGTAGGAAGGCAGTTGAATCAAGCCAGTGTCATTCCCGGGATCCCAAGTACAGGTCAAAGTCTTCAGGTCCCGGGTTTCGCAAGAAAAGTCCTTGGGCTCTTCAAGCACTTCTGTCCAAACAAAGAAAAAGCAGAAGAAACACTGAGCAGAAGCCCTTTGTTGAAACACAAGTGAAATGGAAAGCTCTCTCTGGGATCTGAGGCCACAGAGTTGCTCTGAACACTGAAACGTTTACTTCAACAGAGGCCAGCGCATCAGCAGCTCCAGAAAGTCACATTTGGGTACCTCACCTTGGCCCCTTCTCCTTCCTTCCCTGGTGCTTTGCTGGGATGTCACCAGGGACAGTGGGGGTGACTGTATGAGGTCTGCACTAGCAGCCCCAGAGCTGGCCAGTAAGCACTCAGCAGTCGGGCGACATGCAGACAGAATGAGTCAAGTGATGAATGAATGGAGTCAGTGTTGCCTGGTGTTTCGTGTTGGATGCTGCGGCTTCGAGAGCCTGGGCTGTGCTTGGGAGGCCAGGAAGCCAGATCTGGGGAAGCCGCTAACTTCCGCAGCTGAGGGCTGAGAGTTCTAAGGAACGTACGTGCGGCATCTCCAAGTCCCCGAGGCACTGCTGTTCTGAGAGGACACACAAGGAGTATGGGTGAGCAAGCGCCCAGGAGACTGGAGATGGCCTGTGGCAGGGAAAGCGGGGAGGGAGGAGATGCATGTGCTGCCCCACTGTGTCGGGGGAGGGCGGAGGCTTCGAGACAACACAGGAGGCCACGGCAGGTCGGGGAGGGGGAGCATACACAGATCGACAAGAGAAGTACAAGGCTGCCTCCCCTCCCCTTCACCACCCAGTTAAGGGCAGTAAAGGCCTCGTCTGCTGAAGCCCTGCGTGTGCGGCTATTGATCACACAGCACTGCCCGCGTTCCTGTGATCGTCACAACAACCATTACTAGACGGCTCACAGAGGGGGAAACTTGGCCAAGACGGTGCACCCAGCCACGGGAAGAAGATTCAAACCCGGGTCTTCCGACTGTGACCTGGGCCGCCTCTCTAGGGCCATCCAGCCTCAGCCTCTCTCCTCCCCGCCCCGCCATCCTGTGCTCATTCCAGCATGGCTCACACAAAGCAGGATATTTTCTCAGTGGTCCAGGTCATGACCTGAACTTTCTCCTTTTTATCACTTGATTTTCTAGGAATAAAATTTCAGTAAGCTCAAGAAAACAACAGGAAATCCGACAAGTATTGCTTCAGAATATCTTTGACAGAGACTCTCCTAGAAGGCTTGGAAAACAAAAGTCAACTGAGGCCACAAGTAGAAATCTTTCTTCTGGGAAAGAAGATTTGATCTCTTCCACGGGAAATGGGAAGAGGGGGTCACAGAGAATGGGTCCACTCACTTGAGACAAAAAGAACGACGCCCTCTGGAACACCTTGGCCCTTACAATAGAAATTGGTTCCAGTTTTCCTAATGAAAGAAACGTTCTTCAACTCGAATGCCCATACATTTTGATCAAGTTGTCTTCCATATGTCAGTACATCTTCCAAATAACAGGATATGTTATCTTGATGGTTCCTAGAAATGTAACAAATGGTGACATCGGAGCCCTCTTCCACCAGCTTATCTTTAGGGAAAACGTACAATGGATGATCTCCAAGTGAATTCTGGGCTGCAAGATAAGAGAAGAGGGCTCAGTGAGACTTGGGCTCAAATTCAAACCAGTCCCCTCCTGTCTCACTCTCAACAGATAACCTTAGCTTTTTCTTCCTCCTGGAGAAAACAGGAACCTAAAAATCTATAAACTTTATTGTGTGCAAAAAAGTCCTGTGTACCATCACTCTTATCGTTACGGGAACACCACTGCTCTGGCTTTCACTGCTGAGCCAGCACAGTGACTCTCTCCCTGTGGCCCTGAGGATGACCCTGTTACTGCCGGAGATCAGCTGGTTTCCAGGACAGCAGTAGCTGCTCTCTACTGATGCTAGCCATGCAGGAGGTCCCATGTTCGGTGCTTATGTATTTTCTCTCTTGTCATCCTTACCACCTCACAGCAATGGGACAGGCAGGACTGAGCTCAAGCTCACTCACCCTGCAAGTGGCAAAGCCACAGTCACATCCACCAGCTTCTACCCAGCTCCCAAGCCACGTGTCCCTCATAATCTCTAAAACATCCTGTAAATCACTCCTCTTCCAGCTTCTCAGATGCCAGTCACCCAAGTATCTCCTTTCACTTCTGTCTTCCTTCTGTATATCCCACTCATCATCCTCCATGCCTGCCTCCTGCCTCCTCTCCACTCGCTCGTCCACTCCCCAAGGAGCTGCCTCTGCCTCTCACTAAGCTGTCATCACCCCCTGATCACTTCACGCCCTTCAGTTTGGCTTCTGGCCCACCAGAGCTCTAAAATTGCCATCACTGAGGTCACCCAAGTGGAGTGGCCTGAGGGGTAGGATTCTGTTTTAAGGTCCCCAGGTGATTCTATGTGCAACCAGTTGAGAGCCAGTGCTTTGGGGATTAGGAATAATCAGCCTTGAAAGAAATCAAAGAAGACAGGAGCAGATGAAAAGATACACCCTGTTTTTAGATTGGAAGAATCAATATTGTCAAAATGACCACACTACCCAAGGCAATCTACAGATCCAATGCAATCCCTATCAAATTACCAATGGCATCTTTCACAGAATTAGAACAAAAAAATTTGTGTGGAAACATAAAAGAACCTGAGTAGCCAGAGCAGTCTTAAGACAGAGAGGAGCTGGAGGAAAGAGGCTCCCTGCCTTCAGATTATACTACAAAGCTATAGTAATTAGCACAGTATGTCACTGGCACAAAAACAGAAACATAGATTAATGGAACAGGATCAAAAGCCCAGAAATAAACCCACTCACCTATGGTCAATTCATCTATGATAAAGGAGGCAAGAATATACAACAGAGAAAAACAGTCTCTTCAATGAGCGGTACTGAGAAAACCGGACAGCTACATGTAAAACAACGCAATTAAAACATTCTCTAACACCATTCATACTGTTTTCATACTGTTCATGGGGTTCTCAAGGCAAGAATACTGAAGTGGTGTGCCATTCCCTTCTCCAGTGGACCACGTTTTGTCAGAACTCTCCACCATGACCCATCCATCATGTATGGCCCTACATGGCATGGCTCATAGTTTCATTGAGTTAGACAAGGCTGTGGTCCATGTGATCAGATTGGTTAGTTTTCTGTGATTGTGGTTTTCAGTCTATCTGTACTCTGATGGAGAAGGATAAGAGGCTTATGGAAGCTTCCTGATGGAAGAGACTGACTGAGGGGGAAACTTGTTCTGATGGGTGGGGTCATGCTCAGTAAATCTTTAATTTTCTATTGAAGGGCAGGGCTGTGTTCCGTCCCTGTTACTTGACCTGAGGTCAAACTATGGTGGAGGTAACGAAGATAATGGTGACCTCCTTCAAAAGGTCCCATGCAGGCACTGCTACACTCAGTGCCCCCAACCCTGCAGCAGGCCACTGCCAACCCACGCTTTGCCAGAGACTCCTGGACACTCATGGGCAAGTCTGGGTCAGTCTCTTGTGGGGTCACTGTGCCTTTCTCCTGGGTCCTGGTGCGTACAAGTTTCTGTCTGTGCCTGTTTCCCCAGAACAGTATGAAAAGACAAAAAGGACACTGAAAGAGGAACTCCCCAGGTCGGTAGGTGCCCACTATGCTACTGGAGAAGAGTGGAGAACTAACTCCAGAAGGAATGAAGGGATGGAGCCAAAGCAAAAACGACACCCAGTTGTGGATGGGACTGGTGATGGAAGTAGAGTCTGATGCTATAAAGAGCAATATTGCATAGGAACCTGGAAAGTTAGGTCCATGAATCAAGGCAAATTGGAAGTAGTCAAACAGGAGATGGCAAGAGTGAATGTCAACATTTTAGGAATCAGCGAACTAAAATGGACTGGAACGGGTGAATTTAACTCAGATCACCATTATATGTACTACTGTGGGCAAGAATCCCTTAGAAGAAATGGAGTAGCAATCATGGTCAACAAAAGAGTCTAAATGCAGTACTTGGATGCAATCTCAAAAACCAAAGAATGATCTCTGTTTGTTTCCAAGGCAAACCATTCAATATCACAGTAATCCAAGTCTATGCCCTGACCAATAATGCTGAAGAAGCTGAAGTTGAACAGTTCTATGAAGACCTACAAGACCTTCTAGAACTAATACCCCCCAAAAGATGTCCTTTTCATTACAGGGGACTGGAATGCAAAAGTAGGAAGTCAACAGATACCTGGAGTAACGGGTAAATTTGGCCTTGGAGTACAGAATGAACCAGGGCAAAGGCTAACAGAGTTTTGCCAAGAGAACACACTGGTCACACCCTCTTCCAACAATATAAGAGAAGACTCTACACATGGACATCACCAGATGGTCATTATTGAAATCAGACTGATTATATTTTTTGCAGTCAAAGATGGAGAAGCTCTATACAGCCAGCAAAAATAAGACTGGGAACTGACCGTGGCTCAGATCATGAACTCCTTATTGCCAAATTCAGACTTAAATTGAAGAAAGTAGGGAAAACTACTAGCCCATTCAGGTATGACCTAAATCAAATCGTTTATGACTATACAGTGGAAATGACAAATAGACTCAAGGGGCTAGATTTGAAAAACAGAGTGCCTGAAGAACTATGGATGGAGGTTCGTGATACTGTACAGGAGGCAGTGATCAAGACCATCCCCAAGAAAAAGAAATGCAAAGGCAAAATGGTTGTCTGAGGAGGCCTTATAAACAGCTATGAAAAGAAGAGAAGTGAAAGGCAAAGGAGAAAAAGAAAGCTATACCCATTTTTTTGCAGAGTTCCAAAGAATAGCAAGGAGAGATAAGAAAGCCTTCCTCAGTGATCAGTGCAAAGAAATAGAGGAAAATAATACAATGGGAAAGACTAGAGATCTCTTCAAGAAAATTAGAAATACCAATGGAAATTTTCATGCAAAGATGGGCACAATAAAGGTCAGAAATGGTATGAACCTAATAGAAGCAGATGATATTAAAAAGAGGTGGCAAGAGTACACTGAAGAACTATACAAAAAAGATCTTCACAATGCAGATAATCACGATGGTGTGATCACTCACCTAGAGCCAGACATCCTGGAATGTGAAGTCAAGTGGGACTCAGGAAGCATCATCATGAACAAAGCTAGTGGAGGTGATGGAATTCCAGTTGAACTATTTCAAATCCTAAAAGATGATGCTGTGAAAGTGCTGCACTCAATATGCCAGCAAATTTGGGAAAACTCAGTAGTGGCCACAGGAAAAGGTCAGTTTTCATTCCAATCCTAAAGGAAGGCAATGCCAAAGAATGCTCAAACTACCGCACAACTGCACTCATCTCACATGCTAGTAAAGTAATGCTCAAAATTCTCCAAGCCAGGCTTCCATAGTACATGAACCACGAATTTCCAGATGTCCAAGCTGGATTTAGAAAAGGCAGAGGAACCAGAGATTGAATTGCCAATATCTGTTGGATCATTGAAAAAGCACGAGTTCCAGAAAAACATCTACTTCTGCTTTATTGACTATGCCAAAGCCTTTGACTGTGTGGATCACAATAAACTGTAGAAAATTCTGAAAGAGATGGGAATACCAGACCACCTGACTTGCCTCCTGAAAAATCTGTATGCAGATAAAGAAGCAACAGTTAGAACTGGACATGGAACAACAGACTGGTTCCAAATCGGGAAAGGAACACAACAAGGCTGTATATTGTCACCCTGCTTATTTAACTTACATGTAGAGTACATCAGGAGATATGCTGGGCTGGATGCAGCACAAGCTGGAATCAAGATTGCTGGGAGAAATATCAATAACCTCAGATATGCAGATGACACCACCCTTATGGCAGAAAGCGAAGAAAAACTAAAGAGCCTCTTGATGAAAGTGAAAGAGGAGAGTGAAAAAGTTGGCTTAAAGCTCAACATTCAGAAAACGAAGATCATGGCATCTGGTCCCATCACTTCATGGCAAATAGATGGGGAAACAGTGGACACAGTGATGGACTATTTTTTTGGGCTCCAAAATCACTGCAGATGGTGACTGCAGCCATGAAATTAAAAGATGCTTTCTCCTTGGAAGGAAAGTTATGACCAACCTACACAGCTTATTAAAAAGCAGAGACATTACTTTGCCAACAAAGGTCCATCTAGTTAAAGCTATGGTTTTTCTGGTAGTCATGTATGGATCTGAGAGTTGGACTATAAAGAAAGGTGAGCACCAAAGAATTGATGCTTCTGAACTGTGGTGCTGGAGAAGACTCTTGAGAGTCTTGGACAGCAAGGAGATTCAACCAGTCCATCATAAAGGAAATCAGTCCTGAATATTCATTGGAAGGACTGATCCTGAAGCTGAAACTCCAGTACTTTGGCCACCTGATACGAAGAGCTGACTCATTTGAAAAGACCCTGATGCTGGGAAAGATTGAAGGCAGGAGGAGAAGGGGACAACAGAGGATGAGATGGTTGGATGGCATCACTGACTCAATGGACATGAGTTTGCATAAACTCTGGGATTTGGTGATGGACAGGGAGACCTTGTGTGTTGCAGTCCATCGGGTCGCAAAGAGTCAGACATGACTGAGTGACTGAACTAGCTAACACCATACACAAAGATAAACTCAAGACGGATTAAAGACCTAAGTGTAAGAACAGATACTATAAAATTCCTACAGAAAAACATTAGCAAGACACACTTTGACATAAATCACAGCAGTATCTTTCTGGATCAGCCTCCTAGAGTAATGGAAGTAAAAATAAACAAATGGGACCCAGTTAAACTTAAAAGCTTTTACACAGCAAAGAAAACCATAAACAAAAGAAAAAGGCAACCTACAGCACAGGAGAAAATATTTGCACATGATGAAACCATCAAGAGATTAATTTCCAAACTATACAAATAGTTTATATGGCTCAATATGAAAAAACAAATAAGAGAGTCAAAAATGGACAGAAGATCTAAATAGACATTTCTCCAAAGAAGAAAACAGATGGCAAAAAAGCACATGAAAAGATGTTCAATATCGCCAATTATTAGAGAAATGCAAATCAAAACTACAATGCAAAAGAAAAAAAAAACTACAATGAGGTATCACCTCACATCATTCAGAATGGCCATCATCAAAAAGTTACAAATAATAAATGCTGAGAGGGTGTGGAGAAATAGGAGCCCTGGTACCAACACTGTGGTGTGGCCACTGTAGAGCACTACATGGAGATTCCTTTAAAAACTAAAAATAGAGCTACTATATGATCCTGCAATCCCACTCCTGGGCATATACCCAGAGAAAACCATAATTTGAATAGATCCCTCCAGACCTACTTACAATAACCAAGGCATGGAACCAACCTAAATATCCATCAACAGAGAGATGGATAAAGAAAATGTGGTGTGTATATATATATACACATATATATAAAAGGAATTTTACTTAGCCATAAAAAAGAATGAAGTAATGCCATCTGCACAATATGGATGGACCTAGAGAGTATCACTGGAGAAGGAAATGGCAACCCATTCCAGTATCCTTGCCTGGAGAATTCCATGGACAGGGGAGCCTGGTGGGCTGCTGTCCATGGGGTCGCACGGAGTCGGACATGACTGAAGCGACTTAGCAGCAGCAGCAGAGTATCACACTAAGTGAAGAAAGCCAGACAAAGACAAATAACATATGATATCACCGATATGTGAATCTAAAAGAAAAAATAATGACACAAATGAACTTATTTCCAAAACAGAGAGAGACTCACAGATACAGAAAACAAAAACAAAAAAAAAGAGTAACATATGGATACCAAAGGAGAAAGAAGAGTACAGGGAATGGATAAATTAGGAGTTTCAAGTTAATATATAAACATTACTGTGTATAAAATAGATAACCAACAAAGACCTAGTAGATAACACAGGGAACTATACTTGATATTATGTAACAACCTATAAGGGAAAAGAATCTGATAAAAATACATATAAATGTATAACTGAATGACTGTGCTATTCACCTGAAATTTACAGGATATTATAAATCAATTATAATTTAATAAAAATTTTACCGGCAAAACCAGCTTTTCTATCAAGTTTGGGGTTAGTGTGGAGGTTAGAATTTTGAGAAACCTAGTCCATTGTACCAAAGTTGTTGATGATGTTGTTCTTTCTTTTTCTGTTACTATCTGTTTAATCTCTCTCTCTTTTTCTTTTTCTCTAAGTGTGTCTCTCAGCAATAGGATGTGATGGTTAAGAGCATGGCCTATGGAGCTAGATTTTCCAGGTTAGAATTCTGGCTCCACCACTTAGTGGCCTGATGACCTTAATTTTTTTTTTTTTTTTTAAGAAAGCTATTTGTGCCTCCACTTTCTCATCTGTGAAAAGGGGATGAGAATTATATGTATTTCCTAGGGGAGATGTGACAGCTAAATACTTATAGTGTTGAAAGCAGCAACTAGGAAGCAGATTTTATTCTATTAGTATTAAACTAATCATTGGGTCTCTTGTGGGTTAAAGTGTTATCAGTTTGAGTTAAGTTTGCATAAATACTTAGCTAAGGAATGGTTCTCTTGGTAGGAATTTCAGATAACCTATCAGGGTATATAGTTGAGAGCATCAGATGCCATTTCTTTACAGCTAACCTTTAGCTTAGCTGAAGCATACGAAATTGTGAAGAATGCTAACTTTTAATTACAACAAAATAACCAAAATTAAGAGATATTTAAAAACAATTACCCATGATTTCATTACTCAAATGAAGAATTACTTCCAGTTTTCCATATTTCCCTCCCTTGTCTCTACATGAGGGGTTGGCAAGCTATGGCCCATGGGCCAATTCCAGCCACCATCTGTTTTTTGTAAATAAAGTTTTATTGGAACACAACCATTCATTCACACACTGCCTATGACAGCTCCCATGCTACAATGGTGGAGCTGAATGGCCCTGATAGAGAATGTAGGGTTGTAAAACCTAAAATATTCCCTATCTTGTCCTTGATGGAAAAAGCTTCCCAAATTCTGCTCTAGTTATATACACATTTTGTGTTGTTCTAATAAAAATACATGTACAATTTATATTTTGCTTTGTTCACTTAGCATTCTATAATGTACATACTTCACATGTATGGAAAATGAATCCTACATTGCCTGAATTTGCATAATTACCTCAATGAATAAATTCAGAGGGAAAATCCTCAGACCTCCATCTGTCTCCCAGTGGCAAGTTTCACATCCATGCTTTTTGGGTCCAATGCATATGTGCTCAGTCGTGTCCGACTCTTTGTGAACCCCATGGACTGTAGCCTGCCAGGTTCCACTGTCCATGGAATTTTCCAGGCAAGAATATTAAAATCCTGAGATCTCTATCTCGCAGTGGCAAGTCTCACATTCATGATTTTTAGATCCAGTAGGAGCCAAATATAAATAATGCTGGTGTTTACCTGGAGTTCCTCAATAAGGACTTCTACCATTTGACTACTGATCCCCAAGAAATATTAGAAAGCAAACCCCCTCACTCTTTTATAGCCTCAGTTCTTACCATCGGCTTTCTCCCATGAACTCCAGTTACTCCAGAACCTGGGTGCAGGAATCCTGGCATCATCCACCATAGTCCTCATTCTTACAAAGTGTATGGCACATTCCAAAGGGAGCTCAGATTCCCAGCTCCAGTGCAGGACTTGGTTCCGCTTCACAGTGGTGCTGTAGTTCTCCTAGAAATAAAGAGAAAAACTTGGAAGCATATAGCCATGCAGTCCTGAAAAACAGCTTGGCTGGACTTCTCCTAAAGCACACACCTAAGAGTCCACTATAACTCCAGGATATGGACAAGCTCAGTCTGTCTCCAGTCAGCCAGCTCCTGTGCTCTGATGGTACAGCAAGGAACAGCAAGGAATAGCCTCCTGCCTATTGAAAACTTGGCTCCCAATCTCTTTGGGCCTCCAGTTCCAGGGGGATCACATGAACTAAGTGAGAGAGAGAGAACAGACACTACTTGAGTCTTAGGGGAAAAGATCAGAGAAAGAAGGTGTACGCACAGTTCTGGTCACAAGAGCATGCTGAGAAAATTCTTGCAAATTAGAGAATTAATTGAGGCACCTTTTTAAAAATAAGCAAGATTGATAAGAATTTTTAATATTCATCAGATCAAACCTCAGTAGAGCTGGCAGTCCTTCATGGTACCCAGAAGTTCCACTGTTGCCCAGGAGTTAATAGATCACTTCCTATGAGCCCCTTGGTTTTTGTCTCTTGTCTTTTCAGATGTGGGGGCCACATGGACCACACTGCCTTCCTTGAGCTCCAACCTTCACAATCTTTAGTACCAGAGATGTCAACCACATAGGCAGAACTTACATTGTGCTCTTGGGAAGCTTGTCCAGGTTGAAATGTAATTTGCTTTTCCTGCATAGATTTTAGTCTTCATCTTTCTAAAACATTGGTATTTTCATTCTTAAATTCAATAAACTTCAATGGCTCCTTTTACACTTTACCCTGTCATCCAAGGCCTTTTGCAATCTGACTCCAACCTGCTTCTCCCTTGCAGGACTCCTCTCAAGAACCAGTAGTTTGCTCCCACGCTGCTGGACCAGCTTTGTGCTTTTACATCTCAGTGTTTCCTCATGTCATGTCCCCACCCCCACCCCCCGCTCTGAATTGGGAATTAGTCTCAACCTTCAAGCCCGTTATACCCATCTTCATGAAGCTTTTCTTACTCTTTCCTCTGGTTTCTTCCCCAAGCTCCCCTGCATATGACGGTTGTTGTTCAGTCGCTAAGTCGAGTCCAGTTCTTTGTGGCCCCATGGACTGCAGCAAGCCAGGCTTCCCTGTGCTTCACTATTTCCTGGAGTTTGCTCAAATTCATGTCCATTGTGTCAGTAAGGCCATCCAACCATCTCATCCTCTGTTGCCCGCTTCTCTTCCTGCCTTCAGTCTTTCTCAGCATCAGGGTCTCTTTCAATAAGTTGGCTCTTCGCATCAGGTGGCCAAAGTATTGGAGTTTCAGCTTCAGCATCAGTCCTTCCACTGATTATTCAGGGTTGATCTCCTTTAGGATTCACAGGTTTGATATCTTTGTTGTCCAAGGGACTTTCAAAAGAGTCTTCTCCAGCACCACAATTCGAAAGCATCAGTTCTTTGGCACTCAGCCTTCTCTATGGTCCAACTCTCACATCCATACATGACTACTGGAAGAATCATAGCTTTGACTATACGGACTTTTGTTGGTAAAGTGATGTCTTAGCTTATTTCTTTTTTTTTTAACTTTTTATTTTGTATTGGTATACAGTCAATTAACAATGTTGTGGTAGTTTCAGCTCAATAGTGAAGGGACTCAGGCATACGTATGCATGTATCCATTCTCCCCCAAACCCTCCCTCCCATACTTCCTTATCTCTTGTAACAGTTTTTAAAGTCTATTTTGTCTGATATGATTATTGCTACTCCCACTTTCTTTTGATTCCCATTTGCATGGGATATCTTTTTTCCATTCCCTGACTTTCAGTCTATATGTATCCTTAGGTAAGGCCTAATCTCAGCTACTGTCGGCAGTTGGTGGCATTTCATCAATGGTCAAGCCCCTGACGTGAATATGGTACGGTAAAAGTAGGGACTGGGCTTTATTCTTCTTCTTGGACCACAGCTCCAAGCACCGATGCTCCTCAGTGGGATGCCTGCTTTCTGCTCCCACAGCTGGAAGACAAGGACAACAGATACCTTGCCCTTCCTGGGGAAAACTGAGTTTGCATCCATTTTTTAAGGGCCAATGGCAAGTCCTCCAGTGAAGAGGAGGGGCCAATACATACGTCACATGCCACCTGGAGCTGCCAAACTTGGAGGCCTTCCCTCCACTATGCCTTCCCCTCCCCCAGCTGTCAGCCTTAAATGGTGCCCTTGGCAGAACCAAACACTATTCTGGAAGGAGAACTGTTTAGTCCACCTCAAGGGCATCTAATCATGCGTGTCCTTTGCCACTCTAAGCAGAACTCCCATTTGTAAAATGCTTTCATTATTTCAGTTTATTCCTATCCCTATAAAGGGCTTCCCTGGTATCTCAGGGGGTAAAGAATCCACCTGCATTGCAGGAGACCCCAGTTCAATTCCTGGGTCAAGACCACCCCCTGGAGCAGGGATAGGCTATCCACTCCAGTATTCTTGGGCTTCCCTGGTAGCTCAGATGGTAGAGAATCTGCCTGTAATGTGGAAGACCTGGGTTCGATTCCTGGGTTGGGAAGATCCCCTGGAGGAGGGCATGGTAATTCATTCTAGTATTCTTGCCTGGAGAATCCCCATGGACAGAGGAGCCTGGCAGGCTACATTCCTGGGGTCACAAAGAGTCCGACATGACTGAGCGACCAAGCACAGCACAGCACATCCCTATAAAACATTGTTTTTAACAAGTTTTGTGGTCCTGACCCATGCAACTTTTACTATTTAATGTGCACAATCTAGCGTACATTTTCTCCACTATTTAAAAACTAGTACAAAAAATTGGCTGTTAGTCAATCGGTGACCTTGCCATAATATGAACATTATAGCAGTCATGGTGACCTTGCTATAATGTGAACAAGCCACAGGCTGAATTTCGCCTCCTATATCCCTCAGGAATTCAGCCACTGCTCTCCTCCCATTGTTATCACCTACTCCAGGCCCCTCTCCTCTGGACCAACCCCACAGCTCAATTCAAACTGGTCACACTTCACCTCCTCCAATTCTCCCAACTTCTCCCCACTGTGGAACCAGAGTGGTTTTAATCAGATCTCATCACTATGAGGGGGTGATCTCATCACCCCTTCTCACTGTTCCCAGGATAAAAAACAACACCTGAGCATGACCCCCGGAGTCGCATGTGGCCTGGCCCTGTCCTGCCCACACCACATGCCCCATGCTTTCAAGCCTGAAAGCTCCCAGCCCCTTTCACTCAGGGCCTCTGCTCACCCCAGCTGGATCTTCCTGGAACATTCCTCTCCATTCTCCATGCTAAATTAGCTTCTAATCTTCTTTCCTACTTTGACTCCAACTGCCCTTCCTCTAAGCTGCTAGAGAAGGTCAGGCCTAATCTCAACCCATAGCCCACTGTCAGCAACCTGCACTCCTCACATCTAGGACACTTTAACTTTGTGATCATCTCCTTAGTTTTGCTCAGCATTGATAGCCCCATGCCTTGAACAAGGCCTGGACCTGAGCCCGCAGTCTAAAACTATGTGCCAAATGATTTCATCAGTTCATTAATATGTCACGAGCTCTGTTTTTCCCAGACCCTCTTTGTGTGGATTCTGTCTAACCACAAAGTTGTGCTTTGTGGTCTTTCTAGCCATGTTGTGGAAGAGATAAAACTTTCCTTGAATGCATCAATTCAGTGACTTTTAAAAATGTGATGACTTGTGTTTGGGCTGTCTTCATTCATTGAAGTGGCAAGTTTAATTTGGCCCTGGCAGACATCAGTAAGTCATGAAAAGCTGGCATTTACATGATGCCCAAGTGAAGTCACTGATCCATTCCCAAGAAGCGAGCTTATTCCTCCCTGATTCAAGCTCCAGGCCTCCTTCCAAGCTTGAGTGGTTACTCTACTCTGCCTTCCCCTGCCATGGACGGAATCATAAAGCGTGTGACTAGAAAGGCCAAGGTGAGACTACACGGTGAGTTCTGAGTGGTCGGCACCAGCCAGGATCCAGCTCAGAGTCCCTGGACCAGCTGCAAGCACCCAGGTCAAGATGCTTGTCCTTTGGTTTATTTGTTATTGTTATTTAGTTGCTAAGTCACATCCAACTCTTTGTGATACCATGAACTGCAGCATACCAGGCTCCTCTGTCCTTCACTATCTTCCAGAGTTTGCTCAAATTCATGTCCACTGAGTCCCACCCGGTCACCCCCCTTCTCCTTTTGCACTCAATCTTTCCCAGCATCTGGTTCTTTTTCAACAAGTCAGCTTTTAGCATCAGGTGGCCAAAGTACTGGAGTTTTAGCTTCAGCATTAGTCCTTCCAGTGAATATTTAGGGTTAATTTCCTTCAGGATGGACTGGTTTAATCTCCTTGCTGTCCAAGGGACTCTCAAGAGTCTTCTCCGACACCACAATTTGAAAGCAACGATTCTTTGGTGCTCAGCCTTTTTTATGGCCCAGCTCTCACATCCATACATGCCTACTGGAGAAACCAAAGATTTGACTAGACAGACCTTTGTTGGCAAAGTAATGCAGTCTAGGTTTGTCAAAGCTTTTCTTCAAGGAGCAAGTACGTTTAATTTCATGGCTACAGTCACCATCCACAGTGATTTTGGAGCTTTTTCCCCATCTATTTGCCTTGTTTTATTTATTTATAATACATATTTAATTTAATATAAATTTATAAATTTAACATAAATATATTTATTTATTATTATCCATTGGCTTATCTGGGAACACACAATTGGAGCCATGAGGACAGAAAGCTGCTCCTTCTCAGCAAGAGTGAGGCTGCATTTCAGGGACCTGTCCTATGAAGGGAGATTATGGTCCAGATAGAAGCAGCCTCTCTCAGCTGGCTTTCTGAACTTTACATGGAGGGGACCTTAGGTCTGTCCTTGATTGCAGGCCCAAGAGGTTCAGATAACAGCTTCTCATGGCATCATTTATTCTGGGATGCATGGTGACTGATGACTGGGAAAGACTGAGTGTGACCATAAGCCCCATTTGGAGCCCAGGGCTCCAGTCAGAAACAGAGCTGCCTGGAGAGGGGCTGTTCCTTCCTCTGGCTATGGAGGGTCCTGCACCACCCAACCCCAGCAGGCAAAAGGAAAGAGTTCTGTGTGTGCGTGGTCAGGGGTCATTGCAGGTTTTCTGAAATTGTCCTCTTGGTGTTGCTGTGTGTGTCCTAGACTATCTTCTCAACTGTGCTGCAAACTATTCAAGTCAAAGATGATTTTTCTTTACCTGTTCCTGGCATATGGCATAGGCAGGTGTGATTATCTTTTGTCAAATGAATAAGTGACAAAAAAAAAAAGAAAAAAGCAGCATCACAAACCTTTCTGTGCCCTAGGGATCAGGCTGGGCTGGATGTTATGGGAACCATGTAATGGACAAGGCAAAACTCTACCCTCAAACACCTCCAGCCTTGGTTGGTTACAAGTAGATTTCAGCAGCAAGAAAACTACTTAGCAAGAAAGAAAAAGCTTTCTCTTTTTACCTTGAAAAGAGAACTAGTACCTTAATCAAAGGTCTAAACAGATGTGAACAACTGTCAGTTCAGGCTTTCCTACCATTATTTTCTTTACTATGGTAACAAAAAGAACTATCTTTTAGAAGAATAAAGAATGGGATCCACATGGTCTATGGTTAATGTTACTTTCACTAATGGGGTTAAGTGCCAGTTTTCCACAAATTCCTCCAGCCCTCCACTCAAATTTCTTTTCCCTAGGCAATTCTTAGCCTCAACATGACCTCTGTTCAATGCTGTGCTAGGCCCAAATCAACAAGTGTATCCGTCAATAATACAAAAAATATGAAAATACAAAAATTATCCCCGTGAAAGGGATAGCGGGAGGAAGGGCTGGGGAGGGAATAGCTGTATACAAGCACCGCTGTTGTATGCAATCTAGAAAAATGGTACAGATGAACCCATTTGCAAAGCAGAAACAGAGACATAGATGGAAAGAACAAACGTATGGACACCAAGGGGGAAAGGGGGTGGGATGAATTGGGAGACTGGAATTGACACATATACATCCTACAGATAAATACATAGCGAACAAGAGCCTGTAGGACAGGGAACTCTACTCAGTGCTCTCTGATGACCTAAATGGGAAGGGAATCCAAAACAGAGAAGATATATGCATATGTATAGCTGATTCACTCTGCTATACAGCAGAAACGAATACAACATTGAAAGCAATTATACTATATCTCAATAAATTAAAAAAAAATAAAAAGCCAGGGAACACAGTGCAAGTGTTTCTGAGATCTGTGTCTCCTGGCCTGTAGTCTTAAGAAACTCCAAATAAACTACTCTTTTGGGCCTTACAAAAAAAAAAAAAAAAGGAACATCAAATAACTCTCACAGTAGGAAGCTGCCCTTTGAGGGGTAGAATTATAGACCTGGTATCAACCTTAAATCAATAGTCAGAACGATATCTAGGCCACTCATTCAGATCTCAAAGGTGATGATGATGGATCATAGAAGTAACTGGAACCTTTAAAGTTAGTGACCTTTATGCTTTGCTAAAGGAACTGACCCTCTGGGTCCCTGTATCCATGCCTCCACTGCCTGAGAGAAGAGTGGCTATCCACTAGCAAATAGAGGTCCCCAGCAATAAAACATCCGTGTTTCACTTCCCTCTACGCAAATTCTCTGTTTCCCTTCAGTGAGAAAATATTTCACTGTCCTTCAACCTCCCATGATAATAAATGATCATGATGTGGGCATAGATTACTAGGCCTCCCTGGACCATAAATGGTCACTGAAAGAAACCACTAAAGTGCCCCAATGCAGTGAATGGGAAAGCATCAGGCAAAACAGACATAACCATGACTTAAACCAGACTAGAGCACGTCAATCCCAAATAATTCAAAGGCAAAAAGAGTATGAGTTCAGGATTTTCTTAATTTAATTTTCTATAGAAAAAGGCACATGTGAGGAAGCAAAGGACATGGTAAGTTACTCTCTGACAAGGTCCATGGAAGACCTCTTTGCTGGGTAGAAGAGAAAATGCTAAAATGTTTTCTTCCTTGTATTTCAGTACAGTATTAGTAAAGAAACTGCCTGAGAGCCACACTGACATGAGAATTGCCAAACTATTACATCTGATTTAGGAGAATCTTTGGTAGGCAGAGAAGGAAGAAGGAAGAGGAATAAGATGGCTGATCATGGATTTTTGGAATCCAGTCTTCACAAGGATAGACCCCAACAGCTTTCATAGAGAACAGAGAATAACTGAGAGAATAATAGAGAACTGAGAATAACTATGATCTATTTTTATAGCACAACCCACCCAACCTACCAAACTAAAACTGTCATGTTAATTTGTCCCAGATCCTCTTAACTAAAAACACAGAACTGTGATTATTTAGAACTGTTCTGAGTTGCTAAAATGATTCCAGATTGGGATTTTGGGGAGGATGTCATGAAAGACAAATCATGGTGTTAGAAAAGGATTTTTAAAATACTGAGCCAAGAATAAAAATACTTACCATCCAGATGACATTGGATGCTTTAAATCTACTGATCTGTATCTGAAAAACCATTTTTAATTCCTGGTGATAATCAGGGTTGTGGACAGTCCATTGTAAATGCAAACACTGCTTTGTAGAATTGATGGAAACGTTCAGTGATTCAGGAGTTAATGGTAAAGGTTCAGACAGGACTGAAAGACCAAAACACGATATGAAGTAACATTTAATAGGCGTATGATTGAATAATCACAGATAATTAAACTGTTCAATATTATCATTGTTTAGCTTTGGAAAACATTGCTCGCATATACACTCTAGAATTAGACACTGAAAAGCTGGAGGGAATTTAGAAATCACTCAGCAGATGAAGAAATTAAGCCCTAGATGAATGAAGTGAGTTGCTCAATGATACATAGCAAATTAATATATTGACAGTTACACAAAAGGATATTTCATTGAACAATCTAAATAGTTTAGAAATTTATAACAAGGCTGAATAAAAAAACAGGGCTTTTTGCTATAAATTTCATAGTTCTGGACACCTAAAATGAATATTTTATGAACTATCTGATAGTTTACGGGACTTCCCTGGCAATCTAGTGGGTAAGACTTTGTCTTCCAGTGCAGGGGATATGGGTTCAACCCCTGGTTGAGGAGCTAAGAGCCCATATGCTTTGTGGTCAAAAAAACCCAAGCAAATATTTCATAGTTCATTCAACAGCTATAAAGTGAGAACAAGTCCCATCTCTAGAGGCTATTGCTTAAATCTCAATGCACTGAACTTAAAACACCTTTAGCAAGAATTTACTGGGCTAACCCTAACCTAGTGTGAAATGAAATAATCGTGACAAGGTTTCTAGCTCAAGGAAGGAACCTAGTGGAGAGACACAAGAGACTTCTATGAAATAATGAGTGACTGCAAGTTTAGGGTGTTTAATGGTGGGATAGAGTCTGTCAAAGAGGAGAGATTCAAACATGGGACAGATTTGCTGAGGTCAGTGAGCTGGAAAACAGCCCAGAGAGAGGATTTGCCCTGATGGAGTGAGTGGGATCACTGCTAATGCTGGGAGAAGAACAAAACATGGCTTTTTACATAAGTAGAGGAAATGCCATACAGATTCAAGAAGAATTGTGTATTGTTGAATCAAGAGGCTTCACTGGTTGGTTTGAGGGCATCTAAAGTACACTGGAGAAGGAAATGGCAACCCACTCCAGTACTCTTGCCTGGAAAATCCCATGGATGGAGGAGCCTGGTAGGCTACAGTCCATGGGGTCGCAGAGTCAGACATGACTGAGCGGCTTCACTTAAGTCACTTAACTTAAAGTACACTGGGAATGCTGCAAAGGTATTGAAAAGATGAAGAGTGTATTGATAAAATCAACTGGGAGCTGATGGTTCATGGTGGAGCACATATCTTTTTAGCATTCATTTTCTAGTTCTTTGGGGATTTCCCCCTAGTGATCTGAGACTCTCTGGCACCCAGTTTAAATGGTAAGAGATTACCTTCTTTCGAGAATAAAAATGGCATGAATCTCTAATACTGAAAAAAAATCTCCCAAACTGTCATTCTACATGTGCTGCTTTTCTCACGCATGTGTGCATGGGCTTGCTCAGTCATATCCAACTCTTTGTGACCTCATGGACTGTAGCCCTCCAGGGTCCTCTGTCCATGGGATTCTCTAGGCAAGAATACTGGAGTGGGTAGCCATTCCCTCTTCCAGGGGATCTTCCTGACCCAGGGATGGAACCCACATCTCCTGCATTAGCAGGCAGATTCTTTACCCCTGAGTCACCTGGAAAGCCAGTATTTTTCTCACAGGGAGGTAAAAAATAACAGCAACAATAAGACTGAGCATATAAAGTTTATCAGGCATGGTGCTAGGTGCTTTGCATATTTTTTCTCGTGAAATGCCCATTGTAAAACTGAGACAGTCATTTTTTATAGATGAGAAGACTCAAGTTCGATAGCTTAAACAATGTACACAAAGCAGCAGGGAACTTAAGTATGGATCTCTTTAATACCAAGCCTTTACTGCACTGCTCCCCAACTGTGAAGGCAGGAACAGCTTGCCCAATTGAAGGCCACATGGACTAGAATGTCTGAGAAGTGTGGCTCCCATCATGTCTTGCCAAGTTCAGGATACAGATGGTAAGGATGGGGCTCTGGACCTAGCCAGAAAAGTTGATAAGTATTCTTGGTGGATACAAGCATGAAGTTCTCCATGTTAAAGGTCCACATGATATACAGCTTCAGGATCTAAATAAGGTTTTATCCTCAGAGTTTAGAAAAAAAAAAATCTCAGAAAATTCATTCTATGGAAGCAAAGTTAACAAGAATGGCCATAAAATCCAAGTTATTAGCCATTAACGACTATTTTCCCAGAAAGATATTCATCCTCTGTGAATTTTATAGATCAGATGCTGGGAATGGTTAGGATACAAATTAGAATCTTAGTCTGGACTCCCATGACCTTGGATTTGGCATTGGGTCCCTAGATATGATGCCAAAGCATGAGTCAAAAAAGAAAAAAAAAAAGACAAATGGAACTTTATCAAAATTAAAAACTTCTGTGCATCTAAGGACATTGTCAAAAGGGTGGAAAGAAAAACTAAAAATGGAGAAAATATTTTGCAAATCACTCATCTAGTATCCAAAATTTATAAAGAACTCTGACAACTCAACACCTAAAAGACAAACAACTCTATTTTAAAAACAGACAAATGACTTGAATAGGCATTTCTCCAAAGATGTACAAATGGCCAATAAGCACATGAAAAGACATTCAACATCATTAATCACTACGGAAATGAAGATCAAAACCATAATGAGATACTATCTTATACTCACAAGGAGGGTTATAATTTAAAAAATGGAAATAAGCCATTGGTGAGCATGTGGAGAAATTAAAACCTTTGTATATCAAGGCGGGAGTGTAAAAAGACTTTGGAACTGAAGAACACATTTTGAAAGTTCCTCACAAAGTTAAAATCACCATATGACTCAATAATTTCATTCCTACGTATATATCCTAAAGAACTGCAAGACTTCAACATTTGTAACAAATATTTGTAGCAGCGCTATTCACAATAGCAAAAAGGTGACAACAACCCAAATGTCCATCAGCAGATGATGGACAAACATACTGTGGTCTATTCATAACCTGAATACAAGAGAGGACTCTACACGTGGACATCACCAGATGGTCCATACCAAAATAAGATTGACTGTATTCTTTTCAGCCAAAGACAGAGAAGCCCTATACAGCCAGCAAAAAAAGACCGGAAGATGACTGTGGCTCAGATCATGAACTCCTTATTGCAAAATTCAGACTTAAATTGAAGAAAGTAGGGAAAACCACTAGACCATTTAGGTACAACCTAAATCAAATCCCTTATGATTATACAGTGGAAGTGACAAATACATTCAAGGGGCTAGATCTGATAGAGTGCCTGAAAAACTATGGATGGAGATTTCTGACATTGTACAGGAGACAGTGATCAAGACCATCCCCAAGAAAAAGAAATGCAAAGGCAAAATGGTTGTCTGAGGAGGACTTACAAATAGTTGAGAAAAGAAGAGAAGCTAAAGGCAAAGAAGAAAAAGAAAGATATACCCATCTGAATGCAGAGCTCCAAAGAATAGCAAAGAGAGATAAGAAACCTTTCCTAAGTGACCAATGCAAAGAAATACAGGAAAACAACAGAATGGGAAAGACTAGAGATCTCTTCAAGAAAATTAGAGATACCAAGGGAAATTTTCATGCAAAGATGGGCACATAAAGAACAGAAATGGTATGGACCTAACAGAAGCAGAAGATATTAAGAAGAGGTAGCAAGAATACACCGAAGAACTATACAAAAAAGATTTTCATGACCCAGATAACCACGATGGTGTGATCACTCACCTAGAGTCAGACATCCTGTAATGAGAAGTCAAGTGGGCCTTACGAAGCATCACTATGAACAAAGCTAGTGGAGGTGATGGAATTCCAGATGAGCAATTTCAAATCCTAAAAGATGATGCTGTGAAAGTGCTGCACTCAATATGTCAGCAAATTTGGACAACTCAGCAGTGGCCACAGGACTGGAAAAGGTCAGTTTTCATTCTAATCCTAAAGAAAGGCAATGCCAAAGAATGCTCAAACTACCGCACAATTGCACTCATCTCACATGCTAGTAAAGTAATGCTCAAAATTCTCCAAGCCAGGCTTCAACAGTACATGAACCGTGAACTTCCAGATGTTCAAGCTGGTTTTAAAAAAGGCAGAGGAACCAGAGAGCAAATTGCTAACATCTGTTCGATCACTGAAAAAGCAAGAGAGTTCCAGAAAAACATCTATTTCTGCTTTATTGACTATGCCAAAGCCTTTGACTGTGTGGATCACAACAAACTGTGAAAAATTCTGAAAGAGATGGGAATACCAGACCACCTGACCTGCCTCCTGAGAAATCTGTATTCAGGTCAAGAAGCAACAGTTAGAACTGGACATGGAACAACAGACTGGTTCCAAATCGGGAAAGAAGTCAAGGCTGTATATTGTCACCCTGCTTATTTAACTTATATGCAGAGTACATCCTGAGAAACGCTGGGCTGGAAGAAGCACAATCTGGAATCAAGATTGCTGGGAGAAATATCAATAACCTCAGATATGCAGATGATACCACCCTTATAGCAGAAAGACAAGAAGAATTAAAGAACCTCTTGATGAAAGTGAGAGAGTAAAAAAGTTGGCTTAAAACTCAACATTCAGAAAACTAAGATCATGACATCCTGTCGCATTACTTCATGGCAAATAGATGGGGAAACAATGGAAAGAGTGAGAGATTATTTTTTGGGGCTCCAAAATCACTGCAGATGATGACTGCAGCCACAAAATTAAAAGACACTTGCTCCTTGGAAGAAAAGCTATGACAAACCTAGACAGCATATTAAAAAGCAGAAACATTACTTTGCTGACAAAGGTCCGTATAGTCAAAGTTATAGTTTTTCCAGTGGTCATATATGGATGTGAGAGTTGGACCATAAAGAAATGTGAGCACCAAAGAATTGATGCTTTTGAACTGTGGTGTTGGAAAAGACTCTTGAGAGTCTCTTGGACTGCTAGGAGGTCAAACCAATCAGTCTTAAAAGAAACCAGTCCTGAATATTCATTGGAAGGACTGATGTTGAAGCTGAAGCTCCAATACTTTGGTCACCTGATGCGAAGAATGGACTCATTAGAAAAGACCCTGATGCTGGGAAAGACTGAAGGCAGGAAGAGAAGGGGGCGACAGAGGATGAGATGGTTGGCATCACTGACTCGATGGGCATGAGTTTGAGCAAGCTCCAGGAGTTGGTGATGGACAAGGAAGCCTGACGTGCTGCAGTCCATGGGGTCGCAAAGAGTCAGACACAACTGAGCTACTGAAGTGAAGAAAAATGAAGTACTGATACATGCTACAAATCAGGTGAACCTTGAAAACATTACACTAAGCAAAAGAAGCCAGATACAAAAGTCTCGTATAGTATGGTTCAATTCACATGAAATATCCAGAACAGTTAAATCCACAGAAAGATAAAGCAGACTGAAGGTTGCCAGGGGCCAAGGGAGGGAGGGAGGAATGGGGATAATTGATTAATGATTACAGTGTTTTATTTGGAGACAACAAAAAAATTTTGGAAGTATATAGAAGTGGTAGATGCAAAAAATTTTGAACGTATTAAATGCCACTGATTTGTTCACTTTACTCATAAATTGGTAATTTTATGTTATGTAAATTTCACATCAATAAGTATTATTTTTAAAATATGCATGATCATGACAAAAATTTTCAACCAATACAGGTATTGGTATTCCTTACCATTTCCACTCTCACTCCACTGCCAAGTTTAAATCATTTAGTTTTTCTTGACCTTTTTCATACATTTAAAAAAATCACATTGAACTATAACTCCATTTTATATTTTTTAAAGCACTTCCATTATTTTTAAAAAGCTATAAAGAAAAGTAAAACTAAAATGTTAACAGTCAATATTTCTGGATGGTGAGGTTGAGTGATTTTAATTTTTAATTGGAGGATAATCACCTTACAACATCGTGTTGGTTTTAATTTTCTTGTTTTATGCTTTTCTGTACTTTGCAGATGTTCTCCAGAAAACATGTATAACTTTCAGAACCATATAATATGCTAGATTTTAAGAGAAATATTCCTTTAAGATATCCAGTTCATATCACTAAGATGACACTTCAGAATGCATAATTTAGTCTTCTGAGTTGATTTGCACCAGAAGGCTGAGTCCTGGTTATATTTCTATGTTTTACTCCCCACTTAAACTTAATAAATTGGCATTCTGATTCTTAACAAGTTTGAGCTTAGGGAATTAGTTATCATGCCCCATTCATTCAAAGGCAAATGAAATAAGTTGGGATTCCTGAACATTCAAAGCCCAACAAAGTCATCCTCTATCATTATTTGATTAGAGGTTTTATTCCTTTGTGAATAAAATGTCTCAATTTTTTAGTTAAAGACAGCAGAAAGCAACAGCTGCTATTCATTCTCTCCCTAAACCTGTGAACCAAAGGGAGATTTAGGAAGTGAACTAAAGGGAGATTTAGGAAAATGAAAAGGCAGAACCCTTATGGAATGGGGGGGTGGTTGGATTATTTTTAATAACTGTGTAGAGAAGCAGAGTGCATACAAAATCAGCCCACTTTCCAAGCCCTCATTTCACCTTGCTTGTACGGTATGGTCATCTGTTGCTGTCAGTCTCACTCTAGATTCACATTTCCTGGAGGGCAGAGTCCTGCATCTTGGAATGAACTCTAGTCCCCAGAACTTGGCACAACATCTTACCCACAGCAGATCTCAAGTGATAGAGATCCAGCACAGCCCCGGCACGATCTCAAGTGCCTGCCTGAGCAGCTGCCCCTCACTAATAACTCGTCCTTCCTAACAGTCTCTTCTTCCCGTTGCAGCTTTTCCCACCCCATATTTGAACCCTGATCACAGCATGCGCTCATAGCCTGTTTGGTTTGGCTCCCCGCAGACCGTGAGCTGAACAGAGGTGGCACTAAGTCTTACTCATCTTGCTGAAATCAAGACTGTAACATCCCTGTCACAGTGCAGACACTCTGTGACTGATCACTGAATTGGTGAGTCACCTAACCTCTATCACCAGTGCTTCGGGAAGCTCTAGAAGGCTACCTTGTGATGCTTTAGACAAAGAGGAGCTTGACTCAGGTACTCAGTAGACAGCAGTCAGAAATAGCTGACTGCTATTTCTGAAATGGAAAGCAATCTAGGACTTCCTTGGGAAATGGTAGGAAATGCCAAGGTAAAGTCAGAGAGACAGAGAGACCTCGGAGGTGATTCAGTCCAGTCCCAGTGTTTTTCAGAGGAGGAAACTGAAGCTAAAAAAAGGGGAGCGACTTTCCCAAGGTCACAGAATCCAACCAGGACCCTGGGCTCTTGGCCCAGCTCTTGACAACACAGTATTGGTGTGTGGCCAAAAAGAGCGGGCTTAGAACCAGATAGCCATAGACTTAGTCACAGGCTCCCAACTTTCCCCACCAGTTTCTCCATCTGGTTCCAACACACTCAAGGAAACAAACTGTGGCCCATTCATAAGATGGGAGAGCTTGCAGCCATAAAATATGATGTTATTTCTAGAAAAACTAACATTAAAGGTAAAAACTTTCATCATATATTGTATTATTTTAAATATATATGTGAAAGTAAACTTATTAAAGTATATGTACTTTAATAAGTATATATAGTATAATTTCCTAGCATATACACTTATGTTATATATAATACATATATATTTATACTACATATACTATAGTATGTATACTTTATATTAACTATACTTTAATAAGTATACTATACAACAAATCCCATTCTCCAGAGCAGAGAATGGTGGGCTATAGTCCTTAGGATCACATAGAGTTGGACACGACTGAAGTGACCGAGCATACACACACCTTCACTGGGTAAGTAGCTAAGAGACAAATACTATTTCTTTAGCCATAAACAGCATTTCAGCACTTAGCATATTACTGTGGAAGCAATGGCCTCTCCAATGAATGGAGGACATTCCAACTTGTTCTAACTCTGATCACATAACCCATTTCTACACACCAAGTACAGAAGGAACTCCTCTGCCAATGGCAACAGATCATATATTGATCATGAAATGCTGAGGGATTAAGTCTAGTGACAAGTTTCCATTGGCCAGGAAATCAGGATTAAGGTGTAGCTTACTAAAATAAGCCATTAAGATCAGGAAGGTGGAGACTAAATTACTCACTGCTACTCACCAATTCCCGGTAATTCCCAAAGAAAAATGATCTGTTCATTTTTCTCCAAAGCACCAGTTACCTTGGTTTTTTTTTTTCTATGTGATTTTTTTTTTTCTTTATTGTTCTTTCCACTTCTTACCTTCACTTTGGTAAGTTCTCAAGGGCAGCAATGCCAAGAGGAATGTTGTCTGCAAGACTGCAAAGAGAGCCATAGGGTCTCGCCTCCTGAAAAAGATAAATTGCAAAGAAGAGAAATTTAATTTTAGATGTGAGCAGGTTTCTTTGAACCTATTGTGGAAGATAATGACATTAAAGGCTTTCATTCTGGGACTTTTCTGGTGGTCCCGTGGTCAAGAATCCACCTTCCAATGTAGGGGATGAGGGTTAGAATCTTAGTCAGGGGAACTAAGATCCCACATGAGGTGGGGCAGCTAAGCCCATGCACCACAACTAGGGAAGCCCTTGCTCCGCAACCAAAGATCACTCATGTTGCAATGAAGATCCGATGCAGCCACACAAATAAAAACAAATAGGTAAATTTTAGAACGGCTCCCACTCTATTTTCCTCCTTATATCCACACACCTTGTCACTGTGAATTTGGAGTCCTCTTCCAGCCCTACCCCACGATGAGCTGATTTTCCTGCTGCATCTGACTTGCTCGGCTCATAAATGAGGCAGAAATGACAATGTGTCCCCTTGGAGCCTGGGCCTCAAAAGACTTTATGTATTTCCTCTTTTCTGTTTCCACCTCTGGCACGAAAAGGACATTTCTGGGCTATTCTATTGGCCCCAAAAGGAGGATGAGTAACACAGGAGACAGAGGTGAGTCACCTGCGCCGCTCCAGCCCGGCCAGCCGAGGTCAGAAAGCAGCTAGGCAGCTTTCCCAGATGGGATGCTGAGGCTGTGTGGCAACAGGTAATGGAGTCACCAATCTCTTCACACCAGGCAAAGTTTGGTGAAGAAAGATAAAGCAGAAAAACCCAGCCACACTCTCAGAAGAGCTCCATTCGAACTGATGCCTTGCAGGGGAGTCACCTTCCCTCTTCCCTGTCTCTCTCCGTAAAATGTCACCTGAGAAACGCTCACACATCTCTGAAGGGGACAGGCAGAGTGGCATTGTTCTTGTTCAAGAGACCTTCTGGTGCTCTTGTCTTCCAAGAGGGTTATGAACTACAGGCCAAAAGAGCTCTGCTGATTCATCAGGTCTCTGACCGTTGTACAATGTGAGGGCACAACAAATAAGCTGGATGGTCTCAAGAAGGCTAATGTGTTCTTCACTTAATAATAAACACATTAGTCAGGGGAAGTACTGAATTTCACTTTTCTACTGCAAACTCTGACTCATCGCAAAGAGAAACAAAGAAAAATTCAAAGTCAACTTTTACCTCCATCCAGTCTGCTTAGGGTCATCAAAAGCTGGATGTTCTGTGAGCCAGATCATCCATTTTCACTGCCCACACTATCCATTTGTTTTCTTCAAACAGCATTTTACACGAAATGGGAACAATAGTGAAGACAGGAAGAGGGTAAACCAAACCAGTCAATTACTCTCGAGTGGTCAGATCTGCTTACACAGTAGCAAAAGTCTGCAAACGACAGCTTTTCTTCCTGATCCTTTAAGCACCGCTTCCTGCTATTTCAACTGTTGACAACAGGTCATTCACACCCTGCTGAAATGTCTACAGACAACTTCAGATGGGTTCCTACTACAACTGAATATCAAAGCCGGGAGGAAGACTGACTCAAGAGAAAAGAGCTTCTGCTGAAAACCAAAGTGAAGGCAAAGGAAAATGCCACAGTGGGGTTTTGATACTCACTGTGCATTTAAATATCCATCCAATACTGGTCTATGGCACAGGGTCCCATCCTCCTAACATGTACATCACACAAGAACACAAGGACTCGCTATGGTGAGAAGAGCATGCATGCTAAGTCGCTTCAATTGTGTCCTACTTTTTGCAACCTTATGAACTGAAGCTCACCAGGCTCTTCTGTCCACGGGATTCTCCAGGCAAGAATACTGGAGTGGGTTGCTATTTCCTTGCTCATGAAAGGGCTCATGAAAGCCCCCACATGAAAGGGCTATTTAAAATGTTTCTTAAAAGGTGGAGTCTCAGTAAATCAAATATCTACCAAGTCACAAAAATTAAACAAGTCATGGGGCAAAGAAACTTAAAACTAGGAGTTAGAGGCCACCTACCAGTTAAGGGTAACCAGAAACTAAAGAACACAAGTTCTCATATAACAGAATTGAAGATATGGTAATTTACAAAGGACCTATGTCTATGGTCTGGGTAGAATCACCAGGACAGTCCTGTCTGAAGCCCTGCCCTTTCCCACCATCTCACATGGCTGGTTGTGAAACTGGGGACCTCAGCTCCAGCTGCCATCGAATGTCCTGGTTTTCTTTTCATCAGTTCTCACAGGCATGGTTTTACAACCCACTGGACAGGTGGCAGCTGTGAGCCAGTGGTCACCGCCTGCACAGAGCATAGTGGTTTTGTCCAGTGTTGTGACTAGGCAGCCACCATCCAGATACTGCAGGCTCCAGATCACTCAGGACGTTTTGCAGAAGGACTAGGAGTCCTAGCTGTTGTCTGAAAATCTTCCAGTAAAATCAATAACATTTATCGAAACCTGCAGAGCAAGAGTCATGAGGGAGAACCTTCCAGGGAGCCCTGTGGAGCTCCTCCCTGCTGTGGGGCTCCTTCCTGCCGTGGGGCTCCTCCCTGCTGTAGAGCCCCCTCTGGGAAATGCCCTGTGAACAGGTTTCCTGCAGGCACAGAGCCTAACACTGTGGGAAAAACACAGATACCAGGAATTCTTATCCACGGCCCCAGGTGACTGGACGCACAGCCCACGTGGCTCCCCTCCACCCTTCCTACGTCAGTCTTCCTCGGGTGATCCAATTCTGAGTGCATCAGCTCTTCCCTGTGAGACCCGGAGGTGAGGGGGTGAGCTGTGCAAACGTCCTGAGGAGCTGAGCGCTGGGCATAGTCAAGACACGACACAGATCCGGGGCTTGGAGGGGGCAAGGAGGTGACTGACAGGAGAAATGAGACAGCACACAGAAAGGGAGAGCAGGCAGGGAAGACACTTTACAAACTTTGGCTTCTACTCAGAGTGAGATGGGAGCTGCTGGTGACTTTTAAACAAAGGAATAACGTGGTCTTGCACAGGAAGGACCCTGAATGAGAAGAGACTGAACAGGGCAAGAGTGGCAGGAGCGAGCTCAGGCCGTGGTCCATGGGAGACAGATATTGGCTTAGACCCCGGCGGTGCAGGGACGGCAGCGGCGGTGGGAAGGGTGATGAAATTCGGGAGAGATTTTACAGACAGAGCTGGCAGAACGTGTGGGGTGGTCACAAACTGAGACATCACGGATGGCTCTCAGAATTCTGGACTGTGTGCCTGGAAAATGGAATCACCACTAACGGAGAAGCAGAAGAATGATTCAGTGGGCTGTATCAGGGACTGAATGTGTGACATCTTAACTTCAGATGCTTACTTGATATTCAAATGAGATGTCAAGTAGCCAGCTAGCTACACAGTGTGCAGTCCATGGAAGGGGTCCTGGCTCAGGGGACAAACCCAGGGGTTTTCAGTGCACACGTATAAAGCCACAGAACTGGATGATCTCCAAGAGGAGAATAGACAGAAAAGAGAAAGAGGTCCGAGCATGTAGTTCTGGGGCACTTCACACTGTGTACCGTGCCCCGTGACCAGATCAAAACAAAAACCTGGGACCAGGCTAGGCTCTCCTACATCACCTCAAGGATGAGGGCTGGTGTGTCCGGCATCAGCCGGCCGCTTGGCACGTTCCCCCAATGGGCACTCAGGGCTTGGTTTTTCCTCCAAAGCTCTGCTTAATTCCCCAGTCCTCCCATTCATTCAACAGGCTTTCTCTCTCTACAACTGTGAGGGAGAAGCAAGGCTGCATCCAGTTTGCAATGAGAAAAGAAAGTCTGGGAAGTACGAGGTAGCAGAATTCACACAGGAAAAATACTTTTCTGCCTCAACTGCATGCCTTTGTTCTTACTCAAATCTGTTCTCTCTCTCTTTTTAAAACCTTTTAAATTTTGTATTGGGGTATAGGCAATCAACACTGTTTTGACAGTTTCAGGTGAACAGGGAAGGGACTCAGCCATACACGTACGTGTATCCATTCTCCCTTAAACTCCCCTCCTATCCAGGCTGCCACCTAACGTTGAGCAGTTTCCTGTGCTATTATGGTAGGTCCTTGTTGGTTATCCATTTTAAATGTAGCAGTGTATACATGTCCATCCCCAGCTCCCTAACTGTCCCTTCCCCTCCCCATCGGCAATGTTATTTCTCTTTAAAAAAAAAAAATCCTAGTGTTTTAAAATTGAAGTATAGTTGAGTTACAATATTGTGTTAGTTTCAGGTATATAGCAGGCAATTTGGCTACACACACACATATATATAGTCAGATTATTTTCCATTATAGGTTATTATAAGATACTGAATATAGTTCTCTGTGCTACACAGTAATTCCTTGTTGCTTATCTAGTTTACGTAGATAAGTTTGTAGTATATATTTTGTAACTGTCATTAGGACCATAGGATTAATGGATATAGACCAAATCTTTTATTTCTATTTTTCAGATCTCCATTATTCCCACCCAGACTATGAGTGCCTGAGGACAGGCTTGGATCTTATTCCCCACTGTCTATCACAGTTCCAGAATATAGTTGCTACCCAGTCAATATCCATTTAATGAGTAAAAACTTGTACCAATTTTCTTGCATTATTTCTTCTTTGCATTAAATTTTAATTAAAATAGATTCCTTTTCAGGCCTGTCTACATTTTCTGTTGTCAAATGTTGCCTAATTCATACATGTCTTTCACTGACATTCTTTCTCTGGGGGGAAAATGGGAGGAAAGAAAAAAAAAATCACCCACTTTTTTGTAGAACTTCTCATTCAAATCTTGTCTCTTTGCAAAAAGAAGATGGCCTTTGAGCATCCCTCGGTATAAATACTACATGTGTAGTAAAAGCACGGATTTTGAAAAATCTGTCCCTCTTCGTCAGCGCTTCTTGTTCAGTCATTACTGAAATATTTATTCCTGGGAAGTTTCCCCACTGCAAATAATCCCCATGAGAAGCAGTTTAATCAGTCACTTGCTTCCCAAGAACATGGGTGTGTTGCCAACCTCTTCAAAACTGGCTCAGTGCCCTAATGATGTTATATGCAAATACTATTTTAAAGAAAGAAGTTGTTGAAACACGATATGTGCCCAGGGTGTGTATCTTATGGAAGAGTTCTACGTGGCAGTACAAACAGTTGCTCACTTCTTAGAGAATCCCCACATTTTCCAGGTCTCATTCTTCTTATAGTTTTTTAAAGAGCCCTGTCTTTGAATGGACTTCCCTGGTGGCTCAGAAGGTATAGAATCTGCCTGTAGTGCAGGAGACCTGGGTTTGATCCCTGGGTCAGGAAGATCCCCTGGAGAAGGGAATGGCAACCCACTCCAGTATTCTTGCCTGGAGAATCCCATGAATAGAGGAGCCTGGAGGACTAAAGTCCGTGGGGTTGTAAAGAGTCGGACACGACTGAGCGAGTAACACTCTGCCTTTGAAAGGGCCTCCACTGTTACACTGGTAACCCACAGGGTAATTTCACTCCAATTTCACCATCCCTTCCTCCTCCAGAGGTATGCCCAGGGTTCAAGCACTTCTCCCTTGCTCTCTAAACCTATCCAGCTAAGTGTTTCTACCAGTTGTGTAAGATCAGTCCTCAGTTATGAGGCTCAACTGACTCACACACTGCTCATTTGCTTTTTTAAAGCAACATTTAGTTGTGATTCCAGCTGGGAGTAAAGGTGAGTCTCTGTTGTATGTGAAGTCAAAGAACTGCAAAACCTGGACCCAAAGAATATGCAAGCATTTGGTAAATGCCAAAGGCGATACTTCATTTGAAAAAAATACATTATTCCCCCAAATGGTACTAATCCAAATACGTGTGGGAAAAGGAAGCTGTAATAGTTACATACAGGTACTCTGACATAAGACTACTTATAGTCAATCCCCCTTTTGGCACTTACTAACTGTATGACGATGGGCAAGTTACTTAAACCACCTGGGCATTCATTTTCTTTTCTGTGAAATAAGATTAAATAACCTACCTCATAGGATTGCCATGAAGATCAAATGAGATTATGAGATCATACACATAGTAAGCCCAATTAATGTTAGTTTGATCATTATTGGTATAGCTTCATTTCCTTCAACAAAATAAAATCCAGATGAACAAAGATAAAAATGCAAGACCATTAAATTTACTAGAATAAACAGAGAACCCATACAATTCAACATGAAAAAAAAAAAAAAAACCCACACAATTAAAAAATGGGTGGAGAGCCTGAGTAGACATTTTTCCAAAGAAGACACACAGATGGCCAAGAGTCACAGAAAAAGATGATCAACATCACTAAACATCAGCGAAATACAAATCAAAATTACAAGGAGATATCACCTCATAACTGTAAGAATGCAAATGCTGATGAGAATGTGGAGAAAAGGAAATCTTTTGCATTTTTTTAAATTTTAGCTTTAATTGGAGGATACTTGATTACAATGTTGTATTGGTTTCTTTTTTTTTTTTTCCTTCTTTATTTTTTTTTTAATTTTATTTTATTTTTAAACTTTACATAACTGTATTAGTTTTGCCAAATATCAAAATGAATCCGCCACAGGTATACATATGTATACCTGCCCAACAGTAAAGTGAATCAGTCATAAGTATACATATCCTCTTGAATTGTTGATGGGAATGTAAATTGGTGCAGCCACCATGGAAAAGAGCTTGGCGGTTAGTCTAAAAATTAAAAATTAGAACTGCCATGAAAGTGAAAGTGTTAGTCGCTCAGCCTTGTCCAAGCTTTTGCAACCTCATGGACTGTAGCCCACCAGGCTCCTCTGTCCATGGGATTCTCCAGGCAAGAATAATGGAGTGGGTTTCCATGCCCTTCTCCAGGGGATCTTCCTCACCCAGGGATCAAACCTGGGTCCCCTGCATTGCAGGCAGACTCTTTACCATCTGAGCTATCAGGGAAGCTTGCTATGAAGAAGCAAATTCTTTTCTGAGTATTTATCTGAAGGAAACAATACTAATTTGAAAAGATGTATGTACCCCTAGTTCATTGCAGCATTATTTATAATAGTCAAGCTATGGAAGCAACCTAAACGCTCATCAATAGATAAATGGATAAACGAGATGTGGCACATATACACAATGGAATATTACTCAGCCATAGAAAAGAATTAAATCTTGGAATTTGCAATAACATGAATGGAGCTACAGATTATTATAAGTGAAACAAGTCAGAGAAAGACAAATACTATATGATTTTACTTGTATGCGGAATCTAAAAAATGAACATAGGTAATTTATAAGCAGAAACAAAGTCATAGATACAGAAAACAAACAGGTGGTCGCCAGAGGGAAGCGGGGAGAAAAGGAGGGAAATGGATGAGGGAACTTCAGACGCATAAGCTTCCTGTTACAAAATAAATGAGCCACAGACATGAAATGGACAGTGCGGTGAATATAGTCAATAGCAATGTAATATCTTTGGTGACAGATGACTAGGCTTAATTATGGTGATCATTTAGAAATGTACTGAAATACTGAATAACCATGTTGCATACCAGGAACTAACACAGTGTTGAACGCTGATTACACCTCACAAATAAACTATTATGAAAAAAAAAATCAGATTTGTGATTATCAGAGGCAGAAGGTAAGGGTAGGGAGAGTTGGATAATGCAGTCAAAAGGTATAAACTTCCAGTTATAAGATAAATAAATACATGGGATGTATTTATGTATAAGATAAATAAATACAAGCATGATAAAGATCATTAACAGTGTTTCATGTTATACATGAGAATTGTTAAAAGAGGAAAATCCTAAGAGTTTTCATCACAAGGAAAAATTTTTTCTATTTAATTTTTTATCTATATGAGATAATGGATGTTCACTGAACTTACTGTGATAAACATGATGCATGTAAGTAAAATCATTATCATGTACTCTACACTTATAAAGTGTTTTATTTAATTATCTCAGCAAAAATGGAAGAAACAATTACTTGACTAATACATAGATGAATACTTGTACAATCTGCCAAGCATGATGTGAAACCAGGAGCAAAAGTAAAGACTGCTATAACAATCAAATGAACACTGAAAATATTTTAGACATATAATAGGTCTAAAACCGAACTGGGAACAATAGTTTCAATACTCATGTCACAGGGTTATGTCCCTAATACATATACAGCTCTTAGAAATCAATAAGAAAAAGATAAGAAACTCCAAAGAAAAACTGATAAATGACATGATTATGTAATTTATAAAAGAGAAAGAAATATTAATAACCAAAAATAAAAAAGGAAAACTAGACACTGTCACTAATAATTAAATACATGCAAATTAAAGCTGCAATTGTTTATATCTGTGTGTGCGTCTGTGTGGTGTCCAATTGGCAAAGCTGACTTAAAAGACTTAATACCTAGCACTGGTAAAAGTTTGAAAAAGTAAGCACTGCTTGCTACTCACTGAGGCAATGACCAAAGCCATCCCCAAGAAAAAGAAATGCAAGAAGGCAAAATGATTGTCTGAGGAGGCCTAACAAACAGCTGAGAAAAGGAGAAGTGAAAGGCAAAGGAGAAAGGGAAAGATAAACACATCTGAATGCAAAGTTCCAGAAAATAGCAAGGGGAGATAAAGCCTTCTTAAGTGAAAAAGGCAAAGAAATAAGAGGAAAACAATAGAATGGGAAAGACTAGAGATCTCTTCAAGAAAATTACAGATACCAAGGGAACACTTCATGCAAAGATGGGCACAATAAAGGACAGAAACAGTAGGCGGACCTAACAGAAGCACAAGAGATTAAAAAGACGTGCAAGAATACACAGAAGAACTATGCAAAAAAAGTCTTAGTGACCTGGATAACCATGCTGGTGTGGTCATTCACCGAGAGCCAGACATCACGAGTATGAAGCCAAGTGGGTCTTAGGAAGCATTATTATGAACAAAGCTAGTGGAAATGACAGAACTCGAGCTGAGCTATTTCAAATCCTAAAAGATGATGCTGTGAAAGTGTTGTACTCAATATGCCAGCAAATTTGGAAAACTCAGTAGGGGCCACAGGACTGGAAAAGGTTAGTTTACATTCCAATCTCAAAGAAGTGCAATCCCAAAGAATGTTCAAACTACCATAAAATTGTGCTCATTCCACATGCTAGCAAGATCATGTTCAAAATCCTTCCAGTTAGGCTTCCACAGTACATGAACCAAGAACTTTCAGATGTACAAGCTGGATTTAGAAAAGGCAGAGGAACCATAAATCAAATTGCCAACATCCGTTGGATCATAGGAAAAGCAAACGAGTTCCAGAAAAACATCTACTTCTGCTTCCTTGACCATGTTAAAGCCTTTGACTTCACAACAAATTCTGGAAAATTCTTAAAGAGACGGGAATACCAGACAACCTTACCTGCCTCCTGAGAAACCTTTATGCAGGTCGAGAAGCAACAGTTAGAACTGGACATAGAAAAATGGACTGGTTTAAAATTGGGAAAGGAGTACATCAAGCCTGTATACTGTCACCTTGCTTATTTAATTTATATGCAAAGTACATCATGTGAAATTCCAGGCTGGATGAAGCACAAGCTGGAATCAAGATTGCCAGGAGAAATATCTATAACCTCAGATATGCAGATAACACCACCATAATGGCAGAAATCGAAGAGGAACTAAAGAGCCTCTTGATGAAAGTGAAAGAGGAGAGTGAAAAAGTTGGCTTAAAATTCAACATTCAAAAAACTAAGATCATGGCATCTGGTCCCATCACTTCATGGCAAATAGATGGGGAAACAATGGAAACAGTGACAAACTTTCTTTTCTTGGGCTCCAAAATCACTGCAGATGATGACTGCAGCCACGAAATTAAAAGATGCTTGCTCCTTGGAAGAAAAGCTATGACATAGTTAAAAGCATATTAAAAAGCAGAGACATTACTTTCCCAAAAAAGGTCCATCTAGTCAAAACTATGGTTTTTCCAGTAGTCATGTATGGATGTGAGAGTTGGATTATAAAGAAAGCTGAGCGCCGAAGAATTGATGCTTTTGAACTGTGGTGTTGGAGAAGACTCTTAAGAGTCCCTTGGACTGCAAGGAGATCAAATCTGTCAATTCTAAAAGAAATCAGTCCTGAATATTCATTGGAAGGACTGATGCTGAAGCTGAAGCTCCAATACTTTGGCCACCTGATGCGAAGAACTGACTCATTGGAAAAGACTCTCATGCTGGGAGAGATTGAAGGCAGGAGGAGAAAGGGACGATAGAGGATGAGATGGCTGGATGCTATCACGGACTCTATGGACATGAGTTTGATCAAGCTCCAGGAGCTGGTGATGGACAGGGAAGCCTGGCGTGCTGCAGTCCATAACAACTGAGCAACTGAACTGAACTGAAGTTATAGCAGAAGTGATGCAGGGATATGAGTGAAACTGGCAGAAGAAGAGACAAAAATAGATCAATGAAATAAGATAGAATCCTCAAACAAGTCCTTATATAAACAGGAATTTATTTTGCTGTAAATAATAGAATTCAGATGAGTTGGAAAAAAGTAGTATGATTATAAATATACCATATGAATCAACTATATCTTCCCAGGCCAGGTGGTATAACAGTAAACAATCCACTTGTCAATGCAGGGGATGCAAGAAATGTGGGTTCAATCCCTGGGTCTGGAAGATCCCCTGGAGAAGGAATGGCAACCCACTCCAGTATTCTTGCCTGGAAAATTCCACGGACAGAGAAGCCTGGCACACTACAGTCTGAGGGACTGTGAAAGAATCAGACAGAAGTGAGCACTCAGAGCCTCAATGATCAAATGCTTAAAACTTAAGAAAAAAGTTGTGACATTTTACCTTTCATCTTATACAAAAATCTGGTATTTTGAAAAGGTAAATGTAAAACCAAAGTAATAAAAGTATTAGAAAAAAAATAAAAGCTTAGAAATAATTTTCAGGTGAAAAAGGTCTTTCTAACCTAGACAAAGCACGTAAGTGATTAGATTGCAGCCGATTACACAAACATCTAAAACTTCTTGCAGGACTTTCCTAGTGGTACAGTGGATGGGAGTCCACGTGCTAATGCAGGGGACACTGGTTCCATTCCTGGTCTGGAAAGAGCCCACATGCAACGAAGCAATTAAGCTCAGGTATCACAACTACTGAGCCTGTGTTCCAGAGCCCACGAGCTGCAACCACTGAAGCCCGTGCTCTGCGAGAAGAGAAGCCACCACCGTGAAGAGCCTGCACACCGCAAGAAGAATAGCCCCCACTCGCCACAGCTAGAGAAAGCCCACGCAGCAACACAGACCCAGCACGGACAAAAATAAAATAAACACATTTAAAAACAAATAAATAAAACTTCTGTGCAGCAAAAGATATTTAAAAATAAAACATTATGAATAAGCAAAATGTGGTACATACAAACAATAGAACATTATTCAGCCTTAAAAAAGAAGGAAATTCTGATACATTCTACAACAGGGATGAGACTTGAGGACATTTTTCCAAGTGAAATAAGCCAGTTACAAAACTGCAAAGACTCTTCCATTTCTATGAGGTACCTGGAGTATTCATGGACTAACTGAAATGGACTGGAATGGGTGAATTTAACTCAGATGACCATTATATCTACTACTGTGGGCAGGAATCCCTCAGAAGAAATGGAGTAGCCATCATGGTCAACAAAAGAGTCTGAAATGCACTACTTGGATGCAATCTCAAAAATGACAGAATGATCTCTGGTTCGTTTCCAAGGCAAACCATTCAATATCACAGTAATCCAAGTCTATGCCCCAACCAGTAATGCTGAATAAGCTGAAGTTGAACGGTTCTATGAAGACCTACAAGACCTGTTAGAACTAACACCCAAAAAAGATGTCCTTTTCATTATATGGGACTGGAATGCAAAAGTAGGAAGTCAAGAAACACCTGGAGTAACAGGCAAATTTGGCCTTGGAGTACAGAATGAAGCAGGGCAAAGGCTGATAGAGTTTTGCCACGAGAATGCGCTGGTCATAGCAAACACCCTCGTCCAACAACAAAAGAGAAGACTCTACACATGGACATCACCATATGGTCAACACGGAAATCAGATTGATTATATTCTTTGCAGCCAAAGATGGAGAAGCTCTATTCAGTCGGCAAAAACAAGACTGGGAGCTGACTGTGGCTCAGATCATGAACTCCTTATTGCCAAATTCAGACTTAAATTGAAGAAAGTAGGGAAAACCACTAGACCATTCAGGTATGACCTAAATCAAATCCCTTAGGATTATACAGTGGAAGTGAGAAATAGATTTAAGGGACTAGATCTGACAGATAGAGTGCCTAATGAACTATGGAATGAGGTTTGTGACATTGTATAGGAGACAAGGATCAAGACCATCCCCATGGAAAAGAAATGCAAAAAAGCAAAATGGCTGTCTGGGGGGGCCTTACAAATAGCTGTGAAAAGAAGAGAAGCAAAAAGCAGAGGAGAAATGGAAAGATATAAGCATCTGAATGCAGAGTTCCAAAGAATAGCAAGAAGAGATAAGAAAGCCTTCCTCAGCGATCAATGCAAAAAATAGAGGAAAACAACAGAATGGGAAAGACTAGAGATCTCTTCAAGAAAATTAGAGATACCAAGGGAACATTTCATGCAAAGATGGGCTCAACAAAGGACAGAAATGGTATGGACCCAACAGAAGAAGAAGATATTAAGAAGAGGTAACAAGAATACACAGAACTGTACAAAAAAGATCTTCACGACCCAGATAATCACAATGGTGTGATCACTGACCTAGAGCCAGACATCCTGGAATGTGAAGTCAAGTGGGCCTTAGAAAGCATCACTACAAACAAAGCTAGTGGAGGTGATGGAATTCCAGTTGAGCTATTTCAAATCCTGAAAGATGATGCTGTGAAAGTGCTGCACTCAATATGCCAGCAAATTTGGAAAACTCAGCAGTGGCCACAAGACTGGAAAAGGTCAGTTTTCATTCCAATCCCAAAGAATGCTCAAACTACCGCACAATTGCACTCATCTCACACACTAGTAAAGTAATGCTCAAAATTCTCCAAGCCAGGCTTCAGCAGTACGTGAACCGTGAACATCCAGATGTTCAAGCTGGTTTTACAAAAGGCAGAGGAACCAGAGATCAAATTGCCAACGCCCTCTGGATCATCAAAAAAGCAAGAGAGTTCCAGAAAAATATCTATTTCTCCTTTATTGACTACACCAAAGCCTTTGACTGTGTGGATCACGATAAACTGTAGAAAATTCTGAAAGAGATGGGAATACCAGACCACCTGACCTGCCTCTTGAGAAACCTATATGCAGGTCAGGAAGCAACAGTTAGAACTGGACATGGAACAACAGACTGGTTCCAAATAGGAAAAGGAGTATGTCAAGGCTGAATATTGTCACCCTGCTTATTTAACTTATATGCAGAGTACATCATGAGAAACGCTGGGCTGGAAGAAGCACAAGCTGGAATCAAGATTGCTGGGAGAAATATCAATAACCTCAGATATGCAGATGACACCACCCTTATGGCAGAAAGTGATGAGAAACTAAAGAGCCTCTTGATGAAAGTGAAAGAGGAGAGTGAAAAAGTTGGCTTAAGGCTCAACATTCAGAAAACGAAGATCATGGCATCTGGTCCCATCACTTCATGGGAAATAGATGGGGAAACAATGGAAACAGTGTCAGACTTTATTTTGGGGGGCTCCAAAATCACTGCAGATGGTGATTGCAGCCATGAAATTAAGAGATGCTTACTCCTTGGAAGGAAAGTTATGACCAACCTAGATAGCATATTCAAAAGCAGAGACATTACTTTGCCAACAAAGGTCCGTCTAGTCAAGGCTATGGTTTTTCCAGTGGTCATGTATGGATGTGAGAGTTGGACCATGAAGAAGGCTGAGCGCTGAAGAATTGATGTTTTTGAACTGTGGTGTTGGAGAAGACTCTTGAAAGTCCCTTGGACTGCAAGGAGATCCAACCAGTCCATTCTGAAGGAGATCAGTCCTGGGTGTTCTTTGGAAGGAATGATGCTGAGGTTGAAACTCCAGTACTTTAGCTACCTCATGCGAAGAGTTGGCTCATTGGAAAAGACTCTGATGGGGGAGGTATTGGGGGCAGGAGGAGAAGGGGACGACAGAGGATGAGATGGCTGGATGGTATCACCGACTCAATGGACGTGAGTCTGAGTGAACTCCGGGAGTTGGTGATGGACAGGGAGGCCTGGCGTGCTGCAACTCATGGGGTCGCAAAGAGTCGGACACAACTGAGCGACTGAACTGGAGTATTCAGAGACAGAAAGCAGAATTATGGTTGTGAGGGGCTAGGGAGAGAGTGGGGAGTTGTCATTTAATGGGTACAGCATTTCAGTTTTGCAAGATGAAGAGTTCTGGAGATGGATGGTGGTAATGCTTGCACAACAATAGGCATGTCCTTAATAACACAGACCTGTGTGCTTAAAAACAGTTAAAATGGTAAATTTTATATTATGTGTTTTACCACAATAGAAAAATTTGGGAAAAGGAGCTTACACTAGAAGAAATATTTGCATCATCCATAAGAGACAACAGATTAAGAAACTGAATACCTGTAGAGCTTCTGCAGTAAACAGACATAAGATAAAACAACCCTATAGAACAGTGAGCAAAGGACATGCACAGGTGATTCACATAAGAAACACACAATCCATAAATATTTAGAGATATTAAACTGCAGCTGTTACTGCTGCTGCTAAGTCGTTTCAGTCGTGTCCGACTCTGTGCGACCCCATAGATGGCAGCCCACCAGGCTCCCCCGTCCCTGGGAGTCTCCAGGCAAGAACACTGGAGTGGGTTGCCATTTCCTTCTCCAATGCATAAAAGTGAAAAGTGAAAGGGAAGTCGCTCAGTCGTGTCCGACTCTGTGCGACCCCATGGACTGCAGCCTACTAGGCTCCTCTGTCCATGGGATTTTCCAGGCAAGAGTACTGGAGTGGGGTGCCATTGCTTTCTGCAGCAGTATTCAGCAAAATGTAAATTAAAATGTCTTACTGAGTTTCACTCATTCACCAGATTTGAAATTTTAGATAAAAAAAGATAATACCCAGTGTTAGGAAGGATGAGGAAAACAAATTCTCATGTGCTGAGTTTAAATTATTAATAGCACCTCGGGTGGGTCAGCTGTGCAATATGAAGAGTTTTATCTATCAAAGTGAAAAATGGATAAACTGTTTGATCCACAAATCTCTCTCCTAGGATATTACACTCAGGCTTAAGCACAAAAGTGAATGCCCAATTTTCCCTGAAGCACTGTTGCTAATGCTGAATAATTTTAGTTAACTTTGATGTCGATCAATAAGGGAAAGGATGAATAAATATCTCTAGCTAACATAATGAAAAATAAGAGTAAGTATTATTACTTTAGAATGTAGCCATTAATAAAAGAGGTACAGACATGATAGAGGTCTAAGACTTGGGGGTGAAAAAGTAAGCTGCACGATGATAGTAAGACCTCATTTACATTTATTAAAACATAATATTGGAGAAGGAAATGGCAACCCACTCCAGTATTCCTGTCTGAAGAATCTCATGGACAGAGTTGCTGGCGGGCTACAGTCCATAGAGTCGCAAGAGTCGCACACGACTTAGCGACTAAACCACCACGTACACATATATTTGCAAATGTATACCAAAAAAAAGTCTTGGAATAATAGGTACGAACCTGAAATTTCCCTCTTCTGAGTGAGAATAGGAGTGACAAAGTTCGTTCTACATTTCCCCCCTATACGTCATATATATATTCATTTATTATTTGTATTATTTTTAAAACATAAAAAATAAAACAGATAAACTAGAGTAAATAGCTTCTGAAAACAAATAGAAGGTTGTGACCACAAGGACACAGCTTTTATAAAAGAAATCTGCGCTACAGAACTATGAGGAATCCTGCTTGGAGGGAGGGGAATTTCTCACAAGTTCTTATCTGTCTCGTATCTCCCCATTTCATATATTTTTTTCAGTCAAAGAGGACTTCCTCCAGAGAAAGCAGGGCTAGGGCTCAGTGTTCCTGTAAAGTGAGCAGGATGACACTTGCTTGGCTTTCCTTCTGCTCGAGCCTACAGCATTCCCACGAGGAGAACACACTCTTTCCTCTTGTCAAATCACAGCACCACCTCTTTCAGACCATGATCGTTTTCCTGATTTGGTTCCTTTTTCAGGACAAATGGGCCACAAAAAACAACAGAGACTTTGGAACACCTCTGAGCACCACTGGGGGTGTCCCCAGTCTCTCAGGTTAAAGAGGTGGAAGGAAAAACCCAGTATGTAAGTAAGTATTCTCCCCGGTGTGGCTCCAGTCCCCACTGGACACCTAAGACGGCCGTTTCCTCTCAAGGTGGCCGTTGATACAGAAGGTTTAGACGCATTTGCTGAGACAACAGGAGGCAGAACAGGTACCGCAAGGAGGCAAGTTACAGCTGAGAGTTAGCCCTACCCAACAATGAAATGTTAGGTGGTGAGCTCCCTGCCACTGGAGGCATTCTAACAATACTGAAAGCTATCAGCAGAGGCGCCAAACTCAGCATGCCCTTGAAGATTCTGAGTAGGTAACAGGCTGGTGTCCAGTGCTTTTAAAGACTCCAAGAATAATTCTGAGGCACAGCTAAGTCTGGAAAGCCCTGGCCACTATGACTATTTGGTGCCCTTCAGATTCAAGGGTCTCTAAGTGCAGATTAAAGCAGCTCAGGAGAGAGGCAAAGCGCTCTGAGGACAGAGTGCTACAATAATGAAGCACCATACGCGGGGGGCGGGCGGGGGGCACTCCACAAAGGGTCCTAAAGTTTGAGACACAGACAGTGCTTACAGGCAGCCTCCAAAGCCAAATCCTGACTCTGCCACTTGCTAGCTGTGTAAAGCACAGACAAGTTGCTTAACTTCTCTGGGCCTCAGTTTTCTCACTGATAAAATCAGAATGGGAAAACTGTTACCCACCTCAGTGGTGAAGCTTAAATCATTCTCGTGTATGTACAGTACTTAGTGCCTGATCCATAGTTAGTGTGAACGGTTATTATTTCGTAGAGGAGGAAACAGAGGCTGAGGCCATAAGTTAACCTGACCCACGTCCTAAAGTCAGTTTAGACTTGAGAATAAGATCCACAGCTTCTTTCCTTCTAGCTCAAATTAAATACATGGCATTCAGTTCTATCAGAGCCTCTGCCTATATTGATCCCTCTTGAGTTGGAGAATAAACTTGTTCAGAGCCTTCAAGCTTGTCAGTTACCAGGCACCCTTGCCCCGTGGCACTGAATACTGTGCCTCCAGCCACAGGACAGGCAGGCAGGACGGATGGAGGCACGAGCCGGCCAAACACTGTCAAGAAAGGGCTCTCAGTGCTCCGCGACGTCACCGCCACCGAAGCCAGCTCTATGGTCTTGGACAAGTTGCTGAATCCCTCCGTGCTTTTTGCCTAGGAAAGGGCTGTCTGTAAAAGGGTGAGAGGCGGCGCGGTTACAAACACAAGGCTTCCATCGCCCAACCGGCCAACTTGGTGCTCCTTCCATTCGCTTGGCGTCTACCCCAGACACCACCGCATCCCCAAGAACTTTATCGGCTGCACCTGCGTGTGAGCGCCTCTCGCTTCCAGGTGTAGAGGGAGGTGGAGAGAGGTCCCCGACCGAGAGAGGTATGACCGTCAGGTAGGCGTTAAAGGAGCGTGAGGGACGGCTGGAGACCGCAATTAACACCCAAGTAACTCTGGGGTGCTGGGAACGAGGCAAAAGTGGGTCAAATGGGAATTTTAATCCCACAAATATCCCCCGACTGCCTTGCGAAGGACGCGGTGGGATGGGGACTGTAAACGCAGGGTGGGCACCGTCGTGGTTACGCACGGCGTGCGCTCTGGCAAGAATGAGTAGTTACGCACCCGACCGCGGGTCACCGGCGAAGACCCCTCGAAACCCCTTCTCGGGGCAGAGCGAACTCCCCAGCCCAAGCAAACGCGAGGCCTCGGGGCACTGAGCAGGAGAGCAGAGGGCTGAACTCCGGGCCGCGTCCAGACGGCAAGGGCCGGCGGAGAATCCACCGAGGGAGGCGGCGCGAGCGGGGCGCGCGGTCGGGTACTCACCCCGCGGGCCGAGGGCTCCGCGAGCCGGGCCGAGTCGTCGGCGGCTGGGCTGCCGAACCGCGGTGCGAGACCCGGGAGAGCGCGGGTGCGGACGTGCAGGGCCGACCCCGCGCCTGGCCTATGAATCAGCTGCGGGGCGCGCGCCCAGGGGCGGGAATTACGGGAAAGCCGCGGGGGAGGGCAGAGGGCCGAGGACTTTTGCAATTTCCCGTCTCGCTGCGCACTCTTGGCACTCCTGGGACCCACAGGAATTCTCTTCCTTTGGGTCCCCCGGGGGGAGAGCGGATGGGACCCTGCAGAGGTGTGGGACCCCGGGCCTCGGCGGCCGGGCGGGGACCGGTGGGAAAGGAAGTGGGCGAGGCCTGGGAAGGAAAAGTGGAAACCGAAAACGGCGGGCCGGGCACCCGGGCGGGAGCTCCGGCCCCCGCAGGCTGGCCACCCGGGCGGGAGCAGAGCGGAGCGAAGCGGGTGGGATCCCGCGGGGCCACTTGTTATCCCGGCCTGGAGGCACACCCCCTGGGCTTCCCGGCAGAGATTCTTTGGGCACAGACAAGCGCTCCAGGCAAACTTCCGACTGTGTGGGGTTTAGAGCAATAAAATTTGAATTCTAGGATCCTGGTTCGCGTTCCTCCCTAGAAACTCCCTGGCAGATACAGTTGTCCTTGCAGTAACTGTCCCATAGCCTTACACAAAGAGCTATGTGTGCTATAACGTGGCTTCCTTTTTCTCTTAATAATGCTATTTAATCTTTGAAATACATATTTCAAAATACAGGGCCCTTGAAATGCATATTTGCCCTCTGTTCATAGTTACATGGGGGCTTACCTGGTGGTACAGTCGGTAAGGAATCTGCCTGCAATGCAGAAGAGCCTGGTTCCATCCCTGAGTGTGGACGATCCCCTGGAGAAGGAAATGGCAACCCACTCTAGTATTCTTGCCTGGGAAATCCCACGGACAGAGGAGCCTCGCAGGCTACACAGTCCATGGGGTTGCAAGAGTTCGACAAGACTTAGCCACTAAAGCACCACCACCATAGCTATATGATAGACTAGCTAAAGGCATATCCACCTGGGATCTGGTATGGAAACCATCTAAATATAGCTGCTGCGGTGCCAGCCTTGGACCCAGAGGGAGATTGGTGGGGCTGGGGTGCTGGACAGGGGCGCCCTGCAGCTCTGAAATCTTATCCGTGGGACCTGGCTCTGGGCGATTAAGACTGATGAGATTCAGGTGCTGCAAAGTACCACAGTGATTGGGAGAACTAGGAGTAATGGAGAAGGACCACTCATGAATCGTATCTTAAGAGTCACTTCTTGAATTGACTGAATGGCTCAAAATGTCAGAATCAGTGCAAATGATTTTATGTTTAAAGCCCAAATACTTTTATGTTTGTCCATGTTTAATAGCTCCTCCCAATGCCATCCCAGGGAAAGAGTTCTTTTTAGACAGGTTGTGTCTGATGCTGCCAGGAAGACCATGATGCATACAGTAAATATTTAATGATAATGAAGTTAAAGGTACGTGTGTCTAAATAAATGTAAGGTACTTTGCCACACCTCTCATTACGGGTTTTAAAGAGTCCATTAGTTTAGCCATCTGGCTATGGAAGCTCTGTCAAACCAGGTCCTGAGGGTGAGGAAGGCTTTCTGATTGACTTTTTCATAGTGTGAAAAAAAAAAAAAAAATACTGAGTGTGATGAATTTCTGCAAAGTGAGTCTTAACTTGCTTTGGGTTCCTCTAACAATTGAAAGAAACTAAGTTGCAAAATATTCCCTGCTGTTGGTTCAGGACCCTCCAGTTCCCCTGGTGAAATTCTAAATTGGCCCCCTTACACAAAGGTCAAGGAGAGGCAGACCCATTCAGATTGGTTCAGTTCAGTTGCTCAATGTGTCCGATTCTTTGTGACCCCATGGACTGCAGCATGACAGGCTTCCCTGTCCATCACCAACTCCCAGAGCTTGCTCAAACTCATGTCCATTGAGTAAGTGATGCCATCCAACTATCTTATCCTCTGCCGTTCCCTTCTCCTCCTGTCTTCCATCTTTACCAGCATCAGGGTCTTTTCAAATGAGTCAGTTCTTCACATCAGGTGGCCAAAGTATTGTAGTTGCAACTTCAGCCCCAGTCCTTCCAATGAATATTCAGGACTGATTTTGTAGGTGGCAGTTTAAATAAGCAAGGAACTTACATAGGAGGCTTGTCTCCCACGGTAGCGAGATGAATAAATCTCTACATCTCCTCACCCACCTGCCAGAATCTTAAAAGTTATATAGAAGCCTTAATGGGGTTCAGTCCTGTGTACAGACCCCATGATCTTAATAACACATTGTTCTGTCAAGGTTGCATCCTTGAAAATGGCTCCTGGTACAGATACAGCCAGCAGAACATATATTCCAAGGACAGGGGAGGGGATAAGGAGGCTCTGATTGTCTGGGGTTGGAGGGTCAACCAGAGGGGACATCCTCTCGATGACATCCTTCCACAGGTGTCCACATAAAATTCACTTATTTTGTGCACCATTCTAATTCCTTGCATATACTCCTCTTTCTAGAGACTAGTTAGTGTAGCACCTGTAAATCTGTGATCATTCCCTTAGGATGATGTACTAGGTTGAATAGTGTCCTCCAAAAATTCATGTCCACCCAGAATTTCAGAATATGACCCCATTTGGAAATATAGATTTTGCAAATTTCATCAAGTTGAGCCTGAATTAACCCAATGCCTTTTATTCTTATAGGAAGAGGAAAATGTGGACACAGAAACCCAGGAGGAACACCATGTGATTCCTGAGGCAGAGATTGGAGTTATTCTGCCTCAAGCCAAGGAATGCCAAGGATCACTGGCCAGCAGCAGAAGCCAGGAGAAAGGTACAGAGAAGTATGGTTTTCAGCAGAGTTTAATATGTTGTCAAAACAAAGAACATTAAACAAGTCAGGGATACATTCCTTTAAGGTTTCAAAAAAAAAAAACAACAACAACAGATCAGCACCTACACAGGGAGTTAGTATGACCTTGGCACCTGGAAAGGGAGTCTTGTTATTGAACGAGTATCAGCCCTGGTATCCCAGGAATGGAGGCGTTTAATAATGCATTTAATCTTTATTTTTAACATGGACATTCTTCTGGTCAGTGCTCCCTTTTCTTTCATAATTAAAGCAGATGGACAATGTATTTTTTTCTGAATTTTTTTTAATTGAAGGATAATTGCTTTACAGAACTGTGTTGGTTTCGGCCAAACATCAACATGAATCAGCCGTAGGTATACATGTGTCCCCCTCCCTCTTGAACCTCCCTCCCATCTCCGCCCCCACCCCACCCCTCTAGCTTGTTACAGAGCTCCTGTTTGAGTTCTCTGTGTCAGAGACAGGCTGTTTTAGTTAGCATTAAATTCAGGTTAACTTGTGTATAAGCCAGAATGACTTCCCTAAATACCTCAATATGCAAAAATTTCCTTTAATCATTTCCATGTCCCTTTTTCATTCTCTGTCTGTCTCCTAGATGTTGGCCTGTCCCAGGGCTCCATCGTTGATTCTCTCCTCTGAATCCACAGTCTCCCGAATGATCATGTCCATGCTCCTGATTTCCATGGTCACTTGTGCTCCGATGAACCTTGAATCTTCCTCTCCATTGCAATTTTTTCATCTGAACTACAGACCAACTTATTTGTACATCAAAATCAATATGTTCAAGTTCAAATGCTTCACTTTTCCACCTTTGATTCTCTTATATTAAGTGAATGCCCCAACCTTTAACTCAGATACCAAATCAAAAAACCTGGGAATGATTCTTGATCCATCCTTCCTCATCTTTCACCAGAAAGTCTCATATATGTAACTATTGTTGCCAAAATCTTGGCCCCCTGTCCACCAGTGCCAATAAAGAATACGAAAACAGAGTTTGGAGGAAATAGAAAAATGGCTTTATCTTTGCCTGGCAAAGGGGAATACATAACAGGCTCAAGTACTGCGCCCCATCTCTTGGGAATAGAGAGAGGTTTTATAACCTCATGAAGGTCTAGCATTTTCATTCTTTGCAAAGTTTCAAAACAACTACAGCTGGCCTGAGGTAACTCAGCAACCAGGTCTGGTTTCCCTGAAATAATTGGCCCGTGGCCTTTTTTTCTGAAATGCAGAATGCTCCAAGCGATTGTAAGGGAACAAGAATGCCAGGTGTAGGGTATAATCTATACGGAGTCAGAGAGTAATTAGCTTTGTGAAGGACAAGCCCAACTACAAGTGTTTGTTAGTAGTAGCAGCTAAAGAATGACCAAGATTGTTTAACTCTTGCAAGCCTGTTTGGCTTGTATGTGCGAAAGGCCATTCACTCATTTCCATTTTTGCTGCAACACTATGACAGGAGAGACGTGAGTGGAATGTTAGTTAGCCTTACCCTATCCAGTTTCTCAGGGGAAATACAGTCCTATAAGTATCAGGAATATTACATAGATCTGTCTATGGATGTAAATATGGAAGAGGGCATGGCAACCCACTCCAGTATTCTTGCCTGAAGAATCGCCATGGACAGAGGAGCCTGGTGGGCTACAGTCCATGGGGTCGCAAAGAGTCGGACACGACTGAAGCAACTTAGCACACACATAGATATAGATGTATGAAATCATCTATGTAAGCTGTGAAATATAAATTATTATTCTATTTGTTAAACTGCTACAAGTATCTATAATTACATATTTGGCAGTATTTGATAACCAGACTGATAGAATTTGAAGGAATTGGGAGTTTTCTGAAAAAAGTGGCTTCATCAAGTAAGTAGTGGATGATGATTTACAATTACCTTCATGGATAAGAATTCTCTATTTCTTTTTGGATGTTATCACATTTGATATATTAAAGATTCACTTTTAGGTTTTAAAGCATGCTTCTGTGGTTATGATTGTTGGTGATATTGGCATTATTTCTAAGAAAACAATGGAAATTAAAATGTTATTTGGTAAATGTATTCTTATATTGCAAAAAACAAAACAGGAATTTTGAAAAGTTTCTAATATAAAATATATCATAAATCTTGACTAGCTAAGAGACAGTTATCATTTCCAAATGTGTATATTTTTTTTAAAAATCAAAAGCAAACGAAAAAGGGAGCTGACAATGACAAAGCAAGGTGTTAAATATTATAGGGTCACATGGAGCTTTCATATTTTAGAATTTCAGAAGATTCCTTTAAGTACTTGAGTATGAATTGTTTTCCTTCAGTGTCTGTTAAGTGGATTTAAGTGAGGGATAACAGCATCCTTAATAGTTCTAAAGGAGTTTCTTGGTTGAACTAAATGTTAGTGGAAGATTGGTTGAAGGATTGATTGCTTCTACACATTCCACCCTCTCCTGCGTATTCCAGTAGTTTTCACACCTTATTCCAGAATTCGTCAGAAACCAGACCATAGTAGTAGTGTTAGTTGCTCAGTTGTGTCTGACTCTTTGTGATTCCAAAGACTGTAGCCTGCCAGGGTCCTCTGTTCATGGAATTCTCCAGGCAAGAACACTGGAGAGGGTTACCATTCCCTTCTCCAGAGGATCTTTCTGACCCAGGGATCCAACCCAGGTCTCTTGCACTGCAGGTGGATTCTTGACTCTCTGAGCCACCAGGGGAGCATTTTGGATTTTTTTCTTTTTTTTCTTTTTGCTCCATGGGCTTTAGAGATACTGTTGAATATGTGTTTGCTTGGATAACTGCTTTTATTCTTTTAGCCTGTGGTTATGGGGATTAATAAAAATGAGCATAGTAATTAATACTACAGGACAGACCATTAATCCAGTCAGGAAGGAAGTACTTTGAGGGAGAGTCAGGTGGGAACTTTGGGAACTTTTGAAAATGATTTGCTAACCTTGACCTAAAATAAATCTATAGTCATGTTCATATTGATATTTAAACAGCATCTCTTATTGAGAGCGTGTAGTTGGAAGTTTTTTAAAAAGTACATTCTCGCATTTTAATTTGATAGAGGGTGTTTAGCACACTTACATTTAAGGTAATTATTGATATGACTGAGTTAAATCTATCACTTTTCTATATGTTTTCTCTTTCATTCTCCCTGCTTTTTGTCCTTCTGTTTCTCCTTTTCTGCCTTCTTTTACATCATTTGAATTTTTAAAAGAATTTTATTTTAAATTTGCCTTTTGGGTTTTTGTTGTTCCTCTTTACAGAACTTTTTGGTATGTGGCCTAATGGATTAAGATATACATCTTTAATTTTTACTGTTTGCTTGAGATAATATTAAACCATTTCACCTACTAGGTCCATTTAACCATGCTTCTTGTCCTTTATAATTATAAAATGTATTATGTTTATGACAAGATAAAACTGGCATGTAATATGTATTTTAAAGAAATTAAGAGGAAAAATAGTCTTTTCTATTTACATGTTTACCTTTACCCCAGTGTTCTTCAGTCTTCCCAGAGATCCGAGTTTTCATCTGTTCTTGTTTCCCTAAGCCTGAAGGATTTCCTTTAGCATTTTTAAGTGCAGATATGGAGATACACTCTCTTAGTCATGTGTGTGTGTTTAATGTCTTTACTTCATCTCGTCCAGCTTCCCTGGTGACTCAGATGGTAAAGAATCTGCCTGCAATGTGGGACACCCGGGTTGGATCCCTGAGTTGGGAAGATCCCCTGGAGAAGGGAATGGCAACCTACTCCAGTATTCTTGCCTGGAGATTCCCATGGCTAGAGGAGCCTGGTGGACTGTAGTCCATGAGGTCCAAAAGAATCAGACATAATTGAGTGACTGACACTTCACTTCATCTCATGCTTGAGGGATGTTTTTGCTGGGTATAGGATATTTCCTTGACAGCTTTTACCTTTCAAACTTTTAAAATGTTGTTCTGTGATTTTCTGATCTCTATTGTTTCTGTTGAGAAGTTGTCAATTATTCAGATTATTATTCCCCTGTATATATAATCTGTCATTTTTCTCTGGTTGCTTTCAATATCTTTTCTTTCTTTTTGGTTGTCAGTATGACAATGATGTGTGTAGAGATTTTTTAAAAATTAGTATCATTATCCATCAGGCTTGACATTTGTTGAACTTCTTGAATTTGTAAATTTATGTCTTTGACCAAATTTGAGAAATTCTCAGCTAGTGTTTCTTCACATTTTTTTTTTTCTACTCTTTTATCTTTCGCATCTCTCTCCTAGAATCCAGTTACTCATATGTTAGACCTCTCCCTTCATATAGTCCCAAATGCCCTTGGACTTTATTGTTTTCACTTTTTTTCTTTGTGTTTTTTAGACTGGAAAGCTTCTATCAAACTTTATTTAAGCTTATTGACTCCTCTCCTCTCATCTTAGTTTTGTTATCAAATTCATCTACTAAATTTTGTATGATAGGCAGTGTATATTTCAGTTCTCAAATTTTTCTTTTTTATATATATTTTCTATATCTTTCCTGATATTTAGTGGCCTAATGGATAAGGCACTGGCCTCCTAAGCCAGGGATTGTGGGTTCAAGTCCCATCTGGGGTGGGGGTGGATAAACCACCGAAAGTTCTCCTTTGCTGGACTTTCCCAATGACTCAGAGGGTAAAGCATCTGCCTGCAGTGCAGGAGACCCGGGTTCGATTCCTGGGTCAGGAAGATCCCCTGGAGAAGGAAATGGCACCCCACTCCAGTACCCTTGTCTGGAAAATCCCATGGATGGAGAAGCCTGGTAGGCTGCAGTCCATGGGGTTGCAAAGAGTCAGAAACGACTGAGCAAATTCACTTCACTTCACTTCACTTCCTGATATTTACTATCCTTTAGCTCATGCTAGGCATATTTTCCTTTACCTCATTGAGCATAGTTCTAATGACTGCTTTTAGAGCATGACTTGGTTATTCTAACATCTAGGCATCTTAGAATCAGGCTTATTGACTGTGGCTCAAATGAGAATGTATCGCATTTCCTGGTTTGTTTATTTATTTTTGTACTGTCAAGTAATTTTGGATTACAACTGGACATTGTAAATATTATGCTATGAAAATGAGTTCTATTACATTCCTCCAGTGACATTGATTTTCTTTTTTAAATGGGCAGTTAATGTGGTTAGGGGCTTCCCCATGGCTCAGCAGTAAAGAATCTGCCTACTGTGCAGGAGATGCAGGAGATGTGGGTCCAATCCCTGCATTGGGAAGATCCCCTGGAGGAGGAAATCGCAACCCACCCCAGTATTCTTGCTGGGAAAATCCTATGGATAGAGGAGCCTGCGAGCTACGCTCCATCATAGGTCACAAAAAGTCAGGCACGACTGAGCGACTGAGCAGCTGCAGAATGTGGTTAGACTCAAACTGCAAACAAGATATTGATTGCAGTAGTAGCAGCTCAAATCCAAATTCTGTTTTGTGTGTGTGTGTGGGGGGGGGGGCTTGTTTTTATCTAGGCTGTTTTGAATTCTGTCTTGCACAGTCATGATTCATAGCTTATCAATGATGTAAGTTTAAGCACAGAATATAAGCTTTTCCTCTCTAGCTATTTCTTTTCTGCTGTTTCTCACTTTATTTTCCAAACACTGTGTTTGCATCAAACTCTGACCTCTGATTCTTCAAGCCAGAAATATTGTAAACTTTCTAACAGAGTTTTAGTTACCCTCACACTGCACAGGACTTGTGGGGTCTCAGGCTAAGGGCCATAAAATATGGGAAACTCACTCCATACTCTTTCCTTTGTTCCAAGTGTTAATTCTCTTCCAGAATCTTACTGTTTTTGTCAATTCTCCACTGCTTTTTATGTGTTTTTTATCTGTATTTTTCCTAGTGTTTGATATTGTTGTATGTAGGAGGGGCAGTTTAATGAGAGCTCCTCAGCTATGACTGAAAGGACACTCCCTATAGTTATATTTTGAAGCACTAAATGACAAAGTTATTGGGAGAAAATACAAGGAACTTGTTTTTTGTTTTTTTTTTCCATTTTCCTAGGGTAGATTTCTCCCTCCAATAAAATATTCTTCTGAAACAATCCAGTTTTTCAAAAGATTCAAATATTTTTGCCTTAGACTTCAATCTGGAAACTGCTGAAAGCCTGCTGGAATTGTGTAAGGCTAATCTATTAACTTAAATGTCATGTTAGAATAAAAATGAGTGCCAATAACATGATGAAAAGGTAACAGTGTTAGTCTCTCAGCTGTGTCCAACTCCTTGTGACCCCATGGGCTGTAATCTGCCAGGCTCCTCTGTCCATGGCATTCTCCAGGCAAGAATATTGGAACAGGTAGCCATTCCTTTCTCCAGGGTATCTTCCCAACCCAGGGATTGAACCCACATTTTCTGCATTGCAGGCAGATTCTTTACCGTCTCAGTCACCAGGGAAGCTCATATAACACAATACTACCAAGGAAACAGTTTGGGGAACGAAAGGAGGATTAGTGAAACTTGTCTTTGAACTTCCTGTGAATTTTGTTGAAATGCCAAAAACAAAATTTATTTGAGGGAGTTTGGGTAAAGGTTTATCTTTATCTGGTGATTCCATTTGTGTTTAAATTTCATCTAGACTAAAATGAATACTTCCTAAAGTTATTCACCTTTATATCCAATCTTGTCAGCTTTTAAAATGTAGGTTCTTTCATTCAACTCTAACATAACAGCAATTATTTGATGATGCTTAGTCACTGTGGAATAAAACTCTGGTAATTTCCACATTCTCAGGGTATTTTTTTGAAAACAGGCCAGGGAGAAATGTTCATTCAAGTTCAATACAAAATAATCAAGCTAAATTTAAAAGCCCAAGAAGGAAAAAATGTTATTAAATTAATGTTACTAGATTTTGTAGCAAAAATAATCATAAAAATTGTTTTCTTAGAAATTACTGGAACATGATGCCTAAAGATAAAAGTATAAATGTTTCAGAAAAGAATGAATACAGACCATTTCCTTTGAAAATACCCCTTCTTTTCAGGAAGAAAAAAGTAATATTCACTTAGCTGGAAATGTAGACTTACAGATATTCATAGTTGCAAAATTGTAACACACACAGATGCTCATTAGAAAAACATTATGGGGGAAATGGGGTGATGGTAGGAAAAACACTGTAATAACAAAAACTAGTAACAAACTGAAGATCATTCAGTAGAAGACTATTGAAAACGCTATGATTCATCCTTTCAAAGGAAGGGAAGGAAGATTATGTGCTTTATCAGCTGCTGTGGAAATATGTCCAAGATAGTCAATTAAGTCAAAAAAGAGTCAGAAATGTGTATGTGGTATGTCCATTTATCTATTTAATTTGTTAATGTTTATGGCATATATGGAGAAGGCAATGGCACCCCACTCCATGGATGGAGGAGCCTGGTGGGCTGCAGTCCACGGGGTCGCTAAGAGTCAGACACTACTGAGCGACTTCTCTTTCACTTTTCACTTTGACACATTGGAGAAGGCAATGGCAACCCACTCCAGTGTTCTTGCCTGGAGAATCCCAGGGACGGGGGAGCCTGGTGGGCTGCTGTCTATGGGGTCGCACAGAGTCGGACACAACTGAAGCGACTTAACAGCAGTAGCAGCAGCATGGCGTATATGCATGAGCCTGTTTGGAGAAGGATTACAAGAAATTTGGTGACTGTGGATGTTCTTGGGGAGAAGGGCAAAAATGGGGGATAATGTGTAGGGAGGGCTTGTAGTTTTTCATTTTAGACCTATCTGTGCAGATTCGTTTTTTTTTTATCATTTGTTTTTATTTTTTATGGTAATATCTTTAAAAATCAAAGAATATGAGAAGCCACATTTGTTATTTTGGGGGGGGGGGTTGTTCTGTTCAAGTTATAATCAATTATAATCTCTTTAGGGATATAAAAGAAATAAAATTAATTGCCTCTGCGGAAGACAACTGAGGGACAGAGGGGAGAGTTTTAACTCTTCCTTTTCATATCGTTTGAATTTTTATCCATATAATTATGTTACTTAGTAAAGGCTGCAGTCCATGGGGTCACTGAGGGTCGGACACGACTAATCGACTTCATTTTCACTTTTCTCTTTCATGCATTGGAGAAGGAAATGGCAACCCACTCCAGTGTTCTTGCCTGGAGAATCCCAGGGACGGGGGAGCCTGGTGGGCTGCTGTCTATGGGGTCGCACAGAGTCAGACACGACTGAAGCAACTTAGCAGCAGCAGCAGTAAAATATTAAATTTTTTAAAAATGCAACGATTAACAACAACAAAAATGGGACACTGGTCTGAAGTGTTGCCTGTGAGTTCTACATGTCAACCAGTGGGCTTCATCCGGAGTGAACAGACAGAATTGTGTTCCATGCAGCCTGCATAGCATGCATGCTGTCCAGCACTTGTCTGAGAATATGGGCTCTTAGCAGCTGTTGTAGACTTTGGCTTCTTAGAACTAGGGGAACTAGAGCCCCTAACCCACAGGGAGCTGGGTTGGGGCACAGACCCTCCCATGGAAAAGTGGGCCCTGTTTCAGAAAGTCTATAGCCAGATACCTCAGCTTCAGGGGTTGTCCCCCAGATAATGCTGTTTATCTCTTTCCATACACTCTTTTTTTTTTTTAATTATAATTGGAGGTGGTGGTTTTTGCCATACATTCACATGAATCAGCCATGGGTATACATGTGTTCCCTATCCTGACCCTCCCTCCCACCTCCCTCCCCATCCCATCCCTCAGGGTCATTCCAGTGCACCAGCCCTGAGCACCCTGTCTCATGCATCAAACTTGGACTGGCGATCTATTTCACATACGATAATATACATGTTTCAATGCTATTCTCTCAAATCATCCCACCCTCGCCTTCTCCCACAGAGTCCAAAAGTCTGTTCTTTACATCTGTGTCTTTTGTTGTCTCTCACATAGGGTCAGCGTTACCATCTTTCTAAATTCCATATATATGCGTTAATATACTGTATTGGTGTTTTTCTTTCTGACTTACTTCGCTCTGTATAATAGGCTCCAGTTTCATCCACCTTATTAGAACTGATTCAAATGTATTCTTTTTAATGGCTGAGTAATACTCCATTGTGTATATGTACCACAGCTTTCTTATCCATTCATCTGCCGCTGGGCATCTAGGTTGTTTCCATGTCCTGGCTATTATAAACAGTGCTGCGATGAACATTGGGGTACATGTGTCTATTTCAATTCTGATTTCCTCAGTGTGTATGTCTAGCAGTGGGATTTTTTTTCCATACACTCTTAATCTTTACAGAGTGAAGTTAGTCAGAAAGAGAAAAGCAATTATCATATACTAACGCATATATATGCAATCTAGAAAGATGGCACTGATGAACCTATTTGCAGAACAGCAATGGCGATACAGACATTAAGAACAGACTTATGGACACGGCTGGGGGAGGGGAAGAAGCCGAGGGTGGGAGGTGTGGAGAGAATAAGATGGAAACATACACTACCATATGTAAAATAGATAGCCAATGGGAATTTGCTGGGGCTTTGTAACAGCCTAGAAGGGTGGGAGGTGGGAGGGATGTTCCAGTGGGAGGGGACATGGGTAAACTTATGGCTGATTCAGGTTGATGTTTGGTAGAAACCAATGCAATACTATAAAGCAATTATCCTTCAATTAAAAATAAGTAAAATTTTAAAAACAATAATATTACAAAAGTTAAAAAAATAGATCTCTGTAGAAAACTATACAATTATGGGAAAATATGAAGATGAAAATAATCACTATCTGCTTATTTAAAACAGGAAAAAACTCCAGTACTATACTGCTTAGTTATTTTAGCAACATAATTGCATATAACCAATTTGTTGCTCTTTACTTACAAATGGAAAGTTAGAAGCAACTTGCAGGTCTTTCACTCACATATTTACTCCACTGGGCTCTGTGCAGCAAGGCAAAGAGGTTTGTTTCTCACTCAAGTCATAGTCTGATGCTAGTCGAGCTGTCTTTTCTCTTTCAAGTGGTGAGTCGAGGATAGAGGCTGCTTCCTGGTTATCACCTTGCATCTGGAACACATGGCTTCCACACGTACTTGCAGCAACGAAAGAGGCCAAGAGGTTAGCATGGGTTGACTTTAAGGCCAGGGCCAGTCACTTTCACCCAGCACTGGCTGGAACTCAGTCACATGGACCAGCCAAACTGCAAGGGAGGCTGGGAAATGGAAGCAGCCTATGGGCCCAGGAAGAGGAAACAGAAGCTTGAGTGGGTGGAAACATTGTCTGGACACAGAAGGAAGCTTATTATTATAATAAATTATAATATATCTTTGTAATAGAATATCATTCAGCCATTGAAAATCAGGTTTCAGAATGTATTTAATGACAGGCGGATGCAAATGATAAAAATGAAAAGGGAAGATACAGAATCTTATGATTCTTGTTTTGGAAAAAACATAGTATTTATACATTATATGTGTGCCTATAAATATAAACTAGAAGGAAATAGATGATATGTTCTTTGCAGTTATCTTTAAATGGAAGGGTGATAGGTCTTTTTTTTTTAATGCTTTTGAAGAAATTGCTAATTGTCTTCAGTGATCATGTATTTCTTTAAAAAGAAGTATGTATAATCTGAAAAACTTTCTTTTAAAGTGGAAAAGAGATCCTTAGGTCATCTGAAACTAGAGCTGACACTTAAAATTCCCTTATAAGTTGCTACAGACTATGAATTTGAAGTTATGCTAGTACTTCAAATCAGCAGAGGGCCGCTGTCTGCTTTAGTGCTTATTTTTCCTTTGGCATCGATGCTAGCCAAACTCCCTGTTTTACACATTAATTGTGGTCAGAATCCTATATTCCATTTATTCTTTTGGCAGGGATAAGCCACATCTGAAACCTATCTTTGTAAATTGTAACACTCTTTGAGTAGCATCTATTTGCTGACCAGAGCAAGTAAGCAAACCCGGTCAGGGCTTGCAGGACGTTTTCATCTACAACAGACAGTGCTACCATAGCGACAGGCTCCATCACAAAACTAGGAAAGGAGAGCAGTTTCGCAGAGTGAACAGTCCTTGTGAGAAGACAGCCCCAGGGTTTGGAAGAGAATGAGGACTGGGCACAGGGGGGCTGGGCATTCCGATAGGACAGGGCTAGACGGAAACCATATTTCCTTGCACAGGGAGACTTTGTGGATTAAAAGAAAATACATATCAGCTTTAACATCTATATAAGGCAAAGAATGGGGCTTCCCAGGTGGCACAGTGCTAAAGAATCTACCTGCCAATGCAAAAGACACAGGTTTGATCCCTGGGTCGAAAGATCCCTTAGAGAAGGAAATGGCAACCCACTCCAGATTTCTTGCCTGGAGAGGTCCATGGAAAGAGGAGCCTGATGGGCTACAGTCCCTGGGATTGCAAAAAGTCAGACACAGCTGAGTATGCACTCACAGGGCAAAGAATAATAACAAGATAGGAAGAGACAAAATACAGAAACTCATTAAAAACAGATGTTCTCCATATGTATTTTAAATCTATCATGTTACAAAAATGTGCAAAATTGATCTTGTCCAGTGTTAATGAGGATGTGGGTCAACAGTTAATTCTCAAATGCTGTTGGGGGTATAAGTTAGCCTTTGCATTATCAAATGTATGTGTCCTTTGATGGAGAAATTGAACATCTGAGGTAGCTCACTCAGCTGAAATAATGTGGGTGAACGTGTAAAGCCTCTGCTGTCCACCTTCATAACCAAACCTGTGAGGTATGTTGTTCAGCCGCTCAGTGGTGTCCAACTCTTTGCGACCCCATGGACTGCAGCGCCCCCGGGACAGGCTTCCCTGTTCTTCACCATCTCCCGGAGTTTACTCAAACTCATGTCCATTGAGTCTGTGATGCCATCCAATCATCTCAGCCTCTGTCATCCCCTTCTCCTGCCCTCAATCTTTCCCAGCACCAGGGTTTTTTCTAATGAGTCAGCTCTTCCCATCAGGTGGCCAAGGTTTTGGAGCTTCAGCATCAGTATCAGTCCTTCCAATGAACATTCAGGGTTGATTTCCTTTAAGATTGGCTGGTTGGATCTCCTTGCAGTCCAACGGACTCTCAAGAGTCTTCTCCAACACCACAGTTCAAAAGCATCAATTCTTCTGCGCTCAGCCTTCTTCATGGTCCAACTCTCATATCCATACATGACCACTGGAAAAACCATAGCTTTGACTAGATGGACCTTGGATCTGCAAAGTAATGTCTCTGCTTTTGAATACGCTGTCTAGTTGTTACAACTGCCCTCAATCTCTTGGCAGGCGTAGTAAGATCCAAAGCAGTTCAGCAAACCTGTCAGTTCAGTTGGACAAACTACAGAAAGAATGAAACCCGCAGGTGCCCTCTAGTGGCACCACTTTTTAGAGAACAGGCTCTTCAAAGAATGTTTCAAGCCTTCCCATGAAGGTGGCAAGACCTGTCTGACAGGGCTGGGCGTTGATTCTTGGCCTCCCACCTTCCCACCCGCAGATTCTGGTACTAGCCAGGAACAGCCCTTTGGCTTGGCTTTACCTAAAATGAGTTTGGGGTGTTTCCAAGGAGCTGCAACCTCAAATTTCTTCCTACTGGTGTGCCAATTCAGACAGCCAAGAGACCTGGCAAAATCCCCAAGGTGCTGTCTCGTGTGGCCCACCACCCCCAACCCCGCCCTGCTCCATAAAGCCCAGGGACACGCTGGTAAAGCCCCTCCCTAGAACAACTTAGGTTTCCAATTACTTCCTTGAAAATATGCTAATTAACTTGACATTGAGTTATACAAGAGTGAGCAAGTAAGGAAAAGATAATACAGGCAGGAAAGAATGGGAGGCCCCTAGAGAGCAACATTGATATTTGCAGAGTGCCTACTTGGTGCCAATTATCAGGGCTGCCACAGGTGCTGGGCCACCCACAGCTTGATGTATTTCTGCACATTTGTAAAAAGTGGGTGCAGGGTTTGGCAGAGAGATGGAGCCTTTGTGTAAAGGCAGAAATGCTCTCTTCTCAGGCATAGGTACCTTCATGCTTAGACAACAGTTTGGTGACAGAAAAGGACTTGAGTTTAGTCCCCATTCACCCCCACCCCGTTGTCTCAGCACTTTAGAAAGTACACCCATGTCACAGGTGTATCAGCAGCCTTGCACATGTGATGCTGAAGGCATCTGGCCAAGGGAAGAGCAAGAGCTGAAAATCTAGGCCTGCTCTGCCGGCCAAGCCCTGAGTCATGTGTCAGTCTGGAGCCCTGGCCTTCGTGTAATAAGCACAAAGGTGCCTTATGTGCTAGTGGCCCTGGGTCTCTGTTGTGTCATTCTTTAATAATCCTGTAAGGTAGGCAGAGATACGTTTCCTGTAAAGCTAATCCAAGATCTAGGAGGCGTTCAAGCACTGATTCACATGGTCACGCTGCTTCTGCTGCTAAGTCGCTTCCGTCGTGTCCGACTCTGTGCGACCCCATAGACGGCAGCCCACCAGGCGCCCCCGTCCCTGGGATTCTCCAGGCAAGAGTACTGGAGTGGGGTGCCATTGGCTTCTCCTCACATGGTCATATTTTGTTCTAAAATTTGCAAAATAAAATCATTGAACCATAATCGCTTAAAACGATTGTCGCAGCAACTTTTGGATACAGGTACAAAATTATCTCCATCTTGTAACTGAGACAGAAATGGTAATTAGCATTACTGTTAAGTGTTAGAGCTTGGATTTGTTGCAAACTAATTGATATGAATGCCAGAGGATCATGGAGAATATTGTTGCTAAGGAAGTATATTATTTCTAAGAGGTTTGTGACATTGTACAGGACACAGGGATCAAGACCATTCCCAGGAAAAAGAAATGCAAAAAAGCAAAATGACTGTCTGAGGAGGCCTTACAAATAGCTGTGAAAAGAAGAGAAGCGAAAAGCAAAGGAGAAAAGAAAAAATATATCCATTTGAATGCAGAGTTCCAAAGAATAGCAAGGAGAGATAAAAAAGCCTTCCTCAGTGTCAATGCAAAGAAATAGAGGAAAACAACAGAATGGGAAAGACTAGAGATCTCTTCAAGAAAATTAGAGATACGAAGGGAACATTTTACGCAAAGATGGGCTCAGTAAAGGACAGAAATGGTATGGATCTGACAGAAGCAGAAGCTATTAAGAAGAGGTGGCAAGAATACACAGAAGAACTGTACAAAAAAGATCTTCATGACCCAGATAATCACGATGGTGTGATCACTGACCTAGAGCCAGACATCCTGGAATGTGACGTCAAGTGGGCCTTAGGAAGCATCACTACAAACAAAGCTAGTGGAGGTGATGAAATTCCAGTTGAGCTATTTCAAATCCTAAAAGATGATACTGTGAAAGTGTTGCACTCAATATGTCAGCAAATTTGGAAAACTCAGCAGTGGCCACAGGACTGGAAAAGGTCAGTTTTCATTCCAATCCCAAAGAAAGGCAATGCCAAAGAATGCTCAAACTACTGCACAATTGCACTCATCTCACACACTAGTAAAGTAATGCTCAAAATTCTCCAAGCCAGGCTTCAGCAATACGTGAACCGTGAATGTCCAGATGTTCAAGCTGGTTTTAGAAAAGGCAGAGGAACCAGAGATCAAATTGCCAGCATCCACTGGATCATCGAAAAAGCAAGAGAGTTCCAGAAAAAAACATCTATTTCTGCTTTATTGACTATGCCAAAGGCTTTGACTGTGTAGATCACAATAAACTGTGGAAATTCTTCAAGAGATGGGAATACTAGACCACCTGACCTGCCTCTTGAGAAATCTGTATTCAGGTCAGGAAGCAACAGTTAGAACTGGACATGGAACAACAGACTGGTTCCAAATAGAAAAAGGAGTATGTCAAGGCTGTATATTGTCACTCTGCTTATTTAACTTATATGCAGAGTACATCATGAGAAACGCTGGGCTGGAAGAAGCACAAGCTGGAATCAAGATTGCTGGGAGAAATATCAATAACCTCAGACATGCAGATGACACCACCCTTATGGCAGAAAGTGAAGAGAAACTAAAGAGCCTCTTGATGAAAGTGAAAGAGGAGAGTGAAAAAGTTGGCTTAAAGCTCAACATTCAGAAAACTAAGATCATGGCATCTGGTCCCATCACTTCATGGGAAATAGATGGGGAAACAGTGGAAACAGTGAGAGACTATATTTTTCTGGGCTCCAAAATCACTGCAGATGGTGATTGCAGCCATGAAATTAAAAGACCCTTACTCCTTGAAAGGAAAGTTATGACCAACCTAGACAGCATATTAAAATGCGGAAACATTACTTTGCCAACAAGGTCTGTCTAGTCAAGGCTATGGTTTTTCCAGTGGTCATGTATGGATGTGAGAGTTGGACTATAAAAAAAGCTGAGCACCAAAGAATTGATGCTTTTGAACTGTAGTGTTGGAGAAGACTCTTGAGAGTCCCTTGCACTGCAAGGGGATCTAACCAGTCCATTCTAAAGGAGATCAGTCCTGGGTGTTCATTGGAAGGACTGATGCTGAAGCTGAAACTCCAATACTTTGGCCACCTGATGCAAAGAGCTGACTCATTTGAAAAGACCCTGATGCTGGGAAAGATTGAGGCCAGGAGGAGAAGGGGACAACAGAGGATGAGATGGTTGGATGGCATCACTGATTCGATGGATATGAGTTTGGGTGGGCTCCAGGAGTTGGTGATGGACAGGGAGGCCTGGCGTGCTGCGATTCATGGGGTCGCAAAGAGTCGGACACGACTGAGTGACTGAACTAAAGGAAACAGTGCTTCCAAGAGTATCCTACCAAGTCCTATTCATTCATGCCCCCCATTCTCCAAATATCACAATCAATGAAAGACATCTTTGGATGTTATTTTAGGTCTGATAAGAGGCAGAGAATAACACATGAGACCAGAGGTCAGACCAGAAAGATGCAGTGGCTTCTGTGAAGCCAGCCCTAGATGTTGTCAGCTTGGCTAGTCTCTGTTTAGGCTCAGGGTTAACTTGTAGATTCTTTTACTAAAAGGAAGAAAAGAAGATGGATATTGGGAGATTATTAGAAGTCTTTACCAACACGGCATCTGGTCCCATTACTTCATGGCAAATAGATGGGGAAACAATGGAAACAGTGACAGACTTTATTTTCTTGGGCTCCAAAATCACTGCGGATGATGAAATGTGGCCATGAAATAAAAGACACTTGCTCCTTGGAAGAAAAGCTATGACCAACCTAGATAGCTTATTAAAAAGTGGACACATTACTTTGCCAACAAAACTCCATCTAGTCAAAGCTATGGTTTTACCAGTAGTCATGTATGGATGTGAGAGTTGGACCATTAAGAAGACTGAGCGCCAAAGAATTGACGCTTTTGAATTGTGGTGTTGGAGAAGACTCTTGAGAGTCCCTTGGACTGCAAGGAAATCAAACCAGTCAATCCTAAAGGAAATCAATCATGGATATTCATTGGAAGGACTGATGCTGAAGCTGAAGCTCCAGTACTTTGGCCACCTGATGAAAAGAGCTGACTCGCTGGAAAAGACCTTGGTCCTGGGAAAGATTGAAGGCAGGAGGAGAAGGGAACAACAGAGGGCGAGAGTGTTGGATGGCATCACCAACTCAATGAAGATGAGTTTGAGCAAGCTCCGGGAGTTGGTGATGGACAGGGAAGCTTGGCATGCTGCAGTCCATGGTGTCGCAAAGAGTCGGACACAACTGAGTAAATGAACAACAGCAAACAACACCATTAGGCCAAGAATGGTTTGCCTTAAAAACCTGTGAGTCCTGAGATCTATGGGCACAATGTGCAAATTAACATGAACTGTATGGCAAAGCAGGTGAGCAAGAGTGAGAGATAGAGCTTGTCAGGAGGCAGTCACGAGAGACAGGCTGCATGGGGCTAGGAGTGGGTGGAGCACAGTGAGCAATGGCAGCCGTTTCAGGGGACTTTCTCACAGCTTTGGGCTCAGATAATCTGACAGAAATGATGCTGAATGGGCTTCCCAGGTGGTGCAGTGGTAAAGAATCCACCTGCCAATGCAAGAGATGTGGGTTTGACTCCTGGGTCGGGAACATCCCCTGTAGAAGGGAATGGCTACCCACTGCAGTATTCTTGCCTGGGGAATCCCATGGACAGAGGAGCCTGGTGGGCTATAGTCAATGGGGTCGCAAAGAGTCGGACACGACTAAGTGACTGAACCGACCTGAGCTGAACTGCAGTAGTCTTGCCTGGAAAATTCCATGGACAGATGAGCCTGTCGGGCTACAGTCCATGGAGTCATAAAGAGTAGGACACAACTGCGCGACTGAGCACACACACAATCTGAGGACAAGAAAATATACACGGACTTTTCAAAGTCATTTCCCTTGACTCACAAGAAGACTTGGGAGACCCAAAAAAAGACCCCTTCATTCAGAGAATGAGGAAAAGATAATGAAAAAAAATGACAAAACAGAGACATTGAGGCTATTCCTAGTCTCCAAATTGACCAATCCACCAGTGGGGAATGATTCACTATTACAAATAACACATGGGTAGTAACCGCATCCTTCCCCCTTCTCTCTCAATGAAGGTTCTGTAAAGAGTTGTTCCATGGGAATCATTGCCTCTACCTTTTCATCTTTTCACCATTCAAATGGAACAGCCCCCGTCTGGTCTCCAGGGATATCATTATTGCCCAATTCAATCGATTCTTTATATTTTTGCATGGTGTTCCTCTACATCATTTAATCTAAGTGATTAACCCTTGACCTCTTCATACGGCCTCTTGTCACAATTTCTGAGTTACTAGGTTCTTCTAATTCTGTCTGACTTCATCTTCTCATTCCCCCCATCCCACCCTAAACTCCTCCTGCTCGGGATGGTGTGTTAGAGAAAGTAGGTTGGCAAATAAGTTCTCTCAAGTCTCATTGCAAACTCCTTCTAGGTTTCAATGGCTGGAAAGCTAAATAGCTACATGTCCCCAAGCCCCTTGCAACTAGCAGTCCAGACATGTTCTAGATTTTGCCAATCAGGTGGGCTCACATGGAAACCTGAGGAGAAACATCAAGAATCAAGGAAACTTGGAGAAGAATTAGATCAAAGTATTTATCAAAATCTTAAGAAGGTTCCTAAGTCTAAAGTAGGTTAAGAGTCACTGCTTTACACAGTGACTAGAAAATGCATCTGCTCTTAGATTTCAGTTTCCTTGTGTATGTGGATGATTTTTATGTTACCACTGAGGCAATAATGCTGCATTACAGGCCATCACAGAGTTTAGCGACTTGCAAGAAGAACTCCTTGCAATTATTTTGCTCATAGTTCTGCTTCAGGCTGCTGGTCACCTGGGCTTGGCTTGAGTGGGCTCAGATTTCCTCTGTGTGTGTTAGCATTCTCCCTGATGGAGAGTTACTCAGGACATGTTCTTCCCATGGCAGATCAGAGAAGCCAAATCACACAAGCCCATTTAAAGCTTCTGCTTTCATCATGTCTGTTCACATTTTTGGCCAATGAGATTCACCTGGTCAGGTCCAAAGTCCATATGGTAAGACAGTATCTTTGTTGCCTGGTGGCTCAGATGGTAAAGAATCTGCCTGCAATGTGGGAGGCCTGGATTCAATCCCTGTGTCCAGAAGACCCCCTGGAGAAGGGAATGACTACCCACTCCAGTATTCTTGGGCTTCCCTGGTGGCTCAGTGGTAGAGAATCTGCCTGCAACGCAAGAGCCCCAGAGGACACAGGTTCGATCCCTAGGTTGGGAAGATCCCCTGGAGGAGAAAATGGCAAACTGCCAGCTCCAGGATTCTTGCCTGGAGAATTCCATGGACAGAGGAGCCTGGCGGGCTACAGTCCATAGTGTCACAAAAAGCTGGACCCAACTGAAGCAACTTAGCACACACACAGGGAGTGGGAGAAGAAAGAAATTCATGTTTTCAAAAAAAAAAAAAAAAGAATCAAATCTAGCCCAACTTTGAATGTAAATATTGAGCTTGGAATATTTCTCTTGGGCTCCAGACACTGTCTGTGGGATGTCTTTTCTGCCCTGGTGTTGCTTCCAAGGCTGCCTGCAAAGGTGCCCATGGCTACCTGTTTAGTAACTGCCAGTTTGCAGAACAAAGTAGGAAAAGTTAAAAAGAATGAGTTGACTTCTGCAGAGAAAGGGTGATCTAGAGAGGGGCTAGACACTCGTGTGTGTGGATGACTAAAGATTCCTTTAAGTACTGATGGAAATTTAGCATTCAAAGCCTTCAGTGATTGGAAATTCCCTGGTGGTTAGAGCCTCGTACTGCTTCTGCAGAGGGCACGAGTTTAGGGCAACTAAGATCCTGCATGGCGTACAACGGGGGGAAAAAGCCTTCAGTAATCAAATTTTTCAGTTTTCTGTCTCACAGTTCCTCCTCTTGAACCTTTTACTCTATGAGAATTACAACAAACAAAAGTAAACCCCACTAGAAAAAAAAGAAAGGTCTTATGTGAATACCAATATATTGTTAGAAAGAAACTAAATCTCTTTTGCCATTTAAAAGCACAAAGTCAATGAACAGTCTGAAATAACTTATTATATGACTATGTTTTCAAATTAATCACCCCAATTAAATGTTAAAGTATTAATATTTTGATAAATTTTTCCTCTGGAAATTCATCTGATTTTGAGGGGTTTTTTTGTTTTTGTGTTTTTTTTTTTTTCTGTTGAAGAAATAAATAAGGAAGTTAAGAAGGCTCCCACCAACATTTTATCAGGACTTCTGCTAGGGTGTATAATGGCTTCAGATGAAAGTATGAAACCTCTGGAATAAGCTTTTTTGGGACAATCTATTAAAAAAATAGATGTATTCCTTCTTACTCAGTTGATTTCTCCCAGATCAGTCTTCCCAGTTAAGCTGAGTCAGGAAATCCCCTGACTCAGAGGTGGACTCCTCCAAGGGGTGGAGGAGCCCAGCCCTGAAGCTTTCTGTGAGCCAAGGGTTAAGATCCCTAGGATGAAATCCCCTTGGTCTTCGGCCAAGTTTTGTTTCTTTACCTTTTCAAGGGGCTCCCTGTGCCACCCATCAGAAAGATGAATTTATTTCAATCCTCTAGAGACTACATCCATGAAAACCACCAAAGCTCCCCAGCTTCTCACCTAAGAGATCTAATTTTATTTTTTACAAACTTTGTATTATGGAAAATTTCAAATGTATACAAAATTAAAGAACAATGGCATATAAAACCCATGTGTCAGGCATTGTTTAATCACCCAGCTTAAACGATGATCTATTCCTGTCCAGTCTTATGCCATTGCTATGTCTAGTCACTCTCTTTCATTCCACTGTATTGCTTTGAAGCAAATCTGAAACATTCTGTCATTTCAATAGCAAATAATTTAGTACCATCTGTAAAAGATAAGGGTTCCTTAAAAGAAATCCAATATCATTGTCAGGATCAATATTACATATTAAATAAGCAAAATAGCAGAGCAGCTCCGTCCCTGAGATCTGCTGAAAGTCAGCCCTCAGCACAGTGGTTTATAAAAAAGAAAGAAAGAGTAAAAAAGAAAAGAAAATATAAAAGAAAAACAGGTAAAAGCATAATGTATAAATTGCTGTTAAGGAGAAAATTTGTTTTTTGGTAAGACACCATTTATAACTATTTCAAATAACTGCAACAAATGATTTTCTGTGGGTATCAGAACATAAACCACAGAGGCATTAATCTATAAAACTCAGCACTGACCATATCACTTCAGCTGCAGTAATCAGAATAGCTTGATTCTATTCATTTTAAATAAATTCAAAATAAGAGGTTTCATGCTCAGCTGCCAGTTTCTTAAATTCTTCCTATTACTATACTTGAATAATTTTCTAGGAATTATTCATCTTGAGAAAATTATCCTTCCCCCAATATCTTACTTAAAATATCCTTTGAGCTCTACATTTTCCTGCAAAGCAACTTTCTTTTCCACTCATGCGTCAAGATACATTTTCATGCTGGTTTCACTAGACAGCTGTCAAACTTTGAGGGTTGTCACTGTAGCATTCTATGGTGGCCTCACCAACAAGTTTCAGATGTTCAAATTCCAAGCCATTTAATACTGTTTTTGTTTTAATTTCCTTTCTTTTTTTTTTGACCATGCTGCATGGCTTATGGGATCTCGGTTCCCTGGACAGGAATTGAACTGGACTCACAGCAGTGAAAGCGCTGAGTCCTAACCACTGGACTGCCAAGGAATTCCCCAATTAATGCTATTATCATCAGCATTTACCAAATAGCTTATTAAAGATAAAGTGGTGGGGTGGTGGTAGTGTGGGTGAGTGTAGAATTGGAGAGGTTCGGAGTGATCAATAGCACATTTGAGCCCTAAGCATCGAAGGCTTGCTAACTAGTTTTAAAAAAAAAATCATCACTGCAAATTTCCATTGCTGTAATACCTCTTTCTTGCTTTTCTTTAAAATTGTTTGATATTTATTGCAATGTGTATATGTGCTCATTCTCTCAGTCATGTCTGACTCTTTGCAACTTCATGAACTGTAGCCCACCAGGCTCCTCTGTCCATGGAATATTCCGGGTAAGAATACTGAAATGGGTTGCCATTTTCTGCTTCAGGGGATCTTCCTCATCCAGGGATTGAACACCCACTCCTGCATTTCCTGCATCAGCAGACAGATTCTTTACCACTGAGCAACCCGGGAAGCCCATAGCCTCTCAGAAATTATGAAGAGGTTGACATATGCTCTTATAATGAAGAAATATGTCTTAGCACTGCTTCCTGAATCTTTCTCTGCCTTGCTGGTCCACCCTAACCCCATGCCTTTTGCTGTACTCAATTCCTTGTCTTAGTCTGTTTGGGCTGCTATAACAGAATAATGTAGTCTATGTGGTTTATAAGTGTGAGAAATTTGTTTCTCACAGCTATGGAAGATGGGAAGTCCAAGATCAAAGTGCTGGCAGATTCAGTGCCTGGTAAGTAGACAGTTCAGTTCCAGGCTTGTAGACAGCTGTCTCCTCACTATAACCACACGTGCAGAAGGGACAAGGGAACTCTCTGGGGCCTCTTTTACAGGGGCTCTAATGTCATTGTAAGGGCTTCACCCTCATGACCTGATTGTCTCCTAAAGGTCTTACCTCTGAATACCATCACTTAAAGAATGATAAGGACCCAGGCTTGAATAGACTCCCACTGGCCAAATCAGGGGTACTCTGAAAAAGTAATTAATGATACTGTCAATAATAAACTACAGAATAAAAAACATGAGAGTAAATAAATAATGAGTAGATTAAAAGTTTGATAAGGAATGATGTGTTTACGTATTTTCAAAATACCTTTCTAGAAAATACTTATTAACTACAAATGAGAAAAGTGCAACTGTACAGTGGAGGAAACCAGCAGATTTCAGGATTGGGGCAAATGGAAATTGTGTGTCTATCTCATAGATTGGATGCCATCAGAAGCATTGCTTCTGTGATGGCCTTGACAAAGATGCAAAACGTGAACCTAAAAAGGAGAAGACATTAGGAAAACCCAAACTAAAGATTATTCTGGAAAATAACTGGCCTGTAATTTTCAAAAGTGTCAAGGTCAAAAAAATCAAACAAAGATGGAGACACTATTACAGACGTAATGGAAACTAAAAAGACATGATGTGCAGCACGTGACCTTGGACTGGATTCTTTGCTGTAAAGGGCATGCTTGGGACTAATGGTGAAATTTGAATAGGGTCTGAGAATTCAGTGGTAATAACATCAGTGTCAGTATTCTGATTTTGGTGGTTGTATTTGTTTACATAGGAAAATGCCCTTTGTCTGTAGAAAACATACCAAAGAATTTGGTGGTAATGGGGCTTTGGGTTGGCCATTGACTGAAATGGTTCAGGAAACAAATATTCTTCCTCTGTACCTGCGATTTTCCTGCAAGCTTGTGAATGTTTCAAAAATATTAAAAATTAAGGCCATTAATCCCTATTTCCCCCAAAACTGTATTTTGTGCATAATGAATGGTTTGTGGGCAGTCCTTTGGTGTACACTGGCCTGGATGGGCTCTGAGGTCCTGCCTAGCCAGAGTCTTACCATTTTCCCACTTCCCCGCTTATGTCCACTTTCCTTATTCAATGGAGCAGAGTGAGGGGAGTGCGAGGTGGGGAGAAGGGAGAAGAATCACAGTCAGAATGCGGGGAGGCTTTTGACCACACCTGCAGTTTTTCTCTAGGATTCTGGTCCCAAGACACCCCACTTCACTAAATAAGCTATTTTTCAAATGAATGAGATCTCTCAAAAACTTTACCTTCCACGAACTGTTTCTAAGAAAACTGCTAAAGAGTATGCTCCACCAAAACAGGAAGTAAACCAATATAGAAGCAAACAAGAGATACAATCCAAGAAAGATATAAAGAAACGCCAAAGTGATAGGAAAGGGAGATTTCAAGAAAACAGGAGGTAGCATCCTATCCAGATAATTGCAGGCCAGAAGGCTCTAGAAGAGTTATCTTCAAGAAGATGAAATTGATGAAGCACTTAATTTGTTTAAATATATCCAGAGGAAATTTACAGGGGGAGTGTTCAGAAATAAATTAATAATAAATACATAGGAAAATAAGCAAATGAAAAAGAAAGACAAATATTACCTTTAGGGACAGAAAAGTGTGGATGGAAAAAAACGATCATAGTTTTTTTACATTGCTAAACTTTGTCATTTAAGTATAATCATAATAATGTATTTTGAAGAAGGAAATGGCAACCCATTCCACTGTTCTTGCCTAGAGAATCTCATGGACTGAGGAGCCTGGGGAACTACAGTCCATGGGGTCGCAAAGAGTCAGACAATACTGAAGTGACTGAGCACGTAATAATGTATTTACTGAGTATTGATTTTAACTTTACTGGGACCATGAGTGAATGGACAATGCACCCTGTGTGTTTGTCTGTGTACATGTATGTGTATGTGTGTGTATAGAAGAGAGCAACATCTGTCTTCACAGAGGAAGGTTGATGGATAATGTCTAAAACAAAATTATCAAAAAGTAGCAATGAAAGCATTTTTTCCCCAGAGATATGAAGGGATATGTCAAAGGAGTTGAAACTCCTTACCTCTGGAAAAATGGAAATAAGAGGGCGTGGAGGGGGTTGTTCCTTCTAGTAAGAAGGTCAATAGAACATCTGAGTCTTAACCACAGTTGGACTTCTCTGGAGATGAGTTATTGGGAAGTGCTTTGGAAATATACGCTTGTGGAAGAGGCCTGAGTGAAGAGCAAAGGAGCCTTTTCTTACAGGTCAGCTCCTACAGGGAGACGGCAACGTGGAGGGTGGATCTGCAGTTAGTCATCACGTACACATGTTTATGCTTGTTTTATAGAAGTTGGAGAATAACGCCTTCGGTTCTTTTAACATGGCTTTAAAAAAAATGATACATTATTGTCCTATATATGCTTTAATTTGGTAGTTTTACACTCAAGTAGCCTGCCCATAGAAACCTCCTCCTTCTCCCTGCAAAAAGAGATCTATGAAAATGACCTCACGCAAAAAAGATCTGCGCATTCTTGCAGTGGCAGGGGGCTGGGGATTAACTTGGTTAAATCCTGTCTTTTCCGGAGTTATTTGTCCACAGCAATCAAATTACATGATAATATCCCAAGGAATACACTTTAATAAACTCATTTAACTGTGGCTGGACTTTCTTCAGGAATGCAGGCTCCAATCACGGCATTGTTCTTAGAAGGAAACATGATTCCCTTTAGGAGGACGATTCCAAGAACTGACTGACTGTAGCCAAAAACAAGGTCTGCCTATACATGCCTGGTTGAGTGCTGTAAAATGGAAGCTAAACAAAACACACCTAACTAGAAAGAGGAGAACCACAGGGAGAAAGAAGGGAGGGGTGGAGACTGTTTTGAACTAGGTTTGAAAGATGCAATAAGCATCAGGGGTATTACAAGACCCCAGATGGAAAACAGTTTTGTTTGTTTTTACATAAAAAAGGCACAGAGTAGGGGATGGCTTTATCCCCAGAAGGCTGAGGTTCACCTGGTTTAGAGCACTGAGTTTCAAAGTAAACTGGCTGTACCTGTAGTGAGTCTGAGATCAGCCAGGGACTCTGCTTCCAAAGGAGCCAGCCAGCCTGGGAGAAAGACATGAGAGCTGTGAAGCATGACTGAGTAACACCCAAGGCTGTCAGTCAAGATCAGATGGCTCTCAGTGTCTCTGCAATTTCTCCATCTGCGTTTAATTTGTTTGGTAACTTTCCCATGCTGGGCTAACTTCATCCTTCACCCTATGAACAGAGACTCTCATAGGTTAGCACCTGTTGCGGCGGCTTGAGGTCAAGAGGGAGGGGCAGGTTGGAGAAGACAAGGTGGTCTCCTGAATCTAAGATGGCCCTCTAAAGAGGAGAAAAAAGTGTCTTTACCTTTCCCCTTGACCTCTTACGTAGGGGTGAGGGCAATGAGTTGGGGTAAACAGTTCAACAAGTCCAGGGGAATTTCACCTCATGGGGCAGGAAGAGATGGTGGGGATAACCCTTACAGGTCCTAAGCAATTCCCCCATCTAAGTTAAGTTTTTTAAAGATTTTAAATAGGTACAAAAGAACATTTTAAAAATGTATATAGTAGCAAAATTATGGTGATGAAAACAGACAAGGGGTTGCCGGGGGTTAGTGTTGGGGGGAGGTTGTGACTATCATGTTTCTTTGTGGAGATGGAACAGTTCTGTATCTTGATTGTGGTTGATGATGACAAGAATCTATATATGGGATAAAACTTCATAGAAGCACACACACACACACACACACACACTACAGGTAAAAGCTAGTGAGATCTGAATAAGGTCTGCAGTTTACTTCATGGCATTGCACCAAGGTCAGTTTTCTGGTTTTGATCATTGAACTATGCTTATGTAAGATGATGTCATTGGGGGAAGCTGAATAAAGGATACATAGAAACTCTCTGTGCTCTTTTTGAAGTTTCTATGTGAGTATGAAAAGAAAAAGTTTTTAAAAACTTGGGGAGTTTTAATAATAATACTTCAATAGAGATCCATTACCAACCACCCACTTTAAGAAGAAAAGTATTCCAATATTTTTGGAAGCCTTCAAAGCACTCTTTCTGGATTCCTTCCCTTCCTTCTCCTCCTCCCTTTCTTCAGAGATAACTACTGCTGCTGCTAAGTTACTGCAGTCATGTCCGACTCTGTGCAACCCCATAGGCGGCAGCCCCCCCAGGGTCCCCCGTCCCTGGGATTCTCCAGGCAAGAACACTGGAATGGGTTGCCATTTCCTTCTCCAATGCATGAAAGTGAAAAGTGAAAGTGAAGTTGCTCAGTCATGTCCGACTCTTAGCAACCCTATGGACTGCAGCCGACCAGGCTCCCGCCAGGCTCCCCTGTCCTGGGATTTTCCAGGCAAGAGTACTGGAGTGGGTTGCCATTGCCTTCTCCGAGATAACTACTACCTGGATCTTTATCTTCATTATCCCTTTGCGCTTCTTTATAGTTTTGTGTATTAATTGCTCCGTTGTATGTCTAACTCTTTGCAGCCCCATTGACTATAGTCTGCCAGGCCCTTCTGTTGATAGAATTCTCCAGGCAAGAATATTGAAGTAGGTAGGGAGATTCTTTATTGTCTGAGCCACCAGAAAAGCCCGTAGAGTCATTGTGCTCATGTGCTAAGTCACTTCAGTCATGTCTGACTCTTTGCAATCCTGTGGACTTAGCCCATTAGGCTCCTCTGTCTATGGGATCAAACCCATGTCTCTTACATCTGCTGCATTGGCAGGCGGGTTCTTTACCACGACTGTCACCTGGGAAGCTTCTTTGTAGTTTTACCTCATGTATTTTAATCCCCAAACAGTATGTTGTCTAGTTTTGCGTGTTCTTGAATGCTTTATAAATGAAATCATTCTGCATGAGTTTGTCCGGCTAATTGCTTTTTTTTACTCCATGTTTCCTTTCTGAATTCCATTGTTGATGAGTGTAGCTTTCTGATTTGTTCATTGATGTATTCACTGTGAACACACCATGATTTATTCATCCATTCTATTGTTTATTAACATTTGGTCTGGTTTCAGTTTTTTTTTTTTTTTTTTCAAATTACACACAGGGCTGCTATAAACATTCTTCTGCATCTCTCCTGGTTCACAGTGCAGAAGTATCTCCAGAGACTCTACCTTGTGGTGGAATTACAGAGTCAGAGACTTTAGCTACTTTTCTGATTTACTAGATAATGCCAAATTATTTTCCTAAATGGTATAACTATTGTTGTGTATTTTTAGTAATACTGGGTATTATCAGTGTTCTTCTTGTATGTATAATAACTGTAAAATCTGATCATTGTGGTTTTGTGTATTTTTTTCTAATTTCTAGTATTATTACCCATTTTCATCTATTTCTCTTCTGAGAAATACATGTTTAACACTTTGTTCATTTGTCAGTTGGGTTGTTTGTCTTTTTCTTATTGATTTATGGCAGCTCTTTATATATTCTGGAAATTAATGCTTTGTGTTGCAAAAACCTTCCAGTTTCTGACTTACCTTCTTACTTTCATTATGGTGTCTTTTAAGGAACATAAAATCTTAATTTTAATATAGTTAATCTCATATTAAGGATCATTTCATTTAGCATATATTTTTGTAGCATATAGTTTTTCAGAGAAATATTTCTAAACCAAAAAATCATAGAACTGTTCCCTTATATTATTTCCTCAATTTTCTAAGTCTACTTTTACATTTAAGTTTTTACTACACCTGAATTTGGCTTTTATGTGTGATGTGAAGAGCTCAATTTTATTTTTGAAATATATGGGTAATTTGTTTTTCCCAGACCTACATACTGAAAAAATGTGTATTTTCCCTAGGCATCTGTCAGGCTTTCCAGGGGGTGCTAGTGGTAAAGAATCCACCTGCCAGTGCAGGAGTTGCAAGAGACCTGGGTTCGATCCCTGGGTTAGGAAGATCTTCTGGAGTATAAAATGACACCCCACTCCAGTAGTCTTGCCTGAAAAGTTCCATGGGTAGAGGAGCCTGGGAGGCTACAGTCCATGCATGCTAAGTTGCTTTAGTTATGTCTGACTCTGTGCAACCCTATGGACTGTAGCCTGCCAGGCTTCTCTGTCCGTGGGATCCTCCAGGGAAGACTACTGGAGTCAGCTGCCATGCCCTCTTTTAGGCGATTTTCCCAACCCAGGGATCGAACCCAAGTCTTTTGCGTCTTCTGCATTGGCAGGCGGGTTCTTTACTACTAGTGCTGCCTACAGTCCTTGGGACCACGAAGAGTCAGACACAACTGAGCAACTGATCACAGGCACACGGGTATCTGTAATGTCAGCCCTAGAAAAAGCCAGTCAGATCTCTGTATATATCTTGATTTGATTCTGGGCTCTATATTCTGCTGCACTTCTTCATCTATAGCTTTCTCACTAATACCACACTATCTTAATTACCTTAACCCTAGAATAATTTTAATATCTGGAAGACAAGTTCTCTCATATAGTTCTTTTGGAGTGTTTTGTCCGTTCTTGTCCTTTGCTCCTTCATATACGTTTTGGAAAACTTCCTGAGTTTCTTCAAAGCCAAGGGGAATTTTGATTGGAATTATATTGAATTCACAAAGGAACTAAAGAGCCTCTTGATGAAGGTGAAAGAGGAGAGTGAAAAAGCTAACATAAACTCAACATTCAAAAAGCTAAGATCATGGTGTCTGGTCCCATCACTTCATGGTAAATAGATGGGGAAACAGTGACAGATTTTATTTTCTTGGGCTCCAAAATCACTGCAGATGGTGATTGCAGTCATGAAATTAAAAGACGCTTGTTCCTTGGAAGAAAAGCTATGACCAACATAGAATATTAAAAAACAGAGACATTACTTTGCCGACAAAGGTCTGTATAGTCAAAGCTATGATTTTTCCAGTAGTCATGTATGGATGTGAGAGTTGAACCATAAATAAATCTGAGCACCAAAGAATTGATGTTTGTGAACTATGGTGTTGGAGAAGACTCTTCAGAGTCCCTTGGACAGCACAGAGATCAAACTAGTCAATCCTAAAGGAAATTAGTCCTGAACATTCATTGGAAGGACTAATGCTGAAGTTGAAACTCCAATACTTTGGCCACCTGATGCGAAGAACCAACTCATTGGAAAAGACCCTGATGCTGGGAAAGATTGAAGGTGGGAGGAGAAGGGGATGACAGAGGATGAGATGGTTAGAGGAAGTTTGAGCAAGCTCTGGGAGATGGTGATGGATAAGGAATCCTGATATGCTGCATGCAGTCCATGGGGTCGCAAAGAGTCAGACACAACTGAGCGACTGAACAACAATAACGATACAAAGTCATATATCTTCAAGTGTATATGCCCATGTACTTGACCACATTTTTCAGCCAAGTAGATCATTTGTACAGTATTACACTTCATTAGATCACTGATGCCTGTCAGGGGCTGGGTGTTGGCTCATTGTGGAGGTATGAGGAGCCAGTGGGTTTTTTCCACCTCCAATATATCACTGTCTGATAACAATATAGAAGAAGAACCTGTGCTTGATTTGCCACAGTTCAGTTCAGTTCAATTCAGTCGCTTAGTCGTGTCCAACTCTTTGCGACCCCATGGACTGCAGCATGCCAGGCTTCCATGTACATCACCAACTCCCAGAGCCTACTCAAACTCATGTCCATCTCGTCAGTGATGCCATCCAACCATCTCATCCTCTCTCGTTCCCTTCTCCTCTCTCCTTCAATCTTTCCCAGCATCAGAGTCTTTTCTAATGAGTTGGTTCTTTGCATCAGGTAGTCAAAGTATTGGAGTTTCAGCTTCAGCAGCAGTCCTTCCAATGAATGTTCAGGACTAATTTCCTTTAGGATTGACTGGTTTGATCTCCTTGCAGTCCAAGGAACTCTCAAGAGTCTTCTCCAACACCACAGTTCAAAAGCATCATTTCTAAGGCACTCAGCTTTATTTATGGTCCAACTCTCAAATTCATACATGACTACTCGAAAAACCATAGCTTTGACTAGACAGATTTTGTTGGTAAAGTAATGTCTCTACTTTTTAATACATTGTCTAGGTTGGTCATAGCTTTTCTTCCAAGGAGCATCTTTTAATTTCATGGCTGCAGTCACCATCTGCAGTGATTTTGGAGCCCCAAGAAGTTAAGTCTTTCACTGTTCCCATCGTTTTCCCATCTGCCATGAAATAATGGGACCAGATGTCATGATCTTAGTTTTCTGAATGTTGAGTTTTAAGCCAACTTCTTCACTCTCCTCTTTCGCTTTCATCAAGAGGCTCTTTAGTTCTTTTTCACTTTCTGCCATAAGGGTGGTGTCAACTGTGTATCGGAAGTTATTGATATTTCTCCCGGCAATCCTGATTTCAGCTTGTGCTCCATCCAGCCTGGCATTTCGCATGATGTACTCTGCATATAAGTTAAATAAACAGGGTGACAATATGCAGCCTTGATGTACTCCTTTCCTGATTTAGAACCAGTCTGGTGTTCCGTGTCCGGTTCTAACTGTTGCTTCTTGACCTGCATACAGGTTTCTGAGGAGGCAGGTCAGGTGATCTTTGCCACAGTTTTCAATTAAAAAGAGCTGTTCCCTAAGTCAGACGATCTCATGGATTGCAATGGCTGTTACACAAATAAATCACTATAAACCAATGGAGATTTTATTTCTGGGTATGCCTAATATAAAACATTGCAACTAGACCTGGAAGCAAATGCTATATGGTGTAGCAGTCAAAAAGCCTTTTATATCTATCCATGTCTTCCCATCTTTTAAAAAATTGTAAGAATGTTTAATTAAGGGCTGTTGATCCAATTTAGATGAGATTCTATAATTCTGCAATATGACTGCAGGGTGAGAATTAAAAATTAGAAAGAGTGTGATACTCTGCTCTCAGGTCAAATTAATATTCATCTTCTTTTTTTCTGTTTAATTAGAGTTTAATTCGGGTTAAATAAATAAATGAAACCTACAGGCACAACATATATGAAACTTGTCAAGCCATTTTCCAGCACTGGAACCTGACCACAACCTCATTTATCTTGGTCCATGAAGTTCGGGGAAGCATTGCACTTTGGCTGCAGCTTTAAAAGGCTTGTATGTTAATGTGTACCCCCTGTCTTCCAGAGATAAAGTGCTGTTTCATTGGCATTACTCACCATGTCAAGGCTTTCTGGTAAATTCTTTAGTCCCTCACCTTGCGGGAAAAGGCATCAGTTTACCACTTCCCAAGAAATGGGCTGTTCATAATGCTATGTTGTAATTTGATTCTTCTGAGGCATTGGTGGAAGACAGTAATGGCCCAGAGTCGATGATGATATCTAGAGGCCGACCCTTAAGAGATGCCCCTTAAGATGAGACCCGTTTTTATTTGACTGTAGTGTCAATTCAGTTGACTAATAATGTCTGACTCTTAATCATATTACTATGATTCAGAAAAAGCACCACTTTCAAACTGTCTAGGTGTTTAATCCAAAATTGTGGTTGTGGTTTAGTTTCTAAGTTGTGTCCAACTGTTGCTATCTCGTGGACTGTAGCCCACAGTCATGGCTTTTTCCAGGCAAGAATACTGGAGTGGGTTGCCATTTCCTTCTCCAGGGGAATCTTCAAGACCCAGGGATTGAGCCTGGGTTCCCTGTGCTGCAGGTGGTCTCCTGCATTACAGGTGGATCCTTTACCAACTGAGCCACCAGGGAATTATATAACAGTTTTTAGTTGTTTGGGGGCATAGAATGACCAGGCAGGACTTTTGCACTCAAGAAACTTACAAACTAATAAATGAAAGAAAGCCATATATGGCCATAGGACTGTTCAGGAAAGTTCATTGAATCAACCTGAGATGGTACTGTGATTTGGAGAGGGATAATAATAGTAAAAAAAAACAAAACCAACCCTGATCAGCTAGCAGCATTATTTGAGCATCCACTGAGATAAACTGGTGGTCTACTTTTTCTTTTTTTGGATGCTTTCTCCTAAAAAACTTTTAAAAATAACTTTATTTATTTTTAATTATTTTTGGCTGTGCTGGGTCTTGTTGCTGCACAGGCTGCTCTCTAGTTGCGGTGTCTTCTCTTGTGGAGCATGGGCTCTAGGGCACGTGAGCTTCAGTAGTTGTGGCTCCAGGGCTCTAGGGCTTGGGCTCAGTTGCTTTGAGGCTTGTGGGATCTTCCCAGATCAGGGACTGAACCCGTATCTCCTGCATTGGCAAGCAGATTCTTTACCACTGGGCCACCAGGGAAACCCTAAAAAAAATTTTTTTTAAAAAGCTGTATGTATACCTCCTGTTTCTGCTGCCAATGTGGAGACAGCCAAAGAAATTGCCACTGAGACTTGCTACATAGGCACAATTTGCTATGCTAATTAACAAAAACTGCTTCAGTGCAAGAAGACTCAGGTTGTTCCTTTCAATTCTAGGATAATTAAACATGAAGTGCCTGCCATGTGTCAGGCCTTATCTGAAGCATTTATATAGTTTATCTCATTTAATCGTCACCAAAACCTAATGAAATAAATACTAGGATTATACTCATTATCTAGAAAACTGAGGCAGGGCTTAGGTAACAGAGAAGTACATGTGGAATCCAGGCATTTGGCTCCAGAGATCATGTTTACAATCTCCAAGATCTCCTGAGCCTTTAGGCAAAGACTGCCTATTCCCAATGCAGTCATTAAGACATTTTTTTTTTTTTTTTCCAAAGCTTTAGAGGCAACCCTGAGTCTGTTGGCCTCAGAGCTTTATCCATCTCAGATGGGAAGGCCAGCGCCAGCTTCGCCGGCAGGACCACGGCATCTATGGTGAGGATGTACCTGCTCTCTTGATAAGCTCCCGTATTTCCTCCTGGAGCTGTGTCTGTGGGAGCAGGGACAGCTTCATCTGACTGAAAAGATGGCAGGGGGTACAGCAATGTCATAAATTTGCCATAATATCCCTTGACTGATATTGTCCCAAGTTTCCCCATAGAATCGGTCTCTCATGAGCCTCCATTCCCTTCAGGATTCCCAGGCCTCCCCCAGAGCTAAATCTGACCTGGAGGAGAAAAGAAAAAGAAAAGAAAATAGGAGAAACAGTAGCTCTTTGTCATTTGAATAAAGCCTGTAATGTAAGGCAGATTCAATAACTTGAGGCAGAATCAACTTGAAGCAAAAACTGCCGTCACAGCTGTTACTAGGGAAAAACGCAAGTGTAGAGCACTGAACGCGTACCCCCGTAAGTTTTTATTACAATTGCTTTTAGGCCACATTCTCTCATTAGACGCTAATAAATGTTTTCCATCGTGTGCAAGAAAGGTTTTATACAAATTCCATTTCCCAGAACTCCGTGAATGAAATGGAAACCCCCTTTTCTGGGTGTGGAAATAACAACAAAAAAAACCCCCTAAAACCTCCTGGCACAGTGTTTCTCAAGTACCCTCTGGGGTGGCTAGGTGGCGCCGTAGGCTAATGCACGGGCCCGGCTCAGCTCTCAGGTTGCCAGCTTCTATGGGAGGGTTGGAAGGAAAAGAGAGAAGAACACAAGGGCTGCCGGTCCCCAAAAATCAGGTTCATCAACTCAGCTCTACTCACAGCATGTGCCTCTGTCACTTTATGAACTGTATCCTTTCTCCCCTGCTTTACCTCCCTGGGGTTTGTAGGCCCTGGGCTTTGGCTATCCTTGAGGAAAAGTCTGCAGAATCTTAAACATGGTCCTAAATCTCGTTTCTCTCCATCTGACTCTCCCAAAAGTCGTTCAAGAATCCGAGGAGGAAGGACCAAGCTCGTCTTGAAGAATGAAAGGAAGGGACACCAGCTCCCTCTCCAATCTCGTGAGTAAGGTCAGGGTGTGGGCGAGTACAGCCCCTCGTCCTCCCCTGAGAGCCCTGGTATTTCCCAGCCTCCTGCAGCCCTGCAGCTCTCAGACAAGCTGGCTGCAGAGGATGAGAGGGCCCTGCTGTAGGGAGGTGGGGAGCACAGGTCCATAAAACCCCTGGACGGTGTGGAGGACACCAACGGACCTTTTGTCTTAAGGGAGAAACCCCTTTCCCACCCTGCCAGAGTCCCGAAACTCCTAAATTACTGACTCCTTTGCCTGAAGCCATTAAAGACTCTCTTTAAAACACAAACAGGATGGAAAGGCTTACCTCGGAGAAGTTGGTGGAAGAATCCATTGCACGATGGTATTGCTCAGAGGGAACCCCAGGGAGGAGCCAGCTGTGGATGGGCCCGTGGGCTGCGCTGAGACAAGAGGAGATAGCCAGGGTGGAAACAGATGCCACTCGCTCAGCCTCTTTGTGGGGCTACAGCCTCCTTTCTACCTGCTCCGTTTGGGAGCTGGGAGTCAGATACTGATCGCTGATTGCCAAGGCCGTGTGCCCTCAGGTTCTAGGAGAATCTGGGTTTCAAATAGTGCTCTGGTATTCCATAAGCACACATACCCATCTGCTCATTCGTTCTGGTTTTGGTTCAGACACATTCCTGCTGCACCTGCCCTCCCCTGAAACCTGCCTTGTGCCTAGGGGACCCTGGCTGTGGTCTCTGGGCCTTGGGGGGATGACAGGCTGAAGAGAGGCCCCACAAGTGAAAGGTGACCTGCGTATGTTCCAGAAAGGAAGCTCGTCACCAAACTTGCACAAGCATCTCAGACACAAATAGGGATGCCAGTCACAGAGGGTATATTCCAGAAAATAGACAAAAAGGGGAAAATATAAAAGTCATGTATTAGAAGTGAAAACAAGAACAAAAATTAAGCTTGAAAAGATATATAAAATATAGTCATGAGATCTCTATATAAAATATGTAGACATCTGTATCTATATAGATATATGTTCATAAGAAGGTAAAGAGAAACCCAAAACCCCCAAACCCTAGATGAGAGGGATAAAAGCTAAAAATAAATATATACATCTATGAGTTTTTATGACTACCTTGTGAGTTTACTTGCTGTCAAACTGTTCTGAAGACATTTATTTGAGCAGCTATAGAAACTCCTACAATGCCGTTTTCATCTTGATACTTCTATTTTAACCTTGAACAGTCTGTCAGGCCTCCTACATTTCTCTCTGTCATAGCCATGATGCCTCTTTTGGCAATAAACATCAGTAAACTTAAGTACCATGAGTCATATTGTCAATGTTTAATTAAATCATGGTCTAGCTAGGGTTTGATTTATTTAGGCCTGAATTCATTTAGACCCTGGTCCACATAAATTTACATAGCTTATTTAACAAGCTCATGATTGTATAAATTGTAGACTCCTTTAAAATTTCTAACAATATAAGTTGTAAAAGCCTTTTCTTGTCAAGCCAAGAGTGGTGGAATATAATTTCCAAGGGTGGTGTTTTATTTTTAAACCAAGCATTATAAAAGAAATCTGTTGTATTCCTAAGTAAAGACATTTATGAGATCATTTAAAGATAACCATCCCATATGTTTTCACTCAGAGTTTTAGTGATATGGCAAAGCCTCATTATAACCAGTGGTGCTGATTTTTTTTTTTTCTTTCCCAGAATGGTTTCACACAGATGGTTGTAAATCCATACAGTGAATGTCTAGTAAAAAAAAACAAAAAACAAAACCAAAACTCATCTGCTCAATTAAATATAGTAAATACTGCTTTAAACTGCAGAAGTGTGAGTCATACGGATATCCACTTTCCTAGAATTCTAATAAAAAAGCATCATGGTTAATTAATGTTCCCAAGAAAGGGTCAGAGCTCACAGGAAATGAATGGGAAGGTGACAGGAAGAAAGGGTGGGGAGCACAGGACACTCTGGCTCGGGCTGTTGACAAGATTGTGATTCCTGCAGCCAGAAACTGACAGCAGCTTCGGGGAGGAGAGAGACTGTGCTGCTCACCATTTACACGCAGATCTGACTGGACTGGGGGTGCAGGGGTGCAGAGGGGATGACAGAAAGGTGGAAAGAATGAAACTGCTAACATAAAACAGATAAGCAAGAAGGATTTACTGTATAGCACAGGGATTATACCCCATATCAGGTAATAACATATGCTTGCATGCTAAGTCGCTTCGGTTGTGTCTGACTCTGTGTGGCCCCATGGACTGTAGCCCACCAAGCTCCTCTGTCCATGGGATTCTCTAGGCAAGAATACTGGAGTGGGTTGCTATGCCCTCTTCCAGGGGATCTTCCTGACCCAGGGATTGAACCCATGTCTTTTATGTCTCCTGCATTGGCAGGTAGGTTCTTTACCACTAGCACCACATGGAAAGTTAATGGAATATAATCTGCAAAAAAAAAAAAGAAAGAGAAAAAGCTGAATCACTTTGCTATACACCTGATTGTTTTCGTTGTTTAGTTACTCAGTGGTGTCTGACTCTTTGCAACCTCCAGGCTCCTCCATGTAATTGTCTAGGCAAGAATACTGGAGTGGGTTGCCATTTTCTTCTCCAGGGGATCTTCCCGACCCAGGGATCGAATCCATGTCATCTGCACTGGCAGGTGGATTCTTGACTGCTGAGCCACCAGGGAAGCCCATGCATGTGATACTGATACAATTATCGTAAATCAACTATACTTCAATAATAGAAAAAGAACAGTATTTAGAAACCAAAAGAAAAAAAATTTTATTCTTTATTTTTAGTTGGAAAAAAAGGAGATGCAACTAGAGGAGCAGGTCGTGGTTCAGGGAAAACGGCAGAGGGAGCAGCAGTGGGGGAGACGCCCTCCGCGGCTGGTCTGATCTGGACCCTGCTTTCAAGTAGCTTTGGTGTGTTTGGGGTTTCATAGAACTGAGTGTTAAGTATGATTGAATGGGCACAACTGGCAATTCTGCACTCATGACTCAGTTGAATTTACAGCCTGTAGCCAGTCATCACGTAACCCTCAGAGGGGAAGATGAGTCAAATGCATCATTTGCAAAAGGCAAGATGAAATTTGCTTTGTAGGGAGAAATTAGGGTGCTGCCCACGCCTGTGTACGGGAGCAGAGCGTTAGTGTCTGCTGCCTGCTGTCAGTGCCCTGGGGACCGGGCAGGTGGGAGGAGCCGGTCACCCGGCCTAGGCAGAGATGCTCTGCCTGGAGGCTGTTGTCTTCTGGCTCATTCTGCCCATTGCGTTACAGCCCCCACATTTCCGAACACACTATCAGGATGCAAGGTCCAACACAGGGTTATTATTTTTTTTTTTTTTCTGATGAATATGAAACATTTACAAAGGTCTAAAAATCAAAAGCAAATTTCATTACATGCTTAATGAACTTATTTGTCAGAAAGAAATCAGGATTCTTCCGGGAAATCTAGAAAGGGTGGGTGTCATCCTTCTAGCAATTCCTGAAAACCCTCATGGATTATTAATTTTCCTGGAGGGAGGGGCTGTGATGGCCTATATTGGTTTGCAACACCAGAAGCATAGCTGTATTTGTTTCAAGGACGAATGCTCAACTTATTTTTTAAAAAGGTCTTTCTTTATGTACATGATTGCACTTTTGATGGAGGCTAGGGGTGGGGAAAGGATGACTATTATATAATGCAATAAAATGTCAGGTATCACAAATCTCTGAAGTTCGGGGTCGTTTAGCTAACTCCGAGGAATCCAGATTCATGAGCAGAAACCTTTCTTTCTCTGTGCCTGGCAAGACACTGATGACCCCATTGTGGATATAATGAGAAGAAAAGTCAGGCTGAAATTTAAGTATCATCTGCCAATCCATTAGCAAACAATGGAAAGTCCCGCTTGCATGTGAGACTGTTTTTCTGAAAATGACAGGTTTACTGTATGAAGTTGAGAAGCCAAGAAAATATTTTTATGATGTGTCTGTCATAGGGGTCAAGACTTGTGTTCAAAACCCAACTCCACAACTGACTTGCTGTTTGGGGACAAAGCATGTTATTTCTCTGGGTCTTCGTTTCCCAGGGGGATTGGGCTTTTTTTTTTAGTGATCAGTACAAGCCACCCAGTTCTAAACCACGTCCTGAGTCTTCCAAGTTTCCTTTGTTGTAGCTTGGATATATTCTAACAAGGATTTTGAGAACCAGTAATTGATATTTTCTAAATATCCCACTATTACTTATAGACTATATCATATATATTCTTTTATGTTATATGACATAGTATACATTTATAGAATGTGTGTTGTCTATGTATATTTTGGATAGGAAAGTTATGAGAACATTCTAATGAGATCTTGATATTGACTTTTTTTGAGTGCATGTGAGAAGGAAAGCCATCCTTGACCCTCTTGCTGCTGCTAAGTCACTTCAGTCGTGTCCGACTCTGTGCGACCCCGTAGATGGCAGCCCACCAGGCTCCCCCGTCCCTGGGATTCTCCAGGCAAGAACACTGGAGTGGGTTGCCATTTCCTTCTCCAATGCATGAAAGTGAAAAGTGAAAGTAAAGCTCAGTCGTGTCTGACCCTCAGCGACCCCAGCGACCCCATCGACCGCAGCCTTCCAGGCTCCTCCGTCCACGGGACTCTCCAGGCAGGAGTACAGGAGTTGGGTGCCATTGCCTTCTCCCTTGACCCTCTTAGGTACATATTAAACTTTCCTAGTTGGGCTGCCAGTAATCGAACAGAAAAGACAAAAGCGATTGTAATATATACTTAGATCGATACAGAGAAAAAAAAGGAGTTGACAATGACAAATAAGGGTAAAGATCATTGAAGAATGGATGGACTTAGACCAGTCTTGAGCCGGGAGGTTGTGCTGGGCAACAGCTCAGCCCGTTCCTGCTGAACCCCCAGGGATGGCTTCTTCTTTTCTGTTTCACCGGGACTTGAAAAGTAAGGAAGAATGAGCTTGCTTGGCTTGGCTACTGTTTGCACAAACATGGCCCAGGGCCTTGTGAGCCCCTAAACTGCTGCTGCCATCTCTGCCTGGGTGGAGAGACACTTTCCTTTTTGTGTTTTTTGGATCCCAATTTCTCTCACCTTTCCTGAAGTTACTATTCAATGCCTGGAATGATTCTTTACCCAAGAATTCTATAAAGTCTTTTGCTTTACAGGGCCTGGGAGGGGATGCTGAAATCAGGCAGCTTGCTGGTGTACACCACCGTAGGTGCAAAAGTCCACCTCCTGGGCCTGTGTACATGTGTGGGTGTGAGCACATGTGTGCATGTGTGTACTGGGGGTGGAGGGAAATCCTTGGAGGATCCAGAGGGAACTTCCTGGGCCCTGAGAGAGTGTCTCTGATGGTTCATTTTATGTGTGGACTTGGCTTGCCTGAGATTGGGTCTCACAGTCTCTGAAATTGGGGAAGTCAGTTCCTTATGGTAAACCTCTTTCTATTTACACACACACACATCCTGTAGGTTCTGTTTCTCTGGAGAACCCTGACTAACAGCTTCATGTACATCCCTAATTCCTGACTCTTTTTCTTTACTTCCTATAGTCTTTTCTCTGAAAGTCCTCTTTCCCCGTCACGGCAGGTTGGATTCCCTGGGAAGAAGAGTTTACAGCACAGGAAGTTTATTAGGCGGTGTCCTTGAGACAACAGCTGTGAAAGAGCTAGAGCCAGATTGGGATAAAGGAGAAATTGAACTTCAAACTTCCCCAGGAGCAAGTTCAGCCAACCTTTGGGGGGCTCTGGAGCAAAAATGGGCTGTTGGAGTTGTCCCACACTGGGCTGGAAGGCCAGCCTCCATGCACCCACCTCACTCAGCCACTGAACATGGGCAGGCCCTGGGGTCAGGCATGCTCAGTGGCTGAGCTGAGCTGAAGGCTGTCGCTGATGGCATTCCCAAGAGCCCAGTAAGCCCTCTCTTAAAGGGGCAAGCAGGTCACTGGACCTGTACAAGAGGCTGCTTGTTGTCCACTGATAGACATTTCTACCCCTTTTAAGTGCCTGATTTTATCTGGACACTAAGTTCCCAGAATAAAGACTACATTTCCCAGCCTCTCTTGCAACTAGGTGTAGCTATATGATTCTCTTTTGGTCAGTGGATGTCAGCGGGTATGTGTATGTGCAGCCTCCACAGCGTGGCCTTAAATGGAGAAGCAGGTGGCTTTCTTCTCCCTTTTTCCCTTCCCACTGACTGGAAGATAGATGCAGTGACTGGGACACCAGCAACCACTTTGACAGTGATGTTACTTTGGTAATGGAGATTACACGTGGTAGAGTAACTCAGAGAAGGAGCCTGCTTCTCTACACCTGTGAATTACTTACCAGTCTTGCTCTGGCTACCTCCAGCCTTCTTAATAAGGATACACAGAGAGAGAATCTTTTTCTTCTTCACGTCATTCTGGTGTTTTTTTTTTTTGCCATGCTACCTGGCATGTGGGATTTTAGTTCCCCGACCAAGGATTGAATCCACACCCCTTGCATTGGAAGCACAGAGTTTTAACCACTGGACACCCAGGGAAGTCCCAAGTCATAATTTTCTGTTTCATACAGCTGAAACTAATTCTGATTGACTTTCATATTCCTGCTTATATACCTTTTGCCTAGGTTAAGCCCAACACACCCTAGAAAAACAACTAAGTCCTACATCATTTGGTACTTTCTTTTGTTTTGTGTTCTGTGTAATGGCCTTTCTCTTTGGGCTAACTTCTGATTGAACATCAAAAAGGGTGAGTTTTGGTCTCTGAGATGACTGGCTAAAGGAGGCAGTGTATATATAGAGGTGAGCTTTGGCCAATAGAAAAGAAGGAGAGGGCTTCCACTCTGGTTCATGGCTTGCTCTCTCTTTGAAAGTTCAAAGTGAAATCTACCTCATCATAACAAGGATTCATTTCCCTTCAAATGTAAGTATTTTATTAACACAAAAAGTCCTATTTTTCGTATCCACATACATTTGACTCAGAATGCATACTAAATGCATGCTAAGCCGTTTCAGTCGTGTCTGACTCTTTGTGACCCCATGGACTGTAGCCCACCAGACTCCTCTATCCATGGGATTCTCCAGGCAAGAATATTGGAGTGGGTTGCTGTGCCTTCCTCCAGGGGATCTTCCCAACCCAGGGACTGATTCGTGTCTCTTATGTCTCGTGCATTGACAGTTCGGTTCTTTACCACTAGAACCACCTGGGAAGCCCACATTTAACTCTACTTCATAAAAGTTAGAGTTGAAGGTTTTTTGTTTTAAGGGGAGGATTTGCCCCTTCTTTGCCCTGGGTTGCATTGACAAATTGCGTTACAATCATACCTCCGGATACTGTGGGTTAAGTTCCAGACCACAGGAAGAAAGTGAATATTGCAATAAAGGGAGCCACAGAATTTTGTTGGTTTCCCAGTGTATATAAAAGTTATATTTACACTATACTGTAGTCTATGGAGTGTTCAATAGCAGTAAATTTAAAAACACAATGTACATACAGTTAAAAATATTTTATTGCTAAAAAAAAATGCTAACCATCATCAGCAAGTTGTAATCTTTCTGCTGGTGGAAGGCCCTGCCTCAGTGTTGATGTTTGCTGCTAAAGGTTGGGGTGACTGTGGTGATTTCTTTTTTTTAGAGTAGATTTATCTTTTTTTAAATTAATTAATTAATTAATTTTACTTTTCAATGTTGTATTGGTTTTGCCATACATTGACTTGAATCCGCCATGGGTGTACATGTGTTCCCCATCCTGAACCCCCCTCCTCCCACCTCCCTCCCCATCCCATCCCTCTGGGTCATCCCAGTGCACCAGCCCCAAGCACCCTGTATCATGCATTGAAACTGGACTGGCAATTTGTTTCACATATGCTAATTTACATGTTTCAATGTCATTCTCCCATATATCCCACCTTCGCCCTCTCCCACAGAGTCCAAAAGACTGTTCAATACATCTGTGTCTCTTTTGCTGTCTCGCATACAGGGACACTGTCTCGTTACCATCTTTCTAAATTCCATATATATGCGTTAGTATACTGTATTGGTATTTTTCTTTCTGGCTTACTTCACTCTGTATAATAGGCTCCAGTTTCATCCACCTCATTAGAACTGATTCAAATGTAATTTCTTAAAATAAAGCAGCAATGAAATTTGCCACATCCATTGAGTCTTTCTTTCATAAGTGATTTCTTTGTAATATGCGATGCTGTTTGATAGCATTTTACCCACAGTCAGTAAATTGGTTCAGTTGCTCAGTCATGTCTGACTGTTTTCAACCCCATGGACCACAGCATACCAAGTTTCCTTGTCCATCACCAATTTTCTGAGCTTGCTCAAACTCATGTCCATCGAGTCGGAGATGCCACCCAACCATCTCATCCTCTGTCATCCCCTTCTCCTCCTGCCTTCAATCTTTCCCAGCATCAGCGTCTTTTCCAATGAGTCAGTTCTTCGCATCAGGTAACCAAAGTATTGGAGTTTCAGCTTCAGCATCAGTCCTTCCAATTCAATACTGATTTCCTTTAGGATTCACTGGTTTGATCTCCTTGGGACTCCAAGAGACTCTCAAGAGTCTTCTCAAATCCTCCAAGGGACTCTCAAGAGTCTTCTCCAACACCACAGTTCAAAAGCCTCAATTCTTCGGTGCTCAGCCTTTTTTATAGTCCAACTCTCACATCCATGCATGACTACTGGAAAAACCATAACTTTCACTATACAAACCTTTGTCAGCAAAGTAGTGTCTCTAATTTTTAATATGCTCTCTAGGTTTGTCATAGTTTTTCTTCCAAGGAGCACATGTCTTTAAATTTCATGGCTGTAGTCACCATCTGCAGTGATTTTGAAGCTGGAGAAAATAAAGTCTGTCATGGTTTCCGTTGTTTCCCCATCTATTTACCATGAAGTGATCGTACTGGATGCCATGATCTTAGTTTTTTGAATATTGAGCTTTAAGCCAGCTTATACCCACAGTAGACCTTTCCAATTTACAGTCAGCCCTCTCAAACTCTTCTACTGTTTAATCCACTAAGCTTATGTAATATTCCAAATCCTTGTTATTTCAACAACCTTCGTAACATCTTCACCAGGAGTAGATTTCACCTGAAGAAATGACTTTCTTTGCTCATCCATAGGAAGCAAATTCTCATCCATTCAAGTTTTATTATCAGATTGCAGAAATTCAGTCATGTCTTCAGGCTCTACTTCTTTCTTTTAATTAATTAATTTATTTATTATTCTTATTTTTTTTTTTAATTTTTGGTTGTGCTGGATCTTCATTGCTGGGCTGGCTTTCTCTAGTTGAGGTGATCAGGGGCTACTCTTGGTTGTAGTGTACAGGCTTCTCGTTGTGGTGGTTCTCTTATTGTGGAGCACGGGCACAGGCTTCAGTGGCTATGGCAGAGGGGCTCATTTGTTGTGGCTCGCTGGCTCTGAAATGCACAGGCTCAGTAGTTGTGGCTGGTGGGCTCTAGAACACTGGGTTGGTAGTTGTTGCTCATGGGTTTAGTTGCTCTACAGCACGTGGAATCTTTCCAGACCAGGGATTAAACCAGTGTCCCCTGTATTGCCAGATGGGTTCTTATCTACTGTGCCACCAGGCAAGTCCCAGGCTCTTCTTGTAATTCTAGTTCTCTTGTTATTTTTACCACATCTGCAGTTATTTCCTCCTCTCAAGTCTTGAACCCCTCAAAGTCATCCATGAGCGCTGTCATCAAATTCTTCAAAAACTCCTGTGAATGTTGATGTTTTTATCTCTTCCCAAGAATCAAAAATATTCTTAATGGTATCTAGAATGGTGAGTCATTCCAGAAGATTTTCAATTTTCTTTGTCCAGATCCACCAATGGAATCACTATCTATGGCACACATAGCTTAATGAACTGTATTTCTTAGATAATAAAACTTGAAAGTCAAAATTACTCCTTGATCCTTATACTGCAGAATGGATGTTGTGTTAGCAGGCACAAAATAAGATTAGTCTTGTACATCTCCATCAGAGTGCTTAGGTGACCATGTACATTGTCAATGAGCAGTAATATTTTGAAAGGGATCTTTTTTCTAAGCAGTAGATCTCAACAGTGGGCTTAAGATATTCTGTAAACCATGTTGTTAACAGATGTGCAGTCATCAAGGCTTTCTTGTTCCACTAACAGAGCACAGGAAGAGTAGATTTAGTGTAATTCTTAAGGTCCTAGGATTTTCAGAATGGTAAATAAGCATTACTACTACTAAGTCGCTTCAGTCGTGTCCGATTCTGTGCGACCCCATAGACGGCAGCCCACCAGGCTCCCGTCCCTGGGATTCTCCAGGCAAGAATGCTGGAGTGGGTTGCCATTTCCTTCTCCAATGCACGAAAGTGAAAAGTGGAAGTGAAGTCGCTCAGTCGTGTCTGACTCTTAGCAACCCCATGGACTGCAGCCCACCAGGCTCCTCCGCCCATGGGATTTTCCAGGCAAGAGTACTGGAGTGGGGTGCCATTGCCTTCTCCAAAATAAGCATTAGCTTCAACTTTATCACAAGTTACATTAGCTCCCAACAAGAGAGTCAGCTTGTCCTTTGAAGTCAGGCATTGACTTCTCCTCCCTAGCTCTGAAAGCCCTTGATGGCATCTTCTTCCAATATATATTGAATGTTTCTGTATTGAATATCTGTTAGTTTAGTGTAGCCACTTTCATTAATGATCTTAGCCGGATCTTTTGGATAATTTGCTGCAGTTTCTATATCAGCACTTGTGGCTTCACCCTGCAGTTTGATGTTACGACTTCTTTCCTTCACCCTCATGAGCCAACTTCTATTATCAAACTTTTCTTCTGCAGCTTTCTCACCTCTCTCAGCCTTCACAGAATTGAAGAGTTAGGGACTTGCTCTGAGTTAGGCATTGACTTAAGGAAATGGTGTGAGTGGTTTGATCTTCTCTCGAGACCACTAAAACGTTCTCCACATCAGCAATAAGATTGTTTCACTTTCTTATCATTCATGTGTTCACCAGAACAGCATTTTTAATTTCCTTCAAGAACTTTTCCTTCAAATTAAAAACTTGGCTACCTTTGACACAAGAGCCCTAGCTTTCAGCATATCTCAGCTTTAGACCTGCCTTTCTCATTAAGCTTGATCATTTTTTTGTTTTTGATTTAAAGTGAGAGATGTGTGGCTCTTCTTTTCACTTGAACACTTAGAGACCATTGTGGGGTTATTAATTGGCCTAATTTCAGTATTGTTGCTCAGGGAATAGGGAGTAAGAGAGATGCGGGAACGGCCAGGGGAGTAGTCAGAGCACATATAACATTTATCAACTAAATTCAATACAGGTGTGGTTTGAGGGGCCCAAAATAATTACAATAGTAACATCAAAGATGATCACAGATCACCGTAACAGATATAATAATAATGGAAGGGTTTGAATTATTGCAAAAATTACCAAATGTGACACAGAGACATGAGGTAAGCAAATGCTGTTGGCAAGATAGTGTTATAGACTTGATCGATGCAGGGTTCGCATAAATCTGAAATTTATAAATTTGTGGAAATATTGTTAACCAGCAATAGACTCTCTCTTTCTCTCTCTCTCTCTCTCTCTCTCTCTCTATATATATATATATATATATATATATATGAAATATAGGCAATAAATGAGACAAAGAGTTTGGTCTTTAAAAGGAAAATAAAATGCAAATTCCTTTGATGAAAACTTTTCAGAGCAAAGTGATTAAGATGATTGATTATACTCTGCAAGACTGGAGATGGGAACACAGCAGATGGGGACAAAGGTTTGCCTTATACTCTGCCAAATATTTCTGAGTGGGAGGAGGCCAGATGGCTACAAAGCAGGCTGGAAATACAACAGTTTAGGTACAAAAGTAACTGGAACCATAAAGGAAACTAAAAGTGGGAATTACTAAGAAAAAGGCTGTGTAAATGTTTGTGACAAGGAAAGGAGACAGTTGATCTCTTTTAGGGTGGAGGGATTAAATCAAAGGCAAAAAAAAAAAAAGCTGTATTTTATAAAAATGACCAGCATGGGGGTTGGGGTGCTGAAGAAGGTGGAGGTGATGATGGTGAGAGGTTGGGGAGAGTTCTGCCCTCAGATTGTGAGTGGCAGGTGAGAGAAGCATTTCTGGAAAAGAATGCTTCAGGGGGCAGAACAGTGAGATGGGATCAGGCTCTGGTTCTGTAGGCCCTAGGTTGGAAGGCCTGTGTCTGAGTCCCAGATCCATCTGTGTCACCTTGGCTCAGTGACATCATCTCTCCAACCCTTAGTTTCTGTATCTGTAGAGTGGGGCTAATTATAGGACTGGTCTCATAGGATCACTCTATTGGGTCAATGAGGTAATGCATGATGAGTGTCCAGTCTGGCACATAATAAAGTCCTAATCAATGATAGCTTAAAAAAATAATGACTGGAAGAGGAGTCATAAGATTTGGTCAGGTTCAGGCTTTCCTGAAAGCCCTTGTCATCATCAGAAGCAAATTATGTCACCTCTGTAAGCTGAGGTGGCCCATCATGGTGTGATGGTTGCTCCAGCCAGTGATTTTCCTTCTTGGCTACATTTTGAAATTAACTAGGAGGTTTGAAACATGTTAATGCTTGGGTCCCATCCCTAGAGATCCTGATTTAATGGTGTGGGGAATGGTCTAGGCATCAGAATTTGGAAAAATCCCCCAGATGAGGCTAATGTGTAGCCAAGCTTGAGAATCTCTGTTTTATCCCTTTCATCATTCCCTAATGGCCACTCCTAATTGTTTCAGGTGTATTAGTTTTGTTTATTCAGCTTGTTGGCAAGGTCTGTGGACTCGCCTACATGTTCTCCGTTATTGCCTGGCAGAGTAAGAACCATGGGGGAATGGAAACTAAAAGGCTTGGATTCTGGATCTGGTATTTTCTGTCTGGCTGTAGGACCCTGGGTCATAGTAAGATTGAGCATGTACCAATGCCCAGACACTATTCCAAGAACTTTGCATGTATATGTTCATTTATCCTATCAGACTGATGAGATAGGATACATTATCTTATCCTCTATTATTAGCCTCAGAGTTAATGATAACACACTATTATGAGAAGTTAGTAACTTACCCAGGGCCACAGCACCATGTGTCTGGATGTGAACCCAGGAGGCCCGAGTGCCCACCATGAACCACTCCACCCTTCCCAGCTGATACCAGGCTGCTTTTGAATTTGTTCATCCCTAAGTGGAGCTGCTGGATCATCCTTGGTCCAACCTCCCAGCTCTGATGCTCTGCTGACCCAACCCGCACCTGGCAGAAGGTCATAGTGGATGGTCTGGCACTACCCAGCCATGGGCTGATTATTAAGTAAATCGAGGACTTGAGCTCAGACCAGAATGAGGACAAACAAACAAGGAGGGCAGACACGTGGAAGTCATGACTTAGGAGGGGGCTCTGCTCAAAACAGTGACCTGGCTAAAGGAATGATGTTATGCTAACCACTGTGCACCCCATTATGTTTCAGCCAAACTAATGAGGATAGGGACATGTTCAAGTCAGCCCAGACTAGTGTAGTCTAACGTGGACAGGTAAATTTCCCTGCATAAAAACTCTTGTCAGGAATTTGGGGGAATAGAGACCAATAGTGAGAGAAAAGATGAAAAAGTCTCTTGAGTGGATGTGGCCCCAAAAGTAAAATATAATTCATTGTGACTGGAATTTTCCATGGCTACCTGACGATGAAGCCTGATGTTCAGTTTTGAGGTGATGCCTGCTGTTCTGTGTGTTAATGCCCTTCCTTAGCATGTGACTCTCCATAAAGTGACATGCAGAGTCTTTTATTAGCGGTGCTTTGAGGGGATGAAGGAGTGGAGATGGTGTCAATCATGGAGAAAAACAATGAGGACGAGAATAATGGTGGCAGGAGATAAGACAAAGTTTAGGGGAAGCAAGAGGGATCCACAGAGACTTAGGTCCCTAGGAATGCTTAGATATGTTGGGTGAATGTGGCTTAATGGAATTTAACATATGAAAGGACAGAAAAATCCTACAATCTGAAGGACTAGGACACTCAGGAGGCTGACATGTGGGTTATTCAAGGTCAAACAAGAAGTTGAGATGAAAGACGGCGTAAAGTCTGATTTCCCCAGTGAAATACAGAGTAATAAAAGGAGACTCCTTAATCTCAAAATGAAATAGATTTTGGGAAGAAGAAGAGAGGTGAGGTAGAGTAGGGGTTGGAAGACCCCTACTTAACCCCTGGCAGGGGTTAGAAAACACAGCTCCACCTCAGATGTCTTAACAGGGGTCCTCAGTTCTGAGGAAGACCGGAACTACATGGGTTTTCAGAATCTTGCTCTCTAGTCCACGACAGGGAGAAGGGCTGACAAGAGTGGTCTAGGAGGTGACCTGGGCACAGGACTTTTAGGAGCTCCTCAAGGGGTCTAACGTGCAGCCAGGTTGGGAACCTCTGTCCCTTCGGGAGAGCCCCTGGGGGCACAAGGGGACTGGTGGTTCTACACAGACACATTTGGCTAAAGCTTAAAGCTGTCATGATGGCGGTCACGCTGGATTAGGTGAGCATCACGAAGTTAGTATTAGGAGTTTCAAGTGTGGATAAATACCCAGCAGAACGATCGTGACCTTCCTCGCATAAAATCTTGGCAGGAACTTTCCCAGAGAGAAAATCTGCACAGAGCACATCTCAGTTGCTGGACGGTGCCTCGGATCCCCTGCATCCAGATGAAGGCAGCTGAGCACAGCGTGACTGACTCAGAGCCCTGGGGAGGCTCCAGCTCTCCTCAGACGCCCCCTGCTCATATTGGGAATACAAGTCGAAAGCTTTAAAATTCACAGGAAGGAGATTCGACAATTATCTTATTGAGCCTCTGATGTTATAGAATTTTTTTAAAAAATCAAAATTGAGAAGGGAAGTGTCTGGCTTAGGAAACACAAGACTAGAGTGGGGTCTTGGGACAACCAGCCTATTACTTTCTGTTAAACCTGTCTGCCCTTCCAGTGCAGGGGTTAATATGTAGGTGGTGCTAGTGGTGAAGAACCTGTCTGCCAGTGCAGAAGACAGGGATGCAGGGGTTCAATCCCCGGGTGTGGATGATTCCCTGGAGGAGGGCATGGCAACCCACTCCAGTATTCTTGCCAGGAGAATCCCATGGACAGAAGAGCCTGGCAGGCTACAGTCCATGGAGTCACAAAGAGTTGGACACGACTGAAGTGACTTAACATGCACACACACCCTCAGGAGAAGTAACTGGGCTTAAATTCATATTCAAGTGTACATGACTAATATAAAAGTATTTTCTTTCCAGCAGGGTGTAACTGGGTATGATGAATAAAACTTTATAGAGACCTGAACATTGGAAGAGAGAGGGAAGTATCAAGACTGATGGGAAAAGTCAAAGAAAGGGGCCTGGGAAGGCGGGTGAGGGCAGACAGAGCTGATTTCACAACTTAGACTAGAACGGACCTCCAGAGTGGAACATGACTTGAACCTCCCTGTTGCCCATCCCCACCCCACCCTGGGACACTGTAAGAGGGAAAAGAATGCCTTTATGTTGAATATGTTTATGTGTGAACACATTTAAAATTAACATGTGCCCAAACCACCCACCTACCCAGAGCTCAGAGGAAGCTCCTAAAGGCTGGCCCTGAGCGACTCCATCCCATTACCAAGAATCACTGGCAAGTAAGGCTATTGCTACTTCATCCAAAAGGTTTTCAGTTACCTTCAGAGTCAACAGGAAATTAATCAGCAAGTAGAAAATTGAAAGAAGATCTGCATCTCACTGTAGGAGTCATTAAAATAAAAGCAGATTTGGCAAAAGGGCAAGTTTTTTTTTTTTTTTTCCTTAATCTCTCTTCTACTTTCTTAATAAGTTGAAAAATTCCAAAACTAAAAGCCTGAGGAACACAGGCTCCTTGGAGAACGGGGCACACAATGTCCTAGAACCTGCACCCCTCTGCTGCGCATGCCAGCCCAATGGTCATCCAAATAGCTCTCCCCTCAAGCTCTCAAAAAGCCCCTGGAAACCCGATCACGTGGTGACACGGTCTATTTAAAACTCCCTGGACGCATCTCAGGCCATATCTATGTCCTGTATTGTTTGACTTGCCTCTCCTCTGTAAGCTCTTGGGAGAAAAGAGCTTTTTTTCCCCTTGTTTTGGAATGATTTTATTTATTATTGTAAGCCTGGGTGGAGAATGTACTTCCTTGCTGATTGCCCTGTTATATAGATGTATTAAATAATAATAATAATACCTGGATGCAGCCGAGATCATAAAACTCTGCCTATCATGTAACCTTTTCTCTGCCATCCTGAATATCTGGGGAAGCAGCTTCCCTCTGTCTTCCTAATGGAAACTAGAAACCTGGAGACCCTAAGTCTGAGAACTGATATATGGAAGGGTAGCACGAAAAATGTTCTCTTCCATGAGCTTCTGACCTATTGATCTTTAAAAGTTCCCCTGTTCCCCTGCTGTAGAGTGGTTGTGAAGAGAATAGATATGGAATAAATGCATTTCACGTACAGTCTTGGGGTTGGAAATCACAGAAACCACCTCCAGTTGGCATAAGCAAACCACGACATTTATTGAAGAGCCAATGGTGTTTCTCATAGAACCAGGTCTCTGGGGTCTGTTAGGGAACTCAGGAATGTGCTTTTGATCTCTATTTGCCTCTCATCTTTGTTTTCTGGCCCCTACTTAATGTGAGTTTCATGAAAGCAAGAATTTTGTTTGCTCTTTTTCCTGCAGGCTCTCCTGTGCCTAGAACAGTACCTGGCATATTGTAGTTGCTTAGTCAGCACTTATTACCGTATTTCTCTGCAGAGCAGCTGCCTATGTTCCTCAGAGGGCAGTCACCCCTCAGTACCCAAATTTTCACTTTTGAATTTCAGACTGGTGTCAAATATCTATTCCAGATTGGTCAACTCCAGCCAGGGGATGGGATTTCTGAGCAAGTGTGATCGAGGCAGAGGTGCTTTTGCATGAAAGAGGCTCTTTAGAGTAAGGCAGACACCTTCACGTGTGTTTACAATTGGGCAGGTGGTTGTCAGGTAGCCTGTGGGAAGTGGAGATGTGGTAATTCCCACATGGGACTGTCTTTTGGTGAATAGCCTGTCAGAGGGGGGGCTCCATCTACTCCCATAACATGAAACTTTATTGCAGCTTTGCTGATATTGTTGTCAGCTAGTCTCTCTTTGGACATCTCCAAGGCCAAAGATGGCATTATTTTTCAAGAGTTGTTCACTCTGGTGTCTTAGATGGTAAAGAATCTCTTGAAATGCAGGGGACCCGGGTTCAATCCCTGGGTTGGGAAGATCCCCTGGAGAAGGGAATGGCAACCCATTCCAGTATTCTTGCCTGGAGAATCCCATGCACAAAGGATCCTGACAGGCTACAGTCCATGGGGTCGCAAAGAGTCAGACACGACTGAGTAACTAATGTACACACAATGATTAAGAAATTCTCCCATACATCTGTCTGACTTCAGTCTCCATTGGTTCTGACTTTGCCTTTCAGGAATGAGAGAGAGCAAATTTCTTCTCCATATAGCAATCCTTAAAAAAGTGATCTGAAGAGAGTGATCATGTCACTTTGAAGTCTTTTCCTTGGAGTGATGAATACATGCTGTCTGTGCAGTCATTACATTGTGTCTAGGATTGCTTTTCTCTGGTTCCTGAAAATGATCAAATCAGTGACTCAATTGTGGATGGGAGACAGGCCCTCAGACATAGGACTACATGATCTTGGTTCCCACCTGATAGATTTCATGTGTCTTTTCAGCTACCCTTAAAGAGTTTTCATCATTGGTGGCATCTCCTGCTTCAAGGAATACATGTCACCTGCTAAGGGGAGATGACTAAGGGAGCTGAAATTCATCAGCTGTTTAGTCTGGACCAGTGAAGATCTAACTGGTAACCTGGAGCTGTTCCCAAGCTATCAATATCTTTTACTAAATTTGTCAGCCCTTTATATCTTCTTTTTTCAAGGCTAAATAGACACATCATCCCTATCTCCTCCTTCTTTCTGTCTCTTTCTCTCTTTACATTTAATTGACATCATGTAACAAACATTAAAAGATGCTTACTCCTTGGAAGGAAAGTTATGACCGACCTAGATAGCATATTGAAAAGCAGAGACATTACTTTGCCAACAAAGGTTCGTCTAGTCAAGGCTATGGTTTTTCCTGTGGTCATGTATGGATGTGAGAGTTGGACCGTGAAGAAGGCTGAGCACCGAAGAACTGATGCTTTTGAACTGTGGTGTTGGAGAAGACTCTTGAGAGTCCCTTAGACTGCAAGGAGATCCAACCAGTCCATTCTGAAGGAGATCAGCCCTGGGATTTCTTTGGAAGGAATGATGCTAAAGCTGAAACTCCAGTACTTTGGCCACCTCATGCGAAGAGTTGGCTCATTGGAAAAGACTCTGATGCTGGGAGGGATTGGGGGCAAGAGGAGAAGGGGACGACAGAGGATGAGATGGCTGGATGGCATCACTGACTCGATGGACGTGAGTCTGAGTGAACTCCGGGAGTTGGTGATGGACAGGGAGGCCTGGAGTGCTGCGATTCATGGGGTTGCAAAGAGTTGGACATGACTGAGCAACTGATCTGATCTGATCTGATCTGAACAAACATTTATAGAATGTCAACTACTGGGGAATCTTCCCTGGTGGCTCAGATAGTAAGGAATCTGCCTGCAGTGCAGGAGAGCCAGGTTCGATCCCTGGATTGAGAAGATCCCCTGGAGAAAGGAATGGAAACCCACCCCAGTATTCTTGCCTGGGAAATCCCATGGACAGAGGAGCCTGGTGAACTATAGTCCTTGGGGCCGCAAAAAATGGGACACAATGGAGCAGTGAACACCAACAACTACTGGAGAAGAACCGCGTTGTTTGTTGGAATAACAGGTAAAGGATAAGACTTCTTTCCTCACAGAATTCACAGTGCAGCGAGAACGGTAGGGCAAGTAAACGGGTGATTGTAACCCAGGAGGAGTGCTGTGATAAAGGTATAGATAAGGGCGGTCAGCAGCATGCGGCAGGAGGGGCACCCAACAGGAGGCTGGAAGGGGTGTGGGGAGAGGGCTCTGGGAACCGCCTGGCAGAGGTGGGGCCTGACAGGAGTCTCCAAGGAGGAGGAGTCACCTGGATGAAGAAGGACGCCCGAGGGAGGAGGTGGTAGACCAGGCAGAGGTTTTGCCTTTGCAGAGCTGTGGAGAAGTCAACAGTGTTTCGTTCAGAGCGTGGCTGAAACAAAGAATTATGAGCACCAGAGTGGAAAGACAGATAGAGTAGAACAGGCATGGACTGTAACAGTTGGCTATTGCTTCATGACAAACCACCTCAACACCCAACAACTTAAGATAGTAAACTTTTATGACCACTCACGAGTCAACACATCAGCTGGAAAGTTCTGCTGAAGTGGCCCAGGCCTGTCTCATCTTGACTGGGCTTGCTCATGAGTCAGTTGGGTGGAAGTCTTGGTCTTGGATGGCCTCACTTGCACGCTGGCAGTTTGCAGGCTGTCAGCTGGGTGTCCAGATGATGTGCTTCTCATCATACAACAGGCTAGCTGGAGCTTGTACACACAGTGGTGCCAGAAAGAAAGTGGAAACACATACGACCACTTAAAACCTAGGTTTGGAATAGGCATGCCATCACTTCTGCCCCATGTTATTAGCCAGAGCAAGTCACAAGACCGCTTCATTCCAGGGACAGAGACATCTCTTGATGGGAGATGCTGCAAGGTCTTGTTGCAAAGGATGCAAATATAGGAAGGGGTGAATAACTGCAACCATTTTTCTAGCACAAGTAACATAGATGATTAGGATTTCTCTTGAAAAAGATGGGGAAACATCAAAAAGATATATTATTTCTAAGCTTTTCTTATTAATATGCATTAGTTTAATAATTAAATGTTATAAATTATATTTCATATTTTATTATTGGATTTTTATTATATTGTGTTGTTATTTATTTATTATATTAACATTTTTTAAAGTTAATTTTCATTTACACAGGTAACACTAAGCACATTCTGCCTTGAACATGGGATGTCAGATAAGGCTAAAGTCTCCTGCCAACCATGTCTTTGTGTGGTAGGATGGTACAAATGACATTTCTCTGGACACCACCCTCTGGGTCACCCTCCAGGGTGCTGTGGACCATTCCCCTGCATCCTTTGCCTCTGGTTGTCCAGCTAATTAGGAAGCCACGTGAATTTCTTTGCCCCTAGAACACAGTCTCTACTTCTTCACAAGAATTTCATAAGAAACCATGTCAACTGCCTCATGACATAGAGATCCACTGTGTCTACAACACTCCTTATTGGTTCTTGGTCTAGTAAACCTGTCAGAAAACAGACTGAGGTAGGGCTAGTCCAGCGTGGCTCTCTAAGTCACCTTTTGCAGCTCACTCATATCTCCTTTCATAACCCATTCTAGAAGGTGGCTCCAGTTCCACACTGAGGTGACTGGTGTGTTATTTGGGCATCCATGTCGAAGCGCTGTTTGAAACTTGGGGTATAGTGAGCCACGTTCTCGTCTCCTCCCTGGGTTCTCCCTGTTCACTGAGAGAAATTTCACCACAGCCCACCTGCTGATCTGAGTTAGACCCAGATACTTAGGTGAGCTCCTCTCTTGGCTGGTCCTCAGTTGTCACAGGTCAGTGTGCTTCAGTCTCCCTATCTGACATGGGAAAATATCAAGAAAGACAGGGAGAGACAGAGAGAAGGGAGGAAAGGCAGGGAGGAAGGGGAAAGGAGGGGAGAACTGAGTGTGTCTTCTGGTTCTGTCATCAGGTTTTTACTGCACCACATGCCCTATTTGACCAACTTCTAAAATTTTTGTGTTCATCCTGTTTAGCCTTGAATTAGATATGAAACTTTTTTGGGAATTTTTTCCTGAAAGTAATAAGAAACTGTGGTTCCATTTGGGGAGAAGAGCTGGGGCAAGCTTGTTGGGGGCTGTTTTTGTTTGGTGTTTCTCTCCACTGATTGAATTCTCTGGCATGCCGGAGAGACTCATCTAGAAAATGGAATGATGGAGCATGTTCCTGATTTTCTTAATTTCTCTCTTTTTATTAAAAAGGGTGGAAACAACCACTTTTTTGTTGTTTTTACAACAACAGCATATATATATATTAATACTTGGAGCATTTACCTTGTGACCGGCACTATGTAATGTATGTGCTCTATGTTTATTATCTTCTTTGTCCTATAACAACCTGCTTGGGGCGGGGGCTTCTTTTTTTAATTTTATATTGTAATATACTTGATTTATGATAGTGTGTTAGTTTCAGGTGTACAGCAATATGATTTAGTTATACATAAAAATATATCTATTCTTTTCCAGACTCTTTTCCTATTTAGGTTATTGCAGATTATTGAATTCCCTGTACTATACAATAGGTACTTGTTGATTATCTATTTTATATGTGCTGCTGCTGCTGCTAAGTCGCTTCAGTTGTGTCTGACTGTGCGACCCCATAGACGGCAGCCCACCAGGCTCCCCGGTCCCTGGGATTCTCCAGGCAAGAACACTGGAGTGAGTTGCCATATATATAGTGGTATGTATATGTTAATCCCAGCCTACTAATTTATGACTCCCTTCTCCCTTTCTCCTTTGGTAGCCATAGTTTGTTTTCTAAGTCTGTGAGGCTGTTCCTGTTTTATAAACAGCTCTCTCAGGCCAGTGAGCCTTAGTTTTCCTACTTTGACATGGGAATAATATCAAGCTCATTTGTATCATTTTTTAGATTCCACATATAAGTGATATCATATGATATTTGTCTTTCTCTATCTGACTTATGTCACTACTTAATATGTCCATCCATGTTGCTGCAAATGGCAGTTTTTCATTCTTTTTAATGGCTAAGTAATATTCCATTATATATATATATATATACACACACACACACACACACACATACGTACACACACACACACACACATATATGATATTCCATCTTCTTTATCCATTCCTCTGTTGATGGACATTTAGGTTTTCCCATGTCTTGGCTATGGTAAAAATTGCTACAGTGAACACTAGGGTGCATGTATCTTTTCAAATTAGAGTTTTCTCCAGATATATGCCCAAGAGTGAGATTGCTGGATCATATGGTAACTCTATTTTTAGTTTTTTAAGAAACCTTTATACTGTTCTCCATAGTGGATGTACCAAATTCCATTCCCATCCACAGTGTAGAAAGGTTCTCTTTTTAGGGAAGGACTTCTTATATACAGTTTTAAAGATAAGAAAATAAAGGCACAGGGCAGTTATGCAAATTAGCTAAGGCCACACAGCTACCAAGAGTCAGTGCCAGGATTCTCCCCCTGCCCTTCAATTCTATCCAGTTCCATAACGAAGGTTTTAGTACACCATGCGATGATGACTCCTTCCATCTTTTAATGGATTTTCTTTTAAAATCTGGGTAATCAGAGATGACATGGGCAACCATGTGACTTTTTGTGGCCACCCCTCCCAGTCCTGGACCATCTGCGTCAGGTGGGATTGTAGTCCGACTGTCTTCATGGGAATCTCTTAGCTTCTGTGTTTTCTCTGAACTCGGAGAATCCACCCTGCTAACGTTGAAGTCCATGTTGGACTGAGCTTATGCTGTCCTTCCCTGCTTTCCTCTGAGTTTAAAGAGTTTGCTCTTTTCTGCCTGGTTTCCCTTTTATTCGTAGCTAATTTTTCTCGACTGATCAAAATTTGGTGCAGGATAATGGTGCTCCTGCCCACTCCATTGTTCTTGCCTGGAGAATCCCATGGACGGGGGAGCCTGGTGGGCTGCCACCTATGGGGTCACACAGAGTCAGACACGACTGAGGTGACTTAGTAGCAGCAGCAGCAGCAGCAATGGTGCTCCTTATCACGTTTCCAACTTTCTGGGAGATGAAATCATCATAAGCCACGTTAAGAATTTTCTATGTTTGTTGTTGACCTTACCCCTGCCTTGCCACATAGTAAAATGCTCTGAGTCCTATATTAGTTACTTTGGGTTTTGTTTGTTTGCTCATTGTTAACCACAACTGAACTTTAAGTCTGGGAATGGTTTCCAAGTTTCTGGAAATAGTAGGTGGTTCCTCATCTCTCTGCTGTTGCTATAGATCAATTTTGGGGAGAAATTCAACCTCAAAACCCCTTTGATTCCTTTCTTTCACTTGCTTCTCCCCTCCCCCATATAAAATTAATGACTGTTCCCTCTTCAAAGTATCTCTTCCATCTTACTTTCATAACTACTTTTGCCACAATAAATAAAACAGGTTCAGGCTTTCAAAACATTTGAACCTACTGTGTAGCAATAACTCCTAAACTGGCCCATTCACCATGCAGATTTTCTTATCAGTATCCACCCCACCCTGAATGGTTAACCTAAACTGGTCATACTAATTGCATTCCTCATTCTAGTAACTGCCTCAGGAATGGGCCTGTGGCCTGATTCTATTCAAAGTGTGAGGGATGTCTATTACAGGCCTTCTATGAAAGGTTTCCTTGGTCCTAATAATTAGAAGAGTTGGTTTCTTTGTCTCTTCTGGATGTTCACATCTTGATGGGAGAACAGAATGTTGAGCAATCATTTGTAGATATTTCCCATGATATGCAATTTCAGCTGTCCAAATTTTAACATATACAGCATCCCAACAGATGCTTTAACTTCTCCCTTTCTGTTATAGGGAGAGATCAGCCTCTTTCCTTACAAACTTCACATGCTCTATCTTACTTTTGCCAAATTAACCACCCTAAAATACCAAAACCGTTATAACTTCAGTCCTCTCTTCCCTCTTGGAGGGAATTGAAAATGAAAAACCGGGGTCCAAGATGGTAAGAATCTGTACAAGTGTATAATGTTGTTATTGTCCATGCTTGCTATTTTTTTTTATATTATACCATGTTTGGGCATTTTGATTCATTCAACACATGTTTATTGAGCATATATTGTCAGGTGCTGGAGGTGCAAAAAAATGAATAAGCGTTTCTGCCATCAAGGAATTTACAGTCTAGTAGGGGCTTCCCTTGTAGCTCAGTTGGTAAAGAATCTGCTGGCAATGCAGGAGACCTGGATTTGATCCCTGAGTCAGGAAGATCCCCTGGAGAAGGAAATGGCAACCCACTCCAGTATTCTTGCCTGGGGAATCCCAGGGACAGAGGGGCCTGGCAGACTACAGTCCATGGGGTTGCAAGAGTCGGACATGACTTAGAGACTAAACCAACCAACCAGGGGAGTATGGCAGACACTCATGCCGTCCACTTAGTAGATAACCCCCATTCTTTCTTCTTAATGGAACCCCAGTTTTGTTCAGACAACAATATCTCTGGGCAGAGGGGATGATTCATAATTTATCTAGGAGTGAACATGTGAATGGAACTTAAGGGGAAGTCTACTGAGAATTTAGGGAAGAATTATCTTCCTGATGAAAGACACAAGCCAATCACCTACTTCCTTACTTCTTATGGTCCTGTTACAGAAGACCATGATGTGAGGAGCAGTGGCAACCATCTTGAAATTGAAGGAAAGACCAGTCAAATCAGAGATGCATGGGGTGCAGTCACCCTGTGCTATAACATCATTGAACTGGTGATCCAACTTTGGAACTGTGCATGTCCAGACTTAATTTTCTATAGGGTAATCAAGTTCCTTTCTTGTTTCAGCCATTATTAGTTGGACTTCCTCACTAAGACAAGGGAGAAAGCCATGCATAGAAGTATTTGAAATACAGTATAATACATGTGAGGGCTTCCCTGGTGACTCAGTGGTAAAGAATCCACCTGCAATGCGGGAGACACAGGTTCGATCCCCGCGTTGGGAAGATCCCCTGGAGGAGGGCGTGCAACCCACTGTAGTATTCTTGCCTGGAGAATCCCACGGACAGAAAAGCCAGTTGGGCTACAGTACATGGGGTCACAAAGTGTGGGCTACAACTGAAGCGACTGAGCATGCATGCCTAATATACGTGACGACTGAGTTATATGTGGGAAGGCAGTATACTTAGAGGTGCACAAAGAGAAATATTAGCCGTCCCTGAACCTAAGAATCACAGTCTAGGAGAAGCATCGTCAATGCGTATTTATAGTGCGTGGGATAAATGCAATGCTAGAAATGTTCGTGGAAAAGTGTAAGCACACCAAAGGCGAAAACCTGGCTCAGGCGTCTGCAGTGTTTGCTCATGATGGGGGTGAAGTTATGTATTTTTGGCAGGAGCACTGCAGAGGTCACCTTGTTCTTCCCAGCAAATCACATCGGTAGGTGCATAATGTCAATTTGTGCCATTACTGGCAATGGTAAATTGGACTATGAGGTTCAGGAGGTGTTTGGCAGGTTCTTATCATTAAATTCACCATTTCCCTTTATCATTAATAAGTATTTTGTGAGAAGATATTTTGAGACTCTGTAGATATATCATTATCAAACTTCTCAAACTTTCACTTACCAGTTTTAGCATCTATTGATGATTCTTGCTGAACTGCTTTTTATAAGGCTGTTTGTGAAGTGATTTTTAAAACTCTATTCCTTTTATATTTATTTTGTGGCAATCTATAATAGGGATTAGTTTTCCCTTCTACTTCATTTACTCCAATTATTCTTTAATTCATGTCAGTATGACTTTATGGATTTCTATTTTATTCAATAGATAATCTGTAAATATCATGTATTTTCATGCTCAAATTACCCTAGATTTGGCAGAGAGGGCCTCTTCAGACTTCCTTCTGTGCCTTATTCTCTGAGATTTTCTTATACAGTTTATGATACAAGAAAATATTCCATACTCATCTTGAAATTGAACTCATCTTGAACTCATCATGTCCCAGCCATGAAATCAGCCATTTCCTCAAGTCACTCTGCTTTAGTGAAGAACAGTGTGGTATTTAGAAACTAGAATCTAGGCAATAGGTGTATTCATTGCTACGGTGGTGTCATTGCTTCTGGGCCTTCTCAGTGGACATAAGGAATAGATAACGTGTATACACGTACCCATAAACATATAGAAGTAAAATATGTATCAGTAAAGATATAGGTATAAAATAAACCATGAGGTCATACTGAAACCTCCAACTCTAATCTAGCACAACTTTCTCTGACCATGAGAAATCTGGTCCCTTTATCCTCATTATATTTGCATTTTAATCCTATCATATACTAAGAGTAGTTTCATACTTAACCAAACCACTCACCTGTGGCAAACAGTTCAATTAACTGGAATTCATATTCATTTACAGTTCTTATTATCTTCATTCTAAGGGTATATAGTAAAGATACTGTGTTCAAAAATTGTTTAAGTCGGTTTTCCCTCTCCTTTGGTAAGACTGTCATTGATTTAAAAATACAGGTAAGCTTGTTTTTGTTTGTGTTTCATTTTTGGTTTTGTTTTCCTTATTCTTTTAAATTTTATCATTGTATACTTGATTTGAGTATAAAAATATAATTCCACAAATGAAAACTTTTCAGAAATATTCGAAGAAGTGTCACTCCCTTATTCTTCAAGAGTTAATGGTAGAATCGAGTACTCATCCCATAGGACTTCCCTGATGGCTCAGATGGTAAAAGAATCTGCCTGCAGTGCAGGAGACCTGTATTCAGTTGCTGGGTTGGGAAGATCTCCTGGAGAAGAGAATGGCTTACGACTCCAGTATTCTTGCCTGGAGAATTCCATGGACAGAGGAGTGGCAGGAAACAGTCCTTGGGGCTGCAAATAGTCGGAAACGACTCATTCTATAGGCTTCATTCTATAGACTCATTCAAAGGCTTCAAACGTTGAGCCAGGCCCTGAAGTCATGTCCAGAATCACAAGGCAGAGGATAGACTTCATGTGGGTTCTGAGTGTTTTTCAGCCACTCTTACTGAGATGATAGTTTTCATCCATTATGAGATGCAGGAATATATATATTCAACTCTATTAACTGCTGTATGTGGATTTGTGAACAGTGAGTAAACAGCCATGTTTATCTTGTTATTTCTGCTTCTATTCTAATGGTTTATTTACCCCAAATAATTCTCCTTTGACCTGCTAGCTGAGCTAAAAGGTGTTTTAAACACAAACCAAATATTATTAGCCTTGGGAATAAAAGAGTCAATAAAAGAGTCAAGCAAAATTTATTGTGTTCCCAGGCAGTTTGGAAATTCCCTTGTGGCTTATAGTAAACTACCTATTACCCATCAAGACTTTTGTAGGTTTTATCAGACGTGTCACCTTCAAAGGCCAGTCTCCCGCTACCAACATTTTGTAAGTTCCCAGATCGGAAGCCATCATTCCTGGGATACTTTATTGCCTTTCAGAAACCCGAAGGCAATACCAAATGTCAATTTCCTATGAGATAAACAGTCCCTTCCTCGAATTGTTTTCCCTTTTAACTTAACTCACCAAATTTCAATCAATTTTCTTTCCATTCAAAGATATGTGTTTTATGTTAACTCCTGTTTGGAAACCAGGGCTTGCTCCTCTGTTCCCTCAAGTCCTTCTCTGGTTCAGCAAATCTGATCTGACCCTCAGTCCCCACAGGCTCTGCAGATCCTTGGAACAAAATGCAAGGGGCACTGCAGGGTGCTTACCCTGCCGAGCACAGTCACTATGTGCTGGCAAGCTGGGGATCTAGATACTACTAAGAGCCACTGAAGGTCCATTTAGGGAAATCTGATTATTGACAGAGACCAGACAGGAACAGAGACTAGAAATCCTCAGCCACTGATTCTGCAGAGAGGCTTCTCTCTCCTGTAGAGGAGATTCTCACCAGCATGAACTCTGGCTGCTTCTTGCAAGGTGTACCTTTCCCAGTCACAGCCCACGGGGCTGGTACTCAGTCAGACCAGCAGTCTCAAACTGTACCCTGTGGTCCAGCAAATCAACAGGGCCACAAATGATTTTCAGTTCAGCCTCACATCTTTCCACATTTTCCAGCTGGATGGACAACAAGCCCCGTGAGGTTAAACGATGCAACCCTGGGTTTCAGAGTGAGTCAGTTGCTCAGCTATGCTGTAAACCGTGGGCCCGCTCAGGCTTCCAGGACTTTTCTCTAACCAGCACACCACAGGGTCCCTCTTCTGCAATCGGATCGGCTTGTCTGCAGAGAAATGGAATTAAGCTATTAGCAAGTGGTTTCTGACTCTTGCAGAAACACCAGCAACAATGGCCACTTCGACGTAACGTTTTAAGAGCGCTGTTTGTTTTGGCAATGTTTCACTATATTACACATTCCTGCCACTTAATTGTCCTTGTAAAGATCAACAAAGACCTTCTGAAGCAGAGCTGGAAGCTGTAGAACTCAGCCAAGCAAGTGTTTGTTAAAATGAGGAGGAAAGGGGGTTAGCTCTATATATTCAGCTGTACTCTGAAATGACACCATTTTCTCTACACCATCATCCATTTCCTGAACGTCTATATCCTGCCCCTACTGCCTTCAATTCTGAAAGTTCAAAAATATGTTCTAATTCTTGATCTTGTTATTATCAAACTGCTTCCTCTGACCTTCAAAGCTATTTGGCGAGTTCAAAGCACATATAAATTACAGCATCTAATATTTTTGTTCTTGCTCTTTTAAACATAATACAAGTCACACTATTAAATGATATTAATGATGATAGTGAACAAACACCTTATATATCTTAATATATCTTAAGAGCTAAGAGCTGTGTGGAGTATGGACCTAAACATGAGTCTCTCTCTCTTTCTCTCTCTTTCAGCAAAGGCAAGAAAAAGGAAAACACAGCTGTTGATACACATTTTTTTCTTCATCTTCCATGTGTAGTTTCTGGCCAGAGACTCAGGGGCAGATAGCAGTGGGTTTGGGGAATCAATTCCTGCCCTCAATGAGTTAACAACCCAACAGGATGGAGAGGTCATGCCAGTGTTAGAGATGGTTCAGATCTCTTAAATAGAGGCAGAAAAGTCACCCTGTGGCTTTCCTGGATCTTTGGAAATGTTGAAAATTAAAAATCAGTTTCTGAAGATCATCTTTAGGTATTGAACCATACTTTATATTTCTGGAAACATGTTCACATATGCTCTGTCCTCTGTGTTCTATCAAGAAACTCCTAAACTGGGTAGGAAACTATTTAATGAAAATGGGCCTATATTTACTATTTTAAAAAATGATATAATAAAATTCTCTCTTTTCCTAAAAGAAGCAGCAAGAAAAAAATTTTAACAGTGTAACTGAGAGGAAAGGATGTGTTTCCTGTGGCTGCTGTAATAAACTGGGAGACTTAAAAGAATAGAAATTTGTTCTCTCACATTCTGGAGTCTATAAACTTGAAATCAGTATCACTAGAAAATCAAGGTGTCACCAGGGCTTCCCTTCCTTCAGAAGCTCTAGGGGAGACTCTTCCCTGCTTTCCCAGCTTCTGGAGATTGTTAGCATACTTTGGCTTGTGACTGTATCACTCTCGTCTTCGAGGCCTGCATCTTCAAATCTCCATCTGCTGACTTCACATTGCTTTCTCCTCCCTCTGTGTGTCAAATCTGCTTCTGCTTCTCTCTTAAGAATACATGTGATTACATTCAAGGCCCACCCAAGTGATCCAGGGCTTCCCTGGTGGCTCAAACAGTAAAGAAACTGCCTGCAGTACAAAAGACTTGGGTTTGATCCCTGGGTCAGGAAGATCAGGAAATGGCAACCCACTCCAGTGTTCTTGCCTGGAGAATCCCATGGACAGAGGAGCCTGGCGGGCTATACAGGATAACCTTCCCATCTGAAGATTCTTAATCACATCTACAGAGAGTTTACCATATAAAATAATTTCCTCAAGTTCCAGGGGTTAGGACATGGATATCTTTTGAGGGGCCATTTTTCAGTCTACCACAGGAGGCTTGGAAAGTTTTTTTTTTACATAACAAAAGACTTAAGAAGAAGTAATTTATGAATAATAATATGTCATAGAATGAACAAAACCTTTGAAAATGAGGAAGTAGATAAAGAGGAAATACAAGGAGAGTTATTATAAAATAAGAACTAAAATATTTAATTTGGCAATCTAGAGAGACAGACTTCATAGCCTAGTAGTTAAGAGAACAGATGCTGGAATTTGACTGCCTGGTTAGAATCTGGCTCCATCATTTACTGGCTGTGTGACCTGGAATAAGTTACTTAACTTCCCTGTGCCTCAATGCCCTCATCTATACAATGGTAATAATAGTACAGACTTCATAGGGTTGTGGTAAAATGATTAAAAGACAATATATTTAGAGCATTTGAAAATGTTTGCCACTATTATTTTAAGAAAACCAGAAATCTGCAAGAGGAAGTATAAATTTAAAACAGAACAAAAAGGAGAAATGGGTGGAAGATATGAAAAGAGAACTTTTAAAATAGTTGACCAAGAAGAAAGAGTAAAAAGAAATGCTGCATAAATGATGTAAGATGAAAGATATTTTTTAAAAAGTAAATTAAAAACATTTGCAACCACAAATTTGAGGGGGAAATAGAGTAAATATGTTGCATATCAGAAAAAAGACCAAGACTGTAATTGAGGACACCAGGAAAATTGCAGAAAGCAGGAAAGAATGTTCCAAGGCTAACAACTCTTCTTTCCTTTATATATTTATGTGGTTGGTAGTGTATTTTTCAGATCTTCTATGTCTTTGCTGATTTTTTGGTCTGTTGTTCCAGTAATTGCTGAAAGAGGATTGATAAAATATCTAAGGTTGTGGAATTTTCAATTTTTCCTTTTAATTCTATCTTTTCTTATCTCATGAATTCTGTGATTGTTTTTACTTTCATATGCATTTATGATTGTTTACACCTTCCTCATTAATTGACCTGTTGTTATAATGGAACAGCCCACTTTATTTTTAATAATGCTTTTTGTCTTATGTATCAGTTTCCTGGGGTTAACTAAAAGTACCACAAATTGGGTGGTTTAAAACAACAGAAATTATATGCTCAGTTCTGGATGCTAGAAGTCCAAAATCAAGGTATCAGCAGGGTCCTTCTCCCTCTGAAGGCTCCAAGCAAGAATACTTCCTTTCCTCTTCCAGTTTCTTATGGTTGCCTGCACTCCTTGGTATTCTTTGGCTTGTAGATCTGTCAATCCAATCTCTGCCTCTGTCATTACACAGTCTTTTTGGCCCTGTCTTCATGTCTCTATGTCCAAATTTTCCTCTTCTTATAGGGACACTTCCCTGATAGCTCATGAGTTGGTAAATGAGTTGGTAAATGCTCAGTTCGTAAATGCTACCTACAATGCAAAAGACCTTAGTTCGATTCCTGGGTCAGGAAGATCCACTGGAGAAGGAATAGGCTACCTACTCCAGTATTCTTGGGCTTCCCTTGTGGCTCAGCTGGTAAAGAATCTGCCTGCAATTTGAGAGACCTGGGTTTGATCCTTGGGTTGGGAAGATCCCTTGGAGAAGGGAAAGGCTACCCACTCCTGTATTCTGGCCTGGAAAATTCCACGGACTGTATAGTCCATGGGGTCACAAAGAGTCGGACACAACTGAGTGACTTTCACTTTCATAAGGACACTGGTCATTGGTTTAAGTGAAAGTGTTAGACACTCAGTTGTGTCCGACTCTTTGTGACCCTATGGACTGTAGCCCACCAGGCTCCTCTGTCCATGGAATTCTCCAGCCAAAAATACCATTCCCTTTTCCAGGGGATCTTCCCGACCCAGGGATTGAACCCAGGTCTCCTGCATTACAGGCGGATTCTTTACCATCTGAGCCACCAGGGAAGCCCAGTAATGGGATTAGGGTCTACCCTAATCCACTATGACCTCATCTCAACTTGATTATATAAGCAAAGACCCTATTTCCAAATAAGATCGCATTCAGAGGCACCAGGGGTGGTTAGGACTTCAACATATCTTTTTGGGAAACAATTCAATCCACAACATTTTGGAATCTATTTTGTCCAATATTCACATAGCCACTGCAGTCTTCTTAGGCCTTTTATTTGCATAGTACGTATATTTTTTCCCATTCATTTACTATGAGCCTCTTTATGTCTTCAGATTTAAAGTGTGTCTCTTATAGGCAGTAGTTTTTAAGTTCTTTCTGACAATCTCTTTCTATTGATTAAATTGTTTAATCTGTTAATATTTAATGTGATTATTGATCTGTTTGGGTAGGCTAACCAAATATTATTGTTTGCTTTTTACCTGTTTCCTCTATATTTTAGTCTATGCTTTTCATTTATTGCCTTTAAAAATTATTTGAATATTTTAAATTTATTTAGATTTTCTTATTGGCTTTTTAGTTGTGCTTATTTGCATTTGTTTTTCTTAGTGGTTGACTATTAATCACTAGTCAACAATATATACTCTTAACTTTTCATAAACATAATAACATTTTGTGTAAAATATTGAAAACTTGCAAATATATAGAGCCATATCCACCTCTGCTCTGTCCTTTTTCTTATAGTTATGTGTATTACATATACCTGTATTATAAATCCCACAAGTCAGTGTCATACTTTTTGCATTTAACAGATTTATTTTTTTAGTTGAGAGAAAAAATACTTTCCATCCTTTTCTGAGGATCTAGATTTCCATCTAGAATCTTTTCCCTTCAGCTAAGGAACTTCCCTTAGCATTCTCATAGAGTAGATGTGCTAGCAATGAATTCTTAGTTTTCTTTTATCTGAAATAGTTTTTATTTTGTCATTATCTTTGAAGAATATTTTTGCTGGATAAGATAGTCTGTGTTGATAGTTTTTTTATATTTTTTTTTCTTACAGCACTTTAATGATGTCCCATTCTCTTCTGGCCTCCATGGTTTCTGATGAAAATTAATTTCTTAATGGGATTCTAATCCCCTATATGTAATGCATCATTTTTCTTTTGCTGCTTTCCAGTTTTGTCCTTTATTAGGACAATAGCTCAATAGTTTAACTGTGATGTATTTCAATGCTAGCACGTTTGTGTCTATCCTAATTGGTGTTGACAAGGCATGTTGAATCTGCCTAAGTTAAGTTTTTGTCTTTCAACAAATTTGGGAAACTTTTGACCATTATTCAAATATTATTTTCTGCCCTATTTATTCTCTCTTCTTCTTCTGAAACTACTGTATATTAATCATTTGATATTATTTGAGAGACCCCTTGCTCATTTTTTCAGTCTTTTTTCTCCTTTGTTCATCTACATAGATAATATCATTGAGTTATTTCCAAGTTTGCTTATTCTTTTTCTACATCTCCATTTGGTTATTAAATTCATTCAATAATTTAAAAATTTCAGCTATTTTTTAGTTCTAGAATTTTCACTCTTTTATTGTTTAACTATCTCTGCTAGTTTTCCTGTGTTTTCATGCTTTGGGAGCATATTTTGCTTTTGTTTTATCAAGAATAGTTAAAATAGCTGCTTTAACTTTCTTATCTGTTAGTTTCAACATCTGCTTAATCTCAGGGTCAGATGTAGTTCACTCTCTTTTCTCTTGAGAATGTGCTTCATTTTCTTGATTCTTTATATATCAAGTTATTTGTGAATGTGTCACATATTATGAAAGTAAAGTTATGAAGTTTCTGGTTGCCATTCCTTTTCTCTAGTGTGTGTTGTTGTCTTTGCTTTAGCAGGCAATTTCCTTGACTAGGCTTGGACTGCAAATTATGTTTCTTTGGGGTGGCAGCTCTAGTCTTGATTCAGATCATTTGCTGCTTTATTCTTTTCTATGTGTACTTGGTTCAGAGGTCAGACTGAGATATGGCTAGACAGGATGTAGGGATCCTTTCCCAGGCTCCTTTCTGTTCCCTCCCAGGATTCCTATACTCACTTTAGTAACAGCTTCCCAGCTTCACTTTTCTGATTCTGCAAGCCAGAAAGACTGTGGCTTTTTCCATTAGTACCCTGACCACTAGGCTGCCAGATGCCAAATGGACTGCATCAGTCTTGGCCTAAAAGCTGCAGAAAAGGGGAACTGACATCATAGCACTTCTTTCCTCTAAGCATTCACTCCCCACTATAGTCTTTCTGCTTCTGTTCCCTCTCCAGTGGCTTCAAGTAGTAGATTTTGTATTATATCCAGATTTTATCATGCAAAAAAGCAAAATGGCTGTCTGGGGAGGCCTTACAAATAGCTGTGGAAAGAAGAGAAGCAAAAACAAAAGGAGAAAAGGAAAGATATAAGCATCTGAATGCACAGTTCCAAAGAATGGCAAGAAGATATAAGAAAGCCTTCCTCAGCCATCAATGCAAAGAAATAGAGGAAAACAGCAGAATGGGAAAGACTAGAAATCTTTTCAAGAAAATTAGAGATACCAAGGGAGCATTTCATGCAAAGATGGGCTCGATAAAGGACAGAAATGGTATGGACCTAATAGAAGCAGAAGATATTAAGAAAAATTGGCAAGAATACACAGAAGAACTGTACAAAAAAGATCTTCACGACCCAGATAATCATGATGGTGTGATCACTGACCTAGAGCCAGACATCCTGGAGTGTGAAGTCAAATGGGCCTTAGAAAGCATCGCTACAAACAAAGCTAGTGGAGGTGTTGGAATTCCAGTTGAGCTCTTTCAAATCCTGAAAGATGATGCTGTGAAAGTGCTGCACTCAATATGCCAGCAAATTGGGAAAACTCAGCAGTGGTCACGGGACTGGAAAAGGTCAGTTTTCATTCCAATCCCAAAAAAAGGCAATCCCAAAGAATGCTCAAACTACCGCACAATTGCACTCATCTCACACGCTAGTAAAATAATGCTCAAAATTCTCCAAGCCAGGCTTCAGCAATACATGAACCGTGAACTTCCAGTTGTTCAAGCTGGTTTTAGAAAAGGCAGAGGAACCAGAGATCAAATTGCCAACATCCACTGGATCATCAAAAAAACAAGAGAGTTCCAGAAAAACATCTATTTCTGCTTTATTGACTATGCCAAAGCCTTTGACTGTGTGGATCACAATAAACTGTGGAAAATTCTGAAAGAGATGGGAGTATCAGACCACCTGACCTGCTTCTTGAGAAATCTGTATGCAGGTCAGGAAGCAACAGTTAGAACTGGACATGGACCAACAGACTGGTTCCAAATAGGAAAAGGAGTACGTCAAGGCTGTACATTGTCACCCTGCTTATTTAACTTATATGCAGAGTACATCATGAGAAATGCTGGGCTGGAAGAAGCACAAGCTGGAATCAAGATGGCAGGGAGAAATATCAATAACCTCAGATATGCAGATGACACCACCCTTATGGCAGAAAGTGAAGAGGAACTAAAACGCCTCTTGATGAAGGTGAAAGATGAGAGTGAAAAAGTTGGCTTAAAACTCAACATTCAGAAAATGAAGATCATGGCATCTGGTCCCATCATTTCATGGTAAATAGATGGGGAAGCAGTGGAAACATTATCAGAATTTATTTTTTGGGCTCCAAAATCACTGCAGATGGTGATTGCAGCCATGAAATTAAAAGACGCTTACTCCTTGGAAGAAAAGTTATGACCAACCTAGATAGCACATTCAAAAGCAGAGACATTACTTTGCCAACAAAGGTCCATCTAATCAAGGCTATGGTTTTTCCAGTAGTCGTGTATGGATGTGAGAGTTGGACTGTGAAGAAAGCTGAGTGCCAAAGAATTGATGCTTTTGAACTGTGGTGTTGGAGAAGACTCCTGAGAGTTCCTTGGACTGCAAGGAGATCCAACCAGTCCATTCTGAAGGAGATCAGCCCTGGGATTTCTTTGGAAGGAATGATGCTAAAGCTGAAACTCCAGTACTTTGGCTACCTCATGCAAAGTGTTGACTCATTGGAAAAGACTCTGATGCTGGGAGGGATTGGGGGCAAGAGGAGAAGGGGACGACAGAGGATGAGATGGCTGGATGGCATCACTGACTCGATGGATGTGAGTCTGAGTGAACTCTGGGAGTTGGTGATGGACAGGGAGGCCTGGAGTGCTGCGATTCATGGGGTGGCAAAGAGTCAGACACGACTGAGCGACTGAACTGAACTGAACTGAGAGGGGAAAGGGCATCCTTTGGGAGGGACTTATTCCATCACTATCCAAAACTGGAAATTCATTTCATCTGTAGGATTGTTTCTAACAGTAAAGAGTTGAAAACAACTTGAATGCTCATCAACAGAGAAAGACTAAAGAAACTGTGGTCCACCATCCTTTGAAATACTATGCAACCATTGAAAAGAATGAAATTAACCTAACTACTAAAAAGGAGAAATTACCAGGAAATACCCTTAGGTTTAAAAGCAAGTCTTGGAACTATTCATAGAGTCTGTATAGTGGGGACTGTGTGTTATAGTCTCCGGGGTCCTCACTTTAGGATCAATGCACTTATTTCTCCAATTACTAGGAGCATTGGCTGTTGAAAGGTCACAGTGGAGTTTCACTCTAAAGGAATTGCCTTTAGAGGAAAGGAGTCATGATTTCTTAAGTACATCCTCTCCTTAGGGGTAGCTGTCACTCAGTGACTGATTAATGCAAAAGTACAGTGGCTCAGTCCGTTTACCTTAAAGGTTGACTCTGAAGGCGTATCTGCAGTGCCCCCATGAGATTCGCTGAGACATCAGCTAGATTTGCATCATAGTTCACTTGTTCCTCTGCCAACCCCACTTCCTCACTCCCTTACAGGCCTTGTTCTATCAATTCATTCCCTGCCATTAAATCTCTTGCATGCAAGTCACCCTCTTAGAGTCTAATTCTTGGGGACACTGATCTAAGGCAGCCTAATCGTTGCCGATGGTGACTGCAGCCATGAAATTAGAAGACACTTGCTCCTTGGAAGAAAAACTATGGCAAACATAGACAGCATATTAAAAAGGAGAGACATGACTTTGCCAACAAAGGTCTGTATAGTAAAAACTATGATTTTTTCAGTAGTCATGTACGGGTGTGAGTTGGACCATAAAGAAGGCTGAGTGCCAAAGAATTGATGCTTTCAAACTGTGGTGCTGGAGAAGATTCTTAAGAGTCCCTTGGACAACATGAAGATCAAACCAGTCAATCCTAAAGGAAGTCAACCCTGAATGTTTATTGGAAATACTGTTGCTGAAGCTGAAGCTAATACTGTTGCTGAAGCTGAAGCTGCAATACTTTGGCCACCTGATGCAAAGAGCCAATTCATTGGAAAAGTACCTGATGCTGGGAAAGATTGAAAGCAGGAAGAGAAGGGGATGATAGAGGATGAGATGGTTGAATGGCATCACCGACTCAATGGACATGAGTTTGAGAAAACTCTGGGAGATGGTGAAGGACAGGGAAGCCTGGCATACTGCAGTCCATGGGTTCCCAAGCATACTGCAGTCCATGGGTTCACAGAGTCAGACACGACTGAATGACTGAACAACAACAAAACACAGTTCTGTAAGTTCATATATGTGTATAAAGGCAGAGGAAGCATTCTGGAAGAATATATGTGAAAACAACAATAATAGATAACTTTAAGGAAGTACCTGGGATATGGAGAGAGTATTCAAGAGATATTTCAATTCACGTGTTGTTTAATTTCTTACAAATCATTATATTTATGTATATTTGTGGAATTAAAAACAAAATCACAAAAGGGCTTCCCTGGTGGCTCAGATGTTGAAGAATACACCTGCAATTCAGGACACCTGGGTTTGATCCCTGGGACAGAGAGATCCCCTGGACAAGGAAATGGCAACCCACTCTAGTATTCTTGCCTGGGAAGTCCCATGGACAGAGGAACCTGGCGGGCTACAGTCCATGGGGTTGCAAAGAGTCTGACATAACTGACCAAGCACACACACACACATAACTACAAAAGCAAAAAATGACTCTCCATCTCTGTCTGCAGCCCAGATCCTTCAGAACCTGAGCTCTATGACTGTATACCCAACTGCTATTGTATGCCTCTACCTGGATATCCCTCAGAATCTTTACATTAAAGTCTCCCCCAAATAAACTCAGCATCTCCTCCTTCCACTTTTTGCCCGAATTTTCTCTCTCAGTGAGTGAGAACATCACCACTTACTTGGTTTCACCAACAGAGAGTATGGATGTCATTTTTGACTTTTCTTTCTACCTCACTGCTCCACTTCCCATTCATATTTAAGTTCTGCTGATTCCATCTCCTTAACATTCTCAGACCCTTCAGTTCTTTCCATCTGTTGAGTTCAGTTCAGTTCAGTCACTCAGTCGTGTCCGACTCTTTGCGACCCCATGAATTGCAGCACGCCAGGCCTCCCTATCCATCACCAACTCCCGGAGTTCACTCAAACTCACATCCATCGAGTCAGTGATGCCATCCAGCCATCTCATCCTCTGTCGTCCCCTTCTCCTCCTGCCCCCAATCCCTCCCAGCATCAGAGTTTTTTCCAATGAGTCAACTCTTCGAATGAGGTAGCCAAAGTACTGGAGTTTCAGCTTTAGCATCATTCCTTCCAAAGAACACCCAGGACTGATCTCCTTTAGAATGGACTGGTTGGACCTCCTTGCAGGTCCAAGGGACTCTCAAGAGTTTTCTCCAACACCACAGTTCAAAAGCATCAATTCTTCAGCGCTCAGCTTTCTTCACAGTCCAACTCTCACATCCACACATGACCACAGGAAAAACCATAGCCTTGACTAGACGGACCTTTGTGGGCAAAATAATGTCTCTGCTTTTGTATATGCTGTCTAGGTTGGTCAAAACTTTCCTTCCAAGGAGTAAGTGTCTTTTAATTTCATGGCTGCAATCACCATCTGCAGTGATTTGGGAGCCCAAAAAGATAAAGTCTGACACTGTTTCCACTGTTTCCCCATCTATTTCCCATGAAGTGATGGGACCAGATGCCATGATCTTCGTTTTCTGAATGTTGAGCTATAAGCCAACTTTTTCACTCTCGTCTTTCACCTTCATCAAGAGGCTTTTTAGTTCCTCTTCACTTTCTTCCATAAGGTTGGTGTCATCTGCATATCTGAGGTTATTGATATTTCTCCCTGCCATCTTGATTCCAGCTTGTGCTTCTTCCAGCTCAGCATTTCTTACGTTACCATTATCTTATTCAGGTTATCATCCACTTTGCCTGGATCATTGTTTTAGAATCCTGACTCTTCTCTTTGGCTCCAGTCTTGCTCCTCTTTAATCCATTCTCTGCATTCTGGCAAGGGCAATCTTTCTGAAACATTAAACTGTTCAAATTCAACAAGTAGGAGCCTGCGTAGAATCCTTCATATTCTTCCAGTTGCCATCTAACCACGTTATGGCCGTTTCCACATTGGGCCTGCGAGACAACCTGTACCCCAGAAAGAATAAAATGCCCCACCTCGAACTGGGAGACACAGAGAGCACCATTTGGGCTAGCTGGTCATGTCCAGTTATAGCCTTTGTTTGTGACTCCACTAGACCCTGTGGGTTCCAGTATGCCCATGGACTAACTGGAGAAAATTCAAAAAGGGGGCAGGAATGATGAGAGGAGAAGATATATGGAGAAAAGTTAAAGGGATATCTGTCTATCACCTATCTATCTGTCTATCTAGCAATCAGTCTATCTATCATCTATCTTTAGGTCATATCCTTAGATGGAGATAGAGACTGAAAACTCACTCTGTCTTAAAGTAGAAAATTGACTATAGACAGAGAAAGGGTGAGGATGGTTAAAACAAAACTCTCAGTGTACTGAGGAGGCCAGTTACCCCTGGGGTTTGAGATTCTTAATAAACCACATCTTGAAAATGCTGTTTGAAATTGCTTGAAAATGCTGTTAAAAAAACAGAAAATTTGGGGGTTTTTTGGGATGACATAATTGTAGATAGATTTTAATTTTTTTTAATTTTCATTAAAGTTATTTCAATATTTTCCATAAAATGATAATAATATGAACAGTTTAAGTTTTCTTTGTTTTATTGAAGTATAATTGATTTACAATGTGGTATAAACTGCATATACACAGTTTCTGGTGTATAGCAAAGTGATTCAATTATACATGTATATAATAGCTTGCATTTGCTAATCCCAAACTCCCAATCCATGTCTTCCCCTCTCCCCTCTGTCTTGGCAACCACAACTCTGTTCTTCATGTCTGTGAGTCTGCCTAAAAGAAGGTTTTTTCAAAGTGAAACTTCCAGATTTTTTTTTCATTATATTATTTATATTATAGAAAAATTTTGAATATATATAGAAGCATAGAGAACAATATGTCAACTCTCACAGATGCACCACTGAGTCTCAATGATTAGTCTCTGTTTGCCTGTCTCCTTTGATGTGTCTCCCTCATGCTAGTTGTTAGGCTGTTACCTCAGCTCCAGGCCCACCTTTCATGTCCTCGTTGAAAATCTGGGACTCTTCAAACCTCATCTCTGCTTCACCAGTTGGCTCCCTGTTGGCCACAGTGTTGGAGGGAGACTGAGGTTGGAGGAGGAAGGGACTTGCCTCTTCCTGTTGGCTTCCTGTCAACACCACCACCGTTTCCTGAGGCAGTAGCCCCTTTCCAGACTGACAGTGGTATTTAGTTGCAGTTTCTCCAACATTCACACAACCAGCCTGTTGCCCTCTTCAAAGGCATCAGCCCCAGTTGCCAGAGTACTTGGAGATGGGGACTTTGGCACCCCTCCTTGAGCTCAGACACTAGAGATCCTCTCAGAGGTCTGTGCTCCAGCTGAGTAGGGACCTTTTGTCAAGCCTTTAGGTTGCCAAGTGCAACCACTTCCCTTTATTCCCCAGCCTTAGGGCAGTAACTACTTCCTTCAATTGCTACGTTAATGATATCTTAGGTTTTCTTTTTGCCTTCCAGTGACCTGGTTAATACTTCTTTCTGTTAAATTCTCTGTTAACAATACGTGGAATGGATTCTGTCTCCTGATAGGATCCTGACTGACCTACCCCTTCCTCCTTTATTTTAAAAGCAAATTCAGACATTATGCCATTTCATCTCTAAGTGTATGTCCAACTTGCATACATTTAAAAAAATTAGATAACCACCATGGCATTAACAAGCAAAGTTAACAGTAATTCCTAAATGTCATTTAATAATTAGTTTGCATATAAATTTCTTTGATTGTCTCAGCGACCTCTGAGATCTTCATAAGCATTGTTCACAGATGGCCTTGGAATCCAGGGAGGGAACAGGAACAAGGGACACGGAAGGTTGGGTACTGCTCCAGGTGGGAATTCCTAAAGAAAAAGAAAACCCCTTTCAGTTTCATTCATCTTAAGGCTATACCTGGGGTACAAAGGAGTCCTGGGAGAAGACAGGCACTACTTTTTTTTGGCTGTGCCAGATCTTAGCTGTGGCATGCAGAATCTTTAGTTGAGGCATATGGGATCAGTTCCCTGATCAGGGATTAAACCGGGGTGGCCTGCATTGGGACCATGGAGTCTTAACCACTGGGCCACCAGGGAAGACAGGCACTTTAAGGGCAGACAGGGTAGTGGGAGGCCCTGGAGATCAAACAGCAAGATTTGAGTGTGTTGGCCAAAGCATTATCAATTGACTGCCTTTGGCCACTGCCTCCTCACCACCATCCAGTACTGATTACATAAGTGAAGGAAGTATCTTTAGGTCACAACTTTACTAAGAAAGAAAAAAAAAAAAACAAAACTGCCAAGGTGGGGCAGGTCAGAGGAGACAGAGAACAAGGGCATGCTTGGAGTTCAGCTGAATGCTTCAGTCAATTCAGTCCACGATGGGATTCAGCTCCTGGCAGGGACTGCTTTCCTGGCTGTCCCCTTCATCCCGCCATAAATCTTCATCACTTTCCCAGGAGAAGCACCACCATGGCCAAGTGGTGGTTTTCATAATGAAAGTTTCAGTGATTTATTTATCTTTCCAAGATTCTCCAAACACAAGAAACTTAGTTGGACATGTCTAAATACTGTCAGTCATCGTAGCCTTGAAGACCTCCATACTCTGTGTTTAGAACACAACTAAAATTAATGACACAATAAAGATGCCAAAACTCTGGTCTCTGATAAAGGCAAGGGGGAAAGCAGTGAAAAATAGCTGTGTGCCCTTCGTAGTTGTGTTGAATTGTATTTCAGTTTCGAAGAGGGGGTCTTGTTAGTTTCGAGGGGACACACAGAAAGGAAACACATTGGCCACTTTCTTAGGAACACTCTCTTGAGCCCCCAGGCCACCCTCATACCAGACAGGGAAAACTTGGTTTACAAAGAAATATTTGTTAATAATCAATGCTAGTAATCAAACCGCAGTATGATATTTACATATCATCATGTTCTCAGCAACTCAAATTAGCTGTCAAACAACTTGGTTAAAACAGCACTGAATATTTCTCTTGACCTTGAAGTCCCAGGCTATCCCAGAATGTGTTTTTTTTGGTTATTTTCCATGAACTTTGCAGGCACAGTAACTGTGCAAGCCCAGTAATTGTGCAAGCCCCATCTTTGGAAGATCAAGCTACATTGTGCTTCATCTCAACCACAGAATTCACCAGAAGACCAGGAGAGAAAAAATGAAAATTCTACTTTTGCTCTGCTGCTTTTAGTGAGAGGAACTGGTTAAGTCAAACTCCCTAGTATCTGAGTTTCCTCAGATACTATCTGTTTTCCTTCCAGGGTTATCACAAACATGAAATAGGAGAGTCCTTTAAAAACTGTAGATGACTTATGTATCGGGGAGGTCGTCTCTGAATTATTTAGCAATTTATGGAAGTCTTAAGATTGCTTCTGCTTAGGACTTTGGGAAATTCTTCAACCTTGCCTTGCCACGATTTAGTCCAAGGAGAAACAAGATCATTAATTCCTTTTTCTCTCTCGGAAGAAAGTTGTGGAAGAGAGATATTAACTGGGAAGACCTTGTAAATTTTGGATCTCTTTTGGAAATTGTTACCAGTTACAGTAGCTGAAAAATCTTGAATTAGTGAGAAATCACTTATACACTTTACAAGCACAATCCCTCAGCTTCATGCACCAATCACTGTCTGCTGAATTTAGTACCATCTCAGCTGTCTGTGGGAGTACTTGGAGGCCCTGCAGAAGCCAGCCTGAGTCTGTCTGCTCTTTTCTCACTAGTCTATCTGTTGCTTTAGCATCTTCACAGCCCAAAGCCCTGTTGAACATCGCTGGAGCTGGTTTCTGCAGCCTCTCCCTTCAAATGTTCCTTCTCCCCACTTTGCTTCTCCATATTTAGCTCTCCTTGCAGAAAGAGTCGGAGAAGGCAATGGCACCCCACTCCAGTACTCTTGCCTGGAAAATCCCATGGACAGAGGAGCCTAGTAGGCTGTGGTCCATGGGGTCACGAAGGTCGGACACGACTGAGCGAATTCCCTTTCACTTTTCACTTTCATGCATTGGAGAAGGAAATGGCAACCCACTCCAGTGTTCTTGCCTGGAGAATCCCAGGGACGGGGGAGCCTGGTGGGCTGCCATCTATGGGGTCGCACAGAGTCGGACACGACTGAAGCGACTTAGCAGCAGCAGCAGAAAGAGTAGACTCATGCAAACTGATGTGTTTCATGACTTAACCGAGTCTGATTACTTGGACTGAATACAGATGATGCTCCAGAGCCTCTTCATGTGGCACATGGCACCGGAAAGCCTGATGATGAGGAGTCAGTCTTTGGACTTTCAATTTGGTACCATTTGTTGTTACATTAAATCCATACTGTTTTTTTTTTAATGTTTATCTATTCATTTATTGGCCATACCTCACAGCTTGTAGGATCTTAATTCTCTTACTAGGGGTTGGACCCAGGCCACAGAAGTGAAAGCACCAAATCCTAATGACTAAACCACCAAGTAACTTCCTCCATACTATATATTTTTTTTAAAGAAGAAAGACTTTTTCCAAAAAATACATACTTTAGTTGATTGATTGATTTGGCTGAGTCAGGTCTTAGTTGCGGCACTCAGGTTCTGTAACTGCAGTGCATGGGCTTCTTCTCTAGCTCTGTGGCATTGGCTCTGTGGTTGTGGTGTGTGGGCTTAGTCGTCCCAAGGCACGTGAGATCTTACCTCCTGACCAGAGATGGAACCTGGGCCTCCTGCATTGGGAGTGCCGAGTCTTAGTCCCTGGATGACCAGGGACATCCCTACACCTTCTTGCTTGAAGTCCCCTCCCAGTGTCTGTGGTACAGAACTCTCCTGGGTTTCCACCTACCCTTCTGTACCTCTGTTCCTCATCTCTTTTCAGTTGTTCTTTCCCTGCCCTTTTCTTAAATAATTCTGTTCCTCATATTTATGCCCCAGGACCACTTACTTTTCTCATCCTATATTCTTTTATAAAAAGATACTCTCAGTTGTGTTCATGTTTTCAGTTACCATCTATTTGCTGTTGACTCCCAAATTTATATTTCCAGCTTATATCTCTCTTTTGAGTTTCAAACCCATATAGCCAACTCCCTACTAAAATGATGAGTTCCAAAGGCAAGGCATATTCAACATGCTTGATAATGAATCCATCCAATTTTCTCCCAAAATGTATTCCTTCTCTGTGTTTTCATTATCTATGCAAGAATTCAATCAGAACTTTGATGTTTCAAAGGATTGTGCTTTTTATATGGTGGCTGGCTTCCAACAGTCAGGAAACAGAAGCTGCCAAGCCAGTTAAGGGTTATGTCTGTAGCTGGTGCATCATCACTTCTGCTAAATTATATTGCTCAAACCAGTCCTAAGGTTCACACAGATTCAATAGAGTGGAGACATTGGCTACCTCATTATGAGGGAGTGTCAAGTTCATATTGCAAAAGACTATGTGGAGTGGGAGGTATTATTGTGACCATCTTTGGAAAATGCAATTTGCAACTACGGCAAAATCAGAAATCAAATTCAGACCCGACAAACTGCGAAGCCAAAGCACTTAATCATGAAGTTACATTGCTTCACATGTTCAGAAGTTACGTTGCTTCACTGAAAAATGACTGAAATAAAGAAATATTGGGACTCCTCAATCATTAGTTAATTATTCATTCATGTAGTCATCCAATATTGTTAACAACAAACTCAGGCATTGTTTGGGTGTGCACAGTATTGTATAGCATAGACAAGTCACTGGTCCCCTGAAGCCTAGAGTCTATTCTTCCAACATTGCATAAGTAGTTTCCTTTTAAATCAAAGGAATGCGAATCAGTTGTTTTTAAGGAGCAGGAACAATCCATTTTTGATCCTTATGCAATGTTGGAATGAAGCCCTACAGGGAACAAAGGCCTACAAAGAGTTTAAAATTGAAGCTTGACCCAGTCAAAGTTTATAACATCATAGAATGTTTAGACCTTTTGGTGTGGTGTGTATACAGGGGAGAGTGTACATTTTAAATATTTACAGCTGATGAATATTTTTCAGTATATGACAGTACTTGACACATAGCAGCTTGTAGGAAAAAAATGCTTGAATTCAACATTCAAGTGAATTAATTACACATCCTGTCCCAGGGTCAAACAGTGGTGCTGGCTACATGGCCAACATTTGGCAGGCCAATTGCCAAAACAAATCAGTTGGATCACTGTGCAATCCAATTCCCTCATTTAAGACAACTGGAACAATAACAATGAAATCAGATTGACTCTATGGAAATCTAATCAATTGCTCCACAATCAGATATAACAGCTCTCCAATCAAATTAATTTTATTTGGTTTAGTTAAGTGACATAGGCACAACATTCATAGGGTGCCTGTTCTCCCCTCATAAACAGCATGACTTAATATCAGCATTTGAAGGGATCCTAAAGGCTCTGATTGTATGCTTTTCATGTGGGAAAAGAGCAGAGACAGCCCACAAAGTCACTAAATCAAGGTGGTGTGTCTCTCTGCGGTGCTCAGTGTACCTTCAGATTTGGAGGGGGGTTATTAACAAATTTAAATGAATACAGATGCATCATGGAATATGTATTACTCAAGATAGATCGGATTATGCTGTGATAACAAACAATTTCCAATCTTGGTGACTTAAAGCAAAAAAGCTTATTTCTCATTCACAGAACACATCCATGACAGTCAGCTGGGGCCTATGTTTCATGTTTTCATTATAGGATCTCTGTAAAACTTTGCCTGTTGTCTTAGGGGAGGAAAAGACAACTATAGCAAATCATGATTAGGTATTAACACAGTCATCTAGGGGGCTTTCCCCGTGGCTCAGTGGTAAAGAATCGGTCTGCAATGCAGGAGACACTCAGGAGCTGTGGGTTCGATCCCTGGGTTGGGAAGATCCCCTGGAGAAGGGAAAGACAACCCACTCCATTATTCTTGCCTGGAGAATTCCATGGATGGAGGAGCCTGGCGAGCTATAGTCCATGGGGTCACAAAGAGTCGGACATGAGTGAGAACCCCCTCCAACACACACACAGCCATCTGGAATGGCCCCTATCATGCCCACACACACCTCACTGGCCAAAGCATGTTAGAGAGCCCCACTCATCTTCAAAGAGGGGCAGGATAGTGCAATCCTACTATGTGTCCAGAAGAACTGGAAATATTTTATGAGCAGTATTAATATCTACCACAGAATGGGATGCAAATTCCATGTACACTTCAGGATAAAACACAAGATTTTGAAGAAGTTTCTTGCAATCCATGTGCACCTACTCAGATGTTGATTGAATAGGGGAATCCTAGAGAAGGATACATACATGCCTAAAGTTGTTAGTGAACCAGGCAAACCAAAAGCTGACAAGACCAGGTTTGTAACCAAGAGTTTATCCTCAAGGCAGTCAGTCTAGAAGGCAGGAGGGCAAGACTCAGATCTGCCTCCCCAGAGGTGAGGGGTTTGATATGCTTATGGGATAAATGAGCCAGGAGGTCTTAGGCAAGAAAGGGGACTGGAGGTGGGGAAAAGGTGAACCATTGTTCTGCATGTCTTCATGGGATGCATGTTCAAAAATGGAGGTGCGCAGCATGACCTGAAGATGGAGTTTTTAATCCCTTTGACATCAAAAGGTCACCCATCAGCCACCGGGGCAGTCCTAGCTTTGGAGTCGGTGGACCCAACCAGTTTTGACCTGTTTGAACTGGGCAGGAGCTGACTTCAGTTTCTGAAAAACAAGCCCCTGCCCACTGCACACCCCCATTACTGTAGAGACCCATATGTGGAAGACTTTATCTATAGGGGTGGTTAAGAAATCTGGTTATAGGTTACCTAGGTTACATGAAGCTTGGAGGATATGCAATTAAAGAAAGAAGAAGAAGAAAAAAAAAAACCCCAACTTGCTCAATTAGCAAAGGCATGTTAAAAACAGAGGGGTTTTTAACTATAAGCAAGGTGAAAAGACAGCCTTCAGAATGGGAGAAAATAATAGCAAATGAAACAATGGGCAAAGAATTAATCTCAAAAATATACAAGCAACTCTTACAGCTCAATTCCAGAAAAATAAACGACCCAATCAAAAAATGGACCAAAGAACTAAACAGACATTTCTCCAAAGAAGACATACAGATGGCTGACAAACACATGAAAAAATGCTCAACGTCACTCATTATCAGAGAAATGCAAGTCAAAACCACAATGAGGTACCATCTTACGCCAGTCAGAATGGCTGCAATCCAAAAGTCTACAAGCAAATGCTGGAGAGGGTGTGGAGAAAAGGGAACCCTCTTACACTGTTGGTGGGAATGCAAACTAGTATAGCCACTATGGAGAACAGTGTGGAGATTCCTTAAAAATCTGGAAATAGAACTGCCTTATGACCCAGCAATCCCACTGCTGGGCATACACACTGAGGAAACCAGAATTGAAAGAGACACGTGTACCCCAGTGTTCATCGCAGCACTGTTTATAATAGCCAGGACATGGAAGCAACCTAGATGTCCATCAGCAGACGAATGGATAAGAAAGCTGTGGTACCTATACACAATGGAGTATTACTCAGCCATTAAAAAGAATACATTTGAATCAGTTCTAATGAGGTGGATGAAACTGGAGCCTATTATACAGAGTGAAGTAAGCCAAAAATAAAAGCACCAATACAGTATACTAATGCATATATATGGAATTTAGAAAGATGGTAATGATAAACCTATATGCGAGACAGCAAAAGAGACAGAGATGTAAAGAACAGTCTTTTGGACTCTGTGGGAGAAGGCGAGGGTGGGATGATTTGAGACAATAGCATTGAAACATGTATATTATCATATGTGAAACAGATTGCCAGTCCAGGTTCGATGCATGAGACAAGGTGCTCAGGGCTGGTGCACTGGGATGACCCTGAGGGATGGGATGGGGAGGGAGATGGGAGAGGGGGTTCAGGATGGGGAACACATGTACACCCATGGCTGATTCATGTCAATGTATGGCAAAACCACTACAATATTGTAAAGTAATTAGCCTCCAATTAAAATACATAAATTTAAAAAAACTTAAAGAAAGCTAAAATACAGGGAGAAAAAAAAAAACAGAGGGGTTTTTAATAAGCCACTCCCTTATCTGATGTTTGGTAAGGTACACTCAAGGACTTCTATGAAGGCACAAGCTTCTATTAACCCTATGGGACACATTTCAAAGTACTTCATTTTATCTTAAAATGTATAAATGCACATTCATTCCCTTACCTTTTAAAGTCAGTCTAAATGGATATCTAGGAAAATGGATTTCTTGACTGAGATTCCTTACAGCCTAATGTCCCTGAGTGCTTTCTCTATGTGAGAATCTAAAGCCATAGGCTTTCTTGGGTTTCAAAATCACTGCAGATGGTGACTTCAGCCATGAAATCAAAAGATGCTTGCTCCTTGGAAGAAAAGCAGTGACAAACCTAGACAGCATGTTAAAAAGCAGAGACATTACTTTACTTAAAAGGTCCTTCTAATCAAATCTATGTATGGTTTTTGCAGTGGTCATGAATGGATGCGAGAGTTGGACCATAAAGAAAGCTGAGTGCTGAAGAATTAATGCTTTTGAACTGTGGTGTTGGAGAAGACTCTTGAGAGTCCCTTGGACAGCAAGAAGATCAAACCAGTCATTCCTAAAGAAAATCAGCCCTGAATATTCATTGGAAGGACTGATGCTGAAGCTGAAGCTCCAAAACTTTGGCCACCTGATGTGAAGAGCTGACTCATTGGAAAAGACCCTGATGCTGGGAAAGATTGAAGGCAGGAGGAGAAGGGGACAACAGAGGATGAGATGATTGGATGGCATCACCAACTTGATTTTTAATTCAATTATGTACTTAGAGTAAGTACAAAAGGCACAAACAGGTTTGGGAATGATACAACTCAAATGGAGGCAACAGAAACGCAAAAGCATAGCAAACAGCATACAGGCCACTAGTCTCAGGACATAAGTTTGGGCAAGCTCTGGGAGTTGGTAATGGACAGGGAGGCCTGGCATGCTGCAGTCCATGGGGTCGCAAACAGTCGGACACAACTGAGCCACTGAACTGACCTGAAAGCCACAGGCAAAGGGATCTGAGTGAAAAGTCCTTCAGGATGTTTTAGAATTCTTGTACCATCTTCATCGTCTCTTACACACATTATTTGGAAGCAACTTTCAAATGAAACTTCTTGCATTTAAAAAATATTTCCAAAACTTTTAACTTGCCTTTTCAGCATTAAAATAAAATGCTGAAATAGTGAAAATAAATTCACTGTTTATTTAAAAAAATTGACATACAGATACGACTCATCCTTGCATATCTACATCAGGATAGTTTTCATAGAAACAACAGCTTTACTTCTTTTTCCAATTATATTCTATGCATTTACATAAATTTTAATTCAGTTATGTGCTTAGAGTGAATACAAAAGGAACAAACAGGTTTGGGAATGATACAACTCAAGTGGAGGGAACAAAAGTGCAAAGCATAGCAGAGTGTACACAGGCCACTAGTCTCAGGCATTCCTGATCAGCAGATAGCACATTTTCAATAACAAATGGAGGGTGCTTGATGATAATCTTATAACTCTTAAAAGACCTTGTACTAAACTTCGGGTGGAAAAGTCCAACATCTTCATATCGCAATTAATGATCCTATAGTCCAGAGCCTGTAAACTACTTAAATTCATTTATTCATTTGTGAATTCATCATTCACTGATACATTCATAGACAATAGAGTATAGTGGATAAATACACAGATTCTAGCACCAGACAACTGCCTGGATTTGAATTTCAGTTATGCTGTGTGACCTGTGGCAACGCTCTTCACTTCTCTTTTTCTCAATTTCCCTAACTGTAAAATGGGAGAAGAGGACCTACCTCACAGGGTTGTTATCAAGATTAGATGAGATAATGGATTTAAGTGCTGTTTAAATGTTGTTAAGTCGCTTGCTCAGTCGTGTCTGACTCTTTGCGACCCCGTGGACTGTAGCCCACCAGGCTCCTCCGTCCATGGGATTCTCCAGGCAAGAATACTGGAGTGGGTTGCCATTTCCTTCTCCAGGGGATCTTCCCAACCCAGGGATCGAACCCAGGCCTCCCGCGTTGCGGGCAGACACTTTAACCTCTGAGCCACCAGGGAAACCCAAATGTTACCTTATGATAAATGCATACATTGGATGACTATTTGCTGAGTAAATGTTGTTTAATCGCTAAGTTGTGTCTGACTCTTCTGCGGCCCCATGGACTGTAGTTCTCCAGTCTTCTCTGTCCCTGGGATTTCCTGGCAAGACTAACTGGAGTGGGTGGCCATTTCCTTCCCCAGGGGATCGTCATGACCCAGGGATCAAACACGAATGTCCTGCATTTGCGGATGGTTCCTTTACCACTGAGCCACTAGAGAAGCCCACTGAGTAAATACCATGTGTCAAGTTTTGGGTTAGTGATGGAAGAGAGAAAGGTGAATGATAGCACAGTCATTTCTCTTGTAGGGTTAATAGTTTAATGTGAAGAGGCCAATATTACATAAGTAAGTTTTGAAATAATTAGGTACAGTTAGTTACATTTTATGAGGAAGTATGGATGACTTCTTAAGGAAGTCATCTGGTGGCGCAGTGGGTAAGAATCAGCCTGCCAATGCAGGGGACACACGTTAGATCCCTGGTCTGAGAAGATTTCACGTGCTGCTGAGCAGCCAAGCCCATGCGTCACAACTACGGAACCGCGCGCCCCGGAGCCTGAGCTCTGCAACGAGAGAAGCCGCTGCAATAAGAAGCTCCAGCGCCACAACGAAGACTAGCCCCCACCCACCGCAACTAGAGAAAGCCCGAGTGCAGTAAAGACCTAGCCTAGGGTAGCCAAAAAATTATTAAAAAAATAAATAAATACATGAAATAAACACCAATATCCGTCAATTATCTCTCATCATTTCTGTGCATCAGTATGGAAGTATGGAATGAGCCTTTCCTCGCCACATCTTCAGATATTAGTACACTCTGGCACATACTAAGTTCAACAAAATATTTCTGGAAGGAATAATGAATAAATAAATATATGAATTACCCAAAAAATAATACTCATTCAGTGGATGAGGAAGTACTGAAACTAAAGGCATGTCGTTTCTAGTGTTTCTAGTTCACTAAGATGCCTTCCTTAAGCAGGTTTTCTAAGATTTAAATTTAGATAACTAGATTCAGAATGTTATTTTTTATATGATATCAGCACTATACTTACACACGTAGGAAAAATGCAAGTAGAGCATCATTATACATTTGAACCATTATTTTTATGTGCTTCAAAATGAATTTCTTTATTGGTAGAATTTTAACTTTCTGAACTGTAGGAGTCTTTTAACTAGCGGGGGACATTATTGAATGGTAAATGAATGCTAAAATGTAAAATGTTTTGTTGCCTCCAAAACAACCGAACAGACCCACCATTTAGCAGATCTCTGAGGCCTTCTATAACTTTGAAGACAAACTCATGCAAGAAAAGTTGGGTCCTGTAGAATTCATGGAGGAGAAGGGGAGGGATGCACCATTCCGGGGAGCACAGTTTTAACAGAGAGTTTACTCCCTACTGGGGCTTCCTTGGTAGCTCAGCTGGCAAAGAATTCGCCTCCTGTGCAGGAGACCCTGGTTTGATTCCTGGGTCAGGAAGATACCCTGGAGAAGGGAAAGGCTACCCACTCCAGTATTCTGGCCTGGAGAATTCTAAGGACTGCATAGTCCATGGGGTCGCAAAGAGTTGGACACGAGCTACTTTCACTTTCACTTACTCCCTATAGGGTTTTCCTGGTGCCTCCGATAGTAAAGAATCTGCCCATAATGTGGCAGACCAGGGTTCGATCCCTGGGTCAGGAAGATCCCCTGGAGAAGGGAATGGCTACCCACTCCAGTATCCTTGCTGGGAAAATTTCATGGACAAAGGAACTTAGGGGGCTACAGTCCATGGGATTGCAGAGAGTTGGACATGACTGAGTAAATAGCACTTTACTCCCAATAAACATGACACGAAAATTTTAAATGGCTTAGATAGAAAATTTTTCAAGATGCATTACATTCTTCCCAGATTCCTTTAATGGAATGTTCTGGAAATGCAGCACGTCCAGTTGTAGCATGGTTGGTTCAGATCAGATCAGATCAATCGCTCAGTCGTGTCCGACTCTTTGTGACCCCATGAATCGCAGCACGCCAGACCTCCCTGTCCATCACCAACTCCCGGAGTTCACTCAGACTCTCGCCCATCGAGTCAGTGATGCCATCCAGCCATCTCATCCTCTGTCGTCCCCTTCTCCTCTTGCCCCCAATCCCTCCCAGCATCAGAGTCTTTTCCAATGAGTCAACTCTTCACATGAGGTGGCCAAAGTACTGGAGTTTCAGCTTTAGCATCATTCCTTCCAAAGAAATCCCAGGGCTGATCTCCTTCAGAATGGACTGGTTGGATCTCCTTGCAGTCCAAGGGACTCTCAAGAGTCTTCTCCAACACCACAGTTCAAAAGCATCAATTCTTCGGCACTCAGCCTTCTTTACAGTCCAACTCTCACATCCATACATGACCACAGGAAAAACCATAGCCTTGACTAGATGAACCTTTGTTGGCAAAGTGATGTCTCTGCTTTTGAATATGCTATCTAGGTTGGTCATAACTTTCCTCCCAAGTAGTAAGCGTCTTTTAATTTCATGGCTGCAGTCACCATCTGCAGTGATTTTGGAGCCCAGAAAAATAAAGTCTGACACTCCACTGTTTCCCCATCTATTTCCCATGAAGTGAGGGGACCGGATGCCATGATCTTCGTTTTCTGAATGTTGAGCTTTAAGCCAACTTTTTCATTCTCCACTTTCACTTTCACAAGAGGCTTTTGAGTTCCTCTTCACTTTCTGCCATAAGGGTGGTGTCATCTGCATATCTGCGGTTATTGATATTTCTCCCGGCAATCTTGATTCCAGCTTGTGTTTCTTCCAGTCCAGCATTTCTCATGATGTACTCTGCATAGAAGTTAAATAAACAGGGTGGTTGGTTAGAGCTGAAGAAATCTCTCCAAATGAATTTGTAAAGAAGAGAGTACACAGCCCTACTGTTTCTATTTGCCTCTCTCTCTCCCACCTTTTATAATCTCTCAGCTATGAAATGGCAACCCACTCCAGTGTTCTTGCCTGGAGAATTCTAGGGATGGGGGAGCCTGGTGGGCTGCCGTCTATGGGGTCGCACAGAGTCGGACACGACTGAAGTGACTTTGCAGCAGCAGCAGCAGCAGCTATGTAAAATGGGACGTGACTGACAAGGGCCAAATGTATTTCCTGATCTATCTACATAATGACCCAATTATCTGTTAAGTGTGAGTGCATTTAGGGACATCACAGGGCAGAATATTTAATATTTGCCATGTTTGGCATCTAGTTTTCTGTAAGCATCCATTGGCTTAGATGCCTGGTAGTGATCAGCTACTCAGGTATTGTAAACAAGTAACAAAAATAACAAGAGGAGTTTACAGACTCCTCTCCTATCTTCTGAAAGTCTGAACTATATCTGCCATCTCCCTGCTCCACTTGTTCTTAATTCGTCCCCCCGCCCCCACACCTTCTCACTATCGCCTTCATCCTTCTCCCTCTCATGCTCTTTATTTTATTTCATCCTCCCTTTTCCCTCTCCCCGTCTCCTACCTACCTCCCTCTTCATTTTCCTTTCCGCCACCTTGCCTTCCCTCTTTCTTCACCCTTCCATCCTTTTGCGAAATGTCATTCATTTTCCATCAGCAAAAACCTACATATACAGCTCTTTATCTTCAATTGCCCTGCAGTTTAAGTTACCAGGTTTCCCTGAGGTGTGTCTTCTAATGCCTGCCAACTATTTAGGACTTCAGATCTGGAGATAGGGTGATGCATCATTAAAGAAGAACCGATAAGAATAGTCAAATACAAGCTGCCGGTCAACACTTGACAGCTGGCAGAAGAGCTGTCTCATGGGGATGCTATCAGGGCTGTGCAGAAGCCCGAGGAGATTATACAATTCCAAACTAGCATCCTGATCTGTAGGGCAGACAGAAAGACAATAGGAGGGAGAAGCTGGATTTAAACATGGCAAAGTGAAAACACAGCCTTGGATCTGGGAAGAGTTGATGATAGCTAAACTAAGAATTATAAAGTGGGTTTGAAACTTCCTGTGGGAGCCCTGCGTTGGCCTGTCTTCCCGCCCCATGGACTCTGTGCCAGCAAACACATCTCCTTTGCACTTGTCAGCATTCTGTTCTTGTTAGAGACTGGATTCCCGGCAGTGTGAGAGACCAGCACTGCTTGATATGCAGGACCGGCACTCCTGCGACAGTCTCTGCACGCTTAGGTCCTCATGCTCTGGAGATGCTGTCCCAGCCGACCAGGCAGTAGCTGGGTGTGCTGCAGGGGCCACGGGCACCCTGGGGACAAGCCCTCACCTCTCCCCAGGGAAAGCTCCCTCCTGCTACCTCAGTACCCTGCCCCCTCCCATTTTGGATATTTTCCCCTCCATGTGAGTGTGCCTGGGCCACCACCTCCCTTCACATAGCCCAGTAGGTAGATTTCCAGGTTCTGAATCCTTTGCAGAGGAAGGGTGCTGAGGGACTGACTAGGAGGGGTTGCCTGGGAAGGCCCAGGTGTCCCTCTGGGTGAGGGGACACCCCAGGAGAAGACCCTCCTGGGGTGCTGTAAATGTTCTCTGTCTCAGTCTGAGTGATGGTTGCATAAGGGTGTGCATGTGGAAACATGTACCCAGCTGTGCATTGAGATTGTGCACTGAACTGTGTGTCAGTTCTATCCTGAGAGAGAGAGAGAAAAAATCTAGAATCTGGTTCTGACTCCACTTAGGCTTGTATGACCTCTGGCTCTTGCCAAGCCTATAAACAGGGCTAAATATAGTACTTGTCACAGAGGAGGTTGTGTGGATGAAAATAAAAAGCATTCAGCATGTGTAAAGGGCTTGGGACAGGATCAGTGCTCAATAATAGATGGCAAATATCATCATTATTGTTGGAGAAAATTACTCTTCCAAAGTGATAATGAATGTAATGAATGCAAATATTTTGATTTAAAATCCCTCGTTGCATATTGGAGCATCTGGACTCCATCTTTCAGGGCCTTAACTCAGAGGTGTGACCAATAGTGGGGATTTAGGCACTGAAGCAGGCTAACAGAAGGAAATCATCCAGCAAGGGGCCTGGGAGGGCTCTTTAAATTCTAGCAGCCGGGCAGCCCCAGCCACCTGGCCGGCCTGTGCAGGCTGGCCTCACCTGTATATCACACCCATTTCAGCCACGTCTCAAGTCCTAGAGGCAAATTTCTGATGAATTCATTTTTAACCAATAAACTTCACTCATATGCAGAGTGTAAATTCTGGATCGACGTGCTCTGACGCCAAGGCTGAGAAACATAGTTGTAACTAATGGCATTATCTCAGCTCAGCAGTGGAAAATCAGAGCCTTCTTGATTCTTTTTCTGCCATCATTAAAATCTGTTCTATTCTGCCCAGGAAATGGATGAGACCCTGGTATTTATTGCTGACCTCCACTTTGCCTGTAACTACTTAGAAATCCATAGAACTACAGGATGTCTGAGCTCTACAACATCTTAAAGAGTAGCTAAATGAAAACCCCTTGCTTTATAGATGAAGTGGGAGGAAAAGTAACTCACACGAGGTTCATTCATCTTGAACAAGTATTTATTCAGCAACTGTGTGCCAGGATTTGTGGTAGACCCTGGATTACATAAGTTGGCATGGAAAATTCCTTCCAGCTCTCTTCTGGAGTTCTCCCAAGCCAGGCCATGACTTGAGTCGGTACTGCTTGATATGCATCGATGTCTTTGATAGAACGGTAATGTAGACAGTGTACAGCAGCTGGAGTACTGAGTTATATAGTCAAGGGGGACGCAGGGGCTCTGTTGGCTGGCATTGTACACCACGTGGGCTTATCAACAGGTAAGACCCAAAGGCCGGTGCCCTGAGCTGGGTGGAGGGACACGGGCTCCCCTGCAGCCTTCTCATAATCTCTTCTGCTGCATGCAGCTCTTTGGGGCATCACCTTTCTTTTCTGACTTCCCGATTTTTAGCCTACTCTACCTAGTCATCCTATTCTGAACTCAACCACCTACATGTGCTGGAAAGAGAAATAGAATACGCAGAGGCCTGACCCTGGTTCTCAAAGCCCCTCCACCGAGGGACCCGACAGCTTGTGCTTTGCTGTCATTCAGTCTCTCAGTCAAGTCCGACTCTCTGCGACCCCATGGACTGCAGCATGCCAGGCTTCCCTGTCCTCCATTATCTCCCAGAGTTTGCTGAAACTCATGTCCATTGAGTCAGTGATGCTGTCTCATCCTCTGCTGCCCCCTTCTTCTATCCTCAATCTTTGCCAGCATAGTTTTTTCCAAGGAGTTGGCTCTTTGCATCAGGTGGCCAAGTGTTGAAGCTTTGCAGCATGTGCTATGGGGCAGGAAACCACATTTTGTCACCCTCCAGGCAAGTAACTGACACTTTTGAAATGGACCAGACACAAGGCACCAAAGAGTATTGAGGGCTGTGGCAAAGTGGAGGTGCACTTCTGCAGAGAGGGACAGTCACTCCCCAGCCTGATGGGTTTTTCCACAGACATTACAGACCCAGGGCTGCCACAGCTTTAGACTTCTTCAAAATAAACAAGAGACTGTTTTTTTAAGATCATGTGTCCCAGTTTTTTTTAATCATTCTGTAGATCAAAAAAAAAAAAAAAGAAAGAAACATTTGCGAGCTCCTGGTCTGCTTAAAAAACACAAAAGACCTGCTACCTCTAAGGAATGGTTCAGAATATTCTTTCAGATTCAAGGTCAGCAGACGTAGAGAATGAGAATGGGCAGAACAATGTTTGAGTATGAGAGTTTGTTACTTCTTGGTTCAGAAAAGACAGATATTGTGAGCAGATATTGTGAGAGGGAGCTATAATCACGAGGAAGCTGAATTCCAGCCACGTTACTCACCTCTGCCTCTGGGAAAGTCATTTCAGTAATCTGAGCCTCCTTTTCTCTGCTGGTAATATGGGCTCATGCCATCTTCTCGAGAATTTGTCATTCAATCAAGAGACTTTGTGCCACTGAAGTAGTCCAACTACTCATTCATTCATTTGAATATTTTTTAAGAACCTACCACTCATGTGTGGAATCTGAAATATGATACAAATCAATATATCTGCAAAACAGAAAAAGACTCACAGACATAGAGAACAGGCTTGTGGTTACCACGCGAGGGGGTGGGGGAGGGAAGGATTACGAGTTTGGGATTAGCAAACTAGTATATACAGGATGGATAAACAGTAAGGTTCTGCCATATAGCACAGGGAACTATATTAATTATCCTGTGATAAACCATAATGGAAAAAGCTTTATCTATGTATAACTGAGTCACCTTGTTGCATAGAAGAAATTAACACAACATTGTAAACCAACTAACTATATTTCAAAAAAAAAAGAACCTACCATGCAGGAGTCACAGCGTATGAGCTTGCAAGAACTAATAAACAGAGCAAACACCATTCCTGGCCTCAAAAAGCACACAGTTGACAGGAGAAGGCAACTTCAGAGGGAGTAACAATGCAGCGTGGCAGATGCTTTGATGGGGTAGAGGGCGTTATGCAAACACCCCAAGATGCAGCCTCATCTTCCGTGCCTCTTCCCTACCTTTCTAGGTTCCCATCAAGGGTCTCCAGGCTGCTTCCCGAACATGTCAGCCTCCCATGCCAACCTGTTTTCTGTCTTCAGTTCAGTTCAGCCACTCAGTCGTGTCCAACTCTTCACGACCCCATGAACCACAGCATTCCAGGCCTCCCTGTCCATCACCAACTGCCGGAGTCTACCCAAACCCGTGTCCATCAAGTCGGTGATGCCATCCAACCATCTCATCCTCTGTTGTCCCCTTCTCCTGCACTCAATCTTTCCCAGCATCAGGGTCTTCTCAAATGAATCAGCTCTTTGCATCAAGTGGCCAAAGTATTGGAGTTTCAGCTTTAGCATCAGTCCTTCCAATGAATACCCAGGACTGATCTCCTTTAGGATGGACTGGTTGGATCTCCTTGCAGTCCAAGGGACTCCCAAGAGTCTTCTCCAACACCACAGTTCAAAAGCATCAATTCTTTGGTGCTCAGCTTTCTTTATAGTCCAACTCTCACATCCATACATTACTACTGGAAAAACCATAGCCTTGACTAGATGGACGTTTGTTGACAAAGTAATGTCTCTGCTTAACTTAAAAAAATTATTTTTTTCTTTTCCTTGCTATGTCTTGGAGCTCTCGGGATCTTAGTTCCCAGACCAGGAATGGAACCCATGCCCCCTGCATTGGGAGCATGGAGTCTTAACCACTGGACCACCAGGGAAGTCCCTATCTTAACATCTTGGTCCTTGCTGTTTACTCTGCTTGGAATGATCTTTCCCCAGCTATTTTCAGAGCTCCTTCTTTATTTCACTCACACTTCTTCTCCCAGAGATGTCCTCTGCTCAGAGGTGTCCTCCGATTGTCCTGCTTAAAATAGCAACCCCATGTGTTCTGCTCTAGGTTTTTATAGTACTGGCTGTCACCCGATGTTCTAATCTCCCAGCTCCATGGGAGTCTGGACTTAAATTTATTTTATTCACTGATTTCTCCCCTGTGCCTGGAACAGAACTTAGATCCTGGTTATTATTCATCAAACCTTTGTTGAGTGAATGAGGGAAATATCCATACATGGGGGATCCTAATGGAGATTCAGGGAAAGCTTCTTGGCAGAGATAATGTTTAAACCAGCAAGTTGGTCAGATTAAAAAGTTCTTCAGGTAAAGATGGATGCATGGTTATCTTGGGCAAAAGACTGAGCATATAGGAAGTCCTGGATATTAGTAAGAGTTTATCACAATAATGAAAGAAGTTTGAGTGAGATTGGGTGATAAAGCATGGAAAGGGGGGCTGTAATAGAGAGAGCTGTGGATGGAGAGGCAGGCAGGAGCTAGGGGTAGAGGACTCTGAGGACCTAACATGGAGTCTGGGCTTTATCCCACCAGCATAGGGATGCAAGTGGTGCAGCCACTTTGAAAAATAGCTTCACAGTTACTCATGAAGATAAATATACATTTACCATACAATCCAGAAGCACCACATCCAAGTGAAATGAAAACTTATTTTCACACAGAAGAGTCTATGTGAGTTTTTGTAACAGTTTTATTCGTAATTACTCAAAAGAACTATTCTATATTTTGCATGCTGTGGTGGTTATACCACTCTGTGTTTGTGAAATTCTCCATAATCATATACTCCATGGAGTGATTTTACTGCATGGAAATTTCTCATTGATTAAAAGAACTGTGGGGAAACATTAGCGGGTTCTTGGTAGAAGAAGAACACTGTCAGATTTGTGTTTTCAACAGATTGCTGTGGCTGGGGGATGACAAGAATGGAAATGGGACCCCATTGAGGGGTCGATAGCAGTGGGCCAGGTAACAGATGACTGTAGCTTGGACAAACTGGGGATGGAAAAAAAGTGGAGGATTGAGATATATTTAGAAAGTGGAATCAGCAAGACTTGGTAATTAGATTTGAGGAGTGAGGATAGGGGAGTGTTCAAGAATGATGCTGAGGAATTTGGACTGAGAACAGTTGAGTAAACAGTGGTGCCATTTGCTGTATCCACAAGGATGTGAGGAGAAGGAGCAGGCCTTGAGGAGCACATGGCCTGGGAATACCACGAGACAACAGTGGGTTGGTACACGTCGGGAGTATGATGAAGGTTTTTATCAGTTTGATTGGTTCTGTTTTATTTTAGCAAGCTAGCACATACCTGAGTGCTTGCTTCTAGGGGCTTCTGTGCAACCATAATAAAAAATCCACCTGTCTTGTAAGTTCCCATTGAGACTTCCTGTTCTGTAGCATCGAAACACTTTCCTCTTCCAATCTCAGTGCTGCCAGTTGACTGGTTAAGCCACTGTGTCGACTCAATTCTTGTCGTCACAGCCATATCCCTAAGAAAAATGTAAGTCAGACGCTGCCCTGTTCCCCATACTGATGACTATTTTCAAGGCGATTTAGAGAGATAGCAACAAAACAGAAAATTTCAGAAAGAAGTCAATATAAATGCCCTGGAAAAGAGAGCTGTCTCCCTCCCAGAGTCTTTAGCACCTGTACATGGACGTGACTTGGACGGTTTTGACTGCACGAGGAACAGGAATCTCGCACACCCTGCTCTGCTTTGTCAGCTCCTTCCATTCTCTGGCCCAGATAAAGCCAGAGGGTGATCTCCAGCCAAACCACCTTATTCTGTTTTCATGCGGCCCCAATTCTGTGTGGCCTGGCCCGGCAGGAGGACCTCCAACTGAATGAGTGTGGCTCGTGGCCTGGAGAGTGTAGATTTCTTTCAGAACACTCAAAATTCTCAACCAATGTTTTAATATTGATCCTGAAGATATTCTTGTGAAGTTAATTGGAAACTCTTACTTATATATACAAACAAAGAGACTGAAATGCAGAGGCATTCATTCTAGACAAATCAGCCTCATTTCTAAATCAGGATAATGGCAAAGTATTAGTTCCTTCATTTTCCCGAAAACATCTTACTCTTGCCTTAGGGGCATGTTGCAAGGTTATGGGCTTTCTAAATGTCAAATTCAATGAAGTTGCTTTTTAATCGTTATTTCTTGGTGGGTGGGATTACAGGATGGTTTTGATGTTCTTTATGATTGTGATTTTTGGTTTTTCTATAATCAGCATGTATTACCTTTATAATTGGGAAGAAAATGAAAGAAACTTCCTAAGAAACCAGTATGCACAATATGAAACCATTTTTAAAGGAAAATGGACATATGAGGTTACACAAACAACCAAATGTTAAAAGCAGCTGTCGTGTCTGACAGGCAATATGGGTGATTTTTCTTTGTTTCCTGGTGCTTCCTAGTGTTTTTCCAATTTTCTTTTTTTTTTTTTCTTACTTTTTGTAGTTTTCTTTTGATGAATATAAATTACTTATGTAATCAGAAAAAAATAAACCATTCTTTCAAAAGTGCTATGTAGCGTTCCTCTCAATTAAGGTGGTAGAATTCTAAGGGTGACGAAACTGACTTTAAGTCGTGACACTGAGAGTAATTAGCTGTGTGACTGGAAGAAAGTCACAACCAGTGGAGTGACTCATGGCTTAAAAGAGGGCTCAGATTATTAGTGCCATCTACTCCTGGGGGAGCGGAGAAGGCAATGGCACCCCACTCCAGTACTCTTGCCTGGAAAATCCCATGGACGGAGGAGCCTGGTGGGCTACAGTCCATGGGGTCGCTAAGAGTCGGACACAACTGAGCGACTTCCCTTTCGCTTTTCACTTTCATGCATTGGAGAAGGAAATGGCAACCCACTCCAATATTCTTGCCTGGAGAATCCCAGGGACGGGGGAGCCTGGTGGGCTTCCGTCTATGGGGTCGCACAGAGTCAGACACGACTGAAGCGACTTAGCAGCAGCAGCAACTCCTGGGAGAGGGGAACTTCTCTGCTGGGTCAGCGGTAAAGAATCCACCTGCCAATGCAGGAGCTGGGGGTTCGGTCCCTGGGTTAGGAAGATCCCCTGGAGAAGAAAATGGCAGCCCACTCCAGTATTCTTGCCTGGGAAATCCCATGGACAGAGGAGCCTGGTGGGCTAGAGTCCATGGGGTCACAAAGAGTTGGACACAGCTTAGTGACTAAACAACAACCCCCTGGGTGTCAGGTCCCAATGAGCTAATGCATGTGAGACACTTGGAAGGAAGGTGCCACAGCTGGAACCACTGTTCTAGAAATAATCTGTGAGGTATTGTTAAGGGAACATGTTGTAATTTGAAGGCATGTTATTTTTATTTTGAAGGAAGAGACTAAATCCCAGTTATTAAGCCAGTCTCCTGTACTTCGGCACTTTTTGTGCCAACTTGATGTCCTGTGAGAGTGGAAAGGGGGAAAGTTTGTTCCTATATGCCTTGGCCTCCTGCCACCATCCAGGCTCAGGCCCAGGGATCTGGCCGTGGAGGGTGGAGAGCCAGGGGCAATGTGGGGGCCTGGGGCACTGCCAGCCCTGGGAAAGGGCTGCTCCCTTTGGTTGGGACCAGGATTCAGGGAAATCTGCATCTGCTGCCCTTTGGAGTCTCATTGGTCACTGAGCCTGAACCTTCCAAGAAATCAGACAATCAGACCCTCTGACCAAGGAAGCATGACTCTTGGCTGCACATTGAGAGAAAATCTATGGCTGGGTAAGATGGCTCCATCAGGGAACTAAAGCCATTGTTCCCTCCCAGTTAAAAGTCATGTAATTATCCGTGTTCACTCGTATAGTTTTATGATTCACCCAGAGTGTGATGATTCACACACGGACTCTGTAAGAAGGAAAAAAGAATGACATGGAAAGAACAGCTTACAGATCAACCTGTCAAAATAGAGGAGATCATCTAGCTATCAATCTCCGTGTAATGTGAGAGAGATTTATATTTTTCTGTTTCTTTGAATTTGAAGTTTCACTAGGCATTTAATAGTACATTCTCATGATACTTCTCTTCCTCTCCAGAAGTAAAGATGGAATTTATTTATTCAAGTTCTTCTGTGGCTCAGCATTGGTGCAGGGGGTGGAGACTGCTTTTAGAAGCTCGCATTCTGCTCACACTTTTGCTAAGACCTCTTTATTTTTACGTGATATTGGTATATTTGTAGAACTAAGGGTCCTTCATTGCCTTTTCTATATTATACCTACCTTACTTTTCCATATGCCCAAAAGAAAGAAAAAAATTTCCCCTACTTTTCAAGAAATTTTAGGAGTCATTCTATGGTTAGAAAAATCAGCAAGCACATTTTCAGTTTATAAATATTAAAATTGAATGTTGGAAGTCATCTTGAGGTACTAATTTGCTTACTCTTAGGGTGACCAAAATGCCTCTAAGCACCTTACAGAAGTGGCCAGCTGTCTTACTTCTGCAGCAGGATGTGAAGTAGGATGGACCTGACTGTCAGGCTTCAAAGCTGAGGGCAGTAGATGTGAAGTCATCAGCAGGACTTGCTACGAGGTTGGAACCAGTTTTGCAATCCACAATGTATCACCACCTTCACCTACACATAAAAAGGCAACAACAGTGCTGAAAGGTTAGTAAGAGGATTTCTCTGAGCCCAAAATATTTCTTCCCCTCCCCCTACTCAAATTAAATGTAGGAGACAGCGTAGAAGATACCAGGGTTTTGGCCAGGAGGGGAGAATTAATCTTGCACATTCACCCCCAAACTAGCTGCTTGCATTACTATAGAAACTCAAAACTGCCATGGATTTAAAAGAATTTGGGGCAGAGTTTGACAAGAGTTCTCCAGAGTCGGCAGGTCACAGGGCCTATGAAAGTCCAAAGGGGAAAAATTGATGGAATTGTACCCAATGGTTTGGGGGAAGAAGGAGGGCTGGTGGGACAGTAAATAACACTGAATTCTGTGGTGGGAGAGGGTGGACGTCATCCTGTCATCTATGGCTCAGGGGGCCACCTCAGGTGGAAACCAGGCTCTGTTTGCCTTGAAAGGACCCACCCAAGGTGGCTGCCCTTGGGGACTAGACAACCCAGCAGAAGAAGACTGAAGGGTCAGCTGTCACACAGGAGCTGAAGAGGTCATGAGTGGCCAGCTGGGTGATAATGGTCTCCTCTGGGAGCTGTCTCCAGCAAGGAGGTCTCCAAGAACTAGAGGAAAGGATGAGTGAAAGAAAAGGCCAAGTTTTGCCGTGTAGAGGGCTCGCAGCCACAGTGCTCCAGTGCTGGGCAGTAAGGCTCTGCCCCCTGCCCTTACCTGGTTCTGTGGAGTTACGTGAAGTGAAAGTAGCTCAGTCGTGTCTAACTCTTTGCGACTCCATGGACTGTAGCCTGCCAGACTCCTCTGTCCATGGAATTTTCCAGGCCAGAATACTGGATTGGGTTGTTGTTCCTTTCTCCAAGGGATCTTCCCAATCCAGGGACCGAACCCACGTCTCCCACACTGCAGGTGGATTCTTTACCATCTGAGCTACAGAAGCCCTCTGAGGAATTAAGAGCAGCAGTATCAGCAGGGGAGAGAGTTTGAGAGGGTGAATAAGAAATGGTCCATACTCTCCTCCCTTCCTTAATGCAGGTATTTGAGTCCCGGGGCAGGCAGGAGGGGCAATTCGAAATGCATGAGAGATTGAAATGCTGGGTTAGACCAGCTGGACTGTTTACCTGAAAATGACCTGAAACACCCTTGAAACCTGACTGACTGGAAAAGGAAGGGGTCAGCTTGAGTTCCCATCGAGATGTGAGGAAGAAAGACCCCAGCAGAGAAGGTTAGAAGTCAGTGGGTGGGAGAAAAGTGAATGCATTCCATGAGGGTCCAGCTCCTCAGTATTTCAGTTATCTGAGTATGGATTCCACAGACGTGTCTTTGCATACCGTGATTTGTGAGCACTTTTTAGACACAGTCTCTATATTTGACTTATAAAAAGATTGCTTTACTCTCTTCACCACCCGCCTTGGCAGACCTATATCCCTGATCAACTGATCTAGTCTAGTTCTGGATTTGAAGAGCTCCTCTATTCTGATTCCTCTGCTGAGATTTTCATGTTAAAAGCTGTGTAGATAGTCCAGAATAAAAAATTGAAATCTCAAAAGGCAAATTTTCTGTTGAAATAGAAGATATAGTATTTTTAAAGCATGACTGGAAGTCTTTCTCTGAAGAAAAGTTTCGTTTTTAATAGAATCCTAGCATTCAGTATGGGTTTCCCTAGAGGCTCCGATGGTAAAGAATCTTGTCTGCAATGCAGTAGAACTTTGTTCAATCACTGGGTCAGTAAGAAACCCTGGAGAAGGGAATGGCTACCCACTCCAGTATCCTTGCCTGGAGAATCCCAGGGACAGAGGAGCCTGTGGGCTACGGTCCATGGGATAGCAACAGTTGGAACACAACTGACTGAGTTTCCCATGTGGTGCTAGTGGTAAAGAACCTGCCTCCAATGCAGGAGACATAAGAGATGTGGGTTTGATTCCTGAATCGGGAAGATCCCCTGGAGGAGGGCATGGCAACCCACTCCAGTATTTTTGCCTGGAGAATCCCATGGACAGAGGAGCTTCGCGGGCTGCAGTCCGTGGGGTCGCAAAAAGTCAGACATGACAGAGCGACTAACACTTTTAACTAGAAGCACATTGATTAAGACACCAAACTCAGAGGCTGATTCTTTCTCTTCCTAGTTGTGTGACCTTGAGCAAACTACATAAACTCTCTATTCTTCATTTATTTTCCTTTTAAAAATGGAGGTAGTAATAGATACCTGTCTTGTAGAGTTTTAAAGAATAAGTTGATTAATATATGTAAAATGCTTAGAACAGGGTCTGGTACCATGGTAAGCACTTCAGGACACTCATCATTGTTGCAGACTCTGTCGGAGCCTGAGTCATATATTCTGGCTTTGAGAATTCTCACACCCATGCTTAGCTATGATGTCTCTTTCTCAACTATCTTTTCATGGATGGAAATTTTCTTATTCAACCTTTAAGGAACATTTTTGGGTTAGTTGTCCTATGCCAGAAACTGGATAGATACACAGAGTCTCAGCATCACTTGCTAGTTGAGACAGGAGTGGGGTAAAGAGAAAAGAGAAAGATCTGACCCAACCAGAGGCTGGCTCCCACCTACTAACCTGGTACATGTTCTTCTTGGTTTCCAGAGAGAGGGTGCAGTAGTAAAACCTTAGCTTGTCAGTAACGAGAATCCAATGCCAGTGTTTTTACTATAATGTCTCTGCTTTCATTTGGTTGGTTGGTTTCTCATCTATGGTGTGCCTGAGTAGTATAATTTCCTCTTGACTCAACTGAATAACCTAAGAATTTAGAATCCAGAGATGTATGCTTGAATGGAGGCTATGCATTTTCTAGTCATTGAGTGAGTTGCTTAACCTTTTGACATGTCAGTTTCCAACTCAGTGAAATAAGCACAGTGATACCTGACCATGTATCCTACAGAACTGCTAAGGGGAACACATCAGAGAGTGGGCAAGTTAGATTTACCAGATTCTGGGATGAGTTCCTGAAATGACCCCTATTTAGGGAGCTGCAGAAACTTTGACTTTGACTAGAATGTCCCAGAGGGTATCCCCTAATAAATTCTTCTTTTTCCCTTCATTGAATATCTCAATATAAAGTCTGGGAGAATATAGCTCAAAATACAAGTTGAGATTAATTAGCTTAAATAAATGTCTATAAGACATATTGGTTAGTATGATAATTATCCCTAAGGGTTTGTTTGTTTTTATAGCTATGCACACAGTTTCACTCTTGAGAACCCCAAGGAACAAAATGTTATTGGCATCCTCTCCAGAAACAAAGAGCAGCTGCATTTATTTGGGACATTTCCCAGGCTGCTCCCTCCAGCATGTGTGAAGGATGCTGTTGATCTGTCAATGCACCATTGAAGGAGACTGAGCTCTCACCACCGTCCTTCACCAGCACTTACACGGTCACTGGGTATGCCAAGTGGGTACTGTGCTACGTCTTATAACACCATGCCTATGGCCTGAGACAAAGGGATTTCTGCCCACACTGGCGTTCCCCTTAAAGTACACTGTTGTGACTATGGAACCCCAGTCCCATAGAAAGTCCTGAAATGTCCCAGCTTCATCAGGCTGATCTCATCCTAACAATTGCTGCCTTATATAGGACTTCCCTGGTGCCTTAGACAGTAAAGGTTCCGCCTGCAACGCTGGAGACCCGGGCTTGATCCCTGGGTAGGGAAGATCCCCTGGAGAAGGAAATGGCAACCCACTCCAGTATTCTTGCCTGGAGAATTACATGAACACAGGAGCATGATGGGCTACAGTCAATGGGGTCACAAAGAGTTAGACATGACCCAGAGACTAACATTTTCATATTCTTTCACAGAGAAGGATAAGACTGTCAAGGCTGGAAGACTACTGAGTTGTTCACTTCAGTTCAGTTCAGTCACTCAGTCGTGTCTGACTCTTTGCGACCCCATGAATCACAGCACGCCAGGCTTCCCTGTCCATCACCAACTCCCGGAGTTCACTCAAACTCATGTCCATCGAGTCAGTGATGCCATCCAGCCATCTCATCCTCTGTCGTCCCCTTCTCCTCCTGCCCCCAATCCCTGCCAGCATCAGGGTCTTTTCAAATGAGTCAACTCGTTGCATGAGGTGGCCAAAGTATTGCAATTTCAGCTTCAGCATCAGTCCTTCCAATGAACACCCAGGACTGATCTCCTATAGAAAGGACTGGTTGGATTTCCTTGCAGTCCAAGGGACTCTCAAGAGTCTTCTCCAACACCACAGTTCAAAAGCATCAATTCTTCGGTACTCAGCTTTCTTCACAGTCCAACTCTCACATCCATACATGACCACTGGAAAAACCATAGCCTTGACTAGACAGACCTTTGTTGGCAATGTAATGTCTCTGCTTTTTAATAGGCTATCTAGGTTGGTCATAACTTTCCTTCCAAGGAGTAAGCGTCTTTTAATTTCATGGCTGCAATCACCATCTGCAGTGATTTTGGAGCCCAAAAAATAAAGTCTGACGCTGTTTCCACTGTCTCCCCATCTATTTCCCATGAAGTGATGGGACCAGATGCCATGATCTTAGTTTGCTGAATGCTGAGCTTTAGGCCCACTTTTTCACTCTCCACTTTCACTTTTATCAAGAGGCTTTTTAGTTCCTCTTCACTTTCTGCCATAAGGGTGGTGTCATCTGCATATCTGAGGTTATTGATATTTCTCCCAGCAATCTTGATTCCAGCTTGTGCTTCTTCCAGCCCAGCGTTTCTCATGATGTACTCTGCATATAAGTTAAATAAGCAGAGTGACAGTATACACCCTTGACGTACTCCTTTTCCTATTTGGAACCAGTCTGTTGTTCCATGTCCAGTTCTAGCTGTTGCTTCCTGACCTACATATAGGTTTCTCAAGAGGCAGGTCAGGTGGTCTGGTATTCCCATCTCTTTCAGAATTTTCCACAGTTTATTGTGATCCACACAGTCAAAGGCTTTGGCATAGTCAATAAAGCAGAAATAGATGTTTTTCTGGAACTCTCTTGCTTTTTCCATGATCCAGCGGATGTTGGCAATTTGACCTCTGGTTCCTCTGCCTTTTCTAAAACCAGCTTGAACATCTGGAAGTTCACGTATTGCTGAAGCTTGACTTGAGGAATTTTGAGCATTACTTTACTAACATGTGAGATGAGTGCAATTGTGTGGTAGTTTGAGCATTCTTTGGCATTGCCTTTCTTTGGGATTGGAATGAAGACTGACCTTTTCCAGTCCTGTGGCCACTGCTGAGTTTTCCCAATTTGCTGGCATATTGAGTGCAGCACTTTCACAGCAGCAACTTTCAGGATTTGAAATAGCTCAACTGGAATTCCATCACCTCCACTAGCTTTGTTCGTAGTGATGCTTTCTAAGGCTCACTTGACTTCACATTCCAGGATGTCCTGCTCTAGGTGAGTGATCACACCATCATGATTATCTTGGTCATGAAGCTCTTTTTTGTACAGTTCTTCTGTGTATTCTTGCCACCTTTTCTTAATATCTTCTGCTTCTCTTAGATTCATACCATTTCTGCCCTTTATCGAGCCCATCTTTGCATGAAATGTTCCCTTGGTATCTCTAATTTTCTTGAAGAGATCTCTAGTCTTTCCCATTCTGTTGTTTTCCTCTATTTTTTGCATTGATCGCTGAGGAAGGCTTTCTTATCTCTCCTTGCTATTCTTTGGAACTCTGTATTCAGATGCTTATATCTTTCCTTTTCTCTTTTGCTTCTCACTTCTCTTCTTTTCACAGCTATTTTTAAGGCCTCCTCAGACAGCCATTTTGCTTTTTTGCATTTCTTTTCCATGGGGATGGTCTTGATCCCTGTCTCCTGTACAATGTCATGAACCTCCGTCCATAGTTCATCAGGCACTCTGTCTATCAAATCTAGGCCCTTAAATCTATTTCTCACTTCCACTGTATAATCATAAAGGATTTGATTTAGGTCATACCTGAATGGTCTAGAGGTTTTCCCCAGTTTCTTCAATTTAAGTCTGAATTTGGCAATGAGGAGTTCATGGTCTAAGCCACAGCCAGCTCCCGGTCTTGTTTTTGCTGACTGTATAGAGCTTCTGCATCTTTGGCTGCAAAGAATATAATCAAGAGTAGAGCTCAATTCTGGTTAGCCATTAGAATCTGCTTGGGAGATTTTGAAAATATTTGATGCCTGATCAGCCTTTATCCTAATATTCTGATTTAACTGAATTGCAACAGAGTCCTGGCATGTGTGTGTGCTAAGTTGCTTCAGTCGTGTCTGACTCTTTGTGACCCAATGGACTGTAACCCTCCATGCTCCACTGTCTGTGGGATATTCCAGGAAAGATTACTGGAGTGGATTACCATGCCCTCCTCCAGGGACTCTTCCTGACCCAGGGATTGAATGCACATCTCTTATGTCTCCTGCATTGGCAGATGAATTCTTTACCCCTAGGGCCACATGGGAAGCCCAGAGTCCTGGCATTTGGTGCTTTACAAAAGCTCTTCAAGGTTGAGAACCACTGGACTGAAATCAGGACTAGAACTACTGTCTCTCAATATCTCATGCAGACAATTAGAGAGAAAACGGCTTTGGTGCAGGCATCTTTGAATTTTGACATCTACCTCATTTACTTATTAATTGAGGCCTTGAACAAATTATGGATGTGAGAGTTGGACTGTGAAGAAGGCTGAGCACCGAAGAATTGATGCTTTTGAACTGTGGTGTTGGAGAAGACTCCTGAGAGTCCCTTGGACTGCAAGGAGATCCAACCAGTCCATTCTGAAGGAGATCAGCCCTGGGATCTCTTTGGAAGGAATGATGCTAAAGCTGAAACTCCAGTACTTTGGCCACCTCATGTGAAGAGTTGACTCATTGGAAAAGACTCTGATGCTGGGAGGGATTGGGGGCAAGAGGAGAAGGGGACGACAGAGGATGAGATGGCTGAATGGCATCACTGACTCGATGGACGTGAGTCTGGGTGAACTCTGGGAGTTGGTGATGGACAGGGAGGCCTGGCATGCTGCAATTCATGAGATCACAAAGAGTCGGACATGACTGAGTGACTGAACTGAACAAATTATTGAAATTCTCAATTTTCTTGCTTATAAAATGGGAAAAATAACACTAATGTCAGATCATTCGGGTGAAATTAAGTGTAAAGACATATATGTCTGTTTTTTTCACTCATCATGAGCAACTTGAAGATAGGGATCATCTGGTAATTTTAAATAACATTTAATTGAGAAACTACTATGTGTCAGACACAGCAAATATAGCATTTATATTATCTCACTCAAGCTGCACAACTCTGAGTCAAAGAATAATTTCATGCAATGAAGCATATTAAAGAGACAGATAAGGCAATCAAGATATGTTCAAGATCTCACAGGTCACAGCAGAACCAAGTGTCAAACTCAGATGTTTCTGACTCCAGAGTTTGTTACCTTAATCGATGGACTACAGTGTTTCCCTAGACTGTGCTAACTGTTGTCTCTCTCTCCCTTAGCATGACACCTGCCACATGGAAGGTACTATATAAATATTCAATAAAAGTATAAGAATGGAAAGATGTGAATGAATGAGTGAAGGGATGGTGAATGAATGAAGTACCTCGTTCATAGTAAACAGTCAGTTACTATTGATTCTTCGCTCTGTTGATCAGACTACTCTATCAGATAAAAAGGATTTGTCTTCAACAGAGGCAACACGCAGTAAACAAAATTATAATGTGCCTTATAGGAAATTGCCATAGGAAAATGAGATCAATCCCATTCTTTCATATGCCATTAGGCCGGATATGATTTTCACTCAGAGCATGTTGGTAGTTAATAGCAGAAAAATAAATATCAATTCATGCCAGTTTTAGACTCCTCTTAATCTTTCAAATGACTATTTGGACATTGGCTGTCATGATATTTTATGTATTTCCTGTATGTATTCTGAACGCAGCTGTGCTAAGACTCTGAGGGCTTATTTTAGCACACAAGAACAGCTTGGGATAGTCAGAAATGCACGATATGTGGGATCAGCAAGCCGGAGTTCAGGTTTTGGCTATTCACTTAGCTGTGAAGCTTTAATCCCAAACATCTCAAGTAAAGTATGCCTACCCTAGAGGTTTGGGACATTATGCTGTAAGGTCTCAGAGATGCAGGATAAATGCAATGCCTTCATTCATTCATTAAGCAAATATTCACTGAATGCCAGCCATTGAATTATAAGTGAAATGAACAAGATGGATAAGGTCACTGTTCTCATGGAGACTGAGATTCTTCAAAGAGAGACATGTAATAAATAAGATAATTTTAAATACAGATTAATGCTATCTTTGGAAAAAAAAAGATAACATGAAGTTATTTTTAAAAGGCTTAGTAGAAAGTTTAAGAGGGCTGGTGATGGAATATTATTAGTTGTCTACCCAGAATCCTCTTTCCCCTTTCTAATAGTCTGTTGTTTTCAATTTGATGTCTGTTCTTGCCACATACCACCCATGGGATGGGTACTGATTAACTTAAGCTAAACATATTCAACTCCCCAGTGGTTTAAGGGAGCTACATAACCTAAATAGTCCAGTTGGGATTCTGGCAAGCAATCTTGGTATCAAAGTTGCTTTCTCTGCTTTTCCTCTCAGAATCAGAGGATAAAGATATAAAGACAGGGATTGTTGGAGCCGTCTTGCCCCTAAAATGGAAAGAACTTGAGGATGCAGACAAGGAGAAAGAGCACAGTGGGTGAATCCCACCGGGAGGTAAGCTAACTCTGAGGTTGGCCTTATCTCTGAACCTCGAGTTACAAAAGCAAATAAATTCCTTTATTGCTTAAGCAAATTTGAACCAGCTTTTCTGTTTATTCCACCAGAGAATTCATAATGGATACAGAATTTGATTCCAGGAGTGGGATGCAGTAAAATACAAACCTAAAACGTGGACTTGTCTGAGCAGAGGTGATGAGGTGAAGAGCAATGGCCTGCTGGGACTCAGGCTTGTGCCTACAAAGTGCATCAGGAAAAATGGCAGGAAAAATTCAAGATTTGGGATTCTAGTAAGGTCCTGCAATGGAGCAACAATCTTCAGATGAAGTGTTCCATCTGACAACAGAAGAAAGTATGGTTTTACTTAGAAGGCTCTCTCTGGATATGCATGGCAAGAAAAATGCCTGGAATCCGGCAATGCTACAAAGACCAAATACTTGACTCCAAGTTAAGGTTCATACAAGTAAAGACAGGAGGTACAGCTGGGGCAAAAGACAAGCCTATCTCCTTAGATCACTCCTAAATACTTCCTGTGAAATCGTTCCCACCTGACAAAGCAAACAAGTGCAGCTGTGATGGAACCAAGGCCAGGGAACAAATCATTCCACTCCAGGTTATTATCAGAAACTGTCCAGTAGCAGAAGCCAAGATGAAAGTAGCATCCATGACATTAAGGTCTAAGGGGATGATAATATTATTAATACAACAGAGGTCTGTTGTTAGACAATAGAACTTCCTAGACTCCAATACAACTGGAGACAGCCTCTCTGTCTATTGTTCCCAGCCTGCGGAAGTGACTAGTCAAATGTCTTGATGATACCTAAGCCTATAAAGGAACTGTGTCACCAAAGACATCCCAATCCTGCATGATCAGAGTCTTGACAGCTGAAATGCTGTGGCATTAGGGTTAGGGTTAGGGTTAGGGTTCTTTGAGGTCACACGCACAGAATCAGGGATGCTAAAATTATGTAGCCCTTGGAAAGGAAAACTTCTCTAGATATGTCAATGAATGAAGAGCCTCCAAGAGAAGAAAACCAGAGGCTGCCAGGTTGGTTGACTAAGCTACTCCTCTACTGTCGGAGCACTATCAGATCATGATGCTGGAAAGAAGGGAGAAAATTCTTAGTACTCCCATTTCCAAGCCAGCGTCCTCAGATTTCCCCCGATTAGACTAAGCTATGTTCTCACCCCCAAGTCTTGTACCCACCCCAGGGGAATTATGTCTTTTATGTATAATTTGCCAGTGGATGTCTATGTTCATGAGAGTGTGTGTTTTCCCAATTCTCCTCTTTTTATAATTGAGACTTCTTTCATTGAAGTTATCTATATTCTTTGTCTACTGTTATATACTGAATGTCTTGGTGATTGATAAATTAGTCTTAACTAAGTGTGAAGAGCTACACTGACTGAAAAAAGTTTTTGTATCACTCAGAAGTCCTGACTTGGAACTAGATGTAGTAATTGGATGATACTTTAGTTGTCTATTTTGGGGGACAGAATGAGTGTACTTTATGTAGGTATGAATGAACATTTAAAAATATGCATGTATGGGAAGATGGGTGTATGTAGGTATTGCATACTCAAAGATGTGGGCTGTCTAAAACCACTTAATGTTTATCCTAAGACTGAGCAAATAAGTTAATAAATTATGGAAAAGGAGAGCCAAATTTCTCATGGCCTGGGAAAGGAGTTATAATTAAGGAAAGGAGAAAAACTAGAGTGAAAATAGCATTGGATTAATATTGGAGGTTACCCCACATGGGACTCATGGCTTTTGATAGTTAGATGCATATAGAAATATACATAAATACAAGCCTGTATGCTCACATATTTATTTTATAGCTCCATTTTCAGAGAGCCCTAGACACAATACCAGTAATGAACACACCAATTGCTCAGATTTTGGTTTCTGAACACTATTATCCAATGAGAGTTACTATGGTTCCTTGGAGAAGTAGCTGATTCTAGGCAGAGAAAGAATAAGATGGGAAGGAAATGTCTCATGATGCCGGATATAAGGAAATATTAAAAACGAATGATGAGAATCTGTCAAAAGGGCACAGGAGTCTACTTTAAAAAGCTCTCATTATCAAATCTGGGACAACAAAACAGCAAAATAAATAATAGTAGTAATGGATTATAACCCATAGAATAAAATAATACACAAACTGTACTGATGTAAAGTGAAAATGAAAGTCCTTCAGTCGTGTCTGACTCTTTGTGACCCCATGGACTATACAGTCCTTGGAATTCTGCAGGCCAGAACACTGGAGTGGGTAGCCTTTAAATGGCAGAGAAGAAAAAGCATAGTAGAATTCCAACTAATAAATGTAGAAGGATTAAGGTCAAACATTTGTCAAACACCACAGTGAGAATTGTTTCAGGCAAGATTCATCAATAAATGTTAAGACATTGGCAAAAAAAAAAAAAATGATGAGAAATAGGGTTTTTAGGTAATTTCAAAGTATATTTCCCAAAGCTTCTAACTAATTACAAAGGAGAAAACAGTAACATTATTATAAAGAAAGATGGTAGGCACCACATAAAATTCAGAGATTAAAATTTTCATCACTATAATGGTCCAAGTCATCATCCTGTGTCTTTGCTTGTGATGCACTCAGATGAATATAGTATCACTCTGCAGTATTTGTCCCCAAAATGTATAACCTTAATTTAAATTATGAGCAAACATTATGCAAACACAAATTGAGGGCCATTCTACAAAATAACTGACCAACGCACTTCAAAATGTCAAGATAATGAAAGACAAAGGAAAGCTATTGGAATAAGATAGCTGTATCTATTAGAGAAAATTTTCTGATTTTAATCTTTGTGCAGATGTTATGTTAGATATTAACTTTTGGAGAATCTGCGTGAAGAGTACACAGGAAGTCTGTCCTGTGTTTGTAACATGCTTGGCAAGCAAAATTCAAGATGAAAAGTTTAACATTTTTTAAATTAAAATATGAAAAAAAATCCTCAGCCTTTCAATTGTTTCCATGGTCACCTCTTCTTTAAAACCTTTGCAGACCCCTTAGTTATTGTAATTCCATACTTAAATTTATTTCCATATTATAACAGTTTCTATTATGACTCAAAGGTCCATAGACTGGCAGCCTGTAGGCTACTGCTGCTGCTACTGCTCAGTCGCTTCAGTAGTGTCCAACTCTGTGCAACCCTATAGACGGCAGCCCACCAGGCTTCTCCGTTCCTGGGATGCTCCAGGCAAGAACACTGGAGTGGGTTGCCATTTCCTTCTCCAATGCATGAAAGTGAAAAGTGAAAGTGAAGTCGCTTAGTCGTGTCTGACTCTTAGCGACCCCATGGACTGCAGCCTACCAGGCTCCTCCATCCATGGGATTTTCCAGGCAAGAGTACTGGAGTGGGGTACCTTCTCTGGCCTGTAGGCTAAAGGGACCTTTAATCTCTTTTTATGTTTGGCTGTCACAAAAGTTTGCCGGTTTCCACAAATTTGATTTGTCATGGCTCCCAACTACTCTTTATTATCTCAAACATCAGGCTAGCTCTACTCATTTATAAAACCAGTGGTTTTTTAGTAGTTTAAACATTTCTACCAAAATCTTGAAATCCTGTATAACAATATATCAAAATATGTTTTCATAGATAACTTTAGACTCTGTTCAGATAATTGCATTCACTGATTCATGGTCTGAGTAAACTGTTCACTTGACTTTTATTACACCATGAAAATAAGTGCTATTTCATTTTTGACTCAGAAATAGCCATTAGTCACCAAATTCCTAACACTGCTCTTTGAGTTTAATAGAGGTTTAGATCAATCACAAAATATATGAAAATGAGGAGATTCAGCGAGATTCTACTTTTATTATTCATTTCTCAGAAACCTGAGGGGTTCTTGGTTTAGGGATTACATCATCTCTTCCAGAGTCTTCCTCTACCCCATAATCACCTGGAAAGCTTTTAATTTAAATATTGATGCCCAGATGCTTGTCTTGAAGATTGAGATTGAATTCCTATGCAGTAGGGCCTAGACATTCATGTATACATGCATATGTGCTTAGTCCCTCGGTCATGTCCGACTCTTTGTAACCCCCATGGGCTGTAGCCCACCAGGCTCCTCTGTCCATGGGATTCTCCAGGCAAGAATACTGGAGTGGGTTGCCATTTTCTTCTCCAGGGGATCTTCCTCACCCACAGATGGAACCTACATCTCATGTGTCTCCTGCACCGTGGGCAGATTCTATACCAGCTGAGCCACTGGGGAAGCCCCATATATATGAATAATAAAATATATATAGTAGAAATATGTATTTTTAGTTTTCCCAGATGATTCTAATATGCACCTAGATTGGAGAATCATTGATCTTTCTTGGTTACAGAGCATCCATTGTCCTGGGGCAAGGTATAACAGGAACTTGACAAAGTTTACCCCTTCCCAATACTCCTTAACATATAGGGTGGGTCACTGAGAAGAAATTATACATTAAAAATCCCTGGGGAGCTTGTAAAGCATAGTGATTCCTGGGTCACACCCTCATAAATTCTTTTATTTTTTTGGCCATACCATGCAGCATGTGGGATCTTAGTTCCCAGACCAGGGATCAAACCTGTGCCCCCTGCAGTGGAAGCACTGGAAGTGTGGAGTCTTAACCATTGGACTGCCAGGGAAGTCCCACCATCATAGATTCTGATTCTGTATTTCTTCTGCACCCTATGCTAATCACCAGTTAGCTACTTCCTAGAAAGAAGATCTGCAGTTCACCCTTGTTCAAGGCTCTATTTCTGAATCACTCATCCTGACCCATTCATTCCTCCCACCACTTTGCCTCTTAATCTCACAAATTTCCAAATCATCACTTTTCGATCTTCAACTTTCCCATTGGACTTTCCTTCTGGCATTTTCTTCTTGGCTCCCCATGCACCATAGTATGATCTCCCTCAGCGAACCTGCTTTTGTTTGTCTTGGGAGACTGCCCACACATTACGTCTATTTTTCCCAGAGATTTCTCCTCTTCAAATTTACCTTCCCCATCTTTCATATGCTTTCATTTACCCCAGCTTGAATCTTCTTGGGTTAGTTGATTAAAAAGCCATCTTAAAACTTTATGGCTTAACACAACAAATATGATTTTATGGGATAACTCGATATTTATTCTACTCTGGATCAGCTGGGCTGGAGTGGGGCTCACTCACATCTTTGAGACCTCAGTTGAGATGGCTGGGACAGCTTGGGGCCTCTTTCCATGTGATCTCTCATCCTCTGTAGGTTAGCCTGGGCTTCTTCAAATGGTGGTAGAAGGACCCTATAGGAGCAGCAAGAGAGGGCAAGCCCCAATAAGAAGTGTTTCTTCAAGTCTCTGCTTGCACTGTGTTTGCTGATGTCTCATTGGCCAAAGCAAGTCACTGGCCAAGACTGAAGTCAAGGTGGGAAGTGATTACCCAGAGGCATGAATCCTTGGTGCCCATTACTACGAAAGCAGACAAGAGTTTTCCCCCTAATTCCAATTATTTATGCCCCTTTGTGGTGCTGGAGAAGACTCTTAAGAGTCCCTTGGACTGCAAGGAAATCAAACCAGTCAATCCTAAAAAAAAAACAACCCTCAATATGAATTGGAAGAACTGATGCTGAAACTGAAGCTCCAATATTTTGGCCTCCTGATGTGAAGAGCTGACTCATTGGAAATGACCCTGATGCTGTGAAAAATTAAAGGCAAAAGAAGATGGCAGCAGAAGATAAGATGCTTAGATAGCGTCACTGACTCAAATGGACATGAATTTGAGCAAACTCCAGGAGATGGTGAAGGTCAGGGAAGCCTGGCGTGCTAGAGTCCATGAGGTCGCAAAGAGTCGGACACAACTTAGCAACTGAACAAACAAAACAAAAACATGTGCAAAATATACTTTCTCCCTCTGAAGGCCCCCCAAAGTCTCATTTAACTATAGTGTTAGGCTCAGAGTCTAGAATCTTGGGATTTCTAGTTCAAACAGGGATGAGGCAGTTCTTGGCTGTGACTCTTTTGGATCTAGAAACCTGTAAATGAAAGAGAGAAGTTATATACTGTGCACACACGCAACAAACAGTGAAATCCAGGGACAGGACAATTGCAGTAAGTACATCCATTCAAAAAGAGAATTAAAGGGCAAGCACACAGTGACACCCACGCCTAAGAATTCTGGGGTCCTGCCAGGCGTATGTCGCCAGGTTGCCCTGCTCTGATCTCCCTGGAAGTAATTTCCTAACCCATTGTTCTCCACTGCCCCTGGCGCCTCTGTCCAGCTCTTGGCTCTGTCTTCTGAGACAGCATTCCTTTTCCATAAGAATTAGCCTGTGTTGGCCCCCGAGTAGCTTTTTGAGCCTAATTCTTACTCATACAAAAAGTTGGGTGCCCAAGGGCTGTATTGCAGCTTATGAAATTTCAGACCCTTTTACTCCAAGCTGGTTATGGTTTTATTTGTTTTTTATTAAGATTCTATTTCACCAAAGCAGTTTTCAGCTCATAGCAAAATTAAGGGAGCGGAGCAGAGATTTCCCATATATCCCCACCCCCACACACGCGTAGTCCTGGTATAGTCTCCCATTATCAGCATAATCCCCCTTTATCAGGTGGCATATCTTCCAAGTATCTTAAGGGTATTGTTCCATGGCAGCCAATCATGCTCAAAATAGAGAGATGACAGTCTTTAAAAGAATTGTGGATAGCCCCCCATACATCAGTTCAGTTCAGTTCAGTTCAGTCGCTCAGTTGTGTCTGACTCTTTGCGACCCCATTGACTGCAGCACGCCAGGCCTCCCTGTCCATCACCAACTCTCGGAGTTCACTCAAACTCACGTCCATTGATGATGCCATCCAACCATCTCATCCTCTGTCGTCCCCTTCTCCTCTTGCCTTCACTCTTTCCCAGCATCAGGGTCTTTTCAAATGAGTCAGCTCTTTGCATCAGGTGGCCAAAGTATTGGAGTTTCAGCTTTAGCATCAGTCCTTCCAATGAACACCCAGGACTGATTTCCTTTAGTATGGACTGGTTGGATCTCCTTGCAGTCCAAGGGACTCTCAAGTTTCTCCAACACCACAGTTCAAAAGCATCAATTCTTCAGACCTCAGGTTTCTTTATAGTCCAACTCTCACATCCATACATGACCACTGGAAAAACCATAGCCTTGACTAGATGGACCTTTGTTGGCAAAGTAATATCTCTGCTTTTTAATATGCTGTCTAGGTTGGTCAGAACTTTTCTTCCAAGGAGTAAGTGTCTTTTTATTTCATGGCTGCAGTTACCATCTGCAGTGATTTTGGAGCCCCCAAAATAAAGTCTGCCACTGTTTCCACTGTTTCTCCATTTACTTGCCATGAAGTGATGGGACTGGATGCCACGATCTTTGTTTTCTGATCCACCTCCAGGTGGTACATTTGTCACAACCACTGAACCTGCACTGACACATCTTCATCACCCAGAGTCCATAGTTACATAGGGTTCACTCATGGGGTTGTATGTTCTATGGTTTTGAACAAATGTATTAAGATGGTTAGATAGCATCACCAACATATGGATGTGAATCTGAAGAGGGTTCAGGAAGATAGTGAAGGATTTGGAAGATGGTGAAGGATTCTGGAGATGGTGAAGGAAAGGGAAACCTGGTTTGCTGCAGCCTGTGGGGTTGCAAAGAGTCGGACACAACTTAGTGACTGAATGACAACAACAAAATGATATCAATACACTTCCTTCATCATGGCATCATGCAGAGTATTTTCAGTGCTCTGAAAGTCCTCTGTGCTCTGCCTGTTCATCCCCGACAAATGCTGGCAACCACCATAGTTCTGTCTTGTCCAGAATGTTATTATTGCTAAGTCGCTTCAGTCGTGTCCGACTCTGTGTGACCCCATAGATGGCAGCCCACCAGGCTCCCCCGTCCCTGGGGTTCTCCAGGCAAGAACACTGGAGTGGGTTGCCATTTCCTGCTCCAATGCATGAAAGTGAAAAGTGAAAGTGAAGTCGCTCAGTCGTGTCAGACTCTTCACGACCCCATGGACTACAGCCTACCAGGCTCCTCTGTCCATGGGATTTGCCAGGCAAGAGTACTGGAGTGGGGTGCCATTGCCCGAATGTTACTATAGTTTTTGTTTTTTAGTACAACTCTCTTTAAAATGTCATAGGTGTTCTATTATTGTCACTCATGTCTGCTTCAAACCACATCCATGATTCTTTTTAAGACTGGCATCTCTCTATTTTGAACGTGTTTGGCTGCCTTAAGATTCTTAGAAGATATGCCACCTAAGATATTTGACTGTAAACCACCTTATGAAAGCCCCAATTCAAGAACAAGGCAGCTTCAAAAAAATGAACAGGAAGGAATCATTTCTGCAAGAACAGGAAGGGTAGCAGGACAGAGCGAGACCAGGAGTTTGCACGGAGCAGATCTGGGACACTCAGTTCTTGCTGGGTGTTGTGTGGATGGGTTGAACTTGATTGAAAGCGCAAGACTGGGCACACAGCCATAATTTGACGGCTGCCGTCCCAAGGTCTATTCAGTTTTCTGAAGTATTTTTAAAATGTAACATTATTTTAAATGTACCCTTGCAAGTTTTTTATGATATTTGTTATATTTATTTTAAATCGTTCTCCATCAGATTAATATGTTATCATTTACCAGTCCCCTGTAGTACCTTATGTAGGCAGTTTTGGTTTTCTGCTATTATCATCTTTATAAATTTTTACTCTCAAATTCATTGATTTTCCAATATTTCCCAATATTTAAAAAATCAGATCACTGGTTAATAGTACTGAAACCTACTTGAGGCAAATGAGATAAGTCTAGTGTTTTCCAGAAGGATTGTAGCAATTTATAACACTGTCACCAGGCTACCTATTTCCCTGAAGCCTTATCATCATTGAATTTGATCATTTTTCTTTTTTTAGAATTTAGCAGACAAAATGGCCTCTTCTGGTTTTAATTTCCATTTCTAATTTCTAAGTAGAGTAATAATTCTTCCTTTTGTTAAATTACCCAGTCATTTTTCTTGTGTGGCATCTGAGCCAATTGTAGAGTGTAAAATTAATGTTAGATTTAGCTTCAAATGACAAAAACAAGAAAGTCCAAAGGACAAAAAATTTAACAGTGGCTTTTTTCTTTCTCACATAAAAGACATCTGGGGACAGTCCAGGGCTGCCAAGCACTCAAGTTGTCAGGGACCCGGGCTCTATAACCCTCGGCAACAGCGTCTGTGTTCCAGTTGGCAGGAAGGAGACAAGGGGGTGGGCGAGGGGGATAAGCCACTTCCCTTTAAGGACATTTTCCAGAAGGTGCACACCACTTCTGTTTATATCCTCTTGGCCAGCACTAAGTTTTATTTCCAGAAAAAAAGGGAGGGCGGATAGCATGTTGACTAGCAGTCTCTGCTGTACACAGCCAACCTCCATCTCCCATCAGAGCTGAGAAAGGAGCCGCAGTGGCAGGAAATGGTGGTGCAGTTAAAGGAGAGAAGGGCGGTATGACTCAGTCCAGCACAGAGATGGGTGTGCTGGGGGGGGGGGAAAGCAGTCTTGCCCATGGGAATCAGGCTGTCTCTGATCCTGCACTCTATCTGGTGCTTCACCCTTCAGATCAGATCACATCAGATCAGTCGCTCAGTCGTGTCCGACTCTTTGCGACCCCATGAATTGCAGCACGCCAGGCCTCCCTGTCCATCACCAACTCCCGGAGTTCGCTCAGCCTCACGTCCATTGAGTCAGTGATGCCATCCAGTCATCTCATCCTCTGTCATCCCCTTTTCGTCCTGCCCCCAATCCCTCCCAGCATCAGAGTCTTTTCCAATGAGTCAACTCTTCACATGAGGTGGCCAAAGTACTGGAGTTTCAGCTTTAGCATCATTCCCTCCAAAGAAATCCCAGGGCTGATCTGCTTCAGAATGGACTGGTTGGATCTCCTTGCAGTCCAAGGGACTCTCAAGAGTCTTCTCCAACACCACACTTCAAAAGCATCAATTCTTCGGCGCTCAGCCTTCTTCACAGTGCAACTCTCACATCCATACATGACCACAGGAAAAACCATAGCCTTGACTAGACAAACCTTTGTTGGCAAAGTAATGTCTCTGCTTTTGAATATGCTATCTAGGTTGGTCATAACTTTCCTTCCAAGGAGTAAGCGTCTTTTAATTTCATGGCTGCAGTCACCATCTGTAGTGATTTTGGAGCCCAGAAAAACAAAGTCTTAGCCCTCACTAATAGACCTTCCACCTCCTCCCCAGATTCTCAACATTTTCAAGGCCCAGCTCAGATCTCAACTCCTGCAGACTTCCCTTTGCAGCCCAAGCATTTACTACTTACTCGAAACTAGATACCAAGATAGGTCTTGTTATCATTACTCTATGGGTAGCTGGCCCAAAGAGATTGCAGATTTATGAAAAGCAGGCATAGTAACTTACATTGTTTGGTGGATGTCACCTCTCCATATTCTCTTTTAGGAATCTCAATTTAGGAATGTCTTATTACTCATAAATACCCTATTCGGGGGAATCCAAGGTTTAAAAAATCCAGTGAATGTAACTTTCTCAAGAAGAACTAAAATGCATGGAGGGTGGGTTTGGCATGAATGTCAAGGTCAAGAGGACAGTATGAATCTAAGTGGGATGGCAGGTACCCTCAGAATAGGGATGGAAGTTTATACGCACGCAGGGCTGAAATTTGAGACTTTCCAGCTATCTATTGTTAGATGGTGTCTGCCTTGTTGATTATTATGTATTTTGCCTCTTACCTTGGGTATACCCTGGGTATAGGAAGGGATGTAAGGCTTTCCAAGTGATGTAGTGATAAAGAATCTCTCTGCCAATGCAGGAGACTCGGGTTTGATCCTTGAGTTGGGAAGATCCCCTGGAGGAGGAAATGGCAACACTCCAGTACTGTTGACTGGGAAATCCCATGGACAGAGGAGCCTGGCGGGCTACAGTCCATAGGGTCACAAAGAGCCAGACACGACTGAGCGACTGAGTACCACCACAAGCCACTAAGTGTGAAACTATGTAAGGGAAAGAAGATGTGAAAGGCAGGAGAGGGCCAGATTGTTAAGGGCCCTGAAAGCCAGGCTAGGAAGCTGAGAGGCAGTGGGGAACCATAGACAAGCGTGGCTTTGGAATCAGGTAAAAGAAACACCCAAGCCCATATTTCCTCTTTATCAGATATTTGCTGTGTGAATTAGGTCAACATCTTATTTCTCATGAGTAAAGTGAGGATAATGATGCTGACATACGACTCAATACATAAGAATGTCTTTGTTGCCCCGGGAAGTCGTTATATATTTTGTTCAGCATAACGTGCAGTAATATGGTTAATGGCCTTGCTAAGCAGTCTATAAACTACAATTGATAAGATTATAAGTGAATCAATTCTTTTATAGCTACAAAATTATCCAGTGGATCAACCATCCAGATCTAACAGCTCCACTCCCAGGGACTTCTCAACACTTCTTGAGCTGTCAGGCTGGGACTTGAAGAAGAAGGAGCCCCTGGGTTTCTGAGTCAAGGACACCCCAGGGAATCCAGGTGCTTGGGTGTTGCTTTTCTCTGCTTGCCAGCAAGGGAGGCCCCTGAACCTAAAAATACCTGCCTGGGAGAGATTTGGGGAGGGGAAGGGAGGACGCAGTGTGGGAGGTGAGATGGGAGGAGTTTGCGAGAGAAAATAAGAGCATGCCAAGGAAACATGTTTTACTGAGTGGCATCCCTTTCCTAAGCCACCCCTTCCAGAAGCTGGGCTCCGGAGAGCCTCTTGAGGGATCCAGGGGTAGATTATAGGTGATTAATAGGTGATATTCAGGAAGCATTTTTTCTGCAGGAAGCTGCAGATCCCAGATACCTCTGGGATACCTCTGGGATCTGCAGCTTGTAGTGTCTTGAAACTCTGAGGCCCCAGGAGGCCCCAGGAGATGGGAAAGAAGGAAGAAAGCTCATAGGAGGTAGGAAGATAGGATTGTCCTCACCTACTTCACCAACCAGAGCAAGGCCATTAGGAGTGGTTTCCCTTTCGGTTGTTAATGAAGTATCTGGACTGTCTCAGTTCACCAACCTGTACATCTTACTGTGTGACAATCAGAAAGCAAGATCCAAGGTCCTTAAGAATGAGGATTGAACCTGGATGATTGAGGATGGGGAAAGAGGAGGAAGGAGAAGAAGAAATGAGCAACTGGAACTTGGAAGATGACTCTGGATGCCCTGTTGAAATGGGGGCTTGAGATCTTTGGCTTGAAGGAAATGGACCTTGGGATGTGTGTACAGAAGGGACAGATGATGCACAGAGGGTGCCCCGAACAACCCACTATTAGGAGCACACAAAGTCCCATGGACTACACAGACATAGGTAATTTCAAGAGAACTTCCAGATCTCAGTTTCCCTCTGTGTTATTTCTCAAAACTGATGCCTCTGAGGTCAGATCCTGGGTGTCCTGCTAGTTTCCATTTCCCACCTCACCTTTGACCTTTGTTGTTGTTCAGTCGCTAAGTCGTGCCCGACTCTTTGCAACCCGCATGGACTGCAGCTCACCAGGCTTCCCTGTCCTTCACTATAGTATAGTACAACAACTATACTTCAGTTGAAAAAAAGATGTGAGCTGGTTCTTGAATACATTGTGTGTGTGTGTGTGTGTGTGTGTCTGTCTGTCTGTCTGTCTGTCTGCATGCTTAGTTGCTCAGTCATGTCCAACTCTTTGCAACCCATTGGACTGTAGCCCACCAGACTCCTCTGTCCATTCTATTTTTTTCTGTCAAGAATACTGCAATGAGTTGCCATTTCTTTCTCCAGGGATCTTCCCAACCCAGGGATCCAAGTTGAGTCACCTGTGTCTCCTGCAATGCAGGAGGATTCTTTACCCACTGAGTGTGTCTATTGTTGTTCAGTCACTAAGTCGTATCCAATTCTTTGCAACCCCATGGACTGCAGCACACCAGGTTTCCCTGTCCTTCACTATCTCCCAGAGTTTGCTCAAACTCAAGTCTATTGAATCTGTGATGCCATCCAACCATCTCATCTTCTGTCACCCCCTTCTCTTCTGCCCCCAATCTTTCCCAACAGTAGGGTTTTTTCCAATGAGTCACCTCTTTGAATCAGGTGGCCAAAGTACTGGAGCTTCAACTTTTGCATCAGTCCTTCCAATGAATATTTAGGGTTGGTTTACTTTAGGATTGACTGGTTTGATCTCCTTGCTGTCCAAAGGACTCTCAAGAGTCTTTTCTAGCACCACAGTTTGAAAGCATCAATTCTTCAGCACTCAGTCTTCTTTATGGTCCAACTCTCACATCCATACATGACTACTGGAAAAACCATAGCTTTGACTAGATGGACATTTGTTGGCAAAGTGATGTCCCTGCTTTTAATACGCTGTCTAGGTTTCTCATAGGTTTTCTTCCAAGGATCAAGTGTCTTTTAATTTCATATCTGCGGTCACCTTTGACTGTGGCCCTGGGGTACTTTTCAAAAGGAAGTTCTACCTGTTGCTTCCCAGGTGGCGTTAAAGGTAAAGAATCCACTTGCCAGTGCAGGAGATGCAAGAGACATGAGTTTGATCCCTGGGGTTGGAAGATTCCCTGTAGTAGGAAATGGAAACCCACTCCAGTATTCTTGCCTGGGTAAATTCCATGGACAGAGGAGCTTGCTGGGCTATATAGTCCATGGTGTCACAAAGAGTTGGATATGACTGAGCAACAGAACATAAGCACAAACCTATCACACAGGTAGTGTCTTACTAAGGTGCATTGCAGTGCAGAGAAAAATCCTCCAAATAAAGGATCAATATGGTGTTTGGGTCTACAATGACATATTTTGCCTTGATTTCAAATAAGAGGAGGTGAAAGATTAAGATTACAGTTTCAAATTAAAGTAAGTTCAGTTCACTTCATTTGCTCAGTTGTGTCCTACTCTGCAACACCATGGACTGCAGCACGCCAGGCCTCCCTGTCCATCACCAACTCCTGGAGCTTGCTCAAACTCATGTCCATTGAGTCAGTGATGCCATCCAACCATCTCATCTTCTGTCATCCCTTTCTCCTCCTGCCTTCAATCTTTCCCAGCATCAAGGTCTTTTCCAAGGAGTCAGTTCTTCGCATCAGGTGGCCAAAGTATTGGAATTTCAGCTTCAGCATCAATGACTATTCAGGACAGATTTCCTTTAGGATTGACTGGTTTGATCTCCTTGCAGTTCAAGGGACTCTCAAGCGTCTTCTCCAACACCACAGTTCAAAAGCATCAGTTCTTCAGCACTCAGCTTTCTTTATAGTCCCACTCTCACATTCATACATGACTACTGGAAAAACCATAGCTTTGACTAGATGGGCCTTAGTCGGCAAAGTAATGTCTCTGCTTTTAAATACGCTGTCTAGGTTGGTCATAGCTTTTCTTCCAAGGAGCAAGCATCTTTTAATTTCATGGCTGCTTTTTATAAAGTTATATGGGTTATTCTCTTAATTATTTATTCAAACACATAGGGGAACAATTTCCTTTAGCTTTTGCCAAAATATTATTGTGTATTATAAATCTATATTCATTTTCTAAATTTGGGTACAATTTTTCTGTTTGCTACAACTTTTCCACACCTTTTTGACCCAATGGCTTCTCTTCTTTTTGCCAGTAATTTCCACAAACTATGGCCTTATTCTGGCAATGAGCAAAATTCATCTATAATACATAAACTGATCTTTTAAAAAGGATAGTTTCCTTTTTTATGTTTAATTATTATTTTAAAATTTTATCTTAGAATCATTTATTTCACTCAACTATATACCAGTATAAATTTATAATGACAAATCAATCTAGAATATATATTAACATGTAGAGTCTTATGGGTGCAGGGAATTTTAACTTTTTCAGTATTGAAGTAATAATAGCATAAGGATTGAATCTAGAAAATTTAATATGTAAAACTTTAACTTATGTGCATATTTATTGCCAAGAATTATAATATGGTAATCAATAAAATATTTCTAAGCTTAAAAGTATATTGTACTAAAGCAAGATTCTGTGGGTAACATAGATGGAAATATGAGTGCAAGGAACATAAATGATGGAAAATTTCTGACTATTAAAAAAGAGCTTGTTCATGTGTTTTTCAAATAGATGAAGGTAGATATTTCATGCATTTAATTGAGTGATTTAACAATTTTAAAGGTCAGTGTGCCAGAAGTTATATATTTCTCAATTATATAAACTTGCCATAAAAATGTTATATTGTTAACTTAAAAACGTGTGAGGATATATAATTTTTCCAAGAATGTTAAGAGTTCCCAGAACAAAGTATTTCATAGATCTCTGGCCTGAGAGGTGGGAGAAAAATGAGGAAAGGAAAGGGGGTGGCGGAGAGGTGCCAGTCCATGCTGCCATTTTGCCAGGAGATGGGGTTGTGGCCCATGATGCTTCTGAGCTGTCTCTGCTTTGCTCTCAGGATGTCTTGTCTGCTTTCTGAGAGGATAAGAAACTGATGGACCTGAGCTGGAACAGTTCATTCTCCAGAGTGCTTGCTCAGATGTGAGTGGGCATGACAATGGACTCTGCTTGTGGAATCTGACTGTGAGTGTGCCCCCCAACCCCAGTCACCCTGTACTGCTCACAATCCTATGGAAGAATGGGAGTGGGTGTGGGAGTGGGGTATGGGAGTGGGTATGGAAGTGGGTATGGGAGTGGGTATGGGAGTGGGGAGTAATAGACTCACTGGGATGCTGCCATCTCGGTGAAGCTGCCATTTAGCTGAAAAGATGTGGGTGATGGAATGGTTGGGAGAACATGGGTTATTCTGTTAGCCGTCGGGGCCTTGAGCCTTGACTCTGCGAACTTGGGCTTCTCCAAGTTTGGGCTCCCAGGCACAGATGGCCGCCTCAGCATTGCTGTCGGTGGCGATGACTTACCCCTCTCCTGGTCTCATCTGCCCTCTGTCGGCGCAGCCTGCTCGGTATGTTTCCTCCTATTCTCCTGTACCTCCCTGGAATCTTGCCACTTGTGTAGGATGTTTGCCACAAAAGCTGTTTGGGCAGAAGGATTCTCTGAGTCTAAGGAAAAGCCTGTCCCATAGAAGTCTGTTTCCCAGTGGCTCCAGAAGTTTTTCTCTGGGGCACCCCGTTGTCCTAAGGACTGGCAGTGTCTGGGAGTGTGGACACTGATCGTGGTCTGGCAGGAACAGGGTGGTTGGGAGGGATGGTCTGAGGCCAGCTGGGGTTTCCTGGAGGGTCTTCAGGCAGCCCGAGCCATGGGATCCCCACAGCTCTGAAGGCCACAGAGAAAGCAGGGGAGTGTGAAGAGGCATCTCCAGGTTGAAGTTAAAATAGTAACCTTCCCAACCTGCCCTTTGCTTAATGAAATGCAAAGTCACCTTTATGATGAGAGGGTCTCACTGTACTAGGGCTTTTAGGTCAGTGGACTTCAGGGTGGGGTGTGAGGTCCATGAGGTCAAAACTATTCCCATAATGATATGCTTAAAATCTTCATTCTCTTATGGATGTGTAATGGAGGAAAATGTTTTCCTCAACCCTCTTAGGGTCCCTGGTTGGATCTGAGAAGTAAACTGACAAAGACAGATTAAAAGGAGAAAGCATACACAATCCCTTGAATTTTTACATGTACATGGGAGCCTTCACAAGGGACTAAAGACCTGAAGTGCCAGAGCAGAAAGCTTTTATACCTTTCAGACAAAGAAACAGTACATCTGTGAAGAATTGACAAGACCGAGAAGTTTAGGCTAAATGTAAGAATAGGAAAGAAATGACTAGAAAGATAAGGGTTAGTTTAATAAGGTTTATTTGTAGATTCCTCTGGTGCCATTACTGGACTGATAAGAGTCTATCTCCAGTAAAAGAAGACTGTTTCCTGCCTTTAGGCTGATGGCAGTGGGGGGAAGCTTTTTCTATGTTTACTCCTTCTTAATTGCCTTCAGCTCAAGATAAATATTATGTCAAAGAGGCATGTTTTAGAATGACACTCTCTGGTTTTCTTCAAGTGCACCAAGGAATTATCCAGAGGCTCCATGACGCCTCATGACATCTTTGCTTGATGAAAAGTAGAATGTGTGCTTTTGTGTTCTTATGTTTTAAAGGTTTCCCAGTTTTAATTTCTATTAAATAGTAATAGATATAATCCAAAAGTTGTTACAAAAGCTTTGACATGTCTACTAATTTTTTAGAGCACTAAAAGGTCCTGAGACTAAAAGAATTGCCATCTTAGATCTTGTATTTCAGCACTTATTATGTAGAGTTGGAAAACCAGGTCCCAAAGAGAGGAAATCATTTGCTGAGAACTCTATCATGTTTCTGGTCCCCTGGGGGATACAGCAGCAATAGGTGATCCAGTCTACGCCACAAATGAGCTTATTAGGGAGCTGAGACATACACCCAAGTAGTTTATAAGGATTTAGAAGGCAAAGGTAGGATGAATATAAGATAATTGTTTAATTGCTTTAGTGACTTGATAGCAGTTCCTGTGGGAAAGATATTATTTAGGGGGTTAGCTTTTTGTGTTTATTTCTTTAAGGTTTAATGTTGGCTTCCCTGGTGGCTCAGACAGTAAGAATCTGCCTGCAGTGCAGGAGACCTGGGTTCAATCCCTGGGTCAGGAAGATCCCCTAAAGAAGGGAATGGCTACCTACTCCAGTATTCTTGCCTGGAGAGTTCCATGGACAGAGGAGCCTGGCGGGCTACAGTCCATGGGGTCGCAAAGAGTCGGACATGACTGAGCAACTAACACTTTCAGTTTCACTAAAGTTTAACTTATCAAGCTACACACTTGAAACCCAAGAACATCTCTCAAATTCTGCTTATAACATGAGATTTTCCAGGCAAGAGTACTGGAGTGGGTTGCCGTTGCCTTCTCCGATAAGTAGATTAGGATTTATATGTCTCAAAAATTTGAAAAATCACTTTTGAAGGTCTTAGTTTAAATGTTGTATCATTTACAAATTCGGCTAAACTACTTTAAATGTGTTCAACCTCATATACAAATCGAATACATTTGGTTTCCTTTTTAAGTAATTCAATTGCCTGATTTACCAAAACATCCCAAGTATACTATAACCTCTTAAAGAATTAATAAGTCACAGTCTTATAAGTGTGATGAAGCTTAAGGTTTCTTGGATATTTCAATACTATATAAAACAGTACAAAAGCTACCTAAAATAAAAAATGTGAATGAGTTACACTGTTAACATTTCAAACTGACATTTCAGCACTGGCTTATTTATAACTCAGATAGGCCAAATTACCCCAAATGTTAACATATCTAAAATACCAAATAAAATTTCATACCCTAACATAAACTGTTAGTACTGTTGTTTGATAGTTTTAGTATTCTTACACCAATTTTAACTCTTTCTGAATTAAAATAGGGAGTAATTTAGACCATCCTGCCATGTTCTAGGAATTATCTTCTTATGGAATTTTGGGGGTGCCTGTCTCAGCTTCTGGAAGTTACACAGTCATCAGCAATTTTGGCCCAGATACTGACTAGGCACTTCTCTGTTGTCCTCATGTCCCCAGGCATGTCTGTTACATTCAAGCTAGACAGTAACTAATTCTGCTGCTACTCAAGGAAAATTTTAACTTAAACCTGTCATTTGATTGGGTTTTGTTTTGGGGGGCAGGGATCTTAAACTACTGTAGAAAGTAATTTTGTGTCAAATATAAAACACCCTGGAATTGAGAGAATATTGCACTATTTGATCTCTTCTTCTATTTTTGGAACCTCACAATTCTTAGGACTGTGAAGACTGATGTGTATTTTCCTGGGGACCGTGAGTCATTTCAATGAGTGACATATGAACAGTACTACTTCTACTTTAAAATCACATTTTGGGAGGAGATCCTGGCCTTGAAGGCATTTAGAGCTGTGCTTTTTTTCTCTTAACTCTATCATGAGCTTCTTAAGGGGTTGCTGCTGCTGCTGCTGCTGCTAAGTCGCTTCAGTTGTGTCCGACTCTGTGCAACCCCATAGATGGCAGCCCACCAGGCTCCCCCGTCCCTGGGATTCTCCAGGCAAGAACACTGGAGTGGGTTGCCATTTCCTTCTCCAATCATGAAAGTGAAAAGTGAAAGTGAAGTCGCTCAGTCGTGTCTGACCCTCAGTGACCCCATGGACTGCAGCCCACCAGGCTCCTGCATCCATGGGATTCTCCAGGCAAGAGTACTGGAGTGGGTTGCCATTGCCTTCTCCATCTTAAGGGGGTTAGATTTTGTCAAATAAACCTCTTGAAACCCTTCCTAGCACCCAACACAAGATGCGATTGTTATGAGATTAACAAATGTTTGAGGAATTAAATAAGAAATGTGATGGAAAGGTAGAGTTAGGTGGAAAATTGATGTAGATATAAAATTGATTGAGTGGAGACATAGAATAAAGGTTAGCTTTTGAAAAAGTTTAGCAGCAAAGGATATACATAAATGGGAAGGTGAAATGGAAAGAAGAGTACTGTGGTTGATGGGAATAAGTGAGTTTCAAGAAGTGTAGTAATAGCAAGCATATTTATGGAGTATTTACTATGTTCCAGGCTCTATCTTAAATGTTTTCTGTGTATTAAATAATTCATTTGATCCTCCCAGTATCGCTGTGAGGTACATATCATAATTGTTGTCATTTTCCAGAATGAGGAAACAGAGGCAGAGAGCTGAAGTCATTTACTCTGATACTGCATGTGTGATCATTTACCTTAAGATATTTCAGCGCAACCGTCAGCATGTTGTTTGTATGTGCAATTTGGGCTTCCCTAATGGCTCAGACAGTAAAGAATCTGCCTGCAGTGCAAAAGACCTGGGTTTGATCCTTGGATCGGGAAGATCCCCTGGAGAAGGGAATGGCTACCCACTCCAGTATTCTTGCCTGGAGAACCTCAGTCCATGGACAGAGGAGCCTGGCAGGCTACAGTCTTTGGAGTCACAAAGAGTTGAAGTCTGCTAATTACTGATTAGCAGTTGAAGTCTGCTAATCAGTAATTCATGTCCCAGAGGTGGCATGTTCGCAAAACCCCTCTCCCCAGTCTTTGCCGGGTGGTTAGGCTATCCCCCAGAGTGGAAAATGACAATCTGCTCCAGTATTATCACCTGGATAATTCCATGGACTGAGGAACCTGGCGGGCTACAGTTGATGGGGTCACAAAGGGTCCGACACAACTGAACAACTGAGCACATAAAACATACAGTCCAAGTATTGTTCCATCTAACTTGAGGTGACTCAAAAATTGGAGTATAGTTGAATTACAATGTTGTATTAGTTTTTGATGAACAACTACTATATATGTGTGTGTGTATATATATATTCTTTTCTATTATGGTCCATGGATCAAGGTAAATTAAAAGTGGTCAAACAGGAGATTACAAGAGTGAACATTGGCATTTTAGGGATAAGTGAACTAATGGACAGGAGTAGGCAAATTTAATTCAAATGACCATTATATCTACTATTGTTGGCAAGAATCCCTTAGAAAAAATTGAGTAACCCTCATAGTCAACAAAAGAGTCTGAAATTCAGTACTTGGGTGCAATCTCAAAAATGACAGAATGATTTTGGTTCATTTCCAAGGTAAACCATTCAATATCACAGTAATCCAAGTCTATGCCCCAACCAGTAATGCTGAAGTTGAATGATTCTGTGAAGACCTACAAGATCTTCTAGAACGAACACCCAAAAAAGATATCATTTTCATCATAGGGGACTGGAATGCAAAAGTAGGAAGTCAAGAGATACCTCAAATAACAGGCAAGTTTGGCCTTGGAGTACAAAATGAAGCAGGGCAAAGGCTAATGGAGTTTTGCCAAAAGAACACACTGGTCATAGCAAACACCCTCTCCCAAGAATACAAGAAACAACTAGACATATGGACATCACCAGATGGTTAATACCGAAATCAGATTGATTATAGTCTTTGCAGCCAAAGATGGAGAAGCTCTATACAGTGAGCAAAAGCAAGACCAGAGTTGACTATGGCTCAGATCATGAACTCCTTATTGCAAAATTCAGACTTAAATTGAAGAACGTAGAGAAAACCAGTAGGCTATGCAGGTATGACCTAAACCAAATCTCTTATGATTATACAGTGTAAGTCACAAATAGATTCAAGCGATTAGATCTGATAGAGTGCCTGAAGAACTATGGACGGAGATTCGTAACATTGTACAGGAGGCAGTGATCAACACCATCCCCAAGAAAAAGAAATGCAAAAAGGCAAAATGGTTCTCTGAGGAAGACTTACAAATAGCTATGAAAAGAAGAGACATGAAAGGGAAAGGAGAAAAGGAAAGATATAGCCATCTGAATGCAGAGTTCCAAAGAATAGCAAGGAGAGATAAGAAAGCCTTCCTAAGTGAACAATGCAAAGAAATAGAGGAAAACCATAGAATGGGAGGACTAGAGATCTCTTCAAGAAAATTAGAGATACCAAGGGAACATTTCATGCAAAGATAGCAAAATAAGGGACAGAAACGGTATAGACCTAACAGAAGCAGAAGAGGTTGCAAGAATACACAGAACTATACAAAAGAGACCATAATGACCTGAATAACCATGATGGTATGATCACTCCTAGAGCGAGACATCCTGCAGTGTGAAGTCAAATGGACCTTAGAAAGTATCTTTATGATCAAAGCTAGTGGAGGTGATGGAATTCTAGCTGAGCTACTTCAAATCCTAAAAGATGATGCTATTAAAGTGCTGTACTCAATTTGCCAACAAATTTGGAAAACTTCAGCAGTGGCCACAGGACTGGAAAAGGTCAGTTTTCATTCCAGTCTCAAAGAGGAGCAATGCCAAAGAATATTCAAACTACCGAATAATTGAACTCATTTCACATGCTAGCAAGGCAATGCTCAAAATCCTCCAAGGTAGGCTTCAACAGTATGTAAAATGTGAACTTCCAAATGTTTAAGCTGGGTTTATAAAAGGCAGAGGAACCAGAGGTCAAATTGCCAACATCCGTTGGATCATAGAAAAAGCAAGAGAATCCCAGAAAAACATCTATTTATGCTTCACTGACTGCACTAAAGCCTTTGACAGTGTGGATCACAACAAACTCTGGAAAATTCTTAAAGAGATGGGAAACCGGACCACCTTACCTTACTCCTAAGAAACCTGTATGCATGTCAGGAAGGGGTGGGGAATATTGGAAAAGGAGTATGTCAAGGATGTATATTGTCACCCTGCTTATTTAACTTATATGCAGAGTACATCATGGGAAATGCCAGGCTAGATGAAGCACAAACTGGAATCAAGATTGCTGGGAGAAATATCAATATCCTCAGATACACAGATGACACTGCCCTTATGGCAGAAAGTTAAGTGGAACTAAACAGTCTCTTGATGAAAGTGAAAGAGGAGAGTGAAAAAGCTGGCTTAAAACTCAACATTCAGAAAAGTAAGATCATGGCATCCAGCCCCATCACATCATGGCAAATAGATGGGGAAACAATGGAAACAATGAGAGACTTTATTTTCTTATGCTCCAAAAATACTGCAGATGGTGACTGCAGCCATGAAATTAAAAGACTTGCTCCTTGGAAGAAAAGCTATGACAAACCTAGACAGCATATTAAAAAGCAGAGACATTACTTTGCCAACAAAGGTCTGTCTCATCAGAGCTATGGTTTTTCCAGTAGTCATATATGGATGTGAAAGTTGGACCATAAAAAAGGCTGAGTGCTTTGGTATAGTTGATGCTTCAAACTGTGGTGTTGGAGAAGACTCTTGAGAGTCCCTTGGATTTCAGGGAGATCAAACCAGTCATTCCTAAAGGAAATCAACCCTAAATATTCTTTGTAAGTACTTCAGCTGAAGCTGAAGCTCAATACTTTAGCCACCTGATGTGAATAACTGACTCATTGGAAAAGACCCTGATTCTGGGAAAGATTGAAGGCAGGAGGAGAAGGGGAGGACAGAGGATGAGATGTTTGGATGGCATCACCAACTCAATGGACATGTGTTTGAGCAAACTCATGTGGAGATGATGAAGGACAGGGAAGCCTGGTGTGCTGCAGTCCATGGGGTCACAGAGAGCTGGACATGACTGAATGCCTGAACAACAACAACAGTAGGGTGCTGAGTGTAGTTCTCTGTGCTATCCAGTAGCTTCTTATTGTGTATCTATTTATATGTAACAGTGTGTATCTGCTAATCCCAAACGCCTAATTTATTCCTCCCCATCTTCTTTCCCCTTTGATAACCATAGTTTTTATTCTGTCTTGAGTCTGTTTCTGTTAATATGTTAATTTGTATCATATTTTAGATTTCACATGTAAGTGATATCATGTGGCATTTGTCTTTCTGTGTCTGACTTAACTTCACTTAGTATGATAATGTCTAGTCCACCCATGTTGCTGCAAATGGCATTATTTCATCCTTTTTTTTTTATGGCTAAATAAGTATTCCTCTGTGTATATATACCACATCTTCTTTATCTATTTATCTGTCAGTGGACACTTAAGTTGCTTACATGTCTTGGCTGTTATAAATAGTGTTGCAATGAACGCTGGAGTACATGTATGTATCTTAGAGGTTTGTCTGGATATATGCCCAGGAGTAAGATTGCTGGATCGTATGGCAGCTCTATTTTTAGTGATCTGAGGAACCTCCATGCTATTTTCCATAGTGGCTGCACTAGCTTACATTCCCACCGACAGTGTATGAGGGTTCTCTTTTCTCTACCCCCTAAAGTAACTCCTTTCCGAAGGGTCCTTATTGGCGTGTTTGAGGACGGAGCCGGGCCACATCAAGCTTATAAAATCAGATCGTGGGTGACAGTTCTGTGCATGCTTGCTGATAAACGTTGGCACTTGTTTCAGAGTTTGATCTCGGATTGGTCACCACAGTGACAGGAGCTGTTAGTGACGTTGCTGGGCCCTGCTCTAATATTGATCTTCAGAGGGTGCTATTATCTGCCAGAAACCCTGACGTTTGCTAAAAACTACCCCAATGGTGGGGGCAGCCTGCAGCTGCCCTATGTCACAAGGCTGGTGGAGGGCAGCACCGGTGCTCAGCCCAGGCTTCCAACTCCCGAATCCACAGGCCACACAGCTGCTCTGTGAGAGGAGACTGAACATAAGCTAGTGGGGTTTTAGTAGAGGGTCCGGGTGTTTAAACAAAGAGCGTAGCTAAAGACAGTAGTGTTTGAGAAAAAATATTCCTTGGAATCAGGAAGAGAAGAGCCAGTGGTGTGAAGACAATGGGTGCCTCTCTGAGTAAGTTTAGAGACAGAGGAAGTGAGCAGGTTCCGCCTGAGGCATTGTATTTCCTTGGCGAACTAAGAGTCAAGGTCTTGGGTTAAAAGAAAGGGGGTGGGGTCCCTAGTGGGGGAGACAAAGCCTCTTTTGTGTCTCCTGTTAGTGTTCTCATGAGAAGCAGGAAGGCCCAGCCCCAGGAGTGGAGCTTCTCTGAAGGGAAGCCTACCGTGGCCCTAGGGCCGAGCCAGAGCATCTGTCCCCACCCCCAGTGCCTACTGAGATATCAAAGTCATCCAGTGGGAGGCCTGGGATACACACCTGTCCTAAAGATCAGTGATCAGAGGAGCAAAGCCCAGCGTGAAGGGCCAAGTGTCCAGAGACACCGGCTCCGCAGGACTCAGCCAGGCTGGAAGCAGCGGGTGAGGGGGAGGGTTTGATGGCACAATTTGCTGTCCCTTCCTCAAGTGCAGGGGCGACTTCAGGATGTTCGTGATGAATTTTAAGTTTCCCTGAGGACAGTCAGTTCTGGAGAAATGGAATGACTCTGTCTTTTGTTCTTCTGCAAAAGCTGATGAATAATTCAAGGCAGCGGTAGGGAAGTGGGCTCGGAGCAGGGACATCCTGGTGCGTTGCCATGGAGCTGAGCTCTCACAGGAAGGGACCCGCTTGGTCTTGTATGCTCCTGGGCGTCCCTGGACCTCACCTGGCACGGCTCCCCTGGAACCATCCTCTGAGGACTAGGGAGCTTCCAAACCCAGCGGAGACAAGCAGTTGTGTAGAGGCCAGCCCACTCCCTCTAAGACCTCCACTTTGTACTGAGAGAAAAAGCAGTGCTGCCAGGGGAAGGGGCAAGGGAGGGAACCCCATGAATCTGTAGGGCCCTACTCCTGCCTGCCCATGGCCATGGGCTTCCTTCTCCACCCACTGCAGACAGGTTCTTTCCTCAGGTTGAAACCGCTTTGTAAGCAGCCCCTCCCCATGGACTCACCTTTGATCTAGACTTGCTGCTTCTCATTCAAAGGAATGAGCTGTCTGTCCCCAAACTCCTCAGATGCCCACCACCTCATGCTGGAAGTAAATTTATACACTGGCAAATCAGACACCTCGGTCTGAGAAATCGTAATCAAACCATCTGGCCTCCAGATTCAGCTGTCAGTGTTTTATTGTTGCATCTTCCAACACTAAGAAAATATCTTTGCAGCACATTAAATGCACAAAACCCCACGCTGCTTCTCTTGTAAGAGCAGCTGTGCAAAGGTCTGGGCACCCAACTCCAGTACTCAGCAGAAGGTCTGGCTCCTGCTCTCCGAAGGCCTCTCTCCACTCTCCTCCCTCTGGGGAAGACTGTCTAAGGCAGCCACCCGTGAAGTTAGAGAAAAGGCTGTCTGTCCAGTATAATCATACTTTGTTCAGAGTGTAAAGATTTTATATGGTTTTCAATATACAATCATGTATGGATGTGAGAGATGGACTATAAAGAAAGTTGAGTGCCGAAGAATTGGTGCTTTTGAACTGTGGTGTTGGAGAAGACTCTTGAGAGTCCCTTGGACTGCAAGGAGATCCAACCAGTCCATCCTAAAGGAAATCAGTCCTGGATATTCATTGGAAGGACTGATGCTGAAGCTGAAACTCCAATACTTTGGCCACCTGTTTTGAAGAACTGACTCATTTGTAAAGACCCTGATGCTGGGAAAGACTGAAGGAGGGAGGAGAAGGAGACAACAGAGGATGAGATGGTTGGATGATATCACCAACTCAATTGAACATGAGTTTGAGTAAACTCTGGGAGTTGGTAATAGACAAGGAAGCCTGGTGTGCTACAGTCCATGGGATCGCAAAGAGTTGGACACAGCTGAGTGACTGAACTGATACAGTATTTATAGCAAGTCACCATAGAATAATATTAATATATTATGGCCACGGCTTCCCAGGTGGTACTAGTGATAAAAAAAAAAAAAAAAAAAAAGCCTGCCTGCCAATCCAGGAGACGTAGCAGATACAGGTTCAATTCCTAGGTCAGGAAGATCCCCTGAGGGAGGGTATAGCAACTCACTCCAGTATTCTTGACTGGAGAATCCCATGGACAAAGGAGCCAGGTGGGCTACAGTCCATAGGGTCGCAGAGTCAGACATGATTGAAGTGACTTAACATGCACATACTTTATAGCCACAGTCATAAACTAATTTGAAAATATTGGCAGCCACATCAAGGTTTTGCATGGGACAAGGGAAATGATGTTGATCTCAATAAACTCATCATTCATCTTCAGCAGTATTCCCCTCAAAGACAGAGTAAGGCAACAGTTGTGCAGTTGCAAGCTGTGCTCAGCACATTAGCTCCCCGGTGACTTAGAGTCATTCACTCCCTGGAGTCAGGGTGGCCTGATAATGTTTGGTTACCCAGGGAAAACTGAGCATCTTATTCCATTAAAATAGATGAACTCACTTTTTTTTTTTTTTTTTAAGTAGCGCTCTCTTTTCCCACATGTATCTGGGACCTAAGGGTAGGGTGAATGATATGAGGGAAGTCTTAGAGAGAGGGAGAGGATTGGGAAGCGGGAAGTGTTGGGAGGAAGAGTTATGATTTATAAAGACAGAGCATTAAGCATCATTTATTAATTCTTGAGAGTCCCTTGGACTGCAAGGAGATCAAACCAGTCAATCCTAAAGGAAATCAACTCTGAATATTCATTGGAAGGGCTAATGCTGAAGCTGAAGCTTCAATACTTTGGCCACATGATGTGAAGAACCGACTCATTGGGAAAGACCCTGATCCTGGGAAAGCTTGAGGGCAGGAGGAAAAGAAAGTGATAGAGGATGAGATGGTTGGATGGCATCATTGACTCAGTGGACATGAGTTTGAGCAAGTCAGGAGACAGTGAGTTAGAAAAGCCTGGCATGCTGCAGTCCATGGGGTTGCAAAGAGTTGGACATGACTGAGTGACTGAACAACAACAACAAAATTAAGAAGCCAAGACTGAGCACCCACAGAACTGCTAGGATTTAGGAACGAGATAAACCAAGACTGCAATAACAATGATAATAGAACAGTTTCTGTCACTAAAGCTGCTCTGGTCTGAGTGCCTGTGTCTCTTCCAAATTCATATGTTGTAACTTAACTCTCCAGGTGACGGTATTAGGAGGCAAGGGGGCTCTTGGGAGATGATTAGTTCATGAGGTCAGAGCTCTCATGATTGGAATTAGTGCCCTTGAAAAAGAGACCTCAGGGTGCTCCCTCATCCCTCCCTGTATGTGGGGACACAGAAAGGAAACAGCCATCAGTAGGGGGCTAACTCTCACTAGACACCAAATCTGCCAGTGCTCTGATTATGGGCTCTCCAGCCTCCAGAACCATAAGAAATTAATTTCTGTTGTTTATAAACCACCCAGTTTATGGTACTTCTTTTTTTTCATGGTACTTTTGTTATAGCAGCCTGATTAGACCAAGACACAAGCTTTTATATTTTGGGGGAGATGTGTAATCTGGTGAGGAAGAACCACATATACCCAATTAACTATAAAAAACAGGAAAATGTAACCAATATTAGAAGAAAAAAATAATGAACTGTGGAATTTCACAGGAGGGAGACATAAATTCTGAAGTTGAAGGCGGATGGTAGGATAGTGTTCCTGGAGAACACACAAGTTGGCAGCCCCTGGCACACCAAATCTCCATGCCAATTGACAGTAACATGGCCGTGACTCTCACCCCTCAGCGGACCACTTGGGGTGCTGTGGGGTGTATCTGGGTGAGTGCTTTCAACCCCCATTTCACCCCCTTTCTTTTTGGAGATGTTGGAAGGCTGAAAATGACCCTTCCAAGTAGAGCTAGAAGCCCTCTCAGGTAGATTGGAAGGCAGACATGAGCAGAGGCTGTGTGCTGTGACGGTGTCTACCAGTCAACTCCAAGAGATCTGAGTGTTGCAACCAGCCTCCAGGGTCCAGCTTCATGGGCTGAGGCAGTTGGAGCCACAGCGGTGGTCATTGCGATAGCGGCAGCAGCAGTAGCCTGTTCTCTGGACGCTACCAGTGATTTCAACTTGAAAACCAAAGTCCACTGGCAGCCTCCTGACTTCTTCTCCTGCAGTGCTTTCAATAGGAAATGCCTAGGTTGCTTTCTGTGTCCTGCTCTGAACCCTGAGAAAGAGAGATACCTTGAACAACCAATAAATGAGTTGTACAGATAAAGAGTAATCCAGAAAAAGTGACAGCTGACTTAAGTGTGGCACATTCACTGCATCATCCCTTTGTTAGCCACCTACGAATTGGCCTCTGTTCCACCACTCCACGCCCTCTAGTTGATCTCCAGTGACCCCATCCTTGCAGAGATTCACTGTAGTGGCAGCCCCGTTCATTTGTCGCCTCTCATGGCTACCCACTCCAGTACTCTTGCCTGGAGAATCCCATAGACAGAGGAGGCTGGCAGGCTACAGTCCATAGGGTTGCAAAGAGTCAGACATGACTGAGCAACTAATTTTTTTCCCTTCCTAGACCCTGTTTCATTCTGCATTTGCTCTTTCCACAACTGTTCCTTCTCTCTCTTTTCCTCTGAATTCTCTTTCCTGCTGCTCCTATCACTGCATATGCCCTTGGTCCTTTGTGCTTCTATCTTGGTGCTCTCTCCCTTGGGAATATATATTCATTCTTTTGTCACTTCCTGGGGATCAAGTATGTGCCAAGTGCTCTGGCCAATGTAAAGATGAGTGGCAAGACTCAGGCTCAAGGAACTTTCAGTTTAATAAGAGATGAGAGTCATGTATATAAAAAGCATATTCCAGTGTAATGAGTATTATAAGAAAGGTATCAAAAAGGGCTTTGCAAATTAAAGATAAAAAGTCAGGGAGGCTTCACGAAGAAGACAACCTGGGAGCTGAACCAGAGAAGGATATGATAGGTGAAAATAGACCTCAGAAAAGAAAGCATTTTGATGAGAGGAAAAAACATGAGAAAAATTGAGTAGAAGTGAGAAAATAGACTACCTAGTGGGTAAAAAATCTGCCTGCAATACAGGCGATATGGAGATGAGGTTCTATCCTTGGGTTGGGAAAACACCCTGGAGGAGGGCAGGGCAACCACTCCAGTATTCTTGCCTGGAGCATCCCATGGACAGAGGAGCCTGGCAGGCTGCAGTCCATGGAGTTGCACGATTGAGCATGCATGCATGAGAAAGTGGGAAGTTTTGTACTCATGTCCATAAAGCAACGTAGTAGTTAGATTATAAGTGTTGTGAGGTGACCCTGTTCACTAGTTTGTCACTATTCCCAGGATTCAGCATGCTGCCTGGCACACAGTAGGCTTGCAATATGTATTTGTTGAATGTAAGTCTAGAGCAATGAGCGTTCTCTTCCAATGTGCCAGTGGATGAGCCCAATCCAGAGCCCAAATGCTCTCTCCATTCCGCCTGCTGCAGCTCTGCCGATAAGAGTCAATGTAGGACAAGAATCCCTTGAACATCTACATTTTCCGCACACCCCAGACAAAGAGCTTTCTCCTGACTTTACCTTGTGTTCTTTTAACCAATCCACTGGACTGAATGTATCAGCACCATCCACTAAACTTGATGATTCAAAATATACCCAGAATATGACCGCTTCTCACCCTGATTCAAAATATACCCAGAATATGACCGCTTCTCACCCTATCCCCTGCTACTGCCCAGTCCATTCCTCATGTTCCCCCAACAAGCACAGCAGCAAGTGGGATCCCTTAAGGAATATAAATCATAGCATGTCACACCTGTGCTCTTCCCATTTCCCATGTTCTATAAGGCCTTACATGAGAAGCAACATTTATGAGGAGCATACACACAGAAAAGAGTAATACACTCTCCTTCCATTAATTCCATGCCAGGGAATTTCTTGCTCACACCTGGTGAGACATGTACTTTAATCCTCTTCCCACTTTCTTTCAACTCTTGCCTATTGCCCTGAAATGCATCCTTTCTTCTTCTTTACTGGTCTCCTCGGTGAGCCAAAAGACAAGCTATATTGTCTAATAAACCAAAGAATAGTTATAGAGATTTCACTACCCTGGTGTTTGGAATGAAATTAGATTGGATTAAGACTCATTGTTGGCATCTTCTGGTTTGCCAGGACTTCATGTCTTCAGAGTCCTTTATGCCTTCCCATAGGTGTTTCCACTGCCTCCTTCTCCCCAAAATAACCCACCAGTCTTTGAGTTCCAAAGTTACTCCTTCAAAGGGGCTTCCCTAGTAGCTCAGTTGGTAAAGAATGCCCCTGCAGTGCAGGAGACCAGTGTGATTCCTGGGATGGGAAGATCTACTGGAGAAGGGATAGTCTACCCACTCCAGTATTCTTAGGCTTCCCTGATGGCTCAGCTGGTAAAGAATCCGCCTGCAATGCGGGAGACCTGGTTCAATCTCTGGATTGGGAAGAGCCCCTGGAGAAGGGAAAGGCTACCCACTGCAGTATTCTGGCCTGGAGAATTCCATGGACTGTATAGTCCTTGGGGTCGCAAAGAGTCAGACACAACTGAGTGACTCTCACTTCACTTAAAGTTATAGAATCTTTTCAAAATAATTTCTTCCTTGGAATTATTGTCTTTATGTTTTCTTTAAGTAGTAGTATAGAAAAAAGAGGTTTTGTTATTTCTTTTCTTTGCAATAAAAATTTCTAGCACTATGATTGGTTAAATAGGCATCTATGATGTTACCCTTAGCAATCTCCACTTCCTACATTGTTTCAGTGGCAAAACTAACTAACTTATGATGGAAGGGAGAAAGGAGCCAAGAAAGTTATTGCATAAAAAAATAGAAGTTGTTTTTTTAAAATTTTTTATTAACTGCACTTGTTTTTCCTTGAAGATTTTTTTTCTTGGGGCACTTTTGGTGAGAAGCAGAGATGAGCCCTAGTCTCCATTGTCAATCAATTCACAATCTAAAAGAAGAAGCAAAGCAACCACACACACACACACGCTGAGGCAGCCACAGATTTCAAACTAGAACAGGACACAAGAAGTCCACACTAGGGACTTCCTTGGTGCGCCAGTGGTTAAGACTTTGCCTTCTAATGCAGAGGATGAGGGTTCAATCCCTGGTCAGGGAGCTAAGACCCCACATGCCTCTCAGAAAAAAAACCAAAACATAAAACAGAAACAATATTGTAACAAATTCAATAAATACTTTAAAAATGGTCCACATTAAAAAAAATCTCTAAAAAAATGAAATCTCATTTCAAGGAATTAAATTAATTAATCCCTTAATCCCTAATTAAGACAGATGACTATGTGGATGAAAAATCCTTGCATCTCAGTCCAACACACCATTCTCAGCAGTTGAGGGGAGACAAACGCTTCAGAGAGCTTAAGTTAGATCAGTTCAGAAGAGGACGTACGCCCAGGAAACTCACTGTTTCATTTCACAGCACACCTCCTCGTGTTGGTACCCTGGGCCTCTGGAAATCTATAAAAGGGGAGACAGACAGAACTTTCATTTTGAATGTTTGTGTCCTGTATAGAGAATCTAGACAGGCTAGGTAAGATGAAAATAAAAGGATGGACCAGAGCCAGGATTGTAGAACTTGAAAATATTTTGCTGCCCGAGAGAGTGTCTGTAAGCTGACCATGATGACAGTTGGCTGCAGGCCTTAGCAGATGCATTTCCCAAGCATTTTCAGATTTAATGAGTCCAGAGAGCATCCTGCGGGGCAGGCCAGTCACTTACTAGCAGATTATGGAAAGGAAGTGGGGGAATCTAAGTGTTTAAGTGAGTGATAGAGACACCAGGAGTGAGTGTCTCAGCTCGAGTTCTCATAAACACTTTTGCTTCCAGGAGAGACAGGGAAATGGAATGGCTTCAAATGTGAGTGTGAGTTCAGAGAAGAGGGAGGCGATTTCCCATGTGAACATTTAGTCCCTTGCCTTGTGCTTTTGTACATACACCCCTGAATGCTGACCCAGCCTGCAAAAACCACTTGCTTGCTGTGGACATCCATCATGCCATCTGGCTGCCCAGCACTTTCCTGGTACTCTTTCTTGGTTTAAAAATTTCCAGATTTATGGTCCCACTTCGCCAAGAAGGAGCCAGAACCTCATTTTCCCAAGTCCCTTTGCAGCTGATAGAGACCTGGGCCCATCCTCCTCAGATGCATTGAGGCAAAACTTCGATTCGGAGGAGAGCTTGCAGAGTCAGGAAGTTTGCTGAGTGGAAGAATTCTGATGAGGGTGAAAGGAGACATTTGGTATGCAGAGGCAGAGGTTGAGATGGTCCCAGTAGCAGTTCCCCTGCAGTACTGAAACGGCAATGTCTGTCCTGGAGTAGTAATTAGAGCGTTGGTCTAGCTGAGTAGACTCCAAACCTAATTATCTAGCCCTCAATGATGATATTGGTATTGGTGAAATGCCAATATAGTCCAGTGATGACAATTGAGGTAGCACAGTGAATTCTGTTGTTTGCAACCAAGAACTCTTACTAATACTCCTTGCACATATAGGGGATGCAAAAAAAAAGAAAAACAACGTCAGTAATCCAAAGGTTAATATGTCATTTTAAAGCATTCCTGTATTTGAGCCTACACCAAAAAGATATGTATTGCTTATGTGTGTATGTGTTAGACTCAGTCATGTCTGATTTTTTGTGACCCCATGGACTGTAGCCCACCAGGCTCCTCTGCCCATGGAGATGCTCTAGGCAAAAATATTGGAGTGCGTTGCCATTCTCTTCTCCAGGGAGTCTTCCTGACCCAAGACTTGAACGTAGGTCTCCTGCATTGCAGACAGATTCTTTACCACCTGAGATACCAGGGAATTTATTTTAAAGATACAGAATTTCAGAGAAGCCTAGTATTGTACTCAGCAATTTAATACACCCAGATTAAAACTGGAACTGAGCTTTCTGACTCCTAGTTTAATGATTTCTCCATGAAAACCTGCTTCATTATGTGAAGATATTGAGTCATTTTCTTGATTGAATTAAAGTAGAAATAATCCAAAAAAAAAAAAAAATTATTCCACTCAGTACCCTAAGGCTGTTGGCTTAGGGCACTCACAGGACTGTACAGCTAGGACTAGAGTGAGGCAAATGGGGCATTTTGCCTCAAGTGCAAAATTTAGAGGGGTGCCAAAAATTTAGTGATCAAGATAGATGTTTTGGTGCAATATTTTAAAAATGAAAATTAATTTTAAAAGTCATTGATGAACTAAATATCAATATTTCAGAAACAGAATCAGTATGACCCATTTTCCCCTTTATCTCAAGCTATGATATAGTTACAAATCCTGTCTTTGGGATCATATACATATGATCATATACATATGATATACATATGATCATATACATATTATCTAAAACAAAATTAGGAGCACAGGTTAAACTACCCAATTGCCTTCTCAAATATTTCGTTTGACTCTTTTTCCTCCTGGCATGTGAATTTTCTCCAACAGAATACATAGCATCTTCTCTCTGTGAGCATTCCTGAGCCTGTAAATCTGGATTAGATGAGAATATCCATGTCCAGACCTGTCTGAGTCTTACAGAAATATTAGCTCTGGCTGAATCTCTAAAATAACAAAGTAAAGGAGACCAAATGAAACACAAAGAGACATAAGATTAAATTTTAACGAGGATCTGAGCTGTTGGCTGCTCACCACCTCTAAAGAGATTCCTTGATAAATCATAACAGTAATCATGGTGATTAACATGTATTTGACACCCTATTGCAGAGACTCTGCTATAGACATTTGAAGCATCTGATGCTTTTTGTTACAGTCGTTGTGAGGCAGGAACTCAGGGGAGGAAAGTGAAGTTGATATCCGTAGTTATCAGGTGGCAAAGCCACAGCACCAGCCGAGATGAAGTCTCCCTGCTCTGCTTTGTTTTCTTTCAAGAAAGTGAATCTATTTTCCCCCAGAAATTAAGGAACTCAAGAACTGTGGAGGATCAAGACTGGACTTCCCCGGCAGGGCCACTGGACATTGTTAGGCGGCTGGCCTCAGAAAACCTCACCTTCTCATTGATGGATGACAGAGGTGGAAGGAGAGAAAGCAGGACCTTCCCTGCCATGTTGTGGAGTTTGTCCAGTCCCAAAGGATGCCAATGCAGGAGACCTAAGACACGCAGGTTCAATCCCTGGGTCAGGAAGATCCCCTATAGGAAGGCATGGCAACCCACACTACTATTCTCTCCTGGAGAATCCCATGGCCAAAGGAGGCTGGTGGGCTACAGTCCATAGGGTCACTAAGAGTTGGACATGACTGAAGTGACTTAGCACACACAGCATAACACAAAGGATAGCTTCGTGTGTTTGGATACTCGCTACATAAACCTCGAAGTTCCCATATGAGAAGAATGTCTTCAGAAGGCATCCTAATACAGATGGGGAAACTGAGGCCCTAGCAAGCAAAGCCATTTCAGTAGTAAAACTGGAAGCAAGCCCCAGGTAGCGCTCCATTCACCGCACTGTTCGGCCACTCAGAGTCAGTCCTCCATTCTTTGTATCCAAAAGGTTATGCTTCATCAGAGAGACCAGAGGTCAAAAACTGGTGTTTAATGGCCAAATCTAACTTGCAGTTGTGGTTTTTCTTTCTTGGTTTGTTAAGTGTTTTTGAAAAATGTGAACTAGTTGATATCATTTAAAAATCAAGAGTTTTCACATACAAATCCAAATTTCTAGCTTCCTTGGAAATTTTTCAAGATCAGCATACACTGGAATCATTTTCATACATGCCAACTAATGTCTAGAGCTGGTGGTGTGCTGTGGCCAGCTCAGACTAGCTCCTAAGAGCCAATGATAGGATGCTCAGAATAATAAGGTGTTGTGAGCAAGCTGTAAAACAGCTGATAGCCAAAAATCAGTCATAGTGGGATTTACACCTTGGACATTAGCCAAACTACAAATTCAGTTCAGTTCAGTTCAGTTCAGTTCAGTCTCTCAGTCGTGTCCAGCTCTTTGTGATCCCATGAATTGCAGCACGCCAGGCCTCCCTGTCCATCACCAACTCCCGGAGTTCACTCAAACTAACATCCATTGAGTCGGTGACGCCATCCAGCCATCTCATCCTCTGTCGTCCCCTTCTCCTCCTGCCCCCAATCCCTCCCAGCATCAGAGTCTTTTCCAAATGAGTCAACTCTTCGCATGAAGTGGCCAAAGTATTGGAGTTTCAACTTTAGCATCAGTCCTTCCAAAGAACACCCAGGACTGATCTCCTATAGAAAGGACTGGTTGGATTTCCTTGCAGTCCAAGGGACTCTCAAGAGTCTTCTCCAACACCACAGTTCAAAAGCATCAATTCTTCTGCGTTCAGCCTTCTTCACAGTCCAACTCTCACATCCGTACATGACCACTGGAAAAAACCATAGCCTTGACTAGCCAGACCTTTGTTGGCAAAGTAATGTCTCTGCTTTTGAATATGCTATCTAGGTTGGTCATAACTTTCCTTCCAAAGAGTAAGCGTCTTTTAATTTCATGGCTGCAATCACCATCTGCAGTGATTTTGGAGCCCCCCAAAATAAAGTTTGACACTGTTTCTACTGTTTCGCCATCTATTTCCCATGAAGTGATGGGACCAGATTCCATGATCTTAGTTTTCTGAATGTTGAGCTTTAAGCCAACTTTTTCACTCTCCTCTTTCATTTTCATCAAGAGGCTTTTTAGTTCCTCTTCACTTTCTGCCATAAGGGTGGTGTCATCTGCATATCTGAGGTTATCGATATTTCTCCCGGCAATCTTGATTCCAGCTTGTGCTTCTTCCAGCCCAGCGTTTCTCATGATGTACTCTGCATATAAGTTAAATAAGCAGGGTGACAATACACAGCCTTGACATAGTCCTTTTCCTATTTGGAACCAGTCTGTTGTTCCATGTCCAGTTCTGCTTCCTGACCTGCATACATGTTTCTCAAGAGGCAGGTCAAGTGGTCTGGTATTCCCATCTCTTTCAGAATTTTCCACAGTTTATTGTGATCCACACAGTCAAAGGCTTTGGCTTAGTCAATAAAGCAGAAGTAGATGTTTTTCTGGAACTCTCTTGCTTTTTCGATGATCCAGCGGATGTTGGCAATTTGATCTCTGGTTCTGCTGCCTTTTCTAAAACCAGCTTGAACATCTGGAATTTCACAGTTCATGTATTGCTGAAGCCTGGCTTGGAGAATTTTGAGCATTACTTTACTAGCATGTGAGATGAGTGCAATTGTGCGGTAGTTTGAGCATTCTTTGGCATTTTTATTTCTCCATCTCTGCCCTGCCTTTCTCTCCTTTCCTTCTTCCTCTTTATTTCTTTCCTTCCTTTCTCCCTCCTTCCCTCCCTCCCTTTCTTCCCCTGTCCTCCTTCCCTCTCTCTCTCTTTTGATCACTTGGGTGTTTTTTGGTTTACTACCACAACACCAGCTGGAACTAAAGAGAATCCACCCTGTTCAAAAAATCACAGTCCAGCTGGGTCATTTTCACTTGTTCGTGTTACCCTCTCGGCTAGGGAAGGAACTGAAATTGGCATCTCCTATGGTAGACTGTAGGCTTCACAGGTGGTTCAGTGGTAAAGAATCTGCCTACCAATGCAGGAGACACAGTTTGACCCCTGGGTTGGAAAGATCCCCTAGAGAAGGAAACAGCAGCCCACCCCAGTATTCTTGTTTGGGAAATGCCATGGACAGAAGAGCCTGGTGAACTACTGTTTGCAGGGTTTCAAAAGAGTCCAACACAATTTAGCGACTAAAGAACAGTCAACTGTAGACATAAATGGTGATCTTCCTAAAACCAACTTGTTGAGTAAAGGGTTAGTCATTAAGCACTCTTAAAACAGTGTTTATTCACATATAACAGAAGTGTACAAAACCTAAAAGCTCAGCTGAAGGAGTTATCATAGAGTACCACATAACAATATCCAGTTCAAGAAAGAAATGTTGACAGTATTCCCAGAAGCCCCCTCCTAACCTCTCCCTTCCTCCTTGCCAAAGGTAAGCACTCTCCCGACTTCTAATACCATGATTTCCTTTTGTCTGCTTTTGAACTTCATATGAATAGAATCTAGAACATGTATTCTTTTCTAGCTAGCTTCTTGATTTGGCATGATATTTGTGAGTTCCATTCATTTTTCTGAAATGGAATTTAACCGTTTTTTTTTTCTGTGAAGGGGTGCTTCCCTGGTAGCTCAGCCAGTGAAGAATTTGCCTGCAGTGCAGGAGACCTGGGTTTGATCCCTGGGTCAGGAAGATCCCTTGGAGAAGTGATATTTGTGAGTTCCATTCATTTTTCTGAAATGGAATGTAACTGTTTTTCCTATGACTATTCCACAATTTGTTTATTTACTCTACTACTGGGTGGTTTCCAAATTGAGCTGTCTTAGTCTGGGCTCCCCCAAAAGGAGACCTCAAGACTGGTTTGCCTGTGGACACTTCATTTGGGAATGTTTTCCCTGGGAGCAAGTATGCAAGCCTGGAACAGTGAAGTCAAAAAAGAGGGGAGGCCAACGTATGGATATTTAACTACTCCTAAAGTTAGCTGCTGTTCAATTCCATCAGTATCTCCTAAGGGGCTTTCTGAAATGCATTTCAGAACTGTTTGCCAGGGAGAACCAAAGTGGAAACATTTACTTATTGCCTATTGGCTCCTGTCTCCCATTGACCAAAAGTTATCCCACCAGCACAAATTCTCCTGTTCTCCCAGGTCATTCATGCATGAGTTTTCCAAAAGAATCCCAAGTCAGAGAGGCTGCATCGCAGGCAGCCAGGTGTACACGGTGCAGGCCTTAGGCAAGGCACTATTATGCCGATTGTACCAGCAGAAGCCAAAACCAGCCTGAAATCAGTTGTAAGAGCAAATGTGAGGCTGAGGAGATTTTGATGTCATGCAAAAGAGGTGCCCTAATAAGGACTTTTTGGGGATGGTGGCCATGTGCATTCTCGTACATGTGTCTTGGAGCACACACGTGTGCATTTCTGTTATGTACGTTCATAGGAGTGGAATTGTTTCTGAGGAGCATAACGTTTCTGAGGCATTTATTTTATTTACATTCCCACCAGCATTGTGTGTGTTAGTCATTTAGTCATGTCCAACTCCTTGCAACCCATGGACTACATGTAGCCTGCCAGGTTCCTCTGCCTCTGGAATTCTCCAGGCAAGAATACTGGAGTGGGTTGCCATTCCCTTCCCCAGGGGATATCCCTACCCCAGGGTTTGAACCCAGGTCTCCTGCACTGCAGGCAGATTCTTTACCACTGAGCCACCAGGGACGCCCCCTAGCATTATATGAGAGTTAAACTTGGTTGAACATTTTGTGTTGACTTGATAAGTCAAGTCTCTTTTAAATGTCACTACTATATATATGGCTTTCTAATGGCTACAGAGTGTATCCCCTCAACTGTTTGGTTCACTTGCACCGCATTTTACATCTGGTCGTTTGAGTGCTGTGTCCTGGGCTGCAGATGTGCTCATATGTCCTGGGCTATTGGGATGAGACCAACAACTGTGCACTTGACCTCAGTGTCAATCCAAAGTAAACAAAGAGAATGGAACAAGACATGTAATATCCCCCAAAGAAGTCACCAAAATTGATTACATTTCATTTATCAAGAAACCATTCCAAGTCTTTGACTAATTTGAGACTCCCTGTTGTGATAGAGAATGTCTTCCTCAGCGAGATGTTTTAATTCTTGCCAGTAATATCCAGGGACTGGCTTTTCTCTGCTCAGAGACTAGGTTTCCTGTAACATGTGGTTTTTGATAGAGAAATAGGAAGGAAGGCGAGCCCGCTCTTCAAGATCTGTCCCCAAACTCTTTTCCCTTAGTTCCAATCCAAGATCACCCTCCACCAAACTCCTCTGTAATGCAGTGAAACAGCCAATGGTTCTGAAATGTTCCCTTGACTTCCATTGGCCACAGTAAAATTTCCTTCCCTGTGGTCCTCTTGGCCTGAGCTGCAGAAGAACACCTCCTAGGAGACACACCAAATCTAGGAAAATGACACTTAATTATCTTTAGCTTCTAAGCATCCTTCCCAAAGACATTGAAGTGGAGTTGGATGAGTTGTAAATAGAAGTTACTACTCAAGAAGCCTCCAGAAGCTCCTTGTTGTATTCCTCCTCCTCTTTGACCTGCGGTGACATGCCACTTCTTGACCACTCTGAGCACAAATTCTCCAATCCTTTCTCAACCCTTTGTGCTGGCCCACCCCACCTGGTTCATGTCTGATGTAGGCAGTTTCTGGGTTTATTTCTGGCCAGGCTGCTGTGCCAGTCCATTGACACTGGACCCACAGTGTGCTGTCTTACGGTCCTCAAGGGGATCCTCGTGCATAGAAAGATGCTTCAGCACTCAAGATAAGGGACTCTTTCTTTACTATGGGCAAAGGGAGGTCAAACTAACCATAACTTCTGGTACTGATGTGCATCTGAGAGTTGTCCTCAAGGATCTCATCACTGTCTCATCTCCTGGGGAATAAAATCTAAGGTTACAGTGTTTTTCTTTTGCATCTCTTTTCTCTGCTTCAGGGCCAAGCTGGCTGGCTCATGAGTATTTCTGCATTTCGTTGACTCTAAATGTGCTGATTGTGTGACAGTCTTCAGAGCTTTATCCTACAACTCCTCTACTATCACAACAGCCCATATCTAGTCCTCCTCACTATGTGTACCTACCAAGCATTTTCCATGCATCTCATTTTATTCTATAACTCTTTGAAGCAACTACTGGAATTAATCTACTTTATAGCTGGGGAAACTGTGCTGTTGGACACAGGAATTAACCAAGCTGGGATTCAAACCCAGACAACTGGCTCCCAGATCCCAAGCCTGTAGTAGCTACATAGTCCCAAGTTTCTTGCCCAGTCACTCAAATGCAGATTCTCAACTCCCAGCTACCTATATACATGTACTTTCTTTGTGGTCCCAGCTCCCAGAACTGTTTTGAAACTGACTCAAAGGAATTTGACTGAGACCCATGCCCTAGATGTCATGCATTTAAATAAGGTGAAAGAGGTGAATTAATTTTAATAATGCATTTTATTTAACCCAATATCTAAAATAGTAGTTCAGTTCAGATCAGTTCAGTCGCTCAGTCATGTCTGACTCTTTGTGACCCCGTGGACTACAGCATGCCAGGCTTCCCTGTCCATCACCAACTCCCAGAGCTTGCTCAAACTCATGTCCATCAAGTCTGTGATGCCATCCAACCATCTCATCCTCTGTCATCCCCTTCTCCTCCTGCCTTCAATTTTTCTCAGCATCAAGGTCTTTTCCAATGAGTCAGTTCTTCACATGAGGTGGCCAAAGTATTGGAGTTTCAGCTTCAGCATCAGTCCTTCCAATGAAAATATCATCAGATCAACATTATTTAATATCAGTGAGATAATTTACATTCTTTTTATTTGAACCAAATTTTTAAAATCTGGTATGTAGTTTGCACTTCCTGCACATCTTAATTTGCACTGGCCACACTTCAAGTGTTCAGTAGTTCCAGCACATGGTTACTGGCTTCCATGTTAGAGCAGATCTGAGCCATTGATGCCCAGGATCCAGCATCCTTAGACATTTCCTGCTACTTTTCCCCATTCTAACAGTGGGAACACACAACACAGCGCCTGGCACACAGAAGTAAGGCAGTGCGTGCCTGACTCTTTCCTTCTAGCTTTTGCTTCTATTAAATCATCCTCACACTAACTTATCATTTCCCTCTTATTATTTTTGTTCTCCTTTTGCCAGGTGCTTGGAAGGGAATTGAGAGCTAGATGCAATGTTCCAAGTTAGGCAACATCCCCAAGGCCAAAATAGCTCATCTGTCCAGAACTAAAATTAGATCCCCTGCTCAATAGATTCTTCACACAGAAGTCTTTAACTCTTTTGTCCAGAATGTGACTTTGAATTAGCTTGATACATAGACAATAACCTTTTTTTTTTTTTTTTTTTACGGATGGACAATATTAATGTCCAGAAAACGCACTGAGCATTTTACCAAAAGAACGTCACAAGCTATCCAGGGGAGCTGGTTTCCCAGAAGTGCTGCATTGCTCTTGTCAAGAATGCATTTTCTTGACAGTACATATGATTGCAGTTAAATCTTATACTAAATGTAGTGTTTCTTAGTTAGGCAGTATATCAGAATTATATATCTGAGGAGATTTCTCAAAAGATATTTTTCTGCCCCCAAAGCCTGGAATAAATAAAAAACACAGAAGCAAAAGATGTGTATATTTTGATCCTGAGATTCTCCTTCCAGACCCTGTTACCACTGACCCAATTAAGAACCCAATTAAGGCTTTTCGGGTAGATGGTCCCCAAATGAACAGCTCTAAAACAGAAGCTTCGAAAATCAAAATTATCAAATTTCTAACAAAGACCGTATTATCTGCTCCTAGATTCTCTGTCTTCTCAAAACAGCCTCTCTCTAGTTGACACGTAAAAGTTCAGACTCAACTCCTTTCATAAGGAGTCACGTGCCCTCTCCGACATCTGTCTCTTTCCCCCTGCATTTCAGGGGTGGCAGCTGAGACATAGAAACATCTAAGTACATACAGCAAATCAAAGGATGGCGCCCACATTGAATGGAGGTCTCCCACATCTTATCAATTTGCCCAATAACATTGTCTTTCTCTGTCGAGGTTACTCTTTTATGCACATAAATGAGAATTAGAACATCTCTGCCCTGCTCCTTTCAGCAGTACAGCTCTGCACTGATGCATACTGCTATCCATTTCACTAGAATGTTTGCCATAAATTTGCTTTTAAAAGACATTCTCTTACAATCTGTCAATGGCCCTTGCATTAAAAATGAGAAAAATATGGAAACATGCATTAAAATATTCGGAAATAAATGGCTTCTTTATTGCATAAAAGCTCTCATGTGTCTCAGAGGTACTGAGAATAGAATAATTTATCATAAATGAGATGATTATTGCTGGGAAAAGTTCTATTTTAATGCCAGTTTTCTTGAAGATTAAACCAAACCCTAACAGTCCACTGAGGGGGTGTTCGTCAATGTATAAGTCAAATACTTAAAAGCTTTAAGTGAAAAATATATGCTGATGCAGCAGACTTGAGGACGATGGAACACATTCTGTTTGTTCTTATCTCTTGGGGGTCATCTCAGTGTCCCCCCCCAAAAAAATGAAGATAATGACTTCTCTGAAACCAAAATGAAGATCTTCTGTGCTTTGGGGTTTGAATTGCAATGTCGGAACCTCAGACTCTCGGCCTCCAGGGTCTCCAACAGCTGGGTGGTGTCCAGTATGAGGGATACACTCTGCAAAACAAATATTGTCTTGAGAAAATGTTATCCTGTTGTTCTTTGGGGCACATGTTTCGCAAGAAGATAAATGGAACGCGAAAGGAAAACTGCGGATCTTGAGTTAAGAAAAAAAGTGGACTGTACTTTCTGATATAGCCGGAAAATAGTGTGTTCTAGTTAATACGCACAAAAGATGAAAGGCCAGTTTTCAGAGACTCAGAATATGAGCAAATATATTTCTCATGGAAACTATACTGAATATGATTTAATCTTTGTTGAATCAAGATCTTTATAAATATTAATAATTATTGTATAATGACTGAGCAGCCCATGATTAGAATGTTACTTAAACCAGTTTTCACAAGACGTGGTTTTAATGGTCTTTGGCAGGGGAGGGAAAAAAGGTTTTGAACTAACTCAGGATGTTTAGTAACTTATGCAAAGTAAGAGAAAAATGATAGGCATTCATTTTGCTACCATGGTAAAGAATTTGCCTGCCAAGTAGGAGCCACAGGTTCAATCTCTGGGTCAGGAAGATCCCCTGGAGACGGTAATGGCAACCCACTCCAATAATCTTGCCTGGAAAGTCCTATGGACAGAGGAGACTGGTGAGCTACAGTCCATGGCATTGCAAAGAGTTGGACACAACTTTAGTGACTAAACAATGACAATAAGCTTCCATGGAGGACTGGCTTGCTGGCGACTGGATCTGACATTCCCCATACTTGTGAAGGCTTTCTTACAGCATCCAGTGCTGGGATGATGGGCGAAACGAGCCCCCTTAATAGCTCTCCTTTTGTTCCCGTTCTTATTTGCTACCAGTACCCTTTAACCCATGTCTTTCTTGCCACTTCATTTCTAGTCCCTGCCACCCCTCTGCAAAGAGCCACCAGTGCTAAAATTGTCTTGATCGTCTTCTGTTGAAGGGGTGGAGGGGCAGATTTGGGAAGCTAGGGTCCTGGGCCAGAAGACAGGAGCTGGCAGGGAGGAAGTTTGGCTCCAGGACAGGCTCCGCAGGACTGATGCCTTGGCAGTCTATTCAAGCCCTTGCATGGCTGCACTGGGGTTATAAGAAGAGCCAGCATTTATTGAATATTAAGCATTTCACACATGCCAGGATCTGTGCATTAGCTCCTTTCATCCTTCTACAACCCCGGGCTGTGCTGTGCTTAGTCATGTCCAACTCTTTGCAACCCACAGTCTGTAGCTTGGTAGGCTCCTCTGTTCATGGGGATTCTCCAGGCAAGGATACTGGAGTGGGTTGCCATGCCCTCCTCCAGGGGATCATCCCAACCTAGGGATTAAACCCAGGTTTCCCACATTGCAGGCAGATTCTTTACTGTCTGAGCCACCAGGGAAGGCCAAGAATACTGGAGTGGGTAGCCTACCCCTTCTTCAGGGGATCTTCCCAACCCAGGAATTGAACCGAGGTCTCCTGCATTTCAGGCGAATCACAACCCTGGGACATAGGCATTATTATCTGTCTTTTAAAGATAAGCGCTGAGGCCCAGCAGTTCAGTTCAGTTCAGTCGCTCAGTCATGTCCAACTCTTTGCAACCCCAAGGACTGCAGCACACCAGGCCTCCCTGTCCATCACCAATTCCCAGAGTTTACTCAAACTCAGGTCCATCGTGTTGGTGATGCCATCCAACCATCTCATCCTCTGTTGTCTCTTTCTCCTCCCTCCTTCAATCTTTCCCAGCATCAGGGTCTTTTCAAATGAGTCAGTTCTTCGCATCAGTTGACCAAACTATTGAAGTTTCAGCTTCAGCATCAGTCCTTCCATTGAATATTCAGGGCTGATTTCCTTTAGGATGGACTGGTTGGATCTCCTTGCAGTCCAAGGGACTCTCAAGAGTCTTCTCCAACACCACAGTTCAAAAGCATTAATTCTTCAGTGCTCAGCTTTCTTCACAGTCCAACTCTCACATCCATACATGACCACTGGAAAAACCATAGCCTTGACTAGATGGACCTTTGTTGGCAAAGTAATGTCTCTGCTTTTAAATATGCTGTCTAGGTTGGTCAGAACTTTTCTTCCCAGGAGCAAAGGTCTTTTAATTTCATGGCTGAAGTCAACATCTGCAGTGATTTTGGAGCCCCCAAAAATAAAGTCTGTCTCTGTTTCCACTGTTTTCCCATCTACTTGCCATGAAGTGATGGGACCAGATGCCATGATTTTCTGAATGTTGAGTTTTAAGCCAACTTTTTCACTCTCCTCTTTCACTTTCATCAAGAGGCTCACTCTTTAGGTCCTCTTTGCCTTCTGCCATAAGAGTGGTGTTATCTGCATATCTGAGGTTATTGATATTTCTCCTGGAAATCTTGATTCTAGCTTGTACTTCATTCAGCCCAGCATTTCTCATGATGTAGTCCGTATATAAGTTAAATAAGCAGGGTGACAATATACAGACTTGACATTCTCCTTTCCCAATTTAGAACCAGTCTGTTGTTCCATGTCCAGTTCTAACTGTTTCTTCTTGACCTGCATACAGATTTATCAGGAGGCAGGTCAGGTGGTCTGGTATTCCCATCTTTTTAAGAATTTCCCCACAGTTTTTTGTGATCCACACAGTCAATAAAGTCAAATATGACTTTGGCATAGTCAATAAAGCAGAAGTGGATATTTTTCTGGAACTCTCTTGCTTTTTCAATGATCCAGCAGATGGCAATTTGATCTCTGACACCTCTGCCTTTTCTAAAACCAGCTTGAACATCTGGAAGTTCATGGTTCACGTACTGTTGAAGCCTGGCTTGGAGAATTTTGAGCATTACTTTGCTAGTGTGTGAGATGAGTATAATTGTGTGGTAGTTTGAGCATTCTTTCGCATTGCTTTTCTTTGGGATTAGAAAACCCAGCAAGCTTAGGTCAATTTCAAGTTCACACATCAACTAAGTGGCCAGACCATGTTCTGTCTCATCTCAGAGATGGAGCTCAGACCACTCTGCCCTCTGCCCCACTATTGGATATAACTTCCTTCTTTGAAAAGTGAAGTTGCTCAATCATGTCTGACTCTTTGCGACCCCATAGACTGTAGCCACCAGGCTTCTTCTTCCATGGAATTTTCCAGGCACTAGTACTGGAATGGGTTGCCATTTCCTTCTCCAGGGAATCTTCCTGACCCAAGGATTGAACCTGGGTCTCCCGTATTGTAGGCAGACGCTTTTACTGTCTGAGCCACCTGGGAAGCCCCTTCTTTACTTTTACTTCCTTCTGTACTTTTGTCCATTTGTCTTTCTTCTTTTTAAAATGATGACTTCAGAAGGTATATTCATATCTTGTCTATTCTTGGTAAACTCTTAAAGAGCAACAAGGCAGTTTCTGGACCAAAAAATATGCGGGGGACCCAAATCCTTACCTGTGTTTAGCCACCAGCTCAGTGTATCACAGTGATACTGGCCACTGGGCCTCAATTTGCCCATCTGTAAAATGAGGGAGTTGGACTAGGTGGTACCTGAAGATGATTTGGCCGCTGATATTGGGTAACTCCGCAGGGCCTAAGAGGGGCTCTGGGGCATGACTCACCTGGAGTGTCCCCACCTGGGATCTGAGGGCAGGGAGGATGACAGGATTTTCAAGTCCCAAATCCAGACACCCATTATCTGAACTACTGGGTGACAGAAAGTTATAATAGTAACATTAAACCTGCTCCAGAAATGAAAGTATATGGATGATATTCTGTTAAAGCCAGGCCTACCCTTATAGGGACAGTGAGGCACACGAAGAACTTCTTTATTTCTATCCTTGCCCCTCTCCTTCCACACCCAGACCCTCAACTGCTTGCCTCCTTGCCCCCAAGCTCCGGCAAGCAAAATAAAGCCGAGAACAGTGTTTCTGTCCTGTTATAAAAACACACCCCGGATCCACATGCTATTCACATATAGTTGCATACTGCCTTTTGTAAAGTGGATCCAAGTTCAGTTTGTAAAATAAGAGACTGCATCAAACCCAGGCAAATAGAGCAACTTCCTTTCCATTCAGAACAAAGGTGGCTGCCCATAGGACATGTGGAAACCTGACCCTGGAAACCCTTCCCACTTTTGGAGAGAGAAGACACAGTCGGGCAAACTCTCCATGGTGAGAGGCTGGCCTTTCCTTGCCTTTAATGGGGCCAGAGCAGTTGGAGGGAAGAAATGCCAAATGATATGTGATTTCTTAACTCTTGTGAATGTTTAATAGCTAATAGTTGTTTTCCTTTCATTCTTCCCCACTCACTCATCTCTTTCCCCCACTCAAGTACCAATCTCTGATATCCTCCCAGGAATTAGGATATCTTCAGTGGTTTCCTTTAGCAGAGATTATGCCCAATTTAAGAAGAAATTTGGGCAAAGAAAAAAAAAATCATCATGATATGAAAGCAGAGATGTTGTTTGCCTCAAGGTTACATTCTGAGGTTCAGTCTCGAAGCCTCAGAGGAGCATCTGGTGAAAGCTTCTCGGTGGACTCCTGCCTCGGGTGTGGGGGCGGCTGACTGTTATCTGCAAAGCTGGAATGAATGACACCCAGCCTCCTCTCTGGAAAGGATCTGCTGGACTTTCGAGATAAGATAAAACTCTAATACAAATACTGATTTGGTTCCCCTCCCCCCACTTTGCTCTTGCCTGCTCTGCTGTTTTATCTCATTTTTGTAGGCTTGACTCCAGTCCAGTTTGAGATTCTCTAAGTGGGTAGTTGTTGAATCTTTGTGCATGGTGGGTCTTGTGCATGGAATGCATGTAGCTCGACCCCTGCTTCTCCGCAGTGCTCCCTACCCCTTACTTCCCTAGAGGCTTAGAGGGTAAAGAAGGGTAAAGAATCCACCTGCAGTGCAGGAGACCTAGGTTCAGTCCCTGGGTCAGGAAGATCCCCTGAAGAAGGGAATGGCAACCCACTCCAGTATTCTTGCCTGGAGAATTCCATGGACAGAGGAACCAACAGAGTTGGACACAACTGAGTCCTTACTACGCCTGCCTAACTTTGAGGCAAAATAAGGCATTGCTTCACTGACACATTACTCAAAGTGGATGGGAATGACCAGTCATCACAGAGCGAGCTACATCAGTCTTACATGACTAGTCACTGCCCATCATGAAAGAGCAGCCAGGGGATGTGCAGGGGAAAGGAGAGCCCACAGCAATAGGGCTTTAGAACCCTTCCTGGATGAAGGGGGCGGTGGGGCAGGCTGGGCAGTGACAGGTGCTGCAGTGGTCCCTCTGGGTCAGTGGCTGTTGACCCCTGTCAAAGTGCAGAAGAGTCCGTGGGGCTGCTTGTGGGAAATGCAGATTCCTGGGGCTCAGCTCCAGCAATTCCGGTTCTGTTCGTGTGGGGAGGATCTCAGATCATTCTGATACAGGCAGCCTGGAAACAGAAACACCTGGAAGGGCAACAGGCTGCTTGCCAAGGAGGAAAAGGCCAGGAGGAGGAAAAAGAGCAGAGAGGGGTAGCAGAAGGCAGTAAGAAAGGAAGATCTTGGGAGTCAAACTAGATCCCAGTCTCAGCAACATTCCCACTTAATTGTTTTTTCTTCATGTATGAAAAGAAAGGAAATAAGAGTGCTGTTAGTATAATATAGGTCACATGCGATGAGTCCTTAGCACAGCACTCTGTGTCTAAGCGGGTTGCTTCACCGTACCATCACATTAACTCTGAAAGGAGAGCATAGCATCATCTCCATTTTACACCTAAGGAGACTGAGACACAGACCGAGCATACGATTTACCTAAAAAGGCACACTTCTAACAAGGGTGGCAGCTGGGATTTGAATCCAGGACATTTGAGTTGGGGGAAGCCAGTGAGAAAATGTGGAGAAAAGAGCTAGCTCCTGCCTGACACTCAGGGTTCATTTCCTGCCTTCACAGTGTTGCTGAGAGATGGCCAGTCCGCTGACCTGCTGGATCTGCATTTATCAGCTGCCTTCTCTAAAGGGATTGTTGAAGGGCTGGAGGCTGGGGTGGGGTGAGGAGCCTGGGTCTGAAGACCCTCTGAGCACTGGTTTCCTCATCTCCAACACGAGTGCAGCAATCCCCTGATGTCTCAAGGTGCCACCGTCAAATGAGACCATGCCTGTGCAAAGACTCTGTAAACTCTAGTGTGCTATACAAAAATCCAATCCCATTAAAACATATGATGGCTCCATTGTTACAGAGTAGCAGAACTATCTTCTTCAGGTGTCATCCTCCTTTCTTCTAGTGGTTCCTGATTGTCTCTTGGGTAAAATTAAGATGTTCGCCAGTGTGTTTTCAGATCATGCTTTGGTCTTCCTGTCCTTGTGGGGTCATGTCCTCTAGCAGGTGGAGAAGGTGAGAGGTGAGGTGAAAGTGTTGAGGAAGACTTCATCCCAAGGAATCTACAAGAACTGCCAGCATGGAGGGCATCCCACAACATTCCAGAACATCCCATGTATTCCAAAAGGTGGAGGAATTCACCCCATAGGTCAAGACTTGAGATGTTCCAAGAGAGACCACCCCCTTGTAGCTGGCCCTTGCTGTGATCAACACAGTCTAACACTAATAGCTGACAGAACTTTGTGGCATTTAAACATTTTGTGACGTCTTTGACTCAGACATAATTAGTGTCCCAGTCTCTCCTGTTGGAGGTTTTGCTGAGCTATGATTGTATCAAGGTGCTGTTTAAATGAGGACCTCCTTCTGGGGAAAGTCAGCTGGGCTCACATAGAAATATGGCGAGAGCCGCAGTTTCTAGACTGGACCATAAAAGCAAACCAGAAAAATGATTGCTTGAGTTACTGTCTTCCTTTTCTAGGAGTATCCTCGTTATGGTTCTTAGAAAAACCTCAGAGCCACCAAAGAGAAATAATAATAATTTTGCCCATAATGAGAGTTTGCAAATAAAAGCTTGTGGTGAATCAGCACCATTCTCCCACATAGAAAATCTATACACTTCCTCCTGGAAGAAAAGGATCATTTTCTACCAGGAAAAGTAGATCGTAGACCTGGGGAAAGTGCACTTTAAAAAAAAAGAAAAAAGAAAAAAATTTGCCTCACTCTCTGGCAATAGGTAGAAAGTGAAAGTGAACTCGCTCAGTCGTGTCCAACTCTTTGGAGACCGCATGAACTGTAGCCCACCAGGTTCCTCCCTCCATGGGATTCTCCAGGCAAGAATACTGGAGTGGGTTGCCGTTTCCTTCTCCAGGGGATCTTCCCGACCCAGGGATCGAACCCGGGTCTCCCGCATTCCAGGCAGATGCTTTAATCGCTGAGCCACCAGGGAACTCACCTCTTAAAAAAGTCTGTATCTCATCAGCAGCAATGGAGGCACAGACACTGAGAACAGACTTATGGACACAGCTGGAGCGGGTAGGGAGGAGTGGGGGGATGTATGGAGAGAGTAACAGGAAACATACACTACCATATGTAAAATAGATAGCCAACGGGATTTTGCTGTATGACTCAGGGAACTCAAACTGAGTCTCGGTACCAACCCCAGAGGGGAGGGATGAGGAGAGAGGTGGGAGGGCTATTCAAGTGGGAGAGGACATGGGTAAACCTATGACTGATTCATGTTGATGTTTGGTAGAAACCAACACAACACTGTAAAGCCATTATCCTTCAATTAAAAATAAATAAAAAAAAATCTGTATCTCATCAGATAAGACCTTCTTAGTTAGTTCTTTTCTGTAAGGGATACCAGAGTTTGGGGAGGGATGGACTTGAATTCATTTTTACAAAATTCAACTCCATTCTTTTCCATTCTATTCTGTTTCCTTTAGTACAAGTTGATAACTGTCAAGGAACTGTTGTGGGTCGGAGAACTATGCAGTCCTGGGAGACAGAAATGGGAGACATTGGCTTGTACTTCTGCTCTGCTGGATCCAGCCTGGAAATGGGCATCCCTGGGGTACTCTTCTTTGGGTAGGCTGAGATCAGAGAAGGCAAAAATGTCATAAAGAACCAGAATCAAAAACTGGATTCTACACTTTGGTGGTTAGGCAAAAGGAATTGAAGTAAGGGGGCATGGAGACTTAACTCTAAGCAGACCACTGGGTACAACCCCACGTGTGTAGCTGTATGGCTGGGATCATAGAAATTTGAGAGTTTGTAATGTACTTCACACACTTGGCTTTAGTTCATCAATGAAACAGCCCCGTTACTACCCTGATTTTACAGATGAAAAGACTAAAACTCAGTCAGGACTTGTTCAGGGTTTTGAGGTTTCTACGTGGCCAAGACAGGACAGGGAACCCTGTCTTGGCACATGTCTTCTGCCTCCTGGTCTGCTGCTCTTTCTGCGCTGTCTCAGCCCCGGTGAACACCTTGCGTTCACAGACCATCCTGTCCCACGAAAAGCACTTTCAGTTATCTTCCTTTATATTTTACTGAAACCCTCCACATGGGATAAAGTAGCCTTGGGGAACTGTAGTTTTTATTGTTGTTTTGTTATTTAAGACAAAGCCTTAGTTTCCTCAACCTAAAAGTTGGGTCTGGACAAGGTAATGTCTAGTATTGTTTTAGTCTCAACATTCTGTGATTCTGAAATCTGTTATTACATGAGTTCACACTTCACTTTTTTTTGTATTCCAAAAATCACACTGATTTTGAGAAGCAGTGTTCATGCCAAATTCATTAGCGTTTGAAAACAGCTATATTTCAGCTCTTTGGAGGCCAAAAATGAACTCTGATATTTTTGCAAATGTGAAAATTCTTTCAGTCATGCCAAATTAACTCAAAACATCTGAATGGTCTGCTTCCAGGTATCATAAAAACTTCTCTTTTAGGGTTGGACTCTTATTTTAGAGAATTCCGAGTTTCATGGATATTGTAGTAAGAGACTGAAAGTTGCAGAGAACCCTGATGGAATATTTGCTGGGTGGGCTGAGGGCCAGCTATTGTTCTTGCTGATTTCAGTAGAAAGGGGAGAAGTGTTTGCTAACTATCCACGGAATCTCTGTCAATTAGCTTGGAATTTGAGGGATTTTCCTGATGTATGTTGTGGAGGTCATTTAATCTGGGGTGTGTGTGTGGGTGGGTGGGTGTGGGTATGGGTAGGGGGATGTGTATGTGGGTGGGGGGGTGAAGGTGAACATTTTTAACCCCACAGTGGAAGGTAGAGTGGCTCAGAAGACCAGTTTAGATGGGACTCATTTAAATCAACCGCCTGGTGACCTTGTGGGGCAGCCATCTCCACTAGCCTCAGCTTTGTCCACACTATGGGTGATGCAGAAACAATTTAAGTCCTAATCTACAGAGAGGAGCTTGAGAATCACTGTCTCAAAATCCAGCCTAGGTTCCTAGTCCCAACTGTAGACCCACGACCTCTTAAAATCTCCAGCTGGCAGCTGGACTCTGTGTTAATTAGTGTCCAGGTGCTACTTACATATGCTGTAGACCAGAAGCCGCTGCCATATGGTCTTCTGAAGGAATCAAAATTTGTATACACACACAGAAAACAGGAAGCAGTTATCACAATAAAATCCCATGCTTTACGGAGCTGTAAAACGGTAAAGCTGGGCTTCCCTGGTGACTCAGCGGTAAAGAATCTGCCTGCAATACAGGAGACCCAGGATCGATCCCTGGGTCGGGAAGATCCCCTGGAGGAGGAAATGGCAACCCACTCCAGTATTCTTGCCTGGAGAGTCCCAGGGACAGAGGAACTTGGCAGGCCACAATTCATAGGGTCGCAAAGATTTGGACATGACAGGAGGGACTGAGCGCGCACACACACACACATAGTCAGCAGCAGCTGAGTGACCAGGTTTTGTGAAGTCCACGGGTTGCTGGAAAGGTGGAGAGAAGACACTGTAGGCCCTAACACCTGCTAGAACCTATGAGACAAGAAGCATCAAAAATTTAAAGAGTAAGGCAGACAGCAAAGTGAGAGATGAGTGCTGGTTCCATGGCAAGAAAGCACATGGATGCAACAGAACCCAAGCTTGACCTTGAGAGAGGAAGAGACTAGATAGCTAACATCTGGTTGAAGAGGTACTCAACCTCTAAAAGATATTGGTATCTTACAGACTGTGGCAGAAATATGAATCAGACCTTCTGTTGTATAGCTACCTTCATGGACCTTACACACTCATTGGGGGGAAGAAAAGCAAAGTGTGATGAGCACGGGAAATGTAAATAACAGAGAAGACAGCAGAGATGCCAAGAAGTGATTCTACAGTTCAAACCAGAGCTGTGTCACCCAGAGGTCAAAGTTCAGATGTGAGTGAGAACACGGGAGTTCACACGGATGGTGAGACAGCGGGTGAAGGCTAGAGAAGCCGAGTTAAACTTGGGGAGTTTAGGAGGAAGTCACATTTGAAAAAACAAAAAAAAAAACCAGGAAGGAGACTGGAGGGAGAAGTCTCCCTTCCAGGGAGAGAAGCAAGAGTCTGGAACCAGCTTGCACTGATTCCACAGTTTGGCTGTGGATTAGGTCTCTGAGTTTCTACCATCTTACTGAAAACCATCTTCCAGCCACTGCAGCCCTTGCTTGGACCTTGGGTGGGCAGAGTGATGCTGTGTTCCCCGGAGAGCAGACTCTTGCAGCTTTGTTGAGGTAGGGGGCGGCTGGGGGGAATGTCAGCCTGCCTCAGTGTGCATAGAGCCAGTTTCGGGGGTGGGAAGGACACGGAGCAGCCCGCAGCCTGCATGCAAGCTTCCTTCACAAGTTCCAGTGACCAATTTATTTCTCCTTTATCTCTGGCTCTTACTTGGCAAGAGGGAGCCAAAATTTTAATTAACACAAGAGGTTAAGCAGTTGTTTGACCTGCTGGCTCTGCAGAGGCCGGTCGGAGGAGTGGGAGGAGGGCGAGGCATCTCTGCTGGCCTTTGTTTATAGGAAGCGCCTTCCCCTCGCTGAGTTGCAGTCCAGCTGCAGAAGGCTCAGGGTGTGATTATCAGACTGGCTGTAAATGGGAACACACTGAGGCTTTGTTTGGGCTTGTGGGGAGTTTTTGGTAAATTTTTTTTTTTTTTGCTTTCAACCTCCTGTAAAAATATTTGGAGATGCAATGGTATGGACTCTGCCTTTCTCACCTCAAGCCCACAGTTTGTCTCCCTTGGATATGCGTGCAGTGATGTTTATTCCCCTCCTTGGGGCACAGCAGTCTCTCAGTGGTCCTGGCTGCCCCAGTGGTCCCACTTCTTTGACTGTACACAGAGCAGGTGGTGTCTAAGGAGTCGCCCCTCTGCCCACAGACCATGTTTCCCTTCCCCTAAAAATGAGCTGGAGCTCGGAATGTTACTTCCTGGAAGCTCACAGAGATCCCTCTAAGCCAGCAGGACTTGTTTATTTTATTATTTTTTTTTAAAAAAATTCTTTTTTTCATTGAAAAAGGGACACTGCTAACATTAGAGGCTCCTTGATTGCTCCAAGTCGGCAGAGTTGAGCAGAGCAGGAACGGAGAGCTGCCTGAAGCCCAAGGCGCCTCGCCAGAGCCTGTGGCGGGGGGAGGGCTTGCCGCTGGCATCAGTGGGGGCCAGCTGGACCCCGACTCAGCCTCAGACTCAGGGTGAAACTAGGGGCTGTCAATTTCAAGTTTCTATTTTCAGGGATTGAGAAGGTAGGTAACTTAAGTCTCTTATTTAGATTTAGTGAAAACTTGGCTCTGACTGGCACTGGTTTTGGTCCTTGTCACCAGGCTTGAAAGTCCCTTGGACAGCAAGGAGATCAAACCAGTCAATCCTAAAGGAAATCAGTCCTGAATATTCATTGGAAGGACTGATGTTGAAGCTGAAACTCCTATACTTTGGTCACCTGATGTGAAGAGTCGACTCATTGGAAAAGACCTTGATGCTGGGAAAGATTGAAGGCAGGAGAAGGGGAAGACAGAGGATGAGATGGTTGGATGGCATCATCAACTCCATGGACATGAGTTTGAGCAAATCTGCACTATCCAGGAGTTGGTGATGGATAGGGAAGCCTGGCATACTGCACTCCATGGGGTCCACAAAGAGTCGGACACAACTTAGTGACTGAACTGAACTAAACCAAGCTCACAGGACACCTTGAGGGGATGGGTGCCCTCAGGAGACACAGGCCTCCCTCCTAAGTATCCCAGGCAGCTTCCTCCACCACCCAGCCCCACCTGACCCTCTACTCTGAACCCAGGCCTGTGGTTTGGCCCATCTCCTTACCTGGCTCTGCACACACATGGGTCCCAGAGACTCTGGCTTCTGGGTTTCTTTGAAGACAATGTGCCTACCTAGAGCAGATCATTTTAAAGGTACATTGCCTTAGAGAAACGTGATTTGAGTTTCCTCTACTGTGAACCTAGCAAGGGCTACCCTCTCTGCTGGACGTGTTCCTATGTCGTAGGCTCGCCTAAGTTTTGTGTTGCTTCTCATCTGTGATCAATTCAACAAATGTGTAATAAATGACTATCACCTGCAAGGTGCCAGGTGCTGACATTATCCCTTGGTGTCTATGTCACTTTATAATTTTCAAGGTACTTCCCCAGGTGTGGTCTCAGTGGATGTCCCCTCTGTTGCTGAGCAGGTATTAATAGCCTCATTTTCAAATGAGCTGGTAGAGGCAGGTGATGGATGTCTGAAGTCCCAGGACCAGTAAGAGGTAGAGTGGGGATATGACCCACAGGTTTTCCCTGGGAGGACAGAGCATCCTCCACTACATCACAGTTGCACAGAGGTTGAAGCCTGAAGATCTGCTAAGAGATTCACTGTGATGGACCCTTGGAAACTGGAGAGGAAATTGGAGATAGTAAAGTCAGAATGAAACATTGACCATGAGCCAGAGTGGAGGGTCTAGCAAAGCCAACTGCTCCCTCTAAGTGCCTGGGGCTGAGAGCAGCAGCTTAGAGTAGGGTGAAGAGCTGGCTTGGCTACTCATTGACTGTGTGACTAGGGCCACTTACTAACCTCTCTGTGCCTCCATTTCCCATATGTAAAATGGTAATAATAAAAATTCTCAATTCATATGGCTGTGAACATTCAATGAATTGATATTTGCACAGTCGTAGAGCAGTGCTTGGGACTTCCCAGGTGGCGCTAGTGGTTAAAAAAAAAAAAAATCTACCTGCCAATGCAGGAGATTTAAGAAACGCAGGTTCGATTCCTGGGTCGGGAAGATCCTCTGCAGGAGGGCATGGCAGCCCACTCCAGTATTCTTGCCTGGAGAATCCCAGGGACAGAGAAGCCTGGTGGGCTACAGTCTATAGGGTCACAAAGAGCTGAACACAACAGAAGTGGCTTAGCACGTCATGGCAGAGCAGTACTTGGTATACTGTAAACGCCAGATAAGTGCTGGCTAAATAAAAAAAGCTTTGCTCCCACCGGCTGGCGCTGAGGATATGAGCAAGGTCACACATTCTATCAAGCACTGGCCCAGAGGGCTGCAACTGAATACATACATGCAAACAAATCAGCTAACATCATAAATCATCAGGAGACACTCTCGAATTAACAGTATTTTCTGAAGCGAAAATTGTGCACATACTTTGAGAATTAGAGAAAATATTTGAAGTTATGGCTGTACTAGATAATCCAGGGTGGTTGTTGATACCTACATACCTGAGCACGTGACTGGCCTGGCTGAGGAAGAGCTGCCTTGTAGAATCTTGAAAGCTCATGAGGGAAGAAATCTTAACAGTCGACTAATCCTGACTCCTCATAGATGCAGCCCTCTCCTCCAGAGATCAGGAAACCAAGGTCCAGAGGGCAGTCATTTCACTTGGAATCACACAGTTAATTTGCCTGGGTCACCCAAAGTTTTGAATTGTTCTATTTTCCTGTTCAAATTGAAAGCCTAGTGTCCTGGTCTTTGGGAAATTGGCTGAGAGTACGTGTTGTTCTGGCTTTGTGCTTATTCTGGACCCAGCTCTGAGGGCTGTAATGGATGATGGGGTTCCCCTGGAAGTTAGAGCTCTGTTTGTTCCCAGAGGACTGGTGACATATCCCAGAGCGAGAAGAGTTCTGGATCTCCCCATCCCCGGTCCTGCTGCTCATAGGTACTACATACAATGACCCAGTAGACTCCCAGGAGATCTTAGCGAACCAGGCACAAATTTCAAAGGCACCCTGGGTGGCTTTAAAGCTTATGGGTAGGGCTCGGTCTCTGGCTGTGAGAGGGAAGGCAGAGATCCTCCGCTGAGGGACAAGCGGTGCAGACCGAGTTCCTGAGCAGAAGGGAAAATGAGCTTGAAGATGAGGCTTGGAGAAGAAAGAAGGGCTGGGGAGAAATATGGTTTTTAGTCAGTCAGTTCAGTCACTCAGTCATGCCCGACTCTTTTCGACCTGATGGACTGCATCACGGCAGGCTTCCCTGTCCATCACCAACTCCTGGAGCTCGCTCAAACTCATGTCCATCGAGTTGATGATGCCATCACTTTATAGGTTATTGCAAGATATTGAATACAGCTTCCTGTGCAATACACTGCCAAAGGTCATCTGACATAATAGCTGATGAATTCAACCCCAGTGGATTTCATTTGCAATTTTCAATTTACTGAGGCCTCCAAACCCCAAGGTGATAAAAGTTTCCCCTATCATGGCCTGTCACAAACATCAAGAAATCTCAAAAAACCACAAGAAAGAAAAAAGAGAAAGCTGTGCTTCCTCGCAGGTACAGATAAGGAGAATAGGAAGGAATGGTATCATGCAGGAAGGGACGGAGCAGCTTGTGTGGCTAATTCTCTAAATGCCAAGTGAAAGGAAAAGACTTACTTGACATGTCCTCAAACAAAAATGTGGGTGTAAATATTTAGTCCCTGAAAAGACAGTATACTCTCTATGTTGCATTTACCATAGTTTTGATTTACAAAATGCAGGCTTGTAAAGGCTCTTCTATCGTGGAAGTGTCGGTTAGCACTAAGAAATCATTTGTTTTGTTACAGAAAAGTGGTAGATCCTTTGTCTGATTTGCAAGGGCAGTCAAAGGACTGGCTAGCAACTACTTGTAAGTGGATCTAGGCAGTGTATATCAATGTAGTAGCAAGAAGAAGAAAGCTAGTTTCCCCTTGTCAAGCTATTTACAGTGAACTTAGGCAAGATCAGGGACTGAATCCTGCTCCCAGCAGTTGTTCAAATTGAGGAGACTATATTCATGTTCCTTGGAGAATGGCAAGTTTAAAAGCCAAGCAGTCCATCTTCATCCTATGCTACTCAACTCCTACTACAGCCAATGAAAAGAGAACAGAGAGATGGACCACTCTTTGAGAGGTAACTGCTGGGAGAATTTAATTCAGATGTGGATGTCTGGATCCCATTTCTACCAAATAGATTCAGAAAGCCTTATGAAATTGGTCTAATGAGGTAAGAGGACTTTGCAGTGGGCATCTACCCAACCTGCCTAATGACAGCATTTCTCACGACAGTTGATAAGAAAACTCAAGCATGACATCAACAGGATTAGGATATTAACTTCATTTGTGTGTTCATAACTTTGAGACAATCAGAGTTTGAAAACGAAAGAAGATAATTCCTGGTTGAACTGATATGACTGAGAAAGATTGCCTCTTACAGAATCATTATTTAAATTGTCACAGTAAAAAATAAGAACATGGGTTATTCATCATACTTGAATCCTTAGTTCTTTGAAATTTAGCTATTAGGATTTTCTATTAGCAAAAAAAATTTAATGACCTTTTAATTCTTGAAACTCTCAACATAGAAAATATGGTTTCCTCAGCAGTTAAGGATAGCAGGAATTAACATTTTGAAATAAGGGATATAAAAAAATTTTATTCTTAAGCTGCAGAAAATATGGAAAATAACCATATTTTAGTATTATTTTTTTTTGCTACTTTTCAAAGGTTACTTACCCCTTGCCCCTTTTTTAGTTTTTATAGGTTCAAAGAAAACTGTCTATAATTTGCAGTTTCTATGATTTCTCTTTGATGGTTAGCATAACACAGAGATCCTGATGATGACAAAAGGTGACTTAATAGGGTCTTATTGGTAATTTAATCGGTCCTTTGAAAAAATGCATATAACTAACTTGGTGAGGGTTTTTCATTATCTCTGTTCCTCTATGGCAGTGATATAAAGCAAGCTATACCACTTGGTGATGGACAGGGAGGCCTGGCGTGCTGCGATTCATGGGGTCGCGAAGAGTCGGACACGACTGAGCGACTGAACTGAACTGAACTGAACTGTACCACTTGGTCTGTAGTTCCACAGCAGAACGGTTAATCTCTTTTAGGTTCCTTCTAGTAGAAAAGCAGCTCTTGAATCTTTGGGGCAGAGTCCTAAATTGTTCTTGTAGACTGGTTCAGAGAGACTGTTCCTTCTCGTGCCCCGTGGCTAATTACATTCAGGCAGGCCAGAGCATTCACTGTAGTTTGGATAGTACAGTAGGGCATTTCCCATTTCATTAATTGATTCTTTCATTGTTTCACCTAGCATTTATTTAGCATCAATTAATTGCTGTATACTATGTTGAAAATTATGAATAAGAATTTCCCTACTTCCCTGGTGGCTCAGACGGTTAAGCATCTGTCTACAATGTGGGAGACCCAGGTTCAATCCCTGGGTTGGGAAGATCCCTTGGAGAAGGAAATGGCAATCCACTCCAGTACTATTGCCTGGAAAATCCCATGGACAGAGGAGCCTGGTAGGCTATAGTCCATGGGGTAGCAAAGAGTCGGACCCAACTGAGCGACTTCACTTTCACTTTCTTTCTTTCCGCTTTCAAACAGTTTACAGAAGAGTGGAAGAAAAAATGTAAATCTGTTTTCTCCATCCCTACGTCTCTCATCCCCACTCCACTGAGTTTATGTCATATAGCTATAAAACTTTAAAATAATGAAAAGTTTATCCTGAGAGTTTGAGCAATGGAATGATACTGTTGACATCTGGACATTTTATTTTATTTCAGGTGAAAGGTCTGTTTCACTTTTTTGTGGGGGTTTTGCATTGTTTTTTGGTAATATGTGTATCACCATAACATTTTTTCCAAGTCTGCATACAATCTATACTTGTTTACTAAATACTTTTCTTTCCTTTGACTGAACTCAGCTTTTTAAAATTAAATTCAATTAGGAAGAAGAAGTCATTGTGTAAACTGTCACAAACAGCCTATATCATGAATAAAATATAATAACAAATATAAATGTAAAACTACTAATGTATTAGAATGTGTACCACCCACATAATTTTAGATTTCACATGTGCTATGAATTCTACCCTTTAGAAAGTACTGGTTTGGTGTGTGGTGCCGATAAAGACCAGCATTGTGGATTTGACCTCCATGGGAACAGGTATTTTGATTTTTTCTTGCTGACCAACAGTTCCTAGAACAATGCCTAGTACATATTAAATAATAAAAATATTTGCTAAATAAATTAAATAAATGAATAAGGGTCAATAAATGAACTTCTCAAAGATCAACTTCTATTTCCCATGTAGTCATAAGCATCATACTTTATCATGATTGCTTGCCTAATATCTCTCATCATCACTAGACTGGTAAAAAACTTTGTTTTGTTCATCTCTGTTGTAATCTCAGTGCCTTGAAAAATGTATGTTACATAGTAGGTACTCAAAAATTCATTGAATAAAGGGATAATGCAAAAAAAAAACAAAACTTATGGGTAAACCTTACAGATGAGAGTCATTTCCTAGGCAGGTTGATAGGAAATTTAGGGGTCCCCAAGGAGAGAGGGGTCTCCAAATGGAGGAAATAGCCTGCAAGTGTCAGACATTTTTATCTCTCTTAAGCTGCAGGAGGAAACAAACTAGCAATATTTTTTTCCTTCTCTATACAGATTTAAAGAGAGGTTTCTCTTAAAATACTGTGTTGCCATAATGACACCTGGTTTCGCCTGAAGTTAGCTATTCTTGAGCCTAGAGATAACCAATGCCTTTTTCTTATGGAAACGTTTGTCTTAAGCTATGCTAATGTACTACCCCTTTACCCCAAACTCTGTCTCCAAGTCGGTTCCGCCTCTCGGCCCAGAACCTACTTGACAAACCAGTTTGTTATACTCAGATATTGTTCCCCTAATCTATGTAAATGAAACTATTTGTATGGTGGTCTGCCCTTCTTTAAGATTCAAGTTAATCATTTTATGGCCCAGGATAAACCATTTGGTGCCAAGATTATCCCAAAATGCATCTTATGGGTGAGGGGCCTGGTGTTATTCTAAATTTTAAGACATTCCTTTCTTTCATTAACAGACTGCTAGTGACTATATAACATCCAGCTAAAGACTAGCAGGGGAGTACTCTTTCTGCCCCCTTCTGATGCCTATATCAGAAGCTTTCTCTATCTCCTTTATACTTTAATAAAACTTTATTACACAAAAGCTCTGAGCGATCAAGCCTCGTCTCTGGCCCCGGATTGAATTCTTCTCCTCCGGGGGCCAAGAATCCCGGTGTATTTGCGTGATTCAACAACAACCTTTCACAGACGCCCAACTCCTTGGGCCAAATTGTTAAAGACAGGGATGATGTATAACCTACTATTATTTTTTTCTTTGCCAGAGATATCCTCTACCAAACACACACACACATTTGTTTTAAAAATGGTGGCGAGGGAGGTGAATGAGGGCCTATGTGGTTGGGCAAATGCTGGGGGCAAGATGCATAATCTAATTGGAATCAAAGAGCCAATGCTAACAAGTGCTAATGTTAATCTTTATCATGAGCCAAGTACTCCGTTATCCCCACTTTATAGAAGAGGCTCAGAGGTGTTAAACAACTTGCCCGTGATTACACTAGAAAGGAACTGAGCAGAGCCCCCAGATCTGGCCAGGACGTTGAGCTCTATGCCATATTCCCTCTGCAGTCACAGGGCAGTAAACAGACTGCACAAGATCTGCAGTGAATTTCCAGAGAAGAAAGAGATAATTCACATCAGTGCAGACTGAAGTGTGAATGGCAGAAGCTATACAAAGCGAATGAAAGGGAAAGGAAGGCCCAGTTAGAATCCAGATGGAGAGGAAGCATGATGTCAAAGTGAACTGGAAAAAGTGGAGACAACAGAGGGACCCTTAGGAAGAAGGTGGGAGGAAAAGAAAAGTGCAGGAGGAATGTCCTCGGCAACCCAAACCTACCTCACGAAATAACCTGGGCACGAGTGTTTCTCTTCCTAAGTTAGAGCTGGCTGCAGCCGACTATTTGCATAGTATGTGAACTGAAATGTTTTATTGCTTTATGGATGCAATAAAACACATATGATTAAAGGCAATGGTGACACTTGAGTTCTGGTGGACGAAACTGGGATGCTGGGCTTTATCTGAGCAAGGTATTTTTTAATCAGGGAAAAGAAATCCGTTTCTCATTCTTGTGTTGTGAGAAGAACAAAAGAATGGATGTTCCAATGCCATTCTCCCAAATGCCATTCTCCCAAATCATCCCACCCTCTCCCTCTCCCACAGAGTCCAAAAGACTGTTCTATACATCAGTGTCTCTTTTGCTGTTTCGTATACAGGGATGGCATTGAAACATGTATAATATCATATATGAAACGAGTCGCCAGTCCAGGTTTGATGCATGATACTGGATGCTTGGGGCTGGTGCACTGGGACGACCCAGAGGGATGGTATGGGGAGGGAGGAGGGAGGAGGTTTCGGGATGGGGAACACATGTATACCTGTGGTGGATTCATTTTGATATATGGCAAAACCAATACAATATTGTAAAGTTAAAAAATAAAATAAAAATTAAATAAATAAAATAAAATATCATCACCAGAAAATAAAAGTCTATTATACATTAAAAAAAAAGAAAAAAAAAGAATGGATGGACGATAAGAGTTTTTAAAGAGTCAAGATTTTACATGGAGATGCTGAAGGCATTCTGTCCAGAGTGAGAAGCAGAAATGGAGAGGCATAATGGCTCAAAATATGAAAGCAAGAGATGCAGGGAGTGATTGTCTCTTGAAGGAAACAAATGTGGGGCCTAAAGTATGCCTGTGGAAGAAGGAGAGGAAAGAAATCTTGAACATGCTAAAATGAGAATATTTCCAAAAAGTATTAGGGTAGCATTTTTTTTTTTTTTTTCCTCTAGCAAAGCAAAGTCAAGTCCTGGCAGAAGGAAATGTGAGGAATTTGGGGATCCAAGGTGAGATAAGGCCAAAGGTCTACAGTGGGAAGAAAAGAAAAGAATAGAAAATTTCAAAAGACTTTGAAATTAGTGTCTATAGATGAAGGGATTGGTGAGTTCTAGTAACTGGGCTGTAGGAGAAGAGCCACTTTTACTAAGAAAAATGCAAATCAGATCTGCAAATATTGATAGTCAAGAACCATGCTGGGCTAGAGGGCTCAGAGTTACAGGAGGGAGTGGTCAAGGATGATGCTACAAAACGAGTATGATAAACACCTTCTATTTCCATTAAGGGTTTTATACCCTAGTGAGGGACAGTGTTATCAACACCTTCCTCCATTACATGATGCAGGGCGGAGTAAAGATAAAATGCAGTCATTAAAATAGGAGCTTGAACCTTAAGTGGAAGAGTGATGAGATTTGTAACTTTTCCTGTGCTACACAGTAGGACCTTGTTGTTTATCTATTTTATACATAGTGGTGTGTATCTGTTAATCCCAAATACCTGATTTATCCCACCTTCCCCCTTTGGTGGCTCAGATGGTAAAGCATCTGTCTACAATGCAGGAGACCCGGGTTTGATCCCTGGGTTGGGAAGATCCCTTGGAGAAGGAAATGGCAATCCACTCCAGTACTATTGCCTGGAAAAATCCCATGGATAGAGGAGCCTGGTAGGCTACAGTCCATGGGGTCGCAAAGAGTCGGACACGACTGAGCGACTTCACGTTCACGTTCCCCCTTTGGTAGTCTTGTTTGTTTTCTGTCTCTATGAGTCTGTTTTTGTTTTGTAAAAAGTTCATCTGCATCACCTTTTAAAATTCCACATATAAGTGATACCATATGATATATTTGTCTTTCTCTGTGCTTTATTCATTTTTGCCTTGACTGAACACCCACAATGGGCCAGGCACTTAGTCTATTATTGGGGACACAAATATTAAACCTCAAGACCTGCACATTGCTTACAGTCCATGAGGCAAATAAATTGATATCGAACTGTGTATGGCTATGACAGAAGTAATGGAGGGAACTTTAGGAACACAGAGAAGGGGTATCTGCCTGCAGTGCAGGAGACTCGGGATCAATCCCTGGGTTGGGAAGATCCCCTGGAGAAGGAAATGGCAACCCACTCCAGTATCCTGGCCTAGAAAATCTCATGGACAGATGGAGCCTGGTGGGCTGCATCCATGGGGTCGCAAAGAGTCGGGCATGACTGAGCAACTAACACTAACTAACTAACATTTCAAAAAAGCCTTCCTGAAGTAAATAGATTTGAACTGAGGTTTAAAAGGTAAGTAAGCACCACCCAGGTGTTAAAAGGGAAGACAGGGCTAGGAGAGGGTTGGGAGGATGGGAAAGCATGTACAATCACACAGAGGCATGGAATGATATACAACAGAAGAGGAAGAGCAAATATTTGGGCCAAAAATGGAAAACAGGTGCTGTATATTGGGCCAGGCAATGTATTAGTAAACTGACATGCGTTACTGCATATGATCCTTGGAATGTACATAGTGTGGGCTACAGAGACTGTGGCCAAAGTTCAAATGAAGATTGCCATATCAAGGAGTTTGGAATTTCAGTGTGAAGTACTGTAACTCATTTTAGAAAGATTATTCTGGCAGCACTGTGGAGAATGAATAGGAGGGGCAGAATTTAGGAGGCAGACAAACAAGTTAGGCAATAAGGGGAATGGTAATGGCAAAGGGGAAATGACAAAGCATGAATGGGAGCAATTAGCATGAATGGTGATTGATCAGCCATGATGGGGGAGAAAGGAGCCTAGGAAGAGTCCAGGCTTCTGAACTGATGACTGTGGTTGATAGTGGTGTAACTCACAAAGCTAGAGAATGAAGTAAGCAAGTTTGGGGTGGTGCTATGGGGTAAGGCAGGCTGGAAATGAGAGGTTATGGGTTCTGCTCCATTCCTATTGAGGAGGAATTGCCTGAGAGTGATTTCTAGTAAACAGTTGGATATACAGCACTAGACCTAAGATGAGAAGCCTTGGCAGAAGGTCTCGAACTGGGAGTCATCCTCCTACATTGGTTATTGAAGCCAAGAGGATGAATCAGGCTGCTCAGCATCATGTGAAAGGAGAAGAGAGCCAAAGACAAAATATTGGGCAACTGTCACATTTCAGAAATGGACAGGGGAAGAGGTGACTTTGAAGGAGACCAAGAAGAAGTGATGTGAGAGGTAGGAAGTAAATCAGAAAACAGCAATGCCTAGAAAAGGAAGGGAATTTAATAAGTAAGAGTGGTCAGCATTGCTGGATTAGGCAAGAAATCAGAGACAAGCAAAAGAGAAGACTGAGTCAGGACCTCCAACTTGTGGGACTTTAGATATCAGCAGCAAAGGAATAAAACTTTCATGTATTGTGAATACTGTGCATGGGCGAAAATCAAATTGAGAAAGAAAAAGAAGGTGTGATATTGTGATTTAATAAGAAATATGTATTTGGTCTTTATCTCCATTTCTCACAGAGTTCCTAAAACTCTAAATTTCTTAAGTAATAAGAGCAATAAAGGTGTCTTGATAGTCATAACAAATCCCTTTTAACCACACCAGAGTTTATGTAAAAGCGACTTTTGGAAAACATCTATAGATGGATACTTGTTGCCAGGGGAACCAACCATACAATTGAGGGTTGGAACTTTTAGTCCCATCCCCTCAAACCTCTGGGTAGAGGAGAGGGGCTTGAGGTTGAATCAGTCTCCAATGGTCAATGATATAATCAGTCGTGCCTACATAATGAAGATTCGATAAAAATCCAAAGGACAGGGTCTAAGGAACATTCTCAAACCAGAATGCTTCCATGTGTCTCTGTGCCAGGCCCCAAACTCCACAAAGATACAAGCTCCTTTGCCCTGTGTGTCTCTTTGTCTAGCTATTAATTAGTATCCCTTAATATGCCTTGTAATGAACCAGTAATCTAGAGAGTAAACTGATTTCCTGAGCTCTGTGAGCTGGTCTAGCATATTAATCAAACCCAAGAAGGGGCTCTGGGAACCTCTGATTCATTACCAATCAGTCCAAAGTACAGATAAAAACCTAGATTCGCGCTTGGCATCTGAAGTGGTAGGGCAGTCTTATGGGACTGAGCCTTTAACTTGTAGAATCTGATGCTATCTCCAGGCAGATAGCTTCAAAACTGAGTTGAATTGTAGTCATCCAGCTGGTGTCAGAGAAGTGTTTGGTGGTATGGGGGAAAAACCCACACATTGGAACTGGTGATCAGGATCTTAGAGGCAAGTTTAAGAGTTTAGGAAAACAGTCACTGTGGGACAGGCAAAGGAAAAGTACTATAAAGATAAGATGATACACTAAGGAATTGTTATAAAATACCAAATGGTACCATCAAGATTTTCATATTCCCTTCCTGAGGGATGTAGTGGGTAGGAAGGAAATGGAGGGAAAATCAGGGCAAGTGTAACCATCGCACTGCAGAAGAAATGACACACAAATATGATTGGTGGGAATTTTGGAAGCTGATGCTTAAAAAAAAGAATGCTCTTTAGCTAATGGAAATGAAAATGGGTGAAGAGTGCAATAAAACTTGCAGATGTTTCTAATTAATATTTTACAATATGTATAATATCAGCTCAGAAAAAATTGGGGTGTAAGTAGTTTTTAAAAATAAATAATTGCTGTTAAAATCACAAAAAGAGAGACAAATAATAACATACTTCCTGACGATGTTACAAAACACCCATCTGTGAAATATGCACACACATACACACACATGGAACCTGAATCAGATGACACTCTAGATCTAATTTCTAGTTTACTGGAAATAAGGGGGCAGAGGAGAATCTTACACAACAGCATGGAAATAAAGTTGGCAAAATCTAGACAGTGGAAAACTGTGCAGGATAAGAGACCTGGTAGATTTAGCAAATAAATTGGAAAGAGTCAAGAAAAGAGGGAGGAAGCTGTATATTACAAGACTTGAGACACATCAATCAAATGCAATGGGTGGAACTTTTTGGCTCCTGATTTCAACAAAGCAACTATAAAAACAATTTAAAAAACCAATTGTGGGGAAATTTGAATACTAATTGGATATGTTATGACATTTAAGGAATTATTTCAAATATTTTATGTGTAATTTTAAAAAATCCCTATCATTTAGAGATATATACTGAAATACTTATGAATGAAATGGTATAAAGTCTGTAATTTGCTTCAAAATAATCTAGTAGCCCCAGGACCTTGTCCCATCCACTGGTGAGCTGCATAAGGTAGCCACTGCATAAGCCAGGGCCTGGCAGCCAACTGATCTGGGAGCCAGCCCAGCCTACCCAGCCCGGCCTACCCACTCACTTGCCTACAATAGTGAGTCCTGCCACAGCAGAAGGGCCCATGAAGCCCATATAGGAGATGCCATTAAAACATATAGATCTGGTGGCCAGAGGGAAGGTTCTGCTGGACCCCAAAGGACTTCTATATAAGGTCACTTCCCTAAGATTGGGAAACGTAACCCACTTACCTAATACATAGAAATAAACAGAGAAATTTAGACAAAATGAGGAAACTGAGGAATAAGTTCAAAGCAAAGGAAAAAGTCAAAACCCCAGAAGAAGTACCAAGCAGAAATAAGCAACCTGCCCAATAAAGAGCTTGATGTAATGATCATAAAGATGCTCAGTGAACTTAGGAGAAAGGTGGATGAATACAGTGAGAATTAACAGATGGTTAGAAAATATAAAAAATAAACAAACGAAGCTAAAAATATAATCACTGAGATAGAAGCAATCAATAGTAGATTAGATGATACAGAGGAATGAATTTATGAACTGGAAGTCAAAGTAGTAGAAAGCTGAACAAAAAAAGGAAACAATAATTTTAAACAATGAAGATAGTTTAAGAGACCTCTGGGACAACATCAGCTTAATATTCACATTTTAGGGGTCCCAGAAAGGGAAGATAGAAAGGAGCAAAGAACTTATTTGAAGAAATAATAGTTGAAAACTTTCCTAGTGTGAAGAAGGAAACAAGCATTCAGGTCTAGGAATCACAGGGAGTCCCAAGCAAGATGAAGTCAAAAAGGCTTACACCAAGACATGTTATAATTAAAATGATAAAAATTAAAAGATCGAGAAAAAAATCTTAAAAGAAAGAAGGATAAACAGTAGTTATGTGCAAGGGAGGTCCCATAAGACTATCAGCTGACTTTTCAGCAGAAAGGAAAAAATCTACAACTAGGAATACTCTGCTTGGCAAGGCTATCATTTAAATTGGATTAAAACTCTGTAAAGAGTTTTACAGATAAGCAAAAGTTAAGAGTTCAGTACCACTAAAATGGGCTTATAAGAATTGTTAAAAGGACTTCTATAAGTGGAAAATGACTGCAATTAGAAATATGCAAATTATGAAGTAAAACATCTCATTGCTAAAGGCAAACCTACAATAATGGCAGTAGGTCAACCACTTATAAAGTTAGTAGGAAGGTTAAGAGACAAAAGTAGTAAAATCATCTATACCTACAACATATAGTTAAACAATACACAAAACAGAAGATGTAAAATATAATGTCAAAAGCATGAGATGTGGGAAGGAGAGTAAAACAGCAGGATTGTTAGAATGCATTCTAACAATCCTGCTATTCATGGTATAGAATAGAATGTATTCTAGTCACAGAAAGTATATATATATACATGCAGAATGTTAGATATGAACCTCATGGTAACCACAACCATAATTCTATAATAGATACACACACAAAGAGGAGATTCAAACATAACACTAAAAACAGTCATCTAATCACAAGGAAAGAGAACAAAATAAAAAAGTACATTAGTATATTATCAACACAAGTACATTATCAACAATTACTTGAAATGTAAATGAACTAAATGCATCAATCAAAAGACATAAAATTGCTGAATGAATGACAAAAGAAGACCCACATAAGTGCTACCTACAAGAGACTCACTTTAGATCTAAAGACACACACAGACAGAAAGGGAAGGGATGGAAAAAAGTATGTCATGCATGAAAATGAAAACAAATCTGAGGTAGCAGTACTTATATCAGACAAAATAGAGTTTAAAACAAAGACTTAAAAACACGAGATGAAGCAGGACATTACCTAATGATAAAGGGATCACTCCAATAAGATATATTCCAGTTATAAAATCTAACAGGAAGATGTAGCCCAGTTATAAAAAGATAATATACAGTATAGTAAATATAGCAAATAATATTGTAATAATTTTGTGTGGTGACATAGTAACTAGACCTGTTGTAGTGATCATTTTGTAATGTCTAAAAATATCAAATCACCACATTGTGCACCTGAAACTAACACAGTATTGTAAATCAATTATACTTCAATTTTAAAAAGAGAAAGAAAAAACTCATAAAATTATGAGGTTATCCAGAAAATATGTAAGGTTTTAAACTTTATTCTCCTTTTTATACCATTAATTTTAATAGTGCACTTTAAATAAATCCAATTGAATGAAAAAAAAAAATAATCCAATGAGGGTAGAAGAGGAATGTGTGTGAACATTATAGATGAAATAGGATTCAGTGTGAGTTGATAATTGTTGAAACTGGATATTGGGTTAGCAAGGATTCAGTATTCCACTCTCTGTTTTGTGTGTGTTTGAAAAGGGCCAGAGTGAAAGGTTAAACAATCAAACAATAAATGTGAACATGCCCACTGATGCCCTTTCAGAACTGAAAGGATTCTAATAAGCTTAAAGTGTTAATATTTCCAATTTTTCAGTATTTCCTTTTGTTGCTGAGTGTCCCCTAGTGTTAAATGTTCCTAATTAAAGAGCTTCCATTAATTCTTAAAGGTTAAAGACTGCTGTTTGCCATTGTCACACAATGAAATATGCAAGATGTGTGTGTGTGTTTAATGTAGTTGTTCGGGACATTGTTTTGTTTTTTTAATCTTTCCAGTATGTCAACACCCAGGCTTCTGAGTAGCAATACAGGAGAAGCCAGAGATATAGATCAAGTTGACCCTGTTGGGAAAGGTGAATTTCAGCTTTCTGCATTTCAGCAGGGTCTCAATCAAGAAGACAGCCACTGAAAAGGGGGGCCTGCTCTTGACTCCATGAATTCAGAATGTGAGTTTCTTGAGGACAGGATGCAGATTCTAAGTAAGCAGATTGGGATCACCAGCTAGATTCTCAAAAAATACTGGAAGCAATATGATTTCAGAAAGGAAAGGCAAGAGGACAGACCCACGTTACAATAAAGAAGAATGGCTCCAAGATGAGAGGCTAGGTCTCCACAAGTGACGCAATAGACTTGTCACCAATAGTTCAGAGACTTGCCTGTTGCTCTCAATTCTACCTCCTGCTATTTGAGGCCCCCAAGTATGGCTGGTGGCCAGAAGGAAGCCAGGTTGCCTGCTAAGGGAAGGTGATAGTCATGGCAGGAAGCTAGGCGTGCTTTCTATAGTGTCTTCCATTTTGGATGATCACATTTTTTCCATTAGAGTTTAGGAGTCCTGGAGTAAAGTGAAGAATTAAACCTTCACACTCATTTTATTTATTTATTTATTTTTCACACTCATTTTAGAGGGGAATTCCCTGATGGCTCAGATGGTAAAGCGTCTGCCTACAATGCGGGAGACCCAGGTTCATGGCCCAGAGTATGCTTCTGAGTGTACCATTCACCTAAGAATCCTATAGATCCCTGGGGGAAGCAGTAAGGGAGTAAAGGAGACTTGAAGATAAGGAGAAGGGCTGGATGCTTGTACCGATAGTTGGACATATTGAGGTATATAGGGAATGGACAGAGTAGCATCTTGACTAGCTCATAGACAGGAGTGATGGCTTATCCTGAGCAGAAGATGGGAAATGTGCCAAGGCATCAAGCTGATTGTTTAAAATAAGTTTAGCTTAAAAACTTAGGAATTTCACATTCTGTAGAGAGCTCCAAATGTCCAAGGGAACTTTTTCCAAGTCCCTGTGGACATAGTGATCTGTGAGAGAACGGGTGCCCTATAAGCTTCCCTGGTGGTCCACTATAGACACAGTGAAACATAAGGAGAGTGAAACTTGCCTTTGAGGACCCTCGAGAGAGTTGTAACACTGAAGAGTAAACTCCCGACCCGCCCATCTTCCCTCCTCTCGTCCCCTTCCTCTGTTCTCCATCTTAGTGAAACAGCAGCAGGTACAGAAAAGAAAAAGCAATCCTGAGCCCTCCATGAGGGAGGGAGTAGAAAAGAACCCCGCAGAAATAAAAGACTGGAGTGACACAGAGCTAGCTAGTGGGCTGACACCAGCATCGCGTCAAAGAGACAGCAGCTGTGGCAACCAAGTGCAGCCACCAGGAGGTAGAGGGGGAACGACAGGGAAATGAAACCCCACCCAAACCACCCTGTGTCCTTAAGGCAGCCAGACACTTAGGGGAGCCGAGTCCTTTTTGTTCTTTTAAAGATGTTTGGTTTTGTTGTGGACTAATTTAAAAGTCTTTATTGAATTTGTTACAGTATTGTTTCTGTTTTATGTGTTGGTTTTTTCTCTAGGAGGCATGTGGGAATCTTAGCTCTCTAACCAGGGCTGAAACCCACACCACCTGTGTGGAAGGGGAAGTCTTAACCCCTGGATCGCCAGGAAGAGTCCCAGGGGCACCTTGTTCTAAGGATCCCTAGTGGAAGAGGAAACAAGAACTGCTGAACATTGCTATTGACTGTTACCTATTTTCTTTGAATGTCCTTTCACAGGCTGAGTGGTCAAGGGGTCTTAGGGTACATACACTTTGGTGACTAATACTTTGATACAAGACTATGACGTCGATCCCATGCTACAGCAGAAGCTAGAAGGCTCGCAGTTCCTTCTAGGTACTTTGTGTGTAATCAGGCGTGCATTGGTGATTTGGAGCATAGCCTCTGAGTTAGAACCACTGCACTTTTCATGGGAACAGTTGGTGCTTTTTTTAAGTTTCTTATCTTTAAAGTTTTTGGTCATGCCACGTGGCATGTAGGATCTTAGTTCCCTGACCAGGGATGGAACCAAGTACCTCCTGCAGTCAAAGCATGGAGTCTTAACCAGTGGACTACCAGGGAAGACCCCGAAAACAGTGTTTTTGTTTTTTAATTCAATAAAAGAAAAAAAAAAAAAACACTAGAGTAAGGAAGTTTTTAAAAATAGCAAAGTAACCAAGAAACACCCTGAAGTGATGCAAATTTGCAAGAGAGAATTTGAGAAACTATGACCCTAATTACAAGTTTAGCTTTTCTAAAAAGATACTGTCTGCAGAAATACAGGCAGAACTTCTATTCCTTCGCTCTCTTCGTATGGGACTTGTTCACCTCCCACTCTGTACATCACACTGTTCTCAGCTGTTTCTTCCTTGCATATGAAGCTGCCAGGCTTGTGTGAATCCTGGAATTCCTAACTTTCCTCTAGCTCCGCCACACGTAATCAACTGGAGCTTCCTTCTCCGATCCTTCAAAATGTGGGCATTTTCCCCATCTCAAGAGCTTTCTCTTTACTTTCTATTAAGGATAGAGTGATGAGTGGAATCACAAAAGGTATTTTGTTTAGAGTTTTGTCAAGACTTCTTGATCCTAAGGTGTGTGAACTGAGATGCATTGCTAAAGTTTTAATTTTTCCCCCCTCTTTCTCTCTTTGGTTTAATTATTAACTGGTTTTAAAATATATATTTATAAAGTCTTTTCATCATAACTTGCTGAAAGTTTAAAAACAGGGGATGTAGTAGGGAAAAAAATATGTCTGGCTTTCTAGACCATCTATTACAAGACATCTCCTATCAGAATATAATGTCAAATGTATGGGAGAACTGAGCTGTATATATAGCACATGAAGCTATCCGCCAGCCAAATGATAGCTGGGAGGACGGATTTTGAAACATTCCTTATCATTTTTTCTTAAACTCAGAGATAAGATCATTCAGTTACTTTAAAAAATATGGGCTGAGATTACGGCAGCCTTGGAAGGCTTTATTTTGGACTTTCAGCCACTTGACCTTGGCTTGCTCTATTCATTCAGGCTAGTCTTAAGGATTTTGTGGGCACCTTAGGCAACTTCCAGACTTTACTGTACAGCTCAGTGTGGACTGCTTGGTCCATTTGAGGTAAGTTAGTATAAAACATGGATTATATAGCTGCTCCATAGTCATTCAAAGCTTTAGGCCAGATCTCAGATGAATATGTACCACATAGTCATGACCACATCTCATAGCTGCCCATTGCAATGGGCCTATTTAGGTCACATGAGCTCTTTGGTGTACAGCATTATTTGATCTCATTGTCTGACCAAAATGTAGGCATGCTCTGAAGGCTAGTATGATGCTTTTCCACCACTGGGGAAACAACTGCAGAAAGGGAAAGGAAGGAATCTATCAGAGAGACTCTTCAAAGTCTGGTTTTGCTCCCTCTTAGGTCCATGATCCTGAGAAGGTTACTCTGAGCAAGAAACCTACCTGCCATGAGGAATACATGAGATAGTGCAGGTAACACACCGGGTTCACAGTAGGCATGCTCATTGACTTCAACTGTTGTTGACATGATTATGACAACAATAAGACTTACTTGGCTTTATATATACTTACATGCAAATAAACATCCTGGGAGTATGTTTTTCTAAGCTAATAATCTATTTTTTTCCCCTTTATGACCCAACTGTCTACCCTTTTCTGTCCTGTGCTCATTATTACCAATGAGACATGTGAAAGTGTTAGTTTCTCAGTCATGTCCTACTCTTCATGACCCCATGGACTGTAGCCCGCCAGGCTTCTCCATCCATAGGATTTTTCCAGACAAGAATACTGGAGTAGGTTGCCATTTCCTCCTCCAGGGGATCTTCCTGACCCAGGGATCAAACCCAGGTCTCTCTCATTGCAGGCCAACTCTTCACCATCGGAACCAATAGGGAAGGCATCCACCAGTAATTTTTATTCTTCCCTTGACTACAATTACAAATTAAGGCCTACATAATGTGTCCTCTCTGTGTCTGTTTCATCCTTTCAAGATTGCTTTCAAACAGCTCTAAGCTAGACCCTGGGTATCAGCAGCCACCCTAAGAAAAAGCAAATACTAGCTTAGCTACAGATTTCCCCAGGAGTTCTGGGGGAGCAATAAAATAGTTCAGTTCAGTTCAGTCACTCAGTCATGTCCGATTCTTTGCAACCTCATGGACTGCAGCATGCCAGGCTTCCCTGTCCATCACCAGCTCCCAGAGCTTGCTCAAACCCATGTCCATCGAGTTGGTGATGCCATCCAACCATCTCATCCTCTGTCAACCCCTTCTCCTCCCTCCTTCAATCCTTCCCAGCATCAGGGTCTTTTCCAAGGAGTCAGTTCTTCGCATCAGGTAGCCAAAGTTTTGGCGTTTCAGCTTCAGCATCAGTTCTTCCAATGAATATTCAGGACTAATTTCCTTTAGGATTGACTGGTTTGATTTCCTTGCAATCTAAGGGTCTCTCAAGAGTCTTCTCCAACAGTTCAAAAGCATCAATTCTTCAGCACTCAGCTTTTTTTATAGTCCAACTCTCACATCTATACATGTCTACTGGAAAAACCATAGCTTTGACTAGATGGACCTTTGTCAGCAAAGGAATGTCTCTGCTTTTCAATATGCTATCTAGGTTGGTCATAGCTTTTCTTCCAAGGAGCAAGTGTATTTTAATTTCATGGCTGAAGTCACCATTTGCAGTGATTTTGGAGCCCCCCCCCCCAAAAAATAAAGTCTGCCACTGTTTCCACTGTTTCCCCATATATTTGCCATGAAGTGATGGGACCGGATGCCATTATCTTAGTTTTTTGAATGTTAAGTTTTAAGCCAGCTTTTTCACTCTCCTCTTTCACTTTCCTCAAGAGACTCTTTAGTTCTTCTTCAATTTCTGCCATAAGGGTGGTGTCATCTGCATTTCTGAGGTTATTGATATTTCTCCTGGCAATCTTGATTCCAACTTGTGCTTCATCCAGCCCAGCATTTCACATGATGTACTCTGCATATAAGTTAAATAAGCAGGGTGACAATATACAGACTTAATGTGCTCCTTTCCTGATTTGGAACCAGTCTGTTGTTCCATGTCCAGTTCTAACTGTTGCTTCTTGACCTGCATACAGATTTCTCAGGAGGCAGGTCAGGTGGTCTGATATTCCCATCTCTTTCAGAATTTTCCAGTTTGTTGTGATCTACACAGTCAAAGTCTTTGGCTAAAGGCCTAAAATAGTGGAAATCAGTAAATTGGCAATGAAGAATATTGGGGGGATTGTAGTTCTAAATTCATCACTTATTGGCTGTGTGACTGTGTGTCCATTCACCTCAGTTAATTCACTGGTAAATGAGCTTACAGGACCTGCTTTGCTCTGCTCATGGGACTTCTCCTGCAGGGTTCTTATAAGGATAGAGTATAACAGAGTTGCCCCAGATATGGTAGGCATAGCACCTTTTAACATGTGAGATGATTTCTGGTGGTACAGAGCCAAAGTTTTTATTCCTTCTTGAACTTAAATCTAAGTATTTATTTTTATGTGTATTAGAAAGCAATTATTATATAACTAGCACACCAAATTCATGATTTCTTAGATGTAATTGCTCAGCATGAGGTTGAAGTAAAAAACAAGAAACAATAGTAAATATATATGTATGAGTGTGTGTGTGTGTGTGTGTGTAATTATGTGTAATTATGACAGAAATGGAAGGTAATGCCCTTGTAAAATATACATGTCTACAAAAAATAGAATAAATAGAACAGTTGTCTAAAGACTTCAGGGACCTTAACAAATGTGTCATTGTTACTCTCTGGAGGTCCCTGAGTTTCCTCACCCATAAAAGTCAACAAATGGTTGCTGATGCTTTCCACGTACCTGGCACTCTTCTGGGTTCTGAGGATTTAACAGTAGATCAGAGAGACAAAATTTCTCCCTCCTGGAGATACATTCAAGTGGAGAAACATATCTGAACCTACAAAAGAATTTGTGACTCTGACCCCATCATCTACCCGTTTGACAACTGCAAGCACTCACTCAATGACTGCTCGTGTTGCAGTGAGATGCCAGAGGTAGGAATAAAGAACTGACCTGAGAACATCTAAAAAAGGACCTGGCAGAACCCAGAGAAATGCTGTAGTGTGTACAAATGTAAATCGTTTTTGTTTCTGTTGGGTTTTCCTCTGGGTTAAGTTCCTGGAAAAAGTTTCCTAAAACCTTTGCACAGTGAAAGGATTTATCTTAATGGCCTGTATTTGGCACTGTGTTCTCTCTAGAGGTAATGAGAAATGCAAGCCTAACCAGTCCCATATTAGAATTATGCGTCTTAGTCTTCAAATAGTCAACCCAGCTTGAATTACTCTAACCGTAAAATTACTCTTTTGAATCAAATGCTCTTCTGATAGCCAAATATGGAAAGCCTAATTTGTTTTCCTTCATTCCCTAATTTTAAAATTCTATCCAAAAGAATTAGCAAATTTCCCTGGATTCGTTTTCACTTTTTAAATCCCCAAAGTAATATTTCTCAACCGGTTTGAATTGCATTATGTCTGCATTTATTGGCTCTTCCTATCAACTCACAAGTTGGCTATTTGACAACATTGAAAGGCTCAGCAACTCCTACTCAGGAAATTAGTGCCTCCGTGAACTTACTAAAAAATACCCCAGTGGCTTGAAAAAAATAAAAAGATGTTTCTAACACCGTGTAATTTCCAAACAGGGAATAGGTTATATGCTAGGAGACTGTGTTGAAAAAATGAATAGCAATAAATTCATAACAAAATAACTGCCCAGTAAAGATAAAACCCAAATATTATATAGGAGGAGAACGTAACATGCTGGGGCCAAAATGTAGGAGGAAAGATGGATTAACCAAGCCTGCAAATGAGACAGGTCGATATAAGTTTAATTTTCAGACCATCTGAAAGTTATAGCCTTTAGTATGACAATACCCTGCATAAGTGAGTAACTCAAGGGGATGGTTCATTACTTCTGTGGCACATCACGCTCGCCTGTGGTTCTATGTTTAGCATTGTTACTGGGGATGATGGCTTCTGTGTTTTGCTAAAGCATCCAAATTTTTCATTTTGAAAATGCTTTCATTTCATCCAAGCATATTCATTTTGCTTCCTTGTTCTTGGTAAAGTGCATAGCATGTTTGTAAATAGTGCTTCGGTTTATAGGCTTAGTCCCTGCAAAAAATTTTTTTTAAAGCTAAGGCTTACAGTAAGCAGATAAACATACTTGCTATACCTGACTACCTGGTATGAAATGCAAGGCTTGTGAATTTCAAACGTGAGGTAAGAATATAAAATAATTTTTAAAAACAAATCTCCCTGTACTTAGAACCCAAAGGAATGTTGTCTCTTTTCAGTTCATTCTCATTGGGAGGTCATATACTTACTCTAATTATATTGTTTTTCCTCTAAACATTTGGAACTCCTCATGTGGAATTGTCTTCGGAGTCTGCAAAGCATTTTTCTGAGAGTCCTGCTCTGTGCCAAGTCTTCATCCTTTGGGGTGGGGTGGGGGATGGGAGCCAGTGGAAGGGAGTGGATTTAATGATTTCTGGAAAGAGCTGAAAGTCATCCAGAGGCCAATCTGGCAAATGGCGTGAGTGTAACCATTTGGGGTTAAAAGCTAAAATAAAAGGGCTGTCTATAAAGTGCAGAGCCTGGCTCTGTCATTTGGACTGAACTGACTCTTTGAAGGCAGTCCTCAAAACAGCTTCCCAGGCAGCTCTGGTCCGTGCCCAGCATTCTTTGAATAAATGTATAGAGTCTCCTAAAGTGGCTGACTTTTGAAGTAATACTTCAAACACTCATTTCCTTGTGTAAGACCCAAGTGCTTTTGTCACAAACTACTGTGGTCATGTGTAGGAAAGAGCCATCATTTACTAAGGGCCCGGAATCAAGATAAAGACTGTTAGGTAAACATACTTTCTCAAGAACACACAGGAAAGAAAAGAACTTGCAGTGAAGTGTTGATAGTTCTTGTCCAGGAACCATGGTTAGAATTCAGCCATTGTGTATATGTCTACCGTACATGCCCTAGTATAAGGCAATGCCAAACACGAGACCCTCTTCCATCCTCCAAATAAGTCCTCCCGTTCCCCACCCCCGCAAAATTCTAGAGATGTAGCTAAAAATCACTCATCATCTACTTATAAATACTTTATTTAGTTACATATATTTAATCATTTTATGCATTTATAAAATTAAATAATATAATTTTATATCTTATTTTATATTTCACAGAATTTACTAAGGTCATATTTTTTCCATAATCTTATTTCAGTTTTATTCAAAGCCACAGCATAGCACTATGACAGTTGTTTTCTTTCATCTGACAGTTACATATTTTCAACATCCACTATGTAATCACTTACTGTAATATTTTTAAAAGTGATATTTAGAAGGCTTATTCACCATCAACACCCACTTTGGCAAATATGAGGCCATTCATCCAAGTGAAAGAATAATTAAATATGTATCGAAGTTCACCAGTTCCACTTAGAAATATCAGAATCTTGCATTGATTACAAGTGTTTCAGGATAATGTGTTTTCCCTGAAAAGAATGGTGTTATTAGAAATAAAATAATGATGAGAACACTCTATAGTAAGAAACTCGAAATATAAAGGGATTCTCTCTTTTTTCCAAGGAGTGATTTTTGGGAAAAACCTTGCTTGGCATTTGAGTGTCCTCAGAGTTCATGGTTTGCTCTCCATTACCCCCCAAAAGTTGAACAGCTCTCTGTTTTCATTGCTGTTGAACGAATGAAAATAGATTACCAACAGAAGTCAGAGTTCACAGGAAGAAATTTGATAGAAAGACAATGTAACAGAAGACATTTGATTTCCTTCTGAGGTGCAATAGTAGGGAAGCAAAATACAGTGCAATCATTTGCCCCTAGAGATAGGACTGTGAAGAAGGCTGAGAGCCAAAGAATTGATGCTTTTGAACTGTGGTGCTGGAGAAGACTCTTGCAAGTCCCTTGGACTGCAAGGAGATCCAACCAGTCCATCCTAAAGGAGACCAGTCCTGGGTGTTCATTGGAAGGACTGATGCTGAGGCTGAAACTCCAATACTTTGGCCACCTCATGTGAAGAGCTGACTCATTGGAAAAGACCCTGATGCTGGGAGGGATTGGGGGCAGGAGGAGAAGGGGACGATAGAGGATGAGATGGCTGGATGGATGCACATGAGTTTGTGTAAACTCCGGGAGTTGGTGATGGACAGGGAGGTCTGGCGTGCTGCAATTCATGGGGTCGCAAAAAGTCGGACATGACTGAGAGACTGAAATGAACTGAACTGAACTGAGACATAGGAACACTGGATTACAGAGCAAATTCCAAAACACTGTATATTGGGGGGCATGAAAAAGTAATAGGAAACAGCTAATGAAGAGCAGGAGAAGGAAAGTTGCTTACACGGCAGGGGTCTATTTAGTTAAATAATAATACCACTTATACCAGGGCATCGTCAAGATTCTGTCTTTGGGCTTCAAGCGTTGGTTGGGTTCTTGGAAGCCATCCTGTTTTGACGCTACCACCATATATACTCTCATTGTTATTGTGGCTGAAGCTGATGTTCTAATCCTGGCTGGGCCCCAGGGTTTTGTATGGCCTTGATGGCTCTTCTCTTGCATTCAAAATAGTTCATGATATTGATGCCTTCACAGGGATAGCAGCATTCCATCAGAATGGCAGGCTTCCCACTGTTGGCAGCAACTTGCTAGCCACCTTATTTGATTTTGAAGACAAAGAAATTAAAGCATTCTTCCGGAGGTTGGATAGAAAGCCCTGGTTTTAAATTTCTCATCCTTTTCTACTTTGCAGGGTCTCAAGATGATGGCCCTTGAGTTACTGTCCAGTCTGCTGACCTGGCTTGGTACACCCTGATACCTACTACTACCCTGCTGTCATTTCCTTTCCCTAACTCTATAGGCACTCTTTCTCCTAATTTTGGACAATCATCGGCATGATTTGGAAACCACATTGTATCTTTTAAAAAGAGTTGGATAAATAACATTTTTTATTTTTTGTATTTTTCATTCCTTTCACAGTGCTCCATTGGCCAGAAATAGTGACATGGATTTAAATATGCCATGATTTAAGCAATATGCCACGATTGCCTGCTAGTCAACTGATTAAGACTTCACACTTTCACTTTCGAGAGCAAAGGTTCAATCCCTGGTCAGGGAGCTAAGATCCCACAAGCTGCATGGCACAGTATATATATACATACATATATATATATATATATATATATGTAATATTCCATTAATAAAAATTTCCTTTCATCTTAGGAAAATGAATTTGTATACATCTTCTCAAGGAAGCCTGAGGAGGCACTGGGTAGTAGTGGACACAATTGGGAAAAGAGGGATTTGAGCTGCCTTCTTATTTCTGTTTTCCCTTTTACCTCCAGACAATGAGAAAGTCACATAATTTCTCTGTACATCCAGTCCCATGTTCATGAAATAAGACTTGACTCCCTTCCTCCCAGGTTTTGTGAAGTTCTAACATTCTGCGTATCCAAATGGTAATGACCACTGAGTACTGAGCATGTAACCTGAACCAGACACTGTGCAGAGATGTTCATGGGTCAGCTCTTTTAACCCACCCATCAAACCTGGTGGATGGACACTCTTACATGTAAAGAAACTGAGGCTTAAAGAGAGAAGTGTCCTGAAGAAGACAACTTCTTTGACTGAGTCCTAGATAATGGGTTAAACTCATTTCTGAACAAGTGAGACAGATGGTTCAGAACACAAAGAGACAAAAATCAACCAGAAGGGTTTTCATCACTCCTTTTATTTCTTTTCCTTTCTTTGCTTTGTCTTTCATAGGTCTCATGTGAGAATTGAGTAATTTTTGTTTTTATTTTTTCTTTTCCATTATGGTTTATTACAGGATACTGAATATATTAACAGTTCCCAAGTAGGACCTGCTCTTTGCACGCTCAGTTGCTCAGTCCTGTCCAACTTTTTGTGACCCCCATGGACTGTGGTCTACCAGGTTCCTCTGTTCATGGATTTCTCCAGGCAACAATACTGGAGTGGGTTGCCATTTCCTTCTCCAGGAGATCTTCCTGACCCAGGATTGAACCCATGTCTCCTGCATTGGTCAGTGTGTTCTTTACCACTGACCCACCTGGTAAAGCCCACCTGTTGTTTCAGTTCAATTCATTCTCTCAGTCATGTCCAACTCTTTGCAACCCCATGGACTGCAGCACACCAGGCTTCCTGTCCACCACCAACTCCCGGAGCTTGCTCAAACTCATGTCCATTGAGTCAGTGATGCCATCCAACCATCTCATCCTCGGTCATCCCCTTCTCCTCCTGCCTTCAATCTTTCCCAGCATCATGGTCTTTTCCGAGGAGTTAGTTCTTCACATCAGGTGGCCAAAGTATTGGAGCTTCAGCTTCAACATCAGTCCTTCCAATGAATATTCAGGACTGATTTCTTTTAGGATTGACTGATTTGATGACTACTGGAAAAACCTGTTGTTTACCTATTTTATATACAGCAGTGTGTATCTGTTAATCCAAAACTCCCAGTTTATCCCTCCCCCAATCCCTTTCCTCTTTGGTAACCATAAGTTTATTTTCTATGTCTATGAGTCTGTTTCTGATTTGTAATTAAATTCATTTGTATCATAGTTTAGATTCCACATATAAGTGATATTGCATGGTATTTGTCTTTTTCTGTCTGACTTACTTCACTAAGTATTATAATGTCTAGGTCTAACCATGTTGCTGTGAATGTCATTATTTTATTCTTTGTTATGGCTGACTAGTATTCCATTGCACATATATGTAATATGTCTGATAGTCACCTAAAGAAGACGTAGCACATCTTCTTTATCTAGAGAACTGAGTTATTAAAACTGTTTTCTTCATGACCCATTATCAACCTCAGTCCATATAAGTCCCCTCTTGTTATTTTTGTACTTTTTCCTCTTCATTTTCTGTATCACCTCTTTCCTCCTATGTGGACTCACTCTATTATACTTTATGTCTTTGCAATTTGTTTTTCCTTTGTTTATTTAGATAAGTATATCCTTGAAAAAAATGTCATTTTGTGTCAGTGTTTTTGACTTACATAAATGCTATCAAGCTTTGAATCTCTTTATTTTTTACTTTTTTTTTTTTTTTCACTGAAATTTTGTTCTGAGGTTCATCCACGTTGCTACTATATGACATAGATGGACCTGAGTTTGCAAGCTGGGATCGCAAAGAGTCGGAGACGACTGAGCAACTGAACAACATGTTGCTACATGTAAATCTTGTTCATTATGTCTGATAGTCACCTAGGATTCCATCTTATCATATCATACATTTCTTTTATCAGTTTCCTTTATCAATGGACATTTAGCTTATCCCAAATTCTTGTTTTGGGATTCAACAACCTGGCATGAATATCCTCTAATATGGCTTTATACTCACTTAGATGAGAGTTCATTTGCAATATAAACTCAGGAGTAGGATTTTACAGCTGTTGTATACATGCATTGTTAATTTCACTAGGCACTGTTAGGTTGCTTTCTAGAAATCCTGTATTGCTCTGTACTTATTCCAGTGATGTATAAAGATTACCATGTCCCCATTTTCTCATGAACACTTACTTGTTATTTTCTGGCTAATTTTTTGCTGATCTATTTTATTAAGTGGTTTTAATTTACATTTGTTTGATAATTAGTAAGGTAGAACATTCTTCACTAATCATTAGCCATTCAGCTTTTTCTTGTGTTATTTATATACTTTGGCCCATTTTTTTCTTACTGTATGTACAACTTTGCTGGTTTTTGTAATTATGGTTTATAATTTGTTATATTATCTGGTACGGTGGGTTATTCTCCCCCACACACTCTGTTTTGGACTTCATTTACAATATTAACTGAATCACAAAAGTTTATTCACATATTTTAAAATTTAATTATTTGTGGGTTTCAGCTGTTGTCATTATTTTCTCCCAGTCTGCCACTTCTGTTAGCTTAAGGTTTCCTCTGTTTGTAATATGTTCTGATAGCTGGTATGTCTTCTTTTTTGATTTTGTCTTAACTCTTTGAAAATTCTTATTTTTCTATATAACTATTATAATTTGTTTTTCATGTTAAAAAAAGTTTCACTCTGGGATTTTGATTGTAAGTGCACTAAATTTGAAGCACTTCCCTGGTGGCTTAGGTGGTAAAGTATCCGCCTGAAATGCAGGAGATGCACAGGAGATATGGGTTCAATCCCTGGGTCAGGAAGATCTGGAGAAAGGAATGGCAACCCACTCCACTATTCTTGCCTGGAGAATCCCATGGACAGAGGAGCCTGGCGGGCTAGATTTCATGGGGTTGCAGAGTTGGACACAGCTGAGCAACTCAGCACACACACGTTGAATTTAAAGATTCATCAAGGAAAACAACTCTATGTGATGTTAAAGCAAGGTGTTAATTCTATATGCTGTTCAGTGTTTCGTTTGTTTAGATTTTCTGATTTGTGCTTTAATAGTTTAACGTTTATTCTCTATAAAGATGTTGTTTCTTTGGTTGATATATACTTTGTAGTTTTGTTACTACCATGAATAGTGTCTTACATTCTATTATATTGCCTATTGGGCTATTGGGGTTTCCCAAGTGGTGCTAGTGATAGAGAACCCACTAGCCAACTCAGAGGACACATGAGATGCAGATTTGACTGGGTTGGGAATATTCCCTAGAGGAGAAAATGGCAACTCACTCCAGTATTCTTGCCTGGAGAATCCCATGGACAGAGGAGCCTGGCGAGCTAAGTCCATAGGGTCACTGCTGCCTATGCATAGGAACACTGTTTTTTACACATTGTTTTTTATACCTAAAAAATTTGCTGGACTCCATTTTAATTTTAGTAGTTTGCTGATTTCTTAGGTTTTCTGGGCATTTGATTGTGATATTGTAACTTGAAATAATAACAACGTGGTCTCCTTCCTTCCTGGTCTTAATGCCGCACCCAGGATTTCCTGCATTGATACCGTCATTCATATCTTGTTCTTAACCTTAAGCAAATCGCAGTTAAACTTTTCAGTTAAATTTAATGATTGCAGTCAATGGTTGGTAGAAAGTCTTTATTGGGTTAAAGAAGCTTCCCTCTATTCCTAGCTTTCTAAGAGTTTTTTAAAAAACATAGGTTTTGAGTTTTATCCAATGCCTTTTCTGCATTTTTTGAGATATTCATGTAATTTTTCTCCTCTAGTCCAATAATGTGGTGAATTATTTTAATGGTTTTATATTTTCTTTTCTTAAACCATTTTTTCTTAAATGGGCTCTATTTGATCATGTTTTATGTTTTAAATTCATCATTGAATCCAGTAGCTGATATTTTAATTAGGATTCTCATACACATGTTCATAAATGAAGCTGTATTCATAGACAAATTTGTCTTCTTGCACTGGGTTTAGTATTAAAATCAAATGAGTTATACTCTTTTGCTTTTTTTCTGATTCATGTGACAAGTTATATAAGACAAGGAGATTCACTAGTCCCTCTCCAAGCTTTCCTGCATGAAAAAAATAGCAACCAGTTGTCAGAAGAAAACCACTATCTTCTCTCTTTCTTTCACACTCATATTCAATTCTGGGCCAGTCATCCTGGCTCTACCTTCACAGTGCATCTAAGTCGAGTCCCGTCTTCCCACCACCTCTTCCTGCCTCCGCTGTGTGAGAGGATGGACCTGTCCGCAGGATGCCACCACCCTGTACTGGGGCTCCATGTTTTTGTTTTCACCTCCTTGTAGTTCATTTTCCTAATATACCTTTAAAGCATAAGTCAAATCTTGTGACTCTTGTAATTGTCTCCTGTTGACCCCATTGGGAGGAAGGGGTAGTGTCTGGGATCAAAACACAGACCATTGTAGCCATCTTCCTGGGCACTGGACGGATAAAACTGACCATAGCACACTTGTGTATACTCAGCCTGGGGACGAGTCCACTGCACACCACACATGGCCACGTGGGGCTTTCATTCAGAAACAGTGTGGACCACCAGGCGTGATGGGAGGAAGGCTTTGCAGTAGTCAGAGGGCGTGGCATTCACTGGTTCCCACAGGAGGATGTGACTGGGAGTTTGACTAATTCAGGAGTAAGCAGGAACTCTACCTGGTCCAGCTGATAAGAAGGGTGTTTGGCTAAAGAATATTTTCTGCAGAAGCAGAATGGGAGTGGCACTTGTGGGTATGTGGGTATGCCACTGGAGGCGTTCCTACTCCCCTCAGCCCATGTCAATGCAGGACATAATACTGGGCCTTAATTTTAAGCCTCACACCACAGGTTTCTGGGCCAAAACTTTCCAAGGCCCTTCATGGTCTGACAATTGGCTGCCTCTCTGGGCTTATTTCCTATGTTCTCCCTTCCTCCAAATATTCTGCTCCAGCTACAATGACTACTTACTCTTACTCAAACTCATCAAACATATTTTCACCTCAGGCCTAAGCCCTTGCTTTTTATTTTGTCTCTTCCCATAGTGAAAGTTGCTCAGTCGTGTCCGACTCTTTGCGACCTCATGGACTATACAGTCGATGGAATTCTCCAGGCCAGAATACTGGAGTGGTCAGCCTTTCCCTTCTCCAGGGGATCTTCCCAACCCAGGGATCGAACCCAGGTCTCCCACATTGCAGGCGGATTCTTTATCATCTGAACCACAAGGGAAGCCCCATTCCATAGAGATATCACCGTAGTTTTTTCTCACTTTCTTCAGATTTATGCTTACCTCTTCAGTGTGAGGTAAAAAGCATAATTTTACATGCTTTCAAACTTTATATAAAAAGTGCCCTGCTATATATGGTTTTTCATCTTCATTATTATATTTTTGAAATTCATCCTGGTTGCTACATTTAGCTCCATTTTGTTCTTTTTATCTACTCTGGTACATTCTATAAATGTGGCAACCTGCATTTATCTCATATCCTGTGGATGAATGTTTAAGTAGTTTCCAAGACTTTTCCGTTACGAGAATGTTTCAGTGAATCTCTCTGCAGGTATTCTTGTGAACATGGACAAGACTTTTTTCTAGGGTATATATAAAAATGTGGAATTGCTGGTCAGATGGTACCAGGAACTTGCTGGGAGTTAACCTTAAGAGGTGGGGCTGAGAAGGCTGTATGCAATCTTCCTCCTGTTGAAAAGCATAGAAACTACTAGAAGAGTTGAGAGACTCTGAGACCTAAAAAAGGCACTGACATAAGTAAATGCTGACAGCTGTTTCTGCGGTTCATCAGAGGAGCTTCCCTACTGTTTGTGAGCAGACTACAGGCTCCTTGCTGTGTCACCAAGGGCCACCTCTGTGACGCATCTGTTGTCACTCAGGGGACTGACAAAAAGTGCCCGCTGGCAGGAGTGGCGGCTGTGAAAAATTGTTAAGCTGGGGGTGGTCTAAACTCTCAGAGATGTTGGACTTTCTCCCTCAGCCTCACATTAGTCACTCTTTACCTCCAGAGAAGAACCGAGAGAATTAGTCTTTGTCAATAGACTTTGCTGAGTTGAGAGAATACTAAATTCCCCACAGGGATCTTGGTAAAAAAATTAGTCACCTAAAACCTATGGAAAGAAACTCAAAATAACTTCAGAGATCCTAAATTAGAGCCCAGCTTTCAGATTTCTGATGGAGGGTGTGGCCCAGGAGAAAATGGCTTCATAAGCATATATCTACTGTCTCCCTTCTCTAGTTCTTATTTTGGTCTCTCTGTCTCTCTCCCTCTCTGTTTCTCTTCTCTTTTCTCTCTTTCTTACTTTCTTGGTCCCTTGTTTACGTGTTAGATTTGTCAACAGTATTTCAAGATTCCACTTTGCCTCCACGGTGTTCGTGTTTTGACAAAAAAAGGAAGCCAGAAGGGATGTTTAGTTCTTTCAGTAAAGTTGAGGGTTCACAAGAAATCCATGCACATTGAGCCAGCCCCTACCCTATAACTTATCCTTTGATTTGGCTGTACAAGTCATGTGTTCAGCAAGATTCTCTTGAGTGCATTGTAGAAGTGGTGCTTCCTCTCCAGGATGTCCCCATGGAGACCTGTGGGTCACAAGAACCTAACAGAAGCCCAGGAAGATGGCTATAATGACCTGATTTGATCCTCAACATTCCTCAAATGCAATACCATGATGGATGTACACCCAATTTCCTCAGACGCAAGAGCCAAAGTCACCGTGGAGTGAGGTAAAACATTCAATTCAAAGTCCGGAGACTTGTGTTTGAGTCTGGGTTCTACCACTGCCTAGTTGGTGACCTTGGGCCGATTACTAAACTTCAGTTTTTGGTTACTTCATTTTAAAAATGAGGGTTTTTATTGACATACAACTGACCATAGTAGTCTCTTACAATCCTTTGTATTTTCTGTGTTATGAGTAGTCTCCTCTTTCATTTCTAATTTTATTTGAGTCTTTTCTCTTTTCTTCCATAGTGAATCTAGCTAGCAATTTTTCTATTTTATCTTCTCCAAAAAGCCCAGCTCTTGGTTTCATTGATCTTTTCTATTGTCTTTTTAGTTCTATTTATTTCTGCTGTGGTCACTGTCATTTCCTTCTTTCTGCTAACTTTGGGCTTAGTTTGTTCTTCTTTTTCTAGTTCCTTGAGATATAACGTTAAGTTAAAGACATCTGTTTTGGCTAAATGTATAATCTATCTCATTTAGCCAAAATAGATGTCTTTAACTTAATGTTATATCTCAGAGAATGTGTATATTTGTAAAGAATGTGTATTCTATTGATTTTGGATGGGATGTTCTATAAATGTCTGTTAAGTTCATCTGGTCTAACATATAGCTTAAGTCCAGTGTTTCTTTATTGATTTTCCGTCTAGATAATCTACCGATTGTTGAAAGTGGGGTATCAAATTCTCATACTATTATTGTATTATGGTATATTTCTCCCTTCAGGTATGTTGATATTTGCTTTATATATTTAGGTGTTCCTATGTTGAGTGCATAAATGTTAGCAAATGTTATAACCATCTTACTGGTTGATCCCTTTATCTTTATATAATGACCTTTCTGTTACAGTTTTTGTCTTAAAGTCTGTTTTGTCTGATACAAGTATAGCTACCTTAGGTTTCTTTTCATTTCCGTTTGTGTGGAATTCTTTTCCCATCCCTTTACATTGAGTCTGTATGTGTCCTTAAAGTCAAAGTGAGTCTCTTGTAGTCAGCATATAACTGGGTCTTGTTTTTTATCCATTCAGTCATTCTATGTCTTTTGATCAGAGGATTTAGTAAATTTACATTTAAAGTAATTATGTTGGCCTTCCCTGTGGCTCAGACAGTAAAGAATCTGCCTGTAATGCAGGAGACCTGGGTTCAATCCCTGGGTGGGGAAGTTTCCCTGGAGAAGGGATTGGCTACCGACTCCAATATTCTTGCCTGGAGAGTTCCATGGACAGAGGAGCCTGGTGGGCTACAGTCCATGGTGTTGCAAAGAGTCTGACACAGCTGAGCGACTTACACTATGGACCTATATTACCATTTTGTTAATTATTTTTTGGCTGTTTTGTGATTCTTTTATCCTCTTTCTTCTTCTGTTGAGCAACATAGTCTGAATTTCTAGAAACATAATCTGCCAACATTGAATCATGAAGAAATAGAAAATCTGAGCAGACCAATTACTAGTAAGGAGAATGAATCAATAATCAAAATCCCTAAGCAAACAAAAATTCAGGACCAGATGGCTTCACTGATGAATTCTGCTGAACATTTGAAGAAGAATTAGTACTAATCCTTCTGAAACTAATCTAAAAAACAGAAGAGGAGGAAATACTCCCAAATTTATTCTATGGGTTCAGCACTACTGTGGCACCAAAACCAGACAAAGACACTATGAGAAAAGAACATTGTAATCCAGTATCCCTGGTGAACATAGTACAACAATTCTCAATGAAATAGTAGCAAACTGAATTCAACAACTCATTAAAAACATTACACACTATGATACAACTGGACATTTTAAGAGATACAAGGATGGTTCAACGTCTGCAAGTCAATCAATGTGACAAATCACAGCAACAAAATAAAGCATAAAAGTCACATGATCATCTCAATAGATGCAGAGAAAACATTTGACAAAATTCAGCATCTGCTAATGATAAAAACTCTCACCAAAATGGGCACAGAAGGAACATACTTCAACATAATAAAGGCCATATGTGACAAGTGCACAGCTAACATCAGAGTCAATGGTGAAAAGCTCAAAACATTTCCTCTAAGATCAGGAAGGAGACAAGGATATTCACTCTCACCACTTCTATTCAGCATAGTCTGGAAGTCCTAACTAGATCAATTAAGTAAGAAAAAGAAATGAAAGGCATCTACATTAGGAAAAACAGTAAAACTATCTATTTGCAGATTACATGATATCTTTTATAGAAAACCCTAAAAACTCCACCGAAAAACTGTTAAAACTAAAAAACAAAATCAGTAAAGTTGCAGGCTACAAAATCAGTTGCATTTCTGTACACTAATAAAACTATCAGAGAGATAAATTTAAAAAGCAATCTCATTTACAATTGCATTAAAAATAATAAAATACCTAGGAATAAATTTGACCGAGGAAGTGAAAGATCTGTAAACTAAAATCTATAAGAAATTGATAAAAGAAATTGAGGATAACACAAGAAAATAGATATGTGCTCATGGATTGGAAAAATTAATATTATTAAACATTTTTACTACTTAAAGTGATCCACAAATTTAATCAAATTCCCATCAAAAATTTCAATGGCATTTTCACAAAAATAGGAAAAATAATCCTAAAATTTGAAGGGAACTACAAAAAATCCTGAATAGCCAAAACAATCTTGGGAAAGAGGAACAAAGCTGGAAGCATCATGCTTCCTGATTTTAAATTTATTACAAACCTATAGTAATCAAAACAATATGGTATTGGCATAAAAACAGACATAAAAGTCAATGGGACATAATAGAGAGTCCAAAAATAAACCTATGCCTTTGTGGCTAATGGAGTCAGTAATGCTATCTAGATATCTCATCCTCTGCAAAGACAAGAGATAACAAGTGCTGGTGAGGATGTAGAGAAAAAGCAACCTAGATGTACTGTTGTTGTGAATGTCCTTGGTGTAGGCACTATGAAATACAGTGGAGATTCCTCAAAACATTAGAAATAGAACTTCCATATGATCTAATAATTCCATTTCTGGGTAAATAACCCAAGGAAATGAAATCATGATCTTGAAAAGATATACGCACCCCCATGTGCATCGCAACATTTTTTATAATGGCCAACACACAGAAACAACCTAAGTGTCCATCCATTGATGGATGAATGGAAAAGGAAAATGTAGCGTGTGTGTGTGTGTGTGTGTGTGTGTGTATGTATTTTTGTTGTTGCTCAGTTACTCAGTCATATCCAACTCTTGATGATCCCATGGACCGCAGCATGCCAGGCCTCCCTGTCTGTCACCATCTCCCAGAGTTTGCCCAAGTTTACATTCATTGCATTGGTGATGCCATCCAGCCATCTCATCCTCTGATGCCCTCTTCTCCTTCTGCCCTTGATCTTTCCCAGCCTAGGCACTTTTCCAATGAGTCATCTGTTTGCATCAGATGACCAAAATACTGGAGCTTCAGCTTCAACGTCAGTCCTTCCAGTGAATATTCAGGGTTGATTTCCCTTAAGATCAACTGGTTTGATCTCCTTGCTGCCCAAGGGACTTTATATATAAATATACTTTTATATATATATATATATATATATATATAAAGTGTGTGTATATGTATAACACCTTACATTATACATATACACATACATGTATATATATGTATAATACATATATGTTATTCAGTCATCAAAAGAGAGGAAATCCTGCCATTTACAACAACCAGGATACACCTTGAGGACATTATGCTAGTTAAGTATGTCAGACAGAGAATGACAAATACTATATGACTTCACTTACATGTGAAATCTATAAAAATCAAACTCACAAAAATAGAGAATAGATTGGTGGTTACCAGAAGCAGGGAATTCAGGGGACGTGGGTGTGTGTTAAAAGGTACAAACTTCCAGTTATAAGATAAACAAGTCCTAGGGGTGTAATGAACAACAGGGTGACTATAGTTGACAATACAATATCACACTTTTGAAAGTTGCTAAGAAAGTAATCTTTAAAGTTCTCATCACAAGAAAAAAATTGTATGAAGTGATTGATATTAAGTAAACCACAATAGGTGATCATTTAACAATACATACATGTATCAGATCATTATATTGTACACCTTAGACTAACACAATGTTTTACATCAATTATAGCTCAATAGGACTGAAAAAAATTACAGCTTTCTGAGAGATGGTTTGTTCATTTGAAATTTATTAAGCATCTGCTGCTGGTGCTGCTGCTAAGTCGCTTCCGTCGTGTCTGACTCTGTGCGACCCCATAGACGGCAGCCCACCAGGTATGTGTATTTAAGCAACTACTAGATACACTCCAAGGTAGGTTAAATTTCTAATTTAAATTAAATTTAAATTAGTTTTCAAATTTCTTGCCATTGGAAGGAACGACACACGTTTTTCTATGTCTACGTTCACTTGAGTTGTAATCATTTGAGATCCTAAGTGGCTTCACAGATACCCTGTTACTAAGAAGTTGAAAACTCTGTGCCTCGGCAGATTGGAGGATCTCTGTTGTTTTCTCATCTGTGTGATTACCGCATTGTTGTGGGGTGGGGTGTACTTTAGCCTTCCTGGTTGATGTATCTTCTTGTTCTGTGCTTTTCCAGTTGTATACCTACTGGGGAACATGATCTCACCGGGTTTAAATCTTCTTACCCTGACCATTCAATTTGTCTCGGCCCTTCTGTCTAGGACTCAGGGGGCATATGTCCCAGGCCCTCAGTACCGCACCTACTGGGAGAATACAAGCTCTTTCTATGCTTAACAAAGAGAGGCATTGTTTTAATTAAATATCCTACTAAACAAGGATTATAGTCTAGGCTGTGCCTTCCCAAGGGGCATTTTCCATGAAATTGGAAGGAACATTCTTTTAAAGAGACTGACAAAGGAATGCATCTCTTATTAACTCTTAAATAAGTTGTGAGAACAATTTATTTCTTGAATATGACTGTCATATTTTTCTTGCCAAAGCACCAAGTTTTTCATATCATTTCTTTATCTGAAAACTGCCATTAACCACTATTGCCTATAGAACTCAAGCTTTCTTACCCACTTTTTTTTTTTTAGGAAAACCTACTCTCTGGCCTCATCTTACCTATTTATCATTATTCCTCATTGTTCTAGTTTGCACATTTTCCTCTCTATTTCCAAAAAACCATATTTCTACCTCTGGAAGAGGGAAGAGGGCACAACTTAACTGACTATTATTCATGCGCTAGGTAGAGCAGATTGTTCAACATGACATAGCTAGTTAGTGACAAAGTTCGAAGCATATGTTTACTCAGAAACAAGGAACCAAAATGGCAGATAAAATAATTGTTACAGTAATTTTTAATCCAGGTACAAATTCTGACCCATAATCATTAGCTCTTTTTCATGAGGAAAATCATTTCATCTCTCTGGGCTTTAGTCTCTTCACTTGTGAAATGAAATGATAACTCTTTCACTATTGTTGTGGATATTGGGAACTTTAATATGGAAAATGCCTAGTACAGTGTCTATCTCAGGCTTCCCAGGTGGCTCAGCAGTAAAGAATCCACCTGCAGTGCAGGAGACCTGGCTTTGATCCCTGAGTCAGGAAGATCCCCTGGAGAAGGGAATGGCAACCCACTCCAGTATTCCTGCCTGGAGAATCCCATGGACAGGAGAGCCTGGTGGGCTACAGTCCACGGGATCACAAAGAGTCAGACACGACTGAAGCGACTGAGAATGGATGTGCAGTGTCTACCTCATAATGTGTGCTCAGCAAGTGTTAGTTAAGTGCAATATTCTCTATTTTCCAGAATCAGTAAAGCCAAACTTGTCCACTTTGGAGACCCGCAGGAAAACATCCAATAAAGACAATTATCCGTAAGTGCTCACTCCTGCCTAACTCTAGGATACTTGCCAGATACTATGAAAGCAAACTGGGTGTCCCATGGAGTAAGACTAATGAATAGCATATCTGATCCCAACAGTTTATTTAGTTTTGTACACAGCCAAGAGCAAAGAGTGAATTTAATCGGATGGTGTTGAAGCTTTCTAGAATGACAGAGCTCTAAGACCACATGGAGCTGTAGGCACCTCTAATGCAGATACTCACAATCCTGCCATGCTCTCCCTGCCTGTTGACTGATGCAGACAGCTTGGAACTGTGTCTGAGCTGGGAGATATGTATGTGAGGAGCAGAGGCTCCCAGAGAGGCATCTCTCTGGATGGTAACTGGTTGCATACACGGCGGGGAACACGTGAACATGGCAGAGAATCTGAATGGAAATTCAGATGTCTTTTGGTCCACTCTTGGTAATGTAACATAGTGCTTGGGTCTCCACAGAAAAGAGTGCGCTCAAGGTGGTCATTGAAGAATATTAAAAAGGGAACTCTTTGTGGAGGCATGGCCAGGAGTAGGGAGTCAGAAGGCATGGTGAAACACCACAAGGATGATGATGGGGAGTGGCCACTGCTGCCCCTAAGCTTGAAGGGGCAAGCTCAAATTCAATCGAATTGACTTAAATTTAATCAGACCCATAATGTGGGAAAGGAGCCGTCTGAGAGGAGTTTGACCGTCAGTAGAGAAGGAGGACCAGAACAACAGAGACTGAGGTCACAAACACCCTGATCTTTCTGTCACTCTCCCTGTCCTCCTTCCAGTGCCTTCCATGGACTGAACCCAGCAGGAGCCCACTAATGCAGTTCTTCCAGGCCAGCCTGCTGGGGTGCATGGCAGAGTGAAGAAGGATGAAAATGGATCTGGAGGAACAAATGGAAAAAACCCTGCCTTCCCAGACAGTAAATACAGGAAAGGCCTAAAAACATTTTTCCCCCCTCAATTTTCCCTGCATTGTAACAGCTATATGACTAATTTACACTTACTGATGGAAAAAAGTATCTGTCATATACTTATACCAGATTGTATTCAACATAGTGGTTGGAAGGTTCAGCTCAATTCTCTCAAGGGGCTGAATTCTCCCAACAGGGAGGACGCCTCGTATTTAAGCTGTAGAAAGATCCCCAGGACTGACGTTCTCCACTGTTGCTGTCGTTCAGTCGCTAACTCCTGTCCGACTCTTTGTGACCCCAAGGAAGGCAGCATGCCAGGCCTCCCTGTCCTTCACCATCTCCTGGAGTTCGCCCAAGTTCAAAATGTTCTCCATAGTCTTCTGTATATGCTGGAGTGTTAAGGGGTCCAGAAGTGACAGTCCTGTTTTTTGTTTAACACAGACATGAAAAGTAGGCAGATGGAGATTTTTTAAAGTCAGATTTAGCATTGATAAAGCTGATATTAGAAAGCAGAGCTTAGTAGAAAGTCCCAGTGGATTTCCTAAGAGGGTGCTGCAGAACACAACTTACCTTCCTGGTCAGAGGCAAAGTGAGAAAAATGCAAGTCTTACCCAGGGCCAGGGTCTTGACTGATAAACTCTTGAGCAGATGAAAATGCCTATTTCATGCAAATGGACAGACTCCAAAAGAGAAGAGACAGAAACTGAGGCACTTTCCTTAATTCCTTCTCCCAAATTCAGGGGATTAAATCTGTCCCCATCCCCTGGTAAGACGAGTTTCAACAGCATCTAAGGAAGTACAAAAAGAGACCAATCAGGCAGACCTGGGGTTTACCCACTCACTGCTTCCAGTGATGTTCCATGGGATAAGGGGTTTCAGTTGTCCCCCAGTCTCTCCAGGAATGCATTGGTGCCCATACCTGACTTCCTGAAACCCTTGTTGGACTGGTGATACTATTTGTACAACTTCGTGGGGAAAGAAGTTCCTTGTTTCTTCCTGTGGAGCATCTGTGTCCCCGCGTTATGGGGACGGAAGCAGGAGGACCAGGCTACGTCCCTGCTTCTGTCCTGCAGGTGGCAGGAGCACCATCTGGACTGTTGTGCACCCGCGGCAGCCTCAGGCCAAGCCAAAGATAACACTGTGTCCACACACAGGAACACGCTGTGCTTTTCCAGGTTCCCAGGAAACCAAATCACATCAGAGGTCAACAGTGTTGTTAGACTATGGGTACTCAGAGTATGAAGGACCAATATGAGGCCCTAGAACTTCCTTCTGTCAAGGACTCAAGAGCCCCCTCCTAGGTCTCTTCTGATCCTTTGCTAACTGGGTTCTTTCAAGCCCTGTTTACTCCGTATCAGAAGTTCTCGAGCAGCCTAACTCAAGGACCCAGGACAGAATGCTGCTCCTGGAGAGAGGGGCAAGCAGGTGCAAACCCCACATGCCCAGACCTACTGACTCTCTTCTCAGTGTATCCCCCTCCCCCATAGAGCCATCCTCAGGATAGCACAACTGAAGGCAGAGAATCCACCTTTCCACCCTGACTCTCAGAAACTAGAGCCACGGATGCAATCGCCTACTTGATGGCTCTTCCTGGATGTCCCAAAGGAACACTTCCCACCTCCATCCTTCTGCAGTGACCACCCTCTGCCCACCTAAACCAGTGAGGGCATCCCCACGTGCCAGATGTGCAAACCAGAAACCTTGGCTTCACTCCTGCTATCTCAGCCCATGTCTAAGTCACTGCGATTCGATTTTGATGTTTTCCCCTAATCATCTCTTGAACCCCTTCACCTCCATTCTGGTCAGGGCCACCAGCATCTCTTGCACTAACTGTTCTGCCTGCATTCCCGCTCACCTTCTCCAGTTCAGCTCCACACTGCAGCTAGAATGATTCCCCCTCCCCCAGGATGCAAATCTCATTATTATCCTTTCCCCACTTTAAAGCCTTCTCCTGCTCCTGGGACAAAAATGAAGACCCTAAAATGGCCCACCTGACCTTAACCTTGCCCCTGTTGCAGCTCCAGTGTCTTGTCTGGCTGGGCTCCACTGGTCTCTGTCTGTATTCCAGTCTCCTAGGCACCATTTCTCCTCCCATCAAAGGGCTGCTGTGTGTATACTGTATATATGCTTTCTCTGCTTGCAATAACTCTGCCCTCTCCTGTGTGCTGGGACTCCCCAGTGGCTCAGCGGTAAAGAATTTGCCTGCAATGCAGGAGATTCAGGTTCGATTCCTGAGTCAGGAAAATCCCCTGGAGAAAGGAATGGCAAACCACTCCAGTATTCTTGGCCGGAAAATTCCATGGACTAAGGAGGCTGGCGGGCTACAGTCCAAGGGTTTGCAAAGAGTCAGACACGACTGAGCACACACACACACGGACACACTCCTGTGCAAGTTTAAGGTTGCCTGAAACTTCAGATCTCAGCTGGCAGTTACTTCTTCAGGGATGTTCTCTGACTTTCTGGAGTAAACCAAATTTCCCCATTCTATCTTTTCATGACATCAGTGCCCAGCCCTCTTCAGAGCAACAAAGCCACAATTTGGCACTTATTTGCAGGTAATTTTATTAATATCATCACCTCAACTAAAACATAGACCCGTGTGGGCAAGAACAAGCTCTGTTTTCACTCACAATGAATTGCATCCCCTGTTGCAGGCATAAACATGAGCAGGTCGTCCGTAATAGTTGAATGAATTGCAAAGTCCTCTCAAACATCCACCGAAGCAGAGCATCGCCCGAGTGTGTGTGTGTGAAGTTGTGACCTGGCTCCTCAGTTTATCCAGTTTCTACCCTGTGGAAGGCCTGTCCTCCACCCAGCTCTGGTCCTCCTACAGAGAGTGGATTCCAGTGCTAAAGGTCCATCACTGAAACTACTCCACTGAGACCCACCGACCTCACCAGAGCCATTGACTTGACTCGATTTCTCCTTTAGGAAGCTTCCTGAGCCCGGCTGCCAAGGTCACTTCCCGCTGGGGGAATTTGACTGGGCTCACTGGGCTCTCCTGACTTGTTCTCTGTCTCATGCAGAGCACAGAATGGAGGCCTGGATATGAATCAGAAGCTCTTAGCATTCTCTCTCATGCACTATCTCTCCACCCTTCTCTCCTTTTCTTCATTTCTCTTCTTTCTCCTCAATTCTTCAACCAACACCCCCTTGAAGACATGTTTCCTGTCCAGAAGAAAGACAGACTGTCCCCTCTGCTTAGGAGCTGGCTGTGACCAGGTCAGCGTGACAGAATGGTCCCCATGCCAGCACCCCAAGCCCACAGAAGTTTGGGGACTTTCTCCAATGCACATGACTTTGCAGAAAGGGATGTATTTGTACCTTTCAGAGCATGTAGGTCTCCCACACACTCTGTTTTTGTGTGTGTGTGTCCTGGGGAGCAGTCAGCTCCTGTTTTCCACTGGCACTCTTTTTGCCTTCTCCAGCTGCCTGAGACCTCTGTAAGAGACCCTGCGGCAGGGAATGAGAATGTGCCTCAAAGACCTCCAACTACAGGGAGCAGAACTGACTCCAGCTGCTGCGATCTGAGACCCAGCTGCTGTTTGCACGGAGGCCACACTGCCCTCAGGACTGCACAGAGCAGTGATTCTAAGGCTGCTTGTTCCTGGGTGACACAGGACTCCCCCATCTGCCAACTTTCACTCCAGGACTTCCTGGCCCCCTGGATAGACCTCTGCAAGGCCAACTAGGATGCATCCACCCGAACTTTTTTCCTCTTTTCTCTCGTGTTGACAGTCCCAGCCATGCCAGCTGCCTACACAGGGTCTGTCACAGGCATTTTCCTTATTAAATCCTGGCATGTTCAATCCCATCTTGGCACCTGCTTCCTGGAGGACCCAGATAACACATTTTTTTGCCCGTCTCCTTGGAAGATCAGTATGCTTAATAGAAACAAAGCCTTCCTGCATGCTTTTCTAGGACATGTAGACCTTGAGATAAGAAGGATGAAAACACATTAAAAACTACACAGGGGTAGCATACATGCCTATGGGGGACCACGCCTTACACAAGTTAAGCAATGGAGTGTTTCTAAAAATGCCCCTCAAAAGGAATGAAACAGCTCAACGTGCTGGGGTTGATAAACAGTCCTTAGACCTGTGGAATTTCTTTCTGATCTTGAGAAACATTTCCTAGAGTGATAAGTTCTTCAGGGTCTGCAGCAAGGTTGCATATTTGCATATAAAGGCTGGGCCATCTCAGCACTTAATCCTAGGCTCTGAATACTCTTGGTCTGATGGCTCTTCTTTATAGGGTCAGAAACTAAAAAAGAATGCTTCAGATTCCAAACAGAAGGGAGGAAAATAGTGCAAGAATGAACAAAGCATCTATTTTGAAGCAGGGTTGCCAAAGCTGGGCTGTAGAAGAGGAAGAGGAAGTTTATGGCTTCACCAGCATTTTTGGATCAAACTGTCCCTTGGAAAATGGTGTCATTTACAGGTACATGGCATTTATTGTCATTTTATATTCATATATGTACATATAAATGAAGTCTTTTTAATCTAGGAAATGATGTATCTGAAACTCTAATCAGAAGGTATTCAGTATTAACATAATCACATTATTTATTGAATGTTTGTATTACACACATCATGTTAAACGCTTCACCTAACTATTTCATTTCATTGTCAATCTACAGAAAAGAAAGTTAGTGGCAAGATTCTGTACACAAAAGACATTATTTTATCCCCTCAGACTTTTTTCCTAAATAGATTTATTTTAAATCACTGAATCAGTAGCCACATCAACTAATCACAAGATTCTAAGAAGCAAACCACATGAGACACTTCTGGAATAACCGAGGTGGATAAAGTTTAAGAACTTAGCCTGGGTTGCACAGCTAGCAATGGCAGAAGCTTTACTCTAACTCAAAATGATTTAATTCCACAGATCTCTGCTCCTTAGAACAACAGTGAGATCTTAGCAATAGAGTTAAATGTTTGAAAGACACATACAGCAGATTGAATGATTAAAGAAATAGTTGGGAATTCAATATGAGAATTGACTCTAGATTTGAACCTTGGTTCTTCCCTGGTGGCTCAGATGGTAAAGAATCTGCCTGCAATGCAGGAGACCCGGGTTTGATCCCTGGGTCAGGGAAGATCCCCTGGAGAAGGGGAATGACTGCACACTCCAGTATTGCCCAGATAATTCCATGGACGAAGAGATGGACACCACAGAGCAGCTAACACTTTCACTTTCCCTTTCTGGTTTAGTAGTTAAATGGCCTTGAGAAACCAAGCTTTCTCTGGAGAGAAAAGAGACTATTTTCTTAAAAGTGCAAAAAGGCTGCTGCTGCTGCTGCTGCTGCTAAGTCACTTCAGTCGGGTCCGACTCTATGTGACCCCATAGACGGCAGCCCACCAGGCTCCCCCGTCCCTGGGATTCTCCAGGCAAGAACACTGGAGTGGGTTGCCATTTCCTTCTCCAATGCATGAAAGTGAAAGTGAAAGTGAAGTCGCTCCAGTCATGTCCGACCCTTAGCGACCCCATGGACTGCAGCCTACCAGGCTCCTGCATCCATGGGATCTTCCAGGCAAGAGTACTGGAGTGGAGTGCCACTGCCTTCTCCGAAAAGGCTGATAAAGGTATGGAAAAAAATTTTCTCTCTCTCAGAAGCAATAGGAGAAAGGACAAACTAAATGAAACCCTCTATTGAGACTGTATACAATGTAATTGCTTCGATCAAGCTGATGTTTTAACACCCTATGAGTGTAGGAAACATACCATCATGGCTGTTACGTTTTCCTCCCTTCCTTATGGCCACAGAAATTCCAAGTTGCAAAATGAACTAACTTTTTAAAAAAACCCTTCTTTGAAAATTATTCCCTCTTTTCCGCCTGTTTTCTGCCTGAGAAATATTTTTGAACGGTGTTTGCTACCCCCTATTTATAGCTTTCCAGTTTTGGCAGGTATGGGAACGTTTATAAGTGGTTTGTTTTCTTTGCTATGTCCAGTGTTGATTTAGGTTGCGTTAGCCACTGAAACAATTGGAAGCACTTTCAAGGAAGGTTGAAATCTGTTGACGGCTGATAACATTGTAAAATCTAGACAGTCTGAATCAAGATTGCTTTGAGGGCCTCAGGGCAGCAAGAACATCTTAGCAGTGCTGTGGTTTAAATAATTACCTTTACTTCTGTTTTGGTGACCGTCCTGGAGGAAGTTTCCCCTTGACATAGGGAGGAAGAGAATCTCCTGGAGGTTCTTCCAGCTGTTGGTAACTCCGGCTTGAACTCTGACAGCTAGATAAGAAAGTACGTGGCAGGCCCTCCATATCTAAGATCTGAGCTTCCTTGGGAAGCTATGTCTAACATTTGGGTTTTCACCAAGTTTTACATGCTGACCAGAAGCAAACATTAGTGGTTCTTTTGTTTAGGAGAGATGCCTGGAATTTCTGGGGTTTGTTTCATAAATGACTGAACTAAATACATTTGAAAACCAGTAGAATTATGGACATCTTCCCCTCCCATCTGGCATGTTTTTATGGGTGGTATGGTTAGGTGTTGTTTTTTTTTTTTTTTCCCCTCTGGATTTTTCCACCCTTTCTCTCCCTATAATTTGTGGGCCTTGAGAAAAGTCATGGTTTGCCCTGTAAATGTAGAAGGAGAGCTTGTTTGGGGTCATCTCACTTTTTCTTGTCGCCTGGTCCTTGTCTGTGGTGTCATTGGGAGGAGGACCGCAAGGGATAAATAGCTCTGAGATGGAGAGATGGATTTCCAACTTCAAAGGCATCAGAGAAAATGGTAGTGTTTCTGAGATTAAGTGGCTCCTGGAAAATCAACCTCACTGGGGACAGGAGCAGAATGTGGAGGCTGGCCTTCTGTCATCTGATCCAGGAGCTCATAAGGACACTTGGGAGAATATGAGGCCCTTGAATAGTTCAGGGCATCCACTGGGGCTGCAGAAAAGGCCGTTAACCCTCACACACACCTGGGAGGTTGGGCACTCACTCCAGTTTTTCCTAAGGTTGCTCAGGAAGGCTTTATTTCTATTCCAGAAATAGATCTGAGGAAGCTCCATAGCCACCAGTCACCACTCCCTCCTCTCAAGCCACCTGCTCATTTGCAGGTCAGTTCTTTCCTTTCTTCTTTGGTCATCACTATGATTCATGCCCCTATCCTCTTTCTAAATGTAACAAGTCCTTTAACAAAGTCTTTAAAAAATCAAAGGCAAAAGGAGAAGGGGGCAGCAGAGGATGAGATGGTTAGATAGCATCACTGACTCAATGGACATGAATTTGAGCAAACACCAGGAGATAGGAAAGGACAGGGGAGCCTGATGGACTATAGTCCATGGAGTCACAAAGAGTTGGACACGACTGAGTGACTGAACAACAACACCAAATGATTCATGCCCCTTCTCCTCATTCTAAATGTGATGACTCCTTTAACCAAGTCTTTAAACATTTCTCATTTTGAAAAATCCAAATATATGCAAAAGTGAAAAGAACAGTTTACTTAATCATCCAGTGCCATCACCCAGATTTGACAGTTGAGTTTTGCCTCAGTTGCTCCATGCTTTCCCCACTTTTCTCTGCAAAAGGATTTTAAAACCAATCCCAAACCTCAGTAGTATCTCCCCTTAATACTTCTATAAAAAAACTCTAAGCATTATAGATATTTTCATGTGTAGCTATGCCGTTTTCCCACTCACAGAATTCATTAATATCATTTCCCACACTCATACCTAAAGCCTTCTAGTTGTCCCAAAGAAGTCTATTTATAGTTGACTTGATTGAACAATGATCCTATCAGGGGTCTTTCATTGGATGTGCTTGTTACTTGTCTTCTGTCTGTGTTTGTCTTTTTCTTTCCTGCCACAGATTTTCTTGAGGACCCAAGTCAATCATCCAGATGCTCATTTATTTTCCCACAATTACATGTATTATTTGAGGACTGAGAGTTGTAGAACCTTTCCCATCAAAACTCTTATGGTGTGGTATATATACATGATGGAATATTACTCAGCCATAAAAGGAACACATTTGAATCAGTTCTAATGAGGTGGAGGAACTTAGAACCTATTATACGGAGTGAAGTGAGTCAGAAAGAGAAAGATAAATACTGTATTCCAACAAATACATATGGAATCTAGAAAAATGGTACTGAAGCATTTTACAGGGCAGCAGTGGAGAAACAGACATAGAGAATAGACTAATGGACATGGGGAGAGGGGAGGAGAGGGTGAAATGTATGGAGAGAGTAACATGGAAACTTACAGTACCATATGCAAAATAGATAGTCAATGGGAATTTGCTGTATGGCTCAGGAAACTCAAATAGGGGCTCTGTATCAACCTAGAGGGGTGGGGTGGGGAGGAAGATAGGAGGGAGGTTCAAAAGGGAGGGGATATATGTATACCTATGGCTGATTCATGTTGAGGTTTGACAGAATACAACAAAATTCTGTAAGGCAATTATCCTTCAATTAAAAATTAAAAAAAAAAAACTTTTATGGTAACCAATAAGGAGGATTAAGTATCCAGAAGAAAGATATTATTAATGTACACACAATGTGTATGTGATGAGATATATATCCAAAAGAGATTTCCTTAGATGTTGAACTAATTTGGTTAGTTACAAGTGGTTTATCTTGTAAACCACTTGCTGTGGTTTAGATATAATTCTTCTCTGGAAATATAAAGCAAACTATCAAAACACGGGGCTTCCCTGGTAGTTCAGTTGGTAAAGAATCCACCTGCAATGCAGGAGAACCCTGTTCAGTTCCTGGGTTGAGAAGACCCCCCTGGAGAAGGGATAGGCTACCCACTCCGGTATTCTTGGGCTTCCCTGGTGGCTCAAATGGTAAAGAATCCACCAACAATGTGGGAGACCTGGGTTCCATCTCTGAGTTGGGATGATCCCCTGGAGGAGGGCATAGCAACCCACTCCAATATTCTTGCCTGGAGAGTTCCATGGACAGAGGAGCCTGGCAGGCTACAGTCCATAGGGTCACAAAGAGTCAGATACGACTGAGTGACTAAGCACACACATCAAGATAAGAACTCACTTTTGAGACATTAGGTTGAAACTAGAAGGAGCTGCACCCCAAAATAAATGTTTGGGCTGTGCTAGGAAAAATATTCCCTCACATTTTTCTCTCTTCCTCCATCCCCCATTGTCTATTTATTCTATCATTGAGTTTCAAAAACAGCTTTATTGATATACCAAATAATAAAGTGCACATATGTAAAGCGTATAGTTTGATACAGTTTAAGGTATGAATACACCTGTGAAAACATCTCCACAATTTGTCAACTGTAACAAAAATGTGGAATATAAGGGTTGTGAGCTGTTTTACTTATAGGTTTTATTTATTTATACTTACTTATTTATTAGGACTATAGCGTGGGAGACAGCATTCCAGACTGCTCTGAGAAACTGCCCTGAAGAGGTAGGGCAAGGTCGGTGACACGTGCGGTTTTAGTGGAGGTGGGTACGTGCAGCCAGGCACACGTTGTGCAGAGGCTTCTGCTGGTCACGAAGACCAGTTGTCACTGTCAACGGTTTAGTGCTTTCCTAGAAACGCAAGAACTGGGCTCATAAAACCTTTTCCTGAAAATGTCTAGCTCTCTGAAGGCCTGTTCTGCCACTTTTTTCTCAGAGCGCAGTGTCTCCGTCCTGATCTCCACCCTGAGCACCTGTCCGGGGGTACTGAAGTTAGTACCTATAGCAGCTCATGATTTCATCCTTGTACAGGTGGATGGCAAGTGCCAATATTTTAGTTTGCAATTAATATAATGATGATATGATTCAGCTTGAAAAGTTTTCTTGTGCCCTTACTTGCATTTCCTCCCTACCTCAGGCAATTCCTGCTCTGCTTTCTATCACTGTAGATTAGTTTACATTTTCTGGAAATTTGTGTAAATGTAATCTAGCCACTTTCATTGATCATAATTATTTTGAGATTCATCAATTGTTGTACAAAGTATCAACAGTCCATTCCTCTTCACTGCTGAATAACAATTCACTGTATTCTGTTCCTGATTAACCATGGTAAGGATTTAGAGGGAGTCCTCTTTTCTGGACCACTCTTGGGTTTTTAGTGTGTTTAATACTTTTGAAGACGTGCTGGCCTTTCAATGGCCTGGAGCAAATAACACTTTTTCAATATACCTACATCCAAGAGAATAAATCCTTGCATTGTTATTGAATTCTTGAACAATCCTGACCCCAGTTCATCATACAGAGATCTGAAGTCACTGTCCTCTTCTTAATTCTATAATTATATAAATATGTAGGTGGCAGTGGTGGAGGCAGGCATGGGCAAGCACAGATGAAATGATGAGAAAAGTGACATCTGTTTGATAAATTATATTTATTTGGCAATAAATATTTATATATTTGGCAACACCAAAACCCCTTGAACAAAGCTCTGAATGCTGCCTTGAGCTACGGAATAGTCAAAGGATCCTATTTCTTTCATTACTATAAGTTACTTCAGATTTTCTATAAAAACAGTCATCGAAGTGTGAATGAGTTCCTTTAAATCTTATGCAGAGGGTGTCGTCATTTATGACTCATTATTGTTTAAGACATCTTAAGCATCCTCCAAAGGTTCCCAGGTGGCTCAGTGGTAAAGAACCTGCCTACCATTGCAGGAGACACAGGAGATGTAGGTTCGATCCCTGGGTCAGGAAGATACACTGGAGGAGGAAATGGCAACCCACTCCAGTATTCTTGCCTGGGAAATCCCACGGCCAGAGGAGTCTGGTGGGTTACAGTCCATGGGGTTAGAGAGTCAGACATGGCTGAGCATGCACGTATATACAAAACGTGGTTTTAAGCACAAGCTCAGAACACTGATCTGATGATTGTGGGACATATCCTCAGAGGACAGTTCCAGAAAGGGAACTTGAATATAACCATGGTGAGAAGAGAAGAAACGAGAAACACTGCTTTTCATCTTGTTTCTAATCCAGTGAATAGAATGAAAGTGATGTCCCCACACAATCTCCCATCCCCAACCCCATGGTGATTCAGTATGGACAGGATGGCTCTTTACTAGAAAAGCTTATCTTCTCCAAGAAAGCAGTTCTGGCTTGCTTGACACATACTGGCTATGAGCATTCAGCCTCTTCCTTAAAGAGTCAAAAGGAGAGTGTGAGGAGGGCGTGCAGGGGACCCAGGGTCACGATGGCCCTGTTATTTCTTCCTAGAATAACAGGCTCTTTGCTGGTTGCCAGCATGCTTATTTTTCCGTAGATTTGACCTTCATGGCAGCCTTGAACCACTAAAATAGAATAAAATAACTATAAGCTACTTCAAAAAGCTTGACCTTAAAAATATATAAAAATATAAGACAAAGACAGGAAAACAAATTTGGGCCACAGCTTCAAGCAAATCTGTGAGCTTCTTGAGTTAAAATATCAGCTCTGTGCATATTAGATTCCATCCTGTGTTTGATTATTTCTGCAGGGAGTGCTGCCTTTATCGATTGTTAGAGTGGAATGTTCAAGAGCATTATATTACAATCTGTCTCCAAATGGCTTTTCAGAAAGAAATTTCCTGTAACTCAGAGGCAGAAATTATGCAGGGAGCTGAGAGAGAAGAGCCTAGACAGCTGAATTTCACCCAGACTTTTGCACATGAGAAAATGATGAAGTGTGCCCAGAAAAAGCTTATATTGGTTTTCTTTAGCAAAGGGTCAGTTTCAGCTTATTATTATTGCATCACCAGAAACCATGCTGAATAGTATATAAAGCAAACTGATGGAGGTTATAGCTTTGAGGGTCACAATCCTTTAAAGATGCCTTAGATCACAGGGTCTCTTGGCTCACATTTCTCCTCTTGTTTTTCTCTTCTTCATCCAACTCCATCCAACATGCGCCTAAGTCTCACTCGTCCACGAAGCCTCTAATTCTCTTTCATAGACTGACCCCCCTCCCTGAAACCACAACATTTGGTAGCAGTGAATGCCATTTACATATTATTTTCTAATACTTAACTCATGCATTGATTTTATTTTACAATTAGACTATCACCTTAAGGGCATGTCTCACATATTGTGTGTTCTCCACATGTCTCACACATTGTGTATTGTGTGATCTCCATTGTGTAGAGACCAAGTGCTCTTTCTGTGTGTGTGTGTGTGTGTGTGTGTGTGTGTTATCCCACATTGTTTCATTTAGTCAAAGATGTGGATTTTCTAAATTGGTAACATTTGGGTTGTGTATATAAGAAACCAAGTTACTTCAACTGAAAGGCATGTACTGGCTCATCATAACTGAAAAATCTAGTTGTAGGTTTGGTTTCAAGTAAGGTTCAATCCAGTGGCTCAAGGATGTCAAAATGAACCTGATTTCTTTCTGTTTGCTTTCAGTTCAGTTCAGTCACTCAGTCGTGTTCGACTCTTTGCGACCCCATGAACCGCAACACGCCAGGCCTCCCTGTCCATCACCAACTCCCGGAGTTCACTCAGACTCACATCCATCGAGTCAGTGATGCCATCCAGCCATCTCATCCTCTGTCGTCCCCTTCTCCTCTCGCCTTCAATCTTTCCCAGCATCAGGGTCTTTTCAAATGAGCCAGCTCTTTGCATCAGGTGGACAAAATATTGGAGTTTCAGCCTCAGCATCAGTCCTTCCAGTAAATATTCAGGACTGATTTCCTTTAGGATGGACTGGTTTGATCTCCTTGCAGTCCAAGGGACTCTCAAGAGTCTTCTCCAACACCACAGTTCAAAAGCATCAATTCTTCAGTGCTCAGTTTTCTTTATAGTCCAACTCTCACATCCATACATGATTACTGGAAAAACCATAGCCTTGACTAGATGGACCTAGGTTGGCAAAGTAATGTCTCTGCTTCTTAATATGCTGTCTAGGTTGGCCATGACTTTTCTTCCAAGGAGCAAGCATCTTTTAATTTCATGGCTGAAGTCACCATCTGCAGTGAATTTGGAGCCCAAAAAAATAAATTCTGCAATTGTTTCCCCATCTATTTGCCATGAAGTGATGGGACCAGATGCCATGATCTTAGTTTTCTGAATGTTGATCATTAAACCAACTTTTTCACTCTCCTCTTTCACTTTCATTAAGAGACTCTTAAGTTCCTCTTCACTTTCTGCCATAAGGGTGGTGTCATCTGCATTTCTGAGGTTATTGATATTTCTCCCAGCAATCTTTTTTTTTTTTTTTCTCCCAGCAATCTTGATTCCAGCTTATGCTTCATCCAGTCCAGCATTTCTCATGATGTACTCTGCATATAAGTTAAATAAATAGGGTGACAATATACAGCCTTGATGTACTCCTTTCCCTATTTAGAACCAGTCTGTTGTTCTATGTCCAGCTCTAACTGTTGCTTCCTGACCAGCATACAGATTTCTCCAGAGGCAGGTCAGGTGGTCTGGTATTCCCATCTCTTTCAGAATTTTCCACAGTTTATTGTGATCCACACAGTCAAAGGCTTTGGCATAGTCAATAAAGCAGAAATTGATGTTTTTCTGGAATTCTCTTGCTTTTTCAATGATCCAGAGGATGTTGGCAATTTGATCTCTGGCTCCTCTGCATGTTCTAAAACCAGCTTGAATATCTGGAAGTTCATGGTTCATGTACTGTTGAAGCCTGGCTTGGAGAATTTTGAGCATTACTTTACTAGCGTGTGAGATGAGTGCAATTGTGCAGTAGTTTGAGCATTCTTTGGCATTGCCTTTCTTTGGGATTGGAATGAAAACTGACCTCAACAAAACAGCCCAAAATGCAGTACTTGGATGCAATCTCAAAAACGACAGAATGATTTCTGTTCGTTTCCAAGACAAACCATTCAGTACCACAGTAATCCAAGTCTATGCCCCGACCAATAATGCTGAAGAAGCCAAAGTTAAACAGTTCTATGAAGACCTACAAGACCTTCTAGAACTAACACCCAAAAATTATGTCCTTTTCATTATATGGGACTGGAGTGCAAAAGTAGGAATTCAAGAAACACCTGGAGTAACAGGCAAATTTGGCCTTGGAGTACAGAGTAAAGCAGGGCAAAGGCTAATAGAGTTAGTGCAATTGTGCAGTAACTTGAGCGCTCTTTGGCACTGCCTTTTTGGGGGGATTGGAATGAAAACTGACCTCAACAAAAGAGTCTGAAATGCAGTACTTTATGCAATCTCAAAGTTCAAGGACTGTAGTCCCTTTCTATTCATTGTCCATCATCCACAATTTTCTCTTCCAAAAAAGAACAAAGAACAAAAGGAAGAAAGAAGGAAAGAAGAGAGAGAAAGGAAGGAAGAAAGAAGGAAGATAGGAAGGAAGGAAACGAGTGAAGGAAGGGTGGGGGAGGAAATGCACTTTAACTTATAGGCAAACACAGAAACCCCCATGACTCTGGTTCACTCAAGCTGGGGAGACTGCCTGGACCAGGTCTGTCAGAGAATAAGAATGTAAAATGAAGAGCCATCAGCATTTGCCAGAGTTCCTCGCGATTGCTAGTTTACTGCCAGATGAACCCCAGATATTTCTGAGTGAGAGACTGGTTTCTGAGGGTGGCACTCCCCTCAAGCATGAAGCCCGTTTCTTCTCGGCCCCGTTTGAAACCTCTACAGCGGAAGGCCTCATGATTTCAATTTCTGTGTTTCTATTCCTGACGACATCTGGGGTTATTCTTGCTGTCAGGAATAAGCTATCAGTCAATGACAGGAAGAAAATGTACTTCCAGTTTGTGTGATTGACCAAGTAAAGCCCAGTTTTCAGACATCTGCCCAAAGAAGCCAAGAAAGAGAGCAAGGCACATAATGAAGATGATCCTTACTGTGTGGCTTCTGGAACAATCATCTTCCATCTGAGAAAGTCAGTCTTGGATTTGAATCGAGCATGGAAGTGGGTGGCAGGCAGAGAAGAAGGTAAACCTCTACAGAAGGAGAATCCATGTAGAAGAAAGAAATACATCCACATCCTCTGGTCTAATAGCAATCATATTTTAGTGTAAACTCCAGACTTTGTCCCGTCTTCACTTTGCACAGCCACGATATCTGAAAATATAATTTTCAAAACATCAAAGAAAGAAAGAAAAAGGGCTGAAATGAGGAATTCTTGTTTTTACAAAAATATTTCTGCAGGGAATCATTTAAATAACAAACTCCCCTGGGTCTTTTGGGGTAGTTCAACTCTCCCAAAACTTTTCCAGAACCCATCTACTTGGTAAAAAGGAGGTGGAGGTGAGAGTCAATGTTTTGTAGCTTGTTGAAGCTTGAATAAAAATGTGCAAACCTTGATTCACCTCCCTTGTAGAAGATTTCAGCGTAAAGAGATGTTAAACTCATTTTCCTTCATGCCTTATTAAAGTGACTCTGTTGAAAGAGATCTGGGAGATAGGAACAGTTCTGGCTTTTTGGAAGAAATTGTATCAGATGAAAGAGGCAAAGACTTTACTGAAACTCACCATGATGTTTCGAGACACACTGTTCCATCATCTCCAAGACTTGTCTTAACAGGAAAAAGCTGCTGCCTAGCCTTGTCATCTTAAGGGAACGGGGTTACCTGTGCCCATCTGGAGGGGCCCTTTAGGCCCCATTAGTCTTGGAGTCTGTGAGCCTGGATCAGCCAGGCAAGAATCAAGGATGACACAGTGCATGCATTTAACCCATTCTTGCAAGGACAGCCTCCAGGGCACTGACTGTCCCTGGAGCAGGAGGCAGTTCCCACGTTCTCAGCATTGTTTGTGGCATTTGAGTGCCTGGTCACTACTTTCTTCTGTGCAAAAGCCCTAGGAAAGGAAAAGCCCTAGGAAAGTCGCCATATTAGCAAAGTCATTCATATCTATTGTTTAGACAAGCTGGAGATCTTTGTGGTAGCTCATTACTAAAATATTATTTCAGAACAAGCTGTTGTTGTCTGAGTGAGGACAGCATGGTTGACGCCTAACAGGTAGCCCTGATGGGCTTTAAACTCCTACAGGAATGTTCAGAGCGGAATGTTAACCCATCCCAGAGGCTGAGAACCACAGCTATGGTACAGTTAGAAATCATGTCAACCAGATAACTTCCTGCAACACTGGGCTCGACTCTGGGTATTGAATGAAAAGGCATGGAGGAGACCAGGAAATCTGATAAAGAGATTGGAAAATAACATAAGAAGGAAACTGATGTAAGGGCCTTGGAATTATTTGGCTCAAGGGCAAAAAAGGTTGTTCCCAGTTGCTCATAGCTGGTGCTTCTGTCTTCACATCAAGCTTGCATGATTTATGTGGAGAGAAAGTGTGAGTATTGAGCACCTTGTTGAGGTAGGAGAGGTTTTCAGCAGTGACTGAAGATCAGTCTTTCCAGCTTGGAGTAACTTGCGAAAAACTGCCCAAAAGCAGAAGAAAGACTTCTTAAAGGCTTCATCACACCATTTTAATATGATTTCCTCTCCATGGATCTCATGTTTCTAAAAGTCCTATAAATAAATCCCACTTACTAAGGAATCACATATTCACCTTGGCTCTTATAGAAAAGTCTCTAATTATGCCTTTGGTCCAGAGTAATTATTAATCTCCCCTTTCGGTCACTCAATATCCCACTTGAAAATAACGTATATGATGGTTTGATTTTAGAAATATATATGGATTCCATAGGTTAAACTCTTTTAAAAAGTAACTCAAAGGACTCTATGATTCAGGAAATTGGCCTATATCAATGCTCTTTTAGCCCTAAAAATGTGTGATTCTTCAAGGCTGCTGTCATTACCCAAAATACCAATCATTCATCCCATGAAAGCGAATGGACCATCACCCATTGATCTCTTCAGCCTCATTTGGAAGAAGTAGGAGTTACAACAGTGCCCATACTTGTAGCCATGGATTTCAGGAGACAGAAAACTTTCTTCCATCATCTAAGCTGGGAACCTCATAGTTTTCAGATGCTCAGGAATCAAGGTCCTCACCATTCTCACCTTCTTCCCACCTATGGGAATATATGGTTGTGGAAAGAGCATCAACATGAGATCTTCAAGTTTAATTCTCATTTAATTAGTTCAGCAAATACTTACTGAGCACTTACCTTGCCTGGCACTGTTCTAGGTACTGGGAAAATAGGAGTAAAGAAACAATACCTGAGGCCATCTTCTTGGTGTGTGAAGTTTCATAGAAAGACAGACATTGAACTCAACAGATGACTAGCTACATGATTTGGAGTATGGCTGCCCATGCAAAATGTTTTGAAAGAGTGTGGGTCTTGAACAGTTGAACTCAGGTCATCAGTAAGAGAAAAGTGAAGAGCCCATTCTTCAACCCTGCCCTGGATTGAAGGCAGCACCATGACTGCCCCTTGGGCTGGAAGCTGCATGCTTCTTCCCCCAATATAATTAAAATGAGTAACAGCTGGATGCAAAAGCCAAGCGATTGCCACAACTTCCCACCATGTCAGGGTGTCTGGCTCTCCAAATTGAAGAGTAATAGCTATTGGGGGGTATTTCCTGAGCTCTCAGTGGGAATGACCCAAGATCAAGACAAAGGAAAGGCCTCCCTTGCCCAGGGATTCTGTGTTTCCCAAAACAAAAGCAAGGCCAAAGAGACATGAGTTTTGTTTCAGAGGAATGATTGGTTGGGGGACTTGAGTTTATTATTTTCTTCCCCATTCTCATGCACTGATCTCATCTTCAAGCCTCTCCTTTGATCTCAATCCTTGGGGTGTCAGACTGAGCAGTAATTAGCTGGAGGAGGGCTTGGAGTTTGTGTGTGTTTTCTTGCATTGTTTTTAAATCACTGAAGAATTTTGGAAGAGAGAATGGTCAAAAATAAACTTTTAAGAGTTACTCCATTGCTGTGGTTATAAAATTTTCCACAAAAGAGACACACAAAGTTGTTATTCATGCCCCAAATAAAACAGGAAAAATTTATCTAGATTTTATAAGATAGTTGCAGGTACATATGTGGTGCTTCATAAATGCATACTGAATTGAGTACAATTGTCTAACACATTCAGAAAATAAGCATTGTAGTAGACTGAGGGCCTTGCCAGAGCTTTGCTCTGGATATGTTCCAGAAATTGTTGTCACAGAAGGCTTAAATATATAAAGATGACACAATAGATTCTATTTTCATGGAAGTAAACCGGGCTCTAATTAATACACCAGAAGCTGAATCACTTTGTTTTTTCAGGCTCAGAGAGAGGAAGTGCCATCTCCCCTCAGTTAAGACACACTGCCAGTTTGTTGATGTATAGTTATTTATTTATTTATTTTTTAAAGAATAAGAAAAGAAATAGAACTGAGCGCTAACATGGCAGGAACCTCAGAGAAAATTCACACAAGGAAGAAGGAAGGCTGGGAATTGACCTGAATTGTCTGACATCACAGAATCTCACAGTGTCAGACTTTCTCTTTCCTTCCATATCAGATGAAAGAAGCCCGCCACTTTTTTTTAAATATAAATTTATTTATTTTAATTGGAGGCTAATTACTTTACAATATTGTATTGGTTTTGCCATACACTTTTAACAAGAATTCTTCCGAGTTTAGGTGGACAGGTTCTCTCTCCTACTCTTCACAGCGCCTATTTCCAACTGCTCTACCTGTCTCCAGGTCTTCAAGCCTCCCAATGCCTGCCCCTACCCTCCTAGCAGAGACCTTTCTCTCACCTTCACAGAGAGAAGCAGAAGCATCAAAGGGAGCCCTCTCCAAGTCAGCACCACCATCCTTCCCCCTGCCCTCTCGTTAGACCAAAAAGAAGTATCTTTGGTCTCAGGCAAAGCCCTCCAACCATGCCCTACCTCTTGTTCCTTCCCACATATTCTGGAAATTTCCCCTTTATTTACCTGCTCTCTTTCCTATAACTTTTACTCACATGGGAATCTGCTCAAATCTCCCTAATCTTTTTTTTTACAAAAAGAATAAAATCCTTGCCTCACATGTTTCCTCCAAAGAAGGAACTTCATCCCTTCAGAGCCAGGATTTTTAAAAGGCGGTCCTCTCTGTCTCCTCTTCCTCACTCTCATTTCCCCCTTAACCTGCAGTCTACCTATTCCTGCTTCACAAAATTCCTCTCTCTAAAGGCTCCAGTGCCTTCCTGGTTGCTACTCTAATGGATGTATTTCAGTCCTCTCCTTCCTTGTCCTCCCTACAGCGTTGGACACTTTTCTCTCCCCACTTCTTGAGACACTCTCCTTCTAGTTCACACAACTCCACTGCCTGGATTCCTTCTTAATCTTTCGGCTACACCTTCTTGGTTTTCCTCTTGGCTCTGTTTCCCCTCGTAAATGTGGGGGCTCCCTGGGGATCCATTTGGGTCCATTCTTATCCTTCTTCTTTGCTGTTCCCTGAGTGATTTTTTAAAGCAAATATAATCACTTCATTCCACTTAGTATCCTTCAGAAGCTCTCAATTACCTTCAGGATAAATTCTTACTCTTAGCCTGGGTTCACCAAATCTCTCCTGATCAGTCTAGTGTCAGGTTTGTCTCTTACCCGTTCCCCACAAGTTTCCTAAAGTTCAGCCGGAGCTTGAAATTAACTGAACAAGTCCTGTTCTTTCTGGTTTTCATGTCCTAGAGAATGTTGTTTCATTTGCTTAGAGCAATTTTCTAGCTTTTTGTTGTTGTTCAATTGCTTAGTCATGCCTGACTGTTTGTGATCCCGTGGACTGCAGCACACCAGGCTTCACTGTCCTTCACTATCTCCTGGAGTTTATCAAACTCTTGTCCATTGAGTTGATGATGCCTTCCAATCATCTCCTCCTGTCTTTCTTCCCTATCTTTACCTAATAATTTCTAAGATTTTTCTTCCAAAGCTCATCACACATTTCTATCACAGGATATATCAATTAATATCTATTTGTCTATTCTCCCTTTACAGTTTGAGGATCTTAAAACAGAGATTCTTTTACTTATTTATTTATTCTTTTAAGCTCTATGTTCTCCTTGCCTAACATGGTCCCTGCATGAATAAATTTGTTGGATGGGTGAGTAAGTAAGTGAAAGGTCTCAGCCCACTTGATTCCAAGCCCAGCATGTCAACTAAGTTCAGACCACGTAGACTTTTCCTATCAGAACTGAGTGCAATGCTTCCAAACCAATTGTACACATCTCCACAAAATAAAGGACATTGATTTTCTACCTACAAAATAAATGTCATTCCTGTGGGGAGGAATGTGTTTGTTCTGGTCTTCCTAGTAGTCATGGAAACGAATTACAACCTTGGGCAAAAGGGCATCCCTCAGTCAAGGGGATGTGGTGTGATCTGGTGGGTAGAGAGGGCATCTTGGAGGCAACCTTCCATTTATAGCTCATGTTGACTCCTTTGGGCTACCAAGGTGATGGGCAGTGCAGACTACTGACCCCTCCTCTCATCACTTCCATTTCTTCACTTGCTCTTCTATTTTCAAATTGAGCTTATTTCTGGGTTAGGAAACTTTTTGCTGATCAGTGGAGGCCAGAGAGACCTTTGCTAAGATTTTATTTCTGTGGAAGTTTCCAGTTTGGTTTCTACATCTGTTTAGTTCTTATGACATCATGATGGGTCTTTGCTATATCCCTCACACAATGCCAATGTCTCTAAGAGCAGGAACTATGTATTTTTATTTCTTTGTAATGTCTCTCAAGCCAAGTTTAGCTGTTTACCTTTGGAGCGCCAGCTAGCAGGCCTTAATAGTTATTTATGAGCATAATCACCTTTTACTTTGTATTGAATAAAAGTGTAAAATAGTCATAAAACCACTATTTAGTGTTTAGATTTACAAGATGATGATATATAAGCTTTTCTACAGAATCCTGGAAAATATGAGAAGATCCTAATCAAAAGGGATACAATTTTTGGCACAAGTCCTTTGAGCACAATGATATGATTTTTCCAACTTATTCCTAGAGCAGTAAAATATTTTAAATGTTGGCATAATCTGCAGCTATAGAAGATTATTACAGTGATGGATTGCTTTCTGGAAACATTCTTACGTGTACTTTATTAAACAATGTAGCAGGGAGGGACATGATGGTTTCCAACCACCTTCAAGTTCTGGATATTTATAGCTCTTTACCTCCACCTTCCTTAGACACTGAGTTAATATTAAAATGACATAAGCATTTGCTAGACAGACCCTTGGTTCAAGACTTCTAGATCTGTGAACCTCTTTGTTGTAAGCTAAGTCTCCAAGATGTCATATTTGCCTCAGTAAGACATCTCTGAAGGGCCATCCCAGCTCTAGAGTGTCCGTTGGAATGACTAAGGCTTGTGTGACTCAGCTCTGATTCCCCAGTTCTGCCCTGTCCGGGTCCTTACACGCACATCTCCCAAGACTCTTTCCCAGTAAGATTTCTACATGCAGCTCTCTGCCTGAGAACCTGTTACCAGGGAATCCAACCTAAGGAAAACTTCCATATAAGGATTTTAATCTTCAATCAATGGAGTGAAACCGTGAGACCAGAGAGAAGTCCCTGCTCTTCACTGTTAACCCCAGACACAGGACAGCTAAATGTTACAAGCTCTGAGGTAGAAAGGTGGGGGAAAAGTTGGAATAAAAAGATATTACAGAAAGTACTGTTGGACCCCAAAATCTCATTTACAAGTTAGTTTAGTAGTTTTCTGGAAAAACATGGTATCTAAGACATGGGACATCAGACTAATGTTTTGATGAAGGCAAAGGAGGAAAATGTTGGTGTCAGTGAGCCTGATTGACTAGATGGTGGCCACAAAGAGAAAGTAACTGAGTGTGTCCTGAGAGCATTAAGAGGCTGTAAGCATCATGTCTCCTTCCTTCATAGAGGGGCCCTGGGAGGAATAAGGCTGTGGAGGCAGGTGCATCCACACGCCTCAGCTTTCCGGAGGGAGAGCAGTGATATGAAAGAAACAGCAAGCTTCTTTCTTACTGCAAGTCTCATTATATTATTGCTTTATGGTGTTTTGTTTGTTGTGATTACTCTAGTTTAATTTGTTATTTGTAAATTCCATAATATATTACTAAACAATTTGTAGCCTCTTTTAAAAGAAGAAATAGTTCCATGGAATTTGGAAATTTTGCTAGAGAGAGAGAGAGAAATTAGTAGGAATTAGGAGGTTGGAGAATCCCAGGGACAGGGGAGCCTGGTGGGCTGCTGTCTATGGGGTCGCCCAGAGTTGAACACGACTGAAGTGACTTAGCAGCAGGAGGTTGTAGGTTGAGAGAGTGAGGGCCCGCTGACAAAAGCGTCCAGAGTTTATACTGCCTGAGATCAGTGCAGCTCTTTTGTACATTACTGGTCCCCACTCCCACCTCCCTAACACACAAGCTTCTTGTCTTCTGTTTGACTAAAGTGCTCTTCTTCACCATGCCCTCTGCCCGCCAGAAAGGAAGCTAGTCAGTAGGGATTACCACATGGATCTCTTCCCTTCCAGCTCTCGGACAGATTAAGCCAGGGAGGAGAAGCAGAGGAAGGAGGAGAGTGAGGCTGAGGTCACTGTTCCCCTTGCTCTCTTCTTGTGAGGCTGCCAAGGCTGAATCCCTTGGCTGAGAGGGTCATGGCTTCTATCAGACAGCCCCCTTCTGCACAGTTCTGTGAATCTACTTCTGGTAACCGCCCCCTTTCCTGACCTCCTTTGGTTTACAGGTGCTAACATCCCCATTGCTACTTGCTCTGGGCTACTGCCTTATCCCTTGTGGGGCCCCTATACCCTGCCCTCATCTTTGTCAATAGTCCTTGCATCAAGCTCTCATATGCCTCAGTTCCGGTACACCACTGTTTCTGGCCAGGACCCTGATAGAATTCTCTTCCTTTTATCTCTTTCATGGTTCAGTTCAGTTCAGTTGCTCAGTCATGTCTGCCTCTTTGCAACTCCATGAATTGCAGGAAGGCTAAATTCTAGACCTGGCTTTTACAGAAACAAGCTAAGCATCCACGTGTAAATTGCCTCATCGACCTGGAGGAGGAAAACCCTGGGATCAAATGCAAAGATTAAAAACCTAACTGAATCAAACAAGAAAACTCTTCTGCCTTATTTCAGTGCTTCAGTGCATGGTGTTATTCTCAAGGAAAGTGACAGGCAGAAGAAGAGAAGGATTAAAATCCTAAGCTGTGCATGGAGACAGAGTGGTGAACGCTAAGATCTGACGTAAGAATGGCAGCAGGTAGTAGTAGGGCCAGCTTGATGGGACACTGGAACCAGAGGCTTCAGTAGAGCTAAGGTAGGAAACAGATTTTAAGTAAACTCAGGCTCCTGGGAAGCCAGGGACAGGCAGACAGTGCCATGAAAGGCCGTTCCTCCCTCTCCAGCACTCCTGTGTCTGATGCTCGGGTGACAGTCACCATTGACTAAGCACATCCCATGGCTCAGGCATGATGCTGTGTGTTCTTGGCTCATTTTTACTTCACAGGACAGAGGAAGCTGGTGTGGGGAAAGAGGACAAGTCACTTGCCCAAGGATCCAGGACTCGGTAAAGACAAAACCAGAATTCCAGCCTGGGATTTCGTCACCCATTCAATCACCCTCTTCTAGAACAGATTTAGCCCAAAGATGTACATCCAGGCCAGCATGGACACTGGGAAACTTTCGTGTTCTCCTCTTATCTCTCAGAGATCACTGAAGCAAACCCTAATTCATGGTTAGTCCAATACCAACCCTCTCTGTGTGAGGCCAAAATTGTACAGCACCAGTTGAGGCCCCCAACAGACTGGCCAGTCCTGGACCAGGGAACCTATTTCTTTAACTGCCTCCCTTCCACCTTGCCCTTCCCGTGTGGGTGCAGATCTTCACATCCACAGAGTCAGGTCCACAGTGGGGCAAGCTCTGGGAAGCAGAGGAACAGGACTTGAAAAGGTATTTGCCTTTGTGGATTCTCCTCTGTGTGTGGGATTGCACTGGAAGAGAAGGGTGGAGGGAAGGCATTCCTCAGGCAGTAAACAACCCAGACCAATTTGCACCCCAGCCACTGAGCCATAATCTTTTCATTATGCTTCACATATTTATGACCAAGAGCTCTATTGCTCTGGTACAAACAAGATTGCCATCAGCCTGCCAGAGGATTTTCTCTAAACATCGGTCTTTACGGAAGAAAAAACGATCATCCACATTGAAGGCCTTTGAATAAGCGAACCCCCCTCCTAATTTTCTTTAGCTGGAGGGAAGTGTGCAGAGCTTGGCTCTAAAGAGAGAGGACTTGCTTCCTTTTAACTGTCCCCGCAGCCTGCCAGGTGTGCCTTTATTTGGCGACAGCAGCCTCAATTCCTTTGAAATGCTTTGCCTGGTGGGTGCCAGCTTGCTCCAGCTGCTCCCAAAGATGCCAATTTCAGCTGCCACATTTCATTTACATGTCCTGAGGGCCTCCTGTGCTTTTTCTGATGCTCTTAAGTGAATAAAAATAACTAAGGAGTGTGGAGCGCATGACCCTGTCCCAGTGTGCAAGTTTCTGCTACAAATATGTTTGTCCACATCCAGGTTCATTTATTTTAAAGAAAAGATGAAACAGAAAGGGGGTGAAATAGAAATAGCCAACTTCCGATCTGTTTCCCAGATCTTTGGGGCTTATGTAAGGTGGTGAGTTAGGGTGGGAGAAGTTTAGTTTTGCAGAGGCCAGACACGTGTACCATTAGAGAAGCTTGCCTTACTTCTGTTCCACTTGAAAAGGAGCAATTGAAAGAAATATCCAACTAATGTGCGTAGATTCCTTACTCAACTTGGTGATGCCAATCCCAGGGTCTCTGCAGCACAAGCTGATGGACTGGAGCTCAGAAATAATGGGAAGTGTCTCTGGTGGAAGAGGCCTCTGGGGATCTGAGCCAGACTGGAAAATCCTGGGCTCCAGAGAGTCTTTCTTAGGGCCAAAGGATGCTACTCCCATGTTGTGGAAAAGGCCTTGAGAATCCCTATGTTACCCCCAAGAAGACTCCAAAGGAAAGTTCTGCTGGGCCAGCCCTGGTGCTCACAATATGGCTGCTACTCTGCAAACCACCACCCTCGCCCCCTCAACCGCCCGGGAACATTGGGATCCTTTCTCTGGTTCTTTCAGAGCCTGTTTCAGGGAGAAGGAGAGTCAAAGAGTGCATGTCTGCTACTATTCTCACTCCTTTACCCAGCCAACCCTCTGTCGCCAGTATTTCTCAAACCATAGTTTAGCTGTGAATACCCGAGATTTTCTTCCTGTGCTGACCACAGTCGCCCTGGTGGTCATGCCACTTTCTGGCATAGCCAGGCAGAGGGCCAGCTGCCTCAGAGCCTCTGAGAGGAGAGGAGAAGACAGATGCCTTCCCTTCTCATCCCAAAGGGGCTGTGGGTCCCAACTGCCTGGACACTCAGGGTAGCATCAAGCTGAACAAATTATAGGGAGTGATTTAGGGATGGGGTTGGGGTGAGGGGAAAGGGCATTGTGTCTTGATCCAGACCAATGTTTTCAAAGGCCTCTGTTTTGGGAAGGTGTTGTACCCAAAACTTGGCTTTCTCTTTGTGAATGAACCCATTTGTATAAAATTCCAGAAAAAATAAATAAAGAGAAGGAAGGAAAGAAAAAGAAACAGAGAGAGACAAACAAAATGAGTGCTTTCAGTGTTAGCTATCAAATGACCCTACAATTTCAGAGCTTTTGTCTCCCCCAAGGATTCTTTTGCAGTTTTTATTAATAGCAACATTTTGGTCCCCTACTCCTTGCCTTCAGAATGCCAGGACAGCAGTCATGGAGCTCTTTGGTCCTCTCAGGGGCTGGCTGTGGAGGGAAATAAATTCAGCTTCTGCTCCTGGGTTGCATTCACTGAGCATGCATTCTGCCTTGAGCTGGGAACTCACAAGGGTCTTTGCTTTTGTCAGGAAGCTAAGACATCCATACTCAAGGCATTAGAAGTGATTTTAAGTCCATTTACTAGTAAGGGTGTGAAGACAGACATAGAAAAGAGGAAATTTAGAGTTAACAAAAGAAAAATGTGAGGTGAGCCTTAAGGCAGGAGGGAGACAGGAAGGGACTGAGTGAAATATAGTGTGGGAGTGAGGATGCGGAGTGGGTAGTATGTACTGTACTTATTAGCGTCTCCTTGCCTTTGAATCTCCCCCCATGATTCCACCCCACCCCCACAAAACACACACACACACACACCAAACACATGAACTTTCCAAGGTCCTTCCTCCATTCCTTCTTTTATGAAATCTTACTCACCCTTTATAGCCTAACTTAACCTCTGTCTTCTTCATGTAGACCTTTTCGGCATCAGCAGCCTGCATTGATTCTCCTTTCTGGAAACTCTTCTTCCCACTTACAAGTCAATATCACCCATTAAGAGCTCAGTCGACTTCCATTTCTTTCTAGTGTGTGTTCTGTTCCTCTTGATAAATGATAAGTTTCTCAAGGATCAGGACATGTCTTCAGTGGAGTCTGGTATAAGACGATACCATGGAGCCACTCTAAAACACTCCTAGATTGATGAAAGGTTCAAGACCTTGTTTCTCTGGGAACATGATCATGCCATTTCATTGGCCGTGTGGCCTGCCTCACACTTTTTAATGGCTCTTAGGTGCCCCCTTTCCAGCCTGGTGGGTGAGAATGGGTTAATTCCTTGCAAAAGTTTTGAGGAGAACAGTTGAATTGTTTCTTCAGAGAAGAGCGAATGTCCTGCATTTTGTGCTTTATGCATAAATATTTGTTGAGCTGTGATAAAAAGTAAAACTTGTAGGCTGTTGCTACCCACTCAGCATGGAAAGGAGGGCAGGTCATGGGATGGTGATTCTTTCAGCTAATATACAATAGTATCAGCTGTCATTTCAGGTAGAGCCAACTTTAGCTAATCAGTATGTGGGTAATCCAACACCTTCATCCTGGCTCAGATCCCTCTGGTCCTCTTTTTAGCATTTTGAGTTTCTAAGATTTCTTCCCCAGGTGACATGGAAGTAGGGGAGAAGGACGAGGAAAATAAGACAATTAACAGTAGCCATGGTAGTGGTCCCACATCCCTGCTTGGAGACTTGCTGGATGCCCACAAGAGTTTCATGATTTAAGTGACATATGCCAGTCATGTCCACACGGCCCTGGAACTATACAAACTGGTAGTCTGAATGCAAAGTGGATCATGTGCAGCGTCTGAAATGAACCACAAACAGTTTTGCACTCTATTTAAACTTTATTCTGAGATGTAATCAAAAATGCTATCATTTACGGAGTATTACAGTGTCAGATGTTTTTTGTACCAGTTGATCTCATGTGCAAAATAACCCTTCATAGTGAAAATCCTCATTTATTCTGATCAGGAAACTGAGGCTCAGAGGAGTTAAATAAACTTCATCTGTTCAACAAATATTGATTGTGAGTCTTTCATGAGCCAGGACTTAGAACCAGAAAGGAGCAGATCTAAGATCCAAGGACAGGTGTGTCTGGATTCCAAGCCTCTGTTCTTCCCACGGAACTGCACCGCATCCCTTGGGGAGGAATATCTCCCAAAACCTTCTCTTTTATTCTCATTTAAAAAATATTCCCATTGCATTCCAGAAGCCCTCTGAGTACAAAGTGGACTATTAACTGTGGTAGCGAGGAGACTGGAAGATATCTGGCTTGTTTGTTGCTGTTTTTAAGCAGTGGTAGAGAGAGAGTTTCAGGACTACATTTTGTGCTTCTTAATTCAGGAGCATATTTGGGGAAAAGCAGGAGAGCCAGTGGGCTTCCCCGATGGCTCAGTGGTAAAGAACCCACCTGCCAGTGCAGGAAACATGAGAGACGAGGGTTTGATTCCTGAGTCGGGAAGATCCTCTGGAGGAGGGCACGGCAACCCACTCCAATACTCTTGTCTGGAGAATGCCATGGACAGAGGAGCCCGGCGGGCTACAGTTCAGAGGGTCGCAGAGTTGGACATGACTTAGCCAGTAGTTCCTAATAGCAATATTTTTGCTGTGGGAGCCTGTGCAATCTGATTAAAAGAATTAAAGGAATCAGGGATGGTTTTGTTAAAGTCACTTAGCCTGACATGTAAATTAAGTCCCATTCCTCATTCTCTAGGCTCTGCCCCAGAGAAACCATCCAGTTCTCCAGTCCACATACCCTAGAGTCAACCTGGACACTCCTTACTCAGTCTTACTGAGGAAATCTACCTCTTCAATAGGCCCACTTCTTCCACCACACTGCCATCCTCTAGTCACATCATGATTTTTTCTTGCCTACATTTTTTGACCAAATGATCTCCATAGCTCTGATTTCATTTCCTTCAAATCCAGTTCCCTCACAGCTGCTAGGCTAAATTTTCTGAGGTGTAAATATGGAATATGTAAATTTGATCCTGTTTCTTCCCAGTGCTTTCAAGATAAAGTCCAAACATTTGAGCAAAGCAAATACGCTCCCTCGTTATCTAGCCTAGCCCAGTTCAATATAATATATAATTTTAAGTGTTTTGGTAGCTATATTTAATAAGTAAAAAGAGAAAGAGGAAAATTATTTTAATATATTTTCTTTAATTCAATATATCCAAAATATTATCACTTTACAATGCATTAAGTATTTTAAAAATATCAATATTTTGTCATCTTTTTTCTTATACTTTATCTTCAAAATCTGGACACCAGTTTTTTATCAGAAACACTTGATGTGTATTTAAATTTCATAAAATTTACACTTTAAAGGGTAAATCAACATATCCAATTTTTCCAAACATACTTAAAATTATTCTGTAACTGAATCAAGTAGTCATTTAAATTAATATTAATTAACAATAAATAAAAATTTTCACAATCTGCAAATAGTTCATACAGATCGATATAAGAAAAAAGCAAACAACCCAATAAAAAAATGGGCAGAAGACTATTTGAATATGCCTTCTCCAAAGAAGGCATACAGATGGCCAACAGGCACATGAAAATATGTTCAACATCGCTAATTATTTTTGTTGTTGTTTAGTCACTAAGTCATGTGGGACTCTTTTGTGACCCCATGGACTACAGCCTGCCAGGCTCCTCTGTCCAGGGGATTTCCCAGGCAAGAAACTGGAGTGGGTTGCCATTTCCTTCTCTGGGGATCTTCCAGACACAGGGATCAAACCTGCCTTTCCTGCATTACAGGTGGATTCTTTACCACTGAGCCACCAGGGAAGCCCTTGCTAATTACTAGAGAAATGCAAATCAAAACCACAATGAGGTATCACCTCACACTGGTCAGAATGGCCATCATCAAAAAGTGTACAAGTCGTAAATGCTGGAGATGATGTGGAGAAAAGGGGACTTCCTACACTGTTGGTGGAAATATAAATTGATGCAGCCACTATGGAAAATAGTATGGAGGTTCCTTAAAGAGCTAAAAATAGAACTACCATATGACCGAGGAATCCTATTCAAGAGTATATGCCTGAAAAAGATTAAAACTCTTTTCCATTATTATTGTATTTGTTACAGTGATCTGTGATCATTTATCTTTGATGTTAATATTGCGATTATTTGAAGGGGGGCACAACCATGCCAATATAAGATGGTGAACTTAATTGATACATGTGTGTGCACAGACCGCCCCCACTGACTGGCCGTTCCCCCATCTCTCTCACTCCCTATCCCCTGAGACACAACAATATTGAAATTAGGTCAATTAATAACCCCACAGTGGTTTCTAAGTATTCAAGTGAAAGCAAGAGTCATACATCTCCCACTTTAAATCAAAAGCAAAAAACGATCGAGGTTAGTGAGTAAGGCATGTCCATAGCTGAGATATGCCGAAAGCTAAGCCTGTGTCAAGTAGGTAGCCACGTTCTGAATGCAAGGGAAAAGTTCTGAAAGGAAATGTAAAGTGCTACCTCGGGAAATATTTGAATATTAAGAGAGTGAAACAACTATTTTGGAGAAAGTTTTGGTGGTCTGGATAGAACAGCAAACCAGTCAGAACAATCCCTTAAGCCAAAGCCTTGTCTAGAGTAAGGCCTAACTCTCTTCAATTCTTTGAAGGCCAAGAGAGGTGAGGAAGCTACAGAAGAAAAGTTTCAAGCTAGCAGAGATTTGTTCATGACGTTTAAGGAAAGAAGCTATCTCCATGCCATAAAAGTATGAGGTGAAGCTACAAGTGCTGATGTAGAAGCTGCAGCAAGTAATCTAGAATATCTGGCTCAGATCATTAATGAAGGTGGCTACATGAAACAACAGATATTCAGTGTAGATGAACAACCTTATATTGGAAAAAGATGCCATCTAGGACTTTCATAGTTAGAGAGGAGAAGTCAATGCCTGCCTTCAAAGCTTCAAAGGACAGACTGACTCTCTTGTTATGGGCTAATGCTGCTGATGACTTGAAGTTGAAGCCAATACTCATCTGTGTGTGTATGTCCAGTTGCTCATTCTTGTTTGAAACTCATTGTGACCCCATGAACTGTAGCCCTCCAGGCTCCTCTGTCCATGGAATTTTCCAGGCTAGAATAGTGGGGTGGGTTGCCATTTCCTACTCCAAGGGATCTTCCCAACCCAGGGATCAAACCCATGTCTCCTGCATCTCCTGCAATGGCAGGCGGATTCTTTACTGCTGCACCACCTGGGAAGCCCAATGCTCATTTACCATTCTGAAAATCCTAGGGCCTTTAAGAATTGTGCTAAGTCTACTCTCTGTGCTCTACTAGTTGAACAACAAAGCCTGGATGATAGCACATCTGTTGACAACATGGTTTACTGAATATTTTAAGCCAATCATTGAGACTTACTGCTTAGGAAAAAAAGACTCCTTTCAAAATATTACTGCTTATCAACAATGCTCACCCAATAGCTCTCATGGAGCTGTACAAAAAAATTCATGTTGTTTTCATGCTTGCTTACTCAATATCAGTTTTGCAGTCCATGGACCAGGGAGTAGTTTTGACTTTCAAGTTTTATTATTTAAGAAATGCAATAGATCAGTCTACAGCTGCCATAGACAGTGATTCCTCTGATGGATCTGGGCAAAGTAAGTTGAAAATCTTCTGAAGAGTTTTCACCATTCCAGATGCCATTAAGAACATTCATGATTCACAGGAAGAGGTCAAAACATAAACGTTCACAGGAGTTTGGAAGAAGTTGATTCCAACACTCATGGATGACTTTGAGAGGTTCAAGACTTCAGTAGAGAAAGTAACTACAGATGTTTTGGAATTAGCAAGAGAACTAGAATTAGAGGTGGAGCCTGAAGATGTGCCCAAATTGCTGTAATCTGATGATAACACTTAAATGGAGGAGGAGTTATATCTTATGTACAAATATAGAAAGTAGTTTTTTGAGATGAAATCTACTCCAGGGGAAGATGCCCTGGCGACTGTTGAAGTGACAACAAAGGATTTAAAGTATTGCATAGGCTTAGTTGATAAAGCAGCAGAAGGGTTTGAGAGGATTGACTCCAATTCGGAAAGAAGTTCTACTGTGAATAAAATGCTATCAAACAGCATTGCATGCCACAGAGAAATTACTTGTGAAAGGAAGAGTCAATCAAACTTCATTGCTGTCTTATGTTAAGAAATTGCCTTAACAGCTGCCCTAACCTTCGGCAACCACCACCCTGATCAGAGTCAATGGCTATCAACATTGAGGCAAGACCCTCCGCCCCACAAAAAGATGACAACTTGTTGAAGGCTCAGATGATTGTTAGCAATTTTTAGCAACAAAGTATTTTTTAACTAAGACATGCAGTTGTGTTTGCAGACATAATGTCATTGTACATTTAATAGAATACAATATAGTGTAAATAAAACTTTTATATGCACTGAGAAACCACAAAATTCTTGTGACTTTATTGTGATACTGGCTTTATTGTTGTGATCTGGAACTAATTCAGCAATATCCTGAGGTCTAACTGTACAACATACGAATGTATCAGGTCAAACGCTTGTACTCTTGAAATTTACACAATGTTATATGTCAAACATATTTCAATTAATAGAAGAAGGAAAATAGCAGCTAACACTGTATATATCAAGCACTGGTCTGAGTGTTTTTTCCACTTATTAATTTATTTTAATCAAGCTGTGAGAGGACAACAATTCTATGAAATAGATACTACTCTGTCTGCATCTTACAGAAGGCAAAAATCAAACCACAGAGATGCTGAGTAATTTTCCCAAGTTCACACAGCTAGAAAGTAATAGTAGAATTGAGGTTTGAACTCAAAGAGTCATGCCCTAGAACTTATACTCTTAACCACAACAATCTTGACTGCCTCAAATTCTTAGAGCTCCAAGAAGCTTCCTCTTGCTTCAAGGCACATTTCTCCTACGTGCTTTTGTGATTCTCCAGTAAGGGCTGGGGAATGCGCATTGGCTGCCTTAGATTGGGAGGGTGCCATTTCCCACACAGCAGCGTTCTTTTTCGGGTAATTATTTGGTGCTTATCTATGTAGATTGTGGAAGTCAATGTATCAGTAAGACAAATGTCAGATTTGTTACAAGTTACAGGCAGAAAAAATATTTAATCATATGTGCTTATCAAGGCTCTTTTTCCCCCTTCATAAATGTCCAAGCTGTTTTTGAGCTGATACTGTCCCCCTGCCCTGACTAAAGCATTTGACAAACCCTCTGGGTTACATAGCTTGGTCTGAACTCTCTTCCTCTGGTCATAGGGGATGGTGGTTCTCAGAGAGTTTACATGAACATGCCCTGTCCTTCCCGGCTAATGCACAACAGTCTTTCCAGGAAACATGTGCTTTGTGAAGTGTGCCATTAAGAGTGCACTAAGTCAGCCTGAGAACGGGGTGCAGTTAAGTATGATTACAAGTAGAAGATTGCAAATATTACAAAGATATTATAACAGGAAATGGAAAAGAATGAGAATTATGTACAAGGCTGCTCCTGTTGGACTTTGACCTCAAAAAGAAGGTACCTAGTTATGTGAGAAGGGAAAGGGAGGCAGTGACTATAAATCACTATTAAAATTCACATTAACAAAATTACATTAAAAAATTAGATGAGAAGAGAGAATGCTAATTGGATTCTGGTATAGCCAAACTAATCAATATTCTTTTCACAGGCAGAAGATAGGATTTACACAGACATGCTGTGGACATATTAATGACCATTGGTTAACATCACCAAATGGTTTACTGTAGCTGCTAGAGATGAACCAGCTTCTTAATTTAACTACATAGACATGAACCAAGAAAGATTATCTTCCCAGGCACTTGTAGCCAGAGTCTAGTCATAATTTAGTACTGGATTGTAAGGAAAAGATTTGAATATTTGTGAGCCTCAGAACTATGAGTGGATAGCCTATGACAAAGATTCAATGACAGCATGAGAGATGAGTTTTGGAGAAATAATATGTGGATACAGTTGTGTAGAGCAGCTTCTAAATGTGAAGAAAAAGATTACCCTTCCTTTCCTTCTCCCCTGGGCTTCCCTGATGGCTAAGTTGGTAAAGAATCCACCTGCAACGTGGGAGACATGGGTTTGGTCCCTGGGTTGGGAAAATCCCCTGGAAAAGAGAAAAGCTACCCATTCCAGTATCCTGGCCTGGAGAATTCCATGGACTGTATAGTCCATGGGGTCACAAAGAGCTGGACACGACTGAGCAACTTTCACTTCCTTCTCCCCTGACCTGTCTCCATACACACCAGGGTTTGTCCTGTATCCCTATCCACTGTTAAAAACAAAAAAATAAACATCAGCATGCCACTTCAGCAAGGTTGCTGATGCCCATTCAAACTGTTTTGCCTAGATGTCAGACTTCTGGTTCCAGCCAAGATGGAGTAACAAGGACCAGAATGACTCTCGAAAAGTATGTGAAACGATGGTGTCCAAGATACTGAACATCAGGCTACAAAGGATAGTGATCTATGTGAGACAAAAAACAAAGTGAGTCCTGTCATTGTCCCAGCTCACTGCTTTGAGATAATTTGTAGGACATAGTGCAGGGAAGTGAACACCAAAGGACACCCGGGATTGAGAAGCTAAAGCTGAGACACAGAGAACAGGGCGGCTGGAGTTCTCAAGGCAGAGCACCAGAGAGGAGAGAGAGCCACGAGAGGAAACTCCAGAAAAATGCTCCTTTGAGTAATCATTTAACTGATAAGTTCAGGCATGTGATGAACTACTGGAAACCAGAGGAAGAGCCACTCAAAAGGGCAAGAGGTAACAATGTTCAGCTCCCATTTGAGGCCAGAAATAATGCTTATTCTTTATAATGGACTGAACTCCATCCTGATCGTGGGGAATGGAGGGGAGGGGTTGGTTTACACAGATGAGTCTTGCCTCAGTAGTGGGCAAATCATTATTATAAATTATTAATTCAATAAATTATTATTGAACACTGAACTCTGTTCCATTCCCACCGAAGAAATCTTAAAAGCATCAAAAGGATCAAACTCTTTCTAAGTGCCATAATTCTGCCCCAAAACAAGCTAAAATCGTTTATTGTGTTTGCCTGTGCTCAGTCATGCAGTTAAGTCTGACTCTTTTGAGACCCCATGGATGGTAGCCTCCTCTGTTCCTGGAATTTTCCAGGCAAGAATACTGGTGTGGAGTGCTGATTCCATCTCCGGGGGATCTTCCAGACCCAGGGATCGAACCCAAGTCTCTTGCATCTCCTGCATAGGCAGGTGGGTTCTTTACCACTGTGCTACCTGGGAAGCCCAAAAATGTTTATAGGAATATGAAGATACCCAACATCCAACAAGGTAAAATTCATAATATGTAGCATCAAATAAGGGAGAAGGCAATGGCACCCCACTCTAGTACTCTTGCCTGGAAAATACCATGGATGGAGGAGCCTGGTAGGCTGCAGTCCATGGGGTTGCTAGGAGTCGGACACGACTGAGCGACTTGACTTTCACTTTTCACTTTCATGCATTGGAGAAGGAAATGGCAACCCACTCCAGTGTTCTTGCTTGGAGAATCCCAGGGACGGGGGAGCCTGGTGGGCTGGCGGCTATGGGGTTGCACAGAGTCGGACATGACTGACTCGACTTAGCAGCAGCAGCATCAAATTATACCAGGAAGCAGGAAATTATGAGGAGAAAAAGCAACCAATTGGAACTGACCCAGAATCAACAGTTACGTTGACTCTACCATATGTTTGAAAAGTTAAGCAGAGATGTAGAAGATAATAAGGACTCAAATTGAACTTTTACAGGTGAAAAGTAAAATACCTGAGATGAAAAAATCCACTGAATTGGATTAATAGCTGACTGGACATTTTTGAAGAAATGATTAACAAACGTGAAGACAGAGCAAGGGAAACGATCCAAAATGAAGTACAGAGGGGAAAAAAGCAAATTAAAAGACAAAGAAGCAAAGCAGAGCATCACTGAGCCGTGACAACTTCAAGTGGCCTAATCCATGTGTAACTGTAGTTCCCAGAGGAGAAGCAGGGGTGGTAGGCAGCTTTCAGGACGGCTTCTCCAGTGATCCTTGCCTCCTGGCTTTCACAGTCTTCTTTAATCCCCACCTACTGAGGGTGGGATCAGTTTATTAACTCCCTTCTAAGAAAGAAAACATGGCAGAAGTGATGGGCTATAAATCCCCAAATTAGATTACAAAAAGACTCTGGATTCCATCTTGGAAGTACTTTCTTTCTCTTGGATGCTTTTTCTCCATGCCAGATGCCATATCATGAGGCAGTCTTGATGTCTAGAGATACCAAGACATCTAGATGTCAAGGAATGTAGACTAGATGGCAAGGAATGTAGACTGCTCACAAGCATGTGAGTGAGCTTGGAGTCCAGTCAGACAACTGCCAGGAGCTCCTTGATTGTAACTGCATGAGGGCTTCAGAGCTAGAGGCACCAGCTAAGCTGTGCCTAAATTCCTGACCCAGGAAGTGTGAGATAATACATGTGTATCATTTTCAGCTGCTGAAGTTTGGAGTTATTTGTCATGTGGCAATAAATAACCAATACAGAAAAAATATTTATAGAAACGATGGCCAAAATGTTTCCAGATGTGGTGAAAACTAGAAACCTACAGGAACTCCATCAACTCCAAGCACAAAAACAATGAGGAAAATCATAGTAAGGCCCGTCCTAATTAAATTACTCAAAACCAGAAACGATGAGAGCATCTTAAAAGCAATCAGTAAAAACGACACACTTACAAAGACGAGGATGGCAGCTAATTCTTGTTAGAAAAAAATGTAAAAAATAAATAAAATAACCTGTAAGCAAAATGTCAGTGGAACAATACCTTAAGAGATGGGGGACACATGGCTGATTCATGTCAATGTATGGCAAAAACCACCACAATGTTGTAACTAATTAGCCTCCAATTAAAATAAATATGCCAATTTAAAAAAGAAAGGTCCTGAAGCTATCAGTAGCAAAGCTATCTTTCTAAAACAGAGGTGAAATAAAGACTTTCAGACATTCAAACACTGAAAGAATACATCACCAGCAGACCAGAACTTCATCACAAGAAGTATTAATAGAAGTCCTGCAGGCAAAAGGAAAATGATACCAGATGGAAACACGAACCTACACAAACAAATCAAAAAAACTGGGACTCTCATACACTGCTCCTGGGAAGGCAAAACAGTACTACTACTTTGGAAACTAGTCTGGCAGCTTTCTTCTTCTTCTGTTTTCTCTTTTATGTGTGTTGTTTTCCACTTTATTGAGATATAATTGAGGTATAATATTGTGTGAGTTTAAGGTGTTGATTTGGTTAGTTAACAAGCTAATTTCATACACTTGTGTATTGCAAAATGATTACCATCATAGTGTTAGCTAATGTGTAATAAGATTCTTTTTGTGGTGAGAAGTTAAAGATATACTCTTTTCACAACTTTTTGAGTATATGCTGCTGCTGCTAAGTCACTTCAGTCGTGTCTGACTCTGTGCGACCCCATAGACGGCAGCCCACAAGGCTCCCCCATCCCTGGGATCCTCCAGGCAAGAACACTGGAGTGGGTTGCCATTTCCTTCTCCAATGCATGAAAGTGAAAAGTGAAAGTCAAGTCGCTCAGTCGTATCTGACTCTTTGTGACCCCATGGACTGCAGCCTACCAGGCTTCTCCGTCCACAGGATTTTCCAGGCAAAAGTACTGGAGTGGGGTGCCATTGCCTTCTCCGTTTGAGTATATAATACAGTATTATTAACTAGAATCATTATGCTGTTCGTTAGATTCCCAGAACTTATTCATCTTAGAACCTAAAGTTTGCACCTTTGACCAACATCTCCCTATTTTCCTCACCTTTCAGCCCTTGGTAATCACCATTCTACTCTCTGTATCCGTGAGTTTGGCTTTTTTAGATTCCACATGTAAGTGATACCATGCAGTATTTGTCTTTCTCTGTGTGACTTATATCACTTAGCATAATGCCTTCAAGGTCTTTCCATGTTTTTTTGCAAATGACAGGACTACCTTATTTCTCGTGATTGAATAATATTTCACTGCAAATATTTATCACATTTTTTTTATCCATTCATTCATCAGTGGACACTTAGATTGTTTCCCTGTCTTAGCTAGTGAATGCTACAATGACCATGGGAGTGCAGATATCTTTTCAAGATCCTGTTTTCATTGTCTTATGATATATATCCCAAAAGTGGAAATGCTGGATCATGTGGTAGTTCTATTTTAAAATCTTTTAGGAACCTCCATGCTGTTTTCCATAGTGTCTACCAACAGTGTCTAAGGTCTTTACCCAAGAGAAATGAAAGCATATGTCCATACAAACACTAGTACACAATGTTCATAGCAGCTTTATCTCTAATAGGGTAAAAAGTTAGAAACAACTCAAATGCCCGTCAACAGGTGAATAGATAAACAAACTATGATATATCCATACATTTGGAATACTCCTCGGCAATAAAAGGAAGCAGATCATTTATAAAGGCAAAACATAAATGAATTTCAAAATAGTTGGTCTTCCTGGGTGGTGCTAGTGGTAAAGAACCCACCTGCCAATGCAGGAGACATAAGAGACGCAAGTTCCTTCTCTGGGTCAGGAGGATCCCCTGGAGGAGGGCATGTCAACCCAGTCCAGTATTCTTGCCTGGATAATCGCATGGACAGAGCAGCCTGGTGGGCTACAGTTTATAGGGTCACACAGAGTTGGACATGACTAAAGTGACTTAGCACACACGTTTGCTGAGTGAAAGAACCCAGACCACCACCACCTCCCCAAAATACTACATGATTCCATTTATTTAAAATTATAGAAAAATGCAAACTAATCCAAAGTGATGGAAAGTAGAGCAGTAGATGCTTGGAGTGAGAGCTGGGGGACAATGAGGAGGGGCAAGAGGGAAGGGTTACAAAAGGGCACAAGAAAAACAAGATGATGAACATAGAACCATCATCTTGATGGTGGTGATGGTTTCCTAGGGATGTTCGTATGTCATAACTTATCAAACTGTATACCTGAAATCCATGCGGTTTATTGTATATCATCTCAGCAAAGCTTCCACCTCACAAAAGTATACCTCAATGAAACTGAGAATCAAAGAAAAGGAGATCAAACTCAGATGTAGATAAATTGGTTTCCACTTGTAAAATGATAAAGTAATTTTGTGAACCAAACTAGCATTCTATCTGAATGGCAATACAAGTTTACTTCAAGTTGTAAATGCTTCTTTCGTTATCCTGAAACCGTGTAGAAACCAGGAAGGACGAGGCCATCCTATGTTCATCACTTTTGTTACATGTGCAGGGCCTTCGAGGTGCTACCATCACAATTGTGCTGTTAGCCTAGAAGACTCCATTCCTAGGAAGAATGCCTTTCTTAACTTTTTGGATGTGGAAGTTATTAGGGGAAACAGTCATTAAGTTTGATTTTTAGACCAATACCTGGGCCATGAACCTGCGCGAGGTACCACATCTGGTTCTTTTAAGAGTTTAAATTTCCCTATAAAGTGCAATGAAAAGAAAACAGGAATTTTAATGACATTCAAAATCATACTGGGTTCACTAGCCTTGAAATGACATTGGACGTGGCACCACTCCTGGAGGCAATTAGGGGGCAAGATGAATGGCACGAGCTCTGCAGCTGCTGAGGATGCAGCCCTGCGCAGGCTTCCCTGAAGCTGTGGATGGAACGATGCTGCCGAAAAGCCAGGCCACCGAAAAGCCAGGTGGAGGAAGGCACCCACTTCAGCTGGGAATTACTCCTCTACGGCTCGGGATGGGCCCCTCGCTCATTCCTGTAAGTAACTCAGTATACACCACCGTTCCTAAAGTCTTTGTACCAGGCTCTGTGCTGAGAATGTCACTCTCATACAGTCTTCACGCCATGCTTGATGGGTAGTATCTCAGTTAGGGTTGTATTTGGCTGCATGTGGCTTGACCTAATGAATGGCAGCTTCCTCCTCTCCTCCTTCCTTCCCTTCCTCTCTTCTCTCCTTTTTCCTCCTTCTATCCCACCTTCCCCCCCTTCCTTTTCCTCCTCCTCCTCTTCTCTCCATACAACAAGGAACTCAAGGATGAGCAACCCAGGATATATTCAGCTGCTCAAGGAGCAAGGCTTTTTAATCCTCCTTGTCCCTTCACTCTTAGGATGTGACTTCATTTCTCAGTATTCATCCTATCTCTGGGTCTTTAGCCCATTCCCGGCAGGAAGAAAAGGGATGTGAAGAGCAAAAGCATTTGCCTGTTGAATATATCTCCATCAGGACATCCCAGCTCAATGACACCTGCTTTGAGTTCAGTTACCAGAAACAAGTCACACAGCTACCCCAACTTTATCAAAGTCTGGGAAATGAGTGTTCTAATAAAATGTCATAAAACTGAACAAAATCATCTTCTGAAAAGGAAGCAAAGGAGCATAGATAATAAGTAGGAAATGGTGGCATTTTCAAAGGATGATATTAATATCCCCATTTTACAGACGAGGATATTGATGCTGAGAGTTTAGCAAAGTCAGGAACTAACAGAGATGAGATTTAAACCAGCGTCTCACTCTGGCCTTTGTGCATTTTGTCTCTGCAACAGAAACTATCTACTCTGAGTGCTGGGCCCCTGTACATCACAGGTGATGACATTCCCTAGAACAGTCAGGATAAGGACATTCTGGCCCCCTTTTTTGGATCAATTAATAAAGATTGTTCTTCCAGTGATTTCCTTCCTGTTTATAAGTCAGCAAACTTTATACCATATATATGCTAATAAATTGATCAAGATTTGCTGGAATAAGTATTGGGCTTTCTTTACATGTTGTGTTATTTGCTTAAGAAATGCAGGGTTTCCCCTACCTCTGAAATTAGGAACAAGATCTCAGCCATGTCTTTTTCATGAAGTAAGCCAAAATGTACCTCAGTTACTGACAAGGTTCTGAGAATAATCTAAATTCCTTGTTTAAGACCAGTCCTTTGAGTTCACCAAACATGTTATGCCTGCTCTTTTCATACCAATGGGGATTGTTTCTGCACATAGAGCGATTGAGTTTGTAGTCCTGCCACTTACTTTTATATAGGGTGATAGGTGAAAGAAAAGATGCCAATTTCCATTTCTTCCCTTCTCAGAAAAGGTACCAAAACTGCAATCCTATAAACTATCCTCTCAATGGAAGCCCTGAGTTTCACGAGTATAGATCAAAGTAAGTTCCAAACCCGTTTCACCAGTTTCAAGGGCCATGGACTTGGCACAGGCAACTTGCAGGCTCACATCCAGCTCCTTGTATTGATACCAGGTCGTGTCTCCTTGGTGATAATCATGTTGGATCCACATGTACTTTACAAGCTACATGTCTGTAATCTCTGGGATTCAGGAGTATGCAGGTCCTCCTGTTACCCTCCTTGCTAAAGCATCATAAAGATAAGAACACCTGTGTTTGAAGTTCCAATATAAGCATGTATGTGTATGTTTACACTCAAGTAAACAATTCTCTGTAAAAGAAATCTTCATGGTGGCGCTGGTGGTAAAGAACCCGCCTGCCAGTGCAGGAGACGTGTAAAAGACGTGGGTTCAGTCCCTGGGTTGGGAAGATCCCTGCAGGAGGACATGGCAACCCATCCCAGTATTCTTGCCTGAAGAATCCCATGGACAGAGGGGCCTGGTGGGCTATAGTCCATAGGGTCGCGAAGAGTCAGACACGACTGAAGTGACTTAGTCAGTGTGCAATGATCCTTTATGGATGTGTGTAAATAGACAGGCATAAGTGATGATAGGAAAGTGTTCAAACAACTGAAGACTGTTGGGCAAAATACTAAAAATTCCCATTTCTTATTAGATTTTTTTTGGCCTCAGTTTGTAATGTGGATGTCCACAGTGTTCACATTAGTCAGAGTAGCAATCCTCTTTAACTTGGTGTCTTCCAAGGGATGACATTAAGTTAGCATTTGATTGAGTTTGGTCTTGGATGTCAGGATTTCCTTTCATCTGTTGGAGAGGCCATGTGGAAGGACTCTACCATTTGAGCTGAGGAAATATTTCTTGTCTCTGGTTTGGTTTGTTTGGATATTTTTGGCAGTGAACACTTGCGTTTGTTTGCATGTTTATAAAGAGGCCTTTATTTCACCCTGTGTGAACTTGACATTTCACTTTTAATATAAATAAATTGCAAATAAAGCAGTTAGTCATTTAATTCTGTGCCAACCAGGGTAGCTAAATACAAAAACCGAAAGTCGAAAAGCTTCCAGATGTGTCTGCTTTTGTTGAAATGACAACCTACCTTTAGTACAAAGCTGAACAGTTCAAGGAAATGGTAAAAGACAATTGTGCTTTCAGTTTCCTAGTCACTGCCTCAATTGTGGCTCTCAAAAATAGTAAGCAAGCCATTTTGACATCTTAGCTTTGTTAAATGAGCTTAATACTAGAAACCCATTTGTTCCTGGTTCAGAAGTCATTGGGCAATGACTTCTATTCTCTTTTCTCTGTCCCTTTAAACTCACATAAACATACGACCTGTGAGTGTGTATATATAATAACCTAACCTTTTTGAGACTTTTTCTCGCCTGTGGAATGTTGGTAGTATTTTTTTTTTTTGCAGTGTTGTTATGAAATAAAATGAATTGTAAATGTTTTGCCTTCTGTCTGGAATATAGTACATGCCCAATAAATTTGAGCCCCCTAAGTTTTCTCCTGTTCCCAGTGCTGACATCATGGTCATGTGACCTGTAGAGCCATGTCAAGAACATATGTTAGTTGCTCAGTCATGTATGACTCTTTGCAACCCCATGGACTCTCCATGGACTGTACCTCTGTCCATGGAATTCTCCAGGCCAGAATACTGGAGTGGGTTGCTATTCCCTTCTCCAGGGGATCTTCCCCATCCAAGGATCGAATCCCGGTCTCCTGCATTGTAAGCAGATTCTTTACCATCAGAGCCACCAGGGAAGCCAGAGCCATGTAAGCCTCCTGCTTGGAATCGGTCCTGCTCCTGGCTTTCAATTCAGTTCAGTTCAGTTGCTCAGTCATGTCCAGCTCTTTGCGATCCCATGGACCACAGCACACCAGACCTCCCCATCCATCACCAACTCCTGGAGTTTACCCAAACTCATGTCCATTGAGTTGGTGATGCCATCCAACCATCTCATCCTCTGTCATCCCCTTCTCTTCCTGCCTTCAATCTTTCCCAGGATCAGGGTCTATGAGTCAGCTTTTCGCATCAGGTGGCCAAAGGATTGGAGTTTCAGCTTCAACATCAGTCCTTCCAATGAACACTCAGGACTGATCTCCTTTAGGATGGACTGGTTGGATCTCCTTGCAGTCCAAGGGACTGGATTTACACTCTTATTATCCTGAAATTCTTAATACTTTTTGAACAAGAAGCCCATCCGCATTCCCATTTTGCACTGGGTCTTGTAAATTAGGCAGCCAGTCTGCCTATCCATTCCTTGTCTTTTTCAAACATTTTAGGTTTGCAGAACTAGATGTTCTCTTGGTTGGCAGGGTGGGTATTTTCTGTCAGTTGAACACAGGGTGTTCTGTCAGCCAACTGTGCTGCCCAGGGCTGAACTCCATTTTCCCAACCTTGACCTAGGATTTACCTTTCTTTTGCACAATGTGGTCACCATGCCTCTTGTTGAGGTGCACGTGAATAGGTCAGGAAGTAGCTTTGAACAATAAAGCTTTTCTTCAAGAATCTGTTTGCCCACAACTTCTAGCTGGCTCAGCACAAGCAGTGGTATCAAAAGGCCCCATTGGAAGCCAAACTGTCAGGTCACTGGGGGGTTTTGGTTTCATGCCCTGTTCCTTCATTTTCCCATCAGACGCAGAGTCAGATTCTGTGAGGCCTGAGCTTGCTTAATTTGGGAGCCCTCTTAGAAGAAAATAGTACCAAATTACAAATACAAAATTATATCCAGGATCTTGGAGGGGGTTGGCCGGTGCTAGGACAGGAGCCGGAAGCGGTGCTTCCTTGGCTTCCTGGGAATCTGCCCCACTTCCTGTCCTATGTATCTTTCTGTTTTCTCCACTTTCTATTTATGCAGACAGAAACCACCAATGCTGCACTACGGTGGGTCCATTCCCATGGTGTTGCTTCCTGCACATGGAGACAAGAGACAGTTCCAGGGACCTCGGGCAGAGCGCGTGGTTTAGCTTCTGTGAATGTTGGAATTACTCGGTACAAGGCTCCTTCTCTGTCTAATTCTGTGCCTGACAACCTGTTCCTATCCTCTGACACCGTGCCATTGCCAGAGGCTTGTACATTTTTGTCCCCAGCCCTGAGCTCATTCCCAAGCTTCAGGTGTGTGCGTGCATCAGCCTCCTTGACACTTTCACATGCATCTTCTCTTTCTCTCATTCTCCTCCCTGTCCATCACAGTCCTACCGCTTCTTTCTCTAAAATAGACCACAATTCTTTTTTTTTTTTTTGTATTCCCATTGCCACTTGCCCGGTCCAGGTCACCCCAACCTCATATATGACCTCCCCTAGAACCACAAATGTCCCACTTCAATACAGTCTCTGTTTAGCATCCAGAGTTATTTGCTAAAATGTAAATGGATCTTCGCCATCCCTGGTTGAATATCTAACAATTTCTCTCAGGCTTCCCTGGTGTCTAGGACAGTGAAGACTCCGCCTGCAATGTGGGAGACCTGGGTTCGATCCCTGGGTTGGCAAGATCCCTTGGAGGAGGGCATGGAAACCCACTCTAGCATTCTTTCCTGGAGAATCCCCATATACATAGGAGCCCAGTGGGGTACAGTCCATGGGATTGCAAAGAGTCGGAAACGACTGAGCCACTAAGCACAAGATTTCCCTCTGGCTTTACGTAAGTTGCTATACCATGGTCCATAAAGCCCTGTGTGGTCTGCCCCCAGCCTCATCCCCATCACCCTCCTCTCTAACCACACACCTGATTTAGGCTCAACACACCAGGCCCATTCCTGTCTCTGAGCCTTAGCCTGTGCTATGCCCCCTGGCCTGGGGGAGTGTCACCTTCTTCTTGTCATGATGGGCTCTTCTGCTGGTGGGGCCTCAGCTGAGATGTCTGAGAAAACTTTTCAGGGAAGACTTGAAGAGTAGAGGCTACCCCTTCCATTATCTTTGCACCCTATTGGTTTCCTTTGTAGAACTTAGTATTTTGGGAAATTACCACTGTTCTTGTTGCTTGTCCATTCACTTGTTTTTTGTCTATTCTTGCATTAAGCTGCAGGCTCCTTAAGGCTAGGTATTGTGTCTACTCTTTTCCCCAATGTATGCTACATGGCTTAGATACTGACGTGAGGAATAGGCACTAAGTAAGTATTTGTAAATGAATGAATGAATGAGCTATCTCTGAACTTTGAACAAATCTTTGCCAGTATTTATCACAATGCTTGAGATGCACATATCCTACTAAGTACTCAATTAATACATATTTAATTAAATTAGTTGCCAAAGTATTGATGACTACCAGCTCTCAACTTGGAAGCGTACAGTGGAACCCAGAAGAGGTGCTCATCTGAGCTGGTGGAGCAACTGATAGGGAGAGAAGTTTTAGAATTACCCAGGAATAGGAGAAACAGATATTATTTCCACAGTAGTAAGCTAAGTATTTGAAGGATACTTGAGACAGTAGATAACACCAGGCCACTAACTGCAATGTCAGTGGAGTGGGTTACTGCAGCTTACATAAAAGAAGAAAAGTTTCCACTGCTCCCTAAACCTGTCAGCACTGTTATCTGTGATATTCATTAGGGTAGGATCTAACTCATGCAGTAGATTTCCCATAAATGTTCACCGATGTAATGTGAATTTAAATGTTCACCATTTGGCATTTCTAAATGTTTTTTACCTGATGTGACTGTATCTCTGCAACAAATTATAATCTTATTTATAGTAAAACTTCAGAGATATAAGTGCTATTTCTTTTGAATTCTCCATAGCAATGCCCCAAATTTTTTGTAGCAAGAGGGCTCAGTAAATATTTATTAAATTGATACATACCATGTATCCACACTATGTGCCAAGACCGAAAACCAGATGCTTCATTGCTACTTACTCAGTTAGTAAAGAATCTGTCTGCAATGCAGGAGACCCGGGTTTGATCCTTGGATTGGGAAGGGAATCACTACCCCCTCCAGTATTCTTGCCTGGAGAATCCCATGGACAGAGGAGCCTGATGTGCTACAGTCCATGGGGTCCCAAAGAGTCAGATATGACTGAGCGACTAACACACTCAAATTGCTAATCTGCCTTCTTGCTAATTCCTTAACTTGAAAAGGCTTTTACTTATCACCTGGTGATACCATCACTTTTGTGACTCAGAAGCAGCCTAGGGAAAATGACTTGTCAAAGTGATACTGTGGTGTGAACTAGGTTGCATGCTTCTCAACTTCTCGTGTTTATTCTACTCTGGAATGTTGAGTGTATGGCTTCAGTAGAATAGGAAATAAACTGAAATTAGACATGATATACTTAAGTTATAGGTTATTTAATAGGATTCTTGAGCATCAAGAAGGATTTTTAGCAGTTTCATCAGTGAGAACACAGTAATGATTCCCAGGTTAACGCTAGATGAATTTGCCTTGTAGGGACTCCATTGTTTTGAATTGGGGAGGAAATGTACAGAGGCTGGTCATATTTCATAGAGACAATGTTTGTGATTTATGATACTAACCCATTATTTTTCATAAACTGTAATTCATCTGAAAGCTTTAATTTAGGATTATTTTCTCTATCTGAAAGAGGAAAAGATATTTTTTCTCTAATACATAAATAGCTAGCAGGAAATGCTTAATTATGGAGATAGCTTTTAACCTTTGATTTACCCTCTTCCTGATTTTGATAAATATTTAAAAATTACAGTAAATCCCAGTTTGAGATATAGAAAGACTTCGAACAAATACACTCAGATAATCTGCATTTTCCCAGATGGCCAAGTTGAAAGACTTCCCACACTGACCACACTGTTGAAGGGCCCCAGAAGAATAACTTCCCATAGCTCTTTGGGGAGATCTGCTCTCCCCACCACGACCAGGCAGCCAGCTCAGGGGGCTATTAACCCTGGCTACACAGTGGTATTATCAGGTGAGTTTTTTAGAAATATCACCCAGACGCCATCCCAGAGCAATTCAATTTGAATTCTGAGTATCCACATTCTAAATATTTAAAATATTTGAAACGACATAAACATGTGATATAGCTTGGGTTGAAAACCACTGGTCTGAAGGGGTTCTTCTCTGGATGGACCCCTCTGTCCCAATTCCTGTCCAGCAGGGAGAAGAAACCACATGAGGAAGGAAGAGACTGGTGCCACAAGATCCTGCTTGTTTCCTCCAATCCTGAGCTAAGAAGGGAGGGAGAGAGCAGTGGGTTCCTCTACGTGTGCCTGGAGGATAGATTTTGTTTGGGTGTGTTTTCATTTCTCTGCCAAAGGTCGCAGAAGAGAATAGAGGCCTCCACTATCACTCAGAACGGGGCTTTTCAACCTTGGCTCTGTTGACATTTGGCTCTGGATGCTTCTTTGTAGTGAGGGGCTGTCCTGTGCATTATAAGTCAGCGCCCTTTACCCACTAAATGCCAATAACACTCTCCTCCTGTAGTTGTGACAATCAGAAACTGTCTCCAGACATTGTCAAATGACTCCCGGTTAGGTGGGGAGGAGAGGAAGCAAAGTCACCCTTGGGTGACGTATTTTAGAAATACAGCAGCAGAAGCTCTGCTGGAGAATTTGGTGGCAACCGGGAGGGCATCGCTTTTGTAAGTATTTGGCAAAGGAAGGCAAGTCTGGCTGTGTCGGTGAAGACATAGTTGAGGCTGGGAATTTTACCCAAGGCAGCAAGAAGAACCCTAAAGGTGTTCATAGTGGTGTGACTCGGGAGGGGAGGGAGTGAGCATGGGAGGCATGTAGAAGGGTTGCGAAGGGACTCAAATGCCACTTTTGAAGAACTAAAAAGTCGTATTTGGATTGGACTGTTAAGGACAACCAATGAGAAGAAGCAATCCTTGATAGGATAGGGCTCCTGGATGGTAACTTAATGGGATGAAAAGAACAGCAGACTTTGCTTTGAAATCTCCTGAAGATTTATTTAACACCATAATGAATGTTTCATTAGTCATAGGTATTAAAGTAGGACCTTAAAAGTTTCACCGCATTTCCTTCCACTCTCATAAATTTAGTCATATTTACCTACTTCACTCTCCTTAGATAAAAGAGAGGAAGGAGGTTAGAGAGGATGAGAGGGAGCAATTTCCAAAGCCTATGAGATTAGTCCTGACTCCACAACTTAAATCATATAATTCTACCATTTGGACTTGGAAGGAACTATCACTTTATGCTTTTCTGTGCTATTCTCATACAGAAAGATCACTCATTATGCCTACACCGAAAGAGGAGATTATGGCTTTGGCAAAACCATAGAAAAATATCACATATATTATATTTTATTATATATATGTACACACACACACACACACACACACACACACGTACAGTAAACTCTGAATCAAATAAGAAAACAACTCAAAAGCATTTTCCAGAACTGGTTCACATATTCACCAGGTTTCCCAGGTTTATGGAGCAAATGATTTTGTACAGAGAATCTTACATTTTAAAGTAGAAAGTGATGTTGGACTGTTGGGTCCATCAAATATCAATCTTAATAAAAACTATGAACTATGAGAATGTTGTATTAACCAGTTCTAACTTTAACAAAGAGTTTGGCTAAATGCGAGGACTGCTAAAGACTGTCTATTCTTCAAATAAAAAAAAAATCCATTAGCTATTTTCCCTTCTGATATACATAACTACCCATTTATCATTGCTCATTCAGTAGAGTGGGAAATGTACTGTAAATTCATCATCTTCAAGTGTTTCAATGGAAATAAACCAATTGCCACTTGGAAAAAACAGTTGAAGTATGTTTAGAGAACCCTACACCAGGGTTTAGCAGCTCGCGGTCCAGGTCCCATATCATGTTGCAAACAGGCTGCTTTTAGACCAGCACAGCTGTGCTTCCTTTTTTTTTTTTTCTTTTTCTTTTTTTAAGGTCATGGAAGCTGAAGTTTGAGAAAGCAAACAGAAAAAAAAAAAATAATAATAACACACACACACATACATTTTATTCACTTTAGAAATAAGCAGGAAACCCAAAGAAAGTGTTCTCAACAATAAGACCTCAGTAATAATACTGAAAAGCAATTCAACCAAGTGCATCTGACAGAAGGCCAGGCAGGCCTCCAGGAGATTCTTGTGGTGAGCTGCTGAGTCATTCCTGGTACCTCCTTTTCCTCATCTGTGCATTGGGAACATAAGCAATGACCTGTATCACTATGAAACTATGATCTCATTTGTCTATTCTTTATAAAATGTTTACAAATCCATAGATTATTTCTGATAGAAGCTGCCTCACTAGAGACAGAGGTGGGGTAGATACACAATCCAAAATTCTGATTGGCAGGTTAAAGATATCATTGATATCACATGATTACCTCTAAGTCAATTCCAAGTTTGTGGCACTGGTTACCTATACTACTGCATATAAGCCCAGGCACCTGACTGCCAGTCTTCTGATGATTCTGGTTCTACCACTGACTTACTGTGAGATTTAGAGAAAGTTACTTACCCTCTCTGTGCATTGATTTACTTGCTTGTCAAATGGAGAGGGAGAAGTAGGTTCATCTCTGGGGCTTCCAGGTCTCATATTCAGTGGTCACAATGAGTCATGAGTGGAGTGTTGCTGAGTAAGGTGTGTTGATCCCCTGCTTTACTCACCCTGGGTTAATGAACCATCACTCCTTATGACCGTCTGCAAATAGGAAGACACCCATGTATGAAGTAGGATCTCATTTCTAGAGATTATAAATAAGATGTTTACAAATGCATAGATTGTTTTTGAAATGTTATCCAGAACTTTGGGGGATGGAACTGGTGGGAATGGAGAAGCTGAAGGAGCCAAGAGGCTTCCTTTTCATTGTAGTATGTGGGGGAAAAAAAGTGTCACATGAAAGTTTAACTTTTCTAATAAAAGTATTACTTAACTCTAAACACATAGGTGAGCTATGATATGAATTGTGTAATTAAAGAGGCTTATGAACCACTTCCTGACTAGTAAGTCAAGGGAAGTAACGGGTTGCCTCTAACCCAAACATTCCCCCAGAGAAGGCAATGGCAACCCACTCCAGTACTCTTGCCTGGAAAGTCCCATGGACGGAGGAACCTGGTAGGCTGCAGTCCATGTGATCGCTAGGAGTCAGACACGACTGAGCGACTTCCCTTTCACTTTTCACTTTCATGCATTGGAGAAGGAAATGGTAACCCGCTCCAGTGTTCTTGCCTGGAGACTCCCAGGGACGGGAGAGCCTGGTGGGCTGCCATCTATGGGGTCACACGGAGTCAGAAATGACTGAAGCAACTTAGCAGCAGCAGCAGCAGCAAACATCCCCAATGAGAAAAAGTCATCACCTGATGAGAAGGTCTTGGAAGTGGGACAGACATGAATTTGAAGCTTGGCTCCCTCACCTAATGTGGAGCTGTACAGCATTGAGCATGGTAACCTCTGACCCTCTTTTCTCTCTAAAGCATGAAAATAATACCCACTTCATATGTTGTCTGGGGATGGAATCAGACAATAGAACTACTAGCTTTTATTACTGTTTTTAAACAGTAGGTGCTGGAACTATAGCTAATTTGCACTATCTGGCCATTATTTGTCTCATCTTGGGTCTGCCCCAATGCAGAAACTAATATTGATTGATTGATTTTATAACACTTAAATAGCATTTGCCACAAGCTAGGCACTGTTCTAAACTTCACATAAATTGTAATTCATTTAGTTCTTATTAGACTCCTTGGAGGTAGCTACTAGGATTATTATCTTCATTTTACAGATGAGAAAACACAAGAGAGATCAAGTATTTCCCCAGAGTCACAGAGAAGTAAGTGGAGAAGCCAGGATTGCAGTCCATGCAATCCTGAGTGCACTCCCTGCCCTAAAGCCCTACGTGGGGCTGCTCTGTGCAAACCTGTTTTTAAAATGGTTGGCCTTCTGTGGGAGAATGCACTGGATATCCAAGTCAGAGATGCTCCTCTGCTCCCTTCTTCCATCCATGGATCTGGGAGTTAAATAGGAACTAGAGAATTCTCTTTCTTCTGGACAGAAGCAGTACAAAAAAGACCTGTCCCCTCAGCCTCAGCAGCTGCTGAAAATGTCCCCCAGGTCCTCCAAGTACCCAGGCTCCAGGTAGTACTAGTGTTGAACAACCTGCCTGCCGATGCAGGAGACGTAAGAACCACGGTTTCAATCCCTGGGTCAGGAAGATCTCCTGGAGAAGGAAATAGCAACCCACTCCAGTACTCTTGCCTGGAGAACTCCATGGACAGAGGAGCCTGCAGGGCTACAGTCCATAGGGTTGCAAAGAGTCGAACGCAACTACAACGACTTAGCACAGCACCCAGCACATGTCATATGCAGAAAAATATAAACAACCATAGGATAACAGCTGGGAGGTGTGAAGTGAGTTGAGTTTAGGAATGGAATTCAGCCTGGGGAAGGCCAGTTTGAAGCTGATTCTGACCAAAGCAAAGATGTGAGGGGGGGCCATCCAAGAAGAGTTGACTTTCTTTGTATAATAAAATGCTTCTGATATTCACATCCAATCCTGAAGGTCAGTCTCTGAAAGTATTAGGCTACCAGAGAGTTTCCCTCTTGGGGGTTAAACTGGTGACTCTCCTGTTGTGAGAGCTGGAGGTTGCTTTCTCTAGATGTGCTCCAGAGCCCCTTGAGCCTTCTCTGTTCTCTAGGGTTACCAGGTCACATCCCCACCTTGGTCCCTTGCCTGTGTGATATAAGGATCTTTACAAGGCTCTCCTCTTGCCCTGGCATTTGGAGGGACTGAATTAAACCAGTTCAAGCAGGTTTCTGCTGAACACTCCCTAAGCTTGTGTGTATTGTCAATATGCAGCTTTGCCCAGACATATTGGGCCCTAGATTCTCCGGTGAGGAATACCTTTTAATAACTCATAGGACTAGAATTCTAAAATACACGGTTTAGGAGACTGGTGCTGGCTGAGGAGCAAAGGGAAATCAGAAGACAGGGTCCTGCCCTTCAGGAGCTCAGATTTTAGTGGAGAAGATAAAAGCCTCAATGACAAATGACAGCTCAGTCGGCTAGGTGCTAGATGCCAGGTATGTACAGTGACGTGGTGGAAGAGTTAGAGAAATAGGAAAAGGGCAGAGAAGGCTTCAAAGAGAAGCTGATCTAAAAGCTGAGTATTGAAGGATGAGTTGGCCGACCACTAGGGTAAAGGAAAAGGGCATTCGAGCTAGTGGCGTGCATGCGCAAACATATGGCATTAGGGAACAGCAGGGCCATTCAGAAGATTGTCAATAGATGTAGATGAAGCCCCAGGTACTATTTGGGAAACGGCTGTAAGTAAATCTAGAAGGAAGAGGGCAAATGAGGAAGGAGACTGCGCCAGGCATTGTGTTTAAATTTTATCTGGCAGTGAGCACCAAGCAGTTACTGAACCATGGAGAAAGTTCAGCTTCCTGCTTTGAAAAGAAAACTACAGTGGCCTGGAGGACAGATTGGGAGGTTGTGAAAAGACACAAGTAACTGGTTGGAAGACTGCTGGAATATCCACCTGAGAGATGATGTCAGATAACAAACAAACTGGCAGTAGCAAAGGAAAAGTGTGAAAAATGAGTACCTGATTAAGAGACAGAGTTGACTTAGGGATGGAGGAAGATAGATGAGTCAGAGATGACTCTGAAGTTTCTGGTTTGAATAACCAGATGGCTGCTTGTGTCATTATCAGTAAAGAGAGGACAAGTGAAGGAACAGCTTGACGGAGAATACAGTGGTTTCCATTTGGGTGTGTCAATTTTTTAGGTTTTTGTGGAATCTATAGGTAGAATTACTGATCTGGATTTTAGGCTGGAGATATATATATTTGGAAGTTTTCAACCTAAAAATAGCATCTGAAGCCGTGGGAGTGAATAAGATGGCCCAGCAAAGTAAAATAGGAAATGAAAAAGAGGTAAGCCAAGTGCAGAACCCTGGAGAACAGATGCCAAATGAACCTGAAGGAGGAAGTAGGTCCCAGTGCGATGATGTGGCAATGTTAAGTCAGAGTCCCAGTGCAGTGGTGTGGCAGAGCCCCATGGAAACATGGTCTGGAAATCAGTGCCCAAGTGTTGTTCCTGATCCTGTAAGGGGTGCCCTAACCCATTTAAGAGCTGTGCCACGGTCAGAACTCCAGGTCCATGAGACAACTCTTAAGGTGTCACCACTTCTATCTGTACCTTTCATCTCTTCCTCTTCCAACCTTTACTGCAGTCCTTCGAGTGTGTGTCCTGGTTGACGGGTCCTTCTAACTCTCCTGCTGCCACCCTTGCAGCAGGCTGCTCAGCCTCTGTCCTCGTCTATTCCACCAGAGCAGTGTAGGCTTTCAGCATTAACCCAGGGCTGCTGGTCACTTTGTGGAAGGGAGTCTGCACTCTGCTCCTTTCCTCAAGTCCAGAGGACTAGGTCCAGAGTGATCAGGAAACACATCAGGGTTTGAATCCTAGATTCAGATAAGACATCTTCATAGAAGACATTTTCATAGAAGTTGTGGCTAAGACCATGAATGCCATTGTCAAGATAAAGTTTGGAAAAGGAGAGGAGAGGGACAAAAAGGAATTTGAGAAAGCTTCTGTTTTCAGGGTACCAAGAGAGGAACAGAGCCAGCAAGGGAGCAAGGGAGGCTATACAGTAATATTCAGGAAGATCAAAAAAGAACAGAAAACATGGTGACGTGGAAATCACGGAAGGCAATAGTAAATGAAGGAAGTGTGGTTGCTGTGCTGAACGCTGCAGAGTTTACAGAAGATGATGAAAGCAGCTCTTTTGCCCCTGTTTGCCAATTCTGTTACCCTCTAACCTTTAAAGAATCTAATTATAGAAATGAGATCACTAGGCAATTTAACCTAACTCCTGACTTCTCTTCTGAATGCACACCATGCCTTTCCTAACCCGTTGATTCTTCTTCTAGATAAAATGATATAAGAATGAAGAATTAAGCAGTTAAAAAAAATGACTAACTCCCTAGCCCCAAGAGTCCCCTTAGCACTCCTGCAGGCAGATCATGAAAACTAAATAGCTTCTAAAGAAAGAGTCAGCCAATCTGCATGTAATGGTGAATGATGTGATATTCAACTTCCTGCCTTAAGGATTCACTGAGATTCTTTCTTCCCACTTTTTTTCCTTTGAAAACTGTCGTGGCTGAGCAGAATCTTTGGAGTTGGTCCTGGCACATGAATCCATCTTCTCCACAGATTGCTGACTTTTCTAATTAAAGCACTTTTCCTTTCTATCGACCCTTGCCTCTCAAAGTATTGGCTTTCTAAGCCAAACCTGAGTTGGGTGATGGATTCTGGTTTCCATGGTGGACCTGTGCTCTCATGTTGTCTGGCTCCTCTGGGCTTTCCAGAGTAAGGCCAATGGCTGCAGCAGCCCTTCGGAACAGTCACGATGAGCCATCTGCTTGTGGTGGGCTTGAGAGGGGCACTTCTCAGGGAGGTCCCAGTAGCCACTGGAACTATTAGTTCTGTGGACTCTCCGGTCTCTTTACTGCTTTGCACTGCCTTCCAATTTTTGCTTTAGGAGTCCACAGAAATAGAAAAGCGCCCTTGAGACTAGTTTACAAGCTCCAGGAACTGGATTTGTCCACTGGACAGTGCCCAGGCAGCCTCCTTCTGTGGTCAGTTGATCCTGATGTGTATCTGACATTGAGGGTCATTTTTGAGCACCAGGCATCATTTGGGCAAGGAATGCTGTTTTGGGGGGCAGTTTGTTCTGATGTGCATATGCTCTTGAGTTATTTGTATCTCAGGGAGTGCCTGATTAGGGTGAGGTCTGGTCTATCTGTGACAGCCATGCATATGTGTGCTTTGTACTTGGTGTCTGAGTTGTGATCTGTGATTACCATTCTGCCTTCTGAAATGGGCAATTCTGGTTCTGTTTAGTGCAGAGCCCTCTTGGGTGAATTCTGTCTCACTGGAAAAATTTTAACTATGAGCCTGTGACTAAGAAAAAGATGATATTTTATTATAACATGATGTGGCCACAATATTCTTTAGATTTCATAGAAAATTGATTAAGGTGAAACTCTTTTGAAAAATTTTCAAACTTGTTCTTTTTGCATATGCAGTTAGAAAAAATATTAGCTTGATAAAACATCTTTTTAGAATTGTGACCCTGAGACAAAAAGTCCTTCTAGGAGAACTTGCTTTGCTCTCTCAGTGCCTTGAAACCAGGACTCTCAGAAACATTTATCTTATCTAGATCATCTCTAATTCTTGAGATTGAAGGGGGAAATGAGGAAAGGAGCCTTGTAAACTTTAACTTATTCCAACTGTTATTTATAAACTGGTAGTTTTATATTATACTACCTGATTCATGACTAAGTTTAGAAAATGCAGCTATTGGATCTCTGGTTGTGTCTGTTTATATGTCTATGTGTAAACTATCTTTGTATGGTATTATCAAAATTAATTTGTCAATGGACTCTACTTCACTTGCTTAAAGGAAATTCAGTGCTTATATAAGTTTACCTGAGGTTTCCCTGATGGCTCAGATGGTAAAGAATCTCCCTGCAATGCAAGAAACCCAGGTTTGATCCCTAGGTCAGGAAGATGGAGAAGGGAATGGCTACTCACTCCAGTATTTTTGCCTGGAGAATTCAATGGACAGAAGAGCCTGGCAGGCTATAGTACATGGGGTCACAAAGAGTAGAACACAACTGAGTGACTAAGACTTTCACACACATAAGTTTAACTAGGATTATTTATGTTAAATTATATGGAATACATTATCACCTGAGTGATAAACCTTATGGTGTATGGATGTTATTAATAGAAACATTCTGGAAATGATATAAAGTTTCTAAAATTTGGGTATATCCTTGTATAATGTTATAATTCATTTGTTATCTTAGTTAAATATTTCTTTCTGGGATGCCTCAGGGATCCTCTAAAGCATCCCACAGTTAGTGGGAGATTAAAAGAACTTCAAATAAATTGGATATTTGGGAAGTTTGTCAAAAGCTTCAAAACATTTGGTCAAATAAAATCATAGGTCACCATGAGACAATAATTATTCCTTGAACTAAAGTGACAAAAGGTATTAAAAGCAAATTCAGATGACTTAAAGGGCCTCACAGCACAACTACTGAGCCTCCACACCACAACTGCAGCCAAGGTTCTGTGCACAATGAAAGATGCCACGTGGTGCAACGAGGACCCCACACACCACAACTAAGACCTGGGCAGCAACCCACCGCCCAGATGGTTCCTTGCTATTATGTTAGATTATTGCAATGTTTAATTGAATTATTAAAAGAACACTCCAAGTATTCTGAAGCTTATCTGGTCATCTATCTTTGGATGGAGATCAGATGCCCCATGGCTTGCAACCAGGAGATTATGCATACTGTGTACCTGCTAAGTTGCTTCAGTCATGTCTGACTTTCTGCGACACTGTGGACCAGCCTCCTCTGTCCATGGGATTCTCCAGGCATGAATACTGGAGTGGGTTTTGATTTCCTCCTCCAAGGGATCCCCCAACCCAGGGATCGAATCTGTTTCTCTTACATCTCCTCCATTGGCAGGCGGGTTCTTTACCACTAGCACTACCTGGAAAGCCCTATGCATACGAGAAAAGACATAATTTAAAGGACTGACGCCAACCTTGATGAAAGGACCTTTATTCAATACTGTTAACTAGCTCATGGGCTTCCCTTGTGGCTCAGTGGTAAAGAAACCACCTGCCAATGCAGGAGACATGGGTTCGATCCCTAGATCCAGAAGATCCCCTGGAGAAGGAAATGGCAACCCATTCTATTATTCTTGCTGGGAAATCCCATGGACAGAGGAGCCTGGCGGGCTACAGTCCATGGGGTCACAAAGAATTGGACACGACTGAGATACTAAGCAGCAACAAACTAGCTCATGCACAGCAAAACTGAAGGGAATTGACTCTCATATTAACATTTCCCTTTAAAGGGGGCCCCTGTACTGGACTGGCCTATAGAGAGGACCGCCAACCTCGAAGTCATCTTAAAACAACGTTCAAACTGAGGGGAAACTACCAGACCAGGATGAGAAGATGGTGACATCTGAAGTAGACAGTTGGTCCAAAATGCCAGATCAGGCCTGTGCACCAGTTACTTTGATAACTGCTTATATTTTGCTTATGAACCAAATGTATTTCACAATATGATGCAGTTAAAACAAGTCCAATTGTCAAGTTTATGGTCAATTACCTATATCCAGTACTTCTGGGTCACCTTGGTGGATTTCTCTACTCCAAGGCCCTTAGGAAATTTATTCTTGAAGAAAGAAATTATACCTCTGCTCAGACCACTATTGATATTATTACTAGGTGAGATCCCCTCTCCTGACCAATTAATACCTTCTCTGATCTTGTCCATAACAAAGTCTTCTCACAGCTACGTGATGGGCTTATGTGGTTAACACCTGGCTATGGTCGTTTAAATGGCAACCCACTCCAGTGTTCTTGCCTGGAGAATCCCAGGGACGGGGGAGAGTGGTGAGCTGTCATCTATGGGGTCGCACAGAGTCGGACACGACTGAAGCAACTTAGCAGCAGCAGCAGCATGGTTGTTTAAGCTTAAAGGCTCCCTCATGTTGGGAATAATTAAGCCATAGTAAGGATAGCCAGTCTAGTAACATGGGGAAATTGGGCTGAGTGCCTCATGTACAATGCCAATATATAATTTCCCTTAAAGATTAGGATGGATACAGAACAGACTAAATCAGATGACCTGGGAATTATACTGGGCTGTACCTGATGGAAGCTCTTGACTTAAATTCTTACTTATGATCTTACTAATACTGCTAACCATATTATTAATATATTGCCTGTTTTGCAAAATTGTTACTGCTTATATCACCAAATGTGTGACTGGGCCTCTGACAAAAATAATGATGATTAGAAGACTTGAAGCATTTGGTCAGATATGTAGTTCTATATGAGATCAATGATTGCAGTAGTGTAACTCTAGATTTGGGAAGAAGAAACATGAGGCAATATCTTTCCTGGACTATAACAGACTAGTAAGACAGGTGACCCAGAGACTTTTGGCCACTGTTAGGGCTTTCTAGGTGGCACACTGCTAAAGAAGTTACCTGCCGATGTAAGAGATGTGGGTTCGATCCCTGGGTCAGGAAGATCCCCTGCAGTAAGAAATGGAAACCCAGTCCAGGATTCTTACCTGGAAAATTCCATGGACAGAGGAGCCTGGCAGATTATAGTCCATGTATTTGCACAGAGTCAGACATGACTGAGAGACTGAGCACAAGCACACAAAATGTCCTAGTCCTGACCTTGGAATGAGATTCCAAACACCACAGTATGAAGTAGTTATGAAATGCCTCCCGAGTCATGATTGAATTTATGACCATTTGGGGGCCCTGCCAACTAAAACTTGGCACTTGCCACCTACCTCTACAAGGATTAAGTCACAAGTTACTGCAGTCATTGACCTTCAACACACCCTGAAAGGAGGTCAGGATGGAGATCAGTGTGCTGAGAAAAACTCTCAGAATAGATCTTCAGATTGTTAGGTATTTCCAAGACATGTTATGAATCCAAATTCTTGCACCTCCTCATATCTAGAGAAGCACTGAAACCATTAACAGTGACATCAGTTTTGGTCATCAAAGAGAAAAATGCATTTGAAAGTCAAAATCGGGTAGTGGTTCAGACATCCAAGGTAAAACTAGGTGGCCATTGTGGATATGATTTCAGTACTTTCTGATATTGCTGAGAACTTGAATTTTCTGAGCCGTATCAGACTCGGACGCTACCAGTAATCTCAAGCAGCGTCTGATGGTAAAACTGAATATTGACCCTGTGGGTTCTTCTGCAAAGTTATGATTAACCTGTTGATCTAAAACTTTTCTGGGTTATGCCTTTTCTGGGTTATGCACCTGTTCCTTCTCAGGACTGAGGAAAATCAAAGAAAAGGGGGGATTTGAACCAAGCAGAACCCTGGAGTTTTCCTCCCCTAGCAAGTATAAAACTGATCAATTAATGATTAAACAATAGAGTCACAGACTCTGTCTGATGTACATTCTTGAATTGTTTTACAGATATATAACTGCCTCCAGAGAGAGGAAAAAAGCTAACTTCTTGACCAGACTGTAGCTATGACATAAGCTGCTTCATCTTGAGCAATACTGAATCTATGGCCAGTACAATCCCAAGGGCTGGCCTTCAGAGAATGGGATTAATATTGTTATTGTTCTTTAGTCATTAAGTCATATCCAGCTCTTTTGCGACCCCATGGACTGTAGCCCACCAGGCTCCTCAGTGCATGGGATTTCCCAGCCAAGAATACTGGAGTGGGTTGCTATTCCCTTCTCCACGGCATCTTCCCAAACCAAGGATTGAGCCCATGTCTTCTGTATTGGCAGGCAGAATTCTTAACCACTGATCTACCAAGGAAGCCCTGGAATTAACATTATTGCTTATAATAATCTATATCTTTGCAGACATCAAAAAAAGTGTAGCTTGCTCTGCCTGCATATGTAAGTGGGCAACTAAAGTTGTCAGAAAAGAGATACTATCATCTTCCACTCTGAGAATACAGAGCACTGTGTCAAGATGAAGTTACAGAAGATGGACCTTTGCCCCTAATCCATAGAAATGGAATGGTGTTTAATGGTGGGGAACTGATAGCAGTTCTTCTGCCCCTTTCCTTTTTGTCTATTTCTATCCCCTCTAACCTTAAAACAACCTAATTATATGAATGAGATCACTAGGTAATTTAACCTAACTTCTGACTTATACTCTCCTGAATGCACACCAAGCCTTGCTTAAACTGTTGGTTTTTTCCCTGGATAAAATGAAGTAAGAATGAAGAATTAAGCAGTTAAAAAATGACTCTCCACCCCCAACAGTCCCCTTAGCAATCCTATAGGCAGATCATGCAAATAAAATAACATCTGAAGAAAGAGTCAGCCAGCCTGGTACAATGCAGAATTATACAGAATCCAGCCTCCTGCCTCAGTGACTGACTGTGATTTTTGCTGTTGTTGTTCAGGCACTCAGTCATGACCAGCTCTTTGCGACCCGTGAACTGCCCCACGCCAGGCTCCTCTGTCCTTCACTATCTCCCAGAGTTTGCTCAAACTCATGTTCATTGAGTTGATGATGCATCCAACCATCTCATCCTCTGGCATCCCTTTCTCCTCCTGGCCTCAATCTTTCCCAGCATCCAGGTCTTTTCCAATGAGATGGCTCTTTGCATCACGAGGCCAAAGTATTGGAGCTTCAGCATGAGTCCTTCCAATGAATATTCAGAGTTGATTTCCTTTAAGATTGACTGGTTTGATCTCCTTGCTGTCCAAGAGTCTTCTCCAACATCGCAGCTCTAAAGCATCAATTCTTCAGTGCTCTGCCTCCTTTATGGTCCAACTCTCACATCTGTACGTGACTACTGGAAAAACCATAGCTTTGACTAGACGGACCTCTGTCATCAAAGTGATATCTCTTGGTTTATTCCCCCTTTTTCTCTGTCATGGCTGAGCAGTCTTTGAAGTTGGTCTCAGGACATGAATCTACAATCTCCCCAGATAATGGCTTTTCTGATTAAAACATCTTTCCTTTCTATTGACATTTGCCTCTCAAATTACTGGATTTTGAACAATTGTCCTTCAATTAAAAATTTTAAAAAATTAACTGAAAATACAAGACACTGAGGAACTGTTTGCCATCTTCCCCGCTCAGTCCTTGTCACTCTGCACGTTCATCCCTCTGTGATCGCACCCACTCCCACGGTTTCAAGGACCACCTGTGGCACAGCCCTCTCTGTACAAATGACAACACAGAGCTACTCCTGGAAACCTGCCCTTCAATCTCCAGATGGCATTTCTGTCTGCCCCCCAAGGCTTCCATCTCCACTATTACTACTCTGCCCAATGGACTGTGCACTTGGGCTGGTGAGCCTGTTAGTACTGGTGCCAGAACACTTACAGTCAAACTAGGGGCCACTTTACAAAAAAATGCTTACCTTAGCTCTAAGATTTCAAGGCACCTCTTAAGTGGCATGGCCCTTGGTATCTCCTCTCAGTTCAGTTCAGTTCAGTCGCTCAGTCATGTCTGACTTTTTGTGACCCTGTGGACTGCAGCACACCAGGCTTCCCCATCTGTCCATCACCAACTCCCGAGCTTGCTCCAACTCATGTCCATCAAGTCGGTGATGCCATCCAACCATCTCATTGTCTGTCATCCCCTTCTCCTTCTGCCTTCAGTCTTCCCCAGCATCAGGGTCTTTTCCGATGAGTCAGTTCTTTGCATCAGGGGGCCAAAGTATTGGAGTCTCAGGTGGCCAATGTATTTGTGTCTCCTCTAAAAGAAGTATTAAAAGGCCTTGACTTTGTAAAACTCCCACCCCTGACTCACTTTCTGTCCTTGTTCTTGGTTCTATCTGTGACCCATTTCTAAGTGATGCACTCTTGCTGGAAGCACAGCTATGGAGAAGCCTGACATGCATCTCTGGACCAAAAGTGAAAGTGAAAGTTGCTCAGTCATGTCCAGCTCTTTGCAACCCCATTGAGTGTAGCCTGCCAGGCTCCTCTGTCCATGGAATTCTCCAGACAAGAATACTAAAGTGGGTAGCCATTCCCTTCTCCAGGGGATCTTCCCAACACAGGGATAAAGCCCAGGTTTACTACATTTCAGGCAGATTCTTCACCATCTGAGCCACCAGGGAAGCCCAGGAATAGTGGGGTGGGTAGCCTATCCCTTCTCCAGGAAATCTGCCCCACCCAGGAATAGAACCAGGGTCCCCTGCATTGCAGGCATATTCTTTACCAGCTGAGCTACCAGGGAAGCCCCTTCTTGGCCAAGAAGGTCTAGGTGAAGCTGAGGATCCAGAAAGTGGCACAAAAGGGGGCACACCCGTTCCTTATCTGGGAAATCCAGACGCCACTCTGTCAGATGAGGATGGTCATCGCTGTCTCAAAGTGAGTAATGAGCACAAATTCTCTCATGTTTTAACCAATAGGTTAAACAGGTTTGGAGGGTCCATGGGGGTCACAAGAGTTGGACACGACTTAGTGACTAAACAGAAAATTGAGGGGTCATTATGGACCAGGCATTGCGTTGGGTGCAAATGCCTGCCATTGAGGCAGTGAATTAGTACAATAAAGTGGAAACGATGCTGCAATAGGAGTAAACTACTGTTCTTCCCTAGGGAAGCATGGAGAAGGGGCAAGCAGCCAAGGGTTGAGGGAGTTAGAGTTGCTGTCAGTCCTTTGTCCTTGGTGGAGGAGCTGCAGTTGGCCATTGAGAGATGCTGGGGGAAGGAAAGGAAAGGACCTGGGAGGGGCGAGCAGCAGAGGAGTGATTCACTGTGGTTGAGACCAAGAGTGTTGGGTTTCGGTGCGGTGGGGCCAGGTGGAAAGCGTGCCTTCAAGCACAAGGCTCTTTATATTTTATCTCTAAAGCAAAAAGAAACCAATCTTCAGTCCTGGAGCCACTGCCACCGATTCAGTTCTTAGTAAGATCCCACCACGTGATTCCTGGATGCAGCTGGAGAAAGCATTTCAGTCTTGATTCTAATGTAGACCAATGGCTCTCTGTCTCTCAAACTTTGTTTCATTATCATCTCCCTAAGGACCCTTTTGAGACCTTTTTTTCCCCTAATCACTCTGCTGCCTCCTATGAAATTTTAATATCACAGAAAATATTCATGTGTTTAAGTGCCATGGACATATCTGTGCTTTATACATAAATGATTCTGTGTTTCGAACCAGTTTCCACCTGGGAAGTGATGACCTCAAGTTTCAGGTTTAATAAATGCTTGCCTACTCTTCCCACCCCCTCCTCCCTCCTGCCACCTCTCACCTCTTCTCACTTCTCATGCTCAGTATCCAGCTTGTCATTTATCAAAATCCTATCTGGAGTCCCTCGTAACCACCCCAGCACAGGTGTTCTCAAGCATTTTCACGCATGCGTGCTTGCTCAGTTGCTCACTTGTGTCTGACTCTTTGCCACCCCATGGATGTAGCCCCTCAGGCTCCTCTGCCCATGGAATTTCCTGGCAAGAATACTGGAGTGGGTTACCATGTCCTCCTCCAGGGGATTTTCCTGACTCAGGGATCGAACCTGCATCTCTTGCAAGTTCTTTACCAGGTGGCTTCTTTATCACTGAGCCATCGGGAAAGCCCTCTCAAGCATTTGGAGCTGGGTAATTCTTTGTTGGAAGTGGGAGTCTGTCCTGTGCATTGTATGATGCTGAGTGTTTTCCCTGGCCTCTGCCCTTAGATGCTAACAGCACCCTGCCCCCACCAGTTGTGACAACCAAAAACGTCTCCAGATACTGCTAATGCCCCCTGATTAAGAACCACTTCTTTAAGGCTTTAGCTCCTGGTTCTTCTGCTCCTTTGAAACAGTGTTTGCAACCACACTACTTTTTCAGCCCAGGAGAGCGGGCATCCCTGGTCCAGCGGGTTCCAGGAAGGGAAAGACCCTGCCCCATGCTTTGTCAGCCTCTCACCCTACAAGCTACTTCTGTGTCTTTCCTTTGTGCAACACTGAACTCTCCAACTCAGACCTCCAGGTCCTGAGTTGATAATCTCATTACGACTAATCCTGTTTACGGCCACTCTCTTGGCAGAACAATCTTGCCAGGACCGAGGCTCTTTTCCTTGCCACCTACTGTTGTTGCTGTTCCATTGTTTCTGGGGACGGTGGCCTGGCCACGTATATGCTTTCATTGATAGAGCCTATCCTGTTTACGAGGAGTCTGCCGAAGGGCCCCATCAAATACTTCCATCCCTTCCTTCAGTAAATGGCTCTCTTTGATCTGTGAGAGGCCAAATAGTGCTTATCAGAAGCGGAGCTTCCTCTTGCTAATGATGGGGACATCCTGTCCCAGAAGACTCCCCAAAATAACACTTTATGAATTTCAGAATATTTTCAGCTTTCTCTTTTTTGTTTTTTCATAAGCATTTTTTTTTTAATTTATTTTTTGTTTTGTTTTGTTTTTCAGCTTATCTCTTTATGGCAAGTAAAGAAAAGGGTTGGTTTGAGTTGCTGAAGTCCAGGATAATACAAAGCTGAGTGATTTTCTGCAGGTTACCACCAAACAGGAGGAAAGGACGGGGCTGGTGATAATGTAAATATTTGGAAGCAGGACAAGAGACAAGATTAGGGCTGGCCAGGTGAGATCCCTTTTCATGTTGTCAGTTTACAGCTTCAAGTTATCTAACAAGGTAAGAAAGAGGTCATGGATATTAGTCATCTGAATACCGAAGTGGTAGGAACTAGCTCAACTATGCAGATGAATGATTAGTGGAGTTTTATACTTTTCATAACTTTTAAGAAATTTCCAGAGAAGGCAATGGCACCCCACTCCAGTACTCTTGCCTGGAAAATCCCATGGACGGAGGAGCCTGGTGGGCCACAGTCCATGGGGTCGCTAAGAGTCGGACACGACTGAGCGACTTCACTTTCACTTTTCACTTTCATGCATTGGAGAAGGACATGGCAACCCACTCCAGTGTTCTTGCCTGGAGAATCCCAGGGACGGGGAAGCCTGGTGGGCTACCGTCTATGGGGTCGCACAGAGTCGGACATGACTGAAGCGACTTAGCAGCAGCAGCAAGAAATTTCCAGGTGAAGAGATGCTCTCTGTGTTGCAGTGGTTCTCAAAGTGCAGGACCGAAAGCCGGCAGCATCACCTGGGAACTTGTTAGAAATGTTGATTCTCTGGCTCCATCCCAGACAGTGAATTTGGCACCTCTGGAGGTGGAGCCAGCATCTGCACTACCCAGCCCTCCCCTGATTTTAATGAAGCTGAGAAACATGTCTCTATCTGTAACCCTCAAAATGCCCAGTACCTATGAAACACATAGGGGCCTGATGAAAATGCAGGTGTCCAGAGCCCCATCCTTAAAGACACAGCTTCACTTGGTCCAGATTGGGCCCTGGGAAGCCTGCCTTGTTAATAAGTATCGCAGGGTGATTTGAATGCAGAATCCAAGGCCCAGGCTTAGGGAAGCTCTGATCTCTCTTCCCAGGGGCAGTAGAAATTTTCTACAGTGCTCCAGTTTTGTTCCGGAGAGACTCCCCTGGGTCCTGAGAATGAAGTGGGTATCACAATTCAGCTTCCCTTCCCAGTCATTCCATGAAGCTGGCTGCTAGGGTTACCTATGTGGCAGGTGGTTCTTTTCAGGATTACTCAAAATACTAGAAGGTCAGGCTGGCCCCATCATTTCCTTTCACTCTGCCATCTAAAGCACTTTGCTAACTCCTATCCTGCCCTGGGCTCACGCCACTAGCCTGGAAGGAAAAGCTTTGTATCCCATTACTAGTTCCTTGAACCACAATCCAAGACACAGCTTGGTTTTCCCAGGAGTTTTGGTTTGCACAACTGATGCATTCCAGGCATTGTTGGGATGCATTGTTTTCTCCTCTTTTCCTCCACCCCTCAGCTTATGCCATATGAGTAGTATATATAGCCTCCTGGAGTGACCATCCTCAAATCCTAACCCTCTCTCAAAGTTGTCTCTCCCACCGGATACCCTGCCTTTCACTGTGCAGAACTGCACTCGCCAAGACCACTATCGGCTCTGAATTCCAGCTCCGAGAGGGAGCTGTGGCTGCTGCTATATCTAGGCTTCCAGGTACAGTATTGCTGTGGTTGGGCTCCTGTCTTCCTGGTTTTGTTTCTCTCATTCTTTTTGACGTTTTACCACTTAACTTTTCTGCTGCTTCTGAATGTCAGGTTCTTTTTTTTTTCTTATGTGGTTTACTACGATCTCTTCTTGACAGACTGTTCCTTCAGTTTGGCACCCTAGACATAGGGTCCTCCTTTGTCCCCAGTCACTGTTTGGAACCCCATAATAGCAATGGCTGGGGTCCCCTAGAGCCGCTGCATACAGTTGTGCAGTTCGTGCACTGCACAAAGACACCCGAAGAAGGCAGCAAGTATGGACTGAAATCCAGCTCGTGCTCACCAAGATGAGTGCCTGACACTGTGCTGTGGACAGCTGCAAGAAGGTACCCTCTTTTGTTTTCTCTACATGACAAGTATGTATCTACCTCTCTCTCTCTCTATGCACATATAATTACATGAGATTATCAGCTGAGACTAGGTTGATGTGTTTTATTGTCATCTCAGTGTTTATATGATAACGAAGACTTTGAGAGGGCTTGAAAACATTTTATGAGAAATAGTTAACTCATAAGTTTTATTTCTTAGGACAGTTTTAGGTTTACAGAAAAACTGAACAGAAAGTACAGAGCGTTCCAGCACGGTCCCACCCACCGCCTCCCACCCCACCTCCCATTTCCTCTATTATTAACATCTTGCACTAGTTGAGGTACATTTGTTATGATGAATAACCCAATATTAATCCATTATTATGAACTGAAGTCCATAGTTTACATTAGGTTTCCCTCTTTGGAGTTGTACAGGTTTTGGCAAGTATACAATGTCTTGTAGTCACCACGTTTGTATCACACAGAAGAGTTTCACTCTCTAAAAACCCCCTGTGTTTCACTTCCCATAACTCCCTCCCTTGCTTCCCTTCCCCAGGCCCTAGAAACCATTGATCTTTTTACTGTTCCATAGTTTGGTTGAAGGTATACTTTTCTTTGTACAGAGGAATATCTACCAGCTAAAACCACAAGGTTGCTTCTGCCCAGAGACATACCATTTAAAAAAAAAGTAGTCAACGCCTTGAATCAAAGAGGAAATCTAGTTTAAGTTCTTTCTCTGGATCCCTTCAGTGTATACCATTTCCCTCATTTCTTCTTATCTAGTACCACTTTTTTTAGTTACTTTATGGTGCCCTTGCTCCATTCAGCCACCCCTCCCCTTCTACGATGCATCTTCTGTGTCAGTATTGTCCCAGAGACCTTTCGGCAGAGATGAAAATGCTCTACATCTCTGCCACCCAGTACAGCAGCCACTAGTTTTATGTTACTTATTGAGCACTTGGAATGTGGCTAATGCAATTTTTTCATTCTATTTAATGCTAATAATTTCAACTTACATAGCCCATGTGGCCAATAGCTACTGTACTGCACAGCACAGATTGAAGTTTTTGCATTAGCCAGATCACCCATCCTGATAGCATTAAGAATCTCCCCTTCTTCATACTTGAATCCTCCCTGTCCTCTTGAATCCTCCCTGACAAATTAGAAAAGTAATTGAATTCTGCCTGACCCTGTTTATCACTAAAATACACATCTCTCACATCGGCCACATTTATCAGCATCAAATATATTCTTTTCTTACCCAGAACATTAAGATGTCTTATAAAATGTACTTAATGTATGAGGCTCTCCCATATTCCTTGTCTATGCCTTTTTATGCCTCTCTCTGTTAAATGTTTTCTGTTCAAGACTCCATACCCCTAGAAGACAGGGTAGAATTACATAACTCATGCTTTATTTGGCAGTCACTATAAGCCATTGAAAGTGGGCTAATACATGCCATTTTAGAAGATTGTGTCACAACTTTGAAGGGTTGAAAGGGGAAGAAGAGAAGAAACAATAACATCAAAGAAAATAAAGGGAATTAAGAGTTTCGTCTCGGAGTCAGCACGGTCTGAGTCAGGAGTTGTGGCTGGGGGTTCTCAGGAGGCCGGCTTTCTGTGCCACCAGCAGGCCCATGACCTTGGTTATACTGGAGGCTCAGCTTTCTCCTTCATAGAATGAAGGGTCTGGACCAGAGGCTCTGGTTTGACCTGCCTCCCACATTAAGATGTTCCTTGGGTCAATAGTAGCCTGGGAATGACTAGGGCACTGGAAACAGGCTGTGATCACATGGAATATTTCACACACTCTCACCCCCACCACCCGCTTCCCCAACTAGCAGTGTCAATGATGAACACGTTAACTTTGCTAAGGACAAGACTGAAATAATATTTTAAGAACCAACGGAACCCAGTTCAGAGTGAGTCATTGGTCCTGACTCTAGTGGCTCAACTGACCACAAAAGTTTGTGAATAGTCTATATGGTGTCCTTAAAACATCTGCACAGACCTTTTATTTCCAGTGCTTTGGACAGAGATAAACACAGTCTTTCATCCAAAGCCTACATTCCACAAAACAGATGAAAAGTTGCAGTATAAGCGCGGCCTCCCTGGCTGAGTCTGCCTTCCCTGTATGCCCATGTGAGTAGTCAGTTAAATGCCTGGTCTCTGTTATATAAGCAGTAGGAAGTCTCTGCATTTAAAAATAGGGTGAGTTGTGCTAAAGTAAAACTCATGTTCTGGAACTCTTAATGTGCATGTAATTACCATTTAGGATTCCAAGTTAAATGATTTGCTAATGGCCACTAAATGTGACATACCCCTGAGTAAAATAATTGATTCCTAACTTGGGAGAGTTTGAGTCAAGTGTCCTCAGCCAAGTACTCAAGTATGTTTTCTTTCTCTCCCTAAACCTTGCTTCTGCGGTGAAGAATAGGAATAGCAGTGTCGTGATGACTACAGGAGACCAGGGCATAGCCCTGTATAAACCCTTCAGAGGCTTCAGCGCCACGGCAGTGACCCATTTGTTGATATCATCACTTGCCTACTGTCTCTCCCTGCTAAAATGTAAGTTCCAAGAGAGGAGGGATTGTGTCAGCTTTGCTCAGAGTCTGGCATGGGAGATGGAGTCAACACAAATCTTTTGAATGAAACATGTAAATCATCTAGCGTCCCTGCAGTCAGATCCCTGGGCTTGGCTCCTGGGTTCTTGGACAAGTAGCTTTTCTGCCTGTGTCTTTGTTTCTTCTTCTCTAAGGGAAGATAGTGATGGTATCTACTTGATTGAGTAATTATGGGAATTAAGTGAGATGATATATGCAAAGATCTTAGAACAGTGTCTGGTACATAAAACCCAATAAATGTTAATAATTTTTAACGATGATGATAGTTGATGTGTAATAAGTACTTCATAAATGACATTTCTTCTTTCTATTTGCTATCATTATTGAAAGTGTTTTTCCCCTTTGAAGTAGCAGTTATATGGTCCCCAGTTATGTGTATTACTATAATAGGATGGCTGCTTTCCTTTTGTATGCTATGCCCGGCACAAGGGTGGAGACATCATGTCAAAGAAACACCAAAATGCTGTTCACAATGGTACATGGGTCTTTAGGGTCCAAGGAAAAGTTACAAAATAATTCACCTCCCTATATTACATCATTCCTCTCTCACCTCCAATACCCTCCTTTCATCTCTATTTGACCAATCGTCCCAGAAAGTCCCCAGTTTGCAAATCAGCCTCCCCTACAGGATCTGTCTCTACCATCAGAGTTAAAGGATCCTTTTTAGCAATCTGTTCTCTCATGGAAATAATTTATTGCCAGAAAGTAAGCGATAAAAATCTGTATCTTTGTATTTAGGACAGAAAGGGAAAATAAGAAACAATACTTGAAACTAATTCTAGATCTTGCCTTTACTAAGTCACTTAGTAAAGTCACTTAATCATCCAGAAGGGAAGTTACTGGATGGAATATGTCTCAGAATAATATCAGATGGTACTAATCAATATGTGATCCACCTCTGGGCTTTTGAAAATTAAATGAGAAAAAAACATGCAAAAGACCTAGTTCTAATTAAGAGAAGAGAGTTTCTAAATTGTGAAAAGAACAAATTTTACCACCCCCACCGTAGTCACTCTGAGTTTCCACGTTGATCTGGAAGATTTAGCTAAGGGCTTTTTCCTTTCCCTAGGGACCCCGTTTTCAAATGGTGGGGCTACATCCTGCCTGAGGACAAAGGAGGGGCGGGGAAGGACACAACACACGCACACATGCACACACGCTTTCTTTTTGCCTTCTGACCTCTTTTGCAATTCGTAAGTAAAATTTGACTCATGCTGTAATTTCATTCCGATATTTTCTACATAGTGTTCTTTAATCAAACAAGGCAATCAAATCTTATCCTTACCCTCTCCCCTAATGTACTAGATTTAATGACACCAGTTTTGAATTTTATAGCATTTCAAGAACAAGCTTTTTCCCATACAAAGTGGGATTCAATTTCACTTATTTGAGAACTGACTGTTATTAAAAATCTAATTATTTTTAATAAGCAAAATCATTTTGATCCATTCTTTTTTATTCTTTTTTATGATTAAGGAGCATGCACTTTAAGGTCTGTGGTTCTTTGAAGTATAACACTATGCATTACTAGTTCAGGTTTAAACATGATCTAGCAAGATCCATAGCTACTTGTAAAAAAATGGGGGAGGGGTTAGCTCGACACTTTAAGAAGGCAGTATTCTAAAGAATATAATTGTGATAAATGACAGTAGTATCATAGATCTCCTCAGTTTAAATTAATACTAAGAAATATGTGCATAATCTGATCCATTTAATTCTGATAGATAGAGTATATGAAAACATTGCTAACCTATAGACAGATGGTTTAGACTGGGTAAATGATCTGGAAAACAAAGTGAAAAGCTTGGAGCATTTTATAAAGTTTGCCAAAGCAAACCTAGTTCTAAAGAAAAACATTCAGGCAAGTTCCCCAGTTCAGGTCTTAATATACCTTTTATCCTATTAGAAGCCATTCCTTTCTTGAGCTTTGAAAGACAAAATCTGAGAGGTGCTTGATTAATCCTCAGGGATCTAAGGCCTTTTTAAAAAGGTACTCAAAGACCTAAGCAAATATTACCTCTGAATTTTATATTTTATTCCTTATTTGTCTGAGCAAAATCATATGTCCTACTAACAATTCTAAGTGGATACAACTTCTAACCTAAAAGAAAAAAAAAATGGAAAGTTAAAAATGTACTTTGAGATTTAGCAAGAATTGAAAATCCATTTTTTTTTCTATGAAATAATGACTTTTATGGGGCTTTTATAACAATAAGTTTGGTTAAAAATACTTAAAGCCAAGGGGACTAATTGGAGAGTCTCAATATCATGCTTTGGCTTCCCTAGTGGCTCAAATGGTAAAGAATCTGCCTACAATACAAGGGTTCCATCCCTGAGTGGGGACGATCCCCTGGCAAAGGGAATGGCTACCCACTTCAGTATTCTTGCCTGGAGAATCCCATGGACAGTAGAGCCTGGCAGGCTACAGTCCATGGGGTCACAAAGGGTTGAACAAGACTGAGCAACTGAGCATGCACACACCCTGCCTAGCAGAGAGCTGGTAAAGTTAGAAGATGGTAGAGAATGACGGGTAAAGAGCAAAGGGTGGGAATCAAGCACACTGAGATCAGATTCTAGCTTTGGAGTGACTTTGGACAAAGGTGGGAATTTCTCTGAATCTGCATTTAAATCTGCTTATTCTTCTCCCTATTCACCGCACGGTCTTTACTACCCCTCCACACACACACGTTCACACTCACACAGAACTGTGACAACTACCGCTCCAGATGGCTTCCCCTGCCTTTAGGACAAAGTCCCAAGCGTGCTCCCACAGAGGAGTGTCCCTCTCACATCTATCCCTGGTTCTCTTAGCTCCTCCAGCAGTGCCCCTTTTCAGTCCCCCAGAAGTGCTCTCTGGCCCTTTCTTGACCCCGTGTTATCCAACCATGTCTTGTCTCATCTGCCTGGAAGTAGTTCATCCCCAGTGCCAGTACCTCTTCTCCCATTAAGTGAGTAACCCTGAATGTCTAGGTTTAAACATCATTTTCTCAGTAAGATTTTACCTCCTGTCCCCCCTCTAAGTTAGGGCTTGACATTGCGCTCCTAGTTTCCCTCTTTCTTCCCTCTTGTTGCACTGGGATATCTCTTCCCCCAGCCCTCCATTAGACTGCATGAGACATCTGTGTATATACGGAAAGTGGTGCCCAGCATGGAGTGGGGAGTGGCAGGCTTGCCTTTTTCTCTACTGCAGTCCCAGAGTCCAGCCCAGTGGCTGCTTGTAACACGCACTGACTGGATGCGTGAAGGACTTTGTATCGGAAGACTGAGATCTCCTCCCAGACATGTGAGGGCCAGATGTCTGCACAGAGTTCAGAACCTCTCTCAGCACCTGGTAAATATCTCAGCCAATTGTATTATCATTAATAGAAATGTTTAAGTGATGAATTTGTTTCATTTCTAAATTTTTTGGTGGGCACCTCTCCAATTGGGAGAGCTAAAAGATTAGCACGTTGCCCATTTCTATCCATTCTTTTCAATACTATTGCAGAGTTTTGGAGCAGAACAAGATGAAACAATGTGCCAAACCAAAATTGGAGCCAGGATAGAAAATGACTTTGATGTGATGGATCGAGTGTAATTGTATGTTTGCATGGGCCTGGCTGTACTCCAGGTGCACACATCCATAACCCAGTCCATCAACCAGATGTTACCAGTTGTTTTTTTTTTTTATAAAAAAAAATACAGAATATGATCTATGCCTATAGAAACCTACATGTTAGCACTTGGAAAATGATGGCAATGAACATCATATAAAAACATAATTTGCAAAAAATAATTACAGAATCCACATGAAAGTCTTATACCTGAATCTTAAACTTGAGTAATAAAAGGTTAAAACTGTACCCCCCACTGGAATTATCTTCTTTTATTTAAAATTATAAATAAGTATAAGACTTCTATTATTTTCAATAAACTAAGCCTCTTAAGTTACAAACTCTGCTGAAATCTAAAAGGGCAGGATAGATGCTAATGATTCTTAGTACTGGAAGAAACTTTATGATTCAAAGCAATGAAGTCATAATATTGGTACATCATATATCAGGACTGATATTTTAAAATGGGAACTTTTAATTCCATCTTCTATGACTGGTCTGGGGCTTCCTAGGTGGCTCAGTAGTAAAGAATCCATCTGCCCATGCAGGAGATGCAGGAGATGTGGGTTCCCTCCCTGGGTCAGGGAGATTTCCTGGAGGAGGAAAGGGCAACCTACTCCAGAATTATTTCCTGGAAAAACCCATGGACAGAGGAGCCTGATGGGCCTTAGTCCATAGCGTTGCAAAGAGTTAGACACCACTGAGCAACTAAGCACGAGCAAGATGACTGGTCCAAAATTTCATGAGGATGTTGCAGGGGAAATGAAGGGACATTTGGAAATGGGGAGAAAAATCTGACTAGCTTCTACCTCTTCTAAACTGTTCTCTCTCTACTGCTAATAGCCTGAGACTGGCTTTCCTCTGAGAATCCTTAATTGAGCTTCTGTTAATAAACTTGGTATATAAAGTTAGGGATATCTTAGACTGCAAATAACAGAAAACCCAAGCCATAGTAGCTTCAATGAATAGGGGATTCACTCATTACAAAAATCCAGAGTTAAGTGATTGCTGGAGTTGTTTATAGTTCATGATGCCATGAGGGACCCAGGTCATTCTATCTTTCTGCTCTGTTATCCTTAGAGCCTCATGTTTCAAGATGTTCTAAGATGTTTGCTGTAGTTGACATCACACGTGCTATGAAAGCAGGAAGAGAATGTTATCTCTGTCTCCTTCTAACAGGAAGGCAAAGGCTTTATCAGAACTCCCAGGCATACATCTCCTTGTGTTTTATTGGCTGGAAAAGAGAATATTTAACTGGACAAGTGTTAAGTGAGGAAAAAAGGGGAAGTGGATATTGGATAAGCAGCTGACCATGATGCTTCCCTTGGTTTGGCCTTCACACTATCCTGGTTGCTGATGGGAGGTAGGAAAAGGTTTTAGTTGGTCTATGTGATCTGTCCTTCTTTCTTGGTAGGGAGTGGGTGAGGGAGTGAAGATTTGACAGGCCATTTCAGGGGGCTTCCAAATCTGAGCTTAGCTAGCAAAGGAAATCACTAATAATATTTTGCTCTTAACTTAGACTTCAAAAATCATAATGTTGTTTAGATTAAGGTAGATAGCAATTCTGAGTTGAACTAGATGCTTTCCTGTCTGGAAAAGGAGTAAGTAAGTAACTATTTGCAGTGTTTCCTAGGTGTCGCTATGGCTGTGTGCCCCTGAACTCTAGAAATAGCCGGGCCTTCCTGATGTCCAGACTGGCATCTCTTGCCAAGTCGGAAAGAGATCTGAAAACTCCCATTCCATTCCGTTTGTGGAAGACACCACAGCATTTCTTCTTCCGACCCTAATGGGAAGCACATGGAGATCACTGAACATTGGGAACCCTTCTTTGCTCAAATTATGTTTTTCGAGCAAGGGCTATGATAAAGTAACCTCTAAACATGACCCTGGCAGAAGTCAGTAGCCTTGCTTATTCTGGCCACGTTCCTGGTGCAATCCAGGGTTCTGGGAAGATTTACTTTAATTACAACTTCTTTCGCCCTTTTTCCTCTCCCTCTTGTACTCATGATCTCTTACATAACATGTGTTAGAGTTACCAAAACTGAAAATTTCATTCTTGAGCTAAATTAGATAAATGTAATTTGCACTTGGCTTCTTTTCTTTCAAGAGATTTGGCCAAATTAGCATGTCATACTGTTTTTCTAAGGCACACATAACTTAAATTCTCTTTCTGTCTTTAATTTTTATATCTCAGTAAAAATTTCATTTTTGTTTTCAGTGGCAAGGATAATAAAGAGGCATTGTATCTTCTAAATTTTCTTTAGCCATACAAGGTTTTATGAAGGGTAATTTTTATAGACTTTTTTCTTAGTCTACTAAAATTCACATGAGAATTAGTTCATTTCCAAAAAGTTTTGCAGAGAGCTTATATATAAAAGTTAAAATTCATATAAATTAAATCAAAACATAAGCACTGCATTCTTCATGAATCAGGAAAATCACACATTAAAAGCCCAGATCAAAATCTCCTTTCAATTGTACTGTATTATTTAGCACAAAATGTGTAAGCTGTAATTTTTGCCTTCAGTTCAACAGGACCTCAATGTACCAAACATTAATTGAGCACATTATGTGTGTTCAAAGGCACTTTGCTCTGATTAAGAGATGAATCTTATACCACAATACTTACTCTCAGAAAACTCTTATTCCATTAAGAGGAAACAGACATATAAACAAACAAGTACAATGTGATGTGATGAAACATGATGATAAAAAGATACACAGGGAGAAGACTTAACCCTATTGGAGCACATGTAAACAGAGGGCTGATGTTGAAGCTGAAACTCCAATACTTTGGCCACCTGATGCAAAGGCCTGACTCATTTGAAAAGACCCTGATGCTGGGAAAGATTGAGGGCAGGAGGAGAAAGGGACGGCAGAGGATGAGATGGTTGGATGGCAACACCAACTCAATGGACATGAGTTTGGGTAAACTCCGGGAGTTGGTGATGGACAGGGAGGCCTGGCATGCTGCCGTTCATGGGATCACAAAGAGTCGGACACAACTGAGCGACTGAACTGAACTGAACTGAGAGGGCATTGGAGAGAGTGTAGAAGGAAGGTGATGCCTAACGAAAATGCATCCTTCATCAGTTAAGTCATGCTTGATTAGAGGAGGGTATTCTGGGCAGAGAGAAACCAAGGAGGAGTTTGTAGTAAAACTGCAGGTAAGGAGTGACGAGGGCTTCCCAGGTGGCTCAGTGGTAAAGAACCTGCCTGTCGATGCAGGAGACATACGAGATGCCAGTTCAATCCCTGAGCTGGGAAGATTCCCTGGAAGGGGAAATGGCAACCCACTCCAGTATTCTTGCTTGGAGAATCCCATAGACAGAGGAGCCTGATGGGCTATAGTCCATAGGGTTGCAAAGAGTCAGACATGACTGAAGCAACTTAGCACGCACGTGTGCAAGGAGTGATAAGAACCTGAACTAAGACAGTGCCAGAGGAGAGAGATGACAGAGAATGAGTCTGCAATACTTAGGAGGTAAAACTGAATACTTTGTCAGTTTGATTTAGTATCTTCCCAAAAAGCTGCTGAAGATAAGACTTATTGATAGTTCATCAAGACAATTTTACTGGTACAGTCTTTTCAGTAGATAACTGGATTTGAAACAAAGTTTTAACAAACTATATAGACACAATCTGCTTTTGTTTGAATATGGCATGTATATAAATTCCCAAGGCTACATGCACAGATAGTATATTTCCAAAGCATTTTGTCTTGGTACACAGCCATGGACTAAGGGCAAAATAAGAAAATGGCATAATATTTGGTGGGCATGGAGAGAAAAAAGCACATGTGTTTTTCACTGGTCTTTAAGTCTCCTTTCTGCCTGCATAAAGGAGTTACTTAGTTACTTGGCCACCTCCCACTGAGTATTAACAGAAAAGCTTAACCAACCTTGCCTATAAATGGCCAAGCAATAAACTGTCTCATTCATTCATTCTGTTGACATGTTCTGAGCCCTAGGATGCTTAGAGCCAGGGATAGAGAAATCGAGAACTTGTAGCCTTTGCCCATGAGAGAAAAGGGGATGTAAACGCATACTTTTAATAACAGCTTGACAAGCACTTTATTAAAAATGGGGCTGAAGTCCTGAGAGAATGATGAGAAATGAGCTAACAGTCTGGGGCAAACAGAAAAATTCCATAAGGGAAGTGATAACAAGGCTTAGGAGATTTTGAAACATGGGGAAAGCAGGGACATGTGAGGGTGTTTCAAATATAGGGAATGATGGGAGACTATATTATTGCTTCTAACCCTTAGTTTCTTCTTCCTAATATAGGGAGAGATATGTAGGGACAGGAGAGGTTGTATCTCCCCACACTAATTAAGGTCAGGCTTAGCCAATTTGCTTTCCTTGGCCAAGCAAATCTGCATAGAAGTGTTTTGTGCCATTTCTGAACAAAACCTTTAAGATCTATCATAACATTCCAAGGTCACTCTTTCCCCTCTGCCACATGAAGAGCCATTTGCAGAAAGGGACTGCTTATTCAGTGTAGATCTCGGAGTAAAGGAGACTTCTGGAGTAGAGTTGAAGCTGCCCTGCAGACAGCCTATAATTTAAGTAAGAAGTAAACTTATGTTGTTGAAAACCACTGACACCTGGGGATGGTCGTTAAAGCAGCACAACTTAGGAAAGCTGACAAGCATGGAAGTAGTTCATGCAAAGGTGCAGAAGTATCAGTGGATACAGAGTATTTGGGAAATGGTGAAAAGTTTAGCACTGACCCAGTATTTAAAGCCTCATGTGGCCAGATATAAACCCGAAAGGCCAGTTAGGAAGAGATTTTTGAAGGGTCTTACATGTCCTGCTAGGAAAGTTAACTTTATCCTTTAAATGGTAGAAAGTCAGTAGAAGGTAAGGAGCGACATAAGATTTATCTCTTAGGAAGGTGATTCTAATGAGAACAGAAAAACACTAGTACCAGTGAAATGAGCCAAGATGTTGTTATGATACTAGTAACTAACACCCAATGTGCATTTATAATGTGCTAGACATTTCATATATATTTACCAAAGTAATGCTCACAACAGCCCGATTTAGTGACTAGAAGGCTCCTTATGCTTCCCAATAGCACAGTGGTAAAGAATCTGCCTGCCAGTGCAGGAGATGCAGGTTTGATCTCTGAGTAGGGAAGATCCCCTGGAGTAGGAAATGGCAACTGATCTAGTATTCTTGCCTAGAAAATTCCATGGACAGAGGAGCCTAGCGAGGTACAGTCCATGAGGTCACAAAGAGTCAGACATGACTGAGCGGCTGAGCACAGCATGACGTAATGATCCTTCTTTGTAGAAGAGGAAACTCAGGCCCAGGGAAGTTAAATAACTTGGCTTCATCAGTCTATAAGAAGTGGTTAGAGTCAGAATTCCATCCCAAGCTGTCTGGATGCCAGAACCCATACTTTTCACCACGATACCACACTCTCAGTATCCAAGCAGATGGGATCGGCATCTGAATCAAGACAGTACATAGAGATAGAGAGGAAGTCTCAAGTCTCATATTCCTGTTATTGCATTGAATATGGCATGAGTTGGAGTCTTGGGTAGAAGAAATGGAGGGGTCAGAGATAATGTCCCAGTCTTAATCAGGAGACTAAATAAGTGGTAAAACAATGAATGGGAAACGGAATATTACAACAAGTTTGGGAGGAAAATGAAGAGTTTTGTTTGGGATACATTCACTTTGAGTCAGATATCCAGCACCAAGTGGAGACCATCTCTTGGCAATTAGAATATGATACCAAAGCTCAGGGAGGGAGGTATCTCCAGTGGTTCAGATGGCAAAGAACCTGCCTGCCAATGCAGGAGACCCAGGTTCAATCCCTGGGTCAGGAAGATCCTCTAGAGGAGGAAATAGCAACCCACTCCAGTATTCTTGCTTGGAGAAATTCCATGGACAGAGGAGCCTGGTGGGTATAGTCCATGGGATTGCAAAGAATCAGACATGACTGAGCAACTAACACACACACATACACACACACACTAAACCTCAGGAGCAAGCTGGAGATAGATCCAGGTGGGGCCCAAGCCTAGAAAGTGGACTCATTTACATTGGCAGGCATATGCAGAGTGAGTTGAGAAAATGTCAAGGGACTAATCAGAACTCCATTATGTGATGAATAGATCAGGAAGAGGAGCCAGGGAAAGACTAAGAGGCAGTGATAGAGCAGAGGACAGCATCAGAGAACAGAGCATGGGTTTTCAAAAATGGTGTTCACCACCAGTGACTTAACCGGGGAAAAACTGGGCAATGACCACAACCACCTCTGTTTGTGGAATGCTCTAGCCACATAGTAACTTGAGAAACAACACCCTCCACTTACACAGCAGCAAAAACACTGTACATCACCAGCATCCCAGCAGGGATACAAGGATGTGTTGGGTGGAGGTAGAGAAAAAGTAGGAAATGACCTCCCCATCATGATGCTGATAGATTTGAGTACTTTCATGTTTATTTGTAACTACAGAACTGCTGATCAACTTGTAAAATGACAAGTTCCCATAAATGGGGAAAAAAAGTGCATTGCTTCAATTTACAGGAATTGCCTAATCCCAAACATGGTAATGAGGAAGATTTTAAAGTAAAATCTTTTCTGGAATACTCTCATCATACCTGGAAGAACCAGGTTTATTAGATTTACTTCTTAAGTGCTCTCTAATAATGCTACTAAATTTCAACAGACTTTAACTGGTTAGAATAACAAGACAGATATTTGCATAGAGTTCCCCAGGCTTTTCTGATGACTTAGTAGAATATCAGAATTTTTTTTTAAACACATGAATAGCTTGAAGCTACACAAAATTTATTATGCAATATTCTACTAGGAACATCCCACATGCCTGCTTTGCAGTCATAGAAGAAGAAAATATTATTTTGTCTACAGCACAAATGATGTCTTTTTCCAATGTCAAATTGTTGACATGTGTTGATATGATGTTTGAAAACACCATGGAAACAAAGCTTGGAAACTAGGGGTTAATAATATTAGTTGTTTTCTATTGCAGGACTTCTGAGAGCCTTTAATATGCTGGGTTACATTGTGCAGCTCCAGAAGTGGCTAGAGTAAGCAGCAGTCCCCAAACTTAGCTGACCATAGGCTCCCCCATGTTTTTCGAGAGCACGTAACCTTCTTGATTGAATTTCCTATGCAGTAGATTACATTTCCATTCAAAATGTTTGCTGCTCTTCCCTTTAGTATCCTTTTCTATAGGATTATCCTTCCCTACTCCACTGAACACAAAAACAGTGCTGTGACCTGCTTTGGTCAATGGAATATGGCTGCAAGTAACATGTATCACTTCTGAGCAGAGACTTTAAAAGCCAGCCTGAGGTCCCCCTATTCCCTTTTACCCTCCATTAGAGGACCAGCTATGTCCCAGAGAAAGATGGTTCCAATAGCCGTGAGTTCTGGAGTGTTCTGTGATGGATATGTAAATGCATAAAAAAGTCAACCTTTGATGTTGTAAGCCATTAATATTTTAGGCCACTTGTTACCACAGAGATTCTCAAAAACAACAGAATGATCTCTGTTTGTTTCCAAGGCAAACCATTCAATATCACAGTAATCCAAGTCTATGCCCCGACCAATAACACTGAAGAAGCTGAAGTTAAACGGTTCTATGAAGACCTACAAGACCTTTTAGAACTAACACCCCAAAAAAGATGTCCTTTTCATTTTGGGGACTGGAATACCAAAGTAAAAGTCAAGAAACCCCTGGAATAACAGGCAAATTTGGCCTTGGAGTACAGAAGCAAGGCAAAGGCTAATAGAGTTTTGCCAAGAGAACACACTGGTCATAGCAAACACCCTCTTCCAACAACACAAGAGAAGACTCTACACATGGACATCACCAGATAGTCAACACCAAAATCAGATTGATTATATTCTTTGCAGCCAAAGATGGAGAAGCTCTATACAGTTAGCAAAAACAAGACCGGGAGCTGACTGTGGCTCAGATGATGAATTCCTTATTGCCAAATTCAGACTTAAATTGAAGAAACTGGGGAAAACCACTAGACCATTCAGGTATGACCTAAATCAAATCCCTTCTGATTATACAGTGGAAGTGAGAAATAGATTTAAGGGACTAGATCTGATAGACAGAGCACCCAATGAACTGTGGACAGAGGTTTGTGACATTGTACAGGAGACAGGGAGCAAGACCATCCCCAAGAAAAAGAAATGCAAAAAAGCAAAATGGCTGTCTGAGGAGGCCTTACAAATAGCTGTGAAAAGAAGAGAAGCGAAAAGCAAAGGAGAAAAGGAAAGATACAGCCATTTGAATGTGGCGTTCCAAAGAATAGCAAGGAGAAATAAGAAAGCCTTCCTCAGCGATCAATGCAAAGAAATAGAGGAAAATAATAGAATGGGAAAGACCAGAGATCTCTTCAAGAAAATTAGAGATACCAAGGGAACATTTCATGCAAAGATGGGCTCGATAAAGGACAGAAATGGTATGGACCTAACAGAAGCAGAACATATTAACAAGAGGTGGCAAGAATACACAGAAGAACTATACAAAAAAGATCTTCACGACCCAGATAATCACAATGGTGTGATCACTCACCTAGAGCCAGACATCTAAGGAATGTGAAGTCCTTAGGAATTGGAGTGGAGTCCTTAGGAATGTGAAGTGGGCCTTAGGAAGTATCACTATGAACAAAGCTAGTGGAGGTGATGGAATTCCAGTTGAGCTTTTTCAAATCCTAAAAGATGATGCTGTGAAAGTGCTACACTCAATATGTTAGCAAATTTGGAAAACTCAGCAGTGGCACAGGACTGGAAATGGTCAGTTTTCATTCCAATCCCAAAGAAAGGCAATGCCAAAGAATGTTCAAACTACTGCACAATTGCACTCATCTAACACGCTAGTAAAATGATGCTCAAAATTCTCCAAACCAGGCTTCAGCAATACGTGAACCATGAACATTCAGATGTTCAAGCTGGTTTTAGAAAAGGCAGAAGAACCAGAGATCGAATTGCCAACATCCGCTGGATCATGGAAAAAGCAAGAGAGTTCCAGAAAAACATCTATTTCTGCTTTACTGACTATGCCAAAGCCTTTGACTGTGTGAATCACAATAAATTGTGGAAAATTCTGAAAGAGATGGGAATACCAGACCACCTGACCTGTCTCTTGAGAAACCTGTATGCAGGTCAGGAAGCAACAGCTAGAACTGGACATGGAACAACAGACTGCTTCCAAATAAGAAAAGGAGTATGTCAAGGCTGTATATTGTCACCCTGCATATTTAACTTATATGCAGAGTACATCATGAGAAACACTGGGCTGGATGAAGCATGTTGGAATCAAGATTGCCGGGAGAAATATCAATAACGTCCGATATGCAGATGACACCACCCTTATGGCAGAAAGTGAAGAAGAACTAAAGAGCCTCTTGGTGAAAGCAAAAGAGAAGAGTGAAAAAGTTGGCTTAAAGTTCAACATTCAGAAAACGAAGATCATGGCATCTGGTCCTATCACTTCATGGCATATAGATAGGGAAACAGTGGAAACAGTGGCTGACTTTATTTTTCTGGGTTGCAAAATCACTGCAGATGGTGATTGCAGCCATGAAATTAAAAGACGCCTACTACTTAGAAGGAAAGTTATGACCAACCTGGGCAGCATATTAAAAAGCAGAGGCATTACTTTGTCAACAAAGTTCAGTCTAGGCAAGGCTATGGTTTTTTCCAGTAGTCATGTATAGAAGAAGGCTAAGTGCTGAAAAATCGGTGCTTTTGAACTGTGGTGTTGGAGAAGACTCTTGAGAGTCCCCTGGACTGCAAGGAGATCCAACCAGTCCATCCTAAGGGAGATCAGTCCTGGGTCTTCATTGAAAGGACGATGTTGAAGCTAAATCTCCAATACTTTGGCCACCTGATACGAAGAGCTGACTCATTTGAAAAGACTCTGTTGCTGGGAAAGATTGAGGGCAGGAGGAGAAGGGGACAACCAAGGATGAGAGGGTTGGATGGCATCACCAACTCAATGGACATGAGTTAGGGTAAACTCCGGGAGTTGGTGATGGACAGAGAGGCCTGGCATGCCGTGGTTCATTGGGTCGCAAAGAGTCAGACACGACTGAGCGACTGAACTGAACTGAACTACCACAGAGAACTTAGCCTGAGCTGACTACATCCTTCCTCTAGGCCTTTATAGATTACCTGAACCTTACTGCTTTTTATAGGTGTGCCAATTCAGCTTTACTCTTATCAATAATGAGATGTTCTTAGAATTACTCATTAGATTCAGACAGTAACACTTGAAGGTTTACTAAAAATACATATACGAAGCAGGACTTAGAAGCAAATTGTGCTCAAACTCTTGTATGCCTAGACAGTACCCTGGAATTTTATCTAAAATGAACATTCTCACGTCCAGTTCCCAGAGATGCTGATTCAGTGAGCTTGGAATGGGTCCAAGGAATCTGAATTTTAAACCATCTCCCAAGAAATTACCAGTGCAGGTGGCCTGTCAGCCATACTTGAGTGTGTTACTCTAAAGCTATTCACTTATTTACCAATCTTATGATAACATGTATTTAAATGCCATATCAATTTAAAGAGGCACCATGGAGACTCCTCTTTGGAATTACTAGAAGCATGTATAATTAGTTTCACATTTAATTCATATTAATTATATTTCATTATATTTGACTGCAAAATATTTCATGCACACAATGGTACTCTCTGCTTGAATGCCTATCACATTAAAAAAACCTGATTCTGGGTGACCCTTGACTCTTCCAAAATAATCAACATGCTTGAAAAAAATTATCTGCCATCTATGATGATTAAGGACATTCAGTTGCAAGTGACAGAAACTGAATTTGAACCACCCGAAGCAAAATAGATTTATTGGTTACAGAACTAAATGTGCATGGTTTTGAGGGAATGAAGTTTAGTTGCTGGTTGAACAAGCTGGACATGTTAAAACTGGAGGCTAGACCTATCTATGGGATGGTTGGGAGTTGGGGAGGTTGTAGGCAAGAGGGCAAAATGAGGGTGGTGTGCAGGTTCTCATGGGAGGAAGACTCTGGAGGGGGTTCTCCAGGGCACTACCTGGAGTACTGGGAGCTGGGAGTGGAGTCTAGGCAGGTAATTTGTACCAAAGAAGTTTGGCAGGATGTGATCAAGTAGAAGTCCCAAACTTGAGCAGGTAAGGAGCAGAGTTAAGAACGTCAGTCAGCCAGAATCAAGGCTTCACCTATAGCTGGGTCTAGATGCTCAGAAGACAACTTCAGGGGACTTCCCCGGTGGTCCAGTAGTTAAAAGTCCAGGCTTCCAATGCAGGGCATGCGGATTCGATCTCTGGTCTGGGAAATTATATCCCACATGTCACATAGCATGGCCAAAATATTTTCTAAAAGATAGTTTCAAGTATATTTTGTTTCATTTTTTTTCCCATCTCTCAGCTCTGCTTTCTTCTGTGTTAGCTTCACTCTCAGGAAGATTCTCCCATGAGAAGCAAGATGGTGGCCACCAATTTAGTTATCCCCAAAATGGGCGGGCATCATCGGTCTGGCTTGGGTCAAGGCCAATCTTTGACACAATCACTGAGGCCAGAGATTGACCTTTTGAGCCCTGCATTCATCTCTGGAGACAGGAACGGGTTACAGCTACTGAATCACAAAGGTTTCCCAAAAGGAAAAAGGTTTATGTTATTCCCAGCAGGAAGAGGGCAATGAAGACAGGGCAGGGAAAATTCAATCTGTCTACTGTAGCTGATGACACTTCGGCTCTGGATCAGCAATCTGACAGGGAAGGAAACTCACACACTGGATTCTTCTTTCCCAAAAAGAGATTTTTTTTTTTTCCTAAAATGAACAAAGCAAGCAATTATATTCCAAAGTGTTTGAATTAAGCAAACTGCCTATTCCTTCTTGGAAAATATCTGCAAGGAACCCAATGTTATAGATTTGTTAGGTCTAATTGCAGTCATAGGAACCTGTGTTTTCTACTTCAAGGTTGCATGTTAATGAATTTTTTTCCCATTAGATATGTTGAGCCTGCATACCTATTAATCTTGCTTGAAATTCATAATTGTTTAGTTTCCATGGGGGCCAGATTTTCTATAGATGCATAAAGTTAAGGGTAAAAAAGTGCTGGCAACCTTTTGTCCCTTAAGTCAATTATTAAAAGGCTGAGATCGGAGCTGTTTGCTACAGAGTTCTCAAAATATCACAGAGAAAAGCAATTTGGTCTTCATTATGACCTTTACTGACTCACTTATGAGTGTTAACCAAGAGGCTTCACATCAAGTTTCTTGACAAAAACAGGTTTGGAGTTTGCTGTGTCTCTCTATAGTTCATATTTTCACTTATTTATTATCAGGGAACAATGTTAAGGTAAGGAGGTTCATAAATAAAGTTGTTTCTCCATTGTCCTATTCCTTATATCTAAAAAAAAAAGGCATCCTTTACTTATTGCCTTAGTATAATTAGACTCCCTTTCTCGTATTTTTGTTTGTATATTGCATTAATATGACACCTTGTATACAATGAGTGTTCAATAAATGTCACTAATTAATGACTCAACACAAGCTCAACATGTTTTGCATTATGCCACCATTCACTGAAGCACTGTGGAGTTGTTTCTGAGACGACTTGGAACTCTTTCAAGATCTAGATATTTGGGCATTTTACCAGAGACTTGGGAAATTCCAAACATGAGATTTTTTAAAAATATGGCTTCCTTTTTTTAGAAAAAGAAAAATGTAACTGTCATTTTTATTTCTTAAAGTTCAAATGTAAAGGGAGTGCAATTAATAACATGAGGTATATTTAGGAAGACTATTAAACTCTATGCAGATCTTGGCAACCTTGGCACTCAATATTTCAACATCTGACTGTAGAGAAATAGATTTGATGCATATAATCCATACATAACTTGTGTGATCACACAGATTGAGCTATTTCTGCCCTTTCCCATGTCACATTTCCTCCTCGGCAGGGCTGATATGATAACAAGTGTATTTATCATTTTCAGACCATTGTAGAAAACAGAGAACCAACCAGGAAACCAGACTCCTGTCCTGCCCCTGCAGCCTCCTGGCCATTGTGAAGGTGATAAATGGCTGTCTTCCCACATAGCACTCAGGCATTGAAAAGTTCAAGGGCATGGAGGACTTATCTGTCAGCTCCTTCCTTGGTAGCTCATAGGAAAACTGTTAGAAGTCAGCATGGGAAGAGAGAGGAGGGAGGGGGAGGACAGCTGGCTGGATCCCATGGCCAGATGTCCAGAAACCAAATCATAATCATCTTTTCAACCAGTGTCCTTGAATTCCTTGAGCTAGCCATGAACTTCTCAAAATCTTGATTATCTGTTTATGTCATCAGTGTCAGTTCAAATCACGGATTCCGTGGACAGTTTGATAAATGATCTTCTGTTTTAACACAGGCAAATGCATTATGGTTCAATCAGTTGTTTTGTTTATTGAGGACTTCGGGATTATGTCCACAGATCTATTTCTAGGTAAAAATTTAAAGTGTTGCTTTGCCAATTTTCCCAGGTTTGTGCTTTGGGTGTATCTGGATTTTGGCCCAAATGCCTTCCCACAACAGGCATACAAACAAACCTTATGTAGAAAGATCATGTGTCTGGTTATTTGATTATTACTTATCACAGGCAACTAACTACCATATCTTGAGAAGTCCCTGCTGACATTATTGTGATGTCTGCTAAAGAAACTGTCTATTGTCACATTAATGCAACAAAAATGATGACCAACCTTGACTCCAAGTTCCCCTTCACTTGAGGCATCTTGACTCTTGGCTTTTACAGCTGCTTGCTTATTGAACAGTGTCAGGTTTCTGTGGCTCTGAACACAGGCTCATATTATAGTCAAGTGGAAGCAAGAAAACTCAGGCAGCCTTTCATGGAAAGACAGGCCTGCCACAACTTCAGGTTTCATGGTAAATGAACAGAGGAAAAAGAGAGACGTCACATCTTGACTTCTCCAAGATTTTGGCACATGGAAGTTACAGAGTTGGGGACATAAGTAGGTTGTGTTAGAGCCAGAGATCAGAACCGCATCCACCTCTGGGAAGGTGGTACCAGGGTGAGGGTTTGCTGGGACAAGAGGAGGGATGGGGACAGTGTGCAGAGGCAGGGCAGGGAAGGAGAGAAACCAGAGGGTCACAGCACTGGGAGACTCTAGGGACAGGAAGGTGGTGGTCCAGACAGGTAGCCTTCACTAGGACGGTGGAGGGAAGGGAGGGACAGGTGAACATCCTGGCAGGTGGGCTAAGCATGACCAGAGGAAGTGGGGAGGAAGGAAGCGGTCACAATCAAGAGTGCTAGTCAACCAAAGTCACCATGTGGAGGTGAGGGGTAAACCCTAATCTTGGGGGGATGGAGGTTACAAGAAGATCAGTAAGACAGTGGTTAAATCCTAAATTAATCTGGATGTCATATGCGTGTCAGACACTGAACTGGGCTCTCGACTGTATTCATTCATTTATTCAACAAATTTTAATTGAGCATCTACTATGTGTCAAGCACTGGTTCTAGGCACGGGACAGAGCAGTGAAGAAAACAATTCTTGCCCCTTTGGATCTTATATTTTCTTTTTTTTTTTTTTTAATCTTTGATGGATGTTACCTTTTTTTAATTATTTTTTAATTTTACTTTTAAACTTTACAATGATGTATTGATTTTGCCAAATATTGAAATGAATCCGCCACAGGTGTTCCCCATCCTGAACCCTCCTCCCTCCTCCCTCCCCATACCATCCCTCTGGGTCGTCTCAGTGCACCAGCCCCAAGCATCTAGTATCGTGCATCGAACCTGGACTGGCAACTCGTTTCATATATGATATTATACGTATTTCAATGCCATTCTCCCATATCATCCCACCCTCTCCCTCTCCACAGAGTCCAAAAGATTGTTCAATACATCAGTGTCTCTTTTGCTGTCTCGTATACAGGGTTATTGTTACCATCTTTCTAAATTCCATATATATGCATTAGTATACTGTATTGGTGTTTTTCTTTCTGGCTTACTTCAGTCTGTATAATAGGCTCCAGTTTCAGACACCTCATTAGTACTGGTTCAAATGTATTCTTTTTAATGGCTGAGTAATACTCCATTGTGTATATGTACCACAGCTTTCTTATCCATTCATCTGCTGATGGACATCTAGGTTGCTTCCATGTCCTGGCTATTATAAACAGTGCTGCGATGAACATTGGGGTACACGTGTCTCTTTCCCTTCTGGTTTCCTCAGTGTGTATGCCCAGCAGTGGGATTGCTGGGTCATAAGGCAGGTCTATTTCCAGTTTTTTTAAGGAATCTCCACACTGTTCTTCATAGTGGCTGTACTAGTTTGCATTCCCACCAACAGTGGAAGAGGGTTCCCTTTTCTCCACACCCTCTCCAGCATGTATTGCTTGTAGACTTTTGGATCGCAGCCATTCTGACTGGTGTGAAATGGTACCTCATAGTGGTTTTGATTTGCATTTCTCTGATAATGAGTGATATTGAGTATCTTTTCATGTGTTTGTTAGCCATCTGTATGTCTTCTTTGGAGAAATGTCTATTTAGTTCTTTGGCCCATTTTTTGATTGGGTCATTTATTTTTCTGGAATTGAACTGCAGGAGTTGCTTGTATATTTTTGAGATTAGTTGTTTGTCAGTTGCTTCATTTGCTATTATTTTCTCCCATTCTGAAGGCTGTCTTTTCACCTTGCTTATAGTTTACTTTGTTGTGCAGAAGCTTTTAAGTTTAATTAGGTCCCATTTGTTTATTTTTGCTTTTATTTCCAATATTCTAGGAGGTGGGTAATAGAGGATCCTGCTGTGATGTAGGTCAGAGAGTGTTTTGCCTATGTTCTCCTCTAGGAGTTTTATAGTTTCTGATCTTACATTTAGATCTTTAATCCATTTTGAGTTTATTTTTGTGTATGGTGTTAGAAAGTGCTCTAGTTTCATTCTTTTACAAGGGGTTGACCAGAGTTCCCGGCACCACTTGTTAAAGAGATTGTTTTTAACCCATTGTATATTCTTGCCTCCTTTGTCAAAGATAAGGTGTCCATAGGTGTGTGGATTTATCTCTGGGCTTTCTATTTTGTTCCATTGATCTATATTTCTGTCTTTGTGCCAATACCATACTGTCTTGATGACTGTGGCTTTGTAGTAGAGCCTGAAGTCAGGTAGGATGATTCCTCCAGTTCCATTCTTTTTTCTCAAGATAGCTTTGGCTATTCGAGGTTTTTTGTATTTCCATACAAATTGTGAAATTATTTGTTCTAGCTCTGTGAAGAATACCGTTGGTAGCTTGATAGGGATTGCATTGAATCTATAAATTGCTTTGGGTAGTATACTCATTTTCACTATATTGATTCTTCCAATCCATGAACATAGTATATTTCTCCATCTGTTAGTGTCCTCTTTGATTTCTTTCACCAGTGTTTTATAGTTTTCTATATATAGGTCTTTAGTTTCTTTAGGTAGATATATTCCTAAGTATTTTATTCTTTCCGTTGCAATGGTGAATGGAATTGTTTCCTTAATTTCTCTTTCTGTTTTCTCATTATTAGTGTATAGGGATGCAAGGGATTTCTGTGTGTTAGTTTTATATCCTGCAACTTTACTATAATCATTGATTAGTTCTAGTAATTTTCTGGTGGAGTCTTTAGGGTTTTCTATGTAGAGGATCATGTCATCTGCAAACAGTGAGAGTTTTACTTCTTCTTTTCCAATTTGGATTCCTTTTATTTCTTTTTCTGCTCTGATTGCTGTGGCCAAAACTTCCAAAACTATGTTGAATAGTAATGGTGAAAGTGGGCACCCTTGTCTTGTTCCTGACTTTAGAGGAACTGCTTTCAGTTTTTCACCATTGAGGATAATGTTTGCTGTGGGTTTGTCATATATAGCTTTTATTATGTTGAGGTATGTTCCTTCTATTCCTGCTTTCTGGAGAGTTTTTATCATAAATGGATGTTGAATTTTGTCAAAGGCTTTCTCTGCATCTATTGAGATAATCATATGGTTTTTGTTTTTCAATTTGTTAATGTGGTGTATTACATTGATTGATTTGTGGATATTGAAGAATCCTTGCATCCCTGGGATAAAGCCCACTTGGTCATGGTGTATGATCTTTTTAATGTGTTGTTGGATTCTGATTGCTAAAATTTTGTTAAGGATTTTTGCATCTATGTTCATCAGTGATATTGGCCTGTAGTTTTCTTTTTTTGTGGGATCTTTGTCAGGTTTTGGTATTAGGGTGATGGTGGCCTCATAGAATGAGTTTGGAAGTTTATCTTCCTCTGCAATTTTCTGGAAGAGTTTGAGCAGGATAGGTGTTAGCTCTTCTCTAAATTTTTGGTAGAATTCAGGTGTGAAGCCATCTGGACCTGGGCTTTTGTTTGCTGGAAGATTTCTGATTACAGTTTCAATTTCTGTGCTTGTGATGGGTCTGTTAAGATTTTCTATTTCTTCCTGGTGCAGTTTTGGGAAGTTGTACTTTTCTAAGAATTTGTCCATTTCTTCCAAGTTGTCCATCTTATTGGCATATAATTGTTGATAGTAGTCTCTTATGATCCTTTGTGTTTCTGTGTTGTCTGTTGTGATCTCTCCATTTTCATTTCTAATTTTATTGATTTGATTTTTCTCCCTTTGTTTCTTGATGAGTCTGGCTAATGGTTTGTCAATTTTATTTATCCTTTCAAAGAACCAGCTTTTGGCTTTGTTGATTTTTGCTATGGTCTCTTTTGTTTCTTTTGCATTTATTTCTGCCCTAATTTTTAAGATTTCTTTCCTTCTGCTAACCCTGGGGTTCTTCATCTCTTCCTTTTCTAGTTGCTTTAGGTGTAGAGTTAGGTTATTTATTTGACTTTTTTCTTGTTTCTTGAGGTATGCCTGTATTGCTATGAACTTTCCCCTTAGGACTGCTTTTACCGTGTCCCACAGGTTTTGGGTTGTTGTGTTTTCATTTTCATTGGTTTCTATGCAAATTTTGATTTCTTTTTTGATTTCTTCTGTGATTTGTTGGTTATTCAGCAGTGTGTTGTTCAGCCTCCATATGTTGGAATTTTTAATAGTTTTTCTCCTGTAATTGAGATCTATTATTACTGCATTGTGGTCAGAAAAGATGCTTGGAATGATTTCAATTTTTTTGAATTTACCAAGGCTAGATTTATGGCCCAGGATGTGATCTATCCTGGAGAAGGTTCCATGTGCACTTGAGAAAAAGGTGAAATTCATTGTTTTGGGATGAAATGTCCTATAGATATCAATTAGGTCTAACTGGTCTATTGTATCGTTTAAAGTTTGTGTTTCCTTGTTAATTTTCTGTTTAGTTGATCTATCCATAGGTGTAAGTGGGGTATTAAAGTCTCCCACTATTATTGTGTTATTGTTAATTTCTCCTTTCATAGTTGTTAGCATTTGTCTTACATATTGCGGTGCTCCCGTGTTAGGTGCATATATATTTATAATTGTTATATCTTCTTCTTGGATTGATCCTTTGATTATTATGTAGTGACCGTCTTTGTCTCTTTTCACAGCCTTTGTTTTAAAGTCTATTTTATCTGATATGAGTATTGCGACTCCTGCTTTCTTTTGGTCCCTATTTGCATGGAAAATCTTTTTCCAGCCCTTTACTTTCAGTCTGTATGTGTCCCCTGTTTTGAGGTGGGTCTCTTGTAGACAGCATATATAGGGGTCTTGTTTTTGTATCCATTCAGCCAGTCTTTGTCTTTCGGTTGGGGCATTCCAGCCATTTACGTTTAAGGTAATTATTGATAAGTGTGATCCCGTTGCCATTTACTTTATTGTTTTGGGTATGAAATTATACACCATTTTTGTGTTTCCTGTCTAGAATATCCTTTAGTATTTGTTGGAGAGCTGGTTTTGTGCCTGTCTGTAAAGCTTTTGATTTCTCCTTCATATTTGAATGAGATCCTTGCTGGGTACAATAATCTGGGCTGTAGGTTATTTTCTTTCATCACTTTAAGTATGTCTTGCCATTTCCTCCTGGCTTGAAGAGTTTCTATTGAAAGATCAGCTATTATCCTTATGGGAATCCCCTTGTGTGTTATTTGTTGTTTTTCTCTTGCTGCTTTTAATATTTGTTCTTTGTGTTTGATCTTTGTTAATTTGATTAATATGTGTCTTGGGGTGTTTCGCCTTGGGTTTATCCTGTTTGGGACTCTCTGGGTTTCTTGGACTTGGGTGATTATTTCCTTCCCCATTTTAGGGAAGTTTTCAACTATTATCTCCTCAAGTATTTTCTCATGGTCTTTGTTTTTGTCTTCTTCTTCTGAGACCCCTATGATTCGAATGTTGTAGCGTTTAATATTGTCCTGGAGGTCTCTGAGATTGTCCTCATTTCTTTTAATTCGTTTTTCTTTTTTCCTCTCTGATTCATTTATTTCTACCATTCTATCTTCTAATTCACTAATCCTATCTTCTGCCTCTGTTATTCTACTGTTTGTTGCCTCCAGAGTGTTTTTTATTTCATTTATTGCATTATTCATTATATATTGACTCTTTTTTATTTATTCTAGGTCCTTGTTAAACCTTTCTTGCATCTTCTCAATCCTTGTCTCCAGGCTATTTATCTGTGATTCCATTTTGATTTCAAGATTTTGGATCAATTTCACTATCATTATTCAGAATTCTTTATCGGGTAGATTCCCTATCTCTTCCTCTTTTGTTTGGTTTGGTGGGCATTATCCTGTTCCTTTATCTGCTGGGTATTCCTCTGTCTCTTCATCTTGTTTAAATTGCTGAGTTTGGGGTGTCCTTTCTGTATTCTGGCAGTTTGTGGAGTTCTCTTTATTGTGGTGTTTCCTCACTGTGTGTGGGTTTGTACAGGTGGCTTGTCAAGGTTTCTTGGTTAGGGAAGCTTGTGTCGGTGTTCTAGTGGGTGGAGCTGTATTTCTTCTCTCTGGAGTGCAATGAAGTGTCCAGTAATGAGTTATGAGATGTCTATGGTTTGGGGGTGACTTTGAGCAGCCTGTATCTTAGAGCTCAGGGCTGTGTTCCTGTGTTGCTGGAGAATTTGCTTGGTATGTCTTGCCCTGGAACTTGTTGGCCCTTGTGTGGTGCTTGGTTTCAGTGTAGGTATGGAGGCATTTTATGAGCTCCTGTCAATTAATGTTCCCTGGAGTCAGGAGTTCCCTGGAGTCAGGGTTTGGACTTAAGCCTCCTGCTTCCAGTTATCGGTCTTATTTTTACAGTATTTCAAAACTTCTCCTTCTATACAGCACCATTGATAAAACATCTACATTAAAGATGAAAACTTTCTCCACCGTGAGGGTCACCCAGAGAGGTTCACAGTGTTACATGTAGAAGAGAAGAGGGAGGAGGGAGTTAGAGGTGACCCGAATGAGATGAGGTGGAATCAATAGAGGAGAAAGTGGGCTAGCCAGTAATCTCTTCCTTATGTGCACTCCACAACTGGACCGCTCAGAGATGTTCACAGAGTTATACAGAGAAGAGAAGAGGGAGGAATGAGACAGAGGTGGCCAGGAGGATGAAAGAGGGGAATGAAAAGGAGGGAGACAGATCCAGCCAGTAATCAGTTCCCTAAGTATTCTCCACCGTCTGGAACACACAGAAATTCACAGAGTTGGGTAGAGTAGAGAGGGGTTAGGGAGGAGACACAGGCGATCTGGTGGAGAAAAAGGAGAGTCCAAAAGGAGAGAGAGCAGTCAAGCCAGTAATCTCGCTCCCTAGTGAAAAATGGGTACTGAAGATTGGGTTCTCAAAGGTACAAAATTGGTAACAAATACATAAAAGCAAAAATTAAAAATCTAGAGTAGAGTTTGGATTTTCAAAAATACAATGTTAAAGAAAAGAAGAAGGAAAAGAAAGAGAGAAAAAAAAAACAAACAAAAACAAACAAAATCGCAAAAATTATAAAGAAAATATAGGTACAAAATTGATAACAAATACCAAAAAGCAAAAGTTAAACATCTAGAGTAGAGTTTGGAATTTCAAAAATACAATGTTAAAAAAAAAGAAGAAGAAAAAGAAAGAAACAAACAAAAACAAAAACAAACAAAGTCACAAAAATTATAAAGAAAATATAGGTACAAAATTGATAACAAATACCAAAAAGCATAAATTAAAAATCTAGAGTAGAGTTTGGAATTTCAGATATACAATGTTATATAAAAGAAGAAGAGAAAGAAAGAGAGAAAAAAAAGTCACAAACATTATAAAAATATATATATATTTATAGGTACAAAATTGATAACAAATACCAAAAAGCTGAAATTAAAAATCTAGAGTAGAGATTGGAATTTCAAAAATACAGTTAAGGAAAAGAAAAAAAAAAAAAAACAAGGTCACAAAAATTATAAAAAATATATATGTGAAGTTTGCTTTAAAAAAAAATAGGGTCTTTTTTTTTTTGCAAAGTAATAGTAGGTTATAAAAGTGAAAATTAAAGGAATAATAGAGGACTTAAAAAAATTTTTTTTAATTAAAAAAAAAAAGAGTGATCGTAAAAATATTAAAAATATATCTAGGACTTTCTCTGGTTTTGTTGTGGGTGTTGTGGGTTCAGTTCATTTTCAGCTAGTTCCTTGGTTCAACTTATATTTCTCAAGATCTATAGGCCCCTTCCTATGTATTCGATACTAACCACAGGGTTTTAATCTATTGCCTGTAGCTTCCAAGGCGGTTCCCTCTGTTATAGCTTCTTCTTTTTGCTGGCCTCATCAGTGTCTGGTTTCCACCCTGACACAAAGGGGACGGTGGTGGACACTTTTTTTTTTTTTTTATGCTCACTTGTTCAGTCGCGCTGTGGGGAGGGAGGGACGCTGCAAACAAATAACACTGGCGTGTGCTCACAGTGCCTCAGTCACACTGGGCCTGCCCCCGCTCATGGCGCATGTAGCCTTCCTGCCCACACTGCTCAGGCTCTAGGTTGCACCGCCGGGAACCATCCGTGGCCGGCCCTGGGCTGCTTGCACCTCCCAGGTCCAAGCTGCTCAGGTTCGGGCACTCGGGTAGTCCTCAGAGGCGCTGACTCAGTTGGGCCTGCGTTTTGTGCCCTTCCCAGGTCCGAGCAGCTCAGGTGATGAGGTGTTTGGCGAGCGCAATTGCTGCAACTTATCGCCTCCCCGCCGCTCCTTTATCTAGGTGTACAACCGGCGCACCTTCTCAGGCAGATGTTGACCGTCCAGACCCCCAAGAAGTTTTAGTTAGCAAAGAAGCCTGCTTACAGTTTTATAGATAATGTCTCTGTGGGGCTGCGATTGCCCCCTTCCGGCTCTGGCTGCCTGTCACTGGAGGGGGATGGTCTGCAGCCAGCTATCTCTGTTCAGTCCTTTGTTCCATGCACGGGCCTGGCGGTGTCTTAGGTAAGGGCTGGCTTTTCGCGTGGTAGATATCCCACAGTCTGGTTTGCTAGCCCAAATTATTTCGCTCAGATAGCGCTCAGGGTATTCAGGCCAGCGCTCAGATAGCGCTCAGGGTATTCAGGCCAGCGCTCAGATAGCGCTCAGGGTATTCGGGCCAGATCCTTACTCTAAGCAATGCAGCCCGCGCCGCGCCTCCCTGCCCAGCCCCCGCTTGCTAGTAGCGTGCGCAGGTGTCTGCGCTGCTTCTCTGCTGGGGGAGTTACCGTAGGGCTTGCAATCTGTGGGTTTTAATTGTTTATTTATTTTTCCTCCCTGTTATGTTGCCCTCTGTGCTTCCAAGGCTCGGCACAGATTCGGCAGTGAGAAGGTTTCCTGGTGTTTGGAAACTTCTCTCTTTTCAAGACTCCCTTCCCGGGACGGAACTCCGTCCCTCCCTCTTTTGTCTCTTTTTTTGTCTTTTATATTTTTTCCTACCTCCTTTCGAAGACTTAGGTTGCTTTTCTGGGTGCCTGATGTCCTCTGCCGGCATTCAGAAGTTGTTTTGTGGAATTTACTGGGCGTTTAAATGTTCTTTTGATGAATTTGTGGGGGAGAAAGTGTTCTCCCCGTCCTACTCCTCCGCCATCTTAGCTCCTCCCTGGATCTTATATTTTCTTAAGGGAGACAGATATCAAACGAAATAAGTTTTATGCTAGATAATCAGATTATAAGTGCTCTGGATAGAAATAAAGCAAGCTAGACAGACAGAGAGTACAGAGGATTCAAATTTTACATAATAAGGCCAGGGAAAGCCTCACTGAGAAGGTGACCTCTGGGCATATCCTTGAAGGAAGTGAGGTGGTGAGACCCCAGATACCTGAAGGGGAATGTTACAGGCAGAGGAAACAGCTGGTGCAGAAGTGAGGTGAGAACGTGTCTGGTGTATTCAGAGGACACCAAGGAGGCCAGGTGGCTGGATTTGACAGGTCAGGGGCAGAAAGTGGTTGAGAGAGGAAGCTGGCAAGGGATACAGGTGGGGAAATCATTTAAGCCCTGTTAGGCCAGTGGTTCTCAACTGGGGTCAGTTTGTTTCCTGGGAACATTTTTCTTGTCACCATTAGCAGCTTTTTTCTTTCAAATGAGATTTTGAGCAATTCAAAGGAGGCCCTTAGCATGCACAGGAAGCTCCCACTTAAGAAAAAAGCAGGCAGCATGTTGGACAATAACATTAGATTTCAAACTGGCCTCTGTAAATTGAAGTTGTCAGAAACAAACAGATACGAAGTCCTCTCATAAAACCTATTATTAAACTCTAATATACATAAAGAACAGTATACACACTATGAATGCACATATTGATGTATCTTTGCAAGCAAAACATTGATACCTAGGTAGCATATAGGTCAAGAAACAGAACATCATCGGTGCCCTGAAAATCTTCATCATCTCCTCTAATTGCTATTCTTCCAAGAGTAGCCACTATCCTGACTTGTAATATTACAGTTTGCCAATTTTTGAACTTTTTAAGTATTGAATTTATTTATTTATTTTTGGCTGTCCCTGGTCTTCATTGCTACATTGGCTTTTCTCTAATTGCGACGAGCAGGAGCTACACTCTAGTTGCGGTGCACAGGCTTCTCATCACAGTGGCTTCCCTCATTGCTGAGCACAGGCTCTAGGGAGCATGGCCTTCACTAGCTGGGGCACGAAGGCTCAGTAGCTGTGGTTCCCAGCCTCTAGAGTACAGGCTTAATGGATGTGGTGCCCAGACTCAGTTGCTCTGCAGCATGTGCAATCTTCCCGGACCAGGGATCAAACTCATGTCTCCTGAGCTGGGAGGTAGACTCTTTACCACTGAACTGCCCGAGAAGCCTTTGAACTTTTTATAAATAGAATTATATATTAATAACATGTACTTGACATTTTCCCCCTCAACATTACGTTTGTAAGACTCACCCACGTTGTCATGTAAAGTTGTAAATCATTCATTCTCATTGTCACATTATATGACATTATATTATATGCCATTATGTGGATACAAAAGAGTCAGTCTGTTCTACTTGGATGGGCATTTGGATAACTTCTTGTTTGGGATTATTATGAGTAGTGCTTTATGAAAATTACGGTGCATGACTTTCGGTGACACACACATTTCTGGTTGGTATACAACTAAGAGTGGAATTGCAAGGTTGTCGGAGAGAAAAGAGGTCTGAGTAAAATGAAATGTAGCATATGCTAGAGCAGTAAGTTCTATAAATATGCCAGGGAAGATCTGAATTGGTTCAAGGATGAAAGTAAAAATCCAGATCCCAGGATGGAAAACACTGCAACAGAAAGGATGCAAAGTAGAGTGGAGTTAAAGCTATGGAAGATACTTGCATGCAGATAGGCAGGTAGTGTGCAGAAATCAAGTGGCAGTCATGTGGGGTAATAAGGAGCTTAGATAGGGATCAGAAAGACCTGACTGTGTGACTTGGGTGTATCACTTGGCAGCTCCAATCTTTGACTTTTCCATTGCAGGAAATAGATTGTTGAGAAGACTAAATTCATTCATTCGACACCTATTGATTGACTATCTACCTCTGTTCAGGGTATTGGGGACTCAGTGGTGAATAATAGAAAATGGTCCTGTCCTCATTGATTTTACTGGGAATAATACAGTGAACAATGATCAGTTAATTGCAATCATGGTTAAATGCAATGAAGGGATCTAACCTAGTCTGGGCACCAGGGAGGCTTTTCTGGGGCCAAGCAGACATGAGCCAGGACAAGAGTTGGAGGTGAGAAATTCCAGGCAGAGGAAACAGCATGAGGGAATTCTAAGGAGGGAAGGAGCTTGGCACATGTGAGGAAAAGGGACAGTGAGAGTGCAGACAGAAGGCACGTTGGAGGAGGGGGAAGATGGGTGAAGGGGCAGACAGGGTTTTTAAGTGATGAAACTGACATCAATTGATTTTTAAAAATTTTAAACAGAAGGTAGGGAGAGTTTGGGGTCAGGAAATGGACAAAATTAGTTAAGTGCAAAAATATAGATTAATTCGTGCATTTGCATTTCCATATCTATCAAAGAATTTATTTACATTTATGGGATGTGGGACTACCAAGTGAATCTGGTAGTATCTGAAATTAGTTAGGTATCAATAACTATTAAATGGATGAATACAGAAATAGCAATATACAAGGTTAATGCAACTTGAATCTGTTTAACATTATTTCATTCCTTTTGCTATGATATTAACTTAGTTTAGCTAGATCTCCACTCTGCTGCTGCTGCTGCTGCTAAGTCGCTTCAGTTGTGTCAGACTCTGTGCGACCCCATAGACAGCAGCCCACCAGGCTCCTCTGTCCGCGGGATTCTCCAGGCAAAAACACTGGAGTGGGTTGCCATTTCCTTCTCCAATGCATGAAAGTGTAGGAACAACAAACATTTATTATGTTACTATGCTCCAACCTCTCTGTTCTGAGTGGATTGTAACACCTGTATGTGTGCCTGTGCTCCTTCTTGTCTGACTGTTTGCGACCTCAGAGACTGTAGCTCACCAGCGTCCTCTGTCCATGGGACTCTCCAGGCAAGAATACTGGAACCCCAGCTGTCATTTTCTCCTCCAGAGGGTTATTCTGACCCAAGGATCCAACCTGCGTCTCTGCATTGGTAGGCAGATTCTTTACCACTGCACCACCTGGGAAGCCCAACAAGTATATAATCTCATTCAATCCTCATCATAACAATCCAGGCAGGTGCATTTTTATTATTATGCTCATTTTACTGATAGGAAGATAGACTCTGCAGACACACTGACTCACTTGCCTGAAATCACCATTAGTAAGCACAGAGGCAGGCTTCATGCTCAGGCAGTCTGATTCTAACCCACAGGCTCTCAGGGACTACTCTTCATAGCCTCCAGAAAGAGGTGACAAACATGCCAACACAAATTTCCGGTTGGTCGGGTTGCTCCACTTCTCACTGTAAATTAATCAATGAGCGTGTGTGGTGCACATTCACCTCTAGTGAGTGGCTTAGCATGATTCGATTTCCTAATAGTGTACTGAGAGGGCTGAGCTTCCAGACCTGCCAGTCCAGCTGTGGTTCCATGACGACATCCCAGGAGAGTGATCGAAGTAGAGACAGGGGTGGGGGGCAGTAGGCAGGGTTCCAAATCCTGCAGGCCTTGGAGACCATGGAAGTACTTCAGATCATCCTCTTAGGGCAGAAGGAAGCAATATGATTGGTTAGGAGGTGATTGAAATAGTTTGGGTGTGAGATGCTACCAGTCCAAATGGAGGTGAAGTGAGAGATTCTCAGTAGGAAAACTTGCAAAATACTTGGCACATAGTAGGTACCTTGTCATGAGTGGATATTGTTAACAAAGAAGGCAAGATCAATTCAATCCGGTAGCCTAAATTTCGGGGACTGGAAACTGTTGTCTAAAGCATGGCTTTGAGAAAGATTCTGAGCCTTCTTTCAGACCCGAGGGGAACTTCACTTGGGTGAAGAGTTCTGTGATGGATTGGAGATGTCTGCCATGGAAGCTGCATCAGCAGCTAGTTAACACAATGCCGAGGGGTGCTTTCATAATGATCTTCAAGTACAGATAAGATTCTCACACAGATGACTTTGAGTCATTTTTCTCTATAAAAATATTAAAATGCAGCATGAAATATAGAATATAAAAGTAGGCTTAAACTATACAAGGATATTTTTAATTAGAAAAAAGCAATTACCTGATGGATGGTGGATTGTAGAAACTGACTCAGCTGACCTTGGGCTTGGACATATTCATGGACAATGGACTGCGAACACTGGATTCCATGAGCAAGTTAGTTTGACTTAGGTCAAATCCTTTATTCTCCTCGTAGAGATCCATAATGCATATCAACATGTTAAAGGTTCAGGAAATAAAGCACACTACAAGGAACCTCTTTAATTTTATGCACCCAGAATTTTCCAAGTTGAGGTGACCATGGAACTTTTTTTCACCTAACATTATCATAGGAACATGATAATATCTGCATTGATAATTGTGTTATAATAACATGATGCTGTACTACAAAATTTAGAATGCCATTTTTTTTGGTCCTGGTGTTTGTGGAGCTCCATCAGTGAGAAAAAGAGAGAGAGGTAGGCAGAAACCAGTCCATAGTATTTATTTTTTTTTAAGAGAGCAATTCTTACTTAATGAGAATTGGTTGTATATATGGCAACTTTGCTCTGAGTCCAATCACTGGCTTTGTGACTGACAATAGTTAATCTTTGGCTGATGACAATCAATTCCGAGCCTGAACACATGTTCTGAAGTTGCTTGAATCTGAATGACCCAGCAGACACACTGATCCCACAGAAGTGGGCCAGTCACAGAACACTAAGGCTCATTCATTTTAAAAGTTTCCAACTTTCAGTTGACTGCCTGGTACATAAAAGACTCTTCACAAATAACTTTTGAGTAAATGAATGAATATATAACTGAAAAAACGATAATGGTTACTATTTGTTCTCACAAGAAAAGCTAATTATGAAACCACTACATATTGTGCCAAATCAAGCAAAAATTTTTAATTAAACAGTAAGTCTGAGAAATAAATGAGATTTCTTTTTTTGTTCTTTGGAGAATTAGCAAGTTAGATCTACATTTGTTTGAATTATACGTACTAAAGAAAATAGCGTCTTTAGGCAGAAACTGGATAATGTTATTGAGTAACTCTGTCCTTTAATAACTTGGATAAGTTTGTATGAATTAGACAAGTCACATAATTTCCTTGTTTTCTTGACTCCAGGACTAGGTGATCTCTAAAGTTCTTCTCAGGTCAAAAGTGTCTGAATCTATTCACTTATAAATGTGATGCTTTGTTGCTTTTTTTTTCCCCCTTGCAACATTGGAAAAGTGCATAATCTTCATTATAAAATCAGGTCAGAGTCCAGACTGAAAGGGCCCCAGGAAAGCAGAGAATTCCAGGACATTTTGCAAGAATTTCTTCACTCATTAAAGGGATGTTCATAAGAGAAAAACAAGAGCTCTGTTAACAGATTTCCCTGCAGAAGAGCTGTGTGAAGGCCTTTTCACTGAATATATATTGCTTAGAGAGGGCAGTGGTCTCCTCTGTGGCCATCTTGATGACCACAGGTGAGCATGGGTCAACAAGGGGACTGGTGTGGCACAGGCCCTAAGAGGGGCCAACACTTACATGTGCTTATTAAGTAGAAGCCACTGTTCTAAATGCTCTAGTTATACTAGTTTATTCCTGACAACAATCATATGAAGTAGGCGTTATGATTATGAAAATGAGGATTTCAGTGATGGATAACCTGGGGTGTGTATGCATGATCAGTCGCCTCAGTCATGTACGACTATAGCCCACCAGGCTCCTCTGTTCATGGGATTCTTCAGGCAAGAATACTGGAGTGGTTGCCATGCCCTCCTCCAGGAGATCTTCCCAACCCAGGGATTGAACCCACGTCTCCTGCGTTACAGGCATATTCTTTGCCTCTGGCCACCAGGGAAGCCCAAACTGGGGCATAAAAGGTTAAATTTGCCCAGGATTATGGACCTAGTAAGTGATGGAGGTAAATTTGAACCCAAGTGGTAGAGATCCAGAAGTTCTGCTTGACCTTTTGTTCTGCTGCCCTCTGTTCAGGGTATCGTTTAACCACTGATAAAAGCTGAAATAGACAAGTCAGTCCACATTTATGAGGAGCCCCCTGTGCTAATGCTGCTGGGGGTGGAGGAGAGGTGAAAGGATGAGGACTTCATTGCTCTGCTTACCCAGCTAAAAGAAGAATGGAATGATGACTAGATTAGAAATTCTGGGGAAAGAGGAAGTGAAATTTGAGTGAGCCCTGAGAGATGGATTTTAACAGATAAAGTGGGAGGAGAGCATTGCAGGTTCAAGCAACAGTGAGGATTTTGTTGTTGTTGTTGTGTTGTTTAGTCGCTAAGTCCTGATCAACTCTTGGGACTCCGTGGACTGTAGCCCCCAGGCTCCTCTGTCCACCGGATTTCCCAGGCAAGAATACTGGAGCAGGGTTGCCATTTCTTCCTCCAGGGGATCTTTCTGACCCAGGGATTGAACCTGCATCTCCTGCATTGGCAGACAGATTCTTTACCACTGAGCCACCTAATTGGATTTTGCTGTTTAATTGCCAGCGTCTCCCACAAGTCTCCTGCATAGCAGGTGGATTCTTTACTGCTGAGCCACCAGGGAAGCCCAGTATGACTTTTACTTGGAGTATAATTCTGGAGATAGCATGGTGGGCTCTATCCTAAGCAGGAGGAATGAGGAATTAATTCAGGGAAGTTTTAGTGACAAATGTAAAAAGGGATGGGTTGGTGGATATTGTGATATGGTATGCAGAGCCCCTTTCAGGAATAAGAGTCTTACTCTCCTAGTCACTGGGAATGATGCCATCAGAGAGCCCTCAGCTGTGAAGCCCCTTTACCTAGGGTCATGCCTTCCTCTTGGAATGACTGGCATCCAATGACTATTGTGGGGGTATAAAGGCCCTCATCTCTCACTCCAGCTGGGAACAGCTCTGAAGGATCATCCCAGCTTCAGAACTCCTTACTCTGCTGTTGAAATTCTTTCTCTGCCCAGTGCCATCCCCTTCCTTTTCTCTTTCAAAGGTCATTATTCCAAGAGCTCTCCCTAATTCACCTCCTCCTTCATACCTTAAAGTCTGCATTCTGGGAAACTCCACCTGCTTCCAATGACTGCCGGTGCTCTGTAGGAATAAAACCCACAGTTGGTCATGTAGCAAGTGAAAGAGAAGGCGAGTCAAAGAAGATGCCCAAACAAGGTAGCTAGAAGTTTGATGGTCTAAGCTAGCATGCTGTCCCCGCTGTGTACTAAGTCACTCCAGTCATGTCTGACTCTTTGTGGTCCCATGGACTGTAGCCCACCAGGCTCCTCTGTCCATGGGATTCTTTACCACTAGGGCCACCTGAGAAGCCTGATGCCTTCCTTGGACAACTGTAAAATACCCCTTAATGACCTCCTTATTTCTCTTCTTGACCATCATACAAATGGTCCCCTCTTCATGTGTACACCAGAGAGATCATATACATAAGAAAATGAAAATTCCTTATCCTTTCTATAGTGTTCTACCTAATCTGACCCCCTGATGCTTCTCCAACCTCACCATGCTACTCCAACCTCTCCTTGCTTCTCCAACCTCTCCTACCAGCCTGGCCTCTGTTCATTTCTGGAACATGGCAACCATATCCCACTGTCCCTAGATATTCCCAAGGTTACATCTCTCATTTATTCCTCATTTATACCTCTTTCCTCAAAAGCTCCTTCTCTGGGAGGCAGCCAAATTACCCCATTTAGAATATCAACCTCTGTCATTTTCTATCCCTGAAACTCATTTTTTTCCCCCCAAAGCAGTTATTTCCAGTTGACATTGACTTTGTATTATTTAACCTGTTTGTTGGTGTGTTTTTTTCTCTCTAGCATGAGTGCTCTGTAAGGACAAGAACACTGTGTTCTTCTCTGTTGTATCCCTAGTAAGGAACATAATTTGTGCAGAAGTTAGTGAAAATCAGGGACATATAAGGAGTGTACTTTCAGTAGAAAACATGAGTTTCATTTTGAATATGTCGAGTCTGAACAATGTTTAGAACAATTACACCAGAAGTTTAGAAGACAGTTACCAATTTAGGTTTCTAGGTAAAGACAGAGACAAGGAAGTTCCTCAGAGTGTCCAGTACCCTGTAAAGTGAATGGGGGGTGGGGGATGAACTTGAAGAGCAGTTCCCAGGTTGCTCTGGGAAATGGTAATCTCAGGAGAGACTAATGAGTCTCTCTTTGAAAATAAGAATAGAACCCAATTCAGAAAAGTGAAAGTGAAAGCCACTCAGTCATGTCCAACTCCTTGTGACCCCATGGACTATACAGTCCATGGAATTCTCCAGGCCAGAATACTGCAGTGGGTAGCCTTTCCCTTCTCTAGGGCATCTTCCCAATCCAGGTATCAAACCCAGGTCTCCCGCATTGCAGGCAGATTCTTTACCAGCTGAGCCACATGGGAAGCCCAGTGCAAACAGATGTATTAAAAGAAAAATAAGCAAAGAGAGAGATAGAGGGAGACAGAGAGACAAAGAAAGGAAGGCAGGGAAGAGGGATTTGTTGACTCATGTGACTGCAAAGTCCAGAGGCTCAGGCTGTTACAGATCCAGGGACTCAAATAGTGATACTAGAACTTGGTCTCTCTTCACCTCTCTGCCCTTCTCTTCTCTGCATTGACTGCTCTCAGCTAGCCTCCTTTGAAATGGACCACATGGCATGCAGATCACCAGAATCAGTTCCAGTCCCTTCAGTCAGCAAACCTAGCTAAAGACAGTACGCCTTCCACAACAATTTTCTCCCACCAAAAACTTTCAAGGAACTGGGCCTAAGGGGCTGGTCTGGCTCGAGTCATGGGCCCAGAGGGCTAAGCGTTCTGATTCTGAGTCTCAGTGTATCTGATATGGTGTGCTAGAGGCTTCCACAACTCAACTGCCCCGTGCCTCTTTTTCCAACTCCACATTCAGTGATTTCACTTGGTAGCCTGACATTGGCCATGGTGGGAGTATTTACGCCATGGAAACTGGCAAGTACTATAAATCAAGGCTCTTTTTCTTTGGAGAATGAGTTGTTAAATACCCAGGAACACCTCACTTGTCTTATGATCACTTGTAAAGCCAAGGAATGGAAAATGGACCCCCAGAACTGAAAGAGTAAGAATGGTGGGGGAGTGGCTCCCTAACCAGAAATCGGGATACTGTTACTGAAAGATGAGAGAGTGAATGTTGGGCAGTGTCCTCTACACTGCATATTGTGTTATATTGTATTATCACATCACATCATATCACATTATATAACTCCTTGCACCCAAACTTCTGTGATTCAGGAATCCCTTGTTTTCACGAAGCTCTAATTAACTTCCTAACATCTTTGCAAACTAGTGAACCAGACTTTAGAGATAGAACTTAAGAGAACTAAGAAGAAAAACAATATGTAGACCTATTGCGTGTTGGTGGCTGGGAGCGAAAAGTCCACAATTATTTTCTGGTTCACTGTCTCTTGAACAGAAACTAGAAAATATCTAAAGTGAATAAAGCTTGACTTTATGCCAACTGAGATGTATGCATATTTTAACTTTTAGCCAATAAAAAAAGGTTTAAAATCAAAGGAATAACAAATTCCCTATATATTTTAGGCTAGATAGTGTATGCTAATTTTTAGTACTTTTATGAGCTGTAATTAACCTTGGGCCTTTGAGAAATTAAATGTTAAGGCTTTAAGCATTTAGATATGAACCTCAGTCTAGTTATGTAATATACTCTATTCTCAGGTTTTCAGTTGTGTCTCACTCTTTTCGACCCTTGGACTGTAGCCCACCATGCTCCTCTGTCCACGGGATTTCCCAGGCAAGAATACTGGAGTGGGTTGCCATAACTTCTTCTAAGGGATCTTCCCGACCCAGGGATAGAACCCACATCTCTTACATCTCCTGCATTGGCAGGTGGGTTCTTTACCACTAGCATCACCTGGAAAGCCCAAACAAAGCAACAGAAAACTGCGATGCTGAGTTGCTCAGTCATGTCCGACTCTTTGCGACCCCATGGACTATAGCCCACCAGGCCCCTCTAGCAGATCTTCCCAATCCAGGGACCAAACCCAGGTCTCCCGCATTGTGGGTAGATTCTTTACCAGCTGAGCCACGAGGGGAAGCCCAAGAATACTGGAGTGGGTAGCCTATCCCTTCTCCAGCAGATCTTCCGAACCCAGGAATTGAACTTAACTCCTGCAATGCAGGTGGATTCTTAACCAGCTGAACTACCAAAGTAATTTCTATTAGTTAATACTTAACTAATAGGAAATTAATTACGTTCTGTGTTTTGAAAGAGTCTTACAATGCAAATTTCATGAGGATAAGGGCTTTGTTTCGCTCACTGTTGTACCCTTCACATTTGTATGTAGTAAGCATTCAATGAATAAGTGTTGAATATTGAATTTAAAAATCTAAAAATGACAATCAGTTGAGTCGTTCAGTCGTGTCTGAATTTTGCTACCCCATGGACTGCAGCCTGCCAGGTTTGCCTGTCCATCACCAACTCTGGGAGCTTGCTCAAACTGATGTCCATCGAGTCAGTGAAGCCATCCAATCATCTCATTCTCTCTTCATGGATGTCTATTATACTTAAAACTGTATCTGTGAATTACTGATCTTCTTTGTTCTTTAACTGAAATTTCTTATTTTCTAAAGATGGAAACATGTATTGAAAATTCAGGATTCAACAGATATAATTATATGGTAATTCTAAGAAACTCCTAACAAACTGCTGTATGTGAAGTAAAAATACCGTTGGCAGGCATAGGTGAAAGCGACGCTCTCTCTAAATTCACTGAAGTATCTGGGGTGCTCCTGGCTGTTGGGCTTCTGAGTAGAGAGACTCTTTCACTTTGAGGAAGCAGTAACCCCACAGAGGTAGATGCTAGCGTGACAATCTGATCATGAGGTCTCAATGCAGAGGGGAGAAACTTGAGAATGGTGGGATGGGCCGGGCCCTGTAGACACAGTCCTGCATGAGATGGCAGAATGCAAACAATACCCAGAAAAATAGCAATTCATCTCTCTCACTGAGTAAGAAAATCTGAAACAGTGGTATATGAGAGAAAGAGGTCCGTGCCTACAGAGGCAAAGGAGAGGAGCAAACTGGACTCAGGAGAGATGGGAGAACACTCAGAGTGTGGCTTCGGACTGAGAAGGGCTTTGCAAAGCACTGGGTCAAAACGACGGCAGCAGCAACAAACTGGAAGCAGTGCAGGGGTGAGCAGCCAGTCTGGCACTGATAGCGGAACGCAGAGCCCAGTAATCAGGTGTGGGTTTTGGAGGCACACTGCAGTGGTTTGAAATAAACTGTTGTCAACATCCATGCAGCCTCGTTTGTAAATGTGAATGACAGCCCTCCTTGAAACTCACTAGGTTGCAGGGAGCATGGAGCAACTCGGTATAACCTGGAACTCTGTAAGTGCTCAATAAATGTTCATTCCTGGTATCTAGCAAGTAAGTGTTCTGAACTGTAATTTTAGTTAATGTCTTTTAATTTAGAATAATGAAGCTTTTGAATTAGTCTGGAATTCAGACCTTTGTTATTTTCCTTCTTTTGCTATTGAGCTTTGGTTTCGTCATCTGTCAGTGGGACTAATATACATAACACAAAGAAAGTGCACTGCACTGAGACTATTCATGCTAACAACCAATTAATACTCATCTCCCAACTTGAGGGTCACATGTACACCTGTTTCTCTTTCCTAGAGTTAAGAAAAAAACATCTAGTGAGACTAGATTAATTGATGTAGTCCATGTTAGGCCTATCAAGGTGGGTAGAACAAAATTCTAAATGCACTTGAGTTTGATTTGGATGATATCTTAATTTCAGCAGTATTAAGGTTTCTGTCAGCTTTTTAAATGTAAGATTCTGTAATGAAACAAAATAGTCAGAAACTTCAGATTTCTTGGGCATGTCACAGAAGAGAATCTGAGAGCTGTGGACTTCTCCTTTGAGAGTGTTGTCCTCACGGAAATCATCAACAGCAACGTCCCTATTGGCCGGGGCTTCCATAGTGATGGCCACTTTTGTTTTCCGATGTGAGACCCAGGCGGTGTACCAGGTGAGGTGCCCAAAGGAAACCCCAGGGACACTGCAGTTATTAAAATTAATTATATAACTGACTCATTATTTTTCGGCTACCTGATGTGTTAGAGACCTTGAGTTAGCTCTGCTGGCAAATGTGTAACCGTTAAAAATTCTCCACAGTCAGAAACTGGAAACAAAAACTCACTCTCTTTCGGTTTTACATTTTTTTGGTCTTGTATAGAACATCGAAGGCTGTGGATTAAGTGCATTAGTTAGAATAATATATCCAAGGATTTAAGGAATTTGGGTCCAATTTCGAACCACTCCACTACCTCTGGCTTGACCTCAGCTCAATTCCTTAATCTTTTGGCTTCTTTCTCCATCTGTGCAAGATGCCTCTGGCAACACACTGAGTGCAGTAACTGTAGGAACAAATTAAATAATGGGCTTAATATCACCACCAGGATTGGAGTAAATAGCTCTTTTGCAGGATCCATTAGCTCAACTGAGAGTAACAGCACAGGATTCTGGGTCTATGATGGACTATACGGAATATCATTGCGTCAATTTGAATGTCCTGCTTTGCCCCTCAATGACTCTAGACAACAGATAAAGAATATTGGGAAAGAAAGAGACAAGCAAGGGCAGAGAAGAGAGCTTGGTAAGTCAAAAAGAAGAGCTACAAGTTGAAGGGATGGAGGACCAAAAGATAAGATGTGTGGTGTGACTGGAGACAGAAGCAGAAATGAGAAGACGCAAGAGGCAGGAACAAAAACAAGAAAATGAGGGCGATGAAGGCAAGGCTTTGAAGTGGAGTTTCAGACAGTAGTTTATTGGTACCTGGCGGGAGGGAAGGAGATTGCAGCAGAGCAGAGCACAGCAGTGGGGCAGGGTTCATTCAGGTGAGGCTTTGCTGCTGGTGCTGTCTTCAGTGGCTCCTTCTACATTCCTGGTACCCCAGCCCTAGGCTGTGGTTCAGGGTAACCTCAACAACTTAAGATGCTTAACCTCTCAGAAGTATAAGCATTTTAATAGGATTCTTGAGATGACAGATCTTGTGCTCAGTCGCTTCAGTGGTGTCTGACTCTTTTCGACCCCATTGACTGGGGCCCACCAGGCTTCTCTGACCATGGAATTCTCCAGGCAATAATACTGGAGTGGGGTGCCATGCCCTCCTCCAGGGGATCATCTCTATGTAGGGATTGAACATGTGGCTCTTGGGGATCCTGCACTGCAGGCAGAATCTTTACCACTGAGCCATCTGGGAAGCCTGGGTCTACCAGGGAATTAACTAAATGTTAGTCTGTTGGTGGAAAGGACCCTCCTTACTCAGTGCTCCTCAAATCAATTTCTAAGCTTTACTCACTGAGGATAACAGGATTTATAACCACCCAACTACCACAGGTAGTCCCAAAGAGACTCATCTACCTGCTTTGATTGATTTAGAAGTGATAGTAGATGTGGTAATAAGGATACAATTTGTAGCTAATATTCATTGCTTACTTTGTCAGTAGTATACTCCATGCAGTCTTCCAGAAGGGATCTGAGGTGATTTACCATAATAGACATTATAAGAGAGGAGGAAAAATTATACACACACACCTTGTCTGAGGAAAACTGCAGTGTGTTCAACACAGTGCAATAAGAGGCTTTATAGAAATTCATTCATCTTCTCTGCCACCTTCTGATAGGTATTTTAAATAAGCCCTTTTCATAAAGAAACTGGGGAAACCAACATTTGATATTATGTCCTTGGTTTGCTTCACGGGGCAGTATTAAAAAAAAAAGAAAATAACCCTGTATGAGTCTCTGCACTTACGACAACAGCAATTTCAAAGATTTCCACCAGGAAAAAAAAATATATATTTATCGGCTCTGCCTGCCATCAAAGGATGGCTGAAACCATTGAAGTGGATTGAAGTGTCCTGTTAACTTAAGACTCTGGAATATCCATCATATAAGGACCCTTATGACAAATTTCTCTCCCAGCGTGAGCCAGGAAAGACTTTCTCCAAAATAAACTCTACTTTGCCATTCTTTGCACTTAACAATAAGAGTTACAAAAATCTTCATTTCCCCTTACTTCATTTGGCTGTGAGGAAGCCTGGAGCTAAATTTTGTGCTCAAATGCTATTGTTTGTCTTAGCCAGAAGTTTTTTTTTTTTCTTTAAAAAAAAAAAATTTTGTTTTTCATTGTAAACCACCTGAAGTCTCCTTGGAAGAAGACTTTGGTAAAAATAAGCAAAGACAAAATACAATCTTGTTGGGGCCATGCTGAGGATACAAACTAAAATAGTTTACGTAACACCCCCAAAATCTATTTGAAAGAGAATATTTTAAACAGAATTCCAGGAAGATAATATCTTTCATGGTGTTTATTGCATTTTTCATGCCCCTCACACCACATTTCAAACTACTTTGGTTTCTCAGAACATAACATGGAGAGAAAATTAGCTGACTATTCTAATGTATCTTCTTGTCATATATCTAATTAAAGTTTTGTACCTTGTCCAAAACTACTTTCTAAAATAAACCAATTTAAGTCTACATTTATCAGTCAGGCTTAAAATGAAGAATGGCTTCACTCATTTCAACTATTCTCTGGCTAATAACTATGCTTAATTTGTAGTTTTATTTGGTTCCAAAATTTCTTCCAGGAAGAAAGCCGTATCTTGTCCCACTGATTGATAACCACACACATGTTAGATCACACATCCCAAGAAGCCCGAATGTGAGCCAAGATATGAGTAATTTAATAACAAAACCCCATCATCTCACATTCGCTGCTTTTGTGAGTGATGGATCCCTTCAAAGAACTATGCCTTTCATTTCCAAAATTTTCATTACAGGTGTGGTGATGATTTTTATTTCACTTAAAGATTATTTTTATGTTTAAACATTTCAAATGAAATCTTATTTATGAAAAAAAAAAAGAAAGAAATGAACAAAATAGAAAAGCAGGGAGAATAGCTAGAAAGAACACAAATCTTGGGCATAAAATAATTAACAAGGAAATTGATTATAGCTACCCAAGTACTTTATGTTCAACATTTTGCTGCTTTATGCCCATTCAATTTTAGCTTATTATATACCTTACCTTCTTGCTTCTAATTATGTAGTCATTTCCATGTCCTTTATTTGTTCAACACAAACACTGAATAAGAACTACTGTCAGACTCTTCATATTATACAACATAAGCATCAAACAAAACAAATTTTATGTTTTGATATTTATTTTGCAATATCTGTTTTTTTGTTTACAAACTTTATTATTATATAAAATAGTATTTACAGAACAGACTTGTCATGACAAGGGAAATAACAGTGTCAATCTGTGGCACTTTAAATTAAGTTAAATTCCTTTAAGAATCCAAAGAGGTTAATCCACCTTTTATACAATCATTAAGGAAATTTTCCTACTATCAACTCAGCAGGACCATATCAAGTGCTGCAAAAACTGAGTTTCTGGTCGTAATCAGAAAATTGCTAAGATATTTTTAAAGCCCCTGCTTTCTTATGGAAATATAAAATCTACTTTTTCTCATGAAAAGTGTGTGTAACATGGCTCTTCAAACCAGACCTCGGTATGGTGTGGGTCCTGGGGTGCTCCTTGAAAACTGTGGCAAGTTCCTGAGTTCCCCGACTTGTGATAGGGGAGTGTGCACTGGAGGCAATTTTCTGAATCTAATTAAAGCTTTAAGGCATTGTTCCAGCCCCACATCCAAGTCCCTGGCAGGAGACAAGGCAATACATTCACACGGCCGTGTTTTTGTACAATTGGCAAAAGTATGATATTTTAACCACCATCAGCAAAGACTGAGATCTCTTTCCCTTTCAGTTTTCCCTTTGTCACTTTCCCTCGGGTTGGGTGGTGCTGGAGCAGCTTGGGTGTGCTGTATTGTTTTGTTTTTCCTTTTCCTTTGGGAGGACCACCCAAATTGCATAAATTTCTCATAAAATCTGCATCAACGCACCCCTATGTGTGATAACAGCACCTGTTTTACAGGTATGTTGTGCAGGTTAAAAGAGCTGACGGATGGCGCCAGGCACAGAGTGTATCCAATAGTTGCTAGGCATTATTATTCCCCCAAGAGTTTCAAAATCTAAGTAACAGAAGTAAGCTTTCTATGTAATATGCTTAAAAACTATGATTTTCCCCCACAAAAGGAATTTCTCCAACTCATGTAGGGGCTACATCATAATTTTCTTAGACTCGAGGCACTTGTGCTTCTTTGTTGAACCCCTTCATCCATTAAAATCTTTTTAAATGAGATAAATGTCCCAAACCACCAAGGACTCAAGAACCAGGGTAACACAAAAAGCAGCATCTTAAATAGGGGTTCAGGTACACATACTGGAACCTGTTTTGCAAACAAGGTCTCAGAGATAATAGGAAGCATTAGTTTTGGCGTTTAAAATACATATGAATGAAGCTGGCCGTTAGAACACAAGTGGGGTCCACGTCTCACCGTGAAACACACACTTTCATTTAGGGAGACTACATTTCAGTGTACCTGATGGTGTTTTTGTGCCCATTCTAGTTACATTATCAACAGGGAAATACTGCCTCAGAAAATAAGGCTTATTTTGCCAATTTAGAAATTGCTTTGGAATTTCATCCCAAAGGTCTCTTATAAAAACACGTTGGCCTTTGTGCTGGTGCATCAAATAAATCACAAATGAAACAAACAAGCTGGCTTCCTATGAAGGTGTGTCTGCAGAGCCCTGTGACTCTGCGTGCCAGGGGCTCCATCTGGCACATTTCTGAACTTTGCAAAATTAATTGTGCTGAAGAGAACATCATCAAACGTGTCCGGCATAGAGGGTAAACATCTTCAAACCGTGATTCTGCGCCATCAAACGCTCTCCAGCTAATTACATTTGGTGCACTACTCTGGACGAAAACCGAGGCCAAGTGAAACTGCGGAAATGGGAACAATGCAAGGAGGAAAAATCTCTCACCATTAAGAGATCCGTTTTTTCTCCGCACAAATAAGCCCACCACGCCTTGGAGGCAAGACTAGATGACTCCGAATGCCCCCGCAGGCCCTCTCCGGCTGAGCGAGCCCTGCGTGGGCAGGAGGAAAGTGCCCGGAGTGGCAGCGCCCCAGCCCTGGGAGCATTATAAGTTAATCATAAAATCCAAGCAATCGCTCCCCGTGTCGTTCCCCCCCGCCCCCAACCATTCGCGCCCCGGCATAGAGGCTAGTTTTCGAGTGTATTTACAGAAGAAGCTAAAACACGGCCGCAGGTCGTCCTCTCCTCCATGCAATGTTTGCAATGAGCTTTGACAGCGTCTCGGGAGCCTCTCTCCTTGCAGGGCCGCCGCGCGCTAGGCCGGCCTTCCCGACCATTTGCACGGGCCAGGCCGCTCCTCTCTCCGACTCTTCCGTGACCTTCCGAGATGGGCCTCGCGACGGGACTCTCCGCGGAAGCACCACCCTCGGCGCTGGAGCCCCGCGCGCGGCCGCTCTCCTCCGGCTCCAGGGGGCGGCCCCGCGAAAAGCGCCGGACGCGCGCGGCCCCGCCGAGGGGCGACGGCGGGGGCGCGCGGGCGGCTTCCGGCGGGGGTGCGCGGGGCGGGGCCGGGGGCGGGGCCGGGACCCGGGTAGCGGCGCCCCCCGCCGAGCGGCGTGCAGGCACCGCCCCCGCGCGCCGCAGTCGGGGCTGGAGCGTCTCGCCAGTAGTGGTGGCCGTTACTGTTGCCTCCGCGCGTCTGTGGCGGCGGCGGCTTCTCCCGGAGCTCGCGGAGGGCAGCGGGCCGCCCCTCGCCCGCGGCCGCCTGCAGCAGCCCTGCTCTGGGACTGGGGGAGGCCAGACGGCGGAGGCGGCGGGTGGTGCCCGGCCCCCCTCTTCTACGCCTCCAGCCCACGGGCGACTGCGAACTCCGGGCAGCCCCCGGGCGGCGGCCGAGGATGGCTAGATAGCGGCGCGCAAGCGGCCCGTGAGTACTGGGAGCGGGTGGGCGCGGCGCGAGGCGTGGGGAGTGGGAACCGCGGACCCCGGAGCCGGGTCCCCTGGGCGCATCGTCGCCGGCGCCGGGCGGCCGGCGCGGGGCTGGGGGCAGCGCTCCGGCCGGCTTTGGCCCCGGGGTCCGGGAGCGCCTGAGAGGAGTGACCCGGGCGGGGGGGGGATGGGGCGCACCAGGTCTCGCCGCTCTCCGCGCCCTTGGGCCACCCGGGCTCCCGGAGGACGCCGACTCCCCGGCCGCGAACTTCTGCCGCACGTAGGGCAGTAAGTTCTGAGGCCACAGGCTACCTGGGGGATGGGAAGGAGCTTTAATTTTTATTTTTCTTCAGTGATGTAATCAACCAAGTGACCCCCGTGCCTCATCTCTTCATTAAAGCTAGTTCGCTGTCCCTTCTGTATTCATGCTGTATTTGATTTACCTTTATTTTATGTGCTTGTATCCGAAGGTGCTATACTGATTGAATCCAGAGTTTAAGGAGTTGACCATCAAACTTAGGCTTCATAATAGATTCCAGTTTTAAATGCATCGTTTCAAAAGACAGAGCTGGAATCATAAGTTCTGACCGACAGAAAATTCTGCACTTCACATGTTTTGAATTTACACCTTGAATAATGTGATTCTGGTCTCCACCTTCTGCATCCCCACCTTTGGCTACCAAAAATATATGAGGTGTTTTATTTGCGGTTGGGTGCCTCTGTGCTCCTTTTTGTATGGTGTGTTATTGCACTCAAATATTGATATAGCATATATGCTGCTACTGAATAGCATTTGTATGGAAATGAATTTCTCTGCATTTTTTAATGTGTTCATTTAAGATACGTTTTTTGACAGAAACGTTTCAGTTTAAAGTTTGCCTTCTGATTTGTTTGTTTTCAGTGTCAGATTTGTATTTAATTAAAAAAAATTTGCTTGGAGTAAAATGAAGTGACTTAGTAGTATCATTTAGTCAGGGGTCCAAAAATGATTCCTAAATTAAATTTGAAGCAAATTCCCCTTCCTAGAAAAGTGAAAGCATTTGTTTAGTGCAAATGATGCTTGTCCCTTCCCTTAAATGCTGATTTTGCCACAGATCTGAAATCACATTTCACTAATATCAGAGGGTTCCTTGTCTTAGCCTGGCAGGGGAAAGGAAACCTAAGTATAGAGTATGTTTTTAAAAACACTGTCCTCTTACTTGTTTCATAGGTTGACTTTCTGTTTTATAGCCAAGGGGAAACTGTTGATTTGGAGACTTCATTAGGTAGTTACAAGCTTGATTTAAATTTCCCTTCCAAGAATTGAATTGAGGTTTATTTGCTTTGTAATAGGTGAGATCACAAGCTCGCCTCTCTAATTGCTGGTGACTTGGATACTTTTCTGGGAAATAAGGATCAGGAACTTTGCTGTCAAAGAGAACAAACTTATGTGATTTTTGAAACCTTCCGCTTATTGATGGTCATTGTTCAATAATATGTTTGCAATGATATAAATTATTATAACATTAAAATTTATCAGCATTATTTGTGGGACCAGCTGCCTATGCACCCTCTAGAAGATTCAGCATGTATAAAAAGCTATGGAGTGAAAAGTGTATCTCCTCTCCCCACCCCCCACCCCCCACTGCACCCTGTTCTCCCCAGGACCCTGTGTATATCTTTCCAGATAAAGCCTATGCTAGTATAAACATTTTGTATGTGTTCTTTTTATTTGTCTTTCCACAATTGAGAACACATTGTATATTCTGTTCTGCACCAGCTCCCCGCCCTCCCCTTCCCTCCCGGCACAGTACTAAATCTTGGCAGTCTCTACATCAGTACCTAAGAGCTGTCTCATTCTCCAACAGCTGCAGAGTACTCCATTAACGATGAGCCATCCTTTATTTAACCTCTTCTTTATTGAGGTATGTGTAGTATTTCTACTATTTTGCTATAGAACTGTTGTAAAACATTAGTTTCTGAGGTTTTTAAGTGAATTTCAATTATTCCCAAAGGCAGTGGTAACTTATTTCTTTGCATCATGTTCCAGGAAATGAATGCCCCTTCTCTCCAGTGTATACTCTTTCCTTTTATATAATTTCAAAGTGATCCATAAGGGTCTCTGGTGTCTTTGTGGTGAAGCATGAGACACCAGGGCCAGTTACTAAGGTGGTATTCCTTGATTAACACCTTGGCTCTTTGTCTCAACAAAAGAAATAGAAGAACAGATATAAAATTTTAAGAATAATCTGTAAGAAAAATTCTTAGGAGTTTAAATATTTTGAACATAGAGAAGAGGCTCATACCTTTGGTTAGGTTGAGATAAAGGCTGGTTGTGTTTCATAAAACTTGTTTGCCATTAGGCACCGACACCCCTGCCTTCTGCAAATGATCACTGGTATCTCTGTTGCTATAATATGTTTATAGATTGTACATTTTGGGAGAAGGTTACTCATTACTCCTAAGGAGGAGTATGCTTTTAGAAAATATTTGGCCCTTTTAAATTAAAAATTGAGGTCTTTTAGAGTGCTTTTAAAACAATAAATTGTAGAAGTAAGACTAATGCTAGCTAGCAGTTGAGCCAAATACATTATAAAATTTGAGTATTATTCAGTGTTGAGCTTTATATTTCCATTATGCTTATTTTTGAAAGTGTTTCTAGAGCTAATGTAAGAAACTATAATAATCCTTTTTTTAAATGACCACGGAAACCTTTTCATGTTTAAGGTGTTTTGTTTTTCCTTTGTTATTTAGTACCTATCATTGTACAAAACTGCTAATATTGGCTGTATTTGCTCTTCTTAAATAAGTATTTACTGAGCATGTGTTACATCCCAGGCAACTTTCTAGAGACTAAGAATGTAGCAATGCACAGGACAGAGACCCCATTCTAATGAGTTCACCTCTTAGTGAGGGAGATGGATAAAAACCAGAGAAGCAATAAAGACAATAAGATCAGAGTGAGACATGCTGGAGAAGTGATAAAATAGCGTTGCTGGGATAAAGAGAGGCAGGGTGGGGCCACTGTTTTAGACTGAGCAGCTCTGGAAGCCTCTCTGAGGTGAAGAAATTTAAACCGAGAGTTGAGTGTGTTCTTGGAGATCTGGAGGAGTGGTGGCTCAGGCAGAGGGCATGACATACACAGAGGGCATGGCTTGTGCAAAGGCCAGGCGGTGGGACCGAGCCTCGCACACCAGAGGAACAGACGGCTGCCAGTGTGGCTGGAGTTTCTGATCAAAAAGTGGCCCGAGAGAGCAGGTGCTGGGATGGATGTCCTGGGCGTTTGCAAATGGCAAGGAAGGTTCAGTGACGTGGGAGGGAGACCTTGGATGGTGGGGTTCCTCCACCTGCTGGAAGCTCCAGGAGGGCAGTTGTGGATCTGCTCCTGCTTCCTTGCTTAGCCTGGGTTATAATGTGCTGTGAATATTTAGAGAATTAACTAATAATCAGTTTAAGAAATAATCTTGTCTGGTTTTTCTCTTAGAAATTCTTAGATTTGGGAGTCTTTGAGCTGAGTTTTCTCCATCTTGGCTGTGGCCCTTGACATTACCAGATCCATCCCACTGTTAAAGCATCTTCTCAGATTGTTGTTTTAAGTGAGTTGCATTTTGTTTCTGTTCCCTGAAATTAAACTATGAAGCCTTAAAAATGTGCCTAATTTTCTAGGACATTATAGTGATTTCTGAGTAATTCAGTCAGAAGTTCCATCTTTGATTTCAGTGTATTAGCCCTTTGCTTAAGTGTAAAAATTTCAGAGAGGCCTTTTTTAGTATAGTGAATGTTTGAATTCTTTGGGGGCAGATTACAGACTAATGAGCCCATAAAATATATGTGCTTTATGCAGGTACTTTTATTCTCACAGGAAGAATGTGTGCCTGTTCTATTTTAGGGAGTATCAGGAACTGTGGTATTTCCTCTTCCCAACTTCTAATCTGTTTGTCATTCTAAATATATGTTCCTTTAGATTAATTGAAATCTTGGGAATTGAGTGTTGTGCCAAGCAATTGTTGTAGACGCCTAATTAGAATCTGTTGTCTTTTTCTTAACTGTGACTTTTGAAGTCCTGTCCAACATCAGTAGCTGGGATCTTGCAGAATGAGGGGATTTGATATTTTTATTTCCTGTTCTAATTGGTTGATACCTGAACCCAATAAGCTGCTCCCATGTAAGATAATTGTATCTTCCAGCATTCTCTCATAAGCTCTGGGCACATGCTATGTGAAGGATGGAATCTGTGACTCTGAAATCTTAAATCAAGTTCCTTTTGTCTTTTGTCAGTCTCCTTGCAGCAAAAACTCTTCAGGCAAACTAACAGACGCCCGTAAGCATCTGTTTTATAGGTCACTGGAACATGTACAGGCCTAGGTGCTCAAGTCAAATTGCAGGTACTACTACCTTTACATTTCCTTTGTGGACTTTAGAGATGCAGGACTTTAGGTTGACTTTACATTGTCCACAACTGACAACACATACATTCTTAGCAGTCCTGGCTGCTCCTGTTTGCTTCTGTGGGCAGACGTTGTGTATATCAGTTACTGTTTTATGCTTTTATGTTGGAAGTTGAATAAAACCTTTTAGTAGGTGAGTTTTTCATGTACTTTTGCAGAAATGTGAGAAAACCTTGCCTCTACACATTCTTCTGGTTTGTAGGGCAGGTACAGAGGAAGACTTGAAATCACATACCCAAAGCTGAGAATCTGCACCTATATTATTAAGTGGTATATCCGGAAAGACTCCAGAAAGGTGCTAATGCTTATAGAAAGTGTGTGGTTCTTCTCTAAGGGTGACTTGGGATACTGAGGCCCCTTGCCTTCCTCTCACAGCTCGCAGAAGCAGGCTCCTCCAAGGAGACCCTGGATTGGAGGACAGTTGAAATGGTGGTGGTGGGAGCATGTGGTGGAAAATAACAAGTGGTGGCAGAAGGCATGCCCCCATTTCTCCTGTTAGAAATGCTGGTGGGGCCGTGACTTGCAGACATCCTGTAGACAGCATGTGCCTGTGACTTGGGGGTGAGAGTAAGCTGGAGCGAGGTGAGACTCCACCACCACAGCCCCAGCGCTGCAGCTGCCAGCGCGCCCCCTTAAAGCTGGGTGCAGCCTTCCCAGCCACAGGCCTGGAGACCGGCCGCCACACCGCTGGCTCCTGTTTCACGTTTCATGCTGTAGTATTTATAGTGCAGTGCAAAAGCGAAGGACACAAGAACGTTTTAGGATCCTTTTCAGAGAAACAGTTAAATTGGGAGCATAAATCTTCATCTGAGTGAAACCTGATCCTGTATTATCCCTTGAAGTTACCTGGATCACCAGAGTTTTACTCTAGATGTAAAATTCGGGAGGAAGGGACTGAGAGCCTGGTTTGGATTTCTAAGGAAGGACTATATGTAGTCCTGTATGTAGCTTAAAATGCAAAGTACTGACAGCAGTAGGAGCTTAAGCATTCAAACAAAACCAAAGAAGGTATAGAATTTAAGAGCCAGAAAGGGCCTTAGATCTTCTGGTCAACTGTAAGTTTACTACCAAAGAAACCAAGCCCCAGAGGTGTTTTCATTTGCCTAAGAATTCAGTAGTTCCAGACTGGCATTTTAACTATGATTTGCTAATTCCTAACTGCAGGGCTCTGCGCTCCACTCTGGAACAGCAAGGGATCCGTGGGGTTCACTGCTGTGTCTCCATAGAACAGTGCCCAGCCCACAGTAGACATTCAGATATTTATTGACTAAGTGAATATGTAGGAATTTTGAGAACTTAAGATTGCACCTTAACTATAAGATAGTACTTATAAAATTTGAGAGAATATGCAGTAATTGTGAGTTTCGTTTCTTGTAAACATTAGAGCATGTTACTATTAGAGCCCAACAGTGAAGCCTGATATTAACCAGGTGGGCAAACAAAGATGCGGAGTCTTACTAGCTTGGCACTTTTCAGAGCCCAGTGTCACTAGATTTTTTTTAACATTCATTCTGTTCATTGTGCTGGGATCTGCTGTCAAAGTTTTATATTTTGTATTTGAAAACATGTATACTGTAAAATCCAACATTTATTGTCCACATTGTTTGCTATTTTTCTCGATATGTTTTATCAATAGTTTCACTGTTTTTGAAACTTAGAGCTGTATAGGGATTTGATTGTTCAAAAACAAATCTTGCTAACTATTAGGTTTAGGGGATTGTCACTTTCGAATGCTGCTGGTGGGTATTTTCAATTGTTACAACTTTCCAGGAGGGTAATTTTGCATTACTCATCGAAAGCCTCAAAAATGTGCCATGTCCCTTAGTCAGGCATTTCCACCACTAGGAATTTAAACTAAGGGGAAAAAAAAATAAAGCCTGTGTATGGAGACCAATCTATAGCAGTGGTTCTCGCCTACATAGGCATTTGGGCCCCGTGTTCCTGTCAGCCGCTTTCTCCTGGCACAGTGATTCTTCCCTTGATGGGAAGCCCACGTCGTGGGGTATCTCAAAATTGGGCAGGGGAGTTCTCTCCCAAATTAGGAAAAAACCTCATCTCCAAATTCTGGTGACCGCCATGAAAAGTACACCAAAAAACCCAACCTCTAATTTGCAAAAATGATTTTTGCAGCTTTGTTTATGATAGTTATAAACTAGAAACAACTTAAATGCTCAATAATAGGGATATTGATTACATAAATTGTGACATACACCTGTAATGGAAAACCCTTTCTTCATTGACACTGAGGTAAGGGAAGTATTTATTGATGTAGAAAGATATTCTGAGTTTGTAAACTGAAAAAGCAGACTTGCAAAACAGTATGTGAAACTTGATCTAGGAGTGTTTTTTTTGGTCTTGGAGAAAGAGGCAGAGAGAGAGCTCAAGCAAGCGAGTCAGAGCCTCAGTTTTCTACCTGTTATGTAGGAAAATGCCAGGGAGACTATACACCAAATGCTATAATGTGTTTTGTGTTGAAAGTACAGGTGACTACTCTTTATAGAGTCTAGCGGGCTACAGTCCATAGGGGTCGCCAAAGAGTCAGACAAGACTTAACGACTAAACAACAACCATTTTTGGTTTCCTGGATTTCCAACATTTAAAGCATATTTTGTAGTGAAGGGAATGAGAACAGATTCCCTTTTTGATCTACTGGTTGTATGAACTTGAGCACTTTCTGTGTCTGATTTCTTACCTGTAAAAGGGAATAATAATATCCAGCTCATGGTGCCCACAGCTAGTATGTGTTAGGTAAATGCTACCTTGGCTTCACAATTCTGTTATGGTTAAGGCCAGTATTCCTACTAAGACAGATTTCTAAGCAGAATAACTTATATCAACTCTTGTAAGAAGCATTTTAAGGCATTCTGATGAAATATTTCATTGCTTCTGGTCACTGGGAAATACTTTGTTGAGTTATTATTTACTTTAAAACTGCAGTGCTTTCCATTGCCAAGAGATTTTATTTTGAGTCAAAAGCTTTTTTTCCCCTTTTGTTATCGACTTTAACAATCCTGTATGATAAGTTCTTGAATGTCAGGGTCCAATCGCTTTTACTCATAGAGTTGTTAAAATGAAATGTGATTCATTCATTCAGCAACTGTTGAGGGTTTTTTCCCCCCAGTCAGTGGGTAGGCATCAAATAGGCAGCAGTGCCCAGGGCAGACACGCCCTCACTACTTGAATGGCATGGAAAGTGACCAGGGCAGTCCAGGGCCAGGAGGCATACCTACTCAGTAAGCCTGTGTTACCACGGCTGACAGTCAAGTGGGCCTCATTTCCTCTCCTGCAATTTTGAAAGAAACTATGTTGTGATGTTACTTTTCAGTGAACACAGCCATTGCCTCCTGCTTGATCCACCAAGTACATGAGGTGCTGACTAGGTTATTTCACCTTGACATTCTCTGATGATTTAGTGATGACTTGTGTTAAACATCTGTTAGAATATCCTGGGCTAAGAGTCTTAAAATTGCTACTGTGTATCTTCTGTGAAGGACATGCCTTTTTGAGATTATTTTATGTAAAATTACTGAAATAGGTTCCTACTCATGAATTTAGGATGGATGGATATCCATGGATATACCATTTGAAAAATTCTAGCACATGGTCTCACTGAGGATGAGGCAATAAAACCTGCGGTTTAAAGTGAGGTTTCCATTTGACAGTTATATCAAAATACATTAATTTTGTAATTTGTTTTTTGAGTCAAGACAGTTCTTTTAAAGTTGGTAGCAGCTGTAAATATTTTGATATAAAATAAACCCTCAGTGTTCATGAAAAATGTCTCAGGACCTTTTGACAAAATATTGACCTTGCATTTCATTTTTCTCATATAGCCTAATAAGATAAGATGGTATCATAAATCACTTTTTTCTTATTCCTGTGGAGAATGCATGTAGAAGTCATGTCACAGATTGGCGCCACTCGCAAAGCTGACATTTTATTCCTTCTTTATCTCACATTTTTTTCCATCTATACCTCTGCTTTCCATGGCCCACTCTGCTCCCCTGGCCTCTGCTGGAACCAGCAATTGGCTTTCTTGTTTTTATTAGGGTTGGGGGTTCCCTTGTCACAAATACTCTTTACCTGTATTGAGATATACTGAGTATGTAATAGTAAATGGAGAGCAACAAAGCTGTGTTGACCTGTAGACATTAGACTGTTGGCTCTGTTGACTGGGTGTAGAGTTTAGCCAACTCACTGTTTTCTCAAATGCCAGCTTCAATAAATTACAACTGTGTTTTGGAACTTTTCAGTTCACAAATCGTCAAAGTTGTGATTGCTGTACTCATGCATTCCATGGGCTGCATTGCTGGGATCAAACTCTAATGCTTACAGCGACAGAAGAGGTCACAGATGTTGCTGAGTGGGTGTGATCTGCCTTTTGTCTTTATGCTTTTGATAAAAGCCATAAGAAATATTTGATATTTTTACTTTCTTCTTAATTCTGCTGCATGGTAGACAACACTGGATGCTTGGCAACTGAAATTTGTCTCAGTTTGGGGAATCCATAAGGAAAGACACTGAGGAGGGTTGGATCAGGAGTAGTGTGAGCTGAGTTTTGAAGGACAAGTTGGTGTTTGTTAAGTGGATAAGGAAGAGTGGAGTGGGAAAGACATTCTGGGTAGAGGGTAAGGTGTTCAATGACACAGAGGACAGAAGAGCCTGGTGCTTTTGCTGGAACTTGAATATAGGGCCAGTGCGGGCAAAGGCCTGAAGTTAGCTTGGAACAGCAGAGAGCCTCCTGCCATGATGACAGCTGGCACCTTCTCCAAGGCCAGGGAGAGCCAGGGCAGATTTCAGGGATGTGAGACCAGTGCTTCGAGGGTGACGCCAGGTTGTGTCAGGGAGGCCTGGGAATCCAGCAACCTGGAATCCAGGAATCCAGCGACCTGGCAGGAGTGTAGACCAAAGGGAAGATGCCCCAACAGGGCCCCAGCCAGGCCTGGCCCTAGAAATTTGTCTTTATTTTCCTAATAATGTTGAGGCAGTGTTTCCTAATAATGAAATGTGCAGCAGTAATGACTCTGTTCTCCCCAGGCTCAATCTTCTTCTTCTCTTAAACTTCTAGTCAGTGACTAAGTCGTGTCTGACTCTTGGCGAGCCCGGGGAGTGCAGCACGCCAGGTTTCCCTGTCCTTCACTCTCTCCCAGAGTTTGCTAGTCAGTGAAGGCGTTCAGTGTGTTTAATCTGCTGATGCCTTACCCTTACAAGTTTAAAAGCTCAAGTGATCCTCAGTGTGGGTGATTAGAAAACGGAGTAGGTGAAGTGGAAGTGAGGAGGTCGCCACTTAAGCTAAAGGTGTTGGTGAAAAGGCAAAAACTTTCAGTTATAGGATGGAGTCTGGGAATTGATAGTTAATACTACTGTACAGTATAGTATACCTGGAATTTGTTACGAGAGTAAATCCTAAGCATTTTTGCTACACCCAGAAGAGAAGACCGCTGTGAGGTGACATGAGCTTGGTTGTGGTAATCATTTCACATTGTACACATATACATATTGAATCATCACGTTGTGTACTTCACATCCATACAGTTTTGTTTGTCAAATTATATCCCAGTAAAGCTGGGGGAAAAATAGGGAGTAGATTGCACCAGTGGAGAGAAAAGATACGAATACTTAGAGTATGGTTTATATTGAAGTAAGAATTTATAATAATTTGGACAGTAATAAAGATAACAATAATAGCTTATATTTTATATTAATAATACTTTAATGTTAGATTATCTACTTATTTTTAGACTAAAAATGAATCCCTCAATTTTAATACCACAAGAGGACAAGATTTCAGACATTATGATAAAATAAGCAGACGGTAGAGTTATCCCTCTTCTTGTTATTTTGGCAGTTCTATTACATTATTGGCCCACTTCATCAACCAGTGGTTTTTTGGTTTTGTTTTTTCCACATGTTGCTGTTAAGTCACATCTCCTCCAAACTGTACAATTTTTATGTGTTACTGTCATTACCACCATCATTTTATTTGAAACCCTGAAATTATTAATGCTAAATTTATCTTATTGAATTAGTTTGTTAAATTAATTATAAGAATCTTCATTATTGCATCCAGTATATTTGTTATTTTGCCCATTTTTTGGTCCACAAATTTGATGAATATGATTCCTGTATCATCTTCCATTTCATTAATGAAAATGTCAAGGAAAACAGAAGTCTGCCACATCTTTCCATAATCTTCATCTAGCCTGGCATCATAGATTAATTAGCACCCCTTGGGTAGGACTGATCACGTTGGGAAAGAGCCCTCGTCCCTCTTTGTATACAACCTGTATCCCTCCGTCTTGCTCATAAACACCTTTCAGATATCAGGAAAGGTCTTTTCAGAGCCAAACCCTTTGTGTCCGATTCTGACACTGGCTTTTCCAACTCATTGGCCTCGTCAAGTAAGGGGTTAGGTGGGGCTGGATTGCATTGAATTAGGGCTCCTTGCCTAATGTGTTTTGTAATCTTATCCGGGATCAACGTCAAGCTTGGGTGTCTCTGGCCGATAGTATCTGCTGTCCTGATGAATGCCCCTTTCCAGGATAGTTTTGACAAATGCCAATTATTTCAGGATCTGTTTGTCACACTCTGTTCCACCTTATGTAGAAGACGCAAGTGTAACGTTAGGTAAGTGCTGTGCTTCCTCATGCTCAGAAGACCTTATAACCCTGGTCAGATGCTCAAGGTTTTATTTCAGTTTTCATTTGTTTTTTTGACAAGCATTCGTATTCTAAAATGATGCCTGGGATATTAAGATCTGGAATTAAAGAATACAACCAATTGAAAAGGTATTTGAATTCTTTTGGAGAAGGGAGTCTTCAAATTCCAACTCTGAAGAATGTTAAGAAAACATGTAGGCACATTTTGGTCAATATCTGTGCCCTGAAATATATGTCTTCAGTTTATATTTTAGGGTTATTCCACAGCAAGACAAGAATTTTTTTCATGCTGATGCATTCTGAAACAGGTTGCTAACTGGTGCCTTAAGAATTGTAGTTGGCCTGCAAATGTGTTTTGTTTGGCTTACCTACTGATTTTTGAAGAAGGAATTAGTTGCCAACATTTAAAAATAAAGATTTCACATTAAATGGGGGGGGGGGACACCAAAACCCCTGCATTTCTGCCTCTTTGTGAAAACCTTGATGATCTGTGACTCCACCAGACTCTCCTGCCTGGTGGTAATCTGGAAGTAAGGTGCTGACTGGGGGCTGCCCACCACAGCTTTCCCATCCTCACTGCACTCCTGGGGCCAGCGTCGCCCCCTTCATCAGGCTGGCCCTTGTGGTATGTCTCAGTACCTGCTGAGGCGTAGCTGACCAATTGGAAATGTACTTTGAGCTGGAAGGAGAATAGTAAGATGGTAGCTGTTTGCTGTGTTGCCCCCTGACACTGACTGCCTGACCTTTGGCCTGCTGTGATGGTTGGAAGGGCTTAGTAGAGTGAGGGGTATTTCCACCAGGAGCAACGCTCAGCTGACCAGGGTTGGGGAGCAGCATTGCTGTTCACATTCTAGATCTCCCAGTTCACAGACGTGACAGGGAAGGTATCCCATGAGGAAAACAGCTGTAGGGCCCTGGGTCATAGCTGTGTGATTTTAGAGATATGAAGGGCTTTGTCCAAGGCCCCATGCCTGCTGCCTAGTGAGTGGAATGGGGACTGGAGCCCTGGACCCACTGCCCCACTTCAGTGACTTCTGCTCCACATTTAGTGGAATGGTCTAGACATGAGATTTGTAATCAGACCTGGATCTAAATCCAAGTTCCGCTCCTGACCAGCTGTGTGACCTCGAGCAAATGTCAGAAACCTCTCTGTGCCTCATTTTTCTTGTTATACAAAGAAGGACAAGCATGATATGACCTCCATAATGTTGTTATGGGGAGTAAATCCACTTTTGGATTTGAAGAACTTAAAACAGTGCCTTGCCTTTTGTAAATAATACATAAACAATGCATGATATCTGAAAAATAGTAGTTATGAATTACATATTAAGGTTGACTCAGCTAAACCCACCATTTCACCAGCTCAAAACTATGATATAATTATCAATTTTTTCATTTTAGAGTTTAGAAAGAGCTTTAAGGATAGTTTTATTTCATCTGTTTTTTTTTAAAAATCCTCTAGCAGTATGAGCCAATATTGTTTTTTTAATTCATAAATTTATCTATAGCAGATAGATCCATTCAAAAGCATAGTATTCAGCTTTCTCTTCAGAATGTAAAGAAGTAATTGGGTATCATCAAAATATTGTAAGTCTTTACCCAAGATGCCATTTGGGTGGATTTGTTCAGTTCACTAAATAAAGCATGTATTGCATATAAAGCTCTCTTAGATGCAGGAGTGTTGTTGAGATGAATCTCTGCTCTTAGGTAACTTTTAATGGGGGTGGGAAGGAGGGCAAGAATAATCTTTGAGATACTGGTACGATGTGATAAATGACCAAAGTAGAAATGCGACATGATGCAGCAGGAACATCAGGAGACCATCAGTGTCTTGGAAAGAGCCAGGAGGCAGAGACGCCCCACGGACAGGAGTAGAAGGGCGGTAGATGTGACAGCCTCCAGGCATTCAGCCTAAAGTTTGGATGAATGATGAAACTTACATGGTCATGCTGTTCAGAGCTAGGTGAGACACTGGAAGATGGACTGTGGGAAGCCCCTGCCCAAGACCATGGGATTAGTCAGGTAGTGATGTGGGTGACCTGTGGCAGAGATTCTGATGAGGGCCTGCCAGAGCAGTGGGGGTGGAAGTAGGGGTAGGTTCTAGGGCAAAGAGTCAAGGCATGTTTTGGAGGTAGAACTGGTGAATAGGTGGAAGGAGTGGGGAGAAGTTGAGTGTGACCCAGGAGAGGCTGGTGCTGTGCATGGGAATAGGGCTTGGCAGGGGGTAGGTTTGGAAGAGGAAATGAGTTTAATTCTGCACATGTGGAGTTTTTGAGGAATCTGTGAAATATCTAAGTGGGTATGTAGCATCAAAATATTTTGTCATTCCTCAAAGACCTCATTTGCATGGGTTTCTGCAGATAAGAAGTTGTCCTGCTGCTGCTGCTAAGTCGCTTCAGTCGTGTCCGACTCTGTGCGACCCCATAGATGGCAGCCCACCAGGCTCCCCCGTCCCTGGGATTCTCCAGGCAAGAACACTGGAGTGGGTTGCCATTTCCTTCTCCAATGCATGAAAGTGAAAAGGGAAAGTGGAGTCGCTAAGTCGTGTCTGACTCTTAGTGACCCCATGGACTGCAGCCTACCAGGCTCCTCCGTCCATGGGATTTTCCAGGCAAGAGTACTGGAGTGGGGTGCCATTGCCTTCTCTGAAGAAGTTGTCCAGTCGATGCTTAATCTGTAACTGGGAAGATAACAATTCTGGAAATACATATTTAAAAGTCATTAGTTATGCCATGTCATGCCAGGTTGCTTCAGTTGTGTCCACCTCTGCCACCCTGTGGACCATAGCCTGCCAAGCTCCTTCTGTCCATGGCATTTCCCAGGCAAGAATACTGGAGTGGGTTGTTATGCCCTCCTTCAGTGGATCTTCCTGACCCAGGAATAGAACCCACATCTCTCACGTCTCCTGGACGGGCAGGTGGGTTCTTTACCATTAGCACATTAGTTATGAGTGATGGTTAAAGCCACAAGAATAGAGTATGCTGGTCTGTGAAAGGATATGTGATGAAGGAGCAGTGGGTTAAAGGAGTTCCACGAAGGAAGTTGAGAAGGAATGGAGTCCTAATTGCATCTCAAGTCAGTGGAGGAAGGATTGTGTTATTTAATAACCAGCATTGGGACAAGTAGTAACCTTGGGGAGAGGGGAGAGCTGGGTTCCTGGCCCTTACTGTTCACCACAGTTAATTTCATATGGATTCAAGTCTAAAATGTTAAAAGTCTTAATTATACTTGAAGACAGTGACAAAGATTAGATATTTCACGGACTTCTCAAAGGTGATGATTTATAGAATCTTTGCATGAGAAAGAAGTTTACAATCAAAAACTATAAAGAACAGAATTGAGAAGTCTGAAAGTCAAACAGAAACTTCACTGAAAAGAAAGAAAGCAAACGGGGATTTATATTTGCAATGTATATAACAGAGTTAATGTGCATATTGTGATATTTCTTTCTAATTGAGCAGTAAGGAATAATGCCTAATTAAAAAGAGAGGCAAAACATAGAACAAGCGGTTTGCAAATAAAGCATTGTAAATCACCAGAAAACATAGAAAAATGTATTTTGATTACATAAGCAAGGAAATGAGATTTTTGGCTAAGAGTTGGAAGAGATTAAAATTTTTTAAAAAAGAAGAGAGAACCCTTGATACAGCAAGAGTGTGGGCAAGCATGGACTGGGAAATGGAGCTGCTCCTGGTTCTTTCTGAAGGTGAGCTTGTATCATGCTTTCTTGCATGTTGAAGATCTCTTGACATGTTTTTGAACAAGAAGGAATGTTCTTCGGGTTGTTTCTTTACTGTAGTAGTAGAGTGTTTCGGGGAGAACAAGTTTATTTGTCTGATAGATGCTCGTTGACATTTCTTGAAGGCTGTTGAAGTCACTCCTGTTATGGCTGAGCTGAGGTGAGATTTAAGTGGATGAATGTCTCTCTTCAGTGGAGTAGAGCTTCCAGGGGCCTCTGAAGCTTGGGAAGCGTTGGGGTGTAGAGAATGTCGGTGGGTGGAAGGGGCCATTCCCTAGAGTCACGGTTTGGGAGGAGACCTGAGGCCTATGGAAGTGTGGAGGTTCATTCTGCCAGGCAGAACAAGGCCCTGCCTGATGCTGGAGCAGTGGGAACCTTCAAAGCATTTTAGGCACTGGAACGACGTGCTCAAATTTGTTGTGCTGAAATTGATAAGGAACAGGCTGTTGAATTAACAGGGAAGTTCTTGCTGGAATGAAGATGACCAAAAGTGACAGGAATGTCAGGATCCGAAGAAATGAAACATCAGGATGAGAGTGTATAAAAAATTCCTAGGAAATTCAGAAAAACAGCAGCTAGATTCTTATACAACATAGTAAAGCTTGAATTTCAGCATCACTCTCCCGCACGCAGAAAGCAGGCTAAAATAAGATACTGGAATTTCCTGAGCACTTCAGCTGTCCTGTAATGCAAATTCCAAATTTTCTTGGTCTATAGTGTCCTTAGTGTTACATTGACATTGTTATAGTGCCCCCAGGTCAAAAGCAATACCTTACAGTTCTTTTTATGAATTTGGTAGGTCCTGACAACTTAGCAAGTGTTGTGACCTGACACTTGAAGTAGCAGCTTGAAAAAATAATGCATATCAACCTAAAAGAAATAATATCTTTATTCTTTAAAAGTCATATGTATGAATCTGCTGTGTACTGCATAACTTCTCAAAACTTGGGAATAGATTGGGCACTGCCAGCCTCATTTCCATGCCTCTCCATTGATCTTGGGTGGTACTTAAGCTTCATCACAGCATCCAACAAGCCTTCCCTCTGGCTCTACAAAGATAGGATGCCATTGAGAGGACTGTGGCATGACCGAGTGTTCAGACTGAACTACACTGAACTGAAGGTCCTCACAGTGTTGGACAGATGTCACTTTGTTACCTCTGAAAATTTAAACTGTAATGTCGTACCCGAGTTCTTGGGGCACCTGAGTGCACGGTGTGGGAACCACAGCTCCAGCTTATGTTCCCAGTGTTCATAGTACATGAGTTAGTATGGAGCCAGCAGCCAGAGCATAGCGTGCAGACATACACGTGTTCACGCACCCCTTGGTGTTCCTTCACCAATCGGCTGGCTGGAATTTTGAGTGTCTGCTCAATGCCAGGCAGTGTGCTCTGCCAAGGCGGGAGTAGGGGGCCGTGGCTTACAGTGAAGAGAGAGAGAGTGTTTTCTCTCAAGGAGCATGTAGTCTGTGGGAAGAATTACAGAATGGGGAAGGGGTCAGCAGATTTTCTAGAAGGGGCCAGGTGGTCATTATTTTAGGCTTGGCCACGCAAGTCTCTGTGGGAGCTGTTCAGTCCCAGTGCAGTGATATGATGTGATGGGCGCTGTGTACACAAATGGGCTTGGCTCTGTATAGTGAAACTTTATTGCTAAAAGACGAGGTGGGTCCTGTCTGGCCCAGAGGCCAGAGTTTGTGCAGCCCCTGTCGTAGAGATGGAATCACCGTCATGGAAGCAGGAGGAGGAGCAGCAGGCCTTCAGGGAATCCCGGGAGGGGTCACGGAGGTGATGGTGAGCTCATCCTGCTGCCCAGCAGGAGGCTCCCAGGTGAACTGAGCAGAGGGTGGCAGAGAGGAGTACAGAGGGAACACCAGGCAGAAGGGAAAATGCACAAATAGACAGCGTCATGAAGGGGTCTGGGCAGCTAGGGGAACGGAATCCATCTTAGTGTGACCTGGAAAGAGATCAGAGGGTAAATTCCACCTGCTAATGCAGGAGACATTGGTTTGATCCCTGGGAGGGGAGGATTCCGCTGTGGAAGGGAATGGCAACCCACTCCAGTATTCTTGCCTGGAGAATGCAATAGACAGATGAGCCTGACGGGCTGCAATCCATAGTGTGGCAGAGTCGGACACGACTTAGTGACTAAACAACAACAGACAGCATCCTCTAATAGCCTCCAAAGAACGGTCGCAAGGAAGAAGTATCTTCTGAGATCTGGTATGTCTTTCTAAAATGTATTTTATTCTCTCAGTTAGTATTTGAGTATAGAATTCAAGTGTGGAAATAATTTTCAGTCACCTTTTGGAAGACGGCTTCTAAGCTCTCAGTGTTGAGAAGTCTGTGTTTTCCTCTCCTCACTGCTCCCCCCTTCCCAGTTCAGCCAGGTTGAGGTTTCCCATGGGTGCATCTCGTTTTACTTAAATCCCTGCACCTGACTTTACTAATACAGTAGAGTCTACCTACCTGCAGTTTCTGTTCCTGGGGAGCCTTCTCCAGAGGGCTGAGCTTGAGGAACTTGAGACCTTGTGAGTAGGGGGTACAAGTGAGAAGTGGAATTGGGAAAGTGGATGATGATCAGAGGGTTTTTTTTTTTTTAATGATTTTTATCTTCCCTAATAGATAACAGTAAGAAAAGGGACATTGGGAGGATGGGAGCCAGCAGTAGGACACTGCCTTCCATCCAGTTTCCCTTGCTCGGGGTGACCATGCAGACACCGCCTCTCCTGCAGACTCAGCCACCTGCCTGCACATGTGTTTCTCTGTCTTACGGTTAAGCGGCTTTCTCCTTCAAGTGTCTCATGCTTGATGAGTTACTGACAGGGGAGTTATCTCACTGTGATGACAAGGATAGGAGCTCAGGGTAAACATGCTTTGGGTTTTTACTCACCTCCCCCCACCTAAGCTGTCTCAGGGCAGGATAGACTTGCATCAGCCAAATGCACTCAGTCACTCTCTGTCACATCCCCACCCCCTCTCTGCCCCCCTGTCACCCCTTCACCCCCTGAAAAGAAAAAAACAAAAAAAACAAGCTGTCACAACTAAACAGAGTTTATCAGGACTGCAGTTCCTGGTGCTCTTTTGCCTTTAGCTTTGCTTTTCTCTATTTTTTTCTCTAACTGTCCTCAGCAGAAAGATCTGGGACCTCACGCATCCTGGAGGCAGAGCTCTCAGAGCCTAGGAGAATGAAAACAGCACCTGTGTGGAGCTTTCGCGGGAGGGGCCGAGCTCTGCACCCCGGCTCTCAGGATACACACTCAGGGCCGATATATTTAAAGACATGGGAACAAACAAGCAAAGGATAGATTTTTTTTTTTTTTAGGTCAGCAGTTTTATAAATTGATTCTGCGTTATCAGTTTTCCTAAACAGAAGGATTTATTGACATTTTGGAATCCTTTAAGGTAATTACATCACTCAAAAGACACTCTGGTAGCCCTTGGGCAGCCCAAAGACATAGCTCGTTTGGCTTTTCGTTATTGTTCAGTCAGTAAGTTGTATCCCGATTCTTTGCAACCCCATGGACTGCAGCACTCTAGGCTTCCCTGTCCTTCACTGTCTCCCAGTTTGCTCAAACCTGTGTGCATTGAGTTGGTGATGCCATCCATCCATCTCATCTTCTGTCGCCCCCTTCTTCTGCTGCCCTCAATCTTTCCTAGCATCAGGGCCTTTTCTGACGAGTCCACTGTTTGGCCTTTAGGATGTTTGAAAAATATGAATGAGCTGCTTATGCTTAAAAATTTGAGTATTTCATGTAAAATCCCAGATTTCTACCTACTCTTGAAAAAGAAGAAAATCTGGCAAAACAAGGCCCGTAGCTGCCACTTTTCAAGCAGGTGGCTCTCCCCCATGCAAGGACACAGGGCTCTAGTTGGCACCTGCCTGTGTGATTTCTTCCCTCTTACCCCTTTGGCATTTACATTTGTGTTCTTCTATGTGTCGAGAGACAGCTTGCCTAGTTTTGAAAATTAGCTCCTGAAATTCAATAAAAGGTATGCTTTCCTCTAAGGAATAAGGCATTGGTGGAAAAAAGCAAGTTCTGACAGTGTATCTGTCAGGAGGGAGTCGAGACAAGTTTCCTGTGTCCTCATTTTCCTGTCCACTGGAAAGCTCTGTTCATGTGTTGCTCCAGCCTCCAGTCAGTCCCTTTGGTAGAGAAGTCAGATACTTTATGAGCATATTGATACTGTATGGCCTAAATGTCTTTCTCAAGGTTTTCTGTGTAATGTTGTAACAAGAAAGTCCTTTTTATCATCTTGGCTATTTTCAGTTAAGCCAGCCTTGGTGACAGTGACTTTGATTCTTCTGTTCCTGAGCACCCCGACCCTGACGCGCTCAGACCTGCTCAGTGGAGTCCCTGATGGGACTGTTGGCACAGTGTGCTTGTGCCAGCCCACAGGAACGGAGTGTCCCCACCTGACTTGGGGGAACCTCTCATGGAGACCCTGGGCAGAGCTTGCCTCCATGCCGCCCTGGTTGAGGCTGGAGCCAGGAGGGGAACCTCTCATGGAGACCCTGGGCAGAGCTTGCCTCCATGCCGCCCTGGTTGAGGCTGGAGCCAGGAGGGGAATCTCTCATGGAGACCCTGGGCAGAGCTTGCCTCCAGGCACCCTGGTTGAGGCTGAAGCCAGGAGGGATCGAGTGATTTGCACTCAGTCATGCCATCATTAGTAATGGAGCCAGTCTTAAGTCCACAGCACCCCCATCCAGAGCTGTCCTCAGCCGCCTCCATCCCCCACCTGCCACTTCATGGGACACTCTCCTCTTTTCTAGAACAAATATAATCTTGTAGTGAGGGATTGTTTTATTTCAAGATAATGTATAGACACTCTGTGAATATGGGTTGTGATTGTTTTAGTCATGGTATGGTCATGTTGGGTCTCTTTATTCAGCTATTCCTGTACACGCCACCTAACTTTAGCAATTGGCATTTTAGACATTCCATGAATACATTTTCATTCTAATAAGTAAACTCAGCAACCCTGTGATTGGTTAGGAAGTTATTCACCCAGAAACTAATGGCGAACTCGTGAATTGTATGCTTGTCCCTCGTATTTGTTTGGTTAAGACTCTGTGTTACAGTGCTCAGCAGTTAACAGGTGGCATCTTGTCATTTGCTTTCACTGAGAAATGTGTTTCTTGAATTCTCTCATTAGTAGGCTCCAGTTTTTCAGATGTTCAATCACTGTGTTTTTTTCCCCCAGTTTCCTGTTGCTCATATCTCTTCTCACATTTTTCTGTCTTTTGTTTATTCTGAAAGATTACTCAATATTTTATCTTTCATTAGAAGTCTTTTAATATCAGCCAATGTATGTAATGTGTAAGAGCTATTTTTGTTTCTGATTATTCCTTTTTTATTGCATCCTCTTCTTGTTTTTATGACTGTGCCATGCCTACGTAGAGAATACTATTTAGAGGTGGTTTTCTGTTTGTTTTGTGTGTGTATGTGTGTTTCTAGTTTTCCTGTTTCTCATATTATCCGTATTTCCTCTGGGAGTAATTTTTATTTTCCTTTTGGTGATACTTTTTATCCTGAATTTCTTGTTAATGATTTAGTCTTTGCTTATATGTTTTATGATCCTTAGTTGTCCATCCCAATATACAAATGAGGTAATATTAGGTCTGACAAGGAATTTTCAGCACACTTTGAGGACTTCTTGGCTGGCAAGTTTCATTCAGTAACAGTGGACGGGAACATCATTACTCAGAGGAATGCATCAGGGTCAGTTGTGAAAGGCTTTCCTCTGACAGCCATGTCTTTGTTAGTGCTTTGTGTCCTCAACATTTCTTTGATGTTCTGCAGGGAGGACACTTCTGTTGGGAGTGGGGCATAGGAGCATGTCAAAGTTGACTTCTGTAACAGATCTTGGAATCCTTGAGCTCCGGCTCCATGAATCACTGCCTCCATCTTCATGCAGGCAGAGAGAACTTAAATGGTACCACTGTCCATCCAAGAGGGCTTCCCTGATATCTCAGCTGGTAAAGAATCCACCTGTAATACAGGAGACCCCGGTTCGATTCCTGGGTTGGGAAGATTTCCTGGAGAAGTGATAGGCTACCCACTCCAGTATTCTTAGGCTTCCTAGGTAGCTCAGTTGGTAAAGAATCTCCCTTCAGTGTGGGAGACCTGGGTTCAATCCCTGGGTCGGGGAGTTCCCCTGGAGTAGGACATGGTAACCCACTTCAGTATTCTTGCTTGGAAAATCCCCATGGACAGGGGAGCCTGGCAGGCTACAGTCATGGGGTCATGAAGAGTCAGACACGACTGAGCAACTAAGCACAGCACATCCATCCAGGGACTCCCAGGTGGCTCAGTGGTAGGGAATTTGCCTGCCAGTGCAGGAGACATGGGTTCGATCCCTGGGCTGGAAAGATCCCCTGGAGTAGAACATTGCAACGCACTCCAGTGTTCTTGCCTGGGAAGTCCCATGGATGGAGGAGCCTGGCAGGCTGCAGTCCATGGGGTCACAAAGAATCACACATGACTGACTAAGCATGCACTATCCATCCAGTGTTATTTTTCCACCAAATATAGTAGTCATTTTTGACTTCCCTCTTCACCTTACATAATATTCAAAATACACTTATAGCACTTATATGTCGTTGGCACTATTCCAAGTGATTTGCATACATTTACAATTTAATCTTCACAACAGACTTGAAAGATACGGTTATCATCCCCACTTTACCGATGGGGAAACTGAAGCATAGAGTGGTTCAGGTTACACAGTAGGTACAGAGCTGTGATTCAGAACCTGTCTGTTTTTAACCACCACCCTGCCCTGCCTATAATGGCTTGTAAGGTCCCCCATCTCTAGAACAGATCCTGAATCTGACGGCCTCTCACCACCTCCTTTTAGAACCCTAGTCCTCACCACTGATTATCTTATTTGGACGTTGGTTCCCCAGCCTCTGTTCTCCCCTAGAGTCTGTGCTCCATGTAGAAGCGAGAGAAATCGTCCCAAAGTGCACATCGAATCGTGGATCTCCCCTGATGAAAACACTCGAGTGGCTTATATCTCGACCCCATAAAAGCTCATGTCCTTTAGATGACCTCAGGCTCTCTGTGGCCTGACCAGCCCATGTCCTCTCAGCCCCTCTTCCTGACCTTTGAACTTGGTGAGCTGTCCTCATCTTAGGGTCCTTGTATTTGCTCTTGCCTTCTTTCCCTGATCTTATCATGGCACGCTTCTGGTCAGTCACAATCCAGCCCAGAGAAGAGACCATCATTCACACACTTCCATGCACATCGACTTACTCTGGTTTTTAGAGTTTGTATCAGGGCCTTAAATTTCTTCCTTGTTTACTTGTGTATCTCCAGAACTAGCATCTAAGGTCCTCGATGGCAGGGACTTTGTCTGGCTCAGTTTCTGGTGTCTAGAGGGGGACCTGGTGCTGGGTGGGCTGACAGGCACCTCTGGGAGCTCTCGGGTTGGACAGCGCCTCCCTCTGATGCAGCTCCTCCCTGCTGCTCACCAGGGCGTCACTGTTCGTCCTGTGCTTTCAGCTTTCAGCAGATACGGGTTGAAATCGCGTTTACCATCAGTCCCTTCCCGGCTGGAGCTGTTGGAGCGGTCATTACGTTTCAGTCATTTGTGTGGTGTTGGCAGTGTTTCTGTCACATCTGCAGTCCCCCATATGTGACTAATGACCCTACTATTTTCTTTAAACTGTTTAAAAGTACATGAAATAGAAACTTAACATCACAGTGTACATGGAAAAGAAAGCCAGTATTCTCGTAAATAAGTGACTGTAAAAGTTAATATATACTAATTAAAAATGCCATTTCATGTATCACTTAAAATTGTCAAGACCTCAGTTTTAGGCGCTGCTTTTCTCTATTCTAGCAGTACTGAGGGTTGATAAATATGTGCTCTGTTGTAATCTTGAACTTGAAGCCTATCATTTGAAAATTGGCTCTATAACAGCTCCCGGAGCAGCAGCTGTGTCCGACTGGCACGTTCCCCCAAAGCCAGGCCAGCTGAGTCTAGTTGTCGCTCCATGGCTTTAATGCACAGCAGGTTTTGGTATTTGTCAGTATCCATTTTCAGTGTTGATGTGCACAGGATAAGGAGTGTCTTGAACCAGTTTGAACACCATTTGAAATTCTTCTCCTTATGCAGAACTGATTGCAGCGCACAGGTGATGGACATTTCTTTATGTGTGAAACGACCATCCTGGCTGGTGGACCGCAAAAGAATGAGGATGGCTTCAAATTCCCAGTGGCTCTTATTAACAGCTGTGCTTCTGTATTTAACAAATCAAGTAAACAGCCAGAAAAAAAGTAAGTGCATCAGAGTCAGAGAAGATGAACTGATTGCAGTGTTATTACTGTTTGGATTAGGAAGTGATCTTGAGTCTATATTGAACCCTTCAGGTTGTGGTTAAACTTCATTTCTTTGTCATGTTTTAAAACATACTTTTGATTTCTTTTAAAAAGGCCCATAAAGAGATAGATCTAAATATTCTTTCTTCTTTAAAAAAGTAAGGTACGACTTCCTGTTAGAATGAAATAAAATTCAGCCTTTTAGGATAAAGTTCTATTAGTTTTGACAAATGCATACAGTCATGTAACCACCTGCACAATCAAGACTCAGGGCAGATCCATCATTCCAGAAAATGCCCCTGCTCCTCTGCTGCGAGCCCCTCCCTTCCCCACCTCCAGCCGACACTGGTCTATTTTCTGTCTGTAATTTTGCCTTTCAGAATGTCACATAAGTGAAATCCAAATATCTACTTTAAATTTTATATTATTCATTTTCGTCTTATTTAAAAGCATTAAGAATGTTTGTAGGTGTTACCTAGCTTACTGTACAAAGAACATTTTCATCCTCTGCCTCTGAGCTTAGTTTTTATATTATTTTCATAATTAAACATACCTTTTTTCCCCCAAATTACTATTAAATAACATTGTTATGTTACTAATGATTTATAATATGTTTCTGATGTTTTTGTTTTCTATCTTATAGCTTTATAATTTATTGCTATAGTGAATATCATACCAATAATGTGTAAAAATTAAGGAAGAAGCCTTTTTAATAGATATTTATATGGAGACTCTGAGATAGAATACCTCTTTTCACACTCTGGTGGCTTTCCCTCCTTCTCTTTTCTCCCTTCTTCCGTTTTTCCTCCCTATTTCCCTCCTTCTGTCCTCTCCTTTTTTTCTTTTCCATTGTCTTTTTAGAATGACAGTTCTTCATTGTATGGTGTTTATGTACTCCATGAGCCAATGTTGTGTCAGTCAGTACTGTTAGGACTATCATCTTCTGAAGTGCTTGTCACCTTTTAGTTGTTTGCTGCTAAGTCGCTTCAGTCGTGTCTGACTCTGTGCGACCCCAAAAGACGGCAGCCCACCAGGCTCCCCCATCCCTGGGATTCTCCAGGCAAGAACACTGGAGTGGGTTGCCATTTCCTTCTCCAATGCATGCAAGTGAAAAGTGTTTAGGCCTACACAAAATATCTGTTTTCCAGAGACTCAAGTGAGTTTATTACCATGTATATGATATGCTTCATAAAACCTAAAGATTGGCTATGGGATTTCTGTATGGGTGGCAGTCTGGTAACAAGCTGTCAAGCAGTAATAGTTAGGAGTACTCAGAAGCTATGTTTCGGACATGACTGAGCAACTTCACTTTCACTTTTCACTTTCATGCATTGGAGAAGGAAATGGCAACCCACTCCAGGGTTCTTGCCTGGAGAATCCCAGGGTCGGGGGATCCTGGTGGGCTGCCGTCTCTGGGGTTGCACAGAGTCAGACACGACTGAAGTGACTTAGCAGCAGCAGCAGAAGCTATGTTTGTGGTGTAAGAGATACATAGTTTTTATTTTTACTTCGAGTCTTAGAGTTACTTTAAAAAAATTTTTTTTTGTTTTTTTGCAAATGGGGTCACTGTAGATTAAAATTCTCCCAGGCCCTTTCTTGGTCCCTTCATCAAATCAGTACAGTCACTCCCTCTATTTATATGAGTTGCCTGGAAGTGGAATTTTTGAGAGAGGCCTAACCCTTGAGTGGTTGGCCCACTGTCATCAGTTTACTCGCCAGCTTCTTTAAACCAAAGCTACAAAAAAGAAATAGAAAGCCAGTCACCTCCTGGGACTGCAGGTTCATCTCTGCGTACAGAACCTGGGCCCTCTGCAGAGGCGTAGCTTGTGCTTATATCTGGGGATGGTTTGACTTGTTGACCTTTCCAGTGCAGTTAAATTAATATGCATTGTGTGTGTGTGTGTGTTGTTTCTCCTTCTCCAGGTACTCCTCATGATTTGAAGTGTGTAACTAACAATTTAAAAGTGTGGGACTGTTCTTGGAGAGCACTTTTTGGAGCAGGTCATGCTGCTTCTTATGAAGTTTGCATTGAAAAGCGGTAATGGAAATACTTCGGTTAATTTACAATTATAACCTAAAGGTTCCTTGTCTTTAATCTTAGAATATAAAGATTTTATTCTGGAAATTTTTAAAAGAAATTTTAAATCCTAGCCCTGTATTTCCTAAAAAGGTGACTCTTAACTTCAGTCAGGGTGGAAATAAATCCTTCTCTTGGCCATGACTTTGATTCTTTTGTCGTGGGAATTTTGAGTATGGGACACACTTCTCATGGGCTGTGGGTTCTGATAAGCTGTGGGGAAGTTTTACTGGTCTGTCCTAAACCAATGCCTGCCTGTATCAGTGAGGTTCAAGTTTAGATTCCAGTAGAAAATGTCAGTAGTAGCAGTTTAGTAGACAGGCATTTACTCTCACGTAAAAGGTCCAGAGTGAGCAGTTCAGGGCTGACGTGGGTGCACATGGCCACGAGAGACCCAATTTCCTGTTTCCCGTGGTACTCTGCCATCTTGAGTGTGTGATCTCCTGGTTCAAGATGATGCTCCGGCGTGGCTGTCATGTCTGCATTCCAGGAAGCAGGAAGGACAGGAAGGATGATTTTCTTCAGAGACTCCCTGAAGAGATATCTGCCTCCATCTCATTGGCAGAACTTCACCAGTGGCCAAACCTATTTGCGTGAGAGGCTGGGTGATGTGTTCTCAGAGCTGATGGCAATGTGCCTGAGTGAACCTGGGGTAATGTCACTCAGGGGAGGTGGGTGCTAGGAGGCAAGTGGCAGGTTCTGTCACACCACCTTACCCCCTCAGGTGATCTTGCAGTAGCTGCAAGTCCCGGGGCCTGCAGTGGAAGCCCTCAGGGTGTCTGCAGGCCGGAACACTCTGTGTGCTCCTCCCTGACCCCAGCAGGCCTCAGAGCTGTTTAGCAAGGCCAGAGAAGTTCAGTGCAGAGCTCCAGGCACCAGTGTGCTGATGAGTGGTCCTCCTGAAAAGTGACATAAATGTGGATATAAGTACACTCGGGTTTTTCCCCAGTGCATGTAGATTTATCGAGCATTAGTCTAAGTGTTGTGCTCGTTTATCAGCCAAGTTGAGCTTGGTTTTATTGCAGAGACAACCCTCAGGTTTTATATCGTTGTTTTCTGCAATGAAAATAAAGGATTACTCTTGCTTGTGTCTTGTGTCTATCGTGGGGTCATCTGGCATCTCTGCCCCTCGTCCTGCCCTCAGGGACCCAGGCCAGGGGACCCTCATCTTTTAATGCACTGGGATGAGGCAGAAGGGGAGCACGGCCTTTCAGAGCTTCCTTCCTGACATGAGAGATGTGACTTCCACTCAGTTTCTCCATGAACAGTGTCACATGGCCGTGCCTTGCTTCAGAGGAGCAAGGAAGAGCCATCCTCCTTTGAACCCAGAAGGGGAGAATCTGAAAAATCTGGTAAATCACACTAATAACCACCGCAGGCCCCACAGAGAGGAAGTTATCCTGGCCCCAGGAGTTCACAAGAAGCAGATCATAACGATGCTGTGGATTAAGTGCTGATGGAAATTGTCTATGACGGTCTGAGGGAGCACTGACTAAGGAGTATGAGGTCCAGAGAGGCTGTCAGAAGCATGGTTGTGGAGTAGGAATACTCAATTTGCTCAGCAGAAATAGGACAAAAAGCCATTCCAGCCAGGGAGGATATTGGGTACAATGGTATTAATGTGTGAAAAGCCTGATTTATAGAATTCAGGTGGTCTTGTGTTGCTGGCACGTAAAGAAACCTCACAGGTGCGGTTGAGAGGAGGCGAGCTGACCCTTTCAAGTCCTCAGTCCTAAGTGAGTAATGTGAGGAAGCCTGTGCGGAACAGGGCGGGGATGCAGGAGGCACCAAAGCCCTTTTGCTTGAATTAAAGTTTTTATGGAAAGTTAAAAATGTATGTGAATAACAGAGTGTGTAAACATGCCCTGTGAAGATACAAAAGCCCATGGAACCACAGAGGAAAAACTGACTTTTGTCTGAGAGGTAATGGGCGGGAACTAGAAGCTCTTTGAAAGCAGAGCTGATGAGAACGTTTTGTATGACTGAACCATGAGCCAAGACAGAGGAGCAGACAGGCTGAGTTGAAGTCCCAGTGACGGGAACCCTGTGATGGTGGGGTCCACAAGTCGGGGACAGGTGTGTGAGGTGGGGGACAAGCCTGCCCAGAGAAAGTTGGGGTGGGGCTTCAAGGGCATGCTGAAATCCTAAGTTTCTGGAGAGAATCATCTCTGCTTACTCTGTTTACTTTCTGATCCAATCTGGTTAGTTTTACTACCACTACATTGATGGACTTACCACTTTCCTCTCTTTTTTCAGTCTTGAAACGCAATATGACCTGTCATATTTTTGTATACAAAAGAACATAAAGTATTTTTCAGTGCATCTTTTGTCAATCAAGTTTTTATGAAAATTGCACTCAATTTTATCTGCCAATTGAATTTTGATTTCTTATATTTCAGGTCCCGTACTTGTTATCTATTGGAGAAAAATACTACAATCCCACCTCTTTTACCTGGTCATTATGAAATAACAGTACACCCTTTATATGAGTTTGGAAGTTCCAAAAGTAAATTCATACTAAATGAAAAAAACATTTGTAAGTATTTGAAAAGAAAATTGATTTGAAAATATCTCAGAATGGTGCCTTTGTTAATATTGTAGTCCTTTATAGTTGACAGAAATGTACCGTTCTTTGATATCTGTTATACTAATATTCCCACATACCCAGTGATCACACTTCCAACTGTGGAGCACAGGCAAGAGCACGATGAAAGCAGACTCTTCCTCTGGTCAAGCAAACAGATGCTGCAGAGGCTAAGGTCCTTCCCGCAGCTGGAAACTTTTCGCCTCCCCGTCTAGTTTGTTGATTCCTGCATGCCTTTTAGAATTCTTCAGCCGTCTCAAGGAACTAGTCTTTGACCATCCCTGCCCAGAGGAGACCCCATTCCTTTTGGCAGTCTGTATTTCTCTTTTGTGGCATTTCTCACAATTGCATGAATAATTTATTATGTAAGTAGGTGCTCCCTGTGTGTTTCCCTTATAAGAAAATAGGCTCCCCAAGAGCAGAGACTCTGTCTTCTGCCAATAGTGTCTAGTCCAGTGCCTTGCACTTCGCCAGTATCTTTTACAGATGTGTTGACCGAATACCTAGGATATAATGCTTCGAGCTGGGTGGAAGTATGAATAAACCCAGGCATATGGAAATGGAAATTTTTCTGTGTAGTGAGATCTTAAAAACCCTAGTTGTCTTGACTCTTTTAATGGTTGGCTAACCACCTGTGTTGCCTTCTGACAACTATTATGGGATGGTGTTACAATGATATTATAGTGAGTCTTACAAGGATGACTTATGCTGAAGCAAGGGAAAGAAAATATAAGTGATGTGTCCAGTTTTACAGACAGAATGCATGTTTGGAATGGTCTGTGTCTGAGATAGCACAGATTTTGAAAGGATAATAACAAGCATGCTGTCCAGGAATTTAGAACCTGTCTCATTTCTTCTCATTTTCTGGCTGGTCTGGGGAAAGTGCTATTTAAGGCTGTCTTCAAGATAAAAGAGAGAAGAGCCATGTGTGTTATTTTCTTTCTGTAGCTGTACATGAGATCCATGTGAGATTATTTTGTATAGATCAGCCACGATGCCAGTACCTGCAGAGAAATATTGTTAATACTTGTATTTTGTTAAATAGTGTTAATTACATGTATTTTCTGTGTGTGTGTGTGTGTGTGTGTGTGTATATATAAACAGTAAAGTTTATATTACTTTATAATAGGCTTACCAGACTATATAGAGTTTCAAGTCATTATGTAAATCTCCATTTTTATAGGTTGCATAGTATTCCATTGAATGGAGGTACCATAATTACTTTGTCACTGATTTTTTTTTTTTAGCAAATTGTATTTTATTTTTAGCAAGTTAAATTTTATTTTTTAGCTTATTATACTATTATAATCAAATGTGTGTATGTGTGTTAGTCAATTGCGTCTGACTCTGCAACCGCATGGACCGAAGACCACCAGGATCCTCTGTCCATGGAATTCTCTAGGCAAAAATACTGTAATGGGTAGACATTCCCTTCTCCAGGGAATCTTCCTGACCCAGAGATTGGACCCAGATCCCCTGCATTGCTGGCAGATTCTTTACCATCTGAGCCATTAGGGAAGCCTCATTTTCTCGTTTTAAATAGAGGCCTTGTAAAGCTGAACTAGATTGATGTCTTTATTTTTTCAATTTATACATATACATGTATCTGTGCTTTTCAGAATTTTTTCCCATGTAGGTTGTTACATAATAGTGAGTAGAGTTCCCTGTTCTATACTATACTATTATTGTTCAGTCACTTAAGTCCTATCCAACTCTTCATGACCCCATGGACTCCAGCACACCAGGCTTTCTTGTCCTTCACTATCTCCCAGAGTTTGCTCAAACTCAGGTCCATTGAGTTGGTGATGCCATCCAGCCATCTTATCCTCTGCCACCCCTTCTCCTCTTGCATCCTCAGTCTTTCCTAGCATCAGGGTCTTTTCCAGTGAGTCGGCTCTTCCCATCAGGTGGCCAAAGTATTAGAGTTTCAACTTCAGCCTCAGTCCTTCGAATGAATGTTCAGGGTTGATTTCCTTTAGGATTGACTGGTTTGATCTCCTTGCTGTGCAAGGGGACTCTGAAGAGTCTTCTCCAGCACCACAGTTCGAAAGCATCAATTCTTTGGCACTCAGTCTTCTTTATAGTCCAACTGTCACATTCATACATGGCTACTGGAAAAACCATAGCTTTGATTATATGGACAGTAGGTCCTTATTAGATATCCATTTGAAATATAGTACTCTGTGCATACCAGTTCCAGACCAGGTGGGAAGGGTAGCAGAAGGGATAGTTAGGGAGTTTGGGATTGTCAGTGATTATTATCATTGAGATTTTTACTTCTAGTTTTTCAACATTATATCCAATGCTTTAATGAACATTTTTTGCACATCTACGTTGCTGAATTTGTGTGATGATTTTCTTAAGCTAAATTCGTAGAATTGGAAATGCTGTGTTGGAAACATTTCCTTTTTATGACTCTTGACACCCATTACCACTTGTTCCTCCAAAATTTTGAATCTTTTTGCATGCTTGCAGGTATCATATTAGAGCACACCTGCTTGTCTGCATCCTGGCCAGGACTACGCATATTGTCCTTCTCTCTTAATTTGGCCACTGCAATCTGATGGCCCCCCAAATTACAGCATTGTTGTTTTTATATTTCTGTGTTTACTTTTTAAAAATTATCTGTCATTTTTATTCTTTTTCTGAGCTATTTGTGTCCTTTGTAAATTTTCTCTCATGTTGAAATTTCATATTTCCTTCTCAGTTCACAAGCACTCTCTGTATAGTATGATTATCGATTATGTCCTATTTGTTATAAATCTTTTCCCATAAATATTTTCCTAAATTTAAACTTTGTGGTGTTTTTCACACCACAAGTTTTCATTTTTATATAATAGAATCTCATGATATTTGGGGGATTTTGGTTTTGTTATCATGCTTAAATCTTTCATCCATCTGGAATTATTTTGTAGTGAGGTATGAGGAATCTAACTTAATTTTATTCCAGATTTAAAAAAATTTCCCCAGGACTCCATCAAAGAGCCAATTTGTGTTGTCTGCTTTTTTAGTAGGGAGTAAGAACATTCCATCTGGAAAACTACTTGAAGATAACAGTGTTAGAAAGGCAAATCAGGACGGACTCTAGGTAACATTTGATTAATAGACCAAATCTTACAAAGAGTTATTAAGAGATTAAAATCTTGCAAAGACTTATTTTTGTGCTTGTCATTGTCAGTTAGAAGTTTATTGTGCATGCTAAGTCATTTCAGTCATGTCTGACTCTTTGTACCCTGCAGTCTTCCAGCTCCTCTGTCCCTGGGATTTCCCAGGCAAGAATACTGGAATGGGTTGCCATTTCCTCCTCCAGGGGACCTTCCCGACCCAGGGAACAAACCCATGTCTCCTACATTGGCAAGCGTGTTGTTTACCACTGAGCCAGATAGCATTTTTAATAATAATGGTTCTGATCATGATTAGAATATTAGATAAACAGTATCCCAGTGCTAAGTTACTACTACCACTACCCAAGAAAAAAAATAGCAAATTACATGACTATAAGAGAGGGAGGCAGGTCCATCAGTAAACCTTTGAACATTTATCATGTGCAAGAGATGCTGTGAAATGGTATGGAGCTTTACATCAGAAGATTTGGGTACTTTGGCAATTGGCTACTAAATAAAACTATGAGAAATTAAGTTTTTTCCAGATCTTAAGATCCTTTTGTTTCAAAAGTATACATACAGAGCAAAGAAGAGATTTAAAGTATATACATATATCTAATAAACTTCTGGGCTTCCCAAGTGGCACCAGTGGTAAAGAGCCTGCCTGCCAATGCAGGAGACAGAAGAGATGCGTGTTTGATCCCTGGATCAGGAAGATCCCCTGGAGGAGGGCATGGCAACCCACTCCAATATACTTGCCTGGAGAATCCGCATGGACAGGGAACCTGGTGGTCTACAGTCCATAGGGTCACAAAGAGTCGGACACAATTGAAGTGACTTAGGACGTACAATAAACTTCCAATTGACAAGGACAAAAATAAGTCTTTGTAAGATTTTTAATCTCTTAAGTTTCTTAAAAATTTGGATCTGTCTGAGGCAGAATAAATACTGTGGATCCTTTTAGAAAGACCTGGGAAAGCTCCCGTCCTCTGATGTCCTAAGGCGGAAGGGACATGGAGGTTATGGGCAAAGATATACCAGCTTCACAAATAAGACTGATGATATTTTTTTCTAGCTGAAAAGTTTCTAGAAAGCAAGTTAACATTGTCCTCAAGTGCATTTTAGCTGGAGAGAAAGGCAGATGACAGTTCATGGGCGTTCAGGGGAGCTTCCCAGGTACATGAAAGTAGCTTACTATGAAATCGTGAAAAGAAGTATGCTTAATCTTTTCACTTGTAATTATGACTGCTTCTGTTTTTAGCTTGAAATATTAGCTATGACTTGGGTTTTGAAGAACAGACTACTGCTGTTTCGATAAAATGTTAATTATGTGTACTTCTCAGAGAGGGAAGCATTTTAATAGATGAGTGTTGCCTTAATAAAATACTCTCATGTTGCATAATTTTACGTTACTATATTGTGACTTCTTGAAACATTTGAAGGATCCAAGTTCTTGGCAGCCTCTGCTCTCTGTGGTTGCCCTGCCACCTTGAACTTGCCCCTTCTGGCTCTGAATCAGCTTGTTGCTCTTCATTTGCTCCTTCTTTTTTTAAAAGCAGTTTCCCACTTAAACTTCTATAAAGAAGCTTCCACTGTCCTTAGGTAGCTATATAATGGTTGTAGTTCAGTTGCTAAGTCATGTCTAACTCTTTGCAACCCCATGGACTGCAGCACGCCAGGTTTCCCTGTCCTTTACTATCTGAGGGTTCACTCAGATTCATGTCCATTGAGTTGGTGATGCCACCCAACCATCTCATCCTCTGTTGGCCCTTTCTCTTCCTGCCCTCAATCTTTTGCAGCATCAGAGTCTTTTGCAGTGAGTCGGCTCTTCACATGAGGTGGCCAAAGTGTTGTAACTTCAGCCTCAGCATTGGTGCTTCCAGTGAATATTCAGAGTTGATTTCCTTTAGGATCAACTGGTTTGATCTCCTTGCAGTCCAAGGGACTCTTTTCAAGAGTCTTCTCCAGCACCACGGTTTGAAAGCGTTAGTTCTTTTGCATTTGCCTTTCTAATGGTCCAGCTCTCATCTGTACATGACTACTGGAAAAACCATAGCTTTGACTATACAGACCTTTGTCAGCAAAGTGATGTCTCTGTTTTTTAATATATATGCTGTCTAGCTTTGTCGTAGCTTTTCTTCCAACAAGCAAGTATCTTTTAATTTCATGGCCACAGTCACTGTCTGCCGTGATTTTGAACTTACCTTCACCTTAACTGTCATTTGAGGAGAGCACAGGCAAGAAAGAGCCCTACCTACTAGAAAGCCTGAATTTTATAGAACAGGCTCATACTGTGCGTGTTTTCCACTGACTGACCCCCTAAGTTTTTCCATACCGTACTCATCCCTTGCAAAGATTTGAAGATTTTTAAGAATTCCTTAACTCTTTCTGCCCTTTTTTTTTTTTTTCTTTTTTAGTTTACCAGTTTTCTCTCCGTGAGAGGCCCTATCCTTGAGCTGGTTTTTCTCTTTACCTTTTGTAATGCAGCTTCAGAGCCAGTTGCCCTGCCAGCATTGTTTCTGAAGAATTGATGGCACCCTCACCGCCATCAGTGGTCTTTTCTCAGACCTTCTGAACTTCTGAAATCTGTTTTCCTGGGCCCAGATGACAGCCCATTTCTTTTGATTTAGCGATCCCAGATTTTCTCTGCCTTTTGCTGCTTCCACATCTTTCGCTCTCAGGATTCTTGCTGGGTTCTCTGGTTTCTTGAAAGTGTGACTGTGGGTCACTAGCTCTCAGGCTTTGGCTGTTTTGTATCCGTGTATTAGGTTCATTTCTTGAGCTGCACTCAGTGAGTTCCTCTTGAGTCTGTGTGCATGTTCTCACTGGTCCCTATTCTTACTGTCTGCTCCCTGCTTCAGTGATGGTCTGTTCTTCCTTGATGCTTAGCCATGGCCTGGTTCCCACCTCTCTTCACAATGGTCCATGGTTCCTTTTGCGTTTCTGGGCTGGTAACTTGAAGAAATCTTAGATGTTTCCATGTTATATTAATACTAATCCTTCATTTCTTTGAAATGTCCATTAGATTTTTCCTTTCTTTTCCATATATGGCATCCTGAGCCGTATCCTTTTTACCGTAGCCTGGCTGTCTCTTGCTGGCTCATGTTATCTCTTTCTCAGTTCCCTACAGGCCTTTTGCCCACCACTGCAAACTAACCTTTCTGAAAGACTTCCCACATCCTGCCAAGTGCTTCTTCGATCTGCATGGAATCCCATTGACTTCCTCATCTCGTTACCACCATCTTGCTGCTATTTACTGCTGCCTATGCCAGTTGTGGGCTTCTCTGGTGTCTCAGTGGTAAAGAATCTGCCTACCAATGCAAGAGACTTGGGTTTGATCCCTGGATTGGGAAGATCGCCTGGAGAAGGAAATGGGAACCCACTCCTGTGTTCTTGCCTGGGAAATCCCATGGACAGAGGAGCCTGGTGGGCTGTGGGGTTGCTAACAGACACAACTGAGTGACAACAGCGTGCCAGTGCCAGTGGTAGTTCACTGCGTCCGGAAGTGGGTGACTCTCCCTAGTGTGGAGACCGGGACATTGACGACGAGTGGGGAGGGAGCCAAGGGCGCAGACGGAAAGCTTTGCCAAGGCCAGCTTTACAAAATCCACACACTGGAAGCTCTTTCACTTCCCTCTGATGTTGCCTATTTGGAGATCCCAGACCCAGTGACACCAGAGTGTTGTGGGAACCCAGTCGCTGTTTGTGTTATGGATTTGAAACAGCTGGCTGGTAAATAATTTCCTCAGATTTGGCTGATGAATCACTGGGAGATGCTTGTACAAATAAATACATATATTTATTCTCTTTTCAGTACTAGGTATAAGAATTTGCTTTACTCCTTAATTATTTTTAGATCAAGAAGGAATAGAGCTTAAAATTAGTTGATTAATGGAATTACAATATGAAGACCATTACTTCTTTTACTAAATTTTATCTTTTGTCTTCTTTTTTAAGCCTTAATTCCAGAAACTCCAGAGATCTTGGATTTGTCTGCTGATTTCTCAACTTCTACGTTACACCTAAAGTGGAATGACAAAGGTTCTGTTTTTCCACATTACTCAAATGTCATCTGGGAAATTAAAGTTCTACGTAAAAAGAATATGGAAATTGTAAAATTAGTAAGTTTAAACAAAAATAGATTTTTTCCTATGACACTAAAGAAACTGAATAATTTTTTTAAATTTTAAAGTGAACCTTTTGATTATTAAAGAAGTAGATCAGATATCCCTTTGGAATTCATTAAAAACTGTATGCTATGACTATAAAAAATCACTAAATTAATGAAATAATGTAACAATTATAGAACGTTTAGGAAATTAAGGGACGTGTAATCCATGATTCTGCCACTTGAATATAATATATTTGTGTATTCCTATCTAGCCTTTTTATATGCATGTTTTTGCATAAATGGAATAAAAATATACATATAATTTCATTTACTTATTATTATAAATATAAACATAAATGTTTTGAAACATATTTAGGCATAGTAATTGTTGAGAAATTTTGCATAAATCTGTAAGTTTGAATTTATCTCAATCCAAAATAACGTATTAGTAGTACTGCTTTTTTTTTATACTGTTTATTAATAGTTACTTTATGGTCTGTCTTCAGTTTGTTCTTTGTCTGAGGAATAATGAGACATAGTAGTAAGACAGGTTGACAGCTAGTATGTGGGAATTCCCTCTTTATCCTTTTACTCTTTAATGCACTTGATTTATGCCTAGTTATAGACTTAAGAATTAGAAGAACATGATTTTACAATTTTTTTGCCAAAGTTTATAGGTAAGATAGTACAGATAATAAATAGGGTTATTCTGTATTTCATAGTTACGATCTTACTTTTCCTTATAGACAACCTATATATTACAACCTTGAAACAACAGCAGCCATAATTGTGGTTACCATGTATCCAGTGCTTCTGGTGTTACTGACATTGATGTGAAAGCTCTCTATATGTTAATAATTTGCATCTTCACAACAGGCCTCTGGGGGAGGCACTGTTAGTATCATCCCCATGTTACAGATTCAGATATAGAGTCTCAGGAAGATATTAAGTGAAGGAGCCAGGACTCAGACCCCAGCTGACAGTTGATTGCAGAGTCTGTGCTCTCCCTTAACCAGTAAAGTTTATATTACATAATCAGTATTGTTATCTTCATCTAAGATGCCCTCCCTCTCCTTTTCACCTGTGTAAACTGAATACACATTTCATGAGCCAGGTCAAATCCTTATTTTGAAGCCCATTCTAATTACCTCAATCTAAAATGCTCTCTCTTTTCTTCAATTATAATGTCAGTCTGATTTGCAGCCAACTTTGATATCATCTAGCATTGTTGTCTTAGAACTATAACTTCTTGAAAATTCTATTGTGTAGCTTTTTATTATGGTCTAACATCTGTATTTTGGGTTACTAATTACCAGCTTAGGATGACTTCTCAAAATCTTTTTCTTATTTGTAAAGTAGTGCTAATATTTGCTACAGTAAATGATGTGATATTTGTAAAGCTACTTAACAGCTCTTCATTGTCATTACTTCCTTTGGGGAATAGGTGTTTTTCCCCCTTACTTAGGGATGCTAGAATAAGAGGGATACTGTTTGATATGTAAGTGAAATCAGGCAGAAATGAATGGAGATATTATTCTAGGTTGTGTACCTCACTGCCACAAGATGCAATGTCAAAATAGTAATTCCCTACTTTGGGGAATGTGATCTTTGAAGAAGAATAACAAGAAGCAAGAAAAATAGCAATAGAACAAATTAATTTTAAAACGTTATTCCTTTGCATAGTAAAATGTGACATTTTTATTTGTAATTATATTGTTAGGATTAGTATTTAAGGCAGAATTGCTTGTAATCAGTCATCCTATGACAGATTATAATGCTATTATTTTGAAATAGTTTAAAGATCACTAAAGATCATAAAACACTACTAATATAAATGTTTCATTTATAAGTTTCTTTTATAGTGTTTCACTTACAACTTGAAGATTTCTGCCCACAGCCTCACAAACAGCTGTGGAAGCTGTGCTCTGCACAGACCAGAATGTGCGTGACACCTGGGAGTTATGCAGGCCCCTTTCCTCCTCTTGTTTTTCTCGCCTATAAACAATGCATTTCAGTTCTTTTAGCTGATTATTTATTGTCTCCATTTTTTCCAGTTAACACACTTATGTTACTCTTCCTTTTTTTTTTTTTTAAGTTTTCAGTTCAGTTCAGTTCAGTCGCTCAGTCATGTCCAACTCTTTGCGATCCCATGAATCGCAGCACGCCAGGCCTCCCTGTCCATCACCAACTCCCAGAGTTCACTCAAACTCACGTCCATCGAGTCGGTGATGCCATCCAGCCATTTCATCCTCTGTCGTCCCCTTCTCCTCCTGCCCCCAATCCCTCCCAGCATCAGAGTCTTTTCCAATGAGTCAACTCTTTGCATGAGGTGGCCAAAGTACTGGAGTTTCAGCTTTAGCATCATTCCTTCCAAAGAACACCCAGGACTGATCTCCTTTAGAATGGACTGGTTGGATCTCCTTGCAGTCCAAGGAACTCTCAAGAGTCTTCTCCAACACCACAGTTCAAAAGCATCAATTCTTCGGCTCTCAGCTTTCTTCACAGTCCAACTCTCACATCCATACATGACTACTGGAAAAACCATAACCTTGACTAGATGGACCTTTGTTGGCAAAGTAATGTCTCTGCTTTTGAATATGCTATCTAGGTTGGTCATAACTTTCCTTCCAAGGAATAAGCGTCTTTTAATTTCATGGCTGCATTCACCATCTGCAGTGATTTTGGAGCCCAAAAAAATAAAGTCTGACACTGTTTCCACTGTTTCCCCATCTATTTCCCATGAAGTGATGGGACCAGATGTCATGACCTTAGTTTTCTGAATGTTGAGCTTTAAGCCAACTTTTTCACTCTCCACTTTCACTTTCATCAAGAGGCTCTTTAGTTCCTCTTCACTTTCTGCCATAAGAGTGGTGTCATCTGCATAACTGAGGTTATTGATATTTCTCCCGGCAATCTTGATTCCAGCTTGTGCTTCTTCCAGCCCAGAATTTCTCGTTTTAAGTTTTAAGCACTGTTTTATTAACTTCCCACAATGAAAGATAAGAATTTAATCACTTCTCACTTTCCCAGCCACAGACGCACTCTCCCATGCATATGCACTTACATGTGTGCTCATGCTCTTTCCACTTCCTGTTTTTCCAATATCATTCTGTTATAATTTTTGGTAGGCCAGTAATCATTACTTGTGTTATGATTATATAAACACTATTCATAACTGAACCAAGTACTGTATACTGGTCTTAACTTTTCCTTTTTGGGAGAGGGTACATCTTTTCATATTGTCTTATGTTTTTAGTTTTACTTGTCTGCTTCATCAATTCTAAATTCTTTCTGGGTTGTATAAATCTGTCGAAATGTTCAAGCACATTAATATTTTATCAGTTTTGCCTTTGTGAATAAATCTCTCTGAGGGCCTTCTGACTTACTTCCCAACCTTTGTCGTATAAGAGTTCACATGGATGCTGCCAATATTTGTAAAGCACAGAGTGTGATAAATAGCTAAGTATTCTCATGGCCAGAGGTTTCTCAGAAGCTCCAGAAGCCTCCACGTGTAGTAGCCAACCCTTGGTTTGAAGAGATTAATGCCTGAGCATGCCTGTAACCTATTCAGGACAAACCTCTATGTGTTTCAACACATTTGTTAGAAAGCTATGGTTCATCCTCATCCAGAGGATTCCTTTTTTATTTTTCTTATGATGGACTCTCTTTTTCCTGAATTCCTTGTCTTCATCTTACTTTCTCATTTTGGTAGAAGCTTAAATTTATTTGCTATTTATTGTTGATACCCTGCTAACTGCAGGTAGCTTGCAAGTATATTTTATTTAAAAAATTTAAATTAGTTTTCAACAAAATTAAAAGACTGTCAATTCCAAATGTTGAAAAGATCCAGAACAATCAAAATTTTCATACCCTTATGGTAGGAATGTAAAATGCTACTTGGTAAAAACATTGAGACTCGACATTTCTGACAATGTCTTTATTCTACGTTCACTCATGATTGCTAGTTTAGCTGGTTCTAGGTTGGGAAATTTTCTCAAGATTCTGAAGCCATTGTTCTACTATTTGTTTCTTATTATGGATTTATCTTCATCTGTTGCAGTGGACATTCATTAGGCCCCTTTCAGTCTGAAAACACATGCCTGTCAGCTTGGGATATTTTCATATTTTATGTCTTTGATTTCCTCTGTTTTCTCTTTTTTTCCTTAGAATTTCTGTTCTTTAGAGACTGGACCTTTCTAACCTTTTCTCTAATTCTCTTAGTATTCTTACATCAGTATTAAGACTTCTTAGCATTCTTAGCATCAGTATCTTATTTTCTGAGCAATTTTTCCTAAACTTTATCTTGTGCTTTTGAAGTTTTTATTAATACACTTTTTAATATACAAGAGATCCCATTTTTATTTTTAGTCATTAAAAAAAATTTTTTTTATCATGTTCTTTCATAATGCAGTATCTTTTCTTTGAGGATATCAGATTTCAATTTTTTTATTTTTCTTTTCTATGCAGTCTGTTTTTTCAAGCTACTTTTTTCTTTATTTTGAACTTTGACTTTCATATTATAACTTTTTCTCACTTTCTGGTCATTCTGATTGCTGCTCTTATTTAAATGAGAGTCTTAAAAAATAAAGCAAGTCTAACTGGAACTTCTTTTTGCCTGGGTGGGACTTGTTGACTAGTGCTTCATTATACTTGTTTAGGATGGACTGTCAGGCTGTAAAAATCTTAATATTATTTTAGGTTTTTATCTTGACCTGTTCAAATACTCCTTAGAAAAGTTTGTTTAGACTCTTAACCTAGTGAATATGTACTTGGCTGTCAGAATCCTGGGTGCTGAGTAGGGGAGGAAGGGAGGAAGGGAGGAGTGCCCCAGCCTTTAGAATGCATAGTTAGCAGTCTCCCTGTTTTTAGTATGGTATTCCCCATTGTTAGTTCTTCTTAGGGTTATTAAATTCAGAGGAATTTTATTTCACTTTTACAAAGGGTTAATCTTCATTCTTTAGCCACGGTTAAGAATAGTCTTTTGGTAGAACAAAATGTGGAAGGGGATTTGAGTGCCAAATATATCTTCAAATACCTTTTAGTCAGGCTACCAGTTTGGCACCTTACCTGCACTGTGCATTTCCAGGATAACCTAGTACAACCCGTTCCTGAGCCCTGTGACCTTTTTATGATTGAAATCATGTTTCTGACTTTCTCACTGGAGGCTTAAGATTCGCTCTTCTCAAGTCTTCTGAGTCAGTTACCTTTGCCCATCTATTTTCCAGTGTCCAAAATCTTACTGGTGTTGTTTTTTCAATTTTTTGCCCATGTGCATCTGTGCCTTTTTTTTTAAATCTTATACTGTTGTTAGAGGAAGTTCATGAAATAAAGAGAAGGAAATACATTTATTTAATCTGTTATTTTAAACCAGAAGTCCTAAGGTTACTTTTAGTATATCTTCATGTATTTGATTAAAATCTTCCCCATTTTCCACAACTGAAATTAAAATTTTTATATTATTATAAATTGCATATTTAAAAGTAAAATTTGAAATGTATGGTGCTTTTATAAAAAATATATCTAATCTACAGTAATAGTTTATTTTGTAGAAATGCTCTTCTCTTTCTGATTTTAACTCTTGGAGATAAAAATCTGTTAACAGTTTTTTTCTATGAGAAATGGAGACCATTTTAGGCAATGGTGTATTTTCTCATGAAGTGTATTGCTGCTGCTGCTACTGCTAAGTCGCTTCAGTCGTGTCCGACTCTGTGCGACCCCATAGACGGCAGCCCACCAGGCTCCCCCGTCTCTGGGATTCTCCAGGCAAGAACACTGGAGTGGGTTGTCATTTCCTTCTCCAATGCATGAAAGTGAAAAGTGAAAGTGAAGTCGCTCGGTTGTCTGACTCCTAGCGACCCCATGGACTGCAGCACACCAGGTTCCTCTGTCCATGGGATTTTCCAGGCAAGAGTACTGGAGTGGGTGTTTTATAATATTAACATCAGTATAAAAAGAAGTAGGCCCTAAAGTTGAAGAAGTAAACATAAGTGAATACTGTTACTCCAACTCTCCTTAATATGTTATAGAAAAAGTTTTACTTACTTTGCTGGTAATTGTATACAGTCTGTTTTTTAACCGTAAAGGAAAGCCGAACATACTATTTGAAAATAGAGTTTTTGTTTGTGTTTACTTTGTAGGTGACCTATAGCACAACTCTGAATGGCAGAGATACAATTCATCATTGGAACTGGACTTCAGACATGCCCCTGGAGTGTGCCATTCACTATGTGGGAATTAGATGCTACATTGACGATCCTCAGTTCTCTGGTCACAAAGAGTGGAGTGACTGGAGCCTACTGAAGAACATCTCCTGTAAGTGCATATTTAAAAATTTTTGTTTCAGATGAATTAGATTAGTCTTGCTTAAGGGTAGGGCTGAGTTTAAGCTTTTAGTTCTCAACCCCATTTGGATGCATGAGGGTCACCTAGGGATCTTCCAAGTCTTCCATCCCAGAACATTTTGATTCAAAACTCTGAGGCTTCAGAAACCTGTTTTTTTAAAAGAACATTCTGAGGGATTGGATAAATGTCCAGGTTTAAAAATCAGTTTGAATCAGCATTAAAGAACATTTAAGATTTTTAAGTAATGATATCAAGTCCATATTTTTAAAAATTAGCTCCCAATTTCTTGCCCGTAGAGCAGACCCCTGTGAGCTGCAGGGTTATTGCAGAGAACATGGGAATCTGCAAATTTACCCCAAATCATCTGTACATTGACCAAAACTCATATGCAGGCATAATGTTGGCAGTGTGAGAAAGGGCCTGGAATACTGTTGACAGTAAAATGAAGTCCTTTAAAAGGCTGGTGATCATTGTGGATTATTCACTCTAGTGACAGTATGGAGAAATGGCCAGAGGAAGGAGGGACTAGGAGCAAGCAGATTAATAAGAATCTTGTAGTTCAGCGAAAGACAAGTATAAAGTAGGACAGCTGGGTTTAGAAATAAAAAGGGGGAGAGGTATGAAAACACTGAAAAGACAGAATTAGTGACTGTGTATTTGGTAGGGGAGAAATAGAGTCAAAAAAGGCTGTTGGTTGGGGCATCTTGGTATCTTGTGATTCTGCCCAATGAGACAGAACAATATGAACAAACTGGGTAGGAAAGATAAATTTCATTTTAACGTGTTGAGTGTTAAGTTTGAGGTAGCTGTGAAGTGTCTGGGAGCAACTTCTTATTGACAGTTGGGAATACAAGTTCAGCCTTCAGGTGATTAGTTGACACTGGAGTTATCTAGTTGATCCCTGAACAACTGGAGGTTAGGGGCTCTGACCCTCCGTGTAATGGAAAGTCCATATATAATTTACATTTGGCCTCTGCACCCGTGGAACCCCCATATCTGTGGTTTCACACCCAAAGATTCAACCAACCACAAATCCTGTCATATTTACTATTGAAAAAAATCCATGTATAAGTGAACCCAGGCAGTTCAAACTTGTATTGTTCAAGGGTCAACTGTGTATTTGAGAATCATTAATATACGTGATGTGAAATTGTTTAAATCTTGGTGGCTAACGTAACTCAAGGAAAGGGCCATGAAGACCAAGGACAGATCCCTTAGAAGCTGGTATGAGGAGGGATGATGGAAGAAAGAGGCCAGCAAAGCAAATAGCAGCCAGAGGGTTAAGAGTAGCAAAAGTCAGTAGTCTACACCCCAAGAGAGAGGGGAATTCTGAAAAGGAAGACTTTAGGTGACATACCAAATGCTCTGGAAGTTGAAGGAAAGATTACTAAGAAGTGGCCATATGATTGAGCAGCTGGGCCATGGAACCATTTTAGTAAGTATCAGAGTACAAGCCAGATTGCAGGAGATTAAAGAGTGAGTAGGTAGAAAGGAGACTAGAGATACTTTTCTTAAATTGGCTACTTAGGAAAATAAAAACAAAGGGGTGCTTCTATTAACATATAGCAAGTTGGGCTTTTTTTTTTTAAAGTGCTTTTTAGGATGTGGAATACTTAACCATATATGTAGGCTAATGGAAAGTAAGACATATGATCTAAACACAGAGTAATTTCAAAGCAGTGGAATTATTTAACATACAGCTTTTTTTGGTGTGGATTTTTCACATGGTGGATATAAACCTGCTTAATATCAACCTTTGGACTTCTTAGATATTAATATTAACCTGTAACCATATACATTGATCTGCAATCCCTTCCACTCCCCCACTATCACTCCATCATAAATAAATAAAACCACACACATTTTTATTTCTTGTGTATGTCTTGCTCCTTTGAAACCTGGAGGGTGTTCTTTTTCTTTGAGTCACCATTATTTCAAAGTATACCTAACTGTGGTTTATGTACACTGGGCTAATTTATGTAAAAGACTTCTAAAGTATTTATAATTCCTTTTGCTCTTTCTAGTGCCTCCTGATTCTCAGACTAAGGTTTTTCCTCAAGACAAAGTGATACTTGCAGGCTCAGATATAACAGTATGTTGTGTGACTCAAGAACAAGTATTATCAGCACAGATTGGCAGCACACATTGTCCCCTTATCCATCTTGATGGGGAAAATGTTGCAATCAAGATTCGCAATATTTCTGCTTCTGCAAGTAGTGGAACAAATGTGGTTTTCTCAGTAGAAGATAACATATTTGGAACAGTTGTTTTTGCAGGGTGTAAGTATATTACTTTTTTTTTTTTTTTTTTTTAAGAGTTCCTATTAATGTCTTTTGGGTCTTCTTGGAAAGCCTTAATGTTTTTTCTGGGGGATGATTTTCTTCCTTTCTTGTTTTTTTTAATTCTTTGATAAATAACAAAAGAAGGTACCAGCATTTTTGCTTGTTTTCAAGCAAGTTCAGGTGAGTTCTAAGCTTGTTTTTTACATAATTGTATCTGTATAATTTGTGAAAGTGAAAATTGCTCAGCTGTGTCCAACTCTTTGCAACCCCATGGACTATAGCCTGCTAGGCCTCTCTGTCCATAGAATTCTACAGGCCAGAATACTGGAGTAGGTAGCAATTCCCTTCTCCAGGGGATCTTCCCAACCCAGGGATTGAACCCAGGTCTCCTGCATTGCAGGAGGATTCTTTACCATCTGAGCCACCAGGGAAACCCCATATAAGAATATATGTGGTAGTGGTTTAGTCGCTAAGTCATGTCCGATTCTTGTGACCCCATGGACTATAGCCTTCCAGGCTCCTCTGTCCTTGGGGTTCTCCAGGCAAGAATACTGGAATGGGTTGCCATTTCCTTCTTCTGTGGATCTTCCTGATCTAGGGATCGAACCTGGATCTCCTGCATTGTAGGCAGATTCTTTACTGACTGAACTACAAAGGAAGCCCCATAAGAATATATATATATATATATATATATATATATATATAATTTGTAGATATTAAGATTTGAGACATTCAACTGCTAATTTTTAGTTTAAATTCTTAGTTTAAAAATAAATTCTTAGTTAACAGCTTTGTTGAGTCAGGGGCAGTTAGTATGTAATATTTCTTAATCTTCCATTGTTAGGAATTTTTTCATATAAATTAATTTCCCACCTGATTAAAGTATGCCTTTTTATTTAAGGTACCTAAATTAAAGCAATTGTAAGGATTTTGCACAAAATCTTTCAAAAACATAACCTGCACTTCTCTGATGAGAGGATGGTGGCTGGAGGACACGTGGAAGGAAGAATCCCCCCTCACAGTGCTCTATGTACAGTGGACTCTCTGGAATGCAGGAGCATCTTTTAACATGATTATACCTCTGTCCCATGACGCTTCCAAAAGTTGTCGGTGGACTGCCCTACCTAGATGACTTGTGTTACCCATCCACAGATAATTTTGTGTGTAGAGTTTTTCTCTCCCCTCCCTTGTGGTAACTAATGTTAGGAGCACTGATGGTTTTGCCTCCAGCAGTGCTTCTCTTCCACCTCACATTCTGAACTTAAAAGTTCTGAGTGGTCCGAGGATCTCATGAGTAAAGTGTATAAAATGTAGTGAGTAGATTTTGTGATTTTCTTTTGATCACTTGGGCTTCCCTGGTGGCACAGAATGATTTTTCTTTTGCCTTTTTTTTTTTTTTTAATGATTCTCAGTGGTGCTCTACATCAGCTGCTTTCAACCATTTTTTACACTTCCAAAGAAACTTACAATGAATTACATTCAGTTGCTGATAGATTTCCAAGGGAATAACCAGCATTAGGTGCCCTTCTCAGATTGATGGCTGTAACCTTAATTACTTCTTGCCTTCCCAATAAACATTTTGGAATTCAAGTGAGAGTGAGGATACATTCAATTTTAAATTTTACCAATTTAAAAAATTAAGTTTTCTTTCCTAAATGGAATTTTAGGAAATGATTTGCAACATTCCTCACAAATGATCATGAAGTCTAAAGTTAAGAACCAGTGAAGGGAAACTACTTGATAAGTGATACCAAACAGTGAAATATTCATGTAAAAGAATGAGATAAAAATTAAAACTTAAAAGATGATAATATTCACTATTATTTCTGACGATTTTCTAATTTTTATTATAGTGCTAGGGAAAACCTACTTAATTCATAATTTAGCTTTCATTTTTAACATTTGGAGGTTGAAATATTGATCAATACTTGTTAATTCAGGAGCAGCAGTAACCTTCACTTCAGAGAGGTCTTTAGAAACCTGTAACAAGGGCTATGGTGTGAGTTAGGGATCAAGATTCACTTTTCTATCCCTTATGGGTATCCTGTTAACCCATTATTTACTGAAAAAGCTGGAAAGAACTTTAGAATCAGCTTGTTAATTTTCCCTTACACACACATACAGATTCAAGCCTGCCAGGATTTTGATTGATATTACTTTAAATCTGTCAATTTAGGAAGATTTTTATTGTTACAATATTGAGTCTTCCATGAACATGGTATAGCCTTCCATTTATTTAGATTTTGTCTCATTTATTTTAGTGAGATTAGGTCTTTCATATCTTTTTGCAAATTTATTTCTAGGTGTTTGATGTTTTCTGGTGCTATTAAAAATTGATTTTTTAAATTGCATTTTCTATATGCTGCTATATAGAAAGACAGTTGATTTATACCAAGCTTTTACCTAGCTTCAGTTGGTTTTTTTGAAAAGCATTACATTTTAAATACTGCCCTTTCATATTTTTCTCCTTCAATTTTTCCTTCCACTTCTGTCTAGTTTGCTCCTGTTATTTTGGATTTTAAGTATTTCAACTTAAAAAAATCTGCCAAATCCTAAAATAATCAGCATTTTAAATATCCTCAAAATTTTGGGTATTTGAGTTAAATAAAATGACTAAAAGTTTGGCCTTAAGTTTAAAATGGTTTTCAAAATAAATAAGTCAATGTTAGTTTTATTTACCAGTTGTTAAACTTTACTATAAATACTCATTACTTCTCTTAATGTTACCCCAAGTACTTTGAAGGATGTAATGCTTATCTCTGGGGAAAGTATGTGAAATTTTCTAAATCTTGTTTGATAAACTAAGGACTATTTTAAAATGATAGGTTTTTAAAAATAAATTTATCTTTTAGAGTTTTTCAACAAGTAGATAATTGTTTAACAAAAACTTAAGCTCCTTGGAAGATAGTTTAGATAAATATGACAGTAAGGGACTTCTCTGGTGGATAAGAGAAGAGGATAAGAATCAGTCTGCCAGTTCAGGGGATGCGGGTTTGATCCCTGGTCTGGGAAGATTCCACATGCCAAGGAGCAGCTAGGCCCCCTGCGCCACAGCCCCTGAGCCCATGTGCCGTGACTACTGAAGCCCATGGGCCTAGAGCCTCTGCTCCCCAGTGGGAGAGGCCATTGGCGCGAGGAGCCTGTGCACTGCAAGTGAAGACAGCCGCAGGTAGAGGAAGCCCACGCAGCAACAAAGACCCAGTGCAGCCAAAAATTAATAAATTATTTTTAATTCTTAAAAAAAAATGACAGTAGGAAATACCAGTTTCTGTGTATGCTTGGTTAGGTAAGACAGAAATATCACTTTGTGTAATCATTGTCACACTGTAGAATTTTAATTTATCACATTAAGGTCTGTCAAAACAAAGACAACTGTTTTTCTTTTTCTTGTCTTACCCCTACAAAAACAGAATAGTTTCATTAAAAAACAAAAGAGCAGTAGTCACTTTGAATATAGGGAGATGCAGAATTTTACCAAGAATTATTTTGTAAATAATAGTCCTTGTAACTTATTTAAGAACTCTGAAACTTGTAACATGACTTACATTGACTTACAATATGATTTGGTACTTCTTTTCAAGTCACAATATAAAGATGATAGAGGATAATACTTTTAACCTGTAGATTTTTCTGATTGAACTAGTTGCACACAGGTTCCTTTGAGAGATTTGATGGACTCTGAAATGGGATTAAGGGAAAAACATGATAGTTGATCTCTTAAGGTTGCTAGGAGGAAGTTTCCGAATGAGCTAATAGTCACTCTTAGATATATTTTAATCCATCATTCCTAATATAATATGAACTCTGACACAACCGATGCTATACAAAGAATGGTAATTGCTGCATCATTCAAAATGCAATAAGCAAATTATTTTATTTTTTAAAAAAATTGTCCAAAATGTAATTAACATTTATAAAATGCAGCATTTTTTAGGGAAGGTATACGTAACGAAAGTAACTGCTTTTTTTTTTCTTATTTTTTAATTAGATCCACCAGACATTCCTCAAAAACTGAACTGTGAGACATATGATTTAAAAGAAATCATTTGCACTTGGAATCCAGGAAGACCAACGTCCTTGGAGGGCCCACGCAGTACAAGTTACACTTTATTTGAAAGGTGAAGGTCTTTGGGAGAGGTTGTCAGACAGTAAGGAGCACACTGGAAGGATGTTAAATGACATAAGGAGATGTTCTATTTCATTTATACAAAAGATATAAAACAAAATATGCTGTAGAAAATTGGGTATATTATAAACACTGTAATTTAAGCACAGTGCAGACTCAATATCTTGTCGTCTTTTTTTAAAAAGCCTAGAAAGAAGAACCTTCAAATATGAACAGAGACTGTCTGGGTAGTGGGAATATGGCTGATTATTTTCTTCTGTTTTTTTGCATTGTATATATTTTTTTCCCTGAGTAGGTAATATATCTACACTTGGAAATATAAGCCTTTTTGGAAAAACTACTTGAAATTTACTCATCCTTTTTTTTCTGTAATATATCTCTTGCCATTTTGAAACTATTTTAATATTCCTTGATATTCTCTTTTTCAGTTTTTCAGGAAAATATGTTAGATTTAACGGAGATGAAGTGTCTGCAAATGAAAACTACCAGTTATTCTTTCAAATACTTTCAAATCAAGAAATACACAATTTTACATTGAATGCTCAAAATCTTCTGGGTCAGACAGAATCAACCCTTTTAGTTAACATAACTGAAAAAGGTAAGTTGCTGCATAAACCAGGGTCTGAAAAATAACTTTAGAAGTGGTAAAATGTCTTGAGGTTAATGAAAAGTGCTTCTAGGGATTTCTTTTTTTTTTTACTGATTATTTCCTTTATAGTTACTTAGTATTCATTTTTAAAATTTCATTTAAAAATCTTTAAAATTTAAATTTCAAGTTTCACTATTTTATTGAATTCAAATAAAAATTTGAATTAGTTTCATAGAAATTGTAAGTGGCTTTATCTAATAATTTTTGATTCCTGAAAATATTTTTGCCCAATTTTTTAAAAACTTTTTATTTTGAAATAATTGTAGACTCAGGGGTGTTTGCAAAAATAATAGAGTCCTCCTTCCAACTTTCTCAGTAGTATCATCTTACGGAACTGCACTTCAGTTAGGCAGTTGACCCTCCTGGTTCAATACTGAACCCGACTACTGACCTTGCTCTGTTTTCAGCAGTTTTTATGCATTTGATTGTGTGTGGTATGCGTGTAGCTTTGTGCAGTCAGATCCATGTATAGATTCGTGTAACCCACAGTACAGTTAAGATACGGAACTGTTCTATCACCCCAAAGGAACTGCCTCTTGCTGTCACTTTAGCAACCCCACCAACACACACATGAATCTCTGTCCCTGGAAAACAGCTAATCAGTTCTTCATGTCTGTTGTTTTGTCATAGGGGAATGTGTGTAAATGGAGTCATACACTGTGTGACTATGTGTGCTCCTTTGTGCTTGTTTCTGACTCTTTGCAACCCCATGAACTCTATCTAGCCTGCCAGGCTCCTCTGTCCATGGGATTCTCCAAGCAAGAATACTGGAGTGGGTTGCCATTTCCTCCTCCAGGGGATCTTCCTCACCCAGGGATCAAACTGTGTCTTTTGCATCTCCTGCATTGGCAGACATATTCTTTACTACTGCCCACAGGAAGTTGGCATTTTTACTAAGGATGATGTCTTTGATATCCATCCACGTAGTTTTATGTATCAGTAAATAGTTTGTTCCATTTTACTACTGATGATTTCTGAATTTTTACCAACCCTATTAATATATAGATCAAATAGAAATAAAAGAGGTCAGTCTTTTTGGCATTCATTCCTGTGGTCTTTCCACATGTATCAACTGAGACCAGCTCTGCAATATACGGAGCAGTAGCATAGAAGACTTCTCTTAGAGACCGTCAGGGGCTAAGGGCTTAAACCATTTGCATTAGAAGACAGAGTAGTAGATGGTCCTGTTGCCTTACTTCATTATTTCTTGATTTTTTTCCCCTAAGATCAGAAAGGCTACATTTTATATTTGAGTGGCAGTTTTGTATGTATTTATCTGCCCTCTGCCATTTCAACCCTGTCTTTCCCATGATTCTTTCCTATCACTCAAATTGGTGTATGCAGTATAACCAATATAGTATGTGTTTGCTTCACTGTGCCTTTGTTCTTGCCAGGACTCCAGCCTGAAATGCTTTTCTGTAGTAGTTTAGCCAGTTTCCTTTGGTTTATCCTCTAAGGCTCATCTTAAGTCCCATCTTTCACTGTACATCTGCACTTACTTACAGCCAAATTCCAGTATCTGTTAATATCTGTACCACACGTTGGACTTACTGTATATACTCTTGTTGATTTTCTTTCTTTCTGTTTGTCATTCCTCAAGCAAAGGAGGGGTTCCTTAAAGGTAGAGACTACCTTTTAGTATTTCTGGGGCTAACTGAGCAACCTTGAGCATGAATGGTTCTTAAGCAATGCTGGCCTGGTGTCAGGCCATAAATGTGAGGTTTGTCTTCCACAAACACTGGGTGGAACATTGTTGATCAGCACTAATAACACACCTCCTGTTTTTTGTTTTCTTTGGCTCTCATTTGTCATATTAGAAAAGAACTTTTAAAGTAATTTTTGAAAATTATATTTACAGTTCATCCCCGTATTCCTACTTCACTCAAAGTGAAGGATATTAATTCAACAGCTGTGATACTTTCCTGGCATTTACCGGGCAACTTTACAAAAATTAAACTGTTATGTCAAATTGAAATTAATAAAACTAACTCAGAGCATGAATTGGTGAGTAAGATTCTCCTCTAAACTTCCTTTGACATTATTTTGGATAAAATACGTAGTTTTCAGAAAGAATTAAGTAAATTCACATGTATAAGCTCTCAGATTACTTATTATAGAGGTTTCCTAAGAGCCATTATAAATATATATATGTGTGTGTGTATACATACACATATCATAACAGTATTGCATTTAGCACTTAAAAACAATTGTAGTACTAGGTATTATAGAATATAAGTATAACTTCTGCTACTCAGAATGTGTCAGATCTAGTATAGTCCCTGGCATGTAACTGGCACTCAATAAATTTGTGAATGAATGAGTAGTTTTTGCTGTAGCCTTTGTTTTAGTTAATGGACTAATCAGCAGCAGAGAGATGATGTGGTATTTAAAACTGCTAAGTGCAGCAATGGGAGCAAGTTATAATTGGTCATTATAAGTCAAAACATGACTTTTTAATACATTTTAAATACTTAAGTTGACTTTTATGCTGCACCATCTTGTAATTTGGGGTAGATCTAAAATAAATGACATTCTACTTAAATAGTTATTTGGAAATGTACTGATAATTTCTAAAAAATCAGTCAAACTGCAGAATGTAACACAGAAAGTTCCTTTGCAATAAGTAATTGTGAACTCAGAGACTTTCCGGAGGCATGCAGATCCTCAAATTTGTTTCATATTGCTTCATCTTAATTTTATTTGGTTTAAATATTTATTGGATATTCTACATGTTTTAACACTGCACTAGAGGTTCTAAGTGCCGTAAATGATGCTTGCCTCCAATAAGTTTCCAAATATCTGAATAATGTATTTAATACTCAAGGTCATCTTAGATTACTAAATTATATTAAGGTATATTGCATCACCATTAACCATAGACAGAATATCATCATCTCTGCATAATTTAATTGACCATTATTACTTAGATTCAACATTTGGATTAAAAATATACTTTAATTTTTTTGCTATTGCAGAACATAATTTCACTGATTTTGAATTTTATATAAGAATTAAAATATAGTAGATGAACTGTCTTTGGTTTTATAGAGGTAAAGTCTTAGGACATTCAGTCAATTTATGTTGCAAATTTGGGAGGCTTTCTTCTAAAAAATATATATATATGTATATTTATTCATATACACATGATATTACATATGTAATATATATGTTTGTTTTCTAATAGTGGAATGTCACAATGAGGGGGGTAGAAAGTTCAAATTATCTTACTACTGTGGACAAGTTAAATCCATATACCATATATACTTTTCGGATTCGTTGTTCTACTGACCCTTTCTGGAAATGGAGCAAATGGAGCAATGAAAAACAGTGTTTAACCACAGAAGCCAGTAAGTTAACAGAATGATTTATGGCTAATTATTACTATGGATCCTGAAATTTTATACCTTTTTTTTTTTTTTAACGAAAATGTCACCAGAGTGACTAAAAGTAGGAGAATGTTTAGATAAATTGTGTAATTATTTAATACCTACTAGTAAAATACCATACAAAGATTTTAAATGATGAGTTTTAGTTTCGTGATAATACGAAAAAATATTTGGCTTATGTTATGTGAAACGGCTAAGCTACCTTATCCACAATATGATTATAACTATTAGGATGATACATAGGAAACCAAACTTGAAATTTAGTAATATTATGGGGTGGTTTTTCTCACACTTTTTCCTCCTATTCCTGGTATTTTAATTATAATAATCTATTTATAGTGTTTCTTTATTGAAAGCAATTATTAATAAAGCTAATTTGGTAAAATATTGTGACTTAGGCCTAAGGATGGTCAGGACTACAAGTTCTTGAACTTTAGTTTCTGTGGTACACCCAAATCAAAATATCTATAAAATCAGGTAACTGGTTTTCCGAGTATGATAATGTCTAAAGACAGAATGAGATTCTATTCTTGATTAATCCAGATATCAACTTTCAGACAAACAGCAAAACTTTAGAAATAGGTGTAATTTTCAGAAATTATTCAATAAAAGATAGCAAAAGATTTATTTGCACTGTATAATATAGGGAATATCAAACTTCTTCCAAAAAATGTAATGTGTGTTAGTCGCTCAGTCATGTCCAAGTCTTTGCGACCCCGTGGACTATAGCTGGCCAGCCTCCTCTGTCCATATTCCCAGGCAGGAGTACTGGAGTGGGTTGTCATTCCCTTCCCCAGGGGATCTTCCTGACCCAGGGGTTGAACCCAGGTCCCTGACATGGCAGGCAGATTCTTTATTGTTTGAACCATGGGGGAAGCAATAAGCAGAGAAACAGTAAGACAAAAACTGTTAGGTATTAACCCAGATTTTGCCTCTTCACATGAAGACGAGCGAGATGAGAGGATCTTTACAACGCATCCAAGAAGCACTTGGATCCTGCTTGAGTCCCGAGAGAGGGTGTACTAGTTATCTGTTGCTGTGACAAGTTACCCAGAGCTCAGTGGCTGAAAACTGCAGGCATTTGTTATCTCACAGTGTCTTTGGATAGGAAATTCAGGAGCAGCTTAGCCGAGTGGCTCCGACTTAGAGTTTCTTAGGAGGCTACAATCAAGATGTGAGTGGGGGCTGCGGGCTTGACTGGGTCTGGAGGATTGGCTTTCAGGGTGGTTCACTCACATGGCTGTTGGCACGAGGTCTGCATTCCCCACCATGCGGGCCTCTCCGTAGGGCTGCTGGAGTGTCCTCACATGGCAGCCAGCAGCACCCAGATTTAGTGATCAAAGAGAAAACAAGGCAGCTTCCACAATGTCTTTATGTCCTAGTCTCAGAAGGAACATACATCACGTCTACTGTACCCTACTGGCCGCACAGGCCAACCCTGATACACTGGAGGAGGGACCACCACACTGAATGTCAGGGGCCGTGACCAGCATCATTGGTCCTTTTGGAAACTAGTTACCACAGGAGCTTTTGCCTTAGTTGATGACCTCTTCTTGCCAAGAGAAAACACTTTATTTACACCTCATTGAATAAAGGTGTTTAATTCACTTAAGAAATACTTATAAGTATCCACCATGTGTCAGGAATCATCTAGTTACTAGGAATATAGCAGTGAATAAAACAGCACTCTCTGCCCATGGAGTGTAGAGGATAGAGTATTAGAAATGAGTTTTTAAACTACATATATAATAGTGTATTTTGGGTGGCAATGAGTGCCATGGAAAAAAATAAAAACTAGAGGTCTAGGGAATGAAGGCCAAGTGGTTGGGGAGAGGGGGTGCAATTTTAAATAAGGTAGCTGGGAAAGACTTCACTAATAAGCTAACACTTTATCTGAGATACAAAGGAGGTGGGGAAGGAAGCTACATAGTTAATTCAGAGAAGGAAAGTTCTAGTCAGAGGAAGAGAGAACACAGAAAGTGCAGAAAGACTAGAGTAAGTGTCCTCTGCATGTTTTAGGAACAGTCAGGAAGCTGACCTGTAGCCAGAGCCGGCTTGAATAAAGGGAGGTTGGAGGATGTGACGGAGAAGGCAATGGCACCCCACTCCAGTACTCTTGCCTGGAAAATTCCATGGATGGAGGAGCCTGGTAGGCTACAGTCCATGGGGTCGCCAAGAGTCAGACACGACTGAGCAACTTCACTTTCACTTTTCACTTTCATGCATTGGAGAAGGATATGGCAACCCACTCCAGTGTTCTTGTCTGGAGAATCCCAGGGACGGGAAGCCTGGTGGGCTGCCGTCTATGGGGTCGCACAGAGTCAGACACGACTGAAGCGACTTAGCAGCAGCAGCAGCAGCAGGATGTGAGATGGAGAGGCAGCCCCAATCCGTCTGAGGGATGTGAGGGTGATTTTAACCCATTGTAAGGGACCTTGTGCTTTGCAGATGTTCAGAGCTCAGCTTTTCCATTGCTCCATTTTCTAAGTGGAAAATGACTTAGAAGCACTAACTGCTTCACATTTTTATTGAGAATTTCAATTTTAAACCCTGCCATCCCAATTACTGATCTTATCAACTGACATAGTATGCATCTTCAAATGTTAACTTTTAAATCTCTTTTCTAGTTCCTTCAAAGGGACCAGATATTTGGAGGGAGTGGAGTTCTGATGGAAAGAATCTAATAATATATTGGAAGGTAAATGTCTAATTTTTCCTTGAATATTTAAGTAGCTTTAGTATGCTAAACTACTTAAATTACATATGGTTCTTGGGTTATTAGGGAGCCAGGATTTCCCAGACTGGCTTAGTTGACAGAGAGAATGTAGCCTGGCTTCTAAAACTCCCAGATTCCTCATCACTGCAGACGTACCACAGTCTTTGTAGTGAGGATCTGTCTCAGGTCTAGGCATTCTTCAGTTTGATTTTATGAGACTTATAAAGGACCGAGGATTTCATGAATTCCATCTATCTCACTTTAGTCAGAAATGCAGCCAGAAACCACAAGTTAGAATCCTAAGTATTTATGTTGTATTTTGTCTTCAGTGAATAGGAAACCAATTTTTTATATAGGAAACCAATTTTTTATATCTTATCAGTCAGTATAATTTGTTGTCCCCTAAATAAATTGTGTTAACAGTATAGCAATTATAAAGTTTTACAAAGTTTTCTAAAATTTTAGCTAAAGTATGAATTGCATTATGTTTTACTAGAGCATAAACCTTACTGGAGCAAATGTTTTCATTGCTGATTTATGAAAATCAAAACCACAAACAGTTGTTTTCTACATCAGATTTCATAGGAATAGTTATAACCAGATTCTTTTCAATAGTGCATTTTGTTATTTAAAGTAAACTTTTACAAAAACTTGACATCAGTATAGCTTTGATTAAAGTGAATCTTTGAAGTCTGTGAGGATGTCGTGTACACATTCCATCACTTGGAGGTCGTCTGTATATGACTGTGCATCCCCTCTTATTCTTAATTGGAAAAATCCCTTAGCTACTCTCAGTTGTCTGTCAGATTGTGCAGTAATATACGAATGATTGTACAGATGACTTCAATGTAGAGAGTTTAGGATATTTTTCAGACTAGATGAATGTTTAACCAAGGATTAAAAATATTGAAGCAATTCAGATTCTAACTTCAGTGACTAGTTTATGGTTCTGCCATATTTGGGTGGAAAATTCAGTTGTTTTGGACATGTTGATTATACACAACATGACCACTAGGATGATCGAATATAGTTCAGTAGGCAGTAGTTTGGTGTAAGGCTCTGGAGCTCCGGAGAGGTCTGAGCTAAAGACATAGCTTTGAGTAGCATGTAAATTGATCACTCAGCACACAGTGTACAAAGAAGCCAGGTGTGGAATGGTGGGTGGTGGCGGCATCTGAAGAACCAGCAGGGGAGGAGGATCCAGCAGAGGAGGTTGGGAAGGTTAGAAGGGCAGGAAGACCAGAAGAAAATAGTGTGCAGAAACCAAGGGAATGGGGGTGATAGGTGAAGGAATGGACAGTATCAAATGAAATCCACAGTTCTTGGGATGGTAGCGTGTTCACTGGACCAGGCCATCAGAGAGCTGTCCGGGACCTCTGTGTCTTCAGCAGAGTATTAGTGGCTGGATCAGAGGGTCCTATGCACTCCTATATAAATTGGAGGGATTGTTTGGAAAAGCAGTTTAGATATATAAATAAAGACATTTGAATGTTTATTTCCTTTCCTGTAAGTCCAGATTTGGGACCCCAGATTAAGGAATTAATTCTAACTGGGGAAAAAACTGTGGCACCAAAAGGTTTATTTTATTGTGAAAAAAAATGGCAACAACTTAAATTGTACTTTTTTAAGAAATATTCAGGTAAACTAATAAAAATGCTATATGAAATATAAAGCTGTTAGAAATATATATAACTGTATTATCCAAAAAAAGAGTGTATTGTAGAAAAGTGAAAAAAAAACAGACAATTGTATAGTATGATTGAAACAATTTTAATAAAAGTCTCCATCTAGAAAAACAGCTTGAAGGAAATACCAGAATGTAAGAATATTTAAGAAATGGGAATATGGGAGATTTTTCTTCCAACTTTTTAATATTTTCCACATTTTCTGTAATGAGCAAGTACTACTTTAAAATGAAAAAACAATAACTATTTTAAAAACATGATGCCATACTTTTAATATTTTATTTAAGTAGAGCACTGCTTCTCATCTTCTTTTGGTTTCCTTCTGAAAAATATGAAGCTAAATATTGTTTTGTTAACTTAATTTTTATATTATGTACTCTACTGCTTACAGCAAGGGTAGTTTTTGTTCAGCACTGCTTCCCTGATGTATCCAGATCTCAATGGATTTAAAATCTGTGCTGTGCACTGTTAATAATTCATGTTTCCTAATGTTACTTTGTTAGGATTAGTGAAGTATCCAGTTTAGACTCAGTGGCCTTGCCTTGTCACATCACCTTTGCCAATTTTTATAACAAAATTTATTTTTCTTTTTTTAATAGCCTTTAGCCATTAATGAAGCTTATGGAAAAATACTTTCTTATAATGTATCATATTCGTCAGATGAGGAAACAAAATCCCTTTCTGAGATTCCTGATACTCAACACAAGGCAGAATTACGACTTGATAAAAATGATTACATCATCAGTGTGGTGGCAAAAAATTCTGCCGGCTCATCACCACCTTCTAAAATAGCTAGTATGGAAATTCCCAATGGTGAGTACTTAAGGTAGAAGTAGTATATAAGGACAGGAAACCAAGGTGAAACATTTTAACGGTGTTGCTTGCTCTCATAATGTCAGCTTTCTTCTCATACCCTCTGCTGCTGCTAATGAGTAAGGAGGAACAGGCAGATTACTGTCAAATATTCGTGGAGAGGCAGTAGCCTTCAGTATTGACTGGAAGCATCTGCACTGATGGATAAAACCCAATTACTTTAACACATAATGTTGTAGAGTTATGGCGGTAGATACTACTCTTAGGAAGAAATATTTTAACAGTTTATTCAGAACTGCTTTCACACATCTTCCCAAGACCATGACAGTTGACACATCAGCTAGGCTATTTTTAAACAGTTAGGAAGAAATACTCATTTTAAATGACAGCTTCATTGATAAGACAGTTCTTTATTAATAGGAATCCTTTACTGATAAGAAATTCTTCTTAAAGTCTAAATTTCATCTTCAGTATAAGCTTTAGAAAAGAATTTTGATGTAATTTTAAAATTCCTCAGTGCCCCCTTTAAATTTGATGAGTTACAGTGACTGTCAGTTTTCATTCCAATCCCAGAGAAAGGCAATGCCAAAGAATGCTCAAACTACTGCACAATTGCAGTCATCTCACACACTAGCAAAGTAATGCTCAAACTTCTCCAAGCCAGGCTTCAACAGTATGTGAACCATAAGTTTCCAGATGTTCAAGCTGGATTTAGAAAAGGCAGAGGAACCAGAGATCAAATTGCCAACATGCCCTGGGTCATTGAAAAAGCAAGAGAGTTCCAGAAAAACATCTACTTCTGCTTTATTGACTATGCCAAAGCCTTTGACTGTGTGGATCACAACAAACTGGAGAATTCTTCAAGAGATAGGAACACCAGACCACCTGACCTGCCTCCTGAGAAATCTGTATGCAGGTCAAGAAGCAACAGTTGGAACTGGACATGGAATAACAGACTGGTTCCAGATTGGGAAAGGAGTACATCAAGGCTATATATTGTCACCCTGCTTATTTAACTTATATGCAGAGTACATCATGAGAAATGCTGGGCTGGATGAAGCACAAGCTGGAATCAAGATTGCCAGGAGAAATATCAATAACTTCAGATATGCAGATAACACCACCCTTATGACAGAAAGCAAAAAAGAACTAAAGAGCCTCTTGATGCGAGTGAAAGAGGAGAGTTTAAAAGCTGGCTTAAAACTCAACATTCAGAAAACTAAGATAATGGCTTCTGGTTCCATCACTTCATGGCAGATGGAGAAACAGTGGAAACAGTGGCAGACTTTATTTTTGGGGGCTCCACAATCACTGCAGATGGTGACTGCAGCCATGAAATTAAAAGATGCTTGCTCCTTGGAAGAAAAACTATGACCAACCTAGACAGCATATTAAAAAACAAAGACATTACTTTGCCAACAAAGGTCTGTCTAGTCAAGGCTATGGTTTTTCCAGTAATCATGTATGGATGTGAGAGTTGGACTATAAAGAAAGCTAAGCACCGAAGAATTGATGCTTTTGAACTGTGGTGTTGAAGAAGACTCTTGAGAGTCCCTTGGACAGCAAGGAGATCCAACCAGTCCATCCTAAAGGAAATCAGTCCTGAATATTCATTGGAAGGACTGATGCTGAAGCTGAAACTCCAATACTTTGGCTACCTGATGTGAAGAACTGACTCATTTGAAAAGACCCTGATGCTGGAAACGATTGAAGGCGGGAGAAGGGGATGACAGAAGATGAGATGGTTGGATGGCATCACACACTGACTCAATGGACATGAGTTTGAGTAAACTCGGAGTTGGTGATGGACCTGGAAGCCTGGTGTGCTGCAGTCCATGGGGTCAAGAGAGTCGGACATGACTGAGCGACTGAACAGCGACTGTTCATTCTTCCTCAGCTGCCTTGACAACTCAAGTTCTCAGTGGTCACTCCTGCCCCCTCGCCCAGTTAGCTCCTCTTCTGAGTCATTCCCTGATCCCCCCAACTTGCTATCCCACCCTAGTATGGGGTCACCTTTCTATGATCACCCACTCCTGAAGGAAGAAAAACTGGTCCAGTTTGGGTCCTCAGTACCTTTTCAGTTCTTGTTTGAGGGCACTGGGCAGTGTCTGACTGCTTGATACATAACTGTTTCTTTGTTCCACTCAGTTGTGGACACTTAGGAGGAAGAAATAGGGACACACGGTATGTTTCAAGACACACAGCAGCAGCCAGAGCCCAGATGGCAGTGCATGAGAGAGAGGAGAGGTCTGCAGGCAGTGCTGTGGAGGCAAAAACAAGACAAGGGAAAGACGTATGAACACCCGTGGCAAGATAAGCTGCCGGTTTAGGTTAGGTATTTCATGGCTCTCAGAATAACAGGCAATACCTATGTTATCTTTTAATTCAGAAGCTATATTCCTGCCATTTCTGTGTGTCTCTCAGTTCAGTTCAGTTCAGTCGCTCAGTCGTGTCCAACTCTTTGCGACCCCATGAATCGCAGCACGCCAGGCCTCCCTGTCCATCACCAACTCCCGGAGTTCACCCAAACTCATGTCCATTGAGTTGGTGATGCCATCCAGCCATCTCATCCTCTGTCGTCCCCTTCTTCTCCTGCCCCCAATCCCTCCCAGCATCACAGTCTTCCAATGAGTCAACTCTTCGCATGAGGTGTATCTCTCAGGAGGTAGTAATTTATCGAACTAACAATGGTCTGGCCATCAGCTTTCAGACAGTTACTGCAACTCAGAACAAATCATGGTTCCTTGAGGATTTCCCCAGTTGGAGGCCTTACTGCCTCAACACAGGCTGACAGTGTGGATTTTTAGTCACATTGAGCCAAGAAGCTGTTGTATCCAGAATCTTCTGTATTCCAAGCCGAATTGTTGTCTTGTATCCAGTAGCAGTTGCTTATGAATGCAAATTTTGTTCAAAAAAAACGTTTCCATGGCTTTTTACTGAGCCCTTAAATATGCATCAGTTAGAGAAATTACTTCTTTGCCCTGTTTCTCTGGAAAATGTCCCTCTTGGCCACGCTGTTCTAACCCACACTAATTACTTACTCCCAACCTTGGGCCTCCCCTATCGCTGAGGCTGAGATCTGGCAGGTGGTGAAATCAAACCTCACCATGGCCCCCAGCGCCCTCTGTCAGCTTCTGCACCTCACGCATCCGTACTGCTCTCTGCCCACACTGGCCATCCCATCCCATAGCTTTCGTCCCTGTCCTGTCTCCAGAATCCCTTCCACCCACCCATGGGACAGCAGTCTCCCTTGAAGGGAAGCGAGGGGCTGGCACACCCATTCATTCACTCACTGCGTGGGGTTGTGCTCCTGCTTGGCGTGGTCTGTGCCGAGTGGAGCTGCAGGCACAGGCCCCTGTCTGCACTCGTGGAGCTCACATCATAGTGGATGATGAGAGAGGAGATTCTGGCCACCCATGCCTGCTCTTCTCCGGCGTCCCATCCCTGTGCTGCTGTGCCGTGATCCTCCATTGCTCATTCCTTCTGCCCCATTCATCATGGCTCTTGAGCTTCATGTCTCTGCCCAGCTATGTCACTACCTGATCCTTGGTTCTTTTTTGTTTTGTTTTTTTCCCAGCTGCAGAGTTGATCTGTATGACCAAGTAATTGCCATAGAGCAGCATTTCTAAACTTGGCTAAAGGTTTATCTAGTTTAGCACCATTTTGCAGTGTATCGTACAATGAAATGATTTGTATAACTGGCTCATTTTCATGAGGTTTACCTTAAAACATTATTTTTAACACTAGTAAAAATCCTTCTTTCTTGAAGATGATCTCAAAATAGAGCAGGCTCTTGGAATGGGAAATAGGATCCTCCTCACTTGGAATTACGACCCCAACATGACCTGCGACTATGTAATTAAGTGGTGTAACTCATCTCAGTCTGGACCCTGCCTCATGGACTGGAAAAAAGTCCCTCCAAACAGCACTGAAACTGTAATAGAATCTGGTAGGTGTCTCTCAGAGTTCTTTAAAGATATTTTTTAAATTTACTTTTTATTGGGGTGACATTGGTTTATAATAACATCATGCAAGTTTCATGTGTACGCCATTATGTTTCTCTTTCCGTTACACTACAGCGGCTAACCACGAAAAAAACCCTTTTATTTAAGAGCAGCACATGGAGTGACTGGTTGCAGTACAGTGACTGTTCCCCCTCACCACCGGGCTGGACATGGATTGGTTTAACTTTTTTGGAAAGCAGTTTGTGGCAGTATGTGTGTGAAACAGTTCATAGACTTTGATCTCGTCGTTACTTGCCTAGGAATGTATTCTAAGGAAGAAAATCCAAGAGCAGCACAGATGTACATCTAAGAATGTTCAGCACTGCATTGTTTATAATTATAATGACCTCATTTGCCATCTTTTTGCCCATGTTTGCCCACAAGCCAGGTTACTGAGCACAAAGGACTTGCACCCAATACCACTTCCCCTGATGGAGGTCAGGGGTGCAGTGAGGGGCAGGGGGCTGCTCAGGAGCTGCAAGCCTAAGATGATGCAGCCAAGAAGGGTGTGCGGTTACCTGCAGGCTGAGCCAGCCTTGTGTTTGGGAACTCTAGCCTCTCTGCACTGTCACTGTTCCTTCTGAGTCCCTGGCATGAGTGAGTGTGCCTCTACCTGTGAGAACTGTGGAACCTCTTGGCAGTGAAGCTTCTGACGTCACCACCCCCCACCCCGGGCCCGTTCTCCCTCACGTGTGAGTGAAGTTCAGGAGAGCAAGCAGCTGCTGAGCCTTCTCTCCCAGGAATCACGCTCTGCTCATTTACTTTGTTCACTGTCAGATGGTCAGGGTGAGCCCCATGCATTGGATTCCTACATGGAGCTTCAGGGTTTTTTTTCCAGTTCTACTTGGAATACAGCCAGATTCTTTCATGTGCATAATTGGCCAAGGCCTCGATGGTTGCCTTTCTTTTTCCTTGCCGAGTACGTCATCCCTTACCAGCAAAGTATAGCCCAACCTTACACAGCCGTAGTGTGCTCTGTATAAATTATGACCCCTCTTCCCTCCTTTCTCACTTTGGCCTTGAGAATGATCAGAATGGACTGGGGCAGGGTGGAATGATGCGGAGAGGTGAGAAATGTGTCTTTAGCTGGAATATCTGGGGTATAAGATGAGGTTGAAACCTGTAGGGTGAGAAGGAGGACCTTCGATGCAGAGGCCCCGCATAGCATCTTATTATTAGCCCTTCACATCTGTCCTGCCAGCTGCTTCAGGCCAGGGGTCCTGTTACATCCATCCCGCTTTGCATTGTATTGAGGAGACATTTGAAAGTGATTAACTTGGATCGAAGTTAAAATGCTTTTCTTTTATGTCTTGTGGAGTTAATAGCACGAAATGCTGATGCTGTAAAGAGGAATAGACTCTCAAGTCCCATTTCCTTTAACCCTGAGGTGTCGTGTAGAGTGGAAATTTTAGTGTCTGCTTCTTGGAACAAGGGAAGAGCAATGGGTTCTTCCAACCCACAAATAACCCTAGTTAGGGAAGGGCTTTTCAGAGGTGTGATACAGACCTGGGACTGTTTCAGAAACTGACCCAGGACCAAATCTAGGAAGAAGTTGTCATTGCTTAATTTGAAGGAACAAAATGAAAACCTTGATTACTATTTTTTTCCCCTTCAAGATGATGTCATGTTATAATACTAAATTTTTCATTGCAACAGATGTGAATTTAATTTTTGTCAAGTCAGTTTTCACTCTGAATGTTTACTAGTTTTGGAAACGCAAATATATTTTCTGTAACCTTTGTAAAATTAGCTTTGGGAATTTCAAAGTGAGTTATTTTCAGTTTGAAATTTCTAAAATAGATATTCGTAGTCATATGTACTTAGGAAAGCTTACTGATTGTGTTCATCCTGTAGATCAGTTTCGACCAGGTGTAAGATATAATTTTTCGGTGTATGGGTGCAGAAATCAAGGATATCAGTTATTACGTTCTGTAATTGGATATGTAGAAGAATTGGGTAAGTTAAATGGGTAAGTTTTCTTAGAGTTGAAGATAACATGAGAAATTATAAGTAGACATCAATTTTAAGATTGAATTCTAAAAATAGATTGAATTGAGATGTGTATTAGTTCAAGGAAGAAAAATAAGTTAGATGATAACTGTAAAATTATTGATAATTACTTATCCTTACTTCATTTGATGTCAGAAAGACTTACTATATGCTTTTACAAATTTTAAAAACTGTTTATTTAAGACTATCACTAAAAAGGGGAAATAGAAATAGTCTATTGGAGTAGCTGCCTAAAGATTTTGCATAGGTTTTGCAAACCCCCCCAGATATGTTTTATACCTGAAAGTTGTAAGTTCTACCTTTGTATATTCATAGTAAAAGTGCTATGATAATATATGTGAAAGTTTATGATTAAATAAAGAATAATGTTCTAGTTCCAGGCTCAGATATTTTTGAGGCTAGAAATCTCATTAAACCTTAATGTCTTGCTCTGTATTAGTAAAGTCTCCTTTAAGTGTGGGCTTCTTTTCTTTTACAGCTCCAGCTGTTGCTCCAAATTTTACTGTTGAGGATACATCTGCAGATTCTATATTAGTGAAATGGGAAGAAATTCCTGTGGAAGAGCTTAGAGGATTTTTAAGAGGATATTTATTTTACTTTGAAAAAGGAGAGAGAGACACATCTAAGATAATGGGTTTGGAACCAGGTGAGTAAATTACTAGAATAAGTATATACTGTTTCTTAGAAGTTCTATATTAATTACAAAAAATGGAGAAAAAGAAGAAAAAAAAGGCAAAAGAAAATGCTACTGAATAGTTTCAACTGGTCTCGAAACTCTGAACAATAAGGAAGTGAAAATGAAGTCATTTGATGAATATGAGATTTTTCAAGATTTTAGTATGTGATAAATGGCATGTGGTCTTTAAGAAATCATTTAAATCATGTATTCTGAGGCCTTTGATTGTGATCCCCACAGGACTGAGAACATCTCTACTAATCCTGCATGATTCATAACAAAGCATCTTATGAAGGTTACCTTAAGAAAAAAAAGTCTTCCTGCATTTATGCTGATGGAGGCGAAAACTCAGGAACCTAAAGAATGGCTTCAGAGCCTCCTTTTATTTGACAAAGAGCTATCCCCACAGTTAGACAAGGCCTTAATGAACTGGGAAACTTAATTGGCTTGATAGAGCATGTGTGTGTCCGTTATATCTTAAAAACTTAGAGTCAGTCTTGACAATTGGTAAGTGTATGCACAGAGGAGACCTTTGAGAATCCTCAAATTTACAAATACAGAAATGTTTATGCAGACTTTTGGCTTTAAACCCTCAATGACATTTCTGTTCAAAGTCAGATGCTTCTTATTTATGACTGAATAACACAAGCATGTATCATCTCTTCAATTTGAGAGCTTTTGTTTTCCTTAATGACCTTTTCTTGGAAAGAAACTGTTTTAACTATTTAATGACTGTCTGACAAGTAGAGAACAAACAATGCCACAGGGCATGCTGCCCACCTGGGCATTAGTTTAGTCACCTCTGGAGAACAGCTGCATAACCTTGTGCCTCCCCCAAATCACGGAGTTCTGCATTTCCTAAACCTTCAGAGTTGAGGCAAACCCTAACTATCAGATGCTGCAAATATCCAGAAAAAAAAAAGTGCTCAGTCATGTCCAACTCTTTGCGACCCCATGGACTGTAGCCCACTAGGCTCCTCTGTCCATGGGATTCTCCAGGCAAGAACACTGGAGTGGGTTGGCATTCCCTTCTCCAGGGGATCTTCCCAACCCAGGGATTGAACCCGGGTCTCCTGCATTGCAGGTGATTCTTTACCATCTGAGCCACCAGGGAAGCCCAGACATTACACCAGAGTCTGGTGTAATTTCCCTCAGGAGCTCAGAAATTTTACACTTGAACCCAAGGTTCTCAGAAATTTTGCACTTGAATCAGTTAAAATTATAGCATGTAGACTTCTAGAGTGGATTGGTCCCTAAAATTAGAGTAAAACAGAGGGAAAAAAAAAAAACCATAAAGCCAATAAAGACAGAGAACCAGAGAGGCAAAAAAGAGGATATAGAAACATTAGAACATGGAAGTGGGCTGAGTGAACTAGAGGAGTGGATGGTGGGACAGTCTAGGTGGACAGTCGGGTGGGCATCAGTTAGAAGTAGTTTGGTTTATCCTGAAGGGCCAGCAGCAGAGGCCAATGGTTAGGATGAATCTGGGCTGAACAGCGGGAGTTGACTGAAGGCGTGTAAGCATCAGTTAGAACCCCCAGGTCCTACAGAGTGTCACGTAGCTCCCATGAGTGCCCTCTCCCCTGAATGAGAACAGATTTATTCCGAACCAGAGAGCCTCCAGGCAGGGGAGACCACAACAGACAGTGTGACCTTCCTTCTTCCTCCTTTCCACAAGGTTAATATATCTTCAGCTAGGCATGTTTCCCAGACAAGAGGTGAGAGGATTAAATGGTTCCTGAGAAAAAAACATAAAACATGCTGAGATTCAGGGGGTTACCCCAATGAAAAGCCAGGAACCCAGCTGGTCATTTCCTATCAGTAACAGACATGAAGCCCACCCACCAATAAACCCCACCTGTGTTCACCAGGCTTCCAGTGAGCCTTTTAGTGGCTCACTCTGAAAAATGAGGAATAGCCAGGGATAACCAGATGATTGAGAAAGCTTCTAACCTGCAAGACAGACACCAGGAGAAATCAGAGGAAACAAATGTTATGTGGGAAAGCAGAGAAATAAAAAAACAAAACTATTCTTGGATAATGGAGGTACTATTGAAAAGACATGATGTTATAAAAAGGAACAAACAGAAGATGGTTATGAATTCCTCAGAATTAAAACTGTGATCGAGGAAATTTTTAAGGAAGTAAATAGAAGTGGAAATATTAAAGGGAAAATGGGGAAATTCTTCTGAAAATGAGACAGAGGCAAAAGAGACTTGGAGGTAAAAGAAAGTTGCAGCTTGAGTCAAAGACCTGCCCTGTCCTCCTTTATAAGAGTTCTGTTAGAAGAGTGGAATGGAGGGAAGGAAATTTCCAAAGAAATAGCCCAAGAAAATTTCCCAAAATCAAAAGACCTCAGTGTATGCAGTAAAAGGTGCCATTAAATACACCAGTAAAATAGAGAAATAGGTCTATGCTGAATATGTCATGGTGAATTTTCAGAGCACCTAATATATAAAGAAGAAGTCCTAGAAACAAAAGCAGTTACGGTGCCCGGATCAGGAATAAGAATGGCAGTTCTCAACAGCATACCAGATACTAGAAGATACTACGGCTAAAATACTGAGTAAAAAATTGTTTTCAACCTAAAATAATACTGTAGTCAAGCCAATTTATCTACAGATACGGTAGTATCTGTACTACTTGTGTGAGAATAGAAGACATTTTTAGACAGGTGAGGCTGCACATATTACTTCCCCCAGCTATCCCTTCTCCAAAAGCTACTAGAAGAGTGGGCCTCAACACAAGGAAATAAGTGGGGCAGGGAGTCCCGGGACAAGGGCCCCTGGAAGGCTTTCAGTCCAGAGAAGACGCCCTGGGAAGCAACCTGACGAAAACCGGACGGGGGCTGGGGAAGCACAGCACTGGGACTTGGTTGTGTTGGATCACATGGAAAATTGTGTTGAATATTCATTGAAGGATGTGTGAAGAATTAGTAACTGGTACATCAGACAAATAAGGAAGAAAGGCAGTTAAAACAACAGAAAAATAAGAAAGGAAACATGATCATATCTAGCAATACTTCATGTTTATATAATCATGATAATATAAACACTGAATTTACCAAATTTTTTTATGTTTTTTCTGCCAGTAATGTGGGGTTGAGGGGAGAAGGGGTAGTGGTTGTGTGTTAGAGCTAACATCTAAAATTTAAAAGTCAAGCACTACCAATTTAGGTTTCCCTGGTGGCTCAGTCAGTAAAGAAGATGCCTGCAATGCAGGAGACTGCCTTGCAGTACAGTAGACCCAGGTTCAATCCCTGGGTCAGAAAGATTCCCTGGAGAAGGAAATGGCAACCCACTCCAGTGTTCTTGCCTGGGAAATCCCAGAGACAGAGAGTTTCATGGGCTATAGTCCATGGGATTGCAAGAGTCAGACATGAGGTAGTGACTAAACCACCACCAATCTAAGTTTATTTCAAAAATGGAAGTGAATACCCACAGAAACTGATAACTTGATTTTGAAGTGATTGGTTGGGAGGAGGGAGATGCAGGCAGGAAACTGCTGCTTTTTATTAGCCATATAGTGTAATTTAGTTTTTAAGCTATTGAACTGCACTATTTTGGTTAAAATTTTAAAAAACAATAGTTTAAACAATTCTCATTTCCTTTTAAAACAGTTCCAAGGCGTCCTCACTGGTGTCTTACTTGAGACCTTGGTTTCCTGAGTAATTTGGAGTGATCTCCATTGATTCGTGCTCGCGCTCCCTTGAGTTTCTCACTTCACTCACAGACAGATGGTCAGCTCAAGCGACAGCGTCCCTGCCCCCATGGGTTTGGGTTGCAGTGGGTTTTCATGCTCTTAGTAACAGAAAGAAAAGAGACTTTTATTGATTTCCTGCTGTATACCAGGCATTATTCTAGAGAACGTGCATGGAAATTTCTGAGAGCTTGGAAACAGCTCTGAGAGCTGAGTCATGATATGGGATTTCACAGTTAGAGAAACTTAGGTTCAGAGTGGTTCAAATAATAGATCCAGATAACCCAGCTACTAACTGGTGGAGGCGGAAGTGAACATGGTGCTGACTGGCACTACAGGCCTTGGCCCTGGAGGCGACTAGCATTCAGACTCACTTAAAAATGATATGTGACAGGTTTGAATAACCAGGTCTTTAAAAATAGTATAGAGATCAGTAATAATCTTCTTCACTTGAAAAACAGGTCGTTTTGACACAAAGGTTAAGAATATTACTGACATATCCCAGAAGACACTGAGGATTGCTGATCTTCAAGGTAAAACAAGTTACCACCTGGTCTTGCGAGCCTACACAGGTGGAGGAATGGGCCCAGAGAGGAGCATGTTTGTGGTGACAAAGGAAAACTGTGAGTTAAATGTTGTGATTGAGTTGCTGTCCATACTCAAATGCATTGGGTTTCTAGTGATTTTTGTTTATATAGAAAACCCCCCTTCTTTAAATTTCACATTTTGTTATACTTTTAAAGTAGGTGGAGGGCAGTGTTGAAAGGCCTGAAATGACTTCATATTTATTCTTACCAGTTATCTGAACCTATTGTCTAATGCATACTTGAGAAATTAAGGGATTGAGGATATATTTGAAGTTTAGAGTTCTAAATTCCTGTTGAACTTACGGTCAACTGGTTTAAAATTTTTTGCCCGATACATTCTGAGATTTTTAACATATCCAGGGAAGAATGTAAGAAACAGCCTTAACAAAGTGTAAAGCACAACACTTACAAATTTGAGATGGAAAGTAGAGGAGATGGACTTGATTAGTTGGTCAACAGCAAAGAACTTTCATTGATCACAGGCTTGTTCTCTAGCCCTGGCTTGAAGGTCATACATGCCTTTAAATAAAGGAGGGCCATGTGGAGATAGCTCTCACCTGGGGCTGATTTTGCCTCCTAGGGACACGTGGCATTGCGTGGTGCCGTTTCTATTGTGCTACTGGTATCTGGTGGTTAGAGGCTGAAGGTGCTGTTGATCTTCTTCCAGTACATGGAACGGCCTCTTCCCCACCAGCACATGTCAAAGAAATATCTACCCTGAAATGTTAGGAGTGCCAAAGTAGGGAAACCCTGCTCTAAAGAACTTATGTGTTAGTATAAAAATCATTACAGTACTTTTTAAGGTTATGTTTTAATAATTTTTCAGTTTCTCTGGAGCAGTTAGGGTTTTTTATTCAAATAATCTACTGACTTAAATGTCTTATGATATGAATTTATTGAGTTCATATATTAAAATGATGATTTTAACATCTGCAATGTTCTCTTTTCAGCTGAGGGTTTGATTATTGCCATTCTCATCCCAGTGGCAGTGGCTGTCATTATTGGAGTGGTAACAAGTATCCTTTGCTATCGGAAACGAGAATGGTAATGATTTACTCTCGCTGTTTTGTTCTTAAGGGCATGATTGATTAGTTCATGTGTTGAGAGTCTGACACAACTTGCGACTGAACAAAATAACAAGTCCACCTTTTTGGTGGAAACTAGGTAATAAATATTTATATTGGTCAGAATTAATGTTGGAGATAGTATTAGACAAGAACATGGCATATTATTTACAGGTTTATAAACTTAACAAAGGAAAAGTGTAAATTTTCCCTACTATGAACAGGGAGGTCTGGCAGGCTGCAGTCCATGAGGTCACAGAAAGTTAGACATGACTGAGCATGCACAAAAGCATATTTACTAATTAGAGTAGTAGCCATTGTACTAAAAAAAATATTTAAAGGCATAAATACGTCAGTAGCTATATGCAGGGTTGAATGTAGTTTAAGGATTCAGCTCTCACTTGTCCTGGTGATCTATTTAGAGAGTCTGGTCATTTATTTAACAAATGTGAATGGCCCTCCCGTGTGAAGGGAGGTACAGTGGTAGACTAAATAAGTATGATCTTTTGTGTTTAGTTTTTACTTAAGATTGATAGCCTTCCTTTTTCTGATAGTGCAGGAAAAGTCTGTTTTGAGTAGTGGAGGACTGAAAATGCAAATATGTTCTCAAGCAGTTAGTGGTACTGCGTCCAGTCTGCAGGTCATATGAGTGATGCCCATATCTTTTGACTGGATAGCACAGTCAGCATCTTAACTCTTTCCTTTCCGTTTTCATAAGATACACAAGATATTATAGTTCTAGAAATAGAAGCACTGTTTGTAGTTTTCAGATAGGAACCTCTGAATGCATTGTATGAAAGCTCTAGCGACCGATCACGCTGAAAATGATTTTCCCTTTTTATCTCAGGTGTTCATTAGCATATTCATATGAAACATCAAAATAAACCTGGTACCTTACTAACTCGTTGTCTAACTGATAATCCTATAGTTATTAAATGTATTTAATCATCTTTATTTAAAGGATTAAAGAAACCTTCTATCCTGATATTCCAAATCCAGAAAATTGTAAAGCTCTACAGTTTCAAAAGAGTGTCTGTGAGGTAATCCTTTATTTTCTTACATTTACCTTTGAAGTACTGACTTCCTTTTTTTAGTCTTTTGTGAGTGTCATGCACAGTAAAATGTACTAAGAAAATAGCAGTGCTTGAGCATCTGCTGAACTTGTAAAATTATTAATTTTAAATTGTTTGTGCATGCTCTTTTTTCTTTTCACTGCTATTAAGAGCAAGGAAAATACTGATATGTAGAAAAAAGTAGCTTTGCTCTAGTATGAGCTAAAGAATAGTAGAGATGCAATTTTATACGCATCTGCAAAAAATATATAAAATAATGCTTCTTTTTGTAGGTGGAGCATCGCAGCAGCTTTTCATGGTATCCCTAATCCCTGTTTTAAAATTTATTTCTAGGGAAACAGTGCTCTTAAAACATTGGAAATGAATCCTTGTACCCCAAATAATGTCGAGGTTCTGGAAACTCGGTCAGTGGCTCTCAAAATGGAAGATACAGAGATAATTTCCCCGGTGGCTGAGCGTCCAGAAGATCGCTCTGCCGCAGAACCGGAGAACCACGTGGTTGTGTCCTATTGCCCACCCGTCATCGAGGAAGAGCTAGCGAACCCGGGAGCAGAAGGCGGCGGGGCCTCACAAGTCATCTACATTGACGTCCAGTCCATGTACCAGCCTCAGGCGAAACCAGAGGGGGAGCTGGACGGTGACCCTGTAGGGGTAGCAGGCTATAAGCCGCAGATGCGCCTCCCCATTACTTCCACTGTAGACGATCTGGATGCAGATGATGACTTAGATAAAACTGCAGGTTACAGACCTCAGGCAAACGTAAACACTTGGAACTTGGTATCTCCAGACTCACCTCGGTCCACAGACAGCAACAGTGAGATTGTGTCTTTTGGAAGTCCATGCTCCATTAACTCCCGACAATTTTTGATTCCGCCTAAAGATGAAGATTCTCCTAAATCAAGTGGAGGCGGATGGTCCTTTACAAACTTTTTTCAGAACAAACCGAATGATTAAGTGTCCCCCGTCACTTCAGTCCACCATCTCAATAAGCCCCCATTGCTGGAGCTGCCACATCAACACAAGGCACCTTGGAGGGATCCTGTGAAGTGTTGCTAGTGGGGTGGACTTCACTCTCACAAGTTACACTAAAAAGTGTTAATGTGCTTTTCATGCAGTCTCAAAGCCAAAGTACAGTAACTCAGAAATTGGATCCACACAACTCACAATTTGGAGCTATTTGGGATTCGAGCCAAAGAATTCTCACATTACTCTGCCTTCAAGAAGCTTTTCAAGAACAAGCAGTGCCAGGCCCATTTGTGCAAAACAAACCCTGCAGCAGCTATATTCTGTTCTGTTGTTCATCTGGTTTTCTCACACTTATAATTTATGGAATTGCACGCAGATTTGCAGGCAGGGGGGTAAAATGTCAAAGTAACAGGTGACGTTACTTGCCTGACATTTGCTCCATTCCAGATGAAAACCAAGCACAGATTTGGAAACTTTTGACATTATTCTTTATCCACAGCATTTAAGAAAATTAATATAATTTTTAATGTAGCAGCAGCTATTTAGTGTTTTGTTTGATAAAGTATGCTGATTTCTGTGCCTACTGTATAATGGTTATCAAACAGTTTTCTCAGGGGTACAAACTTGGAAAACGAGCGTGAAACTGACCAGCCCAAATCAGAATCATGTCTCCTTGCTTTGGTAGGCGTTTTACGTTGTTCCATTATTTTTTAGTGTTTGTGCTAGCTTCCCTTATTAGGTTGCCCTAATATTTAAAAGTAAATTTCTAAGACTGTAGATTTTAAGTTTTTTTTTAATTGTGTTTTTTTATGACAGTGTCAGTTTTATAAATATATGAGCAAATTCAATATTATTCATAAACACAGGATTCCAGTGACTTACTATTTGAGACGACTACTAAGCAATATCTGGCAGCATCAGCTGTCTGTATAGGTGGGATTGGCCTCAGTTCCTCCTGAGAAGACCACGCTTTGAGCCCTGGTTGCCCGGGCAGCGTGAGCATCTGTGACACCTGCTAACAGGTGTTCTTTCTCATCACACATCTTAGCAGTTCCTTCCTCTTCATCAGTCCAAGCTAGTTGTTTCCGTCCTCAAACTTTTCAATATAAAACTAAAAAAGATAATGCTTCCTAACAGGGACAGCTGCTCAAGGGCTCTTTCATAGAGAATGTTATTACAGCGGATTTGAATCCATGGGCGTACCTGTATTAAAGGTGCTCTGGGAGATGTCCAGAGTGGGGTCCTCACAGCATTCTCTGTCCACCCCTGATCTACACACATGATGTCTGCAATGAGTGTGGTTCTTGGAGAAGCAGATTGAAGAGCTAAAAACTGTATCTTATATTTTCCCTGCCCTCAGGTTGTCTGTGTATTTTATCTTTTGAGAGTTAAGGCCAGAGTACTTGAAAATTTGGAAGATCTGAAGAAGTCACGATAAGCCCCTTTTTATTTATCATTTGAGATTCTGTAGTGTATGTGCACATAATGGATCAGGTTTTTTTTTTCATTTCTAGCCCATGATGTATCATTATAAAAACCATGTTGTAGAAAAAAGCTTCAACAAGGGACAAAAATCTATTTAGGTAGTACTCTGCTTTATGAATCCTGATTTTAATTGCTAGGATTCAATTAAATCCCAGAGCTTCCTGGTAGATGAACATGTGGAGTGAAATACAATTAATTATGTATACACATAGTACAGTAAAACCACATAATAGCTCATAGATATTTTCAACAATGAAAGTTGTATCAAACCAGAGCCACCTCTAAACAGTTTGCTCTGTCCTGTTATTTCTCCTGTTGGGCTCCTTCCCTTTGCTTCCACCCCAGACACTGAGCCCTGGGGCTGCCTTCCCTCCCCGCAGAAGCTTGTTACCACACCCTTCTTTCCCCCAATTCATGCCTCTTTTCCCGTCAAAACTCACCAGTCCTATACCTCATCTCTTTAGGATAAGTGTTTAGGCCTCTAAAGTGTCCCTTTAGGCCAAGGTAGAAGTTTATTGATCTTCACTCCACTAACCTGAGATAATGGAAAAAGGCCGGAAGAGATTGTTTTGATTTCCATTATATGTGTCGTAGCTCCTACCATCTACCTACATAGCGACTCGTTTGTTCGGCTCATGGTGCATTTCACCGGGGCTCTCAAGTCCTCTCACTCCGTCCAAGGCTTCATAGCTTGTTCTGTATGAAGATTCAGAGTGCAGCTCACCTCTCCCCTGCCCCTGGGGATCCACACACAGGATTGCTGGGTTAATGAGCAGCAGAATGTCTCTCTGTTAAGTCTGGGCAGGCTCCTTATTACTTGTGACGGGCTTAGAAGAGTGTGGCTTAGGTCTGAGGTCAGAACAGATTTCTCTATATTTCCCCTGTTGAAGACTGCCAGACCTCAGCTGCAGGTGGGAAGTGATTACCACCCAGCCTCTGGGCACCTGGGGACAGGGAGAGGGGAAGAAGACACCCTCTGTCCCATATCCGGTTGTCTGTGTCACTGCAGACCCTGGTGAATGCTCAGTGCCAGGACCCTGCACGTGGGTGAGAGCTGGTCTAATAGGGCCTTGCTCTGTGCAGTCAGATTAGCTCCTCTTCTGAGGGAGGGCTTCCTGCCAGCCCTTCCTGATTGGGAGAATGATTGGGAAACCCACCTTTCCTGCCAAAGTTTCCAGTTAAAGCCCAGTCATTGGTTAGAAAATTCTAAATGTCTGAAATATATCCCAGTATGTCTTGATTAGTGCCATTAAAGGATACATTTTCACATCTCTTCCAAGCCAGCAAACCAAACTTCCCTTGTGAGGAATGGAGATTCTGATGGTCATTGTGACTACATTTCTCTTATGAGTGGCCATCTGAAATAATATTTAACATAAAAATAATCTTGGAAGACTTAGCCAGGCTTTTGACACTAGATAGGCCTTATAAACTGCGTATTGCATGGACTAGCATCCATATACAATTGAAGTCTTCAGTGTGCTAAACCTGTAGGAGCCTGGGTTTGACATTGTGGCCCAAGTATCTGGATAGTTGGGTATTTATGTGCTTCAGTGATAGAGGTGCTCCATCCCTGCAGTTTACACAGAGTGGCAGCCATTCCCAGAAAAATTTACAGGCAGGAGTTTCAGCCTCATTTTCCATACCAGCATTGCTTTCACGGTTCATGGATCTGAAGGATTGCATTGAGAACATCTAGTCCTGTTGCACTCTCAGAAACTGTGGGAAAAGTCACATTCTTAAACCTTCATGCAGCTTGTATTCTTGTTGGAAATTAGTCCTGTAATTTGTTAGTTGTCTTCATACTGGCCATATTTAAAGAACATCACAGTCATTTTTTGTACTTGAATAATTAGATGTAGGTTAGTGAAGGAGACATGTGAATGTTTTCTTCCAAAAGGAATTTGGAATCAGTTTTAACGATAGTTTGAAATAAAAGTGCTCCCTAACCTGTAATGCAGAAAATATTATCTCAAATTTTTCTACTGCTCAGGCACATAAGCTGATAAAACTTTTTTTTTTTCTGTTGAAGGTAATTTTTACTGTTTTCTGTTCTGAACCATGTTAAAATTTGTATATCTTTTATAACATAGATTTCCCCCCTTATTTTGAAAGTATAAAATTGGGCATCTCAGAAGTCAAAGGTGGGATCATTAGTTAATCACTAAGACTAGGCACATAATGGAAATTCAGTCAGGTTTTTTATTGACTGAGTCCCATCCCGGAATGTGTTGATTCAGCAGAGTTCTCCTGCAGGATGGTGCATGCCAAGATCTAGCTTGTATAGATCTGAGACCACTGGCTCACAGACTCAGATCTACTGTAGAAGTGACTCCACAGGTTGAGTGAAAACTTGGGTCTTACACAGATATCTTATTCTAATCTAATTTTAAATATTCATAATAACTTTTATATGATGGGTTTACAATGTGGGACAATGTTTGTACCAACCAATTAAGTTGGTTCTAGCAAATCAACACATTGATGTGTGAGTTTTACTGATTAGAATGAGCATTCATTCTCCTGATAAACTCTTAAAAGCTTTTATTTTAAACTGATACTTCCTGCTAAAACAAAGTTTCGTGGTACCATGGCCATTTTATTTTTTATATCCAGAAGAAAATCTTTGACAAAAGAAAATGATCTGTGGCTAAACTTACTGGCAATGTAGCTTTTAGACATGACCTTAGAATATCATTGGAAATGACTTGTTTTGAATTTGGTCTATTTATACCTCTGTGGATTATGTGCCAAGGCTATTAATATTTAAACCTCTTATTCAATTAGGTGGTGAGATTTTTATTCCTTTTCAGTTAGTACTTTTTGTCTTTTAACTATTACATGATCATACTCATGCTGATTTTAACAGAGATGAACTATCTTTAATGCTGATAATAGATTAAAGAACAACATTCTGTTAATTGAGATGTCAGACTTTGTTGTATATGGTAAAGTTTCATGGGATGTGATTTGAATATATCCAAATCCTTATAATTATGATACTGGATTATGATGGAATTCTATTATTTTTAATCATGAATAGCATTTCTTTCTCCCTACATTAAGAATGTTAATATTTTGGATTATAAATCATGTTATCAAGAGAATTTACACATGTGAGACAAATTCTAACTGTGGGACATTTTTATGAAAATGTAGTGTTTTTAGAGAGAAACCCTCTGAATGTTTTTTTAATGTGCAAGTGCCTAGTTGAAGAAATACAGAAACAATAAATTTGAAAGCTTTTAAATAAGTAAATTGTAACTGATTGAATATTAAACAAATACAAAAAGTAATAAATATTACTTTTTGGTTGCTGTAACTAAATACCCAAAAACCTAAAAGATGCGTTGGGGAAAAAATGAATGCTTAAGTGATAAGGAATTAATTTTTATTACATTTATTAATGCATATATAGTCTAAAATTGCCTTTGCAGTAGCCAATCAGAACTTTAAAACAAAAAATTTTCTAACAATATAGACCTTACACTGCGCAGAATCCAAAAATAATTTGTAAACCTGATTGAATTTCTTTATACATTTAAAATGTACTTCCCTTTAGAATTATCCCATTTTAAATAGGTAGCTTTCAGTTTCTGAACTTACTATTTTTTCCTAAGCATTCTAGTGGTATAAAAGATCAAAAGATTTCTAGGTGGTAAAGCAATTTTATTTACGAAACATGGACAAGTTAACTGTTAGGTTTAACCTTAGCATTAGTATTTTTGTAGTTGATTATAGAAAACAATACTGAATAATTCTCATAAAATTTTTTTTTCAAATCTCCCCAGTTTGATTTTCAGTACTTTTCCCCATTATTTATGATATATCCTTCAATTCCAATTATTCCCTCCAGCATAATGTTTCAGAAAAATGACTGTTATGAATAAAACACACAAAAAAGAAACCCTCTTCCACTCATGGTTGTGGAAGGGTAGATATTCCTGGGATTGGGATTTATCCAATTATTTCCTCCAAAAGGGACAAGGCCTTTTTTTTACATTTCAATTCAGAATTGCTTGAAAAAAATTTGGCCTGGATAGAGAGACATCCTCAGTTTGAGATAGAAAGTGAAGTCGCACAGTCGTGTCTGACTCTTTGTGACCCCATGGACTACCAGGGGGTCTACCAGGCTACCAGGCTCCTCCGTCCATGGGATTCTCCAGGCAAAAATACTGGAGTGGGTTGCCATCTCCTTCTCCAGGGGATCTTCCCGACCCAGGGATCGAACCGAGGTCTCCCACATTGCAGGCAGACGCTATAACGTCTGAGCCACCAGGCTTGAGGTGGTGCCACCTTAAAGTATGTCCAAAGGTAGAGTCGTTTTAAAGCGCTCAGCTTTGCTCATAGAAGTGTGTTCCCTTTCCTTCTCTTTTGTCAGCCAGCTACAAGTCAGAGGTCCTTACAATGCTAGACAGTCACCATTTTTTACTTTAAAAATTGCATTACAGTGAATTACTGTTTACAAAATACACATACTGTGAACAGATATAAGTTTTTGTCTTTTATAAGGTTGTTTGTAGAATGAGTGTTTTTTTTTAAAGAGGATGTTATATGTTAAATATTTTCAGTTTTTTATAAATACTAGTTAACTGTTTACTAATTTTTGTTTGGTCAGGTGTGTGCCAATGTAGCTGAAAGATAGGGAGAAACTGCAAATCCAAAACTAATTTCTTGAAATGTACCACTACAGACTTTTTTCTTTTTAATCCTGAATGATCAGTTGTGATGTTCTGCACCTTAAAATTGCTCTTAATCATGTCCGGAAACATTTAAATACACACATGCAGGAAGCAAACTGTATAGATCGCAGTATATTTGTGTGTTGCAGTCTGGTTCACAGAATTTCAGGTTTAACAGGGAATAAAATAACTCCACGTACAGAGATAACAACTGAAGTATTTTCTGCCTTAATGAAAATTTGGAAATTATGTTGCTGTTAAAAGGAAGAATTTGGACATTTTATATCATTGTATAATTTCAGAATGTAGTGTCCATATCTTTTGGGAAACATGGTCATAGCAAGAACATAGAATTATAAGTAACCTATTACTAAGACACTTAAATATAAAACTAGTATGCTTGGCTGTTAACTCTAAAGATGTTACTTATGTCTGTTTTTAAAACATGCATGTATTTAACAATTTTATCATAGTATTGTCATGGAAAAAATAAATATATTTTCTTACACTGACAGATTTGGGCATTATTTAGGATGAGGGGATGGTTTCCTCCTATTTTAAGCACTTGGGAGAAGTGGTTTCTGCTTTGTTGTTAACACTTTTGGTTCTGTCTCAAAAATTACAGTGGCTGTGAAGCAATCGCACAGGGCTATGACTAAATTTTTAATATTTTAATATATTGCTATGTCATTGATAAAACCTTCCATATATTCCACTACATCTACCTTCTATTTACCAAAGAAGTTAACTATAAAAACAAGTAGTGGGGAACCAGCATTTTAAAACAAATAATAAATACCGGTCCTTAAAGTATGGCTTTTCATTTATTTCCTCTGAGGATAACCTAAACATTTCTAGAGATTCTAAAAATATATCAAAATTTTATTGTCAAGTTTTTGAATTTGGAAATATAGTCATTGATTCAGCAAAACCCCAATAATTTTGAAGTATGAAGTGATCTTAAATGGAATTTCAAAAGGGGGTGAAATGAAGTCTTTAGCATTATGCCACCTCTGCTCACCCAGAGTAACAACTGATGTATTATGAATGGGTCTGTATTTAACCCGAAGAAACTTGACCAATTTTAAATTAACTGTGAAACACATGTTAGTGTTTAAGTACTAGAAGAGCTCGTACATGTGGTCTGTCCTTTAGGGAGACCTCGGTGCATATCTGGTTTCCCAGATGGTGAGTTCTTGAGCCAAAATGTATAGTGCAATCAACCCTGGGAACTTTTAAAAGGGTCAAAAAGAGTGGAATGATGTCATTAGTAGGGAAAAACAAAATATAGATGTATGAATAATCATTTTAATATATAGCATTCAGCATCACACTAAAATGTTAGCTTACAAACTCACATTCATTACAAAGGGCCTGTGTAAGAATTAGTTTTCAACGGCCTGTAAATTTGATCTATTACCCTTCCCCTGGAGTGACTAACAGTAAAATTGAATTAAAAGTATTATTCAGTCTGTAAGAACCAGTGATGATGAAGAACAAGAGATGTCTTGCACTGATCTGGGATTAAACCCAAGATGATTTTTATCCCAGAGTGATTACTTTCAGGTTAAAGAAACAAAAGTTGTTAAGGATGATTGTGATAGAAACTGTTAAGTGGGAATTATGTTAAAATGAGTACAATTGCCATGTGTGGGGGGCTTCCCAGGGGGCGCAGTGGTAAAGAATTCGCCTGCCAATGCAGGAGATGCAAGAGCTGCAGATTCGATTCCTGGGTCTGAAAGGTCCCCTGGAGGAGGAAATAGCAATCCGCTCCTGTATTCTTGTCTGGAGAATCCCATGGACAGAGGAGCCTGGCAGGCACAGTCCATGGGATTGTGAAGAGTCAAACACAACTGAACACACACACATGCCCTGAATGGAGCTCAAAATTATGTCCCTAAATGTTTGAAAGATGAGCAAGAATTTCAAGTCTCAGTTCAGTTCAGTCGCTCTGTCATGTCCGACTCGCTGCAACCCCATGGACCGCAGCACACCAGGCCACCCTGTCCATCACCAACTCCTGGAGTTTACTCAAACTCCTGTCCATTGAGTCAGTGATGCCATCCAACCATCTCATCTTCTGTCGTCCCCTTCTCCCACCTTCTATCTTTCCCAGCATCAGGGTTTTTTCAAATGAGTCAGTTCTTCGCATTAGATGGCTAAAGTATTGGCGTTTCAGCTTCAGCATCAGTCCTAATGAATATTCAGGACTGATTTCCTTTAGGATGAATTGGTTGGATCTCCTCAGGCCAAGGGACTCTCAAGAGTCTTCTCCAACACCACAGTTCAAAAGCATCAATTCTTTGGCGCTCAGCTTTCTTTATAGTCCAACTCTCACATCCATACATGGCTACTGGAAAAACCATAGTTCTGACTAGATGGACATTTGTTGGCAAAATGTCTCTGCTTTTTAATATGCTGTCTAGGTTTGTCATAACTTTTCTTCCAAGGAGCAAATGTCTTTTAACTTCATGGATGCAGTCACCATCTGCAGTGATCTTGGAGCTCCAAAAAATAAAGTCTGACACTGTTCCACTGTTTCCCCATCTATTTCCCATGAAGTGGTGGGACCGGATGCCAAGTTCTTAGTTTTCTGAATGTTGAGATTTAAGCCAACTCTTTAACTCTCCTCTTTCACTTTGATCAAGAGACTCTTTAGTTCTTTTTTGCTTTCTGCCATAAGGTTGGTGTCATCTGCATGTCTGAAGTTATTGATACTTCTCCCAGTAATCTTGATTCCAGCTTGTGCTTCTTCTAGCCCAATGTTTCTCATGGTGTACTCTGCATATAAGTTAAATAAGCAGGGTGACAATATACAGCCTTGATGTACTCCTTTACCAATTTGGAACCAGTCGGTTTTTCCACGTCCAGTTCTAACGGTTGCTTCCTGACCTGCATACAGATTTATCAGGAGCCAGGTGAGGTAGTCTGGTATTCCCATCTCTTGAAGAATTTTCCACAGTTTGTTGTGGTCCACACAGTCAAAGACTTTGCCATAGTCAATAAAGTAGAAGTAGATGTTTTTCTGGAACTCTCTTGCTTTTTCGATGATCCAACGGATGTTGGCAATTTGATCTCTGGTTCCTCTGCCTTTTCTAAATCCAGCTTGAACATCTGGAAGTTCACGGTTCACATACTTGTTGAAGCCTGGCTTGGAGAATTTTGAGCATTACTTTAAACCTTTTCCCCCTCCCTTCCTCAGCTAACTGAATCTTGGCTGCAGGGCTGGGTCTTCACTTGGACTCAGCCTTCAGAAGCAGGGTGAGTCTGGGTGTCTTCCGGGCATTAAAGGCCTTGCACACACCGGCACCCACATTTTCCTTGAGTCGATGGAGAGGCAGGAAGACTTTAGGAGCCGAGTTTTAAGGATACATGGCCTTTCCTGGTCCCAAATTGCCAAAGGACAGCGCAGACGATGAGCCTTCTTCAGAGATGTACCGAGGGTCTGATTTTCTCAGTCACCGTCTGAGGCTCCATTTTCCCCTGTGATCGATGCAGGTGCCACACCCCAGGCAGCAGCTGCCCTGGCTCCCCACCAGTTTCAGCTCTGACTCCCATGGTGACCCTGGAGAATTTTCTCCACCTCTCATATCACTCTTCTCAGCTCTGAGCTGTGGGTCTTACCTACCTTTGACCGGTTGTGAGGATTCCAGGTAATGTCCACAGTGCCCCCAAGATAACATTTCACTATGTGACTCATGTCTCTGTCCTTTGAGAAACCTCGGATACAACTCAAGACTTTCTGACCAGCGCTTAAAGACGTCAGTGCCTTAAAGCTGGCTTAAGGTGCACCTCAGGTTAGTGACATCTCCCAGAGGGGGTTCACCAGCCAGAGTCCTGCTAAGCAAAGCCCAGGATCTCTTCTCACGGGTCGATGCTGTACTCTTCACCTTTCTTCACTTGGGTAACTTCTTCCAGGGCTCAGTTTAGGTGGTGCTGCTCAGAGAAGTCTTTTCAGCACCCTGGGAACCCCATCATCTGCCTTCCCAGCACCCCCACCTCTCAGGTTCTAGCACAATCCTAAGGCTTCATTTGATAACGGGAATTGAACAGCTGTGTCCACAGAGATTAGCATAGTGTCTGCCGCATCACAAATGCTTGATGAATATTCTTTAAATAATTGTGCCTTGAAAGCGAAAGCAGTTTAATGTGTTTTCCTAGATATTATCTTACAGAGAGGTGACCACCTGTGGGAGAGTCTCTGGGGCTAAGGAGAGGAGGAGAAGCCAGGGCAGTCCTCCTGGAGCTGGGAATCCCTTAGAAGAGGAAGAGGCTTCCCAGGTCAGCTGGGGGAAGCTTCTGTTGTTCATGGTAGATGCTCCTGTATTTGTGAAATGCAGTTACCCTTTAGTCTCCCTCAAAGGAAGTTCGCCCTTGCGCTGTTATCTGACAAAAGCAGATAAATGGGCTTCATGTGAAGTGACCACACGTTACAGTCCTCCCACCTAATGCCCATCGCCCACCTCCTCCTGTTTGGAGATGTATTTCACTCTCTCAGTCAAGTTCTTGACATCCTTCCAAGTGACAGAGGAATCTCTCTTCCCATCTATTCCCATCTCTCTTCTCCCAATTGCATATCTGCTTCTTTAGGAGGCAATCCTTGCCTGACCTCTCCAGCATTTACTTTGCGGGCAGGGGTCCTGGTACTTGCTGTCAGCTGCACTGTTTCCCCCCAGAACTGACACGGTTCTATTCTCTCACCCACAACTCTCAGGCCAGACATCCCCAATCCATCGTTCCAGGCTTCTCCAAGTTTACAGCCTTATATTCAGAGAGAAGAGGGCACCCTTCCTCCCAGCTCCAGCAAGGACCCTGGCTGGCCTGACCTGTGTCATGTGTCCATCCCTGGTCCAGTCCTGTGGTTCAATAGATGTTCTATTTAAAGGCTACTTTTCCAACTATGACATAAAGTTAGAGGAGGACCAGTCCCCCAAAAGAAGGGAGGTGATACTCTGAATGGACAGAACAATAAATAATCACTATAGACTCACTTAAGAAAAGCTAGAGTAGATAAAAGGAAACAGAAAAAAAATTGCTCAGTCTTCTCATGCAGGATTAGCATTTTTAACACTTTACTTTTTGTCCTTTTAGACATTTTTCCTATGTGTATATATATTTACACATACTTTCATATATTGTACCTATATGCATATATATATAATTACATTGTATATTCTATTTTGGAACTTGATTCTTTTACATAACATTTTGAAAATGTTTGCATATCAATAGAATATTTTATGGTGTTATTCTTTTCACAAATATATAAAATCTCAATGGCTGTCTGGGGAGGCCTTCCAAATAGCTGTGAAAAGAAGAGAGGCGAAAAGCAAAGGAGAAAAGGAAAGATATAAACATCTGAATGCAGAGTTCCAAAGAATAGCAAGAAGAGATAAGAAAGCCTTCTTCAGCGATCAATGTAAAGAAATAGAGGAAAACAACAGAATGGGAAAGACTAGAGATCTCTTCAAGAAAATCAGAGATACCAAAGGAACATTTCATGCAAAGATGGGCTCGATAAAGGACAGAAATGGTATGGACCCAACAGAAGCAGAAGATATTAAGAAGAGATGGCAAGAATACACAGAAGAACTGTACAAAAAAGATCTTCACGACCCAGATAATCACAATGGTGTGATCACTGACCTAGAGCCAGACATCCTGGAATGTGAAGTCAAGTGGGCCTTAGAAAGCATCACTATGAACAAAGCTAGTGGAGGTGATGGAATTCCAGTTGAGCTATTCCAAATCCTGAAAGATGATGCTGTGAAAGTGCTGCACTCAATATGCCAGAAAATTTGGAAGACTCAGCAGTGGCCACAGGACTGGAAAAGGGCAGTTTTCATTCCAATCCCAAAGAAAGGCAATGCCAAAGAATGCTCAAACTACTGCACAATTGCACTCATCTCACACGCTAGTAAGTAAAGTGAAAGTGAAAATCGCCCAGTCGTGTCCGACTCTTTAGGACCCCATGGACTGTAGCCTACCAGGCTCCTCTGTTCATGGGATTTTCCAGGCAATAGTACTGGAGTGGATTGGCATTTCCTTCTCCAGGGAACCTCCTGACCCAGGGATCGAACCCGGGTCTCCCACATTGTAGCCAGACGCTTAACCGTCTGAGCCACCAGGGAAGTCATACACTCTAGTAAAGTAATGCTCAAAATTCTCCAAGCCAGGCTTCAGCAATATGTGAACCATGAACTTCCTGATGTTCAAGCTGGTTTTAGAAAAGGCAGAGGAACCAGAGATCAAATTGCCAACATCCGCTGGATCATGGAAAAAGCAGGAGAGTTCCAGAAAAACATCTATTTCTGCTTTATTGACTATGCCAAAGCCTTTGACTGTGTGGATCACAATAAACTGTGGAAAATTCTGAAAGAGATGGGAATACCAGACCACCTGATCTGCCTCTTGAGAAATCTGTATGCAGGTCAGGAAGCAACAGTTAGAACTGGACATGGAACAACAGACTGGTTCCAAATAGGAAAAGGAGTACGTCAAGGCTGTATATTGTCACCCTGTTTATTTAACTTATATGCAGAGTACATCATGAGAAACACTGGACTGGAAGAAACACAAGCTGAAATCAAGATTGCCGGGAGAAATATCAATAACCTCAGATATGCAGATGACACCACCCTTATGGCAGAAAGCAAAGAGGAACTCAAAAGCCTCTTGATGAAAGTGAAAGTGGAGAGTGAAAAAGTTGGTTTAAAGCTCAACATTCAGAAAATGAAGATCATGGCATCCGGTCCCACCACTTCATGGGAAATAGATGGGGAAACAGTGGAAACAGTGTCAGACTTTATTTTGGGGGGCTCCAAAATCACTGCAGATGGTGACTGCAGCCATGAAATTAAAAGACGCTTACTCCTTGGAAGGAAAGTTATGACCAACCTAGATAGCATATTAAAAAGCAGAGATATTACTTTGCCAACAAAAGTTCGTCTAGTCAAGGCTATGGTTTTTCCTGTGGTCATGTATGGATGTGAGAGTTGGACTGTGAAGAAGGCTGAGAGCCGAAGAATTGATGCTTTTGAACTGTGGTGTTGGAGAAGACTCTTGAGAGTCCCTTGGACTGCAAGGAGATCCAACCAGTCCATTCTGAAGGAGATCAGCCCTGGGATTTCTCTGGAAGGAATGATGCTAAAGCTGAAACTCCAGTACTTTGGCCACCTCATGCAAAGAGTTGACTCATTGGAAAAGACTCTGATGCTGGGAAGGATTGTGGGCAGGAGGAGAAGGGGACGACAGAGGATGAGATGGCTGGATGGCATCACTGACTCGATGGATGTGAGTCTGAGTGAACTCCAGGAGTTGGTGATGGACAGGGAAGCCTGGAATGCTGCGATTCATGGGGTCGCAAAGAGTTGGACACAACTGAGCGACTGATCTGATCTGATCTGATCTGATAGATTAATTCTTTAAATGCAGCATTCTGGCCATTCATACAGTTCACACTTTTCCTTGAATAATGGAGGACTTTAAGCTCAGATGAAGCTTCTGGCACAGATTTTCCCAGCACTAAGAAGCAACACTTGAATTTAGGCGCTGTTGGCACATGATGCTGGGGAAGTCCCAAACCACATTTCCTATGCTGTTAAGTGCAATCTTCACCACTGAGTGACTAGTGAAGATTCTGACCTAATGCAGAATTCTCCCACTTATATCCCATTTCCTCTAAGATATTGGGGCAGCCAGCAGGAGCTCAGGGTAAGGGCTACTCAGGGCTCAACCACTCAAATCCATGCTGGACCCCTAGTCATTGGTGAAGCTTTCAGGACCCAGGGGAAATAGGATTTTGCAAAATTCCTTGATATGTCTTTTTTTCTTTTTTTGACTGCACTGGGTCTTCGTTGCTGTGTGCAGGCTTTCTCTAGCTGTGGTGAGCGGGTCTAGCCTTTACTGTGATGCTCAGGCTCCTCACTGCAGTGGCTTCTCTCGTTGTGGAGCACGGGCTTTAGGCACAGGGCCCCAGTAATTGTGTCACACAGGTTTTGTTTCTCTGTGGCATGTGGGATCTTCCCAGACCAGGGATCAAACCAGTGTCCTCGGCATTGGCAGGTGGGTTCGTCTTTTTTCTTCAGTAGAAATTTTAAAAGATTGCTATATTCTCTGGGAATAGTTCTTTTCCTGGCAGTCTTGGTTTGGCTCATGGTTTGGGGAAGTTGCAGACCGTGGCAGTTCTTCAGTTGGGATAGCACATGACTTCAAGTGTGCCCTTGAAGAAAATAAAACTGGTCTCTGTTGAAGCATGGTCTGGAGGTAGGAGAGACTGGGAGCCAGAGTTGAAGAGGGTTAGGGGAGGCAGATTCTAAAATGGTCCTGAGACTTGATCCTGGATGCACACACCTGGTACAAACTCAACCCTGGAGTGTGGCTCAGCTGGTGTACAGGACAGGAAGTCACTCCCATAATTAGGTTACTCGTCAGTTGGCTGCGTGTTAATAGAAAGGGAGGATATCCCGGGTGGACCTAACTAATCAGGAGAGCTCTTAAAGAGAGACCAGGCCTTTCAGAAAGACTGCTGGCTTTGAAGGAACAGAGAAGGTGCCCCATGAACTTGGAAGAGAGCCTGAGCCTGTGATGACCCCATAGCCCTGGCCCACGCTGGTTTGAGGAACAGAGTCTTCACTCTCCTTTATATTCTCATTGTGTCTCCTCTGAGTTGGTCTGCATATAGTGAGTGCCTGTGGTGGTCACGAGGTGCTCCAACAATGCTTGCGAGGACCCAGGAAAACATTTTGCATTCCCACCCTCCATCCTGAAAACTTCAAAGCCTCCGAACAAACTCCAAACAAACCCCCTGGGTGCTGGAGGTTATTTATGGAGAAGGCAAAGGAGAGAAGGAAAAGGCTTCCAGGCTTCCAGACCAGATCCAGTCACGTGACAGTGAATAAGGCCCCAGCCCTGGGGAAGTCCTCTTACCTCCCCTACCCTCTCTGAGGAGCTGGACCTGGAGATCACTTAGCTTATTTTATTTCTGAGGGATGTGGTCCAGACTAGTGGGCACAACTTCTACTCTACTGGACAGTGTCCCCCATTTCATACCCACAGTTGCCCTGTGAACCGTAAGTTCTGTGAGAGCAAAGAATGCCTGCAGCCTGGGCAGGGGGTGGATGGGGGGCGGTCATCATGCAGCCGGTCCCCCACTCCCTCTCCTCCACAGCCCTCTGAGTCTCTGCCTCTGTTTTCCTTCAGGCCATTTCCTAACAGGGCTTTCCACAGCTAATCCTCTGGCCTGGTGCCTGTTACTGGTGTTTCTAAATGAGTGCAGATGATCAAATTCCTTGCACTTCCTTGACCTCCTTCTCACGGATATTCCCACCCAAGTCCTCTTTCAGACAAGCTGGAAGTGCAGTCCCTTAGCACCAGGCTGTCCGAGGAGGTCAGAGCCTCAAGCCGGGCCCTGGCTTGGAGGTGAGCTGCTGGGACATGGTTGGGGGCAGGGGCAGTGGTGGAGGGGAGGGATACCACGTGTTCCAAGATCTGTGTGCCTTGGATCTTGAGCAAGTCAGAGAGATAAAGACAGTCAAAGATCACTCATCCCAACTGCTGAGACACAGAGTTCCTCTCACATCTTTCCAGGAAAAGGCGAGAGCTCCTGGAGCCGCACACTTTCTAGGATAAAGACGTCTCAGCAAAGGCAAGAGGAGGAGGAAGATGAGGAGAGACAGGAAGTTTTCTCTGCTTCTTCCCCTGCTTTTGTACTTCTCGGCTTGGCCAGGGCCAGGCAGGGGCCCCAGCAGGACACATCCATGTTTGGAAAGAGCTTAAGGCAACTCCCCCTGAGTGCTGGAGGTTATTTGTGGAGAAGGCAAAGGAGAGAAGGAAAAGACTTCTAGCCCAGACCTCATTGTTTGCCAGGAGCCTGAATCCCTCTCCGACGCAGCAGCTCTGGTCCCTGCTTCCAGGTTTGCTCAACCCAGAGTCCTGGCAATGGGAGAGCTCTGGGAGAAGGCAGATCTGGAGCTGTGATGAGAAGCTGGCAGGCAGACACTAGGGGACTGGCCCCAATCCCCCTCACCCACAAGACTCTCCTGTCAATGACAGCTAACCCGAGGGAGCCCCAGAATGCCACTGGGCAAGCCTGGGTGGGGCCCAGCGGCCGCTGCATCTGACTGCGGGTCAGGTCAGGTGCTTCCACAGTGAAGCACCGTGGTCGTGTCCTTATGTGAGGACCACGGGCAAGTCACTTGGTCCTTCCGGCCAGCTTCTGTCTTTGTGCGTCCTATTGGCCTTGCCTGCCGGCTCCGGCCATCATCAAAGGAGGGCTGTTTTTGAGATCAAATATCTGAATGTTCTAACAATGTGAGGTTGAAGTGCAATTACTCACAGGGCCTGTCTCAGAAGCCAGACCATGCTGCTGAACTGGATTAGTCATTTTGCTGCCTCTAAGCACACAGCCACCTATAAACTGAAACTTCCTAATGGCAGCCTGTCACTTCCACCGAGACCCACCAGTTGAATGCCTTCAGACCTCGTACTCCACATCCTCATCAAAGCTGTGAGGCAGGACCGCTGGTATTTTCCGAGCATATTTAAGGTGCACTGTAGAAACACCAAGGGATGAGGCGGTGATGACACCGCCACCCCCACCCCACTTCTCCATCTTGGGAGGTAACTCTGTGGGCCAGGCTGAGTTATTCGGGATTCTGATTTTGACTCCATGCCACCAGCCCTCTCCCCTCTGGGCTCCTTCTGGATGGCAGTCCTGGAGCTCTTCTTTCCTGCCTTTGACATGATAAACACAACACCCTTTGAGGCTAAGGGACTGTCTGGCTGTCGCAGGGCACACATGTGCTCCATCTCCACCTTCAAGGGCAGCCACTGTGTATCTCTGGACTGGGAGGAGCGGGAAGAGGACCGGAAGGGAAACAGGAAGCAGGGAATGCTTTGTCCAAGCCCCTCTCCTCAAGGATGAACCACCTTTTCTGCGAGAAGCTGGAATTCTCTGCCTTTATTTTCCCAGCAGCCAGGTTCCCTCTCAGGGGTGAAGCAACCCTGGGGGTGGAGGGTTGGGCGGGGGGCAGGGGGCAGGGGGTTGGCTGTCAGGACTCTGTGAGAGGCTGGGAGCCCTCCTATTCGCGATCCCCTTTTCCTTGGGAAACTCTCAGGGGATAAAAACAAGCTCGCTGAGAACCATATTTTTCTGGGTGAAAGGTGAAAAATGCAGCATTTCCTCCAAGTGGAAAGCACTGGGTCCGCCAGCTCTGGGCACATTTCCGAGATCTTCCTCCCACGCGGGGAGGAGGCAGGCAGCTCCTCGCAAGGGGGAGAGGAGGAGAGGTGGGCGGTGGGTGGAAGAAGGGGAAGGAATCGGAAGGGAAGCACCAGTGGCTGACACCAGGGCTGTTGGGTGTGCGTGGGAAGCAGAGGGCCTGTTTGTGTTGGAGGAGCCTGGGGACTGGACAGAAGGCAAAAAAGGAGGAGCAGGGCAGCCGCTCAGGGTGTGCCTGACCCACAGGGGCACCGAGGTCCCTGGACTCTGGGGCAGCGAGGGGACAAAGACGACTCCACAGGCCTTCCTGAGAGATCCCACGGGCGAGCTGAGAGGAAACACAGGGTGCGTGAAAGTTAGTTTTCCTAAGAAAAGCAAGAACATTCCCCTCCCTGACCTCACCCCAGCCGTCCTTACTAAGAACACATGGGAAGTTCAGGGGAATTTTCTCAAATCCTGCTTGTGGGACAAAAGCTTTTCAGGAACCCATGCTTCATGATATCCTTCCTGGGCAGGACAGGGGTGGCTGGCATTAACCTCCGAGCTCACTGGCTGCTCCTCAAACCTCTTTGGGCAGCCAAGAGTCCAGCCAGCACCCTGCTCCTGCCTTCCACGGAGCTGCTGCCACAAAGCCACGCACAGGTCCCGTCCCCCGCCAGGCCCTGCTCCTCAGAAGGAACATGGCAGCAGGCGGAATGGGGACAACAGGGCGCAGCAGGCAGGGCTGGAGGCGGGGCTAGTCCCTCCCCACCTCAGCTGGGCTGTCCCTGCGGCCTCCCAGGACTTGCTGCCCTGGACTCTTTGCACTAATGGCCCTGACTTCTCACTCTCCCTGAATCCCTGCCTGGGGCCATGCGACTTTGTAGTTGCTCTCACAATGGAGATAAGAGTCTATTCCTTCATGCCTAGACTCTATGGACTCGGACTAACACAATGTGGCAGAAGTGACGCGAGGAAGGGCCAATCCCAGGCTGTCAAAGGCCTTAGACCTCGATTCTGGTGCTCTCACCCTCCTCCATCAGCATGCAAAGGGCATGGCAGGCTAGGTCACTGGTCCCAGCAGGAGGATGGAGCAGACCCCCGGCCACCTCCCCGTCCTGGCCAAGGCCATGCTAAGTGAGCCACCCTACACTTGTGAACAAGTCTTGCTGAGGCTGGAAGAACCGCCAAGTCAAGCTCAACCCCGATCAGCAGGGCTGCCAAGCCAACCACTTAAGGCGTGGAAGCAATCAACACATCTCTGCGGTATGCCACTGAGGTTTTGTGGTTGCTTGTCAGGCAGCATTATCAGGACAATAGATAGCAGATACACTTAGCAAGGAACCTGGGGGAGCCACAGAGCCAGCCTGAGTTCTCCCTGGGTGTCTTGCTCACCTAATCCCCAATCTAATCCCTTAGCATCAGGACAAAGTTTTTATCCTGCCAACCACCACTGCTTTTATAAAGTCACCCCGCGTTTCCTGATTTGGGGCCAAGAGGGAAGAGGGTGAAGGAGCTTGCTCCCAGCTTGGTATATACCATCTCTTAGCCTGTTCTCCCACCCTGAGCCTCCCATGTGATCAGCTCCTCTTGGGTCCCCCTACTCTGGTGCCCTCTCACCCACAGCATCTCTACGGCTCTGACTCCATCACACGTCACCCCTCCCCTCCCAGCTCCTTTTGCATCCCACCCAGAGCAAGGCAGTTCAGCATCCTCATCAGCTCCAACATATACTCCCGGGTCCCCAACCCCAGGTTACTGCGTGTTTCCCTGGATAACAGTCATAGAGAGAAATAGCACAACTCTTCTGGCTTCAGCTCAGCTGAATAGTTTGCTCACTTTTTTTTTGACTGAAGGCAATTGATTCAAAATGTGACTCAACTGGAGTTGTGAAAGCAACTCCATTATATCTTGGAAGCCTTGCCCCTGGATGTTTCCAAGGAGACGCTGTTGAGGTGAGGGTGGTGGGGAGGTGGTGACACCCACTTTCCACCATGTAACTTTCTCCACACTGCACTCACAAGGTGACATTAGGTAGGAGAGGATGAATTGTTGTTACCTTTATTGCTCTGGGATGAAGCATCCTGGTCATCAAAGGTCCCCAAAGACAGGAGGCAGAAGGCTGAAATTCAAGGTGGATGTCTCTAGTTTATTTATTCATTTTTTTAGAACTCTTAATGTGCCTAGAACGGTGCTTGGTGCAGTTTCAAGCCTTCGCTGAGAGCCTGCTGCACACGCAAGAGGAGAGTCACGGCAGAGCTGCTCGTAGGTGCCTCTGTGAGTGGATCATATTTCCCTCCTCTTAGGTTGGTAGCAGCATTCATCTCACCTTCCTCAGCAAGTCCCAGCATGGGGGATCTGCCAGGGAGCCCGCCGTCCCCAGCGTCACTCATGAGCTGGCTAAGCAGCACCATGGTGACTACCAAGGAAGCAACCCTGCTTCCCTGATTCTTGTCCAGATGCTCAGACCAGGCCGAGGGTGCCCACTGCCCAGCCTCAGAAACACTGACTGCAACATTCATTTCTGGACACGGCCTTGGGAGGGAGCAGTAAGCCCTCCACGGGTGAATGAACAACCAAATGAATGCATGGTAGCCTTCATCTCCTTTATTCAAGTGTACTACAGACATCCCCTTCTCTCAAAACCAGGACAGTGACCCACCTCAGTAACACTGGTGCCTTCTCATCTGCTTGTTCGGGAAGCTTCATATTCGCCTCTTTGAGCCATCCTTTACCAAGAGGGAATGGTCAGCTCCCCAAGGTGCCCACCCCTGTGACCCACCTCACACCACTGATGCCACGAAGGGCCCACACAAGTCTCCTTTGGGAGAAAATTCTAGGAAGTGTGCGAAGAACTCAGGGTCGTCCACTCAAACTCGCAAAAGTATACCGCATGGACAGTCGGTCACTATAAAAATATACACATACAAAAGGAGAGCTACAAAATCATGGTGCCCATTTTCTGAGATTTGCATTATAAAAAGTAAGGATTTCTCATTAAAGGTAAACTTTCCAGGGTTGGCGGCGGTGGAGGGGGGGGGCGGGCAGCTTCATAATTATGATTCTATCTCTAGTCTCCCTTCATCCTTATTTTCATAGTCCGAGCACATTGAACCAGCCAGCGAGGAGGGGAAGGGGTTAATCCTAGTTATTCATGGGCCGAAGTGAGAAAACAGAGGGTCAAGGTTTTACAGTCATTCTGCTGTCAGTAAGAGTGTGATGAGTCAGGAGAGGAGAGAAGTATTTTAATACTGCCCTTTGGGTCTCTCTCTCTCTTTTTTTTAAAATGAACTATGAATCACAACACAGTCATTGAACTACAGCAGACGGGCTCGGAAATTCGCCTTGATGTGTGCTCTCTGGCAGCCGCCACACACTCAGTGGACGAAGTCTCATGCTTCCTACACAGAGTGTTCCGTTGGGCTTGGCCCACAGAGTGTCAGCAGGAAAGGCCACCGAGGGACTCCCGCCTCGGTTCTAGTTTCTCATCAGGGTGAACTTGCTCCTTGAGGACAAGACACACTCCTGGTCCCCGTGCCTCTGTGTCAGGCAGGGTCTCGGGCCCCCGGGACTCTCAGGATTGAAGGCTCGGTCTTTTGGGCAGGGCCAGCTGGTGTTACTTGGCTCCGCAAGTGTTGATGTTTTTCCCATCCACGGCGTCTTCCACCAGGGAAATGTGGTAATCGGTGGACAGGGTGAAATGAGAAATGCAGCCCACGAGGCCTCGCATGTACTGCCTGTTAGTGTGCAGAGCGATTTCCTTCATTCCACCTGCCAGGAAGCAAGAGGGAGATGACCTGAGCCAAAGGGGAGGGCGTCTCTGTAGGATGCTTGAGTGGCTACTGACCAACACGTCCCTCAACTGACAGGACAAGGTAAGGGTGCAGAACCTAGAACTTTGGACATCGCATCTAGTTCATAATTAACCTTGAAGGGACAAGTTGACTTGGATCAGTGAAATACACAATCAGAGCCGTTAAGTATCTGCCTCATACATGATTTTCTGACCTAGCTGACCACTTAAAGCAACACAGTACCTGGTGAATTTTGAGGGAAAAAAAAAAAAAAAGAAATGTTGTATAATGTCAACAATATGTAGTATGTGACAAGAGATGATGCCATCTTAAACCAAAAGAAACACACTGATGTTGAATGCTTTCAATTAAGTTCACTTTTAGGAAATATCCTACAGGCAGAGGTGTCTTTCCATGTTTATGTGTCTGCATTAGTGGGTTCTAAGCTATTTATAAAAATACCACTCATTCTAATTCTGTGAGGGGCCAGAAAGAAAGATACTCCTTCCTCCAGGAGAATTCCAGGAGCTATATTTAGCAGGTTCCTGTTCTATAAACAAGCAGGGTTTTCCTGGTGGATTGGTCCACAGCACAAAACCATCCAAAGTGTTTCCTGACCCCTCAGCCATGAGTCAGAAGTTCAGAAAATGGAAGAATGGAATATCTGAAAAGTTTCCTGATTTCCAAGTATTTGACTGATCCAGTGAAGTGCACGACTTTGGGAAGCCCCAGCATAACAAAGGGAAGACTAAGAAAAGGCACTGGATAGCTGAGGTTCTGCTGGAGGTCAAGGTCACTTACCCACATACAGAGCTCCGTTGATGTTGAGCTGCCTCATCATGCCAGGTGACTTGCCTGTTCTGGCCCCATAGTCATCCACGGTTATCTTTCCTGATTGGCCATCCCTGTAAAAACCACCACCAGCTTTGGAGCTTCCTTTAATCATTCAATCATGTACTCATGTTAACAGAAATGTATTCAAGTCCTCACTAAGCACCAGGCACTGTACTAAATGATGGAGCTGTCAAAATGAAACAAACCAAGAAATCACCCAAATTCCTGAGGCCAAAAGAAAAAGAAAAAGAAAAAATTGCCAGTGATCACACAGTGTCACCACTCTGTGGTAGAAAAACGCCCAGGTGCTGTGAAATCCTACAGGAGATGGAGAGAAGGCCAGGGGAAACTTCTCAACAAAGACTCTGTCTGAGATGCGTTTTGAAGGCTGGGTGAGTCAGGTGAAGGAGCAGGGTAATGCAAACAGGAAGTGGCAACCGCAAAGAGAGAAAAGACACGGGGGTTTGGACAGTCTGAGCATACAGAATTCCAGAGGTGGGAATAGAATAGGAAAATGTGAAGCCAGAAGCAGATGTTGAGGGGCAAAAGGAGCTTAGAATTTATTCCGAATGTGGGATGGAACCAGAGAACTTTAATGGGAGGAGTGGTGGTGACATGGTGACACCTGGTGCTGTTACTCTAAGCGCAGTGAGAACCAATGAGGCAGTCCCCATCGGCGGATCACTCTCGGGGAGAACAAAGAATGGTTTAGAGGCTTCTAAAGGACCCATGTGGCGCATGCATGCATGCTCAGGCGTGTCTGACTCTGCGACCCCATGAACTGTAGCCCACCAGGCTCCTCTGTCCATGGGATTCTCCAGGCAAGAATACTGGAGTGGGTAGCCATTTCCTCCTCCAGGGGATCTTCCCAACCCGCACCTCCTGCAGCTTCTACATTGGCAGACAGATTCTTTACCACTGCGCCACTTGGGAAGCCAAAGGACCCAGAGTCACCCAAAAGTGGCAGCAGGATGGAGGTGCTCCTCTGTGGCAAGGACTTTGCATTTTAAGGGGTTTCCAAGAACCAGCCACACCTCTTCTTCTTTCTTCTCGTCCTAAAATGAGTTCTTTCTTGTCTTTTACTGTTCCTTTTTTTTTTTTGATAGCCATCACTTCTTGTTTCTCAGGTTAACAGAAACAAGAAACTCTCTGATGATGTGAATATCATTTTTTTTTCATTCATAGTTTGGTTCCTCCAAGTTGCTTTGTTCTATGTATCTGTTCTGATATCCATGTTTGATATTGGAGATTTTTTTCAAATGTTTAGTGATCCCCGACTGCCACTCCACAGTTCAGTGCTGAGGACTGAGGAGGAGACTGGAAGCCCTATGGGAGCCGCATGTGCAGGATGGCTTCTGTGACTGTATTGTGATCTGGTGCAATCACTGGAGGATACCTGGATTTCTTACTCTTCTGTGGGAAACAGGCCTGGCTCTCAGCACTCCGGAATCTCAGAGGGGAAGATTTATAGGGCTCTTAATAGTCAACACAGAACTTTCACATAGTTTCCAGTATTAATATAGACAGAGTAGACTAGTCCAATGTTTAGCTATACCTAATGTCTCCCATTTCAAAGACCCTTATTCACTTTCTCCAGAGAATTGACTTTCATTATTCTTCCATGGGTAGGGAAAGGGCAGCATGCCAGCTATATGAAGTACAAGGAGCTTGGGGTCTAACACCTTAAGTAAGATTTTTAAGCCAATCTGTTTTCAGCCCCTCATTTACCTTCCAAAACTTCTGGGCCCTACCCCTTTTGTGGGGGGAGTGGGGTATAATGATAGAAATCTGGTTGCCTAAACCTCATTTATTGATAACAACTCTTCTAGCAACTAGCTTTAGAGGTATTTCTAGCCTGTTCTATAATCACCCTGAGACCACACAGCTTCCCCATTTTGGATATGTTCTTTCAAAATCTCATACCAGAAGGATGTGATGGGCAATGCCTTGCCTGCTGTGACGGCTTTTCCCCATTACTCTAAAAATTCCATTTTCCACACTTTATTTCATCAGTTCTAAGAATTTTTCATTTTTAATATGTCCAGAATGAGGATATACTTTATAATCAATGGCATCTTAGATTTGAAAAATGTAAAATGAAGAACCTAGAAGCCACCTAGTCTGAAGGATCTTGGAATTGAGCTGGAGTATGAGCAGTTTGAGGCTTCCCCAGGGGCTCAGCGGTAAAGAATCAGCCTGCAATGCAGGAGACCTGGTCCGATCCCCGGGTTGGGAAGATCCTCTGGAGAAGGGAATGACTACCTACTCCAGTAAATATTCACCACAGTAAGACATCTTTTTTTAACAAGTCAGAGTTGGGGCTTCATCAAAATCACTCTCTCAAGGACTTTCAAGGTCACCCGGACAGCTGATGGGCACAGGTCTGCCTCTGTGCCCTGCCACATCCTTTGGAATCGAAGGAAGCACAGTGGAAAGAAGAACGGGGTCCAGCAAGGCTACTTCCATCATATCCTGTACATGAACTGCATAGGATACTGACCACGGTGGGCCCGTGTTTCCCAAGCTTTGCTCATGACCTCGCCTATTGACCTCCCCAGAAAGTACTATGGTATATTCTCAGGGAACCTGAGCCAAAGACTGTTCAGCTCATCTCGAGACCTGCATCAAGTGTGGCAGGACTGACATTTCTTTATACAGCTGAATTAGGACCTGCTAATCAGTTTCTAAAAATATGTTTTTGGGATATATACATAGCAAAACTAATTTCAAAGGAATGATTCACCCTAAATCAATTAGAAGTAAGGGTAGTGAGCTCTGTGAGCAGGGGGAGGATGTGTAATTGGGGCAGGGTACACATGGCTTCTAAGATTCAGGTAATGTAATGTCAAAAACCAAAAAACAGTGGGGGCAATTGCCTGCATAACAAGAATAGAAGCATTCCTCAAAGTCTGCTGCTGCGGCTGCTAAGTCGCTTCAGTCGTGTCCGACTCTGTGCGACCCCATAGACGGCAGCCAACCAGGCTCTCCCGTCCCTGGGATTCTCCAGGCAAGAACACTGGAGTGGGTTGCCATTTCCTTCTCCAATGCATGAAAGTGAAAAGTGAAAGTGAAGTCACTCAGTCATATCCGACTCTTAGCGACCCCATGGACTGCAGCCCACCAGGCTCCTCCACCCATGGGATTTTTCCAGGGAAGAGTAATGGAGTGGGTTGCCATTGCCTTCTCTGTCCTCAAAGTCTACCTGTCCTGAAATCTTATCTCACTATAGAGATATCTAGATCTCACTAGATGACCAGACCCTCCTCCAGTTTAGCCATCATAAAATTCCTTCTCCAAAAGGCCTTTGTTGAGTGAAGATTGGGAGTTCAGCCTTTCCGACCTGCAGTGTTAGTGATGGGCACGGGGGGAGTTGGTACCGAGATGTCCTAATGAGTGGAATCAGGGATACTGGGATGCCAGGCCAGGTGGGGGAACAGGAAGTGGGACTACAGGGACTTGGAGAGCACTCCCATCAGCTCTGTCTCATGCTGGGACAGGTACTCACCGAACGGCCTTGACTCGATGCCACCGACCGTCGTTGAATGAGCCATTCACCATGATGGATGCCACACCACTGCCCAGGTTATAGCTAAAGGCATCAGAGAAGAACAAGACAGAGAACAGAAGATAGCACTGACGCACAGGCAGACGGTGATTCATAAATGATTCCCAATGAGAAAGCTCTCTGGAGCTCAGAAGGCCGTTTCTTTAACACAAAACAATGCTAAAAAGACACTAGGTTCCCAAATTAGGCCATGAATGATCAAAACTGATTTTTTATTTTTTAATTGTGGTAGAATTTACGATCAACCTTTTTTTTTTCTTGGCCATACTGTGCGGCAAAGAGGATCTTAGTTCCCTGACCAGGTATTGAACCTCTGCCCCCTGCATTGGGAGCATGGAGTCTTAACCACTGGACCTCTATCGAAGTCCAGACTTAATCATTTTTAAGTGTTCAGTCCAGTCGTGTTAAGTATATTAACATTGCAGAGCAAACAATTCCAGAACTTTTTCATCCTGTAAAATCGAAAATCTGTACTCATTAAACAACGTCCCATGTCCCCCTCCCCCAGTCCATGGCAACCAACATTTTACTTTCTCTTTCTGTAAATTTGACAATCCTAGGTACCTTATAGTAGGGTCAAACAGTTTTTGTCTCTTCGTAACTGGCTTTTTTCACTTACCATAATGCCCTCAAAGTTGATTTATTTTAGGCTCCATGTATACTATTACTGTATAAGGAAAAAGAAGGACTTTATCATTTGTAAGGTGTTGTACTAGGTTGAACAGTATCCCCCCAAAATTAATGAACACCCAGAATCTAAGTGAAAAGCGAAAGTGTTAGTCGCTCAATTGTGTCCGACTCTTTGCAACTCCATAGACTGTAGCCCGCCAGGCTCCTCTGTCCGTGGGATTCTCCAGGTGAGAACACTAGAATGGGTTGCCATGCCCTCCTCCAGGGGATCTTCCCGACCCAGGAATTGAACTTGGGTCCAGAAACTCGGAGAAGCCTGGTGGGTTGCAGTCCGTGGGGTTGCGAAGAGTCGGACACGACTGAGCGACTTCCGTTTCACTTTCATGCATTGGAGAAGGCAGTGGCAACCCACTCCAGTGTTCTTGCCTGGAGAATCCCAGGGAAGGTGGAGCCTGGTGGGCTGCCGTCTATGGGGTCGCACAGAGTCGAACACGACCGAAGTGACTTAGCAGCTTAGCAGCCAGAAACTCAGAAAGTGAACTGATTTGGAAACAAGGTCTTTGCATATGCAATTAGTTAAGAGAGTTTATTTGGGGTTATATGGGGTTAGGGAGGAAGTCATATGTGGTTCCTGTTGTTGTTTAGTCGCTAAGTCACGTTTGACTCTTTGCGACCCCATGGACTGTAACCTGCCAGGGTCCTATGTCCATGGGATTCTCTAGGCAAGAGTACTGGAGTGGCAAGAATACTCCAGGAGAAGCTCCAGGAAAGCTTCCTGACCCAGGGATCAAACCCACATCTCCTGCATTGCCGGGGGATTCTTGACCACTGAGCCACCTGGGAAGCTCCATTTGGGGTTAGTGAAGCCCTAAATCCAATATGACTAGTGTCCTTATAAAAAGAGGAAATTTTGACCCAGACACACACAAAAGACACCACGTGAAGATAGGGGCAGAGACTGGAATGATACAGCGATAAGACAAGGAGCACCAAGGAGTGCCAGCGATCACCAGAACCTAGCAGAGTCACAGAGCAGACTTCCTCAGAGCCCCAGAAGGAAGTGACCCTGCAAGCCCTCCACGGCGGACTTCTCGCCTCTAGAACTGTGAGATAACACATGTCTATTCCCACCCAATTTGTGGTAATTTGTTATGGCAGTCTTCAGAAACGAATACATGTGTTTTCATTTTTCAAAAAAACAGAACAGAACAAAACATTGCAGAGTAGGCTGAGTCCCAAAGAGTTTAAGGGAATTTGCCTAAAATCTCAAAGCCAAAGTATAGGACTTGCACTTGGGGTCTTACCTGCGCCCCTCCCCCTGCCACATTTTCTTGGATAGCAGATCCACTCCGAAGCTTTCTGTTTTCTGTTTCAGTTGCCAGATACCCTGATATGCTAAGGGGATCAGAAGACTCGCATATGTTGTTTACCAGAGAGAAATATCCCTCTTAGTCCAGTGTTCATTCAATTATTCTAATTTAATTAAAAACAACAAATATTTAGTGAATGACTATTCTAGGCTGGGCACTGAGCCAGCTGCATAGATCACCCCTTGATAATATAATAAAGCCCATGTAATCATGCTTTTGAAGGAAAATGCATTCCACCCAGACAACTCTCTCCTCATGTTGTAAGAGGACATGTCTCTCCTTTAGCTCATTGGCCAAGAAACAGGAAATTGAGAGGAAACCCGGATTAGTCACTGAGCTCTTCTATGCACTCAAGCCAACAAAAGAGCAAGAATAGAAAGCTTTGGCTTTTCCCAGGGAAAGCACTATGAGTCCTTTCTTTAAAACTGGAGTCTCAAAGAAGCCACACAGCCCATCGACATTTAACCAAGAATAGAACTCGGGTGACTTGACAAACTCTGAGACAAAGCTGTTGCTCTGACCCAGAAAAATCCACTGTTTTCTAATGAATTTTCCCACATCAAGTGTCTTCTTGTATGAAGCAGCCTGGAGGTGGAATTTTCAGATTTCATTATTTAGTGGCCAAATGCTTGTTGAAGAAATGAATGAGTATAAAGCAAGGCTGAGAGCTGGTTGGCAGAAATACAGCTGAATTACTATGTGGGCTTTTATGAGAGGCAGCATGGGGTGATAGAAAGAACCTGCTGCTGCTGCTAAGTCACTTCAGTTGTGTCCGACTCTGTGCGACCCCATAGACGGCAGCCCACCAGGGTCCCCCGTCCCTGGGATTCTCCAGGCAAAAACCCTGGAGTGGGTTGCCATTTCCTTCTCCAATGCATGAAAGTGAAAAGTGAAAGGGAAGTCGCTCAGCCGTATCCGACCCTCAGCAACCCCATGGACTGAAACCTACCAGACTCCTCCATCCATGGGATTTTCCAGGGAAGAGTACTGAAGTGGGGTGCCATTGCCTTCTCTGAGAAAGAACCTAGACACTTGGATTAGAGGAATCTGCCTTGATTCCCAGCCTTGCCAATTCCTAGCTGTGTGATCTTGGGCTATTTGCTCCATTTGTCTGAGCCTCAATTTTCTCATCTGTAAAATGGGTTCATAATACCTACCCTGAAGGATCTTAGGGAAGGTTCAGTAAGATAATATATATAAAGAGCATAGCACATAGTAGGAGACAAGCAAATAACCCCATGCCTGTGTGCATGCTAAGTCACTTCAGTCGTGTCTGACTGTGTGTGACCCTGTGGACTGTAGCCCACCAGGTTCTTCCGTCCATGGGATTCTCAGGCAAGAATACTGGAATGGGTTGCCATGCCCTTCTCCAGGGGATATTCCTGACCCAGGCCTTGAACCTGCATCTTTTATGCTTTCTGCATTGGCAGGCAAGTTCTTTACCATTAGCGCCACACAAGAATACATGCAGTGCTTAATGCAGCTTGGATAGAGCATGGACAGTACACCTAGAGGAAGTAGCAATAGGAGAAAATTGCCACCCAGAGTTAAACCTGTCAAGCCTCTCCTGGAAGAGTAGTCATGTGGAAAGTAAACCAACAGACTGTGAATATGTAACCAAAACACCCAGGAACACCCAGGTCTCAGAACAAGGTGACTTAGGTAGAACTGCGGCAGCACTAGACTGGAGTGGGATTGTAACCCAGCGAATGGACACTTTTTCAGTTGTGTCTGGACAAAGGATGGGTTTTCTTCTTCTATTCTCTAGCCTGGTAACATGCCTGTTCATCTAGATTGTACTCAAGGAGCAAACACGGAACCCAGCAGACAGGAATCCAGCCACCACTGCAGGTGGGGGAGCGGCCCAGTTGGCTCCTTGACGGCCTGAGTCTCCAACCCCACCGACTCCCTCTCGTTTCTCGAATAACCTCCCGCTTGCCCAGACACCTGATATACATCCTCCTGGAATTTCTCTTTTAAATAATAATAAATGGCCAAGAACAGTGATTGCCTTTGTTGGGAGAGGGCATGAGGGAGCCTTCCTGGGTGTAGGAAATGTTCTGTGTTTTGTTCCGAGTAGTGGTCACACAAGTGTTTGTATGTTAAAAAATGTATTGAGCTGTACACCTAATATTTGTACACTTTATGTAAATTATACCTTAATTAAAAAAAAATTGAAGTATAGTTGAATTAAAATGCTTTGATAGTTTCTGTGCTGTGTTTAGTTGCTCAGTCATGTCCAATTCTGTGACCCCATGGACTGTAGCCCGCCAGGCCCCTCCGTCCATGGGATTCTTCAGGCAAGAATACTGGAGTGGGTTCCCATGTCCTCCTCCACGGGATCTTCCCAACCTAGATCAAACCCAGGGCTCCCGCACTGCAGGTGGATTCTTTATGGTCTGAGCCACCAGGAAAGCCCAAGAATACTGGAGTAGGTAGCCTGTCCCTTCTCCAGGAAGAGAACCAGGAATAGAACCAGGGGCTCTTGCATTGCAGGCAGATTCTTTACCACCTAGTGTACAGCAAACTGATTCAGATAATATTATATGTATATACGTCTGATTGCAGATTCTTTTCCACTATAGGTTATTACAAGATATTGAATATAGTTCCCTGTACTATAAAATAGGACTTGGTTGTTTATTTATTTTATATGTAGTATGTCTCTGTTAATTCCAAACTCCAAATGTATCCCTCCTACCCCCTTCCTTTGGTAACCATAAGTTTGTTTTCTATGTCTGTGAGTCTGTTTCTGCTTTGTAGATAAATTCATTTGCCTCATTTTTTTTTAGATTCCATATATGAATGACGGCATATGACATTTGTCTTTCTCTGACTTACTTCACTTAGTTAAATCTCAATTTAAAGAAAAAAAAGGTAAAAAATATGTGAATGCATGAATAAATGAACAAATAAATGCGTGTCTGCTTTCTCTACAAGGTCCCGTGTACCTGGTGAGCATGAATCGGTTATCTTGAACCCAGTTTACCTACTCAAGCTGGTGCACATGAAAGGCCAGGAGTCTGAGCACAAAGGTGGTCCACTAGGAAACGCCAGCAGGCGAGGCCCCTTGGAAGCCACTTGACTGCCTCCACGTGGCGGTACTTATACTTGGTCGTGCCTCCATTAAAGCAGAGCACAGGGTACTTGGCTAACGTCAGACTGCTTCCCTTTCTCTGCTGCATGAAAATGTTATCAAAGTCATATGGAAAATTAGTAGGTAATATCCCCAGTAAAGTGGTATTTACACACCTAGTTTTATGTCCTATACATAATCATAAAACAAAATTTAAAAAAACAAACAACAAAAACCACATTCTCAACTGAGCACTCTGATTCCCTTTCTTTAATTTAATTTGCACCAAAACCATAAATAATGTTTTTGTTGAATTCCAGTGCTTTTCTTTATTCTCTGACAGAAGCACTTTGAGCACTAAATTAGCAAAAAGGACAAGCATTTAGGTGAAGAATGTTAAGATTATACCGTATTATCTTAGATTTCCTGTTGTTTGCTTTGAAATTGGATCAAACACTAAAACCTCAAAAATGGTTCATCTACCCAATCAACAGGTTTACTTTCTAGGCTCCACTGATGTAAGCTGCATGGCAGCAGAGCCTTATTCAAAATAATAATAGCTAAAATATATTGTGCCAGTTCCCTTACATATGTTCATGATGTGAGTTTTTTGAACAGAGTAAACACTTGATCAGGGATAATCATTATCACTCACTAATAAGTAGACACGCCGGGCCTTACACTAAGCCCTTTACATGAATTAACTCATTGGGGCCTCATGATTAACCCTTTCCTTTTGCAGAGGTCAGATAACCTGCAGGTGATCACGTGGCCGTGGGAATCAGGCATGTCTGACTCTGAAGCCCTGGTTTCTGACCATTCCAGACTCAGTTTCTCAGGGTGTGGCTCCTGGTATCTTCCAATCAGATTCTGGCACTCAGCAGGACCTCCTCCACCAGCATCTCTGGGTGTGGGCCCAGGAATCCAGTAACCTCAGATAGGAGCCCCACAGCTGACTCTGTGTAGGCTGACAATGTTAAACCACTGGCCACTCTCTGATACCTCTCTGCCCAGCCTCCCCCAGGAATTCCGTACTTCTGAGCCGGGTGAATGATGTGGGGGGAATAGCTGCCCAGAGGAAGGAAATGCAGCGAAGCAGCCAGGTTCCAGGCCCAGGGATGAGCACAGATGTCTGCTTTGGGGTGTGGGGGCTGAGCTGGGGAGGGTGCCCTTTACTCAGAACTCGGCCAGAACTCCAAGCTTAAAAGAGAAACGTGGGACCAATTTCCAGAAACCTGAAAAAGAGTTGGTAACCAAAGAAACACATCGGGATGGAGTGGAGTTGTAAGAACGGTGCCCAGAGGGCATGGGGGTCTGGCCTGGGCAGGGTGTGAGAACCAGTGGGAGCTGCAGGGCGGCCGGGAGGAGACAGTTTCCCCGTCCAGCTGAGTTTTCGCTGGCGGTTTAGGGGGGAAGTCGGGCCTCCCACCCACGGCTGAGCTACTGTTTCAGTTCCCTTTTCTGGGCACAATCAAGTACTTGAGGCCTTGGCGAGGTTAACCACAGGAAAACCACAAGAAAATGGCTTTGCAGCAGCCAGCCTGAAACTGGGGTGTGAAGAGCTCAGCATTTGACCTTGGGGCCGCGGGGAGGGGGTGGAGGTGGTGCAAACTGCTCTGGGGCAGCCTCCAGCTTTCAACCACACTCTGCTCCCCAAAGTCCTCAACAACCATAGGGTCACTTGACTGAGCATGCTCAGCTATGTAGGGGCAAGCATTGGACAAGCGACATTTCCTTTCAAAATGTCCTTTATTCAAATTGCCAAGACTTCTATTCTTGTACCCTGGCTGTCAGCAATCCCAGCACAGGACCCACCGAAGCCCCAGAACTCAGCCTTCTTCTTCTTCTCTGTAGTTCCCTATCTCACCTTCATCTATTTCAACTCCAGTTAATTCTGTATCATTTAGTGAACACTTGTGCAGGTCACCAGGTTGGGGATTAAAGAAGGAAAAGTCAGAGAAATTCCTTCCCCCATGGAGCAGATGGTCTAGAGAGTGAGCAGGCATTTCAAACCATAGCAGGCGTCAGAATCACCGGGAGAAACAGTTAACAGATTGCTGGGTCTCATCCCTAAGTTTTTCTGTTTCAGTAGTTCACGGGTGTAGCCTGAAAATTTGTATATTTTTAACATGTTCCCAGATGATGCTGAGGCTGCTGGTCCAGGGACCACACTTTGAGAAGCACAGTTCTAAACAAGATATTTCTACCCTCAAGTGGGGCTGCATCATCACCATCTCTAGAGAAGCTCTTTCATATTATACAGCTGGCCCCTGCCCCTTGGGAATCTGGCTCCCACCCAGCTTCCACCCAGCTTCTGGTGGTGAGATCTTGTGCTGGTAGTTCTTTAGCCACTTTATAGCTTGTCATTGTTGTTCTTTAGCTGCTAAGTCATGTCCGACGCTTCTGTGACCCCTTGGACTGTAGCTCGCCAGGCTCCTCTGTCCATGGGATTTCCCAAGCAAGAATACTGGAGTGGGTTGCTATTGCCTTCTCCAGGGGATCTTCCCCAGTGACAAATCTGAGATCAGTCTAAACTCATGTAGAACTTCTAGAACTGTCTTATCCATTATCACCTGAGAAGCACTTATAAAAATGCAAATGTGGGGTTGCTATATTGAGGTATGAGTTTGTGCTTTGTTCTTTGCAGTGGGAGATTGGAAAGCAGGCCTTCTCCTTCCCAAGGCTCCACAGGGATTAGGGAGCTGAGTCAGAATATAAAGCCAGGTCTCTCAGCTAAATCTTCAGATCTTCCTGAGCTGGTGAGCACTGGGCCAAATGCTCATGTCCATGCTTGGCAGGATCAAAGTCCTCCTTCTACTTCCTCATTTGTAAGTGGGGAGTAGATGGCAATAACATACTAGCACAGGAGCCACAAAATTGTTCTCTAAGTTCAGTTCAGTTCAGTCGCTCAGTCGTGTCCGACTCTTTGCGGCCAAATAATAAGTATTTTAGGCTTTGCCATACAGTTCCTATTGAAACTACTCAAGTGGATCACTGTCACCTCAAAGCAGTCATTGACAATGCATAAATAAAAGAGGGTGGCAGTATTCCAATAAGATTTCATTTACAAAAATGGGTGGGTATGTGTGCTTAGTTATGTCCAACTCTTTGCGACCCTATGGACTATAGCCTGCCAGACCCCTCTGTCCATGGGATTCTCCAGGCAAGAGTATTGGAGTGGGTTGCCATGCCTTCCTCTAGGGGTTCTTCCCAACCCAGGGATCAAACCCGCAGCACCCGTGGCTCCTGCATTGGCAGGTGGATTCTTTACCATCGAGCCACATAAATGGGTAGGGGGCCAGATTCGGCCACCAGGCTGTAGTTGATGGACTGCTGCTCTGGAAATGGATACTGGAGAGAAAGACCAGGAGCCTCAAATTAAGCTGGAGCTTCAGGCCACACTTAATTCTGGCTGACTGTGTTCTGGCTCCTCTGCAACCTCTGTTGGGCATGATCTGCACTGGCTGAGAAAAATCACAAGATGATACGTCGGCAGCCGGTGTAAGGGTTACCTGAACACCAGGGCTCCATCCCGAAGGCCCAAGGAAATGAAGTCACTGTTGGGTCTCATGGGGCTGTCTCCCCTCCACAGCAACAGGCCATCTTTGGCAGTTGTCTTAAACCGCATGAACGCGTTTGATCTTGATCCTGACACCCTGGAGGAAAGACACAAATCATTACACCAAATCAACCAGTCTCCACCAACATCCATTTCTGAGTAATCCTGGTTTTGTCTGCCAGTTATAAAGATGGTCTAATGTTTCTGACACTATCAGGAGATTAGAAAAGGTGTCACCACTATGAGCCATGCCATGGGTCTAAACGTCTGAACTCCTCATTCTACAACATGGAGTCTGTCTCTTTCCCCAAGTGTGCTGAACACCACAGAGAGCATTTGATGAGTGACAGATAAGCCAGACCCTGGCCAATGCCACAGCCCCAGCCTGTATCCCCAATACACACCTCAGTCTAACCTCCTTCCTGTCCTACCACTCACGAGCCCTTGGGAAAGTGCCCCCCATTCCTCAAAAGGAAGTGGGTTACTTAATTACCAAGAGATTTGAACGCTCAGGGCTACGATTGTGGTTGTGGATGGCCATCTGTGGAGGTGATGTCCTTGAACGCAGAGAAGGAGTGACTGGACAGGGGGCAGAGCATCAGACAAGGAAGGCGCCTCGATGGGATAATGGTCTTGAGAGGTGTTGGGGCAGAGGCAGGGCGGAGTGGAACAGGAAGCTGAGAGGAAGGAAGGGGTGCTCAGGAAGGGCGGGTCCCAGTCCTACAGCGATGGCTGGGAATAAGATCACTGCTTATCGGTTCCTATTAATGTTGGGATATTCTCATTGATTCTTGGGAATAGACTAGTTCAGAGATCCAGTTTCACTAGGAAGTGGCCAGTGTTTCATCCGATGAAGGGAGAAAAGTAACCATGAGGTCCTTAAATACAAGGCGAAGTAAGAATAAATGCAGTTTAATGTTGTTCTTCATAGTGTAAGATGGCTCTACTGGACAAGTCCTGACCATTTTCCTGTCACGCGCCTGTCTAACGAACGTGGCCTGCAGCTTGTAGAGTGCACTCAGTAGTGACCAGTGGAGGAGGCTTTTGTCTAAGGCTTCCCAGAGCCTGGGATAGACAGGAAGAGGTCTAGTGTGCTCTCCCCAGACAGGTCTCAGAGTGGTGAGTGAGGAGCAGGGTCCATGACACTCCACCAAACCAGGTGCGGAGCAATCCAGCTGCGGGCTATTCCCTAGAGATCTGCTTTTCCTAGTCTTCTGTTCAAGGTTCCTTCCTTCCCTCACTTGCCTTGGATACACTGATTCGTACAAGTCAATCACACGGTTCCATTTCTTTTGCAGTGATTGGCTTAGGGGTAGGTCTGTGACCCACTGTTGTCCAATGAGATTGAGGAAGTTTATCAGGAGGACTCTAGGAGTCTCTTCCTTTCAAAGAGAGTCACATGAAAAAAAGGGCTTTATTTTATTGTACTGTATATTGCCATGATTTATAACTATTTAATGAGCATCTTAGGAACAGCTGTCTTTTTACCATAAAGGGTATGATTGTTGCAAAATATGCTGAGGATAACAAGGCAGGAAAATGAGTCATTGATAATACAATTGATTCTCTGAATTAATCAACCCAGGATCCAGACTAAGTCTAGACAGTTTGTTATATGAAATAATATTTACCGTTCATGTTTAAGACATTTTGAGCTGAGTTTTCTGTTGTGTGTGTGTATGTGCACTCAGCTGCTTCAGTCACGTCTGACTCCTTGTGACCCTGCAGACTGTATAGCCAACCAGGCTCCTCTGTCCAGGGAATTCTTCAGGCAAGAATACTGGAGTGGGTTGCCATGCCCTTCTCCAGGGGATCTTCCAGACCCAGGGATCAAATGTGGGTCTCTTATGACTCCTGTATTGGCAGGTGGATTCTTTAGCACTTGTGCTTCTGGGAAGCCTGAGTTTTCTGTTACTTGCAGCCAAAGGCATCTAACGGAACCAGACTTTGAACCTGACTTCTCTCTGCAGCTTTACACACCTGCACACATAGATGCAATCTATACATGTACGCACACAGGTGTTATTGAGCTTTCTGCTTTGGGGATTTGAACCTCCTACTTGCACCAAACCCTTCCACTCCCCCAAACGACCTGGCGCCCCTCGCTAAGGATCACCCTCCTAGTTTCTGGGGACTGAACATCCCTTCATCTCTTGGGTGTAAGGACTTGAAGAAAGAAAAGGGTTTCTTGGCTGGGACTCCATTTTGCCTATGGCCCACACAAGACAACTTCAAGAAACACAACATGGGATTAGAGGAACAAAGCGGGGTCTGTCTGGTTTGTGCTCAGAAACACCAGGGACATCCAATGCCCCAGGAAAATGTCTCTTAACCGCCTTTGTTCCTTGAAAAACCACCAAATTCCACCCTAAGAACTGTGTGCCTTTGGCTTAAAGAGTTGCCTTAGTCTGTGACGAGGCAATCAACCTGAGACAATGGAAAATATCCAGATTTGTGCTGGCAGTGGGGTGGGGAGTGGTGCTCTCTAAACTACAAAGAGTGGAGGGGAAGGAAAAGAAAGAGAAAAGGGCAAACTGAAAGCACCAAAGCCGAGCTTCACTAGATTCACCAAAGCCAGTCTTCCTCATGGGAAATAGCCTAATTAGGCTCTTCCAAACCAGGAGCTTTATAAGAACTGTGGTGTTGGAGAAGACTCTTGAGAGTCCCTTGGACTGCAAGGAGATCCAACCAGTCCATCCTAAAGGAAATCAGTCCTTAATATTCATTGGAAGGACTGATGCTGAAGTTGAAACTCCAATACTTTGGCCACCTGATGTGAAGAAATGACTCATTTGAAAAGACACTGATACCGGAAAAGATTGAAGGTGGGAAGAAAAGGGGACGACAGAGAATGAGATGGTTGGATGGCATCACTGACTCAACAGACATGAGTTTGAGTAAACTCCGAGAGTTGGTGATGGACAGGGAAGTCTGGACTGCTCCAGTCCATGGGGTCACAAAGAGTCGGACATGACTGAGCGACTGAACTGAACCGAACTGAAACCAGGAGCTTGGACTCTGGAGCAGGGCTGGACTTTCAGTCACCAGCAATTAAAAGTCCCAGCTGTGACGTGGGCATCTCTTTGGTCATGCTCTTGTATCCACCTGAAGAGAGCCGAGAAGCCCCACCACCACCAAACTGGAAAGAGCCTGAAGAGGACAGTGGACCTCACTGATGATGATTCAAAGCAGGGCACAGACTTGGAGCTCTCTGCTTGGTTGGAGACGTGCCAGAACCCTTCCACAGCTGGCTCTAGGCAGACCATGGCCACAAAGTAGCATGAAGTTGACTCCCCTGCCAGAAATCACATGCATGTAACCCTGGCTTCAGGAGCATTGAGTTCTCACTGCTCCTCAAAGCCTAAGTATCAGAAATCCCAGGGCTGACCATTGTCCCTCTTTGACCAGAAAGGCTCTGGGTTTTGGTCATGCTGCTGCTGCTGCTAAGTCATGAGGTTGGTTCAAAGGCTACATTTTTGTGGGGTTATTTTTTTGTATGTGTTGTTTTGTTCTAGTTTCTATGTTTATTTTGTATGTTTTCTTCCCCTGGGACTACAGCTAAATTCTCGTGCCTTCTTGGAGAATTATCTTCTGGCATGGAAGATAAGGAAAAGCTCTGGGAAAGATAATGAGAAACTGACCTCCCAGGAGATAAGGAAGGTGCTCGAGGGGTCTTCTTACCTCTTGAGAATATCTGGATTGTCATACGTCAGGTAACTGCGGCCGATAAACTGCGGGATCTCAATAGCTTCTGTGATCGCTGAGACAGAACAGAAAACAGAGGTTATGTGCTATGCAGCTCTCTTGACCCCAGGACTCCACCAGGCGGCAGGAAAAGAACGAAAGCCAGCTCCCGGAAATAGGACATTTATCAACTTGGCAGCCCCTTCCTCTTGGCTGCACAGGCACTTGGCCTGCTTTGGGATGATCTGGCCTGATTGCCTGGAGTTGGCGTCTCCCTGGTGGTCCCTCCCTGGGGCTGGCTGTCACTGTTATCTGCCTCAGCCCTACCGAGAAGGCCCTGCAATATACTGAACCTTGAATTGTGCCCAGTTATTCCTGGAAGCTAAAGGGCAGGCCCTGGGCCATGTGAGGAGCAGCTGGGGATAGCCCTAGAAGTTCTCCAAGGGAGGCAAACAGTCCCCCAACAAAATCCACCAGGATTTCTCTATTTGAAACCAACCTGGTCTAGAACCCATTTGGTCACAACGTCAGATACTGGTTAGTAATGGATAGGCTTTGACTGTTTTTTGTGAAGCACTTTCTGATGTTCTACTTCACAAAATTTTTACCATACAAAGGAGCAGCAAGTATCGGGGAAGGGGAGGCTTGGATATTCCCATTTTATAGAAAAAGAAAATGAGGCACATAATCATTAAGGATTTGCCCAAGATTATACAGCTAAGAGAGAAACAGACTATGAACCAAACTCTGGCCCTCAGCCTTCTTTCCAATATTTTAGAAGTGTTTCCTTCTCATTACTTTGTTTTCTTGAGGAAGCACCCTCTTCTACACAGTGAGTAAAGGAATAAGTTAAGTAGTAGCATTTGGTGTCATGAATTAGGGATAATTTAGAGGATTTCTTCTAAAGAGATCACAGCAATATCACTTTCCTCTTTAGAAAGACAGAGAAATGGCAATTTAAAAAAGTTAAGGTAAAATGAATCTCATGTTCAAATAAATGTGCAAAATGAGAGAAAATAAGCCCGTTTATAAAATAGGTCATAGTTTCACAAGATATGTGGTTGGCACAAAGAAGATGAACTAAGATCTCTACATCCAGGAGAGAAAAAATGTGTAATTATCGACACTACAAATGACAGGAGAGTTTAAACTCAACTTCTACACATTAAAAAGAAGGAAGGAAGGCAAGAAAGAAAAGAAGGAAGGAAGAAAGAAAAAAAATAACAGTAAAACACAAAACCCAGTGACATTGCGCAGTGTGCTCAGCCATGTCTGGACTCTGCAAGCCCATGGATTGTAGCCCACCAGGCTCCTCTGGCCACGGAATTTTCCAGACAAGAATACTGGAGTGGGTTGCCATTTACTCCTCCAGGTATCTTCCCCATTCAGGGATTGAACTCGCCTCTTTGGTGTCACCTGCATTGGCAGGTGGATTCTTTACCACTGAGCCACGTGGGAAGCCCAAAATGACATTGGGCCCCCAAATAAAAGTTCCTGTGTTGGCAGGTCACCCACAGCATGCTCCTGTATTCTTCATAAAAAGTAAGAAAAAAAAAAAGGAAGGAAGAAAAAGAGAAGTTGGGGGAGGGGGAGAGTAAAAGAAAGAAAGAAAAGAAGGAGAGGAAGAGAAGCAAACATTTTAAAGAGAATTTTTGAGGTAACTATCCAAGAAATTACTTTCTTGTCCTCTGAGGCAGCATGGCCCAGGACTAGGGGCTGTCGACCCGGAGGGCCTTTTAGAGTTGGAAGTGAATGGCTCTTTAATCTCACATTCTGAGCTGCACCACCCTCTGGTTTAAGTGAGGAGGAGGACGAAGGAAGAAAAGGAAGCTGAGAGAAGAAAAAAGATGTAAAATGCCACAAGTAGAAAGTTGGTGGGAAGAAACAAGAAGAAGGGGAAAGTAGACGTTAGAGGAGGAGAAAAGAAAATGTCAGAGAAGCAAAGGAGGAGAAGGTGTGGGAAAAAAAACAACAACACAAAAGTGAACAGCCAAGTGGATGGCAGCCCCAGGCAGGGGATGCAGAGAGGATGAAAAAGCTGCAGCTGGGGGAGAAGTCCAGGAGAAGCAAAAATATAGAAGAGGGTGAGAATGGGGTACAAGAAGCAAGAGTGGGGAAACGCAGGAGGACAGGGGAGCTCGCAGCTGGGCGGGCAGACCCTGAATTGCCAGCTGCTGATGTCAGACAGCAGGAGAAGCCATCCCTCCCAGTCACTCTGGAGTCCCTGCTGGGTTTGGCTCAGCCCCAAGCAGGGCCCGTCCCTGCTGTTATTGGATGGACATGGGTCTGCACTCCTGGAAATGATCAGGACGTGCTCTGCACCTGGACTCTCAAAGGGATGTGTGCGTGAGCCCCGTCCAGCTGCTGACTAAGCCCCTCTAGCTCAGGGCTTCCCAAGATCCAGCCGGGAGACAAGTGTGTTCCCAGGGCTGGCGATCTCGCTGGGAGGCTGCAACCCCTCTGAGAGGTGTGTCCCCTGTTACCCTCTGCAGGTGGTTGGCCAGCACTGTGCCCACAGCCTGTCCAGAGACTGACCTGGCACCAGCCCAGGAGCCGTCCCAGCTTCTTGGAGGACTCATTGTACTTACTGTTGAGGCAGTAGTTCCCACACTCTGCCAGATGCCAGCATGAAACAGAACAGGGCAAGTCAGAATCTCACAGTCACTGTAAAATCCCAATTACTGTGGTTGCAGAGCGCTGGAAAGCGGCCTTGCACAGCCCCTGGGAAGCCCTGCAGGAACTCACATTCCTCTGAGGGAACGTGAATCCACTCGTTCCCCTCGTGAGAAACCGCTGGAAATATTTTCTCTCAGCATGGTTAGCACCAAATCACCCAACACACCTCCGCAGTTCTCGGCTTAGTAACTGGGGTGCAGGTGGTGGTGGACCAGGAAGATGTGTCTAATAAATTGTCTAACACCTCTGGGGCTCCCCTGACCTTGAACTGACAATGCCCACTTAATCTAAACCTGGAGAAAACACTTCCTGGAGAGTTACTTACCTTGTCAATGACCACTACCTTTTCTTGGCTCCAGGCTACACGTGAAAAAGGAATGATAAGCCAGCCAGCTGCCTCTTTTCTCTCCACAGTGGAAAATATCACCCTAATTCCCACCCCACCCCCTTTACAAGGTTCAGATCTTATGATTAATAAAAAGCAGGGGAACACTCTAGAAATGACACCACTGAACACAAACACGGTGAAAATATACTCCATGTCATCAGTATATGTGGATAAACATTAATTCCATCCTAAAACATTACAGTTAGAAGTAGCCATCTAGTCCTTTCTAGCCTTTTGCAGTTTTTTAAAATATTGTAAGCACAAGTATATTTTATCCTAACCCTTTAGATCTAATTTCTTCTACGCTGTCTTTTTTTTTTTTTTTTCTTGTGGCAAAGGCACTACTCAAAGACTGTTTTTGGTGCTTCCTCACATTTAGACCTAAAAGCTTGAGACATCTGGTGACAAAATGAATAGCCAGCCTGCAAGCCAGGCAAATTTTCCACTTCAGGGACCTGAAATTCCCAATGGACTATAAAGAGTGGAAGAAAACTTGCTGGCTCCTTCACGCAGTCCCAGGACTAGTGAAGGAAGGAGCTGGGGTTGTAACCTAGCTTTTCCAGCAGCCAGGACTCCTCCCCACAACCTCCTGAGCGATGGCAATCCAGTCCCAGGGAACTGGACTGAATTTCCAGGGTGGGCAGCTCTCTCGTCCACAGGCAGCACTCTCCCTTGCTGGACAGCTCTGCTTGGAGCAGCCGTCTTGGTCCCATGAAACTGACTCTGCAGCCACAAAGTAAGTAATAGCTAAAAAATTGTTTTCTACACTACCAGCCTTCAACTATCTAAAAATCAACATCCAGGCTGAATGCCTCCAAATTTTCCATTGGTTAAGGATACAAGAAAAGAAATTCCCTATAGTATGCACAATTTATATGTTTTATGAATTTGTGTTTTTTCATACGGAGTATTCTTAAATTACAGCTCATATTTAATGAAGCTACTTTTTTTTTTTTTAATGCTCTGGGATGTCCCCCTGTCCCCCAATCAGACTCAGCAATTTGATATGAATTTACTAAATACACTGTGAAGTGTCTAGAATGTGGTCAATCATTATGATCAGGCAGGTTCCCATCTTTGAGGACTGTGCGTCCCTGACAAATGTGTGACCTAAGCCAGTGGCTTTCGGTGTTGGTAGTGAGTGGAACTTCAGCTGCTGCAGAGAAACACTCCCATCTAGTGGCCTGAAGGGTCCTGCACCGTCTGAGTCAGAACTTCTCAGTAATCTGGGAAGGGAAGGGAAGGGAGTACCATCAGATCTCGGTCCTTTCCCAAGTGGCCTGTCTGCCACGGGCTGGGGGAAACCCTGGAGGAAAGAGCTGCATCCTACACCCTTGTCTTGGACACTCAGAACATATCAAAGGCTCTGAGAAGTCCCGCAGAAGAAGCGATGCTTTACCCAGGATTACTCAGTCTTATTTCAGGCTCAGATGGTAAAGAATCTGCCTACAGTGCAGGAGACTGGGTTTGATCCCCAGATTGGGAAGATCCCCTGGAGAAGGGAGTGCCAACCCACTCCAGTATTCTGGCCTGGAGAATCCCATGGACAGAGGAGCCTGGCAGGCTAGAGTCCATGGAGTCCCAAAGAGTCAGACATGACAGAGCGACTCACTTTCTTAGACCAGGGAATTTCCCCTCCCATTCTGCGCGTGTGAATGTTCTGCTGTCCATCTCTCTGTGCGAGCACAAAACCGCCATCAGTATTCTCCAGAACTTAAATTTTCACCTGTGCTTTGTGAAACCCTGCTTTCCCTTGTTAGTAACTTAGATACAAGAGCTCTTACGGCCTGGGACACAAAATGGGCAAATTTGGATGAGAGTAGAGAGAAAGAAGAAAGAAATCTCTAAGGATGGGGAGTATCGGCTTTCTGACACCCCTCTGGTGAGATGAGAAAGGGACCTCAGGACTGGGCTGCAGCTTGGGGTGCTGAGGTTTGTGGTAGAAGAAGGCACACGAGAGTGAGAGCCCCAGATGGAAGGTGAGGGGACCACCGCGCCTTACGGTTTCTGCTGGTATCTGAAGTTGTGGCTGGGACCTTGAAGTCCTTCCGGCTTCTCCAGCCCCAGCTGGGGACACAGAGACTCACTTTCCTGCAGCTCCGTGGGAGCCCGGTGCCTACCTCCATCTGGGCTCAGACTCTGTTCAGCCTCTGATGTTGTAGAGACAAAGGGTGGGACGGGGCTCCCAAGACCCTCTTAATGGCCTGATGGTCTGAGAGCCCGGAATCGCCCCAGCCCCAGCCCTCCCATACTACCAAGAGCTGAGAACAGTGTCTAGTCTCCTGACTAGGGCCCCAGTGGAACTCCTCACTGAGGAGGGCAGAGAGACCCAGACTCACTGAACATCCCCAGAACTAACTTCCTGCTGGAGAAGGTGCCCCTTGGTATGGACTGAGTGAGGCCTGGCGTTGGGGGTTTCTCCGACATGCTGCACACTGTAAAAGGGTGGTTTAACATCTGTGGGAGACACTAGGGAACACGTTTCTGCTTTTGAAGCATGATCTGTTCATCATGGAGGGAGAAACTTTTAAATATATAAGGGTAAGAAGCATCTTATTGGATCAGGTGCGATTCTCTTTGATAACCAAGGATGGCTCTTAACCAGTCTTTGTCTTTCCCGCTAAGAATATATCCCAAATTTTAGACTGTTCTTTTGCATCTCCGTGGAACAGTATAGTTTGCCAGCTCTCTTTCCTTTCTTTCTGACACTTATCCAGGCCTAGAAGCTTATTGAACAATCACAGCAGTAACGGTGTACCTCTATGTGCCTGCTGGGGCCTGAAAACTTGTCCTTAACACCCCTAACCTGTACCCACAATTCCGTTAATCCTCTCAAGCCATATAGAAGGAGAAGAAATTACATGATACAGGCCATGCCTCCTATGTATGAATCTTCTAGGACTGGCAACAATTGCCCTTTTTCCAGAAATACCCTATTTCAAAGCACGAGGAAATGCTGATACAATGTGAAAGCAGCTGATGCTCTGAGTTTTAGTCTTGGTTGTAGCCTAGGATGTTGCAGAAAAAAGGGCTCTAAATGCTGCCTAGACCACCCCCACACTGCCACTGCCCAATCTCTTGGATCTTGCCAGAAGGCCCAGGCCCTCATCAGCGATCTGACTTTCATTTTGGAGAGGTATATTTCTCATTGAACCTGAACTTATAGTTCCAAAGCTCTTTACATCTATATGGTTAATGTTCTGTAACAGGAAGCAAGGGTTACCAAGATACCAATTATCTTTTCCTTTCTATTTAATTCCAGAAGCTAAATGTTCATTTAATCCTGGACTTTATATATTGACCCTTAGTGTTAGCATCTAAGGCAGGAGCAAGCTTGCATTTGCCTGTGGTAAAATTGGAGACTTAGGAGATTCAAACACTGATGTGTGAAATCCAGATCCAATTTTCTGAATGAACAGGCCACTAGAGCTAAATCTCTCCAAGTACCTGCTGTTAGCTCAACAGTGATTTCCTTGTTAGCTTTATAATCAGGATCATTCACAAATGGCGCCGTTCCTCTTCTCTAGGGGTTCATCACTAGAGTGAGCTACATTTGTAAACTTACTTCATATGATTTGCTGTGAGGGTTTCAAAACTCATTTCAATATAATACTACTTAATCTTCCAACTGGCTAATTGGCATCTTTCGTATTTTCCAAGACTGCTGCAAAACAACTTCTCCTAGCACTCCATATACTGAAATATCTACCTGTAGTCTACAGTTTTCCTCTAAGCCCTACTTGCTGAGAACAATCAAAAAACCCGGAAAAAAAAACAGGAAAGAGAGAGAGAGCAGTGCTTCACTTAGGACAGCTGCCTTCTTGCCTTCAGGCCTGTATACCTTTTTTTATTAGTTCCTGGAGAGGTGAGGCCTCCCCGACATTCTAAAAAGAAGGTCCATGTGGCTCACCATGATGCAGCTGCACGGCGTGGGCCTTTCTAGACCCTACCCTGGCCTCTGCCTCCCTTGAGCAGGCGTGGAAAACAGTCCAGCAGGACCTGCAATCTGGGATCTGCTCTGCTTTCAGACAAAGGCAAGTTGGAAGTTAAGTGCTCACAGCACCTGCTGGTGGATTTCATTTTTCTCACCAAGAATAATAATGGCTTGTTGTTGTTGTTTTTCAGTCGCTCAGTCATCTTCACCTCTTTGTGACCCCATGGATTGCGGCATGCCAGGCTTCCCTGTCCTTCACCATCTCCCAGAGCTTGCTCAAACTCAGGTCCATGGAGTTGGTGATGCCATCCAACTGTCTCATCCTGTCACCCCCTTCTCTTCCTGCCCTCAGTCTTCCCCAGCATCAGGGGCTTTTCCAGTGAGTTGGCTCTTCGCATCAGGTGGCCTAAGTACTGCAGCTTCAGCTTCAGCATCAGATAATGGATAATGGGTGCTATTGTTACTTACTAGGTATTCTTCTGAGAAATATGAGTTCTGCCTCATTCCTCTTCTAAGGAATACACATTGCCTTATGTAATCTACACTACCTTTCTCTGAGTTAAACAATATCTTTGTATTATTCTCATTTTACAGATGAAGAAACTGAGGTACAGAGGAAACATATACAGCATGGAAAACAGCAGTCTGCAGAAGGTTGTTCATATTCTAGCTTGTAGCAACTAATGCACAATTCATATTATGCCATATTTGGCAAGAGTTCCCTTTGTAGCATTCACAGGTAGGAGTCAAAAATATTTTTTCAAAATATTTATCAGTCTATAAAGCCCAGGCATTCACCTGTCAGGATAGGCTCTGGGAGAGGCTCAGATCACAGGTCCTGGAAACCGCCCCCCACCCAATACTATGAATTAACCCTTTGATTCTAGACCATGGGGCAATTCTCAGAGAAGGAGCCATAGTAGCTGTGATGGGGAGCTACTTACTTACTGTTTACAGAAGTATTTCAGCATTTTAATTATTAAATAGTTAAAGTAGTTTATATATATATATATATAAAATTAATCATCTGGGTTTCCCTGGTGACTCAGCTGGTAAAGAATCATCTAATCATTATTTAACGTTTATTAACGTTTATTAAACGATGTTAATTTATTAAATTAAATTAAATTAAATAAACGATGTTTATTAAACATCGTTAATAAAAATAAACAGTAGGGCTGTCTCAGGGTAATCAACTGGTCCTTTAAGAGTGGCAGTCTCCCAAACAGTGTGTCCATTCCCTCTGCTCCAGGAAGCAGTTCCCCAGCACGTGTGCATGCACACACACACACACACACACACACACACAGAGTGTACCTTTCTGGCAGTGCAGCCCCTCGAAGCCCAAGGGGCAGTCACACTCATAGCCCTCCTTCCTGGGTCGGCAGCTGCCCCCATGGGCACAGGGGGACCCCACGCAGGGGTGGGCTGCATTCTCCACGTTCACGCCCCACGTGAAGTCATGCTTCACGTGGATGGTCCGGTCATTCAGGATGATCTTAGGAAAGAAAACATAAAGCAATTCAGGGATTCAGAAATCAGCTCTGGAGTCTTCTACAGCTTCCCTCAGCACACCAACCTGAACTACGCCTGGGGGGGAGTGGCTTTAAAAATAAAAAGAGAAAGTCTGGTTACTACTTTCGGAGTTCTGTGAATGACGCAGGAATGGAAGTAACTACATTTGGTGCTTGGGAGAATCTGCATCATGTACAAGACTAGACAAGCAGCTTCCTCTGGTTCTGGAAAACCGGGCCACTCAGAGCAATCATAAAGAAGAGCCAATTACTACAAAATTTGGTTTCTAATGCTGTATATTGGAATCATGGGAGGTGAGGGGTTTAAGAAATATACTCATGCCCAAGCCCCACCCAGATCAACTGAACCAGAATTTCTGTGGGTGAAACTGAGTCACCGGTAAGTTTAAAGAAACATTCCAGGCGATTCTAAGATGCAGCCAAGGCTGAGACATGCAGCTAAAAAGCAGAGTAAGGAAGAATACAACACAAAATGTCACAGAGGCAGGAATCCAAGGTGGGGCCGGGGGCAGTGATAGAGTCTGGAGGTGGTGTAAATGTACTGCTGTGTCTTCCTGGCTGGTATTCTCTGCAGCCTCCTCCAGCTCTATCAACACAGTCTCCCCAGCTGCCCCCCTCCCTCCTGCTTCCTCCTTCCCCAGCACTCCGGAATCCCCACCTCTCCACATCCTCTTCTCCGGAGTGAAACTCAGGTCACATTCTCAGTGCTGTTGTGCACATTCACCAGGACAGACAACTCTTTGCTGTCACCCCTCTTCCCTGTAATGGGCTTTAGTGAAAATGATGAATAATAGAGTGAGGTCACTGGGCTCCCCGACTTCAAATAAACTTAGTGTGCATTGGCCCTCAGCTGTGGGTGTTTCAGGGTTCTTCAGGCTTTGCAGAACTCAGACAGAGAGAGCTTCTAGGGTAACCTCCAGCGTGCAGGGGATTCTAAGAGGTTAGCAAGGGTACTTCTGGCCACTCGTCCATGTTTCCACAGGTTTGTCTAGTTTTTGGAGAGTCAGGAAAGCTGGGAGAAAACCATCCTCCAGGCATGCCACTCAAAATCTACCAGAGAAGAGCCGTAACCTTTCCACACGCTCCCCCTTTCTTGCTGCGAGTGACGATTGTAAAACCGAGTCACGAGAAACTGAGTCAAGTGCCATGACTGGGCTGGGGCTTCCATGGTGGCTCAGACGGTAAAGAATCTGCCTGCAAGGTGGGAGACCTGGGTTTGATCCCTGGGTTGGAAGATCCCCTGAAGAAGGGAATGGCTACCCACTCCACTATTCTTGTCTGGAGAATTCCATGGACAGAGAAGCCTGGCAGGCCACAGTCCATGAGGTCACAAAGAGTCGGGACACAATTGAGCGACTAACACTTTCACTTTCGCTTACTGACCGGGTCACTGGGAGGGGAGGGGGCTCTTCCAGGAAGTAAGGAGGAAAGGCTTGTATGTGTTGTGTGAAGAGAGCAAAGCCTGACATGTTCAGAAGGAAGATGAAGCCTCTCAGCAGCTCAGCTTACCTCCTAAGGTAGAATTTCAAACCCATGATTTCACATGGCCAGTCCCACTCACGGGGGGGACAACAGTCTGAACTGAGGTGACACTGAGCTCACAGTTCAGCAGCAAAGGGAAGCACAGCAGGGCGGGGAAATATTGACTGGGTCCCTTTTCTGGGCCCCACACTGGGATACAGAGAAGGACAGAGTCCCTGGGGCCCTTCTCAGAGCCCAGCTGTGCACATCCTGAGAGGACCTCCTCTCACTGCCCCTCCATCACCTTAGTGCCTCCCGTATTTTGCCTCAGATCCCCCTCAGGGATTGGCAGCCCCCATTCCTTCACTGGTTGCCAAGAGAAATAGGACTTGGCTGACATCCAGGAACCGGATGTGTTTTTCTTCAAATCCTTTTTTCCCCATGTTTAGTGGTCCTGGACTCTGGGTTGGTGGGTCAACTTACATGTCTGTTGTAGACAGAACATAATCTCATGACCAGAGAGATCACAGGCGGCCCCAAGAGAAGGAACATGTGACAGATATGAATGGGGTCAGTGTCCTATCTCTTACTAGCTGAGTGGATTTTTTTTCTCGAACCTTCTATGGAAGGACTCTAATCTGTGCTCTTAAGAGTTTGGTTTCATGATTGATGAACAACCATTAAAACAGGGTGGTGGGGATGGAAGTGGAGGCAGCAAAAACAATTGGGTCTTGCCTTGAGCAAAAAGCCAAGTGACCCCAAAGAGAAGCAGGAGTCACTATGAGACTCTATCCATTTCCTTCCCTTTTTGACAAGTGTCTGCAGTGACCTGGTCCAACTGCCCCCTCAACAATACTAGGATATTTTAAGTAGATTTACTGTAAAAATTCATCTTCATTAGTTGCATTCATGAGATGTCCGCTGGGCACAGCTAGGAGCAGATGCTATAAGAAAGCGGGGTTGGAAAGGTATGCTCTGAGAACTAAAAAATATAATTTTAAAAATGTTAAAAACTTCCTCATGGTTTCTTTCTTGGGTATAGCAGTTTGCACTGATCACAGTTCTCAATTCCACTGTCGGTAGTCAAGTTCACACCATGCGCATGAGGAAGGGAAGCCTGTACCTTCTGGATGCTCCCACTGAATGGCTTGAGGATGCCCGAGTTCTTCTTCACATCATCATAATTGGGGACCCCACCGATGAAAATGTCCGAGTTGCACTTAATCTGGGTGAAGCCTCCCTGCCAACAGATTAAAAACAAAACACGGTATAACCAACTGTGCCTCTGGTTCCCTGTTAGGGAACAAATGGCTGAAGTAGTCTCAAGACTCATCATGACAATTTTTATACATATTGGCCCAACCTTTGTCTTGTTTTTCATTGCTGCTTACCACCTTTTTGATTTTTTGTAAATTTCTGGACATTTCTAAGATTCATCATCCAGAAAATGCAAGCGAATACGGTAGACCACTACATCATCGGTGTCACTCTCTCCCTGCAGGAAGGCTACCTCTAACCTGTCAGCCTCAAGTGGGGCCATGTAACTGCTTTGGTCAACAAAACATGAGCAGGTGAGAAATGAATCATTTCTGGGCAGAGTCTTTCAGAGCCAGGAGTGGTTCACTATGCCCTGTTCCTCTATCCCTATTTCAGAGGTCCCCAACTTCCAGGATCTCATGCCTGATGATCTGAGATGGAGCTGATGTAATAATAATAGAAATAAAGTGCACACTAAATGTAAGGTGCTTGAATAATCTTGAAACCATCCCTACCCTCCCACCCCTCTTCCGTGGAAAAACTGTCTTCCATCGAAGTGGACCCTGGTGCCAAAATCGTTGGGGATCACTGTTATTCCTTCAGCCTGGGTCTCAGATTAAGGCTGCAGCTGACTGTTGATGGACATGTAATGTGGATGAGAAATAACCCCTCATTATAAGCTGCTGCTATTTGGGGCAAACGTGTGCCTGAGCCTCTCCTGGCACTGAGATCCCACAGGTTTAGCACTTTGCCTAGATTTGGATACATGATCCAAATTCTAGTACAGCACTTATTGATATATTCACTAATGGTAAGGACAGAATTTCTTTAGGCCAAGAGAAAGGGAAAGCATGGTGAGTGGAAGGCATTCCTTGTTATCATATACAAAGGGCAGAGAAATCCCTTCCAGATTCTTAGAGATCCCCACTGTCAATCCCCAAAGGCTTCTCCTGCTTCTGGTCATTTCAACAGCCTAAACCCAATGGCTGGGCTAGATAACAAGCTGTGTGTGAGATTTAATGTCTAAACTCCTTCAACCATCTTAAGCAAAATGTTAAAATGCCCTAAGATAACATGTAAATTTGAGACCTCTGGGAATGAACACATTTGGGGTAACATAAGTTATTGTTTCCTTTGATTTAGGGTCAAAAGAAATACAAAGTGCAGCAGGATTCAATTATTTAACAAATACTGTTAGGTACCTACCATGTCCCAGGTACTAAGTGGTGCACAAACCACAGTAAGTAAGAAAGCCCCGGTCCCTGCCCTCCAGGGGCTTACACTGTGGGGCAACACAGACAAGTAACCAGGCAGGTAAGATAAGCCCTGTGAGGACTGTCCAGGTGACCATGGGGGTACCTGGCAGGGATAGGGCATCTCATACTCTGCTTCAGAATTAGGGAGTGGGAGGTGAAGCAGGAAGAGTCAAAACTGAGTCTCAGAAACTGGCTGGAGTCAGAGCTTGAAGGGCATGTTAGGTACCAGGCAAAGGCACGGAGGGACCACATCACACATGGGTAGAAACTTACACTTCACCAAAAGAACAATGAGTTTTCAGCAAGAGAGAGAGTAATCAGATCTGTGTTTTAGGACTATCACTGGCCAGAGGGAGGAGAATAGATTTGGGGTCCAGTCGGGGTGGAGAAGAGGAGACAGGGGAGCAGAGAGGAGGATGCTCCATCTAGGGGAGCACTCGGTGTGGCTGAGTCCGGCCAGGTAACAGCAGAGAGGTCTCGTAGTAGACAGACTGAACCGCCTTCTGTCAATAACCTTCAGGCAGCTTTGAGGGTTCTTATTTAATGAATGGGGATGCAAGGAATCATCAGAGGCAATTTCAGGAATCCTTGTGGATTAGGGAACCAGGCAGAAGCTGTCAGGACACACCCACAGAGACCCATCGTCATCATGTCTTTAAAATAAAAAACTAGGAAGAAAGGAGGAGAGCTGCAAGGTCAAAGGGACTTCAGAGAAGCAGGCTGTTTTAAAAAAACTTGGGAGTTTCTTGGTTGTGTCAGGCAAACTGGGTGGGGTCTTGTGGGGTGACAGAAGTCTCTTTTGGCTCCTCATCAAAGTCCTCCCCCTGCCCCCTGCCCCCCACGCCTCCGCCACCACCACCTGAAGTGGACAAAAGGCGGGGCTGCTGCGGGACCACAGGAGGGAAGCAAACAGACCCACCAAAGTGAGGCGCTCAGTGCCTGGATCCACCACTTCCGTTAAGCTGAGAGTGGCTGGAAAACCTGAGTAAACCCCCTGATGGGTTTTCTGAAGCCCTGGGAGCACTGCCCCTTTGAGTTTGCACAGCTTGACTCATCATGGGCTGCGGGTGTTTCTCAGTGCAGCCAGCTGAGCAATGTGATGTCGGGTGTGGTTTGGACCCTTAGGGGCTGGCTTAGCCTCCAGCGTAACCTGTAACCCCTGTCCCCCTCCTTCTCTAAGCTCTAAGACCACTATCCCCACTGACCAAGCCTTTGAACAGGGTATAACAGCTGGGAGGCAGAGACGCCTGGGGGGGCCATCTGATTAAGGTTTAACTCACCAAGATCAAGCATGGGTCTTCCCACTCTGGTCTCAGGGAGGCCTCCCAAGAACCACCCTCAGATGCACACAGAACAGTCACGCCTTCCCTCCTACCTGCTTACACTGCTTTCCAGGTGGGCAGCTCCATCCATTCAAAAAGCCGATAAAGAGGACGCTGGTTCTACCAGTCCTGGTATGGCAGTAACAGAACCCGAGGTGTGTGGTTTCTACCCTTGTGCTGTCTCTTCACTACAGGATCTCATGGGTAAATACTGTGTCCCAAATAGTTCCTTATTTATAATCAAAGGCCTTAACCCTACTATTTACAAACACGCCCATCCTGTTTTTGTTACTGTTGTACAGATGTTGGTAACTAAGGCCTAGAGTGATACAGTGCTTTTGTGAATTTATATTATTAAGTCAACACACAGATCTACATCTGTGAGCTTCTAATTCTGTCTAGGACTAAAATCAGCTGTTTTCTGGACTGTATGAAAGTGAATCCCATTCTTGCTTTAAAATCCATTTTCCTTCATACATCTTCCTTCCTTCCTACCCTACTTTCTCTTTCTTCCTTCTTTCCATCTTTCCTTACTTCCTAATATATATGGGACATTTTCTAGGGTACTTGCCTCTTAAAGCAGAGCCCAGGTTAGGATTTTTCTGATTCCTGAGGAGGCCCTTGATTCTCACAGGACCTTCCTTCCACCACTGCCGTCCCTGAAGCTGCCTTCCTGATAAGTTCCTTTTTTACTCCCCTCCTCAACCAAGATCTCCTTCCCCACCAAGAGTCCCTTTTCTTTCCCTTTCTTTCTTTTCCTACCAATTCATTTTCTTATCAGAACAGTCACATTCATCAATACCTTCTTTAAATCTGTGATGCACACAATGAAGGCTGTTGTAATTAAAATCCTGGCAAATCTGAGGTCCCCTCTGTTTTTAGGGGTCTGTAAATTTCATGTGTGTACAGAATGCTAGTAGGTTGTAATTTAAAACAAATGTCTCTTAGCTATCCTTAAAAATGCTGTTTTCCTTTGGACATGACCTTGGAAATAAACACATGGATGAAAGTTATAAACCTGAGTGGAAAATCTGAACTGTTGAGGTCATGCTAGTTTGCCAAAATTCAAACTTAAATTTGCCTTATTGCCAAATTCAGACTTAAATTGAATAAAGTGGGGAAACCACTAGACCATTCGGGTATATGACCTAAGTCAAATCCCTTACGATTATACAGCGGGAGTGACACACAGATTCAAGGGATCAGATCTGATAGACAGAGCGCCTGAGAACTATGGACGGAGGTTTGTGACACTGTACAGGAGGCAGTGATCAAGACCATCCCCAAGAAAAAGAAATGCAATATGGCAAAATGGTTGTCTGAGGAGGCCTTACAAATAGCTGAGAGAAGAGAAGCAGAAGGCTAAGGAGAAAAGGAAAGATATACTCATTTGAATGCAGAGTTCCGAAGAATAGCAAGGGGATAAGAAAGCCTTCTTCAGTGATCAATGGAAAGAAATAGAGGAAAACAATAGAATGGGAAAGACTAGAGAGCTCTTCAAGAAAATCAGAGATACCAAGGGAACATTTCATGCAAAGATGGGCACAATAAAGGACAGAAATGGTATGGACCTAACAGAAGCAGACGATATTAAGAAGACATGGCAAGAATACACAGAAGAACTGTACAAAAATGATCTTCATGACCCAGATAACCAGGATGGTGTGATCACTCACCTAGAGCCAGACATCCTGGAATGAGAAGTCAAATGGGTCTTAGGAAGTATCACCACAAACAAAGCTAGTGGAGGCGATGGAATTCCAGTTAAGCTATCTCAGATCCTAAAAGATAATTCTGTTAAAGTGCTGTACTCAATATGCCAGCAAATCTGGAAAACTCAGCAGTGGCCACAGGACTGGAAAGGTCAGTTTTCATTCCAATACCAAAGAAAGGCAATGCCAAAGAATGCTCAAACTACTGCACAATTGCATTTATTTCACATGCTAGCAAAGTAATGCTCAAAATTCTCCAAGCCAGGCTTCAACAGTATGTGAACAGAGAACCTCCAGATGTTCAAGCTAGATTTAGAAAAGGCAGAGGAGCCAGAGATCAAACTGCCAACGTCCACTAGATCATTGAAAAAACAAGAGGGTTCCAGAAAAACATCTACTTCTGCTTTATTGACTACGCCAAAGCCTTTGTCTGTGTGAATCACAACAAACTGTGGAAAATTCTTCAAGAGATGGGAATACCAGACCACCTTACCTGCCTCCTGAGAAATCTATATGCAGGTCAAGAAGCAACAGTTAGAACTGGACATGGAACAACAGACTGGTTCCAAATTGGGAAAGGAGTATGTCAAGGCTGTATATTATTACCCTGCTTATTTAACTTATATGCAGAGTATATCATGGGAAAAGACAAGCTGGATGAAGCACAAGCTGGAATCAAGACTGCCAGCAAAAGAGACACTGATGTATAGAACAGTCTTTTGGACTCTGTGGAAGAGGGAGAGGGTGGGATGATTTGGGAGAATGGCATTGAAATATGTATAATATCATATATGAAATGAGTCACCAGTCCAGGTTCGATGCACGATACTGGATGCTTGGGGCTGGTGCACTGGGACGACCCAGAGGGATGGTATGGGGAGGGAGGCGGGAGGAGGGTTCAGGATGGGAAACACATGTATACCTGTGGCAGATTCATTTTGATATATGGCAAAACCAATATAATATAGTAAAGTTAAATAAAATAAAATTAAAACAAAACAAAACAAAAATATAAAATATTACAGGCAATAGTGGTGAGGTATAGAAAAAAAAAAAGACTGCCAGGAGAAATATCAATAACTTCAGATATGCAGATGACACCACCCTTATGGCAGAAAGCAAAAAAGAATTAAAGAGCCTCTTGATGAAAGTGAAAGAGGAGGGTTTAAAAGCTGGCTTAAAACTCAACATTCAGAAAACTAAGATCATGGCATCTGGTCCCATCACTTCACGGCAAATAGATGGGGAAACAATGGAAATAGTGACAGACTTTATTTTCTTGGGCTCCAAAATCCCTGCAGATGGTGACTGCAGCCATGAAATTAAAAGACGCTTGCCCGTTCGAAGAAAAGCTATGACCAACCTAGACAGCATATCAAAAAGCAGAGATATTACTTTGCCAACAAAAGACTGTTTAGTCAAAGCTATGGTTTTTCCAGTAGTCATGTATGGATATAAGAGTTGGACTATAAAGAAAGCTGAGCACTGAAGAATTGATGCTTTTGAACTGTGGTGTTGGAGAAGACTTGAGAGTCCCTTGGACTGCAAGGAGATCAAACCAGTCAACTCTAAAGGAAATCAGTCCTGAATATTCATTAGAAGGACTGATGTTGAAGCTGAAACTCCAATACTTTGGCCACCTGATGCGAAGAGCTGACTCATTTGAAAAGACCCTGATGCTGGGAAAGATTGAAGGCAGGAGGAGAAGGCGATGACAGAGGATGAGATGGTTGGATGGCATCACGGACTCGATGGACATGAGTTTGAGCAGGCTTCAGGAGTCGGTGATGGACAGGGAGGCCTGGTGTGCTGCAGTACATGGGGTCGCAAAGAGTTGGACATGACTGAATGACTGAACTGAACTGAGTACACTATTAGCAATAATAATAAGTAAAGCTACACAACACTGATCATATGCCAGGTTCTGTGGTATTTGAGAAATACAGTTATTCTAATTCTCACAACCCTATAATGCAGTGCTATTATCACGATTACCCTATTTTTTTAGATGCAAAAACACCATCTTGGGAGATCAAGTGATCAGACTGGTCTGAGCTCACATCATTGATAAGGAATGGAGCTAGATTTTGAACCCTAGGTGTCTGGTTTCAGAGTCTTTGTTCTTGTCAGATGTGTGATCACACCCCCACCCCCATCACTGGCTCTGCGTTGGTGTTCTGATCTACCTTATATAGCAATGTGAACAAAGCTATGGGCCGGCAGGGAGCCGTGGAGCGGGTGGGCAGTTCTGTAAGTGACACTGGTATTAGCTCCCTCCCCTGTGAAGGCCCCTACTATTATCAATCCCATTCCCAGCTGAGGAACTGCAAAGCTAAGGAGCTCGTCCAGTGGGAAGCTCGGGTGTTATCTCAGGTGAACTGGCACCAGAGTCCATGTACTAACCACTGTGCTGATGCTTTCGTCTCCAGGACAGGAAGGAAACAGTAACCCCGCTCCCACGAGTCATCAGGAACAGATGTCCTTCTTACCTCTGCCATCCCCTCCACCGCCTTCTGCTTATCCACCTGCAAGATGCCATTCTTTGCTGTGCGGGACACACGCAGCTCGTGCCAGTGGCCCAGGGTGAGGGGCTCTTCACTCCTGTTGAAGGAAGGAAACTGAACCTGGGTTAGCATCACTGGCGTTGCAGATAATGTCCACCAATCTGGGTCTGACGGAGTGTGCCCACCTTCAGCACCTCGTCCTGTCCAGCAAAGAGAAGAACCTCATGTCCCCTTGTTAAACACAGCAGAGCTAGCTCCATTTACTGGACTCCTTCATGGGAGGACTATCTCACTTATCATTTTACTTATTCCTTATCACCAAGTATGAAATGGGGGTAGGATTAGGCTGGTTTTCAAGATGAGGGGGTAAAATATGACCAGAGTTGCACGAAATCTTTGAAGAAGAGAAAACTATATAGGCTATGATGTAAAGCAGATTCCTTGATGTAATGATGTCTGTAGCATCCTTTGAAAGGCATAAAAAATAAGATGGATGGATGGGGGAATATAAGAATGAACAGACACATGATAAAGAAACCACAACAGAATGCTAACTGTAGACAGTAGGTGGTGGTCTAAGGTTTATTGCACAATTCTTTCACCTTTGCTATATGTTTGAAGTGTTTCATAATAACATATTTGGGAGGCAGATTCCACATTGTCTGATATTGTGAAAAAAATTAAAAGTACTTTAAAAATTCAATTATTAATTCAAGATGGAAGCATTTGAAGTTTAAATGATATTGGTAAGATTTTTACATGTTACATTTCACAGCGAGGTGTGTAAAAAGAGTATAATTATTGCATTTGTGTTTCTAAAGATGTATATATAGTTCCTGGCCTTCTCTGAACCTCACAATTATTCTGTGGTCCTGGATCATCTTTGGAAACCCACCAGGAATACCAATGGCACAATTACTGAAAGGTCTCCACCCCCTCACTTGATTTTTCGCTCTGGCAAATGCTTTTGCCATTTGTCCTTAGCAATTAGAATTTAATCACCTTGGCTCAATCAATATGCAATAAAGATCTCATTCAGCAGCCCATCTCCATAATAACTAACAGCATCTGAGCCTGTTCTTGTCCTGTAGAGGTCATTCCCTGTCAATACACTGCCTTCCTCAGCACAGGGATATTGATCGCTGCCATCATGAGCTCATTTCAATTGTCTCGATTTTTGAATCAAGTTCATCATAAATTAGACCACCTTATCCTCTGCCTAAAGTTAAAATGATGTGGCCAACTCCATGGCTTCCTGTAGCTCAGGCTTTCACTGAATTGTCTTAATGAAGCAGGAAGTCTTGGAAATGGTTTTTAAAATAAACATTTTCCAAAGGGCCACCTGAAACATTAACCGTGATGGGTGTTGTCAGTTACACTGCAGAGGGGTGGCCCAGGGGAGCAGATGATGGTTACTTTGAGTTCTTGCTTCTTTTTCATCACACCTAACGCTAAAGATTTTTTTTACAGGCACCTTTCCTGACAAGCAGGGAAGGAATAACTTATGTTTAAAAAAAATTTTTAAATAACTCTTATCAAAAATAGGCACCGAATTATGAAAGAGAGAAATGCTGGATTTCTAAGGTTCCACGTGTCTGTGACCCCGCAGCTGGAGCTGCTACTGCAGATGTGCAGGGGGCAGGGGGCAATTTGTTCAGGAGGAGGGCTGATGAGCCACAACCCTCTCCAGCCCCTTCCAGTCATTCCTTACCCAGGAAGAAGCCATTTGAAAGTACAAGGTGATATTCAAGGTGTCTTCTTCCTTTCTTGACTTGACAAATTGTTCTAAGTGAGTTGTTTAGGCTGTTTTGCATAATCATATGTAAATTGAATCAATTAAATACCCACCAAAGTTGTCTTGAGACACAGGATGTTCTTGTATAATCAGAGACACAAAAATATTTGTCCATTCCCCAAGGTGGGAGGTGTTAAACTGATGTGTAGGAATTCAACCTTAAGGACAAGAATGAACTGTACTTTTAAAGAACTGTTGAAACCTAAGGCAATAAGCACCTTCCATCAGTCAGGAAAAATGATAACAGCAGTTAAGGGCAACGCATGGCTTCCCTTGTGGCTCAGCTGGTAAAGAATCCACCTGCAATGTGGGATACCTGGGTTCGATCCCTGGATTGGGAAGATCCCCTGGAGAAGAAAAAAGGCTACTTACGCCAGTATTCTGGCCTAGAGAATTCTAGGGTCGCAAAGAGTCAGGCACGACTGAGCGACTCACTTTCACTTCATGACTGTAACATCTGACAAAGAACTCTTTCTAGAGATGAAGTCTAGCAATATAAATTGTGATTGAATACAGCCCACAATTTCCTTTAAAACAACAACAAAGACTAACCAATTTCCTGCTGCAGGGCACTGTTGAACAAAACACCCTAGTGAGTTTCAAAAGAGGAGAATTCTCGAAATGTAGGAACAAGAAGCGTGTGTGCATTAGATCAGCAGGCCTCCGGCTGGGAAGGTAAAAACTCCCACGGGAGGAACACAGTTAGAAGAGGGAAACATAAACAAATAAGAAAAACACCTGCACCTCCAACTGCAGGCTCTGAGGGATTCAGAGATCCTGCCACATTCTATGAGAACAATCGATCTGCTGAGTTGACGAACAGTACTAGGTAACAGAGGGAAAGTTTTGATAACCCAGAATCAAGTCCACAGACACTAGCAAGCCCTTTAGAAGCACTTAGTTACTCCATGCCATTGAAATCAGTCATCACACAGCCTTTTTGAGCACACTGGTCAGGGAAAGGACTTTGCAATCACTGGTGATTCTCTGTCCGCTTCTTTATATGAAGAATGGTAAGAGCCATGCCAAATAACTAGTTGCCATCAAAGAAATAATGCAAGAGGAAAGTTAAAATTTAAAGTGAGACCACCCCAATCGATTGATAATCGATCACTGATATTTTAGGTGACATCATGTCACACCATGATTATGTGAGTCATGCATTTATTTGCATGGGAGCATGTATAATAATGGCACTGTGTTCACTCAAGGCTGGTGAGGAAGTTGGTGTCCCTTTGAAATCCTCTTAATCTAATGGAAATGACGTGGAAATGACCTGGTAAGCTTTTGCCAATAGAACATTTGTGGGAAATAGAGCAGATGAATAATGATTTAATGTTTCTATGTGAATGTGGCTGTGATACACCCCATTTCCAATGGCCAAAGAGGAAAAAAAAAAATGTGAGGCCACCAAGGACATTTCTGTTCATTACATTTCTATTGCATGCATGCTACGTCACTGCAGTCTTGTCTGCTCTCTGCAACCCCGTGGACTGTAGCCCGCCAGGCTCCTCTGTCCATGGGATTTCCCAGGCAAGAATACTGCAGTGGGTTGTCATTTCCTTCTCCAGGGCACCTTCCTGATGCCTGACCTTCTTTCCCAGGCAAGAATACTGCAGTGGGTTGTCATTTCCTTCTCCAGGGCACCTTCCTGACCCCTGACCTTCCTTCCCAGGCAAGAATACTGCAGTGGGTTGTCATTTCCTTCTCCAGGGGACCTTCCTGGCCCCTGACCTTCCTTCCCAGGCAAGAATACTGCAGTGGGTTGTCATTTCCTTTCCAGGGGACCTTCCTGACCTTCCTGATCAAACCTGTGTCTCTTAAGTCTTGTGCATTGGCAGGCGGGTTCTGTAGCACTAGCTCCACCTGGTAAGTCCCTACTTGTTCAACTAGCTGTTATGTATTTGCCAAGTGCTCACCAAGTGACGCTCTGAGCAAGGTACTGATTGACAATTTATGAAGTTTCTGCTGATTGTGTTGCATGATCTCAGGTGGAGAGGAAGAAAGTTTACCCCCATCTGAGGCCAGCCCATTTTCCATAGTTTGAAGCAGAGATTCGCTACCTGCTAGGTAGTTATTTGAGAAAAGGAAACCTTGCCACCAGGAAAGCATGATCTCTAGGAAGTACATCATCTATTCATCAGGACAGGTTTCAGAAAAGACAACTATATACAGAAGACAGGAAGAGAGCCAACTGGTTGAAGACAAACCTTTCTTCCAAGTGGCTACTGAAGGGAGGAGAGCCCCTGACAGTCTCAGCCCTTACCTGAGAACACCAGTCCCAGAGCCACAGTCAAAGCGGAACTCCACGTGGCCCCCTGCCATGTTGATGGACAGGAAGTCTTTGCTGCCCGTGTCATAGCTGTACAGGAGCACGCCATCTTCCGAATCCGGCCGAAATGTGATCTCAAATTCCATGAAGGAAAGGTAATGCCGGGGCTCCAGAGGCCAGGGGGTTGCAGCGTAGGACCTCAGAGACTCTTTGAACTGAGGAATGGTCAAGGTGAAAGCTGAAAAAGCAAGTGCGTGGTTTAGAAACCCCTTCGTGCTAGAACTAGCCATCTTCTTTTCCTTCTGGGTATAGAACTCAAGGATATTTCTCAGCTGCTCTGAAGAGAAGTGGGTGGTGTAGCTGAGCTCTGACCAGTGGAATGTGGTTGGGAATAGTACAAGGCATTCCAGGTCTGGCTCCTATAGCTTCCTTCCATCCCCCACTCGCTCTTTCTCACCTACTGGCTGGATGTGGGAATCAATGGAGGATTCTAAGATCCTAGCAGGGCCACTACAAGGCATCCCTAAATGACCAGAGCCACCCCTCTCCCACTGACCTGCAGCGATGTGAGCAAGGACCAACCTTTAGTATGTGAGGCTACAGAAATACGAAGATGGAATAGAACAGCTCTTCCTTGCTCTGACTCACAACACCCTCTTCGAGGTGACAAAGATTTGAAATTATACAGTGTTAAAAAAAAAAACCTTTTCTCTAGGATGATGGTGTCTTAGGGCCAAATCTGAATCACTGGTAGAAAGATAAAACTTTTTCATCCCTGCTTGATTTTTTGTAAAATCTTTTTAAAAAATTCCATTATTATTGTGTGGATTCGTGTGTGCATGTATATATGTATATATATTAATAATCAATACAGTGTTGAGAGGTAGAACAATTCAGCAGAACAGTACAAAGAAAAAGAAACATCACAGAGTTAATGTTTCTGTGTTTGGCTTTCCAGCAGTTTCTCCAAACTGTCAGATATTCTAAGGAGCCTGAGCTGTGAATGCTTCAAATTCTGAAACAAACCACACAAATATAAGCTTTTCAGAGTTATTTGAGGGCCAAGAGGAGCTCACCAAAGCATCGGCCCAGGAACATCAAAAAATGAACTTGTCTTTTGACCAGTTTGCCACTTTGACATCTGAAGACACTTCCACCTGGTTCGAAAAAAAGATTCTCCCATCCCTCCCCACAAAGCAACATTAATCCCATAAAAATATGTGGAACCTTGCTAAATATGCATTGATGAAAAATTACACCAAGGTGAATTAACGAAGCAGACAGAAACCGCCATCAATTTGCATCTTTCTCACCATCTTCACAGTGTCGACCTCGAAAGCCCAGGGGACAGAGGCAAATGTAGGAATCGGCCTTGCTTGCCGTGCAGGTGCCACCGTTGATGCACGAGGCTTCATCACAGATCCCACTGCTGCACTCCCCTAAAAACAGAACGGGAATTACAAAGCTGATTTATCAAGTGAACCTGTCCGAGACTGGCCAGACCAACCACGTGCGATTCTGAACAAATACAGCTCATGCCCGTCTCCTGTTGATCAGCATCTCTGCACAACTGCAAACCAGCTTTCAGGAGATGTGGGCCCTTCCCTTCATTTTAATCTGATTTTGGTTTATTCTTTATGAGAAGCCACACAGGTGCTTTAAAACAGGGTGGACAAAGTAAATCAAATATTAAACTACCAGGCAATTTTATGAACCCTGACAGGGATGACGGAGCCGTTTCTGCTGTAATTCACCTCGCTGTTGTTCCCACAAGAGTGTTTCCATGCCTCCAATGTCAGCAGAGGCTTTATGTTAAAAAGCCTTCTTATTTGTGTGGCCTCAATTACCTTAAGTGCTGCCTGCCTTGTTGGCTGAACACAGAGGTGAGCAAGATAAGCACAGAGGGAGGTAAGCAGCCTTGTCGAAGCTTATTAACTGCCTGGGTTGTCAACTCCTCTGACAGGAGCAGAGAGGGAGCAGGGGTTAGCAGGGGGTTCCAGAATCCTTATTTCTCAGCCCCAAGTTACAGTCTCATGAGGGACAGGAAGGTGACCGGAATTAAAAAGTGCTGAAAGGTTCAACATCAGATGGCTTAGTTCTCTTTACAAATACACAATGGAGACACCCATAAAAGGTACTCTTGGCCATTTCCAAGCGTAGTCAGCCCAATGAAATGAAAACAAGCTGACTTTTCCTGGGTTGCTTTTCTTCTGCTTCTCTGCTCTTCCTTTTCTGCTTGTGTATAAGAACGAACTTAGGCAGATGGGTCACAACCTGGCCCAGAACAACATAGGTGAGTCCGAAGCACGTTTTCTCAGGATGGAAGAAAACGGGGTGCATCTGTGGTTGAGCCGTGAGCAATCCAGCTTGGCATCCCACAGTCTCCGATTTGATGGAGCCTGGAGCTCTCTCCCTCCCCCCTCACCCCCTCTCCTAACATTGCCACCCCCCACCCCCGCCGATTTCGTGAGATGAAGAGCCCTGATGTCATGATTGTGTCATCTCAGCAGGATGAGTCTCTTATCCTTGTCTCATCAGTCATCTGTGTTGGTTGAACTGATCCCGTCTTTTCTTCTCCCAAAGCCTCCTCAGGAGGAGGCGGAAGGGCTTGGCACACTCTGTACCCAGGAAAAGAGACCAACTTAAGGACCTGGTAACAGTTTCATTACAGCCCTTCCAGATGGCGCACCTCTCCAGCCAGGTGGGAGGTCCAGCTGGGGGTGGGGGGGCACTGCAAGTTCAGGCAGAAGTGATCGTGGGTCTTTTTCTCCAGCCATAGCCCTGAGAACATCACCAGCATCCACAGAGAGGCTGACTTGGCTTTAGGGAGCCAAACTCGCACAGCTTCTCCGGCTCCACCCATCTCCTTGGGCTGGGAGTCTTTCTCAGAGAAATGCTGGTGCCACAGGAAGAAGTGGGGTCCTTGGTTTATCTTAGATATACACGGGAACAATTATTTTACACATTTGCTTTGTAACTATTTTTTATGGTGGGAGTTGACAGGGAGGGGGCTCGAAAGCCAGCCAGAGATATTTACTTGATGAAAGTAGTTTTTCAGCAAAACCGTGCTGGCAAAGGTATGCATGATGGATTGTGAGGGATGAGGGTGGGGAAGAGGAGAAATGCCCACGGGGAGGTAAACCATGGCTGGAGAGGCTGATGGCAGAGGAAACGGAGAGAAAGGGAACAATCAAAGAGGCACAGGGCAAGGAGGAGTAGCCAGCTCATTTTGGAGGCTAAAGGTGGAGGAAGACTCCAGCATAACCTCAGGGCTTCTAGCTTGGAAGATGGAAAGGAGAGAGGCAAGAGGAAAGAAATAAGGGAGGCTGGGAACAGGACCGGGCTTCCGAGGAGTGGAGGAGAAGCTGTCTTTTGTTCACTTTAAACATAAGGTGATGGTGGAAGTGTCTGATGCTGGGCACCAGGGCAGATCCTGCACACAGGTGAGGGCTGGTGGGACAGCAGCCACTTGGGGGTGAGCCTGAAACCAAGAGCAGATGGGCTCTTTGACAGAAGACAGGATGGAAGGGCTCCTGGAGCTCCCACAGCACCAGGGAAGGGAGAAGAGCCAGCAGAGAAGACCAAGTGAGAACAGACAGAGGACCCAGAGGATCCAGACAAGGTGGGTTCCCAGAAGCTCAGGGAGATATTATTGCAGGTATTTCAAAATCTCACTTATGCTCATCACGCCTTTGAAAGCATGGTAGTTATTGCACCCACCATCGAAGAATCATGTCTCTAATGCTTTATAAAGAATGGTATAGGGACTTGCCTGGTGGTTCAGTGGTTAAGAATCCACCCGGCAATCCAGGGTACACCGGTTTGATCCCTGGTCTGGGAATATTCCACGTGGCCAGGGAGCAACTAAGTCCATGACCCACAGCTACTGAGCCCGTGCATCCTGGAGCCTATGCTCCACAACAAGAGAAGCCACCGCAATGAGAAGGCCGTGCACGACAGCTAGCGAGTCGCCCCCGTTCACCGCAACTAGAGAAAGCTCGCGCGTAGCAACAAAGACCCAGCGCAGTCAAAAATAAATAAATTTAAAAAATCTCTTTAAAAGTGCTCATTAAAAAAAGAAACATACAGCACTATACTAATGAAACTTACTATATAGTTTTATTTCAATATAAAATTGTTTCAGGCATACTATTTTCTGCATTTGAAAACATCCTTCTGAGAAGAGTTCCATGGACTTTACCAGACTGCCAAAGGGGTCATGACACACAAAAGGTTAAGAAACCTTGGGTTATTGAGAAGTAACAATCCTGGCAGCAAGATCCCAGGAATATAGGGAAGGATGGTGCAGAGCGGAGATGAACAGGTTAGTTTTAGAGAGAACTCTCAACTCTGAGGGCATGAGGAAGGAGTTGCAAGACCATGTGTATAGGCACCAACACATAAATTAACTGACACCGACACCTACTATTCACCAGCTGTTGCGTGGGTTTATGCAAGATAATGAAGTGAGGGGCAGGAGAGAGAGGAGGTCCTCGTGGAGGAAAGAGAGGGCGGAATGGAATACGCTGAGCAGACGCAGACAGTGAACAGCCTCCCTGCCCCTCGTCTCCCACCCAGCCCAGTGATGAGGCTTGTCTATTTCCTCTGCTAAAGATCCGACAAGTCTGCCATTCCTCTCACCCTCGATCAAAACCCGTCATCTCTGATCTGAACTACTGTACAGGCTCCTGGCTGGCCTACATGCACCCCCATGAAGGACGACCCCTTTCAATAAGCTGTCTGTAGTCAGAGGGATCTTTCCAAAACACACACTAGATCATGAGACCCACACGCCCACAAACACATCCCCACTGGGACAGACCATTTCCTCAGCCTGGAATGCACTTTCCTCTCCTCTGCTTTCTAACTCCTACTCTTGCTTGAGATATCAACTTCACATTGCTGCTGCTAAGTCGCTTCAGTCGTGTCTGACTGTGTGCGATCCCATACATGGAAGCCAACCAGGCTCCCCCGTCCCTGGGATTCTCCAGGCAAGAGTACTGGAGTGGGTTGCCATTTCCTTCTCCAATGCATGAAAGTGAAAAGTGAAAGTAAAGTCGCTCAGCCGTGTTCGACTCTTAACGACCCCATGGACCTCAGCCTACCAGACTCCTCTGCCCATGGGATTTTCCAGGCAAGAGTACTTGAGTGGGGTGTCATTGCCTTCTCCGCAACTTCACATTACATCCTCAGAAATCCTTTTCTTGACCCCTACCCCATAAATTCGCCCATAATACATTAGCATTGCACTTTCCCTTTGTAATACTGACTCCAAATTGTAGTTTTACATTTCTCGAGTGATGATTATTTGATTAATTTGGTCCCTCATCATGGCACGTACAGGCTTCCCAGTTGGTGTTAGTGGTAAAAAAAAACCTGCCTGCCAGTGCAGGAGACATAAGAGACACGGGTTTGATCCCTGGGTTGGGACCATCTCCTGGAGGAGGAAATGGCAACCGACTCGAGTATTCTTGCCTGGAGAATCCCATGGACAGAGGAGCCTGGCAGGCTACAGTCCATGGGGTTGCAGAGTTGGACACAACTGAAGCAACTTAGCGCATGAGTGTGCGTGCGCGCGCGCACACACACACACACACACACACACACACACGCATGGCAAGTCCAGGAGGAATGAGCTGGGATCCTGTCTTGTTCCACTCCTTTATCCTAAGCACCTAGAGCTGTGACCAGCACTAAGCAGGAGCTTAAGTATTTATTGAGTGGAAAAAAGAGTAAGAGGGTGATAAACCAGTGTGACCCACGGACCCTGCAGACTTCATGAATCTCAAATAATTTGGGGAGTTGGCTGCATGACACGGCAGGGTGTGGGGATCCAAGATGGGATTGGAAAAAGTGAGTGGTGGTGGTTTAGGTTGGAGATTTGGGGTGGAAATAATAAAAGAAAACACTGGGCCAAAGTTTGCAAAATTTTGCTGAGATTGCTGACTATTCTAAAATGTGAGTTCAGAGAGAGTCCACTAACTGGAAAAAATTTAATGAAGGTGATGAGGTGGGAAGGGTTGAGTAATGAAAGGCCCCCTGGAAATGGGTTTAGTGTGTTTGTTGGGGGGGGTAGAGGTGGGACAGAGAAAACATTGAGGTTGACAACAGCAATGCCAAGTTAGACATCAGAGGGAGGAGCCATGACTTGCAACCGTCCTCACCCTCTTCCGGAAGCCTGCATCTCCACCAGAAACTACCGCTGTTTACAAGAGCCCAGTCTCCACTGTGCTGAGACCACATTAACTTATAGGAACTTGGACTTCAACAGAACACACTCAAAGGGAAGCAAGTATGGAGGGTGAGAAAGGATAGCTAGCCCTGTTCTATCACAGAGAAAAAAACTGGGAAGAAATGAAAAAAGGTCATGTGACCAATGCCTGCCATTAAGATTCATAGAATAATAAGCCCATAGCTCTGCCCAGGGAGCCCAGAGCCTGCAAGGTGGACCCTCCTAGCTTATCCACTCAATGGAGAGGCTGGTATTGTAGAATTTAAAACGTTGTCAGGAATTGGCCCTTGCTCAACTTTGCAACTTCTTAACTTCTTGTCAGAGGTTTCTACAGCCCTGAGATTGCCAGACCTGTCCTTCAGGGCTATTTCCCTGATAGTTCAATGAAGAAAGAAGGAACAACTTATACCCTGTGATTATTGTTATTAATAAACTGAAGCCACATTATTATTAATAATATTAACAACAGGAAACACTTACAACATATTTGCTATGTGCAAGGCTTTATTCTAATACTCTATATGCACCATGACTCATCTAGACAAGACACTCTTATAAGGCAGTTATGTTTATAGATGGGGCAAAAGTAGTAGTTGCTCAGTTGGAGAAAGTAACATAGGGAATAAGAAGAAGAGAATAATCATTTTCCTTCAAGTAAACTCTATTGTTTGTAGTATCAGTGGTATCACCTTTGTGACCCCATGGACTGTAGCCTGCCAGGCTCCTCTGTCCATGGATTCTCCAGGCAAAAATACTGGAGTGGATAGCCATTCCTTTCCTCAGGGTATCTTTCTGAACCAGCAATCAAACCTGGGTCTCCTATATTGCAGGCAGACTCTTTACCATCTGAGCCACCAGGGAATCCCAAAGATGGGGTACTGAGTCCCAAACCAGTTAACTACCTGGATTTGATCTACCAAATCCAGGCAACCTACCTTTAGAGTTCAGACCCTTCTACACCACAGGAGACTTCTGATGGGCCTGATGGTTCCTACATTACCACAGTGGGCGCCTTTATAATAGTTCTAGTTATACCTGTTGATTGTTTGCTTGACTAAGTGATCAATTGAGGGGAAAAGTAACATAGGGAATAACAAGAAGGAAGTAATCTTTTCCGTTCAAGTAAACTTGATCGTTTGTAGTTTTAACAATGGTGTCACCTTTAGGAGTGAGAAAAGTAGAAGGAAGCAATTTGAAGCCAGTTCAGGAGGCTTTGATGTGGCAGATGTGGTTAAGAGGGCAGACACTGAGCCAGAACTGCTGAGGTCACCATTCATCAGCTCTACCATCTACTAGCTGTGTGACCTTAGGCAAGTTACTTAACTGTTCTGAAGCACCAGCTCTCATCTGTAAACATTGAGGCTAATCATAGCACCTACTATAGGAATTTTGAGGTTGTTACAGTCGTTCAGTCATGTCCAACTCTTTGTGACCCCATGGACTGCAGCACACCAGGCTTCCCTGTCCTTCACTATCTCCCAGAGTTGCTCAAACTCATGTCCATTGAGTTGGTGATGCCATCCAACCATTTCATCCTCTGTCATCCCTTTTTCCTCCTGCCTTCAGTCTTTCCCAGCATGAGGGTCTCCCCTAATGAGTCAGCTTTTTCCATCAGGTGGCCAAAGTATTGGAGCTTCAGCCTCAGCATCAGTCCTTCCAGTGAATATTCAGGACTGATTTCCTTTAGGATTGACTGGTTTGATCTCCTTGCAGTCCAAGGGACTCTCAAGAGTCTTCTCCAATACCACAGTTCCAAAGCATCAATTCTTTGGCACTCAGCCTTCTTTATGGTCCAACTCTCATATCTGTAGATGACTACTGGAAAAACCATAGCTTTGATTATATGGACCTTTGTTGGCAAAGTAATGTCTCTCCTTTTTTTCTCCTTTTTGTCAAGGTTTGTCACAGCTTTTATTTTGAGGAGAATAAAGTTATTCCAAATGGTGGCTATACGTAGCATGTGCTCAGCTAATCAGCTATAAAACAAGGACACAAACCAACTGTACCTGGAGTTATGAGTACCAAATAGCTCTGATGCAGGAATGGAGAGAGGGTGGAATAGGATCATACATGGAGAAGCATGTGTGCGTGCGTGCTTAGTGGCTCAGTCGTGTCCAACTCTTTGTGACCCAGTGGACTACAGCCTGCCAGGCTCCTCTATCCATGGAATTCTCCAGGCAAGAATACTGGAGTGGGTTGCCATGCTCTCCTCCAGGGGATCTTCCCAACTCAGGTATCGAACCCAGGTCTCCCGCACTGTAGGCAGATTCTTTACCAGCTGAGCTACAGGGAAGCCCATGTGGTAAAGCAAATGCAGCCAAATGTGACAGTAGAGGTTAGGTTGCAGGAATGTGGCATCATCGTGCATTCTTTCAAAAGAACATCTTGAAGATGGAGAACAGAGAGACCCAAGAAAAGGACTTGCCATATCTTGCCACGAGAATGTCATACGAGGATGTGATGCTCAGAGCTGTGGCACCATCTTGGGATTATGAGTGAGAAACAAGAGAACCACAGAGACGCCAACCCAGAGATCTGACATTACTGAGTCACTATGAGGGACGGAACCACGTCCTCCCCAAATTCATAGGTTGAAGCCCTAACTCCCAATGGGACTGTATTTGGAGATACCACCTTGTGGAAGGCAATTAAGGTTTAACTGAAGTCATGTGAGTGAGCCCTACTCCAATCTGACTGGTGGAGAGTCAAGCACAGACGGAAGGCCGCACGCGGACACCATGAGAAGATGGCCATCAACAAGCCAAGGAGAGAGGCCGCCAGAGAAACCAAACCTGCCAACATAATGATCCTGAATTTCCAGCCTCCAGAACTGTGAGAAAATGAATTTCTGTTGTCTAAATCACCTAGTCTGTAGTATTTTGTTACAGTGGCCCTAACTGACTAAAACAGTCACTGAACTAACCAACCTTAAAATTATCTATCAGCTGCCTTCAGTTATGGAATAAATGTCCTTATTGCTTTAAAAGCAATCTTAGGTTTTTCAACAAATGGTTCTGGAACAACTGGGCAAGCACACACACAAAAAAATGAATGTAGACACAGACCTTACAAACTTTGCAAAAATTAACTTAAAACAGATCACAGACCTAAATGTAAACATTAAATTATAAAACTCGTAGAAGGTAACATGCGTGAAAACCTAGATGTCCTTGGGTAAGGTGATGACTTTTTAGCTATAACACCAAAGGCACAATCTGTGAAAGAAATAATTGATAAGATAAACTTCATTAAAATTAAAAACTTCTTCTCTCTGAAAGACAATGTCAAGGGACTGAGAAGACAAACCAGACTGGAAGAAAATATTTGCAAAAAACACATCTGATGAAGAACTGTATCCAAAATATATAAAGAACTCTTAAAATTCAGTAATAAGAAAATAAACAACCCAATTAAAAATGGACCAATCATTAAAATGTATACAAATACACTGGAGAGAGTGTGGAGAAAAGGGAGCCCTCCTTCACTACTGGTGGGAATGTAAATTGGTACAGTCACTATGGAAAACAGTATAGAGGTTCTTCAAAAAACTGAAAATAGAGCTTACATATGACTGAGTAATCCCACTCTTGGGCATATATCTGGAAAAAACTATAATCCAAAAAGATACATGCATTCCTCTGTTCATAGCATCATCACTTACAAAAGCTAAGACATAGAAAGAACCCAAAATCTCCAATGGCAGATGAATAGATAAAGAAGATGCAGTATGTACATATACAATGGAATACTACTCAGTCATAAAAAGAATGAAGTTCTGTCATCTGAAGCAACATGGATGGACCTAGAGATTATCATACTAAGTGAAGTAAGTCAGACAGAGAAAGACAAATACCATATTATATCACTTAGATGTGGATTCTAAGATACAAAACAATGAACTTATCTAGAAAACAGAAGCAGATTCACAGACACAGAGCACAGACTTGTGGTTGCCAAGGAGGACAGGGGCAGGAGAGGGATGAATTGGGAGTTTGAGATTAACAAATGCAAATTATTGTATACATGTATAACAAAATCACCTTGCTGCACACCAGAAACACTCTGATGGGGGATGTTGATATTGCGGGAAGGGGATATACATGTGTGGGGACAGAGGGCATACAGGAAATCTCTGCACCTTCCTGTCAATTTTGCTGTGAACCTTAAACTACTCAATCAAGTCTTAATTAAAAAAAGAAAAAGAAAATAGAAAAAAAAATCCACAAACCTAGTTCTGCCCTATTTTGGGTAAATTCTTCAACTTTCACAAGCCCCAGTGCCTTCTTGTATAAAATAAACATAGTAATAATTTCTATTTCCTAGAGTTAGTCAGAGGAGTAAATGCTGCTGCTGAGTCGCTTCAGTCGTGTCTGACTCTGTGCGACCCCATAGACGGCAGCCAATCAGGCTCCTCCATCCCTGGGATTCTCCAGGCAAGAACGCTGGCGTGGGTTGCCATTTCCTTCTCCAATGAGGAGTACATGAGAGGGCCACAATAATGCATTTGGCACAGCAGTCAAAATTTGAATGTGACCACTTCTTTTAGAAGCAGACAGTATACAAAAGATCTTTCCACGTTATTGTGTTGGTTTTTCCACTGGACTGGATGAAGAAGGATAGGAGGACTCAACTGTCATTGCCTCGTCAGATTGGACCAGACTGCATTTCAGGAAGGAGGCCAAGACGGCAGCAGGACACAACCGAGGGTCCAGTGCACCCGTGGTCTTATTTACCATGTCCTGGTGTTCAGATTCAGAGTCATCAGGTCTGCAGAGCACCAACCTCACTCGTCAGCTCACCTCCCTCCTGAAGCTCTGTATTAACCATCCTTGACCCAAAGCAGAAAAGCGACACACAGGAGCATACCTCCCACTTTCAACCACTTACCCACATCGGCCCCGCTGAGCGCTTTCCCCAGCGGCCAGGGCCTCAGGTCCAATCTCTTCCCGTTAACAGTGAGGGCCTGCACACAGCCTTGAAAGCCTCGGTTTGTCCCTGTTGCTCTCACCAACCAGTAAGCACTGGGAGCGCCACCAAGATAGAGTGGTGTCCGGAAGGTAATTTTACTGTACTGGCCCTTTAAGAAAGATGGAAACCATAACTCACTAAACAAAGTCAAAAGCTAAAACACACCAGATGAGGGACATGATTAAGATGCAATACAGTGCCAGTATGATCTCTAGGTCCATCTGTGTTGCTGCAGATGACAGAACTTCATTCATTTTATGGCTGAGTAGTAGAGAAGGCAATGGCACCCCACTCCAGTACTCTTGCCTGGAAAATCCCATGGACGGAGGAGCCTGGTAGGCTGCAGTCCCTGGGGTCGCTAAGAGTCGGACACGACTAAGTGACTTCACTTTCACTTTTCACTTTCATGCATTGGAGAAGGAAATGGCAACCCACTCCAGTGTTCTTGCCTGGAGAATCCCAGGGATGGGGGAGCCTGTTGGGCTGCTGTCTGTGGGGTCGCACAGAGTTGGACATGACTGAAGCGACTTAGCAGCAGCAGCAGCAGTATTCCATACAGAGAAGGCAATGGCAACCCACTCCAGTATTCTTGCCTGGAAAATCCCATGGACAGAGGAGCCTGGTGGGCTGCTGTCTACGGGGTCGCACAGAGTTGGATACAGCTGAAGCGACTTAGCAGCAGCAGTATTCCATACAACCACATGGACTACACAGTCCATGGAATTCTCCAGGCCAGAATACTAGAGGGTAGACGTTCCCTTTTCCAGGGGATCTTCCCAATCCAGGGATCGAGCCCAGGTCTCTGGCACTGCAGGCAGATTCTTTACCAGCAGAACCAATAGGGAAGCTATATATTACCACATCTTCTTTATCCATTTATCATATATATATATGGATGTATATATATATATATATATGGATATCCATATATCCAATTTATGGATTTTCTTCCACCCATATTTATCTTTAAGTCATTGTCCTACTGGAAAATTAAACCCACAGTTAGCACTGGAAACTCAGAGAGCTGTGTTTTGAGAAGGGATGACTTTGGAATGCCTCAAAGGGAAAGGAAGGTCAGTCAACGCCAAGAGCAAGCCAACAGGCAGTGTACCGTGCTGGGCATCCAAAACAAACTTTCTCTTTCCAGTCCTGACACCAATTTACTGTGTATCTTGGATGGGCCATAGGACTATTCTGTGTCTCAAAAGGTGATAATACTAATTTTGTGTATACGTGGGCTAACGTTTATCCTTTTACTATCCCGGTCACCTTTATACTATGTCCTGCAAGAGGCATTTGTGAGAGACGGAAATTGCCAAGACTGAGTTGCAAAATATTTTGAAATTTACTCATGGATACATTTTTTTAAAGTCTTATTACAGCTAAGTAGGGACATTTCCAATCTTAGACTAAACCACAATTTGGACTGTAGGTTTTGAGGTTATAAAATACAGAGTTGAACATGAAGTGGGACAAAATTAAGGTGCTCTTGGTTATTTGTTTTTTATTGCAGAAATATCTCATTTGTTTGGATTAAAAGGTATAGAGAAGGGCTGGGTAAAGGCATGCTGCCAGTAGTTATAAAGTTTCCAGAATGTAAGCCACTGAAATGTAATCTTTACCCTTTATACTTTTGTTATCAATAAGTAAAACATCTATTCATTGCTTTATCTTTTCTAATGAATAGATAAGAATCATTTATAAATAGTGTATTAAAAGCTAGGCAGCTTCGAAGTATTTACAGTGGATTTTAAAGGTTAATTATTTACATTTTTTGTTAGGTGAATTGAGTGCCTGGTTGGCTTATTTCATCAAGATCCTCAGGATTTACTTCTTTTGGATCCCATCCTCATCTCATCCCATCCTTCTGACCCCATTCCCTGATCCAGGACCATAGCAGGAGCCCAACAGCTAAATCCTTTTCTTCTTTTCTGGAGCATTAAGTGCACCATAGGGGTGAATAGCTCCTCTGAGGCTCCCTTCACAACATCCGGGATAACAGTCTTTGAGCCTAGCCTTTATCTTCCTCTAATAAGGGTTACCTTTGGGTCTCTGAAGCCTGTATTGCCTGCCTATGGAAAGAACTGGTGGTACTAGAATTTGCATTCCCTCAGCACAGCTCTTAACAGGTTTTAATGGGTGATTGTGAAAGTCCAACCCCCTTGCTTTGGGTTGGCACTATTCTGAGGTACAACTTACACTCCAGAGCTCCCCTGTAGGATCAGGCTAATGCCAGATCCTGGTAAACTTTGCCTTAGATCTCATTCTTGCTGACTTCTATCCCTCCCTTGTTCATTTTAATCCCTTCTATCGCAGGTTTCCTATGGGATTCCTTTCTTAGTGAATCATTTGCATAGACTCATCAACTCAGGTCTGTTTTGGGGGAACCCTGACTTAAAACAGATCACTATCTCTCAAGACAGTTTCTTAAACACTCTATACTTGCAGTCTGACTTATACAACTTGCTTAGCAAATCCTGGTAGTAGAGAGGCAGATGTTACCCTGAGTATCCACAAAACTATATACCTTTTGTAATTAATTATTATATTCAATAAATCATATACTCTGAAGGCAATTCTATCTGAGGATTAGAATCACTGTTGTGCATGCTCAGTCATGTCTGACTGACTTTGACCCCATGGACTATGGCCCACCAAGTTCCTCTGTCCATGGAACTTTCCAGGCAAGAATCCTGGAGTGGGCTGCCATTTCCTACTCCAGGGGATCTTCCCAACTGTTAGAGCACTGCAAACTATATACATAGGCACCAGAATAGAATAGGATCATCACCTCCATTTTTGTAGATGCTATGCCTTTATTAATGTAACCTATAATTTCTTTAGCATGTTATCATATGGCCCTATTTATTTACCTTCATTGAATTTCTTTGTTTTAAACCATATAATACTCATACATGTATTACTTCTGTTACAGCTTCTCCACCTTGTATTCAGGTTAGTATTTTGAACCCAAGTTCAAAGCTTCTTTATTCCTATCAAATTTAATTTTAACCATAGTAGACCCATTGTTCTGGCATTTATTGAGTCTGCAGTGCATTTATCCTCTCTTTCCCTTCCTTAGAAATATATGCATATCTGTATAATGATCTTCTTGGATTCACATTGACTACATTTGTATTCTTGTTCCTTTGCAAACACTGGGATCCAAATGATGAGGTTTATTTTTTCTATTCTTTTTTTTTTTTTAGTAGCAAGTCATGACCCTTTATACAGCTTGCCTTGTCAGCAAAGAATATGAAGAGCCTAGGAAGGAGAAAGCTACACACATATACACAAAGGCTTTCTTGCTACTTTTTTCCTCAGAGAATACAAACACCTGCCTGATTATAATTACAGACTTGGTTCCTTGGCAGGTTGCTAATCCAAACTGTTTATTCTAAACACAGTCCTAAAATTGCTCAGAGCATGACAAATATGTGAATACCTAGGTGATTTGCTGAGTAGCCCAACAGTTAAATTGTTTTACCACTTCCTATAATCATGGCCCCAAAAAAGGTGGATGAATAGATTATGCCTGCATATTGAACCAAGTGAACCTTTCGGGATGATTTTCTAAAGTCACAGGGTTACGACAGCTCTGTCTTAAAAGCAAGCTTTGTGTCTGGCACTAATAAAGGCTTCAGTTCTTCCAACAGGAGTCTTCCTCCGCTTTGATGTCCTTGTAGAAAAAGAACATATCCTCAGGTACAAGACCTCCTGCATGTCCCTGCACCCAGGGCCACGATGTCGGCATATTCAGTCTCCCTCCTCAGTAGGTGTGGGATGGACATGAGCCCTGAAAGCCCACCCTCAATGGAAAAGCTGGCAGAGCTGGGTTGCCTGAGTATACCATTCACAACAGTCCATCTGCCAGCTCTCTGCAGCGGGACCATCCCAGAGTGCTGGGCGGGAGGGTGCGAATGAGGCGCCCACTCACCTGGGACTGGCCCGTCACTGGGGTGCCATTGTTCAGCTGCAGCAGCCCGTTCAACCCATCTCTGTAGAGCGTAACGGTGTGCCAGCCCCCGAGTTTGATTTTGGTCTCACTTACAATGATGGCGACCCCAGTTCCACAGTTAAACCTGTGGGGGAAGAAAAGAAAACTCTTAGATCAAAATGAAAGTGAAAGTCGCTCAGTCGTGTCCAACTCTTTGCAACTGTGTAGTCCATGGAATTCTCCAGGCCAGAATACTGGAGTGGATAGCCGTTCCCTTCTCCAGGGGATCTTTCCAACCCAGGGATTGAACCCAGGTCTCCCACATTGCAGGAGGATTCTTTACCAGCTGAGCTACCAGGGAAGCTCACTATTGTGTTCAGACTCAATGGACATCATTTCCAGGGCAGTAATAGCTTCATTAAGAGCCTGTCTGTTCAGAGCTAGGCTTATGGGTTTAAATCCACACACAGAAAAACTTCCTTAGAAAGACGCCTCTTCCCTAGGACCACCTCAGTCTTGTCTTTAATCTGCCTGCAGGATCTTTCAACATGGGGCCTCCTTTAACCCGACTTTCTCTGTAACTCAGAGAATCCTGGGCAGCTAAGATCCTCTCTCTCCTTCTCAGAGATGGCCGGATACTAAACATGGATTCAAGGTGAGGAGAATAGAGCTTGAGTCACTCTGTGTCTGGGGATTTCTCTGGGGACTTCCCACAACTCCCAAATGACAGCCTCCATGATATTAATAAAATGTTGAAGAAAAAAAAAACCCAAAATGGGTCTTCACACTTATTTTGGCAAGCTGGGCAGCACTGCCATCTGTGTTCAGCTGGGCCTGAGGGCAGGTGTGGTTTCCATGGGAAGCTGTGGCTCAGAGCGGGTGTGGGTGGAGAAGGAGCATTCTCAGACAGTTGCATTATTCTTGTTTTTTTTCCCCCAACCTCCGTATGTCCTGGGGTGCCCTCCGGTCACTACACCTGACATCTAGAATTCTGACCCCTTCCAGCCAAGTTCTAAGCAGCCACCATAGCACCTCCCCCTCGGGTCCTGAGGCTGTCAGAGGGGGACACTGGCCATGACATATAGTGTTGTCCTTTCCAGGATGTGCACTAATTGCAGCCTGCTTCTCATGGCCTCCCTTTGTCTCCTGATCCTCAATGGACAGGAATGGGTTGGAGAGGCATTGCAGAACTGGCTGACCTAGAGGGGGTGATCTCAGAATCACACAGTAGGAGTTGCAGAGATGGAGAGCTGCTACTAGCAAATAACCAGCAGGGCTAGCAGAGTCCTTCAGGTACTCCAAGCATTAGAGCCCACGAGGTTAGGGACCACTGCCCTGGATCCTACTAGCTGAACTCAATCTCCCATCAAGCAATGCATTTAGCAAAGCATGCAGGGGGCAGGGGTAATTTTCTACCCCATGTGGAACGCTTCACAGACAGTCTTATCTATCTTAACCAAAAGTAATTTTGGTGCTGAAATAATCAAAAAACAATAATGGTTGGTGCTTACTGAGTGCTTGCTATGGTTCAGGCACTGCTCTAAGTACTCTTATGTATTACTGCATTTAATCCTCACAGTAACCCTGGGAGGTAACACAGAGTGGGAGAGGTTAAGTCACTTGTTGAAGGTCAGGTCACCAGGGAATGTTACCATGGGGATGTTGACCAGTAAGCCATGGAGAAGCACTTGGCTGACCTCATCAAATAGTCCCAGGTACACCTCTGTGAGGATGATTAAAACACATCCACAGAACTCTGCCTCCAGAAAACCACACAGAAACCAAAGGTGGGTGGCTTCCAAGATGCACTGGGACACAAATGATCGGGGCAGAGGAGGTAAGTCAAACAGTCCATCACAGTCTGGAGGGAAGATGAGGATACGGTCTGAGTCTCTAGGAACCTCCAGGAGGCTGTGGGCTCCTCTCTGGGCTCCATGGCTGTCAGCTGAATCTACTTCAGGGGACAAGGAGAAGGTCCCAGCCTTCTTCCCATCGCATCCACCAGAGCTCCGGGAAAGAAGGAACTTGATGGGCTCTGGCTCACTGCTGCATCCCCAGGCACTGCCGCAGTGCCAGGTACACTGTGGGGGCTCAAGAAAACATTTGCTGTTGAGTGAATGAATGATCACAAGGTTCCAGACTCAAATTTCAGAGGTTACCCTGCTATCTTGATACCCCAGTATTTAGTAGACTGGTCCAGGCTCCATAATACACACAGTTCCTTTATTTACACTATAAATCGAGTATAGGTTTTGTTCACAGTACAGAAAGGAAAACACATTGTAGGGTAGTATTAAACATTCCAGGGGTTTCTGCCAGGTTACCTGAACTGGAGCGAGCGCCGGATGACAGCCAGGGACATGAAATCCCCCCTGCCATGCTCATTCTCCCCGCAGTAGAGCAGTAAGCCGTCCTCAGCCTCTGCCTGTTATTAAACAAACAAAAGCCACACGAATAATGAGCACCTCCTCTTCCACAGAGGGCCACCCAGAAACACTCATGGACACGAAACTCGAGCATCTCCATGAGGTCCTATTTACAAGCATGCAGACTCCAATTAATTCCCAGGTACACAGTTCTAGTTCATTTTCAATAAACAAGGGGCAGCAACATGAACAGTGTATGAGGATTTGGCAGTGACGTGAGAGGAAGGCGGTCCCATATCTGACCCACTCTGTACCCTTGCTGGACCCACCAGCAGAGCCCCAGGGAACCGTGGGCACAGAGGCTGTGGTCCCACAGGGGCTCCTCTCATCCTCGTCAAATTCTATTCTCACCAAAGAGCATTCCAGTTTTTCCTTTTTTTTTTTTTCTTCCCAAGCAGATTTGCATCTTTCCTTGCATTAGGAGAACAAGACAATACAAGCAGCCCATGGACTAGTTTGGTTTTCACCCATGCTGCCTGTCCTAGACTGGGACAAGTCATCTTGTGGATTCTCAACACTCTGCCCTTAAAGGGGACTTGTTTCCATATCTCCAAACCTATTCCTGTCATCTGAGATACCCAAAAGAACCCCTTTGAGCTGAAGGCACTGCAGCTGATTCAGTGAAGAGCATCTATTGGGCCGTCGCCAGCGCCAGGGTTGCTTATGGCTGTTTTTCTATCTGTGCAGGTGCGGTCATAACAAGGAAGGTTGTCTGGGCTTCCATTAAAAGGGATTTGGGGATGAAGAATGCATTTATGCCTTCTGAAATCCTGGCCTGGTCATGATTATGAAAGTCAACTGCAAAAAAAAAAAAAAAAAAAAGGCACAACCTAAGAGTTGAGAATTATGTTTTATTTGATGGACTTGAGGACATTATGCCCAGGGAATAGGCTCTCAGAGCTATTAGGTTTAAAGTGTGAAAGTGTTAGTTACTCAGTTGGGTTCAACTCTCTGGGACCTCATGGACTGTAGCCCAACAGGCTCTTCTGTCCACGGAATTCTCTGGGCAAGAGTACTAGAGTGGGTTGCCATTTCCTTCTCCAGGTGGTCTTCCCAAGCCAGGGACTGAACCCTGGTCCCCGCATTGCAGGCAGATTCTTTACCATTTGAGCTGTCAGGAAAGCCCTTTAGGTCCTCAGCAATTGGGCTCAAGTCCTCAGCAAATCTGCTGAATGAAACGTAATTCTCAACTTTTAGGTTGACATGAGCAATATGGCTGGAACCCAAACATTCTCCTTGGGAACTTTCAGACCAGCCATTTCCATAGTTTGGTAACATACACAACCCACTCTCCCTTTGCTGCAGCCCTTGAGTGTGCAAATGTGCCCATCGTTCTCGCTGCCCTGTGAGTGGGTTTACCCTCTGCTTCCTCTCCCCTTCTCCTTCTCCCTTTGATGCAGCACATTGTTGTGTGACGGTGCCCAACAGGCGCTCATAAAAGGATTAATCCTTCTTACCCTAAATTCAAGAGTAATTTGAAATGCCTGGTAAGAGTTCTTCAAAGGTTCAAAGGTTACATAGGAGTGACCAAAGAACTGAGGATACTGTATAACAATATCTGAAAAAAGAAAAAGACAAAAGAATGCTGTTTGCTCACTTCTTCAAATGCAAAACATCAATACACAACACCATTGCTTGGATATCATTAAGTAAAAATCCCAATAGTCTGTTAAGCCTAGCTTACCATCTTCATTTTTCTACTCTTTACCCCTAGGATTCTCATTCCTGGGGGTATTGAGCTTCTGAAGTTCTTAGGGAGAAATCAGATCTTTGGAGATTGTTACTTGCCACTCTAAAAAGAAATCAGTGGCTTTAAGGCCACTGACACCTACTTTCACATTGCACAACTGTGTAATACACGTTGGCTCGACTAGTATCCTTCTTAACCTTCATGCACAGATTTCTGCTGTATTTTTTGAAGAAGAGGTGTCACAAAAGTAAACCCACCCCCAAGGTGCCATTGGGATGATTTACGCATTGCTCCAAAAGGACTACATGTTTGGTACATACAGGAATACGGCTGCTATTCAACTAGAAGCAACGGAAGACTCACATTTGCCCTGTATTGCTAACTAGCTAGTTTAATAACTAAAACATGGAAGAAAGGGCTTATCTTAGGAAAAGGACTAGAAGGAACCTTCTGTGGACTGCAGTACTGCTCTCTGGCTCCCTGTAGGCTCAGCCCACCACCCACTCCCCCATGCACCCACCTTCTGAGCAGCTTTCACGCCCTTTGCCCAGGTTGCAGTGGAATCGATCCCCACCCACTCCACCACGCACCCACCTTCTGAGCAGCTCTCACCCCCTTTGCCCAGGTTGCAGTGGAATCGATCCCCACCCACTCCACCACGCACCCACCTTCTGAGCAGCTCTCACGCCCTTTGCCCAGGTTGCAGTGGCATCGATCCCCACGCACCCACCTTCTGAGCAGCTCTCACCACCTTTGCCCAGGTTGCAGTGGCATCGATCCCCAAGCACCCACCTTCTGAGCAGCTCTCACCGCCTTTGCCCAGGCTGCAGTGGCATCGATCCCCACGCACCCACCTTCTGAGCAGCTCTCACCGCCTTTGCCCAGGCTGCAGTGGCATCGATCCCCACGCACCCACCTTCTGAGCAGCTCTCACCGCCTTTGCCCAGGCTGCAGTGGCATCGATCCCCACGCACCCACCTTCTGAGCAGCTCTCACCACCTCTGCCCAGGCTGCAGTGGCATCGATCCCCACACACCCACCTTCCGAGCAGCTCTCACCCCCTCTGCCCAGGCTGCAGTGGCATCGATCCCCACGCACCCACCTTCCGAGCAGCTCTCACCACCTCTGCCCAGGCTGCAGTGGCATCGATCCCCACGCACCCACCTTCCGAGCAGCTCTCACCCCCTCTGCCCAGGCTGCAGTGGCATCGATCCCCACGCACCCACCTTCCGAGCAGCTCTCACCCCCTCTGCCCAGGCTGCAGTGGCATCGATCCCCACGCACCCACCTTCCGAGCAGCTCTCACCACCTTTGCCCAGGCTGCAGTGGCATCGAGAGCCCCCCCAGGTGTAGTCACTGACACAAAAGCTGTCGGCAGAGCAAAGAGTTTCATCGCAAGACGTGTCAAAAAGCCTTGGCATCATAGCCACACCATGCTTTCCTTTCCTGTCCACTGGGGTGGGCTGGGGGGCCGCTGCAGCTGTGGGGAGAGAGGCTGCGGTTGGGGGGACAAGCCTAGAAACAGTCATTGGGTTCGGTCTAGGTGCCATCTTGGATTCCAGAAAAAATTTCTTATTCCCTTCTTTGATAGCAGGAAGTGGTTTAACCTAAAGTCAGAGAAGGAAAAGAAGTTCAGGATTAACATGGAGCACAGTAATTAGACTGCCTTATTTATGGCTGATGTCTAATGCATGAAACTACAGTTATTCTGATATTTCCCCAAACCTTGGGAGATAGAGACGGCAAATCGTAGTGACTCCAGTTTATGGATAAAGAACTTCAGGTTCAAGAATTTTAAGTACCTTCCCCTGTATTACTCAGAAAATCAGTGCTAAAACTGATATTACATGATTTATCTTTATTACAGCATCATTAAGGCACATTACTTTTTCAAGGAATTGTTCATTTCTGTATCAATATTGACTTTATAAAATTTCACTTGCTTGGAATCTAAATATGCTTTTGACAAATGGTGACGTCAACAAGCAGAGGCTGACTTTAGAACATCAGCATAGTTGATATCTAGTTACTATTCATTTACAATCACCCAGAGACTAATAGTCAGAGGAAATAAATACGTTTTAGAAGCAAATGAGCCAATTTAAGTGAGCCAATTTAAGTAACTCTTAAGTAAGATGTTTGTGGTCCATTGACTAAACCACTTTGTTCAGCAAGGAAACAAAAACACCCAGGCTTATAAAGCAGGACTTCTTGTTACCTCCTCAAAGGAAATATCCAAATCTAAGTCGTCTTCAAATGTGTCATCATCCTCGCCAGCCTCTGTGTCGGTTGCATAATGGGGTCCATAGCGCCCACTTCCTGACTCCTCGGGACCTTCGTAGAGAAAGCAGCAGCCTGCAGTCAGCACCTGCTTTGCTCCCTTTTCTATCCTAACACAGCCCATACACAGCCGTAATGAATGGATGGAGATACATCAGAAACACACAAGGAATTCCACACAGAAAAGGAAGCAACATTGAGCAAAAAATATGAAAAACATTTAATCTCATAAGTAATCAAGGCAATGCCCATAAAAAGCAGAAAGAGCTGCCATTTTATACCAACAAGACTGGCAAAGACAAAAGTCAGATAATAAAAAATATTGCCAAGGGGATCTCCTTGGTGGCCCAGTGGTTAAGACTCTACACTCCCAATGCAGGGGGTACAGGTTCACCCCCTGGTTGGGGAACCAAGATCCTACATGCTGCACAGCAGGGCCTGGAAAAAAAATGTATTTCTACCTTTAGACCATGAAATTTGTGCACCATGTTTTATGTCCCTGGATATGTTCCAGTGTTTCCCAGTTTACAGTCTATGGGAACTTGAACAGAATTTGTATCCTACTGTTGTGTGAAAATTGTATAAATCTTAATTGTTGAATTGGTTCATAGTGCTTTTCAGGTCTACTATGTCATCCTACTTCTCTGTAATAGAAGAGAAGAATCTTCTATTACAGAGAAGTAATAATAGAATGTACATGCATTCTATTAATTTTGAGACTTTGATATTGAAACTCCAACTAAAAACCTTAATTTATCTACTTGAAAAAAGTAATTGTAACATATGGTGGAACTATATGTAACTTTGTTCTGTATTTTTCAAGTCTCTTGTAAATATGCTATCATATGTTCATAATTAAAAATTAAAATTATAAAATGTATTGCCACGGATGGAATCAATGGTGACTCATACTCTGATGTTAGATGTGTAAACTGGTATATCCTCTTTGCAAAACACATGGAAATACTAAATGAAGTAGAAAATGTTCATACCTTTTGACCCAGCAATCTCACTCCCACTTACAAAATATGGAGAAGATCTTTCCCATGTATACCAGGAGACAGGAGCATAACACAATTTGCAACATCATAATTTATAATAGTAAAAAAGAACCTGCTAAATTTGCTATTTATAATAACACCCCAAATATCTATCAACAGAGAATGGATAAGTGAATTTAAATATATCTATGGAGTGGAAAACTATGTAACAGGGAAGAAGAATAAACATTTAATTGAAGCATTAGTTGAGGCAATGGATGAACATTTAGTTGAGGCATTTAATGCATCAACATGGTTTAATCTCACATGGTTTTATGCAAAAAAAAAATGTAAGTTGCCAAGGAACATACCAGTTTGATGCCACTTACATACAAATCAGCAGCAAGAAAAACTATATATTATTTAAGGATACATATGCACATGCAGACTTCCCTTGTGGCTCAGACGATAAAGAATCCGTCTGCAATTCAGGAGACCCATGTGTGATCCTCAGGTTGGGAAGATTTCCTGGAGAAAGGAATGGCAACCCATTCCAGTATTCTTGCCTAGAGAATTCCATGGACAGAGGAGCCTGGAGGGCTATAGTCCATGGAACTGCAAAGAGTTGGACATGATTGAGCAACTAACACAAACATACATGTATGTTTGGGGTTAGGGTACAGGACCCACTCAGATACCAATATCTGCAGATGCTCAAGTTCTTTACATAAAACGCCAGAGCACAACTGGCCCTCGGTATCTGCAGGTTCTGCATCCATGGTTTCAACCAACCACAGATCAATATGGAAGACCCATTGTGTATGTAATGTAAACTCTTAAGAAAAGGAAAGCAGGGGGCTTCCCTAGTGGTCCAGTGGTTAAGAATCCACCTTGCAATATGGGGGATGTGGGTTCAATCCCTGGTCAGGGAACTAAGACCCAACATGAGGTGGAGCAACTAAGCCCATATGCCATACTACTGAGCCTGTGAGCCATAATGAAAAAGATCGCACATGATGCCCTGAAGATCCTGGGTGCTGCAACTAAGACTTGATGCAGCCAAATAAATATTTTTTAAAAAAGAAAAGAAAAACAAGGCAATGATCAAAAATACCTGGGAAAGGTTAGAAGAGGACTATGAATGAGGCTGACATACAGGGTCTTTGAAAGTACTCTAAAATATTCTATTTCTTAAGGTAGATGCTGGATCAGATCAGATCAGATCAATCGCTCAGTCGTGTCCGACTCTTTGTGACCCCATGAATCGCAGCACGCCAGGCCTCCCTGTCCATCACCAACTCCTGGAGTTCACTCAGACACGTCCATCGAGTCAGTGATGCCATCCAGCCATCTCATCCTCTGTTGTCCCCTTCTTCCCCTGCCCCCAATCCCTCCCAGCATCAGAGTCTTTTCCAATGAGTCAACTCTTCACATGAGGTGGCCAAAGTACTGGAGTTTCAGCTTTAGCATCATTCCTTCCAAAGAAATCCCAGGGCTGATCTCCTTCAGAATGGACTGGTTGGATCTCCTTGCAGTCCAAGGGACTCTCAAGAGTCGTCTCCAACACCACAGTTCAAAAGCATCAATTCTTCGGCGCTCAGCCTTCTTCACAGTCCAACTCTCACATCCATACATGACCACAGGAAAAACCATAGCCTTGACTAGACGAACCTTTGTTGGCAAAGTAATGTCTCTGCTTTTGAATATGCTATCTAGGTTGGTCATAACTTTCCTTCCAAGGAGTAAGCGTCTTTTAATTTCATGGCTGCAGTCACCATCTGCAGTGATTTTGGAGCCCAAAAAAACAAAGTCTGACACTGTTTCCACTGTTTCCCCATCTATTTCCCATGAAGTGATGGGACCGGATGCCATGATCTTTGTTTTCTGAATGTTGAGCTTTAAGCCAACTTTATACCCATGAGCATTTATATATTATACAAAAGCATAAACTAATATATGTTTAAATATACTTTTGATGTAGGAGATATTTCATTAAAAGTTCTTTAAAATAAGAAAGAGACATTATACTACAGCAAACACATCCAGAAAAAAAAAAGGGGTCCCATGTGACATCTTGGGTGTCAACCATTTCCATCCATAGAACAGGAAGATCTTTCAAAACTGAAAAGTGGGCTGAGAAAAACTTGTAGGGGACAACACAGCTTATTGTTCCTTGGGGGATGGTCAGATTAATGGTTTTATTCAGCTGTCATTCAGAAAAATCTACTGATCTGAAAGTCAGGACTTAGGCTAGACACAGGAAGCCCTACCCCCACAGTCTGAGGGTCTTTTAAAGTGCTGCTCCATAGCGCCCCCATGTCCTCCTGGTGGCTTGGGGGTAAGCACAGGTACCAGCTGCCTTCCCTGATTCAGACAAACCATGTACTGAACCTTATGGCTGTAACAACTCTGGCAACAGAAACTCACTTTTGTAGGTCACTGATGCTCATTAGTTATTGAATAATTAGTAAAAAGAAAGAAAAATGACATTAAAAACATAAATTGAACTTAAAGACAAATCTGCTTTCAGAATAAATTAAGCCAAACATCTTTCTCATAAAAGCAAACTCACCCTCCTCTAAGAAAAATAGCAAGCAGATTGACCATGGAACTGAAGGAAATGACAGAAAGGGAGTGTGGGAAGCCTGCTCAGTGGGCACACCACTGGCCAGACATCTTCTCCTGTCATAGGAAGAGGAGCACATGGTCAGCAGGTGATCCACAGATGGCAGGGAAGGTCCTCTTCTCAGGTATGAGGCATGTCTTGGTGGAGCTTTTCTCACCACCTCCACACCAATTTCCTAGTTTTATTTAAAGCAGCCCACATGTCAGCTGAAAATTCAAGCCTGTTGTTGCCAGATTTATACCTAGATGCAAATTCTTTCAAACCACCTGCATCCAGCCAGCACAGCTGTGTGCCAGATGTCTACACACAAGCATCCAGGAAGCCGGGGACAGCTCCCCATTCTCCTGTCTCTCTGCATCTTTGTATCTTTCTATCTCTCTCCCTGTCTCTTTCTTCTCACCCTCTTCACTCTCGATTTTATCTTTGTCTCTTTTATATTTTCACAATTGCTGAATTTCATTAGAAAGAACTCAAATGATAATAAAAGAATTAATATAGCACATGCATGGAGAGAGATGGATTTTATCTTCAGTAGATGGGTCTCTGTACCTCCTGGGTGTTCACTCTTGCACCCTACACATTCTAGTCATTGTTACATAGATACTATTCTCATGAATGTCAAGATTCTCTGCATTTCATCTTATAATGCTCTACCTGGAAAAACATTTTCAGACTCCCACTGCCTACAAAATAGATGTCCAGGCTCTTTGGTTAAGAATTCAAGAATCTCAATGATCACAAAATCAGATTGATTATATACTTTGCAGTGGAAGATGGAGAAGCTCTATACAGTCAGCCAAAACAAGACCAGGAGTTGACTGTGACTCAGATCATGAACTCTTTGTAGCAAAATTCAGACTTAGATTGAAGAAAGTAGGGAAAACCACTAACTAGGCCATTCAGGTATGACCTAAATCAAATTCCTTATGATTATGCAGTGGAAATGACAAATAGATTCAAGAGATTAGATCTGATAAACAGAGAGCCTGAGGAACTATGGATGGAGGTTTGTAACCTTGTACAGGAGGAGATCAAAACCATCCCCAAGAAAAAGAAATGCAAAAAGGCAAAATGGTTGTTTGAAGACACCTTACAAACAGCTGAGAAAAGAAGAGAAGCAGAAGGCAAAGGAGAAAAGGAGAGATATACCCATCTGAATACAGAGTTCCAAAGAATAACAAGGAGAGATAAGAAAGCCTTCCTAAGTGAACAATCCTGGAGAAGGAAATGGCAACTCGACCCAGTATTCTTGCCTGGAAATCCCGTGGACAGAGGAGCCTGAAGAGCTACAGCCCATGGAGTTGCAAAAGAGTCGGACATGACTTGGAGACTAAATAAAGTGAACAATGCAAAGAAACTGAGGAAAACAATAGAATAGGAAAGACCAGAGATCTCTTCAAGAAAATTAGAGATATCAAGGGAACATTTCATCAAAGATGGGCACAATAAAGGACAGAAATACTATGGACCTGACAGAAGCAGAAGATATTAAGAAGAGGTGGCAAGAATACACAGAAGAACTATACAAAAAAAGGTCTTCATGACCCAGATAATCACGATGGTGTGATCACTCATCTAGAGCCAGACATCCTGGAGTGTGAAGTCAAGTGGGCCTTAGGAAGCATCATTACGAACAAAGCTAGCAGAGGTGATGGAATTCTAGCTGAGCTTTTTCAAATCCTAAAAGATGATTCTGTTAAAGTGCTCCATTCAATATGCCAGCAAATATGAAAAACTCAGCAGTGGCCATAGGACTGGAAAAGGTTAGTTTTCATTCCAATCCCAAAAAAAGGCAATGCCGAAGAATGTTCAAACTATCACACAATTGCACACATTTCACATGCTAGCAAAGTCATGCTCAAAATTTTCCAAGCTAGGCTTCAATAGTATGTGAATCAAGAACTTCCAGGTGTCGAAGCTGGATTTAGAAAAGGCAGAGGAACCAGAGATCAAATTGCCAACATCTACTGGATCATAGAGAAGGCAAGAAAATTCCAGGAAAACATCTACTTCTGCTTCACTGACTAAGTTAAAGCCTTGGACTACGTGGAACACAGCAAACTGTGGAAAATTCTGAAAGAGATGGGAATACCAGACCACCTTACCTGCCTCCTGAGAAATCTGTATACTTTTGTAAAGAAGCAACAGTTAGAACTGGATATGGAACAAAGGACTGGTTCAAAATTGAGAAAGGAGTATGTCAAGGCTGCATATTGTCACCCTGCTTATTTAACTTATATGCAGAGTACATCGTGCGAAATGCCAGGCTGGATGAAGCACAAGCTGGAATCAAGATTGCCAGAAGAAATATCAATAACCTTAGATAAACAGAAGATACCACCCTTATGGGACAAAGTGAAGAGGAACTAAAGAGCCTACTGATGAAGGTGAAAGAGAAGAGTGAAAATGCTGGCTTAAACCTCAACATTCAAAAAACTAAGATCATGGCATCCCATTCCTTCACTTCATGGCAAATAGATGGGGAAGCAATGGAAACAGTGACAGACTTTATTTTGGGGGGCTCCAAAATCACTGCAGATGGTGACTGCAGCCATGAAATTAAAAGACGTTTGCTTCTTGGAAGAAAAACTATTCCAAACCTAGACAACATATTAAAAAGCAGAAAACTTTGCTGGCAAAGGTCTATATAGTCAAAGCTATGGTTTTTCCAGTAGTCATGTCTGGATGTGAGTGTTGGACCATAAAGAAGGCTGAGCGCTGAAGAATTGATGCTTTTGAACTGTGATGTTGGAGAAGACTCTTAAGAGTCCCTTGGACAGCAAGAAGATCAAACCAGTCAATCCTAAAGGAAATCAACCCTGAATATTCGTTGGCAGAATTGATGCTGAAGCTGAAACTCCAATACTTTGGCCACAGAAGCGAAGAGCCGACTCACTAGAAAAGACCCTGAAGCTGGGAAAGATTGAAGGCAGGAGGAGAAGGGGCCAACAGAGGATGAGATGGTTGGATGGCATCACCAGCTCAATGGACATGAGTTTGAGCAATCTCAGGGAGATGGTGAAGGACAGGGAAGCCTGGAATGCTGCAGTCCATGGGGTCACAAAGAGTCAGACACGACTGAGACACAGAACAACAACAAAGGTCACAGCTCCTCTTTTTCCTCCCTTATCCCATCTCCATTGTGTACTGAAGCCTACCGCCTCTCTCATACAGACAGGTACTGTTGGGTGCTTCACATCATACATTCCTCAACTTTACAATTATCCTGCAGTGTAAGTCTGGTAGATTTCATTTTGCAGATAAGTAAATTGAATTCAGGGAAGTTAAGCGGTTTGACTAAGATCAAAAGACTGTCTTTAAAAAAAAAACAAACAACTTTTTCAGTTAGGTCTGGCCTAACCGGAAGCCAGGTTTGCCTGGTCACTGTTTTCCCATTGCCTGTAAGAGAAGAAACCACTGTGGAGGAGTCTGGGATTTATAAAATTAACATTTATTTATCATTTTTCTTGTGCCAGGAGCTGTGCATATATTCTTTCTATTATCCTTGCCAAATCCTGTGAAATTGGTATTATTACTAACATTTTACCATGTGGAGATATCAACTGAGAAAGATTAAATAACTTGCTCAAAGGCACACAGACAGTAAACTTCATCCTTAGTCTCTTTTTGATTACATTATGCCACTTATGGGGCTTCCCTGATAGCTCAGTTGGTAAAGAATCTGCCTGCAATGCAGGAGATCCCGGTTCGATTCCCGGGTCGGAAAGATCCACTGGAGAAGGGATAGGCTACCCACTCCAGTGTTCTTGGGCTTCACTTGTAGCTCAGCTAGTAAAGAATCTGCCTGCCATGTGGGAGACCTGGGTTCGATCCCTGGGTTGGGAAGATCCCCTGGAGAAGAAAAAGGCTACCCACTCCAGTATTCTGGCCTGGAGAATTCCATGGACTATACAGTCCATGCGGTTGCCGAGTCGGACAGGACTGAGCAAATTTCACTCACATGCCACCTATGATCTGACTCCAAATTGTAGTTTGACTCTTTTTTTCCCCTCTTCCAAAGTCTCAATGGCCAAACTGGTCTATTAGTTGTTTCGTGAACACAACTTGTTTTCTTACCCTGAGACTTTGGTTAACGCTCTTCTCCACATCACCTAATTTCCCCTCTCCTGTATCATAATACGTAGTTTACCTACCCTTCCAGTTGCATGCACTCTGTAGAGACAGAGCTGAATGTGTATCATCCAAAGACCAAAATCAAGTAATATTTTAAAAAGAGAACATCAGACTACTCTGGGGAAAAAATGGTGACTCCAGAAAAGATGGAGCTGCCAAGTCCTATAGAACAATTCTTCCATCTTCTCCTCGGTGGGGCTGTTCAACCACAGATATGTCTCTAATCCTGAGCTCAGAATAAGCATCCATAGTTTAATGAACTCAATGGATATTTAAAATGGTATTTACACTTTCTGGAATCCTTGTGTTTCTCAACTCAAATGTGAATGCCCTGAGGGCAGGAACTATATTTTAGATTTCTGGATATGCCTCCCTATCCTCCATTTAACTAATGCTTCACACATACACCAACAGCTAAGACCTCCACCAGGCATGGGGACACTCACACCACAGCACGCGCGACAGTGGCAGTCTGTCTCTGCCCTGTCCTAGCCCGCCTGCTCAGGTCTGTTTAAGAGGCAGAATATTGGGGACAAATCCTTGTGTGGTGAGACGCTGCCCCCAATCCAAAAACATTCTCCCCAGACTGTCACCATTCCTGTCTCTTTCCCCGGCTCAGAACTAGCTCTTTAGAGTTGGAAGACCATGAGGTCCAAAATTCTCATTTCATAAATGTGGAAACTCAGGCCACAGAAGAGATGTGAACTTAATACAAGGTCATGCATCTCATGAGCGGAAAAGTCAATACCAGAAGCAGGCTGAATGACCCTTAATTCGACACCCACAATACCCTAGCATACAAATGTCTCGACACCAAACATACAAGGCACCTCAGCCAGATGGATATAGTGGAGCCAGGGATAGGGTGCAGGTAACTGAGTCCTCGTCCTGCCCCTTAACTCATCCTAGGAAGGAAACTCTTCCTTGAAGGAAAGGACCATTGCCACTGCTGTGAAATGGTACCATGATGAGAACACAAATGACTCCAGACTCTCTGCTCATTTTGACAAGGAAAATAAGACATGTCTTGTTCAATGAATAAGATTACTCAGTCTCTATAATCATTGCTCCTGTTTGACACTGTATGTAACATATCTCTTTAGAGCCAGACGTTACTGCTCAGTTTGGGGAAACAAAGGGCGTGAGATAAGAGTGGGACGAGAATGTGGAATTACAAAGTCTTAGAGTCAAAGACATCTTAACTTTTGCGGAAAGACCTTGGAGATTGGCAAGCCTAACAAGTCCGTTTCACAGAGGAGTAAGCTGAGGCTCAGAGAGGCCATGTGACTTGCCCAGAGAGGCAGCTCATCGGTGGCAGAGCTGACCTATGGACTCTTGATGCTGCACTCCAGTGCTTGCTGCACCATCTGAGCTCGTCTCTCACAATCATCACCACTTCCCATTTTAACAGGAAGGAAATGAGCAGAGAGAGGACGAGACACCGTGCAGCATGAAGACAGCTGGAATGAAGACCCCACTCTTGTTTTCTCATGGCCCCAGCACCTCAGATCTCAAATCCGCTGCTTCTCTGAAGATTTTGCCAGTGCTCTTTCTAAGGGAGCACAGAACATACAGTCCAAGCCAGTGATAAGCATTCCCCCCATAGCCTGGGGTTATTGTAATTAAAGTGCATAGCTTATCTCTCTCCACTTGGCACTTTGTTAATTAGGAAAAGAGAACATTAAAAAAAGAGCCATTTATTTAGGATGAGAATAGTCAAACCATTGACTGAATACAAAACAAGCTCAAGGGTTATTGCCATGAGGAAAATTGATAAACAAAAGTCAAATTTCTATATTACGGGATGACTTATTTTTTAAAAACCTATGTGCTTGTTTTTATAGAGGTTATACCGGTTTTCTCTGATGTATCAACATGATACAGTTGGAAATACCCTAGTCATGGAAACCAATAATTGGGAAAGAGACTGACATAAGTGACCGTGTGACCTTGAATGAGTCATTTAATCTCCTTGGGTTTCATGTTTTCTAATAAAATAAGGAATGGGATTGGATTTGATGACCTGTTGGCACTAGCATTCTGTGACCCTAAAGTTTACGCTTTTGATTTAGACATATTACAGGCATCTGTTACTCCAAGAGAAGTCTGAAAAAGAAACAACTAGGGAATTTCACTTATGTGGATAAAAAAGAAAAAAGGAGTTAGTTCAGCACCGAAGTTACACACCTTGGGGATTGTAACCTTGTTCAACATTATAAGCCTCCTAGATGATGTGAGCTATCATTTATCAGAGTTCATCTTCATTCATAAGAACCAGGCTGTATTTGGGACCCTTTTCTTAACCACTCTTATGAAGGATGAGAAAGGAACACTCATTCTCCACTCCTGAAGCTGCAGTCAGGAGAAGAGTTTCCTGAAATACTGCTGGATGCTTGGCCAACCTTTCACCTCCCTACAGAGGTAGAGACAGATGCTGAGTAGAAGCATTTGGTCCATATTTCCGAACAGAGTGAAGCTAATCTATCAAAGGACCTGGGAGACAGGAAGGAATTGGGGACAAATGGGTCTCCCCCCGCACCTTCCCTCTCCACCTTGACAAGTGGAAAGCAGTGACCTGGGAAGATATTAAAAATGACCTCTCTGCAAGCCCAAAATTTCCCTCAGGTGGGTTCCATAGGCTGGACTGGGCAAAACGGAGCTTGTGCCTTAAGAGTAAACAATGTTCTCTGATCCAGCCTTTATCATAATTAGGGAAGATATTCCATTCTGTATCTTCTGAGTTTATTTCTTATTTCTCAACTGGTTCAAAAAATGGACAAAGAGAGGAAGTGTGAAACATTGAGCATCCTCAAAACCCCAACATCAGCCTTGGCGACACAGGGACTCGGAGGGTCTGCAAGAATGCTAAATGGTCTCCCCGTCCCACAAACAATCCTTCTGGTTCTTTTCTTTCACCTGAATGAAAGTAATCCCTGGGTACAATTCTATGGTGGTAGGGGCGGGGTGCTTGGGAGACAGTGGCTCTAAAGAACCAGCCATAGGCACATATGTTTGTTCTTTCCCATTCATCATGCTTCATGAAACTCTTATTTGACTACAGCCCAAGAATGGCATGCCAGGCATCAGATGACCTCAAGAGCCCTCACCTCAAAGCCTCCCGGACTCCTTTATCTTTATGCTGGCACACACAGAGGAGGCACCAATTGCATAACCCCTGTGGAGAGTTGTCTTTTGAAGAACATAAACTAGTCAACCAAGCACAACCCACTGTATCCTACTCCCCTGGAGTCTCCCTTTCTAAAGATAATGGGGCTGTGGAAAGCTAAGCAGATGGCCAGAAACCAAGGTGTTAGGTACCTGCTTCTCTACTACCTGCTGATGGCAGAGATACATAAGCAAAGCATGATGCGAGAGGTGGCTGTGAACACAGCAGTATAACCTCAGGCCATGTTTTCATCATGGTGTGCTGAAAATTTCAAGTGTGGAACCTTTGTAACCTCAGAGAATAATGAATACTAATTTACTGACAACATTCTGTGGGGCTATTCAGGACCTGAGGTGGAGTGGGCAGTGTACAATTTAGATAGGCAAGCAATAGTGTCTGGCAGGGTTACATATACAGCAGGCTCATATCATTTGAATAAGAGAGCGAGGGGATGACTGAATGTTTTCTGTAAGAACCGAATCTTCTTGCAGGGTGCTCTGCACGTGATAAATGTAAAATAAAATGTCTGTTGAAAGGCCAGCTTTAATCTGGTATGTGGCAATGTTCTTTCTGAGTGTCTAACCATTCGTTTTCACTGGGAGTTTAGCAATAATTCTCAACTGACTATTAATAACAGAAGACCACAGTCCATAGCATTAGGAGGACAACAGGGCTTAAAAAATGAGAGCTCTTCTCTTTCTGCAAGATACATATCAACTGTTTTGGCTTCCCTAGTGGCTCAAAGAGCAAAGACTCTGCCTCCAGTGTGGGAGACTGGGGTTCGATCCCTGGGTCGGGAAGATCCTTTGGAGAAGGAAGTGGCAACCCACTCCAGTATTTTTGCCTGGGAAATCCTATGGACAGAGGAGCCTGGTGGGCTATACAGTTTGCGGGGTCACAGAGTCAGATATGACTGAGTGGCTAACAATTTCACTTTCATGAAGTGTTTGAGTTACCTGATTTTGTTATTCTATGATACTACTAGCAATTTGTCTTAATAAAATAGTCAGATGTATAAAAACATTATCATTAAAACATTATTTTAACAAGTTTAATGACATGTTCTCTGTTCATGGGGTGAATTTATACTTGGAAATATGGAGTCCTTGGTGCTCTTCACATGAGTGGTGGGACTGGAAGCAGACTGGAGTGAGCTGGATTAATGGGAGGCTGGAAAAAAGTAGTAACTGTAAATGTAGATGCTTCAATAACTCTAGCCTGAAGGAAAGCAGAGAAATGAGACAGTAGATGGAGGGGCTGTGGGGTTCAGGAAGTCTTTTCTGTGAGTATGGAATACATGTTTTCATGCTGATGGGAATGATCTAGAAAAGCAGAGAGTGAAAAATGGATTGTGTGGGAGAGACTTGGGCTGGGGAGATGGGGTGGGGTGCAGGTAGCAACCTCCAATTGGCTTAGCATCAGACAGGGCTTGGTTCAGATCTTGCAATTAGAATCAGGAGGCAGAAGAGAGAGACTGAGATGAGTCATGCAAAACATTTTTTTTCTCATTATAAAACCACAATTCAAACCACTGTTATAGTCAGTTCAGTTCAGTTGCTCAGTCACGTCCGACTCTTTGTGACCCCATGAACCACAGCACGCCAGGCCTCCCTGTCCCTCACCAACTCCAGGTGTTTACCCAAACTCATGTCCATTGAGTCGGTGATGCCATCCAACCATCTCACCCTCTGTCCTCCCCTTCTCCTCCTGCCCTCAATCTTTCCCAGCATCAGGATCTTTTCAAATGAGTCAGCTCTTCACATCAGGTGTCTAAAGTACTGGAGTTTCAGCTTCAGCATCGGTCCTTCCAATGAACACCCAGGACTGATCTCCTTTAGGATGGACTGGTTGGATCTCCTTGCAGTCCAAGGGACTCTCAAGAATCTTCTCCAACACCGCAGTTCAAAAGCATCAATTCTTCGGTGCTCAGCTTTCTTTATAGTCCAACTCTCACATCCATATACGACTGCTGAAAAAACCATAGCCTTGACTAGACGGACCTTTGTTGACAAAGTAATGTCTCTGATTTTTAATATACTAAGTTGATCATAACTTTCTTTCCAAGGAGTAAGCGTCTTTTAATTTCATGGCTGCAGTCACCATCTTCAGGGATTTTGGAGCCCAGAAAAATAAAGTCTGCCACCGTTTCCACTGTTTCCCCATCTATTTGCCATGAAGTGATGGGACCGGATGCCATGATCTTAGTTTTCTGAATGTTGAGTTTTAAGCCAACTTCTTCACTCTCCTCTTTCACTTTCATCAAGGGGCTCTTTAGTTCTTCTTCACTTTCTGCCATAAGGGTGGTGTCATCTGCATATCTGAGGTTATTGATATTTCTCCCAGCAATCGTGATTCCAGCTTGTGCTTCTTCCAGCCCAGCATTTCTCATGATGTACTCTGCATACAAGTTAAATAAGCAGGGTGACAATATACAGCCTTGACATACTTCTTTTCCTTACAATGTCATTACAATTGTTAAACATTCCTTATATAATTATTCCTTTGGTAATTTCTTCCTGCAATTGTATCCAGAAAAAAAACATTATTTTCACTGGAATATTGGTTTGCATCCTTTGGTCACACATGGAGAGTTCTCTCAGAACTTGGTTTCTTTCTCATCTTTGCTAATAGGAAATTCAGAGTTTAGTGACATCCAGGACTTAACTATCTCATCTCATAACAATTGTGTCACCTATTTGGTTTCTGATCATAGTATTTCTTTTTAATTAATATGTGTGAGTGTGTGTATAAATTTTCTCAAACAACTCTGTACACAGGTGAAATAGAAATGATTTAAAAATACGTTTGCTGTCCATTTCACACCTGTGACTCGTTTGTTTTGCGAATAGAAGTTTGGACCTCTTCTTCACTTTTCCTACTCACGTCCTTCCTCCCCACCCACCCCCTCCCCTCTGACAGTCAGCTGCGTGTTCTTTGTGTCTGCATCTCTGTTTCTGCTTTGTGAGGTTTGTTCATTTGGTTTTGCTTTGTAGAGTCCATGTGTAAATGAGATCACACAGTATCCGTCTTCCCCTGTCTTACTTATTTCACTTCACATAATACCCTCTAAGTCATGTAACATCTTTCTACACGGATAAATCATAACGGGTGTTCATTTTGAAATGCATAGAAATCACTATATTGAGTATCGTATCAGGAACAAACACAGTGTTGTGAGTCGATTCTACTTCCAAAGCAAAGAAAAACAAACGCACAGAAAAAGGCGTCAGATCTGTTGTTACCAGAGATGGGGACTGCAGGAGGGAAAGCTGAAGGCAGTCAGGAGGTACAAACTTCCAGTTAAAGCATAAATAAGGACCAGGGATATAATGTAAGCATCATAAACATAATTAACACTCTATATATTATATATGAAAGCTGTTCACAGAGTAAATCATGAGTTCTCATCACAAGAAAAAACTGTTCTATTTCTTTAAACTTTGTACCTATACAAGAGGACGGATGTTCACTAAACTTACTGTGACGATCTTTTCATGAGGTATTTGTGGTAAATCATTCTGCTGTACACCTTCAACTTTTACAGTGTGGTATGTCAGTTATATCTCATTGAAACTGGAAGGAAAAGTACACGAAAAATACATTCAACCATCGTGAGCAAACTCACACCCCAAAGCTTGCACGGCCCCAGAAGACAGCCACATTGTGGAAGAGACCGCTGGTGGTAATTGAGCTAGGGAGGGCCCATCAGTGCCCCATCACGATGAAAACAACTCCTGCTTGTAAATATTGTCATAAAAGCCGGTCTTAAATCAGGGAAGGGAGGCTGGTTTTGGCCCTCAATCCAACCCCTAATCCTGCCCAACAATTCATTGAAAACTCCATAGAGAGTCTGTGGCAGTAGCAAGCCAGCCTCTCTCTGAGACATGAGATTAGTTGTGCCCAAGAAACGTTTTCAAAATGAATGGAAACAAGAGTCATCTGGTCTGGTTTTCAAATAGATATTGTGGCATATTGATTAAATCCAGACACAGAGAGTAGAGGAGGAACCAGGGGTGCCGCTCAGGGTCTCCAAGCATTGAAGCCTCACAAACCTTTCTCCACCAGAGAGAAAATCATGACATGCCAACACCGAGAATTCACTGTCTAAATGGAATTATCCAGTGGACTCACCATGAGTCGCTTTCTAAAGGAAGAATTTCTGCAGGGATTTGAAACCTACACCCTGAGAAAATACCATCTAGAATCTGCTGAGCAAGGGAATAAGAGAAAGGGACAGAGCAAACTTCCCTCCTAGCTCAGTTGGTAAATAATCTGCCTGCAATGCAGGAGACCTGGGTTCAATTCCTGGGTCAGGAAGATCCCCCGGAGAAGGAAATGGCAACCCACTCCAGAATTTTTCCATGGAGAATCCCATGGACAGAGGAGCCTGGCAGGCTACAGTCCATGGAATCACAAGAGTCAGACATGACTTAGCGACTAAACCACCACCACCACAGAGCAGGCAGCCTCCTGCTGCCTGCTGTCAGTAAGTGGAGCTAGGACCCATCGGCCAGGGTGGAGGTCGCATGCTATGAGACCAAGGGCAACAAGGTAGAAAGGCTGCTGGGGCTAGACCATGGAAGACGGTGGATGTTGGACTAAGGGGTGTGGCCTTGATTCTGTAAACAGTGAGGATCAGGAGAGTAACAGCCAATGGAGACGCTTTTATATTAGCCCCAGGTGGCTCAGTGGTAAAGAATCCACTTGCAATGCAGAAGATGCCAGAGACTCAGGTTAGGTCCCTGGGTCGGGAAGATCCCCTGGAAGAGGAAATGGCAACCCACTCCAGTAATCTTGCCTGGAGAATCCCATGGGCAGAGGAGCCTGGCGGGCTACACTCCATGGGGTGGCAGAGACGGACTCGACTGAGCGCATGTGCACTAACACGAGTGCAGGGGATTTCTACTTTCTCCCTCTGTGCCCCTCTATCTCTTGGGCTCCTGCACACCCCTGAAGATCTCCCTCATCATCCAGTCCAGAAATCCTTTTGCTTGGATTCTCCTGTTTCCCATCCTCTTTGGAGAAATCCCACTCAACTCGTCCCAGCCATGCCCAACAACACATCACCGTGGAATCTTTGCCAACCCACCTCCCAGCTCCCAGATCCACAAAACAAACCACTCTCCTCCCCGTGCGGCAGAGCCCGTCTGTATGCTGCCCGGCATGTGTCTGCTCCCTGGACTGGATCCTGAACCTTGGAAGGGAAGGCTTGGCTCAACTCTCTTTGACAAGGATGTGGCAAAAATATTTGTGGAATTAAGGGCTGATCCTTTTTGGTGACTTTGATAGAGAGTCCATCCTCACTCTATGCCTTAAAGGACTGATATGTCATTTATATGAAACTCTATTCAATTTCCTTATATATCTGATTGAGTATTATTCAAGCTGCACATTTTAAACTCATTCAGTTCAGTTCAGTTCAGTCGCTCAGTCGTGTCCGACTCTTTGCGACCCCATGAATCGCAGCACGCCAGGCCTCCCTGTCCATCACCATCTCCCGGAGTTGGCAGAGAGTAAAAATAACTCACTGGGACCTGACCACAGTTTTCAAAAATGGAACCAAATGAAACACATAAAGCTCTGAATTTAGCATCCATGAGTACAGCTCTGTGAGGCGTTTGCACGCACACACACGTATTTCGAGATATATTTGTGTGCTCTGGGCTGCTATGAGAATTGTATATTCTTACTGTGGGCTGCCATCCAAAAAAGTTTGAGAAAAATTCTTCACTCAAGTTGATTTTCTGAACGTCAGTTAATTTTCCAGCCTGATTGCCATTTTATTTTGAGCAAGGCTTAGATTTTCTCATTTTATTTTTGACTTGTAATAGGATTTCTCAGCCTCAGCACCACCGACAGTTTGGGCTGCATCACTTTTTGGTGTGTGTGTGTGTATGTGTGTGTTTTGAGGGTGGGTTTCTGTGCATTGTAGGGTGTTTAGCAGCATCCCCAGCCTTTCTCTCCAAGGTGCCGGTAGCACCTTTCCCCAGCTGAGACAGTCAAAAATGTCTCCAGAGTCTGCCTGGTGCCCTGTAAGGGACCAAATCTCCCTCAGTTAAGAACCATAGCCTATGGTGCCCAAAATAAAGCTGAGCATTCAGGCAGCTTTAAGAAATGCATGAGAAAGATCTGAAACAAAGATCCTGAAGGGGCCTATTGCAACAGAAGATCTGGAAACACTGATCTCCAGAGATTCTTAATCTCCATCGGGCTTACAACCAGGTCCCTCTAGACAACTGTCTGACTGCACAGAACGCTACCAGTCTAAGCACAGGGTTTTCACGAGGTGGGTGTGCAGCAGGACTCAGTATATGTTCACAATCAGAAGGTGCTCTTGGAAGCACCAAGAGAAGAGAAGAATCCTAGAACTTCCGGCTGAAAGACACAAAGTCTTGCAATGGAGGAAGCATCTCAGGAAATTCATGTGGAAGGTCCCCACATGGGATCATGGAAACAAAAGTCCCTCAGCTCTAAAAAGGAGCTACGAATCCCCAGGAGATGGGTGAGAAATGAAGTGTCAGATGGTAAGAAGTGACACTGCTCTTGCATGGAAAGGCCCGATCATGCATGCAAGAGGGGTCTCTGCACAGAGGGGAGGGAGGGAAATGCCAGGAGCGCTGACAGAAAGTGCCATGACTCTAACACTCATGGCAACTAGCAGTGACCTAGAACTAGTCGTATGATCTGGTGACAGTTAGTTCCTTATCAGAAAATCAGGGAAGCTTGGCTGGGTCCTTAAACAACCTGTGGGTCCCCAAATTCCATGATTTGGGTTTGATTCTCTTTTCTTTTCATATATATTCTCCTTCAAGCAATATACTGTCTCTCTAGTCATCTTCTCTGCTGATTTCCACACACTACAGCCAGTGATCCCAGTTAAAATGTAGATCAGATCAACCATTCTGTTGCTCAAAACACTTGAAGATCTTTGCATCTAACTTAGAATAAAACCCTAAGTCCTCACCAGAACAAGACTGGACATGATCTGACCGTGGCCACTGACCTCCTTTCTGACCTCACTTCCCCATCATTCGTCTCTCTTACTGTATTCCTTATTGCTTGTAGAACATCCCAAGCCTGCTCTCACCCCAGGGCCTTTGCACCTGCTGCTCCTTCCACAAGGAAGGGCTCTGCTCAAATCTCTCTTGAAGAGAAGCCTTCCTTGGTTGCCTATCCCAAACAGTAGCTCCTGCACCCTCCATGACCTCTCAGCCCCTCTCTTTTCCTCTTAATATATAACATTAAAGATATATTATTCATGTGGTGGTGGTGGTTTAGTTGCTAAATCGTGTCTGACTCTTGTGACCCCATGGATTGTAGCCTGCCAGTCTCCTCTGTCCATGAGATTCTCCAGGCAAGAATACTGGAATGGGTTGCCGCTTCCTTCTCCAGTGGCTCTTCCCAACTCAGAGATGGAACCCAGGTCTCCTGCATTGCAGGCAGATTCCTTACTGACTGAGCTACAGGGAAGCCCATTATTCATGTAGGCTAATACAATAATTATTTACTTCATTCTCTACTTCCTTACAGGGACTGATTCTCCCACATGTAAGATCCACGAGGGCAGTATCTTACTTACTGCTAAGACTTAATACACATTTTTAAAAAATGAATTGCCAAGTGAATGTTTAAGCAAGAGACATAGTCACTGTAGACTCAGAAACGAAATTCTTTACTTTCTTGAACATCACCAAAACAGTCTCCAGATTAATGTAGGGAATGAACAATGGTGATGTCTGATGTGCAAACAATCAAGAAAAATCCGACTTTAATTTCCAGTTTGTAGTTTTTCTTCTCGCACCCTTCCATTTTTCATTGTTCTAATTCTCTCTGAATTTCACAGCCCTTTATTTAACTTTATTTTAGAGATAACTTTATTGAATCACTTCTTTTTATCATTAGGGCTTGGCATTGATTATAAGTAAGATATTATCATGGAGAAGGCAATGGCACCCCACTCCAGTACTCTTGCCTGGAAAATCCCACGGAGGGAGGAGCCTGGTAGGCTGCAGTCCATGGGGTCGCTGGGAGTCGGACACGACTGAGCGACTTCACTTCCACTTTTCACTTTCATGCATTGGAGAAGGAAATGGCAACCCACTCCAGTGTTCTTGCCTGGAGAATCCCAGGGACGGGGGAGCCTGGTGGGCTGCAGTCTATGGGGTCGCGCAGAGTCGGACACAACTGAAGCGACTTAGCAGCAGCAGCAGCAAGATACTATCAAAGTCTCAGATTACAGAAGAGATTTCACTTTTTGCTTGTAGACTTTTCTTTCCATTACAGTTAAAAGCTAAAATTAGCTGCCTTCTCTCATTTCAGTGGAACTAGTTAACCATGGAAGAAGTCAATCATCTGAAGCAACTTATGGAACCTCTCTGTTTCGTCCTCATCTCAAGCACCTCAAGAGACTTCAAACTGCTGATGCTAGAGGGCTCTCAGGCTCTGAAAGTCTGTGAACTATCGCCATCTGCTGGGTGACTTGTGAACTACTGCCACCTGGGGATCAGTCTTCACTCATCCTCCTGAGAAGCAATTGTTGGTCATTCCCTAATGTTTGTGATCCTCAGAATCTATGGGTTTTTGGAATCCCTCCACAACCATGGGATCAAAATTAATGTTGGGAAAAACATTTCACTGGGCCATAATGGACATACACTTACATTTGGAAATATGGTAGATAGCATGGTTAGATTTATGGTTAGATTTAGTTGGCAAGACTAATGACCCTCCATGCAAGTGGGAAGGAGGAGCTGGAATCACCAAAACCTCTCGTATGAGATCTGAATTTCAAAAAATAGTTACATCCTCATAGCAGGTGATTTTTGTCCCAAAATTGTGTATGAACACCATGCTTTAGTATGGATGGTGGTGGTTTAGTCACTAAGTCATATCCAACTCTTGCGACCCCATGGACTATAGCCCCCCAGACTCCTCTGTCCATGCTCCAGGCAAGAATACTGGAGTGGGTTGCCATCTCTTTCTCCAGGGGATCTTCCCAACCCAGGAACAGAACCCCGGTCTCCTGTATTACTGGCAGTTTCTTTACCAACTGAGCTACAAGGGAAGCCCCATGGATACTATGTATCAAAACATCTATTAATAATGGTTAGAATAGCAGGAAGAAAGCTGGACTTCAAATGCCATCCATGTTATGAACTGACTGCACACATTGGTCTATCCATTGATAAACTTAAGGAGAGATGAACAACAGTCCTGACCTACCCTCCTTCATAGAGATATCCAAGGGGTAACACAAACTTGGACAAGCCAAAAGATAAGGAAGAGAACCATCAAGTGGCCCAGTTTTATATATTTTAGTGAAGCAATGTAAAAGTCCATCAATAAGGAATTAAATAAATGTGGTAGAGTTTTACAGTAATATATCCTGTGGTCACTAAAATTAATGATGTACAGCTATACTTATTTATATTTAAAGATGTATACAGTATTGGGGGCTTCGCTGGTGGCTCAGATGGTAAAGAATCTGCCTGCAGTGCAGAAGACCCTGGTTTGATCCTGGGTCAGGAAGATTCCCTGGAGAAGAGAATGGCAATCCACTTCAGTATTCCTGCCTGGAGAATTCTGTGGACAGAGGAGCCTGGTAGGTACAGCCCACGGGGTCGCAAAGAGTCAGACACGACTGAGCGACTAGCACTTTCACGGTATTTTGTTGCACAGTACTTTCTGTGTAACAGAATAATTTTTCGTTACACAATATATGCCCTGTGGTCTCATGTTGGGTTTTTTAAAATTCTGGATGATTATGGACCAAAATGTTAATAATGGTTATGTCTGGATGCTAAGATTAGAGAACATTTTCATCTTGATTTTTCATATATTGCTCATATTTTTTTCTAATCATAAGTATGGATTACTTTTACTATTTACAGACAATAAAAAAGCTATTTTGCTTTGGGATTACTGCAATGGTCTCCTTAATGATCCCACTGCTCTTATCCTTGCCCATCTACAGTCCTTCTTTCTTGTATATGAGAGTGATTTTGTTGAAACCTAAGTAAGGTCTTTCTGCCCCTCTGGTCAAGTCCATCCTGCCCTCCAGCTTTCTCAGTCTTCCCAGTCTCCCAGTTTTTCTTTCCAAGAAAACTCAAAGTCCAATGGCCTCCACTAAGGTCCTAATCAGCCTCCACCACCTGAGACTTCCCTTTCTCTCTGTTCTTATCTCCTTCTACTCTTCACCCTCACAACCCCCTAACGCAGCCACACTGGCACCCCTGCCCTTCCATGAACACCCCAGGATGATCCTGCATCAAGGCTTTAGCATTTACCTTTGAGCTCTCCCTCCACGTGGATGGATAGACAATAGATAGATCAATGGATACACATTGATCTATCCAGACAGTTCACCTAGTCTTTCTTACTCAAATGTCACCTTCTCAGGAAGCTTATTCTGACTGTACATAGGCTTCCCTGTTTTATTTTTCTCCGCAGCTCTTTCACCATCTGACACGCTATCTACATTTTTAATGTTATCTCTTCACCTTCTGCCTGCCCCGACTATAATGTAAGATCTGTGAGCACAGGGATTCCTTTTGTTGATTTTGTTCACTGCTGAATTCCCAGCATCTGAAATGGCGCCTGGCACATAGTGGGCATGAAATATTTGTTTGAAAGAGGAAGTGGATATATCATAAAATAACTTGAGAAGCTGATATTACTTAGAAAACAGGAATCCCGTGGACATTAAGAATGAAGCTGAAAACAAGGCAGCCACCGACCTGGGATCTTGCCCAGGATCTGTCACCAAGTGACCCTGGCAGGGCTCTGGGCTTCAGTTCCCTCAGGTGCTGAATATGGAGGAGGTGCTTTCCAGCTCTATGAGTTTACAAACCCTCAGTAAATGAATACTGGCTGTGATACCTCATTATCTCCTGTATTCAAGGAAATAAATACAAATCGGCACTGGCCATTTACCTCTAAAGTGTTAAATTATGAATCATGGCCTCTGCTGACCTCCATCATCCCTCGAAGAGAGTTCAGGGTGGAAATCAGGAATGACCACCTTGTGCTCTGGGAAAAATGGCAGACCAGGTCTTCAGATAGATAATTTCAGATTTTATGAGCCTAGTTCTTGTATCTTTTCGTATCTACAAAAGCACTAAAATCTTTCGTGGTAGCATTTATTCCTTGTGACTAGCAGCAAGCTTCTGCCAAAAAAAAAAAAAGTGTGCTTGATGGCATGTACTCTCCCTTCCCCAAAATCACATATCCCCTACCTCTTTGGAACAGTTTCTCAGAGTGATTTTAAATACTGTCTCCTGGGCTATAGTCCTCGTTTTGCACCCAAATGAAACTTAACTCACGACTCCCACGTGCATTTTTCCTCAGTAGGCAAAGCTACATAGGCAAAGAAGAATGAGATAAGATCTGCGCTCTCTAAGTGAAAGACCAAAAATAATCCATATTTTTGCAATCCATGTAAAAGGTACCATTCTCTTATTATATGAGATGATACTATTACTTCTTGTGAAAGTGTCCCCCCTCTAATCTACCTCTGCTCTGGGTCCTCGGAGGCAGACCTGTCTGACTTCTTGCTGTATCTGCCTATCCAGAGACACTAGCAGGGGAGTGAAGGAGAGAGGAAAAGAGTCAGAGTATTTGTTCTCCAACTTCCTCCCTAGGAAGCTGTATGTGACACATGTGTGAAAGTCACAACACTTGCCCTCCCTGTCTATTTCTAGAAGCTGGTAATTGCCCCCTCTTGGTTTCCTTGCATCTACTCAAACTTTTGCAAACAGTCCCTTCACTAAGCTCACTTCAAATTACCCAATTACATAGCCTCTGTTGGGCTTCCCAGGTGGTTCAGTGGTAAAGAATCTGCCTGCCAATGCAGGAGCTATAGGAGATGCAGATTCGATCCCTGAATCGGGAAGATCTCCTGGAGGACAAAATAGCAACCCACTTCAGAATTCTTGTGTGGATAATCCCACAGACAGAAGAGCCTGGTGGGCTACAGTCCACGGAGAAGCAAAGAGTCAGACACGCCTTAGCAACGGCGCATGCACAGCCTCTGTTTCCTGCTGGGAGGCGGGAGACACCTGAGATCATTATAAAAGTCATCCTTCTCCCGAGGTTCCTTCTTATTTGCACATATCTGTTTCCTGTTTGGTGGCAGAATCAGACAAGCTCCATCAGACTCAGCCAGTGGGAACTGTGTCCCTCCCACACGTCTGTCACGGGGTCGAGTTGATGTCTTCCACTCCCTTCTCTGCGCCTAACCATGATTGCAGCTCTCCTCGCTCATCAAAGCATCTAAGTGATTCAGAGGTCTAAATACTAAGAAACAATCCCTATGAAGAATTGTGTAAGAGCAAGCTTCATCTCTTCTGCTCCCAAGAGCAGAAAAGGTGAACCATGAAATGATGAGTATAAAGAGAACAAAATGAATAACAAGGAAATAGGAGGAAACAAAAGGAAAAATAGTAAGAACATCTTTGTATTACTCATGTCAACATATTAATGTTTCAAAATCCACTGAGCCAGAGTGGAATAAGTAGTATATGGTTGTTCACCGTGTGGTTGAGAAACGCTAGCTGACAGATCGAAGAGATGCTACAGCTGAAACTAGAGCACCTTAAGTGCCATTTCTTTGGAAAAGTATGTTTTCTTATCATTTGTTTTAGTCTTTCTTCCAGCTCTAGCCGGAGGGGGTAAAACATCGGTGTGCCGATTATAAGTAAATGGATGGTAATGTAGGATGTAGAAAGGCCTCGGAAGAGCAATTAATAGGTAGCAGGTATTTAAGCAGCAAAGTGAATCATTCCCTCTAGAACCAATAAAGTTGCACAAATGAGTGTTGCTCAGCTTTACAGGCATTGCGGCATTAGCAGATCAATGGAGCGATTACCTCAAAGGCACCTAAGTGTAAAATCACACCTGAAATTATGTTTATGCACAAACTGCACATTTAACATGCAGATCTGTCTAGGCGAGGAGGGAAACAAATGATTTCTTCCTCCTCCTGTTCGCTTTTTCACCTTACATTCTGCAGATTTACAAATCAGTGAAGCTCACCAGTTTATAGGCCTGTCCCAAGATCCTGGAGTAATGCCAAGCAAAGCCTCTTTTTTCTCTCCCTCTCCCCCTACCCTCTCTGTTCACAGCAGTGCAAACCTGTCCAAACACAGTTAGGTTACAGGCTCTGCAGGTCTCTTTTTTATCTCAGAACATTCATGTGAAAATTAAGTCACAGGAATTTCTATCAAGGGGACAATTCCCTTAGTATGCACTAATTAATCCATTGCAATTTTGACAAAATTGCTACAAAATAGAGGATTTCTTAAACTTCCTGGAGAATCTCCTAAAATTTTGGGGAAAAAATCCCAGCATTGTAATATAGAGATCAGCAAACTACATCCCATAGGCCAAATCTGGACAGCCACCTGTTTTTCCAAAACACATGATTGTTGAAATAAATTTCTAGGCCCATGATGAAGCCAGTTCTGCCAGGGTTTCTACATCAGCAACTCCAAACTTAAGGCAACTTTCATATCCTTGAAAATGTTCCACTTGACCAAATATACAGTCTACAGGCACATCTCACTTTTTTGTACTCCACAGATACTGTGTTTTTTACAAATTGAAGGTTTGTGGCAACCCCATGTCAAGCAAGTCTATTGGCACAATTTTTTCAATAGAATTTGCTTACTTTGTGTCACATTTTGGTAAATCTTGCTGGTTTGACCTCACCAGACCACTAAAACTTACTTCGTATCGGCAATAAGGCTGATTCCTAGAGAGATCATACCAGCCATGACATTTCCTTGAGCTAACATCTAACCTAGAACAAGGCTGACAGTGAAGAAGCTGCAGAAGTTTGAAGATCCAATGACTTCAAGTCCTAGGAGAACAGCTCAGGGCACAGAGTCATAAAGAAAACACGACACACCAGCTGGTGGTCACCTAGGTCGGTCACACCATCCTTCAGTAACTATGCATGGAGGAAATGAGTATCAACCTCACCTTCATTTTGAAAAAAGTGGGCAGATGTCATAATGTCTGTTTCACATGTATTTCCTTGAAATAATCTTGAGAAGTAGAAAATATTACCTGCCTCAGACATCACTGTACCCATTTTGAGAGATATGGACACTGAGGCCCAGGGAGATTAAATGACTCTCCAAGAAGGTCTCACAACGAGGTAATGAAAGGACAGCTCCCTGGGCCTCAGACACAGCCACGGCTGCCAGACTCTGCTCTGTGCAAGGGTACAGTGTTTGTGGGCAGTGAGGAGCTTTCAAAGCTTGGTGAGAACTTTTCACAGACACTGATCGGAGGTTGTATGAAAGCTGCCAGAGGGTGATGGATGATAAGTCATGGGAATTGTGGAAAAAGACACCTCCAGTCCCTCCCTGAATGTTCCTCCCACCCCTAGGGGTGCCACGGCCTCTGCCTCTACTGGCTTCCTTGCTACTCATGATTATGGTCAATGCAGGGCACTGCCACCAAACACAAGCCCTTCTAGTGACTGGGGATAATGGACATCTGTTTGTGGCTACATATATGAGAACATGTAGCCAGGAGCCCCAGCATGCCGAGCTGGTCTCTGGAAAGAGAGTCAGGCAATTACAAAGGTTCTAATCTCAGAGCAAAACTAGGCAAAAGCCAGAAGACTTGCATGACAAAAGGGCATAAACTTCCCCAGGGGATCTTCTCAATCCAGGGATCAAACCCGGGTCTCCAGCAGCGCAGGTGGATTCTTTACCAACTGGGCCACAAGGGAAGCCCAAGAATACTGGAGTGGGTAGCCTATCCCTTCTCCAGCAGATCTTCCTGACCCAGGAATTCAACCGGGGTCTCCTGCATTGGCAGGCGGATTCTGAGCTATCAGGAAAGCCCCCCCCCCGACTCCGCCCCAAACAGATATACACCCGGCAACAACTGAACAGAGAGCAACGTCTGAGTAAGTAGGTCAATGCGACAGGAAAAGTGAGATGGGTTGGTGGGGAGTCAAGGAACACCATGGAATCAGGTTGGCAGTATTGCAGAAAGTTTACTGATTGGGGCCAGGCTAGATTGTCTTGGTTCAGCAGAAGAGGAAGTTTCTGAAACTGGAAGAACATGGATCATGGGGAGAAGAGTATGGCAAAGATCAAACACCATCATACCTCCCTACACAATCTCTGAGGATCTGAGATCACATTTAGACATGTGAGCACCAAAAGGAAAATGTACTCTAATCTAGCATAGAAATGCTAAAGCTTATTCTAATGATTAAGAAAGAACACAGGAGTGAAGTAAGGACTTGATTTGAAAGAGTCATTGCCTTGAACTTACTCCCCAGATTTGCTTTCTCCCTTCTTCTCCTCCTTGCCTTCCTTCCTCCTTCCCCTCTTCCTCCTTCCCTCTTCTCCTCCCTTCCTTCTTCCCTCACTCTCTCACTCTACTTTGTTCTTACTTGTGTCTCACTGCAAATCCAGGAGCTTGACTTTCCCTGTGAACCTTGCCAACGGGGAAACGCATTTTTGGCCTGGTGGGTCTCTAGACCAACTTTCTCCTCACATCTTCTTTTGAATTTCCCAGATGGCAGCAGTAGAAAGCTATCAGTCTCCAAAGTAGTCACAGGCTCTTGGCTTGTGAAGTGGAATTCAGTCATTCACGTACTCAGTCGATGTTGATTGAGAACCTACTTTGTACAGGGTATTGGGAACATGACCTTAATAAGTCATTGCAACTCCATATGGAGCTTATCCTGGAGGAGGAGACAGGGCACTGCATCGTTTTGGGCGGTGAAAGGGCTGTAGAGAAGCAGGGAATGGGGCTTAGGAAACAGGGTGAGAAGTTTAGAGAAGCTTGTCTGGGGAAGTGACCTTTGAGCTATGAATGGTCTTAAAGAAGAAAAGGAGGGAGGTCATGGGGACATGGAAAGATTGGGCAGAGACGGTTCCAATCAGAGAAAACAGAAGGTGCATAAGCCCCAAGGCAGAACGAAGTAAAATGACTTTTGCTAGGAACAGAAGAACACCTTTTACTAGGGACTGCCCTGAGAATACCAATTTCACATCACCAAAAACTTATTGGTTCTTTCTCTGCTTATATCATGAGGATAGGATATGAGAAATTAAATGCTTTAGGGTGGTAGGACCAAGGGAACGTTCCCAGGGAAGGTCATATAATCCTAGAGTTGGTTACACATATGAGTGACTTTTCGTTTCATTTGTCGTTGGGAAAAAAAAAGAAAACACATGAATTCTGACTTCTGCCATTTCTATTGTTTACAGTTCATACCCTTTATTACTTGTCCCATCCTTCTTAATCCAAGGTAAGCTTGGATCCCAGAGAATAAGTGACCACCAGACAGGGCGAATACATGTCTTATTACAATGTCACACCTGTGCACCTGTGTCCGTGAGGTTCCATGAGCCCCCTGTTCTGACTGGCTTATTTATAAGATCAACCAAGGGAAAAAAGAATGCCATGGAACAACAGGCAAATTACAGTGGCTGGTGGTATTTCTTTCTTGAAGAAAACAGGTATCATAGGATGGGGTAAAGAGTGAGGAATAGTGATCTTCATCTTCTCTGTATTTCCTTAGAGGAACAGAATTAGGAGCTGACATGTGGAAAAATCTCTGCTGAGAGCATGGACTCAATATGGATGGCATCTTTTATCATTCAAGGCCTGAAATGATCTAGTTCTCAGTAGAGAATCTGCAATTAAACACCTGGATTTTTCCTTCCTGTTCTACTTGGAAGGTTGTGGAGCTAAGAGGTGGATGCTGAACACACATCACAATTCCCTGGTGAAGCCATCGAAACCATCCATCTTCTTCATGCAGGCTGAGCACCAGTGAAGGAAAACACTGGTCCTGGCTCTGAGCTACAGGTTCAGAGCACTCGAGATCTGCCAACTGACCCCAGCTAAGCAACTAAGCCGCTAACAGGGTCCTGCACTAATAGGTCCAGAGAAAGTCAACATTTTGCAAGTTAATAGGGGTGATGTGTTATATTTTTTTTTAGGAAAGGTGGTGGATGCAGGCATAAAAAAGATCACAGAGGAACCCAACAAGTGGTGGTGTAGAGGAGTGGGGATCTAAGGGTTCCCATGGGGTCTTCTGATCCTTGATAGTCAACTTGAACGACCATTCTGAGGTTCACTGTTCAGGGAGCAAAGTGTGCATGAGCCAAGAAAAAGTCCATACAGGAAAGATCTAGAGGTGAGGAAAAGCAGGAGCTGTGAAAAAGGGAAGCCCAACATGTGGAAATACTCATCTCACAGATTCCTTTAGGAGGTGTTCAAAATGTTTAATAGCTTCTTGGCTTGGGTCTAACCAATCACAAGGGCTGCCAGCTGTAAACTGCCAGGGCTATACCCATGCTTAACCGGAAGAATTTCAGACCTGTATGAATGCTTTACTCACCTTTTGGTATGTACAATATACCTTACAGGTTTTGAAAGAAAAAAATCCTTAGAGGTTTGTTCTGAGCTGTCAGAACCTCCTAGTCCATAGATTCTACAAAGACTGTCCCTGTATTTTATTGAATTGCTGACCTTACCTTTCTTATGCTACTCTGCACTAGAAGAATAAGAGCCTTGTTTAGTTTGAATCTCACACAGGGAAGTGGCTTTAGCAGTCAGCCAAACCCAAGTTCAAATCCTGCCTTTGCAATTATTATTCTTGGCTAAATACATAATCTTTCAAAGACTCCATTTTTTAAAATCTACAAAAAGGGATGCTATTCTTCAAGCACAGGATTTTTGCAAGGATTAAAATGGGGTTTCCTAGGTAAGTGCTCCAGATGGCGTCAGCTCTTAGGAGGCTTTCCCAGTGGTACCTCTGATAATCGGAATTTATTGTAATTCCAATAAGGGCTACTTGGTAATTAGGCATTTTTATATATGGAATAGTGGGTTTGGAGGTAAAATAATAGTCCAGACAAACAGCAGAATAAGAAGTATGAATGTGCCAGAATACAGGGTTTTCTAAAACATTAAAAGTGATCACAACAAAAATATCACAACTGAAATACCCATTACAGCACATTCTTACATATCATGAGACAGGCCACTTAATAAATTCCATTTCTGTTATTCTGATTTGAGTAACCATATTTATATAAAAACAGTTAAATTGGATTTAAGAATATTTCACAGTTGAGTTTTCACTGAACCAGCCACATTCCCTGCACACAATTCCTTTAAATGATCAAATTTTACTGCATACGGGAGACCAATTGTTACAAAACGTTATACATCTGTAAAGCACTTTCACATACCTTATCCCACTTAATTCACAAAGCTGGTATCCACCAATGGGGAAATACTTATCAGAAACTCCAAGACCAGTCTAGTGCTTCAGTTTAAAAACAAAGTTCAAGAGATGCCCTGCTCCTGCCCCCTCCCCTGACTCAAGTTGTTCTAGCTCACCCTTCTACTTTCTTGTCTCTGTGGAGAAGGAGATACTAGGGGCAGAAGGAAGGAAGTGAGCATAGGGCAGCTCACGAAATGGAAGCAGAAGAGTTGGACGCTGGGGAGGGGTGGGTGGGCACACAGCACAGAGTGCCTGCTCAGAGTATAACACCAAAAGACCAACTACCTGCCTCAAAGCACAGGCAGGCCCTGAGGCTTGACTCAGCTACTGTGGTCCCAATTTTTGGCCATGCATCACCAAGTTTAACCAAAGATTACAGCGTAGATCTCATCCAGCAAGAGTGGAAGGTGGCCCTGCTTCAATTTGAAATAAAACTGTTAACATTTCTTCTAGAGAGAAGGAGTTCCATCCTCACCACCTAACTGGGGGTTTTAGCTTCCAAATCCTAAAGAAGAGCAGGGGAACAATTGCTGGGTGACTGTTGTCATAGTGTATGTAGGGTGTGTGTGTGGTGTGGCCCCACCATATCCCCCAACAATTCAATCTGAAAGAGCCCTCACGTTCAAGATTAAGGTAGAGCTGTTTGCAGAAGAGCCAGAATTCCAGGGGCTTAGGGAACTTGGTGAATAGCCACCCCTGGAAACAGCAGGTGGGCAAGGAAGTCAGTTACTGGAGTGTTGTGTGGGGAGAGGGGAGGAGTTTATTCAGATGAACTAATCAATAAACACAGGGCTCTGTGCTGACCAGGGGCAAGCCTCTGAAAGTATTAAGTCGGCTTCTTTTCGGAGAGCACCATTCTTGGGTAAAGAGGACCCAGGGATGATAATACGGCTCTTTAGACACAAAAACCTGGAAGAACTTAAACTGGCAAAATTGAAGAGATGTCTTCAGACAAAAGAACTGCAATAGTTCTCAGATCTCCCCAAGACATAGGGTACTAGGTTTATGTCCAAGTACCCCCCACGTCCAAATGACAAAGGTTTCTAAGCCAGACTGGCAAGGTGGACTAAGCAATCAAAATGTAGTTCTTGAATCATGTGGGAGCTCCTTAAACCCCAGACCATAATCAGACTCTGACTTTTCACAGACCCTCTAGATGATGTGATGGACTGGCCCAAGCCTTCCCCAGCCCCCCAGAGAGATCTAGGATATTCAGGAGCCTATGCCATTGGCGGGACCCCCAGCTACACATCAGGCTGCTAGCCAGCTTGAATCCTCCCTGACCATCCTTCAGAGTGACCGATTTTACTTGGGCATCTTTGATTTCCTGGTGAAGACTAACCCTGATGGGTCTGGGATCAGTATTTTTTCTCCTATGATTCAAAGCTAAATCCATCTTTTTACAAGATGAAAAGGGAATGGGGCTGGGGAGGCTGCACATCATCTTGGTATGCAGTCTGTTTTGTGCTCATGAAAGAAAACTGACCTCAAACTCCCTAAGGATAATGCAAAAATAAACCTTCTGCTGACCTCCTGTACATAGAAGCAGCCTGGCCCTGTTGAGTGCCTCGCACTTCCAAAGGGGTGAGAAAACCGCAGAATGAAAGGCTGAGGACAGCCCCAACACAGGCAGCCAGCTGTGGGGAGCTAAGAAACCTCGGTCAATCGGGTCCTCACGAGGCAAGCCCAGCAAGGCAGCTACATCTGTCTGTCTGTCCTTCAGAGGGGCTGCGGTACTCACGGGCAGTTCGGATGGTGCTGCTGGGCTGACTTCGAGGGCTGGAACCATGCGGATTCACGGCCCTCACAGCAAACTGGTAGTTGGTATCAGGATCAAGGCCCTTGATAACCATGGAATCCATCTGGATCTGTTCTCGGATTGAGGTCCAACTCTTGTCGAAATCTGGCCTTTATTGATTAATAAAAAAGAAAAGCAGAATGAAAAACAGTAGTTTAGGAACAGCAGAAAAAATGGAAGCTTGCTGGCTATGCAAACTAACAGTGTTTGAACACTGGAAGCAAGACTTATAAGTAAACATTTCCTACTGAAAAGTCATCTCGATTTGACATCACAGGTGAAAATTTGCAGGTCCTTGCTGATAAATGAAGCAGATCATTTTTAGGGCCAGTGTTCAGTGCTGTTTCAAGACCATTGGCTTTTCCTCGCATGGCCTTGACTGTGGTGAAAAGATTCCCATATAGGAGTTCATTTTCAAGGACTCTGCCTGCCAGATGTTTCATAAACAAGCCTTCCCCTGACAGTCCCTATTCCCAGGGGTCAGGAGAGCACAGATTCTATCTATTCACAATCTGTTCGCAAAATAAACAAATATAAATTTTTAGGGCAACTAGTTGTATGAACTTCCATGGGAAAACCCAAGAAGACTCTGTTCACAGCCATTCTTACTCTTCATAAAATGGCACAACTGTGCCAACTTGCTGAACGTTCACATGTCCTTCTGAGAACCCTACAGAGAGTGCAGACCTTGACTTAGAGCTTCCACCTAAGGGACAACATACAGGGGTTAAGAGAACAAATTCTGGAGCTAGACTGAGCCATTCAAATCCTGCCTCTATTGATCACTAGCTGCTATTTCGCCTCTTTAAGTCTCTAGTTTCTCATCTGTAAAATGGGGTGATAAAAGTACCTACTTAAGAGGGCCGTCTTAAAGGAGAAATGAGCTCTTTATCCTCAGCAACAGTGCCTGGCACTGTAACCGAGCAGGACCCTATGGGACCTTCCCAGTACAAGACCCCCCAGTTCCCAATGTTCTCAGCCTGCCTTCTGGCTGTAGAAAAACTCTGTGTGTGTGTTCAATTGCTAGTTGTGTCTGGTTCTTGGTAACTCCAAGGACTGTAGCTCACCATGCTCCTCTGTCCATGGAATTTTCCAGACAAGAATACTGGAGTGAGTTGCCATTTCCTCCTCCAGGGGATCTCCCTGACCCAAGGATCGAACCTGCGTCTCCTGCCTAAATCTCCTGCATTGGCAGACAGATTGTTTACCATTTGAGACACCTGGGAAGCCCAGAAAAATTTTAGTCAAAGAATAAATGTAATCAGAGAAGTGAGAAAATGCAGAAAGAAAGAAAGAAAGAACAAGAAACAAGATAAAATAATAGTAGCTAAGCCCTTAAAAAAAGTCAAGGAATTTTAGTTCCCTCTCAAGGGCTTCCCTGGTGGCTCAGCTGGTAAAGAATCCACCTGCAATGTTGGAGACCTGGGTTGATTCCTGGGTTGAAAAGATCACCTGGAGAAGGGAACAGCTACCCACTCCAGTATTCTGGCCTGGAGAATTCCATGGACCATATAGTCCATGGGGTTGCAAAGAGTTGGACATGACTGAGCAACTTTTACTTCACTTCACTTCAGGGGCTGTAGATAATATCCTGAGCCATGTCCTTTGAGCTGTTTTGCAGCAACTGAAACTCCCACCAGGCGAAGATGTTAACTGTATGCTGCCCACAAGCACACAGATCCCAGGCCATTTGGAACCAGAAGGTTGATGATATTGACTCCTGATTACCTCACCACCAACCAATCAGAAGAATGTCCAGGAGCTGGTCACACAACCTACAACCCATTCCCACACATGTTTAAAAACCTTTTCCTGATAGTCTTCAGGACTTTAAAACACTAGCTACCCTGGATGCCTTGATTTGCTCCTGAAACAAACATTGCACTTCCCTTCACCACAAGCCAGTATCAGTGGATTGGCTTTACTGAGCCAACAAGAGGACCCAAGTGTGGTTTGGTAACATCATCACATAGTAAACGCTCAGCATGGATTAGCATTATGTAAGGGATGTGCCCAGCTCACAGAGCTGACAGGCAACCCTGGGCCACCTGCTTACTCTATATACCTGTGAACTTCAATGCAGAAGGACTAGCCAAGGTGGCTAATCAGTGCCTGAAATGCAGCTCATCTGAATTGGGAAGTGCTATGAGTGCGAAATGGACAATGGATTCTTTTAAGTGTAAAATATTTCATTCATATTTATATAGATTATGTGTTGAAATGATAATATTTTAGATTCAGTGGGTTAAAAAATACATTATTGAAATTAATTTCCTTTGTTTCTTACTACTTTTAAATGACCATATTAAAAAACGTAAAATTCCGTATAGGCTTGCACTTTCTAACGGACAGTGCTGTTCTATATGGGCTTCCTAGTTGGAGGGAGAAAGGAGAGCTTTTCAGCTAGTGAGAACTGCAAAATAAAATTTGGGAATATTTGCGCATGGTTGAGGGACAGTGCAAATGGCCTAACTGGAATGGAGGATTTTTATTAATAACTAACAATAACTATCATTTATCATGTTCTTATGAAGTATCAAGTATTTTTCTAATGTTTTAACTCATTTACTTCTCAAAATTACCCTATGAAGTAGGTATTAAAATTAAACATCCCCACTTTCTTTGAAGAGGAAATTAAGCACAGAATGGATAAGTAACTTTCCTGAGGTCACACAGCTGATAAACGTGAGGCCTACTTGGGTTGATGGGGGAAGATTAGACTGAGATCTTTGATGTTGAATGAAAAATGGGGTGATAGTGGTTGCAGGGGTTAGTCTCCATCTTAGTTTGCTCCCTGACCAACTTCTCAGCTCTTGAATTGTTAAACACTTCTGCTCACAGATGTCTAGAGCAATGTGTGTGTGCGTGCGTGCATGAGTGCATGTTCATGCTCAGCTGTGTCCCACTCTTTGCAACCCCATGGACTGTAGCCCACCAGGCTCCTATGTCCATGGGACCTCTCAGGCAAGAATACTGGAGTGGGTTGCCATTTCCTTCTTGAGGGGATCTTCCCAACCCAGGGATCGAACCCGCATTGGAATACTCATCTCCTGTGTCTCCTGCATTGGCAGGCAGATTCTTTACCACTGCACCACTCGGGAAGTCCCATTTAGAGGACGGCAGGAAGCAAAAAGATTGACATCTGTCCTTTACGAACAACTTAATAGGCAAGCAAATAAACGCTCATTTTGATGAAAGGAGATGCGTGGACAGGGCATGGATTTCTCTAACATGTGCTCTCCTTGCTTTTCATTAGCAAGAATTGATGAGAGACAGTCCTAAAGAGAGAGGAGTCCTAAAGCCCGGTAAAAGTTGCTTCCATGGGCTAACTGTGCTGATGAGGAGCTTATGGGACTCATATCTCACAAGAATTCACGTGTTTGGAGAAGCAGAGGTCGCGGGGATGGCCACTGGAGGAAGTAGGGCTCATTTCTCTTTCGACTTTCCTTTCCCTAAAGATGGACTTCTCATGTAAACAAACTCTGCCATTGAAGAGAAAACCTTAGTGACTGGAAGGAAACACATTTACAAACTCTAATTAAAACAAAATCACTTCGCAGAGGAAAGTCATAGGGGATACCCAACAGTAAAGTCAGGAAAGATGTGATCTTTAGATAAAACTCTTCTGTTATCCTTTGCTAAGCTTCCCTTGTGACATTTATAGAGGAAAGGACCTGCAGCTGCGCTCAAAATGTGTCATTGTCCACCCAGGGCTACCTGCAAATATCTGCAACAATCTTCATCGTTCAACAGTTTCCCAGCTCCCCCAGCAAGAGACTATTTTGTATTTGTTCATTTAATGCAAGAAATAAAGTCATATTTTCAGTGAATAAGAGATTGACATTATTAACATTTCATCTCATTGTATACACTGAGAGCAAAGCTCACGTAGATTGAATAGCAGTTCAAAACATTTTGCCTCTGACTTTGTCATGAGTTTTGCATTTAAATGTTTGTAGAGTCTCTAGGCGTACAAAAGTGCAAAGGTGAGGCTGAGAGAGAGAATCAGGTTAAAGTATTGTCTTAGTGCATCCTCAAAGAATAGCTTTATCTTTTTTCCACTAAGTAAAATCATTGTATTCTAACTACAAAGTTGCCGGTCGAATCACCATAGCAACGTCAGCCTGCCGATTTCCCCAATCAGGAAAAGGCTAGAGGGGAAGATGCAGACTAAGACAAGTGCTGCCATCCCAGGTAAAGATGGCTAGCCACGAGCAAAGCAGGCACTTAAACACTTTCCCAAAGAGTGGGAAGGGTTGGATTGTGCATCCTCTATCTCAGGAGGCCAGTAGGACAACTTTGGGAGCTGGTTGGGCAGCGGAAGTCAGAGGGAACAGATACAAGTCTGTCAGCAGCGACTATTCAAAACCCAGTTAGCTGATTCAAGTAATCAAGACTCACTCACTGTTTGGGTAGGAAGAAGCATCGCCATTGGCAATGGTAGCATCAGGCTGGTTATCAGGAATCTTAGAGACTGCTTGGTCCCAGTGCCTAAGGGTTCTCAAAATTACATGCAAGATTCTATGTGTGAACATCGTTTCATTTTCCTAAGTAAAGGGTCCTCAGTCTCTTATCAGGTTCTCAAGTATAATCATGATCCCCCAAATTTTAGAAGTCACTGTCTAGTCCAGTCTCTCATTCTACCCGTGTGGATACTGATGGAAAATAATTTATCCAAGGTCATAAAACCACAGGGTGGTATATATTTCTGTTTTATTTCCTTTCTTTGGCATTTTGACCACCTTGACTATTGCCAAGTTCACCCTTAGTGGGCAATCATTTTTCTTGGGATCATCAAACCCAGTGGGTGGCTGCCTTGGGCTACTCACTTGGCAAGTGATTAATGATTATCAGCCACGCATCCATCAAGGAAGCTATATTCTGGGAGGCTCTAAGGAACTATAAACACAGTTCCATTTTCAGAGTTTATAATCTAATTGGCAGATAATACATTTAAGGACCAGCAGGAAGCCAGTGCAAAGGCACCTATTTTGAGAGCCGTATTTTTGAATGGGTCAATGTGAACTGACATCCTGGGGAAACAATACAAGACTAGGAAGAATTTAAGCTAGATTTCAAATATATTTGGGTTCTGGTAACTGAAAAGGAATAGAACATCTCTGGGTGCAGTAATAGTTCTATGTATGGTGTGGATAAAATTAGCACCAGCTACATGAAAATACACTGTGGGATATTCAAGGACAATAAATAATATGGGTCCCTAATATGAGTGATCAATTAATCTATATGAAAGATGGGTATAATATATAAAAACATTAGCCGTAAATAACTAGGTAAGTGAACATATGGCACCTCTCTGCATATCACACATAGTCAAAGCTTTCCTTATCAGTCTACCAATCTGTCAGGTTACCCAGTGATCCTCACTTGCTCCCATTAATCTAGCTACCCATTGGGTTTATTCCCAAATTTATTTATGACTTTTGTGTTTGTTATTGTAATTATGTCGTTTAATGCAATATTATATAAACTAGTGAATATGAGTAAAAAATATAGGTGATAGTTATGTTAATGCTTTTGAAAGACTTGGTAAAGCTGAGCCATTAAAATACAACTGCCTTTGAACTCAGTGAAAGCAACACAACTATAAAACAGTGAAAAGATTATAAAATTCCAGAAGAATTTGCAATCAGGTAACTTTAGAAGTGACTCTAAAATTTTAACTTGAAAATAATGTAAGTAGAAATTGTAGATGATACCTTATAAGTATGGTTAAAATGTCTATATTATCAAAAGTAATCTACACATTCAATGCTGCTGCTGCTGCTGCTGCTGCTGCTGCTAAGTCGCTTCAGTCGTGTCCGACTCTGCGTGACCCCATAGACGGCACCCCACCAGGCTCCTCTGTCCCTGGGATTCTCCAGGCAAGAATACTGGAGTGTATTGCCATTTCCTTCTCCAATGCATGCATGCAAGCTAAGTTGCTTCAGTCGTGTCTGACTCTGTGTGACCCTATGGACAGCAGCCCACCAGCCTCCTCTGTCCACAGGATTCTCCAGGCAAGAATACTGGAGTGGGACACATTCAACGCAATCCCTATTAAAATTCCAATGCCATTTTCACAGAAATAGAAAAAAAAAATAGCAGCAAACCAAATTTGATAGCACATTAAAAGGATCTTACATGATCGAGGGGAATTTATCCCTGGGATGAAAGAATGGTTCATTGTAAGCAAATCAGGAAGTCTGATACACCACATATTAAAAAGCGGAGACATTACTTTGTCAACAAAAGGTCTGTCCAGTCAAGGCTATAATTTTTCCAGTAGTCATGTATGGATGTGAGAGTTGGACTATAAAGAAAGCTGAGTGCAGAAGAACTGATGTTTTTGAACTGTGGTGTTGGAGAAGACTCTTGAGAGTCCCTTGGACTGCAAGGAGATCCAACCAGTCCATCCTAAAGGACATCAGTCCTGGGTGTTCATTGGAAGGACTGATGTTAAAGCTGAAACTCCAATATTTTGGCCACCTAATGCAAAGAGCTGACTCATTTGAAAAGACCCTGATGTTGGGAGCAGGAGGAGACGGGGACAACAGAGAATGAGACAACCGACTCAATGGACATGAGTTTGGGTAAACTCTGTCAGTTGGTGATGGACAGGGAGGCCTGGCGTGCTGCAGTTCATGGGGTCACAAAGAGTCGGACACGACTGAGCAACTGAACTGAACTAATACACCACGTTAACAGAACGAAGGAGAAAAACAGATGACCGTCTCAATAAATGCAGAGAAAGCATTTGACAAAATTCTACATACTTCATGGTAAAAACTCTCAACAAGTTATGTACAGAAGGAATTTACCTCAACATAAGGGCCAAGAGTTTCCCTAGTGGCTCAGTGGTAAAGAATCCGTCTGCCAATGCAGGAGATATTGGCTCAATCCCTGGGTGGGGAAGATCCCCTGAAAGGAATGGCAACCTACTCCAGTATTCTTCCCTGGGAAATCCCATGGACAGAGGAGCCTGGTGGGCTACAGTCCATTGGGTCACAAAGAGTCAGACACGACTCAGTGACTAAAACAACAACAATAAAGGCCATTCGTGACAAACCCACAGCTAACGTCATACTCAGCCGTCAAAAGCTAAACAATTTTCGTCTAAGATCAGTAACAGGCTGAACAAAGGTGCCCACCCTGACCATTTCTATGAAACTAGTACTAGAAGTTCTAACCAGGGCAGTTACACAAGAAAAAGAAATAAAAGCCATCCAGATTGGAAAGGAAGAAGCTAAACTGTCTCTGTTTATAGATGACATGGTATCATACAAAGGAAACCTTAAACATTTCACCCAGAACAATGAACAAATTCAGTAAAGTTGCAAGATACAAAAAAATACAAAAATCAGTTCTGTTTCTATACACTAACCAACTATCTGAAAAAGAAGAGCTTTAGGAAATGTAAATAGTTGCTTGGAACATGGCCTCATAAGACATTCACGACAAAACAAAAATTCAAGACGATCTCGTGTGCAGAAACAAAAGTGCAAAGCCACCTCAAATGATAAATGTAAAATCTTACATTCGGGTTTTTCTTTCTAGAAAGCAAATGGCACAGATATATGGTGGAGAAAACCCAGTGTGACAAAGATCTATGGGGAAGCAGGGGATACTGATCACACACTCAACATGAATTCTCTGGACAACCTGCTGTTGAAAAGGTCCAGCGTTCATATCCTGGGAAATAATGGCTTTCTAGGTTGATTACTTGGCAGAAGTGCCCTAGACCCATCTCCACTGAGGCAGAATGCAAAGGACTGGTTATTGTCTGGCTTGAGTTAGAGAGAATACAGTGAACATAGGCTCGTGTCTTCAGATGAGAGATAAGATGGTCAAATGGAGATGGTGAAAATGCCTTCAGTGTTTTTCATATCAGAATAGGAGACCCAATAATTCCTTACAAGGAGACCAATGGCAGTGCCTTATAAAGAAGACCCCCTAGACGGCAATTAAGAATGGTTGACAACGAAGTCAACCGCATAGAGGGCTGAGCTCTGCACTGGTGGGTGTCCTGAAGCAGAGGTTGGGTGCCCATCAGCAGAAATGTAACCAGCTACTTTCTGAACACAGTCAGACGTTGGACTTCATTCAACATTTCTGACCTCAACTCACAGTAAGAAATACATTTTTGCAAAGCAAACCAATATACCTATTCATATACGTATACTATATGACTTATATGTGAGTACAAAGCTGAAAGGAAAATTTTAAGAAAAATTACTTATCCTTACTGTTATTCACTTTACTATTTTCTCTTCTTTTCCTTTCTCTCTTTTTTTAATGCTGGTAAGATCCCACTAAGGGCTTCCCAGGTGGAGCTAGTGGTAAAGAACTTGCCTTTCAACGCAGAAGATGTAAGAGACCTGGGTTCAATCCATGGGTAGGGGTGATCCCTGGAGGAGGGCACAACAATCCCTCCAGTATTTGCCTGGAGAATCCAATGGACAGAGGAGCCTGGCAGGTTACAGTCAATGCGGTCACACAGAGTCTGACACGACCGCAGAAACTTAGCGCGGTACAGCATGCATGCTCTAGATACAGCACTCTTTACGGCACTGCTTTTCAACATTTTTGAATGATCCACAGTGAGACACACTGAACACTGTGAAACAACACAACTGAAACACGTTTCACAAAATAATTCTTACTTTTTTATGTGCGATGCCCTCTGATATTTTCTTTTCTGTTCCACTTTACTTTCGAAAAACTGTTGGTCAGGACACTTTCAACTGATTTCTCTGCCTTCTAATGAGTCCATGGGTTGAGAACCCCTTCTCCAGAAAGTTTGAGCTGAGATGAGGAGTGACATTCAAGCATGCTACAGACATTAACTAGGAAATAGGACTAGGGATGGTTAAATGCTAAGAAATGCTTAGGTTAAATGCTAAGAAAATTCTTTTGAGAGTGGAATTTGTTGGAGCAGAAAACAGCCCTCTAGGGGATTCATAGAACATCCAGAGTGGCCTTGATGGCAGAGGCCACTCTTCGGGGCCTGAGATAGAGTGGACCAAAAGCCTAATTACAGTACAATCCAAGATACATGTGTCCTCCTTCCCTCAATATGGGACCTAGCATTCCATGATTTAATGTTTACTGAAGGACCCTGGATTATTTGGAAGCTCCTTCCTTCAATATTTTCTTTCATGTTATTCCTTCCAAGCATCATTTCCAAAAGAGAATTGAAATGATTCTTCTCTGGACTCTCTCACCTCTTAAATCTGATTCTACCATTATACTGAATATATTACCTTCTAATGTAATTTTATATTTCTGTCTTCCCTAGTAGGCTGTGAGCTCATTAACATGCTTATTGTCTTATTCATTTCTGTGATCCCTGGAATGTCTGCATGATCTTTCAAAATGCAAATTCTATCAGTCCCTTTCCCACTTGACATTTCCCATAGCTCCCTATTCCCTTCAGGACGAACATGAGATCCTTTATAAAGCCTTTCCTGCTCCAAACCTCACTTACCTACCCAGGCTTCTCTCTCACCACACAGAGCTCCAGGCTTCTAAGCAAGTCCAAGAACATTTTCCTTTTGCCTCCAAGACACTGCTAGAGTAGTTTCTTCTAGCCTGAGCTGTGGCACACTGCTTTCTCTCTCCCCTGTGCCTGATTATCACTGATGTATCCTTCTTGGCTCCTTTAAGAAGCCTTCCCAGATTCCTTCAGGAATCTGGGTTAAATGTCAAAGTTGTGTTCCCCTAGGCCCTTGGACCTCCACCCCTGCCCACAACACTCACCACTCTGGACTCTGCTCCTCTGCCTTCCCCACTGGACTGCTCCAGCAAAGGTAGTAGCCGATTCACCCCAAAATCTCTTGCACATGCTTTGCACACGGAGGATACTCAATATGTACATGTTTGGATGAATGTGTGCACATAAGGATGAACTGAACTGAACTGAAATATCTTCAGGCTTGGACATTGGGAATAACATGATGCCCTAAACCAGAGGGTGGCAAACTTCAGCTGGCTGTCAGTTCTTATAAAGTTTTATTGAAACACAACCACACCCATTTGTCTAGGTGTTATCTATGGCTGTATTCCTGCTACAAAGGAAGAGTTCAATAGCTGAGACAAAGACCATACAGCTGCCAAAGCACAAAATATTTACTACCTGGCCCTGTAGAGTTTGTCAACCCTTGGTCTAAGACAACAGTCTTTAACTTTGTTTGTGCTACTTTAACTATCTGTAGAAGCCTAGTATCCCTTTTTAGAATAATAACTTTAAATGTATAAAATGCATAGGATTACCAAGGAAACCTATACCAGATTAAATATACTAGAAACAATGACCAAAACAAGAATAAAATTATGATAAGTCAATATACGTATCATTATACTTCTTCATCAATGCAGCAAATAATACCTAGATATGGATTCATTAACTATAATAATTTCATCGTAGTAATATGCATAAATGGAACTTTGAGATATATGCAAGAATTGTAACGGGATAAGAAAATATCCCTAAAGATGACAAAGGCATAGGAATTGCTAATGCCACTGCAGTTGACTACATTTGTATTTGAATAAATTGAATTTCAGCTGGTAAAGCTAAGGATGAATTTTTGTCCAATCAAAGTTCAGGGACCCCTGGCCTTCTATCCATGAACCCTCTGGGGGTACACAGACTGCAGGTTAAGCGCCCTGCTTTAAGATCCCATAGATTATCCAGAATGAACACAAAGGAGTGAAAGAAAACCTCGCGCTCAGGAAGGTCTCTAAGTCTCTCAATTTTACAGACTTGGTTTTAGGTAGGATTTGCTCTACATTAAAATGAACTGCAGAGGAAGTCCAAAACTCCTAAGTAATCACAGTCAAGGGAAAAAAAAAAAAAAGATGTATTATTTGACCTTCCGCTTTCTTCATTTATGAATTGGTTCAACCCAACCAAACGACAAACAGATGGATAGAATGGAGTAATGCTAAACTCAGCTGGCAATCTGTCCCTGGAGGGGCAACTAGAGAGCTCACTTTCATTTACAGTTTACAAATGACTCCCAATGCTGGTATGCAAGAATTCGATTTGTGTCACCTCCCATCAATCTGACCTGGGATTACATCAGGAAAGCTCACGGTAGGAGGCACTGAAGCTTTAAGCGATCAATTTGTAGAACTGTAGGTGAAACTTCTGCAAAAACATTCAGAATCGCCCTTCCTTTTGAGCCTGAGTGGAGAAACTTGATGGCTATCAGAATTTCTAGGACGAGGCACCACTCTGGAAGGTGGTTCTGAGATTTTCAATTTGGAAACTAAAGGTAAAAAAGGAGTTTTTCACAAACCACCACTTGTTAACATGAAATGTTAGGTGACAGCCAAACAAGCCTATTCTTGCTTATTTCTACTTCTACTGTTGACGGCAAGAAAGGTTCATAATTAGCACAACTTTCTTAATACTTTCGTGACAAGAAAGGGAGTTTTTTGTTGTTGTTGTTTCCTATTCTCTCCAAAATTAATTAATTGTGTAAGGACAATTCTTTAAATATATCAGGTTTATACTTTTGGGGGCAGGAAAACCAACACAGAGCTACATCACTGTTAAATGTTACAGACATTTGCCCAGTTATTGCTATAAACTCTAGTAAAACACTATGAAACAAGTTGGCAACTGGCAATTCACTTGCCTGTTATAAAGTCTCCAAAATACAAGTTATCATTCAATATGAAATAAGATCACAATGGGAGCCTTCAAGTTAGTCTTATACATTAGGTAATATCTGAAGTGTTACCACATACCGCTATCCCTTTTATGATGAGAAAACAAAAGCAATGAACAGCTTTGGATTGGGGGGAAGGAGAGGAGACATGCATGCAGATCCAGTTTGGGTTTTGTCTATTTTTTTTTTTCTATATATGTTGGTTACTGTTGTGGCCTTGGAAATTATTGCTAAAGGATTCAGTGAATCTCCTGTGACTACCGTGGCCATATGTTTCCATGTGGCTCAGGGCAAAGAAAAGAGCTGACATTTAAAAACATTCTTCCACAAGCCACTCTTCTAAATATTGTGCGTGCTCAGTCACTCAGTCTTGTCTGACTCCTTGTGACCCCGTGGACTGTAGCCCACCAGGCTGCTCTGTCCATGGAATTCTCCAGGCAAGAATACTGGAGTGGGTTGCCATTTCCTTCTCCAAGGGATCTTCCCTACCCAGGGATCGAACTTGCATCTCCTTCATTGGCAGGCAGATACGTTTACCACTGCACCACCTGGGAAGTAGACATCTATTTATCTTTACAACCCTCCTGAAGTATCCACAATTGTCATCCCTACTTTACAGCCAAGGCAAGTAAGGTTCAGAGGGTTAAGGATCTTGCTAAGGTGGCAGCTAGTTGTTGACAGTCTCTGGATTCAGTCCCATGACTGCCTATGTCCAAAGGTTCCCCAGCACCTGTGTGAAATGTGCTACATTTCCTCCATGCTAGGCATCTTATTCCAGAGCGGAGCAAGTCAAGATGTTACCTGCATGTCCTGGCAAGGAAGACAGAGACTGACCAAGTAATTAACAAGTGTGCTAAGTGTTGCTAGTAAATGTTGCAGGTACACCTAACCTAGTCTGAGGTGGGGGCAGGGATTCAGGCAAGGCTTCATAGAGGAAGTGGTACTTAAGCAGAGGAACTGAAGGATGAACAAGAGTTAGGTAAAGAAGCGGAAGAACCATCCTAGCAGAGGATAGCAAGCATAAAGACCTCTAGACAAGAAAGAACACGGCTATAAAGGAAAACAGAAAAGACCTACCATAAAAGCCTTACTAAGAATCGTTTGCACTGATTGAGCACTTACTGTATAACAAGTGCTGTTCTGTGCATTATGTATGCATTAACTCATTTAATCTCATAACAACTCTGTGAGGTAAGGAAATTATCTCCATTCTATCTGAGGCACGGAGAAGTTAAGTAATCTAACTAAAATCTTATGGTTTAAAAATGGTGGAGACGAGCGTTGGACAAGGAGGCAGGATCACAAGGACAGAAAATCAGAGTCATCAGATGTTAGAAGTCAAACTGTTCAGCATTATTTCACATGTAAGAAAGCTTAAAACTGGAATCAAGCCACTTGTCCCCAAGATCAGAGGCCAGCTCAGAACTGTGTCTTCTGATTCCACATGTGGACAAACTTGAACCCGAGAGATAATACCAAATACTGGACTGTAAGACTCAGTTCTGAATGGAACACTTCCTTAACCTTCAAAGTCGGTGACCTTGACCATGAGTCACACCATGTCATCCCTTAAAACTATTCAAGGAAAATCCATCAACCGTTCAACTTCTACTCTGAATCCCAAACTTGATCTTCATTTCAGGAACAGTCTTTGCAGGGCCTAAGAAGAAACTAATTAAATTCACTTGCTACTTATAGCCTGAGGAAATTGATGATGGGATGGAACGACAGATGATGACTTTTGACAAAAATATCAATTTGTAAAATAATTTTCAAAACCCACCCAGGTGTGCATGACCTTGAGATTCTCAAGTAAAACCAATATGTAGACATTACAATTAGTTTAAAAGCAGCTCTGCGTGAAGATGAATTTTGCAAGTCTTATTAGGGAAGGCATCTGCAAGGGACCAGGGAATTATTTAGGCAGAAAGGTATGAAAGAGAAAAGAGAGGCAGCACTTCTCTTTCATATTTATTAGTATTCCTGTCTTGGGTTGAGATTTAGAGATCATTTCTTGACCTGTGTCCCTAAAACACAGAGAAATGTTTTGAACTTTCACATGCACTCAAAATTAGCCTTAGTGGCCTTTTTACTGAAAATTACTGAAAAGAGTTTTAATCTGCCCTTTCTAACAGTGGACAGTGCAAAGCTCTGAAGCAATTTTAACCAATCAGGTTACACCTACAGAAAAAGCTACATAATGAGTCCCCTGCATACAAACCTACAAGTTGTAAACTTTCAAAATGTGAACATGGGTTCGCATGGCCAATCATGTAAGTTAGTTCACACGTCTGGTGTCACATGCATATATCCGGTACAAGTGGCTGTGTTTTTGTGTACTTTACTGCACGGTACTGTACAGGATACAGTACTACAGAATCTTTATTTCAAGCTCAGGATGTCCAGAAGCAAGCACAAAAGCAGTGGTGATGTAGCAGGTATGACTGTACTTTTCTAGGTACTGTACTGTAAGATTAAAAATGTTTTCTCTATTTTTTATTTGTTTTTTATATATTATTTTTGTGAAAAATGTTATAAACCTCTTATAGTGCAGTAATATAAAGCCAGCTGTGTTAGTTGGGTACCTAAGCTAACTTTGTTGGACATGAAAAAGATTGGATTTACGAACGCACACTCAGAACAGAACTGGTTCATATGTAGGGGACTTACTGTATAGGTAAGTTAAATAAAAACTATTTTTACCTTTAACCAACTTGATAGATAGCATTTATGGAACATGTTACCTCAATTGAAACTTCAAAGGACTATTTTTCCAGGCCTTTGGATTTTCATTGCCACCATAGTATAGGCTTTTTGCTTATGAGAAAAGCACTTACCCTAGGGAAATTCTTAGGCAGAATGAGGAAAGTTTCTCAGATATTTATAGCCAAAATATTTCAAAACATAGGTAGCTATATTTATGCTTGGTTCATATTTTAATGAACACTAAGATTGCTGCCCACAAAGAAATTTTCAGTATCGCTTTAGAAATAAAATACCTTTCCTATCTCAAATGCATGGTTTTTCTGTTCTAGAAAAGCAGGAGGAAAAAGTTTTAAAATCATTGCAAAATATGTTACAGCCTGCAGGCTTACTTAGAATTTGCCTCTTCAAATATTTTCTACACTGATTAAAAATTTAAAATCTACTGTAAATAAGGAAGCTGATGAATAGCCCCCAGAGCAACCTTGGGCGAGATTATGAAGATTACTCTCATCTGAAAGCTTCATCCTGCCTGAGTCAGAAACCAAACTTCATCTCTGATACTGAGAGGGTCTGTTTAAGGTGCTCATGTGTAGGTATCCTCCAATTTACAGGAGATAGAAGCTGGATGAGGAACAAAACTTTGCTTGGTCCTAAAGCCCATAACTTAAGAGAGCATCACAAATACATGAAATGTCCAAACGGAATTCTCCAGGCAAGAATACTGGATTGCCATTCCTTTCTCCAGGGGATCTTCCAGACCCAGGGATTGAACCCGAGTCTCCTGCATTGCAGGTAGATTCTTTACTGTCCAAGCCACCAGGGAAGCCCCCTTTCAGAGCATCACACATACATGAAGTGTCCATATATGAACAAAACTAGCAGAAAAGCAGTCAGTGGCCTATCTATAGTTTTTCAGGTTAATCTTTTATTAGCCAATTAAATATTTCCTCGGAAAATTTTTAGTCTATTTTGTAACATGCCTTTGATATCATTATCCTTGTTGAATAAGAACCACAACTGATGTATAAGCGCCTACCAAGACAGAGGACTGGAATCTCATCTTCCAGTGATAGAACTCAGGCAAGAACTTCACATTCAGGTGAAACCTGAGGATAACCACTGGCAATACACTGATTCTACAATTTCTTAGCCTTGGGCTGTCAAAAGCCTGCCTCTTGGGTATAAAATAAACTTTTTGGCTCACTAGAGACCTGTCACAGGTGTTTCTGTACACAGGAGGTATCTGGGCAAAAAAACCTCAATGTTAAGCATTAAACAGACCTCTCTGGGAAAAAAGAAAACTGAAGACCCCCAAAGTCTCTCTCACACTAACTGCAGTTTCTGATTGAGAGTCCAGGAAAGCTCTCTCTAAACACATATCCTCAGGCTCTCGACTGAAATGGGATAGAGTCTGAGATGTTTACAAATGAATGTGGGGATTTATTTTGCAGCCAAACTTTAAATGCACAACAAGCTGCGAGAGCTTTCTTTCTGCAATAACAGCAAACAGCAGCCTAAGATGAGGCTTCCCATTTCCTCAGCCAGCAGGGCTCCAGGCGGGCTGAGTCCACGCTTACCTCTCCAAAGGTGGATCACACACGCAAAGAGGGTGTAGGGCTCTGTGGAAAAAGCACTGGGCTGGAAATCAGGAGACCTGAAGTTTAATTTTCATTTTGTCCCTAACCAGTCATTTTACCTTGGCAAAGCAACTTAAGCAACTGAGTCCCAATTTCTTTCTTTGTGAAGGGGAAATAGTGGCATGGGGAAAAGGAAACAGATACAGAATGTCTACTATGAATAAACTTTTTGAAGACTATAAGCAACAATTCTTCAATGAGGGTCTCATTAGCTTAATACTACAGATGAGGAAATGGAGGTTCTGAGATAAACTAACTTGACTAAGAGTACGTATTCGGAAGAGATAACAGAAGCAGAATCCCTAGTATAGGAGCTGGAACCAGAAGCTAGCTTTCCTCATTCCATCATATTCCATTTGGAACTCTTCAGTTTGAACCTAGCTTTCCAGGATATTGTAAAGACATACTTGTTAAGATAAACATAAAAAAAAAAAAAATTTAACAGTTTGTTAAAATGGTATATACCTTTAAAATATTTATACACAGAATTTGGGGTCTGAGTCCCTCAAATGTTAGAGGTAATAACATTCTCAATGTTTAGATGCATCTTTTGCTGGAGAAGAATTATAATTGTTAAATGTAGGTACATAACACCCATATATACCTTACACTTGTTTAGATTTTTTGACATCTACGAAGTTCTTTCTCATATGTGAATTTACTTGGTCCTCCTCATGATGCACTATAAGGTGGGAAGAAGCTATCATCCATATTTATTTATCACCCATATTTACTTATCACCCATATAAGGACATCGTAGTCAATGCTTCTGGGGTCTGTGTCACCTGCCTTTGTTCTGATTCAGCAGCAGCTGCGATACAGAGTTTCCTGTGAGCCTAACTCGCCTCTCAAGGCCAGCATAGAAAAAAAGCATACACTGTGCTCACGTCACTGCTCCTTGGATCCCTAGACCTACCTCCTTAATCCACAGGCCAGCCAAGCCTGGAAGGGTGGGAACTTTGTTTTACCAGGGAAAAATGGCTCCTGTCTTTCTGATAAGCAAATTCAAGAGTAAATCTGTGCTCCAAAGAGAACTCCATGGAGTCAGACCCCTTTAGAAACCCCATTGCCTGTAGAAGAGACTTCTGTAACACAAGTCATATGTCCTCCATCCCCCTCCTGACTTTCTCATTCCCTCTTCCAAATAAGTCTATTTTTACCGAAGTCCTCTTAAAACATTCTCCTTTTGGAGACTTCAAACTGTAGAAGCCATCGTGTGTGGCTAAAGGAGGCGAAGTGACTTACACAGTGCCCCCTGCTGGTGGCAGAAGAGGCAGCAAGCACTCCCTTCCAGCTCTGGTTCTAAATCCATCCTTCATATTCTACTTTTCATTTGTTGGCACAGGTTGTTGTCCTTTAGTCCCTAAGTCATGTCCAACTCTATTGCAACCCCATGGGCTGTAGCCCACAAGGCTCCTCTGTCCATGGGATTTCCCAGGCAAGCATACTGGAGTGGGTTGCCATTTCCTTCTCCAGGGGATCTTTCCGACCAAGGGATCAAACATTCTTTACCACTAAACCACCTGGGAAGCCCACATACAGGTCAAGAAACTGTGATTTTCACCTTTTACCAATATGTCAGACTTAAATTTTTAAAAAACACAGGTTTTACCACAAAATAAACAGTAAATGATAGCCATCATTTTTGCTGGAAGTTACAGAGATGATCTGCTGGGCTACTATGAAAAACATTGCACATTTTTCAAAATTTGAAAGTATTACATTTTGCTTTGCTTGTGTTGGGCAAGTGAATTAGAAATTATAAGTTTCACTCTAAGTTTTACAGATGAGAAAGCTAAGTTGTAAGAACTTCTGTTGTCGTAGTTTTACTATTTGAACCAGGCTTAAAATCTTTCTACTCCAGGCACATTCCAGGCTTTGCCTACCAAATCTGTTCAACAGCAGGACTGTAGATTATCTTCAATGAAGGGCATTGGTCTGGAGCTTTGCTGAGAACATCTTTTATTTATTTTTAGATTTTCCCAGCATCTGTTCCTCCCTTTTCCATTAATTGCATAATTTTCCTTTAAGGATGCAACCTTAAGGAACCCTCAATTCATATACTTTAGATCTGAGTGACCCACCAGTCCTTAGTTCCAGAACTCAGAATTTAAGTACCTGGCTAATTAGGATACTTTTCTCCTTGGCCACTATGATTGGGACCGGAGCTTGGCCAACTAGAATAAACACTAAGGCTCTCATGGGTCCACTGAGAAAGACCCACTCTTCTCCAGTGCGGAGCCAGGCTAGTAGACAGCAAGCTTTCAGTGCCTGGTGGCCATCTTGCCACACTATTGGAAGAGCCTGAAAATAAAGCCAATAAAGGGGGAAACACTGCACAGAGACGGAGGGAGACAGACTGCTGATGTGACACGGAGTTCGTCTTCCTCGAATTTAGATTTGTCACAGGACTTGACCGTCACAGGGACCAGTACATTATGGTCTCATCTTTCAAGCTCCTGCCACTTACAGTTCAATAAGTCCCTCCCGAAATGAGCTCTGTACTCAAGCCTTAAAGAGACTCAGTGCAGGACTTCTCTGAAGAAACAAATATCTGTTTTCTACTACCAAAAAAATAGGCTAGGAAGTCAAGAAACGGAAGCAGAGCTAATAAAATCTTGGCAGAATCCTTTGTCCCAGCTTCAGAGAGCCTCGGGAATGAGGTGCTAAATAAGTCTCTTTATGAATCCATGAAGCAACTGGCCTCAGACGAACCCTGTCACTTTTAATGTAGAGAACACCAACTCCACAAACTTTGTTTTCCTTAGCTAGGTGCTCCATTCAAAATTCAGCTGCAACTAGAGCTCAAAGGAAGAGTCCTAGACGGGGAATTACTTTTGCTCATTGGTTGGTTGGGGTGTTCTGGTTTTTGTCTTTGCTTAAAATTGCACAGCAGCATTGAGAATCCATGTTTTTACACCTGTAAGTTCTTAGAAGAACTTCTAATCACTCTTCTGCCCTCTGATGAGCTGAATATGAGAGCTGGAGAAGTAGATGAGAGAAAAAAGCTGAAACCAAACCCAGAAACTTGCCCCACAGCAATATGGATGTAAAGCAAACAATGCCCTGCAGTTGCTTTTAAAGGTTTGTTTTTTTTTTTTCCTCTCCCTCGAGAAAGTCACCATCAAACATACACTTCAGTCATAATATTTCAGAGCCAGGGAGTTACGTTTTGAGCTTGAAATGCAGTGGTGAGCTTGAAAAACTTGTTGGCGGTGGTACCTCGGGAGTTTTCAGAGCCTAGGACAGTCTGACTGAGGCAGGGAAATGGGGAAGAGGTGAGTATAGATAGGTTTACCAGATGACCCACCATCAAAGAAGGCTAGAGACTGGTGTTGGCCCAAGTCAAGCCTCCAAGCCTTTGTCATTTCTTCAACACACATGCAATGGAGACTTCTACAGTGTTTGGAATACCTGAGGTCAATACATTTGGCTTCTGAACATGACACACATATTTACCTGGTGAATTCCACAGAATAGTACTGAATAGGAGAGCTTCCTTCACTCTCTCCAGGTTTCCAAGACAGGGCCACCTCGGAATCAGAAACCACAGTGACGTGCGGCTGCTGGGGTGCTGTTGGAGGCAGGCAGGAGTCTAGGCAGGACAGCAAACAACTGGAGTTGGCTGCAGTCTTTGCCGTTGGAGAGGTTTCATGTATCCAAAAAACACGTGCTTTCTACAACCTAAACATCTCTGTTCAGAACAGCCTCTCAAAGTCCAAACCAAAATAAGCATACACCCAAAAATCATAACTGGATTCTCCACTGGATTTGTATAAGGTTTATCAATAAGTGCTGATCTTCCCTTCCTCCCCAAGCCCCCCTGGCTGGAAATCCGACTAAATTAAATTATGTGCAGACTATTGACCCCAGGACACACAGTACTGTGTACCCTTTAAGACCTCTGTGTGCGTGTTGGAATTGATATTTACTTGAAAGTGAAAGCCACTCAGTCATGTCCAACTCTTTGCGACCCCATGAACTATACAGTCCATGGAATTCTCCAGGCCAGAATACTGGAGGGACGTAGCCTTTCCCTTCTCCAGGGGATCTTCCCAACCCAGGGATCGAAGCCAGGTCTCCTGAATTGCAGGCAGTTTCTTTATCAGCTGGGCCACAAGGGAAGCCCAAGAATACTGGAGTGGGTAGCCTACCCCTACTCCAGCAGATCTTCTCAACCCAGGAATTGAACTGGGGTCTCCTGCACTGCAGGCGGATTCTTTACTAACTGAGCTATCAGGGAAGCCCCTTGATATTTACTTATGAGGAAAATGAAATGCTTAATGTAATGGCACTTACTTTCCACTCTTCTGTGTGTGGACCTCCTCCCTTCTCCCCACCCCCATCATCAGAATACATACCAATGGTGGGACATCTGGAAAAGCTCTCATGTGTGAAGATGTAGGATGATTCTATCACCCCAAGGTCACTGCCGTTACTATTTTCATATCCAGACTTTCACATCTGCCAGCTTTACACTGTTGCTTCGGCCAGAAATATTTTTCCTGCCTCCTCTTCCTAGCAAAATCCTATGCAGATTTCAAAAGCCAGGCCAAAGATATGGTTCTTTCTGAAACCCTCCTAAGACTTGGGGTGAGGAAGTGCTCCCTCTGAGTGCTCCAGAGCCGTGAGTGGACTCAGATACACCGAGTTACACGCTAACCATGCACCTCTCCCTCCCCAGGGAGCTCCTGAGAGCGACGATGCTTTCAGACCACCTGTGTCCCCCAGTACCCACCGCACCACCACCTCAGTGAGCATTTGTTAGATTTCCCTGGCCTGTAAAATCTCTTTTTCCACCCCTCTTCCTCACCTTCTTAATTCCCACTTACTTATCAGATGTCTACTTAGTAGTTACGTCCTTAGGGAATTCTTACTGCACCTCTATATCGGATCTTACAAAAGAAGATCTTACATCATGTTGGAAAACACTTGTCATTATCTATGGCCACACACTAAATAGATAATATCTTGACCCATCCCGCTAAGTTTTAAGAGGGCAGGGGCTGTGCCTGTTTTGTTCACCACTGAATTCCCAGAGCCTAGTGTAGCACAGGGCCTGGCACAGAGTCGATCCTCATTGGTATATACTGAATGGAGGAATGAATGAATAGCCCTAAATAACAGTTCTTATTCTTAATGAATCAGACCCATTTTACCTTGGGGCAAAGTGGTAACATGCTGAGGAGAGCTAAGCCGCCCTTTGCCAGTCTGGCTGTAAGCTGCCACGCTCACGCGGTATTCAGTGCCTGGTTTCAAATCTCCGATCACTTCCTCCTGTAGATGACCAAACATGAAATGTATCAATGATCAGAAGTTCCTTTGAGACAAACCAGACAATTTCCATGAGGGCTGCATCTTGAGGCCCTTGTGAAATTTGCTTGGGAGATTGTTTTGCTTTCTCTGTGTGCATGTGTGCTAAGTCATTTCAGTCATGTCTGACTCGGTGCAACCCTAGGGACTGTAGCCCGCCAGGCTCCTCTGTCCATGGGATTCTCCAGGCAAGAATACTGCAGTGGGTTGTTGTGCCCTCCTCCAGAAGATCTTCTCGACCCAGGGATCAAACCCACGTCTCTTATGTCTCCTGCATTCGGAGGCAGGTTCTTTAGCACTAGAGCTACCTGGGAAGTCCTTTGCTTTCTCTAGGATTGGCCAAGTATTTTAATTTGCAAAGAGAAAAGCATCATGACGTATTTCCGAAGACTAGTGAATTATGTTTTATTGGAATATATACACTGTCCTAGAACTAGGACTCATTCACCTTATCAGCTGTTGCTCTTAACATCTGAGTTCTTCAATAAGAGTACTAGGCTGCTGGAGAAGGCAATGGCACCCCATTCCAGTACTCTTGCCTGGAAAATCCCATGGACGGAGGAGCCTGATGGGCTGCAGTCCATGGGGTCGCTGAGAGTTGGACACGACTGAGCGACTTTCCTTTCACTTTTCTCTTTCATGCATTGGAGAAGGAAATGGCAACCCACTCCAGTGTTCTTGCCTGGAGAATCCCAGGGACGGTGGAGCCTGGTGGGCTTCCGTCTATGGGGTCGCATAGAGTCAGACATGACTGAAGCGACTTAGCAGCAGCAGCAGCAGGCTGCTGGAATTCAGGTAAGGATCTTTTCCAGGGTTGGAATCCTCCAGCCCTTTCTTTCCATTTGCATTTCACCCATGCTCAGGTACTAGCCACAACAGCAAACTGAGGTCTTGATTTGCATCCATAAAGGAGGGACTCAAACTTTGGTTCCCAAATTGCATCAGAATCACCATGAGGGCTTCTTAAAACAAATTGCTAAGCCGGGCCCCCAGGATTTCTGATTCAGTAAGTCTGGGAAGCAGTCTAAGAATCTGCATTCCGAAGAAGTTCCCAAGTGATGCTGCTGGTGGGTCATGGTGGGTCTTCCCTGGTGGCTCAGATGGAAAAGAACCTGCCTGCAGTGCTGGACACCTGGGTTTGATCCCTGGGTTGGGAAGATCCTCTGGAGAAGGGCATGGCTACCCACTCCAGGATTCTTGCCTGGAGAATCTCATGGACAGAGGCTCCTTGCAGGCTTCAGTCCATGGGGTCGCAGAGTTGGACATAACTGAGTGACTAACATTTTCACATTGAAAACCACGAGGATGGATGAGGAATGTGTGTGTGTGAACTTCACCTGCACAGAAGCCTTGACCAAGAAGCCCCAGTTGAAGTGGACTCACTCCATCTTGAGGCCTGTGTGTGCTTGTGTGCTAGTCGCTCAGTCGTGTCTGACTGTGCGATGCTCTGGACTGGAGCTCTCCAGGCTCCTCTGTCCATGGAGCTCTCCAGGCAAGAATACTGGAGTGGGTAGCCAATCCTTTTTCCAAAGGATCTTCCTGACCCAGGGATCAAACTCAAGTCTCCTGCATTACAGGTAGATTCTTTAGCATCTGAGCCACCAGGGACACCCCAACTGCAGTCTTCAGTGCTATATAAGTGGGAGCCTAGGGCACATTGGTCTCAGCACATTGTAGTGAAAATGATACTCACATGGAATCTATCAGTCCTGGGCTTGAATCCTGACTCTGACACTTACTGTTAGCTGTGGCCTTCACATTAAATACCCAGAGCATCAGTTTCTTCCTCTGTAAATGGGGATGATGGATAACTATCTTGCACAGTTATAGCATTTGGGGTAATGTGTGTAAAGTCACTGGTTCCAAGGCCATCCTCAAGCAACAGGATTGTAATGATTATTGTCTTAGACACTGAAACGCCTCCTCTTCTCCACTTATCTAGGTCCTACCACTTCTCTGAGGCCCAAATATCCCCTTGACACCTGACCACGCAGATTCAATCTTACCCCACTGTTACGCCACTAAATTAGCACTTTCATATATTAAAATTTTACTATTTCTTCCATGGGATTACAAGCCACTTGAGAGCAGCCATCCTGTCTTATATTTCTTCACAACATCCCCTGCAAATGACTAAATAGTCATTGTTGATAAGGAGAACTAATCAACTGATCAACAAAACTTTTTAAAAAGATTCAACAAATAATTATTGAATACTTACTATAGTAGCCGTTAACCCTGAAAGCATTTTAAAAACACTCAAAGATCTAAAAATAAAATACCAATGCTAGATTCTACTCCAAATCACTTAAATCAGAACTTGAGGGTGGGCAGGCCTGAGTCTGTTTAAAGCTCTCCAGGTGATGCTAATATGGGTAGCCAGGTTTGTGAACCACTGGTCCTGGGCTTGCCTCACCTCTGAGTTCCACCTGTCTCCCCTCCTGTCTTCCTCCTGTATCCCCAACCTCTCCCTTAACTACCAGATCCTTTATTACTGTGCTCAAGTCACTCTCATTTTCAAAGCAATCAATTCTTCGCCACCATGCATGCACCCCTGTCACCTCTCCAGAGACACAACCCTCCTGAAGAAGTTGTCTCCACTTACTCACCTCCTGTTCCCTCCTCACCCTGCTCCCATCTGGCCTCTCCTCACTACAAACGACTGAGATGTTTCTACCAAAGTCGCCACAACAACTCTGCGGTCCACCAAGTGGGGATGTCTCCATCTTTACTCGACTTTTTGCAGCTTTCAATACTGTGACCCACCCTTGCCTCTTAAATCTCTTGGTTCCCTTGGAAACCGTGTCTGTTCCTCCTCGTCTTTTTTCAAGTATCCCTCGCCCACTCCCCATTCTCTGCTGGCCCCTTCGGTGCTGGTCCTTCCCAGAAGTTCACCCCTCACCATCTCCTCTCACTCTGTAGCCTTGTTTAGGTGAGCTCATCTACTACTCCCTTAGCTTCTGGCACCTTCGAACGACATCTCCCTCCATCCCCAGCTCTAAGCTGCCTCTTCATCCCCAGTCATGAGTTTATGACTGCCTCTTGAGCTTCTCTACTCAACAACCACGCAACTCAAGTTCAACATAACCAAAGCTCACCTAATCACTCCTCCTCCAACCACCAAAAACAAAACAAAAAGCTGCTTCAACTGTTGTGTTCTCTCCCTCATTACCCAAACCAGGAATTCTCAACACTTGTTCACCTCTGCTGTCTAACCATCATTCAATCGAGTACCAATACTCTTTCATATCACATGAATCTGTCCATGTAGTTTCATCTTCACAGCCATTTAAGTCCAAGTCCCCATAATGACGGCAATGCCTCTGACTCTCCCAGCTTCCAATACTTTCTGCACATCCAATCTGGACTCCACACTGCTAGAACAATTTTCTTAAACCCCAAATATGATACCATCTTTGCGTCCCCCTGGTTATTCTTCCAGCATCATCCCGTGCCACCTTCCTTCCTTACATTCTGCATTCCAGTCACACTGAAGAACTTGGCAGGGCTCAAATTTATGCCATTCAATTCCTTGCCTCGGGGCCTTTGAACCTGCGGCCCCCTCTATGAGAAATGCCCTTCTCTCCATGTCTGCCTGGCTCATCCTTCATGACTCAGTTCAACTGAGACATTACCTCATTTCTCTGGGCCCCCGACCCCAGTCTGGGTAGGTGTCCCTCCTCTATGCTTCCCTGGTGCCCTTGGTGTACCTCAATGTAGCACCACTCACCTTAGACTGTAATTGCTCATTGGTCACCTTCTCCCCACCCAGTTGAGGGCACAAGACAAGTTCGTATTCCTCTGGCATGCCAAAGCTTAGAATAGCATTGCCAGACATGGAGCAAATTTTCAAGCAATGCTTTTATGATGAATGAATAAATGAACTAGTGAATGAATGGAAGAAATGAAACCAAGATGTCTGACATAAACAGATTACCTCATCAAGAACCAGCTTCTCCTCATAATCCCTCCGACTGGATTATCAGCTTCTATATCTCTGCCCTAGACCTGGAGTTAGTAATACAGAGACAAGGCTGACTTCCTTTTATCAATCTGTCTCCAGCCACATCCACCTGCCTTTTGGACCTGCTCCCTCCTTTCATTTGCCTTGAATCCTTACTTGGGCCATTTCTACAGCCTCCGGGGCGGGTGTGTGTCTCCCGTCTTCCATCCCTTCTCTCCCCAACGACTCCATCCTCCATGTAACTGCATGAAGGGTCTTTGCTGAACATATGGTGCTGTTTTCCCAGCCCCACAGCCCCACCCTCGCCCTTGCTCTAATTCTCTGCATCTGTGCATCCCAGTCCTACCATCTGTCTCCTGGGGCACGTCAAGTTGGGTGGTGAAGAGGCTGGAGGCAGCAGGTATAACAAGACCGCTGTCTCGCTCCTCTCCCAACCGCCACTCCCAGGTTTTCCCCAGAGAAGCAAAAATACACTTTCAAACCAATCCAATGCCCTCACAGGCTTTTGCTTTAGAATTCTTTCCTCCCGTGAAGTCATTACCCTGTATGAAGTATGGGGGTGGTGATGCGGTTTTATGGACTACTGCAGATATTAGCTATGCATCAATACCAAACACAGCACCATTAATTACCATTTATTGAGTGTTTCCTCTGCTCCAGAAACATACAGAGCCTGATTTAATTCTTCCGTCAGCCCTGTGAGGTAGGTATCACTCTTATTTTCATTTCCAGAGGAGAAAACTGAATTCTGAAAAAGTGAATGATTTGCTCAAGGTTGTATATTTATTAAGTGGCAAAGTGGGGATTGGAACCCTGCTTTGTTTGACTCCATGGACAAAGTTCTAATTGGATAATACATGAGTGAAAAATATTAAATAATATTTAAATGAACAAAAATTTATAACATAAACACTGAAGATCAGATTATTTTATCTGTAAACAAGGAAATTTATGTTATCAGAAATGTAAAAGTGATCATTAAAAATCAAGGGAAATTACAGAAATAAAAGTTCTTAATGTGGATGAAAAAACAACTAAATTTTTTGTTAGACATGGAATTATTGGCATGACCTTTAGCCCAGGTATATTCTGAAAGGCGAAGTGTTACCCTCCCAGAAACTATTTCCAGTCTTTTCTGGTCTTTTCCTGAGCTGACAGACTGGTAGGTGAGCATAAGGGAGTGAGGTTAAGGGGACTGCGTAGCTGGGGTTATTAAAAGAGAAGCTGGAGTCAGTGCTTTAACCGTCTCTTCTTCCTCGTGCATCTCTCCTTCCAAATGGAATCCCTCAGAGAGTATGACTTGTGATAACCCTTGAATTCTTTAGTAAAATGCTGCATAAAATCCCACAAATCTTTCTACTGCTGTCCTTAAATGTCTCATGGCAACTACTTCAGCCTTGCATCAAACTAGATAAGATGCTAAATATACCCTTTTCAAAGTAGAAAAACAAAGTGTTTTGTTGTCTTATGGAAGTTTGAAAATGAGTCAAAATACTTTTCTCTCTTGGACCTCTTTCTGCACACAACGGTGAAAAACAAAGAAAAAGAAATTACTTTCTTGGAGTAGAAGCCTGAATGAATTCCAGCCTCCTCTGGGCCCTCCCATCCTTTCCTTAGAGAGAGAGCAAAGATGGGTGCACTGCTGCAGAATAACTGGATTTTGTGTTTGTCTCATGCTTCTGTGTGCTCAGTCGTGTCTACTCTGTGATCCTGTGAACTATATAGCCCGCCAGGCTTGTCTGTCCATGGAATTTTCCAGGCAAGAATACTGGAGTGGGTTGCCATGCCCTCCTCTAGAGGATCTTCCTGACCCAGGGACTGAACTTGCGTCTCCTGCATTGGCAGGAGGATTCTTTACCCTTGTGCCACCCTTTACCCTTGGGTTTGAGTGAGTGAAGTCACTCAGTCGTGTCCGACTCTTTGCGACCCCGTGGACTGTAGCCCCCCAGGCTCCTCCGTCCATGGGATTCTCCAGGCAAGAGTACTGGAGTGGGTTGCCATTTCCTTCTCCAACCCTTGGGTTTGGGGACCGCTAAACTTTCATTCTACTTCATACTAGACCCAATGTACAAAAACAACCTGGATAGCTATGTAAGAGGAGCCCCTGAAAAGACAGGACTATTCTTAACTGAATCCCTGTTCCCTCTCCAATGATGAAACTGTATTAAATGGTTCTGAACTTAAATCTCTGACCCTGAATCAGATCTCACCTTTAACCCCATTCATGCTGTATTTTTTTCCTACTACTGGAAAACCAAGTCATTTGTTCCCAGAAATGAAGTTGGATGTTGTCTTGTTCACTAGTCTGGTCAGGTGGTCCCTACAGGAGGGCATCCAGTAAGCACAGCGGAGAGGAGGCATGAAGTGGGAGAGCGCTGGACTAGGGGCCAGGAGACCCAGGCTCTGCACCCAGACAGCTGTGCAGTTTCAGGGATTCCACTTAACTTCTCTAGGCCAGGGTTTCAACACGGAAATTTTATAATTCTTTTAAAATAACCTTCACTAGTGGCTAGTGACCTTGGATTCAACATCACATTTGACTTCACAAGTCAAATCTGTGCTTTGGTTGCCTTAATAGAAGTTGGGACTATTTAGCATCAATAGATGGGAGGCACAGGGAAATAGAAAAGGGTTATCTCCCAAACAGTCTTCTTTCAAAGGTCCCAAGGAAGGCAGGGCAGGCCAGAGTTGGGGGAAGAGTTGGAAGGATTTCCATTTCCCGAGTGGTCACAGAAAGAGTATCATTCAGGGTTTTGTAAGAAGGGCAGCATTGGCTTTGGGGCTGAACAAACCTCCCTTATATGGATCTACCCTTATCGAAGGACAGTCAGTATCCCTGTGGCTTGATCACTAGAATGCACAGATGTTTCCATATGCCACAGGGAACAAAGAAACCCCCAGGTGGAAACCATTACTAACCAGCCCCTTTGTTTTACAGTCAAGAGATGTTTACAGGGGCTCAGAGACTTTCCCACAGTTACCCCTGTTCTAGTGACAGAGCTGGGACTCGATGCAAGTCCCATGATTCCTGTCTGCTTTATCTCTTAACCTTGGGTAAGACCCAAATAGCATCACTATTCTGGGTCAGCCAGACCGGTGAAATCCACGGCAAGGTGATAGTTTATTCCCCCTTAGTTAGCAAGACAAAAATTTACTGAAATACCCAAAGAAAACATAAGAACTTTCTATTTTATCTCCTCACTTAAAATTTGGTAGGATTTTAGAATGTACACAATATATTAGTAGAGTCGCAGATATATAATTTACAAATACATATATATATTGGTACTCTGGTATATATTCAAATAATTTTTAACTGATGTGTGTGCATGGGTGCTAAGTTGCTTCAGTCGTGTCCACCTCTTTGCAACCCTCAGGACTGTGGACCACCAGGCTATTCTGTCCATGGGATTAAAAAGTGTGGATACCAAATGCTAACCAAATCAGAAGCTTTTACACAGGCAGAGTATCAAAGAAAATATCAGAATTCCACCTACTCTCCCAGGTTATGGAGAAGGCAATGGCAACCCACTCCAGTACTCTTGCCTGGAGAATCCCATGGACGGAGGAGCCTGGTGGGCTACAGTCCAGAGGGTCGATAAGAGTCGGACACGACTGAGCAACTTCACTTTCACTTTTCACTTTCATGCATTGGAGAAGGAAATGGCAACCCACTCCAGTGTTCTTGCCTGGAGAATCCCAGGGACAGGGGAGCCTGGTGGGCTGCTGTCTATGGGGTTGCACAGAGTTGGACACGACTGAAGCAACTTAGCAGCAGCAGCAGCAACCACCAGGTTATTTTGGTCAATTCTTCATTTGAATCAGACTAACCATTTGTCAACCCAATCCTCTGTTTGGCAATCAGTCCAGAAAGTCAATCAACCAGGTTTAGATACCCAGTCTGGTCTCATTGACAAGGTCTAGAATTGTTAGAGAAAGTGAGGAAAGAAGAAGGGGAGGTGGGGGAGCACTTTCTACAGGGATTGCTGGCTGAAATACTTTCTCTCCTTTTCAATCTTTTTCACTTTGGGAGCAGAACTTAAATTACTTCAAACTTTAAAAATATTGCTTTTAACTTTACTCTTCCAGGTGAAATATAAGCCATTTTTTTCTAAATGATTAAAAATTCACCCGTATGCCCAGCCTTTGCTGCTTCCCCTAGAACCAAGCACTCTCTGTGGGCCTTAATCGATGAGGAAGATGCAGGAAAAATTGACACTTTGATGAACAGAGACCCCCTGACTCCTAGGTTGGGGCAAGGGTTTAACTTTTTGAAGCATACTTACAAAAATCATCTGATGATCCAATCGTCCCTGGAGAGGAGAAAAAAAAAAAAAAACAAACAATATGAAAAGGAGAGGAAAGTAAAGCTTGCAGGAACTAAAATGAACCCGTAGTGTGGCTGCCCTTCTGCCATGTACAGTCAAGGGCAGCAAACGCACACCTCGGCAATGTGAATTCTCTCAAACCCTCACTCAGTTCTTATTCTGCGCCAGGTGTGGTGCTGAGGGTTCTATGACCATGACCTTGTTTAATGTCCACAACATCCTTACGCTGTAGGATGATGCGAGTACAGAGGGTCCCAAACTTTTTCTGTTCTCAGGATAAAATAATACTGGATTAGCAGCACCACCAATCCAGAAAAAACTCCCTAACAGTTCCGTTTATTCAATAGTTATACCCCAAAGATTTGGTAGTGGAAGTTTACACAGATGTTGCTATTTCCCGTGCAACATTCAAATATTCCACAAAGCCCCTGTGAGTTTGCTGTAGAGCCCTGGAGTACCATAGTACACAGGCTGGGAACCACAGACACACTACCCATGATATAGACCCTATTCAAATCCCTGTTCTGTTGATGAGGAAGCTGAGACCCAGTAGGGGCACCCAGGGGGTTTGTTATCATACAGGAATCTGAATGCATGTCAGCCCACTCTGCTATACCAGACCTCTTCCCTCCCCCTTCCTGACTCATTGCCTTTATCGCTAATCATCATTTCCTCTCTCCACTCTGTGTATTCTGCAATCCCCCTACCCCACCCAAACACACAAGCACAAGAATGTGTATGCACACTTGAGTGTTCAGTCCCTTGGTTCAAATGATTTGAAGTCCCCTGTCTTCTTTGCCTTTTCCAGAAACTGCCCCTGCTTCAAATCTCAGTCCCAGATTTTACCTCTTGAACACCTGTTCCTATACTAATCTCTCTATCTTCAAAACCTCAGTCTGTCTGGTAAGTGGCATGTGAATGAAATCTGGTCTCACATTGCTCTAACCGTTTTATCTAGTGTAAAGGTGTGTGAACACGTACTAAGTTACTTCAGTCTTCCTACTCTTTGTCACCCAATGGACTGTGGCCCGGCAGGCTCCTCTTTCCATGGGATTCTCCAGGCAAGAATACTGGAGTAGTATTGGCATTTCATTCTCCAGGGGATCTTCCCTATACAGGGATCGAATCCATGTCTCTTATGTCTCTTGCATTGGCAGGCGGGTTCTTTACCACTAGCACCACCTGGGAGACCCAGTGTAAATGTGATTTCCCCAAAAGCTGCCCAAGAACAGCAACCATATGTGATATTGTCCTGGGCAGAGTGGCAACTGTGAACATTTGTTGAAATCAGCAAGGTAATCAAATACTACAATTTGGTAGCATATTCTAACCGTTAGGTATAGTTAATGGAAAGAATAAAGCCTTTGAATGTGTGGATCACAACAAATTTTGGAAAGTTCTTAAAGAGATGGGAGTAACAGTCCAACCTTACCTGTCTCCTGAGAAACCTGTATGCAGGTCAAGAAGCAATAGACATGGAACAATTGACTGGTTCAAAACTGGGAAAGGAGTATGTCAAGGCTGCATATTGTCATCCTGTTTATTTAACTTATATGCAGAGTAAATCATGTAAAATGCCAGGCTAGATGAATCACAAGCTGGAATCAAGATTCCCAGGAGAAGTATTAACAATCTCAGATATGCAGATGATACCACTCTAATGACAGAAAGCAAAGAGGAACTAGAGTCTCTTGATGAAAGTGAAAGAGGAGAGCTGGCTTGAAATTCAATATGAAAAAAATTAAGATCGTGACATCTGGTGCCACAACTTCATGGCAAATAGATGGAGAAAAAATGGAAACAGCAGCAGATTTTATTTTCTTGGGTTCCAAAATCACTGGATGGTGACTGCAGCCACAAAATTAAAAGACACTTGCTCCCTGGAAGGAAAGCTATGACAAACCTAGAAAGTTTATTAAAAAACAGAGACATCACTTTTCAGAGAGTTTTGTACAGTCAAAGCTACGGTTTTGTCCAGTAGTCACGTACGAATGTGAGAATTAATAAAGAAGGCCGAGTACCAAAAAATTTATGCTTTCGAATTGTGGTGTTGGAGAAGACTCCTGAGAGTCTCTTGGACTGCAAGGAGATCAAATCTGTCAATCCTAAAGGAAATCAACTCTGAATATTCATTGGAAGGACTGATGCTGAAGCTGAAATTCCAATACTTTGGCTACCTGATAGAAAGAGCCAACTCATTGAAAAAGACCCTGATGCTGGGAAAGACTGAAGGCCAAAGGAGAAGGTGGGGGCAGAAGATGAGGTGGTTAGATAGCATCATCGACTCAATGGACATGACTTTGAGCAAACTCTGGGAGCCAGTAAAGGATAGGGAAGCCTGGCGTGCTGCAGTCCATGGGGTTGCAGAGTCGGACATGACTGAGCAACTGAACAGCAACAACAACCCAACTGCCCCCTCTTAGGACAGAATGAACCACAGAAGCTGGGGCTGAGGGCTTCTGAGGCAACTGAGGGGTACTTAAGCAAAAGTCTGAGAATAAAAGCAGCATGCAAAATACAAGCAAGCTGAAGACATGCATCTCTTCTTTTTGAGTCATGAGTGCTCTGGTAAAAATAGCCAGGGCAGGGCTCAGAATGCAGTCTGCCCTGGGTTTACAGTCAACTGTTACTTGCTAATGTATGATCTGAAGAATGTCACTTCACCTCTCTGAGTCTCAGCATCCTTGTCAGGTCATAGGATAGTTGTAAGGATTAAATGGCAAAAGAAATGTAAAGCATGAGGGAGCGTGGCTGGCAGGTGACAGATTCTCAGTAAGTGGTGGTTACTCCTCACAGATGACAAGAAGGTTTCTAGGTGCAGCCCCCGGCAGGCATCTACTAGACAGACACCACCTCCATCACCAGTGCTGTTAAAGCTGCAGTATTCTGGGCACTGATGCTAACTCCTTGCAGAGCAATTAAAAGGGCTCTAGTCTGTAGATTAATTGTAGGAGAATGGAGAAGGAGACAGCAAGTGAAAGAAAAGAAAACAGAACATGCCTAAGGCAGAGAAATTCACCCCGAGAGACCTTGACAGGAAACAGAAGGAAAATAGATGAAGAGCCAGCAGTTGGTTAGTGGAAGGACAGGATGCCGGCTGGAGAAGAAAAACAAACAACTTGTACCATTTGAATATACATTTCCAATTACATCATTTTCTTCTGCATTATGTCTCCAGGCAGTTGAGAAGATACAAATGTGTCATATTTATTTATAAAGCTTTATTGAGATTTAAAAAAAAAAAAAAACAGAATTGAATTTTACAGAGAAAAGAAGCAGGGGGAAAAAACAGCTGTAAGGTGGCTGTTTTCTCACAGGATAAATGGGGTGGACTGAGTCCATGGAAACATTCCTCACATGGCTGCCTTTCTGAGGATAGAGATGTATGTGATGGGGTTATGGCCAAGAAAGACATTCTAAATTCCAAAGGATTATACAAACAGTTGTTATTATTATACATACAGAGGCACACACACACACCAAATTAGAAATCCTTCTGAACATCAGTGAAATGTCACTCACACGGTGTGCTTTCGAGGGGGCTGCCAGGATGGAGCTACTCACAGAGGTCGGGGTATCCAGGCCAGGCGGCACACCATAGGACCGCTCCTGCAGGGACTTGTCTACGCCGACCTCAGAGTAAAAGACCTGGAAAAGAGGCAGACATCCGACGTGAGAGCGGGGCTGACACTTCTCCACCAGATCGAGGACCCAAGGCCGAAGCTGCTCTCACAACCACAGTGGGTCTTGACGTGAGCTGCCTCACCTCTCACACACTAGCCCTTTGTCAGCAAACATCAGACATACCCGGCTGGGGTCGCAAACTCCTAAGCCTGTAGAAGCCGGGAAGAGATACATTGTACAGTGGGGTAGAGAGGGCCAACCCACCTCCCAGTGTTTTTTTCTGAAACCACCATTCCCTCAGGAAGTCTTTCATTTTCCCACTTTTGCATCTACCTGTATCCAGAAATACATTTCTCTGCTTTAAAATGACGACAGGATAAGAGCTTGGTAAATGCCTTCTCTCCCTTGGTGAACGGGAGACAGGAGGGAATGGTGGGTCTGGGGTCTCGTGGGGAGTTTACAGCCCAGTGGACAGCTCAGCTCCAGCAGGCTTGTGGGCCTGGGGTGAGGATATATTCACAGAGATTTCAGAATTCCAAGAATTTATCTGAAACCTCCTAACTTCAAAACATTCACTCATTTTTAAAAACACTTTTCAAAGAAAATATTTTTTAAAAGACCAATCTTTCACCTCTCAGAGGTAGAAATGCATTCTCTGTCCCCTTCTCCACTTTACCTGTCCACCCCATCACTTTCATTCAGGTTTTACATTATTCTGTCCTTACTGACGACAGTGACTTCCCATCATTTCCCATGTTTCTGCTCTGGTCTCCAAATTTGACTGTGGGCAATTGGAGAGCAAGAAGCATGTCTTCCACTGAGTTTATATTTTCCCATCCCTGAACAGAGTCATTCTGTCGTTTTTGAGATTGCATCCAAGTACTGCATTTCAGACTCTCATGTTGACTATGATGGCTCCTCCATCCCTTATTCCTTGGAAGGACCGATGCTGAAGCTGAAACTCCAATACTTTTGCCACCTGATGCGAAGAACCGACTCATTAGAAAAGACCCTGATGCTGGGAAAGATTGAAGGCAGGAGGAGAAGGGGACGACAGAGGATGAGATGGTTGGATGGCATCACCAACTCAACGGATTTGAGTTTGGGTAAACTCTGGGAGTTGGTGATAGACAGGAAGGCCTGGCGTGCTGCAGTCCATGGGGTTGCAAAGAGTCAAATATGACTGAGCGACTGAACTGACTGAACTGAACTGAACAGGGTCAGGACCCAATAGATCCAACTGACTTTCAGGACACTTACAAACGCCCTTTAAAGGGAAACATCTCCTCTGGTTTCATGGAGGGAGAGTGAGGCTCCCCTGACATGAGAGGGCTGATATCAGGAGGCCAGATCGAGAAGGAGCAATGATGGGAAGGAGGTGCAGTTCCCCCAACATACCCACTAGAGAAATCCCTGTGCCCAGGTACTCACAGTATACCCCATGATGGGGCTCGGAGGGTGCCTAGGCATCTTCCATTGTATGCTGAAAGCTGAACAGTTCAGAGCATCCAGCATGATATCAAGAGGTGGTCCAACCTTGCCTGCTCCAAAACAAAAGAGATGGTGTTAGAAGTTTCATGCATCCCACCATGAGTACACTTAACACAAGATGTAAGAGTGTGTGCTTACAGATGGAGAGCATACTGAATGATGATTCCAGAGGCCAGAAATGCAGACAGCTGTCTAGTAGGCCACTCCTGTGTCAGCTGACTGCACCAGACCTCTGCGGGCCCCTCCCCACGGGGCAATGGGAGGGAAATCAACTCAGCTACTGCCCACAGTCCCTTCTGTAACTGCTAATATCTCAAGGACCAGCAAAGGAAAATTCAGGATAGCATAGGCCAAGGAGGGTTTCCCTGATAGCTCAGCCAGTAAAGAATCCGCCTGCAGTGCAGGTAGCCCCCGGCTGGATTCCTGGGTTGGAAAGATCCCCTGGAGGAGGAATAGGTTACCCACTCCAGTATCCTTGCCTGGAGAATCCCCATGGACAGAGGAGCCTGGTGGGCTACAGTCAGTGGGGTTGCAAAGAGTCGGACACAACTGAATGACTAAGCACAGCACATGTAGGCCAAGGAGTGTGGAATGTTTTAAAGCAAGATAGTAATGGTGTTTTTTTATAACTAAGTAACGTATATGTTTTACTGCTATGTTATATAGATACATTTGTTTATATAGCTCATATATTCTTAATGTTGAATATTTAATAAATGTGGCTTAGTGTAGTCATAAAATGGGTTTAGGAAATTTCAAACATTTTACTGTATTCTTATCTTAAATAATTTTATGGTTATAAATAATAAAATTTACATTTATAAAAACAACATATGCAGATTTCAAAATTTAGAAAACACAAACAAAAAACTTCCATCATTCAGAATTGAATCCTGCCATCATTGTAATACAGTATTTATACCTTCTCTTGATTACATGGAATTTTTTGAAAGATATATAGATATATATACATACAGACATATTTACAGATTTTACTGATATAATGTATATATAATTTTAATGTTTTATTGTTGATTATATATAATATGCACATATACTCAATATATTCATGTTATTTCAATTAGTATATATAATACATATATATATATATAAACTGATAGTATACATTTACTAAAAAAAATTTTTTATTTCTGTATCAAGTGGACATTAGCTCTTCCACTTAATACATGTGCCATAATTTACAATTTATCTCATTTTACTATTGCTGTGCTTAATTTCTTTCTGATATTTTGCTATTTTTAAATAATGCTCCATGAGGGCAGAAACTAGGTATGTCCTGTTCAGAGCACAGAGACTAATTAATGGAAGGGCTCGACAAACACTCCTTGAGTGAATGAATATTCTTCAGTTTGATTTTACACTTACTAATATGTCCTGATGATCTTCCTTTTTAGTGACTGTCTATAATTCTGTAACATATCGGTTGGGATAGTCTCTGTTGCTGCTGCTGCTGCTGCTAAGTCGCTTCAGTCATGTCCGACTCTGCGACCCCATAGACGGCAGCCCACCAGGCTCCCCCGTCCCTGGGATTCTCCAGACAAGAACACTGGAGTGGGTTGCCATTTCCTTCTCCAATGCATGAAAGTGAAAAGTGAAAGTGGAGTCGCTCAGTCTTGTCTGACTCTTAGCGACCCCATGGACTGCAGCCTACCAGGCTCCTCCATCCATGGGATTTACTCTCCACACACAGATATCTAATGTGTCTACTTACTGGGTTACTGACGGGCCTTCCATCACCATTGTTTTCAATAACAGAAGTACAGGCCTTTCTGGGGGACCAGGTTACAGAGGTCCAGCGCCAGCAATCAGCAGGAACTGCCATGCACACCTCCCACTGCCACCACTGCTGCCCCTCAGGGATTTGGCCTTCAACCCTTCTCTGGCTCTGGCTTGGTTAAAGACTTAAAGTCCCATCTGACTGGCCAAAGTAATGTCATGTGACGAACAGGTCACGTGACCAAAGGATCAGAAAAGAAATATCGCTTTTTTTCTGGTTTCCCAACTGGAAAAGGACAGGATGAAAGGAGTCTTGGAAATCGTTCTTCCACCAAGCCTATCTACTGCATAGGAGTCTCTCTAAAGGAGGACAGGACCTTAGGAAAAGAGTAGGGGTGGTGAGATAGCCAAATCCTCTGGTACTCAGAGCATGCACATATATTAACTGTTACTCTGCTGATCGACATTTAGTCATTTCCAAAATTTCACTGCTGAAAATAATGCAAAGAAGAACACCACTGTGTGTGTGTGTGTGTGTGTGTGTGCCTTTTCATGCACATGTCCAAGCATTTCCAAGATGGATAGCTATTAAAAATTATGAGTAAATGCATCATAATTTTTAATAGCTACTGACTTGCTCTCCAAAAAGGATTAAATAAATGAATCTTGAAGTACATTCAATGTTTTCATTTGGGTAAATAGAGTAGAACTTTAGTGTCTAAGACATAATTTTTCAACCTCCACTCTACCGACATTTCAGGCCGTGTATTCTTTGTGCAGACTCGCCTGTTTTAGGATGTTGAGATGCATCTCTGGTCTCTATCCACTAGATGCTAGTAGCACCCACGCATCATAGTTGTGAAAACCAAAAATATCTCCAGACACTGCCAAACGTCCCGTGGTGGGCAAAAATGACTCCAGCTAAAAACTGCTGATCCAACAGAATGCATATTTTAAAGACGTTTATGTTAGTTGCTCAGTCATGTTTGCCTCTTTGTGACCCCGTGGACTACAGTTCACCAGGCTCCTCTGTCCATGGAATTTCCCAGGCAAGAATACTGGAGTAAGTAGCTATTCCCTGCTCCAGGGAATCTTCCCAACCCAGGGATCAAACCTGGGTCTACCTGTATTGCAGGCAGATTCTAATGTCGCCAAACTTACATCTAGAAAATTAAGGAATTTTAGAAACTTATGGAGGGGTATGAGAATGCCCAGTATAAGAAACACATCTTCACCAGATCTGATTATTACTTTAAAATCTTTGTTACACTGATAAGAAAAAAAAGAAGAATATTTTAATACCCTCTTTGGCTATTCTTCCTCCTCCCTTAATGTGTTTCATACAGTTTTCAAACAGGTTGCTGCTGCTGCTGCTAAGTCACTTCAGTCGTGTCCGACTCTGTGCGACCCCATAGACGGCAGCCCACCAGGCTCCCCTGTCCCTGGAATTCTCCAGGCAAGAACACTGGAGTGGGTTGCCATTTCCTTCTCCAATGCATGAAAGTGAAAAGCGAAAGGGAAGTCGATCAGTCGTGTCCGACTCTTAGCGACCCCATGGACTATAGCCTACCAGGCTCCTCCATCCATGGGATTTTCCAGGCAAGAGTACTGGAGTGGGGTGCCATTGCCTTCTCCGTCAATCAGGTTAGTTTTCTTATTATTCAGTGATTGAAAAGAGCTCTTAATATGTTAAAGATCTGAATCATTTACCTACATTTTTTCCTATGTAGTTTTATATTTAGGCCAGGCTGTACTATTATCTATCACTGGCCAGTTTTATTGCTGAGTTGAGGTCTATGCTAATGAAATCTCAAAAGAAGCCAAGAATGGGAGGAAAAGATGGCAGAAATGATTTACAGAACCCTCATAGACCACAGAATAACCAATAAGCACAATCTCATCCTCAGTTCAGTTCAGTTCAGTCACTCAGTCATGTCAGACTCTTTGTGACCCCATGGACTGCAGCACACCAGGCTTCCTTGTCCATAACCAACTTCTGGAGCTTGCTCAAACTCCTGTTCTTCAAGTCTGTGATGTCACCCAACCATCTCATCCTCTGTCGTCCTTGTCTCCTCCCGTCTTCAATCTTTCCCAGCATCAGGGTCTTTTCCAAGGAGTCAGTTCTTCGCATCAGGTGGCCAAAGTACTGGAATTTCAGCTTCAGTGTCAGTCCTTCCAATGAATATTCAGGACTGATTTCTTTTAGGATTGACTGGTTTGATCTCCTTGCAGTTCAAGGGACTCTCAAGAGTCTTCTCCAACACCACATTTCAAAAGCATCAATTCTTTGGCTCTCAGCTTTCTTTACAGTCCAACTCTCACATCCATACATGACCACTGGAAAAACCATAGCTTTGACTAGACGGACCTTTATTGGCAAAGTAATGTCTCTGCTTTTTAGTATGCTGTGTAGGTTGGTCATAACTTTTCTCCCAAGGAGCAAGCATCTTTTAATTTCATGGCTCCAGTCACTATCTGCAGTGACTTTGGAGCCCCCAAAAATAAAGTCTCTCACTGTTTCCATAGATTTCCCATCTATCTGCCATGAAGTGATGGGACCAGATGCCATGATCTTAGTTTTCTGAATGTTGAGTTTTAAGTCAACTCTTTCACTCTTTTCTTTCACTTTCATCAAGAGGCTCTTTAGTTCTTCTTCACTTAGATCCTAGGAAGAGCACTGCTGTCTTTAATGGAGAAAAATTACAATCAATCAAGTTGAGCTACAGTGGATCAATGAGTGGGAAGCAGTCCTTGTATCCTTTGTGTATCTGCCATGGTTCAGGACAGAAAACTCTCTAGGTGTTTTTAGCAGAAAGGTGGTTACAAAATTGGTAGAAAGACTAGAGGAGTGGAATTCAAGAGTCTCTATTAGCTCTGTTTTACAAATATGTGAATAAATAAAGGAGAAAGAGAGAAAGATACTAGCTAGAGAGATGACAGCTAGCTAATTCACTATAGTGGTGATTCGGGACCAAGAAGTTTCTGCCTTCACACTTGACCCTGCTATTCTTGTTGCCACAACTGCCTGCAGAAACACACGGAAGTGGTGGTGAAGCTTGGAAAGGTTCTTGTGTTTTGTTGGCCTTTCTTGGCAGGAGAAACAGCAGCCAGGAAGTGGCCTTCCTCCCACTACTGCCTTCCATTATGTCTCAAGAGTGCATCTAACCATACTGGATATAATTTACATGTAGAATACTGCCTGCAAGGCACTCTGGGAAATATTTTTATTCCTCCAGCTTTGCATTACAATAATGATGCTTAGAAGGAGGGTAAAACTGTTACTGTTGAACAAGCCAGTCCATAGGCTCTATGACATACTGGTACCTTAAGAAGCCGAATTCCAATATAGTATCTCTTTTACTTTCATATTCTCTAGGAAAGTGCTCAAATCAAGCCCTTCTGGGACACAGACAGGTATGATTTCTATTTTATTGGTATAGTCTTCCATTTATTTAATTTTCCACATACCTAACGAGTATGTATTGGGTTCCCATACATATCAGGCACTGGCTTAGTCAGTGAGGCTACATTAATGATAAAGAGAGACAGAGGACCATAAACAAGTTAGCAGGACATCACAGCCTGGTGTGAGGAGCATAAAGGGAAGGATGGAGCACTTTGGTGGCACATAGTAAGGAGACATCTGACTCCACCTGGCAGACTAGTAAAAATTAGACAAAGTGAGGATGGAGAGGCATCCCAAGCAGAGTGAGCAGTATACACTTTTTTCAAAGAGTCAGGGGAAGAACCACATAATATTAAATATATCTGCTGGTGCTCAGTCGCTAAGTCATGTCTGACTCTTTGCAACCCCATGGAATGTAGCCCGCCAGGCTACAAAACCCATGGGATTTCCCAGAATACTGGAGTGGGTTGCCATTTCTTTCTCCAGGGGATCTTCCTGACCCAGGAATTGAACCCGCATCTCCACATCTCCTGAATTGCAGGCAGATTCTTTACAAGTGAGCCACCATGGACACCCAGTATAACCCTAGAGGGCCATAACTGAGGGGATGTGGGTAGTGAATGAGAAGGATGAAAGCTCCAGGAGTTCTGCCTTGGGCAGCACAGGGGAGAGGTGTGGGCCATCCACTGTTTAGGAGCACAAAGGCAGCTTTGACTGCTACTGATGTAGGAGGTGTGGTCATCAGCAGCTGGTGAGTAAGAGGTGGCCAGGTCAGACATTTGGGGCAAATACCAAAGCTATCCTAGATGAGTCCAGTGGTTAAAGATGGGAAATCACATTAGGGAAAAGAATTGAAAGTCAGATTTTTTTAAAGATAAACCTTCCTAAGTTTAAAAGAAGTAAAGAAATCAAAAGAAAAGTGATGGATTCCACTTCAGAAAACTTCATTATGCTTTTCAAATTTCACAGAAGAAAAAATCAAAACAACTGATCAAAGGGTGAACAACTGCAGCAGAATGACAGGCCAAGGGATATCTTTATTATAAAACTCGTACATATTGAGGAAAAAGCATATCCAGGCCCTAATAAATAGAATATGGAGAGAGAACTCACCAGAGGAAGTATAGCTTGTAAATACACATGGCAAAAGATTCCATGAGTATTCCATTCCATTTGCTAGTTATCAAATAAATACAACTTCTTAAAATTGAGATGTCATTTTCACCTATTAAGTTAGCCAAAATGTTTACGTGATAGTAACTAATGCTGACAAGACTACATAAATGTGCTGGTCTCCAAAAATTACTGATGGCAGAGTAAATCAGCACAGGCATTTTGAAAGGCAATTTGGCAAAATGCTGTACTATCCATAAGTATTTTTCTTCCCTTGGACTCTCAGATGTGGGATTACAGTTGACCATGAGGAAAGAATATTAAGAGAAGGCTGCTCCCATGAAGATGTTCTTCAGAGAATCATCTGTGATGTAGAAAAATCATAAACAGCCTAAATATCAGAAATAAGGCAAAGTCAGCTTCTGTTCTTCCCTTCACTCCTGGCCTAAAAACCATGATTCTTTAGTTTCTAAATCCACTGCTATCTGTCCATGTGCATTTTGGTTTCCATATTTCATCACTGCTATCTTCTGTCTGTTTTTTTTCTCCTCAGGTTGATGCCTTTGCCCCAGTTTACAAGTATTTCGGTGGGGTTTTGGAGGGACCAGTAGTAAATATGCTTTTTCAACCCACCATGTTTCACCAGAAATCAACTGATCTTTGTAACAGTATGGGACAGAGAAAGAAGACATTATTCCTACTCTACAGATGAAGAAACTGAGATCGAGAGTCTGTTGGTATAAGATCTCATTAGTGGGGCAGGAGACAGAGACAGTAAGTAACAAAGAAGAGAGGATCTTCTCTCTACCCCTTAAAGTTTGTGTACTCGGTCATTGGAAGGACTGATGCTGAAGCTGAAGCTCTAATATTTTGGCCACCTGATGCAAAGAGCTGACTCAATGGAAAAGACCCTGATGCTGGGAAAGATTGAGGGCAGGAGGAGAAGGGGGTGGCAGAGGATGATATGGTTGGATGACATCACTGACACAACGGACATGAGTTTGAGCAAACTCCAGCAGATGGTGAAGGACAGGGAAGCCTGGTGTGCTGCAGTCCAGGAAGCTGCAAAGAGTCAGACACGATTTAGCGACTGAAAACAACACCTCAGTGATTATGCCCACCTCCTCTGCTCAGCTCCACTATACTCTCTTCCCAGGCACTCTCATCTCTCCTCGTCATATACATATGTACTGGTGCCCCCCAAGTCCATCTCCCTAGGCCAGCCCACTCTCCCAGAGGACAGGTCTATGTACCCAGCTGCCAAGTGCACCCAGATGTTACGTGGGCCTCTCAAACTCAACACCTCCAAACTAAATCCATCATCTTTCTCTTTAACCTGAGCCCTTCCAGTAATCCTTGTTCAAGTACATGGTATCACCATCCACTATGACCTTCAAAAACCTGGAAGTCATGCTCAGCATCAAATTGATCACATGGAGTCCATGCTCTCCTGTTCATGGAGGCCTCAGAATCCTCCTCAATCCACTGCCTAGAGCAGCAGCACCACCTGTTGAGAGCTGCACATGCAATGGAACCTGTTTGCCACTTGTCAAGACTTCCCCAGATGGCGCTAGTGGTAAAGAACCTGCCTGCCAATGCAGGAGACTCAAGAGACTCCAGTTCAATCCCTGGGTTGGGAAGATCCCCTGGAGGAGGGCATGGAAGCCCACTCCAGTATTCTTGCCTTGAGAATCCCATAGACAGAGGAGCCTGGTGGGCTACAGTCCACAGGTTGCAAAGTGTCGGACACGACTGAGCGACTTAGCACACATGCTTGCAAGACTTCCCTTAAGGTTTCTCTGGCCTTTCCAGACCCTAAAGAGTATAGTTACCCCCGCTCAGCTTGCTCAGCCTGCACCCTCCTCAGAAGAATGTGTGTTAATAAACTATTACGCCAATAAATGGAACTTTTTTTCTGCAAAGCAGTGGAAGACCACAGGACTGATGACTCTAAATCTTAGGAGTAGGAGGGCTGTATGAAGGGTCACCTTGTCATAAGGAAGCAGCAGAGGCCTTGTCTTAAGGCACATTTGTATTGTGAGCACAGCATTTCTCTCTTTGTGTGTGTGTTTGAGGTGTCCTTGAAGGAAGGGCAGGTCTCCAGCTGGGAGCCGTCTGAAGCTGTATTTGCCCAGTCAGCACAATATTTACACAGAGATTGTAGGATCCTTGGAGTATCCATATAGGGGGCAGGCTGAAGGCAGGAGCACACCACCCAGTGGGTCCCTCCAGGCAAGTGGGGGTGGACCTGGAAAGGCCAGAGAAGCCAGCTGGGAAGTCTTGAGGCTTGGCCTAGTACCAGTTTTGGAGATAAAGGGACATCGGAGTGTGGTCCCCACCAGAATGAGCCAATCAAAGTATTTCTCTCAATCTCTTCTGGCTGGAAAAGTGAAAGATTAGAAGGGAAACTAACGAGACTGACCTCACATCTCTCCAACCGGTGCGTCACAAGGAGAATGTCCTATCACTGGACAGGGCAAGTCGAACCCAAGCTACTCTCTCCAAAAACTCTTAAGAAAGCAAAAAAACTTTTGATAATTCTTGGAACACTGAGTTCCTCTAGGATTTTATCTATTATGATATAAAAACATACCAGTGCTTCCTCAGTATTAAAAAAGAAATCAAAGTGGTAGGCCACTAACATGTGGAATAAACAAGATTTAAGCAGTTAAATACAAAAATAACACTCATATTTAACCAACAATGCTTAGAATGTTGGATTATATATTATACAATAGAAAGCTAGTTTTGAAGAACTGTAGCCTTTTAAACTAGTATAATGCATTTATACAATATATCCGGAAGCTGTGTTTTTGTCAGCTAAAAGCTATACTTCTTAAGAGATAAATAAATAAAAAAGTGTGTTTCTTTGCCATGAGGGAGCTCTATTCTTTACAGGGGCTTTCTTCTTTGGAAGTTTTTCAAAACTGTGTTAGGATTTTGCATTAGAAACTTCTGAATGATTAGGTCATTTTCTCATGGTAATTTTATTTCATAAAATACTTTGACTTCCTGCACAAAATTCATCTCTGATTCAATTAGCTTTGTAATCCAATTCATAAAAACACTCCAAAATGCAAACAAAAATATCATCTGTGACAGAAATACATTGCTCGCTTTTTAGTTATTTGACTTTCACGGAATGAACCAAGTAATATTCACTGATGCAATGGAAAGTGCCCAGACTAACTAAAAATAATCAAGAAATTCTGAATAGGAATAAAACCTCGTTTCCATCTTTTTGAAGCTTGCTCCAACCATTATTACTAAAGCAAGCACTGTGAATATGTAACCAGGACCTGCCACTAGAGCCACTCTCAAGGTGATGCCTTCAAGGCAACACTAAAAATGTAGGTTTAGACAGAGAACAGTGTTTGTTCTAGTTACCTGGGGATGAAAAATTGTCACACACTGAGGAGCAGCACAAAGTGTTTTCCAGAGCCCTTCTAGCTTCTTTTTTGTGGGACAGTTATGCTTTACATCAGGTTTCCCTGGTGGCTCAGACGGTAAAAGAATCCACCTGCAATGTGGGAGACCTGGGTTTGATCCCTGGGTTGGGAAGATCCCCTGGAGGAGGGCATGACAACCCACTCCAGTATTCTTGCCTGGAAAATCCCAACGGACAGAGGAGCCTGGAGGGCTACAGTCCCTGGGGTCACAAAGCATCAGACACAACTGAGCGACTAAGCACAGCACATGGTCTACATCACAATCTTGCTTCCCTCTGAAATCTACCATTCTAGGGTGTAATTCCAGAATATAATCCACAACACCAGAGTATAATTCCAGAGAGTAAGCCACCTTTCCAGAATGTACTTCACCCTTGCACAACGCCTTGGTTTACTCATTAGCTAACCACCGGGCTGGATTAGATGGTTAGAGTCCCCCCTACTCTGATATTCTACTCCCCTAAATATGACATGGGAACATCCCCAGAACACTAAAGGTAAGAGGGAACAGAATGGCTCAGAGCAGTTCCTGGCACAGGTAGACCTAGATAGATGTGGGCCTTGCTTTAGAAGAACCAGTATGGATACTCTTTTGGCCACACCAGGTACCTTGGCTTGAGTGTGTGTCCCAGGCCACGACGACACGCCTGTAAGAGCCTGGGGCACCTCCACTTGCGGACCACTTCCTGAGCACCCTAGACCCTGGGTTCCCTGCCCGAATAGTCCTGAGCATGCGTCCTGGTCTTCAGTGGCCTCTTCCCTGGGTCTGCTCTTCTGAGGGTGACCCATGCTGCTGGTGTGTGCACCCTCAATGACAGGGTGGCCAGTGGGTTGCTGTTTGCCAGGATGGGTGGTGGACGGAGCTGGGGTTGTTGGCTGGGGTGTCCACATGTGTGCACAGGCACAGCCTTGAAGGAGGGACAGAACAAGAGGAGCCCCAGACCAGGCCTTAGGGACCAGTCCTGGCCACGCTGCTTCTTTCAAAGTAAAGCTCAAGGAGTCTGAGAAATCTAAATTTGAACCTGGTTTTCCAAGTCATCATGAAAGTATATTGGTCAGGGCGGAAAGAGAGAAAACTGTATCTAATAGTTTACTTAGTGAATGGATTGTAAGTTTTTACAGGTGGTATGGAGGTGTCCATTTGAACTCTTGCTCTGGATGCACTAGCAGAGGGGCAGGCCCGCCTCCAAGAATCACACTGTTTCATAAAGGGGGGTTCAGCTGGGTTCATAAAGGAGGGTCCAGCTGGGTTGTGAGGGGATCTTGCAGAGGAGTCCTTCCGGCCCAGCTGGGGTCTTCTGGAAGAGGGAAATTTAGCTGCGAGCCTCTAACAACATTCCTGTTAAGAATCAGAGATGTGGATGGACCTACAGTCTGTCGTACAGAGTGAAGTAAGTCAGGAAGAGAAAAACAAGTATCGTATATTAATGCATGTATGTGTACGCTAGAAAAATGGTACTGATGAACCTATTTGCAGGGCAGGAATAGAGACACAGACGCAGAGAACAGACGTACGCAGATGGGGGCAGGGGGATGGGGTGGGACGAATTGGGAGTGTAGGACTGACAGATATACCCTACCATGTGTAAAACAGATAGCCAGTGGGCAGCGGCTGCAGAGGGCAGGGAGCACAGTTCAGTGCTCTCTGATGAACGAGATGGGTGGGATGGGGTAGGGTGGGAGGGAGGCCCCAGAGGCAGAGGATATATGTATACAGATAGCTGATTCACTTCGTTGTATAGCAGAAGCTAACGCAACATCATAAAGCAACTACAGTCCAAAAAAAAATTTTTAAAGGAATCAGTCAACAAGCCGAGCATAGCACAGATGCCAGAAATGGAGAGGGATGCTGGAGAGAGTGGGAGCACCACAGAGCAACCTACTAGGGTAACAACTAGATGATGGACTTCAAGGCTCTGCTCTCCCCTAACTCCAGGTGTGTTAGAGAGGGTTAAGGCAAAAACCAGCTGTTAAGTGCCTACTGTGTGTGAGACTGCCCTTGTGACCTTTGCTGTCACTGGTGGGAGCTCACTTCTGACCACATTAACCAAGAAAAGCAAGTGGAAGCTGTGAGCCTCTACTAATGTGCCGCTTGTTGCCACACACACCTGCACATATATACACACATGTACACATGCATGCACTTCCTCCCCACCCCAAGCAGAAATCATTTAAATCACTTCACAGTGATTCATTATTAACAATGATTAAATGCTCAGATCTTTTAACATGGGGGAGGACAAAGAAACTTAGATTATGAAATCTGACAAAAGCATCTGGACAAGAATATAGAGAGAAGATTTTAAGCTAGAAGTAAATTGAAAGTGTCACTCAGTCACGTCTGATTCTTTGCAACCCCGTGAACTGTAGCCCGCCAGGCTCCTCTGTCCATGGAATTCTCCAGGCAAGAACACTGGAGTGGGCTTCCATTTCCTTCTTCAGGGGATCTTCCCAACCCAGGGATTGAACCTGGGTCTCCTGCATTGCAGGCAGCCACCAGGGAAGCCCTCAGAAGGGAGATTCAAGTTCATCTAATCCAGCAGTTCTCTGAGGTTTGGGAGCATCCGAATCACTCCCGCAGACTGGAATAACAGATTGCAGGTCCCACCTGGGGGACCTGATTCTGATTCTGTAGGTGAGGGATGGGGCCCATGAATGTGCATTTCTAACATGCTCTTGGGAGATGCCGATGCTGCTGGTTTTTAAACCACAGTGTGAGAACCACTGGTTTGCCCTAACCTCTGATTTTAATGATGGGGAAGCTAAAACTGAGAGCAGCTAAGCATCGTGTGAGATCTCAGCAGCTGGTGAAGAGATGACACTAAGATCCTGATCTGCTCAGTCCCTCGTCAGATGCTTCGGAGCATCCAGCAGCACCTCCAAGTTTCACAAAGCTGTAGTGGCTTTCAATTGGAGGCTGGCCTCCAATCAGGTGTGCCAGTAACTCTCAGCTCCTTTGTTGCTTCAGTATAATCACATTCCCCTTAGAGGGCATGTCAATGGTGGTGGTTTCAGGAGGATGCCCCTATAGGGTATTTCAAAAATCTCTGAATGTCTGGGTCCAGGACACTGATGCATGGAGTTTGAAGAAGCTGTGCAGGTGGTCCTGATATACATCTGGCTGAGCCCCACTGTGAGTTCCATTCTTCCAGGTGGTCTCATCCATCCACACAGTGTCCCCAGGCACCTGCCTGATGTATCTTTTCAAGCTAACTAAATTAGAAATCTAACTGGATTTCTCAGCCTTGATGGCTCATAGATACTCCAAACCCCAAAATGTTTTAGTTTGAAGCCATCTTCAGTCTCCAAATCTCCTCTCCCATGTTCCCCACAATCCAAAAATCGGGGAGCATCTTTAGCTCCTCCCTCTCTCTATGTTCCAGATGTAACACTGCCCCCAACAGCCCACAGAATGTAAGCTCCATAAGGGCCAGGCCTTTTGCGGTCAGCCTTTAATCCCTGGCACCTATAGTAGTCTCTAGAATATAATAGGCAGTCTGGAAATATTTGCTGTCTGACTGACTAAATGATTGATCAAATAAATCCACATCTTCCTTCTAGTTCTACTGCCATGACCTCAGTTCAGCCTCCTATCAGACTCTACTGACATCCCCCAAATTAGCCATAGTTTGTTCTCCCGGATGTCCAAGGTACCACAAGGACCACAAGAAAAAAGAAATCCCAGTTGGCAAGAGTGGGTTGCCACTCCGCCACTAGACCCCTGTCTTGGTTGGAACCAAAGGCCATTTACTCGAGATCAGACCCGCTGAGGCCTGTGGGTCATTCCAGTCTGTGGTCTAAAGAGAATGCCTCATTCGACCAAACCCTAAGCAGCAAGGGTCTGCTGTAGGAAACAGGGTCATCTTTCCAAGAGGGTATAGAGGGGACACTGGGGAAGGACCAATGTGCTATTTGCTTTTACTGTGAATTCTCCCCATCCCACAGGCCTGAAGCCACAACCATGCAGGAGGTCCTTGTAAGGGCTGGGGATGATGATGTCTGCAAGCAGCCTCCCATACAGTCCACTCAGATGACTTCAGAGAAAATGGCCAGTGTCCACAGAAGGCAACCCTCCCTGCAATTCCTCTGCCTCACTGCTAGATGAACGGACTTTGGGGATTATTGTGACTTCAGTGAGGGTCTTTGTGAGAAAAGAAAGAATCCCCATTAAAACATCACAGTGATTGTTGCTGCAGGCAAAATCCACAGGTGAAGGCAAACTTTAGTGGGGGAAACTCTGGTAAAGAGAATACTTATAGGGACTTTCCTGGTGGTCCAGTGGTTAAGAATCTGCTTTGCAATGCAGTGGATGTGGATTCGATCCCTGGTCAGGGAACTAAGATTCCACATGCCTCCAGGTGACTGAGCCTGAACACTTCAACTACTGAGCCAATGGGCTCTGGAGGCAGTGTGTTTCAACTAGAGAGCTCGCATGCCGCATCGAAAGATCCTGCATATGCAACTAAGACCCAACGCAGCCTGGAGTGGGTAGCCATTCCCTTCTCCAGGGGATCTTCCCAACCCAGGGATCAAACCCAGGTCTCCTGCATTGCAGGAGAATTCTTTACCAGCTGAGCCACAAGGAAAGTCTAAGAATACCGGAGTGGGTAGCCTATCCCTTCTCCAGCGGATCTTCCCTACACAGGAATTGAACCAGGGTCTCCTGCATTGCAGGCAGATTCTTTACCAACTGAGCTATCTGGGAAGCCCAAATAAACAAATAAATATTTTTAAAATAGAGAGAGAGTACTTACAAAGACAGCCTCAAGGTAACTCATCAAAAATATCTACTAATGATGCTTCCCTGGTGGCTCAGCTGATAAAGAATCCGCCTGCAATGCTGGAGACTTGGGTTCGATCCCTGGGTTGGGTAGACCTCCAGAGACGGGAATGGCTACCCATTCCAGTATTCTGGCCTGGAGAAATAAGGGACTGTATAGTCCATGGGGATCACAAAGAGCTGGACATGACTGAGTGACTTTCACTTATTTCTTTCAATGACCATAGTTGTTTCTAACATGCGTCCACAAAATCTTTAATATTCTTCCTCCAGGAGGTCGAACTTAACTTTCCTCCCCTTCAGTATGGGATGGATTTAGTGGTTCACTTCTAAGGAATAGAAGATGAAAGGGAAAAAATGGTAGCTTAACGCTGGAGAAACCTGGAAGACACCACTTTAACCATGTGATCAAGGTTAACATCACCAGTGAGAAGTCATGTTGACATCATCATGATTTGGTGGGATATGAAGGATAATTCATTTCTCTAGTATGCCTGCCAAAGATGCCCAACCCCAGTCTAATCATTAGAAAATATTAGACAAATCCAAGTGGAATGACACTCTACAAAATAATTGATCAGTGTTCTTCCAAAAGGTCAAGGTCATGAAAGACAAAGACTGAGAATAGTCCACAGATTGAATGAAACTGAGGAGATATGACAATGAAATGCAGTGTGCTACCCTGGATAGATCCTGAAACAGAGAAAAAGACATTCGTGAAAAACTGATAAAATTTGAATAAGGACTGTACACTTGTTAGTAGCATTATAGGGTTAGCCTTGATAAATGTTCCATGGCCACATAAGATAATCGTATCATGGGAAGCTGAGCGAAAGACATATGGAAACTCTATACCATTGCCACAACTCTTCTGTAAATTTAAAATTAATCCCAAAATAAAACTACCAAAGAAAAAATATAGATCCTTCCCTTTTTTTTTCATTATAATCCCAGAAAGGAGACCCTTTCGCTCCTGCAGAGTCCCCGTCCCAGGCAAGACTGTCTCCCTGCTGGAGCAGAATTGTCCTGAGCCCTGAAAATCAGCAATGGAAAGCTGGTTATCACCCCAGCCTGCCGACCTGTGGGGCCTGCGCAGCCACAGTGACTCTGAGAAGAGCAGCTTTCACGCTTCCTCCTTTCCTCAGAAAAAGGTTTCTCTCCCGTTTCCTCCTGCCAGCACTGGCCCTGCACCGTATGGCGGCCCATCTGGTTGGGGTCTCCAGGCTACACCTGCTTCAGAAGCAGCTTCTGCCTTTCCCTGTGAATCTGGCCCCTGCAATTTTCAGGGTGGTGGCAAGAGGCCTTTGGCCAAAACTTCACCCATGGCTTCTTCCTGGTAAAGCCATGGGGTTAGTAGAACATGAAGCTTATTAATCAGTAGACTGGATTAGCTTGTATGTGATCGCAAAAAGGTTTAAAATGTCTTGTCCTTCAGGGAATAGAGATTTAAAAAAAAATTTTTATGTAGAGCATTTTTTCAGTTTTTATTGAATTTGTTACACTATCACTTCTGTTTTATGTTTTGGTTTTTTGGCCACGAGGCATGTGAGATCTTAGCTACCCAACCAGGGATCAAACCCACAACCCCTGCATTGGAAAGCAGTCTTAACCACTGAATCACCAAGGAAGTTAGGGAATAGAGAATAATAGTCATTTCAAAACAGAAATGTAACCAATCACCTCCCCTTTCCTAAAGTGCTGGAAATCTTAAAGACAGTAGTTTCATAGTTTGGGGATATGAATTTGCTAAAGATGATAATGGCTATAACTTGCTGACCACTATCTCTAAGCCTGGCACTCATCAGCACTTTACAAAGAGAGTCCCTTCCTCCACTTCCGAGCCCATAAGTTATTTTTACACAAGTAGGGAAAGGAGTCCTCCTCTGGGCAGACACAGATCCGCAGGCCAGGGAAAGAGGATGGAATTTCCACCCCAGGTTGTTGCATCCTCAACCATTCATGGATTAACACAGTAATTCCAAACTGGATTCTAGATCTCTGCGACTCCTAACTGCAAAGAAAAGGCCTGACGTTGTCCCTCTTTTTCATTCTTTCAACAGCTCTGCAAGATACTGTAATTATACCCATTTCTTAAATGAAGAAACTGAGAACAGACAATTATTGCCATGTTCAAGATTATAGAAAGTGGAGCAGCCAGGATTTGACCTCATGCCTCTCCAACCCCAAAATGAATGTTCTCAATTACTTCCAAGATTATGTGATGGAAGAATCATTGGAATGTTGATGGGAAGAAACAGATTTACTCCATGGGCAGTGATTACTGGCAAAAATCATATCCTACTTATTTTGTCTTTGGACCAAAACAGCAAGTCTTCCCTTGCCCTCCACCTTTTCTTAATAGCATCTTAAAAGGTAACATAAAACAATGGAGAAATTTTATTCTCCCTAGTTTGGGGCTAGGGGTCAAACTCATCTGACAAGATTATTCCCCAAAAGAGAAATAATGAGAGCAACTGAAATGGACCTCACATCTCAAGGAGATTCATGGGGTGATGAGGGTCATGTTGTAGGAACCTGGGCTTTTGGAAGGCAGCAGAATGTGAGGAATTGAGCCTGCGAGATGGAGGAGATGGCAGATCTTGGATAAAAAATGCCAAATTTAACAAAACTATGGAGTAGAGAGTAACAGTAACTGAATTCTGTTGATTCCTTACTATTTGTCAGTTACAGTTCTAGAGACTTTGGATGTATTAATTCAGCAATTCTTATAACAACTCTGAGAGATAGGCACTACTATTGTCCTATTTTGTAGAAGGAAATGGCACCCCACTCTGATACTCTTGCCTGGAAAATCCCATGGGCGGAGGAGCCTGGTAGGCTACAGTCCATGGGGTCGATAAGAGTCGGACACGACTGAGCGACTTCACTTTCACTTTTCACTTTCATGCGTTGGAGAAGGAAATGGCAACCCACTTCAGTGTTCTTGCCTGGAGAATCCCAGGGACAGGGGAGCCTGGTGGGCTGCCGTCTATGGGGTCGCACAGAATCGGACACGACTGAAGCGATTTAGCAGCAGCAGCATTGTCCTATTTTAGAGGTGAGGAATTTGAAAGAGAGAGATTACGTAGCTACTGCAAGGTGAGGGAGACAGACCAGGAACCAAGGACAACTCCAGAGCCTTGGGGAGTAACACATGGATCTTGGAGCCAAATTTGACTGACCAACCAAGAAATGGGGAAGAGGGGAGCAAAGACATCTGGGCTACACTAATAATAAAAACAAATAAATATAAGGACCAGATTCTGTGCTTAAACTCTTTATCCCCAGTAAAAACAATCCAAATTCATTTTACTGTTAGTCACTCAGTCATGTCTGACTCTTTGTGACCCCATGGACTGTAGCCCATCAGGCTCCTCTGTCCATGGAATTCTCCAGGCAAGAATACATTCCCTTCTCCGGGGGATCTTCCTAACCCAGGGATCGAACCCAGGTTTCCCGCACTGCAGGCAGATTCTTTACCATCTGAGCCACCAGGGAAGCCCAAAATTCACTTTACTAAATACTAAAATCTATGGACCTGTGATATTGTTTTAGTATTTCTAAGCCACGTTAAAAAAAAAAAACCTATCCTTTTGGAGGTACATAATTTCAATGAGAGATGAACATTATTTCTATAAAACCTGCTGTCTCTTCTTATCAGGAAAAAACAGGATAGCATATTTTATTATCAAAAAATCTAGATGTATAACAAAATACCTCTTATATACCACTTATAACTCATAGTTGACCCTTTCTATTTGCTACACATACTAATCTTCACAAAGAACTTCCTTCTGCAGATGAGAAAACTGAGGTTGAGACATAATAACTTGCCCCAATCACACACCCATAAGTAGCAGCTAGTAATCCAGGTAAGCTGGTCTCCAAAAACCAAGCACTTCAATCACTAAGCTCTAGAGCAGTCTCTCTGATCAAGGATAATGCCAAAGTCCTTGTCCCCCTCTAATGCTTCCAGATCCAGACCATATGTGCAGGTCTGTTTATTTTCATTTATTTATTTATTAATTTTTTTTTTTTTTTGGCCATGCAAGCAGCATCTAAGATCTTAGTTCCTTAATAGGGATCAAAACCATGACTCCTGCAGTAGGGGCACAGAACCCTCACCATTGGACCACCAGGAAATTCCGCAGGTCTGTTTAACTATGGGATATAAGATCTTATGATTAGTTAAGAAAGTAAGATTAGAATGTCTTACATATATACTTTGGAAACATAAAAATGCACAGAAAGTATATTTGTGGAATGAAAGAAGGAAGGTTCAGTGTGGCACTATAGCCAGTGAAGGGACATAAGTTGCATAAACACTGACCATGCCTATCAGGATTTACGATCTGATTAAGGAGAAATTATAAACATAACTGAAACAATAAAATATGAAGAGCTGTCTATTGTCCAGCACAGCAAATCATGCCATAGGTAATAGAGAAGAGGGACTGGAATCACTAAGGACTATAAAATCTAAGTTGGAAAATCAATACCCAGAAAATGAGATTTGAGATATGCAAAGTCACCTTAAAGAAATGGGATGATAAGACTTGAATAAAGTATGTGGCCAACGATCAGGCAGTATGCACCTCCGTGATGCCCCTGTGGTACCCGTTTGGATTAGTCAACGCTCATGTCAGATCATTTGTTAAATACTTTGACTCTTATACTCAGTTCAGATAGACTAGGTTGTGCTGCTCTAATAAATGACCCCCCAAACCCGGAGGCTTACAACAGCAAGGATCTATTTACCATTCATTCACAAAATCACCATGAGTTGGCTACAGCTCTCCTCCACATTGCTTCCACAGTAGCATTCTACCAAGATATGAAGAAAAATGCTATCCTGGGGGTTGGGGGGTAGGCGTGCAGAATTCATGTGGAACACAGGAAAAGCGAGTCAGAAAGGCAAATGGCAGTGATAACCACCTGGGCACTGTCCAGGGAAGCTAGTGCCAGGGAATCTTCATCGTGGCATGGCTGCATCCCTAAGTATCTCCTCTCAACAAATACCAGTCGCTCTGTGACCTGTTCAGAGCCCAAAGACAGCAAGAAGAACAAAACTCTTAGGCACCTATTGCCCATATCCTCACATTCACATAATTGTTCTGGCTCTCTCTTAAAATAGTGGACTTGAAATACCTTTCAACTATAATTAAAACACCACGGTATTGGCATGGAAATGGACAAGCAGATCAATAGAACAGAACAGATAGCCCTAGAATGTAAAAAACTTAATTTATGATAAGAAACGCATCTTGGATCAATGGGTAATGGAAGAATTGTTCAATAGATGACACTAGGGCAACTGGTTAGCAAATTAAAAGAGAAAATCAATTTCTAGCCTTAATTCATACAACACACAAACATAACTTTAACTCCAGATGAATTAAAGAATTAGATAAGTTTATAGTTTTAAAGACATAAACAAGATGCTCCCCATTCACCCTCATCTACCCCAGCATGTTTATTTTTAAAGTTTTGTTAATAGAAGAAATCATATGCAAAATAAACAGGTTATACAACTTTTTAACACATTTCCTTCTGTTAAAACAACAACCAAAGTTAAAATACAACTTGGGTACAAATATTTACAGACAGAAAAAAACGTTAATATGATCTAATATATAAAGAACTCATATGAAACACAACAGAAATATTTTATGATATATAGAGAAAAATGGACAAAAGCATGAACAGACAAGTTACTAAAAAAGATGACGTTTTTTGAAAAAACACAGAGAAAAACATTCAAAACACATGAGTGATTAAAAAGTAGAACTTACTGCAATACTGAGGGCCATCGCTTATCTACAAATTGAAAGAATTTTTAAATGATAAAACCCAGTTCAACGGAGATGTGTTTTTATACATTTTGACTGTAGTTTTACTTATACAACTCTTTTGGAAAGTAATCGGGCAATGTCTGAGGATTCTTGAATATATCCAAATATGACATAGTAGTCTGACTTCTCATGATCTATCCTAAAGAACATCTCAGATATAAAGTGAAAAAGTATTATGCAAACATGTTCATCTCAATATAATATTGAAACATTTAAAAAAAACCCATGAATTCAGGCAAGAATATTTAAGTAAATTATAGCAACATATATGTAAATGATGGTCTTTCATAAAAATGATGTTTATACTAATATGAGGAAATACTTTTATCATGTTACATAAACAAATCAATCCACAAAAATGAACGCACACACAGAAATATGCAGAGCAAAACCCTGAGAAAAGATCATCAAAAGTTCACAGCAGTTGGCTCAAAGTGATTCATTTTTCTTTCTACTTTCCCATATATTTATATTTTCTCTAAAGAGCATGCATTATATTATGAGAGAAAAACAAGCATCTTAATAAATAATTGATAATAATAACTGAGTGTTGACTGTGTCAAGTGCTGTACTGGGTACTTTACAAAACCAAGGCAGACACTGGTATAGCTAAAGGCAGAAGAGTAACATCTAACTCTTACTAGATGTCAGATACGTTCTGACTGATCCCCTATATTATCCCATCATTAAGTTTGTTATGTCCCTATTTTACAGTTAAGAACCCGAGGCTCAGTGAGACTGAGTAATTTTTCCAAAATCACACAGCTGGCGTGTCTGTGATGGAGCCAGTATCTGAACCAAGATAGATCTGTTCCAAATCCAGCTCTTGTGACTATACCGTGACTCTTGCCTTGTCCACTGCAACAACCTGATGGATACCATTTTACAGATGAGACGATTGAGGCTTTGAGTATGTTAAGTGACTGTGATCACAGGATTAGAAAGAAGCTTGTGTGTGAACTCAGGCATTCCAACTCTAGAATACTCCCTTCTGCTGCCCCTCCACCCCCATCCCCAGCTACTGGACACATCACTCCTTAAATAACTAGTACACACAGCTCTCATGCTTTTCTCATTTTCCCTCTGCGGCCCCTCTCCCTCACTTAAGAAACTATACTCTCAGTTTCCCAGGGCATGGATGGCCCAAGACCTTTAATAACCCTTGCTTCCCTTCCTTCTTTGCATTCCTTTCTCAACATTTCCAATTCTAGGCTTGCAAACTTTCCTTCAAGTTCATGATTTGATAAAGACCTTCATAGGGAGGGGAGTGTAAATACTTTACAGTGTTTTCGTAGACGTCTTTATTTCCAGTCTTGCTTCTATGGAAACAAAAAATACACACACAAAAAAATAGACAGGTGGCTGCTGCATACAAAATGTCAATAGTCTCACACACACACTCTCTCCCTATGCGTCTAAGTAGGAGGGAGAAAGACAAGGGGCAGGCAGAGAGAGGCTGGGGGTGGGCAAGGGGGAGATGCTCATCCCCACGTCTAGCCACCTCTAGAAGTAATCTCCCAGGGCTCCCAGGCTTTCTGACACAGAGTGACACAGAGCACATCATTCTTCAGTAGTTATTACATATGAAGAGCTCTTTGCAAAAAGGAAAGAGTTTATTAGTCAAATTGGTTTAAAGAGTGGAATGTCGGATAAAATGCCTCCAAGATTAAAATCTTAATGAAGGTCACTGTCACTAGATTTGCAACACTGTGTTATGTTTGAAAACTGTCTGCAAAGTCAGGCTAGAAAGGTAAATGATAATGGCCTTAATAGGTACAGTAAGGCATTAGGAAAAAATTGATACCTTTTTTTTCTCTTCTTAGTCATTAAATTATAACATTCAAACAAAGAGACTTCTAGAGAAGATGAGAAAGTATAAAATAAGGCAGGAAGGAAGGTTGAAATATTACAGGGGTGAAGCATGGAATAGCTTCATATAATAATAACGAAAGAATAATTATAGCATGGCTTCCCGAGCGGTCCAGTGGTTAAGAATCTGCCTGCTGATACAGGGGGGAGACAAGTTGGATCCCTGGTCTGGGAAGACTCCACATGTCATGGGGTAACTAAGCCTGTGTGAGCCACCACTACTGAGTGTGTGACTTAGAACCAGTGTTCCGCACCAAGAGAAACCACCCAGGTGAGAAGCTCTCAAACCACAACTAAAGAGACCTCCAATTGCTGCAACTACAGAAAACCAAGCAGAAGCAAAGAAGATCCAGCACAGCCAAAAGTAAATAAATAAATACTTTTAATAAAAAACATTATCACAGACACTTTCTGAGCCCTATGTGTCACGTAAGATCTGAATAATTTAACTCAATAAGTTATTATGTTGTTGTTTAGACGCTCAGTCATGTCTGACTCTACAATCACATGGACTGCAGCACGCCAGGCCTCCCTGCCCTTCACCCTCTCCCAGAGCCTGCTCAAATTCAAGTTAATATGTATAATTAATTTAATCCTCAAAATAATTCCACATCATAGGTGTGATTGTCACTCCCATTTCACAGATAAGAAACTAGTACAACGTTATACAGCTAGCAAGGGACAGCTGGATTTAGACTCCATTGTCTGACCCCAGAGCTCAAAGCTCTTACCCACTCTGCTAATCTAAAGAACGCAACCTCAGAGCAAATCAGTGCTTAGGAGGGCAAAAGGAAAGATGAGATGGTTTGGGGATTTTTGAGAACTAAGAGCTGGAAAAGCATAGGTGAAAGGTCAGCCAAACCTGTTGACGCACTTTAAAAGGTAAGAATCAACCTCTGCTCCAGAGATGAAATATACCATGTAATGTCCATGCTTTGTGTGTACCTCAAGTAACTGGCAACCCTTAAGGATCAGAACTGTACGAGCGACTTGGGATTCCCCATCATGACTTATTTGAGCCTCTCAGTGTCACAGTTCTTGCCGGGAGCTGTGGTGGTGGTGGTCAGTGTCATCGTGTGGTGTTGGGTTATCACCATTCATTATGGTGAGAGGCAATATGCAGGCGGGACCTTACCTGCCTCCAAAGAGTTGAATTTACTGTCCTGAAGTGGACTGTCTGTCACCTTCCCAAGTTTTTCATTTGTTTGTTTTATTTTATTTTTAAATTTTATTTTATTTTTAAACTTTACATAATTGTATTAGTTTTGCCAAATATCAAAATGAATCCGCCACAGGTACACATGTGTTCCCCATCCTGAACCCTCCTCCCTCCTCCCTCCCCATACCATCCCTCTGGGTCGTCCCAGTGCACCAGCCCCAAGCATCCAGTATCGTGCATCGAACCTGGACTGGCAACTCGTTTCATACATGTTTTATAAGTTTTTTTTGCTTGAGGTTTTGTTTTTTGTTTTTTGTTTTTTTTGACTCTGCTGGGTCTTGGTTGCTGCACATGGGTTTTTTTCTAGTTACAGTGATCAGGAGATGGAGCAACATAATCCTGCTTTGTACTCCTCGGTAGTTCATTCCTTCCTTCCTTCCTTTCTCTTCCTTCCTTCCTTTCTCTTCCTTCCTTCTTTCACTAATGTTAGTGATTGGCTTACATATAATTAACACACTGTGGGTTCCAGAAGAATGAAATGCTTTTGTTCCTATTTCTTCTCTCAGCCTTATCTACATTCAGTGGCATGTTGGTAAAGGTTTTTAAATGCCCTCATTTGTAGCCCTTGCCAATTTCTATGGTGTAAATACACCGCGGCCAGTTCTAAGTCACCTGTGAAATATTATTGAACACAGAGTTGGAAAGAGATGTTCCTTTAGCACATAATTATGCAGTATTTCCATAGTTCAAGTCCTAGATATAAATAATCTCAAGAACGTAGATAACTAAATGCAGTAAAATAATCAGAAAAGTGATGAGTTTTGAGGATTTGATTGTAGGCTCATATCATTTAAATTGTATAATAGCTGTGTTTAACTGCTGGTAAAATTCTTAAAAATTGAACAATTGGCTCTTGTGAGTTGATGGAAGCTGGTACCCAGCACACCATTGTGACTAATTCCACCCAGCTGCCACCATGGAATTTGGATCCCTAGGTAGTCACCAGGATTCTGGCCTGGGAAATCCCATGGACAAAGGAAGCCAGGTGGGTTACAGTCCCTGGGGTCACAAAGAGCTGGACATGAATGAGCAGCTAAACAACAAAGAGGCGGTCACCATGTGCTGCTGTCCAGTGGGCAACGCAGTGCCCAGCCTGCTTAGTGCAATACACAGACCTGGAGGTGGTACCCAGGCCAGAGCGAATCCTGGCTCCTCCCACCAGATTCTTTCTCCTCCCCGATTCCTCTTCAATCTGTCGAGCTTGGTAAGGTAGCCCTGATAGAAAGAAGCAGTTAAGAATTCTCTGGCCCTTCTTTCTTTCTCTAGAGCCAATCACCATCATCTTCTTCATCACTGCTACATTTTTTTGACCATCCACTCTATAGTTTAGGTTCTTAACACAATTTACTTTTAAACCTCAGAGAAACTCTATAAAGTAAGCATTAAATATGATAGTTTGGGGATAAGGAGCAACTTGCTTAAGGTCATGCAACTAGAGAAATGCCAGAGCTAGCATTCTGATCCAGATCTGTCTGGTTCAGAATTTGGTACTCTTTTCCATGCACCTATCTCTTGGTTGCCAAGCTTCCTATCTCTTGGTACAACCCAGCTCTCACCACATGCAGGGCTCATGGGCAGAAGACACCAGTCAAAGTTTGACCAAGAGAAGAGAGAGAGTTGTGAGAGTGCTGAGAGGGGCCCCATTGGTCAGCAGGGCCTCCCATCCCTGAGAAGGATGGACTGAAAGGGGCAGGAATGGGACCAGCTGAATTTCAAACATTAAAAGAACATTTTGGCCATGTCACTTTTATATGATAAAGGCTAGCCTTTTCTCCTTTATACTGATTGTTAGAGGGGAGAGGTTTTTAAAAAGGCTACTTGAAAAGAACATGGAAGAAGAAGTCTGTTTATTCCTAAGGGGACATCTCTCTAACATCTTTTTCTGGGAAAGTATTCTTTCCCACACAAAACTAGGGGGATGGAATCAGTAGGCCTTCCCCAGAAGCTGAAAGCAAATTGAGAACCAAGAGTATGAGCAGATCAGAGAAATAGCAAGAGAGCAATCAAGGTCACGAGAAGCCACATCCAGCCCTCAGGCCAGACTCAGCTACAAGGCTGAGGGCAGTGTAACTCTGCTGGTCCAAAATACTAGAAAATTTTGACTAGTGAGTTCATAGACTCTTGGGCGTATGTTCTCTTGAATGTCTAAGCAGTTTGAAACATTTAACTGGATGGACAACTACCCAAAGAGACAGATCTTTGCCAAGAGAATTATATGCAAAGATCAGCAGCAATTTTTTCATAGCTGCCTAAGAAAATGGAGCCTAACACAGATCTATGAGCTACACCAGGTGCCAAGTACAACACACAAACACACAAACACAAATACTACTGTAACTGTTACTTAATAACAACCCCCATACTTAGTGGCTCAAAATAACCTTGTTAGTTATTTATTCATGATTCTTCGATCCGGACTGGGCTTTGTGAAAATAGCTCTCTCTCGTTTCGCACAGTGACAGCTAGGCTGGCCTCCCAGCTGGAGGCTGGAGGGTTCACTTTCAAGACGGTGGACCATCACTCACATGGCGGCTTGCTGATCCTGCTCCTGGTTGGGAGACTAGCTGGGGTTGGCAACCAAGGACCTTGCTTGGTTCTTGCTATTAGCTGGGTTTATTCATTCTCCTACCTGCAGCCCGTTCATGTGCTATTTATACTGGGCTTTCCCATAATGTGGCACTCTCAGGGCAGTTGGACTTCATGTGTAGCTGGCTTTTGCCAAAGTGCAAAAAACCAGGAGCTTTCAGGACTCCTAAAGACTCAGGCACAACATTGACTCAGCATCACTTCCACATCAGCTTCCAGGAGAGGCTGTAGAAGTCCATAAATACCCACAGGGAGTCATGGTTCATCAGGGACTGTCAATGTAACAGACAATTTCTCACTAGTCTGAGAAATGTCATATACTCAGCAGCATAACTTCAGTGCATATATAAATAACAAATAAAATGAAAGCCACATGAAAGTAAAAATAATATAAATCATAAAACAGCAACAATGGCAGCAATTGTATCTCAGTGAAGTGGCCCTGAACATTAGATATTAAACTTTAATAGTCAACATTGTAGAAGGGCTGTAGCTTCTCTGTGAGCCTAGAGAGTAAGTTACAACCAACCAGAACATCAGCCTAAATCAAGAAGCCATTGAGCCTAAAACATTTGCTCTGCTGATTCCCTTTGTCTTAGAACAGATATTACCAAGTAACTAAACGTTGAACTTAGATTTGTGGATTGACTAATAATTTTGTGCTTCGTCAAAGGAATAGTGTCTTGTAAAAAAAAAGAAAAAGAAAAACTGTGATGATTCAAATTAGATTTCTGTTCACAAGGCCTAGACTCTTAGAAATCAAGTAACAATATAATAGGCTCCCACCTATCGCCATGATAACCAGCCAATATCAAAGATCTCAGTCAGTCAGAAGACTATTCTACTACTCAGCTTGCTGCCGATTATGATAACCATGCCCACCAAATCTCTGATCATTAAATGTTGCTTCTTGGTCCATGTAACCCTGAAAATTCCAGCACTCCCACTGAATTCAGGGACCTCAGTTTGATGGCAGCAGTTCCCATTGTCATTTCTGGTCTACACAGCAGAGCTCTTCAAGGATGCCAGGGCTCACCTAACGAATGATTTCCTCACTGCTTTGGTGAACAAAGTGTCCTCTGAACCTTTCTGGAATCACAGTGTGCAGGCCTTACATAATAAATCCATCCTAGTATTCAAATATGCCTAATTTGTGTCCCCTAGAGTAATACACAATTTTTACTGTTGGTAGTTTGTTTGTTTTTGTACTTAATTCATAAATCTCTTCTCAAGGCATTAAGACATGTCAGATATTTTATCAATTTCATTTTGCTGAAGATATATCATCCAGAGCCTGCTGACTTCTTTCAGTTTGGACTGGTTGCCCTCTTTATCTAAAGTACTTATCATCCTAGCATTTCCTCTCCATCATTATTCTGGGATTCCTTGTATCACTCTCCTGGGCTGGATTTCCTGCTCCCTGCATCCTATATCCTGCCTCTTGGTTCTTTCTAAGTTACCTGTCTTGTTTTGGTGGAGTCATCCTCCAGTAGCTTCCTGAGGAAAGGCATGAGAGAGGTAAATGTATCAGGAGTCTTATATCCTCACTCTTGATTGATAGTTCAGCTGGGTATGGAATTTTGAGTTAGAAATCACTTTCCTTCAGAAGTTTGAAGTAATTGCTCCACAGTCTTCTTATTATCAGTATTGTTGAAGTCCAAAGCCACCTCTTTTCTTGACTTTTTCTATGTTTTTGTTTTTACATTCTAGAATTTTGTAGCATTTTGTCTTCACCCTCTGGTTCGGATCTGTTTTCATGTGTGGGCCTTTTTGAGCTATAAATTCATGCCCTTCAGTTCTAGAAAATATCTCTGAATTATTCCATTGGTGACATCTGTAGTTTTTTTTTTCCCCCCCTGTTCTTCCTTGGAAAAATACTTGTTATTTGTATATTTGATATCCCAGATGGGGCACTAATTCTCTTTCCTTTCCTTTTGCCATTTCTTTATCACTTCCAAAGTGAAAGTGAAAGTAGCTCAGTCATGTCCGACTCTTTGCGACCCCATGGAATATTGGAGTGGGTAGCTGTTCCCTTCTTCAGAGGATCTTCCCAACCCAGGGATAAAACCCAGGTCTCCCACATTGCAGGTGGATTCCTGCATTGCAGTTGAGCCAAAAGGGAAGCCCTTAAAGATTTCTCTTTTTAATCCTTACAGTGAGTTTTGATTTCTATATAATATTATTAAACTTCCAGAGCTCTTTTTGCCCTCTGGTTATTATTTCCTTTTATATAATATCCTGCTTATGTTCTATGGTTGCAATATCTGATCTTTCTAGGGATCTGAGTGAATCATTTTTTTTTCTTTCTTTTACATTTTCTTTTCTTCACATAGTCTATTCCTTTCAAGTTGCTTATTTCTTTTTTATAATTTTTGTTTCTATTTTTCATGTTAGAGGCATTCTTTAGATACCTAGGAAGCCTTGATTATCTGCTCAGAATTAAATGTTCAGGAATCAAAAGCTCATTGTAAACTTTGTGTGTTAGTGGACTTCTTGACTATGAAATTTACTGTGGCTGTTTCAAGAGTTTTCAATATCAACTTCAAGTCTTTCCTCTTCAGTCAGTTCAGTTCAGTCGCTCAGTCATGTCCGACTCTTTGCAAGCCCATGAATTGCAGCACGCCAGGCCTCCCTGTCCATCACCAACTCCCGGAGTTCACTCAAACTCACATCCATCAAGTCAGTGATGCCATCCAGCCATCTCATCCTCTGTCATCCCCTTCTCCTCCTGCCCGCAGTCCCTCCCAACATCAGAGTTTTTTCCAATGAGTCAACTCTTCACATGAGGTGGCCAAAGTACTGCAGTTTCAGCTTTAGCATCAGTCCTTCGGAAGAACACCCAAGACTGATCTCCTTTAGAATGGACTGATTGGATCTCCTTGCAGTCCAAGGGACTCACAAGAGTCTTCTCCAACACCACAGTTCAAAAGCGCTTTGAACACAGTTTCAAATTTGAACACAGTTTCAAACTTGAACACAGTTTCAAATTTGAACACAGTTCAATTCTTCGGCGCTCAGCTTTCTTCACAGTCCAACTCTCACATCCATACATGACCACTGGAAAAACCATAGCCTTGACTAGACGGACCTTTGTTGGCAAAGTAATGTCTCTGCTTTTTAATATGCTATCTAGGTTGGTTCCTCTTAGGCTAGTCAAATCCCAAAAAAATATTCTCCTATATTCTACCTAAAGGGTAAAGTCTGTCTGCCAAAAATATGGGAACTGAGTAAAGAAGAAAACTATGAAGACTCAGCATCCTGTGTACATATACTTTTCAATATGATACTGATCTTAACTGTGATGAGTGCCACAGAACTTTTGCTTTACTAATCTTGGGAAAGGAAGGGGGAGGAACTGCCCAGCTATGTAGGTGTTAAAAAGATACCCGGGACTCTGACTACTTCTTAATCATACTTGCATCACTTCTTTTTATCTTAGCTCCCCATTCACCTCCTACTTCCAGAAGAATCTAGTGCTTCCAGTCTCTGGAAACTTAGGAGATTTCACGATGTAAATCTTATAGGCATTTAGCTTTCCTTACTGCCAGCTTAGGACTGTAGTTTCTTAAGTCTAATTTATTACTCTTACATATACCTTTCAGCTTCAAGAATTCAGTGGATGTTTCCCTACTCCAATTCTGTTGATCTTTTTGTTTAAAAAAAAAATCAAAAACAAACGGTGCTGTGGATAAGAATCTGCCTGCCGATTCAGGGGACACAGGGTTGATCCCTGTCCAGGAAGATTCCACATGTGGTGGAGCAATTAAGCCCAGGCACCACAACTGATGAAGCTCATGTGCCCAGAGCTTGTGCTCTGGAACAAGAGAAACCACTGCAAGGAGAAGCCCACACAATGCAATAAAGAGTAGCCCCTGATTGCCACAACTTGAGAAAGCCCCCATGCAGCAACAAAGACCCAGAGTAAACAAAATAAAATTAACTATTTTAAAAAAACTCAAAGATATACTTAAAAAATACTTTGAAATCATTTTAGTGGGGCTTTGACTAGAAGTAAAAGTACCTGTGTGTTTAACCTCTACCCATTGTTCCAAACATTTGAGCAGAAACTCAAATCAATATTCTTCATATACATGATCAATACTTATTTAAGACAAGCTGCTCACTGCCTAGGGGATTATGAAAAAGGGTCAGTTATACACAGGCTTCAGCTTTAGTTGTCTTGCCCAGCAATTCAACTCTGGACCTAAACTTTCATAGCTCACTCAGTAAAACTTAGAACCCCACCCCCTCAAAAAAAACTTAGAAGCCCTATGGGCCAATGGATTCATCTCCTTACAGGGCATTTCAGGAATTCTTTTGTTAACAAGAATTTCACCTGAGGATTTGGTACTCTCTATGAGAGAAGTTCTTTAGAAGAACTATACAAAAACGATCTTCAAGACCCAGATAACCATGATGGTATGATCACTCACTTAGAACCAGACATCCTGAAATGTGAAGTCAAGTGGGCCTTAGAAAGCATCACTACGAACAAAGCTAGTGGAGAGGATGGAATTCCAGTTGAGCTATTTCAAATCCTAAAAGATGATGCTGTGAAAGTGCTGCACTCAATATGTCAGCAAATTTGGAAAACTTAGCAGTGGCCACAGGACTAGAAAAGGTCAGTTTTCATTCCAATCCCAAAGAAAGGCAATGCCAAAGAATGCTCAAACTACCACACAATTGCATTCATCTCACTGCTAACAAAGTAATGCTCAAAATTCTCCAAGCCAGGCTTCAACAGTATGTGAACCATGAACTTCCATATGATCAAGCTGGATTTAGAAAAGGCAGAGGAACCAGAGATCAAATTGCTAACATCCATGGGATCATTAAAAAACAAGAGAATTCCAGAAAAACATCTACTTCTACTTTATTGACTATGGCAAAGTCTTTGACTGTGTGGATCACAACAAACTGTGGAAAATTCTTCAAGAGATGGGAATACCAGGCCACCTGACCTTCCTCCTGAGAAATCTATATGCAGGTCAAGAAGCAACAGAACTGGACAGGGAACAACAGACTGGTTCCAAATTGGGAAAGGAGTACATCAAGGCTATATATTGTCACCCTGCTTATTTAACTTATATGCAGAGTACATCATGAGAAATGCTGGATTGGATGAAGTACAAGCTAAAATCAAGATTGCCGGGAGAAATATCAATAACCTCAGATATACAGAAGACACCACCCTTATGACAGAAAACAAAGAACTAAAGAGCCTCTTGATGAAAGTGAAAGAGGAGAGTGAAAAAGCTGGCTTAAAACTCAACATTCAGAAAACTACGATCATGGCATCTGGTCCCATCACTTCATGGCAAATAGATGGGGAAACAATGGAAACAGTGAGAGTCTTTAATTTTTCGGCTCCAAAATCACTGCAGATGGTGACCGCAGCCATGAAATTAAAAGACACTTGCTCCTTGGAAGGAAAGTTATGACCAACCTAGATAGCATATTAAAAAGCAGAGACATTGCCAACAAAGGTCTGTCTAGTCAAAGCTATGGTTTTTCCAGTAGTCATATATGGATGTGAGAGTTGGACTATAAAGAAAGCTGAGCGCCGAAGAATTGATGCTTTTGAACTGTGATGTTGGAGAAGACTCTTGAGAGTCCTTTGGACTGCAAGGAGATCCAACCAGTCCATCCTAAAGGAAAGTCTTGAATACTCATTGGAAGGACTGATGCTGAAGCTGAAACTCCAATACTTTGGCTACCTAATGTGAAGAACCGACTCATTGGAAAAGACCCTGATGCTGGGAAAGATTGAAGGCAGGAGGAGAAGGGGACGACAGAGGATGAGACGGTTGGATGGCATCACTGACTCAATGGACATGAGTTTGAGTAAGCTCCAGGAGTTGGTGATGGACAGGGAAGCCTGACGTGCCGCAGTGCATGGGGTCGCAAAGAGTCAGATACGACTGAGCAACTGAACTGAACTGAACTGATGAGAGAAGTTCTGGTAACTACAATTGTCTTCATCTTATATTTCCAGTGAAATTTTGACATCCTTGTGATAGTTTAAAACTCCTTAGGCAATAGCTCAGCTGCCTCGCCCCTTAAATCCTCACTGACTGAGGAATAATGAGAAAACTACAGTAGACTGATAGGAGGAGTTGGACTTGGGAAATGTTTTTCTCTTTAAGAAGTCCTTTAAAGATACCCCTAGAAGTGTTCTGGGTAAATCTCAGGGACAACGGGTGTATTTTACACAATTTCACAACTTGCTGGTGCTTTTCTTACTTCCTCTGTGAAATGGGAATGAAGACCCTCCCGTAATCTTTTCTCATGAGCAGCTGTGCATTATGAGTTAGATAGTAGCTGCTAAGCCCTGGCATTCTAAGGGTCCAGAATGAACTCACTGTTGAGTCTGGGCTTTCAGGGCATGAAGACAGTTAGGGAGTGGCAAGAGTAGAGATTACTCATGAAATCTTCACTTCAGGTATATACAGCCTGTTCAGAAAATTACCCTGGAGTTGAAATAACTGAAATAAGGTTTTGTCTCTTATTGGATATGAGGGAAGCTTTTGAAAAATCTATATTGTCCATTTTACAGTTACTTGAACATAGGGAGAAACGCTTTTTATAAGGTGCTCTTTTTTTTTTATTCTTGGACAACTCAAAAACAAATCTCTTAAAGAAATAGAGTCTGAAGTTTCAAGATCCAAGTGAAGAAGTGCCTCTGAATTGTTGGGAAGAGATGAACCCAAAGAATAGAAATATAATTAAGCTATATTTTAGAAGGAAGCAAGAATTTAATTTATGGGCTCTTTTGTGTGACAGCATTTATGGTTATATTTATTCTTTCATTATTTTTGTACAACCTTATAAAGTGAACGTCTCTCAGTCGTGTCTGACTCTTTGCGACCCCATGGATATACAGTCCATGGAATTCTCCAGGCCAGAATACTGGAGTGGGTAGCCGTTCCTTTCTCCAGGGAATCTTCCCAACCCAGGGATCAAACCCAGGTCTCCCACATTGCAGGTGGATTCTTTACCAGCTGAGCTACAACAGAAGCTGTACAACCTTATAAGGTAGTCATTATTATCCTTCCCTTCATGCAGATAAGAAAATGAAGGCTGAGAGATTTGATTGGCCACAGCAGGAGGGTGGCAAGCTAAGATCTGAATGTCAACTTACCTGACTCCCAAGTCTATGCCAGGTCCATCACTCTTACCTCAGAGGAATCTCAGACCTGGATCTCAGGTTTATATTATGAGATCTATTTCCAGTGGTCATGTATGGATGTGAGAGTTGGACTGTGAGGAAAGCTGAGCACTGAAGAATTGATGCTTTTGAACTGTGGTGTTGGAGAAGACTCTTGAGAGTCCCTTGGACTGCAACGAGATCCAACCAGTCCATTCTGAAGATCAGTCCTGGGATTTCTTTGGAAGGAATGATGCTAAAGCTGACATTCCAGTACTTTGGCCACCTCATGCGAAGAGTTGACTCATTGGAAAAGACCCTGATGCTGGGAGGGATTGGGGGCAGGAGGAGAAGGGGACGACAGAGGATGAGATGGCTGGATGGCATCACTGACTCGATGGACATGAGTCTGGGTGAACTCCGGGAGTTGGTGATGGACAGGGAGGCCTGGTGTGCTGCGATTCATGGGGTCGCAGAGAGTCGGACATGACTGAGCGACTGAACTGAACTGATGCATCTAGTTGAGTGATCTATCACAGGATTAAGCTGGATTTGGGGGACTATCGGGATGGGGAAGATTGATGCCAACTGCATACAGGCACTGGACAAGTTGCCTGGCACAACACAATGAGTTGATCTAGCCATTGCTGAAAATCAGTTCCCCCAAAACAGAATTTAACAGGTATCAATCCTCAGACCCCTCTCTTTTCCTTCGCATATAATTTTTATCTTCTTCTACCCCTCCTACTTTCAGTTCCCACATGACACGAGCAGTAGTATTTTACCAGATTTTCTCTATGAATTCTAGATGTCATAATGCTATTTAAAGAACCTGAGCTATAAGCCAGTTAAACCTACTGTTATTTCTCCCATCTTAGAAAAACTTCTCCTGACTCAACTGTTTTCGGGTAACTAACACCATTTTTCTTCCCCTTGGCAGCAGCACTCCCCAGAAAGAGCTGTCTGTAGCCACTGTCTTCCCTCCTCTCATTTTCCCTTACATCCACCTTGGTCAGAATTCTTCAAAGTCACCAATGTCCTCTACCTGTGCTAAGTCCAATGGCCAGTTCTGCGTCCCCACCTCGCCTGACTTATTAACTGTGTTTGCCAATTGATCGCTTGTCCTCCTGACATATTTCCTTCTCTTGGCCTCTAGGACACCACCTTTTCCTGGCTTCCTCCTGGTTTCACCTCACTCCCTTTAAGCAGCTTCTGTTGGGTCCTCCTTATCTCTGACTTAGTGTTTTAGTGCCTACACTCCTTTCTTGATGATCTCTTTCATGTGCGTGAATGCTCAGTTGCTAAGTAGTGTCTGACTCTTTGCGGCCCCATACACTTTAGCCCACCAGGCTCCTCTGTCCCTGGAATTTTCTAGGCAAGAACACTGGAGTGAATTGCCATTTCCTCCTCCAGGGGATCTTCCTGACCCAGGGGTTGAACCGGTGTCTCCTGCATCTCCTGTACTGGCAGGCAGATTCTGTACCACTGAGCCACCTAGGCAGCCTGATCTCTTCTACATTTGGCTTTAAATACCATGGTTTGGGCTTTGACCTCTCCTTTGAACTCCAGACTCATGTATTCAACTGCTTTCCTGACACGTGGATGTCTACCAAGCATCTCAGATGGGACACACCAAAACAGAACTCCTGATACCAACCACCCCCAAAACCCACTTCACCTACAGCCTCCTTCATCCAAACTGACATAGTCCTTCTTCTAGTTGCTCAGACTAAAAATCTTAGCATCATTCTTGCCTCCTCTCTTTTACTCACACCTTCATCCAACACATCAGAAAATCCTCTTGGCTTTATCTTCAAAATAAAGCCGCAACTCGAGCACTCCTCACCACCTCTGCTGATGCATCCCAGACTGAGTCACCATCTTCTTTCTCCCGAACTACTGTGATGGCTTCCTAACAGGTTTCCCTGTTTCTATGTTTAACCGCCTCACATCTAGTCTCCACACAGCAGCCAGAGTGTTATTTTAAAAAGAGAAACCCACCAGGAGATTCTTCTGTTCAAAACCCTGCAGTGGCTCCTCACTTACTCAGCATGAAAGTGACCCTCGAGCTCTTACCCCATCTGACCCCCGATTGACTGTAACTCTGTTCTCTCATCTCCCACCACTCAGCTCCAGATGCTGTGGCCTTTCGATGCTCCTGGAACCTGTCAGGCACACTCCCACCTTAGGATGTGTTTACTGGCGGTTCTTTATACTGCTAACTCACTCACCTCCTCAGAGTCTTTTGATCTTCTCCGAGAGACTGACCTGACCATCCTACTGGAAACAGCAGCCCGTATCTGTCCCTGCCTAGCTCTTCTTATTCCTAACTCAGCAGTATTTCTAGTTCTTCTATGGCACTGCTAGTATCTATTTATGTATTTATTTGCAGGCTATTGTTCATTGTCTCTATCTTCCAAGAATAGAAGCTCTATGATAGCAAAGATCTGTGTCTGTGTTTGCTCATTAAGGCATCTCCTGTATCTTGAACAGTGCCCAGCACCTAACAGATGCTCAGTAAATAGCTGCCAGGTGACTCCTGTCTGCCACCTTGCTAGGAGACTGGGCATAGACAAGCCACACTTACGTGTCTGCCAGGATGCCGTGAATTCTATTCCAACTCACTGGGGTTTACGCTAACTTCTTTATGTAAGCTACGTAGTACGTGGATGCTTTATAGGTAAAGAATAACAAGTGGACAAGGGAACACTATAGAAATAGAATTTTTATTTTTTCACAGTAATGGACATCCAAGAAGCACAGTCTGGCCTACACTCATCTTTTCTTTTGTGTTGCAAAATACAAACCAAAGCTTGTAATGACCCAGAGCACAATCCCTGGGCCATATCACCTCCATTCATGACCTGTCCCTATCACTCACCTGTAATTACTCAGCTGTAATTACTAAGGGGACTTCCTTAGCTTTTCTGTGCCTCAGTTTTTCCAACTATCAAATGGGAATAATAGTTGTACTTGTATCCCAATCTTGTATAAAGATTAAATTAGTGCAAGGTACTCAAACTAGTGCTTAATCTATAATAAGCATTCAATGATTTTGGCTAATGTTTGATAAATGTATAGAGATTTTATATTTACATGCAGAAGTCTCCAACCTCCTGGATCGAATGCCTGATGATTTGAGGTGGAACAGATGCAAAATATAATAGAATAAAATAAAAATAATAGAAATAAAGTTCCAAATAAATGCAATGCCCTTGAATCATCCCCAAACCATCCCCCACCTCCAGTCCATGGAATAATTGTCTTCTACAAAACTGGTTCCTGGTGCCAAAAAGGTTGGGGACTACCGTTTATATGTATTTGCATAACTTAATGGAAGTAAACTTTCATTTTCATAGGCATTCAAATAGTTATCTAATAGAGTATTAATGCCTTAAATTTACTTAAAGTCCCAACTTACGAACTCCCATTAAGTGTTTTACAGCCCCCGAGATGGTCCAAAGACAGAGGCCTGGGAAAGCGTGGGCTCACTAGGACTGAGCAAGGGAGCTGTCTGTAAGCTGCCACATTGCAAGGGAGCAACACAGAAGTACAAGGAGTTGAGGTGCCTTTTGTCTCTCCAATCAGATAGCCTTGCAAAAGAGTAGCTAGGAAATCATCTCTGAAGATAACTCAGACATTGTTCACACACAGTTGGAGCCACGTTATTCAAAACCGAAGCCTCTGAATAATGCCGACTGTGGTACAGAAGGCAAAGAAGGAAACATCGAGATGCATCACCAGTAAAGGTTCTTAGGTCAAGCATGTTACCAAGTCATCTGTCCCCTCCCCTCAGCCACAGCTCCTCTCATACCCATCTTATTGAGCTTGGAGAGGTTTTCCACTCAAGGCTTCATAAACCCTTGAGGACATCAGCTTTCTAGAAGCCATTCTCCTGGGCTACACACACTGTGGCTTTGGACTGAACGGCACTGGATCCTGACTGAAATCACTGGACAAATGTCTTTGGACCCTCATGGAGTGTGCACCCCACCCCAGGCTGTCTCCTCCTTGGCTGCTTCTCTCTACCTGACACCAGGGGCGGGAAATGGGGGCAGCTGCCCAGATATAGCTCTGATGGTTTGAGGCTTTCAGCACCCAGAAGTTATTGGAACATCTTCCAGTGCTGGTATTTGGAAAGTGAACCCAGGAACAATACGTGTAGCCCTTCAGGGCTAATCGTACTTACTAATGAATGGCTCTCGCTTTTTTTTTCCCGCCTGAGAAGCTAGACTTTAAACATCAGGTAATTCCCAAAGAGTCAGGACAGACTCAAGGAGTCAAGCAAATTTGGGTTAGAACAGAAAAGGTTTCCTCCCATTTCTGATGTGATTTGTGGTTCATAAATGCTAGTCTGGAGAAAGAGTCCAAAATCCAGTGGGCAAAATTAAAAGGAATAAAATACCCAATGAATGCTTTAATGCTAAACAAAATTGTGTAATCTGAAGTTCATTGCCAAGATATTTTTAAAATCCTTGGAATTTCTGTTTCTGAATAAGTAAATAATAATGATAAATGTCTTTATCAGGTAAAAGGATGACCCTTTAGTAAAAAATAAGCTTCATAGGCCCTACTAACCTAAGCTATAACATTATCTTCTTATTTTTCAAAACTTTGTATTTATTTACTAAATTTCAGACTTAACAGAAAATTTGTAAAAATAGTACAGAGAGTTCCTATATGCTCTTCACCAAGCTTCCCCTAATGTCATCATCTTACATAATCATAGCACAATGATAATATCCAGGAAATTAGTTGGTTTAAACATTTCTAACTAGAGTCCTTATTCAAATTTTGCCCATATTTCTACTGATGCCCTTTTTCATTTTAGAATCCAGTCTAGGATCCTATCTTGCATTAAATTGTCATGCTCCTTAAACCCCTCCAATCTGCAACATTTTCTAAATCCTTCCTTGTCTTTCATGACTCTGATACATTTGAAGAGTACTGGTCACTTATTTTGTAGAATATCCCTCAGTTCGGTTTTATGAAATTTCTTCATGGTTCGATTGAGGTCATATATTTTGGGCAAGAACCATACAGAAGTGACGCCCTTCTTAATTCGTCATATCAAAGGTTACAGAACGTCAATATGTCTTATTACTGGTGATGTTAAACTGGGTCATTTGGATACAGTGCTGTCTGCCAAGTTTTTCCATTGTAAAGTTTCTATTTTTCCCTTTGGAATTAATAAGTATCTTTGGGTGGGGAGATATTTTTATTCAGCTTCTCTTCAAACTTTGGAAATGTTCACTGAAGGATCCTGCCTGCATTCATTATTATTGTAGCATTTGACTAATAGTGATTTTCTATTTCTCTCATTCCTTTGACATTTATTACTTGGAATTCTTTTGTAAAGAAGATGCCACTCTCTTTAAATAAGAGGCAGCTGAGTATATTGTGAGGCCACTAAATCTATCTGAAATGGACTTCAGAGTTAAACTGACCTCTGTTGGAATTCAAATGATTCAATTTACTAGAGTACATATCTGTAAGTTGATTCTATTATCATCATCATCAAAAATTAATAATTGCTTCCTGTAGAACAATTCTTTAGCTTCACTTAGAATAGTTAAAGCAGTAAGAATCAAGAGATTTTTTATCTTTCTGCCTGGGTCTCTCCTATAAAGGGACTGGGTGGAAACCACTCTTTTTTTTTTAACCTGATGCTATCAATACCCCACAGATACTATTTTGTCATCTACACATCATTTCTAATGAATTTCCTGACCATGAGTGTTGGGTGTAACCAGATGTAGATGTGTGAACTTCCCAAAGTGTCTTAACAATGATTCTCGGGCTTGTTTCTGATTGTATATTGCAGTTTCAACAGCACAAACACTAAACACATAACAAGTATTCCTCTCCATTCCAGAGCTGCTACTTGTAACACCTATAATGTGATATTTGCCTTCACAAAGTAGATAGCATAAAACTATGGTCCTTCAATCCACAGTCAGTTGAGAAACAGGGTTAGCTTAGCAATGGAATACATTCTGCCTTACTTAAGCATTTTTCCTACTAGAAGTGTGGGAGGTAGTTTATACTAGTTGTCTGATGACCATCATCATAATCTTATTTATCATTTGGGTGCATTCTGGGTATGTAGAAAGGTTTACAATTATATCTGGAGAAGGAAATGGCCATCTACTCTGGTATTCTTCCAGGAAAATCCCATGGACAGAGGAGCCTGGCAGGTTAAGGTCCATGGGGTCGCAAAGAATCAGACATGACTTAGCAACTGAACAGCAACAATAATATAGATATAAATTTCAAGTCAGGATTCTCCTCTCAGTTTCAGCCTAATTTTTTAAAATATCAATTAAATTCTTATTTGCAATTGATTCTTTTCTAACCTTTTTCGTGTGGCAAAATATTGGAACTCTCCTAACACACCCCTGGTCATCCCCTTTAGACAGTTTGTCCATCTATACCTTCTTCATCAAGCATATATATTTTTAAACTTTTCAAGTATATTATGGTAAAACACCCACTCATTCAAAGATCAAGCATGGTCCTTCTCTGTCTTGATTACTAGCACAAACATGCTTTCCTTTTCAAATCCAAACTCATAAAAAGTTCATCACAGAGCCCAGATTACTACAGCATTCCGTGGGTTTTGTTTTGTAATCAACCGTCCAGGCACTTTGGTTACTGGCTAGTGGAATCCACCTGTGGGTCTTAGTCATGGCATGTTGCCATCGGTGTGAGCTTTATTACAAGCAATTCATGATTAATCGTACCAAAGGACCAAAGTTTAAGAGTGATTTACTTTTTTAAAAATAAGTCAAGGTAGATACACTTTCTTGAAAGGGAGCGGAAGAGAAGAATCATAGCTAGATCCGAGACAAACCTGTAAAACCTTCAGCCTTTCTTATCTCTCTTAACAATGGAAATGGTTCTGTGTGGGAGACTCATTCTCTATGTGTCATTTCAGGATGGCCCTTGTAGAGGTGCATTGGAGCTTTTATGTTTATACTGTAGAGTCTCATCACACATTATGTATTTTATTTATAGGAATTTAACATATGTACTTGGCAATCAGACTATTAGATTACTGATAAAAAATAGTCAACCTCCCCATACTCCAACATGGAAAGAGTATTATGTCCCCACCCTTTGACACTGGGTATGGCCATGTGCTTTGCTCTGGCTTCAGGGTAAGCAGAGTGTATCTGTTGACCCGCTCCTTGTCTTTAAGCTTAGCAGTATAACTTCAACAGCAGACACGGTATTATAAGAGGTCTGATATGGTCTGTGCACTTGGGCTTGCCCCTTGTGCCTCTGTTATCGTCATGACAGCCCCTTCAATCAGAAAAGACATAAGACAAATGTGGGGCTGACCTGAGTCTAAAATGTTATGAGTCAAGCCCAGAAAAACCTGTACCTTGAAACAGCACTGCCAGACTGGGTCTAGCCCCAGCCAAGCTGCAGGGACATGAGTGAGGATAAATAATAGCTCTTATAAATCACTGAGTTTTGGAGTGATTTGCTATCTAGTAACATTATAGCTGACAGATGGAGTAATAAGGAAAATGAAAGAAACATCAATATGAAGGGTTCCTAATGAGTGTGCACCTGGAGTGAGCCTGAGACCAGGGTCTAGAATCTACTTTTCCTTAATAGATATCCATTTCCACATGTATCTCCCAGTGTGCATATCAACCCCACAGAACGATTACCGAGAAATATTAATACCTTCCTACAAATGGCTCCCTAAATGGGAGTCACCTGTGTAGACATCAAAGCTTATACACTATACTTTATGAAGAAGAAGAATAAAGACTTGCAAGCATAATGTTGGTTTCTTGGGTAATTTGGTAAGATGCACTGACATTAGGCAATAACCCATAAAACCTATAACTCCACCATTTATATCTTGAGGAACCACACATGAAGTCCCCAAAGGTGTCTTTGGGGTTGATAAGGAAAAACATGCTTTCGGTGTGGGTAACTGTTCACAATTAAAGTGTTTCAGAAATAGAAGACGAACTTAAAGGGGGAATTCTTGGCAGCCAAGCCTCCAAGCAGTGCCTGTACAATCACAGCACTAACCATTAAAATAACACGTTTAAAATTTACAGCACGTATGCGACTAAATTTATCCTTGCTGTCATTCTGGAGGCAATAAGTACTGTTCTCATTTATTTTACAAACAAGGAAACAGAAGTTCAGAGAGTTTGAAGGTCTTATCCAAAGTTGCACAGCTAAGACTGGATTCAAACCCAGGTCTTCTGCCTTCAAATCCCATGTTCTTCCCACCAAACCACTTATGAGAACAACTGCACCCCAGCCCAGATTGGAAAGCAAAGGGTCTTCATACTTCGCAACACTAGACAAATTAAAAGGTCAAAAATAAAAAGCCTTATTAGACTAGAAGTTCTGGCTGACCGCAGTACAAACTCCTCTTGAGTGGAAATGAAAAGCATATGGAGTCAGAGGCTTAAAGGCAGAAATACAAGCTACAACCTAAAAACAAACAGAACACAGGAAAGGAGCTTTCCAACACAGCAGTTTTTCACAAGGGCAAATCTCTGTTGTATGTTCCATAGAGAGACGAATAGACAGAGAGCAGGAATGGATTTATTTTTAACAATTGTTAATGGTTCTTCATAGAAATATCAACTATCTCACCAAGTATGATAATAATAAATGTTTATATAACTTGCTATAAAATTATGCCCTTTCCCTCCAACACTGGCCCAAAATTTGACTCCTCCAAATGTTCTTCTTGATTAATCACTGCTCGCCCTCCCAGCCCTGGCCAACCTGCTTACACATGTATATACAAAATTTTCCTAATATCAACACGTGCCTTTGCAAAGTGGACTTAAATTGTCCATACATGTACATGTGACCATGGTCCTCTCCATATGTCTGGAATCTTTATGTAGCTTTGATATAGGAATAATAATTAACTCAATGACTTTGGGTACTTGGTTACTGTTGAACAGCAAAATGAGGGGACATGAGTGGTTTATAAATGGGATGGACTGCAGAATCTGAGAGATAAAAGCAAACTGTGAGGTTGCCTGCTCCTGCGGGAGACTCACAACTAAGAAGCTGAATTTTTCAAGGTTTTTCTGGCAGACTTTTTGTTTAAGCCATGGAGACAGTCACATGAAACATGACAAACCCACTCTTCAAACAAACTCTTTGCCCTGTAAGAACAAAGGGGCAGTCAATGAAATCGAAAGGCAACTCATTTAAAACAGATAGAAAATGCTGCCTTTTATTTTTTAGTCCACTACATAATTAAGAATTTGCTGTGCAGGAAATTGTTAAAGCAGTTATTAGCTATAGTATTTTAGAAAAGAATTTGACTAAGAATATAATCTTGTAGGGGGAAAAGAGGAGATAGATTCATTCTTTGTTTAGAATGAATTACTACTACCTGTGGCCAAAGTGCCTCTTTGGGCTCAGCATTTCAAAACTGAAGAGCAATACTCCCAAGGAGCAGTCTAGATGCCACGTGAGAAAACCTCGACACAAGGTTTTCTCATATGGAGGATGCCAGGGCCACCTATCTTGCTGTTATTTCTCGTCATGGAGCTCCGGTGTACCATGGAAACCTGAAAGGTGATCCTCAGGAACACGAGAGTATCTCTTTGGAAGTGAGAGAGGGTCAGGTGGAATTCCCTTCTTCAGCCTGCACCACTGAAAGTGCAAATGAAAATGCTTAAAGAGTGGCTTCCTCTTTCCAGTTCTGAACACACAAAGCTGAGGATTTTGTGGCCTCCTGTCTATTAGCAACCTTTGGTATACAGTTTATGGAGATAAGATGTGTCCCCAGAAGGTTAATCACACTCTCCTGGTCATGTCCCCTGAATGAGGCAAACCATCTTCATTCCACAGCCATTTTGAATGGCAATAATGACAGGCATTCAAAATTCATACTTTTTAAACTGTCGTGTTGCAGAAGACTCTTGAAAGACCCTTGGACTGCAAAGAGATCAAACCAGTCAATCCCAAAGGAAATCAGTCCTGAATATTCATTGCAAGGACTGATGCTGAAGCTGAAGCTCCAATCCTTTGGCCACCTGATGCAAAGAGGTGACTCATTAGAAAAGACCCTGATGCTAGGAAAGATTGAAGGCAGGAGGAGAAGGGGACGACAGAGGATGAGCCTGTTGGATAACATCACCGAGTTTGGACCCGAGTTTGAGCAAGCTGCGGGAGTTGGTGAAGGACAGGGAAGCCTGGCGTGCTACAGTCCATGAGTAGCATGAGTCCATGCGTGAGTCTCTGACTCTCACAAAGAGTCAGACATGACTGAGTGACTGAACAACAAGGACAGGTATGCATTCCCCAGACATCACTTTGCCAACAAAGGTCCGTCTAGTAAAAGCTATGCTTTTTCCAGGAGTCATGTATGGCTGTGAGAGTTGGACCATAAAGAAGCCTGAGCATCAAAGAACTGATGCTTTCGAATTGTCATGCTGGAGAAGACTCCTGACAGTCCCTTGGACTGCAAGATCAAACCATTCAATCCTAAAGGAAATCAACCATGAATATTCATTGGAAGGACTGATGCTGAAGCTGTAGCTCCAATACTTTGGCCACCAGATGGGAAGACCTGATTCATTAGAAAAGACCTGATGCTGGGAAAGATGGAGGTTATGAGGATAAGGGCATGACAGAGGATGAGATGGTTGGATGGCATCACCAATTCACTGGACATGAACTTGATCAAATTCGAAAAGATAGTGAAAGACAGGGAAGCCTGGTGTGCTGCAGTCCAGGGGTCGCAAAGAGTTGGACGTGACTTAGCAACTGAACGACAATGCACCCCCCAGATATGACAGCTAAAAGGAACCTGCCACAGGCTGCTGGAGACTACCCGTCCTCATCGGTCAGCAACCTCTCCTGTCCCTCTCAGGAGCAGACACTGCAAGTGGCAACACAGATGCCAGAAGTCCGCTAAGTAGAGAAGATGATGGTGGTGCATTGAGCAGAAAAGTAGAAAACCACCTCCTCCTGAAATCCAGACTTCAGTGTGATGTTTGGCAAAGTTGGCCAACCTGGACTGAAAGTGAAAGGAATGTGCCTATGGAGGTGTGCGCATGTACCTTCATATTTACCTGCCTTACTCCACCAAGCATTTGAAGCAAAAACCAGGATTTATGCCCCAAAGGCACCTATAGTCTAATCCAGAGAAAGACCTGTCCATGCATCTCTGTCACACAAGACAGACCAAGGGAAGTGTTAAAAGAACATACTGATCACGGCTGGGTTAAGAGGGGAAAGCAGATTTTTGGGTGATCAAAGAAAGCTTCATGGAGAAGGCGTTGTTTGAGCTGAGCAGAGAACACAGAATTTAAATAGGAGGCATGGAAAAGAGAGAACTCCCCGAGGAAAAAATGGTATGAACACAGGGAGAGAAAGAAAAAGGACAAGATGGCTTGGAGAGTGGTCAGTGATTCGTTTTGGCAATACCCAGATCCACCTCCAGTGTTAGTAAATAGTGGGAGGTCCTTGTGGAGAGTGGTAGACAAGAGTATTTGCTGCATTCCTTATGCAAGAAGGTTCACCTCTCTTTAGCATTAGCTGCCAATGCCCATATCCCCTTGGGGAATCAACACTTCCAGAAAGCTGACAGCCTGCTCACCTCTGCAGAAGGGCTGACAACATGTGCTTGGCTTGTGGGTAGGCCTGGGAAAAGTGCTGGGGAATTAACATATGAGAGCAGCCCTCAAGCAATGATTGGAGAAGGCAGTGGCACCCCACTCCAGTACTCTTGCCTGGAAAATCCCATGGACGGAGGAGCCTGGTAGGCTGCAGTCCACGGGGTCGCTAAGAGTCAGGCACGACTGAGCAACTTCACTTTCACTCTTCACTTTCATGCATTGGAGAAGGAAATGGCAACCCACTCCAGTGTTCTTGCCTGGAGAATCCCAGGGACGGGTGAGCCTGGTGGGCTGCCATCTTTGGGGTCACACAGAGTCGGACATGACTGAAGCGACTTAGCAGCTTAGCAGCAAGCAATGATATGTAGGAGCTGGTGGAAAACTGGCCCAGTTCCTTGCCCTCGGTGTAGAGCCCTGTTGTGCAGTCTCTCAGAGGTTCTGTGGCTTCCCCCGGTGGTAACCACTCGTTATCCATCATTGACACTCCTCTCTTGCTGTTATCACAACTCCCCTCCCTCACTGGGCTTCTGAGTATCCAAGCCTTTGCCACATGGTCTGATTTTGGAGAAGTTCAAGCTAGAACCTTCTTTACGTCTCAGTTTCTTCATCTGTCACAAGAAGATAATAATGCCTGTTTTGAATAGTTGTTATATTATCTATAATCCATTATAGATAATATAATGGATTAAAGAATATAGCAGGGTGTCTGACATAATAAGGGCTTGAGAAATAGTGATTATTCCATACATCTTAGCGATCCATGAATTCTAGGCTGTCTGATAGAGTGGGAATTGTGAAAGGTTTTAAGTAACGGCATGTTTTGCAGAGATTCCAATGACCTTCATTGGAGGACCTGGTCTTCAGTGGAGAATTCTGGCCTTCACTGTAGGATGGAACAGTGCAGCTCCCCAATGTTCCCCAATATTCATTTCTCCACTTGCATTAGAGGACTCCACGTTTCTGCTATGTCACTAGTTCTGGCCAATGGCTATGAGTGGAAGCTAGGGTGTTACTTCCAGGACAGAACATTTAACTATCAGAGTGAAATCATACTGCACCTCTTTCTCCTTTGAGAACTGACAAAATCCTAAAGAGTGGAGCCTGAGTCACTGAGTGAACATGCAATGGAAATCAAGCCCTAGAATCTGTGATGACCATGTAACAAACTACACGTAAATTTTGTTTTAAGCCATTGAGATTTTCTGATTATTTGTCACTGTAACATAACCTCACTCACCCTGACTAGTACAGGTGGGAAAGAGACAAGACAAACTGAAGGCAGATTAGTTAAGAGTCTACTGCAAGCCTCAAGTAAAAAGAGTCTGAAGTAGGATCTAGAAACTGGAAATGTGAAGGGAGGGAAATAAAAGAGCAACTTTCAAGGAAGAAGACTCAGTAGAGAAGGAAAAAGGACTTAAATATGACTCCAGAGACTCAAGCTTGGAAAATTGGAAGGAAGATGCCTTAAAAAGGCAAGTCTAGGGGAAGAGTGGAGAGGCTGATTTGGTATGAGATATGAGTTTAAAGAGGTTCTATTTCATACCATCTAAAGAAGCCTTCCCATGCCTTCTCCCCACAGAGGCCAGGGGATGGGGGTTAATAATGGGATGAATCACCAAGGGTTTCCCTAGAATTTCCCTCATAACAATGGGTAGTGATCATGACTCAATTATAGGACATAATGATGAGATGATTTGTACTTGGGTCTCTTGGCTTATAACCCAGTACTCTTCCTACCACTTAAAACTGCCCCAGTATTGAAGAAATAACACACATCTGGTCTACACAACCAGAGGAGGGATTGCTCAACAATATGGTTAATTTAGTGCTGTCTAGACAATGGAATTATGTAACTTATAAGGAAAATAAAAGCAAATGTTTGCCATCGTTTTCCTTCTTATAGTCTGAAAAATTAGCATTTAGATTGTCCGAAGCTTCATTCTGTAACAAAACTACTATTCCTCTCCAAGAATTGATAGGAGCCCTATATTTTCTCAACTTGTGGATCAGTCTCAGGAACTGAAAACTCCACTCTCAATCTTAAATGTGGACTCCTCAATCAGACTCTAGTTAAAGTCCAGTTGCAAAATGAGGGCTTTCTATTTGATCAGAAGATGAAAATAGTAAAATGCATAATAAATACTATTAAACTGGAGGTCCTTTCCTTCCCAGTAATGTTTTCTTCATTTTATCGTTTTCAAAATTACTTTCTTTCATAACCTCAGAAGCCTACAGCTATTTTACTAATTATATTAAAAGTGCCAGAAGATGTCAAGAAAATTAAGTAATATAATAAAACAGCCTTACCATACATTTAAGCCTTTTTATCTTTAACAGTTTCCTTTTAAGTCTCTAGACCATCTAACCTGCACAGTGATTTCCCGTTTAAATAAAAATACCTTAATAATGGTCTATATTAAGAAATTATACTGAAAAAGCAGTTCATAATGTACCTTTCAGCTTTATAATTAGTTCTGTAATCTGTAATCAGATGATTTAAATCTAACACTGTTAAATTACCAACTAAGTAATTTCTATTTCCAACAGGAATCATTATACCTTTGGAATTTTGCAGCGCGTTAATGAGTTTTAGAGAAATGTTTCTATTTCTCATTCACTTTATTCCCAACAGTTAGCACACTACCTGGCACATAGTTTTTGCTAAATAAACAACTGCTGAATAAATAAAGGAATATGTAATCACAAATAAGTGATTAGCAAATACAGGTTCATTCGTCATTGTTCCCGTCCACCCCCAATCGGGTTCATTCGTCATTGTTCCCGTCCACCCCCAATCGGGTTCATTTGTCATTGTTCCTGTCCACCCCCAATCGGGACATGAACGACGTTCACTTCTGTGTCTCAGTTCAGAGCACCAATCCATCTTCTTCTGATCAGTTGGGTGCACATTCCGACTGGATGGTTCCTTGCCTTACAGTTCATTACATAAATATGTCTGCCTTCAGAGAATGTGTGATAAAGAGCAAAGACACTTCATCTAAAGTCAGAAAATGTAGGGTTAGGTTCAGCCTTCCATGATTCTTTCTGTGCAAAGAGCTATGTAAAGAACATCACTGAAACTCCTGCAAACTAAGCTCTGAGCTAGGCACAACCTAGACATTACAAAATTTAACTCAGGAAACTCCAAAAGGTAAAAGATGAATCCAAATTTTACATATTAAAAAACAACAACTGACCTTCAGAAAAATTAAGGAACTCGGCCTAAAGTCACAAATCTAACAGGCAGGATTGCACAATAGCTCTGACTCCAAAATCAAGCACCAGTAGCAATGCTGATGATACAGACAAGAGTAACTATATCATCTGCAGTCTCCAATACTTCTATCATTGCCTGCATAGATACTTCTTGTTTGAAGACAACAAAAACCACTTATATATTGGTGGAGTCCTTATTGTGCCTGATCTCTGTGGTAGGCTCTGGTCACGCCTGCTGTGTTCAGCCCCTTCTGGGTCTGTTTAGATCAGACATGACTGTCTGAGCATGTTCATATGTTGGTCATCGTTTCATACGTGCCAAGTTACTACCCAGGAGTTATGTCTGATCACAATTTTATAATCTGGGTAAAGCAGAGCAAGATGGTGCTGGTGGTAATTACACTCAGATATTCAGCCCAGCAATCTGGCTTTCTAATGCCAATTTTATAACCATAAAAGCCAAGTATGCTGGAGTTTCAGGGTCCATGGCTAAGGATTAAAGAGCCTTGGTCAACTCCTACTCAGGGCCATGCCTAGCAGGACCTCCTATGGACTGGAAGTCTACCATGGCCACCAAGTCCTCCTTGAGGAACTAGGGATTTGGGAAGTTGAGCTTGTCTTACACCTCCCAGGCTGATACCTCATGATACACTTTACTGAGAACCTATCATTTGTGCTTATTGGAGTGAATTATAAGACATAAAGGATCTGACTGTCAGAGTACTCATTTGGGTCAAGTTTCAAACCCATTCTCTGCAGGACAACTTCAGCCCTGGAGAGGCAGAAAGACAAGGTTAGGAAGAAAGCCCAGCCTGCCATCTCAAAGCCCAGTTTTGCCACTCAACTTTCTGCCTCTGTCTCTTCATCTGCAAAATGGCATACATCTAAGGCATGTTAGGAATAAAAGTCTGTTATTTCTAAACACTTGAAATAATGCTTGGTATGTAGTAAAGCTATACGTGTTTAAGTTTTTTTGATTCTGAAATAATTTACTGATCACTGCCTCTTTTTTCTTTTTTACAGAAGACACAGGTTCATGGCCGATTGGAAGGGTACTCAGCTCATTGATTAATTTCATTGATTTGAACTTCTCCAAGGCCAAGTTAGCTGACAATTTCATCAGGGTTTGGCAGAAGCTTGTGTACAGTCTACTTTGAAGAAATTACCTGTGCAAAATATGAGTATGAACAAGAGGGCAGGAACCTTGTTTTAACAAACCCAAACAAAACAACTCTTTAAAGTACTTTGAGCAAAAGAAAGTCCAACTTATTTCTTGTATTAACCAACATCCTCCATTTCCTCTCAAGGGTTCTGATACTGATGGCTGCCAGTGCTTCTGGAAGGCTTGGGCTGGCAGGGCTCCACTGTCTTTATGGCCCTTGGGCACCCACTCCCCACACAGCTGAGCGGTGTGCTTATTTACCAAGAGTCAGCTGCATTGCTCCCAGTTGTTATTTTAATTACATGACCTTTCATTCTGTAAATGGATGAAATACAAATAAACGAGAAAAAGTTGTTTCTGTAAAAACTAGGTTGACTGCTTGGGGATAACTCAGTAATGGTACTTTCCAAGCAACAATTGCAGCTACTTTAAAAGACTGAAATGTCTGGAAATTTCGGCACTCAGATAATGCCCTGTTGTTGCAGTCTAGGCGTGACGGATGACCAAGAACTCTAATTAGTGAGCCCATGTTTTAAAAAAAAGAAGCATTATCCTTACATCCAAATATTATGACATAAGTCTCCCATTACTATCTCTCAACTGAAAATAAAATATATCTATATTTAAATCATCCCCCTAATTGACTCTTCCTATTAACTGACCACTCCAAATTAGAGTGGATAAAAGAGTTTCTACCATAATTACATGAGAATAGTTACTCTTGATAACAATGGTATGGCATACAGGAATCACACCTGTGCCCTGCTGTGGAAGCGTGGAGTCTTAACCATGGACCTCCAGGGAACCCCCTTTTTTCCCTTTAAGACAGAGTTATTGTCATTACTTTAAAACATAAGCAGAATTTGAGTTCTAGGATGTGGGTCAGGTCTATAATGCTTTCTATGTGTGTGTGTTTTGGACACAGTCATATATGGCCCATTATCTACATCAGATGGAGAACTTAGGGGATAACTCACATCTAAGGCTAAACTCCCTGGACTTGTTCTAATACCCGCATCTTTGTTGTGTTTGGGAACAGACAAGCTATTTTCCAGGACACAGGAAACTTTCAGCAGGAAAATTTAAAAATTATCAATAATGTTAATAGTGAATACAGACATCACAGAGGAGCAAACAAAAGGAAGCAGCAGGCCAGGTGATGTGCATTATCTAAAGGTTCAGGCTGACTAGGGTTCTGACAAAATGTGGTCCTCCGCTTGTTTTGTAAATAAAGTTTTATTTAAGCATATGCACATTTATTTACATATTGATCAATGACTATTTTTGCTTTACAATGAATGAGCTGAGTAGTTGCAATACAGACCCAACAAGTAAAAATGAAATAAATAATATTCATTATCTGGCCCTTTTCAGAAAAAGTCTGCTAACCTAAGCTCTAAAGGATCAGTTCTGCCCAAGACAGTACTTGACAAGGTATGATTATAATTGTGCTTTATAAAATGTCCTGGAACTTTGCCATAGTGGATTAATTCCTCAAGGTTATCCCCAACAATGAGAAGCAAGCCAAGTGATTAACTAAGCCACTGACAATGTCTTATGACACAAATTTCCCCTCAATTTCCCCTTCAAGAGTGCCTCCTAGAATTCCCTTAAAATCACACTGTGGAGTTAGTTTCAGATGGGAATTTTGATGCTGTACAAATGTACTCTTTCCTCCGCTCTAATACCTCTGTCTACCTATGGATCATGGCATCAGGTCCCATCACTTCATGGGAAATAGATGGGGAAACAGTGGAAACAGTGTCAGACTTTATTTTTGGGGGCTCCAAAATCACTGCAGATGGTGATTGCAGCCATGAAATTAAAAGACGCTTACTCCTTGGAAGGAAAGTTATGACCAACCTAGATAGCATATTGAAAAGCAGAGACATTACTTTGCCAACAAAGGTTCATCTAGTCAAGGCTATGGTTTTTCCAGTGGTCATGTATGGATGTGAGAATTAGACTGTGAAGAAAGCTGAGCGCCGAAGAATTGATGCTTTTGAACGGTGGTGCTGGAGAAGACTCTTGAGAGTCCCTTGGACTGCAAGGAGATCCAACCAGTCCATCCTAAAGGAGACCAGTCTTGGGTGTTCATTGGAAGGCCTGATGCTGAGGCTGAAACTCCAAAACTTTGGCCACCTCATGCGAAGAGTTGACTCATTGGAAAAGACTCTGATGCTGGGAGGGATTGGGGGCAGGAGGAGAAGGGGATGATGGAGGATGAGATGGCTGGATGGCATCACCGACTCGATGCACATGAGTTTGGGTGAACTCCAGGAGTTGGTGATGGACAGGGAGGCCTGGCATGCTGCAATTCATGGGGTTGCAGAGAGTTGGACACGACTGAGCGACTGAACTGAACTGACCTATGGATCTCCGTGGCTTAGAAAATGGTGCTTTTCACAGACCCTGTATTCTGCAGCAAACAAGGAGCTGAAAAGGTAGCTTGGACTGTCTTTTCACAGATCATTTGTTTCTCCAAGCATGGCACTGTCACAGGAGCCTGGGCGAAGGGTTCATTACTTCTAAACATATAAACAATCAAATTCAAAAGGAAAGAGCTAGTCAATGAAAAGAGAACGCGAGTCTCTACCTACCCCGATGGTCATAGGGGTGGTGGGTCTAGTAGACAGAGTACTAGGTCTGTGGTCAGAAGGTTCCAGTCTTGGTGCTGATTGTGCTACTAACAAAATGCACGACCCCAGGCAAGTGACTTACCTTCTCTAAGCCATATAGGCTTAGCCAGCTATCCCTAAAGTCCCTTCTAGTGCTAAGATTCTAGGATTCTATGATGCCAGCCTTAAGAGGCTGTGCTCTTACCAGTGCCTGGCACATTACAAGCACTATAAAAGCATTAACTATCACTACTGTTTTGTGAAGGAACAATGCATGCCTTTAAATGTTAATGTGGGTTCTTCCCCTTTGTAACAATCAACAACCTAAACTCAAGTTCTAGACAACAGAGCATAAGCATAAGCAATGAAGTCTCCAACTTCTACTGGCCTTCTCAATTAGCACAAATGAATAAAGCTTTTTTAGGTGGAAGAGGGTAGTTGGTGGTGATGGTAGTTCTTGAATCTAAAACCCAAACAGTCACCCTTCTTGAATATCTCCAATTAGAAAATTGGTTCAATCAAAAGTTTTTATTTTGTGTGCATGCTTAGTTGCTCAGTCATGTCCAAGTCTCTGCGATCCTTTGGGCTGTAGCCCACCAGGCTCCTCTGTCCATGGAATTTTTCAAGCAAGAATACTGGAGTGAGCAAGACTATTGGAGTGAGTTGCGATTTCCTCCTCCAGGGAAATCTTCCTAACCCAGGGATTGAACCCTCATTTCCTGTGTCTCCTGCATTGCAGGGGGATTCTTTACCCAGAGGCCTTTATTTTGTACTGCAATATAAAAAAATTTCCCCTGATAATCTTAAGATATCAATAGGTTGAGACTGAGAACTAGGGTTCTTTAGGGTATCCAAACATCTTTTTCCATCTTCTCATAATACATAAACTCCTCATGGGAGCAGAGGAGGAGGCAGGGTTGTCCAACAAAATGGTAAATGAAATTCAGTCTTCAGTTTCCAAATAAAATTAGTTGATTATGTGTTTAGAAAAACTGTTAGGACCCACCAAAATCCCTCAGGCCTTGCCATTTCAGACCGGCCAGCCCACTTCCAGCTACCAGTCTTTGCAACTTTCGCCTTAAGAATTTTCTCAGAGCTTCCCTAGTGGTCCAGTGGTTAGGAATCCATCTTGCAATACAAAGGACACAGGTTTGATTTCTGGTCCAGGAAGATCCAGGACAACTGAGACCGTGTGCAGCACAACTACTGAGCCTGTGCTCTAGAGCCCACGCACCACAAACTGAAGCCTGCGCGCCTAGAACCCATGCTCTGCAAGAGAAGCCACTGCAAAGAGAAGCCTGCACACCGCAGCTAGAGGGCAGCCTCTGCTCTCTGCAACTAGACAACACCCTCGTACAGCAACGAAGACCCAGTGCAGTCAAAATAAAATAAATTAAAAAAAAATTTTTTAAGAGTTTTCTCAGCAAACACAGAAAACTTCTCTGCCCATAATTCTGGCAGGCCTCCCTTGGTGACAGATGGAATTGATGTAAATACCACAGCTCTCACGCCTCAGGTAGGCAAACTCTGAGACACCTGTTCTATACCATTTTCTAGAGTTTCTTCCGTAAGTCTAAGCTCCAATTACTCACAGTGTTAACTCACTTGATGAGAAAACCTTCACTGACTGCCTTCTCAGTGGACTCCCTATCTCACTTCCCCACTGTCCTTTTTTTGTTGCTGTTCTGTTTTGGTTTGTTTTACTTTTTAAATAAATGATTTTAATTCAAATATTTATCCTATGGTCTGTTCCTGGGAAATTCAAATGAAGACAATGGGTGTTGACTAATTAATTCTTTAAAGTTTGAATAATAAACATTAATCAGCAGAGTATCAGGTACAAGATATTTATAGCCAAGAAATTGAAAAATTGAGTTGAAAAATTATGATTAGCATAAAAACTAGCAACAAACCTAACAGACGTGGAGAGAAAGTCCAAGCTTGTGGTCTTCCCCTTCAGGTCAAATTCCCTGGAGTTCTAAGAGGTTAATTTAGGTTCATGGTAACTTTCTCAAGAGATGAAGAATTATCTTGCATTCATTTCGTATGTGTTTCAGAAACCTGAGTTCCTAGAATTTCTATTAAAAGTCCTGGACATCGCTGCAGTAATTTCTCAACACCACACAGTGAAGGATAGGTCAGTTTCAATGTGCTCTTAGCCAAGAAGCCAGCAGATTTGGGCCCAGAGGACAAGCTCATTCTCAAAAGATAAAAGTTTCTGTTGCTCTTGTAGATACTCTGTGAATTTATAGCAGGTATTGTCAAGCTAAATCGGATCTGATCCTCTGAGAGTTCTGAATGCAAGCTAAACACAAATCAAAACCTCATGGTTACACCTGAGGAGGAAAATAGTAGAAATAGATATATCATGCAGCAGTGGTAACAAAGGTAGCAATTAGGGTCCCAGTAAGAAGTAGAATTTATTTGATCTAAAAATATGGTCATTAAAAGACAACTTAACAGATGTGTGAACAGCTCTGAGAAACAACTAGAGGTGTTGATGCACCTAGAGGCCAGCACCAGTGAGATGCTGCCAATATCCCAGTGCAGAAAGTGCAAAGCGAAGAAAAAACTGTTCCTGGAGCCAGCCAGAGTCAGAAGCCATGGGCGGCCCGGAGATGCAGTTTTAGAAAAACGTGACTGCTGCCAGCAATGCAGCGCCTCCAAAGGAGGGTGGAATCACGGCACAAGTACACCAGAGTCTCGCCCCTGCTCTCTCCTGATCTCCTTCCGATGTCTCTCATTAGCTGAACTCAAAGAAGCCAAGGGCAAAGCAGCCCGAGTAATGCAGTAAGCCCAGCCCCAGAGAGCAAGAAGCAGGGCAGAGAAGAGCAGAGAGGAAACGTGGAGCGAGGAGCAGGATGGAGTAGAAAACCCATCGTTATTTGGGTGCAGAGCAGAACATGATGGAACCCCACTCTTTGTGGGGAAAACTTTGTAGTCACTTCATTTATTTCCTTAATACTTAGTTCATCTTTTCACTTAAATTGTGAAAATAATCAAAAATTATAGAAAAGTGAGAGTTTGAGTGAACATATGTATAATCACCACATGGATGAAGTGAGAGTTTGAGTGAAGGTTGCTCAGTTGTGTCTGACTCTTTGCGACCTATGGACTATAGCCTGCCAGGCTCCTCTGTCCATGGAATTCTCTAGGCAAGAACACTCGAGTGGGGAGCCTTTCCCTTCTCCAAGGGATCTTCCCAACCCAGGGATCAAACCAGGCTCTCCTGCATGGCAGGCAGATTTTTTTACTGTCTGAGTCAGCATGTATCAACAGTTTAATCCTGTCTCCATCAGTGAATCTGATTTTTGATGTATTGATATTTCAAAGTGAATTTTAGACATCACTTCCTCTTAAATACTTTAGCATCAAATCATTTACTTTGCTCATTTTCAACTGCTATTATAATACAGCTTATAATGCTATTATAATGCAGCTCTACTTTATATATACTGCCAATGCAGGAGACACTAAGAGACATGGGTTCAATCCCTGGGTTGGGAAGATCCCCTGGAGGGCAAGGCAATCCACTTCAGTATTCTTGCCTGGAATCCCATGGACAGAGGAGCCTGGTGGGCTACAAGCCATGGGGTTGTAAAGAGTCAGACATGACTGAATCAACTTAGTGAACATACACACACACACACACACACACACACACACACAAATACATGGGCTTCTCTGGTGGCTTAGACAGTAAAGAATCTGCCTGCAAAGCAGGAGACCTGGGTTCGATCCTTAGGTTGAGAAGATCCCTTGGAAAAGGGAATGGCTACCCACTCCAGTGTTCTTGCCTGGAGAATTCCAAGGACAGAGGAGGCTGGTGGGTTATACAGTCCATGGGGTTGCAAAGAGTCAGACACAACAGAGCAACTAACACATACACTCATAATACACTTGTATATGTATATATCAAGAAATCAATTAGTGAATGGGTCAATCAATTTGGTTGCTTTCAATTGGGCCACACAGGGGCCTTCATTTTATCAGGTGTTAACAGTCCTTACAAAACAAAGACTCTAGCTTTTGGCTGCTTTACTTTCCAAGGATTCCAGAATTGATCTTGGTAAGCAAGCCAGGGTCAATACAATAAAACTGAAGCAAGTTGTTGAGTACTGTTTTCCCCCCAAACTCACAATCAGATCTTGTTACAAGAGATGGACTGACTTTATCCCTTCCCCTGCAACCTGACCTTTTCTATTATACTGCCAATGCCATTCCCACACAAGTCTCATATTCCTTTGGTTTCAAAGACAGATGGAGGAAGGAGGGGAACTGAACACACTGGGCTGCTTTCACTCCTCCTCCCCCACGATCTTTTGATGTATGAGTAAACAGTATTATTGCCTTTGTTTCTTAACCTCCCAAACCATGATAAAAAGCTGGTCTGAGGCAGTCCAACTTGTTACTTCAAATTCTACCTCTCTTCTCTGGGTATCAAAAATAACATATTTCACAGTATGGACTCAATCAGACGCTCCTTAAAAACCCACATTTCCAATAGCCGCTGGCAACGTGGAGGTAGAATTTAAATTACGTACTGCTGCACACTGACTCCTAGGCCATTTCCCTCTCTAAATCATTCTTCAGTGTGGGTTTTCAAATGTATGCTTAGGTTGAGAAAAAATGTTGACACAGAGAAGCGACATCTTTTCTGTATCATGAGTGAGGAAGGAAATGAATTTGGGAGCTAGGAGCATGATCAAATCAATCACACCATGTTAAAACGTATTTGCCCCAAGCAAGGCCATTGTTTTTCATTGCATAACTGTGGGAAAGACCAACTGTGTGCTAGACACCCCAGCAGGCCATGGAGGGGACCCCCAGGTGAAGACATCAGAGTGCTCTCCTTCACAAAATACCAATCTAACCGAAGGCACAGTTCAGTACACCAAAAACGTGAAAGTGAACATGTTAGTCACTCGGTCTTGTCTGACTCTGAGACCCCATGGACTGTAGCCCGCCAGGCTTCTCTGTCCATGGGATTCTCCAGGCAAGAATACTGGAGAATGGAATGGGTAGCCATTCCCTTCTCCAGGGGATCTTTCCGACCCAAGGATCAAACCTGGGTCTCCCGCAATGCAGCAGATTCTTTACCATCTGAACCGCCAGGAAAGCTCCTCACACCAAAAACGTAAAGCAAAGCAAAACAGGAGAAAAGAGAAAGGGCTTCTGGCTGGGAGGGTGCATGAAGACCTCACAGAACAGGGGAAACTGAGCCAAGCTTGGAAGGGTCATTGCATTTCCTTGGGCAGAGATGAGGGAAGGATACTCCAAGGGTGAGGATCAACATGTGGACAGGGTCACCACTGGGAAGCAAAGAGGAGGTCTATGGAAGAGCAAATAATCGAGCTTGGCTGGAATACAGATCATGTATTCAGTGAGAAGACAGGAAAAGGAAGTGGGGCCATACTGTGATAGACCTTGGATGTTCAGCTTTAGAGTCTGGAATGCAGTAGGGAGCCAGAAAGGAATATTAAACACAAAAGTGACAGGACTGGAACTACATTTTAGAAAGATTATTCTGGCAGGGAGGATAGTTGACTCAAAACAGGCAGAGAGAGAGCAGATATCAGAGAAACAGCATCTTTCATATTTATTCTCTTAATACCACAGCAAAGAAGGTAGATAAGGAAAATTTTTCCTTATATTCTAACTGCAAATAACCTCTTTTTGGGGTATGGAGCCATACAGATGATACATGAAAATCTATCACCACCATAGTAGCTATATATAATCTTGATACAGCATCTTGATTATTTCTTCCTGGCTTTATAAAAAGCCCAAAACGAATGTTAGCTTTTTTTTTTTTTTAATTAAACTCTAAACTGATTCCAGATCTTTCATCAATAACATGAACTTTATGACTGATCTAGATACCAAAAGTCATTGTTTGATGATGCACACTTGAAGAATCTAGAATATGAAATCAAGGAAATGAAATTCCTTTCAGTTCCATTTTCACGGGAGCCTAAGCTCAATTATACATTTGTGTCAATGTTGTCAATATTTGGAGTTATATCAAATATGGAAAAACTACCATCTCTACCACTATATAAACTCTATAAACTATAATAACCTAATGAATATGGCCTAACTCTGGAGTGCTCATTGTGTACCAAATGTTTAAGTACTTTCCTAGCTGCATTTCCAGTCATTATATTATCTCACTGATTTATCAGATAAGATTTTATCTGATAGGTAATACCTTTGTGATAGGTATTATGAGCCTAAGACATGAAGTACTCTATCTGGAATCAGGCAGCCATAACTTTTAAAGCCAAGCTTGAAACCCATGTCTGTTTGATTGGATTCTTGTTACAATTCTTCCAAGCTGCAGGGATGTGTGTTATTTGTGCAGGTTGTGGCCAAAGCCCATCAATTACTCTCAAACAACTATCAAAAGAATCCTTCTTTTCCCAACCTCACGATATACTTGTTTAACTACACCCATTAGGAACTCCTAGAACATCAAAAAAATGCCTAAGAAATTACCAGAAAGTCTTGAGACTTGAATGATAAACCTTTGAAATATGCCACATTGAAGGTCTAGCAAATACCATTTCCACTAAAGAAAATGGCTACGTGTTGGAGGAATGGGAAGCTTGGAGGAATGACAAAGCCAGGCTGAGTATCCTGGGTGTCCCTGAGACCCCAGAAGGGTCTTCTATAGGGGACACTAGAAGGATTCTGGGGCCATCCTCCAGCCATAACTGCTTCTTATTTGCAAATAGCCCCTCAGTCATCATGTATTTTGCAAAACACGCATCAACCAGTCAGGAGTATAACTGAAAGCAGCACCAACTCATTCCACAGAGTGTCCCATGACAGGCATGGAGCCTCTGGGAGTGAAAGGTGGGCGAGTCCTGTTGGCAAAGTCCCTCCTGATTGCAGAGCTAAACAGGTCACAGTGGTGATGCTCTGACCCAGCAGCTGCAAGAACACCTCTGCGCTGACACATCAGGGGATAGGCTCATGTCCTGGGTTGGGCCTGTTTCCTCTTTGCTAAGTCATCAGCCCCTGACTTCCCAGTGGGGCGAGGGTTACAAGATCAAGTGAGATTATTTCTTTGAAAGTGCTTTGGAAAACACAGTGGTTCAACAAAACATCAATTTATCTTTTTGGGATCAGTCCACACCATCTTCATCCCCGTCGAAGCAGGCTGTGGTGTCTAAAATATGATTTTTGTATTTTAAGATGCATCTGTCACTGAATAAATTATTCTACCATGAATAGTCCTTTTTGTTATGGGACACAAATAGAAGGAGCTTCTAGAAAACTGTGGTAAAAACTGGAGTTCTAGTTGATGTGCCTTAGAAATTCACTCTATTTAACCCTCCGGGTAGTTATTTCACTTTTCAAAAGGGATAAATTTTACTTTTTGTAAAATGTAGGAAATACATAGCAACAAATAGTATTTAGTTACCCAGAAGGCACAGTGGTAAAGAATCTGCCTGCAATGTAGGAGACACAGGTTCGATCCCTGGGTCAGGAAGATCCCCTGGAGGAGGAGACGGAACCCACTCCAGTATTCTTGCCTGGAGAATTCCAAGGACAGAGGACCCTGGCCAGCTATAGTCTATGGTGTCGCAGAGTTGGACACGACTGGGCGATTGAGCACATACGCTACAATGAAAGCAAACTCCAAGCCCACTTCTGCCACATATACAAATATTCATGGGCAAGTCACAAAAATTCTCAAATAACTTGGTCTTTTAACATCCTTGTTTGTTCTCTTAGGAGCTCCAAATCACTGCCTCAGAGAAAATTCACCACATGTGGTAACTGTCTTCCCGTGTACACAGTTGAACTACATTTCCCAGCTTCATTACAGTTCGGTTGGGGCCCAGTGACCCTGTTCTGGCCCGGCACACAAATGTCTCCCATACAAGTCTTCTTTCTATTTACCTTCCATGACACTTTGGAGGCCCATTTTAAAGATGGTGGTAGTACAAGATGGAGGTATTAAAGACCAAGTGACAGGTTTTCAAGTTACCTTTTGGAGGAGAGCAGCCCAGGGGAGCTGCCCATGAAGAAACATTCACTTTGGGCTTGGAGTAAATGAAAAATAAATTTTAGGTCAAGTCACTGAGATTTTGAAGTTGTTTGTTACAGCCGCAAGCAGATTGCTGAGACAGATATTATAGAATTAGATAATACAAAATTGCATTGGTATTCTAATAGGAGGATCAGCAAGTCATCCAGGGCCATTGGGCAAAGGAGCCTACAGTTAAGTGAGAAAGATACAGGAGTGAATGGAGCTCTGAGGCAACACCAAAGCAGCTTGACCCTCGGGGCTTGCTGGATTGTTACTTTTTGTCCATGCAAAAATAGAAGGGCACACACAGTCTTTCTAGCCAACCATATATTTCGCTAATGGAAACATTTCTAACACAATTTGTGCTAATTACCAAACCCTCTAGTTTGCATTTTTGATAGCATCACTCAAAGTACTTTCCCCAACCACCTTTGAAAGTGGACCTTGCAGTAAAGTTCTTCAGGTAGTAACTAACCAGTTAGCCCTGGAGTGTAGATTACTGGCCAGCACAGAGGTGAAGTTCAAAATATTTAACCACTGGTACCACACATCACCAAGAGATCAAAAAAAAGTGCAAACTCTTATGTTGGAGCGGTACCTTCTACCCTGGATAACTTCAAATGTTAATTAAGCGCCTTTAGGGTAGAGATTAAAGTAATTCACACCATGACTGTTTATACTGAAGTATTTAAAGAATAAATTAGAAACAAACAAGCGTCTAATTCACAGACATCATCCAGTGTATTTATGTCTCTGCTTACCCTAAGAATTACCAGCAAAGGATCATGGGACCTATCCCTAAGTGTCAGATTAGATCAATAAAATTAGCCATCTGTCCAAGGAAGGCTTTAAACTCAGGTTGTATTTAAATATTACTTTTCCAACTGCCCAGATGTTACAGAAAAGTGCCTGCTGATACAACTCCTTTTGCACAATGTAAACCATTAACTGGCTAATATAAACTTGTTGCACCAAGGAAAATAAACAGCATTAACATTGCATTAAATCTGATTCGGGATTTTGGGTGCCCTGTCAGCAAACACAAGTATTAAGATTTAAATTGCTCAGGATTTTCAGACTCAGGCAAAGAAAGAATCTTCACGTATCTTTAGCAGGAATGCGGAGGAAGAGATTGGAAAAGAGATCAAAGCTTCAGAAAGTAAGGTTGATCCCATTAGTTAAGATAATAATAATTAGTGTGAGTATTGTTAGATAATCATATCTTATCTTTGTGTAGCACCTTAGTTCTTTCAAAGCACTAGTCTGATTTCCTTTGATTCTTAAAATAAGCTGGTGGGGTTATCTGGGGTAAGTGGGGTTTTTCTTACAGCTCTGGAAATGCAGAATCATGAATAAGAAATGCAAGAGCCATTGATGTCCAGTCTCTTGTCTTTCTCTGTCACCCATAGTGGCCATGAATCACTCCAATCTGCTGATCAATGAGCAAACCCTGGCCATTTCTTAGCTATCTAGCTTCGTGGAGATTTTCATGTACCTCCAGTCACATGTCAGTCTGGATAATTCTCCTTCAGGAATAGCTGCTCCCCACCCCCAACACCCTACAAAACTTCCACATGACAATTACCAGACAAAACCGTCCAACACCCTTGGAGTAAGTGTTTCTCAAAAGAATCCACTCAAGCAAGACCACAAACCTCACAGTTACATCTCCAAACCCCAAATCAAGGCATGTGGTTGACCAAAGAGTCTTTCTGATTTGCCAATTTATCTAAAAAAATTGTGCAACTCGGTAAACTTAAAATTATGTTATCAAGTATACACCAACATGCATGAGAAAGGATAAAAGGTACATGAACTCATGTCTGTGTTAATTATTCTGATGCCTGGAAATACACATATTTTTTCCTCCTTTCCCCTCCACCCCCGTCCAGATTAAACAAGCCCAAATTCATAAACATTGCCTTCAAGCTTCAAGCTTCTAATCCTTTTTAATGCCTTGGTGTATACATTACCTCATTTAATCCTTAATTGGTTGGTTCTTTCTTTATCCTATTTCTGTAAGACATTATGAAAAAACCAAAGCAAACTTTTTGGCCAACCCGATATTTTTACAGACAAGGAAACCCAGGCTTACAGAGTTAATATAACTAGCCTTAATGTCACCAGGTAATTTTTTAAAAAAGAAAAAGAAAACAATAACAAAAACACAGTGTCAGAACTTGAACCCAAACTTGTTGAGTAGCAGAGTCTGTGCTTCCACCCAAGCCCGGAGAAAGGGCTGGTCATGCACAGTTCAGCCCGGCTTCCTGTTGATGTTACTGCAGGTCGTCCCTCCTGGGTGCAGCCATCTCTCAGTGACAGGGCTAGGGGAAAGAGGATAAGCAGGAGGACTTGCTCAGAAGAGATGTCCTTCAGCGACCTTCAAAGATCTCAAGTCCTAAATCCAATCTTCAGAAACCCTGCAGACTGTCTAGACACTGGTTTGTTCCGGTTGAAACACATGTGTGTTATCAAAGTGGAGAATGTCGGGGTACTGGAAAGTTCCTGGGGTGGAGGTACTGGGGAAGAGAGGCAGTGGAGGAACCCAAATTCTCCTCCGTCATGTCCCCAAGTGTAAACTGTGACCCACATGCACCACGTGCCCCGAGGTTCTTGTTTAAAAAGCAGATGTCTGGGATGCACTCCAGGGATTCTTATCCACACAGGAGTTCAAGAATGACTCACAGGTCTAAGATCTGCTCTAAGCCAATGCTAGAAAATGTGCCCTCTGGTGGCAGCAATTTGATTTGATTTTTCACCTGAGTCTCTCCCTGTCCCCACACCCAACCCCCAACCTATGAGATCAGAGGGCTCATGTCTTCCAGCTCATCTCAGGAGATTAAAGTCACACCTTGAGGTCCTTCTCCAAAATGGTGGTTCACAACCAATGCAATCAAAGATGGGTGGCAGTGGGGGTGTTTCTCCTATTAACTGCGATTTACACTCTGCATTATCTCCTCATCTTTACCCCCCCCCCCTTTTTTTTAATCCCTGAAATAGCAGATGCACTTCTAATACCTGTAACTAGCTGTGACCAAAACAAGTGGCAAGGGTCTTGACCAGCTCAGAAGATTCTCTGTTGCAATCAAGACATCATGTCATTCATTTAGTGGGTTGGGAGAAATACAGTCCCGTTTGTGAAGGGGGAGAGGCGGGAGAAGACAGGATCTCCCCAGGATAACCCTGCAGGAGCTGAGATCCCACCTCTGCCTCAGACACCTGAGCCCTGTTTCCCAGCAATCTATCTCTGGGTCACTGGACCACTTCTGAGCTACAGTAACCCATGAATAGGCTACCCCAGTAGCTCAGCAGTAAAGAATCCGAATGCAATGCAGGAGACACGGGTTTGATCCCTGGGTCAGGAAGATCCCCTGGAAGATAGCACGGCAACCCACTCCAGTATTCTTGCCTAGAGAATCCCATGGACAGAGGAGCCTGGCAGGCTACAGTCCATAGGGTTGCAAAAAGTCGTCCATGGCTGAAGCGACCGAGCACACACGCACGCAGCCCATGAACAGATGGACAACTACTCCCAAAAGAATTCTAAGGTTATTAAAGCCCTGGTCTCAGCGTAAGAAATAAAAAGCACAAACAAAAAACACCACTCAGTTCCTTTCTGATCAAGTCACTCTTCCATGAGAAAGAATTCTGGGAAGAAAGTACTGCCTCATGTTACACACATTTACTCCTGATCGTGGCCTCACAGAGGTCCCTTTACCTCATAGAGAATCAAAGGAAAGAGAAAGAGAGGCAGGGGCTTCTTTAGAGGGATTGGCTGTGAAGTGGGAACAAATTGGAGGTTAGGGGGGCTGATGGAAGAATGGGTTGGAGGAAATATTTATGCTATGGTGCCAGAACTGCATGGGATGCTAGTAGCTAGGTGCCGAGGAGGGGGGGAGGGGGGGGAAATATATATATAGCTTCCCAGGTGGCCCAGTGGTAAAGAAACCACCTGCCAATGGAGAAGACTCAGGTTCGATCCCTGGGTTGGGAAGATCCCCCTGAAGGAGGAAATGGCAACCTGCTCCAGTATTCTTGCTTGAAAAATCTCATGGACAGAGAAGCTTGGCTGGCTACAGTCCACAGGGTCACAAAGAGTCAGAGACACAACTGAGAGACTGAGTACACACACTCACATAATCTCCCTCGTGGCATTTGTGGCTCCAGTTTTCATCAAGAAGCAAGGCAATCTGGATCAGCCTCCTGGAGGAGTAGGGTTAGTTGGAAAGGAAGAGGGTGTCCGGAAGAGCCGAGTCCCCCAAATTACATGCCCTGTGAAAGGGACTTGATGAGAGCTTCAAGTAAGGATATAAGCAAACTCTTGTGAATATCAAGTTATTCTGGGTAGGTGCGGGAAGTAGAACAAGATGACCCATGACCCCTGCTTGATCCTTTAGCCATTCAGTATGTCACACTAGTAGAAGCAGAAACCACCTAGAGGTGCCTGTATTCCCCACCATCAACCCCCAAGGCACAGTGCCCTTGAGCTATATCTGCTCTGTTCCTCCAGGCTTTCGTTTTGCTGAGTTTCCCTGGATCTTTGTTTGAGTCCACATCGGTAGAGAAATATTGAGGAAAGGTGGAAAGGAAATGATTACAGACCTGCATCTCCCCCGAAAATGACTGTGAACCCCAGTTCTCCAGGGGAAAATCTTCAACTCTGAGCTGACCTGACCTTGTCCCACTGACCCTAAGACATCAGGCAGCTGGAAAGAGAAAAGGCAGGGGAGCCCTCAGCTCTCTCTGTGTGCCAGAGTTAAGCTAACACTGTGAGATACAAATCTGCTTGTGGGAACACATGTGGCTTGACGATGCTGGTCCCAGCAGATGTGTCTTGTCTGGATTTTCCTTTCCCTCCCTCCTGCCCCACATCAGAGGCTCAGCAGTCCTCTCTGCACATGCGGGTGAGAGACTGGGTAAGGGAAGTGCTGGAGATCACTCAGGAGGTCTGGGTACTAGTTCCAGGCTCGGCTTCTGATGTTAACTTGGGGCAAGTCCCCGAGTCACGCACGCTCAAGCCAGCTGTAAAGTGAGGGCGTTTCAATTCCTGCCAGATCTGTGATTTGAATGTGGGAGCCCCATGGGAGCCCCCCCCCCCCGTTCATCCAGGAGGACGACACCCTCTCTGAAGGGATGCACATCTCTGCTAATCAGGCCATTAAGGACTCCTTTCTGCTTCTAAATATCAGAGACTTTAATTCCCATTGCCCCGCTTGCTAGTTGAGTGACCCTGGGTAAGATATTTAATTTCTCTAAGCCACAACTTCCTCTTCAGCTAAACAAGGATAATAATGGTACCCATCTCACAGACCTGTTGGGTTGATTAAATAAATCATTATGTGTCAAGTTCTTCGGAGAGAGTAGCAAGCACTTAATCAGTGTTATTATTATTTAAATTGACTGAACTTTCACACCGTCCTTTCTTGTGAGTCTCAGCAAGTGCAGAGGTTGCGTTACTGACACTAATGACAGAGGAGTAGCTATCTTGGGGTGGAGGGAAAGGTTGCCTATCTTAGACCCAAATGAAACTCAGAACTGAGTTTCAAGCTACATAGTCGTTCTCTTTCTCACCAGAATTAGATGGTGGTGGGGGATTTTCAGGTGGATTTTGAATCCAAGACTTCAACAAAGCCGTACTTGTCAAAGATAGATTTAGGAGTGTGAGGAGAAAGACAGGGCTATTCAAATAAAACAGGACTGTTCCAGTATGCCTTAGGTGGTAGCCATGCTACCTTCAAAGTACTGCACACAAATCAATTTCTATTGAGGAAACAAGGTACAAAGAAACTCCCACATGGATACTCGCAGGATTTGCTGGTGTCTGGAGAAGATTATAAATTAGCTGGTTGCTGTTCACATCAGAGCCAAGTGGGGCACATTCACTTTTTAATCTGGACCAATTTTCCGGATCAAAAACCAGTCTTTCCAAGGGATGTAAATGAGCCCAGGAGGATATTTTCCCCCAAAGTTTATGAAGTAGCTGTCATTTTAATCTGAACAGCCTTGCAACCTGAAAGCTAGTGTCTGGATAAAATTATAAAATAATGAAAAACTCTCCTAGGCTGAACCTAGTCCAAACACTCCTTCTACCTCCAGTTTGATATGTTTAAAGTGCCAAAATATTTAAAAGGTAGAGTTTCTGCTATCAAAACCCTATCTATGCTTCAAATAAAACCAAAGAGACCAACACAGCATATTCATGGCATGAACAACAGAATGAGACCCTGGATGAACCAGGTAGGAAATATTTTTAGGAAAGGAACTACAGAAAATAAGAAAGGAAATATGGTGAACCATATGAGCAGTTTTACACAGCAGGCTTTTGTGCAATACTTTTTTAAAAAAATTCTGCTTAAATGAATTGAAATCTATCCTTAAAAGAACATTACATACACTGCTCATGCTAAAGAACTACAGCTATAACTATGCATTGTTCAAAAAATTGTGACTAGATGGTTTTATGTAAATAAATCCACAGAAGGGAGTTGATCACAATCTGCATATCTTAAGGAGGGAAGTTAGGAAGAATTCCTTCATTGAAATGCTTTAAGATATGTGTCTGTGTGCATTAGGAAGAGAAACAACAAATGTAATATCACCTGGGACTGCTGCTGTTTTCTCCAAAGGCAATGATCGGTAGGAATAGAAGAGCTCATAATTTAAGCGCGCTTCAGATAATAATAACAACTATAAATTTCAAAGCAGGGAGCAAGATGTAGATGAACACAGCTACAGCTTGAAGGGTGAAGGTGTCTTCCAAAACTGAAAAGCAACAAGTCATCTTTCCAAGTAGAGAGATTCTTGAGTAGTGCAAATATTTAAGCAGTTATACAGGAATCTGCCAAGATAATTTTCTTTGCCTGGTGGCTCAGTGGTAAAAGAATCCGCCTCCCAATGCAGGAGATGTGGGTTCAATTCCTGGGTTGGGAAGATCCCCTGGAGAACAAATGGCAACCCACTCCAGTATTTTTGCCTAAAAAAGCCCATGGACAGAGAGAGGAGCCTGATGGGCTACAGTCCTTGGGTCTCAAAGAGTCGGACACAACTTCGCCAGTAAAAAGTAGCAAAATGTTCCTGGTTTGTCTCTTTCTTTCTGAAAAAATTACTTGTGAAGACAAACTGCACTTTCCGCAAAGTTCTGCAGACTGCATTCAAATAAAGTTATACTGTTTCCATTGGTCATAAGATATAATTAATCCCATAAGACAACACCCTCCTTACAAAGTAAGAAAAAACAGATTTTTCAGAATTCTAAATATAACCTCAGCGAAGAGGAATAAAAATCATTAGAGAAACAATGTTAAGAACTTTCTTGCTTAGAATGTTCTACTTTGAATAATCTCACCACACCAAAGTAGACAAAAACACAAGACTTTTTACCTGTGTAACTACAGGAAATGCAAGTTACTGTGTTTCAAGTTCGCTCCAGTTTACTGTAATAGCTCATCAGGCTATATATCTTTGTTTAAATCGCAAAGGCAGGAGCTCAAAACATAGCATAAAATTAACCCACTGGGCGCTCCTTTCTGAGAAAACAGCCCGAGTGGAAGAAGCCCCTAACATCTGAAGCCACATCCCGACACAGTGCGTGGGAAGGACCGGAGATGGGCACAGGGCACACCAGGCAAATCTTCAGACACTCAACAGGAAATGGCTGGGCTCTGGACAGTATGAATTCAATAAGCTGTTTAGAGACACAGGAGGAGCCGTTTGACTTTTCCTGCACAGTTGCAATCCTTCTAATTGAGACAGTGTGATCGCTGCCCCAACTCTCAGCTCTCTGTGGTCAAATACAGAGCCCTCCAGCTCTACTGTGTCTGGAAAAGAGATCCTTCTTTCAACAAACAAATATCCCTGGAACCGCCTGGGATGGAAAGGGGAGGGCGAGGTTCGCGTCTCTTCTGGGCTCTGGGCAGAGAAGAACCCAGTTAAGTGCGGTGGATCAGGGGTGAGAGAGAAGGTGCGTCGCCAGCTTCGCGTCCTCGCTGGGGACGGGGACCTGGGCGCTCCGGACGCGATGCTCCCGGGAGCATTGACAGCATTACCTTGTTTTCTGAGCGCTGATCTGAGCGGGGCAGCGCCGGGTCCGAGGCTGGAAGCCAGGAGCAGGAGCCGGAGCAGGACTCCTCGGATTAAATCCATTTCACCGCGGGCGCCTGCAAAGTTTCACCAAGTCCCGGGCGCACACGGAAAGGGCGTCTCCTGGGAGACGTGGAAGACGCGGCCTCCGCGGAGCCCCTGACCTGGGTGAGCAGGCGAAGGGCTGAGGGAGCTGGACCAGGAGGAGTCCAAACAGGCAGGACTGCAGCCGGGAGGTCGGCGTGCTGGAGTAAAGCCGGCTGCGGGCGGCAGGGCTTTTCGGAGCGGGGCGGGCGGCGCGGGGGGCGGGGGGTGAGGGGGCGGCTGAGGAAGCCGACAGGGAGGGACTGGCTGGCCGTGGGAGGGAGGGAGAAAGGCTCTACCCGCCCGGGGATGGAATTACAATCGAGTGGAAGTGAGAGGGGCAGGCCCTGAGACATCTGACTCTTCGCCCACCGCTGGGGCAGACAGCCCGCCCATCACCCCTCTAGCGACCCCCTGCGCAGCCCTTCCCGGCTGGTGACCTAGATTGGCGCGCTAGGAGGGGCCGACTTCAACCTCTAGAGACGCAGGGCAGGATTTAGGTGATTGCGAGCCCAGGACCCTCTGCCTTGGTTCTGATTCTGAAATCTTGCGGGGCCTCCCCGCCTTCCCCTAGTAAACTCTCCTCGGGCCGCGCCCCTCTGGGTCGCTTCCACCTTCCTTGGGCACTTTTGCCAACACCTCCAAAGGTGGCTCTAGCCGCTCCACCGCCCGCGGGGTAAGGGGCGTAGCAGGGGGGAGGCGCGAGGGTCTGAGGTTTGCAGTGCGGGAGGCTAGGAGGAAGAGGGGGCGGGGCCGGCCGGGACCCAGGCGCTAAGAAGATAAATGGGATTTAAAACGCGCTTATGGAGAGCTGAAGCCGGTCACTCTGTTGGAAACGCCGGGTGGAGATTAGGGCAAGGCGCGGGGAAGTGGGGTGCCCTCCCGGTAGAGGAAGGCAACTGGAGACCCTCCAGGGGAGGAGATGAAGCTTTAGGTTAAACCCGGCTTTGGGGGTAAGGAAGCGAGCTCGAGCTCCCTGGTAGACCGGGAAAACACGGCTTGGAGAGGGGAGCGCGGCAGCCAAACTGGACCTGGAGGCCAACAGGGGGTCCTAGCCACTGATCCTGGGACCAGGGTCACCAGATCGGCTCCCTGTTTCCGAAAAAGACCCTTTCTCCTCCGTATTTGCTACGGAGAACTCAGGAAAAAGCGCATGTTGCCGGATTTCCAGGTGGCGAGAGGAGACGCCGGGACTCCAGTCCTGTTGCACAGCCGCGTGCTGATCTTCGAGCCAAAGAGAAGAGAAGGCGGATACAATAAATAAACCAAGAGGGAACAAACCTGGAGGAAAACGCAGGCTTCGCCAGTTCCTGGGGGAAGATCAAAGGCCCTAGGAAGTACCCCGTAGAGGAAGCCTGGGTGGCTGACCTGGGGGACTCCGCGCCGGCCCCGCCCCACCGAGCCGCGCCCGGGAGGCTCCTGGCGTCCAGGCCCTTCATTGTTAACCTGGCTTCAGGGAACCGGAGGGAACGATGTTGACTATCTCCCTTTTTCTCCTCCCCTCAAAGATTTCTACTTTTCTTTTAGGAGGGAAGTATCTATTCCCTGGTTAGAGGGTTTGTAATGGGCCGGATCTGGTTTATTAGCAAAGCTGAGAATACGTTCCCTTTTGTTTTGGCGTTCTCAAGTGTACTACTGTCCATAAAGAAATTCAAAGCCCACTTCGACTTGAGTCATTGGAAGTCTTAGATGTGAAAGCAGAGTTTGTCCTTTTACACGGAGCTGGAGGGGAAAATTCGTACAGACTGCGCCCTTCACTTTGAAGGTGATACTAAATGTATGTCTGGTAGCCAGGCATTGTGTCTGCCCCCCAAGGCTGCTAGTCTCAAAGCCCTGCCTCCATTCCACTCAGGAGTCTGTCCTCAGCATCTTTGCCTTGAGCTCCACCTGTGATAAAGAGCGTCTACCTTACCACCAGCCGAGAAGGTGTTGGACCTAAGGTGACACCCAGAACCAAGTAACTGTTACCCTGAAGTTATCTCCCATGTTGGTTCTGCTCTTTCCCACTTAAAAATTATTCTCCCTGATTTAAAAATTGGAAGTAATATTAACCATTAATATTATGGCTAGCATTTATGTATCACCTACCATGTACCAGACCCTCTTTAAAAGACTGTTTAATCCCACTGTCAGCCATACCAGCTAGGTATTGTTATTAGTATTATCCCCATTTGACAGATGAGAAAGCTGAAACATGTAAAAGTTAACCACGTTCATGCTTAGTCGTGTCCCACTCTTGCTACCCCACGGATTGTAGTCTGCCAGGCTCCTCTGTCCACGGAATTTTTCAGTCATGGATACTGTAATGGGATGTCATTTCCTCCTTCAAGCCTTCTTCCTGACCTAGGGATCGAACCTGCATCTCCTGTGTCTCCTGCATTGGCAGTAAATTCTTTACCATTGAGCCAACTGGGAAACCTGTGAAAGTTAAGTGACCTGCTCTAGATCATTCAACTTCTGAGAATCAGAGCTTCAGTTGAATCAGGTGGTCTGGTTCCAGAGTCCAGACTTTGAAGAAGACAGGTGCGAGCTGACACAGCAGTGGACCAAAAATCCTGAGATCCATGTGTTTAATATTAGGCTCTCCTTGTAGTGTATCTTGGAAAAATGAAGGGACTAGATGAAATCATTGCCATGTTCCAGGGTTTGCTTTCTCTTTATTATCTAATAAAACAGCACCACCTAATCCAAGTCTCTTTTTCTCTGAACGTTCCTTTTCTCTTAAAAAAAAGTTTTTACTGGAGTACAGTTGCTTTACAATGTTGTGTTAGTTTCTACTGTACAGCAAAGTAAATTAGCTATATGTAAACATATATGCCCTCTTTTTGGATTTCCTTCCCATTTAGATCACCACAGAGAATTGAGTAGGGTTCCCTGTATATACAGTAGGTTTGAATGTCTCTTTTCAAAAATCTATACACATTGTCCATTGCGAATTTTGCAAGGCTGAGTTTCAGCCTTCCTGCTGACATCCTCAACAAGCACCTATACACTCCTCACCCTTGGCCTTTCCATCCTCTGCAGCTGGCTGTGGGTGATCAGGAAGCTGACTTGGTTCTATCAGAGTCCCCTTTGTTTCTTTGCTGCGATTATCTTTGGTTATATTGTTATATTTTAGTTTTGAGGACCTCTAATAGCTCCAGATTCTCAGGCCATGGAGATAAGACCTTACTTCTTGAGATCTGCTTGTTACAAATCTAGGGCACATGTTAGACCCAACTTCTTCCCTTCACTTGTCAAATTACATCCCTTAAGGTTTTCTCTTCTTCTAGTCCGACAACCAGTTTACAGCACTTGTAAATCTGATTAAAGACAAATGGAATACTTGTCTTTGACTCTCTTCCTGCCTTCTGGGAGGAGGGGAGCTAAAGAGGGCAAAGAAGCTTTGAATGTTTCATTAAAAAAAAAAAAAAAAAAAAAGCTGTGCAAATTCACTTGAGGTCTAAACTCAATTAATAAGGTCACCAGCAGAAGAGTGACCTGCCTGTTTTACTCAATATTATGAGAGAAGAGTATGATCTTTCCTCCATGGAGTGGATTCGGAGGCTGTTAGAAGAAAGTAAAGGCAAAGTTACCAATTATAGGATGTTTAGAAAGTCCATGAATGAGAGTGAGAAATAGACAGCAGCAAAGAAGCAGCTTTGGATTTAATTAATTTTTTGAATAGGTTGCATATACATATAAAATTTGAATGTGCATCAAGTGGAGTAAACAGTGAGAAATAAGTTTCCTTTTACCCTTTCCTGCGTCATAAGCAATAAATATTAAGACTTTTTTGTGTGTCCTTCTACAGTTATTTTATGAACATACAAGCAAATATATATATACACATATACTTAACACAAACAGACGCACCTTGTACATACGTTTTAACCTGAAGTGCTAGTCTCTCAGTAGTGTCCAACTCTTTGCAACCCCATGGACTGTAGCCCACCAGGCTCCTCTGTCCATGGGATTTCCCAGAGAAGAATACTGAAGTGGATTGCCATTTCCTTCTCCAAGGGATCTTCCTGACCCAAGGATCAAAGCTGGGTCTCCCACATTGTGGGCTGATTCTTTACTGTCTGAGCCACCAGGGAAGCCCAAAGTGAAAGTGTTAGTCACTCAGTTGTGTTCAACTCTTTGTGACCCCATGGACTGTAGCCTGCCAGGCTCTTTTGTCTATGGAATTCTCCAGGCAAGAGGAATGGGTTGCTATGTCCTCCTCCAGGGGATCTTCCCATCCAGGGATCAAACCTGGGTCTCCTTCATTGCCATCTGAACCACAAGGGAAGCACTTTTAACCTGAAGTTCCTTCCAAATTAGCAGACACAGATCTGCCTCCCTCTTACTTACTGCTGAATAATATTCTATTGTATCATGTACAACAATCTGTTCTTCCTCCTGTTGATTCCAGTGTTACTAGTATAGACCACATTGCAGAATAGTTTTGGGGTACATTGCTAGGCTAGCCATTGCTCAGCCAGAGGGTAAGTACCTTTTCATTTTGATAATTTGGCCAAATTTACTCCTAAGGATATTTTACACTTTACACTCCCACAAGCAATGCAGGAGCATGACTATTTCCACAAACTTTCACCAACACAGTATCTTATCAGACTAGAACTATATATCATATAGTACATATTACCTGTTTTAAATGACATAAAACATGTACAGAAAAATGCACAAACAAGAAGTGTGCCAACTGATGAGTTATAGCAGAGTGAGCACATATGTGTAACTATCATCCAGACCAAGAACTAGAACATGACCATCCACCCAAGAATCCCTCCTCGTGCTTCATCTGTCCGTGTATATATTTTTGAAGAAAAAGAATGAGGAGAGTTCACGCTTCCCTTTCACTTTTCCTGAAAATACACAAATAAAAATAGATCAGCAAAAAGTGTAAACACTCCCCATCCTCAATATGAAGCAAGCATTAACTGAACTATATGCTAGGTTCTGTGCTGAGAAAAGAATGCTTTATAGGAAAGAAAAGACAACAGTCTCTTCCACACTCAAAAAAAGTGGAGTTTTGATGTGAGAAAACAGTGCATACAAAACAGAGCAAAGGAAGCACCAGATGAGAGTGAACACGCTGTTGGTATGTCAGGAGAGGAAGATCCTGGATTTCAAATGGTAAGCTACGTAATCATATACTATAAAATACAGCACTCCGAATCACAAATGTTTAAATCATGCTTGCATACATAACAGGATTCACCAGAGACAGGACTGGAGTCACCAGGGTATCTCACCTGGTATTCCCAAATCTGTGGACAAAATAAGATGCAGAACAGAGTTCCAGGGTTAATTGAGCATGGGAAGGAAACTAGGATGCTGTTTTTACTTCTTATATTGTAATCATTGTAATGTCTTTGCATGTGCGCTAAGTCGCTTCAGTCCTGTCCAACTCTGCAATGCTATGGACCGTAGCCCCCGGGCTCCTCTGTCCATGGGATTCTCCAGGTAAGAATACTGGAATGGGTTGCCATGCCCTCCTCCAGGGGATCTTCCCGACCCAGGGATCCTGACCCAGACGGGTTCTTTATTACTAGCGCCACCTGGGGTAGCCCAGGAATGTCTTTATTTGGGTTGAAAAGAAAGTATGAATGCATTTTAAAAGAAGATAGGGCAGCCTACTTGGAGTATCTGGTGGGAGAGGAGGAATGGTAGGGACTGAGAAACAAAGAGGCTCCAGCCATCTTTCTTAGAAGGAGAGAAGTCTGAGACAGGCAGGCTGTTCAGAGGAGAGGGGGACATGAAAGGCAGACCTAATGGGTCATGTGATTCTATCTGGTGCTGCCAGATTTAATGTAAGAAAGAGAACAGGAGTTACTATCTTCTTGGAAATGCACGGAATCCCCCCCACCCCACCACCCCCAACACACACACATGTTAAAGACGTTGGGGTCTCCAGAGCTGTGAGGTCACCAGCGACCACACACACACAACACAACAAAATGCCGGAGCCCTAAGTGGCCGCAGGCAACTGCTCAGCAGACTAACGGGCAGCTATTTCAAGAGTCAGCATGCAACTTTCAAAATGCAGGGCTTGTTTGTGAAATGACATGATCTCCAGAAAATCTCGGTGGACTAGAGGTCAGGAGACCTGCCCTCTGGCTCTAGCCCTGTCTGGAACAGTCAATGGGACTTTAGTGATTCAGCTGACCTCTTTAGACCTTGTTTTTCTCCTCTATCAAATGAGGGTATTGGATGAGACGACGTTTGTCCTTGTCCTGGGGCTCACTGTTTCAGAGTCCACAGAAGAACCTCCTTACTTTTCCAGAATAGACAGATGCCAGTACTTAAAAACAACAAGAACGCTTGTAAAAAGTTTATTCTCAGAAAAACTTTGTGAAGTTGGAAAGCAGGGTCTCTTGTGAAAGAAAGAAAGAGGGAAGGAGGAAGGGAGGGAGGGAGAAAGACAAGACAAAATGCAACATTTAATACACACACGCACAGCAGGACAAAAGCCTTTGAGAAGGCTTAGGGTGCAGACCCAGAGTTTCCAAGCAATCATCTCCAGTCTACCCAGACAGAGGGAATAGGGAGTTGGGAAAAGGGAGGGGAAGGGGAGACTCCTCTGGAGAGGTGGGCGTAGGAAGCAGAAGAAGCCTGGCTCAGTTTCGGGGTCATTTAATGACAGTGCAAATAAAAGCAGATTTTCTGCTGCCAAAAAAAAACCTGTGGAAAAAAGCAGAATGCCAGTTTTTCCATCTGAGTTTGATTGTATTTGGGTGTTTCTTAAAGGAGGAAGTGAGGAGGAGGGGACTGGAGGTTTGAAGATACAGTCTGATGTCACCAGGTGGGACATGTCAAGGAGGTGCAAAACAGCTGAGGAAGGGGAGACTTGGCTTGTTCCCAGCCCCTGGGGAGGAGAGGTGTGAGAGGAAAAGATTTAAGCCAGAGAAGAAATTGTGTGGCCTGTCAAGATGGCAGCACTGCTTCAAGGAGGGAGGAATGGGATAGTTTCCAAGGAAATTCTAAAAAATAAAAGGGAATGGCTTAGATCCATGTTTAAGTTATTTGTCAATATAAAGAAAGATCAGTGGTGAAGGATGAGGGAGAAATTGTCCTTGCTTTTCTCCCCTGTGTAATAGAATGTAGGCAAGAAGCAAGACTAGTTGCATCCAACTCTTTGTGACCCCGTGGACTGTAACCCACCAGACTCCTCTGTCCATGGAATTCTCCAGTGAACCCACTAGTGAATACTGGAGTGGGTCGCCATTCCCTCCTCCGCGGGATCTTCCCAACACAGGGATCAAACCCACATCTCTTGTGTCTCCTGCATTGGCAAACAGATTCTTTACTACTAGTGCCACCTGGGAAGCCAATGGGATGTACAGCCTACTTCAAAGGCTGTGACCATCAGATGGGATAACCCAGGGCACTGTACATACCATACCCTTGGCATTCATTAAATGTTGGCTTTCTTTCATTGCATCACTCATGTTTATCACGGAGACAGGCTAAGTCCTCTCCAGAGTTAAATTCCAGAACCACTAGTGGATTATTGCTAGGATGGCAAATAAGACTCGAGGCCAGAGATAAAGCTTTGATCTGAATAATTTCAGTGTAAATTGGAAATAAGGTTTCCAATACAAGGTTTGTACTTTGGGACAATGAAAGACAGTTCCAAAAAAGATAATGATATACAAGATAGAGATTTTCTAGGGAAGGAATAATGGCTAGGCCATCAAGATGAATAAAGATACACACAGGATACACTTAACCACTGGTAGCACTCCGATTAGTCCTCTCTGTTCCTGGGAACATTGAGCCCCATTCATATTTTCCTTCAGCTTTAGTGCCTCTTAATTAATCCTGTATGCGTGCTTTCCATGTTCCCTGTTTCCTGCTTTGTTTATTACTTGTTATATGTCCCTGGATGAGTCACATTGCCTCCCTGGCAGCAGTTTCCTGGGATGAACTGGAAGGAGCACAAGATCTTTCCCAGCTTGAACATTGTTGCATCCATGTTTGGGCAACGTGGCGTCAGGCACATCCTCCTCAATTACGTCCAGATCCCAACCGCTTATCCTGGGAAATGCTACCATGGCCCTGGTGTCTGAGCTGAAGGATTAGACCAAAGTGGTTGCTGAGTCCAGATGATAGGGGAAAAGATGCAAGAAACAGATGAAGAATGTCAGATGTTGACTTGCAGGAAGAAGGCAGTCCTCAAAGTATTTATGTGGGTGAAAGGAGAGGGATGGCTTTAATTGTGCTTTGGTCCCAGACTCTATGATAATCATGGGTTGAGGTGAAATAACAACAGCACATAATTCAAGCTGTTCACTTTCACCAGCATGAAAAGCAGACAGTAGCCACATAGTGAGTTTAATTTGAAGATGTAAGAAAGTGTCCCCACGTATTCTCACCCATGCAGGTGTATACCTGGGCCCTTCTCAAAAAGTAGAGAGCTATATGTAAGGAAATTAAGACAAAGAAGAAACCCAAAAGTCAAGGAAACAAATTGGGAGAGAAAGGAACAGAAGTGGAAGATACTGAGATCAAGAACATTCTCATGTATATTCTCAAATATACTGAAGTAGTTCATAAGTTTAATAGCATAATTTCACATTTTAACAGTTTAACATGTTTCCCAGCCTAGAATACTGGAGTGGGGTGCCATTTCCTACTCCAGGGGATTTTCCTGACATAGGGATGGAACCTACGTCTCTTGTGTCTCCTGCATTGTCAGACAGATTTCTTTACCACTCGCACCACCTGCAAAGCCCAATGACCAGTAAAGTATATGTACGTGCTTACTTGCTCAATCATGTCCGACTCTTTGTGACCCCATGGACTGCAGTCCACCAGGTTCTTCTGTCCATGGGGATTCTCCAGGCAAGAATACTGGAGTGAGTTGCCAAGCCCTCCTCCAGGGAAGCTTCCCGACCCAAGGATCAAACCCAAGTCTCCCACATTGCAGGCAAATTCTTCACCATCTAAGCCACCAGGGAAACCCCACCAGTCAAGTAAATAAGAAAATTACCTGTTCAGATAGATGACTCTTTACAGGTGTGCCCTTCTTTAAGAAATCTGAACATATGTAAAAGATCCATTTGGAGCATGACTGGGATTTTTTCACATTTAAAAAAATATTTATAAAAGTCACTACAGGGAGATTTTCCCAAATGTTTTAATTGAAAGTAGAGTAGATAAACTAAAGTGTTAACTTCAGTTCATATATATTCAAATATAAAAATAAAGCATTATTGAAATGAAAATGTAAGTTAGTGAAAAAAGTAGAATACATGTACCAAAATTGAGATTTTATTTTAAAATTCTTAAATACAAATGTTGTAGTAGTAGAAGAAAAGAGTTATAATTAGAAAAAATATCCTTCTTAAAATGTTCTCCATCTTCCTCTCTCACATTTTCTTGGGAAGCCAAACCACGTTTTCCTTAACGGAGAATGCTATGCTAAGTCACTTCAGTTGCGTCTGACTCTGTGTGACCCCATGGACGGCAGCCCACCAGGCTCCACCGTCCCTGGGATTCTCCAGGCAAGGATATTGGAGTGGGTTGCCATTTCCTTCTCAAATGCATGAAAGAGATAAGTGAAAGTGAAGTCACTCAGTCGTGTCCGACTCTTAGCAACCCCATGGACTGCAGCCTACCAGGCTCCTCTGTCCATGGATTTTCCAGGCAGGAGTACTGGAGTGGGGAGAATAGAATTGCTCTAAAATTCTCTATACTTTTCAGGCACCCACAATCTTCTCTTCCTATAATACCTGCTTAGTCTACAAAGTAAACTTTACTGTTATCTCTAAGACTCCTTATTGGGATGTTTAAAGAACTAGGAATCTAAATTTTAAATCCCTCACATGTCTATAAATTTAATGTGTCACATTCATGATTAAACAACATGTGTATATGTATATACAGATTTGAAGGCTATGTAAGCAGGGATGGGGCTTCCCAGGTGGCTCAGAGGTAAAGAATCTGCCTGCCACTGCAGGAGACGCAAGAGATGCAGGTTCAATCCCCGGGTTGGGAAGATCCCCTGGAGGAGGGCATGGCAACCCACTACAGTATTCTTGCTGGGAAATGCCATGGAGGAGGAGCCTGGTGAGCTACAGTCCATAGGTCACAGATAGTTAGGCAACTGAGCAACTGAGCAAGCAGGGATGGGAGGAAGGAGATGTGATGGCATTTCATCCTCAAACATGTATAAAGGAAAGTTTGTAAGCTATACGTTTTCTGAATTTTATTTTAATATGTGAATGATACTTATTGGACTCTAGGATATTAGAACTTCTAAATTTATTTATTATTAAGAGTTCATTTTCTGTTATATTTTTATTAATAGTAAATTAAAATGACTATGGGTGATAACTTGAATTTCCCTTTAAAATAATACTGTCTCCCAAGTCCTCAAATTTTTGACTTGATCATGAATTTAATATGTTCAGAATTACTGTTAACATGATTTACACACTTTCAAGCAACAACTAGTCTAATGTAGTACTATCAAAATAAAACTGGATAGTTTTAAAGCTAATAAATGTCAAGAAAATCATTCTCCCACAACTCTTGCAAAAAAGTAATAGAAGCAGGTTTCAGTTTTCTCAATAGTCATGTCACGAACAAAAGCGCTTATGACTCAAGAGGATTATTGAGTGGAGAAAAACAACCAACTGCTTCTGAGGCCAACAAGATGATGACATTAGCAAAATTTGCCTTAGCCCTATTAGACCACGGACTAGACTGGGGACCCCATACTCAGCTGCAGGGGCCCAATAGCGTGGCAGTTATAGAGGTTCTTGCCTCCTTACACCTTCCTCACCCCAGGGACCATGAATGCAGAAGCAAGAAGACAGACCAGAAACCTGAAGTGGGCTGGCCAAAGAACTTCCTGTTCTCTGCTTGACCCAGCCCCTTCCTGCCCAAGGCAGTTTAGCTGACCAAGAACTGGTCATGACCAAGAACAAGGCGTGAGATTTCCTAACTGCTGGTTCCTCCATCCCAGAATAATGCTGTGTGAATTGTCATGTTACTAAAGAGTTTGCCATCAGTTAGTTAGGATGATTTAAAAAAAAAAACAACACACCCCTATTTCCAGGGAAATTAGGGAATATTTGCATTTTCACAGAAAATCAAAGCAGGAATGAAGTAAATGGCCTAAGTTGCAAATGGATAGCTCTTGAACAGTGGTCCATACTTGGTTACATGTTAGGCTATTGTGGGGAAACTTCATAAAACACAAATGCCAGAGGTTCAGATTTTATTAGTCCAAGATGAGACCTCAACATTGGAATTTTTAAAAACTCACCAGGTGATTTTAATATGCAATCAAAGTTAGGAATCTTGATCTAGAATCACTGATCTGTATCCCAAAGCCTGAAGGTGAAGACATCTGAGCCCAAGGGGACCACCACGTGGAAGATGCTGCAGATACAATTTCTCCACTGGATAAGGGGCTGGTCTGGAGCAGCACTTCTCAGACACTAACATGGACACTTCATCTCTTGCAATCTTGTTGTTCTAATGAAGATTCTGATTCAGTAGGTCTGAGTGGCTCCCGAGATTCTTCATTCCTAGCAAGTTCCCAGGTGGTACTTGTGCTTTAGTTCTTGAGTGGCATGGGTCTAGATGACCTTGAAGATCTCTCCTCATTCTAATATTCTATGATTCTCTGAATTGAAAGTATTAAGCCTTGAGGGGAATCCTGCAGAGAAAGAGTGCCTGAGGGCTTGAACTCACAGGGCCCCACTTTCCTAGCCCTAACATAACGATGAACAACAGATTTGCCAGTTAGCACAACTCCTTCAATATACACTTGGGAGGAGTCAAGCTGATACAGATCAAGTGGAGAAGCAAATACACTAGGGAAACATTTCCAAGTTCAAAGCAGAGTTCACATCAAAGAACTCAGAGGCCTACTCTAAAGCTCTTCTGAGAAGACCTGGTATAAACTTAGAAATCCAGGCATAAGAGTATTAAAAATTAGGGACAAAAAATGGACATATGATATTTAAGCAAATCAAATGATTTTAGCTTACATTTTATATTTTAAAAACTGTGAAACTATCTTTGAATAAAAAATACTAAAGATAAGTGTGGTAAATGCATATAGCAAAAAAAAAAAAAAAATCATACTCTAAGTCATTTAATACATGAGGCTAGGGTGATCTATTCCAAAGTAATTTTTTAAAATCTTTAAGGAATTCAATAAAATGTGTTTATCCACTTGACTTGACATCCTTCTTTATCAAATGTTCTGTCTAGAGAGAATACTGCCGCTTTGGCTGGTGATTTTCTGGAGAGGTTCTCCTCTGTGTTGAGACTATGATCAGACAGACACCATCAGAGGATGAAGATGAGGAAGGAAACTGCAACTGAAATAAAAACAAAACCTAGGTTCATAAACAGTATCCTCACAGAATTTTAGAAGTTAGAAATTGTACAAAACATCAAAAGCCCAATTCCAGGGACTTCTCTGGTGGTCCAGTGGTTAAGAATCCACCCTGCAATGCAGAGGACACGGGTTCAGTCCCTGGTTGGGGTACTAAGATCCCAGGTGCTGCCAGGCAATTAAGCTTGTGCTCCTCAACTACTGAGCCTGAGTCCTCCGGAGCCCACACACCACAACTAGAGAGTCCGCGCACCACAGCAAAACATCCCCTGTGCCTCAACTAAGACCTGAGGCAGCCAAATAAAGAGATAAATAAATATATTTTTTTTAAAGCCTGGGGATTCCCTGATGGCTCAGTGGTAAAGAATCTACCTGCCAATGCAGGAGACACAGGTTTGATCCCCAGTCTGGGAAGATCCCACATGTTTCAGAGCAACTAAGCCCGTGCACCACAACTATTGGGCCTGTGGTTTAGAGCCCAGGAACTGCAACTACAGAGCCCACATGCTGCAGCTTCTGAAGGCCAGGCACCCTAGAGCCTGTGTTCTGCAACAAGAGAAACCAAAGCAATGAGAAACCAGTGCACCCCAACTAGAGAGCAGCCCCTGCTCACTGCAACTAGAGAAAAGCCCGCACAGCAGCAAAGACCCAGCACAGCCAAAAATAAATAAATAGATTAAATTATTTTTAAATAAAGCTCAACTCCAGAATTAATGTAATAACTTCCAGAGTTTTCTAGGATTCTTAAGAGTGGTCTATTGCAGTGGTTTTTAAAGATAGTGCTGGGGACCCTTGAGTAGGGTATCTGAGACCTTCTTGTGGGATTTGTAAGGTTGAAACTATTCCTATAATATTAGGATGCCATTTGCCTTTTTTGACTTGCCTTCTGTCCCGAGAATTTGATGGGGTTTTCAGAGGCTGCATGTCACACATCCTGTGATAATACACTGACTGCAAAAGCAGGTGTGAGCATACCATCTTCTATTAAGTGAAAGTGAAAGTCACTCAGCCGTGTCTGACTCTTTGTAACTCTATGAACTGTAGTCCATGGAATTCTCCACCCCGGAATACTGGAGTGGGTTGCCATGCCTTCCTCCAGGGGATCTTCCCAACCCAGGGATCGAACCCAGGTCTCTCACATTATAGGCAGACTCTTTACCAGCTGAGCCACCAGGGAGGCCCAAGAATACTGGAATGAGTAGCCTATCCCTTCTCCAGTGGATCTTCCTGACCCAGGAATCAAACTGGGGTCTCCTACATTGTAGGCGGATTCTTTACCAGTTGAGCTACCACGGAAGCCCCATCCTCTATTAAAGTGGATGTTTTAGAGACTTGCAGAAATGTGAAATAAGGCCATTATTCTCAGTGATCTCATGAGGGGAGAAGAGATGCTTAGAAGGCAAGAAAAAACACCTCAAAGGGTATGACCACAACCCTGACCCTCATAAAAGTACCCCAGTATCTAAGAAGGGAGGGCTTTGCCTACACCCACAGGATGCGCACTCTTCTAAAAGGAGAACCGGACTGAGAAGGGCTTTTTGCTAAACACTTTCTGGAGATATGGAATAATTTAAATTGACCTTAGATGCTGAGACCTCCTGCAAGCATGTGTACCTGTTATAATCAACAGAAAAGTCCGAGTCCATAACCACATTGGGAGCCCAGGAAAAGTAGTCAGAATGGGCTGCCTGTGTACATTCTCGCCTCCTCTCATGAGGAATGAACCTCTCTACACCTGGAAGTCGAGTCTCAGCAAATGCCTGTCCCTGCCCTCTCCACACCTTGAATTCCTGTGGAAGTTAGCGGCTAGCCAAAGGGAGGGGACTTCCCTTCTGCCTCTGAAAGTGTGTGTCCACGTAAGAAGGAGGCAAATTAATACATTTAGTTAATTAAACTAAGGGGGAAAGGGAAGTGAAAGTGAAAGTCGCGCAATCATGTCTGACTCTTTGTGACCCCATGGACTATAAAGTCCATGGAATTCTCTAGGCCAGAACACTGGAGTGGGTAGCCTTTCCCTTCTCCAGGGAATCTTCCCAACCCAGGGATCGAACCCAGGTTTCTTGCATTGCAGGCGGATTCTTTACCAGCTGAGCCACAAGGGAAGCCCAAACTAAGGGAGAAATTCATCTTAAAGACAGAGCTATCAGGATAGAAAAATACTGGCACTTACCAGGGACTGTGGAGAGGGGAGGGGCTGGCTACAGAGGCGCAGTGCATTTTGAGAGGATGATGAAATTGTTCTGTGTCCTGACTGTAGTTATTCAACTGTATGTGTTTGTCATCTTTTCTAGAACTGTAAGCTATATGCAGATGATACCTCCACAAACCTAATTTTTCAAATTGCATATCATGTCCTTTCTATTTTAAAATTTGTTCTCTGTATTTCTTTAACATTCTTTCACTGTGACTATTTCCTGAGTGCTTAGTATTTGTCAGGCACAATGCCGAATATTTAATACTCTGCTGAACTATTTCAAATTGCCATGTTCACAGGTCAAAAGATGATCAAGTATCAGCTATTCCAGGTGATTAAACCTAATATTTACCTCAGCTCTTTGAGACAGATACTATTATTATCTTCATCTTCAGTTGCAGAATGAGGTCAGAATGGTTAAGTAATTTTCCCAAAAACACATTGAAGGAGTGAGGTTAAATTTTTTTTTTTTTTTTGGTTAATGGATAAAAGTAGTGCAACCTAGAGATTCCCAAAGGAAGAAGAAAAGACCTATTCACAATACCATCACCCACAATGACAATATTTTGGTTTATTATCATCATATATTTTTCTAAGCATTCAATAAAAATTATTCTGATGCTTTTTTCTAATAACTGAAGAAGAGAGATGCAGACATAGAATAAATATAGCAGAGCTCTAAATGAAGATTCTGTCTTTTTTCAGCTTGTCAGGCATTTTGATAATTGAAAAACAGATTAACATCTAACAGTTTTAATTTTTACAATCCATCTTCTCCTCTCTTCACTTTCTGCCCTGTAATACTAGTCAATGTCACGTATTTAAGATGGCGATTGATAATTATCATGAGTTTCCAGTGCAACAGAAGCATTTAGAAAGAGCCTAAAAATACAGGTATCCACATAACTAATTACCACATTAATTTATCTCCAGAGCCTTCTTATCGTCTCCCTCCTATGGGTCATTGATAACCTGCCGTCTTCAGCTGATTCACTGTGTCAGAAATAGAGAAAGAGCCTTGTAGAGTTAATTCCAGTTGCCACAGAAGCTCAATACACCCCCAAGAAGCTTTTGAAAAAAAAAAAGAAACCTTAAAAAGGTCTTTAAAAGTAGTTTTTTATGTTGGGCCCAACAGAGTAATAATGCTTCTTTAAAGATAGCAGGCGTGTGGGCCAATCAATACGCCATTAAGACACTGAGAGCCCTGAGATAGGATTACACGGTGAAGAAATGGTGAAACCTTTCACTTTTTCATTTTCAGCAAGAAGAATTGAGGGAAGTGGCTTTTTAAATTTTATTTTTACCTGAATAGCCTTAGGTCATACAATTTTTTCATCTTAGAGCAGGATGTTGACCCTCAGTCCACACAGAACCAAGAGATGAACTTAACTTCGTGTTTTCTCTTACAGCATGACTTTAGCCCCAAGTCTGGCCAAGCTTTCTGGTTTGGTAGGAAAAAAAACACAGCTCCTTACCTCATAAAGACTCCTGCCAATTATTGCCCTGTTTCCATTATCGAAGATAGAGGAGCTTAACCAGATGAACTTACAGAGTGATTTGGCTGCACTTACACATTAACTTGAGCTCTGAAACGCCTTCTAAATAGAAGTCAGTGGTCTCGGAGAGATTTTTAAGACTGGAAGGATCTGTAGCAGTCATTGTATTCCACTCCTAATTTCACAGATAATAAAATAGAGACCCAGAGTGGTTAATTGACTTAAGACCACACAGATGCACAGATAACTCTGGAGTTGAAAATGACCATAAAACCCTGACCTGTAAATCAAATCAGTGGCTTTCTACTTTAAGCAAATCTTAGTGTAACTTCAGGGAGTTTTTAAAGATCCTGATGCCCAAGCTGCACTTCAAACTAATTAAATCGGAATCTCTGGAATGGGCCCCAGGCATAAATATTTTTCACACTTTCCAGGATATCCCCATATTCACTCTCCAAGGGCAGAGAAACTTTGAGTAGATTCTCTCACTACTGTGAGTGTCTGCAAATTATTTTTATGTTTTTATGGGCATATAATTGCTTTACGATGTTGTGTTAGTTTCTGCTGTACCAGGAAGTGAGTCGGCTATATATATACACATATATCCCCTCCCTCTTGACTTCCCTCCCACTCTTACCCCCATCCCACCCCTCTAGGTTGTCACCCACCGAGCTGAGTTCCTTGCACTGTACAGCAGCTTCCCACTAGCTATCTATTTTATATGCATGTGCGCTCACATGTTTCAGTCATGTCCTACTCTTTGTGACCTTATGGATGGGTAGCCGGCCAGGCTTCTCTGTCCATGGGGTTCTCTAGGCAAGAATACTGGAGTGGTTGCAACGCCCTCTTCCAGGGGATCTTCCCAACCCAGGGATCCAGTCCACATCTCCTGAATCTCCTGCATTGCAGGCAGATTTTTTACCTGCTGAGCCACCAAGGAAGCCCATTTATATTATGTGGTAGCAAATATATATCAATCCTAATCTCCCAATTCATCCCATTCTTCCTTACCTCCCTGTGTACACATGTCCGTTCTCTATCTCTGCGTATCTATTCCTACCCTAGAAATAGGTTCATCTGTATAATTTTTTCCAGATTCCATATACATGCATTACTATACAATATTTGTTTTTTTTTTCTGACTTACTTCACTCTTTCTGACAGACTCTAAATCATTCATATCTCTACAAATGACCCAATTTTTTCATATGACTGAGTAATTCTATTGTATGTATGTATCACTTCTTTATCCATTCATCTGTTATTGAACATGTAGGTTGTTTCCATGCCCTGGCTATTGTAATCTGTTTTTTCAAAGTCAGCCTTAACAGAATCATTTGGTGTACATGATTTTGAACATACTCCAGGTCAGATTTTGCCCTGTTGATCTTAATGACATGAAATCATTAGTACTATTTTATAAATATTTTTAGCTGCCTTTGGGGTAGTTGATAAGATTATTCTTCCTGGGCTTTTATGATTGAGTGGGGCATGTGACCAGCACTGGCCAATGAATTGTTAGCAAATGTTACTCTGGGTTGAAGCACTTAATTGCTGGTTCAAATCTTCCAAAGTTCTTATTCTATCACAATGCTCAGTCTTGTTCCATGGAGCTACTTTTCTATAATCCTGGGTTCCAGAGTGAAGTTAATTCTCTCAAGGGGTATATTCTCTGGATGAAAAGTAGACCTCGGTTGTTTTAAATCACTAAGATTTTGCAGTTGTGTGTTGCCACAGGATAACCTAACCTATCCTGAATGATTGACTACATAGTCCTAAAGTTAATATTATGTGAAAAGTAAATTATCTTTGAAAGTGAAAGTCGCTCAGTCTTGTCCGACTGTTTGCGACCCCATGCACTATACAGTCCATGGAATTCTCCAGGCCAGAATACTGGAATGGGCAGCTGTTCCCTTCTCCAGGGGATCTTCCCAATCCAGGGATCAAACCCAGGTCTCCTGCATTGCAGGCAAATTCTTTACCAGCTGAGCTATCAGGGAAGTCTTCTCCCCCAAAATCAATACTCAAGATTTCATTGTTTTCCCCACTTTTATATTTCAGGCAGATCATAAATATATAATCTCAAGCCGAAACTTTTGAAAGTCTTGTCTTCTTCCCAACATTGACTCAGCTATTTCCATCAAAAGTCAACTAAAGAATCACAAAGAAGATTCCCAGATGTTCAGACATGAGAAGCTATCTTTAAGAGATTTGAGTCTTCTCAAAAAAGCACACACAGCGACTTCTCTTTCCTAACATTGCTGCTGTTTTACCATCTACTGGTGGGCTCACACCTAAACTCATTTTTGTCTCTTTACATTACTGATGTTGTATTAAAGCTGTTTTTAAAAGTCTCCAATGAGAGCTCTTATTGGTTATTAGAATCCATATGGTTCTGACTTGTCATCCAAGTCACTAGCAGACGATCACGCTAAGGTCTGGAAAGATGCCCTCTAGCTTCCTTTCTGGACTCACACCTTAACATTCTTATTCCTGAACTGCCCTTTGCCCTTCTTCACCTAAAGTTATGGTAATGATTGAGGCCTATTGGAGCCCATGTAGATGAAGGGATGTCTTGGAGGAAAGCCTCTTCTGTCTCCAACTCAGAACCTGCAGGGGGAAGAAGCAAAATGCACCAGCGCCAATTATGGGCTTAAATCCAACCAAGATGATTGCATAGGATGGGAATGAATAGATTATGGGAAACTGAGGGTCAGAGTCATGGGGAATAGTGATTGAGGAAAGGCTGAGGAGATGCTACACCAGGTCACGTAACCCACTGCCCATCATTAAAAACTGAATCTCCCATGCAGACCAACACAGCTGGAAGAACAACCCAGCATTTAAAGCGAGGTGGGGTGAACTCATTAATCTAATAATGTGCTTCTTCCTCTTCTAATGTCTATGACCAGCCCTGGAGCCTTATTATACTGTGCCAGTTACAGACTTCTAAGTCCAAGGTGGTCCTTCAAAGACTTCTTTGACACTGTAGAGTCTCATTTTATGTAGTTGATGAAACAGATCCATTTTCACGCATTTACCTTCATTCCTTTGATTCCCTGGGAAATTACTCCCCACCTCAAATAACTAATCCTGCAACCCAATGATGGCTGTAAAACTTTAAGAATAAAAAATGTGGAGAAAAAGAGGTAGAAACAGTTTGCAAAATAGTTAAGTTCCTAAGAATTTTTTTTTTCTATTTACTAGACATAGAATATATTTCCATTGGCTGAAATTGAAATCTGCAATTTGCTCAAAAAAATCAATTAATTGTTGTTATTGGGAAGTTATGATGGCATAGAGAAGAGATGATAAGATCTGGAAAATGAATAGATTCAGATTCAAGCCTCAGTCTATCACTCACCAGTTCTACAACTGTTGGAAAAGTAGATATGCTTTCAGACCTTAGTTTCTTTAAAATTATTTATTTGGCTGTGCCAGGTCTTGGTTGAGGTATGCGGGATCTTCTATCCTCATTGTGGCATGCAGGATCTTTAGTTACAGCCTGTGGGATCTAGCTTCCTCACCAGGGATTGAACCCTGGCCCCCTACATTGGGAGCTTGGAGTTCTAGCCACCAACCATCAAGGAAGTCCCCAGATTTTTTATTCTGTAAAATGGGATTATATAAACCTGCTCTATCTTAGCTACTGCATTGAGATCCAATTGGATAACATACTTTTCAAACTCTGGGTTGAACACTGTTATTGATATGAGAGTATCTAAAATTTAATCATGCATGCTCAGTCGCTTCAGTCATGTCTGACTCTCTGAGACCCTGTGGACTGTAGCCCACCAGGTGTGTCTGTCCGTGGGATTCTCCAGGCAAGAATACTGGAGTGGGTTGCCATGCCCTCCTCCAGGGTATCTTCCCAACCCAGGGATTGAACCCACGTCTCCTGCATCTCCTGCATTGCAGGTAGATTCCTTACCACTGAGCCACTGGGGAAGTCCGAATTTAATCATAATCATTAACGAATATAAGCTTTGAGATGCAATAAAAGAAAATCTAAGATGATTTGCAACTTACTTTTTAAATGTCAAAATTGACAATGTTCTATAAATGTGTGTTAATTTTAACAAATACTCTGAGTCTACTATTGCCCTAATAGAACATATTATGGGGGTGTCATTTAATATTTAATAGGAAGGCCACCCTGCAGAGGTAGCTGCTGTAAACACTTCAGCTACATTTATCTCTGATCCACACCAGAGGTTTTACTAATTAGCAAAATGGATATTATTAATAGCAATGGATTTTTATTGCTGAATATAGTCCTGCTTAATATACCTGGGGGCTTTCCAGGTGGTGCTAGTGATAAGAACCAGCCTGCCAATGCAGGAGACTTGATCCCTGGTTCAGGAAGATCCCCTAGAGAAGGGAATGGCTCCCCACTCCTGTATTCTTGCCTGGAAAATTCCATAGACAGAGAAGCCTGGTGGGCTACAAGCCATGGGGTCGCAAAGAGTTAGACATGACTGAACGACTAGACTAAGGCTTTCACTTCCATATATGTGGATTGGCTGGTGCTGGGGTCAGAAAACTTTTTTTTTTTTTCCAGGAAGGGTCAGATAACAAATTTTTTTGGCTTTGCAAGTGAATAATCTGTCACAATCATGCAGTTCTGCCTTGGTAGCACAAAATCAGATGACATGGCTGTGGTCCAATAAAACTTTATTTACAAAAAGAGGCACAGAGCAGATTTGACCTTTGCACCAAGTTTGTCAGCTGCTAGAATAACGTAGACATACTGCCTGCCTTTGAATGGACAGGGTTTAAGAATATAATCTCTTCACACAATAAAATGGTTCCTAAGGTTGAATTCTACAATTGTCCCCAGTCTACCACTGGCTTGGAGGATTCTGGTTGCCTAATGGCAACCAGGCTAACTGAACCATCCCTGTAAGATGTGATGGCATCTGCCCCAAATGTGTCATTTAAACACGGAGTAATGGGAGTAGCCAAAGGGGCAAGAATCGGAGTGATGCTTGCTTGTGAGTAAATGTTTGTGTGAGAGAAGAGTTTGTCTGAGTCTTGCTTTTATTACCTGTAGCAAGACGTGAGCACTGAGATCTGCAGTTCCCAGCTACCCCTGACTATTGATATACACCCGATATGAACAGAAAGAGCCTAAGAACTCTGTGCTACAGCAAGAGTTAGGCAAGTTCACGACAGAAGCAGAAACTAGAAGGGAGAAAGAGTATCATCCATTCAAGAAGGAGAACTGATTCTAGAGAAAGCGAAAAAGCAAGTAAAAAAGCCCTGTTCTATGAAGTCATTACCACACAGAACCCTGCCCTTCAAGGGGACACCATCTCTGTGAGTCTTATAGCTGGGGGGACCACCCCTGGATTTAACGGCCCTTTCGGGGTGGGGTGGGAGTAGGGGAGGAGGGGAACGGTTCGGTTCTTCAACTTGAGGCAGCAATTACTTTTACAAAGCTTGTTATTATTGGCAACTTTGCTGCTTCGAATCGTGGTCTGTGCTTAGAACGATCTCCTTTCCAGCTGCTGGACACCAGGCAGAATTTCCAACACCCCTTTTATAGGGATTGTAAGGATTAAGTGAAACAAGGTATGTAAGGCCTGGCCTTCAGTCAACACTCCATAAAAGAGAGGTGTTTATTATCATACTCCAAGTGTAACGTGGCTTCTGTCCCACAGGGATCCCGGGCTTTTTTTTTTTTTTTTAACCTCTGCTTTCCCTTGTACTTTTATTCACAGAATTATACAATTTTAGGCCAAAAGAGGACATTCAAGGTCATCTACTTCAATTTCCTTATTTAATTTCAAAAACCTGGTCAGTGAGAAAGTTTGAGGAATTTTCTCCTTATCTGTGTATTTCCATATGGCAACATAAACAACATGACTATGTAAAACAGGCTTTAGAAATATGTGGCCAACAGCACATGTGTTAATTTATCCCAAGCAAAACATAGATCAAAAAACAGTTAAAAATACAAAAAAAAGTAAAATATGGAATAACTTCTCAACAGTCCAAGTCATTGTAATATAAATATTGAGTTGGCCCAAAAGTTTGGGTTTTTCTGTAGGATGTTACAGAAAAACCTGAATGACCTTTCTGGACAATCCAATAATGCAAATGAAAATAATATTTTTCTCCCTGTAGGGTGTGGGGAACCCAGCGACTTCATGAAATATTTTCTGAAAGCACTCTGAAAAGTTCATTCGTTTCTTCATTAAATTATGCAATCAGTAAATTTTCATAGAATGCCTACATTGTTAGGTTTTCTTTATAAAGAATGATTAGGACTAATAATTATAAGGGTATAATTCTTAAAACTCTATCTCTAACCTTAACCAGGTTCTCTCTATGCCTTTTCATTTCCTTCCTCCGTGGAGTAGAGAAGGCCCAAACTTCATTCATAGGATACCCATTAGGAATCAGCCACAATTCTGGGCAGAGGGGACATTAGCAGTGAACAAGCCTGACACAGCCTTGTTCTTATGGGGCTGATGTTCTGGGAAACTTTCTGAAGTTAGTATTGCTTTGTGCCTAAACATGTTGAAAACTAAATTCATTCAGATTCCACTAAGAGTTATTAAGTTCAACATTTTCCAGGCATTTTCACATGCATTCCTTTTTCTCCCCTACAAAACCCTTGTGAAGTAAGCCTTGCTATCTTAGTCGGTCGCAGATCACTCGTTCTAGTGGAGCCAGAATTCAAAGCTAGGTCTTCTAACTCCAGGTTCTGTGTTCATTCTATGTCTGCCTCCATCGCTCTTTCCCCCTTCACCACAATTACACAATGATCATTTTCAGGTAGCCGCCCTTCCCTAACCTGTGTGTTTCCTAGCATCTTAAGCCAGGTGATCTTAATTCTAAATGTCATTGGTCCACTTCTTTCACTCCTCTCTTACCTCCCTTACTCCAAGCTCCTGACATCTCTGCATCTTGCAAATTCGTTGACCATCCTTAGGTCTAGGCTTTTGTATCTACTTAACCCTACAGCTAGGCCCAGAAAGGCCAAGCAAACTGCTGGCTCTTTCATCATGATAATTGTTTGGTTTCCTCCAAAGTGGGAGAGTCCAACACTGGTCATTTTAAAGACATGGCTATACAAGCATGTGTATGTGTATGTCTCAGAATAAAAATCCTCATATCTCCCGCCCCTTGGTATTTAGTTAACAGATGGGCACTCTCATACATGCAAAGTGACATTATTGGGTGAATATACCCATTGTAATATTATGATAGCAATGTATTGGAAACCACATAAATGTCCATTCATAGGAAATGGTTAACCAACATGGCACACCCCTAGAATGGAATACTGTACAGAAAGTGGAAAAGTTGTATATGTATTGGTATGGAAAGAACTTCTAGATGATAATGGTTAAGTTAAAAAAGAAAGGTTCCAAAACAGTATTTAAGTATAATATTACATTTTTTTGGAAAATAAATATATAAATGTTTGTTTAAATATACATAGAATACTTTTGAAAAGATATAGAAGAAATGGGTAATAGTGGCAGTTTTCAGAGAAACTGAGTTTCTAGAAGGCAAGGGAGAGAAAAGAACTCAATTTTTCACTAGGTGATCCTTTATGTTGTTTGGCTATAGTATGCATTACATTATCCACACAAACAATAAAATTGACTTTAAATTATAAAGTCAATTTTAAGTACATCATAATGCTTCCTTGAAACTTCACTGTTGGCAACCTAAAAATGTAGTTATTTTGTTTGCCTGTGTGAAAGGCTAAAAGTCAAATGATATTGATGTATTAGATACTGACAAATACATTGAGGTTAAAAAAGAATTGCATATGTTACCAAAATGATTCTGGTTTGAATTTCTATAATCATCAACCTCATTAAGCTTATAAACCCATTGCTCTCCAATACTATATAAGCGAACACTTAGAACATCACTAGGAGCCCATTAAACTAGGCTCGTGGAAAAATATTCTGTTAAATCAGGAAAAGAAAAGGAAAGAAAAAGCCATTTTCAGATAAACTGATAATAAGAAGCATATGCTTGGCCACTGGTAATCACAATCTCTTCACTCAATTAATTACCAAATTTGGTGACCACATCAGAATTTTTTTTTTTTTTGCTTTAAAATCAACTTAAAAAATAAAAGCACATTTTTTAGAAGCAATGATTGTGCAGTGAAGGAAATATTAATTTTGAAAGGAAAGAGACAGAATGCTATGGAGTGCTCCATGGCTCATTGCATTAAGTCTCCTGGTAAAAGAGCTGCATGCCTGGGAGGAAAATGGAAATGGTTCAGTGAAAGATCACCCAGTCTCTGCCACAGGAGACTTCGTGATTCAAGCAACAGAGTGGAAGAAAGTCCTGAAGTGGTGCTTACTGTACAGTTCAGAGAGGAAACATTCGTCTATAAACAACAAGCTTCTTATCATTGATTTTAAGAAAAATGATTTTGTATGAATGAACTTTTTTTTTTAAAGAATTTATCTAAAATTGGTAATTTAGATACCAAGAAGCCATTTTTTAGAATCTGAGTCCTAGGATGAATGTTCAGCCTTTTGATCAATACTCCTTCAAGCTTGTCCTTGGTCCCCTTGTGCTGCCCAGGTCTCCCTTTGATGCTCCCTCCCTGCCCTGCATTTGGTGAAATAATTTCAAAAGAAAGAACACGTGAGGGTAACAGCAGAGTGAATGAGCATTGAGCTGTTTTGAAGACTAAATCTGAAGGTCCTCATTTTCATTCTCACTTTGAGAGAAAGTGTGTGTTTTGGTCATTGATGCTTTTATATTCTGAAAGCTTAGTAACTCTATATAGGCTAATGCATGGACAGAGCCTGATTCTGATCTCAGAAATATTTATGGACACAGCAGGGTCAAGACCTAAAGCAGGGGTGTCTGCCCCAGACATTAGGATTTCAGTCCCCATTTAGTTAGCGTCACAGCCCCAAGGACTTCATTCCACAGCAAACACACTTGCTTCATTTCAAATAGACCCCATGACCTGTCCCTTTTTGACCCCTAGCAGTTCCCATGGGTGCCAGAGGTAGACTGCAGCAGAGCAATGCAAGCATTTGTTTGTTTTTAGCCAAAGGTGGTTCCTCTGCTGTAACCTGACAGGGGTGTAGTGGTAAAGAACCTGCCTTTCAGTGCAGGCAGACATAAGAGACCTGGGTTTGAGTCCTGGGTTGGGAAGATCCCCTGGAGGATGGCATGGCAACCCGCTCTACTAGTCTTGCCTAGAGAATCCCATGGACAGAGGAGCTTAGCAGGCTACAGTAAATGGGCTCACAGAGTCGGACATAACCGAAGAGACTTAGCACGCACACACAGGCAGTGATGGAGCCCACCCTACACGGGCTGGGTTCCCTGGGCATCATCACACTACAGCTTCACACCCATATTTGGAGCCATTCCAGTGCCTGCTCACCACTTCACCTCCAGTCCAGGACTGAGTTCTCACCTCCTGTGATATAAAGAAGGTGACCGACTGACTTCTGGGGAAAACACCTCATTCCATTCCCAGACTAAGGAGAAAGGCCAAAGATGTGGAAATGTAGCAGAGGCTGCTGGCCCATTTACTCTAAGAAAGCATTTATTTCTCGGTGCCCACACTCTTCTGAAGGGATATCGGCATCTGCCCTGTACTAATGAGCCCCCTGACAAGTGGTTTCTGCTGCAGAGTAAAAGAAATCACAGGCTTCATAGCACAAGCATTGTCTGATAGGATTATTTATTGCATCTCGGTAGTATTCAGAAGAATACAAGAACTGGGAGCTTTTTTTTTTTACTGATTCTTATGGGAGTTTAAATATGCATTTTTATTCAGAATTCAAGATGGCAAAATCAACTCCAGGAAAATCTGAATAGATTTCACTTAATTATATATTCATTTATTTTCTAAATCTATAATACATTAATTTATAATTACATGTATTGTATATATTTAATTCATAATTAAATAGATATAAAATATATGTATATGTACCCTTGGTCTCTCAGTTGTGTCTGACTCTCTGCAGCCCCATGGACTGTAGCCCGCCAGGCTCTTCTGTCCATGGAATTTCCCAGGCAAGAATACTGGAGTGGGTTGCCATTTCCTTCTCCAGGGAATCTTCTCAACCCAGGAATTGAACCTGCATCTCTCAAGTCTTCTGCACTGGCAGGCAGGTGCTTTACCATTAGAGTCAACTGGGAAGCTCTTATGTATTATGGGCTTCCCTGGTGGTTGAGATGGTGAAGAATCTGCCTGCAATGCAGAACACCCAAGTTCGACCCCTGGGTTGGGACGATCCCCTGAAGAAGGGAATGGCTACCTACTCCAGTATTCTTGCCTGGAGAATCACATGGATAGAGGAGCCTGGCGGGCTATAGTTTATGGGTTTGTAAAGAGTCGGACATGACTGAGTGACGAATACTTTCAATATATATAATAGATTTCACTTAATAATTAACACTGTTGCCAGTTACTAAATTCATAACCTAAGAATCATTCAACCGACACTTTTTCAGGAAATATTTTCCTAATTCTGCATACATAGCAATGTATGCAGACAGATAGCCTGAGTTTCCCTGCAGTCATTAGAAAGCATGGCAAACTATTGTAAATATGTATGATGTATACATGATGAGCACACACAAAGCCTGCTCACCAAATGCAGATCAGACTGTTCTGGGCTTGATGGAATTTGGGTCAAGGTCAAACACTTGTGCCCCGTGTTTGGGGACAGGTGAGTATGGGGGGTGCACAATGCCTCGCTGTATGTCCACCTGACTGGCCCAGCTCTGTTACGGGCTTGAAGCAATGCGCAGAAGCAGCCGCTCTCAATTATTCAGGAGCTTATTGTTCAGCTTTTGAATTATCCAAAACCTCCATCCTGTTTTCTTTTTCCTCTTTGTTAGGATTGCCCCAAGAAGGTGATGCTGTAACCCTGGGATTTTACCTCCTTATAAATGGTGGGGCAGATAATGGAAACTACTGGGGATGAAGAAGAGAAAGAGAAAACTGTTAGCTATTCTTTATGATTATTTTCACTGAAATTGATTCATCATTATAGCCAGTAAACAAATATTTCCCATATGTGCAAAGCAAATTGCCAGTCTTCAAAGCACTTTCTTTCCGCCTTCCCCTCCCCCTCCCCTTCTCCTCTCCCCCTTTTGCTTTTCTGTCTGTCTCTCTTCCTTCATCTTTTTCTTAACTGCTCTGCTTCCCTCAATGTCCTTTTCCTCATTTAAAAATTCTGTATGCTCATATATACTCTCTGACTTGACCCTCACAAGAAGAACAGGGTCTTCTTGCTTTACTTAAGAGGAAGTTGAGCATCAGAGAGGCTAAAGAACTTGCCCAAGGTGACACAGTGAATAAATAACAGAGATGAGATCCAGATGCAGGCTTGATGTGACTCTGATACTGTTGGCTTCTGTCCACCAGAGCCACCCCATGCAAAATAGCATAACCCTCAGCGTCAGCTGTTGGCCAACAGTGAGGGGGCCACGTGTGGGTTTATGTTGAGTGATAACTTTCTGCATTAAGGGTAGGTTAACCTTAAGGTATTTTCATTTCAAAACATTCACCATCCGTGGAGAGTCTGGGAAATATTCAGAAATCTAGATGTGAGAAGAAAAGGCAGATGCAGATGATAAACGTTGTTTCCTTTGACTTGAGTGAAGAAGGGACAGTTGCGGTAGAAATCAACACAGGGAACACGTGTTCTTTGAATTTGACAAAATCTTACTGTTATATATCACCGTCCTTCCCTTTACCCTTGTATATTTCGAGGGCCACCTTATTCCTAACCTTTCCAAGTTTGCAGACTTTATAGCTACTTACTTTATGAAAGTGTGGACTTTGAAGATATCAAGATGAAGACAAACAAGATGAAGCAAGAATAACCAAGATTTCTGGGAGAAATATCAACAACCTCAGATATGCAGATGATACCACTCTAATGGCAGAAAACGAAGAGGAACTAAGAGCCTCTTGATAAAATTGAAAGAAGAGAGTGGAAAAGCTGGCTTAAAACTCAACATTCAAAAAACCAAGATCATAGATGGCATCCAGTCCCATCACTTCATGGCAAATAGATGGGGAAACAATGGAAACAGTGGCAAATTTTATTCTCTTGGGCTCCAAAATCAATCCTAAAGGAAATCAACCCTGAATATTCATTGTAAAGACTGATGCTGAAGCTGAAGCTCCAATACTTTGGCCACCTGGTGTGAAGAGCTGACTCACTGGGAAAGACCCTGATGCTGGAAAAGATTGAGGGCAAGAGAAGAAGAGGGCAACAGACGATGAAATGATTGGATGGCATCACCAACTCAATGGACAGGAGTTTGAGCAAATTCCAGGTGATAGAGAAGGACAGGGAAGCCTGGCATGATGCAGTTCACGGGGTCACAAAGAGTCGGACATGACTTAGCAACTGAGCAATGAAGCACTGTGCTCGGCACACAGTAGTTGCCCACTCTCATAGCTTGTTACTACTGCCATTACCATTCTTAGGATCATTCTGCTTTTCTCCTTATTATGAAAACGTCAAGCTCTATTTCTTTCCTTTGCCTCTGATATGGCACACAACACTTTAACTGAAATTTCAAATTTTATTATTAAAGGCTAGCGTGATGGCTGATGGTGATCACCAAACCAACTTTCATTAAAAGTCCATTTCTTCTAGAATCCCGATGTTTGGACACTCCAACTAACGTTGCTACTAAATAAACCAATGGATTGTTAGAGAGGTATTATTTGTTGTTGTTTAGTTGCTAAGTCGTGTCCAACTTTTTTGTGACCCCATGGACTGAAGGAAATGGCAACCCACTCTGGTATTCTTGCCTGGGAAATCTCATGGACTGAAAGAGATGTATTATTACAGAGCCACAAACTACACCAATCAATATACTTTCTTCCTTTTCTCCCTTCTCCTTCCCTCTTCCTTCCTCCTCTTTTTCTTCCTCCTTGTCTTCCTCTTTTCCCCCACCATAATGGCGCACAGTCACACTATGTCACAGTTACATACCTTGAAAGATAAAACAGAAAGCATCCGTGAGCAGTAATCAGATTTGTAAGCAGCAGTTTGGTTGATGCTTTGTTTCTCAGCCCTCTAATTGTTTATGACTGCTGTCCCCACTGGGATTTGAAGGAGGAAAGCCACTCCCCCAAATCTTCCCCATGCCTGCCTTTCCTCCACTGGGAATTTGCACTGGGAACTGTCTTCTCTTTTCCCAGAACTCTCTTTTAAAAAGGCAAACAGTCCTGGGAAGGGTGACACTGAAGCCCTTATAGCTTGGGACGGAGAACTTTGATGCTGTCTCTTTGACCTGAGTTACCAAAGTACTGAGAGCACTGAACAACGGGATGAGGAGGTGGGAGAAATAGTGAAGGACTTGGGGGACGGAGGATTTCTAAAGATAAATGGTGATAACCTCACCATTTATCAGGTGCCCATCCTAGCTCTGAGCTTATTAACTCTGCAATACAAATGCCTTGAACAATGCCAAATGCAACTTCTGATCCTCCCAGACCAGCTGGCTTCTACAAAGAAGTTTTCCATAGGATTATCAAAAAAATAAACAAGTGGGTTTAGAGCAAGTGACTCAAGCCAGACTCTCTCATCTTCCCACAGCAAATCTACCAGCCTGCAGCCTGTGTGCAGGCACAGTCTGTCCCCACTCTGGCCAGTCACAAAGGTGTCCTAGTTCCTATGGAAAACCAGCTCTCATTTGTGCTTGAACCCCCTCTCTCACCTTCTCAAGGTCTTTACTCCTGTGGTTATTTCTATTTTTTCTTCGGTTTTTCCCCTGCCTCTATTCATCTATTCCCATCAGCATGCTCTAAGCTCCTGTAAACAACACGGACCCTTCCTGGTTCTCCTGTCTGTGGTATCTCCTTCTCAGTCTCCTTTGTCAGCTCCATCGTCTCTTCTGTTTCTCCAAACAGAGACTGTTGAGGGCTTTGCCTCCACCCATTTGATTTTCCCAACTGCTCTTCTCTCCCTGATCTCAGTCAGCCCCCCCGGCTTTAAATAGCACCAGTGAGGACTTTGCTGGTGGTCCAGTGGTTGGGACTCCATGCTCCCAGTTCAGGGGTACTGGATGTGATCCCTGGTTGGGGAATTAGATCCCACATGCTGAAGCTAAAAAGAAAAGATCCACACACCACAACTAAGACCTGGCACAGCCAAATGAAAACAAATACATGAAGAACCTTAATGTGCTAATGATGCCTGTATTTATATTTCTAGCCTCGACCTCTCTCCTCAACTCCACACTTGTATCCTTCTCTGGACTTGATATATTAATATCTGTGTGGATGAGTAATAGGATCTCAAAAGAGGACTGATTGATTTCTACATTGAAATCTACAATCTATTGATTTCTACATCTCCTTAGCCCAAAGGTGTTCCTTCCTCCATCTTAAGTATCTCAGTAAATGACTCTATTTTCCAACCAGGTAATCAAGTCAAAAAGCTAATATAATCCTGATTTTCTCATCATCTCCATGACAAATCCACTGGGGCATCCTGTTGACTCTCCTTCCAGGGCACATCCCCAAGCTATATATTTATCTTTTTCACTACTGTTGCCACTACTTTGTCCACATCACCATAATTTTTTCCCTAAAATAACCTCCTACAGGCCTCCAGAGTCTGTTTGTTTACACAACTCATTCTTCATGAACCTGTCAGAATTATCTTTTTAAAACATAATGTCTTGCCTTTTATTAAATCCCTTGGACAGTTTTCCCTCGCTTTTAGAATAAAACAAAAACTCTTTATTATGATGACCAGGTCTACCATAGAAAACCCATAAATAGACATAATTGGAAAACTTCTAAGTTCAGCAGCACAGAAATAGATAATAAGAGATGGTTCTAATGCTGGCAGAGCAAAAATTCTCCTTCCGTTAATCCAATCATTACACCTGGGTGACACCACTTCTTTCTTGGCAGAATGATTGCCTCGTGTTATAGTTGAGCTTCCTCACAATATGGAGGCTAGTTTACAAGTACAAACAAGAAGTGTATTCTTTTAATGACCTAAGCTTGGAGCTCTCAAGTATCATTTCCACTATATTCTGTGGATCAGAGCAGCCACAGCCTCCTGCCCAGATTCAAGGGGAGGTAACATACAGCCCACCTCTCAGTGAAAGAGATGTAAGTCACATTAAAAAAAGAACATATGGGAATATACAGTTATACAGTTGAGTGTGGCCATCTTTGAGAAAGACAGTCTTCTACTCATGTGGTCATGGTTGTGATTTTATATTGCATGGCCAAGTTTTGTTTTAGTAAAATTGTTCCTGGAATTAAGCAAATGGTTCTGTATTTTATTTGTTGTTGTTCAATGGCTCAGTCATGTTCAACTCTGTGACCCCATGAATTACAGCACACCAGGTTTCCCTGTCCTTCACTGTCTCCCAGAGTTTGCTCAAACTCATGTTCATTGAATTGGTGATGCCATCCAACCACCTTATCCTCTGTAACCCCTTCTCCTGCCCTCAGTCTTTTCCAGTATCAGGGTCTTTTGCAATAAGTCAGCTCTTTGCATCAGGTGGCCAAAGTATTGGAGTTTCAGTTTCAGCATCAGTCCTTCAGGGTTGATTTCCTTTAGAACTGACTGGTTTGATCTCCTTGCTGTCCAAGGGACTCTCAAAAGTCTTTTCCAGCACCACAGTTCAAAAGCATCAGTTCCTAGCATTCCACAAAGACTCACAGGTACCCTGCATCCCATTTGAGAACTATTGATCTTGTCCAACTGATTTATTCTGTAGCTGAAGGACCAAAAGGCTAAAGAGATGTCATTTGCCTAAAGAGAAGCTAATAATCTCTCACTTTGCCTGATTTTAGAGGACATTCTAGAGACGGATTCCAAAGGATGGAAGATATCTAGGATGGAGTTGGAATGATTGGGAAAGTAGTTGGGTGCTGATGACATATGCAATGGATTTTGAGAAAGTTTGAGGCCTTGATGTGGTTTCCCTTGATATGGATCATAAAACAATTCTGTGATGGGAAATGGAGGGAGGGCAAGACATACAGGAGACAGCAACTAGAAAAGGATAAGGCAGGGCTTCTCAAAGTGCCACTGGTAGACCAACTGCATCACAATCAGAATCACTTACAGCACTTGTCACAATGTAGGTTCCTTGATCTCACACTTTCTGAATCAGAATCTCTGGTAATACGGCTCAAGAACAGTAGAGTCAGTAGGGCTCACTCTAACAGACTTTCAAAGGACACTCTTACACTGTTGGTGGGAATGTAAATTGGTGCAGCCACTATGGAGAACAATGTGGAAGTTCCTTAAAAAACTAAAAATAGAGTTATCATATGATCCTGCAACCCCACTTCTGGAGATATATCTAGTTCAGTTCAGTTCAGTTCAGTCGCTCAGTTGTGTCCGACTCTTTGTGACCCCATGAATCGCAGTATGCCAGGCCTCCCTGTCCATCACCAACTCCCAGAGTTCACTCAGACTCACGTCCATTGAGTCAGTGATGCCATCCAGCCATCTCATCCTCTGTCGTCCCCTTCTCCTCCTGCCCCCAATCCCTCCCAGCATCAGAGTCTTTTCTAATGAGTCAACTCTTCGCATGAGGTGGCCAAAGTACTGGAGTTTCAGCTTTAGCATCATTCCTTCCAAAGAACACCCAGGACTGATCTTTAGAATGGACTAGTTGGATCTTCTTGCAGTCCAAGGGACTCTCAAGAGTCTTCTCTAACACCACAGTTCAAAAGCATCAATTCTTCCAGAAGAAACCATAAATCAAAAGATACATGCATCCTAATGTTCGTTATAGCACTGTTCACAACAGCCAAGACATGGAAGCAACCTAAGTGTCCACTGACTGATGGAGGGCTTCTTTGGTGGCTCAGCTGTAAAAATAAATCAGCTTGTGATACAAGAGACTGCCTGAAATGCAGGAGACATGGGTTCAATCCCTGGGTTGAAAAGAATCCCCTGGAGAAGGAAATAGAAACCCACCCCAGTATTCTTCCCTGGGACATCCCATGAACAGAAGAGCCTGGCAGGCTACAGTCCATGGGGTCACAAGAGTCAGACATGACTTAGCAACTAATCCACCACCACCATTATATACATGGAATCTTACTCAATCATAAGAAAGAATAAAATGCCATTTGCAGCAACTTGGATGGCCCTAGAGATTATCATACTAGGTAAAGTAAGCCAAATAGAGAAACACAGATATCATATCACACTGACTATATGTGGAATCTAAAAAAAAAAAAGATACAAGTGAACTTATTTACAAAACAGAAATAAACTCACAGACATACAAAACAAACTTATGGTTATCAAAGGAAAAGTGGGAGCGGGAAGGAATAAATTAAGAGTTTGGAATTAACATATATACACTGCAAGCACACTCAGTCATGTTTGACTCTTTGTGACCTCATGCACTGTAACCCACCAGGTTCCTCTGTCCATGGAGTTTTCCAGGCAAGAACACTGCTTTGCCGTTTCCTTCTCCAGGGGACCTTCCTGACCCAGGGATCAAACTCAGTGTTTCTTGCATCTCCTACATTGCAGGCGGATTCTTTACCCCTGCACCACCTGGGAAGCCCATATACACACTACTCTATATAAAACAGATAACCGACAAGGACCTACTATATATTACAGGGAACTATACTTGATATCATGTAATAACTTATAAGGGAGAAGAACCTGAAAAAGAATATATTTATATGTATGTATGTATAACTGAATTATTGTGCTGTTCACCTGAAACTTACACAATATTGCAAAGTGACTATACTGCAATTAAAAAAAATTTTTTAAACCAAAAATCAAGCCAACAAAAAATAGGTTTTCAGTGGATACTGATGCACTGTAATATTTGAGAATTACTGAGACAGATGGTAAAACTAACTGGTCTATAAAATTGAGCCTGGCTCAGAAATATGAAACCAGCAAGAGGATTGTAAATATCCATGAGTCACCCAGACCAAGCTCATCAAATCGAGTGAAAAGACACCCTAGCAATGGGGAAAAACACCATGATTTATGTTTCTTTAAAATAGGATACAAGTGACTAATTAAACCTCAAGAATTAAATTTTTACCGTTGATACATTATTCAACAATATTTTATACCTTTTGTCATTTTTAGCAAGTGAGTCTTACCGAAAGGAAGGTTACAGTTTGACTTCAAAGCACCCCTCCATCTAGAGCTTCATAGAACTCCGTAGGAGAGAGAACACATCTCTTTCTGTGACATTGGACTGATCTGCCCATGTGAATCGGGAAACACACATTTCCACAGAAGCCTAAAGATGAAAAAGTCAGAACACTATTTGTATTGGGGGAACCTGACATAATCCCATTCCGCTCTGTCTTGCAACCCATCCATGGTTTTCATTCATATCATCTCTGCCTCAGTCTGACATTCTGTATCATCAATGGCTTATTGTAAAACACTCTCTTCCTTAGCTTCAGGCCATTTACACCAGCCAGCTCCAGACTCCCCTATCCCCAAACAAGATCCCTTTCTTTTTCTTGACCACTAAAGAATTAACTTCCTGATGGTGTGAAGCCAGTTTCAGGGATGTTAAGACTTGCTGGCTAAGCCAATGGGATCGACTCCTTGGGTCTTATAGGGCTGATAAGACACCCTCATCCACCTAATGGACACCTCAGAAAGTCACAGAGACTCCTAGAGTGCTTCTCCCTGGGCAGCTAACCATCTCCGTGGCAGCAGCTTAACATTTCCTGATAAGACAGGCTTTCTCCCTGGGCAGCCCTACTGCTGGGGCCTGTATCATTAGATCACCATTTACATTCTTATCTCAAGTATCTTTTGAAAAAAAGGCACTCCTTAACTTTGTTTCTGAAATCAAAATCATTGCTCTTTCTTTGGATGTCTCTGTGGGTCTCTACAACCCGCCCCATCCACTGCCCGCCCCCTCATTGGTGGGCTGTACATTGGCGGGCTATTAAACAGCTTCAACACAGCTGCACTTTGTTTGCCCCATATCTATTTTTTTTGGCTTTCTGAGAGGAGGTATTGTGCTAAGCAGCACTATTTGATTGGAGAATTGTTTGAACTGTGACAAGTAGAACAGTTATAGAGGATATTTTATGGAGTTAAACTTCAAGGGGAAAAGAAGCCATCATTAATGCACAACAGAAAAAATGAAAAAGTTGGCATGGATAGAAAACTTAGGTCATACAACAACAAGAGTCAACTCAGATCTTCATCGCAACTTCACTGAATTGGAATTTTAACTTTGAAATGGAATCCAACTAGTGAACATTTCAGTCTGTGAAGCGGTAGAATTGAGAACATAAAAAATTTGCTTGGCAGTGTTTATGAGCATAAGTCAAAGCTTTGATATCAGTGCTTCTTACAACTCAATGTCTTCATATTTTTCATTTTTAATGAAATTCTTCCTCATTTTTTCTATCATGTGGGTTTAGCCAGCAGGATGGCATTTCTTTTCCCAGTGCCCTCTATACAACTTACAAAGATTGGAAGCCTATGTCTGTTAAAGTTCATGTCAAGATGGTCCCCAAATTCTGATGCTGCTGTGAAGCATATCTTAGTGGAAGAGAGAGGCTGTTTGACCTCAAACCCTTACTGCAGGTAGACTAAGGTAATATAATCTACTAAAACACATCCTTAGCTGGGAACTCAGAGACCAGGATTCTGAGCTTGACTCTTCCACTACCTGAATGATTTTCAGCAAAACCTTTGACCTATGTAGGCATCAGGTATGTTTTCTCATCTATGAAAAGGTTAAATGAATTCAAGTTTCCTTTTAGTTCCATATTCAGAAGTTATTACCATTTCAGACCTAATGTTTCTTTTCACATTTCTGATCCATGTTGTAGAGGAAACTAAGCAAGGTTTTCCCACCTCATGGTGCTACAGGAGATCACTTGCCAGTGTTACTGGAATGAATCAAAAGCATTTTGTTCATTTCATTTTCATTTGCTGCTGAAAAATCTGTCTTCCTCAGGCTCAAAATGTTTGACATTGCAATAGTAGAGCCACATGTACGGCAACTTCATTTTATATGACACCTTCCCTATAAATAGTGTCTCTAAGCACTTTACAAAGCATCTGTAATTACAAAAACAGGGGCCAAAGGAAGTTGGGGAAAATGCAAGGAAAAAATGACATGAAATACCATTTTCCACATTTTTCATGTGTATATGGATATAAAGAAATTCTGCCTCATAAGAGAATAATGTAAGCTATAACTTCTAGCTGCCCAGGGCTTCAGACATGATGGGGCTTCTTCTCTTTGCTATGGAATGCGTTACAAGTTCAAACAACTAAGGCAAAATCTTACTGATTTGAAAGCTCACATTTCTAAATGGACATACAAGATGGTTCAAAGATTGTCAGCTTGAAATCTGGGTAGCAGTCAGGTCTCTGAATCTCAAACCAGAACACATCAAAGTAACACTGGAGGGTCAGGGAAACAAATTTTCATAATAAAAAACTTACTTCAAACCAGAAGTTCACTGGATAGCAAAACTGTGCTTTTCAGTCCAGTTAATAATCACTAAGGGACTGGATATGCCAGGCACAGATGTTCACATGATGTGACAGACTTTTGGAAGCAAGAAGCTCACGGGCCTTGATGATCCAGATGCAAGAAATACCTTCTACCCTTCAGTACACATCTGGAAAATGATGAATGCATCCCATGCCATAGCCAATGCTCATTCATTCTTAGCATTCCCAATAATTAGTATAAATAAACTGTTTTAATTATTAATTTAATAATTATTTCAAAATTATAATTACTATATAATTATATGTGTGTGTGTAATTATTGTCATTAAAATCAGTGTAAATAATAAAGAATTAATGGCATATTTTATATCGCCACCTCTTTTTTTCAGCACACTTGAGTTAATTTTGTCAAAAAGAAATAGCTGTTGCCATCTCTGATTATAAAAGCAATATACACTCAAAGTAAAATAAAATAATTAGAACACTGGAAGAAATAGAATTATTGAGCCCACAAATCTTTCTCATTCCTCTAAATTCCTGAAATTTGTTAAGTATGTATGCTACTCATGTGTACCTTGAAATATTAGTAGTGTCCTGACTCTGAGACTTTTCCCAAGGAGGTCCCCGCCTCTGTCTGTGCAGAAGGAGGAAGTTCCTGCTCTTTCCAAAGCCCCTTATTGCCTTCTAGCCCCAGAGCCTCCTTTGTCTCTCATACAACATGAGTGCGAAGTCTCATGCCATCTTTTCCCACCCACTTAGCTTCTTGGGAGACTCCACTCCCTCCTGCCTTCATGCCAGGAGAGTTGGCTTTGTAAACTTGGTCTATGGCTTGCAAAAGCTTGCCAATCTCCAGGACATCTGGGAGGTGAGATGCTCATAAGAGGTTAGGGATGGAGAAGGTCACCATTGTGTACCACTCCCAGAAAACATTCACTTTGCATTCTGTCTGAAGAGCACCTATGTAGACATTGGCAGGAGTGGGTGGTCCCTTGGGATCTGTGCAACGTGGGGCCTGGTGGCCAACGTTCTCAGAGGAGGATGGTGGGCTGGCACAGAGTCAGTGCTCAGGATACGCTTGCTGTTATTGGGGTACTTGGGGGTCAGGGCAGCTACTCGCACAGTCACATGGCTCATCGCCTCCTCAGACACCTGGCCTTCTAATGTGGCTGCCATTTAGCTTTGTCTGTACCAGTCACATGCTTCCCCAGTGTGCTCAGCGGGTAAGGAATCTGTCTGCCTTGCTGAAAACACAGGAGATACAGGTTCAATCCCTGGGTGGGGAAGATCCCCTGGAGAAGGAAATGGCAACCCACTCCAGTGTTCTTGCCTGGAAAATCCCATCGACAGAGGAGCCTGTCAGGCTAGAGTCCATTGGGTCACAAAGAGTCAGACACGACAGAGCTCAAGGCATATTATGCTTAGAGATCACACAAAAGGCCACCTACACTTTAGGTGGCCTATGGTTCATCTTAAAACAGACATGAGTTGCCCATTCTAGAAGACTGCAAAACCCCTTCAACTTGTAAAATAACTCCACCCAATGTCCAGATGTGGTGAAAGTTTACCAATATGAGTCAGAGGACTGTTGTGCCCACCAGATGTCCTTGTACTTTAAATGGAAGCATGCAAACTGATGGCATTCTGCTGGAAAAAGGGAAAGGAAAAAAAAATGGCTTATGGAGATGACACAGCATGCTTACAATTCAAATAATATTTGTTGCCCACCCGTCACCTATGTCGGTGCCAATCTGAACCTTTAAAAGTGGAATTGACAAAAGTAACAAAATTCTCAACTTCTCTCTTTCACATTCTTCATCTTAAAACTCATATCAATCCTGGGTCTGACTGACAATTACAATTGTGTGTCTCTTCCCTCCTCATCCTCCTTCTTTCTCTTTGAGTTCTCTCTCAACCCTAGAAAGGTTGTACTCCCTGGCTGATTTGGGTTCTCTATTTGCAGGAAATGTGTATGTGTGAACATTTCCCCACATTTCTTTGCAAAATATATCTCTCTTAGGCCCCCTTCATTTGCCTTCCAGGGAATAAAATTTGACACATTGTCTTTTATTGTGAGGGCTGATAACTTAACTCTCCGCCCTTCAGAAAACAATGTGCCTGCATTCACTTGCATGAACGCATGTTCTAATAAGAGCTTTTACTGTCTTACCCAAGGAATGAGCAGGGATAGAAGTTTTTAAGTGTCCACAGGAGCAGATATTTGGGGATAAGATTGCCTAAAACTATAACTGAAATGATAACAGGGCAATCCGGACTGCTACCATCGTCATTCAGAGAGAACCTTGTCCCGCTCCTGTTCCTTGTCCCTCTCCCCTGTACGCTCTGCCATTCCTTATCCACAGTACACACATAAGTCACCTTTCCTTGACAAAAACAATGAAGATCCTACCCCTGAGGAGGGAAAGAGTTTTGTTTTTAAGACGTCAGAATTTGACCTGAAGAGAATCTTAATGGTTGTATTAGTCAAGATAGGCTAGCTGGTGCTTCAGTAAGAAACAGTTCCAAATCTGTTTGGAAACAAACAGTTCCAAATCTGTGGCTTAGAAACAAACAAAAACCCAGGTGTACTAAATACTTATGCTCTATGAGGGAAAACCAGGGGTTCTGCTCCGCATTATCCACACTCTGAGACCCAACTGACATAATATCCACTTCTTGAAACATTTTTGGTTGCCATGGTAGAAAGACATGAAAAAAGAATGAAGAAATGTGTGCATAGGCTATTCAAGTTTGAGTCAAACTTACATGTGCCACTTCCTCTAACTCTTTATTCACCAAAGCAAGTCCATAGCTATACTTATTTCCCAGTGGGTGTGGAAGCATACTTCTACCATACGTAGAGTCAGTATATTTACAAAGAGCCCAACTCAAACATCAAACATACTATTTTATGGTAAAATGCCAAGAAGAGAGCCTGGCATTTAGCAAGAGCTCTTATTACTCTTATCATACTACTGTTGTTGGGCTTTCCAGGCGGTACTGGTGGTAAAGAACCCGCCTACCAAAGCAGGAGATGTAAGAGACTCGGGTTCAATCCCTGGGTGGGGAAAATCCTCTGGAGGAGGGCGTGACAGTGTATTCCAGTATACTTGCTTGGAGAATCCCATGGACAGAGAGGCCTGCCGGGCTACAGTCCACGGAGTTGCAAAGAGCTACAAAGTTGCGACTGAAGCTATTTAGCAGGCACACATTATTGTTGTGGGAAAACAGATCTATGGGAAAACAGATCCAGAAACAAGAAATGATGACCTCAGATCCCAGAGCTAAGTAGCAACAGAACGGAGATGAGAACCCATACGTATTAAATCCAAAATTGGAGTTCTTTTCCCTCAATTCGTCTGAATACCTAAAGACATGATCAAACACAGTTACTGAGCCACTACATTCAAGCAGATGACCAGTGATTTGGCTTTGCTTTCCTGATGGGTTACTTTCAAAAACAAGGGTTAGCAGACATTTTTTGTAAAAAGTCAGACAGTAAATATGTTTCGGGGCACGTGGTATCTGTCACACCACTCAACTCTTAACATGTTAGCCAGAAGGCAGTCAGTCACAGACATATGTAAAAAGTGGACCTGGCTGCTTTCCACTGAAATTTTCTTTACCAAAACAAGATGGCAAGCTGGATTTGGCCAGCGAGCTATAGTGTTCTCACCCTTGCCCTCTACCAGAAAAAGATTGGTCAAGGCCAAGTCAGAGAAAAACCCGAACAAAGAAACCTTGGGCAAGTTACCTCCTCTCTTGGTGCCTCAGGTTCCGCTTCAGTACAACCCCTGGCTTCACAGGGTTCTGGTGAAGGTTAAACAGGTTGGTGATTGTAGCGGACTTAGAAGAATGCCGCAAACCCTCGCTCACCTGTATGGAGGTTTGATGCCCCTGACTCTGCGTCAGCCACTGTCCTGGGTGTTGGAGGTCCCATCACGAGCAAAACAAGGCCTCCTAGAACTCAAATTCTGGTCCAGCAAGTCAAAGAATGAAATAAATAGATGTGTAAATTGTCAGGAAGTGATAAAGGCTGAAAAGGAAAATAAAGCAGGATTAAGGGTGGATGGGGGAGGTGTGTTTGTAAAGTTATCCGTAGGGTGGACCTGAGGAGGGATTTTGAACAGAAAAGTACACTAAGGAAGGAAGTGAGCCAGGTAGATATTTGGGGGAATTCTTTTTCAACACAGATAATATTAATGCAAAATCCTTGTAGCCAGAGCCTGCTGGCAGTGCTCCCAGACTAAGGTGAGGTGGGGTGGCCATAGCAGCGTGGGAATTCTGGGGGCTGAGGGAGGCGTGGCCACAGTAATGCGGAAATTTGACATGGGTGCTGGGGGTAGGGGGAGGAGGAAGATATAACTAGGAGTTTGGGGAAATGTGAAGAGGAGAGGTTATGGGCCCTGGTTTTAATTCTGCAGGAGATGGGGCATATTATTTTTATCCTTAATTTTAATTGTTGTTACCTTGTATCACCAGCACTTTTTCTCAGTTCTTCTTCACTCTTCCTTCCTCCTACCTTCCCACTGCCCCTTCCTGTCTTCTCTCTCCCCATCTATCGATGCCTCTTCACCTGTGCTCCTCTAGATCCTTCCTACCCTTCTATAACTCTTCTTCTTTTAGGTAATCTTTACTCTCTTTTGGAGGCACATGAAACCAAGGTCACTATCCCTGGAATGATCCAAGGAGAAGACTGGCCCAGTCCAGGCCTTTACCTTATTCCTTAGATGCTGGGCATCAGACAGAAAAGGCTTAGGAAGAACAAGATGAGAGTTAAAGCAAAGACCATCAAGGATATTTCATTGCTTTTTTTTTTTCAACAAGACCCCAAAACATTTAAAGAAATATGCAAATTGTATTGGGATGATGTGAACGTGATGGGGCTTCCTAGGTAGCTCAGAGTTAAAGAATCTGCCTGCCAATGCAAGAGACACAAGAGATGAGGGTTTGATCCCTGGTTGGGGAAGATCCCCTGGAATAGGAAGTGGCAATTCACTCCAGTATTCTTGCCTGAAAACTTCCATGGACAGAGGAGCCTGGGGGGCTACAGTCCATAGGGTCTCAAAGAATCAGACACAGCTGAGCACACACCCATGATGTCAGTGTGGTAGGGAAGAGCTGGATATATAATCAATTCTCATCATCCTTTTTGCAGTGTGAGTTTGTAAGTAGTGTATGTTGTATTACAATTTTATTTATTCTTTAAAAAAATATTTGTTTGTTTATTTGGCCACACCGGGTCTCAGTAATGGTGTATGGGATCTTGGATCTTCTTTGCAGCATGTGGAATCTTTACTTGTGGCATGCAAACTCTTAGTTCCCTGACCAGGGATTGCACCCAGACTTCCTACATTGGGAATGCAGAGTCTTAGCCACTGGATCACCAAGGAAGTCAGTGGTGTATGTTTATTCCAGCATTCAGCATATAATTGGCTCTTGATTATCAGGGCTAATGGATAAAACATCAATATTCCAAGGAGCTTAAAACTGAAAAGTGTTTTCAGGGACACCTTTTTAAGGTAAGCTGTTGTGTACTGGTTAAACAATTATTATACAAGTATATGATGGTGGATCTTTGGCACATATACCAAAGAGAGAGGGAAGAATGGAAGGTGGGAAGGAGAGAGAGAGAGAGGAGAGAGAGAAGAGAATATGACCATCAAAAAATCAATCATCAATTGATTGATGATTGATGATTTAATCTGCACTGTGTAATGTGCAGATTAAACCCCAGTACAAGAGCCCCTGGCTAGTGGGCACTGAAATTCTGCTGTGCTTAGAACTTTATGGTTTCATCTGCCTGCAAGGAGACTCTTAAAAAAATTTTTTTTGTAGGAAGACCACAAATGGGCTAGTGGCTCTTGTGTGCTTCTCAAACTGAAATGTAATCCCACATATCACCCAGTCTTATTCAAATGCAGACTCTGATCCGGTGAGTCCAGAGCAGATCCTGAAATTCTGCATCTTAAATACGCTCCTGGGTTTTGGCCACAGTGAGCCATGCTTGAGTAGTAGAGTCGGATCTTTAATGTAATGGTAAACTGGAAAGTTTAAATTGCATAAATGCCTCTGTGTGTGTGCACATGCTCTGTTGTGTCTGACTTTTTGCAACCCCATGAACTGTAGCCCTCCAGGCTCCTCTGTCTATGCAATTTTCCAGGCAAAAGTACTGAAATGGGTTGCCATTTCCTACCCCAGGGGATCTTCCTGACCCAGGGATCGAACCCTTAACTTTCACATCTCTTGCATTGGCAGGCGGATTCTTTACCATTGAGCCACCTGGGAAGCCCAATAAATACCTATTCCATTGCATTAAATGGTAACCCTTGTGATAATTTATCTTGGCCAGAGGTGGACAGGCGTGTCATTTCTGGGTTGAGGCCCTCTGAAGTTTCTAAACTGGAGTTTCCAAGGTAAATTTATTTGGTTTGGAAAAATGTTAACAAATTTATGGGAAAGAGTTCCGAATATAGTCCCAGTGTTGGCCTAGGTTTCCAGATGCCAGGAACCCCATGGATGTTGATCAGCTCTTCCAGCTCAGGCCCTCTGGTGTGAGGAAGGCGTGAGGCCTGTTGTGAAAGTGCCAGAATACCTGGCACAGCCGTGCTGGGGACTGACTTATGGCCAAGCAGGGAAGGCTTGGGAGAGGTTGTTGGCCTTGAGCACCATCTAGTGACCAAAAGCAAGAAAACCTTTTAAAAAACTAGAAACAATCAAATACTATGTATGTAGTTCTCACCTATGCACGGTGCCATTGTGTTAGGTAAGCTAATTAAGAAAAATGGATCTTAAAAATATTAAATCTCTAAAGTGTGTGCATTGGAGTTTATAAACTCCCTTTTGGGGGCTTTCCTTTCTAAGTATAAAGTTGAAATCCTTGCTAGGTTCGATAGTTCCAGCTTCAGCAAACATCCTGTGTCTACTCTTTTTTTTTTCCTTCTAATATTTATTTCTATTTATTCATTTGGCTGCACCAGGTCTTGGTTGCGGCATGCAGGGTCTTCGTTGTTGCGTACAAGATCAAGTTCCCTGACCAGGGACTGAACCCAGGCCCCCTGCATTGGTAGTCACAGTCTTACCCCTCGACCACCAGGGAAGTCCCCTCGGTCTACTCCTGTTTTCTATGTGACCATGGCCAGACTACTTAGCATTGCAAGGCCTTGAGTTCTAAATCTGTAAAATGGAGATAATAAACCTACTTCATGACACTGTGGGGAAGGGTAAACCCATGGAAGGTGCTTGGCCCCAGTGCCTGGTAGGAGTTCAATAATAAGAGAGCAAAAAGTAGAAGTAATTGCTATTATTGATTATGGTAGAAAAATAATAACCGTAGTTATATTTGAAATTTTATTAGTTCCAATTTACTAGCAAGGAAAATGAGGTCCAGAGGTCAGGTGATATTTCCAAGGGAACAAATCCAATGTCAGATCTACATTTCAAATGGAGGTCTGTTAACTCTAGATTATGGACTCTTCCATGACAAAGTCACTCTCATTGTATGTATTAGTCAGATAAGCTAAAAGAAAACACTCAGAAGTGGAATCTTTCCTGCCATTTCAGTAAACAAAGGATGTCACAATTGCAGCGACTCCGGAAAGTGAGCAGGTGAGGTCCCAAGGAATTCGGGAAGGAAACAATACCTGCCGTCTAGCAGCCATCAGAATTCAGCCACTCCCCACGGTAAGCCCTAAGGAAGCTCAGGATGTGCAAACACAGGATGCTGGCCCCAGATAGCTGAGGGGCATCTTGAAAGAATGACTTCAGTGAGCCCAGACTCTTGCATTTCCCCCCATATATTGAAAAGCACCAAATTCCTTAACTTGGAATATATGGATTTCTGTAATTTACAATAATCTTTTGACATTCAGACTACCTGCCCTTTGTTACAGAATTTCTATATAACCTGGTTCCCCCTCTACCCTACCCCCCAACCCCAACCCCAGGCAATTCTTCAGAGCACTTCTCTCAGGTTTAATTGAGATGCTGCCTCCTGGGCTTGAAGTTCTAAAAATTCTCTTCGAATAAAACGTAATTTTCAACTTTTAGATTGTGCGATATCTAAGATGACACATGTATCAGTCGGCTTAGGTTATCCTGCAGTTCAGTTCAGTTCAGTCTCTCAGTCGTATCCGACTCTTTGCGACCCCGTGGACTGCAGCATACCAGGCTTCCCTGTCCATCACCAACTCCGGGAGATTACTCAAACTCATGTCCATTGAGTCGGTGATGCCATCCAACCATCTCATCCTCTGTTGTCCCCTTCTCCTCTCGCTTTCAATCGTTCCCAGCATCAGGGTCTTTTCAAATGAGTCAGCTCTTCGCATCAGGTGGCCAAAGTATTGGAGTTTCAGCTTCAGCATCAGTCCTGCAGTAACAACTCCAAAATCTCGGTGGCAAACAGAACACAAAGGTTTATTTCTTACTCATGTTACATGCGGAGAAGGCAATGGCAACATGCTCCAGTACTCTAGCCTGGAAAATCCCATGGATGGCGGAGCCTAGTGGGCTGCCGTCTATGGGGTCGCACAGAGTCGGACACGACTGAAGCGACTTAGCAGCAGCAGCAGCATGTTACATGAACTTCACATATCTGGCTGTAGTCACTTCTGTCAGCCATGGGCAGCTAAATACATCTGTAGGTCCATTGGTGAAACTGGAGGGGGGGACATGGGGTATTTTTTTAATTGCTTCTATATTGTCCAAAAAGTTATAAAGTAAGGTCATCCAATGATCATGAGGCAAGGAAGAAATATTGAAAATGTGAGGAGAGATAAGGTTGGAAAGTACAGGTAATAGCAGATTATAAAACACCTGCCCAGTAGCAGTAAGAGCCTGTTGGAGCTTTTGGTCCTAAGTTTGAGGTGGGCTGGCCAAGCTTGCTGTGTGGTTCCCTTCAGAACACCGAGCTGGTCTGGCTTCAGGTGTGGAGCAGGTAGAAAGTTGGATTGAGGTCTTGTTAGGTGAATGCAGCTTTGGGAGAAAGGGGCAAGGGAAGTAAGTATGTTTTAAATATAGTTTTTCGAAATCTTAAACTCCTAAGTCTGAAGGTAACTCAGAGGTCTTGCAGTTCTTTCTGTCTTCTCTCCCTCCTTGTGCCGATTTTACAGGTGAAAAATGGAGGCTCTAGTTAGACAAATGACAGGCTGAAAGTTACAAAAAGAGGCAGATGGTGTCCTGGAAAGAGGTCCCTTGTGAGAAGTAAAGAGCATTCACTGGTGTCTTCCGGTCGTGGGCCATCCTGTGCTCAACTCCCTTCACACCCCCTGCCTCTGCCTCAGGAGGGCTCCTCATGCCACCAGAGTTTATCAAAGTGAAGTTTTCCTCCAAATCCGGGCTAGTCACGGCTTTAAATACAGCCGCTGCTGTCCCAGGAGTGGTCGACTGAATTCAGTGGCCCCGTTTCTTCAGCCTTTCTCATCCTCACACCCTTTGTTGTGTGACTTTGCAGTTCCTCCTACTAGAAGCAAGGTATCCTTCCCAATCCCTTAATATTGGGTTAGGCCAAGGGGCATGGTTTGCTCAGTGGGATGTTATAAGATATGATGCAAACAGAAGCTTGAACTGTGCTTGGCCAATTGGACTTCTGTCTCTTCGATGTGAAGAACATTTTCCAAGAATCCCATTGATCCAAGGATGAGGAAAGACAATTAGAACGGAACCAGAAGCAACCTGCAGCTTGGAGCCCAGCTCATCCCAGCCTGGATCAGTCACCTTGTAACTGATCTGCAGCTGAATGAGCAAAATTCAACTATCCTGGAGTGTACTGGGTTTTGCAGTTATTTGTTAGGCATTATTTTGTGTGGTAACAGGTTACTATATAGGAGTATCCTTTCCAAATTCATGTCACTTCTTATCATTTTTCTCCTAAAAATCCACCACTGTAAAACCTACAGGCAATTGAGGAATTTGGTTAACAGCGTCTGCCTGTCAAAGCTTTTCCACAGCATGAAATCACGTCCAGCTAAACATGTACAAGCCTTGTGGGAAAAGAAAAGTATTTACATGCATATTCCAGGTCTCAGGGAAAAGAGGAGAGGGGAGGGAGTCACTTTTGGTCAGATTTCTGCTTTGTCATTTTCATTAGTCATTTCATTAGTCATTTTGCAGTTAACAAATAACTGCAAAACCCACTACAGTCAATGATAGTTGAATTTTGCTCATTCAGCTGCAGATCAGTTACAAGGTGGCTGATCCAGGCTGGGATGATCTGGGCTCCAAGCTGCAGGTTGCTTCTGGTTCTGTTCTAATTGTCTTTCCTCATCCTTGGATCAATGGGATTCTTGGAAAATGTTCTTCACATCAAAGAGACAGAAGTCCAATTGGCCAAGCACAGTTCAAGCTTCTGTTTGCATCATATCTTATAACATCCCACTGAGCAAAGCATGTTCCTTGGCTTAACCCAACATTAAGGGGTTGGGAAGGATATCTTGCTTCTAGTAGGAGGAACTGCAAAGTCACAGTTTTAAAAGAGAGGTGAGGTAGAAAGTGAAAGGAATATAAAAAAAGGAAAAAGGAGGGCGTGGGGTTAGGTTAGAGCAGGAGGGAAATGGGAAGATTGGAAAGAAGTCCAGACAGACTGGAAAAGGACAGAGATTTCTCCCTGGAAAATCCAGGAAGTTGGGAATGGAGAAGCATAGTGTAGGTTTTCCCCCTCTACATCATACTAACAGAGAGATACACTTGTTTTGATAAACAAAATGTGCAATGTAGCATTACAACTAAATTTCTGAATTCCATTTTACTGATTTCACGTGCTTTCATATATCATGTCGTGGCACATTTCAGACTGTTATAATTTCACCTCCTGGGGACATGACATTGGAACTTGGCAGGTTACAACATGATGGCAGAGGCTCCCACCATCACCACTGTTGGTTCTGGGAAGTGGCTGCTGAGATGGAAGGTGATGAGAACAGAAAAGGTGGGATGGGAGAGCAAGGGAAGAGGAGACTCGAGAGCCAGACTGGTCTCCAGAGAGATGGCTACTGATTGCGCTCCAGCGGCCACATTGCCCTCCTGGTTGTCAGCCCAGGCTCAGTCCCCACTCGGAAGCAATGGCTGACTGGACACCTTCTGCAGCCTGAGTCTGGCAGTCGAGCCTGGGTTTGCCAAGCTGGGAATCCGGGGAAATGACATGACCGCGCTCTTCTCCACCTTGTCTGAAATGTGTTGTCAAAATCTGGGTTTGCACAGTCATACCTCTGTCCTCTACTCACTCCCATTTTTCTGTCCAGAGCTCTCTTGAGGTAGGCATGACCACATTCCCTGGACATCCTGCAGGGAGCCTTAGAGACAGCCCAGTGGGGCACCAGAACACTCCAGAGTTATTTGGCCCAAAGACATAACTTAATTCACTTAATTTCTAGTGTGCTTCCTTGAATGGCGGGGCAGAGGAGAGATGTCTAGGTGAGGGCTGGAAGTTGTGCACAAACCTAAACACACCCACAGGGAGTCACCCACTGCACACACTGGCTGTGAACAAAGAGAACACCAAGAACCATACTCCCAATGCACCTCTGCCTTCAGGTGTGCTCAGCCCAGTGCCAGCTACAAACTGGCACTGGCCATCTGCTTCTGCAAGGACTAAATCCCAATCTGCTGTGACCGCTGAATGCCAGCACCCCTGAGAGGTGTTCAGGGTGGAGATCAGGAATGAGACACCCTGTGCTCTGGGAAAGACTGACAGAACAGGTCTGCAGATAGTTAGATATTTTCAGGATGAAATTTTATGAGCTCAATTCTTTTATTGCCTCATATTTTAAATCCTTCATGGTGACATCTGCTCCTTGTGACTAGCAGTAACCTTCTGTAAAAATGCGGGCTTGATTGCATGCACTCTCCTTTCACCAAAATCACATATATACTGACCTTTCCCCTGCCTCTTTGGAGCCATTGCTCAGACCAATCTGAAATGCTGTCTCCCAGGCTGTAGTTATCATTTTGCCCCAAATAGAACTTAACTCACAACTCTCACATTGTGCTTTTATTTTTTTCCAGTTGACACCAGGCTCTTCCAGATATTATGTGCCCTATTCGAAAGTTTGGGAGAGAAAGAGGGCCTATACCTCTCCTCAATGACCCAAGCCTTTGAATTTCCCCTTTTGTCTAGACAAGTTTGTTTCAGTGTTTTTCAGGTAGGCTATGTGGGAGATACTCTCACAGGAGTAGGTGACATGTCTGGTAGACTCATCTTGCAGCGGTCCCTTCAATTCTTACACTATTAAGGGAACCAACAGTTGAATTTTGGTTTTGCCCCTTTCTAGGCCTTTAGCTTTGGGAAAGTTGCTTTAAGTCTCTGGCTCCATTTCCTCACCCTTAAAACTGAGGCAAATATTAGTACCTATTTGTTAGTGTGGTTACAATGATTAAATAGCAAAGTAGTGTCTAGAATAAACCTAGAGTAGTATGTGTGTGATAAATATCAGCCATCCTGATTAGCTGATCTGGGAAACAAAACACATCTAATAATAGTAATGATGACAAATGACAGTAATGACTTCCATTGTTGGAGGATTTACCACCAGGCAATATCCTAAGCACTCTGCGTTTTGGGTTCTAGAGCCTAAACTACCTGCTCAGATAGGAAGATTTAGTATGATCAGACAAGCAAAATCAGCATGATAATTTCTCAGGAATAAGGACTCAAAAACCCAATGGAAAGGAAAAAGTGACTTGTTGCTGGAATTTAGGCATCAACCACAGTGTAAAACAAGGGGTGTAGTGTAGAGAATGACACTTTTGCCTGGACATTCACAGTACCCTTCAAATAGCACTTCGTATACCTCGGCCACAGAACAAGTCTTTTCCAGCCAAACCCAAGATCAGTTACTGGAGTTATATTTTCAGGTGCTTGGGGGCCAATACAGGGCTAGTGATGGAATGAGTCTCCCCTCTCTACCAAGACACAAATGTTGCTCTGAGATAGGAGATCTGCTTCTTTAACATCAGCCCCCGAGACAAGAAGTGGCACCAATGAAAAACCGAACAATAAACAGGTGGGAAAAAGTAATAACTTGAGCCTTGCCTGGATTGGATTCAGTTTCTGCCTGCAGCATTTCAGTTTTAACTCACTAAATCTTGGTCGTAGTCTTGGGAGAACAGGCAGTACAATTCCAAAAAGCAATCAAAAAGCAGCTGCCAAGCTACGGGGAGGCTCGGTGGTGCATTTCTAAACCGCTGCTAATCTAATAAATGTTCGAGCAATGAACTATGAAATTGACAACACGATTGTCCACATTCTCTAAGCCAGAAGAATTAAATGGTCATTTCCCCCTTTATTTCATAGGAAAGAGGAATAAAAAATAATCTGTTATTTTGTACTTTTGCATAAAACATGGAAATATGGTTGTCTAATGGTGGAGTTTGTTCGTAGGGAGAAATGACTTAGAGAAATATGAACCTTGACTTTCCAGAACCCCAACTTTAGACAAAAGGTGAGAAAGAATACTTGACTTTGAAGTTAGTATTTTGGATAGGAGCCCAAACTCTGCCTTTTAGTACTGTGTGAACTAAAAGTGTATCAATTCCTATTTCTCATCATCAACATGAAGTTAAAATGAGCTAAATGTTTTCAGACAGCACTGTTTTATGTGTATGGATGAATGAGTGTAAGGCAGGAAATAAGGTATATAAATACTTCCATTTTGGTTTGGGGAATTATGAATACAATATATTTTTTGGTAATTTAACCTCAGCTATTTTTTTAACCTCAAAATTTAATCATTGCTATGAGTACAACCGAGACAGTACAGCCAAGACAATACAATCTTGGTGGCTGATAATAATGGTAAGATCTTAGGGTTACCGTTTGGAACAGCAATTTAAATCAAATAATATTTTCTCAGAACATCAGCTGAGTTCATGGTTCTGAGCTAGTTGCTGTAGGAGATAAACCGATGACTGCAATGCAGTGATTGCTTTCAATGTATTTACCATCTATGGGAAATCGAGTGGGATAGAATAAGTGAATTCTATACAAGATGGAAAACTACAAATGTCAAAAGATGTTCAAAAAGTGTTAAATAATTGCAAATAGTTCATAGACTACTTTGGGCTGGGAGATCAGATAAGACTTCAGGGAGGAGAGGGCATTCAGAATATGCTTTTAAAATAAATATATATATATACATAATTTTATTTATTTACTTATTTTTGGCTGCAGTGAGTGTTCATTGGCTTTGCGCAGGCTTTCTCTGGTTGTGGCGAGTGGGGCCACTCTTTGGTGTGGTGTGAGGCTTCTCCTTGTGGTGGCTTCTGCGCTGGCGGAGGCTTCTCTTGTTGCAGAGCACAGGCTCTAGGCATGAGGGCTCAGGAGCTGTGGTGTAGGGGCTTAATTGCTCTGCAGCATGTGGGATCTTCCTGGACTAGGGGTTGAAGTTGAACCCATGTCCTCTGCATTGGTTGGCAGATTCTTATCCACTGAGCTACCAGGAATGTCCCAGAATGTGCCTTCTAAAATGGATAGCGTATCATTTGGGGTCCAATATGGAAAACTGATACCAAGCTAAACATGTCTAAGGATTTCATTCAGGGAATTGTTTGCAAAAACACGAAATCGGTCAAGAAGATAAAATCAGGAAGGCCAGGCAATGCTGAGAATCATAGCTGGAGGAAGAAGTTTCCATCCCTATGGCTGCAGAAACAAAGAAGAGGAAGTGGTTTCACCCACAGTGGACAACTCATCCTCCCCACTGCCAGGAGTGCCTCCAGCCAGCGGGACTGCTGCAGAGCAGAAGCCGCCTGGAGCTGTCCTGGAACACAGGGCCCCACAGCTGGTGCTGGGGCATCCTGCGGAGGAAGTGCCACACGAGAATGCTGGTTTGTCAAGGGCACGCTGTGTGGCAGTGCTGGGACCATTGAGAGGGCACCAAGCTCCATGCCAGGGACCAGGAAATCTCCACCATGCTGCAAGGCTGCACCTGTCTACCGACTCAAGAGCGTACAGGCATCTATTACTATCTGCTGAAAAGATACCTCTAGCACCTAGAAACAGCACACATTTGTCCTTTTCCCTGCTCACTTTCCAATGTCCAGTCACTGCTCCCTGGTAGGACCCAACCAGAAGACAGCTGGCAAGAGTCTAGCAAATGGCGACTGTCTTGCCTGTTCATCCAGTGGGATGGTTAGGTGGCATACTCAGCTTCCAAGTCCATGTGGTTATCGTTGGTTTCCCTGGGGGAAGTAGTCTTCTCCTGCTTATAATAACCTCTACAATGACAGAGGCTGGAGCTTCAGAGAGGAGAGGCAGCATTCTTCGGTTAGGTTCTACATCCACTTCTCAGTTCTCTAATCATAAGGTGGGGAAAATTGCATAATATACTCATTGGTTTTCACTGGATTCTCCATCTGCAGAAGAGCACAACAAACTGGCCCTGTTAATTACATACTGCCTAAGCCATCTTAACATTTCACAGAGCACACTGCTTCTAAGGAGGTAGTATCAGTCAGCATCAGATCAGATCAGATCAGTCACTCAGTCGTGTCCAACTCTTTGCAACCCCATGAATCGCAGCATGCCAGGCCTCCCTGTCCATCACCAACTCCCGGAGTTCACCCAGACTCATGTCCATCAAGTCAGTGATGCCATCCAGCCACCTCATCCTCTGTTGTCCCCTTCTCCTCTTGCCCCCAATCCCTCCCAGCATCAGGGTCTTTTCCAATGAGTCAACTCTTCGCATGAGGTGGCCAAAGTACTGGAGTTTCAGCTTCAGCATCATTCCTTCCAAAGCAATCCCAGGGCTGATCTCCTTCAGAATGGACTGGTTGGATCTCCTTGCAGTCCAAGGGACTCTCAAGAGTCTTCTCCAACACCACAGTTCAAAAGCATCAATTCTTTGACGCTCAGCCTTCTTCACAGTCCAATTCTCACATCCATACATGACCACTGGAAAAACCATAGCCTTGACTAGACAGACCTCTGTTGGCAAAGTAATGTCTCTGCTTTTCAATACGCTATCTAGGTTGGTCATAGCTTTTCTTCCAAGGAGTAAGCGTCTTTTAATTTCATGGCTGCAGTCACCATCTGCAGTGATTTTGGAGCCCCAAAAAATAAAGTCTGACACTGTTTCCACTGTTTCCCCATCTATCTGTCATGAAGTGGTGGGACCAGATGACATGATCTTCTTTTTCTGAATGTTGAGCTTTAAGCCAACTTTTTCACTCTCCTCTTTCACTTTCATCAAGAGGCTCCTCAGTTCCTCTTCACTTTCTGCCATAAGGGTAGTGTTATCTGCATATCTGAGGTTATTCATATTTCTCCCGGCAATCTTGATTCCAGCTTGTGCTTCTTCTAGCCCTGCGTTTCTCATGATGTACTCTGCATATAAGTTAAACAAGCAGGGTGACAATATACAGCCTTGACGTACTCCTTTTCCTATTTGGAACCAGTCTGTTGTTTCATGTCCAGTTCTAACTCTTGCTTCCTGACCTGCATATAGGTTTCTCAAGAGGCAGGTCAGGTGGTCTGGTATTCGTAACAAGCAACAAAAGTTTCTCACTCACTACATGGACTGTTGGAACTCTGCTGCCCGGCATCTTCATGCTGGGAACCAGGGGGATGAAACTACCTCTTCCTAGAAGACTGTTGGTCTCACAACAGGAAAAATCAATACTGGTGACTTAGTTACATTGTTGGAGTGAGCCTGAGGGAGAAGATGGGCCAAAGTGTCAGGTGTTTTGGGCTCCCTGGAGGGTTTCAGTCAACACTCAGATGCATGCTAATTAGAAGTCAGACCCTCAGTCAACAACAGTTTGTAAAGTATGCTGTCAAATTCCTTCCAGGGAAAGTTCAGGAGATAGGTGTTTTTGCTTACTCCCATTCTACTGAGCCCTGGAGGAATAGCCCTGGGGAGGGTTCACCCATTAACACCAGCTTCTTTGTTCACTACCATCCCATGGAACTTGTGAATGCAAACCCAGATGATGTACAGGCCTCTTTTTTAAAATTTTGATTTTTGTTGGAGTATAGGTGCTTTACAAATATTGTGTTAGTTTCTACTGTACAGCAAAGTGAATTAGCTATACCTATACATATTTGTTCAGAGAAGGCGATGGCACCCCACTCCAGTACTCTTGCCTGGAAAATCCCATGGATGGAGGAGCCTGGTAGGCTGAAGTCCATGGGGTCGCGAAGAGTCGGACACAACTGAGTGACTTCACTTTCACTTTTCACTTTCATGCATCGGAGAAGAAAATGGCAACCCACTCCAGTGTTCTTGCCTGGAGAATCCGAGGGACTGGGGAGCCTGGTGGGCTGCCGTCTATGGGGTCACACAGAGTTGGACACGACTGAAGTGACTTAGCAGTAGCAGATACATATTTGTTGCTTAGTCACTAAGCTGTGTCCAACTCTTTTGTGACTGCATGGACTATAGCCGTCCAGGGTCCTCTACCCATGGGATTCCCCAAGCAAGAATACTGGAGGGGGTTGCCATTTCCTTCTCCAGGGGATCTTCCAGACCCAAGGATCGAACCTGCATTTTCTGCATTGGCAGACTGATCTTTTTAACTGAGCAATGTGGGAAACCCTGTGTATACATACATCCCCTCTTTTTTGGATTTCCTTCCCTTGTAAGTCACTACAGGGCAATGAGTAGGGTTCCCTGAGCTATGCAGTAGGTTCTTATTTGTTATCTATTTATGTGTGCATGCACGCTAAGTCACTTCAGTCATGTCTGATTCTTGGTGACCCCATGGACTGTAGCCTGCCAGATTCCTCTGTCCATGGGATTCTCCAGACAAGAATACTGGAGTGGGTTGCCATGCCCTCCTCCAGGGGATCTTCCTGACCCAGGGATTGAACTTGTGTCTCTTAGGTCTTCTGCATTGGCAGGCAGGTTGTTTATCACTAGCACCAACTGGGAAGCCCATCTATTTTATGCATAGTATCAGTAGTGTATATACGTCAACCCCATCTCCCAATTCATCCCCACCTCCCAAGCCTGTCTCTTGAATGTATTTTCAGTGCATCCATAGGAGGAGGGAAATGCCATCTTGTCTGGTAGCCTCAACACCCACTTGAAACAGGCCACCCAGCCTCTCAGTCCCAAGGCCTCTTAGTAGGAGGTGTGAAGTACAGTGACACCCCTTTACCTCAGAGGAGATATCCTGATGTGCCCAGACTGCTGAACCCCTAAGAGAAGTTTGAGGTGGAAAGTCTTTGAATTGGGAAGGATTTACTTTTCATTCTCTTACCTAAATTCCAGAATCCCTGTTAATGTCTGCTTTCCAGGGCCTATCACTACCTGATTATGCTTCAGTTCAGTTCAGTTCAGTTCAGTAGTTCAGTCATGTCTGACTCTTTGCGATCCCATGAATCGCAGCACACCAGGCCTCCCTGTCCATCACCAACTCCCGGAGTTCACTCAGATTCATGTCCATCAAGTCAGTGATGCCATCCAGCCATCTCATCCTCTGTCGTCCCCTTCTCCTCCTGTCCCCAATCCCTCCCAGCATCAGAGTCTTTTCCAATGAGTCAACTCTGCATGAGGTGGCCAAAGTACTGGAGTTTCAGCTTTAGCACCATTCCTTCCAAAGAAATCCCAGGGTTGATCTCCTTTAGAATGGACTGGTTGGATCTCCTTGCAGTCCAAGGGACTCTCAAGAGTCTTCCCCAACACCACAGTTCAAAAGCATCAATTCTTCAGTGCTCAGCTTTCTTCACAGTCCAACTCTCACATCCACACATGACCACTGGAAAAACCATAGCCTTGACTAGATGGACCTTTGTTGGCAAAGTAATGTCTCTGCTTTTCATTATGCTATCTAGGTTGGTCATAACTTTTCTTCCACGGATTATGCTTAATCTATAGTAATTCTCCAAGATCTTGGTGTTCTCTGCATACCCCCATGCAGACTAAAATAGGATTTATAATTATCAATATTTATGGAAATAGTAGCTAAGTTGCATTAAGTGGCTATAGTGTGCCAGACATATGTATTAACTCATTTAATGATTGCAATATCTCTATGAGGTGAATAGCATTATTATCCTTATTTTGGAGAATCACCACTCCTGCATCTCTCAAGTAGCAACAATTTATATGAGTATCTTCCTCCTCTAACCCAGGAATGGTATCAGTTCAGTTCAGTTGCTCATTTGTGTCCAACTTGTTGTGACCCCATGAACTGCAGCATGCCAGGCTTTCCTGTTCATCACCAGCTCCTGGAGTTTGCTCAAACTCATGTCCATCGAGTTAGTGATGCCATCCAGCTATCTCATCATCTGTCGTCCCCTTCTCCTCCCGCCTTCAATCTTTCCCAGCATCAGTGTCTTTTCTAATGAGTCTGCCCTTCATGTCAGTTGACCAAAGTATTGGAGCTTCAGCTTCAGCTTCAGCATCAGTCCTTCCAATGAATATTCAGGACTGATTTCCTTTAGGATTGACTGGTTGGATCTACTTGCAGTCCAAGGGACTCTCAAGAGTCTTCTCCAACACCACAGTTCAAAAGCATCAATTATTTGGCACTCAGCCTTCTTAATGGTCCATCATCTCACATCACTGGTACTGCTTCCTTTTTTTTTTAAACCATTTTGGTAGGGCTCTTTGGATCTTCTTTGGGTTTTTTACAAGATCATCTTATCCTACAGATCAGGATTTTTCTAAGTGTTAAAAATATTAATTTAAACTATATATCCAGGGGCTGGTGAAATAATCAGGATATGCTTGGGATCTCACTAAGTTGTATTCAAGGTGGATTTGGACAAAATGTCACTCATCATATCACCTCCCCAAGCCCCCTCTGTAATCTCTAAGAATTTGTTAGCTTAGAGTCAGTGTCAAAATGCTATCTTTCCCCAGTACACAGTTACCCTAGTAAATGGTCTTTGGGGATCTCTGGGAAACTAAGATGAATAGCCACGCTGTGTCCTCAAGACGTTACTGCAGAGTCCTTCCTAATGAACCAGGCTTATTTATGTGCTTTTCTGTCTATTGTCACTTTCTGTTATAGTGGTTAGCTCAAGTCAGACATGTGGTCATGTAGACTTCAGAAATACTCACAACCTAAATTTGACAGTTACGTTTTATTTGGTGAGAATTTTTAGAACTTAAGTCTGGGAGGCAGCATTTCCAGTTACCTTGAGAGAGCTGCTCCAAGGAGGCAAGGGGTTTGAGGGGACAGCCAGGTTTACATAGAAGTTTTGTCACAGAGGGCAGTTAGCCTGAATGTCAAAAGATGATTGTTAGTTAAAGAAAACCAATATTCCCGATTAGGGAGTTTACTGCTTTTCCATGTATGGGAAGATGCAAGAGTCTGGGCTTACTGGCATCATTCCTCTGATAGGCACCTCAGATATCTGTAGCCCGTATCTTGTGTTTTCACATCCCGAGTTTCCTCAGGGCTCACCATGGGGAGTGGCTGCAGTCACACAGCTGCTAGATGGCAGGTATTTTTTCCTTCCTGTGTTCCTGTCAGGGCTCACCAGCTCAGTGTCGGTAGTGACTGCAATCCTTTGGACGGAGGAGCCTGTTAGGCTGCAGTCCATGAGGTCACTAAGAGTCAGACACGACTGAGTGACTTCACTTTCACTTTTCACTTTCATGCATTGGAGAAGGAAATGGCAACCTACTCCAGTGTTCTTGCCTGGAGAACCCCTTGGACAGAGGAGCCTGGAGGGCTACAGTCCATGGCAGGCTACAGTCCACAGGGTAGCAAAAGAGTCGGACATGACTTACGGACCAAACAACAACATAGTCTCTTATGGTGAAAGTTATTTTTAGTTATGCAAATAGGATAATCCATGCACTCATGGAAATTCAGAATGAGTTCACTTTGGCTAAAAAAAAAATTTTTTTTTGGCCATCCAGCTTGCATGCAGGATCTCAATCCTTCAACCAGGGATTGAACGGGGCCCCGGCATGGAAAACACCAAGTCCTAACCACTAGACCACCAGGGAATTCCCAGTCAGAAATTCTTGTCTGATGATTCCTATTACAAGTCAGCTCTTCTGCTTAACATGGTAATGTGTGCTCCATCAATCAGTCGTGTCTGACTCTCTGCAACCCTGTGGACCACAGCCCACCAGGCTCTTCTGTCCATGGAATTCTCCAGGCAAGAATACTGGAGCAGGTTACAGACGAGGGGTGCGGATCAAATATGCTAAATCCACTCCAGCATTCCCTTCTCTTTAGGTCTTTGAGTTCTTTTTCTACATCATACTAAGGAATTTGTCTTGTCTTGATGTCATTTACTAGCTTCAGTCTATTAATCAAGCTAACAACTAGGGTCATTTCCAGACGCTTGAATGAAAGTCACAGGCAGAAATTACGCCCTTTCCTCCTTGTGCAAAAAAAAGCTGAGAGTACATTCTTATGTGATTCTTCATATTTGCTGATAAAATTATAAAATTGCCACTTTTTTTAAAGTCGGGGGGAGGGGGAGACATAAACTTTTGTCTTTATAAATACATCCCAAGGGCATTGCCAATCCCTGGTGGTGATATTCTTAACCCCCTTAACCCTGCCCATACTTCTGTAAATATTCTCTTCCTTAAGACCTTTCCAGGTAAAACCTTTAAGTGTCTCATCTGATATCATGTCACTCCCTCAAAAATCAGAATCCTGAGTAGGGTTCTGGTCTGTCCTAGCCTTGGTCTTTGGCCTATGTCTCAGAAGCCATTGGAGTGGGAAGCTCCCACTTCTATGGGAAGAGAGTTCTGCTTCTCACCAAGATTCTCAGTCATGGGGATTTCTCCCAACAGGAAGGACATTATAATAGACATTTTTAAGAAGATAATTATCTACTCTACTGTGGAACTGGCAAGTAGCTCTGCTTGGACAGAAAGGAGGGTCTGTGGGGTGGAGGAAATTAGGCTGCAAGAGGAGGCAAGGGCCTTAGTAACTAAGGAGGGCCTGAGTGTAGGCAAAGGAATACATATCTCATGAGATGGGAAGTGGGGGGCCACTGACGGTCTTGAGGAGGGAGATGACATGAGTGATCTGTGCTTTAGCAAGATTCATTTGTCAGAAGAGTGAAAATAAATTGTTGGAAGGAAAGAATCTAATTTTCTCTGTTGGACTATAAGCTTCATGGGGGCAGCACCCTGTGGAATTGTTTAATGTTTCTCTTCCTAGCAGAGAGTCTGCTACTGCTGCTGCTAAGTCGCTCCAGTTGTGTCCGACTCTGTGCAACCCCAGAGATGGCAGCCCACCAGGCTTCCCCGTCCCTGGGATTCTCCAGGCAAGAACACTGGAATGGGTTGCCATTTCCTTCTCCAATGCATGAAAGTGAAAAGTGAAAGTGAAGTTGCTCAGTCGTGTCCGACTCTAGCAACCCCATGGACTACAGCCCACCAGGCTCCTCCATCCATGGGATTTTCCAGGCAAAAAGTACTGGAGTGGGTTGCCATTGCCTTCTCCAGCAGAGAGTCTAGTGTCTGGCAAATAGGCAGTGTTCAATCCATACTAGTGTTTGAGAGCAAAGGAACAAAGGCTAATTAGGAGGCTGTCAAGTTAGCCCTGGGCTTCCCAGGCGGAGCTAGTGGTAAGAGCCTGCCTGCCAATTCAGGATACCTAAAGAGATGTGAGTTCAATCCCTGGATGGGGAAGATCCCCTGGAGGAGGGCATAGCAACCCACTCCAGTATTCTTGCCTGGAGAATCCTTGGAGAGAGGTGCCTGGTGAGCTACAAGCCATAGAAAGTTGCAGAGAATTGGACATGACTGAAGTGACTTAGCATGCACAAGTCAGTCCTGGTGAGAAACAAGGCCCGAATGGAAAAAAGAAATAACATATACTGAGCACGAGACATTACTTTGCCAACAAAGGTCTGTCTAGTCAAGGCTATGGGTTTTCCAGTGGTCATGTATGGATGTGAAAGTCTTCTTGGACTGTGAAGAAGGCTGAGCGTCAAAGAATTGATGCTTTTGAACTGTGGTGTTGGAGAAGACTCTTGAGAGTCCCTTGGACTTCAAGGAGATCCAACCAGTCCATTCTGAAGGAGATCAGCCCTGGGATTGCTTTGGAAGGAATGATGCTGAAGCTGAAACTCCAGTACTTTGGCCACCTCATGCGAAGAGTTGCCTCATTGGAAAAGACTCTGATGCTGGGAGGGATTGGGGGCAGGAGGAGAAGGGGACAACAGAGGATGAGATGGCTGGATGGCATCACTGACTCGATGGACATGAGTCTGGGTGAACTCCGGGAGTTGGTGATGGACAGGGAGGCCTGGCATGCTGCGATTCATGGGGTCGCAAAGAGTTGGACACGACTGAGTGACTGAACTGAACTGAACTGAGCACCTGCCCCCCATGCCAGACATTTAACCTAGATTACCCACCTTGAACTCATCATCAATCTTCCATTGTACAAAGGAGGCTTGATTATATTAAGTAAAGTCCACACTCATACATATAATAAACAACAGAGCTGGGATTTGAACCCATGTTTGACTCTGAATACTCATCCAGTGCATCATGCCATCCGAGGTGATAAGAGTGGGAAGCCAGAAGTAGAGGGCAGATGTGAGTGATCTCAGCAGGTGACTAGGTCCAGTGGGTGGGACAAGAGCATGAAGCAAAGTTGGTGACTTTCAGGGTTTGATCTGGAATCACAGGGAGATGGTGAAACTGGTAAAATAAATTGAAGACGTCCAGGAGAGGCACCAGGGATGGTATACGTGGGTCCACTTTGGACATGCTGAGCAAGGGGGGCTGAGGGACAACTGGGTGGAACTTGCCACTGGGCAGTTGGATGCAAATTGGGACCCTGGGACAGAGGCAAGGAACAATGGATATGCACATGGCCCATATCAAGATAATGATTTGAAGTGTGGACATGGACCAAAAAGGTTACCCATGGATAGGATATGAATGTTCATGGTCCAGACATGATCTGTGGGTGAGGCTAAGTGCAGATCCTAAGTGTGTCTGGAAGATAGGTCTGACTTACTAACACTTCTTATCAGCAGTTTTTTTTGTGATTTTGCACCTTGATATGAACAAGGTGTGTTGGCAGGAACTGAAACATACACAGAGGAATTCTGATCGGTGAAGGATTTGCTGTTGGTGTGACTAATGATCTGTGCATGCATAACTCACTTGATCTTCTCAAGGAGGGAATCTAACCAAGTTAAGAGCTGAGGGTTAATGATTCTCCGTCTGGGGGCTGAAAACCCAGCCTCCAGAAGCCCTGACTCCTCAGGCCTCCCACGTGATACCAGGTGCTTCATCTGTGCCATTTCCAGGGCACAGCTTCCAGGACGAGACCAGTTTTTTGCGGCTACAAGTAGGAATACATGTCCCCCTTCACGTTTCCCTCCCCTTCCCCCTCCTCCCCATGAAGACTTACTGGATCACCTTGTTTGAGGGGTCCTTTTGGCTGGAGCTTAATAAGAAGCTCCAGAATTGTGCATGCACGCATGCTAAGTCACTTTAGTCGTGTCCAGCTCTTTGCGACCCCTTGGACTGCATCCCACCAGGCTCCTCTGTCCATGGGATTCTGCAGGCAAGAATACTGGAGTGGGTTGCCATGCCCTCCCCTAGGGGATCTTCCCGACCCAGGGATCGAACCTGCGTCTCTTATGTCTCCTGCACTGGCAGGCAGGTTCTTCACCACTAGCACCTCCAGGGAGGCCCACTCCACAATTGTAGTCACTACTGAAACACTGTTTCTCAGGCCAAGCTGTCCTATTACAAGTCCGTCAGAAATGATCATCTTCGTCTTTCTACACCAAAACAAAAAATGACCTCGGATTTCTATTTGAACAAAGATAGTCCAAAATGGCTGAACTTTAAAAATAAGGATCTTCTTGTATGCAACTTTCTATAGTGGAAGAACACCCTGATTAATTAAGGCAAGAATTTCACCTTAACTTAGTTATAAACGACTGAAAATGTGCTTTTGCATCTGTTTAGGATGACATTTCATGGGCATCTACGCTACATCACAAATTCCATGACAATAAACACACAGACTTGTTATTTGATAGTTACATAATTGTGGTTTTCTTCTGCTTTTTCTCACAGAGGTGGAGAGTTGCCCATGTGCTTTTTGTTCTCCCTTCTTTTTTCTCCAGGGGAAAAACAAATGTAAAACACACCAAGCCAGAGGGAAATAGTCAATACGACATTGTGGCATGTGAGCTGAACGTTTATTTGCCCATTCACCCTGAATTCTGTGAAGCTCTTTGCCAGAGGGTTATGGTCAGTGCATTTTGAGTGGCAATGCTCATCAATGACCACCAGAGGGCAGTGATGACCTCATAATATCTTGGGAAGGCATCGGCAAGTGAATCAGTCTTGCAGTCTATCAACCACCTCTGTCAAACACTGTATAAATAACTACCATTATGGAAAACGGTCTGCATGTGCTGTGCACTAGATTGCTGGGGTTAAATCCCAATTCTGTCCCTTACTAGCTGCGTGGCCTTGGACAACTTACTTCACCTCTCTGGGTTTGTTTCCTCCTCATTTTGAAAATGAGAAAATTGTCCCGATTTTGTAGAATTGTTGTGAGTATTTAATGAGTTAATACTTTAATGTACTCAGAGGCTGGCACATAGTAAGCTATTATGCTTATTATTATTACTAATAATATTACGTTAAACCCTTTCATTTTCTTTCTGGGTCCCAACTGAAATGCCTACGAGAATGGACATGACTCAAGAGGAAGGAGGGAAAACTTTGCTGAATCTGAGGCCATGCTAGGAATCTCTGGATGAAGGAGAAGGGGCTGTGGGAGATGTCTACACTGGGAGAGCTGGAAACCGGTTCTAAGGGAGACTGGGAGGGGCAAAGTCTGACCTAAGTTTGCCTGCTTCTTCCCTACAGGCGAAATACCAGCTCCAAGCTTGGGCCAAGGGAAGGTCAACTTGCATTGGCACAGGAAGGGCTGGGGGCAGGGGAGGAGCTGTGCTTCACACCTGGTGCAATTAGCTGCAGCCAGGGGAGGCTATCCCGAGGGGCCTGCTGCCTGGGCACCTCTCCATGCAGTCTAGATGAAGGACAAAGGGAGGACACCAGCTCTGAAAGAAAGGCCTTGAGGTTATTTTACAACCAGTGTGGCAGAGGCTAAGGAAGCAGGAGGGTGTTCTAGCCTCCTTTCACAAAGGCATTCCTGAGATGGGAATGAGTGCCTGAGAAGGCTGGGAGGAGATGGGGGCAAGGGTGGAAATCCAGGGCAGAATGCACATGTGCTCTTCTGGAGCTGTTTCTGGAGCTTCTGGGGTGTGCTTTAGAGGTTAGTTCTGGGTAAACTCCTTGAATGCAAGGATCACATCTTACCCAGCCTTGTAGAGCAGCAACCGTGCCTGCCCTAGGGCTGTGAATAAATATCCCAGATCTCCCTTCTTCTGACATATAGTAGGACTAAAATCCCCTGCCTCCCTGAAGTCCATAGGGCCCTGTGACTTTCTTGGGTTAAGGAAGGAGCAGCAGAAACTTTAAGAGCCAAGGGCACTTCCTTTTTAACCTCTGACCTAGAGGTTGCTGTTCTGCCTGTGTCCCACTGTGACTACCACAAGCAGAGCACCCCCTAGCTGACTTGTGGTAGGCCTGTAGCAAGAGTAAGAAATCAACCTTTATTGCTTTAAGCCACAGAACGCTCATGTCACGGGCTGCTTGTTACTGTGGTGTAACCTAGCCTACTCTGACTGAGACAACAGTTCCCCTTTGAATTGCCCTCTGTCGTATACATATGCCTTTTGCACTTTACACCACATCATTCGATCCTCTGGAAAGAGCTGTGAAGCAGGTCTGTTAATTTCCCAAATGGTGAAACTGGGTTTCAGAAAGCTCAAGTATTCAGGGCCCCAGAACAAAGTGATAGAGCTGGGACGCTCCACCCTCGGCGGTGTGATGCCTGACGTGTGTGTGGCAGTGATGATACTGGTCAGCATAACCGCAGTCATCATCTTCATAAGGCTTTCTGCAGTATCATTCTTCTTCCTGGTGTGCTGAACATACACGTATAGGATGGCTACCAGGTGGCACCAGTAGAAAAGAAGCTGCCTGTCGATGCAGGAAATGTAAGAGACCCGAGTTTGAGCCCTGGATCGGGAAGATTCCCTGGAGGATGCCATGGTAATCTTGCCTGGAGAATCCCATGGAGCCTGGTGGGTTACAGTCCATGGGGTCACAAAGAGTCGGACACAACTAAAGCGAGTGAGCATGGACATATGAAGAACAAAACTTGGTAAAAAAGGATGCATACAGCATCTTACAGAGAGAACAAACATCAGATAACATTGCTTCAGCAGGGCGATCTTACTGTTATCATAATAACATTGATAACATACTGTTATCAACAACCTAACATTGATTACAGTGTTTTTAAAAACCAGCTTCTGAAGTATCACTCCCCTTCCCACGTCCCTAACCACCATGATGCTGATGGTAATTTCGCTCTCTTTGTACTAAACTCTCCTCCAATAACACGGACTTGTTCAAATGTCTCACTCACTCAGGACCCTTTTTTCTCCTGGGAAACTGGCAAACTGTTCCAGCTAGCTCAGGAGAAGGCCGCTCCTAGAGGTCACATTCATATTTGAACCCAGCTCTTTGTTTTCCAACAGCGGGATTTCAGAGCAGCTTTGTGGGCTGGTGGGAGAGACATCTCGGCTCTGGCCGCCTTTTCATTACACCTCAGATCACATCCTGTAATTGGCAGCCGAATCCACTCAGCCTAAGATGGCTTTCTGCATCCATCCATCCTTTGCTGCTGACTTTGAAGGGATCAAAAGAGCCCTGTTTATTTTCCTAATCTCTCTAATCCTCATAACTATCCCTGCGAGGATGCAGGTATCATCACCACCATTTTTCAGATGAAACGAAGGCCCAGAACGTTTTAGTGACAGGCCCAAGGTCACCCCCAGGAGCTGGTGGCAGAGACTGGGGAGAGAACTCAGACCGGCTGATCTCCCAGGCCATTGGTCTCCACTAGACCCTGCTGTCTATCTGAATTCCCCCTGCAGTTTTAATTGAATATCATGTTCTTCTTCACTTCCTGCCTTAAACAGAGCAACAGCTGCCACTTTGCCCTTCTGAGCCGGCTGGCGGTACTTCAGTGCTGGGTGAAGTTATCCTGGGATATGAAGTGGGTGAAGCGTTGCAGGATAAAAGAGCCATCAAAACGGAAGATATTCACCAAGGTATAAAAGGGATGCCTTGACTTTACTGCTTTCCCTGACTTTCAGATGACATCGTGTCTAAGAGGGAAAACTGCGTGGGAGGGTGAGTATGGGGATTAGAGGAGGGGAATTTATGGAGGGGGGGAAAAAGATCTGTGTGTAATTGGATGAAAACTTCTCTGAAAAAAAAAAAAAGGCATCAGTGTTATTGGTGAGAAGCCTGATATATGCTGTTGTTGGACTGTCCTGGGTTCATTTTTTTTTCTTGCGAATGATGCTATAAAGTTTCAGGAGGGTTAAAGGTAGGAGGACTAAGGTTTGCTTTGCCCCATTCTGTCTACCGTACAGTGACTCCAGCGGTGGGAATGGAACTTTGGGGTGTTTCAGAACCACCGCGGCCACTGGGGGAAGGTGTCGCTTTGGGGCCCTGTCCTGGGAGATTGTGGCTTAGGAGAATCTGTGGTCGCTTTGGAGGGGACGTTTAGGGAGGGCTGATGGCTGGCCGTCCTTGCGCCCCCGCCCCTCATATGCATTTTGGTAAGGGGGAGGCCTGTCAGGAAGGCCTGTCTGCTCCACCCTCAAGGCATTTTGCAGGGGCCTGTCTGCAGGCGGAGTGAGCCTCCCAGGCAGAAGGAGAGGAGAAGCTCGGCCTTGGAAATCTGAGCGGTTTGGTCCAGGCCAGGAGGAAATTGAAAAACTTCCCAAGCAAAACGTCTACTTCCCGAAGAGATAAAAAGAAGCTCAGGGTTATAAATCCGTGCCAACCTCAGGACCCAGAGGTCAGGGTCAGGCTGGGGGCTGGAGAAGGGACATCAGCGTGCCCGCCCCAGGGTGCGGAATGCCAGGTGGGAGATCCGGCGGGGCACAGGGAGCCCCAAAATGCTGGGGTCCCAGGGGTCCACGAGGCACCAGCAGACGCTCCCCTGCCCCCGTTCAGAGGCGTGGCATCGGGGTCCACGTGGCTCCCACGCGGGGGCAGCGGTCATGCCGGGACCCTCCCCACGCGGCCACCGTTTGTCTGTGTCTGTCTTCCTCCTGGAAGCCAACTTTGACAAGTTCACCCAGAGGAAGCACACCCTCCGGGAAGACGGTGAAGGGCTGGCAGCTTCTTGTTTCCTAAACCCAGAGCCTGAGCTGAACCAGGAGGCTGGCTGACCAGGTGCCCAACCTCAATTCCAAGTGTGGGGGGAAGGGGGGGGTCTGTCGGTCCAACTGGACCCCATTTAGGGCATGTGGGCCCCTGAGAAGGCAGCCCTAATTACCCTCCGGAGCGTCTGGAGTGTTCAGGAAACCATGAGTTATGACTGCCTCAGTGCAGATGGAATTATGACTCCGGGCGCTTTTGGCTATTCACTTCCATTTGCAGGAGCTACTTATTGCAACCTGCCCACATTCCCGCTCTGAAAAGGGGTTCCCATGCCCTGCCTCACCTCAGAGTCTCAGTCACCCCAATTTACAAAAATTTGCAAAAAAAAATTGTCCTTAGAACCAAGGAAACACTTGATACCTTTCCCACAGAGGCAAGGAGGCCATTTCCAAGGGCAAAAGATAATGCTGGGACTAAAACTTCTGTGTTTCTGTATTTTAACCACTTCCCACTGCTGGGGAATGAGACAGGCAACAATCAGGCTGAAGTGAGGAGGGGGGGAGAAGTTTTAAATAATTTGACCTTAAAGCGTGTTCCCCTTAAGGATGGCATTGTAGTGTTAGATAGGCCCTTTGACCTTTCTAGGCCTCTCATTTTTCACTCTATAATATAGCTGTCATTTCACACAGTAAGCAAATCATGAATCTTAACCTCCTCCGAAGGGGCTTGAGCTCCATAATTGAAAAGCGGCAAAAGCTGAGCACAATATGAATGTGTGATTGCTTGCTGTAAAATTAGGAACTCAATTGTGGAAGCTTGTTGGGCAAGCCTCACAAAGATACAAGGCCATGTTTTAAACAGAGCTATCATGTTCAATAAAGACTTGACTCTCCCCTTGGAGCAGTCCTCACTAAAGGCCATCTCAAGTCTCTAAAATGGTATTACAAATAAGACAGAACTCAGGACAAGGCATGGAGAAGGCAATGGCACCCCACTCCAGTACTCTTGCCTGGAAAATCCCATGGACAGAGGAACCTGGTGGGCTACAGTCCACGGGGCCGCTAAGAGTCAGACATGACTGAGCGACTTCACTTTCACTTTTCACTTTCATGCATTGGAGAAGGAAATGGCAACCCACTCCAGTGTTCTTGCCTGGAGAATCCCAGGGACGGGGGAGCCTGGTGGGCTGCAGTCTGTGGGGTCGCACAGAGTCGGACACGACTGAAGCGACTTAGCAGCAGCAGCAGCAGGGCAAGGAGTTGGCAAGGTGTAGGAAAAAGGGCAGTGATCAGGACTTGGCCAGCCTGCATTCTAGTCCCAGCACTAGCTAGTTCATGACCTTGGGTAAGTCATTCCATCATCCTGGTCCTTGCGCTCAGCATGTTTTTGTTTCATTTTTTAGTTGTAAAAGAACAGTCAACATAAATTTACCCTCTAAATAATTTTTTAGTGCACAGTGTTGGTAATTATACGTCATTCATGGTATTATACAACAGATTTCTAGAACATTTTCATCTTGTATTATGAAAACTCTATACCCACTGAAAAACGTCTTATTTTTCCCTCCCCTCAGCTCCTGGCAGCCACCATCCTATTTCTGTTTCTATGAGTTTACTTTAGCTTTCTCATGAGTGGAATTATGCAATATTTGTCTTTTTGTGACCAGCTTATTTGACTTAGCAAATCATCCTCAAGTTTTATCCATGTTTTAGTACATGCCAGGATTTCCTTCTTTATTAAGTCTGAATAGTATTCCATTGAATGTCTGTACACATTTTCTTCACCCATCCATTTGTTAGTGAACATTTAGGATGCTTCCAGATCTTGACTATGAGAATAATATTGCAATGAGTGTGGATGTGTGACTATCTCTTCAAAATCCTATTTTCAATTTTTTGGGTATGTGCCCAGAAGTGGTGTTGCTGGATCATATGGTAGTTCTATTTTAATTTTTTTTAGAAATCTTGTATTGTTTTTCATAATGGTATATCATTTTATAATCACACCAACAGCGGGAATTCTTTATATTCATATTCTTTATATCAAGTGCTCATTATTTTCTGAGGTTTGGCTTTGTTTGGGTAGTGGCCATTCTAACAGTTTTGAAATGGTATCTCATATTTTTATTTGCATTTCTTGATAATAAGCAATATAGAACATCTTTTGTTTGGTGGCCATTTGTATATCTTCTTTGGAGAAATACCTGTTCAAGTCCTTGGCCTATTTTTAATCACGTTATTTGTTTTTTTGTTGTTGGAGTTCTTTGTATATTCTTGAGATTAATCCCTTATTTGATAATTGATTCACAAATATTTTCTCCCATTCTGTAGGTTTCCTTTTACTCTGAGAATTGTACCCTCTGCGGAACAGAAGTTTTAAAGTTTGATGTAGCACTACGTGTCTGTTTTTGCTTTTGTTGCCTGTGCATTTGGTGTTATATCTAAGAAAACATTGCTTACTCCAGTATCATGAAGTCTTTCCCTCTGTTTTATTTTAGAACTTTTATAGTTTCAGGTCTTATATTTAGTACTTTAACTTTTGTATATAGTGTAAGATAAGTTCAGTTCAGTCACTCAGTCGTTTCCGGCTCTTTGTGACCCCATGTGCAGCATGCCAGGCTTCCCTGTTCATCACCAACTCCTGGAGTTTGCTCAAACTCACATCCATCGAATCAGTGATGCCATCCAACCATCTTATCCTCTGTCGTCCTCTTCTCCTCCTGCCTTCAGTCTTTCCCAACATCAGGGTCTTTTCCAATGAATCAGTTCTTCGCATCAGGTGGCCAAAGTAATGGAGTTTCAGCTTCAGCATCAGTCCTTCCAATGAATATTCAGGCCTGATTTCCTTTAGGATGGACTGGTTGGATCTCTTTGCAGACCAAGGGACTCTCAAGAGTCTTCTCCAACACCACAGTTCAAAAGCATCAATTCTTTGGCACTCAGCTTTCTTTATGATCCAACTCTTACATCCATACATGACTACTGGAAAAACCACAGCTTTGACTATACAGACCTTTGTCGACAAAGTAATGTCTCTGATTTTAATATGCTGTCTAGGTTGGTCATAGCTTTTCTTCCAAGGAGCAAGTGTCTTTTAATTTTATGGCTGCAGTCACCATCTGCAGTGGTTTTGGAGCCCAAGAAAATAAAGTCTGTCACTGTTTCCATTGATTTTCCCCATCTATTTGCCATGAAGTGATGGGACCAGATGCCATGAGCTTAGTTTTCTGAATGTTGAGTTTTAAGCCAACTTTTTCATTCTCTTTCACTTTCATCTAGAGGCTTTTTAGTTCCTCTTCACTTTCTGCCATAAGGGTGGTGTCATCTGCATATCTGAGGTTATTGATATTTCTCCTGGCAGTCTTGATTCCAGCTTGTGCTTCATCCATTCTGGCATTCCACATGATGTATTCTGCATATAAGTTAAATAAGCAGGGTGACAATATACAGCCTTGATGTACTCCTTTCCCAATTTGGAATCAGTCTGTTGTTCCATGTCCAGTTCTAACTGTTGCTTCTTGACCAGCATGCAGATTTCTCAGGAGGCAGGTAAGGTGGCTTGGTATTCCCATCTCTTGAAAAATTGTCTGCAGTTTGTTGTGATCCACACAGTCAAAGACTTTGGCGTAGTCAATAAAGCAGAAGTAGATGTTTTTCTGGAATTCTCTTGCTTTTTCTGTGATCCAATGGATGTTGGCAATTTGATCTCTGGTTCTTCTGCCTTTCTTAAATCCAACTTGAACATCTGGAAGTTCTCGGTTCACGTCTTGTTGTAATTCACTTATTGTATTATTGAGCCACCAGGGAAACCCATGTAAGATAAAGGTCCATCTTTATTCTTTTGCATATGGATATTCAACTTTCCAAACACCATTTATTGAAGAGACTATCTTTTTCCATTCTGTAGCCTAAGTATCCAGTTAAAGATCATTTGACCTTTAACATGAGGGTTTATTTGGGGGCTCTCTATTTAGTTCCTCTGGTTTATGTTTGTCTTTTTGTTGACACCATACTGTTTTTATTACTATAGCTTTGTAATATGTTTTGAAGTCAGAAAGTGTATGGCCTCCAGCTTTGTTCTTTCTCAAGATTGTTTTGGGTGTTTAGGATTCTTTGAGATGCTGTATGTATTTTATGACTTTTTTTCTTTCTACAAAAACCTGCCATTGAGATTTTGATAAGGATTGTATTGAATCTGTATATGGCTTTGAGCTATATGGACATTTTAACAATATTAAGTCTTCCAGTGAACATGGGATTTCTTTCCATTCATTTATCTCTTCTTTCATTTCTTTCATCACTGTTCTGTAGTTTTCAGTGTGTAAGTCTTTTACCTTTTTGGTTAAATTTATTCTAGGGTATTTTATTCTTTTTGATGTTATCAGTTTCTTAATTTTCTATTTTGATTTTTACTATTGGTGCATAGAAATGCAACTGATTTTTGAGTGTTGGTTTACATCTTGCAACTTCGCTGAATTAGTTTAGTTATTCTAACAGTTTCATATTTGTAGAATCTTTGGGGTTTTCTACATATTAGGTCATATAATCTGCAAACGGCTAATTTTACTTCTTCTTTTCCAATTTGAATGACTTCTGTTTATTTATCTTGCCTAATTGCTCTGGCTAGGACTTCTAATACTATGTTGACTAAAAATGGTGAGAGTGGATATCTTAGTCCTGTTTCTATCTCAGAGGAGAAGCTTTCAGTTGAGTATGATGTTAGCTATAGGATTTTAATATATGACCTTTCCCTCTGTTCATAGTCTATTGAGTGTTTTCATCAAAAAATTTTAAAATTATGCCAAATGCTTTTTTCTGCATCAGTTAAAATGATCATGTAAATTTTGTCCTTCATTCTGTTTAATGTAGTGTGTTATGGTCATTGATTTTTGTCTGTTGAACCATCCTTACATCCAAGAGATAAATTCTACTTCATCATGATGTATAATCTTTTTAATGTGCTGTTGAATTTAGTTAACTAACATTTTGTTGAAGATTTTTACATCAATATCATTAAGGATATTGGTCTGTAGTTTTCTTTCAGTCTCTTTGTCTGACTTTGATATCAGGGTAATACTGACCTTGCAAAAGGAGTCTGGAAGTAGGCCTTCCCCTTCGATTTTTTGGAAGAGCTTGAGAAGGATTGAAGGACCAGTAAAGCCATCTGGTCCTCTTCTTTTCTTTGTTGAAATATTTTTGATTACTAGTTCAGTCTCCTTACTAGCTGTCTATAGGTATGTTCAGATTTTCTATTCCTTGCTAATTCATTCTTAATATCCCATGTTTTTCTAAGACTGTATCTTTTCTCCTAAGCTATACAATTTTTTAGAGTATAATTGTTTATAGTAGCCTCTTGTATTCCTTTTTACTTCTGTGCCATTAATTATAATGCCTCCTCTTCCATTTCTGATTTTCATTATTTGTCATCATATTTAAAGGGAAATTGTTGATCTAGATGGTTTCTAAAGCCTTTCTAACTCTGAAATTTTTTTGGCATCTCAAAGGAATATTTTATTTATTTTTATTTTTAACCCATTTGTTTTAATATGGATATACATATATATATATCATATCAATATATCACATATATATGTAGTGTCTGGTTTGTTGCTATTGTGCATCATTCTGCTAATAATAGTCTCGTACACCATAGGTTTATCTCAAAGTGTGTGTCTGTGTGTGTGCACCCACATAGGGAATATGCATATTAAAGTATATTATAAAATATTTAATATATGCACACTGGTATAAAGTAGAAAACAAAGAATACCCACTCGACTTAAGAAATGAAAAGTTACCAAAATAATAGATTTCTGTGTATCCTTCCCCAAGTGTGTTCTTTTTCCCAGAACAACTCATCATCCTGAACTTTGTGCTTTTCATTTTCATGCATTTCTTCACACTTTTATTATATGCATATATATGGATCCCTAAGAAACACGTGGTATTTTACCTGCTTTTAACTTAGTATCAATGATATCATGCTGTATTTATTAGTCTACAAGTGGTTTTGTTCTCTTAACTTCATCCACATTGATGAATGTCACTCTTGTTCATTTTCACCCTATCTAGCAGTTGATTATATGAAGGTACCACCATTTATGTGTACCCTGTAGATGGACATTAGATAGTTTCCATTGTTTTGTTTTAACCAACAATCTTACTCCAGATATCCATGCAGTATCTACCCTGCACTTATATGATATTTATTCTACCAGTGGACTACCTAAGGGAGAGGGAATACACATCTCCACCTTGACTAAACAATACCAAATTTTTCTCTAAGATAATTGAACCAGTGTACACTCCCACCAGCAGGGCACAAAGATTTCCCATTGTTCAACGTCCATATTATCACTTTGTCATTTTATACCCAATCTAATGGCATAAAATGGTAACCTGTTGTAGTTTTCACCTGCGTTTCCCTAATAACCACCATGAAAAGTCATCTCGTCTTATGTTTAGTGGCCATTTGTGTTTCCTCTTCTGTGAATTACCTCTTCAGATTTTTGTGGCCTACTCTTGATTTGTAACATAGATGAACTGTATTTACTACCTGTCCTGGGAAAGTCATAGATTGCATGACCAGATTTCACTCTTGTGTATTGTATTCTTGGAGAAGTTATGACATATTCCCACTTGTACCGCAAGAACGTGTGGACGAGCATCACCTTTCTTTAGGTGCATTCAGTGTGTCCATATTTTCTTCACACCAGCGGTTCAGGTGCAGAATGTGAGTCTCCTGTTAGGAAATCGAAACCTGGGGTCTTCAGAGCATTTGTTTCTGGGCTGATGGTGATTCTATCCAGATGGCCACCTGCACCACCTGGTCTGGAGAGGCCTAAGCATGCACTGGAGGAGACTGTGAACCTTCATTCTCCAGTAAAAAGTCGTGGAATTATGGCTCGTGCGCTAATACTGAGAATTTCCTGGGTTTTATGGAGAAATGTGTATTTCTGGTATTTTTCAACGTTGTAAAATGCTAACATTTATTTAGAGATGTGTCACAAGTGAAGCCAAAAGAAACATGCCCAGGGTTGAATTTGAGATTTCCCTAACAATTTTGGAGCAGAGTGTTCACTAAAGAAGGGTCGGGAGTAAAGAGGCAGAGAGCCTCTTCTGTTCATTCTTGTTTAACTCTTCTCGTGGAAAATTAATTTTGTCCACAAGGGGCTTAAACAAGTCAGGGTACAAGAGGTGATGGACACGTCCATCCACCTCAGCTTGCACATCTGACTAGTCTGTGGTTTATGTGAATTACTGCTGCCGCCACTGTCGATCATTGTCCCAGCTACAGTCATGGCGGTGGTCTGCAAAGTATAACGCAAGTGTAGAAAGCGTGTCCAAAATGGGTGCATCACCATTGGAGAAGACTAATCATTCATTGCCAGAGCCCAAAGTAAACATAGAAATTGTGGCTTTGGAGTTGAGATTGTTCACGGGACATTCAAGGGGCAGAGAGGAGAGGTTCCCGCCACCGCCAGCCCACAGTCACCTTCCAAAATACACACACACACGTCTGTTTAGAAAAGCATATCTACTGCATGCAGCCCTCATTCTGCTGATTTTAGTTTCTCCTATTTTACTTTTAAGCCAAAAGTCAGATGAATACAGAACGAAAAAAGCAAGAAAAATTCTCTCAGGCCTGAAATTCATAAAAGAATGAACAAACAGGCTTATCAGCAGATCATGAACCAAGCAAATATACCATCAATAAGGTAGTCAACTGAAGCACAATTATTAAGTGGAAGGTGTTGTGTGTATTCTGTATTGGGAGCCTCCTGTATCTGCCCCAGGGCCTACTAGAATAACACTGCCCTCAAGTGTTTTGAAATGTTCCACACCTGGATGGTTGTTTCAGTTTTCAATTGGCACCTTAGACACAGCCAGTGTAAGAATTATAGAAAAGATAAAGCTAAGCAGAGAATAAATGGAAGGTTATGGAAAGAGCTGGGCAAAGGGAGTCTTTGAAATAAATGAACCTTGACTAGTCAATCCATTTGCAGATATTTACCGAAGCTCTGCTATACGCTGTCAACGTCTCTGTCCTATCGGCGATATTATAGTATCCTTCCCTGTGTGCCTCAGTTTTCTCAGCTGTAAACTGGGGATGATAATAGTACCTGCCCTGAAGCATTGTTGTGAGTGTTAAATGGAATGACATATTTGAGGTGTGTAGAGCAGTGCCTGACAGGTGGTAATTATGCAATCAGTATGAAGGAAGGAGACAACTCTCAAGCACATGGAAACTGAGCAACAATAAAGACATCAATAAAGAGATGTGACAAGGCGGTGCGTTATTAATTGCCAAACAAGTGCTTCTCACCCCTGAATGTCACAAGCGAGGGCACAGAGCTCAGAGGGAGCCAAAAGAGTTTGGTTTCTCTCACTAGCCAAGCACCTGCCTTTTGCACGTGTCTGAGAAGCTGCACACTGAGTCCCTCCAGAGACACCATGGATCATGATGGGCTTTTGAGAAAAGACCCAGAGCTGCCCCTTAGCACGGAGGCAGTGCAATGGAGCGCTGGACAGTGCAGCCGTGGCGTCAGACCTCCCAAGTTCAAAGTCCAGTGCTGGTGCTTACTACTTGTCAGCCCCTGGGGAAGTTATCTAAGTCTTCTTGAGTCTCCGTTTCCTTGAATATCAATAAGGAATGATAGTAGTATCTGTTTCATACGTTAGCATGAGAATTAAATTGCTATTTAGTCGCTAAGTAGTGTCCAACTCTTTTGTGACCCCATGAACAGTAGCCCGCCAGTCTCCTCTGTTAATGGGATTTCCCAGGCAAGAATACTGGGGTGTGTTGCCATTCCCTTCTCCAGGGATTGAACCCACATCTCCTGCATTGGCAGGTGGATTCTTTACCATGGAACCACCAGGGAAGCCTGAGAATTAAATAAGAACATTCATATAACTATTGTGATCGAGTACATGGCATATACAAGTTAAATTGCTTATCCAAATGAGATGTGAAACCAGTTGCTTTTTCAAGATCTTTAAGGAAAGAAATTCCACAGCCTGCCATGTTGTTCAACCTGCTCCGGTGTTCCAAACTTCCTCCTGTTAGGAAATCCTCCCTGTTCTAAGTTTATATAAGTTGAGAGAACCACTAGAGATTTTTATAAACCAACTCATTCTACAAATGAGGAAATTGACCTGGAACATTAAAGTGATCTGCCCAAAGTCATCCAGAGGGTTGGTATCAGAGCTGGGGGCCTCCCAGGTCCCCTGAAATCCAGATCCACACTCTTCCTACAAAAGCTTCATTAACTGTTTCCCTCTACAGGTCCTCTCGTCGCATGCTCATTGTAGCAGGGACCCTTTGGTCCACGCGATTTAAAGGTATAGGCAAAGCCTTCCAAGCCCTCCATGATCTGGCCCTGGTAGGGACACTGAACACAAAACAGTGCCCCTCCTCCCCGTGTGGGCTCTGGATAAACTGCAAAAGCAAACCAAGTGTGCAAACATGGCCAGAACATCACTTTACTACTGATCGAGGCTAAACTGGAGAACACCACTTAGTATGAGGGCTAAGGGCCTGCCAGCTGACTCCTCATTAGGTAAGTTCCAGCCTGCAGCCCCAGGTGTGTGGACTGGTACAGAGGAGCAGATTTCCATGTGGCAGACATTCCAAGTCCCAAGAGGAAGAAGAAGAACAGCGCTGAACAGAACATGCTCTCTGTTCTTCCCAGTTTACCAGCCAGAGAAGTCACTGCACCTCCCAAGCATAGAGAGAAGTCAAGTGTGTGTGTGTGTGTGTGTGTGTGTGTGTGTGTGTAGGGGGTCCCCTTTCTTAGAAACTGAGAGTGGGAAAGATGTCCTTTCCTAGTTTCATCTCTTTAACCACTCCTCCCTTGCTCTCTACTCTGGTCTTTCAAACCACAGGTAAGGATTTGGCCCTGCTCACTTGCTGGTTCTGCTCACATTATTCCTCTGGAACACAGTACCCAGACCTTCTGAGTCCCCAAATGTCACATGCCCACTTATCTTTCAAAACAGTTCATGCATCAGCTTCCATATGAAACTCTTCCTTCCTCTTCTCATTTCCACCCTCAACACCCAAAGGGGTAGAATTACCCGAACATTTCTTTGTGTTCCCATTGTGTTCAGTTCAGACTCTCTTCTTAGCCCTTTTAACACTTTATTCCACTTAATCTCCTGAAGTCAGAGGCCACTCATATTATGTTGAAAGTCTTACACAAGACTTGGAACATGGCATGTCTTCAATAAAGTTTTGTTGAGTGGATGATGTTGAATACTCTTCCTAGGTATGTGATGGGCTTCCCAGGTGGTGCTCGTGGTAAAGAACCCATCTGCCAATGCAAGAATCATAAGAGACAAGCGTTCAATCCCTGGGTCAGGAAGATCCCCTGGAGGGGGAAATGGCAACCCACTCCAGTTTTCTTGCCTAGAAAATCCCATGGACAAAGGAGCCTGGCGGGCTATGGTCCATAGAGTCACAAAGAGTCAGACATGACTAAAGTGACTTAGCACGCACAGGTCTATGATATTAAGCCAAGTCCTTGTCTTCTTCCCTACTATTGGAATCTCATTCTTTCATTTACCCAATAAGTGTCAGTAGGTATGTGGTGGTGTTAGGTAGTGCAAAGACCTGTAGTTTATAGCCTCCCCTTTCTAGAATCTTAGAATCCACTTGTAAAGATCAGGTATGTTCGCCTGAAACAATCACATGCATGGGCATGATGGATATAATACTTCTTTGCACCTGCTTAACGTTTATAATTTACAGAGCTTATGTCTTCATAATCTGCCATTTGGTCTGATGTCCACCCTGTGAGTCGGAGATCGCTCCCCAGCCTCATCTGATGTATTGTGAAATTGGGCTTGGGAAGCATCAGATGACTTACCAAAGCATACCCAGCTGGCAGATGATAGAGCTGGAGCTTGAATCCAGACATTTGGCTCTTAACCCAGTGTGGTCTTCACATTAAGCAGCCAAACGAGTGGTACAATGGAGGGTGTTTGGTTACACCATGAGTGGAAAGTGGCAAGTACACCCTGCTAGTACTCTGCTGGTGTCCCTGTAACCTTCAGCTAGGTTCCAAGGTCAGTGTGTGTGCCACCTTCCTGAATTCCAGCTCCCCACCCTTTGATCAAAATCTGCCAGTAGGTGAAGCCCAAGGTCTTTCTGCCAAACCAGTGGGACAAGTTAGAATTTAGGAATTGAAAAGAGTAGTACCGAAGGTGGAATGTTAACTATCCAGGTGCACTGAACAAGCTTGAATTTGAAAGAAATGCAAATATAGATGATATCAAAATGTGAATAGATTCATGTTCTCCTAGCACTGAAGCTTCGAGTCTACATTCAAATCTTTATATCAAAAGCGTCTCTTGAAGACTATGTGGGATGGTAATGGAATGAGCAACTCTGAGTGGAAACAGAGTCATTTTCTGGCCAAAAGAGGGGTTATGATAAACAAGCCAGGGAACGGAAATCATTCCAAGAATGAGTGTGCTGTTTGTTCCTCTGTCTGAACAAGTGACTGCCATTTCCTATCTTCAGATTTCCCTTGAAGGATAGAGGCTTTCCAAGTCTTTTGCCTAACTATCCTTGTTACAGTGCGTGTAGTTTCCTTTAAAAATACTTGAATGCAGACAACATGATGTGTATGGTGAGTGAATATCGTGCATATCGGAGACACATACTCAGAAATAAACACCACAGAAGAAGAATAGAAAACAGTTCAGTTCTCCTGATCTAAAAACCTGTATCTGAGACCAGGTTAATTAGCATAAAGGATGGTAAAACATTTTTTCATTTGTGAAATCAATGGTGTTCAAAATAAATGATTGCCTAGAAAATTTCTAAAGGCATGCCTTCCTTTGTATAAATCTGGTAATCTACTATCTTCAGGAGGCTGCTCTTGACCTGAAACTTCGTTTATCCTCTGTCCCTCACACTTGGCAGAAGATGTGTGTGCAACCCTATGAACTATAGCCCGCCAGGCTCCTCTGTCCATGGGATTCTCCAGGCAGGAATACTGCAGTGGGTTGCCATATCCTCCTCCAGGGGATCTTCCTGGCCCAGGAATCGAACTCGTGTCTCCTGCGACTCCTGCAGCTGTATACAGGGAAGCACTTAAAAACAAAGTACCTCATGACAAAACTGAAGTATACCAAAGATAGGGAGAGAATCTTAAACTGAGTGTGTTGGGGCTAGGGCAGTGGGACAGGCATCTGTCTTCAGAGATCTGGAAAACTGTGTCTTGGGAGAAGAGTTAGGTTATGGAAGTCGGGAGAATGAGTCTCAGTCCTAATCCCTGGCAGAGAGTCAGCACCCAATAAAGGTGTCTTGCATTGATTTAGAATTACAGCTAAATTGACCGCCAGTGGGTTGGCCAGGAAACCAATCAGTATTTTTGTCTCCCAGTGCTCACTCAGCTCTAGCTACTCTGGCCTTATAGGTCTTTGAACAGATCAACTTGACTCTTGCCTTGTGTCTGGACTTTCTTCGCCCTCTTTCAGGAATCTTAAATAGCCTTCCCGTGCCACCCTATTTATAATCCCAGCCCCATTCCAGTAACCCTTATTCACTTTCCCTGTGGTATTCCTTTCTGTAGCACCTTGGATCCTCTGCCATATATATTTTTTTATTTGTGGGTTATCTGTCTCCCTGACAAGGGAATACACTCCTTGAGGAGAGGGGCTTTGTTCCCAGCAAGTTTGCCTTTTAATGTTGCTGAGATGCATTTGGTGAATGAATGAATGAACTAATTCATTTATAGTATTGTTCCTATGAACTTCCAGATTCAAACAACTAATTTACAAGGTAACTTTTGGAATGTAAGTCAGTTCATATATAGGGACTTTCTGGACATTTGTGTATGTGTGAATAATGAAATACAGAAGTGATGTTTACTAAGTCATTTAAACCTAGTCTCACCTCAGGTTGAGCTGTGGACAATTCAAACCTCGAGGGAGGAACAGGGATGAAGTTCACAGAGCCCTGAGGTCAGCTTGAGGTCAGCTCTGTCTATATGGGGACAGAGCAGGGGCTTCACTGAGTGGAAGTTGAGGCAGAAAGCCCGGAACTAAGCTTCCAGTGGGAGAATAGCCATCCAGCTGTGGAAACCAAAGACCCCTGTGGGTCTAGGTCAGTGGTGGGCAGTGCAGACCAGAGAAAGTCTCCATTATGATGCCAAGGAGTGAACATCAGGGTGAGGAGGCCATTGAGGAGAGAAACACGGATGTTCAGGAAGAGTGAGGGAGTGCTCAACTTATGTTAGGAGAAGAGCAATGGGCAGAAGAGGGAGCCGGACCTGGGGGTTTTTGGAGGAGGCTGCTGGGAGGAGGTGGTCTTGCAGCTGACCTGGAAACACGGATGGGTCTGCCTCAGCTGGGATGGAGTGCTTGTCCTAACCTGGACCAGGAGAACTGGCCGTGCAGAAACAGGGCCCTGGGCGCTATAGCACAAAGCTCTATGCTAGCGAATCTAAAAATACCACCCTCTCTATTTTTTTTCTTCCTTCTCAGTCTCTTACTTTTCTTCTCGCCCTCCTTCCTATTTTCTTCCTTCTCTGATGATCCTTTCTGGCAACCCTGGGGCTCACTTGCTCATCCTCCCTCCCACTTCCAGGGAACCCCAAACCACCCCTGCTCTGGGCCCACCGGGTGGCCAAAAGCTTACAGGTCGCCCTGCTGTTCAGGTACAGGTTGGCAGCAGCTCCAAAGGCCCCCCACCCCCCTCGACTGAGTTCTCTCAAATGCCAATTAACAGGTGTCAGAAATGCTGGCCCCGGCTAAGAGACCCACGTCTGCATAACAACCCAACTATTTTGGCTGTCCACCCCGCGAGCATAAATATCGTGGTGTTTGAGCCCTTGGGGCCTGTGGAGTTTACAAGTATGCTGTCAAGATCTCTTCATTGGGCTAGCGCTTGAAGTGCTGCCAAAAAGCCAGGGGACTCCTGTGCTTTTATGTGTTCCCAAGCGCAGGCTGCCCTGGCTCTGGGAGGAGCCCTCTGGGGACCCAGTGTCGGTGTGAATCTCAAACAGCAAGCTGACATTCCGGTTGGGAGTGTGACAGGGCATGCCTGGCTGATGATGCCAGGGCGGCAGGTGACACGGGTCCACCACAGAGGGGGAGAGAAACTGGAGCGGCTTCTAGTTACATGTCCTCAGAGCTCTGAAGGATGGAATCGGGGTCGGGGGCATGGTTATACAGTGATGTTACAGAATCCGGATGTCCTGATCAGACTGAGACCACGGAGATGGGGCATTCAGAGGTGAGTGTTCCCTCAAAAAGGCGGAACATACACATAGTGTGACATACACACAGTGTGTCAGACGTCAAGAGAAAGAGTGGGCATCCATCTGCTGCTCCCTAGATGCCTCTCTGAGGAATTCCTTTTCCTGGGCCGTCTCCCCTCCTCTCTCCTCCAGGCCTCATGCTGGCCACTGAGGTTCTAACCCAGGGTAAACATCTGAAAACACCGTGGCTGCCAGGGAGGAGAAAAAAGAGGCCAGGGTGGAATGGGATGGGGTGGGGCATGGCGACAGGAAGAGCTCAAAAGATTCTCAAGTTGGGTGACTACCAAGGTTTTGTCCCAGAGGGCAGTTGGGCCCCTGGCCTGGAGGGCCTGGAGGGACCGGGTGTAACGTGTTCTTCTGCCGATGGTGGCAGCCTTGCCTCTGCCTTGACCACCACACCGCAGGCTCTGCTCAGTGTTCAGATCTGGGAGGGCTTGATGGGCCTTTTGTAAACTTGCTTCCACCCCAATAAGAACTGGATTGAGTGGTTTGAGCCAACTTCGCCTCAGCCACTTCTGCAAAAGCAAGTTGGAAAAGTCCACAGAAAGAGGCCTGATGGGGGAGGGGGTGCTATGGAGATGTCCCCGCAGGATCAGCCTGGGTAGGCTTTTGTGATCCTTGTCCTAGAGACTCCAGTGAGGAAGGTTTTCCTGATTTCCCTAGCTCTGTCACCAATTGTCACTGAAGCCCAGAATATTATACACTTTACATTTGTGGGAACCAACCCCCAGAGAGAGGCATTGACGTATACAAGATCATATACTTCTTTGATGGCAAAATCCAGCTCCTTGGTCTCTAATAAATACTCTTTCTGCTACACTATTTCTTGTTTTCTCAGCCTGGTACATAACCCATTAACTTATCAAGATGAGATGATAAAGTATTAATATGAGAAGTCAATGCGCCCTTTGGAATATTTCCTGTCCCTTCAAGTATGCTAACAACCCTTTGTGAGCAGACAGAGGTGGCCTTTATGCCTTTGCTCCCTGGTCCTGATTTAATGCTACAGTCCCTGTGCAGTGTTTATCTCATGCGCTCCTGGACCCTGACCATTTAAGGGGCAAACAGCCCTGAACTGTCCTGAGAAAGGCCCAGATGAGCCTAATAAGAATCCTGAAATGATGCAGTGTCCTGCCCCTCAGTGGTTAGAATTTGCAAGAAGTTGTCTGCCTTGAAGTGAGAGCCTGTAGAAGTGAAATGGGAAGTTTTCAAAAGGATCAGGTCAGGTCTCCTGAAATCTTGTAGGATGAAAATAGAAAACAAACGCAGTTCACTCAACCCAGGAAAACAATGTATTTCTCTGCTCTGTGGTGGCTGGAGGTCCTTGACCTGTAAAATCTGAAGAGAGTATAGGTTTTAGAAGGTTGTGGGTGGGATTGCTTTTCTGATACAGTGCGTGGCCCCTAGATGGCCAAAGGGGAGCATCAGACTCTTAATCTTGGCCCTTTTGGGGGAGGGCCATGCTGGGCAGACATTTTGCTGATCATAATCACTTTTATATGTAACTGGACCTTAATTCATTTGGTGTCTGAGCTACGGAAGGGCGGCACAGATTAGAGAGCTATGTCTGTAACTGAAGAAATCTGCGCCTGGCGTGCATTTGTGGGGAAATTAAAAATAAAATGAAGCTCATCTGAAAAATGTGTGGACTAGAATTAGCCATCTCCTGACCGGTCACGCATGGAACTTGTCGGAGATGACCAGGACAGAAAAGTGAGACCTGGGCAACAGATCGGGCTGCGCTGCCCGCCAGGCCCTTGGGAGCCTGTCATAATTTATAATGGATTATCTTAGGAAATAGATGAGGACGGCTTGTGTTCAGGAGCCAGGAAAGACTACTTTGGCTTAAAAAAAAAAAAGGCCCAGAAAACATGTCTCAGAAACGCGTGACCCATTGTTATTTATTCCACAAGGTTTTTAATGCTTTGACTTGGTTTGAATTAACGCACCAAGTCCTGTGCTACGAACATGACATTTGAAGGGAGCTAACGTCGCCAGGTCAGGCAAATGGTACCCCTTTGTAGCACTGGTGTTTAGGCTCCTGGTCACACGCTTTACCGTAAGGTAGCTATTCAAATGTATTGGAGTCTTTACAGTTTATGCCTTGAGTTTCAAAAACTGGGTCTTATACACACATATCCACACACCCCTGGTGGTACTTTCCCTCTGTGACTTCTTTCTTTTTCAGCGCTGCCCTTGATGTCCATTTCATTTGATTTCACCAAGTGTAACTGCACTGGACCAACGGCATTTGCGTGCACACATAGGAGAAAGGCCAGTAGCTTCTGTTGACTCGCCTCTGAGCAATGTGATGGTACGTTATATAAATTCCGTTTACCTTCACAAAGACCCTTGGAACACTCTCATTCTGCTGATTTTACTGGTGAGACAGTTGATGTGTGGAGAGATTACATGACTTGCCAAAGTCTACCATCCTATAAGGGCTTCCCAGATAGCTCAGTGGTAAAGAATCTGCCTGCAGAGCAGGGGACGTGGGTTCGATCCCTGGGTTGGGAAGATCCCCTGGAGTCAGAAATGGCAACCCACTCCAGTATTCTTGCGTGGAGAATTCCATGGACAGAAGATCCCAGCGGACAGAGTCGGACATGACTGAGCACACAACGCTCACACACCATGGCTTTAAGCCTGGACAGGTGCGCCCAAGTCAGAACCCTATGGCAATAGGGCAGGATCTGCGGGATCAGAGTTCTGATGCAACAGCCAGATCCATTTCAGTCCTTCACTCCCGTAACATAGTCTTCAAATCCAGGCTTCTTTTCCTGGAAACAATTATGAGAAAAAAAAAATGCACTTCAAACTTGCAAAGGTAATGGCAATTAAACAACTCCCTTTCCATTGTCAGCTGGGTTTCTCTGCTTAGCAGAAAGTCTAATGGGCTGTTATACAGGATGACAGAGACAGATAATGAAAGTCAAGCTTGTTCACACAGCTTCCTTGAAAGCTTGGTAATTAACGGCTTTGCATTGTTCTTTAATAACAGTCACCTTTTAACGAACTGCCATCAAGGTACAAACTCCGAAGCCTATTTGCATTTCAGCCGTGTTCTATGTGAACACAGCCACCAGGTTTTCATTCAGAGGAGCTGCATTTCAAACTCTGTAGAAAGAGAGACCAAGAGGTGGCTGTTTGTCCACAATATATCTGGACACTTAGTGCATCAGAGGTAAGATAGGAGCCTTCACAAGTGGGTTTCGGGGGAAGCTTCAGGATTGAAAGGGAGGGCTGATGAGAAGCCTGGATGTGATGTACAGTCCAGGCCTTCTTATGTAAACTCATCTATGTCACCCAGCAATGGAGTGTGAGTGTGTGTGTGTGTGTGTGTGTGAGAGAGTGTGTGTGATTGTGAGTGTGTGGGTATGTGAGTGTGGCTCTGGGGAAAAGGTCAATGTGTTCCGAAAAGGTCAATGTGTTCCTCAACAACGCCTGTGTAGTTGGTGGTGTGGAGGATGTCACAGCCCGCCTGCCCTTGAGGGATCTCCAAAGCAACAGAGCCCCGGGCACTCTCACTCCTGCCACTGGGGTGAAGGAAAAAGGGATCAGACCTTTAACAGGTACCTACTACGTGTCAGGCACCATGCCAGGCGCACTCTCAAATCTTCTTAATCCTCGTCACAGCCCGCTGAGGTCTTCTTCCCTTTATAGAGATGAGGAAATTGAAACTAAGACAGGTTAGGTTACTTGCCAAACATTACATAACCAGTCGGTAGCCCGAGTCACGTCCACGTGCCCCGGACTCCCAAACTGAACTCTTTGTCCCCTGTTAAAACGTGAGAGTCCCTGCGAAAGGTGGCATGTGGGACCCTGTCAGTCATTTATACTGTAGCGTAATGAAGTGACCCTACCGTTTCCTGAATGAATGAAAGTTTTGCTTAAAAAGCCTAAAGGTTCTAGATTCCACAAAGGAAAAGAAAGAACACAGAGAAGGGGGATGGTGACCACAAAGATACACGTCAGTCACTTCCTGGTTTGGCTCAGCCCTGAATATCTCTGGTGGTCCTAACAGAGCAGGTGACAGGAGAAAAGGAAGTGTGAGATACACTGTCTTTCTTCAACTCTCATTTCTGAAAAGACATTGGTGGTTCAGATGGTAAAGAATCTGCCTCCAGTGCAGGAAACCCGGGTTTGATCCCTCAGTCAGGAAGATCTCCTCTAGAAGGGAATGGTAACCCACTCTAGTATTCCTGCCTGGAAAATCCCATGGACAGAGGAGCCTGGTGGGCTACAGTCGCAAAGAGTCAGACACGACTGAGCAAGTAACACTTTCAAGGAGAAGGAACATAGCTCTTATTTTCAATTTAGGGTATCACAACTCAGGACATAAAAGCAGAGCCCCTCCCTTGGCCACAGCAGGGTCTGCAGAGCCTCCAGGGTGAGTACAGCTAGGAACTCTTGCCACTGGGTGTGTTCCTCAGACCACTCTGCTCAGCACCACCCCTTTGGCTCCTGGGATGTAAGGACCAGCTTGTCCCTTCCAAGCTACGTGGCCTCAGACATGTGACTTGCCTTCTCTGTTTATTTGTGAAGTGGAAATCATGATGCCTACCTAGCAGGATCACCATGAGAATTCAATGTAATGTGCCAATAGCATTAGTGAATGGTAACCAAGGCTGCAGTACAATCTACAGTCAGGATACAAGAGGAATTTTGATCAGAAAGCTTTGGGGTCAAGTGGACCCTGCTTATGCGTGCTAAGTTGCTTCAGTCATGTCTGACTGTTTGCAACCCCATGCACTGTGGCCTGCCAGGCTCCTCTGTCCATGGTATTCTCCAGGCAAGAGTACTGGAATGGGTTGCCATTTCCTCCTCTAGGGGATCTCCCTGACCCAGGGACTGAAACAGCAACTGTCATGTCTCCTGCATTGGCAGGCGGATTCTTTACCACTAGTGCCACGTCGCCACCTAACTTGACCCCAGCCATCAACAAAATTTTCACTCACTACACCGTGTAAACTGAGGGATGATAAGACTTTGGGCTCCAAACCCCAAACTACCTCTTTTATGCAAAATTATGTTCCTTTGGGCTTCCCAAGTGGCGCTGACACAACTGAAGTGACTTAGCATCCACGCATGCATATTCTTTTGACAGTTGCCCCAAACATCCTTTTCTTAATTCTTTTGATGGGTAACATGCTAAATTGGTGGCTACCAACACTGGCCACCCATTGGAATTGTCTGGGGAGCTTTTAATAAATGCTCATGCCTGGGCCCTATCCCGGATCTCCCAAATTAGAATCTCTAAGAGGGACCAAGGCATTAAAAAAAAATACTTCCTTAGTGAGTCTGAGTTGCCAAAGTTGAGAACCCCTGCACTGAATTATTTTACTCCACTGGAATGTAAGTACCAGGAGGCCAAAGAATACAGCATGAGGTCTTTGGAGCTTACCTACAACTTTACTCTTGCTGTTATTGATTTTAAAAGATGTTGGTGACTCTAAGGGGCTTCCCTGGTGGCTCAGACAGTAAAGAATCTGTCTGCAATTTGAGAGACTCAGGTTCAATCCCTGGGTCGGGAAGATTCCCTGGAGGAAGGCACAGTAACCCATTCCAGGATTCTTTCCTGGAGAATCCCATGGACAGAGGAGTCTGGCAGGCTACAGTCCACGGGGCCACAAAAATTCGGACATGACTGAGCAACTAACACTTCACTTCTTCACTTTGATGACTCTAAATTTCACTGTAGCAAGAGCCAGAGGTGAGACACAAGGGGCTAAAAGGCAAAGAAAGGAGAAGTAAGCTCTAGGTAATTATAGAAGAACATGTCATACTGCTAAGAAAATCCAGCTGCTTATCATTCTAAGGATATTTGTAACAGGAAAGGACAGATCTCTTGGAAAGAGGTACAGACACTATACTAGAGTGGAAAAAAAAATTAATTCTTTTTTGTGGCTTCTGTTACCTGCTGAAATGTCCCATCTTTTCATTAACTTTGAGTATATTTTTCTGCATATCATTGAACAGGTTTAAAATAGCTGCTTTCAATATCTGTCCTAACTCCAAAATCTAAGCTACTATAGGATTCTTTTTTTCAAAAAGTGGGTCACATTTTCCTGGTTCTTCCTATGTCAGGTAACTTTGTTTATATCTTGCTTATTGCATTGTTAAGTTGTAGACACTCTGTACTTAATGTCTTTGTTTTAGCAGCAATTAATATGGTGGGATTCAAACTTCAAACTATCTCTTGGGTAGCACTGCAAATCTCAGCTCTTCTTCTAGCCTTAATGGGCCTCTCGGTCTGCTCATGTAATAGCCAGAGATTTGAGCAGTTTACACTCAAGCCTTTGGAGCTCTCCCTTGCTGCCTCTTTCCAGGAATCTCTTTATTTTCTTGTGGCTGTGGTTGCCTTTAATCCTCTGGTTCTACACGCCAATAAGATCAGGAGTTTTTTTTAAAGTTTTCGTCACCCTGTATGTTATAGACTGAAGCCAGCCTTCCCCCAACCCCCACCCAAAAAAAGAGGAGGGAACTCACTCCATATTGTTTCCTTCTTCTCAGTGTCTATCCAAAATCTGTCCCCAGAATCTACCTTTCTAGTGTTGAGGTTTATTTTATTTGGTCTGTAGTTTATGGTGGATCTGGTATAGAGGCTGAATTGTTTATACTGTAAACAGAACCAGTCTATACATGTAAGGTTTCAACTTTGCTGGCATTGGGGAATTATTTCTTAATTACTTTAATTTCATTGTGATGTGCATTACATTTCCATTTTCATTCCTAACCTTCTTGCTCTATCTTTTTAACCTTAATTGGGCAATTGGACAAGGACTTTTGTCCCCCTTCTTCTATTTTGTAGATATTTTCAAAGAATTGATTTGAGAATTCATTGATCCTCTTTTCTAATTTTCCTTTTGTTTATTTCAGCTTAGTAAAAGTAAAGTAAGTAAAGTCGCTTAGTCGTGTCTGACTCTTTGTGACCCCATGGGCTATAGCCTACCAGGCTCCTCTGTCCATGGGATTTTCCAGGCAATAGTCCAGGAGTGGATTGCCATTTCCTTCTCCAGGGGATCTTCCCAACCCAGGGATCGAACTCGGGTCTCCAGCATTGTAGACAGACGCTTTACCGTCTGAGCCACCAGGGAAACTTAAATATTTGTAATTCTGGGAGGAAAGCATAAGAAATAATTTTGTGTAATATTCTGAACAGAAACAAGGAGATCGAAAAGTAAGTTTTTCATCTTAATTCATCTATGACCAAGAAGATAGAGAGGTGCTTAAAAATACAGAGAAGTAGTAGGGAAAGAGAACTCTTTCAATGCATTGCCAATGCCATATTGGTGTTGGATGATTTATTTGCATCTTAGAACAATGTCCTTTCTTTCTTTCTTTTTTTTTTTTAGGTATGTAGTTTTGAATGGCCTACTTAAAGGCCTTTGCTGAAGCATTGATGACAAGTAACTGGAATAACCCAGCCAAGTTCTGACATCAAAGAGGAATAAGGACATAATCAGTGAGACTGGAAGAATGGAAGTATTTCTCCAAGATGGACTGGAACTACAGTATTCCAAATGGAACTACATCTAAGAAACTGACAATGAAATTACACATGTGGCAGAGATTTCTCCCCAGGATGGAACTCTTCTCCAAGCTGATAAAATGCTATTTTTTGTGACCACTTACAAAGTGGTTGCTCTTAAGTGGTAGCTATCAAATGTCAAAGGGAAGCTTAGCTACTAAAGCTCCTGAGTACTCCAACACCTTAAACCTGGAGAGGATAATACAGCAGGAGGAGCAAGGGATCCCCCAATAGATCATTAGTCCACTCACTGTTCCCGAGTACAGCAAACATTTGGGTCCCACTCAGCTCTGGAAAAAGTGGCTTGTTTTAGGGATGTGACCTGTGGGTTCACGGCACACTGTACACAAACACAGAAGGGGTGCCAAGACATGCTCTAGGCTGTGCTCAAAGCATTTTATCCAAAAGGCACAAGAAAGACTATTTCTCCAAATGAACGATGGCTGAGTGTACAAACTTTCCTCATTTGTGTATATGCTTTGCCTCCAAAGTTTGAAGCCCTTTAAAAGTAAGGCTCATTGCACTGAATAAACGATGCAAGTTGTCAATGGTTAAGTGATCAGCTAATAACCCTGCTTGTGACTGATTTGTTTTTCTTCAATAAAGTTGCATAAAACTATGAGTTGACTGGATTAATCACTATGGGAAAGGGGAAATGAAAATATTTCCTGCCATATTGGTGAATATTTTGCCATGTTCAGTAAAAAGAGCACAGTCTGTTATAGGCTGACATATTGATCGACCTGATTTATGCAGAATTAATCAGCTCTTCAGAAGGTGTTGCTTTAGTATGCGGCACGTGATACTGGCAGCCCAGAAGGTCACAGATGGACTGGAACCCAACAGGTTTGAAACATGTATATGGAGTTTGGGCATCCCAGGTGGTGCTAGTGGTAAAGAACTTGCCTGCCAATGCAGGAGACTTGACACATGGGTTAGATCCCTGGGACAGGAAGTTCCCCTGGAGGAAGGCATAGCAATCCACCCCAGTATTCTTGCTTGGGAAATCCCATGGACACAGGAATCTAGTGGGCTACAGTCAGTAAGGTCTTGAAGAGTTGGACATGACTGAAGCGACTTAGCACAGCAAACATATGGAGTTTAACTATTTATTTTTCAGATGCAGCCCCTATCTAATTATTTTTTTTTACTGAACCTTGTATATTTGACAACTGAAACAACCATAACATGGGAGCATTAATGGGTCAAGATTTACAAAATAAAGTACTCTTTTGGTGTGGGTGTTGTGAGGATACGTTGAAGTGACTTCATTTATTGGGATACTGAGGATTTTTTTTTTTAATGGATTCAGTTCAGTTCAGTCGCTCAGTCATGTCTGACTCTTTGTGACCCCATGAATCACAGCATGCCAGGCCTCCCTGTCCATCACCAACTCCCGGAGTTCACTCAGACTCACGTCCATCGAGTCAGTGATGCCATCCAGCCATCTCATCCTCTGTCATCCCCTTCTCCTCCTGCCCCCAATCCCTCCCAGCATCAGAGTCTTTTCCAATGAGTCAGCTCTTCACATGAGGTGGCCAAAGTACTGGAGTTTCAGCTTCAGCATCATTCCTTCCAAAGAACACCCAGGACTGATCTCCTTTAGAATGGACTGGTTGGATCTCCTTGCATTCCAAGGGACTCTCAAGAGTCTTCTCCAACACCACAGTTCAAAAGCATCAATTCTTCAGCACTCAGCTTTCTTCACGGTCCAACTCTCACATCCATACATGACCACAGGAAAAACCATAGCCTTGACTAGACGGACCTTTGTTGGCAAAGTAACGTCTCTGCTTTTGAATATGCTATCTAGGTTGGTCACAACTTTCCTTCCAAGGAGTAAGTGTCTTTTAATTTCATGGCTGCAGTCACCATCTGTAGTGATTTTGGAGCCCAGAAAAATAAAGTCTGACACTGTTTCCACTGTTTCCCCATCTATTTCCCATGAAGTGATGGGACCAGATGCCATGATCTTCGTTTTCTGAATGTTGAGCTTTAAGCCAACTTTTTCACTCTCATCTTTCACCTTCATCAAGAGGCGTTTTAGTTCCTCTTCACTTTCTGCCATAAGGGTGGGGTCATCTGTATATCCGAGGTTATTGATATTTCTCCTGGCAATCTTGATTCCAGCTTGTGCTTCTTCCAGCCCAGAGTTTCTCATGATGTACTCAAGTTCCATTAAAATGAGTGTGTTCAGCCATTTACCATGAGCAGTTAAATGCAACAGATAATGTGAGGTGACTTATGACATGAATGAATAAAAGTCAATGCTATTGTATTACTTTTTTAAAAAGTAAGGCTTATTGTGGGGGGTGTGAGGGAGGGATAAATTAGGAGTTTGCAATTAACATATACACACTACTATATATAAAATAGATATATATTTTATATATACATAAGACAGGTCCTTACAAGGACCTACTGTATAGCATGGGAAGCTCTACTGAAAGTTTTGTAATAACCTATAAGGGAAAATAACCTGAAAACATAGATATATAAGTATATATAATTGAATCGTTTCACTGTACACCTGAAACTAACACAATATTGTATATAAACTATACTTCAATAGAGGAAAATAAGGAAGGTTTGTGCTTACTTCCATTTTTTGTTGCCCACAGCATTTAGCAAAAAGCCTTGTTGTTTAGTTGCTAAGTCGAGTCTGACTCTTTGCCACCCCATGAACTGCAGCATGCCAGGCTTCCCTGTCCTTCACTATCTCCTGGAGTTTGCTCAAACTCATGTCCATTGAGTCAGTGATGCCATCTAACCATCTCACCCTCTGTCGACCTCTTTTCCTCCTGCCCTCAGTCTTTCCTAAAATCAAGATCTTTTCCAATGAGTCGGCTCTTTGCATCAGGTGGCCAAAGTATTGGAGCTTCAGCATCAGTCCTTCCAATGAATATGCAGGGTTGATTTTCTTTAGGATTGACTGGTTTGATTTCTTTGTAGACCAAGGGACTTAAGAGTCTTCTCCAGCACCACAGTTCAAAAGCATCAGTTCTTTGGTGCTCAGTATTCTTTATGGACCAGCTCTCACATCCATACATGATTACTGGAAAAACCTTAGATTTGACTATATGGATGTGTGCTGTGCTAAGTCACTTCAGTTGTGTCTGACTCTTTACAACCCCGTGGACCACAGCCAGCCAGGCTCCTCGGTTCATGGGATTCTCCAGGCAAGAATACTGGAGTGAACTGCCATGCCCTCCTCCAAGGGATCTTCCCAACCCAGGGGTTGAACCCATGTCTCTTGTGTCTCCTGCATAGGCAAGTGGGTTCTTTACCACTAGCGCCACCTGGGACCATGACTATATGGATATTTGTCAGCAAAGTGCTGTCTCTACTTTTTAATACATTGTCTAGATTTGTCATAGCTTTTCTTCCAAAGAGCAAATGTCTTTTAATTTCATGGCTGCAGTCATCATTCACAGTGATTTTGGAGCCCAAGAAAAAAAAATTTGTCACTGTGTCCTCTTTTTACCCATCTATTTGCCTGAAGTGATGGGACCGGATGCCATGATCTTCATTTTTTGAATGTTGAGTTTTAAGCCAGCTTTTTCACTCTCCTCTTTCACCTTCATCAAGAGACTCTTTAGTTCCTCTTTGCTTTCTGCAATTAGAGTGGTATCATCTGCATATCTGAGGTCATTGATATTTCTCCCGGCAATCTTGATTCTAGCTTGTGAGTCATCCAGCCCAGCATTTCGTATGACATACTCTGCATAGAAGTTAAATGAGCAGGCTGACAATGTACAGCCTTGATGTACTCCTTTCCCAGTTTTGAACCTGTAAGTTGTTTCAAGTCTGGTTCTAACTGTTGCTTCTTGATCTGCATACAGGTTTCTCAGGAGGCAGGTCAGGTAGTCTGATATTCCCCTCTCTTTGAGAATTTCCCATTTTTTGTGATCCACACAGTCAAAAGCTTTAGTGTAGTCAATGAAGCAGAAGTAGATTTTTTTTTCCCCTTACTTTCTCTATGACCCAATGAATGTTGGCAATTTGATCTCTGTTTCCTTTGCCTTTTCAAAATCCTGCTTGTACATCTGGAATCTCTCAGTTCACATACTGCTGAAGCTGAGCACATAGTAAGTATTTGATAACTATTTCTTAATTCCAGCTAGGTCCTTTCAAACAACTATTTGAGTGAGTTCTCAGTGGCTTAGTCATGTCTGACTCTTTGTGACTTCATGAGACTGTAGCCCACCAGGCTCCTCTATTCATGGAATTTTCCAAGCAAGTATACTGGATTGGGTTGCCATTTCTTTCCTTAGGGCATCTTCCTGACCCAGGGATTGAACTAATGTCTGTTGTGTCTCCTGCATTGGCAGGTGGATTCTTTACCACTGTGTCACCTGGGGAGCCCTTCAAACAATATATGAATAAATAACTGTCTTTAACAATCTATTAATATTCCCATAATCAATTTTTTCAGGCTTCCCTGATGACTCAGTGGTAAAGAATCCACCTGCCAATGCAGGAGACAGGTTTGATCCCTGGGTCTGAAAGATACTCTGGAGAAGGAAATGGCAACCCACTCCATTATTCTTGCCTGGGAAATCCTATGGACAGAGGAGCTTGGCAGGCTACAGTCTATGGGGTTGCCAAAGAGTCGGACTTGACTTAGCAACTAAACAACAATAAATTTATTCACCAATCGAAACTAAAACAATTTCACGAAAAAGCTCTGATCAAGAAGCACGTCTTAAAAAAGCATGGAGGAAACAAATGAAGATTACTGAGTAATGGAAGCCAACCTAAAAAGGCTACATATTATATGATTCCAACTATATGACCTTCTGGATAAAGCAAAATTATGGAGACAATAAAAAGATTATTGATCTCCAGGGCTTAGAGGGGAGGGATGACCCAGCAGAGCTCAGAGGATTTTAGAGCAGTGAAACTATTCTATATGAAACTATGATGGTCAATACATGTCATTACATGTTTGTCAAAACCCATAAAATATACAATACACAAGAGTGAACACTAATGTTAGCTATGGGTTATGGGGTGATAACGATGTGTCAGTGTAGGTTGTAACAAATTGTCCCACTCTAGAATGAGCTGCTCATGGTGGAGGAAGCTATGAATGCATGAGGGCAAGAATATATGGGAACTCACTGTACTTTCTGCTCAATTTTGCTGTGAACCTAAAACCGCTCTAAAAAAATAAATTCTAATTTTTTAAAAAATTCAACTCCTTTCAGTGCTTTCAATGGATCCTCTCTGAACCTGTCATAAATATCAAACTCCTTAGCTTTGCTTACCAAATGCCAGTTGTGGGTTGCCAACTTCTTTCAGGAAAAGGAGATCTTTTTTTCCTTGTATTGTCCCTGTGCTTCTCATCTTAACATGAAACTCTTATGTCTTACTTGTCCTTTCCCCGTCTCCATCTTCTGTTGTTTCAGTAGCTAAGTTGTGTCCAACTCTTTGTGACCCCATGGACTGTAGCACACCAGGCTTCCCTGTCCTTCACTATCTCCCGGAGTTTGCTCAAACTCATGTCCATTGAGTTGGCTGCTATTCAATCATCTCATCCTCTGCTACCCCCTTCTATTTTTGCCTTCAATCTTTTTAGCATCAGGGTCTTTTCCAGTGAATTGGCTCTTCACATCAAGTGGCCAAAGTATTGGAGCTTCAGCTTCAGCATCAGTCCTTGAATGAATATTCAGGGTTAATTTCCTTTAAGATTTGCTGTCCAAGGGACTCTCAAGAGTTTTCTTCAGCACCACAATTCGAAAGCATCAATTCTTTGGTGCTCACCCTTCTTTATGGAGGCTCTCACATCTATACATGACTACTGGAAAAACCATAGATTTGACTATACAGACCTTTGTCAGCAAAGTGATGATGTCTCTGCTTTTTAATATGCTGTCTAAGTTTGTCATATCTTTACTTCCAAGGAGCAAATGTCTTTTAATTTCATGGCTGCAGGCACTGTCCTCAGTGATTTTGGAACCCAAGAAAATAAAATCTCCATCTTGCTGCTAAGTTGCTTCAGTTGTGTCCGACTCTGTGAGACCCCAGAGATGGCAGCCCACCAGGTTCCCCCATCCCCTGGATTCTCCAGGCAAGAACACTGGAGTGGGTTGCCATTTCCTTCTCCAATGCATGAAAGTGAAAAGTGAAAGTGATCCTGCAAGACACATTCAATTATTGCCTTCTCCACCATTCTCTCTCCATTCTCTGCAATATTCCTATCTCTAAACTCCAACAGCCAGCCATATCTCTATGGCATCACTTTCCATCTTGTTTTTTTTTTTTTGCACATAGCTCATCAAACCAAATGATTGTCAGTCTGAAGGACTAGTTACAATGTATTATATTTGTCATGGTATCAAGCATAGTGCCTTGTAATTAGGTACTTTTTAAAAGTTACTAAGTATTTAACATATATCCCATTTACTGCACTATATCACTCCAAATTTCACATTTTATTTTTGCAAAATTTCAAATTTTAATCTTGATAAAATAATTTAACCCAAAGAAATAAGGTAAGACTTTTCAGAAGACTCATTAGTGAGACATTTTGGGACAGGAAGCATGTTTATCTATTGCTGCTGCTGCTGTTGTTAAGTCACTTCAGTCGTGTCCAGCTCTGTGAGACACCAGAGACAGCAGCCTACCAGGCTCCCCCTTCCCTGGGATTCCCTGGCAAGAACACTGGAGTGGGTTGCCATTTCCTTCTCCAATGCATGAAAGTGAAAAGTGAAAGTGAAGTCACTCAGTCGTGTCTGACTCTTCGTGACCCTTTGGACTGTAGCCTACCAGGCTCCTCCGTGCATGGGATTTTCCAGGCAAGAGTACTGGAGTGGGGTGCCATTGCCTTCTCCGGTTTATCTATTAATCATACCTTAAAAGCCCTATGCCTTTACTTATAAGCCATGCTTACAAAAAGTTGCTTCACACACCTAGAACACATCTTTCCCCACTGTAGTGGCAGAAGAAGCTTGGTTCCTAGAAAGGTAGTCTAAGCAGAATTTTTGTTTCTGGGTCATCATTCATACCTCCCTTCCTTTGATTTAGGTTCAGGCCTTCACCCTTTCTTTACATGACTCAACGAGCAAATTTTGATTAAACTTAACTACTAAAATTTCATCTCCCTTGCCAGTTATTGCTTTAGAAAAGGGCATGGATCCAATGTTGGCCAGTAATACACAAGAACTTTCTTGGGCGTGGGAGGTCTAAGAAGATTTCCTTGCAGATAAAGACACATGCAGAGGCAACCTCTTTTCTGCTGGACATCCTGTAGACGTCATATAGAGCCTATGCAAGTCTGGATCATCTATTCTATAGCTGTCAGCTACTGTACAATTGTGTGTGCACGTGGGCTTACTCACTTCAGTCATGTCCGATTCTTTGTGACCCTATGGACTGTAGCCCACCAGGATCTTCTGTCCATGGGATTCTCCAGGCAAGAATACTGGAGTGGGTTGCCATGCCCTTCTCCAGGGGATCTTCCTGACCCAGGAATTGAACCCACGTCTCTTATGTCTCCTGCATTGGCAGGTGAGCCTTTACCGTTAGTGCCACCTGGGATTTAGACTTTACTGATTTGGTGTTTTCACTAAGACAGTGACTGAACTGAATTTCACATTTGCTATAAAAGAATTTTATAAAACCAATTTGCAGTGTAGATGACATTTTAGAGGGACTTCCCTGGTGGTCCAGTGGTTAAGAATCTGCCTTGCAATGCAGGGGGTGTGGCTTCAGCCCCTGGTCGGGGAACTAGGATCCCACATGCCATGGGGAAGCTAAGCCCTGAGCACCACAATTACTGAGCCTGTGTGCTCCTGAGCCTGTGGCCACAACAAGAGCCCCTGCGCCACAACCAAAGATCTGCATGATGCAACAAAAATCCCACATGCTTCACCTAAGACCTGATGCAGCCAAATTAATTAGTTAACTTTAAAAAAAGAAACTGCCACTTGTTGATCTTTGGTGCACAGTCAAAGAAGAATATTTACAATCATGTTTTTAGAAAGCATAAGAAAATTTTAGAAAGCATAAAGAGAGGAGTACTAAATTAGATGATATATTCTGTTCATTCATTCTTTTAATCAAGAATTGATAAGCCCCCTTCAGCTGTGATTACAAAGCCCCATCCTTGAGGAACCATAGAGAATCACTAAGACCAAATTATGTCAAAAGCAGGACACTAAGAGAAGCAGGTTCGATCCCTGGGTCGGGAAGATCCCCTGGAAGAAGGTGTGGCAGCCCACTCCAGTATTCTTCTGGAGAATCTCCATTGACTGAGGAGACTGGTGGGCTGTAGTCCATGGGGTCACAAAGAGTTGGACATGACTGAAGCGACTGAGCACACACGCACACACAACCTTTATTAAAAAATATAATTTCTCCTGGAATGGTAGGTGAAGGAAGTACTGATTATAGTACATGTAAATTTTAATCAAGCCATTTGAAAGGTCTTTTAGGGGAACAATTTCTTTCAATATGAATTTTTGTACAAAATACTCTAGAATTCAGTCACTAATTCATAATGAGAATAATTATTAAGAATGGAGTTTCAATATGTCAAAATTCTTGAGAAACAAGCTGAATTTCTAATGATTTTACAATGTCCTATTCTGTGTGACAAACTCTGAGGTCATCAAAGAAAGCCTCTTTTAAAAATAAGGTGCTATTGATTATTTCTTGCTTTGGAATAATTACAATGTGACACTGATTTATTTTCATTTCTCAAGGAATTATAAGGAGACAAAGGAGGTAAAAATTCAGCAAATCAGTTTCAAGACAAACTGATCAGCTGATCAGTTTCAGACAAATCATCAGATTTGGTCATATGTCACAGTTGTTCCCTTCCTCTTCCAAGAAATGCTCTTGGTATTAATTTGGCGATATTATAAAACCGTTGAACTTTGGAAACAACATCATTAGTGTTGGTGGATTCACAATACAGTAATCATCACATGAGTACAGTCTATCACAGATTGGCACTCCTTCTGAAAACTCAGACAGCAGGAAGGAGGGAGTCATGGTGGTGGATTCATCCCTTGGATATTCTTCCCGATGGGCAACTTGATGGTCTTAAAAGCTGGGCTCCACCAACCAGTACTGCTTGGTCAGGAGTGATTTCTCGCATGCTGCTCTCATGATGCAAGTAGACAAACATTACTTTTGTTCCACTTCGCCCCCACGCCCCAAAGTCACAAATGTCTTCTTGATGGATTGGCTCCTGGAATTGTGCAGCCCCCACAGTGGACTTCCTTTCTGGCCAGCTGCCTCCTGGTAAACATTGATGGGGTGAGCAAGAGGCTGTGTGGGTACAGAGCGATGATATAGGGCTGTGACTATGATTATGCTCTTGATCATCATAATTTTCAAATTGCACATTATGAACACAGATTGTATTGGGGATTTTGGGGATGGAGGGAAAGACTTTATTTCTATTCAGAAAATAGTTATTAGAGTTTACCATTACCAAAGGTGGTATTTGACTGTGCCTTGAAGGGCTCTAACATGGAGACTGAGGAGGAAAAAATGGAAACAAAAGGATGCAGAGTAGAGGCTTCTTGTGCCTAGAAAGTAATGAGAGATTAATTTCTGGTTTAGCTTCATCACCATCCCCTCCTTCTTGTCTTTCTTTTATAGACCTTTAACCCAAATTGGAAGAAAAGCATGTTTCCTTATTTTAGGTAGATTACTCTAGATGCAGATTCTGAAATGAAGGTTCATTTCATAAGTGGGTAGAGGAAGGTGGGTAGTGGGTAGGGAACTAGGCCTTCCCTACTTCCAAGTAGGGCTATGATTTTAGGGAAAATTTCACGGAGGATATTTGAGCCTGATCTTTCAGCAGAACACTGGAGAGTGAATTACACCTCCAGGTTTATTCCAAATTGAGGCAATGGATCTGGGTTTTCACTCTCCTTTGCCAGGTAGTCATTGGGTAAGGGCGTGGGGAGACATATAAGCCTTCAGGTGCTTCTGCCTTTCAAGTTGGAAGGCAAAGGGGTAGTCTTCTGAGAGTGGAAGTGTAAACATGGAAACAAAACCACACAGAAGCCAGGGGAATGAAGGGCACAGCAAAATGGAAAAATGAATCAGAGACGATCTGAGTAGGGCAGGTCAGTGTCTCCCACACTCCTGGTAAGAGATGCTGGATCCTTTAGCCTAAGGTTGTTCAATAGCTTTCAGTGTTGCCTCAGGAACCCATCAGAATCTGATTTTGTGAGTGTCACAGTGGGACCCAAACTCAGTACAATCAGTACATATACAGCATAAGTTACAATGTGCACTTGGAAACTGATCTGACCAAAACATTTCAAGGAATCAGGAAAGATATTAGGTTTATTGGTAATTGATTTTGCCCTTTTCTCTGCATCCCTGATCCACCAAAGTCAGTTTTCTTCGCTTGCCTTAGCTGCATTAATACTCTAAATTCATAAACTTATCCTCCTTTGGAAAGTCTTCCCTGATACAGTGAGGAAGTAGCACCATTGCCTGAACTCCTACCATTCAGTGGGTACTCTGAATCTGCCTGGGGCTTCCCAGGTGGCATTAGTGGTAAAGAAGCTGCCTGCCAATGCAGGAGATGTAAGACACACACGGGTTCAATCCCTGGGTCAGGAAGATGCTCTGGAGGAGGACATGGCAACCTACTCCAGTATTCTTGCTTGGAGAATTCCATGGACAGAGGAGCCTGGCAGGCTACAGTCCGCAGGATTGAAAAGAATCAGACACAACCGAAGTGACTTAGCATGCATGCACACACAGAATCTGCCCCATGTTATTCACTTTTGTATACACCTTTAATTTCCCCAGTAAACTACAGGATCCTTAATGGGCAGAAGACCTAAATAGACATTTCTCCAAAGGAAGACATGCAGATGGCCAACAGGCACAGGAAAAGACACTCATCATCACTAATTATTAGAGAAATACAAATCAAAACTACAATGAGGTTTTACCTCACACTGGTCAGAGTGGCCACCATCAAAAAGTCTACAAATAAAAATTCTGCAGAGGCTGTAGAGAAAAGGGAAGCCTCCTACAATGTTGGTGGAGACGTAAATTGGTCCAGCCACTATGGAAAACAGCACAGAAGTTCTTTTACAAACTAAAAATAGAGTTACCATATGATCCAGCAATCCCACTTTGGGGCATATATATGGAAAAGATCAAAACTTAAAGTTGAAAACAGACTTTCACCACAGTATTCATAGCAGCACTATTTACAAAAGCCAAGACGAGGAAAAAACTTAAATGTCCATTGACAGATGAATAGATAACAAAGAGGTGGTGTATATGTACACTAGAATATTACTCAGCCATAAAAAGAATGAAATAATGCCATTTGAAGCAACACGAATAGTCCTAGAAATTATCAAACTAAGTGAAGCAAGTCAGACAGGGTAAGACAGATATCATATGATATCACTTAGATGTGCAATCTAAAATACAATATAAATGAATTTATTTATAAAACATAGACTCACAGAGATAGAAAACTTATGGCTACCAAAGGGGAAAGGGGGTAAGGAGAGGTAAATGAGGAGTTTGAGATTAACAGATATCACTGCTACATGTAAAATAGATAATCAACAAGGACCTAATGTATAGCACAGGGAACTATAGTCAATATCTTATAGTAATTTACAATGGAAAAGAATCTGAAAAAGAATATATATGTGTGTGTATATTAATATATATATGTGTGTGTGTATATAATTGGCTGCTGTACACTTGAAACTGACATAACATTGTAAATCAAGTATACTTCAATTAAAAAAGAATAAAAATTTAAAAAAGTAAAATCCTTGAAAGCAAAGCTCAGTTAACCTTTCCGCTCATGTAGCACATTGTACCTTTCCCATTTGCCTCAGGCAATATTTATGATGACATCAAGGTATTTTGGGTCAATAAATATAAAAGAACTATATAATATATGGTGATGTATTTATTAATTTGTAAATAATAACATCATTCATCCATGTGAAGTTGCTTCTTCTTTCTCTAAAGGAATGTATGTGAACTGGCTAAATTTTTTGCAATTTTTGTTTTGCAAATTTTCTGCATTTCAAAAACATCAATCTAGTTGCTCATCAAATTGTTGTATATTTTTATATGTTATATTTTCTAATTCCATTGTTCCAGCTCCAAAGAGATGGAAATACATTTTGGGGAATGAGAAGAGGGATGTTAAGCTTATTTAATAAGGCCCAGTGAAAACTTGGTCAAAATATTTCCTAGCTAGGTCACAAAGTATGATCTCCTGGAAACAACTGAATGTAAAACACCCATCAAATGGCCAGCAAGTACCTGAAAATGCTTACTGTATAAAAATACCAAGTCACTATGTTGTACAAGTGAAATTAGTGTCAATTATAATTCAATTTTTTTAAGGATTTTTTTTTTAATTTTATTTTATTTTTAAACCTTACATAATTGTATTAGTTTTGCCAAATATCAAAATGAATCTGCCACAGGTATACATGTGTTCCCTATCTAATTCAATTTTTAAAAAACCTTTACTCTAAAAATCAGAAATATAAAGACTTGAAGAAGTTCAGACTTGAAAATTCTGACACTTGGAAAATCAAGTTTACAAGGAAAGGTGCTGTCAGAAACGTGAACTAGACCATTTACGATGTAATTGCTCCTAATTCTTCCGTTCTTTATCTATTTGTTCACTCTCTCGACATTCACTGAGCATCTAGCATGTGCCAAATGCTGTGTGAGGTGCTGAGCAGAACCTCATCAGGCTTCTCAAATGTGAATCACTTGTGGGCCTGGGTAGTTACTCAGATCACAAAGCAGCGAAGCACATCCCATCAAGGTAACACCAAATTGAACAAAAGCACCTTTCCAAGGCTACCTTTCATTATCAGGTTGACCAGCACTCCCTGTTTGCCCATTGTAAAACTTTAGAAAGATTCCTCTCATTGCTGGTCAGGCCACTCACCCTGATGATAGCCTAGTGTGTTGAGCACAAAGGGCATCTTTATTTTTTTCAGCATGAACTCAGAGGCAAACCCAGGCAACAGTGAAACAGCCAGGATGGAAATGAGGTATCTTTGCAACAGTAAACTCCTTCTTCACTCCCCGCCTGGCCCCGCGGCCCCCCCTCCCGGCATTGTCGAGATCAACAGGACTGAGTCGCCAGTGGATGAAATCAACGATTGTTTTACTCTGCCTACCCAGAGTCACTCACTGAGTCAGTGAGTAAACTGGGATCAGAACTCAGCCTTGTCCGATCGAGGCCGAGCGGTCCGACTATATTTATCTAGGGTCTCATGATTCTTAGTGCTTTTTGCTCTGCCCTCTAATTTGCACTGTGCCTGCTGTAATATCTAAACGGGAAGTTGCCAGCTAAAATGGTCATTATCCGAGAAATCTATTTAAACATGTTTATAAGGTCAAATGAAGTGGGTGGTGGATAAGCTAGACAGAAAACAACAAAAGCTTTGGCTCAGCATAGCCAAAGAGGCTAAAACTAAAGAAAGAACTTTAATGTTGACCCAGCACATGCTGGGGAAAGGGCAATCTCACCAAAGTCGTACCTCCACGTAAGAATGAGCTGTCAAAATATTCAACCACCAATTGGTTTCTATTTAAGAAGTTGAACAATGGATTTGGCCTATTTTAACTCAATGAGTTGACAGTTTGAGACAATAGGTCAATAGGGCCCCAAATCCAAAGTTTGGCAATGATCTTTATATCCATAATGCATCCAATGGGAGGGAAGATTTGGGATAATTAAGAAGAATGCCCAGAATCAACCAAATGATCTTTGATGGACTTAATAGGTAGTAATGTAGGACCAGAGGGAAAATAAACCAGAGGAAAACCTAATGTTTCTTGGAGCCTAAGCTGGGCTTCCTGTACATTCAAGACTTTGAAGAATAGCTTTCAGGCCCCACAAAACCCACAGCTCACAGTTTTGAGCCCCCTCTTTATGTGACCTCTCAGGCTCTGCTCAGCTGTCCTTGTACATCGAAGAAGAAGGAAGATGGGGGGAAAGAAACTCTGTTCTCATTCCTGTTTTCTAAGAAACATGGATAGAAGTTGGTAGTCTTCAAGTGATAAAGAGAAGAGTGGCCTCTGAGAACGCTTCCTACATCTTCTGCATGAGCTTGGCTGCTAGTTCATAGTAGCTAGTTTATAATACAAGGGGGTGAGCAACTAAATAGATTTAACACAACTAAAAGAAATCCAGTTTTGGTAAAGAAAACCAGTATGGTTCCCACTGGAAAATTTGACACACATGGGCATGGAGTAATTAAATCACTGGGGAGCATTAGTATTTCTTTTCATTATAAATTAAATTCATTTAATGAACTCTTTTCCATACAAAATTCACTTAGAAATATTATTTCTTCCTAGAGTTTATTGTGGTTTAGGCTAGAAGTGCATACATTTGTCCTCTGCTCCTTCTATTAATATTATACCACAAAATTAAGCTCCTTTTGTTCCTTTCTTCCTTGTCCTAATTCTGGCCCTCTTCTCAGTTCTAATGAGTCCATAAGTGATTTATACAGGTCATTGCTATAAAAAAGAAAAGGAGGGAAGAGAAGGAGTGGACAGTATTGGAAAAGAAGTTAGGGGAGAGGAGGGCAAGTAGAAAGAAAAGCAAGATTTCAGAATGACCACAGAGAGAAGACATGGGGAAGATAGATGAAAGTAGCTTGATATATCGGATCACTGGACCTTCCTACATCGGTGCTGATCAATACAGCGGCCACTAGCACATGTGGCCATGAAGCCCTTGAGGTGCAGCTGGTCTGAAATGCAAGGTGCTGTCAGTAGAAAACATAAACACTAGATTTTACAGATTTTATGCAGGAAAAATTGTAAAGTATCTCATTAATAGTTTACATTGATTATATTTTAAATTGACACTATTTTGAATATATAGTGTTAAATAAAATATACTATTATTAGCATTAATTTCATCTGTGTCAGTTTACTTTTTAAATATGCCTCTTGGAAAAATTACAACCACATCTGCGGCTCACATTATGCCTGTTATGCAGTGCTGTTCTCTATCTGTACGGGAAGTGGCTGGAGAGCGTTCCAGGCCCTCCATCATCTCCACCACAGTCACTCCCAAACTCTTAGCCCAAACTCAAGTCTTGCCACACTTATAAACCTTTCAATAGCGTGTCAGTGTCTGAAGTTTCTCTCTGGAGGCAGGTAACTCATCTAGAGGCTTTCAGTTTGGGGGATTCGGGTCCATGGCCGACAGAGGCCATGGGAAAGGCAGTCCTCAGACCGCGCCCTGTAGAATTCCCTGACTCAGGCGATGCCCAGCTCTCTACCCTGCTGCTGACTCCCCACTCCAACCCTAGGGCTCCTGGCACAATGGAGTTTTCTGTCTCCCCCACAGTCCCCTCATCACAGCAGCATTCTCTCTCCAGTTACCTTTCCAAAAATGTATCTTTTTTTCTTTTAACAATTGTAGGTACGTTCCGCATAGTTCTGGGCAAGCCATAAAAGTCTTTTCCAACTCAGAGAACACAATATGTCAAGGGAAACACAGGCCTGGTCTAGACTATGATTAGGGGACCATGAACCTATGGTGATTTAGGTACTAAAGATCAGAATAGCAGAAGGCTCCAGGAGGAAGGAAAAAGAAAGAGGAAGAGGAAGGATGTTGAACTGGTGAAGCAAGTTCGATCCAAAGACTCTGGGAAGGAGGGAGTGCTGTCAATCAATTGCTTTGATGTATTGGATGTCCTCTCTCTGTAAAGACACTACAGTGCCATGAACAGCAGAGGACTGTCCCTGACGGTGGTGTCACTGCTAGTTCAGTCGACCTATCCTCAGGAGGCTCACAGCAATGGTAGATTTTAAATTATTAAGTGTGAATACGAGCATCAGAGTGGAAATTGCACACGCTACCGGAGACATAGCACAAATCATTTGCCTCAGCCAGGATGGGGCAGTAGCGTCATGTTTTGGAAGAACAACTCAATCAGGCTAGAAATTCATCCTTTGACTGAGTACTTTCTACTCACATAACTCTTCTCATGCTGAAGAAGAGAGGCTTTATGTGAGACGATCCATCTCCTCATCCCAAACCAATGTCAACTCAACAAAGAGCTCGATGATCTAACAGTTTATGCTATAACTTGATAAAACCACTTACCATTGCATCACAAATAATTCCATACTGGAGCTAAATCTCAGCAAGGTTATGTGAGAAAAGAATACATATTCTCATGGTCGCCCCTGGACGTTTTGGGGATAATAGTATTCTACTTTCTTCAGATCTCTCTTCTGTCACCCTTTGTCATTATCATTTGAGATTCGGGTATGTCTGGTGACTCTCAGGAGGTATTAGCATGAAGGCCAAAGAGATCTCTCAGCCAGCTTCTCACTATTCACACAATTAGAAAGGTCTCTGTGGTTTTAGACTGATAGCTGTCCACTGGGTTCTCAACGTCCCTGTTTTAGGCTGGTGGCCTGAGAACTCATGCTTTTTCTAAGTTTCTGAAGGATGACATTAAGTTTCCTTCTTAAAATGTGGGCCCTGATGTACAGAAACAATTCAGGATGTTGGTACAACAATATGGCCAAAGCTGTCTACCCATTATCCTTTTCCTTCTAACCAAACTAAATTTAATTTTATTCTGTAAAATAGTGTGCCCAGATCAAAGACTATGCCTCTTAGCCACTCTCCCTTGCTGCTAGGAGTGGTCTCTGAGATGTATTAATGAGTGGCATTTGTCAGGTGGGACTTCAAAGGAAACTTCTTAAAAGGAGGCACAGGCAGCTAATATATACCCTTCTGCCCTTTTCCTTTTCCCTGTCTAAAACCTAGAAGCGATAGCCAGAGCTATAGCAGCCATCTTGGACCATAAGGTGACCCCGAAGATCTAAAGCAAGCCCTAGGGAAGGTCAAGAAGCAAGAAAGTTGGGGCCTGGAACACTATTGATCTTCAGGCATTCATCACAGCCCTGTTAATAAGACCTCCTTCTTCTTTTACGAAGGAGAAAAATAAACCTGTATTTCAAGTCACTATTGTTTGTGTTATAAACTATCCTACCTAATTCTGATACATGAAGAAAGTACTCTAGATCAATTCTCTGGAAATTAATTTATGTAAAGCATTCGTCAATTTCTTTCACTTTCCCTTTTCACTTTCATCTTTGGGCTTCCCTGATAGCTCAGTTGGTAAAGAATCTGCCTGCGATGCAGGAGACCTGGGTTCGATTCCTGCGTTGGAAAAAACCACTGGAGAAGGGATAGGCTACCCACTCCAGTGTTCTTGGGCTTTCCTTGTGGCTCAGCCGGTACAGAATCCACCTGCAATGCGGGAGACCTCGGTTCAATCTCTGGGTTGGGAAGATCCCCTGGAGAAGAGAAAGGTTACCCACTCCAGGGTTCTGGCCTGGAGAATTCCATGGACTGTATGGAGTCAGAGTCAGACACAATGAGTCACTTTCACTTTTGTCAATTTAGTAATGTGGTAAATTGTTCGCTTAAAACTTGTTTCTCATAATTATTTATGTAGTTTACATCAATTTCTATTTTGTTGGAGACTTTTAAAGATCACTCTACTTGGGGATATGGTGATTTCTTGCTAGTGTTGAGTATATAATGATTTCAAGGATTTCATAACAATAAAGTAGGTCTATTTTTTAAAAAAAATGTTAAACTTAAGATCACAGAGAAATAAAAGTTTAATGTCATAGGCTGACTAGGAATATCTTTATATGTCCCCTTCAAAGATCACTGCTTTGTTGTGGTGAAGGGGCTTGTGTAACCTAATGAAGCTATGAGCCATAGCATGCAGGACCACCCAAGACAGATGGGTCATAGCAGAGAGTTCTGACAAAACGTGATCCACTAGAGGATGGAATGGCAAACCACCCCAGTATACTTGCCGTGAGAACTTCTTGGCAGGAAAGCAATGACAAGCCTAGACAGTGTGTTGAAAAGCAGAGACATTACTCTGCCAACAAAGGTCTGTATAGTCAAGACTATGGTCTTCCCAGTGGTCACGTATGGTTTTAAGAGCTGGACAGTAGCAAGGCACAATGCTAAAGAATTGATGCCTTTCATCTGTGGTGCCGGAGAAGACTCCTGAAAGTCCCTTGGACAGCAAGGAGATCAAACCAGTCAATCTTAAGGGAGATAAACCCTGAATATTCACTGGGAGGATTGAGGCTGAAGCTGAAGCTCCAGTATTTTGGTCATCTGATGTGAACAGATGACTCACTGGAAAAGTCACTGATGCTGGGAAAGATTGAAGGCAGAAGGAGAAGAGGGCATCAGAGGATGAGATGGCTGGACGGCATCATCAATGCAACGAACATGAACTTGGGCAAACTCTGGGAGATGGTGAGGGACAGAAAGGCCTGGCATGCTGCAGTCCGTGGGTTCACAAAGAGGCAGACACAACTGGGCGAATGAACAACAGCAACACCTTTATACGTATCCTCCAAGCAGAAATATTCATTACCCTGTAAGTGCTGAAGAAAACATACACTCATGCATACACAGACAACCCAGACCCACATGTAAATTTTACATTTAAATACATACAGTTTTGGTTCGTCCATTTGACAAAATAAAATTTCCACTTTATCTATGACAGACAAATTGCATTGAAAGGACAGTCATCCATTCATAAAAGAAATACTCAGCTTTGGAGAAGGGCTCAGAAGTATCTGAAATGTGAAACACTTGTGAAATTGACATTCAGTAGAATGGCACTGAAAATGTGTACATTAAGGAGGAAAGACAATGAATCCTGTTGAAAGGATGACTTCATCAGGTTTGGCATACCATTTAAGTTTCTTTGGGCTTCCCCGGTGGCGCTAGTGGTACCACTTTTTCTGGACATTTTCTTTCTGTTATTTTGAAGATTGGACACTATATTATGGACTATCTAGTTTCTTCCTGTGAATGGCTAAGTCAATTGTTCTGCTATTTTTTTCAGCTTTGTAGAAGAGGAATGTTAACAACCTCATAGCACTGTAGCTAGGATGAGTTGAGATAATACTCATGTGAGCAGAGCACTGTCCCTCACATATAATAGATAGACGCTCAGTAACGACTTGCTTTCTTAGTGTTCATAAGGATGATTGGATATTGAACGAATGCAGGCTCCTGAAGTCGTCTGTGTACTAATTCTCTTCCCAGTTCCCTGAACAACCTATCTTGGCTCTGGATCACTCTCTGGCACTCCTTGAGTACCCTCATCAAGGCAAACAACTCCCTTCATCAACTTCCAGTCTCAACTCTCGCCATTACCCCACCTGACTACTTCTCCCAGTCTTACTTTGGCTTCATAAGAGCTCCTGGCATGGGCTGAGCCAGCCTCTCTCATGGCACACATCAGAGGACTCTATAGTTTCCCTGTTAACCTGTCAGTCTCCTCCTATTTATTCATCTTTGTATCTCCAGTGTCTATTGTAATCATCTGACACTCTTGAGAGATGCATTCTGCATGCATGCATGCTGAGTCACTTCTGTCGTGTCCAACTCTTTGCAACCCAATGGACTATAGCCCACCACTATTGTCCATGGAATTCTCCAGGCAAGAACACTGGAGTGGGTTGCCATGCCCTCTTCCAGGGGATCTTCCTGATCCAGGGATTGAACCTGCATCTTTTATGTCTCCTGCATTGGCAGGCAGGTTCTTTACCAGTAGTGCCACCTGGAAAGCCTCATTCTTGTGTATATATATATATATATTCTTCTATAATCACACTGAAGACAACAAAAAGAGGCAAGTCTCCTCACTCTTCTTTTCTTTGAAAGTGAAAATGTCAGTCACTCAGTCATGTCTGACTCTTTGTGACCCCATGGCCTGTACCCCACCAGGCTCCTCTGTCTATGGGATTCTCCAGGCAGAATACTGGAGTGGGTTGCCATTTCGTTCTCCAGGATGCATTCTGAGACTGTCACAAATCTCTAGATTTTTTTTGTAATTTCTTTTTTTTAAACCATCCAACCCGGTATTTTTAGGTTCCTTGTCAATCATTAATTCTATTCAGATAGCTTGAGTTCAAACCTCAGCTCCACCACCTACAAACAGAGACCTTGGGCAAGTCATTTCATTTTTTTGTGCTTCAGTTTCCTTATCTGCTCCATGAAGATAAGAACAGTTCCTGTCTCATAGGGTTTTTACATGGATTAAATGTATCCTTTATAAGGACATAAAAAGTCCTTAAAACAGTGCCCAGTACATAGGAAACATTATGAGTGTTTACCCATCTCCAGCAGATATGTGTTGAGTGCCAACCTCACGACAGGCACTGTGCTAGACAGTGGGGGATACAGCAGTGGAGGGAAAACAGAGAATCCTGTCCTGCTGGGGCTCACACTATCCTAGCAGACTGCCTCAACTCTCCCTGCAGAGATCTGGATCTTATTTTTAATCAACACCCTAAGTGCTTTAATTCAGGGGGTCACTGAACCAAACTTTGAGAAACATCGGTAACTAATCCACCCCTAAGTAGGTAGGATTTACATTCCTGCTTCAGTCTAACCACAAAGTGATGTATATCCTGAACTTTTGAGAAGAATCAGAACTTGGAACACCAAGGGGCTCAAGGACAGAGTCCGGCACACATGGGGGTGGGGAGGGGGAGGAGTTCATTTGTAGAAAGGTTTGAGCCCATGTACGTATGTCTGTGGGGGGATGAGGAGCACAGTGCAGAGGGAAGTCTCTCCAAGTAGTAATGATTCCAAGGTTGCTCTCTAGGAATCAGGTGCGGGCCACGGACACAGTGAAGTTTGGAGAGTGGCTGCCAACTGTGCTCTTCCTTATCGTCCCCAGAAAGACTAACTTGAAAACAACTGCTTTTAATTTGTGTCTAGAATTGTTGACTCTTTCCTTAAAAGTGAATTGGTTGACAGTAGAATTCGATTCCAGCAAGTTCTAAATACACACAGGACTGTTCATCCATGATGAGTTGTCAATTTCCAGGGATATTTAGGACACTTCCTGTTTACCTTGACTTTGGCGTGATACTGGAGCAGACCTGCTGGTCACTGCCCCTCTTCCTCACAAACCTTTATTTTGTTGGGAGGTATAATGCTCCCAGCTAAAAATCCACACTTCCCAGCACCTTTTGCAGAGTTCTAGCACAGGGGGTGAGAGCAGAAGTCTGACAGGTGAGCCTTAAGGAGGAGGCACCTGCAGCATTTACATCTTTATACCCCCAGATCTTTCCAGATACCTCATCTTGGTATCTTTAAACCATTGAGCCAAAGCCATTAACCACTTACTTCTGGACCTTTGGAAATGTGAGAAAAATGAAACTCCTAGTTTGTATAAACCACTGTTTGGGGAGTGTGGGGGGTGTTGGTTGTAGCTGAAAACATTTCCTGTTACAGAGAGCACGAAATAAACATCTCTGCTTTCCCATAAACAGCTTTCCTGCCATGACTAATGATAAATACAGACCTATCTATTTCTCTAGAAATATGTTGAACCACATGAAAATATAATTCTGTATTTTAGAGAAAAACAAAAAAATTTGTGATTTTCCTTCACATCTTTAAAATAACTTATTCCTCTCACTACTTAGGTTATTGTTTAAATTCAATTCTATATAACAGAAATATATTGCCAATAAAAATCACATATTTTTTATATAAATTCAGGCATGAGAAAACCTTCAAAGGGCCTACAGCATTAGAAAACACCCAACACCTATCCTTATAAAATTGCAGAGTAGGAATTACTTCATTTTTAATTGGTGGCTCAAAAGAGGGCGACTGTAGTTGAAAACTTCAGGAAATGTCTCTTGCCAAACAAACTTTTAGAAAGTTTCTAGGCCAAAAGTCTGTGTCGCTAAAGTGGGAATAAGCAGAGACCACCATTTATTCTATCAAATGACTGGATTCTATCAGTTTGAAGGTCAACTGAGGTTAATAAACCCCACCTGTGTCCCTAAGGACCCTTATAAATCAACCTCATGTGGGGCCACTCATTAATGAAAAAATAACCAGTAGAAATCAATGTTTTTCTTCCTCCTGGGCAGCAGAGATACTGTTCACAAACAATTTCAAGGTAATTCTGAAAACAATGTCATACAATTTAGAGAAGCATTAAATTAAATATCTTCCCAGATACCTAATGGGATTTGATTCCAGGTCTAACTCTACACTGAGGGTAAGTACTTTTAACCTTACATTTAGGTGTCTACGGCATGTATCAGTAATAGAAATGAATGAATTCTGAATTAAATTTTTCCCGTACAGAAAATTGAACTGCTGGTTCTTTCTATAAACTATGTCTTCAAAGGCCCAACACTATTTTTCCTCTCCTAATTGCTATTATGAGACAATAAATCTCTTCTACGGAAATAATGCAAATATAAATGCATGGCATATGTAGGCCATGTGTTCTAGAAAATCCATAAAAATGTTTCATTTATGTTTTGACGAAAGGCACAACAATCTTCCAAGAACATTCATCATTAATTTTGGAAATATAGGATTAGCATGTGATTTAGCTCAGTATTGGGATAGGGCTTAGTAAATATCTGTCAAAGATTCATTCATTCAATAAATATTTAGTGAGCCCCTACTAGGCTGAAATTTAAGTATCACATCTTCCCTGGCTAAGTGGCATTTGTATGTAATAATGTGAAGGATATTCATATGACATTTTAAAAATATGCTATAGTTTAAGATTTTCTAAACCAAAACATGCAAGAAAAATTATTTTAGGGATCAAGAAGGCTGTTTTACAGTAAAAGAGAACCATCCAGTCTTTTCTCATCTACAAACTTCCAAGATCTTGGTGAAGGCTTATTAGACTGAAAATAATAGGAAGAAAAGAAAATAACATAAACCTGCTGAAACTAGCTTAAGCAAATTTATGTACCTTAGGACAGGAAGTGTTGTTGAGCCTTACAAGGAATTAGACCAGAAACTGTAAAGCTGTCAGAAACAAAGTCAGTTTCTCCATCTCTCTGGGGCCACGTGATCTCGTTTCTGCTTTTGTCTGCATCGATCTGTTTTTTCCCTTTCTGCAGACCAGCTTTCTCTGCTTCTGCCTGAGACCCGGGCAGAAGTCTGGCTCAAAAGTTCAGCTGAATCTGCCCAGCACTTTAGAATCCTAATTCTAGATTCTGCAAAAAGATTTGTTTGGTTCACCCTGGGTTGGGTGTCCCACATTGGTCTAATCAGCTTTAACAATGAAGGAGAGGTCACACAATAAAGACATGCCATTGGATCCTATCCTGATGGATGGTGGCAGGAGGGGTTCTCAGAAATGGGGAGTAATGACCAGGCAGGTGCCTCCAAACTTTTTCTTCACTTGAACTCAAAGGAAAACATTTTCAGTTGTCGGCTTTAGTATAAAGGTAACAGTCTAATTCTCAACTTCACTCAACTTTGCAGAAAATCTACCAGAACAAATGCATTTCTTACCTAGAAGAAAGTTGCAATTCAGTCTTCTTTGGTCCTGTAAGGCAAAGTAGCTTCACTGAGCATGACAGAGCATCAGGCTTTTTCTAAGGAGATATAAAGAGTTGTGCATTCCTATGCAGTTTTAGCTTCATTCAAGTTTTTATGCACTTCAAGTACCTTGCACTTGGGAGTTTCCTTGTGTATTTCTGGAGTTCTTCAACCTGATTGCTCTCCTAAGACACATCACCCCACTTAGCTCAGTTCTCATGATTACACTGCTTGGAAGTCTGTACCTGCTACCATAGCATAATACAACCTTCAGAGACATTCCATCAATTCAAATTAAAGCCAAGAAGTCTAAATTGTCCCATCTTCTGTATTCAAATCAACACTTTACATTTATTTCAAGTTTTTCAATTTCATTTTCTGGCACCAACTCTTTGCCACAAGGCAAACCCTTTCTTTTAGTTGCATCAGGCTAACTCTTACCCTGGCAACATGGCAGCTCAGATTCACTTTATGCTTTCTTCTTCCTACTTCGGAAATCATGTTAAAATTTTGCCTTCATTGCTCCAGCTCTTATAAACTGATCTTGGTGAAAAATTACAGAGTTGATGAATATTTAAAATGTACATGGAAACAGCCTGTTAAATGCAGCCTCCCCCCTGGACATGAGAAACTGACTTAACTCCCCTATCCTCATCAGCCAATGTTTATCAGACAAGAGCAATGGGTACCTACTCTGGTGATGTGAGCACCACCACCTCCCCGCTCCCAGGGTCTCAGACTTTCTCAAGAGACAAGAACCATCCCAGAGTAAAATGAATTTGAGCATGCATGTGTTTATGAAAAACACCATTTATTTAGCTCTTTTAAAGTTTATTCAAAACACATCTATGTAAATGATCTTACTTTATCCTTACAACAATTCCATGAGTAAAGCAATAACAATGATGGGTCAACATTATCCATCCCATTTTAAAGATGAACTAACGAAGGCTTGAAATAACTAGTTTTGTGAATTTGTTATAACCTTCTATAGGAGATCTGCATGATCTACAGAATGAATGGGTTGAACCAAGCAAGGCTTCCCTGAAGTCCCATCCAGCCCTGTTTAATTTTTACTTATTATTTTCTAAACACATTGCACAGTTTTGTGACAGGGTTAATGCTTAGAATTCAGACTCATATCCAGGTTCTTCAAAGAGGAATAGGGAGATTTAATGAGATTGAACAAATATAGGATGTTACAACTCAAAGAGTTGGAGTTGCTGAATTAGAGGTTCCATTTCTAAAGTTATGACAACACCCAGAGTGAAGTATAGAAGATAGTGTAAATAATTCTCAGGGTGAAACTCAACTTTTATTGGCAGAATCTTAGCAACAAGTGGAATATTTGAGGTAGAACCAAAAATAAGTTTATCTTTCAAGCTTTAAAATGGTCATGTTGAAAAATTCCATCCATCTTCCGGCCAAATGGCCCAACTAAAGTTACAAGTGCAGGTGGACTTGGAGCAATTTTTCAAAATGAAAAGGTTTTTATACAAGTAATGCAACTTTTACAAAGATCTTCTTTGGATCATGGCTTGCTGCCTGGGCCAGATTTAGCTAACGGATCAAAGGCAGAACACTCTAAGCTCTGCACAGGACTGCTGAAATTCAGCTCTCGAGTGTGTGTGCTTGAACTGCAGTGGTTCTTACCCTCTGGGGCCCAGGGCCCATCACTCAGGGACATTGAGCCTCTCAGTTCAGGAAGCCTGTCATCGGATAACTTACTCTCCTAGACCAGCTGTGAACTCAGCATTGCTTGCTTTAACCATCAATAAATGAAAATTCTGGACCAAGCGACACAGTTCTATCTCAATCATGATACCCAGTTTAGAAGGTCTGCTCATGTGATTTTTTTTTTATTATGGGCTTACAATTGAAATAACTATTCATTTCCTCTTTCCAGAGTGTTTTTTTCAAGTAACTTTAATGAGATATAATTTACACATGGTAAAATCCACCCATTTAACAGGTACAGTGGTTTTTAGAATGTTCAGAATTGTGCAACAATCAACACAACCTTCAACATAACCTAACGTTAGAAGATTTTCATCATCCGCAAAAGAAATCTCAAGCCTATTAACAATCACTCCCCAGTCCTTCCCACCCTAGCCCTAAGCAACTGCAATCTATTCTCTGGATCTCTGTCTTTGTAGAGCTGCCTATTCAATATATGGTCTTCTGTGACCTGCTTAAGTAGCATAATTCTTTTAAGGATCTTCCATACTGCAGCATGTATCAGTACTTCATTCCTTTTTCACTACTGAACAATATTCCATGCTGTATCATATTTTGTTCATCCATTCATCACTTCATGAATAGTTGGGTTGCTTCCATTTTGGGGCTATATAAATACTACTACTCTGAACAATCACATACAAAGCCTTGTGTAAACATATTTTTTCATTTATTTGTGGAGACACCCAGGAGTCAAGTTACTTTGTTATATAATAACTCTGTGATTAACATTGAGGACCTGCTACCATTTTCCTTTACCAGTTTACATCCCCACCAGTGGTGTGTGAGGGTTCTGGTTTCTCCACATCCTTGCCCACACTTGTCGTTGCCTGCGTTGTACATGTTGTCTTAATACAAATGGCATGTCTCTCCCAGCTGGCTCTTCATCGTAGTCTTGGTGCTCTAGAAGATGACTGTCCATCTCTTTGACAGTATTTCTTTCATGACTCCCAAAGTACCTATTTTGTACACTCCAATCAGACCACCCCAAAGATAACTGTAGAAAATTTTCTCACTTTCATATGATGTGATGACATCTTTTAACTTCATTGATATAGTTAGATTTTAATCATTTAATAGCTTTTGGTCTCCTTATCTCTGGGGCTCCATAGCTCCAAGATCCAAGTGCAAAGAAGAGGAGATTATTCATCCAAAAAAGAGTTTCAGACTTCTCCAAAACTGCAGTTAACTCACAAACTCATACTACAATCACTACTAAGTATTTTGATTTGTAATACTGGTACTGCCTGGCATTTATATTTTTAAATCAAGGATGTAATCTACGACTGTAAAGCATCATTTCTCAAAATGTCTGTGATGTCTGTGACCACCTGCATCAGAATCACCTGGAAGGAGAGGTGGCTTTGCTGCTCATCAGATGCCCCACTCCACTCCCAGGATATCACACTGGAATCTCTAGAAGTGGAATACAGGAACACGCACTTCTAACAAGAGAAGAGGGGAGTCTGGTGCACCGTGACATTTGAGAATCTCTGCTATCAAACCCGAAGGATGTGTCTGAATTTGGTTCTGGAGAAAAGAGTAGAAGAGCTCAGGGCCACAAGCCACAGAGGTTGTTTTTATACAGACATACCCCAGCTGGCTTAGTGGTAAAGAATCCACTTGCCAATAGAGGAGACATGGGTTCAATCCCTAGGTGGGGAGGAGCCCCTGGAGGAAAAAATGGCAATCCAGGCTCTATTATTCTTGTCTGGAGAATTCCATGGACAGAGCAACCTGGTGGGCTACAGTCCATGGGGTCACAAAGAGTCGGACACAACCAAGCAACTGAGAGGGCACACATGTGCACACACACCATCTAAGGCAGTAGTAGGGCTGAATGGGAAAATATAGCCTAGCAACCAGGGCACAGGCAGCACTTCTCTTACAAAGGAGAATCTTAGAGGTGAGACCCTTCACTGATTTGAGGCAGGTCAGGGTGTACACAGGCTTTCCTGGTGGCTAAGACTGTAAAGAATCTGCCTACAATGTGGGAGATGCAAGTTCCATCCCTGGGTTGGGAAGATCCCATTGAGAAGGAAATGGCAACTCACTCCAATATTCTTGCCTGTAAAATCCCATGGACAGAGAGCCTGGTGGGCTACAGTCCATGGGGTCACAAAGAGTTGAACACAATTGAGTAACTAACACATACACCATCCTGAATTTAAGATATGGGACTATTGTGTCCTTCACCTTGAGCTCAGACCCTTCAAGAAGATTTGGATTGTGGTTCTCTTGGTGAGTAGAAGTGGAAGATCCACCATGTGAGACCCAGGACCTGGGTTGAGTGGCTAAGAGAAGACTTGAGATGCAGGAAAGAACTAACAGAGTAGTTCTGCCAACTGGGCTCTTCAGGAGAGTCTGTTGTACTCTCAGTTCAGTCACTCAGTTGTGTCCAGCTCTCTGCGACCCCCATGGACTGCAGCACACCAGACCTCCCCATCCATCACCAACTCCCAGAGTTCACTTAAACTCATGTCCATTGAGTTGGTGATACCATCCAGCTATCTCATCCTCTGTCGTCCCCTTCTCCTCCTGCCTTCAATCTTTCCCAGCATCAGGGGCTTTTCAAATGAGTCAGTTCTTCACATCAGGTGGCCAACCTAACATCTGACAATTTCTCCTATCCAACCTGAAGTATGTGTGGAGCAGCACAGACACCTCTGGAGAAGCAGCATGTGGGCATGTCTCTGGGATTTACCTCCCAGTCCCCAAAAGAGAGGGGATCTGGAGACTGGCAGCAGCTGCAGGGGGCAGAAGAGTCCCAGCCAGTGAGCCACGACCACTGCTCCAGAGTGCATCTCCCCACTGACTGTGGGCACGGTGATGACTAGGGAGCTGCTCCTGGCAGAGTGGACTCTCTAGGGCTGTGTTCAGGGGCGGAAGGCAGCTAGGCAGCTCTTAGCAGCAGAAGGTCCCCAGAGCCTATAGCTGTCAGGGGGGCAGCAGCAATGAGAAGAGAACGGCCATTCCTCACGTTGGAGAAGAAACATACCCGAATCCCACACAAGTGGCCAAAATCCCATCCCAGCAACTGCAGCCAAGGGTGGATTCTGAGTCCAAAGGGCTGGCCCAAGGCAGGAGGACCCTGTGAGGTGAATCTGAGCTAAAATCCCACCTGGGGACCTCCATGAAGCTCGGAGATCAACTCCGCAAAGGGCTGATGTGAGCTGCTAAGTGGGCAGGGTCAGAAGGCAGAGGAAGTCTGGATTGAAATCAATGAGGCTGATCCCAGGTGACAACTGTGGGCATTACCAAGGAGTGGGTCCTTGATCCACTGGCAGGTGAGGGCACAGAGCTGGGGAAAAGCACAGATGGGCTGGGCACTAATGTTCCCCATGGTTTGTGAGGCTGGTCCCTGCTAAGAGCTTACTGGGGAGGAGAGACATCAGGACTGAGTTTTTCCTGCACTTGGCATATTCCAAGGAGACACGAGGAGCAAGAAAGGAATTCTCAGACTCCTAAGAACTGGGCTTGTCAGTCAGTAGAAGCCCAGAGTGGCTGGTCACCATTTGAATTCCCCACTAGGGTCATAAGTGGGCTTCCCTGATGGCTCAGTCGGTAAAGAATCCACCTACAATGCAGGAGACTGCCTGCAATGCAGGAGACCCAGGTTCAGTCCCTGGGAAGATCCCCTGGAGAAGGAAATGGCAACCCACTCCAGTATTCTTGCTTGGAGAATCCCATGGTCAGAGGAGCCTGGTGGGTTACAGTCTATGGGGTCACAAAGAGTCAGACACGACTGAGCACAGGGTCATAAGTATAAACCTACTGAGTTTATTGCTTGGAAGATTCTCACGCTCAATTTCTGTTATGTGTGTGCATGTACATATACACACCCTCACTCAGACACCTACCCATGAATACACACACCCATAATCAGATTCCACAGATTTAGAACGCTGCTCTAGAGAATCTAGAAATGAGGTGATGCCCGATCTTACCTGAGAGAAAATTCTTTTTCAGCCAAGAGATAAAGGGAGGAAGATAGCTTTGTCCTCAGTAAGACTAGCTGGGGCTGGGATGCCAAAACTCTCTCAGCTGGAAACCTCCCAAGATCAGGTTCCTCTACCAAACTTGAACTATTTCCTGGTCTGAGCTGACCCTAAAATACCAGAAGTACCCCAGAGCTCCTGGCATTTTTGTATTTCCAGTAATTTGTGGTGTTGAAAAATCTTTGAGGGGAAAAAAGAACACAGGGAGTGATTTCATGATAGGAAAACAAAAACAAAAAATTCCCCTCAAATGGGGGTGGGAGGATGGGGTGTGGGATGGGGGTGGGGTGAGAAGTTGAGCTAGATTTCTACTTTAATTTTAGAAAACAGTTCACGTCTGCATTTTCTTCGCTCCAGCCGGCTGTCTAGGGCTTGGAGCCTGACAGTAAGGCCGTTACCCCTCAGGTCAGGCTGTGGATCCAATTTTGATCCTCCGTCAATTATGCTGCTTCAAGGTTTCAGGCTTACTTAAAATCATTACTTGGGAATCTTAATGTGAACAGAGGCTTAAAAGTGGCCTCCTCCCGGTGCTGCCCGAGAAGGCTGAGCGGGACTGAGTGGTGAGCGAGTGCTGATAACTGGAGAGGGGTGAATTTATGAAGTGAGCAGCTCATCAAAAACACAAGTCACTCCGAATTCATCGAAGCAGGTGTGAAATGACCAGGTTTCAACAGCTGAAGCAGGATGATACTTTGTAATAAGAGAAGCCATCGCTGAGACAGGGTCGAGCGGGAGCAAGACTAATCAGGGCATGCTGTGGTAAGGCCAGCGCTCCGGAGCTGGAGAGCCCACGCGGATGTGACCCGCCCGCGCTCCTTGAAGAATGCGGGGTGGGAGTGGAGTGGGAGGGCGGCGGAGGCTACAGACCCCATGACCCCAGCAGCAGAGGGCGACGAATGCCATAGGCTGCACGCTGCAGGCTGTTACTAGAGTCAATAAAAATACTGGAAATGCATTCTCAATCTTTTGCAAGCCCCAAAATATGAGAATGGTTTTCTCTTTCTTGCAAAAAATGAAGTCAAGAATAAGCCTGTTGTATGTCTTGCATTTTAAATGTTTAGTCTCCTTAAAAGTAATTCAGAATGCAGGGCAAGCATTTCAGTTTTTTTTTTTTTTTTTTCTTTTAAAGAGCACACGGAGCTAATAAAGCAAGGGGATTTTATTGGTGATGCTGTTTGGAGCTGAGTAAAATCACTTAAAAAAAATGTGATGGGGTACCAATCTGAAGGGTATGGGGTCCAGAAAAATGGAGAGTGGAACAGTCTGACAACACATGTGTCCCCACAGCCCCCATTAGGGCCGGGAACATTCCCCCACAGCCACACTCTAGAGGAACCACATAACTAGAGGAGGAGAAGAAATTGGTCCATAAGCTGAATGTCAGCCACCATCAGCCACCAGTGTTGGGCGGGTTGTTTACTATTTGTTTTTAATAAACAAAAATACTGTGAAATGCTATGGAGGAAATACAGTGCTCCAAGAACACTCAACCTAGGGGGTGTTCTTACAAACCAGACATGTGAAGTGGTGGAAAAACTAAGCTGTTGTTTTGCTCTTTTTGTTTTTCTTTTATAAACTCAGATTCTGCTCTTGAGAAGTCAGAGTTTCAGGCAGGACCAACTATATCATTTGCTGGGCCCCAGGAAAAGTCAAAGTTCAGGGTTCTGTTCCAAAATTAGTAAGAATTTCAACACGGTGACAACAGAGTATCAGCCAAACATGGGGGCCTTTGAGAGGCTTCTGTGGCTTCAAGCATCACTTTACACTTATTTATCTTTAGGTATGATGCCCAAGGGTGGTCAGACCTTTGTCGGACAAGGCAGCCTGAAGGAACTCTGCTACTTTGCTGGAGGCATTGCCCCTCCACCCCTGCCAGGCCAGTCAAGGAAACCATGAAGTCTCAGCCACAAAACCAGGGTGGCAAAGTGGCTGACTGACCTGCAGCCATAGAAAAGACTGGGGTTTCTATTTCAGTTCCTAAAAGTAACATTTGTTGTAGGATTTGTCTAATTATATAAAAAAGACATATCTAACGAATAAAATAAAATAAAAAAACACCTAAAGAAAATAAAATCACCTGTAATCCAAATACTGCAATACAATCACTGGTCACACATTGTTATATATCCTAATTTTTGCTTATATATTTTTCCCATGTGTGTGTGCATGTGTGTAATTTTACAAGGCTGGGTTCATACTCTAATATCATTTTATAACCCTTTCCACCTCTTTATTTTGCTCTCTCTCCTTGTCACTGAATGATCCTTAATAACTTTTTCAAAAAAATTTTATCAGAGTATGTGAGTGAAAGTTGTATCCAACTCTTTGCATCCCCATGGAAGCCCAAGAATACTGGAGTGGGTAGCCTATCCCTTCTCCAGTGGATCTTCCCAACCCAAGAATTGAACCAGGGTCTCCCGCATTGCAGGAGGCTATGAGGGAAGACAGCAACCCTTCATAGCTATAGTCAGAGTATAGTTGATTTAAAATGCTGTATTGGTTTCTGCTTATAGCAAAGTGTATCAGTTATAAAATACATATATCCACTCTTTTTAAAAATCATTTTCCCACATAAGTCATTATAGAGTATTGAGTAGAGTTTCCTATGCTATATAGTAATCCTTATTGTTATCTATTTTATATATAGTGGCATGTATATGTCAATCTAAATCTCTCAATTTATCTCTCCCTCACTTTCCCCTCCTGGTAACCATAAGTTTGTTTTCTACCTCTATGACTCTATTTTGGTTTTGTAGATAAGTTCATTGGGCTTCTCCAATAGCTCAGTTGGTAAAGAATCCACCTGCAATGCAGGAGACCCCAGTTTGATTCCTGGGTCAGGAAGATACGCTGGAGAAGGAATAGGCTACCCACTCTATATCCTCGGGCTTCTCTTGTGGCTCAGCTGGTAAAGAATCCGCCTGCAATGTGAGAGACCTGGGTTTGATCCCTGGGTTGGGAAGATCCTCTGGAGAAGGGAAAGGCTACCCATTCCAGTATTCTGGCCTAGAGAAGTCCACGGACTGTATAGTGAGGAGGGGGGTGGGTCGTAAAGAGTTGGACATGACTGAGCAACTTTCACTTCACTTCAAATAAGTTCATTGGTATCCTTTGTTTTAGATACTGCACATGTGATATCATATGATATTTGTCTTTGACTTACTTCACTTAGTATGATAATCTCTAGGTCCATCCATGTTGCTGCGAATGGCATGATTTTATTCTTTTTCATAGCTGCATAATATTCCATTGTATATTACCATATCTTCTTTATCTACTCCTCAATTAATGGACATTTGCTTCCATGTCTTGCCTACTGTAAACAGTGTTGCTATGAAATTTGGGGCTCATGTATCTTTATGAATTACAGTTTTTGCCAGATATATGCCCAGGATTGGGATTACTGGATTGTATGGTAGTTCTATTTTTTAAAGAAATATCCATACTGTTCTCAGTAATGGCTGTACCAAGTTACATTTTCACCAACAGTGTAGGAGGGTTCCCTTTCTCTACCCTCTCCAGCGTTTATTATTTGTGGACTTTTTGATGATGGTCATTCTGCTAGTGTGAGGTGATACCTCATTTGTAGTTTTGATTTGTATTCCTCTAAGAATTAGTGATGTTGAGCATCTTTTCATTAATCACTTAATTTTTAGGGGTTGTACAGTAATCAAATTATACAGAGAGAAAATTTTAAATATTTATAGCACAAAGTATTTAACAATGTTTTGTGTATATGTAATTGATATTTATAGTTTAACATATACACATACATGTGTAGACACACACCAAAATACACTTACACTGGACTATGTGAATTTGGTCATTATTCAGAAAAACAACACCATTTATGTCTGGTCACATTGATCAGGCTGAAAATAAAACTCTGTTTACTATGCAGCATTTAAAAACAAGGAGGCAAATTCATTTTTTCAATCATAACTTTAAAAAAAACAGAGTATACCCAGACTCTGGAAAAAATCTTTCTACTTAATTGCCACATTTTGTCAAATAATTCGTTCACTGAGTAAAATTCTGTTGGGTCTAATAAGTAAATGGTATTTCTTGATATTCCAAAGCAATGATTCATTTGGAATTGACAAATGTTCACCAAGGAGATAACCAGCAATATTCCTGCTCATCGCGCTGGAGTATTTCCTCATTCAGTCACGCAGGCGGGGGCGGCAAAGAGCCTCCAGATTAAAAAGAATACTGCTAATAATACACCAGAATGTTTCTAGGCATGGAGAGATGTTTCAGAAGTGGCTTTTCATTTCAACATTCTTTCAACAGTTCAGTCAACTTCTTGTAAAATTAATGGTAAATACTTTTTTAAGGGGTGGGTGTGTGCTGGTATTTTTGTGTGATTTGTTTTGTGTTACTGAAGTGTGCTACGCTGGCAAATGCTCAGCTATAAATGCCATTCTTCATAAACATGAGCTGGGCGCTGATACATGGCTTTGCAGTCCTCTCTGAATAGCAGTTTTTGCTGCTTTCGGCTGCCTTCCTCCCTCAGAGCACGTGTGTGGCAATAAGGACCGGAGATGGGGAGGCCTTGAAGTTGTCATGGAAACAGAATCCCCCCTCCATATGCAGAACTGGCAGATCAGCAGTTTTCTTGTGCCAGGCGCTGACCTGCATCTTCTCATTAACCCTCCGGCAGCCCTCTTAGGTATTACTAGCTCCATTTTTAGAGTGAAAAACTGAGTCAGACCAGGCAAGTGGGCCTTGCCAAAAGTCCTGCCCACTGTTAGGTGGTAAACCGAGATGGGAATCGAATCTAATTATCTAAGCAACATTTACTTTTCTGACTTGTCTGTCCCCATCTCCTTGGAGGGACAAAAACAGGGACCCACATGGTCCTGATTCTTTGACGTATCCTGAGAGCAGTTCTGGTGGATGGCGGTATGTGGTAGCTTTCAGAACGATTTTTAAAATTTTTTCACATGACAGTGGGTTTCCCATGTGGCACTGCAGTAAAGAATCTGCCTGCCAATGCAAGAGATGCAGGATCGATCCCTGGGCTGGGAAGATCCCTTGGAGTAGGAAATGGCAACCCATTCCAGTATTCTTACCTGGGAAATTCCATGGACAGTGGAGCCTGGTGGGCCGCAGTCCATGGAGTCTCAAAGGGTTGGACAGGGCTGAGCAGCACCGCAGCACCAGCATATGACAGCATTCACTAGTGGCCAGCTGCCCGTCATGTGCATGCCTTTAAAGATTATATTGTGGGCTGGACAACCCTAGAGGAACAAGCTGACATTCTCCTAGTGATCTTAACAGTGACCTAGAGTTTTACACTTGCTGTAAAAGATGAAAAAAGAAAGTAGAGTGTGTGTGTGTCTATACAATAACCATGAAACAATGGGGCCAGGGGAAGAATCTGGGTGATAGAAGGAGCAAAAGGCTTGGGAACTCCACCCAGTAATGTGATAAACCAGAAGCTTGCCCTCCCTCACAGCCCCACACCAATGCCATAGACCCCATTTGATCTATTTCTACAGGCTTCCCTATCACTTTTGTACCCACATCCATCCACACCATCTGTTTCACAAATATGCACCTCTGCAAAAATCCTGTGATATTCTGCAGGACTAAAGTGGTTGCTCTAAGGGTTCTAAAATCCTTTCTGGGCTAGATGATTTCTAAGGATCAAAGTCCAGCTTCAGCTGAGCTGAGAGGCTGCCAAGTTAGATGGGGTCATAAATAGACACTTCTCCAAATAAGGCATACAGATGGCCAACAAGCACCTTGAAAGATATTCATCATCACTAATTATTAGAGAAATGCAAATCAAAACTGCAATGATTGATCAGAATGGCCATCATTAAAAAGTCTACAAATAATAAATGCAGGAAAGGGTGCAGAGAAAAGGGAACCCTCCTACACTTTTGATGAGAATGTAAATTGGTTTAGCCACTATGGAGTAAGTGGGCTCCTCAACAAAGTAAAAATAGAGCTTCTATATGACTCAACAATCCCAATCCTTGGCATATATCTGGAAAAATCTACAATTTAAAAAGATATATGCACCTCTGTGTTCATAGAAGCCCTATTTACAATAGACAAGACATAGGAACAACCTGCTTCTGCTGATGCTAAGTCACTTCAGTCGTGTCCGACTCTGTGCGACCCCGTAGACGGCAGCCCACCAGGCTCCTCTGTCCCTGGGATTCTCCAGGCAAGAATACTGGAGTGGGTTGCCATTTCCTTCTCCAATGCATGAAAGTGAAAAGTGAAAGTGAAGTCGCTCAGTCGTCCCCGACTCCTAGCGACACCAAGGACTGCAGCCTACCAGGCTCCTCCGTCCATGGGATTTTCCAGGCAAGAGTACTGGAGTGGGGTGCCATTGCCTTCTCCGAGGAACAACCTAAATGTTCATTAATAGATAAAGACAGTGTGGCATACACATACACACAATGGAATACTACTCAGTCATAAAAAGGAATTAAAATATAAAAAGGAATGAAGTAATGCCTTTTGCAGCAACATGGATGGAACCTGAGATTATCATACTAAGTGAAATAAGTGAGACATAGAAAGATGAATATACAATATGATATCTTTTTTATGTGGAATGTAAAATAGGACACAAATTAACTTATCTAGGAAACAGAAACAGATTCACAGATATAGAAAGCAGACTAGTGACCTTGCTGAGAGGGAAGGGGGAAGGGGAGGGATGGATTGGGAGTTTGGGAGTAGCAGAAGCAAACTATTATATACAGAATGGAAAAGCAGCAAGATCTTTCCTGTGTAGAACAGGAAACTATGTTCAATATCTTGTAATAAACCAAACTGGAAAGGAATATGATAAAGAATATATACATATGTATAACTAAATCACTTTACTGTGCAGAAGAAATTAACACAACATTGCAAATCAATTATATTTCAACAAAATAATTAAAAAAAAAATCAAGTCAGGTGGGGTCTGAGTATCCTTCCCTGGAGGTCAGGGACTGCATCAACCACCGCCTCCACCATCCCAGTACATGTGAGCCAAGTCGTTTCAGTCATGTCTGATTCTTTGCAACCCTATGCACTGTAGCCTGCCTGGCTCCACTGTCCATGGGGTTCTCCAGGCAAGAATACTGAAGTGGGTTGCCATGCTTTCTTCCAGGGGATCTTCCCAGCCCATGGATCAAACCCGCATCTCTTATGTCTCCAGCATTGGCAGGTGGGTTCTTTACCACCAGCACCACCTGGGAAGCCCACCATCCTAGTATTCATTCCAGTACTCATTCCCAAATACACACACTGGATTTTGCTCCCTACACCCAGGTACATCCTGTGCTCAGCAAGGAAACCATTAAGACAAATTGGACCAAGGAGCCACTCTTCTTACCTGGTACCACCACAGTGCCAGTGAGAAGAAGGCCTGGAAAATGCATTGAACTCCTGTGGACAGGTGTGGATGGTAAAGAGGCATTGATACTCTCTCAGTAGCTGTAGGCTTTTACTCCAGCCCCATCTAGCACCATCTAACCAACAAGTGCTCCTAAACAGTTCTTCAACAAAGAAGTTCTGTGACCCTTGGAATCACATCACCTGGAGCTTGTTGGAAATACAGACTCTCAAGTCCCACCCCAGACAATAGCATCAGCTGGTGACCCAATCCCAGATGATGTACATAAAATTTAAGCTGAGATTCTCTATTCTAGACTCCATCTGATCTAGTCTATCTAGAAAGATAGGGCTTGGGGAGGTCATCAACCATGGCTGCACATTAGCCTGAAGGGACCAAACAATAGATCCCACCATTGGATTTTGATTTAATCTGGGGCATGGCACAGGCAAGGACATGTCTCCAAAGTGCCCCCATAAGGTTGCCAGATTTAAGAAATAAAAATACAGAATACCCAATTAAATTTGAATAAACCACATTTTTTTTTTTAATTTTAAGTATATCCTAAGAATTAATGCTTCTGTACTGTGGTGTTGGAGAAGACTCTTGAGAGTCCCTTGGACTGCAAAGAGATCCAACCAGTCCATTCTGAAGGAGATCAGCCCTGGGATTTCTTTGGAAGGAATGATGCTAAAGCTGAAACTCCAGTATTTTGGCCACCTCATGCGAAGAGCTGACTCATCGGAAAAGACTCTGATGCTGGGAGGGATTGGGGGCAGGAGGAGAAGGGGATGACAGAGGATGAGATGGCTGGATGGCATCACTGACTCAATGGACGTGAGTTTGAGTGAACTCCGGGAGATAGTGATGGACAGGGAGGCCTGGCGTGCTGTGATTCATGGGGTTGCAAAGAGTCAGACGTGACTGAACAAATGAACTGAACTGATGCAGTATTCGGGACATACTTACAGTAAGAAATTCTTCCTGTTTATCTGAAATTTAAATCTTAGTAGGCATCCTGGGTTTGTTGGCAACACAGTCCCCAGGTAATGCTAGTATACTTCTAGGGTTGAGGACCTCTGCAATAAAGAAACCCATTGTTATACAATACCTACCCTGGAATTTCCCTGAATGGTCCTGATTTCCCATATTCTCTCCCAAGGTGGTCATGCCTCAAACTTGTGGAAGGAAAGCCTTTGTCATTGTGACCCTGAGTATCATTAAGCCTGAGGAAGTCTAGTAACATCAGTGGATGAAGAAAGAGGGTTGCCAGGTGACCAGTGTACATAGCATATGTCCTGTATTTAATGATTTTGTCCTGTGTCATATATTGACCTTGTCGGAACTCTTCAAATGTCCTGTGTTCAACTATTTGGGGAATAAATTACAAAAATTTGGCAGTCAAAGCTATTTTTCAAATTGCAAATATAGGGTGCCCTATATATTTTTATTTGCAAAATAGGACATCTCTATGGAGAAACCACTCTGCTTAAATTCCTGGGGAATTTATCCCGAGAAACTTGTCCTTTCAGATTTGGTACTTGTCTGAATCTCTGTTAAGGTTTTGTACTCTAGACCTCTGAACTTCAGCAGGTCAAGTCTGCTAGAAAAATGTGGCTACTCTACTAGCTAAGAATTCAGGTCATTCTTTGCTGTTCCTGTTATTTAAGTTGAATTTAATAGTTTGGCACTTGACTCAATCATATATCATGCATAGGATAAATTAATATTGACAGACATTTGTTGCTAATAAAATGATCCAAAACTTCTTGGTTTTTTCGTTCTTGCATTATTTTGAAAAGAATAAAATTATGACAAGCAGTGGCTATAACAGAAGAGAACTGAGACCCATAGATAAGCCAGTTTGGACATGAAATGACTATTCATGGATTGTTGGCTTCCAGATGGACCCTAAGGCTGTAGATGCTACAGAAGAGATGGGAGGTTTGATGGATCTCGACTGTGGTCAGCCAGATAACACAAACATCGTGAGAAATGCTCGGGAGAGTCTTGAGGACCCAGTAGCTGGGGGTGGGCGTGGGGTGGGGATGATGATGGCATTATGCTAGTGAGAGCCTGGGACACCACTGAAGCACCAGCTAGCCTCCAGGAGACAGTTTTATTGGTGTCACTTTTTTTCCTTCATGTTACCTGGCATGGTTTGTACCCTCATTCTCACTGCGGCCCAGGAAATAGCAGATACAAAGTCTGAATTTGCAAGCTGGATGTTCAGGTTGAAGAATTATTCCAGCAGGCATCAAGACAGTCTGAAGATATGAAAAGAAGGAGAGGAGAGTTAGATATGAAAGATAAGCAGAAATGTCAACACCATTCTAATAGGAATCTCAGAAAGAAAGGTGAGAGCACACAGAGGGAAGGAAATAATGGGTCTGCTGCTGCTGTTGTTAAGTCGCTTCAGTCGTGTCCAACTCTGTGCGACCCCATAGACGGAAGCCCACCAGGCTCCCCTGTCCCTGGGATTCTCCAGGCAAGAACACTGGAGTGGGTTGCCATTTCCTTCTCCAATGTATAAAAGTGAAAAGTGAAAGTGAAGTCGCTCAGTCATGTCTGACTCTTAGCGACCCCATGGACTACAGCCTACCAGGCTCCTCCATCCATGGGATTTTCCAGGCAAGAGTACTGGAGTGGGGTGCCATTGCCTTCTCCGAATAGTGGGTCTAGTGGTCAAAAAACAAGCACATATTTAGAAGGTTTAATAACATGGTTAAGAGGTGCTAATATATATCAGTATAACTATTATGTACATATTCCATAATGGTACTAATGTATATACATGTATGAGGAGGACATGGCAACCCACTCCAGTATTCTTGCCAAGAGAATCCCAAGGACAGACGAGTCTGGCAGGCTACAGTCCACAGGGTCACAAAGAGTCAGACACGACTGAAACAGCTGAGCACACACGCACGCATATACATACATACCTTCATTTCCAACAAATGAAAGTAGTATTTTTTCAAGGTCATATGAAACTTCACAAAAACTGGACATGCTCTTGGCTAAAAAAAAAAAAAAGATTCCAGGCATCAATGTCACACAGATCCAGTGCAATAAAATTAAAAATTCATATAGTTTTTAAAAATTCCATATGTCTGGAAACCGAAAAAAGATACCACTAAAGAACATTTGGATCTAAGAGAAAATCAGATAGAAAAATTATTAAAAATATAGAGCCTTACGGCAAGGAAAGCTTTGTGGTTTAGACGCTAAGTCATGTCCGACTCTTGTGACCCCATGGACTGTAGCCTGCCAGGTCTCTCTGTCCATTGGATTCTCCAGGCCAGAATACTGGAGTGGGTTGCCATTTTTTTCTCCAGGGGATTTTCCTGACTCAGGGATCGAACCCACATCTCCTGCATTAGGAGGCTGATTCTTTACCACTGTGCCATCTGGGAAGCCCTTAGAGGGGTGGGGAGATCTTTAAATATATGTAAACAAAGAACAAGAAAGATGGAAAATGAGCTAAGTATTCAACTCATGAAGGTAAGGAGTAATAGAGCATACATAAAGAAATAAAAAGGAAGAAAATTAGAAAGATAACAGGTACAAACAAAGAGAGAAACAGAGAGAATAATAACTATGAAAAGTGAAAGCTGGTTTCTTGAAAAACTGATGATTAAATGGGGGCATGTGTGTGCTCAGTTGCTCAGTAGTGTCTGACTCTTCGCAACCCCATGGACTATATAGCCTGCCGGGCTCCTCTGTCCATGTGATTTCCATGGACAAGAATACCCACGCAAGAATACTGGAGTGGGTTGCCATTTCCTCCTCCAGGAGATCTATCCAACCCAGGGATCTAACCCAAGTCTCCTGGGAATTGCAAATAATATAAAGAGAGAAAAGAACTTATAGAAATATCAGTTTTTTAAAATATTATAAAATAATAAGCAACTTAGGGACAGCAGACTTGAAGTATATATATTCATATGTAGCTGCATAGAAAGATGGATGGATAGTTATACAACAATGGTTCTCAAAATGTGATTCTGGGATCAGTAGCTGCATCACCACTTGGAAAATTCTGGAAAATGCAAATACTCAGGGTCCTCCCTAGACCTACTGACTCAGAAACTGGGACCCAGGAATCTGAATTTCAATATACCTCCCTGCCTTACCCCAGGAGATTCTGATGCCTACTAGAGTTTGAGAACATTTGGGAGAGGTGATAAGGGCTATGGAGGGAAAAGCAGGGGGATGGAATACAGAGAGACAGACTTGTTCTTTTAAATAGAATAATTAGGGAAGGCCTCACTGAGATCAGTGACTTTTGAGAAAAGCACTAGCAGAGATAAGGAAGAGATTAAACAGATATATGAATAAAAAGTGTTCTTAGGCAGCAAGTTCCAAGGCCCTGAGGCAAGATTATGCTTAACAGGTCCAAGAAACAGCAAAGATGTCAGTGTAGTTGGAGCAGATGAGCCAGGGAGAGAGTATTAGGAAATGGAGTTAGAAAACTAGAAAGGCGAAGAGGGAAGGGTCTGTGGAGCAGATACCGCTGGTCCTATGCCTGATTCATTCACTGTGTGTGGATTCTGCGTGCGTGCTCAGTCGTGTCCAGCTGTTTACGATCCCATGGACTGTAACTCGCCAGGCTCCTCTGTCCATGGAATTTCCCAGGCAAGACTACTGGAGTAGATTGCCACTTCCTACTTCAGGAAATCTTTCTTGACCCAGGGACCAAACCAGCACCTCCTGTGTCTCCTATATTTGCAGGCAGATTCTTTACCACTGCACCACCTGGGAAGCCCCTAGATGAAAACATTTCCCATCCCTCTGGATGCACTTTGTTGCACAAGCTGATCTTATTCCTTAAGGACTCTTAAAGTCATTCACCACAGGGAGAATTTATGTAGGGAACTAATTACAAGAGGATGGAGTCATGGAGAAGCCACATATATGGGTCAAACACCATATGGGGCACCCCGGAGCTCCCCCAAATATTATACTTTTTTGCAGCCTGGTGCCAGGCCAGGCTGTCTCTGGGCCTCTTCAGGACCATTCTTGGTTCTTGCTACAATGTCTAGCTGAGCCTTTTGCTCCCTGCTTCTAAGGAATGGTAGGAAATTTCAATGTGACTACTCATTCATTCCTCATTTTGGTGAAAAGGCAAAATTACTTCTAGAAGTAGTAGTAAATTGACCCAGAGGGCAGAATATTGCTCATAATTCCTTTCTCTAGCCACCAGCCCTTTCCCCCAGCTTCTCTGTGACATGTGGGTTGGGGCTATCTCACATTCCCCTGGCTTTCTGGAGTTCGCGGTCAGCCAGGTGGGAAACAGTAGCGCAGGGGGAGAATTCCTTTTGGTCTCATAGAACAGTTAGCCTTGGTTTTCTTTGCTGAGAAGCAGCTTAGGAGCACAGACTCATGGAGGGGGTTGGGTAGATGTGCTCAAATGCCAATTCTAGCTCTGCCAATAACAAGCTTGGACAAGCCACTTAACTGAGTTCCATTCTTCCTCTCTTGAAAACTATTCAATAATAGTGACATCATTAGGTCTTTTCATGAATTTCAACTACATGACATACTAAGAGCCCAGTAGTCTCCTTCATACATATCTCATCCTGCTGCTGCTAAGTCTCTTCAGTCGTGTCTGACTCTGTGTGACCCCATGGACGGCAGCCCACCAGGCTCCCCCGTCCCTGGGATTCTCCAGGCAAGAATTCTGGAGTGGGTTGCCATTTCCTTCTCCAATACATGAAAGTGAAAAGTGAAAGTGAAGTCGCTCAGTCGTGTCCAACTCCTAGCGACCCCATGGACTGCAGCCCACCAGGCTCCTCCGTCCATGGGATTTTCTAGGCAAGAGTACTGGAGTGGGGTGCCATTGCCTTCTCCAATGTCTCATCCTAAGTAATTGTAAAACTATTATCATTATGGAATTTGTTTTTAACAGCTCACCCCAAATCAGATTCCTGCATGCCAATGTTGGGAGGGTCCTGCTTTCCTTGTGTGCCACTCCAGGGCCTCATAATAGCCTCAGATCTATTCTGCAGCATCCTTTTCTGCTCTGCTCTCCATCACTGAGGGGAGGGGAAGGACAGAGGGACCAAGAGAGTGACCCTGCAGACTGCAGGCCCACAAGCTCCCAGGACTGGTGACTTTGGACTAGGTTCAGCTAGCAGTGGGTAGCACTTGGTGGGAGAAGCTGGGCTATCTCTGGCCTTCCTGTTCAGCCATGTGTGGCATTTTGTGCAGAGGCTGTATCTCCCCTGTAGCTCCACCCCCTACCTGACAACCCCCAGCTTCCACAGGGCTATCCTGGCCTCCAGGCTTTGGGAACATTGCTCTTCCCTTTGCCCGTAACATTTACAGAGCGGCAGTAGGGTTTCGGCTCTTTTTCACTTTTGGCATACCTCTGCTGTTTGTTCATTTCTCTATTCCTTGGTAACTGTTCCCTGAATTCAATTCTCTTTGTGGTAATATTGGAAGTGATTTCCATATTCTTGGTTAGAACCTGACAGGCACTTGTATTCTCTCATTAATATTTGCTCCCTTATTAGGGCTTGTTCTGAATCCATTCCTTGACTGTATTTGGGGGCGAGGAAAGTCAAAAAACCAAATGCCGTAGTTCTTGTGGAAGCGTGCAAGAGCGTTTACTCCAGGCGTTCACTTAGTCTTGCTGCAGCTAAAAATGATGGCCTTCCCTTTGCCCCACTGTGGCCCAGACTAGAGCTAACCTTGAAACAGAGAGACCCACACACTGGCAGGGACATTTGCATTCAATATAGAAGTGATTTCTATGAAGTATAAAAGGCATGACCAAAATGAAAAAGGTCTTCTTTGCATTTTAAGCTCTGTAGCTTCCTGATTCCAACTTACTACCAAGCTACAATAATCAAAACAGTGTGGCACTGGCTTAAGGATAGACATACAGATAAATGGGATAGGATTGGTAGCTCAGAAATAAATCCTTCCATTTATGGTCAATTGATTTTCAGCACAGGTGCCAAGAACATTCAATAGGAAAAGACAGTCTTTTCAAAAATGGTGTTAGGAAAACTGGATATCCACATGCAAACCAATGAAGTTTGACTCTTCTGTTATATCATGTGAAAAATTAAAGTGAGTCCAATATCTGCATTTAAGACCTAACACTATAAAACTCTTAAAGGAAATATAGGAAAATCTTCATAACTTTGGATTTAACAGTGGTTTCTTAAATATGATAACAAAACACAAGTTATAAAAGAAAAAATAGATAAATTGAACTTTGTTAAAATTTAAAACTTTCATATATCAAAAGACACTGTGGAAAGAGTGAAAATATACCTCACAAAATGGAAGAAAATATTTAGAAAATCATATATCTAAGAAAGGATTAATATCTATAACATATGAAGAACTTCTGCAATTCAGCAAAAAGACATAGAGTTTAGAAATAGACAAAAGACTTAAATAGACATTTTCTTATGTATACATACATACACACACAAATAAACACATGAAAAATTCAACATCATTATTACTTGAGGAAATGCAGATCAAAACCATGATGAAATGCCACTTCACACTTATAGGATGATTAAAATAAGATTTTTAAAAAGCAGGAAATAGGGCTTCTCTGGTGGTTCAGTGGTGAAGAATCTACCTGCCGGTGCAGGCATCACAGGTTCGGTCCCTGGTCCAGGAAGATCTCACATGCCATGGGACCACAAAGCCTGTGCCCCGCAACTACTGAGCCTGTGCTCTAGAGCTTGGGAGCGGCAACCACTGGCCCCACATGCAGCGTCTACTGAAGCCCCTGCGCCCCTCACCAAGAGCAGCCACCGCAGAGAATCCTGAGCGCTGAAACAAAGAGTAGCCCCTGCTTGACGCAACTACAGAAAAGCCCGCGCGGGAACCAAGACCCAGCGCAGCCAAAAATAAATAAATAAAAATATATATAAAAAATAGCAGAAAATAAATGTTTGTGAGGACGTGGAGAAATTTGAATACTTGTACATTGCTTGTGGGAATGTAAAATGGTACAATTACTATGGAAAATAGTCTGGTGTTTTCTTAAAAAGCTAAACATAGGATTACCATATGATGCAGCAATTCCTCTAAGTACATACCCAAAGAAAATGAAAATAGAGATTCCAACAGCTACTTGTATACTGATGTTCATAGCAGCATTATTCACAATAGACAAAAAGTGGAAACAACCCCCTCCATCAACAGATGACTGAATAAAGAAAATATGGTATAAACATGCAATGGAATACTACACATCTATGAAAAGAAACAAAGTTCTGATACATGCTACAGTATGGCTGAACCCTGACAACATTACGCTACATGAAATCAGCGAGATATAAAAGGGAAAATAGTGTATAATTCTACTTAGAGGAAATATCTGGAATAAAAAAATTCAGAGACCCAGAATGTAGATTAGAGGTTATCAGAGGTAGAGATAGACAGAGGGAGAGGAAGGCTAGAGAGAGAGGAATGGAGAGTTATTGGTTAATGGGTAGAGTTTCTGTTGAAAGAAAGTGAAGTCTCTCAGTCATGTCCAACCCTTTGTGACCCCGTGGACTGTAGCCCGCCAGGCTTCTCCGTCCATGGCAAGATTACCGGAGTGGGTTGCCATTTCCATTTCCAGGGGATCTTCCTGACACAAGGATCAAACCCAGGTCTCCCGCATTGCAGGTAGATGATTTACCCTCTGAGCCACCAGGGAAGCCCCAGGGTGGGGCTGTTTGATCTGTTAGGGTGATCAAAAGGTACTAGAAATAGTGGTGATGGTTATACAACATTGTGAATATAATTAATGCCGCTGACTTGTACACTTAAAAACAAAGTGGCAAATTTTATTCTATACTTTTTTTTTTACCACAATAAAATAATTTTAAGTCTGTAGGCTGATGGACTAGCTATGAACACAGATAAATGTGATTTATATATGAGTTTCTCAGTCGCCCATCTCCCACACTCGTGCAGCCGGTCTCATTAAGTCTGCTCCCAACTCTTCTTTCCTGGGTAGATTTCTTGAGTCAGGTCAATGACTGAGGATCTTTGCACACAGAGAAAAAGGGTACAAGCTTAGGGAAAGCTGTGATGTTTGTGAACAAGGAGTCAGGGCAATCAGCAGGTTGGAAGCATGCTGTTTAGAGGGATGGAGTGAAAGAGGTTTCAGTAGCTGCTGAGAAGGGGAATCTTTGGGATAAGGGCAAGGTATCTAAAGAGGTTACAAGCAGCCTTCAAGAAAATCTGCAGTTAAAGATGGGTCTTAATTCTTAAGGAGGGCCAGAGGAGTATTCCTGTTTCTTTGCATGCACCGCTGTGTAAGTAAGAACAGAGCTACAAGGAATGACTGTTTTTGTGCAGTCTTCCTGAGCAATAGACAAATGGTCATTTAACCCAGAAGGAGGCCCTCCCAGCCCCATCCCACCCCATCAGTAACATTTTTCAACCAACAAACCTCAAACTTCGTATCTCTAAGCATTAGAGGCAAGACTGTGCTGCCAACAACAACAAAAATGTTCCTCCAGGAAATTTGTGAAGCAAAACCTTGCTTGTCAGGCGCCATTTTGCTCTCAGAGGTGCACTTTTGAATGCTAACATTTCAAGAATTTAAGCAGCGGCTTTCCAAATGTGTTCCAAACTCAGGTTTCTTTACTGATGGGTCCTCTCACCCCCAAACACACATGCATTCTTTTTCTTTTTTAACTTTCTTCTTTCTTTTTTTTCCCTCCAGCTGCATTGAAAGGCTTGTGGGATCTTAGTTCCCTGACCCAGGATTGAACCCGGCCCTTGGCATTGAGAGCATGGAGTTCTAGCCACTGGACCACCAGGGAATTCCCACACATGCATTCTAGTTTCAGCCTCTGACATGCCCCCCCTCCTCCCCAGATCTGCAGTATTCTTCCACCTGGAACGTTCTCTCAGCTAAATCCCACTGAGCCCCCAAACACACCTCTTCCTTGAAGCCCTCTCCAGACTCCAAACTGCAATGAAGTCTCCTCCCCAACCTCTCCTGGCCATTGTTTTCTCTACCACATAGTTTCAGTTCAGTTCAGTCACTCAGTCGTGTCCAATTCTTTGCGACCCCATGAACTTCAGCATGCCAGGCTTTCTTATACTTCACAAACTTCTGGAGTTTGCTCAAACTCATGTCCACCGAGTCAGTGAAGGAGTCCGTGATGCCATCTAAGAATCTCATCTGCTGTCATCCTCTTGCACCTCCTGACCTCAGTCTTTCCAAGCATCAGGGTCTTTTCCAATGAGTCAGTTCTTCCCTTCAGGTGGCCAAAGTGTTGGAGTTTCAGCTTCAGCATCAGTTCTTCCAATGAATATTCAGGACTGATTTCCTTTAGGATGGACTGGTCAGATCTCCTTGCAGTCCAAGGGACTCTCAAGAGTCTTCTCCAACACCACAGTTCAAAAGCATCTGTTCTTCAGTGCTCAGCTTTCTTTATGGTCCAACTCTCACATCCATGCATGACTACTGGAAAAACCATAGCTTTGACTAGATGGACATTTGTCAGTACTGTCTCTGCTTTTTAATATGCTGTCTAGGTTGGTCATAGCTTTTCTTCCAAGGAGCAAGGGTCTTTTAATTTCATGGCTGCAGTCACCATCTGCAGTGATTTTGAAGCCCAAGAAAATAAAGTCTGTCACTGTTTCCATTGTTTCCCCATTTATTTGCCATGAAGTGATGGGACCAGATGCCATGATCTTTGTTTTTTGAATGTTGAGTTTTAAGCCAGCTTTTTCACTCTCCTCTTTCACTTTCATCAAGAGGCTCTTTAGTTCCTTTTCGCTTTCTGCCATAAGGGTGGTGTCATCTGCATAGCTGAGGTTTTTGATATTTCTCCTGGCAATCTTGATTCCAGCTTGGGCTTCTTCTAGCCCAGCGTTCCTCATGGTGTACTCTGCATATAAGTTAAATAAGCAGGGTGACAATATACAGCCTTGATGTACTTCTTTCCCAATTTGGAACCAATCCATTGTTCCATGTCCGGCTCTAACTGTTGCTTCTTGGCCTGCGTACAGATTTCTCGGGAGGCAGGTAAGGTGGTCTGGTGTTTCTATCTCTTTAAGAATTTTCCACAGTTTGTTGTGAAGGTTAAAACTACCACACAGTTTAGTCCTTCATAACGTCCTGATTCCTACAGTTCTCTCATAGCTATCACAACAGCATGTAATTCCCTTAGAGATGAGGCCCACAACACACACCTGGGGGGTTTTCGAATCTGAAACTAACCCAGCACCAAGTCAGGCACTTAAGAGGTCCTTAGGAAAGTTGTTTCTTTGCTTTGAGTTGGTCCACATGATCTTACCTTTCTTAACAGCACCCTACCATCACCACTGCTACTACCGCACACGTTTTTGTCTCCTGGGTCCTACTTTCTCATTGTATAATATGAAGTCATGCCACATACTGAAGGTTACGGTGTAGAGTGAGTGCCACTAGAAGGTGTTATTAACCACACCAGGACAGTTCCTGGAAGTTGCCTCTCAGCAGCCAATCCTTCACCTTCCTCAATAGCAGAGCCCCAGTTTTGTCCATGTATCTTACAGTCAGGAGGAGGTGAATGAATCTGGTCTAAACCAATTAGAGCTGGCCTATTCAACTTTCTCTGCAAAGCCAGAGGCAGTCAGGTGACCCAATTTTCAGTCAGGTGACCCAATGAGATCTAGAAGGAAGTCAGTTGGGGGTTTCTGGGAAAGATATTTTTTTGTGTGTGTGTGATACAAAGTAGTCAGTTGAAAAAGAAAAACCTTCATGAAAAAAATTGAGGCATAGTTGATGTAAAATATTATGTAAGTTTCATGTGTACAATATTGTAGTTGTTCAGTTGCTCAGTCGTGTCCAACTCTTGGCAACCCCATGGACTGCAGCACACCAGGCTTCCCTATCCATCACCATCTCCCAGAGCTTGCTCAAACTCATGTCCATTGAGTCGGTGATGCCATTCAGCCATCTCGTCCTCTGTTGTCCCCTTCTCCTCCTGCCTTCAATCTTTCCCAGTATCAGGGTCTTTTCCAATGAGTATAGTGATTCATACTTTTTAATGGTTAATTTGATTTATAGTTATTGTAAAATATTGGCTAGATTGCCTGCATTGTACTTTATATCCCTGTAGCTTAGTAGTAGTTTATACTTTTTAATCCCTCACCCCATTTGCCTGTCCCCGCTTCCCTATGCCCACTAGTAACAACTAGTTCTCTGTGTCTGGGAGTCTATTTCTATTTTGTTTCATTCATAAGTTTATTTTATTTTTTAAATTCCATGTGTAAGTGATGTCATGCATTATTTGTCTTTCTCTGTCTGACTTATTTCACTTAGCAAAATACCCTCCAAGTCCATCCATGTTGTTGTAAATGGAAAAATTGCATTCTTTTTTATGGTTGAATAATATTCTATATGCCACATCTCCTTTATCCATATATTTGTTAGTGGACATTTTGGTTGCTTTGATACCTTGGCAATTGTAAATAATGCTGCTTGAAACACTAGGGTGCATGTATCTTTTAAAATTAGTGTTTTCAATTTTTTTAAAATAAATACCCAGGAGTGGAACTGCTGGGTCTATGGTAGTTCTATTTTTAGTCAGAAGGAATTTTGGCTCTCTTCCCTCCCTTTCTTCCTGGAAAATTATCATGTGAAGAATGTGATTTTGGAGGCCTTGCAGCCATATTGTGGCCATGAGGAAAATGTAGTTCACAGAGGATGGTAGAGAGCCATCTGGAGTGTTGAAACTTACCTTGGAATCTTCTGTTTCTGAACTTTTTGATACAAGAAAAATATGTATCTAAATTAATTGCAAATGTCCATGATGTTACCATCACCCCTCTCTAGACCTTTCAGGGCAGCCCAGGTGGCTAGGCTAATGAAGGCAAGGCTTAAGTGCAGCTTTTTCTCTCTTTCTGCTCACTTTCACTCCCCAACCCTGTAAAGCTGGAAGATAGAACCTTGGGATAGGACAGACATGAATTCAAACAAAGTCTGTCTCTACATTATCCAAGACAGGGTCAGCTGTTTTACAATCACATCATGATCCCAAGAACTAATGAAATCACCAGCAATGTTTTGAGACTTCAAACTCAACACAGTTGAGGCTTTTTTCATACTTATCAAATCCGTTGCAAAAGGGATGTCTGTGATAAGCACTATGAACTGGAACCATCTGGCTGTATAAACATACAGAATGGTAAGTGTAGAGGAGAAAAGTGGAAGGAGTATCCAAAAAGAGATTTTGGTCTTGTCTGCATTTGATCCTTAATGTCTTCTTTTGCTTACATAATGAAATAATCATTAATGATAAGGTTCTTTTTTTTTTTTTGACAGATGTCTTCTCCTGATTAAGGTGATAATCTCAAGTTTCAAGAAGCCAAGAACTGCTTTAGCCTTAAACAATTTTTCTTTAGAAACATAAAACAAAGGACCTTCTGACTTGGCACATCAAGAGTTATTTAATGATAATTAAAGCCCCTATAATTTTGATATCTTTATTGACTTGCCCATAAACAGCCCAGGCTGTGCACTATGACGCTAGTCTTTGATAGGTTTATTCCTCTGCCTACGCGAGGGAATGCTTTCCCTTCTACTACTACTCAACCAGCAGCTAGTGAAAGATAGTATCCTCAACTCCCACACAAGCCAAAGGGATTTTTAAAAATACTTTACAAATCAAAGGCTTTTAAATCATGTTTAATAAAGGAAAAATTTAAGACTTTTATATGGAGCTTGTTTTTTTTTTTTTTAGCATTCTTTTAGAATAAGATTCAAATCTTTGGCACACTGAAGAGGCACATGAAATATAAATCGAAACCATTTGCATTATTCAAAGAAACAAATGCTTTTGCTTAACATTATGGCACTTCAGAACCTCATAAGGAGTTTTGGTGTGAGGGCATGTAGAGGGTGCTTTCAAAAAATTCATATAGCTGAGTCAATAAGTGACTGATAGAAACAAAGGTTCACGTCACAGAAGGGCAGATACAAATATCTGATCACTAATATGTTCAGAACCCTTGTGAGTTAAAAAAAAGAAAAGTGAATTAAAATGACAAAATGAGATACAGCTTTTCACCTATCAAATTTTGGAAGAATTAGATAGATAGATCCCATATACAGGTTTGCGATGTAAACGCAGACCTCATGAGGGTATAAAGTGGTACATTTCTAGTAAGAAACTTGGTCATTTCTGTTAAGAACTTTTAACATATGCATACTTTTTGACCCAGGAATTTCCTTACTAGGAATATCATATAGCAGACATGCGCTCACAGCGCCTGCCCTAGCGTGTGTGTGTTCCTCACCTGCTGATTGATCCAGGGTCTGACTTCAGCCAACCAGACTCTGACTGTGGGGCAGAGAGACGGAGCCTGAAGAGTAGGCTGGGTCCTGCCATTTTGATTCTAGATTATCTGCTATGTTCTTCAACTTTCAGAGCTCTTCCTAGCTCTTTCCAATAATCCCATTTTTGCATGACTAGCCAGAATCGCTCTACCTTTAAAATGTTCAGACTCCTTGACCAGGAGACTACTTTTAGGAAACTGGCCTATGAAATTAATTGAAATTTGGACACAAATAATACCAGGATCCTTTATAATATAAAAAAGCAAAAGTGTATATGAGCAAAAGATTGGGGAATGATTAGTAAATTATATTTCAGCCATGTAAATGAAAAATTATAAAGTCATTTAGAACTGTGTTTCCAAAGACATTTTAATGACACAAAGAAATCCTTATGATATAATGTCAGATGAAAAAATAAAATTATAATTATAGTATGATGTCAACCGCATGTCATAAATGCATGCACTTAAGATAAATGGAGGAAAAATACAACAAAATAGTTATCCACAGTAGTGACATTTTGAGTGATTCTGATGTTTTATTCATCCTTTTTCTAGTTCCAAATTTTTATCCATGAGCATATATTACTTTTATAATTTAAAAAAATCTTATTTTAAATAGGATTAGGTGAACTCTGACTTGTATTCATAGTGAGTGCAGTGTTCACTTGGCCAGTTCAGGGCATAGGCGTCCACCTAGCTTCATATTTGTCTCTTGGAGCACTTTTATATATTCATCTGTCTATTTATTGTTTTTATTTTGAGGATGACTTGTTTTTCTATAGTCAAAGATGAGCTATGTTCTCCACATGTGCATTAAAAAGTATTAATATTCCATCAGCTTCCTGACATCTTGATCTCCTCTTATTTCATAGCTGGGCCACTTGCTGGCCATCAGCAGGCTCAGTTTCACTTCTGTCATGGGGGCCAATCCTGGCTTTAGAAGAAAGAGTTGAACAAGGCTCCATACAATATTAGGGTCTAAGCAGGAATAGTAATTGCAAAGTAAGATTATAGTTATCCTGCAAAGTCGGCTTCCCAGTTGGCTCAGTGGTAAAGAATCTACCTGCCAATGCAGGAGACATAGGTTTGATCCCTAGGTCAAGAAGATGCCCTTGAGGAGGAAATGGCAACCCATTCCAGTATTCTTGGCTGGGAAGTCCCAAGGACAGAGGAGCCTGACAGACTATAGTCCATGGGGTCAAAAAGAGGTGGACATGCCTTAGCAACTAAATAACAACATTGTCCATTGCAAACATTACATAGGTCTAGTAATTTGCCCTGATTAACCAAACATCTTTCTCTTTTGCTCCAGGCAAGGTGATGAGCACAATACCACAGGCTTTCTAGAACTGGGGCTTGGGATTCCTCTTCCCTTTTCTTTTCTCTTTTTCTATTGCAAAGTTAATTATCCATTGATAAGCTTTCCAGGTGTTGCTTACCGGTCAGATTGCCTGTTAGGGCATGGGGGAACTAAAAATTATATACCTATGCCTGCTGCTGCTGCTGCTAAGTTGCTTCAGTCGTGTCCGACTCTGTGCGACCCCATAGATGCCAGCCCACCAGGCTCCCCCGTCCCTGGGATTCTCCAGGCAAGAACACTGGAGTGAGTTACCATTTCCTTCTCCAATGCATGAAAGTGAAAAGTGAAAGTGAAGTCGCTCAGTCATGTCCAACTCTTAGCAACCCCATGGACTGTAGCCTACCAGGCTCCTCCGTCCATGGGATTTTCCAGGCAAGAGTACTGGAGTGGGTTGCCATTGCCTTCTCCATACCTATGCCTAGATGACTCTAATTTAACAATGGAGAGGGAGAGAAGAAGCCTGGAATTAGCATTTTTAAGACACCCCGGCTGACTTTAATCTACAGCCAGTGTCCAGAACCACTGGCTTATTTGTATGATTAAAGCCTGCCATGTATAATAGGATCTATCTGAATGATTAAAAGTGATGAAAATAAGCTATCTGTCCATTTCAGGTATATGTACCCAGCCCTTATTTCACTCTATGCTCCTACCGTGACTATTTTCTCTAACAGCAACCATTTCTAGGTCTTGGGCTCCAGGCTATGTATTTCCATACCTACTTGCTATCTACAAGTCTGTCCCCTGCGCCTCTCACGTCCACATATAGATGGACCAGTTGGTTCTCTCTTCTGGCCTCTCGCTAGGCTATGTTACATCAGCGACGGCACTAGCACCCATGCTGCTGTCAAGCTAGACATCTCTGATGCATCTCTGGCTCATTCATCTATCCCTAACATCAGATTCTATGGAACAGGGCTTGTAAATGTATCGGCCTCCAAAAGTCAGGCTGGAGAGAGAAATATAGGAAGGCCCTCGGAGTGACAACAGGGAAACAGATGGTACATTCTCCATCAAAATGCATTCAAAGCTCAATCTGTTAAACCCACCACAGGCCAGACTGTGAGATTGATGTCGGTTTACAATCCTTGTATGAAGCCTCTCTCCTTTGTATTTTTCTTCCACTCTCTCCTCTGCCTTCTCTGTGCCACTAATCTAATGAGACCCTTGTTGTCCCTTACCTGAGCTACTGGGACAACCTGACTTCTCTCTGTTGCCCACAGCAGTGCCTGGGTCACCAGAGCCACATCAATATTCTGTTGAGTACCCTGGAATCCTCAGACCAACCTTGGAGCTGGTTTTCACTCCCTTTACCACTTTCTAGCAGTATCATCTCAGACAACTTACCCAGCCTCTCTGTGCTTCAGTTTCCTCACCTATGAAATGGGAATAATAATTCTAGTACTTAGTCCGTCAAGTTGTCACAAAGATTAAATTAGTCCATATATATATAAAATTTAGTTTGTATATTTATTATATTTAAAGTAATATATATTAAATTAGTCCATACATATTGGTCTATATAATATATATAAACTTAGTCCAATTCCTAACATATATGTGTGTGTGTGTGCACGCATATTTGTGTGGGCTTCCCTGGTGGCTCAGAGGGTAAAGAATCTGCCCGTAGCGCAAGAGACTTAGGTCAGGAAGTGATCCAAGTCAGGATCCCGGGTCAGGAAGATCCTCTGGATCTCCTGTATTCTTGTCTGGAGAGTTCCATGGACAGAGGAGCCTGGTGAGCTACAGTTCGTGAGGTCTCAGAGAGTCAGACACACTGAACGACTAACACACACACACACACACACACACACATACATATATTTGTATGATCACTATTCTAATATTTGTATGATCACTATAATTTGTATGATTACTACAAATGTTCATACTATTATTATTATTTGTATGATCACTATTATATTATTAAATAAAGTCCAGCTCCTTCAAAAGCCTTCCAGGGTCCACTACACTCTGGGCCCTTCCTACCTTCCAGCTTGCCCTGTCAATACCTCACTCCCACATACCAGCATTTGCCACACTGGATTATTCATCCGTAATTTCCTGCCTCCTGGCCTTTTCTTACCCTTTGTTGCCTGGGATGCCCTCATCCTTATTGCTGGCTAATGAAATTCTGTGAATTCTTCAAGTCCAGCTCATAGCAAACTTACTCTTGACCCCAAACGCGATGCCCTAACTTGGAGTTGGTTTCTCCCTCCTAGGCAATGTATTTGCCCTTCATTTTTTTCCTTTAACAATTGTGCCTTATATGACAGGAGACATTTGGGGCCTCCTTCTTTTTCCTACCTCCCCTACAACCCCTATTGTCCAGAAAACTACAAGTTCCTAAAGGCTGAGTTCTTTTCTTGTTCATGTTTTAAACACACGGGATATTTTAAATGTATATTTTATGACTTTGCACTTAGCAGAGTGCCTGGTATAAAGGAAGTTTGGATAAAGTTTGTTGAAGAGAATTGTTAAATGTGTGTAGACGCTCTCATGTCCATTCCATGCTGAAACAGACACTTGATAATTATCTGGTGACTATAAATAGGGTGTGAAATTGGACACTGAGGACAAAATCCTCCTTCTGAGATCCAAGTGGTCTGACCTGGGTGCCTCCACTGATGAGAATGCTACGGATCTAATCTATCCATTGCTCTGTGTGTGTCTGTTTGGACCTTTTTGGTTGCAAGTCATGTTGAAACTTGATTCAAACTGATTTAAACAACGACGAAATTTGACACCACCTGCGAGTGAAACAGAAAGGTTCATGGAGGCTTGACTCTGGCTCAACAGTGTAACCAAAGGCCAGGTTCAGCCTATCTCTCCAATCTGTCTTCTGCAGATGGTGTTGAACCCTAAGGCTGACTGCCCCTACAAGATGGTGGCCAGCAGTTTCCAGGGAATATATGCTTCCTCATATGTCCATTGGTAGGCCTGCCATGTTGCACAACTCCAGGGTACAACACTCGTGGAACGAAATTAAGCACAATGCCAATAGTGTCCTCTGGATTTGTCCAATATAATAACCTCTGGAAGAGGGAATCTCTCCAGGTGGCTTACATAGAAGAGAGAAGAAATTTCTTCACCAGAAGCCTTCAGAAAGCATCTTGTTACATTCATAAATCCCATCTTCTCTGCCACTTAGAGACCTAGAATGGGACCATTTAGGCTGACTGTGTCAGGCTCCAAGTTTGGGAGGCCTTGAGTTAGTATTGAAACAAGAAAGATGGTCGGTGATTCAGGGAATATAGAGTTAGCTCCATCCAACCAATGATATCCATATAATATATAAATATATGTATAGATTTAATATATGCATACATGAAAGTCAAAGTGTTAATCTCTCAGTCGTGTCCAGCTCTTTGTGATCCCAAGGACTGGAGCCTGCCAGACTCCTCCATCCCTGGAATTCTCCAGGCAATTCTCCAACCCAGGAGTGGGTTGCCATTCCCTTCTGCAGGAGATTTTCCTGACCCAGGGACCAAACCTGGGTCTTCTGCATTGCAGGCAGATTCTTTACTGTTTGAGCCAAAGCTTTGGTTTACATATGCATTAAAATATGCATTGATATTACATATAAAAATTAAGACTAATTTTCACTTACTCAACATATTTGCCTGCTATATACCTGATACAATGAACACTGTTAATTATCTGCCCTCTAGGAACTAATAGTCCTTTTCTCCTTTCCTTCTCTCCTTCATTACCAAGTTGAAGTGACTGAACCCTTCTCTTACTCTTCATAATATCTCTTCAGAATCTGTTTATGGTACATACCATTCTTCCACCTTTAAGTGACTCATGGGATCACATTTAAGCCATTGACATGTTAGAGATTGAGGTGTTGTAAGAAAGTGATGCCTGTGACCCACTGGGCATTTTTCTGAGGGTGACCAAGTGTCCATCAGTCATAGAGAAGGGATTGTTCAGGATGACAGAGACCACCTTGCACCCTCAGTTGAACCATCAGAGACAGAAAGATTTCCATAACATTTTCCATTTTCCATAGCATTTCCTAAATGCTCCCAGAGCTGTTCCAGTCATTCTAGCCATGTTGCTACTCAACCTGGAAGACATATTTGGCTCCCTTTTAAATGAGTGAAGTATTTATATTGGATCCCAGACATTTTGAGGCAATTAAAACAATGGTTTTCCCATGTGTAATGATATTTCTGACCTCCAACAAAATCCACATTTCTAGTTTTACTGGAGTTAAATCTATCAGACGGGCCTGAGGAGACCAGAAGTCTGGGCTCTGTCGTTTATTAGTTATTTTACTTCGAACAAGGCACTTCACCTCTTCAGGCTTCAGCTTCCTTCGTCAACAACAGGATGCAGAAAATATTTATTGGGTGCCTGTTATGGGCCAGATTCTGTGCTGGATGCTCAGGATATGACCATAAAGGCAACTTCCTCACCTACAGAGTGAGTGGGAGGCCTAGATAACGTGAGCCTTCCTGTGGCTGCAAAGACTACAGGCTCAAGAGACGGAGACAGCAGGTATATGTCCCCAGGTTCTGCAGCAGTGACTCATCAGCAACAAGTTGTGATGAGTGTAGAGGCCACCCCCACCTGTCATAACCATCTCTCACCTCTTCCTCTCATGCTGGGACCACATGATCAGGGTGTAAACTCTATTCTGCCAGGGCCTGCAGAACTCTGACTTTAGGCAATTCATCATTTAGTTTATAGATTAGTGGGTTATAAATATCCTATCCAAAATAAGTCATATATTCTCCTTTCCTTAAAGTATATTCCCCGAAGAACAGGTGTACTTTATCTCCTCTCATATAAACATCAGAGCCTGACCCTGTAAGTTCATTTAAAAAAAGAATCCAGTGGTGGGTGGTAACATTCCTTTTGGACTCTCTGGCTGCTCGTGGAGTTGCTCTCAGAGTGATCAGTGATCATCTGGACAGCAAGGAGAAATTAATCACATTGGAAGTTTGTCTGCTGCTATAAACCAACCAAAGATAATGGTGCCTGCGGCTGTGAGGCACAGGGGAAGGAGGAATGGCGTTGGAGCCAGAGAAGCTGGATCTGTTGAAGTCTCAGTTCAGCACTAGGAGAAGGCAATGGCACCCCACTCCAGTACTCTTGCCTGGAAAATCCCATGGACGGAGGAGCCTGGTGGGCTGCAGTCCATGGGGTCGCTAAGAGTCAGACACGACTGAGCGACTTGACTTTCACTTTTCACTTTCATGCACTGGAGAAGGAAATGGCAACCCACTCCAGTGTTCTTGCCTGGAGAATCCCAGGGACGGGGGCGCCTGGTAGGCTGCCGTCTATGGGGTCGCATAGAGTCAGATGTGACTGAAGCAACTTAGCAGCAGCAGCAGCTCAGCACTTAGCAGAGAGAACTTGGTGTGTCTCTGAGCCTCAATTTTTTAAATCTGCAAATGAGTATGCCTACTTCTCACAGTTGTTACAAAGATTATGAGAGATAATGTATGTGAAATGTGCTCTACAGGTGTTAATTATCACTCTCTGTATTTCAGCACTTAAAGTACTTTTTCTTAGAATAAAGAGGAGAAAGACGCTCCAAGGACAACTAGCTGGAATCACAGTGTTTTGAATTTGGAGAGGACCTTGATGAATACCCAGTTCACAGAAGCTATTTCACAGAAACTAAATCCCAGAAAGTTTGAGTGGCTCACCAAGGATGCCATAAAAAAGTAAAGTTTTTTAAATGGGGGTTCAGCATTTCACATAACAAGAAGACTAGAGAATGGGCTATTTTAGAAACTCAACAGCATTGAGACTAACACATTTTCCCCTCATGTTGGCAAGATGGTTTCCACAGTCCCAAGCATCACCACCTCATGTGATGATATCCAAAGGGAGGAAGGTGTGTGTATGTATGTGTTGGGAAAGAATGGGGAAGGAAACTCCCATTGTACATCTTTCCTTTGCTATGAGAATGTAACTATTTCCATAGGTTCCCAGTAGACTTTCCCTCAGGGCCCACTAACCAGAACTGAGTTGTTATATGCCCACCTTTAAAACAATTATTGATAAAAATGAATGAGGATTACTGTTCTATGGTGAGATGATTCATGGTTTTTACCCTGGGACCAGCTTCCTTGAACATGTTACTGAACCATGCCTAAATAATTTTCAAAAAAGAGAAGGAAAAGTGGGAAGTAGCCATTGGACAGGCAAGACCCAAGGGGTCTTGTCAAAATAATCCCATTCTTCCTAACATTTGCTATAGGATAACTAGTGGCTCTTGTCATATAAAGGGATGACTCCATAATACCCATGATCTGGTTTCTTCTATCCACAGGCTAATTCCTTCAAGGTTTGTGATATTTTGCAATATATATTTCAGTCTATTCTTCATTGTCAAAATAAAAGGGAGTCCTAGATTAAATTCACATTAATTTCTAAATAAGCTGTGCTCAGTCACTCAGTTGTGTCTGACTCTTTGCTGTCCAATAGACTGTAACCTGCCAGTCTTCTTTGTCCATGGGATTTTCCAGGCAAGAATATTTGTGTGGGGTGCCATTTTCTACTCCAGGGGGACCTTTCTGAGCCAGGAATCAAAACTGCGTCTCTTGTGTTTCCTGAATTGGCAGGTGGATTCTTTGCCACTAATACCACCTGGGAAGTCCTCCTAAATAAGAACACAGCTAAAATATCTATTCACTGATTCCAAGCATTTTTTGTTCCTACCATGTACTAGGAACTATTCTCAGTGTTATTTACACATGGTACTGGAATAAACGTTCACCTCTTTGAAAAAGCAAAGTAAATCCTGCTTAAAATCTTAAAGAATTAGATATTTTTAAGACAATATTTATGGAAACTTGAGATTAGTAAGACCTATCATAAAGGAAAGGAATAACATCATAAAGAAAAATTTTAAGTTGCAAAAAGTTTTTAAATTCCAGTGCACCCCAAAAGATAAAGAACAAACTAAGAAAAATTATTGTAATATCTTTGAGAGGATATTATTCTTCAATATATGTAAAGTTTTATAAATTAGTAAGAAAAGGAAGACAACCCAAAAAATAGTCAAAGGACTTGAACATATAACTTATAAAATAAATGTGCATGTGTTCAGTCATGTTCAACTCCTAGAAACCCTCCAGACTTCTCTGTCCATGGATTCCCCAGGCAAGAATACTGGAGTGGGTTGCCATGCCCTCCTCCAGGGGATCTTACCAATCCAGGGATTGAACCCAGGTCTCTTGCACCTCCTGCATTGCAGGAAGGTTCTTCACTGCTGGAGCCACCTGGGAAGCCCCAAAATAAATATAAATGGTCAATAAATAGATTTAAAGTGTTCAACCTCACTAATAAAGTACATAAAGTTGTATGTTTAAGGCAATATGATATTATTTAAACTTATTAGACATGATATCAACAAGTGTTGGTATGAGTATTGCTGAAACAAGCCTTCTCATATACAGCTTGTGCAAAGAGGAACTGGTTCAGATTTTTAGAAATGCAAGTTTATGATATTCAGCAAAACCTTAATAAGGGGAATACCTTTTAACCCAGCCATTCTCCTTCTGATTATTTATCCTAAGGAAATAATCAAGGGGACATACAAAGATGTTTTGAATCAATATGCTCACCATGGTTACTTTTAATGGCAGAAACTCAGGCCGTGGATCCCAAGTACACACATCAACTTAACTGTAAATTGGTTGAACTTAGTTCTGGAGTCTATTAGAATTTTATAGATTGGGCAGCAGAAAGTCTTTTAAAATACTTTTTAGAAAGCAAGGTATTTAAATTGTTTATTCTTTCTCTTTGATAACCTCAATGACCTTTTTATGGGAAAGAATAGCCAAAAAAAAAAAAAAAGAAAGAAAAAATTACCTTCATATTCAAATTTAAAAATTGTCTTAGAAATGGTGCTGTAAATGAGATCATGTCGTGAAAATTAACCTTGCTGATAAGCTGCTGCTAAGTCACTTCAGTCGTGTCCGACTCTGTGCGACCCTGTAGACAGCAGCCCACCAGGCTCCCCCGTCCCTGGGATTCTCCAGGTAAGAACACTGGAGTGGGTTGCCATTTCCTTCTCCAATGCATGAAAGTGAAAAGTGAAAGTCAAGTCGCTCAGTCATGTCCGACTCTTCGTGACCCCTTGGACTGTAGCCTACCAGGCTCCTCCGTCCATGGGATTTTCTAGGCAAGAGTACTGGAGTGGTGTGCCATTGCCTTCTCCGAAAATTAACCTTAAAAGGTGCCATTTAAAAATATTTAAAGATGAACCTACACATGTTCCAAAGTCAAAGAGAAAAATAAAAAAAGACTTTTCACTAAAGCCATGAAAGATTTTAAATGAGAGGAAAAGTAAGCTTTGAACAGATAACTACATAGCATGATTTTCTGTTTTGTTTTATAATTATTGCTATTTACTAGTCATTAAAATTCGAAAAGTTTGGATTGCTCATTTTTAAAGTTATGGTTTATGTTACAATGTGTTGTTCATTCTTTTCATCAATAAATTTTTATTGTTTCTTCATTTAAAAAAAGGAATTAACTAGTTAATAAAGATAATTTTGAAAAGAATTCAAATTTTTGTTAATAGTTTATGACTTTCTTAGGGTATGTGATCAAAATAAGTAGACCTAATAGCTGCTACCATTTGTGTAGCGCTCACTGTGCTCTCGGCACTGTGTCTATTAACTTTGAGCGTATTAACTCACTGAATCCTCAGGGCAATCTCATGAGGTGGCACCGTCATTATACCCATTTTACAGATGAGGAAACAGAGGCACAGAGAGGTGATCAACCTCCCTGGGTATACACTAGTGGTGCCTGGCAAAGCAGTTTGACCCCAGACAGTCTAATTCCAGAAACTGGGTGCTAACAATGAGGTACAGCTGCCTCAAATGCCTACACAAGACTGGGTACCTGGCTGCCAAAGACAACTCCACAGAGCCGAAGGAGGTGTGTGCAGGCCTTCCAAACCTGTTCACGGATAAACCTGCGGGGGAAAGCTGTGAAAACACAGAGTCCGAAATCAGAATCTCCTGAGGTGGGAGCTGGGACGTGCCCCTCACCTTTTAAACTAAGTCATGAAATAATGGCTAAAGATCTTCCAGTGTTTTCTATGTGCCAAGTGCTGAGCTAACTGCCTTACATGCCCAACCTCGTTTCATATCACACAAACCACACATAGGTGATGCTGTCTACCCTCTTCCCCTTTTAGGGGTGAGGAGACAGAAGCTTTAGAGGGGTTAGGTAATGTGCCCATGATCATGCCACCCACGGTCACACTCCCACGATCACACAGCCCACGGTCACACAATCCACGGGCAGTTGGATTAGGGCTCTCTGTGCCTCCAAACTTTACCACCCCCCCCTCAAACAGGCTTCCCTGCTCAAGGGCAGGGTTCAGGGAGAAAGTACTGAATTTGGCTGCATCAAAGGACATCCCCAGGCCCCTGGTACAGGAGGCAGGCTCTAGGGAGTGTAGGGCCCACCTCACAACACAGAGAGGCTTCCCCAGACTGAGGGACCAGCAGGCGGGCTCTAGAATAGAGCACAGAGAGCACCAGCGTAGGCAGGGCCCCACAAGCCACGGAGATGACACAGAGCTGCAGAAGCAGGCTGCAAACTCCACGTGAGGGCTGATGGGCAGAGGGCATGCCCAGCCTGGACCAAGCCTCTGCAATCCAGAACCTTCTTAGACCCTCAGGACCTGCTAAGAATATCAGATGCTTTAAGATGCCCTGTTTCTCCAACACTCATGAAATCTAAATAAAAACAAAACTAAACAATAAAATTCAACCAAGCTCTATGTTGTTCGAATCCTCTCTTTTGTTCTTATCTTCATGGCTTCATGTTGAAATATCAAATGCCAATTTCCTTTCAACTGCCTTAATCATCATTATTTGCCCTGAGCCACCAGCTTTTCATCACTGCTAGGGTCCCATTCTGCCACATCTTTGCCATCAATCAAAGTTTCCTGTGGTAAATGAAGGCCAGGGTGTTTATGTGGGAAGGGGGAAATTTCCTGCCTCAGTTTAGACTGACATGTCAATATGATAAATATCAGGATAAGAAGGAGGATATGAGACAGATTCTTCCACCATCACACACACACACACAATTTTCAAAGGAATGGCTCTGAGAACCTGGAGCATAGCACAGGGATCAGACAGAGCAGAGAGAAGAGAGTATTGTCATGAAATTTTTGCAGAAACTTGTGCCCTGAACTCTCTTCCCCCACCTTCCCAGAGGGACTGGGGAGGTCCTCATGCAGGTCTTGCCTGGCGCTCTTCACAGAGCCTGGTGTGTCCCTGCACTGGGAGAGTCTGCATTGCCATGGGCTAGGGTCACGAGGAAAAGGACTTCATCAGGGGAAGCAGGAGGCTGGAGGTGGACAGCCAGCTGCCCAGGACTGATGGAGGCCAAGGCAGAACACAGATGAGGCCATGTGGGTCCAGGGAGCTGAAGTAGAGAGAGGAGCCGCATAGGGTCTCCCAGGAGGGAAAGTCTTGGCCATCCCCCAGGTCCCAAGAATCTGATTAGGAACTTCTCTCTGCCCGTCCCTCATTCCCCCACCCCACCCTTGCCCACTCCGCCACTCAGGGCCTGGGGGACTGGTCTGTGATGGGGCGGCAGAAGGAAGGAAGACAGCTGAGTCCAGAAAGACTGCAGGCTCACTGTGGAGCATCAGGGTGTGAGACGGGCCGGGACTGGGACTAGGGAGCCTTTGCAGCACTGCTGCAGGGCTTGCACTGGACAAATACCTCCTCAAGCAACAAAGTATAAAGAAACTACAAGGGACTAAAAATTGCCTGCATGTACAGTTGGGCTAAATTATGGACAAGATACAAAAAGCCCAAAAGCCCAACTGCTACTTCTGAGGGGCCAGGAACGAAAACAGGATGTTGAAGGTAGAAGCAGGGTACTGGGCATGTCCCCTGCATTCAACACCATCGAAGGGGTGGGCAGACCACCTAAGCCACCCCTCCAGCCTGACCCCTGGATGCTCCCCTACCCTCACCCCATGTAAGGAGCCAACTCACCCCCCTCAAGGTTTCTTGTTTTTGTTCCCCACTGCTGTAGCAGGAGCCCAGATAAAGCTGTGTCTAAATTTCTTGCACAGCCTCTTATCAAATTCTATTGATTGAGGAAGACCAAGAGCCCTAGAGAAGGGGAGAGTTGCTGCCAGGTCTAGTATAGAATATCACCAGTGTAGGCTTTCTGTCTTCTGATTCAAGACTACATGACTTAAAGGAACTCAAGGCTGTCATTATGGAATGAGCATAAAAGTCACAGGCTTGCCTGATTCTCATCTGGGTTAAGGGAACATTATCACCACCATCCCAAATAAAGTTTAAAGGCACCAAGGGAAGCAAAAGAAAAGTTGCATCTTGAATATATCATGAGTTGTGCTGGTTCAGTTTACTGCTCACTCTAACATTTATCTGGCACCTACACTATGCTAGGAGAATCATTTGCTGTTTTCCTTAAAGCTGAAAGCAGTCCTTTTAGGAAGAGACAGAAACCTCCTAAGGCTTCCCAGGTGGTGAAGAATGGCTCATTGGTGAAGAATCTGCCTCCCAATGCAAGAGATGTGGGTTTGATCCCTGGGTTGGGAAGACACCCTGGAGAAGAAAATGGCAACCCATTCCAGTGTTCTTGCCTGGAAAATCCCATGGACAGAGGAACTTGGCAGTCTATAGTCCATGGGGTCACCAAAGAGATGGACACAACTGAGCAACTAAACAAACAAACAAATAAACCTCCTTACTCATCTTTACAGCAACACAAAGAAGCTCGGAAAAAAATGAAAATAAAAATGTTAGTCTCTCAGTTTTTCCAGTAGTCATGTATGTGAGAGCTGGACAATAAAAAAAAGCTGAGTGCCAAAGAATTGATGCTTTCGAGTTGTAGTGCTGAAGAAGACTCCTGAGAGTCCGTTGGACTGCAAGGAGATCAAACCAGTCAATCCTAAAGGAAATCAACCCTGAATATTCATTGGAAGGATTGATGCTGAAGCTGAAGCTCCAATACTTTGGCCACCTGATTCAAAGAACTGACTCATTGGAAAAGACCCTGATGCTGGGAAAGACTGAAGGCAACAGGAGAAGGGGACGACAGAGGATGAGATGGCTGGATGGCATCACTGACTCAATGGACTCCAGGAGATGGTGAATGACAGGGAAGCCTGGCATGCTGCAGTCCATAGAGTTGCAACGAGTCGGACTGAACAACAGTCTCCCAGTCATGTTCGACTCTTTGCAACCCCATGGACTATAGCCTGCCAGTCTCCTCTGTCCATGAGATTTCCCAGGCAAGAACACTGCAGTGGATAGCCATTCCTTTCCCCTGGGGATCTTCCTCAACCAGGGATCGAATTGCAATCTGCATTGCAGATTTACTGTTTGTGCCACCAGGGAAGCCCCAAAGCTCAGAGAGGGTGAGTGATTGGCTGAGCTGAATTCTGAGCCCAGTTGTGTTATCTTCACTACAAATGCCACGTTTCCCCAGGGGTGGGAGTGCCCACATCCTCCAGCAGAAAGATTTCCATGTGGGTGGACATGCTAATAATTTGCTCTCTGTTAGGATTGCAGAGACAAGAGTTGCCGTTCATGTATTCAGACAGCGACGGACATTCCTGGGAGATCATCTGATTTGAATTGTCTTTCAGGCAGCAGCGGGAGATGCTGGACCCATTCATGCTCTCCTGCCTGACTCATCCTGGCACAGTGGTACACAGGCTCTTCTCCTGCCTCCCGTCATGGTTAACGGATACCAGTCTCATCCCCATTGACACCATGCTGGTGACTATATAGACTGTGCAAGCCACAAATACAGCCAGAAGATAGATAGATAAAGCAGGGGGCCTTAATCAGCAGACAGACAAGAAAAGGTAGAGAAAGTTTAGAATTGAACAAAAAAGTTGCTATTTAAAACTCCTGTGAAACATAAGCTGTGATAGGAGTAGGGTAAAAAGGGTCAGAGTTTGAAACAGAAAAATTGTGTTTTCATCAATCTTAACCTAATGTGTCAGGAAACTGGATAAGTGATATTAAAAAAAAAAAAAAAAACAACTTTTCATAAAGTCTCAATAAATCAGGTCCAAACTGGCTTGTAAATTTCCAGGCAATCCACGTGTCACTCCCCACTCTGGCTCCCTGCAACCCCTACCTACACCCCACACCCCACCTCTGGAAACCACATAAACATATCAACAGAAGCAGGTTCCTCTCAAGGACAGGCTGCTGCATTCTTCAGATTACTAAACCGGCATAAAAAGCCACCGTTGTCTTGGCAAGACTTCCATGCCACCGAATCTCCTACAGAATCACCCAGTTCAGGCCAGAAGGGGCTCCCAGCCAGCCATGGGGAGGTAACTGCACCAGTGCAATGGGGCAGGGGGGGGTTGGGGGAAGGTCACTCATTTATCTTAGTGAGGTGCTAACTTTGAAGCACATTGAAGGCTACTTAAATGTTAACATTTCCAAAGGGAAAGCACAAACATCCAGCTTTCAAGCCATCAAATTTTTCTTTTAAGAGATAACCACCTCTGACTCAGAAGACAAATATTAAAAATAAAAATACCCAATCCAAACAAAAACCAGACCAGCTCTCCACCAACGGTACGATCTTGGTGGTCTCCAGGTAAAAGAAAAATATCAATAGTATGTGCCTGTGTGTGTGGATATGTGTCTAAGTTCAGTCCAACACAGGTTTTCTTTTCTTTTTTTAAACAGTTTCCTTTTCCCCACCTTTCAAAGGTTAGCTAAGTTATACAAGTCCATCTAACCAAAGAAAATCCCATTCATGAGCGATTAAACATGGTCTTTTGAAAGATAAACAGAAAAATATATTTCATTAGCATGAAGCAAAAAGAGAACAAAAATACAACAATTCTTCATTCAACCCTTGATTCAATAAGGGGGAAATTGTCTTAAAGAATTGAAACATGAGGTTTAAGTCAGAGCGCCATTACCTGTTTTAAAAATTATTTGTTCCTCTTTCCGTGCAAAAAGAGAAAAAGAGAGAAAGTTGCAGGAGAATGTTATGCATTCAAAAGTGAGACCTTAGTTGTTAAAGCCAGAGTATAAACTTAAAACTGCAAGCTCCAAAGCCCGGGTTTTGCCTTTTCCTCCTGCCAAGTTCTCTTCATCAGAAACTACTTTTATCTCTCACTAGTGTGATTACCCGGAGAAGGCAATGGCACCCCACTCCAGTACTCTTGCCTGGAAAATCCCATGGACAGGGGAGACTGGTGGGCTGCAGTCCATGGGGTCGCTAAGAGTCGGGCACGACTGAGAGACTTCACTTTCACTTTTCACTTTCATGCATTGGAGAAGGAAATGGCAAACCACTCCAGTGTTCTTGCCTGGAGAATCCCAGGGATGGGGGAGCCTGGTGGGCTGCTGTCTATGGGGTCGCACAGAGTCGGACATGACTGAAGCGACTTAGCAGCAGCAGCAGCAGTGGATTACCTGTCTACTTTCAGTCAAGTGACTCATTCACAGGGAGAGAGCTGCACCCAGATAACTTCTCCAGTGAGAATGTTCTCACTGCCCCTGGAGGGATGCCTTTCATGTCAGCTACAAAAAATCAGCTGCACCTTTCTGGTTTGACCAGGACAAATCTTGGAAGAAAGAGACTAGTACTACACTGTCATTCCAATTCCTCTTCCATCCTCTTCCAGAAGATGATACAGGATTTAGATGTTGAAAAAAATGAGGCAAACTTTCTATTCTAAGTGGGTTTATTAGCCTAATTAAGCATCTTGGGCGACAGAGGACGAGATGGTTGGATGGCATCATCAACTCAATGGACATGAGTTTCCGTAAACTCTGGGAGATGGTGAAGGACTGGGAAACCTGGCATGCTGCTGTCCATGGGGTCACGCGAGTCAAACAAGACTTGGTGATTAAACAACAGCAAGCGTCTTGGGCTTTCCTCCTCTACCTCCACTACTAGTCAGAAAACTGAAAAGGGGAGGGAAGACCCCTGCAGAAGATGTGCTACCATCTCAGAAGGCTTGAGGCTGAAACGGTTCCTGATTTTGTATATGGGGACACAGCACGTGTGGATATTAGAAAAGGTTCTAGTGCAACTTTGCTGAGTGTACAACTTCAGCATTGTAGAATCAAAGCAAAACATAAAGTCTGGGTTATTTTTTTCTCCTTTCAATATACATCCTCGTCCAGACAAAATTCTGTCTTGATACCATGTGTTTGTCTCCTGAGACCATCTGAGGAAGAAAAAACTCACCTAGCCAAACAAACAAAAACCAACCAACTCTGGTTTTTATATAATTTTCAAATGCTAAAGTCATACATAATGGCATCCACTATGGTTTTAAATCTGTTTGTCTGCTTTCTCCCACTCATCTGTCCCCACCCACCCCGACCTGAAGCCTCTCTTACTTGTTTCCCTTTTGCCCTTCTTTGCCTTTCGGCCAGAGGCATGAACTTTGTATTGGAAATTTTGGGCCAGGTGTGAGGTATTTAGATTAACCTTGGCAAAGATAGCAAAGATTAAGAAAAATATAAGTTGGCAGAAGACATTGCAGTAGATGTTTCCCCAGGAACAGGATTAACAAAGAAAAATAAAAGAAAAAGATGTTACATCCGGCCTATTTCAAAGACATGAGAAAACACATGGATTGTATAAAGTAAGAGTAAGCGCCAAGTTGGCTCAATTCATAAAGAATTAAGGAGGCAGCAATAAAAAATGCGAGACCATAAATACAGCCATAGCCTTCCTTTATTTTGCAACCTTCACCTCCCGCAAACTCCATACATGCCTTATATAAACTTTATTTGAATATTTTTCTTGGGACTTTCTTTTTACTCCCTGCCGACAGCCTCCCAGTTCTTTGACACTCACAATTCCAGTCTTTGCATCACCCAACATGGCCCATTTCCATACTAGTTTTTTTCATCACTCAGAATGTCTCCATCCCCAAGATCACCAGCTCTGGAGTTCTCCTCGCACACCACCATCTCTTTGTCTTCCATCTTTCTTTCTTATTCCTCCTGAGCCGAACCTCCCCCAACCCAAGCCCCTTTCTACTATTCTCATCCTTTAGCCCCGCTGGTTTCAGTTCTATCCCCCTCCAGCCCAAACTTCAGATCCCTTAGTTCAATGATGCTCTGGCTAGACTGTCTTATCTGGGGAATCCCCAGGCTCTTCATTCTCCATTTTCCTCCAAGAGAAGCTGAATCTCATTGGAAAAGCAATCTATCACAAATGCCCACTATTTTACTCCCAAGTTCTCTTTCTTGTGCCCAGGAACCTTCTTTTTGAAGTATTTCCAAGGGTATTTAAGACATCATTATGTTCTTTCTATGTATCCCAGTTCTTTTGCAATTATCTCTCTCTCTCTCTTTTTTTTTTTTTTTTTTGGCCCAGCATATGGAATCTTAGTTCTCTGACTAGGGATTGAACCCACGCCCCCTACAGCAGAAGTGCAGAGTCTTAACCATAGGATCACGAGGGAAGTCCCTGCAATTATTTTTGATGCCTAAGCCCACATCTTTCTTCTTCACCTATTCTTCTAAAGAGGTATCATGTCCTGCTGACTCTATCTCCACAATAATGGTTAAATTGGCCTCTTCCTCTTGGTTTCAGTTCCTATTCCAGTTCATGCCCCCATAATCTCTGCTTGCAACTCTCCACCAAATCCACCCTGCTCACCCAACTCTGAGCCTCCACTTTCCAATCATTCAATCCTGCAATCATTTCAATCCCATGATGAAGCCTCTAGGGTCCCCCTGTTAGACACTACCTAAAATATAATGAACCCCACAGCCCAGCACAAATCCATCTACCACACAGCTCCAACTTGTTTTTCCAGCCCCAGCCCTCGCTATCCCACCATTCTTGAACAAAACTGGGAAAAGACACATTATTTTCACACTTCTGTACCTTCTGTACCATCCACCCCTATTTGTCTTTCAAGCTTCCGCCATCTTTCCAGGCTCCTCTCAAATGCCTTCTCTTCCATGAAGCCAGTGATCTTTCGTCCCTTTGGACTCCACTAAGAGTGACCTCACCTCATTCTGTCTTGGAGTTTACTTCTATCCTTGTTTATGTTGGATGCCTCCTGATAAGACTTCTTCTTCTTATTTTTTTAGCTTTGTATTCCTACAGGGTTTGTAAAGTGTCTTGCATAATATAGGAGCCAAATAAGTATTTGTGCAAAGTTAAAAGAGAAATCAAGCAGCTGGATCTGCCCCTTCAAGTCTCTGCTCTTATTTGGGGTGGGGAGGTCCAGTGACAGTCCCTTTACTTTTCTGGGTTTTACTTGGTAAAGAAGAGCTTTTATCTTGAAGGTCTTTAAACTAATAGTCTAACTCAAATGCAATATATTTCTTCTGCTAGTGGAATAAATTTTGGAAAAACAATGCTATTTCCATAAGAAAAATTGCCCCAAATAGGAAGTTCTAGGGACTTCCAATTGTACCCTTGCCACCGTCAGGGCTAACTGTATATAATCGTATTTAATGGGGAAAGGGCTGGGGAGCTGGGTTGGGATTCTAGTGCTGTCTGACATTGTCTGACCCACCCTCTCGCCCCTCACATTTTTATGTGCAGATATTTAGACTGCATGTTGTTTCCCCAAGACTTAAAATGAATTCCACAGAGTCCTCCTTTCAAAGTCTTATTGGGTCTGGTGAGAAATGATGACGGGATCAGGGTCTGCCATTATTTATTGTTTAATTTAATTTCCTGAGTCCGGTCTCACCTCTCCCTGCTCTCACCTCTTCCTACGCCCAGTCCAGGGTTAAATGGTGACCCCTTGTTCTGAAAGTCGCATTGTAATTTATTTACTTATTTAAGTTATTTATTTATTGGTTTTAGGTAGCTCCTACTACAAAAGACCATACTTAGGCTCTTCTATTCTGCTAACTCAAGGAAACATGTTTTGCTTTGTCCTTTTCATAAACCACACAGCAACTGAGAGCATGCTGCTGCTGCTGCTGCTGCTAAGTCGCTTCAGTCGTATCCCACTCTGTGCGACCCCATAGACGGCAGCCCACCAGGCTCCCATGTCCCTGGGATTCTCCAGGCAAGAACACTGGAGTGGGTTGCCATTTCCTTCTCCAATGCATGAAAGTGAAAAGTGAAAGTGAAGTTGCTCAGTTGTATCCGACTCCTAGCGACCCCATGGACTGCAGCCTACCAGGCCCCTCCATCCATGGGATTTTCCAGGCAAGAGTACTGGAGTGGGTTGCCATTGAAAGAACACTTTTTGACTCTTGGAGACAATACTGAACATTATGACACGCTGATGAGTTTGGAGGATGAATGATACTATATTAAGTATTATTGTTATGTATGTTATAAACAGATTAATATGTCATAGTAACACTACAACATTCACCGAAGAACAGGAAGGAAGTAGGAAAAGTAAGACTCTCTGAGAAAGTCACAGGAGCGCCTTGTGGCCCTTGGTCATGAACTTGAGAACTGGACAGCACTATTTCCATTAGTTTACTTTCCAACTCACGCTCATTTAATCCAGGTGGCATCCTGATGAAACCAGCAGAGACGGTGTTACTATCCCCACTGAGCAGATGAGAGGACTGAGTCCCATGCTGCTTGTCCACGGGCACACTGGGGAGTCAGAGTCACGGGCCAGGAGTCCTGGGTTCTGGTCCCATCATCTTGCCATCATCTTGCACTGCCCTAGTAAAGCACTAGGAAAACATTAATTCCAAAGCCTGGGTTTTCAAAATGAGAGAAAGAAGTCACAGACAAGGCCCCCCAGCTAGTTGGGCAGAGAATGGGAGAAAGCCAGGCCTTGTGAATCCCCAGCCGCAAACTCTCTCTGCTCACTAAAAAGGAATAAATTACATAAAAACTAAACGGTTCTGAGACAGTATTAATCGTGCCACAGTCCACATAAGTATTTAAACTGTGAGAAATCATCATGATGCCCGAGAAGGCAACAGGGCTACTTGAACAATTAAGAAAATAATACTGAACTACGAGTATGTGCTTACAGCTGCATACCAATCAAATGTACAGTAAAGTTAACTCGGCAAATTTAGTGATTTTATATATCATGCAATATACATGATGATCTGTATGACATACTGTCAAATCTAGTGAGTCTGTATGTAATTATATAACCTAAAATTACATATATCAACTTAGTGATTAGATATATATTTGATGATATATCATATATATTATATATGGGCTTCCCTGGTGGCTCAGACAGTAAAGAATCTGCCTGCAATGTGGGAGACCCAGGTTCAATTCCTGAGTCAGGAAGATCCCCTGGAGAAGGAAATGGCAAGCCACACCAATATTCTTGCCTGGAGAATTCCATAGACAGAAGAGCCTGGTGGGCTACACAGTTCATGGGGTCGCAAAGAGTTGAACATGGCTGAGCGACTGACACACACACATATATTATATGTAATCACACACATTCTGTTGGGCAGATGAAAATTAAGCAAAAATAGAAAGTAGGTCACTTGACGGCTTCAATAGCATCATACAATCTGAAGTAAACTTTTTCAATCCTTTTAAGTCTTCTGGCGTCTGTTTTCAGCATCAGTGACATCAGTTTGCCCTGCTAACCTGCAGTCTTTATTTTGATATCTCACGCTCTGTTTTCCCTTCATCTAGCACTATGGCCACCCTGATGTACTACTTTCTCCTTCATCCCCAACACATGTACGCACACACACACACACACACACGCACGAGTGTGAATGTTTGCCTTTGCTCTTGCTATTTCTTCTACTTAGAATACTTCCACTTGTTTTTGCACTCTGGCTAAATATAAATATCACTTCTAAGTCTCCAGCTTGCCTCCACTCCCAATTAGAATAACACCTTTCCTTATTGAGACACTGACATAAATGAATCTCAAAATAATTACACTGAGTGAAACAAAACAAAAAAAGGATATGCTGTATGGAGGACAGTGAAAAAGTTGGCTTAAAACTCAACACTCGGAAAACAAGATCATAGCATCCAGTCCCATCACTTCATGGCAAATAGATGGGGAAACAGTGGAAACAGTGTCAGACTTTATTTTTTTGGGCTCCAAAATCACTGCAGATGGTGACTGCAGCCATGAAATTAAAAGACACTTGCTCCTTGGAAGAAAAGCTATGACCAACCTAGACAGCATATTAAAAAGCAGAGACATTACTTTGCCGACAAAAGTCTGTCCAGTCAAAGCTATGGTTTTTCCAGTAGTCATGTATGGATGTGAGAGTTGGACTATAAGGAAAGTGCTGAAGAACTGATGCTTTTAAACTGTGGTGTTAGAAAAAACTCTTCAAAGTTCCTTGGACTGCAAGAAAATCAAACTAGTGAATCCTAAAGGAAATCAGTCCTGAATATTCATTGGAAAGTCTGCTGCTGAAGCTGAAACTCCAATACTTTGGCCACCTGATGCGAAGAACTGACTCATTGGAAAAGACCCTAATGCTGGGCAGGAGGAGAAGGGGATGACAGAGGATGAGATAGTTGTATGGCATCACCAGCTCAATGGACATGAGTTTGAGCAAGCTCCAGGAGTTGGTGAAGGACAGGGAAGCCTGGCAGGCTGCAGTCTGTGGTGTCGCAAAGAATCAGACACGACCGAGTGACTGAACTGAACTGAGTATGACTCCATTAAATTCTAGAAAATGTAAAATAATTTATAGTGATAGAAAGCAGATCATTGGTTTCCTGGGGACAGTAGAACAGCAGTACAGGTGGGGTAAGGACAGGAAAAAGGGAGGGATTACCAAGAAGTACGAGAAAACTGGGGGATGATCATATATAGTATGTTGATTTTGTTGATGGTTTCATAAGTGTCTAAATGGCTAAAATTATCAGTGTGTACACTTCGTATGTACAGTTCATTCTACATCAATTATATCTCAGTAAAACTGCTGAAAATTTTAAAGAATGCCTTTCCTGTGTATTCTTTCCATATGTTCTGTGCATATCTCTATCTTACTGCTCACTGTATTTCAAGCATGTTACCCATTTACATCCTCTGTTCAGTTAACCAGAATGAAATAAGTTAAGGATTTACTAGTCCTTGGTGATAACGAGTTGGTGATTAATATTGGGGCACCAGTATTATATATAATAATAGACTGTCATTGGTGGTAACTGGCACCAACAACACCTCTTGGAGAAAACTACTTAGCTTAGCTAGTTGATGTATTTAAGAGCTCTATTCTTCTCCAGAGGCTCAGCTGTAAAGAATCAGCCTGCAATGCAGGAGACACAGGTTCAGTCCCTGTGTCGGGAAGATCTCCTGGAGAAGGAAATGGCAACACGCTCCATTATGCTTGCCTGGGAAATCCCATGGACAGAGGAGCCTGGTGGGCTACAGTCCATGGGGTTGCAAAGAGTCAGACACGAATGAGCAACTAAACAACAGCAAACAACATTCAGCATCCTTCATCTTTGTCATATCTCCAACTTTGTACAATTCTCCCCCTTTTTATTTTTCCTTACATTTTCATCATGAATTATGCCACCGCTCCTAACCCTTGGTAGGATACTTTCAGTCCCATAATCTAAGAATCTACGACAACAGTAAGACGTTTTTAAGTCAAAATTTGTAGTCATTTAAGATGTCTCTAATAGTGATTTGGTGAATAAGATCTGTTTTCACTTATGAAATTGAAAGCCAAGTATTTGACTTGCCAGGCTCAATGTTTGTGTTGAAACACTTAGTGCATTGTGATGCACTTAATAAAAATTACGTAAATAGATTCAGATAATGCCTTATTTCAGATTCAGAGTTGATAACTTCCAACAAGTACTTTTTAAAAGAATAAATGAAATGAACATTGTTAACTATCTGAAAAACCTCAAAGATTATTAGTTGTCTTTTCTCCTGCCTCTGTTTTGAATAAACCTTCCCAAACATTTTATCCATTGTGGGCATTTTTCAAAGAACTATGATTCTGACCCAATGCTGGGGGGAAAAAAGACCCTCATGGTTGGAAATATTGAAGGCAGAAGAAGAGGGTGACAGAGGATGAGATGTTTGGACGGATGGCATCACCAGTTCTGTGGACACGAACTTGGACAAACTCCGGGAGATGATGAGGGACAGCACTAGCGTGCTGCAGTGCGCAGGGTCACAAAGTCGGACACAACTTGGTGACTGAAACACAACGTGATTCTGACACGATTTCTCCTCTTCTACTGCTTGGATCCTGCTGCTGCCAGCCCTGCCACGCCTGCTAAGCTCTCTGCAGGTCACTTTCCGCATCTCTAGTGCCTACAGACGTGTGACCACTGTCGCCCATGCTTGTGTCTACTGGGCTCGATGTCTCTCGCCTCCCTGTGTACCGCCCTACAGACCTTCTAGATCTGGATCAGGGCACTGCCGCCTCTCCTGTTGGGTACTTCTGCTCCACCAGTGCTGACACATTGAGGTTCTGGAGGTGATGAGTTTCTGCTGTGGTGTGGTGGGCAACATTGCCCTCTCCATATCATGTGGCTTTGCCCACTTCCCTGGTGGCTCAGATGGTAAAGCGTCTGCCTGCAATACGGGAGACCCAGGTTCAATCCCTGGGTTGGGAAGATCTTCTGGAGAAGGAAATGGCAACCCACTCCAGTATTCCTGCCTGGAGAATCCCAGGGACAGAGGAGCCTGGTAGGCTACAGTCCATGGGATTGCAAAGAGTCGGACACGACTGAGCCACTTCGCTTCACTTCACTTCTCCAAGTTTTGATTCCCAGCCTCCTCTGTCCCCAGGACTTAACACATGATTTCTTAGAGGGACTGGCTTCGTACTGGCTTCTTTCTGCCTCACTCTTCCTTTAGGAAAAATTGTCTCCAGGGACTTCCCCGGCCATCCAGTGGTTAAGACTCTGTGCTCTCAATGCAGAGGGCATACGTTTGATCCTTGTTTGAGGACCAAGGATCCCACAGGCGTGGCATGTCCAAAAATAAATAAATAAAATAATGAGCTGTCTTCCACTGGAAATCAGGTTCCACCATCAGCTAAGATATGTTGATCAAAGAGTAAAAGCTCAAGTTTCAAATCACTGTCAATTGAATTTTTTGTTTTTAAAAAAGTGTCTCCATTCCTTGTGCACATAGATTTCTACAAATGTGCCCTTAAAGGCGTGGTTTGAGGCATGTGAATCTGGAACCTACCTTAGGCTCCATCTAGGACAAGAGATGCTACATGCATTTTTTGTACAAAATTGTGTCCAGTTACAAAAATAAATGTGAGCATTCAGTTTTTCATTACAAGCATTGTCTTAAATTTATCACATTACAAGCAGATTCTCAGAATATGTATTTGGCTTTTATTAAGATTCCCCTCCAAAAGGACAGTTTCCTATGAAATACGACTTCTAAAAGACCTATAAAACTAGAATACTTTTAAAACATTTGAGCATGTGGTTCTGGAAGAAAAGCAAGAGAAGCTGGCATGGAAAATCTGAACATTTGCAGGATTTGATCCAGATGATCTCAACTATTAAGAGAATTATTTAATGGCCATTCTCATGTACTTGTTTTGTCACTTTCTATTCAGCTCGGATCTGAATACACTAGCTTTTCTGTCTTTGATTATGAACAGAGCACTACTGGAAAATTGGGACCATGGAAAAGAGTAACAGTGGTGATTGAATGAGTGGCAACAAAGACTATAAAAGGAAACATTTAAGGAAATAAATGTCTATATTTACATGAAATATATTTAGCATAAACTCACATCTGAAATGTATATATGTGCATATATAGAATAGCTACTGATAAACAGATATTTCACTTTTCCACATGACATTTATTATGTTGTTCTGTGAAAGACTAGATGTCAGATGATAGAAGCGACTGGAACAAACCATTTCATCTGTTCTCCTCCATCTAGGTAGGTCCTCTGCACTATGCATAAATTCTTAGATGAGGCACTTACACAATTCTCCAGCTGGGCAAATTGCTGGCATAACCACACAAATTATCAACTTCCTCTATACTTATCCTTACCCATTAGCATCTCCTTGGTGCCCTGGGACAGGCATAATTAAAGCTAGGTATATTTCACATTTTTCTTTTTTTAATTAAAAATATTTATTTATTTTATTTCATGTTTTTCAATCAATAAACATTTATTAACATACTCTGTGTAAATTATCAGGCTTGATGCTTGGGGGAAATTTGTAGAAACTAGCAATACCTTGTGGTTTGGTGGTTTAGTTGCTAAGTTGTGTCTGACTTTGCAACCCCATGGACTGTAGCCCACCAGGCTCCTCTGTCCATGGGATTTTCCAGGCAGGAATACTGGAGTGGGTTGCTATTTCCTTTTGCAGGGGATCTTCCTGACCCAAGGATTGCAACTGCATCTCTTACATCTCCTGTACTGCAGGCAGAATCTTTACTTCTGAGCCACCTGTATGTATGTGTATATATATATATATATATATATATATATATATATAGAGAGAGAGAGAGAGAGAGAGAGAGATCCAAGATTGAGGGTATCCTCCCTAGGATAGAATACATTCCTCAACTGAGTGAAGAAAGCCTTTGCACATTTAATAAAGTAAAAGTTGCTCAATTGTGTCCAACACTTTGTGACCCCATGGATTATACAGTCCATGGAATTCTCCAGGCCAGAATACTGGAGTGGATAGCCTTTACTTTCTTCAGGGGATCTTCCCAACCCAGGGTTGAACCCAGGTCTTCTGCATTGCAGGTGGATTCTTTACCAGCTGAGCCACAAGGGAAGCCCATTTAATAAGCATTTAACACATTTAGAAATGACTGCTGAGCCCTGATACTTCTGCACAGTACCTCAGCTGAGCTCTGTTGTGTCCTGTCGTGCCTGCAGAAAAAGTGAAAACAGCATCAAAATCCTAACCCTCAAACGTTGCGTCTCAGGGAAAAAACAGTGTCAGAAGGGAAGAAAGACAAGAAGACATCTACACTACATCAGGCAAACGCTTCCCTGGTGGCTCAGATGGGAAAGAACCTACCTTCAGTGCAGGAGACCTGGGTTCAGTCCCTGGGTTGGGAAGATCCCCTGGAGAAGGGAATGGCTACCCACTCCAGTATTCTTGCCTGGAGAATTCCATGGACAGAGGAACCTGGTGGGTTACAGTCCATGGTGTCGCAAAAAGTCAGACCTGACTGAGCAATTAACACTTTCAGACAAAGAGAACAGTTGAGCAAAATGAAAATTAGTCCCTGGCAACCATCCACATAAATACACACATAAACACATTCAGACACACACACACACACACACACACACACACACGTCAATAATGCAAAAGATAGAAACCAACTTAGATGCAAAAACAAAAATCAGAAGGAAATTCTTCACAAGTGTTCTGAGCTACAGAAAACGTAGTGAGAAGATAAATTCAATAAACAAGAGCCCGTAGTGAAAATGATCAAACAATAAAATGAAAGTTCCCTGGTTGTCTAGTAGATAGGATTCAGCCCTCATTCACAAGAGGATGAAATAAACAGGAAAGTTACAGAAGTAAGAGAATAAATTGAAGGAAAAAATAGCAGCATCTATGATTACATTTGAGACTACAAGAAATACACTAGAAAGTGTTAGTCTGACTAACTTTGCAACCCCAGGGATTGTAGTCTGCCAGGCTCCTTGGTCCATGGAATTCTTCAGGCTAGACCAACTTAAAAATAAACTTAATGGTATGTAGGAAAGTGATTACAAATGCACAAAATAAATAGCAAAAAACCAAAGGCAATAAAAAGAAGCTAATTGATATAGAGAACAAAATTAATACAACATAAGAATACTGTTTCTGAAAGAATTTAAATATGAGTTAGAGAAAGTATTAAATGATCTAATACAAGCAAACTGTACTCAAATAAAAAAAAATCAACCTCTCTTCAATATATGGAAGTCAATCAATGTGATACACTATATTAACAAATTGAAAGAAAAAAACCATATGATCTTCTCAATAGATGCAGAAAAAGCCTTCGACAAAATTCAGCACCCATTTATGATTAAAAGTCTTCAGAAAATGGGCACAGAAGGAACCTACCTCAACATAGTAAAGGTCATATATGATAAGCCTACAGCAAACATTATTCTCAATAATGAAAAACTGAAAGCATTCTCCCTAAGATCAGGAGCAAGACAAGGGTGTCCACTTTCAGCACTATTATTCAACATAGTTCTGGAAATTCTAGCTACAACAATCAGAGAAGAAAAAGAAATAGAAGGAAACCAGATTGGAAAAGAAAAAGTAAAGCACTCGCTGTTTGCAGATGACATGATATTGTACATAGAGAACCCTAAAGATAGTATAAAAAATTACTAGAGCTAATCAGTGAATTTAGCAAAGTTGCAGGATACAAAATCAATACACAGAAATCACTTGTATTTCTATACACTAACAATAAAAAATCAGAAGAGCAATTAAGGAATCAATCCCATTTACCACTGCAACAAAAGGAATTAGATATCTAGGAATAAACTTACCGAAGGAGACAAAAGAACTGTATACAGAAAATTGTAAGACACTAATGAAAGAAATCACAGATGACATAAACAGATGGAAAGATATTCCATGGTCTTGGGAAGGAAGAATCAATATTGTGAAAATGACTATACCACCAAATGCAATCTACAGATTTAATGCAATCCCTATCCAGTTACCAATGACATTTTTCACAGAATTAGAATAAAAAATTTCACAATTCAAATGGAAACACAAAACACCAAATAGCAAAAGCCATCTTGAGAAAGAAGAATGGAGCTGGAGGAATGAAGCTTCCTGACTTCAGGTTATACTACAAAGCTACAGTCATCAAGACAGTATGGTACTGGCACAAAAACAGAAATGTAGACTAATGCAACAAGATAGAAAGCCCAGAAATAAACCCATGCACCTCTGGGTAACTTATCTTTGACAAAGGAGGCAAGAATATACAATGGGGCAAAGACAGCCTCTTCAATAAATGGTGTTGGGAAAACTGGACAGTACATGTAAAAGGACAAAATTAGAATACTTCCTAACACCACACAGAAAGATAAACTCAAAATGGATTAAATACCTAAATGTAAGACCAGAAACTATAAAACTCTTAGAGGAAAACATAAGCAGAACACTCGATGACATAAATCAAAGCAAGATCCTCTATGACTCACCTCCTAGAGTAACAGAAATAAAAACAGAAGTAAACAAGTGGGACTGGATTAAACTTAAAAGCTTTTGCACAGCAGAGGAAACTATAAGCAAGGTGAAAAGACAGCCCTCAGAACGGGAGAAAATAATAGCAGATGAAACAACTGACAAAGGATTAATTTCCAAAATATACAAGCAGTTCATACAACTCAATGCCAGAAAAACAAACAACCCAATCAAAAAGTGGGGGAAAGACCTAAGCAGACATTTCTCCAAAGAAGACATATAGATAGCTAACAAACACATGAAAAGATGCTCAGCATCGCTCATTATTAGAGAAATGCAAATCAAAACCACAATGAGATATCACCTCACAGTGTTCAGAATGGCCACCATCAAAGTCTACAAACAATAAATGCTGGAAAGGGTGTGGAGGAAAGGGAACACTCTTGCACTGTTGGCGGGAATGTAAATTGATACAGCCACTATGGAAGACGGTATGGAGATTCCTTAAGAAACTAGGAATAAAACCACCACATGACCCAGCAATCCCTCTCCTAAGCAGATACCCTGAGGAAACCAAAACTGAAAAAGACACGTATATCCTATTTTTCATTGCAGTGCTATTTACAATAGCTAGAATATGGAAGCAACCTAGATGTCCATCAACAGATGAATGGATAAAGAAGTTGTGGTACATATACACAATGGAATATTACTCAGCCATAAAAGGGATGCATTTGAGTCGGTTCTGATGAGGTGGATGAACATAGAACCTATTATACAGAGTGAAGTGAGTCAGAAAGAGAAAGATAAATATCATATTCTAACTCACATATATGGAATCTAAAAAATGGTACCGAAGAATTTATTTACAGGGCAGCAATGGAGAAACAGACATAGAGAATAGACTTATGGACATGGGGAGAGGGGAGGAGAGGGTGAGATGTATGGAAACAGTAACATGGAAACTTACAGTACCGTGTGTAAAATAGATCACTAATGGGAATTTGCTGTATGGCTCAGGAAACTCAAACAGGGGTTCTGTATCAACCTAGAGGGGTGGGTTGGGAAGGGGAGATGGCAGGGAGGTTCAAAAGGGAGGGCATATATGTATACCTATGGCTGATTCATGTTGAGGTTTGACAGAAAACAGCAAAATTCTGTAAAGCAAGTATCCTTCAAGAAAAAATAAATTAATTAACAAAAATCAACCTCAAGATCATATCAATTTGTTAAAAAATTTTCATGGATACTACTTTTACTACTAAGATAATGAATTTATAGATAACTCATCTATCTAGACAGACAAATAACCAATCAGCTCAGAGCATGGGGTATGGATATTACAGTTGACCTCAATCTTCTCTGCAGCAACATTTGATGCCAGAAGATAATGTACAAATGCCTACAAAGCTCTAAGAGAAAACAAGAGTGTGTTTCAAGAATATCAGAACTAGGCACAACACTGGGTAATAAAAATAACCAGATGTTTTCAAATATGAATAAATTATTACAACAGAGCCTTTAAGAGTTTTCTTTTTATTTTGATTTTTAATTCTAAGAGCAAATATGGTTGAAATTTAATTTATATAGAGTGGAATTAATAATTTTTGTGTACAGTTCAATGAACTTTGACCTGTGTAACCATCACTCTAATCAAAATTTAGAATATTTCAGTCACCTCAGAAAATTTCCTGGTGTCTCTTTCCAGTAGACAAGCCTTTATCCTTTCCTGATTTCTATCATCATTAACTAATTTTGCCTGTTCTTAAAATTTATATACATGAAATAGTACAGTATTACTATTTTATTTAGCTTCTTTAGCTCTAAATTCAGAGAAGGTGATGGCACCCCACTCCAGTACTCTTGCCTGGAGAATCCCATGGATGGAGGAGCCTGGTAGGCTGCAGTCTATGGGGTCGCTAAGAGTCAGACACGACTGAGCGACTTCACTTTCACTTTTCACTTTCATGCATTGGAAAAGGACATGGCAACCCACTCCAGTGTTCTTGCCTGGAGAATCCCAGGGATGGGGGGGGCCTGGTGGGCTGCCGTCTCTGGGGTCACACAGAGTCGGACATGACTGAAGCGACTTAGCAGCAGCAGCAGCTCTAAATTATGTTCTTATATTTCATTCATGTTGTGATATATGTCAGAACTTTTATTGCTTTTAACATTTAGAGGAAATTAGTTATTTTATTTTATTATTGTTGGTATTAAATTGTTCAGTTGGGCATCTTGTCAAAACTGGACTTTTTCTTTTTTTTATAGCTTCAGATTTTTTTTTTCTTTTTATTTTTTTCTTGAAGGATACTTGCTTTACAGAATTTTGCTGTTTTCTGTCAAACCTCAACATGAATCAGCCATAGGTATACATATATGCCCTCCCTTTTGAACCTCCCTGCCATCTCCCCTCCCCAACCCACCCCTCTAGGTTGATACAGAACCCCTGTTTGAGTTTCCTGAGCCATACAGCAAATTCCCATTAGTGATCTATTTTACACACGGTACTGTAAGTTTCCATGTTACTGTTTCCATACATCTCACCCTCTCCTCCCCTCTCCCCATGTCCATAAGTCTATTCTCTATGTCTGTTTCTCCATTGCTGCCCTGTAAATAAATTCTTCGGTACCATATTTTAGATTCCATATATGTGAGTTAGAATATGATATTTATCTTTCTCTTTCTGACTCACTTCACTCTGTATAATAGGTTCTATGTTCATCCACCTCATCAGAACTGACTCAAATGCATCCCTTTTATGGCTGAGTAATATTCCATTGTGTATATGTACCACAACTTCTTTATCCATTCATCTGTTGATGGACATCTAGGTTGCTTCCATATTCTAGCTATTGTAAATAGCACTGCAATGAAAAATAGGATATACGTGTCTTTTTCAGTTTTGGTTTCCTCAGGGTATCTGCTTAGGAGTGGGATTGCTGGGTCATGTGGTGGTTTTATTCCTAGTTTCTTAAGGAATCTCCATACCGTCTTCCATAGTGGCTGTATCAATTTACATTCCCGCCAACAGTGCAAGAGTGTTCCCTTTCCTCCACACCCTTTCCAGCATTTATTGTTTGTAGACTTTGATGGTGGCCATTCTGAACACTGTGAGGTGATATCTCATTGTGGTTTTGATTTGCATTTCTCTAATAATGAGCGATGCTGAGCATCTTTTCATGTGTTTGTTAGCTATCTATATGTCTTCTTTGGAGAAATGTCTGCTTAGGTCTTTCCCCCACTTTTTGATTGGGTTGTTTGTTTTTCTGGCATTGAGTTGTATGAACTGCTTGTATATTTTGGAAATTAATCCTTTGTCAGTTGTTTCATCTGCTATTATTTTCTCCCGTTCTGAGGGCTGTCTTTTCACCTTGCTTATAGTTTCCTCTGCTGTGCAAAAGCTTTTAAGTTTAATCCAGTCCCACTTGTTTACTTCTGTTTTTATTTCTGTTACTCTAGGAGGTGAGTCATAGAGGATCTTGCTTTGATTTATGTCATCGAGTGTTCTGCTTATGTTTTCCTCTAAGAGTTTTATAGTTTCTGGTCTTACATTTAGGTATTTAATCTATTTTGAGTTTATCTTTGTATATGGTGGGCTTCCCTGGTGGTTCAGATGGTAAAGTGTCTGCCTGCAATGTGGGAGACCCAGGTTTGATCCCTGGGTTGGGAAGATCCCCTGGAGAAGGAAATGGCAACCCACTCCAGTACTCTTGCCTGGAAAATTCCATGGATGTAGGAGCCTGGTGGGCTACAGTCCATGGGGTTGCAAAGGGTCAGACATGACTGAGTGACTTCACTTTCTTTGTCCCCACTGAGGAGGGAAGTTGATAGCAAAACTTCCTTCCTATTGGTGTTAGGAGGTGTTCTAATTTCATTCTTTTACACGTAGCGATCCAGTTTTCCCAGCACCATTTATTGAAGAGGCTGTCTTTGCCCCATTGTTTATTCTTGCCTCCTTTGTCAAAAATAAGGTACCCAGAAGTGCATGGGTTTATTTCTTGTTCCATTGGTCTATATTTCTGTTTTTGTGCCAGTACCATACTGTCCTGATGACTGTAGTTTTGTAGTATAATCTGAAGTCAGGAAGGTTGATTCCTCCAGCTCCATTCTTCTTTCTCAACACTGCTTTCACTATTCAGGGTCTTTTGTGTTTCCATATTAACGGTGAAATTTTTTTGTTCTAGTTCTGTGAAAAATGCCATTGGTAATTAGATAGGGATCACATTGAATCTGTAGATTGCATTTGGTAGTATAGTCATTTTCACAATATTGATTCTTCCTACCCAGGAATATCTGGAATATACCATGGAATATCTCTCCATCTGTTTATGTCACCTTTGATTTCTTTCATTAGTGTCTTACAATTTTCTGCATACAGTTCTTTTGTCTTAGGTAGGTTTATCCCTAGATATTTAATTCTTTTTGTTGCAGTGGTGAATGGGATTGATTCCTTAATTTCTCGTTATGATTTTTTATTGTTAGTATATAGAAATGCAAGAGATTTCTGTGTATTGATTTTGTACCCTAATTCACTGATTAGCTCTAGTAATTTTTTTATACTATCTTTAGGGTTTTCTATGTACAGTATCATGTCATCTACAAACAGTGAGAGCTTTACTTTTTCTTTTCTGATCTGGATTCCTTTTATTTCTTTTTCTTCTCTGATTGCTGTAGGTAGGACTTCCAGAACTATGTTAAATAATAGTGGTGAAAGTGGACACCCTTGTCTTGCTCCGGATCTTAGGGGGAATGGTTTCAGTTTTTCATTATTGAGAATAATGTTTGCTGTAGACTTATCATATATGACCTTTACTATGTTGAGGTAGGTTCCTTCTATGCCCATTTTTTGAAGACTTTTAATCATAAATGGGTGCTGAATTTTGTCAAAGGCTTTTTCTGCATCTATTGAGAAGATCATATGGTTTTTTTCTTTCAATTTGTTAATATGGTGTATCTCATTGATTGATTTGTGTATGTTGAAGAATCCTTGCATTATTGGAATAAACCCAACTTGATCATGGTGTATAAACTTTTTGATGTGTTGCTGAATTCTGTTTGCTAAAGTTTTGTTGCGGATTTTTGCATCTATGTTCATCAGTGACATTGGCCTGTAGTTTTCTTTTTTGTGTTATCTTTGTCTGGTTTTGGTATCAGGGTGATGGTGGTCTCGTAGAATGAGTTTGGAAGTGTTCCTTCCTCTGCAATTTTTTTTAAAGAGTTTTAGAAGGCTAGGCATTAGCCCTTCTCTAAATGTTTGATAGAATTTTCGTGTGAAGCTATCTGGTCCTGGCCTTTTGTTTTTTGGGGATATTTTTGATCATAGCTTCAGTTTCAGTGCTTGTAATTGGGTTGTTCATAATTTCTATTTCTTCCTGGTTCAGTCTTGGAAGATTGAACTTTTCTAGGAATCTGTCCATTTCTTCCAGGTTACCCATTTTATTGCCATATAATTGTTCATAATAGTCTCTTATAATCCTTTGTATTTCTGCATTGTCTGTTGTAACCTCTCCTTTTTCATTTCTAATTTTGTTGATTTGATTCTTCTCTGTTTTTTTTCTTGATGAGTTTGGCTAAAGCTTTGTCAATTTTATTTATCTTCTCAAAGAATCAGCTTTTAGTTTTATTAATCTTTACTATTGTTCCTTTCTTTTCTTTTTCATCTATTTCTGCTCAGATCTTTATGATTGCTTTCCTTCTACTAATTTTTTTTTTTTTTTTGTTCTTCTTTTTCCAGTTGTTTAAGGTGTAAAGTTAGGTTGTCTATTTGGTGTTTTTCTTGTTTCTTCAGGTAGGATAGTATTGCTATAAACTTCCCTCTTAGAACTGCTTTTGCTGCATCCTGTAGGTTTTGAGTTATCGTGTTTCCATTGTCATTTGTTTCTAGAAATTTTTTGATTTCCCTTTTTATTTCTTCAGTAACCTGTTGGTTATTAGAAACATGTTGTTTAATCTCCATGTCTTTGTGTTTCTTCCAGGTTTTTTCTTGTTATTGATATCTAGTCTCATAGCATTGTGGTCAGAGAAGATGCTTGATGCAATTTCAATTTTCTTAAATTTACTAAGATTTGATTTGTGCCCCAAGATGTGGTCTATCCTGGAGAGTGTTTCATGTGCACTTGAGAAGAAGATGCATTCTTCTGCATTTGGATGGAAAGTCTTGAAGATATCAATGAGATTCATCTCGTCTAATGTATCATTTAAGACTTGTGTTTCCTTATTAATTTTCTGCTTTGATGATCTGTCCATTGGTGTGAGTAGGGTGTTAAAGTCTCCTACTATTATTGCTTTACTATCAATTTTTCCTTTTATGTCTGTTAGTGTTTGTCTTATGTATTGAGGTGCTCAATGGCACCCCACTCCAGTACTCTTGCCTGGCAAATCCCATGGATGGAGGAGCCTGGTGGGCTACAGTCCATGGGGTCGCTAAGAGTCAGACACGACTGAGCGACTTCACTTTCACTTTTCACTTTCATGCTTTGGAGAAGGCGATGGCACCCCACTCCAGTACTCTTGCCTGGAAAATCCCATGGACAGAGGAGCCTAGTAGGCTGCAGTCCATGGGGTTGCTAAGGTTCGGACACGACTGAGCAACTTCACTTTTCACTATGCTGGGTACATAGATATTTACAATTGTCTTCCTCTTGGGTTGATCCCTTGATCATTATGTAGTATCCTTCCTTATCTCTTGTAATCTTCTTTATTTTAAGGTCTATTTTGTCTGATATGAGGATTGCTACTCCAGCTTTCTTTTGCTTCCCATTTGCGTGGGATACATTTTTCCATCCTCTCACTTTCAGTCTATATGTGTCTTTGGGTCTAAGTGGGTTTCTTGTAGACAGCATGTGTTTGAGTCTTGTTTTTGTATCCATTTAGCCAGTCTGTGTCTTTTGGTTGGAGCATTTAATCCATTTGCATTTGAAGTAATTATTGATATATATGTTCCTATCACAACTTTCTTAATTGTTTCAGGTTAATTTTGTAGATCTTTTTTCTTCTCTTGTATTTCTTGACTATATAAGTCCGTTTAACATTTGTTGTAAAGCTGGTTTGGTGGTACTGAATTCTCTTGACTTTTGCTTGTCTGAAAAGGTTTTTATTTCTCCATCAATTTTGAATGAGATCCTTGCTGGGTACAGTAATCTTGGTTTTAGATTTTTTTCTTTCAGTACTTTAAATATATCCTGCCATTCCCTTCTGGCCTGCAGAGTTTCTGCTGAAAGATCAGCTGTTAAACATATGGGGTTTCCCTTGCATGTTACTTGTTGCTTCTCCCTTACAGCTTTTAATATTCTTTCTTGGTGTTTAGTCTTTGTTAGTTTGATTAGTATGTGTATTGGCATGTTTCTCCTAGGTCTGATCCTGTATGGGACTCTTTGTGTCTGTTGGACTTGATTGACTATTTCCTTTTCCATGTTGGGGAAATTGTCAACTATAATCTCTTCAAAAATTTTCTCATGCTCTTTCTTTTTCTCTTCTTCTTCTGGGACCCTTACAATTCGAATGTTGGTGTATTTCATATTGTCCCAGAGGTCTCTGACACTATCCTCAGTTCTTTTCATTCTTTTTACTTATTCTGCTCTTCAGAAGTTATTTCTACCATTTTATCTTCCAGCTCACTGATTTGTTCTTCTGCTTCAGATATTCTGCTATTGATTCCTTCTAGAGTATTTTTAGTTTCAGTAATTGTGTTGTTAGTCTCTGTATGTTTATTCTTTAATTCTTCTAGGTCTTTGTTAATTGATTCTTGCATTTTTTCCATTTTGTTTTCAAGGTTTTTTTAAAAATCATCTCTTCTATCATTATTCTGAATTCTTTTTCAGATAGCTTGCATATTTCCTCTTCATTTATATGGACTTCTGTGTTTCTAGTTTTTTCCTTCATTTGTGTAGTATTTCTCTGCCTTTTCATTAATTTTTTTAACTTACTGTGTTTGAGGCCTCATTTTCCCAGGCTTCAAGGTTGAATTCTTTCCTCTTTTTAGTTTCTGCCCTCCTTAGGTTAGTCTAGTGGTTTGTGTAATCTTCGTACAGGGTAAGATTTGTGCTGAGTTTTTGTTTGTTTGTTTTTGCTCTGATAGGCAAGGCTGAGTTAGGTGGTAATCCTGTCTGCTGATGACTGGGTTTGTATCTTTGTTTTGTTTGTTGTTTAGATGAGACATCCTGCACAGTGTGCTACTGGTGGTTGGGTGATGCTGGGTCTTATATTCAAGTGGTTTCTTTTGTGTGAGTTCTCACTATTTGATACTTCCTAGGGTTAGTTCTCTGGTAATCTAGTGTCTTGGAGTCAGTGCTCCCACTCCAAAGCCTCAGGGCTTGATCTCTGGTCAGGAATGAAGATTTCACAAGTGGTTTGTTATGGCATTAAGTAAGATTAAAATATATTCAAAAATGAGAAACCAAAGATGAACCCCAGATAAATTGTAGTTGCAAAGCCAGGCAAATAATAATTAAAACAATGGAATATACACATATACACACTGTGCTGATCTCTGAACCTGCTGTGGGGGCAGCTCAGATTCCAGTCTCGTCCTACTCCTCTGTGTTCTTGCCTCCAATGTCTGCAATATCAGAACTAGTGTGTTTTCTTTTTTGGGAGCTCTCAACGACCTTTTATATATTCCATAGACACAGAGTCTGCCTAGTTGATCGTGTGGATTAAATCTGCAGCTTGTACAGCTAGTGAGAAGGTTTTGGGTCTTCTTCCTTAGCCACACTGCCCCTGGGTTTCAACTGTGGTTTTATTTCCACCTCTGCATGTCAGTTGTCCACTGGGGTTTGCTCCTGAGGCTGCCCTGGAGGACTCAGGTTTGCTCCTGTGAGGGCCAGGTGTGGAGGTGGTGCAGCTGCTTGGGTTTCAGGAGTTCTGGCAGCACCAAGTACTCAGGGGAGTTGGCGGCTAGGGTAGCAGGAAATATAGTGCTCTAGAAGGGTATGGCAACCAGTACTGGCCAATACGCTCCAGTATTCTTGCCAGGAGCAACCCCCTCCCTGACAGAGAAGCCTGGCAGGCCACAGTCTACAGGGTCGCAAAGAGTCAGACACTACCAAAGCAACCCTGCATGCACAGATGCAAGACTTTTTTTTACCTGTGGCAGCTGTGCTCCAGTGAGAGTTGAATGTGAGGGTGGCACAGCTGCTTGGCTGGCAGGGACCCTGGCAGCGCCAAGTGTGCAGGGACACGGTCTGCCTCTGTGGCAGGAGTTTTGGCCCTATCAGAGTCTTTTTTTGAGCCTCTTGTAGCTGGCGATAAGAAGACCTCTTTGGCCAGTATTTCTCCATTGCTCCGCCCATTCAGGCACTTAAGAGGGCTCCTTTGCCTGGGGTCCTTCTCTGTTGTTTGGGTGTCAGGCACATAGAGAGGCCCCCCTGGCTGGGGTCCTACTCTGTAGACTGGCGCATAAGGCACTTAAAGGGGCACCCTGGCTGGGGTCCTACTCTGTAGTTCAGTGCCTCTGGTGTTTGATGAACCAGCCTCTCTACTGTTCAGCTGCTGATGGCTCCACCCCCTATGCGTGACTCAGCAGTATCACCTTGCTTCCATGGCTTCACAGACATTTGCCACCACACTCCTTCCTCACATCCCCTCAATCTGTCTCTCCACAGTCAACAGCAGCCCTCACCCTGGGACTGCTCCACAATCCCTAAACTCCAGTTTCCAGCTGCTGCACCTTCCAGGGGATCTATGTCCCTGTACAGGATATGTGTGGCTGTGGCAAGGACTGTCTGATTCTCATTCCATTAAGGCTGCCACAGATCAGCTGTTTCACTCTCAGCCTTAAATGTTTCTCCTCTGACTCAGACAATTGCCCCAATGTGGGGGTCGTATCCTTACTTCAGTCCCCCCACCCTCTGGGGGCAGGTCCAGTCCTACTAACACTCCTGTTTTTCCCCCTAGTTCTTTCATCCTACCGAGTTCTGCATGGTTCTATATACTCTTTGCTGCAGGTCAGGTACTCCTGTCTGCTCTCAGCTGGTGTTCTGCATGCACTTCTGCGTCTGAAGGTGTATTCCTGATGTATCTGTGGAGAGAGATGTACTCCAGGTCCACCTACTCCTCCACCATCTTGTTCTCCATACCTTTGATTTTTATTTCTGAATAGTATACAGTTTTTTTCCATTTTAATGTTGATGGACACTTGGATTGTTTCCAGTTTGGGGCCCTTATAAATAAAATTGATATAAACATTCTTGAATAAATCTTTTGTAGGATAGTGACATTCCTTTCTTTTAGCAATACAGTTAAGAATGGAAATACTTGGTCATAGTATAGGTGTGTGCTTAGCTTTATTCAAGAGTGAGAAACTGTTTTACAAAGGGTTGAATTATTTTATACTCCTGCAAGAGCTGTATGGGAATTCCAACTGCTCCACATCCACAACAGCCATTTTTTTTACTTTTAATTGTTTTGATATCTCATCATGGTCTGTATTTACATTGCCCTGAGAGGTAATGGAGAACCTCACAGACAGAGGAACCTGGTGGCTACAGTCTATGGGGGCGCAAAGAGTCAGACATGACTGAATCAACTAAGCATGCTTTAATGAGTCTCAACACCTTTTCACATACTATTGGTTATTCATAGATCTCTTTTTGTGAAGTGTCTATTCAAGTCATCTGCTTTTTTAAATTTAAATTATTTGTCCTTTTAATGTTTAATTCATAGGAGTTCTTTTACATTCAGGGGACAAGTTCTTTATCAGATATATGTTTATGAATATGTTCTCCTAGATTGTGGCTTGGCTTTTCTCTTTCTTAACAATGTCTCTTATGAACAAAAACTTTTAATGTTGATGAAGTCTAATTTATCATTTTTTCTTTTATAATTAGTATTTTATATATCTTAAGAAATCTTTATCTCAATATTATAAAAATATTCCTCTATATTTCCTTTAAGGAAACTTAATAGTTTAAGGTCCATATAATCAAAGCTATAGTTTTTCCAGCAGTCATGTACAGATGTGAGAGTTGGACCACAAAGAAGGCTGAGCACCAAAGAATTGATGCCTTTGAATTGTGGTGCTGGAGAAGACACTTGAGAGTCCCTTGGACTGCAAGGAGATCAAATCAGTCAGTCCTAAAGGAAATCAACCCTGATATTCATACAAGGACTGATGCTGAAGCTGAAGCTCCAATACTTTGGCCTCTTGATGTGAAGAGCTGACTCATTAGAAAAGACCCTGAAGTTGGGAGAGATAGAACACAAAAGGAGAAGGGGGCAGCAGAGGATGACATGGTTAGATAGCATCACTGACTCAATGGACATGAATTTGAGCAAATTCTGGGAGATAGTGAAAGACAGAGGAGCCTGGCATGCTATAGTCCATGGGGTTGCAAAGAGATGGATGTGATTTAGCAACAGAGCAACACAACTTACGAGTCAAAGCTCCTTCCTGCCCCCCACCCCACCCCCACATAGGTATGTTTCAGCTTCATCATTTATTGAAAACACTCTTTTCCTTATTGAATTGACTTAACACTGTATACGTATAGGTCTATTCCAGATTCTCTCTTTTTTTTTTCTTATCAGATTATAGCAGGTTTAATAGTGGCCCCCAAAGGAATGCCCAAGTTGTGACCCCAGAACATGCAAAAGTGACCTTATTTGGAAAAATGATCTTTGTACATGTAATTGTGGATTTTGAGATGAGATCAACCTGGATTTAGGGTAGACCCTTGTCTGTTTCTCGGAGAAGGCAATGGCAACCCACTCCAGTACTCTTGCCTGGAAAATCCCATGGATGGAGGAGCCTGGTGGGCTGCAGTCCATGGGGTCGCTAAGAGTCGGACACGACTGAGCAACTTCACTTTGACTTTTCACTTTCATGCATTGGAGAAGGAAATGGCAACCCACTCCACTATTCTTGCCTGGAGAATCCCAGGGACGACGGAGCCTGGTGGGCTGCCGTCCATGGGGTTGCACAGAGTCGGACGCGACTGAAGTGACTTGTCTGTTTACTTATGTTCAGCTGCTCAGTTGTGTGTGATTCTTTGCGACCCCATGGACTGTAGCCCACCAGGCTCCTCTGTCCATTTAATTTTCCAAGCAAGAATACTGGAGTGGGTTCCCATTTCCTACTCCACAGATTCTCTTTTCTGTTCCATTGCTTTATGACTTCATTTATCTACCCTTACGTCAATTGCACTGTCTTCATTATTAAAGTTTTGGTAAGTCTTAAAATCTAATAGTGTGAGTCCTTCACTTTTGTTCCTTTTCAAGGTAAGATAGCTATTTTAGGTCTTTGCATTTCTATATAAATTTTAGAATCAGATAGTCAATTTCTCCAAAACACCTGCTGGAATTTTGATTGAATTGCATTTAATCAATAAATCAATGTGGTAAGAATTAACCAATCTTCCCTTGTAGCTCAGTAGGTAAAGAATCTGCCTACAATGCAGGAGACCCAGGTTTGATCCCTGGGTCAGGAAGATACACTGGAGAAGGAAATGGCAACCCATTCCAGTATTCTTGCCTGGAGGATCCCATGAACAGAGGAGCCTGGCAGGCTACAGTCCATGGGGTTGCAAGAGTCAGACACGACTTAGTGACTAAACCACCACCACACTCAACCAATCTTAACAATATTGAGTTTCCCAATTCATAAGCATCATATGTCTTTCCACTTCAGCTTTTAAAATTTTCTAGTAGCAATATTTTTATACTTTTCAATATATAGGTCTTTGCACATATTTTACTAAATATATTCAGAGGAAGGTGTAAATGGCATTTAAAAAAAATGTTTTTTCCAGTTGTTTGTTGCAAATAAGCAGAGACACAAATAATTTTGACTTTTTATCTCTTGGATCTTACAAAGTGGATTTTTAATTATAGTGGGTTTTTTCCCCCTCCTTCCTGTTTTTCTTTTTTTGAATTTTCCACTGAATTTTCTATGTACACCAGTGTGTTATGTGTAAATGAAAATAGTTGATAGTTTTACATCTTCTTTCCTGTGTTTATGCCTTTTACTTCTTATTCTTGCCTTATCATATTCACTATCTCCAGTACAATGTTGAATTGAAGGGATAAGAGGGAACATTTTTGCCTTAAAGGGAAAACAACAGTTCTCCATTAGATTGTATGTTTGCCCTAAGTTTTTTGTAAATGCTTTAATCAGATTGGAAAGGTTCTCTTTATTTCATCCTAAGGTGAGACTTTTTTTTCATGAACATGTGTTGAGTTTTATCAAGTGTTTTTCTGCATCTATTAACATGATTGCATAATTTTTCCCCTTTATGCTTTGATGTGGTGAATTACATTGATTGATTTTTTGATACTATACCAAACTTGCATGACCCTACTTGGTCATTATGTTTAATCTTCTTTATATACTGCTATTCACTTATATTCGTTTAGAATTTTTCCACTGATGTTCATGAGATTCATGGGGTCAGTACTTCTCTTTTTTGTACTTGTCCAGTTTTATTATGAAGGCTTTTCTGGACTCATAAAATTGAATGGGAAAATGTTCCCTCTTCTTATTCTCTGAAAGGCTTTTAATATTTATCTTATTTCTTACTTAAATGTTTGGTATTATTCACAAACCAAGTGTGCACTTGGGTCTGGGATTTCCTTTTGGGTAGACTTCTAATTATTTGAATTCTTTAACAAATATGGGAGTATTCACATTTTCTACTTTTTACGGAATTATAGTTGATTGATTAATACAGTGTGGTGCCAATCTCTGCAGTATACTAAATTGACTCAGTTATACACACACATATATTCTTCTTTTCCATTATGTTTTATCATAGGATATTGACTACAGGTCTCTGTGCTATACATTAGGACCTTGTTGTTTATCCACTCTAAATGTAATAGTTTGCCTCTACCAACTCCAAACTCTCAGTCTATTCCTCTTCCTCCTCCCCTTGGAACCACAAGTCTGTTCTCTACATCTATGAGTCTGTTTCTGTTTTGTAATAGGTTCATTTCTGCCATATTTTAGATTCCACATATCAGTGATATCATGTGGTATTTGTCTTTCCATTTCTGACTGATTTCACTTAGTGTAATAATCTCTATAATAGTTGCATTCATGTGACTGCAAATGGCCTTATTTTTTCTTTTGATGACCGAGTAGTACTGCATCGTTTGTACATACCTCATCTTCTTTATCCATTCACCTGCCAATGGATATTTAGGTTGCTTCCATGTTTTGGCTATTTTGAAAACTGCTGCCCTAAACACAAGGTTGTATGTATTTTTTTGGATTATAGTTTTATCTGGATATATACTCCTAGGAGTGGGATTGCTGAATTATACAGCAATTCTATTTTTAGTTTTCTGAGAAACCTCCATACTGTTTTCCATAATGGCTGTATCAACTTACATTCCCAGCAACAGTGTAGAAGGCTCCCTTTCTTCCACGCTGTCTCCAGCATTTGTTATTTGTAGACTTTTTAATGATGGCCATTCTGACTGGTGTGAGGTGGTACTTCATTATAGTTTTGATTTGCATTTCTCTAATAACTAAGCAACGTTTCATGTGCCTATTGGCCATCTGTATGTCTTCTTGGAAAAATGTCAATTACGGTCTTCTGCTCATTCAAATTTTCTATATTTACTTTCAATAATTTCAGTCAGTTGATTTTTGTAAGCAAATTTCCCATTGTTCTAAGTTGTCAAATGTATCATAATAAAATTACTAATAATATCCCCTTTATCACTCTCTTAATGTCTGTAGGGTCTATACAGATATCATCGAATTTGTATTTCTCACTTTTTTGAGGGGTCAGGTCAGTCATTCTGTGGGACTATTCATTTTATTAATACTTTAAAGAAACAACTTTCCTTTTTATTGGTTTTCTTTATTTTGCTTATTTTTTCATATTTTTTATTCCATTGAATTTTGCTCTTCTATTATTTTCTTCCTTATACTTCTTTGTCTTACAAAAACAATAACTTGATTTCTTTTTAGGAATAAAGAAAGAAAGAAGGAGATATATTCAACAATGTCAAATCTTTAGAGCAGTTAACATAAAGAATGAGAAAGTCGTTAAAGTTGGCAAATAGGAGACCATCAGGGACTTGTTTCATCGTATAAAGGAAAGACTTAGAATCAGACACATTTGAGCTCTGGTAATGGAATCTGTTTTTCTTTTTGACCATCCATTGTATGAACACAACTTCCTTTATTTAAGAATCCTCCTATCCGACAACACACACACACACACACACACACACACACACAAACTATGATTCTTGAAGGGATACAAAACCTATCTTCCATGACAAACGTGGAAAATTCCAGAAATTTACTTTCCCAAGAAAACTTGTAGCTAGGATACAGGCCCATGATCTAAGTTTTGCCAGTCAGAAAAACATAGCTCATATCAGCGGACCATGAAAAACTGTCCCTGGTGCAGCAGTAGCTGCAGAAATATTACGTCCTAGGGAAACAACAAGACTGGTGCTGATGCAGGCATCCGGTACCCATCTGGCAGTGTTGGCAGTGCAAAGAGCGAAAGCTACAATGTGCAAAGCCGCCAGAAGTGTCCTCATTCATGCACCTCTGTGCGAACGAGATCACCCCTGACTATATAGCCCTCAGTCTAGGTCTTCAGACTTGCCTGGGGTTCTATAAGTCTACCTGACAACATAATTCATTCATTCTCTGCTGAAATCAGGCGGCCTTAGCTTCTGTTCCTTGCAACTAGGAGACCTGTCTCTTTTAGACTGAATCCAAGCACCATGCTTACTAGCTGAGTGACTGTCACCAGATGGGCGATCTTTGTGCAATGTTCTGAACATCTTTTTCCTCAACTATTAAATGAAAGAAATGGTACCTACCTCGGTGTGGTTATGATTATTACACAACATCTACAGAGCACCTGAGGTGTGATTGGTCCTAAATAAAGTTAAGTCCATGAAAATAAAAATTTATTACCCCCTAAAATGTTGATTCAATCTCTTTTAAAATCATTATCAAATCATATGTCATAGATCAAAATGGTGAATAAGAAATTTGAGGGTAGAGATAAACAAGATAGCCTTTACTTTCCAAATTTCAAGAATAAGAAAAGGCAAGCATAATGTACTAACTCAAGGGAAAGCAGGGTTGAGATAAGATATTTTATCTTTTTTAGGAATTGGAAGACCTGAGCTTGTTTGTAAGATAACAAGAAGAAACTAATAAAGAGTAATTTAGACAGAAAAGATGGTTGACAAAAAGTTGACAGAAGTTCTTTAAAGGTATCAAGGGTCTAGATTAGAATCCTATTTTGTTGCAAAAATATACAGAATTTTACATACTAAGTACGATAAGACACAAAGAATAAGAAGTATTATCCAGGTGGGGGAAGTTCCTGTTTAAGTTAAATCTATACATACTCTGTATCTTGTCATCATAAAATTGAATTGTTTATTGAAAAAGGCAAGAAGCTCTCCTGTGATTTTCTGCTTTTAACCACAAAAGTTTTATAGTTATCTCCCATGGAATGTAAACCTTGACTACAAAGCTATGATAACTGCAAATCTTCCTTTACATAGTTGGCGTAAAAATTATATTTGGACACTTCATGTTTACTATAAAAGTAATTTTTGCTAGAATATGTTTGTTATAGTAAAATGGAACTTACTTTTCTAAATTATAATGTACACACCAGCTCTGTGTCAATGGTCAGCAACTTTGTGAAACCCACACTGTATTCTCTCACTATGATCTACACGATAGATCCTTTTGTCCTAATTTTCTCCTCAAAAACTTGTGTTTAAAATCAAATTTGTGGTTCTAACAGATTTGCTTTTTTAAAAAAAGTTTATTTTTTATTGGAGTAGAGTTGATGTACAATGTTGTGTTAGTTTCAGGTCTACAGCAATGTGATTCATATGTGTGTGTGTGTATTTGTGTGTGTGTGTGTATGTGTGTGAAAGTAAAAATGTTAGTTGCTCAGTTGTGACCTCAGGGACTGTAGCCTGCTTCTCTGTCCATGGAAATCTTCAGGGAAGAATACTGGACTGGTAACCATTCCCAACCCAGGGATCAAATCCAGGTCTCCTGCATTGCAGGCAGATTCTTTACAATCTGAGCCACCTGGGAAGCCCGTATGTATATGTATATGGGCTTTCCAGGTGGCGCTAGTGGGAGAATCTGCCTGCCAATACAGGAGACATAAGAGACATGGGTTTGATCCCTGGGTCAGGAAGATCCCCTGGAGCAGGGCATGGCAACCCACTCCAGTAAATGGACAGAGGAGCCTGCCGAACTATAGTCCATAGCGTGCCAAAGAGTTGGACATGACTGAAGCAACTTAGCCTGCATGCGTACATATATATTCAGGTAGATATAGAAATACTTTTTCAGAGTCTTTTCCATTATAGGTTATTGCAAAATACTGAATATAGTTCCTTGTGGTAACAGATTTACTGCTAAACACCATATGAAGCTCTTTGCCTATTTTCTTCCCCTTCATCCGTTCAAGAGAGCAGTTTTGGTAGAGCAGTGGGGATCACAGCCAGACTGAAATGCATTAGGGAGAAAACAGCAGTGAGGAAATGGAGGCAGGCAATTAGCCTCCACTTAAAAATGTTGGGGGTAAATGACAGGGCACAAAGATAAGATGCAAACTCAAGAGAGTGGAGAGTTAAGATAAAAAATGATGTTTAGACGGGATGGCCTGCACTTGTGTGTAAGACAAGGAGCAGGAGCTTGTGCAGAGGGAGGAACTGAAAACTCAAGAGAGAGGAAATAAGAGTAAAATAAAACAAAATCCAGGAAAAAGTGGGGGATCAAGGATCTATAGGATGGGACTGGTGTTTGGAGATGTTTTCTTCCTCTGGGAAAAAAAGAAAAGGAGCAAATGGTGGAAATTTTAGGATTAACAAGAAAGTGCATGGCCAGATACTTGTAAAATTCCATGAGGAGCCAAGGGCTGAGAAGTGAGTTTGACGGCCAGAGGAAAACGGAGAGGCTTAGAGATTGCTCAGAGGAGAATGCCATGGAGAAGTCTTGAATGGAATAAAATGATTATTGAGTAGCAGCGCAGCTACAAATGAAACACCAGTGGTTTCAGTTAGCAAAGTTCCTTGCTTTTCTCTAGTTACATGTGGGTGTAGAGAATCTTTAATAGCACTTGAAATATTAGGGACAATGGTTTTGACCACAAAGCTACAGAGCTTTTGGAAGAACTAAGAAGAAAACAGGACCACACAGGATCAAAATGATGGAGCTGAGAGGGACACCTGAGAGACACGGAGCCCACCTGTCTACCTCCAAGCAGAAAGATGGCTGGACGACCCACTGGCCATACCTGACAATAAGACAGTGTCCCCTAAGACCTCGAAAATGAAAGAAATGGAATCATCCCTAACATTTAATATTTTGAAATCAATATACAATAGATTGGAACAGAAATATGCATTGCCACCTTCATAAAGGGACTCCCAGCCCTTCTAGAGCAGATGGTGTGATCTGACTAACTATATTAACATATCTAAAGAAAGTGTCAACCAGCCTTAGAAACAGAGAAAAGAGCCCTGTCCAAAGGGAAAGAGTACCTTGGGCAGTGGACTTTGAGTTTCTGGTCCCATCAACAAGATCATCCCTAAAATAGAGCGAGAGGAGTGACATGTGGTCTTTAACTCCTGCCACTCAATGGTTCAATCATCTGATTTGTTGCTAACCTAGAGCTATTCTCATCATAATTTGGCTTCCTCCAATCTTTCCATAGGGAGAGAGTGCTCCAGTCCTTCACATTCGAATCAAAACTATGACAATTATTTCTTACTGTAAATGTATGAACCCGTGACCAGTTTTACTTATCAGTCATATGAACTTGGCTGACATAAGCCCACCTCCAAAAGCCTAGGTGAGCTGATGATGGGTTTCTGAATCTGCAGGGCTGAGGTTAGCTGGAATTCATGAAAGGAAGGCCTTACCCTTCAAGTGTTCAGGGGAGATAACAGGCTGGCCTTCCCCTGGTGAGAACCCACATCTACATAGTTTTTCTATCTTGAAACAAAAACCAGTATACAGCAGATTGGACAAGGTCCTGTGTGCTTCACCCTTACTGCCCCTCCAGATGGCCCTGGATGGTAGAGTCCCTTACTTCAAAGGGAAATTGCCCTGAGGCTGGCAGGCAAGTCTAATGTCAAAACTGAGTCAATATCATCTATGGACAGGGAGGCCTGGCATGCTACAGTCCATAGGGTCACAAAGAGTTGGACACAACTGAGTGACTGAACTGACCGACTGACAGCCTTTGAGGAGCCAGTAGTCAGCAATTTTTTTTTTTTTCTTTCTTGGTAAAACTCCAGGCTGATGGCTCTAGATTGCATATTTCTTCCTCTGTAAAAGCTTTGTTAAGTTTTGCAGGAAACAGAAAAGAGGAGCCTTCAAAATGCCCACACAAGCTGTGCTCCTGAAAGGTCTTGCAGCCACAAGGTACAATTTTCTCTCCAGGATCTGGGAGGTCTTACCTACTTAAACAACTGTTTGCAAGGCAGGTGGAATGCCTCGAGGAAGGGATTCAGTTTTTCATCTTGATGCTGATATCTTTGCGCATGACAGCTCCCCCATCCCGCCCCGTGTCCTTTGCCCCGCTGAAAGATAAACACAGGGCGCTTAGCATTTTCCCCAAGTGCACATTCGTCAGCACTGGCTCTTATTTTCCCCACCTCTGACTTTCATGCTGGACTTTTTGCATGTGTTGTGGGGTCAGGTGTGGGATACAGGGGAGGGAGGGACTGTATTTTGTTAAGATCAAAACTGTGATTGATCTACCTGGGATTTCGTCTAGCTAAGTAACAGGAAAAGGGATAAACGAGTCCACTAATGCAAACACTTGGGTTGTGGGTGGCCAAAGACAGAGCTGGCTGGGGTGACCCAGGCAAGGAGTGGGGATTAGACAAGAGAGTGAGAGGCAGATCAGGAGTTATGATACAAGGAAAAGAGGAGGCGGAAAGACGTGTTACTCCCAAGAAGGAATCTATAAAAATTAGACTCTAGGGGAACAAGAAAGGAGCCTGGACCAAAGGACATGACTACCCAGAGGGGATGTGGAATAGACAGAAATGCCAGGGCAGAAATGTCCCTGGGCTTAGCTTTGAAGAGATTGTATAAAGCCTGGTGGGCTATAGTCCCTGGGGTCTCCAAAGACTTGGACGCAACTGAGCAACTAAACAACAACAATAACCAATAAACATAAGATCCAGATATAGTCTGATAGAGGCTCTTCTGTGCAAAGAAAGTCTGTTCATCTTTTTCCTTTTTTTGGCCGTACCTCATGACATGCGGAAATTTCCTGACCCGGAATCAAACCTGCACCGCCTGCAGTGGAAGCATAGAATCTTAACCACTGGACCACTGCTGCGGCTGTGCTAAGTCACTTCAGTCGTGTCTGACTCTGTGTGACCCCACAGACGGCAGCCCACCAGGCTCCCCTGTCGCTGGGATTCTCCAGGCAAGAACACTGGAGTGGGTTGTCATTTCCTTCTCCGGTGCATGAAAGTGAAAAGTGAAAGTGAAGTCGCTCAGTCGTGTCTGACCCTCAGCGATCCCACGGACTGCAGCCTTCCAGGCTCCTCCGTCCATGGGATTTTCCAGGCAGGAGTACTGGAGTGGGGTGCCATTGCCTTCTCCGACTGGACCACTAGGGAAGTCCTAAGAAAGCCTGTTTTTCTTAATTAGGTCTATAAGATCAAAGATATTAATAGCAAAGTAATTTTGTGATCAAACGAACATGAAATATGGCAATTTGATGAATCAAGACAATATGAAGAAGTTTTTAAATGTTAAAACAAATTTGGAACAGTTTTGGTTGTCATTGGAAATTGGCCCAGGGGCCAGAGGAGTGTAGGGGTATTGGGTGGGGTTTGTGGTACAGAGTGGGGATTATGGTTCCTTTCTCCATCCTGCTGCTTCTGAGTCTTTAGAAAAAAAATTGAGATCCTTCTGACTCCACAAAGAAAGCTGTGCTTCAGGCCCTGTGGTGGTATTAGCCAAAGGACTGGGGATCCTGGCAGGGGCCTACCCCAGTGTATACCAACAACAAGCCTCGTTGATGACCTCAATCAATAGTCACTTGGGCCTCTGAAGTCCAGAGCTTTAATAGCCTTAACAGCACTCAATTTTCCACAAGTGCAGCATAGTGGTTACAATCTAGACTGCCTAGAATTGGACTCTGGTTCCCGCACTGAGTTATTGCATTGGCCAAGAAGTTCCTTTGGTTTTTAAGTATTAATGAAAATAAAAGACACCTTTTTCATTTTCACCAAGAACTTTATTGAACAACATATTCACTTTTTTGTTCCACTGCCTTCTGCCATTTTCTAGCAACTTCATAATTCCATCTTCTCAAAACTTTTTATCTTTTCAAGCAAACAACTGTTTCAGGCGACTTTTACTGTCTTCAAGGGATGGAATTTTTTTTTCCCATCAGGAGAATTTTGTGAAAACCAAAATAAATGGAAATCCAGAGGTGTAACGTCTGGTGATTATGGTGGATGAATCATGACTTCCCAGTCAAGCTGTAACAGTTTTTGCCTGGTCATCAAAGAAACATGCAGTCTTGTGTTACCCTGAGGAGATATTATGCATTTTCTGTTGACTAATTCTGGATGCTTTCTGTCGAGTGCTGCTTTCAGTTGGTCTAATTGAGAGCAGTACTTGTTGAAATTAAGCTCATAATAGAGGACTCTTTTCCAGTCCCACAATGTACATAATATCACCTTCTTTGGATGATGAAGCACAGCCTTTGGTGGTTCATTTCACTTACCCCATGATCTCTCTCATTGCACGTTATTATAGAGTATCCACTTTTCATCACTTGTCAAAATTTGTTTTAAAAACAGAATGTTTACCTTACATATCAGTCGAGAATCTCACGCAGAAATATGGTCAAGAAGGATTTTTTCACTTAATTTCTGTGAAAACCAAACATCAAAGCAATGAACATAACCAAGCTGGTGCAAATGGTTTTCAATGCTTGATTAGGATATTTTGAATATGTCAGCTATCTTCCACATAGTATAACATTAATTATTCTCAATTAATGTCTTGATTTGATCCCTACCAACTTCAACTGATTTACCCCACCATGGAGCTTCGTCCAGAGAGAAATTTCCAGTATGAAACTTCGCAAACCAATTTTGGCCCCTCCCGTCAGTCACAGCACCTTCTGTATACACCACATAAATCTTTTTTGTGTGTGTTTCAGTTGCATTTTTACCTTTCTTGAAATAATAAAGCATAATAAGCTGAAAATGTTTTTTGTTTCCTTCCAACTTTTAATATTAAAATGGCTACACAAAAATTCACCGATTTTTGAAAGGTATTTATTTGGCTGTATCAGGTCTTAGTTGTGGCAACGTGGAATCTTCCTTGTGGCATGCAGAATCTCTCCTGGCAGTGCCCGGGCTTCTCTAGCTGCAGAGTGTGGGCTTCTTTCTAGTTGTGGCATGGGGCTCTAGAATGTGGGCTCAGTAATTGAGGTGTTTGGGCTTAGTTGGCCCACAGCATGTGGAACCTACCCCAACCAGGGATCCTGACCAGGGATCAAACTCTCATTCTCTGCATTACAAGGCAGATTCTTAAGCACTGGACCACCAACAAAGTCTCAAAAAATTCACCAATATTGATAAGCTTTTTTAAAATTCATGCTGATATGATAGCTATCACATTACAACCTAACAAGACTGTTTGGAATGAAGTTAAAGAGAACTGCTAAGTGCTACTAGAGCCATCTTATGGAATTTTGGCCAACCTCATACTAAATAGAGCCACTCTTGTAGAAAGAGGGGCTCTACACCTGCATCACAGAGACATAGTGGTGAATAATTCACCTGCCAATGCAGGAGACATGGTTTGATCCCTGGATTGGAAAGACCCCACTGGAGCAGGAAATGGCAACCCACTCCAGTATTCTTGCCTGGAAAATTCCATGGACAGAGGAGCCTGGCCCACTACCAGTCCATGGGGTTGCAAAGAGTCAGATACAACTGAGCAACTGAGCATGCACACAGCATCAAAGACCTAGGCACATCTGTGCAAGAACGGCCAGCCCCCACCTGGTTCTTTCTTCAGAACCTCTCCTGGTTGGTGGGACATCTTTCCCTCACCAACTCCACCCCTACTTCATTGTCCCTCGCCTGCTGGTCACCTCTGCTGCTGCTGCTGCTCATCTCTGCTGCTGCTAAGTCACTTCAGTCGTGTCGGACTCTGTGCAACCCCATAGATGGCAGCCCACCAGGCTCCCCTGTCCCTGGGATTCTGAAGGCAAGAACACTGGAGTGGGTTGCCATTTCCTTCTCCAATGCATGAAAGTGAAAAGTGAAAGTGAAGTCTCTCAGTCGTATCTCTTAGAGACCCCATGGACTGCAGCCTACCAGGCTCCTCTGTCCATGGGATCTTCCAGGCAAGAATACTGGAGTGGGTTGCCATTGCCTTCTCTGGCTGGTCACCTCTAGGACTCCCCCAATATGCTATTCTTTTTGTACCAAGATTTATGTTGAGTCCCATTGTGTACCACTCTGCCAGCTAGTTCTTCACTAGAAAAACACTGGACCACATAGCCTCATGGAGGATTAAAGGTTGACAACACCTCTTGAGGTAATAGGAATAGATAATGTCTAGGTGCTATGCCAAGTGATTTCACTTCATCTTCACAACAGTAATGAAGGAGTAATATCATCCCCATGTTTTCAGGAGGAAATTAAAGCTAGATAGGGATTAAGTAATTCTGCTAGGGTCACACCTTTAATAAGTGGCCAAGCAGGAGACTCCAGAGACTCAGGTTCGATCCCTGGGTCAGGAAGATCCCCTGGAGGAGGCCACAGCAACCCACTCCAGTATGCTTGCCTGGAGAATCCCATGGACAGAGGAGCCTGGTGGGCGACAGTCCATGGGGTCTCAAAGAGCTGGACACAACTGAAGCAACTGGGCATGCATACATGTACCGACAACTGTAAAGTTTTAATTGAAGTATAGTTGATTTGCAATGTTATGTTAGTTTCAGGTGTATAATAAAGTCATTCATATACATATATATGGATTTTATATGTATATATATATAGTTGTTTAGTCACTAAGTTGTATCAGACTCTTTTGTGACCCCATGTGTGTATATATATATCCTTTTTCAGATTCTTATCCATTATAGGTTATTATAGGATATTCATGAAAAAAGCAAGAGAGTTCCAGAAAAACATCTATTTCTGCTTTATTGACTATGCGAAAGCCTTTGACTGCGTGGATCACAATAAACTGTGGAAAATTCTGAAAGAGATGGGAATACCAGACCACCTGACCTGCCTCTTGAGAAACCTGTATGCAGGTCAGGAAGCAACAGTTAGAACTGGACATGGAACAACAGACTGGTTCCAAATAGGAAAAGGAGTACGTCAAGGCTGTATATTGTCACCCTGCTTATTTAAATTATATGCAGAGTACATCATGAGAAACGCTGGGCTGGAAGAAGCACAAGCTGGAATCAAGATTGCTGGGAGAAATATCAATAACCTAAGATATGCAGATGACACCACCCTTATGGCAGAAAGTGAAGAGGAACTCAAAAGCCTCTTGATGAAAGTGAAAGAGGAGAGTGAAAAAGTTGGCTTAAAGCTCAACGTTCAGAAAACTAAGATCATGGCATCTGGTCCCATCACTTCACGGGAAATAGATGGGGAAAATGTGGAAACAGTGTCAGACTTTATTCTTTTGGGCTCCAAAATCACTGCAGATGGTGATTGCAGCCATGAAATTAAAAGCTGCTTACTCCTTGGAAGGAAAGTTATGACCAACCTCAGTCAGTCAGTCAGTTCAGTCGCTCAGTCGTGTCCAACACTTTGCAACCACATGAATTACAGCACGCCAGGCCTCCCTGTCCATCACCAACTCCCGGAATTCACTCAAACTCACGTCCAACCTGCTAAGTCACTTCAGTCGTGTTCAACTCTGTGCGACCCCATAGACGGCAGCCCACCAGGCTCCCCTGTCCCTGGGATTCTTCAGGCAAGAACACTGGAGTGGGTTGCCATTTCCTTCTCCAATGCATGAAAGTGAAAAGTGAAAGTGAAAGTGAAGTCGTGTCCGACTCTTAGCGACCCCATGGACTGCAGCCTACCAGGCTCCTCCATCCATGGGATTTTCCAGGCAAGAGTACTGGAGTGGGGTGCCATTGCCTTCTCCTCACATCCAACCTAGATAGCATATTAAAAAGCAGAGACATTACTTTGCCAACAAAGGTCCGTCTACTCAAGGCTATGGTTTTTCCAGTGGTCATGTATGGATGTGCGAGTTGGACTGTGAAGAAAGCTGAGTGCCAAAGAATTGATGCTTTTGAACTGTGGTGTTGGAGAAGACTCTTGAGAGTCCCTTGGACTGCAAGGAGATCCAACCAGTCCATTCTAAAGGAGATCAATCCTGGGTGTTCATTGGAAGGACTGATGCTAAAGCTGAAACTCCAATACTTTGGCCACCTCATGCAAAGAGTTGACTCATTGGAAAAGACTCTGATGCTGGGAGGGATTGGGGGCAGGAGGAGAAGGGGACGACAGATGATGAGATGGCTGGATGGCATCACCGACTCGATGGACATGAGTTTGAGTAAACTCCGGGAGTTGATGATGGACAGGAAGGCCTGGCGTGCTGTGATTCATGGGGTTGCAAAGAGTCGGACACGACTGAGCGACTGAACTGAACTGAACTGAACTGATAGAGTATTGAATAGAGTTCCTTGTGCTATACAATACATCTTTGTTGTTCATTTGTTTTATATAGAGTAGTGTGTATCTGTTAATCCCAAACTCTTAACTTATTCCTCCTATCCAGCCCCCTACCCCACCTCCAGACAATGTACTCTTAACTGCGGGTCAAGGTCAAATGAGTTTGTTTCACACTTGGGTGCTAGATTAATCTGCTTCCTCCTTTATCTGGCCCTGGAGAAGCGGGGAACTTTGTAGACAGCTACACTGGCCTAAGCTCAACTAACGCTCTGTTTAGGGCTCCTGCCTGACTATTAGAGAAGCAAAGGCCCCAGGGGCAAAGCTGTGCTCTCAGCAAATGTTCTCCCCCAGTTTTCCCCAACTGCTCCATTCAGCACATCCTGAAGGCAAGGGTAGCAACTTGGGCCAGACTAACCAGGAGTCTGTGAGGATCCAAAAGGACTATGTAATTTAAACCTTAGTGACATTCATGTGATAGTGGAACATGAGCCCCTTTTCAGTGGATGGAAACAACAGAGGTAGATCTCAGTTAGCAAGAAGAACTGGTTAAACTATAGCCCCAAACAACATTGTCTCTAAGACCGATGTATGAACAGTGCTATAAATTTAAAAGTGAATTTAACAAAATGTGAGGATGAAATTCTTGCTCTTTGTCCTAAACATCAGAATTTTTAGTTGGTTATGACTCTGTCAATAAGATACTTGAGACCAGGGCTGCGATGATCAACCATTGGCCGATAAACATCAGTTAGTATTAATATATGGTAGCTTACCAAATGAAGATAGTCTTATAAGCTCCTTGATATAGATTGATACATATATAATCTTCAGAACAACCTTGTTAGATTTTATTATTATCTCCATTTTGCACTTGGGGAAATTGAAGCTGAGAGGTTAAATTTTGTCCACAGGCTTCCCTGGTGGCTCAGATGGTAAAGAATCTGTCTGCAGTGTAGGAGACCCGGGCTTGATACCTGGTTCAGGAAGATCCCCTGGAGAAGGAAATGGCAACTCATTCCAGTATTCTTGCCCAGAGAATTCCATGGACAGAGGAGCCTGGTGGGCTACAGTCCATGGGGTCACAAAGAGTCAACGTGACTGAGTGACTAACACTTTCATTTTTCATTACATTCATTTATTAAGAACTCTCTTGATTGCTATGGTAGGCTGACTGCAGAAATAGCCCCAGTTTTTCCAAAAAAACAACTGTATTTGCATCCCTTGAAATGTGACTGCCACTTCAATTATAGGGTTGTTGAAGCTTATTTCTCTGTCTGTTGAATTGAGACTGGCCTTGTGACTTTCTTTGACTAATAGATATGGGGGGAATGGCTGCATGTGGTGTCTAGGCCTCTAGAGGACATGTATGTTTCTGCCTTATCCTTTGAATGCTTTCTTCTACCTTGGGAACAAGCCTAGGCTAGTCTGATAGAGACTGAGGGGCCACCTGGAACTGAGACAAATCATCCTAGCTGAGGACAGTCTAGACCAGCCAGCCCATCTCTAGCCCATCAACCTACTGACTGCAGATCCACAAGCAAACCCAGCTAAGACTGGCCAGCCCTGGCTCAGACCAGCAGAACTGTCCAGCCAATCCATAGACTAATGAAAAAAACAATAAATTGTTGTTTGGGCCACCAAGTGTTAGGGTGATTTGTTATGCTGCACTATTGTAGCAATAGATAACAGGTACAGTTGCCTCCCCAGTCATTTCTTCTCTTTGCTTTGAAGGCAAAACCTACTTCCCACTACAGAAGTTTAAAGAGCGTATGTTCACTTTTCAAACTATTTTGCAGTTAGGGTGATTCAGTTCTGGCAGATATACAGGGAAGTCAGTATGGTAGGAGGATACGTGGGGAGGGAAATAATGCTGAGAAAGATTTTTTTTCTGAAAAGAAAGAAACTGGCAGTGAGATAGTGATCTTCTTCTTTCTTCTCTATCTGCTTTGAATACAACCATTAAAAACAGACATTGGACCAACAGCAGCCATTTTGTGATCATGAGGCAAGAAGCCTAGGAACAGCAATCTAACACATTGGAAAGAATGGAAAGCTGAAAAGATCCTAGGTTTCTGGCCACATTACTCAGTCGCAGAAACTGGCTAACCTTTTGACTTCTTTATTATTTAAGCGATTGTGTGTTAGCTAAGTATTGATATATGTGATTGAACTTTGAACAAACACATTGGAATCCAGGTCTTGGTGCTAACATTTATGCAAATAAGCACGAGTGACCTCTCTGGGGAAGGCAGCCTTGCCCAGGGCATGCAGCCTAATGAGCAAACTGGGGGCTGGATCTCAGGTCCCTTGACCAAATGGCCTTGTGTAGTGCATAACCTGCTCAGTCATCCTCAGTGACCCTGATGGAATTCTATAAATTCAGGATGTTTTTAGGATGCTTCTTCCAGGATTGACTTCAAACCCCAGTGGGCATTCATTTACTGTTTCCAATGGTAGCAAATCCTTGGCTGTTAAAGCTAAATTTGATTTGGGAAACAGTCAAAATTATTTGATCCCAGAGGTGGCAACAATGAAAGTGTGCCACTCAGATCTCCCGCTGCTGGGAGCACAATCGACTAATGGCCCCAGTTACCGCCCCTTGGGACGCACTGCACTTATGCCATTTGGTTTCCAGACAGTGACAGCATGATGGGGAATGAAGGCAGGCAGCCCCTTCTCAACAAGACCTGGGGCTCAAGGGCTCCCCATCAGCCTGGCTGAACATTTCTCAGAACTGTGCTGTGGCCAAGATTCTTCTCACCCAGACCTTCTTTCATTCTTCTCTCCTTCCGCACAAGTCAGACCTGCAATACAGTCTCAAAACTCTTCCTGCTTTCCTTGCTTCCACCTTTTCCTTGCACATCTTCTTGGCATCTGCTCAGCAGATCCAGCCCATAGTACCAGGTTTAGTGAAAGGATGAGGGGTAGTCATCAACCTGTTTAACAATGGCCAATTTCAAAGTACCAACAGTTTAGCAACCGGCTCAGGGCTTCCCTGATAGCTAAGTTGGTAAAGAATCCACCTGCAGTGCAGGAGACCCTGGTTTGATTCCTGGGTTGGCAAGATTCCCTGGAGAAGGGATAGGCTACCCATACCAGTATTCTTGGGTTTCCCTTGTGGCTCAGCTGGTAAAGAATCTGCCTGCAATATGGGAGACCTGTGTTATATCCCTGGGTTGGGAAGATCCTCTGGAGAAGAATAAGGCTATCCACTCCAGTATTCTGGCTAGGAGAATTCCATGGACTGTATAGTCCATGGGATCACAAAGAGTTGGACATGACTGAGCAACTTTCAAGGGAAATGTTAGAAGTAGCTATAAAATAAAATGACTTTTCTGATATAACTGATAAAAGGGACTCAATGAATACTGGTTAACTATTGAATAAGTGCAAAGGCTTTAAAATAAAATAATGTCATCTCCTATAGTTTTGCCTAAATGTCTACTGGCTTGGATGCACAGGGTGGATCTCCAAGTTATTCTTGTTGAGGCTACCATTGTCCAGTCACTAAGTCAAGTCTTACTCTTTGAGACCCCATAGTCTGAGGCACATCAGGCTTCCTTGTCCTTCACTATTTCCTGGAGTTTGCTCAAACTCATGTCCATTGTGTTGATGATGCCATCCAACCATCTCATCCTCTGTTGGCCCCTTTTCCTCCTGCCTTCAATCTCTTCCAGCATCGGGGTCTTTTCCAGTTAGTCAGCTCTTCAAATCAGGTGACCAAAGTATTGGAGCTTCAGCTTCAGCATCAGTCCTTGCAATGAATATTCAGGGTTGATTTCCTTTAGGATGGACTGGTTTGATCTTGCAGTCCAAGGGACTTTCAAGAGTCTTTTCCAGCACCACAATCCAAAAGCATTAATTCTTCGGGAATCTCCAAAAAAATTTCTCATATGTGTTCATCTTATTCTCACTCTGCTCTGGCTCCCACTTCTTTTACATCTGCCTGGAAAACCACTCGAAAAAGTCCTATGGCTACTATTGTCCATCTTGGGAACACCAAACCCCAGGGACCACTGAAAGAAGTTCCAAATCTTCTAATTTCTCTTGAATGAAAGGGTCCAAATCATATAGGGAGGCCAGGAGAGAAGATGGGAAAGAATGATTTTCTCTCCAACTCCATGCCACAGTTTTTACTGAACCTACCTGTACATCTCTCGTGACTAGATAAGGAACACTTCATCAGAGTCTGCTACTAAGCCCTTTTATTCACCGGGATCTCAAAATCAGTCCAAGGGACCAGGTAAGGACAGACACCTTCCACTCCAGCTAAAATTTTAGATTTCCATCCTCCTTTAAAGTTCCTCAGCCCTCCTCCCTAGGTGACAATGAAACTAAAGATGCCCTGAATATGAAATGGTATATTAACTTTATTTTCTTATATTCTGTATTCTTAATGCTCTGGCATCAGGGGCCTTGCTGATTCTGGAGAATGCCCCTCCCAAGGCTAGCTAATTTCCAGAGATAGCAAATAACTCTGTTGAGAGAATGTCTTACATCTAATATCTTCAAATATCTCCAAATTTTGTCTCTAAAATGAAGACAACTACTGATATAATTAAATCAATTGAGAAGGTGTACATGAGATATTCTATAAACAAAATAGGGCTATTCAAATATAACCAACCAATCCAGAGTCCAAACTTGCCAGCTAACACCTTTCTCGTAGATCTCACAGGTTGAGCCATATCCCCCTGCCCTAATCAGTCCAGGGCCAGGTACAAGGCAACTAGGGATAGTCCCTACATCCTAGAACCTGTTGAAATTATTCAAACTAGCCAGTCCTAATCTGTCCAGCCTGCTTACCAAGCCTGGTTCATTCCTTCCCACAAATCCACGATAAAGGCTCTTGCCCATGTTTTCCGCTCATTCTTCCCATCTCCTGAATAACTCTGGTGCTTCCCCAAGTGGCCCTATAGGACATGACATGCCCCCTCCTCTTGAGAACTGTGACAAACTACCTTTTCAATGGTCATTATTTCCAGATCTGTTGGCCTCAACATACCAGACTAATAATAAAACTACATTTAAAAACAAATGGATTTTGGGGAGATTTCAGTGGAGGGCATCTGCACTAGCAACAGACAACTCCCAACTTTTTGTTCTATTTGAGCAGCCCTCTTTTGTTTACAAAGTACATATCTCAATTGCTTTAATTCTATCAGCAACTGTCTTCATTTTTAAGATAAAATTTGGAGATATTTGAGCAACAGCAACATTACTGAAAGAAATGTGTATTTTCTATGAGGATGTGTGTGAGGTATAGGAACAGAAGGACTAGCTTGAGCATCGTGGTACTGGTTTTAAAGAGGGCTCTAGACACACACCAATAAAAAGAACAATCTCAGCCTCTCATACTTCCTGAGAACCTCCTATGTGCCAGGGACCAATATAGATCATTTTCATATATTAACTCATTTAATCCTCATACCAAGCTGAGGTTAATACCCAAGGTGCCTACCATTATTTTCCCTGTTTTATAGACAATCGGAAACCAACTGCTTGAAAATTGGTTTCTGTCATATAGTAGTAGAGGTGCAAACAACTTCAGAGATCAACACCCCCCATTTTACAGATGAGTTAAATATGTTTATGCATTCTACTCCACTGGAAGATTTTGTCATTTTCGAGCAATTCTCCAAATATGGCATATGTACCCTGATCTTGCCAATAGTGAGTTCTGACTCCTGTGACCTCTAGTCCAGCTGTGTCATACAAGGGACGTGACACCTACTATAATAACCTCAAACCCCACAATCCATCACACATAACTTTGAAAGTACTAAAGGGAAGTGTGTTACAATAACCAAACACACCTAGTGTATATCCCAAGGATTGCCTAAATATTTCCCATTTACGCTATTTTGAGAACTGGCTTCCAGCCCAGTTCCGACAACAGTGTTCAAGATTAAGTGGAAGGCCATGTGAGCATGGTAAATGAAAATACAATTTTCCCCCCAAAGGGCTATTAGTTATGAGTTTATTTTCTTGTGCGTGTGAGATCTCTTTCTAAGCATTTATGAAATATGAACTTTGCAATTGTTTCACTTACTGGAAAAGTATGTGTGTCCTATGAGGTTTCTAGAGGACAATGGTATGTCAACTCTCATCAGCCTGCCTTCAGAAGATTCTGCAGAAGCTGGGCCCAAGAGCCCCTCTTAGGCTACCTCTCCCATAGCAACCGCCTCACTCTTGGCAAAGTCACAGACTCTTTGCTCTACTCAGCTCTGGCAACGTCAGTCGCCTTAATACACTAAGGGTCCTAGACAAGAGCCATCTAAAGAGAGCTCAAGGGGCAACAGGAGCTCAATTCCTGGGCACAGTCCTACTGTTTTTGGATTAGAGCCTTTGGTGGCATAGCCCCATCTTTGGGCACAGCCCATTTTGGTTCCATTGGCCGATGATGATCTGATGCATTCATTTGGCTGGAATGTTCTGAGCAGGATGGTAATCAAATTTCGATGACTTGGATGACCCTTATCGTCTCTCCCACCCCTGCCTGTTTCTGTACCAAGTCTAAAGCTTATAGGAAAGTGGAATACTTGGGATATGATATTTTCCAAGATTGAACAGCTGGCTTATATCTATTAAATTGCAGCTTTAAATGAATACACTCTATACTTCGCACTAAACCAAGGGAAACAGCAATGTACTGAGAAACTGGAAAGATTTCTGAGTTCTTGTAGATTGTGCCTAAAGGCTTATATTACAGTTTTGAAAAAGACCAGGATCTTGGTAATGAGTCACTGAGTGTGTATGCCAAGCAAATTCACCAGGTTCTTTGACACAATGTAATTGTACTTTAAATTCTCCCAGTTAGAATATTTACTCCACTGTCTAAAACAAAATTATAGCTTGGAGTTCAATCTTCAGACATTCACTAATGGCTTATCATCTATTGTCATAGTTCAACATTCATATTCATAATTAATATGCAACATTTTCACAGTTACAGGATGAGTAACTGATCCAAGTAGTTTTTCCTCTAGTGTTCACGTTATTACTTTATCCATTTCTGGTGAAGCCAGGATCATGTCTGTGGTCAGCCCCTTCCTTACCTCCTACCCAAACTCTGACCTGATTCTGTAAGTTTAGGGGCTCAAGAAAGAGAAAAATTCTAATAAACCCAGAAAATATCATTTATTAAATCCTCAAAGTCTATGTATATCTATGGTATGCATCACAAAGCCTCCTCCGCAGGCAACCACCTGGCAGGATGGATCAAGCAACATGCCCACAATTCTTTACTGAGGCCCTGCTGTAAATTAGCTCTAAGGTCCCACATGAACTGGGACCAATATCAAAAACCAGGGAGCTGGTGACTCTTTAATGTGAACTTTTTTCCATTTTGCTTTGCTTTGTGTTTTCAATTCTATAGACATGGCATGAATTTGAACCTGCAATGCTTGGATCAGACTATGAATAACTAAATGCCTGGACTGGGAAGATGTGTCAGATCCTTATTCTCAGCTTCCACTCTGAGAAAAGGCTGTGCTTTCTTCCAATGAGTGGCCTAACACAGTGAGGCAATGACTTCTCCTGTATTTTCTGGCAGGAAATATGAAAAAGAATATATATGGGAAATATGTGTGTGTGATGGGGTCTTTCTCTCAAGTGATTTTTCTATCTTTGAGCCTCCAGGATAGAGTGGTCTAACCTTTCCAGCTCTGCTTATTTGCTAGGTTCTAGGATTCATTTTCAGGTTGGGGCTCCAAAGCCTATTTTCAACAAGATTTTTTAGTTATTCTTCCAATGAGGTTTAAAGCAATAAAACAGAATAAGAACACGTCCTTGAAGGAGGAATCTGCTCCTTTACTCTTAATGCTATAATTGTTCACAATAAGGGTGTGGTGAAAGGACACGAAAAGGAAAGTTCAGCTTAAAAATGAGAAGAGAGGGAAGGAAATGTGATCTGGTGGTGGATTTAGATGAGGATTAGCAGCTGTCCTGACTCCTTTGATGAAGGGCTTAACTAATAGCAAGAAGAACTGAGGATACATCTTAAGAAAAAGCTTCCTGACTATTATAAGCCCTGGCACTGTCTTCCCAAAAGGGATTTCCCGATGTACCTCTGCTTGCTTGTTTTTTTTTTTTTTTTAAAGTGTGATGTTGTTTGTGTAAATTGGGTTTTTGTTGTTATTATTCATTCTAAATTGTAGAAGTTTTAGACTTTCATGTTTTTTCATCACTACTCAAGCAATGCATGTTCATTAGAGAAAAGGTGGAAAATACTGATAAGCAATGAGAAAAAAATTATCTATCATTCCGCCACCCAGAGATAAGCACTCTTATCATTCTGAGGCATGTGTTTTCAGACATTTTTCTCTGGGAGACTGGTCAAGTAAATGCTGGTACAGTCATAAAATGTAGCTTCTAAGAAGGATACATACATGATACACCGACTTTGGACCTTGGCCTCAGTTAGTGTTTATCCAAAATCTGCTCTTTGGTTTCATCTTTGGCCTTGGCCTTGGCAAGTGAAAGAGGTAAATGCTAACTTCATCACCATCTGGCAACCTTGGAGTCATGCATGTTCAGTGATCATGTGATGGAACAGATTACCATTATATCTAGCTGAGAATAATGTCGGTAACTTGAATAAGACATAATCGAGATTCCAGTTAATACCTGAATATTTACCTAAAAATATACATAAGCATTTTAGATATAACCTGGAGGGGGAAATCTCTATTTGCAGAGAATTTTATATTGAAATTCTAACAGCTGGAGTACAAATATTACAAGTGTGTGTGTGTGTGTGTGTGTGTGTGTAGGGAGAGTAATTATGAATAGTTAGAAAGATTATTAATTTTATGCACTAAAATGATTATTAGAAACTTTCAAAAGCTTAAATAAGGGAATGTTTTGCAAATATTAAACTACAAATACACCATTAATATAGAATAAATGAATGCAAATATTAATAGAGAATGAACTAGCCAGAAAACTTAGGAAGATTATGATATCCTTTCTGAACAAAATGAATAATAACATTTTTAAATGTCCCGGTTGAAACTAGCCCTTTCTTCAGTATTGAAACATGCAGAATAATGACGGAAAGAACCACTTAACAGTTGTCAGCTCTGAGTGACTATTATAATGTTCCCAGAGGATAATAACAATTTTTAAAATTTTGGACTATTAAGTATTAATAATCAAACTATTATAATTTAATCAGTTGCATACAATTTCTTGTTTACTCTTCTAGCCCAGGAATCTTTCAATGAAATCCTGATATTTGGCTATTAGAGCCTCTACTTCAACAGAACACATACTTTCATCCTCAGTCACTTGCTGTTTTGAATTGTAATCAACATGCCCCAAGCATAGAGTACATTATATGTCTGAGACAGAGAGATGTATATCTGTTAGGATGCCTTCAGTTACATGAAATAGACATTCCTACCCAAATGGTTTTAAAAAATTAGGATGAATAAAAGGAATTATTGGCTCACATACCTGAAGAGTCTGACGTGGCACATAATGTTAGCTTCAAATCAGGCTTCATTTGGGCTCAACGCTACAAAGGGAGCCTGGCTTTTCTCTCACCATTTCTCATCTCTACCTCTCAGCTCCATTAGCTTTAACCTTGTCTACCTCTTTCTGCTGCAAGGATGGCTGCCAGCAGCTCCCAAAGCTGCTTGCCTCTTCCTTGGCAAACAGATAAGAATTGAGTCAGTCTTTGTCCCAACAGTTTCCAGCAAAAATCAGAAAGTACACCCGGCTAGACGTTTCCTTGCATGACGCTTTCACCTCTGCAACATCACTGTGGCCAGGAGGACACCGCATGATTAGTTATTTTAATCAACCAGCTTCCCACCCCTGGAGGTGGGAAAAAAATCAAACCAAATGGTACATTCCCCAAAGGAATCATGGGACACTGTCACCAAGAATTAGGAGAAACTGATGTTAGCCAGCAAACAGTAGGTGTTAACCACAATGTGGAACCATGTTTTCCATTGTTCAAATAAGATTATGAAGTGATACATAGGGCATGATTCCAATTTTAATGTACAGATGTCAATGAAAACTTTTGTCTTCATTTATTTAACCAATCCCATCTTACTGATTTTATAGTTGTTTTCACTGTTAAAAGTGATACTTCAACCAGCACAATTGTACATTCAATCTTACATTTGTATAGAATGATATTCTTGGAATAAATTGCTAAATATTGAATTGTTGACTCAAAAAAAATTAGTTTAAGGTATTTAGACATCCTGCCAAATTGCCTTCCCCAAAAGTTATACTTTCAGCAGTGGTATATGCATTGTTAGCCTCCCATAACCAACCTCACCAATAAATAGTATCATTCATCATTTCTACAGGAAAAACTAATATTTCATTGTTTAAATAAGTGTCTTTTTGAGCACTATCAAAGATGAAATCATTCTGACATTAGTTATCTACTGATATTTAGTTTTTATGTATTAATGTTTAATGAGCTATCTGTTGATATCCTGGTTCATTTCTCAGTTGGTCCTTCATCTTTATTTACATGCTAAAATTTTATCTGTCATATGTTGTAATTTTTTTCTCACTTGTCTTTTCCTTTATACTTTGTTTATGGTGGGCTTTGGTTGATTTTTTATTGTTTTGCTACATAAAAGTTCTACATTTTGATGTAATCAAAATTATAAAATATTTCTTTTTAGATTGTTGTCTTAAACATCTTTTTGAGCAATAATATTTTCCACACCAATTATCTCTATTTTATTTTATATTTTCTTCTAGTACAACTATTGTTTCATATTTTATTTTTAAATCCTCAATTTATCTAGAATTCATTTTGCTGTAAGATATGAGGTCAGGCCATAAAGCTACTTTTTTCTAAGTGGCTAAACAGAATTCCTAATGTAGCTGTTAAAAAGCTTGGTTATTAAAAGGGCTGGCTCTGGAGCTAGACTGGTAGGTTTGTGAGCTCTGAAAGTCAGGCATCTTATCTATGTCTCATCTATAACACAGGTATGTTTGGGGTGATTTTGACAGTGAAATGTGCTGAAAACACAGAAAGAATTAAAACATTGCCCAGAACATAGCAAATGGTAGACTTTGTTGTTACCTCTATTGAAAGATCTATCATTTCTTCTTTTGCTATATTACATTTGTGAAGGACTAATTATTTATCTATATGTGGATCTGTTTCTCAAATTTTTGTTTTCTTCTTTTGACTAGTGTGTCTACTTTTGCCTCTGTCAAGTTTTAAAAGGGTTCATGTCAGTATTTCTGAAAAGAGCAGAATGAACTTGGAACTTCTTAAGATGCCTTGGTTTCTTATCCTTAAAAGCACTAGGAGTCATTTCTTTCCTATGCATCATGTCAGTTTTGCACAAATTAGCTCTCATCACCAAGCTCTATGGATACCATTTGTATGCTTCTTTAGCTTATTCAGTCTCAGCTCTGCCATTTACTAACTAACTTACTAACCTTGGGCAAGTTACCTGAACTCTCTGCCTCAGTTGCTTCATTTGTAAAGCGGGGTAATAATTCTCATGACCTCAGGGCTCCTGTGAGGATTAAATGAAATGATACATGTAAAGCTCATACTACGGTGAACAGACTAATCCCCAAATAAGTGTTAGCTATTAATTTTTTTTATTATTACCTTTGTTATATCATAGGACACAAAAGCCTCTCTTTCATCAAGTCTCTCTTAGCAACTGCTGAAATGAAGAATCAGGATGTAAGAGACACAGAGAAAGGAAGACCAATAGTATTTTTCAAATAAGGTTATTATTTTTTCCAAGTTAATATATAATTAATAACACCTCAAGTAACACCTTGTACAGAGCAGGTGCTCAAAAAACATGTTGAACTAGTAAATATAAAGAAGATCATATTGTCTTTCTACCAGTGCCGTGCTGAGGATTTTATGTGAATACTGAGAAATAAAAGCTTCACTAATAATGTTCCTCAAGAAGTGTGAATACATAAAATAGTATTGAGATTCTTATTCAAGGCTTCTGGTATAGCTTTCTCTCTATGATCACCACATATTTATACACATGCAGAAAAAAGAAATAGTAAAAAGAGGATAAATGCTTAGGGATTCATAGTCAGAGCAATAATTCCATTTTCTTGAGACCTGTGTTCTTTAGAGACATGGCTTATCACAGAGTAAGTATCCTCTTTTATAATCTGTGTAGCATGCATCTGTGTGTGTGCGCAAGTACACACACACACACACACACACACTCCACAAAAAGGCATTTCTTGACATTTTAAACCATTCCAGATTGGCTCAATTCCAGTTAATCATATTAAAATGTCAAGAAAATTAAGTATTAAAGATACAATCTGGTCCTTCTTGAACTTATTTACTTGTTCTTTAAAAAAATAAAAGACATGGCAGGGAGCAGCTGACTGCTTCCTTCCTTTAGCAGACAGTCTAATTATGTCTTCTTGCTTTTACTCAAGCAATACATTTTAGCATGTGTTAAAAGACAGAAAGGCAGAGGATCTCAAACTTACATGTGGAAGTGTGGCCATGTGTGCTAATTTTCCCTGAGGTTTAGGGCAAGGCCACTGAGAGAGATACTTGAGTTTCCCATCTCTGAGTCATCTTGGGGGTGCCAGTAGCATTTGAGATGTTAGGCCAAAGAATTATTAAGAACCAAAACATTAAAATCACTCCCATGTGAGTGCGAAACTCAATCTTCTTAACTTTTGAAGGAGAGATTTTTCCTTTATAATTCTACCATTTTCAAAGCCAGTAATTACACACTGGATCAAAAGACTGATGAGGAAGAGAATTGGAAACCTGGAGATAATTTAAGAATACCTTGGGTAACTAGACCCAGCCTTTGAAGAAGAACTCAAAGGGGGAGGTCTTCAATGATATCAACTCTTAGCCACAATTCCTTGGACATCACCACAAAAAAAGAAAGGACTACTTTTGTTTATGTGGCATCTGAAAATCTAGCTATGTCAGCTTGAGTTCATTTTTACAGCCATTTTCACAAGTGATTTAAGTCACTAATTAATTGGCAAATGTTCAGTTCTCATCCACTCTAGTGATCTAGGTCAGGAGAAATAAACATGTCAGTATAGCCTGGAAAGAAAGAATAGAAAATTCCTTCATTGCTCTATGAGACAGATTCCTTTGCTATAATGACCCAAATAACAGACTTATAACAGTCAACTCAGAGTTTAAAGGTAGGCATACTTCTTATTTTATATGTAACTTATGTTTTCAATCTAATTTAAGACAAATTCCTGAAGTCCAAGGGCCTTGTCCTAAAGATTTTAAAAACAAAATAAATAGGTAATGATGATGGAGAAGATGATAGGTAGGTAGGTAGGTAGATACATAGAAATCATCTAGAGAACAGACCCCAGATCAAAAAAGTTTATCATTTTCTCCACATTTGTTAATTTGTTACCATTCATTCTTTCCATTTTATTAAATGCCAGTTACTGTTGAGGCATTGGAGATGGAGTGGTTATCCAAAAAACAAATATTTTTTTCTGCCCTCATTAGACCTTCTAGTCTAATAGATATTGCCAATAATTAGATAGTCTTAAAAACAAACAGAAAATTCATTACTGGGTCAAATAACCACAAATAAGAGAAAAACAGATAGGAGGATTTGAAAAAGTAAGGAAGGTCAGGGACATCTTCTCTAAGAAGTGATGGTTGAGGAGATACCTGGGGAAAAAAATGACAGGCATAGACTAGATAAAAACAGGAAGGAAGGATATCCCAAGGAGAGAGATCAGCATGTGCAAAGAAAGGCATGTGCAAATAATGTGCAAAGACAGGCATAGACTAGATAAAAACAAGAAGGAAGGATATCCCAAGGAGAGAGATCAGCATGTGCAAAGAAAGGCATGTGCAAAGAATCAGCATGTGCATGAAAGGTGGGAGAAAGCAAGGAGAGAAGTGATCAAAGAAAGCCAGTGGAACACTGGAAAACAAGGGAAGGATACAAGCTTTGTCCATACCTTAAGAGCAATGGCAGTCAAGGAAACAATTTAAGCAGGAGGGTAATGTGGTCAGAAATATAGTTTTGCAACAATTAGTCTGAATCCAGTGTGAAGATTGGGTTAGAGGAAGCCCAGAGGAGCTATGGGGAAACTAGCTAGATTATTAAGAAAAAGCTGTAGCTATTATCTGCCTGCAGCCATGAAATTAAAAGATGCTTGCTCCTTGGAAGAAAAGCTATGACAAACCTGGATAGCATATTAAAGAGCAGAGACATTACTTTGCTGTCAAAGGTCCATCTAGTCAAAGATACGGTTTTTCTAGTAGTCATGTATGGATGTGAGAGCTGGACCATAAACAAGACTGAGCGCCAAAGGATTGATGCTTTTGAACTGTTGTGTTGGAGAAGACTCCTGAGAATCCCTTGGACTGCAAGGAAATCAAACCAGTCAATTCTAAAGGAAATCAATCCTAAATATTCATTGGAAGGACTGATGCTGAAGCTGAAGCTTCAATACTTTGGCTACCTGATGAGAAAAGCTGACTCATTAGAAAAGACCCTGATGCTGGGAAGGACTGAAGGCAGGAGAAAAAGGGGATGACAGAGGATGAGATGGTTGGATGGCATCACCAACTCAATGGACATGAGTTTGAGCAAACTCCAAGAGATGGTGATGGACAGGGAAGTCTGGTGTGATGCAGTCCATGGGATCACAAACACGACAGAGTGGCTGAACAACAACAACAACAACATTATCTGGCATGATGGTAGCTTAGACCAAGATGCTACCAGTGGAGATGGATAGAAAGAAAAATTACTAGGACTTGAATTAGATTTGAAGACGGAAAGAGGCTTACAGAACAAGCATATGAAGTAAAACTAATTGCTTTTGGTGCAGGGAGGGAGGGTTAAAACAACAGTAATACTTTACAAGGCCAAATACTGCTCATGACTCAGGCAACTGGCATTCAAAATCTAAATAAGTCTAAATCCAGAATTGTGATTACTTTATGTTGCTCTGAGGCCTTACACTTGCTTCCCAGAGCTAATCTAAGAAATCTAATCTAAAAATTCTAAGAAACTATGGGAGTGCTACTTCTGGTTAAGATATAGAAAGCCATAAAGATTATCACTTTTATCATAACAAAAAAAAGATAAACTAAAAATTCTATTTTTCTTTTCTTAAAAGCCTTCAAAGGCTACTAGGCACACACATGAGTCCAAGTAAACTAATTTCAAAGATGACATGCCCTTGGAAAAAGGCAAAAATAAGGGGGGGGGGCGGTGATTATTTTCATACTTAGAGCAAATTGCCTAATCTGAGTACAGGGGGATGAAAATGGAAGTCTAACATAGACATGGCAGTTTGCTGGAATGAGAAAAATCACCTGAACTTTTAACAAGAGTGTGGGGTAGCATGAAACACTGAAATCTGGATGAGTCCCAAACACAAAAATATATCTCTCAAAATGGCAATTCTCCGCCCTGGAAATTTGGCCGAGTCAGCAACAGTTGGGGACGAAGCTGGAGGTAAAGAGTGATCTCCCAGTCCCTCGTGCTACTTAGGGTCCAGAGGCCTCCTACAGTTGAGTCTGGGGGTGAAATCAAACTAATTAAAACTGAAAACAATGTCCTTTCTGGTTCAAATACTGAGAATCCTACATTCATCAACTTCCTAGATTGAAGCAAGAACCTAGGAGTTAGACTGAAAGGCCAAGAGAACTCACCATAATCTCACTGGCAAGAGATAAACGAAAACTAATTGAAGTTATATCCTAACCCCAGCTCAGTTAAACTCATGATAGGATCTAGATAAACTTCCCTTCCTCAGCTTAGAGACAGCAAGAAATCTTCTTTGGGAAAACCAAAACAAAAACATACAATCTAGTCCCTATTGTTCTTTTAAGCAAAATGTCTGTGACAGTGAGTGACTGAGTGCTCAATCACTCAATCATGTCCAGCTCTTTGCAACTCTATGGACTGTAGCCCACCAGGCTCCTCTGTCCATGGAATTTTCCAGGCAAGAATATTTGAGTGGGGTGCCATTTCTTTCTCCAGGGAATTTTCCTAACACAGGGATTGAACCTGTGTCTCCTGTGGCTCCTGCATTGGCAGGCAGATTCTTTACCACTGAGCCACTTGGAAAGGATGCAAAATGTCTGACATAAAATTAAAAGTTCTATACATACAAAGAAGAATGAAAATGTTACTCACGGTCAATAGAGGCAGACCTGCTGATGACCAGATATTGCAATCAGTAGATGAGGTCTCCAAAATAAATATTTTAAACATGTTAAACAATTAATGTTAAATATTATCAAAGATGGACACAATGGATAAACAGAAAGAAATTTCATCAGAGAGAGTCAAGCTCTAAAGAAGACCCAAAGAGAAGTACTAGAATAGAAAAAAAGATATCTGAAACAAAAAAAAATGTAATATTAAAATTAGTGAGATCTAATAAGTGAAGCAATGTTTAGAAGAAAAGTGGTAACTTTAAATGCATGTATCAGAAAAAAAGGAATGATTTAAAACAAAAATTAAAAGGAATAAAGATTGATAAGGAAGAAACAATCTTTGCTTTAGGCAATATAATTATGATTGTAGAAAATGCAAAGGAATGAAAAAAATATAACAACTAAAACTGCTGAATGCATTTGCAAGGTCATAGGATAAAATGGTAATATTTAAAAATCAATTGTATTTCTACATCCTAGCAAGAACAACAATTAAAAAAACCCTGGAAAAAAAATTTTAAATATCATTTATAATAGCAGCAAATATCTAAACATAAATTTTCAATATATGTGCAAGTTCTCTATTATTGTAAACTACAAAAACATTCCTGAGAAAAATTTGAAATAAATGGAGAGATACACCATTTTCAACAATTGAAAATTCATTTCTGTTTAGATGTCTATTCTCTCCAAATTAGTCTGGATTAATTAATTAATTTGGATTAAAATAATCCAAATCAAAATTTTAGCAGGTTTTTTCTTGTGGATATTAAGACATTATAAAATTGTATTAATTGAGATATTGTGTTGGCAGGAAAAAAAGCAAATAAAAAAGAAAAAGAATAGAGTCTATTATAGGTCCACAGAGATGTGATCAATAGATTCCCAACAAAAATTTATGAATTTGATGGAAAAATAGCAATAGTGCTATGTAAAATAGTGCTAAAACAAATAAATATGTACATAGAAAAAAACCTAATTTTGACTCTTTACATTACAGCATGCAAAAAAAAACAATTACTGGGGATAGATCTTTGTGCAAAAAAATATTCTAAAACTTCTAGGGAAAAAAAATATCTTCATGAATGGGATGGTCAAAGATTTTTTTAGTCAGGATTCAAGAAGTCTTAACCAAGAGGAAAAAGATGATTAATTTCATTAAAATTAAAAGCTTCTGCTAATAAAAAAAAACAGCATCAAGAAAATGAAAAAAGGCAAGCTGACAATGAGAAAAAATTCATAATACACACACACGCACACACATATATATATTGTTGTTGTTTTTCAGTCACAAAGTTGTGTCTGATTCTTTGCAACCCCATGCACTGAAGCATGCCAGGCTTTCCTGTCCTTCACTATCTCCCAGAGTTTGCTCAAACTCATGTTCATCAAAGACACTTGCTCCTTGGAAGAACAGTTATGACAAAAATAGACAGTATATTATAAAGCAGAGACATTACTTTGCCAACAAAATTCCTTATAGTCAAAGCTACGGTATTTCCAGTAGTCACATGTGGATGTGAGAGTTGGACCATAAGGAAGGCTGAGTGCCGAAGAATTGATGCTTTTGAACTGTAGTGTTAGAGAAGACTCCTGAGAGTCCCTCGGACAGCAAGGAGATTAAATCAGTCAATCCTAAAGGAAATCAGTCCTGAGTATTCATTGAAAGGACTGATGCTGAAGCTGAAACTCCAATACTTTGGCCACCTGATGAGAAGAGATGACTCATTAGCAAAGACCCTGATGCTACGAAAGATTGAAGGCAGGGGGAGAAGGGGACAACAGAGGATGAGATGCTTGGATGGCATCACAAACTCAATGGACATGACTTTGAGCAAGCTCTGGGAGGTGGTGAAGGACAGGAAAGCCTGGCATGCTGCAGTCCATGGGGTCGCAAAGAGTTGGACACGATTGAGGCACTGAACAACAGCAACAACATGTCCACTGAGTTGATGATGCCATTCAACCCTCTCATCCTCTGCTGGCCCCTTCTCCTCTGCCCTTAATCTTTCCCAGCATCCGGATCTTTTCCAATGTGTCAGCTCTTTGTATCAGGTAGCCAAAGTATTGGAGCCTCAGCTTCAGCATCAATTCTTTCAACGAATATTCACAGTTGATTTCCTTTAGGATTGACTGATTTGATCTCCTTGCTGTCCAAGGGACTCTCAAGTCTTCTAGAATACATAAAGAAGTTCTATAAATAAAAAATAATCCAATTAAAAAACAGGAAAGTGAAAGTGTTAGTTATTCAGTCATGTCCAATTCTTTGCAACCCCATGGACTGCCCACCACATTCCTTTGTCCATTGAATTCTCCAGACAAGAATGCTGGAGTGGGTAGCCATTCCCTCCTCAAGGGGATCTTCCTGACCCAGGGATCGAACCTGAATCTCCCACATTGCAGGCAGATTCTTTACTGTCTGAGCCCACCAGGGAAGCCCCCCAAAAGGGGGGAAGTTTTAAAAGAAATCTTCCCAAGGAAATGTATAAGAGTAGCCAATAAGCACATGAAAAGATATTTAACATCATAAGTTATCAGAGAAATATAAATTAAAACCATGAGAAGTCACTTTCTATTTTTTTTTAAAATATGTTTACCTTTTTACTGTATTTTAGTGTATTTATTAATTTATTTTTTGGTCACACTGCACAGCACGTGTGATCTTACCTGCAGCCCATGCTTTGGAAGCATGGAGTCCTACCCACCGGACTACCAGGGAAATGTCTCTGCTTCTTTAAAGTCTGGCCATATCAAATGTTGGTGATTGTGGGAATGTAAAGATACCATCACTATGAAACAGTTGACAGGTTTTCTATACAGTTCAACATACTCTACCTATTGTATGACAATTCCACTCCTTGGAATATATTTAAGAGAAATGAAGGCAGATGCCTAAACAGAGACTTGTATACAAATGCAGCTTTATTCATAATCCCCCAAAACTGTCAACAAAGCAGATGCTCATCAAAAAGAATGAATAAGTCAATGGTGATATAATCACAGAATAGGTTTCTTTTCAGCAACAAAAAAAAGAACTCAAGACACACGCAACAATATAAGTGAAGTAACAGAAGCCAGACACAAAAGACTAAGGACTGTCTGATTTCATTTATATTAAGTCCAGGAACAGGCAAAACAAATATATGATGATAGAAATCAGAACGGTGGTTGCCTCTGGGGGAATGAAGAAATGGACTAGAAAGTGGAAGTAGAGACCTTTCAAGATAATGAATATTAATGGTAACATAGGATTAGCCACATTCATCAAAACCCATTACACTTAGATCTGTGCGTTTCACTGTACTATGTAAATTATTTCCTTATTACAGGAAGGAGGAAAAAGAGAAAAAGATCATGAAATCAGGCACACTTAACTACATGAAAAACATACAGATCTACTAAACTGTAGATTCTATTCTCTACCCAGAATATTGAAACTATTACAAAAACATGACTTCACAATGCCAGGGAAAAGCACAAAGAAAATAATATAAAATCAAGCAAATGCCCAAAGCTTTACTTTAAAAAAACAGACACACATAGAAGAGGATTGTCCAAGAGATAAATTTTTACACAACCTGAGATTCCCACTCTAGCAATCTGACTATATTTACTTAGAGTCCACTCAAAGGGAATTTCTTAACATTTTTAATCATAAGAAAATGACCAAAAAATTTAGTGTCAGTGATCTTCCTCAAAAATGAGTGGCAACCCAGTTCTGGAGCCAAGCAAACCTAAATTCACAAAGCTTGTCTGTGTCTATGAGTGGCTCTGTGACTTGGACTGAAATCCCTGCCTCTCAGGGTCTCAATTTCATCCTCAATAAAATTACTGATGGATTTTTAAGCAAGGATTGTTAAAGCAAGGATCCTTGAAGCAAAGATTGTTATGAATGTTAAAGAAGACAATATATGGGAGGCACATAGTGCCTGGCATATGGACACTTCTCATGTAATTAGTTGCTGAAATTATTATTAAGGAGAAAAGATAGCCTGAGAGAAAGAAGATGGTGAAAGTTGAAGTCAGGAGTTGAAGTCGTTGTTAGAAGGGAGGTGTTTGTTTTGCTGAGAAACCAATTCCGATGTCACCTTTGCTAATACTTGAACCTCAGCGGGTATTTTTTGTATTAATGGAACCAGCACATCCTCCGTCAGCTGACCGCTCTAGAAGTCTGATTCTAGGTTGACCTCTTAACACTCATAAAAAAGGCAGGACCTGGTGGGGCTCCTGGGCACAGAAACCTTTCTGTGCAGCCTCTAGGACCTTCCCTGAGTTCCAAACGTCAGGTTCAAACAGCTGTTAACTAGGGAAGGGAGGGGATGCAGAGACGAGGAAGCAGCAGTCAAGAAACAATAGTGGAGCCTTGGGGCAGGGTCTGGGTTCACCTCAAGGGATACATATAACAGTATCTTTGAACTCCTTAAAGAACTAAATAATAATAATAATCCACCAAATCGCAGGTGTTTATATTCTTCATTCCAGTTAAAGGAACGAGAGAAGCTCATCAAGATTAGGGGAGCACCTGAGGCCAGATTAGTAGAAAGTCCTGCACTAACCCTTATTTTATCAGTAACCCCACCGTTGAAGTATTGCTATAAAACTCCTCACCAAATCCTCCTGCATTAGGACACAGTTTTTGAGGGAAGGAGCTGGCTATGTCTCCATTTGCCCGGCAAAGCAGTAAAGATATTCTTTTCTACTTCACTGAAAACTCTATCTCCAAGATTTGATTCAGCACCAGGGCACAGAGGCTGGTTTTTTTGCATCACTAGAATTCTTGAGCATAACACATGTCTGTGACTGGATTGGGTCTGCAGGCCACCATTTTACAAGTCCTCTTTCAGTCCTCCCTTCCTGAACATAGTTTTCAGATTCTTTATCTCCCTTCCCTGGAAATACTCCAGCGTGTCAGTGTCTCTCTTAAAGTTTGCTTAATTAACCAGGAGTCACAGCGCATGGGGCCTGGGATACAGAGGAGTGTTATCTTCTCTGGCCTGGGTAGTAAACAGCTCTGCAAGCAGCCCAGAAGGCCTGGGGTCTCTCAGCAGATGTCCTACGTTGTTGCTGGCTCCAACTGAGTTTACAGTCAATACGTCTTTTTTTACTGTGAGCTGCTGACAAGCCACTTAATGATAATAATATTTATGAAACAGCCTAAATAAAGATCTCTGTCCTTGGAAGAATTCAGACCATACATTTCTTGATGATGTTTTCCTTCAACACAAGTCTTGACAAGAAAAATGGGATTCCCCAATGCCCTGACTTCTCACAGACAGATGAGGCCCAAGCAACCAATCCAATCACAAAAGAATAATCCAATCAGCGGTTCCTCCTGATCAAGATAACTACACCTGATCAATAGTTTCCACACTTAGCTACATACTAGAATCAGCTCTGGCCTCATTCCTGGAGACTCTGATGGACTGAGTCTGGGCACAAGGAATCTGTACTATCAACAAGTTCCCCAGATGATGTGGCACATCCAAGGACCAGAAATGGGGAACCACCCTCTAGACCAGAAGCATCAGCATCACGATTCTCAAAATTCTAGATATGAGACCTTCTAAGCAGTAGGTGCAGGCTAAAATTTGAGAGCCACCGATTTAGATCCAAGGCTGACAAACTTTTTACTAACAAGTCAGACAGCAAATATTTTAGGTTTTGTGGGCTAAGAGACAAAACTGAGGATTTATTTTGTAGTTATGTAACTGTTTAAAATTTGCCCATTTGTTGTGCTTTAAATGGTATCTTATCCTCCTCCAAAAAGATAGGTGGATATCTTAATTTTTAGTACCTACGAGTGTGGCCCTTCTAGAAAATAGGGTCTTTGCAGAGGTCATCAAGTTAAGAGGAGGTCATTAGAGTGGACCCTAATCCAATGTGACTGATGTCTTCATAATGAGAGGGAAACACATGGAGAGAAGATGTGAGACACAGGAGACCACCACCTACAAGCCAAGGAATGCCTGAGGCCACCACCAACTATGGACAGATTTTCCAACACAACTGTCAGGAGGAAATGACCCTGTTGACCCCTTGATTTTGGACTAAGCTTCTGTAAGTGTGAGCTAATATATCTGTTGTTTAAGCCACTCAGTTTGTGATACTTTATTATGGCAGACCTAGAAAACTAAAACTTCATTTAAAATGTGAAAACAATTCTTAGCTCAAGGGCCATGCAAAAACAGGCAGGCAGCTAGCTAAATATGGCCCACGGGCTGTATCTATACTATGCCCCACCATATTGGTTCAACATTCAGGCAATCAATACATTGTTCATAATCTTATAGTAGGCCCAGTCTCAGGCCCCCAACTCCCATTCAAATATTACCTCTTTGGCTTGGTTTTCCATAACCTCTATGTAATGGGAAGGCCTTCAGAGGTCTTGACAGCCTTGCTCACTACTCTATCCTTAGAACCTGACACATAGCAAATTTCAATAATTATTTAATGAACAAGTAAATACAGATAATCAGAAGCACTTCCAGCTGGAAGAGACTAGGTTTCATTAATCACAGACCTTCAGTTTTCAGAGAGGCAGCTTAAATTGACAGCATTTCAGTGATTGCCCAAAGTAACGCGGCAGAAAACCCAGAATTAAAATCCACTTGTCCAGACTCCTAAACTTATAGCCCCTTCCTCACACCACTCCACCTCTCAAACATATCTAAGTCTATCCTGAAACATTGACACTTAAGACACAACACATTATCCCCGATTTTACCCATGAGGCCCACAAGTAAGAAGGGATGTGTTAGGAACTCAGGTGTGGTTAGCAAACTGGCCATAAATTGGCCAAAGCCAGATTGAGCAGAGGCATACCAGAACATTCCCTGAGGAAAACTGTGTGGTAGATGTTTACCTGGGTTATCCAGTTCCCATTCCTTTTTTGGTAACCATATCCTAATTTCATTTTGGCAAATCGGCTCTTTCCCACAGTGTGAAACCATGACAGAAGGTATTTCTTAGAGCCCACCTTTCAACTACAAGGAGAGAGCCATCTATACAATATCTGCCCACAGGTATGGTCAGGGACCCGTACGTGCCCTCATCTCACTCAAAGGGACACTGTCTCCCAGACTCTGTAAGTCCTAAATGACACAGACCACAGTATATTGGTTAACAGTTGCTGTGTAGCAAATGACCACAAACTTAGTGTCTTAAAATAACACAAGTGTATATTATCATAACTCTGTAGGTCAGGGATATTGTGGCTCAGATTTTGTGATGGCTAATTTTCTACATTAACTTAACTGGGCTAAGAGATGCCCACTGAGATGGTAAAACATGATTTCCGGGTGTGTCTGTGAGGGTGTTTCTGAAAGAGGTTAGCATTTGAACTGGTAAAGAAGATGACCCTCCCCAGTCTGGTGGGGGTGGGGAGGGATCACTCAACTGAAGGCCCAAATAGAACAAAAAGTTGGAAGAAGCGCAAACTTGCTCTCTGCTTGAACTGGGACATCATCTTCTCCTGCCCTTGGACATAGGTGCTCCTGGTTCTTGGGCCTTCAGACTTAGACTAGGACTTAACAACTATCAGCCTCCTGATTCTCAGGCCTTCAGACTCAGGCTGAATTACAGCCCAGCTTTCCTGGGTCTCCAGCTTGCAGATTATATAATTTAGCCTCCATCATGACTTGAGACAATGCCTACAATAAATATCCTCTTATACATACAGTTAACCCTTGAACAGCATGAATTTGAACTGTGTGAGTTCACAGTTCAAATTCATGTAAAGATATGCACATTTTTTAAAATAAATATGTAGTTGTCACCTGCTTATTTAACATATGCAGAGGACATCATGTGAAACGCTGGGCTGGATGAAGCACAAGCTGGAATCAAGATTGCTGGGAGAAACGTCAATAACCTTAGATATGCAGACGACACCACCCTTATGGCAGAAAGTGAAGAAGAACTAAAGAGTCTCTTGATGAAAGTGAAAGAAGAGAGTGAAAAAGCTGGCCTAAAACTTGACATTCAGAAAATGAAGATCATGGCAGCCTGTCCCATCACTTCATGGCAAATAGATGAGGAAACAATGGAAATAGTGACAGACTTTATTTTGGGGGGCTCCAAAATCACTGCAGATGGTGACTGCAGCCATGAAACCTAAAAGATGCTTGCTCCTTGGAAGAAAAGCTATGGCCAACCTAGACAACATATTAAGAAGCAGAGACGTTACTTTGCCAACAGAAGTCCATCTAGTCAAAGCTATGGTTTTTCCAGTAGTCATGCATGGATGTGAGAGTTGGACTATAAAGAAAGCTGAGTGCTGAAGAATTGATGCTTTTGAACTGTGGTGTTGGAGAAGACTCCTGAGAGTCCCTTAGACTACAAGGAGATCCAAAGAGTCCATCCTAAAGGAAATCAGTCCTGAATGTTCACTGAAAGGACTGATGCTAAAGCTGAAACTCCCAATACTTTGGCCACCTGATGTGAAGAACTGATTCATTGGAAAAGACCCTGATGCTGGGAAAGATTGAAAGCAGGAGGAGAAGAGGAGGATGAGATGGTTGGATGACAACACCAACTCAATGGACATGAGTTTGAGTAAGCTCTGGGAATTGATGATGGACAGGGAAACCTGGTGTGCTCCAGTCCATGGGGTTGCAAAGAGTCAGACACGACTGAGCAACTGAACCGAACTGAACTGATTAGTACTAGATGTTCTGAGTTTGGTTGAAATCACAGATGTAAGACTATGGAGGACCAACCATGAAGTTATAATATATGCTTATTTTCAGCTATAGGGAAAATCAGCACCTCTAACCCCCAAGTTATTCAAGGTCAACTTTAACTATGTATGTCCTGTTGGTTCTGTTCCTGCAGAGAATCCTGGCTTACATGGGATCTCACAAGATGTTGGCCAGCTACATTCTCATCTGACACACCTCTTCTAAGCTCAGTCTGTTTTTAGCAGAACTTAGTTTCCTGCAGTTATGGAACTTGTTTCCTTTCTGGCTGTTGGCCACAGGTCACTCTCAGCTCCTTGCAGCCATTTTGCTGCATTCCTGGCATACAGGTTCCTACACCTTCAAAGCCAGCAACAACACATAGCATCCTTCTGATGCTTTGAATCTGACTCCCCCTATGCCTTCCTCTTCTGCTTTAAAGGGATTTTATGATTAGATCAGGTGCATCCCGATAATCTCCATGTCTTAAGGTCAACTGACTTTGGACCTTCTATCTGCAAAATCCTTTCATATCGCTACCTAGATAAGTGTGCCATTGAATAAAAAGGGGACAGGAATCTTGGAGCCTCTGTAGCGTTCTGCCCACCACAGCTAGGGACATTGGGAGGTCATCATCATTGTAGAGGCAGCAGTGGTGATAACAACCCAGCCACTTGGTTATTGGTAGGAGATGGAGACTGTTGCTATGTTTCCCACTTCCTGCTTCCTGGGCCTACGGTGGTTCCTAAACTTGGTCTCCCAGCCTCTCATCAAAGCTGAGGACTACTAATACAAAAAAATAAAACTCCATTTAACTGATATTGGCCAAAGCTGCCTTCTGTTGCTTGTAATCAAAAACCTTAGTTGTCCCAAGCTTCAATAAATGTCTAGCAAGCCACCACCAAAAAACAAACAAACAAACAAAAAACCCAAGAAACAAAATCCAGAGCTGTAGTTTGGAAAGATAAGAGGTACGTGGAAAGCTTTGTCATGCCACATACCCCATGCACCAAAATCTGGCATTCTGATTTGAAATACTTGAGTTCTACTATGCCAGAGGAAATCAACCATTGTTTTATTTAAACAAAGGTAGCCAGTGGTCACTGTGTTAAAAATAAATGAACTAGTCAATTTCAACAAAAACTTATCCCAATTTTCTTTTAATTAGAAAGGAATGCATTAGGAAAAAGCTGAAGCTACCACTAGCTGAAAAGAGAAATGCCAGTCAAAAAGTTTTTATTTCATGAATTGTCAAACTAAGTTTAACTTCGTGTTTTCTTAAACTGATCAACTTCTTCTCACAGACTCAGCCAGACAACACATGCCTCAAGATTCAGATTTTGTACCTGAGCTTGTGTTTAAGGTCACCTTTCCATACAAATACAGGCAGGGTTTCTGGGGTGGCTCCAGGAGAAGATGTACCACCATATCCCTTTCCAGTTCAGTTTCCTTCCAGGCATTTCTTTGTTCTATAGGGTAAAGAGACTGGGCAGCTCCTTGAATCACTCTCAGTTTGTTGTTGTTCAGTCACTAAGTCATGTCCAACTCTTTGAAACCCCATGGACTGCAGCAGGCAGTCCTGCCCTTCACCATCTCCTGGAGTTTGCTCAAACTCGTGTTCACTGAGTCGGTGATGCCATTCAACCATCTCATCCTCTGTCACCCCCTTCTCCTCCTGCCTTCAACCTTTCCCAGCATCAGGGTCTTTTCCAATGAGTCAGCTCTTTGTGTCAGGTGGCCAAAGTATGGGAGTTTCAGCTTAAGCATCAGTCCTTACAATGAGTATTCAGGGTTGATTTCCAATTTTAGGATTGACTGGTTTGATCTACTTGCAGACCAAGGGACTCTCAAGAGTCTTCTCCAGCACCATAGTTCAAAAACATCAAAAACCCAATCTGTTACAAGCCCACCCAGGTATTCTGACCCTAGCAAAATCCAAGGAGTGTAACCACCCTGGACTGTGGACAGGACAGGGTGACTGTCCTGGATAAGTGTGGCTGAGCATCCACAACACACAGAAAAGGTAAAACAAAGCAGACCTCATTCCCCTGAACCTTGATTTTGTTTATAGATGGCAAACTTTGTGGAAAAATGCATTTGTGCCAGCCTCCTCGGGCAGCCCTGCGACAGTTCATTCCTCCTTTGTTGAACTGAGCTTGGAAAGAAAAGCGCCAAGTTGCAAGGAATGGCTGGCACTGGGAAGAACAGGCTGTGTGTTTCCACAGTCCACTCCAGCATAAACAGGCTTTGCTTTTTAGTTAGTGACGAGCCAGGAACTCCCTTGTTGGGAAGACAAAAGCCACATCCAAGGAAGTCAGGAAATAGACATATTGGTGCCCATCCTCCTCCTCTCCCTCACCTTATACCCGGGGCTCACTTGCTCTGCAAAACTTCGGGCACCTGACAGATGGTGTTCAGCATCCCACTCTAAGATGTGGTGCCCTGTACCTCTGAGGCATCCTCGCTTTTTGGAGCAGGCGGGGGAAAGCGAAGGAGACATTTCCTACTCTGACTTCTTGATGAGTGAACACAAAGGCTGTTTGATCAACAGAGAGATGAGGCATCCAGACTGGATCCTGATGGCCTGGATTTGAATCTAGCTCCATCACTGTACTTGTCAGGGTAAGTGTTATAATTAACAAAGAAACCCCCAAATCCCAACAACTAAACATAACACAGCTTTACTGGTTACTCGGGTCACTGTCCTGTGTGCTTTTGGCTAAGAGGCCCAGCTCCCTGCAGTTAATAGGGACTCAGGCTCATTCTATCCCACAGCCTTGCCAGCATCCAGGGCCTTGGAGTCAGCAGGTCAGGGAGGAGTGTGGAGTCAAGGTCTGGAGATGTGTATTCAATGCTCACCTACCAGCCACTGACCAGACTCAGTCACATGATCTCGCCTGTTGCAAGGGAGGCTGGGAAGTGTAGTCTAGCTGTGGCCCAGAGGGAAAAGGAAACCGGGATGGTGAACAAACCCAGCCTCTGCCATATCTGCTTACTTAAGAAAGTTTCTATGTTTTGTCTTCTATTTTCATGTGTTTATGTTCCCTCTTCCGCTGTTGGTTGGGTATATCAGTTAGGGTCCTCCAGAGAAACAACACATGAAATGTGAGTGTGTGTGTGTGTGTGTGTGTGTGAGAGAGAGAGAGAGTGAGAGTGTGTGTGAGTGAGTATGTGTGTATGGAGAGAGAGAGAGAGAGACTGATTGATTTCAAAGATTTGGCTCAGGTGATTGTTAAAAGTGCGGCTTCCCAGGTGGCGCTGGTGGTAAAGAACCCACCTGCGAATGCAGGAGACATGAGACATAGGTTTGATCCCTAGGTCAGGAAGAACCCCTGGAAAAGGCAGTGGCAACCCACCCCAGTATTCTTGCCTAGAAAATTCCATGGACAGGAAGAACCTGGCAGGCTACAGTCCATGGGGTCACAGAGCTGGACATGACTGAGCACGCACACACACACAATCATTGTTAAAAGCTGGCAAGTCTGAAAACAGAGCAGGCTGACAGGCAAGAGTTTGTCGGAGTCTAAAGGCAGTCTGCAGGCACAATGCCTTCTTTCTTGGAGAATCTTGAAATGTTAAGGCCTTCAACTGACTAGACGAGGCCCATCACACTATGCAGGTGCCCTGCTTGCCTCAGAGTCTACTGATTTCAACATGAATCTCATCTGAAAAATAACTTCACAGCACCAGCTAGACTAGTATATGACCAAATATCTGGGTACTGTGGCCCAGCCAAATTAATACATGAAATTAGCCATTACAATGGGTATAACAGATTAATACTATAAAGCATCAGGACCACAGCTGGCACCTAGAAAGCTCTCTATAAAAATAAGCTTACTGTCACTGCTGTGTGTGCGCTCAGTCGCTTCAGTCGTGTCTGACTCTTTGCGACCCTACAGACTGTAGCCCACTACGCTCCTCTGTTCATGGGATTCTCCAGGCAAGAAAATTGGAGTGGGTTGCCATGCCCTCCTCCAGGGGATCTGCCCCATCCAGGGATCGAATCCGCATCTCCTGCCTTGCAGGCGGATTCTTTACCCCTGAGCCATTGGTGAAGCCCTTATTGTCACTACTATGGTTGTTATTACTATCATTACTGCTATTAACTAAGGCCCAGCCTCAGCCCCACAGCACCACCACTCCAGCATTTTCCCTTGACCATCCCACCTAACCATCTAGGGAGTGACTGACCTAGAAAGGGCTTATCCGAGACAAATATTCTCATTCTTTTTTTCAAAGCAGTTTCCCGTTTACTATCTCACTCATTCCTTCACTCAACACTATGAAGTGGGCAGGGCAACATTATTCTTACTGTTCTTATTTTAGAGTTGAGGTTCAGAAAGTATGGCTGCCCCCTCACCCCGCTTCCTAACTGGTACCCCATCCCATCCTCCAGCTTCTGTTCTAGAAGAGCCACTCCTGGATGCCTTTCTTCTAACCTGATTGAAGATTCATCATATATTATATTCCCATAGACGTCATAGTGTGACAAGTTTTAAGCAGGATTAATTGAAGTACTCCTGTTAACACTTCCCTTCAGATACTGCAAGAATTAAATATATTTCTGTAGATAGATCTTGGGGAACCTAATTCACCATTTAAAACATTTAAATTATTGTTTCCATAGGAAAGCAAGCCCCATGATTCAAGAGAGAAACTTTGTAAGAATGAACTGTTGGAATAGGACTCTTGCTATACCTGGATTTCCTGCAGGAGTGCCGATGCCAGGACTGACCTGAGGTACACCTGAGAGGCAGTCAGAGTTTGTCATTGGTCTCCTTCCATTCCCTGTGCTCCGGGCCTCATTTTTCTGCTGTGTCTGTTTTCTTCAGCATTACGTATATCCAATAAATAGGACAGAAGCAGAAGCCAAATGTCTGGATATTGGGCTTGGCTCTGTCCTAACCAGTTGTGTGACCTCAGAAAAGTCTTTTTACTTTGGTTTCCTTGACTATAAGTCAAAGGGGTTGGATAAACTCATAATAGGTTGTCTTTCAACCTCACCTTGCCTCAGTCTATTCTGAGGCAAGTCAATCTATTCTGAGGCAAGACAGTCTATTCTCTGTCCCCCTCCAGGGGACATCATTGTCAGCTGCCTGATAGCAGAGACTCACCAGCTTCCTCTCATCCTACCTAGTGGTCCTAAAGTCTCCAAGGGGGATGATAAGAACTGACCCTGAAGCCTTCAACACACAAAAGAATTCCTTGCCAATGGTGGGAGCTCAGGCATGGAGCCACCCTCCTGGAGGATTCTTTGAGGACAACTGCCCCTTAAATCCTATCACTCGGGAAACACTCTCACCAGCAGGTTTGGGATTCTGTACCCAGCTGCCCAGGCTAGAGAGAGAATGTTTATGCAGGCTGGAATGATGGGGTAACAGGAGCCACGTGGAGCTCAGAGGAGAGAGTCATTCAATCGCAGATATTGTCTCTCAAAACCCAAAGCCCTTGGAGAGCAAATTATTTCAGCTGCCTGAGCTGGTGAGCTTTACAACACAGTTGGTGCAGAGCCTCCTGCCCGGCGAGAAGCACGATCCCCTTTCCCCAAGGACATGGGTGACCCCCACAGAACCTTGTCTCCCTGACCTGCGTGCCAGCCAATCATGCTCTTCTGAAACTAGATACCGCGAGGCCAGACCTGTGCAGAGCAAAAGAGGCCGCCCCAGCCCGCTAATCCAATGAAAGGATAGCATTCCAAAGAGTACATAGCGTTCCCCTCAGCACATAATGCCTGCATGTGTCTGGGGGCGGCATGGCTGTGAAATACCCAAGACAAATCTAAGCCGGCTGAGAAGCTCTCCCTCTCCTGTCACCCCTGAGTGAAATAAGTCATCCAGTGTAGTGTAACACAGACCTGAGGGGCCTGAGACCTAGGGTTCCATCCAGTTTCTACAACTCGCTTAATAGGTGACCTTGGACAAGTCATTTAAATGCTGCGGGACCTTCCGACTTATTTTACCAATAAGCCCACACATTACCAGAGTCAGGACAGTCCTCACATTCATCATTTTGTTCCCAGAGGAAGAAAGTTAAAAGACAAAAGAAAACAAACATCAGATAATTTGGGTATGCCACTATAGTCTTTCAACCTTCCCAGTAACCCATTTTACAGATGAGGAAACAAGCTTTCAGGGAGGTTTAGTAACTGCTATGGACTGACTTCTGTCCTCCTAAAATTCATAAATTAAAGCCCTAACCCTCAATGTTGAAGCCTGGCTTAGAGCTTCATGAACTGTGAATACATGAACTGTGAACTTCCAGATGTTCAAGCTGATTTTAGAAAAGGCAGAGGAACCAGAGACAAATTGCCAACATCTGCTGGATCATCAAAAAAGCAAGAGAGTTCCAGAAAAACATCTATTTCTTCTTTATTGACTATGCCAAAGCCTTTGACTGTGTGGATCACAATAAACTCTGGAAAATTCTGAAAGAGATGGGAATACCAGACCACCTGACCTCACTCTTGAGAAAATATGTATGCAGGTCAGGAAGCAACAGATAGAACTGGACATGGAACAACAGACTGGTTCCAAATTGGGAAAGGAGTACATCAAGGCTGTTTATTGTCACCCTGCTTATTTAACTTATATGCAGAATACATCATGAGAAGTGCTGGGCTGGATGAAGCACAAGCTGGAATCAAGATTGCTGGGAGAAATATCAATAACCTCAGATATGCAAATGACACCACCCTTATGGCAGAAAGTGAAGAAGAACTAACTAACTAGTGAAAAAGAAGGGAGTGAAAAAGTTGGCTTAAAGCTCAACATTCAGAAAACAAAGATCATGGCATCTGGTCCCATCACTTGATGGCAAATAGATGGAGAAACAGTGGAAACAGTGGCAGATTTTATTTTGGGGGGCTCCAAAATCACTGCAGATGGTGACTGCAGCCATGAAATTAAAAGACGCTTACTCCTTGGAAGAAAAGTTATGACCAACCTAGTCAGTATATTAAAAAGCAGAGACATTACTTTGCCAACAAAGGTCTGTCTAGTCAAGGCTATGGTTTTTCCAGTAGTCATGTATGGATGTGAGAATTGGACTATAAAGAAAGCTGAGTGCCGAAGAATTGATGCTTTTGAACTGTGGTGTTGGAGAAGACTCTTGAGAGTCCCTTGGACTGCATGGAGATCTAACCAATCCATCCTAAAGGAAATCAGTCCTGAATGTTCATTGGAAGGACTGATGCTGAAGCTGAAACTCCAATACTTTGGCCACCTGATGTGAAGAGCTGACTCATTTGAAAAGACCCTGATGCTGGGAAAGATTGAAGGCAGGAGGAGAAGGGGATGACAGAGGATGAGATGGTTGGATGGCATCACCAACTCAATGGATATGAGTTTGGGTAAACTCCGGGAGTTGGTGATGGACAGGGAGGCCTGGCGTGCTGCAGTCCATGGGGTCACAAAGAGTCGGACATGACTGAGTGACTGAACTGAACTGAACCCTCAATATGACTGCATTTGGATATAGGGTCTTTAGGAGGTCCTTAAGGTTAAAGGAGATCAACAGGGTAGGACCCTAATCCCATAGATCCACTGGCCTCATAGAAGAGGAAGGGAGCCCTTCTCCCACTGTGTGCACAGAACAAAGGCCAGGTGAGCACACAGTGGGACAGCACCTGGCACAGCACATGCTCAAAAATTATGCTCGACTGATGACTTCATGACATTCACTGGGACCTCAAGAGTGAACCTGAACCTCCAAACAGGCTCTGGGCTCAGGAGACTTTAAAATGGTTTTTAATTTCCTGTGTCTTAATGAAGACATCACTCCATACTTCAACTTGAAGAAGGACACAAACCATTCGACTAGAATTGGAAAATTACAAATCTCCGGAATGGTTATTTTAAAAATTATCTACCAATTTCAAGTCTAAACTGGCTTTAATGTCAGTTCCAGGGTAGCGAAGCCATTAACACTGAGATAATCAGTACAAAACAAACTTAACAGTTAACAACATCTGCCAGTACTCATTCTATTTGCTTTTTGCCACATTCTTCTTTGATCAGCATAGAGAATAATTCAGGCTATCATTTATGTTATAATGCATAAAACTTAAATACCCTAGCATCCTGAAAACCTTCAAGATTGTTGAGGAAAAAATGAAAGATACAAAATAGCACACATTAAAAGCTACTATCTATTTATAAAATAGAAAAAAAAAAGCACACATACATGTAAATATCCATGCAGGTACATATATATTCATGTGTCTATACCTGTACAAAATATCCTGGAGAAGATTCATCTAAAACACTGATAATACGGGTTATTTCTAGGGAGAACTTGGAATATAGAAAGAGACTTTGTAAAATGTTTGCGTGTATGTGTGTTTATTATTTACTATGCCATTGAAGTAGAGTGTGTAAATCTTAAATGAACTGCTCAATGAATTTTTACATAGGTATTTGCCCATATAACCACAATCCTGATCAAAATACAGAACATTTCCAGAACTCCAGAAGACACCCCCTGCTCCTATCCAGTAAATGCTGCTGCTGCTGCTGCTAAGTCGCTTCAGTCCTGTCCGACTCTGTGCGACCCCATAGACAGCAGCCCACCAGGCTCCCCCATCCCTGGGATTCTCCAGGCAATAACACTGGAGTGGGTTGCCATTTCCTTCTCCAGTGCATGAAAGTGAAAAGTGAAAGTGAAGTCGCTCAGTCGTGTCCGACTCTAGTGACCCCATGGACTGCAGCCCATCAGGCTCCTCCGTCCATGGGATTTTCTAGGCAAAAGTTATGGAGTGGGGTGACATTGCCTTCTCCGATCCAGTCAATACTCAGACCCAAAAGACAACCACCCTTGGACCTAGATCACAATACAGATGGATTCATACAGTGTCTAATCTCTGATGTCTGGCTTCCTTCACTAGAAATTATGTCTATGAGACACATCCATGTTATTACACGTGGCAGTTCTTCTTCATTAACATGTGGTATTCCACTGTGTATGAATGGATGATGTATCAATATACCAGAATTTATGTATCTACTACTATTGGTGGACATTACATTATTTTAGGTTTAGAGATATGATGCATAAAAGCTGCTAGGAGTATTCTAGTAGTAATCTAGGAGTATTTTGGTGGACTCACAAGTATTCACTTCTGAGAAACTGTTAGATCCACAAGGTAAGGGTATTTGAGTTTTAGTAGATATTTCCAAGCAGCTTTTTCCAAGTGTTTATACCAATTTATACTCCCATTATCTGTATATAAGAGTTCCAGTTAGATGTTCCACATCATTGCCAACATTTCCAGGGAGACAGACAGCATATGCAAAAGCACAGAAGCAAAAGAAAACAAACATCTTTAGGAACTTTAATATCACAGTATAGTTGGAATGAAGAGAATGAAGAATATGTTTCAGGTGGAGACATTAACCAAGGGAGGCCAGAGGGGTGGAGAGGAGAAAGATCATTATAGACTTTGCTTCTAAGCTAAGAAATTCCAACTTTATCCTGAAAGCTTTGGTAGACTGTGGAATATTTTAAGCAGAGGATGAATCTGGTTTTCATAATGAAAAGATGAAAGATTTCTTATGCTACTTATTTGGACAGAGAACCAGAGGGGAAAAAAGAAAGAAGGGAGAACCAGGTAAAGGGGAAGTTGTAGAGAGCAAGAAAAGTAAAGATTAGAAGCAGAGAAGGAAGAAAAGGAGGAGTTGGAACTTTTCTAAAATTGTTAAAACATAGGAGAATATTTTCATGGCTTTAGAGCAAGCAAAAAGCTCTTAAAGAGGACACAAAGAACTTTAAACATAAAGTTGATAAATTAGACAATATTAAAACTAAGAGGACCTGTTCATCAAAAGACAGTATTAAGAGAATTAAAAGGCAACTCCACAGTGGAAAAGATACTTGTAATTACATACATCTGATAAAGGAATCACATCCAAAATAACTTTCAGAGACTTCCCTGGTGGTCCAGTGCTAAGACTCCACATTCCCAATGCAGGGGGCCTGGGTTCAGTCCCAGGTCAGGGAACTAGATTCCACATGCTGCAATTAAGAGTTCCCATGATGCAACTAGAACATCCCATGTGCCACTACTAAGGGCCAGTGCAGTCAAATAAATAAGCATTTGTTAACAATTAAAAAACCTTCAGAAATCAGTAAGAAGAAAATGACAGAAAACCCAATATAAGATTATATAGACAACTCAGAAAATAAGCTATCCTTCTGAATAATCAATAAGCACAGAGAGATTCTCAACTCCATTAGCCATCAGGGAGATGCAAATTCAAACCACATGAAATACTATTACACTTTCACCAGATGGGCTGAAATGAAAAAGTCCATTTTCAGAATCTGTTAAAGATGAATATATATTCCCTAAGACTCATTAGATTCTTGGGATTCCCTGGTGGCTCAGACGGTAAAGAATCTGCCTGCAATGCAGATCCTTGGGTTTGATCCCTGGGTTGGGACGATCCCCTGGAGGAGGGCATGGCAACCCACTCCAGTATTCTTGCCTACAGAATCCCATCGACAGAGGAGCCTGGCAGGCTACAGTCCACAAAGATTCAGACATGACTGAGTGACTAAGCACACACACATGATTCATTATTTCTATTCCTAAGTATACATCCTAGAAGGTACTAGGAGGTTCACAGCAGCTCTATTTGAAATAGTTTAACAGTAGAAACTACCCAAATACCCTCAGTAGTTGAATGGAGGACTAATTTGTGGTATATTCACAAAAATATGATACTTTACAGCAATGAGAATGAATGCTCCACAAGAATGTGCAGAACTATGGATAAATTTCATAAACATGGACTTCCCTGGTGTTCCAGTGGTTAAGACTGCACCCTTCCAGTGCGGAGGGCACAGGTTTGATCCCTGGTCGGGGAAGTTCCACATGCCTCACAGTGCAGCCAAAAAATAACAATGACAATAAAACCTTTTCAAAAAAGAGCTAGACACAAAAGAGCACATCCCATATAATTCCACTTACATAAAACCTGCAAAAAGAGACAGTTATTCTGTGGGTCTGCAGTTGAAGTCAGGTTTTGGGGAAGCGTAACACTTGAACTCAAGGAAAGTAGTCAGGATTTGAAGACAGAAAATAAATTTGGAGTCAAACACAAGATATTTTAGGGTTTTCAGTTTAGTTCAGTCACTCAGTTGTGTCTGATTCTTTGCAACCCCATGGACTGCAACACGCCAGGCCTCCCTGTCTATCACCAACTCCCGGAGTTTGCTCAAACTCACATCCATTGAATCGGTGATGCCATCCAACCATCTTATCCTCTGTCGTCCCCTTCTCCTCTCGCCTTCAATCTTTCCCAGCATCAGGGTCTTTTCAAATGAGTCAGTTCTTTGCCTCAGGTGTCCAAAGTATTGCAGTTTCAGTTTTAGCATCAGTCCTTCCAATGAATATTCAGGACTGATTTCCTTTAGGATGGACTGGTTGGATCTCCTTGCAGTCCAAGGGACTCTCAAGAGTCTTCTCCAACACCACAGTTCAAAAGCATCAATTCTTTGGCGCGCAGCTTTCTTTATAGTCCAACTCTCACATCCATACATGACCACAGGAAAAACCATAGCCTTGACTAGATGGACTTTTGTTGGCAAAGTAATGTCTGTGCTTTTTAATATGCTATCTAGGTTGGTCATAACTTTCCTTCCAAGGAACAAGCGTCTTTTAATTTCATGGCTGCTGTCACTACCTGCAGTGATTTTGGAGCCCAAAAAAATAAAGTCTGTCACTGTTTCCACTGTTTCTCCATCTATTTGCCATGAAGTGATGGGACCGGATGCCATGATCTTTGTTTTCTGAATGTTGAGCTTTAAGCCAACTTTTTCCCTCTCCACTTTCCCTTTCATCAAGAGGCTCTTTAGTTCTTCTTCACTTTCTGCCATAAGGGTGGTGTCATCTGCATATCTGAGGTTATTGATATTTCTCCCAGCAATCTTGATTCCAGCTTGTGCTTCCTCCAGCCCAGTGTTTCTCATGATGTACCCTCCATATAAGTTAAATAAGCAGGGTGACAATATATAGCCTTGACATACTCCTTTCCCTATTCGGAACCAGTCTGTTGTTCCATGTCCAGTTCTAACTGTTGTTTCCTGACCTGCATACAGATTTCTCAAGAGGCAGGTCAGGTGGTCTGTTGCCCATACACATCTATAAAGGACAGCATCTGAGCCAGAGGCTCACAGGACCCTGTGACTTGCCCTCTGTAAGTGATGCTGGGAGTCCTACTGCACTGTCATCCCCAGAAAGACGCAGAAACCACCTGAGACATGAGCAATGCCAAGGACCTTGGAAGGCCACTGCTCTGGCAAACCCTCACTCTTGAGAGTGGCCACAGGAAGCCCTAGGGGAAACCATAGGAAAGTTTAGGAGGTAGTGCCCACAAAAGCAAAATCTAGAAGCATCCTTCTTTTACCTCCAAGGCTTCTTTATTACCAAGAAGTCTCTTCCAGGAGGCACTGGCATCAATAGTAGACAAGAGGGTCAAACCAAAGAAGCCCCATTACCTAAGATCTCTGACACTATTACCACCCTAGCTGAATCATCTTTAATATCCAAGGAGAGACTACATAGAAAGGGCCAATTCTGGAATGCATAGTTCCCTGTGAGGGGAAGACAGCCATTCCTCATCAGGAAATGAGGTGACATTGGAGGCTCAGAAATTCTGCATGCAGTCTACAGGCAGCAGGAGACCGTCCAACTTTCAGTGGAGAAGGCAACCTAGAAAGGCTGGGTTAAATGGTCAGTTTCTAGCTCTCTCGGCCATGACCCACAAAGGGAAATACATTGTTCACCGAAACCCTACATGTACAAAAATCTGAGTTGTTATCAATTGTAAGATACCCCATAATTTTACCACTGATAAAGAAAAAAGTGCTGTCTATTGCAAAACTCATCCTGATTTAAGAGATTTATGATGAAAAATGTATGTCTTAGATGGAATGCTATGTCTTGGATGGAATATAGAAGAAATTTCAAGAAACAAAAAATAACCTTTATTATGTGTAGTCCACTTTGATATTGACTACTCTGTTCTGCTGCTGCTGCTGCTAAGTCGCTTCAGTCATGTCCAACTCTGTGCGACCCCATAGATGGCAGCCCACTAGCCTCCTCTGTCCCTGGGATTCTCCAGGCAAGAATACTGTTCTAGCCAATGTCATTTCTCCCAAAACACTGGTAATAAATCATTCAGTTGATTTCAAATCCATTAATGAGTTGCAACCTACAATTTATAAAACAGTGGATTAGAATTAAGGTATAGGACTTCTGGATATATTTATTCTATGGTTTTTCCAGTGGTCATGTATGGATGTGAGAGTTGGACTGTGAAGAAGGCTGAGTGCTGAAGAATTGATGCTTTTGAACTGTGGTGTTGGAGAAGACTCTTGAGAGTCCCTTGGACTGCAAGGAGATCCAACCAGTACATTCTAAAGGAGATCAGCCCTGGGTGTTCTTTGGAAGGAATGATGCTAAAGCTGAAACCCCAGTACTTTGGCCATCTCATGCGAAGAGTTGACTCATTGGAAAAAACTCTGATGCTGGGAGGGATTGGGGGCAGGAGGAGAAGGGGACGACAGAGGATGAGATGGCTGGCTGGCATCACCGACTCGATGGACATGAGTCTGAGTGAACTCCGGGAGTTGGTGATGGACAGGGAGGCCTGGCGTGCTGCGATTCATGGGGTCACAAAGAGTCGGACACGACTGAGCGACTGAACTGAACTGAAGAGTTGAAGTGAACCTACCGGCAGGACACCTGTAATTATGGTACAGCACTTCAGTACCCATCTCTGGGCTGAATCACCTAGAAATCTGCGGCAGATATAGCTATGGGAGTAATTCAAGACGCAGTGCTGTGCTGTGGGTGTGCATTGCTATAATTAAGCCACGAGACATGTCAGCCAGGGCATTTCTGAGCACTGATTCAGGCATGCCTCCTGTATGTTGTAAGGTATGTGTCCAAAATTAGAGTGACTGAAAGCCCCTAAAAAGTTACAATACTCCTTCCCTGTAACACCCTGGCCTAGGGCTTTGGGACACTCTTTATAAATGTGGTTGAAGAGGGAAAATACCTTAACTTCTTTTACAAGTCCTTCCAGTTCCAAGTATAACGGGCAATCAGAACACTCCTTTGGTGCCATCGTTATCCTCATATTTGGGAGTCACATCTGTTCTATTCACATGAGAGTCCAGGGAGAAATCAGATGAGGGTTTTTTAGTTGGCCTTGCTTGAACACTTTGTGCACTGAGCATTATTCAAGTAAGATTTAAGTAGAGGATATGCAGATCACTGAATGAAGTTCCATGGGAACTACAGACAAGTTGAACATCTTATCAAGAGTTTAAACTTAGGGCTTCATAAGCAGATTAGGGCTTTTATGGATCCCCCCTCCCCAAAGTCTTCCTCCTTCCCTGGCAATTCAGGCCCATTGCTCCTCACTGCTTGAGGTTGAGATCTTCTAAATGATTAGAACTACAGCAACTTCGGAGAAGGCAATGGCACCCCACTCCAGTACTCTTGCCTGGAAAATCCCATGGATGGAGGAGCCTGGTGGGCTGCAGTCCATGGGGTCGCTAAGAGTCGGACACGACTGAGCGACTTCACTTTCTCTTTTCACTTTCATGCATTGGAGAAGGAAATGGCAACCCACTCCAGTGTTCTTGCCTGGAGAATCCCAGGGACGGTGGAGCCTGGTGGGCTGCCGTCTATGGGGTCGCACAGAATCGGACATGACTGAAATGACTTAGCATAGCATACAGCAACTTGGGTTGCTCTCTATCACTCCTCTGATATTGGTTATTCACTGCATAACAGCACCCTGTCCTTGTATGTATTAATATCTCAAACTTATGGAAATCAGTCAGAGGGCAGAAGGGAGCCTCAGCAAGGATTGCAGATGCAAAGAGAGAGCAAAGGATGTGGAGAAGCCATGTGCTTTTTGGCAACATCCTGCTCTGATATAAGGAAGCCCTGGTGTGCCCTCCTACTGTGGAGCTCTTGTAAGGAGACAGATGAGAACTATGACATACAGCCCAGGAGGTCTGTCCAAGAACTAATGGCTTTATCCTTTAACATTTGTTTGAGTTCTCCTCTATCAATAACATCCTGCTTCTCATAAAATTAGAACACATGAAACGCACATATTCCTATCTCAATGATTATCTGAAATGTGATTTGTTTAGAGTCCTTGACTCATCTCACTTCACATTTACCTTTGGCCTAAATCAAGAGGATAATTAGAGCTTAAGATCCATCGAACACTCCTTTGTCCAGGGAGCATCCTGGCACAAAGCTTTTGCAGGGGGACAGAAGCCCCTTTTTGAGTTTTTACCAAGTGACCATATATATTAGCAGTGTGCTAAGACACTTCAGTCATGTCCTACTCTTTGTGACTCTATGGACCTTAGCCTACCAGGCTCCTCTGTCCATGGGATTCTCCAGGCAAGAGTACTGGAGTGGGTTGCCATGCCCGCCTCCAGGGGACTTCCTGACCCAGGGATCGAACCTATGTCTCTTACATTCTCCTGCATCAGCAGGCAGGTTCTTTACCACTAGCACCACCTGGGAAGCCCCATGTATTAGTGGAGGGCCCTGTAAATGGGGAGAGAAGAGGTAAAATGTTCATTAGTTCTATCATATTTCAGATCTATCTTAAGAACATGTAGAGTTGGACTAAGGCTCAGATTTCTGAATTAAAATACCAATTGATTTCATTGTTGTTGTTCAGTTGCTAAGTCATGTCTGATTCTTTGTGACCCCATGGACTACAGCACACCAGGCTTCCCTGTCCTTCACCATCTCCTGGAGTTTGCTCAAACTCATGTCCACTGAGTTAGTAATGCCATCCAACCATCTCATTCTGTCATCCCCTTCTCCTCTTGCCCTCAATCTTTCCCAGTTTCGATCTTTTCTAATGAATGAGTTGGCTCTTCACATCAGGCAGCCAAAGTATTGGAGTATTGATTCCAGAGTTGTCTGATATTTAGGAAGAACCAAGAGTGATTTATTTGTAAGTTGAATGTTACCATAAGAATAATAGTCATTATTTTTAAATAAATGTTGTCATGTTCACTATAAAACTAAGATCTTACTATAACATAGCAGTCAAGAAATCCAGAGCCCTGGGTCCAAATTCTGCAGGTGCCCCTTACCATCCACATGGCCTTAGGGACAGTGTTCAACTTCTACTGACCTCAAAATTCTCATCTGTTAACTGAAAGTAATTTTGCCTCTTTCATAAGATTGTTCTAAAGAGCAAATGAGATCATGCATATAAAATGTTTGACACAAGGCTCAGCATTAGCGTTGTATAATGTTTTCTGGAGCAGAATTTGTTAGAAGTACAAGTACTAAAATAAAACAGAATAGCAAGGACTAGAATCTTTTTGAGAGGAGTAGGATATCCTGCAGCCCACTGTGGTGTTTGGTTCCAAGGAATACCAGAGAAGGGGGAAAGCCAATGAGGAAGCATATACATTGTCCACTGAAGGACTTCCTGGTGATATGGTAGTTAAGACTCTACCTGCCAATGCAGGGGACATGGGTTGCATCCCTGGTCCTGGAAGATTCCACATATCACGGAGCAACTAGGCCTGTGTGCCACAATAACTGAGCCTGCGCACTCTAGAACCTTGGGCCACAACAAGAGAAGCTACCACAATGAGAGCCTGCGCACTACAACTAGAGAATTGCCCCTGCTTGCTGCAGCTAGAGAAAAAGCCCCCCCCACAGCAATGCAGACCCAGCACAGGCAAAAATAAAATAAAAACCAATCACTCAATCTTTTAAATATACAAATAAACTGTCCACTGAGGATGCAGTCAGGATAAGAAGAATCATCAGAAAGGGCTCATTCTCTAAGAGCTTCTAGGTGAAGGAGGGAAGAAAAACTGGAGAACAGAGAAAGAAACTTGTAAATCCAGTGATTTCTAGTTTCCAAGTGACTGCCATGAAAGCCACAGAAAATGGCAGTATCTGTGAGATATTATGAAACTCATTTTTTATACACTTACATTTTAGTATTTCTCCTGTTGACTATATTTGTAAAATTCACATAATAGTCCAAAAACTCTTCAAATTTCCCTCTGGTGACCTTACCAAGCACACCTCCTTTGAAGGCTTTCCTGACTCCACAGTATTAAATTAATGTTGGGTAAAACTAGGAATATCTTTGCCCCACAAAAGTTGCAATTTTTTTTTGTTTTTAATAATGCTGCTAATTACCTTCCTGGACATCTGACTCAATCCATTCCATGAAGTTTAAGACATGGAAAAACTCATTTGGCAATTCCAATTTTAATGATTCTTCAACTTACAGAAATTGCCTTAGGGTGTAATCTCTATTTCCCTCATTTTAGCATTAGATAATTGTGTGTGTGCAAATATTGTATAATAAATACTGTATAATAAGGTACTAGGACTCTGAAAGTTGCTGCTTATCGTGGAAGTTTATGAAAGGGGACAAAATTTCACACACACAAATGCAGACACAAAATGATATTTAAGTTTAGGTCTGAAAGATACAAAAATTTTCATATGCCTGTGAAAAAAGTGCTCTCCACCAAGTGGACTACAGAGACTTTCTGTGTGCTTTGAAGTTAAAAAACTGTTGAGAGAAAGGCTTTTCAAAATCAAACATCTCCAGTCTTTAAGAGAAACTAAAAAGACCACAGTTCGTTGTTAACCTGAAGGAGCCCCTTTGAAATCCAAATGAACGTCACTATATGGAGAAAAAGAAGCACTTTCATAATGACCACTGTGTCTATTGGTTTGGTCACTATTATGTGTACCCATTGAAAAACTTGTTTTACAAACCTAAATGAAAGGATTTGCCACACTTTAACTTAAATTTACCCATACTTAGAAGTAATTCTGATTTCTTACAATTTTTTTTACCTTCCAAATGAAATAATTTAACCTCTGAAGCCTGCATTCCTCATTTTAGAAGCAAATAATCTGAGACCAAGAAGACACTCCTGTGTAGGATTGTCAGATTTAGCAAATAAAAATGTATGTGAAAACACTCAATGGGAAACATGTATACTAAAATGCCATTCACTGTTCATCTAAATTTCAGATGTAACTGGATAGCCTGTATTTTATCCGGCTACCCTATCTCTGGGTCACCCAGCTAATGACTAGATGAAGCAGCACCAGAACTGGGTGCCCTTTCTGTTGCGAAGTCACTCACAAAACAATTATTCCTTGGAAGCTAGATGCTCCGGAAGCAAAAAGCTATGTAAGCCCACCTCTCCCTCAAGGAACCTAGAATCTAACAGAAAATTCTTATAAACTTGGAAGAGAAGAAAGAGTGTCAGGGTACCCATTTCAGCATACTACCTGAAAAAATGTGTCTCAACCCTGCTGCTGCTGCTAAGTCGCTTCAGTCCTGTCCGACTCTGTGCGACCCCATAGACGGCAGCCCATCAGGCTCCCCCGTCCCTGAGATTCTCCAGGCAAGAACACTGGAGTGGGTTGTCATTTCCTTCTTCAATGCATGAAAGTGAAAAGTGAAAGTGAAGTCGCTCAGTCGTGTCGGACTCTTAGCGACCCCATGGACTGCAGCCTACCAGGCTCCTCCGTCCATGGGATTTTCCAGGCAAGAGTACTGGAGTGGGGTGCCATTGCCTTCTCCCTAGTCATATATTAAAATCATTTGGGGGCCATTAAAAAAAAAAAAACCTCATTGCCCTAAGAATCGGATATAATTGGTCTAGAATGAGGTCAAGGAAATTGGTCTTATTTTCCCCCCAAATACTTCCAGATAATTCTAATGTGCAGCCTCGGTTGCATGATGATCTACTGACCTAAGACTTATAAATCTTCTCTAAGAAATCTTAATTCACAGAGTGATTGGTCTGTGCTAAAGTATCTATGTATGTGCACACATGCATGGGTGTATGTGCATGTGTGTGTGTGTGCGTGTGTGTGTGTGTGTGTTGGGTGAGGGGAGTGTCCCCAAGCCACATGATTCCTGTACATCATGGAGGTGCTCAAAATGGCCATTTGGACTTCATAACAGAATTAGTTGAAAGGAAAGCATTTTGCTAGAATTCATCTGACCCCCATCCCAACCTTGGTTCTTGGTCATTTCTTATACATTCCTATACAATTTGTAGCCTATGTCCCCCCAGATCTATCCTAAGTACATAGTTCATATGTCCCTTACAAGCAGAATAATGAAGAGATAGCCCCATCTAACTCCACTGTCTGCTCAGTATCCTCCAGTTACCTGGGATCAGAAGTGGAGCCTATGATCCAGGACAGCTCCTATGAGTTTGGCTTTGTTTGTATATCTTCCCACCCTTGGAATCCACTAAATGAAGGTCCTATTCAATCTTATGACTTCCCATGGAGAGATAAAGAAGCACTCTGGGTGTTTTCATTATTGTCATTATATTTACCATCCTGGTTAGAAAGGGGTCAGAAAGCCACAGCCATGTCTTCCTCTGCTCAGCTCTTACTATTACCAAAAGACATGGCAGCAAACACACAAAAGAATGTTTGCTCCACACAGCCTCAAAAGACAAGATAAAGAAGATAAGCCACCTGAATCCTAGACACTCAGCTTGTCGTTTCTGACATCAATGTTGAAGAAGGCAAGTTTACTGCCTCAGATGCTGTATTTGTTCTCAAACTGTGCCATCTTCCAATACCAGCTTACCTTAATATTTTTCAAATTGTTTTAACCACCTGATGCATCCAAAGTCCACAGCAAATCATGTCTAAGCCCCAACTCTGAGAACACAAGCCCTCCTCTAGAGGGTCACCACTATGTAATTCAGATATAGGCCATTTTATGTAATCGTTAATTCTCCCATTCCAGAATCCATCTGGGATCAATTCAGCCCTTGATAGCAATGCTGTTCTTTGGACTAGTAGGCCAGAACTGGTTTTCTTAATTTAACATTTAAGAGACTCCACTTCTCCAAAAGCGTTAGGTTGAAAAGTCTATTACAAATAAAAAGCCATAATAGAGTGAAATCAGGCCAGTTATATCTATCCAGGAATGATGAGTGGGCACATTTTTCAATACATTATTAAAGGGCTAAATGAGTGCTCAATAATACTAACACCAGGAAACTTAAGACCAAGACAGATCAAAATTATTTCAAAGGAGTCTGATTCATGTTAAATATTTCCTGTCTCGGTGACCAGCAGGCCATGTTAAAACCAGTCCCAACTCCTTTTGGAAGTCTTGTTCTGCTACCCACATTAAAGGTAATGTAAGAATTTTGATCGATGATGCAAGATTGCTAATTCTCATTGGGTAATTTTCCCCATTAGTCAGACATCAGCGTGCCAACTTGGAGGCCTCACATGCTTTGCAGTGGGCTGCCATTGGGAGCTGTCAAATTCTAGGACTAATGGAAATATATTTTAAAGGCCAAATCTACCCTTTGCTTACATGAGTACAGTTCCTAACCAGCAAGGAAGCCTCAACAGCATCCCAAGGTCTCCGATCTCCAGTCTTTCCTTGTGGCCACCTTCTTCTCATTACCAGCAAATCCACATTGACAACCTCTCTCTCTTTTCCCTTGAAAAAATGCCAAAATACTCCCAAGAAGAAACATTATGTTTCTATACATTCCTATACAATTAGTTGAATCGGAAAGGAGAAGTCTGAGATTTTAAATTCATGGCAGAGGCAGACTCATTCATTATACCGTCAAAGCCTATGATTTGCACTAATGCGAAAATAGGCCAGTCATACATGGGAAATATTCAGTACCCTCCTCTGCTGTAAATCTAACTGAAGCAGCCAAATACACATTCAGGAATAAACATGCTCGCTTTCTCCATTGTCTTATCAAATGACAGTTCAAGGTGTATGATAGTGATGTTTATGTAGTACAGGTTGTAGATTACTATGCCAACCACAATCAAAAGAGCCAACATAATCAGAGACATCTACCACTCGAATGCAAGTCCCCTGCTACAGATCTGAAGAAACCCAACTAGAGGCCCGTCATATGGTCTATATGGTGCCTACAAAATCTATAAAACCCAGAGAACTATTTATCTGGGCGAGCCAACTCTAATTCTCATGCGGCAATTCAAAACCCCTTTCTTCCTCTGCCCCATGGCAAAAAGTGAGTCTGTTCCATCTGTTTACCATGATTGCTGTTACTTTCCAGCATAACCATAATCTTATTTTGTAAATCCTATTCCTGACACACCTCAAACCATCTGTCTATTCTTTCTTGGGCTAGCTTGGGGCTGTTTGGCAAACGAATGTCATTACCTGTAAGTGGAATATTTTTGAGGAGAGTACATGCTCCTTCTATGTTGCCATGGCTGCTGGGTGTTCCTAAATAATCCCCTTTGGTTCTTCCTCTAAACCCAATGTGTCTTGAGTAATCTTTAATGTGTGTAAAATAAAAGCCAAGAGGTAAAAAGCATGCATGCAACTACTTGGGTTTAAGATTCAAAGTAAGTTTGCATGTGCTCTTAGACACAAAAAATCGGTTGAAAGTTTATTAATAAATTATACATGTCAATTTGAGAAAAAAAGGTGGCCTCTGCTTCAGATTCAGACTTGCAAAAAGTTTTGGGGGGAAAAAAAAAGGTGATAAAATCTGAGTGGTAAAAAAAAACAAAAAACAACTGAGTGGTAGAAATTCTGCCATTGCTTGTCCTCATGGAGCTGGGCCAGGTTCTCACCAATCTACAGTCTCTCCTTTATCATTTCACCATTTCCCCCTTGCTTAGAACTACAAGAGGTTGGTAAAGGCCTTAGAACTCCAAACTAGAGAAGGATACGTGATTCAAAGAGCACAGACACACATGGACAAACATGAGAAAAGATAGCTCACCTCATTAGTAACCAAGGGAATATGGAATAAAATAATAATGAGATCACTGTTGGCTCCCCCAAATGGCAAAGATTAAAAACAGTGAAAACATTCAGTGAGATTGCAGGGAAATGGGCACTCTCAGGCACTGCTGGACAAAGTAGAGAATTTATACAACCCATGCGTAGGCACTTTGGAAATATCTAGCAAAAATTTTCTGGTTCCTACCTTTCATATCCTTTGCTTTACTTTTTTAAAAGCTGATTGTTTTTGTTTTAAGTTTCTTTATTTTGGCTGAATTGGGTTTTCATCGCTGTGTGTGGGTTTTCTCCAGCTTTGGGAGCCACTCTTCGTTATGATACATGGGTTACTCATTGCGATGGCTTCTCTTACTGTGAGGGCTTTAGCGTGTGAGGGCTTCCATAGTTGTGGCACACAGGCTTAGTTGTTCCACAGCATGTGGGATCTTCTGGACCAGAGATTAAACCCATGTCCCCTACATTGGCAGGTGGTTTCTTAACCACTGGACCACCAGGGAAGTCCCCTTGATTTACTCCCATATCTCTGTTTTAGGCAAAATACTTGGCACGTGTACACACATGCAAAAACAAAGTGTGAATATAGAAATATTGATAGCAGCATTATTTATAAGATCCAAACATTAAAAACAGCCTCAATAGGAAAATGGCTCAACATCAATAGGGAAATGACTAAACTACAGCTGATTTATCTGATAGACTATTTTGCTTTCATTAAAGTGAATGAGGCTGCTCGACAATATTGGACATGAAAAGATTGCTAGATAACTAAGACAGCGATTTGCAGAACATTAATATGTTCCAATTTAGGGAAATGATAAAATTTCTAGGTATATAATGAGATGTTAAAGTGAGACTCTTTTTCAGATTTGTCTAAGGCTCCAAGCAACTCAGAATAAAGCAATAGGTGATCGGTGTTCTCACCTTTCAAAATGAGCTGCTAGGCCACCTGGACAGGACATGCAAAGGATGCATCCACTACATCACCCATCTCAAGAGGATAAAAGGACTGAAACTGACAAAGCTGAGAAAGAATTTCTTTGAAAGGACATGTGGGGGTGGTGCTTTCACCTTTACCTCAGTCTAAATAAGGGGAGTTTCAAGGAGATTGCTCAGAATGCTGGAGTGTATAGGAGTATAGACCAGTCCATGACCCAAGTTCATCTACTGGCAAGAGGCTGGATCCAGCAGCATAGGAAGTCCCAGGCACAGAGTGTGTGGCATTGCAGCAGACTGCATGCCTCCTAAGAGCCACCAAACTGCATGTGGGTTCCGCTTGGACCACATGTGAGAGCGCCAGCCAGGATCATTTTTAAAGGGCCCCACCTGTAGAGATGCTGTCAGCACTCCCCGCTCATATCCTTCCAACTGTGTGATGGTATTCACACTCCCGCTCCAGGGGTTAGCTTTCATTCTCCCCAGTAGCACCTGCATCTTTTGTCAAAGGATTCCCCCAAGCTGGCAGAACTCTTCATGTATACAGACAGCCAGAGAGCCTGGGGACTACAACTGGGACTTGAAACGACTGGAGGAATTGTTTTATCATTATATATGAGTGTCCAGGAAAGTTACAGTGAACCTGCTTTTCACTGTTGATAGAGATAGTAAGGCGAAACTGTTTCCTACATGTACTTTATCCCATTCTACTCTTTCAATGCAACATTGACAATTACACATATATAACAGAGAAAAGTCTAGAAGCTTACTGACAAACCAACTTTGATCTCTAGAGATCAGAATGTGATTAGGGGATGAATGACAAGAACTTGTACATTTCGTTCTATACGTTTCCATATAGTTTGATTTCTTAAAAAAAAAAAACAAATACATATGCTCGTCTTTTTGGTAAACACAACCTTAGGATCTACAGATACAAATACATTCATTGCATAAGAATTCAGAAAAGAAAAAGAAAACAGGCAAACCATAAACATAATTCTACTCCTTCCACATCCTACTGCTGTTGGTATTTGGGGGGGTTTCATTCCCATCTTTTTGCCTTGAGTGGGCAGGCCCTCACCGGGCTCCACTGACCTAGCTAAATTAGACAAGGCAGAGTTTCAAGGGTTGTTTAATTCCTCTGCTCAAATATTCTGTAGCTATTTTGGCTATGTGAAAATTTAGGTACAGGTGCAAAGAAAACTGATTTGATATTTATATGTCTCCCTTATCTACCGTAGAATACTCATAAGCAAGGTGGAGATTAAAAAAATCATCAGTATGACATTTCTTTACTGCCTCCAGACAGTAGCAAAGTGGAAGGATAGGAGACTGAAATTTACTATTCCTCTTATGAAACCGGAAATACACATTCCTTGCCTGAAAAGGAGTACTCAAGTCAAACTTGCCAAGGCTTACTATGTCTGCCCAGAAAATGCAGCTGAAAGCAAATTCAAGAGGAGATGTTATTTCCTCTCTGAGATTTATATAAGAATCTAAGCTGTTGCAAACTCATCTCTTAAGATACACAAATATACAATTTGAGACCCTTGGCAAATGAAATGGCTGCTGCACATGTGGAAATTACCTCCTTGTTTGTTTTCAGTCTCGCTGTTTCCCCTGGGAACCAGAGAGAAAATTCAATTTCTAAACCTTGAAGCAGCGTGAACAATGAACAATTGTTAGCCTAGGAATAGCAGACGAAGCCTATTGCTACACAATGGAAAGTACGTGGCATTGTCTTGAGGTTGTGTTTACTATACCGGCTTGGTGGGTAAAATGATACAGTAGAGAGTGGGACTGGTGTCTTTCTCATTAGAAATCTCTGAGAAACCCTCTGCACTGAGGGTACCGTCCGACTCCTTCTGTTTTTCTTCTTGTTGAATATTGGTCTGGATAATTACATGTTATTTCTCTTGTCTGTCTAGTTGAGTGAAACTTCTTACCAATTTCCACCAAAACCTTCTACCAAATCAATGAAGATAGGGTCAACGCAAAACCAATACCATGCAAATATGAAGCAAAGGTCTTCCTTATTTCATTTCAGTGGCAAACCAAAAGTTCTGAAGAGGGGACAATTTCATGATCTTGTAAAACAGTAATAGAACACACAGACATGCTCTTGGCTCGGAATATGAAAACATTTTTCATGAGTAACTAAAATTGAGCTGAAATCTTCAAACCAGGAATGGCAAAGTATCCTTTTTACCAAATTTGTTGGAAGCCAGTTTTACACTGAGGATAAACCCAAATTCAAACTGGTGCTAAAATCCAGTTTTCTTTTAGCATTTTTTTTGAAAAAGAAGAAAGAGAAAAATAAACTTCCTAGACTTTACAACACAGCCTTTAAAAGAAGATTCTAAAGGCTACTTGGATATTGGCTGGAGCTTACAAAACAATACTAACAAGTTGAGTGTAAATGAATCAAAACCAGACAGATTCCATTTCCCTTCAAGAAAATGGGTGTTTTGGGACAAAAAATATAAATAAATAAAAGCTTCCCCTAAGTATTTGAGTTTTAACAAAACTACAGTGTTTTGAATAAAAAACTGGAGGACTGTCTTCTGCACATCAGCCAGGGCTGGGTTTCAAAAAGGTGACAGGCAGGGTAAGAGTGACTCCTCCATGCCAGGCCCTAAGCCTCAGAAACACTATTTAGTTTTCATCCTCCCAATAACCTGCGTGGTAGACAGGTTTTCTTTCCCCATTTTACAGATGAGAAAAGGCAACTCGGGAACCTGAGTCACTTTCTCTAAGTCCTTCAGTTAAGAAGTTAGCCTACAGGGCATCTGTTTTAGGAAACTGTCCCCGCAGCATCCATTTCCTGAGACATAAAAAACACGATTACTTTCAGCGAGCATGACTTGCTGATGCTTTACTAAGGCGGTTTTGGAGCACGGGGCGCTAAAGGGTAGTGGTGCATCTTGTCAAGACCAACACCTTGCGGCAGTGGTAGAACCGGATGGGGGGAGTGGGGAATTGTATCCCAATGGAACTTAGGGTCACTTTGAAGTCATGTCATCACTTCAAGTTACTCAACTTTGTGGCAGGTCTGTGCTAAACACTTCATTCACTCCTTTCATTCTCAAAATGACCCCAGGACTTTTGTAGCACTTTTAACTCTGTTTTACATCTAAGAAAACAGGCATGGAAAATCTGAGGAAGGGGCAGAGGCTAGAGGATTTTAACCCAGCCTGCTTGATCTCTCCAGCCCCAGAGCAGGTGTCTGAGCTCCCTTCACCAAACTGAACGTGCAACAGCACCCATGTATGACAGACTGAGCTCAGGATGATGATTTCTCTAGAAATAAGGTGGCAAAATGGGCTGCTAGAACAAAATACCACAGACTGGATGGCTTACAAACAATAGAAGTTTCTTTCTTACAGTGCTGGAGCTGAAAGTCTGAGATCAAGATTAGTCTTTGTAAGGGCTCTTCTCACCGTGTCCTCAAGTGGGGGAAAGAGCCAGGGGGTCTCTGCAGAGCCTTTTGTGAGAGCACTAATCCCAACACTCTCAACACTCAAGCACGCCACAAAGCATGCCACCTACTAATACTACATCATCTTTATAGGTTAGGATTTCAACATGAATTTAGGGGAGACACAAACGGTACTGTCACACTTCAGTTCTCTCCCACTTTTCCTTATTGATAAGATTACGCTGTCTTCTCTCTAGTTATTGTTTCATCTGGTACATCATCTGTTTTTGTTACCTTTTACCAGTTATCCCTTTAGACTTCTCAGCTAATCCTCATCATCTGACACATTACATACCCAGCCAGTCATGAAAACCTGTCATTGGTTTGATGAAATTCTCATACTCTCCCTTCCCAATTCAATGCAATGGTCTGTCTACCCCACCTTGTTCAAGCTTTACCTCCCACAGGCTCTTTTTGTCCTATAAACGATGCCCCACTTCTCAATGGACATCACCTACCTTGAACCTTAGTGCAGATTACTTTTTCAAAAGGATAGAAAGAAACAACAAAGCACAAAATAAAGAAATCCACTTAATTTTTCAGTCCTTCCAGATATGGCTCAGTAAAAACTTCACCAGCCTCTACAGACTTCCCCTAATTCAGTTAAGCAAATACTCTTCCTTCTACTTTTAGAAAGGCTGTTGGGCAGTGTAATGGGCTCTGAAGACTATGGGAACTCCAGAAAAGGGGATGAAAGGAAGGTATGGATGAGCAGTGAAGCAGTCAAGCTCGAAGCTCTGCCCTCACCTCGGCAACTGGCGCACCCCCAAATCTGATGAGAACCCTAAATTCACAAGGGAGGACTTACCACACAATTGTCAGGACAATTTCCAAGTGGCCAGGGAGGGTCATGGCACCTGTAATCTCTGTAGAACAAGGAGAATACTTATAGGTCTTTAATTGTTGAACATCATCATGGTTGGAACTATTTCTGTATTATCAAATGGGGTCTAAATTGCTCTCAATAAACAAAATGTATCTAGAGAAGATAAATACACACACACACAAACATACACACACTTGTATGTGATAAACCTGGTAGAAAAGAAGATTAGGTCCCACCTCTCCTTTTATGGGGAAAATCCATGTCTTTTAATCTCTAGGAATTTGTTTTCCTTGGCTACAAGCTTAGTTCTGTGTGCGTGCTCAGTTACATCTGACTCTTTGCAGCTCCATGGCCTATAGCCCACCAGGCTCCTCTGCCCATGGAATTTTCCAGGCAAGAATACTGGAGCAGGTTGCAATTTCCTACTCCAGGGGATCTTCCTGACCCAGGGATCAAACCCATGTCTCTTGCATGTCATGCATTGGCAGACGGGTTCTTTACCACTAACACCACCTCAGAAGACACCAAAGTTTAGTTACATTCTTCCAGTTTATTAGGATTAATTCCTTTTTCTACCAGCCTGACCAGAACTAATTCTGTTTTGGTTCTAACAATGAAATCCAAATGGATTTCTGTCCTCTGGCCTATAACAAATAGTATTATTCCAACATGAACTTGGACAAACTCTGCGAGATGGGGAGGGACAGTGAGGCTTGGCGTGCTGCAGTCCATGGGGTGGCAAAGAGTGGGACACAACAGGGTAACTGAACAACAACAACGTTATTCTTATAAGACCGTGTCTACACTCTTTAGGACAGCCAGGGAAGATGTCCTTCTTGAAAGGTTTGGTTGTGCTTTTTGAATTTGGGAAAGTTCAATAACTCTGCTTCCTCTTTTCCTACCCTCAAGAGTCCCAGATCTAGTCTTAAAATTGTGAGGTTGCAGGGAGAAAGTAGACATAAATCTTACCTAATTTATGACCATGTCAGCTGTGATCACACTTTTTTCATTAAAATGCCATTAGGAACTGAGGGTTTCACAGTCTTAGGTAGATGACCATTAATGTCTTTGTTACAAACTTTTTTCTAACAGTTGGGTTGGGTTTTTTGTTTTGTTTTGTTTTGTTTGTTTTTGGTCCAGGGGGCCAGTAAATAAAAGTTTTATTTGAAGACAATTAGCATTGATTGAACCATACATATATCTTATACCTTCATCCTGACAATTCACTCCCAACCATTTCTTCATCAAAGAGGGAAAGGCAGAGAGGGGGGAGGCGATAAGAAGTAAAAGATGGAAAGAAGGAGGAGGAAGAAGAGAGAGATGGAGAGAAAGAAAGGGGGAAAGGATAAAGAGAGAGAAGAGAGAAAGGAAGGAAGAAGGGAAGGGAATCGGTTGCCATAGAATTTCAAAGAAAATGATGTATGGGATACAGAGACTTCACCTTTATGGCCAGTAAGGCCCCCAACTCTCAGTACATTCTATTTGGAGATTCAGATTCACAAAGTCTGCTGCTGCTGCTGAGTTGCCTCAGTCGTGTCCGACTCTGTGCGACCCCATAGACGGCAGCCAACCAGGCTTCCCCGTCCCTGGGATTCTCCAGGCAAGAACACTGGAGTGGGTTGCCATTTCCTTCTCCAATGCATGAAAGTGAAAAGTGAAAGTGAAGTCGCTCAGTCGTGTCCAACTCTAGCGATCCCATAGACTGCAGCCTACCAGGCTCCTCCATCCATGGGATTTTCCAGGCAAAAGTACTGGAGTAGGGTGCCATTGCCTTCTCCGTCACAAAGTCTACACCACCCTTAAGACATGAGACAAACAGCTCCCTCAAATACAGCAAGACTTATAGACAATGATAACAAACAAAGAGTCCCACAGAGTTCCTTAGAAGCATCAATACTGCTTAGCATTTAAATTGATGCAGATACATTTCTAGACTCTTCTGATATGATGAGTTTTGCTGATACCAAACTAAATGGAGTTGTCTCAACTGGAACTGAATCTGCTTCATGGTAACTGTTGCATAAGAATTACTTTGTAGGGAGGTAGAATTGTTCTAGAAAGAGTAGTCATGACCACATGGAAGTGGCCCCAGCCTTGCCTGACAACTGTGTCCACCTTGGACAATCCATTTAATCCCCTCACAGCCCATTTCCTCCCCTGAAAAACTTACTCAGGGTCCTCTCTGCACTGAGAGGTCCAAAAGCTTGATAACTAATTCACTTCCGATGTTTCCTTCATCAGTAAAATGGAAAAACACCACTTCCTACTCTAATAACGTGGCATGTGGAATATCATAGAAATGTATATTCATTGCATAAATTTTAGAGAACTTTCAGTATATTTAATTTAGATAGACAGTCACAAAATCTATGAATCACAGCTTCCAAGAGTCCATGGTTTATTGTCCCAGGATTCATGGTTCTATGACTTTAAGATCTTGCTCCAAGAGAATAAAATACTTGCGATTCAAAAAGAGAACTTATTTGAATTAGACACATATTGAGTACCCAGGGTGGTGACCAACTTTGTAGACAGTTCTGGAGGGATCTGCCTTGCCACTCTGTAATTCAGCCCTTGATAAACAAGATTTGGGATGGATGGTTGTAGGGAGGCAGCAGTTAGATAAAATAAGAGAAACTGAAAAGTTTCAGGACATTTCTGCCATTAGCATGATTCCCATTCTCTGACTTTCTGAAACTGCCAGCTACCTACACCTTGTTATCTGGGCAAATGTAAGACAGAAAGGTGCCAGAATGGGACATTTTCTTACCTTCAACCCCCATCTAGCGCCCCCAACCGACTTGGAGGTGAAATAGCAGTGGTAGTAAAGGTCACACAGCTAGAAATAGATTGAGTATAAGGACAGGACACATCCAGAAATGCAGCAGGAGCCTGGTGACGCAGATGTCACTCGCTGCATGCAAAGGACAGTAATGAGAAATCACTGGGTTCCACCTCCTGTGTGGTAGATGCTAATCTTGATCCAAGCATTATCAAAAGGTTACATTAATGGTCTGCTGTTGATTTCCCAGGTAAGGCTGACTCCTGTCCTCTAGGTCAAGTGAGGAGGGACAGTAGGAATCCCAAGAATACAAGAGGAAGACTGTGTTCCAAGCTTGAAATGATGAATAGAAGGCCTTCTTGTTATAGTTACAATGGTAAAAGAACACCAAGGCATATGTTCCAGTGGATTGGAAGGCTGTTTTGGCTGAATTACACAAGACTGAAGCACATTCTCAGTTGAAAAGGTAAATATTGCAGTCAGCCAAAAGATAAGAATATTTGACCCATGGGAAAATAATGATGTATAAAGACTGTCCTTTATTTTTTCTTTTTAAGGTTTTTCAAATTAGCACACTCAATCTTTTCTTTTGGCTAACAGAGTTGGAAGGCAATTGGCACCCAAAAGGGAAGAAATACCCAAAGAGAAGGGCAAGTTTTTAAGAAGTTAAACCATCTCTTCCATTTTTTTCCTATTTAATAACTCAGGCATCTCCCCAAGGAACAAAGCTGCAAATATACAGTTGGCTTTCCTTTTGCATGTTCACAGTCCCTTGAGAGCTAGCAAACTAGCTAAGCTGCAAAATGTCTTGCTGGGACATTGCCAGGATTTTAGACCAAAATGCCTGAAGGGCCTGGTGAAAGTTCTGTGGATGGAGATATTCTGGCGAGCTCCCAGATCTGCTGAGCCAGGTTCATCAACAGTCTAAACACTCAACATTTCCCACTGGCAAATTCCTAGGTAGTCACTGTATTGGAAACCCTGAGTAGTCCTATGGCAACATCTCTATTTTCCAGACCAAGAGATAAGGATGGAAGTTGAGTAAGTCATTCATCCATCACCTGCAGCATCAGGGAGCACCAGGATCAGGCCTCAGCTTCCTCTCCCACGACCACACCCACCAGTCTGTGCCCAAGAGGACTCCCAGGGCTTCCCTTGGTCACCTCCACTGACTGCCCCTGTCCACCCCACCAGGAGACTCACTGGGAGCAGAGAACAGCCATGACTGAAATGCATGCAAATCCCTACAAGCTTCTGAAATCCTCAAGGAACTTTTCTAACCACCTTTCCCCCCAGGCCCTGAGGAATTAGATAAGCAGGCAGGGAGGCTCTTTGGTGGGAAGTGGAGGATTAACTTGGCCACTCTCTCTTCTCCTCACCTCCCAAGAAGACACAGAGTAATAGCACAGCACTCCAGTATTCTTGCCTGTGAATCCCAAGGACAGAGGAGACTGGCAGGCTCCTGTCCATGGAGTTTCAAGAGTCAGACATGGCTTAGCAACTAAACCACCAGCCACCACCACCCCTCCTTGTCACCCTGTCCACCGCCAGCATCCAGGAATCAGAACGTTCTAACTTGTGTAGCTTGTTTCCTCTCACCCTGAGTACCAACCAACTAGCAATAGGAGATCTACCCTGGGAAGAAACACTGAGGTTTCCCAGTTTTTTTTTTGTTTTTTTTTTTTAAGATATGAGACAAATGTATACTCACTTTACATTTTCATAGGAATTCTTCAGAAAGAAACAAGGATTGGGGGCTGAGATATGCCATTTCTTCGGGAACCTGGATGGCTGTCAACTTGGTAAATCAAAGGCATTTGTCTTGGGCTCCAGAACACACCCTCTCCAAGCTCCCTTCTTTAGCCACATGTGGAAGAGTTTTCACTTTTTACAATAATTCTTCATGGAAGAAGGATGAAAGTTGCCCTTAATGAAGTTGCAGAAAAGGAATCTGATCTTTGCTCTGGCGCTCAGATGCTACATCTTTGTAAACAGCGTGGCAAGGGTCTTTGTAAGATTTACAGGAAATGGCAATGGGCAGGCAAATGTTAGCTCCTAATTTGGCCCCATAAAGCTGTCCTGTTGGCTTTGTAGAGCTCTCAGGGAATGTTATTGAAAACAAAGGAGAAATCAATACCCTTCAGTCCACTGCCAGTCCTGAGCCTCCAAAGTGAATCGACCTGGGCTTACCCACCTCTCGGAAGAAGAGAGAGGAGGGTTTTAGTTTGTATCAGCTTCAACCAGATTGCCGTATGTTTAGAGCCTCCTCCCCAAATCCTTAGAAAAAAACAGCCCCTGAAATTAAAGGTTGGCAAAGCCTCTCATCTACAAGGTGGTGGTGACTCAAGGATTTTCAGTTCAGAGGGAAATGATGGGAAAGAAATGATCCTTTTCTGCATGTCCTGTAGTGAATTTGATACTAACACTTGTTAGATGCGGGACAGTCCCGCAAGGCAAGTCTATGAGAGGACCTCTACCACTAAATGTCTCTGGCTACGAAGAACTGAGTCGTTAACAGGGGGTGACCAGATTAATTATAAGTGTGGCCAGAGATGAGAAGCAACATTCCCTGAGAATGGGGTTTTGTGTAACAGAATGTAAGGTCTTTATTTCAGACTTTATTACAGGGAAGAGAACGCTGAACTATCAAACACCTTCCTCCCACCTTGGGGAAAAAAATGTTCCAAATGATTATTTTACAGACCTTGCCCTTCAAACCACCTCCTTTTCTGCCCCATGTGAAACAGCTTACAGGATGAAATGCCAATGGAGCCTCCCCAGGGCAAGCCCTTCCTGGACATTCTCTTTGGCAGAAGTTGTGAATGAGACGCTGTGCCTGGGATTTTGTTGAATGAAAGAGAGTTTGTGCTGCTCAAGTCACAACCCGTCTTCCCCCAGTTCCAGCAACTCCTTTCATTTAAGTCTGGCAGCCTGTCTCTGCACCCGTCACTCTTCCAATGCTTATTCTCTCACCACGAGAGGGAAATGTCAAGTTCTCAGCAGAGGGAGCAAAGTTTCTCAGTTATGCATCCAAATGTAGTCACCACACAAAACAGCCCCAGTGCTGACTTGCCCCAGTCAGTTTACAGGGACACACTTTGGCCCTCGCCACCCTGAGGACAAAAGCGGGCACACAGAAATGCCAGCAGCAGCTCCTGGCAGGGCCCCCGTCGGGTCAAGCATTCATGTCGGTAGTGTGGAACTTCCCTGTCATATAAAACCACGGCAGGGTCAAGAGGCAGATACACCAATCAGGAGCAGGGTGGGACCTTTCAATGTCTTCTCTGGCCTCTGTGCTGGGAGGATGTGAAGCCGTCCTTCTGGCGGGTTTAAATGTCCCGGTAAAATAACATTACTCCTTTAGTGACTCACCCAGCAGATTGACAGTGCAATTAATAATAATAATGCAGTACTACATGCAGGGCCCTGAGATAAGAACTTGCAGGGCTATAAAGAAGTGGAGCAGAGTGACACTCTAATGAGGATGTGAGTCTAGGCGGTTACGATGGCAGCACTCGAATGTTCCATGAGTGACAGCGACCTTTCCAACAGCCCTTCCCCTTTCTCTTCTGATAACAGAACCTTGACTCTGTTCACCCGTCAGGTGGCTATGTGTTTTCCTAAAGGGAGGAGCTTCCTTACAGCCCCAGCAGGGGTACCTTGATTGGTCAAAATCAACGGTTCTAATTTCTGCTTGCACATTAGAATCACCTGAGGAGTAGTTTAAACATTCCCAATGATGGGGCCTGACCCCAAGATTCTCAATGAATTGTCTGGACCTGGGTCTCAGCCTCCCAGAGGCTTAAAAGTCCTCCATGTGATTCTAGTGTATACCAGGGATGAGAATCATTGGTCTAAGCCAAACCAATTATTTTACTCCATCATTAGTGACTGGCATAGGGTTGGTCATGTGATTTAGTTGAGGTCAAAGATGTGAGAAGGCAACATCTGGGAAATTTTGCTTTAGGTTTAAAAAGACAAAAGGAAAGTAGGTGCCTTCTTCTCCTTTTCTGAGCTTTGGACAGTGTTTTAAAAGGAAATGTGGTTTGAATAGGTGCAAGCAACTTGCAACAGTGAAGGAAAGAGTCAACAAGAACCAACACCCAGAGGAGAGCAGAAAAGAAAGATGGTCGATGCGTGGTCCATGATGACACTGCTGGATGAAATAACCCAAACCGCAACCTCCCTTCCTCTCGACCACTGGAGTGGAAACTTGGTTGCATATTGTAAACACCTGGAGCATTCTTAAAACTACTGATACCTGGGTCTCACCCCTAGAGCATATGATTTAATTGGTAATTGGTGAGGTATGATTATCAAGATTTTAAAAAAATATTCCCAGTAGGTCATACTGTCCAGCCAAGTTTGAGAACCACTGCTCTAGATTTCTTGTTGAGTGTGACAACACATTTCCTGTTATTTAAGCCAATGGTCAAAGTGTGTTCCCTCCAACAGTAGCAGCAGCAGCATCACTTGGGAACTTGTTTGAAATACTTATAGGTCTCACTCCTGCCTTACGGAATCAGAAAATGAAGGAGGATAACCCAGCAATATGTGGTTTAACAAGCCTTCAGGGGTCTCTGGTGCATGCTAAAGCTTAAAAACCACTGGTTTAGAGTAACTTGACTCCTGGTTTTTGGTTACTTATAGCCCAAAACCCCCTGATTCTGGATTCAGAACGGATGCAGAAACTCAGAGTAAGAAAGGACTACCTTGCTGCTGCTGCTGCTGCTGCTAAGTCGCTTCAGTCATATCCGACTCTGTGAGACCCCATAGACAGCAACCCACCAGGCTCCCCCATCCCTGGGATTCTCCAGGCAAGAACACTGGAGTGGGTTGCCATTTCCTTCTCTAATGCATGAAAATGAAAAGTGAAAGTGAAGTCACTCAGTCGTGTCTGACTCTTAGAGACCCCATGGACTGCAGCCTACCAGGCTCCTCCATCCATAGGATTTTCCAGGCAAGAGTACTGGAGTGGGGTGCCGTTGCCTTCTCTGAAGGACTACCTTAGCTAATTGGATTTGGATGGGTGAGGTGGAAGAAAACAGCCATGCAAAGCTCCCATACAGAATTTCTATGGTGCATTTAGGAAATGGAGGGAGGCAGTGAAAACCCATCAAACTTTGGCAGGAGTTTCTAATGAGTCAAAGAAATTAAATCCAAGAAAACAGAATCATCGTCCTCGGTGTGAGGTTCCTGAGTATGAGGTTAAAGAGCTCATAGATCATATTTTATCCTATAGATAATGGGAAACCACTGAAGAATTTGAAAGAGAAGAGATTTAAGGGGGAAAAAATTAAAAGTGATAGTATAGGATGATTAAACAGAATATGGTAAATTGGATAGAATGAAGGGAAAAGAATCCAGGCCCAAGGATAAAGTTTAGAGAGTCATCCCAGCTGCACATGAGTTCTGGATTTTCTTCTCAGCATCTGAATTATCCATTCTGAAGCCAAGGAGTAAGATGTATCATCAGAGAATGGACATGTGCACAGCGGGGGAAGGGGAGGGTGGGAGGAATTGGGAGAATGGTATTGACATAGATACACCAGAAGTGGAAATGTACTAGCTTCAATTATAACCCCTGATTTCCATGTTTACATTCATAAAGAAAGCCTCATTGCAAAAGCCAATTGACTTGTAATAACCATGATAAGTGTGGGCTTCCCTGGTGGCTCAGATGGTAAAGAATCTGCCTGCAATGTGGAAGACCTGGGTTTGATCCCTGGATTGGGAAGATCCCCTGGAGAAGGGAATAGAGAAGCAAATCCCCACTCCAGTATTCTGGCCTGGAGAATTCCATGGATTGCATAGTCCATGGGGTTGCAGAGTCTGATACGACTGAGTGACTCTCACTTACAACCATAAGTATAAACTCTTAAAACAGAAATTTTAATAAAACAGAATTTTAATAAACTCTTGCCTTCTGGTACATTAGATGAAACAAGACTTCATGTGGGAAAAAAGTTCCACTGTTAAAAATGGAAACAACTGTATTTCATCCATTACCCTCATTCTACTGATGAGAAAACTGAGACATGAGGACTAGAACTCTTTGGGTCCTCATCCCTTTTTATATATACTATAAAAATGGAATCAATCCATAATTATTTATTCTACATGAGTCTGTGGATCCTTTGAGGTTCAGAAAAGTAGAGGAATACCTGGGGCCCTCCTCTGGACACCTAACCCCAAGCCTTATGATTCCAAAGAAGATGAAGAACTAACATGAATAGAACCACACAAGGATGGTATAAAACCCGAACTGGATGGACTGCAGCAGTACTACTTGAACCACAGAGAGGGACTGGAATTGCTGGGAAATTAAGTTGTGTAAGGAAAGGGAGTGTGAGAGAAAGGTGCCCGACAGGACCAACCAAAGTGTGTTTTATAGAAGACAAAGGCTCATGGGATCACTTGTACGATGCTCTCCTACAATGCCTTCAGGAGTTATTTATGCTAATTGTTTATTTCATTTACTGTGGGAAAATTCGAAGTCCTTCACTTTTCCATTGACCTGGTATACAGACCTTTGGATTCACCTTCAAATTTGACTAATGCCAACTCTAAAGTCAAACATACAGGGGGCCCATTATGCTAATAGAAAATAGACTGGCTTCTATCTTTTTCTTCCTCTTCCTTCTTTTCTTCTGCCTTTCCTCTCTTCCTTCCTTTTCCTCTCTCAACTTGAGAATGAAAGGCATGAGGATAGAGCTGAGATAACGGCAAAGTAGATTTTTCTAAAACAAGATTAAAAATCTTGGGACTTCCCTGGTGGTGCAGTGGCTAAGACTCCATGCTCCCAATGAAGGCAACCTGGGTTCAATCCCTGGTCAGTGAAATAGATCTCAAGTGTCACAACTGAGACCCAGCACAGTCAAATAAATAAACTTTTTTTTTTTTTTTAAAGATTAAAAATCTTGCTGCAGAAAGGTAAGAAAACCATATCAAGATTCCGTCAGATGCAGGCAGAGGATGGCAACTGGATCCAATTAGCTTTGCACAAAAGTTCCCCAGTAGAACGTCTGCCTTCCAAAGTGATATGCATTACCAGTGTTACAGAGATTATTTCATTTTCTAAGCGCTTGCTCTTCGGCATTACTCAGATTTAGTTCCCTAATACTGGAAGCCCCAGGCCTCCTGGTTCGCTGCTTTGAAAATCTAAAACACATGACAAGGAAATTCTAGTGAACTCAACAAGAAGTCCTCCTCATTTAAAATTACCAGTCAATTCAAATGTCCAAGACGCGTGGAGTGCCACATGTTCAAAGCCTATAAAATTTAGATGTTGTTTACCCAAGCAGCTTGCTTGGATAGTAAGCCAGACACAAAAAAATGCTGACACTCCCTCTTGTAACTGTACACTACCCTCACTCCCAACCTGGAACCAGCCATTGATATTCAATCGTGACCCAGAGCCCCAGGAAAGTTCTTAAATAACCCTGGTTGCTGTAAGCTCTCAGAGCTATAATTTTTGGACTGTTGCTTGTAGCTGTGTAGCCTCAAGAATGCTAATTAGATCAGTCACAAAAGGCAGGTGCTCTCAAATAATCTGGTCATGCCCCACAGCAATTCTGCTTTCTTGAACATTTGCTTTTATGGTGGAAACATCAGGTCATGACTGCATTATCATTAGTGTCTACTCCTAAAAGAGGACTAACACACCCAGTTCTTAGGTCTAGGTTCCAAATCCAAGGATATCACTTGATTTTGGTATTTCTGCATCTTCTAAACAACAGCCAGACAAATGCCATGCCCTACAGAGGAAAGTAAACCTTATCTATCATGGGATGATACATTCATCAAGAGCTAGGGGAGTGATTTTTCGTTGAGTGAATAGGTGGAAGGGGAATTTACTACAGCTTCTTCCTTGATCGAGGATGAGTTAGTAAGGAATTTAGGTGTACACAAAAGCGAATGTGTTTCAATTGGAGACAAGATGACTCTTGGATGCTACATAAAAAGCAAACATCAGAGTCTGATGTCATGCCTTGGTTGTTCTGGTCATATAGAGACATCTTAAAGCATAGGACTCCAGGAGGGTAGCAAGGTTGTAGTTTAACCAATTTTCTTCAATACTGAGTTTATTCTTTGCAGTTCAAACCAGCAAATATATATATATATATATATATATATATATATATATATATATAACTGTAACATCCTTATATAACTGTAACATCTGCCTTGGGGGTGGGTGAATTCTGCTGTACATGCCACTGAAAGGAAGTGAGAAACTAAAGACATCAAAATTTAATATAAGTCTATATGAGTTCTATGCATGAGTCTGGCTCTCTAACATCTGCCTCGAGCTGACAAATTGAATTAACCAGCTTCCTGGAAGCAGCAGGTGACCAACTCCATTAAACTAGTTGACATTCTATCATCATTTTTGACTGATGAGCTATTCATGGAATTCCTCTGCTCTTTGAGATTCCACTTACTTAAACTCCTCTTATGTATGCAACCCACATGAAGATAACATGACTTGATTCTCCTTGATGGAGTGGGATAATGCCTACTGACATTGATTGTATTGGAGGTCTGACTTTAAGTGAGAGTTGAGCTTAGGATATTGATCTCAGTTTGCAAAGTGTTTCTTTAATCACTTGATGAGCTATTCTTTGAGATATTTAAACTGGCTTTCTGCTCCTGGGCTGAACATTAGAACCAAATCCCAGGTCCATTTCTAAGATGATTAGGGCCAGAGGCAGTTATGGTCAGTGGTCCAAGGACTATAGACCCAATCCTCAAAAACAGAGCAAGATGCTCTGTTACTATTGTGGGGGGAAGTAAGAGACAATGAGAAAGACCACAAATATCACCAGGCAAATAGCCCTCCACCCTGATCAGAAGAGACACATCTTGTCAAAACACAGAGGCAGCATCCTGCCAACAGGGTGTTCAATAGTAAATAGCCTCTCTCTCAGCAGAGAATGAGGGCAGCTTCAGGAAAAGGTAGATCCACAGATGAGGAGGTATCCACGAAGTGCCGGAGCTGACTGCAGGTCCCCAGTGTCCGCATCCCGGAATCTGCTCTGGGGCCAGTCCCTGCAGACCATCAGGGGAGCAGCCCTAGAAACCCACATGGCTCTAGAGTGCATGAGCCTCTTTGTAAGTTCAGCACAACTGAGAAAAGGCAGTCACTCCACTGAAAAGACCTCCAAGCCCCTAAATGTGCTTCACTTGCGCTTTCAGTACCAGGAGCCTGTGCCCAGAGAATGGCTCCACAACGCAGAGAAAGGTCCTCAGTCCTCAGAGTGAGTGGGGATGCGGCTGGGTGTGGGGATGGCATGCGTGTGTGCATGCCCACGTGTGTGTGTGTTTGGACATGTTAGAGGCCTTAAGACAGTATAACATTAAGAAGAGCTCCAGTTCTAGAATGAGAAAAACCTGAGTTTGAATCCTGATTTTGCCAAGGATTACGAGCTGTGTGAAGCTGAAGAAGTTACTTCTTCTTTGAAACTTAAAGTTCCTCATCTGTAAAATGAGAGTCATAATAATGCCTGCCTCATGGCTACTGCGAGAACCTGAGCAGCAGATGCCCTGAAGCCTGCAAAGCCATGGTAGAGTGCCTGGCACGTCGTGTGTACTCAGCATCATGGCTACTGTCTTCATCCAAGAATCTAAGAATCTAAGACACACGTGTGTATGTGTGTGTGTGTGTAGGCAACACAGAACATTCTTTACTACTATAATCTATGAGAGCTTAAAAATATTTAAAGAGGGCTCAATGCATAAAAATACTGAGCTAGACACTATATCAGGTGCTTTAAAGATGGACTCAAAGTTTATGCTAAAGAATTAGAAAATAGAGTTGGATAGAGAGCTTGAGTCACAGAGACACCTCTTTTCCTTTATTCAAGCAGTTCCTGAAATCCTGTCTTCTCTACAGAATCTTCCTTAAATAAGAAGTGGGGAGGGTGATGTTGAAAAGCTTCCACAAGCCATTCCCTTCGTGTGGATACTCAGATCAAAGCAGCCTAATAGGTGAGGAGACCAATGCAAATAGAACTTGAAGGTCCCAGAGAAAATGCAGGAACATAAGTGGTTATTTGTGACAACCGTGTATCAACAAGTAATGCCCTACCTCCAGTACCTACCTCACCCCAGCCCCACGAATGGCATGTGTGATCATCCTCCTTGAAGGCACCACTATCATGTTCTGGCTTTTTCTGAGGATCTGTCATCTTTAAGATCCTATTTGAAGCCAAATAGACAGACAGGAGAATCAATCTACAAACCACTGTGGAGGGAAACAGAATATTCACACCCTTCCCCCTTAATCCCCAAAGCAATATATATGAATGTTATAACTATGAAAACAGACAGCCATATACACCACAGAAATATATCATGCCCTTGCTCTTGGCAGGCGCCCAACTAGCCCCAGCTGCAGCCTTAAGCAAAATCTCTCAGCAGCCACTTGTGGTGGCCATGAAATATGATCAGACAGGAGTCATATTCCTCATATACCTGTTCAACTTTGAAACCAAATTCCTGGAGAAACCAATGAATAGCTTGCCTATTCAAAGAGTCAGTGATTGCAAAGCAGCAGGATTTTCTCTTTTGGCAGAGAGTTGTAAACTGCTGTCAACCAAAGTTAAAGTGGAGTCTTTCTGAGAACGTGCGTTTTACAGGAAGGCAATAAGGGAACCTAAGTCCTTGACAATCCTGCTTAGGTTGGCGGAGTCATTCTGCAAAAGAAGACAAGTGGGCACATGCAAAGCCCCGAGACTCCTGAAATGATCGGGAGAGATGTGAAAGTCAGCCTGTCTTGGGGACAGTGTGAATCTCCACAAATCTGTAACTGCGTGAACCTCCTCCCCACCTCTAAAGTGCTGCATTATTTCAACTCAATTCAACATGTATTAATATTTAGTCACTAATGTGTGCTGTGGATGCTGTTTGCGGTGTTAGGAGTGATGAGGGGAGGCCAGGGGAAACTCAGGAGAGATGCAAGGCATGGCTCCTGCCTTCCAGAGTTTATAGTCTTGTCACAGTCACACACACACACACACACACACGCACACACACACACACGCGCACACGTATTAAATATCAGTACAAGGGAGAATGTGATAAAGTTTCCAAAAAGTAGGTTAGGCAGTGAAATTCAGAGAAGAGAGAAATCAGAATGGATTAGAGAAATCTCTCATGGAGGATAGAAGACTTGAACCTGGACATAATATTCATTCATTCACTGAATAGTCACATTCTATACACGGCGATATGACAGGCGCTGGAAATATAATCTGAGCAAAATAAGACACAGAACCCATTCTCATGGAGCTTACTAGCCAAGAAACAATTGGACTTTCATCAGGTTTCTTTAAAGAATAGTAGCAATTCCTGCATCCTTGCTTTTGACCTTCATATGTTCTGTCAGTCATCTATTTTTGTTTCTCCTGGTGTTTCCCTGATAATCATCCTAAAAGCTCTCACTCATTGAAGGCTCACCATGTTTCAGATACTAAAATCTTTACTTGTATTATCTCATTGAGTCCTTGACTCAATCTTATAAAGTTAGTATGAATTTAGGGAATCAGGCCCAGAAAAATTAAGCTTTTATCCGAAGTCACACAGCTTGAAAGGACTGAGATCCAAGCCTCTTGAATTCCAAAGCCACCTATTCTGTGAGGTATTCCTTGAAGATCTGGGCTTCCCTGGTGGTTCAGCTGGTAAAGAATCCACCCAGTGCAGGAGACCTGGGTTCGATCCCTGGGTTGGGAAGATCACCCGAAGAAGGGAAAGGCTACCAACTCCAGTATTCTGACCTGCAGAATTGCATGGACTGTATAGTCCATGTGGTCACAAAGAGTCGGCAGGACAAAGTGAATTTCACTTTCACTTGAAGATCTAGTTGTGCAGGTTAAGGGTATCAGGAAGAAACATTTTGTTACCACCTCCATTAGGATAAAGAGGGGAATGTGGCAGATGGATAGGAAGTATTAAAAACTTTGGTGCTCTCAAAAAGTTGGTAATCCAGTCAAATGACAATTATACCTTTATTTTTTCCTTGGCCAACACATATTCATTTTTTTTTAACACTAAAAACAGCATGCTCTACTTAGCCTTGTATGATTTTTCTTTAATTGATACTCTGAAATATCAACTTCCTTCCTCCCAGACTCCCTGGGAAGGCTGATCTAAAAAAAGATGTGGTATTTTCTCCAAAGTACTGATTCCCAGGTACCCTTTCTCTCCCTTCCTACTAAATGCTCAACCTCAGGGGCCACCAGCAGCCGCATTTGGCAGGCAATTCTCCTGAGAGCCTCGGAAGCCTCTTACAGAATTGCTGCTCAACCCAATCCTCCCCAAGGTGACCCAGCAAAGGAGGGGAGACCTGCCAGAGTGTCCTGACATTTTCCATGACTCCTTTTAAGGAACAGCTGGGCCATAATACAAGGTTACTCAGGGATACCCATAGGTTTGACAGGAGCCCATATTTTAAACAGGGCGGATACTAAATCTATCCAACTCCTGGAATGTTACTATTCTCTCAGGAACCCAAAGAGAAGTTTCTGATGCTGATCTATAAATCTCCCTGGTCTAAAATACCCAAAATTAGTTTCTGTGCCATGGGAACATAAAAATGATATGGCTTTCTTCTTTGACATGTCAGTTAATAAAGAGTGGGAGGTGGGGCCCGGATACTGCCTGACAGCTCTCTGAAGGGGTTTATTCGTTAAAAATGGGAAGCACTTTAATTACCTGTTTGGGTCTTTTTTTTTTTTTTTTTCTCTATGTGTGCATTATATGTTTAAAGAAAAAAAGCAGGTCCTTTGGACATTCAGGAAATTATATCATTAATTATGCCTGTCAGAACACTAAGCAGCCTAAAGTAAATGGAAATTTCTTAGTGTTTCTTTTTTCCTTTCTTTATGTTTTTTTTTAATGTCTTAAAAATATTGTTTTTGTAATATTTCCACAGACTCTATTAAGTACTTGATTAATGAAGAGAGTGGACATTTTTTGGTCATAGATAAATCAGCAAAATAGCTGCCTTTTGTTAATTGATGGCTTGCTTAGCAGAAAACCTGCTTTCCCAATGTACATGTTATTCAAACTAATATTAATGTTAATTTATGTTCCTAACATACAGTAGCCATGGGGGAAGGGGAGCTGACTCAGAAGCCTAAAAGGTATAGGGAGAGAGTATTGGTTGGAATCACCGGATTCTTGAAGGCATCCCCTCCTTACTCCCTGAGACAGGACTGCCATTCTCCTGAGAAGTATCATCCCCTTGATATGAAGATCCACTGGCTTTGCAGCCAGGAAGTACTGATAAGACAATACAGTTCAGGAAACTCTGGACTAAGAGTCAAGGATTGGATAACCCTCTCTGGCCAACACAGAGAAGGAACATCCTTGTTTGGGGCCATACACTGCCTAACTGTCCCAGTTTCTAGCTCCCACTGGACCCCATTGGGTTGGGAAATCAAGAGGATGGTCCCTGTGTCTTTGAGAGGTAAACTCTACAACAGGCTCGGAAGGGAATCCACACCCTATGATCTCAACCTAGAGCTTGCTTTGCAAAGAGTCCCCAGGGAAGCAGCTATGCAGATTCTTAGAACTCAAAGAGAAGAGGGGATAATTGGAGCCCTGTTGGGCTGGGAGAGAAGAAAAATTTAGCCAATATGCTCTAAAACCAACAAGACTTTTTTGAAATGCTTTGTAGAACTCTCACTTCTTCTAGGGCTCAGTGGTTGGCAACCATGGTCACTGTCATTCTTACTGGATGGTTCAGCATGGTAAGGGATTCATTAATATCCCCATCCATGAGTCCATGCATGAGAAAGAGCTGCTGCTGCTGCTGCTAAGTCACTTCAGTCGTGTCCGACTCTGTGTGACCCCATAGACGGCAGCCCGCCAGGCTTCCCCGTCCCTGGGATTCTCCAGGCAAGACCACTGGAGTGGGTTGCCATTTCCTTCTCCAATGCATGAAAGTGAAAAGTGAAAGTGAAGTCGCTCAGTCATGTCCGACTCTTAGCGACCCCACAGACTGTAGCCTACGAGGCTCCTCCGTCCATGGGATTTTCCAGGCAAGAGTACTAGAGTGGGATGCCATTGCCTTCTCCACATGAGAAAGAGGGTGCCCTCTAAAACTGTAATGGCTCGAAAGAATGGAAGACCATCAAATGCACTGCAGGTGGGAAAATAAATTAATGCAATCTTCCTGGAACTCTACTTGGCGTAATATATCAAAATCTATAAAAATGTTCACACATTCTAAGTCAGTATTCTCCTCACTAGGAATCTACCTTAAGGAAATAATCAGAGATGGGGACGCAGATTTATGTTCAGGAATGTTTATCTCTGCATTATCATAACCAAAGAATTGGAAACTAAAATATCGACAATAGGAAGTTGGTCAAATGCATTCTGAAACATCTGTACTGTGGAATTTGAAAAGGCTATTCAAAGTAATGTTTTTGCAAAACACTTCATGACATGGGAAACTGTCCATGTTAACAATGGTAACTGCATTCTTAGATTTTGGTGACTTTTATCTTCTTTTGCATAGTTGCTTGTGTTTTTAAAATTTTCTACAATGAGCAAGAATTCTTTATATTCAGGCAACAAAATACATTATTATGGAAAAGAAAGAAAGAATGTTGTGTGTAACCTGTGACCAAATAATGATTTGGGCTCCATATTCTTCCCTAGGACAGATGGCAGGCCCTTTTATATTTGATTGGAAGTCTCACCATTCACGATGGAGAGCTGCAGTAAAGCTGACTCAGCCAAGTTTTCTAGCTCCTCCTGGACACAGGCAGTCTCTTCCAAAGGAAGGCATCCTCTACATACTCTAGCCAGTGAAACTGTACATGAGCCAAAACTTACGCAGGGACCAGTGCCCTGACAGCCAAGCTCAGAAGGGCTGGCATTCCTTCTGAGTCCTTTAAGGGCTGTCTCGCAAAGGTCACACCAATATTGATGGTGGCCTTGGACTGAGAGGGCAGGACACTAGTCATTAAAACAGAGCCAACTGTCCCACAGCACTTGTCGCCAGTGTAATTGGTGTCTTGCTTTCCCATGCCCTTATTCCAGGAAAAAATTGTTTGGTTGGGTTTGGGGTTTCTGTAAACCGCAGTGACCCCTCCAATGAAGGTCCATATCCTCTTCCCCTTTCGTAAACTCACTATGTATTTGTCAGAAGGCAAATTTTACTCTGTCACCCACTGAGAGTACATTAGGGCTATGTCAATCACATCACTGCGGGGCACATGGAAGAAGATGAAACTTCTCAAACATGGAAAAAAAGAAAAGCTCCATCTTTATCCAAATCCCAGGCACACTGTGCCAAACACTTTCCCCTGAAATTTTCAAGGCCATGTGTTTGAACGGGAAATTTAATCCACATGTTTCTGATTCATATGTACACTTAATGCATCAAAATATCATCTCTTTGAAGTCCAAATGGCCTTTTTATAGACTTCTTCCTTAGGAATGGAAAGTTGTGTTTGGCCAAGAACTAACAAATTCGAACCCTCCAAAATCCAAGTTCCTTTCCAAGTCCCCAACTCAGAAGATTGAACCAGGCTTTGAAATACACCCTCTGTCCCCCTAGCCACCCCAATGTAACTGTAAATCTTGAGATGCTTATTTCACCATGCCTTCTTAATCTTGATCATATACTATGGAAGCTTCCAGTGAAAGCAAATTAAGAGCTATCTTCCTGTGAATTACCACCAGAATACCATGAGGGAGAGCAGATAGGAGAAGGGCTAGATCGCATGGCCCCCTCCAGGAACCTGAGAAATCAAGTGACTGGCCAGGAGTAATAGAACGGCTGGGGACAGAGCCAACAATTCAGTTTGAACTGCAGGCAGGGGCTGGGGATCCCAGGTTTTCCCTGGGAACCCTGACAGTAAAACATCACAGTGAGAAGATCTGAATTCAGAGCTTCCACAATTCTATTCCCAAATATTCCCTTGCAGACATGGCTCCCAACCTCATGCAGAACAGGATAGGACTGTAAGCCTATGGAACCTTCTCAAATCTCCTGTCTGAAGATGATTGGAAACATAAATTAGCGCTGTCAAAACTGGATGCTGGGGAAGAACACTGAAAAAGGTGAGCAAGAATTATCCATTTCACGCAATGTTTCCATCAAGCTGAGCCCTCCCCGCTACCTGGGCCCCAGGTCACTAAGGGTCAGTGGGCCACCAAAGGATGGAGTCTTATGAGTTAGAGAGTATCCGCTCTTTGCTTCTGAACTCCTTCCCTTAAATACACGTCTCGTCTAATTAATTCATTGTTATATCCTCCACAGTGCTTGGTGTATGGTGGTCAATAAACTTTCACTGAATAAACTGAGTATATATATTGAAAACAAAATGTACTGGTCTCTTCTATTGTCTCTTTGACTGTCCCTTCTACTTCTTCACTTACTTATACTTCCAAAATTTAACTGCAGAAGAGTTATCAGTACCATCTCCCCAATGTACCCATTATTAAACATTATGTAGTAAAAATGAATCAAATCTGTATCTTAAGCAATTTGCCTGCCCTCTATCATTAATCTTTTCAAGTGGGAGGGTGAACGGTCATTTGTAAATGGGCATAAAACAGCAATTGTGGACTGCAAATTCAGTTAAGCTTGCCTTCTTAACATAACTGAAAATGTTTATCAACTCAAAGATAATGCATCTAAAAATATCCAGTCATGTTTACATTAGGGAGTCAGGCAAAACTGTGGCTTATCATTTCCACCCTTTTTAGGCTTTTCTAATGAACTTCACCAACTTAAACCATAATGATCTATTCTTGAATATATAAAGTAATACGTTTCCAGTTGTTTTTTAGAGAATTGCTTATTAAAGCTTCCTTAATCCCAAGGATTGCCATGAGAGTAATAAGATGCTCTTTACCTTTCAGCTTCTCCGGTAGACTCCACATCTGTGAATTTTTAGTAAGCCAGAAATTGGAATAAACTAGCCAGGCTACCATTTCTTCCCCAGATAGTATTTATTACCATAACTATCACATGTTGTAAAGAACCCAGTTATGTGCCACTTCTGTTATCCAGATGGGGAAACTGAAATAGGTGGACTACTACATAACATGCCAGCAAGCTGGATTTAGAATCTGAAGATCAGCATCTCCTGTTTATGGCTTAAACTTCTGAGTAATATCAGATCCCAAAAGCCCTTCCTTCCTTTTAGTCTCATGGGATAGTAAGGGATCTTGGGGATGATCTGATTCTATGGCTTTCCAAAAAAATGCTCAGCAAGCCAGTTCTTTCTATCCATTAAAATCTTCTGCATGTGGTCATTATGTAAAGTCTGTATTGTGGAGGGGACTCTGAAGATCAAGTAGTGAGGTACTAAGAACCACTTCTCTATTGGATCCTTAAAGGACTCAAAGACTAACTAGAAAACCTCAAAACACAGGTTGAAAACCTGTTAAAGAGTTCATCCCTCAAAGTCCTCAAAGGTGAAATGACTTACCTAGAGTCTCTAGGCTAACGATAGAACTAAGCCTAAACTTCTGAGTGCTCTGCCCACAGTATCACACTGAAATCACTTAGCAGCGGAAGATTCACTTTCTAAAACAGCAACCCCAGGATTGTTGTTGTTTAGTCGTTAAGTCATGTCAGACTCTCTGCAACCCCCTGGACTGCAACACAACAGACTTCCTTGTCCTTCACCGTCTCCTGGAGTTTGCTCAAACTCATATCCATTGAGTTGACGATGTTATCCAACCATCTCATGCTCTGTCACCCCCTTCTCCTCCTGCCCTCAATCTTTCCCAGAATCAGGGTCTTTTCCAATGAGTTGGCTCTTTGCATCAGGTGGCCAAAATATTGGAGCTTCCGCTCCTTCCAATGAATATTCAGGGTTGATTTCCTTTAGGATTGACTGGTTTGACCTCCTTGTTGGATTGCTACAACCTATACATCAGAGTCAAAAATGGTTAATGCATGGAAAACAGAACCTTCTTGGATCAAGATAAAATCATAAACAGGAGATAGTGTCATAGTTTAGATCAGGAATTGGCAAACACTTTTCTGGAAAGGGCCAGATAGTAAATAGTTTAGGCTTTGCCATATGGTCTCTGTTGTGAGTATTCAACTTTCATTGTAGTCATAGACAATACATAAATGAGGCAGAGTGGCTGTGTTCCAATAAAACTTTATTTATGGACTCAGAAATGTGAATTTCATATAATTTCACATATCACAAAACACTGTTTCTTCTTTGATTTTTTTCCCCAAAATGTTTAAAAAATAATAACCATTACTAGCTCATAGGCTACAGAAAAACAGGCAGAGGGCTAGATTTGGCCCACGGGCTGAAGTTTGCCAACTTCCATCTAGAAGAAAACTTTGCTCTGAAAAATGCTTAAGCAGGAATGAATAGGACCCACAGGCTCTTTAAGGGCTTAGCACATAGCTTGTAGAAGAGCTCAGACAATGTAGTCACTCCCTGAGTGTTTGCATCTGGGCTGCCTTTTCTTAAAGTTCCGAAGGCCTAGCAGAAACCACTGGGGAAAAGTAACATCTCCATGTCTTTTTTGGGAACCAGTGCAATCAGTGCCCTGTTAAAAGGTGTGGTAGGAGGTGGTGAACTTGACAAAAGGTCTGTAAAGGAAGGACAAAGGAAGACGTTTCTTCCAACCTCATGCTGAACAGGGAGAAAAGAAGTAAGACCTGGACCCTGATGGCAAAATCTCTACTATCTGATGCTAAGACAGTTTAAGCAGATCATTTGAAGACAGTGTTTTAATTCACTGTAGATTCGGGGTGATCCTAGGAGTTGGGATCACTTATTTGATTCTTATATCAGAATCATGAATTTACTGGCTGGCATGCTTATAACCATCATAGTATTACCGTTAGGGCCAAATCAGAAGTGCTGATACACTGTATTCCATTTTGGGGGAACTAGGTAAGTTCTTCCCATGGAAACAATTTTAAGAGTAATTAGTGGTGTCATCATGACATTAAACAAGCATAACTCAGAGGATTTAGCCATAAAATGACTTATTCAGTGGAGCTTAATTGGTGGATACCCTTGGATAAAAATTCGGAAAGTCTCACGATTTTTCTGATAAGCTTTAAGAAATAGAAATAGTCTCAATCCATTATTATAAATGTCCAATCCCATGTAAATGTCAGTCTTGCCATAAAGTTAAGACTTCCCCACCACCCCTGCCCTCCTCTCACCCAAGCTGGGACCTAACTATACATAGGAAGCACAAGACAGGGGAAATGGGCTAAAAAAAAAATCTTCCCTCTTCCATGACCCAGGACTTTTATTCCTCCTCCCTCAGTTTGCTAAATGTGTTTTCTGACACCGCTGAATGAGAAGTCATGAAGAAGTAAAGGAAATCTGTCAGGCACGTCCTTTTTTCCTTTTTTTGGTTGCACTGGGTCTTCATTCCTGCATACCAGATTTCTCTAGTTGCAGTGAGCAGGGGCTACTCTTCATTGCAGTGCACGGGCTTCTCGTAGCGGCTTCTCTTGTTGCAGAGCGCTGGCTCTAGCTGCGAGGACTTCAGTAGCTGTGGTACACGGGGCTTAGTTGCTCCATGGAATGTGGAATCTTCCTGGGCCAGGGATCAAACCAATGCCCCTTGCACTGGCAGGCAGATTCCTATCCACTGAACCACCAGGAAAGCCCTGGGCAGGTACATTCTTACTTGATGGATCTTATAGTGATACTTCAGCATTGCCACTCTTGGGACCTGACAAATGTCTCAAGATTAATGTCTCATGGGCACTGTTCCAGGTTCTTTGGAGATGCTCCATAACTGGTGCACTTTTCTGCCAGTGAGTGGCTTATTCCTTCCTTGTTGAGTTGCTAACTCGTATCCAACTCTTTGTGGACCCATGGACTATAGCCGACCAGGCTCCTCTGTCCTTGGGATTTCCCAGGCAAGAATACTGGAGTGGGTAGCCATTCCCTTCTCCAGGGCATCTTCCTGACCCAGGGATGGAACCCGCATCTCCTGCATTGGAGGTGGTTTCTTTACCGCTGTGCCACTGGGGAAGACTTATTCCTTTCTAGCCCTAAGAAGTCCAGCTGTACCTCTAGCTTCCCTCTGCTGTGGTCTGGGTGCCCCTCCTCTCAGAAAGGACATTAGGAGACCCCACACCAGTTACCTCTTGCTGCCACCCCCTTTATCTGCCCTGACAACTCTGAAAGTGCTAACCAACCCCATGGCACAACAATCTCTCCTTTACTCCTTGAGTCAGAGCAACTAGCCAGTCTGTCTCAGCTTTTGAACCTTTCAGATGATGTCAGACACAAGAACAGCCTAAAGGGACACGCAACCCCAGTGGGTGATCTAAAAGCCCTTGCTCTTTGTTTGATGAAGATGGGGAGCAACTCCTTTGGGGGATTCCCTTGGGTTGAACCTATTTTCCCTAAAAATGCTCCCCACACATTTTCAAACATACTCCTCTCCTCGTCCCTTTTACACCCTCAATATGGATGAAGGGCTCAAGGTTTAAGTTCTTAGCCAACTATTCTGTAAATCCTGGTCTTTTAAAAAATATCTTACAATTTTACTTGTCAATTATACCTCAAAGCATGTGTGCATGAGCGCTAAATCACTTCAGTCATGTCCAACTCTTTGTGACCCCATGGACTATGGCCTTCCAGGCTTTTCTGTCCATGGGATTCACCAGGCAAGAATACTGGAGTTGGTTGCCATGCCCTCCTCCAGGGGATCTTCCAGACCTCAGTCTGTTCAGTTCAGTTGCTCAGTCCTATCTGACTCTGCAACCCCATGGACTGCAGCACTCCAGGGCCTCCCTGTCCATCACCAACTCCCGGAGCTTACTCAGACTCATGTCCATTGAGTCATTGATGCCATCCAACCATCTCATCCTCTGTCGTCCCCGTCTCCTCCCACCTTCAATCTTTCCCAGCATCGGGGTCTTTTCAATAGAGACCTCAATCGAGATTAAAAAAAAGAAGCAGCAGCAGAAAGCATAAGACTATAAAAGAAGAAACAAAACTCATCATCTACAGATGACATGATTATCTACATAGAAAAGCCAAATTATCTACAGATAAATAACTAGAATTAACAAGTTATGTAAATCCTGGTCTTACACATCAGTTTGGAATGTTATTTCTATTGTCATTGGGTTTCATCAGAAACTTCCATTAAGAACCTTCTTTTTCAGTCATTTGTGAAGACAGTTTCCCAAGCACACTTCTGCTGTAATTTAATGAAACCAGTGTTAGCAGCACCATGCTACACAGCCTGGTCACGGTGACAGCCCTGTGCCCACGTGAAAGTTTCCACAGCATCAAGGCCCCGCTTCTCTCAACATGTATCACACAAAGGTAGCCAGTGGAATATTCATTGCCCTGAGCAAACTACATGCTCCATGTCACACAATATTTGCTCATACAGTTCCCTCAATCTTCAGGATCCTCCCTTTCTTTCCCACCTAAAAATCTTACTGACATTCATCCTTCAAGGCTTTGCTAAAATGGCACCACTGTCGTGAATTTCCCCTCAAAGCTCCATTTTGAATTCTCGTCTCCACCTCTTGTGTTTCCATAGCACTGTGCTGTTTCCTCTTCTCAGCCTAAGTGTCGTTGTCTTTAGGAATTATTTTAGCCAGTTGCATGACATGACTTAGCAGCAGCAGCAGCAGCATACATGGCTGCCTCTCCAACGAGACAGTGAGCTCTGCCAATGGCAGAGACCCTGACTTACTCCTCTTCATATACTCGCTGTCTTGGCACCAGGCTAAGGTAATGCTATATCAAGGCAGAAAGAGGAAGAAGAGAGAAAAGGCTCCAAGGTGCCCTCAAAAATGGCAGGAACCACAGCTTTATACCAGTGAGGGTCTATCCTGAGTGGTCTTGCCCAGCAGGTGTTTCTACAGCACAGGACATGCCCACAGTGCGCTAGATTAATAGGAGAATGCTTCCCACATTGCACGAGACCCCGCCTGTGCTCTGGCCAGAAACTTCGGACAATATTGGCCAGTTCTCTGAGTCCCATGCTCTCCAGTTCTTGGTGTTTTACTGACTAACACAGGCAGCACTACTCTGTCACACATATAGACCACATGGACTTTTGTATCTTTTCTTCTCTCCACCACTTCCGGGCACTTACCCAATGATTGACCAGTAAGGGAGTATCCAAGTTCAGTTCCCCTATCTCAAAACCTAAAGTGTCATTTAGGCTACAGAGCCCCCCTGTGGAATTAGGCTGAGTGCCTTACCTGGGGTCACATAGCTAGTAAGTGGCTGATATGGGATTCAAACCCAGGCACTTTATACCACTCCCATAAATGAATTGTGATTTTAAGCATTACAACTACCGTGTTAGATCTAAAGACAAAAGGAATAACTCATAGCATTTACAAAAAAGGAAAGCAGAATATTTCTATATTAAACTACTATATAGAAAATAGGTTAATCATCCCCAAATTCTTAGCATTGCACAGAGATTATTTTCCAAGTGAAAAAATGAAATATTAAGATCTTTAAACCCAGAAAGAACCAGTACTGAAACCCAAGTCTTTTACAAGTTAGCTATGAGTAGCTATGAGGCCCCAGATAGTTTATTTCATTTCTTCCATTCTCAGTTTTTCTGTATATAAAATAGATACAATAACACCTAACTTGCACTGTTATAGAATGGATTAACTATAAGATATGCAAAGTACCCAGCACAGGTCCACAGTCAATGAATGGTCATTGTAGGAGTATTAGTGGCAATAATATAGACCTGGCCTCTGTGATTTGTGTAACTTTGAGGCTCACAAGCGCAAATACAAAACCTCACCATGCATAGTGATAATCCCTAAATACAATGGAGTATTTCTGGTAAAAGTTAAAACTTGGAAGACTGCATTTGGCAAAAAGAATATCAATTTAGAGAGACCCATGTACTTACACTCTGGCTGGTATGTCAGGGATGATCTATCTGCCGGTAATCAATGTTTGTTGGAAATGAAAATAGTTATAAACATCATCGCGTGAGAACTAGGAAATGAGTCTTTCCCAAGACAGGTTACAACTGCACAATTTCAAGCTGACATTTTATTTCACCTTAAAAAAAAATTGTATTTAATAAGGTAATTATCACTAAAGGGTCGGAGTCTGAAAACCAAGCTTCTACCGTCTGATGCAGAACAGTTACAATCAAGATCTGTTTGGGGTTCAGAAAGCCACAGAGAGCTCCCCAAACTGCTTTTCCAAAAGGTGTTAGAATCTTAACAAAAGTATTTAGATACTGAGATCTTAAATCCAAATATCATGCTTATTCTAGACTGGGTGTATATACTTTCCTTTGGCTTCTTGTTTTCTGGTTATATGTCAGGTTTGTCTTATTACTTAGATCATAGGAAAGCAGTCTGGATAGTCTTGACCATTCTAGAGGGGAAAGAACAGCACAGGGGAGATTTGATTCATGAGGTCAACCAAATATGGCCAAAATTATATGACTGTTTGTCCATGGAGAAGCAAATTAGCAAAATAAAAGCAAAACTGCCCTTTCCTTTGGGCCCAGTTGCCACTGACTCTGTCTCTGGTTCCAGGCTACCTGATAGACAGATTCCTTCCCCTCTGGTAGACTGATGAACTACTCCAAGTTTCTAAACAAATCTAGAAACACAGCCCCACTGAGGACCCACAGCCAGTCTACCTTTTCCACACCAAGTGAGAGGAACAAGCCAGAGAGGTTCACAGGTTGCTCTGACCAGGTCGAGTTGACACAAAAAGTTGATTTATGGAGAATGGAGTGGGAGGCACTTTAAAAATATATCTTCCTTTATTACTTGGCCTTTGAGTTGAACTTAATTACATATAAGATAGAGGTTATTGCCCCCCTCCATCTTCTTTGTATTTGTTTATGCCAAAGCAACCAGATGTCATGAGAGAAGGAACAATAGTCATTTGAGAAGTAAATATTTCTGTCAACCCACCAGCTGGGCACCATGGAGGCAAAAAAAAAAAAAAAATCAATCTCTTGACTGAATTAAACTTCTTTGGCTTTTGCTATTTTATGGAATTCAGACATTCTGCTCTGTGAATGCTTCAAATTGTTTGGCATAGTATAAAAAATGCAAGTAATAAAAATCATCCTTCAGCTTTGAGTGAGAGATAATTTACAGAGATAAACCCTCAAAGACAGATAAGGAAGGGGCTACCACACACAACGGATGAAATTTAAAGATCCTGGATTAGATGACTGGCTTGGCTATTAGACAGACCTTGACTCTGCACATGTTTTTTGTTGTTTTTTTTTTTCAGTTCCTTTACCTTCCCTGGTGGCTCAGGTGGTAAAGAATCTGCCTGCAATGTGGGAGACCTGGGTTCCATCCCTGGGTTGGGAAGATCCCCTGGAGAAGGGAAAGGCTACCCATTCCAGTATTCTGGCATATAAGAAAATAAAATATTCATGTTAAAACTATCCTATTTTTAGTTTCATTTATCACTCTCTGATTGAGCTAATATATCCTACCAGAATGCAAAGACATGCTTAGTCATTAATTTTTCAAGATTCTTATATGGAAATATAATAATAGTAATAATTAATTAATAATAATTAATAATTATTATTATCATTACATCCCTGATTTCAAATATACAAGCATAGAAATGTCAAGGGACTTCTTTCGTGGTCCAGTGGCTAAGACTCCACACTCCCAATGCAGAGGCCCAGATCCCATCTCTGGTTGGGGAACTAGAATCCATATGCTACAAATAAGAGTCCCATCCCACAACTAAAAAGAAAAAGATACCACATGCTGCAATGAAGACAGAAGACCCCACACGCCACAGCTAAGACCCAATGCAGCCAAATAAATAAATTTTTAAAAATAAAATAAAAAAAGATTAAACTTAAACTTGCCAAAATTTGAACAACTTTTTCTTTCAAATACATCAAACCAAACTCAGAACCTTCCAATGTTTATTGTTTTTATCTTATCATACAGTTCCTGTTGCAGGTTGAATTCCCAGGGAAACACCCTGAGATAAGGGTGGAAAAAGTTTACTAGGAAGTATTCTGAAGATCAGCACCTAAGGAAGGAACTCAGAAGCAAGGACTGAAAAGAGGGAGAAGCTGGACTGTGACGTAGTCTCATCAAACACCCCCAACCAACTCCATCAGTTCAGTTCAGTTGCTCAGTCATGTCTGACTCTTTGTGAACCCGTGGACTGCAGCCTGCCAGGCTTCCCTGTCCATCACCAATGCCCAGAGCCTGCTCAAACTCATGTCCATCGAATCATTGATGCCATCCAACCATCTCATCCTCTGTCCTCCCCTTCTCCTCCTGCCTTCAATCTTTCCCAGCATCAGGGTCTTTTCCAATGAGTCAGATCTTTGCATCAGGTGGCCAAAGGATTGGAGTTTCAGCTTCAGGCTCAGTCCTTCCAATGAACATTCAGGACTGATTTCCTTTGAGATTGACTGGTTTGATCCCCTTGTAGTCAAGAGTCTTCTCCAACACCACAGTTCAAAAGCATCAGTTCTTCAGAGCTCAGCTTTCTTTAGGGAGCCCTGAAACTGGATGGTCCTTTAGACTTGTCCCAAATTAAGGTAAAACAGATGGAGGGCTAAGTCCTTTGGCCCAGAAGTTGAATCTATGTAGCTCTTCATAGCATCCATTACAGTTTTTAATGGAGCCAATTTTAAGTATGCTAACAAACCAGCTGGTTTGTTATCAACAAATATTTGTTGAATACATACCATGTGCTCATCACCGTAGAGACTGCCAAATATTATATTATTGGTTTCCCAGGTGGCACAGTAGTAAAGAATCTGCCTGCCAATGCAGGAGATGCAGGTTCAATCCCCAGGTTGGGATTATCCCCTGGAATAGGAAATGGCAACCTGCTCCAGTGTTCCTGCCTGGAAAATCCCATGGACAGAGGAGCCTGGTGGGATCGCAAGAGTCAGACACGACTGAGCAACTAAGCTCGTGCATGTGCGCACACACAGACACACACATCTTTGCTATCAAGAAACTTACAATTTATTTGAGAACAGATTAAAATGCAAAATTATTTTGCACAATAAAATTTTAAAATAACAGGTAAAGACAACAACTGAGAAATGAGAATAATCAGACCGAGGTCATTTTACATTTGAAGGACAGAGAAATGACTTAATTCTGTGCAGCTTGGAACAGAAGTTGCATCATGTCCTTAAGGTTTTTGATGGGAGGAGAGTAGAAGGAAAGTCATTATTGATGGCGAGGTAGCAACAATGATCTGAGGGCAAAATACAAGGCATTTGGGAGTCATCTTTGTCAAAAGACCATAACTCTTTGAAGAAAAGTCTGTTAGGACTAGAAGTAAGAGAAGTGCACAGTGAGATGTGGAGGCCACTCGGGTGGGTATAGATTTCTGGGAAACATGAAGATGAAAGCATTTGGTTCTTCTGAGAATGGCAACAGCAATGACAATTTTAGATTTATCAAGTTCTGATGAGGCCCGAGGTAACCAGGTTCTGGGACTCTGTGGCAGCCTCTCACAGTGGGTCAGTTCTACAGAGTGATTCTTGGAAGCCCAGCCTAGAGACCATTCTTTCTGCATTTCCAACAATTCTGTGAGCTAATATCCCTTAACAAATACTTTTCTGTTTAAATTAGCAAAAGCAAGTTATATTGTATGCAATGAAAAACTCTAATATATACACATTTTCTTATCTAATATTCACAACAATTGTATAAGTAGATGGTATTATTCTCATCTTACAGGTAAGGAAACTGAGGTTAAATAAATGGTCCAAGGTTTTCTGGTAAGTATGTGGTCAAACTTAGATTTGAAAATAGGACAATCTCATGCTTAAATCCATGCCATTTCCACAACATTATAACTGCTTTCTGAAGGCAGAGATATGAATGAGCCTCAATATTTTCCGAATGAGCATGGGTATCTACAAACAGAATAATTTCCATGATAGGTCGTTAGATATTATATTCATACTCTGGACTGAAATACATAGTATTAGATGTGAATCATTCCAATGGCAGAGCAACATCAAACCATGGAAAGCTGCCTGCAACTCACGCCAAAGCCAGAAAAGGAGGAGTCCCTGGAGCCAGTGGGCCATCCTAGCTCTGCCCAACTCTACTTTCAGTGATTGCTGACAAATTTAACAACCAAAACCCAACAGTCCTGTCTGTGGCCTCATAAATAAATTCAAGGCCACTGTGTAAGGCAAATTTTGCCTTACTCATCTCATGTTGTTCCATATATTGAATTTGATCATCTCATGAAAGTTAAATGCCTCCCCCAAATAAGAGACAATTTAACCACCAGTCTTAGCCCTTTCAATTTTAAAATCAATTCTATTAGTCAGACTCATTAGACAGTAGCCAAAAGTGTGTATTTCTAAGACCAAAGTGTCCATGGTTAAAAGTAGAATCTATGGCAGGATAAGAAAATAAATGATACGGTATGACCATTACCTCCTCCTAAGCCCAAGGAAACGCTGTCACCTTGAACTCTGGACCATCGGCTTCACCTTAGTAACCTAGCAGGAAGACCCACAATCGATGAGTCTCGGAGCAGCCATTCTCTACCATTCTCTACCTACCACAACTAGCTTTCTGAAACTCTGCCAGAGAATGAGTTGGGCTCCAGGGAAAAGAGAACTTACCCTCTGACCTCAACACTTCAAGCCTGACTTCACACCAGTTTAAAACACTTTATGGCGCCCTTCCATTCATACAGTGTTCTTCTGGATGTTCCTTTCTGTCCTCAATTCTGTCTTTAGCACAGCTGACAAATGCTGCCTGGACACACAGCTGTCTCCCGAGAGGAGCCCCACGCTTTTTAAACAGCTTTGCTTTGTGACCTGACCTACAGGCAGGCTGCATACTTCAGTGCACTGACAGCTAAGTCATGTCTTTTGTCCCAGGCACACAGATACAGCAGGGTAGGGAAAGTTCACAGGCAATGCTCACATTTCAAAACGTAAATAAATGGCTCACACCAGAGGCCCAGTGCACTTAAGTTTGGAAGACAAAACCTTCCCAAGAAAAGAGTGACCCAAAGGGTACTGTTCAGAAATCCCTCCAGCACCTCATGGTATGATGGCTGCACCTGGACGGCTGAATGAGATCTACCACCAGCAGGAGACCAGATGTCCTGTGCTGGGCAGAACGTGTCAGCAGTCTTACCTTCTGCTTCTTCCTGACTTGTTCCCTAAGCATCTTTCTGATATATTTTCCCCCTACTGAGCCCTATTCCTCTCTTCGTTTCTTTTTCTTTCCTTTATCCCTCATCTCTCTCTATTATACTTTGTACTTCTTATTCTTCCAGCTTTTGCTTATGTTTCCTGGTTCGGCAGCTCCTATTATTTCATATACTTGGAAACCTTTTATTTTCTTCCAGTTTTCCAAAGAACTTTCACAGCTGGCCCCATCTGTTTTCCCTAAATGATCCTCTGCTCTTTAATCATATGCACTTCCTCTCTGATTCCACCTGCCCTTAATTGGCTGGGCCCTACAATCTCCATACTCTTAATCCTACTAACAAATATAAGCTTAGGATAAGGGTGATTTGGGGCCTGAATTCTATCACCATTTAAACACCAGCCACAGATAACAGACTCACTGATATGTTATCAACTTTAGCCTTTTCCTGCAGTTATCTGGGTTTTTAAAAATTTACTTTTTGATATTTAACTCATTTCAAACTTTCACAATTTTATAACACAGGTAATGCATGTTCACTGTAGAAAAGTAAGTCAAAACAGGTAAGTAGAAAGACAGAAATGAAAAGCCATCTGCTAATCCACCCTTCAGAGAATACACTGTGTTTCATGACTGACTTGATGAATAGTGTTTTAAAAGATACAAAGATGAATGAAAGAGACATTGCCCTTCTCTTAGAGAACCTACATCCACTGGGGAAGAAAATAAAACAAGCATATACAATGTGGCATATTTAGAAAACAGTAAAAATTGATAGGAACAAGGACAAATAATCCACACCTTGGGAAAGCCTGGAGAAAGTGCCATCTATTATGAGACCTGAAAGAAAACCAGGAATTAGCCAAGCACAAAAGAGGGAAAGGGAACTTCCCATGGTAAGTCTTCAAAGATAGAGTCTGGCGCTTCCAAAACACCAAAGGGAGTTCAGTATGGTTGAAAGTAAGGGGCAGTGTATCAACAGGTAAGGTAAGGAGTGGTCAGAGGGCAGAGGACCTTGTAAGCCACAATGTTCCCTAGAGGCAATGGGAACACTGAAGGATATTAAGCAATGGATAACATGATCCGATTTTTACTTTTAGTGGAACCATGAGCCTAAAAGATAGAACCACAATATGCAACAGGTACCACCCTCATAATCAGGGCAGGGAGGGAAGGAGGGAGAGAGACATAGGTAGTAATAGTAGAACCAGGATACAATCTCAGGCTGTCAACTATGCTACTTACACTCTCTTATGATGTCTGTTAATAAGTCCTGACCATTCAAGGTTATCAATCAGGAAATGCAGGCAAATATGTTTTGTATGTGAACTACATATTTTCCTTCTTATAATGGAATTAGCCCTTTGCCTTGAACTTGGGGAGTGGCTGATTTGCCTGGTTGAGAGCTGTGTAAGCTGGCTCCACAAGCATTCTCAATAACCAAGACCAGAAATGACAATGTGAAATTAGCCAGGGTGCTGTTTTGACTGCTCCCAAATCAAAAATAATTATTCAGCCTCATGTTTTCACTTATCTGTGCAGCTCTTATCATAGCATATTTCCAAATATTATTATTATTAAGAGTTGGTTCAGATCCTAAAAGAACTTAGGATTTCCCTACTCTTGATAAAGACTTTTCTATTACTCACTGACACCAGGACAATATCTGTTGCTCATTAAAGCAATACAGTCAGTATAATTATTTGGACTTGAGCCTTGAGAATAGACAAGTGCTTCTTGAACTTCTTTATAGAAACTCAGGAAAAAAGGAATATGTTTCATATTTAGATCTAGTACAAACATAAATGTGCTAGTCACTCAGTACTGTCTGAACCTTTGTGACCCATGGACAGTAGCCCACCAGGCCCCCAGGCTCCTCTGTCCATAGAATTCTTCTGGCAAGAATACTGAAGTGGGTTGCCATTTCCTTTTCCAGGGACAAACATAAATACCTATATAATATTAATAGAAATGAAATTTTGAAGAAACAGTAATTACCATGGCAGTATGTGATGCAGGCTTTCATTTTCTTTTCCATCCCATCCCATTCCATTCTATTTCCATTTATTCTACGATACTGTTTTCTGAGTTTGGACAACCACATCGGGAAACTCTTCAGTAGGGTCTACTAAAGTGGAATATACCATATCCAATAACCCAATGATTTCACTCTTAGGTAAATACTCAGGAGAAATGAGTACATGTGCCCATCATTGGATTCGTTTAGACTGTTCACAAAAGTGATAGAACAGTTCATAAGGCCAAATATCAGAAGTTACCTAAAGACTCGTCAACAGAAGAATGGATAAATAAAGGTTGGTATAGTCATACAACAAAGCTCTATGATTGTTTGCAAAAATGCAAATGAATTTCCCATACAAAATGTTAGGTGCAAAAGAGTTAATACTTTATGACTCTAATTATGTAAAGTTTAAAATCAACCAAAACTAAACTCTGTGCTGTTCTAAGTCAGGACAGTGGGTTGCCCTTGGAGGGATGGTGATCTGAAGGAGTTACTGCGATGCTTCTAGGGAGCTGGTGCATCTTGATCTCAATGCCACTCGCAAGGATGCGTTCAATTTGCAGAGCTGCATCACACTTCATACGTGCTTTTCCGTATGTAAATCACACTTCAGTAAAACATTAAGAAAAATACAAGTCACAAACCATTAAATTAGATTCTTCCACTCACTAATCACTTGCAACCTCAAATTTAAAATACCCTGCATTAGATATCAAGGGGAGACATACAATGACATATCAAAATATTTAAATGTTATTCATAATAAAATAGAAAGCTCAAAAGTCTCATTTATAAACCACTAGATACAACCAAAATAAAAAGAATCCAGAAAAAATGAAACAGCTAAAAATAAGAAAATACTATCCCTTCTTACTTGATTTTTAATAACTTTACAGCTGCTTTCAATTCAAATTTTTATTGAATCTTACATATTAATCTACACTTGCTGCCAATAATTTTGTTAAGAAACACATAGTTTTGAATTTGCTTACCCAGCTTTTTCCTTAGTGTCCAAGCCTCTAGTCTCTTCTTAATTAAATAGTCAAGAACAGTCCACTGGTAAAGGAAATCTCTCCTAATGCTCTCTTCAGGGCTATGCCTTTCCCACTGGAATTTCTTTTTTCCCTTAGAGTTTCCATCTCTGGCAAGATGTCCTCAAAATCTCCAACCTGCTCTAACCCATTCTTGAGGCGAGAAGAGATGTCACCCAACCATGACTGATTACAATCAATGTTTAATGGCACCCCACTCCAGTACTCTTGCCTGGAAAATCCCATGGACGGAGGAGCCTGATAGGCTGCAGTCCATGGGGTCGTGAAGACTCGGACACTTACTGAGCGACTTCACTTTCACTTTTCACTTTCATGCATTGGAGAAGGAAATGGCAACCCATTCCAGTGTTCTTGCCTGGAGAATCCCAGGGACGGGGGAGCCTGGTGGGCTGCCGTCTATGGGGTCGCACAGAGTCGGACACGATTGAAGTGACTTAGCAGTAGCAGTTACACATTTATTAATGAGTGCCATGCTTGGTATTTTAAAGGGACCCAGATGTATTTCTAGTCACAGCCATTCTCTTTCTCAAGCAAAATACAGATTATGAGCTATACTGTATATGATTTTTGTTTTCCAAATAGATTATTGCACACATATATGGGGCAGATGTCTTCCAGGACATTTCTTGGCTGATGTCTTTATTCCATGATTCTATGAGAGTTTTCTTCAAATTCTACAAAGTGGTCAGATCTCCAGATGAAGGCAATCCAGCTGTCTTGCGAAAGGAGGCTCTGTTTTAGCTGACATGTGAGTGTCCACCCAGCAGGGGCCGCAGATACCGTGGCTTGGTTTAGGGCCCACCTGCACCCCCACCCCTCAGCACTTTACTATGGAACCGATAAAGGTCTTTGGGGCCTTCCAGTCTCTGCTGAAACCTAGATTGCATCAGTTTCCAAGGATGTATGACTCGCCCTAGCCGTCCAAAATACTTGCTCAAGTCCCCCTTACCCTTCACATCTGTCCAAACACAAGGGCAGGAGACGCACTGTACGTGATATAAAGCCAAGTTAGTGCAATGCTCTTCATACTCCGAGTCAACAGTGAGAACGACATGAAACAAACGCAACCTGCTTTCGACAAAAGCTGAATTGAAATTCTGTCTGCTAAAAGTACATTTGAAAAATGAAATCTTTCCATATGGCTTTATTTTCCTCTATATAAAAGGGTGAGACTGAATTCTGCTTTATTTAAAAAAAATAAAGCTCTATGTATATAGAGCTGACATATACACTAAAGTCATCTGGAAAAAATACAAGCTACTATAACAAATGCCAAATGCCAAAAGTAGCCAGTTTCATTCTATTGAGACAAATAGATGGAAGGGGAAATGTGTTTAAGTTGACAGAATAGAGAAAATTGATCCCCAATTGTCAAATATACTGTTACTGGACATGAGGGTTGGGAAGCTCTGAAACGCTGTATTTTGCACATAAGGTAAACTTAAAGCCTTCAAATAAACCTATTAATATTTCAAAAGCTTCTAATATCCAAAAATGAAATGATTCACACCAGACTAAGTATTTACATTAGATATTCCTCTTTAATTCTTGAGACAAAGGAAGGTGATCCTTTACTGAAGGAGTGCTTTTTACACAAAGTTTTGAATGTCAAATGGAGAGAAGCAGCATATTTTGTAAAAAGAACATTTAGCACCTAATATTCAAAACACCCAGCCTGGATTCCTCCTCTTATGACTGTACAGTTGTATCAGAGCCCAGACATTTAGAATTACATAGCAAACTTGTAACAGAAACACATTTCCTTTTGGAATACAATACAGCTGCAAACAAAAAAAAATCACATTTCCTCCAGTTATTTGCCAAATAGCTGCAGCCTCACATCAATTATAGACTCTAGTAGACACCACCAGAAGAAGAGCAGGGATAAAAGATGAGGATAAAACCCTTCTTTTCCATTTGGCACAGAATAAATTCAAAAAGAAAGACAAAAAGAAACATTTCAAAGACAAAGACCATACTTTAGAACATAAAAGTTTGTTTCTTTTTTAATATGCCTTAATTTTTTTCCTTTTTGGGTAAGAAATAGGACCTTATTTTTGCTGTAGCACAAGTAAGCATTTCACAAACGCCCTGGATTGCACATAAATTTTTAAAAAGCACTTCATGGGTTCCTTAGCATAATGTCCAGTCTCTCTCGGGCTTTTTCAAATAACAGACTAATTCCATTTCCTTCCATTCTGCTACCAAATTCTGCCTCTCTCCATCGCTACCATTTCTCTTACTTTGTTTTGTCTTTTCCTTCAGTAAACTCAACACCCTGGTAATTCAATCTCCTGTTCAATGTCATGGTTGAATCAAATCACTGTCATTCAAAATATAACCCGAGGCTTGACTGTGGCATGGTTGAGTGATCAGGGCAAATATTCCCAAATCTGGAATTTCTGGGTTTTCAGCTATTGAGCTCCTAAGTGGCTTTAGACGAGATTTCCCTCTGTCTCATGAGAACAGGTCAGATCCTGTTTGTACTGCCTGAGACTCCATAGGGTAGGACACTACAAGCGAGGCAAGTTTTACCTGTGACCAGACTCTCTGTGGGTTAGTGGGGAATTGGTTGTAGTGGGATTTAAGCAACAAATTGGTGACAGCGCCATTGACCTCCCAAGATGGACACGGAAATTAACAAATAATGGAAAAGATTAACAAGATGTCACTTTCACACCGGGAGAGAAATTAGAAAAGACCAGAAGGGAGCCCTGTTTAAAGATGTCTTTACTCATGGAGTATAAATAGTCAGGTTTCCCAGAAAGAGACATTTCCATTCCCACCACTAGCTCCAGTTAAACAAGTTTGAAGGCCAATAAACACAGTGCTGGTTTACAAGGGTTAGGAGAAATGAAGGAAGATGGTGAATCTTCCTTGAGTTCAGAAGTTTAAAGAGGAAATTCTAAGGGTGGGAAGTGACAAATTGTATTGATACTAACCTTTAAAAAAAATAATTCAAGACATGAACCAGGACCAAGCACATTATACAAATGTTATGAGACAAAGAGTAGAAACTATCCTAAAGTCTATGATTAAAGAACACCTGAAGAAACGGGGTCAGGTCATGAATTAGAAGTTGCAAACACACGAGTAATGAGAGCCAACCAACATGATGGGCAGTTGCTATGCATTGTGAGAGACATGTAGAAAGGAACCCAGGAATTGAAACTGGTGTTGGAAAACCATCTGAAAAGATCAGAGCTAAGATGTGCTGCTCAGAAATCAGAGACCTTTGCCTAACAAACTTGCTCTAAAGGAGACAGAGGGCAAGCAGATAGCTCTTAGCTGACTCCCATCACAAAGTAGGCACTCCTTAAATCTTTGTAGAATTGAATTGCTGAAATAAACCATACTTGATGAAAGAAGCGGGATTTTTTCAGGTTAGAACAGCTGCCTTTATGAATCGCACTGCTTGTACAGAGAGTGGCGTGGGAAGGAAAGGATAGCAGAACTATTCTCTTTAGCAACTGATAGTAAAATTAGAAGGAAAGCAAACAGCCAGAGCAGACGACCAAAATCAAATGGATGTGGACCACTTAAGTAATTGAGTCAGGGGATAGTAAATGCAGTTCAATTTAGGATAATGTCCAATAAATTGCTTTAAGAAATAACCTAGGGAATACAGGTTAAATGGAACAACCCTGTAAGAGATTGATCTGCAAATCACAATAAAGAAAATCATTGAAACTAACCACCAGAGCATTACCAACTTCAGTCAAAAGAAGCCATAGCAACCCTACCAGCAAAAATGCAAATGGTCCCACTCAGACAACAGAGCTGCTGTCTTCATTGATGTGTTTCTCTCTGCTCTTCCTGTGCTGGTGAAAAGTTTACCATTTCCCAAGCAGTCCTTCAAACTTAATCTATCTCAATATTTCTATGGGCGTCTCCTAACTTCTCTCTAAATTCCTTTTTTTTTTTTTTTTTTTGCCTGGCAAATTTGGCACTTATATTTGCAAATCAAATGGAAATGTTACAAACGTGGAGGTGATGGTTTAGTATCTGACTCTGCGACCCCAAGGACTATAGTCTGCCAGGCTCCTCTGTCCACAGGATTTCCTAGGCAAGAATTCTGGAGTGGGTTACCATTTCCTTCTCCAGGCGATCTTCCCAACCCAGGGATCGAATCCACATTTCCTGCATTGCAGGCAGTCTCCTGCATTAACCACTAATCAAATTCTTTGGTTGGTCCACAAGGTGTGACACTGGGAATCTGTGTACCTCAGGTACATGGCTTTCTCCTAAAGAAGGTGGAATATAAGTAAAACTCAAAGTAAACTAAGCCCACACTTGCCCCAGGAACGGAAAGAGTTGGAAGTGACTTGATTGACATTAGTCTATTTGAATTTAAATTTGATTTCTTTAGTCATGGACAAGAAACAAAGGGATACACTTTCATTTCAATGGTCATTTGCAGTGCTGTGTGCCAGATACTAGGCCAGGTGTTCAGGATCCTGCACTGACTGAGTTGTATCCTCTGCCCTCCAGAAACCCACAGTCAAAAAAATCACAGCACAACACACACAGGACAAGAACAACTTTTGCTGTGTGCAAAGCGATCACACACACATTCTCTGTAGACTTGATCCAGACCTCAATTTGGAACAACTTTTCAAAACCACAGAATTTTTTTTTTTAATTTAATGTTTTATTGGTATCCTTAAGGCCCAACTGAAGGGAAAACAGGATGATGAACTCTGATCATTTGCTAAATAAAAATGGTCTGTTCTTGCCAGGAAGACAGCAGCTTGAGCAACAACATTCCAGCCAACTTCCTTTCCCATTTTGTCCCAGCCTGGGAGGAATTTGTTCCTCCAGACAGCTGAGACTCACCTAGATTCCTGAAAGGAGCAGAGCCGACCCAACCAGACCAATTAGTATCTGCATTTCATCAGCTCGAGGAAAACTGTTTTGGTGAAAGGCAGCATGGACATGGCAGTCTAAGAGAGGGGTTTGAATCCTGCCTCCGCATTTTATCAGCTTTTATCCAGCCTCTCCCATCCTCAACCTATTCATCTTTATAATGGGAATAATAATATCTCATTGTTGGCTTGTTCCTTATACAAGACAAGGTAATATATATACAGTGCCTGGCAGGTGACTCAACTCATTAATGCCTGTTCCATGCCACTACTCCTGTCAAATGCTGGGAGAAATAACTTCCCTACATCCTATTCTTCCATTCAGAATGTCTCTAAATTGTAGTAGACAATGGAAATGACCTCAGCTGGACATGGAATTCCTAGGGATACCTAAGCTTCCATCTTGTGAGTAAAAACATGGAATGTCTACCATGGGGAGGTCATCCCTCCTTCTAGCAAATACTTTCAGAGTTAGCCTTCTCCAAGAAATCTCAAAAAGGAGGCGCCCTTGGCATATTTCATACTTGGCTTCATCAAATATGAGGCATGTCCTAGCCACACCAAAAGAATCAGATACAGTAGAATTTTGCCAGAGGGTGAGAATGAAGAGTGAAAGGGGGAAAAACAAGACTGCCATCATTCTCATTGTAGGTCAGGAATTTCATAGAAGAAAGAGGCTGAGTAACTGGCCAAAAACACACAGCATTTCAGAAATAAAGCTCATGAGAGGTGCACCGCCATGTCCGGGCTGTGCTGTATTTGGGCATGAACCAAGTCTGGCTTTTTCACTGTCATAGCCTCGTTACCTAGCCCCTTAGCAACACCCAGAGCCTGCAACGCCTGGCAAAAGCTAGCAACACTTCACTCTGGCACTCAATCAGTCAGTCGGTCAGTTCAATAAGTACTTGCAAATAAATGATCATAAGAAAGGTAAAATTAAAAGCATGCGGCAGCTCAGAACCTGCAGTTAAACCAAAACCTAATAAAATATATACATAGAAAAGGATATACCCTGTTCCAAAACAGAAAAAAAAAAAAAAAAAAAGACATTTTGTTCCAAACTAACAAAAACTGACAAGTTCCCCTGCTCCTACCCAATCCTTATCTTGTAGTTCCCCCCCTGCCCCATTGCTTTTTTAAAGGACAATTTGCTATCCCTTCTCAAAAGCAACCCTCCAAATAACATAGATTTCATCATGATTCAAAGTTACAACATTTTTTAGTAAAGGAACACCAGATAAACACTAGGAGAGCTAAGACTTTGGTGCCAAACAACCAAACAGATGTGACTCCTACCACTTCCTACCTTTCCAAGAGACGTGATTAATGGGGAATTATAGGAATATTCTAATTCTTGTTGAAAAGCTTGATCGATTTATTGGTGCTTGCAGCCAAAGAATAACCAGGACCATGTTTCAAACCACTGCAGATCACCCAGAATCTGGGGCTCATCACGACTCTATACTTTGCTACAAGACTGGTGCCAAGAAAATTTCCTCCAGGCTCAGTAATCCTTCTTCCTTTCTGGATAAATTCTACATAACTTTCCCATTGCTCCTGCCTTGGGTTAAGATTCCTTGCAGCAGCCTTGTAAATGACTTCCGTCTTTGGAAGATGCATTAAAGTTATATTCTCTCTCTCATTCCCACTCTGACAACATCCTCTTCCTATGCAAACAGAATCTTGCTCAGAAGCCTCAGTCCAGCATTGGTCACCCCAGGAAACCATTACTGATATTTCTGCCCCTAGACGAGAACAGGTCCCTCTGCTCTGTGTTCTCACAGTATATCTCACAGTTCTGACAGATGTCACATAATCGCAACATCTTCACGTGTTATTAATTTCTACTTAATTGCCTCTCTTTCCAACTAGACTGTATAACCATGAGGAAAACATTACATCCTCAGTACATGGTGGTCGTTAAGTAAATGAATGCCTCCCCAAGTTTTCGGCCCTTAATGTCCAAATTTCATTCCTTCTCCTGAGAGAAATCACAGCACATCTGCTTCAGCTAATTGTCTCCTGACATCCATTCTAACTTTTGGGTTTGAGGGTAACTGAACCCCAGGAGTTTGGGCAGGGAAAAAGGCCACACAGCTAGAGATGTTTCCAGCTTCCCTTGCAGCTAGGGTCTGGCCACATGAATGCGAGCTGAAGAGAATGTTCAACATGCAGGTCATGTCAGTAAAATGGCTGCTGCTTCTCTAATCACTCCTTCCCCTTCCTAAAGGCTGGAGGGCAAGCATGGTGGTGCTGAGACAGCTTCAGCCAGAGAGATGAGGACAAAAACCTAAGGGATGACAGAACCATAGGACAGAAGCAACCTAGGTGACCTTGAGAGTAAACCCACCTATCCAACCAGGACTACTCACTTGTTTTTAGATTTACATCAGAGACAGCAATCTAGTCTATTGTTTATGCCTCTGAATTTTGGTCTCTTCTCTCTTTTTTTAGCATCCTGAATTGAACCTTTAATAATTTATATCCGGGGACTTCCCTGGTGGTCCAGTAGCTAAGATTCCATGTCTTCAATGCAGGAAACATGGGCTTTATCTCTGCTCAGGGAACTAGATCCCACACGCTGAAAACTAAGGGTTTGAATGCCACAACTAAAGACCCCACATGTGGCAACAAAGATCAAAGATCTCGCATGCTGCAACTAAGATTCAGTGCAGCCAAATAAATAATTTTTTTTTTAATTTACATCGGCTGTAAATTTCTATAACTTAATTTTGTGAGAGAAGGGGACATTCCTGAAGTTATTCCTTTGTTCAAGCACTATTATCACTAACAGCATGGATACTGAAAACTCACTATTGTCTGCTACATAGCTACTATCTAAGAGCAATAAATAATTTCATAGAATACAGCTATGTTTACCATCTGCACTAGAATAAATGCTCTGTTTACTTAACTGATGGCTGCTGTCTTAATTTGACTAGGCAAAGAAAGATTCCTCTGAGAGTAATCCAGGAGCACTTGGCCCTGCTGACACTGATTTCAGGCTTGTGACTTCCAGAACTGTAAGATGGTAGAATTCTGTTGTTTTAGGTCATGTACTCTTTGGTACTTTATCACAGCAGCCCTAAGCAGCCTTATTCAGCTTTGTATGAACCTTAATGCAAGGCTCAGTTAGTTCCTATAACCCTGTTTCTCTCCTCCAGTATTCGCCACACATTCTCAGATTCAGGTGGTTCGTCTCACTGCTCCCAAGATAGCTGCCAGCAATCTCCAGGGCTTCCTGCTTCTCCACATTTCACAGAGAAGAGAGAGTCAGCTCTCCCGGCAGCTGACTAAATTCTGGGATTTGAGTGGCATTCCTGATGTAGACTGATTTGAGTTACATGACCAAATAGCAAATCTATGACAGTGTCCAAGGGGTAGAACTGTGTTGATCGATTAGAGTCATTCAAGGCCCCCCTCTCGAGATGAGGGTGGAGTCAAGTTCTGCTGTACTCCCTGTTTTTATGCACACATCTCCCCTCAGCCTCAGGCTACTCAAGCCTATGCTACTTTCTGTTTGAGAGCATTTCCCCACGCCCATCCCACCCACCCCCACCACAAGAATATGTTTGGCCCATGCATAGAGCAAGCTAGAAGTTCCAGAGTTAATGCTCCTAGAAGCAGCCCTCAACTAAGGATTAGCAGGAAACTGGCAGATAAATATGCCACTATCCTCACTCTTCAGGTGGAAGGACTGTGAGGTATGTTCTCCATAGTACCCAGAGTTTCTCAGGGGCATTAAGCACTAGGTATCGATCAGTTCAGTTCAGTCGCTCAGTCGTGTCTGACTCTTTGCAACCCCATGAATCACAGCACGCCAGGCTTCCCTGTCTATCACCAACTCCCAGAGTTCACTCAGACTCATGTCCATCGAGTTGGTGATGCCATCCAGCCATCTCATCCTCTGTCGTCCCCTTTTCCTCCTACCCCCCCCCCCCAATCCCTCCCAGCATCAGAGTCTTTTCCAATGAGTCAACTCTTCACATGAGGTGGCCAAAGTAGTGGAGTTTCAGCTTCAGCATCATTCCCTCCAGAGAAATCCCAGGGCTGATCTCCTTCAGAATGGACTGGTTGGATCTCCTTGCAGTCCAAGGGACGCTCAAGAGTCTTCTCCAACACCACAGTTCAAAAGCATCAGTTCTTCACCACTCAGCTTTCCTCACAGTCCAACTCTCACATCCATACATGACCACTGGAAAAACCATAGCCTTGACTAGATGAATCTTTGTTGGCAAAGTAATGTCTCTGCTTTGGAATATGCTATCTAGGTTGGTCATAAATTTTCTTCCAAGGAGTAAGCGTCTTTTAATTTCATGGCTGCAGTCACCATCTGCAGTGATTTTGGAGCCCCAAAAAATAAAAGTCTGACACTGTTTCCACTGTTTCCCCATTTATTTTCCATGAAGTGATGGGACCAGATGCCATGATCTTCGTTTTCTGAATGTTGAGCTTTAAGCCAACTTTTCACTCTCCACTTTCACTTTCATCAAGAGGCTTTTTAGTTCCTTTTCACTTTCTGCCATAAGGGTGGTGTCATCTGCATATCTGAGGTTATTGATATTTCTCCCGGCAATCTTGATTCCAGCTTGTGCTTCTTCCAGCCCAGGGTTTCTCATGATGTACTCTGCATATGAGTTAAATAAGCAGGGTGACAATATACAGACTTGATGTACTCCTTTTCCTTTTTGGATCCAGTCTGTTGTTCCACGGCCAGTTCTAACTGTTGCTTCCTGACCTGCATATAGGTTTCTCAAGAGGCAGGTCAGGTGGTCTGGTATTCCCATTTCTTTCAGAATATTCCACAGTTTATTGTGATCCACACAGTCAAAGGCTTTGAGATAGTCAATAAAGCAGAACTAGATAGTGACTGGTTAATACACCCTTAACTGGCTTTCCCTCTCCCTGCCACACTGCCCCACTTCCCCATCAGTATCTCTTCCAAATAAATTGCTTTTATTTAAATCTTTGGTCAGGTTAAGTCCCAATAAATTGTAAGGGAGGAAATTTAAAGTTCTACTAGAAAAGGGAAAAGGTAAGGCTGGAAAGCACTAGAAAGTCAACCAATGGATGCCCACTCTAGTCATTACTATTTCCTCTTTAAATTAATTAATAAGTCAACTATGCTTTCTCCCACAGTTCTGTTAAACAGATGAGCACAGCATTGCCTGGCCGATCAGGAAGCACATAAATGGATTCCATTCTTGCTATTCCCTCCCCTACTTGCTGTGTTTCTTTTCACAAGTAATTTCCCTCCATTACACCTCAAATTCCTACTTAATGAAGACTGTGAATGATGATCCTTGTCCTTAGAGAGTATAACCCCAGGAAAGTAGAGCATGGTATAAGGTAGATCCACCTTAAACCTCTTTCCAAGTGGTCTCTTGCTGAAAGTGTCAGATGGGCATATTCAACATCATTCCCCATCACTCAGTTCCAGAAGACAATATTCAACATTAGAGAATATTAAAGATCCAAGTCAGAAAGATCATGACCTCTGGAGTATTCTCCATCATCTGGAAACCAACGACTCTTATTTAATAAACTAACTTTAAAATACAATTTACTGATGAGCGAGAGAGTAGCACTTAAATATATACATTACCGTATGAGAAATAGATAGCCCGTGAGAATTTGCTGTATGATACAGGGAGCTCAAATATGGTGCTCTGTGACAACCTAGAGGAGTGGGATGGGGTGGGAGGTGGCAGGGAGGTCCAAGAGTTGGGGGACATGTATATCAGTTCAGTTCAGTTGCTCACTCGTGTCTGACTCTTTGCCACCCCATGGAATGCAGCACTCCAAGTTTCCCTGTCCATCACCAACTCCAGGAGCTTGCTCAGACTCACGCACATTGAGTTGGTGATGCTATCTAATCATCTCATCCTCTGCTACCCTCTTCTCTTTCTGCCTTTAGTCTTTTTAACATCCGGGTCTTTTCCAATGAGTAGGCTCTACATATCAGGTGGCCAAAGTATTGGAATTTCAGCTTCAGCATCAGTCCTTCCAATGAATATTCAGGACTGACTTCCTTTAGGATTGACTGGTTTGATCTCCTTGCAGTCCAAAGGACTCCTATGGCTGATTAATGCTGATGAATGGCAGAAATCAACCCAACATTGTAAAGCAATCATCCTCTAGTTTAAAAAAATAAACTTTAAAGAGATACAATTTACTTATCATTTATACATTTTGAAGATTTTTTTCCAGCTTTATTGAGATATAATTGATACATACTGCTATTATGTAAATTTAAAGCATACAACATGCTGACTTGATACATTGTATATATTACAAAAGCAATTATCTCACAGCAGTAGCTAACAAGTCTGCATCACTAATCATCCGAGAAATGCAAATCAAAAGCACCATGAGATATCAGCTCACACCTTTTAGAATGACTAGTATCAAAAAGACAAGGGACACAAGTGTGGGTTAGGATGTGGAGAAAAGGGAACCCTTGTGCTCTGGTGGTGGGAATGAAAACTGGTACAGCCACTATGGGAAACATATGGAGGCTCCTCAAAAAATTAAAAATTGAGTTGCTATCCAATTCAACAATCCTACTTCTGGGTATACGTCCAAAGGAATTAAAATCAAGATCTCACAGAAACATCTGCATTCCCATGTCCACTACAGCATTATTTACAATAACCAAGATATGGGAACAACCTAAAGGTCCATCAATGGATGAATGGATTAAGAAGATGAAGTATGCAGATACAACATAATATTTGTCAGCCCTGATATAGAAGGAAGCTATTTGCAACAACCTGGATGAACCATGAGAGTGTTATGTAAAGTGAAATAAGTCAGAGAAAGACAAATACTGTATGGTCTTACTTATATGTGGAATGTAATAAAGCCAAACACAGAGAAACAGAGAGTAGGTCAGTGATTATCAGAGTCAGCAGGGGAAAAGGAGGTGAGGTTGGAGAGCTATTGGCCAAAGGGTACCAACTTCCAGTTATAAGATTACCAAGTTCTGGGGATACAATGTACAGCATGGTGGTTATCACTAATGGGTGTATTATATTCTTAAATGTTGCTAGAAGAGTAAATCTTATATGTTCTCACCACAAAAAAAGAATTGGTAATAAAAACACAATCTGAACTATTCTGGAAGAGCTCAGAAATGGTTTCCCTAATGAGGTAATGAGGTCATTCTAGCTGAGCTCCCTGCACGAGCAGCATATCTAGTAAGTTTTCTCCAGTCTCTTCCGGATCATTCTGCCATTGCCCTGGGATGGTAGAGAAACAATCCATGGGAAAAGCCACCCTGTGTTGGAGACACAGCAAGCAGAGGCGGTGCGTCACAAGGGTTGCAGGATGCAGCCTTCCAATTCTCCTTTGTTTTCTGAGTATAAGCAGATGTTAGAGACTCGTCTCATTATCTTGGGATACTGTATAATATTATTATGGTGTCAGGCTATTAGAGGCTACAAACACTATATAACAACAGCTTTAATTGAGGCTTAGAGCTGCATTGTAAATATGTAACCTTACTTGGGGGTGTTTGCAAATGCTTTCTGGAAACAGTTAAAAAAGATGTTTTCAATTGTTCGAACAACAGCTTTCTCTGCCAAGATCAAGTAAAAGCTTCTGAAGATATGGGCACCATAAACACATTTCTTAAGACTTCAATTTTTTTTTTTTCCCAGAAGCACAGCAAATCTGTGAGCCAAAAAGCCTCATGCATGCCACTTCCTGGACTGTTCCAGGCGAAAACTAATGAAACACTGCAAAAGTTACACTCAGATCTACTGTGATCTCACAGCCACAGAATTCCACTCTTACTTTGAAGTTACTTTATTATGATAATAATTATCTGTCCATGAGTCTGGTCCTGGCACTGGCCTATCCCCAGGGATGGAGATTTGGGTGCATGTAACAACAGCCCACCTTCAGCAAGGAAGCTCCTGACACAGAAGGCTAACCATCAATCTTACCTGACGTACTTGTCACCATACATACAAAGTGACCGGTCTTGAGCTCCTCGGAGTATTACAGCTCTCAAACATTTGGTGGAGGCACATTATGATTCCGACGTATAGGATAAAAGACAGAAAAACCTGGGTCATATGAGATTGGTTCCAGGCAGAAACTGTTAAACACACACACACACACACACACACAGCCTGAGTCTCCTTTACTGGACAGAGTAAAAGAAAACAGAAACTGAACATTTTGAAATGTACATTCAGAACAGAATACTGAGTCCAGAGGCAAATTATCCAGGCTGTAGATTATGCAGGCCACTTGGTCCAAAGTCTGATACCAAAGAATTGGTATCTGACTCCAGTGGGTTTTCTTTTTTTATGACTTGTTAGCATGTGCACAAGAAAGGGACAAGTTTAGCATTTTGTTGCTTGTCGGTGACAATGATCTAAAGTGTAAGGACAGATGACCAACAGGCACCTGAAAAGATGCTGAACATCACTAATGATTAGGAAAATGCAAAGTACAATGAAATAGTTTTGTGCGCCTCACACTGGTCAGAATGGCCACCATCAAAAAGTCTACAAATAATAAGCACTGAAGAGGGTGTGGAGAAAAAGGAACCCTCATACACTGTGGATGAGAATGAAAATTGGTACAGCCACTATGGAGAACAGTAGGAAGGTTCCTAAAAAACTAAAACCGAAGGCACCATATGTTCCAGCAATCCCATTCTTGAGCATATAGCTAGAAAAGACAAAAGCTCTAATTCAAAAAGATAGATGCACATCAATGTTCACAGAAGCACTATTTACAGGAGCCAAGACACTGAAGCAACCTAAACATCCATCAACAGAATAATGGGTAAGAAAAGATGTAGTACTTATATACAATGGAATATTACTCAGGCATAAAAAAGAATGAAATAATGCCATTTGTACCAATATGGATAGAGCTATAGATTATCATACTAATTGAAGTCAGTCAAAGAAAGAAAGACAAATATCATGATATCACTTATATATGGAATCCAAGATAATGATATAAATGAACTTATTTACAAGACAGAAACAGACTCAGAGACCTAGAAAATAAACTTATGGTTGCCAAAGAGGAAAGGGTTGTTATTGTTGTTCAGCTGCTCAGTTGTGTCTGACTCTTTGCAACCCCATGGACTGCAGCATGCTGGGCTTCCCTGTCCTTCACTATGTCCAGGAGTTTACTCAAACTCATGTTCATTGAGTTGATGATGCCATCCAACCATCTCATTCTCTGTCGCCCCCTTCTCCTCCCACCCTCAATCTTTCCCAGCATCCGGGTCTTTTTCAATGAGCGGGTTCTTCACATTAGGTGACAAAAGTACTGGAGCTTCAGCTTCAGCATCAGTCCTTCCAATGAATATTCACGGTTGATTTCCTTTAGAATTGACTGGTTTGACCTCCTTGCAGTCCAAGGGACTCTCAAGAGTCTACTCCTTGATAAATGAGTTCAAAAGCATCAATTCTTCAGTGCTCAGTCTTCTTTATGGTCCAACTCTCACATCCACACATGGCGGGGGGGTGGTGATAAATTACGAGTTTGGGATTAACAGATGTACACCATTATATACAAAGTAGATAAATAACAAGGACCTACTGTATAGCACAGGAAACTATATTCAATATCTTATAATAATCTACAATGGAAAAGAATCTGAAAGAGAACATATACATAGATATATATGTTCAGTTCAGTCGCTCAGTCATGTCCGACTCTTTGCAACCCCATGAACCACAGCACGCCAGGCCTCCCTGTCCATCACCAACTCCCGGAGTCCACCCACACCCACGTCCATCGAGTCGATGATGCCATCCAGCCATCTCACCCTCTGTCGTCCCCTCTCCTGCTGCCCTCAGTCCCCCCAGCATCAGGGTCTTTGTATGTATGTACAACCTGAATCCCCTTGCTATGCAGCTGCAAATGCACAGCATTGTAAAGCAGCCGTACTTCAGCGGCTCCTCGGACACTGGGCCTGCCAACATCATCAGAGCAGCTGCTCTGCTGCCCCTGTGACACTGGAGCAGAGAGGAAGCAACTACTTCTATACTCAGTGCTCATAACAGTGAGTGCTAAGTATGGTTTATAGCCAGACATTGCTGAGAGAAAAAAAAAAAATAACAAAAAATTTTAAAAATCTATACTTCAATTCAAAAAATCATAAAATTTTAAAAAAGCATGAATGCTAGTCCAGATTGAGATGTGCTATTTAAGATTAAATTCACATTGGATATAATATAAAAATGTAAAATATTCATTAATTATTTTTATGTCAATTGAATGTTGAAGTGATCATATTTTGAAGATACTGGAATAAGTAAAATAAGTTATTAATATTAAAACTAAAAAAAGTTGTATGGAAAACCCAAGGAGTGAGGGATTATAAAATCTCAATAATAAAGACCCTGGAGTCTAGAATTTAGGATTATTGTATCACTATTATCTTTCTAAAGAAATTAACAATGAACAATGACTCGAGGCTGTGTTTAAATAACTTATTCCATTATAACCCCTCAGCAGGGGGTGGGGAACAAGTGAGAGCTAAATATTAGTTATTATCATATAACTATGCAGCAGTATTTGCCATGAAATTACTATTTACCTAAATAAAACTGTACTGCTTTGAAAAATCTATACTACAAATACCGTAAGTTCATTTAAGGGTATTCTCCCACTCTATCCTAGAACCTAGAAATAAGTCTGGTTTAATGAAATGTTTACTGTATTAAATAGATGAGATTTAGCCAGTGTGGTTTTCATTTATCTTCCTTTTCTATGACCAAAACTGAAGTATATAAACAGGATTTTACTGGAAAAGTACCTTTGGCAAGAAAAAGGGGATACCCAACACTTTGTGTGGTCCACATTTTCTCTGTCACATTCCTTTCTTCCCAGTTAATATTACTTAGGTTTCTAAATTAATTTTTTATAATTCTCCTTGAGGCACAAAACTTGAAATTTGGACCAAAAGCAAGCCAAGATGGATGAGATTTCATGGCAATATTTTTTTTTAATAGTGATTATAAACATGGCCAGACTGAGGTTCATAATCTTGGCTCTGCCACTGACCATGATACTGCACAAGATTCTTACCTTCTCTGAGCCTTGGTATCCACATCTACTAAATGAGTGTGATATCATCAGCTTCACGAGAGTTATTGAAGGGATAGAGAGAGATCATTTGTGCTTATATTTGTCACTAATACAGCCATGTAGCATTTTACTCGGAGAAGGCAATGGCACCCCACTCCAGTACTCTTGCCTGGAAAATCCCATGGACGGAGGAGCCTGGTGGGCTGCAGTCCATGGGGTCACTCAGAGTCGGGCACAACTGAGCGACTTGACTTTCACTTTTCACTTTCATGCATTGGAGAAGGAAATGGCAACCCACTCCAGTGTTCTTGCCTGGAGAATCCCAGGGACAGGGGAGCCTGGTGGGCTGCTGTCTATGGGGTCGCACAGAGTTGGACATGACTGAAGCGATATAGCAGCAGCAGCATTTTACTTAACATGGTGAATAGTGCCAAACACTACTATAAGTGAAATAAATTTAAAAACTAGGATTTGAACCCCAGGTAGCCTGGTTCTGAATCCTAGAGCTTCAATCACTGTTCTGAGCAGCTTCCATATACACATATGCACTCAAACGGGGAAATATAAACAGTAGTGATTATTGCTACAATTAAGATTATATCTGCTAGCTATCACTGTATAACAAAACGTCTCAAAGGACAGTGGTTTAAAGTAACTATAATTTAGTATTTCTCACTAGTCTATATGTCAGTGGGTAGTTTTGCTGATCTCCGTGCTTGGCTGATCTTGGCTAGACTTTCTTATGAGTCTATGGACAGCACAGATTGGCTAGAGGCTGACTGGTCTTGGATAGCCGAAGGTCACTGGGCAGGTGACCTGAATCTTTCCTATGCATATTTTACAATCTTTTAGTGGGCTAGCATTGGTCATGTTCTCAAGGTTATGGCAGAGATTCAACAGCAAAACTGAGTCCAGTGCACACTTCATACCACATTTATTAATATCCCATTGGCCAAAGCAAGTCATGTGGCTGACCACTGAGTCAAGAGCTGGAACAAAATGCCCCTCCCCAAATAGGAGGAGTAGAAACTTGGGGCTTTCAATGCAGTCCATTGCAGAAATACTCAGAATCACAGGGGCAGCAGAATTAACCCTGAAAATGAATTATTTAAACAAATATGCTATCAAAAACCTACATGAAACCATGAAGAATAAATATACCTAAAATTGTCTTATGATTTATAAAACACAATATTAAGTTAAATTATTAACATTTGATTAGGACTCCAACCTAAGTGATACCACATGTGTTTTTACATATAACTCTCATAATACATCAGAGAAGACAGGGCAGAGTTTCAGGAGCCAACTTCCCTTCAGTTATTTTTACAACACAGATTATAATAGTGAAAACTGGCAAATTTTGTAATATACCTTATTAAGAGGGAGCAAACTGGTTATAATGAGAATCAACTGTATTGATCATAATGATGGTTGTGATGGCTTCAAATTCAATTTGTAAAATATTTCATCAAAGAATTTCAATGTGGTATTTCTGGGTTAAAAGCCAAGATAGTGTTTTATGATACTAGGTAAAATGATTTTGCTGTTAACATGAGTATAGCTCTAAAATACACAGTAGAACCTTTTTATTTGTGTAGATGGCATTTAGAGATAAGAATAATCATCATGCTATTTCTCCTGTATAGCAAAAGGAGATATAACATACATACTCTGAGCAAGAGGAAGATTCTTCAACAAGAAATATTTGAATGTGTGGTGTAGACACCACTTATAAGATGCATAGGCTTGAATAAACTACTTACCCTCTCTGTGCCTTAGTGTTCTCATCTGTAAAAGGGAAGTAATAATAGTGCTTATTTCACAGGGCTGTTAAGAATCCACCAAGTTTGTCCTTTCTTTTCATGATTATTCTTGAGTTAGTATTTGTTGAAATAATAATTAAAATAAGAATAAATATATTCTTGAAATTTTTCATTATTCTCTTAATTTCCATATGAATTACATGACTGATTTTTCCATTTCTACAGCATTGTACTATTTTTTTTTTAATTTAAAAAAATTCTGGCCATGCCAAGTGGCTTATAGGATCTTAGTTCCCCAACCACAGATCAAACTGGTGTCCCCTGCAGTACAAGGGTAAGGTCCTAACCACTGGGCTGCCAGGGTATTCCCTTAGTCCCTTTGATTAAGCAAATTATATATAGAATTTGGGCTTTCCAGGTGGTTCAGTGGTAAAGAATCCACCTGCCAATGCAGGAGATGCGCGTTTGATCCCTGGGTCAGGATGAGCCCATGGAGGAGGGTATGGTAACCCACTCCAATATCCTTGCCTGGAGAATCCCATGGACAGAGGAGCCTGGAGAGGACACAGTCCATGGGGTCACAGAGAGAAAGACACAACTGAGCTGCACAAGCATGAGCCCGTATATAGAATTGAAATGAACCAAATTGTATTTGCATTTTACAGAATCTAAAGCCTCCAATTAAGATGTACAGATGGGAGTCTTCCATATATCAGCCATCTTCTGTGGAGGTACAATATCATCGCCTAACTTTGCTGCGGCTGCTGCTAAGTCGCTTCAGTCGTGTCCGACTCTGTGCGACCCCATAGACGGCAGCCCACCAGGCTCCCCCGTCCCTGGGATTCTCCAGGCAAGAATACTGACTTGGGTTGCCATTTCCTTCTCCAATGCAGGAAAGTGAAAAGTGAAAGTGAAGTCTCTCAGTTGAGTCCGACTCTTCGCGACCCCATGGACTACAACCCTACCAGGCTCCTCCAACCATGGGATTTTCCAGGCAAGAGTACCGGAGTGGGGTGCTTAGCTTTAGGGGACACTAAATAACCAAACTAAAGGGAAAGGGATGAAGAGTTTCAGAGAACTGAGTAATCAGGGACTTTCTAGATACTATGGAAATGCCTAGGACTATGATGGGCTCAGAAATGATGAGAATTGAAGGGTCATAGGAGAATTGAGAGAGGTGATGTAATCGAGAAGGACATGGTTTACATGGAGACCACAGGAATCAAACAATTCCTACCATGCCACCCTATGCCATTCAGTTAGGTTCCCTTTCCATACACTTCCCTCCAGGATTTTTAAACTCAGCCTGTTGGAGGATTTTCTCTTGGTTAATAAACCTCTAGATAGTAATGGAAAATAATGTCTGCCTTATAATAAATGTTTGCTAGAACATATTTGGAGAGTATACTGTAGTAGCCCTCCTTTTCTAAGATTATATGCGATGCATGAAAAAGTACTATAGAAACTCTAACACATATGAGGCAAGACCAAGAACAAAGGCACTTTGAGAATTCATGTGGCACCTATTCGGAGAAGGCGATGGCACCCCACTTCAGTACTCTTGCTCAGAAAATCCCATGGATGGAGGAGCCTGGTAGGCTGCAGTCTATGGGGTCGCCAAGAGTCGGACACGACTTCACTTTCACTTTCACTTTTCACTTTTATGCATTGGAAAAGGAAATGGCAACCCACTCCAGTGTTCTTGCCTAGAGAATCCCAGGGACAGGGGAGCCTGGTGGGCTGCCGTCTATGGGGTCGCCAAGAGTTGGACACGACTGAAGTGACTTAGCAGCAGTAGCAGCAGCAGCAGCATGGCACCTATTTGCTTTAAACAGAAGAGTAAACTTGTCAGCAAGTCATTAAGAAAAAGCATCACTGGAATGAAACGTTGCTCTAAACCTTTGTTATTACTTTAAAAATACTCAAAAGGTTACCTAGAACCCAGCAAACTGTATGGGCTGGAAAGTTTCCATTCTCACTTATAAGGACCGCAGTATAAGGCATCCAATCTTCAGCTAACAGTTACTTTGCACAGAAAGTCCCTTACCAATACTTGCTGCTTAAGGGGGCTAGTCCAATTTGATGAAAGTCTGAATGAGAAAATATTTTGATAAAGTTGTTTGATAGAAACATATGGTAAAATATGTTTTTTTCCAGCAATGAATCTGTTCTTCTTTAAGTATAATTTATAATTAGTCTATTATGTATAACAGTCCCATTCAGTTGCTCAGTGTGTCTAGCTCTTTGCGACCCCATGGACTGCAGCACACCAGGCTTCCCTGTCCATCACCAACTGCCAGAGCTTGCTCAAACTCATGTCCATCAAGTTGGTGATGCCATCCAACCATCTAGTCCTCTGTCATCCCCTTCTCCTCCTGCTTTCAATCTTTTCCAGCAACAGGGTCTTTTCTATATGCAAAGGCACTAAACTTATGTCACTGGAAGAATCCTCCTAATGTTTGTTTGTTTGCTTGCTTGCCTGCTTTTTTTTTTTTCTTTCAAGTAACCTCAACATGGCTCAGATGGTAAAGAATCTGCCTGCAATGCAGGAGACCTGAGTTCAATCCCTGGATGGGGAAGAGCCCCTGGAGAAGGGAATGGCTTCCCACTCCAGTATTTTTGCCTGGAAAGTTCCATGGACAGAGGAGCCTAGCGGGCTACAGTCCACGGAACTGCAAAGTGTTGGACAGGACTGAGTGACTAACACAATCTCAACATTTCTTCTGGCATCTATTTGTATGTACCCATTTGCATAGAGTTCTAAGTGGTTGTATTGTTTGCTGGGTTGATTTTTTTTTTCAGTATGTTTTGGTAAGAAAGTAAGCAAACCCAGCCCATGTCTGTTTTGTTCTGAATTCCCTTATCAGTTCAGTTCAGTTTAGTCACTCAGTCGTGTCCAACTCTTTGCGACCCCATCAATCGCAGCAAGCCAGGCCTCCCTGTCCATCACCAACTCCCGGAGTTCACTCAAACTCACGTCCATTGAGTCGATGCCATCCAGCCATCTCATCCTCTGTCATCCCCTTCTCCTACTGCCCCCAATCCCTCCCAGCATCAGAGTCTTTTCCAACGGGTCAACTCTTCACATGAGGTGGCCAAAGTACTGGAGTTTCAGTAGCATCATTCCTTAATTCCCTTATGCTACTTCTGCTAAGTCACTTCAGTCGTGTCCGACTCTGTGCAACCCCATAGACAGCAGCCCACCAGGCTCCCCCGTCCCTGGGATTCTTCAGGCAAGAACACTGGAGTGGGTTGCCATTTCCTTCTCCAATGCATGAAAGTGAAAAGTGAAAGTGAAGTCGCTGAGTCTTGTCTGACTCTTAGCCACCCCATGGACTGCAGCCCACCAGGCTCCTCCTTCCATGGGATTTTCCAGGCAAGAGTGCTGGAGTGGGGTGCCATTGCCTTCTCCTAATTCCCTTATAGTGGGATACAAACGAAAGACATTGTACCTTCATAAAAGGTCTCTGACAGTGAGCCTCAGGTGTGGTTCTGGAATAAAGGCAGGACACAGAAAACAGTGAGAAGAAGGGAGGGGAAAAGGGAGGGAGGACAGGAAAGATACAGCCAGCCAGTATTGCATGCTTTTGGAAGCTCCAACTTGGACTTGAGTCACACATCCCAGGGAAAGAAAACCTCAAGGCTCCAAACACATAGGAACCACTTCAGTCATTCATATATATTCAAGAAACACTTATGGAGAAGCTAATATTCACCAAGTACTGACTGTGCACTGGAAAAAAATACCAAAAGCAGTATTATCATGGCCCCAGGGGCCATAGTATAGCAAGGAATATGAACCAAGAAACCAGTCATGGCAATAAGTACGGTAATCCTACTTGTTGTAACCACCACCCCCCAAATCTCTGTGGCAGATGTTTATTTCCTGCTCATGTAACAATATGACGCAGGCTTCCTGATGAGTTGGCAGCTATCAAACGTGAATTCAAAGACCAAGTTTTATTCCATCTTGTGGCTTCAGCATCATCATCATTTGATCTCCAAAATTATATTAAGAACACAATTTGCTGGACTTCCCTGGGGTACAATAGATAAGAATCCACCTGCCAATGGAGGGGACATGCATTCAATCCCCGGTCTGGGAAAATTGCTCATGCTGTGGAACAACTGAGCTCGTGTGCCACAACTACCCAGCCTTATGTCACAATTACCAAGGCTGTGCGCCCCAACTTCCAAGCCCACATGCTGCAACTACTCAAGCCCACATGCTCTAGGGCCCGAGAACTGCAAGTACTGAGCCTGTGTGCCACTGAAGCACACTACTGAAGCCTGCATGCCTAGGGCCTGTGTTCAGCAGCAGGAGAATCCACTGCAATGAGAAGCCCTCATACCACAACGAAGAGCAGCCCCCGCTTGCCACAACTAGAGAAAGCCTGCATGCAGCAACAAAGACACAGCACAACCGTAAATAAATAATTGTTTTAAAAATACAAACTTCCAATATCAAGAATAAAAGAAACATTATCACCACAAATCCAAAATGACGAACAGCTAAGAAATTAACATTATGCAAAGTTTTATGCCCACAAATTCTGTGACTTGGATGAAACGAGCAAATTCTTGAAAAATACATCTTACCAATGCTGAGGCAAAATGAAGTGAAAATTCTAAATAGTCCTATAGCTATTCAATAGATTGAATTTATCATTTAAAACTTTGCCACAAATAAAACCCCAGACTTTGATAGTTTCTCTGGTGAATTCTATCAAATATTTATGGAAGAAGTAATTACAGCGCTATACGGACTCTTTTAGACAATAGAGGGGGAGGGAATGCTCCCCAACAAATTTTATGAGGCCAGCATAACCTGAATACTTTAAATAAAGACAACATAACAAAAGAAAATTACAAAATTTCACTTGGCATCATCTCCCTTTCAGCCAGTTGGAACGGAAAACCAGTAAAGATGATTTCATGTGAAAAGTTTCTCTTGTAAGCCAGGCCTGTGGAATACACCACATCCACTCATATTCCTTGAGAAGTTAATAATATAACATGTAAGGAAAACATACACAGACCCCCGGTCCAGCACATGGACAACACTGTGGCTGGTGAAATGAGGGAATGAATGAATGAACCAGCAGTTAGCTAACAATGTAAATAAGCTCTCTTAAAATTGCCTCTACCTAGTTCCAGATGACGGAGAAGGCAATGGCACCCCACTCCAGTACTTTTGCCTGGGGAATCCCGTGGACAGAGGAGCCTGGTGGGCTGCAGTCCATGGGGTCGCTAGAGTCGGACACGACTGAGCGACTTCACTTTCACTTTTCACTTTCATGCATTGGAGAAGGAAATGGCAACCCACTCCCGTGTTCTTGCCTGGAGAATTCCAGGGACAGGGAAGCCTGGTGGGCTGCCGTCTCTGGGGTCACACAGAGTCGGACACGACTGAAGCGACTTAGCAGCAGCAGTTCCAGATGAAGTAGTAACTACTGCACCAACAATAATGGTTTACAAGTCACTGATGGGCCCTGGTTCAGAGCTAACTTGTAGCTAGAACACCGGGTGTGTATTTGCTTTCTGTGGGACTTGGCGATCAGCCTGACCTCGCATTAAATGTCTCAGTTCCAACTGTACGTGAAGCTAGTGGGATTCTTCTGTAGTCATTTAACCTTCCACCACCTCAATTCGTTTTCTTTGGAGAGATGGGGTCCATGGCAATAGAGGGAGTGGGGCAAGTCCAGAAATCTATCCTACTGATTTTTATGGCAAACACTGTGTGGTCTCTCTATATATATGAAAAATTGGTAAAATTTGTTTTAAAAGATAGGAGACTTGTCTTGTTTCAGTGGACACCACACGCCTCCCCGACTCAGCTCTCTTCCACTTTCTGAGATGGGGAAACAGTGGCAGATTTTATTTTGGGGGGCTCCAAAATCACTGCAGATGGTGACTGCAGCCATGAAATTAAAAGACGCTTACTCCTCGGAAGGCAAGTTATGACCAACCTAGACAGCATATTAAAAAGCACAGACATTACTTTGTCAACAAAGGTCTGTCTAGTCAAGGCTATGGTTTTTCCAGTAGTCATGTATGGATATGAGAGTTGGACTATAAAGAAAGCTGAGTGCAGAAGAATTGATGCTTTTGAACTGTGGTGTTGGAGAAGACTCTTGAGAGTCCCTTGGACTGCAAGGAGATCCAACCAGTGCATCCTAAAGATCAGTCCTGGGTGTTCATTGGAAGGACTGATGCTGAAGCTGAAACTCCAATACTTTGGCCACCTGATGTGAAGAGCTGACTCATTTAAAAAGACCCTAATGCTGGAAAGATTGAGGGAAGGAGGAGAAGGGGATGACAGAGGATGAGATGGTTGGATGGCATCACCAACTCAATGGAAATGGGTTTGGGTAGACTCTGGCAATTGGTTATGGACAGGGAGGCCTGGCATGCTGCAGTTCATGGGGTCACAAATAGTCGGACACAACTGAGCAACTGAATTGTACTGTTTTTCCTTATTTCCTTTCTCCATCCTAATTATTTTTCTTTCCTCACTTCCTGACCTACCACAAAATATCCTGGTTTTCTCTAAAGAGCTGAAGGGGACATAGGCTTTCTGGAGATTTCTGAGCATGGCTTCAATACAGATTGTCATTCTCTGAAAATCAAGATAATGGTTTCCTTCAAACAGCAGCAGCAACACTTGGAGAAGAGGTATATTACCGTGGCGAAGAAACAGGAAAGCCCTGGCTGTGGATCCATTGCAGAGTACAGTGACACTGTCCACGCCCTCACACCTCCTTTATAATTTCCTCAGTCCCCCAGCTGCATCTTCAAGCATAATGAGTAAGGATTTCCACTGGTATTTCCCATCTACCACCATCACCACCTCTACCCTCCACATCTCTCTGGGTCACAGCTTCCCTGAGCTCACTTCCACCATCCAGAAGAATTATGGATCATCTTTATGAAGCCCCTGAAAGAGCCCAGTGTTTCTCATGATGTACTCTGCATATAAGTTAAATAAGCAGGGTGACAATATACAGCCTTGACGTATTCCTTTTCCTATTTGGAACCAGTCTGTTGTTCCATGCTCATGAGAAGAGTTGACTCATGGGAAAAGACTCTGAAGCTGGGAGGGATTGGGGACAGGAGGAAAAGGGGACAACAGAGGATGAGATGGCTGGATGGCATCACTGACTCGATAGACATGAGTTTGAGTGAACCCCGGGAGTTGGTGATGGACAGGGAAGCCTGGCGTGCTGTGATTCATGGGGTCACAAAGAGTCGGACATGACTGAGCGACTGAACTGAACTGAAAGAGTCCAGCATGGCAGCAGAACACTACCCTTTCAGCCACCCCTGACATTTCATCCTGGCCTGAGTTTATCATAAATATCATAATATCATATCATATCATAAATATCATAAAATATGATATTCATAAAATATTGCCCATTTTAAATCATCAAAATTACTTATATGACAGATCATTTATTTATCCAACTAGATTCTTCTTGGGCACCCAAGAGATGATTTGACCAATAGATATGAAATCAAAGACTGTGATCTCTAACCAAACAATAATGATAAGAACTGACGATTGGCAGTTCATCAAGCACAGTCACGACAGCAGGAAATATCAGCTTCTTCTGATAGAAATAGCTAAAGCACAGAAGGAGATCTAACAGTAAGGCAAATCTTAATGATAGTAAAATGGTTGTCAAAAGGCATCTGCCAAAATCGCACCTTCACATCAGCATGCTTTGGACATGTAGCAGAGCTCATACATTTGGAAGGTGAAAAAGGTGAGGAGGTAAGCTTAGCTCACAGCTGAACCAGGTAACTCCTCTGCTACGTAAAATTAAGAACAGAAAACTGGGATTTCTTTCCTACTCTTTCTTTAGTCCTTAAGAAGATCTCTGAGAGGGGCTGCCAAGTGTGCTTAACCTCTGTGTCCACCAAACTCTAATCCCTGGCAAACATAATTTTTATTCTGAAAATGAGAAATCCACCCAAGTAGTAGCAGCCCGAAGTTCAAAACCATCTGTACTGCTAGGTAAACACGATCTGTACACACAATGTGGGTAGTGGCGAGTTCTTCTCAGCTTCTGAAACGAGAAAGCCTAGGAAGGCAGCAACTCAGCCCAGCCCATGTGAACCTTGTGGGGTTCAACCTGAAGTGATTACAACCAAGTTCTCTAATTGCTTGTGTGTTTTATTAAGTAGATCCCATTTGAGTCTAAAATCACATGCAATGTTTAAATGTTATTTCTGTAAGCTATACAAAACTATAATCTTTCAGTAAAGAAAAAAAAAAGATGCTGTCAAATAAGAGATATGAAATGAGATCGTTCTTCTTTGCGAGACAGATGTTTTTTTTGGCTCTTTGGTATAATACATTCCATATTAGAGTTTCTTTCTAACCAAACGCTAGGAATAGCACATGCTTGCATGAAGTGCACCAGAACCATTATCAAGAAAACTTCTTTTTATTAACACTGACAACTTTTGAGGTCCCTGCTACAGAAACCTCACACTCTCAGCTGCTAATGGGACCCATTATGCCAAGCCTGGACTTTTTCCATCCATCTCACATATCCTGCAATAGAAATAAATCTATACATTTCCTTAGAACTAGCCACAGGAGTTGACAAATGATTTTCCCCCCTCTTATCTTTCCTGTGAAGCTCTTGTCCTCTTATACCAGTAAACTTCATAAGATTAAAGGTTTCTTTTCCCATCTTTAAAGAAATGTAGAAAAATAAGACAGTAGGGATGGCATAAACTTACCCAGAAAAAAAAAAATTCCATCAAACCAATTGTCTTACTCTACTTGGAAGGAAAGTTATGACCAACCTGGATAGCATATTCAAAAGCAGAGACATTACTTCACCAACAAAGGTCCGTCTAGTCAAGGCTATGGTTTTTCCTGTGGTCATGTATGGATGTAAGAGTTGGACTGTGAAGAAGGCTGAGCGCCGAAGAATTGATGCTTTTGAACTGTGGTGTTGGAGAAGACTCTTGAGAGTCCCTTGGACTGCAAGGAGATCCAACCAGTCCATTCTGAAGGAGATCAGCCCTGGGATTTCTTTGGAAGGAATGATGCTAAAGCTGAAACTCCAGTACTTTGGCCACCTGATGCAAAGAGTTGACTCATTGGAAAAGACTCTGATGCTGGGAGGGATTGGGGGCAGGAGGAAAAGGGGACGACAGAGGATGAGATGGCTGGATGGCATCACTGACTCGATGGACATGAGTCTGAGTGAACTCCGGGAGTTGGTGATGGACAGGGAGGCCTGGTGTGCTGTGATTCATGGGGTCGCAAAGAGTCGGACACGACTGAGTGACTGAACTGAACTGAACTTGTATTTATCACCAAAAACAAGTTTGGTGATCAGTAAATATCAGCTGAAACTAATTAGCTCCAGGACAAAAATTTCCATATTGAACTGGGATGACAAGAATGCAACCAGAAATGAATAAAATGTACTGGTTGGAAGCAGATGGCAGTTTTACCAACTAGTGTGTGCAGTGAGAGGAACAAATGGTTAGTATTAGGCTGATTTAATTTGCAGTTGGAGGTTCTTCTTCATGACAGAGAAGCTGATGTTCATTTAAATCCTCTGACCTCAGCCAACTGTGAATGCCTTCTGGGTTTGCTGAGGTCTTGCTTTCTTCTGCAGAGTTTTTAAAGATGGCATCTTGCCCTTCAACAGCCTGGGGGCACTGCCAGCTAAGATAAAGTACAAACAAATATTCCTTGAAAAGACAAGAACCTGCATATGGGGGATATGGAGCTGTCCTTCGTAAAGGCTGACATTCTTCCTTGTTGCTGGTGTGTGTAACGAAGGGATTACAGTGGTAACGCTTGGAATTTAAAAGAGACACAGGCTTGGTTGTTTCAAAAAAAGACTGTGTGAGAGTTTATAGAGATTTCTGGGAACAGAACTGGGTTCCCCTTCCCCATGGAGTGAAAGTGGGTGGTGGTAGGGACCCAATAGGTAGACAAGTTCCTAGATCCACTGGGATCATTCATAGTCAACAATCAACAGAACTAGTCAGTAGTTAGGGGAACTAATCAATAGTCAAGACTATTTCCCTTCAGTTCCCCCATACGTTGGGGTGCAGCTCCCACCCCTCTGCCCAGTACAAGGCTGCTCACCCTAAAGCAGGGTAGAGAAGAGGTGCTGACCTCCTTCATCTGCCTGCCCCACCACTGTACAACCCTGACCGGAGTGAAGACCTTGTGTTCTGCCAGGATGTTGGGGAGGCTCTTTCACTATAAGCTGGACAGTCTGCCCCTTTGTAGGTCTGACCCTATCCGTATTTCCTGAGCCTACTCAGAGGTCATCTGTAACTCCAGTAGTTGGTTCTCAAACATGCAAAAGCTTTCCTCCCTCAAAGACCTGCATCTCTTTCTGCCTGCGGTTTTAGACTCAGAAGCATGCCTGAGTCTAGTCTCCTCTGGACTCAGACGCATGCCTGGTCCTTGGAACCAATGAGATACTCATTCACCAACTATGAGTGAAGACCTCAGTCTTTGTGTCCCTTGGTGAGACAATTCTTGGGTGTGTCCTACCCAGCCTCTCAGAAGATGTGCAAAAGGATTAGCTGTCCCCAGAGGTAACACACCTGCTAATGTCCCTTTGATTTGCTTTTTGAGATTTGTATTGCCTAGTTTTGAGTCAAGTTTATCATAAGAGGGGCAGAACATGAAAGATTTCAGAGACTGGTCCTCTTAATGTCTGGGTCAGTGTGAATAGCTGAAGAGCTGCCGTATCTGGGTTGAACATCTTTGTAAGTGGCCAGCTGTTTGAAACCTGTGTAGGCAAATGTATGAGGAACACATCTCTTCCCAACTCCTTGTTTAATTGCTTCATGTTGGTAGTTGGACCATGGTAGTAGTATTTATACACACACATAAATCAGCAAACACTACACATTTCCCCAAAGAGCCTATTGTGAAACATTTACCAGCAAACCAATGGCACCATCCCCGAGACCTTACTAATTCTTCAGCCTTTTTATACAAGAGCGGAAAATACGTCAAAAAATACTTAGGCCACCCACTTATCTTGAATACCATTATCATTACTAATATAATAATCATCATGCAAGTTACTAATCCTTCACATAGGAGATGGCTTATTTTTTTAATTATTTCTGGCCATGTTGAGTCTTTGTTGCTTTGCTCAAGCTTTCTCTGGTTGCAGCAACTGGAGGTTACTCTTCATTGCGGTGCACGGGCTTCTCATGGTGGTGGCTTCTCTTGGTGTGGAGCACAGGCTTGAGGCACCCAGGCTTCAGTAGGTACAGCACACAGGCTCATTAGTTGCAGCTCGTGGGCTCCAGAGCACAGGCTCATCAGCTGTGGCACAGAGGCTGAGTTGCTCCTGGGCATGTGGAATGTTCCTGGACCAGGGATCAAACCTCTGTCCCCTGCATTGGCAAGTGGACTCATCCACTGCACCACCAGGGAAGTCTAGGAGATGACTTACTGAAGGGACCTCTGAAGTATGACTTTTCTGATTAAATAGAAGCTGACTACCCCAGGGTATATATTCCTGATTAGAGCAATTGGCCAGCTCTAGATTGTAGCTTAAACCAACTCTCTGATAATATCATACTACCAATGCTGCAGTTTTTGCAAGTAAGTTGCAGACATCACACCAGGAGGCTTACTATGTCAAGGCATACCTCGCCAAGCCCCCAGACCTCACTTCTAAAAGATTTCTGAGGAGCCATTCATCCAGCAAGTATTTTTTAAGGAAATACTACTGTTTCTGAGGACCTGTGCAAAGTACTATGGGCAATCTAAAAGTGAGAAAAATGAGGGGCCATGTCCTGGCAATGCTAAATTCCCATGAGGGACTTGTCCCTCAAGAATAACAATCCCCCCAAAAAACTCCTCTAATTTACCTGCTGGAGGCTGAGGTATAAGAACAGAGAGTGTGGTGGAAACCAGGCTCTGAAGGAACTCTACCCTGTTGACCTCAGGTACAAAACAGATCTTGGTGAGCAGTGGGAAGGATGGCCGATGGACAGAAGGAGAGAGTGAGATGTGTGAGGAGGAGCTATAACTAGGTTATGAGGATTATGAAAAGGCTTAAAAATTATATGAGTTAAAGATTTAATCCTCAGGCCAAACATGACCTCAACATCACTTTTCCCAAGTCCTTAAAATTGCTACTTTCAGGTCACGGAAAGCCTCAGATGAGATGAGTAGGTTAAGTGAAAGTGGCTAGGGGTTTCAAGATGCTCAAAGTGGGCAGGTATGTTGGCCTGTGGTTCCAAGAAAAGGGAATGATGTGCAAAATGCAGGGGCATGGGTCCAGCATGTCCAACTTGGGGGAATTTTGAGAGCATCAGAGAAGAAGGTTTAGGTTTGAGATCTAATCTAACCTTTGTTACTTGAATAGATTCATGAACTTGGATGAGTCACTGAAATTGTACAAACCTCAGGCCTTTGTGAAGAATCAGCTTTTGTTTTTACAGAGCAACTCTACTAATTTCTTTATTGGTTAATTTCTGTGTAAATAATTTCTATTTTTGTATTTATTAATTCCTTTACTCTATATTTTTTAGTTTATTTGTCTCACATGTATCTAGTTTCTTGATTTAAAATGTTAGTTCATTTATTTTTTTGTCTTCCTTGTTTTTCCTAATAAGTACAATTATAACAGATATTTTCCAAGTGCCATGCTGGCCATATCAATGATTTTAACACATTGTATTTAGCTACATTGCATGTCTACACAGTTTTTGTTTCCTCTTTTACTTATGTGTTACATAGAAGTGGGCTTTTATTTCCTTCAAAAACTATAGTTTTAAGAAGTACAATTTGGTTTTGGTTTGAGGTGATTTTGCTGGTTTATTCCTTCTCAATTTCTAACTTTAATGCCTCATGACCAATGAATGTGACCTATATGCTTTCTGTTTTTTAATTTGTTAACATTTTCTAGTCTATGATGATTTTTTTCTGAATGCTTAATGCTCTTTTGAAAAAAATAAATGCTGTTTTTTGGAGGTTGTATGGGGTTTCCTAGGTGGCGCTAGTGGTAAAGAACCCATCTGCCAATGCATGAACTGCAGAAGACGCGGGTTCATTCCCTGGGTCAGGAAGATCCCCTGGAGGAAGGCATGGCAACCCACTCCAGTGTTCTTGCCTGGAGAAGCCCATGGACAGAGGAGCCTGGCAGGCCACAGTACATATGGCTACAAAGAGTCAGACGTGACTGAAGCGACTTAGCATTCACGCATGCATGGGAGACATGTAAAATTTATTCACTGTGTTATTCAAACCTTTTATATCCTTACTTATTTTTAGTGTGTCTGGTTTACAAATTTCTAAAAACTGTATATATAAGTCTATTTCAACTGTGGATCTAGTTATCCTTTTATTTTCTATTTGCTTTTCTTTTATATATTTAGAAGCTATGTTGTCAGGGTTATAAAGGTTTTCCCAATAACTTTTATTACTTTTAGTATTCTGAAATATTCCTCTTTGCCTATTTTAATATCTATCTTAAATTTTCTTTTTTCTGACATCAGTATGGTCAAGTTTGCTCTATTCTGGCTAGCATTTTTCCCTTCATATTTTTTTCCATTCCTTTCATTTCAACCTTTATGTGTCTTCGGCCTGCTTGTGGAAAGAGCCGGACATGCCGTTCTGTGCAGTGTGACCTCAAGCCTGTCTCCTGTGATCTGGAGGAGGAACAGAATGTGCTGTTCCTCAGGACAGATGTTTAGTTATCTCCTGATGTGGGGCTCATTGGTTCACCTGCTTGTCACACTCACTAAAGGCTCCACCCAGTCTCTCACTCACTGTGCCTGCCTAACACATGGGTTGCTCATTGCCTGGGAGTGGCAGAGGCATAGGAGAGGAACACGGCAGATGGTCAACAGACCTGATGGCTTCTGCTGCTGCTGCCACTGCTGCTGCTAAATTGCTTCAGTCGTGTCCGACTCTGTGAGACCCCATAGACGGCAGCCCACCAGGCTCCCCTGTCCCTGGGCTTCTCCAGGCAAGAACACTGGAGTGGGTTGCCATTTCCTTCTCCAATGCATGAAACTGAAAAGTGAAAGTGAAGTCGCTCAGTTATTTCCAACTCTTAGCAACCCCATGGTCTGCAGCCCACCAGGCTCCTCCGTCCATGGGATTTTCCAGGCAAGAGTACTGGAGTGGGGTGCCATTCTGCTGCAGAACCCCAAATAATCACCCTATCAGTTACCCCTGGGGCCTGCTTGCCAGATCTCTGAAAGTCACCAAACCTCCAACCAGAAGCATCTCTGGAGGCCCATGCACCTTTAAAGGAGTTCTCTTCTGCACAATTTGGGTTGTAATTTCCTCTTCAATCTGATCCCAACTATCTTTAATCTTCCTGAAATTTATCAAATGACTTTTGGGCAAATGAAACCTCTTTTGTTTTCAAACATAATTTTTTAAAAAACAAGATTTTTGCCATTGTGGATAAGAGGTTACAAGAATTTCCATAATACTTCTCCTGTCTTTTCCGTTATTTCTTTAAGCCAACTTACCAAACATGGGATTCTGAGGCAAAACATGTGAACATTTTTAGAGACCATAATACCTACTTTCAATTGCATTCTAGGAGGAATATAACAATTTACACCACCAGTAGCAATTCCTTCATCAAAAATTTTATTGATCATTTAGAAAGAAAAGAGAAGTTAGATAGAATTTTTTAAACAGTTTTATAAAGGTATAAAAGATCTTTACAAAGGTCCCCATATAGTCAAAGCTATAGTTTTTCCAGTAGTCATGTACGAAGAGTTGGATCTAAAGAAGACTGAGTGTCAAAGAATTGATGCTTTTGAACTGTGGGGCTAGAGAAGACTCTTGAGAGTCCCTTGGACAGCAAGGAGATCAAACCAGTCAGTTGGAAAGGAAATCAACCCTTAATATCCACTGAAAGGACCAATGCTGAAGCTGAAGCTCCAATACTTTGACCATGTGATGTAAAGAGCCAACTCATTGGAAAAGACCCTGATGCTGGGGAAGATTGAAGGCAAAAAGGAGAACAGGGCATCAGAGGATGAGATGGTTAGATAAAATCTCTGATTCAGTGGACATGAATTTGAGCAAACTCTGGGAGATAGTGAAGGACAGGGAAGCCTGGCATGCTGCAGTCCATGGAGTCATGAAAACTCCAACACAACTTAGCAACTCAGATCAGATCAGTCGCTCAGTTGTGTCCAACTCTTTGCGACCCCATGTATCACAGCACGTCAGGCCTCCCTGTCCATCACCAGCTTCCGGAGTTCACAGAGACTCACGTCCATCGAGTCAGTGATGCCATCCAGCCATCTCATCCTCTGTCGTCCCCTTCTCCTCTTGCTCCCAATCCCTCCCAGCATCAGAGTCTTTTCCAATGAGTCAACCCTTCGCATGAGGTGGCCAAAGTACTGGAGTTTCAGCTTTAGCATCATTCCTTCCAAAGACTTAGCAACTGGACAACAATATAAAGGTATAATTGACATACAATAAAATGCACATATTTAAAGTGTATAATTGAATAAGTTTTGACATATACATCCACCTGTGAAATCATCACCTTGATCAAGAGAGTAAATATAGCCAAAAATCCCCCAAATCTCCTGAAACCCCTTTGCAATCTCTCTTTCCATTGCCAAGTAACCAATGATCTGGTTTCTGTCACTATTGATTAATTTACATTTTCTAGAATTTTATAAACAGAATTATAATTTATTTTTTTAAATTTTATTCTATTTTTAAACTTTACATAATTGTATTAGTTTTGCCAAATATCAAAATGAATCTGCCACAGGTATACATGTGTTCCCCATCCTGAACCCTCCTCCCTCCTCCCTCCCCATACCATCCCTCTGGGTCGTCCCAGTGCACCAGCCCCAAGTATCCAGTATCGTGCATCGAACCTGGACTGGCAACTCGTTTCATACATGATATTTTACATGTTTCAATGCCATTCTCCCAAATCTTCCCACCCTCTCCCTCTCCCACAGAGTCCTTAAGACTGTTCTATACATCAGTGTCTCTTTTGCTGTCTCGTACACAGGGTTGTATAACTACGTACACATTTTTCTCTTGTCTTTCACTCAGCATAATTATTTTAAGATTTATCCATATAAATGCATGTGTCAGTAATTTACTCCTATTCATTGATGAGTACAATTCCACTGTGAGGATAAACCACAATTTATTATTCACTCTTCTTTTTCTGACTTGTATTACTTTTAATGATTCCATTTTAATCTTCTTTATTGATCTTTCAGCTATAATCCTTCATTTTATATTTTAGAGGTTGCTTTAGGATATCATGTATATCTTTAATTTATCACAGTCTACCTTCAAGTCATATTATACCTCATTATAGGGGATTCTCAGATGGTTCAGTGGTAAAGAATCTGCCTACCAATGCAGGAGACACAGGAGATGTGGGTTTGATCCCTGGATTGGGAAGATCCCCTGGAGAAGGAAATGGCAACCCACTCTAGTATTCCTGCTTGGAGAATCCCAAGGATAGAAGAACCTGATAGGCTACAGTTCATATGGTCACAAAGAGTCAGACTGAGCAACTGAGCATGCATGCACCCATGTATAGTGTAAGAACCTTGACAATGACATACTTCCACTTAGCCCTTCCTGGCCTTCGTGGTATTGGCATCACATATTTTATATGTACTAACTATATTGCTATTATTTTTGACAGTCAATTTTTTTTTAAAGAATACTAATAAGGGGTAAAATCTTACATATTTACCCATGTGTAGTTACCCTTTCTGTTGTTCTTCAATCTTTAGTGTAGACCCAGATTTCCATCTGTGATCTTTCCCTTTCTGTTTGAAGAACTTCCTTTGACATTCCTTGTAGTCATGGTCTGCTGGTGATGCTTTCAGCTCTTGTATGCCTGAAAATGTCTACTTGCTTTCATTTTCAAAGGAAATTCTTGCTGGATATAGAATTCAAGGTTGACAGTTTTTATCTTTCAGTACTGTAAAGATTTTTTCCACTGCCTTTTCACTTACATTGTTTCTGAGAGTAAATTTGTTTTATCTTTGCTCCTCTGTGCTTAAGCCATAATTTTTTCTCTTGCTGCTTTTAGGATTCTTCTTTTTATCAGTGGTTTTTGACAATGTAATCCTGAGGGGTAATTTTCTTCATGTTTCTTGGGCTTGGGAGTGTCTTGAGCTTTTTGGATGGTTGATAGAAAGAATAATAGCCCCCCAAGAATATCCACATCCTAATCCCCAAAACCTATTGTATTAGTTTGTTAGGGCTGCCACAGACTAAGTGACTCAAAGAACAGAAATTTATTCTTTCTTAGTTCTGGAGGTTAGAAGCCCAAAGTCAAGGTGCTGGTAGGACCAAGCTCCTTCCCAAACATCTAAAGGAAGAGACTTCCTTGTCTCTTGCAGCTCCTGGTAGCCCCTGGTGTTTTTGGCCTGTGGCAGCATAACTCCAATCTCTGCCTGTCTTCACATGGTCGACTGTCCTCTGTGTCTGTGTTTTCATGTTGTGTTCCCCTTTCTTTATGTCTCTCTTCTCTCTTGTGCATGCGTGCTAAGTCACTTCAGTAGTGTCCAACTTTTTGCAACATTATGGGCTGTACTCCACCAGGTTCCTCTGTACATAGGATTCTCCAGGCAAGAATACTGGAGTGGGGTGCCAAGCCCTTCTCCAAAGGTACAAAACATTGTGAATATTAAGAGCCCACCACACTCCAGAATATGCTGATATGCTCAGTTGCAGCCAACTCTTTGCAACCCCATGAACTGTAGCCCGCCAGGTTTCTCTGTCCATGGAATTTTCCAGGCAAGAATACTGGAGTGGGTTGCCATTTCCTTCTCCAACATTCCATCATGACTTCATTTTAATTTGTATCTTAGCTACATCTTCAAATACCTTATTTCCAAATAACATCACATTCAGAGTTACCATGGATTAAGACTTCAACATATCTTTTTTTGGGGTGGGGGGGGAGCACAATTCTCACCATAATACCTGTGAAGATATGTAATCATAAACTACAAAATGGGCTTTGCATATGTAATTTAGCTAAAATTTTAAGATGGAAAGATTGTCCTGGATTATCCAAGTGGACACCATATAATGATAAGGGTCCTTATAAGAGAAAGACAGGAGATTTGGAGAAGATATGACAATGGAAGAAGTTGGAGTGATGCAAATACAAGCCAGGGACTGCAAAGCCTCTAGAAGCAGGAAGAGGCAAGGAACAGTTTCTCCTCTAGAGCTTCCAGAAAGAAGCTGTCTGTGCTGATGCCTTTGCTTTAGTCCCTAAGATCCATTTCAGACTTCTGACCTCTAGAACCACAGGCATACCTTGTTTCATTGTGCTTCACAAATCTTGTGTGAATGTTCACAAACAGAACATCTGTGACAGAGAAGGGCTTCCCACGTGGCTAAATGGTAAAGAATCCACCAGTCAATGCAGGAGATGCGGGTTTGATCCCTGGGTCAGGAAGATCCCCTGGAGTAGAAAATGGCAACCATCTCCAGTATTCTTGCCTGGAAAATTCCACAGACAGAGGAGCTACAGTCCATGGAGTCACAAAGAATTGGACACAACTGAGCGACTGAGCACACACATACACAAGTCTATCAGTACCATTTTTTCAACAGCATTATTTTTAAATTAAGGCATGTACATTGCTTTTTTTTTTTTTTTTTTTGGCATGCTACTGCACACTTAACAGACCACAGTATAACATAACTTTCATATGCACTGAGAAACTGAAAATTTTGTGTGACTCACTTTATTGTGATATTTGCTTTATTTCTATAGTCTGGAACCAAACTTGTAACATCTCTAATGTACCTGTATAAGACAATTTGCCTCATTTTTAAGCCACTAAGTCTGTGGTGATTAGTTATAGCAACAATAGGAAAGTAATGTATTGGGGTTTATAGGTTTTATCAGATTGTTCTTCCAAATATTTTGTGCTTCCCTCTTGTCTCCTTCAGAGACTCCAGATAAACACACACACACACACACACACACCCTCCTGAAGTTGCCCCAGAACACACTGATGCTCTGTTAATTTTAATTCTTTTTTTCTGTATGTTTTTGTTTCATTTTTGATAGTTTCTATTGCTATGTCTTCAAAGTTACCAGTCTTTTCTTCTGCAATGTCTCAGTTCAGTTCAGTTCAGTCGCTCAGTCATGTCCGACTCTTTGCGACCCCATGAATTGCAGCACTCCAGGCCTCCCTGTCCATCACCATCTCCTGGAATTCACTCAAACTCACGTCCATCAAGTCGGTGATGCCATCCAGCTATCTCATCCTCTGTCGTCCCCTTTTCCTCCTGCCCCCAATCCCTCCCACCATCAGAGTTTTTTCCAATGAGTCAACTCTTTGCATCAGGTGGCCAAAGTACTGGAGTTTCAGCTTTAGCATCATTCCTTCCAAAGAAATCCCAGGGCTGATCTCCTTCAGAATGGACTGGTTGGATCTCCTTGCAGTCCAAGGGACTCTCAAGAGTCTTCTCCAACACCACAGTTCAAAAGCATCAATTCTTTGGTGCTCAGCTTTCTTCACAGTCCAACTCTCACATCCATACATGACCACTGGAAAAACCATAGCCTTGACTAGACGAACCTTTGTTGGCAAAGTAATGTCAAGTAAGCTTTTGAATATGCAATCTAGGTTGGTCATAACTTTTCTTCCAAGGAGTAAGCATCTTTTAATTTCATGGCTGCAGTTACCATCTGCAGTGATTTGGGAGCCCCCCAAAATAAAGTCTGACACTGTTTCCTCTGCAATGTCTAGCATGCAATTAAGTCCATCCAATGTACTTGCTACCCTAGACATTATAATTTTCATATCTAGATGTTTGATTTGGGCTTTTTAAGAAAATACTTTCTATGTCTCTAGTTTACTAATTAAACATGTGGAATCTAATTACAATAATTGTGTTAATGTCCTTGTCTGTTAGTTTTGACATTTGCACCAATTCTAGGTCAGTTTTGATTGATTTTTCTTCTCATTATGGGTTATATTTTCCTTTTTTGCAATCTTAGTAATTTTTTTACTGGATTCTAGTCATTGTGAATTTTACTTTGTTTGGTATTAAATACTTTAATATTCCTATAAATATTTTTGTGCTTTATTCAGGGATACAATTAAATTACAAGGAAACAGTTTGGTCCCTTTTATTCTTGCTTTAAAGACTTGTTAGATGGCACCAGAGCATTGCTTAGCCTGCTGCTGTTGCTGCTAAGTCGCTTCAGTCGTGTCCGACTCTGTGCTACCCCATAGATGGCAGCCTACCAGGCTCACCCGTCCCTGGGATTCTCCAGGCAAGAACACTGGAGTGGGTTGCCATTTCCTTCCCCAATACATGAAAGTGAAAAGTGAAAGTGAAGTCACTTAGTTGTGTCCGACCCTCAGCGACCCCATGGACTGCAGTCTTCCAGGCTTCTCTGTCCATGGGATTTTCCAGGCAAGAATACTGGAGTGGGGTGCCATTGCCTTCTCCAATTGTTTAGCCTAGGGCTAATTATTTCCCACTACTGAGACAAGACTTCTCTGGGAACTCTACCCAGTGCTCCATGAATTGTAAGGCTCTCCAATCTGGTTGGTGAGAAGAGGAATTATTCCTGGCCCTGTGTCAGTACCAGAGATTATTCCTTCTGATCCTTTAGGATGGTTCTTTCTTTGGACTCAAGTAATTTCCACATATGCATGGACTGAAGTCCACTATTTCTTGAAAACATGGTTTCATATATTATATCTTTATTTCAGGTGGAATGACAAATCTAATCTCTTTCAATCCATTTTGACAGAAGTAAAACTAACTTTTTTGTTTGTGAGAAGTTGATTTTCAAATAATGCCACTATTTAACACAGATTAGAAGCTGAGCTCCTACGACTGAAAATGAGGTGAAGAATAGACATGAATTTGAGCAAGCTCCAGGAGGTGGTGAAGGACAGGGAAATCTGGCGTGCTACACTCTATACGGTTGCAAAGAGTCAGACACGACTGAGTGACTGAACAACAACAAAATGATTGATGGCCTGAGGAAACGAGTCTTCATAGTTTCTTCTTTGATGCTCTCAGAAGCTCCAGAGGACTCTCCCCCGATCCCTATTCACAGAGATTCACAGGACCACTGGATCTAGTCAAACTTCTCCTTTTTATACTTAATGGAACTGAGACTCAGAATGATTGAGTCACTCATCCAAGGTCAGACAGCTAAAACCTAAGTCATAGGATAAAAGGCTATAATGACCGCATATGAGTAAAGACCTCAAGAATGGTAGCAATTATTACTCAGTCTGTTATTGCATTTTATACCTGTGGCGGATTCATTTTGATATTTGGCAAAACTAATACAATTATGTAAAGTTTAAAAATAAAATTAAATTAAAAAAAAAATTCAAAAGCCTGTAATAGTGACTAGAGAGGAGGGCAAATCTGTGTGTTTACAGAAAGGATCCAGTGCTAAAAGGCCCACTTATGCCTTTCTTTACAAATCAACTACATTTCCTGAATCCCCATCTCCTGGGGAAGGTTCTCATGGCTCCAGCTCAGCTCCCAGATCTCTCTTGAAGACCAGAACCCAGATCCCTCAATCAAGCGTTTTGTCTGCTGTACCCCATCACCTCCCTCCCATTTGGTAAAATTCTCAGATCCAGTGAAACCCTTATTCTTTGCTATCCACAAAATATTTATATTTTAAAAGAGATTTACCCAGAACAATGTGTTTGTGATTGTTGGCAAATTTCCCTGTGAGAAGAAAATAATCTCAATCCCTCACTAAAAAGCACAGATTCCGTTTTGCCTTGAACTTCATGCAATACAGTGTGGTCTGACAGGGTTTAGGAAGCGGCAAGAAGGAAGAGACTTGCGCAAATAAAAACGAAGCCTCTAGGCCCCCACTGAAAACAACAAAACAGGAAGGAGGATGTCAAAAGGGTCTAACTCAGACACTACACACTGGATGAGTCTGGATTTGCCACTCAGTGAATCTCGAATTCCTTGTCTTTAAACAGTATTCATAGAACCTGTCCCTGCTTGCTTCCCAAAGAATCTAGGAGCTACAAGCATATTTAAAAACATTTTGTAAATCACTTAGAGCTCCTTGGAGATAGGATGATATATACATAAGAGGCATTACTATTATGTTCAGTTCAGTTCAGTCGCTCAGTTGTGTCCAACTCTCTGCGACCCCATGAATCTCAGCACGCCAGGCCTCCCTGTCCATCACCATTTCCCAGAGTTCACTCAGACTCACGTCCATCAAGTCAGTGATGCCATCCAGCCATCTCATCCTCTGTCGTCCACTTCTCCTCCTGCCCCCAATCCCTCCCAGCATCAGAGTCTTTTCCAATGAGTCAACTCTTCGCATGAGGTGGCCAAAGTACTGGAGTTTCAGCTTTAGCATCATTCCTTCCAAAGAAATCCCAGGGCTGATCTCCTTCAGAATGGACTGGTTGGATCTCCTTGCAGTCCAAGGGTCTCTCAAGAGTTTTCTCCAACTATGTTAACCATACTTAAATATTGACAATATTACCATTGACAAGGATTATCTACAAAATCCTTAGCGCCTTTTCCAATTAATTTTCCAAATGACAAAGATGTTAATTATTCTGTATTCTTGCTATATTATATCTACTAAAACCCAGGACTTGAGATACATTTAGAAGTCTTTCTGTATCAGTGAGAACTGAAAGAATTTCATAACATAGCCACTCCCATACCACAACATCACAGTATGTCCTTGGAGACAGCAGCAATAAGGGAAGTTAAGTACCTTTCTTTAAGATTTAGTCTTGTCATTTTGCCCTACACTAGAGGTAAAAATTACTAATTCATTTGATTCATCTTTGTTATCTAATTGTTATTTTTCATATAAATTTGTTTGCAAGTTCAGCACTCAAAAGATGGTTTCTTCCACCTAAAGCTATACCTTCAGTTTAGGATGGCAAAATGTCCTTAGGTGGGTAATGACCTCATGATTTGAACTGCAGGGCCATTGCTTATAATTGTCCAGTTATGAATAACTCCTTGAGAACTGTGCTGTGTACAACTTTCTCCATCATATCTTATTTCCTTAATTCTACTTTGGTATTAGCGGCAGCTGCACGGCACTGGAGCAGCAGCTGCGTGGTGCTGGAGTGACTTTGAGGAGATACCCCACGTCCAAGGGCAAAGGAGAAGCCCCAGCAAGATGGTAGGAGTTGGAAAATCACGTTTAGAATCAAACCCCATACCCGCCACAGATGCTCAGAGGGCTCAAACATACCTTGTGCTCACCAGGACCCAGAGACCCCCACAGAGACTGAGACAGAACTGTGTTTGAGTGTCTTCTGAGGAGGTATGGGTCTGCAGTGGACTGCTGCAGGGGCAGGGGCTCTGGGTGCAGCAGACCTGGGTGTGGCATAAGCCCTCTTGGAGGAGGTCACCATTAACCCCACCACAGAGCCACCAGAACTTACACAGGACTGGGGAAATAGACTCTTGGAGGGCACAAACAGAACCTTGTGTGCACCAGGACCCAGGAGAAAGGAGCAGTGACCCCACAAAAGACTTGACCCAGACTTGCCCATGAGTGTCCTGGAGTCTCTGGCAGAGGCCTGGGTTGGCAGCAGCCTGCTGCAGCAGTGGGGGCACTGAGTGCAGCAGTGCCTGGATGGGACCTTTTGAAGGAGGTAACCATTATCTTTACTACCTCCACCATAGTTTGGCCTCAGATCAAATAACAGGGAGGGAATACAGCACCACCCTTCAACAGAAAATTGGACTCAAGATTTACTTAGATGCAATCTCAAAAACAACAGAATGATTTCTGTTCATTTCCAAGGCAAACCATTCAATATCACAGTAATCCAAGTCTATGCCCCAACCAGTAATGCTGAAGAAGCTGAAGTTGAACAGTTCTATGAAGGTCTACAAGTCCTAGAACTAACACCCAAAAAAGATCTCCTTTTCATTATAGGGGACTGGAATGCAAAAGTAGGAAGTCAAGAAATACCTGGAATAATAGGCAAATATGGCCTTGGAGTACAGAATGAAGCAGGGCAAAGGCTAATAGAGTTTTGCCAAGAGAATGCACTGGTCATAGCAAACACCTTCTCCCAACAACACAAGAGAAGACTCTACACATGGATATCACCAGATGGTCAATACTGAAATCAGATTGATTATATTCTTTGCAGCCAAAGATGGAGAAGGTCTATAGAGTCACCAAAAACAAGACCAGGAGCCGACTGTGGCTCAGATCATGAACTCCTTATTGCCAAATTCAGACTTAAATTGAAGAAAGTAGGGAAAACCACTAGACCATTCAGGTGTGACCTAAATCAAATCCCTTACAATTATACAGTGAAAGTGAGAAATAGATTCAAGGGATTCGATCTGCTAGACAGAGTGCCTGAAGATTTATGGATGGAGGTTCATGACATTGTACAGCAGGCAGGGATCAAGACCATCCCCAAGAAAAAGAAATGCAAAACGGCAAAATGGTTGTCTGAGAAGGCCTTACAAATAGCTGAGAAAAGAAAAGAAGTGAAAGCCAAAGGAGAAAAGGAAAGATATACCCATTTGAATGCAAAGTTCTAAAGAATAGCAAGGAAAGACAAGAAAGCCTTCCTCAATGTAAAGAAATAGAGGAAAACAATAGTATGGGAAAGACTAGAGATCTCTTCAAAAAAAATTAGAGATACCAAGGGAACATGTCATGCAAAGATGGGCAAAATAAAGGACAGAAATGGTCTGGATCTAACAGAAGCAGAAGCTATTAAGAAGAGGTGGCAAGAATACACAGAAGAACTGTACAAAAAAGATCTTCATAACCCAGATAATCATGATGGTGTGATCACTCACCTAGAGCCAGACATCCTGGAATGTGAAGTCAAGTGGGCCTTAGGAAGCATCACTACGAACAAAGCTAGTGGAGGTTATAGAATTCCAGTTGAACCATTTCAAACCCGAAAAGATGATGCTGTGAAAGTGCTGCACTCAATATGCCAGCAAATTTGGAAAATTCAGCAGTGGCCACAGGACTGGAAAAGGTCCATTTTCATTCCAATCCCAAAGAAAGGCAATGCCAAAAACTGCTCAAACTACCCCCACAGTTTCACTCATTTCATATGCTAGTAAAGTAATGCTCAAAATTCTGCAAGCCAGGCTTCAATAGTATGTGAAACATGAACTTCCAGGTGTTCAAGCTGGTTTTAGAAAAGGCAGAGGAACCAGAGATCAAATTGCCAACATCCGTTGAATCTTTGAAAAAGCAAGAGAATTCCAGAAAAACATCTACTTCCACTTTATTGACTATGCCAAAGCCTTTGTGTGGATCACAATAAACCGTGGGAAATTCTTCAAGAGATGGGAATACCAGACCACCTGACCTGCCTCCTGAGAAATCTGTATGCAGGTCAGGAAGTAATAGCTAGAACTAGACATGGAACAACAGACTGGTTCCAAATCGGGAAAGAAGTACGTCAAGGCTGCATATTGTCACCCTGCTTATTTAACCTATATGCAGAGTACATCATGTGAAATGCTGGACTGGATGAAGCACAAGCTGGAATCAAGATTGCTGGGAGAAATATCAATAACCTCAGATATGCAGATGACACCACCAGATGGCAGAAAGTGAAGAAGAACTAAAGAGCCTCTTGATGAAAGTGAAAGAGGAGAGTGAAAAAGTTGGCTTAAAACTCAACATTCAGAAAACTAAGATCATGGCATCTGGTCCCATCACTTCATGGCAAATAGATGGGGAAACAATGGAAACAGTGACAGACTTTATTTTTTGGGGCTCCAAAATCACTGCAGATGGTGACTGCAGCCATGGAATTAAAAGATGCTTGCTTCTTGGAAGGAAAGTTATGACCAACCTAGACAGCATATTAAAAAGCAGAGACACTACTTTGCCAACAAAGGTCCGTCTAGTCAAGGTTATGGTTTTTCCAGTAGTCATGTATGGATGTGAGAGTTGGACTATAAAGAAAGCTGAGTGCCGAATAATTGATGCTTTCAAACTGTGGTGTTGGAGAAGACTCTTGAGAGTCCCTTGGACAGCAAGGAGATCCAATCAGTCCATCCTAAGGGAAATCAGTCCTGAATATTCATTGGAAGGACTGATGCTGAAACTGAAACTCCAATACTTTGGCCACCTGATGCAAAGAACTGATTCATTTGAAAAGACCCTGATGCTGGGAAAGATTGAAGATGGGAGGAGAAGGGGACGACAGAGGATGAGATGGTTGGATGGCATCACTGACTCAATGGACATGAGTTTAAGTAAACCCCAGGAGTTGGTGATGGACAGGGAGGCCTGGTGTGCTGCAGTCCATGGGGTTGCAAAGAGTCAGACATGAATGAACTGAACTGAACTTTAGTATTAGAAGAAAACCAAAGTCAAGGAAGAGAATATGGGAATTGAGGAAACATGGACTATTTTGAAGCCAGGCAACAGAATCCCTCCAAAAGACATGCATACAAAGATAATAGATCTGTCATATATTTCAAATTCACCAGACTATATTAAATGTACTTGCATAAACACAATATACTTACTCATAAAAATATTTAACACATATACACTATATGTAAAAATTGATTGAGCCCCTAGTACTAGATCTATAATAGGCACTTCATAAATATTTCAACTATGTCAATATAAATATACTTACTGTCATAGCTGTAAACTGTGGCTATTAAACTAAGATGAACTGCTGCTAATTTTCATCATGATGAAGATGGAGTGCTATTCATCTTCATCTAGTTAGAAATGGCCCACCAGCTTCAGAAGACTCCAAAGGAACCTATAACCTAGAGTCACAAGCATAACCAAGTGTGACCTAATCAGCACAAACTGATTCCTCTGTAACATACACCAGCAACTATTTAATTCTAAAAATCCTGCTTCAGAGCCTTGGCACCATCTTCTGAGAAATCTCTGTGCTATGAGAGTGAAAAGCAGAGGAAGAAGTGAATGAACAGGCTAAAGAGCAAAAAGAAGAAAGATGAGGCAGAGGTCCAAGTAAACTTGTACACCCATGGAAACCACAGGAGCATAGGCCAGGGATGCTGGTACAGAATGCTGGACTGCATGCCTACTGTGTATAACTTGTCTCTTTGAATGTAGAACATCCATGGCCATTCGGATTGCCTTGACCACCTTTGAAAGCCCACCTTGCTCATAACAAAGTGGTTCCTTCTGGTCCTTAACTCTGGACCTGTGACATTCTGGAATAGTTCTGTTAATAGTTCTGTTCTGTTGCAGCTGAATGTAATGTGTGTTCAATAGATCATCTTTTTTGCTGTCTTAGCTGAAGGGGAAAAAAATCCTGCTCCTGAAACTCAAGTAAAGACAATTGCTTTGTTACAGGCAAGCTCTGTTCTCTAAGAAAGGTGGTCTTTATGGAATAGAGGAACAAGGATTTGTCTAAGAATCAGAAGACCTGCTTTCCAGGCCCAGCTCTGTAACCCACAAGCTGAGGCCACTTGTTTCAGTCCCTTCTATCCAGATCTTTACTACTTAGTCTGTATACTGCACAGTTGAATTTAATAGTCCATAAGATTCCTTCAAGTTATGTGTGAATTCATTTATTTTTTGCATTTACTTCAACCGTGTCAAATCAAGAGAGTTAATAAAATTAAAAAGTAGGACTAAAGGGCAAAAGGAAAATGAAAATATGCTAACAACCAGGTTGACATAATTGGCAATTACATTTATATTTGACTCTGAGCAATCAGGATAAAATGACAAATGTAAGTTTCACAACTTTCATTTTTAGAAAGGGAGAAACTTTCCTTCTTAAGGTATAATCTTCTATAGTTACAGTCTTTGCCCTAGTTGAGAAGATAAACTGTGACCCTAGAGTTATAGGATCACCCCCTAAGCAAGAACCCAACTCCACCCCCACCCCCGTATATTCTTCTAGGTACAGACGAAACATTCAAAAGACACCATTTTTCATAAGCAGTGAAATGTCCCGGCGAGGTCACTGAGTATCACACAATTGAGGAAATCAGAACCCAGAGAAATTAAATAATATTTCAGAGGCCACCCAGCTAGCTATGAACAGCAGAGAGATGAAACACTCAAGAGCCCCTGACCTGAGGTCAGCGCCTGGTTTTAGGTAACACACCCCCGACAGCGGTGGGGCCGCCCAGGTGCACGTGCGCGGAGCTGAAGGTCCAGGGAATTTGACACGAGCTGTGGGAAGCACAAGAGAAGTGAAAGGCAGGGAGCGCTGGGGTCTCCTGGAGGTGTGTGCGGATCCCTGTCACTCCATCCCATTACTTTCAGCACAGCTCAGTTTTAACCTGAATTAAGTGTGAATTTGCTTCCTCTTCGGCGCAGCACACTTTCCCGGGTGCGGCACCCAAGCGGCGGAAGCGTCAGTGCGTCTGCAAAGTGATCCCGGGTGCTGTCAGAGACTCGGATTGGAGATCACCGCAGGCTGGGGAACCACTTGCCTCCAGTGGAGAGAGGGGTGCCTCCCACGAAGCTCAGACACAATCCAGGCCTGTCGACTCCCCGCTTCAGGCATCCTTTCATCCCGAGGCTGTGACTCCAGGGACTAAGGTCACCAAAACACTGCTCATAAGGAACACCTATTAAGAATAAAATTTGACAGCAATTTGTAGGACTGTTTCCCTCATTTCCTGGTCTCAGGGAAGAGTCCTGAGGCTCCTGAGTGAATTAGTTTTCTCTGGTGGGGATAAAGTCTGAGAAATAGCAATGAAGACAGCTTCCAGAGAAAATCTGCTATTCAGACGACCATCCTTAAGAGCTTTTTTTTTTTTTTTTTTTCAAAATAACTTGCCCATCAGTGCTTCCAGCCCTAATTCAAGTCTTTCCCCCCCTTAGCCAGCAGGGGCAATACTTCCAATAAGCATCCAAAAATCATTTTACTTCTACTGTATCTGTGAAGTGATGAAGTGAAAGTCACTCAGTTTTGTCCAACTCTTTGTGACCCCATGGACTATACAGTCCATGCAATTTTCCAGGCCAGAATACTAGAGTGGGTAGCCATTCCCTTCTTCAGGGGATCTTCCCAACCCAGGATCAAACCCAGGTCTCCTGTATTGCAGGCAGATTCTTTACCAGCTGAGCCACAAGGGAACAGGGTCTTAAACAGGAAAGGAACCTTAAGAAACATACGTGGCCACTAGAATAGCAAAACAACTATGCTGCAACTGGTTAGTGGAAACTGTAATAGGCCTTGGCTCTTCAAGTTTAACTGGGGCTTTTTCCTTTCGTTCATCTTTTTTCAACAAACATTCATCGCACGCCTGCAAAGGCAAAAGGAAACACAACCATGCCCTGACTCTGAAACTTCTGTTTCAGAAATGACACACATCCTTTCTGCTCACATTTCTTGTGACAAATTGACCATGACCAATTTCAATGGTCAGAGATATATTATCTTCCCAAGGAAAGGGCATCAAATTTGTGAACAATAAGACAGTCCTTCACAAGATCCTGAGATCCAGGACAAGGCTTGATTTCACCCAGACTAGTTAAGGAGCTGGGACCTCAAGAGATAAATCATCCATTAAAAGGGAGGCCACAACAGCTCTTCATTTCTCAACCCAAACTAGAGACACTCTGAAGACATGGACACCAATGAAGAGCACAGGGAAGAAGAGTCCTGTGGAAGCTCTTTGGGTAGAAGAACGATTTTTTCATTCCTGGGAATTTAAGGACAAATATATACATGAGCCCCTGACACACAACCTGAAATTTTCCATGTATACACAAATATTCAACCAGGTGGGTATAAAGTTGTGAGGATGAAACACAGCACCATGATGGTGTCTACTGTTGCCCTTCTCCAATATTCTAGACCCTGGAGCCAGAATGATCTTTTTAAAATAGAAATCTGGTTGTATTTGCCCACTCCTTCATCCACCTTCCCATGCACAACTTTCCACTAGTCAACATATATCCATAGCTTCTTCGTAGTTTTAGTCTAAAGATTAAAATCCTAACTAAGGGTTCCCTGTTCTCTCTGTCCAGGCACACTGGCCTTCTTTTCGTTCTTCAGGATAACCATGCTTCTTCTATCCATGGAGCCATTCCATATACTCCTTCCACTTACTGGAATGCTTTTCCCTCCCTTTTTCATTCAGGAAATTTCTACTTTCTTTAGATCTTGGCTTACTGCCGTTCTCTTCTGAAAGTCTTCCTTGGTCTCCCTAATCAAGTCAATCTCCCTAGATTACTTATACAACAAATATTTTTTAGTATATACTAAGTGCTAGGCACTATCCTACTTACTGGGAACATAAAGAAAAAGCATCAGTGTAACATCAGGGACAATGAACAAAAATATAAACCTTGTATGGGTATGATAAGTGTAAGAACCACAAATAAATACAGTAAAAGGCAAAAGAAGAGCACTATCTTAGATGAGGTGGTCAGGGAATACCCTTCTAAAGAGGAGAAAATTAACTGAGCCCTAAATGAAGCAAAGGATCAGGCACTGCTTTCTGGGATAAAGAAATCCCAGGTGGAGGGGACCATCACTGAGAACGTCCTAAAAGTAGCACATCAGAGAAACAGCCACAGGTCTGTGATTTATTTCCATGCTCTGTATCTTATCTTAGCACTTATCTTAGTTGTTATTAAAAACATTCATTTGTTTCATCTGCTCACTGGTCTTCAAGACTGTTAGTTCTAATGACATAAGACAGGAACTAAGTCCATTTTTTGCTCACCATTGAACACTGAATCTCCTATGTCTTGCCTGCTGCCCAGCACACAGAAGATCTTTGATAAACATCTGTAGAACTAATGAAGAACTAATGATGAACAGAATGAAGTGAGTCAGAAAAACAAATATCATATATTAATGAACATATGTGGAATCCAGAAAAATAGTACAAATGAACCTATTTGTGAAGCAGAAGTAGAGACACAGATGTAGAGAACAAACATATGGACACCAAGGGGGGAAAGAAAGGTGATAAATTGGGAGATTGGGATTGACATATATATACTACTCTGTATAAAATAGATAACTAATGAGAACTTAATGTACAGCACAGGAGGAAAAAAAAAAGGTTCAAGCTGTTTGTAGAACATATATTAAGTTAACCTTAAAAATCCATTCCAATGTACAGTAGGTGCAGACAAATACTATTTGATTCCACTTAAACGAGGTACTTAGAATCGTCAAATTCATAGAATCAGAAAGCACATGGGTAGATACCAGGGGCTGAAGCCTGAGGCAGGGGATGGGGAGTTAGTGTTTAATGGGGACAGAGTTTCAGCTTAGGAAGGTGAAAAATTCTGGAGACGGATGATGGCGAGAGTTGCAGAACCACATGAATGTACTTAGTGCTGCTGAACTGAACAGTTAAATATGGTTAAAATAGTATGCTTTATATTATGTGACTTTTACCACAATAAAAAATAAAAAGAAGTGATGGCGAAATGAATAAATGATGAAGCAGATCCCTACATGAACACAGAGTAGGTGTTGCTTGTATCCCACCCATATACCCTCAGGACTCACTATGAACGCCAAGAGCTATTCACTCTGCCATTTCTGCCTATGGACATTTTTTCTCATTCAGATAGCAGGTTTGGCCAATGAGTTTCAGAGAGTTAATCTCCCCAGAAACATCCCCATCTACCAACACTACAAGGCAGGGGGGGGGGGTGGGTAGGGGGAGGCGCTTTTCCCTCAACTGTTGAGAGGAATAAGTCTTGGGCAGTGGCTCTCAACCCTGGGCAACCTTGGCCCCTGGGGGCACTGGCAATGTCTGGAGACCTTTTGGGTTGTCACGATCCTGGAAGGGAGTGGGGGTAGAGAGAACAGGAAGATGCTATTACCATCCAATGGGTAGAAGCCAGGGATGCAGCTTAAATATCTGACACCGCATCCCCTACAACAAAAAGTGATCCAGCCCCAAATGTCAACAGTGCTGAGGTGCAAAGCCCGCTCTAAGGGATATTTAATATATTCTACATGGTCTCCCAGAGAGCTGAGCTCCCGTTACCCACAGTGGTAGCTGGTTTGATCACACACCGTTTACTGGCTTTCTTCCCTTCTCTGTCTCACTTCCTGATCCCCTAGTGGTGTTTCCCAGAATCACCTCCTGAGCCAACTGTGTGTATGTTAAGTCACTTCAGTTGTGTCCAACTCTGAGAGCACACACTATGGACTGTAGACTGCCAGGCTCCTCTGTCTAAGCCAACTACTTGCCCTCAAATCATTGTTTTAGGTTTAGCTTCTGACCAAACCCCAAATCTTGAAATACTCAAACCTTGTGTTTCTCAGCAACCAGTCTCTCCCACTCTTTGGCTATGTAATAAGCCATGGAGCCAGCCTAGAAAGCCCCAAAGAATAAGCAAATGACATTGGCCTCTGAAAATGGCAGCAGCTGCACTGAAGTTCTTTGTTTTGTTTTTAACTTTAGTTTATTTATTTATTTGGCTGCACTGGGTCTTCACTGCTTCCAGAGGGCTTTCTCTAGTGTTGGCAAGCAGAGGCTTCTCGTTGCAGTGGCTTCTCTTGTTTTGGAGCATGGGCTCTAGGCAATGGGCTTCAGTGGTTGTGGCACACAAGCTGAGATGCCCTGCGGCACATGGGATCCTCCCACATCAGGGATGGATGGAACCCGTGTCCCCTGCATTGGCAGGTGAATTCTTAACCATTGGGCCACCAGGGTAGTACCAGGGCTGTTGCTCTTCAGGAAAGGCTGTGCCACTTGATAAAGTGTCTGGTTTGGGAAAGATATTCTTTTCCCATGGGTATCCGTGGACAGTCACTCTGTGTAGATAGTTTTTTGGCATAGGACCACAGAAGGAGAAAGACAGGCTAGAGCAGAAAATCAAATTCCTGGTTTGAATCCTACTTCTGTTGCTAATTGGATCACTTTCCTGGCCAGATCGCTAACTTGTCTTATATCCAGTTTGTCCTCAAAATGAGTTTGCTGGGAGGGATGATCAGTGAGGATTCTTTGAGCCCTGCTGCTACTGCTAAGTTGCTTCAGTCGTGTCCAAATCTGTGCGACCCCATAGACAGCAGCCCACCAGGCTCTGCCGTCCCTGGGATTCTCCAGGCAAGAACACTGGAGTGGGTTGCCATGTCCTTCTCCAATGCATGAAAGTGAAAAGTGAAAATGAAGTCGCTCAGTCGTGTCCAACTCTTCGCAACCCCATGGACTGCAGCCTACCAGGCTCCTGCACCCATGGGATTTTCCAGGCAAGAGTACTGGAGTGGGTTGCCATTGCCTTCTCCTCTTTGAGCCCTAGTATTCTACTATTGCAAAGAGAATCACTTACCTTCCATGCCCCTTCACCATGACCTGAGCCCTGTCTGCTCTGCCCAGGGACCTCATCCCTTTTCGCCCAACCATACTCTCCCAGGGCAGACCTCCCTTCCCTTCTTCTCTTCTATTAACCCTGATCTCATCCACAAACACAGCTCAGTTCAGCTCTTAAAAATCAGCATACCTCTGAGCTTCGTTTCCTAGCACAAAGGAAACCAAGCACAAAGACATTTGCTCACCTTCTCAAGGTTGCAAAAATTGCAAAACTCAACTCCAAGTCCATGACTCCACCTCCACCCCACCCTCACTTGAACAACTGGACAAGCACGCCTATGCACACGCTAATTATATATTGGGTATGGGGTTTCAAGTGCAAAGGAAAAAAAATTTAAACCCTTTCTCCTACTTAATAGAAATATTTAGGGGACAGGATATTTTGATTGAGAATTGCCAAGCATGTGCTGTATAGATGATCAATTTTTGAAGAATTAGAAAAAAAAAAAAACCCAGTCTTTGAAACCCATACTGTAGATAAGAATATGTTTTCTTAATGGTTATAAATGTGTTTCAAGAATGACAAAAATATTAAGAATGCCTGCCATTGGTTTGGCTCCATGTCATTTATAGTCTCAGTTTTCAAAAGGTTTGTATCATATTAGAAAGAGCCGGACATGTAATTTCAGTGAGGCCATAAGAAGAGGTCAAGGTTGTAGAATGTGGGAAAGGAATTATTGTGTCTTTTCCTGATGAGAAAGTAAGCATGGTTTTCAGCCTCTTATTTATTTTTAACAAAACTAGTTATTTAATAAGTAGACAAATGGTTTTATAAAAAGACAAATGGTTTTGTAAAAAATTTCTAAATATTTTGTTACTAAAGTAACATACTCATTTAGAAATATTTGATTTATAAAAATGTACAGAAAACAAAATGCATGAAATTAAAATTGGCTACAGTTTCACACCTAGAGATCACCTTTGTTTATATATTCATGTATTTTTTTTCCAATTGTTTAGACATTTTTACCAAAATTTGAGACAACTATTATCTAATACACATACAATTCCTGTATCTTGCCTTTTTCACTTCTCACTGTGTCATGAGCATTTAATCAAAGATTCCAATATGCTTAATCATTGCATAATAGTTCATTTACCAGTCAACAAAAATTTATTTCACTGAGCCTTTATTGCTAATGCTTAGATTGAATCCAATTTTCCAATTTCTCAACTTGTATGGAAGTCTCTCTGAATCTGATAGATTCCAAGAATCAAACTCACTGGGTCAAAAGAAATAAACATTGTTAAGGTTTAGAAAAGCTTTAAAAGCAATTAAAGCCAGGAATTTATTAGCATCTTTCTCATTCTTCATCATTAATTTGCTGAGCACAGATGAATCTAACCCCAGCCTGATGCACAGATCTGACTAGGATTTTTCCTCATGTTCTCTTTGTACAGCGTATCTCTAGGAAAAGTTCAGCATCAACATTGTTAGAGAAAGGGGATTCTTAGGCTACTGCTGATTTCTATTTCTTGATCTGGGTGGGAGTTACATAGTTGTATTCAGTTTGTAAAAATTCACTGAGCTCTACACTTGAACAGTTTGTGTACTTTAATGTATATGTGTTATACTTCAACAGAAAGTATGCTTAGAAAAATATTTTTAAGGCTTCTTGGAGTCATTGGCTATAAATTTCCTCAATAAAGTCTTTAATAGCCAGGAAATTCTTGTGATCTTGGGAACAAAATAGTGTGTGTATTTGAAAACCATTAGGTATTTTTTTAGATATAAAGAATTACCACTATTATCACCTGGGTGAAGTCATTCAATGATAATATGTGAATGAGGCAATACTCTCAGAGGGCATTTTTAGTTTATAATAAATTTAGTAACTCTGGAATTGGTAAGTTGGTACATAGGGTGACCAGACTTTTGAAGAGAAGGGTTCTTTCTTGTCCACACCTCCTCTGGCTTGCTCTCCCAAAGAATAAGGTACATGTCACTGGGCTACTCAAAACTCCAGTTTCAGTATCTAGTATTCTAAATTCAAGATTATCCTGGGCACATCCTCTGGCAACATCATCAATATCTGGAGTCAGTTTTTCACCTATAAAAAGATGAACAAAACCAATACCGATGGTTGGCAGGGTTGTCCACAACACAAGGACGCCTGGCTAAGGTGCCTGGCAGGGCGTGACTTTCAGAGCTCACCATGCCTCCTGGCCAGGGGCTACACCCACTCAGAAGTAGCGAGAGCCTTTTTCTAACTTAGACAAAGATGCCAAAGGGGCTCCGCAGAGGTTTTTGTCTCTGAAAACCCTCACCTTAACATTCTATGATTTAGGTCCATGAATCTATGCTGCCACCTGGCACCCTCCATTTCCCTCACTTTCAGGCCAGGCCCTGTGGATGGCCTACATTCATCCTCCATGAAACACAGTCTGTATTATGTAGGACAGACGTCACAACCATACAACATGAGTTTGACCTTAGTCTTAAGACAAGTCCTGTCATCCCTCTACTCTGAACATGATCCCCAAATACCCCTGGGCTCTGCCTGGACATCTGTGATGGCTAATTTGATATGTCAACTTGGCTAAGCTATAGTGCCCAACTGTTTGGTCAAACACTAACTAACCTAGATATTGCTATGGAGGTACTTTTAAAATGTGATTAACATTTACAATCAGTAGACTCTATGTAAAGCAGATTGCCCTCTATAATGTGGGTGAGCCTCATCCAATTAGTTGAAGGACTCAAGAGAAAAGACAGTTTTCCTGAAGAAGAAATTCTGACTCCAGACTATAATATGGAAATTCTGCCTGAGTTTCTAGCCTGCTGGCCTCCCTGTGGACTTCAGACTTGTGAGCCACTGCGATCTCATGATTGATAAATAAGTAAACCAATACATTAATAAATCTCTCTCACATACACACACAGATATATATCAATAGGACACACGTGTATCCTATCAATTTTCTTCTCTGGAGAACACCGAGTAATAAACACAACATCCAGAACTGCAGCCTCTCCAGTGGAGCAAGGCCCACTGAGAAACCTCCACATTCTCAGGAGATCTCTCATTGGAAGAATGGCCAGGAGCACAGTGCTTCACGGCAATCCAAAAAAGCAGGAACCTACAAGTGCAGAAGTCTCATTTCAACACTCATTTTAGAGGCCTTTGCAAAGCTTCTAATAACAAATACAATCTCAGAGTAGACTGTTGTAAAAAAATATCTAAGCAGAAAGGGTAAAAGGCTTTGGGGGTTGGTATCATAAAGTGATTTCATGACCATTTTTAATCCTTTAGAAAGTGCTTTTACATGTATGCTCTCACTTAATCTGGCAGTACATCTCGGGAATAAAGTCATGAACTCAAATCTCATTAAATTCTCATCATTTGAGATAAATGGAATAAAACATCAGGAGAAAAAGACTGTGTTCTGCCATTGGTGCCCATATGATTTCATAGGGGTTTCTCTAGATCCCTGGGAAGCATGCCTTTTAAAAGCAAAGGAAGTATCCAAAAACAGTTCAAATAAGAACTATTTTTATGATTTTTTATGAGCAGGCCCAGAGTATGAAATGGCATGTAAGGTCTAAAAAGAGAGAAAGAGAGAGAGAGAGAGAAATCTATTTAGGGATTATAATCAATCATTTCCTCCCCTCCCTGCCCTTCTTAATCTTTCTGGCAGATTAATCTGAAGAACTCTGCCCAACCATCTCATTTCCTGCGTGCACACACCCTGTAGACACATACAAGCAGATCATTATCACTCTGGGAGTGATCATGGACCAAATGTTATTTTCACCTTCTCCAGCTTCACACTGTCTCATTCTGAAGACTCTGGCTATCAGTCTGTCCTTCACATCTTGGTGATATTTTTAGCACCATTTCCCTTCAGATCTGTCTTTGTCCTGTCAGAATTCCCCTGGCAAGGAGATAGTTGCCTTCTAACTTTTTCTACCTTCAGCAGTTAAAGTTCACTCAGAGGAAAAATTCTTAAGTCTTGTAGAATAGCCTAGGTTATCTGCTATGCCTGGCAGTGAGAAGGATGAAGGAGAAAGAGGAAGGTGAGGAAGAAGAGACAGGGGCAGTAAAGAAGGCAAGATTCCCTACAAGTTTCTTGCAGGCAGTGTCTGAGCCTCGCTCCTCTTTGAATCTTTGCCTCTTAACATCACGCCTAGCACATAAAAAGTGTTTATTCAATGCTTGGGAAATCATGTAATATAAAGAAAATTAACAAAATGAAAAAGAATGAAGTCTGCAGGAAGAGAGAGAAAGAATTAACTTATTTCTGGTAATATGAGGAGACAGTAAATAGAGCAGTTTCTAGAGTCAGAATGATTGACTTGAATTTCAATTCTGAAACTCACTAGCTGTGTACCTTGGGTAAGTGTGTTAAGTTTGTAAGCCTCAATCTCCTCATCTGTAAAATGAGTCTATAGCACTTGCCTCATTGGGTTGTTCAAGGATTAAATGTAGTCATACGTGTAAAGAACACTCCAAAAATGATAATTACTATAATTTTTTTTCATCACCACCATCATCATGGCATCTCCTAAAGTCCTTGTTACCTACTGATCTTGAAACTAGTTCTCTTCTAGAAATACCTTGATTTGGTAACCAGTCAAAAATTAAGAAGTCTGTATGTTGGTTTTGTGGATACTCACTGGCTATTACTCAGAAGGAAATTTACCATATTAATTTCATGTTCTGGCAGTGCTTTAGGATATAGTGAAGAACATTAAAAACTTCTACTGAATTTTCATATTTTAGTCAAATTAATTTAACATTTTTCCTGAATGTTCAAGGCATAACCTAGAAGTGACTGAATCTTTCATCACAGTACTAATCAGATTACAGTGAATTTTACTCCCTGGGTTTACAAGGGAATGTTTCCTTACATCTCAGAATGCTTCCAAGAGCCAAACCCGCACAAGCTTGGCAGGGACCCAGGGCTCACCGGCACTCACTCACCTGACAAGCAGTCACACCTCATCTGCAATGAGGAGGAATTCCCTTTTTGATGACAGATGCACCTCAGGGGCACACCTGCCAGGCAGGGCACTGTCTCATGACCACCCAGGGGAACTGACCCAACAAGCTTTCCCAACCAGCAGAAAAACACTTATCGATCTCAGCCTATTCATTCACATCCTCAAGGAGATGAATGCAGCGAGATCCTTTCTATGAAAGACCAGAAGTGAGAAAGGCCAGAGGAGGTATCAGACTGTCTTAATTCCATGTCCATCCATTGTTTTGTGTTTTAATTCTACTCACCCACTCAAAGATAAAATATGTATTTGAAAAAGAAAAAAAAAAAAAAGACTGGTGCTGAATCACCATCTACTCATACAAGTGTTTTACAAAATTACTACCCTGGGGTTATAACTTTTTATAGGTCTTTGGCCCTCCTCTTCCCTCTCCTGTCCCAAGAAGCTAGTCTAATCTTATAACCTTTCACCCAGATCAGAATCGTGGCCTGATGATCAAGATCTTTTCTAAGTGAAAGAAAAAAATAATGACCATCTGTGTCATGGTACACAAGGTTTACAGATTGCAGAAAACACATTGCTGCCAGTGTTTGATTGTAATAAATCTTTCTCCAACTCTGGGATACTCATCATTGCTACAGTCTTTCTTTGAGACTCTAGGAATGAAGCTCTGAATGACAGCAGCTCATCTCAGTTGTACATAATTATAATGACAGTATTTCTATTTGACAAGTTAAATTCACATGCAAGGAAACCTACATCCATTTACAAGAGCGGGGGAAAAAAAAAAAAAAACCTGCTACCCAATAAAGAGTAGCATAACAAGAGAGAATTTTCCTTTGACACAGACTGACAAGGAAGGAGCTTAAAGAGGAAGTCACAGACTCTGAGGATATCTGGCTCACCTGAGGCTGAGGTTTGGTCAGTCAACCTGGAATTCACTAGATATGAATTCCTCAAAAAGACCCATCTTTCCCAGTGCTGGATAAGCTCAGATCCTGAGTCACAGCTTGAAGGATGTTCTTAGACTGTTGGGGCTGTTGTAACAGAAATAACATAAACTGGGCAGCTCAAACAACAGACACTTATTTCTCACAGTTCTGGAGGTGAGGAAGTTCAAGATCACAGCATCTGCCGACTTGATGTTTGGTGAGAAACTACATCCTGGTTCATCGAGCACCATCTTCTTGCTGTGTCCTCTGTGGCAGAATGGCCAGAGTTCTCTAGGAACCCTTCTAAAGGACACTAATCCCATTCATGAGGACTCCACCCTCATGACCTAATCACCTTCCAAGACCCCATCTGCAAACATCATCACCTGAGGGATTGGGCTTCAACATATGAAGTTGAGGGAACCAAACATTTAGTCCATTGCAGAAACTGAGTTCCCCAGGCCTGCCAGTGCTGAATGAACTTGAGCAGCTTACTAAAACTTGCTGCTGCCTGTTCTATCCAGCTGTGAAATAGGTAAACTACCTACTTCACAGCGCTGTTAGGGGAACAAATGATTTCATATGTGAGGGCATCTTTTAAACTAACAACATTGAGCTAGAGCAATTAGGAAAGACATCATAGCCAAGGATGCTCCAGAGACTTAAAAAGGAGCAGGGTCTCAACAGGTAAAAAAAAAAAGGGTGGGGGGGACGTCGTGATGTAATAAATATGGCAGCAGCAAAGACGATACAGGTTCAAGGGGTTAAATAGACTAATGGGAGCCCAGCAGAATGTTGGAGTCCTGTGAAACAGGACTGCTCTTTGGATGTCCACAGGGATCTTGGGATTAATATCTTACATAGTAGTATTTTGCATAAAAGTGTGATGAAATTTTAAAACAGGGATTCCCTGGTGGTGCAGCTGTTAAGAGTCCACCTTGTAATGCAGGGGATGTGGGTTCAATCCCTGGTCAGCGAACTAAGATCCGACATGCTACAAAACAACTAAGCCCACGCACCACAGTACTGAGCCCATGTGCCACAACTAGAGAGTCCATGCACTTCAACTAGAGATCCCACAAGACACAGTGAAGATCCTGCATGTGGCAACTAAGACCCAACACAGCCAAAAAATAAATAGAAATATTTTTTAGAAAAATCTTAAACCACACGGAATGGTAGTTCTCCATAAGACCTGCGTGTTCCTGCCCAATTTTAGTGACAAGCCATCCCCAACCCATAACTCTGCAGCCTTTGATCAGTCCCTGAGTCATTAAACCAAAGGTTCTCAAAACATGGACCTCAGCCAGCAGCACCAACAGCACCTGTCATGGAATTGGCAGAATGCATGCATGCGTACTCAGTCACTTCATGGCCCTCAAAGATGTCCCTGTCCTTATCCTTGGGACCTGTGAACATACCACTTTCACAGGTAGGAAAAATTACATTTGGAGATGAGATTAAGGCTTCGAATCAGCTGGCTTTAAAATAAGATTACCCATTGGCTATCTACACATGGTAATGCAAGTTTCCACGTTACTCTCTCCATACATCTTATCTGACTCTGGGAACTCAAACAGGGGCTCTGTAACAACCTAGAGGGGTTTGATGCGGAAGGAGATGGGAGTGAGGTTCATGCAGGAGAGGACATATGTATACCCATGGCTGATTCATGTTGATGTTTGGCAGAAACCAACAAAATTTTGTAAAGTAATTATTCTTCAATTAAAAAAATAAATAAATTTTTTAAAAAGAAAAACAGAAAAAAAAAGATCACCCACTTGCTTACTTAGTATGAATAGAATGCTAGATTTCTAATTTAAAAAAAATAGATATTCAACAAGCAATAAAGGTTTACTGTATAGCACAGGGAACTATAGTCAATATCTTATAATAACCTATAATTGAAAATAATTTCAAAGATAACATATGTGTATACAGACAAGTGAATCACCTTGCTGTGTACCTGAAACATTATAAGTTAACTATGAAAGTAAAAGTTGTTCAGTTGTGTCAGACTTTTTGTGACCCCATGGACTATTCAGTCAATAAAATTCTCCAGGCAAGAATACTGGAGAGGGTAGCCTTTCCTTTCTCCAGGGGATCTTCCCAACCCAGGGATCAAACCTAGGTCTCCTGCCTCACAGGTGGATTCTTTACCAGCTGAGCCACAAGGGAACCCCTTCCCACAGGGGAAGGAAGTTAACTACATACCTCAATAAAAATATATATATATTAAGAAAAAATTAAATAAGATCACTGAAGTGAGTCCAATGCCATCACAAGGATCCTTATACAAGGGAAGAACCAGAGAGAACATTGTGAAAAAAATTCAGTTGCTGGCTTTGAAGATGGAAGGGGGCCATGGGGAGGGAAGGAATGCCAGGCAGCATCCGGAAGCTGAAAAGTACAAGGAAATGGATTCTCCCCGGAGCCGCCACACAACCCTCCCAACACCTTGTTGATTTTCTCCCAGTGAGACCCATTTTGGACTTCTGATCTCCAGAACGTTGAGATAACACATTAGTGTTGCTTTAAGCCCCTGAATTTGTGATAATTTGTTACAGTGGCATTAGAAAACTAATACAGCTGAAAAATTGCTAAAAAGGCAACTTCTTTGGCCACATTCCAGACCTATTGAATCAGAAAACCTGAGGGTGGGGCTCTGCAGTCTGTCTTTTCAACAAGCCCGGAGGTAATTCTGATGCACACAGAGGTTTGAGAACCACGCACCAGACTAAGCAAACACAATAATTTCCCCAAAGCAATCACACTCAGACACACATTCCCGTGAAAACTCAACACAGACAATTAATGACTTGATTAGCCATGATAAAATCTACCAGAGTCACATTCTGCCTTGACAAGCCTAGAATAGGAAACCCAACCAAATCATTGGTGATTCAGATTCCCTCCAGGCTCAGAGTCTTCATTTGGAATATCAGTGATGAATACGCCCTAGTCAATGGGAGTTCCATTTTTAATTCATTTCTGATGCCAAATAGACAGTTATTTGAGGTGGAGTCACTTGCCTCTATCTCACTAAACTTAAGTAATGGGATGGAGTGGGGAATGTGGGTAGATGAGGGTCCCAGGAAGAAGAGGCAGACTTAATTTCAGACTCTTAGACATGAAGGGATGAGGGTTCTCATAGACCATGAAGCTGGTTCTTCCATCTAGAGTGTAGGTCCCGCTCACCCCCTCCACCATTTCATTGCCAATCAAGAGGTCTGTCAACCTCAGCTTGAATATCTCCCTGATGAAGAACTCACTACCTTCCATGGAAAACTATTCCATTCTGCAAGCGTTCTAATGGTGAGACCTAAATTCCCCTCATCTGACAGCTGGTTTTCTTTGGACTTCATGCTTGATTTCATTCTGGCCTACATAGACTTCTTTGAAGTCTCAGGTATACACACTCACATTCGAGACTGAAATATGACTAGGTTGCAGCCTCCACTACCTACATTGGCTTGTTTTCTCAGTACTTTTAGCTTCTACTGACCTCAAAGGGAGGCATGTGTGTGAGCTGAGCAGGAGGTAGACGTGGGCCCTGTTAAAGACAAAGTGCTTTAAAAGCCTTTGATGAAAGGCATTATGGCTTGAAAGGGTTGTTTCTGAAATACTACACCTCCCTTTTAAGAACTCTTAAGATCTGAAGGGTGATACTCTCTCACCCCAGAAGAATTCAAGCATGAATTTTCTTAGAGCCACCAATTAAGAATCCAATTCCATCTCCCCCATTGCTCATTTCCAGTGAAATTACCTAGTTAGATCTTTATTTTCATTTTTTTAGGAACAAACTTAACCATGCTGAAAATATCTCAGAGTTAAATAACTATTAGATGGGACAAATTAAGATCTAAAAGCCCAATAGCTCTACTTAATACCCATAACTATAAATAAATAGAAAGAAAACCCCAAGTCATCTTTGTTGTTTAGTCACTCAGTCATATCTGACTCTTTGTGACCCTATGGACTGTAGTCGGCCAGGCTCCTCTGTCCATGGGATTCTCCAGGTAAGAATACTGGAGTGGGTTGCCATTTCCTTCTCCAGGGGATCTTCCCAACCCAGGGATTAAACCCACGTCTCCTGCATTGGCAAGAGGATTCTTTACCACTGAGCCACCAGGGAAGCCCAAGTCATCCTTACTTTACTTATTAATTATTAATCCTATTATTTTATGCATCTATTATATGCCAGTCACTAAGAGAGGTAACAGAACACGATGATGAGCTAGACAGACACTGTACCTGTCCTCCTGAGGCCTGGAGATCCATTTAAACATCAATTCATCTCTATTCACATGATCCTATGGCATTAAAGTTCCAGATATTTCTATCATTTATAAAATAATTCAGGGAAATGTGGTTGTTGGATTGGGATGTACCCATATCCTTGATTCAGATGGCTAAATGAAGGAAGCTAGAAACCCAAGATTAAATAGATCTTGGATTTTTCTGGAGGAAACCTGTTAAAAACATAAAAGAATCTCATCTTTGTCCATTGCCATATGGGTTTCTTTATGGAACCAACTGAACTAGGGTCCAAGTGAGACTTCTTTAACAGAATTCATTAGGTTTTTCTTTCTTACTCTGTCCCAAGGCTTATTCCACCCATACAGAATTCAAACTTGCTGGCCAGTGTCATTGGATATTGGCAATAATTCATGAGCCCATAGCAGTCCCTGTGACCCCTGCCAACCACTGGGGTTTAGCTCCCTTCGCTCCACTTAAAAAAAATAAAATGTATGAACTACCAACTGCTATCAAAGCAGTAGCCCTCACATCACTAATCCAAAGTGCAAGCAACATCTGTGGATCCTCCTACACTCCTGCAGATCTCTCTCCTGGGAGATCAGAAGATGCTTGATACATGTATGCATTCTTCTATAAAAACAGAAAAGCTGCTCTTCTGATTCAGGATAGCAGCTATGACAGAGACCCCAAAAAGCATCTTATGGAAGTCAGAGTTGTCCTCTTGGTCGTGAACTCAAAAAGTCAGATCAGAACCCAAAATAAACACAAAAACCAAAGCTCTTCCTTCCACAGTCAGTTCTATCAACCATAAACATGCAACCCTTCTAGATTTATATTTTTGGAAATTGCCTCAATTCTACAGTAGTAAGAAACAAAAGTGCATTATCCCCTATATGAAGTGGGACTTTCTTATATTATGCAAAGCTTACTTTTCAAAGATAAAGAGATGGAAAGAATACATGGAAGAGCTGTACAAAAAAGATCTTAATGAACCAGATAACTACAATGGTGTGGTCAGTCACCCAGAGCCAGACATTCTGGAGTGTGAAGTCAAGTAAATTGAGCCTTAGGAAGCACTGCTGTTAATAAGTGGAGGTGGAGATGATGGAATTCCACTAGAGCTATTCAAAACCCTAAAAGATGATCAAAGTGTTGCACTCAATATGTCAGCAAATCTGGAAGACCCAGCAGTGGCCACAGGACTGGAAAAGGTCAATCTTCCTTCCAATTCCCAAGAAGGGCAGTACTAAAGAATGTTCAAACCATTGGACAATTATACTCATCTCCTGTGCTAGCAAGGTCATGCTTAAAATCTTACATGCTAGGCTTCAGCATTATGTGAACCAAGAACTTTCCAGCATCCAAGCTGGGTTTAGAAAAGGCAGAGGAACCAGAGAGCAAATTGCCAACATTCACTGGATCATAGAGAAAGCAAGAGAATTCCAGAAAAACATCTACCTCCGTTTCATCAACTATGCTAAAGCCTTAGACTGTGGGGATCATAACAAACAGTGGAAAGCTCTTAAAAAGATGGGAATTCCAGACCATCATACCTGTCTCCTGAGAAACCTGTATGCAGCTCAAGAAGCAACAGTTAGAATCCTCTATGGAACAATTGATTGGTTCATGATTGAGAAAGGAGTACGACATGGCTGTCTGCTGTCACCTTGTTTATTTAACCTATACGCTGAGCACGTCATGAGAAATGTTGGGCTGGATGAGTTACAAGCTGGAATCAAGATAGGAGGGAGAAACAACAACCTCAAATACGGGAATGATTCCACCCTAATGGCAGAAAGTGAAGAGGAACTAAAGAACCTCTTGATGAGGATAAAAGAGTGGGAAAAAACTAAATATTAAAAAAACTAAGATCTGGCAAATAGAAGGGGAAAAGGTGGAAGTAGTGACAGATTTCCTCTTCTTGGGCTCTAAAATTGCTGCGGATGGTGACTGTACCCATAAAATCAGAAGATGACTGCTTCTTGGCAGGAAAGCTATGACAAACCTAGACAGGGTGTTGAAAAGCAGAGACATTACTCTGCTGACAAAGGTCTGTATAGTCAAGGCTATGGTCTCCCCAGTGGTCACGTATGGTTGTGAGAGCTAGACGGTAAAGAAGGCAGAATGCCAAAGAATTGATAACTTCAAACTGTGGTGCTGGAGAAGACTCCTGAGAGTGCCTTGGACAGCAAGGAGATCAAAGCAGTCAATCTTAAAGGAAATCAACCCTGAATACTCATTGGAACAACTGATGCTAAAACTGAAGCTCCAGTATTTTGGTCACCTGATGCGAATGACCGACTCATTGGAAAAGTCCCTGATGCCGGGAAGGATTGAGGGCAGAAGGAGAAGAGTGTGATAGAGGATGAGATGGTTGGATGGCATCACCAACGCAATGGACATGAACTTGAGCAAACTTCAGGAGACGGTGAGGGATAGGGAAGCCTGGCATGCTGCAGTCCATGGTGTCGCAAAGAGTCAGACACAACTAGGTGATTGAACAACAGCAACAACCTCTCAAAGACAACTTCTTTAGAAATTCAGGACATCTGCATCCTCTTTATTATTGAATCCTCTCAGACTTTACCTTTCGGGGCTGAATAATACTAACCTTTTCACTCTGTTTTCATAAAATCAGCTCCTGCCCCTCCCTACCCTATTTCATCTCTCCCACATATATTCATATTCACTCTCTCATATTCATGCTTATATCTTATCTATCTCCCCATAACCACTTTCCTCTGGAGGCATCCTTTCTTTCCTGTGGCACAGTGCCTGGGCTCAAAAGCAGCACATCTGCTGGGATGAAACCGTCTTTCTCTTCCATGATGCTATTTAGTTTCCAACACCCTTAAATGACAGTCAGAACAGGTTGACTTTTTGCAACCAGTGTCTTCATTGACTCACATGCCCTAGATTGTAACTGATAACCCAGAGTCTGTTATTCCACTTGAATAATTTATAGATTACTTCTCTACAAATTCAAGATCCTTATCTATTTTGAATAAGAAAATGGAGAAATGTTATGATTTTCATCATGTTATTCTTTGAGATGGCATCTAGGCTAGAAGAAACAATGGTTTATATGCTCACTAAAGCAAGATGTCATGCATGGGGATACACAGCAGCCCTGAGAGAAGACAGCATGTAGAGGGATCCACATGGAGAGGAAGCATCTTACCAGTCCCCTCATGGCCAGCCATGGTGGGGAGCACCTTAGCAGTGGGTGCTGTAGGCCCCATCAAGCCTTCAGATGATTCCAGCCCCCTCAGAATTTGAGACTTCCAGCTGAGATCACAGAAAACTTCATGGAGCGGAGATAAGCCACCCAGATGTGCCCTGTCTGAATTCCTGACCCACAGTAATTCTGAGATAATAAATGATAATTGTTGTTTTAAGATACTAGCATTTGGGGTAATTTTCTATACCACGATTGGTACTGTATCATGGTGTATGCTACTGCTAAGTCGCTTCAGTCGTGTCTGACTCTGTGCGACCCCATAGACGGCAGCCCACCAGGCTCCCCTGTCCCTGGGATTCTCCAGGCAATAATACTGGAGTGGGTTGCCATTGCCTTCTCCGGCAATTGTGTATGGGTACCCAAAAATAACTTTTCCTAAAAAGTAAATTTGTGTATATATATATATATATATATATATATATATATATATATATATTACAGTTCAATATAGTGGTTACCTCTGCAGGGGAGGCAAAAGAACAGGATAAGAGAAGAGGACACAAATAATTGCTAAGTAATTGGTAAACATCTGCCTATTGGCCAGATGGTATTTTTTTGTATGTTTGTTTTTTCCTTCAAGCATCAACATTTATTATTTTTTTAATTACAAAAGTTAAGGTAGAAAGTAGAAAAAAAGACAGTTTAGAAAACTATGGATATGCACAAAGGAAAAAAAATCACACATTATTTCACTTCCATGTGAAAGTGAGCTTTTTTCCTTTATATGTGCATAACTGTTTTTTTTCCTTTGTGTATGTATCTACTCACACACATTTTGTTTTTTTTAAAACTGAATCATAGTATACATATTCCTTTGTTATCTTATTTTTTTCCACTTCTTTTTAAAATTAATTTTTATTGGAGTATAGTTGGTTTACAATGTTGTATTGGTTTCTATTACACAGCAAAATGAATCAGCTAGACTTTTTTATTTTCTAATACTCAGATGCTCAGTCATGTCTGACTCTTTGTGACCCCATGGACTGCAGCCCACCAGGCTCCTCTGTCCATGAGATTCTCCTGGCAAGAATACTGGAGTGGGTTGCCATTTCCTTATCCAAGATGGTATGTTTTTAATAGGCAAATAGATGAATGGATGATTAGATAGATGAATGGATGAATAAGTAGATAAAGAGAAGAACTTGTGTGGTCCAATGATGAGAGTGTGTCATGAGCCAAAAATTGTGTTTAATCCAATTTAAACACCTAAGGTCCAATGATAAGAAAAAGAGAGAAGAGAAGAGCAAGGGGAAGAAAAGAAGGAAAGAATAAAGGGGGGCAGGGAGAAGAGAGTGAAGTTGTTAGTTCTCAGCTGGTAACATTTTAAAATGTTTCCACCCTTCACCCACCATGTCAATTCCTGAGCGTATATCCTAGAGCAGCAATTACAGAAGAGAAAAGGTACAATATTCACAGAAGCATTTTATAGACGCAAAATTTAGAAATATACCAAATATCCAGCAACTGTAATATGAATAAATCCATGGTGGTTATTCAGATGGTAAAACATTACACAACACTAAATACTAATAACTAACATCCTGGTTTAATCTCTACTCAACTTCAGCAACAAATATCTAGAGATAATAGACACAGCTTTCTGCAATGAGAAAAATGTTCTAGAGCATGAAGCTGGGCAAAAGAAGAAAGATGAGAAATGATTCCATTTCTATAATGTTAAACACAGACAAAAATAGATAATACATTGGTTAGAGATGCATACTGGGCATGCGTGCAAAGTCTCAGTCGTGTCCAACCCTTTGTGACCCTATGAACTGTAGCCCACCAGGCTCCTCTGTCCATGGGATTCTCCAGGCAAGAATACTGGACTGGGTTGCCATGCCCTCCTCCAGGGGATCTTCCTGACCCAGGGATCAAATCCTCATCTCTTTTATCTCCTGCATTGGCAGGCAGGTTCTTTATTTCTAACACCACCTGGGAAGCCCCTTAGAGATGCATCAGTTCAGTTCAGTTCAGTTCAGTTGCTCAGTCATGTCCGACTCTTTGCGACCCCATGAATTGCAGCATGCCAGGCCTCCCTGTCCATCACCAACTCCCGGAGTTCACTTAGACTCACGATGGTAGTAAAACTAGAGTGAAAAGTAAGCAAATACACAAGACTCAGACTGGTGACTGGGAGTGAGGGAGATTGAATAGGAGGAGCAGGGCACATATGAGAGACTCAACAGTATTGGAAATATCCTCATTCTTTCTGTATATATAAATATAAAAGCATTTTTAAACTTTATTATTAATACTCAGGACATTAGGAATTTCCAGATTTTTTTTTCAGTAGCATATGTAGAAACACTTTTGGTAACAAATACAGTAGTAAAAAACTGTGGAACAATTTGTGAATTTGCATATCATTCTTGTGCAGCAGCCATGCTAATCTTTTCTGTATTGTTTCAATTTTAGTATATATGCTGCTGAAGTGAGCACAAATATTCTCATTCTTAAGCAGGGTTGGGGAGAGATCCAAGATGTTCATATTTTTATTATTAAACTGTATGTAGATATTGTACAAACTTCTTCATATGTACCATGAATTTTAAAAATAAAGATACAGGTGCAACAAAACAGAGAATCAGTATCACATGAAAGGGCTTAAGCAGCAGAATTTCCACCCAGCACAGTGAACTCCTTGTCCTTTCAATGTCCCTAGAATCCGGTCTGCAAGAAACCTGAGCTACCCAGGTTTCATCTTTGCTCCTCAGAATATAACAAGAAAAAAAGTATGTTTATTAACTAGCTATCCCATAACTTTACAATACCAGCACCACATTTACATCTTCAGGCCAGAAGTTCTATATCTTAGCTTTGTGGGTTGTCAGATCAGCATTCAATATGAAATGGTGCAATGAACAGAGTATTGGACTGAGTATGAGAGGCCGTTGACTCTGGGGTCTGCTGAATCCCTCCCCAGCCTAGATGACTTTGACAAAATCAGTTCACCTCTCTACCGGGATGCTTCAGAAGAGCCGCTGGGGATAGCCAGAGCTGTTCCATTTATAAATGACTTTATGTTGGACTTCTTGGTTTGATCTCTTTTGAAGAAAAGGTTGCACTGCTTTAAAAAGAGAAAAAGTTCAAAAACCTCTAGACCAAATGATCCCTAAGTATTTTCTTGCTTTAACATTTTAGAACTCTTTGTGCTTTGTGAAAATCATATTGTGGACCTGGCATATTGTTAGAAGGATTGATCAAAAGGGTACTTACAACTAGATCACAAAGTTGGCCTCTTCTGGAGAAAGTCTATATATTTTTTTGCCAAGAGTAATGGAATATTCCAGAAGTTCTCTAGCAAGGCAACTCAGGCTCCCCTTCCTTGTTTCCCCCTCAGAGCCCATCTGACCCTTATTCTGTCTGGGGATCTGACAGCAAATCTAGCTGACTCATTGAATCACTATTAGAGAGAGATCGAGGGAGAGGGGCTGGACATGAGGGGAATCTTCTGCAAGAGGCAGAATTGCATAGGAACTTTCAGACAAGCTCCTGGGGACCCACAGCTGGCTTGTTTGTGCTTGTCCATCCTTCTGATGTCTTTAGCCCTCAGGCCCATCAGCCGTGCTGTCCTCAGGGTCTTCTTCTGTCCTCCACCCATTCTTCATGGGATTTTCTTACACTCTGCTTGGTCAAACATGTGTCCAATAGAACAATGGGTTCTGGATCAAACATTGCCATCTAAACCTCAGTCTTCCAGACTTGATGGATTTCAGGCACCTGCTACAGCTGCCTGCCTGGCACAACACCTTCTTTCCATCTCTGTACAAAGTCAACTTTGCCTGTGGCCACTCGGCTGGTAATACTCACCAGTGCCTGCCAGGACAGCATGGGGTATCTGTCCTCTGGCCAAGATGTCAATGTTATTGTCTTACTAACGGACTAGCCATTGAATCATCACCCCACTTTGGGGTGAATCCCACTTACAGCTTTACTTTCTGCTTCAACTTATTCTAATTTTCAAATAAAACACACCAGTTGCTGTTCTACACAATAACAAAAGGCAATAATGGGACTTCCCTGGTGGTCCAGTGGTTAAGAATCCACCTTCCAATGCAGGGGATGTGAATTCAATCCTTGGTTGGAAAACTAAGATCCCACATGCCACAGGGCAACTGGGCCTCTGCACCACAACTAGATAGAAGACATGCACCTTGAGAAGCCCATGTGCCGGAACAAAAGAACCCACATGCCGCAACAAGACCCGGTGTGTCTAAGTATTTTTTTAAGTTATTCGTTCTTATTTAAAAAAAAAAAAAACAGTAATTTTTAAAATATGAGCCTTGATAGTCTGTAAGTTCATCAAACTAATCATATTAATAGAAACTTCAGAGTCAATATCACAAAGATTTCTTCTAAGCACAGTTCTGATGTGCAATCATGATGCGTGCTCTGGAGAAATAAGGGCTGTCACTCCTCCTTGTCTTTCCCCCACCTTACTTCACTCCAGAGTTGCTGAAGTCCCAAGAGAACCACACAGCTACAACGTGTCAATTTCTAGGCATTCACATGTTGAGTGTGAATGGGAACATTCCAAATGTTGCCAGTAAAAATAATTAATATTCTCCTTGGAAGAGAAAGTCAACATAGAAAGATGCCTTAGCCAAAGCAGAAATCAGCTATATTCTCAAATCACAAAAATGATTTTGCTCAGTCTGCTCCTGTTGCAAAAAAAAGAAAAGCATCTTCATTTGTTTATAGGATCACTATGAAACACAACGGCTTCCCCCCACCCATGGTCTGGAAAGTAATTCTCCAAGGTTTTTATAAACACGCTGAATGGAGGAAGCTCAAACCGATCCTCTCTCTCTTGAAAGGAAATTACACGCAGGCCCCAAACTCCAGCACACATGAATTCCAGGTCCATAAATTCAAGATAATCTATCCCATTCTCAGTGGCTAGGTTTGGTGGTCCACAGGCATGTGCTCCAATCTGAAGGAGATGGCACTATCTCACTAGTAAGCTAGGGCTATACAAAGTACAATCCTATCCATTTATCAGACTGCCATTTTGTTTAAAGAAATGGAAAAAGCAACATTTGATGGTTCTCATTTTTAGGTACCCTTAGCCCATTCTCCTTTACCCAGCATTCCACACTCTTTACCAGCAGTCTTTGGCTGGCCAACTCAGCCTCATCTCCCACTGCTCCATTAGCCTCTGCCAGAATCAAAGTATTTTAACCTCTATCCCTCAGCCCAACTTGTGCTCTACCCACCCCTCAATCCCTTAGATAGTCCCTACCTGAGATGTTTCCACTGTCTTTAATATTGTTTCCAACATTCAAAGCCCTCCTGAATACTCATCTCCTTCTTAAAAATTTTCCTAAACATTCCAGTTAGAAATCTATATTTCCAATGAATGTTTGTAGATCTCATTTCTGCTTTTAACTTGTCTTTCTTACATCTAATTTGCTGAAAGAGGTTTTTGGTTTGCTTTGAATTTTAAAATAACATTCACCCATCCGAATTTCCCACTTGACCACAAGCTTTAATGGCTGAGGGGGTTGTGAGTAACTCTTACTTGGTGTGTCACCTATAATGTCTACCATTTTTCTTTGCACATGGTGGCTAATTCAATAAAAGTCTGTTGATGATGCTTGGGAAGTAAAGATTCCTCTTTATGTAAGATTCCTCTTTAGTAAAACAAACAACTAATCTATATGTACACTCTATTCCTAAGGCTTGTTTGAGCCAAATCTCTAGAATTTTGTCTACACCAATCTCACAGACAGTAGCAATCTCCCAGTTAAACTCTTACATATATGGATCATGGGCTAGACACCCAGAATCTAGCCTGAGGTGGCCCTTCACAACTAGAGGTTCACCATTCCAGCTATGTCATGCTTGATCCTGAGGACTCTGGGAAATCCTTGATTAGGGGATTACTTTGCCCACGTAAACCCAAAGAGGAGAAAAGAAGAAGAACCAGACCTCCCATCTCCAGTACCCTCAAAATGCTAGGCCAGATCAATCCTGATTGCAGATGTTCAAGGAGTGGTCCACTCTCAGGCATTCATTTCACCGAATAGCTTTCATATTTGTAGCTTCATATACCAAATGAATAAATGAACAGAATGAACAGCCTATATCCACTTAGTAGGCAGACAATAATATACGGTATCTGTGGTTATTAGCTAATTTCCTCTTTGCTATTTTCATAAAAAGTAGGGTTTATCTAAAGAATTTCTTTGGACTCTGATGAAATCCTAAAGACTCAAATTCTTCAACATCCAGCAAGGATATACAAATATATCATACAGATAGATATCAATATATCTGCCACTGCATATAATCAATACAAAGTTGCCATTTCCTTTCTTTAGAAGAACTGTTATTCCTCCTCATTTTTTCATCTCAGAATATTTTTCTTCCTAATGAAATATTAATCCTAGGAGATGGCTTCCATTGACTTGTTTTTAGTGACATCACTTGACAAAAGAAGATGACAATCCCATTGGTCCTCAAGATTATTCAAAAGTTACTCCCACCTATGAAATTCAAAGTCTAGAAACTATCAGCTAGAGAAGGTAAACCTTGCTAATGTCAGCTCTACATGATGTCTCTTGTCCTTTGTTCTCATTTGCATCCTTTTAAAAAACCATCATTTATGGAGGCACGCAATGGGTGTCTGACACTGTACCAGGGGTTAGGATTACAGGCATGGAATACGGACAGTCCCTGGGAAGCATGATCTGGGGAAAAGGCAGGCAGACAAACAGTTATCCTATTTTAAAAAGCCATTGTTAGGACTTCCCTAGTGGTCCAATGGTTAAGAATTTACTTTCCAATGCAGGTAACACAGGCTCCATCCTTGGTCAGGGAACTAAGATTCCATATGCCACAGGGCAGCTAAGCCTGCACACAGCAACTACTGGGGCTGTGTGTTCTTGGGCCCATGCTCCACAACAAGAGAAGCCCACACACAGCAAAGGGAAGCCACAACTAGAGAACGCTCACATACTGAAAGGAAAGATCCCAAGTGCTGCAACTGAGACCCGATGCAGCCAAAAATAAATTAAATGAATAAATATATTTTTAAAAACTAAAAAGCCATTGTTTCCATTTTCCCATCATGGTAAGTTCCAAAAAAGAACATCTAGTTCTGCAGAACTTAACCTCCCATCCTTTTGAAGGATTCTGTCTATATTAAAGCATTTGTACTTTTTTTTTCCCCCAGGAGTCTAAAAATAACCAGAAGCGGCCTGGTCCTCTCTCAGCCTCGGCTACACTCTCTATGGGTGCCCAGGAAACACATGCCCCAGGCTCACTTTGACCTTTTGCTGGCATCCTTCAGGCCCAGTTCTCATACGACAAACTGAAACATGACATTCTTGGTATCCTACCAGTCCCCCAGCACATGTTCACTTTCATGGTACTGTTGCTCCTGAGTTATTTCTCTTATTGTAAAACACATCACCTTTCCTGAAGGAGATTCCAATTAAGATACAGAGGAAAACAATTAAGGGGTGATTCAGACAAGACATACATGGTGGATCATAATCATAAATTAAGGTAATCAAAAGGATTGTAATATTTAATGAAGACAAAAGAGAAAAATGATAAAAGGGCTTCTTGTCTAGAGAGAAGGTAAGAGGTTCCTTCACTCCAGCTTCTCACTCACACCCCATACCCTGTGACTAGTGAGATTTTTTTTCTGGCACTTCACTTGGCTGCTTTAGAAGTAAGTGAGAAAGGACAGTTAGTGCTGTGACAGGTTGTGAGCCAGCTCTCTGAAGAAGGAAAAGTGTTCTGACTTGTGGCATTGCCAATTTCCAAAGGGACAAATACTCCCACTATGGCCAATTTCAAAGTACCACCAGTTTAGCAACTGGCTCAGAAAATCCCTGATTATTTTACTACCTGTTTTCATGACTCCGTGTGAACTAGCTCCTGCACACCACTGGATGAGTGGAATCTGAGAAGTGACTGTTCCAATCCTAGGTCCCCATCAGTTGATATGGAACAAGGCTTTTTAAAGCTACTGATTTGTTTTAATATAAAAAATTAAAATAAATGGGGCCAACTCCTTGAGTTAGGTGGGAACAAGCCAGCACTTTAGAAAGGGTACATTTATTCCTTATTATTATTAATCTGAAAATGGGACCCAACTACACTGGGACCAGAGTCCAGGAAAGGTTGATGGTTAAAGGAGGAAATGTCTGAGCTCAGGCAAGCACGGTGCAGACATCAGTAAGCAGAGAAGGTTTGATTACAAGTAAGCTGAGGGCACAGATGGGAATGAAGTGGGGTTAGGGGCAGGGGCAGGGACCTGGGGGTAGAGGTGAAAGGAAGATGACACAGAGGGGTTTCCGAAAAGAGAAGCCAGGTACAAAACAGGCCCATTTCACAACTTTACCTTCAACTGATGTGTGTTTGCAGAGCTGAGTTCTCTGAAAAGTTCCACTTGGTTTCCAAGGAAAAGAGCCATGAAGAGATGGTTTTCTGTCCTGGGGGCCTGTCCCCCCAGGAACCTGATTGCAAGAATGAGAACTTGGGCTGATGGCTCCTTTCTACACATATGGAACAGCTTTGGGATGGGAAAACATTTTTTTTAAAGACTGAAAAAAATCCCTAAAGAACAACTTTGGCTCTTTGTTAATGGGAGTGATGCATGACTTGAGAGGAATGAGAACTGTGGCAAAATGAAGCTTTTGAAATGCTGAGTTGCTCTGGTTTTGGATCAGGGCCTTATCATTCGGTAGCCAGAGAATGGGTCTCCTTGGGCCCATTAAAGTTATTGATTTGGTTTTAATATAAAACTTTTAAAGAAAGATTTTTGATTCAATGGAATGAATGGATATCTAGATAGGTAGATAGATGCAGGAAGAATGCAATAGAGATATATAGTTATTAAATAAATATAAATAAATACGTAAGTAAATGTTCTATAAGAGTTTTATCTGAAAGACTATATATTGGCTCACATGATGGTGAGGGTTGGCAAATCTTAAACTTGTCAGGCCAGCCAGCAAGCTGGAAATTCAGCAGGAGTTAACTTTGTAATCTTGAGACAGAATTTCTTCTTCCCTGGAAAACCTGTTCCTACTCTAAAGGCCTTCAACTGAGTCCCACTCATTTTCAAGACTAATCTTTACTTAAAGTAAGGAAATCAGGATTAAGGATTACTGATTGCAGCTGTCAATCACATCTATAAAATATCTTAAGAGCAATATCTAGATTAGTGTTTGATCAAATAACAGGGTACCATAGTCACATTGGGAGAAGGCAATGGCACCCCACTCCAGTACTCTTGCCTGGAAAATCCCAGGGACAGAGGAGCCTGGAAGGCTGCAGTCCATGGGGTCGCTGAGAGTCGGACACGACTGAGAGACTTCATTTTGACTTTTCACTTTCGTGCATTGGAGAAGGAAATGGCAACCCACTCCAGTGTTCTTGCCTGGAGAATCCCAGGGACAGGGGAGCCTGGTGGGCTGCCGTCTATAGGGTCGCACAGAGTCGGACACGACTGAAGTGACTTAGCAGCAGCAGCATAGTCACATTGACACAAGAAGTTAACCATGACAGGTGAGACCCTAGCTCACCCTCTCTGGACCCAGGCTGGAATTTCTTCTCCAATGCTACTCAAGCACTCTGGGGTCCCACCCCTAGCATCCACAGTAACATTAGTGTGGTAGTTACCACTGCGGCCCACATCAGGTCTGTTCTTTGTGGTTCCTAGAAGCGCCTATAACCCTCTGGTCTGCTTCTCTCTGATATATTCTGTTGGGAAAGATCACTCTAGCCTCTTTTGAGGCTCAGCCTCTTTCATCTTTGGTTCTAAATTAATATCTGGGTCCACAGGGGCAAATACCATTACCCAGAACATCTGTCTGCATCATGTCAGCCCCTGCAAGGACCATGAGTCTACTCTGCTTCCTCCTTCAAAGGAAGAGTGTCCATTACAGGTCAGTCATGGGCTCTGGTCTGTGTCATCCTTGCTCTGGGCCCAGGATGGTTCCGCCACTCTTTGGACCCTTGCCAGTCACTGGGGCAGAAGGAACATGGGAAACTGTGAACTAGCTCTTAAAGCTTCCCCCTAAAAGAGATATACTTTCCTTCCAGGAAAATGCTATCCCACCATGTGCCTGGAAGGAGATATGAAACTGTGTGGTAATCTGCATTGACTGTTACCACCAGACCCGCTGCTCACCCACAGCGCTGAGCCTCAAGCCCAGTGAGTTGCCCAACTTTGTCTGGATCAGATCACCAGCCCCCAGTCCCTACTCCCCTCACTCCGCATGGGTCTCCATTGGATGCAGCCAAACCTTCCCTCTACATTCACTTCTCTCTGCTTCTCTGCCTTTCCTACAACTCCCACACTCAGAAATAACCTTCTAAACTTGATACTAGAATTCTATCATGGAAACATGCTTTACACAAACAGCATTGATAGACAGAGTTGGCTACAGAGAAAGATTATATCCTTTGGGTTTCCTGATCCAAAGCCCCGACTCCTCATTGCAAACCACTTAAGACCAGTTGCTACCTGCCCCAATATTTGTGCTTCTAAAAGGGCTCCCAGGTGGTGCTAGTGGTAAAGAACCTGCCTGCCACAGACAAGGGTTCCCTCGGGAAGATCCCCTGGAGGAGGACATGGCAAACCACTCCAGTACTCTTGCCTGGAGAATCCCATGGACAGAGGAGCCTGGCGGGCTACATGAGATCTCAGAGTCATTCAGAACTGAAGCAACTTAGCACGCAAGCACATGCTTCTAAAAAAAATACAATTAATGGTGCAAGAGAATTCTTATGATAGAATGTGTAAATAAGACTATGTTCTAAATCAGAAAATCTCAATTTTATGAAACAAAATGTTCATGGACATAAAACTACTTCAAAGGGATAGAAGATCATTTCTGGAACATGGAAAAAGAATTGACTGATAATATGTTTTCAAAGTAGGAATGTGTGTATATTCTTTTTTAAGATTTTTTTTTAATGTGGACCATTTTTAAAGTCTTTATTGAGTTTGTTACAACACTGCTTCTGTTTTATGTTTTGGTTTTTTGGCCACAAGTCACATAAGATCTTAGCTCCCCAGATAGGAATTGAACCCTCACTCCCTGCATTGGAAGGTGAAGTCTTAACCATTAGACCAACAGGGAAGTCCCTGTGTATTCTTTTTTTTTTTTTTAATTTTATTTTATTTTTAAACTTTACATAATTGTATTAGTTTTGCCAAATATCAAAATGAATCCGCCACAGGTATACATGTGTTCCCCATCCTGAACCCTCCTCCCTCCTCCCTCCCCATACCATCCCTCTGGGTCGTCCCAGAGCACCAGCCCCAAGCATCCAGTATCGTGCATCGAACCTGTATATTCTTTTAACTAGGAAAAAATGTTAAAGGTTTTTCAAGTCCTTCTGGATGGATATTTGTCATCCTCTAATCCATTTATGGGGTCACACAGAGTCGGACACGACTGAAGCAACTTAGCTTAGCTTAGCTTAATTACCTTTTAATCTGTGTTATAGACAAGAATCTTCGCTTACATCTCACTAAACTCGCTTTTACAGTGATCAAAATCTGTTTCATTCTCTCTGGGTAACCAAGGGGGAAAAAAGGTGAGGATGGGGTTAAGAGAGGTAAGGTGTCTGCTTAAATGACTGAACAGTCCCGGAAAATTAGCCAGGATAATTGTCTCAACTCCCCAACTCCTCACTGGACTACACAGAACCCATCTAAGGAAAGCCTTCAGACCCTCAAAGACATCCTATTTGAAATTTAACAGTATCCTCTAGGCAGTTATTGAAGCAAACGGTGTATTCTCCACAATCCTGCTCTCATACAGCATCTAAAACAAATAGATGACAAAGTTTTAGGTTACCGGGATGTCACAACACAGCCAGAGCTGGGCAGTGTCCTTGTGGGGAAGGAAAGAAAAACAGAGACTCCATCCAGGTTCCCTCCTTCGCAAGCCAAATAGCTCACAGCAGAGCTGCCTCCCCATCCTGGGCCCCTCTCGCCTGGATTAGGTTCAAGTGTCCAGCTACGGGCACGCTTCAGTGGGCACAACCTGACCACTGCCTGAAAAATATCCGCTGCCCTTCAGGCAGCCCCAAGCAGCTATAAACACACTAGATTGAACTGATGCTTTTAAATTGTGGTGCTGGAGAAGACTCTTGAGAGGCCCTTCGGACTGCAAAGAGCTCAAACCAGTCAATTCTAATGGAAATCAACCCTGAATATGCATTAAAAGGACTGATGTTGAAGCTGAAAATCCAATACTTCAGCCACCTGATGTGAAGGGCTGACTCACTGGAAAAGGCCAAGATGCTAGAAAAGATTGAGGGCAAGAGGAGAAGGGGGTGACAGAGGATGAGATGGTTAGATGGAATCATTGACTCAATAGACATAAGTGTGAGCAAACTCCAGGAGATAGTGAAGGACAGGGAAGCCTTGTGTGCTGCAGCCCATGGGATCACAAAGTCTGACATGACTGAGGAATAACAACAGGCAGCCCTAAGTAGCTGCAGACACAATACATCTTCAGAATCCCTGGGTTTTAGGTTTCACCTTGGATTTTGATGTATGCCCAAAGTGGAAGTTTGGGTGGGGGGGGGGGATTTATTTTTTTCCAGCCAACACCAAAGCCAAAAAAAGGAGGGACAGGGGCCATAAGCACTAGCCCAGATAAGAACTTCCTTTCCTGCTTAGGCTGGGCTAAACTCAGAGGTCTAATTACCACCATTCACATCCGGATCTCCTGAACAATTGCAATGCAAACCCAAGCACAGTACATATGGAACAAATGCATCTCCTTTGAGAGGAGGTGTGATAAACCCCCAGGGCACAGTGGCAGAATCTGAGATTAAATCTCTAATCCATCATCTGCCAGCTGCATGGCCCAGGGCCAGTTGTTCCAGTCTCTTCATCCATACAATGGGATTATCACACCCATGAACAACTGAAGATATGGTATAGAAGAAAGGACTCTCAGAATTTCTTGTAGTCTAGTCCCTAAAGAAGTGAAAGTCAGGACGCTTTGTATTAATCATGTTTTTAAATTCTCTATAGTTTATAATGGGCTTCCCTTGTAGCTCAGTTGGTAAAGAACCCACCTGCAATGCAGGAGACCTGGGTTCAATTCCTGGGTCAGGAAGATCACCTGGAGAAGGAAATAATGCTTTGATATCTTGAGGACCTGGTTGGCTGGGGAGAGAGTGCCCCTCTAGGATTAGCTAGTTCCTAGGGAGAGCAAACAATTTACCTGTGAGTATGCCTATGCAAACCAACCTGTCCAGAGCCCAAGTCTTCAACCACCTCCCTTACCTAATTCACATGCCCCAAGCCAATCTTTCCTCTGCCCTAAATCACCCCAGGGTCAGAAGCTGGACAACTAGATATCACCCCATAGTCCAGAGCCTGCCAAAATTATTCAAACTAGCCAATCCTAAAATATGTATCCCTCCCTACCATGCCTTTCCTGCAGGGATAACAGTAAAGTCTCCTGCCCTTGCTTTCTCCTGGCTCCTCTGCCTCTGACCAGCCCTGGTGCTTCCCATATGGCCCTGAATGGCATGGTGTGTCCCTTCCTCTTAAAAAACTGTAATAAACTTCTTTCAATAGCATTGACCTCTCTGTGTCATCACTTAGTTACCTCTACAAGAAAAATCCTGGGTACAGTCAAAACACCCTTGCAATCCAAACTCTTATGACTCACAATCAAAACCCAGGAACCAAATAACTTCAGGAAATTTAGTGTTCCAAACTAGGATCCAAGTAAATTTGATTAACAGAGGATACTTGTATTGTGTAGTCTGAATCCTTAATACTCTCAAGATCAAAAGTGTTGTTGGGGGGCTTTCCTAGTGATCCAGTGGTAAAGAATATGTCTGTTAATGCAGGGGACACAGGTTCCATCCCTGGACTGGGACGATCTCACATGCTGCAGAGGAGCTAAGCCCGTGCGCCGCAGCCACTGAGCAGCACTCTTGAGCTCAGGAACCACAGCTACTAAACCCCGAGTGCCTAGGGCCCATGCTCTGCAACAAGAGAACCATTACAGCGAGAAGTCTGTGCCACAACTACAGAGTAGCCCCACTCGCCACAACCAGAGAAAGTCCTTGCACACCAATGAAGACCCAGGGCAGCCATAAATTTATAAGTAATCTTTTTTAAAAAATAGGTGCTGTTTGTGACCAACAGCTGTTCCCCAAATAGGGGACACAAACTAGATAAGCCAAGAGCGACAAATGTGTGAAGCTCCCTACTAAAAAGTTACAAAGCTGTATAAAGTACTGCTCTGTACCTTCCAGTATGTACAATAATGTGTGTGTGTGTGTGTGTGTGTGTGTGTGTCTGTGTCTGTGTCTGTGTCTGTGTCTGTGTATATCCTCAGTTGCTCAGTCATGTCTGTCTTTTTGCGACCCCATGGACTATAGCCCACCAGGCTCCTCTGTCCTTGGACTTTTCCAGGCAAGAATACTAGAGTGGGTTGCCATTTCCTCCTCTAGGAGATCTTCCCAACCCAGGGAATGAACCCACATCTCTTGCATCTGCTGCACCAGCAGATAGATTCTATACCACTGTGCCACCTTGGAAACACCATATGTAGTAAAACATGAAAAATATCCAATGAATATTATATACTATCCAAGTTTAGAATAGCAAGAAGGCACCAATAATACCAATAGAAGTCAATGGAGAGTCAAGCATAACAGTTTAAGGGAAATGAGAATGTTCTGGTCCAAGTCCGAGTCTGTGGTTGGTTTGCTGACATGGTTCTCCTACACACGCGGGAAACCCCTCACTTCACAGTCACTGGCATTCAGCCAGCCCCTTTGCCTCACAGGCTGCTAGCGCCGCCTTCTTGGAATGCTCTCTGGCGGGAGGCACGAGCCCCTTGGCTGTGACTGTTCCTTCCATGGGCCTTGGTGCCACCCATGCTTCTGTGTGGCTTTGAGTGTGTCTTCATTCCACCATTGATCCACCTCAGCACATCAACTGATAGCTGCCTGAGTATTCGGCTGATGCATCCTTGAGGGAATGTGTTTCTGAGAATACAGTTCTAAGGTTAGAGGCTAGGCCATGGGACTACGCCTTATCATTGGTCATTGCTGCTGCTGCTGCTAAGTCACTTCAGTCGTGTCCGACTCTGTGCGACCCCATAGATGGCAGCCCACCAGGCTCGCCCGTCATTGGTCATTAGTTCAAGTTAAAAGAAGCCACTGAGAAAACTCGGTCCAAAAGTCAGCCTTGCCAACCAGACGTGGGCCAAGCAAGCAGTGCTCTGGGTTAGCTTTCATTCTGGACCACTGACAGGGTTTTTGGTGAATGTCACTGTATGTGATTGGCTTTTCCTCAAGAACTGGAACGTTATCTGAAGAATTCTCCATTTCCCATTAGATGCTAAAAAAATGTTTCCAATTGTGTTTACTTACTTACATGGCTCTTGCATTTGTTCAATGCTTCTTTATCCTTTACAAGGCTCATGACAGAAATATCTGCTTTGACAGGAACTTCCCAGCAGGCAGTGCATTCTCCCTCTGTTACTCCTAAAGCTGCAGGTGATGGAATGTGAGTGGGCTACAGAATCAGACTGTGGCTTGGGTTTGATGGCCTCTCACCAGCTGTGTGACATTGAGCAAGTCACTAAACCCTTCTGAGCCTCTTCTCCTTTCAGAAAATAATGGTAATAGTCATATCTACCTCACAGGGTTGTTGTGAAGAGTAAATGAAATAACACAGGTAAAGCCCTTAGTACAGAGTCATGTACAATGCAAAAAATAGTTTTCTAGTCTAGTGCTAGCTAACAAATGCTCTTAAGGGCCTGAAAAGCAAGCTATAATGATAAAGTCCTTGAGCTCAAAGATAGGGTAAACTACTGTTGTTAAGAGCTAGTGTAATGACTGTATGAAAGTGTACTAGCTGGGATGGATTAGGTTATGCTGCAGTAACAAACAACCCCAACATCTCAGCGGCTTAAAACAATAAAGGTTTGTTTTTTGTTCATGTTACACGTCCATCATGAGCAGACTGGGGAGTGGGGAGAATCTGAATCTCACTTCATCCTCATTCAGACATACAGGCTAACAGGGATTCCACCATATGCAAAGTAGTTGGTTGTCTTGGCAGAGGGAAGGAGAGATGAAGAATCCTACTCTAGCCCTTAAATATACTTTAGCAAAACATTAATCATATATTATTAGACAGAGTCCCTGGCTATACATAACTCCAGAAGGACAGGGAAGTATAGGCTTCCTGAAGACTCAGAAGTAGAGTGGAACCAGAGACTGATAAAAGTACTCATTTCTTCCACAGAAGGTATATGGTGTATGGTGAGATCATAAAGAAAGGAAAGTATAAGGTTGCCTTACATTTCCAGAGAGCCTTTGTCAGGGAGAGAATGCTTGTGATGAAACTTTAGAAATGAATAACAGGGTTTCCCTGGTGGCTCAGTGGTAAAGAATCTACCTGCCAATTGGAGACACAGATTCCATCCCTGACCTGGGAAGATCCCACATGCTGCTGAGCAACTAACCCTGTGCACCACAACTACTGAGCCTGGGCTCTAGAGCTTAGGAGCTGCAAGTACTGAAGTCTGTGAGCCCTAGAGCCCGTTCTCAACAAGAGAAGCCACCTCAGGGAGAAGCCTGAGCACCGCAGCTAGAGAGTAGCCCCCACTCTCTGCAACTAGAGAAAGTTCACGCAACAAAGACCCAGGCTAGCCAAAAATAAAATTAATTAAGTTTTAGAAAAGAAATGAATTACAACTTGACAGATGAGCAAAGGAACAGGAGGTGCCCTAGACAGAGGGACTATCGTGTGCAAAGCCTTGGAGGCCTGCAAGAGCATGATGCTCTCTGGGAACAAGTCATTTCATGTTCACAGGAAGAAAAAATGGTGATCTGTGAAGAAGTGGGAACTGAGCTTGGACCAGTGCTAGATCATGTCACAATAAGGACTTGAGACTTTATCATACAGGTGATGGGGGAGAGGCAGGAGCCTTGGAAGGTTCTGACAAAGGAGAGTGCTAGGATCAGATTTATTTGCTCATCTTTTTGGTCAACACATATTTACTAAGTGTCTAGTAAGAGCAAAGCTCTGTTCAAGGAATTGGGGATATATTGGTGAACAACGTTCTGCCTTCATGGAACTCAAATGCCGATGGCAGAAAAAGCACTGTAGCAGCAGTTAGGGCCCTGGATTAGAAGGGGCCGGTTGAGATGGGAAGCAGAGAAAGCAGGGAGGAGGTTATTGCAATACTAGAGATGAGTAATAACGTGGGCCTAAAGTCCACTAGTGAGAGTGAAGAGGTGGGAACAGATGAGAGACAGACGAGCGAATCAGCAGGACTTGGGGATACGATGGAAGAGTTCAGAAGTGGGAGAAGTTCAGCATGACCCTCTGTTTTCCTGCTTGAACAATTAGATCAATGTCAGAGCCCTTCAGCAAGACTGAGAACTCAGAAGGAAGAACAGATTATGAAGACATGATGAGTTTTGTTGGAAGTTTATTGACTTTGACGTGTTTTTTCTGACAGGAGTTTTGATGTAACTGGGACTCAAGAGCTGGCTATACACTGAAAACATATATATTGGGAGATAAACGGCAGAGAGCAGAAACAATCGCGAGAATCTAAATTGATGACAAGTGTGTATCTTCTCTTTCTCTCAAGACCTGATGGGGTTACACGGGCAAAAACATCTGTAAGTACAGCTACACATTCAAAAATTTTCCATTTTGATAAGAAATGGAAATCTTATAGTTTATAAGTTTATGCCTATTTTTTAAAAGAAAAGAATTGAGAAAAAGAATGGCATTAGACTTATCAAATGCAATTCAGGAATCTAGAAGATCATGAAGAAATGCCTTCAAATTTCTAAGAGAAAATGGCTTTGAATCTAAAATTCCAGACTCATCCAAATTTCCAATCAAGTGCAAGGATAAATGAAAAACATTTAGTTGAGCAAGGACTAAAAAAAAAATTTGATGTCCATGCACTCTTTAGAAGCATTCAGGAAATTGCTTCACCAAACAGGAATACCCAGTGGATCTAGAGAAAAATGGTTCTGACCAAAGTAGGAGGAAGGAGAGCTATGGTGCAAAGTATTGAGGAAAAGCAAAGGGGAGAGTTGAAATGCGACCAGATAGAATTGAAAATTTGGGGAAATCTGTTAGGTTTGTGACAGATATAATGCCACACTCAGGGGAAAATAAAAAAAAAAAATAACGAATATCGGTATGAAAGAATCTGCAGGTGAGTATTAGGGGCAATTATTGACTCTAGAAGAAATAAAAATGATACTAGAAAGTAAATATTATTTAAAAACCCTCATCCTGGGTTAAAAATGAATAGTATTAATATGGTAACATTGTAAATGCTGATAGTTTAATAAAAAATATAACTATCTTAGAGGGATCAGAGAGGAAAGTGCAGGGACGTACAATGTAGCCACATCCTCACCTATATTGGGAGAAATTTGTTAATTTCAGAGATCACTTGGTTGCAAAAGGTCAGATACGACTGAGCAACTAACACACACACACACACACACACACATCCCACTTATATCCATTTATAATTAAACTACGTAGATGTAAAGTGAAAGTGAAAGTGAAAGTTGCTCAATCATGTCCCATTGTTTGAGACCCCATGGACTGTAGCCCACCAGCATCTTCTGTCCATGGAATTCTCCAGGCCAGAATACTGGAGTGGGTAGCCATTCCCTTCTCCAGGGGATCTTCCCAACCCAGGATCAAACCCAGGTCTCCTGCACTGCCGGTGGATTCTTTACCATCTGAGCCACCAGGGAAGCCCAAGAACACTAGAGTCATAGCCTATCCATTGTCCAGTGGATGGTCCCAACCCATGAGTCGAACTGGGTCTCCTGCATTGCAGGCGGATTCTTTACCAGCTGAGCTACCAAGGAAGCCCTCTACATAGATGGGCCAGAACCTAAAAGCAGTTCTGGAATATAAGGTGTTGAGCAGTAGCTCTTGTTGCACTATTACCAGAGCAGCTAAATGCATACCTGGCCCTGGGAAAGCAGCTGAAGCTAACAAAGTCTCTCAGAAACTGCTTGTCTGCCCTGCACCCTCCCTAAGCTCCCTGCCTCCCCATCTGCCTGCCCCAACTTCCTTGTAGGAAAGGACCTTGGATTCCTATTTCAAAGGTAGGATTCAGGGACTCTCTATGGCTTCCACTCAGATATCTTGACCCTTACTTCATCTTGAGACTCTTGTCCTTTGCCTCTTGGACTGGATCTGGCATTCACTAGGTGCTATCTGGGTGTCCCCATCTGCTCCTGGGGTTTTCTCCCACCCCCCACCACACATGACAGAAATAGTTCATGGAGCAGAGGTAACTTTGCTTTTCCTGACATAATAGCTGTCCAACTCTTGGAGGGCTTTTCATTGGCTATCCTTGAGGTAAACTCCTTTAGTCAGTCAGTTAGTGTAGTCACTTCAGTCGTGTCCAACTCTTTGCAACACCATGGACTGTAGCCCACCATGCTCCTCTGTCCATGGAATTCTCCAGGCAAGAGCACTGGAGTGGGTTACCATTTTCTTCTTCTTCCTACTCCTTTACAGCTGGATAATGTGGCCATAGGTTGTTTATAGATATCAGTTCAGTTCAGTTCAGTCGCTCAGTTGTGTCCAACTCTTTGCGACCCCATGAATCTCACTAGTTCTCTAATTAGGGCTTCCTGGGTTGTTCAGCTGGTAAAGAATCTGCCTGCAATGCAGGAGACCCTGGTTCATTTCCTGGGTCTGGAAGTTCCACTGGAGAAGGGATAGTCTACCCACTCCAGTATTCTTGGGCTTCCCTGGTGGCTCAGACACTAAAGAATCTGCTTGCAATGCGGGAGACCTGGGTTCAATCCTTGGGTTGGGAAGATCCCCTGGAGGAGGGCATGGCAACCCACTCCAGTATTCTTGCCTGGAGAATCCCTATGGACAGAGGAGCCTGGCAGGCTATAGTCTAGGGGCTCAGAAAGAGTTGGGCATGACTGAGAGACTAAGCACAGCACAGTATAATTCTCTAATTCATATAATTAGTACTAATTCTCTAATTAGTGAGAGCTGGATCATAAAGAAGGCTGAGCACCGAAGAACTGATGTTTTCAAATTGTGGTGCTGGAGAAGACTCTTGAGCGTCCCTTGGACAGCAAGAGTTTGAGCTAGTCAATCCTAAATGAAATCAACCCTGAATATTCATTGGAAGGACTGATGCTGAAGCTGAAGTTCCAATATTCTGGCCACCAGATGCGAAGAGCCAACTCATTGGAAAAGACCCTGAAGCTGGGAAAGATAGAGGGCAGGAGGAGAACAGGGCAAAAAAGGATGAGATGGTTGGATGGACACTGAGCAAACTCGGGGAGATGGTGAAGGACAGGGGAGCCTGGCATGCTGCAGTCCATGGGATTGCAAAGCGTCAGATGTGACTTAGTGACTAAACAACAACAATTCTCTAATTGGATATTAAAAGCATTAATTCTTTTTTAAAAAACATTAACTCTTTAGAGTAGGAAGAAGGGTGGTGAGAGAGGCCATAACAGTACTTCCAGGCTGACAACTGAAAGAGCCAGAATGTTCTTAAAGTATAGAAAGTAAGGACACTCAAGAGAAGCTCCATCACACAGCACCTATGAAACGAAGGACATACCAAAGGCACATGTAGATGATTCAACCTGAGAGACAATTTGGACATGAGAAAGTCTTCAAGAAGCACATGGAAGGGGAACAGTCACTGATGATCAAGCTGGTTAAATGTGGGCAAGTTGGGATATTATAATCATAATGGTATTTATTCAGCGCTTGCTACATGTTGGGCTGTAAACACTTTGCCCTTATTAGCTCACTTAATCCCCACAAAAACACTGCCAGGTCAGTATTATGATTTTTATTATTCCCACTTCACAGACGAGGAAGCTGAGGCAAGGATCTAACTGCCCTAAGGCCCACAGCTGACAGAGGTGGGGTTTGAATCCAGGTTGCACAGTCTAAAAATGCTCTCCTAAGCTTAACTATAGTCTGAGTTACACAAAGCACATACTCTGTACATATATCCAGGCTGAGAAGCAGTCCCGCCTTTGTAAGTATTATAGTATAGAGCTCAGAACAGAGGATATGGGAGCTGACCAAGGATGTGAACAAATACATGGGTTCCCATCACCTAGGGAGACTGAAATCCTGACAGGAAACCCTGTAGCCAGGCATCCAAGCATGAACAGCTACTGAATACATCTTAAGGAAAGCTAACTCTTATCGCCAACTCTGAGCACAGAATGAGCTTAGCAAACCTTTCTGTACCTTGGCAGACAGGGCCCTGGGTTCCCAGTACTGACATCCTGAAAAGTTAGGGGGGTGTGTGTGTGTGTGCTCAAATGCTCAGTTGTATTCGACTATTTGTGACTCCATGGACTGCAGCCACTAGGCTCCTCTGTCCATGGGATTCTCCAGGCAAGAATACTGGATCAGGTTGTCATTTCCTACTCCAGGGGATCTTCCCAACCCAAGGATCAAACCTGCATCTCCTGTGTCTCCAGTATTGGCAGATGGATTCTTTACCACTGAACCACCTGGGAAGCCCTGAAAAGTCACATATCCTGATGTAAAAGCCCAGTGGTACAAAATTCATGGCAAAAAAATGTGAAACATATTCTAACAAACTGAACCTGTCATTTAGGGGCCTTTGTAGCTTTTTAAATAAAATTCTTAACACGAGGTCCCAATTCTGAGCTTGCAAATCTGTACCTAAATTTTACTCCAGGGGCAAAGAACTTTCCAGGTGAAGCCAGATGCATCCTTGGATAATTCAGAGAAATAGTTCATGGAAAAAGAACTGCAAGCTTTGTTGAAAAGAACTCTCACTGCTTGTTCAGCATCAGTATGAGAGAATTTGTTCTCAAATTCTGATCTGTTTGAAAATCAATCCAAATGTCTCCCTACCAGTCCCATTCCCATCTAGTAAATTTTATTAAGCAATAGATTCACATCAAACACTATTCATTGAGAAACTTCAGATGAAACTAGTCAAATTCACTATACAGTGGACACTCTGAGGCAATCAGCATTGCTCCTTCACATTTTTTCATAGGGAATGCCACTGAGATTTGTCCCCCAACCCTTCCTTGTGGGGCATGACTCCCAGGAAGGGGTCTTGGCACAGAGAGGGAGTAAAAGCCTTTCAGAGCTGAGACTGCTGCATTAAAAAGCCATGTGGCTCCAGCCACACTCCAAGTATTCTTAGCTTAAGACCTGTAGTTAAGTCCAGACTTCACGGACGACTGCTGAAGGCACCCAGCTGCAAGCTTCCTTGCCAAAAGCCCAAAGCAGTAAGTTCAAGGTGCTTCCTGGCTCTGACTCAGCCTGTATGGAAGGACCCCATGTTGACAGTAGAGTAGGAGCAGCTCTGAGCCTTCTCTAAGAGCGCTCTGGAAAGCATTATCCTCCCCAAAGGGGATGAAAGTCTCTTTGAAAGCATTTGCCTAGCCTGCTCAGAGATGAAGACAAAAACCATAACACATGGGAAGGACCAATATCCCACAAACTGCTGACTGATATTATCTGGGTGTTCTGCTTTTGAAAACCTTTTGCTCGTAAAAGAAAAACACGTTCCCATCACTAACTGTCCCCAGAGCAAGTCATCTGCCCTTTCACAAGGATCTCATCATAAAATGAAGAGTTTAATTATAGATGATCCCTGCAGTCCCATACGGTCTAGTAATGACAAATGTCAGAAGTGGTCAAATACTTACAATTTCACATGGCATGCACACACACACACTCACCGCACATCAAACTTTACAAACTTTTCCTCATTCATTTGGTAAAAACACATTGCTAGCCAGATGCCAAGCACTCTTCCAGACAACTTTTAAAATACAGCAGCAAACAACATGAGCCCTGCTTACCTGGAGCTTACTTTCCAGGACTGGCCAGAAGCAAAATAATCAAGCAATACATATCAGGCAGTGATAACTGCCATGGATAAAAATAAAAATGGGTGGAGACTGTCAGAGTTGGGTAGGATGTTCTATTTGAAATATTGGTAAAGGCCTCTGAATAAGTTGAAATTTGGTGTGGAATTTAAAAAATAAAACAAAACTGAATATAACAAAAAAGAACAGACTCACAGATAAAGAGAACAAACTAGTGGTTACCAGTGAGGAGAGGGAAGGGGAGAGGGGCACTAGAAGGGGACGGGAGGGCTCTTTGCAACCCCATAGACTAGCCCACAGGTTCCTCTGTCCATGGGGATTCTCCAGGCAAGAATACTGGAGTGGGCGGCCATGCCCTCCTCCAGGGGATCTTCCCAACCCAAGGATTGAACCCAGGTCTCCCACATTGCACGCGGATTCTTTACCATCTAAGTCACCAAGGAAGCCCAAGACGTATGAAGTATTAAGTATAAAAAAAGCTACAAGGATACATTGTACAACACAGGGAATATAGTCAATATTTTATAATAGCTCTAAATGGAATAAAACCTTTAAAATTTGTGAATCACTATGTTTGACATTTGAAACGTATATTTTTAAAAAGATGCCATTTGGGTATATATGGTAAAGGAGTAAGCCGTTGGACATTCACGGAAAGGAGGTTCCAGGTGGAAGCCATAGCATGTGCAAAGGCCCTGAGAGAGAAACATCTTGACCTATTCAACAGTCAAAGAACAGCAAAGAAGTTAATATGGCTGGGAAAGAGAGTGACCAACGGGGAGAGTGGAAGGAGGTAAACCAGAAAGATGATCAAGGTCTGGCAAATTTTCACTCTGAGTGAGATGGGAATCCACTGGGACTTTGGAGCTTTAGAATGGTGTGATCTGATATATGTGCTTAAAAGATTACTCTCACTAATATAATGTAACAAATAGACTCATAGGGACAAGGATCTCCCTCTAAGCAGAGGACCAGTCAGGAGTCCACTGCAATAATACATATGAGTGATGAGGGTGGCTTGGACCAGGAGATGACAGTGGAGCTGATGAGAACTGGATATGTGGGGACGGTTAAGTCAATAGGATTTGCTAACACACAGTATGGGGAGGGCGAAAGACAGCACTCAGAGAGGATGTCCAGATTTTACACCTGAATAAGTGGAGTGATGGTGTTTCCCTTTACTGGCCTGGGAGAGACTAGGGAAGGAACATATGTAAGGTGGTGGGAGATAGAAATCTGCATGTTCCATTTCAGGCATGAGAAATCTGAGATGCTTTTTAGATATCTTATGTAACTGTGATAGTAATACCATAGGCTTCTAGAATCTTCTTTGGAGAATCTAAAATATAATCCCCACAGAGTGAACTCAGAAAGAGAAAAACAAATATCATGTATTAATGCCTATGTATGGAATCTAGAAAAATGGTCCTGATGAACATACACAGGGCAGGCACAGAGATGTACACAGAGAATGGACTTGTAAACACAACAGGGGAGAAGGCAATGGTACCCCACTCCAGTGCTCTTGCCTGGAAAATCCTATGGACGGAGGAGCCTGGTGGGCTGCAGTCCATGGGGTCGCTAAGAGTCGGGCACGACTGAGCGACTTCACTTTCCCTTTTCGCTTTCATGCATTGGAGAAGGAAATGGCAACCCACTCCAGTGTTCTTGCCTGGAGAATCCCGGGGACAGAGGAGCCTAGTGGGCTGCCGTCTCTGGGGTTGCACAGAGTCGGACACGACTGAAGTGACTTAGCAGCAGCAGCAGCAGACACAACAGGGGGAGGAGAGGGTGGGACTAATTGAGAGAGTAGCATCAACACATATACACTAACACGTGTAAAACAGATAGCTAGTGGGAAGTTGCTCTTTGGCACAGCGAGCTCAGCTCGGCGCTCTGTGATGACTGACCTAGAGGGGAAGGTGGGATGGAGATCCAGAGGGAGGCAATATATGTATACTTAGCTGATTCACGTTGTCTACAGCAGAAACAACAAACAAATTATCCTCCAATTAAAAATAAATTTTAAAAACAAAATTAATTAATTAAATAAATAAAAATAAAATTTAAAAATAAACTAATTAAATAAAATATAATCCCCAGTGACAACACTCTGCTTAGGAACTGTCCAGAGAATACAGGTGACCAAGGGTTTACTGGTAAATGTTTAACAACCTGTTCTCCAGGGGAAAAAGATTCTTCATTTGTAATAATCTGTCAGTTTCCATGGTGTAAATACTCCACCCTGGCCAATTTCAAGCTAGCAGTGTGAGGTCAGCGCATGCAGAGAGGGGAAGGATGAGCACAAGGGCTCTCCTACCAGTAGGAGCAGCAGGCTCCAGCAGGCACTGCAGTGACCTTCCCCAGGCCCCCACACTCCTCAGAAGGCAAAGTAGGGACAATTTTCAGCAGGGAGGGAATGGCTTTGGGCAGTTATCCTTTAAACACCTTTGCAAGGGTTTTGAAAAAACAGGTTGTGAGAAAGCCTGAGGCATTTGTATTATAAACAGCTGCCTTACTGTTGTAACAGACTCATCCAAGATCTGACATTAATTATCTCTAACGCAAAACAAATCTACTCTCAAGTTTCAATGGGGGTAGAGCAGGACGGGCCTGCTCTCAATACGGGTAGTGCCAGGTCCCAGGGATGGTCCCCGAGTCACTCTGAAAGAAAGGAAAACGCCATCCTCTCCATTTGTTTCTGGTTTCTGAGCTCAGAATCCCTTTCTGAAATAGATAATACTTGGATCATTTTCAACTTTGGGGTGAAAAAATAATTTGCTCTAGGTTTTAACCAGCTCCTGGAGAGAACTATTTTCTCAGGGCCATGAATGACATTAAATTTGCTTTATTAGACGGTTGTTCAGTCAACAAACTAAAGATTCTTTATTTCCATCTCCACTCTAGAACAGGGGTTCTTTTTGTTTTGTTTTTTGAATGTGGACCATTTTAAAAGTCTTTATTGAATTTGTTACAATCTGCTTCTCTTTTACTTCCTGGTTTTTTGGTCTTGAGGCATGAGACACTGTTGATGGGAATGCAAACTAGTACAGCCACTATGGAGAACAGTGTGGAGATTCCTTAAAAAACTGGAAATAGAACTGCCTTATGATCCAGCAATCCCACTGCTGGGCATACACACTGAGGAAACCAGAAGGGAAAGAGACACATGTACCCCAATGTTCATCGCAGCACTGTTTATAATAGCCAGGACATGGAAGCAACCTAGATGTCCATCAGCAGATGAATGGATAAGAAAGCTGTGGTACATATACACAATGGAGTATTACTCAGCCATTAAAAAGAATACAGTTGAATCAGTTCTAATGAGGTGGATGAAACTGGAGCCTATTATACAGAGTGAAGTAAGCCAGAAAGAAAAACACCAATACAGTATACTAACGCATATATATGGAATTTAGAAAGATGGTAACAATAACCCTGTGTACGAGACAGCAAAAGAGACACTGATGTATAGAACAGTCTTATGGACTCTGTGGGAGAGGGAGAGGGTGGGAAGATTTGGGAGATTGGCATTGAAACATGTAAAATATCATGTATGAAACAAGTTGCCAGTCCAGGTTCAATGCACGATACTGGATTCTTGGGGCTAGTGCACTGGGATGACCCAGAGGGATGGTACGGGGAGGGAGGAGGGAGGAGGGTTCAGGATGGGGAGCACATGTATAAAAGACCAAAAAAAAAAAAAAAAAGCCTTTATTGAATTTGTTACAATCTGCTTCTCTTTTACTTCCTGGTTTTTTGGTCTTGAGGCATGTGAGATCTTAGATCCCCAACCAGGGATCGAACCAACACCTCCTGCCTTTGAAGGCGAAGTCTTAACCACTGGACCGTCAGGGAAGTCTCTAGAACAGGGGCTGGAAAATCATTTCAGCATACTCCCTGGTGGCTCAGATGTTGAAGCATCTGCCTCCAATGCGGGAGACCTGGATTCGATCCCTGGGTCGGGAAGATCCCCTGGAGAAGGAAATGGTAACCAACTCCAGTATTCTTGCCTGGAGAACCCCATGGACGGAGAAGCCTGGTAGGCTACAGTTCAAGGGGTTGCAAAGAGTTGGACACGACTGAGCGACTTCACTTCACTTCACTTCATGCTGTGCAGGGGTAGTTGGATTGCCCACATGCAGAGATTCAGATCCAATTGGTTGGTAAGAACTGGGGTGGAGCTTTTTATCTTTTTTTTTTTCATACTCCCTACCTGATTCTAATAAGTAGACAGGGCTGAGAACCACTGCAAGTTCAAGTAACCAGTGGTTCTGCTCTCTGCTCTGCTTAGTCACTCAGTCATGTCTGACTCTTTGCGAAGCTATGGAATGTAGCCCACCAGGCTCCTCTGTCCATGAGGATTCTTCAGGCAAGAATACTGGAGAGGATTGCCATGCCCTCCTCTAGGGGATCTTCCCAAACTAGGGATCAAACCCAGGTCTCCTGCATTGCAGGTGGATTCGTTACTGTTGAGCCACCAGGGAAACCCTATTTCCGCCATTTAGCATACGTCCTTGGAATGGCTGTTGACCAAGGTGGACTCAGAGGTCAGGACAGATGGTCCTGGCTCACTCGTCCACCTGACATTCATGTTGGCTCCAACAGGGGAGCTGTATCATAGGCAGTTCCCTCGACAGCTATCCAGGGAGCCCCCTGCATGGTGTGAGGGCACATTTCAAAAGAATGGCAGCCAAGGGCTGATGCTGCTTTCGACTACTCAAAGAGCTGGTAAAAATGTCTTGATAAGGGATACCTGAGCAAAACATGGCTGGATCATGGATTTGCCCAAAATAAAGCATCTTGTCTTGGATAGAGAGTCAGGCTGATGCAATCCTAACCTTTCCTAACTCTCCCACCTGAGTTTAGTTTCCTGGTTTGATCACCTCAGGTTGCAGTAGGACTCACAGGAACCCAGCATTCTCCAAATCACTGAAATTTCACATGCTTCCTGACCAAACAATAAAGCAAAGTTCAATTAAGAAATTCATTCTAAAATTAAGCAATGCTTAACTGCCTGATCTTTGGAGTTATTAAGAGTAAGGATCCCTTGGGCCCTCTCTGGTGGCTCAGTAGTAAAGAATCTGCATGCCAGTGCAGGAGACACGGGTTTAATCCCTGATCTAGGAAGATTCCCACGTGCCTCAAAGCAACTAAGCCCATGCATCACAACTGTTGAGCCTTTGCTCTAGAGCCCAGGAGCTGCAGCTACTGAAGCCCAAGTACCCTAAAGCCCATGCTCCACAATAAGAGAAGAGCCCACACTAATCAACGAAGACCCAGCACAGCCAAAAATAAGTAAAGTGATTAAAAAAAAAGAGTAGGGGTCCCTTCCATGAACACTGGCAGTTAATGACCATTTGCACCAGGGTCTCCTTACAGTGTAAGTCTACATATCCTCCTTCCTGCCCTCCCTCCCAATCCAAAACAATCCCATGCCCTGCCCTGCCCCTATGCACACTCTCCCCCACTCACACATAGGCACCAACTCAGGACCCAAAGCTTCAGAGAGAAGACAACAGCAAACAGAGCAGAGGGGATGGAGAATGGATAGTAAGAGCTGTCCAACTGAAGGACAAAGGTACAGAAAATGACTGTTTCCAAGGAGGATGAGGAAAGTCTGCCCTGGAGAGCAGAGCCCAGCCAAGGGCGAGCCCCACAGGGTGTAGGGCCTGGCATGGCCTGAGGGACACAACCACCAGAGGAGTTGGAACTGGCTCAGGGCAGGCAACATAGATCTCCACTTATCACACTACAGACACTTCCGGCCCATCTTCCACCTCCTAGTGTGTCTCCAGGGGAGGCTGGAGAGGAAGACGCCCTCTGCTGCCAGTGGCTACAGAGGCTTTTGATTAAAGCCTCTGGAATGGAAGCTTTGTGTTTTAAATCCCTCAAAACAGTTTCCAAAAAAAAAAAAAAAAAAAAATGTAGATAGAACAAGAAGGGGAGCAGAATGCTCAGGACTTCAGCCTGCAAAGGCCAGATGCGGGAAGCAAATAAATTCAACGCTTTCAACAAGAGAACAGGGTGATGCTGCCAAGCGAGGCAGGGGAGGGGATTCTCTGGTTTGCTTACCTCTCTTCTCACCCAAGAACACACGTTATGAATTTCACGGAAATAGATGGTGGGATGAATCAGTTACATTCACCAGGTCACCCTTCTCCAACTACAATCACCGGTTTAGCAAATCAGGTCTCCTGCCTGTGCTGGTACCTCTGTCTGATAAATTCCTTCTTGATTGTTGTTGTTCAGTCGCTCAGTTGTGTCTGACTCTTTGTGACCCCATGGACTACAGCACGCCAGGCTTCCCTGGCCACTATCTCTGGCAGTTTGCTCAAACTCATGTTCGTAGTAGAGTCAGTTATGCCATTCCACCATCTCATCCTCTGTCTCTCCCTTCTCCTCCTGCCCTCAATCTTTCCCAGCATCAGGGTCTTTTCCAATGAGTCAGCTCTTTGCATCTTATCCCAACTCAAATGTCACCTCTTCTGTGAAGCCTTCCTGGACTCCCCCAGGTAGAACCTATGACTCTTTCTCCTATGTTTCCAAGACCTTCCTCCATACTCTCCAAGGGCATAGATTGTCATCTAGCTATGTTCTGTCTCCCCGAGTGAACTGGGAGCTCCCAGGGGTAAGAGCTAGACCTTGTTCATTTTCTTATCCCCAGTGCCTAATAAACACTTACTAAGGGAACAGACTGAGCGACTTTACTTTCACTTTTCACTTTCATGCACTGGAGAAGGAAATGGCAACCCACGCCAGTGTTCTTGCCTGGAGAATCCCAGGGACGGGGAGCCTGGTGGGCTGCCATCTATGGGGTTGCACAGAGTCGGATACGACTGAAGTGACTGAGCAGCAGCAGCAGCAGCAAGGCAACAGATAGATGGACACAAAGATACCGGAGGAATTCAGAGAGGCCACTGCTGTAAAAGGGAATCTTCATCCACAGGAGACAGAAGAGTTGCACAACCACAAGGCAGACTTTTCTATTGGCACCGAGTCATCTTTGCTGGAAGTCTGGAAGGACTGTCAGCAAGATCTCTGCCAGTCTCCTCTGTGTCTCCCTCTATTTATACCCTGGGGTCAGGAGACAGGAGGAGGCTGCCTGAACTCAAGGACAATGATCAGCAAGCAATACCTTTGGTGCATTTATTCTTGGCAAGGATCCCCAGAGGTTAGGTTTCCTTTAAAAAGCAGCCGCTGAGAGAGGGAAATTCCAGTTTTTTAACTCTTCGGCTATTTCCAAAGAAATTAACAGAAACTTTAAATATCTGCTAGGTAGTCCTTAAGGCACCAAAATTTACCCTTAGGCAAAATGACCATAGGCATTGCAAAAGTTCTTGACTCAAAAAAAAAAAAATTTTTTTTCAGGTTACTGGAAAGGGAGCAGCAAAAATAAATAAATAAAAAAGAATAAAACTGAAAGAGTCTCTAAGAGAACAAAAAACTAAAGGGATGGTAATATAAAATCACCATCCTAGCCAAGTATTTTAACTGTGTAATTGAACAGAAAAAGAGCTTGGTAAAATACTTAGGCTTATAATTAATGGACCTAAAAACAAATATATACATACATGTAACTAGTATAGCAACCATTAACCTAACTTTAACCTAATTTGCTAAAATGTTGTTTTAATCCCTTTTAGGGAAAGCAGCAAAAGTACAGTAACTAAGAGCACACAGTTAGACGTCAGACCTGAACTGAATCTTGTGACCTTCCAGCTGCAAGACCTTAAAGCAAGTTACTCAAGCCCCCAGAGCCTCAGTTTCTTTAGTTATAAAATGGGCTGTTTTAAGTCTTCCTGAGGTGCTGTACATAAAAGGTCTCCACGCAGGTGCAGACCAAGAAAGTGCTCAGGAAGTGGTAAGTAGCAGTATTAGCAAGAGAGGTTCTCAGAATCATTATGACCATCATCACAATAACAAGAAAAGAAACGGATGTCAGGACTTTAGGAAGAAAGGAAAAAGTTCTGAACTTTCTTCTATCACTTATCTGTTTATCAGATGCACTAGTCTGTGTAGAATCCCCAAGAATAATAGAAAGATGCAATTATAGTCACAGAATTACCCACGAAGGATATTAACACCTTTGATCAGCTTTCTATTAAATAGTTGAGACAAAGGGGTTTCTTTTCTAAACATTCAATTCCCAGGAAAACTCCACACCCTAGTAGCCTAGTTCTTCTAAATTTGATTTGTTCATTGGTTCCAGGGGCCTGAGAGGCTACCTAAATACAGATTTCCTTCTAGAAGTCACGTCAGAAGAGTTTCCAGTTATTATTTCCCCAACAGCTTGGAGGAATTGAATATATACCCCAAGAGGAGACCCATCTTTGGCACTGAAAGTAAAACCCTAACCCAATCCCAAGTTTGTGGATATTGTAATAATAGATGCAGTTGCTGAAAACAGCACTTTATCATCAGAGGCTGGAACGACTCAATAGGACAAAATTGTCCTCAATTGCATTATAGGTTTTCAAGGGCTAAAGACCGACCATTTAAATACAACTGTATGGTTTTGTGTGCATGTGTATGAGAGTACACATGTGCACACAATGAAAGCAGGTTTGAGGATTGTGAGACATGCCTCACACCTGACTCTTCCTGTCAGGTCAACAACACTCTCAACTTACACACATCAGTTCACCTACACCAGAAAGGACAAGAAAAAGGAAAGGAAGACCTTAGAACACCCATGAAACTCAGCCAGCTTACAAGTATGAGTGCAGAGTCCACTTGCACTGCTCTAACAGAATATCATAAATTAGGTGGCTCATAAACAACCAAAGTATATTTCACTTCTGGAGGCTGGAAAGTCCAAGATAAAGGGCCTGGTACATTCAGCATCCGGTGAGAACCATTTCTTAGTTCACAGACAGCCTGTGTCCTCATAGGAGCACTCTGGGGTCTCTTTCATAAGGGCACTAATTCCATTCTCAGGGACTCCACTCTCACGACCTAATCACCTCCCCAAAGCCTCACCTTCTGGTAACATCACACTGGGGGTTAACATTTCAACATACAAATTCTGGGGGGACATAAACATTCAGTCTCTGGCAAGTACCAATAATCAAGAAGATGCAAATAAATTCAAATGGCACATTTCTATGAACTTTTCATCTGACTTCAGAGTAAATAAATTGGCATTTGGATTAGAAATTTTCATTCTTTTCTTTTGCAATTAACCCTTATTAGTTGAGTTGAGGAGATTGGCAATTACAATATAATGACTTTCCATGAACACAGTCCAAGTAATGATAGCAGAATTACACTTGGTAAGAGGAAGAAGCCATTATTGGATGAAAAACCTGGATAAAAGAGTGGATAATGGTAGATAACTAGGAGTTGGCTTATCACACATCTCCATACTATGTATCTGTTCAGTTCAGTCACTCAGTCACGTCCAACTCTTTGCGACCTCATGAATGGCAGCACACCAGGCTTCCCTGTCCATCACCAACTCCCAGAGTTTATTCAAACTCATGTCCATTGAATCATTGATGCCATCCAACCATCTCATCCTCTGTCATCCCCTTCTCCTCCCACCTTCAATCTTTCCCAGCATCAGGGTCTTTTCTAGTGAGCCAGTTCTTTGCATCAGGTGGCCAAAGTATTGGAGTTTCATCTTCAGCATCAGTCCCTCCAATGAATACTCAGGACTGATTTCCTTTAGAATGGACTGATTGGATCTCCTTGAAGTCCAAGGGACTCTCAAGAGTCTTCTCCAACACAACAGTTCAAAAGCATTAATTCTTCAGTGCTCAGTTTTCTTTATAGTCCAACTCCCACATTCATACATGACTACTGGAAAAGCCATAGCTTTGACAAGATGGACCTTTGTTGGCAAAGTCATGTCTCTACTTTTTAATATGCCGTCTAGGTTGATCATAGCTTTCCTTTCAAGGAGCAAGCATCTCTTAATTTCCTGGCTGCAGTCACCACCTGCAGTGATTTTGGAGCCACCCAAAATAAAGTCTATCATTGTTTCTGTTGTTTCCCATCTATTTGCCATGAATGATTGGACCAGATGCCGTGATCTTAGTTTTCTGAATGTTGAGTTTTATGCCAACTTTTTCACTCTCCTCTTTCACTTTCATCAAGAGGCTCTTTAGTTCTTCTTCGCTTTCTGCCATAGGGTGGTGTCATCTGCATATCTGAGGTTATTGATATTTCTCCCAGCAATCTTGATTCCAGCCTGTGCTTCATCCAGTTAGCATTTCTCATGATGTACCCTGCATATAAGTTAAATAAGCAGGGTGACAGTATGCAGCCTTAATGTACTCCTTTCCTGATTTGGAACCAGTCTGTTGTTCCATGTCCAGTTCTAACTGTTGCTTCTTAATCTGCATAGATTTCTCAGGGGGGCAGGTCAGGTGGTCTAGTATCCCCATCTCTTAAAGAATTTTCCACAGTTTGTTGCAATCCACACAAGGCTTTGGCATAGTCAATAAAGCAGAAGTAGGTGTTTTTCTGGAACTCTCTTGCTTTTCTGAAGATCCAATGGATGTTGGTAATTTGATCTCTGGTTTCTCTGCCTTTTCTAAATCCCAAGCTTACATATTATATATGTTAGCATGTATATACATATATATACTGCAGATTAACACCAATATTATATATGGTACATGTATGTATATATAATACATATACATTCATGTATATATAGAAACATGGGATTGATATGTATATATTTCTATGTATAAGGGTGTGTATATATGTGAGCATATATACATATGCAGGCATTGAAAAATTCATGTGTGTAAACAGTATATGTGTGTGTTCTTGTGAAGTTTCATCCTCACAAAAGAATGTGTCTCATGAGCTCTGTCTATAACTGACATACGGCCTTGTTTTAGGAAACATGTTTTCCATTTATATGGTTTATTATTCCCTGGTTGTTCCCTTCCTCCAGCAAAGTAATGCTGAACCTACATCTTCTCCCCATCCTCTCTACCAGAGCACCTGCCCCCACTGGGAAAAGCCAAATCCTTCCCACTTTTGCAGGACCATGACACACCATCATACCCTGTGGACAGCCAAGGGCAGCCCATCCTAGGTAACTATCTCTATCAATCCCAACTCCTTCATCCCAAGGGCCTTTATCCGCCCTAGTAGAGCACAGATTTTGGTGGGAAGGCTCATCCAGACAGCCTCCATGGAACATGGGACATCTGGATCCAATAATGCCTTGTAATAAAGTACCTCCTGTAGCCAGATTCATGTCTCATCCCCTGTGTTCATGATGAGAGTCATGTCTCCCTGTGTCAGAGTCTCTTAAGAGGGTGGGGATGTAAGCTCTGACTTTTATATAAATATGACCCTGCTGCCCTTGAGAACATGTGGGAAATTGTCTGTTGAAGGGCCTGGATCACTATATGAGCCCACTCTCCTGAGGCCAGATGCACTGTCTGTCCTGCCCCAGTTATCCCTTTCCCTTTAACCTGGCGGGGGGCAGCAGGGTGGGGGGGGTCTCTCCTGAACACAGAGTGAAGGGTCTTCATCACTACCTCACTGCTCCAGTCTCTTGAGAGACAAAGAAAAGGATGCACTTTCCTGCACACAGCATCATCACCCCATTCCTGGCCATAATATGAGTAGAGCCAGGAGGGTACCAGGCTTCACCCTGGTCAGTCTATCCTTAAAACTTCTCCATCATTCTGTCTGCATGCCCGCATCTCCTCTAGGACCCTCCCTCATATGTTCAAATGCCCGATCTTGACCCAGAGGTGCTCCCCATGCCCCATAGGGAGCCCCATAATCCTGAATTCCCTTTGAACTCTCTATTCTCATCAAAAATATACCAGTCTTCTGTGTCCTTTACTCCTAAAGGTGATAGGAGGTAATATGTCACCCTGTTAATTTAATATCACCTGATGTATTTACTAGCTAACAGTTACCTCTTATCAAGAAGATCAACAGACAGTAAAACCAGAGGTGGGATTCTATGAATTCTGTGTAGGCTAATGAGGCATCACTGGAGGGGGAGTGAGATTTCGCCTCTTTCCAGCCATCCTACGTAAATAGTCACCAACTCAACACACAGAGCAAAGCCAAGAGGAGGGACAGAAGACCACGGGAAAGCACTTCTCCAAAAAGACTATGTTAGGTGTTCCTGATCCTCACCCCCACCCTGACCTCTCTCAGAACCACACATGGAGTCTCTCTGGGCTCCCACATAGAGGGTGGGCTTCCTTCCCCTGCGGTAGTGGAGTCCGGCAGACAAACAGCACTCCAGGGGCAGAGAAGCCTCAGAGTGCTTCCCCAAGGGCACTGCAGAGAGCTGGAATACAGGAACTCAAAGGCCAAGCCATCAGAAAGACTTTTGGCAGGGATACAGGGGCCATGAGGAAGCTAATTTAGATCCCGCTGGGCTGACTTGAATCTGGAAGGAACAGAGAAAGAACAAGAAAAGTATGTGGTGAATTGTCAGAAGGCAGGAAAGACCCAAGGCCTTGGTCTTAATCACGTTCCATATGAAGAAGTTCTGGCATGACGCATGCCTGAAACTTGCCAAGCCTTGAGTAATGGGAACAAACAAGAGAGGAAGAGGGGGGTTGCTGAGAGTGCCTGGTGGGGAGAGGGAAGTCAGGCCATGTCTGGGTGGTGCCAAACATCTGGGTAAACTGTAAAATGTTAAGCCAATTTCGAACCATTTTGTCTATAGAATAGCAAACACTGAATCTGAATGTCTAGGTCACATCATTGTAACTTTGTTTTATTTTTCAGTTAGTGCAGATGTTTGAAAGTTCCTGGAGGGCATAACCAAGGCTTATTTATTTTCAGTTATCTTCACCTTCTAATACTCAGTACATGCCTGGTACCTCACAGCTACTCTATACACATTTGAGGAAGGGAGAGAGGCAGGGGAGAAGGATGAAGCCATGTACAGATTACCCCCCAAATCTTTGATGACAGGATGACCACATAACTCATTGCTCAAACTGGGACATTCTTGAGAGTAAAAGTGGCTGCTAACACTGGCCCAAGCCATATGGTCACCCTACTTAGTGGTCAGTTACATATGGAAGATGAAGCATTAGCGAGGAACTGCCTCTGTTGTTATTTTCCAAACACTAGGTTAGACAGGCTTGCAGTGCAGAAGAAATAGCAAGAAGGTCAATGTGGCTGGAGCAGAGAGAGGGAGAGGAGGTGGGAAAATGAGGCAGGACTTGGACTTCATTCCAGGTATGAGGAGGTGCCCTGGTGGTAGGGGGCTGGGGAGTTTGCTGGGTGAGTGACAAGTTGTGATTTGTGTTTTAAAAGATCTGTCTGCTTAGAATAGAGTCAGAAAGTACATTGGTAGATGCTATAGGTCAGGGAATGGGGGGGTGGGGAGTTAGTGTTTAATGGAAACAGTTTCAGTTTAGTAAAGTGAAAAATTCAAGAGATGGCTGATGGTTAAATCTCAACATTCAGAAAACTAAGATCATGGCATCTGGTCCCATCACTTCATGGCAAATAGATGGGGAAACAGTGGAAACAGTGTCAGACTTTATTTTGGGGGGCTCCAAAATCACTGCAGTGATTGCAGCCATGAAATTAAAAGACACTTACTCCTTGGAAGGAAAGTTATGACCAACCTAGATAGCATATTCAAAAGCAGAGACATTACTTTGCCAACAAAGGTCTGTCTAGTCAAGGCTATGGTTTTTCCAGTGGTCATGTATGGATGTGAAAGTTGGACTGTGAAGAAAGCTGAGCACCAAAGAATTGATGCTTTCGAACTGTGGTGTTGGAGAAGACTCTTGAGAGTCCCTTGGGCTGCAAGGAGATCCAACCAGTCCATTCTAAAGGAAATCAATCCTGGGTGTTCTTTGGAAGGACTGATGCTAAAGCTGAAACTCCAATACTTCGGCCACCTGATGCGAAGAGTTGACTCATTGGAAAAGACCCTGATGCTGGGAGGGATTGGGGGCAGGAGGAGAAGGGGACGACAGAGGATGAGATGGCTGGATGGCATCACTGACTTGATGGACGTGAGTCTGAGTGAACTCCGGGAGTTGGTGATGGACAGGGAGGCCTGGCGTGCTGTGATTTGCGGGTCACAAAGAGTCAGACATGACTGAGCTACTGAACTGAACTGAGAGTTGCACAACAATGTGAATGTACTTAATGCCACTGAACTGTACAGTTAAAAATGGTATGTTTTATATTATGTTACTTTTACCAAAATTAGTAGAAATTTTTAATAAATAAAAAATTAAAAACCAAAGATCTGTCTGCTGTATAGCACAGAAAGCTCTACTCACTACTCTGGGATGACCTAAATGGGAAGGAGGGAGCTTCCCAGGTGTTTCAAACAGTAAAGGATCTGCCTGTAATGCAAGAGACTTCCGCTTATAATGCAAGCTAAACTTGAGTTCTAGTACATATTCTGGGACCAGTGAGCTGCAGAGTCTTGGTCAATCCCTGGGTCGGGAAGTTGCCCTGGAAAAGGGAATGACAACCCACTCCAGTATTCTTGCCTGGAGAATTTCATGGACAGAGGAGCCTGGCAGGCTACAGTCCATGGGGTCACAGAGAGTCAGACACAACTGAGAGACTAACACTTTCACTTTCTTTCTTTCAAATGGGAAAGAAATTAAAAAAAAAAAGGGAATATATGTATGCATAGAGTGGATTCACTTTGCTGTATAGTAGAAACTAACACATTGTAAAGAAACTATACTCCAATAAAAATAAATTTAAAAATATTTTTTTTAATGTTGTAAACAAAAGAAAATACCTGTCTGGCTGTAGTATGGAGAATGAACTGTAGGGGAAGAGTAGCATATGCCACGGAAAAGGCAATGGCACCCCACTCCAGTACTCTTGCCTGGAAAATCCCATGGACAGAGGAGCCTGGTAGGCTGCAGTCCATGGGGTCGCTAGGAGTCAGACACCACTGAGCGACTTCACTCTCACTTTTCACTTTCCTGCATTGGAGAAGGAAATGGCAAGCCACTCCAGTGTTCTTGCCTGGAGAATCCCAGGGACGGGGGAGCCTGGTGAGCTGCCATCTATGGGGTTACACAGAGTTGGACACGACTGAAGCAACTTAGCAGCAGCAGCAGCTATGCCACTGTGGTTGTCCAAGTGCAAGAGGATGGTGGCTAGTGCTAGGGGGCAGTGTGTGCTGAGGAAGTGGAAATAAGGGGACAGTTTTAGGAGAACTGGTCTACATTGAGTTGCTGATACAATCAGGAGGGAGGGATAAATCAGGAGCTTGGGATGAACATACACACACTAATATATAAAATAGATAACCAACCAGGACCTACTGTATACCTAAGGAAAGTCTTCTCAATATTTTGGAATAACATATATGAGGAAAGAATCTAAAAAAGAATGAATATATGTATATTTATGACTGAAGTACTTTGCTGTACACCTGAAACACAATATTGTAAATCAACCGTACCCCATAAATTTTTTTTTAAATGAGATGCATAAAAAATGACTCAGATTTAGAAGCTGAGCCACCAGCTGGGTAGATGGTGATGTCCTGGTCTGCCTGGGGAGGCCAGGGGAGGTCAGTAGCCTTGCAAGGACTTCATTGACCTTTGTCTGAAAATGAGTTACTCTGAAACCCTCAGCTAGTTTCAGTTACTCTGAAACCCTCAGGGGTCTCCCTGCTGTTTATCTTCCTTGGCTCTTATCACTATTTATACTTGTTTTATATATGGGTTTACTAGGCAAATGATCATCTCCCCTGCCAGATTGTAAGGGACTTTGTCTTGCTCACCAATATGCCTAGCATCTAATATGTGCCCAATAAATATTTGCTGGAAAGAAAACCAAGCTAAGTTTTTTTAAAGCTAACTTGAGTTCTAGTACATATTCTGGGGCCAGCGAGCTGCAGAGCCTTGGTCAAGCCATTGGGCCTCTCTGGTTCTTGACTCTCATCGTTACCACAACAGTTTGCATGAGGTGCCTGCCAAGGTCCCTTCCAGCTCAAATATTCAGGAACCATAATTATGTTCTTTGATGCTCACAGGTGAGCTGGAATAAGCAAACCCAGAAGACAGTGCCCAAAGTCCTCTGAAATGAGAAAATATTGCTGACCTAGAGCTGAGAAGGGAGGTTGTCCCCAGTGGTCAGGCCCTCACAGAAATACATGGAGATATATCAACATCACAGAGAAGCAACGCATCAGGGAGAGCAGGCTGGACTCATTTCCCTAGTCCTTAAGGAGGCAGGTGACACGTCACCCCATTACCAGCACTGAGCAGGTATTCCAGGTCCCCATTTCTCCAAGGCTGCTGATTGGGGTCCTACCACTCTGTCAGCCATCAGCAGCACCTTCGTTTCTCTTCCTTCATGACTGTTCCCATTATTCAAAGTTTGGTATGTGGTTTACATGCAATAAGCCAGATCATCTTTGTACTAAACGTGACTAAGTCTGCTGTCCTCTGATAATACAAGGCACGGTTTTATTTTCTCATTTCCTCCTTCCTTTTTCCAGCCTCATGTCCAAGAGGGAACTTTGGAATGAGCCCCATGAAGGTTGTTATTCTGCCAACAGCACTGTGATGACCCCTGGGTCTCCTGATTCCACGTTTGGCATTCCCAAACCCAACAGCTTCCCTCTGACCCTCTCTCTCTCTCTCCTTGCCAACAGGAAGGAGAGTGTGTGGATAAAAGAAACTGACAGATAACGCAAAACCCCATGTTAGTCATTAGTTAAAACTTCCTGAGCCACTAACAAGAACCAGAACTCACCCTAGGAATATTTCAAAACCTCTGCATTCAGTCTAGGTTGGTGTCGAGTTGCAACACTATGCGCTGCAGGTCTGAACAATCATGTCTCATGCCAACAGCTAGCCCAGGCCCAGAGGTAAGTGCCAGAACACCAGGGCAGAGACCAGAGTCCTGAGCTCAATTATCACAGCCCAGATGCACCACTGGAGGCTCCTCTCTGCCTGATTTTCCAAACCGTGGATCCTAAGTCCTGCCCGTGTCCAACCACAAGGACTCCTCTTCTGCCCCACCTTCCTACTCTAAATGGGCCTTTAGGCACCAATCTCTGGCCACACTCCGCCTATGCCCTGTGCTTACATGGGCCCTTGTCTGCTCTGTGCTAACACTCACCCCATTGTCCTTGAGAATCAAAGGAGCCAGATCTTCACAGATCTACCAGTTGTCCTACTTTTCTTTTTTCTCCATCTTCCTAATTTGAAGCTTATAACCTGTTTCAGGTTCTCTCTTGCCTGCATCTCTTCCTAGGCTAGAGCCCCTTCCTATGGAACTCCTGTTTCAAGGTTCCACTGGGAGCCCTGTGAGCAGCCACACTGAAGATTGTTTTCTCTGCCACATTCTCTTGTTTATCCTTCTGCTTCTAAAGTGAAGTCACTCAGTTGTGTCCGACTCTTTGCGACCCTATGGATTGTAGCCTACCAGGCTCCTCTGTCCATGGGATTTTCCAGGCAAGAGTGCTGGAGTGGGTTGCCATTTCCTTCTCCAGGGGATCTTCTTGAACCAGGTCTCCCACATTTCAGGCAGATGCTTTACCGTCTGAGCCACCAGGGAAGTCCTCTGCTTCTAAATCTTTTATTATAATGAGACATGGCCAGGCCTCCAAATTCTCATTATTCAGGCTTCACCCAATTTGAAGAAAAATTAACACACCTGGTAGCAAACTTCTGACTGCAAAGACATGCTTTCCAGGTCCCATCTGAACCACCACCATCTGTTGGCCTTATCTGCTTCAGGGCCTGGTTATGTCTATCTGTAATAACAGGTACTGTCCTTGTCCTTCTATGCTTATTCTCTGAACTGTGTCCTGTTTAAGTAGAACTCCAATCATGTCACACTTGTGCTCAAAATCCTACAGTTTCCCTCCCATTTCAGGGTAAAAGTCAACATCTTCACAGTGGTCTAGAAGCCCCTTCAAATTGGAGATGTAACCAATTGTTCCAAAAAGATCCCAGGCGTGCCCCTGTTCCTCTGCCTGAAACTGTTTAATCTGGAAAGCACAGCTCACCCATTCCTTCTACTACTTCAAATCTTTTCTCAAATGACATATGCAGGCCACCTCGTTCACAATATCACCTCCTACCTAGTCATCCCATCCCCCTTACCTTTCTTTTCTTTTTCTAAATTATATTCTATTATACCATGTAATTCACTTGTGTGTGTGTGTGCGTAGTCACTCAGTCGCATCCGACTCTTTGCGACCCAATGGACTGGCCCACCAGCCTCCTCTGTCCATGGGGATTCTCCAGGCAAGAATATTGGAGTGGGTTGCCAGGCTTTCCTCCGGGGATCTTCCCAACTCAGGGATCGAAGCCAGTTCTCCCACATTGCAGGCAGATTCTTTACCATCTGAGCCACCAGGGAAGCCCTGGTATATAAGTCTTTAATTTTGTCTCTTGCACTAGAATTTAAGCTCCCAAAGGGCAGGAATTTTCATCTGTCTTATTCAGTGATGAATCCTCAGTGCCCTGAATATTGCCTGGCATGTAATATTACAGAATGGATTAATAACTCATTAGAAAGAAGTTCATCAGTATTTTAGAGTCCCAAATCTGGTCTTCCTGCCAGGTTTGAGTCTCAGATTTTCTACTTTTAATAGCTGTGTGACTTCAAGCAAGTTTCTTAACTATTTTATACCTCAGCTTATTGATGTACAAAAATTAAAAAGGCATTTCAACTATTGGGTTAACCCCGAAGTTCCTTAACATGTTATGGAAAAACCCGAATGGACTTTTTGGTCGGCCCAATATTTCACAGGATTGTCAATGAGAAAACTCATGAAGTATGTTTAGCATGGTGTCTGAAATACTGAAAGAACTCTGTGGATGGTATTTATTATCTTCAGCCCAAGTGGGTGAAATAGACTTTTGGAAATAATCAAAAAGCTACCTGGACTGAAGCCTGGTAAATAAAGTAACAGTGTCTCTGCTCAAGCAAGATGGGAAGATACTGCAATATGAGCAGTTCTCTTTTGTGGTTAATAAACTGGCTCTGTAGAACAATTCTGGGAAAGGAAAAAAACAAAAAGCAACTCATGTTTTCAGCAATGGTACTCCCAATATGGCCACTTGGGAGGACAACACCCATTTGGCTTTTTAGTTCTAACATATTCATATTTGCTAGTCCCACAGAGTCCCAACAGAAGAAACAGTAGACATGGAGGCCCTAGAGGTCCTCTGCCATAGCTCCTGCTTCACACATCACTTTATGTTGCTTTTCTGTCCAGGAGGTTCAACTGCTCCCTGAGTATGTGGGTCAAGAACCTCTAGGGAGAGAGGGCCCAAGAGGCTTTACGGAGAGGATGTCACAGAAAATGATACCCTGAACCAGACCAGGCAGTAACCTGAGTGTTGGGAAGGTCTAGAAACCCAATCTGGGAAGAGTGATCAGAGATGGGATAGCTCGTTTGCAGAATAATCTTTCTGGGTCCCCAAGGAAGGGGAGGAGGGGCAGTCTCACCCCCATGTGGCTGATTGCCAGCCACCCTGTTACAGCTCTGAGACCTTCCTCCTCCTCTCAACTCTGGTACTGCAGGGAGAAGCGGGTGAGGAGATAGAGGAGCCCAGAGAGGCGCACTCAACCCTACTACCTGTGAAGATGCAAAGTGCCTGGCTCTTCCACTCCAGCTGTGCCCTCTGTCCTTCCCCAGGACCAAGCATATGCTTCAAACTGTATTCGAGACTCAAGGAGGGACCTTGCAGACTGTCCCTTCTCATTTTACAGAGGAAGAAACTGAGGCTCAGAGAGAAGGATGTGGGGGTGGCCAACATAGCTAGTGGCCCATCTATATTCTTCAGCCTATCCCCAAGGTCACCTGCGGACAGCCTCCTTCCCAGAAGTGGTTTCCTACATCTCCCTGCCTGAGGGCAGCCTCTGGCCTCAGGAACACCCTCAGCCAGCAGGCGGAACAGGCCAGATGGTCCAGGAGGTTGCTACTGTTATTGCTTAGAAGGGACACTCCACCTGTTGTCGTTGTTTAGTCACTAAGTCATGCATGACTCTTTTGTGACCCCTGAGACTCTAGCCTGCCAGGCTCCTCTGTCCATGGGATTTTTCCAGGCAAGAATACTGGAGTGGGTTGCCATTTCCTTCTCCAGGGGATTTTCCTGACCTAGGAGTTGAACCTGTGTCTTCCGCACTGGCAGGCAGATTCATTACTGCTGAGCCACAAGAGAAGGCCAACCTTCCACCTACCAGGGGAATAATTTCAAGGCATGTCACACAGTTTCCTGGAGGGACATTTTCTCATCCAGTTCATTCAGGGAAAATACTTTCATATTCAAGCAAGAAGTACTAAGCTGAAAGTTCTAAACATTTTTGTTCCTTTGAATCCCTTTGGCAATATGGTGGAGACTATGGACCTCTCTTCAGGACAATTATTTTTGATGCACAAAATATATAGGATTATAAAGGACACTGCTACTGCTGCTGCTGCTAAGTCGCTTCAGTCGTGTCCGAATCTGTGCAACCCCATAGACGTCAGCCCACCAGGCTCCCTCGTCCCTGGGATTCTCCAGGCAAGAACACTGGAGTGGGTTGCCATTTCCTTCTCCAATGCATGAAAGTGGAAAGTGAAAAATGAAAGTGAAGTCGCTTAGTCGTGCCCGACTCTTTGCGACCCCATGGACTGCAGCCTACCAGGCTCCTCCATCCATGGGATTTTCCAGGCAAGAGTACTGAAGTGGGTTGCCATTGCCTTCTCTGTAAAGGACACTAAATATGCTAAAAAACAATTTTCAAAATAATTTTAAAATAACTTTGGAATATCATAACATGCAGATGTCTTTATTTTATCACAACAAATAAGATCAAAGGAGAATCTCATAATGAACATAATTTGAGAGTAGTGATGAACATAATATTCGCTGCACCAGCTGTAATGTGACGTGAAAACATGTGTGATTTCTGTTGTTGACAAAGTCACAGGCGCTGCTGATATCGTACTGTTGCCTACATTCATAATTGGAGGAAATGATAACATCCAGTTAGAAGTTAACGAATAAAGGTATAATTAGTTCCCATCAAGTTAAAATTTTTCCATCCAAGTTCATAGACCCTCTGAAATCTCTACATGGATCCTCTGGGTGTCTATGAATACCAGATAAGTTAGGAACACTGTGCAGGAATATCTATGTGAGTTGCTAACTGGTGACTCAAAACTGATTAAATGGCCCTTTGAATTTCCATTCCCTGGGTCAGGAAGATCCCCTGGAGGAGGGCATAGCAATCCATTCCAGTATTCTTGCCTGGAGAATCCCAAGGACAAAGGAGCCTCATGGACTATAGTCCATGGGGTCACAAGGAGTCGAACATGACTGAAGTGACTTAGCATGCACTCTGATCAATTCAGTCCTAAAGCCATGAGTTAGGGCAGAGCAAGGTGGTTCTATAGCAGAGATGCAGGGAGCCACAGGGGTTCAGAGGAGGGTATCAGAATTTGAACAGACTGAAGAGGGTGGCCCCTGTCAGGGAGGAGATAGTAGCAGACATAGGAGATATCACAGGGCATTGATCAAATCAATAAATATATTACTAACGGAAGCAAGGTTTCTCATTGTTAGAAAAGACAGAAATACAGAGAAGGAGAAAGCTAGAAAAACCCCTGGTGTTAGATTCCAGCTGAAGACATCTGTGTGAATGCATGTATGTATACATATGCTCCAGCTCTGGCCGTAGAGAAGTCTGGGGAGCAGCAATACCCCCCAATAACAATAAGCACACCTAGCACTCAGATCTTGTCTTCTAAATACTATTTTCTTCTAAAAGAGAACGAGGTCCCTTGGAGAAATGGTTGATTGCATGATTGGGGGCAGAAAGTAGGGATGAGCCTGGAGAGCTAAAAGAGCGAGTTCCCATTCTTTGTGAAAGGAAGGTTAACTGAAAGGAATGCCAAAGTCAGCTTGAATCTGATCCCAGGGGCCAAAACAGGGACCATTTACACATGAATAATTAAGAATTAGAATGTGTTTAATACGATGAAAAATCTTGAGTCTATACAGATATAAATAAATAGATGAAACAGTTGAATGTTTGATGAGAAATGAGACGTTTATACAGTCTCAAGACACCTTCCCACAAAATCCATATCAGTTACACAGGGGAAAAGAGTAACTTTACAGTGGGAAAACCTAGAAGACACCAACTTAATCTAGTAATCAAAGGTAGCAACACCAGTCATAGCATAAAGAGGCATCTGTCCCACTTGGTAAGATGCAGTGAAAAGCACATACCCTAACTGCTGCAGTATTCCTGCCAAAATGCCTAATCTGGATATAACCACAAGGAAGCATCAGACATTGAAACTGAGGGGTGTGCTACAGAATGCTAACCTTTGAACTTCAAAGTGTCAAGGTGTGTTCCAGACTGAAGGAGGCCTGAGACACGACAACCAAATGCAGCCTGTGATTCTGAACTCCACCCCTTTGTTGCGAGGACATTATTAGGACAATTGGCAAAATTTAAATGGGGTCTGAGGACTAGATGATAGCAAGATATCAGTATTCATTTCCTGATTTTGATGCTCACACAGGAAAATGGTTTTTTTCTTAGGAAACATCTTCCCAAATATTCCAGGATGATAGGATACAAGCTGGAAATTTACTCTTAAAAAGTTCTGAGGGAAAAAAAACATTCTTTGTATACTCTCAATCATTTTTGAAAGTCTGGGGTTGTTTCAACATATAAAAAGAGGAGGAAAGGCTGATTCTGTGACCATCATTTACCTTTAGCCAGTACACAAGAGGAAATAAAATGTAATCAAAGGAAGATTAGGGAGCATGGATTTCTTGGAAGAGAGTTGTGACCTTATATTTAGAGAATCCTGTTCATTTCAGTTGAGAAACAGGGATAGACATTCTCCACTGCGACCACACCTTAGAGGTGGATGAAAGAGAGATTAACTCTTGCCCCAACTGCGTGATAATCAAGAAGCTGTACAAATAGAGCCATAGAGCACCACAACCAGAGCAGGACATGAAAAAATTTGAGTGCAGCCCACCCTTCCAGAATTGGGTGGGCAAAGAATACAAAAATATCTCCCAGGAGCAGTTGACACCATGGAGGAGAGCTATTCTTGAGCCACCTTGAAAGGATCCAGCCCCAGAGGTAAGGTGATTCCACAATCAAGCTCAGAGGGAAGAGGAGATTGGTAGTAAAAGAGGAGAACCATACCTGTTCAACAGGAGAGTAAGCCCCCAAGTTAAAGAATAAGACAGTCAGTCGGCAGTGCCTGATACCACTTTAGGGAAAGGAGATCTCTTAATACCTATGAAAGTACTCCAAGAGAGAGTGCTAATATTTGAGAATTGACACCCAGAGGGCCTCAGCCCCAGAATTCAACTATATCAATACTGGACTAAAACCCCAAAGAACGAGCAGCAGTACCATAAGTGGCAGAAAAGGAAAGAAACAATAAGAGAAAGCATAGAACAAAATACACCCTACCCTTCCCCACTGCAAGTCCCCAAGGCTTGGTCAGACCTAGGGTTCTGAACTGGAGGAAAAAAAAAAAACTTGAAATTTTTAGTTGAATCGAAATATTTCAATACTGGAAAGCAAGACTAAAATATTTGAGAGTGACCAAACATCTGTGGAATCTCCCAGGGACAGGGAAGGAAAAGCCAAAAGAACTCATGTGAAAAACAGTGATGAGTAAGAATAACGTGACTCGGCTTCTCCCCAGTGAGTCCAGCCCATTCAATCAGCCATTACATATGCATTATCTTGTTGAGTCCTCATGACACCCTAGGAGCAAGCCTGACTGAAAGGGACTAAGAGTAGGCTTATGGGTACCAGTCACAGTACCCAGTGTGCCAGCCTTCCGGGAGCCCCTGGCATTGATCTGCACCATCACCTCACATGTAGGTAACCAGGGAGCAGACGCCAACAGGCAAGCCAATAGGTAGGCAGCAGAAACCGATAGAGGATAATGCAAAGCACAGTTGTAGGGAATTTGTTTTGCTTTGTAGTGGCTTCCTGGGAAAACCACAGCTACAGGGAGGATTAGAGTCAGGGATGGGGTGGTTCTTCCAGTGCAAAGGCACTGGCAGAAAACATATTGTGAGAGTTAAAAGCCCCAGCAGAGAAAAGCCCAACCCAGGGATGTTCACAAACCGAGATTCTGTTTATTTGCCCGTCGTTCTGTTTCTTACTCCTGCTTGTATACTAGAATCACCTGGGCCCTAAACTCAGAGACTCTAGACACTGGATTTTTTTTTTTTAAGTTCGCTGGATGATTCTAATGTGCAGCCCACATTGAGAATCATAGCTCGGCTGCAATGATCTTGCTGCTTCAGTTTGACAAAAAGAAAAAGAAAAATGCTTTGTCTCCGTCACAAATGTCAACTTTGGAAAAGCTTGGCTGAGCATGAACTTCAACCCTATAAAGTAACTTGTAAAAATTATCAACATACTAATGAACATTTCAGCTTCCCGTCATTTACTAGATTTAAGTTTAGAGAGAGAGATTGATCTATCTTGCTGTGCTAGTGGTAGAATTTGTTTATTTAAAGGTGTTTTTCCTGCATTTTGAGAAGACAATCATCAGTTGAACTTATTTATACTGAAGATGTTCATTAGTATGTTGATAATTTTTACAGGTTACTTTACAGGGTTGAAGTTCATGCTCAGCCAAGCTTTTCCAAAGTTGACATTTGTGACTGAGACAAGGCATTTTTCTTTTTCTTTTTGTCAAACTTACCTTGCACCCCTTGCAAAAAAACACACACATTCACATGAAGGTTTACAAACAGTGCAAAGCCATTAGCCCAACCAGGTGAGTGAACTGGGGTACTTTGTTTCATGTAAACTCTATGGAACCAAACCCCCACACTACAGCATTTCCATCCACCCACTGATGTCAGCATTTTAATAAAAGCTGAAAACAGGTAGTTAGATGAGTCTACACTTTGACAGTATTTAACTCCAAAGTCATTTTCAATTTCCACCCCTTTTGTTTTAATATTAACATTTCCCATTACTCACACTGGGGATTCCCAGGTAGTACTAGTGGGAAGAACCTGCCTGCCAATGCAAGAGACATAAAAGACATGGGTTCAATCCCTGGGTCAGGAAGATCCCCTGAGGAGGGCACAGCAACCCACTCCAGTATTCTTGCCTGGTAAAATCCCATGGACAGAAGAGCCTGGTGGGCTCCAGTCCGTAGGGTTGCAAAGAGTCAGACACAACTGAAGCGACTTAGCATGTGTGCATTACTCACATTATAAGAAAAGGTCCAGATTCCCCTGCTTGAAAGTCAAGGTCCTTTGCAATCTATTTCCAACCTAACTTTCGACCTTTATCTCTTTCTTTTCATAGCTAGTAAGTCCTCTCACTATCCCAAACTTTCTAAAGTCACCTTTTTTTCTTCCATTTACTTTTACCTTCATTAAAATGTATTTTTGACTAATTTTTTCCCTACTGAAGATAATAGTGTTTCATCTTAAACTGAAGCAAGAACGTATTTAAATAACCATGCTGCTGCTGCTAAGTCGCTTCAGTCGTGTCTGACTGTGCGACCCCATAGACGGCAGCCCACTAGGCTCCCCATCCCTGGGATTCTCCAGGCAAGAACACTGGAGTAGGTTGCCATTTCCTTCTCCAGTGCATGAAAGTGAAAAGTAAAAGTGAAGTCGCTCAGTCGTGCCCGACTCTTAGCGACCCTATGGACTGCAGCCCACCAGGCTCCTCCATCCATGGGATTTTCCAGGCAAGAGTACTGGAGTGGGGTGCCAATAACCATAGATACATCTATTTGTCTTCACTACTAATAAAAAGACAATGTTGACCATACCACTGACAAGCACAGGGATAGACTCATCAGTCGAGTGGCTCCAGCACTTCACCCCTCTCTGGATCCTTGGCCTTTGTAATGTGACTTGGCTGCTCTACCAACCAAAAAGTGGCACGTATTTTCCCACTCCTTATTATCAGTTTGAGACTTGCTTTGAACATTGGACAGACCTGACATAAGCCAAAGCTTCAACAGAAGTGCTCAAGTATTTCTACTTTTGCTTCTCCTCATCTGTGATTGCTTAGAAAACTATTGCTTGGAAAAAATGCCAGAACTAACCCATTGGAGGATACCAAACATATGACCCAGTGACTGCAACTGCCCCAGCCAACAGCCAATCAACTGCCAGACTGGTATGTGAGTGAACTCAGCTGAGACCAGAAGAACCTCCCAGCTGAGTCCATCCTAAATCAGCCAAACCTTAAAAACATAGGGGCTTCCCTGGTGGCTTATTTGGTAAGGAATCTGCCTGCAATGCAGGAGACTCAGGTATAAACCCTGGGTGGGGAAGACCCCCTGGAGAAGGAAATGGAAACCCCCTCCAGTATTCTTGCCTGGGAAATCCCATGGACAGAGGAGCCTGGTGGGCTGCAGTGCATGGGGTCGCAAAGAGTCAGACATGACTTAGCAACAAAACCACTAAACACCACTAGAAACCATTATACCAGTGAGCCCAACCAAGACCAAAAGAACTGCCCAAACAAGTCCAGCCTAAACTGCCATCTTACAAACCAACTGACTTAATAAAAAAAAACAAAAACACAATGATTTTCAGTCACTGGGTTTCAGGATGCTTTGTTTCACATATTATTGTGGCAATCAATAAATGGTACAATTGCTACGCTAAAGACTGTATAGCAATAATTTAAGTGAAAGCAACCGGGCAAAGATGAGGCAGCAAGACCCAGGGGTGCAGGGACTACGTTGGGGGATTCACCACTGCATCCCCTTTGCATGGCACAGGGACAGTTACAGAGACTCAATAACACATGCTGGATGAGGCAAACATCCGGTTGTAACAGACCCGATGCTGGAACAGTTCTCAGAATGGTCATAAAATCATTAACTTCCAAACTTTTAAAAATACAGCTGACCCACTTCTATCATTTACTTACCTTTTTTCCTTTCTAAGTCAAAATCCTCAGCTAGCACATATAAACCACACAGTAAAAAGAGGTTTCTGTAAAAGCCTTTTCCCAAGCACGTCGATGACTCCTTGCCCATCACATAAAGTCATTTCTTCCCAGCTGCCAGGCTGCTTCTGAAAGAGCTAGAGCCCTGCCAGTTACAGTAGCTGGTATAAAAGCTAATCTTATAAAACACACATCACTTCTCCAACCCCATAATTAAGACCAGAAATCTGTAACTGAGACATTCATAAAACTGGGGTTTCCAAGTGCCAGCTTTGCCTTCAGGTTCTGCACAATGGGGCAGATTTGGGAAAAGCTGCCCAGAATAATCTGATGGGCAGGACAATGGGCTCCTGAATGGTCAGTGGCCAATGGGAGCAGCCCCAGGTCAGTGCTTTCCAAAGCTTCTTCTCCGAGTTCATGGCTCAGTACTTCTCTGTCCACCTGTGATCACTATTAGAGGCCAAGACTAAACAGCTATTAGCAAATCCATTGTATTAATAGAACAAATTTCTATGGACAAGGTTAGTAGTTGTTTGACTTTCGGAGTTCTGTCTTTATTAATGTCTCCAGAGGCTAGTTGTGAATGAGAAGGCTTTTTATCTTCTCAGAAAGATATTTCTATTTCACCAATTTTATCTTTCACAGAAGGGACCAGCTTCAACCAACTCTTTTCCAATCCTCATACTTGGCTTCAAGTCAGAAGCCAAGATTATTAAACTGATGTAGACACTGTGCTTATTAACTGAGTTCTGATTTATTAACATGCTTCTTTAGATGCAGTCATAACAAGAATTGGGAAGCTAAAGCCACTCCTTCCCAAAATGCAAAGACATACACGTGCTTTGCCTCTGAGTCTATTTATCTGGACCAAAGCGTTGATTTTGGCAGGTCATCTTTGAATCCACTTTGGGAGCCTGTCCCTTTGATATAGCCGGAGGGTAAAACCGCCACATCCACATATGTCTTCAATTGCTGAGATATTCTTTTCCCACCACTTCCCACTGTGGAGAAATTTTCAATCTGTTTAATATGAGGGAGGAGCCAGGTTGCTATTCTGGGTTTAACTATGAAATATTTATTTGAGTTCTAACTTACCAAGAGCTATTTGAAACCCCAGGGCCTTAGGATTGTATCATTTTCATAAACAGAGGCCCAGAAATTGATCAGGTAATGGGAGGAGGAAGAGGGAAGGTCACCCTGATTTGAAGGAGTGGCAGAGCAGGGAGCTTAGACGATAAGCACCCAGCAGACAGGAAGGGTAACTTTTACATGCTTCCTTCACGGTTATGAAAACAGAAAAGCACCATCAAGATCATATATGGCAAACTTTGCATTTTATATGAGGAAATTAAAGCCCAGAGAGGTTAGGTGATCTACCCAAGGTCACACAGCAAGTCAAAAGAGGAATCAGGATGAATTTTTTTCAACAAATAACATGAGTACCATCTACAAAGACAGGGCAGTATCATAGGGTTTGATCTTGTAGGTACAAGCCGCAGTACAAACTTTCAAATGTTTTTGTCTCTGGGGCCCAAACTCAGTGCACTCATACCAGTGAGCTCCCAACATTAGCTCCCAACAGTGAAGAATTCATGATTTAGGGCAAGGATTCGCAACCTCAGCACTTCTGACGGTTCAGCGTGGGTAATTCTTCGTTGGGTGGGGATAAGGGGCTGTCCTGTGCTTTATAAAACATCTTGCAGTCTCCCTAGCTTCTACCACTAGATACCAGTAGCATCAAGTTTGGTTCTCCAGGCATTGCCAAATGTCCCCTGGGGAGCAAAACTGCCCCAGTTTAGAACCACTGATTTAAAGCAAACTTAATCTAACACCTGTTCAAGGCTCCACATAAGCATCATAAAGCTGAATGATGTATTTGTATTATTGATGAGGAAGGTAGAAAGATCTGGAGAGTTAAAGAGAAAGACTTGATATCATCACAGAATTATCCAGTGCCTAGAACCATGCTTCGTACAAAAAACTTATATTCCATCTTTTTATAAATTAATATGTAATACTTTAACTATTTTATTTTAATTTATTGGGCTTTTTAGAAATTGATGATGTTTTATTCTTATTTATTATTTTGGCCATATTGTGCAACATGTGGGATCTTGGGTCCCTGACCAGGGATCAAACCCAGATCTGCTGCATTGGGAGTGTGGAGTCTTAACCACAGAACTGGCAACGAAGTTCCAATTGTTATTTACTATTAATAATAATAAGTGTTAAATTATTAATAAAAATCTTCTAAATGCTTCATGTTTACACTCAGATAATTTTCTTTCCTTTTTCTTACTTCTAATGGACAGTGGGTATACTTTTCCCAATGGCCATTGTAATTCTTCTTTGAAAAAAAAAAAAACATAGCCCAAAGGGTATACAAAGTACACACAAGTAGTGTAAAAACAATCCCTCCCCCAAATAACAATTTTTAAAAAGCCTCATTCACATTTGATCCTTTACTAAGTTAAAATGTGAGTAAACATCCTGCGGCAACTTCCCTCGCATTAGGGCTGTCAGACTGCTTTCTGGCCACCAGCCCTGAGCTGCTGAGGATGGAAGTGTTTAAAGGAGGCAGAGAGGAAGGATGGGCCCTGGACAGTGCAGAGTTAGTACCAATTTCATGTCATTTCAAACTCCCAGCATGAAGCAACTCCTACGTCCTAGGGGAAGGTAGTGATCTGTGACTTTGCTGCAGTACCCACTGGAGGCTATTGTGTCTGAGGAACTGTGAGAGGAGCCCCGCAGCTGGACTCAGCTGGACTCAGCTCCGTGACTCACAGAAGACACAAAATGACACTGGTGGGTGATTTTTAAAAACTCGTTTGCAAAAAGTTGCTATCAAGTGAGGGATAAAACCTCAGGAAAGTTGGAGAGGTAGTTAACTGTAGCTAATGAGCAACGTGCAGAGAAGGCAATGGCAACCCACTCCGGTACTCTTGCCTGGAAAACCCCATGAACAGAGGAGCCTGGTGGGCTGCAGTCCATGGGGTCACTAGAGTCGGACACGACTGAGCGACTTCACTTTCACTTTTCACTTTCATGCACTGGAGAAGGAAATGGCAACTCACTCCAGTGTTCTTGCCTGGAGAAGCCCAGGGACGGGGGAGCCTGGTGGGCTGCCGTCTATGGGGTTGCACAGAGTCGGACACGACTGAAGCAACTTGGCAGCAACAACAGGAGCAGCAATGAGCAATGTGAGTGTAAGCACAGAAACACTGGATTCTCCGTGGAAACGCAAGTCAAGACAAAATCAAGAAGTTGTAACATTCTCTTACTCTCACCTTATTCTCAAATTGAGGGAGTCAGAAAGTTTTGGAGCCACGTCCTCTGGGTTGTCTATTGTAAAGCCTCACTTTACAGGGGCTCACGAAGGAGGGTCCAGACTTAGGGACTCTGCCACCGCAGGCTGGGTGGGGGTGGGTGGGAGAGAGTGCAAGCGGAAAGCCCCAGAAAGAGGCTTGCTTGGCACCTCTGCCTTTCCAGGGCCACCTCTCCAGGCAGATCTCACCCAACTCTAGGGTGTCTGGTATCAAAGGGCTGCCTAGAGTCAGGGTTGGACCTCAGATGTCCTGGCTTGCAGACCCCAAAGAAGCACATAAACTGTGAAAGGAAAATAGGTCAGCTGTGGAGAGGTCTGGCAGTATCACTCCAGGGGCTTATACGGAGGCTGAAAGATGACTGTTCTCCCGAAGACTCACTGGCCCGGGTGCTGGGTGTGCTGTCCGGGGTTCATCAAGCTGCTCTGATCACCTTCTCCACTGGTGCCGCCACTGAGGCCCAAAGAAGCCAGTTCCAGCTATGCCCTGCACTGTGTCATTTCCTATCACATGTCCTTCCCTAAAACCTGGAGGAAGAGATCACTTCCCTATCCTATTTCAAAGAGGCTAAGGATTGCTGGGTTTGATCCTTGGGTCAGGAAGATCCCCTGGAGAAGGGCATGGCAAACCACTCCAGTATTCTTTCCTGGAGAATCCCATGGGTAGAGGAGCCTGGCGAGTTATCCCTGGTAGGAGTCAACAGGGTCACAAAGGGTTGGACATGACTGAAATGACTTAGCATGCATGCACAAAGATTGCTGGGAGAAATACCAACAACCTCAGATATACAGATGACACCACCCTATTGACAGAAAGTGAAGAAGAACTAAAGAACCTCTTGATGAGGGTGAAAGAGGAGAGTGGAAAAGCTGGCTTAAAACTCAACATTCAGAACACTAAGATCATGGCATCTGGTCCCATCACTCTGTGGCAAATAGAAGGGGAAAAAGTAGAAGCAGTGACAGATTTTCTTTTCTTGGGCTCCAAAATCACTGCAGACGGTGACTGCAGCCATGAAATTAAAAGACGCTTGCTCCTTGGAAGAAAAACTATGACAAACCCAGATAGTGTATTAAAAGGCAGAGATATCACTTTGCTGACAAAGGTTCATCTAATCAAATATACGGCTTTTCCAGTAGTCATGTATGGATATGAGAGTTGGACCATAAAGAAGGCTGAGCACCAAAGAATTGAGGATTCTGAACTGTGGTGCTGGAGAAGACTCCTGAGAGTCCCTTTTACAGCAAGGAGATCAAACCAGACAATCCTTAAGGAAATCAACGCTCAATAGTCATTGGAAAGAACTGATGCAGGAGCTGAAACTCCAGTACTTTGGCCATCTGATGTGAAGAGCCAACTCATTGGAAAAGACCCTGATGCTGGGAAAGATGGAGGGCAGGAGGAGAAGGGGGTGACAGGATAAGATGGTTGGATGGCATCACCGACTCAATGGACATGAGTTTGAGCAAACTCTGAGAGATAGTGAAGGACAGAGGAGCCTTGTGTTGCTGCAGTCTATGGGGTCATGAAGAGTCAGACGTGACTGAGCGACTGAACCACAACAAAGGGAGTGAACTGCCTGCTTGGCTGCACTCCCAGCAGCTCCAAACCTCTGACAAACCATGGCTCCCACGTGAGCCAGCAGGAAGGTATTCATGCTTGGTTCTATACCATTCACCAAGCTGGACAGAATCCCACAGTTGTCCTTCTCCAGAAAAGTTCACCCTCCTGTAATGTGCCAGATACTTTATCCATTATCTTGAAGTGAAAAGTGTTAGTCGCTCAGTTGTGTCTGACTTTTTGTGACCCCATGGGCTGTAGCCCACCAGTCTCCTCTGTCCATGGAATTCTCCAGGCAAAATACTGGAGTGCGTAACCATTCCCTTCTCTGGGGTATCTTCCTGACCCAGGGATCAAACCCAGGTCTCCCGCATTGTAGGCAGATTCTTTACTGTCTGAGCCTTCCTTCTAACAACACGGCGATGTGCATGTGTATAAGTGAGAAAACCGGGGTTGGGAGAAGGTAATTAATTTGTCCAAGGTTGCACCAACAGGTAAGTGATGTGGCTGGGACAGCACCAAGCCTAAGTCCTGTGCTCCCACCATGACAGGAAGGGATGAAAGATGCAGTATTGAGGGTAAGTCTGGGCCTCTCCTGCCTGACTTGCTCCAAGATAGACCTGGAAGATTCCACGGGGGCTGCATCTCTCCATGCCACCTGCCATGTACTGGTTTCTCTGGTACCCCGAGAGCATCTCCACAAATGGCTGTGAGCATTGCTGCCCTCCAGACCTGCACTTCCCACCACACCCAAGCTGGGACCACAGAGATTCCGTGCAGCCAGTCTCTCAAAGTCAGCCTCACGTTCCAACACAAGACCTCAGGCACAGAGGCTGCGGGACCCTTCTTAGACTCAGGGACAAATGGGTAGCCTTGGCCTAACTACAGGCCCAGAGCCTCATTTATATTTTCTGTGGCTTCTGTAACAAATTACCACAGATCTAGTGGCTCAGAACCACACAAATCCATTCTCTCACAAGTTGGTAGGTTAGAAGTCAGACACAGGTCCCACGGGGATAAAATCAAGGTGTCAGCAAGGCCGCACTCCTCCCTAGGGGTTCTAGCAGAGAATCTGTTTCCTGGCCTTTTGCAGCTTCTGGAAGCTGCCTGCATTCCTTGGCCGTTGGCCCCATTCCTCAGCTCATCCTCAGAGGCAGCCACAGCCGGCAGAATCCTTCTCACACGGCATCGCTTCTCTTCCACAGAAACACCGCTTTCTGACTCTCTTCTGTCTCCCTCACCCACTTTGAAGGACCTTTGTGATTCAGTCTGGTCGATGCAGAAAACTCAGAATAATCTCCCCATCTCAAGGTCCTCAATGTAATCACATCTGCAGAGCCCCTTTTGCCATGAAAAGTAACATAACAGGAGTCAGAGATTAGGACACAGACATCTTTGGGAAGGAGGCGCACCCCATGAGGCCAGAATCTCCCCTCAGGTCATTTTCACACACGGAGTGCAGACATTTTGATAACTGTGGCCCAGGACCACCTTGGACTGTGAGCAAGTTGAGGATGGGGCCTCTCCTATCTTATTAACCAGCGCCTGACACATGGAAGGCACTCTGTAGGGTCTGTTGCTTGAATAAGTGCCCACCTTGACCTCTCCCAGTAGCCTTTAAATCCAAGGACCTTCGATGACTCACATCTGCCTTCTGACTGCTCACTCTTAGATACAGCCCTCCTGACCATGAGTGCCCATCAGCACAGACCAGGGGCTTCATTCGTCCACCAGAGTCCATCTGCCCACAGTAGAGGCAATGTCACTCATGGTGACGAGTTTGCAAAACCTGAGATATTGCCATGGAAGACTCTGAGAACACCCTTGTCAACATGATGCTGTCTCACCCCAGGATCTAAGGTGTTTAAATTGACACGTCACACTTCCCTGGTGTTCAGTGGTTGAGAATCCACCTGCCAATGCCGGGGACACGGTTGATCCTGGTCCAGGAAGATCCCACATGCCACGGGGCAACCAGGCCTGTGCACCACAACTACTGAGCTCTCATGCCCCAGAGCCCATGTTTCACAACAAAGAGAAGTCACTGCAATGAGAAGCCGACATCACAACTAGGGAAGATCCAGCACAGCCATTAATCAGTCAGTTAAATCAATTCATGAACCATCTCTCCACCCTGTGAGCACTGGAGCAGCTCTACATGTAAGGCCCTCAGGGTGAAGTCCAAATTGTTCAAGTACAAAATAACCCTGGCAAATGGTTTTGTAGAGGGAGGGATGCAATGCCACCTTCACACCTCTCTAGCACCCCCTCTGGCACCTTCCAGTCATAATGAACAAGGACATCACACCTCACTCCCCAGATTTAGCACAATGCTCTGCTGAATTAACTCCAGAAGGGATGAAATGAGCAAACAGACTCGGGATAGATTAAGAACTTACCCAAAGTCATCTAGCTTATAAATAGGAGAGCCCTGTGTAAACTCTGTCTGATTCAAAACCAATGTGCTCTCAGCCTCATTAACCCAACCTCCCAATACGGTGTGATAACACTTGGCCACAATTCATGCTTCAGGGCCTCCTCTGGTGACCAGGAGTGTCCACTACACACAGGACTTCCTGGGCCCAGTTACAGGGCAGCCCTTTCCCTCTCATTTCCCATTCTGTGAACATTAGGATCAAAAACCTTGTGATGTTGTCACTTCTAGGGCTGCCTTCCCTCAAGATTTCCATGTATAGTAGAAAGGATTTCGTTAGACAATTAGAAGAACTTGCCCAAACATTAAGGATTGGGTAAGACCATTGGATTAAATTTTCCAAACAAAAGAACAAGCAGACACGGGAATGGAATTATCGAGGTGTCTCCCTTTGGAATTTTGCACAATATAGTCCACAGATTCAGTAGTTGACTAAAGCCGTTCACAAATTAAAAAAACAAAAACACCTATGTCTTCTTCCCTAAGTCTGTTCTATCACTCATTCTCGGAGCCCCACACACCTCAGGTGCCTGGATTGAGGGAGATAAGGGGGAGGTTACCTGTCATCACCCGTCAGAGGAAAATAAACCCCAGCGTCCACCCTGAATCTGTGGTTCTCAAACTCTAGCAGGCATCATAATCCCTAGGAGGGCTTACTAAAATAGAGATCATTCACCCTAGCTCTAGAATTTCTGACTCGGTAGGTCTGGGTGGGGTCTGAGAATCTGTGTCACTAACAAGTGCCCAAGTGATGCTTCTGCTGCTGCTGGGATGGGTGGGAATTGCTGATCTGAACCTCATCCTTTTACATGGTTGGATTTAGAAGGGATGTTGGCTTCCTCCAGCCCTGAGGCATGCCCCAGAGTCTATAGGATGACCAAGTGCTTCTTACCCAGCTTTTCTTAGAACGGTCTTTCAAAACCTAGCTAGAACTCTGATCTTTCACCAAAGAGGCGCTAGCCTGCTTTCCCCCATCACAGCTGAGATTATGTCGTCTTTCGTTTTCTCTGAAAAGACACTAATCTTAAGTGCTCACTGTGAGCTGCCTGTTTACCAAGCTGCCACTGACTTGGCACCGAAGTTTGCTTAACCTCTGCTCAGCTGCTGTCTTCTGAGGATTTTCTTGTCTCGCCCTTGGCCAGGCTCATGTTTTTCCAGTTCAGTCCTGAGAAGTCTCTCATTTCCCAGGTGGAGGAATTCGGGTTTCTTTCCTGCATGAGGCCCTTCTGGATTCCCTTCCTTGGCTGCTCCAGGCAGACCAGGGACAGGGATGTGCCAGCTGTCCCAGCAGGGAGGGGTATTTTATCACCACAGTGTTCGGAACGGTTGGCACATGGTGATAATAAATGAGGTTTATTTCGTTACTGTTTTTAAATGTAGGGGTTGTGGGCCCTCCATCAGCAGTATCAGCATCACTAGGGCACTAGTCAGTGATGCAGATTGTCAGACCCCACCCAGACAACGCACTCCCCTCCCACTCCTCCTCCCCCATGGCCGGCTCCTGGGGCAGACAGCTTCTACCCTCAGCCACCGTGGCCCACTGAGGCCATACAGGGTTGTTATTCTACAAGTCTTTAAGTTGAGCACCATTTCTAAAAGGGCCATTGTCACAAGGTCCCCTGAGAGCAGGAGTCAGGGTCTAGATACAATTCCCATTTTCCTGTTTCTTCCACAACCACCACCTCCACCCACCCCACTACAATGCCCAGCTCTGGGCCTTGGAATCACTCTTACTTTTGTCCATTTGTTATGCCTTCCCTCCCCACCCACCACCCATCAAAACCTGCCCAACCTCCTGCCTAAGTGGCTAAATGATCTGCCAAAACCATTCTCCCTAAGGCCTTTGTGGAAAGGCAGGACTTTCCCCAGACCTTGGCGTACCTAAAACAGCAGGATTCCTAGGTTGTGTGGTGTCCATTTACAAAAAAAAAAAAACTGTACTGTTAACGATGGTGATGAAGCAACTCAAAGCTCCAAGGGTCAACATGGAAAAGGTAACCTCTGGTCAGGACCCCTCAGACCACGCTGTGTATGTGAACTCTGAATGTCCATCTTAAGGTATCAGCTTTCTTTTGTTGCAGGGAGAAGTCAGTTCTGACTCCATTTGAAACTGTTTCTTTGACTTGCTGTTCGTTGCTTTGTTATTATAACCATACATAATGGCCTGCCTCAAAGAATCTGCCCCTCTGCCTGATTGTTAAACTGCCTTTGTTCAGAACCCTGTCCACCTGTACTTGGCAGGAAGGAGGAAACTAACACATCCCCCTGCCTGAAGCTTCCCATTCTTGGAGATATTTGCAAGATTAATGGCCTTTTTTATTTTGGTTTCTCACCTCTCCCCCATCTCTGACCCATGAAAGAGCCTGGCATCCGGACTCTGACAGAATGGTTATTTTGAGACCTTAGTCTGCTATCTTCTCGGTCAACCAGCTCTCCAAATAAAGTCGTATTCCTTGCCTCAACACCTCTTCTCTCAGATTCATTGACCTCTTGTGCAGTAAGCAGAGTGAGCCTGGACTCCGTAACACTTTTAACATCCAAACAAATGGCCTGAACTCCATCCCATGGGAGTAGAGTACCGTCCTCCAGACACCTAAGTGGGGGCAGGGCAAGGGGACTCATAGCTGGGTCACCCCACACTTAAATTCTCCCTTAAAGGGACTTCTTGGTCCACGCTCACCAACCAGCCTCCTGCATTTATGGTTTTCTCTGTGCACCTGTGTGTGTTCCCCTCCCTCAGATACTACCCCCTCCCCCACTCATTCTCCAAATATTTTGCCTGAATTTTGGGAAAAAACATAAGAGAAAATAGCTTAAAACTGAAATGGTCACCAGTATCCTTAAAGTTGCTATTCTATCCCCACCACTCTCACCCTCTCTAACTGGATCTTTTCTTGTTTATCTTTTCCCAGTTTTCCAGGCTCCAATCTCCCTGTCTCCCTCTACTCACAAACCACCAAGGGAAAATGGAAAAGTTCTGTTACTTTATAATATAGACATGTTTAAACCTGAACACTCCTTTCCCGGTGGCTTCAGGCCCTCTTTTTCTCATCTGTTTAATAAAGTTTCCTTAACAAAAAACCACCTTCTCCTGGCATGAAACCCACTGATCCCAGCACACAGAGAAGCTACAACAGTCATTTCTGTTTTGAAATAGCAAATTTTCCTTCCCTGATATCTAGGCAATTTCCTCTTCTGCCTACAGGCCTCACTTTGATTCTTAAACCATAAGAGGCTTTTTTTGTGCCAATTCACTTTTCTCAATTACTTATATATATTTTTTCATAATATTGTAGAAACATTTCATATATTACTGAAAAACAGAACACATGATCCTATTACTCGTTCAACCATTTTCATTTTCAAATGCTCCATTTTAGTCTTCATCCACCCATACATATTTTAAGGCATCCATGTTTTCTCTTCTGCTTTTTGATTTTCCTGATACTACAAGCAACTTTTCATGTCTTCATTGCTATTATTCTAATAGCTGTAGAACACTACATCAACTTATTGCCCCACAGTTTATCTACATATTTGTTGTTGTTGTTTAGTTGCTAAGTCACGTCTGACTCTTTGCAAACCCATGGACAGTAGCCCACCAGGCTCTTCTGTCCATCGGATTTCCCAGGCAAGAATACCGGAGTGGGTTGCCATTTCCTTCTCCAGGGGGATCTCCCCAACCCATGGATCTAACCCACATCTCCTGCATTGCAGACAGATTCTTTACCAACTGAGCCACCAGGGAAGCCCTATTTGTTTGCCTTTATCTAAATTGGTTTTCTCTTTTTTAATTCCATCTTCCCTTTCTATTAGTTAAATAGGTATATATTCTTTTACTCTTGTAGAGTATCAAAAAAAGGGCTTTTATTTTAAAATCTCCTGGCAATAAGTAAATACAATTATTTATACTTTGGTTTTTGCTGGATACTCATTGTGTGTTGTGTGTTAAGTCACTTCAGTCGTGTCTGACTCTGTGCAACCCTATGGACAGCAGCCCACCAGGCTCCTCTGTCGACAGGATTCTCTAGGCAAGAATACTGGAATGGGTTGCCATTTCCTTCTCCAAGATACTCTTTAGTTAACCTAAAATAAATTGTCTCCTCAAGTCCTACATGGCACTGTGATCATAGATTCAGGTCCTCCATAGCACAACAGCAGAATTCCCCATGCATAGGCAGTGCCAATTTCTAACATTAAATATTAAGCAGTTTCTGTTGTCCTCAAAGTACAAACAAGCCGGCGAATCACTTGATACCCACATTCAGATGGCCATCAGTGTAAGACACAACTTGAGCATGGGCTGATGGCAGAGATGGCCTCAAACCCAGCCTAGCCTGCCTTGTGCTGGGGCTCTGAACCCCACACAGACTCTTTCTGGGGAATAGAACCATCCTTCTACCATTTGACCCAAAATTCTGTATCCTTGGAGAGGCTGCTGCTGCTGCTAAGTCACTTCAGTTGTGTCCGACTCTGCGACCCCATAGACGGCAGCCCACCAGGTTCCCCCGTCCCTGGGATTCTCCAGGCAAGAACACTGGAGTGGGTTGCCATTTCAGAGGCTACCTACCTTCAAACAAAATATAGTAATCCTTCAATTATTTGTTAGAGAGGCCTTCCAAATATCCCTTTATTCTTGGCTTTGGACAATGGTTTTACATTTACATTTGAGATGTTCTCAAAACTTGAAGAATATAATGAAACCACATTGCAAAGGATTAAAGGAAAACTGAGCTTGAAAATAGTCTAAAACCTTCCTTCTCCCTCAATCTTTCAGCTAATCTACCCAGAGTTTGGGGTGGGGTACCAATTGTTTAAGACCCCAGGGTATCCACACATGCACTTCAGAAGTAAAGTTGTCTATGAATTCTTCAAAATTATCTCCCTGGACCTCGTTCATGTGACCACAAACACAAATAATGAGAATGGAAAACATCTTTGGCTCGGGAAGTAAGCTGTTTTTGTTAGTTAGACTATGATTTTGAATCTATTAGCAAAGCTTTGCTGTCTTGTCTGGAATCAGAGAGGTCAGTATGAGGTTAAGCCCAAGTGAATGGCCCGTCCCGAAATAAACATAGCACAACCCGGAGCTATGTGCAATGTTATTCTTTCACCTTCTTCCTGGGATTTCAGAGGTTGTGCAAATGGAACACTAAAAGGGACAAAATAATGTGACAGTATGAAGTAATGCCAGGAGAGAAATCCATTTATCTGAGGATTCAGAGAAGAAATAAAACATACTTTAACTGTGGATGTGGGGCTTCCCTGGTGGCTCAGACGGTAAAGAATCCACCTGCGATGCAGGAGACCTGGGTTTGATCTCTGGGTTAGGAAGATCCCCTGGAGGAGGGCATAGCAACCCACTCCAGTATTCTCACCTGGACAATCCCATGGACACAAAAAGTAAGACACGACTGAGCATCTAAGCACAGTACAACTGAGGATGTACCTACCTCTACTCCCTTACAAACCCCCTCTTCCTTCAAAAAGAAAAACTTACAATTTCTCTTTTCTTTTTCTTGTTTCCAAAACCTTTTCATTCTCCTTCTCTCTCCTATATACACAGAGGGGAAGAAACATGGGATGTTGGAACTGAGTGGAGGAGCTGGAGAATCAGCAAAGCCAGTGCTTTTTAAACTTGTTTTAAACCAAAGAATCTGATTACTGACTAAAACATATTTGTAAACTGTATTAGCTATGGCTGCAATGATGCTGTGTAACAACCACCCCCCAAATACAATGCTTTTAACGTTTGTTCTCTGCTTACAGATCTGCAGGTTGACCGTAAGATGGTCTTGAAGGGACTTGACTGGAGAAGTCCTGCTTCAGGCTATGGGCTTGGTCTAGTCTGCTCCACACATCTCTCGTTTTCTTAGACCAGCAGCTACCTGCAGGCACTTTCTCATAGTAAATGGAAGAGCACAGAGGCAAGCCAAACCAAGCAACACACGTTTCAAGCCTGTGCTGGCATCACATCCTCTCACATTCCATAAGTAATTCAAAAGTGAGTCAAAGTAAATCACATGGCCAAGCCCCAAACCAGGGGCTTGCGGTCTGCTCCAAGGGGGAGAGATTTATTTGCTGACCAGCTATCCAAATATGTAAAACAGACATATTTACATATTTTACAAAGTGGCTCTTTGCTAGCTGAGTTGAGCTGAGGGAAGCCTGGACCCCGGGCTCTTCCCCTTGCCAAATTCCCAGTGAGTCCTCTGGTAACACCAGGGCTTCAAGGAACACGGCATGAAATGTCAGGCAACCTGCTCATTTTACAGATGAGAAAGTTGAGGTGCAGATAATTACAACAACTTATCCACCATCTGAGAAGTATCTGGTGTGAGGCCACCACCGAGAACACCCTCTCTACAAGTTTTCATATCTGATGACAAGTGGTCATTTTTCAGTCTCTAGTCACAGTTAGAGAGATTACCGCAGTTACATAGTTTACAATTTGCGTAAATTGCTTGCAGCTGGAGAAAATATTCACAAATCAGGTAGCATAGTAAATAAAGAAAAAGAGGGGGTGGAGATACGACTCTGGCTACCGAATCTCCAGCTATTCACTTCACAGCAGCATCTACTTCCATTCCCACCACCCATGCATGTTTGCTGTAGGTTAGAGCAGACAAACCAAGTGGGAGAGCGTATCGTTAAGCCAAATTCTACATGCATCTTCGATACAGAAAATTTTCAAATTACAAAATAGAAACAAGGCCATAATGCTATCGTAAGGCTTCAGAAGCCAAAGCATTAGGAAGAGTGGAGAAACTTCCCCAAGGCTGTAACCCCTAAGCACCAGAGGCCCTAGAGAAAGCACCCATGGCCTGAGGATGCTGCCCACCAAAGAGACCTACAGGTCCAGCTGGAGGACTTCTCAGGACTAGATACCAGAAACAGAGAGTAGGGTCAACGCCAAGAAAAACAGCCATTTAACGAGGCATCCGAGAAGCCAGAGGCACACCAGGATCCCACAGAGGGCCAGGTGTTTGCAGCCTTATCCAGGCCATGATTGTGAAATCAAGGATGGGTACAAGACATGGTCCCCCTCAGCGGTTGGTGGGGAAGAGGTGATGAGGTGAAACAGCCAGGCTGTTTCTTGAGCTGCAAGTGCAAACCCTTGTCCAGTGTTTGGCATCCTCTCAGCACAGCTCTATTTACCCACGTTATCAGGCCACCCCAGGGACTGAAGCTTGCAATCTTTCTATGCAAAAGACACTGTACTGACCTTGTGCCGTGTCATGTGAACAGAGCAGAAACTACATCTGGGAACTACATTTCCCACAGTTCCTGTATGGCTCCAGATCAAGGCCGGCAATAAAAGAAATCTGCAGGAGATTTGGAAGGTGGAATGAAGCAATGGCCATCGGGTTCCGGAGATGAGGTGTGGGCAGCGGCTCACACGCTGTCACAGCCCTGCTGGCCCACCTCGGCGCTGCTGACATCAGCTGGGTCCACAGCAGATCCAGGTCCGACCAGATCTCCCCCAGCCTCTCCAAGCCCTGAGCCGGGTACACATTCAGCTCTGTGACAACGGGCACCCGCTTTCCTGTGCGTCACCTGTGGGATCAAGCCTGCAGGCAGTGAGAGTCAGAGGCACATTCCAGTTGGTTCCTGTCCTCTCCCACTTCACATCAACTTTTGTCCCAAGTGCAGGCCCTGCTGGTCTGCAGAAGATTTAGGCCCCACAGCAGACACAGAGGCAACAGCCTTGCACAGACTTTGCCACTGTTTTTCATACTGCATAAATCTAATCTCCATACTGAGTCCTTTATTCTGTGTCACTCAGAATAGCTGTGCTGTTCCTGATCCAATGCTAACTAATACAACCGACCATTCCCATGGTCTCAGCAAATGCAAAGATCTTCTGTTTTTGCTTCCATGCGGTTCCTCTGAACAGCTTTTTCTACCAGCTTCTGCTTTCTTGATTGAACTTTGATCACTATCATCACCACCGCCAACACCAACACCACTCTTGTGGTCACCATCGTGACCACCACCAAGCCACCATCACCATGACCAAAACCGTGACTACCAGCATCACTGCCGTTGCCACCATCATCACCAAAACCACCGTTACCGCTGCACTCACCTGCTGCCTCCACCACAACCCTCACTCTGGCCTTATCTCCCTGAATTTTTTCACACCAACAGATGCATCTAAATTATTCCTGTTTTACAAATGTGGAGCTGAGGCCCAGAGAGATTAAGTAACATGGAGAGATCTAAACAGCCAAGGAGAGATTTAAACCCAGGTCCAACCCAAGTCCCCTCTTCCTTCACTCCACTGCACAACCTCTAGGACTATGTTTAACAGAAGAGGGCACTGGCCAAAGAAGCAAAAAGGACAGGAAGAAATGGAACTGTGCTGATCAAGAGAGAAGCACACAGAGAAATAGCAGTTAGAAAGCAGTAGATAGGCAAGAAGGGATGGATTCAGACAAGTCCCTCAGACCAGAGCTGGGGGCGGGGGTGGGGGAGACCAGCCTCCGGGTAGCAGCAGCTCTGATCTAAAGCCTGCCTGGGATTCCAAGAGGAAGTGACCTTGCTTCTGCCAAACTCAAAAGGGACAGCCTCAGAGGAAAGCCTGCCAGCTGCCTGGAAGACAGACATCAGGTCCTTTCTGGCCTCCAAAGAAAGAGTCAGTGAGTTCAAAGAGGCAGGGGTCACAAATTACGAGAAGCACCTGTGATGCCCACTGAAGGCCTTGGCCAAAGCGATTCTCAGCCCTGGCTGTGCCTTAGAAGAGTTCTCAAACTCTTCGCCCTGAAAATTTCTCTTACCTTTTAAATATTCCCCAGTTCATTCTAACATGCAAGAAGGGCTGAGAAACAATGCATTAAACCAACACAACTCAACTGAGCTCATAATTCTCCTCCATTTGAGCCCCCAGAAGTCTCTCCACTCTCATATGATTTAGTTGGGTTCTTGAACAAAGTGACTCTGGATAAGAGATAGTAGTAAAGAAGATGAGAAAAAAACATTCTATCCCAGGAAGAAGAAACAGATAAGCCTAATTTTAGATGGAGGAATCTACCCCCTTTTTATTTGGGGATGAGAGAAATTGAGTTAATCTACGGGCTGAAGCAGTAAGGAAAGGAAAGTAGGTTGGAGGTGGCTCCAGTAGATGCAGCGAGGTACTGCCCTCCCCCCAGCTCAAGGTAAAGTTCCTCACTTTCTACATTATTCAAAGGCTCTATGGAACAAGAGCAATTATAATCAACAATAGTGATGGTTAGCATTTGTCAAACACTTATTATGTGCCAGGCACTGTGCTAAGTTCTTTATGTATAGTAACTCTTAATTCTCAAGGTAACTTTATGTAGTAGAGGCTAGCATTTTCCCCTCATGAACAGATGAAGAAACTGAAGCACAGAAAGGCTAAAGGATTTGCCCAAATTCATGAAGGGTCAGAGCTAGGACAGTAACCCAGGAATATGTCTCCTGAGTCCACACTCCTAACACGACATCATCCAACATCTCATCCCTCATGGGCCCTGAGATGAGTAATATTATCCCCATTTTACAGGTGGAAAGACAGGTGGAAAGTTAAGTGACTTTCTCAAGCTGCCCCATCACCTCACTAGCACAGCCTGGATTGGGATCCTTCATAAGTAGAAATACACCAGACAGGTTTAGGAGCAGTTTAGCCTCAGAGAAATGTTACTAAATGCCTAATTCTTCCCCAACACCACCCGACCCTTCACACTCAGAGGATACACAGAAATCACATGCAAGGATATTTCTAAATAACTGTATTTTTAAAAATCTATTCAAGACCCAAACCAGCACTGGCTTAAGTGCCGAGTCTAAAAATGACACATAAATAGAAGAAACAGTGAATCAAGTCATACTCTAGGCTGGGCAAAACATCTCAGATTATTTGTTTCAAACATTTTGCAATTGGCAAGACCCAAACCACATTTTTCCAAGCATTCCCTTCTCCACTCCCCCCGCCATGGCCCTGCTTTACATTGCAAACCCATGTGTATTTCCCCAAAAATGTAATCCATATGTCTCTGATCCGTTTACACTTAACTCATCAAATTGTTGTTTGCTCAGAGTTGTTTGCTGCCCATGAAGCCTTCTGAGACTGTCTGTGAGGCCTTCAAAAAGCTCTTTCGGCTTCTTTTCTTAGAAACAGGAAGCTACATTTAGTCAAGGGCAAATGAAATTGAAAATGTTGGCAATGGAAGGGAAGAAGTTCCAGGACTGAAAACTTTGTTCTTTGTTCCCCATGGTAAAACAGTAAGGAAGGTCCCCCTGAGGTGGTATTTCAAGGTTTTGGGTACTTGCTCTTGGTGAAACAACAAGATCAGGGGCTGTCCAATTTTGTCTTCAGTCGTCCACAGTCCCTCTGTGGCTACAGTCCCTGAGGTGGCTTTGGAATGGACTGGAGAGCCAGGAGCACATCCCTAACCTGGGTCATCAGTGATCTGATGGTAAATCCTATATACTGGATTTCTATCTCAGCAGCTAAAGATCTTGCAAATTCTGCTTTTGCATCTACCTAAAAAAAAAAAAAAGCATGCATATAGACAACAAATCAAACACTTCTTAAAACAAACCATTACATCTGATATGATTTAACCCATCCATGTTTTTTGGCCTTTGCAAAAGGTTCTAGTTTTGTGTTTGGTTGTTGGTTTCTTTTTTTTTTAATTGCTTAAGTTCAGCTAACTTCTGTCCTTTGGGAAAACTGATCTATGTAAATATGGTTTAACTAAAGAGGTTCAAGACAGTCACATGTGTTTTACATTTTCTAATCATCCTGAGCTCTGTACATAGTGAGCAGACTGAGAAAATGATGGTGGTCTCATTTCAACATCAATTTTAATCCTTTCTTTCTCCCAAGAATACTGAATGATGGCTGAAGAGAATCGCACTTCCTATTTCCCGACAATCAGAAGCTGGTATTTATGGAAACCCTGGCAGTGTGTGAAGGTGACTGAATGGGTGGAAGGCTCTAAGGGAAATAACAACTCTCTTCTCTAAGATGTCCACATTCTCAATGTTGACCAAAAGTTTAGTGAAGATTCATTTTAAATATTCCAAGCCCCTGATTAAATTGAATATGATCAACATTTAAATATGACCAACATTTAAATATGATCAATACAGTGTTAATTGCATTCATCTTCTAGTACTGCATGATAAGTCACTACAGCATAAGTGACTTACAACATAAATTTGCTGTCTCACAGTCTCCATGGATCAGGGATCCAGGTATGGCTAAACTGGGTCTCTGCTCAGGCTCTCAGACAGTTGGAATTGGAAAAGACCCTGATGCTTGGAAAGATTGAAGGCAGGAGGAGAAGGGGACAACAGAGGATGAGAGGGTTGGATGGCATCATCAACTCAATGGACATGAGTTTGAGTAGGCTCCAGGAGTTGGAGATGGACAGGGAAGCCTGGCATGCTACAGTCCATGGGGTTGCAAAGAGTTGGACACGACTGAGTGAAGGTGTCAGTCAATCTATGTCCTCATCTGGAAGCTGAACTGGGGAAGAATCCACTTTCAAGTTCATTAAGGTTGTTGGCAGCATTCACTTCCTTATAACTGTAGGTATCTCCATTTTCTTGATAGCTTTTGGCCATGAACTGCTCTCAAGTCTTTGAAGCCACCCTTAGGTCCTTGCCAAGCAGGGCCACGTTCTTAAAACATAACTACTTACTTCTTCAAAGCCAGCAGGAGAGTCTCATCCTTCACGAATGGCCCAGTCCATCTTCAAGGGCCTTCGCCTGATTAGGACAGGCCCACCCCATATCTATCCCCTCCTCTTGATTAACTCAGAATCAACTGATTTGGAACTTTAATTACATTTTCCAAACTTCTTACCTTAGCTGTATAATATAACCTAGAAGGGGTATGACATCTCTCATATTCAAAGGTTCCATCCACACGTAAGGAGAAGCATGTATGCTGGGGAGGGGGCTGGATTTTGGAGGCCACCTTAGAATTCTGCACACTATACCTACTATGTGCAAGGGTATGGTGATACATAAGTTATTAATCCTACCTTCACAAAACTCACATCCAAATAAAAGCAGTGTATACATAACAAATAATGAGTACTTCCTGAGATACATTCTGTAATAGAGATATGTTCAATGTTCGGAAACAGCACAAAAGTGGTCACATAGAAATCAAGATGGGTAAGGTGAACAGAAGTTCGGCAGACAAGCATGTATGGGAAAGAGGGGATGAAATAAGATTGCCTGAAACACTATAGTGTGATTAAGAAATTATCAGGAATTTGATTTTCCTAAGAGTTTAGCATGAGAAACGCTGGGCTGGAAGAAGCACAAGCTGGCATCAAGATTGCCAGGAGAAATATCAATAACCTCAGATATGCAGATGACACCACCCTTATGGCAGAAAGTGAAGAGGAACTAAAAAGCCTCTTGATGAAGGTGAAACAGGAGAGTGAAAAAGTTGGCTTAAAGCTCAACATTCAGAAAATGAAGATCATGGCATCTGGTCCCATCACTTCATGGCAAATAGATGGGGAAACAGTGTCAGACTTTATTTTTCTGGGCTCCAAAATCACTGCAGATGGTGATTGCAGCCATAGAATTAAAAGACGCTTACTCCTTGGAAGGAAAGTTATGACCAACCTAGATAGCATATTCAAAAGCTATCTAGAGACATTACTTTGCCAACAAAGGTTCATCTAGTCAAGGCTATGGTTTTTCCAGTGGTCATGTATGGATGTGAGAGTTGGACTGTGAAGAAAGCTGAGTGCTGAAGAATTGATGCTTTTGAACTGTGGTGTTGGAAAAGACTCTTGAGAGTCCCTTGGACTGCAAGGAGATCCAACCAGCCCATTCTGAAGGAGATCAGCCCTGGGATTTCTTTGGAAGGAATGATGCTAAAGCTGAAACTCCAGTACTTTGGCCACCTGATGCGAAGAGTTGACTCATTGGAAAAGACTCATGCTGGGAGGCCTTGGCAGCAGGAGGAAAAGGGGATGACAGAGGATGGGATGGCTGGATGGCATCACCGACTCAATGGACGTGAGTTTGAGTGAACTCTAGGAGTTGGTGATGGACAGGAAGGCCTGGCATGCTGCGATTCATGGGGTTGCAAAGAGTTGGACACGAATGAGTGACTGAACTGAACTGAAGAGTTTAGCAAATGTGCTGAGCATCTTTATTTTGACTTGTCTTCTCCAAAAGAGTAGGAAGATTAATTGCCTTAAAGCCTGGTTAATGGACCATGTGTATGTGTATGTAATATGTTGCATGTGACCCATCTGCTTACAGCAATCATGAGAATAACACTGAAGGAAAAAATGTATAATAAATTAGCACTCCAGCTGTGGACTGAATGTCTGTTTACCCTAAAAAATCATATACTGAAGCCCTAACCACCCACTCCATTCAACTGTATTTGGAAGTGGAGCCTCTGAGAAGTAATTAGGTCATGAGGGTAGAACTTTTATGGGGCGATTAGTGCCCCTTATGAAAAAGAAATGGACTTCCCAGGTGGTGCTAGTGGTAAAGAAACTGCCTGCCAAAGCAGGAGACATGAGGCTCAAGTTTGATCCCTGGGTCAGAAAGATCCCCTGGAGGAGGGCATGGCAACCCACCCCAGTATTCTTTTTTGGAGAATCCAAGGGACAGAGGAACCTGGAGGGCTACAGTTCAGGGGGTTGCAAAGAGTTGGACATGACTAAAGCGACTTGCACAAACTGATTAAGACATCAGCCCTGTAAGAAAACATGCTTCTGTGTGTCCCTCAGAATGTATGGACCTTTTACAATTGAAAGTTGCCCTTGAAATAATTTTCATTCCAGAAAGGTGGGACTGAGTCCATACCTACAGGCATAACAACAGGAAAAGCCAAGGCAATTGCTGCATCCCAGAGCACAAAGAACAGCAACCAAAGCTGGACAGAAAGCCAGGCCAATCCCAGTGCCTGAGGCAACACATGCTAAACTGCAGCCCACATCCTGGCACTTTCATAACTTGAAACAGGATTCTCTTTTGAAGCTTGAAGCCTTCTGACTCCTCCACCACAATATATAAACACAGGCCAGAAAGAAAATGCCTCTAAAAATTACAGTAGCCTTTATGGCAACTCTAAAACACCTCTTGAACCACTAGGAAGATGACAATACTATAAACGAAAATGCAATCATCTTGCCGGCAGTTTGGGTCCACATGTTCCACTTCCATCGCCAAGTCTGTCTGTGGGGTATTTTCTGGTTACTCAGACCTGCTCAAGTTGAGTCTGCCTCTCTGGAGCCCTCCTGGAAAGCCACAAGGCAGAGGGGAAAGTATGTTAGATATGACATTAGGGAACCAGGGTTCCAGATTCGATTCAGTTTGTTCTTTCATTCACCTAGGATTATTGAAGGATAAGTGATTTTTCCCACTTCTTGGATAAGTAAGTTTTCCAGACAACTGAAAAAATTTCTAGCTACAAGATGTTTGCACTTTATTGTTTAAATATGGGAAATTCTCCTAAGATATGGTATCTATTAAGAGATGGGCCCTGGAGCCAGGATGCCTGGGTTTGAATCCCGGCTCCAACACATGCTTACTGAGTGACACGGGCAAGGAACTTAACTTCTCTGTCTCTGGGGATAGCCCCTACTTGATAAAGTAGCACAGAGGGTTATGACATAAAACGCTAGAACTGTACCTAGCATATAATAATTATTTCATAAGTATATGTTTATTCTAAAACAAATTATGAAACATAAGAGTTGAGAGGCTTTTCTTCTCAGAGTCATCATCATAAACACCAAGCAAAATACCGTACGCATGTGTATAATACATACTATATAATGGGTTGGCCAAAAAGTTCATTCAGGCTTTCCATATGATGTTTTGGAAAACCCCAAATGAACTTTCTGGCCAACCCAATATTATATGCCGTACAACACACCCATTCTCACTAAATACATACACACACATACGCATAATAAAATATATAAAATCATGCTTTTATGACTCACTGGAATATATTAGAAAGACTACATTTACCCTATATGACCTCAGAAGGTGGTTTTCAATGCCTCATGTTTGTCTTTTTCAAACATCCTAGCTGCCTCTCTTTGGTCTAACTGCTGTGTCTGACTGTCTTCTCCCTCTGAGTTGTTCTAGACTTCTAGGACTGGGAAACCAGACTACAAAGCTTGCTGGAACTGTGAGCAGAAGCAGAGCACAGCCATCTGAATGAGAGTCTTACAGGCTCCGTTATGAACTAAACGTATGGGCTTAAACGTGCGGGCACTGAACAGAACAATATTCAGCTTGCTTTGTCAATCTTGAGCATACTCTAAATGAGGTTTGCAGCTACATTCACATGGCCTTCACGCACTGTGAGCACATCTCCAGAGCCCTCACAGTGGGGATGGGATGAGGAAGGTTCACCCAGTGAGCCAGCAAGCCCTCCACCTGCACTTCAACCAGAAGAGTTCTGATATTTTATATAATGGGGCTCTGCATACAGCGGTGAAGTGAAGTGAAGTCTCTCAGTCGTGTCTGACTCTTCGCAACCCCATGGACTGTAGGCTACCAAGCTCCTCTGTCCATGGGATTTTCCAGGCAATAGTACTGGAGTGGATTGCCATTTCCTTCTCCAGGGGATCTTCCCAACCCAGGGATCGAACCCAGGTCTCCCGCATTGTAGACAGATGCTTTACCGTCTGAGCCACCAGGGAAGTCTGAGCATACAACGACAGTTTGTGAAAAAGGACTTCGCTGCGAAATAAATAACTAAGGCTGACAGCTACTGTTCTAGAGAGTCACGTTTGCCAGATATCTGACATCTGAACACACGTTCTCTTCTGTATGTTTGAAATATTTCAAAAATTAAAAACAGAATCACGAGCTACACATAACTAGGAATTAAACATAAGAATTCACACATGATAAATGAGACCAGACGTCTATAGGAAATATTTCCATATAAGTCACCATAACTATGATTTCTAAAAAAAAAAAAAAAATTTAATGAGATTAGGCTAACCCCATATCCCACCAATGAGCCACCAAGTTAACTGTAAATAAATGTAAAATAAGTTATAATTCTAACAAGTCTAATGTTGATGATGGCTACAAATAGACGGGAGTGAATTGCATGGTTGAGAAAAGGAGAATTGTTAACAATCATTTGTCAGGGTTTTTCCAGAATTCACCTAAAGAGATTCCAATAGCTGATGTTGAGTTCCTGTTCAGAAACATCCCACAAGTGAAGATGGACACATTAGCATGATTGAAATGATGTTTCAGCAACATCAAACTCTCTCTTATTCTAACTCTATCCTTACCACTGGATTAATAAGGATTGTTTCGGCTTCAAGAAGCAGAAAGACACAGAAGAGTCTTTAAAATAGCTTAACCAAGATCAAAGTTTATTTCTCTCTCATACATGGAGTCTTGACGTAGGTAGTCCCCAAGGACCCAGGCTTCTTCTACCTTATTGCTCTGCCATGAATGGCTTCCATTCTCAAGATCCCTTCTGATCCAAAATGGGTGCTAAAGTTCCAGACATTATGGCTGCATTTCAGACAGCATGAAGGAGGGAGAGGAGGAAAGGAAAACCCCCCTTCTTTTAAAGAAACTTCTTAAAAGTTTCACACACCCCTTCTGTTTACATCATATTGGTCACAACTTGGTCACGTGGCCACACTTAGCTGTGCAAAAGACTGGCTGGGAAAAGTAATCTTTATTCCAGACAGTTCTATTCCCATACTGTGGAAGAAGGGAGAACAGATATTGAATGATAACAAAAGCCTCCACCATGCCATCTCCTGATTTCTATTTTGACTTCCTAGGTGAACCTACTCAATGGAAATAGAGTGGTATCCCTGTTATCCACTCTTCCCCTAATTATATGTTTAAAAATGCATTTTCAAATACCTGTTATTTGTTAAGTACCTTTTATGATTCCTATTCAGCAATAAAAAGGAAAAAATTATTAATCTGTGGAACTACATTGATAAATCTCAAGATAATTACACCAAGTGAAGATAGCCAGAACACCCCCCACACACAAAAAGGAGTATGTGTTGTATAATTACATTTAAATAAAATTCTCAAAAATGCAAACAAATATACAGTGCCAGAGAGCAGAACAATGGTTGGGAACAACAGAAAAAGGAGAGGACGGAACACAAGGGAACTTTGGAGATGATGGATCTATTCCTTATCTTGATCATGGTGATAGTTTCCGGGGTGAATATATGTATCAAAACTCATTAAATGGAAAACTAAAAATGTAATTGATCCTACATCATTTATACTTCAACACTATAAAATACTTTAAAAAAAAAAAAAAAGAACCTATTACATGCCTGGCAGATGCTAGGCACAAAGCATACAAAATAAGCTATGAGTCCTGGTCTGATGAATAAAATAGGCTTATCAGTTTAGAGGGAGTGAGTGGATCCCCCAATACTGAGCACCTTCAATAAATAGACTAAATCAAGGCACTCAGTGCACAAAGTGAGGGTCAGATTCTGGCTGTTGTGTCCAGCCAACCCCCCAAACCCAGCCTGAAACAGCCCATCAGGCTTAACAATTTTGCAGTGAAGAGCAAAATACAAGTACACATCATGCTGTAGGTCTATTTCTACATATGGCTATGGATACATATGGGGAATTATATTAATACTTTAAAAGTCCCAAAGTTAAGTGTGTATTTTCCCTTTCAGAAATGAAATTCAATGGCATGCTCCCTTCACTTTTCACATCTGTGTTGCAGAGCCAGAGAGGATCACATGACAAAGTCAAGAAGTTGGCACGAACAGATCTGCAGAAGGAATAGTCTAGCAAGACAGCTATTTGGAATCTGCTACTGCCAATGACCAATCCCACTCATGTCTTGGCATCTCTGGGCACTGCTCTTGTCCTGTGGGTGATGTTGCAATGGTGCAGCGTGCTAAGTTCTGGAAACCTCAGATGTCAGCTCAAAGGCAAATACGACTGGTCAAATACTCTATTTGATTCTCAATTTTGCCCCCTTGCTTCCCAGGGCTTATGAAGGTTAACAGAACGTTTTCTTAGAATGGAAAGCTGTGACTTCTACCTTTTCCACTTTGAGAACAAAAAAATCATAAAAGCATAATGGTTGTCAGGAACTGGGAGGAATAGGGAGAGATGAATAAACAGAATTAAAGGATTTTCAGGGCAGTGAAAACATTCTATACAATACTATAATGATTGACACGTGTCATCAAATGTTTATCTAAATCTACAGAATGTACAACACCAAAAGTGAGCCCTAATGTAAACTGTAGTGATACTGATGTGTTGATGTAGGTTCACCAACTGTAAGAAACATACCACTCTGGTGGGAGATAAATAATCTCTGTACCTGAGGATAATCTTTCACCTGCCCCTGGGAAGATTCTGTACCTTCCCCTCAATTTTGTTATGAACCTAGAACTTCTCCAAAAAGTCTTAATTTAAAAGACTGACATGCAAAATGATTATCAACCTCACTAGAGTTATATACATTCTAATAAAAATAATGAGATATTATTCCCAACATACTGGCCTTTTAAATTACAGTAATAAAGTGCTCATATACAGTAGGTACGAAGAAGGAAATGACAGCCCACTCCAGTATTCTTGCCTGGAGAATCCCAGGGACAGAGGAGCCTGGTGAGCTGCTGTCTATGGGGTTGCACAGAGTCGGACACGACTGAAGCAACTTCTGCTGGGTCATCAAAAAAGCAAGAGAGTTCCAGAAAAACATCTATTTCTGCTTTATTGACTATGCCAAAGCCTTTGACTGTGTGGATCACAATAAACTGTGGAAAATTCTGAAAGAGATGGAAATACCAGACCACCTGATCTGCCTCTTAAGAAACCTATATGCAGGTCAGGAAGCAACAGGTGGTAGTTTGTGGCAGGTTGACTAATGTTCGCCTCCAAATAAAAGCTCACATCCTATTCCTAGGAACTTGTGAATATGTTATACGGAAAAAAAATAAAAACTTTGCAGATGTGATTAAGGAAAAAAAAAAAAAAAAAGAACTGGCCATGGAACAACAGACTGCATCCAAATAGGAAAAGGAGTACATCAAGGCTATATATTGTCACCCTGCTTATTTAACTTATACGCAGAGTACATCATGAGAAACGCTGGACTGGAAAAAGCACCAGCTAGAATCAAGATTGCTGGGAGAAATATCAATAACCTCAGATATGCAGATGACAACACCCACCCTTATGGCAGAAAGTGAAGAGGAACTAAAAAGCCTCTTGATGAAGGTGAAACAGGAGAGTGAAAAAGTTGGCTTAAAGCTCAACATTCAGAAAACTAAGATCATGGCATCTGGTCCCATCACTTCATGGCAAATAGATGGGGAAACAGTGGAAACAGTGTCAGACTTTATTTTTGTGGGCTCCAAAATCACTGCAGATGGTGATTGCAGCCATGAAATTAAAAGACGCTTACTCCTTGGAAGGAAAGTTATGATCAATCTAGATAGCATATTCAAAAGCAGAGATATTACTTTGCCAACAAAGGTCCATCTAATCAAGGCTATGGTTTTTCCAGTGGTCATGTATGGATGTGAGAGTTGGACTGTGAAGAAAGCTGAGCGCCGAAGAATTGATGCTTTTGAACTGTGGTGTTGGAGAAGACTCTTGAGAGTCCCTTGGACTGCAAGGAGATCCAACCAGTCCATTCTAAAGGAGATCAGTCCTGGGTGTTCATTGGAAGGACTGATGCTAAAGCTGAAACTCCAATACTTTGGCCACCTCATGCGAAGAGTTGACTCATTGGAAAAACTCTGATGCTGGGAGGGACTGGGGGCAGGAGGAGAAGGGCACAACAGAGGATTACATGGATGGATGGCATCACCGACTTGATCAACATGAGTTTGAGTTGGTGATGGACAGGGAGGCCTGGTGTGCTGCGAATCACGGGATCGCAAAGAGTCAGACATAACTGAGTGGATGAACTGAACTGAACTGAAGTAAGTTAGCAGCAGCAGCAGCATACAATACATAGGCGTATATATATTGACCTGTTCCTCTAGACAGTAATTCGGTAAGATGTACAATGAGCCTTTTGAAGAGTTCACAATATGTATGCCTAAACAGTTCTAAATGATTATACAATAAAGTGTTAGCTCCTTTTAAGAAAGTCATTAGTTGCTGTGTAGATAGCTTCAACATAAAAGAGCAATGAGATCAGATCAATTGAAAATCCACGTCAGAAAAAGAAAAAACGTTTTTCCAATCCCCCATGAGGCCTTTCATTGTGTGGTCTGAACATCACTGAGTCAGGAGTCTCACACAGAGTTACATCAAATGCTCCTCACAATCCCAAACACCTCCCTCTCTTATCCTTACCCACATTTGACACCCCTGTATAACTGACCCCTTTACATAAAATTGCTGAGACTGGACTGTCCTCTGGGACAAGAAAGCAAAAATCCAACTGACACCCCCACCATGACCCAGAGAGCCTTGAAGAACTGGTGTAAGGTAAACCCACAGGGTTGGACCACGTGATTGCTGTGGAGCTGGTGGGGGTGTGACAAAGGACCATGTGAGAGGCATGAAGCAATGAGCAACCAAACTCTGGCTATGGGACAGTTTTTCAAGAGCTGGTCCTGCTTATTATTAAAAAAACAAAAAAAAATGAATCTGGAGTGGAGTAATGAATGATTCTATACAAATCACCAAATCTTAATTCTTTTCAAATGTCGATTGTATTTTAAAAGACCCATGATTCAAAGCACTCCTTTCACCTTACTCAACCCCCTAATAAAAGCAGACTTGCTCCCTTCATTAAGCCAAATTTATTGATATTCAAAGTGTATTGACTTACTACTCTGTGATTGCCCTAATTACGCTGGAACTTCCAAAGCCCTGGAGCTCTGCTGATGAAAATAATCCCTCGCCAGTATTTCCTTTCTGACTGAGCACCTCTGTGCACTGAAAACATCTACCAGTGCAAATTAGGAAGGGCTCTCCTGGTCCTTATCATGTGAATTTTGTGGCTTTACCTTTTCAACAGGGTAAGTCCTTTTCTCAAGTAATCTGGGGATAGCCTGAGACAGCTCATCCATGAGAAGGCCCAGAGAAGAAGGAGGAGGAAGGAGAGAGAAATCAGTGAAAATCTTCAACATTTGTTCCTTAATGATAAGCATCTTGACCCTTCTGTGTAGAATATCTGAATTAACTACTCAATCCTGAAACTGACGGAAGTAGTTCTGTCAGGAACAGAAGTCCCTCATTATAATGTGGTTTTCATGAGCAGATATTTCTGGGGAAAGAGGAGGAAAGCCAGGGACAGGGAGATGTCAAAATATGGCTATCAAAACCTAACGCTGTCAAGCCTACAACACTCAGAGCAACAAGCTGGAGTCCGTCCCATCCCTAGTATGTCACAGAGACATTTCACGTCTACAGCATCACCACCAGGCATGTCCACACCTTGCTCTGTGCCCTAGGACAAGGCCTTCCTTGCCTCTGAGTCTCATCTCATTCATATTAATACACAGATGAGGCTGGACGAGGGGACCTCTGCAGTCCATCATGATCTATTCTGTCTAGTATTCAGGCCATGGAATTTAACTCCCCTAGTGGCCATGCTTTGTCTTGGTGCCTTCATTCCTCATGACATCACTCTTCCCAAGACTCCTCTGATTTTTTTAAACACTGTGTCTAAAACGCCAAGAGAATCTCTTCAGGTGCATGTTAAGAGTGTTTCCTGGAGAACAGTTGGTTAAAGCCTATTGTCTGTTTCTTTAAATTAATTTTTATTGGAGTATAGTTGCTTTACAATATTGCATTAGTTTCTGCTGTACAGCAAAGTGAATCAACTGTATGTATACATATATCCCCTCTTTTTTGGATTTCCTTCCCATTTAGGTCACCACAGAGCACTGAGTAGGGTCTCCTGTGCTCTACAGTAGGTTCTCATTAGTTATTTATTTTATTTATAATATCAAGAGTGTATATATGTCAATCCCAATCTCCCAATTCATCCACCACCACCTCTTTCTCCCCTTAGTGTCCATTCATTTGTTCTCTATGCCTGTGTCTCTACTTCTGTTTTCCTATTGCCTGTTGATGGACCTTCTGAACACCACCCTTGCAGAATGACCCAGAGCTGGAGGTTGATTTTCCCCTCGGGGTACATCTGGCAATGTCTAGAGATATTTTTGTCACAACCTGGAAGGGGAATGTATAATGCTCTTGACATCTAGTGGGTAGAAGCCAGAGATGCCTCTACTAATACTAAAATGTTCAGGACAGCTATCAACAACCATTATCCAGCCCAAAATGGGGAGAGTACCAAGGCTGAGAGGCCTTGCCCAATGCCAGAATGAGTGGAGCACCCAGCTCCCCCAGCTCCCTAGAATGGATTGTATGTATCTCTTTCCAATTCCTCATCTATAAGGTCACTCTGATAGCTACAAAGTGGCCATTGTGGGAATATTTACACCACAGAAATTGGTACACCCTACTCCTTTGAAGAAAAGTTATGACCAACCTAGATAGCATATTAAAAAGCAGAGACATTACTTTGCCAACAAAGGTCCGTCTAGTCAAGGCTATGGTTTTTCCAGTGGTCATGTATGGATGTGAGAGTTGGACTGTGAAGAAAGCTGAGCACCAAAGAATTGATGCTTTTCAACTGTGGTGTTGGATAAGACTCTTGAGAGTCCCTTGGACTGCAAGGAGATGCAACCAGTCCATTCTGAAGGAGATCAGCCCTAGGATTTCTTTGGAAGGAATGATGCTAAAGCTGAAACTCCAGTACTTCGGCCACCTCATGTGAAGAGTTGACTCATTGGAAAAGACTCTGATGCTGGGAGGGATTGGGGGCAGGAGAAGGGGACAACAGAGGATGAGATGGCTGGATGGCATCATTGACTCGATGGACTTGAGTCTGAGTGAACTCCGGGAATTGGTGATTGACAGGGAGGCCTGGTGTGCTGCGATTCATGGGATCGCAAAGAGTCAGACACGACTGAGCAACTGAACTGAACTGAACTGAACAGATCAAGGCAATTTTATTTCTGAGAGCTAGCTGCTAAACATTTATCAACACATTGCTACTTACAGCCAAGTCCTAAAATAACTGATTCAAAACTCAAAAGTGCTTTTAGTAAGAAGGCTAGATTGTAGGGAAACTAGAGATGATTTTACCTGTGTATGAGGAGTCTGACCTTATCGTGACAAGGACAAAGACGAAAGGAGCAGCATGAAGTACATTATGGGCACATCCTTGAAGACTCTCCTGTCTTACTGTTCTGTTTGTTTGCTTACTCATCCTTCCAAACAGTATTTGAGGGGACAATTTAAGAAATAACAATGGGCTTATTTATTAAACTCCTCAGAGGAAAAGCATGACAGAATGATAATAATCCAATATATTTAATTTTGAAAACTGGACATACAAAAATAAAGATCAACATGCAACAGGTTGCAAAGCCTGAGGGGCAAAGGCAGCCTTTTAGCACCTGGCCTGGCCACCTGTGTGCATGCTCAGTCATTTCAGTCGTGTCAGACTCTTTGTGACCCCATGGACTGTAGCCCTCCAGGCTCCTCTGTTCATGGGATTATCCAGGCTAGAATTTTAGAGTGGGTTGCTATGTCCTCCTCCAGAGGATCTTCCCGACCCAGGAATCGAACCCATGTCTCTTATGTCTCCTTCACTGGCAGGCAGGTTCTTTACCACTAGCGCCACCACCTGAGAGATACACTTCCTGGAAAAGCACAAGTCCTGGATGTCAGCAAAGCTGGACTCACTAGATGCCCAAAGAGATCCACTCCTGCCTTCCAGGGTTTCACGCAGACAACAGACACACTATAGAAACTCCAGCTCCATTGGAGGGAAATCTTTTCCCTGAGTTTGCTCTTCATTACTGTCTTGATATTTGCCTCTGGTTGCTATAACAAAATCTGGCCTTGGAATTTTTCTGAGAACAAATAGGAAATAGTTGTGGGGGGGTGCAGTTCAAGACCCTACGCACATTTAGGTTTGGTTATAAACACTCATCGTAAGAGAGAGCATTGACTCATTAAACCAAAAACAAAACCAAAAAAATACTTTTTAAAATCCCCATTCAAAAACTCTTACTGTGTTCCAGAAGTGACCCACTAGAAAGCTGTTTGTTCTCATAGACAAGGTCACCAGCAAAACGAACCAGCAGGGTGGGGCAGTGACCAGCTGGGGTCCTGGTCACCCCGTGCCAAGACACACTCTGCTTCTAGTGTGCTTGATTTCTGGAGCTGGGAGTGCGAACCCAAGAGTAGAAAATTTCCACTTGCTAGAACTGATTATTTTGTCCAGTGATTATTTTTCAATTGAAGAGAAAACCAGGGCCACAACCATGCAAACTCCAGCACCAAGTGTATGGAAAATACGATGAAGGCATTGGGGCCTGTGACACACCTCGGGCCCAGATGTGCTGGGTGTCTCTCTGGCTTTTTTGTCTGTCTTCCTCTGAGGCCCTTATATCTGAAATTGTATTCCTAAATCTCCACATTACATCTAAGCCCAAATTAACCTCCCAGTTCACGTCCACTGCCCTGTCTTCTAGAACCAGGCTTATATGTGGGAAGAAGCAGCTATCACCCCAACAGAGGGATCTGAAGGGTAGGAAAGCCTCTGCACCCTACATGGGCTGGCCAGTGTGACTAGGGGTCTGCAGCATGGACAGCTGTTGTGAGACACAGAGGCTATAGGAGATGTCCTGGAGAAATAGCCTATTGATCCTTCCATTGGCCATTTGGCTCCATGGTTCCAACCTGATTTTTCCCATCCGATCCTCCTCTACTCCCATCAAGCTTTCCAACAAATCTCCTCTGCTCTTGTCAAACTCCTACCTCACTATCCCTTGCATCTAGCACAAGTGACAAGTGAAAATCGCTCAGTCGTGTCCGACTCTTTGGAACCCATGGGCTATAGCCCATGGAATCCTCCAGGCCAGAATACTGGAGTGGGTAGCCTTTCCCTTCTCCAGGTGATCTTCCCAACCTAGGGATCAAACCCAGGTCTCCCGCATTGCAGGTGGATTCTTTACCAGCTGAGCCACAAAGGAAGCCCAAGAATACTGGAGTGGGTAGCCTATCCCTTCTCCAGTGGATCTTCCCAACCCAGGAATCGAACTGGGGTCTCCTCCATGGCAGGCAGATTCTTTACCAACTGAGCTATGAGGGAAGCCTGCATCCAGCACAGATGCCTCCAAAACAATGACAAAAATTAATTACCACATCAAGCAATCTTTATCTCTCACTGTTGCTCAAAAGAGAGAACAGATTTGTTCAGAGGAACTATTCAATGAAGCCACTTGGGGAGGAGAGACAAGAATTCAAGAGATGATCAAATAGCAAACAGTAGTCACTGAACTACTATTCATAAAATAAGAAAGGAAAGAAAATGTATGAGGCCACAGGAGGCTGAGCCTGTGTCAGTTCAGTTCAGTTCAGTCGCTCAGTCGTGTCCGACTCTTTGCGACCCCATAAATAGCAGCACACCAGGCCTCCCTGTCCATCACCAACTCCCGGAGTTCACTCAGACTCACATCCATCAAGTCAGTGATGCCATCCAGCCATCTCATCCTCTGTTGTCCCCTTCTCCTCATGCCCCCACTCCCTCCCAGCACCAGAGTCTTTTCCAATGAGTCAACTCTTCGCATCAGGTGGCCAAAGTATTGGAGTTTCAGCTTTAGGATCATTCCTTCCAAAGAAATCCCAGGGCTGATCTCCTTCAGAATGGACTGGTTGGATCTCCTTGCAGTCCAAGGGACTCTCAAGAGTCTTCTCCAACACCACAGTTCAAAAGCATCAATTCTTCAGCACTCAGTCTTCTTCACAGTCCAACTCTCACATCCATACATGACCACTGGAAAAACCATAGCCTTGACTAGATGAACCTTTGTTGGCAAAGTAATGTCTCTGCTTTTGAATATGCTATCTAGGTTGGACATAACTTTCCTTCCAAGGAGTAAGCGTCTTTTAATCCCATGGCTGCAGTCACCATCTGTAGTGATTTTGGAGCCCAGAAAAATAAAGTCTGACACTGTTTCCACTGTTTCCCCATCTATTTCCATGAAGTGATAGGACTGGATGCCATGATCTTCATTTTCTGAATGTTGAGCTTTAAGCCAACTTTTCACTCTCCTCTTTCACTTTCATTAAGAGGCTTTTGAGTTCCTCTTCACTTTCTGCCATAAGGGTGGTGTCATCTGCATATCTGAGGTTATTGATATTTCTCCTGGCAATCTTGGTTCCAGCTTGTGCTTCTTCTAGCCCAGCGTTTCTCATGATGTACTCTGCATAGAAGTTAAATAAGCAGGGTGACAATATATAGCCTTGACATACTCCTTTTCCTATTTGGAACCAGTCTGTTGTTCCATGTCCAGTTCTAACTGTTGCTTCCTGACCTGCATAGATTTCTCAAGAGGCAGGTCAGGTGGTCTGGTATTCCCATCTCTTTCAGAATTTCCCATAGTTTATTGTGATCCATACAGTCAAAGGCTTTGGCATAGTCAGTAAAGTGGAAGTAGATGTTTTTCTGGAACTCTCTTGCTTTTTCCATGATCTAGTGGATGTTGGCAATTTGATCTCTGGTTCCTCTGCCTTTTCTAAAACCAGCTTGAACATCAGGAAGTTCACAGTTCACGTATTGCTGAAGCCTGGCTTGGAGAATTTTGAGCATTACTTTACTAGCATGTGAGATGAGTGCAATTGTGCGGTAGTTTGAGCATTCTTTGGCATTGCCTTTCTTTGGGATTGGAATGAAAACTGACCTTTTCCAGTCCTGTGGCCCCTGCTGAGTTTTCCAAATTTGCTGGCATATTGAGTGCAGCACTTTGACAGCATCATCTTTCAGGAATTGGAATAGATCAACTGGAATTCCATCACCTCCACTAGCTTTGTTCATAGTGATGCTTTCTAGGGCCCACTTGACTTCAAATTCCAGGATGTCTGGCTCTAGGTCAGTGATCACACCATCGTGATTATCTGGGTTGAAGATCTTTTTTGTACAGTTATTCTGTGTATTCTTGCCACCTCTTCTTGATATCTTCTGCTTCTGTTAGGTCCATACCATTTCTGTCCTTTATCGAGCCCATCTTTGCATGAAATGTTCCCTTGGTATCTCTAATTTTCTTGAAGAGATCTCTATTCTTTCCCATTCTGTTGTTTTCCTCTATTTCTTTGCATTGATCTCTGAGGAAGGCTTTCTTATCTCTTCTTGCTATTCTTTGGAACTCTGCATTCAGATGCTTATATCTTTCCTTTTCTCCTTTGCTTTTTGCTTCTCTTCTTTTCACAGCTATTTGTAAGGCCTCCCCGGACAGCCATTTTGCTTTTTTGCATTTCTTTTCCATGGGGATGGTCTTGATCCCTGTCTCCTGTACAATGTCACGAACCTCATTCCATAGTTCATCAGGCACTCTATCTCTCAGATCTAGGCCCTTAAATCTATTTCTCACTTCCACTGTATAATCATAAGGGATTTGATTTAGGTCATACCTGAATGGTCTAGTGGTTTTCCCTACTTTCTTCAATTTAAGTCTGAATTTGGCAATAAGGAGTTCATGGTCTGAGCCACAGTCAGCTCCTGGTCTTGTTTTTGTTGACTGTATAGAGCTTCTCCATCTTTGGCTGCAAAGAACATAATCAATCTGATTTCGGTGTTGACCATCTGGTGACGTCCATGTGTAGAGTCTTCTCTTGTGCTGTTGGAAGAGGATGTTTGCTATGACCAGTGCATTTTCTTGGCAAAACTCTATTAGTCTTTGAGCCTGTGTGGGAGGGGCCTAAAGAGGTAATAACTGTAAGAGTAGCTTCTTACCTCGTATTTACCGCTGTCGAGCACTAGTTCCAATCTCTTTACCTGTATCCACTTATTTAATACTTACATAACCCAATGAAGTGGTCCCTACTACTATCCCCATTTCACAGATGGGGAAACAAAGGCCCAGAGTGGCTCAACAACTTGCCCAAGGTTACTGGCTTGTGAACAATGGTGCTAGTGGGCAATCATCTGTATTTTGAACCATAGAATTCGTACTTTGAACCACTCAACTCCCTAAGAGGGTAAACCTCTGGGAATAGCTGAGGAAGGACAGTAAAACAGAAGAATTTTATCAAATATTAAAAGATATCAGTGTAAGACACACCATAATGTTATGGACTGCTATGAAAATGCTGTCGTTATACTCTGGCACACCATCACAGTAAGGCAGTAAGTGGTTTCAGAGATAGCAAGTATCCAAACATGAAAAAGGCACATCTTAAAAATAATGAAATACAGCCCTGAATGGAGATGATGAGCCTGTGGGCTGTGCAATGAAACCACATCTCCCCTTGGAAATCCTCAGTTAAATCCTGTATGCCTCACTGATGCTTCTGTGAGTATAGATTTTTGAGGGGAGGTGGTACAGGGAAAAATTTATAGAAGTGCCGTGTGTGTATGTGTGTGTGCACACATGTACACTCACTCATCCATGCAGGCATGAGTGATCAAGTGCAGGACAAAGACAGTTTTAGCAATTTCAAAATTTCCCTACACAAACAAAATACAGTTTATTTTGCTGTAATTGATCTAATCCTTCTCCTGAGCCCTTCGCTTTACAATGGAGAGACAGATAATTAAACATCAACCCACAGAATAAATTAAACAAGCTCCTGGGTATTTCAATCTTGCAGTTTTCCTCCCCAGCTTTCCCTTCTCCGAGATGACCTCTAAGGGAAGAGTTTATTCTTACCTGTTGATGGCACAAAGAGGGAAGGAGATCCTTGGTCTCTGTGATTCATACACACAGGTCCTGTACCTCTCTCCAGGTCCTCTGGGTCCTCCTCGGAGGCCTTTGATGCTGAAGTCTGTGGCCAGTCAAGGTCTGCTATGCACTCTCTTGGCTTGGCTGGGGCCCAGTGAACTGAGCTCCCCTTGGAGCCCTCTTAGGAATCAAGGATCCCTGAGGTCTGCCTATGCTTTCCATCCTGGGCAGTCCCCATGGGTTCATCAGCAGGGCTTACTCATGGCACTCAGAACTCTTGCCCAGTGAGCCCTGGTATGACTGCAGCATCCTGCCCACTGCAGCGCCCTGCTGGCCGCCACACTGAAATAGCCATACTAAATAAGCTCTTGCCATCCCAGTCTCTTTGGAGAAGGAAATGGCAATCTACTCCAGTATTCTTGCCTGGAAAATTCTGTGGACAGAGGAGCCTGGTGGGCTACAGTGCATGGGGTCACAAAGAGCCAGACAGCTGAGCACACACACATCCTGGTCTCTTAGTCGATTTCTAAGAGGCTTACCTACTGGTAGTTAGTTAACTATGCCCACAAGACCATAACCACCTGAAGGGGAAACACAGACATTATATAGAATTAGCTAAATTAATAAAGATTATTATCAATTGCCTATACATGCAATCTAAAAAATAGCATAAATGAACCTATTTACAAAACAGAAATAGAGTCAACAGATGTAGAAAACAAATTTACAGTTACCAAGGGGGAAAGCAAGGGAGAAATAAATTGGGAGACTGGGATTGACATATACACACTACTATATATACAATAGATAACTAATAAGAACCTACTATATAGCACAAGGAACTCTACTCAATACTCTGTAATGGCCGATATGGAAACAGAATCTAAAAAAGCGTGGATATAACTGATCCACTTTGCTGTACAGCATAAACTAACAACACTGTAAATCAACTGTACTTCAATAAAAATTAATTGCAAAAGATTATTATCACTTACTGAATACATCAGTGTGTGTTCTTGCCCTAGTTCTGGTAAATATTATCTATCTTCCCCCATTGGGGAGAGAGGAACATATGCCAGCATGAACATGTGCCATTCAGGTCATTCTATCTGACTCCCCCAGGATAATCTGACCCAGGAAAGGCAAGGATTGCTTCTGCGCTGGTTTTAGGAGTTTATCCAGAGCTTCAGGTCATTATGGCTAGAGAGGTAAATAAGCTGAAGAGCTGATACTGCTGAAATCGCATCCTTTCCCGAAAGTCTGGGATGAACCCATCAGATCTCATGACAGAGGACCAGGGTGGCTGTTTGGCCCCTCTACAGACTGGAGCAGCTGAGTGTGGAACCCGTCAAGGCCCAAGGAGCAGGTCTCCTTCCACAATCCCCCTTCCTCCTTCCGGAACATCTACCCTCTGTCCACCTCAACGGACTGCCCCCTCTCCCCACCCCACCCCCGTTCAAGAAGTAGAGTATTTGAATTCTACATTTTAAAAGAAAATCCTCAGGCGGCCAAATCTTAAAAAAAAAAAGAAGAAGAACATGAAAGTGAGTTTTAGAAGAAAAACTGGAAGAGAGAGCAGAGCTGTTCATAGGTCCAGAAAACAGAGTCCACCCCGCTCCCCATCCCCTTCCCCCCCAGACCTGGACCTGACAGTCTGGGTCCTTCCCTGGCCACGCCCCCCTCCGTGGAGACCTGCCCACTCGGAACCTGCATCTCCTTTTCCAGACCACACCTTGGGTCCCAGAGACCACTCTCTGCCTGAGCGTCCCAAGCCCCCTTCCAGAGCCTTCCCCAGGCCGGTTCTCTCAAGGGAGAACCTCCAGTAATCACACACCTATGCCCAAGAAGTAGCCACAGGGTGGCTGTTTGCAGACATGGAGCTTGTATGTACGAACTGGGGCTGCCGGGGAAGAAAGAGATGGGAGACAGGCAGCAGGCCGAGGGCGGGGAAACCTCACTTCCTGAGCCATGACATTCCTGCATGGCACCCCAGGAGCCCATAAATTTTCATTCCAACCTGCCTTCTGTGCAGGTATATTTGTCAAGGCAGGAGGATGGAACATACGTTATTTAACATCCGGTCAGCCTGATTTATAGCTTGTAAATATTTAGACGTGGTACATGAGCCTTCATTCTTACACTTGCTGGGGCCCCACAAAAGTTAAGTGGGGGTAGGGAAGGGGAAATGGAGGGACTTTCTGGATCAAAAAGAACCAAAATTGTTTCTGTGCCGTGTGGTGCATAGAACAGCATCTAGCACATAGTAAGTACCCAAAATGTCTGTCAAAAGAAGGAAGAGAGGGAAGGAGGGAAGGAAAGAGAACAGGAAGGCTTTGTGTTAAACCTTCCATACCTTCAGGAGCTGTAGCACAGAGTCAGGAAAGTCAGAATTCAAATTCTGTTTCTATGCTTCCCCCTGAGTGTCCTCATACAATTTACTGGACATCTCTGAGCCTCAGGTCCCTCATCTGGAAAATGGGGAGGCTTTGTCTATCATATAGTGAAGCAAAGGTAAGTAATAGCTACTTACATCAACCCCTCTGTCATCATCATTTTCATTATATTCTCCATCCCTCAATCCCATTTAACTTATATTCTGAAGACCACCTTGTTTCAGACAATCTCAGGAAGGCTACTGCTACTGATGTGCCCAAAATAGAGAATGAAAGATTTTATGATCTCCATTTCCACCCCACTGATATTCTCAAACGCCCACCAACCACCCATAGTAGGTGCAGCTGGTGGGCCACCCATACCACTGGGCACATGCCATTTCAATACTCAGCAGCTTGATTTCCAATGCCTGGCTCTAGCATTTTTTTGCATAAGAGCAAAGTCGACTAGAGGCCACTTTGCCACTTGAATGGCAGGACAGAAGTGTGGGACAGTAATGCCCAGAAGCAGCCTTCAGCCAATGTCAAATTCGAGTGGGTAGCAATACCCCATCTCTCTCACTCCCAGGGCAAGATAACTCTGAGGTGCACATTCTATGCTGCTGCTGCTGCTGCTAAGTCGCTTCAGTCGTGTCCAACTCTTGCGACCCCATAGACGGCAGCCCACCAGGCTCCTCTGTCCCTGGGATTCTCCAGGCAAGAATACTGGAGTGGGTTGCCATTTCCTTCTCTAATGCATGCATGCATGCTAAGTCACTTCAGTCATGTCCAACTCTGTGTGACCCCATAGATGGCAGCCCACCAGGCTCCTCTGTTCACGGAATTCTCTAGGCAATACTGGAGTGGGTTGCCATTTCCTTCTCCAGCACATTCTATACTGAATCCCAATAGAATCAGTTCCAGTTACCCTCAGTACTAACTTGTGGAAAAGGAACCCTTTGGTTGCTACACAAGTATGTATGAGTATAGCCACACCAGTTACTATGACCAGCAAGTGTTTAATTGCTCAGTGTTCATGCCTTATGTGTGTGTTAATCCCTCAGTCGTGTCCTTCTCTTTGTGACCCCCTGGGCTGTAGCTCACCAGGCTCCTCTGTCCATGGGATTCTCCAGGCAAGAATACTAGAGTGGTTGCCATGCCCTTCTCCAGGGGATCTTCCCGATCCAGGGATTGAACCCACATCTCCAGTATCTCCAGCATTGCAGGCAGATTCTTTACTGCTGAGCCAGCTGGGAAGCCCCCAGGACTGCCTTACTATTTGTTAAACATTTTGAAAACCACCTCTTCACATTTAACCAGCAAGTTGCTACCACAAGCACTTCTTGAAAAATGACAACAGCAACTTCACCTATAAAATAATAAATATTTATTATTTTTCCCTGCTTCCTACAAAGGCATTAAAATTCAATAATTAAGTGGTGGAGAACAGACCGTAAAAGATCACTCAGCATTTCTACCCACATACAAAAGCCAGCAAACACCATGGAGTTTTTGTTGTCGCTGTGGCTGGAAGATTTCCCATGTGTTCAAGGGAGGTATCATGACCCTACACAGTGTATCAAAGAGGGCATCTGCTCTCAAATACTTCTGTACTTGGCAGTGACCTCGGGGCTTGACAAATATGTTGTCTCCATGTTTTTATTTATTATCTCATAATCCTTTGAATGGCGACACATTCTGAGATTACAACAAATATATTAAGATCCCAATATGAATATAAGTAACCAAAAAGATGACCTAGATCTAGAGTGGGTGAAAGCCAATGCAAACAGTGGCTAAACTGGGCAGCTGTTTGCAATTAGATTCAATTAACACATTTTAAACACAGCATTACGGGGGAACCCCTTTGAAGTGTGTTGCTCTGGGAAGGTTTTTTTCTTGAAAGGGGCTTCCTAATGGGAAGCAGTCAAAATGCACAGCTGAACAACTTAACTTCCTATTTTGACTTGAGTGCCACATAGAGTTCACAGTTTTAATTCATTTTCCCCACTTATGTGTATAAATATTTCAAACATGTAATGAAATGTCTGGGAAGGCATCTTTGCTGAAAAGAATATTTGTGAAGCCAGGAAGAGGGAAGAAAGGGGCTGAGCTCCTGCACTCTTAACTTGCATGCCATTGAATTGCCAATCTCTACTAGAAATGCACATTGTAAAATCATAACCATTCGTTTAATAAGCATATCAAAGCACTGTCTATTGCGAATGAAAAGCTACATGAGAATGAGACCCTAGTCTCGTTTCTCACTGTATCTCTACTACCTGCACTGGCACACAGTAGGCCTACCAAAAATACTAGTTAACTGAAGGAACGGATGGATGGGCACTGAATGAATAAGCAAATGCATGAATGAAGTAAAGAAATAAATGAATTATATACATGTGTTTGGAAAACACAAGCTAAAGTCCCTAACCCATGTATATGCGTGTGTGACACAGAGCCACACGCATATTCAGAGAAAAGGAGAGAGCTGTCTTAATGCTTCTAATTAGTTTGCTGGTCCTGCCTATTTGGGGATAATTTGGGAGTTAAACTTTAGCTTCTTTTTCATGTCTGACAAAAAGCTGAGGAATGCAAAGTTAGGTAGAATGCACCTAGAATGGTCTGTGACAATTAGCACTAAAAAAATATGTGAGGACTAATGGGATGCCCTGGTGGCTCAGTCAGTAAAGAATCTGCCTGCAATGCAGGAGACCCTGGTTGGATCCCTGGGTCGGGATGATCCCCTGGAGAAGGAAATGACAACTCACTCCAGTATTCTTTCCTGGAGAATCCCTGGACAGAGGAGCCTGGCGGGCTATAGTCTATGGGTTGCAAAGAGTTGGACACAACTAAAGCAGCTTAGCATGCAAGCACACACCCGGAACAAAAATCCCATGGGCTGCACCTAAGACCGAACACAACCAAAGAAACAAACAAACATTCTAAAAAGAAGAAGAAAACGTTGATGCTAAGAAGGAACTGAGGCTATGACATCCGAAAGCAAAAGAGCTCTGACACTGTCCATGTGACAATGTCTCGGGTTGGAGGGAGGCTGGAGCAGAGCTGGGTGCCATTAGAGCCTTATAATGACAAGTTCCTGCAACTTGATAATTTAGGGACTTGTAATGTATCTGTCCACACATCAGCCAGTTTCAGAGCCAATGGTGTACTCCTCGAAGACAACCTAGAAACCTGGAAAATCCAAGATGAATGGTCTGTTAGCATAAAGGATCTCAATGGCTTAAATCCTCCATATATCATGCCTGCATGAAAGGCTTCCTGTGTAAACAGAGGAGCAAGACCACACTGCCTTGTATCAAGCCCTGCTCAGCTTGTTTAAAAGGGGCATTATTTTCCACTGCGCATGTGGTTTCTTCACAGTTTCACTCACACACGCACACAGCCTATCTGTGCACAAGGCATAAAACTCTTTGGGCAGGCTCTTAAGTAATAAAGGGCTTAGCCTTTTTGTATTACCTTGGGGAGCTTAAAGCTACAGATGACACTGATGCTTCTATGATACCTACTGGTCAGGCTTCCATCTCTCTCTCAGCTGGTCATCAATATCGCTTCCCTTCCTACTGCCTTCGAATCCTGCAACATTCAGTCCATTTGTTCTTGAACCTCAGTAAACAAAGGTGCTTATTTTTGGTTTTGTTGTTATTTAGTCCCTCAGTCGTGTCTGACTCTTTGTGACCTCATGGACTGTAGCCCGCCAGGCTCCTCTGTCCTTGGAATGTCCCAGGCAAGAATACTGGAGTGGGTTGCCATTTCCTCCTCCAGTGGATCTTTCTGACCCAGGAATCAAACCCATGTCTCCCATATCTCTTGCATTGGCAGGTGGATTCTTTAACCCTCAGCCACCAGGGAAGCCCTCTTTTTGGTTTACTTGCTATCAGATAGGGTTTCTTTTTAATTAAGTAGTAATTATATACAAACATTTTATGACAATTCTGCAACATATGAGATTCAAATCCATTTCTATGGACTCCCAAGCCTTAGGCTCATGGCAAAGGCCTTATGACTGCATGATGGATATGGATGAATTACTCATAAAAGTCAGGAGGAAGAGAGGGAGCAGAAGGTATTGCATTGAGAACAGGCTTTATGTTCTTTAAGTTTATGAACACTCCAGTTTATGCTGTAGTAAGGCAATGGCACCCCACTCCAGTATTCTTGCCTAGAGAATCCCATGGACGGAGAAGCCTGGTAGACTACAGTCCATGGGATCGCTAAGAGTCGGACACGACTGAGTAACTTCACTTTCACTTTTCACTTTCATGCATTGGAGAAGGAAATGGCAACCCACTCCAGTGTTCTTGCCTGGAGAATCCCAGGGACAGAGGAGCCTGGTGGGCTACCATCTATGGGTTAACACAGGGTCGGACACGACTGAAGTGACTTAGCAGCAGCAGCAGCAACAGCAATACTACCAAAATCTCAAAGGCATCTTTCTCACTCCACTACAGCCCCATCATCTGTAGCCAGGGATGTGGCAGGGGAAAGGTCTGCTTGGCCTCACACCAGCAATGACACACTCGGGCTGGTGGTGACACACATCACCTCCGTGTGCATCTACAGCCCAGAGCTAGTCATGTGGCCCAAGCACAGCCACTCAACCACAAGGGCGCCAGCATGTGAAACCCCACCATGTGCCAGGAAGTCACAGAGCCAGAAAGATTCGGGGAACAGCACTCTTGACCACCAAGAAAGGAGGAAAAATGGAAGAAGCCAGTAACTGACTACCTTTGAGAAAGACACACTAGGAGATCTTACCCACCATCACTGACCTAACCCTAGTTCCAATTTAACAGCATCTACCACTGCCTATAATATCCTGCAAAGCAGAGAGTATTTCCCCAAACATATTTCAACATTCAGACTAATATTTAAAGAAATAATCATGCACTTCTGTAAGACTGAGGTTTTGGTAGCAGGTGGGTGTTGCTTTGTAATTTAAAAAGAAGATTTTTGTTTTAATTATAAGATTTTTTTAAAGTGTTCATTTGCTATGAAATAGGCATTCTCATATATTAATTTTAGTAACAAAGTTGGTTGGGTCTTTCTTCAATATTATTTATTATATGTGGAAAGAACATTTTAAGTGGTTCAATTGCCCTTTGACTGCATTTCTATGTCTAGAAATTACTCCTTAGGAAATAAGCAGAAAGGCAGATAAATATCAGGTTAAAATATATTTTCTGTAGCATTATCATTAATGCTCCAAACTGAAAGTAACACAAATGTCCAATAAAAGAGGATTGATCCAATAAATTTTGCAATATCCATATGCTGGAATATTGTGTAGCTACTAGATGAAGTAGCTCAGCAAGCTGCTGAATGCATATGATTGACTACTGACATTTGGAATCACAATTACGAGGCTTATCTAGAAGTATGGAAAAAACAACATGAAGTAATAACAGGACAAAATAGAACTCAATAATACCCATTAAAATTATCTATGGTCTGCATCAAATTCAGAAGGGATTAGGGCATACACATGACATTCCAGGTGTTTGGGTTTTTCTGCTGATTGAAAATTTGTGATCAGATGTTTTGTTCAACTCTGGTTCAGTTGGTGAAAGGAAAAGAGGAGAATAGCGAGAGGAAGGGAGGAGAGAGAAGGAAGGGGGATGGTGAAAATGGACGGTTCAGGTAGAAAGGGGAGCAGAGGCAGAGGAAGATGGTTTAGAAAGCTCCCTGCAGTGGCCACGGGGGCAACCTGTGCTGCCCACCCCACCCCACCCCTGCAGAACACTGAGCAGGCTCCTCGTCTGTGAGCTACACACATGCGGTGTGATTTCATCCACCAAAAAGTGCGAATTTTTTCAGTTCATTAAATACACAGAAGGTATAGAAAAGACCTACACTCACATATACGTGTGCCACTTAGAAGGAGCTTTGGCATCTAAGTAGTGTGGCTACCCGGAAGGTTCACAACCATCCTGTGAACTAGCTGAGCGTTTCTAGGGGTGTGTGCTGCTTGGTCTGGCCAATAACCAGTTAGTATCCATGAGCAAGGCTGAGTGACAAAGGTCTGGGCTTCACCAGACTTTCTGAGCTCCATCCTTGAGGATGAAACAGAGGACTCAAGAGTTAGTAGTAGAAGTTCTTAAACAAACCAGAAACTCTTCTCAGCTCAGAGGGCTAGCAACAATGAGGTACCATCACATTCCCCCCTCCCCCTAGAAAGGCTACAATTAAAGACTCCCAATATCAAGAGTTGGTGAGGATGCAGGTCAACTGGAAGTCTCCTTCATTGCTAGTAAGAGTATAAAATGGTGCAACCACTTTGGAAAGCTGTTAGGCTGCTTTTCATGTAAGTCCACTCCTAGGTACATACTTAAATGCAGATGCCTAAAAGAGTCTTGTAGAAGATTGAGCATGGTGACGAGTCATAATAGTTCAAATTCACTCCATCTGTTTCCTTTCTCTGGGATGATGGACTGCCCAGGACAGGGTTTTCTCACGGTAGAGTCCAGGGGCACCAGAAAGCAGAGAAGGCTTGCCTCGCATCTTGAAGCCCCACTGAGAACCAACCCATGGTCACTTCAGTCCTTTTTCTGTTGGCAAAGCGTTCACTGAGCATTTATTACAGACTTGACTCTTCTCAGGCATTTTAACCTTTGAAAGTGAAGTGAAAGTATTAATCACTCAGTCGTGTCTGACTCTTTGAGACCCCATGGACTGCAGCCCTCCAGGCTCTTCTGTCCATGGAATTCTCCAGTCAAGAATACTGGAGTGGGTTGCCATTCCCTTCACCAGGGGATCTTCCCGACCCAAGGATTGAACCTGGGTCTCCTGCATTGCATGCAGATTCCTTATCACCGAGCCACCTGGGAAGCCCAAAACTATGGTACACTTCATGAATTTGCACATCATCCTTGGGCAGGGGCCATGCTAATCTTCTCTGTATTGTTCCAATTTTAGTATATGTTCTGCTGAAGTGAGCACAATGAGGTAGATACAATAATTATCCCCTTATATAGATGAAGAAACTGAGACTTAGGGAAGTTAAGCAATTTTTAAAGTTAAGAAGTTAAGCAATTCAAAGATCTGAGTGCCAAGTCAGTTCCAGAGTTCCTCACGCTGAACCAGGATTTAGAAGACCCAAGGTCCTGCCTGCCCTCTCCTGGCACACAAGCCTGGGGAATGAAATGAATTGAGGCATAAATTTTTTAATGGCTTGAAAAAGTCACTTAACCTATCTGGCTTTCAATTTCTTGTAAAAAATGAACGTTACATTGAATCTCTAATCTCACTTCAGGTATAAATTTAATGCCAAAGTTCTGTAAACTCAGTAGAAAACTTATTGTTAACTGACAACAGGTGTAAATGGATAATTTGCTAATCACTAAAAGCAAGCCCACAAACTACCCCTGATTTCAAGCAACTATTCTTAAAGTTTCTTTATGTAATATAGATACCAATTTAATTCTCATTTTTAAATACTGAATATTGCTTTTTGGCAGATCCTTTCTGGTAGGAAAAAGTAATTCCTTGTAAAAGTTAGATCAATTCTCCCTGTTAATGCAGGATTTCACTTCAATCTTTCACTGCCAATTACAGTTCCCAGGGAAGCAGAAGCAGGCTTCTGGCACATGGGTTTTACCCTCTTCATTCTGTGGGTGGGGGGTGGTTAGAGCACAGTTGATAGACCAGGAGAGCTCCCTCAGGGTGTTCACACATGCGTGCAAATCCCATTCCAGCAAGAGCAAGAGGAAGGGCTGAAATTGTATCATGGCCTATTGTTACTTAAAATAACCTCCTAGTGTTCTCTGAGGATTTTTTAAAAACACTCCTCTGATCTCCCAAAACAGACTTACAGACTTAGAAAGCAGCTAATTTCTACCTGTTTGCATTACCATACTGTTTGGGAAACAGGATAAATGGATGGGTAAATGGGTAAGCAGATGGGTGGATGGGTAAGTGGGTGGATAGGTAGTTGAACAGGTAAGTAGATGGCTGGGTGGATGGTCATACTGGACAGATAGACTGGTAAATACACACGCTGTACCAACGTCAGGAATGCCTTTTCCATCCCACTCTCTTTCACCTAATTAACCCCTATGTACATGTCAGTTCTCCTCCCAAACATTGCTCCCTCCAAGAAGCCTTCCCTGATTCCCCAGTCAAGGTCAGATCCCTTCGCTCTCCTTTCACAGTGCACTGTTCCTTTCTTCAGAGCGCTAATCTATATGGAGTCAGGCAATGTCAGTACAATCGAGTAGATGTTTAATGTCGATATCCTCATCCAGGCTGCAAACTCCGTGAAAACAGGGAGCATGTGAGAAATGAAAGGGAAAAAAGTGAACAACCAAAGCAGGCTATGAGCTTTGAACTTCATCATAAAGAGGTTTCTGCTGTAATCACAGAACTGCCATATTTTAGAAAAGAAGAAACCTTCAAGGTCAAACGGTACTCAGAGAATGAAAGAACCAGAGTTCTGAGGGAACCTGTGGTTCAACCTCCCACACAATGTAGGAATCTCTGCATTGTAATGAGATTTGACCTGTATGAACAAAGTGTATAATTCTTTTCGGAGTAGGCATTTACTTCCTTGGGAGACATCATTTGCTCTGGTTACCCTGAAACCCTAAGACATTTAATTTAGTTCACATAAGTGACGATTTTCTTCTCGTGCTTTTTCAATCAATTAATAATTCTATCTATCCCAGTGCAAGGCATTAGCGATGTGTGTGTATGTGTACACCCATATATTAATTATGCAGAAATCAAATTTTTACCAATGAAATCATTTAAAGTGCACCAAAGTGTTTCACTCTTTAAAGGAATTTTAAGGTAAATTCTAGATTATTTTAAACTTTAGGTTATCTGACTCCTGATGTGTGTAGTTGAGTCTAGATTTTTAATCTGAGCTTTCTGAAAATGAGACACACCTCCAGCACTGGATTTTACAATGAAGAGATTCCTCAAAAGGATGACTGGGAGCACTTTATCATAATATTTAATAGACGAAGATTAAACTGGTTCTCCCTAGTATGTCCCAGAAGACAGCCCTGAGTTCCTCCCTCCTACTCTGTCTCAGGTTAGTGAGGTGGAGAGTCCATCCTCCACTCAGACCTGACCCTGCTGCCCAACTACAATGTAGGTGTCCATCTACAGATGCCTACGAGGACAGCTTGCATGGCATGTGGAGGATTCATCTGAGTGTTCTTAGGAAATGAGCTCATCAGCTATTCCCTGAACCTGATGCCAGCCACACGACTTGTAGCAAGGAAGAGACTAATGTGATCGACCCTGTGAGTGCAGGCAGCACTGTGCCCGATCCCAGAGACCGGCTTCATGGTTGGTCTACAAGCTGAGCACAGCAGTCCTCCTTTCCTTTGCTAGAGGCTGGGCTAGGGTGGACCTGTGAGCCAACTCTGGGGCGTGAAGGGAAGGCTGCTAGGGGAGTCTCAGCCAAGGTGCTCCTCCTTGATAAAAGCAGAAAGGGCTGGAAAGAGACCCCCTTTCTCTCCATTCCCTTCATCCTTCTTGTTTGGACACTGTCCTGTTTTGGGACACTGTCCTGTGAGAACATGACTTTTGGAGTTATGATATCCGTCCTGCACTACGAAAGGAGGTACTACTGACACATGAATACCAGAATCCAGAGCACAAACATCAGGTCTCAAGTGACATCGTGGAGTCAGAGCACCAACCCTGGGGCCTCGCATATCCAAGAAAATGAATGCTAAATGTCTTCATGGTTGCAGCCACTGTTAATCCAGCTCTCAGCTACTGGTAACCAAATGCACTCCTGATACAAATCACAACATAGTCAATATTTTATATCAGTGTGGCACATCACTTTCTTCAAAATTCTTTCGTATCCATGACCTCGTTCAATCTTGCCAACAATCCTGAAAGGAAATAGCGCAATTACTATTATCTCTCATTTTACAAATATAGAAACTAGGGTTTTGAGAGAATTAGTCTTGTGTGAAAAAACAAAAAGAAACAAGATTAAAACAGATTCAAGACTCTTCACTTTAGTCCATGGCAAACTATGGTCCCCAGGGCAAACGGTCAACTGGCAAACTAAGAATGCTTTTGCATTTTTAAATGGCTGGGGGGGAAAAAAATGAAAGAACAGTAATATTTTGTGACACAAGAAAATTACATGAAATTTCAAATGTTAATACCCATAAGTAAAGTTTTATTGGAAAACAGTCATGCTCATTCATTTACATATTGTTTATGCCTGCTTTAGTGGCTCAGTTACAGAGTCACTGAAACAGACTCTATGGCCCACAGAGACTAAAATATTTACTATTTGGCCCTTTACAGGAAAAGTATGCTCAGCCCTGGGTTAGTACTATTATGCCCACTCAAAAAAACTCACGTTCCAATAAAAACTGTGTTGAGCATGTAGGACACCATATTTTACATCCCAACACAGTGATCTGAGGTTTGGTTTACTTTGGTTTGCTGTTTGTCTTTTTTTTTCATCATCTGAATATAACCTACTGACAGCTTCATAATCCCCAGACTACCCAGATAGGAGCAGGGAAATGTCTTGACTAACTGCTAATTAATCAGTCTGGCTTAAATTCTCCCCTCCGTAAACACCAGAGCACATCTGTTTAAAAAAATATTTTGATGAAACAGTCCCTCAATCATAAAGAAAAAAACTAACATCCCAGTCATGCCAGGCTGCAGGAGTGTTTCTTCTCTGAGAATGGCCATTACATGAGTGTCAATGAATCATGCTAAATTTGGTGCTAAACATACAGACTTTCTCTATGGCAAAATTATGGGCAGCCATATTATGTAAATCAAGGTTATGCAAATCACAAAAAGCAGATATAAAGCAAATACATCATTTTATTTCATAAGTCTTTTCTTGCTTGGATCTTAATAACATAACATGTAATCATCAATATAGTTCACTGAGAAAATATATACAAACGTCATACAATACCTAGTACATATTTTGTGCTCAAAAACTAGTTGAACCTGAAATTCCATGAATCATGAGAAGGAAAATTTTTAAACCACTTAATTGTTAAAATAGATTTTTTTTTAAAGTATGCATCTTTAGCACATAAATTTGAGGAACAGGTAGTCTACTAAAATCCATCTGAAAAAAGTTTTTTCTCACTCTTGTGGCTTTGGTTTAAACCACTTCATAGAACCCCTAAACATGCCTTAAAAGATACAATGCCAGCTCTATTCCAGCCAACATGGTTTTGCTATGTTTATAAACCTTTGCATTGTTATAACACAGAGACAGCATGCTAGTCTATAAAGATGCTTTTAAGAGTTTTAAATTAAAATTACACTCACCCCACTATCATCATCAAGTAAAGGCTTGGAGTTCTCCATGATAAAAGGTTATTTTTAGGACATTAGAGCTCTAGGCTCCCTGTCACCCAGAGAACTCAATGTTTTGAGTTTATCTGCTCCCTCTGCTGCCTGGTTTCGTGGTAATTAGCAGGCTCTTGGAGCTGGGCTGACATCTCATGTGATAGAAGTAAGTATACTAGCAAAGAAGTAAACACAAACAGCTGTGTTCACTCCAGCAATGTTCAAACCTTAAGCTGAGGGAAAGTGCTGAATCATAAAGGAACAAACTGAGGGATAATAACTCTTTCAAAATTCTAACAAAGGACCTAAAGGTTACATCCGATAGCACCAACCATCCAAAAGTAAAGGGGCTGTAAAATATGCAGACTTTTCAAAGATAATAGCTGAACATTTTCTTTCTTTCCTAGACAAAAGCTTTTTTGTAATGACTGCAAATTCTCTGGAAGAATTGATAAAAGTTAAGTCGTTTCAGTCATGTCTGACCCTTTGTGACCCCATGGACTGTAGCCTGCCAGGCTTCTCTGTCCAAGGGATTCTCCAGGCAAGAATACTGGAGTGGGTTGCCATTTCCTCCTTCAGGGGATATTCCTGACCCAAGATCGAATCTGCATCTCCTGTGGCTCCTGCATTGGAGACAGATTCTTTACCACTGAGACACTGGGAAGAACTGATAAGAATCCAGTAATTGTGTTCCCTGGGAATGGATGGCTTAAAGGTGGCAGGGGAGAAAGAATCACTTATCAATGAAAACGTCTTTGTGCCTTTTGAGAGGTGTAACATGTGCAGGTATAATCTAGCCAAGTAATTGCATAATTTAATTACATTTTAAAAATTACATACTACACACCACACAGGCCACAAATAGATCAAAGTTACTAAAAGCACACAATGCAAGTTTTGACTTTTAATGAAATTCTTCCCATCATTTAACAAATACCATTTATGTGCAGCAGAGGATGAGATGGTAAGATAGCATCACCACCTCAACAGCCTCGAATTTGAGCAAACTCTGAGAGACAGTGGAGAACAGAGAAGCCTGGCATGCTGCAGTCCAGGGTCACAAAGTGAAAGTGAAAGTCACTCGGTCGTGTCCGACTCTTTGCAACCCCATGGACTATACAGTCCATGGAATTCTCCAGGCCAGACTACTGGAGTGGGTAGCCTTTCCCTTGCTCCAGGGGATCTTCCCAACCCAGGGATCAAACTCAGGTCTCCCATATGGTAGGCAGATTCTTTACCAGTTGAGCCACCAGGGAGGCCCAAGAATACTGGAGTGGGTAGCCTATCCCTTCTCCAGCAGATCTTCTCGACCCAGGAATCGAACCAAGGTCTCCTGCATTGCAGGTGGAGTCTTTACCAGCTGAGCAACCAGGGAAGCTACCACGGTCACAAAGAGTCAGACACAACTTAGAGACTGAACAACAACAATTTTTATGCTAGATACTAAGGATGCAAAAATAAAAAATATGGTTGCTACCCTTGCAGAATAATTGGTCAAATGCATGCAAGCAATTGTATATAATGGGTACAAAGTCCAGCAGGACAGCGGAAGGATGCTCAATAAACACTGGGACATGTATTCTCAAATGTGTATTTCAGCCTCCTACAGTCACCTTGAGACACTATTTAACCCAGGAACAGTGTTGTTCCTGTTCAACATTGTGAGGTCCTCTTTTGGAATCAGTTTGCAAGCTCTATCAGTTGTCTGTTGCCAGAACAATGGTGTGTAATAACCACAAAACCCCAGCAACATACAACAGGAAGTATTTATTGCTCATCTCTGGAGTGATCAGAAAGGCAGCTCTGATGATCTTAGCTAGGCTCATTTACATGGGGGGACAGGGAGGGTAGGAGTCAGCTGGCTATCAGCTGACTTTGGCTGTCACTTGTCTCCCATTTTTCATTAGGCTTGCCCAAGTGTGTTCTTATGGTTAATGGCAGAGGTTTGATAGAATCAGTGGAAACATATTGGCCTCTTGGGTCCCACGCTCAAAAGTGGCAACCCTCAGTACCACTGCATTTCAGTGGCCAAAACAAGTCACAATGCTGGTTCAGATTCAAGGGATGGGGAAATGGACTCTACTTTTATAGTGACATGACAAAGCATGGCTACAGAGAAGGGTGAAGAATTGAGCCCATCACTGCAATTAACCACCGGTTTATACCAGAGGAGTAGTCTCTAAATCTGTCTCGATAGTCTCTATCACTAGAATTTATTTCAGATGACTTGGTCTTTGCCCCCAATTAAATCCACCTTCAAAATCCAGTTAATTGCCAGCGCTGAATAGGGGAATGCTAGCTCATGCCTTTTTATGTCCCTTGACAACTGCCAACACAAGGCCTTGGGAAGGGAAATGCCTGAACGATTTATATTGGGTGAATACATCCACACATCTTAAAAGTGCTTTGAGCAATAGCTGCATACTAGGACATTTAGTCTCCTCAGGTGACCATTTTGAAACGGATGTCACATTTTAACATGTCAGTGTTCCTATGTTTGTACAAAAAAGTGATCCATTACATTTAGGTCACATTTCCCTGGTGGTTCAGATGGTTAAGAATCCACGAGCAATGCAGGAGACCCCGGTTCGATCCCTGGGTTGGGAAGATACCCTGGAGCAGGGCATGGCCAACCACTCTTGCCTGGAGAATCCCCATGGACAGAGGAGCCTGGTGGGCTACAGTCCATGGGGTTGCAAAGAGTCGAACACAACTGAGTGACTAAGCACAGCACATATAGGTCATATTCCTACTATCAACATTGTAAAGCCCATGCTTTATTCCACTTACCTTACTTTTACCTTTTGTTTTTCACTCAGATGTCTAAAATGCACTTTCAAACCTTTCATCCATTATTTTTTGAATAATGAAGTCATTCTACAAATATGCTCTTCCCTAAACTTATGTGGGGTATATTAGGCACTGATCTTGCACTGGTTGGAGAATGACTCTCAAGAGGATAACAATAACCTACCTTAGGGGTTGTTCTGCAAAAAGTTACATGATGGATTCCTCGAAGAATGGTCTGCAAATGTGCTTTTTGTAGTATTAATTCTTTACATTTCTCAAGCTGACTTTCTCTCACAGAATGCACAGCACTTCACATATGGTTGGCCAGATCCTGCTGGAGGGTAAATTATGCCCCAGGAGTCAGTGAATTTCTTGGTGGAGGTATTAACTCTTTTTGGGTCACTAGGGTTCCACTTAGAGCACTGCAGGAGGGCAGTCATTTATCAAATAGCACCTCAGCAGCCAGAAGGTATTACGTGCAGCATAAATTATTCCCAGGGAGTCCTTTATGAACTCAGAAAATCTGGTTTATTATCTCACCTACTCACACAGATACTTCACACAGTATCCCTGTAAGAGAGAGAACAAGCAAGAGAAAAATAGGTGAGGCTGGTGAGGCTAGAAGCTTCCTAAGCTCCTGCAGCTTGTCAGGGTCAAAGCTCCAATCTGATGTGCCTGATCCTTGGCCTGACTTCCTCCTAACCATGTCTCATGGTTTGGGGCTCTCATTTTGAAGTTTCTGCTAACTGGGAGGAGGCGAGGCAAATGAGATGCCTAGGATGCTAAAGGAGAAGCCTTAGCTCCTCCCATAGTCTTGACCCTGCTGCTGATTCAACGAGGGAGCCTTGGATAATTGCTTAGAAGAAGCCACAAAATTCACACGTATGTTTACGGCTAGCTTCTATTAAATCTGTAAATATTTTCTAAATTATTTATTTGGCTGTGCTAGGTCTTAGTTGTGGTATGAGGGATCTACTTCCCTGACCAGGGATCGCACCTGGGCCCCCCTGCATTGCAAGCTTGCACTCTTAGCCACCGGACCACCAGGGAAATCCCTAAGTCCATAAATACTGATGAGGATTCATTAGTTGTTTTCCCACAATGAGGAAAAGTGGAAAAGGCAATGCAGGAGGGGATATGATGGCAGAGAAGGCTGTCTTCTTGCTTTGTTGCCAAAATTGGAAATGGTCAAATGGTTGGTCTATTTTAGGCCAAAGGAGAAGAAGCCAGGTTGAAGTCTGTGTGATGCAATTAACATGTGGCAAAGCGGTCCCCTGGCATGTTTTGGCTTGAAGGTCCAAATGCTGAGTCCTTGCCCCAGCGTCAACCATCGTCTTCGGCAGTATCTCCAGCTATTGCCTGTGTTTTACATCTTTAGGAAGATTCCAGAAGCTCTGCAGCAAGCATGATGTGGTTGAAAAAGGATTAGGATGCAGGGGTCTTGATTCCCCACTCAAATCTCTCTCAACACATCTTTGTGCCTTTGTGATGAAATGCTGTGTACCCGCTGTCTAAAAGCCAAATATAATGGACTACTAAGGAGGGCAGGGGAAATGTACCTAGTGTTGTACTCGGCCTGGAAGTTCTGCTACTCTGTATGCACGTGTATTCACTCACTTAGTCGTGTCTGACTCTTTGTGATGCCACGGACTGTAGCCCTCTGGGCTTCTCTGTCCATAGAATTCTCCAGGCAAGAATACTGGAGTGGGCAGCCAATCCCTTCTCCAGGGGATCTTCCTGGCCCAGATATCAAACTGGAGTTTCCTTCATTGGCAGGTGGATTCTTTACCACTGAGCCACCTTCGAGGCCCTCTGCTACTCTGCATGTCTGCTAAGTCGCTTCAGTTGTCTGACTCTTGGCAACCCTGTGGACTGTAGCCCACCAGGCTCCTCTGTCCATGGGATTCTCCAGGCAAGAATACTGGAGTGGGTTGCCATGCCCTCCTGCAGGAAATCTTCCCCATCCAGAGATCGAACCCTTGTCCCTGTGGTTCCTGCATCGACAGGTGGATTCCTTACCTCTGAGCCACCTGGAAGCCCTCTGCTACTCTGAAAGGTGATAACTGACTTCTTTTCAAAGCTTTGTTCCCCATTTGGCCAGATATCAACCTCTACCACCAATAAAGAGTCGAACTGATTTCTCTGTATTTGGACTCAGTTCTTGCCTCAACAAAAAATACTAAGTCCCAGTTTCAAAGAAAACTGATACAATACATCCCCCATGTACCCCCCACTGCTGTCCTTAAAGCAGACGTGCAAATGTCGGTGCACTCACAGATACCAGTGAAGTCATTTGATCCCACGTTTTCTCAACAGTAAGAGTGTGTCACTCACTCAAAGAATGACCTTGGATAAGTCACTTAACCCTCTCTGCCTCAGTTTTCTCTCCTGGAAAATTGAGATTAGACTATAAGCTTCAGGTGCTTTTCAGCTCTACTGCTGCTGTTGCTAAGTCGCCTCAGACGTGTCCGGAATTCCCTAATTCTATAGGTGATACAGTTCCTCAGAGTTACAACTTGAACCTAACTGGAATCAGCAAAGTACAGCCCTCAGGCCAAATCCTACCTACCACCTCCTTTTATGTGGTCTGAGGACTAAGGATAGTTTTCATGTTTTAAATGGTTGAAGAGAAAAAATAAAGAGTAGTATTTCATGACATGTGAAAATTACATAAAATTCAAATCTCAATGTCCATAAATAAAGCTATATGGGAACACAGCTGTGCTTGTTCATTTATATATTATCTATGGCTGCTTTTGCCATACAAGGGTAGAGTTGAGTGGCTGCAAGAGAAACTGTATGGCCTGAAAGCCTAAAATATTTCCTATATCTACCCAAAAGAGCCTGCCCTTGACAGAAAAAGTTTGCCAAACCTAACTTGAAGCCACTAGACCCTTTGCAGAGTAAGAGTCTGCTGGAACCCTCTTACCTGATTAAGGTTGTATTACCAGGAAAGAAGACTCCCATAAAGTAATCCTAAGAACCAAAAACAAAATTATGGGTAATTAGGCAATTTGATACCTATAAAAGAAACGGCTGGAAATCACTGATAAATCTACCATGTCAGTGTCAGAATCAGTTTCTTAAGAGAAACAATTTACTCCAAAGAAGTTATCTACTTTACAATTTAGTCCTTACAAGGAGGCCAATACAGTCCATTCTTTCTCTTGTTCTTTTTTTTTTCCTCTTTTGTCTCTAAGTGGTTTGAAGAATAGAACATTTTTCTTTCTATTATAAGTAATCGTATCATTGGTGAAAATGACTGTTAAAGAGTGAATGAGCATGAAAGAAATCCCTGCCCAATAAAGTGGTGACTTTGAAAAGGAAATTGCCCTGCCCCAGTGATGGATTCGGGCTCAGCCGTCATGACCCCCGTTATGAGGAAGTCCAGGGACCCGTGTCCTGGCCCTTACAGGCAAAGCAGCTGCAAGGCTCCCCTGGGAGCTCACCAGGACTCTCTGTGAAGGGCCAAAGGCTGCTCTGCCACCCCACTGCCCCTCCAGGCTGCAGCTCGCAGCACTGAGTGTGCGGGGACCCCTTCACCTAGCCTGGAATGTCCCCCCTTGGCTCCCCCTCTTCTCTGCCTACTACCCCTATCAAGCCCCAGTTTGAGTTCCAAATATGGTCATACTCAAGGCCCATAGCCTCAGGATATCCTGTATTCTTTATCATTTTTTGTTTGTGTTTTCTCTTCCTCCCAAGAATCTGCCTGCAATGCAGGTGACCTGGGTTTGATTCCTGGGTTGGGAAGATCACCTGGAGAAGGGAAAGGCTACCCACTCCAGTATTCTGGCCTGGAGAATTCCAAGGACTGTATAGTCCATGGGGTCACAAAGAGTCGGACATGACAGAACCACTTTCACTTTCACTTTTTTCCTTCCCCTGGACTTTGGGCACCGGGAGCACCCATGATTTTGACATCTTTCAGTTAAAGATCCACAATGAGTTCTGATGAAGATGATGGTAATGGTGAAATGGGAAATTAGCAAGGTGGTGAACTTTTTTTTTCTCAAAGAGGAGATGAGCTGCTTGAACCATACTTGCTTCTCTCCTTCTGAGTTTCTGGCAGGGTTTTCCAGATGAGAGGCTGAGATCTAAGGACACTGTGAGATTTCTTAGCAGTGTGTTGTTATTACTTTATCAGGGGACCATCCATTTATTCAGCACAAAAGTGGTTCTCTTCTGGACGGCAAATTGTTCTCTTCTGGATGATGTTGAGGAACATCAAATCAAACATTTTCTTTGTCTCCTGGAGAAGGAGAAGAGGTGGACACAGAGCTACTGGGGGGCCCTACTTCCAGTATCTGGAGACTTTGAGATGGTGACATCAGGCCATCCCCTTGTGTCCAAGACACTGAATGCTTGCTTCCTGGCAGTCACTCCGGAAGCAGCTTTGTTTCTCATTGTCTGTGAAGGCCTGCGATTTTTGTCAATATCAACTCCAGTACTTTTAAATATTGGGCTTTATAGTGGGGGATCTTGAAAAATTTCAGACTTTTTCACCTCTTCTGTAGTCATTGGAATGTTGTAATCATCTAAAAAGTGTTCTTTCAAAACTATAAGTATTTGCTTTAACTCTAAGTTAATTTTATAGTTTCTTTTATATTACTATTTAAGATAATTAGTAGTATTTCAAAAGGATTTAATGTTTTGGAAAAGTCTGAGTCCTAGAACCTATCAAAATAGGTAAGCCTCTTAGTTTGGCTCACAAAAAGAATCATCATATTAATGATTATTATAATCATTAGGGGAAAGAAAACTAACTAGTACCTCAACCCTGGCTGCACTTAGAACAGCTTAAAACAAAATACCAACTCCTGGGCCCCACCACCCAAGAAATTCACATTTAACTGTCCAGGAACAAGGCCGAGGCATGGGTATGTGTTTGCAATCTCCCCAGGGTTCCACTTGCCAGGTAAAAATCACATCTGAGCACCTCACATATACCTCTATTACGGCATTTATCACTTTATACTATGATTACTTATGTACATGCCTCCCTCTCCTTAGAGATGGTAAGCTTCCAGAGAAAGAGGAGTCATATCTTATCTATCCTTGAGTCTTGTAGTGGACAGAGGTTTGTTAAACTCCCAAGTGACTGCCATTAACACAGCTCCTTTTGGGTGCCCAAATCCTGCGCAGGGAAGGCAAAGAGGAAGTCTAGGAAGTGTCTTAAGTGAAGATGGCCAGTCTCAGAACCATGAGACCTAACAACGTAGACGTGGGTGATTAGTCTGGGAATAAGAACCTGACTAAGGTCTGTTGCACTCCAGGGTGTCCAGTAACCTGTATGTCCTGACTCAAAAGCTCTCAGTCCATCTCAAGCACCTAGCTAGTGCCCAGTGGGGCCAATAAGATCCTCTCGCTGAAGGAGTTTAAATGTGAGATCAACAGAGAGCTGAGCAGTTGGTAGCAGGAGCAGAAGCCAAGAGACACCCGGAGAAAAACACAGAGAGAGGAGCTGAATCACGCTGGCGGCTAAGCCTGTTAGAAGGGACGGCAGATGCCTGTGGCTCAGGGGGGCAGCAAGATAACCCAGTCACAGAGCCAGATCCTGAATGACCTTCCAGTTCCTGAACTTCAATCCAGTTTTCGTGAGGCCTGGCTGGGTGGCCTTTCCGGAAGGCTTTTCGGAGACACGTGGCTGAGCGTGAAGATTCCGGTCAGCCTTCCTTCCACAGTCAACTCCCATTACTTAGGGTAAACTCAGTGGTATCTGTGCTCTGCAACCCCCCCAAAATCCCAGTTAGCACAATCCCCAGGGTCTAGCACTTTGCCTGGCACAACAGCGAGCACTAAATCATTGCAAGTGTTTGGAAGGCAGGACCATCTCCAGTGGAAAAGCCTTCAGAAAATGAAGAAATCATTCACGGTGAAGAACACTGGCGTGGGTCGCCTTCGAATTACAAAAATAGTGTTAAAGTAGGATAAGTATATTAAGCTTAGCCCATTTTCAAACCCATCTACATTTCTACCATAATCTATCAAAGAAGGATATGTCACATTCTGCAGAACTCCAGTAGGCATCCTAATTTCAGCTAAGGTATGTCTGGATGACTTTTCACTCCGCTTAACCTTAAATCATGGTAACATTAATAACAATTTTCCTCCCACACTAACGTCACTGTCAAACCTCCAAAGTAGCTGATATTTGTCTTCCAAGAAGTTTAGTAATATGGGCTCTTCCCCCCACACTGCCACACACATTTCCCCTGTCTATTGTCTGTATCAGTTACTCCACGAACACATACTCCTCAACAGCCGGATGAGTCATAAAATAAGAGGTACATGGATGTAAACTGAGCCTGTTTATGCTCTCCCTGGCCCCAGCTAATAAAATAAAAGAGGTCCCACTGCATTCAGGTCCAATGGCTTCCGGAAAACAGGTTTCTGCTTAGCAAAGACATACCTTACTCAGTACATTATTTTAAAGGTAGAGCTAATTTCATGCCCTGGGTGAATGCAACGGATTTATGGGGAGAGTCATGTGCAGGGTGTGTAAGGACTTGCCCTCCTCACGTCCTCTACAAAAGAAGGCTCTGGCGCGTCTGGTGGTGAGCAAACCAACAAAAGGAATGCCTAAAAGGTCTCACAGAGATCAGGAATGGGCGCTGGGTCCCTGCTCACTGGAAACTCAGTACCCAAAGCAGTGCTTGCTTAGGTCTCCTATCTGCATTTTCGAAAATAAAAGCAGGTTTAGTCCAACCTTCCCCGACCTGTTCCCAATCAAGTGATCTTACGCCTCTGGAATTGAGATTCTGAATGTATGTGTCTACCCTACGTTTGGTATTATATTACAACAGCTTGAAAATGGAGCCTAGGACCGAGGAGCGGCCAGCCTCAGAAGCCTTCTTCATTGCCTGCCGTGTAATACATGATATGCAAAGCCTCTGACTTCAGCCAGCAGATATGTGGAGACCGTGTTGGCCCTAGCATGGGGGCTAAACTAATGTGTGTTTAGGTCAGAAAGCGAATCAGAAAAGCCACTGGAGGGCACGTCACGGAGTGAGAGCCCTATAAATTCTGCCCCAGTCTCAGCGTCCCCTGGCAAACACTCGGCTTCCCTCCCTGGGCCGCTGCACATCTCTCCTTCGTAGTGCTGGAGAACTCCGGCCAGCAGCAGCTCTCCTCGCCACTGCCTTCTGCCCTGCAGAAAAGCCAGAGAGCTAGACATCGAGGTGGAAGGAAAGCCCAGTGCAACCCTCCACTCGACAGAGCCCCGGCTCAGAGAGCTAGGCGCGAGGGCGAAGCCGGGCGCGGGCGCCGCGGTCAAGTTCGGATTGCCCCCTTCGGTTGGTCCGCGCAGATCTCCGCACATTCCTCCGGATCTTCCCGGCGAGGAGGAAGAGCGAGCCCGGCCGCGTCTCCACGCGCTGAGCGCTCTCTCCCTGCACCCCGGGGAGGGGCGCCTCGCGTTACCCACTCGCACCCGGAGCCCCCCGCTTCGGGAGCTCGGGCGCCTCCTCGCTGTTCTCCTTTCCCTCCCCGCCACCGCCGCCGCTCGACCCCTCCCCTCCCGGGGCCCCGCGCCTCCCCTCCCCCACCCCGGCCCCCGGCCCGGGCTCTCCAGGACCAGCCTGCGCTCCTGGCGCCCTCATGTCTTCGCGGGACTCTCGGCGCCGGTTGACGTGGTGTCTCGTTCGGATTTCCAGGCCAGACCTCAGCTCCGGCGGCAGCATCAGCCCGGCCCGTCTCGTGCTCCCCGGCGCGGCGCCCCAAGAAGGCGCAGAGCGCGGCCGCCGCCGCTGAAGCGCCCGCCGCGCCCCGCGCCCGCGCGGCCCCGGCTGAGAGCGCGGCGCGCGCAGCCCTGTCACCCCCCAACCAAGGCAGCGGCGGCTGCTCGGACCTCGCCTTCTGGGGGTGCAGGGAGCCGGCGGGGGAGCTGTCGGCATCCCTCGCCCTTCTCACGGCGGCGGCGGCTGGAGCCTTGGCCGCCGCCTCCTGCGTGCCCTCCCTGCCGGGAACGGCCCCAGGATTGCGAACTCGTGCCCCTAACCTGCTGGGCGGGGCTCCGCGCTCCTGCCCTCGGCCCGGATGGGTCTCCTGGCTGGGACTCGGGGCTCCTGGAGTTAATGTCCAGCTGGGGGTCTGCGGAGACCGGATCCGAGGTGAGTAGGGGAGAGGGCCTGAGGGGAGGCGGGCGCGGCGGGCTGCGGGGCGCTGGAGACAGAGGGGGGCGCGGCTGGACCTCAGAACGGGCAGTGGGACTAGAAAGAGAAGAGACTAAGAGGGAACCGAGACACTGGGAAGACAGAGGAGAGAGAGAAGTTGAACTGGAGACAGGCTGGCCTTGCAGAGGGGCAGTTTGCCTTTCCACGTGGGCAAAGATCTCTGGGGTCCCTCATGCCTTCTAGACCCCGGAGTATTCGACAGGGACAGTTTCCCTCCCCGACTCGGCGGGGCGCTCTTCCGTCAAGTCCCGGGAAGGTACCGGGCTGGGATCGTCTTTGAACCCACCACTACCAAAGTTGGGTCCTCTGTGGAGGCGCTGCTGCATAGATATCATTACTGGGGTGTAACTTGTTTTGGTCTGTTCCGAGGGAAAGTGTAGGCCCCGGGAGGGGCTGCTGCTAAAGGTGCTGAGGACCTAAAAACAGAGCGCTCACCTCCTCTGGAGCCGTCTTGCAAATCTATATTCCTCGCCCTTTTCTGAACCCGGTTACTTGCATGAGCCCGCAATTCCAACTAACCATCCGCGTCGAGGTTAAGAGAGGGGCTTCCGGAATAGCCCAGGAGCTGGGTCTCCGTCTCCAACAGACTCTCGAGCCTCAAGGTCTCCCCTACGCCATCTAAGTGATGATTTGAATGACCGCTTTTCTCCTGCACTCTGTGCCACCTCCTCGGTTAACACTCTCCACCACTACCTTGCACAACCTCAGGGATGATTTCGCCGCTTTTTGGTTTCCAGCCCCTCTCGGGGCGGGAAATAACTTTCCGCGGACCTCCCCAGCCTTCTGGCGCCTCCCTGGTTTCGGCGGTGGCAAACCGGTCTGCAGAGCAGACGCGCGCGCTCCGGGGGAGCTGCCCAACCCCGTGCTCGCAAGATTTTTGCTCATTGGTGGGGGCAAACACAACTCTCCTGCGCGCTGCCGCGGATATGTTAGAGCGCACTCGACTCTTGCACAGTATTTTCGATGTTCACTTAAGTATTCCAAGGAAGAGATGCTGCTGCTAACCTCGCGCACGCACCTCTACCCGCAAAGCTCCAATGCGAGCTTCTGGGCTTCCGCCCCGCCGCGACCGGGTTTGCACTGAGTTTTGCCATATTTTCGCTTTGGCAAGGTTCAGGGACAGTAGCGCCTTTTCAACAAGTGTCAGGTGTCCGAGGAGCCCGCAGCGTCCCCAGCCCATTCTCGCAAGGGGTTCGGGTGCACTCTGGATCTGAAACACGGCCTCGGGCCCTTGATCCATTCCCAGACTGTCTTCAGGAAGCGTCGCTCATTCTTTTCCCTGCCGCGGTCTTGGGCCCAACTGAGTACCACCGTCAGTTCAGCACACAAGGAAAAGCTGAAAAAAGCAATACATCTTTCAGCAACTTCTGTCCGTATTCCAAAAGAAAGCCTCCGAGTTACAGCGCGCCCCCACCCACCCACTCCCGCCTCCCTTTTTCTCCTCCTGAGACCTGGATCTTGAGGGCAAACCTCCCAGCCTGCCAGACACGGGAAAGTGCGGGGGCACTGGCGGCGGGAGCGCTTACCCGCGGTGAGGCTGTCACCGAGACGCGGGGGAGGGAGGGGGAGTTCAAAAACCAGGTTGCCGAGAAACCAGCTTAAGTGAAGCAGGTAGAGAAAAATCCGGGAGAGAGGATGAAGAGCGGTAGGAGAGGATGAACAGCAGGGATGCTGGTCAGGACATCCAAAAGTTCCGAGGGGTAATTTGGATTCGGAGAGGATTGAGGGGTGGTGGAGAGCGTTCGTGCAGCGGTTCTATACTTAAAGTGGCAAGGCAGCCGCCCGGCCGCGTGGGCGCTTCGGGACTCCGGCGGTTTCTGGTGCCCCCTGGTGCTGGGAACTCAGAAGCGCCCGGCGGCGAGTCCCGCAGTCCGGCTCCCTGGGGCATCCGTCTTTTCCGCCCCAGGCCTGAGGATCACCAGGTGCCGGTGCCCGCGACCTCCCCTTTTGCTCTGCCGGACGCAGAGAGGGACCAGCCTGTGGGGTACCGGAACGTGTGCGGGGGCACCTAGCAGAGAAGGAGAGCTTGTTTATTACCGCATGTGGCAGCGCGTTGGGCAGTTGGCGCGCGTAACAGAGGCTGCTGGTTGCGGCAGAAACACGTCGGACAGATATGCTTTGAGAAAGAGATAAAGAGACCGACAGGGAAGCCGCTGGGTGTGTTGGGGGTGGGGATGTGGGGACCCCACAGGGATTTGGGAAAAACCTTCCGGTAGACCGCTGTGAACGCTCAGCCTCCAGACTCCCTCCGCCCGGCAAATACCGGGAACTACAAAGCGGCTCTGACTGCAGCCTGCGCGGGCGGTGCTCAGAGGGAAGAAGGCGCCCTTCTCGTCCGCCTGAGATGGGCGAGCTCTTTTCACCCGGCGGAGGGCGGGGGCGGGAGCCTCCTTTGGATGAGGCGGGGAGTTTTCTTCTATGTCCTCTTTTGCCAGCTTCGTCACACTTCTAATTGAGGATCTCCACGTCCAATTTAAAAAGCCCTCCTCCTGCCAAGCAGAAAAAAGAAAAAAAAAAAAAAAAGGAAAAACCCTCTTAATGCGGAAGGGAAACCTGGTGCCTCTGTCGCTTCCTGCCGGCGGGCACCGCGATTTGGGACGGCGCATTAACCGCGCGCCTCCCTGCCCCTCCGGGCAGCCAGACAGTTCGCACGCGCCCGGGATCGGGCACCCGGGCCGAGGGGACGGGAGGCCTCGCGTTCCCGCGTCGTCTCTGCTCGAGCGCCTCGCAGGGCTTGTTTTGCACGGCCTGGGTGAGGTGTTGCCTGGGAGCCCCAGCGCCTCAACCCAGAGCCTTTTCTTTTCCCCGGGTTTGTAAACCAACCAGGGAGGCATGGAGCGCCGGGAGCCACAGGGTTTAGGAGTTCGTGGTCCCTACATACTCCCCGAGCCCAACAGCTGCGTAGCGAACAAACAGACGCCCAAGGGATGGAAACTGCATTGGTCTCCACAGCGGTGGGAGGTGGCGGTCGAATTAAACGCTTCCCGGGGTGGCCTGCACCGGAACCCGGCGGGCGTTCTGGGTAGAGATGGGGGTGGGGGCGTTTGCTGGAAGGGAGGCGGGAGCTCCTGGCGACTGATGGAGAGGAATGGGGTCGAGGTTTTTACTTTTATCTGGGAACTGCCTTACTCTCTTCCACTGAAAAAGTTCAAGGAGCTTTTCCTAAGAATCTCTTTTACTTGGAGGAACGGGGAGAATCAACTGCATGAATCTCGTGATTTCCACTTTAGAATGCCCTTGGAAATTAGAACGCTGGCACTGGGGACTCACCTCAAGGTGCCCGGGTCTCCCCTCCCCACCTCCTTATTGCGTGAAGTTGGGCCCTGAGTTGAGGGTACCCTTTTTCTCACCCGCCCTCAACTGCGTGACCCTCCTTTCTAGGGGTGCGAGGATTGAGAAGCCAAACGGAGCCCCCTAAGAGGAGCTGAGCCCCCACCGTGCGCCCTTTCCCGGTCTAGACCTTCTGGTGCCCGCGCTCCTGCGTAGCATCCCCGACAGGGTACGATCGTCCAGGAGTGACTGTGACCCAGCTTGGGGAGCTCGAACCCCTCTGCGAGGGGAAAGGATTTAAGGCCAAAATCTTGCAAAAATGCAAAAATTAAGAGGGTATTCGAGTACACCACGAACATTTTCAAGACTGAGGCAATCCCTCCCTAACTGTAACGCTAAAGCATTTATTGAACGTAGTTAGGCCTTTTCATATGTTAATATTCATAACCTTAAGAAGTGGAAGTAGTATTTTAAACCGAGTTGAAACTTTGGAAAGTTCAGGAGCTTAACACAGATATTCCTGGACAGCCTCAAAGTCTTTAAGTCCCCACTGGCTTCTTGTTCCAACGACAAAACACTAATTGAAATGGCAGGAATGAAGCTTGGGCGGGGTTCGTGGTGCCACTGAGCCTGCCCCTGCCTAGCTGAGGACAGGATCAGGACCCCGGGAGGGCTGGTCTCTTGCTTGGGTTCAGGGCTCGTTCTCCGGGGCGGGGTCGGGGGTGGCGGGGTCCTGTGGGAGCTGCTGGACGGGGCGGGAGCACAGGGTGAGGGTTGCCCGGTCGCCCCCCAGAATGGGGATGGGGTTGCGCGCCAGTACTGCTGTCGTCGTATTGGGAAGCAGCCCTGCCCCGAAATCCTGGGATCCGATGGCGGAAGAAAAAGGCAGTTGTCAGTTGGAAGCCGGAGAGGCGCACCCCGGAGCGGGGATAGGCAGGGAGCTGGGAAGGAAAGAAGGGTGGGGGTGCCCGGGGAAGCGCCCGGCGCAGCGGTCCGGAAGAAGGGCGGTGCCAAGTCTGGAGGGGAGCCCCGGGGACCCGCGCGGGCCCCAGCATCCAGGCCTAATGTGCTCTCCCCGGTTCTGCGCCCCCGCCCGCCCGCCTGCACAGGTGCCGCCGCCGGACGGGACTCTAAGATGAAGTTATGGGATGTCGTGGCTGTCTGCCTGGTGCTGCTCCACACCGCGTCCGCCTTCCCGCTGCCCGCCGGTAAGAGGCCTCCCGAGGCGCCCGCCGAAGACCGCTCCCTCGGCCGCCGCCGCGCGCCCTTCGCGCTGAGCAGTGACTGTAAGAACCGTTCCCTCCCCGCAGGGGTCACCCCACCCGCCGCCCGCACGCACCCCCAAGTCAGCCACGACCGCAGAGTGGCCTCCCAGGGAAGAGCCGCGCAGGCGCCGAAGCCCCCTCCCGGTGTGCCGCAACCAACTGGTGCCCCAAGGCTGCAACACCTAGTCTGTATATGGCACGCGCTGGCTTTGCCCAACACAGAGAGTAACACACTTTTCTGCTGCTCATTTAGATTCCGATCAACAGCTGTTTTCCCCACCACTACCACCACCACAGGAAAACACACAGTTGTTTTCTTTTCTTTGCCTCCCCATCACACACACACACACACTCACACCCGTGTTTTGTTCCAAAACCCTCTATCTCTGTTTGGGTGTGCCTGGCTCTGCTGAATTCTGAGAACAATTGCCTTTCCATCCTAAACTGCCCTTGCAAGGGAAGAGGTTGAGGTTTCACAAAACCATGCCAGAGTCAGAGAAAACACAGAAAAGCCTTGATTTCCAGAACAAGCATCTGGGCAGTGTCAAGTCTGTTGAGGAAAGTTCCGGTTCTAGAAAGAAAGTGATAAATAGTGCTGGGCTGGGGCTAGGGGGAAAAAACAAAAAATTGTAGTTCACTACACACATGACAATGTTAACTCTTAAGATTAGATTATTCATATTAGAAAATAAATCTGTGATTTGCCTCTCAAAAATGTCTTAGCGGTTTATCAGGGCATGTCAACTATGATTTGATATAATTTACCCTCTGCTCTTGAGAAGTTTATCTATTGCGTAAAGCAGAATATGCTTCATCACAAGTTAGAGATTACTGGCGAGGAATAGAAAATTTGCACAACCCCAAACTAAAGCAACAGTAAACCATAGCCATAACCATGCTGGCTACTCCCCATTTCTGTTACCCTATTCTGCATTTGAAAATTATTGTGATCATAGGCACCACTGAAAGGGTTCCAAAGTCAGCTGTATGCTGGAGTCCCCCAAACCTGTGGCCTTGGGCTAAAAGTAGCCCAGGAAATGTGATGTGCTTATCTTATGCTTGATTACAATAAAAGCATCTTCTTCCTGAAGTCCCAAGAAAAAGTGCATTTTTCTAAGACAAATGAAGTCTTCAAGAGTGACTTAGGGTTAGAGAACACAGTTTGATCCCTTGAAATTGAAGTAACTGTTCCAAGAGTGTATGTCAGTTAGTTGTATAAACCTATTTTTAAAGGTTTTGGTTTCAGCCACAAATTTCTATCCTAGTGTATATAATGTTTCTCCAGTAGAGACTTAAAATGCGCTTTAGTGCCATAATCTTCAGAACAGTACCCATGAAGGCTAAATGGCTTTTCATTCATTCAAACAGCCTAGGTCAGAGGAACAGGAACCCAGTGAAAGGTAATAGTTTTCTCACCAAGGCACTCTGGAGGAAAAATGACTGTGCCTGATTATGAAGCTGATTAGTTCATGGAAATTTAATAAGCATATTAGTATCCTGTCTACCTAGGCTTATTTAATGCTGGCTCCTGCTTCTGGCTCTGCTTTTGGCTAATTTTGTCACCTCAGACAAATTACTTACTGCCAAACTCAATGAACAGTTTACAACTGTACAGTAAAGGAAGGCCTTGCCACTCCAAAATGCCAATGACTGAGATTTGGTCAACCCCAACCTTCACGCTCCACCCTAACCTTCCTTTGGGAAAAGACTCATAAGACCCCTGCTTACTAGACTCACCTAGTGAGCTCTAGTGACTACTGGTGCTGGGCCTCTCCCAGAGAGATTCTGATCTAATTGGCTTGGGGTGTGGCATGGGCAACTCGAGATTTAGGTGTTCCCCAGGTGAGCCTAACGTGCAGTCAGGTGAATCCCTGTGCCTTGATAATACCCTAAGAAAATCTGTGCCTCATGTAAGGTCCAGCCAGTCACAAAGCAAGCAAGGTAACGTTCATCTTATTGATTGGGGTGGGGGGAGTTGTGGGGGAAGGGAGGTTTTTTCCAAAACTGATACTAAGTCATCAGTAGTATCAGTAGTATCAATGGACACGATTCTGACTACTGTATTTACATTTGAACCAGCAGAGCACACCCGATTCTGTTTTATCTATGGGAAGACCCAATAGATCCTTGAAAGAGAAATGTTCCCAAAGAGAAAGTGAGCTGCATTCTAAGCCAAATTGACTTCTTTCCAGGTATGTTCAATTCGGTAGCAAGTTGTCAGTGCGGGGAAGGCAGGATAAAGACAATGTGCAGACTTGGAACACTCCACCAGTGTCAACATGCCCCTGTCACAGTGCTGACATTTATATCCTGCACTGTGCACCGTGCAGTTAAGGCTTATGCAGAAAACATTAAGTCACTCATCATTTGAAAATAGAAAGTGCCATAAATACTGATCCCTCTTCTTGGAATGCTTGGAACTTAGTGATTGAGCAAAGGCTCTTTCGTGCTACCTGAGTCAGTCATTCTGTGCTGTTCAAAGGGGGCTGGACTGCACCCTGTCTACTCATTCACCCTTGAGATCGCATGTATTCTGCTGGTTCTGATGTAAATGAAGCAGCCAGAATCTTGTTCCTACCATTATCACGTGTTGAACTAACCGAGTAGAATTCGTAACTGGCCCACTTGTCTGCACAGAGGTTGACGATAAAGTTCATGGGCTGTGGCTGCTTCTTGTAGCAGCTTCAAACTTGTCTAAACTTAAAGACTTGTGGTTTTCCTTTCGGGTCATCCAAGACTTTTCCGTTTCACCGTATTTGTTTGTATTTTATCATTGTGCTTTTTATCTGTGTCTTCACTAGCGTGTGATTAGAGCAGGCCTGAGGCATGTAAAAGGTGAAAATAGGTCTTGTGCACAGATGTCATAGCATTTTAGAGCTGAAAGGTAGCCCCTAAAATTCCCAGGCCTAAAGATGTAAAGCAGTTTATCCAAAGTGCCAGGGTTCCATGATGGCAGGAGGAAGATTGCTGAAGCCAGAACCCGAGTTTCTCTAAACCCCTGAATTGCAGAGCGTTCAGTCTTGCTACCGAGGAGAAAACACTTTATATGGGAGGATAGTTTTCAACTAATGAATAAAACTGTGTTGCACAGGGTTGCTTGAAGTTTTTAAAGGTTTGTTAATCATAGTCATATACCAGATCTCAGCTGTGCATGATAACTCTAAATGTGTTTCACAAAGCATAAAATGCACATGCTTTTTAAAACGTTGTGATCTAAAAGCACTTATTCATTCAACAAGTAATTAATGTGTGCCTGTGTGTGCCAGACACTGTCGTAGGGGCTAGGGAATCCTCAGTACACAGACAAAAGCCCCTGTCCTCACAAAATGTACTATGTAATAAAGGTACAGGGTGTGGGGCAATTTGGTGGCATTGTAAACTAAAACCTTGGTCAGAAAAGGTGGCCTTTTTGTGTGACCAGAAAACAACTAGAAACACTGAGCACTGCTAAATTATAATTGCAAGTAATCCACAATGCATTGTAATATCATGGGGTTCCATTCTACCGGTTTTGCAGCAAGTCACAAAATTTCCTAGAGAAACAATCTTGCAAATCAAGCCATCAAGTTCTCAGACTAGCCCACAAAACTCTATGTAACCTTGATCAATTTGAGATATGATTCACAATATTGTGAAGCTGGAGACTCTTCCCAGGTTGTCATTTCCCATAATCTGCAGAAGGGGGACACAGCGAGAAAGCATAGTTTCAACAAGCAAGAGCTCAAGTTCACATCAGTTCAGTCAGCCTGGCCACTCAACTGTTACTTAACAGCTCCCAAACCTCAGTTTCCTCATCTGTGACATAGGAACACTATTCATCCTGCCTCCCGGGGCTGCTGGGAACAGAGTTACATGAGGCAATGCTTTGTTAAGCCCATGCCCCATAAGCAACCATTGTACTTGCCACGCTGCTGCTCCCAACCCGCACCCGGTGAGTGCCTTTTCTCCCGTCCCAGGCTTTCAGTTCGGCCTCTGCCAAGACATTGCTCTAAATGGTGGAATTTCAAGCAGCTCAACAAAGTACAGAGAGGGGAAGAAATGCAGGCCTTGCGGGGAGGCTATTTTGGGCCCCACGGTCAGTCAGTCGGGTCAGTCAGTCGGGCCAGCCTTGCGTGGGATTCTGCCCCCGGGTCAGCTCCCCCTGGCTCTTCCCAGGTTTCACAGCTCCTTCCCTTCCCCATTTGCTGAGCCCACATAGTTCCTACGGAATTTTTCCCACCAGATTCCCATGGTCATGTTAGGGAGACCCTCGTCCCCTATGGGGAGAAGGGAGCCAGGACACCATAAGATCCTTACATGTAAGAGATCAAGGAAGCTGTGAGCTGGAGGCTCCCTGTCTTGAGATAGAGCATTTCTGTTTTAAGTGATCCCACCTGGATATTTAATTCAAGCTGCTTCACAAACCCAGCAGAAGACTGTTAGTGAATTTAGTAAACTTTCAGCTTGTTATCCAGCTAAGAAACCTTCTAATGCAACAAGGTAGTTAAATGTTAGGCTTTCAAATCTAATGTTGTGGGATATAGAGTTCAGAATAAATAAGCACTGTCCATCTATTTTTTTTATTATTATTTTAGGGACTATATGAACAGACAATACTGTAATAAGGTCCCTAAGTTGGAAGGGGGCTCTACCATTTGGGATGAGGTGCTTGGAATCAAGAAATCCCATGTCAGGCTTTTAGGAAACACTGATTCCTCACTCAAGATCTGAGACCAACATCTCATTCTGGCCTCAGTCTGAAGACCTATTTCAAACTGTTGCTGTTTAGAGAAATCTATTTCAGGCTTAATATGAATTAGCCAATCTTAGGACCTCAGGCTGATCCAACAGCCAAAGAATTATTCTCAGAAGATTCTCCTTTCACTGATAGAAAAATAAAAGCTCTCTAGCATTTTCCCTTCCAAATGTCCCTTTCTTCTTGGTTTACTTAGCACTTAATGGTCCATAGCCTCTTTATTCAATTAAAACATATTCTTTAATCACTTGAGCTCAATCAGGAAGCAAGTATTAAATATCTTTCATGCTCTAGGTGCTGTGTAGGCATCTAAAAGGCAAAATTGTGAACTTAAATAGCTTATGATCTAGTTGTAAACTATGGATAGGCAGATGGGTGGGTGGGTGGGTGGGTGGGCGGACTGTCAGTCCAACAGATAGCTATGTCTACCGAGGCGTGTGCATTAGCTGTGGTCATGGTAAGAATTCCTAGGGATGAAGTCACTAGGATTTGGAGATCATAGCAGGAAACAATTTGGGGGAGAGGGAGGATTTGAGCTAGCACTTAAAAGATGTGCATTAGGAAAGGAAGGAAAAGGAAAAAGGGCACATTCCAGACCAAGGAGAAGCATAGGCAAGTTTGTGATCACGATATGAGGAAGGGGCAGGTGGTGGATACAAGGAGGAGGCCAGACCAGTCGCCAAGTACTGAGAACAGGTGGCGGGAAGTGGTGTGAAATTTAGGCTATCTCTGTAGGTGATACCCAGATTATGAGATGCTGTAAAATCCAGGAAAAGAAGGTGCTTGCTCTGTTTCTGATGGCAGCGGGGTGCCACTGGGGTATCTCAAGCAGGGAGGTGGCAGCAAGTGGGATCTCACTGCTAAGCCTTCTTGCTGCAAAAATTATTCAAGCCCCAGGCTTCATGAGTCTATAGCATAGGCTGTGCCCTTATTTTTAAAAAGTGTCTAGGCGTGGGCATAATTGAATCAACCTGTTAATAAGTGAAAAGATACAAATAAAAATTTAAAGTTAGTATCATACAAATAAACTTATTTACAAAACAGAAATAGACTCACAGACTTAGAAAACAAACTTATGGTTACCAAAAGGGAAAGGTGGGAGGGGGTAAACTAGGAGTTTGGTACTGACAGATACACACTACTATATATAAAATAGATAACCAACAAGGACCTACTGTATAGCACAAAGAACTATATTCAATATCTTGTCATAACTTATATAATGAAAACCTGAAGAAGAGTAGATACATAAAGAATATAAATATCAACTATACTTCAATTAAAAATAAATAAAATAAAAACAAAAAATAAAGTTAGTATCACTACATCTCTGCTTTTCACGGAGTAACCCAATTTTTAACAAATAGGGTTTTTTAATTTATTGAGTATAGTTGATTTATCATGTTGTATTAATTTCTGCTGTACAACAAAGTGATTCAATTATACACACATATATGTATTCTTTTTTTATATTCTTTGCCCTTATGGTTTATCACAGGATATTTAATATAATTCCCTGTACTGTAGAGTGAACTCCAGGAGTTGGTGATGGACAGGGAGACCTGGCGTGCTGCAGTTCATGGGGTCGTAAAGAGTCAGACATGACTGAGCAACTGAACTGAACTGAACTATGGAGTAGGACTTTGTTGTTTATCCATTCTATGTATAATAGTTTGCATCTGCTAACTCCACATTCCTAGCCCATCTTCCCCCAACACCCCGCCCCCTTGGTAACTACAAGTCTGTTCTCTACATCTGCGAATCTGTTTCTGTTTCATGGATACGTTCATTTGTGTCATATTTTAGATTCCACATAAGTGATATCATAGTTGTTAGTCTTGCTCTTTCTGACTTACTTCACTTAGTATGATTATCTCTAGGTCTAGCCATGTTGCTGCAAACGGCATTATTCCATTCTTTTTATGGCTGAGTAGTATTCCTCTGTGCGTGTGTGTGTGTGTGTGTGTGTGTGTGCATGCGTGTGCACACCATGTCTTCTTTATCCATTCATCTGTCGATGGACATTTAGGCTGTTTCCATTTCTTGGCTATTGTGAATAGTGCTGCTATGAAAATAGGGATGCGTGTATCTTTTTGAATTACAGTTTTGTTGCTGGATCATACAGCAACTCAATTGTTAGTTTTTTGAGGAAACTCCATATTGTTTTCCACAGTGGCTGTACCAATTTACATTCCTTTACCAGCTGTGTAGGAGGGTTCTCTTTTCTCCACACCCTCTCCAGCATTTGGTATTTTTAAATAGATTTCATGTATTGTCCTAAAATCGAGTAAGTTTGAGCTCTACTGGGTAAGAAATGTTATGTATCCCTATTGTACAGATGAAGCAATGAGACCTAGAGATTTACTCAGGGTCACAAATTTAGTAAGTGATGAAGCCAGAATTCAAACCCCAAACTTCCAGTCCCCAAACTGGTAATTTTGGCTTAATACAGACTGCACTCTCATATTAGTAGATTAAGAAAACACAAATCTTGACTTGCTAAAAATACATTCACTATCTGAAAGATGTATTTCTAGGAAAATCAATTAGCCGAAGCAAGGAGTATTATATTTCCTCCAGGTCCTTTCTTTGATCTCTGTTTGGGCCAGAGTGGACCTAGGGTTATTTTATTCATGATACTTCAGAATCCAAATCAGGACATTTTAGGAAGAGAAACATGCATTTCTTCACACACTCCTAAACTATCGATGCTTTTTGCAATGAGGGAAGGCTCCCTAACTCTTTGGGACAAAGTGAGGTCTCTTCGAATACTTGAGGCCTTCGGGGGGTGCTTGTTCTCAGATGGCTTCTGTTCCGCCCAGGGAAGGGAGCGTCCACGTGGGAAGCCAAGGGCAACAGCCCGGCCCGCACAGCCACCTCTGTGGGAACAGGAGTGGGTTTGTCTAAGCAGATCTTAGGTCTCTACTGAGAATCAACTGGTTAACTCAGTAGAGATAAAACCCGCTTTTTAATGATTTTATAGGATAACTAAGTTGGAAAGTCTTGAAAGTCTTAAAACTTTTTTTCGTGTAAACCTACAAAATTATGTTGAAAAACTAGCACACACTCCTAAGGTAACATCTGTAATTTTCCAACAAGTTTAAATAGTTGTAGCAGAAGTAATTTCCAGCCCATTTGGCAGCTAGACATGTGCTTCAATATTTTTGGCAAAACTTGGGAGCTGCAAATTTAGCTTATTCAATTTGTGGGAAATTATCCAAATGTATCAGCTCAAATACATTGATTTTTTTCGTCAGAAAAGGTCCAACTTCATTTTCATTTCAAATACACATGTTAGTCTGCCTCTTTGGCAGCCACTACCTTTTGGATCCTAACTGTAAGATGAATAGATGGATGGGTGGATGGACTGACAAGCAGAGCATGCTTTGCTATGACTGCCTGGCCAGAATGAAATATGGAACCACCCAGTTTGATATTTCTTGATTTATTCATATGGGACTTTTCCTCAGTAAAATATTCATAGTAAACTGAACACCCACGGGTCTTTTTCACCAAGATGGACTTCTTGTTAGCATTTTGCTTCATTTTTTTTTTCTAAACCATTTGAGTATTACTTTCAAATCTAACAATAGTTTAGTGTGAACCTTCTAGGAGCAAGGACATTACCTTATGTAACCACAGTTCAGTTATCAGTCTCAGGAAACTTAACATTTGTACAATACTGTTATCCAATAGATAGTCCATAATCACATCTCCTCAATTGGCAAGAATGTCCTTCATAGTTTTTCTCCTTAATCAGGGGTCACAAATTGCATTTGACTGTTGTGTCTGTTTATTCTCCTTTAATCTGGAATTAGCTCCCAACCCTTTTTTCCCCCTACAACATTTTGAGAAGTCTAGGCTGTCTTGCCTGCGGTTCTGCAGACTGCTGCTCGGGTTGCATTTGTGGGATTGTTGGCACTTGATTAGATTCAGGTTCACATCTTTGGAACACTGTGTTCATGATGACGTGTCTTCACATCGTGAGTCACCAGCACCAGTTTAGCCCAAGGAGCCTTGCACACCCGGACTGTCCTTACAGGTATCTATCCACCAGACAGTGCCTTGCAGTAAAATGAATGAGGTGGGCAAGAAGTGCATCTGTCTGAGGAAGTCCAAGGGTGATCGTAAAACTGGCTGCAGGAGTATTTGTCTGTGGACCGGGCTCAGAATGCAGCACATGTGGAAGTTGAGGATCTGGACATGGATTCTTCTAAAACTCCCCGTAGACTCTAGAAAGCCCTCACATACTGCCCCCCTGAGGGATACATGCCACAGTCTGAAGACACTGACCAATGCCATGGTGAACACAAAATATTGTTTATGGAGTCAGTTGATGTTTGTGTAGTTAATTTGAGGGCATTCCTAGGAAGAGGGAAGAAGCAGCCCAGACTCCCAAGACGGGTCTGCTCCTTCTGCCCACAGACCACCATGCCAGGGCCCCCAGGCCTTCTGCTTTGTGGGACACGCTGGATGAGCAAGGGGCCAGTGTCTGCGTCCCCTTCAGGGTGCTCTGTCCATGAGCCAGCCGAGTTGATCTTCACGCTGCTTCCTCGAGTGTAATGTTGATGAAGGATCATCATCAGCTGTGAAAACCATAGACCTGACTTTGTGGGCCATTTGTTAAATGCCTCCAGGCCCTAAGCTAAAAACTTTTCTCCCATTCCAAGTAATGATCCCCATTTTAGGGGGAGGTCGGGGCTGCACAAAGTTATAGGCAACCCAGCCAGACTGGACTTGGGAAAGCCTAACCCAACACTTACCTTGGGACCACATGACCACTTCCTGCCAGTGCACTGTGCTGCTGCATAACTCTCCTATGTCAGAAGGTCAGGGAGGAGAAAAGTCAAGTGGAGGTTTTGAATGCAGCTGGTTTTGAATGATTGTTGTTCAGTTGCTAAATCGTGTCTGACTCTTTGCAAGCCCATGGACTGCAGCACGCTAGACTTGCCTGTCCTTCACTATCTCCTGGAGTTTGCTCAAACTCACGTCCATTGTGTCAGTGATGCCGTCCAGCCATCTCATCCTCTGTCGTCCCCTTCTCTTCCTGCCTTCAATCTTTCCCAGCATCAGAGTCTTTTCCAATGAGTCAGCTCTTCTTATCAGATGGCCAAAGTCTTGGAGCTTCAGCTTCAGCGTCAATCCTTCCAATGAATAGTCAGAACTGATTTCCTTTAGGATTGACTGGCTTGAATGATACTTCTAGCTAATTTCCTGAAGAGTATTTGAGAGTCCAGTGAAGTCATTCACTGAGGGGTAGAGAGCCCCTCTTCACTCTGATGGCAGGAATCCATCAGGCAGGCTGGAATGGCTCCCTTTTACCCTCTTTATTCTCCTTTCAGCTTTTCAGTCCTTCCTCTTCTTGCCAGGTCTCTCCGGCCCTTCGAGTTCCTTCTACCCAATGCTCAGTTAATAGCTTCCCAGGTGGCTCAGTGGTAAAGCATCCTCCTGCCCATAGGAGACCCAGGTTCGATCCTTGGGTCAGGAAGATCCCCTGGAGAAGGAGATGGCACCCCACTCCAGTATTGTTGCCTGGAAAATCCCATAGACAGAGGAGCCGGGCAGGCTACAGTCCATAGGGTCGCAAAGAGCTGGACATGCCTGAGCAGCCAAACAACAAGAGCAGTGCTCAGCCGGCCCTGGGGGAGGGCCCAGGAAAGTCGGATGCAGGCCCCTCGCGATTGCCAGGCCCCTCGGACTGCAGACAGGGCCTTTTGGGAAGGAGGGAGTGAGGTTCCTTTGCTTTCCAGGTTCCTCTGGGGTTTCCCCTGAAAAACCACCCACCTTTGTTAATACCACAAGGGATATTTTCCCTTTGTGTGCGCTTAGTTTCACTGGGTAACTTTCTCACCCTCCCCATAAAGTGTTTTGTAAGGACAGTAGCAGGGCCCCTGGCGTGCACTCTTGAGTGTGGGTGTTTACAGCCGGCTGTGCAGTGCTTTCAGCTCACACCGGGTATTCATGGATTAGCTGACAAATGGACACCCTACTGGGTGTTTTCCTGACTTAGAAGCAGAAGAATGAACATTTTCCCCCTCAGGGGAGCCATTTCTGTATTACCATAAAATTATTAACATCACTAGAATAAGAGCATGGACCACATGGGTGGAAATCAGAGCAATTGGAATCTGAATAACAAAATGAATATAGTCCATCTTTCCTGAGTGAAAGTTTTCGAGCTATTTGTATTCATGGAGTAATTTCAATTACAATGATGATAAGTTTTTTTAGTTAAATTGTAGGATAAATAGTCAAGAAATGGTATTTCTAAGACGTATGTGTGATGTTGGTCAAAGTAGGCAGAGATGGTAAATAAAATGGCATTTTGGTTGGGCAAAGTGGCCTTTAACAGTATATCCAGAACTCCTTTTTCTGAATTTTGAACTGGTTGGTCTTTTCTTCTGCCTTGAGAGGATCCAGAAATACTTTTTCAAATGACAAAACACTGGTGTTTTTATAACACAAATACTTTACAAATAAACCCATGTCATGTTTTATTACCAGCCAGCCACTGGTCATGAAGAGTAACTCCAGTAACTCCAGCAGTGGTCACGAGGACTTAGTAAATGGCCTCAGCTGGTGACTGTTCATAGAATAGATGCCGTGGACCCTTCTCGAAGTGACCAGGATGGCCTATCTAATGCTAGGTGAATACTCTGTCCAAAATAGGAAGGCCAGGGTAGTCATTACATAGTGCAAGATAACCTCAGCAATCTACTGCTTAGGGACCCATGGGCGCTTTTTTAAAATGATTTCAATTGGGTGGCAAAATCAAAACTTTTAAATAGCAGATGACAGAACTTTGAATTTTTCGGAGAACTGGTACATCCTCCCAGACCAACACTGTACATTTCAGAGGTCACGGAAGGTCAGATTAAAAACAAGGTGCAGTTTCCAAGACAAGCTGTGGGACTCTCACAATCCATTTGGCAGCGGTTGCCATGGATGACTCTAGCCTCTGAGTTCTAAGACCTAAGCATGTTTTCTTAAATTGTAGAATAAACAGTCCAGACATGGTATGGCTCATAAGTATGTATGACATTGGTCAAAGTGTGACCTACATATGATAGAAGCAGCAAAATCATAAATAAATAAAACAGAGATTTTTGAGAACATGTTTTATTTTGAAAAATAAAACCGATTTTGTTGGCCATTTGGGTGAGAAGGGCTGGAGGACCATAGCCTGTTGGTGTCTTTGTGCTCTTAGAAATGATGGGCTCCATCTCTGCCTTTCCAGGTGGAGACTGAAATGTAAGGCTGCCTCCCGCAAGAACCTGGATATTTTGAGACTCAGATACACGGCCCTCTGTACATATCCCTTCACCTCTCCTAAAGACGACATAGGAAGGTGACACTTGGTTATTTCAAAAGTAACCAAGATGTTGAGACAAGAGGCAAACAAAAAAACGTTTAGGACTGCTAAAACCTCTTGTGGGGTCTCCTGGGGCCACAATGGTGGCGGCTGAGCAGAATAGCGCTGGGACATCAGCAGAGGTGGTCCTCTCCCTGATGGGGGTGACTAGAGATGAGTGTGAGGCAGGGGTTTCCCACTGAGACTCAAGACTGTCCACATCTTAGGGTGTCAGCACTGGGGAGCCCCCCTCCCACCCCAGAGGGATAGGCGACCTCAGAAGGATTGCCTAGTCCAAGGTTGCAAGGCTGAGCAGGGACTGACCCCGGATGGAATCCCGGGCTCTGTCCTCTCCAGCTCTGCAGTGAGACTTTGTCACTTGGCGCCAGTGTGAGTTTGAGGAGCTTCCGGAGACAGGGCCTCTCTGTCTGAATCTGCCGCCGCCCTTGGCTGCCGGTTTTCCGGTTTTTACTGGGAAACTGCCAGTTCTGCCTTGGAGTGACATGCAAGACCCAGGAGCTGGGAGAGGTGCCCCTGACCCGCATGCTTTTCCCTTTTTGGAGACAATATACTGTATTCTGTGGCCCGTGGCAGCCTAACTTCAGAATTTACTTAATGCACCTCCATGCCTGCTGAACTTTCCAATGGAAAGTGTTTCTCCCTTTGTGTTCTGAATGTGGTAAATGCATGCAGTGGAGTCAGCCTGCCTTGCCCTCCTTTCAGAGTAAGTTGCCACAGGCTGAGAGCAGACAAGCTGCACCACGTGGAATTTTTACTTAAACACAGATAGGCAGCTGGGAGCACTGGAACCAGTCTGAGCTTTGAAACCAAACCGACTGAGTCCACTTTTATGAGCCACGTGACCTTGGGAAGATAGATATTTATCTTCTCTGAGCCTGTTTCCTGCTCTATAAAGTACAGATACTATGCAACCCCTGTTTTAACCTTGCAGGGATGTCATTGGAGTTCAAGTTCAGGTTGGGACCTTTCTCTTGTGACTATTAAGTACACTAAGGAAGCCATCGCTTATAATACAGGATGATACCATTTGTAATATGAGGAATTTTAAAGGTGAGGCTCTACCATGTAGTTCTTATTTCAATATTAGTGAAAGAAAATCATGTTTGTACATTATTGAAAAGTAAAAATAACATTCTAAAGAATGACATTAGTTGGGAATTCTCTTGAGAGGTTATATACATCTTAGGGTGATCTTTTCTTTTCATACAGACGTGCATGTGTGTATGTGTTGGTCTTTCCTGGATGACTCAGGGGTAAAAAAAATCCGCCTGCCATTTCAGGAGATATAGGAGATGCAGGTTCAGTCTCTGGGCTGGGAAGATCCCCTGGAAGAGGGCATGGTAACCCACTCCAGTATTCTTGCCTGGAGAATCCCATGGACAGAGAAGCCTGGCGGGCTACAGTCCATGGGGTTGCAAAGAGTCAGACAGAACCGAGCACAGCATGCAGAATCACATAGAAGTGTATATGTATATATGCACATACATGCGTGTATATGTGTGCATGAGTATACACACATACACAGAGAGAGAACTTCTCTTTTCCATACACTTGGTCTACAGAGCAGTTTGTACTTTACCTGGGCTTCAGGTGGACAGTGAATATCAGAGTAAATGTCCTCCCCTGCCAAGGGGGTTTCCACTCGCCTCCTTTTGTAGACCGTCTTTCAGGGGAGGCTCCATACGTGAGGGTGGGCTGCCCAGCCCCCAGCGCCCCCAGACGCAGCATCTTAGGCCTCATATCCAGGGTCGAGCCCACCCCATAACTGGGTACTGTCTGGAGCGAGGGCACCCGGGTGCTGGTTGAAGATGTGCGTTTCACCTGTGTGGCCCTGGCTCAGGCCGTAGGTCACGTCTGTGGACCTCAGCATATTAACTCTTGCCCATCCAGTACCCAGCAGCTGGGTGATTTCCAGTGAAACATAGAGGCAGGAGCCCCAGAACAAGGAACATCTGGGTCTTCTCTCCAGCACCCCTGCATCCTTGAGGCTGGCTCTGGCCTGGAAGATGGCTCCTATACAAGAGGCCCTCTGTGGGTACCAGAGTCCCGGCCCCTCTTCTCTGGGCCCCACAGAGACCCCTCCCACTCTAGGTAAGGGGTCACATCCTCACTGCTCTGTGCACAACCTTGAGCTTGTGGGCTCCCTCCGGGGCCCCTGGGCGGAAGACTGGCTGAAAAGTGGCTCAGAAACCCGGCCGGGGAGAGGAGGGCGACCATCCAATAGGAATATAAAATGACCTTTTTGATTAAAGTATCATTAACCTGTATGCTTTTTTTTAAGAGAAATCTAACATTTAAAAGAAAACTTTGTCCACTAAATGCCAGCCTAGCCAAGACAATGTTTTGAATTATGTGCTTTTTAGTTTGGCTATTACAAGGAGTACTCCCAGGTCTCACCATTGTTCCTATAAAAACTCAATTAACTTTACAAGATAGTCAGTGTCTCAGGCCTTTGTTCCTGGGGTAGCATTATTGTTTTTTTCCCATAATTGAGGAAGGCTAAGTCTGGGGAGTGAATAGTTTGGTTTGTTCCCGGAGTCTGGCCCAGTACAAGGTTTCACTTGTTTAAATAACATTGTTTATATGAAGGACACATCAAAGTTTAAATATTTTAAATAGAATAATGCCAAAATATTTAGTTGCACACTAAAAGGATGACTTAAATGCATTTTAGCATTTTGATTTTTCAAAAACTTTAGCTTTTAGATGTCCATGTTTTCCGAGATCGAGCCTCCAAGTGGGTATGGGAAATGAGCAAGTGTTTGACCTGTTTTTTCAAAATGATGCTCCTCTTTTGTGGTTTGCAGTATTTTACTGTCAAAGTTCTTACTAACAATGGCCATTTGTGTAGCTGACATGCTGCCAAGTCCTTTATAGAACGAAGAAAGTGATATGGCATCAAGTCTTCATTTGGGGAACTAATCCAAACACAAGCCCCTTTCTTTCCACTTTGCTCAGTGAATTCCAGGAACATGGAGGCAGCCATGGGTTTCTTGGTTCCTGCTGGAGAGTTTACTTGCCTGGGCTGTGCTAGTAAACTGGGCCTCTGCAGGATGCTAAAGATTGGCTCAGTGAGATGCATGGCTCCCAACACACCCCACAAATACCTCGTGTTGATAAATGGAGGTCTCTCTAGAAATGAACTCAGTCAGCAGCAAAAGGCCTGGGATTAGGAATTTTCCATTGGAAGAGACAGGCCTCTTTGCTCTGTGGTTTGGAAAATATCATGTTGCCCTTTTCTAGTTTCCAAAATTCATATCCATGTACAACTTTCAGCATAAATATTTATTGTTTTACTCTATTCTTCAAGAAGGAGAAGAGGATGGGGAGGGCAGAATCCCTTCAGTTTAATTAGAATTGCCTATGTCCTGAACTTGAGGCTTAAATAAATATTTCCACCTTAACAACAAGTTATGAGGGAGATGTCCCATGAAGGGAGAAGTTCTCATAGCTGCTCTCTTCAGTTTAACACAGGGAACACGGATTAACTGCTTCCCCAGTGTCTGAAAGACTTTTAATTCAAGCTTAATGATCCATTCACCACCTCACCCCAAAGCATAAATGATCAGTGCATCCACACTGCTACACACATCACCCCAAGAAAGCCAAGTAGAAATTAAAATAAAGAAAAAGGAACTAAACATTCTCACAGTAAAAGATAAGTATGTCCCAATCATTACTGAGGATGGCTTATACTAAAAATTCACTTGCTAATTATCTGAAATTCAAATTTAACTTGGTATTCTATATTTTACGTGGCAAGCAAAGCCAGTGGACAAAGGCATACAGTCAAAATGTCATAAAAAGGAGGGACAGTGTTTTTCTGGAACTTTGAAATTGTCGGGCAATTAATAAAACATTATAAATGCTGATTCAAATCATCATTATAATTCTAGTAAAAAGAATGTAATTTATCATGATAAATTAATGAGTCTAAACTAGTGTAAGCTGAACTTTTGAACTTGAATGTTTTCCCGTTTATGTTAAACTTTCAGTAATATTTCATCCTCATTTCTGATTGATCTTTAGTTGATTCAGTTTTAATCAACTGAATCAGTTTTAACTTCCATGTTCCTAGGTTCTTAATTTAATGATCTATTCAAGTGTTCTTAAAGAGAACCAGAGACTTCATCATGTGAATCCTTTTGTAAAACAGAGTCTTTTAGAAATTTGAAGGCTTTTTTTTTTTTGTATTTTGACTAATCACTAATTTATTGGGGCTTCTTCCCTCATGGCTCAAATGGTAAAGAGTCTGCCTGCAATGCAGGAGACCTGAGTTCAATCCTTGGGTCAGGAAGATTCCATGGAGGAGGAAATGGTAATCCACTCCAGTATTCTTGCCTGGATGAGCCTGGCAGAGAATCCCATGGGCAGAGGAGCCTGGCAGGCTACAGTCCACGGGGTCGCAAAGAGCTGGACACAACTGAGCAACTAACATTAACTCATTTCTGATTAATCTTTAGTTGATTGTTAATCAGTTTAGTTGATTCTTAATCAGTTTTAGCTTCCATATTCCTAGGTTCTTAACTTAATGATCTATTCAAGAGTTCTTAAAAAGAACCAGGAACCCCATCATGTGATCCTTTTGTAAAATGAAGAGTCTTTCAGAAATCTAAAGGCTTTTTCTTTTTTTTTTTTTTTTGTATTTTGACTAATCACTAATTTATCAGTTAGAAGTTCAGACTTCTGTTCATGTTTTTGAAACCAAGCACACCTAGTTTCCTCTTATATAGCTTATTGTTGAAAGAGTCACAAATAGCACAAGCAACTCATTTGTCAAAATAAGTAGTTCATGTCTTTAACATCGAGTGATTTTTTAAATTTTTTAGGGAATTCTCTGGTGATCAAGTGATTAGGACCTGGTGCTTTTACTGCCATGGCCTTGGTTCAATCCCTGCTCTGGGAACTAAGATCCAGTAAGCCCCACAACACAGCCAAGAAATAATTTTTTTTTTTAATTTTAAGAAAAGAGAAGGAAAGGAAGGGAGAGAGGGAGGGCAGAAGGAAGGAACAAAGAAAGGTGGGAAGGAAAGAAGGAAAGAAGATTCCTAAGGGACTCAGGTAGGAAACGGTTCAGAGGAAATTTTGAATCCAAATACCCTCCCACTCTCCCAGTATTCCTGGAGAAAACATTGCTCCCATGGAGCAGAATCCTCGGAATGAGGTGGGCTTTGAGAGCTGACACTGTAAAGGTGCGGGGGAAGCTGGCAAGGGAGGCAGCTCTGAGACAGTTATCTGCTCTCAGGTGGGAGATGACTGTATTTCTGGGCACTGGGGCTGCCCACGTGATGGAGACTGTGTATTTTGGAGACTTTCAATTCATCACAGTGTGGCTGAACTGAAGCCCAAGTGTCCCCTTGAGAAATAAAAAGGACTCTCTACCCTCGTAAAGTGACCTTAGTCGTTCAAAAAAAAAAAAACAAAACCATTGCCGGCCTCCAAGGACCAGATCCTATTGTAAGCTCCCAGGATCCATTGGTGAACAAGCCAAGCAGAGGTCCCTGCCTCCTGGGGGTGACATTCGCTCAGAGAAGACAGACAACAAATAGTCACCATGAGAAAAGTTTGACAGTGTGTTGGAGGGGGTTGAGTATTATGCTCTGGGGGGAAGAGGGCAGGAGGATCTGGATTCGGGGTTGGGAGGAACCGAATTTGAAACAGGGAGGTCAAGGTGGGGCTGGGTAGCGGTGACTTTTGAGCAGACTTGCAGGGGATGTGAGTGTGAGTCACTGGGTTCTCTGTAGGAACAGCGTTTCTGTAGAGGGAACAGCCAGCAAAAGGCCGAGTGCCTGTTGGTGTCTGATGTGTGCGGTTCTCAGCCATGACAATTTTGCCCCCAGGGGACATCTGGTCATATCTGGAGACACTTCCATTTGTCACCGTTGGGATGGGGGTGGAGGCTAGTACGGGTGTCTCCTGGGTAGAGGCCAGGGGTGTAATTAAACATCCTTAAACGCTCCCACAACAAAGGATGTGCCAGCCCCAGTGTCAGTAGCGCTGAGGTTGAGAAACCCTGTGTTTGAGGAACAGGGAGGAGGCCAGAGGAGCTGGAGGGGAGGCAGTAAGGAGGAGGGAGGTCGAACACGAGGTCAGCGGTGACAAAGGCTGGGACTGGGGTGGAGCGTGGGGGGCGTCAGGGAGGACCTTAGGCCAGTGTGGACTTTGGAGGGCTTGGAGCAGAGGAGAGACATGAGCTGCATTCACAGTTTCAAGAGCATCGCTCTGGCTGCCAGGTGCAAGACAAACTGAAGGAGGGTAAGGGAATGCAGGGGCTCGGGTCTGGTGAGATTATCCAGGCAAGAGGCGACTGGTCAAACACCAGTGGGAGCAGCTTCGAGACCTCTGTGCACGGAACCACCCAGTGCCAGGTTTTAGATTTAGAGTTAGAATTACGAAATGCCATACCATCCCTGCTCTTTTCATTACTATATATGCCCTAATATAGATAATATTATATATTAGCTATCTATCTGTATAGACAGGTAAGAAAGAGGAATAGATATGGTTAAGTTGCCTTAGTTGAATTATGTCTTACACACTAGGATACCTGATACCTGTTTTAGCAATTCATTCATAACAAAACAGTTTGACATGGGTTAGGTACAATGTAATCCTCTGCTTTACCATGGTCTTGGCAAAAAAAAAAAAAAAAAAGTTCACTCTTGCTAACAACTCTTTCAGGGTATATTTTTCTAAACAATGTATAACCCTAAACATCCTAATTACCTGAAAATGGGATCATGTCCAACTCTTTGTGACCCCATAGACTATAGCCCACCAGGTTCCTCTGTCCATGGAATGTCCCAGGCAAGAATACTGGAGTAGGTTGCCATTTCCTTCTTCGGGGATCTTCCCAACCCAGGGATCAAACCCACATCTCCCACATTGCAGGCAGATTCTTTACCATCTGAGCCACCAAGGAAGCCCTGGAAAAGCGATGAGGGGAGCATAAAAGATCTAGTGCCTAATACATGGACGTCTGAATTACTTTCCTCTTTTAGAAATATATTCAGTTGTTCAAATAGTTTCTCTTCTCTTACCTGATCAGCTGAAGCAAATGCTTGAAATACAGCAAAAATGCCAAAAAACCTTGAAGTCATGCATTTGCCCAAAGGTCTCCAACACCCTAGAAGCATCACCTCAGTCACTGCTCCATGTGATCTTCCTAAGCATGTGTGTTGTCCTGTTTGCAGCCACAGCCATTGGGAATCGTAGTGACAGTCTGCAGCAGAGGCAGGACCCCACCGTGCCTGTCCACAGGCAGCATCGCATTCCATGTATTGCTGTGATGCATGTAAACATCATATGATCTGACCTTGTATTTTTAAAGTCCTGCTAATCCAAGGAAGTGGTAAATTAGTCTCTTTATTAGTGAACAGTGGGCTGTTTTTCAGTCTCTTAATGTCTTTTAAGGAAGTTTTAAAATATAGTTGAATTCAGGACTTTTTCATGTGATCTATCCAAATGGTTCTTCCACTCAGCAGGGCAGAAGTGTTGTCAGGGTGGAGTTCAGGGAGGAGCACTTGACATTCCAGGTGAAAGCAGCAGTGTCTTCCAAGAGTAATCCTTCTTTCACCCTCTAAGACAGGGTTTCTCAAAGTATGGCCCAGGGACCACCTACCTCAGAACTCCCCCAGGGCTCCTTAAACTGGTGTCCCTGGCCCCTTCCCCACACTTCCCCCTAAGGGTCGGCCAGGTCTCTGTATTTTCCCCCGAGTATCTCAGCACAGTCCTGCCCACACATTTGAGAACCCCGACTGCAGGTTACCCTTATTAGAAGAAATGACTCTCCATCAGCATCTCAACATAGACTTGTTAAAAATGGCAGACGTCATCCACGTGGAAATTCCATTTCTAAGGATTTGTTCTCCACAAGGAAGTGTGTCATCCCCCTCCCGTGTTAGTCTTGAATTTCCTTCCTGGGAATCTTGGAGGGTGCCTTTTGGCCTTTGTCCTTGGGGGTGTACAGTGGTCCCTGAAGGGGTCGTTTCACCATGGTCGGGGTGGGGGACCATACTGGGTCGCCTTTCAGAGAGACCGATCTTAGAGACTCCTTGAAATGGTCGTTGCTCTCGCCTCATGTGTCCATCTCTGTTTTCTTGTTGCACAGCAAATATGCCAGAGGACTACCCTGATCAGTTTGATGATGTCATGGATTTTATTCAAGCTACCATTCGAAGACTGAAAAGGTCACCAGAGAAACAAATGGCCGTGCTTCCTCGGAGAGAGCGGCACCGGCAGGGGGCGGCCGCCAGCCCGGAGAGTGCCAGAGGGAAAGGCCGGCGCGGCCAGAGGGGCCGAAATCGGGGCTGCGTCCTCACCGCCGTGCATCTAAACGTCACTGACTTGGGTTTGGGCTACGAAACCAAGGAGGAACTCATTTTCAGGTACTGCAGCGGCTCCTGCGATGCAGCCGAAACAATGTACGACAAAATATTAAAAAACTTATCCAAAAGTAGAAGGCTGGTGAGTGACAAAGTCGGGCAGGCGTGTTGCAGACCCATCGCCTTTGATGACGACCTGTCCTTTTTAGATGATAACTTGGTTTACCATATTCTAAGAAAGCATTCCGCTAAAAGGTGTGGATGTATCTGACTCCGGCTCCAGAGACCGCTGTGTATTGCATTCCTGCTACAGTGCAAAGAAAGGGACCAAGGTTCCCAGAAAATGTTTGCCCAGAGTGGAAGATGAGGACCAAGGAGGCAGAGGAGGAGGAAGTGGAGGCAGAGGAGGAGGAAGGCAGCCATTGTGGGAGCCTGGTGGAGGGAGATCCAGCTACAGAAAACTGGACAGGAGAGAGAGAAAAGACAGCCGTCCGCCTTCTCCCGGATGGCAGCTGACGTCACCGGAAGCTCAGGGCCGGTGTCCCTGGTTGGGTGTTGCCATCGTTTCATCTGATACAGTCCACCGCCATGGGTCCCGGGCGCAGTCGCGGATGCACTTGAAACCAAACCAGTGTATCTCCTGTGGTTTGCTTTCACATGTCTAGAGACACCAGGGAAACGGTCTTCCTGGTGTCATTCCTTGTCATTGTTTTACTGCTGAAAGCAAGAAAGGTTTATTTTTCTGTCACTCAGTGGAGACATACCCCGGAAAGGAGGGGGAGAAAAAAAAATCAAAGATCCAGGAGAGATAGTAACCTTTGCTCTGGAAGGTTCAGGCCTGAGGTTTACTCCAACCAGCATTTTGGGGAACGGTGGGTGATTGATTTTGAACATGGTGTGTGGGGTGGGAAGAAGTTGGCTAGGAACCAAAAAGGCTGTCCTCATGACTAAAACCAAACCTGAAGGTATTTCCTTTCTGCCCTTGGAAACAGGAAACCAGTGTGGTTTTTCGGCAGCATTCTTGCAGGAGAGCGTGCGGGAAGGCCCCCAGCTGCACCGGGGCAGGGAGGCCGCTGGGCTGTCGGTTTACAGAGAGACAGATGTTACATACACCCCAGCTCCGTTATGCGTGGTCACCAGTGACCAGAGAAGCTACTCGATGCAATGCATCTGTTTCAGATACAGAAATATAGAGAAGATATTTATTGAGATTTAAGTTATTGTTATTTATTACCGTTCACTAATGAGTTTCTCTCTTTTTTCCCTTATTTATTAAAGTTTCTTTTCAAAGGTGCCAAAGTATATGTGCTCACAAAATGCAAAGGAAGGTGGCAAAGGAAATTTTAATTGGGGTCAAGGGTCCATGCTTTTCAAAGTATTAAAAAGACTTTCGCTAGGCAAAAATCACTTACTTTACCTTTTTAAGAAAAGCCCTTGTGTGATTCCACCCCCCTCTACCCCCCAGGTCTCAGCATCTTACCTGGTTTTATATGTTAGAGAGGAACATGTCAGAAGGAACATTTCTGATGGGCCTTCCTTTTCAGGAGCAGCATGTGGAGACCGTGGCATTTGCCCTCATTTCTACATGGTTCCCTGTCCCAGCAGACAGGCCATGTGCTCCATTTCCTGCTGTGTTGAAGCTCTCACCCTCCCATCCACATGTATCTATCTGTGATATGCATAACCACATATGTCAAAGGTTAAAGTCTCTTTAGTAGGTGGTGCTGGACTCAATGTTGACCTCAAAGTAACAGTTCTCTCAAGTAGCCGGGGTTCTGCCCTGATAGTGGAGACTCTTCCCCTATCCTTCCATCCATCCACTACCTTCTTGAGAAACACGTCTAGGCCCAGCATAGCCAAGGAGTGCTGCAGACCTTCTGGAAGTGGGGTCAGCCTGGTTGCCATACAAGCCACCAGGGGCTGCCCCCATACACCTGACTCCTCCTCAGAAGAAGGTGGTCGGGAAGGGTGGATGTGGAAGACGGGCCCTGGCCCAGCCTCGGCACACCTGCCCCACCACATGGATACTGAAAGCCTTTGACAGGGCAGGGACACAGGGTGAGAAAAGCTATCTCAGCCACCAGGTCATGGATTTGTCTGGTCGCTGCTGCCATGCTCAATGCAGTGGGCCCTATTTTAAGAGCTTGTGACATATCTCATAAGAGGGATTTTTATCAAAGAGGTTATCTATCACTACATCACTACCTTAGTGGCTATTAGCTCAAGTGGTACAGATTTGGCAAATAAATAGCCTACTGGCCTCCCTCAAATAATCATGTAAATTTTACCAAGTAATCAAGAAGCACCAGACATCCCTTCCCCACCCCCACCCCCAAGGACCCAAGCTGCCCATCACTCTGCCCGCTCTGTTCTTTCTGCTCCCCTTGCACGACTCGGAAATAGAGGAAAAAGGCCTGCCTCTCACCTTCTCTTGGGGCCTAAGGAGGGGAACTTGCTGAGGAATGGCCTGCTCAAAATAGGGACAGGTCTAGCTGACCGGTTGTTCATGAAGTGCAATTTGATGCAGCCCCAGATCATCTGTCCAATTCAGAGAGTCCTGGCAGGTCTGGTGGCCGGCGTCCCCAGGGGTCAGCCTTAGCCCCAGCTCCCTGTGGAGACTCTCTGCCCACAGGGGCGGTAGGATTCAGCGGATGCTGACAGCTCCTTCCCAGCATCACCTACACACCATAAGCAGGTTTTCACTGAAGCAAACCACTCCGCCAAAGCCACAAAAGGGTAAAGTTTGTGATTTTTTCTTTATTGTTGCGATTACCATCTGATCCAGTAAGGAGTGCACTTCTTTGGAAGTTCTGACTTCTCTGATCTGTCTCAGTCGTTTGTGTTATACAACCAAAGTTCTCTACAGACTTTATTTTTGTACAATATTATTTTGTAACTTTTTACAAATAAAAACTCATTTCTATTGCTCTCTCTACTTCTGTGCTATCTCACCGACCCAGGGACCACAGCTGACCCAGGCTAGAAGTCCGTCCCTTTCACCACTCAGCCACTGGTTGGTCAGTGACCTTGTCCATCAACTCTCCACAACCAATCAGTACTCAAGTGGGGAAGAACTTACAAAGTTCTTCTTTATTCATTCCACAGACTGCGACATTGTGCCAGGCACTGTCCAAGGCACCAAGGATCCAACAGTGGCCACAACAATCTCTGCTCAACAGAGACTGAGCTCTGCTCTCTCCTTGTGGAGTTGATATTTCATTTAAGGAGAGAAAGAAAATATTCCAGAAAGTATGTAGGGGGTTGAGTGTCAATAAATGAATCATCATTTATAAAGGATACAAATTGGGTATCATAATAGAAAATAACGGGCCTGCTCTAACGAGAGGTCACATTGAGGCAGAACTTAAGAAACAGATGGGAGTGTCCTGGCAAAACCCTGCGGCAGGCGGGCGCTTGGACGGCGCCACAGCTTTGCACAATCCCGAGTGACGCCCGAAGTTCACGTGGGTTCTCCGCCCGCAAAGTAGCAGGATCCGGGGAATTGTGCAAATGGTGGCCCCGGGCTTAGTTGTTCTGGTGGCAAGAAAAACACACCGAAGAGAGGAAATGCCATGGCCCGGGGCTGGGGGAGGAGAGCACGCTTCCTCCTCGGATGACACCCCGTGCTGTGTCACCCGAGGCCTTGTGACTATTAAAAGGCGGCCTTGTACAGCGTTTCAAGCCCAAAACAAAACTGATGCTCTTAAGACTCTTCTAAGTGGCCACCAGCCTAGACTTTCCAGCGGAGCGTGTCAGTACAGAGGGAGGGAAACGCCCTCCCTCTCCCCTCCGGGATAGTGCCTGGTACCCACCCTGGGCACTTGGAGTCCTGCCGCCAGGGCAACGCTTAGGCCTGGGCGCTTTCTCCATGCTAAATTCTGGTCCACAGTTCGGAGAGGAATGCAAACACTTGCTCATCTCCTCTCCCTTTACCATTTCTCCAAAGTGTGTTCCCAGGATGACAGACCAGGTGAAATATTCCTTAAAAATGGAGTGGTTCTCTGATCAAATACGTTGGGAAAACACTGAGTTATATAACATCTTTTTGAAGTTAAAAAGAGAAATGTAGGGCTTCCCTAGTGGACTCAGTGGTAGAAAATCCACCTGACAATGCAGCAGACACAGAGTTGATCCCTAGCCCCAGAAGATCCCACATGCCACTGGACAGCTAAGCCATGCACCCCAGCTACTGAGCCTGTGCTTTAAAACCCAGAAGCCACAGCTCCTGAGCCCACGAGATACAACTATTGAAGCCCTCCTGCCCTAGAGCCTGAGCTCCACAGCAAGAGAAGCCACTGCAATGAGAAGCCCACACACACAGCTACAGAGTAGCCCCTGCTTGCCTCAACTAGAGAAAACCTGTGCAGCGATGAAGACCCAGCAGGGCCAAAAATAAATTTAAAAAGAGAAATGTAGAACCTACTAGAGCCTTTATTAAACTAAGGAACATTGTGACCACCCAGGAGTAGCATGGAGTGTGCAGATTTCCCCAGATGGACCATGAAAATGCCTATGGCTTTGTTTGCTTTCTCTTAATATCTGTTGACCATCCCTTGAAACTACCTTGGGCCATGTTGCCTGCTCCTGTAAACATGGGGATGAGCAGAGAGGGGGACTGGAGATTTGTAAAAAGGCAGAAACACATGGGGAAACAGCTAGGGAGCTCCCCATGTGCACGTGTATATACACACACACACACACGCATTCTGGACATTTGGGCATTGTGGGTTTCTTGTTCAGCATGATTAACCAGTGGTCAGCTTTGGAAGTTCCATTCAACCAAGAAAGAGAGTATGTTGAAAGCTGGGAAATTCTTAGCAGCAATGAGAAAAGCAACTTTCACGATGCTTACCACACATGCTCACCCAACTCAAGTTGTTAGAACCACCAATGCTTTGGCTGGCCCATAGTCTGGAGTGGAGGAGGAGGGGTGGATGTCCCCTCACAGTGGTCCTCAGAGGAGTATGGCTCTTGTTGAGCATCAGAGTCCCTACTGCTGAGGATGGTGTGAGAGTACAGGGTCAGAACCCTGGACACCAGGTTCAGATGGTATCATGGAGCTTGTGCCCACCATCATCTCAGGCTGGTTTTCTCCTATGCATCTGATGCCCAAGTAGCACTTTAAAAGAACTTTTAAAAGAACCAGTCCACTCCCAAAGTAAAGATGGGAAATCAGAATTCCATTAACCTAAGTCTCAAAAACAGAAAGCCCCCTCCCCTTCACACACAGGGACCCTCTTGGGCCACGGCTAACTTGCTGCCTGACCTCAGCATCACAGGGAGGAGGGAGTCCACTCCTCACACCATCCACCTTTGCTTCTCAGAGCACAGCGGCAGGGAGGGGATGAAAGTGTCAGCCACATGCCCCAAGCGTTTTTCCACAAGGTAAGGAAGTGTCTGAGCCCCAAGTATCTCCTTGAGACGCATCTTTGTTTAAAAAAGGTGTTACTGTAATCCCATGCAATAGTTGACTTGACTCTCATCTCCCCACACAACCTCCTGAATGAAATCAAATCCAGATGTTGCCATGTCATCCCTGAAAATAAATAGAGAGTTGGGAAAACAAGAGGAAAGCATCCACTTACTCATATGAGATCATTAATATGCTGCCACGTCCTGGCCCCATGGCAGGTGAGGATAACGATGATGGGAGTGCAGTCGGGGTGGAGGATATGCGGTGACAGGTGCCTGAAAAGTGCCAGAACGCCTCCAAGAGCAGCAGGTGGGAAGAAAACCTGGAAAAAAAAAAAGAGTCAGGGACAACTACACAGTAGGGCTCCCAGATAACTTTAATTTCAGATAAACATGCCTAATTTCTTAGTATAACTATGTCTCATGCAGCCTTTGGGGCATGTGCTATTTGGGACATGACTATTAAAATGATTACTCATTGAAGGCCTCTGACCCACAAAAGCTGTGATTCAGCTCTGAGTGCATTGCCAGCAACAACCTGTCCAGGTCCTCTACCCACAGGTTTTTTCTAGTTTTCCCCATCTTATTCAATCATTAAAGCCAATCTTGAATTATAAAATAAACAAACAGAAAACTTTCTTCTCACCCTTAAAGTTAGATTGTCTTCTCAGGATATTTGCATTTACTTCCTGTTCAAGGAAACAAACCTAAGCATGGCCGTTAACCTTCTAAGACTCACTCACTCTTCTTGAGAAGACATGAATCAGGACATGAGGGGATAAGAGAGGTAGAACGGGTCAGACAGAAGAGCGGATGGTGAGGAAGGCAGAGAGAAGACTTTAGGCCCCAGGAGATAGGAGAACCAGCTGAGGTGGGCATGACAAACAAGATGAGGTTTTCAAATATGCAGAATAGATCCTTTTAACTTGGGGAAGTCTTTCAATGGGACATGTAGGGGATTTTAACACACTTCTTGTATGTGGGCCTCATTCATTCAATTAATTCATGAGTATCTATCTCCTAGCAGAGGAGGATATAAGGATATAAAGATAAAGCCCTCAAGAGCATCCCAGATTAGAGGGACAGAAATAAGAATCAGTTCAGTTCAGTCGCTCAGTCGTGTCCAACTCTTTGCGACCCCATGAATCGCAGTACGCCAGGCCTCCCTGTCCATCACCAGCTCCCGGAGTTCACTCAGACTCACATCCGTCGAGTCAGTGATGCCATCCAGCCATCTCAAATAAAAATATTAAAGTACAAAGTGGTGGGACTTCCCTGATGGTCCAGTGACTAAGACTCTGAGCTCCCAAGGCAGGGGACCTGGGTTTGACCCCTGGTCAGGGAACTAGATCCCACAGGCTACAACTAAGACCCAGCACAGCCAAATAAATAAGTAAACAAATATCTTTTTAAAAATACCAAGTGATGAGGGCAGCGATGAAGAGACACAGTGTGTTATGGGAGCTTAGAGGAATAATAAACCCAGCTGAGGCTGTGGGGTGGATAAAGGTATCAAGGATGGCGTTCTTGAGGTGGATGCCTGACAGATGGTTAAAAGAGAGAAGGAATTTCCCAGACTGGAGTTGAAGAAAGGAGGGTGTTTTAGGCAGCAGGAACTTGAGAGCTAAGCCAGGACTAAGATGGCCTGGTGTGCTGTTGGCTTGAAAAGGTGGAGCTTTGGAGTCTGAGTGGCTTGGGCAGCAGGGAGCAGAGAGGGTGGGTGTGTGAGGAGGGTGGTGTGGGGTCAGGAGCTCACACTCTGCGACTCCAGCTCTGTATCCATCCCTGAGGAAAGGGTCACTTTTGATCTTCGCACCCGACCTCTCCCTCTCAGGCCCTCTGTCCCCCACCCCCAGTCCCTCTGCTGTCCCATCCTCTCAAAGCCTGGTCTGCAGTGCTCTCCTTCTCCCACGAAAAGCCTCTCATACACCAGAGGACTGAAAAGGCTCCCAGATCAGCCTTTCTCCAACCATCTAGTTAACATTAGGGAAGCATTCAGGGAGAAAAGGGTTCCTTGATTTTAAAAACTGGCGAAATGCTGAAAATTTTGATTCCATCTCAGGAAGAGACAGTACATGTTACGTATCAATCAAGGCCTGTTCACTGTTGTTTAACTCAGCACCTCACCATCTTATTTGACCAAGGAGCACATGCTGACATCTAATATAAGTGTGTTGTCAGACACAACTTGGGAAATGGTATCATAGAATCAAAGGAATGAATCTCTAATGGAAGAACTACAGACACCGGAAGTAAGTTATTTCTGAGCAAGGGGATCGTTCCACCCCACCACTAGTATGCCACCATGCTTGGCCTGAAAGACCTGAGAAATAACCACCCCCTTTTTTTTTTAACATGCATTACTGGTCCAGTGAACAACCAAACTCAGCTATGTTCTCATTCCTCTGCGCTTGAGCAGAGGTGATTAACCCTCCTCTCTGTCATCATTCTCCACTGTCTCTACCCCAACCCTGCCATCATTTACAACATCTGGACTGGAAGACACACCAAGGGTTCTAATCCACGCTACACACACAGATAAATGAGTTCTCGTGCTGTTCATTCATGCTGTTGACCAAATACAGATAGACCCCTTCCATTCCTGGCTATGTGATTAGATCACACAGCTGGCTTCTCTTGTGTGTGACTGAGGCCAGTGACTGGCCAGAGAGTGTGACCAAAGGTGACATGGGCTTCTTCTGAACCAACATTTAATGGCCCTTGTGAGATTCTTGATAGTCTCTTTCATTTTCTAGAGGACAGCAATCAGGAACAGTTAATAAAGTGCCTGTTCTGTCAACTTGGAGTGACTCTGATGAACAAGGCCGCTCTGCCAACCCACAACAGACATGGCCTGATGGTTGAGAACTAACCTTGTGTTATGGGAGCCACCGAAATGTGGAGATTATCTGTTACTGAAGCATGCCTGCACCTATTCTGACAGATACATGCCTCTGTTATGATGAGGCATGTTATGGGTCATGAATAGAAAGGGAGCCATCAGCAGAGGACGGCAGAGAAGCAGCAGAAAGGCTCAAATGGAAGGGTAGGAAATTCAGTTGAGGGGGTAACCAGTTGAGGAGGAAATTCAGTTATGCTCTGAGTCAGAGCACAGAGTCCCTGGGGCCACCACAGGGATGTGAGATTTTATTCTTACTGAGGCAGAAAGCCACAAGAGGGGTTTAAAAAGAGGGGTGACAAGATCTGGTTTGTGATGTTAAAGAACGATTGTTCTAGCTGCTTTGCTGAGTTGCAGACTGTAGAACTCTTGGGCTCCAAAGTCACTGCAGATGGTGACTGCAGCCATGAAATTAAAAGACACTTGCTGTTTGGAAGAAAAGCTATGACAAAACTCGACAGCATAATAAAAAGCAGAGATGTTATTTTGCTGACAAAGGCCCATCTAGTCAAAGCTATGGTTTTTCCAGTAGTCATGTATGGATGTGAGAGTTGGACCATAAAAAAAGCTGAGAGCCAAAGAATTGATGCTTTTGAACTGTGGTGTTGGAGAAGACTCTTGAGAGTCCCTTGGACTGCAAGGAGATCAAACCAGTCCATCCTAAAGGAAATCAGTTCTGGATATTCACTGTAAGGAATAAGCTCCAATACTTTGGCCACCTGATGCAAAGAACTGACTCATTGGAAAAGACCCTGATGCTGGGAAAGATGGAAGGCAGGAGGAGAAGGGCAGGACAGAGGATGAGATGGCTGGATGGCATCACCAACTCAATGGACATGAGTTTGAGTAAACTCTGGGAATTGGTGATGGACAGGGAGGCCTGGCGTGCTGCAGTCCATGGGGTCACAAAGAGTCGGACATGACTGAGCGCCTGGACTGAACTGAACTGAGACTGTGGAAGCCAGGAGACCAGCAAGGCTGATGCAGGAATCGAGGCAAGAAACGATGGTGACTTGGGCGAGGGTTAGTGATTGCGGTACTGATGGGACTTGCTCAAGCCTGGGCAACTGGGGAGAATGCGAGCGCAGGAGGAGAGAGGGTGGGAACAGGATGGCTCCCAGTCTGAGTCCAAAGCAGAGGCATCACTAAGAGGGCCGAGCTGTCCACGGCTTGTGTGGGTCAGGTCGGAGTCTCGGGCTGGACTTTTTCTGCTCGGAAGGTCACCCAATAAGAAGAAGGATGCTGGTCCTCACTCCAGGGAGGCAGAAGCCAGAGCTGGGGCAGGGCTCCGAGGGCGCCTGCCAGGCCCCGAGGTCTGGAATGCCATTAAACGTGTGCGTGCCAAGCCGGCTGGCTCACGTTCAGGATGAATCTGCCACTGCTCCCTCTGACAATGTTTGGCATGAAATAAAAAGTATGGCTTTCAAATGATACGACAAGGAAGATTCTTGAGCAAATATGGCCAAAGGCTCTGGGCAGCATGTTCTCAGAGGCTGGGATTCCACCCGCCTCCAGCCTTCTTTTTTCCGTCTGATCCTCCCCAACCCTGCCCTGAAGTTCAGCCAGCCAGTCTCATTGGCCTCCTCACCTGCTGCCCAGCCCTGCCCTCTCCAACTCTGCTCACTGCTGCCAAATACATCTTAATCACCTAGCTCCTCTACTCAGAATCCTGCTCTGCCTTCATGCTGCCAGTCAAATCCTCAGACTGTCAATCAAAAGCTTTTCAATTTGTTTTAAACTAATCTTTTCTCTAGGTTGTTTTTTTTTTTTTCGGTCCCCTGAATCTTCCTTTTAAGCCTAACCTTTACCCTTCAGTCACTATGGATGACCCATAGAACCTCAAAATCTCAAAATACACACTGAGATGTTTACACTTTCCACAGTTGGACTTCACCCAAGCCTTTCCCTCTGCCAGGAATAATAAAGTCCCTCATCTCCTCAATGCTCCAATTTCCCCCCAGCTGGTATTCATCACTCGCTTCACCGCAGTCCAACAGCCAAGCTCTTCCTGGGTGGATCAGGCTGATCACATGGGCCCTTTTCTTGTGGATATTAGTGCACTGATCTTGTATTTTGTGCTAGGTTGAGGGCTCCTGGAGTGCAAGGCACACATCTGGCTCGTCTTTGAATCCTGCAGAGTCCCAAGCATCTGTCCTCATGGGTAGTAGATACTTAAAAAGTATCTATTTGTCAGGACTTTGAGTTACAAGTAGAAGAAACTCAACTCAAGCTGTCTTATACAATGAAAGGGAACGGATTGGCTCATGAAACTGAAAAGTCCTGGGATGGACCTCGCTTCAGGAAACTAGATCCAGGTGATCAACTGACATCACAAGGAACAGGTCCCTTTCACTCGTCCCACTTCACTGTCTCTCACTGTGTTGGCCGTATTCGCAAGTCTGTTTTCCCCACACACGGTGGCAAAGATGTCCAGTGAAGCTTCAGGCTGGCACCCCACTCTCTTAAATACCCAGTAATAATGCCACCAAGATTTTGGAAGAGATTCTGATTAGCCAACTAGAACCAGATGCCAATTTCTCAGTCGTTTACTACGGCCAGTGTGTGTGTGTGCTAAGTTCCTTCAGTCGTGTCCAACTCTTTGCAACCCTGTGGACTGTAGCCTGCCAGGCTTCTCTGTCCATGGGATTCTCCAGGCAAGAACATTGGAATAGGTTGCCATGCCCCCCTCCAGGGGAATCTTCCTGACCCAGGGATCGAACCCAAGTCTCTTAAGTCTCCTGCAATGGCAGGCAGGTTCTTTACCACTGAAACCCTACTATGGCGAAAGGGATGGCTAACTCTGTCCAGGCCTGGGGCATGTGCACACCTCTGACGCCAGCAGGTGGGCCAACTCCATGAAACCACATGGACTAAGAACACAGGAGGGGAGATTCTGCAAAAAAAAGTTGGATGCTGTGACCTAAAGAGAGGGATGCGAGCCACTGAGCAGGCACAAGCAGCAGATGTCCATGACAGCAGCATTTTCTGCCGTGGCACATTCCAGGAAAACAGTTTGGCATCTCATTTTTCACATTGATTTAGACAACCATCTGCTCAAAAAAAATCAATGGTCCTATCTTGGCTTACTCATTTGGGCAAAACAGCCAGTTCACGTAATAATTCAAACAGAACAGCAGGGAGTAGGGGACACCAGTTAGGGCATAACTGGGAGAAATATGAAGATTGGCAATTGATTTATTTTATGAAAAAATTGAAAGAAATATTAGATGGATGGATGCATGCCTGAAAGACTGTTTTATTTATTTGATTGTGCCACCCCGTTATAATGGACCTCTTTAAAAAGACAATTCAAAGAAAGTCTATTTAATAGAAAACCCTACTGGAATGATTTAAACAGGGACTTATCTCACACAACTGAGTGTTTATGAATATACACACAGTGGGTGCCACAGTGATACATTTTGAAGGCAGATCCACCAATGGATGTTAAAATCAGTGGGCATATATTTGAGGAGAAAGTGGTATTTGCATAATTTCAAAATATCTCTCCCAAGATAGTTATTACTTGTAAAGGGGAAAATGGCAACTTTATAGTAGAGAAACTCAGCAGAAGCCACCTTAACCAGGTGAGGAAGGCTAAGATCATCAGCAATAAGATATATTAATATCAAGTCCATGAATGATGTGCTGAGAAGGGCCCAAAATCACTCGTGTGTAATTTTTGCCAAAAATGCAAAACCTCAGTCTAGCCTTGAGAAAGTATCAAACTCAAACTGAAGGATATTCTACAACGTAGCTGACCAGAACTATTCAAAAGCGTCAAGCATGGGAGGGAGGAACAAGGAAAGAGAAGATTTATTCCCAGGTTGGAAGAGACTAAGGAGACATGACTACTAAAACAGGGTGAGACCATAGATTGGATCCTGGAATAGGAAAAGAACATTAGTAGGAAAACTTCAGAAATCTCCCTTAGTAAAATCTGTAGTTTCATTAATAGCATTGTACCAAGGTTAATTTCCTGGTTTTGCTCACTGTATGTGGTTATGGAAGATGTTAGTGTTAGCAGAAGATGAGTGAAAGGTGTATGGGAGCTCTCCTCTTATTATTTTGACAACTTTTCTATCTAAAATTATTTCAAAATTTAAAGTAAAAAAGAGAATCATCCAGCTGTTTCTTTGTAAGCAAATAAAACTATTGACACTTCAATGCAAAGGTCCCTAGGATTTTGTGCCCACATCATAGGTATAGACAAATGATCTGAGTTTGGATAAGGGAAGGAGCACTGTGGCCTTGATACTTTTGATGCCTCTAGGAAGGGCTTCAAACAAATCATGTAGCTACAATTAGGTCTTGAAAGCATGACCCAAGGGGTAAAAGGACTTCCATAGGTGACCCCCTAAACAGCTAAGATACTGAAGTGTGAATGAACAAATCTGGTATGTTCTGAAGGCTGCCCAACTCATGTCCAGGCAAAGAAAGGGACAGTGGGTTCTCACATGGTGAGGCATCTGGAATGTCAGGCTTGATATGGAAGTGGGGTGGACATGGGATAGATTGTGGGACATGGACAATTGGGGAAATAAAGGCAGCATCTCGGGAGAAATCACTTATGGAAGAATAAGTACTGGACAAATTTCTGTGGGCAAAAATAAGAATGATGTCTGAAAGTAAAGGCCATAAGCACACACATTACGAGAGAGCTTTTTAAGGGCCCCAGCTGATTTAGATCAGGATATCCTAGAGTGAATATTATTTGGAGGAGCAATCAGTGATATGGTGTCAACTAAGAAGCTGTGCGTCTCTCAGTCTATGTCAACCAGACCTCCTCCAACTTCAGTGTACAAACAAAGCACCCAGGGACTTTGTTAAAATGCAGATTCTAATTCAGCAGGTCTGGGATAGTTTAGTAAGTTCCCAGGTGATGCCGCTGATGCTGGTCCTCAAACCGTGCCTTGAGTAGCAACAACGTAGACCATGGCAGATGTTTACAGTGGAGAGACACAGTGAAGACAGTAGTTTAAGAATATTGATCCAGGAATACTCTCAACAGCCTGGGCCAGTTCTGACTACTTTCCTGGCCTTGGTGGAAGGGTGAATAGTCACAAGGAGAGTTAATGCTGAAAGCTGAAATTTTTGTATGAAAAGCACTATCAGGCAAGTAACACTGGCTTAAAGAGCAGATAGTTATCCTGCGAGGCGGAATTAGAAACCCCAGAACTGAAGCTACAGTGCATCTGTAATGCTGACTGTTATAGCCAGTCCACTAAGCACAGTGCTGAAATGCAGTCAGATGGCCCACAGCCTCCCAGGAGCAGCAGAGGCCCAGCCAAGTAAAGGTGCCCAATGACAGCCTCCCTGCACCAGGGCCTGTGGCCTGGCCTGTTTGCATGGTAAAGTCTGGTAAACCAAGCATTTTCTTGATTCTTTTCTCCTTCATCACATACCAAATCTCCTTCATACTCTTTTATCTCTTCTCAGATCAAACCTACCATTATCCTTCTTGAGGCCTTCCAAGCTTCCCGCCGAAATGCAACCACCATGCAGAAATGCAGAAACTAAAAGGAAAGAAAAAGAGATGACTTTTGACCTCTCCTAGAGACTTATTCTGACTCTTTGCGACCCCATGGACTGCAGCACGCCAGGCCTCCCTGTCCATCACCAACTCCTGGAGTTTACTCAAACTCGTGCCCATTGAGTCGGTGATGCCATCCAACCATCTCATCCTCTGTCGCAAAGAGTTGTATACGACTGAGCAACTGAACTGGACTGAGGACTTATTCACTCCTCTTCTCAAGTCCTTCCTCCTGTCTGCACCAGGCAACAAGTTAGGAATGTCATCTGTAACCATTAATTGGGAAGGCGTTTTCATTTTCTAAGGGTATTTGGAAGGCAGTGAAAAGTGAAAGTGTTAGTCGCTCAGTCATGTCCGATTCTTTGTGAACTCATGGACCATAGCCTGCCGGGCTCCTCTGTCCATGGAATTCTCCAGGCAAGAATACTGAAGTGAGTAGCCTTTCCCTTCCCCAGGGAATCTTCCTGACCCAGGGATTGAACCCAGGTCTCCTGCATTACAGGAGGATTCTTTACTGTCTGAACCACCAGGGAAGTCCTCTTCCCTAGATGATGAGATACTATTCAATCAAATGAGCAAAGACTGAGTGCCTCCTGTCTGAACCGTGTGGCAGTCAAGACATCTGCCCTCAAGACGGTCCCCATCTACTGAGAAAGAAGAACAAGTTGAAATTGAGGCAAGTGCCAAAGGCTGCAGGATCACAAGGGAGGTGATGTCCAGCAGACTCGAGGCACTGGAGACCTGGGAGACACACCCTGAGCCAGGGCACCTGCAGCCCCACTCAGAGCCCCACCTTCTGCCGGGCAAGACACCACAGCGCCCGCCACTTCCCCCTGCACTGGCAGTGCTCGCCCTGCTATGAGCGGCAGACATTCGCTACTGAACCCCAGTCTGATTTCAGCCTTACCTGCCACACTGCCCTGTACATTCCCAGCAGATGGAGTCTTCTCTACAGCTGCCTTACTTCTCCCCAGGCTTCTCCCCACAGCCACAAAATCCTCCCACATCCCTTTGCTCCTAGTCTCCCTATTCATGCACTGCCCTGGTTTTTGCAGGCCCTTCCCAGAGAATGGAGCACACACCTCTTGATGGCGTCCATAGCACCTTGCCCACCAGCCTCCCTGCTTGCTACCCTCTGACCAGTGTTGACAAGAATCCCTTTTTTTCACCCACCCACCATGTCCCCTGGTATTTGCTTGATCCTGCTCTCATGCTCCCTGTTGTTTGGGGCTTCCCCCTTTTTCCATCCAAATCCTAGTATTTCGGGTCTGTGTTCACAGACATCACTTTGGAACAAACTGTTAGAATTCTGTTTTCCACAAGGCCCAACTCATCCCTTAGTAATCTGACAGATCATGTTTTTAAGATTCAGTCAAGTTGTAGCCTGTATCAGACCTTCCTTTTTCACGACTGAGTAATATTCCTTTGTGTTATATACACAATTTGTTTATCCATTCATCTGTCAATGGACATTTGGGTTGTTTCTAGGGTTTGAATATTACAAATAATTCTGTTATAAATATTTGTGTACAAGTTTCTGTGTGCATATGTGTTTTCACTTCTCTTGGGTACGTACCCAGGCATGAAACTGCGTGGTCATGTGATGACTCTGTTAAACTCTGTGGGAAACCACCAAACTGTTTTCCATGGCAGCTGCCTCATTTTTCTTTTCCTTGTTGCCAACATCATTATCGTTATCATAGCAGCTAATATTCAGTGGGTACACAATGGGCCAGGCTATGTTTAAAACATCATGTTGAAATTGAAAGAAACCAGGATATGTCACCCCAAAATATGCCTCTTTGGCATCTTGAGCTAAGGGCAATTAAGAGGCAACAAACTCAGGACTTCCCTGGCCGTCTAGTTGTTAAGACTCGGTGCTCCTGCTGCAGGAGTCACAGGTTCAATCCCTGGTCAAGGAATAAGATCCCTGCATGCCCACATGGAGCAGCCTAAAAAAAAGGCAACAAAGTCAGAAAAAGTGCCCCTTTCAGGATGTAAATTCTCCTTTTTCTGAAGACAGATTCTTATCAGACCAGAGATGGTCTGGCAGGGATCTGCAAACAAACCTCACTCCATCAGTGTCCTCCCTTGTTTTACCTTCCCACAGTTTGCCGCCCTTGGAAGCCTACAACTGTTTTCCTTCGTCCCATCACATCTCTCCAAATTTTCTGTTCTTTGTTTAAGATGCTAGATTAGCTGAAATTCTAAGCCACCACTTTGAGTCATTATATTTTTATACAGGATTCTCCCATATGATGTGTGCTGCACATATTAGTAAGCCGTTTTTCTGTTAATTTTTTTATTGAAGAGTCCCAAGTGAACATTTAAGGTGGGTCGAGGTATAGTTCTTCCTTCCCTGCAGTATCATCAGTGCCTTCATTTCACAGATGAGGAAGCCGAGGCCCAGGACTTGCCCGAGGCCACAGAGGTCAGATGAAGTACGGCCGGCTTTGGAATACTGTGAGCTCATGAAAGGCCTGTATACACACGGCAGCTGGGGCGCAGAGAAAGGAGAGTTCTGATGTGGCTCTGTTAAGGAAGGGGCCCTAAGCTAAGGACTGAAAGATGAGTGTTCCTGCCTGCAGATGTGGGGGAAGGATGTGCAGGCTCAGGGGAGCAGCAGAGAGAACTGAGTGAGCAAACGCACTAAGCTTGAACAGCACATGCTTCGTGTAGACAGATTATATGATGCAGAGTGATGGTTACTTTTACCACCATGTCCCTTCACCTGCACAGTACCTGGCACCAAGCAGGTGTAATAAACATGTGCTGAGTGAAGAGGTTAGAGAAGTGAATAAAAGAGAAAGCTGGAGAGATGGACAGGTGCAGGGCCAGGGGAACTTCACCTGCCTCGGTGAGGAGTTTGGACTTCATCTTGCAGGTGACCCAAAGCCTTGAGGGTCACATCAAAATTACATTTGCGCTGCAGAAAGATTCCTGCAGCAACAGTGTGGAGTGTGGCTTGGAGGAGATACTTAGAGAAGCCAGGGAGACCAGTTTGGGGGCAACTGCAACAGCCCAGGAGCAAGACGTAGCTGAAGGTCTGAACCAAGACAGTCATAGCTGGGGTGGGAAGGAGAGGAGGAGACCAGTGTGATGAACAGAAAGAAGAAATAATGTGGCAGCAGGTTAGACGTGAGGGCAGAGGGAGAAGCTGGGGTTGTGACTATTCCCAGGTTTATGTTTGGATGATGGGATTGATGGAGCCACCGGTGGGCACAGCAGGTGCCCTTGCTTGGTGACCAGTTCTCCACATTGGATGTGGTGCCCTTAGGCTGCCTGTGGGACTTGAAGGTGAAGATGGACAGTAGAGCCTGAGGATGAAGAGCTAAGGGTCACCAGCACCCACGTGATCACTGATGGCCTGGAGGCGGGGATGAGAGCCCAGGGTTGTGGGCAAAAGCAGAAGAACAGGGACCTGGAGCCAGACACAGTGACGACGCTGGGGATCATGTTGCCCACCATCACAACTGCGTCTCCCCAATCCACTTGGACACTAGGTTCCTTATGCTCGACAATTTAACTAAGCTAAGCTAGACAGTGTAGTCCAAGACCACCTTCCTTTCCCACCCACACACATAGTAACAACCTCACTTGCTTTCTTTTCCTTAACCATAGAAGATATTTCCAGGCATGTGTATGTACATGCCTCAATTTCCTTGCCATCCTGAATATCTCACTTATGAACTTGGATTCATCATTTTCGATCTTTGAAAAATATATGCCTGTATGACTCTGTGAAGGAGAGAAAGCTTTGTCTTCTCTTTAAAAAAAGAAGCCGTGCCCTTCAAAATGGGGTTTGGCGGCAATGGTGGCACAGGAGACTTGGTGCGGGGACTCGGTGCCCTGGGGCCCTGGTGGGGGCAGACCCAGATGTTCTCTGCCCCCTCAGTAGACAAGGAGTCCCACCCGGAGAGAACGAGCTCGCTGTGCCAGGGTAGGATTCCAGACCTTTGCCACAGAGATTTCGCGCTGGAAATTATTCCAGCTTCTGCTTTCATCTCAGTCTTGGGGCCTTGGGGAGGATGGGTCTGCCCTTGAACTTGTCCTTGATCTGTGGACAAGTGACAGCCTGTGGGCTGAAGCACAGCCCAGGGACATTGTAAATTCCCAGGGCCGTCATTTCTCCAAAAGCGGACCACCCTTCCCCAGGAATGACCTCTCTCTTTTTTTTTTTTTTAAAAAACTGGATCTCTACTTTGATCATCTGCCACCTCTTTCCACAACCTCGCCTCCTTGCTCCTGAGTCTGCCATGAAATTTTAATTTAAATGTTGATAATGAAATTCTCAATTTAGATTTTGTAGTTTCACCATTAGGGATGCTGTTTTAACTTCTAGACTGCCAAGAAAGGTACTCGTAAATCAGCAGTGTTCACAGCTCTGTCAAGTAGATTTCCTTAAAGCGTGGTTTCTGGATGCATTTTGTGAAGTTGCAGCTTAGGAAAACAAAAGCTCACAAATGGCTTTAAGAATGGAACCATTTTCAGATTGGCAGTCAGATGAATTTATAAACGTTTTCTCCCATTCCTTTTTTTAACTTCCCCACTCCAAATGCAGAGATAGGAAACATAATTTGTGCAGAAATGTGTTCATTCTTCTGGGGTGAAGGGGGCAGCTCGGACACTGTCTACCCCCAACAAGTGAGTCCCCCAACTCCACCCCCACTCACCACAAGCAAGGCACTGAAGCAGCGGTCAGGACACATGGAGACTGATGAAACCAGGAGGCAGCCGAAGAGACTGCTGCTAAAATACAGTCTGCACCAGCTGCAAACCTCCCCTTTCAACCACATCTCAGGGTTCATGGTGCCCTCCTGAGAACTCCTTACACCTCTTTGACACAAAGGCTGACCTTTTCTGACATTTTTTTCTCAACTCTGTTGCTGCAGGCTGCCAGGGTGTTAGGATAAATAGTGCTTAAGCAGTGCCTTCTGTTTTCTCTGTGTCTTTTAAGCACTATCTCATTTAATCCTGAACAATGCTAGAGAGAAGCAACAAGTACCTATGTTTTACAGCTGGACACCTAAGGCTCAGAGAGGCTCCTGATGAGCTGGTTAGGGTCCCCAGCTGTGAGTAGCAGAGTGAGGGCTTAGCCTTGACTTCTTAACACCTACACCCCACCCTATCACCTCCTCTGACTTTATCCTGTGTCACCTGACAGAGGGAAGCCTGGGTCACAGACGGCACAGCCACTAAGTGAGCAAGGAAGAGAATGAAACAGAACTTTTCTCTGCTCCCATTTGAGACTCTCTGGCTGATGCATTTCTTACCAGAAATGGAGTTGTCCAAGTATTTGTTTGGGGGCTAGTGGTAAAGAATCTGCCTGCCAATGCAGCAGATGCAAGAGATGCAGGTTCAATCCCTGGGTCAGGAAGATTCCCTGGAGGAGGGCATGGCAACCTATTTCAGTATTCTTGCCTGGAAAATTCTGTTGACAGAGGAGCCTGGTGGGCTACAGTCCATGGGGTTGCAGAGTCAGACACAACTGAGCACCTAAGCACACACACAAGTATTTATTTGTAAGAGAAGCAGAGCAATGTAGTGGAAAAAACATGCACCCTAGAACCTGAAGCTCGGGGACTCAGGCTTTTGCACTTGTAAGTTGGGTTGACCTTGGATGTGGGCATAAGTCACCAGACACCCTGTTCTTATTTCCTCGTCTGTATGAGGATGAACGATTGCCCTACTCTCTTCTCAAGGCTGCTATAAAGATCAATAGAGCAACAGAAATGAAATAGAAAATGTTCTACAAACTGTGTATAAATATGTTTTCTATGTGTGTGTTAATGCCTGAGAAAAGAATATTTTAGGGTCACTGAATCCATTCCTTAGCTCTGCTCTTGAGCATAACTTTCAATTTCTCTTGGCCTCAGTTTCCGCATCTTTAAAATGTGGCCAAGGGGTTCACTGAACCCTAAGTGTCTTTCTAGCTGTAACATTCAGCAGCCTAGTGACTCTTTTCTGACTCCTACCATGCTTTTCACCCAGCCCTCAGTGGCCAGGAAAACCTAGAGATGGGGTTCCTTCACACAGAGTCTTCTATCCTCAACCAAGAGGAGGCTGGAGATTAACTATCAAAGGTGACCCAAGGATATTCAACTGCAAAAAATGGCAGGATTGAGTGCTGAGAGGAATAACAAGTTTCATCCCTCCACAATGTTTTATGAGTGAACGTTATGTGCCGCATAGTGTACTAGAAATGAAACCACGTTTTAGAAACAGTCCAGAGAGGAAGATAAGCTTTAAACAAATGCTTTCCAGGTAATTATTTAATTGGAGTTGTGACATATGCTGGGAAGTAGAGCATGCCTGTTTATCAGGAGATTATAATAATGGTGGAGGTGGCGGGGGACACCTCAGGAGGATTTCCCGAGGAAGCAACATTTCAAACTGGTTCTCAAAGGAACATCTGGAATTGGCAAGGCAGGGAAGTGGTGGAGAACGGGTAGAGAATGTGCTAAGCAGAAGGAACAACCAGTGCAGAGGGCTTTTAAAGAGGAGAGTTCTTGAGGTATTTGAGTGGCTGAAAATAAGCTGATTTGGCTGGAATGCTGATGCAGTGGTGGGAGTGGGGGAGATGCGTGGCAGGACCTGAGCTTTGCGATACAGACAAGGACAGACCATGCATTACCTTACAAGTCAAGATGAGGAATTGGGGCTTTAGCCTCAGAGAATGGCTTAGTTCAAACCACTGGAAGGTTTGAAGCTGGAGGCTGTGTTCCAGGAGACTGACCCACAAGATGATTGTGGAAGCAGCCTGTCTATTAGAGGAACATAAGAGTGGGTGCAGTGAAGAGGCTAATGCAATGATTTAAGCCAAGAGTGGACAGTGGCTGGGCCTGTCTTGGTGACAGAGAACCATGGAAAGAGTTGAGAGATATTAATACTTCAGAGGGGGAACATTCAGGACGTAGTCATTGATTGGGTATGATGGGGGAAAGGCAAGTAATATATACACCATATGTTATAACCCATAGAAGTTACTAGTACCATGAACCCTAATTAGCAGATGAACAAAGGAAGTCTCTAAGAGGCTTGTCCAGATTAAAGAGCTAAAAAGTGGGGTCCCAGAACTTCAACTCTTAAGTCATAATTATTTCAGGTATGTAAAGGCTCTTCATCCCAAGGGCTATCATTACTTCATGAAAAACTCAGTGAAGGTCTGATTTCATGTGTGCTGAATTCCAACCACACTCTGGTGAAGGCCATATGATGAGAAGGGACCCAAGTGAGTGAGTGACATCATGACCCAAATAGAGTTGCTATTCAAACGCGCACCGTGGCCTCCTTACACCATCACCTAATTATAGCTCCCGAGGAAGCGTTGGACAATAATACACTGTGCAGAAGCCAATGGATGGTTGTCAGTGGGCCAGACGGTCCTTTTTATCTGAGCTGATATTCGGAAGATAACGTGTAACCAGCTCAATGAGGTTTTTGTGGTGGGGCTTCTGGATGATTGGGTCATAAATCTTTCAGGTCCAAGAGAAAGGCCTGTCCAGCTTGTGAGTTGAACAGGTTCTTCCCAACTCCGGAACTCGCACAACTGAAGGAATGCCACTTAGAGCCGTCTCTCCTCGCGTCCCAGAGAAAGGAAACAATAGAGGTCACACAGTTCTCATAAATACATGTGCATCTGACACGGAGCAAGTCACTCACTACCACAGCCGCTCTAACGCACTGGCCCAGCATGGGTTGGCCAAGACAAACATTGATTTCTTTCCAAATGTTCTGGTTTTAATGACTGTGGTTAGGTAACTTCCCCCTAAGTCCCATAACTATAAGCAGCAGAGTCTGGAAAGAGTCTCTCCAAGCACAGGGCCATCCTGCCTTAGGACCAGTCTGAGCCCCGGAGCCTCACATGCACAGTGAGGATGGTCCCCACCTTCCAGAGCCCCTGTGAGGGTTCATACCAGCAAGGTGTACCCCCTAGGCTCACTGTGAGGCTTCAACAAATGAGTTCAGCTAATTCCAATAGGGTGGGAATGGAGTACACAAGAAATCCAAACTGGAAGCAAAGTGAATGTAGATTATACAAATAGGACACTGATTTGGCCAGAATGTCTGAGATGAACATTGGAGGGTTGTGGATAAATCTGAGTGACTATTCAACATCACGTGACAACCAATTTCCCAGCTCATAAACCATGCCATGACTAAAAGCTTACTGATCCCACCTGCGCCACTCTCCTTCTCCTGGTGTGACTCACACTCCTGATTCCCCAGGCACTCAAGGCCTTCACTGCCCTTTGATTCTGTGAAAGCAGTATCACTGTGTCAAATGTACACAATAATGTCAGTACTCTTTCCCATCTAGCCTGGATTTTGCCTGCCTTTAACTGATGAATATATATTCCACTTACTGAATTAATCTGTGCAGATACAGCACCAGATGCCGGCTCTACAAACAAGGGAAGGTCTGGTCATTGGCATCGCAGGATCCACATCCCATGGGGAAGAGAGGTCTGTAAGCTCTGGTTAGGACACGATGGAGCAGGAGGTATAAATGCAGGAGAATCCAGCTGTAGAGGGAGAAGACACAGAAGCTACTGCCTCTGCTTCAGAGGAAGGGAATTCAAGAAGTGTCTGCCTTTCTCTCCATTCCACCACCTCAGGAAAACCTGGAAAGGACGACCAAGAAGTTAGCCCGTTAGCCAGCGTCCTGAGAAGTGGGTTTATCTGGGTGGTCGTGAGGAGGAAGAGCTGTGGTAATGGGCACCAGGCGAACCCCACCATGATTTAGTCCCATGAACTCCGTTTGGGAGAGATGGGGAGACGCAGGGGAGAGGCAAAGCTGCCCTCCGCAGGCTGACACAGGCAGCCAGGGCCTGGCCTCTTCTGCTCACCTCACCCCTCCCCAGTGTATCAGTTTCTTACACCCTATCCTTAGTTCCTACCACCCAGAAAGTTTTCCCCAAACGAGCGGACCAGCCATCAGCTCCCCTCCCTTGTGTAACCAAATCTCTTACCCCAAAGATATGCTCAGACTCCCTGGCCTCCACTCAGCCCTCCGGCTTCCAGGGCGGCCAGAACAGCTAGCCAGCCGGCCCAGTGCCCCACCGGTTTCTAATTAAATCAGAACACGTGCTTCTCTAGACACAGAACAATCTCTTGGAGGAGAAACAACAGGTTCCTCTAAGGTTGGCCTTCCAGTCTCACTTAGATGGCTGTTTGTGAAGGAAAGGAAAACAGGCAGGCTTGAAAGGAACAAATAGATATTTTATTGTTTTCTTTTCAAGCTCTACTGCCATCTGATGCTGACTATAAAGAACTTAAATGTGTCTCTGGAATGGCATTCAATACTTAAACAAAAAATCACATTAATGTGTTGGAGCCACAAAACTTAAAAATAAATTTCCTGTTTCCCTTCAGTTATAAAAATTTACCTAATCCTCTCCAGATTGATCAGGGTTAGCACTGTGCTATGGAAATGTACACACTTCTGAAAATAAAAGAGCTTTTCCAATTAAAAGTTAAAATCGACCCAAACACCAAAAAAGCCATGTGTGATAGAACACATCCCTGCTCAATAGGCAGGGTTGCATGGTCCAGCCGGAGGTATTACCTAAAGGCAGGGCTGATAATCCAAGTAGTTAACAGTCAGGGCTCTGGGCAAGGACTTGTCAGCAAATGGATGTGAGCCCTTGTGATGGAGTCAGGGAGATGCAGGTCCCTAATGCCAGATGGAACCTCTTTATAGCCAGAATGTAGGGAAGTGGGCTTGAATGTGCTCTGGGGGGATGTCTCCGCTGGAGGAAAGGGGACCCTGAGGGTGCTCAGGAAAATATTTACCCAGAGAACAGGAAGCTTTCACCAATTTAGCAATTGGTTCAGGTGGACCAGTACGTACCCACTAAATACTAAACATCCTTATTTTGGGCAGCTGCCACAGAAGCTGCCACCTCCTCCTGCTCATCCACCTCCTCCTCCTTCTATGGCCTCCGGCACAGTTGCTGTGACTCCCATCCCCTCTTGTCCTCATTCCTTTCCCAGTTCCTTCTCCTCCTCTCTTCCCCAGTGCTGAAGGGCAGAACCCTTGGCAATGGCTCCCCTCCACTCGGGCCATGAAGAGGCTGGAACAGTCTCTGAGCCCCTCTGAGCTCATTTTGAATCTCAGTTTTTTCTTCAACAAAATTGATATCCCCACCAGCTTTGGGTCATCTTCAGACATGGGATCAAGCCCTGAGCCTTTGGAGTGGGAACACTGACTCCAAGACCCTAGACTACCAGAGAATTAACCCTAGGGAATATCAGATAGTGAGAACTCACACAAAGGAAACCACTTGAATACAAGACCCGGCCTCACCCAACCACCAGTAACATCCTGTGCAGAACACCTCATCTAAACAACAGACAAAACAAAAACACAAACCAAATCACTGGCAGACAGGATTACCACCTCACTTAGCCTTGCCCATCAGAGAAAAAACAAACAAAAACTCAACACAAATCTCACCCTATACAAAGCTTACACAAACCACTGGACCAATCATAAAGTGAAAGTGAAGTCGCTCAGTCGTGTCTGACTCTTTGCGACCCCGTGGACTATAGCCCGCCAGGCTTCTCCATCCATGGGATTCTCCAGGCAAGAATACTGGAGTGGGTTGCCATAGGAGGGCAGAAACCAAAAGGAAAAAAGAATTCAACCTTGAAGCTTGGGAAAAGAAGACCTCAAACACAATAAGTTAAACAAAAAAATAATGAAAAGGCAGAGAAATGCTACACAAATGAAGGAACAAATTAGAAACACGGAAGTCCAAATAAATGAAGAGGAAATAGGCAAACTACCTGAAAAAGAATTCAGAGTAATGATAGTAAAGATAATTAAAAACCTTGAAAACAAAATGGAGAAAATGCAAGAATCAATTAACAAAGACCTTGAAGAATTAAAGAATAAACATACAAAGACAAACAACACAATTACTGAAATTAAAAATACTCTAGAAGGAATCAATAGCAGAATATCTGAAGCAGAAGAATGAATCTGTGAGCTGGAAGATAAAATGGTAGAAATAACTTTTGAAGAACAGAATAAAGTAAAAAGAATGAAAAGAACCAAGGATAGTCTCAGACACCTCTGGGACAATATCAAACGCACCAACATTTGAATTATAGGGGTCCCAGAAGAAGAAGAGAAAAAGAAAGTGTATGAGAAAATTTTTGAAGTGATTATAGTTGAAAATTTCCCCAACATGGAAAAGGAAATAGTCAATCAAGTCCAGAAGGTACAAAGAATCCTATACAAGATAAAACCAAGAAGAAACACACCAAGATACCTACTAATCAAACTAACAAAGACTAAAAACAAAGAAAGAAAGCAGGAAGGGAGAAGCAACAAGTAACATACAAGGGAAACCCCATATGTTTAACAGCTGATCTTTCAGCAGAAACTCTGCAGGCCAGAAGGGAATGGCAGGATATATTTAAAGTACTGAAAGGGAAAAATCTACATCCAAGATTATAGTACCTGGTAAGCATCTCATTCAAAATTGATGGAGAAATAAAAAGATTTTCAGATAAGCAAAAGTTAAGAGAATTCAGTACCACCAAACCAGCTTTACAACAAATGTTAAACAGACTTATATAGTAAAAAAATACTAGAGAAGAAAAAAGATCTACAAAATCAACCCCAAATAATTAAGAAAATGGCAATAGGAACATATATAACAATAATTACTTCAAATGTAAATGGATTAAATGCTCCAACCAAAAGACACAGACTGGCTGAATGGATTAAAAAAAAAAGACCCAAATATATGCTGTCTATAAGAAACCCACTTCAGACCTAAAGATACATATAGACTGAAAGCGAGAGGATAGAAAAATATATTCCCTGCAAATGGGAAGCAAAAGAAAGCTGGAGTAGCAATCCTAATATCAGACAAAATAGACCTTAAAATAAATAAGATTACAAGAGATAGGAAGGACACTGCATAATGATCAAGGGATCAACCCAAGAGGAAGACATAACAATTGTAAATATCTATACATCCAACATAGTAGCATCTCAATACATAAGACAAACACTAATAGACATAAAAGGAGAAATTGACAGTAACACAATAATAGTAGGAGACTTTAACACCCCACATACACCAGTGGTTAGATCATCAAAACAGAAAATTAATAAGGAAACACAAGTCTTAAATGATACATTAGATGAGATGGATCTCATTGATATCTTCAGGACATTCCATCCAAATGCAGAAGAATACACCCTCTTTTCAGGTGCACATGGGACATTCTCCAGGATAGACCACATCTTGGGTCACAAATCAAACCTCAGTAAATTTAAGGAAATTGAAATCTTATCAAGCATCTACTCCAATGACAACACTATGAGACTAGATATCAATTACAAGAAAAAAACTGTAAGAAACATAAACACATGGAGATTAGACAACATGTTTCTAAATAACCAACAGGTTACACAAGAAATCAAAAGGGAAATCAAAAAACTTCTAGAAACAAATGACAATGAAAACACGACAACTCAAAACCTATGGGATGTAGCAAAAGCAGTTCTTAGAGCAAAGCTTATAGCAATACAATCCTACCTCAAGAAACAATAAAAACATTGAATAGACAACATAACTTTAAACTTAAAACAACTGGAAAAAGAACAAAAAAACCCCCCAAAATTAGTAGAAGGAAAGAAACCATAAAGATCTGAGCAGAAACAAATGAAAAAGAAATGAAAGAAACAATAGTAAAGATTAATAAAACTAAAAACTTTTTCTTTGAGAAGATAAACAAAATTGGCAAGCCTTTAGGCAGACTCATCATGAAGAAAAGAGAGAAGAATCAAATCAACAAAATTAGAAATGAAAAAGAAGAGGTTACAACAGACAATGCAGAAATACAAAGGATTGTAAGAGACTTATGAACAACTATATGGCAATAAAATGGATAATCTGGAAGAAAAGGACAGATTCTTAGAAAAGTTCAATCTTCCAAGACTGAACCAGGAAGAAATAGAAATTATGAACAACCTAATTACAAGCACTGAAATTGAAGCTGTGATCAAAAATCTCCCAAAAAACAAAAGTCCAGGATCAGATGGCTTCACAAGAGAATTCTATCAAACATTTAGAGAAGAGCTAATGCCTATCCTTCTAAAACTCTTTCAAAAAATTGCAGAGGAAGGAACACTTCCAAAATCATTCTACAAGGCCACCATCACCCTGATACCAAAACCAGACAAAGACAACACAAAAAAAGACAACTACAGGCCAATATCACTGATGAACATAGATACAAAAATCCTCAACAAAATTTAAGCAAACAGAATTTAGCAACACATCAAAAAGTTCAGATACCATGATCAAGTTGGGTTCATTCCAGGGATGCAAGTATTCTTCAATATACGCAAATCAATCAATGTGATATACCATATTAACAAATTGCATGATAAAAACCATATGATAATCTCAATAGATGCAGGAAAAACCTTTGACAAAATTCAGCACACATTTATGATTTAAAGTCTTAAAAAAATGGGCATAGAAGCAACCTACCTCAACATAGTAAAGGCCAAATATGATAAGCCTACAGTAAACATTATTCTCAATGGTGAAAAACTGAAAGAATTCCCCCTAAGATTAGGAACAAGACAAGGATGTCCACTTTCACCACTGTTATTCAACATAGTTCTGGAAGTCCTAGCTACAGCAATCAGAGAAGAAAAATAAATAAAAGGAATCCAGATTGGAAAATAAGAAGTAAAGCTATCACTGTTTGCAGATGATATGAAACTGTACATAGAAAACCCTAAAGATAGTATCAGAAAATTACTAGAGTTAATCCATGAATTTAGCAAAGTTGCAGGATACAAAATCAATACACAGAAATCACTTGCATTTCTATATATTAACAATGAAAGATCAGAAAGAGAAATTAAGGAATCAATCCCATTCATCATGCAACAAAAAGAATTAGGAATATTCTTTTTGAATATTTAGGAATAAACTTACCTAAGGAGACAAAAGAACTGTACACAGAAAATTATAAGACACTAATGAAAGAAATCAAAGACAACATAATCAGATGGAGAGATACTCCATGTTCCTGGGTAGGAAGAATCAATATTGTGAAAATGATGATACTACCAAATGCAATCTACAGATTCAATGTGATCCCTATCAAATTACCAGTGGAATTTTTCACAGAACTAAACAAAAAATTTCACAGTTCATATGGAAACACAAACCCTGAATAGTGAAAGCAGTCTTGAGAAAGAAGAATGCAGGTGGAGGAATCAATCTTCCCAACTTCAGATTATACTACAAAGCTACAGTCATCAAGACAGTATGGTACTGGCACAAAAACAGAAATACAGATTAATGGAATGAGCTAGAAAGCCCAGATATAAACCCAGGCACCTATGGGTACCTTATTTTTGATAAAGGAGGTGAGAATATACAATGGGGCAAAGACAGCCTCTTCAATAAACAGTGCTGGGAAAACTGGACAGCTACATGTAAAAGAATGAAATTAGAACACTTCCTAACATCATACTGAAAGATAAACTCAAAATGGATTAAAGACCTAAATGTAAGATCAGAAACTATAAAACTCTTAGAGGAAAACATAGGCAGAACACTTGATGACATAAATCAAAGCAAGATCCTCTTTGACCCACCTCTTAGAGGTGAAAAGACAACCCTCAGAATGGGAGAAAATAATAGCAAATGAAACAACTGACAAAGGATTAATTTCCAAAATATACAAGCAGCTCATACAACTCAATACCAGAAAAACAAGCAACCCAATCAAAAAGTGGGGAAAAAACCTAAACAGACATTTCTTCAAAGAATACATACAGATAGCCAACACATGAAAAGATGCTCATCATCACTCATTATTACAGAAATGCAAATCAAAACTACAATGAGATATCACCTCATACCTGTCAGAATGGCCATCATCAAAAAAATCTACAAACAATAAAGTCTGGAGAGGGTGTGGAGAAGAGAACGCTCTTGCACTGTTGGTGGGAATGTAAATTGATACAGCCACTATGGAAGACAGTATGAAGATTCCTTAAAAAAACTCCTAGGCATATACCTTGAGGAAATCAAAATTGAAAAAGACACATGTATCCCATTGCTCATTCATTGCAGCACTATTTACGATAGCTAGAATAGGGAAGCTGGAGAAGGCAATGGCACCCCACTCCAGTACTCTTGCCTGGAAAATCCCATGGGCGGAGGAGCCTGGTAGGCTGCAGTCTGTGGGGTCGCTAAGAGTCAGACATGACTGAGCGACTTCACTTTCATTTTTCACTTTCATGCATTGGAGAAGGAAATGGCAACCCACTCCAGGGTTCTTGCCTGGAGAATCCCAGGGACGGGGGAGCCTGGTGGGCTGCCGTCTATGGGGTCGCACAGAGTCGGACATGACTGAAGCGACTTAGCAGCAGCAGCAGCAGCAGCAGAATAGGGAAACAACCTGTATGTCCATCGACAAATGAATGGATAAAGAAGTTGTGGTACATATACACAATGGAATATTCAGTTCAGTTCAGTCACTCAGTGATGTCCAACTCTTTGCAACCCCATGGACTGCAGCACACCAGGCTTCCCTGTTCATCACCAACTCCTGCAGCTTACTCAAACTCATGTCCATTGAGTCAGTGATGCCTTCCAACCATCTCATCCTCTGTTGTCCCCTCTCCTCCCGCCTTCAGTCTTTCCCAGCAAAGGGGTCTTTTCCAATGAGTCAGTTCTTTGCATGAGGTGGCCAAAGTATTGGAGCTTCAGCTTTAGTATCAGTCCTTCCAATGAATATTCAGGATTTATTTCCTTCAGGATTGACTGGTTCGATTGTCTTGCAGACCGAGGGTCCCTTGAGAGTTCTCCAACACCACAGTTCAAAACCATCAATTCTTTGGCACTCAGCTTTCTTTATAGTCCAACTCTCACATCCATACATGACTACTGGAAAAACCAGAGCTTTGACTAGATGGACCTTTGTTGGTAAAGTAATGTCTCTGCTTTTTAATATGCTATCTAGGTTGACCATAACTTTTCTTCCAAGGAGCAAGCGTCTTTTCATTTCATTGCTGAAGTCACCATCTGCAGTGATTTTGGAGCCACCAAAAATAAAGTCTCTTAACTGTTTCCATTGTTTCCCCATCTATTTGCCATATATCTTAGTTTTCTCAATGAACTATTACTCAGCCATAAAAAGGAAAGCATTTGAGTGAGTTCTAATGAAGTGGATGAACATAGAACTTATTATACAGAGTGAAGTAAGTCAGAAAGAGAAAAATAAATATTGTATTCTAATGCATATATACGGAATCTAGAAAAATGGTACTGAAGAATTTATTTACTGGACAGCAATGAAGAAACAGACATAGAGAGACTTATGGACATGGGGAGAAGGGAGGAGAGGGTGAGATGTATGGAAAGAATAACATGGAAACTTACATTACCATACATAAAATAGATAGCTAACAGGAATTTGCTCTATGGCTCAGAAAACTCAAACAGGGGTTCTGTATCAACCTAGAGGGGTGGGATGGGGAGGCGGATGGGAGGGAGGTTCAAACAGGAGGGGATATTTGTATAGTTATGGCAGATTCATGTTGAGGTTTGACCAAAAACAACAAAATTCTGTACAGCAATTATCCTTCAATAAAAAAATCTTTAAAAAAAAGGAAATGCAAATTAAAAATGAAAAATTATCTGTATTTTGTTTTGGCAAGTAACACACATAAAAAAATAATACCATGTTCTTGTGAGTAATAAAATCCTGCATATTGAGAGTGTAGCTCAGTGTCCCTCACACACACCACAAATAATAGTGCCGTGTAAACCAAACCAAAGAGGTTGGTAAGCAATGATTTTATAACTCCTGGTGGACAGCAATCATGAGGGTCAGGGCCACCTGGATCCATGGTATCCACTCAGGATGAACCTACCAAATTGTTCCAAAAGCCAGTATCTCTCACCATCTCCAAAGCCCTGTCCTGATTCAGGCCACTCCATGTTTTTCCTCGTCATTTTAAACTTCTTTTCAGTAACTCTCCGGGTTAAGGTAATAGTGGCAACACCTATACCCAATAGTCATTGCTGATAGCCACTTAACACTCCATGGATTGAATATGGAAAGGCAGGAGGGCCTTCCAGGAAGACCACCAGCCTAGTGATTGGATCAACTTCCAGTTCCAGGTCTAGTTCTATGAGAACTTGGGCAGACGAGAGACTGAAGAAATTCAAGAGATCCCATGACCACACACCACACACCCTGTCTCCTTGGTGAGGTCAATCAACCATGCAGACTCTCCAGCACTCAGTTGAAAAAGCAGGACCCCAACCTTAAGTTCTGCTCTTAAGGTAATGGAACACTGGATACCGCTGTGGCCTCCAGAAGACATCTCTGTGACTCAACATCTTCATGAGTGGACTAGGTCACTGTGAAGTTTTAGTGAGTTTATTGTGAAAAACAAAAGAAAAAGTGAAAGCTATTATTACATTCTATCATTGGAAAAGACTCTGATGCTGGGAGGGATTAGCGGCAGGAGGAGAAGGGGATGACAGAGGATGAGATGGCTGGATGGCATCATGGGCTCACTGGACGTGAGTTTTAGTGAACTCCGGGAATTGGTGATGGACAGGGAGGCCTGGCATGCTGTGATACATGGGGTCGCAAAGAGTCGGACACGATTGAGCGACTGAACTGAACTGAACTGAACTGATCTAGATTTAATGTAAAAGATTTTTATCAACATTATTGTTATACAGTATGCTTTTAATCAACATTACTGTCATACAGTAGCTTTCCTCTTAAGAACTCCAAATAAGGGGTGCTTCTGTATGATATCACACCAGATGCTCAACACTGAAATCAGATTGATTATATTCTTTGCAGCCAAAGATGGAGAAGCTCTATACAGTCAGCAAAAACAAGACCAGGAGCTGACTGTGGCTCAGATCATGAACTCCTTATTACCAAATTCAGACTTAAATTGAAGAAAGTAGGGAAAACCACTAGACCATTCAGGTATGACCTCAATCAAATCCTTATGATTATACAGTGGAAGTGAGAAATAGATTTAAGGGCCTAGATCTGATAGACAGAGTGCCTGATGAACTATGGAATGAGGTTCATGACATTGTACAGGAGACAGGGATCAAGACCATCCCCATGGAAAAGAAATGCAAAAAAGCCATATGGCTGTCTGGGGAGGCCTTACAAATAGCTGTGAAAAGAAGAGAAGTGAAAAGCAAAGGAGAAAAGGAAAGATACAAGCATCTGAATGCAGAGTTCCAAAGAATAGCAAGAAGAGATGAGAAAGCCTTCCTCAGCGATCAATGCAAAGAAATAGAGGAAAACGACAGAATGGGAAAGACTAGAGATCTCTTCAAGAAAATTAGCGAACATTTCATGCAAAGATGGGCTCAATAAAGGACAGAAATGATATGGACCTAACAGAAGCAGAAGATATTAAGAAGAGGTGGCAAGAATACACAGAGGAACTGTACAAAAAAGATCTTCATGACCCAGATAATCACGATGGTGTGATCACTGACCTAGAGCCAGACATCCTGGAATGTGAAGTCAAGTGGGCCTTAGAAATCATCACTATGAACAAAGCTAGTGGGAGTGATGGAATTCCAGTTGAGCTATTTCAAATCCTAAAAGATGATGCTGTGAAAGTCCTGCACTCAATATGCCAGCAAATTTGGAAAACTCAGCAGGGGCCACAGGACTGGAAAATGTCAGTTTTCATTCCAGTCCCAAAGAAAGGCAATGCCAAAGAATGCTCAAACTACCGCACAATTGCACTCATCTCACATGCTAGTAAAGTAATGCTCAAAATTCTCCAAGCCAGGCTTCAGCAGTACATGAACTGTGGACTTCCTGATGTTCAAGCTGGTTTTAGAAAAGGCAGAGGAACCAGAGATCAAATTGCCAACATCCGCTGGATCATGGAAAAAGCAAGAGAGTTCCAGAAAAACATCTAATTCTGCTTTATTGACTATGCCAAAGCCTTTGACTGTGTGGATCACAATAAACTGTGGAAAATTCTGAAAGAGATGGGAATACCAGACCACCTAATCTGCCTCTTGAGAAATCTATGCAGGTCAGGAAGCAACAGTTAGAACTGGACATGGAACAACAGACTGGTTCCAAATAGGAAAAGGAGTACATCAAGGCTGTATATTGTCACCCTGCTTATTTAACTTATATGCAGAGTACATCATGAGAAACGCTGGACTGGAAGAAACACAAGCTGGAATCAAGATTGCCAGGAGAAATATCAATAACCTCAGATATGCAGATGACACCACCCTTATGGCAGAAAGTGAAGAGGAACTCAAAAGCCTCTTGATGAAAGTGAAAGTGGAGAGTGAAAAAGTTGGCTTAAAGCTCAACATTCAGAAAACGAAGATCATGGCATCCGGTCCCATCACTTCATGGGAAATAGATGGGAAAACAGTGGAAACACTGTCAGATTTTATTTTGGGGGGCTCCAAAATCACTGCAGATGGTAACTGCAGCCATGGAATTAAAAGACGCTTACTCCTTGGAAGGAAAGTTATGACCAACCTAGAAAGAATATTGAAAAGCAGAGACATTACTTTGCCAACAAAGTCCGTCTAGTCAAGGCTATGGTTTTTCCAGTGGTCATGTATGGATGTGAGAGTTGGACTGTAAAGAAGGCTGAGTGCTGAAGAATTGATGTTTTTGAACTGTGGTGTTGGAGAAGACTCTTGAGAGTCCCTTGGACTGCAAGGAGATCCAACCAGTCCATTCTGAAGGAGATCAGCCCTGGGATTTCTTTGGAAGGAATGATGCTAAAGCTGAAACTCCAGTACTTTGGCCACCTCATGCGAAGAGTTGACTCATTGGAAAAGACTCTGATTTGGGAGGGATTGGGGGCATGAGGAGAAGGGGACGACAGAGGATGAGATGGCTGGATGGCATCACTGACTGATGGACGTGAGTCTGAGTGAACTCTGGGAGTTGGTGATGGACAGGGAGGCCTGGCATGCTGCGATTCATGGGGTCGCAAAGAGTCGGACAGACTGAGCAACTGAACTGAACTGACTGATACATGGAATCTAAAAAACAAAACAGTCTAGTGAATACAACAAAAAAGAAACAGATTCACAAATAAAGAGAACAAACTAGTGGTAACCAGTGGGGAGAGAGAAGGGGGGGCAAGATGGGGTAGGGGATTAAGAGACACAAACCTTTATGTATAAAGTAAACAAGCTACCAGGATATATTATACAACACAGGAAATATACTCAGTGTTTTGTAGTGACTATAAATGGAATATCAGTGCCAGTCCAGGTGCTCACTCATGTCCGACTCTTTGTGACCCCATGGATTGCAGCACGCCAGACCTCCCTGTCCATAACCATCTCCCGGAGTTTACTCAAACTTATGTCTATGGAGTCAATGATGCCATCCAACCATCTCATCCTCTGTTGTCTCCTTCTCCTCTCACCTTCAATCTTTCCCGGCATCAGGGTGTTTTCAAGTGAGTCAGCTCTTCACATCAGGTGGCCAAATTATTGGAGTTTCAGCTTCAACATCAGCCCTTTCAATAAACATTCAGAACTGATTTCCTTTAGGATGGACTGGTTGGATCTCCTTGCAGTCCAAGGGACTCTCAAGAGTCTTCTCCAACACCACAGTTCAAAAGCCTCAATTCTTTGGTGCTCAGCTTTAAAAATTGTGAATCACTATGTTGTAACTTACAACTTACACCTGTAACTTACATAATATTGAACATCAACTATATCTCAATTTTAAATAATGAAAAAAGCATGAGCTGCTTCATGTTGTAGGCAGAAAAATAGAAGATCAAGAGGTTGCAATGGGGCCAAGACCAAAACACTCTTGGGGGCTTCTCAGATCAGGCACATTCTCTCATCTCAGCCATGTTGCTGTGTCAAGGGCTTCACTGCTCCTGAGGCACCAAGTCTCCCAGATTTACTCAAGCTCAGAATCAGAAGGAATGTGAAGTGCTTCATGGAACAGAGTCACTCAGGACACTGGTTACAAATGCAGACTCCTGGGCCCAGCCCGGAGAACATATTGAATCTGAGTGACTGGGGGTTGGGCCCAGGATTTGGTATTTAAAACAAATGTCCCCACCTGACTCTTATGCAGTCTAGTGCTTTAGAATCAGTTTCTGTAGATACTGGATCACCCTTTCACGGCGAGACCACACACCAGAAGGCTGAATCCATAGTGTGTCGCAACCCAGAGAACCTCTCTCCGGGCAACATTCTTTCAGCAGCTTGTAAGACACCACAAGCTGTCCAAGTGGACAGCATGGAGAAGGATAGCCCTGATGGCATTTGGATTTTAGAGCAGGGAAGAGTCCAAACCCCATTTCCCAAAGAATGGTTGCTTCAACAAAGGGCTGAGCGAGAAGTTAGCAATGCAGCAACGGCCACAATTATGTTCCAGCCAGAGAGATGCTGCCCAAGCATATGACATACACCCCAGTCATGGGTTTGACTTTTGCGGGATCTCTGATCTGGCATTTTCTAAGACCAGATCACTTTCCCTGTATCTGAGGGGTAACAGGATACTTATAAACAAAGCCCATAAAATGCCGCCCTAGGGGGATAGAAACTCTTGATCCCGGGTCAGCTTAGCCACACCTGCTGGTTTAAGTCTAGTTTAAGTCCCTGTCCCTTGGTTTCTTTAGGAGTGAAACAGAAACTCTCTCGAGGGCTTCCTCTAAGGGACACAGCCAGGAGAAAGAGGCAGGGTTTGCAGAAAGCTGAATGGAGCACAGAAGAAATCTGAGCCCACCCTCAGATGCCCACATGTGAACAGGCTCTGGGATTTAGGTGCCTCCCTTGTCTGCATGCAGGAGACGAAGGAGATATGGGTTCGATCTCTGGGTCAGGAAGATCCCCTGGGGGAGGGCATGGCAACCCACTCCAGTATTCTTGCCTGAAGAATCCCATGGACAGAGGAGCCTGGTGGGGTGCAGTCCATGGGGTCACACAGAGTTGGATATGACTGAAGCCACTGAGCACACGCATTTAACTTGTCTGAATAGCAAATGGATTCACCTGCTGTGGCTCGGACTCCAAGCAGCACATCCAGAGAAAAGACCAGAGGGAAGCCAGATGCCCTTTCTAGTCCTGCACAAGGCCGTCCTGCTCCCCTCCTGCAGCAGACGTGACTCTGCAGCCCTGCTCCCCACGTGGCCCCTCTGGCCCACAGGGGATCCCTGCAGCACCGCTGGAATCACTGGCACTCCGCACGCTGTCCCCAGGCAACCAGCCAGCCTGCCCCTTCTTCCCACCTTTGCTATTTCCCGCTCAGGTGGTCCTGGGTTGTTTCTTCATTTCTTCTTTACTCCCTTCAAAGCAGCCTTGAAATTCTTGGTGTCTTAAATGAAGGGGAGATAAAAAAAGAGATCGGGAAGATTCAAAAGAGACCTAAACTCAAAGTCCTCGGAATCTAAACTCTTTAGTGAAGCCTCTAAGTATTTGGAGTCTCTGATGTCTATTCCTTAAAGGACAATCTAAAATCTGAGTAGCAATCTCAGATTAATGAAAACACTCCAATATGACTAATTATGGCTGAGAAGGTTAGCAAGGTAAAATGGGGAGACTGATTCCAATTTCTCTGGATTGCAAACCAAGGCAAACCAAGGTGAGAAGATTGGTCTAGAATTGATGCAGAATTAATTTCGGTTAGGTTAAGCGTCTGTCTGCAATGCAGGAGACCCGGATTCGATCCCTGGGTTGGGAAGATCCCCTGGAGAAGGAAATGGCAGCCCACTCCAGTATTCTTGCCTGGAAAATTCCATGGACGGCAGAGCCTGGTAGGCTACTGTCCATGGGGTTGCAGAGTCAGACACAACTGAGCGAAGGGAAGAAGAAGATGTTATGATGGAGTGATTTATGGGCTTCCCAGGTGGAACTAGTGGTAAGGAATCTGCCTGCCAATGCAGGAAATGTAAGAGACACGGTTCGATCCCTGTGTCAGAAAGATCCCCTGGAGAAGGAAGTGGCAACCCACTGCAGTATTCTTGCCTGGAGAATCCCCTGGACAGAAGACCTTGTCAGGCTATGGTCCATGGGTTTGCAAAGAGTAGGACACGACTGAAATGACTCAGCATGCATGCATGCAGAGTGATGTATGCAGTATGGATGTGAGAGTTGGACTGTAAAGAAGGCCGAGCACCGAAGAATTGATGCTTTTGAACTGTGGTGTTGGAGAAGACTCTTGAGAGTCCCTTGGACTGCAAGGAGATCCAACCAGTCCATTCTGAAGGAGATCAGCCCTGGGATTTCTTTGGAAGGACTGATGCTAAAGCTGAAACTCTAGTACTTTGGCCACCTCATGTGAAGAGTTGACTCATTGGAAAAGACTCTGATGCTGGGAGGGATTGGGGGCAGGAGGAGAAGGGGACGACAGAGGATGAGATGGCTGGATGGCATCACTGACTCAATGGACATGAGTCTGAGTGAACTCTGGGAGTTGGTGATGGACAGGGAGGCCTGGCGTGCTGCGATTCATGGGGTCGCAAAGAGTTGGACACAACTGAGCGACTGAACTGAACTGAACTGAACTGGTATTTCTGGCCATACTGGCACAACCATAGAAACAGTTACGTACTGAGCATCGTCTGGGCCATTGGTTAAGTCTTGTTCTTCCATTGATTGTCTAGTTGAATCCTGAAAACAATTCCATGAGCTAAGTATTAATTTCTCAGATTTATGGTTAGGGGCATTGAGGCTCAAAGAAGTGAAATAATTTGCCCAAGGTCACAAGACATGGCCAAGCTGGGACTCTAGGCTTGGTCCATCCCATTCTAATCAGTGATCTCTGGGAAGAGAGGAGTTGAAGGAACACTGAGCTGCTATCAAAGATTTTTGTTATGGTCCCAGCTCCAGCATTAACTGGCAGTGTGTCTTGACACAACTAGCTGATTCTCAGAGTTCCCCCCTCCTCATCTGTAAGATACATGGCTCACGGTAGATCACCTTTAATATCCTTTCTAAGTCTGCCAGCTTCTAATTGTAGCTTTGCTGTATCACATTAGCAGCCTTCTACCACTCTGTCTGAATTTTAGGATACACAGTAGGTCATAACTATAACTTACTGAATGCTCAGTCCTTGATCTCTGCCTCCCAATGACAGCATTGTTCTTATGGGCAAAACACTATCTGTCTGCTTTGCCACAGCCCATGCTATGATGCACTTCCCAAGGCATATGGAATGAGGGACTGCTTGTCAGAATCTCCAGAGATAAAAGCAATAACATTTGCTTGTTGTGCTATTCTGTCTTCTCATTATTTACAATCCTTTGATCTTCAGTAAAGGGGAAAACCTGAAAGCTGACTACACATAAATTATAAGAATAATGTTGATTTTTGTTGACTGTTGGTAATGACAAAGACCCTAGAAGATGCAAGCAAACCCAGGCACGGATAGGTTAGGACCACACATCTGGCCCCAAGTAAATTCATGAATATCATCTCCAGGCTGCGCATTGTCTGGTGAAAGAGTCACCATGCATGACACTTTGAGGGTTCAGTCAACCTTGGAGCCAGATGAAATAAAGAACATGGTCATGGAGGCAGATCAACAGAAGAAAGCTTTGGGTTATGGTCTAGTTTCCAACTTCAGGGAGGGCCATAATTGTTGGCGGGCACTGAGCAGGTGGGGATTGGACTTCAAAACTAGGGCTCCACATTTTTGAGGTGAAGAGACAGATTTGCCACCTGTTCTTCAGGACTTGCATGTTGCAGATCAAATACACATAGGCCACGATACAGCATTTCCAAGAAATATCCTGAACCGGAATTTCTGAAGAGTCTGCCTGCTCCTGCTAGAATGCTGCTTCAAAGAGAGAAAGTAGTAAGAACACTTGTGTAGCATCTCATTGTTTGCAAAGTGCTGGCACACTTTGGCTCTCATAACAGCCCTGAGAGTCACTGAGGCTCCAAAGAGCTTATGAAACTGGCTCAGTCTGGGATCTGAACCCAGTTCCCCTGACTCCAGAGCTTTTCTCTATGCTATGTATCTCTGAATGACATTTTTCCCAATGGAAAAATACTTTATTATTTTTAAAAACAAAATAAGGAGAAGAAAAAAGTCTATGTACATTGGAGGCAAAATTGCTGCCGGCCATTTGTCACGGTTAACTTGCTATTTTTCATAAACAAGAGGCAGTTGGGCCCAAGGAAAAGGCCACATGACACCCAACCAAATGAACACGATATTTTTTAAAGATTTGGAGAATGAAGGACAAATAAGAAATAAAGCACTATCAAAATAGCCTATGAGAAATGCAAAAGATAACTTTCCCATTTTTCTAAATTTGGATGGTATTTGGATGCTGTTATCACCAACACCATGAAGGTCATCGATTGAGTTGAAGATGGTCAACAGTGAGGCCACCAGGAAGTATATCAGGGTCCCTGCTGACTCCGTGAGAAGCAGAATCAAACAGGACCAGAGCCTCCTAAGACAACCTTAGCCAAATTTTGGGAAACTTTGTCAACTTTCACATTAGATGACAACTTCTCAAACCTACAGAATCAAATTCTCCTTGATTATGGGGGAATTATAATAATAGATTAGAATAGCTTTGGGCTTGTTTCCTAAAAATGTGCCCTTTGTGAATACACAGGTTTCCCTGATAGCTCAGTTGGTAAAGAATCCACCTGCAATGCAGGAGACCCTGGTTCAGTTCCTGGGTCGAGAAGATCTGCTGGAGAAAGGATAGGCTACCCACTCCAATATTCTTTGGCTTCCCTTGTGGCTCAGCTGGTAAAGAATCCACCTGTAATGAGGGAGACCTAGGTTCGATCCCTGGGTTGGGAAGATCTCCAGGAGAAGGGGAAGGCTACCCACTTCAGTGTTCTGGCCTGGAGAACTCCATGGACTGTGCAGTCCCTGGGGTTGCAAAGAGTCAGACACGACTGACTAGGCTTACCTCGTGGTTGAAATAGTAAAGAATTTGCCTGTAATGCCAAAGACCTGGGTTCAATCCCTGGGTTGGGAAGATTCCCTGGAGAAGGAAATGGCAACCCACTCCAGTACTCTTGCCTGGGGAATCCCATGGACTGAGGAGCCTGGAGGGCTACAGTCCATGGGGTCACAGTGAGTTGGACATGACGGAGTGACTAACACTTGCGTGTATACTCAGTGAGATATTACTAACACATAAACACAAGAGCCAACAACTACATTAGCATTTTATGGTTCATAAAGCCCCTTTCCCCCATTTGAACCATAAAACACCATCTGGATACAGACTGGGTGATTAACATCAACCCCATTCCACTGATGAAGAATGGAGGCTCACAGTTTATTTGATTTTCCTAAACTCACAACATTACTACATAGCAAAGGAGAAACATGAACCCCAAACTTCTGACTTCATATTTCATGCAAACTTCTAAGATACCAGCCATACCACTCATTAAGACTGTTTGATTAATGGAGCAAATTTTCTTCCATCACATGTTTATCTTCTGCCATGACTGATCAGCCCCAGAGATCAGAGGAGCAGCACCAGACATCTGGTCACATCAGCTCCGTCGGGCAGATCTGGGGAGAGTCCAGTCATCAGCCACCCACGCTTCTAAGTACCTTGTAAACAGCAAAACCATCATCTGTTATTCAGCCATTGGCGTCTCAGAATACAAAAGGCTGTGAGGCAGACTTACTCACAGGCCTAGAGCCTCATAGATACCTTAGATTAGGAAGCTACAATGCTGGACACCTGTCTGTGCCAAGGAGCCAAGTGCGGAAGCCACAGCAGCTCAGGGAAACCCTGCCAGCAAGGCTGATTACGGGGAAAATGAAGGAGCAGCCACTCGGCTAACTCAAGAGAACTGAAGAATATTAAAATTACTCCCTTTAGCTAAAATCTCTGGGCTTGTCCCAAGTAGTCCCTACAGTCTTTCCATCCTAGGGAATAAAATCTGTCCGTCCCCACCAAGAAGAGACAAGACCTCATTGCTTTAAGACAAATTCTTCATGAGCTCACCCTAGATACTCAAAATGTAAGCTGAATTAGCAGCATTAGAAATTGTATCAGTTGTCTATTGTTCTGTAACAAATTACCCCCAAAGTTAGTGGCTTAAAACAACAACCATAGTAAGTCATGTCCATGCTGACTGTTGGAGCCTTGCAGGGGCCAGGGGTGTGGTGGGAAGGTAGGAAAACAGAGTTCTAAACTTTGATGTTGGACCTTGCAAGTCTGTGAGTTTTTTCTCTTTCTGGGCCCTTAACGAATTGGGAAATGCAGGCTTGAAAAGTCCCACCTTACACCAAGTGTACCTTCATGTCTCTTTATTAGGTATATTCATTTCCTGGGGCTGCCTTAGCGAATTAACACAAACTAGATGGCTTAAAACAGAGATTTAGTCTCTCACAGTTCTGGAGGCCAGAAGTCTGAAATCCAGGTGCCCTCAGGGTCATGATCCCTCTGAAGGCTCTGGGGCGGGATCCTTCCTTGCCTCTTCTTAGTCTCATGGTTGCCATGATCCTTGAAGTTCCTTGACTTGGCCGCCTCACTCCATCTTCACATAGTCTTTCCTGCCTCTATCTTCATGTGGTCTTTTCCCTCTGTGTGTGTGTCTCTCTGGGTCTTCCCATGACCTTCTTAGAAGAACACCAGCCATTGGATTTAGGGCCCACCCTAATTCACTGTGACTTCATCCTAACTAACTGCATCTACAAAGACCCTGTTTCCAAATCAGGTAACATTCTGAGGTTCTGGGTGTGCATGAATTGGCAGCGGGGGTGGGCGACACAATTCAACTCAGTAATTAGATTATTTCTCAGAATCATCTTTGGCTCCTCCAACTGGGTATCCACTGATAAGATAATTTACTCATAGGAAAAAAATGAGTCATTCTTTTGACACCCTAAAATTCCATTTTAGTAACCAATTGTAAGAAAAGAATCCTATGTATATAAAGAAACTCTAGGCATAGATCTGAAGACAAAGAACCATTGCTCATATACCAATTTTGAAAACAATAGAAGACACATCTATATAATGGATGACTAAGTAGCCCCTAGGGCTTCCCTGGTGAGTCAGTGGTAAAGTGCCAAGTAGAAGATGCAGGTTCAACCCCTGGGTCAGAAAGATCCCCGAAGAAGGACATGACAACCCACTCAGTATTCTTGCCTGGGAAATCCCATGGACAGAGGAGCCTGGCAGGCTACAGTCCTTGGGGTCACAAAGCATCAGACATAACTTAGTGACTAAACAAAAACAAAGTTGCCTCTAAAATCATACATAAGGTTTGAAATAGTGTGGAAAATTTACATTTATTCTGAAAGTGAAAATATACCATATTTTAATTAATATTATTAAAATTATGTTTTCAGTAAAAGAGAAAATAAATCTCAAAATTTTAGATACAAGAAAAAATTGGAAAGTAATTCATCAAAATATTAGCAGTATTTGTATTTGAATGGTTGAATAATTTCTTTTTCTCTTTTAGGTTGTTCAAATTATATATTTTAGTGAAGCAAGCCCACAACTTAAAATGATAAAAAAAAATCATTCATTTTCCTCATTTGTCTACATTTTAGGCAGGGCTCAGTAGAGGTTGGGCTTCCCTGATAGTTTAGTTGGTAAAAAAATCTACCTGCAATACAGGAGACCCCAGTATCCTGTACAGTATCCTGTATCCGGGAAGATCTGCTGGAGAAGGGATAAGCTACCCACTCCAGTATTCTTGGGCTTCCCTTGTGGCTCAGCTAGGAAAGACTATGCCTGCAATGAGGGAGACCTGGGTTCAATCCCTGGGTTGGGGAGAATGCCTGGAGAAGGGAAAGGCTACCCATTCCAGTATTCTGGCCTGGAGGATTCCATGGACTGTATAGTCCACGGGGTCGCAAAAAGACATGACTGAGCTACTTTCACAGAAGAGGTCGGCTCATCTCTGCATCAGCAGCAGATGTGATCTGACTGGGACTGAGGGATCTGCTTTTTAAGACAGCATGTAACATGATGGTCCTGGCTGTCAGCTGGGTGCTCATTTGGGATTCTCTGCCAGAGGCCTCGGTTCTCCACGTGGGCCTCTCCGTGGGACTACTTGGGCACCCTAACAGCATGGCAGCCAGCTTTCAAGAACAGGTGTTCCAAGAAAAAGGAAGGAGAAATGGTAAGTTTCTGAATGCCTGGCCCTGGCAACTGGCACAGCACCACTTCTGCCACGTTCTCCTGGTGATGCCACCATGGAGCCCGCTCAGATTTAGGGGAGGGGATTCTTCTTGATGGGAGGAATGTTGAAGAACCTGTGGCCATCTTTTATCACCATTACAAGTCAATTTTGACCCCTAATATAAACTCTCTGAAAATTCAGAAAACTACTTAGAACAGCAAACTTCTCTTCTCCTTGCCCTCAGAGTATCTTCTCTACCTACAAACCTCTAGACACACACACACACAGTCTCATCTTTAGGCACTTTGCTCCTGACCTGGTCTTCTCTCAGTTCTTCTGTGAGGATATTAAGTAAAAATTTGTCTACTTGTTCTAGTGCCTTGTGGGGTGTCCCATTCCAGACAGATACTTTTCAAAGGTGTCTGTTAACAACCCTCTCTTTCCTGATCTCCTCCCACACAAGAAGACTGACAAATAGATGAGGCATTATCACCTCTAAAGGCCTCCTGAGCAGGCAAAGGAGATCAGCCCTGGGTGTTCTTTGGAAGGAATGATGCTAACGCTGAAACTCCAGTACTTTGGCCACCTCATGCAAAGAGTTGACTCATTGGAAAAGACTCTGATGCTGGGAGGGATTGGGGGCAGGAGGAAAAGGGGACGACAGAGGATGAGATGGCTGGATGGCATCACCGACTCAATGGACGTGAGTTTGAGTGAACTCTGGGAGTTGGTGATGGACAGGGAGGCCTGGTGTGCTGTGATTCATGGGGTCACAAAGAGTTGGACACGACTGAGCGACTGAAATGACTGACTGAAGCAGGCACCTGGTTGCCCTCCCTTCCTCCCACCACATCTGACTCGGGTTATCAAACAGAGAAGGGCTCACAATTGCCTGATATAGTCATGTTGACTCTTAAAATCTTCCCCAAATTGGCCCAAGTCTCATGTGTTCTTCAATAACATAAAGAAATGCTCACCTTTGAATGCTACCTGCATGCTAATCATGAAGCTGAACTCTTTAGGCTTTCAGTGGGACAGAGGCTAACAATCTTTCAAAGCATAAATATAGGCTCTGACTCCAAAGCAGTACGGTATTTTAAAATATTTATGTATTTATTTGGCTGCAGAGGTCTTAGTTGCCACATGCAGGATTTTAGGTTGTGGCATGTGGGATCTAGTCCCCTGACCAGGGATTAAACCCAGGCCCCTGCGTTGGGAGCAGAGTCTTAGCCACTAGACCACCAGGGAAGTCCCTAAAGCAGTAATATTAACTGCCTAAGATTAAGAACAGTGTGTTAGAGTTTTTCATTTAACAGTCTGGTGTTTTGTGCATGTTTGAACGTAATTGAGGGTTATGTTCTGGTTTTCAAGTCTGAATGGCCCAGTTCTACATGGTCCTTTTGGGAGATGAAAGAGCTACTAGCAACACCTAATATCCCTGAATTTTAATTAATGTTAGAGATCCTCTCTACAGAAAAATGTGCATGAGCAAATGCAATATATGCTATGCTCTTTGAGGAGGCTCACAGACACCCATGGGTGAAGACTCCATGCTGTCGGCATCTCAGATCTTTGGTGACTCAGGACAAGTCAGTGCCTGGGAATGTCATGGTGGCTTAGATCTGCTGGGGCCACCCCAGTAACAGCACTGACACCTGTTTACACTCTTGCTTCTTCCTCAAGCCAACAACAGGTACCTGTGAACATCCCAGCTACCTATGTGAATCCCAACACGGGAAGGCAAAGCAGCCGAGATACGGACCAAGCTTTGGTATTCATACTCCTACTTCTAATCTGTAAGGCAGAAATGCTTCTCATACTTCATTCCCCATCCCTGTTCTTCCTTCCCTCTGCCAAATATTTAATGAGCACTTTTTTAACCTCTTTCCCAGAGCTATGATCTAGAAATACCAATGTGAATAAAATACAGCTCTCCCAGAGGAAACCACAATTTGAAAAGATAACGCACCCCAATGTTCATTACAGCACTATTTACAACAGCCAGGACGTGACAGCAACCTAGATGTCCATCAACAGAGGAATGGCTAGAGAAGATGTGGTACATATCTACAGTGGAATATTAGTCAGCCACAAAAAGGACAAAATAATGCTATTTGCAACAACATTGATGGACCTAGAGACTGACATACAGAGCGAAGTAACTTGGACACAGAAAGACAAATATCATATGATATTGCTTATATGTAGAATCAAAAAAAAGGGTACAAGCTAAGTTGCTTCAGTCATGTCCAACTCTTTGCAACCCTATGGACTGTAAGCCCACCAGGCTCCTCTGTCCATGGGGATTCTCCACACAAGAATATTGGAGTGGGTTGCCTCTTCCAGGAGATCTTCCCCACCCAGGGATCAAACCCACATCTCTTATGTCTTCTGCATTGGCAGGCAAATTCTTTACCACTAGAGACACCTGGGAAGCCCCCAAAAAGGGTACAAATGAACTTATTTACAAAACAGAACGTAGAGGTATAGCTAAACAAACATGGTTACCAGGGAATAAAGGAGGGGAGAGATAAATTGGGAAATGTGGATTGACATATACACACTACTATATATAAAATAGATACTAATAAGAACCTACTGTAACTCCAGAAAGAAAGAATAGACGAAGCCAAAGCAAAAACAACACCCATTTGTGGATGTGACTGGTGATAGAAGCAAAGTCCAATGCTGCAAAGAGCAATATTGCATAGGAACCCAGAATGTTAGGTCCATGAATCAAGGCAAATTGGAAGTGGTTATACAGGAGATGGCAAGAGTGAACGTCGACATTTTAGGAATCGGCGAACAAAAATGGACTGGAATGGGTGAATTTAACTCAGATGACCATTGTATCTACTACTGTGGGCAGGAATCCCTCAGAAGAAAAGGAGTAGTCCTCATAGTCAATGAAAGAGTCTGAAATGCAGTGAAGTGAAGTGAGGTCGCTCAGTCGTGTCCGACTCTTTGCGACTCCGTGGACTGTAGCCTACCAGGTTCCTCCCTCCATGGGATTCTCCAGGCAAGAGTACTGGAGTGGGTTGCCATTTCCTTCTCCAGGGGATCTTCCCAATCCAGGGATCGAACCCAGGTCTCCCGCATTCCAGGCAGACGCTTTAACCTCTGAGCCACCAGGGAAGCCCCTGAAATGCAGTACTTGGATGCAATCTCAAAAACAACAGAATGATCTCTGTTCATTTCCAAGGCAAACCATTCAGTATCACAGTAATCCAAGTCTATGCACTGACCAGTAATTCTGAAGAAGCTGAAGTTGAACAGTTCTATGAAGACCTACAAGACCTTCTAGAACTAACACCCAAAAAAGATGTCTTTTTCATTATAAGGGACTGGAATGCAAGAGTAGGAAGTCAAGAAACACCTGGAGTAACAGGCAAATCTGGCCTTGGAGTACAGAAAGAAGCAAGACAAAGGCTAATAGAGTTTTGTCAAGAGAACGCACTGGTCTTAGCAAACACCCTCTTCCAACAACAAAGAGAAGACTCTACACATGGACGTTACCAGATGCTCAATACCAAAATCAGATTGATTATATTATTTGCAGCCAAAGATGGAGAAGCTCTATACAGTCAGCAAAAACAAGACTGGGAGCTGACTGTGGCTCAGATCGTGAATTCCTTATTGCCAAATTAAGACTTAAATTGAAGGAAGTAGGGAAAACCACTAGATCATTCAGGTATGACCTAAATCAAATCCCTTATGATTATACAGTGGAAGTGAGAAATAGATTCAAGGGATTAGATCTGATAGTGTGCCTCAAGAACTATGGACGAAGATTTGTGACATTGTACAGGAGACAGGAGTCAAGACCAATCCCAAGGAAAAGAAAAGCAAAAAAGCAAAATGGCTGTCTGAGGAGGACTTACAAATAGCTGTGAAAAGAAAAGAAGTGAAAAGCAAAGGAAAAAAGGAAATATATACCCATTTGAATGCAGAGTTCCAAAGAATAGCAAGGAGAAATAAGAAAGCTTCCTCAGTGATCAGTGCAAAGAAATAGAGGGAAACAATAGAATGGGAAAGACTAAAGATCTCTTCAAAAAAATTAGAGATACCAAGGGAACACTTCATGCAAAGATGGGCACAATAAAGGACAGGAATGGTATGGACCTAACAGAAGCAGAAGATATCAAGAAGAGGTGGCAAGAATACACAGAAGAACTACACAAAAAGGATCTTCACGACCCAGATAATCACAATGGTGTGATCACTCACCTAGTGCCAGACATCCTGGAATGCAAAGTCAAGTGGGGCTTAGGGAGCATCACTATGAACAAAGCTAGTGGAGGTGGTAGAATTCCAGTTGAGCTATTTCAAATCCTAAAAGATGATGCTGTGAAAGTGCTGCACTCAATATGCCAGCAAATTTGGAAAACTCATCCGCGGCCACAGGACTGGAAAAGGTCAGTTTTCATTCCAGTCCCAAAGAAAGGCAATGCCAAAGAATGCTCAAGCTACCACACAATTGCACTCATTTCACACGCTAGCAAAGTTATGCTCAAAATTCTCCAAGCCAGGCTTCAACAGTATGTGAACCATGAAATTCCAGATGTTCAAGGTGGATTTAGAAAAGGCAGAGGAACCAGAGATCAAATTGCCAACATCTGCTGGATCATTGAAAAAGCAAGAGAGCTGTAGAAAAACATCTATTTCTGCTTTATTGACTATGTCAAAGTCTTTGACTATGTAGATCACAACAAACTGTGAAAAATTCTGAAAGAGATGGGAATACCAGACCACCTGATCTGCCTCTTGAGAAATCTATGCAGGTCAGGAAGCAACAGTTAGAACTGGACATGGAACAACAGACTGGCTCCAAATAGGGAAAGGAGTACGTCAAGGCTGTATACTGTCATCCTCCTTATTTAACTTATATGCAGAGTACATCATGAGAAACGCTGGGCTGGAGGAAGCACAAGCTGGAATTAAGATAGCCGGGAGAAATATCAACCACCTCAGATATGCAGATGACACCACCCTTATGGCAGAAAGTGACGAAGAACTAGAGTCTCTTGATGAAAGTAAAAGAGGAGAGTGTGAAAAAGTTGGCTTAAAACTCAACCTTCAGAAATCTGAGATCATGGCATCTGATCCCATTACTTCATGGCAAATAGATGGGGAAACAGTGCAAACAGTGAGAGATTTTATTTGGGGGGGGTCTAAAATCACTGCAGATGGTGACTGCAGCCATGAAATTAAAAGACACTTACTCCTTGGAAGAAAAGTTATGACCAACCTAGACAGCATACTAAAAAGCAGAGACCTTGCCAGCAAAGATCCGTCTAGTCAAAGCTATGGTTTTTTTAGTCATGTATGGATGTAAGAGTTGGACTATAAAGAAAGCTGAGGGCCAAAGAATTGATGCTTTTGAACTGTGGTATTGGAGAAGACTCTTGAGAGTCCCTTGGACTGCAAGAAGATCCAACCAGTCCATCCTAAAGGAAATCAGTCCTGAATATTCATTGGAAGGACTGATTCTGAAGCTGAAACTCCAATACTTTGGCCATCTGATGAGAAGAACTGACTCATTTGAAAAGACTCTATGCTGGGAAAGACTGAAGGCGGGAGGAGAAGGGGACAACAGAGGATGAGATGGTTGGATGGCATCACCGACTCAGTGGACATGAGTTTGAGTCAACTCCAGAAGCTGGTGATGGACAGGGAGGCCTGGCGTGCTGCAGTCCATGGGGTCACAAAGAGTTGGACACAACCGAGCAACTGAACTGAAGAACCTACTGTAAAGCACAGGGAACTCTACTCAATACTCTGTAATGGCCTGTATGGGAAAGAGTCTGAAAGAGCAGATATATGTATAACAGCTTCATTTTGCTGTACAGTAGAAACACAACACTGCACATCAATTATATTCTAATAAAACTAAAAAAAAAATACAGCTCTTCTCATTTTTCAAAACAAAATCACTAAATATTCACGGAACCCAATGTATTTTAGTTTTTACATTATATTCCCAGTGGGGGAAACAGACACCCTCTGCCCGCAAGCCATGCACATATACAGATTTAAAGTGCAACATGACAGAAGGCTGCAGTGGAGAGGTATGTAAGCAGCCATGGGGGCCCAGGACGGAGGAAATAATTGTCCGCCCGGGTGAGTCAGGGAAGGCTGCTCAAGGAAGGTGGAATGCTCCCCAGTTTCAAAAGCAAACAGGCAGACAACATGTGGACATGTGCAAAGGCATTCAAGTGCAAAGAACATGGTACCTCTGGGTTCAGTTTGGGTGGATCTCAGAAACAGGTGTGAGACTAGTTCAGTTCAGTCACTCAGTTGTGTCTGACTCTTTGCAACTCCATGGACTGAAGCATGCCAGGCTTCCCTGTCCATCACCACCTCCCGGAGCTTACTCAAACTCATGTCCATCGAGTTGGTGGTGCCATCCAACCATCCCATCCTCTGTTGTCCCCTTCTCTTCCTGCTTTCAATCTTTCCTAGTATCAGGGCCTTTTCCAATGAGTCAGTTCTTCCCATCAGGTGGCCAGAGTATTGGAGCTTCAGCTTCAGCATCAGTCCTTCGAATAAATACTCAGGACTGATTTCTTTAGGATTGACTGGTTTGATCTTCTTGCAGTCCAAGGGACCTTCAAGAATCTTTTCCAGCACCACTTGCTGTGTGAGATCAGCAAGGGTTAAAGAAGAAAGACCAAGAGAATCAGTCCATTGTTATGACTTGTGTTGTTGTATGGCAGAAACCAATGCAACATTGTAAAGCAATTATCCTTCAATTAAAAATTTTTAAAAAAGAAACTATGATAAATTATTAAAATCAGTGGGGAAAAAAAAAAGACCAGGAGAGGCCAAATCTTGGATGTTGATGCCCCCAGGGCCACAGAGATGGATAGGATTTGGTTTTAGAAAGTTAATTCTGATAGTAGAAGGAAAAAAAGATGGATTAGATGAGGACCAAATGAAAAACAGACAAGTTGGGAGGGAGGCTCCTGAGAGGTTCTGGTGAGGGGTCAAAGGAGGTCTCCATTCCAGTCAGGGTGGTAGGGAAAGCCATGGAGGTCAAATATGAGCGATTCAGAACACAGTACAAATAGAAACCAGCAAGCAGCTAGATGAGGTGGGAGCGGAGGTGAAGGAGGAGTCATTATTTGAACTTTCAGGTTCCTCACTTGAGTGAACAGAAATGGAGTTGACCGGGATCGGGAACACAAGGTTATACGGGGCAGAGAACTGAGGGGCCTGAGGGGCTGAGGCCTGTGGGGTCACCATCCGGGCACTGAAACAATGGATGAAATGAGCACCCCCTCTGTGTCCAGTCCTGGCTCCCAGGTCCTTCCTCGCCAAAACTGAGACTGAAAATTCTTATGCGTATTTCAATAATCTTGTGTGGAAAAAATAATTTTTTTTACAAAAGTCCCCCGAGTGAGATGGAGCATCTCAAGCACGAGAAGGGCCACTTGTGCTCTGGGTAATAATGAGAAAAACCAACTTAGTGCTAAATTTGCACAGTTTCCCCTTCCCTTACATCATAGCAGACTCCGCCAAGACCACTATGATCAAGTTTTTTTTCTCACTCCAGCCCTCCCGGCAAGACGAATACTTCCATATGGTGCAATGTTTATGTGAAGACGGGAAAAAATCTGACATGATTTCAGTAAATTTTATCCAAGAAGCAATAAATTTACAAATCCTAAGCAGCTGGAACAAAACAGTGCTCTGTAATTGATTTTAGATGAAGTGCATTTCAATAAGAATAGAAAATTTAGAGCAGTAATTTGTTAATTACTGACGTTTAGGGATCTTGGGTGTCTCCATACAGTCCTCCCTAAATGTAATCTTAGCCAGATTATTTGATGTTCTGGATTTCTTTTGTCTCATCTGTAAAATGGGTTTAGTTATTTTACCTACTCGTGGGGTTTTTATGAGGATTAAATGAGCTAATGTAGGTAGAGTTTAGGATAGGAGTCATCAGATAGCTGATTCACTTTGCTGTGCAGAAGAACCACAACAAACTGTGGAAAATTCCTAAAGTGATGGGAATACCAGATCACCTGACCTGTCTCCTGCCAAACCTGTATGCAGGTCAAGAAGCAACAGTTAGAACCAAACATGGAATAACGATTGATTCAAAATTGGGAAAGAAGTACATCAAGGCTGTATACTGTCACCCTGCTTATTTAACTTATATGCAGAGTACATCATGCAAAAATGCCAGGCTGGATGAATCACAAGCTGGATTTAAGATTGCTGGGAGAAATATCAACAACCTCACATAGGCAGATGATGCCACCCTAATGGCAGAAAGTGAAGAGGAACTAAAAAGCCTCTTGATGAAGGTGAAAGAGAAGAGTGAAAAATCTGACTTTAAGCTCAATAATCAAAAAACTAAGATCATGGCATCCAGTCCTATCACTTCACAGCAAATAGATGGGAAAAAAGTGGAAACAGTGACAGATTTCCTTTTCTTGGGCTCCAAAATCACTCCAGTGACTGCAGTCACAAAATTAAAAGATGCTTGTCCCTTGGAAGAAAAGCTATGACAAAGTTGTGGTTTTTCCAGTAGTCATGTACAGATGTGAGAGTTGAACCATAAAAAGGGCTGAGTGCCAAAGAATTGGATGCTTTTGAGTTGTGGTGCTGAAGAAGGCTCTTAAAGAGTCCCTTGGACAGCAAGGAGATCAAACAAGTCAATCCTAAAGGAAATTAACCCGATTATTCATTGGAAGGACTGATGCTGAAACTAAAGCTCCAATGCTTTGGCCACCTCATGCGAAGAGCCAACTCAATTAAAAAGACCCTGATCCTTAGAAAGACTGAGGGCAGGAGAAGAGGGTGACAGAAGATGAGATGGTTGGATGGCACCACTGACACAACAGACATGAGTTTGAGAAAATTCCAGGAGATAGTGAAGGGCAGGGAAGCTTGGCATGCTACAGTCCAGGGGTCGTAGAGTTGGACACGACTGAGTGATTGAACAAGAAGAAACTAACAGCATTGCAAAGCAACTATACTCCAATAAAAATTAATTTAAAAAATAGTAGTCATTGGAGAGTAGGCACTCAGCAAATGTTAGTTCTTACTCTTATTACCTATTAAGCTAAGTGACAGGGAAGGGGAATGGGATGAAGATGGGGATGGGAGAAGAAAAGGACAGAAAATAGCTTACAAGATTGAAGGTTTTTAGAATTTAAAAATGCCCATTGCCACCTCAGAACTATAGGGGGAAAAAAAATCTGTATGAGTTTGAAGGGTTGTTCAAGGAAAAGGTGTGGGGAAAGGTGGTATGCGAAGCTCACAGAACCTGGAGCATTCTGATACACATTCTGGGTCATCATTCACTTTCATAACTATTTCGTTCACTGGGACAGAAGAGAGGAGGAGAGCAGAAGGCAAAAGCACTAAAGAATCTGAATTGTCTAGTGGAGATGATCTGACAGGCAAAAACTACTCTGGGTTGATGGGAAATTAGGGGAGAGAAGGCAAATTTAGCACAGAGATGATTTCCTTATTGTTACTCACAATACAAGTGGACCTTTTCATGCTTGAGAATGAATCCAGATTTTATTCTATTGACTCATTATTACTTTGGACAAACTGCCAATTTTTTTATTTAGCTTTCTAATCACAAAAGTACAAATATCTCTCAGAATGATTTTTAAAGTCTTCCACTTACACAGCTTTTAATTTACAAAGCACTTCTATAACATTTCTAAATACAGATAAAAACCAGACTAAGTCCTTATCACTAGCTCTATTTTAAAAGAGCAAGTATTTGGTGTTATACTTACTGCATATCAGGCATGATACTAAATGCTTTACACGTATGTCTTCTCTAATGCTCTGACAAACCTTCGAAGGTTATACTATTATCCTCTGAGTCTAGAACAGCGGTCCCCAACCATCTTAGCACCAGAGACCAGTTTCATGGAAGACGGTTTTTCCCCAGGCCTGGGTGGGGACTGGGGCAGATGGTTTCAGGATGATTCAGGTATACTGCATGTACTATGCACTTTATTCCAATCGAATGCTGCCACTGATCTGACAGGCGTACCAGTCCGTGGCCTGGCGGTTGGGGACCCCTGGTCCAGAAGAGAGAAGCTTAATAACTCTCCTAAAGTGACCCAGACAGTAAAGAGCAGAGCCAGGATTTGAACCCACACTGGTCTTATTTCAAAGCCCACTTCCTAACTCCTGCTCACTGCTTTCTGCTGTTCTAGGATAATCAGATACACATTGTTTCCTAGTATGGCAATGGTTCAAACTTTCAGTTTGAACTCAGCCTAATTATTTACAGTCATGTAAACAACTGTTGTGAAATTATACAGAGATATTAACCATTTTGATGTGCATTTCCATACCGTGCTCTTAGAATTGCTCACAACAGATGTACGTCTCAGTGTACGTTCCCCTCCCCCAAGGTTATAACAATCCGTATAAGACCAATAACTGTTGAATAAAGTCTTCAAATACTGAAAGTACTTGGTAATAGGCTAAGAATCTACTTCTTATTTACTTATAATACAGTTTAATAGTCATAGGTAAGAAAATGTAAACACAAGTTTAGTGAAGGGTAGCTACCAACCTTTTGAATGACTCAATAATGCAAAGGACAAAACCTGTTCATAAAAATGTGTTTTTATTTCCTTAAAAAAACAAACCTGTTCAATATCCCTCCCCCTCATGCAAACAGCTCTCATAGGAGATTCTTCAAATTTTACGTTTTTTCCATTCTGGCTCGTTCTTTGTTTCCTCATCATCAGACTCAACTTGGGCAAACATGGTTTTGGGCTGAGTCCTAAAAGAGAGTTAGAAAGGAGAGGAAAAATTTAGTCAGCAAGTGTGTATTGGACTTTGCTACTTTCATCAAGTGGAAGCACATTTGGGGGATCAATTACATCTCAATTATTAGAGAATCATTAAGCTTCTGGCAAAGAAAAGGAAAATGGAAATTTAATTATGTTCAGATTCTTTCAAAGGTTTTCCTTCTGTGGCAGACTATGTATGTTGTCCTTTCCTTAAATAAAATGAAAATGTATCAAATTCAGTGGAAACTCACACATCCATAACCACCCTCCACCTCAAACTTGGGCTAAATAACCAGGACTGTTTGGGAGGCCAAACTATAGTCACCAAGCAAGAATCTACACAGTCTTTATTTATAACTCTGTGGGCTGTTCCTAGACTTAAGTAGTCCAAATGCACTTGATTAGAGTGCACTCAAACAGTAGAATCTGAGGCAAGAGTTTTCTTATCTCATGAGTTTAAAATAACAGATAACATATATGGTAACTTGCACATGTCAGCAAAAGTAAAAAACAAAACAAATGGACATTCCTTCCACCAAACACCCAGATCAATGCATGCAAATAGCCAGCATCGTAGGACCTACCACTGAGCATCACTGGTGTCATACTGACACGCAGCACATCAAGCAATCTTTGCATCAGGGCCTGTTGTGCTTCGTAAACATACTGGGTTCAATGTCATTCCTTTTTACATCGTTCACACAGAAAATAATTGCAGGAAAATATCAGACAGTCATAATTTATGCCCCTCTCAGTAACGCTGGTTTCCTTTTAAAAGCAGCTCTACTGCATTATGAGGGAACATTAAAGCATGCTATCTGCAGATGACGTACTTCAACTTACATCTTCATTTACAGTTCAGTTCATAATAGGAAGGTCATTGCAGAATGGTAAACTAATGTCAAAATCCCCTTTATCCAGCAAGTGAAACAGGGTTAAAACCTTGTATTACTAACCAAGTGGTTGCCAGAGGGGAGGGGGTATAGAGAGGAGAGAAACAGGTGAGGGAGATGAAGAGGTACAAACTTACAGTTATAAAATAAGAGGCACTGGTATGAAATGAGTGGGGAATAGGGTCAATAATTATGTAATACCTTTATATGATGACAGATGGTAACTAGACTTATCGTGATGATCACTGTGATATGTATAGAAATATCAAATCACTGTGCAGGGTACCAGAAACCAACAGTGTTTTAGGTCAATTATATTTCAAAACAAACAAATTCACAGAAAAAGAGATGAGATTTGTGGTTATCAGACGTGGGGATGGAGGAGGAGAAATTGGAAGAAGGCAGTCGAAAACTTCAAGTTAAAAGTTCAAAACTTCAAATTAACTTCAGGTCGAATAAACTTCAAGTTAGAAGACAAATAAATACTAGGGATGCAATTTATCCCATATAAATAGAATTAAAACTGCCTTAGGCTATATATGAAAGTTGTTAAGGGGATAAATCCTAAGGGTTTTCATCACAAGGAAAAAAATTTTTTTTTCTATTTAATTGTGTGTCTGAAAAAAAAAAATTGTGTGTCTGTATGCGATGATGGATGCTCATTAAACATTGTGGTAATCATTTCATGATGTATGTAAATCATATCACTATGATACTTTAAACTTATACAGTGCTATATGTCAATTATATCAATAAAACTGGAAGGAAAAAAACAACCCTTATTATTACTGTTCGCTGCTGTTTTATTATCCTGGGGAAGAAGCATAAACCATCCACTTTCCCTGCAGACACTGTTTTGATGCAAGGCATACACCAGAATTCCTCATGCACAAGTTAGGCACAGTTCCTATCTTTCCAGTCACCTGCCTAGAGCCCACACTGTCCCCATACACAATCCAGTTGGTTACATTTCTTGTTGTCACTTCAAGACACTGTTGTGACATCTATAAACAAGTCGTAACTCTGACATTTCCAAAACCAGCTGCAGACTTTCACAGGTCGTGAGTTGCTGAGTTACTAGAAAGCAGGGCCACTGACTTTCTAACAGGCTACAACAAGGCAACTGGTGCTCATGACATATTTCATCTTTCTGGCAAAGATGTTGATCCTCTGGGTATAGACAAACCCGTACAGGAACAAATTTGTCTGGCTGAAAAAAATCCTCTGGAAGCCTGGAGTGGTGAGGAGCCCTCGAGCTAAGCCTCGGGCTGGGGATTCATTCCCAGTTTGGCCCCTGACTTGCTTTGTCACCTGGAACAGGTGTTTCCCCTCTCAGGGGCTTGGTTTCCTACTCCACTAAATGTGGAGGTTGAACTTGATTAGTGGGTCCCAAAGGGCTAAAGGCCCAGGGTGGACGATGATGAAGTGTGTGTTTTTAACATTAACTCAAGTATAATACAGACAGAGAAGTGCATTATTTCATACATGTACAGTTCTCTGGATTTTCACAAACTCTGTGTGCCATGAAACCAACACCCTGAAGAAGAAACAGCATGACTAGCTCCCAAGCCCCTCATATTCCCTTGGAGTCACTAACCCCCACCCAGGGTCACCGTATCCTGACTCCTGGTCTCACAGAGCAGCCTCACCTGTGTCCATCCTGTCTCTGTAGGATGCCTAGAGTGTGCATTATTTTGTGCCTGGTTTCCTCTATTTAGCACCATCCATGGTGCTCAGGAGCTTCCCTGGTGGCTCAGAAGGTAAAGCGTCCACCTGCAAAGCGGGAGACCTGGATTCCATCCCTGGGTTAGGAAGATCCCCTGGAGAAGGAAATGGCAACCTACTCCATTACTCCTGTTTGGAATATCCCAAGAACAGAGAAGCCCCAGGCTATAGTCCATGGGGTTGCAAAGAGTTGGACACGACTTCACTTTCACGGTGGTCAGACAGTAAAGAATCCACCTGCAATGCAGGAGACCTGGGTTTGATCCCTGGGTTGGGAAGATCCCTTGGAGGAGGGAATGGCAACCCACTCCAGTATTCTGGCCTGGAGAATTTCATGGACAGAGGAGCCTGGTAGGCTACAGTCCATGGGTTCACAAAGAGTCGGACACGAATGAGCAACTTTCACTTTTACTTTCTTTCATGGTGCAATGTATACTGAGGATGTTTGCAACAATATATTCCAAAAAATGTGCACACACACACAAAATGAAGGCAATACTGTGAATTTTACCGTGAGTTAAAATGTGTTTAAGTGAAATATCCTTTATGTTGAGATAATGCTCTTCTATCTACTTTGTAATAAAATGTGCTGGAAGTTTAAAAATAAATCCTTAGAACTAGCTATTTAATTTCTACGAGATTAAACAGAACAGGGTCTTCTAAAGATAGCTGGGAATGCTTCATAGCTCATCAGAGTTAGCTGCAATGAGAAAAGCCTTATGAAGTTGTAGTGTCGCTTTTTTGGGATACAAAAAAAGAAACTGAATGACAGGTCACAGGAAGAAAACCTAGAGCTTGAAAAGGCTATTTCATTTATGTAGTCACTTTTTTCCCCTTATAATCCACCTACTTCCAGAAGTATTTTTAGTAGGTTAGTGGCAAACACTGAAGGGCATAGAATCAACGGATCTATTTAACAAGGGGCAGAAAAGCAGTAACGGTGGCCAAGAGGCGTGGGAGAACGCTTTGCGTGAATGGAGACATTGTATAATCTCGACTGAAGTGGTGATTACAGGTGTATACATTTGTCAAAATTTGAAAAGGGTGCATTCTGTATTTTATTGTAAATAAACTATACCTCAATAAAACTGAATTAAAAAGAAAATCCAAACAAAACAAATAAGTAGAAGGTCAAGAACAAAAAGACGAAAAGATATACAACCAAGCATAAAACTTAGCACTAAATTTCCTGGAAGCCAAGACAAAAGAAAAAGAGTTTCGTTTTTCAAAGGAGATAACCTTCCCATTCCCTATAATTGAACTCAGCAAAATTCACTGAGTGAATTTTCATATGAGGGTCACTAAGACTGTCACTTTCAATGACCAGACCGCAACAGTTTTCTTTTCCTCTCCAGGTATTTTAACCCAAGGGGTATCAACTTGTTTGGAAGGTTGGAAGGTCTTATTTGTGAAACTCCATGAATTTATTTTAAATGCCACTTTTGAACTAATAAAAATGTTGTCAGCAAAATAGCCATATTATGTGTACACATCAAATCATGACACTGAGCTCTCATGTTCCACTGAGCATTCAATAGCCATGTTCCCCTTCCCCAAATTGCCAAAATCAAGGCATAAACCAGTGTTCAAATTTTCCCAGCAATGTTTGCTTACCATTTTTTCATTTTGCTGCCCAGGTAGATAGTAGCTGAGTATAAAACTGGGCTCTTTTCAAAAAAACACATTGGGAAAACTGTATATCCATATGCAATGAAACTGGACCCTTACCTTATACCATGTACAAAAATTAACTCAGCATCAACCAAAGACCTAAACCTAAGAGCGAAAATGATAAAGCCTTAAGAAGAAAACACAGGGGAAAGTTTTATGACATTGGATTTTGTCATGATTTTTTGATATGACACCAAAAACACAGGCAAGAGCAAAAATAGGTAAACTGGACTGCACCAAAATTAAAAACTGTACATCAAAGGACAGTATCAACAGATTAAAATGAAGAGCTGCTGTGTAGTGGGCACAGAACTTAGTACTGCGAGATGAAACGAGTTCTGGGGACTGGCCGCACAACAGTGTGAATGTATTTAATACCATCAAGTAGTTCAGATGGTCAATTTCATGTTATGTGTATTTTACCAAAATTAAAAAAGGAAAAGATTAGGCTCCTGAACTTGGCAATGAGGAAGAACAAATCCCCTTCCTGGGAAAAAAGGAGGCACCTTAGGAAAAGCCTGAGCCTCCAACCCAAGGCCATGCCTGCAGCAGGGCTTTTCAAACCATCTGTGGCGCAAGGCCAGACTTTGTTTTCTAATTTCTGACTGCTTGCAGGTAAATATTTCTAGAAAAAAACTAAAAGATTACCAAACACAGATCCAAATGTTTTATTAGATTCAATAAAAATCTCCAATCGCTATAAAATTTCCTAAGCTTATCTTGTCAGCACTGGCAGGTGGAGCACACTGGGAGGAGCGTCCGCTGGCTGCTCCCTCCCTCCCTGTGCTTGGGAAAGAAAGGCTCTGAAAGCAGAGAATCTGTGTTCTTAACACAGACTGCTACACATGACAAGTTTACTCCAACTGCAGGAAAGTATTCTCACATCTAGAGAAACTGGCCCTGTGTGATGCTACAGAAGGCTCGGTGAAGGAAGTCTGAGGTTGCATTCTCACAGGGCCACCCTTTAAGGAGCAGTCTCTAATTCTCAGGAGAATGGGATGGGGAGGTGAAGGGAGATCTGGCCCACAGAAGCAAGTTTCCCTCGTGCCAATCCATCCTGCCGCCGCAAAACCAACATTCTTACACACAGGCCAGCACCTTCCATGAGAGCTGTGTGTTGTTTGCTGAAGAAAGACCAGGTTCTTCAAAACATATTACTAGACTTGGCACAATGAGTGTATCTGTCCAGTCTAGGGAATGCCACTGTTTTATAGAAGCAAAATGAGAGAATTAGAGCTTTAAATCTTGCAGCTATTCTTTCTTGCCAGCAATTTTTATCTTTAAATTTATTTCTAGCAGCTTTTCTTTTGAGATTTTTTGGAAATACATACAAAGGGAAGACCAAAAAAAAAAAAAAAAAAAAACATCAATTCAGGATAATTTAGGGCATTTAAAACAGACTTCTTTAGTCACTTTTCAAGACAATGAAGAACAGAGGTGATTAGGCAACTTCCAGCAGAGTCAGGAACATAACCAGGAGATTTCTTCCCTGGGGATGGCCTAATTTGCCCTTGGCACAGAAAACATCTATAAAAATAAATCAAGAGTGTCAAGCAAGAGCAAAATGACACAAGCAAAAAGATAAAATGTTTTGAAAACACTTAAAAGCTGGTCCAGAAATTCCTACTTTTAAAACCAATAGGAAACCCACACATAAACAACAAAAAACCCTCTAAGCCCCTTCTAACCTTGTCACCGGCCACATAAAGTGGATTCTTTTTTGGATAGCTTGAAGAAATGGAATTCATACACTGGTCTTAACACAGACTCTTTTGGGTGTTTCCGTGAGGAAAAAGTAGAAAAACTATACCAAAGAGACACTGAAGACATGGCAGCAACTAGGGAAATTATATAAATAAACAATGCGCAAGAAAAATACTCTACTGCTTCAAGAAGGCATTTTATAACCACCCATTTCCCGTCTTCTATTTAATCAGCTCCTCTAGAATTCTCAAGAGACAGGTCAACTCAAACTTACAGTCTCATAGCAGATTTACCTCAGGCGCCCCAAACAAAATGCTATAAAAGGACTGATCTGAAGAAAAAGGAAGTAAGGGGAACATTCCATTAAGCCCAAGCATCACATATACTCAATAGGTGAGGGGGGATGAGCTAATAAGCCTCACTAGGAAGTAGTGAAGTGTCCAACTTTATCCAGACTCTCTGTTTCACTGGTTTACTGTCCACACTTACCCATTTTTCTAAATGTTAACTGAAAATAAACTTACAGAAGGCTGATGTGAAAATTTTATTTTCCAGTGTGATTAACTCATTTGGCAAATAGTAAACATTTTTCACTTGACTATATGTGTCATCTTGTTTATCAGAGTTACCAAGAAAAGGAGAGCAGATTAGACAGCAATATAGTTATTACCGCTAACAGTTAAATAAACTAATCAGAGGAGGGGTGATGGGTTTTTTGCTTTGATTTAGCTTCAGTAACATTCTGCACTTGCTAATAGTTAATATTTCATGAAGTAAATATAAAAGCTTAAGCAAATGCCTTTCTTAAATCTATAAATTCTGAATAGCTGAAACTTCTTGCTGATTAATGTTCCTCTTGGAACATTTTTTAAACTGAATTCTCAAAGTTATTTGTACAGAGTGAGTCTTCTTCCAGCAATAGCGTGCATAGAACAATGACAGAAGCCCAGCAGAAGCTGAGTCCCACCTCATTTCCACTTTGGGAACGAGGAAGAACAAACCCCCTTCCTGGGATAAAAAGGAGGCACCTTAGAAAAACCTTAGCCTCCAACTTGGGGCCACATCTGAAGCAGTGCTTCTCAAAGCATCTTCAGTTTTTCCATCCAGAGGAATTTTGCGTAGAACAGTCAGTAATGAATAAAAATTCTCCCTGTAATCTTCCAAAAGGGCATTTTTTTGGATATAGTGTTTATGTAAGAGATTCAAAGTGCCCTTTCAAAGATTCAAAGGCTGTCTCTTCTGACTAAGCTCTAACCTAGGCTTTCTACACTCCTCCTCAAGTGCTCAGGCCACAGAGAAGTCTCAGAGTGTCTCTGGCTGCAATGGGAAGTTGACAGGTCAAATTCTTTTTAGTTACGGATATTCTCCTGATATGATTCATTCAAAAAGCATAAAGCAAGCTCCAGAGTAATAGAATGAGTATGAGGGGAAATCATTTGTAATATTTAGTCATCAGTATGTGACTGTAAACCACAAGCTTTTTTGGCTCAAGGCCCATTGTTTATTATGAAGCAAAAACCTCAAAGCCAAAGTCAATTATAGCCATGACTTGACAATCTGACACACTTGTTAACCCTGTTAGAATGAATACGGTACAGATGAACCCTGACCCAGTCATCACAATTGCAGAATTATGAAGATTAAATAAAGGCTTGACCAAAAGATTCCACTTGAAATGGTCCCTTCTTTTGGGTGAAGAGCTAAGCAAAGATAATTTTTATTATTTATTTATTAAAAATATTTATTTTATATTGGAGCATAGTTGATTAACAATGTTGTTTCACGTATATAGCGAGGTAATTCAGTTACACATAAAAAACATTAGGGATGCATAAGATGAGAGGAAACAAGAAAAAGAATGTTCTATCTTTTTCAGAAAATGAAGACAGAATATTTTGGAAAATACCTAAACATATCTCAGACTCATTAAACAGGATACACTAACTCATAAGGCTTGTGTGAGAGTTCCAAGACTGGGTGAGTGGGAAAAGGGACATATGTGAAACCTGTGGAAACTGGGGGAAAAAATAGAGGACAAAACAAAAAGAATCTTCTAAAACCACTATCAATAAGTGGGTAAACAAGTTAGAATGATTAAATCTTTGCAGAGCACACAGGCCTGAGGCAGCCCAGGTAACTTCAGCGCCCTCCCTAAGCTCACGTTTATAAAACGTATGTAACGGTGTGCCACAACTTCTATTTGAAAACATGCATGAAAGCTGGGCATTAGTGTAGCCTAATCTCTTACTTCATATACGGGGAAAGAGTCTCATGAAGGTTAAGTGAGCCTGGAGCAGGAACTAAACCCCAGGACTTCTGATTCCTAGCTAGCATTCTTCCACTAGCCATGCTGGCACACGCGGTAATCTTTTCGGCTTCACTATTATTCAACTTTTCCAATAACTACTACCAGTTGCTTTGTGATGAGAAGCAGTATGCTGTAGTACTCAAAAGTGGAAGCTTGGCTTTGGAGCCAGACCACCTGTGTTCAAATCCCAATTCGGCCTCTTGCTACCTCTATGGCTTTGGTCAAGTTATATGTTTCCTCATATGCCAAATTGGAAAAATAATACCCCTTCCTCATAGGATTGTTGTGAGGATTAAAAGACTAATATACGAATTTTAAACATGACTGGCATGGTATAACAGCAGTGTCATTATTACCACATCCTTTATTCCCCAATTTATATTTTCAAAAGCTATATGTAGAATGTATCTGATAAAATAATTTACTATTAAATACAACACAGCAGATTACTATTAAAAAAAAAAACAAAACCCTGGGGGAAATGTTCTATGTAACTAACTTGTCTTCAGTATGAATTTCTAGAATCAAAATAATCTATTTCATACATTTGAAGTTTTAGAAGGTGAATAACTTGTGGTTTATTTTACATAATTACTTTTAAAAATTATTACCAGACTTTAGTGGGGAAAATAATCACCTGGAGAACTTCTTAAGATGCAGATTCCCAGCCCCAATCTCTCAGTCTGAGTTGGGGTGAAGTCTAGAAATCTGCATTATTAACCTTCCCACTCCCACCCTCGACTCTGACACAGACAGTCCACAAAATCACTTTGAGAAACACTGGCCTTTACATAGGAATATAGTGCTCAGTGATATCAGTCAGGCAACCATAACTCAGGGGAAAAAAGTTACACTTCTCTCTATGGGTTTATGTCTCTTCCTGACACAAATCTTTACTCACTCAAAGACTGACCTCTTGAAATATCGCCTAGTAACTCAACATGACTTCAGTGGATCCTTTATAGATGGCAATGATATATTAATATATTTATCAATTAATTGATATAAAATTATATTAATATAAAATTAATATTACAATATAAAAATTAATGCTCACACACATATCCATGTATTCTGTATCAATTGAGACATGCACATTGAAAATTAAATTGACGGAACCAGCAATAATGGCAACTGAACTGGCAAGAAAAGTGACCATGGCTGACAGAGCTATCAGGCTGTCAGGCTACTGGCCAGGGTTCAGACTCCCACACACAACTATCCATGGGGATGTGCAAGCTAATAGCATTCTGGATCTTTATCCTGTCCCCTCCCCAGCCAGCTCCCCTCCCCTCCCTACAGCAACATCTTTTGACAAGAAACTGTAATTGAATCTGCCCATGTGTAGCTAAACCAGAGTCCTCTGTGATCCTGCTGTGTTTTAAAACTTTCAGGGCCATTAGATTGCGAGTGCCAGGAATGAAACTTCAGTACTCAAAAATAAAGGTAAAGGGTTCAAAGGCTCTTTGTTCTTATCACTGGAGAGAAAAGGTGAGTATATGTCATCTGCAAGCAGGCAGATTTGTGCAATATCTGTCAATAATTGTGTTTTTCTGGGATAATGCAAGACACAGTAAATTTCCACTTCACTTCATCACTGACACAAATCAATTGCACTGAAGAAGAACAATCAGACACACATTCTCACCTTTATGAAAAGATCCTTTTAAATATTAGCTTCCCTTCAAACACTCTGCTCTTTGGCAGTAAAATAGTACACTCTAGCAAGTGAGCACAGGAGAAATTGCACTGCAATTCAGGCTAACAAATCACATGCCACAGACAGCACCATGAACTTCGTAAGCAATAAACGTAAAGTGACAAAACTGAATGGAAGGAAAGAGATGGGAGCAAAACGTAGCATTAGGAAAGTGTATATTGAGAGAGACCACAGACCTCTGAAGAGCTCATTAAATTAGGGATCAAGAGAAAGGGAAAATGAAAGTCACTCAGTTGGGTCCAACTCTTTGTGACCCTGTGGACTACACATGTCCATGGAATTCTCCAGGCCAGAATACTGGAATGGGAAGCCTTACCCTTTTCCAGGGGATCTTCCCAACCCAGGGGTCAAACCTAGGTCTCCTGCATTGCAGGTAGATTCTCTACCAACTGAACTACAAAGGAAGCCCTACAAGGGATTAAGAGAAATGAAGTCTAATTCTAGTTTCAATCGTAAATTGTTAGTCTCCTCACATGTAAGATAAGGATATGACAGTATCTATTCAACCCATTTTGCAGAACTGCTAGGAGACTAGCATATTATTCAATTGTAAATAATACTAAACCACCTAAGACGCAGGAAAATGACACTGGGTAAGAGTAACCAATGAACAAAATCAATTTCTGCTTCAATTAACTCTATATAAGAAAGTTGAAAACGTGGACGAATTTTTTTTCCAGTTCAGTTCAGCTCAGTCGCTCAGTCATGTCCGACTCTTTGTGACCCCATGAATCGCAGCACGCCAGGCCTCCCTGTCCATTACTAACTCCCAGAGTTTACTCAAACTCACATCCATCAAGTCGGTGATGCCATCCAGCCATCTCATCCTCTGTCGTCCCCTTTTCCTCCTGCCCCCAATCCCTCCCAGCATCAGAGTCTTTTCCAATGAGTCAACTCTTTGCATGAGGTGGCCAAAGTACTGGAGTTTCAGCTTTAGCATCATTCCTTCCAAAGAACACTCAGCGCTGATTCCTTTAGAATGGACTGGTTGGATCTCCTTGCAGTCAGTCCAAGGGACTCTCAGGAGTCTTCTCCAACACCACAGTTCAAAAGCATCAATTATTCGGCACTAACCCTTCTTTACAGTCCAACTCTCATATCCATACATGACCACTGGAAAAACCATAGCCTTGACTAGACGGACCTTTGTTGGCAAAGTAATGTCTCTGCTTTTGAATATGCTATCTAGGTTGGTCATAACTTTCCTTCCAAGGAATAAGCGTCTTTTAATTTCATGGCTGCAGTCACCATCTGCAGTGATTTTGGAGCCCAGAAAAATAAAGTCTGACACTGTTTCCACTGTTTCCCCATCTATTTCCCATGAAGTGATGGGACCGGATGCCATGATCTTCCTTTTCTGAATGTTGAGCTTTAGGCCAACTTTTTCACTCTCTTCTTTCACTTTCATCAAGAGGCTTTTGAGTTCCTCTTCACTTTCTGCCATAAGGGTGGTTGTCATCTGCATATCTGAGGTTATTGATATTTCTCCAGGCAATCTTGATTCCAGCTTGTGCTTCTTCTAGCCCAGCGTTTCTCATGATGTACTCTGCATAGAAGTTAAATAAGCAGGGTGACAATGTACAGTCTTGATGTACTCCTTTTCCTATTTGGAACCAGTCTGTTGTTCCATGTCCAGTTCTAACTGTTGATTCCTGACCTGCATATAGGTTTCTCAAGAGGCAGGTCAGGTGGTCTGGTATTCCCATCTCTTTCAGAATTTTCCACAGTTTATTGTGATCCACACAGTCAAAGGTTTTGGCATAGTCAATAAAGCAGAAATAGATGTTTTTCTGGAACTCTCTTGCTTTTTCCATGATCCAGCGGATGTTGGCAAGTTGATTTCTGGTTCTCCTGCCTTTTCTAAAACCAGCTTGAACATCAGGAAGTTCATGGTTCATGTATTGCTGAAGCCTGGCTTGGAGAATTTTGAGCATTACTTTACTAGCGTGTGAGATGAGTGCAATTATGCGGTAGTTTGAGCATTCTTTGGCATTGCCTTTCTTTAGCATTGGAATGAAAACTGACCTTTTCCAGTCCTGTGGCCACTGCTGAGTTTTCCAAATTTGCTGGCATATTGAGTGCAGCACTTTCACAGCATCATCTTTCAGATTTGGAATAGCTCAACTGGAATTCCATCACTCCCACTAGCTTTGTTTGTAGTGATGCTTTCTAAGGCCCACTTGACTTCACATTCCAGGATGTCTGGCTCTAGGTCAGTGATCATACCATCGTGATTATCTGGGTCATGAAGATCTTTTTTGTACAGTTCTTCTGTGTATTCTTGCCACCTCTTCTTAATATCTTCTGCTTCTGTTAGGTCCATATCATTTCTGTCCTTTATCGAGCCCATCTTTGCATGAAATGTTCCCTAATTTTCTTGAAGAGATCTCTAGTCTTTCCCATTCTGTTGTTTTCCTCTATTTCTTTGCATTGATCGCTGAGGAAGGCTTTCTTATCTCTCCTTGCTATTCTTTGGAACTCTGCATTCAAACGGCTATATCTGTCCTTTTCTCCTCTGCTTTTCGCTTCTCTTCCTTTCACAGCTATTTGTAAGGCCTCCCCAGACAGCCATTTTGCTTTTTTGCATTTCTTTTCCATGGGGATGGTCTTGATCCCTGTCTCCTGTACAATGTCACGAACCTCAGTCCATAGTTTATCAGGCACTCTATCAGATCTAGTCCCTTAAATCTATTTCTCACTTCCACTGTATAATCATAAGGGATTTGATTGAGGTCATACCTGAATGGTCTAGTGGTTTTCCCCACTTTCTTCAATTTAAGTCTGAATCTGGCAATAATGAGGTCATGATCTGAGCCACAGTCAGCTCCAGGTCTTGTTTTTGCTGACTGTATAGAGCTTCTCCATCTTTGGCTGCAAAGAATATAATCAATCTGATTTTGGTGTTGACCATCTGGTGATATCCATGTGTAGAGTCTTCTCTTGTGTTGTTGGAAGAGGGTGTTTTTTTCCAAGAAGATATTAATTACCAAGCAGACTCAGAAAAGTCAGAAAATCCAAAGAGTCTACTTCCCATGAGGGGATAGACAAGCAAGAGAAAGATTAAGGAATTACTACTCACTCTCTCCTCTACAAAAGCACCTGACTTCAACAGTTTCACCATCTCTCCAATTTTTACAAATAGATTTCATGGTACACAAGGCAGTTCAAGAGTATATACAGAAAAGGAAAGCACATGAAGTTTTTAGGAAGGCAGCCTAACACCTGACAAAGAACAAACCACAAGCATGTGAGGGTCATATCACAGATGCTAGGATGATCCACTATTAGGACTTTTGTAATATGATGAATCATATTCATTGATCAAAGTAGAAGTACACAGGGAACTGCCTGGTAGTCCTGTGGTTAGGACTCTGAACTTCCACTGCAGAAGTCAAGGGTTCCATCTCTGGTCCCCTGGTTGGGGAACTAAGATCCCATAAACCACACAGTGTGGCCAGAAAAACCTCCCACCAAAACAAAAACACAACAAGTAGAAATTCATAGAGATATGACAAAGGAATTCAATAAAACTCAGCATCTATTTCAGAGCAACATGCCTCTCATCTCCACACTGTGTTTTCTTCACCTAGGATGCTCTTCCCTTGGATCCCTGCATGGCTCATTCCCTCATTCCACTCAAGTCCACAACCACTTTAGCAGAGGTTCTATCCTGATTGTTTTATCTGAAAATAGTGCCCTTTTCTCTCCCCAATTACTCTATGCCCCTTTATCCCTATTTTATCTTTCTTCATTGCACTTGCTACCATCTAACATTTATGGATTTATTTATTGTCTGTCTCTGTCTACCAGAATATAAGCTCCATAAACCACAACTTAGAACAATATCTGACACATTGTAGGTGTTCCATAAATCTTTGTTGAATCTTCTCTAACATCTTGCATGTGGGTGTTTTCAAAAGTTGTCATACTTTATGGAGAGATACCATTAAATTGAACAATATGAAATTGCCAATATTTGACTTTTTTTCATCTACAAAAAGGGCAATTACACAAGTTTTAAGAAAAGGATGTGCACTATTGGTTTTACTATTTAATACTGTTCTGGCAGTACTAGTCAGTACAATTAGATAAGATAAAGAAATAGCAGGTACAAATGTTGGAAATTATTTGTGTGTGATATAATTTTTCAGGGGCTTCCCAGGTGACTCAATAGTAAAGAATCCGCCTGCCAATGCAGGAGACCTAGGTTTGATCCCTGGGTTGGGAAGATCCTCTGGAGAAGGAAACGGCAACCCAATCCAATATTCTTGCCTGGGAAATCCCATGGACAGAGGAGCCTGGTGGGCTACAATCCATGGGGGTCACCAACAAGTCAGGCATGACTTAGCGACTAAACAACTACAACAACAAACCCCTCTAAATCTGACCACATTTAATAAATTTTTTTACTTGGGGGGAAAATATCATAAACCAAATAAAAATAAAGACAACTGACTAGTAGAAATACTTGCAATACATGACACACAAAGGGTTAAGCTCCTTAATATAAAGACAAATAGACAAAAGGGCAAAAGACATAAACAGAAAGTTCACAGGAAAAAAAAAAGAAGATTTTAACATATGCATGTGTGCTAAATCACTTCAGCTATGTCCAACTCTTTGTCCAACCTACAGGCTGTAGACCACCAGGCTCGGTTCATGGGATTCTCCAGGCAAGAAACTGGAGTGGGTTGCCATGCCCAGGGGATCTTCCCAACCCAGGGATCAAGCCCACAACTTTTACATCTTCTGGACTGGCCAGGTGGGTTCTTTACCACTAGCACCACCTGGGAAGCTCATGTTGCTAGTATCAATCATTAATCAGCAAATGACATTTTTTCAATATTTGTGGAGACACTGCAACAATCTACTCTGTGTACAAACGTATGTACATCTGTTTGGAGCAGTTCACTATCAAAATGTTACTTAACTATGTTTGGCAAATTTTAAACTATGGCTCTGTTTACTCTTCCTTTCCTCAGATAATTTTTGGTATGCTTCTAAACAAATTTTTGAAGCATAAAAAATCCCTAATGGTAATAGACAATAACTATTCCATTAGAAACAGAAGTGTCAACAGAGGCATAATCCATAAACCCACAAGCATATCTGAGTGCCAAGGATGTGTTGACACATATTAGTTTATAGCACACAGATTTGATACAAATGAAGGCTAAATGCAAACTATTTAGCTGGCCAGCCTTGATATGACCCTCTTAACTGTTGTGATATTATCCAACTAACTGTTCAGAGATGTTCCATCTGTGTTGTCTGGTTATTCATACATGTTGCGAACATCCACCACTGATGTCATACAGTAAAGTCTGCTCTGCTACAACACATATAGTAGAGGATATGATGCTCCCCACCAGGGGCCCTCAAATCACTTTATCATTTTTCTGCAGGGTGCTTTCACTCACAGCGGTAGCATCCATCTCTCTCTTTGTCAGAGGACTGTCCCCAGGTTGCTGGAGCCCCAGAGAGTTGGAAGTACCTTAAGTGTCTCCCTCAGTTCCACCTCCAGCCATCACCAATGACTAATGGATGCTGGAGTGAAGCACTCCAGTTACTGTGCTCTTGACCAGGGTCTCCAGGGTCACCCTGTGGGATACTAAGGAAAATGACCCTTCTTGGAGCTCTGTTTAATGTTGTACTCTTTCTTGGTTTCAGTCATCTTCACAGGGGTCTTTTTCTCAAGGTCTGCTTCTAAGGAACCCAAGCTAAGACAGTGTGTTTTACTTTTAGGCAAAGTATCCATAGCTCATAATGATCTGCATATAGGGGCTCAATATCAGTATAACACGTAAGTTGACTTGGTTTATAATGGATTTTTTCCAGCATATAAATATCAGCTTTCTCATAATTGAAGAGAAAACTTTAGAAATACATAAAAACATCAACAAAAAAAGCTGATTTACTTCTAACAATACAAAAATACACATACACAAATTTATTCACTATCCTCAGTCCAATTCAGTTCAGTCACTCAGTCATGTCCGACTCTTTTCGACCCCATGAATCGCAGCACGCCAGGTCTCCCTGACCAACTCCTGGAGTTCACTATGTTAGTAATTGCAAAATACTGGGAACAATCTAAATACACACACAGGAGAGCAGTGGAATAAATCACTGTATAGCCACACAGTGGATCACTACGCAGCTGTGAAAAAGAATGAGAATGAACTCTATGAACTGATGGGCAATGATTTCCAGGTCATACTGCTAAGTGGAAAAAAAAGCAAAGCTCAAAAGACTATTTATGGAGATTCCTTAAAAAATTAGGACTAAATCTACCATATGTACTATGGTCATGTAAAGTGTTGACATCAGGGCAAGTTGAGTGAAAAGTACAGATCAACTCTCTGTACAGTTTCTAACCACTACAACTTCACCCATGTTAAGCTAACTGAGGGAATCTGAACTGGCAGGCTCTACTCTGCCTGTGTTAAGTATTACTTACAAACCAGCTCTACAAATAAAAGTTAATCCTCAATAATGGATCCTACAAACTGTTCCCCTTCATTTGCTTTTTGTTGTTCAGTCACTAAGTTGTGTCCGACTCTTTACAATCTCAGGGACTGCAGCATGCCAGGCCCCTCTGTCCGTGGGATTTCCCCGGCAAGAATACTGGAGTGGGTTGCTATTTCCTTCTCCTGTTTTTAACCCTAACTATAGCTCAGCTGATAAAGAATCTGCCTGCCATGCAAGAGACCCTGGTTCGATTCCTAGGTCAGGAAGATCCCCTGGAGAAGGGATAAGCTACCCACTCCAGTATTCTTGGGCTTCCCTGGTGGCTCAGCTGGTAAAGAATCCACCCACAATGCAGGAGACCTGGATTCAATCCCTGGGTTGGGAAGATTTCTTGGAGAAGGGAACGGCTACCCACTCCAGTATTCTGAACTGGAGAACTTCATGGACTGTATATACATGGGGTAGCAAAGAGTCAGACACGACAGAGCAACTTTCACAGGTAAGATATCGCATATAGGCAGTGATTTTCTTTCTCTTTCTTCCTTTCTTTCTTTAATCACAGGTAGAATGAGTTTCACATAACTGGTTTGTTGTTGTGTTGTTGTTGTTTTAGTCGCTAAGTCGTGTCTGACTCTCTTGCAACCCCATGGGCTGTAGCCCACCAGGCTCCTCTGTCCATGGGACTTCCCAGGCAAGAATACTGGAGTGGGGTGCCATTTCCTCCTCCAGGAGATCATCCCCACCAGGGATCAAACCCACGTCTCCTACAGTGGCAGGTGGATTCTATACCATTGAGCCACCAGGGAACCCCCACAATGGGTTGGTGTAAGTGCTCAGTCATGTCTGACTCTTGTGACCTCATAGACTGGAGCCTGCTAGGCTCCTCTGTCCAAGGAATTTTCCAGGCAAGAATACTGGTATAACTCTGATGGAAGTGGCCTAGTTTAAAAATTTAGAAGTTTAGAGTCCTCAGATATAAACAAATGCATATGTTTCTGGACCTTTAGTACCTGGCCTATTTCTCATGCTTAAGAATAAAAAAGAAAGGGAGAAGTTAGAACCCCAAAGCTATGTTCTACCCAATTTGTTAACATAAGAAATGTTCTATTTTAAAAGTCTGGTTCCTTACTTGGAGTATGCTGGAGAAACCCAGTACGGGTTGTCCTCGGCCGCCTTGGCATGCCGCAAAATGGCTTCCCGGGGGTTGCTGTCGTCAGTTTTGTCCAAAGCGATGTTCTTCACAATGTATGAAGACAGAGTGCCTCCATGGGTTCCAACCCGGCCACCACGACCTGTTCCAAAGGGAAAAAAACAAATCAGGAACAGAGTGAGCATACAGTCTGGGCTTATCTGACAAGGCTGAAAATCCTTCACTGCTGGCTGCCCAGGCTACAGGTTCAGTGAATGACAGGGTAGGGTCAGGGGTTCAGATTGACCTGACTTTTGTCATTCAGCAAAGAATCAAGGTTTTAAGCATCCTGGGGCTTCTATAGCCTTTGGTTTGAAGCACACTTAAGAGTACTTGAGTATCGTCCTTTCTGCTTTCATTTAAGGTAATCACAACCAAAGTGGAACATCACCAAAGCTCAACTTCTCCATAGTATTTTAAAATACAGACATGTTTTTATTACGCTTTAGTTGCCAGTTTACACAATGACAGCAATGTAGGAAGAAGTACAAATAGTTTGCCATGTATATGCCTTAAAAAATGCTTCAGGCATGAATACATGAAATTCAATTAATAAAAATAACCAATCATCATTAGACGCTATTTTAGTTTTAAACAAGAATATCTTAGGGCTTGCCGTCTTCCAAGGACCTTGTAGGAAAGAAAACAAGTAAGATGAATAGACTGATTGACATTATTTTACTATATGTAATGGCTCTCGACAGGAAGCTTCACCTGGGCAGGACTTTGTTCCCCACTGAACCCTCAACTGCTAGCCTGGTTCCCAGTACTCAAAAGACATATGACTTTTCAAGCAGGTTAAAGAGAGAAAAAAAAGACAAAACACCACATGAAAAGTCAAGTAGCACTAAAAGATTAATTTTATTAGGCAGGAAATGATTGCCAGAGAATTTGTATGGCTAGTAACTATTGTATCAGTAGCACTTAGAAGAAGAAAAGAGCTCTTCAGGCTGATGTGGGAAGGGAATCTATAGGAAGAAATACATCCAGTTTGGGAGAACTCAGAAGACAGAGAAGGTTATTTTCAATGAACTGAATAGTTTAAATACAAAAGTATAGAAAGAGGGAAGTTCAATGGGCATTTGGGGGCAGGGATGAACCAACAGTCATATCAGATTAGAGTAGGAGAGAGGTGAGGTGTAAAGCTCAAACACAGCTGAGAGTCAGACTGCAGAGAACTCTGAATCTCTGGGCATGCAACTGGACAGTGCACAGCTTCCAAAGATGTGGGGGCAGCAGCAATATGAAAACTACAGGAATTGGGAATAAAAGCTGTAAGATGAATGAAGGGAGTAGTGAGGACAGAGCATTGAGAGAGTACCTAGCTACAAGAGCTTTTTAATAATCCAGGCAAGAATATTATACAGGAATTCTGATTAGAGGACAATGGCAGAGAAAATGGGGAAAAAACTGAGACTGGTATATGAGATTTTTTTCAATGCTAAAGGGGCAGGCCAAAGAGACAGAGGTCCAGAAGTCAGGTTCAGATGAATTAACAAGTCATAAATGATATAAGCTTATGAACATAGAACAAATGGAGACTGTGTAGCTGATAACAGAGAAAGGGATTCTAGTAAAGGCGCGGCTGTATGATGGCCAATACTGCCTTGCTTTCTTCTGGCCTTACTTTCTTAGAAACTCTAAGGATTTTTATTCATCTTCTAGGGAAATGGGTAGCTCTATTTTAATAACGCAGAACTAAATGATGGCCCCTTTCTGCCTTTTGTGAACTCTAATCCAGCCTAAATTTCGGCCAAAGTATTCAATGTTGAATTTTAAGCCAGTATGGTGAGCAGTGATTTAAACACTGAGTTCCAAGGAGCCCCAGAGCTCCAGTGAGGTCCCCTAAAGGACTTGGAGACCAAGAAGAAATGGCTCTGGGCTTCCTCTCTGCTTCAGCACAGCAGCTCCATTTCCATCAGTTTTATGCACTGGGCTTCTGCATCAGTTCTTTAAGCAAAAAGTTCTGAGGCTAAAAGAAGGTGTTTGAAAAATCCTATTTAGTAAAAATCTCTGAAGACGGGTATCCAGGCCCAAAAGATCTTCCAAGTTCTGTCTCGATTACCCCACCCTGGCCCTCAATGACCCCCTCTGCGGGTCACTAGCTAGATCAGTCACCTGGGCCTGCGACAGGAGGCTCGGGTTTGTGAGACTTCAGGGGATCCAGTCTGTCCTTCTCCAGCTGTTTCCTTGTACTCCGCTGGCGAGGTTCACGGAACATAGGCAAGGCATGAGCTAGGAGAAGTCACAGTTGAAAAATTTCATTATGATAATAACCCTTCCATCCAAAAACATAGCTAGAGCATGACTAAATGTAGATGAAATGGAAGTCATAATGACGGCCTTCATCTAATAATAAAAGACAGTCTTACTGAAACCAATTAGCCAATTTTGTTTGAGACCAGACACATTGTTCACCTCTCCTGGCAACTAATGGCGCTCAGGAAATACTGTCAAATACTGTCACGGAAACACTGATGAGGCTCCCCATGTACCAGACCGTGGGCAGCAGTTAAACCTAACTTCTGTGGTTTTGACAAGAAACACTTAATGGGACTGCCTCTTACTTTTTTTCTTACAGGACCCAAATGTGAATAATGCCAACAGCTAGCTGTCAGCCTCGGTCTCCTCAGAGGCCTCATAAACACTGGAATCACTTCACACATTTCTGAAATGTGACCACCTCTCAGGAATGGTTGACAACACTGAGCAACCAGAAGGGACGAACAGTTATCCCACAGAAACTGGGATAGAGGCACAGAGGTGACTGAATCTCCTGACATGGTGACTTAACAGGGACTTATTCTTTTTTCAATGCGGTCAATGAAAGAATAAAAATTAGAGTGTAACATCTGTCCAATTGTTCTTGGTTGTTCACTCAATGTCAGAATTAAGTTTCAGAATATAAAAGAAAATACAAATTTATAAGGAAAACAGTGTCATTCTGGTGGAGAGGGGGAAGACTACTGGGGAAAGAATTAAATATCTATGACCACAAAAAGTACCAGAATAATGTCTTTGAATGTTTACATGCAAATTAAAACTTCTTTAAAAGAGAAAACTGGGGGAGAATTAAAAGGATAATAAGGGTTTAAAGGAAATTTATGATGTGAATGACAGAAATGGCTGTAACACCTGAAAACCACTTCTACTGCCTGCCATCCTCAATGCACACTGCCAGCCTGGGCCAGGACCATGTCACTCACCAGTAATATGCCTGCCTTGAGTTAGGGGAGCTGAGAAACACAGCCACCCATCACTCTGCTGGGCAACATGACACAATAGTATTTTTAGGAGAGGGAAAAATAGCTTTTCACTTCAAACGACTGCAGGAATTTAAGTAGGCCACGTGTAATTACATGAGCTAGCCTGCTTCTGACACTGACTTTAACACTTCTACTCTTGCAAAAAAAATGCCATGGGATCTTTTTACTCATCACCAGCTCCTAGGGACTTGGAGGGAGAAAACCCAGTAGTGCAGCGGCCCTGGGCTTGAGACTGAGCCACTGAGCAAGTCCACAGGGCACCTGCTAATGGCAATTGCTACTGCATCTGAGATCCTTCTAGCCGCTACCCTTGGCAGGTCTGAGACTGTGACTCTGGGAAACGAAAATCTATCAGATTAACAAAGTTGTGTGACAAACCTGAGACGCTGCTCTGTCCTGATAAGATTTCTGATTGTACCTCAGGTAGTTCATTTTATATCTGAAGGTCTCTGGATCAATCTGTCACAGGGTCACAGAATTTAGGCTCTTCCTTTTGGGGTTGAAAGTTACATGAAGTAACCCTGTCTCTGGGATGAGTCACAGAAGCTGAAGGAGTTTGCGATTACATGACTCCCATCCTAAACACATGAATAGGGTATTTTTTAATATATGCCTGAACTTGGAGGGCTTTTTCTGTCTCTAAAGCCATGAGATCAACAGCACACTAGAACATAAGACAGATGCATGACAGAGAGACCATGCTAACAACTTACGGGTGATGATGTAGTCCTGGGTTAGAGTCTCTGCTTGCTTCGCCTTCCGCTGGGTTTTAACTACACATAATTTCGCTCCCCTGAGAGGAGTTAAAGCAAATTATTTCCTTTATTTGGTCTTAGAAACAGAAAGTAGATGTCAAAAGCATTAGACACTTTTCAGGAACACACTCTGTACACACCAACTCACCAAGTCCTTGGCTTTCTAAGGACTGGCAACAGATGGAGCCCTTGGTGATAAGAGATTAAACATATGGGAAGGCAAGTCTGTGCATCAGTGGTTACTACTGTGTGAGAGGGTTAGAAAGGTAACTGGAAAACAAAAGGCTAGTTTAAAAAATCTATAGAAATAACCTAAAATTAAGATCTTAAAGAGATATTAACATTAATCAACCTTTTCACCCTAAAGGTCACAGGGTTCAAATTTTAGTTTATGGCTCAGATGAAAGCAACCTGGGTGGTCTACAGCCCAAGTGGCATTTGTCCACATCTCTAATACAAGAGTACAAGTGTCTGGATCCAAGTCAGCTTGGCAGGATTGCCAAGGGGCTACAGCTCAAGAATGTGTGGGATTAACCAAAAGTGTGCTTAGAATGTTTCACTCTCCTTAGCAATAATGAGTATCCCTTTCAGGAGAGACAAATACAAATAAGTAAATTTTTTAAAAGAGTCCAAAGATAGTGCCTTCTAAAGGGTGCTATCAAATGGGGCTCATCATTTTCTCAAGTAAAATGGCCCTCTTCCTTTCATCCTACTTACATTAGTATTTTTAATTTCTTGATTAAATAACAAAAAAATTCTATTTGTTCTTAAAGACCACAATATATAATTTTATTTTATAGGGCAAAGATTCCAATGCCAGAAAATTCTGAAGCAAATAGTCTGCTTCTATTCAGAGCCAAACTATAGTCAATAAATATTCACTAATAGAGGACAGGCTTCCTTTCCCCCCAGAAGAATGTGGGACCTCACAACAGGTTTATGAGGGACCCCAGTAAATTTAGCATGTGGAATTTTATAATAGATATTCTAAAGAAACAGCTAATCACTTACTGTATCTTAATAGAGAGAAACAGACCATCTCTTTTGGATGGTGACACGTTTACATTTGTGCCCAAGGAAAAGAGAAATAACTGAGGGACTGACTGAGCCTCCAGTGAGTTTTTTAGGTCCTTGAAACACACTGGTATGCTTAAATTTGACAATTGGGCAGATGTGGGGTAGAAGGGGAAACTGTCTGTGCTGTCCTCCTCTGCTGGCAGAGAACAACTCCACCAAACATCCAAATGGTACCTGAGAAAAGCCCAAACAGAAAGGGAACAAAACAGACAAGCCGGTTCCATTTCCTGTGAATGGTTCGTTCCTTGTTCTGTTAATCCCTTACATGCATCACTACTAATGCCACTGTCCAGGGTGGTATGCAGAGTGGGCAGGCCTTCCCCCCGCTCCTCGCACTCAACATTTCAGCTAAAGAACTGCAAATCCCCAGGAAACTTTCACTTTGAATTCTGTATGGATCAAGGAGCTATCTAAATCCTCTTTAAAGCACAATATGAGGAGTTTGAGGCTTTGGTCTGAGCCAGCTGCATTTTCTAAAAGGGTGGATCCCCATCAAAGAAGGAAATAAATAAAAGCAGGGGTGAAAAAAAAGCCCTCCCCCCAGTTGTTGTCATCCATCTCAAACAGGCAACACTTATGAAATACCTCTGACTCTTGTTGGGGTCATAGTAGACTTTAGCCAACCCGTTTCCAGTCCCCACCATGATCTGGTTCAGCTTTGGGTGCCACAGGCAGCGGACAACACTCTAAAAAGGAAAAGACATGGGAATCATCTAAATGGGGCACAAATAAAAGGGAAGGAAAACTCTGCTGGTACTTGGATGGCTAGTTTACTAAACTGAATGTCACCCTGATGATGACTTGTAGCTTTTGGGGCATTTTCTTCCAAACCACTGAGTTCTGTTCTATCACATATTATCTCTGTGACACTCTATAAAAATATAAAAGATGCCCCCTTCCTGCCTTGTCTCCTCTCCTGTTCTGATAGCATCAAAACCACGAAGCTGGGCCTTCCCAGCTCTGCTGTCACGTGAGGCTGGCATCTTGGAATGCTGAACCCACATAACTTGGTTCATTTTACCAATGAAGCAGATTTAGATCTCAGCGATTCATGCTTTTATGCACACAGTATGCCCCTCTGGACAGCATATTGAGGCCAGGTGGTTATTATTTTTAGTTTACAAAGATCCAAATCTCATAAAGCTTTCTCAGGAACAACCCACATTTGTGAACTATGAATAATATCTCCCTATCTATGAGATTAACCAGCAGGACAATAGCAGAAGTAAAACAGAGATATGGAATATAAAGATGTGATGTTAACCTGAACGAAAAGCAGGTTAGGAGAAGGTTTACTGGAAGAAGCTTTGATCCTGTGAATCATTACTGGTGAGGAAAATAAGTGCTGTTCTGGGGTCAGAAAGAACTGCAAGTTCCCAGTGAGAACTACAACCTGTTTTTAATTTTTGCTGAAATAAGAGGGCAGAGGTGGAAGAGATGGCAGGGATAGAATTAAGGTGGGGGAAGGAGGCTAAGGTTGGTAGGCAGAAATACCATATGTTAGGTTCTGCAGATCTCACTCTCACTCTGATAGAACAAGAAATGAGTGGAAACATTAATTCAGTGATTATTAGGAATCTCTCATGTGCCAAGCAACGTACAAGGACTAACAGGAAAGGGTACAATTAGATATTGCCATCTTACGTTCTAATATTAAAATGTAAATCATGGAATTTCTGTCTTCTAAATCTACCTTGGGCTGAATTTTTTTTTTTTTGGGCTACTTCTCCCCAACCATCTAGTTCTTTTGTTAAGATAGAATATCTGGTAATTTCTGCAATCCCTTTTGATAGAAATTCTGGGTTCCACTTGACTGGTTAAAAAAAAAAAAAATGCATGTAGTTAAATGGCTACAAAGCCCACTCTGAGATTCCTGAGAAACTAAGGAAGAAATGTAAGAAATGTAAAAGTGTCTGCAGAACTTCTAATTCATGTCTGACAATATTCCAGAATAGTGGTTCTAGCACTGCTGAGCAGGGTTGAGAAAATCAAACCAAAGTGGCTGTGTTTATCCTATCATCAGGGGGAAAATTAAGTTAAACAGGCAGGTTTGTACAATTTTTTCGTCCTACGATTTTTTTTTAAACCTGTAGTATCTGCTACTCAATGCCTACTAGCAAGTGCTAAAAGATGATAAAACATATACAATGGTGAGTGAATATTAATAGAAAAACTTTAAAATAGTAAATCATATTTTTTCAGTAAAATGTGAAAGCAGTAAATCAAAGTTTACCAACTAGGGGGTGAGGTTACTGTCACCTTTGTGCGTGTGCTCATGAGACTTACTTGACATGCATATGTAGAAAAAGTCACACTTTTCTCCTAACAAAACTGCCTTGTTGGTAAGATGGAATTAAGCTTATCAATAGTTCATGGTCTGCAAAGCACAGCCTGACTACAAGGTGCTCCGTCACTGAGACTAATGTGAGAACCATGCCTAGACCACTGGAAATCTCTAGACGATCAAGGTCAGGTATGTGGAAACTTAAAAAGAGTCACAAACAACTTCACATCAAAGCCAGAATAAGCTCATCCAAGCCAATACTCATCTCCTTCAAGTCTTGGCTTAAGTGTCATCACTATTCAGACCACCCTATTTGAAATTGCACCACACAACTCCCCTTCTTTTCCTTGTTTTCATAGCATGTGTCACCTTTTAACATAATATACAACTTACTGTTAATCATGCTTCTAACATAATATATAACTTACTGTTAATTATGCTTATTGTCTGGGCTTCCCAGGTGGCACTAGTGTAAAGAACCTGTCAATGCAGGAGACCCAAGAGATGTGGGTTCGATCCCTTGGTCGGGAAGATCCCCTGAAGGAGGGCACAGCGACCCACTCCAGCATTCTTGCCTGGAGAATCCCACAGATAAGAGGAGCCTGGCAGGCTATGGTCCCTGGGGTTGCACAGGGTCTGACACACTGAAGAGACTAAGTACGCACACACACACGCTTACTGTCTGCCTCCCCAGGCTGCTCTTGGTCTGTTTTGTGTGGCCAAGGATCTCAAGTGCCTAGATGAGTGTCTGATGCTTAATAAATATTTGCTGCAGGAATGAATTAAAAGTTACAACTCATCCAACCTAAATAGACTGTTTTGCTAGGTGGGGTTGGAGACAGACAATTTTCAAGTTAAAATCATTACTGCCTATGAGAAATAATTTGATTCCTCCAGATTTTTATTACACTCAAGTATCATACAAACACAGAGGGTTAGTTCCCTCCCAATGTGGGCCAGAAAAGAGGGATGAACAAGAGCCAGAGGGGCAAGGGAAGACACTGAGAGGAGCTCTCAAGGGTCTTCAGAGATCTCAGCTGCCCACAATTGGCCCTAGGACAATTTTAAGGACATAGTACTAAAGTTATTTCCCTTCCTTGGTTCTCTAGAGGTCTGGCTAAGCAGTCTAAGAATACTGGTTCTCAAATATGTTGTCAAGCGAGCAGGGTACAGAATTGGAAAAGATCCACAACGTAGGCCTGATAAATTCCAAGACACCAGCCAAACAGGCAGTTTCCAGGGGCAGCAGGTTACTGTTACCCTCTCCGTCTAGGCTGAGGGTGTAAATGTTAGAGAGAGGCAACGGCCGGGCCAACAGACCAACGTCGGACTGCTTTCCAGGGAGTCCAAGCTCAGGGCACTGCATCTCTATTCCCGCTCACAGTCTTTCCCTCCTACGCCCTCACACACACGTGACTGGGCAGCACAAGCTCTCATGGAGAAGCTCGTTTACCCTCCTTTTTACACGGAAGGAAGGAGAAGGCAAGTGAGCCCCCTTGAACTAAACAGTCATTCCGGAGCACCATCCACTGCGGTGGTGAGTCACCAAGCATCCAATGAGGGCGCTGGGAGCAGTCTGAGTTAGGCAAAAGATACTTAAGGCTCAATTACCCTAAGACTGGTTATTAATCAAATACTACCCGGATTCCAAAACATGGAATGAAGAAACAGAATTCAAAGTCAAAGGTGGGTGGGCTTTTTTTTTTGTTTATTAATATTTATTGTGTGTGTTTAGCTAACCTTCATAAACTTTGCAGCTAATGCGGCTCCACACTTTGTCCTGTCAAGGAAATGCATCTTATAGCAGAGAGCTGGCCATCTGCCAAACCAAACAATCGCTGAGACGGCGGCAGCAGCAGCGAGGCTGGGGAGCAAGCAGAGCTCCCCGCTGCTAACTTGTCAAACACACACATACTGGGTTTTACGTAACAACAATGGGACACGTGCCTGCTAGAAGCCCAAGGAGCTATCACAAGACAAATGAGCTACAGCTACTTAAAAAGAGTGCATTCACTTCATCCACCATCCACAAAGTCAGCCTCCATCCTCTGTTCTTGAAGAGGTACTTCTGCGGCTGGGGGCTTGCCACATTCAGACGGACAGATTTACTGAGTGAGACAGCGAAGGGAGGGCAGAGAACACATCTGAATTAAAGGACCAGAGGGAACAATCATGACAGGAGATCTACATGGAGCAAAGAGAAAGCACTGCACTGCCAAGAACTAGATTCTGAAGTTAGTCTGCATATTTCAAATATAATGATTTGCTTTATTAAATTGATAAAGGATTTTATTCTTACACTGATCCACTTCATCTTACTAAAGCATTGTGGAACCACCACTGGCTTCCCCGAGCTGCTTAAACTGAACTCCATGTCACCATAAAATTAAGTTTAGCTTTTTGAACCAAAAGCTACTGTCATTTTAGATAATTTGGCGGTGCAGAGGAACCACAGTCTGCCCCCAAAGTACTCAGCTCGAGCAGCAGCCAGAGAGAGACAGTAACTGGTGCTAGAGACCGTAAGCAAGATGACAAGGCAGTAACCAGACTTTAAAGTGCTCAACACAGAGAGCTTTCTTTTCTGCAGAGACCCAAAAAAAGAGAGGGGGGTGGGGCAGAGAAGAAGAAAACACTCTGTGTACAAAAAGCAGTGTCAAGATTCCAAAACAGGAACTTTGGAATTACCCCTCTGCAAAAGTAAGAAAGCCATAAAAACCCCAAATAATTTATTGCTGTGGTTTTTTGGTTTACTTGATGCGATGGAAGCAAATAAGGAGAAGAGGAAGAAATCAATGAGAGAAATGAATTTGTATTTTAGGACATGGGAGGAAAGGAACTATCGGGTTATCTGTAACTTTATGTTATAAAAGTAGCTGACTCCTCACAACACTACAAAACTAATGATCTCACCTCGATTTCACAAGAAGAAGAAATTGAGGCTTGCAAGAGGCGGGGTAACATTCTCAAGGTCACAGAAAACTTGTACACAGAGGAGCTGGGATGCTCAGGGAGGTTTTCCCGACTCCCATGGTCATTCCTTTATACCTCCTAATTATGCAAAGCTCTGTTTTAGAAGCTGGGAAGGAACAGTCACTGCAGATTTTAAATCATCTCCAAACCTACCTAACCCAGAAGAAGTCCTAGCAAGTTTATACTAAAAAGCAGATGATAACACTAAAATCATAAAAGAAAAAGCCTGCTACTGCCCAGTTCACAAATGTTACCATAAAAGAAATCGATGCCTGTAGAACATCTTAGGCGTCAGTAATGCACATATCCAAACACCGCCCTCATTTGACTTCACACGCTAAAAGAAGCCCAGCACCCTTCCTAATTTTATATCTTAAACATGATTATGATGAAACACCCTTTCCTGATCCTTCCCAGCTGCTGACCCACACTGTAAAAGAAACTCCATCTGTTTTTTTCATGTTTGGTTTTTGTCATGTAGTACAAGAATGGATAAGCTAACTCAGAGATTCCTTGGGAGAAGTATTTTCCAAAATTTTCAAAGGTAAGAGCCTCACACATTTCTGTGAAGGAGACTGTCACACAGTTTTGCACATGTGTGTAGAGACAGTCTCATGGCCGTGCACACCCTCAGGACTGCCCAATACATCTGAAAGGCCATGTATATGCTGAGGCCCAAGTTTAAGAACACAGATGGAGATGTGAGTCCACAATGAAGAAAAGGAAGGCAGATGAAAATGGAAAGGTCCTGGTGAAAACATTTTCTTTGGATTTGCACAAACCCAAGCTTTATTTCACAGAGAAAGAAAAATTGCTTTCCACATTAAAATACTGAACCAGGTAGGTAGAAGAGTCATGCAGGAATGCTTTAAACTTTTCCAGGTTATTTGTCTTGTCCTCCAAAAGCCTTGCTTTTCCCAAACTTGGATTAGTTTGCAGTATGCTTGGGCCATCGGGCTTAGTTTCACTCCTTTCAAGTTCAGGAAGCAAACCTGCTGAGTAAACCTTTGTCTACAATAAAGACTCCTCAACACCCACCTGATCTTCACGGAGACACCCCTCGAACAAAAATGATTAAAGACATTTTCTCTGCTCTTCTAAGTGAGCATGTACCTATCCATTTTTTCCCCTCCACATTCCTCCAACTCTAAGGAAGTTCCATCAGAGGGCCAGACAGGTAGAAATTGTCACTCTTTGCTGAAAATCTTCTTAATCTCCCTTCTTCCCTGCCCCAAACAATTCTCTCTCTGATAAACCAGACAGAAGCCCAATGGTGAAAAGAGAAAATGTTGTGGCACTTTTATAAATGTAGGGGTTGTTGAAAACAAGCAAACAAGGAAAAGCGTTGCTCTATACCTCCCATAAATATCTGGAACAGATGCACAGATTACGCTTTTTGAAAAGAAAGTGAAAATGTCAGTAGCTCAGTTGTGTCTGACTCTTTGTGACCCCATGGACTGCAGCCAGCGTCCTCTGTCCATGGACTTCTCTAGGCAAGAATACTGGAGTGGGTTTCCATTTCCTTCTTCAGGGGATCTTCCCAGGGATCAAACCTGGGTTGCCTGCATTGCAGGGAGATTCTTTACCATCTGAGCCACCAGGGAAGCCCTGGTGAAAACTTTTTGAAAACTGGCATCTAATTATCAAATTAAGTCCTATCAAACTCATGGAAAATGCATTTATTAATGTCAGTGTATTTACAGACTCTGCTCTAAAATTAAGGTAACTGTTAAAGCAGTAAAAATCTGGAACCTGGTAATTGTCCTTGGCACAAAATGAATCACATCTGTAGCTGATAATAAATTCGCCTAAAGAATTTCATCACGAGAAAAAGTTCTCGGAGAAAATGGAAGGTCTCTTGGGTAAGAAAATTAAATACAATCTTCTTCATCTAATCCAAAATACTAAATGTCAGTTTGCTCCAGGCTGCTATTTGAGAAGAACTTACAAAGGCAGGAAAAAAAAAAGCACAAATAATGACTGAAGAAAGCTGATAATTATTTTGATTAATGACAGTCTGGGAGCAGGAAACAAATAGGTGGAGGGAAGTTAGAGTCCCCAGGGTGAGTGACACCAGCGGTGGGTCAGGGCAAATGCCCACCTAGAAGCAGCACTTACTGCAGGCGCATTCCCAAAATTCTCAAAGAACTCCCTACTGGTGGGCACAGGATGGATCAAGTGTGCCAAGATATGGAGTCCTGGGGGGTTGTGAGGGGCCTAGGGCACTACAGCTTCAGGCAAGTCAGTGCCAGCAAAGAGTGGGTCTGTCTGTAATATCACACAGTATCCTCTGTTATGAGCACCAGGCTGTGAAAAAGCTTGGGAAGCACTGCCTAAGGCCATCTCTCTAGATCTAATCTACACAGACCCAGACCACTCTACCCTTCTTCATGTGTCAATAGTTTGAGATGGGCATAAAGATAATAAGGATAAATTTTTTCTTTATGTAAATAAACAAAACACAAATGGATAAAGCTTTAAGTCCCTAACTACTAGACAGAAGATATATATGATCAGATCTTAGAAATCATCAAGCATGTAAAACCAAAAAACTGTAGGAGAACCTGAGTCTTCAGAGATGAACTAACTATACAGGATATGTAAAGCACTATTTGTTTTAATATAGTATAGGTAAATAAGTGTTACACATTATACTCTTTTATTGAGCCCTTTGGTGGGGGATGGGGGGGCGTATCTCAAAACCCCTCATCATACAAGATGATCTAGCACTCCAGAAAAGGGGAAAACACTATCCTGGGACTCTGAGTTAATTATAGAACTCTTTGTTTCCCACACTAATATAAATTGTGAAAGTCTGGCCAGAATTCTGATAGAACAGCTGGAAAACTTGTTACCAAAGAGCACTCATCAAATTCTGGTTGGGAGAGGGAAGTCTGCCATAGAAAATCCTACAAGACACAAAGTGCCTTCCTTGGTCTTCTCTCAGTGGGGTGTGGTGTGGTGCTGGAGTTGGACAACAGAGCACTGTCGTTACTGGATTATATGTTTATACATTTTATAAAGAATAGTGTATCATTTTGAACATTGACAAAATTGACCTATCTACAAAATCAACCTCTCTCTTTTTTTGACATTTTATGGAGTCCAGTATGTTTCTCCTTCAGGGTTGTGTTATCTGTTAGGTGAGTCTTCATCCGGGTTTGTCATTTATGGCAATCCCATCTATACAAGGACGTATATAGATCTGCTTAAATTCCAATTATATAAAACACCAAACTCTTGTGTAGAGAAGAAAAAGAAAAAGTTTCTAATTAATCAAAAGGGAAACACCAAATACTTCTCTTGTTTTGAAGGACTATAAATAGAAGTAAAACAGTACACAAACATTTCCTTGAGACTACTGACACCAAGTAAGTAGAAGATGCCTTTTAATACAGCATGTTGCAGAGTTAAATGACACTAGAAAATGAAGAAACTATTAAACTGAACAAGACCTTCTTTGACTCCTCATTCTTCAGTGATTTATGAAGCCTGAAGGAGGATCTGATAAGCTCTTCATGAGATCAGACCCAAAAATCTTAAAGGAAATCAGTCCTGAATATTCATTGGAAGGACTGATGCTGAAGTTGAAGCTCCAATACTTTGGCCACCTGATGCGAAGAACTGACTCCTTAGAAAAGACCCTGATGCTGGGAAAGATGAAAGGCAGGAGGAGAAGGGGATGACAGAGGATGAGATGGTTGGATGGCATCACCGACTCTAGACTAGAGTTTGAGCAAGCTCCAGGAGTTGGTGATGGACAGGGAAGCCTGGCATGCTGTAGTCTACGGGGTCACAAAGAGTCGGACATGACTGAGCGACTGAACTGAAATGAAATGAGATCATTGTCAAATAGATAACTATAGGAAAAGACAACTCACTATAGGCTTTGAAACAGGATTCCTACAGTAAACATTATTTCAAAGAAGAGAATGTTGAATAGAAAATCTAAATAACTGCTCCTGAACTAAGAGTCTATTGGTTAAATTTATAAACTGTTCTTTGAAAAGAGACTGGAAATAAGAACAGAAATGAGGTGATAAGCATACCAGAATTTGTCTTCTCTTCTAAGGAAGAATAATGACTGGACTTTTGATAAAATACAGTGACAAATTCCAACAAATAATTTTTTACTTCAAAGCAGAGTGTGTTCTACAAAATAGACCCAGGAAACAGATCATACTCATTAACAGTATAACAACTAAAGCAAATTATATTCATTAGAGTTTTAGATTACCAGTATTTTAAGCATCCACAGTAAATCTGCTTCCTCTACTGAACTCAAAACATAGCTATTTTTAGTAAGTCTGAAAAAGGATCATCTCAAGTTTTAAAGAAGCAGACAAAATCTGTACTTCTTTCATTGAATCTAAAAGAAAACATATTTATGTTCTAAAATTTCAGATTAATTAGAAAAAACTATTAACAAAAAACAAAAGGAAGAGAAGCTGGCATGGAATAGGCTATGATAGTAAGTCCCACTAAGAATATACTAAAATAAAATATAATAAAAGGTAAAGCAAAATTAACAAATACATGTTCACCAAACACCTACTATGTGCCACTGTTCTAACCCTTTGGAATATAATGTTCTGCCCACTCACATGGCACCGAGGAGCCCCCGTACTCCAATTTGCTCACTGGAGAATCTAGAAATGGTTGAGAAAAGCTTATCAAAGGTAAAACAGAAGTGCTGAGAAAATACAACCCACAAGAAAATGTTAAAATAACAATATCAACTGAGTTTGGTTCACTTAGACAAGAAAAGACAAAACAGTAACTTTATAATCTTCAAGGAAACACAAGATGTTGACCAGCTGTTCTCCAATTCCTTGAGGACCAGAGTAAAGGATGTGGGCTCTAAGCATGAGAATGTAGGCTAAAAGTAAAGGGGAAAAAAAGAGCTGATGGTAATAAGAGTTTTTATAAACAGAAATGAACTCTTTAGGGAGGTTGTAAAATCTTCTGTTAAAAGTCTAATTTTCATATAAGAGAGCTGAGTCGTAGTCCTCAGGTAGGCAAGAAGATGGGCTCTGGACAACAATATTGAGACACTAAGCGAAAAGAATCTGCCTGCAATGCAGGAGACCCTGGTTTGATTCCTGGGTCAGGAAGATCCCCTGGAGAGGGGATAGGCCACCCACTCCAGTATTCATGGGCTTCCCTGGTGGCTCAGATGGTAAAGAATCTACCTGCAATGTGGGAGACCTGGTTTGATCCCTGGATTGGGAAGCTCTCCTGGAGGAAGGCATGGCAACCCACTCCAGTATTCTTGCCTGGAGAATCCCCAAGGACAGAAGAGCCTGGCAGGCTACAGTACAGGGCGTCACAAAGAGTTGGACACAACTGAATAACTAAGCACAAAGCAAAGTCACAACATGCCTGATGCCCCAGCTAATGAAGCAAAAGCCAGCAGCTTTGCCTGTGGCAGTTACATGAAGGGAACTTATCACCAGCATAGGAGAGGGGACTTGCACTAGGACCAAAGAGATTAATTTACTTCCTATAATATGAATGTCCGTGCAAATGTGCAGTGATCTTAGACAATTCCTCCTAGGCACATCTGCTGTAATTTGTACTATTTAATTATTTAAACACTATTTAAACACTGTATTTCATACAGTGCTTTCCATGATTGTTTAATAAAAAAAAAATGTCTGGGTGCTGGGTGAAATAGAGGGATCACATTCCACTCAGTCTCTCTCTCTGAATGCAGTTATGAAACCCAGATCTGAGGATTTTGAAAAGTAAGTAGGAGTAGGTGGACTGGGAAATTAGTCCAGAACTCAAACTACCCCTGAAGCAGCATCAAGTTTACTGTCTCCCCCAACTCTGGTACTTCACCCTACCTCCTGGCCCCCTAAAAACTGTGATGAACAAAATATCAAAATTTTAAATTAAGACAGCCTCAGTTCAACTGACTTTTCCTTTTGTTTCACTCAATATGGCTTGACACAGCACTGTTACTGTTCCCATTTTTACTTAGAATATTGGAATTTTACTCATTATGATTTTTTTGCATTAATTTTATTTTTTATAATGTTACATTAAAATGCTAATTTGTTTTGATTACTGAGTTTTTTGATATCTTCTTCTATTTTGTGCTTGGTCTGACTCTAGTCCTGGCCCTGCCTCAACCTATAGCACATTCTGTAACACAAAAATTAACTCAAAATAAACCACACACCCAAAAAGAACCACAGTAAACCATAAAACTTTTACAAGAAAACACAGAGGAAAATCTGCATGAGCTGGGGTCAGTCAAGGAGTTCCTAGCTATGACAGCAAAACTACATTCTACAAAAGAAGAAAAACTGATAACTTAGACTTTATCAAAATTAGTTTCCTTTGAGGGACACTATTAAGACAAAACAAGCAATAGACCAGGAGAAAATATCCCAAGAACTTGGTATCTAGAATATATAAAAGACTCTCAAAATTAAAAATAAGAAACAAACCTGATTTAAAACTGGGCAAAAGACTTGAACAGGCACTTCACCCAGGATGACATAATCATAGAAAACGAACACATGAAGATATTCAAGTCTCCCACGTTTCTTTACTGACTGAGCCACCAGTCCATGAATGCTGGAGTGGGTAGCCTATCCTTTCTCCAGGGGATCTTCCTGACCCAGGAATTGAACCAGGGTCTCCTGCATTGCAGGCAGATTCTTTACCAGCTGAGCTACCAGGGAAGCCCTCACTGGTCATTAGGAAAACACAAATTATAACTATGATGAGAAAGCATTTCAAATACCTGTTTGAATGTATAAGATAAAAATGTTACAATACAATGTTGGTGAGGATGCAGAGCAAGTAAAAAACACATATACTATTGGTGGGAATCCAAAATAATATTGCTTATCTGAAGACGGCTTGGAAGTTTCTTATAAAAATAAATATACATTCATCATATGACCCAGCAAGCCTATTAGGTATTTGCCCTGGAGAAATGAAAAATCATGTTCACACATGAATGACTGTTATTGTCGTGGTTTAGTTGCTAAGTCATGTCCAACTCTTCTGCAACCCCACGGGCTGTAGCCTTCCAGGTTTCTCTGTCCATGGGATTTCCCAGGCAAGAATACTGGAGTGGGTTGTCATTTCCTTCTCCAGGGGATCTTCCTGACTTAGGGATCTAACCGGTGTCTGCTGCATTACAGGCAGATGTTTTAGGGCTGAGCCACCAGGGAAGCCCACAAATGAATGCTTACAAGAGCTCTATCCAAAATCTCCCCAAATTAAAAATAACCAAATGTCCTTTAATAGATAAACAAACTGTGCTATATTCATACAGTGGAATACCACTCAGCAATAAAATGTTAACACATCAGTGATACGCACAACTGACCTAGGTGAATCTCAAAGGATGCAGCTGAAAGAAGTTGATCTAAAAAGGTTACACACACTATGAGTCCATGTACATGACATTCTTGAAAAGTCAACACTAAAGGGATAAAGAACAGACCAATGAATACCAGGGATAAGGAGCTGAGAGTGGGAGAGGGTGAGAGTGTGCCTGCAGAGGGATGGCACAAAGGAGTGTTTGGGGAGACAGAACTGTTCTGTATCCTGATTGTACTGCTGTGACTACAGGACCCTATAGGGGCCAAAAATCACTTTAAAAATAATAATCAGTACTACTAAACTTGTTCCTTTCATTTTCCTTATGTAAAACATTTTAAGATTTGATAAGGTAGATATTGGGCTTCCCTAGTGGCTCAGCAAGTAAAGAATCCACCTGCAATGCAGGAGACTCAGGTTCAGTCCCTGGGTCGGGAAGTTCCCCTGGAGTAGAAAATGGCAACCCACTCCAGTATTCTTGCCTGGAAAATTCCAAGGACAGAGAGCCTGGTGGGCTACAGTCCATCGCAAATAAGCAGACATGACTGAGCGACTAAACCACCACCTCCGCTAAGGTAGACATTAACAGTTAAACCACCATGAAATTGGTGATTTCTTTCCTTTCTACTCTCATATGCCTACAGATGAACACTCAACTGCACTCTTTAAATCCTGAGAACTGCTGTGCTGGAACATCCATAGCATAATACTGTTAGGTGCAATGAGAGGTAATTTAATCACACCTTACAGACAGCACGGTGTCCTGTACACTGTGAGTTAACTTAGCAGGAGATTCCAGCTGAGTTTCAGTCACTGTTTAAATTGAACTCTGGTTTGTATGCTGCCTCCTTCAGGAAATTTCAAGAAAGGGTTTAGTAAGTCAAATCACAAAAGAAGTAAAATCGCAATATTGTTTTTCCCTTCTAACCCAATGGCATCTCTTTTCATCGCTAATTAAAGAAAATATTTTTACAGAAAGTGGCACTGACTGATCACTGTGCTTTACAGTAAAGCATTATCCTAGTTACCAGGCTGGAAGTTAGCTTAGGACCCAGGAAAATGGCAGTACTGGAAAAAGAGCCATGCAATTGCTGTGCTGGCAAGCTGACACTGAGACTCCATCATCCTCTGTTTACTCCCGGGCTCCCTACAAATATTAATACACCTCAGAAGGCCGGGGAATACACAGTGCACACACACCCTTTTTTGTTCCCAGTGAGCAAATGCTCAGTAAACCTAGGTTGAGTATACTGTCGTATCATTTGGCAATGGCAGAAGAGACACATTTTACTAAATACAAACATACTGATCAGGATTCATCTAGAATTTACATTGTTTAATCTTCCCAAGAAAGTGAATTTCATTAAGCTGAAATTGTTTTATTCAAAATAATACATAATTCAAAGCAACTGCTATTTCCTAGCCAACCAAGCTGCCTGATTGCTCTTTAATAAAAATCAGATAATGGAAAGCTAGTTTAACTCAGAGCCCATTTTTTTCCATTCCCTTGTGCTTCACATTAAAAAAGGTTTTACTGTATTTTAGAAAGCAGATAAATGCCAAATATAGTCTTTCATTTTCAGTTGGCATTTGCACTGCCTATAGCTCAAGTTCCCTCTGTGTACTATTTTCCTTAAGTTCCTGATTGGGCAAAGAGACCGCTTGACTTGTCTATTTCTAGAAAACATTTAAAGAGGTGCGATTTGGCCCGAGCTGGGACTAATAAGACAGATCATTAGTCTATTCCCAGTACAAATCGGAAGAACAGAGGAGTTCTTCAGCTCTCAGAGACAAGCGTTCACAGGTACAGCTTCATTAATTCATTAAATTTGGAGTAAATTCCCAGACTAGCTATATCTGTATTCAAATATGAGAACAAAGACACATTCCAAAGCCAATTCTGAGGACTCCCTGGAATATTCATTCATTTGAATGGCCTTTCTGCTCTCTTTCACGTGTACAAAAAACATGGGGTAACTGCAGTGTGAAGAGTCAGCGTGTCCCTTACACTTAATAAGATAAACAACTAGATTCATGAAGGGCCTATTACTTCATGGCCCCATTACATCCATTTCTCTCTCTTCAATCTCTTTGGATTTAAGAAAACAATATTCTCTTCTAATAAGAACACAAAAACTTTTATATGAAATGGAAGTGGTAATCCTTTCATTTTATATGTTACATGTCATATATTAGCACATATAGCAATTTTTTGGACATCAAAATGTATTAATGTAAATGTCATATTTGGTATAGTCTATGGGTAATATGATAAGATATGATACCTTCTCAGTGATCCCTTCTATATTATTATACTACTTTTATAACCAGAAAAACTCAAAATAAAGCTAATCTGAGGTTTCCCTGGTGGCTCAATGGTGAAGAATCTGCCTGTCAATGCATGAGATAAGGGTTCGATCCCTGATATGGAAAGATCCCACATGTCACGGAGCAACTAAGCCCACGTGCCGTATCTACTGAGCCTGTGCTCTAACGTCAGGGAGCTGCAGGTACTGAAGCTGGTGCCCTAGAGCCTGTGCTCTGCAACAGGGGAAGCCACTGCAATGAGAAGTCCACGCACCCACCGCAACTAGAGAGGAGCTGCCGCTCCCCACTTGCCAGCAACAAAGATCCAGCACGGCCAAAAATAAATAAATAATATTATATATAGAAAAGGCTAATCTGATATAGTCCTCATTGCAATGTATATAGGAAGAATGTATGTATACATCAAGAATCAGATCTTACAAGGTGAAGAAAAATAATGTAAACTCAAGTTCTCTTCAGAACTTCACCTAAATTAAAGAAGGAAACACAGTTGGTATTTTTATGGAAACTTTTGTTTTCTTAAAGCAATCTTTTTTTTTACACAATATGGACCTTACCTTCTTATGCAGTAGGCTATCTTTATAAGTCAGATAAATAGGTCTGAAATAAGAAACTTTCCCACCTTTTGGTAAATATATAAACTATTACTTAATAATTAACATACTTTTAACAATAATCATGTATTTTGCAACCATGATAATTAAGGGGTGGAGACAATAGCCTGTAGATAGGTAGGCATTAAGTAAGTAAGTGTGCAGAATCCAAATTTCATCCCTCCGAGGAAAAGATTCCAGAGAACAAACAAGGGTAGAAAGAAACAAAACTCTATGATAATCCTTGTTCTTTGCCATCTGGTCTCTTCAATGATTAAAAAATGTTCCTAAAGATAATCAAATATTCTTTCAGTTCAGTTCAGCTCAGTTCAGTCGCTCAGTCATGTCCGACTCTTTGCCACCCCATGAATCGCAGCACGCCAGGCCTCTCTATCCATCACCAACTCCTGGAGTTTATTTAAACGCATGTCCGTCGCGTCGGTGATGCCATCCAGGCATCTCATCCTCTGTCGTCCCCTTCTCCTCCTGCCCCCAATCCCTCCCAGCATGAGGGTCTTTTCCAATGAGTCAACTCTTTAAATAATCACAAGTGAATTTTTGTCTTCCTTAAAAGACCTTTACTATAATCTTTCTTATACAGGTACTAGGATTCTCAATCAACTTTGAAATGCCTAAGGCAGTCTAGTTGAAAATGCCAAATCAAATTTCTCTAACCTTCCCTTCTGTTCAGCAGCCAAATGCTAGCTCAGCTGTGCTAGATGCTATAGCTATGTTTTAAAAACAAAGGTTTAGTTTTTCTCTTTCTTTTCCTCGGTCAGCATTCACAGACATTGAGGTTCCTCAAAAAAAGACTTAAGCAAACAAACAAACTAGAAGAAAAGTCAGGATCAAGTGGGAAATTTCTTTTTTCCTCCTTACTTAAGGGAAGTAAGTATCTCTTAAATTACTGTCCAAAGTAACTGAGGAAAAGAGGCCCCATTTCAATAATGCCAGGTCAAACCAGCTTTATTTCACTATGCTCGGGTGAAAGAGTGTCAGTGGGAATATGCTAGCACAATTGCATACACCATGTCCCTTGATTTGTTTATAAGGAAATTCTATTAGTTACTCTGCAACAAAGTATAGTTTGATGAAAAATCACTAAGCTAACAATAGTTTAAAATGTATTTCAAAGCATTTCCTGAAATACTTGGAACTTTGAAAAGATTTAAAATTTCCTGTTTCTTCTAAACATAATTACTTAAAAAAAAAAAAATGATAGGTCATCTCAAATTACATTTTGTCCTTCCCTTTTCTCCAATGCTTTTCCCCCACATAAAATGGAGTAATGAATGCTGTTTACACAATATATAAAAACTCTAGGGTCCCCTCTCACACAAACACAAAAGCAAGCTTATAAACTTAAGATCAAATTATATTCTGGAATTTATCTTAAAAAAGAGGCTATGCACATTATTCAAATTACAAAGAATTTGATAAATGAGGATATGCATTTTTTTCAACTTGAAGAAACAAAATTAGACTACAAAGGAAACATCTAAAAATAATTTCAGAACTGTAAAATGTCTACAAACAGCACAGAGTAAAATTAGTAAATATTAGACATTTGTCCTCTGCTAGTTGAAGAGTGTTGAGATTCTCTACACTGAACAGAGAAAGAAAATTTTTCAAAAAATATGACAATGCAGTGTGTAACTAAAACATTTTTTAAAAATTTGTTTCAAAAATAAATATGGAAAATATAATTGTTATATTTTTTAAAGATATTTACTGTGAAGATTACAGGACAGTTTTTAGTTATTAGCAAATTAATTATACAGATTAACATTCTCTAACTGAAAACAGTGTTTGGTTCCCTATATACATTGTGAGCTTGGCATTCCAGTATATAACTCTCTAGGGATTTATTTAGTTTTTATATTTGGCAAATCTAATACAGTTATGTAAAGTTTAAAAATAAAATAAAATTTAAAAAAAAAGAAAAAAAAAAAAAGAAGTCATACAACAAAAAAAAAATAAAAAAATAAAAAGACTGTGAGAAAATCATACTTCATTGAAGTAAATGGCTTCAGGACAGACCTAACACAACCACTGCCTGTGCCAGGTCAAAAAAGCAAACAACTAAATGCTGATGTTAAGAATATGAGATGCTGTCTTCTATCTAAATTAAAATTCAATAGAGTAATAAGTACCTTATTTTACCAGTGTGTGGCATTTCCAAAGAAACGACAGTTCTGGTGTTTTTGTTCCTTAATAGTTACATTAACATTTCTTACAACAGGGATTTGAGAACCAGGTTTTTATTTATTTTATTAAATTAATTTTTATTGGAGTATAGTTGCTTTACAACGTTATGTTAGTTTCTGCTGTACAGCAAAGTGAATCAGCTATCTGAATACATATATACTCTCTTTTTTGGATTTCCTTCCAATTTCAGTCACCACAGAGCACTGAATAGAGTCAGAGCTATATAGCAGGTTGTCATTAGTTATCTATTTTATACATGGTAGTGTTACATGTCAATCTCAATTTCCCAATTCATTCCACCCCCTCAACATCATGGTATCCATACCTGGCTTTTAATGACAAAAATACAATTAAATACAAGAGGTGGGGTTTGGCCCCTCTAGCAAAGTGTCCAGCCTCTTTATCCATCCCAAAGAACGAATTTGTTTACCTTCTTACATTCCAAGAAGATTTAAAACTTGAGAAAAAAGATCAAAGGGGCAGTTTAAAGTCCCTTTAGCAGACCATTTAACAATATAAACAGAAAACAATGCTGTCTGATGTTAACAACCAGAAAAAAAAAAAACCCAGACAAATCCTAAATCAATAATTTAAAAGGCCACTTTAATGTGTATGGTTTTGTCCCTATTTGAAGCTCTCTCTTCATCCGTCTATTAAAATGGATCTCAAAATCTGTTATCTGACTTTCTGAAGATAATTCAATATATGGTAAATTCTATTTCCTTAATGAACTCACTCTTCAGTTTGTTTCTTTTCACTTGCTCATCCCTGAAATGCTCTGGTTTCCCAGGGCTCATCTCCTCTAACCTTTATGCCCTTTTCTGTGATCAAACTAATCAGCAACCAACATTTCAAGTGTGAACCATAAATACTTCTCCCCCAAACTGTGCTTTTTTTCTTCGAAAGCACCAAAGTTATCTACTCATGTGTCTACTGAACATCTCCACCCAGACATCCTAAAGGTGCTTTAAATTCAACATACCACTGACAGACTCAGTGTCTTTCTTCTAAAACCTTTTTTTTAAAATCATAGGGAACACTGACCCAGTCTCCTAAATTACTATATTACTATAAATAAATACTATATCTTGGAAATCTCACCTTCACACTTCAATAAAAATTAACTTCTAAAACCTGGTTCTGTTATTCCTTTGCTAAAAAAAAAAGGCCATAAGATAAAGTCACTTTCTTATCATGGTATACAAGGTCAGTTTACCTCTCCATCTCCAGATATTTCTCTCCTGCCTTACTCCTCAAAGACATACCTGCGTCTACAACATGCATTCCTCGCACTTCCCAGGTATACCATTCATTCATTCGATAAACAAGCGCCATCTATGTGCTAGGCCTGTTCTAAGCACTGGGGTTTGCAGTGAACAAAACAGACAAAGTTTCTGCCCTCATGGGCTTACATCCTGGTGGAAGCAGACAGACAAAAAACAAATATGTAATAGGTGAAGTGGTGGTAAGTGCTATGGAGAAAAAGATCTAGCTAGAAAAGCAATTCAGAGCAACACAACCAACAGCATGATCTGTAAACTTAAGACATCCAATCCACATGTCTTTAAAAGTACAATCATACTTCTATATCCCTTACTTTATTTACATTTCAATTTAAATTTTATTTTAAAAATATAACCCCATGAATAATATTGAGAGGTATAGTCATCGAGAGCCATTAAAAAATAAACATCTTAATAATCATAATAATTTCATATTTTGAGGTTAAAGTTGAAGTCTTAATTAAAATAAGACTTAATTTAAGTCCAGGTTCGATGCATGAGACAAGGTGCCCAGGGCCGGTGCACTGGGACGACCCTGAGGGATGAGATGGGGAGGGAAGTGGGAAGGGGGTTCAGGATGGGGGGCACATGTACACCCATGGCTGATTCATGTCAATGCATGGCAAAAACCACTACAATGATGTAAAGTAATTAGCCTCCAATTAAAATAAATAAATAAAAATTTTTTAAAAAAGAGTGTTTTTCTTTGAGTCCAGTGTTTCAGTTGGCTTCAGGATGCACCCCAACAAAGTATTATTTGTGCTGGCATATTTCAAATTATGTCATGAGATTAGAATAAACTTAGGCACTCATCTAGAATTAGTCTCATTGTCAGTTCACTGTCTCTAACTCACTCAAATTTAGGGCCTACAATTTAAGCCTCCATAGTAATACTACAATATTAGAGACAGGAATTTTTAGCTGGTGATTTAAAACAGTGGTCCGATGGTCTGAATCATGTAAGTACATGGTATGTCTCAACTGTTTACAACGAGCTGAAACAACTGGAGAAACCTATAGAAGAGCAATGCTTAAGACATAGGATATTATGAAAAGGATCTGATAGTGAGCCAAAGAAAATCTGCACAGACATTAATTAGCCTGTTTCGTACTCAAAAAATAACAATGATTTGCCTTCCCATCTAAATAATAATACATACTTTAAAAGACTTTAAAGGAACTCAGATTTTCTTCTGGGAATCTTCACTATTACTGTATTACATACGTGTCCAGTCTCTACATATCAATGAATGAAAGAATGCCTGCATGCCCACATGGTGGTGTTTTACTACTTACATACATATGTAAAGAAAACTTAAGGGGGTGGGGATTTGGTAGTTAAATCTGAAATGTTTTAAACTTCCAATAACTAAACAGAAATTAAACTTAGTGGAAGCCACACCTTACCTCAATGACAACTCTGACAAGGAAAATTCTGACAAAGATTTCAAATAATGATACGTTTCATCACATTCTGAGGGTATAACTTTTCACTCTGTCCATAATCCCTGAATCCTTATAAACACGCACACTGTGGGAAGCTTCTTTCTGTATGCTACATGACGATCTGCCTCTCCTCTCCTGAAATTGGTTGGTAGAGAGGGTAAACATCCCAGGCGCAGCTGAAATTCTGACTATGGTGTGCACCCACAGGAAATACTGGGTCAGGACGGGGGAAAGTGTAGGTAAGCCACTCTGCAATGTGCTCACTAATAATTCCTGTATTGGAGAAAAAAAAGCAGCTACCTCTGTACTGGAAGGGCAAGAGCTTATGTTCTGTTTCAAAACCAAAACCAAAGATGGCTAAGAGGCAAGCTTCACTTTCTTCCCAAGGCTGGGAAGAAAGAAAGTACATACCGCATCTGTGATGTCTATTTCATACACCCTTTGGAAAGTCCTGCGCTCGAAGAAAACAAGTTTGCCGCTGCCACATCCTCTTTGAACAGATGTCCCAGTGACTATGAGTTTATCATCTGGACTGAAACAGCAGTCAGTCCTAGAGACAACAGGAGTTTATAAGGTTAGGCTTATGACCCCACAACAAAGCAGCAGCAATGAGTGAGTTAAATAAAACATAAACAACATCACTGTAATAAGAGACAACTCTTATACAGGGTTTATAATATGTCAGACACTTACATTAATATCCCCATTTTACTGATGAGGAAACTGAGGCGGAAAGAAGTTAAATGAATCTTGTCTGAGATCACAAAAGAAAGTGGTGCAGCTGGGGTTTGAATTTAGTCTGACTCCAGAATCTGTGCTCTAATTTCTAAATATTATAATATCTTTTACTGTAAATAGAGTGTGGGAAAAAACTCAATATTGACATTGATCCTGTCTATACACAACTAATGTCTAAGTGGTAATGATTTTGACCAGTTTGAGAACTATTTTCATTAGCACTACCTCTCAGATAATTTGAGTTTTGTCAAGTCAAGCACCGAGCAATGAGGAGCAGCCTGCACCGCTGGAACCTAACTGACGGCTGTGATTCAACGGCTCTTGAGGATGACAGGTCCAGCCATCTGACTGTGAATACCCTAAGACGTGGGCCAAAGACGTTATGCAGTTAGCATTACTTGTAGCAGGCGCTAGGCTCAAAACATTCATCTTGGCTATAAATTCACGTTTGTTTGTCCATCTGTTTGTTTTAACAGATAAACACCATGGGCCACAGGCCATGTTGGAGTTAGTGCTCTGATATTATACAGCTTCCTCCATTTGCTGCTTCTATTACCATTGTGCTCTCCTTGCTGGTCATCATTTAATACAGATGTGAAATTTATTTCAACCAAAATAGAAAATTTTGCTTAGGTACCAACTGTGGGACTTAGAGACCAAATCCCAACCTCAGCTGCTTGCAGAAAAATCTTTAAAGCTTCAGTTACAACTTAGCAGAATGGAGATTACAGTGTTCACCCACCCAGAGCAAGACAGTCTGAATAAGGGAAGGTTACCAAATTACTGATTGGAATGATGATAAGAAATATTGAGGAAATAATATATAAAGGTTCAGTAACTATGAAAAGTTGCTTTTATGGTTGTTGTTGTTCAATCATTAAGTCATGTCTGGTTGTTTGAGATCCCATGGCCTGCAGCACGCTAGGCTTCCCTGTCCTTCACCATTTCCCAGAGTTTGCTCAGACTCATGTCCATCGAGTCGGTGATGCTATCCAACCATCTTGTCCTCTGTCACCCATTTCTCCTCTTGACCTCAATCTTTCCCAGCATCAGGGTCTTTTCCAATGAATCAGCTCTTCACATCAGGTGGCCAAAATACTGGAGCTTCATCTTCAGCATCAGTCTTTCTAATGAATATTCAGGGTTGATTTCCTTTAGGATTGACTGGCTTGATCTCCTTGCAGTCCAAAGGACTCTCAAGAGTCTTCTCCAGCACCACAGTTCAAAAGCATCAATTCTTTGGTGCTCAGCCTTCTTTATGGTCCAACTCTTACATCCATATATGACTACTGGAAAAACCACAGCTTTGACTAGATGGACCTTTGTCAGCAAAGTGATGTCTCTGCTTTTTTTTTTTTTTTTTTTAATTTTATTTTATTTTTAAACTTTACATAATTGTATTAGTTTTGCCAAATATCAAAATGAATCCGCCACAGGTATACATGTGTGTCCGCTTTTTAATATGCTGTCTAGGTCTGTCAGTTTTTCTTCCAAGGAGCAAGCAACTTTTAATTTCATGGCTGCAGTCATTGTCTGGAGTGATTTTGGAGCCCAAGAAAATAAAATCTGTCACTGTTTCCACTTTTTCCCCATCTATTTGCCATGAAGTGATGGGACCAGATGCCATGATTTTAGTTTTTTGAACGTTTAATGGTATGAGGATTCAAATTTTAAAATAAAGACAGGCCTACTCTGTCATTTATACACTATCAAAAGAACAATCCTTGAAAATGTTTTTACTATCTCAAGACCCTATGTGTGCACACAATGTATATATTCACACACACAAACACATGAACGTACATCATTTCAACTTCAAAAATAAAATCTTATGTTCTGAAGAACGTACAAAATTAAAGGAAAAATAAAATGCATCTTTCAAAAAACCTATTTCAATCACTCTCTAGTCCCTTTTCTAGATGATCTAAGACATATACTGTAAATTAACATGAAGATGAAGAAGTTACTTTACAATTCTCCTGTGCTTATCAAATATTAAAAATATGCTACTTACATTGGGAACATTGTGGGAAGACCTGAGGCAGAAAAGAGTGGCTTATTAAACTGTCGGATGTCCCATAATTTTAATGTATCATCACCTGATAGAGGAATGAGAAAAAAAAAAGACAGAAAATAAATTTTGCAAAAAAAAAAAGAAACAGTTCCATGTTTAGAATTTGCTAAACTTAGTATATAACTTTAAGAATAGGACAGGTGAGAGGAGGTGGGGGAGGGAGGGAGGGAGGGAGGGAGAGAGAAAGGAAAGAGGCAGGAGGGAAGGAAGAAGGAAGCAGATGCACATAACATGTTTTACTGTTTAACTGGGGAGCCTGAGAACAGTAGAAAGGTACAGGATAATGAACTAGCCTCCTAGAAGTTACTTTCCAGATTGATGTAGCATCTGTAGGCTAGGAGGAACCCTGAAGAATCTCTAAAGAGTGACTGTCTGCAGAGCAGATGGTAGTTTCCCTGTGGTGTATTTGTGCAAAACTTGACTTCTTAAGAAGATATTAATTTAACAACCATCAGGACTGAAAATAGTGCAGTTCACAACAGATTCTTTCTCCCACTTGTGTGTGGGTGAAAATATCCATTAACATTAATGAGGGTGAGCCACGTGATTCTGTTCCCTGCAGGGTAACTCTATCTGTGCCTCTCATTCTTCACCTTGCTGGGGAGTACAGCTTTTCCAAGCCATTTAAAATATAATGAATATTCTTTAAAGAATCACTTTTGAAATATTTCTATAAGGCTACTAACTAATTCCTGTCCATAATGAAAGCCAGAACTCTTATAAGTAATACCTTTGCTGTTCTTGCTCCCCAGTGTCCACAGCTGAGACCTGCCTCAATCCCTGGAGTCCAATAAGGAATTAGTATCAGATGCAAGTGAGGTGAGTGGAGAGTTCAATAAAAATCCCCATTCTCTCTCCTGTGACCCTGCCTCTGAAATCCAACTTTTGGCAGGTGCACTAATCCACAACTGGCTGGATTAGAGACCTGCTTATACTGGAAGAACGTTTTTGCTTTCAGTCTTTTTAAAAAAAGGTTACCCATCCTCACAATCCTCAAACAAAAAGAAAACATTAATCTGTATTAAGCAGTTTAGCTAGCCTGGCAGGTTCTGGAGCTAGCAGGAGCACCTCACAACACCCTGGGGACTTTGCTGAACAGAGAAATGTCCATCTGGCATATTCTATACATCCAGGAAAGAAAATGATGGACTACAGCAGACATGTGCTGCTGATGACATGTTACCCAATAGCTAGTATAGGATGCAAGGGGAAAGGAAAAATTATCACTAAAATGTCTTTGACTGAAATGGAATTAATCTCATACTTCTAAGGCAGTAATAGCCAACTGGGTAGGGCTGACCTATTTCAAACCCTACAGGAAGAATTTTTAAAGTATGCTCCTCTCTTATTCCCCTTGTCTCTCCCCACTCTACCCAGGAGATTTGGATGTACCACTCTAGAGATGTAAGAATGAGTGACTGTGAGAATTTTCAAGTAGTGCACTTACCATTTTAAAAACCCTCCTGGAGATTCAGATATACTCTTGGGCTAAAAATCACTGCTTGTAAGTAAAGAGTATAGCATGTGCATATGTGCTAAGCTACTTCAGTCATGTCTGACTCTTTGTGACCCTATGGACCATAGTCCCCCAGGCTTCCTATCCATGGGATTCTCTAGGCAAGAATACTGGAATGGGTTGCCATGCCCTCCTCCAGGGGATCTTCCTGACCCAGGGATTGAACCCACATCACTTATGAGTCCTGCACTGGCAGGTGGGTTCTTTACCACTAATGCCACCTGGGAAACCCACAAAGAATACAGTATATGGTATTAAGTAAGTCATCTGAGGACTCAGATAGCAGGTTAGACAACAAGATCCTACTGTATAGCACAGGGAGCTCTGCTGAATGTTTTGTGGCAGCCTGGATGGGAGGGGAGTTTGGGGGAGAATGGGTACATGTACATGTATGATTGAGTCCCTTTGTTATCCACCTGAAACTATCACAACATTGCTAATTGGTTATATTCCAATACGAAATAAAAAGTTTTTTAAAACAAAACAAAAAATAGGTTAGAATTGCTGAACCAAAATATATATTTTTATGCATATCCATTTTGCCACATATACCGTAAATAGAAAATACATGTACATGTGCTTTGATTTTTAAAATTACGTGAGGGTAAAATATATAAGACTTCCTGGGAAGAAAGAATTGGAATGGATTCCCCAAGGGTAAAGGAACACGGACCAGTTAAACTAAGGGGAAAGCCGTGCTACATCTGTCTTCCTTGCTTTCACTAAACCCTATCAGTTCAGTTCAGTGTCTCAGTCATGTCCAAACCTTTGTGACCCCATGGATAGCAGCACGCCAGGCCTCCCTGTCCATCACCAACTCCCAGAGTTTACTCAGACTCATGTCCATTGAGTCTGTGATGCCATCCGACCATCTCATCCTCTGTCATCCCCTTCTCCTCCTGCCCTCAATCTTTCCCAGCACCAGGGTCTTTTCTTCTTTCAGGAAAGGAACTCTGTTGTGATGTCCACAGTTTATACCAAGCACCTAGTATAATACTTAGCTCAGAGTGCTTACTCAACATACAGTAGTTAAGTGAAAGTGAATGATGTGAATAAACTATGTGAGAGAATAAATGTAACACTGCTAGATTCATTTGGTCTATAGAATAAAGACTGAATCCTTTATGATATTTAAGGCCATCTATAACATGGCTCCAACCTGCTGAAGCCTGATTCTTTCCTCTCCCCAAAAATAGGCCTACTAGAAGATTCTCAGGCCCACCCCACACTTCCCCGTAACGCTTTGTTTATAAACTACCCTTACTATTCTCTTATTTCCTTGTATACCACTTATTCATTTGAGAAAGATTTAGCAAAAAGTTAGAAACAACCTACATTCAACCATATAAGCATGGATAAGTCAACTTGTCAATACAATACAATCACAGAGGATTATGTAACTATTTAAAAAGTAACATCTAGATATACAACTTTTTATTAACTAAATTGAGTTAGTGTTTAAACTGAAAAAAAAAATGGTCAGCAAATAGCAGAGTTTGAAATACCAGACCAAGAACTATAAAATAATATAGAAAGAATATAGAATATCATCTACAAAATTCCATAATGTAGAAGCAGAGGTCATCCTCAGAGGTTCCAAACACTGATGAAATTTGGAGGTAAAATTGAAACTTGGGAAAAAAATACATATTTTCTAAATTTTACTTGGTAATTTCCAATAAAAGAATACTGCCATGCTGAAAATGCACTGTAATGAAAAAAACTAGACTGGCAAAGGCCATTAACAAAAGCACAGCCAGCTTTACTAAGTGCTAAGATATTGGTGTGATATCTGTTAGCGCTAAATATGATCATTTTACATATAGAAACACATCAAGAAGAAAGCTTTTAACCTACCTCCACGAGAAGCAAGGACAGTACCATCATAGGAAAAAGTCACGCAAGAAGTATCTGTGCCTGGGTCATGAGCTTGTTTATAGTGGAATTTCGGATGAACCTGTTTGCAAAGACAAGCAAAGTGCTAACTTCTCATCTGAATCCCAATCAAAACAGTTTTGTGGCAAGAATATTTTATCATCCAGAAAATGGTACATAACAGCTATAATTTCACCTGAATATAGTTTTTTTTTAATTCTGGAAAAATTCAAAGGGCTTTTAAAACATCCATTTGCTTTAGTAAGAGAAAGGAAGAGATAAGGTTAAAGTTCTAGTGTTAGGAGGTATTTTTCAGACTGCCTCAGCAAGCTCTGAGCAACACAAGATTAGCCCCACACTTAGTTCTTCTTCTTATACTTGTAAAGTTTTAGGGACCATTTTCTGTAGTTATCTGAATGAATAAATATAAATAAAAATTACTAATGAATATATTATTGATGCAAAAATATCATCGTGTTCCTAGTATATGTCAGACACTGTGCACATGGCTGTAAGTACTGAACCATCTTTGGTGCACATGTAGGATAAGGCTGTTGATAATGATGACAGCTAACCTTACTCAATGCTACTGTATCCCAGGCACTATATCCTTCGCCACCTTTTGCCTATGGTGTTCTCAATTACTCTGCAAGATTCCCTTCATTGTACAGATTAGAAAACTAAGCACAGAGAATTTAGTACCTTAAGTACCTGTACCTAATGGAAGTTCTTGACTTAAATTCTTACTTATGACCTTACTAATACTGCTAACTATATTGTTTATATATCACCTCTTTTACAAAACTGTTATTTCATGTATCACCAAATATGTGACTGGGCCTCTGGCAAAAATAATGATGATTAAGCAACTTGAAGCATTTAGTCAGATATGTAGTTCTATATGAGATCAATGATTGTAATAATGTAACTCTAGATATAGGAAGAAGAAACAAGAAGAAATATTTTTCCTGGACTATAAAAGACTAGTAAGACAGGTAGGTGACCCAGAGACTTGGCTACTGTTAACAGCTTAGCAGGTGGCGCTGTGCTAAGGAATCTGCCTGCCAATGCAGGAGATGCAAGAGACGGGTTTGATCTTGCATGCAAGTGATGGGTTCGATCACTAGGTCAGGAAGATCTCCTGGAGTAGGAAATGACAACCCGCTCCAGTATTCTTGCCTGGGAAATCCTACAGACACAAGAGCCTGGCAAGTTACAGTCCATAGGGTTGCAAAGAGTTGGACACAACTGAAGCGACTGAATATGCACATATAATATACCAATCAGATGGGATACAGAACATTAAAAGGTACAGAACCCATAGTAGTCATATCATATAAACTTCAGCATGAACCCAAGAGCAAGCAGGCAGTTTCATTTTGATTGAGATTTTTATATCAAATCTGCTCTTCAATTATTAACTTCACTTTTTTCAGTCACTAAGTATGTCCAACTTGGTGACCCCATGGACTACAGCATGCCAGGCTTCTCTGTCCTCCACTATCTCCCAGAGTTTGCTCAAGTTCATGTCCATTGATTCAGTGATACTACCTAAACATCTCAACCTCTGCCACCCTGTTTATAGAAGAATTTAGGACGAACCTGTTTGCAAAGACAAGCAAAGTGTTAACATCTCATCTGAATCCAGACAAGAACAGTTGTAGCAGGAATATTTTATTTCATCATACAGAAATGATATATAATAGCTATATGTAAAATCTTAATTCACCTGAATATAGTTTTTTTTATTCTGGAAAAAATTTCAAAAGGCTTTTAAAATACCCATTTACTTCACTTTAACCAATAACAAAAGTTTTATTCCATGAAATAAACTGGATAACCAGAAGGGATCTTAAATTTGCATAAAACATCATATGGACAATCTGCAATGAAAAATACACCCACATTTTGAAAACAAAGTCAATGTGATTGAAAAACACTTCTGGCATAATATGGGAAATCTAAAGCTACAACTTCTCCTCTAACACCTTTTATAATCATCACAGGCAAAGTACATCATTCTTTAAGGAAGTTGAGATTGTTAGCTCCTTTATATAGGCTTCCTATTCTTAGAAGTGCCTTATCTTAGACTTGGAGAACATCAAGTTTCAAATACTCAAAGAGATGGGAAATGCAAGCACAAAAACCTAGTTTTAAAGGCCCTTTCTGAGATCACACAGTACAAACTTCCAACTGGTAAAGTCACCCTTTCCGAGCAGATGGTCACAGAGCCTCCAGCAGTGAGGAACTCATTACGACACAAGCAACATCAGTGCATTTGTCTGGGTGGCTCTAACTGTAACACCTTTCTTAAACTGGATCCAAGACTCCCTTCCTTCTAACATCTCCTTGTGAGTCCTGGTCCTGCCTTCTTTGGCTATGCTAATCCTAGTTTTTCCTCTCTAACAGAGACTGTCAAAGTCTCAAAGAAAAATACGACGTCTTCCTCAAAGTCTTAAAAATATACCATTTTCTGTAATTTCTAAATAATCCAAATACTCTATGGTGGTAACCATAGAGTAAACCATGTAAACCATGAGTTTACATCCAGCAGATTCCAATAACTTTCTATCACACTAATATGTATCTATCAATGCAAGAGGAAAGACAACCCTGAAAAGCATCAAAACACGCTTTGTAATTAATAAAAACAGTGGAATAAACTATCTTAAATGACAGAATTTAAATAAATTGCTAGGCTGAAAACTGGGGGAAATTCAGTAGAAAGAAAACTGGTCCTAGAGCCAAGTCAACCTGACCTAAAATTTGTGCTTACTATATTTTAGTTTGACCATGGTCAACAGGCTTAATTTTTCTGTTCCATATTAAATAGTTTATTAATCTTGCAAATAACATGCCCTATACATCTTCCTTTCACTCTTATTCTTTCCCTCTAATTCCCAAAGTGACTGAGTTGCATTTAACCTACTATCTCCCTGCCTTGTGTCCACAGCACACATTTATTCAGTCTGTAATGGGCACCTCCTCTTAGAAAGTTGCTGAAATGCAACTATGCTACCAAAAATCAAACTCTAAGAGCAAGATGAGACAAATGCTAGGCTATCTAACAAACTAGGTGTACTAACATATAACTGTCCTCTCAAATCTACCCCTGCTGCTGCTGCTGCTGCGTCGCTTCAGTTGTGTCCGACTCTGTGCGACCCCATAGACGGCAGCCCACCAGGCTCCTCTGTCTCTGGGGTTCTCCAGGCAAGAACACTGGAGTGGGTTGCCATTTCCTTCTCCACAAATCTACCCCTAGGCCCCCCTAAATAGATAGGGGATTCAACAGATTCACTGAGAATCTATTTTTAAGCTTAGTTATAATCAAGCTTAAAAATAGCTGGACTACGAAGTCAAGTGGGCATTAGGAAGCATCACCACGAACAAAACGAGTGGAGGTGATAGAATTCCAGTTGAGCTATTTCAAATTCTAAAAGAGGATGCTGTTAAAGTGCTGCACTCAATATGCCAGCAAATTTGGAAAACTCAGTAGTGGCCACAGGACTGGAAAAGGTCATTTTTCATTCCAATCCCAAAGAAAGGCAATGCCAAATAATGCTCGAACTACCACACAATTGCACTCATCTCACACATTAGCAAAGTAATGCTCAAAATCCTCCAAGCTAGGCTTCAACAGTACATGAACCGAGGACTTCCAGATATTCAAACTGGATTTAGAAAAGGCAGAGGAACCAGAGATTAAATTGTCAACATCCATTGGAACATAGAAAAAGCAAGAGAATTCTGGAAGAACATCTATTTCTGCTTCACTGACTACGCTAAAGCCTTCGACTATGTGGATCACAACATACTGGAAAATTCTTCAAGAGATGAGAATGCCAGACCACACTACCTGCCTCCTGAGAAATCTGTATGCAGGTCAAGAAACAACAGTTAGAACTGGACATGGAACAACGGACTGGTTCAAAATTGGGGAAGGAGTACGTCAAGGCTGTATATTGTTACTTTGCTTATTTAACTTATATGCAGAGTACATCATGCAAAATGCTGGGCTGGATGAAGCACAAGCTAGAATCAAGACTGCCAGAAGAAATATCGATAGCCTCAGATATGCAGATGATACCACCCTTATGGCAGAACGCAAAGAGGAACTAAAGAGCCTCTTGATGAAAGTGAAAGAGAAGAGTGAAAAAGCTGGCTTAAGACTCAGCATTCAAAAAACTAAGATCACGGAATCTGGTCCCATCACTTCATGGCAAATAAATGGGGAAATAGTGAGAGAATTTATTTTCTTGGGCTCCAAAATCATTGCAGATAGTGACTGTAGCCATAAAATTTAAAAAACACTTGCTCCTTGGAAGAAAAGCTATGACCAACCTTGACAGCATACAAAAAGCAGAGACATTACTTTGCCAACAAAGGTCCATCTAGTCAAAGCTCTGGTTTTTCCAGTAGTCATGTATGGATGTGAGAGTTGGACCATAAAGAAAGTTGAGTGCTGAAGAATTGATGCTTTTGAACTGTGGTGTTGAAAAGGCTCTTGAGAGTCCCCTGGACTGCAAGGAGATCCAACCAGTCAATCCTAAAGGATATCAGTCCTGAATATTCACTGGAAGGATTAATGCTGAAGCTGGAGCTCCAAAACTTTGGCCACCTGATGCAAAGAACTGACTCATTTGAAAAGACCCTGATGCTGGGGAAGACTGAAGATGGGAGGAGATGGGGACAAAGGAGGATGAGATGGTTGGATGGCATCACGGGTGAGATGGACATGAGTTTGAGTAGGCTCTGGGAGCAATATGTGAACCGTGAACTTCCAGATGTTCAACCTTGTTTTAGAAAAGGCAGAGGAACCAGACATCAAATTGCCAACATCTGATGGATCATCGAAAAAGCAAAAGAGTTCCAGAAAAACATCTATTTCTGCTGTATTGACTATGCCAAAGCCTTTGACTGTGTGGATCACAAGAAACAGTGGGAAATTCTGAAAGAGATGGGAATACCAGACCTGCCTCTTGAGAAACCTGTACGCAGGTCAGGAAGCAATAGTTAGAACTGGACATGGAACAACAGACTGGTTGCAAATAGGAAAGGGGGTACGTCAAGGCTGTATATTGTCACCCTGCTTATTTAACTTCTATGCAGAGTACATCATGAGAAACGCTGGGCTGGAAGAAGCACAAGCTGGAATCAAGATTGCCAGGAGAAATATCAATAACCTCAGATATGCAGATGACACCACCCTTATGGCAGAAAGGGAAGAGGAACTAAAAAGCCTCTTGATGAAAGTGAAAGAGGAGAGTGAAAAAGTTGGCTTAAAGCTCAACATTCAGAAAACGAAGACCATGGCATCTGGTCCCATCACTTCATGGAAACAGATGGGGAAACAGTGGAAACAGTGTCAGACTTTATTTTTTGGGGCTCCAAAATCACTGCAGATGGTGACTGCAGCCATGAAATTAAAAGACGCTTACTCCTTGGAAGGAAAGTTATGACCAACTTAGAGAGCATATTAAAAAGCAGAGACATTACTTTGCCAACAAGGTCCGTCTAGTGAAGGCTATGGTTTTTCCAGTGGTCATCTATGGGTGTGAGAGTTGGACTATAAAGAAAGCTGAGCACTGAAGAATTGATGCTTGTGAACTGTAGTGTTGGAGAAGACTCCTGAGAGTCCCTTGGACTGCAAAGAGATCCAACCAGTCCATCCTGAAGGAGATCAGTCCTGGGTGTTCATTGGAAGGACTGATGCTGAGGCTGAAACTCCAATACTCTGGCCACCTGATGCAAAGAGCTGACTCATTGGAAAAGACCCTGATGCTGGGAAAGATTGAAGGCAGGAGGAGAAGGGGACAACATAGGATGAGATGGCTGGATGGCATCATTGACTCGATGGACGTGGGTTTGGGTAGACTCTGGGAGTTGGTGATGGACAGGGAGGCCTGGCATGCTGCGGTTCATGGGGTCACAAAGAGATGGACCTGACTGCGCGACTGAACTGAACTGGGAGCTGGTGATGGACAGGGAAGCCTGGTGTGCTGCAGTCCATGGGGTCGCAAAGAGTCAGACACAACTGAGCAACTGAACTGAACTGAACTGAAGCAAAGGTACCACGTATCTTGTATCATCTGTCAACCTAGCATCTCATTAGTGTTTCTTCCATAAATAACAATGTGATTACCTACCTTCCAGAAGGAGAGCTGCAATTAAAAAATGCTGGGAAACTAGAGCTGCACTATTAACAAAATAAAGCAGCTTCTATCTGTAGGGTTCTAGAAAATTTCATGAATTCTTAGAAGTGATAAAGACAGTGATTAAATAGTAACTGAAATGGGAAAGTCTTTTTGAAATGGCTAGCCTAGTGCCTGCATATGACGGTCAGTCAATTTAACATGTGCTCCTACTTCTTAATTTCTGAGCACCAAAGCCTAGTCCATTAATTCCTTGATCAAGGATAAAAACCATTTGCAGTAGAGGCAGGGAAGCAAAGTGGTTAGTCCCACAGTCTGGTGTGAGACTACTCAAGTATGAATTCTAGCTCTACCACTTATTAGCTATCTAACAGTCAGAAAAAAGGAGGATCAGTAACACTACCTACCTCATAGGGTTATTGTAAAGATAAAATGAGAAAGTTCAGGTCAAGTCCTTAGAAAGGAGACTAACAATCAATAAGTGTTGGCCGATAATAATGGTATTGTGAACCTGCTGTGTTCCAAGCACTGTGCTAGGTGCATTACATAGACTATTTTTATTCCTCATGTAAATCCTTGCAAAGTAGGTACATTTTTCATTTCATAGATAAGGGAATAGATTCAGAGAGGATGAATAATCATTCTAGGCTTAAGGTCAGTAGCAGGACTTACACCACCTTGGTTGACTCTCAAAATCGTATTTCTTTACCTTGAAATTGCTTGATAAAGAAAAACTGTGAAAATATGTTGTATCATCTTTAAAACAGAGTTTAAAAGCAATAATGTATTTAATACCACTGAACTGTACATTAAAAATAATTAAGATGGTTAAAAAAAAAAAAAAAAAAGAAACCCCGAGGAAAAGACTGGGAAAGATTGAGGGCGGAGGTGAAGGGGATGACAGAGGATAAGATGGTTTGATGGCATCACCGACTGTATCATGGACTAAGTGGACATGAGTTTGGGCAAGCTCTAGGAGTTGGTGATGGAGAGGGAAGCCTGGCGTGCTGCAGTCCATGGGGTCGCAAAGAGTCGGACACAAATGAGTGACTGAACTGATAATCAAGCAATTCCAATCAATTCTATATTTTCAATCACATGTTAGGGTTACTTGCTATACCACCAGTATTAAAAATGTTCCAGGATTCTTTGAACGCCAAGAGTAAACAACAGAATAAGTATAGATGGGTGCGTGCACGCATGCATGCTTAGTTGTTCAGGCGTGTCCGACTCTCTCAACCCCATGGACTGTAGCCCACCGGGCTCCTCTGTCCATGGGATTCTCTAGGCAAGAATACTAGAGTGGGCAGCCATTCCCTTCTCCAGGGGATCTTCCCCACCCAGGGATCAAACTCGGTCTCCTGCATTGCATGCAGATTCTTTACCCTCTGAGCCACCAGGGAACCCCCAAAATACAGGCCTAGACTGAATATAATTTCATCCTGTTTCTCTGACTTTGGAGATATATAGTAAGGATTATGAGAATAATGTATACAAAAGTATAGGAACTGTCATATAAAAGTACTTTTCAATTCGCTATTCCCACAAAGTCATTTCAATTACAGAAAATTAGACAATAAAACCTCTCCAAAAGATTCTGCAATAGTCAAATTAATATACTGTATGAACACGGCATTCCTAGAGATAGAAGAGATGGGCAGACAACAAAGATACTGCTTAATATCTACAATCAAAAAGAGAGAGAAACAGAGACAAAGGAGGCTAAAGATGGTAATTTCAATAAAAAAAAAATCATGATCTCTTGCTCTGTTCCTATATCTGACCCTATTTTCAGATCAGAAACCAATTGACTATAGAGGTAGCCAGATTCCTAAGAGGACGGACAGTGCTCCTCAGTGGGGCAGTAATTCTCGTCCTTCCAAAAACGGATTGTTGACTATAGACTGAATAAAGTAGTAGTCTCAACTGTAGCCACCATGCTAACTGGGATATCAGTATAGCTAGAGCAGACTAACAAAGCCTTGGGTTGACTTGGGCTCAAGGAGTTCCCATTGGCCTGGCCAAAGTTTTCAAAGAACTGTACTGCAGTCTGAGATTCTTCTTAGCCAGCCCTCCTTCGTTGCCTCCCTCTTTCCTTCACAGGAGTCAGATCTGCATCACCACCTGATACTCTCCAGTTCTCCACACACTTTTCCCTTACAGGAGATTTGGCAACAAATCTTTTATGCATCTAATGCTGCCTTAACATTTGCTTCTCTGAGAACCCTAACTAACAGAGGACATTAGCAAACAAGACACAAGCAGAGAACTTTAAAGGCATATATGTAGGGACTTGCTTTCTTGCTGCTTTTGGAACTCTTGTGAAAAATTACAAGATGCTTTCTGGATGACCAGGGACATGTGTCCAGTCATTCCACAGCACCAGCGGACAGCTAGCCAATAGCCAGACATGCTGGTGAGGCCAGTCTAGAGTACCCAGCCTTGACGGAGCAGTTAGTTAAGTGCAGATGCAGTAGAGAAGCCAAGCCAGTTCAGACCAGAAGATCTGCCCCCGACCCAGAGAATTGTGAGAAATAATTACTGCTTGTTGTTTAAAGCTACTAAGTTCTAGGGGAGTTTCTTATGCAGCAAAAGCTAACTAATACAACACATGAAGGATGTGAACAGGTGGAGCAGATCGTAAGCATTGTATGTGTCTATCATTATTATGGGTCAGGTGATACTACAGGAGCATTAATAAAGTTTTAAGAAGGTTAATTCTTGCTCCCCTACCTTAGCACTCTACCAAATAATGTTCATCATAAACTAGTCCTGCTGCTGCTACTGCTGCAAAGTCGCTTCAGTCATGTCCGACTCTTAGCGACCCCATGGACTGTAGCCCACCAGGCTCCTCCATCCATGGGATTTTCCAGGCAAGAGTACTGTACAAACCAACAATTAAAATTAATTCAACTGTATCATGTCTGTACTTTATATAATCATTACACTCCGCTTTCGCCTTTTTGCATCTGCCTGTGAGAATAAAAGTTCTCTCTAGTAATGTTTCTTAATCTTTGCTGGCATTGCTTGAGATAATTATTGTCTCTAGATAGTTGTAGAGTGTTTTCATCCAGTTGCAGCCATTTCTTCTATATATTCTTTGACACTAAGACAATGATTCCAGAAGACAATATTTGAGTAAGAGAGGTGAATACTTGGAAATAGCTCATTCATGGAAAACAAAGAAGGGAGGGTTGTGTGCTTAAATTGCTTTTCTTTATGTTACCAGATGAATAACATTGCTGATCCTTTCTTTCAAGTAGGTCAGCTTCAGATTATTTCTTTCCCAGGCTCATCATCTGAACTCTAAGAACCCCAATGAGTCTTAGAGCACAGAATAATATGTAATGTATCACATGTCATGGTGCTTACAAGATGAACATAAAAAATATAGCAAATGAAACTCTGAACTTTTGAGCATGTTTCAAGGAAACAACATATTTCATACCAAGTTGACAGTTTCCAAGTTCCTAACTTTTTTTAAAACAGATAATTATATTCCAGCCAAGATGTTGTCCCCTTTCCTCATTCCTTTCCACTCTCTACCTCTCTTTCTTTATTTTTTAAAAATAAAGACAAAGACAATGATATCTGACAAAGGTTTCTGGAAAGTCCATTTATCATCTCTCATAAAATAGTGTAATAATAAAATTTTTAGGATCCATATTTACAACGTCAATCACATTTACTGAGGACCCATTATACACACAACATAGAGATAACAAATGAAGAGACAGTGTAGAATTTTCTTACAATGATTCACAAGTTGGGAAAGGAGAAGAAACACTTAAGACCTCTTATTCTTTCATAAAACATTTCCTGCATCAAACATAAGCCAGGTTTAAAGGGCATCAAAATGACTAAGAACTGACTTCTGCCATAAAAAGGACACTCAAGGGAGGGGTGAGGGGAGGGGAGACACCAAGAGAAGGGAGGGAGGGAGGAAGTGAGAGGGAGCATGTATGATCAGAGCTGAACTTTTCAGCAGGATTCTCCACTCTCAGTCCAGGTTCACTGCTGCAACCACTGTGATTTCAGAAAACAGTTATGACCCGTAGGATTTATTCTTCAACTGTATTTGGCAAAGAGATAGCCCAGCCTTCATTCGTCACTGGACAATGTTGCAATTTCATGTGTTTGGTCATCTCGGACCAGGTGAACGCAGTGTGCCACTACCTAGGGCCCTGTCTGATGACCAGCTGGAAGCTGCAGCTGCAGAAGGCTCAGCCACGAGCTCTGTGAGTCACAGGCAGAACATGATGCCACTGCTCTGGAATCTTCTGGCTCCCCATGTGCTTGCAACTTGAAATTCAAGGTGTTTACTTTAGTCTATAAAACAAACCCCTTATGGCTCGGGCACAAGTTACCTTCACATTAATCTCCCTTCTTATAAACCTGAGCTGAGATCAGCTGGTATCCCAGTTAGGCACTCAAGATTTATGCTTCAGAAATCTGGATGCAAATAAACGTTAGAGCCCTACAAAAAACTCCTGCTTTTAGGATTGCAAGAAAGCATGAAATCAAACTTTGGACTTGGAGACTCCATTTCTAACCTCTGAGACATCATATAGACTCATTTAAAGATGGGGCCATTATCTTATTAGAGCTTTTAAATATCTGCTATATTTTACTATTATAATTTTAAGCAAAGTATAAGTTTACTGGGGGAAAAAATGAGGTAATACAGAATCTCATATGATATTTTGTGGCTCTCTAAATGAGGATACACCTATGTCACCAAAAGGAAAGATTTAAGAAGAAAGTCCTTCTAAAGAGAAGTCTCAAAGCAGGGTTTCCCAAAAGATGTTGTGTGTAACATCATCAGATCTAGGGGTGGGGGATGGGATGGGGGGGTCATTCTATAGCCAAGTAAGCCTGGGAAACCAGAGTTTATTTGCGTACCGTGGCCTTGTCTTGAAGATTCACAATGCACATTAGTAGATTAAAAGCCAGGGTCTTTTAAGTAGTAGTCCTAGAATAAATCAACTTCTCTAACATTTCCAAAGCTTATTTCACTATGGAACCATTTTTTTTTTTCCCTCCTCCTTTTCAGAAAGTACTTACTAACATGAACAGAATTAACATTCTCTGGATCTTAATTGGGGAACTATATATTTAGAGCAAGGGTTAGTAAACTTTTTCTAGAAAAGGCCAGACAGTAAATATTTTAGGCTTTGGGGACTGTGAAGTCTCTGCTGCAACTATTCACTTCTGCTGTGACAGTATGAAAGCAGCCACAGACAGTAAACAAGTGGATGAGGCTGTGGTCCAACAAAACCTTATTTATAAAAAGAGGTGGCAGGCTGGATTCAGCCTGTAGTTTGCTGACCTTGGATCTACAGAGAATAAAAATCTTTGGGAGAGGCACTCTATTTGTAAAAATCATTGTTACATAAACTAAAAAGGCTTCCTTGTGATTCAACAATAATTTTAAGTTGTAACACTAATGGTAATGGCAATAGTAATAATAATCACAGGTACATTTACTGAACATACTGCTACTTGATGCAACATAAAATTTCCTAATTTCATTCTTAAAACAAGCCTCCTGTAGTTATCATCTCATTTAACAACCAAGAAAACTGATGCTTAGAGAGGTAACTTACCCAAAGAATATGACTAATAAATAGAGCAAAAATTGGAACCCTGAATCTAACTCTAGAAACTGTACTCCTTACTAAAACACCATTTTTTTAACTTATTTATATATCTATATTTACATTTGCAGGCGTGTTTTAAACTAGACTGGTTTTGGGTTTGCATAGATTATTACTATAATTGCTCTAAATGAACTGCATCTCCTTGTACTCCCAGGAAAGGCAATGCAAGGAGAGAGATGGATAACATAAAGTAACTTTTTTCTTCTTCAAACCTCACTCTTTTTTTTTTTTTACACTATTAGGGATTTCTGGGAAAAAATGCTATTACAAATTCCATCTAAGGCAGAAGCTACCAGCCTTTCATCCATACAGGGGCAGTGAAAATCACAAACCAGTCATTTTTCAGCTCCTCTAGCCCCGGTCAATGGATGTGGCACATGATAATACAGCTAATACAGTAAATGCTAAATTTATAGCATTTACTCTGAGCTAGACACTGTCCTGGGAGAAGGCAATGGCACCCCACTCCAGTACTGTTGCCTGGAAAATCCCATGGATGGAGGAGCCTGGTAGGCTGCAGTCCATGAGGTTGCTAAGAGTCGGACACGACTGAGTGACTTCACTTTCACTTTCCACTTTCATGCATTGGAGAAGGAAATGGCAACCCACTCCAGTGTTCTTGCCTGGAGAATCCCAGGGACGGAGAAGCCTGGTAGGCTGCAGTCCATGGGATCGCACAGAGTCGGAAACGACTGAAGTGACGCAGCAGCAGCAGCAGACACTGTCCTAGGTGCATGGTATTAACCTCTTAAAATCCTCCAAGAGCCTTATGAAATAAGCACTATTATATCTTTGTTTTTCAGGGAGAGCATGGTGGTGCAGAAAGGTAAGGTCATGTATGTGGTCAGTCAGTGGCAGAGCCAGGATTTGAATCTAAGCAGCCTGGCTCTGGGACCTGCACCTTTAACCACCACTGTACTCATACATCCTCATGGCTCTTCTGACTTGAGTCTCCCTCAGCTCGGACCCCCATTTGCAACTAAGGTGGACCTGGACTCTGTGTAGCACCCTTGCTCTTTCCGTATTAAGCCAGTCCTCTCCTCAATCACTGAGGGAATTTGAAGGTGAAAGGTGGGAAAGTGCAGCAAGACAGTGAAGGCGGGCTAGTGGGTGAGCAAACACAACAGTTTTTGGAAACAGATAAAGTCACTGTCCATGACCAGACCCAATTCCAGGTCACTAGCTCAACTCAGCCCATAAGCATATGCTGACAAGCCTTTACTCAAGAAGATCACACTGAGAGTCCCTGAAGTAACTTAAAGCTTGGTAAATAACACAGGACACAGCTAGCACTGAGGAGATCCTACTGACTGCTGTGGATCTCCTGAGCTGCCCTTGTGCGATGCTGCTACCTTTTTGCATCCATCTTTACTCCTAAGCTTGGAGTAACAGGAGTTAGGATCTTAGACTGGCAACAGCACATAAAAAACACAAATGTGGACACAAGCGCAGCTTTCAATTCAGCTCTTTAATTGAAGAGGAACTTGAAAGCCACTATGCCAACACCGGAAGCACGGTGCCGTGGAATGACCTGCCTAGACAGGAGGGAAAGCCCGGCGGTCCCCCCTTTGAAGTCCAGCTGCCTGAGATTCACTGGCAGCCGACCTTCAAAGAGAGCCGATGCTTCCTTCCCTCAGCCTGGCCGCCAAGCTTCCCGGGCAGCTGAGCAGATTTAGCCACTCTCTGCCCAGCTGTCTGTGAACTCTGGCAGCCAGTTCAAGTGAGGGATAGAGAGGTGGTGTGGGAGGGAGTGGGAGGAAGAGTGAGTGGGGCGGGGGGGGGGGGGGTTGGTGGAGGGTGGCGGGCCCAGTGGCGCCAGGGCAAAGAGGATGCTGGGTCCCCTCGGAGCCAACTTTATCAATGTCAGTCAAAAGACCAAGCTTCCAAGGGGAGCCCAGTCCAGCGCCACTACAAAGCAACTATTGGGTGAGCACAGAAATTTCAAATACTTCATCCTTCAAAAGCTGAGTGAATCTCAAATGCACTCTCCTACAGATGCCCCAGTTGCTGCAGAAAGCAGTCCACGCTCGACATAGGGGCGCAGGGGACAAAGTTCAGGTCGAGAATCAAAAATGCACCATCCTTAACTAATTTTGATTTTCCAGCATTGTGAGTTTATGCTTCTTGGGGACTTTCGGGGTTGTTTGCCCAGTTTGTTGTGGCAACCCTTCTGTTCCCCTGGCAGCCAGTAGATGAAACCACTTCTCTGTTTCTGGGCCTGTGTGGCAGATGCTTGGAGAAGACTGACACGTAGAACATAAACATCACCAGTGTGTTGGTACGTTTATCCTCTGGAACCATATGCTTGAAACAGAGGACAGTGTGTGTTGTCAGCTGCAGGTGCAAAAGGGATACAGAACAGTCCTACTGGTGACAACGAACTTTCAGAAGAAGTCTATCTAAGAACCAGATCTTATGTTTGGTAAAGTGGGAGGCTACGAAAGTGACAGACATACAGAAAAATGGAAACCAAAGAACCGAAGCATCATGAACGGAGGAGTCAATTATCAGATCTGCATTTCAGATGGAGCCCTCTGGAAGCCACCTGGAGAGGAAGAGAGGAAGACTGGAAGCCAGAGTAAAAATGATGATCGATTTCATGAAGCCTTTCCTCTAGCTTTGTACAATTTGGTTAGGAAAGAAATGCAAGGACATGCTTGTACTGAGCACCATGACAACATGAGGGAAAGACCTAAGTATTCACATAGACTACTGTATTAAGTTACTAGCTACAAACACATCCTCCTCCTTGCTCTTTAGATGTCTTTAAAACTGTATGACACAGCAGCCCAGCATTAAGTGCAATGATATCAAAGAAACACAATCCAGGACTTCCCTGGTGGTACACTGGATAAGAATCTGCCTGCCAATGCAAGAGACACAGGTTTGATCCCTGGTCCGGGAAGACCCCACATGCCGTGGAGCAACTAAGCCCGTGGGCCACAACTATTGAGCCTGTGCTCGAGAGTCCAGGACCTGCAACTGCTGAAGCCTAAATATCTTGGAGCCAGTGCTCTGCAAGAAGAGAAGCCAGCACAGTGAGAAAACCCAAGCGCCACAACTAGAGAGCAGCCCCTGCTTGCACAACTAGAGAAAAGCCTGCACCGCAACGAAGATCCAGAACAGCCAGAAATAATAAATAAAAATCACAAAAAAGAAACAATCCAAAACGTATTATCTGACTTTAAAAGTAATAACACTAAGCCTACAGAAGGAGCACCAATTAATATTTGCTGAAATCAGTCCAACTTTTTTCACTTATTCTACAAATATGTATGGAATCCTTGCCACGTGCAGGTCACTATGCCAGGTGCTGCAGGTAACACATTAGTATTAATGAAATGGCTCCTTTCTCTCCAGGAGATCTGGCCAGAAAGGGAGGCAAACATAAAGACAAATATTTAGACTGCGTTGTGCAATAAAAAATGGTAGTATCCCCTAGTTATATAGTAAACCCACAAAATAGTGGTTAACTCTCCCATGGCAGTATACTGGTGATAGGTTGGAGGTGGAGGAAAGAGAAATCGGGCAAAGTCTGGTAGGAGGCTTGACCGTGCTCAAGGTTAAGGAGGAGATTACTAAGAATACAAAATGGGGAGGGAGGAGGGAGGAGGGTTCAGGATGGGGAACACATGTAAACCTGTGGCGGATTCATTTTGATATTTGGCAAATCTAATACAGTTATGTAAAGTTTAAAAATAAAATAAAATTAATAAAAAAAAAATAAAAAAAATAAATAAATAAATATTTAGTTCCTTAAAAAAAAAAAAAAAAAAAAAAAAAAAAGAATACAAAAAAGTTTTTTACTCCCCTAGAGGGCTCAGAATACAAAAGACTCAGAAGTGTGACACAGCACTTAGCTTTTGGAACCACAGGAGGTACTACAAACAAATCTTGTAGCCTGTAAGACTGGAGAGCAGGCAGTCAAATCATTAGTGGCTTCATATGCGTTATGGAGAGTTTATCTGTACCCATGGGCAACGCTGAGCCTCTGAAGGGTTTTGAGGAGAGAAGGGTAATATGATCATATCTGTATTTCAAAAGATTACTCTGCAGTTGTAGGAAAGATAAACTGGAAAAGGGAAGACTGAGGGCAGGCAGAAAAGTTAAGAAACACCTGCAGCGGTCCAAGTAGGAGCAGGTGGGGCTTGTAGTTGAGTGATGGAGTACGTCCATCAGCTTAAGTTGTATCATTAACTTTGATACGGGCAGTTTTCCACGCGTAAGTGAAGTGGACACGGCAAATACTGTGTACCTTGGGTAGGAAACTGACAATGAAAGAAGGAAGAGTTGAATAAGGCTTTTGTTAAATCAGCTAAATAAGAAGCAGAAGCTTCAGCATATTTTCTAGGAGCCAGTAGGGATAAAAAGGATAAAAATACAGGAAAGGGAGTAACTGATAGAATTAAGTCTCAGAGGAAGCAGGAAGAATGTGATCAAGTGCACAGGTGGAAGGATTAGTGAGGAACTAGAAGAGAAAGACCTCTTCCTTGGAGACTTCAAGGAAGAAGGCTGAGAGACCAAGAAAGTCTGATCACAGAGACACATTTATACATAAGAGGGTGAAAAATCTGACAAAAGTCCAACCTAGTATCCTTACTTTCCCATGTGAAGGAGAGTTGACTGAGTAGGGAGCAAGGGACTATAAAATGGACCAGAGAAGAGCTGGGAATGTTTGAAAATATCCGATGAGATGAAATGACAGAGATAACTGAATAAAAGGTAATGAGGGCCAAGGAGAAAACATATATCATAAACCTGGAATGGTAGCAACCTGAAAAACTAACTTTTATCAGGCTGGACTGGAGCTAGACTGAGGAAGCAAAGGAACCACACTTCTGGGGCTGCTAAGCAGTAAACAAAAAATAAAGAACAGCTAACAATCTCAGTAAAATGTATACTGCAGAAGTCAAATGACCTTTTCTCCAAGGACTACAGCCCAGGGTTAACTGGATTAAATTTGTGTTTTGCACCCCCAGATCAAAGTTAAGGTCAATGTAATGCAACTTTAACTTGGTAGCTCAATTATAAAAATAAAACTTTTTAAAAATGTACACTTTATTAAAGAAAATGCCTTCACAACAACTAAAAATGGTAGTTTTACTTATTCTGGGATTCTCCAGGCGAGAATACTGGACTAGGTTGCCATTCCCTTCTCCGGGGATCTTCCCTATCCAGGGACTGAACTCAGGTCTCCCCCATTGCAGGCAGATTCTTTACTGTCTGATCCACCAGGGAAGCCCATTCTGAGCACAGCATTAACTTATTTTTTAAAAATCAGGAGTTCCAATTACACTCACTTAAGAAATCAATTTGAAGGAAATACTTATTGGTTGCCTTCAAGGACCCTGGCATTTTGCTGTGCTTGTAGGAACAGACACAAAAACACAATGCTACCTTCAAGATGATGATGCTTTAACTCACCTTCTAAGTACTTAAATAACTTTCTTATGTCTGTCAAAAATTTCCTCACTCATTAAATTTGTTCATGATCCTGGCGACGTGACTCACTAAAACCACAAAAATGAACACTGATCAAGTAGTAACTATCAGAGAAAAAGGGTTTCTTAGAAAGTATTTTCAACCATATGATAGCACGTATATGTGGAATCTAAAATATGACTTAAGTGAACTTATCTACAAAACAGACTCTCAGATATAGAGAACAGACTTGTGGTTGTCAAGGGGACTGAGGAAGAAGGGGTTAGCAGATGCAAACCATTGTATAGAGAATGATAAACAACAGGTCCTACTACATGTACAGGGAACTATATTCACAATCCTGTGATAAACCATAATGGAAAAGAATATGAAAAAATACACACACACTCATATAAAACTGAACCACTTTGCTGTACAGCAGAAATTAACACAACATTGTAAATCAACTATATTTCAATAAAATAAATTTTAGAAAAGTATCTTCATTTATTTTTTAATTCAAAGAAGAGAGAAGAAATGAATAGAAATTTATAAAAATCTACATGCACTCAAGAAATTAGGGATTTCCAGCTTTTCCGAATAAACTAAAAGACATTACAGCCCTTATTTCCACATTACAACAACAGGCTGATGGAGGATATGTATGTGGAAAAAACCACTCAGTTTTCATCTGTAGTTTTCCATCACTATTCACACAGAATACTTCACTTCTGACACTTCTGGTTACCAAATGTGTGGGGGGTTTTCCCCCACACCAAGCAGTTCTCCAAGACATCAGCTCAGAGTCCTCCAGTGGAGCTCAATTCTGACCCTACGGAGGGCAAAGTTCAGCCCTACAAGTCTGCACCTACCCCACTCCCACTTCAGGTGCCAATCACAAGCGGGAGATCCCCAGCCTCCTTGGGTTCAACTAATTTGCTAGAGCAACTCACTGAACCCTAACAAATACTTATGTGCATTGATTAATTTATTATAGGATGTGATAAAGAATACAGATACACAGGGTGAGGTCTGGCTTCTGTCCCATGGAGTTGGAGTACATCACCCTCTCAGTACATGGATGTGTTCACTAACCTGGAAGCTCTCCCAACTCCATGCTTCATGGATTTTTATGGAGGCTTCCTTCTCTAGAGAAGTGGGGAACAGGGCTGATAATTCCAGGCTTCTAATCATGTGGTCCTTGTGGTGACCAGCCCCCATCTAAGAGCCATCCGAGTCACCAGACTGGAACAAAAGCTGCTCCCAGTATTCTCATCACATAGGAATTTACAAGCGTTTTAGAAACCCTGTGTCACGAATTGGAGATGAAGACCAAATGTATGTATTTCTTATAAATCACAATATCATAGAGGGGGAAAAAAGACTGCATTAAGGTAACATGACAAAAGAAGTTGTCTTAATTTGAAGTAAAGAAGATGTAACATTTAACAGTAAGATATTATTAAACATAAGCATAGGGATGCACTGAACTTTTTTTTTTTTAAGCCAATAGCTATAATTTATTAAGTGCTTAGAATTTTTTCCAGCATTTTTGTTATTTGGTGCACTGAATATTTTAATCAAGGCAGATTGTTTCCTCCTTTGAGCAGACAGATATGTTTTGGGAATGGACACAAACCAATCTTTTTTGGGATCCAATACTGAGATCCAAGAAAAATATTCGAAGTATTTATTAGCATTTACCTTTACCTTGGAAAACATTTACTTATCTAAACTGTGCTATCTCCATAAGCTCAAAATATTTTCTTAAATGATCCTTTTCACCTGAGTTTTAATGGAAAAATATTGAGGATCTGCTGTTTATCAGTATGTCAAATTCTGAAGGGCTATCTATAAGTGCATCTACTTCTAAGATGCTTCCCACCATCTGCAGGTGGCAGGCACAGATGATGCGCTTTGGTCCTAGGCAAAAATAATCAACTGCAGACAGAGCAGGGAATCCTCCTACCTCCTGGCCCCAGCCCTTCTACGCAAAGGTCATACATCACAGAGAAACGTGAAGGACAGATCACCTGCCAGACCCAAGACCCCTTAAGACACAAAGTAGTGTCTGGTTTGTTATGAAGTCAAAGGAAGGAAACTTGCCTGTGTTCTAGACCCAAACTGTCTAACACGGAAGTCACTTGCCACATGCGGCTGCTGAGATCAAGAAATATGTTTACTAGAGATCTCTTCGAGTAAACAACTAGGGTACTCTTTCTGCCCCCTTCTGATGCCTATGTCAGAAGTTTTCTCTATCTCCTTTATACTTTAATAAAACTTTATTACACAAAAGCTCTGAGCGATCAAGCCTAGTCTCTGGGCCTGGATTGAATTCTTCTCCTCCAGGGGCCAAGAATCCCGGTGTCTTCGCGTGATTCAACAACAACCTTTCATCTTGGGGGCTTGTCTGGGATCCTTCAGGACAAGGTAAGGATGCTTGGAGCTCTAGTTCTTTGTTCTCTTAGCAAACACGTTTTCTGCTGTGCTTTACTAACTCTACAGTGTGCTTGTGTGAATGAATGACATGCCCTGCGTGAAGCAAGTAAGGAGCCCTGCTCTGCAGTTCCATGGTGATCTTATACAGCTTATGGCAGAAACATGTCAGGGGTTATACCGACCTGCCAATGCCAAGAGGCACCCAATGTCTCCTTCGGGAACCGACCAGAAATGGGCAAAGCGTGTGGACCGAACTCTCCTTTCTCGGTCAAACTTTTCAGTCTCTTTGACCATTTCATAACTCCTTGGAAATTAGAAGTACTAACCTAATCTATGGCAACCCACTCCAGTACTCTTGCCTGGAAAATCTCATGGACGGAGGGGCCTGGTGGGTTGTAGTCCATGGGGTCGCTAGGAGTCAGACACGATTGAGCGACTTCACTTTCACTTTTCACTTTCATGCATTGGAGAAGGAAATGGCAACCCACTCCAGTGTTCTTGCCTGGAGAATCCCAGGGACGGGCGAGCCTGGTGGGCTGCCGTCTATGGGGTCACACAGAGTCGGACACAATTGAAGCGACTTAGCAGCAGCAGCAGCAGCAGAGATCTCTTCAAGAAAATCAGACATACCAAGGGAACATTTCATGCAAAGATGGGCACAATAAAGGACAGAAACAGTATGGACCTAACAGAAGCAGAAGATATTAAGAAGAGGTGGCAAGAATACATGGAAGAACTATACAAAAAAATTCTTCATGACCCAGATAACCACGATTGTGTGATCACTCACCTAGAGCCAGACATCCTGGAGTCCAAAGTCAAGTGGGCCTTAGGAAGCATCACCATGAACAAAGCTAGTGGAGGTGATGGAATTCCAGTTGAGCTATTTCAAATCCTAAAAGATGATGCTGTGAGAGTGCTGCACTCAATATACGAGCAAATCTGGAAAACTCATTAGTGGCCACAGGACTGGAAAAGGTCAGTTTTCATTCCAATCCCAAAGAAAGGCAACGCCAAAGAATGTTCAAACTACCACACAATTGTACTCATCTCATATGCTAGCAAATAATGCTCAAAATTCTCCGAGTGAGGCTTTAACAGTATGTGAACTGAGAACTTCCAGATGTTCAAGCTGGATTTAGAAAAGGCAGAGGAACTAGAGATCAAATTGCCAATATCCGCTGGATCACAGAAAAAGCAAGAGAATTCCAGAAGAACATTTACTTCTGCTTCATTGACTATGCTAAAGCCTTTGACTGTGTGGATCACAATAAACTGTGGAAAATTCTTCAAGAGACGGGAATACCAGACTACCTTACCTGCCTCCTGAGAAATCTGTATGCAGGTCAAGAAGCAACCGTTAGAACCGGACATGGATCACTGGACTGGTTCCAAACTGGGAAAGGAATACGTCAAGGCTTTATATTGTTATCTTGCTTACGTAACTGACATACAGAGTATATCATGGGAAATGCTGAGCTGGATGAAGCACAAGCTGGAATCAAGACTGTCAGGAGAAATATCAATAGCCTCAGATATGCAGATGACACCACACTTATGGCAGAAAGCAAAGAGGAACTGAGGAGCCTCTTAATGAAATTGAGAGTGAAAAAGCTGGCTTGAAACTCAACATTCAAAAAACTAAGATCATGGCATCTGATGCCATCACTTCATGGCAAATATTGGGGACACAATGGAAATAGCAACAGACTTTATTTTCCTGGGCTCCAAAATCACTGCATGTGGTGACTACAGCTATGAAATTAAAAAAATGCTTGCTCCTTGGAAGAAAAGCTATGACCAACCTAGACAGCATATTAGAAAGCAGAGACATTACTTTGCTGACAAAGGTCCATCTAGTCAAAGCTATGGTTTTTCCAGTAGTCATGTATGGATGTGAGAGTTGGACCATAAAGAAAGCTGAGAGCTGAAGAATTGATGCTTTTGAACTGTGGTGTTGGAGAAGACTCTTGAGAGTCCCTTGGACAGCAAGGAGATCCAACCAGTCCATCCTAAAGGAAATCAGTTTTGAATATTCACTGGAAGGAATGATGCTGAAGCTGAAGCTCCAATACTTTGGCCATCTGATGCAAAGAACTGACTCATTTGAAAAGACCCTGATGCTGGGAAAGATTGAAGGCAGGAAGAGAAGGGGACAACAGAGGATGAGATGGCTGGACAGCATCACGACTCCATCACCGACTCAATGGACATGAGTTTGAGCAACCTCGGGGAGTTGGTGACGGACAGGGAAGCCTGTCGTGCTGCAATTCATGGGATTGCAAAAAGTCAGACAGAACTGAGCGAATGAAATGAACTGAGGTCCACGCAGTTGTTGCAAATGTCAAGATTTCCTTCTTATCTATGGGTGAATAATATTCCATTGCATATATACACCACAATTTCTTTATTAAAAAATAAAATATATGAAAAATCTTAGTATTTGAAAAATTCAGTTATTTTCTCTTCATTAAAAAAACACATTTATTTGAGCTCTAACTGAAAATCCCATGAATAGCAAACTACAAGGTAAGAAGTCCTCAATTTCACTGTGTCACTTTGCTCAAAGCCAAAGAAATATCACAAACCACTATTTTTGTCCATAAATTTCAGATGATAAAGAATTGAAGAGAACACTGTAAATCAACTACATTTCAATTAAAAAAAAAATTGAAGAGTACCAAGCATGTTTGGTTTGTTGATATCCTGTTTTATAATGACTTGTGACAATTTAGCTACTGACAGATTAGTAGGAATAAAATATTTTTCTCTCTCTAAAAAATATTATTCTTTTTTTAAAATGCTATTAACTAGTTCCAATCAATATTAGGATTAATCACAGTGAGTTTCAAAATTATGGCATCCCAGTTTATAGTGGAGTGGCTTCATAAATTTAAATGAAAACAGAAGGAAATCCAACATGCCTGAAAGACATGGTCTTTTTGGAGTAGAACCCAAGGGTTCTTCATACATTGAAGTCATTATTACCACCTAGGTCAAGCAAGTAAAAGAAACACAGATACTGAAGAACACTTTTTATTAGGTGGTGGTGGTTGTTTAGTCACTAATTCATGTCTGACTCTTGCTACCCCATGGACTGTAGCCTGCCACACTCCTCTGTCCATTGGATTTCCCAGGCAAAAATACTGGAATGGGTTACTATTTTCCTTCTCCAGCAGATCTTTCCAACCCAGAGATTGAACCTGGATCACCTGCATTGAAGGCAGATTCATTACAGTGAGAAACCAGGGAAGCCCCTCACAATAAACATTTTTCACTTGATCTTTCTATATATTTACCGGTAAGATTTTGTTCCATTTTGTATTGGGAGTTGACAGGTTGAGGGAAGAAAAATAATTCCAGGTTGACTGGAAAACTAGTGTGTTCCCATGATACAACTGTTTTATATTTTTGAAACCTCCTCTCTTTTACACATATTTCAGTCTGTCAATAATATTTATTAAGTGTCTCTTGTGTCTGAGGCACTCAGAACTAAAATATAATCTCTTTTCATGAGACAAGCACTGATACAATTTCATGTCACACAGTTAACATACAGACTTTTGGATACTGTTGCTATAGAAAACTGAACTAGGAAAAATGGCCAAATGAGTTCAAGAGTAGCACACACACAATGCAGAAGAAAAGACAATATATTTATTCTACTGATCAACAAGGTTTTTAAAATAAATTTCAGTTGTGCCTAAATTCATGTAAACCTTGGCCATAGTTTAGTAAAGCCAGAAATATTAGAGGTTATCAAAAATCAGAACTGTTGTTTTACTCTTATAAATCATGAGCTACCTAGATGAACAAGAATCAGCTCAGATTTCAGAGAAATTTCACAAGACTCAGGTGGCCTTCTGCTGGACATACCTGGTTATAGTATGTATAGCATCATGATAATCACATTCTATAAAATGCTGTTAGGAAAGATGCCACCTATTTCAGTATATTTTCTGCAACTGTTTAGTAGCAACAAACATAATAACAAAGCTCTAGTTTTTATATTGGGCTTCCCAGGTGGTGGTAGTGGTAGAGAACCTGCTTGCCAATGCAGGAGACATGAGAGATGCACGTTTGATCCCTGGATCCAAAAGGTCCCCTGGAGCAGGGCATGACAACTCGCTCCAATATTCTTGCCTGGAGAATCCCATGGACACAGGAGCCTGGCAGGCTACAGTCCTTAGGGTCATAAGTTTAAAGAGTGAGAAAGGAATTATTTCTTATTTTATCTTTTTGAGTAAAGGTTAAAATATTTTAGAAAATCTAAAAATTACTTCCCTAAATGCTCAAGGAAGCTATGAAAATTGAAACTTGATAATTTTTTTGAAAGTAAAATGTTCATTTCCTGAGGAACAATAATGCTTTACCACTTATCTAATCTATGTTTAATAGAAGTAAGAACTGTCATGAGAAGTTCAAAATACTTCAGGGTTTACTAATTCGCTGGCAAATGAAGTTTCATTCTCTTTAGGAAAATACATCACTTACTTATTGCTCACCAAGAAAACAAACAAACAAACCTAAAAAATGCATATACATAATTCTGGTCAGCTTTGAATTATTTTCATTCTTTTATGTGGACTGTAATCTTATGAAATAAGAGTACTTATGTAATAATCATTAGTTGAACTGAGGATGCTGGGTTGTTTTCTCTTTTTACGGTTGAATTGTTTTCATACTTTGTGCTAGATCATAATGTTATGGAATAATGGACCCAGCAATATATTTATGCAATAAATATTAGTCGAGTTGAGAACATTGGGTTATTTTCACTATTCATGAAAATCTGATGAAATTAACCAGAAGCTGACAGTAAAAAAAAAAAAAACTGGAGACATAAAGACATCTACAGGTTGACCTTTTATTTTTCTTTCTTTTTATGCTCTTCATTTCCTTATGCTACTCTTCATTTTACTTCCTTTGCATTCTAAGATAAGGAGGATAAAGCCTTTTTACTTTCAGTAACCTGTGAATCTGTATAACATACATGCTCACTGTATATACCCAGGCACTGTGCCTCCAATAGGATTCTCTTTTCTAATTATATTTCCTCCATTTCCTGGTTGTATTAAACACCTGGTATGTGTCTTCTTTGGACAGTTTCATGCTAAAAATATTCTCTTTTAGATCATCTTAAATGGTACCCCTTAAATATCTAGATATAGGATTGTAACCTACATGCTCATTTTCAACTGTCTCAGTGCTCCTATTTTAAATCTTGCAAAGTAAATCAAGATTATAATGTCAAGTATAAATAATCCAAGATGAAGAATACAATTCTGATTTTCTGAAATTCACTTAGTTAACTATTAATATTATTTTTCATAATAAGACAATGAAGAGATGGAAAAGGAAAGGAAAGAAAGAACTCATTTGGGAAGGTAAACTAGAGTTAATATAAAGGGGAACAGAAGAATAGATCGAGTAACACTATGAAGAGACAGTAACAGTACCAGCAGAAATGAACTGTGAAATAAGTCATTACCAGGTAGGTGAACATGAAAGAAAAATTTGTTACCTTTATATAACTATAGGGAGTTTATAATAAGGGATACTTACTCCAAGGGCTTCCATGGTAGCTCAGCTGGTAAAGAATCCACCTGCAATGCAGGAGTCCCCAGTTTGATTCTTGGGTTGGGAAGATCCCCTAGAGAAAGGATAGGCTGCCCAAGTATTCTTGGGCTTCCCTGGTGGCTCAGAAGGTAAAGAATCCACCTGCAACATGGGAGACCTGAGTTTTATTCCTGGGTTGGGAAGGTCCCCTGGAGGAGGGCATGGCAAACCACTCCATTATTCTTGCCTGGAGAATCCCCATGGACAGAGGAGCCTGGTGGACTACAGCCCATGGGGTCGCAAAGAGTCAGACACGACTGAGCAACTAAGCACAGCACAGCATACCTACTCCAAGTAGACAGGTAGCACACTTTTAGCAATCATGCTTTCGAAGTATATTTAAATCAAGTATCACATTGAGTTACTAGATCTAGAACATTCAAAATTTAGTTATACCTCCAGCCATATTAATCTGCTCTTACCATTAAATATGCCTTTTTAACATAACTGACATCTAAATGCTACTATAGAACAAGAGAAGTCAGTTTTCAGAAACAAGTGTTTCAATGATCAGTACCTGTAGCAGAGAAGTGAGTGTGAGGTTATACTTACTGGGCTAGGCAGTATACAGAAGAGAATCTAGAAGAGAAATTCTTAGAAAGTACAGAACAAATCAGAGAAACGAGAAAAGGCTGGAGGCCACGTTCTTCGGTGGTTTGTGGTGGTGGTAGAACTGCAGACAAATAGTTCAAAAGACCCACAGCAAGTCTGCTGTAATGAATAGCTTATTGGGAAACAAGTGAATCGCCAATTATGCTAGCTCAGTGAAACAGGCTAAGCTTAGGGTACAGCCTACAAACACTCCTCAGTCTACTGTCCTCTGTTTAATGGAAGGGAACATTACCGGGAATTTTAAGGATTTCATATATTCAAAAGAATATACCCTATACTTCATTTATTCATGTGAAGCATGAACTTCCAGACTTTTACAATGCCTAATATTTCTCATATTGAATCACTGATTGAAAAAAAGTTCTAATTCTTTAAGGGGACAGAGCAGAAAAGTACAAACTTGTTTATTTCATTGTCTCCTTTAAATGGTGATTCTTCATTTCACAAATATTTCCAAATTTAGGACAATTTAAAATTTACTGAAGTCAAGAATAAGTGCTGCTTTAGGATCAAAAGGTAAGCTAATACAGAGAGCAAGTATCTGTTAAGAGTTTAAATCCAAAGTGTGACCTACTTTTAAGACTTCATAGCCCAGAGGAAAAAGTCTTTAGATCTAAATGTCAGCAAGCTCTTTTAAAATTATTATTGTGATTATTTTTAACTCCATCATTCTCTCAAAGAAAAAAACCACACAATACAGTCTATTTATCAAAGACTAGCGAATACCACATCAGAGAGGCTAACACATAGCTATAGGAAAATTATCATGAAAACATAAAATGTATCCACACTGACAGCTACCATGAGGAATGTTCGCTCCCATACTCTAAATAGCATTAAAGATTGAAATAACAGGCTTTTGAATGTAAGATAAATGGAATCGATGTTTAAGACATTTTTAGAATTTTCTTCCCCTAATAAAGACAAATCAGTAAAAAAAAAAGAAAAGAAAAGAAAAAATTCTTGTTTTTCAAGGATATGCCACTATAATCCCAACTCTCTATAATAATATAGTAATAATAAAAAGTCACTCAATTGTGTCCAAGTCTTTGCGATCCCATGGACTATACAGTCCATGGAATTCTCCAGGTCAGAATACTGGAGTGGGTAGCCGTTCCCTTCTCCAGGGGATCTTCCCAAACCAGGGATCAAACCCAGGTCTCCTGCATTGCAGGCAGATTCTTTACCAGCTGAGCCACCAGAGAAGCCCAGTATTCTAAAAGAAAAATTTTAAATATACATTTCAGAGACATGGAAGGATCAATATCACATACAAATGTCTCTAGAGAACCATGATACAGTGGTTAAAAGCAGTGCCTTTGGAGCCAAGACAGACCTGGGTTTCTAGGCTTTAACATTTCTAGTTTTATAAAACATGCAAATTATTTAACTTCTTTAAGTCTTGGTTTTCTCGTGTGTAAAATGGAGAAATAATAGCAACTTCAGCAAGTTGTGGTGAGAAATTAGATGAAATAATAAATATAAAGTGCCCAAACACATTTCTGGTACCCAGAAAGTGATAAACCAAAAGTAGCTATAATTTTGATTTGATATGACACAGGCAATTGGAAAGCAGATAAATATTGAGAAATGGTTGCAATAGTATTAGTTTTCAGAATATGCTAACAGAATTCAAGAGTATATTTCAAATCAAAGGAAAAAGCCACTTCATCATCATGGTCACCATCAAAGAATGCTGCAGAACCCAAGCCAAAAGACAATAACTGCCCTCAAGAAGCTTATAATCCAGAACAGATGACACTGGCACCAACGAACATGTAAAAGGCCAGAGCCACTGACAGAGAATTGCACAACACACTCAGACCAGAAAAGGGCTTAAGAGCCAAGAAAGTGAAGGAATTAAGCCTTACAACATTCATGCATAAGATCCGAGTTCCTAGATCCGCATGAGAGGCAGGAAAGGTATTTTGAGAGTAATTTTTTAACTTCCTCCTGTCTCACCAGCAGCCCCCATGAGCACCCCGCTTTCCTTTAATAGACTGCTAAGTGACCACAAGAAAACTTTGAGGAAATTTTGATAAGTCTTCAGAGGTGGATAATGCTGTCCGTATCCACTAGGAAAGAATCGTGGTCATATTATAAGGATTAAAATTGTGTTGATAAGTCTTAATCATGATCAGAAAGCATGAAATTGTAGGGAAGTTTTTCAGATTTCCCCCCGGACCCCCATTATCTTGGTATGATAATCCTTTAAGGGAAAATTAGTCCAAAAGGCAATGAGGGAAAGAATTTCAAAGGCTTGACACAATGATGCTGTTGTTCGTTATTCAAATGAATACTCTCTCTGGGGTTGCTTTTATGTTCTCCATTTCTTCCCAATGTTCTAACTTACTCATCCCTCGGGCAGTCAGTGAATAGCTTAATTTTGTTCATTTGGCTTATAAAAATCCATTAATTTAAGTTAGACACATTTTTTTTCTTTTAAGTGTTATGTATATCAAACTATACAAGAAAGACTTAAAGACAGTTAATTGAAGTTAATATTTTAGTCATGTTCTTGGAAACAACAAATTCACTTCCTTCTAAAGTTGGGATGTCAGTTCTTCCTTCTAAAGTTGGGATGTCAGTTATCATTTTCCCTTGGAAGCAAATCAGGGAAACAGATTCTAACAACTGTCAAGAACTGAGCTGAGGAGGAGGAGCCAAGATGGCGGAGGAGTAGGACGGGGAGAACACTTTCTCCCCCACAAATTCATCAAAAGAGCATTTAAACATCGAGTAAATTCCACAAAACAACTTCCGAATGCCGGCAGAGGACATCAGGCACCCAGAAAAGCAGCCCAACTCTTCGAAAGGAGAGAGAAGAAATACAGCTCCATCCACCAGAACATCGACACAAGCTTCCCTAACCAGGAAACCTTGACAAGCCACCTGTACAAACCCACACACAGCGAGGAAACGCCACAATAAAGAGAACTCCACAAACTGCCAGAATACAGAAAAGACACCCCAAACTCAGCAATTTAAACAAGATGAAGAGACAGAGGAATAGCCAGCAGATAAAGGAACAGGATAAATGCCCACCAAACCAAACCAAAGAGGAAGAGATAGGGAATCTACCTGATAAAGAATTCCGAATAATGATAGTGAAATTGATCCAAAATCTTGAAATTAAAATGGAATCACAGATAAATAGCCTGGAGGCAAGGATTGAGAAGATGCAAGAAAGGTTTAACAAGGACTTAGAAGAAATAAAAAAGAGTCAATATATAATGAATAATGCAATAAGTGAAATTAAAAACACTCTGGAGGCAACAAATAGTAGAATAACAGAGGCAGAAGATAGGATTAGTGAATTAGAAGATAGAATGGTAGAAATAAATGAATCAGAGAGGATAAAAGAAAAACGAATTAAAAGAAATGAGGACAATCTCAGAGACCTCCAGGACAAGATTAAACGCTACAACATTCGAATCATAGGGGTCCCAGAAGAAGAAGACAAAAAGAAAGACCATGAGAAAATACTTGAGGAGATAATAGTTGAAAACTTCCCTAAAATGGGGAAGGAAATAATCACCCAAGTCCAAGAAACCCAGAGAGTCCCAAATAGGATAAACCCAAGGCGAAACACCCCAAGACACATAGTAATCAAATTAACAAAGATCAAACACAAAGAACAAATATTAAAAGCAGCAAAGGAAAAACAACAAATAACACACAAGGGAATTCCCATAAGGATAACAGCTGATCTTTCAATAGAAACTCTTCAAGCCAGGAGGGAATGGCAAGACATACTTAAAATGATGAAAGAAAATAATCTACAGCCCAGATTATTGTACCCAGCAAGGATCTCATTCAAGTATGAAGGAGAAATCAAAAGCTTTTCAGACAAGCAAAAGCTGAGAGAATTCTGCACCACCAAACCAGCTCTCCAACAAATACTAAAGGATATTCTCTAGACAGGAAACACAAAAATTGTGTATAAATTCGAACCCAAAACAATAAAGTAAATGGCAACGGGGTCATACTTATCAGTAATTACCTTAAACGTAAATGGGTTGAATGCCCCAACCAAAAGACAAAGACTGGCTGAATGGATACAAAAACAAGACCCCTGCATATGTTGTCTACAAGAGACCCACCTCAAAACAGGGGACACATACAGGCTGAAAGTGAAGGGCTGGAAAAAGATTTTCCATGCGAATAGGGACCAAAAGAAAGCAGGAGTAGCAATACTCATATCAGATAAAATAGACTTTAAAACAAAGACTGTGAAAAGAGACAAAGATGGTCACTACATAATGATCAAAGGATCAATCCAAGAAGAAGATATAACAATTATAAATATATATGCACCCAACACGGGAGCACCGCAGTATGTAAGACAAATGCTAACAAGTATGAAAGAAGAAATTAACAATAACACAATAATAGTGGGAGACTTTAATACCCCACTCACACCTATGGATAGATCAACTAAACAGAAAATTAACAAGGAAACACAAACTTTAAACGATACAATAGACCAGTTAGACCTAATTGATATCTATAGGACATTTCATCCCAAAACAATGAATTTCACCTTCTTCTCAAGTGCACATGGAACCTTCTCCAGGATAGATCACATCCTGGGCCATAAAGCTAGCCTTGGTAAATTCAAAAAAATAGAAATCATTCCAAGCATCTTTTCTGACCACAATGCAGTAAGATTAGATCTCAATTACAGGAGAAAAACTATTAAAAAATCCAACATATGGAGGCTGAACAACACGCTGCTGAATAACCAACAAATCACAGAAGAAATCAAAAAAGAAATCAAAATTTGCATAGAAACGAATGAAAATGAAAACACAACAACCCAAAACCTGTGGGACACGGTAAAAGCAGTCCTAAGGGGAAAGTTCATAGCAATACAGGCACACCTCAAGAAACAAGAAAAAAGTCAAATAAACAACCTAACTCTACACCTAAAGCAACTAGAAAAGGAAGAAATGAAGAACCCCAGGGTTAGTAGAAGGAAAGAAATCTTAAAAATTAGAGCAGAAATAAATGCAAAAGAAACAAAAGAGACCATAGCAAAAATCAACAAAACCAAAAGCTGGTTCTTTGAAAGGATAAATAAAATTGACAAACCATTAGCCAGACTCATCAAGAAACAAAGGGAGAAAAATCAAATCAATAAAATTAGAAATGAAAATGGAGAGATCACAACAGACAACACAGAAATACAAAGGATCATAAGAGACTACTATCAACAATTATATGCCAATAAAATGGACAACGTGGAAGAAATGGACAAATTCTTAGAAAAGTACAACTTTCCAAAACTCGATCAGGAAGAAATAGAAAATCTTAACAGACCCATCACAAGCACGGAAATTGAAACTGTAATCAAAAATCTTCCAGCAAACAAAAGCCCAGGTCCAGACGGCTTCACAGCTGAATTCTACCAAAAATTTAGAGAAGAGCTAACACCTATCCTGCTCAAACTCTTCCAGAAAATTGCAGAGGATGGTAAACTTCCAAACTCATTCTATGAGGCCACCATCACCCTAATACCAAAACCTGACAAAGATCCCACAAAAAAAGAAAACTACAGGCCAATATCACTGATGAACATAGATGCAAAAATCCTTAACAAAATTCTAGCAATCAGAATCCAACAACACATTAAAAAGATCATACACCATGACCAAGTGGGCTTTATCCCAGGGATGCAAGGATTCTTCAATATCCGCAAATCAATCAATGTAATACACCACATTAACAAATTGAAAAATAAAAACCATATGATTATCTCAATAGATGCAGAGAAAGCCTTTGACAAAATTCAACATCCATTTATGATCAAAACTCTCCAGAAAGCAGGAATAGAAGGAACCTACCTCAACATAATCAAAGCTATATATGACAAACCCACAGCAAACATTATCCTCAATGGTGAAAAATTGAAAACATTTCCTCTAAAGTCAGGAACAAGACAAGGGTGCCCACTTTCACCATTACTATTCAACATAGTTTTGGAAGTTTTGGCCACAGCAATCAGAGCAGAAAAAGAAATAAAAGGAATCCAAATTGGAAAAGAAGAAGTAAAGCTCTCACTGTTTGCAGATGACATGATCCTCTACATAGAAAACCCTAAAGACTCCACCAGAAAATTACTAGAACTAATCAATGACTATAGTAAAGTTGCAGGATATAAAATCAACACACAGAAATCCCTTGCATTCCTATACACTAATAATGAGAAAACAGAAAGAGAAATTAAGGAAACAATTCCATTCACCATTGCAACGGAAAGAATAAAATACTTAGGAATATATCTACCTAAAGAATCTAAAGACCTATATATAGAAAACTATAAAACACTGGTGAAAGAAATCAAAGAGGACACTAACAGATGGAGAAATATACCATGTTCATGGATTGGAAGAATCAATGTAGTGAAAATGAGTATACTACCCAAAGCAATCTATAGATTCAATGCAATCCCTATCAAGCTACCAACAGCATTCTTCACAGAGCTAGAACAAATAATTTCACAATTTGTATGGAAAAACAAAAAACCTCGAATAGCCAAAGCGATCTTGAGAAAGAAGAATGGAACTGGAGGAATCAACCTACCTGACTTCAGGCTCTACTACAAAGCCACAGTTATCAAGACAGTATGGTACTGGCACAAAGACAGAAATATAGATCAATGGAACAAAATAGAAAGCCCAGAGATAAATCCACGCACATATGGACACCTTATCTTCGACAAAGGAGGCAAGAATATACAATGGATTAAAGACAATCTCTTTAACAAGTGGTGCTGGGAACTCTGGTCAACCACTTGTAAAAGAATGAAACTAGAACACTTTCTAACACCATACACAAAAATAAACTCAAAATGGATTAAAGATCTAAACGTAAGACCAGAAACTATAAAACTCCTAGAGGAGAACATAGGCAAAACACTCTCTGACATACATCACAGCAGGATCCTCTATGACCCACCTCCCAGAATATTGGAAATAAAAGCAAAAATAAACAAATGGGACCTAATTAACCTTAAAAGCTTCTGCACATCAAAGGAAACTATTAGCAAGGTGAAAAGACAGCCTTCAGAATGGGAGAAGACAATAGCAAATGAAGCAACTGACAAACAACTAATCTCGAGAATATACAAGCAACTCCTACAGCTCAACTCCAGAAAAATAAATGACCCAATCAAAAAATGGGCCAAAGAACTAAATAGACATTTCTCCAAAGAAGACATAAAGATGGCTAACAAACACATGAAAAGATGCTCAACATCACTCATTATCAGAGAAATGCAAATCAAAACCACTATGAGGTACCATTTCACGCCAGTCAGAATGGCTGCAATCCAAAAGTCTACAAGTAATAAATGCTGGAGAGGGTGTGGAGAAAAGGGAACCCTCTTACACTGTTGGTGGGAATGCAAACTAGTGCAGCCATTATGGAGAACAGTGTGGAGATTCCTTAAAAAACTGGAAATAGACATGCCTTATGATCCAGCAATCCCACTGCTGGGCATACACACTGAGAAAACCAGAAGGGAAAGAGACACGAGTACCCCAATGTTCATCGCAGCACTGTTTATAATAGCCAGGACATGGAAGCAACCTAGATGTCCATCAGCAGATGAATGGATAAGAAAGCTGTGGTACATATACACAATGGAGTATTATTCAGCCATTAAAAAGAATACATTTGAATCAGTTCTAATGAGGTGGATGAAACTGGAGCCTATTATACAGAGTGAAGTAAGCCAGAAAGAAAAACACCAATACAGTATACTAACGCATATATATGGAATTTAGAAAGATGGTAACAATAACCCTGTGTACGAGACAGCAAAAGAGACAGTGATGTATAGAACAGTCTTATGGACTCTGTGGGAGAGGGAGAGGGTGGGAAGATTTGGGAGAATGGCATTGAAACATGTAAATATCATGTATGAAATGAGTTGCCAGTCCAGGTTCGATGCACGATACTGGATGCTTGGGGCTGGTGCACTGGGACAACCCAGAGAGATGGAATGGGGAGGGAGGAGGGAGGAGGGTTCAGGATGGGGAACACATGTATACCTGTGGCGGATTCATTTTGATATTTGGCAAATCTAATACAGTTATGTAAAGTTTAAAAATAAAATAAAATTTAAAAAAAAAAAAAAAAAAAAAAAAAAAAAAAAAAAAAAAGAACTGAGCTGATTTTGTAAAATAGCAATTCACAAAATCTGGTCTCAGATCTCAGCATCAGTGTGAAGCTCCTCCTGTAAGACACATACTAGAGAGGCTCACCAAGAGGAAAAGGGACTACAAACACAAAAGAGTTTGAGAACTTGACATACAAATATAAATAAATTTCTGAGCTGATATGAGAATCAAAAGTAACAATAGCTAAACAGAGAGCTTTCTGCCCCCCAGGTACTGCTCTAAGCATATACACACACACATATTACACATATATACATATATTTACACACACACACACACACTACACATATATACACATATATTCTCACACACACACACACACACACACACAGTCATTTAGTCCCCCTAACAAGTCAAGCAGCAGGTGCTGTCTCATCTTATACTGGAGAAACTGTTATTACTAAGTGACGACCCTGGATTTGAATCCAAGCATACTTCCAGTCTACACAGTTAACCAGTACATTATAGTGACTCTCAAGCTCAACTGACTAGCTCAAAATAATACATATAAAAGCATGTTGAAAGATACACATGCCTTGAAAACAACTCTTGCAACATAAACATTCTTTTAGTGTCCTAAAAAGAATAAGATGGAGACAGTTTAAACTTACAGACTGTTTAGTCGTTAAGTTGTGTCTGACTCCTTTGCAACTTCATGGACTGTAGCCCGCCAGGCTCGTCTGTCCATGGGACTACTCGGGCTCAAGAATACTGGAGTGGGTTGCCATTTCCTTCTCCAGGGGATCTTCTTGACCCAGGAATTGAACCTGTGTCTCCTGCATCGGCAGGTGAATTCTTTACCACTGAGACACCAGGGAAGCCCAAAGTTCCAGATAGCTCTCTACTAATCAAAGGTATAAAATAACTAATCAAAGTTATTAAATCCATTAAAATCATACACTAAAGGGCTCCTTCTTACCCTTGGTATCTTGAAGAACATAGTAGATCTGTACATCATGAGAGCTCTCAATTAAGAGCAGAAAATTAATTTACTGAAAGAACAGAAAAGTGTCTCCTAAGAATCCTGGTGAGGCTACAGAACTAGCTCAGAAAATGTGTGGGAACTGATACGCCTTGCACAGGCAAGGTCCCACCCAGACTCCGGACCCAGAAGAAGCCTAGACGACGCCATTACCGCTTCAGAATGTTGTGCCGACTCCACCAGCGTCACTGCCGCCCCGAAGATGGCTGCCACTGCTCCCCTCCCTCATGAGAAGGAATCCTACCCAGTCACTAGCTCCTGAATCAAAGGCCGCAGTGGGTGACGTGGATTGGGCAAGCCTAGTTTGAGTACAGTTAAGTCTTCTCAATACAAACATTCAAGTTGGGAACTCTCAAAGATGCAAACATGTGTTCACATGTGCAATCACAGAAGTTAATTCACGTGTCTGGAGCACACTGTCACATGTGTGCCTCCTCTGCCAGTGGTCGTGCTTTTGCATACTTTACTGTACAGTACTGCACAGAGTACAGTAGTGCAGTATCTTTATTTCAAGCCCAGGATGTTCAGAAGTAAGTGTAAAAGGCAGTGGTAATGTACCCGTACGGTACTGCTAGGAAGTGTCAAGAGATAACAAGAGAAACAAAAATGAAAATAATTGAAAGAATGGAGCACGGTGAAAAGATGGTAGACACTGCTGGGTCTTATGACATGCATTGTTCAACCATCAGCGTGATTCTAAAGAACAAGGAACACGTGAAGTCTGCTGCACCAAAGATGGCAACAGTAACATCGAAGAAGGGTGGAAAAGTGATGGAGAAGATGGAGAAATTTGTCAGCATGTGGATGTGGAATCAGCGTCAAGTCCCACTCAGCTGAATGCTGATGCAAGAGAAAATGAAAAGCTTTTATGAAGACTTGAAGAAGAAACATGGCGAAGAATCAGAGAGTGCATCTTTTAATGCCAGTCATGGCTGGTTTATTGGTTCACATGTCCAAGGTTTGCTAGAGCCAACCTTCACAACATAAAAGAAAGTGGTGAGGATGCAAGTGCAGATACAGTAGCTGCCTGGGAATTTCCTGAAACACTTCAAGAAATTATAGATGAAGGCACGTATTTACCTGAGCAGGGTTTTAATGTGGATGAGACAGGACTGTCCTGGAAGAGGATGCCAGACCCAAGTTACATCAGTAAGCAGGAAAAAGTTGATGCCAGGCAGCAAAAGATAGGCTAACTCTGTTGTTTGATGGCAATGTTTCTGGTGATATGAAGCTGAAGCCTCTCTTGGTTCATCATTCAGAGAACCCAAGAGCCCTTCAAAACATAGCCAAGGGCTCTTTTCCTGTTGTATGGAAGAGTAACCCCAGAGCCTTGTCATGTTGACACCAAGGCTGTTTAAATATCACTTTAAGCTTAAAATACATGTTGTAAGCTCTTGTTTTAAAAAATAATTCTAAACTTAATGAAAAATTACAGAAATATTACCTATATCTATATAACCTTTACCCAGCTTTCCCTAATGTTATCATCTATCATAACCATGGTACAGTTATTTAAAAAGCAAGATATTAACACTGACAGAACACTATTAATTAATCTATAGACTTATTCAAATTCTACCAGTTTTCCCACTACTGTTTTGCTTTCTGGTTCAGACTAAAATCAGGCTCCCACACTGCACACCACTGTCCTGTTTTCTTGGTCTCCTCCAACCTGGGACAGTTTATGTTGATACTTGGGGAAAGCACTGGCCAGTTACTTTACAGACTATCCCTCCATTTGGATTTATCTGATGTTTCTTCGTTATTAGACAAGTTACATGTATATTTTTAATAAGAATAAAACATTATACCTTCTTGTGCATCATATCAGGGTTTATACAATATCAGTGTCTTATTACAGGTAATATGGTCTTTAATCACTTGGTTAAGGTGGTATCTACCAAGTTTCTTCAATGTAAAATCACTGACACTCCCTTTGTAGTTGGTACCTTGTGAGGAAATACCTTGAAATTATGTAAATATCCTGTTTCTCAATCATACTGTTGCCCACTAATTTTAGCATCATTCATTGATGATTCTTGCTTGCAATAATTATTATTGTGGTGTTTGCCTCAAGATGATTTCCTATTTCTGCCATTCCTCTTACATTAACTAGAATGTGAGAAATTATGTATGCATGTGTTTGTGTGTGTGTGCACTTGTGTGTATATATATGTACACATACAGATGTACACACACATATATTCCTGGATGCTTAATTTATTCTATGGATTGAAGTTTACAGACTTATACCAGACTTGTCTCAGATTTGGACATTAGGAGCAACTTCAATTTGGCTCCTTTGTTCTTCTGAAATGTCTCCATCATTTTTAATTCCTTTATCAATTATCTTTTCAGCACAAATAAAACATTTTCAGGATTTTTCCCCTTTTCAATTTATTTTTACTGAAATAATTTTCACTGAGATTTATTTTCCCATTCAACTTTTAGAACCAAAATATTTAATTTATTCTTTGAAATACACTGGACTTGATGCACCGTTGTGTCAAATCCAATTCTATGGAGTCAAATATTACAGATGTAAATTTTGTAACAAATTTTTACATTTGAAGGTAGAATTTTAAAGGTCCTTTAGCCCAATTTACTGAGTTTCCAGAAAAAGAGGCTGAGGCATGGAGGGGTTGAATGACAGACTGTAAGCAGCTGATTCTGAAACAGCAGTGGCACAGAGCCTAACACAGGACTCCTGCTGTGTGCCACAGCGCTGTGTCCTCTGCTGCTGCTGCTGCTGCTGCTGCTGCTGCTAAGTCGCTTCAGTCGTGTCCGACTCTGTGCGACCCCAGAGATGGCAGCCCACCAGGCTCCTCCGTCCCTGGGATTCTCAAAATCAGTGCATAGGGACTCTGAGAAAATACATCTCAGGTTTTTTTAATTGAGAAAATAGATCAGTAATAAGGATTATTGTGCCATCTCTCTCATGGATGTGCATCCAGAAGGGATTCTGAGCCAAAGGTGAGTAAGGCAGGAAGGGAACTGGTAAGGATCATAATAGTTAAACTTGGGTCAGAGGTGCTAAACAAAGTGGTCATACAGGTACAGAAGGCTTAGGTCAAGTCACAGAAATTCAATCAGCAGAAACAAGGAAATTAGGCTAGATCATAGAGGAAAGGATCAGATCTCAGTGAGGTTTTGGAAACAGAAATCCAGCCCCAGGCCAAAAACTAAGGCATTATTTAAAATATAGGGAAAGAGAGTAATGGACATGGATATCAGTAAACTACCCCCAAGAATTAGCAAATTCATTCATTTATTCAACTGAGTTGGATGTGGACCTTAGGATTTTGTGACTTAACACACCCCAAACTGAACACCTTACAGCCTTTCCTTCTCCCTCCACTTCCTCAGGCAAACCTCCCTGCTTTGACGGGTGGCATGGGTCTTTAGTTACTCTAGCCAGTCACTTAGCCCTCATGCCTCATGCACAAACATTTAAAGTCATGTGTGCCCCACACATCCTAAATCCCTCTGTGATTCACTTCTCAGGCTTGGTCTCCATTCTCCTCCAGAGACTGGGTTGAGTTCCTTATCAATGCTCATTTGGGACTGGACTTACTTGAGACCTTTTAACTGACCCCCTTACCTTAAGTTAACTGTTTCTTGCCTTGATTTCCTCTGATTTGTCTTCTGTATAGACAACAAAGTGACTTTTCAAAAACTTAAAGTCTGGTCATACATTTTTCTTGCTTATAGCCATTTGTGTGTTCAGTTGCTAAGTCATGTCCAACTCTTGTGACCCCATGGACTGTATAGCCTGCCAGGCTCCTCTGTCCATGGGATCCTCCAGGCAAGAATACTGGAGTGGGTTGCCATTTCCTCCTCCAGGGGATCTTCCCAACCCAGGAATCGAACCTGAGTCTCCTGCATTGGCAGGTGGGTTCTTTACCACTAAGCCACCTGGGAAGCCCTACGGCCATTTACTCAAAGAGAAATAACAAGCCTCCCTCTCAAGATTGCCCCACTTCAATGCCACCAAGAGGGGCATGGCAAGCCACTGTGCAGGGTAAGGTATAGATTCTCTTTAAACAGCATACTCACTCTATCCACTGTTTCTGTATGGACATGGGTTTGGGTAGACTCCGGCAGTTGGTGATGGACAGGGAGACCTGGCGTGTTGTGGTTCATGGGGTTGCAAAGAGTCAGACACAACTGAGCAACTGAACTGAACTGAAATGAACTGTTTCTGTAATACATAGAGAACTGGAAGTAAAGCTTAGCAAATGTTCTCAGCTAACTGAAAAACACTGAATATGTACTGGTTTTCAAAATATTAAAAAATGCTTTCCTGTAATATAAAACAGAAGCATTTGGTCAAAGTCTACCTTTGTAAATGGAAAACCCTGTGTGTGTATGTGTAAAAGTAGCTCAGCTGTGTCCAATTCTTTGTGACTCCAAGGACCATACAGTCCATGGAATTCTCCAGGCCAGAATACTGCAGTGGGTAACCTTTCCCTTCTCCAGGGGATCTTCCCAACCCAGGGATTGAAACCAGGTCTCCTGCGTTGCAGGCGGATTCTTTACCAACTGAACTATCAGGAAAGCCCAGGGAAACCCCATATACACACAATTGCTATCAAGCTCACACACACACACTTGTAATAGTCTCAGATTTATACAGGAGGGTCACTTTCTCTAAGAATGCGGATTTAGGAATACAGCAGAGAATTTTTTGTTTTTGGCTTATCATATCTTATTAAACAAAAGCATACTTAATTTATCAATATAAAAATAAAACTACCATGTATTTTGCTATAATCTTAAACTAGTACTTTGATGCAATGTCTAAAATATCTCTTCCTCTTTGAGATAAACATTTTATGTGTGGGAAAACATTCAAGCCTCATGCAAATATCTTTAGTATCTCCATATGTTTTAACTCAGCATTTGGAAAGTCTGCTCTGCTACTAAATGGTTTATAGGCAAACCTTCCTCGCTTTAAAAATAAAACAGCAAAATGTCATCTGGCTACTGGATCTAGTCAATGACGAAAAATTCTATTTAAGCTATGGTCATTTAAACTTAGCAAAATGTTTTAATTGTAGGCCATTTCTATAATCTTGATTCACAATAACAGTAATACAATATTGAGTTGGCCCAAAAGTTCATTTGGGTTTTTCTATACAATGTTATGAAAAAACTTAAATGAAATTTGCAGCCAATCCAATACATAAAGCATTAAGATAGCAGACAATGAATTATTTCCTTCAGTGAATGACAAATGATTACTTAATGGACACAGTGTTTTTATGGGGTGATGAAAAAGTTTTGAAACTAGAGAGAGCTGGTGGTTGCACAACATTGTGACTACTAAATCCACTGAATTAACTGAATATTTTAAAATAGTTAACTGTATGTTATGTGGATTTTTACCTCAATTTTAAAAGTGTAATTTTAAAATAAATCAATTTTAACTAAGTAAACAATAAGGTACGGAGTAGATAAGAAAAGAATTATGAGAGTATGCAAACGAAATCAGGGAAACAGACTAAACTTGAGGAACTAGACTGGATCAGTACAGATGACATTCTAGGGGCTGAACTACAGAAATCTGAGAGGGAGAGCCTTGCAAACTAATTGTGGTAGCTTTTCAAGCTACCAGCACCTAAGTACACTCTAACAATAGGTGATTCTGGTGGACATATCAGATGTCTTCAGGGGCTTAGGGAGTCATGGAAGGCAGGGAAAGAATCTTTTGCATCTGTCTGCCTCCTGATCTAGATTCTACAGCTCCCCTTTCTCCCCATCATTCAAGTGCCTACTGTTTATTATGAACTCTGGTCATTCAATGCCTCAAACCATTTCTTCTTCTTCTTCAGTCAAACCTTCTGTTTTTTAAGTGTAGGCTTTAACTATGTTTTTAAAGGATATTAGCCTCGCCTACCTCACCTGTGAAGACCAAATGATACCGGGGACATGATTTAGAAGTGTTTTGCAAACTCTGGATTCTAACTCATTAGTGGGTCATAAAGTCAATTCAAGAGATTATGATCGGTACTTTTTAAAAATGAAATCGAAATGAATCCGCCACAGGTACTGGCGAAACTAACACAATGTTGTAAAGTTTAAAAATAAAATTAAAAAAATAAATAAATAAAAATAAATGAAACCAAGTGGAATGAAAAAAATCAGAGTGCACTGTACACCGCAAGATTAGGAACTGTTACGTGTAGTACTTCATGTGTTCCATGTGTGTGTGTGTGTGTGTGTGTGTGCGTGCGTGTGTCAGTCTATGCCAAGATATGTGTGTAGTCAGTCACAATGTAAAATGTAACTTACTGTACATAAAGACTACACAGCTTTACAAGACAAGTACGTCCCTTCTCTGTTCTCTGACTGAGAGAGTATAAACAGGGTTTCTCATAATAAAACAGGGTTACCACATGATGTACACAGCAACTGGCTCCCTGACCACCTGTCCCATGAGTATCTGTGTTTTCTACCCAAGGTAAGATGTCTACAGCAAAAAGTCAAATTCTTCACCAAACAGTTTAGATTGAGAATAACTCTTTAGAAATTAACTATAAATAAATTTGAGCAATAACTTTAAAAATACTTCTGAATTAAGATTGGATCCTTGCATTACTTTGCAGGATAGAGCTGAAAGCCACAAAAACCCGGATATGGGACAAAACTGGTAAATATTTAAAGCAATTCTTAATTGCTGAGATTTAAAAGAATCTTGCAGTGCTCTTTAATTTGGGTCTCACACTACAAAAACAAAAGTTTCTCAGGAGTTGTAAGAAATGTGGTAAGGCTTGGGTAAGTAATAGAAGAAAGAAGACGGGAAAAAAAATAAAACAGGAAGAATTGCTGTATCACCAAGGGTTTTGGAGCTCAAATCATCACTAGTTACATCATTTCTCCAGTTGCAATGAATCAAAGAGTAAGTTAAAAGAGGACACATGCAGACCAGAGCACTGTTTTACATTTTTTGGCTCAGACACTACTTTCTGTATATAAAAGCACTACTAGTGGCTCTATTGAGTGAACATTTAACATTTACTATCTTGTTTATAATGGGTAAAACAGTAATGTTTGGCCTTGTCAGCTTACAAAATAAATCAGAGCTGTCCTGTAGCTGGGAAACATGGCTCAGGAAATATCTCTCCTAGAGAGAGGCATCCCTTATATAGGCTTTCTAGAGAGTATGGTCACCCTGCAGAGAGTCTGACCATTTTAGACGACATAGCTGCCCTACCCAGACAACTGCAAAGGGCTTTGCTTATACAATGCATGCTAAGTCACTTCAGTTGTGTCCAACTCTCTGTGACTCCATGTTCTGTAGCCCGCCAGGCTCCTGTCCACGGGATTCTTCAGGCAAGAATACTGGAGTGGTTTGCCATGCCCTCCTCCAGTGGATCTTTCTGACCCAGGGATCAAACCTGTATCTGTTACATCTCCTGCATTGGCAGGTGGGTTTTTTACCATTAGTGCCACCTGGGAAGCTTGTACAACAGAAAACACTAAAAATCTTTTTTTTCTTTTTCTTTTAAGAACTAGGGAGCATTTTACCATATTGCCAATTGATACAAGATAATAATAAAAGTAAAATCAGCTGTTCAAAATTTGCTAAAATAACGCAAAACCAGGACAGGTTTTCCTGCAATCCAAACTCTCAACTTTCAAATAACCTACTTATCACTAGAAAATCGGGCACCACGAAACGAAATGATCAAATGTGTTTTATGGAATCATTTTCCAAATTAGTTCTATTATATCAGAGTACAACTACTTAAAAAGGTATCTTTGAAAAATACTGCGAAAAATTACTTTTACATTAAATTTTACCCATTTGTCAATTCTAGTTTCAAAAAACCTTCAGAATCCAAACATCACTTCACCACTATCACCCTGGTCCAAGAAATGACCTGGACATCCTCAACCGCCAGCCCCACCAGTCTCCTTGTCTCTACCTTCCACACTATAGTTATTCTCCATGCAGAGGGTAACTGCACGGAGAGGTGATGTTTCAGAAAATGTAACTTAGATGATGTCATTTTTCTCCTCCAATCTGTCTAATGGCTTCCCATTACCCTCCAAAGAGTGTTCAAGCTCCTTGACACAGCCTCCAAGCCCCTACTTGGTCTGATAGTCTCTCACCCCAATCTATGTCCACTTCTCATTCACTCTTCCCTAAAAAGGGAGATAGTTTACTGACTCATGAATGTGGGAAGAACTAGTTGAGAGCATTTGACTTAGTACTCTCCTCTTCCTTCCTAGGTATAAGCTATCCTTAGAGCATTCTTTGCATCTCCACATCCTGAGCCTTCCTGGGGTAAGCCTAGCTGGGCAAATATGTCCAATTCCAGGAGTTAGTCAGCAGGAGCTTTTGGTTTTCATCCTCTTCTACCATATGAAGCAAAGGTGGATTCTGGCCTTCATCTGTCATATTTTAGCGATTAGTCTTATTTCTTAATTTCTTTAGAACCCATGTAAGGAGAAGGAATACTAATTACTAGGGCTACCAAAATCTCCAACATACCAACAGAAACAAACACATATACAAGGCATACCTTATATAGGAATACAGAAAAGAATCTAGAAATATTCATCTCTGGGTAGTATAGTTATAGGCATCTTTCTTTCTATATATGCTTTTCTATTTTAGGTGAATATTTTTATAATAACTATGGAGTACTTTCTTAAATCAGAAAAAAAATTAACCAAAATATACTTTCTTTGGGGGCAATTAAGGAGGTTCCTGGTATCAAGTTTTCAGAGGAAACTATGAACTATGTTGAACACATGTCTAATAAAACTGAAAACAGTTACAAAATGACTGTCTCTAATCATGATTACATAATTAGAAAATAAAAATGTCTTACCTTTTTTACAGACATTTTATAATTACTTTCACTTTACTATTTTGGCTAAATTCAAGTTACCAAGTAGTGACAAAATTTATGTCATTCTCTTGAATCTACATTACGTCATTCTCTTGAATCTTCCCTTGCGGCTCAGCTGGTAAAGAATCTGCCTGCAACGGGGGAGACCTGGGTTCAATCCCTGGGTTAGGAAGATCCCCTGGAGAAGGAAAAGGCTTCCCACTCCAGTATTCTGGACTGGAGAATTCCATAGACTGTACAGTCCATGGGGTCGCAAAGAGTCAGACATGACTAAGTGACTTTCGCTTTCACTTGAATCTACATAGCCCCTCTGGTCTATTTATTCAATACAGGATTATATCAGGGTCTTCTCTGGTGGCTCAGTGTTAAAGAATCCACCTGCCAAAGCAGGAGACATGAGTTCAATCCCTAGTCAAGGAAGATGCCACGTGCCATGGAGCAACTAAGCCTGTGCGCCACAATTATTGAGCCTACGCTCTAGAGGATGGGAGCTGCAACTAATGAGCGCATGTGATGCACCTACTAAAGCCCAAGTGCCCTAGAGCCCAGGCTCTGCAACAGGAGAAGCCACCGCAGTGAGAAGCCCGTGGGCCAGAACCAGAGAGTAGACCCTGTTTGCTGCAACTAGAGAAAAGCTCTGGCAGCAACAAAGATCCAGCACAGCCATAGTAAATAAATACAATTTTTAAAGAAAGATTATATTAACTACTTACTTATAACGTGTAGACATTTGACTCAGTAATAGCAGCTCTTATATTTTAAACTGGAGGTTTTTGGTTCATGACTGATTTCTTTTTCTAAATATCAACACACAACCATAAATATTCATGTATGTTTTCTTCTATCACATTCAGGAGAAGACTCTTCTATTTTTACTTACAAGTTGAAATGTTTTAAAAATACATACAAGTCTTTATAAGCACATACAAGTCTTTATAAGTAAATTTTGTGTTAACTCAATTTAAATTTTCAGTCAAGCTTCCCTGAGCAACTTTGATCAATAGCTATCCTTAAGAATTTTTTCACACATTCTCATCAGTTACATTTTTTTCCTTCTATATGTTAATGTCTATGCATTGAGGTAGTGTGTAAGTTTTGCCTTTCCAAGGATATTGCACAAGGTCTGTATTTCCAAATTAGAGTATGAAAGCAAGGATCTTTTAGATATAAATGTGTTCAACTCTTTGCAACCCCATGGACTATAGCTTACCAAGCTCCTCTCTGTTCATGGGATTTCCTAGGCAAGAATACTGGAGTGGATTGCCATTTCCTTCTCCAGGAGGTCTTCCCAACCCAGGGATTGGACCTGGGTCTCCTGCATTGTAGGCAGACGCTTTACCATCTGAGCCACCAGGGAAGTCCCATCAGTAAATATTAGCTATTATTAATATCATACACTTTAAAGTCTACTTATTAGAAAGCAATAGGCAAATAAGCACATTCCATACTGAAGACTAAATCAAATGACCTATAACAAGACATTCATTTGATAAATAAGCACATTCCATACTGAAGACTAAATCAAATGACCTATAACAAGACATTCATTTGATAACAATGAAGCCCAACTGACAGTAACTTAAAATTTAGAAACAAGAATAATAGCAAATGAAAACAAAATTAATCCAAGATAAAATCCATGATGCTAATGAGAACCTACTGTGTAGCACAAGGAACTCTACTCAGTGCCAGTAACCTAAATGGGAAGGAACTCCAAAAATGGGGGGTATATGTATACATATAGCTGATTCACTTAGCTGTACAGTAGAAACTAACAACATTGTAAAGCAACTATATTTCAATGAAAATTAAAAATAAATAAATAAAACCTATGATACTCTGATAGCATCTATTCACCTATTTATTCAACAAATATTAACTCGGAGCACATACATTCACCCAAATATTAACTGGGAGCACAGTATTAACTGGGAAACAGCAAATAAGACAAAAAGTCCCTGACCTTATGAAGCTTAAGAGGAAAAAAAGTGAATGAGCAGGCACATGAAAAATAAAACAAGGTAATTACACAGTGTTAAGTGCTATAAAGACAATAAAACAAGGCAATTGGGCAGAGAAACAGGTACAGAAGAAAGCCAGGGTTACTACTTTAGTCAGTGGTCTAGACTGGCTTTAGAACCAGCCTTCTTAATCTATATTCTCAACTACTGCAGGGTTTTATGGTTCTTTGAGACGACATTTCACCAGAGACCAGAATGAGAGGTTAGCAACCCCACCCAGAGCTATAACCATGGCAGAGGCAGCAAAGACAACAAGCACAAAGGCTACAAGGTGAACAAGGCCTAACAATACTTGAAGAGCCGAAAGAGGCCAGCTAGCTTGGAGTTTACTGAGCATGAAGGACAATGGTAGAAGATGCCATTGAAGAGGTAGGTAAACACCAGACTCCTGCTTTATTTCACTACTTGAATCACCCCTTTCCTATTCAATAGCTTGAGGTGATATTAGGTTAATAACTGGACATTTCTGCAGCATAGGGAAACTCACCATCACCATGGGTTAAACTATGCCAAAGCACTCTTTGCTTATTAAAAAGATGAGATTTTTTTTTAAGTGGAAGCTTAATTAAAAAAAAAAAAAAACCTTTTACCTAATTCTGTTATTTGAATGTCTTTAGGATTTACATTCCTAGGATAAATAATCTTCTAGTCCACAAATACAACAGCATGACTATGCAACAGCACCACAGAGAGAATGGCAACTGATCTACCTTCTTCACTGGGTGAGATCTCCTCCAGTCGTGGGGAGCCGCCAGGAGCGACAGACAGGGCAGAGCGGTCAGTTTATAGTAAGGCACCAAAGCAGGAAGGTAAAGGATGATCAGGAGGGAATCTAATCTGATTTTAAAAAGAAGTTTTACTATTTATGGAGAGAGGTGCAGGAGTTACTCTAAGGCAGGATAAAGACAAATGGAAAGACTGAAGGTGTCAGTCTGCAGATACATGAACTATATTCACTATGCAGCAAGCAGCAAAGGAGTGATTATTATATTGAACGTGATTTAAACTGGGGCTAAGCAAACCAGAGAGGATGGACAGAGAAGGGAAAGGATATCCAGCAATGCAGGTGAGAGGTGATGAAAGTCTGAAGTAGAGTGAAGGCAAAGGAGAAGAAATGGGGGAGGAGGGCAGATGTGAGGTACACTAAAACATAGAATATATAGGAGACAGAATATTTTGAAGTTCTAAATGGAAATACAAATTAAGAAAAATAGCAAAGTCAAAAGGAAGGGTGACTTCTAAAGGAGAAGAGGAGTAGTGTTCAGGGTATTTTGAGCTTAATTCTTTGTGGGATTGTCTCACAGACGAGGGAAGGTGCGTGCCTTCAGAGTACAGAAGAATGTACAGGATGGAACTGGAGTCACAGCAAGTAATGACAACCGAACTTAAAACGGTTCATCTGCCTGACAGGAGACTAGGAAAGATGATGTCCTTTTTGGGAAACACAGCCCATGAAGGACGCTGAGGATAATAAGAACCAGAAGGTGGTGACTGTCACACGTGTCAAGGTTGCCTTGTCACCTGAGCAAGAGGGAAGTCAGCAGGAGAAAAGTTTGTTTCAAAGAGTGATACTGTCAATAAGGACAACAAAGACTGTGAAAAAGACAGCTGAATTTGGTGCTTAGATAGTCGTTTAAAAAAAAAAATCTTTAAAAAGAGAGTGTACAATGTTTTCTGATATATCTTCAAAATACCAATTTTCCAGCTTCTTTGGAGCCTTTGAAAACAAACTGGATGGAATGTCTGTTTTGTTCACTGTGGTACCCCTAGAACCTAGACTAGTAGTTGGGCCAGAGGAGGAGTGGATAACTTTTGTGGAATGAATGATGTGACCTCTCAATCTTCCCTCCACGTATCAACCCCTTGAGCTCTTCATTTCCTTCCCTACTGAGCTAAGAGGCCAGGATCTCACACATGTTGATCAACTGTCTTATCAACATCCTAAATAATCCGGCCCCAATATTCTTCTCTTACATGTTTCCTATTTCTAACTCTGTGAATTTTTAGGATCTTCTCTATTAACCTCGTGTCCTGAAATTTCATGATGCCTGGTTTGATGAGAGTCTTCATTCACTGTGGTGAGCACTTGATGAACAATTCTTACCCAGAAAAAAAAAATTACTTTCAGTTCTGAAACTTTGGCGGAGGGCACAGGGGGCAGGGTAGGAGAAGGCCAGTAATTATTATTTCTTACCTAATTGCATCCATCCTCTCTCCTCTATATTTTCTCTTTCTAAAACTTTCTGGTCAAATATTGAGCCTTGAACTGACCCTTAAGTCTATCTTTTCTTTATCTCTATTTTACACTCATTTCTAGATTTCTTTGACTATATCTTTCAATACTATCTGGAGAAGGAAATGGCAACCCACTCCAGTATTCTTGCCTGGAAAATCCCATGGATGGAGGAGCCTGGTAGGTTAAAGTCCATGGGGTCACAAAGAGTCAGACACGACTGAGCCACTTCACTTCACTTCAGTACTACCATGGCTTTACCCTGTTTTCTAAGAGTTTTTCCTTGAATTCCAAGTGTACAAAGGCTTTTTGCAATATTATCCTTTAAGTTTCAAGGCTGTAATATTCTCTCTTCTCTATGAGAATATTAAATATAGGAACTTTTTATCGAATTAATCTTCTGTTTCCTACCTTGTCTCTTGCCCCTCTGAGATTGCTTTAGCGTCTGCATTTCTTGTTAGTTGATTTCTTAAAATATCTGGTGATCCTTGTCTATTCATTAAAATATGAGTAAGATACTAAAAACCTGACTAGAAACACTGTAGGGGTCAAAATCTTCTTCAATAAAGGACCAGACAGTAAATATTTTAGGCTTTGAGGAGCATGTAGTCTGCTATAACTACTCAACTCTGCTATTATAGTGTAAAAGCAGCCACAGATAATATAAAAATGAATGAGCAAGGATGTTCTAATTAAGCTTTATTCATGGACACTGAAATTTAAATTTCACATAATTTTCATGTGTCATGAAATATTTTTATTTTCTTTTTCTTATAAACCATGTGGCAGGCAGAGCAATGTCCCCCACAAAGATTTCCACCCCCTAATCCCTGGAACCTGTGAATATGTTATCATACCAGGCAAAGGGGAATCAAGATTTCAAACTGAATTAATGTTGATAATCAACTGATCTTAAAACATGGCAATTATTCAAGTAGATATAATGTAAGCACAAGAGTTTTTAAAAGTGGAAGAGGGAAGCGAAAGAGAAGGTCATGGTTTTGTGATGTGAAAAAGACTCAAACTCACTATTGTTGACCTTGAAGATGGAGGAAGGCAGCCATGAACCAAGGAATATGGGTAGCTTCTAGAAGCTGGAAAGGGCAAGGAAATGGATTCTCCCCTAAAGCAGCCATAAGAGAACACAGTCCTGCCAACACCCTGATTTTGAGTTCAATGAAACTTTTTTTTAATATAACTTTTTTAAAAATTTCATTTTATGTTTAATTGGAGGATAATTTCTTTACAATATTGTGATGGCTTCTGCCATATATCAACATGAATCAGCCACAGGTATACATATATCCCCTCCCTCTTAAACCTTCCTATCACCTTCCACCCCTCTAGGTTGTCACAGAGCATCAGCTTTTGGTTTCCTGAGTCACACACCAAATACTCACTGGCTATCTATTTTACATATGGTAATGTATAATGTTTCAATGCTACTCTCTCAAATCATCCCACCCTCTCCTTCCTCCACTATGTCCAAAAGTCTGTCCTTTATGTCTGCGTCTCCTTTGCTGCCCTGCAAATAGGATCATCGGGACCATCTTTCTCGATTCCATATATATGTGTCAATATACAGTATATGTCTTTCTCTTTCTGACTTACTTCATTCTGTATAATAGGCTCTAGGTTCATCTACATCATTAGAACTAACTCATCAATGAGACTTCTAACTGACATAAGTATAAGAAGTCTATGCTATTTTAAGCCACTAAGTTTTTGGTAAATTTGTTACAATAACCACAGAAAAACAACACAACCATTAAAAAAAAAAAATCTTTCTTAGCTTGCAGGTCATACAAAAATAGATGTGGCACATGGGCCACAGTTTGCTGACCTTTGGTATAAGCACTTGCTCCAGACTGCCTAGCACTGGATCCTAGTTCTGCCACTTACAAGCTGCAATTTTGGCTAGGCAGCACAACTTTCTTTTTGTATTGGTTTCCTCATCTGTAAAATAATGATAGTAATAGTACTTTTGTAAGGATTTTTGTAAGGATTAAATGAAGTAAAACATGTAAAGTACTTAAAATATTACCTAACTCAAAGTAAGTATTCAGTAAATGCTATAATAATAACAATGGCAATAACAACAGAGGAGGAGATGAAACACAGCCTTCTATGAAGATTTTCACCTTATCTCAGCTTTGCTTGGAGTATGAAGTCTCTCTGACAGACCACCCTAAAAGTAACTCTTCAGTCTAGGGTAGGAAGAGAACTGCAGGATAAGTCAGTTCATCTTTTATAGGCTTTCCCCAGCCCAGCTAAGGTTTCAGCTTTCTCCAGTTGGCCAAGTCAGTGACCACTCACACATTTGGTTTCTAGTTTCCAAAAGTGTCTTGACTTCTCTTTTTGGCTGTCATCTCTAATTCTCGTTGATTGTATGGGTTTATGCTTTAAAAATGCCTTTTCTGTCATTTTAATGGGGTTTTAGGAAGAAACAGAACTGAATGAATCTGTTTTACTTACCATATTTAACTAGAAGTCTTAAATTCAATCATTCTCCTGCCTTCAAAAAATAAGGATAATTTTAACCTAACTTTTTCAAAACTAGCATATTCTCATTTTTATTAATACTGCTCCCCCAAATATGTGACATTTTACAAGAGCATTATAAGTAAAACTTTAAAGCTTCCATTAAAATAATTGACAAATTACAGCTTAACTTTAGGGCTTGCAGGTAATTTCCCAGTATTGATGGTTTGTGTTTTGAATCAATGACACATTTTTTGAAAAGTGAGCTTTGAAAAAATATGCATGTTAAAAACACTATGGAATAAGTTGTAAGTCATATGCTTTCTCTTGAATGTTTATTTTAAAAATAATTATAATTCATAACTACCAAAGCACACTAATCAGTGGATACATAAAGTTTTTGTTTATTGATGGTGATTTTATTTCCATACATTGAATGACTGGTTCTAGCAGGGATCTATATTCTTATCTTCCTAAACCATACTTTTAACCACCAAAGCATCTGCTATGCTCAAATTCATGACACTTCCCAGACATTGTTAAACTGCACCCTGAGATCTAAGTACACCATTCTACAAAAACTGCAAATCCCCTAGGAGCTAAAAAAGAAAGAATAAGACAAACAGTTATTAAAACCTGCTATGTGCAAGCCCTGTTCTGGATGATTTAAATATATACCTAACACAATCCTCAAAATAACTGGACAAGGTGGGGATCATGCCCTCATTTCATGAATAAGGAAAAGGAGGGTATAGAGAGCTTAGGAAACTCAGGACTAATAGACAGAACGTCCCAGGTAATGAAACATGTAAAATATCATGTATGAAATGAAAAAAAAAAAAAAAAAAAAAAAAAAAATAATGTGCAGAGTAATTGTATATCTCGGGTGTCATTTACAAAATATGCTATAGAACTACACAGTAGACTTCTAGTTATCCATATATATTTTCTAAACTCCAAATATTAGGCCTAATGAAAAGACAAAAATCTATATTTGAATTTTTAACAAGACTTTCTTTATATTTTTTACAGAGCCACATCTAGCTAGACAAACCAACAGAAATAGAGCTATGGAGAAAACTACAGAAGGATACACTGCAGGTAATTTAAAAGCCAGGGAAGCCCAATTTACAAGCATAATGGGTAGGAACAGGCTAATGAGAGTAGAGATACAACTAATCATAATAGTAATAACAATTTTTTGAAAAGTATATATTTCATTTTTTTTAAATTATGCTTCCCTTTACTAAAGAAATTTTGAAAAATCCAATTAGAACCATATCTATTATTACAAGGTTGTCCATGTTATACTCTCAAATTTAAAAAGTGAAAGTGAAAGTCACGCAATCATGTCCAACTCTTTGCGACCCCATGGACTGCAGTCCATGGAATTCTCCAGGCCAGAATACTGGAGTAGGTAGCCGTCCCCTTCTCCAGGGGATCTTCCCAACCCAGGGATCGAACCCAGGTCTCCTGCACTGCAGGCGGATTCTTTACCAAATGAAAAAAAAAAAAGGAAACTGTAAATTCTCTATTATAAAAACAAAATGTTTTACTCTGTGTATGTATGTATATATAATATATTAATAAAGGGGAAGGTGTAGAAGGCCAAAAGTCAACCTAATCTTGACTTGGGTCACCTGAAGGTGACTGCATGTTTGCATGCTCAGTCACTTCAGTCGTGTCCAACTCTCTGTGACCCCACAGACCACAGCTTGCCCGCTCCTCTGTCCAAGGGATTTTCCCAGCAAGAATACTGGAGTGTCGAACCCACGTCTCCTGCACTGCCAGCATAGTCTTTGCCCACTGAGCCACCTGGGAAGCCCTGGAGGTGACTGGAGACATTTAAAGATTTGTGGAACACTGGACTCAAGCCACTACTGGTGACTTTATTTTTCATATTCTTTCTCCTTCACACCTGTTCTCTTATTCACCAGGGGCTTATTTGCTCAGAAGCTTATCTCTTGGTGTGATCACTAGTCCTTGCCCCACCTTTCTCTGAACCAAACCAACTTTCTCTAGCATGGCTGAGAGAATGTGGGCACTGACCAACCACCAAGCTGGAGAAATGTCTCTGCAGCGTCTCACAGGCTTGAGGCTTTCCTGGTAAGGGGTTGTAGTGTGTGGTCATGTTTCTAAAAGGGACAGCCCCAGAATCCGGACTGGGGTTGCAGGCCAAAGGAGCAGTAGGAGGTAGTCAGATGGAGAGTGGGTCAAGTTTCTGGTAGTACCCTATTGCCAAATCAAACTTCAAATATTATTCCCTCCCATCACCTGTTCTAGGGAAGGCAAAACTCCATGAAAATAATGGGTCCTCATTTTCCTGCTACAATCTTAGTCTACAAATAATGGTTGCAATACAAGGAAGCACACCATGTTCTTTTGGTAAAGAATTTGGCATATTGTCAATTCTTGATAGATACTAAAGAACACTAACACTGCTTCCAGCAAAATATGTTCCAAGAGTTCAGCAGGTTTTTTTATGTGAATGGAAGTCATCACTGGGTACTCATAAGACTATCCAAGCTGGAATATTTTAAACGCCAGAAATTATACTTGAGAGAGACATGAAACATCGTTTTAAAATCCATCTATATTAATACAGATTATGTGTTTCTACATCATTAAAAATACATCAAAAATTATGTATTTGTGGACCTCAATAGCTCCCATTCTCCCTCTCATATCTCTAACTTACTATGTTTTCATATAACATAGATAGTTCTTTATGCTACTATTTTTAATGACTTCTTAGAAATAAACTGACAATGTTAATAAACAAGTAAAATATATATATTTATATACTTTATAAGTATGTATATTTATATACTGTATAAGTACTGTATGTTTTATATATTTATATACTGTATAAGTATGTCAGGTGAGGATCAGCACTATGGAAGAAAATAAGAGGGAGAGAGAGTGCCACTGGTGGGGTGAAGGCTGCAATTGTATACAGTGTGGAGTCAAGGAAGGCCTTGCTGAAAAGACAGCATTTGAGCAAAGTGCTGAAAAAGGTGAAGGGTGAAAGTCATGTGAACACCTAAGAGAAGAATGTGGAGCCTGGAGGTTCAGCATCTGCAGGGGTCCTGAGTCTGGCGGCACACTGTTACCTCTCCAACAGCATCTCCCTATACTCTGCACCTCCCTCACTTCCTGCCAACTGAACACTGGCCTCCTTGCTGCTGCTCACATGCAAGCTGGTGAATGGAGAGTGAGGAATTGGGGAGGCAGCACAGACCAGGAGAAGCTCCTCTGAAGTGGCCTTCCTCTCAATTTAAAAACAACCCAGCATCAAATGACTTGACAGCGATGCTGGGCAAACACACACTCCTCTTGAGCAACAATGTCCAACAGAACTTTCTGCAATGATGAGAATGTTCTCCATCTGTGCTGTCCAATAAGTGGCTAGTATGGCTGAGGAACTGAAATTTTAATTTTGTCTTTTTTTAATTATTTTTAAATTGAAATAGTCAAATGTAGCTAGTGGCTATACTAGCAGCCAGCAAATTTCTAGAATAAAGGTAGGCCTTGGGAATACAGAAATTTATCACTGACAGACACTTTACTTCTAAGAAAAGAGATACATTTCATTTAATTTGCTGAAGTTCAAGTTGGTCTAATGAGAATTCCATGATAAAATATAGCAATTATGATAGCTTTACTTGTCACAAAACATATGTATGAAGCATTATTTGCCACGTAATTCTTTGGCTACTGTGTGGGAAAAATTACTGTTATTAGCTTTTCTTATCTCAGCTTTAGTGTTTCCCTCTACATGATTTATCATTGCTGAAGTAATAATTAAGAATTTTTAAAATCTATTTTTAATCGAACTGGGTTTCCTAACAAGTTTTTTTCCCTCTTTATTTGATATTTCTTCAGGTGACACATACACATGCAAATTTACGAATATGAAGAAATGTAATGAATATGATGTGGTAAAATAAGCTCTATATTCAATGTATTATTAAATTTTAACTAAACAGAATAAAAGATTCTGATTAGAACAATGGCTTAAAAGATTTTCTTTTCTACAAAATAGGAAACATGAGATATACTAATTATTTTAAGAGAGATGCAAGGCTAACCTTTAAAAACTATATTCAACTTAGAAACTATGGTTTCTAAAAAAAAGGCATGTACTGTGCTTAGTCACTCAGTTGTGTCTGACTCTTTGCAACCCTATGGACTATTGCTCTCCAGGCTCTTCTGTCCATGGAGATTCTCCAGGCAAGAATACTGGAGCGGGTTGCCATGCCCTCTTCCAGGGGATCTTCCCAACCCCAGGATCGAACCCAGGTCTCCCACATTGCAGGCAGATTCTTTAATGTCTGAGCCACCAGAGAAGCCCATGAAAAGCATGTATATGTGTATATACACACATATATGTGTATGTATGCATATATACATACACACACACTAAACACATCACTATTAAAACTAGTCAAGCAAACTTTTACATTTTCTATGTTAAATCAACAGCACTCAGAGACGATGAAAGCCAGTTACTAAAAAATTTATTGCTTAGTTAAAACTCAGTTTACAATTCAAAGGATTTTTAAAATCTCTGAGCTGTTATGAAGTTTTATGGGGTTTATAGTGGAGATGAAAACAGAAATAAAAAGATCTGACAAACAGAAAATGCCAAAGATATTTCCAGCATTATCAACATGGATTCTTTTTTCTCTATCATTACTTTTTACCTATTCCCAAAAAACTGACTTTAACTCCATCTGCCTGAAAAGACAACTGTTTCCTGGGGTCCCTTTCAAAATGAAAGTGCTTGATGGGCAATTTTATTTGAAAGAATATTATTTTTATAATTGTTAAAAATAAAAAGAATGTAAACTCTATGAAGGCAGGAATTTTGGATCATCTACAGTAGTTCCAGTCTTCAGAATAGTGCCTGAATATAGCACAGACAATAAATATTTATTGAATTAATAATTTTACCAGCACCTTTTATTAAAATAAGATAATCAACTTTTACTGTAACATTAGTGTAGATTTTCATTTTAACATTGGTAATCTAGAATAACTCCAGTTAAAAATTCTTGTTTTACCATCTATACATGCAACAAACCTCTTTTCAAAGCTTATTGGTAATACACAGAATTAGCCCAAAGACTATTCATTATTTTATTCATTCTTTCTGTGGCTATAGAATTCTATGATCCCTTTCAATTCCAAAATTTATTTTATTCTAATAATGACTTAAAACGGAAAAAAAAATCTGAAACTTATTCAAATGGAATGTCATGGAATGTCAAACTATTATTTAAACTACTACAGAAGTAACTGCTCAACAACTTATGGATCACCCTGGTTATTTCATGGTTTTCTCACCTCTTTTAAAGGGTATTTCTAGTTCTCTGCTTAGTCTTGGTTTTATATCACTGTCAAATTCTTCACTTTCAAATCCAAGTATATTGAAATGTCATGAAATAAACTATACTATATTTTTTATATTTTATACCAAAAGATTGAGTTTATGTTAACAAAATCTAATACACATTGGAAAACACTGAGTTGGAATGTTTGCTAAAATGCTGTTTACTGCAGACGCCCAATGTTTTATCAACTAACACTGAAGTTTAAATTAGGGCTAAACTCAGGAAATTGACCTTCATAATATTTTAACATGATGTTTGTCTTTTTAAGGTGGCTTTCTTCTCAGAAAAGAGGACTTAAATATCCTTGACTTACTGTCAAATTTCGGTCCCAGATCTGTATGCTTCCATTCTGACAAGCAGCTGCTATGAGGCTTCCGTCTCTACTATATGTGCACGTGGTAGGAATTACTTTTTTACCCTGCATCGTCCGCGGTTTAAACACACTTTTTTGCTTCTTTGGATTTTCAACTTCCCAGGTCCTCACAGTCCTTAAAAAAAGAAAAAAAGGGAGATTTTCATTTATAAAAAAGAAAGGATTTTAAAATACAAAAGAGTTCACAAAGACTGCTTGACCTTTTAAGCATATAAATCTAATTAATGTTTTTTACATTTTTTAAATAAAATGTGCAGTATGTAAATGAGTTTTCCCACTGCAATAAAGTCAACCATCCAAATTGTGCTGTCATGAAATCAAAGCCCAAGTGCAAATTCGACTTCAAATGTCAGAGTTCTTAGTTCTGACCCTCTAAAGCAGTAGTTTCCAAACAACTGACTATACACTCTGATCAGCAGAACTGCTGAACATTATATATACCCACTACATATACAGGTTAATTTCTAAATTACATGTGGTAATATACTGTTATATAACACACACCAGAAAACATACTGAAAAAAACTGGTCAGTAAAAAAGAATGATGTGGGACTTCCCTGGCCAAAACAGTAAAAGATAATTTAAAAGAACAGTGGGATAAATATAAATATAAAAACAAATACAACATGGTGGGTTTAAATCCAACCTCATCAATAACTGGAAATTCCATCACATTAATTGGAAATGGCATAAAAACTCTAATTAAAAGGAAAAGACTGTCAGATTGGATTAGATAAAATAAAAATTCAGCAGAGTCTGTATTTTTATATATAGAAAGATATAAAAATGTGTGTTTATATATAAAAAACACACAAAAATCTTTAAATATAAAGCCTTATTAACCATGTTGGAGAAGGCAATGGCACCCCATTCCAGTACTCTTGCCTGGAAAATCCCATGGATGGAGGAGCCTGGTAGGCTGCAGTCCATGGGGTCGCTAAGAGTCGGACCCGACTGAGCGACTTCACTTTCACTTTTCACTTTCATGCACTGGAGAAGGAAATGGCAACCCACTCCAGTGTTCTTGCCTGGAGAATCCCAGGGACAGGGGAGCCTGGTGGGCTGCCGTCTATGGGGTCGCGCAGTCGGACTCGACTGAAGCAACTTAGCAGCAGCAGCATTAGTCATTTAACAGTAAAAGGATGGAAAAAAGATGTGCTATAACATAATCAAAAGAAAGCTAGAATGAGTATATTAATGTCAAAGTGAACTTGAAAACAATGAATAAAACCAGAGACAAAGAGGAAATTTTCATTATGAGAAAGAGTCAAAAGATCAAGAAGATATAAAATATAAAATATTAAGAAAATATAAGAATATGAAATATTAAGAAGATATAAGAATCCTAAATGCATATCTCCTTAATAACAGAGCTTTAAAATGTGAAAGCAAGCTTAATAGAAATAAAAGAAATACCAAATCCATACTTAACAGCTGTACACTTCAACACTCCTCTAAGTGACTAATAGAACAAGTAGACCTCCCCCCACCTCAAAAAGAAAAAACCAGTAAGACTACAGAAGACCTGGAGAAGGCAATGGCACCCCACTCCAGTACTGTTGCCCGGAAAATCCCATGGATGGAGGAGCCTGGTAGGCTACAGTCCATGGGGTCGCTAAGAGTCAGACACGACTGAGCGACTTCACTTTCACTTTCCACTTTCATGTATTGGAGAAGGAAATGGCAACCCACTCCAGTGTTCTTGCCTGGAGAATCCCATGGACGGAGAAGCCTGGTGGGCTGCAGTCCATGGGGTCGCACAGAGTCGGACACGACTGAAGCAACTTAGCAGCAGCAGCACAGAAGACCTCAGAAATTCTACCAGACAAGTTGAGCTAATTAATATTTATATAACACTTCACCCAACAACTGGACGTGTATTCTTTTACACACTGAACATTCACTAAGATAGACCACATTCTGAGCCATTAAAACAAATCTAAATACACTAAAATGAAAGAAATCATAAAAGTATATACATTGTCCAAAAAATGAAACTAAATAAATGATCAATACAGAACTGTATCTGGAAATGTATCTCTTCCAAAACATTCAGAAATTAATAAATACAATTCTAAATAATCCATGAGTCAAAATTTCATAAGGAATATTAGATAATACTCTGACTTCAAAAAACATGAAAATACAATATATCGAAATTCATGGTATTTGACTAAGACTGAGTACAGAGGAAAAGAAAAAAAGACGTGCCTCAAATCAATGACCTAAAATTCAAACTAGATAAAAGGAGAGAATATTAAAACTAAAACTAGCAGAAGGGAGGAAATGAGAATACAAATGAATAAAACAGAAAACCACAAATCAGTAGAGAAACCAAAAGCTGGTTATTTGAGAAGATCAATAAAATTAAAGAATTTCTAGGTGGAATGATTAAAAAGCAGAAATTGGAGACAACCTCAAACACCAGTATTTTGAATGAAAGAAAAGATATAACTGTAGAACTTATCAACATTCAAAGAATAATAGGGAAATTTTATGAATGAATTTACATAAATAAATTCAATAATTTAGATCAAATGGACAAATTTCCTTAAAAGACAAACCACAAAGGTTCACTCAATAAGAAATAATATCTAGAATATTCCTATATGATTAAAAAAACTAAGTACATAAGCTGAAAATCTTTGCACTAAGAATGACTTCACTGTTGAATTCTATCAAACATTTAAGAAAGAAATTAACACCTTAAGAAAGAAAAGGCCATCTACTGAATAGGAAAAAGTTTTTGCAAAGATGTATCTGATAAGGGATTAATATTCAAAATACACAAAGAACTCATGCAACTCAATTCTGAAAAAACAAATAACCTGATTAAAAAATGGGAAGAAGATATGAATAGACATTTTTCCAAAGAAATATAGATGTCCAACAGAGAAATGAAGAGATGCTCATCATCAGGGAAATGCAAATCAAAACCACAATAAGATATTACCTCACACCTATCAGAATGGCTATCATCAAAAAGACAACAAGGGCTTCCCTGGTGGCTCAGTGGTAAAGAAGCTGTCTGCCAGTGCAGGAGACGCAGGTTCAATCCCTGATCCAGGAAGATCCCACATGACACAGGACTACCAAGCCTGTGTGCCACAACTACTGAGCCTGTGTGCTACAGTCTGGGAGTAGCAACTATGGAGCCCACAAGCCCTAGGGCCTGTGTTCCACAAAAAAAAAGCCACTGCAACAGGAAGCTGCACACCACAACTAGAGAATAGCCCCCGCTCGCTGCAACTAGAGAAAGCCCACACAACAGTGAGATGAAGACCCAGCACAGCCAAAGATAAGTGAACATTAAAAAAATAATAACAGCAAGTGTTGGCAAGGATGTAGAGGAAAAGGAATCCTTTTGCGGTGTTGGCGGGAATGTAAACTGGTGCAGCCACTGTGGAAAACAGTATGGAGATTCCTCAAAACATTAAAAACAGAACTACCATAGAATCCATCAATTCCACTCCTGGGTATTTATCTGAAGAAAAAGAAAACGCTAACTTGAAAAGAGATATGCACTCTTACGTTCCCATTGGTCACGTATGGTTGTGAGAGCTGAACTGTAAAGCAGGCAGAGCACCAAAGAACTGATGCCTTCCAACTTTGGTGCTGAAGAAGACTCCTGAAAGTTCCTTGGACAGCAAAGAGATCAAACCAGTCACTCTCAAGGCATATCAACCCTGAATATTACTTGGAAGGACTGATGCTAAAGCTGAAGCTACAGTATTTTGTTCATCTGATGCAAACAGCCAACTCACTGCGAAGTCCCTGGTGCCGGGAAAGATTGAGGGCAGAAAGAGAAGAGGGTGTCAGAGGATGAGATGGCTGGATGGCATCACCGATACAATGGACATGAACTTGGGCAAACTTCGGGAGATGGTTAGGGACAGGGAGGCCTCGTGTGCTGCAGTCCATGGGTCACAAAGAATTGGACACAACTGGGTGACTGAACAACAACAATGTTCACTGCAGCATTATCTACAATTGACAAGATATGGAAACAACCCAAGTGCCCATCAACAGATGAATGGATGAAGAAAATATGTATAAACACACATATACATACATACATACAATGGAACATTACACACATACTCACACGTATATACACAAACATACATACAGTGGAACATTACACATACACACACACACACACACACACATATACATACATACAACGGGAACATTACTCAGCCGTGAAAAAAAAAAAGAAATCTTGCCATTTGCAACAGCGTGAATGGACCTAGAGGACACTATACTAAGTGAAATAAGTTAGACAGAGAAAGACAAACACTGTATGATTTCACTTACATGTGGAACTTAAAAAACAAAACAAATAAACAAACGCAACAAAACAGAAACAGAGTCATAATACAGAGAAGAAACCGGTGTTTGCCGGAGGGGAGGAAGTGGGGGTATAGGAGACAAACAGGTGGGGGAGATTAAGAGATACAAACTTCCTAAGTCAGAAAGAGAAAGAAATATACCATATGCTATCATTTTATGTAGAATCTAAAATATGACACAAATGAACTTACCTACAAATCAGAAACAGACTCACAGGCACAGCCAACAGACTTGTGGTTGATGGATGAGCAGATGCAAACTACTATACAGAGAATAGATAAACAACAAGGTCTACTGTATAGGATGGGGAACTATATTCAATATCCTATGATAAACTATAATGGAAAAGAGTAAGTATGTATATATGTGTAAAACTGAATCATGTTGCTGTACAGCAGAAATTAACACTGTAAATCAACTATACGTCAATAAAATAAATCTAAAAGAATTTTCAAAGATACACACTTCCAGTTGCAAAATAAATGAATCATGAGTATGAAATGTGCAGTCTAGGTAATACAGTCAATAATTAGACAATATCATTGTATGGTGACAGATGTTAACTAGACTTATCCTGATGATCATTTTGAAATATACAGAAATATTAAATCACTACATTGTGTAGCAGGAACTAATATAATGTTTTAGCAAATTATACTTAAAAAATAAAGAAACTAATAGAGCTAGAACAGATTTACGGTTACCAGAGGGGGCAAAGGGTGGGGAGGAGTGGGTGGAGAAACTGGATGAAGACAGTCAAAAGGTACAAACTTTCAGCTGTAAGATAAACTAAGCTCTAGGGAGGCAGTGTGCAAGACCATATATACAATTAAAACTGTGGTTGTTAAGAGAGTAAATTCTAAGTGTTCTCGTCACAAGGAAAAAAAGTATTTTCTATTTCTTTAATTTTGCATCTACATGAGATGATGAATATTCACTAATTGATTACTGTAGTAATCATTTCATGATGCATGTAAGTCAAATCAACATGCTGTACTCTCAGACTTAAACAATGTTTCATACCAATTATATCTCAAAACTGAAAAAAAAAAAAAATAATCTGATATTGAGCCAAAGAGGAAGGGAGGGAGGGAGGGAGAGAAGGAAGGAAGAAGGAAGCCAACTCTATATAAACTCTTCCAGAAAACAGAAAAGGGAATACTTCTCAACTCACTCTATATGGCCCTGATGCCAAAACCAAAGTCACTACAAGAAAACTATAGATTCCTAGTGAACACAGACACAAAAATCCTTAACAAAATAGCAGTGTACAAAACTAATACCATGTCATGATTAAGTGTTATTTAACCCAGGAATGAAAAGGAAGATGGAAAGGACTGAAAATTAAACCATATAATACACATATCAAAAGACTAAGAAAAAGATATCAGATCATCCCAACTGATGTAAAATAAGCTTTTTTTCCTTTTTATTTATTTTTTATTGTTTTTTAAAATTTATTTATTTTAATTGGAGGCTAATTACAACATTATAGTGGTTTTGCCATAAAAATTCAACATCCACTTGTGATAAAACAAAAGAAAAAAGAACCTCTCAGTAATCTCAAAATAGAATGGAACTTGCTCAACCTGAGAGAGGACATTTATGAAAAACTTACAGATAATATGCTTCCCTGGTAGTTCAGGTGGTAAATAATCTGCCTGCAATGCAGGAGACCCGGGTTTGATCCCTGGGTTAGGAAGATCCCCTAGAGAAGGGAATAGCTACCCACTCCAGTATGCTTGCCTGGAGAATTCCATGGACAGAGGAGCCTGGTGGGCTACAGTCCATGGGGTTGCAAAGAGACAGACAGGACGGCGCAACTAACACTTTTACTTTCACTTTCACAGGTTAATATACTTAATGGGGAAAGGCTGGAGAATAAAGCAGTGATCTCAAACCCTCACCATTTCTTTATCCTAGAGTTGCCTGCCAGTGCAATAAGGTAGATAAAAGAAATTAAAGGCTTACAGACTGGAAACAAGAAATAAAAATGTCTTTATTAGGATACCACATGATCATCTATATAGATAATCCAAAGAATCTACAAAAATGCTGTTGCTAAGTCACGTCAGTCGTGTTTGACTCTGTGTGACCCCATAGACGGCAGCCCACCAGGCTCCCCCGTCCCTGGGATTCTCCAGGCAAGAACACTAGAGTGGGTTGCCATTTCCTTCTCCAATGTAGGAAAGTGAAAAGTGAAAGTGAAGTCGCTCAGTCATGTCTGACTCTTCACGACCCCATGGACTGCAGCCCACCAGGCTTCTCTGTCCATGGGATTTCTCAGGCAAGAGTACTGGAGTGGGTTGCCATTGCCTTCTCCACAAAATTGCTACTAGAACTAATAAGTGAGTTTAACAGTGTCACAGGATACAAGATAAATAATCATAAATCAATTTTATTTCTATTGACTAGCAACAAACAACTGGATACTGAAATTATGACATAATATTTATAACAGCAAGAATCAACATGGAATCTGTCAAGAATGTGTAGTATCTGTACACTAAAAACCATAAAACATTTCTGAGAGAAACAAGATCAATACAAACAAGAAGATACACTGTATTAATGGAGTCAACACTGTTCAGATTTCATTTGTGCCCAAATTAATTTTTAAATTCAATACAATCTCAATTAAAATTCCAGCAGAGTCTCCTTGGAATTAAAACTGAGTAAGCTGACTCTAAAACTTACACGGAAATGTAAACAACTTGGAACATCCCCAACAATTTTGAAAAAGATGTAAACTAATTCTACCCAGATTCACACACTGCCTTCTAATTCTAATTCCCACATTATAACACCAATCACATAAGTTGCAACTACACATATTGACATCTATTTTTTATCCAAGAAGAGCTCCTTTAGAGTAAAGGCTCTGTTTTTTCTTTGTTTGTTTTAAATCTTTTTATGTCTTTCTTTGTTGCTTACTTGTTAAAGTGGAAGTGAAGTCGCTCAGTCGTATCCGACTCTTTGCGACCCGTGGACTGTAGCCCACAAAGCTCCTCTGTCCATGGGATTCTCCAGGCAAGAATACTGGAGGGGGTTGCCATTTCCTTCTCCAGGGGATCTTCCCGACCCAGGGATCGAACCCAGGTCTCCCTCATTGCAGGCAGATGCTTTAACCTCTGCACCACCAGGGAAGCCCAGTCCTGCCCAATTCTTTGTGACCCCATGGACTGCAGCCCACCAGGCTCCTCTGTCCATGGGATTTCCCAGGAAAGAATACTGGAATGGGTTGCCATTTCCTTCTCCAAACAAATGTCTAGGTTCTATCAAATATCTTGAACACAACAGGAACATAATACATACCAGGTCCTCAATAATTAATGTAAGAAATTCACTCCCTATCTAAGCATTTCAGGCATCAATTTTAATCGAGGTATAACCAATATACAATGAAATGTAACTAACATTTGTATAGGTTTCAAGTAGCCAGCATTTGCTGTCAAATATTTAGGATTTATTCCAAATAAAGGTTTTTTTTTTTTTTTTAAATAACCTATGCATGTCTTCTCCCTAAGAGTTTCTTGGGAACTTAATTAACTATTTAGCATTACCAAACCCTAGTTTTCAGAGCTGTTGAACCCAGTGCCTAAAATAAGACTGCATCCACTAAATTTTAGGAACTACCAATCAGCAAAATGTAAGCTCAAATAAGAGTTTGGGAACAGTACACAGGGAACAATAGAAAGGCACTCTGCAACTTCAGGATATAAAGCAACCCAGAGGAAGATCCAGGATACTTAACTTTAGTGTTACAAAACACTGCAACAGCTAGAAGCTATCAGCAGTGTGACAGATACTGTTAGATACATAACCCAACATCCATTCTCTTTTCTTCTCCAAGTCTGCAATTTCCAGCCTCTTGTAGATACATGTGATGAAATATGGCAATTATACTTTGACCAACATGGTATAAATGGAAGGGTATTAAAGAATTCTGGAAAAGTCTCTAAAGGAAGGTTGCAGACCCTTCTTCACCTCTTCTTGCTTACTCCTTCCTCTGCCATAGAGGATATGATTCTGGACTCAAGCAGCATCTTAAAGCAACAAACAGAAGGCCCTGGTCCTTGATGACATTAGAGACACCACATCAACACTGGAGTGCCTATGTCTAGACTTCTGATGGGTAGATAGACAGTAAGATAGGTAAAGTTTATTGGGGCCTAACATACTTACAATGAAATTCTTCTTTTTAAATGTGCAGTACTGTGACTTTTGACAAATGAATAGTTCTACCACTCCAAAAGCTTATCTTGTGTTGCCTCTTTATAGAAAATGCTTCACAACCCCAGCTTCAACAACTGGCAACTATTAACTGCTTTTGTTTCCCGATAGTTAAGCTTTTCCAGTACTACAGTGGTAAAGAACCTGCCTGTCAATGCAGCAGACTTAAGAGACACGGGTTCGATCCTTTGGTCAGGAAGATCCCCTGGAAGAGGGCAAATGGCAACCCACTCCAGTATTCTTGACCAGAGAATCCCATGGACAGAGGAGCCTGGCGGGCTACAGTGCACGGGGTCTCAAAGAGCTGGACACGACTGAATGCACTTAGCACACATGCATACCGTACGAAGCCTTTTGAGCCTTGCTTCTTTAACTTAGAATCTAAGTTGTTGTATCTAAGTTGTTGTTGTATGTATCAGCTGTTGTTGTTTAGTCACTAAGTTGTATCCAACTCTTTTGTGACCCCATAGATTGTACCCGGCCAGACTCCTCCGTCTGAGGGATTCTCTGGGCAAGAATAGTGGAGTGGGTTGCCATTTCCTTCTTCAGGGGATCTTCCTGACCCAGGTGTCGAACCCGTGTCTCCTGCATTGGTAGGTGGATACTTTACCATTGAGCCACCAGGGAAGCCTGTATATGTCAGTAGTCCATTCCTTTTTGTTGCTGAATAACATTCCACTATATGGATATACCACATTTTGTTTATCCACTTGCCAAATTCAGGATAGTGGGTTGTTTCCAGCTTGAGATGATTATAAATAAAGCACTACAAATATTGCTTTGTGGATTTCTGGCTTTTTTTGTGTTGGTAAAAATAAGTCATTATTTCTCTTGGCTAAATACTTAAAAATGAAATTGACGGTCATATGGGAAATGTATGCTTAACTTTATAAGAAACTCCAAAACTGTTTACAAAGTGGTTGTTCCATTCTGCACTCCTATCAGCAAGTATAAGAGTTCCAATCACTTCATATTCTTGACAGCAATTGTAGTATCAGCTTTTTTTTTAAGCCATTCTAACAGGTATGCATTGGAACTGTGACTTTAATTTACATTCCCTAAATGACTAATGATATTGAAGATCTTTCCTTGTACTATTTGCCTTCCATGTCTCTTCTTCAGTGAAGTGTCTCTTATTTAGTTGTTTATTTTCTACTACTTTCTTTTTTGAGAGTTCTTTAGATATTCCGGGAAGATCCCCTGGAGAAGGAAACGGCAACCCACTCCAGTATTCATGCCTGGAAAATCCCATGGAACGAGGAGCCCGGTGAGCTACAATCCATGGGGTCGCAAAGAGTCGGACACGACTGAGCGACTTCTGTGTGTGTGTGTGTGTGTTTAGATATTCCAGATATAAGTTCTTTATCAGACATATGTTTGGCAAATATTTTTCAAGTCTGCAGCTTGCTTTTTCATTTTAAAAGTCTTTCAAATATAGGTGTTTTAAATTCTGATGAACTCCTATTTAGCAATTTTTAAATATTACATCTAAAAAATCTTTGCCTAACCCAAGGTCATAGAAATTCTGTTTTCTCCTAGAAATTTTACAGTTTAAAGTTTTACAATTAGTCTATGATCTATTTGAATTATTTTTACATGTGGGATGAAGTCAAGGCTCTTTTTTTAACACATGGATATCTAATTATTCCAATACCATTTTTATCTGAGCATTATAATACCTTCACCTCCACATGAATGTATTCTGTATTGTTTACCTATCTCTGCTCAGTATGTTTACCACAGTTAATATGTACAAAAAGCTGAGAAATATCTGGTGTGCCTTTTCTTTCTACCCTAAACTCTTCAACACTAGGGATAAATTATGACAGTTTCTCTTTTTTTAATAACTGAACATCTCCAAAAGTCAGATGATCATTTAGAACTATGATATGAACGACCCCACACAAATACTATAAAGTATCATTATCTGGCTTGTTTAAAGTTCATCTCTAAAACTGGGATAATAATACCAACAATGAGGGGTTGTGAGGATTAAATGAGATTAGGGATGTAAACATTATCTGGGACAGTATTTGGAATACAGTAGGCACTCAATAAATACTGGTTTGTTTCTGCTCTTCCTCTTAGATCATAAATAAAGCCTTAAGCTAATAAACCCAACAACTAAGTATGTTCCATTTATTTCAGTGGTTTATTAACAGTTTGAGCTAGTCATCAAAATAACAGAACAAAAAAGCAGCTAACCTAGCATATAGATATATGAAAAATAAATTTACATAGCATCTGATGGTGACTAATTACAGTATGGTTTTATGGCTCTGATTCTCTGAATCTATGCCTGAAAAAAAATGGATGTTAAAGTGCTAGGCCATTAGGTATCTGTCAAAACATTTTATGCTGAAGAACACATATTTTGAAACTTGGAGTGAGATCTGGTCTTGTAAAATTAAAACTGTGTTTCATAAAAATAGATTTAAAAATAGAAGAAGGATCTGCATGGGCCTTTCTGGACACAAAATGAAAACACCCAGAAGACAAGAAAAAGACACAGGTGGGGTCATTACACTGCCCCAGGCACAAATGCTTTCTATCTTAAAATTTTGAATCCTTTCCAAATACAAGTTCTAAACTTTCTGGCATCTGCTGCATAAATGCATCACAGCATTTGGCAGAAATCAAGGGAAGCATTAATTTTGCATGGAAATCACTTAAGATATCTTGGTTTAATTTTTCTCAAAAGACTACACAAGCAACTACTCGAGTGATGTAAGAGTCTGAAACTTGTGGGCTCTCTTGGCAGAACAAATCCAACAAGAAAAACCTTCTTTTTTTTTAAGGTATTATCCCACAGAAATGGGGAAAATGTTTTAACTTCTATATAAACCCATGATAATCTTTATAAACTACACATAAGTCACATTATGCACACAAAGTAATTGCAATAAAAATACAGCTGCATTTAGAAGAAATGTATTTGTGTTAATGTTCTATACTTATAATTATTAAAATTAGGTCTTATGAAATCTAGACTTAGAATAAGGAGTAAATACAGTAATAAATAACCACTTACACCCTTACATTTATGACCAATTGATTTTCAACAAATATGCCTAAAGAATTTCAGGGAAAAAGAATGGTCTTTTCAAAAATCGATGCTGAAACAGCTAAATACCCACATGCAAAAAAGATAACCGAGGACCTTCATGTCACATCATACAAAAACTAACTTAAAATGGATCACAGACATAAATGTAAAATTATAACAAACACGACATTAGATTAGGGTATGGTTTCTCAGATACACCAAAAGCATGAATGATAAAAGGAAATAAAAAGATAAATTAACATCATCAAAATTAAAAATTTACAAGTTTCAAAAGATACTATGAACAAAGTGTAAGACAAGACATAAACTTGGAGAAATTATCTGTAGATCATATATCTGATAAGAGACTGGTGTTAAGAATACTTAATGAATTTTTACAATACAATAAAAAAAAATTAATGACCCTCATGTACAATGTTTGGGCGACAATTCAGTGTAACTGATAAAATGTATAGCCTACCAAAAAAAAAAAAAAAGAATGATGAGTGATCTTTTTTTTAAATGGGTAAAAGATGTGAATACATATTTCACTAAAGAATATATACAAATGTCCAATAAGCACATAAAAAGAAGCCTGACATCATTTATTAGGAAAATGCAAATCAAAATCACAAGATACCACTTTATATTCCATAATTAAAAGACATATAATAATAAGTGTTGGTGATGAAGCAAAGAAACTGGAACCTTCATATTTACTGGTAGGAATGTAAAATGGGTAGAGTCAGTTTGAAAAACAGTTTGCCATATTGTAAAATAGTAAACAGATTTACCACCTAACTCGGCAATTCCACTCCTGGGAACTGAAAACATATCCTATCCAAAAACTTTCACATGAATCTTCACAGAAGCATTATTTTTAACAGCCCAAAAATGGAAACAACCCTAATGTCCATCAACTAATGAATGGATAAACAAAATGTAAAACTGTCATACAATGGAAAATTACTTGTTTGGCAATAAAAAAAATAAAAAGGAGTGATACATACTATAGTACATGATTTTCTCGAGGTTTCCATTAACAGTAACTGGGCTTCCCAAGTGGCACTAGTGGTATAGAATCTGTCTGCCCATGCAGGAGACGCAAGAGATGCAGGTTTGATGCCTGGATTGGGAAGATCCCCTAGAAGAGGAAGTAACAACCCTCACCAGTTTTCTTGCCTGGAGAATCCCATGGACAGAGGAGCTTGGTGGGCTACAGTCCATGGGGTCGCAGACAGCCAACATGACTGAGCACGAGCAAACACAGAGCTAGAGGTATGAATGGTGAATGACTAAACGTGGATTCTCGTAAGGGTGATGGAAATATTATAAATTAGAATGTCATGGTGGTTACCCAACTCTATAAATACACTAAAAATCACTTAATGTCCCCATCATCTTTGAGTTTCAGGTGCTTAACGTCTCATTAAATTCCTAGAACCACCACCAACAATCAAACATTTCTGAGAACCACTTTCATAAATCTCAGATGAGGAAGTCAATCAAATGAAATTGGAAGAGATTCTCAATTTAAAATATATGCCAAACTGTAAAGCAATTATCCTTCAATAAAAAATAAATTAATATATATATGTACCAAAATACTTATTAGGCAAAAATTAGGCCATGCTATTATACATCAAATAAGAACTCAGAAGCTCTTTACAAAGCACTTTTAAAATCTTTCATTAAATCAAACAACAAGAGAGATCAGGGTCTAATATGTAGGTTAAGAAGCAAAGGATCCTGAATTACACGGAGTTCTAGTTTAAGTGCACTGCCGGATCACTGTAGGTGAAGTAGTACTCAAGAGCTTCCCACTGATGTTAAATTAAAACCGTATAAATATCAAATATCAAATGTTCAGCTGCTCAGAAGTTTGTGTACCAACAGAAACTACAGATATACAATATGTCTCCAAAAACTCAAACAGGGGCTCTGTATCAACCAAGAAGGGTGGAATAGAGAGGGAGATGGGAGGGAGGGGATATATGTATTACATATGGCTGATTCATGTTGAGGTTTGACAGAAAACAACAAAATTCTGTAAAGCAATTATCCTTCAGTTAAATAAATAAAAGAAAATACAGATATACAATATATATCAATATTTTATATATAATATATATTGAGAAGTTCATATCTATTTCTCAATGTGAAGTGAAGAGAAGTAGCTCAGTCATGTCCAACTCTTTGCGACCCCATGGACTGTAGCCTACCAGGCTCCTTCATCCATGGGATTTTCCAGGCAAGAATACTGGAGTGGCTTGCCATTTCCTTGTCCAGGAGAACTTCCCGACCCAGGGATCGAACCCAGGTCTTCCACATTATAGGCAGACGCTTTACTGTCTGAGCCACCAGGGAAGTCCATCTTTTTCTCAATATGTAATACTAAATATAATAATAGGGAAGGAGAAAAAGGGAAGGGAAAAAGGAAAAGAAAACTGTATATTCAGATGTATACCCAAACATGTTAAGGCAGTAGGTTCCTTTTTTTCTCTCAAGTCCTTTTATTTTAATATCAAGAAACTCATGAGAAAAGTAGTGTAATGTTTTAAGAGAACACCCATAGGTAGATGCTGAGAACTGTTCTGCTCAGAGTTATGACAAAAATGTTTCACGGGTTATTTCAAAAGAATATATGGAGATTTTCCTACACCTTCTAATATGCCAAATTAAAATCTTCTAAATAGATACTCATTTCAACTCCTTTTATTCTCTTAATATCTAGCATCATATTGTACATAACATAGACTTTCAATAAAATTAAAATCCTATGGCAGATATATCTAAGTAATATATATTTATATAATAAAATATGCACATATTTACAATAGATATTGTCATTATATTTCACTACTACTCTATGTTTGAGTTTTCTTTTTTTTTAATTTAGAAATAGTACATTCATTGTTAACTTTCATTGTTTAACTTGAATTCCCTTAAATCTTCTTCAACATAACTTGCTTCAATTAACTTTTGTTGAGATGTGAGCACTGCTTCTCACTGAAGAAGCAAGAATTGGATGAGGCCTTTGCCTTCATGGAAATCACAGCTGGGCAAATGGATATAATGTAAAAGCAATAAACCACAGGTCAAGAGTTCAACATAGGCTAGATACCTGGGAATACTAAGGTGCCTGTTCTCCAAGCACATATAATCTACTGGAGTTCGAGAAAAACTGGCAGAAAGACATCATCACATTATAAGGCAACATCCAAAGAAGGGAAACAGGCAGCTCATTGGAAAAGATCTAGAAAGGATTCCTCAGAGGTGTGCTTTTTGAAGAAGAGTTGAAATACTATAAGTGAAATTCACAGTTGTGGGGAGAGGGGTGAATCCTACAAATTGATATAGAATATGCAAAGATAAAGTGACTTGCAAAAGCATAGCTTATTCTAGGAACAAGTATTGATAGTCTGCTCTGGCCATATGTAGAAGATGAGATTGTCAATAATCATTGGCAATTATTAGACTATAAAGGGGATCCTATAAGCTGTACTGGGATTATAGGCTTTACACTTATGGAGACCATGGAGCCACTAAATAGAGGAATGACTTAAGTTATATAATCAGTACCCTGTTTTAGAAACCCACTTGGGTGGTAGTGGGAAGGACTGCTTGGAGAGGCCAAGTCTGTAGGTTGCATAGGCCAGGTGAGAGATGATCAAGGCCTGGGCTACAGCAATGAAGCAGGAGGGTGTAAAATAAAAATAACTTCAAGGAGGGGAAAGGAGGTGGTGCCGTTCATTCAGTGAGACAGAGTTGTGGAGTGGCATATAAGACAAAAGGTAGTAACAGTGAAGGAGATGAGTTCAGGTGAGACAACTGTGCGGCAATCAGGTGGGGAACCACACAGGTGAAAGGAATACAATTAAGACTCAATAGAAGGCAGAGACACAGCTGTGGGAACTGTAGAAGGCAGAACCCCCGCACAACAGACACTTAAAAATAGGCAGCAAGATGGGAAAGGAGTGTGACAGGAGACAAGAAAAAAGTATGAGAGGCAGGAGAAGACAGTGTTGGTAAAGACAAAGGAGAAAGTTTAAAAGGAAGTATGATCAAGAATGTCAACTCCACAGAGATATTAAGATCCTAATTAACCTTAAAAGCTTCTGCACATCAAAGGAAACTATTAGCAAGGTGAAAAGACAGCCTTCAGAATGGGAGAAGATAATAGCAAATGAAGCAACTGACAAACAACTAATCTCCAGAATATACAAGCAACTCCTACAGCTCAACTCCAGAAAAATAAATGACCCAATCAAAAAATGGGCCAAAGAACTAAATAGACATTTCTCCAAAGAAGACATACAGATGGCTAACAAACACATGAAAAGATGCTCAACATCACTCATTATCAGAGAAATGCAAATCAAAACCACTATGAGGTACCATTTCACACCAGTCAGAATGGCTGCGATCCAAAAGTCTACAAGTAATAAATGCTGGAGAGGGTGTGGAGAAAAGGGAACCCTCTTACACTGTTGGTGAGAATGCAAACTAGTACAGCCACTATGGAGAACAGTGTGGAGATTCCTTAAAAAACTGGAAATAGACCTGCCTTATGATCCAGCAATCCCACTGCTGGGCATACACACTGAGGAAACAAGAAGGGAAAGAGACACGTGTACCCCAATGTTCATCTCAGCACTGTTTATAATTGCCAGGACATGGAAGCAACCTAGATGTCCATCAGCAGATGAATGGATAAGAAAGCTGTGGTACATATACACAATGGAGTATTATTCAGCCATTAAAAAGAATACATTTGAATCAGTTCTAATGAGGTGGATGAAACTGGAGCCTATTATACAGAGTGAAGTAAGCCAGAAAGAAAAACACCAATACAGTATACTAACACATATATATGGAATTTAGAAAGATGGTAACAATAACCCTGTGTACGAGACAGCAAAAGAGACACTTATGTATAGAATAGTCTTATGGACTCCGTTGGAGAGGGAGAGGGTGGGAAGATTTGGGAGAATGGCATTGAAACATGTAAAATATCATGTATGAAATGAGTTGCCAGTCCAGGTTCGATGCACGATACTGGATGCTTGGGGCTGGTGCACTGGGATGACCCAGAGGGATGGAATGGGGAGGGAGGAGGGAGGAGGGTTCAGGATGGGGAACACATGTATACCTGTGGCGGATTCATTTTGATATTTGGCAAAACTAATACAGTTATGTAAAGTTTAAAAATAAAATAAAATTAAAAAAATAAAAAAAAAAGAGAAAAAAAAAAAAAAAAGATCCTAAGTAAAATAAGGACTAGAAGGCCTTCACTGGATGTAACAGAAGTCATACATGAGGCCTGCAAGAGAAATTTTAGTGGACTGATGGGGCAGAGGTCAGAATGCTCTGGAATTAGGAGCGGGAAGTGATAAGGCAGAGATAATAGGCAGAGAGCACTCCCCCCAAAAATGCTATTTAAATTTGGATAGGAATCTACGGGTAGGGAAGGATAAATTACAAGCATGGGGTTAACAGATACAACTCCTATACATAAAATAAGTAAGTGATAAGGATTTACTGTGTAGCACATGGAACTATATTCAACATCTTGTAATAACCTATAGTGGAAAATAATCTGGAAAAATATATACACACATAAATATAAATATAACCAAATCACTTTACTGAACACCTGAAACTAATAAAATAAGTACACTATGCTTCAATTAAAATATAATAAAATTTACAAATTAGAAATAAAAAATATAGATAGGAATTGATAAAACTTGACTAGGATGAAAAAGCATCAAAAGCATCAATTGATGCTTCTGAACTGTGGTGTTGGAGAAGACTCTTGAGAGTCCCTTGGACTGCAAGGAGATCCAACCAGTCCATCCTAAAAGAAATCAGTCCTGAATATTCTTTGGGAGGACTGATGCTAAAGCTGAAACTCCAATACTTTGGCCACCTGATGTGAAGAACTGACTCATTGGAAAAGACCCTGATGCTGGGAAAGACTGAAGGCAGGAGGAGAAGGGGATTGACAGAGGATGAGATGGTTGGAGGGCATTACCAACTCGATGGACGTGAGTTTGAGCAAGCTCCGGGAGCTGGTGATGGACAGGGAAGCCTGGCGTGCTGTAGTCCATGGGGTCACAAAGAATCAGACATGACTGAGCAACTGAACTTGCATCGGATGAAAAGGAACAGAACTGAGGAAGACAGGCACAGGAGAGGATATAACATTTGATCTGACTCCTAAATGGGAAGAAGGTGTTGTGGGGCAAATTTCATATGAGGGAATTAATGGCAGAAGGAATACCATGGGAAAAGACCTTGAGAGGAACAGTTAATACAGTCTGATATAGTTACAGTATGTGTGTATTGTGTGTATTGTCAGGGGGGTGGTGCAGGTTGTACACATGTCTAGATGAGGACGGAAACAGGCTAGGACTGGCTTGGGAAAGATCCTGCAAACTCTGTTAAACTAGTCATGTATGGATATGAGAGTTGGACCACAAAGAAGGCAAAGTACTAAAATACTAATGCTTTTGAACTGTGGTGCTAGAGATTCTTGACAGTCCTGTGGACTGCAAGGAGATCAAATCAGTCAATCCTAAAGGAAATCAACCCTGAATATTCACTGGAAGGATTGATGCTGAAGTTTCAATAGTTTGCCCACTTGATGCAGAGTTGACTCACTGGGAAAGTCCCTGATGCTGGAAAACACTGAAAAGGAGAAGGGGGCAGCAGAGGATTAGGCAGTTAGACAACATCACTGACTCAACGGACACAAATCTGAGCAAGCTCTGAGAGACAGCGGAATACAGAGGAGCCGGGCATGCTGTATGTAGTCCATGGGATCTCAAAGAATTGGGTATGACATGGCAACTGAACAACAACAAAGAGCATTCTGTAAACTTTGGGAAACAGAGATTCAGTAGGGTTTAGGGATCATGAAGCACAGGCCTGACCTCCTTTCCTAGACAAGCAGCATACCCCAAAGTCTGCATGGACTGGTCCTCCGACCACAGGGCTGAACCATGGCTGCAGAGTGTGGAGCCAAGGAATGAAGACAGTGTCCCTGACAAAGGTCCTGGACAAAGGAAAATGATGGCTGTTATTAACATAAATGGAGAATTTGAGAAGAAAAGAAAATGAAATTAAAATATTAAATAAGGATCCAGTGCTTCTAACAATATGTGTTTCTGATCAACTGGAAATGAACACAAGGAGCTCACTGAAGAAAACCAACTCTTGGAGAGGGAGCAGACAGACAAATTCTCCCATCCTCCCACCTATGTATTTCTATGTACTTGATCAGGGGAAATTCACAATAAATCCACTTGGAGCATAATACAAGTCACTCAGTGTTAGTCACTAATAATTACTCTCATGCATCAAAATAAGAACTCATATGTGGATTTGGCCTTAAAATGTAGAGAAATATGTAGGTGCCTATAATTACAAATGATTGTTTATGTCAAGAATTACTACCTCCCAATAAAAACAATACACAGCACAGTGGGTGGGGGTGGAGAATGAGGAGACATGGGAGAAGAGTAAAGAGAATATTGCAGCCAGCACAGGATAAAGTGGGTATGACAAATCTTACAAAAATCTGCCTCCACCCACCTACTCTGATGCTGCCAGGGCTCAACAGTTTCTAGACCAACTTCTCCCTGAATATGAGCAGGTGCAGGCAGGCTTTCCAATCAGCCACTGCAGTAAGGAACTATTATTCTTCATGATTATAGCCATTATACTTTATTTTTTTAATGCTTCTGAAATATAATACATATATGAAATTTTCACTCAACCAACCACATTTTAAAGCAGCAGCCTCCACATCTGCAAAACAGATTCTAAAGATAACAATTTATGCGCCAGAGTGATTCAGTGCGAATTTGAAAATGAGATATTCTTCTTTTGAAACGGAATGGATGGTTTTTCCCGACTGAAACAATGCTTACTCAAGTTGCAGAGTTAAGTAGTGAAGTCAATGTTACTTTAGAAGTTTACAGTAAAAAGAGTAACCTTTTCAATATCTCTAATAAATTAATCCATAACAGATCTCCACCACTTGGAGAATTACTTCCAGAAATCAGGAATGCCAAAATGTGTTTGATAATGAACTCAGAATACTGAATTAATAACCTGCATAAAACCTAAGAATTGGACTAATAATCATAATAGACAACATTTATGTGCTCATTACAAAGCAAGCACTGTGCTAAATACTTTATCACTTAATCCTCACAACCCTATGATATGAAGAAGGTACTATTATTACCTGTTTTACAGAGGACAACTAAGGCACAAAAGGATTAAGTAATAATGTCAATATTCAGATAACTGAAAAAATCAACTACTATACGTACTGCTCATTCATGTCTTATAGTGTTGTCTATATGGATCCACTGAAGACAGGTAAGGTCTCATATTAACTTTGGATTAATATGCCATAAATCTTGATGGTTCAAGTAATCATTTTTCTTGAGAAAGAATACTGAAAAATTTCCATACCTATAAAACCAGTGCCAAATAAAGTTGAATATTATTTGTATTTTGCATCTTTTAAGAATAAGCAGTGACTCTGAAAGTGTATAAAGTATATTGTGTTACAGAAACGTAGTCCCTATTAACAAAATAAACACCAACTTTTCTCTTTCAATGAAGAAAGAAATCAATGACAAAACTTTTGAAAAGGATACAAGGGTAAGAGATTCCAGTTATTCTCACTGCCTCTCTCTGTCCCCACCCCTCACACTTTCCCATCCTCCCAGACTCCTAGTACATTTGTTCATAAGCCAGGCATTTCCCTCCTGAATAAGTTCTGTTAGACATGTTTTAAAAATATCTTTAGGGAAATAAATTTTCTGTGTGTAAGGGAGGAGGAACAGCCTGGAGAAGAATCAGCAGCCACTGATGCACTCAGTTCAAATGGGGAAAAAAACAAGGTGAAGCCAGGAGAAGTTTTAAAACTCAGCACACAGAGCTTAAAGCCCTGCACAGAGGCTACGAACTACTAAAATCAACAGAGCAGAGGGGCCATCCAAGTAGCATTTTACCATCAGAAATCAGTCCTTGGAGAAAAGACACTGGTGGAGCCCTGCTAAAGAAGTACTATACACAAGGACAGCCCATGACAAGAACGGGCTGAAACTCAGCAAACTCTCCAAACACTCTCCAGACCTAAGGACTTTACAGTGACATAAAGAGATGTTCACGGGAACTCCCTGGCAGTCCAGTGGTTAGGACTTGGCACTTTCACTGACATGGGCCAGGGTTCGATCCCAGGTCAGAAAATCAGGGATCCTGCAAGATACTGTGGTTCAACCCCCACCCTCTCAAAAAAATAAAGATGCTCACCGTCTGTAGCACTACCACTAAGTATAATTAATAAAAGCTAAACACTTCTCAGGTCTGCATTATACTACCACTAGGCTAAGGGTTTTTCACTTGTTATTGCATTTTAAATTCAAATACTGAAACAGGTACCTTTATCACTCTTAGTTTAGATATGAGGTATGTGAAGTTGTGTCCGCTGTCCATTATCTTACAGTTAGTGGCAGAGTTAAGAGTTTAATCTAGGTCACCTGGCTTGTAAAAGAAACTTGATACCCAAAGGATAACTGTGTGTAGATCTTTGATTGCATAATCACTGTGTAAAATTGTGCTAGATACTACTAAAGCCAGTGGAGAATTCTTAGGTTATATTGCTAGGTGCCTGATATAGGGACTTTGAAAAGTACTATTTACAGTATTATTAGTCTAGTTCCCAGGGACAATCAGTACTCATGACTTCCTAAAATATTAAAAGGTTTGATTTTATAGTTTGATGTTCTCCTGTCCCCTCAGTTAATTAGTCTGAATACAATGGTCAGCACACTTAAATTTACTCCAGGAGAAATAAGGACCAGAATACAATAGCTAAAATGAGCCATCCTAAAACTAAGTAGCGAGACTATCACAGGTCCTAATAAGGCAAGATAACTGCTTTAATAAATTTAAATAATAAAAGTTTGCATACACTTCCCCCACCCCTGGGAGCTCTCTAAAGTCCTGTGAGATCAGGGATTTGGAATCTAGTGAAATATCTCCTTGCTGTGACTTAAGAAGGGAGAAGCCAACTAATATCCAACAGCCAGTTAATGCAAAAGGATCTGTCCCCATTTGACACAGCTACTATTTATTAGTTTATTGCCTTAGACTCTCCACTGCCCAACTCTCCATCTATGTATAGTTTTGGAGGATGAATTTTTTGGGGAGTGGGGGGGAGAGGAAGTCCATGGTTTGCCTAAAATAGTACATATGCATACTTTTTGAAGAAAATGTCTGTACCTTACCCTAGATCATCAAAGAGATCCAACCAAGGTTAAGAACACCGCTCTAGGTTAACTAAATTTTACCCCTGGCCCAAATAAAATCTTCAGAGAGCTGGCTGTATATTTAGACTGCATTGCTTTGACCCCCTCTTAGAATGGTTTCTCTTGAATTTCATTTTTTGGTTCTGCCCTTAACTTATATTGAGAGGTGCAACAAAAAATAGTAACAGGAATCTAGTAAAGAAAAATGATTAAGGGCGAGGACAATGAAGCCAGATAGATTTGCCCATTTTTAAATCCCTTCTCCCACTTACTATGTGATTTTGGACAAGTCACTTAACCTCTTGGGGCCTAAGTTTCCTAATCTGCAAATAATTACTTCACAGAGTTATTGTAAAGAACTGAACGAGAAAATAGACATAAAGGACTTATTCCTCATCCATAGTAAATGCTCAACTATTATAAATACACCGTTGTGGAGACGGTCTACATCAGTCAGCGCTCTCTATAGGAGGGTCCGCAGGAAACACCTGTCTTGTATACTCCTTTGAAAGGAAAAGCTCGATGTTTTCACCTTGAGGATCCTGGGACTCTTGACTGAGCATGTCCCCATCTTTGCTCTGGCCGCCAGCAAGTTTACAGCTGAATCTACAACTTAACTTTGCCTTCTGTGCAGCCAAACCCTACTAGGAGTTTTTGTGAACTAACTTTAAACCTTCACCCTTACTTTCCCATGGCCCTGAATAGTTTCTTTTTTATAACGTTGTGTTACTACTGTTATTTTGAGCTTGTCCGAAGTCTTTCTTGGAATGAAGTAAGAGATGCCTAAAAATAAATTAATTAACAAGCCAATAGAAAAAATAAATAGTTCTATTTTGGCGTTGATGATAATTTGGGTTAAATTTAAAAGCTACTTTCCTAATTCATGGGTATACCGACTAGAGTCAGGAGAAAAATTTAGTTCTTCGGACTTTCCAAAGTAGAATCTGCCTTAGACCGGTTTTTAGACTCTCCTAAGGAGAGCTGAATCAAGAGTCATCAGTCAAAAAGCAAAACCAACCACTGGGATGGTGATGAGAACTTCATATGAAGAGTAAGTACTGAAGGAGTATGGCAACATGCTGAGGTGTTGGTGAACGTTTCTCTCAAAGTTAATTATGTTCTAGAATTCAATGAGGGACATTTCAAAAAGAAGCCACAAATTCACAGTAATGGGCTTGGTGGTATCAATTTCTGAGGAAAATGAAAACAAAAGTTTCCCATCTTTAACTGTATTGGACCCATGGCAATGGCAGGTAATATCCAGGATGACTTAAAGGTCTCTTTATTTTCTTACTCAGATGAATGGAAATGTGCCATAGATGTCGTGTGTTAAGCAGATGGGACACCAAAGGGGCTGAGCTGTTGGCCAAACACAAATGGGAGAAAAATTCAAAATTTAAGCCAAAGAAGTTTTCCATAGCCCCTTGGCAATACAGCTTCTAAATAAACTATCTTAATTTAATTCACATGTGATGAGTGGAAAATTAACAACAGGACAGTGAAAAAAATTAAATGAATTCATTAAATAGATAAAATTATAAAGCAGTTCCACTACTACATATGTTGATATCAGAAACTATATTTACCATATATACCTGTGGCGGATTCATTTTGATATTTGGCAAAACTAATACAATTATGTAAAGTTTAAAAATAAAATAAAATTAAAAAAAAAAGAAAAGAATACAAAATAAATAAATAAATAAATAAAATGGGGAAAAAAAAAAAAAGAAGTCATATTGTTTCAAGCATACAAAACATAAGATACTAATTTTTGAGAAGCAAATGTTTTCCCAAGAAGAAAAGTATGACCTCTTAAAGAATCAATAAGACAGAATAAAAGCCAATCATTTTAAAGTAGCACATTATCTGGGCTTCCCTGGTGGCTCAGTTGGTAAAGAATCTACCTGTAGTACAGGAGACATGGGTTTGATCCCTGGGTCGGGAAGATCCCCTGGAAAAGGGAATGGCAACCCCCTCCAGTATTCTTGCCTGGGAAATCCCATGGACAGAGGAGCCTGGCGGGCCACAGTCCATCAGGTCACAAGAGTCAGCCATGGCTTAGTGGCTAAACCACCACCACTAGACCACCACAGGGCTATACAAAAGAGAAAAACTAAGAAGACAAAGTAGAGATGAACTTAAAAAAAAAATGTATTATAGAATCTTTAGGCGACTTCTTGTTTGTAGGAGCTGTTGTCTATTACAAAATCTCCTTTTTTGTGCCCAATCTATTGAAAGCTATAAGAAAGAAAATGAAACTGTTGAATTAGTCACAACAATGAAACAAATAAGTTAATTCAGTAAAATTCAAATTTCTTTCAGACTATAATCAAATCTCTGAGGGTACTAACATTTAATTTTTCCAAAATTGTTGTTAGAGTTGGATATTTTGTCTTTTTTCTTTGCTCTTCTAGAGGTGAATATATTTTATTTTTTAACTGGCGGATAATTGCTTTACAATATTGTATTGGTTTCTACTGTTGTTGTTCAGCCGCTAAGTCATATCTGATTCTTTGCAATCCCATGAACTGCAACACGCCAGGCTTCTCTGTCCATCACTACCTCCCTGAGCTTGCTCAAACTCATGTCCACTGAGTCAGTGATGACATCCAACCGTCTAATCCTCTGTCGCCCCCTTCTCCTCTTGCCCTCAATTTTCCCCAACATTAGGGTCTTTTCCAATGAGTCAGCTCTTCGTATCAGGTGGCCAAAGTATGGGAGCTTCAGCTTCAGCATCATAAAACAAGGCAGATCATCCATAATTATATGCATCGCCTCCCTGTTCAGTCTCCCTCGCCCACTCCCATCACGCCCCTCTAAGTCATCACAGAGCACTAAGCTGAGCTTCCTATGCTATCCAGCAGCTTCCCACTAGCTGTTGGTTTTACACATGATAGTATCTATGTCAAGGTTATTTTCTTGATTCGTCCTGCCCTCTCCTTTCCCTGTTGTATCCACAAGTCCATTCTCTAAGTCTGTGTCTTCCTACCCTGCACGTAAGTTCATCAGTAGAAGTGAATATATTTTAAATTTTCCTTCCTTTCTTCTCTCCGTCCCTCCCTCTCCCTTCTATTCAGTCAAAGAGGATTTATGGACCTACTGACAGAACAGTCAGTCAGTTCAGTTGTTTAGTCGTGTCTGACTCTTTGCAACCCCATGGGACTGCAGCACACCAGGCTTCCCTGTCCATCACCAACTCCCCAAGCTTGCTCAAACTCACAACCATCATGTCGGTGATGCCATCCTACCATCTCATCCTCTCTCGTCCCCTTCTACTGCCTTCAATCTTTCCCAGGATCAAGGTCTTTTCTAATGAGTCAGTTCTTCGCATCAGGTGGCCAAAGTATTGGAGCTTCAACTTTAGCCTCAGTCCTTCCAATGAATATTTAGGGTTGATTTCCTTTAGGACTGACTGGTTGGATCTCCTTGCAGTCCAAGAGACTCTCAAAAGTCTTCTCCAACACCATAGTACAAAAGCACCGATTCTTTGGCACTCATATTTCTTTATAGTCCAACTCTCACATCGTACACGACTACTGGAAAAATCATAGCTTTGCCTTATGGTTTTTTGTCGGCAAAGTAATGTCTATGCTTTTTAATATGCTTTCTAGGCTGCTCATAGCTTTTCTTCCAAGGAGCAAGCATCTTTTAATTTCATGGCTGCAGTCATCATCTGCAGTGATTTTGGAGCCCCCCAAAATAAAATTTGTCACTGTTTCCATGGTTTCCTGATCTATTTGCCATGAAGTGATGGGACTACATGCCATGATCTTAGTTTTTTGAATGTTGAGTTTTAAGCTAGCTTTTTCATTCTCCTTTTTCACTTTCATCAAGAGGCTCTTTAGTTCCTCTTTGCTTTCTGCCATAAGGGTGATGTCATCTGCATATCTGAGGTTACTGGTATTTCTCCTGGCAATCTTGATTCCAGCTTGTGCTTCTTCCAGCCCAGCATTTCATATGATGTACTCTGCATAGAAGTTAAAGAAGCAGAGTGACAATATACAGCTTTGACGTACTTTCTCAATTTGGAAACAGTCTGTTGTTCTAGGTCTGGTTCTAACAGTTGCTTCTTGACCTGCATATAGATTTCTCAGGAGGCAGGTCAGGTGGTCTTGTATTCTCATCTCTTTACAAATTTTCCACAGTTTGCTGTGATCCACACAGTCAAAGGCTTTAGCGTAGTCAGTAAAGCAGAAGTAAACATTTTCTGGAATTCTCTTGCTTTTTCAATGATCCAACGGATGTTGGCAAATTCATCTCTGATTCCTCTGTCTTTTCTAAATCCAGCTTGAACATCTAAAAGTTCTCGGTTCATGTATTGTTGAAACTTTGCTTGGAGAATTTTGAACATTATATTGCTAGTGTGTGAGATGAGTGCAATTGTGCAGTAGTTTGAACATTCTTTGGCATTGCCTTCTTTGGGATTGGAATGAAAACTGACCTTTTCCAGTCCTGTGGCCACTGCTGAGTTTTCCAAATTTGCTGGCATATTGAGCACAACATTTTCACAGCATCATCTTTTAGGATTTGAAATAGCTCAACTGGAATTCCATCACCTCCACTAGCTTTGTTCTTAGTGTTGCTTCCTAAGGCCCACAGGACATCTGGCTCTAGGTGAGTGATCATACCATTGTGGTTATCTGGGTCGTGAAGATCCTTTTTGTATAGTTCTGTGTATTATTGCCACCTCCTCTTAATATCTTCTGCTTCTGTTACGTCCATAGTGAAGGGAAGTCGCTCAGTCGTGTCTGACTCTTTGCGACCCCATGGACACCAGGCTCCTCCGTCCATGGGATTTTCTAGGCAAGAGTACTGGAGTGGGTTGACATTTCCTTCTCCAGGGAACTTCCCAACCCAGGGATCGAACCCAGGTTTCCCACATTGTAGACAGACGTTTTACCGTCTGAGCCACCAGGGAAGTCCATACCATTTGTTTTTTATTGTGCCCATCTTTGCATGAAATGTTCCCTTGGTATCTCTAATTTTCTTGAAGAGATCTCTAGTCTTCTCCATTTTATTGTTTTCCTCTATTTCTTCAAACTGATCACTTAGGAAGGCTTTCTTATGTCTTCTTGCTATTCTTTGGAACTCTGCATTCAGATGGATATATCGTTCCTTTTCTCTTTTGCCTTTTGCTTCTCTTCTTTCCTCAGCTATTTATTTGTAAGGCCTCCTCAGACAATCATTTTGCCTTTTTGCATTTCTTTTTCTTGGGGATAGTTTGATCACTGCCTCCTATACAGTGCCACGAACCTCCATCCATAGCCGTTCAGGCACTCTGTCTATTAGATCTAATTAGATCTAGATTTCGGTCATACCTGAATGGTCTAGTGTCTATTAGATCTACTAGAGCTAATCCCTTGAATTTTTGTCACTTCCACTGTGTAATCGTAAAGGATTTGATTTAGGTCACACCTGAATGGTCTAGTGGTTTTCCCTACTTTCTTCAATTTAAGTCCGAATTTTGCAATAAGGGTTCATGATTTGAGCCACAGTCAGCCACAGTCGGGAAACTTGATAGACTAAGCACTTCTCAGTGCAAGAAATACAGCACTGAACAAAACAGACAAACATCATTGTCTTTGTGAAGCTATTAGTCTAGTTATATACATTGATTCATTTTTTTATTTTCTCATTTCAATATCTCTTTATCGTGTGCCTTCAAGGAACATAGGTTTGAAGAAACACACCAGGAATTAGAGAAACAAAAGCAAATAGCAGCATCAAGGTTAAGACTACACAAGGAAAATTAAAACTTCAAATATACTACTTAAATGAGAATACAATGTGTGGAAGAGACTTGCTTCAGATTCAGATCAGGGCCCACCTGTGGAGGCATTCCCTCACTTCTCCAGGCTAAATTTATCACTTTTTATATGCCTCTATGAGTTGAGTATGTTACACATCTTGTATAAAACTTGTCATATCATATTATATTTTATACCAAGCATTCTTTTCCCCCACATTAGATCTCCTTGAAGACAGAGTCCAATTTTGTACATCTTTGTGTCCCCAGCACCCAGACCTGTGCCTTGCAAATGAGTTCAAATAAATTTACTGAATTTACGGCACATAATTACAGAAAGGTAATACCTAAAATGTTGTATCCTCATTACAAAAACAGTCAAACTTTGATCTTCAATAAAACTAAGAAATATCAATAACCTCAGATATGCAGATGACACCACCCTTATGGCAGAAAGCAAAGAGGAAAAAGCCTCTTGATGAAGGTGAAACAGGAGAGTGAAAAAGTTGGCTTAAAGCTCAACATTCAGAAAATGAAGATCATGGCATCTGGTCCCATCACTTCATGGGAAATAGATGGGGAAACAGTGGAAACGGTGTCAGACTTTATTTTTGGGGGCTCCAAAATCACTGGAGATGGTGACTGTGGTCATGAAATTAAAAGACGCTTACTCCTTGGAAGGAAAGTTATGACCAACCTAGATAGCATATTCAAAAGCAGAGACATTACTTTGCCAACAAAGGTCTGTCTAGTCAAGGCTATGGTTTTTCCAGTGGTCATGTATGGATGTGAGAGTTGGACTGTGAAGAAAGCGGAGTGCCGAAAAATGGATGTTTTTGAACTGTGGTGTTGGAGAAGACTCTTGAGAGTCCCTTGGACTGCAAGGAGATCCAACCAGTCCATTCTGAAGGAGATCAGCCCTGGGATTTCTTTGGAAGGAATGATGCTAAAGGTGAAACTCCAGTACTTTGGCCAGATCATGCGAAGAGTTGACTCACTGGAAAAGACTCCGATGCTGGGAGGGATTGGGGGCAGGAGGAGAAGGGGACGACAGAGGATGAGATGATTGGATGGAATCACCAACTTGATGGACATGAGTCTGAGTGAACTCCGGGAGTTGGTGATGGACAGGGAAGCCTGGCGTGCTGTGATTCATGAGGTCACAAAGAGTTGGACATGACTGAGCGACTGAACTGAACTGAACTGAACTGAAAACTAAGAACCATGAGATACACAGCCAAGAAATCAGTAAGTTATTAAAATTTCATAAATAGGGTATAATTTGAGCTGAATGGTTAAATACTGGAAGACTACTTCCACATGTTGATTACATTGTTACCCTGCAACTTTCTGACATTCATATGGTCTCCACTAACAGTGGGTTTGTCAGTTAAAGCCAGAAAATAAAATGACAATGGTCTGGTACAGAGCCTGAAAAATGGGCAAAACAAAAATATTAATATTTTTATAATTATTCAAATCATTAGCATCATTATTCCTCTCCACACTGCCTGTATAGATCAATGCACCACCCTTACTGATACTTCCCCTAATTCCACCTCTCTGAGCCTCTTCGCTTCTCCACCAACACCTCTTTCACGTTTTTCATGCAACTTCACTTTCTTGTCTCTGTCACTATTCTTTTTTTTTTTATTTTTTTTTTATTTTTGGCTGTGCTGGGTCTTTGTTGCTTTTGTGCAGACTTTTCTCTAGTTGCAGCAAGCGGGGTCTACACTTCACTGTGGTGCACGGTTCTGCCACGATTCTGAAACGAAATTCTGTGAGACCAGCAGTAACTCCCTGGCTGTCACATACAATATTTAACACATCTATCTTTTCTTTGAAGTTTTTTCTTCTCTGCCCTTAAGTTTTCCTATCTCTTCTGCTGAACCACATTTGACCTCTGCCTTTAAAGAGTCAGGGTTTGACAATTTCGCCATTTGAAGCAACACAGATGGACTACTTGGAGGGCATTGTAAGTCAGACGAAGACCGAAACTGTGATAGCGCTCACATGTGGAATCTAAAAAATACAACAAACTAATGAATATAACAAAAAAGAAGCAGACTCACAGCTACAGAAACAAACTAGTGGTTACCATGGTTTGCGGGGGGGGGTGGGGAGTGGACAATCCAGGGGTGGGGAGTGGGAGGTATAAACTATGGGCAAAAGATATGTTCAAAGACATACTGTACACCACAGGGAATACAGCCAATGTTTTATAATAACTATAAATGGAAAGTAACCTTTAACATTATATATAACATAAAAAAAAATTTTTAAGAATAGCGTTTGTCAGGGTTCTGAGGGAACTATACAAAACCCTATTGCTTATATCCTGAGAAAACCATAACTGAAAAAAAGACACATGTACCCCAATGCTCATAGCACCACTATTTACAATAGCCAGGATATGGAAGCAAACTGGATGTCTATTAACAGTTAAATGGATTAAAAAAAATGTGGTACATATATGCAATGGAATATTACTCAGCCCCCAAAAAATGAATTTGAGTCAGTTCTAGTGAGGTAGATGAACCTAGAGCCTGTTATACAGAGTGAAGTAAGTCAGAAAGAGAAAAACAAATATAGTATATTAACACATATCTATGGAATCTAGAAAAATGGTATTGATGAACCTATCTGCAGGGAAGGAATGGAGACACAGACATAGAGAACAGACTCATGGCCACAGTCAGGGAAGGAGAGAGTGAGACAAATGGAGAAAGTAACATCAACATACATACACTACCATGTGTAAGACAGATTCGGACCTAAGCTTACTATCCACATATCCACCTATTGCCTCGGTTCCAATTCTATATATCCAACTACCAACCAGACATGTGGTTTTCCTGTCAGCATCTGGAACTTAGTGTGTCAAAATTAGAATGTTCTATCTTGGAGAAGACTCTTGAGAGTCATTTTTATGTCAGGGTAGAGAGAGCTGAACTAAAGACAGAGAGCTGTATCAGATGATACATTCTGAAGAATCTCATTCTGAGCATGCCTCACATTTGTTCCCTTGTTTCCACCAAACTGTCACCAGTGCCCTGGACTGGACCATTATAACCTATTGTCCACACTCTAGAACTAACCTTGGGACCAAGCTCTCTGTCTTTAGCTCAGCTCTCTCTACCTTGACATAAAAATGAAGCTTTTTTTCAGGAAGGTGGGTAAATCTGTTCTGAGGAAAACCTAAAAGATCAGAAGGTTACAGAAAAAAGTTCCAGATAGCACCCAAGAGCCTTCTTAAAGTGCTCACAATCTAAACTCCACTTTCTAGGCTCTGGGCCAGTTATTTTGGCTGCTTTACATTAGATACACTGGAGGGTGAGAAAGGATTGTTTGGTAGACAGGGTCAGCAGGAAGGGCTAGCTAGCAACTCCTTAAAAATTAAAAAGAACCTAATTTTTCTAATACCCGATGTCAAAATAAAGTTTAAAAACTAAACAGAAGAATTAAGTGGTATAAAGAACTAAAATATAGCTGTGTGACAGAAGTGGGATGGAGACTGGGGACCAGGGGTGGTTACTAAGTCACACACAAGGGCCAAGAAAGGCATCTCGAAGACTACATCTTTCTGGACTTGAGATCTGAGTGATAAGAGCTATGTCTTACCATGAAGAAGAACCACAGGTGAAAGGCCTTCATGTGAGTAAGAGCTTGGCATGGGGGATGGACAGAAGGATGCTGTGGCTGCAGCAGAGTGTGCCGTGAGATAAAGCCAGTGAAGTAGGCAAGGGCCAGCCTGCACAGTCTTCTAGTCTGGATTCCATTCTGAACTGCTAAACCACTGGATGATTCTAAGAAGGAAAAGGGCATCATCTGATTTATCTTAAAAATTCCAAGTGGAGAACTAATCCATTCATTCACTCATTCATTCCTTCATTCAACAAATATTTAGTGTCATCTGTTTACCAGACACTGTTCTGGGCAACATGGATATAGCAGTGAACAAGAGAAGTAAAGCCTTTGCCTTCATAGGGCTTTTATTCTAGAATATTCTGTGAAGGCAAAAAGGGAGCAAAGAATCCAGCTAAGAGACCACTGCAGTGTCCACATGAGGGATTATGATGACTTGGACAAGACAGGGAGAAGAAATGGACAAATACAAATTATATGTCAGAGGTACAACAGATAGGATTAGAAAGGTAAAGGAAAGGGAAACTGGGAATGACTCTCACATCTTGCAGTGACGGTTGTAATGTTAAAATTACTAAATGTAATTACTAGAATAGAGGAAAATAGAAGAGGCACACATCTAGGGAGCAAAATCAAGAAATCTAGCTTGATGAGAAAAAAGGAGGAGCCTATCAGACATCCAAAGAGGAGCCATCCAGAAGTCTGTTGAGTTTAGGAGCCTAAAGTTTGGTGGAGAGGGTAGAACTCAAGCTACAGAGTGTAGCATAGAGGTGGTATTCAAAGACATATAATTTAGGGAAAGAGTTCAAACAAGGAGAACATCTAGGATCAACCTTTGAGGGGTTGAGCAAAGGAAGCAAAAAAGCAAAGACTATTGAGAAGAAGTGATTAGGGAAGAGATAGTGAAGAAATGTACAGTGTCTCTGTGGCAGTGGATGTATGCTGCCAGGATCTCCCAGGGACAAACCACTTATCATTCAGTTGTAAGGAGTGCAGTTATCTGACAACCTCCAGCTGTTAACAGGCTCAGAATCCGCTCAGTCTTTAAGCCAAAGCCACATTCCTCCCAGGTCACCCCAGCTAATCACTGAGCACACTACAGGTAGCATGGCCGGGCCAACTCTGCCTAATTCAGGTCTCTTCTAATGAGAACCTTTGCTGCAGAGCTCCTGGTAGGGTTGCCATGGACTCTATTCAATCTACATCACAGTCTGAAGTCTTCCCTGCCCAATTCTGTCTCTTCCCCACTTCCTTCCTTTCTTTCTGAAGCCCTGACCTATCCATCTTGCTCCCTTCATCTTAACTCTTCCACTGGCAAGCCCCTCCGACCAACAAGCCTCTGGCACACCTCTCTCCATCTCAGCACCTGCATCCCAGATGACCACATTAAACAGTGACAAAAACCAAGACGGAAGAATGTCCAGAGAAGGAAATGGTCCACTGTGATGAGGTTTGCTGAGAAATCAAATGAGGAAAGGAGAGAGAACTACCTGTGAATCGGGCAAAATGACAGTCATTGAGCATCCTGAAGAGGGCATTTTCAGGGGAGCAGCAGGAATCAAAACTGAACTGGAACAGGCTGCGGGGTAAATGACAGCTCCTCGAGGACAGAGCAAAGACGACAGATAACTGGACTCTTTCTCTCTGAAGTTTTGTTTATATAATTCCCAGCTATATAACAAGTGCTCTGCAAGAATAGTACTAGGATTTTAAAAACCGTAACAGGGGAATGTAATTTAGATGGGGGAAGGTGTATCTGAGGAAGTACAGTTTACCACAATACTAGAAAGAAGAACATTCCCGGAAGAGGGAAGAGCAGGTGCTAAAGCCAAGGAGTGGGAGAGAGTTTGAGTTACTAGACGACCAGAAAACCAGTTGCTGTGGATGATATAAAGACAGCCAGGACCAGGTTAAGCAGGGTCATGTAGGAAGTGATAAATATTTCAGATCTTAGCCTAAAGCCTAGACATTTTAAGCTGGGACTTTATTTGTGATTTTAAAAACATATCACTATGTTTGCAACAGGGAAAAAAACAGAAGTGAACGACCTGTTGAGAGCTGATGGTGATTTGTTTTTTTTATTTTTGACTTTTATTTTCTGTTTTTAAATTAATTTTATTAGGTATAGTTGCTTTATAAAGTTGTATTACTTTCTGCTGTACAGTAAAGTCAATTCGCTATACCTGAGAGAGCTAACAGTGATTTGAACTTGGGCATCTGAGTGCATTCATTCATTCAAATAATATTTGATAAATGAGAGAGGCAAATGGATTCAATATGGATTTTCAGAGGTAGAATCTACAAAACTGGTGAAAATGGGGTTCAAAGAAGGGGAGTTATCAAAAATAATTCCTAGGACTCTGGCTCAACCAACTGAGCAGAACTGGCTATGATGCCCAGCAGAGGTACACCAACTTCTCAGGGGTCCCCCAGACCAGATGTATCCAGTAGCCCCACTTCTCAGGGGCCCCCAGATCAGATGTATCTAGTAGCCCCTTTTTGGTGGTACACCAAGTCTTTCTCATCCCACCCAAATAATCATAACACCAAAAATACAACTGTGTAACACATTCCCATTACACGACACAGGTGTACACAGCATGTGTCTCCTTCAGTGCGCAACTACCTCATTTTAGGCCTGAGGGAATGGATTGTCTACTAGAGCTGGAATCCAGTCATACATATTAACAATGCTCTCTTGACCTTTACATGTAATTTTACACATACTTCAGGAACAGGCCATAATCCCTCAGACCAGCAACTTATTTATGAGTCATTTTTGAAGCTGTTATCACTGGCTTCTCCATTTGGCTTTTCCTGGGAATTAGAAATCCATGCTTAACATGAGCTGGTCCTTTCTCTTTTTTATATAAAACAACCACTAAACTCTGTAAACTAGATCTTAACACTCCTGAGCCCTTTTTCTTTTTAATTGCAGAAGTCATTCCTTTTTGCTCCTGTAGCTCTGAATATCCTTTACAAAGACACAGGACACATTTGTGACATTGTGTCAAGCCTCTATTATCCCTGTAAAAAATAAGAAAAAGTACAGAAAAGAATCATCTCAGTAAATTAAATATACCTAAATTACCAAAAGGAAGGAAGAAGGAATGGAACCAGTTTTCAAAGTGATAACCAAAAATGTTTCATGCATATAAAAATATATGAAATATTATAAGTGTTGCATGCTGAGTCAAAAGCAACTATTACCCCAATATACTCTTCTGAAGTAAACCCATAGGGTAGTTTAATTATTCAGCAGGAAATGATTCAATGTACTTATACCAAGTGGACACGTGGGCTTAAAATAGGCCCACTAGAAGTTACCAAATTCATTACCTCCTCTAGGAAAGAACAGACTACTCCAAGGAGTTTCTTGATGGCCTAGTGGTTAGGATTCCTGGATGTCACTGCCAGTAGCCTGAGCTCAATCCCTGGCTTGGAGAACTGAGATTCTGCTAGCTACATGGTGTGGCCAAAAGAAAAAAAGAAAGAAAAAAGAACAGACTATTACACTAACTCTTACATATTTTGGTATTGTCCTGAAAGACCATTTTGGATCCAGGGGCTTTTCCGAGAGAACGATTGTATCATATTATCAGAGAAAAGACTGTATGACAAAATTGATCCAACAGGCAGCACTACTTAGAAATGTTGGCTTTAAAGTGACTGTTTAAATGTTGCTTTTGCCTAGGATTACATTCAAAATCAAGCATTCAAATCCACAAACATTTATCAAGCAATATGTTTCTGCTAGGCACTGTGAGGAGGGCTAAGAAGAAAAAGATGAGTAATACAAGACCCCAGTCCTAACAGAAACAATACAAATTTGGTGAGTTCAGGAATTGACTATCTGGCAAAGTACACTGATGAACTCACAATTTGAGGATGCTCAAATACACTACACCAGCTGTGAAATTATAGCAAGGGAATAATTTAGCTGGGAGGAGACTTCACAGAAGAGGGCACATTTGAGAAACATCTTGAAAGAAGACTGAGCTCAATAAAACTCTAATACAAAAAAAAAAAAAAAAAAAAGATTTTAAATGGAAGGAACAACTTGTGCTTAGAAACAAAGGCCATGCTCCCAACTGTCCTAAAGGACAATTCTTCAGACCTCACCTTGTGAAAGTCACTCAGTCATGTCTGACTCTTTGGAACCCCATGGACTATACAGTCCATGGAATCTCCAAGCCAGAATACTGGAGTGGGTAACCTTTCCCTTCTCCAAGGGATCTTCCCAACCCAGGGATCAAACCCAGGTCTCCCGCATTGCAGGCAGACTCGTTACCAGCTGAGCCACAAGGGAAGAATACTGGAGTGGGTAGCCTATCCCTTCTCCGGGGGAAGCTTCCTGACCCAGGAATCAAACCGGGTCTCCTGCATTGCAGGCAGACTCTTTACCAACTGAGTTGATCTCAAAAAAACTTTTGATCCTGATGACTGTTCTTGTATCCTTGACACACTCTCTTAGTTTTGTGACACTGCACTCTGTTTCCCACATACCTTGGTTAATCTCACTCAGTAGTCTTTGAAGACTTCTCTCTGTCTCTTAAACAGTGTCATTTCCTCAGAGTTTAGTGCTAGGCTCTTTTTCTTCACAAATGAAAAGCTACCTGTCTGGCTGCCTCATCTCTCCCAGGCTTTCAATTACTGTATACCCATGACCCTCAAAGCTGCATCTCCAGAACAGCTCATTCCTGAGTCTGAGAGCCAAATGACTGCTGTCTTCTGGATACTTCTTTAAAGTTTCACAAGTAACTCAGACTTCAAACTTTCAAAATGAAACTATCTTTCTCCCAAACCCCCTGCTCTTCCTGTTATGCCCTTTTACTTCAGTGAACTGGCTGGTCCATTGTCCAAGCCAAAAACTTGGACATTATCCTTGACTCCTCTCTCTCCATCACACTCAGCATTTATTCAGTCGCTATGCCCTGTGACTTTTGCCTTTTACTCGAATTCATTTACTTCTCTTCATCCCAGAGATACTGTTCTGATTTATGGTCCCATCATCTCTTACATGTATTATTGTAAATCCTTCTAACTAGACCCCCTTGCCTCTGGTCTTCCTTGATCACCTTGTGTGATACAGTTTCTAATTACATTCTGGACTTAACTCTTGCCACAAGCCCCCACACAGTCCATATTTCCAGCCACATTCAAACATTTCTCTTGCCTTTATATCTTACTATATACATCGCCCATGCATAAAATGCTATTTCTATTCTCATTTTCTCCCTAATTTCCACTCACCCTTTAGATCTAAACTTATTTCTTCAAGAGAGCCACTGATCTCTCAACTGCTTCTCTCTTTTTTTCTTTCTTTTTTGAACAGGTTTTATGTTTCTTTTTTTCATTGAGGTATAACTGACAAATATAACTGTAATATAAAGTGTACAATGTGATGCTTTGATGCAAATACATACTGTAAAAAGATTCCCACCATGGAATTATCATCCCACACATTAAGTGTGTGTGTGTTTTTATCAAAGAGAGGACACAAGTTCTCTACAATATAATATTATCAACTATAGTCACCATGTTATACATTAGATCCTCAGACTTTATTCATCTTGGAACTGTAAGTTTATGCCCTTTTACCAACCTCTCCCTATTTTTCCTACCCCATCCCTGGGCAACCACGATTCTACTTTCTGTTTTTCTTTCTTTTTTTTTAGAGTCCACATGTAAGTGATACCATGTAGTATTTGTCTTTTTCTGTCTGGCTCATTTCACTCAGCAATGTCTTCCCAGGTTCATCTATGTTGTCACAAATACCAAGATTTTCTACCTTTTTAAGGCTGAATAATGGTCTACTGTGTTTGTGTGTATATATGAATGTGATATATATATATGAGATATACATGTGATAAATATATATATATGAGATATACATGTGATAAATATATATATATGAGATATACATGTGATAAATATATATATGAGATATACATGTGATAAATATATATATGAGATATACATGTGATACATATATATATAAATATGAGATATATTTTTTTATCTCACATTTTCTTCATACATTCATCTGTTGACAGACCTTGGCTCTCGTGAATAATGCTGCAATGAACATGGGAGTACAGATATCCTTCAGAGTAAGGATTTCACTGCCTTTGGATCTATAACCAGAAGTGGTCAGATACTATGGTGGTCTTGTTTTTTTAATTTCTTGAGGAACCTCCACATAGTTTTCGATAGAGGCTACAATTTACTTTCCCACCAACGGAGCACAAGGGTTCCCTCTGCTCCACATCCTTGCCAGCATTTGTCATCTCTTGTCTAACAGACATCCTAACAGGTGTGAGGTGATGTTGTACTGTAGTTTGATTTGCATTTCCCTGGTGATTAGTGAGGTTGTGCAACTTTTACTGTACCTGTCCAACTGCTTCCTTTTATGTGTTCCTATCATAGGTGTTCCTATCCCACCATAATTTAATTTGATGTTTGCTTGTCAGTATCTTCCCAGACTGTAAGCTCACAAGAGTCCTTGGCACAGTGCCTGTGCATACCATAAGAGCTCAAAAACTATTTGTGCTATGGCTAAACAAATGATGAGGAAATCCTTAACACATTTCATCAAAACACATAAGATTAAAGAATGGGTACAGGATGACAGGGGACTTCCTGTGGTTCCCCTTCTAATAAGGTCAACAGAACAAATAATATATGAGATACTATTGTAAAAGGACACCAAAGACACTGAAAAAGATTATTCGAAAGATGGTAATTCAATTCAACAAACACTTGGAGGTACAACAGAAATGAGCTGCTTTTGTCTTTGATTCACTGATTTTGCAGAAATATCATTCAGGATGATTTTCCAAGAAAGCAACAACTGACCAAAAAGCGAGATTATGTCTGAAGCTTTTTTTCCCCCCAAAGAAACATGTTCTAAGACTAATCATTGCACAGAAGTTAGACACTGCTGCATAATAAACTACCCCAAATCCAGGGGCTTAAAACAGTATTTCTTGCTCTTAAATCCACAGGTCAGAAGGCAATTCCATCTTGGCTGTGCTCTCTCATGATTTTGATAAGTCTGATAAATTAGCTTAGACTGGCTTATATAGAATGGCCTCCCTCACACATTGTGTGGTTGGCTGGACCCTGGAGGGAGTGCAGGCTGATGGGGACACATCCTGCAGGGTAGGCCAAGTTAATTCTTGTAACACCTAGACAGGATTCCATGGGCAGAAATGCACAAGGTCTCTTGAGGCTAAGCTTCATAACTGATATACCATCACCTCTGCTACATGCATTAGCCAAAGCAAGCTACAAGACCAGTTCAGATTCAAGAAGTGAGTAAAAAAAAAAAAAAACAAAAAAAACAACTACCTGTACAGAGTTACACTGCAAGGGGATAGACAGAGAGAAAAATCAAGGTCATTTTCTGCAATCAATCTCCCACACACTATTTGGCCCTATATACGTATCTACCTATGCTTGGTACAGTTCCGTATATTATATTCATAATGATGACTTTGATTCAGCAAGGAGTTAATAACCCTTAATATATTAGAGAAGTTTATTGTAAAAGGGTTTTCCTGATCAGAATGAAGGTTAAAAGATTTATACTAGATAACTCACTCACTATGGTGTCATTCCCCATTGCTTCCAGAGAACAGTGTTTTTACTGCAGTGCAGTTTGTTCACTGTGAGTGTGATCCACAGACTTGACAAATAAAACAGTCCATTGTACTACCGGTGAAAAGATTCAATTAAAGTAAACAAGGGCTAAAGCCCAAGCCAGATTTAATAGAGAGAAAACTGTATACCTACATAAGTCAGGAAGAGGAATTCCTAAACACCTGCACAGAGATAAAATTCTCTAAACATACTGATGAAATAATTTACTAGACTCTAGTACCATAAGGAGTCAGGCGATCAGGTGGGTAGGGATAAATGAGGAGTTCCTATGACAAAGTCACATAAACGTTGAAAGCTATCATAAAGAAAATTAGATTAAAATGAAAAAGTACTTTCATATGTGTAAACTGATGGCAGTAAGGTATTTTTCAGCAACCGCAAAAACTATGCTGGCCATGAATAGGTAAATAGAAACCAGACCAAATTACAGATAAGCTTGAAAGCATGCAGATCTTCAAATCCAAAGATATTACTGGGTGCACTTGATCCTTAGAATATGTGGCCTAGTTTTGCTGGATGACCCTCCAATTTCTGAAAAGTGCTACAGGATCCTCCTGACAACGACCTCTCCTAACTCCAGCATGGGAACTCTTAGCATTTCCGATGTGGATTTTAGAGACAAAGATAGAACACTGAGACCTGCCAAAGCTGAAAAGGATATCACTTTCAAAGGTTAAAAAAATCCGCCCCCCTTTTCTGATGACTACCCAATTACACAAGCCAGGCATGATAACCGGGAACAGTGAAAGAAGTCTTCTACAGACATGGACAAAACCGCTTGTTCAAGCTCAGTAAAAAAAATGCATGAGACACAATGATAAAATGCATCTTTGGGGGGCTACACATGGTGTACCTAACTTAGCATGAAAAAAAATTTTTTAATATAAAATGAAAAACTTAGAACCTAATTATATTAGCATTTCTTATGAGGGTATATTTTATAATATTTAAATAGCATAGATTTTCATAATTTAAATTTTACATAAGAGAATCAAGTTATACAAGAAATTTATTCTTAAAAATCTGTAGGCAGAACAAAATTTTGTAAAGTGAAACCCATTCTTCCTCTGAGAGCTATTATAAAATCCAACATGTGTATCTATATATAAACATGCTCCTGAGACCATGGACTTAGGTTATATTTTTGTGCACCACAATAAAATTTGTAGTGTGATGTCCACTTTTACGATGTCCTAATTTTCCACCTGCCCAGTTGATCTACTAGGTTCCAAGCATCTCCTGTCAATATTCAACAGTGGCAATGTTTTAGTCCTCTTATTTATTTAAAAATGAAAAAATGATGTTTTGATTTTCTCCTCAGAGGAGAAACCTAAGGCATGAATTCAAGAAGGGAGTACTTGGTTGGCCTGTGGGTTCTTCTAGTTCTCAGCCATTTGTTGAAGGTATTTGCCATTGCTTATTCCTACAGACGGTGCAAAACAGCTACCAAAGGAAAAGTCACAGTAAACTACCATCATTTGCTCTTGCAGACCCAGGTTCTGTCATTGCTTCCTAAGAAGAGTCAGAGAAGTCTTATAGTGATATTCCTAAAACAGGTCTTTTTCTCAGAATTATTATGTAATCAACTTCAGAACATCTTTTCACTGCACACATATGTTGAAGTTTTATACAATAAAAGTCTTTGGATGAATCTGACAGTTCTCAGCTGAACTAAATCCTAGATGAACTATAAAGCAGATCTCTACATGAACAAAATCCTCATCATACCTGCCAACTTCAAAAACTATTCCCTTTACCATATCAAGCCACGATTTCAGCCAAGTAAAACTAGATTAATGTTGTGGGATAGGCACATATTTATGATTATTAATCCACTAGTTGTTCATACCATCAGGTGCCTAAAGTCACATAGTTAGTAAGGACCTCAAGAGTTTGGCATGAGTGAAGAAATGAGTATGATCTGTAAAGAATGTCAACTGTTTGTGTGCAAAAAAGGAATGTTGCTAAGACTAAAAAGAATGCAAAGTTTATCTTAAAGTATTTTAAATAGAAATTCTATTATAACTGCTATGTAAATACTTTTTTTTACTGTGAGAGGAAGGTATTCTAAGCAAAGATAAATACAATCGAGGTCATTTTACTTATCTCAATTTGTGGGTTGAAGGAAAGAAACACTTATCTCAAATTTGCAAAAATAAAAACAAAAAAAGAGCTAGACTCAGCAAAATTTTACTAAATAATAGTAGGTAATGATGTACTACTATGCTTAATGAAAACATACGGTGATAAACTATTGTTTATAACATAAAGGAAGTAAAACCTTAGTAACACATTTCTACAAATATTTAATAATGTGGAACTTAATCACACAATATCACTAATATAAAAGATCAGTGGTATTAAACTATTATTTATGAGAATGTCAATGCAACATTTCAGTCAAGAAGTAACGAAAAGTAGATTAGTGGTTGTCACACGTTGAGGGACGGGAAAACTGGGACAGTAACTGCCAATGGTTATGGGGTTTCACTTTAGAGCAATGAAAAACACTCAAAAACTAGAAAAATGGTTGCCCAACTCTTCAAATATATACTAAAAACACATTTTTCATAAAAAACAAATAATGCTAAACATTTTTATTACCTATGTGAATTCCTAAAAATAAAATAATTATTTATTCCAGGGTAATATACTGAGTATATTCAAATCTCCTATCTGTAAACTTCTTTGCCTATTATTTCCTAGGAAATTATCTCCCTGAAGGGGTTACTCTGATGCTCTAAATATCCATCGGCTTCTAAACAACTCTTCAAATCATAGAAGTGACACTAAACATTGAAGATTTTAACATCCTGACAAATACCTTTTTTTTTTAAGGGTTTAAATTCCAGTGGGCTACATAATATAAGGACACCTGTTTTCCTGGGAATTAACAGTTGTAAATACAGACAACATAAGTAATTTCACACATCAAGCTGATGTGTAATAAAATAAATCTACTCAAGGTTCTTCTTTCAACAAGATAACAGACTCTAATGGTAAATGACTACAGCTCATCTTGTTAAGATCAAAAGGGAATGACTTTTGCAGCAAAATATGCCTAACAGCTAAGCTATTTCACCAGCTCAGTTACTAATGACACAAAAGCAGTCTTGCATGTAGCAGCAAAAAGAAGAAAGAAGGGATTCTCAAAAGATCTGATTTGTTGAGGCTGTAAACTGCTTTGCAACTTTTATTTAGACATTAAGACTTTTATGTATCCAGATGAAAGTATCAGAATTGTGCTGGGAATACAATAAATTTTTCCTTAATTTGTAAGCTCTCTGCAGATATTTCAAATCCACCAAACTTGACCTATATTAACAGTTCCTTCTCATTGCTACCTTATAACATAATATCAGAGCTAATTTGCCATAACTGGTATATCAAGAAAGAGCAAAATCTGTAAGATTATCTTCTCTGCTACTGTATCACACTAATGTCACATACAGCAGTTCATTTTGTAGTGACGTTATTTCTAAAAGGCTAAAATAGCTTATTTTGTATTTAAATGTTAACTACATGAGTTACCGCAAGTGTTTATGCATAAAAAAATGAGCTGCACTTACATTGCCTTTGAAATAAAACAGACACAATTAGAAAGATATCAATGTCATTAGAAAAAAAATCTCTTCTGAAACCATTAATTCAGAAACACTCCAATGAAAAAAGGTAAAGGTTTATAAGTAAATATATATATATATATATATACCTCAGAAAAAAACAGATAACTCTATCTTTATCATATCATAAATTTTAGCATTAGATCTCATACAGTTGTCATACCAATTGTAGCCTCACAATTTCACTAAAAGAGAGGAAAAGGAACTTTTTTCCTATCTTCATTTAAGCTTCCTCCAAAACGCTCTAACATGCCCCCATAACGGTTGATGAGGAAACTGAGCCTCAAAGCTATACTGAGCAGCTTGCAGGTTTCAAACCTGTCTTCTAATTTTTCTAGAATGTCATTATAAAAAAACAAAGAAAATCTCCCACTTTTGCACACAAAATTCAATTATGCATTTGGTATCATCTTTCATATGCAGACTCCAGGACTATAAGTGTATCTTGGGTACCAACAGTACAAAGAGTATCCAGAGGGCTTGCCCTAATCCATTTCCTTCAAATATCTCTTTCTTCCTTGACAATGTTCCTTTCAGTCTTAACTCTCTAAATTCATGTACTCTTTTCTGTTTTCACACTAATCCATTAAACAATTTTTAAAGATGTAAAGATGTAAACAGCAAATGCACTTACAGCTTCAGATGCTATCTTTATGTTAAATCGACAGACAACTTCTCTAGCTTTTACTAAAAAAACCAATATGTCATAATATAAACTATAGTAAAAAGAATTCTACCCACCAGAGGATTAAGCTCTGCCAATACAATGAGACTTACTTTATAAAAATAACCCTCATAATGATATGGCCTGTTGCCGAGACCCTCCTACAGTAGATCCTGTCCTTGTTGGGGACAAAACAAGCCTTAGCACCATGCCAACATAACAGCTGCCAACAATGAATTCTTCCTGATTCTGGAGAACTGTCACTCCATTGTCCAACCAAGGTAGCTAACCTTCCTTATCTTTTGTGGCCATGTATTTTGACTATATAACTTATACAAACATTTTATACAACTTTAAATAGTTGTTTTGTTAGCCCTGTGTATGCCATTTCTATTATGTCAATTAGTGAAAAAGACTTTATTTCTAAAAGAATCCAAAAATATGATCATCTTTATGACCAAAATAATCTTGGGCTTCCCTGGTGGCTCAGTGGTATAGAATCCACCTGTCAGTGCAGGAGATGTGGATTCGATCTCTGGGTCAGGAGGATCCCCTGGAAAAAGAAATGGCAACCCACTCCAGTATTCTTGCCTGGGAAATCCCATGGACAGAGGACCCTGGCAGACTACAATCCATGGGGTCGCAAAGAGTCAGACATGACTTAGTGACTAAACAACCACCACAACAAAATAATTTTATCTCTCTGTTTTCTATATTGGTTATTTCTGTTTTTCTAAAACTTCGGGAGAGCTTACAGAGGATAAAAGAAGTACAAGATATTCCTGCTTTCATGGCACTTAAAGCAATATTAAAGAGATACTAAAACAGAGTTGAAAATAATGAGAAAACACTTAAGTGGATGGTACGACAGACTACCTCCTAATGGTCTTTCTGCAATACCCATGAGGTGAGACATGGTTAAGTCTGTAGCCGTCAATCACAGCCATCCTGCTTAGCAGATCTCCCCAAAGGTATGTACAATAGACTACTTGCCTCATGAAATTAAAGGAAGTATGAGGTGGATACAGTAACAGTGAACACAGCATGAGCCTGCCAATCAAGGATACCAATATACCACATGGGTGACTCAGCTAAAGTCACTGCCTGACTAGATAAATTGCTTTGACCTGTATTTTTTTTTTCCTTAAGACTGACTTCTGTAAGCCTTAGTCATGTAATAAACTAAATGATGAATAGCTGGGCGTGGGGAGGTGGGGGTGAGGGGGGTGTCTTGGAAGACTCAATGACTCCAGCTGTCACAAACATATAGGACTAGTTTCTATTTTTTTTATGACAAACTATTAAAGCACCTCAGACAGGTTCATTTTTTTAATTTGAGATATGCTGCAGTCTGGTTTGAATAAATACTATAGCAATCAAAAAATAACTAAGAAATACAACTGCATGTTCTGTCAAAGGGCATGTATTTTGAAGATTTGAAAGAAGAGAAGAGGTAAAAAAAGAAAACTGTCAATCTAATATAGATAGACAGACAACAGCACATATTTAGCTTACCAGACACTCTCTCATATTTGACTTTAAATTGAGAATTCTAGGGAAGGAGATATAGCTGTACTTAAACACTGCACATCTTAACCAAAGGAGTTGAACCAGATGATCTAGCTGTCATTAAAACTGTATAACTTTAACCGAGAAAATACATAATAGCACAACAGGTCAGAGAGATGCCTTTGAATACAGCAGAAAGAAAATAATTCATCAAAGGGCAGAGCTGAAGCCATAATGATTCTGAAGAATATCTGACTCTGATCTGATCCCACAAACCACTACAATGTTAGGATTTTACAATAATCATACCAAAAATAAATGCAGGGTCTGTACCTCTCCATCTTGAATTATATAGACTCCTAATTTAAGCTACTTTGGCAACACTCAACTATGAATGGCTTTTCTGGGTTCTAAATTCTCCCCATAATGAGCTTTGCTTAAATTGGCTAATTAAAATAACAAAATTTTGTTCTGCTATCAAAAGGGAGGTACTAAAAAAATTGAAAGAGTTATCTTCTTAAAAGTTATGAACATAAGCAATAAATACAGTGAAAGAGAGGTACATCAGCCAAAGCAAAACAAAACACATAACTGAAAGAAGTGAAAGTTTATTATAATATAAGAAAAATAAAAGGAGCTTAGTGTTATTGGAGGGTAATGAGAGTCAAACCATAATCTCCCAAGGCTTTCTAAAGGTCTTCTCTGCTGCTACTGATTAGCATGCTTCTAGCAATGAAGTATGGAGAAGGCAATGGCACCCCACTCCAGTACTCTTGCCTGGAAAATCCCACGGACGGAGGAGCCTGGTAGGCTGCAGTCCATGGGGTCGCTAGGAGTTGAACACGACTGAGCGACTTCACTTTCACTTTTCACTTTCATGCAGTGGAGAAGGAAATGGCAACCCACTCCAGTGTTCTTCCCTGGAGAATCCCAGGGATGGGGGAGCCTGGTGGGCAGCCGTCTATGGGGTCGCACAGAGTCAGAGACGACTGAAGCGACTTAGCAGCAGCAGCAGCAGCAGCAGCAATGAAGTAACACCCAAGTAAGTCAGTATTTCTATACAACTTTACAAGATTATGCTTTGAATTAATACTTGTGGAGAGATGAAAGAGGAGGAGGATATGTGAAGGAAGAAGAGCAAGGGAAGAAAGGGAAGGAGGGGTAGGAAGAGGAGGAGAGAGGAAGAGAGAAGGGGGAGGAATAAGAGATGTCACATCCAAGCTCAATATGTCTTGCTTGAAGACAGGGTGACAATACACATAATTACACGTATCAAAGGAAGACAAATTATTAATATTCTAGCTAAAGATAGGGTGGCAGTAGGTATAAGGGGAAAAGGGGCAACAAAATTAGGCCTAGTAGCTTAAGAATGAGATTGTTGCAGAGTGACTTGCTTTTCTCAACAGAGCAATTTAAACTTATCTCGACAAATAACATAAGGAAGAACAGAGAAATAAACTTTCACCAAGAAGGGTATATTAAAGAATCAAAGGAAAACATTAAATATGCTGAGTTCAAAACAAAAAAATTTAAAGCCAGCAGATATTAACATGGCAACATGTACCTTTAAAAAGTAAATTGCAAGCTGTCAGAAAATTTAGATAGATTACATCATAGTAAATAGTCCTAAATGTCTCATATCTTTTTGAAATTTAACATTCAAAAGGGCTATCTTTCCACTGAAGAATGACTGAAACTCTTATAGAACGTTAGTATTAATGAAACTTGAATAGCCAATGCATTTGACATTTTTAGAGTGAAACACAGTGGTCATGTGAGTTCTTGTAGAAATTGTATTAAGAATATTATTATTATTAAGAAATAAATTATAAATACAAGTTAACATACATATTTCATAACAAATTCCAAGAAGACTCTAAACGCTCACACAAGAAAAATATAAATAATTCATTTTTTATTATATAGTCAACTTTTGTGGGGTAGATTATCTGATGTATGGATTACTCAAGGGAATATATTTATTTAATGTAATACTTAGAATTAGCATAAACCAAAATAAAATTCTTATTAGAAGATGCCTAACATTAGAAACCATATAACCACCAAAGACAATCATAACATGTAACAGCATTATAAGACATATACTCCTCATACTCTTACAGCTTTAAACCACTCCTCTTACCACTAAGACTATAGTATCTCTCAGTCTGTGTCAAAGTGCATCTCCAGAACAAAGCAATGATTTCATATTCCTAAGAAAGAATAGATGAGGAAGAGAAGGAAAAAAGGAAGAAGGATCTTGTAACTGCCCAACCTGTCTTGTTGAAAGAGAATTAAATGAGTTAATACATAAAGAGTGTTTAGAAGAGTGCTTCTGGCACACAGCAAGCGTTCAGTAACACTGGCTGTTACTCTCATACAAAAACAGTGTTTTACAGAAGTCCTAGTCTCTGTAAACTATCTAAGAAGAATAAATAGCCCTTATTTGGTAAACTCATCATTGATCTTCAGGGTCAGTGCCTTGCCAAGGCTCTTCAAGGCCCATCAGCATTAATTATAACAGCTACTTGGGTGGTCATTAACATGAGTGATTCTGTTAAGTTTCTAAATGAACTTTATAAAATGTCAAGCATCAGTTCTGCTATTTTGAAACAAAAACTAACTTCTTATCATGCTGGCTAATCATACATTTCATTCCACAATTAAAAGTATTATGCACTACCAGATAGAGTCAGGAGAAGGCAACGGCAACCCACTCCAGTACTCTTGCCTGGAAGATCTCATGGACGGAGGAGCCTGGGGGGTTCAGTCCATGAGGTCGTTAGGAGTCGGACATGACTGAGAGACTTCACTTTCATTTTTCACTTTTATGCATTGGAGAAGGAAATGGCAACCCACTCCAGTGTTCTTGCCTGGAGAATCCCAGGGACGGGGGAGCCTGGTGGGCTGCCATCTATGGGGTCAAACAGAGTCAGACACGACTGAAGCAACTTACAGCAGGAGATAGAGTCAATTTAAGTTAACTAATCTTTTCTTTTGGAGAAGGCAATGGCACCCCACTCCAGTACTGTTGCCCGGAAAATCCCATGGATGGAGGACGCCGGTAGGCTGCAGTCCATGGGATCACTAAGAGTCAGACACGACTGAGCGACTTCACTTTCACTTTCCCCTTTCATGCATTGGAGAAGGAAATGGCAACCCACTCCAGTGTTCTTGCCTGGAGAATCCCATGGACGGAGAAGCCTGGTAGGGTGCAGTCCATGGTGTCGCACAGAGTCAGACACGACTGAAGCGACTTAGCAGCAGCAATCTTTTCTTTTGGAAGCTTATTCAGGTTGTATCTAAAAACCAAACCTCAATAATTTCATTTCTCATATATAACTCCATTTCAAGAAGAAAGTAAAAATATTAAATCTTGTGTAACATCCCAACAATACACACTTCCTAATATAACACTAATTTGGATATAAAACAACTGGCTGTTGACTCCCATCCTCTACAACATGCTCACTCCACACATCTACGAAAAAAGATTAACTCATACCACTAAGTTACTCTGTGAACTGGACTGAGGTTTTCCTGGTAGTTCAGTTTAGTTCAGTTCAGTTGCTCAGTGTGTCCGACTCTTTGCGACCCCCATGAACCACAGCACGCCAGGCCTCCCTGTTCAACACCAACTCCTGGAGTCTACCCAAACCCATGTCCATCGAGTCGGTGATGCCATCCAACCATCTCATCCTCTGTCGTCCCCTTCTCCTCCTGCCCCCAATCCCTCCAGCACCAGGGTCTTTTCCAATGAGTCAACTCTTCACATCAGGTGGCCAAAGTATTGGAGTTTCAGCTTCAGTATCAGTCCTTCCAATGAACACCCAGGACTGATCTCCTTTAGGATGGACTGGTTGGATCTCCTTGCAGTCCAAGGGACTCTCAAGAGTCTTCTCCAGCATCAAAGTTCAAAAGCATCAATTCTTCGGCACTCAGCTTTCTTTATAGTCCAACTCTCACATCCATACATGACCACAGGAAAAACCATACCCTTGACTAGATGGACCTCTGTTGGCAAAGTAATGTCTCTGCTTTTGAATATGCTGTCTACATTGATCATAACTTTCCTTCCAAGGAATAAGCATCTTTTAATTTCATGGCTGCAATCACCACCTGCAGTGATTTTGGAGCCCAGAAAAATAAAGTCAGCCATTGTTTCTACTGTTTCCCCATCTGTTTCCCATGAAGTGATGGGACCAGATGCCATGATCTTCGTTTTCTGAATGTTGAGCTTTAAGCCAACTTTTTCACTCTCCTCTTTCACTTTCATCAAGAGGCTCTTTAGTTCTTCTTCAGTTTCTACCATAAGGGTGGTTTCATCTGCATATCTGAGGTTATTGATATTTCTCCCAGCAATCTTGATTCCAGATTGTGCTTCATCCAGCCCATCGTTTCTCATGATGTACTCTGCATATATGTTAAATAGGCAGGGTGACAATATACAGCCTTGACATACTCCTTTTCCTATTTGGAACCAGTCTGTTGGTCCATGTCCAGTTCTAACTGTTGCTTCCTGACCTACATACAGGTTTCTCAACAGGCAGGCCAGGTGGTCTGGTATTCCCATCTCTTTCAGAATTTTCCACAGTTTATTGTGATCCACACAGTCAAAGGCTTTGGCATAGTCAATAAAGCAGAAATAGATGTTTTTCTGGAACTCTCTTGCTTTTTCCATGATCCAGCGGATGTTGGCAATTTTATTTCTGTTTCCTCTGCCTTTTCTAAAACCAGCTTGAACATCTGGAAGTTCATGGTTCACATATTGCTGAAGCCTGGCTTGGAGAATTTTGAGCATTACTTTACTAGCGTGTGAGATGAGTGCAATTGTGTGGTAGTTTGAGCATTCTTTGGCATTGCCTTTCTTTGGGACTGGAATGAAAACTGACGTTTTCCAGTGCTGTGGCCACTGTTGAGTTTTCCAAATTTGCTGGCACATTGAGTGCAGCCCTTTCACAGCATCATCTTTCAGGATTTGAAATAAGTCATGAATTTCTCCAATGCATTTATTGCCTGCAATTCTACCAGCTGCCATTAGGTGGTGCCTGCTAATGGAAGCTAAGAAGCAAAGAGGCAAAGCACACAATTCTATAAATAAAAGAACATTCTGTCAATGGTCACCATGATAAAATGCTGCTAACTATGCACTATAAGGTTGGTTATATAAAAATATAATTTTAAATAATACAAATAATTCTATAACATGTATTTAACCTTTGGTTATTTTTTTCCAGTAAGTTTTTATAAAAATCTGTAACTGATAACCTAGAAGACAACAACCTAGAGCTTCTTCTGTTCATTGCTTCTGCTTATTCTCCCTGTCTGTGACCATTTGAAGACTTGTGGGCCTTGGAGTTTGGTATTAAATCTTACTGGTGGCTGGAATTATTTTCCTTTAACTAAATTTCTTAGAAGACTTCAACTCAAATAGTCAACCCTCAAATCAAACATTATTTCCTTTGTGAACCTTCCCCTGATCATGGTAACATCATACTCCAAACTGCCACAGAGCCTGAGGCGGGTGGACCCAGGTATAGTACTTATTTAGCTCTCCATAATACAGTAGGCCAGGGCATAAACATGCCTTTTAGGAAAATTATGACCAACCTAGACAGCAAATTAAAAAGCAGAGACATTATTTTGCCATCAAAGGTCCGTCTAGTCAAGGCTTTGGTTTTTCCAGCAGTCACATATGGATGTGAGAGTTGGACTATAAAGAAAGCTGAGTGCCGAAGAATTGATGCTTTTGAACTGTGGTGTTGGAGAAGACTCTTGAGAGTCCCTTGGACTGCAAGGAGATCCAACCAGTCCATCCTAAAGGAGATCAGTCCTGGGTGTTCACTGGAAGGACTGATGTTGAAGCTGAAATTCCAATACTTTGGCCACCTGATGCAAAGAGCTGACTCATTTGAAAAGACCCTGATGCTGGGAAAGATTGAGGGCAGGAGGAGAAGGGGATGACAGAGGATGAGATGGTTGGATGGCATCAACAACTCGATGGGACATGGGTTTGAGTGAACTCCAGGAGCTGGTGTTGGACAAGGAGGCCTGGCGTGCTGCAGTTCATGGGGTCACAAACAGTTGGACACGACTGAGGGACTGAACTGAAGAACTGAATACAGTGGGCCAAGGCATACACATGCATTTTATGAGTCAGCAATGCTGGACTATGACCAGTATTAAATCAGCCTGTAAAGACAGCCAGCTTTTCACAGGCCAAGACCTGGTAAAGTCATGCTCACTATTTTCCACAAGAACTCTGAAACAGGTACATGACCTAGTAGCTATCTTTGGCGGTGTTGGCTAAATAACAATCTAAGCGTATAAACAAAAGGAGTACTACACTAAAACAATAGCAGAGTTATCATTCTTGCAACACATGAAAAATGTGAAATAACCTAATTGACTAAATAGAATCAACTGAATCAACGGTCTGCTGTGAAAAGTGAAAGTGAAAGTCGCTCAGTCGTGTCTGACTCTTTGCGACCCCATGGACTATACAGTCCATGGAATTCTCCAGGCCAGAATACTGGAGTGGGTAGCCTTTCCCTTCTCCAAAGGATCTTCCCAGCTCGGGGATCAAACCCAGGTCTCCCGAATTGCTGGCAGATTCTTTACCAGCTGAGCCACAGGGAAGCCCATCTGCTATGGAAAGCTGTTGCGAAATCATTATTTCCATAATCCCATTGAGACAGATATAAACATTTCAACAACATTAACCACAACAATAACAGCAAATAACTTACAGAGTGCTACTTTGAAACGAATATTACCCTAAGCACTTCAGGTATATAAATTCATCAAATGTTCACACAACCCCATTTCACAGAAGACAAAGCAGAGGCACAGAGACAAGAAATAACTTGCTAAACGTCACTGTACATGGCAGAGTTTGGATTCAAACCTGCAGAGTCTGGCTCCAGGGTCCAAGTTGAGAACTACATTTCATTTCATTACCTTGTAACTAGAAGGAATATGAAATATTTCCAAAGACTGGAGAAAAGACATAACAGTGAAGCTGTGATCATGTCCTATACTGACAGAGAGTGACTTTCTCATAGCAGGAAACACATTACACTCTAGGGCCCGGCACATGCCCACTCACCCTCCAACACCCACAACTGAAACAAACATTTCAAGAAACAGTATACAGTATAACAATTTCTACTTGATTTTCTTTTGTATAGGAGAAGGCAATGGTACCCCACTCCAGTACTCTTGCCTGGAAAATCCCAGGGACGGGGGAGCCTGGTGGGCTGCCATCTATGGGGTCGCACAGAGTGGGACACGACTGAAGTGACTTAGCAGCAGTTGCAGCAGCAGCAAGAGATGTGATATAGTGGAGCCAATCATGAGTTCCAATCCCTACTCCACCCCAAACAGGTGTGTGATCTAGAAAGTCACTTCCTTCTTCAAGCCAACGCTGTGAGGATTAAGTGAGACAGAGTATATAAAGCTCTTTGCCCATTACACATACAAAGAAACACCAACTCTTGAGGTTTACTCTGTTTGTTTGAAGCAGCTTCCATAAAAGCAGAGGCTGAAGGCAATGGCACCCAACTCCAGTACTCTTGCCTGGAAAATCCCATGGACGGAGGAGCCTGGTAGGCTGCAGTCCATGCTAAGGGTCGGACACGACTGAGAGACTTCACTTTCACTTTTCACTTTCATGCACCGGAGAAGGAAATGGCAACCCACTCCAGTGTTCTTGCCTGGAGAATCCCAGGGACGGAGGAGCCTGGTGGGCTGCTGTCTATGGGGTTGCACAGAGTCAGACACGACTGAAGTGACTTTGCAGCAGCAGCAGCAGAGGCTATTTTGAAATAGGAAATGATCCAGTAACTGATACTAAGACTTACTGAAGACAAGCACCATCCTACCTGGGAAAGAACTTTCTCCTCCCTAGGTGTCTGAACTCACTCCCAGGCTGAAAAGTAACTAGAGGAAAACTATGGTCTTCCATTATGGGATCCATGTCTCCTGGCAAACAGGACTTCATGTTCCTCTAAAGAAACAATCCAGAATGAGCCACTCCCATATCCTTGCTGCCAACTACAGTGTGATAGGTGCCCAGTGACGCCAGGAGACTGGGAAGCGCCCTGGAGAGTAAGGACCATGTTGTATTCATCTCTGTACATATAGCTCAAAGCATGATGCTTAATGCAGGGCCTAACCCACAACAACAGATATAAAATACATTTTTGCTGATCTTCATTGAAGAAAACATCTTAGCTCTGGCCTGTGGAGAAAAGGTCCTCTGAATGCAAATCTGTATCATCTGTCTCATTTCTGTATGACTCCCTTTTTGCCTCTTCTCTGTGCACTCTCATAGGAGAGAGTCTTTTTTTTTTTTAGGAGACAGTCCTCTTGGTAACTATTCTTAAAACTACCCACTGCTTTCACTCCTCTATCCTAATCAAAGCCTATTTAGTAGTGGCTCACCTCTCTGTAATTTAGTTTTAGAATTGTTCTTCACAAGGATAACCAGTTTTTCTTGAAAGGACAGAATTAAATCAAGGTTGTCTAAACTTTAATGTTACAGATAAAGACACTGCTCCAAGAAGGGCAAGTATGTCGCTCAAGCTCTCACAGGTAGTAGATGACAGATGCTGAATTAATTTATGGTCCAAGCTTTGCATTACAGTAACAGCAAACTTGGCCTTGTATATTTTAAACACATTTGGTTGAAGAAAATAAAAAGCCCAGAACAGAAGTAAACTTGTACTGAGCACCAACTATGTGCCAAGAACTAGGCTTTCCATATATTACCACATTTAAAACTTGCAACAGAACTACAAAATTGTACAAATACGTATCTTGCAAATTCTCTGGGTGACATGGAAAAACACAGAGCTTTGAAGATACATATAGCTTTCTCTGCCAATGCTTATATACTAACCTCGCTAGACTCTACTCACTGGAGAAGCTTAATATGAGCTGCTAAAAATGCTGAGTTACATATTTTAAAGAAATATAGTAAACACAGAACTTTTAAATGCACGTCACAAGTAGAATTAAACTACTTGTGAATTAAGTAGAATTAAGTGTTATGACAAATAAATCTTTTAAAAGCTGACATAGATGGGAATTTAGCAAAATGCAGTAACAGACACTAAAATGTTCACACACACTCAAGGAGCTTTTGTCTATATATATCTGTATCTACAGATGTTTACCACAACAGTACAAAATTTTAAAATATTTATTGACTCAGTTAAGAACATTAACAAACTTGGAGACTTTCTAATTCAAGCTTTTACTGCCATGGCCTGGGTTCAGTCTGTGGTTGGGAAACTGAGATCCCACAAGCTGCATGGCCAAGAATATTAACACACTCATGTATTAGTATGTCTTTTAGTTCAGTTCAGTTCAGTCGCTCAGTTGTGTCTGACTCTTCGCGACCCCATGAATCACAGCACACCAGGCCTCCCTGTCCATCACCAACTCCCGGAGTTCACTCAAACTCATGTGCATTGAGTCGGAGATGCCATCCAGCCATCTCATCCTCTGTCGTCCCCTTTTCCTCCTGCCCCCAATCCCTCCCATCATCAGGGTCTTTTCCAATGAGTCAACTCTTCACATCAGGTGGCCAAAGTATTGGAGTTTCAGCCTCAGCATCAGTCCTTCCAATGAACACCCAGGACTGATTTCTTTTAGGATGGACTGGTTGGATTCTCCTTGCAGTCCAAGGGACTCTCAAGAGTCTTCTCCAGCATCACAGTTCAAAAGCATCAATTCTTCGGCACTCAGCTTTCTTTATAGTCCAACTCTCACATCCATACATGACCACAGGAAAAACCATAGCCTTGACTAGACGGACCTTTGTTGGCAAAGAAATGTCTCTGCTTTTGAATATGCTATCTAGGTTGATCATAACTTTCCTTTCAAGGAGTAAGCGTCTTTTAATTTCATGGCTGCAATCACCATCTGCAATGATTTTGGAGCCCCCCAAAATAAAGTCTGACACTGTTTCCACTGTTTCCCCATCTATTTCCCATGAAGTGATAGGACCAGATGCCATGATCTTCGTTTTCTGAATGTTGAGCTTTAAGCCAACTTTTTCACTCTCCTCTTTCACTTTCATCGAGAGGCTTTTTAGTTCCTCTTCACTTTCTGCCATAAGGGTAGTGTCATCTGCATATCTGAGGTTATTGATATTTCTCCCGGCAATCTTGATTCCAGCTTGTGCTTCATCCAGCCCAGCGTTTCTCATGATGTACTCTGCATATAAGTTAAATAAGCAGGGTGACAATATACCGCCTTGATGTACTCCTTTTCCTATTTGGAACCAGTCTGTTGTTCCATGTCCAGTTCTAACTGTTGCTTCCTGACCTGCATATAGGTTTCTCAAGAGGCAGGTCAGTATGTCTTTATAAAAATATAAACAAAAATGTCTCATGAAAATATAACAATTATTTTCCAAAACAAACAAAAATAGTAAGAATTTAGCACTGTTCTACATTTTGCAAATCACTCTGAAGCATGGCTTAGTAGAGGACAGTACTTAGTACCTCTATATTCAATCTGTTACAATATGTCATTCTTGTTAAACCACATGAAGGGATATCCCTCACACAGGTATGCAGTGGGAAAAAAGGAGTGTTTTAATAGCCTTTTCAGATAGTTGTTGATGTGCTTCAATACTGCACTAAAATTCAACCAGTGGTAGTTTCTTAAAGTTAGTTGCAATGTGGAAGCTGGAATCATACACTTTATATACTCTTATATTAAAATCTATAGGTTTATCTTAAACTTCGCAGAGATCCTTTCTGTAACATCATGCACTGGTCACTTGAAAAATGTTGGTCACTGAGCTATGCAAATCTTCAAAATGTTGATATGTTTCATTAAACAATAGTGCTGGAGAAGACTCTTAGAGTCTCTTGAACAGCAAGGACATCAAACCAGTAAATCCTAAAGGAAATCAACCCTGAATATTCACTGGAATGACTGATGCTGAAGCTGAAACTCCAATACTTTGAAGAGCTGACTCACTGTAAAAGACCTTGATGCTGGGAAAGATTGAGGACAGGAGGAGAAGGGGGCGACAGAGGATGAGATGGCTGGATGGCATCATCAACTCAATGGACATGATTTTGTGCAAACTCCGAGAGATAGTGAAGGACAGGGAGCCTGGTGTGCTGCAGTCCCTAGGGTCGCAATGAGTTGGACTGACTGAACGACTGAACAACAAATATTTTACCCGAAAACTCAAATTTCACCATGGGACACGAACCTGCCAAATGTTTTTGTTAAAATGACAGTGACTTTGTTCATTTTTTAAAGTAAAATGTCTTTCAAATATCTAGTCTGAATAATCATAATTTGTCTGCTGATAGTTCTTACAAGTAAAAATAATGTTCCTTAAAAAAAAAAACTTGGCTCAGAACTCAACCATTCAAGCGCTTTTCCTTCAGACAGCCATCATGTTTTGGTATGCAGCACAACTGCTTTATATGCCATTCCCATGCTGTCATACAGAACAGTAAAGACATGTACTCAAGGGTTAAGATCTCACGAAACTAATGATTTCTACTGCTTCATCAAAGACATCCTTAAGGAAAACTGGCATTAAAAAAAAATTATAACTATGTGGCAGTAGATAAAATAATTACACTCCTGCAGTTTGATACCATTGCCTTGACTAAGGCCAAGATACCAGGGTCTTTACCTCCACTGCTTTGGTGTCATCAGTGCAAATGTCAACACAGTAAAAAAAAAAAAAAAAAAAAAGCTATTTTTTATGAGTTACCATTTTGATGAAAATAGCTCTGACCTTGTAAAGCAGCAAAAAAGATCTCAGAGACCTCCCCAGGTCCCTGGATCATACTTTCAGACCTGCTGCTGCAAATCAGTTTCATTTATCATCTCCTATACTGGACCTTTACATTAGAGAATTTCCTACATACATTTAATACTTTCTAATAGCCATAGCCAATAGTTCCAAATAGGAAAAGGAGTACGTCAAGGCTGTATATTGTCACGCTGCTTATTTAACTTATATGCAGAGTACATCATGAGTAAGATCGGAGTACATCCATGAAACCCTGGACTAGAAGAAGCATAAGCTGGAATCAAGACTGCTGGGAGAACTATCAATAACCTCAGATATGCAGATGACACCACCCTTATGGCAGAAAGTGAAGAGGAACTCAAAAGCCTCTTGATGAAAGTGAAAGAGGAGAGTGAAAAAGTTGGCTTAAAGCTCAACATTCAGAAAACAAAGATCATGGCATCTGGTCCCATCACTTCATGGGAAATAGATGGGGAAACAGTGGAAACAGTGTCAGACTTTATTTTGGGGGGCTCCAAAATCACTGCAGATGGTGATTGCAGCCATGAAATTAAAAGACGCTTACTCCTTGGAAGGAAAGTTATGACCAACCTAGATAGCATATTCAAAAGCAGAGACATTACTTTGCCAACAAAGGTCCGTCTAGTCAAGGCTATGGTTTTTCCTGTGGTCATGTATGGATGTTAAGAGTTGGACTGTGAAGAAGGCTGAGCACCGAAGAATTGATGCTTTTGAACTGTGGTGTTGGAGAAGACTCTTGAGAGTCCCTTGGACTGCAAGGAGATGCAACCAGTCCATTCTGAAGGAGATCAGCCCTGGGATTTCTTTGGAAGGAATGATGCTAAAGCTGAAACTCCAGTACTTTGGCCACCTCATGTGAAGAGCTGACTCATTAGAAAAGACTCTGATGCTGGGAGGGATTGGGGGCAAGAGGAGAAGGGGACGACAGAGGATGAGATGGCTGGATGGCATCACTGACTCGATGGACGTGAGTCTGGGTGAACTATAGGAGTTGGTGATGGACAGGGAGGCCTGGCGTGCTGCGATTCATGGGGTCGCAAAGAGTCAGATATGACTGAGCGACTGAACTGAACTGAACTCAATAGCCAATCCACAGTACATAGTAAATACACTGTAATTGATGATGCTAATTTTGTAAATCTAAGAGAAATTTTGTGAAAGGGGCTCTGGAAGATTTTCTCAATGGTCATTTGAAGTGCTTGCTCTACCAGTGGCTAACTATCTGTGTGACCTTGGCTAAATCACTTCTTTCAACATCAATTTTCCTATCAGTAAAATTAGATAAAGGCTGGACTAGCTCAGTGATTCTCACCTGAGGTGTGGGTAGCATATGGATGGAGATTAGATTTACTACAAATGATGAGTAGTGTTACTGATGAGAGTGTTCCATATATGAAAACCCTACAAGCAGAAAAAAAGAAATCACTGACCTAACAGAATGAAAGCCACTCACTATAAATTTCTTGGAATAGTGGTTACAACCATCTCAACCTCCACTCATTCAATTTATTTCACAGAGATGCTAGACTAATTCATTTTAATGTAAATCTGTGTCACTCCCCTGCTTAAAAACCTTTTTAGCTCTTGCAGTTGTCCTTGGAATAAAATCCAATTGTGTTCCACATGGTCTGTAAGGCCTGCATGCTTGGCCCCCATCTACCTAAGTAAATTCATTGCATGCTGCTCTCCATCTTGCTCACTGGGTTTTACTGACGTTGGATTTCTCTCCGTTCCTGCAACAGGCATTTTAATACGATGTTTCCTCTGTCTGGGATGGCACCCCCTTCTCTGCTGACCAATAATCACTCATCGTTCACATCTCAGCTTAAACATCACATCCTCAAAAATCTTTTACTAACTCTCTAGTATACTTTACGTCTTTCGTGTATTGTTCCTTCATGGCATTTTACATTCATCATCATTTACACTGCTATTCACAAGCATTTTCAATTGTCTATCTGCCTGCTGTCTTTTAAATTCTATGAGAGGAAGAACTGCTTTATTTATCCACAAAGTTAGCTAAGCCAGAGCACCCAGAGGGTTGTCAATAAATATTTGCTGGCTGATAAACAAAATGATTTTACAAGAACAGAATGGAATTAAGAATGTTAAAAGCTGTGTGTTTGCAAAGGGTATATTTTTCTGTAGAAAAATAAATTATGTAACGGGTTATGAACAAGTATGCTAATCTTTGGCCTATTTGGGACCTATAAGTAAAACTGCCTAAGAAAGACACAGAATGCTAACTACAACACAGTTATGTGATATAAACCAGAAGCTGCTCTACTTCTTCAGTTATTCTATATAGAGATAAAGCTATGTAACCACATTTTTGTTGCAGAAAATGTCATCAGTGAGCCTTATTCCCTTCATGAAAACACAGACTGTTATTGTAAGATGTAAGTGACCATATGAAGTGTTGTTAAAAAAGTCTGTTAGTTCTATTTATAGATAACTTAGTACAGCTTTCCAAAAATATCATTTGTTTTATTCAGATTAAGAGAACACAGCCCATTAAGGAAACATGTATCAAAGGGAAGCTTGTAATTAACAATTTATGAGATATTTCTACTTTATAGTCTACTTGATTTTATTACTATTATAAAAACGGAAAAATATTATCAGGAAAAGAATAAACAGTTTTCACTTGGAGCCTTTCTTAAAAGCAGTAACAAAATTTAACGTTTTCCTCAAGACAAGTTTTAGAAGTACCATCACAAGAAAGGATAGTTTATAAGACATAAATAGTTTTACAAGTCATATAAACTTAGAAGTTAAAAAGAAGCAATGGGAAAAGGGCAACTCATTATTCACACTGTGTAGCAAAGCGCCTGATAATCTGTGGCCCTAACTTTATCAACTCTGTAAATATGAAACTGAAAAGATGAGATGACAATTTTTTCAAAGTTGGTAATGGATTCAACAGTTCTAACACAATGGAAAACAAGGAATTCAGAAACAGTATACATCTACATTTGCCATGTAGTCACAGAAACTTAGGAGAGAAATGGAAAGGGTAAGATGAAGAGGAAAAATCACTTATTATAGCTAAGACATTCAAAAACTGACATTAAAAACAAAGAAACATTTGAATTTGAATTATGAGTTTCCAGAATGGCAAAAATGCAAGATACGGAAACATCTTTTATTCCCATTCCTGCAACTAAATTCAACAGCTTTCACCATAACAATATTCTTCTTCATAAACAACTACTTCATAAATGGCCAAGAGGGCCACCACACACCATAACAGCATTGGTGTATTAGTCATACATACATATCCATTCAGTCACGCATGGAGTAGACCAGCTGTACTGAAGCTACTTTGCCCAGCCCAGAAATCCCTGCAGGAAATTCAAACCACCTTCTATCAAATCCTTGGTTAACCTAGGGATCCCAGTAAACAAGTATACTCATCAATATTTGGAGACAACCACATTCCCTTTAAAACTAAACACAGAAATGAATGAATAAGTATTTTATAAATTGAACTGATATAAGAGACATACTGATGAAATTAATGATGTTTTTCTTATGGATTTTAAGATAAAATACTAAAAAGCATCTTCCACCATTTATAATCCCTAGACAGAAATTACTGTTCAGCACTGATATTCCCACAGCCAAAACAAGCTACTGATTAACAACTATGAAAAGTGTGCAAATAAAGTAAAACATAAATCTGAACTTCATCTCAGTTTCTCTCAACCTTATTCTTGTTACATCTGGCAATATAGTACAAGTGAACAACATTTTGTATAAAAAATACCTAAAATTTAAATGCTTCATTGACTATGCTAAAGCATTTCACTATATGGATCACAACAAACTGGAAAATTCTTCAAGAGATGGGAATACTAGATTACCTTACCTGTCTCTTGAGAAACCTGTATGCAGGTCAAGAAGCAACAGTTTGAACTGGACATGGAACAATGGACTAGTTCAAAACTGGGAAAGAAGTACTCAAGGCTGTATGCTGTCACCCTTATTTAACTTGTACGCAAAGTGCATAATGAGAAATGTTGGGCTGGATGAATCACAAGCTGGAATCAAGACTGCCAGGAGAAATATCAACAACCTCAGATATGCAAATAATACCACTCTAATGGCAAGAAGTGAAGAGGAACTAAAGAGTCTCTTGATGAAGGTGAAAGAAGAGAGTTAAAAAAGCTGGCTTAAAACTGAACATTCAAAAAATGAAGATCACGGCATCTGGTCCCATCACTTCATGACAAATAGATGGGGAAAAAGTAGAAACAGTGACAGATTTTATTTTCTTGGGCTCCGAAATCACTGCAGGTGGTGACTGCAGCCACAAAATTAACAGACGCTTGCTGCTTGGAAGAGAAGCTATGACAAACCTAAACAGTGTATTAAAAAGCAGAGACATCACAACAAAGGTCTGTCTAGTCAAAGCTATGGTTTTCCCAGAAGTCAAGTATGGATATAAGAGTTGGACCACAAGAAGGCTAAGCAACAAAAACTGATGCTTTCCAACTGTGGTGCTGTAGAAGATTCTTGAGAGTTCCTTAGACAGCAAGTCAATCCTAAAGGAAATCAACTCTCAATATGCATCAGAAGGACTGAAGCTCCAATACTTTGGCCTCCTGATGTAAAGAGCCAACTCACTGGAAAAGACCCTGATGCTAAGAAAGACTGAGAGTGAGAGGAGAAGGGGACGACAGAGGATGAGATGGTAGAAGGCATCACTGAATTTGAGCAAACTCAGGGGGACAGTGAAGGACAGCCTTGCAAGCTGCAGGGGTCGCAAAGAGTGGGACACAACTTAGCAACTGAACAACAACAAAAACCAAGGATAATGTGACATTAAATTTTTGTATAATTCCTAGAAGCATAAGATTAAGTATTATACTGTAAACACATGACAAAAATATACCTAAGTTGAAAGTACTAGGAAAATTATAATCAAACAAAGGCTATTCAAGCAAAGTAGGAGCTTAAAAATTAAAATGTATATAAAATTAAAATGCTAAACTGTATATAACTCTCACCTGTTCAGTAAGTTCAACTCTCTTGGTAATACTTTATTAGCATATTTTCAGTTACAAAACATAAATGGTATTATATCTCAACTTAAAAAAAGAATACAAAAGACCAGTTCTGCATCTGTTTAATTAATAACACTAAAAAACTGTGCTACAGTTTTTAATTTTTTTTTAAATCTATTTTTTTTAAATAAGGTTTACTAGTGAGTCAAACCACATCATCACTAGTTAGCAGAGTAATAAATACATAATTCATCCATAAAGTCATAGGTAAAATATGAAATTTCTCCTCTGCGTCTAGTGGTAACTACTTAAGATCACCACCCAACTACTTTCAGTCACCATGAAATCAAAAATTATCTGGACTGTTTTTGATGTGTTGCTTTCAAGTCATTAAAAAAAAACTGATTAAATAATGCCCTATTTTATTTTAGGCTCTTAACAATTTCTAAGGGAAAACTAGTTCTAGAGCCCCAAATACTGCATAGTCCTCAATAACTATTCATTTTGTTTTCCAAATAAGACACATTCCAGGATTTTGAGTTTCATTGTATCACATTTCATGACAGGAACTGAGAACACTGATATTTTCCATTTAAAATGAAATAGATCACAAACAAAAAATAAAAATCCAACCTCAGTCTGTGTAACAAATTAACTCACATAAAATGATGAATGGTGATATTTAGAGGGCAACCACAATCATAAACCCTAATTTAAGTTCAAACCTAATCTTTTAAAGTATTTGTATTCTTAGAAATTCTTAATATTAACAATTATATTAAATTAACAGTAATAACTTTTCATAATTGTGGTTATTAATTAAAATATTGATTAATGATTATATTACTAATTAATATATTATTGATAATAAATATTTAAAATGATAATAACTATTTTAAAATCTACAGAAGATACCTTCTGTGTGTTTCTCAATAGAAATAAAATAGAGTTGAGTAAAAGGAAATTATTTTGAGAGTAATGAATTTGTATGAACCAAATGAATGTATGATAAAATTAAAAGAAGATCTCTATTTTTTTTTCCATTCAAGCCTACAGAAAAAGACTGTCAATAGAAACTAAATCAAACTAACACCAAAATGTGCACATCTCAATTAAGCAGCAGTTTGAAAATAAATTCTCAACACTCTCAGAACTTATAAAGAAAAAGAGATTTAAAATGTGTATGAGTAAATTATGTCTTTTATTATAAGCATATTTCACCATAATCACCAGCAAGTCTGAGTAAAAATATTTTCAGAATTTAGTCTCACTTCAGTTCAGTTCAGTCGCTCAGTCGGGTCCAGCTCTTTGCGACCCCATGAATTGCAGCACGCCAGGCCTCCCAGTCCATCACCAACTCCCCGAGTTCACTCAAACTCATGTCCATCAAGTTGGTGATGCCATCCAGCCGTCTCATCCTCTGTAGTCCCCTTCTCCTCCTGCCCACGATCTCTCCCAGCATCAGTCTTTTCCAATGAGTCAACTCTTCGCATGAGGTGGCCAAAGTACTGGAGTTTCAGCTTTAGCATCAGTCCTTCCAAAGAACACCCAGGACTTATCTCCTTTAGAATGGACTGTTTGGATCTCCTTGCAGTCCAAGGGACTCCCAAGGGGGTCTTCTCCAGCATCACAGTTCAAAAGCATCAATTCTTCGGCGCTCAGCCTTCTTCACAATCCAACTCTCACATCCATATATGACTACTGGAAAAACCATAGCATTGACTAGATGAACCTTTGTTGGCAAAGTAATGTCTCTGCTTTTGAATATGCTCTCTAAGTTGGTCATAACTTTCCTTCCAAGGAGTAAGTGTCTTTTAATTTCATGGTTGCAATCACCACCTGCAGTGATTTTGGAGCCCAGAAAAATAGTCTGACACTGTTTCCCCTGTTTCCCCATCTATTTCCCATGAAGTGATGGGACCGGATGCCATGATCTTCGTTTTCTGAATGTTGAGCTTTAAGCCAACTTTTTCACTCTCTTCTTTCACTTTCAACAAGAGGCTTTTGAGTTCCTCTTCACTTTCTGCCATAAGGGTGGTGTCATCTGCATATCTAAGGTTACTGATATTTCTCCCGGCAATCTTGATTCCAGCTTGTGCTTCTTCCAGAGTCCAGCGTTTCTCATGATGTACCCTGCATATAAGTTAAATAAGCAGGGTGACAATATACAGCCTTGATGTACTCCTTTTCCTATTTGGAACCAGTCTGTTGTTCCATGTCCAGTTCTAACTGTTGCTTCCTGACCTGCATATAGGTTTCTCAAGAGGCAGGTCAGGTGGTCTGGCATTCCCATCTCTTTCAGAATTTTCCGCAGTTTATTGTGATCCACACAGTCAAAGGCTTTGGCGTAGTCAATAAAGCAGAAATAGATGTTTTCCTGGAACTCTCTTGCTTAGCGGATGTTGGCAATTTGATCTCTGGTTCATCTGCCTTTTCGAAAACTAGCTTGAAGGGTCTACTTACACCAAAATCCTAACTAATTCAGGGTTGTTTTTTTTTTTTTTGTATTTTGGCTGTGTGATGCAGCCTGTGAGATCTTAGTTTTCTGACCAGAGTTTGAACCCAGGCCCCCTGCATTGGGAGCAGAGTCTTAACCACTGGACCACCAAGAAAGTTCCTCTAATTAATTTTTTAATGAAGTTATGTTTCATGTAAAATTTCTATTAAATGCTTTAAAATATATAGACATTTTAAATTACACACAGTGAAAATAAAATCAAAGGTATTAATTTTACAAATGCTGGTAGCTGGTCAAAAAAAGTTTAAAAAGCATTAGATAAAAGGATCAAAGAATTTAATCAGGTAAAAACAAAGTCAGATAGTGTAGACACAAGATCTAAATGGTTTAAGATCTTGAACCATTATGAGGAATAACTAACATAAAATGTTAGCTTCAGGTATACAACATAATGATTCAATATTTGTATATATTGCAAAGTGATCACAATAACTCCAGTTAACATCTGAAAACAATATTATTTTCTGTTTCATAAGGAGATCACCAAAAAAGAACCAATAGGAATATAAACACCACCTTACTTATTTGGCAGCATGGACAGTACAAAACTGCCCAGAATCAGAAAGTAAGCAAGAAAAAGTCTCCTAGTAGCCACAGATGGCAAAAATTAATGTGCTTAAAAGAGAAAACTCATATGTTACACCAACTGCTTGTTCCTTCTGTGCAAATTCTAAAAAGCCCCAGCACCAGCACACAGCTTAACAGAAGCGAGAAACTGAGGTACTTAGATCACCATACCAACATTAGCGAGAATAACAATGTAATAGAAAGGGGAAAAACAAAGTAAAAATAGCAGTCAAAGAACTCAAAAATCTATAAAATAGGCCTGCAGGTACCAAGACTTTTCTAAGGCATATTATATACCACGATGTAGCATCTTATAGATTATGAAGATGGTAACACTTATGTATTCATAAGTGTTTTAAATATAATTCATAAAGAAAGCTAATATATTTTTTAAGTTTCCCAAAAAAATTTAAATATAAAAAAACTCTTTGAATTACAGAAAAGTTTAATTTTCCGAGATCCATTTATATAAATCATCATTCTTTGGAAAATTTTATTATTATATTTATGTTATTGATGATAAAAATAAAGTCAAATATGCCTAGCAGCCTTCCAGCAAAAGCCTGTAAAATTCAGGGGTATATTGCCAGCTCAAGGCTATGATGAGTGGTAGAGTACTAAAGTTCCTCTTGGTCTGGAAAGTGCATGCTCTTTCTATTATGCCTTGCCAAAATTGACTAAAAGAATTTAATTGGTAAAGTGCATCATTACAAGCTGCAACCAAATTTTAAAAATAATTATAATTTACTGAATCCCACTGTCAAAATCATTTACTAGTAGCAATCTTCTTTCCCAAAGTATATTCCTGAGAACACTATGCCCAGAGCGTAACAGGTGTTGTTGGCTATAGGAGAGAGAGGGAGTTGTACCACTATGTCTAAAAAAATGCTGGTTTCTTTGTTAGTGATTTCTCAGGGTCTTTACCAGTATTTTTATCTGGAAAAGCCTGAAAGCTACAAAAACATTAAAAGTAGTACAATAAACATCCATATACCTTTTCCAATGACATTCATTTTGTCACATCTATATTCTCAATCTCTCTCTTTTCCATATATATATATATATACATTCATATATACACACACATACAAATATATACAAATACACTATTTCTGCTATACCATTTAAAAGTAAGTTGCATATCTCAAGACACAAGGCATCTAAATTCATCAGCTGGTATCTTCTAAGAACAAAGATATTCTTCTAAATAATCATGATTTTATGTAACATGAAGCAATAATATCATCTGTATCAGTTAACAACCAATATATAAGAAAACATTTTCAAAATTTAATGACTTAAAACAGCAGGCATACCAAGCAATATTGAGAAAAAAGAACAAGGTTGGAGGTATAAGTCTTCCAGACTTCAAACAATACTATAAAGCTGCAGTGTGGTACTGGCAGAAAACAGACATATAGATCGATGAAACTGAAGAGAGAGCCCAGAAATAAACTCATGCCTACAGTCAATTAATTGTCAACAAAGGAGGCAAGAATATACAATGGAGAAAAGACCATCTCTTCAGTAAGTGGTATTGGAAAAGCTGGGTAATTGCATATAAGTCAATGAAGTTATAATACTCACTCACACCATACACAAAAATAAACTCAAAATGGCTTAAAGACTTAAATATAAGACAGGACGCCATAAAACTCCTAAAAAGGAACATAGGCAAAGCATTCTCTGACATAAATTGTACCACTGTTTTCTTAGGTCAGTCCAAGGCAAAAGAAGCAAAATCAGTAATAAATAAGTGGGACTTAATTAAACTTATATGCTTTTGCACAGCAAAGAAAACCATAAACAAAATGAAAAGACAACCTATAGACAGGAAGAAAATATTTGCAAATGATGGAACCAACAAGATCTTAATTTCTAAAACTTACAGAGTTCATACAGCTCAGTATTAAACAAAAAACAAATCAAAAAGTGGTAGTAAACCTAAATGTAGACATTACTCCAAAGAAGACATGCTATGCTATGCTATGCTAAGTCACTTCAGTTGTGTCCGACTCTGTGTGACTCCATAGACAGTAGCCCACCAGGCTCCCCCGTCCCTGGGATTCTCCAGGCAAGAACACTGGAGTGGGTTGCCATTTCCTTCTCCAATGCATGAAAGTGAAAAGTGAAAGTGAAGTCGCCCAGTCATGTTTGACTCTTAGCGACCCCATGGACTGCAGCCTACCAGGCTCCTCCATCCATGGGATTTTCCAGGCAAGAGTACTGGAGTGGGGTGCCACCGCCTTCTCCGAAAGAAGACATAGAGATGGCCAATAGGCACATGAAAAGATATTCACCATAGTTAATTATTCAGTTCAGTTCAGTTCAGTCACTCAGTCATGTCTGACTCTTTGCGACCCCATGAATCACAGCACGCCAGGCCTTCCTGTCCATCACCAACTCCCGGAGCCCACCCAAACCCATGTCTATCGAGTCGGTGATGCCATCCAACCATCTCATCCTCTGTCATCCCCTTCTCCTCTTGCCCCCAATCCCTCCCAGCATCAGAGTCTTTTCCAATGAGTCAACTCTTCGCATGAGGTGGCCAAAGTATTGGAGTTTCAGCTTCAGTATCAGTCCTTCCAATGAACACCCAGGACTGATCTCCTTTAGCATGGACTGGTTGGATCTCCTTGCAGTCCAAGGGACTCTCAAGAGTCTTCTCCAACACCACAGTTCAAAAGCATCAATTCTTCGACGCTCAGCTTTCTTTATAGTCCAACTCTCACATCCATACATGACTACTGGAAAAACCATACCCTTGACTAGATGAACCTTTGCTGGCAAAGTAATGTCTCTGCTTTTTAATATGCTGTCTACGTTGGTCATAACTTTCCTTTCAAGGAGTAAGCATCTTTTAATTTCATGGCTGCAATCACCATCTACAGTGATTTTGGAGCCCACAAAAATAAACTCAGCCACTGTTTCCACTGTTCCCCCATCTATTTGCCATGAAGTGATGGGACTGGATGCCATGATCTTAGTTTTCTGAATGTTAGAGAAACGCAAATCAAAACTACTATGAGATACTACCTCCTGTCGGTCAGAATAGACATCATCAATAAGTCTAAAAATAATAAATGCTGGAGATGGTGTGGAGAAAAGGAAACCCTCCTACACTGTTGGTAGGAATGTAAACTGGTGCAGTCACTATGGAAAACAACATGGATGTTCCTTAAAAAAACTAAAAATAGAGTCATCAAATGACCCAACAAACCCATTTCTGGAATAAATCCAAAGAAGACTCTAATTTGAAAAATTACATGTACCCCAATGTCACAGCAGCACTGTTTACAATAGTCAAGACATGGCAGCAACATAAGTACCCATTGATCTATGAATGGATAAAGAAGATATGGTATATATACACAATGGAATATGCTGCTGCTGCTGCTAAGTTGCTTCAGTCATGTCCGACTCTCTGTGACCCCATAGACGGCAGCCCACCAGGCTCCCCTGTCCCTGGGATTCTCCAGACAAGAACACTGGCGTGGGTTGCCATTTCCTTCTCCAATGCATGAAAGTGAAAAGTGAAAGTGAAGTCGCTCAGTCATGTCCGACTCTTAGCAGCTCCATGGGCTGCAGCCTTCCAGGCTCCTCCATCCATGGGATTTTCCAGGCAAGAGTACTGGAGTGGGTTGCCATTGCCTTCTCTGCAATGGAATATGACTCAGCCATTTAAAAAGAACAAAATAATGCCATTTGCAGTATTAATAACATGGACAGATTTAGAGATTATCATACTAGGTCAAGTAAATCAAACAGAGAAAGACAAATATCATGTGATGTCCCTTACATGTGGAATCTAAAAATGATACAAATGAACTTATTTACAAAACAGAAAAAGGGACTTCCATGGTGGTCCAGTGGCTAAGACTCAGTGCTCCCAATGAAGGGGGCCCAGGTTCCATTCCTGATCAGGGAACTAGATCCCACATTCTGTGACTAAAGATCCCACTGAGGTGCAGCCTAATTTAGTAAATAAAATTTAAAAAAAAAAAACAGACTCACAGATGTGGAAAACAAAGGTATGGTTACCAAAGAGGAAAGGGGAGGATAAGGAGGGAAAAATTGAGAGTTTCGGATTAGCAGATACAAACTACTACATAAAAGAGAGATAAACAACAAGTTCCTACTATATAGCATAGGAAATCATATTTAATATCTTGTGATAAACTGTACCAGAAAAGAATCTGAAAAAGAGCATAAATATATATATATATATACACACACACACACACACATACATGTATAACTGAATCACTTTGATGTACATCAGAAACTAACACAACATTGTGTATCAACTGTATTTCAAAAAAAACAGATAAGCAGAGTTTCTGAAAGTTAAAGAAAAAGCAACAGCAGACATGTATGACTGTTTATGTGTCTACCAGTTAGGGGGGTGGTTCTGTCCAACCTGAGTTACCTCATATGTCTGTGATCAGTTCTGCTAATCTAGGTTGGGGGTCTCTCACAAATCTGGGGCTTGGCTGACTGTAAGCTGATCTAGGATAGCCTCAGCTGGGACACCTCAACTTGCCTCCACCAGATCCTTCATCCTCCAGTAGGGTAAGAGGTTGATCAGACAGCAATGCCATGGTTTCAGGCGAGTGCAAGTGTAAAGTACTCTTAAGAAGCCTATGCTCAGATATGGAGATAACAAGTCACAACAGATTTGAACAAATTCCTCTGTGATACAAACTCCTGAGTAAGCAATGGAAAACTTGCAAGGTGGAAGCATCTGATTCATTGCTGAGCTGCAACTTGCTTAATAAGAATTCTGTACACTTGCATCGCTTGTATTCTCACTCTGTACACTACTACAACTCCAATGATAAAATGCTCCCCTATCAGATTATATAAATTCACAAAGAGAAATGACTTCCTCTGGATAAGTAAAGCATTTTCATCTTCATTACCATCTGGTTTTTGTTAACATTTACTTCCAAGCATAATGTAGTAAGCTCTGCTTTATTGTCTGTGTTTCATTCCGGTAAACTTGGGAAAACCGAAAAGACTGCCATACTACTCTCTCTCTCTATTTCATTTCTAAATTGAAGTAATAATATGATCCCAGAACACGATCCTGGGATCATGTTTCACACTGAAACTCATAAAACTCAGAAGTAAAAGCACTAGCATTTCCAACTCACATTCAGAAGAAACATCCATAATTTAATTTGGTGTATGAGGCCAGAACAAAATACTGAGTGCCCCCTTGGAATAGTTTCTCAAAAATGCTGATGCCTCACTCCTACTGGATCTAAACATGTTTATAACTTGTGCTCCTTGTGTGAATGGCTGAGACTGGCTCGCCAGGGCTCCCCGTCCTCCTACACTGCTGACAGCCACAGCCTGGCAAACATTCACTGTGTGCCCACACTAAATACATAAAACTGTGACAACACACAGGTGCTGAGGTGGATAACTGTATCGAGAGGCTCTCTACACCATGGCTATACTATCCATAAAGGTATTCTCCCAGATGCCCAAAATGAGAAGGAAGGAGAAATAAAAGGTGAATGGGGAAAAGGGAGGAGAAGAGGATATTACTGATACGAGCTCAGTGAAGTCTGATGAAATGGTCCTAGTTTAAATCCTAAATAATCCTTAATGAAAGAGAGTGAAGCTTGAAAGATGTGCAGTTGATATTTTATCTCTTTGTCCTGCTCACAATATGGGGCTTCCCCAGTAGCTCAGAGGTAAAGAATCTGCTTGCAGTGTAGCAGAAGCAAGAGTCACAGGTTCACTCCCTGGGTCGGGAAGATCCCCTGAAGGAAAGCATGGCAACCCACTCTAGTATTCTTGCCAGGAAAATCCCACTGACAGAACAGCCTGGCGTTAAAACATTCCTATTGATTTTGACTTTCAATAATGTTATGGTACAGATCTCATACTCTTCAATGACTTGTCTTGTGACTACATTAAAATATTAGCCCATTACACCTTAGCCTCAACACCTTATATGGTGTAGAATCTGCCTTCCTCTCCAAACTCAATTCATATCATTCTCACCTTTCCTAACAACCAACAAAATGTCAGTCCAACCGGAGTTTCTGTCCCCCAAATATGCTGTATTACATTCTCTTCTTAAGGTCTTGAAATACGCTGCTATTTTGGGCTGGAAAGCTCTTTTCCTTCAGGATGCCTTATGTGCACGTTATCTCAACTAAAAAAATATCACCTCTTCCAAGGCTTTCTCCATGTATTTTACACCCTTCTATTCTCTATCCTTTTGCTTTAATTTTTATTCTTCACAGTTATTACTATGTAAAACAATATTAACTTACTAGCATATCTATACCGTGTCTACCTCCCAGCACTCACCTCCACCGAATGGAAGTCCTGTGAAGGCAGAGACCTGGGTCACACAGGGTCCCGGACACACAGTGCACATGCTACATTTGCTGACTGATTTAGGTATCTGGACTCATCTCCTGCAGCTTACTATCCTCAAACGCCAAGGAGAAGGCGCTCTAACTGAAAACCATCTGAATGTATTAGTGACAGGTTTCTCTAAAAAGTAGTAAAGAATCTGTATAATTGGAGGTCCCTAAGGGTAAAGCCCACTTATCCTTGTATACAGCTTTTTTGACAAAGAAAGCCCAATTTGTACAGTGTAAAAAGAAACTGGAGCACATTTTCAAATGTAAAATATACCGGTAAATCACTGACTTGGGCAGGGGACGAAAGAATTGTTCTTCCAACGAATGAGACAAACTACATTTTACACCCAGTATAATAATGTCATGCCCTAGAACTTTACCCAAACCATGTAGAGGATAAAACAAAGTTAAATAGGTTTCAGGTTTCTTTACACCCTATTCAAAATCATTTAAAGGTTTATTGTGAATTGCTGGCCTCAGAGAACATATATCATTCAAAGTTTCTCAAACTGTTTTGATCATGGATGTCTTTCTTCAGACGAGTAATTTATGTATACTCAAAATCCATTTGGGGAAAGCTTCTGTAGCCCTCATAAAAGTTACTGTGTTAGCAACTATTAGAGCCACCACTCAGCCTCAGCCTTAATAGTTCTGAGAACAAGATGTTTTCTGTTTTTCCAATGGCTTTTATTCAGCTCAAGTTTTTAACCAGAGTAGCTTAGATCTTCTGTGTTTTTTTATTTTCTTCCAACATTAACATAAATCTACATATTTTCTTTTCTTACTATACTGTATAAAGTCTCTAAATAGTTATAGGAATCTCTGTCTTGCTTCCTATTTAAATGCAAAGTGTACACCAATGTATAATAAAATATTTACTTTAAATTTTGGTAAACAGATTTTATCAGTCTTCAGTAATTTCTTCCTATTCCTAGAACTTTTACTGGCAAAGATTACTAAATCCTATCGAATCTCAATTTTATTATATAACAAAATCATATGATTCTTCATCTTTAATTTTTTAAATATTGAATTATATGGAAAATATCTTAATGGTAAAATTTCCTAATTGTAAAATATCCTTGGATTCCTAGGATAAACCTTACTGGGCCATGGAACACTATTAATTCAGATTAGCTGCTAAATTGATTTTCCTAAAGCTAAAGTAAAAAATATGACTATAAACACATATAATTTAAGTATTTGGAAAGATAGTAAGACAAAGATAAAAGAAAAAACTATATAATTCTATTTACCATAAATTTTAACCAAATATACTATCCTGTTTCAGTCATATTCTGTATAGTCTCAATTTTAGTTCCTTTTAGATCAACTTATTTTCTAAACTGCACAATGAATGCGAAATTATATCTTTTGTCTATTATTTTAAAGATTAACTCTAGGAAACAAAATATCAAAGAATATGAATAGCAGTTGTGAAAGGCAATGAGGTAAATTACAAATATCAGAAAACAAAAGGATGAAAAACAAAATAACCTAAAAACAAAGACATTCTTTTTTATCTAAAATATAATAGTGTTTCACCTAAATAACACCATATAAATGTTTTTATTTTAAAGATTTTTTCACTGCAATTTTCTCTGTAGTATTACAAATAACTCATTCTTATAAATTACTCAATACTAAAAATGAACCATACAATATAACAATATAGGAAAAAGCTGTTCAAATATTCCCTGTAATTTTCTTGAATCCTAAGCCAACAAATATAATTCAAAAGAATCTTAATAACCATTTAATCAATTTTTTCAGTTATTACTACCAAACAACCATCATTTAAGCAACAAATTTATAAAAGCTATTAGATTCAGATGGAAATCAGCCTTTACTATAAAAAGTAACAAACATTAGAGTCATTTGAGTCCACTTAATAGCATCAATCTGATCTACTGTGCTCCCTAATAAACTCTACTGGAATTCATATCAACTCTCATTTTCACAGCTTTCATAATTATTTAAGCAAACCTTGTATGTCAGCTGAATTCAAGGCAAAGTTGAGAACAAGAATATATAAACATAAGGATTCTTAATATCCTATCTCTTACTTTACTAGCAAAACTACTACAATACAAATGTTAAAGAAAATACTGAAATACAAAAATGTATCAGATGAATCATCAACAATACTCACGCATCATTTGAGCAAGTCATAAATTCTCCCTTTATTTTGGGATGCCATGACCCAGTATGAAGCATTGCTGTGTGACCCTTAAAAAAAAAATACAAAAAGGGGGAAAAATCCTTAAAAAATGTAAAAATAAACAAACCGACCAAAAGTTGACATATTGTGCTTAAAAGTAACACTTTTTAGTCCTCTCCAAGGCACACTATTTTAATTACAAACTGATATTATTTTCAGTTTTATTTCATAATATGCTTTGTTTATTTCATTTTGTTTATTTTAATTTTAATTCACCATGTAACCCCTTCTGCCCAGGATTCAGTACAGTGCTTATATATAACAGATGCTTAGAAAGAAAGGAAAGAGAGGGGAAAATGACAGCTTTTTTTTAGGAAAGAAGTAAAAAGAAAATTCACAACAAGAAAGACAATGGGAAAAAGTCAGTGGGAAAGAATTTAGGAGAATAGGAAGTATTAAAGGTAAACAAGACAAAAGCAAGAGGATGGGGATGGGGTGGGAAATTCCCACTTCTTTAAAATGTGTATGTGAGAAAAGAAAAGCATCTTTAAAATGATTCAGGAAGATTAGCCCTACTAAGCATGGAGCATGATATAAAAACACTGTAAATAAAACAATGTGATGTTGGTATAAAAACTGACATGCTTACAAAATCCATCACAGAATATATATTTCAAACACAAAACACACATACGTGCACTCACACATTTCCCTCCTAGGTAGCAAAGTTAGAGCGGTCTCATACAATAATTCAGGTTCAAATGGGGCAGAAACGAGCCTAATACTTTTTAGTGTAATAATTGCAAGGTCTCTTATTCTGAAAGGGTCCAAAACAAAGCTAAACTCAAATCAGTAAAATGTGCATATCTAAATGACTTAGAAGGAAAATAACTGTAGCTCTCTGGAAACACTGAACTGGAACTGGAGTACCCACACATGGGCCTGGAGATCATCTCTAGTTCAAGCCTCAATAGTATCTGGCCAACTCCTGACTTTCTGCTCATGTTAACAAGGTACAAATAGCGACCAGGGATCTGGATCTCGTCCTGCACTAGGAAAAAAAGGACTGAAGAAGTGCCTGGAGGGACTAGACAGAAAGTTTGAGATTCCACTTTCCCTTTCTGAGCTGAATATATATATAGTCAACTATCAGCTTTGACATTTCCATGTAAGAGGCATTTCAAACATAACAGATTCAACAAAGTAATCTTGATTCTTTTTTTTTTTTAATTTTAATTTTTTTTGTAGTGCAATGTATTTTATTTATTTTTTTTTACTTTATAATATAAAAAAACCTTTTTCTTTTATATTGGAGTAGAGCTGGTTAACAATGCTGTGATAGTTTCAGGTGAATAGGCAAGGGATCCAGCCATACATATACATATATCCATTCTCCCCTAAAATCCCCTTTCATCTAGGCTGTTACATAGCATTGAGCAGAGTCTTGATTCTTATTGCCCACTTCATTTGCAATAAACTTCTTTCCTAGTTGCTAAAGCTACAACCTTGGAAAGAAAATGTTAGTCACTCAGTCATGCCCGACTCTATGCCACCCCATGGACTGTAGTCCACCAGGTTCCTCTGTCTACAGAATTCCCCAGGCAAGAATACTGGAGAGGGTTGCCACTTCCTTCTCCAGAGGATCTTCCCAATCCAGGGATCAAACGCGGGTCTCCCACATTGCAAACAGATTCTTTACCATCTAAGCCACAAACTGGGAAGTAATCCTTAAATAGTCCAATAACCATAACCCCTAAACCCTCCTCTCTATATACACCCAGATCCAATCCACTAGCTAGTCCTGTCAGTTCAGCCCCAAACACATCTCAAATCTATCCACTTTTTTCCTTTTCCACTACTACAACTCTTATAATGAACCAATATGTCTCTACATCAGTTATTATGCAGTATGATAGACCTGTTACTAGTCTCTCTACTTTTACTCTTGTCTAATGTGCTCCACAAAACAATCAATATAGTCCTTTAAAAATATGATTTTTTAATGCTACTGCCTTTTTTTTTTTTTAAACTTTACAATATTGTATTAGTTTTGCCAAATATCGAAATGAATCTGCCACAGGTATACATGTGTTCCCCATCCTGAACTCTCCTCACTCCTCACTCCCCATACCATCCCTCTGGGTTGTCCCAGTGCACCAGCCCCAAGCATCCAGTATTGTGCATCGAACCTAGACTGGCAACTCGTTTCATACATGATATTATACATGTTTCAATGCCATTCTCCCAAATCTTCCCACCCTCTCTCTCTCCAACAGAGTCCATAAGACTGTTCTATACATCAGTGTCTCTTGCTGTCTCGTACACAGGGTTATTGTTACCATCTTTCTAAATTCCATATATATGCGTTAGTATACTGTATTGGTGTTTTTCATTCTGGCTTACTTCACTCTGTATAATAGGCTGCAGTTTCATCCACCTCATTAGAACTGATTCAAATGTATTCTTTTTAATGGCTGAGTAATACTCCATTGTGTATATGTACCACTGCTTTCTTATCCATTCATCTGCTGATGGACATCTCGGTTGCTTCCACATCCTGGCTATTATAAACAGTGCTGTGATGAACATTGGGGTACACGTGTCTCTTTCCCTTCTGGTTTCCTCAGTGTGTATGCCTAGCAGTGGGATTGCTGGATCATAAGGCAGGTCTATTTCCAGTTTTTTAAGGAATCTCCACACTGTTCTCCATAGTGGCTGGACTAGTTTGCATTCCCACCAACAGTGTAAGAGGGTTCCCTTTTCTCCACACTCTCTCCAGCATTTACTGCTTGTAGACTTTTGGATCGCAGCCATTCTGACTGGTGTGAAATGGTACCTCATAGTGGTTTTGATTTGCATTTCTCTGCTAATGAGTGATGTTGAGCATTTTTTCATGTGTTTGTTAGCCATCTGTATGTCTTCTTTGGAGAAATGTCTATTTAGTTCTTTGGCCCATTTTTTGATTGGGTCATTTATTTTTCTGGAGTTGAGCTGTAGGAGTTGCTTGTATATTTTTGAGATTAGTTGTTTGTCAGTTGCTTCATTTGTTATTATTTTCTCCCATTCTGAAGGCTGCCTTTTCACCTTGCTAATAGTTTCCTTTGATGTGCAGAAGCTTTTAAGTTTAATTAGGTCCCATTTGTTTATTTTTGCTTTTATTTCCAGTATTCTGGGAGGTGGGTCATAGAGGATCCTGCTGTGATATATGTCAGAGAGTGTTTTGCCTATGTTTTCCTCTAGGAGTTTTATAGTTTCTGGTCTTATGTTTAGATCTTTAATCCATTTTGAGTTTATTTTTGTGTATGGTAAAGTGTTCTAGTTTCATTCTTATACAAGTGGTTGACCAGATTTCCCAGCACCACTTGTTAAAGAGATTGTCTTTAATCCATTGTATATTCTTGCCTCCTTTGTCAAAGACAAGGTGTCCATACGTGTGTGGATTTATCTCTGGGCTTTCTATTTTGTTCCATTGATCTATATTTCTGTCTTTGTGCCAGTACCATACTGTCTTGATAACTGTGGCTTTGTAGTAGAGCCTGAATTTCCTCTAAAGTCAGGAACAAGACAAGGGTGCCCACTTTCACCATTACTATTCAACATAGTTTTGGAAGTTTTGGCCACAGCAATCAGAGCAGAAAAAGAAATAAAAGGAATCCAAATTGGAAAAGAAGAAGTAAAACTCTCACTATCTGCAGATGACATGATCCTCTACATAGAAAACCCTGAAGACTCCACCAGAAAATTACTAGAACTAATCAATGATTATAGTAAAGTTGCAGGATATAAAATCAACACACAGAAATCCCTTGCATTCCTATACACTAATAATGAGAAAACAGAAAGAAAAATTAAGGAAACAATTCCATTCACCATTGCAACGGAAAGAATAAAATACTTAGGAATATATCTACCTAAAGAAACTAAAGACCTATATATAGAAAACCATAAAACACTGGTGAAAGAAATCAAAGAGGACACTAATTGATGGAGAAATATACCATGTTCATGGATTGGAAGAATCAATATAGTGAAAATGAGTATACTACCCAAAGCAATTTATAGATTCAATGCAATCCCTATCAAGCTACCAACAGTATTCTTCACAGAGCTAGAACAAATAATTTCACAATTTGTATGGAAATACAAAAAACCTCGAATAGCCAAAGCTATCTTGAGAAAGAAGAATGGAACTGGAGGAATGCCACTGCTTTTTATCCTCCACTGGCTTTTCAACCTCTTTACATAGTGTACAAAAACTGACATTTTCCACCCCAGCTTTCTTTACAACTTCACTTACTTTGTGCTCCTTCTTGCCAGAACTCACTACACCTCACTGGTCTTTCATTTCCTCTGATACACGAAGCTCTTTCCCCATATCAGAGCCTTTAAACCTGCTTTTCTGTCCGCTAGAAAGCTCTTTTTCTGCTTCTATGTGACTGGCTTCTCCTCACTCTTTCAATCTCAGTTTACCCGCCACTTATACAAGTAAGTACTGTCTGGCCCTCTAGCTAAGTGAATATGGCTCACTCCACTCTTCTCGACCAGAGTACCTGTCCATTTCCTTGATAACACTCACCATAATTTGTAATGCCATATCTATTAACTTCTTGATTCTTGACACTGTGTTAATGTTTTACATACTCAAAAAAATAAGGATGGATGAAATCTAAAACAAAATAAATAGAAACAACTGAACACCACTGCATTTCAAATGAATAACAAATACACTGAAAAGACCAAAAGAAGGTAATAACCCAAGAAACTATAAACCCTGTAGTGGGTTGAATGGTGCCCCCCAAAAAAATACATGTCTTCATCCTAATAGCTGGAATCTGTAAATGGACCTTATTTGGAAAAATAACATTTTCAGATATAAATAAGAATCTCTGGATTGTCTGGGTCAGCCCTAAATCTGGTAACAAGTATCCTCAAACATCCTTATAAGACACAGAAAGAAGAGAAGAAACAAAGAGGAGAAGATGGAAGCAGAGACTGTAGTTTCACAGCCACATGCCAAGGAATGCCTAGAGTCACCAGAGGCTAGAAAAGGCAAGAAACAATTCTCCCAAAGCCACTGGAGGGAACGTGGCCATCCAATACCTTGATTTCAGACTTCTGGCCTTCAAAATTTTGAAAGAACAAATTTCTACTGTTTTAAGTGAGCAACTGTGTGGTAATCTGTTACAGTAGTCCTTGCTGTTGTTGTTTTAGTTGTTAAGTCATGTCTGACTCTTTGTGATCCCATAGACTGTAACTTACCAGGCTCCTCTATCCATGGGATTTTCTAGGCAAGAATACTGGAATGGATTGTCATTTTCTTCTCTGGATGATCTTTCAAACCCAGGAATGGAACCAGGGTCTCCTGCACTGGCAGGCAGATTCTTTACCACTGAGCCACCAGGTGTGATCACAATGGTGTGATCACTCATCTAGAGCCAGACATCCTGGAATGCAAAGTCAAGTGGGTCTTAGGAAGCATCACTATTAACAAAGCTAGTGGAGATGACGGAATTCCAGTTGAGCTATTTCAAATCCTGAATGATGATGCTATGAAAGTGCTACACTCAACATGCCAGCAAATTTGGAAAACTCAGCAGTGGCCACAGGGCTGGAAAAGGTCAGTTTTCATTCCAATCCCAAAGAAAGGCAATGCCAAAGAATGTTCAAACTACCACACAATTGCACTCACCTCACATACTAGCAAAGAAATGCTCAAAATTCTTTAAGCAAGGCTTCAACAGTATGTGAATCATGAACTTCCAGATGTTCAAGCTGGATACAGAAAAGGCAGAGGAACCAGAGATCAAATTGCCAACATTCATTGAATTGTTGAAAAAGCAAGCGAGTTCCAGAAAAACATCTACTTCTGCTTCACTGACTACGCCAAAGCCTTTGACTGTGTGGGTCACAACAAACTGTGGAAAATTCTGAAAGGGATGGGAATACCAGACCACCTGACCTGCCTCCTGAGAAATCTGTATACAGGTCAAGAAGCAACAGTTAGAACTGGACATGAAACAACAGACTGGTTCCAAATCCAAAGGAGTACATCAAGGCCATATATTGTCACCCTGCTTATTTAACTTATATGCAGAGTACATCATGCAAAATGCCAGGCTGGATGAAGACAAGCTGGAATCAGGATTGCTGGGAGAAGTATCAATAACCTCAGATAAGCAGATGACACCACCCTTAAAAGTGGTGAAGAACTAAAGTGAAAGTGAAGAAGAACTAAAGAGCCTCTTAACGAAAGTAAAAGAGGAGAGTGAAAAAGCTGGCTTAAAACTCAATATTTAGAAAACTAAGATCATGGTATCTGGTCCCATCACTTCATGGCAAATAGATGGGAAAACGATGGAAACAGTGAGAAACTTTATTTTGGGGGGCTCCAAAATCACTACAGATGGTGACTGCAGCCATGAAATTAAAAGATGTTTGCTCCTTGGAAGAAAAATTATGACCAACCTAGACAGCATATTAAAAAGCAGAGACATTACTTTGCCAACAAAGGTCCGTCTAGTCAAAGCTATGGTTTTCCAGTAGTCATGTACGGATGAGAGAGTTGGACTATAAAGAAAGCTGAGTGCTGAAGAACTGCTTTTGAACTGTGGTGCTGGAGAAGACTCTTCAGAGTCCCTTGGAGTGCAAGGAGATCAAACCAGTAAATCCTAAGGGAAATCAGTCCTGAATATTCACTGGAAGGACTGATGCTGAATCTCCAATACTTTGGCCACCTGAAGCAAAGAACTGAGTCATTGGAAAAGACCAATGCTGGGAAAGATTGAATGCAGGAGGAGAAGCGGACGACAGAGGATTAGATGGTTGGATAGCATCACCAACTTGACGAACATGAGTTTGAGTCAGCTCCGGGAGTTGGTGATGGACAGAGAAGCCTGGCGTGCTGCAGTCCTTAGCGTCGCAAAGAGTCAGAAACAACTGAGTGACTGAACTGACTGAGCCACCAGGGAAGGCCTACAGTATTGCGGTGTACATGCATGCTAAGTCGCCTTCAGTCATGTCTGACTCTTCGCAACCAGATGGGCTGTAGCCTACCAGGCTCCTCTGTTCATGAGATTCTCCAGGTAAGAATATTGGAGTGGGTTGCCATGCCCTCCTTCAGGGAATCTTCCCAACCCAGGGATCGAATTCGTGTCTGCCTGCATCTCCTGCATTGCAGGTGGATTCTTTACTCACTGAGCCACCTGGGAAGCCCACAGCAGTCCTAGAAAACTACTAATACACACCCAGTCTCAAGACCAAAAGAACTGCAAATGAGTATTGCATTCCAGTTAATATATTTGTTCCTTTTTTGCAAATGGTATGCATTAACAATTCTAAAACTGCTTTCAATATAAATGAAGATTTAAGCAAATGAGGAAATATGTTGGAGATAATAGGAGTTGAGTTTCTAGCTGTTGGAGAAGGGAGTTACTAAAGTGTAAAAAGGGGAAGATTAGAATGAACTCTGTGGTGTTTGACTGAAACTGGGGATATCAATACAAACTCATGGTTTTTAACAGGTAGATGTAAATACAGGGGTAAATGTATATTTCTAAATTACTCTCTCGCTTTACATGCTGCAAATGTCTAGAAAAAATAACACCTCAGCAAACCTAGTGAAGAGATCCTGGTTGCCAAATTCATTCTCCCCTAAAGGAACCAGGGTCCTTGGAGAAATGATTCTTTCTGGGGCTGAGGTAGGAAAAGTACAAGATGAATACAGAATATTTGGTTATCTAAAAAAAATAAGAGAGTGTTGCAAACATGATTAGGATATGCTAAAAAGATAAAATGCAAATTGGAGGGGCCTTTCACAAGTTAAACCTGGGACAATTAGGGTATCAAAATAAATAATGAAAATAATGATTGTAAACCATTGTCTAAGAACCTTTGAAAGCATATTAATAAAGAAATAAATAAGAGAAAGTTCTTCCTTACAGAATGCTGATTAATAAATATAAGATAAATGATAGAAAAATTTTTGCACAATTTTGCAATCAGAGTAATATTCAATAACTGATTCAAATAAAACCATCAATGGACTCTAAAACCAATGGAGGAAAGTCTGATAATGAACAGGATAATGCCGTGGTCTCAAGATTTCCCTGAAAATTACAGAGCAATTACAAAAAGGTAATAGCAACTTTGTACTAAAGAAATTTGGTAGGTATAAAGTACTTTCTGATATGAAGAAGCAAGGCGAGTAAAATATTATTTTGGGGTAAGTCCTTCTAGAAATTCATACCCTGACTCTAATTATGAGGAAAAACAGACAAAACTGAATTTTACATTTTACAAAATAACGTGGGTTGTAGTCTTCAAAAAAAATCAAAGTAAAAGAAGTTGGGGGGGTGGGGAGGTATAGGAACTACTCCCAATTAAAGGAGACAAAAGGCATGATGATCAAACTGGTGAGAAAATAATTATGAAGGAGATCATGGAGCTAACTGATGAAACTGTTGATTATGGATTAAATAACAGTATTTTATCAATATTAAATTCATGATTATGTAAGAAGATGAAACGTTATTAGGAAAACCAAACTAAAGAATTAAGAACAAAGGAGCATGATGTTTGCAACTTATTTTCAAAAGCTGGGTGAAATTAAACACACATACATAAAAATTATGTATGTGCGTATGCATATATGCCTGAGTGCCTGGGGGATGTATAAGTAGCGGGGAAGAAGGGAGAGAGAGGAGAAGGAGGGAGAGTGTTTGTGTTATTTTATGGGAGAAAGGAAGGAAGAGATGGGGCGATAAAGCAGTGGGACAAAATGTCAGCAATTGGTGATTCTGAAAAAAAGTATAAAGAAGCTCTGTGTACTATATTTTACAACTTTTCTGTAAATTTGAAATTACACCAAAATAAATACTTGAAAATATATATATGTTCTGGCTGCTCTCTGAAAAGTCTGTTGCAAAAACAAAAGAGGAATATTGGCTTCCCTGGCCCTACACCAGGGAAAGGCCAGTAACAAAGAGGCACCACGCCTCCTCCCTGGACCCCAGAGGAGCAGAGACAGCAGCCCCAATGAGGTGGAACACTTGACGTTCCATGCCTCTACCAGGCTAACGTTAGCGACTAAGCTGATCCATCACCTAAGGCTTCTCGCCACACAGCAGCATTTGTAGGACAGTATTTCTGATAGTCTATGCTTTACATTGGGATTAATGCCAGCATGGAGTAGCAGCATTCCCTTTCCCACCAACTCACAGACGCAGCTGCTGTGTCCCACTGCTGTGTTCCCACTCCAGCTTTGCCTAGAGGCATACCCAGTTACAGGAACTACTACACAACATAAAAAGAGTAAGCTTCTGGTTTTCCAGCAAGAACATCAGAACAATAAACCTCTGACAACAGAGGGCAAAGAGGAAATTAAGGGCTTAAGAAGTAAGAAAGCTAGAACAAAAATATCATTTAAATCTGTATAAACAGTACTGAGCTCACTGCTGAGGTGAGCTCATATGTGTAATATGTGAAACCTGTCAGAAGTAACTTAAGAAAAGCACTGAGATCTCAAAACACCGCAGACTACCACCGAGGTTCCACATCATCTCCTGGGTAACATGCACACGAGACAAACCAGGCATAAAGACTTTGGAAATTAAACTTATATCGGAAGTAAAAACAGCTAACATAAGGCAGGTCAGGGCGTACAGTCTAAAACTAATCAGGTTGACTGTCAGCTAAAAAGAAACCACATATTCACATAAGCAAAAAAAAAGAAAACTTCTAGCATTCTCCAGAAGTTTTAGACAGGAGCCTGCATCTCATAACACAATATTCAAAGTGTCAAGAATACAATCCAAAATTAAACATACAAAAAATCAGGAAAACCTAACAAGCCCTCAAGGAGTAAGACACACTAAGTCACTTCAGTCACGTCTGACTCTTTGATACCCTTTGGACTGTAGCCCTCCAGGCTCTTCTGTCCCTGGGGATCCTCCAGGCAAGAACACTGGCCTGGGCTGCCATGCCCGTTCCAGGGTATTTTCCCGACCCAGGGATCAAACCCATGTCACTTATGTCTCCTGAACTGGCTAGTTCTTTTCCACTAGTGTCACCTGGGAAACCCCAGGAAATAAGATGAAATGTGCCAACCACAAGATGACCCAAAAGTCAGAATTCTCAGAAAAATACTTTAAATCAGTATTTATAATCATGATACAAAACGGGCAAGCAGACAGTTTTGAAACAAAGACAAAGACAGACATGCTCAACAAAGAAAAACTAACTACTTTTTAAGAATGGAAATTTGTACTGAAAAATACAATAATGGAAGTTTAAAATTCACTAGAAGGGCTCAACAGTAGAATGGATACATTATAGGATACATTAGAGTCAGTGAACTTGAAGACAGATAATTCAATCCAAACAATAGAAGAAAAAAAAAATAGGGAGAAAATGAGCAGAATCATAAAGATGTTTGAGACTATATCAAAAGATTTAGTATTCCTGTTATATAAGACTCATAGATGCAGAAAAATATTTGAAGAAATAATGGCTAAAAATTTCCAAAGTGTGGTGAAAAAGGTAACCATACAGATTTAAGAATCAAAGTGAAAGCCAAACAAAACAAACTAACAACAAAAATTTTTAATGAAAGACATTTTTAAAGTACTAAGAGAAAAACTGTTGTTATTGTTCAGTTGCCCAGTCATGTCCGACTCTTCCGACCCCGTGGACTGAAGCACGCCAGGCTTCCGTCTTTCACCATCTCCCGGAGCTTGCTCAACTAATGTTCATCGAGTTGGTGATGCCATCCAAACACCTTTCTGTCGTCCCCTTCTCCTCCTGCCTTCAATCTTTCCCAGCATTAGGGTATTTTCTAATAAGTCAAAGAAGCTCTTCACATCAGGTGGCCAAAGTATTACAGTTTCAGCTTCAGCATCAGTCCTTCCAATGAATAGTCAGGATTGATTTCCTTTAGGATGGACTGGTTGGATCTCTTTGCAGTCCAGGGGACTCTCAAGAGTCTTCTTTAACATCACAGTCCAAAAGCATCAATTCTTTGGCATTGAGCCTTCTTTATGGTCCAATTCTCATATCCATACATGACTACTAGAAAAACTATAGCTTTAACTAGACGGACATTTGTTGGCAAAGTAATGTCTCTGCTTTTTAATATGCTATCTAGGTTGGTCATAAGTTTTCTTCCAAGGAGCAAGTGTCTGAATTTCATGGCTGCAGTCACCATCTGCAGCGATTTTGGAGCCCAAGAAAATAAAGTCTGTCACTGTTTCCATTGTTTCCCCACCCATTGCCATGAAATGATGGGACCGGATGCCATGATCTTAGTTTCCTGAATGTTGAGTTTTAAGCCAGCTTTTTCACTCTCCTCTTTCACTTTCATTAAGAGGCTCTTTAGTTCTTCTTCACTTTCTGCCATAAAGGTGGTGTCATCTGCATATCTGGGGTTATTGACAAGTTAAATGTACAGAAAATGTACTTTAGAAGCAAAGGTGAAATAGAGACATCCTACGATGAAAGAAAACCAAGAGAACTTGTCACCAGTAGACCTGCTTAAAAAGAAATGCTACAGGGGGCATTTCCTGGCAGCCCAGCAGTTAGGAGTTGGCACTTTCACTGCCAGAGGCCAGGTGTGATCCCTAGTCGGGGAAACGAGATCCCACAAGCCTCACAGCATGGCCAAACTGTTTTAATTCTTAAAAAAAATAAAATGCTACCACAAAGTGAAAAATTGGTCATTTAATTCATTTGGAAACTTTTTAAAAGAATAAAAAATTTCAAGAATTATCTTATTATTTCAAGAATATTTTTACTATTATTTTATTCTTATTTTAATTCTTATTGTTTACTATTTCAAGAAATTTTAACTCAAGGATAATCATAAAAAGAAAGAACAAAGTTGGAAGACTCACACTTTTCCATTTTTCAAAATTAATTACATGTTAATGTTAGTAGCAGCTTTATTCATAAAGCTTTGTTGGCAAAACATGTTTTATCAATGGGACAGATGTTCAGTGAGAGGGAAAGAAGGAAGTAAAGAAAATGTTTCAAGAAGGAGAGAATAATCAACTGTGTCAAACACTGCTGAGAGTTACAGTGTTAGGAGAATTGAGAACTGACCACCAGTTATGAATCACATGATGGTGGGGTGGCATGAACAGATAAATGAGCTAGTGTTGAAGTGTGTGTTAGTCACTCACTGTCCGACTCTTTGCGAACCGATGGACTGTAGCCTGCCAGGCTCCCTGTCCATGGAATTCTTCAAGCAAGAATACTGGAGTGCATTGGCATTCCCTTCTCCAGAGGATCTTCCCAACCCAGGGGTCGAACACAGGTCTCCCACATTGCAGGTGGATTCTTTACCATCTGACCCTGTGCATCTAAGGTACTAAAAGATAGTAATTAAACTGCCTGATAATAGATTAAAATCTGTAGAATTGTCAGAGATCCTATTCATCTCTTTCCAAAACAGAAATTTGTCTGTCTTATTTAAGGGAAAAAAAAAAGAACTTCTAGTGCCAAGCAGTAAATAAGTATCTGATCTAGTTAACCTCTGGCCCCAGAAAATAGCTCGTCATTTGCAACAAAAGGAACACCTCAATATTCATGAGACATGCCCTGCGTTCAGGGACTTCGATCCTAAACTGCCTTGGCTTCCTCAATCTTGCACACTACTTCACACTTTTATTCTCCCTCTCAGTGTAATTCAGCTCCACTTCCACTGACATCTCTTCCTGGACCCTTAATCTAATGTGTAGTGGGCTTACATCCCAGTCAGTTCCTAGTTTACCATCTTCTTCTACTCCCAGACTCAGGAGTCACTGCTTCTCAGCACAATGGGCATAACTCAGTCCAGTTCTTTTTTCTTTTTTTGCAGTATAGCTTTTGGAGGGTGGCTTTTTTTTTAATTGGAGGATAATTGCTTTGGTGTGGTGGTGTTCTCTGCTGTGGTGTTCTCTGCCATACATCAATGCCAATCAGCTAACTATCTCTCTATCTATATCTCCTCCAGTTTGGAATCTCACTTCCTATGCTTTGTCCTAACAGAAACCCAGCCTATGCAGGTCTTGAAGGCAGGCTCCAGAAGAGAGGTCTTTTACTGATACTTATTGATTAGAGTTGAAATAGCATCTAGAAATATAAAGTATACTTCTAACAGGACCAAAAGAAGATGATCCCTACTACAGAGGACATTCACATAAAACACAAGCACCTTAGTTGTTGAGTACACAGAATATGAACACAAATAGTAAGCTAACTGAAGAAATACTAAAAGACTATGAATGCTGTTTCTTGTTTGTAAAGACAAGAGTATGACAAAGGCAATGGGAATGTTAAGTACCCTTGTGTTAAAACAGTGACCAAAATTAGTCATAATAGAAAATGAAGTTCAACTGAGGATTCTTAAATGAATCTAAACAGATTCAGTATCATGGCTCACATTAGTGGAAAAAAAATTTTAAGTGACACCTATTAAAGAACAGTCAGTGACTAAAACACTTTTTCATCAAATAAACTAGGTTTTCTCTCTTTCTCCTTTATCTAAACATAGGCACTCCTAGGGGGAAAAAATTTCCTTCCTTTATTTAACAGTCTGGAAAGAGCCTGGTAGAAAGAATGAAGCATCTATTTACTTCTCATAATCTGCTAGACTGTGCATACAGAGAGGACGTTATCAAGCCATGACCACTACTGGTTTCCTCTAATTCACATGCACTCATGCACTCCCGTGCACAGAGGTGTGCTGATCTACAGTTATCAATCCGTACCCCTGTGGCAGCCTCGTGACGAAAGCTGTGACCGCTGCCCCACCACCGTGCCATTTGCAGTCACTGAATGAGGTGAGGCTCTGTGACCCATAAAATGAAAAGTACCCATGTTTTTGGCATAGTGAGTTAACTAGCAGAGGCAACTCCTATGACAAGAGGAAATGCCTCAGGGAATATACTATCAGCTTTAATCCAAAAGTTCTTCTTAACTGGAGTCCATTCATGACTTCAGGAATCTTCAAACTTCCTAAAATTGTCAACAAAATTTTGTGTCGGTATATTTTGCTGGAGAAAATGTTCATAGCCTAATTTTGGGGGTTGGCAACCTTCTTCTCTAATGGACTTGTTTTTCATTCACTCAGTCATACCCAACTCTTTGCGACCCCATGGCCTGCAACACACCAGCCTTCCCTGTTGTTCACCTTCTCCCAGAGCTTGCTCAAACTCATGTTCATTGAGTTGGTGATGCCATCCAACCATCTCGTCCTCTGTCATCCCCTTTTCCTCCTGCCTTCAATCTTTCCCAGCATCAGGGTCTTTTCTAATGAGTCGGCTCTTCGCATCAGGTGGCCGAAGTATTGGAGCTTCAGCTTCAACACTCTTTCCAATGAATATTCAAGATTGAAATCCTTTAGGATGGAATAGATAGTAACTATTTTAGGCTTTCTGGGTCACATGGTCTTTGAGGGAACTACTCAAACTCTACCACTGTAAGCACAAAAGCAATCACAGACAACAATAAATGAAGAGGCATGGCTGTGTTCCAGTAAAACTTTTATTTACAGAAACAGTGCAGGCTGGATTTGGACCACGGATTGCGGTCTGCCGAACCCTGTGTAATCCATCACACTCTTAGTCATTCCCTTCTATGAATCAAGGACTCTGAAATTCAAATCTTTCTAACTACTGAGCAATTTAAAAATACATTTGAAGATACCAAAGAGATAGATTCATTCTCCTTTGATCAGCTCAACTCCAATGACCTCGTCTATAACATACTGCAGTAGCTCCAACTATAGCTAACTCTGTCCACAGATGGTTCCTTTTCTGGAATCACGAATGTTCTTTTCAACATCCTGAATTTCCACCAATCACTCAACATAAACCTGAGTGTCCTTTTGCTGTACTTATAATGAACAACTTTTATTCTGGAATAAATCCCTCTTCCTCAGCATTGTATTCCCTTCAAACACCTCAGGCTCCTGAACAGACTCAAGAGGATCATAGCATGCGCACATACTAAGTCACTCAGTCATGTCCAGCTCTTTGTGACCCCATGGACTGCAACCCACCAGGCTCCTTTGCCCATGGAATTCTGCAGGCAAGAATACTGGAGTGGGTTTCCATTTCCTTCTCCAGGGGATCTTCCCTACCCAGGGATCGAACCTGGGTCTCCTGCATTGCAGGCAGATTCTTTACTGTCTGAGCCACCAGAGAAGCCTTAAAAAAAGGTTGTGTCCGACTCTTTGTGATCCCATGGACTATACAGTCCATGGAATTCTCCAGGCAAGAATACTGGAGTAGGTAGCCTTTTCCCTCTCCAGGGGATCTTCCCAACCCAGGGATTGAACCCAGGTCTCCTGCATTGCAGGCAGATTCTTTACCAGCTGAGCCACAAGGGAAGCCCAAGAATATCATATGAATATGCCAAAGACTCTCTCTTATAACTTAAGATTTTGTAACCCTGAATGCTCCCACAAGTCTTAACAATTTTTCTCTCACACTATCAATATCTATTCTAAGCCTCTACTATTCTACATAAGGTCTCACTCCAACATTTCCCAACACAAAACTAGGAAACGATTCAGTGGCTACATGGTGACACCTTCAACTTCTTATCTAAGGCCAACCACTTGTAATCGTACCTGCATATGAGCCCAATCGCATTCCTCTATTTCCAATGTAAATAAATTTCCTCCTCCCACTCAAAGCTAAGTCTTGCTCTTATGTTTGATCTCCCACTCTACCACCTCCTTGGGGACTTTCATTATTACCTAGTATGTTTGGTATTTGCAAGACTGTATTACTTTCCTATTTCTGTGTAACAAATTACCACAAATTTAGGGGCTTAAAACAACTCTTAGTTTATTAGCTAACAGTTTGGGAGGTCAGAAGGCCAGTCACAATCCAGAAGGTTGAATTTTCTGCTTGGGGTCTCAGAGACTGAAATCAGGATGTTCGGAGGGCCACATTCCTTTGTGGAAGCTCAAGGGAAACATTCATTTCCAAGCTCACTCAGGCTGCTGGCAGAACCCAACTTCCTGTGGTGGCAGGACTAAGATGCCTATTTCATTGCCTCTGTCATCTGGGAGCTGCTCACAGCATCTAGAAGCCATGTGCCTTCCTCGCTACATGGATTCCTCCACCTTCAAAGCCAACAAACGTGAAACTTCTCTTCTTGAACCTGAATTAGACAAAGCCACTCCCAAAAACCTTTGCAAAACAGTCCCTTCTTGACATATACACCCTACTATATATACAAGAGATTTACTAATAAGGACCTACTTATACAGCACAGGGAACTCCACTCAATACTCTGTAATGGACTATATGGGGAAAGAAACTAAAAAAGAGTTGGATACATGTATATGTATAACTGATTCACTTTGCTGTATACCTGAAACAGAACATTGTAAATCAACTCTACTCCAATAAAAATTTTTTAAAAAAACAATAGGGGGGTGGGAAATCCCTTCTTGATATATATCTCTTGCTGAAACAGCTAAGAAATAAAATCCTTAAGCTTCCTAGAAGTCAACTGGTTTGATTGTGAAAATAAAATCTGTGAGGCACATGCTTCATTTCTTGAAGGAGCCTTTAGTGTAACTGAATATTCTGACTTTTTGATCTTTCTGAAGTTTTAGCAAAAGGTTATACAGCACACCCTGGGCTTTTTATCTGTGTCACACTTTCAGAAGCAATTTCTTCACTTTAACATTCTTTGCCATATGGATAGACTCAAAATTCACTCAATCATCTAGTACTCGTTTCTGTTTAATAAGACTTTTCTCAATTTACATTTTGTTCTCATCTTTTACTATAAGTAGCAAGAAAAAACAAGGCAGTACTTTCAACATTTTGGCTGGAGATCTCCTTGGCTATAGCTATCTATCCAACTTCATCATTCAGGTTCTGCTTGCATATTCAAAGCCGGAAAAGAGAATCCCTCTCGAGTTAAATCCCTCAAATTTTAAAATCTTTTTTGCCAGGAAGAGATCAATCCCTTTTAAGGGCTCATCTGATTAGGCAGGATCCACTGAGGATAATCTTTCTTTCTTAAAGTTAACTGTGAAGACAATATAATCTAATTGCAGAAGGATCTCATTATACTCATGGGTCACATCCACAATCAAGGAGAGGGGCAGGGAATCTTGGGTGCCACATCAGAAGTCTCCCTATAGGGACTATTATGTAGCAATTTTGAAATTACTTTCTATGTCCTATAGGAGGTTGTTGTTCAGTCACTAAGTCACGTCCAACTCTTTGAGACCCCATGGACTAGCAGCACGCCAGGCTTCCCTGTCCTTCACTATCTCCCAGAGTCTGCTCAAACTCATGTCCACTGTGTCGATCGATGACGCCATCCAACCATCTCCTCTGTCGCCTCCTCCTCCTCCTGCCCTCAATCTTTCCCAGCATCAGGATCTTTTCTAATGAGTCAGCTCTTCACATCAGGTGGCCAAAGAATCAGAGCTTCAGCTTCACCATCAGTCCTTCCAATGACTATTCACAGTTGATTTCCTTTAGGACTGACTGATTTGACCTCCTTCTTGTCCAAGGGACTCTCAAAAGTCTTCCCCAGCACCATAACTCAAAAGCATCAATTCTTCAGCACTCAGCATTCATTATGGTCTAACTCTCACATCTGTACATGCCTAGGAAAAACCATAGCTTTGACTATATGGACTTTGAACAAATGAGTAAATGCTGGTGATGCTAGAGGACAAGTTTTTCACTGGAGAAGTGAAATACAAATACTCAATGGGGAAAGGCTAGGAAGCTGGATTCAAATTGGGTGTATCACAGTGAACTCATGATTTTTTTAATACTTTTTGGTTGGTTGGTTTATCCCTCCAGCCCCAACTCTGTCTTCTGAAACAGTCTAGAAGATTGACACCTCAGCAACATGGAATAACAGACTGGTTCCAAATAGGAAAAGGAGTACGTCAAGGCTGTATATTGTCACCCTACTTATTTAACTTCTATGCAGAGTACATCATGAGAAACTCTGGACTGGAAGAAACACAGCTGGAATCAAGATTGCCAGGAGAAATATCAATAACCTCAGATATGCAGATGACACCACCCTTATGGCAGAAAGTGAAGAGGAACTCAAAAGCCTCTTGATGATAGTGAAAGTGGAGAGTGAAAAAGTTGGCTTAAAGCTCAACATTCAGAAAACGAAGATCATGGCATCCGGTCCCATCACTTCATGGGAAATAGATGGGGAAACAGTGGAAACAGTGTCAGACTTTATTTTTGGGGGCTCCAAAATCACTGCAGATGGTGACTGCAGTCATGAAATTAAAAGACGCGTACTCCTTGGAAGGAAAGTTATGACCAACCTTAACAGCATATTCAAAAGCAGAGACATTACTTTGCCAACAAAGGTTCGTCTATCCAAGGCTATGGTTTTCCCAGTGGTCGTGAATGGATGTGAGAGTTGGACTGTGAAGAAGGCTGAGCGCCGAAGAATTGATGTTTTTGAACTGTGGTGTTGGAGAAGACTCTTGAGAGTCCCTTGGACTGCAAGGAGATCCAACCAGTCCATTCTGAAGGAGATCAGCCCTGGGATTTCTTTGGAAGGAATGATGCTAAAGCTGAAACTCCAGTACTTTGGCCACCTCATGCAAAGAGTTGACTCATTGGAAAAGACTCTGATGCTGGGAGGGATTGGGGGCAGGAGGAGAAGGGGACGACAGAGGATGAGATGGCTGGATGGCATCACTGACTCGATGGACGTGAGTCTGGGTAATCTCTGGGAGTTGGTGATGGACAGGGAGGCCTGGCGTGCTGCGATTCATGGGGTTGCAAAGAGTCGGACACAACTGAGTGACTGAACTGAACTGAACAATGAACATAAGCAGTGCCCTAGATCTTGATTTGTAAATAGAATTTTCAGTTCAAGAGAGCCATGGAATGCTAGAAAAATCGTAACAGAATAGTACAAGGTGAGCCAGGAACATTTTGTTGTGCCAGAACGTAAGAAAGTACCCCCGAAATGATGGGGATATGTCAAAAGGATAGAAACCAGTGTTATGGAGTTTCTATTAGAGAAAAAGCTCTGTAAATATTCAGAATTTGGAAAGAAACACAATGTATTTTAAATGAATTCATTTTTTAGAGTTATACTTGCAGTTAAAACCACCAGTTACAACTGCTTGAGGAAATAAAAATATACCTAAAATTCACAAGTTTATAATATTTTACTCCTAAGAAACAATATTTACCATTAAAAAGACATGACTAAAATATTTCATTTCCAAATAATAAGGGCAATTTTTTGGAGAGGTTTTATATCAGAATAACTACATGTACTATTCAAACATAAACAGAGCATTTGAAAGTACCTTTTCTCCAAAATTCCTTATAAAACTTCTAATCTCCATAATTAAAGTACAATCGTAGAGAAATGGCCCAGTAAAATGTCCAAGTGTTATAGGGTCCCCTGAGCCTGTCCTCTCCCACTTTAGCCAAGTAATTATGAAATAAATGGCACAGAACCGTTTTAAATGGCTGAAGGTAAAGTATGGGTCTACGAGTTTAAAAGAATAGAGAAAAACATTCTCTGGGACTTCCCTGGTGGTCCAGTGGTTAAGACTCTGCACTTCCTCTGCAGAGGCCTGGGTTCAATCCCTAGTCAGAGAAGTAATATCCCACATGCTGTGGGGGGCCAAGAAAAAAGAAAAGAAAAACACTCTCCGACTGAAAGTAATATACTAAAATTCTGGTTTAGAATAAATGAGTTTAGATGACAATATATCTACAGTTTTTAAGGTATGCTTTTGAATGGTTTAAGGGTTGATTCTTGTTTATTCTTGTCCTACCTTCCTAGTGATTTAAACCTGAAGAAATAATGTCCCATTTTCTCAGATAATATAAGCAATAAATCCCATGAACTCGAGATCAGTGATCTTCATATTTTAAAGAAACAACAGAACCTGATTTTCAAAGAATATCTTATAAAGAGCTTCAATACAGAAAACAGACAAAACTGGAATCTCTCTGGCTGAAGGAGGCCCCCTGCCCCTCACTCCCACTCTGAGGCCTCACATTCCACTCAACTAGATCCAAACAATACCTTATGTAAAGGTTCTCGTGTGATCAGAAAAAAATGTTTCTCAGATGCATAAAGGAAAAAAGGTAAACAAAAACTGAAATCTTAATTGTGATTATATTTGGGTTATAAAATTATGAGTAATTTTTCCTTTTCAAATTTGTAACAGTCAATAAAAATTACTGTTAAAAACTCCATAAACTAGTTTTTAAAGGTATAAATATAAATATTCTCCCTGTAATGTAGTATGTAACATAAATATATATATATACACATATATATATATACACACATACACCACTAGAAGTATACCCCCCAAAAAATACATACATTCACATAAAGATATAAAGAGATAAAAATCTAACAATATAACAATTTAATAACATAATTAGAAAGGTCTGTTTATATTTGAAGTACATAATATTTTATCATAACAGATCAGATATATTTAATAGTTTCTTTTAATGCTCTATTGGTTGAACTTTCCAGTAAAGCCACAAGTTATTAATTACTCTTCGAATCAGAAAAAAGTTTTAAAAGTTAAGAAAAAGTGTCCCATGAAATCTGCTCCCTTCAAATAATAATACTTGCATTTCTAAAACCCATCACTCAAGTCAAGGAGTACAATTAAGCTAAAAATAGTATTTCCTAAATAAATAGTCAATTATATTTGCTTCTGAGAAATGGAGAGAGTAAGTATTAACCATGATTTTGAAATCAAAATAGAGATAACATTAGACAAGATTGGGAGAGTTACAGTATTAAGTTATAATATATAGTTGTTTTTCACATATTGGTAATTAACTTAATAGTTTAATTTCCTATATATCTACATAGATTTATCCACCTTCACTCTACTTTCTGAATAATCTTACTATATGTACTATGTGTATATATATATATATATACACTTTTATATATATATACACTTTTATATATATATACATGTGTGTATATGTGTGTGTGTGTGTGTGTGTGTGTGTGTGTATATACATATATATGTTCAGTCACTAAGTCATGCCTGACTCTTTTGACCCCATGGACTATATGTAGCTCACCAGCTTTCAGTCCATGGGATTTTTTAGGCAACAATACTGGACTTGGTTGCCATTTCCTTCTTCAAGGGATCTTCTTGACCCAGGAGTAGAACCCACATTTCTTGCTTTGCAGGCAGATTCTTTACCACTGAGCCACCTACGTGTGTGCCTGTGTGCTAAGTCTCTCAGTCGTGTCCGACTCTGTGAGACTATGGACTGTAGCCCTCCAGGCTCCTCTGTCCCTGGGATATTCCATGCAAGAATACTAGAGTGGGGTTGCCATGTCCTTCTCCAGGGGATCTTCCCAATCTAGGGATTGAATCTGTGTCTCCTGCGACTCCTGAGCTGCAGGTGGATTATTTTCCACTGAGCCACAAAATAAGCCCACATGCGTGTGCGTGCATGAGTGTGAAACTGAAACCGCAGAAATAGCCAGATACAGAACCACCAGATCCCTTTCTTCTTGAAACTTTCTTGGCTAAAACCTAAATCGATAAAGTCTTAGTTTTTATAATGTAAGAAGCCCTGAACAGCTGAAATCATTAGTAAGAGCTTACAAACTAGCAAAAAAAAATCTTTTCCTCACATTTTTAAAGAAAAATTGTCTGTGGTAACCATAAACTAAAAAAGAATAAGTTAAATAAGAGTTTTTAAAGCTTACATTTCTACAAACTCACTGTTTAAATAAAGTTTGGGATTCCAAAAAAGCTTCAAATCAAACAGATAAAAACAGAACGATTTGCGTGTAAGACAGAGAGGCTGATCTGGAGCACCGTCTGCTTTATTTCCTTATCACCATCACCCTAAAAAAAACATCTTTGGTAGAATCTTTAGGGAGGTGATTTTAAGATGAGTGGAGAGAAACTCTAGTGGAATACATGAAGGGAAAAAAAACCACTATTCAAGCCATCATTTCAATACAATTGCATACAGTGTTATGTTTAAGTTATATCTGAATGCTGTTTGAACCATCTAACACACACTGGACACACTCAATGAACAGCCAATAAACAAAAGGAAAGGCATGAGACTGCAACCCTCAGTAGGACTGAGAGGTATTTCAGTAGACTTCAGCAGAGGGCAGTTTGAAATACACTATATTAATTTATAGCAGAAATTATGGCAGCAACAATAAGCTGCGAGTAAATGTGCATGGAATTAATTAAATTCACTAAAATATTCTGGGTCATACTTACTTTGGTATTGGCCATATCCACAATATACTGGTCTCCTTTTATACATTCCATTACTTCAAAACCATCTCTGTCAATCACTTTGGCCTGAGAGCTTCCAGATACGACAAGTATCATGTCTCCCGTGTTACTGTACTGTAATGACTTGATCTGATGGCTATGCAAAAAAAAAAAAAAAATTCTGGTAAGACACAGAGTATGTTTATACGTTCATTCATTAAGCACTGTCAGAAAAAAAAAAGTCATTCAACTATACAAATTGACAATTTATAAAATCAGGAGCATCAACCTCAAAAGGGCCCTCAACACCAGTGGCTATCCTATTAAGCTCTCCTCCCACTCTCCACAGCAATCTATTAAAAACGGCTCTACTCACTTTAAATCTTCAACCCAAACAACTCCCCTCTCCAGTTCTTGATTCTTCCTGATTTGTTCCAGAAGAAACATATAAGGACTGCCTGGTGTGCTCTCGTTACTGTTATAAATGTATTTGCTTCTGAACTCTTCTCTTGCTTCTTCTCTTTGATTACAATGATGAAAATGAACCTCTTCCTGCCCGAGGCATATCTACTACCTATATTCTGGATCCCACCCCTTCCAGTCTCCTCGGGAACCTATGACTAACCTCTCTCTCCTCCCCTTCTCAGCTAAGCTATCTAAACAAGTTTTCATCTCCTCCCTTATTTCTCTAGCACCCAGGTGGCACTAGTGGTAAAGAATCTGGCCTGCCAATCCAGGAGATACAAGAGACGTGAGTTCAATCCCTGGGTCAGGAAGATCCCCTGGAGAAGGGAATGGTAACCCACTCCAGTATTCTTGCCTGGAAAATTCCAAGGCCAGAGAAGCCTGGCAGGCTACAGTCCATGAGTCACAAAGAGTCGGACACAACTGAGCATACACATACACACACACATACACACACAAAGAGTATCCTTTTCACCCTCACCACCCCACTGAAAGTGATCCTGCCATTGTGGCTACAGTGGATGCTGTGGTGACCACCCACATCAATCCTTTCAGGACTGAAGTACTCATTCCCCAGCTTCCAGGATTTGGCCTGCTGGTGGCTTACAACTGAAGTCTCAGGAATTTTTCTGAGTTGCAGAGAACTCCCTCATCCAAGGTTATGTTACTATCCCAAAGCAGCCCACATTTAAGGACTGGTCAATGTACGGTAAAATGGCCCAGCCCTCTGGTTCAACTGGGAATACCCCAGAAGGGTTATTTCAGCTTCAGATCTCTCTGTGGAAATCAGCTGAGGTTGCTGTTGTAACCACCTGGCAATTCAGTTCCTCCATCTTCCTAATGCTGTTTTCCTCACAACTTCTCTCACAGAGGCTGATTCCAGAAGCACTCTTCAACAAACCTCCTACATGCAAATCCTGAAGCTTCAAAGTGTGTCTTGGGAGAATCAAACCTGAGAGGGTTGATATCAAAAGTAGACCTATGGAGCTATTCCAAAAGAAGACTTTAGAGTGATGTCGATCATGGACTGGTTAGCAATGAGGACCCCTTCTCTGGTGGTACCTAGTCCCTGAGGGGCTGTAGCAGTGCAACTGCATTGCTAAAACTGTTGGTGAGAGGGAAGGCACTGGCTGGTGCAATATTTCAGGCATATGAGAGTACAGGAAAAGAATTAATTGAAAGGACTATGGAACTAGGCAGCTATTGCTAGGAGCAGTAAATACAATGGAAAAAGTAAACGAAAGGCTGAGGATGGTCATCACCAACTAAAGACTATAGTGGGGAAGCTGGAGGGTCTATCTGGCAGCATATAAAGACAGGGTTATTGCTCTCTCAGGTAAGTGCTGTGCAGTCACTGATCCTGCAAAGCAGGTGTTTCTACCTCTACTAGGAAGGAAGACCAAAAGCACTGGACATTCACATGTAAATCAACAGCAGCATACATTTACATGCTTGAACCAGAGCTATGTTAATTTTCTAGTCCTCTGTCTTAATATAGTCCCAAGGGACCTGGATGACCTGGACAATACAAAGAAATTCATGCTGGTCCCAGATCTCCATGATAGCATGTTAACTGTATCGGATGAGTAAAATGTATCAACTACGTTGGTTAGACAAGCTCTCCAGGAGATGAGAGGTAAAAGGTAGAAAAGATCAGGAGACAGTGAAAAGAAGATATGCGGATGATCCATGTAGACAGACAAACAAAAGTAGAAATCAAAAATGAAGCTTTTTGTATCACATGTTAATCCCAGAACGCATCAAACTTAAAAGAGGCAATGAACAACCATGCAGACAACGTGAGTTGGCCAGTTCAATTAGCTAGCTTTTGTCATCATCCACTCTACTCTGAATACAGTAGGCTCATAAGTGAACTGGTGGTGGTGGTGGAAGGGATGCAAGTCATGCACGGGAAGGACAACAGCTCTCGAAGTTAACCTAACTACTGCTGAAGGGCCAACCTGCCAGCAACAGGATTATGGTAAGTCCCTGCCCAAAATCAATACTAGGCTAATTGACATGGAAAATATGAAAAATTACAATAAGTGTACAGGGAAAAACAGTGGGGAAGGCAGAGTAGGTACCAAGGGAGCAAGAATAAATGTTTTAAATCGAGTGGTCAGGAAGTAAATGACTGAAGTGTCTATCAGGTAACTGAGGGAGTAAGTTACGTAGATATTATCAGGAAATTACTAGAAAGGATCTGCAGCAAAAGAATACTTGGAATATTGCCAATGTGGCTGTAACAAAGAGAGCAAAAAAACCGAAGTTGGAGACAAGGTCAGAAGGCAGCAAGTAGGCTGGTGCAGAGAGCCATGTAAGCCACCAAAAGGACCTTGGTTTCACTCTCTTTGGAAGAAATGAGAGGAAATCCAGCAGAGCATTTTGAGGTGAGAAATGACACAATCTGACCTACACTGTACAGAACCACTTTTTTGTGCCTGGACCATTTCATAGTCTGAGGTCTATGGGGCCCTTCTTGGCACGTTTTTTAAACACATTTAAAAAAATACACCACACACACCATGGAAATGGGGAGGGAGGAGGGAGGAGGGTTCAGGATGGGGAACACATGTATACCTGTGGCGGATTCATTTTGATATTTGGCAAAACTAATACAATTATGTAAAGTTTAAAAATAAAATTAAATTTAAAAAAAAAGAAGTTAAATAAGCAGGGTGATAATATACAAAAAATAAATAAATAAATAAATAAATAAATACACCACACACACCATGGAAATCATTTTTAAAGAACTATAAAAATATTTTTTTTAATTTGTGACATAATATGTGAGCTTCTAGACTAATGTATCAAGTAACTATGCCTAAAGGCAGGTCTAATAACTACTGTAATTTCAAAGCAGTGATGAGCATAAAAGTGAAAGTGAAATGTTAGTCGCTCAGTCATGTCCAACTCTTTGCAACCCCATGGACTATAGCCCCTGTCCGTGGAAATCTCCAGGCAAGGATACTGGAGTGGGTAGCTGTTCCCTTCTCCAGGGGATCTTCCCCACCCAGGGATCGAAACCGAGTCTCCTGCACTGCAGGCAGATTCTTCACCATCTGAGCAACCAAGGAGGCATCTATAACAATGGTAATGTGTTATGAAAATATCTGAAATCTGCAGGTATACCTGTGACTTTGCTGTCTACTTTCACAATTAAAGGAAGTGCTAAATTTTAGCTAGAGGTTAATGAGAGGAAAGAAATTATTATTTAGGTTCACAGAAATTGGGAGAACCAGATACTGAATGCCTAGGCCAAGCCACAGAATTTTAAATAACTATTATTAATAACAGGGTGACAATATACAGCCTTGACGAACTCCTTTTCCTATTTGGAACTAGTCTGTTGTTCCACGTTCAGTTCTAACTGTTGCTTCCTGACCTGCATACAAATTTCTCAAGAGGCAGATCAGGTGTTCTGGTATTCCCATCTCTTTGAGAATTTTCCACAGTTTATTGTGATCCACAGAGTCAAAGGCTTTGGCATAGTCAATACAGCAGAAATAGATGTTGTTCTGGAACTCTCTTGCTTTTTCCATGATCCAGCGGATGTTGGCAATTTGATCTCTGGTTCCTCTGCCTTTTCTAAAACCAGCTTGAACATCAGGAAGTTCACGGTTCACATATTGCTGAAGCCTGGCTTGGAGAATTTTGAGCATTACTTTACTAGCGTGTGAGATGAGTGCAATTGTGCAGTAGTTTGAGCACTCTTTGGCATTGCCTTTCTTTGGGATTGGAATGAAAACTGATGTTTTCCAGTGCTGTGGCCACTGCTGAGTTTTCCAAATTTGCTGGCATATTGAGTGCAGCACTTTCACAGCATCATCTTTCAGGATTTGGAATAGCTCAACTGGAATTCCATCACCTCCACTAGCTTTGTTCGTAGTGATGCTTTCTAAGGCCCACTTGACTTCACATTCCAGGATGTCTGGCTCTAGGTCAGTGATCACACCATCGTGATTATCTGGGTCGTGAAGATCTTTTTTGTACAGTTCTTCTGTGTATTCTTGCCATCTCTTAATATCTTCTGCTTCTGTTAGGTCCATACCATTTCTGTCCTTTACTGAGCTCATCTTTGCATGAAATGTTCCTTTGGTGTCTCTGATTTTCTTGAAAAGATCCCTAGTCTTTCCCATTCTGTTGTTTTCCTCTATTTCTTTGCACTGATCGCTGAAGAAGGCTTTCTTTAACTTATATGCAGAGTACATCATGAGAAACGCTGGACTGGAAGAAACACAAACTGGAATCAAGATTGCCGGGAGAAATATCAATAACCTCAGATATGCAGATGACACCACTCTTATGGCAGAAAGTGAAGAGGAACTCAAAAGCCTCTTGATGAAAGTGAAAGTGGAGAGTGAAAAAGTTGGCTTAAAGCTCAACATTCAGAAAACAAAGATCATGGCATCTGGTCCCACCACTTCCTGGGAAATAGATGGGGAAATAGTGGAAACAGTGTCAGACTTTATTTTTCTGGGCTCCAAAATCACTACAGATGGTGACTGCAGCCATGAAATTAAAAGACGCTTACTCCTTGGAAGGAAAGTTATGACCAACCTAGATAGCATATTCAAAAGCAGAGACATTACTTCACCAACAAAGGTCCGTCTAGTCAAGGCTATGGTTTTTCCTGTGGTCATGTATGGATGTGAGAGTTGGATTGTGAAGAAGGCTGAGCGCCGAAGAATTGATGTTTTTGAACTGTGGTGTTGGAGAAGACTCTTGAGAGTCCCTTGGACTGCAAGGAGATTCAACCAGTCCATCCTGAAGGAGATCAGCCCTGGGATTTCTTTGGAAGGAATGATACTAAAGCTGAAACTCCAGTACTTTGGCCACCTGATGCGAAGAGCTGACTCATTGGAAAAGACTCTGATGCTGGGAGGGATTGGGGGCTGGAGGAGAAGGGGACAACAGAGGATGAGATGGCTGGAGGGCATCACTGACTCAATGGACATGAATCTGAGTGAACTCCGGGAGTTGGTGATGGACAGGGAGGCCTGGCGTGCTGCGATTCATGGGGTCGCAGAGTCGGACACAACTGAGCAACTGATCTGATCTGATCTGATTATTAATAAATTAAATGACAAGGTAAAATTTTATAATTGTTGTGTTATTTAGTTGCTAAGTTATGTAACCCCATGGACTCAACATAAACCATGAGGTCTTTTGTGACCCCATGGACTATAGCCTGCCAGGTTCCCCTGTCCATGCAATTTCCCAGATGAGAATACTGGAGAGGGTTGCCATTTCCTTCTCCTGGGGATTTTTCCAACCCAGGGATCGAACTTGCATCTTCTGCATTGGCAGGTGGTTTCTTTACTACTGAGCCATCAGGGAAGCCTAGTAGAAAGAATTCTCAAAGAATTCTGGAGTATACACACACACACACACACACACACACACACGCACAGTACTCAACCATAAAAAAGAATAAAATTTTGCCATTTGCAACAACATGAAGAGACCAAGAGGGTACTATGCTTACTGACATAAGTCAGACAGAGAAAGACAAATATTATATGTTATCACTTGTATTTGGAATCTAAAAATAAAACAAATAAATATAATGCAACAGACTAAGAGATATAAAGAACAAACTCATGGTTACCAGTGGGAAGAGGGATGAGGAGACAGGCAAGATAGGGGCAGAGGATAAAGAGATACAAACTACTGTCTATAAAATAAATAAGATATGAGGATATATGTACTACATATATATTGCACAGCACAGGGAAGAGTACCAATACTTTATAACAACTTTAAACGGTATATAATCTATAAAAATATTGAATCACTATCTAATAAAACTGAAACTAATATTATAAATCAACTATATTTTAATTTTAAAAAACAGGTAGAGAATCAAATTAATAATCAAAGTCCAAAATATAAAATTTCTCTATCAAAGATAAAAATGATCACCTTTTCTTTAAAGCTGTATTCAGCTATAGTGTCCTCTATGAATGTAATTCTGTTGTCAGAAAATTAATTAAATTCCTTGATTTATCCTAACAGGCCAAACTCAAAATAAAATCAGCTTCAACAGTAAAACAATTTTAACAAAACGTTAGGTCATTTAGTCCAATTTACTTTCTAAGTCTATAATTTTAAGGCTGTGAAATAGGTATTTCATTTAAAAAAACTATTAACTTGTGATAACTATGTCTTCTAAAAATAGAATATACACAAAAAGTTAGAATTCCTGTATGTCTAGTTAGGCCTGAGTAAGGTTATTCCTCCTGGTTGGTTACCAAATCCAAATCAGATATTTACCAATGAAACTGCTTTTAGCCACAGCCACCACTAACTAGAAACTGCTGCTCAAAATTTATGCTGTTTCACATAAAATCATGAAATGCTAGCTGAGAGTTTCTGAAATATTTATTCTGCAAAAAGTCATTCTTAATGTACAAATTCAGAGTACTGATTCCAATGGCAAAGATAATTCAAACAAAGATGTGAGTGAGCTCTGAGGTTATATATGTGACAATGTCAGGAATTTCACCACAATCCCCAAGATCAGTGTATCAAAGCAGATGAGAAATTGAAGTACCCAAACCAGATGCTCATGATAAAGGGACCTACAAAAGCGAAGGTGAAGCTACTCCCAGGGTCCCTCCTTCCTATAAAAGAAAAGTCTCGCTGGCCTCATGACATCCTTTCTGAAATACTGGGAAAAAATGAGGTTCTCAGCAAAATTCTGACCAGAGTCCCAAATTCAAATTAAGTCCGTAAGTAGGCATCAATAGTAATAAAATATAAGGTCACTTGTTTGACCAAATGTGCCAGTCGTTCATTTACTCCCTCAACTCCAAATTCACCCTTCACTGCTTGCTCTGCAAAAATGGATTTGGGCCCTTTAAATATTTTCCCTATGCCAGTTGGCATGATGCTAAGTCTTGTCCTTAGAGAGTGCCGGAAAGGCATTGCAGGAGAAAGGGATTTTCCTCCCTGGAGCTTGTCTATTCCTCTTGGTGGGTTCCTAAATCACACATGGCTTCTCCAGTCTCCAACCCCTGCCACTGATGCAGTTGCTCCAAGACCAGGCTTGTGAAGTGCACAGCAATCAGTAGACAGTAGCACCCAGTAGATTCCCCAGTACTTCCCTCAGACAGTTTTATATCAGAGTGATCAGGTGAACTGAGTTTCTGGCAAGTACTCCTGTCACAGAAACTTCTTTATCATTTAGTAAGCCACAACCTTGCCCTCTCAAATAAGATCTAAATCTCAATCCTGGAAGCCTCTTCCTTAAACATCCTATGAGTAAGGCTGCTTCTCTTATTTGCTATTCCTATATTCTCCAGAGTTCACTTTACTTTTTAGTAGCCAATCCCTCATTACACCAATCCCATGATACAGTTAGTATTTCTTTATAGTACGCTTTCCCTGTTCAAATTACTGTGATTTCTCTCTCTTAATCAGCCTCTGACTTACCAAAATCTGAAGTGATTAATCAGGAACTGAGAAAGCTATAGGCCATTTAGTCCAATTTTTTAAAATATATGAACAAACAGATCAGAATTTTGATGATTAGTGAGCCGAGACTGCTAAACCAAAGTCTATAAAGAGAATAGAATGAACCAATTAGATCACAGGGTGTTATCTTTCTTAACAGGATTCTCATTTGGAGAAAGTAAATTTTCTTCAAGAACCATGAAAGATCAAGTACTTTAAGCAAAAACTTTGCTTTTTTCTGGTGAACGATTTTTGTTTCCAAAGGGAAATGAAAATCTTAAGAATACAGCAAAATTTAAGAAGACAGGGTAGTGGAAACAGTTCAGTGGCTCCATTTTCTCTGGCTATCAACTCTACCAAATTGCTCTATTCACATTTGGAGGGAAATACAAAATCCTACCAATTCCACACTGATATTCATCTTAGTTTCACAGGAAAGCCTAACATTTTCCCTCTGTCTCATCTTATGTGCTCTCTTTGCCAACACTGAAATGAAATGTTCAGCATCAAGCTCACCATTCCTGGCCCACTTTGCTCTTAATTCTGCTAGCCACAGAGTTAAAAGGACAGGATTAAGAGTCATTAGACACAGTACTAAGGAGAATTAAAGGGCTTGTTCAAGGGGCGTAACATCTGCTCCTCAAATTCCTGCCTAAACAACTAAGATTCCGATCAAAGAGAAGACAGGGAAAGGCAATCTGACAGTAAACTGGAGTCATGAGGAAGTGAATGTTCTCTCAGGGAGTAACTCTGACACCAGAGGAAGGCTTAGTGACATTGCACAATTCTTTCTGTGAAGTTATTCATGGGGCAAGTGGGAATATACGAGTATAAGTGGAGGGGAGTGGGGAGGTGAAGATTGAGGATCCTTTTAAGTAGTTTTTGCTCTGCTAGCAAAACAAGCTGGGACATGCAAGACAGATAAACACAGCTGTTTGGGGCTGTCACTTGGGGCTCAGGAGCCAAGGTGTCCTGATATAGTGAAAAGCGCACTGGAATGTGAGTCAGGAGGCCAGCAATCCAAGTCCTCACTCTGTTGCTAACTAGCGGTGTGACGATGAGCAAGCCCTTTGGCTTTGCAAGACTCAGTCTCCCCATTTCTTTCCAAATTAGTAGATGGAACTAGATGACAGCGCTATGCAGAGAAGCTCCAGAGATAGCATTCACGTACGGGCTTTATACCGCTGCGGAGTCCTGGTTTCCTCCACTGAAAAACCTTGAGAAGTAACACTTACAGGATTGAGATGAAGATTAAAAATAAGACACATTTATGTGCTGCAAGCACAGTATATGAAATAAGTAGTTGCTATTTTTACTACTTCTTTACTTCCAAGGGCTCTTTAAGATTATTTGAGGGGTATAAAATCTTGATAGCCAACCGTAATGAATACATTTGAATCAAATACATGGAATATTTCAAATTCATTACAAAACAAGTTAGTATAAGTTTAGCACGTGTTTTAATTACTATTAACCAAAGTGTTCAAGAGAAATATCCTTACATCTTTTTTCATTTTTTGCACCCACTCACAAAACTCAAGCGCAATGCCAAATATAACTACTACTATATTCCTGAAAATGTAAGGCAATAATAGAGAGAATGTAGTTTCAGATTGGCATGCCATCTTCCTACAGAATTTGATGAAATTGTCTGTTCCTTCCAGGTATGTAAAATATATTATCTAGCACTTGGAACAGGACAAGAAAGTGAGAAACACGAGACAGACTATCAAAGGTTTCTGTATGAGAATATCAAAAAACACTGATTTATTCCATGCTGAAATAAATCTCCAGCTACTTCAACATTTTAGCTTTTATACTTAAGAAGAGATTTCCAATGCAAAATTAATTAGGAATATATCACCTATTGGCTTAATATACTAAATGTTAGGAAGCCAGTAGTAACTTTATAAAATAATATATCTGTCAAACAAAACTAAGGCCACAGAAAACTTCTATCCAGGAATAAACACTAAAGCTAATCAATAACTCTCCCATTAAAATGCATATTCTTACTTATACATGTGATAAAATTACTCTGTCACTCAAGTGCAGATTATAAGTTTCATGATTTTATATGATTTCACAAGCAAGCTCCATGGTAAAAGACAACGAACCTAAATATTTAAACAGTACATTTTCGTATCTTCTGAGGATTACAGAAATACAATCAAGAACAGCCAACCAATGAGAATGATTAGCAAAAACTAAGTCCTTGCTCTAATTATTCCTAACAGCTTTCTTTATGATATGTTAAGAAAAATTCAAGTCTTAATTCTAATAGCAGAACAACAGGAGCTCAGCATTTAACAAAGAATAAAAGGTGTTGAGGGAGCAACAATGGGAGAGCCCTAGTTCAGGCAGCCTCTCTAGAATTGCACCATTTTGGTGGAACCTAAGCATACAAAGAAACTAACCATGTTTGTGAGTAGGGAGCAAGTAGGAAATGGCAACCCACTCCAGTGTTCTTGCCTGGAGAATGCCAGGGACGGGGGAGCCTGGTGGGCTGCTATCTATGGGGTCACACAGAGTCGGACACGACTGAAGTGACTTAGCAGCAGCAAGCCATAGAGAGAGCATTCTAAGCAGGAAATAAGTCTTGTGTAAAATCCCTCAGCCATTTTGTTGAAGCAAACTGAAAAAAGAGAAGTGGGCAGGGGCCAGATCACATAGGATTTTACAAATCACGGCAAAGCATTCATAAGTTTCAGTAAAAATGCGTCAGGACTGTATTAAGCAGTTTGGCAGGTATAGTGGGGAAAAGAGACTGCTGCAGTGCTCTAAGTGAGATTTAAGCAAGGAAGATGTTTGAGTTGAACCCTGAAGGAGGAATCTGGAAGAAACTGGAGAGGCAGGAAGCACATGGAGTATAGGTAAGGATGAAGAAAGGACCAAGTACAGGGGAAGGAAGGGAGAAAGTGGGGACAATGAACTAACTGCAATAAAACTTCATGCTGTGAAGTCAGACAGAAAGATAATGACAACTATAAAGCCCTTTGAAGTTTAGGAGAAGAATAAAAACATAAGACTAGAAATTAAGGATTTTTGAAAGATCACCCAAGAATGTTAAAATGTCAGTGTAGGGGAGAACCTGAAGACCGAGCAAAAGAATATAAAGACAGGGTCCTTGGGACTTCCCTGGTGGTCCAGCGGCTAAGACTCCATGCTCCCCATGCAGGGGGCCAGGGTTCCGACCCTGGTCCAGAAACTGGATCCAACAAACCACAGTAAAAGATCTTGCATGCTGCAAATAAAAATTCTACATGCCACAAGTCAAAAAAAAAAAAAAAGATGTGCTGCATCACACAAGGAAGATTGAAGATCCCTCATGGGGCAACTAAGCCCCGGAACAGCTAAATACATCACTAAATACTAAAAAAAAAAAAAAGGAAGGTCCTCCTTAGAACTACAGAAGATTTGTACAAATAATAGCTGCCAAGTTACACATTAGATTCCCCTAGTCCAAATATCAAAAGAAATAACCTCAAAAAACATAACAATAGGTAGAAATACCAGAATTAGAAACTGAAAGACCTGAAAGATACAAACTACCCAGAAATTTTTACAGAAAAGGACTAGAGTGATTAGAAAAATACCTCCCCCAAAGAGTACAACAGCCTTATATGAAAATATCCCACAAATCAAGAATTCATAGGGAAATACATTCTCAAAGTACAAAGGCTGCCCTTATGAAAACAGTTATCATATTAGGCCGCTAGCAGCTAAAAAGGATGCTCAAGAGATGACACAGGGCTTGACAAAACAAAGATGGACCAACTAGTCAGAACTCTAACAAAATAGCTTCCCGGAAAACAGAATATGCAACACGTGAAGTGGAAACTTCCTTGAGAGGATTACTCCCCAAGCCCCTTGAAACTCCCTCGGACCATAGGTTTGTTCCACTAGCTACAAGCTATTCTTTAAGGAAGTGAGGAGACTCAAGAAGAATCTATTCGCAGCCTCTCTGTCACCAGGCAAGGGGAGTAAAATAACAAGGAAGAGATTCTAGACACGAGATCGCAAACTTTCACTGTCAAGGGTCAGACTGAAAATATGTTAAGCTCTGCAGGCCATATACAATCTTTGTCACGTATTCTTTCTCGCTGAATTCTGTTTTCCAATCTTTTAACAGTGTATAATTTTTAGTTCAAGTCCCCCCCCCAACCAAAAAAAAAAAGGCCAAAACCAACTCTTGTGTTTAGTCTCTGAGTCGTGTTTAACTCTTTGCAACTCCATGAAGTATAGCCCACCAGGGTCCTCCATGGAATTCTCCAGGCAACAATACTAGAGTGGGTAGCCATTCCTTTCTCCAGGAGATCTTCCTGACCTGGGGATCCAATCTGGTCTCCTGCATTGCAGGCAAATTCTTTACTGTCTGAGCCACCAGGGAAGCCTGTGTGTGTGCTGTGCTGTTGCTTCAGTCGTGTCCGACTCTTTTGAGACCTTTATGGACTGAAGCCCACCAGGCTCCTCTGTCCATGGGATTCCCCAGGCAAGAATACTGGAGTGGGTTGCCATTTCCTTCTCCAAGGGATCTTCCCCACCCAGGGATGAAACCCGTGTTGCTTATGTCTCGTGCATTGGCAGGCGGGTTCTTTACTACTAGTGCCACCTGGGAAACCACCTATACACCAGTCTATACCAAAAAAAAAAAAAAAAAAAAAAAAACGAAAACAAACCAGCCAGGAACTAGATTTGGCCCTTCAATCAAATTTGGCAGGCAGATTTGCCTGCCAATACCGGAGACTTAACAGATATGGGTTCAATTCCTGGGTCAGGAAGATCCCCTGGAGGAGGGCATGGCACCCACTCCAAGATTCTTGACTGGAGAATCCCATGGACAGAGGAATCTGGCAGGCTACAGTCCACAGGGTCACAAAGAGTCAGACATGACTGAAGCAACTTCTCATGACCACAGTTTGCTAACAGCTGTTGTATAGAATGAAAGACAAAGAACATACCTACAAATAAAAATTTTTATGGAAAATGAGCACATATTCAGACTGTCATTGCTTCATTGTAAAAATAAAATTCAAGAAAGCATATCTGTGGCTATTGTATACAATGCTGCAATAAATAAACTTGTCCCTGTGCTCCCCTAATGGCTGAGTGGGTAAAAAATCTGCCTGCAATACAGGAGACACAGGAGATGGGGGTTCAATCCCTGGGTCAGGAAGATCCTCTGGAGGAGGAAATGGCAACCCACTCCTGTATTCTTGCCTGGAGAATCCCTAGCAGGCTACCATCCATGGGGTCACAAAGAGTCAGACATGACTGAGCGCCTAAGCAGGGACAGGGTTCCTTGGTCATTTCCATGTGTGGATATATCTGTCAGAGAAGCTCCTTAAATTGAGTCCTGGGTCAAAGAGTATGTATCCATGTTTATAATTCGGAAGATAACACCAAATTGCCCTCAATAGAATGGAACTAATTTACACTCCAGGCAACAATGCCTGAAAGCGCTTATTTATCCAGATCTTATCAACACAGTTTACATTTTACATCTTGACAGATATTATCAAATTGTTCTTTAGAAAAACAGCTTAATAACTGATATCCCACCCTTTCTTTCTCCCCAAATTTGTCTTCTTGCTACATAGGATAATAGAGATCTGTTTCATCTTTGCCCATCTTACAGGGCAAAGATGAAACAGGGGATGGGCAAAGATGAAAATTTTTCATTTTTTTTCTTCAATTGTTAGTGAAGTTGAGTATAATGTTTATTGGTCAGTTGCATTTCTTCTGAGGTTATCTGTTGTTTTCTTTGAAAATTTTAATTTTCAAATATTTCTCTATATTGATTTGTAGAAACTCATGTATTATGTATAGCTAGCAGTCCACTGCTTTCAAAATGTATGTCAACTTTTTATGAGCTTATAATTTGTCATTTAATTTTGCCTATGTTAGCTTTTGTTTTCTAAAGTATAACATACCTTTTTAATTATAAAAGCAATTCATGCTGTTTTGCCATATTAGAGAAAGCAGAAGTTCTTCATTACTCCTATGTAATTTTATGTCCATTTCGAAGAAGGAATCTCTTAAACTTTCCTTTGTAACAGAAAGACAGAAATATATAAGCTATATATTACAAAAATCAGATTTGTTTGAATACTATTTTTCACTTAATAAATATTTGTGGAAATCTTCCTATCTAAAAAAGTTACAAGAAAATATGGTTTATACTAACAAAGGCAGAAAATAGGCAAGGACAGATATTTAAAAGCAAATTAAAGCACAGATATTTAAAAGCAAATTAAAGCAGTTCTTCAAAAGACACTATCCTGAAAATGAAAAGCAAGATGCAGACTGAGAGGAAATATTTGTGATAAACATATCTTATAAAGAACTTTATCAACCAATCCAAGAAAAGCAACTGAATTTAGAAATGGACAAAAGATTTGGACACTTCACCAAAGAAAATAACACAAATAAGAACATAAAAGGATGCTCAACCAGTCATCAGGAAAGTTTAAGTTAAAACCCAACTATACAACACCAACAGGTTTCCTAGGTGACTCAGCAGTAACAAATCTGCCTGCAATCCAGGAGACATGGGTTTGATCCCTGGGTGGGGAAGATCCCCTGGAGGAGGGCATGGGAATCCACTCCAGGATTTTTGCCTGGAGAATCCCATGGACAGAGGAGCCTAGCGAGCTATAGTCCATAGGGTCGCAAAGAGTCGGACACCAATGAAGCGACTGAGCATGCATGCATGCATATAACACTACACAAAAGTGGGAAAGAATGGCTAAATTTAAAAATATTGATAATACCAAGTGTAGGTAAGCATGAAATGACTAGAATCCTTATACGCTGCTCCTAAGAAAGTAAAAATGATTCAGCACTTTGGAAAAGTTAAGCAATTTCTTATAGAGTTAACACACAAAATGCATATGGTCCAGCAATTCTCTCTTAGGTATTAACCCAAGAAAATGAAAACATCTGTCTACAAAAAGATCTATATGGAAATATTTATAGCAGACTGATTCATAATACCTAGAAACTAGACGCTATCCAAATGTCTATCAGCTGGTGAAGAGATAATCTGTTGTATATTCATACAACAGAATACTACAAAACAATAAAATGGGGGAAACCCTATTGATAGAGGCAACAATAAAATCAGATCAGTGGTTTTCTAAGGGTCAGGAGACAGGAAAGACTGCAAAGTTGCTAGAAGGAACTCTCTGGGATAATGAAAACATTCTATAACTTGTGCTTAGTCACATTATCACCACTACCACGTGGTGTGGTGATAACATGACCATGCATTTCGCCAAACTCATAAAACTATACACTTAAAAAAGATGAATTTTGGTGTATATAAATTATATCCCAATAAATGTGATTTTTAAAAAGCTAATGAACTTTAAAAGTTCATTGAAAGCCATAAAAAAACTAAATCAAAACAGTAAGAAATTAGTAGACTGATTTAAAAGATTCTCACAGATTGTTGGAAAAAAAAAAAAAAGAAGATAAAGAGAACTAGGTCAGAAAGAAGAAAAGGGAAATGGAGAAGAAATAATAGATCTGGATAGCCAGTATCCAGAAAGAAAATTAGGACAGACAATAGCTTAAACAATAGCCTAAATGTTTAGAGATACAATTCAATCTTAGGATACTAACAAAATCTTAGTAATGGGAAGTAATACATAAAAGATAACAATGTGTGAATCTGTGTACTCAAATTCCTTCATGCTAAACAATACCAAGATAATAGGAGCTAATATTTACACTGCATTACTAAGCACCAAGCACTGAGCCACACATTTTGCATACATTATTCATTAATTATTATCACAACCCAAAGAAATGGAATTACTCATTCTATTTTGCAGGGAAAGAAAGCAAGGGTCAAAGTGATCACACCTGCCTAGTCACACAGAAAATGAATTGGTAAAAGCAGAATTCAAATGCAGATTTCTATGATACTGAATCTTTGCTCTTATCCATCATGCACATTGACTCTAGACTAGTTGAAGAAGTGAATTTAATATAAATCAGCTTGCTATAGAGAAGAAAGAGGGAGGGGACATTTCGACGGAAGTCTGGGAGAGTAATGAAACTTCCTTCTACCTCCACAATCACTGACAGACAGGACACAGGTCAGCTACTTAAGCAAAGCATTGTGCCCAGTGGCTAGAGCAATGACTCATCCGTTATGATTTCTCGTAATAGAAATTTTTACATTGCTGAATCAAGCATTTACTCAGGAAGACGAAATATGAGTTAATGGTGGATTTTTTTTTTCTTTGAACTCTGGAACTATTTAATCAAAAGAAGAAACTAATAGATATATGCCAAGGACTACAAATGCCATTTTAAAAAGTAGAAATCACAGCTCAGTGGCAGTCACTTTTAATATAAAATGAATGGAAATGGTAAGATGCAATAAAATTCATTAAGCAGTTACCTTGAGATTACATATCATATTATTTAGCTCATAAAGAGCGAAACATACCAACCTGAGATCTGAAGCCCAATGCATCATAACAGTGCATAGCCAGAGATTTCAAAAACTGTCGATTCCTTATTTACCCTGAACTGATATGGTGTAAGTTAAAATTTTTCAATTTTGCCGGAAAAGAAATTTTTATACTTCCTTTCTTTTTGGAAAAAAAAAAAGGAGGGTACATCTTGGTGGAAATGCCTTCTTATTCTACACAAAAAGAAATTTTTGGAGAAAAATATGAAAGCATTCCATTATTTACCACTTATTTAATAAATAATTAGTTCCTACTATATGCCAGACACTATTCCAGGTATTGGAATACAAGTAAATATAAAAAAACAGGTCATTTCTGCTAACAGTAAGTGCTATAAAGAAAACAAACCAGAAGAGTGCATAGAGTGGGTGGTGGTAGAGAGGTGGGGAGATGAGCTACTTTTAACAGGATTATTAGGAAAGGTCTTTTTGAAGAGCTGCTGACATCTGAGACACAACTCAAGAGCTCACTAGTTTTTAGTCAATGAGATAAAATACACAAATTGTGTAACTTGATGACAGAGAGGGTTAACAGAAACCCAGGAAATTAAGCAAAAGAAAAAAAAAATTCCTTAAGCTTATATATTATTACAATGAAAATATCAATATATTCAGGTACATAGTATATATATATCAAAGAATGTTAACTGTGCTTTCTCACACATCTTTCACCTCATAGTAAAGCTTTTGGTGATGCACACAATCCCATATTGACCTCTACACAGATCATGTCAACAACCTCCTTTCTAATTAGTAAACCACAAGAAAGTCCTGTCATTCCCAGGACTATCCTGACATACCAAGAATAACTTTCGTGATTTGATTAACCTACTAACTCTCAACTCAGTAGTAAAGAATCCGCCTGCAATGCAGGTGACGCAGGTTCAGTCCCTGGTTCAGGAAGATCCCCTGGAGGAGGGTACAGCAACCCACTCCAGTATTCTTGCCTGGAGAACCCCCATGGACCGAGGAGCGTGGCAGGCATAGTCCATGGGGTCACAAAGAGCTGGACACGACTAAGTGACTGAGCACACACACATGCACTGACTCTACAAATGACATTATCTTGTAACTTTTTCTTTCCTATTGATGATACCCAAGATTAGTTGCAAATAAATAAAAGCTTGTTATGCAAGACGGAGTGTGAATATATAATGAGGCTCCTTTTTCTAACAACTCTTATCAAAGTATAGATTTGCAATGAATTTAAAAGTAAATACAGATCACTCCACACCCACAGGAATGATTATCATCAAAGACAAATACAAATGCTGGTGACCAATGGTTAGTCCAATGGTTAAGGACTCACTGCCCAGGGCCCCGGGTTTCATCACCAGTCAGAGGCTTCCCTGGTGGCTCAGAGGGTAAAGCATCTGCCTACAACGCGGGAGACCTGGGTTTGATCCCTGGGTCAGGAAGATCCCCTGGAGAAGGAAATGGCAACCCACTCCAGTACTGTTGCCTGGGAAATCCCATGGACGGAGAAGCCTGGTAGGCTATAGTCCATGGGATCACAAAGAGTCTGACACGACTGAGCAACTTCACTTTCAGGGAACTAAGATCCCACAAGCTGCATAGCATGGGGGTGGGGGGGGATGGATGGTGAGAATGTAGAAAGACTGGAACCTTCTATTTTGCTTGTGGGAATTTAAAATGGTATAGCCACTCTGGAAAACAATTTTCAAGTTATTAATATGTTAAATATAGATTTACATTATGACCTAGCAATTCCCAATTTATGTTAAAAGAAATGAAAACATACACCCATTAAAAGACATATTACACAAATGTTCAATAGCAGCACTATTCATAATAGCCAAAAATTGGAAACAACCCAAAGTGAATGGACAAACAAAATATGCTTTCTCTCTCTCTCTCTCTCTCTCTCTATATATATATATATATATGTATACATACACACACATATATATATGAAGAATGCTAGTCAGCCATAAGAAGGAACAAAAGTCCTGATGTATGCTACAACATGGGTGAACCTCAAAAATATTCTGCTAAAGAAAAGAGGCCAGATGCAAAAGATCACATATTAGATCACATAAAAGATCACATATGGTTCCATTTATCTGAGACATCCAGAAAAGGCACACCTATAAAGCAGACGAGTGGCTGCCTAAGGCTGGAGGTTGAAATGGACAGTGACCACAAACAGGAATGAGGTTTGTTTTTAGAGTGATGATAATTAGATTGTGGTGACGGTTGCACAACCCCATTGTTAGAAACTACTGAACTGCACGCTTAAAATGAGTGAATTTTATGGTATAAATTAAACCTCAATAAAGTGAATTTTTTAAAGTAAATACTAAAACAAAAGAACCAAAGAAATTCAAATTAATTTTAAGATGCTGTTTGCTGAAACAATGTTATAAAGAATGAAACAACTTCTCTATTGTGAGATAAACTGATTATATTCCTCTGCCATAGTCCTCTCATCTGCCATCAGATAAACAAGTTAATGAATGCTTGCTGCCTGCACAGCACATCACTGTTGTACTGAGTTATGGAGATGACTCAATCTTCCCACCAATTGTCTCTATTATAACTACTTTGAAACTTTGTTCATATAACATTTTATGACAAACAAGTTTTCACTTCGCTTTTATCATTTATATATGAAGGATGTCTCTGCTCCTTTCTCATGAGGCCATGGCAACTGAAAGTGAAAGTAGCATTTGAGCCCAGATTACTTTAAACACAAAGGTAAACAAATGCAGGCATTAGGGTTGTGCTAAATGATTATCAACAGGAAAAAAACAAAATTTTTAAATTAATGAAAAGAATTCATGAGCCTCTGAAAATACACCCATAAACCCCAGTTTGAGAAATCTGTAATTATGCAAAGTCTGAGAAATTATTGAAGTATGCAGGGCTGTCTCACTTCACACTGAATGTTCATACAATTGAGTGGTTCCAGTAAGCGTCCATTCACAAAATGCTTTGGGAAGAAAGTTTCTATAATGCATGGCCAAAAACAATTGTGTTTTCAGTTATGAGTCTTTGGTGGACTTTCTAAGTGGAAATTTATTTTAACATCTATTAAAATAGAAATTTTAAAACAATAATCACCTGCTGAAAAAATAGTAGAATTTATCCACTTGAAAAGGTTGAACATCTGACACAAATGATGAACTCTTCTTGAAAACCATTATGGTACAGTAACAAAACTGCGAAAAATTTTCTCAAAAGTGAATGTAAATGCATAATCACTTAAATAAATACTATTAATTGAATTATGTTACATCTGACTAAAAAACACTTTATTGACTATTATCCCAGAACTTAAAGCAAGACACCAGGCTTACAAGTTTCCAAATGAATCATTAACTTGTTAATCATTAGCAGACTAGAAGATCATAGTAGAGGGATATAATTTATTTTCAACAATTAAAAAAAAACCTCATTCTGTACATCCCATTGAGTTTTTTTATTTTTCATAGCAAATACAGGCAACCCTTGTTTTGCATGGTTCTGATATACATGAATTTCAGTTGCATGGTTTAGATAAATAATACCAGATCCCAACAACACAGCTCAAATTTCAGTTACTATGGTATACTAACCGTGAGTAACCGCATAAACTTCAAACTTTGCTACTAGCATGTCAGTCCAACAATCACTATACAAATAGAACTGTGCATCCTCTTCAATTGCCAATCATAGCACTTGTTTCAAAGTCTGTCACTGATTGGTCACTGCACGTATGTTACTTAATTTATGCACAGACAACAAAATACACAGTTGTATTGCCTCCTTGTCTCCCAGGGATAAACCCATGTAACATTTCACAAAATGGATAATCAAAAGAGGGTTATGTGACAATGTCAACATTTTAAAATGTAGACAAAAGGCATTTCATTTCTTGCTATCTGATCTTGAGAAACACTCAGTTTACACATATGACCAATGAGGTATAGAGGTAATCATTTCATCATTTATATGGAATAGTAAAAAAGTTGCCGCAACCATAAAGTCCATCAAGGGGAGAATAGCTAATCAGTGTAGTGGTATTCAAAGTATGTCCCCAGATCAAGGTGGCATGTGGAAACTTGTTAGAGATATAAATTCTTAGCCTCCCCAAACCTAAAGAATTTGAAACTCTAAAAGTAAGGCGTAGCACTTAATACTCTAACAAGCCCTTCTATGGTTCTGATACCAATTAAAGCTTTAAAACCATTTAACTATGGTAAATTATACATAATATGCTATGTAGCATTTAGAAAGAATATAGCAGTATACATGTCGTGATATAAAAAATCTCCAAGCAATATTGTGAGTGGGGAAAAAAATTATGGAATAACAACCACCTTATACTATTTATGAAAATAAATATAAAACGTACTTGTTTTTTGATATATACATTTGATATCTGTTGATAACCGCATGAAAAAACCTCAGAGAATTTAACACAATGAAAACAATGACAAAACCTGGGGAAAAGATTAAAATGAAGACGATAAAGAAAGAACTTTAGTTTTATCTGAAATGTTTTAATTTCTGAATGAAAACATAACTTTATGTAGTATTTCATTAATTAAAATGTTTTCAAAAGAAGAGAATAGAGAGTAGTCATCTTTAAGTGGGCTGAAGATAAGAAATTTTTAAAAAAAATTCTTATTTTGAGCTATCTAAATGATTCAAAAATTCTCAATATTTTATGAAAAGTTTTTACTTCATCTACATTGTTTGCATAGAGCATACAACAGGGTTTGTGATCTCAAGGATTCAATCAATAATTTTTAAATCTATATAAATACATAATTATTAAGAATCTGTGAGGAAACAAAGTAAAAAGTGACTAGCAGATTGGATCAGAGAAAATGTGATACTGATTTTCACTAAATGACAAAAGAAGACATTAGAAACTAGAGATCCATTAACCTAATATTGATAAGGGGCAAAAGTCCAAAACGAAGTTAAACAAGACTTCAAGGTACCAAAGGATGCCTCAAAAAGAAGGTGAACAACAAAAGTGTTTTTTTTAACTTGATTTTTATATTGGCAGATCAAGAAAACATTTAACATTACTCTTTTCAAAGTGTCCCAGGAGAGTGAGAATGAGGCTAAGAATATTACAGCATCAGTCCTTTGGCAAAATTTATCAGAGGTGCCCCAAATCCAGAACACCTTGCCTCAGTCTCACCCCTAAACTGAGAACTTCTGCCTCCCCTCCTGAATGGCTCTGGGGCTCCTCTGGGTGTGAATACATCTTTGACACCCACTTATTCATCATAATGCTGCCTCTTGGATATCAGCCAAATTCTGACATCTTTTATTACAGGTGAGGAGATGGTCTAAAAACAGCACACTGTGCTTTTATATCTTGAAAACAGATTCCCTCAAGTTTTCTTGGCAAATAAAATAGAAATAATGCAGATGAGTGACAAAAGAACTCAGCTGAGTAACTGGTACGCATAGATTCTCATATGAGTGAACAACTTAATCTAAAAAGTTGTTTAGCAAATCAATGTCAAAAAAAAGAAGGGTTTCTAATGGCACACCAAAGTCTGCCTCTTGCAATATTTATCAAGTATAATTGAATAAGAACTTATTGCACATTTATCAAATTTGCAATTAGCAAAACTCAAAGATCTGACCATTACAGAAGAATTCCAAGTGTTTTATGTAATTATCATCCCCTCCAGGAGGTAGAGCTTAATTTTTCCACTCTCCCAAATGTGAGCAGCATTTATTGATTTGCTTCCAAAGAATGGCATATGGAAAAGAGAGGGAAAAGTAACTCTACAGTGGAGAAATCTTACAAACATGATAGCATGTACCTCTGAAATGTGTTAAGAAGGGCACTTCACCTCTGTGATATTCAGCGCAAAAACCCATAGCTTCAGTCTAATCATGAGAAAAATATCATTTAAAAAATAATAATAAATCAAACGATATTCTACAAAATACCTGTCCTGTACACCTCAAAACTGTCCAGGTCATGAAAAACAAGGAAAGACTGAGATACTATTATAAACCAGAGGATACTAGACAGACCTGAAGACTAAATGTAATGTAGTATCTTAGAAGGAATATTGGTTTTTAAAAAGTGAAATCCAAATAAAGTTTAGAGTTGAGCTAATGGTAATGCACCAACCTTGGCTTAATTGTCACAAGTGCAATGTGATGTGGTAATGTAAGATGTTAACAGTAAGAGGAACTGGGTTAGGGGTGTACTTGAACTCTAGACTACCTTATAGCTTTTCTGTAAATTAAAAAATATTCTGAAATTAAAAGTTTACTAGAATTTTGAACTGGAAATATCAAAAGACCTCTTCATTTGAGCACACATATCTATATTTTTCACCTCTTTCAACTGAAAAGGTCAAGAAGTAATGATACCCCAATATCAGTGAACATGTGCAGCAACCAGATTTAGTCTTGAATACCACTCCCATAACAAAACAGCTGTCTGTGGAAAAATCCTTACTCTGGAACTTGGAAAGGCATGTACTAAGATAATAAGTAAGCTTTTAAAGACTAATAAGGTCATGTCAAAACACAGAAATCAGGGACTCCCACTGGGGGTCTCCCCACCTGGTGGAGTCCCCCCACCAGGGACTCCAAATCTTGGACAACTTAAACATCAAAAAAAATAATAATAATAATAATGACTCCAACTGACTGAAACACAGGAAAATTTTTAAATTATAAATACTGGTAACTACAAAAGAAAAAAAACACAATCATCATCACCAATAGCAACAACTCATTTAACAACACTAATCTGTAAGCTAAAAATGAGTAATAAAAGGGTAATAACTAAGCATTTATCCTGACTCTTCAGTAGGAATTGTATTTCACAGGAATCAATTAATATCAGTTACTGAAGAAAAAGTACTTCTTTTAGAAGAGTGCCAACAAGTAAAAGCAGATGAAATAGCAGAATTAGAAAACCACTATCTTACAATACTCAATGAAACAAAATAAATGATTCAGGTATGAATAATCAATGGATGCTAAACTTATTAATTGAAATGATGAATAGAATCTGGATATTAACGTGGTACCAAGGTATTTTCCCACAAAGTTCTTGCCTATCTCAAGTATGTAATATTAACTTTACAATGGAGAAATCAGATATTCCAACTTACCCCAGGGATCAGTCTTAATTTCTAGTCACTAATAGTGACAACAACCAGATAATACATGCCACCTGATATTAGACAATATGGATTATAATCAAGCCTTTGGATCTTCTATAGGAAATACAGGAGATAAAGAAGAAACTTAGATGATATCAAAAGGAAGCAATTAGAAAATCAGGAAGGAAAAATCTCATAGAGGACAACTAGACCTGTCTTTTAACAAAGTTATGGCAAAGAAATGGTTAAGGAAGGGTCACTGTAGATTAAAAGATAAGTAAGAAAGGTACAAAATAGACGTGTTGTGTATTACTTGATTGGATCCATGTCTGACAAACCAGCATTAAAACACATTTTGAGAGCAAATGAGGGAATTTAAATATGGAATGTTAATTAGAAATATTGAGGAATTCTAAAGAATTTTGTTAAAAGTAATAATAGAACTACATTTACATAGAAAGCATCTGTCATTTTAAAGGGAACACACTGAAGTATTTCAAAGTGAAAGGTCTGTGTTTTTTTTAATATTATAGTTGATTTATAATATTAGTTTTAGGTGTATAATAGAGCAATTCAGTATTTATGGATTATACTCCATTTAAAATTACTACAAATTAATGCATATATTTCCTTTTGTTATACAATATACCTTTGTTGTCTATTTATCTTATACACAGTGGTCTGTATCCCCTTAATCCCATACCCCTATGTCACCCCTCTCCCTACTCCTCACTGGTAACCACTGGTTGAGCCTCCCCATCCATGAGTCTGTTTCTGTTTTGTTATATAAAAACAGTGTCTTCACTTTTAAATAATTCAAAAATTACAAAAATGAGCTGAAATAAATAAAAACGTATTTATAACTGCTGCTGCTGCTGCAGCATAACTGCTAAATTTAGGTAAAGAGTAGATGGCTATTATACTAATCTCTCTATTTGTCTCTCCATTTGAAATTGTTTACAGTAAAAAGTGAATTATAGATGAATAGGTAAATAGATATAAAATATACACTGAGTCAATAAAATGCTTCCCCAGTGGTTCAGCAGTAGAGAATCTGCCTGCCAATGCCAGGAACCACAGGAAACAAGGATTTGATCCCTGGGTTGGGAAGATCTCCTGGAGGAGGAAATGGCAAGCCACTCCAATATTCTTGCCTGGAGAATCTCATGGAGGATTCTTGCCTGGAGAATCCCATGAACAGAGGAGCCTAGGAGGCTACAGTCCATAGGATCACACAGAGTTGGACATGACTGAAGCAACTTACCATATACACACGAGTCAAAAAAAAATCATAAAAAGCAGGGAGAGTCACATTACTTAGAGATCAGGAGCAAGTGATGGCAAAGTTAAATAGTTGTCATGATTTAAAGGATTAATATTCACGTAACATTTGCAATTTTAGAGTTTTATATTAATTTTATATGTTGTCAAGAATTCTATTTCTTCCATCTAAACCTTTGATAGCTCACAATTACATACAGGATGCAACAATTTAATTACAGAAGAGAAAATAAGCTTATTCTTGGTTTTTTCCTGCATTTTCAATTATAATAGTGTAGCAAATGACACATTTTAATAAATAATAGAGCACTGGCTTGAAACTCATGAGACATCTATTCTCTTCAGAGATGATTATTAACAAAGCACTGAACAGGGACTTCCCTGGTGGTCCAGGGGCTAACACTCCACGGTCTCAATGTAGGCGACCTGGGTTCAATCCCTGGGGAACCCAGGGAACTCATGCCACATGCTGCAACTAAGACCTGGTACATACAAATTAAAAAAAAAAAAAAGCACTGGATAGTCCTGAACAAGTCACCTTATAGCTATAAAGACAGAAGGAAAGCATAATCCCTTTATGTATCAAGAGACTATCATGTGGGAAAAAGGCATATAAACAACATACTTTATGTACATTTTCAAAAGGTCATCATACTAACTCAAGATGAACGTCACTATTTTAAATCATCAGAGCTATTTTAAATACAGCCATCATTGGAGATACTGGAGGGCTTTTTGTATTTTTTTGTTTTTGTTTTTTCCTTTCCAATTGATTATTTATTTGACATGATCTATTTAGCGAATTTTCAAATTTTTACTTCAGACAGGCTGCAGAAAAATCCCGGCATCTCGTTTAGATGCTTTAACCATCACTTTCATCACAAAAGGTTCATGGAAGCAAACGCTCAACAGTCCAGACAGGAACTTTCTCTATACAGTTAATGGAACCCAGAGCTTACAAGTGGAGATTAAGCAAAAAGACATTAAGCCTACAAGTTCAGGTTGAAGATAAAACTAGATTTATACCCCATTCACGTAAGAGTGAAACTGGGTCTGAATAACCAGCTAATCCACATATCTTGAATATTTTAAAATCTTATCTTTGAAAGCTCATTTACAATATACATCATGTTGTATCAGCAAGTTAACAAGTTTCACCAATAAAATCCATTTCTGATATCCAATAAGCTAAAAGCTCAAAGGTGGTCAAAAACAGAAACAAGAGGGTGGCTTACAGTAGCAACACATAAAGCCCTTTAGGATACAGTGCTAGCTGACCACACCTGCACAGTGCAGCACCCACTAGCACTTGGCTATTGGCTTAACATATGCTATACACATATACATAATATTACACAGTAGCTACTGAAGTGTTTTAAACTAGACAGTAACAATTTCTAAATAAAACGCTTTTTAAAAAACACAACAAAAGACAGAAAATGTTTTTAGAACAGATTCATGTAACTAAAGGGAACTTACTAAAATAAAAGGTACACTTTCCTTTCATCTGAATAACGAAGGTAGAATACAGTCATGTAAACTTACTGTATTCTGATAAAAATCATCATAAATGGAATTCAAATAACCAGAGACTCTGTCTTCAAAAATGAAGATATTAAGTTGCATAATACATACCATTCACAGGGCTGAAGGGATCGAAATGCCTTAAAAGAAGCATCCATTCCAGCAAAATCCCAAAATTTAACATCATAGTCATATCCTCCAGTCACCAAACGGGCACCTGAGGGATCCAGACCCAAAGCAGAAACCTGTTATTTAAAAACAAAAAAAAATTAAATGGAGAGAAACTATTTATAGCCTATTATAACCCCCATTTCCTTTCTCTAACCCTGCTGCTGCTACTGCTAAGTCGCTTCAGTCGTGTCTGACTGTGTGTGACCCCATAGATGCCAGCCCACCAGGCTCCTCTGTCCCTGGGATTCTCCAGGCAAGAATACTGGAGTGGGTTGCCATTTCCTTCTCCAATGCATGCATGCATGCTAAGTCGCTTCAGTCATGTCCAACTCTGTGTGACCCTATGGACAGCAGCCCACCAGGCTCCCCTGTCCATGGAATTCTCTAGGCTAGAACACTGGAGTGGGATGCCATTCCCTTCTCCTCTTTAACCCTACTTCCTACCTTATAGGTGCTGAAAATATAGATCACTAACTGCTATTACTTATGAAAAGTAAAAATGGATAGCACCTTTTAAATCATTTGACTTTGTTATTATGAGTATTATTTCCTTGAAATACAAGAAAATATTTTTGTATTTATTTTAATTGGAGGATAATTATAATATTGTGATGGTTTTGCCATACATCAACATGAATCAGCCATAGGCATACATTTGTCCCCTTCCTCCTGAACCCTCCTTCCACTTCCCTCCCCACCCCATCCCTCCAGGTTGTCACAGAGCACCAGCTTTGGGTTCCCTGGGTCATACATCAAACTCCCACTGGCTATCTATTTTAATTTAATCTAATCACCAGCTTCATCCCAGCTTCTCTACCATATACTCTGAATAGCTATCACTGCAATTTCATATGATACACTAAGTTGCCTTGGAATATAAGTAGGTATCTTAAAAACAATTCACTTTTTCAGTAAAAGATTTTGAGAAAGCCTTTTAAGATTGACTGTTACTAAATGAAGAACACATGAATCTAAAATTACCAAAATGAGTCATGTGAGTAGAAACCATAAATCAATTTAACAAAACAGAGCAAAGTGGAAATTATTATCTTGTGAATATGGCTAAATGACTCTAAGTATCAGATCAGATCAGATCAGTCGCTCAGTCATGTCCGACTCTTTGCGACCCCATGAATTGCAGCACGCCACGCCTCCCTGTCCATCACCAACTCCCGGAGTTCACTAAGACTCACGTCCAGTCACCTTAAATAATTATTTTTAAACATGAGTTTATAAGTAACTAGCCACATTAAAATATCACTTATACTGGTTCCATAAACTATTTGCTTTCCCTGTTAACTTTCTGAGGTCCAACTCACATACAAATATCCAATGTGTAGCTCACTGTTCCTGAGCTGTATTTAACATTCTCATCAAAGTAGTTAGTCCCTGGATCTACTGCCTCTCAGAAGGAAAGAACTGCATTTGGACTGCACATTAAACGTGATTGTCATATATGAGACAGAAAAAGGATCACAGTTTGAAATAAAGAAAGGGAAGGCCATATAGAAAGTTACTATAAATCAATTCTCTAAATAGACATGAAAAGTTAAGTTATAGAAGAAATCATATGAAATCTGGAATTTGCTTAAAATAACCCCACAAGGTAGGCAGATGGCATGGGGGAAAGGAGGTTTATTAGAAATGTGAAGTATACAGGAAACAAGATGGGCCTTATGTCAACAACTGGTAGGGCTCAGATATACATATATGGGAATTCCTTTCAGTATTCTCTATAATTCTGTGAATGGGTAAACATTTTTACAAAAACTAGTTTAAAAAAAAAACAGACATATTTGAAACAGACATATAAAAAAACAGACATGTAAAAAAAGACCTATTTCCAAGAAATTGAAATACATATGCAAAGGCAGGACTGCCCCCCCCCACCAAAAATAGTTAACCTAACAGTACAACCAGAAGCTCTGATTTTTAATGTGCAAAATAACAAAGTATTGCTTAAATTGTATACATTTATTTTATTTTTTAATTTTAATTATATACATTTTTAAAGATAAAATTTGCTTTGAAAAAATATGAATATTTATTCATATATAGAATTTAGAAAGATGGTAACGATAACCCAGTATGTGAGACAGCAAAAGAGACACAGATGTATAGAACAGTCTTTTGGACTCTGTGGGAGAGGTGGGGGGGGGATGATTTGGGAGAAGGGCATTGAAACATGTATAATATCATATATGAAGCGATTTGCCAGTCCAGGTTCGATGCATGATACTGGATGCTTGGGGCTGGTGCACTGGGATGACCCAGAGGGATGGTACAGGAAGGGAGGTGGGAAGGGGGTTTCAGGATAGGGAACATGTGTATACCCATGGCGGATTCATGTTGATGTATGGCAAAACCAATACAATATTGTAAAGTAATTAGCCTCCAATTAAAATAAATAAATTTTTTTTAAAATGTTAACAGGAAAAAATATATATGAATATTTAAATAAAATGTATTATTTATCTGTTATTAACAGAACTATCTGTTGCAAAAATCTCTAAATGACAGGAAAGCTTCCTTTTTAAGTACTAGTAGTCTATAATTTTTTTTATTTACTGAAATTGAAAATTGGTAAAATTCTTTCATGATTTCAGAATAAAAATATAAAAATGTGATTTAATAAAAAGTAGGTATAGTATAAAGAACTAGATGGAAATGGCAGCAATGAAAGGCAGCAATTCTCAGATATTTTGGTTTCAAGACCTTTTACACTCAAAATCTTTTGAGAACCCCTAAAAATATCTGTTTATGCAAGTTATGTGCCAATATTTACCATAGCAAAAATCAAAATTAAGACATTTATAATATTTACTGTTTACTTCATTTAAAATAATAATACTTTATAACCATTATACTATAACCATTATAATAATGTACTTTATAACCATTTTATGGAAACAATATTTTCAAAAGTAAAAATTTCAGTGGGGAAAATATCATTATATTAGCATACATGGCTATTAATTCTATCATTTGCATTATTTCTGGATCTATTTCTATTGATTGATATGTTTCTGCCTTGTTATGGGATTTTACTTCTTTACATGTCAGATATCTATTAGAAAAAAAGGTTGCTTCATTATAAAGGGAAACCAAGATAATTTTATTCTTTTATTCATTCACAAGCAAGTTTCATTCACTCAACTATCATTTTTAATAAAATACTATTAAATCTGTTTTTTACAATAAGATAGGTGGCACTAGTGATAAAGAACCCATCTGCCAATGCCGGAAACTTAAGAAACGTGGATTTCATCCCTGGGTCAGGAAGATTCCCTGGAGAAGGAAATGGCAACCGACTCCAGTATTCTTGCTGGGACATCTGAAGGACAGAGGAGCCTGGCGGGCTCCAGCCCATGAGGTCGCACAGTCCATGAGTTCGCAAAGAGTCGGACATGACTGAAGTGACTTGGCTAAATGATTTCATCTTACACCTCAAAAGTTTTACACTGCTTTAATTTTTAAATTAAAAATGTAAAATGCTTTTGAACTGTGGTATTGGAGAAGACTCTTGAGAGTCCCTTGGACTGCAAGGAGATCCAACCAGTTCATCCTAAAGGAAATCAGTCCTGGGTGTTTATTGGAAGGACTGATGTTGAAGCTGAAACTCCAATACTTTGGCCACCTGATGCGAAGAGCTGATTCGTTTGAAAAGACCCTGATGCTGGGAAAGATTGAGGGCAGGAGGAGAAGGGGACGACAGAGGATGAGATGGTTGGATGGCATCACTGACTCAATGGACATGGGTTTGGGTGGACTCTGGGAGTTGGTGATAGGGAGGCTTGGCATGCTGCAGTTCATGGTGTCGCAAAGAGTCAGACACGACTGAGCGACTGAACTGGACTGAATTTTTAAATAACATAAATAAATGTGACAATTATAAAATATAATCCATGAATCTAAGGAATGTAATCTTTAGAGTCATACTAAGCTTATGTTCATTTCTTATCTCAACTTCCACCTAAAAAATGAACTCAGGCCTCTTACTGATACAGAAATGAAGTTAATGGTAATGAGAAATTTTCCCACACTATAATAAAAAAAAGTATTTGAGTTTCATTTCTTTCTTTCATTTACAGTGTTCCTATATTGAAGAAAGAGGGTTTAAAGCCAACAATAACCATGACAATTTCCTTAACAATAACAATAACAATTTCCTTAATGAATAAGTGTTCCTATTTTAAATGAAATGCAATGGCTATTTTGACTGAACAGAAAGGTAATCTGTTTTCCTTAATGTCCATCATTAAGGAAATGTCTATCACAATTTCTTTGTGATATCAGTTGATTGTATAAGTATATCATATTAGTTCACTTTTCCATAAGAGCCCTGTTATTGAGGGAAAATAATTAAATTTTTAAAACTTACTGTCTTAGTGCCATGCTTTAGTGTTATTTCATGTGAGTCAGGGATCTTTCGGACAGGATTCTGAAAAAAGAAAATTCCATGACATTAAAAAGTAATATACCATATTTGAGAGGAACTACATACATTCACAGGAAATTTAATTTTTAAAAATTGCATCACTGGCTTTTTAACACAAAACTTTAAAAAATTGGAAATAAAAAGTGTGAGTATATCATTTCTGAACTTCTAGATAGATTATAATTGGTCACTCTGAGCTGATAATAAATTTATCTTATATCTCTAAAAAGCTAAACCTAAAAAATTCTTTAGGTTGTATGAAACTTTAAGATCCTCTCCATACGGAAAATTCTTAAAGTCCTCTTTTCATTGGTACTTGGGCATACCTTAAAGTATTTATGCACTTAACTTCTAATAGACAACACATTTGTCTTAGAATTTGCACAGGATATATACCTTTTAACCCATAAAAGATTAAAAAACAAAAAGCTAATATTCAAATGGGACAAATACGGAATTCAGTGATTGATCAATTCAAAAAGCCTTTATTAAAGTGGGATTATACTAGATGCTAAGTAGCATTAGACACAGCCTCTACTCATCTCCCCTCCCAAGAGGGAAACACCAATAACTCTGCATGCTATGTTAAAAAGGGTATGGACAGAACAATGGAGGGACAGAGACAATGGATTTATGCATAAACCAGACATAAGAGGTCACAGCGATCATTTACGTAAGACGTTTCATAGTTTAATCAAGTCTCCATTATCCAAGTGTAGGGTTACTATACTAAAATTATACAGTCATTACAATTTCATGCTAGGATTATCTTGCAATCTACTTAATTAAACATGTGCAATCTACAGACTTTGGTTTCTGACTTCCCTCCTTCTTCAGGATCACTGATGAACGAATCAATCACCAGTTCATTCTAGTTTATCTTAAATCTTTCCCCTACTATGGCTCTCTCTTCTCAGCATATGAACAATGAAAGTACTTCCCATACTAAAGCACACACACACTAACTTCCCCCTATGTTTACTGCTGTATCATTATCTTTTCTTTCCTCACACTACATTTACACTCAGTGCCTCTACTTTCTTTCACCTTCTGCTTCTACCATTTAAGCATTTGTCATTTAATTCCTAATGTCTAGTAGAGTTTTTAGCACTTAAGGGACTCTTAGTAAGTATTTCTTGAATGAATAAATATTATTAATGCTCCAGGACACTTCACAGACCTTAACCGGCACATCTGACCTTTCATCAGTATGATAACTTCGTAACTATTTCCTCCACCTTGAAAAATGCTCCTTCTTGGGAGGAATCAGCCTTGACAAAAAGCCAGAAAATCTAGGGTTTTAAAATCAAGCTCTGATACTCATTAACCCTGTCATAACCTCAGAAGAGTAATGACTTTCAGTTTCCTTATTTGCAAAGAGGATAACAACATCTGTCCCGTAGGTTTTTGTGAATTAAGTGTTGTAAAGGTCATAATACAGAGTCTGGCACAAAGTAGGTGCTAAATAAGTGACAGCCACCATTTATCCTAAGGCATAGCTCCTGTCTGTCTCTCTGGTCATATTAGTTTATTTCTAGGCTTCGCCTCCTCTTTATTTGTCTAATTTCTACTCACCCTTTAAGACTCAATTCAGATGTGACCTACTCCCTTCTGTGCTGTGCTATGCTTAGTCAGTCAATCATGTCCAACTCTTTGCTACCTCATGGACTGTAGCCTGCCAGGCTCCTCTGTCCATGGGGATTCTCCAGGCAAGAATACCATACTCCCATAACAACTTCACCTTGTCTCGTGTGTGCATGCTCAATTGCTTCAGTCATGTCCGACTCTTTGTGACCCCATGGACTGTAGCCCACCAGGCTCCTCTGTCTATGGGATTCTCCAGGCAAGAATACAGGAGTGGGTTGCCATACTCTCTTCCCAGGGATCTTCCCAATCCAGGGATCAAACCCATGTCTGGGTGCATCTCCTGCATTGCAGGTGGATTCTGTACCCACTGAGCCACCGGGGAAGCCCCACAGAACCTATCATAAAACATCGTAGTTTTTGACCTGTCTGTCTCCACACCATTCCCTAACCAAACTGCAAAACAGATACTTCTCAAAGACTGTGAGTACACACACATACACATATTGTCTCTAGGTCCCTAATCTATAAAACACCTGGTATATTGCAGGCACACAAAAGTTTGTAGAGTGAATTAATGGCTGTTAACACTGTTTACCTTGTAAATCACATTAGATAATCTTTAATTTACCTCAAACATTAGTGTTTATGTCTATAAAGAAGAGCAGGTAGGTGCTATCCATCAGGTGAGTCTGCTGAGTGACAGTCAAAGATAACTGGCAATTTTCCAAAAGTAAAAACCTTTGAAGACCAAATGATCCTGTCCCAGGCTAAAAAAGCACATATAAAGTTGCAAGTATAGAGAAATAAAGGTGGTTTTGTTTTAGACTTGTTTGCCTCTGAAAGTGGCTATAGTTCATTAGCACCACAGATCAGTAAAGAACATCAGGAACCCAGAGGCACTGCACAAAAACACTGACCTCACAGTAACCCAAGGAACTGCAGGAGAGCTTGCAGTTTATTTCAAGACAAAGATATTACAGAATGGTTCACGATCTCTTAGAAAGTCTTACACACACCAATCTCAGGTATACCAATATTCCAACACAATTTTCAAAATAATTTAAAAGTTGAACAAATGAATTCTGGACTACCTCTATATTAATTATGTAAACCACTGCTTCCTTTGCAGTTGACAATATTTGTAAGTAATAAAAACTCATGTAAAGGTGCTAAGTACTCTTACAAGAAACAGGAGAACAGTTTAATTGTTTTACTTAGAGAAGAATCTATTACTATCATTTCATAACCAATGACTATTTTATCACTCAGGAAAGAGAAACACTGTCACCAAAAGGAAGGATGAAAATTATTTCACTGAGTTCAATGCAGAATGTGCCTATATATAGACAATTTTTGACATTTAAAGAAAAAACTTGCAAGAACACAGAACAACTTAGTATTTACATTAGGAGTAAATTAAATATTTAAATAAATATTGCTTACATTTAAAATCAAAGTTTTACTGGAAATCATGTAGGGCATAACTCACAAAAAGCCCATATAATTGGCACAACTAAATCATCTAAAATAGTAGCAATCCATCTTTTGGTAGCATATCATTTGATGGTGACTGTTCTTTGTCCAGAACTTTTACTAATGACTTTTTGAAATATGGCTTAGTGTGAAATTTGCTATAACAGTAAAACATTTTCAAGATTTGCCTGCCAGAGGACCTCATAAACTACAAGACCTCAATGAAGTCATTTACTGCCAAAATTCATAACAAGAGCTACAGTCTTAATGGAAGATGGGAAAAGATACCAGTTTCTGTTTTCGTTTGATTTTAAATGCCAACCAAAGGATTATTTCCCAGGCTCTTTTGTTTACCTCAATAAGAACAATGATAGCAAACATATCTGGAGTAACATGAGCAATTCCATCTGATGTACATACATCCTTACAGTGTTTTCAAAAGAACTGAAAATCATTAATAACCTTTCTGGAATAAATTTGTCATAAATTTTAAAAGTTAGATATATATAGTACTTTGAGCCAAAATAAAAAAGTCTCAGTTCAGTTCAGTCGCTCAGTCATGTCCGACTCTTTGGGACCCCATGAATTGCACGCCAGGCCTCCCTGTCCATCACCACCTCCCGGAGTTCACCCACACTCATGTCCATCAAGTCGGTGATGCCATCCAGCCATCTCATCCTCTGTCGTCCCCTTCTCCTCTTGCCCCCGATCCCTCCCAGCATCAGAGTCTTTTCCAATGGGTCAACTCTTCACATGAGGTGGCCAAAGTACTGGAGTTTCAGTAGCATCATTCCTTAATTCCCTTATGCTACTTCTGCTAAGTCACTTCAGTCGTGTCCGACTCTGTGCAACCCCATAGACAGCAGCCCAGTCCATCAAGTCGGTGATGCCATCCAGCCATCTCATCCTCTGTCGTCCCCTTCTCCTCTTGCCCCCGATCCCTCCCAGCATCAGAGTCTTTTCCAATGAGTCAACTCTTCGCATGAGATGGTCAAAGTATTGGAGTTTCAGCTTTAGCATCAGTCCTTCCAAAAAAATCCCAGGGCTGATCTCCTTCGGAATGGACTGGTGGGATCTCCTTGCAGTGCAAGGGACTCTCAAGAGTCTTCTCCAACACCACAGTGCAAAAGCATCAATTCTTCAGCACTCAACTTTCTTCACAGTCCAACTCTCACATCCATACATGACCACTGGAAAAACCATAGCCTTGACTAGACGGACCTTTGTTGGCAAAGTAATGTCTCTGCTTCTGAATATGCTATCTAGGCAGGTCATAACTTTCCTTCCAAGGAGTAAAAGTCTACTTAGTAATAAATGTCTACCACAAAGTAGCTAGTAGTTGTGGTAGAAAATGGAGATTTTCATAAAGGAGCTTGAAAATGAGTGCTACTTTCTCCCAGAAACCACTCTGGAAATAGTTACCAGCGTAGTACCATTGTTGTTGTTCGCTGTTTAGTCATTCAGTCGTGTCTGACTCTTTGTGACCCCATGAAATGCAGCATGCCAGGATTTCCTGTCCTTCACCAACTCCCGGAGCTTGCTCCAATTCATGTCCATTGGGTCAGTAATGCCATCCAACCATCTCATCATCTGTTGTCCCCTCCTCCTCCTGCCTGCAATTTTTCCCAGCATCAGGGTCTTTCCCAGTTCTTATTATCAGGTGGCCAAAGTATTGCAGCTTCAGCTTCAGTACCCATCGTTCCAGCGAATATTCAGGACTGATTTCCTTTAGGATTGACTGGTTGGCTCTCTTTGAAGTGCAAGGGACTTCCAAGAGTCTTCTCCAACACCCCAATTTGAATGCTACAATTCTTCAGTGCTCAGCTTTCTTTATGGTCCAACTCTCACATCCAAACACGACTACATCCTTACATGAAAAACTATAATTTTCATTGTAGAGACCTTTGTCAGAAAAGTGATGTCTCTACTTTTTAATACATTGTCTAGGTTGGTCATAGCTTTTCTTCCAAAGAACAAGCATCTTTTAATTTCATGGCTGCAGCCACTGTCCATAGTGATTTTGAAGTCCAGGAACATAAAGTCTGTCACTATTTCCATTGTTGCCCCATCTATTTGCCATGAAGTGATGGGACCAGATGCCATGATATTAGTTTTTTGAATGTTAAGAGTTTTAAGCTAGTTTTTTCACTCTCTTCTTTCACTTTGATCAAGAAGCTCTTTAGTTCTTCTTCGCTTTCTCCTATAAGGGTGGTGTCATCTGCATATCTGAGGTTATTGTTATTTCTCCCTGTAACCTTGATTCCAGCTTGTGCTTTATCCAGTCCAACATTTCACATGAGGTACTCTGCATATAAGTTAAATAAGCAGGGTGACAATATACAGCCTTGACATACTCCTTTCCCAATTTGCAGCCAGTCCATTATTCCATGTTCAGTTCTAACTGTTGCTTCTTGACCTGCAAACAGGATTCACAGGGGGCAGGTAAGGTGGTCTGGTATTCCCATCTCTTGAAGAATTTTCCAGTTTGTTGTGATCCACATAGTCAAAGGCTTTAGTGTAGTCAATGAAGCAGAAGTAGACATTTTTCTGGAATTCTCTTGCTTTTTCTATGATCCAAAGGATGTTGGCAATTTGATCTCTGGTTATTCTGCTTTTCCTAAATCCAGCTTATACATCTGGAAGTTCCAGTTTCATGTACTGTTGAAACCTAGCTTGGATTATCACAAGCAACCAGAGTCCAGTTAGAGTCCATTCTGTTGTAACTCTTAGAATTAATTCATTTACTCATTCACTTACTAATCACACATTCACTTAACAACATTTATTGAGTGTTTAATCATATACAACATACCAGGAACTAAGTTAAAGATAAAAAGACCAATAACAAAGACTTTGCTCACAAAGAACTGTCAGTCTAGCAAAATAAAACAAATAGGTAAACAAATAAGCAAACTAAAATCTTTCAGAGGCTATGGCAGAAGGATACAGGGTTCAGCACTCAATTGCATTACGCCTAGGAATTCCATGTGCCTAGGAAAGTAGAGAGTGATTAGAAAAGGTTTCATGAAAGAGATGAAAGGCGTTTGAGACGCCTTTGGAAAAACAGAAGTTCCCTAGGTAAAAGCGGAGGACATCTAGGATAGAATAAGATGACTCTTGACACTTTCTCAACTGCAAATAGTTTTGCCTGGCTGGAGTTTAAATTTCCAGGCAAGAAAAAGGGAAAGGATGTGTATGTGTGCTGGTTACTGTTAACCCAGAGAGTTAGTTAGCCCAGAGAGTCAGTTATGAGCCAAACTGTATACAATGCCAAGAATCTGAAATTTAAGCTCTGAGACACGTAATGTAACAAGATTTGAGATTTCAAAAAAAATCACCAAGGCATCAAAAGAGACAGTTAACACAGTGAGAAGGCAACATACAGAATGGGAGAAAACATTTGCAATACATATATCTGATATGGTATTAATATTTAGAATAAATTAAAAACTTCTACAACTCAAAAACAACAACAAAAAAACCCATTTTAAAATACGGCAAAGGAGTTGAATAGTTATTTTTTCCAAAGAAGATACACAGAGGACCAACAAGCATATGAGAAGATACTCAATATCATTAATCCTTCAGTTCAGTTCAGTTCAGTCGCTCAGTCGTGTCTGAACTCCCTGCGACCCCATGAATCGCAGCACGCCAGGCCTCTCTGTCCATCACCAACTCCCAGAGTTCACCCAAACTCATGTGCATCGAGTCAGTGATGCCATCCAGCTATCTCATCCTCTGTCACCCCCTTCTCCTCCTGCCCCTAATCCCTCCCAGCATCAGGGTCTTTTCCAATGAGTCAACTCTTCTCATGAGGTGGCCAAAGTATTGGAGTTTCAGCCTCAGCATCCAGTGAGCACCCAGGACTGGTCTCCTTTAGGATGGACTGGTTGGATCTCCTCGCAGTCCAAGGGACTCGCAAGAGTCTTCTCTAACACCACCGTTCAAAAGCATCAATTCTTCAGCACTCAGCTTTCTTCAGAGTCCAACTCTCACATCCATACATGACCACAGGAAAAACCATGGCCTTGACTAGACAGACCTTTGTTGGCAAAGTAATGTCTCTGCTTTTCAATATGCTATCTAGGTTGGTCATAACTTTCCTTCCAAGGAGAAAGCATCTTTTAATTTCATGGCTGCAATCACCATCTGCAGTGATTTTGGAGCCCCCAAAAATAAAGTCTGACACTGTTTCCACTGTTTTCCCATCTATTTCCCATGAAGTGATGAGAACAGATTAATCCTTAGAGAAATCCAAATCAAAACCACAATGAGACACCACTTCACACTCAATGCAATACTAATATTTAACGAGGAAAAAGAAAGAAAAACTACATAAGTGTTAGCAAGGATGGACAGAAATTGGAACACATACATTACTGGAGGGAAATGGTGCAGTTGCTATGGAAAACAGCACAGTAGTTCCTCAAACAATTTAAATAAGAACTCCCATACGATTCAGCTATTCCGTCAGCATATATACACAAAATAATTGAAAAGCAGCATTTGTACATGTATGTTCCAAGCAGCTTTATTCACAATAGTCAAAGGGTGGGAGCAGCTCAAATTTCCATCTGTAAATGAAGGAATAACAAAAATACAATGTGTGTTTTTGCTATGAAGGAATTTCGTATTTTTATATTTTCTATTTTCACATTTTTCGTATTTCATGACATATTTTTATGCTGCTGCTGCTAAGTCGCTTCAGTCGTGTCCGACCCTGTGCGACCCCATAGACGGCAGCTCACCAGGCTCCTCCGTCCCTGGGATTCTCCAGGCAAGAACACTGGAGTGGGTTGCCATTTCCTTCTCCAGTGCATGAAAGTGAAAAGTGAAAGTGAAGTCGCTCAGTTGTGTCTGACTCCAGCAACCCCATGGACTGCAGCCCACCAGGCTCCTCCATCCATGGGATTTTCCAGGCAAGAGTACTGGAGTGGGGTACCATTGCCTTCTCCGAATAACAAAAATACATACATATATATATATATATATATATATATATAAATGTGGTACAACATGGATGAACCTGGAGGACACTATGCTAAGTGAAATAAGCAACTCAGGAAAAGAGAAACACTGTATAACTGCACTTATCTGAGGTATCTAGAGTAGTCAAATTAATAAAAACGGAAAGAACAGTGGTTGCCAGGGTTGGGGGAGAGATGGAAACAGACAGTTGTCATTTAATGGGCTTAGAGATTGTTTTGCAAAAATGAAAAAGTTCTGCAGATTGACTGCACAACAACGTAACACTACTGAGCTGTACATCTAAAAATGATTAAGACTGCAAATTTTATATTATGTGCAATTTACCAAAACTTAAAAAAAAAACCATATACTAGATACAACACACATAAACAAACCAAAAAAGATTAAATGATGCATACTATTAAGCCAGAATACTTCTCAATATGCTAACAAATGCTAGGTAAGCTTCAAAATGAATCATTTATCAAATATTTACAATCTTCCTTCAAAAATGTAAAGTTACATGTTTAAAATACTGCAGGAAGGAAAGACAATTTCCTATCTAAATCTCACAGCTGGTTCCAATCCTTCAATTAGCAGTATTCCCAAACCACTTCTAAATTACCTTCAAACCATCTATGCCCTATTGCAAGCTGCAATCTTAGAGAACATTCCTTAGTAACATGACTTAAAAGTACATTGTTAAATAACTCTTTGTACTTGTAGGGCTGAGAAACTTAAAAAGGATAGTTCATTCTTATCTTTTATCAGAAGTCACATTAAAAAAAATATGATATTAGCAATAAACACAAAGATGACAAATACTCTATGTTTATTTATCATACAAAAATGGCAGGTAATTAGCCAACAGAATTTATATCAAATAACATTTATTTTCAAAGCTACCATGAACATATACTCTATCATTTCCTAACACTCTAAAATTTTATGAATATTTCAGCTCTTATGTGGATGGTGACTGCAGCCATGAAATTAAAAGACACTTGTTCCTTGGAAGAAAAGTTATGACAAACCTAGACAGTGTATTAAAAAGCACACACATCACTCTGCCAACAAAGGTCTGTATAGTCAAAGCTATGGTTTTTCCAGTAGTCATGTGTGGATGTGAGAGTTGGACCATAAAGAAGGCTGAGTGCCAAGGAACTGATGCTTTTGAAATGTGGTGCTGGAGAAGACTCTTGAGAGTCCCTTGGACTGCAAGGAGATCAAACCAGTCAATCCTAAAGGAAATTAGTCCTCAATATTCATTGGAAGGACTGATGCTGAAGCTGAAGCTCCAATAATTTGGCCACCTGATGCAAAGAGCCGACTCACTGGAAAGGACCCTGATGCTGGGAAATATATTTTTTTTTATTCTTTTTTTTTATTTTATTTTTAAACTTTACATAATTGTATTAGTTTTGCCAAATATCAAAATGAATCCGCCACAGGTATACATGTGTGTCCCACCCTGAACCCTCCTCCCTCCTCGATGCTGGAAAATATTGAGGGTAAACAGAGAACCTTCAATGTCTCTCTAATACCATTAGTCACAACTGTAACTTGTCATAGCATCACATAGTTTGTTTTAGTAATTTTCTTTATTACTAGAACGTTACTGCAGGTTAAATTTAGAAAAACTAACGTTTTTAAAGAAGTTTCTGGTCAAAGGGTATAAACTTTTTAGTTATAAGATAAATGACTTCTGAGAATCAAATTTTCCGCATGGTAACTACAGTTAATAACACTGTGTTGTATACTTGAAACTTGCTAAAAGAGTAGAGCTTAAATGTTCTCACCATGTGTATGTGCTCAGTTGCAAAGTCGTACAAACCCTTTGTAACCCCATGGACTGTAGCACCCCAGGCTCCTCTGTTCATAGGATTTCCCAGGCATCCCGTGATTTGTGGCTCAATAATGCCAATACCTGGGGCCTCCCTGGTGGCTCAGATGGTAAAGAATCCACCTGCAAAGCAGGAGACCCAAGTTTGATCCCTGAGTCGGGAAGGTCCCCTGGAGAAGGGAATGGCTACCCACTCCAGGATTCTTGCCTGAAGAATTCCATGGACAGAGAAGCCTGGATGGCTACCATCCATGGGGTCACAAAAAATAGGACATGACTGAGCAACTGAGCACACACATAGCAATTTAATATTTCTATAGATTATACTCCATTATAGGTTATTACAAGATAATAGGTATAATTCTCTCTGCTATACAGTATAATCTTGTTTATTTTATATATAGAGTTTGTATTTGTTAATCTAATACCTCTTGTTTGCCATGCCCCTTTTCTCTCTGTCCTTTGGTACCACAAGTTTATTTTCTATATCTCTGAGTCTGTTTCTCTTTTGCATATCCACTCATTTGTTTTATTTTTTAGGTTCCACACAGAAGTGATATCATATAGCATTTATCTTTCTCTTTGATTGGAAAATCTTAGAAGTCAAATTTAACTTTCAATTTAGCAAAACTCCAACTCTATAATTCAATCTTCCAAACTGCAGGTAACATAGGATTTTTTCCCTGCAATTCATGCAAACATTCATTCAACAGTTACTTAATAATAAAAATCCTATTGCTTTAAAGAGTCAAGGCAAAAACAGGATAGGAATCTGGTTTCTGCTACTTATTAGTGGTAATTAGTGGTAAGAAAAAAATACCTCCTTCATAGAGCCTCTATTTCCTTAACCATCTACTGGATATAAATAATAATAGTAACAGTGAGCACATACATGCATACTATGACCAAGCACTGCTCAAGGCACCACATATATACAAAGTCATTTAATCTCAGCAACAACTTTGGTCCTATTTTCACCTCATTTGAAAGATGAGGAAACTGAGGCAAAGAGAGGTTAAATAGTTTGTCCAAGGTCACATAAGTGGTAAGTGATTAAGTGGAAATTTGAACTTAGAAGTCTGGTCCCCAAGTCTGTGCATATAATCATTATGACATACTGCCTCCTCTGTAGTAATACTCGCCCTGTGAGCGTCACAGAGTACAATGACGAAAAGAGTTAATATGCCAAAACACTACAACTGCAAGCCCATTATAAGAAAGACATTAGTACAAGCCTGGGGCCATAAAGGTTCTATTCTAAAAATACATATTTGAGAAATCATTTGAGACCAGGTATAAAATGCCATGAGACAGAAAGAGCAAAATTAGTTCAGCATGGGTTATATACTGTAATAGTATGAGTTACATTTAAGATTTCATAACTGTCTTTTATAATAATTGAGTTATGACTTAGGCAATCTTTTTATATTTAGTTAAAGATACACAGATGGTACTAATTTTAACTACAAAAATTATCAAGGTATCAGTCAAATTAGTGAGAATTAATTTACTTAGGAAAATAAGAGAAACTTGAGACATAATAAATTTTCATCAAATTTACCTGGTACTGAGAAAAAAATATATCTTAATCCTTCTCTACATCAGATCAGATCAGATCAGATCAGTCGCTCAGTCATGTCCAACTCTTTGCGACCCCATGAATCGCAGCACACCAAACCCAGCACTACAGAACAGATACCATATCTGATTTAATGTAACTCTGCATACAACCGTAAAAGGTAGTGAAAATTAAAGACATCCAAAAAGCCAATCTATATAGGTTCTCATATTCATTCTATAATTCTTGCACTAGCAATTATACACCCTATTCATCCCATCAAATATGGAACAGACACATTATTAATACTTCTTCCTACTTTCCATAACACTACTACAACAAAATATTTTAAACTGCTCTTGGGCATTTCCAGTTAAAGAAGAGAAGCAGACTGTTTACTTTCCATCTCTTTTCTAGTATGTAAAATCTTTGATGACAGGTGCTAAATAAGCCTTATTTTATTTGCATCTTCAGTACTTAGCACAGTGTCTGACATATAGTACCTGCTCAAATATATTCATTCTAACTAAAGATATAAATTACTTAGCAATGACAGTCTATTTAAAGAAAATAAACATGAAATCATGAGAAACAATAGACAATCAGGGTTTGTATTTATTATAGTATGTTTATCCATCCTTTCTAAAATATGAGGACATATGTATTAACTATCTATATTCTGTATCTACTCTTAAAATTTTTTCTCTGTACCTTCAAGATAAAACATTCAAAGCCACAGACAGAATTACTATAAGGAATACCTAATAAAGCCCAAGTGCCAGGTACTCTGCTAAACGCCAGGAATCCCCTAATAAGGAGAGCTCAGAAACTAAAGAAGGTGCACACTTGTAAAGGAATAACTATCACAACAATGATTGTTTTATCACAGTTGTGACAAGTACAATAATTGAAGAGTGTCCTATGTCAAATCATATACAAAAATTAACTCAGTATGTACCAAAGACCTAAATGTACGAACTAAAACTATAAAACTCACAGAAAAAACAAACAAACAAACATAGGAGTAAATCTTCACAACCTTGAGTTAGGCCACTTAGATATGACACCAAAAGCACAAGCAACAACAGAAAAAACAGATAAACTCAGACTTCACCAAAATTTTAAATTATTATACTTGAAAGTATACCATTAAAGAAGGTAAAAGAACAACCCACAGAACAAAAGAAAATATTTGCAAAACATATATCTGAGAAGGAATTTGTGTCCAGAATACATAAAGAACCCCTATAACTTAATAAAAAAATAGACAAATAACCCAAATAAAACAGGCAGAAGATCTGAAGAGATCTTTTTCCAAATAGGACATACCAATGGCTGATAAGCACGTGAAACAGTGTTCAACATTACTCTACTGGGAAACATAAACCAAAACCACAGTGAGATACCACATCACATCCACTAGGATGGTCATAACCAAAAAGACAGTTACGTGTTGGTGAGGATACAGAGAAACTGAATCCTCAGAGACTACTGATGGGATTGTAAAATGGCATAACCACTTGGGAAAACAGTTTGGCAGTTCCTGTTAAACACAGAATTATCATATGACCTAGCAATTCCACTCCTAGATACACATCCCCCAAAACCCCAAAACATACATCCATATAACTACTTCTAGACAAATATTCATAGTAATATTATTCATAATAGTCAAAAAGTATAAACATCTGATGTCCATCAACTAATGAATGCATTTTTTTTAATGTGATAAGTCCATATAAAAGAGCATTATTTGGCAACAAAAAGGAATGAAGTATATGCTATGTAACATGGATGAACCTTGAAAACTTATGTTAAGTGAAAGAAATCAGTCCCAAAGACCGCCTATTGTATTATTCCATTGATAGGAAATGTCCAGAATAGGCAGGTCCATTGAGACAGAAAGCAGATTAGTGGCTGCCAAGAGCTGGAAGCAGATTAGTGGAGGGAGAATAGGGAGTGAAAGTCAAAGGCTACAAGGTGACTTTTCAGAAGGATAAAAATGTTTTAGAATTGGATAGTGGTGACAGCTGCACAACTCTACGGTTATACTAAAAGTCACTAAATTGTGTATCTGAAAATTATGCATTTTAGGGTATCAATTACATCTCAATAAAGCTATTACAAAATTTTTTAAATAACAAAGGAATACACTGGTGCCACACAAGTAGCACAAAAAAGGAGGTATTCAAACATCAGTTAATGTTTTTAAAAGGACAAAACACTCTCCTTTCACAAGGAGAAAAGATGGATACCAAAAAATTAAATGGTTCTTCACTTGATAGAGACAGGTCTGTCACAATGTCACCCACAGGGTCACTACTTACACAGACTACCAAGAGAATGGAGCTGCAAAGTCCTGACCGGGGTCCACACAGAAGAAAAAGCATGTGGGAATGCATGAAAGAGCAGTCATATTAAAAGACAGTTCCTAGTTGGTACGAAGTGGGCATGAGACAAGTCTAGGGGAGACAAGGGATGACCCTGAAAAGCAGAACAGGCCACGACTAGTGGTAAAGGAAGGCATAATGGTTAAGTACAGGTGTTCAGGGGTAGATTCCCCTAGATATGAAAACTGACTCCACTGTTTACTATCGCTTTGGGTCAGTTAGTGCCTCTGAGTTTCAGTTTCCTCATCTGTCAAAAGAGGATAATAGAAGTAAGAGGATTAAACAAGTTATTTCACCTTTAATACTTAGAACTTTCCAGCACAAGGGAAGTACCACCACTTACTGCACTACTGTTTAGGGTTCTAGATTTAAGCATATGTTTATCTCGTTATCATAAATCAAACAAAAGGAACTGCAGACACTGAACTGTGAGTTAACAGTGAATTCCTGGTTTGTTGGGGCATCACTTTTTGGGCTGCACTGCTTGGCATGTAGAATGTCCCTGACTGGGGATTGAACTCATGCTTCCTGCAGTGGAAGTGCAGAGTCTTAACCACCAGGCTACCAGGGAAGTTCTGAGCAACACATTTTATGACAGTGAAAAGTATTAAGACTATGCCATTAACTCCCTTCATTTAATTAAAAAAAAAAAAAATTTAACCCATCTGTAGTCTTCAAAGCTTTGTGGAATGCAAAAGTGAATAAAGACTCCCTGATTCCAACAGAGAACAGTGGTAAAATGGCAAAATTACCACCCAACAGCTGCCTGGTTAGACTATGTAAATCAACTTGGTGGTCTTGGTGTTATTTCAAATTCACAATTAGCTGCACTTCCAGCACTCAGCACCAAGAATATGAACAAAACGTCCCTCCAAATAAGGATCAAAGTCTAAAGGAGAACACCTTTTAAGTAAGTTCTGTTGGTGCTTTTTTCATGTGTACCTTCAGGCTATTCTATCAATTTGGCACTTAAAAATACAAAATGTATTCAAGTACAAACTTTATAATCTTGGTAACAGGCAAGTACCTGATTCTACTAAAAGACAAATCAATTTCAGTAAATGTTAATGATTTTGTAAAAATTCTTTAAAAGTACTAAGAAATCTTTTTCAAAATTGACATATGCAAAGCTTCCACTTTTACCCACGTAAAAAGGAGTGAAAGATCAACAGAGGTATTTTATTTGCAAACACTGTGTTTATACCTACTAATCTGAAAAACTGATGTCTGTTTTTATAGCTTCTTTAACATCTATAGAAGTGCAAAATATAATTACATAACGCTTGTCCTTAAGAATACTTACTAGTAGGAAAGACAGAAGAAAACAAAGTGAGATCGATTAAAAAAAAAGACCATAACTCAACTACTTTAACACAGAGAGGTTAAAATGGGGAGGGGGGGAATTACATTGAAAATAATTTGTTTTATTGAAAATAATTTCTTAATTTTACAGTAAAATGAAACATATGTGAAACAGAGCCAAAAGGTAAGTCATATGCAGGAACACATGAGGAATTGGAAAAAAAAAAGAAAAACGAAAGTGAAAGATAAAAAAGAGGAAGATTACACATAGATAAATACCAAGTGAAGGACTTTGGGAGGATTAATTACAGTAGTATTAATAGAACTATAAAGTATAAACATGCAACACACTGAACCTATATTTTATATTAATCAAAAATATAAAGTGTGAAAAAGTCACAGCATTATAAGAGACAGTCAGGGGAGGAATAAAAAAAGATTTCATTATTTCACATAAAGTACTGATAGTAGAAAAAATCCTTGGGTAAAGGGGAAAAAATCATTTTGAGGAAGGACGAGATGTCCAACAGAGTATTTGGAGAAATGAACAGGGGTTCTGTGAATTCAGAAGATAAGTATATAGCTATAATAAATAACAAAGGATACAAGGAAGAACATAACTTTTTTTCATGATTACAAGAAAAGTAGTCAATTGAAAGGGATATCTAAATGTTCATAAAAGAGGGGCATTAAAAGGTTTGATTAAAACCTTTCTTAATATAAAATTTCTTAAAAAGAAATTTAAATTTTTAGATAGTTAATTTAATCTTTAACAAAAGTTGTCATAACTTCATCAAATCTTAGAATACACTGAATCTTATAAACAACAAAAATGAATCAGGCATTATTTTATGAAAGGAGGGAGTAATTTTTCCAACTAAAATTTAGTTAGCATAAAATGGCACATTAGACTATATAGGATCAACTCTGGCAACATTATTAAGAGGGCTGCTTTTGCAAAAAAAAGTTCAAAACCTTCGTGAACTTTCTCCAAGGCTCCTAATCCCATAATATTCAAATAATTTATTATCCTTGTCAATTTTCTCTTTTTCAATTAAGACCTGGTCTAACTTAACTAGATATTCATTACAATGGGTTTCAATGAGGGACATCCTTAACACCACTTCCATGGACTTTAAGAAATTTTATATCTGCAAGATTTGTAATTCACTATATACTCATTATACTGATCGAAGTTTACCAGAATTTAATGATGCATACTAATATGTTAAACCAACTTGTAATTGAAGAGACTACAGTCAGTTAAAAAGTACTCTGCCTTCCTCAGTGCTCTCAATTATGCTTTGTATTGTCTGCATCTTCCCCATCATACACTAATTACTGAAAATAAACAGTCCATACCAGCAGAGTCACTCACATTGCAGGTGCACAAAATAAAAACCCCTGATTAGAGGCAGAAAGGACCCATATTAGGGACCATTCCTGGTAGCCACCTGAGAGGATACAAAAGCCAACCTAGAAATGGGAGCTTAAAAAGGTCTGCAGAGCTTTGACAAGGGAACTGTGGTAGGACTAGCCTGGAAATGTGTGAGTAGAACATTGCTCCTGAGTTTCTAAAGGTTAACTGTGACTAGATCATCATTTGGCTTTGATACCATGAAAAGTCTAGGAGTAAGAGAGTAACTATAACCAGAGTCAAAGATGGCCATTCACTCAACAAATATTCCATGAGTATCTATTAGGTGCCACATACAGCTCAAACCCCTGGGGATACGACAGTAAAAGAGACAACGTTACTGCCCTCAGGGAACTTCAATTATTGTGAGGAGAAAGACAAGGAACCAATAAACAAAAATGTCAGATAATGGAGCACCATAAAGTAGTGGAATGGAGGTAGAGAACTTATATAAGGTAGTCAGAGAGGTAACATTTGAACAAAAAAATCCAAAGGAAATGAGGGAGTCACGTGAAGTTCTGAATGTTATTTCAAGGAAAGGCAAAATAGAAAATATCTGAGTGAATATGGCTTCCATGGTGGCTCAGTGATAAAGAATTTGCCTACCAAGCAGGAAACTTGGGTTCTATACCTGGGTTGGGAAGATCCCCTGGAGAAGGAAATGGCAACCCACTCTAGTATTCTTGCCTGGGAAATACCATGAACACAGGAGCTTGGCAGGTTGCAGTCCATGGAGTTGCAAAAGAGCTAGACACAATTTAGCGACTAAACAACATGAGGTTATGGATAAGCGTAGCTGTTCAAAGAAAAGCAGAAAAGTCAATGTGGGTAGAGAAAAGTGAGTAAGACAGAAATGGAAGGAGATCAAGTCAGAGAGACTTGCAGAGGCCAAGTCATGCAGGGCCTTAGAAAGCAAGGCAAGAACTAGGATTTCCTAACCATGTGATAGGAAGAAACTGCAGAGCTTACTGACAGGAAAGTAACCAAGAAAGCAGGAAAGTGACAAGATCTGAAATGTGCTTTTTAAAGCCTGGATTACTCTGGTGAACAGAGAAATAATCCCTCTTATTTGACCTTACAGGCTTAAATTATAAACAGGCTAACCTTAAAATCCCTGCCAGTAAGCCTTATTCTATATAGGAATCTGTTGCTGATTTTAAAGGCTTAAAGATAAAAAACAAACAAGCTTTAAATATATTACTGTCACAAAACACAAAAGAATAAAGAATTCTTCTGCATTATTCTTCAAAAAAAAGTAACTGATCTCAATCTAAACCTCACCTGTTCCAAGTTTTAGAAGGCACTGTTCATAAGATTCTTTTTTTTCCTGCCACTCTAGACAGGAGAGTTGAAAAAAAGGGACTCACGCCAAAAGCCAAAACGCTTTGATTGCCCTCTAGTGCCCATCTTAAAGAATGAAGACCTTCCCACATTAGTCTGGAAATAGTAATGAACACATGCAAGTTTTGGAATAGAGCTTCTAGCATCCTCTGCTGACAGAATCTTGCAGGTGAAATTAAACTGCTTTCTGTTTTAAAGAACACTAATTTTCCTCTGAAGTTAATTAAAATTATTAAGTTTTCTCATATTGTTTTTTAAAAACTTTCTTTCCAGTCAGCTGCAATTACATTAAAACTGGTTATTAATCAAACACTGGTAATGATGATGAAAATAATGATAAAATCCAGCAATTTTGACTACTTAGTATGTGTCAATCTGTATGTTAAATGTTCACATCAATCATCTCATTTCTCGTAGTAATCAATTCCTGACAACTAAAAGAGAGTTTTTTTTCCACTTTCAGTTCTTCAACCTTTCCTTATGCATGAGGGAAAGAGACTGACTGATACAGGTGGTTGGCAATGACTAAGGCCAAAGGATGAGAAGCCTCAGACCAGAAGTCAGGGAAGCATAGTGGTGGCCCCAACTTGGACTCTTCACCACAGAACGTGCCAACCAGGGAGTCAGAGAAAGTTCATGGAAAACAGGTGCTCACAACTAAAAAGTCACTGTTACATCTAGCCTTTAGTTACAGTCATAAAAATGTAACTTTCAGTTTTCTGTAGTAATGGGAAACAGGATAGCAGGGATAATGAAAATCCTCAATAATCCCAAAGTTTCCATTTGATTATGTTACAACCTTCTTTACCTTTAAAATAAAAATCAGAATTGTGCACATGTAATAGATATGGTTTAAAAATCATTTTTCACCTCTTTCCTGACTCCCTTGAATTTTTATTCACTATTCAGTTCAAAGGAAGATATCATGCCTTTAAATACTCACTATGTACTTCTAATTATTTAAAAGTTGGTGTAGCTTGACAAAGTTCTATAATGGTGTGATACCATTTTCACTCACATTCTATTTGAAAGGACAATTTTATTACCACTGTAGATAAGTAAAATGGATCAAAGGAAAAATAAGTGAAAAGGAAGCTTGTCATCAAAAGAAATTATGATGTACAACATTAACACTTCCAATCCACTGATTTCAACAGTAACACTAAAGTACTTACTAACCAGCAACTGAAGGAAGATGCATATTAAAAAAATTAATCACAATCAGTATGCTTAATGTAAAACCATCAACATGTTCTCTGGTAATTTTCCTTTCAATTCTAGTGCTATTAATAACTCAATTTTTAGAAGTCTGTGCCTAGTGGAGAGCACAAAGAACTATTAGGGTGACAGGAATGTCCTATATATTGTTTAGGATACCGACAGCAACTGATATATATAGAATTCTCAAAACTGTTCAAACTGAAACCGTAAGATCTGTGCAAATTACTATATATAATTACACCTCAATCAAAACAATCACATTTTAAGTTTTGTGGGACTGCTTTAAGAAGAGAAAATTATAACTTGTTTTTTGCCTCATTTAAAAGGTAGGTTCATAATTGTATAGGCTATTAGTCTATACAATTAAATTAATTAATCTCATTCAACTGTGAGGCAGTTCTTACAATTAATAAACTATCATGTAACTAAATTTTAAGCTTAGGACAAGGTATATATAATGGCTCTTACAAGAACAGGTGTCTATTTGCATTTTCGTGCTCACATTTATTCTGTTCAGTCCTCTCTCCCTGCTTCCATTTTCCACGTAAAAACTAGAGACTGATATGTCAAAAATAGAAAATACTCTCAAATGTCATAAAATGACATTTTCAATTAAAACCAAATACATTCAATTCCAACTGACAAACATTTACTCTCTGTACTATATTAAAGGCACTATACTAGAGGTTTCAAAGGTTTTTAAAAACTACTGTACTATTTATATACAAATCCCTGCACCTGAGGTCATCACATAGGATTGCAAAGGCAAGGCACAGTAGTTAACATAAGAATAAAGTACTGATTTTACAAGAAAAATAGTTTGCTACAGAAGGCTGAAAACAGGACTGGGAAGTAGTAGCACATGAGCTGGCATCTAGAGAGGCTGCTTGAAGGAAATCACATTTGAAATGGTCTCCAAAGGCTGGAGAGAATATTAACAAGCAGAAATGGGAGGAATGGGAAGGAAGTATTAAAGTTTTGATCAGTGTCCCCTCAAAACTAGCTGACTCCTTTGTAAGAGAGAATTAATGGGCAAATAGGAATTGCTGAGGTCTAACACATTTACGGAGAAGGCAATGGCACCCCACTCCAGTACTCTTGCCTGGAAAATCCCATGGATGGAGGAGCCTGGTAGGCTGCAGTCCATGGGGTCGCGAAGAGTCGGACACAACCGAGTGACTTCACTTTCACTTTTCACTTTCATGCACTGGAGAAGGAAATGGCAACCCATTCCAGTGTTCTTGCCTGGAGAAGCCCAGGGATGGGTGAGCCTGGTGGGCTGCCGTCTATGGGGTCGCACAGAGTCGGAAAGGACTGAAGCAATTTAGCAGCAGCAGCAGCAGCAGCAACACATTTACAAATCAGACCTTCTCTACATCAGCCTGTTCTAATGAGACATTAGACAAGTCCTTCCTTTAAAAAAAAAAAAACAAAACCTTGAATTACTGAATTACTGATACAGCCAGTGCTAAATGAGGAATGAAATATATGTCATTTGTGAAAATAGAAGAGATCAGAGAGGAAGTAAAACTCCTTTTTTAAAAAAAATTATAATCATCAATTCAATTAAGGGAAAATTGCTTACTTTGCTTACAGTTATAACTTGTTTCACTAAATAAGAGCATTCTGGGCTTCACTGGTGGCTCAGTGGTAAAGAATCCTCCTGCCAATGCAGGAGAAAAAGGTTCGATCCCTGGGCCAGGGAAATCCCACACAGTGCAGTACAACTAAGCCCGTGTGCCACAACTATTGAGCCTGGGCTCTAGAGCCCGTGAGCCGCAACTACTGAGCCCCGGTGCCTAGACCCTGTATTCGGCAATAAGGGAAAACCACTACAAGCCTGTGTACTGCAACTAGAGAACAGCCCCTGCTCACTGCAACTGGAGAAGGCCTACGTACAACAACGAAGACCCAGTGCAGCCATAAATAACATAAAAAATAAAAAAAATTTTTTTAAGGCACATTCTTCTAAAGTTAAAGTTTAACAGAGCAGGATGAGCACAGCCCTTAGCAGGCAGCCATTGCTGGGCCTCAGTATTCTGCATCCTGCTACTAGGCACCAGGTCTTGCTCAGCGATTGGTCGGTGTTTCAGTAGGCCCCGCCTATAAGCAACCAACTGCCAATGAGCGACCCTTAGTTGTCCTGCTCAGCTATTAGGCAGCACCGCAGTGGGCCCTGCCCACTGGTAATTGTCAATGAGTGATCACTGCGGAAGTGATGCCGTCAAGGGTTAGCAGTGTGGTGGTCATCAGGTGGAGAGTGAGGTAAGAGGCAGATTCAGGCCTCCTACTGGAGGCCCTCCAGCTCACCCAGCCTTGGGCCAACAGATGAGCTGGCTGGCCCAGGGAACAGACTGGGGACTACGTCCTGAGGACTCCAGAACCCTCACTAAGGCTCTCCACTGGCCATGGCCCAGGCCTTGAGGCAGCAAGGTGAACCTCTCCCTGTCTCTGCAACCTAACAGCAATGGCCATCTGCCTGGTCACAGTCTGTAAGACCTGGTCTCCCCATTTGGGTGGCCTGAGGAGACTGAGAGCCAGGTGGGTTGGGTGCCGAGCTCCCTCAGGGATGACAGCTGGGCAGGTTATAGGAACCTGGCCCTGAAGGAGCTGCCAACTTAGATCTGCCTCCTCTTACCCAGAACTGGGACTTCGGATGGTGAAAGCTGTGCCTTGGGACTTTGCCCTTTCTTGTCAGGACGGAGAATAAAATTCATCTGATAGAGATTTACAGGAACATCGTGACCTGACCATGACTGGACCTCAAGAACAAAGGATCTGACACCGAGAAATGTGCAACAACTAACCACACCCATCCATCGCCTTTTGCTTTTAAAGGGACTTGCCGGAAGCTTTCAGTTACTTCGGGGTTCTTAGGGCATGAGCCACCAATCTCCTTGTACAAATCTGTAATAAAATTTTCTCTGTTCCAAACTCTATTGTTCAGTATTGATGGGCCTCACTGTGTGTTGGGCACACGGGCTTGAAATTCAGTAACAAAATCACTTAAAATATACTTTTTTTTGTTAAGATCTCTTACTCGGAATGCTTTTGTAAAGTTAAAAAGAAATCTAGGGCTTCCCTGGTGGTCTAGTGGTTAAGAATCTGCCTGTCAATGCAGGGGACACAAGTTCGATCCCTGGTCCAGGAAGATCCCACATGCCACATAGCAACTAGGTCCACGCACCACAACTACTGAGCTCTAAGGCCCTAGAGCCCGTGCTCCGCAACAAGAGAAGCCACTGCAGTGACAAGCCTGAGCACTGCAACTACAGAATAGCCTCCACTTGCCATAACTAGAGAAAACCCTGAGCAGCATCAAAGATCCAGCACAGCCATAAGTAAATTACAAAAATTAAATAAATAGGGCAAATTAACCTTTGTGGGAAAAAAATTAGTATTTACTGATTGTTCAGTGGTTCTTATTCAATTCTTTTTTGTACTGAAAAACGTTATAGTGTTATTTATATTCTCTCATCTGAATGTTGTTATGTTTTGTTGCTGCTATTCCTGTTGTAAAACTGGTTTTTCAATTTTAGCCCTTTAAACTTAGACACTATCAATTCTGCTTTGATTAGTCCCTTTTTGTTTTAGGTAGCTTCATATCAAATACAATAATATTCTCACTTTTTTCTAATATATAGTCGATCATTTCAGTTTGTTTAGCAAAAATGTCTGGAATAATATAATAATGTGACAGTTACCACCTTTTATTCTTAATTTTAAAGGGAATACCTCTAGTGCTCCTTAATTATGTATAACACTGACTGGTGGTGTGAAGCATGAATGAATCATTTAATACAATATTAAAGTTTCCTTTTAGTTTCATTTTAAAATATTTTCTTAGGAATCATGCTAACTATTTTAAATTCCATTTTTGTTATATATTAAAAGAGAGGATTGTAATGATAAATACCAGGCACCATTCTAAGGGCTTTATATATATATATATTTGTTCACTTACTCAACCATTCAGACCACCAAGTTAGGTGTTTTATTAGCCCTGTTTTACAAAGGAGGAAAGAAAGACAGTGAGGTTAGAGAAGTCAGTTCAGTTCAGTTCAGTCGCTCAGTCATGTCCGACTCTTTGCGACCCCATGAATCGCAGCACGCCAGGCCTCCCTGTCCATCACCAACTCCCGGAGTTCACTCAGACTTACGTCTATCGAGTCGGTGATGCCATCCAGCCATCTCATCCACTGTCATCCCCTTCTCCTACTGCCCCCAATCCCTTCCAGCATCAGAGTCTTTTCCAATGAGTCAATTCTTAGTATGAGGTGGCCAAGGTACTAGAGTTTCAGCTTTAGCATCAGTCCTTCCAAAGAAATCCCAGGGCTGATCTCCTTCAGAATGGACTGGTTGGATCTCCTTGCAGTCCAAGGGACTCTCAAGAGTCTTCTCCAACACCACAGTTCAAAAGCATCAATTCTTCAGTGCTCAGCCTTCTTCACATTCCAACTCTCACATCCATACATGACCACAGGAAAAACCATAGCCTTGACTAGACGGACCTTTGTTGGCAAAGGAGTATCTCTCCTTTTCAATATGCTATCTAGGTTGGTCATAACTTTCCTTCCAAGGAGTAAGCGTCTTTTAATTTCATGGCTGCAGTCACCATCTGCAGTGATTTTGGAGCCCCAAAAAATAAAGTCTGACAGTGTTTCCACTGTTTCCCCATCTATTTCCCATGAAGTGATGGAATCGGATGCCATGATCTTCGTTTTCTGAATGTTGAGCTTTAAGCCAAGTTTTTCACTCTCCTCTTTCATTTTCATCAAGAGGCTTTTTAGTTCTTCTTCACTTTCTGCCATAAGGGTGGTGTCATCTGCATATCTGAGGTTATTGATATTTCTCCCAGCAATCTTGATTCCAGCTTGTGCTTCTTCCAGTCCAGCGTTTTTCATGATGTACTCTGCATATAAGTTAAATAAGCAGGGTGACAATATACAGCCCTGATGTACTCCTTTTTCCTATTTGGAACCAGTCTGTTGTTCCATGTCCAGTTCTAACTGTTGCTTCCTGACCTGCATACAGATTTCTCAAGAGGCAGATCAGGTGGTCTGGTATTCCCATCTCTTTCAGAATTTTCCACAGTTTATTGTGATCCACACAGTCAAGGCTTTGGCATAGTCAATAAAGCAGAAATAGATGTTTTTCTGGAACTCTCTTGTTTTTTCCATGATCCAGCAGATGTTGGCAATTTGATTTCTGGTTCCTCTGCCTTTTCTAAAACCAGTTTGAACATCAGGTAGTTCACGGTTCACGTATTGCTGAAGCCTGGCTTGGAGAATTTTGAGTATTACTTTACTAGCGTGTGAGATGAGTGCAATTGTGTGGTAGTTTGAGCATTCTTTGGCATTGCCTTTCTTTGGGATTGGAATGAAAACTGACCTTTTCCAGTGCTGTGGCCACTGCTGAGTTTTCCAAATTTGCTGGCATATTGAGTGCAGCACTTTTACAGCATCATCTTTCAGGATTTGAAATAGCTCAACTGGAATTCTATCGCCTCCACTAGCTTTGTTCGTAGTGATGCTTTCTAAGGCCCACTTGACTTCACATTCCAGGATGTCTGGCTCTAGGTCAGTGATCACATCATCGTGATTATCTGGGTCGTGAAGATCTTTTTTGTACAGTTCTAAGTAATTCCCAAAGTCACACAGCTTGAAAGTGAAAGAGCTCCATCTGGCTTCAAAGTCCATTTCTCTAATCACTACTCTATATTGCCTCCCTGTACCTGTATTTTATTGACTGGACTACAATCATAGAAGTCCAGTCAACAGCGGAAATTGAGAGATGACTTAACATAGCTAATCACATTGAAGTGATATAAGATTAGACTAAGGTGGTAGTAAGGGAGACAGAAATGGAGAGATCTGGTATATACTTTGGAGACAGAGCTAGTAAGACTAGTTAAAGAATTAAGAGATTGGATGTAGAGTAATAAGGAAAGAAAGGAATAAACAATGGTGACTAGGTTGTGGCTTATCCTTAGTAAGTATTGAGAACCTTGTTTCCTGTTTTTTATATTAATCTTATTTGTGTATCTTGGTTTCCCTTTTATCATTCATTCTTCCTAATGTATGCTTTCTTATAGCATGTCATCTCTAAATCTTTTTTGGAACAAGGTAAAACATACAGAAACAAGTTTATTCACGAATAGTTAAGACATTTTATATCCAGTACTGTTCTCTCTGGGTTTGTTCTATACCTGTCCTAGATTTTTCTTTTTACGGGGGTGGTGGGATGGGGGCGGGGCGGGGGGGTGGAGCTGCACTGGGTCTTAGTTGCAACATATGAACTCTTAGTTGTGGCCTGTGGGATCCAGTTCCCATACCAGGGATCAAACCCGGGCCACCTGCTTTGGGAGGTTGGAGTCTTGGCCACTTGACCATCACAGAAGTCCCTGACCTAAATTTTTTCATTAAGATCACAACTGCCTTATAATAAAGGACTGATTTTTGTAATCCCATCATTTGTTTCTAATGACAGGCACAGTTTATGATCAATGTGGAAACTGGAAAAGAAAAGAAAAATAGAGGGCAGAAATAAACATTATTCTCACTCCTATAATATAGAAGAAAGCAATGGGAGGACTTTTTACCATATACATGTAATATTTAAAATTTTAAAATCGGGGAGGGAGGAGGGAGGAGGGTTCAGGATGGGGAACACATGTATACCTGTGGCGGATTCATTTTGATATTTGGCAAAACTAATACAATTATGTAAAGTTTAAAAATAAAATAAAATTTAAAAAATAAATAAATAAAATAAAATTTTAAAATCATAATGTCCATATAGTTTTATGTCCTCTTGTTAGCGCTACTGAAAACTCTTAACATGCCTAATGACTACATAATACTTTCATATGACTACATAACAATTTGCTGGTCCTTCCCCCATTATCAAATATTTATTTATATTATTTTTAATTTTTCCAATATTTCAGTTATTTTCAGGTTTTTTAGATATGGAAACTTTCTGCCAAAAGAAAGCTCTGAGCAAGCCTAACATAAAAAAGAGCTAGCCTTGTTGAATACAGGGGAAGGGCCCAACCCCACCAAAACCACCCTTCAATAGTGTTCCACGGAACACATTCTGAAAACCACTACAATATGCAGTGCTGTGATAAACATCTTTGTGCATAAAGCTTTTTCCAAATTTCCTGAGGCTAGAATCCCAGAAGTCATGGTACTAAGTTAAAAAAAAATAAACATCTTTAAGCCTCCCGATATTTAGTAATAATAGTCTCAGTAACTATCAGAGCTACTGCCTCAATTTCTAGAGTATCTACCTGGTCACAGCACTTCACAAAATTTGACAGTTATAATAAGTTTAATTCAAGATAGGCACAAAAGGATGTAAAAATGAGTAAGATTCAAAAGGACAGGAGTTTACCATCTCTCCCAAGTCATCTTCAGAGGCAATTAAACACAAACACTTAGAGACATCAACCTTCACATGTCATTAAAGAAACATTTTTCACAAAATAAATGTTACTTCTAAGCTATTTGGGAGAAAGAATGTTCTTAAGTAAGTTTTATATGGAAACTTCAAAGGGGCTTCATTAGCACAGAGAAGCAGGGCAGCAATTCCATATCCTTCTTTTAAGAAAATATCATTTTATAAGCAATAACCCATATCCATAAGTATCCATGAGGCATGATACTGATCATAACCTATGAAGGTAACCTAATTTAGTTATCCTATGACCCCAACTGTGACTATTTTAGTGAGAAGTCACAAATGGTTTGGGAAGAGGTACATCAGAATAACCTATGAAAACTTTTTTTTTTGGAAAATTTTTTTTTGGTAAAAGACTTTTTTTTTTGTAAAAAGACTTTTTTTTAATTTATTTTAATTGGAGGCTAATCACTTTACAATATTGTAGTGATTTTTGCCATACATTCACATGAATCAGCTATGGATGTACATGTGTTCCCCATCCTGAATCCCCCTCCCACCTCCCTCACCATCCCATCCCTTAGGGTAGTCCCTGTTCACGGGCCCTGAGTGCCCTGTCTCATGTATCGAACCTGGACTGGCAATCTATTTCACATATGGTAATACACATGTTTCAGTGCTATTCTCTCAAATCATCCCACCCTTGCCTTCTCCCTCAGAGTCCAAAAGTCTGTTTTTATATCTGTGTCTCTTATGCTGTCTCACATGTAGGGCCATCATTACCATCTTTCTAAATTCCATATATATGCATTAATATACTGCATTGGTGTTTTTCTTTCTGACTTATTTCACTCTGTATAATAGGCTCCAGTTTCATCTACCTCATTAGAACTGATGCAAATGCATTCTTTTTAACAGCTGAGTAATATTCCATTGTGTATATATACCACAGCTTTCTTATCCATTCATCTGCCGACGGACATCTAGGTTGCCTCCATGTCCTAGCTATTGTAAACAGTGCTGCGATGAACACTGGGGTACTATGAAGACTTTTGTTGTAACACAGATTGCAGGAGCTGGGGCCAGTTCACCCTAGTCCTACTGACCTGACCTCTGAATTATAGAACCTATAAATATACATTTTTTTAATTGCACCAAATATGATTCTTACCAGATTAAGAATCATTGAGCTATTAAAAATACTTATCCAAAAAAAAAAATACTTATCCTTAATTTCAATAACACTTGCTGAAATATTTAACCATTCAAGTGTGTAAATGTGGTTACTTTCCTACAAATATAATAGAATGTCTCTCTAAAAAGCCACAGAGCTTTGCAAGTTTCTGAACAACAAAAAAATCGAGTTGCACTCAGGAATTCCCAGTAGTCGCACCTGCTTGCTGTAGTAGTTTATTTTTCGTCATCTAGGGAACGAGTACTATTACTTGCAATATGACTTGTATTACCAGGAGTTTAATTCTGCAGCAGTGAAGGGGCTGAAAATCAGGGGCAAAAGACAAGTGACTACAGCAAAACTTTAAGTGGGAGAAAACAAAAGCCTGAGTGTGATCTTAGATGTTGAATTTAGGGCTTCCCTGGTGGCTCAGAGGTTAAAGAGTCTGCCTCCAATGCGGGAGACCTGGGTTCGATCCCTGGGTCAGGAAGATCCCCTGGAGAAGGAAATGGCAAACCACTCCAGTATTCTTGCCTGAAGAATCCCATGGACAGAGGAGCCTGGTGGGCTACAGTGCACGGGGTCGCAAAGAGTCGGACACGACTGAGCGACTTCACCTCACCTCTTCACCTCTGGAGATTAAATATGCACATGTGTCATGAGTGATTAGAAAACTGGATCCAAAGTTCAAATGAAATGAAGTAATGCATCCAGTTGCTCTGAGTGAATAGGCGTCATGAGTATAAGAAGATGTAAGAAACTCCCCCCAGGCTGCATATGAAATGTTAAGGGAGATAAGGACATATACTCTAAGGGAATGCTTGTGACTGGAGAAACATAAGGAAATACTAAGTAGTAAAAGAGGCCCTAGCAGAAATGTAAGCACCATCAAAGCAGGGATTTGTCTGCATTATTTTCTGCTGAATCCCTAACATCTAGAAACTATGTGACTCATAAGATGTGTGCCCAACAAATATCTGTTGAAAAAATAGACATAGGCAGCAACCAACAGAGAAATAGCAAGGGAAGAGTTTCAAGGAAGAAGTCAACATTGTCCAATAATGCAGAGGTAGATGCAGAATGAGACCTGAGAAAGGGTCTTTGGATATTTGGATTTTATCATCTCTGTGAAACAGTAAGGGTAGAAACTGAGAACAAAGACAAGGAGAAACTGGGGAGTGACACAGTAAACATGGCAAAGGAGCAAACTGGAAAAGAGGTTGGAGGGGAAACTGCATGCTTGCAGGTTAAGAGCCAAGAGCAAGTAGAGAGACAAAAGCGTGAAATGAAAGATACAAAAGGGTGATGGTGATGAAAAAAAAGGAGAGGAAGTCAAGGGCACCTATAGAATGGTTAACAGCCTCAGTAAGCAGACAGGACAATTCTGATATATTTCAAATTATAAAAAATATAGCTAGCATTCTGCTGTATAAAACATTCTCCTATAATTTTGTTTAGTATTACCTCAAACTGATTTCCTGAAGGAACTAAATTCAGTTTCTGAATCAACAAGCAAAGAATTACCAGACTCTAAGTCCAACCAACCACAAAAACAAAATTCTTTAAAAGGCCAGAAACATTTGAACTCAACATTAAAACGTCAGCTCAACACTGCTATGTAAACTACCTACAATGAATCATGCTAATTTGTCTGTCTGCTGCTGCTGCTGCTAAGTCGCTTCAGTCATGTCCGACTCTGTGCGACCCCATAGACGGCAGCCCACCAGGCTCCCCCGTCCCTGGGATTCTCCAGGCAAGAACACTGGAGTGGGTTGCCATTTCCTTCTCCAATGTATGAAAAGTGAAAAGTGAAAGTGAAGTCGCTCAGTCGTGTCCGACCCTCAGCGACCCCATGGACTGCAGCCTTCCAGGCTCCTCCGTCCATGGGATTTTCCAGGCAAGAGTACTGGAGTGGGGTGCCATTACTATTGCTTGATCTAGAAGGCTGCCAATAACCCACTTATCAAATATAATACAGTATAAAACTTTGTTGTCACTCAGAACTTAAAAAAGACACTGAGGTTGCCACTCATTATGTCTGAAAACCGAAGGCCTCAATTCAAGACCAATATAATTTACCTGAATCTAGGAAGGCCACTGCAAAGCCACATTCACAATGTTTCCAAATACCCAAGCTATCTGCTTCACCTACCATCTCTGTCTTAGTCTTTAAAATGTTGGTTGTGATATATATTGCAAAGAAAAATAGGAGAAATGGAAACAAGAAACCTCTCACTTTTATTTTATCTCCAATCTAAAGCTTCGGACTTAATCCATTCACAACGCTAACAAGTACTCCATTATCAACTGCTGGTGGTTTAGTCACTAAGTCTGACTTTTGCAACCCCATGGATTGTAGCCCACCAGGCTCCTCTGTCCATGGAATTCTCCAGGCAAGAATACTGCAGTGGGTTGCCATTTCGTTCTCTAGAGGATCTTTCTGACACAGGGATCGAACCTGGGTATCCTGCATTGCAGGCAGATTCTTTACTGACTTAGCTATGAGGGAAAGTGAAGTTGCTCAGTAGTGTCCGACTCTTTGCGACCCCATGGACTGTAGCCTATCAAGCTCCTCCGTCCATGGGATTTTCCAGGCAAGAGTGCTGGAGTGGACTGCCATTTCCTTCTCCAAGGGATCTTCCCGACCCAGGAATCGAACCCGGGTCTCCCACATTGCAGACAGACGCTTTACTGTCTGAGCCACCATTATCAGACAGTACAAACTTTAAAACTGAAGCTGTTACTGGCACAAATCACCAACAGCCTTGCTGTGACCCACGTTATTCAATCAGCATTTTCTGTTTACTACGTTTACAAGAGGAAAGGCACACCATAAAAAGTTTTACTACCAAAAAGAACCAATACATAATCTTACAAAAAAAACAGAAAGCTGTTATTCAGTCTCCTGATACACTTCAGCTACAGCCATGAGAAACTAAAGCTTTCAATCAGGCTTCTGAGACCCAGACCCAAGCATGTTTTCCCTTCTCTGCCTAGCTGCACTTGGGGTTTACTCACATATCAGTTCCAAGTTAAAGGTTCCATCTTCACTAACGCTATATTCTAGACAAGTTGACTTTCCCATCTTCCCGAATCTAATCTGTGCACTGTGCCCTTGTTTCAACCATTCAGTCTTCCTAGATTGGAGGTGGGCTCCTCCCACCTCACCCATTAAAATGTTACCCTCTACAAGGCTCATTCAAATTCCACATCCTTCAGAAAGTACAGGCATTCCCTTTTATCCTTGGTTTTTGTTTTCCTCAATTTCAGTTCCCCTTGGTATGAAAATACTATTAGATGGAAAGTTCCAGAAACAAACAATTTGTGAGTTTTAAATTGTATGCCTTCTTGAGCAACAAGACAGAATCTCAAGCTATCCTGTTCCTTCCTGCCCAGCAAGTACACCATTCCTTTGTAGGACATATCCCACCATCAGTCACTTTAGTCGTCTGTCAAGGTATCACTGTTTGTGTTCAAGGAATTCTCATTTTACTTAATAATGGCCCCAAAGTGCAAGAGGGATGCTGGCAATTTGCATATGCCAAAGAGAAGCTATAAAGTGCTTGCTTGGAACAGGCAACAAAGATCTGGGATTTGAGTTCAACAGGTGTATGGAGTTCTCCTTCTTTCCCTTCTTGGCTCCTGCCGTTTCTGGGTCCAGTGATCACTTATCTTATTAAAGGCCTCCTATTTGGCCCTTGTATACTCCAGTTCCTTACAAAGTTTATCTCCAGGAGGCTCCAAGAGTTCCAAACCAAACTGATGTTACTACAAGGGTGGAAGCTGCTTTCAGATACGTAATACCTCAGCTTAGATCAAGTAGAGCGAGACTTCTGCTCTGCTAGGCAGGACTACGCCCATGCACTGCAGAAAGAAGTTACAGAAGAAAGAGACCTCTGCCCCAATTCCCAAGAAGTATCTTCTGTATGAAGTCTCTCAGGGGAGTCTTAGGAGAAGCACACTGACTGAAACTGCCCACCCTGGCCAGGTACCATAGCAACCATTTGTGTGAGTTATTTTATGATAGAAGGTCCTAGTAAGGAACACTGAACTAATAAGCCACCACCAACCAGAAGAGTCTGGGAAAGGTCAAAGGGAGATGCCATGTTTCTGACCATGTCCCCAAACCCTTCTTGCTGGCATCCATCTTGGCTGAGCAATAAGTATGCCACCAGGAAGGATGAGTCAGACTGATTAGCCAAAGACAACCCAGAAACTAATCCCATCACCATAAAACCGAGACTGGGAGACACCAGGCAGAGCAGTTCTCCCAGATGTTCTCCGCCTGGGCGCCCTTTCCAATAAAGTCTCTTGCTTTGTCAGCACATGTCTTCCTCAGATAATTCTTGTCTGAGTGTTAGACAAGAACCCACTCCTGAGGCCCTAGAGGGGGTCCCACTTCCTACAACAGGTGAAAAGTTAAAAAGTACTCAACTTGATAAGGAAAGGAAAAAAAATGGTATGCGGAGGTTGCTAGGATCTACAGTAAGAACTGATCTATCTGTGAAACTGTGAAGAAACCAAAAGAAACTCATGCTAGTTTTGCTGTCGCGCCTCAAACGGCAAGTTATAGCCGTAATGCATGATAAATGCTTAGTTAAGATGGAAAAAACACTGTATCTGCACAATAACATATTTTGGGAGAGAAGGAAAGACCACATTCACATACAGGCATACCTTGTATTAATGTCCTTTATTGAGTTTTTAAAAATTGAAGATTTTGTGTCAGCTCTGCTTGGAACAAGTCTATTGGCACAATTTTTCCAATACTTTTTCTCAATTCATGTCTCCATGTCATGTTTTGGTAAATTTCACAATATTTCAAACCTTCCACCAGTAAAGAGATTACAATTCACTGAAGGCTCAAACAGTAGTTAAGGGTTTTTAGCAATAATGTATTTTTAAATTAACATATGTACCTTGTTTTCTTTTTAATATAATGCTGCACTGCACACTTAACAGACTATAGTGCAAACATAACTTTTATATTCATTGGGAAACCAAAAAGTTCTTGTAACCTGCTGTATTGCAACATTTGCTTCATTATGGTGGTCTGGAACCCAACCAGCATTTATCTCCAAAGTATACCAGTAACTTTTATTACAATATATTGATATAAATGTTCTAAGTTACTGTTGCTAGTCTCTCAATGCACCTAATTTATAAATTAAACTCTATCATAGGTATGCATGTATAGGAAAAACACAGCATATATAAGGTTAGGTACCATCCACAGTTTCAGAAATCTACTGGGGTCTTGAAACATATCCCCCCTGAATAAGGGGGGACTGCTGTATTTCTTCTCTGGATCTGATCTCATTAGCCTCATCTTTCCATTTCCCTCTAGTAAGAAAACTCAGCTACACGTAAATCACATGACAATCTCACCACAATATCAACTGTATATGCATGCTCAATCATGTCCAAGTCTTTGTGACCCTGTGGACTGTAGCCTGCCAGGCTCCACTGTCCATGGAATTTTCTAGGCAAGAACACTGGAGTAGGTTGCCAGTGCCTACTCCAGGGAATCTTCCTGACCCAGGGGTTGAACCCATGTCTTTTACGTCTCCTGAAACAGCAGGCAAATTCTTTACCAACTGCACCACCAGGGAAGCCCACGATATCATGTACTTGCACACATTTAGGTCCTCACTATGGCAAACATCATTTCTCCTCAAAACACCCATCTTACTTCTCTGTTCTCTCTTCCTCAGCCCATTATCAGCCACACAAACCTGCATTAGTCAGCTGAGGCCACCATAACAAAACACCATAGACTGGGTGGTTTAAAGATCAGAAAGTTATTTTCTCACAGTTCTGAAGCTAGAACTCCACAACCAACATGCCAGAAAACTTGGTTTCTATTGAAGATTTTTTTCCTGTCTCCAGGGGAATCTTATCAACTCAGGAATCGAACCCAGGTCTCCTGCATTGCAGGAAGATTCTTTACCGACTGAGATATGAGGGAACATGAGTATATAAATCATTACAGAGTACTAAGCAGAGTTCTCTGTGCTATACAGTAGGTTCTTATTAGTTATCAATTTTATATATAGTAGTTTGCATATGTCAATCCCAATCTCCCAATTTATCCCTCCCCAACCCTTCCCCCTCGGTAACCGTAAGTTTGTTTTCTACATCTGTGACTCTATTTCTGTTTTTCAAATAAGTTCATTTGTACCATTTTTTAAGATTCCACATATAAGTGATTTCTTAAATTAACACTGAAATACTTACTTCCTCCTCTTCTGAATCACCATCATCATCATCATCTTCTTCCACATCTTCTGCAAGAGGTGGAGGTAAAGGATCAAGAACACCTTCCTCCATAGGATTAACTGGTTCTTCCACCATTTTAAGGGGTAAAGGGGGGCCAATTAATTCATCATCAGAAGAGTCAGAACTCTCGTCACTTTCACTGCTACTTGTATCCCTGAAAATACAGAAACAGAAACTCATCGCCTTTGCGGCAAAAAAGAACATACTCTGGAGATAGTATTGATTTCTCAGGAAGCTCTGTTTTTCCTTTTAACACTGAGTTTTTTAAATATTTTTAAATTTGTAATCCAAACATTAATTGTGTGGCTCAAATATTTATCTTTTGAATTATATATATATTTCTTTCTTAATGTCAAAAAACACATATTTTAATTGTTAATTGTATGATAAAAAATAAGCAAAAAATTTTTGATTATATTTTTCAAACATATTCATTTTTTTCAGGCAGAGTAATATTCTTCCATCTATTATTGTTTGAGGACACGTTTTGTATGAGTCTTTTCTTTGAAATTTTGTGAGTTGTGTATTATGGTCCACGATATGGTCAGTCTTGCATATTTTATGTAAACTTGAAAAAAATAAGAATTCCCATTGTCGAGCTGAATGTTCTGTAGACGTCAATCAAAGGTATTGGGTGAAGGCATCCTTAAGGTCCTTTCTCTCCTTGCTGACTCATAGCTCACTGTCCATCAGTCACAGACACCAACATCGACATCTCACACTAAATGCAGACGTGCCTATTTCTCCTTTCAGCTCCTTCCCTTTCTGCTTCAGATGTTTCAAAGCTCTAATGCTAGGAGATGCACATTCAGGATTACCATGTGTTCCTGAAGAATTGCTTTCAAATACCATTTAATCTTAAGAAAGTAAAAAATTTTTCTTATCTATCGTATCTAAATACAGTTAAAAGTCAAAGACAAAAACTCAGAGCAATTGTATGTTAGAGGCCCATCAGATACTCCTCATGAACCAACAGAACAACTGTGGAAGAAAAACTACAGAATACTACACTGTAAGAAAGAAAACCACAGAAAGAACCAACGCCTCTATTCACTGTGTGTGAATACAATCACTGTCACAGGAGCAAATAAAGTAAGAAATGAGTATTACCGCAAAAGGTTTCAATACATTGTCTGAAATACAAATTATTTCTTAGTGCTAATCCAAGTATGCTGAGTTGCTAAAACTGTTAAATGTAGCTTCCTTGGACTGTAAAAGATACCTTATTCTAGGCAGTATCCTATTGAATCTCAACTATTTTTCTACCCAACACATCAGCTACTGCTGCTAAGTCACATCAGTCGTGTCTGACTCTGTGTGACTCCACAGATGGCAGCCCACCAGGTTCCTCCGTCCCTGGGATTCTCCAGGCAAGAATACCGGAGTGGGATGCCATTTCCTTCTCCAACAACACATCAGAGGACTGTCATAAGTGAGGTGAAAATGTCAGTCGCTCAGTCGTGTCAGATTCTTTGCAACCCCATGGACTGTAGCCCACCACTTCTCTGTCCATGGGATTCTCCAGGCTAGAATACTAGAGTGGGTTGCCATTCCCTTCTCCAGGGGATATTCCTGACCCAGGGATCGAACCTGAGTCTTCTGCACTGCAGTCAGATTCTTCAGAGTCTGAGCCACAAGGAATCCAACAGGGACTATTATATACTCTCATTAAAGTCTTTATCAAACACCTCTATTCATTCTGTAGCAACCACCATCCACCATCCCTCTACTGCCTACCCCTTCCCAGAAGATTGAGAATTGCAATTTTAACAATTAATCTGTCAAATAATTTTACAGGAGTCAAAGTGTCTTTGCCATCTAATGAAGTATCTTCACTATATAAGTTCCATGAAGGCAGAAATTTAAAGTTTGTTGTGTTCCCTGCTGTGGCTCTCTCAGCTAAATGATGCTTGATATCAATAACAACTGAAAAGGGACTTCCCTGCCAGTCTGGTGGTTAAGACTCGATGCTTCCACTGCAGAAAGGGCACAGGCTCAATTGATGGTCAGGGAACTAAGATCCCACATGCTTGTAGTGGTGGTTTATTCACTAAGTCGTATCTGACTCTTGTGATCCCATGGACTGTAGCCCACCAGGCTCCTCTGTCCATGGGATTTCCCAGGCAAGAATACCGGGGTATGTTGGCATTTCCTTCTCCAGGGGATCTTCCCGACCCAGGGACCAAACCCCAGTCTCCTACTTTGCATGAGGGTTTTTTACCACTGAGTCACCAAGGATTTCCATATAACACAGTACTGACTCCTTGGTTACAGATGTAAAAAGATTTACCTTACTATTTTGTTTCGCAAGTCCCCAGTTGTCTCACCGATCTTACCCACTAATCAGGAAATAGGGCAAAAGAGATTTCTAAGCAGTTTTCCTATGAGATGACAGGTCTTCTTCACTGGCTTTCATTCTCTCTCTCTCTACCCCTCTCTCTCTGCCTCATTGTTTTTCTCCTATGAGCTCGGTGCCCCCATGCCCCTCTTGGGAACACAGGCTGAATATGATCAGCTTTTGGCTGGGCTGTGGGGCCTTTTCTGGCACCAGTTCTACAGACAGCTTTTACTACAGGATGAATTGTGTCCTCAAAATATTCATATATTGAAGCCCTAACTCACAGTACCTCAGAGTATGACTGTATTTAAAGACAGAGCTTCAGAGAAGTGATTAAGCAAATGATGTCTGTAGGGATGGGCCCTATTATTACTGGTGTCCTCATAAAAAGAGAAAGCTTGGAACAGAACTTAGGCAGAAGACAATGTGAAGAAATAGGGAGAAAATGGCCATCTACAAGCCAAGAAGAGAGGCCAGTGAACCCCACCTTCATGTTGATCCTGGACCTCTAGCCTCTTGAACTGTGGGAAAATAAATTTCTGTTGTTTCAGCCATCCAGTCTGCGCTAGTTTGTGATGAAGGCCATTACAAACTAGTACAGCAGCATCCTCCTTTCTTTTCTCCCCTTAATTAGCGAACTACAGAAATATATGGAACATCTGCCATAAGCAAGATTTTGTGCTGGACACAGAGAAAGCTGGAAAAAAGTACATGATAAAGAGAAATGTAAGACGCTGGGCTTCCCTGAGAGTTCAGTGGTTAAGAATCTGCCCGCCAATGCAGGAGACAAATTTGATCCCTGGTCCGGGAAGATCCCACATGCTTCGGGGCAACTAAGCCTGTGGGCCCCAACTACTGACCCCCACACCTAGAGCCTGTGCCCTGCAACAAGGGAAGCCACCGTAATGAGAAGTCCACACACTGCAACCAGAGAGCAGCCCCTGCCCACAGCACCTGGAGAAAGCCCGCACACAGCAACGAAGGCCCAGAGCAACCAAAGAGTGAATTCTCAAAAACAATTTATATAATCAATTTGACAATTTAAAACATACCTCAACAACAGAATTCTTGTATTATTCCACCCAGATTTGGAGTCTATATACCTATTTATACTGCTTGAAGTTCTTAGTAATTATGTTATATAGTATTAAATTTCCCTTTAAAGTAATTTTAATTTTAATGGCTGCTTTCTCCTATCACTCAGTAAACTTTACAATGTGCCACTGTTTAAATTCTTTCTCAGTTATAAAGGATCCTATCAAAAAAAGTAATCACAAATACAGAGTTTGGGGAAAGGAACAAAATACTTGAATGACAAAATAAACATGAAAAAAATAGCCAACTTGTCAATATCTTTCCAACTTTACACAATTATACTCTGCAATCAAAAGGAATAGATTTTAATGCTACATCTGGAATACTTTAGAAAAATTTGATTGATTCAAAATGTGACAAAGGACTTTGTTGTGGTCCTAGAGATCTACAACTGCCTGAAATGGGAGAAATCATGCAAGCTTTTCAGTATGAGGAACTTTGCCTAAATTGTGTTACTAACACCTAGAAAATGACAGTGAAGACAAGCACCTGGAAGATGATTTAGAGCAAGCCCTGGCCACATTCGAGCCTGAAGATGTTGGTTCAAGATCTTCATTTTGTCTTCTTAATTCTTTCTCTCTGTTCATTTCTTCCTCTCTTTCTCTTGCTTCTGAAAAGATCATAAAAATTTTTCAACAGTTAGACTTCAAAATTTATTATTTAAAATGTTGAAAACTAACAAAATTACAAAGATATAACACAGAAGTGTTACCAGTAATAGCAAAAAACTATCACTCTAAATGCCCAACAATGAGAAAACAATTGAATTTTACTGTATATCAACACAGTAAAAAATACAGCCAATAAGAATAATGATAGAAGGGAATTGCTTGTTGTCCAATGGTTAGGACTTGGTGTTTTCACTGCATTGGCCGAAGTTTAATCCCTTGTTGGGGAACTAAGATCCTGCAAGCCATGTGGAGTGGCCAAAAAAAAAAAAAAATATATATATATATATATATATATATATAGAAAATATGCAAATCTGGGAAAATATTAACAGACAAGCTAAGCAAAATTAGCCTGTGAAGAGTATATGAACCACGAGTGCAGTATGTAAAAAGATGTGGCAAGTGACAAGAAAGTGTTCAAACATAAGATTTTAGGTAACCTCACTTTTAAATATTTTAAATTATAAATTCAGCACTCCCTTCCTTTCTGACTTTTCCAAACTGGATTTTTGGCCAGAGACTTGACACCAAAATTATGAGAAAAACTGAATTACATCAAGTTTCCAGAGTTTTTACCTTGGAAAGACAAAACAAATTTATCCAAGGAAATCTAATCTTTCTCCTCTGATAATTTCATTCAGCAAGTGGAGGGAACATAAGAAGGAAATTAATTATATGAATAAGGCTTGTTCTCGATTGCTACCATCCTCAATAACCTGAGATAATCTTTAACACTTTTTTAAAAATTTAATAGTGAAGAATAATACACCCAAAGTTAAGCAATATCAAAGGGCACTCACTGGAATGCTGCACTATTCAGGGTCTTTTGTTGCTAGGATAGAGAGGGTGAGTAACTAGGAAATAGGCAGCAAGCGTCAACAACTAGTCATTCATTTCAAACATGGAAGATTAAAAAACTCTCCAGGAAGATGTAAGGTAAAGTCACATTAATTTTTTTGTGCCCTCCACTGGGCTGAGGTGGGTTAGGAGTTAACAGTTCTGCACTCTGATGATGGGGAGGTTGAAAACAGTAAGAGAAGGCTAATGCCCAAATTTAAGAGTGAGCCTGCTGGGCTCCTACCTTCATCCTGCCTCCCCAGTAATTCCCTCTGTACCCTCCAGGGTGAGTGAGGGCGGGGAAGCTGAGAGAGGCTGGGAAGTGAGTCAGGGAGGCCACACTTGGACTGCAGGCTCAGGTCTTAGGGGCAGTTCTGACACCAATTAGGAATTGACCCTAAGGCACACATCATTAGTCACCTATTAGCAGCCACTTCTTTTTTCCTTGCAAAGGAAACCACAATTCTCCTGATTCTGGGCCCCTTCCTATCTAGAAGGAGTAAAGTTTGACTTCAAGTGAACCATAGTGAACCTGCAAGGGCTGTTTTTGCAACTGACGTACCACACTAATACTGGCTAATAACACATGAGAGGAAGTCAGCTGGAGGTACATTTGAGAAAAGTTTTCTTACTCCTGAAGAGTTACACAAAAGTCTTATCAGCCTGTGGATGTGGTCATCTGTATGTTAACAAAATTTTGAGTCATGAGGACAGTGAGCTTAGGATAAGACAACACTTTACAGCTGCCAAAGCAGAAAAAAGGGGAAAAATCTTTAAGTCCTTTATATCAGGATTCAGAAGATGTAAGAGTTCCATTCCAGAGCTCTTGTCATGGTGTGATACTAAACTTTTCTTATTTAAGCCATTTTTTATTAGGTCTCCTATGACTTCTTTGGAATGAAAACAGTGACAGACTTTATTTTCTTGGCTCCAAAATCACTGCAGGCGGTGACTGCAGTCATGAAATTAAAGACGCTTGCTCCTTGAAGGAAAGCTATGACAAACCTATGCATCGTATTAAAAAGCAGAGACATCACCTTGACAACAAAGGTCTGAATAGTTAAAGCTATGGTTTTTCCAGAAGCCATGCATGGATGTGAGAGTTGGACTATCAAGAAGGCTGAGCATCAAAGAATTCATACTTTTGAACTGTGGTGTTGGAGAAGACTCTTGAGAATCCCTTGTACTGCAAGGAGATCAAATCAGTTAATCCTAAAGGAAATCAACCCTGAATATTCACTGGAAGGACTGACGCTGAAGTTGAAGCTCCAACACTTTGGCCACCTCATACGAAGAGCTGACTCACTGGTAAAGACCCTGAGGCTGGCAAAGATTGAAGGCAGGAGGAGAAGGGGACAACAGAGAACAAGATGGCTGGATGGCATCACGACTCTATCACCAACTCGATGGACACGAGCTTGAGCAAACTCCAGGAGATGGTGAAGGACAGAGCCGCCTGGTGTGCTGCAGTCCATGGGGTCGCAAAGAGTTGGACACGACTAAGCGACTGAACAACAACAACAATCTTTATAACAACCCCTGAAGCAGAAACTTTTTTACTTCAGCTTTAATGAGGTATAATTGACAAAACTGTAAGATAGGTAAAGTGTACAATGTGATGATTTAGTACAAATACACACTGAGAAAGAATTCTTCCCATGGAGTCAATTAACACAGCTATCACCCCACATATTTATCCTGTGTTTCTTTTTTTTTCTTTTGGTAAGAACAATTAAGTTCTACTATCTTAGCAAATTTCAACTATACCCAATACAGCTGAAGTAAATACTACTATCTTCACTTAATAGTTTAGGAATCCAAAGCAGAGAAGTAACAGCTACAGTTAGAGCAAAGTAGTCAACTGAGGCTCCACAATGTACCTTTCCTTGATGTGACCAGACCTTCTGAAGCCTGTAAAATTATCCAATGAGTATCACCCACTTTTATAAAGCAGTGACCCTGCCTCTCTCCCCAAAGGGCCATAAAGTACAGCCCTTTATTTGCTTACCTGTCGCCAGACTATTTGCAAACTATGACCCACCCACCTATCTAGAGTTCCTCCCCAGTGGATGAATGTTCCAAACTACTTGCCCCATCCAAGTGAATTATCTTTTTAATTTAGATGTTCTAATTATATTTATTTTTTAGCCATGATAGGCAGCATGATGATCTTAGTTCCCTGGCTAGGGATCGAACCTGTACCCCCTCCATTGGGAGCACTGAGTCTTAACCACTGGACCACAAAGGAAGTCTCTAACTTTTTAATTTAAAATTTAACTTTTTTATTTTTTACAGTAGTAAGGATTTTCTACCCTGAGAGGTTCCTGTCATCACCTGCTGCTTCATTAAAATGAGAAGAAAAAAAAAAAGGAAAGACATTTTTGAGGAAAAAAAGTATTTTTTTTTACCTCACTGTCTACTAAGGACAAACCAAAATGAGACTAATTCAATAAACTGCAGCTCCCTGACCAAGGGGATCATTTTTGTGTATTTTACCAAGAGTATGGACCAAGCTCACTGCACACTGTAAAACATACAGGAATCCAAGTATTCTGTAAATACTGTAAAGATGCTCAGTATGTTCTATTAGCAAAAGTGAATTAACTTACTCCCCAACACCTTATTCTTTTAAGTATCTCAATTTATTGGTATCTCTCTACTCTCAGGTAGCTAATAGTTTTGCACAGCCATTCTGCAAAAGCATCCCTGCTGCTGCTGTTGCTGCTAAGTCGCTTCAGTCGTGTCCGACTCTGTGCGACCCCATAGACGGCAGCCCAACAGGCTTCCCGTCCCTGGGATTCTCCAGGCAAGAACACTGGAGTGGGTTGCCATTTCCTTCTCCAATGCATGAAAGTGAAAAGTGAAAGTGAAGTCGCTCAGTTGTGTCTGACTCTAGCGACCCCATGGACTGCAGCCTACCAGGCTCCTCCGTCCATCAGATTTTCTAGGAAAAAGTACTGGAGTGGGGTGCCATTGCCTTCTCCAGCAAAAGCATCTCAGCTGTATGCAATTCATCCAGGATAACAGCAAACTATCCAAAACTACCATGTCCCAACTGGGCTGATTTTCACAAATTGCAGATTCACATGAATGTAATTCAGCAGCTGAAAAATCTCACTTTCATTATATCTTAAGCATTATAGGAAGAAATGAGTGTTAAAATAACATGCAAAGGAAATAAAACTAATAGAAACAAGCTTGAATGATGTTTTAATCATATTCTTTTTTTCTAGTTGCTCAATTGTGTCCAACTCTTTGTGACCCCATGAACTGTAGCCCACCAGGCTCCTCTGTCCTCTTTCCAAGGGGATTCTCCATGGGTTGCCACTTCCCGACCCAGGGATGGAACCTGGGTCTCCCCCATTGCAGGCAGATTCCTCACTGTCTGGGCCATCAGGGAAGCCACTTGCTAATTGTTTCTGCCATTCTAAAACGATTCAGTAGGCTACCAATTTCATGAAAAATTATATTTAATTTTAAATGTTTAGTGCAAAAATGACTACAAATAAAAAAATAAGATCAGGATTATCTGACATTAGTTACAATTCTTTATTAACTATTTAGAGATGTAACTACTATACATCGAGTTCTACATTAAGCTACTATAAGCATAAATATGAAAAACAAGGTTATCAAGACATGAACAATACTAAAATAAATTTATAATAAAGTATTATTTTAAAAATGTAGGGAACAATTACGTCCAAAAGAGTTTTGAATACTTAGAAAAGGTAAAATATGAGGTGAGGCTTTAAAGGATAAGGTAGGATTTAGCTAGGTAGGAAGAGAATTTCAAGTTAAAAAAAAAATTTTTTTTAAGCTTTTCTAATTTCTAAAACCTCTGGGACAATTATTCTTTCCAAGAAAAATCATCCATTGAAATCATCTTAAAATCCTATCTCAATATCTTCTCAAGGAATTTTTTTCCAGTCAGGTAACAGAAGGTTCATAATCCATTGAAACCATGGCCACACTCAAAATATGCCATTTGAATAAAAGACATTTTCTTCCCCATCTATGTCCTCATAGTATATTAGTTCTAAAAGAGTATGTCTTTCACATGTCCAAAACCTACTAACAGCTTTCATAAACATAAAAAATACTTCAAAAACAACATATAACACTATTTTTTAACATTTTTGGTAACACGTATTTTACTCAGGCTTTATAGTATAATTCACCCTTTCTCGTAGAGCACTTAAAAACCAAAACTTCACATCTGCATACACAGTTAAATCTGCCATTAAAAGGGACCAAAAGTTCTTATTTTCCTCAAGTCTGATGTCAAAGTTCAAGAAGACTCCAATACCTATCATTAAGGCCCATATCAGAATTTGTTAACTTTTAAGAAAAGGCAAACTTTGGCTTCTTATATTTAAATGCAAGGGTAGAAACAGGAGTCTAAGTCCAAGAATGTAACATGAAGTCAAGAAAGTTCAACCCATTTAATTCATCCACAAATAACAATAGGAAAACAAGGCCCTGAGATAATTTTTCAAAATTTTAGAACTCTAATAATTCTTTATTGGAATTCTACCTAAGTGCTACATGAATGCATATTTTACTAAAAAAATGATAGGAATTAAAAGTGATATTTACAATATTACTGTTTAAAAAGTACCATGCCCAACATCTTAATCCCTTCAAGAAACCTCAAGGGAGCTTATAATAAATAAAGGAGACCTTATCATTGTCAACAAACAGATGGTGAAATTAAGGATCTGAAATTTGAAGATCCATCTGATGTTATTCATCTAGTAGAATGTGGGTCTAACCCTTAAAGCTGGGCCCTCCAACTTCAAATTCCAAACTCTTTACAATCATCATGCCATTTAAAAAAATTCTCCAGGGGCTTCCCTGGTGGTCCAGTGGTTAAGACTCCGAGCTCCCAATGCAGTGATGAACGATTCAATTCCTGGTCAGGAAACGAACATCCTGCATGCCACTCAGCGTGGCCAAAAGAAACACACACACATTCTCCAAAGATGCAGTATTTATTTTTTTAAAGACAATATTGCAGTTTTAAATTCAATTCAATCTGCATAAATAAATACTGAGAACCTATCTTATGAGGCATGGTAATGGGGACTATAAAACTTAGGTAGGGGAATAAGACAATCACTATCCAAAGCATTTGGTATCACATGCTGGAGAGCTAAACTGGAACAGTATAAAGGTTCACTGAAACATTCAAAGATGAAGTGCGTAATACATTTGTACAAACGCTACAGAGAGCATGTCTCTACATGTTGTTTGATGATACTAAATTATTTAATATTTTTAGGTGTAGTAATAGTATTTCAGTTAAGATTTTTCAAAATCCTTATCACTTAAAGACATACAAAAATATTTATGGGTGAAGTAATGTATCCAGGATTTTTGTCAAAGCAATCTGAAAGGAGAAGTAAATGGAAATAACATTGGCCATGAACTGTTATAATAGTTAAATCTGTGTGATAGGAATACGGGAGTTCATTCTTATACTTCTGTATGTAATTGAAACTTCAGGTAATAGTTGAAGCTTTTTTAAACAATACACATTATATATAGATAGCTGTCTTTTTACCACAAACACACACACACACAAATCAAAAACTATTCTTCTTCCAAATTCCAAAAATCATCCTCACTTCTCAAATGTGAGATATTACTGCTATATAATTTATCATTTTAAAACAATGATAAGTACTGGAGCAACATTCACTTAAATTCTTCCAGGAATCCTGTCTCTGGTTCCGAGTGCCTTCTGCTCTATCAGTTTACATCTATCCCTTCTCTAGTAGAAGAATGATCTGAATCAGATCTAAAGAAAGCAGTAGAGGAGACAGTCAGCTCCAAAGATCCTGAGGTGATACCTAGAACTGCCAACCACCTGGTATCAAACCAGACAGTCTGGAAGTTAAGGCCTTCATTAAATGTCTGATACAACTCATGAATGCAGGGATTTAACAGCGCCAGCCCCATTCACTGGATGGCTCAATTTTCTATACTGTCTGGGTCAACGATCAGTGGCGTACACAACTCTGAGAGCCACCTCTCGCTCAGCCTTCAAAATACTGGTTCCACTGTAAGCAGGAAAGAAAAAAATGAAATGAGAATCAGATAGAGGGTGAAGAAGAAAAGAAACCACTATTCTGATTCTTTTTTTTTTTTTAATATTTATTTATTTGGCTGCATTAGGTCTTAGTTGTGACTCAAGGGTTTAATTGCCCTGAAACATGTGCAATCTTCCCAGACCAGGGACTGAACCTGCATCCCTTGCATTGCAAGGTGGATTCCCCACCACTGGGCCACCAAGGAAGTCCCTATTCTGATTCTTATAAATTAATTTTGAATCCTTGTTTATTCATAGCTCACACTTCTGACAGGTTTTAGAACTCAGACCTTCTTACCCTATTTAGATACAACTTTTATCATATTTAAAAAATGAGACTAAAAAAAAAAACTACTTCCAAAGGAACCAGCACATGTGAACTTTTAACAATTTTGAATTTTTTTTTCAGTTTATAATTTTATAACTGGTAACACACTTGTGTAAATTGGATATGGTATCTACATAAATAAGAAAGCAATTAACTGAACTTCTTACCCAGTGTTTTCCGACTTCTTTCCACTGCTGTTCTTCGAGTTTGTTCAAACATTGCTTCCAAATCAAATGTGCGAGCTTTTTTTCCTAAAACAGGAATAAGTAGCAGACTGTGAGTTTCTTGAACTAAGTTGGCCAATGTTCGGGTACTCAATACTTACTTACTGATGTATCAATAACCACTTAGAGTCTATCTAATTTATAGCACAGCTACCAAATAACCATAAAATATCAATGAAGAAAACGTTTACTCCCCAGGGAATTTTTTTTAAGTATTCATTATTTATTTGGCTGCACTGGATCTTAGCTGTGGCACTCTGGATCTTTAGTTGCAACATGCAGGATCTAGTTCCCTGACCAGGGAGCCAACCCAGGCCCCCTGTATTGGGAGCTCAGAGTCTTAGCCACTGGATCACCAGGGAAGTCCCAACTCCCCAGGGAAATTTAATTACAATCTCATCACTGAATAACATTAACCAGCCAACTTTCCCATCCTCCTGTAATTTATCTAGACTCTACTCTTTGAAACTTCAACACGGGGTACTAGGCAAAATAGAGAATGTTCATATCGTAATTCCTGAAACCTGTGAATACATTACATTTACAGGGACTCTGTACATCCTGGCAAGCCCAGTCTAATCATAGAAGGTCTTACAAGAAAATGTAGAATAGATGCAGAATAGATATGGCAGAAGTCAGAGAGACTTGAGATGGATCGCAGTGCATTTGAAGATGAAAGGGGCAAGAAGACAAGCAATGCAGGTATCAGAAAGAGGTAAGAAACTCCCACTTGAAAGCCAGTAAGCAAACAGGGGTCTCAATCCTAAAACCACCAGGAACCGACATTCTGATGACCTGGATCTGCTTGGAAGCAATGTTATATTTGATTTTACTAGTTTTTTTTGTGTGTGTGTTTTTTTTTCAGTACTAATACCTATTCTGTGTTAGTTAGAATGTGGTAAAAATGCTTTTCTTACACACTGCTGCTGCTGCTGCTAAGTCGCTTCAGTCATGTCCAACTCTGTGAGACCCCATAGATGGCAGCCCACCAGGTTTCCCTGTCCCTGGGATTCTCCAGGCAAGAACACTGGAGTGGGTTGCCATTTCGTTCTCCAATGCATGAAAGTGAAAAGTGAAAGGGAAGTCGCTAAGTCGTGTCCGACTCTAGCAACCCCATGGAGTGCAGCCCACCAGGCTCCTCCGTCCATGGGATTTTCCAGGCAAGAATGCTGGAGGGGGGTGCCATTGCCTTCTCCATTTCTTACACACTACCGATTGATATAAACTGAAACCACCTTTCTGAAGAGCATTATGACAACAAATACCAAGAAGTTTTAAAAGCTATACACTCAATTTTTTGTTACTTTTTAATACCTATATATTTTATCAAAGTAGTCCCTCCTGTAGAAATCTACCCTATGGAAGTATACATAAAACTCCTTTTACAAAAGGAGATAAAAGAATGTTATAAAAATGTTTATTTAAGTATTGCTGATAAAAGAAAAGAACTATGTGAGAGAAACCTTAAAATGTTACACATTATAGCACTTCTATCTACTATTCAACCCATCAGAAGACATGCTTTGGAAGAGCATTTTTATAAGATGGAAAAATCCTCAAAATATTAAGAATTAAACAAATTCCATATAATTAAGAACAAAATAGTACATACATACATACATACAATCTTAATGTTATTAATACGCAACAGAAAAAAACTGGAAAGCAAACAAATTTTTATGCCTTGATTTTTAGCTCAAGAGATTATGAATGATTTTACTTTCTTCCTTCTCATTTATTGTATTCTTTATATTAGGGAGAAAGCTATTAAAAGGAAATGCAACAAAAATAAATAACATAATACTACAGTACATAATACTGTATACAAAAATAAGTACATAATACTACATTTCATGCAAAGATGGGCACAATAAAGGACAGAAATGGTATTGACCTAACAGAAGCAGAGATATTAACAAGCGGTGGCAAGAATACACAGAAAAACTATACAAAAAGGATCTTCACAATCCAGATAATCACAGTGGTTAAGATCACTCACTTAGAGCCAGACATCCTGGAATGAGAACTCAAGTGGGCCTTAGGAAGCAGCACTATGAACAAAGCTAGTGGAGGTGATGGAGAAGGCAATGGCACCCCCCTCCAGTACTCTTGCCTGGAAAATCCCACGGATGGAGGAGCCTGGTAGGCTGTAGTCCATGGGGTCGCTAACAGTTGGACACGACTAAGCGACTTCCCTTTCACTTTTCACTTTCATGCATTGGAGAAAGAAATGGCAACCCACTCCAGTGTTCTTGCCTGGAGAATCCCAGGGACAGGGGAGCCTCGTGGGCTTCTGTCTATGGGGTCGCACAGAGTCGGACATGACTGAAGCGACTTAGCAGCAGCAGCAGCAACAGTGGAGGTGATGGAATTCCAGTTGAGCTATTTCAAATCCTAAAAGATGATGCTGTGAAAGTGTTGCACTCAATATGCCAGCAAATTTAGAAAACTCAGCAGTGGCCACAGGACTGGAAAAGGTCAGTTTTCATTCCAATCCCAAAGAAAGGCAATGCCAAAGAATGTTCAAACTACCGCACAATTGCACTCATCTTTGAGCTAGTAAAGTTATGCTCAAAATTCTCCAAGCCAGGCTTCAACAGTATGTGAACCGAGAACTTCTAGATGTCCAAGCTGGTTTTAGAAAAGGCAGACGAACCAGAAATCGAATTACCAACATCCGCTGGATCATTGAAAAACCAAGAGTTCCAGAAAAACATCTATTTCTGCTTTATTGACTATGCCAAAGCTTTGTGGACTATGTGGACCACACCAAACTATGGCAAATTCTTCAAGAGATGGGAATACCAGACCACCTGACCTGTCTCTTGAGAAATCTGTATGCAGGTCAGGAAGCAACAGTTAGAACTGGATATGGAACAACAGACTGGTTCCAAATAGGGAAAGGAGTACATCAAGACTGTATGTTGCTACCCTGCTTATTTAACTTATATGTAGAGTACATCATGAGAAATGCTGGACTGGATGAAGCACAAGCTGGAATCAAGATTGCTGGGAGAAATATCAGTAACCTCAGATACGCAGATGACATAACCCTGATGGCAGAAATCAAAGAACTAAAGAGCCTCCTAATCAAAGTGAAAAAGTTGGCTTAAAATTCAACATTCAGAAAACTAAGATCATGGCATCTGGTCCCATTACTTCATGACAAATAGATGGTGAAACAGTAGAAACAGTGACAGACTATTTTGGGGGGGCTCCAAAATCACTGCAGATGATGACTGCAGCCATGCAATTTAAAGACACTTACACCTTGGAAGAAAAGTTATGACAAACCTAGACATCATATCAAAAAGCAGAGACATTACTTTGCAACAAAGGTCCATCTAGTCAAAGCCATGGTTTTTCCAATAGTCATGTAAGCTGAGTGCCGAAGAATTGATGCTTCTGAACTGTGGGGTTGGAAAAGACTCTTGAGAGTCCCTTGGACTGCAAGGAGATCCAACCAGTCCATCCTAAAGGAAACCAGGCCTGAATATTCACTGGAAGGACTGATGCTCTGATGCTGAAGCTGAAACTCCAATACTTTGGCCACCTGATGTGAAAACTTACTCATTTGAAAAGACCCTGATGCTGGGAAAGATTGAAGGCAGGAGGAAAAGGTAATGACAAAATAAGATGGCTGGATGGCATCACCGACTCATGACATGAGTTTGAGTAAACTCCAGGAGTTGGTGACGGACATGGAGGCCTGGCACGCTGCAGTCCATGGGGTCGCAAAGAGTTGGACACGACTGACTGCACTGAACTGAATACTACAGAAGCATACAGCACTTTTGTAGACATGACCTCCTAGGAGAAAATAAATATGTCGTTCAAGACATTAACCATATAAATGAATGTATGAACGAACAAACAAGAGACTCCAAAGTGAAGACTTTGGAGTAGGAAAGAAGACTAACCTACAAGGACCCACTGTATAGCACAGGGAACTATATTCAACAGTTTTCAATAACCTACAAGGGAAAAGAATATATTAATATGTATGTGTGTGTGTGTGTGTGTAAATGAATCACTGCGCTGTACACCTGAAATTAACATGATATTATAAATCAACTATATTTCCCCTTAGCTCAATTGGTAAAGAATCTGCCTGCAATGCAGGAGACCTGGGTTCCAACCCTGGGTTGGGAAGATCCCCTGGAGAAGGAAATGGCAACCCACTCCAGTATTCTTGTCTGGAGAATCCCATGAACAGAGGAGCCTGGTAGCCTACAGCCCATGGTGTCACAAGAGCCAGACAGGACTTTGCGACTAAACCACCAATACTTCAACAAAATAAGAGATTTAACTATTATAACATCACTTAATAGCCCACTTGATGCCAAAAGGGCCATCTTATTACAGACCAAAATCAGTGATTGGCTCCTTATCCTCAGGACGCAGAGAAACAACTCTCTCCATTAACCAACACCTTCCACCGCGTGGGTCACGCAGCAATCTTTCTTCTTCACTAACCGTCGCGTAAAAAGTGTCACCTGGGCTGGTCCCAGGAGACAGAGAGGAGTTAGAAAACAGATGGGGGAAGACTGCGACTTGAAATTGCAAGATACCCACACTAGAGCTAAAAGTATTAACAAGGAGGACTAGGCACAGCGGAACGTCGGAACACAAGGGACAGCTCGGACGCCTCTCCCAACCTGCGACTCTTAAAACCTCTGCAAAAGGAGACCATGTCTAGGGCAGTCACTCACCGAACCCCGTGAAGCCCATGGTGACCGCCAGCTGCGGGTCTGGTCCCGAGGCGTCTGAGCCTGTCATTTGAGAAAGAGAAAAGGGAAAAGGCCTTGTCAGAGGGCGAAACCAGCGCCGCCCGCCCTGCCCGGCCCATCCTACAGGTGCTCGCCTCACTGAACCCACCATCGCTGGGCCCCGGGCGCTCCATGTTCGGCCACCCTCCAGCAACAACCGCAGCAGAAACAGCTGCCGAAGACCCGGCAAACCGGGCAGGAAGTAAAGCCTTCAAGCGTCAGCGTCGCCGCCAAGGCCAAGAGAGGCGCCTTGCGCGGAGGGACACAGGCCTCCCTGGGCTACGCCGCCCTAGCGGGCTGGCGAGGTATAGGCGCCACAGAGCCGGGTGTCCAATTAAACCCATGGAAAGGGATTATCTGGGGTTTCTCTGAACTCTTTTTACTTCCTAAAATGCATTTACGACCAGGTGACACTTAATCCTCAGAATTCGAAAGTGAAAGTGAAAGTGAAAGTGAAAGTGAAGTCGTGTCCGACTCTTTGCGACCCCATGGACTGTAGCCGACCAGGCTCCTCCATCCATGGGATTCTCCAGGCAAGAGTATTGGAGGGGGTTGCCATTTCCTTCTCCAGGGGATTACCCAGGGATCTAACCCGGGTCTCCCGCATCCCAAGCAGATGCTTTAACCTCTGAGCCACCAGAATGGCTTCAAATTTCACATCACAACTAACCTTTAAGAAAGTTTTGGTATGCTGTCAGAGAAGAATATTCACAAGTGTCTATAAATGTTAAAATACTCTGTTCTTCAACTGTGTAACTGTGTGAGGCCCCCCTTTCTCCATATACTTCCACTAAACAACATATAACAACAGTACATATGAAAATCTAGCTATCTCTTAGCCAAACATTTAGCCAACCTAGATAGCATATTGAAAAGCAGAGACATTACTTTGCCAACAAAGGTCCATCTAGTCAAGGCTATGGTTTTTCCAGTGGTCATATATGGATATGAGAGTTGGACTGTGAAGAAAGCTGAGCATCAACGAATTGATGCTTTTGCACTGTGGTGTTGGAGAAGACTCTTGAGAGTCCCTTGGACTGCAAGGAGATCCAACCAGTCCATTCTGAAGGAGATCAGCCCTGGGATTTCTTTGGAAGGAATGATGCTAACACTGAAACTCCAGTACTTTGGCCACCTCATGCAAAGAGTTGACTCATTGGAAAAGACTCTGATGCTGGGAGGGATTGGGGGCAGGAAGAGAAGGGGACGACAGAGGATGAGATGGCTGGATGGCATCACTGACTCGATGGACGGGAGTGTGAGTGAACTCCGGGAGTTGGTGATGGACAGGGAGGCCTGGCGTGCTGCGATTCATGGGGTCAAAAAGAGTCGGACACTACTGAGCGACTGAACTGAACTGAACTTAAGGGATCTGCAAAAATGTAAAATAACGCCATTCTTTTCATTAATGGCTTAGTTTTACAAACTGACAATTTTTCATAAAATGTGTTCTTTACAATAACAAGGATTAGACATTTTTCTTTTAAATGTTACTTTTTAAATTTCTAATTTTTATTTATTTGGCTGCCCTGGGTCTTCTAGTTGTGGCATGTGCAATCTTTAGTGTGGCATGCAGGATGAACGCTTATTGAGTTGGTGCAAATATAACTGTGATTTGGGACCATGAATTTGAAATCATTATAACTAGGCTCTAACACATCTTTATAATCAAAATAAGAACAATTACAATCTACACATTTTTGCCAATGAGAAATAAGTTCCTTTGTTGTTCAGTCGCTAAGTCTTGTCCGACTCTTTGCAAGCCTATGAACTGCAGGATGCCAGGCTTCCCTGTCCTTTACCATCTCCTGGAGTTTGCTCAAACTCGTGTCCATTTAGCTATCCAACCATCTCATCCTCTGTTGCCCCCTTTTCCTCCTGCTCTCAATCTTTCCCATAACTGCAACCAGGAAATTAAAAGACACTTGCTCCTTGGAAGAAAAGCTATGACGAACTTAGACATCATATTGAAAAGCAGAGATATCACTTTGCTGACAAAGGTCCGTCTAGTCAAAGTTATGGTTTTTCCAGTAGTCATGTATGGATGTGCGAGTTGGACCAGGAGGAACGGTGAGCGCCAAAGAATTGATGCTTTCAAACTGCAGTGTTGGAAAAGACTCTAGAAAGTCACTTGGACTGCAAGGAGATCAAACCAGTCAATCCTAAAGGAAATCAACCCTGAATATTCATTGGAACAACTGATGCTGAAGTTGAAGCTCCAATAATTTGGCCACCTGATGCAAAAAGCTGACTTACTGGGAAAGACCCAGCAACACTGTTCAAAAGCATCAGTTTCAGGACTCAGCTTTCTTTATGGTCCAACTCTCACATGCTTACATGACTACTGGAAAAACCATAGCTTTGACTAGACGGACCTTAGCTGGCAAAGTTATTTTTAATATGCTGTCTAGGTTTGTCATAGCTTTTTTCCAAGGAGCAAGCATTTTCATTTCCTGGCTGCAGTCACCTTCCAAAACTACTTTGGAGCCCAATAAAATAAAGAATAAAGAAAATAAAGAAACAATGTTTCCATTGTTTACCCATCTATTTGCCATGAAGTGATGGGACCAGATGCCATGATCTTAGTTTTATTGAATGTTGAGTTTTAAGTCCGTTTTTTCTCTCTCCTCTTGCACCTTGATCAAGAGGCTGTTTAGTTCCTCTTCGCTTTCTGCCATAAGAATAGTGTCATCTGCATATCTGAGGTTATTGATACTTCTCCCAGCAATCTTGATTCCAGCTTGTGCTTCATTCAGCCCACAATATTTAGCATGATGTACTGATCTGCCTCTTGAGAAACCTATATGCAGGTCAGGAAGCAACAGTTAGAACTGGACATGGAACAACAGACTGTTTCCAAATAGGAAAAGGAGTACATCAAGGCTGCATACTGTCACCTTGCTTATTTAACTTCTATGCAGAGTACATCATGAGAAACGCTGGGCTAGAAGAAGCACAAGCTGCAATCAAGACTTCCGGGAGAAATATCAATAACCTCAGATATGCAGATGACACCACCCTTATGGCAGAAAGCGAAGAGGAACTAAAAAGCCTCTTGATGAAAGTGAAAGAGGAGAGTGAAAAACTTGGCTTAAAGCTCAACATTCAGAAAATAAAGATCATGGCATCTGGTCCCATCACTTCATGGCAAATAGATGGGGAAACAGTGGAAACAGTGGCAGACTTTATTTTTCTGGGCTCCAAAATCACTACAGATGGTGACTGCAGCCATGAAATTAAAAGACGCTTACTCCTTGGAAGGAAAGTTATGACCAACCTAGATAGCATATTGAAAAGCAGAGACATTACTTTGCCAACAAAGGTCCATCTAGTCAAGGCTATGGTTTTTCCAGTGGTCATATATGGATGTGAGAGTTGGACTGTGAAGAAAGCTGAGCGCCAAAGAATTGATGCTTTTGAACTGTGGTGTTGGAGAAGATTCTCGAGAGTCCCTTGGACTGCAAGGAGATCCAACCAGTCCATTCTGAAGGAGATCAGCCCTGGGATTTCTTTGGAAGGAATGATGCTGAAGCTGAAACTCCAGTACTTTGGCCACCTCATGCGAAGAGTTGACTCATTGGAAAAGACTCTGATGCTGGGAGGGATTGGGGGCAGGAAGAGAAGGGGACGACAGAGGATGAGATGGCTGGATGGCATCACTGACTCGATGGACGTGAGTTTGAGTGAACTCCGGGAGTTGGTGATGGACAGGGATGCCTGGCGTGCTGCAAGTCATGGGGTCGCAAAGAGTCAGACATGACTGAGCGACTGAACTGAACTGACTCTGCATAGAAGTTAAATAAGCAGGGTGACAATATATAGCTTTGACACACTCCTTTCCCAATTTGGAACCAGTCCATTGTTCCATGTTCAGTTCTAACTGTTGCTTCTTGACCAACAAACAGGTTTCTCAGGAGGCAGGTAAGGTGGGCTGGTAATCCCATCACTTTGTGATCCATACAGTCAAAGGCTTTAGTGTAGTCAATCCAGCAGAAGTAAGTGTTTCTCTGGAATTCCCTTGTTTTTTCTATGATCCAACTGGATGTTGGCAGTTTGATCTCTGGTTCCTCTGCCTTTTCTAAATCCAGCTTTTACATCTAGAAGTTCTCAGTTCACATACTGTTGAAGCCTGCTGCTGCTGCTGCTAAGTCACTTCAGTCGTGTCTGACTCTGAGCGACCCCATAGATGGAAGCCATTGGAGTGGGTTGCCATTTCCTTCTCCAATGCTTGAAGGATTTTGAGCATTACTTTGCTAGCGTGTGAAATGAGTGCAACTATGCAGTACTTTGAACATTCTTTGAGATTGGAATGAAAACTGACATTTTTCCAGTCCTGTGGCCACTGCTGAGTTTTCCAAATTTGCTGGCATATTGAGTGCAGCACTTTAACAGCATCATCTTTTAGGATCTGAAATAGCTCCGCTGGCATTCCATCACCTCCAAAAGCTTTGTTCATAGTGATGCTTCCTAAGGTCCACTTGACTTCACATTCCAGGATGTCTGACTCTAGGTGAGTGATTACACCATTGTGGTTATTTGGATCAGTAAGACCTTTTTAATATAGTTCTTTTGTGTATTCTTGCCACCTCTTCTTAATATCTTCTGCTTCTGTTAGGTCCATACAGGTTCTGTCCTTCATTGTGCCCATCTTTGTATGAAATGTTCCCTTGCTATCTGTAATTTTCTTGAAGACATCTCTAGTCTTTCCCATTCTATTGTTTTCCTCTATTTCTTGTCATAGTTCAGTTATGAGGGCTTTTTTTATCTCTCCTTGCTATTCTTTGGCATTCTGTATTCAGATGGGTTTATTTTTCCTTTTCTACCCTTCTACTTCAGTTACTACATATTCTATAGAAAACAAAGTGATACACTCAGGCTTTTTGCCTCTGTGTCCTTGCATGAGGACAGGAGAGTTTCCATCAGAACACGAACGTTGTTTCAGTTTGATATTCCCAGCACAGGTATGCCTGATGCAAATTAAGAATCCCACAACTGTAGATGACATGTTGGGTGTACATGTTACTTGCCCCATCGTGTCAGACTCTTTGAGACCCCTTTGACTGTAGCCAGTCAGGCTCCTCTGTGCGTTGGATTCTCCAAGCAAGAATAATGGAGTGGGTTGCCATTTCCTTCCCCAGCAATCCGGGGATCGAACCCAGGTCTCCTGCATTGCAGCCGGATGCTTTACCATCTGAGCTACTAGGAAAGCATGTTGGGTGGCCTATTCTATACCAGTCCTACTATGCGCTGGGGAGGAAACAGTGAATTAGAATCATCTGCTTCTCCTCTGCAATGAGAAATAAAACAAGGCATCACATCTCTGCACCCAGTGAAGATTTCGTAAACATAAATTTTCACTGTGCTGCTGCTGCTGCTAAGTCGCTTCAGTCGTGTCCGACTCTGTTGGACCCCATAGACGGCAGCCCACCAGGCTCCCCAGTCCCTGGGATTCTCCAAGCAAGAACACTGGAGTGGGTTGCCATTTCCTTCTCTAATGCATGAAAGTGAAAAGTGAAAGTGAAGTCGCTCAGTCAGGTCCGACTCTTAGCGACCCCATGGACTGCAGCCTACCAGGCTCCTCCGTCCACGGGATTTTCCAGGCAAGAGTACTGGAGTGGGGTGCCATTGCCTTCTCCTAAACGTACCACAAAATCAACTGGTAGCGACACGGAACTAGAAAGCCTGATTTACACCGAAGCCCATTAGAAATGTAGAGAAATTTTGGTTTATGTGTCAACTTTTTCTAACTGTTACCAATTCCTATACACTCTCAGAAGTTATTTGGTAGTGCAGTTGCTCAGTCGTGTCCGACTCTTTGCGACCCCATGGACTGTAGCCTACCAGGCTCCTCCGTCCACGGGATTTTCCAGGCAAGAGTACTGGAGTGGGTTGCCATTTCCTTCTCCAGGGGAATCTTCCCAAACCAGGGATCGAACCCGCATTATAGGCAGACGTTTTTACCGTCTGAGCCACCAGGGAAGTCCGAAGTTACTTGGAGCACCAAACAAATTGACACGAGAATCAAATAGGTGCTGTTGCGGGTTTCCGCTACCCGAAGCTCGAGGCACCCGGATCCAAGCGCGCGCTGAACCCACCAGAACCCGAGCAAGCCTGCGCAGTAACCCGCAGTAACCGGCTCCCACTCACCCGGCCTCTCCACCCCTCCTTCCTCTCCACCCCTACAGACCCCCGTCCCGTCCCTCCCCTTCCCTTTGCCCCACCCCTTTTCCCTTCCACCTCCTTCTCTCCCTTCCTCCAAGACAACACCGACTTCCCCAACCCTCCCCAAACAGCCACCTCCCTCTCACTTAGCTCCACCCCTAACGTCCATCCCCTCTATCAAGTTTCCCTTCCCAGCTGCCAAATTAGATGCAAGCTTCAAATTCCCCACCCGATGAACCGGAAGTGCGTCATGCACTGGCGCCGGGGCGCTCGTTTGGCGCGCGCGCTCTAAGCTTTGGGGTTGAGCTAGCGTCTTGGGTTTTGTCTTATTTCTCCTCGCTTTTTGACTTTCTCCGGTCGCTGTTGTCTTCGGTTTTGGATATGCCGTCTTCTTTGCTGGGGTCGGCGATGCCGGCCTCCACGTCGGCCGCAGCCCTGCAGGAAGCTTTGGAAAATGCGGGGCGGCTCATCGACCGTCAGTTGCAAGAAGACCGCATGTACCCGGACCTTTCCGAGCTGCTCATGGTGTCTGCTCCAAGTGAGTGATCGTTGCCCAGTTGGTGACTGTTTCTCAGCCCAAAGGACTCTCATCTGACTCCATAAATAGGTCTCATCCCCAGGATGAATGGACGAAGACATCCTGAGAATTTAGGGCGCTCGTGTGGGTTGCCATTCCCTTCTCCAGAGGATCTTCCCAACCCAGGACTCAAACCTGGGTCTCCCTCATTTTAGACAGACTCAGTACCGTCTGAGCCGCAAGAGAAGCCCTAAAGGGGAAAAGAGCCCATTTTCAATTTTTTCCTTCTCTCACCCTTCATCACAGGCAATTGAGAGGCTGGGAATGAGGAGCAAGCCCCTATTTGAGGCAGAAAGAGGCAAATATTTTAACCTTAATGAGCTTCTCACTACCTCCAGGTGTTTAATCGCTAAGACTGGATGAGGAGGATCACCTGATCCAAGTTTCAACTTTGTTAATATCTCCTGTCACTATCGGAGTAAAACCGAAGAGTAAACGAAGTTAATTTGGAAATTTTACTATGTTCGCTGAAAGATACGCCTTGTTATGTGTAGCGTTACTGTAATATGAAATGCTGAAGGGTATGAAAAAGAACTACAAGCGGAATGAAGGAAGGGAACAGGGAAACAAATGATGATGGGTTAACAGGGAGGGTAGGGCAGATTTTGTGCCAACAAAAGACAGGTGTCAGTACAATATTCTGTTTAATGGTTTTAAATTAAGGTCAGACTCCTCATAGCACATAGAATCACACAAGTTGCTAGAAAAGAAGTGACCCCTGTGTGAGGTGGAAATTGGAGAAAAGTTGAGGAGAGTAAATAAGATAAGCACAAGGTTTTGGCAAGCATGAACCAAGATATTTTAAGCAGGATAATTCCCAGGTGGCTCTGTGGTGAAGAATCCACCTGCCAGTGCAGGAGATGAGGGTTGGGCAGATCCTCTGGAGAAGGAAATAGCCACCGGCTACAGTGCTCTTGCTTGAGAAATCCCATAGACAGAGGAGCCTGGCAGGCTACAGTCAATGGGATCAACAAAGGAGACAGACCTGGCTTAGCAATTAAACGACGACAATATTTGCAATGTAAACCTAAAAGACAGCTCCTGCTACTGCTACTGCTAAGTAACTTCAGTCGTGTCCGACTCTGTGTGACCCCATAGACGGCAGCCCACCAGGCTCCTCCGTCCCTGGGATTCTCCAGCCAAGAACACTGAAGTGGGTTGCCAAAAAGACAGCTCCTGCAGTTTAATAAAATTCATTGACTTAAAATCAGAGAAAAGACAGGAACAAAGCAAGGAGTATTTATTCCTGACAGCTACTCACCTGTGGGCTTGTCTTGTAAGAACTGAGTGACCTGTTAGCAGCTCTCATTTTGAACAGCACCACTCCCTTTGACCTCCTTATTTCTGAAAGCAAACTGTGAAAACAGTCCATATCTTCTGTCTTCTCTTCATATCTCACCCCAGTTCAACCTGTCCACCTTTACATACAGCTGCTTCTCTAACCAAATCTTTCCTTCTTCCATCCTATTCTTTACATCCTTGTTCCAGTTAAACTGAATTTAACACGTTTACTATAACAAGAGACCCCCCTCTTTGATTTTTCATGTATTCGTCATCATTTCTAGAATGTTCTTCTTTGCCTAATAAGCTGTTCTTCCAGGCTCCATTAAATCTCACTTTCTATAGGCTTTCGCGATTCCCTTGTTTTCCCACTGCCATTTAACATGCACAGTGTTCTACAGGTAATGTGTGGCCGAGTCCCTTCACTGTTCACCTGAAGCTATCACAACCTTGTTAATTGGCTACACCCCAATTACAAAATGTTTTTGGTGTTCAAAAAAAAAAAAACTTTTTAAATTAAAAAATAGTGAAGTGTCTCCAAAAACTATATTTTAATATTAAATAGAATGTCTGCAATTTGCTTCAAAAAATACGTTAGGGAAGAAGTGGATAGGACTGATATATATAAAACATGAGACGGCACATTACTGGTAATTTTTGAAGCTGGACACTCAATACATAGGGATTGACTGAATTTGTTCTCTAGTTGTATAAATTTTTAAATTTTTCATAAAATTGTTTTATATGTCATTTTCCCCCAACATCTTTGTACTTTAGAGAGGCAGAAAATAGATGATTAGTCAGATCTAAAACACCTTGTTCAGGACTAGGAGGGAATAGACCATCCCACTCCTGCCCTTAGTGTCTAGGCTTTAGCCGAAGAGAAAAGTTGCCAGTTGAGAACACTTTATAGAGTAGTCTGATTCCTCTCCCCCCTCCCCAATAAAATACTGCTTTTGTGGTATTACAGACATACCTCATTTTATTGCTCTTTGTTTTATTACACTTTGCAGATACCAGATTTTTGTTTTTGTGTTTTTACAATTGGTTTATGACAACTCTGCCTTAATCAGATGATGGTTAGCATTTTTTAGTAATAGAGTATTTTTTAAGTTAAGGTGTATACATTGTTGCTTTTTTTTTAAACAATACTGTTGCATGCTTCAGCTTCAGTATAGTGTAAACATAATTTACATGCACTGGAAAATCAAAAAAAATTTATGAGACTCGCCTTCTGGGGATGTTCATTTTATTGCAGTGGTCTGGAACCAAACCCACAACATTTCTGAAGTGTGTCTGTATTGGTGAAGGGGGTGGGGCTTCCCGGGTGGCTCAGTGGATAAAAAATCCACCTGCAATGACAGGAGACTTGGGTTCGATTTCTTGGTTGGGAAGATCCCCTGGAGGAAGGCATGACAACCCACTCCAGTATTCTTGCAGGGAGAATCCCATGGACAGAGGATCCTGGCACATTATAGTCTATGGGGTTACAGAGTCGGATGCAGCTGAGCACGCACGCATGGGGGATGGGGGAATGCGTGATGGGAAAAGGCATGGGTTGTTTTTAAGTGGGAAAGGAAATGCTGTTTTTTCCTCAGTCAGTATTTTGTTTGTCCACAGTTGTTTTTATCTCTAAAGCAGTTTTATGATTTTTTTCCCATTTCAGATTAGTAAAATAATAGAAAAACACTATAAATTATTGAACTAACCATTTCTTTTCTTGCGGAGACAAGTCTTTGTTAAAGACTTTTCAGTGTTGAAACCAGGAATTGCACCCCATCTCAACACTAGAATTCCTTAGGCCTCCTTTGTGTCAGATCAGAACTTCTTTTTTCTCTATATACCTTTAGAACCACCAGGCACACAATTTTATTTTTGTAGCCTGCAGTACTTCTGCTTGCCCATTTGATGCCCAGTATATGGTTATTTTAAATAAATGCTTTGTTTCTCGTTTTATTTTTTGTAGATAATCCCACTGTTTCTGGCATGTCAGATATGGATTATCCCCTGCAAGGACCTGGCTTGCTGTCAGTACCCAACCTTCCAGACATCAGTTCCATCCGAAGAGTTCCTCTCCCACCTGAACTTGTTGAACAGTTTGGACGTATCCTATTCCTTTGTGTTAACTATTTAAAATATTTAAAAATTAGTGTTCTCATTATTACAGTATTTGTTTTGTGTCTAATTAGTGATTTGTGTACAAGTTCATGTAAGGATTTTATTTAAAATACTTTTAAGTACATGGGTAGTTTGTCATGTGCCTAGAAAATTTCATAATAAAATTGAATGTTGAAAATTGAGTCATATTTTAATTGTTCAGGGACATTGAGGAGAGTGAGTTGTTTACAATTAATTCTGCATTTTTGAATGACGTATGGTAAGGTGATACTTTCCTATTAAGTAGGGTGGGGAAAGGAAGTTTTTCCTACCATGCTTTTTCAGTTCAAAGGCCAATGGGTTTTTTTCCCCCCTATTTTAACATTTAAAACTGGGAAGTGGCTCTGAAAATATTTAAGCAAAAAATTCCAGGTATTTCCTTCTGAAAATACCCCCCAAAAAGTTTTTGGTGTGTTTTCACACTTACGGGTGTCTTAGTTTGTTAGTGATTGCATTTCCAAGGATTACAATAAAAATCTACACTTAAGGGTATAAGAAACTGAAGTACTGATGCCCTCTTCATAGACTGAGAAGTTAGAGGAGATTTCTTATCTTCTAAAAGTAAGATTTTATTTGCTTTTCTTAAAGTGTAGCATACCCTATAAAAGGACTATAGAGTTATTTGCTAGGAAGCTTTTATAAAAATCAATCTGTAACTCTCATGATTAAGACATCAAGATCCTGTATGAAAAATTTAAGACTTTCAAAACTATGTTAATCTATTGAGGGTGAAAGGGTTTCATGCTTCAATATAATGTGACATAGAAAAGAAATGAAATATTATGGAAAATGTAAAAATAAATAGAAAAATCTATATAAATAAGTAAATAGAGTAAAATCTAATTGATATTTTCCCTTTAATTTTCATTGTCTCTTTGAGACTGTAAAATAGTGTTACTAAATATATAATACATCTTAATTTCACTCTTCTCTTGCATAGTTTCTTAATATTCTTTAATCCTCTGTTAATACAAGAAATATTTCCTTTAATTAGAAAATGATTTTGTGTTCACAGTTGTTTAATTGTCATATAATTACATAAATCTTGGTCTATTTTTCAGTTTCTATGAGCATTATATATAGATTGTCACCTAGCTATGACTTTAGCTTACCTAGTGTTTTTTTGTTTTTTATCACTCTCTCATACAGTTGGAAAAACTGGTCCAGTAAAAGTTTTAAATGTCAGCTCAATATTACTCAGAATCAAGATTTTTTTTAAGTTAGTAATGGCAAAAACATTACATTTGTTATTTTGTGTGTATTTTAAATGGTCAGGTAGCCTATTTAGAAACAATAAATTGTAAGTGTTTCGTCATACACTATGGCTTTCATTAAACTCTTTGGAAATAAAGATGTTTCATTTGCTCTTTCTACTGAAGAATGAATAGGTCATGGTTTTTTAATTATGTGGTTTTATATGAATTTTAAAAAAATCTTCTGAAGCAAGTTTAAGGAAGAGGGGTTGAAATCATTCTGCCTTACATCCATACCACCTCAGACATGCAGTGTAACTGCATGATGGGCGTGTTCCCTCCCATCAGTAGAGCTTGGCTCACCATCGACAGTGACATATTCATGTGGAACTACGAAGATGGGTATGTATTTATGGCTGGTTTGCTTTAGCATGATTAGATTTAAATTATTGCAACTAGTAGTCTACTCATTAGAAGCTGCCTGGCTTATCTTTCATCCAAGTCAGTGCTTCTCAGTATACATACTACCTGGGGATGGGGTTAAAATGTGGATTATGTTATGGTCATTCTGAGTAAGACCTAGGAAGCTGCATGTAACAAACTCCCAGGTGATGCTGGGGATCTGGGTACCACTCTGAGTAGGAGTCTGTTTCCCAAACTGATACCTGTAGTAAAGATAGTCTATCAGTGATTCTTTGAGAGATAGTATGACTTTCTTTTTTTTTTTTTTTTTGATTTGACATTTTGAAAGACCTGTTTTCCCTGCATATCTATGTGGAGTGGCAGGATGTTAGTTTATCTTAGCTGTTGTTATTCTGTGGGCTTGACCTTGTGTAAATTAAATGTATATAAAAGGGTCTGAGTGAAGGCCCAAAGCATTCTTGCTTAAAGTTTATTGATCTGCTGCATTTTTTTTTTTTTTTGGCTGTGCTGGGTCTATTGCTTCAAGGGCCTTTTCTTTAGTTACGGTATGCGGGCTTCTCATTGCAGTGGCTCCTCTTGTTGCAGAGCACAGGCTCTGGTGCATGCGGGCTGCAGTAATTGCCACTCCCAGGCTCAGAGCACAGGCTCAATCATTGTGGCGCGTGGGCTTTGTTGCTCCATGGCGTGTGCGATCTTCCCAGATCAGGGATCGAACCTGTGTCTCCTGCATTGGCTGATGGATTCTTTACCACTGAGCCACCAGGAAAGCCCTGATCTGATGGTTTTACTCTTGGCTATTTGGAAAAAATTTTTATCTTCCGTTTCTCCATCACATTATCTTTAGGTGAGGGGCGAGATAACCAGAGAATGTTCTGTATGTATAGTTGTTACTGTTGCTCAATTAATGTACTTTTTAGAAACACATACAGTGTCATTGAATCAAAACTGATACTACCTGAGAACTTGCAAGTTAACCAATTTTGTTGGCTAGGTTTTTTTTTTTCTTCTTTAAACTCTTCCTAGCTATTTTTATTGTTGAAATGGTATATGTCATAATAGCAGTGATATAATATTGTGATTATTCTTCATGTACACATACGTATTCATTTTTGCACTAAAGAATAGAACCTCTTAATTTAGCATTGATCTCTTCAAGAAAACCTAAAAAAAAAAATTATGAAATATATAGATGTGAGAATAATTTAAAGAGGGTTTTCATGTTAATGAAAATTTCTATATTTCTGTTGACATCTAACATACCCATTTAACAACTACATTGAGCTTATCATGGATCAGATGCCATTGAGTGCTTGAACAGTATTGAATAAGATAAGCGTAGTCCCTGCCCACGTGGAAAGTCTGGTTCAGCCTTACTGTGTATCCTTCTGAGAGGGTCTTCTTGGCCCTGCCACAGCAGTGGATTGCTGTCACTGGAGACTTGCAAACCTGGGGAGGATATTTGGAGTGGAAACCAGCATTCCCCCTTTTCATGGTTTATGTGTAGCTTTAAGCAGACCTTGTGCCTTGCTCTTGAAACTAAAACAGTTCTGTTTGCTGGTTCTATAGTTTTTTTTGTGTATGTATATATTCTACAGTTTTAAAGAATATTATAAGATAAAAGCTTTTCTTTATGTGTAACATGTTTTTCTTCTAATATTGACAGAGGAGACCTTGCCTATTTTGATGGGCTTAGTGAGACTATTCTTGCTGTGGGGCTTGTGAAACCAAAACCTGGTAAGAATTAAAAATAGAAAGATGAAATTATGTTTGTATATCCTTGGCTTCCAAATGTTTTAGGACTGTCGGAGATCATATTTTAGGTACTAAATTTCCTGTTGAAGTTTTGTTCTGAATTACTTCTAATTAGAAATATAAAAAGTGATTTGGAATATTTAACAGTTTACTCACTTTATAGTATAAGTGAGTCTGCCTTCAAAATTGTTAAATTCTTGAATTTTATCTTGCTTTTTAGTAGTCTTTCTTGATTTACCTGAAGTTGTTTGCATTATACATTTTTCAATAATTCCTGAATATAATGTAAAAACCATTTTTAGTCTCTGTATTTTCTTAGTCCCGGTAGCCCATGGACATGAGAACAGAGTACAGAATAAATCCTAGGAGAATTCACAAGCATTGTTTAACCTAAAACAGATTTCATCTTCAGTACACTAGGTGTTTTATCATGGCTACTGACAAGCAGAATTGGTTGATTTAAATTTAATATTCATCTCTTTAAAATATATCTCCCTACAGAAGGAAATAATAGATGAGATTCACTTGTTTACAAGACCCTAGTAGGAATTTTTGAAGTGTAGTCATTTGAAATATAGCCATTTTGAAATTATACTAATTCACATAAATATAAATGTGCAGTTTTATGCACTGTTTTTCTGTGATTGCATTGGACATGTATTTCCTTAGATAGAATTTTATAGCAGCCTTTACTGTGCTGTATGTTTCTGTATTTTGTTTCTTCATTGAAAAGCTTGTTCATATGAAAGTCAACAGCTGTTCCTGCCCTCTATCATAATAAATACTAATTGTCCATCTTAAATACTTAAACTTTGTTCTCCTCAAATGTAATTTTCAGTACAAAATTGAAATGGGATGGTCTTTGATATGACAATAAAGGTGTTATCTTTGATAAATTTTCATAAATTTCAAGCTCCTTTAAGTCAAATTCTGAAATATTGGGTATATTTTAAAGTCATTAAGTAAAAAGTCTGTCCTTCAGCTTTATTGATGTGAATCTTGAAACACAAAATTTTGACCTTTGTCCTCCTTGGTATTCATCAGTGAAAGTAAAACCAAGTGATGGTAGAAGCTCTGTTACATCTTCTGACATTTAACACCCAAATGAATACATATAAAGAGATGTCCATTATCATAATATAAGATACATTTGCTTTTATTCTTATCAGTGACACACTAATTTCTGGATATTATAGTATGGAGAGTGATAATTACATGTACCATTTCATACCACTCCAGACTTTTTAAATTTAAACAGTAGTTTAGCATGAATTAACATTTTAATATTTTGTGCTTGGTTTAATGCCTTCTCTGAATCTGTGAATTTATCTGACTGTGATCCTGAAACTTATTTCATCTATAAAGCCATTTCTGTGTCTATGAATTTGACTATTCCACGAACTTCATATGGGTGGAATTATGTAGTATTATCTTTTTGTGACTGGCTTGTTTCACTTAGTACGATGTCCTCAAGGTTCATGACTATTGGAGCATATGTCAGAAATTCCTTTTTAAGGCCTAGTAATATTCCACTATATATTACATACTACATTTTGTTTATCCATTTATCAATTGACAGTCACTTGAGTTGTTTCTACCATTTGGGTTTTGTGAATTGGGCTATGAACATGAATATAGAAGTGGAAATTTTTAATTTTAATAAACCTAAACTGTTTTATAATGTAACCCTCATTTAAATATCATTAAATACTATAGTGTTTTTTTCTAAGTTTTTTTTAACTACTATTTGCTTATTTAAATGATCACAGTAATGTTTTAGCATCAACATTAAATTAGGTTCACACTTTTCATATACTAGTTAATCAACTGTGTTATTTTGTCACTGAGTTGTGTCCAAGTCTTTGCTCATATTAAAGGTAACCATATTCTATTAATACTTAAATGTTGGGTAATTTCCAGAAAATAGACCCTAACTCATGTTTACTTTATCTTAGGCATCTTCCAACCTCACGTACGACACCTCCTGGTTTTGGCAACCCCTGTGGATATAGTGATTCTTGGACTCAGCTATACTAATTTGCAAACAGGTATAGCAACTCACATGTTGTGGTTTTTTTAAATAAAAATAGGTTTCCCAATTTAATATTATAATTAAAAATTAATTTTTTTCAGTAAGTTAACTTTCTGAGCTATTTGCTCTTAGGAAAAGAATACTTTCCTATAGATATAATATCTTTCAGATTAGTAACTCCACAAAAGAATTATTTTGGATTATTTACCATGTTAATGTACCTTTCTAAAATGTCCAATGTAAAAGAACGGTAATAGAAGAAAAATAGTTGCCACTAGTAATTTTTCAATAATGCCTTCAATTTCTTTTTTTTTTTATTTAAGTGGCCATTTTAACATATGGAACACCGAAATATGCATTATTTTTTCCCTTAAAGTAAGACGCTATCAATTAATTTATTGCAAAAACATTCAGTGGTTTCTTTTGCATTCTAGTAACATTTAGGTAAGATAATGTTGAATTTTGGAGACTCCAATGAATGAATATTGGGAGGGTAAGAGATAAAAAAAATAATGATTATTACTGCCATATCCCTAGGCTTTTTTTTTTTTTTTTGCAAAATTTAATATTTTGGTTTAGTTTTTTTATTTGATGTTTTATTATGTTTTCTATATATATGCTATATATTTTATATATGTTATACATACATACTGAAGATTCTATTTTAACATGAATTATAAAATTGTTTATATCAGACCATAGTAATTTTAAAATGTACATTTTACATACATTTTTGAAGTTTTTTAGCATGTCATGAATTCAGTAAGAACATCAATTCTGAAGACAATACACTGATTGTGTTAAACTTTTAAAGAGTTCGTAAAGTGATTCCTATATTCTTCCTTTTAGGTTCAGGAGTTCTCAATGACAGTATGTGTGGTGGAATGCAGTTGCTTCCAGATCCCTTATATTCTCTTCCTACTGATAATACTTACCTTTTAACGATAACTTCCACCGATAATGGCAGAATTTTCTTGGCTGGAAAGGATGGCTGTTTATATGAAGTAGCATATCAAGTAAGTCTGGCATTTATAAACATTTTTTTTTTCCTCCCTCTTGATGGGGTATGGATTGGTAAGCTTTTGTCTTTATTTTCTAATTATATAAGTACATTAATATATTCTTATGGAAAGTGGTCAAACATACAGTTTAAGTTGTAGTCCTTCATGGCTACACTATACCTATAAAACCCAGTCCTCTCCCCAGAGGTAACAGCCATTATTAATTCTTTATATGTTTTTGTAGAACATGATATATAACATCTTTGAGTACTGGAGTGGGTTGGCATTGCCTTCTCCGTTTGAATACCTATAAATATGTTTTTAAATATCTATGCGTATGTATTTGTGTGTGTGTATACTCATATATAAACATATAGTGTACTTCTGTGTATGTTTTTACTTGGATTATTGCTTATGTTTTGTTTCCTAATTGACATTTTTCTTTTTTTCTTTGTTGTTTTTTTGCCAAGTCACATGGCTTGCAGGATCTTAGTGCCCCAGTCAGGGATTGAAACCAACCCCAGCAGTGAAAGTGCCCAAGTTCTAACTACTGCCCTGGGAATTCCCCATAATTGGCTTTTTTAATTTAATTTTGTCTTGAAAGTCTTTCCTTGTCAGTATCTGGTAGATAGATAGATATTACGCTTTGTGATTGGTGCATGATTGTCCATAAAATGAATGTACATGATTTATTTAACAGCTCTTTTCTTGATGGACTTCTAGGTTTTTATTACATGTTTCACAAATAATGATATAAGTGTTCTTCTGCAAGCTTCCTTGAACATATGTGTAGATATTTTCTAGTGTGGAGACTTAGAATTCTAATAGTTGTGTTGTCATGTATATGTATTTCAACTTTTATGTTTTCCTTGTTCCCTATTACAGGTTGTAGACTCTGTGATCGTATCCCTTTCCTCTCTCTCCTCACTGTAACACTGGCGTTTTCAAACTTACTAACTTTGACCTATCAGAAGAAAATTGTTTTGTTTTTTTATTACTAGCTGGGTTGAGCATCTTTTCATGTGTTTTTGGTCATTCGTGTTCTCTCTACTCTGAAATGTCTTTGCTCCAGTTGCTCCCCCCTCTCTTAACTATATTGTTGCCTTTTTCATAAGTTAAAGGGTAAGAAACGGACAAGACAAATGTTCTCATAGTCATACAACTAATTCATGGCAGAGATAGGATTAGAACTGAGGTTAGTTTTTTATGTTACATTGTATCTCTTCCTTACCCAATTTCTCTTGATTTTGTTCACTTTATAAAAAGGTTCTGTTACACATTTAAGTATGGCAAAACTCAATGATTGAGGGGCTGACTGTAGATTATGATGGTGGTGGCTACTATTTTTTACATTTCCAGTTAGCAGTGGTGGGAAGAGTTACAAATACCTCTAGCCTATGTACTTTTGACACTTATAAACTATGGCTATTATTTCCTTGCTTGCTTTCAAATAGAAATTTTTAATATAAAGTGAATTTATTAACATAGCAATGTTGAGGTTGCTGGAATAGATATAGCTGGTTTAATTGACAGCAGTGATTTTAGTTAAACACATTTTTAAAATTTTAATTACAAGACTAAGCTCAGTACTTACTTTGAGTAGTATGTCTTTATTTACAGTTATTGGCATTTCACTAAGATTTGAGAATGCTTGTAAACAGGGGTGTATAGTAGTTGCTGTGATGGGGGTACCTACCTACATTTACAAGTCTTCTTTCATTTTTTTCTTTTAAGGCAGAAGCAGGTTGGTTTAGCCAGAGATGTAGGAAAATAAACCACTCAAAGAGCCCGCTTTCTTTCCTTGTTCCTTCATTACTACAGTTCACATTCTCAGAAGATGGTAAGTAGAAAATAAATTTGGTAAACAAAAGATTTTAACAGATTATTGACCTAACATTTTCTTAAATTATTATTCTTAATTGAAACAGTCCGTATTAAATAGAATTTGTTGTATATTTATATGGTCTTTTAAAGGGAGAAGGGATGATAAAACATAGAGACAGCGTGACTTTTATTCCCAAATTCCTATAAATGTAGCACCTTAGAACGTGTGTCTACTACAGCTCTGTGTACTTAAACCAACCATGTCTGTATGTGAGAGAGTTAGACTTTCAGAGATTTAATACGTTTTGCCTCCTCTAAAAGAAATTCCCAGCATAAAATGAATATATCTGAGTTTTTAATGAGAGATATAGTCAGGTAAAGTAATTTTAAAATGCTTCAGTAAGGTAAGATAAAAGCACCTAAAAATGTTAATATGACTGAATTTTTAAATTATTTATTTTAAACAATGATATATTAGAAGTTTCTTGAAGGACTAGACCAGGTAGAACTATTTTACATATTTTTAGCATATGGTAAACTAAATGTTCATTAAATGTTTGTTAAAGGAAGGAATAATTTGAAACCTGGTTTTGGTTTGGCTTAAACAATTAATTTAGAAGACAGAAGAACTTACTTATGATGCTATTAGCCCAGTCACAGTATTTGATATTTGCCTTTTTTTTTTCTTCACATGATGTCTGACCTAAATGCTTCTTAGCTTTGTTCTGGTGCAACTTTCCTAAGATTTAACTACAAAATAGCAGTTTTAATTTGCTATAAGCAGCTACTGTGTTTGATTTGTTAATTGCTTGGATTTTTTTTTTTTTAGATCCTATTGTTCAAATTGCAGTTGATAATTCAAGAAATATTTTATATACACGATCTGAGAAAGGAGTAATACAGGTAAGACTAATATTTTGCCACCATATAAAAGCGGAAGAATATCCCTGTTTTTAAGAAAGAAGACCTGGTCACTCTTGGCTTTTCTTATGAAGTCTGTGCTTTAAAACAAAATCCCAAACCACTTCTTACAGCACTAATTTTATGAAATTGTAAATCTCTGAATGTTTTCCTACCTATATGAAGTATCAGAATTAAAGGATTTGTAAAAAGGAAAAGTTTATTAAAAAGATCATTTGTAAAATGTATACAGTTTATAATCATGTTTAAGTGGGTATAATTTTTTATTCACAGGTGTATGATTTGGGCCATGATGGACAAGGAATGAACAGAGTTGCCTCAGTGTCACAGAATTCTATTGTCTCTGCTGCTGGTAATATTGCTAGGTAATATATAACTTATTGTCAGACATTTTATTTGCGGGCATAATTATATTAGTTATATGCAGTATACTAAAACTACTCCCTCTTCAAAATATCTCTAGAAGGTAAGGAATGTTGGAGGAAATGACATTCTATTTTATGTTTGAAACAGTTCTTAGAGATGCTTCCTTTTGTTCTTAAGTTGGATGGTTTGAAACATAAGGCGGACTGACTGGTTTTTCAGTGAAAAGGACACCTTGACCTGTGTTTTTCCTTGGAGTTTTAAATTATGCTCTGAATGGTCTGTGCAGGCATTACAGATATTATGACTAGGAAACCAGAAATCTCAAAGTGTGTCCCTGTTTGTAAATACTCCACCCTTTTAACACATCTACATAGTAATTTCGTTGGTTTGATAAGTGACACAAGTACCATTTGGGAACACAGAATTTCAGAATTGTATTATTCTCACTGTCTTCTTGGAGAAATTGAAACTAAGAGCTGTTACAATTTGCCTGAGGTCTAAACTCCTAAATAAGTGCTGAGACTCAGCCTAAAAGCCAAGTCTTCAGACACTGTGCACTGCTGTTTGCATATGTCACAACTGACTTAGCTGCAGAAATTTTCTTCACATAACACCCCACTTTTCAGCTTCTGTTGTCTGTGTGTCTGGGTCACTGCTGTGGTCAGATATCCTAGTGATAGCATGGTTTCTTTGCTCCTCAATGACCAAGAAATTCTTTAGGCAGACAATTTAAAAGGAAGAGGTTTCTTTTTTTCCCCCAGTTTTTTTTTGGGAGAGTTTTTCACATCCACAGAAAAATGAAAAACATAGCATGATGAACACTGATATACCCTTTATCTAAATTTACCAGCTGTTAACATTTTGCTTCATTTGCTCACTGTTTTGACCTATATGGGGGCTTCCCAGATAGCACTAGTAGTAAAGAACCCACCTGCCAATGCAGGAGACGTAGGAGAAGCAAGTTCGATCTTTGGGTAGGGAAAATTCCCTGGAGGAGGAAATGGCAACCTACTCCAGTATTCTTGCCTGGAGCATCCCATGGGCAGAGGAACCTGGTGGACTACGGTCCATGGGGTTGCAAAGTCAGATAGGACTGAGCATGTGCACACACACACAAACACACACATACACATGACCATATGACTTTCATCCTTAAGTCCTTCACTTTCCATATCCTAAGCTCTTATATACTGTATTATCATTACCACATCTAAAAAATGAATAATTTTATAATGTTCTAATTGTGTAGTCCATATTAAAATTATTGTCTCCCACATCTTTCATAGCTGTTTTTCTTTACATTTTTCTCCACATTCAGTCATAGCTCATGAGCTACATTTGTCATTAGTTTGTCTCTTTAATATAAAACAGACGTCTTATTGCCCTTTTCAACTGTTAACATTTAGGAGGGCGGGACAGGAAAGTTATTAGTAGCATATCCCAGTTTCTGAATCTGTCTTATTTTCCCCTTATTTATAGATTCAGGGTAATACTATTTTAACTAGTATTACATGATGTGAACTTCATAGAGCCTTATATTGGGGCACATAATACCAGTTTTCTTTTTTTTTTTTTTTTTCCAATTTTCCTATTAATTGATTAACACTTGATTAAGATGGTATTCACCAGAGCTCTCCATTATAAAGGTTCACTTGTTCCCCTTCTTAATCTTTGCAATGATATTTTAATGTTCTAGAACAACTTGTTGAACCACTTACCCAATGGACGTAGCCTTCTCTTATGGTCTTTGAAAAAAGGATTACTCTTAACATTGTTAGTATGAAAAACACAGAATCGAGGGGTTTTGTTAGTTCTTGCTGCTGTTGCATTGCTTTCTAAAAACTAGTCTTAAACTATTTTAGCATATTTAAACATGTAAGAATCCTGGTGGAATGTGTTCCTGGTAATTTAGTAGATACATTTAAAACATAAAGTTCAGCTTTTCTTTCTTCTAGGACCATAGATCGTTCTGTTTTTAAACCAATTGTTCAAATAGCAGTGATTGAAAACTCCGAATCACTGGACTGTCAATTACTGGCTGTCACACATGCAGGTATGTTGTTTTATTTATTTGTGTGCTATTACTGCGATAACTTTATAATCTTCAGGTTTGGAAATGTATGACTGGAAATGTGTTTCTATTTCTGTATCTGTTTTGTCAAGCTATATTTATAATTCATAAAATGAAGGCTTTTGAAAAATCAAAAGATTCCTCAGGCTCTGTCTTCTGATTTTATGGATGTAAAACCAGGCCTGAAAGGTAAAGTGGCTAGTATTTAATGACAGAGTCTGGTCTTAAAGTTGTAGATTCTTTCTGGTGAAATGTGTTAATTTATCTCCCAGTTCCAAGTGGTGTTGTCTTAGAAACCACTCCAGCTAGTAGAGTGCGTGGTGATTTAAGATCAGTCAGGAAAATGAGATGTGACTTTAACAGAATTCTCTGTTTTTCTGTGGAGTTGCTTCAATACCATGTGTACCTTGTATCTTTTACTTCCTGTTAATGATGGATAATTTTATTCCATGATCAGGTGTGAGGCTGTATTTCAGCACTTGTCCATTCAGACAGCCATTGGCACGACCTAATACATTGACACTGGTCCACGTCCGCCTGCCTCCTGGATTCTCTGCATCTTCAACTGTGGAAAAGCCTTCAAAAGTACATAAAGCTCTTTATAGTAAAGGTAAATTCTGAAATACTGTCAGATGGAATATTAGATGCTTAAAGTTTTTAAAATTAGATTGCCTTGTGAGGCATTTGGAAATAACAAGGAAACTTCCAGTAAAATTCAGAAAATTTTGAATTTTTTTATCCAGTTTTTTTTATCTGTTTTTTTTAAATTAGCTTTTATTTCAAAGTTTTTAAATGTCAATTTTTTCATTGACATATGACATTCATATATATATAAAATATATATATATAAATACTGTAGTTTTTAATATCTAAGTACTTTTTAAGTTGTTTTGAACTTAAAAAGTACTTGTATATGAACTCACTGGTCAAAATCAGTGTTATATCCATTGTAACAGACTTTGAACTTTGTTTTTTCAGGATGGTTAGGAAAACTTGAATGACTTTTCTGATACCATTTGTCCATGTCTTCATTGATATGGAGAATTTTGCATCCAGGAGTATGAAAGTTTGATGATGAACTCTTGGATTCATAATTAACTTTAAAAAATGAGATTCTAGTTAAACATCAAAACTAGAAAACCTGTGTGTGCTTTTCTCCAATGTGAGAAAGCATTTGTTAGCTTATTTTGATTTTATAAAAATTTTAAAGCCTTTTCTGTACTTATTCTACTATGTCTTCTAATATTTTATTTTTTGACACCCAAATGAAACTTGCCTTTACAAATGGAATTTTTTCAAATACATTGTAACATGCAGCTTCACAGCATATAATTGAGATACAGTTTTTACATACCATAAAATTTAGCCTTTTAAAGTGTACATTCTCGTAGTGTTTAGATTATTCACAGAATTGTATAACCATCACTGTTACCTAATTTGAGAATGTTTTCATCACTCCTAATGTTTCATCATTAGCAGTCACTCTGCTGCTCACGGGTAAAGAGTTCCTAATAAGAAGTCCTTTTGCCATCCTTATGCCAGTATCCCACTGTGATTACTATTGCTTTGTCATAAGTTTTAAAAATCCCATTTCAACATTTTTTTTCCAAGATTCTTTTGACTATTCTAGAACTCTTTGTCATATAAATTTTAGAATCAGTCTGTCAATTCTGCAACTAAAAAAAAGCAGATGGGATTTTGATTGTTGAAAATATAGATGAATTTGGGGGGTATTCCCATCCTATAAATATTGCCTTCAAATCCATAAATGTGGGATATCTTTCTGTTATACCCCCTTTAATTTTTTATAGTAATATGTAAGAAACTCTACAAATTTTGCATTTCTTCACTGTATTTCTAAGTATTATTTTTGATGCCATCATAAATAGAATTAAGTTTTAAAGCTAGAAATCTATTGAGGGAAAATATGGTGGTTTCAGTTATGTGCATGATATAATCAAATTTCAGTTTTTCAAACTTTATACACTAATTTTAAGAAAACATTTTCTTGCTACTTGATATAAACTTTTCTCAATTTCTTACAAGCTAGTTACATAACTTAATAATTAATTAGGATCCCATCACCTATAGTCAGCCAATGGACTCAAGGTTAATATCACTAAAATCAGAATGAGGGGAGCAAATCAATGGGAAGAATTGGAACTGAGCTTAGGAAAGCATATTTCAAAACCAAACTATAATGTCAGCTAATATTGCTTAGGTAATTCTTTCATAGTACATTTATCTCTGCCATTCCACTAGTAACTTCATCATTTTTATTCATGGAGTATTTGAATTAAACAGTACATGAACTCTATTTCACTGAATATTACATACCATTGATTGTTAAGTCAACAATTTTTTATGTACTAAATACTTTTAAAAATATAATAATTAAATTAATAAGCTTATTGTAAACATATGCTAACTTTAGAAATGTACAAATAAGTTGTATTTATCTGAAAGAAATAATGTTTACAGTCTAGAACATTTAGTGATGCTACCCTAGCAGTGATTATATGTCCTTTTAGAGGATTTATTTTTTGTTTATTTTGCAACTTATTTACTTATAAAGATTAATATGTATATTTATGTATCCATACTAATGTTACTAACATTATTACGATTATTGTGGAGGTGTATTTGACATCCTATAATGAGATTTTATGTATTAAACTTTTAGGTATTCTGCTGATGGCAGCCTCAGAAAATGAAGATAATGATATTTTGTGGTGTGTCAACCATGATACATTTCCTTTCCAAAAGCCAATGATGGAAACTCAGGTGAGTTATCTTGAGAGATTTTAAAGAATTTTTCACATAATTTTAAATGAAAAACAAAACTATGAGAAGCTTTATCTTCTGATTTATTACTGTTTGCTTCTAATAATCTTATATGGTTAGCAGTCTTACTGAAAAGAAGTATATACTGTTAGTTCTTTGTTTTTCCTAAGATGAGAAGTCAGTATGGTACTCAGTAAAAAAATCTTTAAAGAAAACATTGGAACCCGTTTAGAATATTTTCATAAGGTACCTGAAAATAACTACATCTTTCTGACATTATCTTTGTCCCATTTGAATATATTTTTGGTTATTATGAGGTCATCTATTTTAGTTATGACTTAGAATTTTATTCTTATGATCTCTTTAATTTGTAGTTCCGTCTAAATATTTAACTTTTTTCTTTTAAGTATAGAAAATTTCAAACATATGCGAAAATAGAATGGTAAACTGAATCCCACATTAAGGAATTACCCTTCACTCCGTCTTGTTGATCTCTTTTTCCCGCATATACAAATGTATATACCCAAACACATAATTGTGTTTTAAAAGTAAATATTAGCACATACTCCATGAAGTCAATGGAGAGGTCCTGGGAGAAAGATGTGGCCCCCACCTGTCCCGACCCAGCCCCACACCTGGGCCACTCATCCCAGCCCTGAAGATGCTGAGAAGAGGCCAGAGATGCTCACTCCTCTGAGTGTCACCTGTTCCATTTCCATCTGCCCTCCTAGATGCCCTCACATAGCTCCTGTTACCTGCCTGGACGCTGCTGATCAAAGCAGATTAACCAACCCCCACTAGGGTCTGAATGTCTGAGAGTCTCTTTGGAGCCATCTCTTTAAAGGCATTTCAGCTCTAGTTGTTACTGGCTGCTTTTGGTTATTCTCAAACTGAATCTTCTTGTCAGGGGCAGTAGGAAAATGTGTGTGTAGGTGGATGGAGGAAGACCCCAATCCTGGGAAGGGGGAACATGGTTTGAATGGGCTCTTCCAAGTTTCTGATGTGGCCTAAGCAACTGGGGTAAAGGCAGGTAGGTATAGAGACAAGGAGCACCTTTCTCAAATTCTTTTCTTTATCCTTTAGGGTTTATTTAGCACATGGTGTATGCCTCATTCTGTGATAGACTGTAAGGATTCAGAACTCAGGAAGATATAAACCCTGTCTTGATGGGAGCACAGTGTTAGAGGGTGCAGGCTTGAAATCTGGCTCCATTTTCTCAGGGCAGTGACTCAAAGGATTTAATATGTCTCTGGCCCTCAATTTCCTCATCTGTAGTAGTTTTAATATTAATAGTACCTACCTCTGTGGGGTGAAAGTGGGATTAAATGAGTTCATGTGTTCAGGGTGCTCAAAATACTACCTGGCACATAGGAAGTACTCGATAAATGTTAGCTATTATTTGCTTTTGTTTTTAAAGTAGGTACTATACATCATAGTGGCTCAGACGGTAAAGCGTCTGCCTACAGTGCTGGAGACCTGGGTTCGATCCCTGGGTCAGGAAGATCTGGAGAAGGAAATGGCACCCCACTCCAGTACTCTTGCCTGGAAAATTCCATGGACGGAGGAGCCTGGTAGGCTACAGTTCATGGGGTCGCAAAGAGTCGGACATGACTGAGCGACTTCAATGTCAATACATCATATCACTTCATCTGTATACTTGAGTTCTCAAACAAATGTGGACTTAAGAAACAAATGTAAATATAGCTCATGAACATTAATAATCAAATTCTGGTCTCCCCAATACAGCTATAAAAGACATTAGGACATGGACAAATTCTGTATTGACTGGGCATTAGATTGTATTAGAGAAATGTTAATATTCTTACATGTAAGAATAGTTTTATGGTTATGTAAGAGGACATCCTTATTTTTAAGAGATGCATGCAAATATATTAATATTTAGTGGTGACATGATATTCATAACTTTCAAATAGTTCAGTTATTCAAAAAATATAGAAAGAAGAAACCAAATATGGCAAAATGCTATCAATTGTTGAATCTGGGTGTCAGGCATATGGACATGTAGTGTACTTTCAACATTTTATTGATGCTTTAAATTTTTTATAATAAAGTATTTTAGAAGACCAAGATACTTTTTTAAAAAGAATATCTTAGTTTAGAAAGCAAATATACCTTCAGAAGAGAGCAAAACCATGTGTCAGGAAATTTGAGCACTGAACCCTACCAGTGTAGATCAGTTCACCCTGGAAAGAAGGTAGAAGGTATATAGTCTTTGGTTATTGAAAAAATTGTAGTTATAGTATATACTATATCTAGTTTATCTTAAGAAAAATTTGCCTTTTTCTTCTGGTATGAAAAGATTATTTACTATCATAGAAGATGCTCAATCAAAATAATGGGTATTAGAAAATTAAATACTGACTTTTGAGAATATTCATCCTAATGTATTATTAATTTATTAAATCCTACATTTATTCAAAGATTGTATCCTTTTTAGAAGATTTTGCTTTATGTAACTTTAATTATATGTATACAAAAATTTATTTCTTCTACATAGATGACTACTCGTGTTGATGGTCATTCCTGGGCTCTTTCTGCAATAGATGAGTTGAAAGTAGATAAGATTATCACACCCTTAAATAAGGATCATATTCCAATAACTGACTCACCAGTTGTTGTACAGCAGCACATGTTGCCTCCCAAGAAGTTTGTTCTCCTCTCAGCACAGGTACGTGCATATCCTGTTAAGGCAGAGACAAAAAGAAGCCATATTTAACGTTTTTGTCCAAGTATTCTGCAATAGTTGCTTAATAGAGTCATTTACTTAAGCACTTAGGAATGTTTACTCTTAAAATATTCTTCAGGAATAGTTATAAATACCAAAAATGCAAAGTAGTATACATTTTTTAGTATTTATTTTTTGAGTACTAATGCATTGACAGAATTCCAGTGGTAAACCGAGGGGTATACACAATAAAATCTCCCTTCTGGTTTGGGTCCCCTCCTTACAGACTCCCATGTCATCAGAGTTTGTATCTTTCCAGAGATACGTTATAGATATACCAAGGATACAAATATATTTATAAACAAATAATAGCATATGTGCTGCTTTTTATGTTTCAAATAAATATTTTAGACATCTTTCCATATTGATATTAGGACTTTCTCATTCTGTTTTATATTTAAAAGGCATTCCTTTTTATGGATGTACCATATTTAACTAGGTCCCTGTTAATGGATCACCTTTTGCTGTTAAAAATAGTGCTACAAACTTGTGCATATATAATTTCACATGTGTGAGTAGAGCTATAGAATTGCATCTTCTGGGTTAAAAAGTATTTATCAGTTTGAAAGATGTTTCTGGTTTCCCTGTATACATACAGTCACCATCAGTGACTGTTGAGTGCCTATTTCCTTACACCCTATACAAGTACAGTACTCCATCTTATTAAGAGTGAGGTTGTCGGTCTTTTCTAGTGTTTATTTTTCTGTGAATTGTCTGTTCCGATTCTATACCTACTTCTCTATTAAGTTTGTCTTTTTGATTTATAGAAACTCTTTATATATTTAAGGGAACTTTTTGTGATTTAGGCTCAAACATTTTTCCTGGTTTGTCATTTGATTTTCTTTATTGAGTTTTTTTTTTTCCCCATGTGAATAGGTTTATAAGTAGTTGAAATATTCTGTTATTTGGGGGGATTTCTGCTACAGTTGTTTTTTTGTTTTTTTTTTTTTAAAAAAAGCTTCCACACTCTAAGTTCATGAAGTCATTCACCCATAGTTTCTTTTAGTACTATTCTGTTATAGTTTTATTTTGTCCTTTCTGTTTGGAATTTATCCTGGTTTAGGTATGAATATGGATTCAGCTTCAGTGTTTTCTGAAGTGGACGTATTTGTGCCTTTGTGATTAATGGATAATCTAATTTTGATCCTTTAGTTTGAGGGGCAGCTTTTATTATATATTAAATTCTAGTATTTACTTGAGCTTGTATCAGAACTTTCTACTTTGTTCCACTTATCTGACTATTCATGTATTAGTACTGTGCATTAGCTAAAGGTCTATAAAACTTCACTTTTTAAGTTTTCCATATGGATATATATAGATCTAGGGTGGCTTGGGAGTTGAAATGTAGATGAGATGATCTTTTTGACCAGTGTACTTTGTGTTCTTGAAGTTTTTTTGTTTTGTTTTTTTTTAACATAGGGTCCGTTGCTACTAGCCATTCTTAGTAAATCTGTTATTCATCTTTTTATCTAACTTCTTAGGGGAGTCTTATGTTTCATAAACTTAGACCTGTGGATCAACTGAGGCATCTACTTGTGAGTAATGTGGGTGGAGATGGAGAAGAGATTGAAAGATTCTTTAAATTACATCAGGTAATTATTTGCAATTTTTTTTTAATGTGCTGATATTTTAAACAATGAGAATGATAGCTACCTTTTATATAAGATAGGATCAAAATGCTGGGATTAATACTAGTCTTCCTTCTTTGCTTTAATCATATATGTACTGGTGTTTGGGAATAGGATTAATATGCTATAAGGTTTATTATGGTAAATGCTCATATTTTCTATTCTGTTGATAAATTCTTATTAAAATGTACTAGTAAGAGTGTGATGGTCAAATTATATGACAAATGTATTTTTATTAAAGGACAAGACATTTATAGATAAATATGGATAAAATGGTAACCAACAAGGACCTGCATTATAGCATATGGAACTCTGCTCAGTGTTATGTGGCAGCCTGGATGGGAGGGGAGTTTGGAGGAGAGTGGATACATGTATATGTATGGCTGAGTACCTTTGCTCTTTACCTGAATTTATCACAACTTTGTTAATCGGCTATACCACAATACAAAATATTAATAGAAAGTTTTCTAAAAAGTAAAATAAAGGATAAGATATTTACAGATAAATAACTTTTTTTTTTTTTTTTTTTTTTGCTTAATGACATGAGGAAAAAGTTTGGGGTAACAGTGATGGGGACTTTAGTATTTTAAAACCTTAACTAAAAGTGATGAGGTAATACTGGGAATGCTTAAAGTCAGGAATATCAGATCAAAGTTAAATATACACACTCTAGATTCAAACCAGCTCCACCATCCGAGTGGATTACTTGAGTTCTCTGACTTCCATTTCCTCATGTGTAAAATATGTATTAAATTATAATATGTGATGTGGAGATTAATATGCTCTAAACTCTTAAAATAGTGCCTGGCAGATAGCAAGTACTTAATAAATATTAGCTGTTGTTGTTTTCTAAAAGATTAAAACACCTTGAGAAAAAAAGGAGGTGACTACACCAGAAACTAAAATAGAATCTAGATAAAAAGAAGAGAACATCCTTTAATAGTGGTGCCTATGAGAAACTTTAAGACCGATAGTGTTTACTTCTCCTTTTTCATACCTGCTGCTTTGATTCATTCAGTAAATATTTATCAAGTACCTGCTCTGTACACAGATTTAAACACTGGATACAGCAGTAAACAAAACTTCATTCAAAATGTTTATGTTTATTCTAAGGGAAGACAATTTTTTTTTTTTACAGGAAGACCAAGCTTGTGCAACTTGCCTTATTCTTGCTTGCTCCACTGCTGCCTGTGACAGAGAAGTATCTGCTTGGGCTACTCGGGCTTTCTTCAGGTATGTATGTCCCTTTTCTCTTGTTTTTGGCCACTTTTTTTTAATGGATGCATTGGCTAATGTGGTTGTTACACATTAACGTTAAAGTAAACATTTAAGTGACCATGTAGGCAAGTTAGTAAAATTTATTTGCAAAAAGATGAAATCTGGAAAGGTGATAATACACCTGGAAGCACCTTGATGAGCATAATTTATGCATTTTAACCCTTTCTCTGGATTCTCTTCTCCAACTTCTTTTGTCTGATCTTCTTTCTACCTCAGTTACTCTCATTTGTCTTTTCTACTTCCTCTAAGACTATACCAATTCTGCTCTATGTGCATCATTTGCATGGAGAGATTCTGCATCACTTCAAGAAAACTTGGGTATCAAAGAGATATTGTTTGGAAAATATTTAGCTAAGAATAAATTTAAAATGTAATTTTTTAAAAGAATTTTTTGAGTAGTCTAACTATAATTCTAGTGTGGGAATTATAGTACCATACACTCATTAAATAAATTCTATGCTTCACAGACCCTTTTTTAGAAATTGCCAGAGTTCCTTACAATTCTTCTTGGTAGCAGTTTCAAGTTAACATTTACTAAATAAGTATTTTATTAGGTATCTCTGTGTGTATTTCACTGTCAGCATGATGCATTGAAGTCACTAACGTTTAAAGCATTTATCCTGAAGCTAAGCAGGACTTGAAACAAGTCCAGCTTTTAAGATGGATAGTTTCACTGAGTAAACTCAGCCCCTGTTGTCATAAAAATAGGTACGGTGGTGAAGCACAGATGAGATTTCCAACCACTCTCCCCACTCCGAGTAATGTCGGTCCCATCCTGGGCTCTCCTGTCTACTCTAGTGAGTATGAAACACTGAAATGAAACTATTTCTAACAGAGCTTGAATTTTAAAAGCTTTGTAGCATATTTTACGGCTTCCCAGGTGGCTCAGTGGTAAAGAATCTGCATGCCAAGGCAGGAGACACAGGCGATGTGAGTTTGATCCCTGGGTCTGGAAGATCCTCTAAGAGTGAGTCAGCCTGCCCCAGTATTCTTGCCTGGAAAATACCATGGACAGAGAAGCCTGGTGGGCTACAGTCCATGGGGTCACAAAGAGTCGAACACTGAGCACAGTAACATATTTTAATGGATAAAAAATTTGTTATGTTTTCTTTTCTGCTACTGGATTGTTAGGGAATAATTCTACAGATGTCTGATTAGAATTATATAGTGAATCCTTAGTGTATACTGGGAAACAAAATAAGATGTAAGCAGTAATATTTACAGAACTCATTTGTTAATTATTCAACAGGAAAAAGTTGAGTGATTTAATAACAAACTCCCTCCTCAGTGTTTTTCAAAGTGGGAATTGTTAGAAAATTGCTAGGAAATGGGTCCCTAATTCTTGAATATATTATGAGTGGTGCCCCTCCTTACTCTTAAACTTAGAAGCAGTTTCTGTGTCTGATTTTGATCAGATTCAAAAAACTGGGAGATAATTTTATCAGTCTTTATATTGTTTTCTTTTCAGGTTCTCCTGTTCCTAGTGGTACTCTGTATCCAAATCCATCCTTCTTAGGGACACCATCTCAAGGTACCTCTTTTCTCTGTTTTAGGATGCTATTACTATTCTTTCTGGAGCCATCATTATGAATTATTATTTTTAACACTTAGAGTGGGGAAGATTAACTTATCCTATTCCCCTGAAAATAATGTAATTTAATAGAAGTGGCATCCAAACAAGCATTGGCATTCGGCTGTGAATGCCTTTACCTAGCCTACCTAGAAAGCCCCCTTTGTGAGTAGCAGGATTTAATCACCAGCACTGAACTAACTGACCTGTTTCACTCCCACCATTAAGATGCAATGATTGCAAGCTTGCTTTCCTTTTCATCCTGCATTGCCACACTTGAAAGCCAACCTGGGAGTTCCTAACCAAGTCTAAGTCTCACTTCTTGTCAAGGAAAATCAAATTAAATTACTATTTATTTCAGTATTTTTGTAACTGTTTTTTCCTATGGGCTCAGGTACAACTGACTTGGTTTTTTGAGAATTCTGAACGTTTACAGTTAAATTTTGAGATTTGCTTTTCCTATGTGTGTACAAGGTGTTCACCCTCCTGCCGTGTCTACTCCAGTGTGTGCTTTGGGAAGCCCGGCAGCTCAGGCCACAAGTATGAGTTGTATGGCTGGACCAGAGATTGTGTACTCTGGAAAACACAATGGTATCTGCATTTACTTTTCTCGAATCATGGGGTAAGTTTTTCATAGAATAATTAACTGTTGCTCACCTTGCTCCATTTTGTACAGTTGAACATTTTTAGCTTCAAATTTGGAACATCGTTTATTCCTGCTAAATTTTACTTATAGTTTAAGCTCCCTTATCCATTAATAAGATGGTTTTCTGTCATTCAGCTTTTCTATTATCTAACCATCAAATTATATTTGTTACTATGTTTCACATATGTATATGTGTCTTCAAAATATATCTATGTATATTAACATGGAGTGTAACAAAGCACTCCATAATATGAAATCGGCCTTGAGGTAGAAGAGAGTTCTACTCAGAACTCTCTGGCACATGTTCAGGGTTTTGTTTGTGTGTTGGTCCAGAGTGGCCTCAGGTGGAACAGCTGGATTGTTCTCTTATTCTCTAGCAGGTTAGTCAAAGATCATTGACTTGGTGGTAGCAAGGTTCGATGAGAGAGAGTAGAAACTTGCAGAGCCTCCTGATGCCTAGGCTCAGAACTGGCCTATCATTTCCACTTCGTTTACTTGTCAAGGAGACATCTCCGAGCCACCCCAGGTTCAAAAGATGGGAAATAGACTCCTCGTTATAAAACAGGCATCAGAGTCCTATTGTAAAGAGGCTAGGTGTCGGGAGTAGGTATAGAATTACAGCCATTTTGCAATCATTCTGCTGTAGCCAAGTAATTATGTCTGGTTATGTTTTTCTTAAATTTGAGACGTATGCTTTCATATGAATCATTTTGCTTAAAAATGTGAAACAGTGCAGAACTCATAACTCAGAACTTCCTTGTTTACAACTTATTACCCAGAGTCTTTGATTTTTCCTCAGCAGTATTTCATTATGTGAAATGACATCAAGTTTGGAAGTTTTCCTGTTTTTTCTTTGTTGTTGTTGTTATTCTTTCAGATAACTTAGTGACATGTTAAATGAAGTCATTGCCACACTTTAAAAACTAAACACACAGCAAAAGGATTTACTACATATTGTAATGTTTTTATTCATCTACAGCATAATCATTAAAACATTTTTTTTCCCAGAAACATATGGGATGCCAGTTTAGTTGTGGAGAGAGTATTTAAGAGTGGCAGCAGAGAGATCACTGCAGTAAGTGTGCCGTGTAGTGGTATTCCATCATCTCTGTGTAACCAGTTTATATTTTCAGTGGATAAGTAGATCATCTCATATTTCTTAATGTTATAAACAGCATGCAATGATTATTCCTTCATGTATGTGTTTGTGTATGTGTTCAGTAAACTGTTCACCCCCTGAATTACATCTCAAGCTCTGTCACTTGTTAACTGATGAGTAAATTTGACAATCAGAGCCTGATAACTTAAAGTAAAATGAGAATGTATCTTCCTTGTAACATTGTTATGAGGGCTAAATAGAGTCAGTCCTAATACTTAATATTGCTCAAAATTACTGTTTAATATTTTGCTTATATGCCTGCAAACTCCATGAACATAGCACTAAATTCCATGCATTGGCATACTTTCCAGAGTGCTTTAAGAAACAGAAATTTGTATTATCATAAATTCAAACAATAAAAATTTTTTAATATGAAGTATGTGTGCAACTTATTTTAAGCTTTTTTCTTTTTCCTATGTAAAGATATCAAATATATTTTTAGCTGTGATACTTTTAAAATTCACATTTCTAAAAATCCGAGTGTATTTACTTAATATATGATTCCATTTATGTGAATTTTGAACAGGCAAAATCAATCTATACTTTTTTTGGTAGAGGTAAGAAAAGTGGTTGCTTACCTAGAAGATAGAATGACTTATGACTAGAAAAGGGCAATAGAGAACTTTCTTGGGTGTTGGAAATATTCAGTATTGTAGTCTCGGTGGTGACTCTTAAGATGTAAAAAGCTATCAAAGTGTTCACTTAAGATTTGCACATTTTACTGTCTGTAAATTATACCTGATTAACCAAAGCAGCAAGGGTGGAATGTGGGTGTCTAGCCCTTTATTTTGGTCACCAAGTATAAATTAATATAAGGAATAACTTTTCTATTTGTGAAGATAGGGTACCTCAAAATTAAAATTCAATGTTCAATTATGGGAATATAGAGTATATGTTTTTTATGGATACTCTTTTTCCTTGTTTTTACCTTTTTGAAAATATTTCTCCTTTTTCAGATTGAAAGTAGTGTTCCCTCCCAGCTGCTGGAGTCAGTGCTGCTAGAACTGAAAGGCTTACAAGAATTTCTAGACAGAAACTCCCAATTTACTGGAGGACCATTAGGAAATCCAAAGTAAGAATAAGTAAAATTTATTTCCCTTTTGTCCCTGAGATTTAATTTACATATTATAAAATTTGTCCTTTTAAAAAAGTTTCATGGTTTTTAGTATATTCATAAAGTTAAAATTTCATCACCATTATCGATTTCCAGAACAGCTGTATCACCCCAAAAAGAAACCTTATACCCATTAGCAATCATTCCCTATCTTAATAACAAGCTCAAGTAACAAAAATACCATAAACTGCCTTAGATGACAAACGTTTATTTTTTATAGTTCTGGAGGCTGGAAGTCTGAGATAGAGTGTCAGCATGGTTAAGTTCCGGTGAGGACCTTCTTCCTGGTTTGCAGACAGCTGCTTTCTTTCTGTGTCTTATGTGGCAGAGAGAGAACCAGACCCAAAGTTCTCTGCTTCTTCTTCTAAGGGTGGTAATCTCATCATGGGGCTACACCCTCATGATCTCATCCAGACCTAATTACCGTCCAAAGGCGCCACCACCAAGTAAAAGAATCTGCCTGCAATACAGGAGACCTGGGTTCAATCCCTGGGTTGGGAAGATCCCCTGGAGAAGGGAATGGTAACCCACTCCTCTATTGCCTGGAGAATTCCTTGGACAGACCGTGGGGTCACAAAGAGTTGGACACCACTGAGCGACTTGAACTTTTTCACTATATGAATCTGGTGGTGCACAAACGTGGAGTCCATGGCACTCCACAGTTGCCCGTCCCCCAATTCCTACAAATACTAGTCTTCTCTGCCTCTGTGGACCTGCCATATTTTGGATCTTTTATGTAAATGAAAATAGACAATATGTGACCTTTTGTTTTGGGTTCTTTCTCTTAGTGTAATATTGTCACATGTAGTGTGTGTTAGTCCTTGGTTTCGTTTTTCCGTTTATCATTTGATACACATTTAACTTGTTTCAGCTTTTATTTTATTTTTTTTAATGTTTTTGTTTTTTGAAGTTTAGTTGATTTACAGTGTTGTGTGTTTCAGCTTTTTGACTATTATGAATAATGCTGACATGAACTTTCCTGTAGAAGTTTTTGTGTGGACACATGTTTAGGATGCACATTTTTTGTTATAAAAGTGATATAAACTTGTAAAAAATTCACATCACTCCCCCAGTGAATTAATTTGAAGTGACAGTGTAAACTTTTAATTATATGCGCTCCTCCAAGGGATCTTCCCATCCCAGGGATCAAATCCACATCTCGTACATCTCCTGCATTGGGAGGCGGGTTCTGTACCATTAGTGCCACATGTATTGGCTACATGGTATTCCATTATAGTCAAGCTATTAGTAGTATAATGCTATTTATAATTTTGAACAACATATTGTAAAGTAATTAGCCTCCAATTAAAATAAATTTATATTTTAAAAAAAAAGAATTGACTGCAAATGGAAAATGGGTAAAAATGCTTTAAAATTAGGTGATGGTAATAGTTGCACAACCTTTTTAATATATTTTCTGGAATTTCTGTTTCAGTACTGCTGCCAAAGTACAGCAGAGGCTGATAGGATTCATGCGTCCTGAAAATGGAAATACTCAGCAGATGCAACAGGAGCTGCAGAGGAAGTTGCATGGTAAATTATTGCTTCTGATTGATCAGTTAAATGTTGATGACCCGAGTAAAGAGTCTTATTAGTTGAATAGAAAACAGTGGGTATCTCTTGATAAGGTCATTTGTGTTAATGAATATTTTTATTAAAATATTAGTGTTATTTGCATAAGTATAATATGGACATCTTGTATTTCCATAACTTTCAGCTCATAATTTTTTTTCCTTTCTTCCACCAGAAAATATGATGATATGTACCTTTTCTTTTTTTTTTACTTTTTAATTAATTTATTTTTTTTTTGACAAACCACACGGCTTGTGGGATCCCGGTTAGGTTGCCTTCACCCTTTGGGGTATTTTTATGATTCTGCTATGAATATGGTATACAAATAGAAATTTGACTTCCCACTTTCAATTATTTTCTTATGTATCCAGAATTGTAGTTGCTGGATTATGCCTAGTTCTATTTTTAATTTTTTGAGTAACCACCATAACTTTTTCATAACAACTATACCATTGTACATTTATACCACTAGTACACAAAGTATTCCAGTTTTCTCCACATTATCACCAGTAATTTTTCTTTTTCTTTTTTTAAATTTCTATCCTTATGTGTATGAAGTGGTATTTCTTACATCGCTTACAATATGAATCAAGTGTTAGGTTTTTGTGTGTTTTTTTTTAATCAGTTATGAAAAGTAACAGCTAAGGAAGGAGCAAAGGAACTGAAAAGTTCTTGTAACCATTAATTATTCCAGATGTGACCTGGAATAGTAATAAAATATTGTTTAAGTTTTGTCTGCCATTTAATTATTTTTTTAAAGTTCTTTGCCTTGTGTTGTTTGAGCCAGTTATTCTGGCTTATAGAATTTTGCCAATTAAGACACAGCCATTTACTTTTGTCTCAACGTACTTTCTTTCCTTCCTGCCGGATCCAGTTTTCTGTTCAGTATTTGCAAATTTTTTTTTAGTACTTCTTTTCAGGTAAGCTTGATAAAATACAAGCAATAGTAAGGATTTTTACAAAGGGGAGCATTCAAATTGCTGGCAGTATACACTGAAATATCACTTTGGTGAGCAATTTGATCATATGTAGTAAAAGCTAAAAATGCGTATGTATTCAAAGCCAGCAGTTTCACTTCTTAGTATATATGCAGGAGTAGGCTTTATCAGACGTTTTTCCTCACAGTAAGAAATAATTTTTACATTACGACCCAGATGTTTAAAAGCATACACACACAACTGAACACAATTTTAAGCAACAACTAAAACTATTTTGTACTCTACTTTTTTCCCCCTTTTTCATTCTATTTCCTTTTTTTAAGGGGGAGGGGGAAAAAGCTATCATGACTGACTGAATTGATTTCATGATTCTATAGTGCATCTTAATATGAAAAGCAGTCCCATCAAAACCTGACTGTGTTTTCAAGGAGACTTTTTTTAAGGATATTTATAGCATTACTGTTTTAGTAGCAAAACATTGGAAACAATAGAAATGTCCTTCAGGTGGAAAATGGACCTAATTGTGGTAAAATCTACATGGTGGAATACTCAGCAATTAAAATAAATGCACTGGACTTATATTTATCAATATGAGTAGCCTGTGAAAATATAATTGAGCAGAAAAAAACAATGGTGTAAGTTGTCCAAAATGGCAACATTTTTACTATTTATGTATGCACACACACAGAAGCACTTACATATAGTGAGAGGATAAAGCCATGAATTCAACAACTCATGATCGTCATTCCCTGTGATGGGCAGAAGAACGATAAGGATCTCACCCTTAACTATGGTTGTCTTTATTTGAGATGAAGTGTTGTCTTACTTGAAATAAAACCTAACCTGTCATTTTGCAAGCTTCATTAGTTGTGTTTTGTAATTAGAGGCTCAACTGAGTGAAAAGATTTCACTTCAGGCAATCCAGCAGTTGGTTCGAAAATCATACCAGGCTCTGGCTTTATGGAAACTTCTTTGTGAACATCAGTTCACTGTAATTGTAGGAGAACTTCAGAAGGTAGGAAATTTTTTTCCTTAAAAATCATACTATTAATATTGTGGTTAACTTGTTTTGAGTAAGCTTTAATCTTGCACTTAGATTCAGGAGGGATTCTTTTGGGAAGCATTTAGGTTATGATAAATTAGTATAATGAAAAAATTGCACTAAAGCATGATAACTTGAAGACTGAGGTTCACTCAGTCATGTCTGACTCTTGGCAAGCCCACAGACTGTAGCCTGCCAGGCTCCTCTGTCCATGGAATTCTCCAGGCAAGAATACTGGAGTAGACTGCCATTCCCTTCTCCAGGGGATCTTCCTGGTGCAGGAGTCAAACCTGTTGCTGCTGCTAAGTCACTTCAGTCGTGTCCGACTGTGCGACCCCATAGACGGCAGCCCACCAGGCTCCCCCATCCCTGGGATTCTCCAGGCAAGAACACTGGAGTGGGCTGCCATTTCCTTCTCCAACGCATGAAGGTGAAAAGTAAAAGTGAAGTCGCTCAGTCATGTCTGACTCTTAGTAGCCTCATGGACTGCAGCCTACCAGGCTCCTCCATCCATGGGATTTTCCAGGCAGGAGTACTGGAGTGGGGTGCCACTGCCTTCTCCGAATCAAACCTGGGTCTCCCACATTGCAGGCAAATTCTTATTGTCTGAGCCACCCTGATAACTTGAGGGATTCATTGTCAAAACCAGAAGTTTATGATATATGGATGAAATCTTACTTTACCAAAGATATTTTTCCAACAGTAAATTGTAACCTTTATTTATCTGATCCCCATAGGGATCAGATCCCTATGGGAATCAGATGAAAACTCTCTCTCCCCACCTTCAAACAATGCATACAGACACATACTCAGACTTTTTGAATGTAAATTCAAGGAATCCACTAATGTAGATTAAACATTCCTACTTTAAAGAAAGATGTTCACCACTATGGGAAATAAATGGTCCATGCTGCTCTTGCTGCCCTCATTGGAATCCTTATTAAGGATAAAGGTAATTTGCATTTATCTGAATGTTAGGTGGTTTAAGGGAAATTTATTCCTACCTGTCAATTTCATTGTGAGCATTTCTAAACATACACAAAGTAGAGGAAGTACAACAACTAATCCCCCTGTCTCCCACATTGCAGGCAGATTCTTTAGTGTCTGAGCCACCCTGATAACATGAGGGATTCGTTGTCAAAACCACAAGTTTGTGATATGTGGATGAAATCTTATTTTACTAAAGATATATTTTTTTAATTTTATTTTATTTTTAAACTTTACAAAATTGTATTAGTTATGCCAAATATCATAATGAATCCGCCACAGGTATACATGTGTTCCCCATCCTGAACCCTCCTCCCTCCTCCCTCCCCATACCATCCCTCTGGGTCGTCCCAGTGCACTAGCCCCAAGCATCCAGTATCGTGCATCAAACCTGGACTGGCAACTCGTTTCATACATGATATTTTACATGTTTCAATGCCATTCTCCCAAATAAAGATCTTTTTAAATACACAATTCATTTGTATTCAGCGTTTTCATTTTACCCCTTTTGCTTAATCTATCCCCTTATTTTCTTTTTTTACTGAATTATTTTAAAGTAGATCTCTGATATGTTTTTTCATTTCTATGTACTTTAGTATGTATTCCTTTAAAAAGGTGGCCATTTTCTTGAACAGCAATTTCATTATTACATTTAGCAATATTATCAATTCTTTGGTAGCATCTGAAATAGTGAAATTACTGTCTTAAAAATATCTTTTTGTAAGATTGGTTTATTCTAATCAGAATCTGAACAGTTGATTCACTCATTGCTTTTGGTTGTTATTTCTCTTTAGTCTCTCAGTCTAGAGTAATTCATTTTCTCTCTCTCTCTCTCTCTGCTATTGCATTGTAGCAAATTTGTATACTTGTAGTGAACTTGTTTGCCTGTTTCTTGCATTTTCTGTGAAATGGAAATCAAGTCTATAGAAACTTGATAAGTTCAGGTCCATTTATTTGAGAAAGAATAGAATACTTCATAGATAATCATTTATTATGTTTATTATTAACTAATGTATTAAGTTAATTTATTAGGAGACAAAAGATTTATTTTTCCCATTTTTAGTCATATTGACATTGATTATTGGATTCAAAAGTTGTCTAGTCCTGCTGTTGTGAAATTCTTCATCGAACTTTCATCAAGCTTTCATCACATCAATTGGTAATCATTACCTGAATCAGTTATTTCATTTAGGATTACAGAATGGTAATTTTCTATGTCTGTGGTTTCTTCCATATTTATTAACTGTAGTTCTATTCCTTATCCTCTAGGGCTGTTTGGTTACCCAAAAATGTTTTGATTCTTGACTTTTAAGTATCAGTTTTCGAAGTTAAAAGACAGTCTTTGTGTTCTTTCCAGTACTGTCCAGTGAGTTGTTTTGTTCCTTTAAGAGACGTATTTTCTGTTATCTTTTTAAAGATTCAAATGAATATGCTTAATTATGAAAGCTGTTTTCTTTTCCATGACAGCTAGAATAATCATTTCTAGTTTTATTGACTGGTAAGCATAATCTAGGTCAACTTTTAGCCTAGGAATTATTTTTTTTGTGAATCATCTTTAAAGCTTCCTTCCCGACATGCTCATGGAATGCAAATTAAATATAAATAAAAAAATTGAGCATTGATTGTGTATTTGCTGAATTTTAGGAAAAGATAGTAGTCAAATCACTAAACTGAATGTTACTGTAATATAAATCACCCCAATACTTTAGAACTCCATTTTAGTAACCTGATTTGTTCAAAATGAGATCAAACTCCAGTGTTAGAAGTCCTTGAATAATAGAAGTTGAACATTATTTTGGCTTTCCTGATGGTTCAGTGGTAAAGAATCCACCTGCAATACTGGAGACACAGGTTTGATCCCAGGGTTGGGAAGATCCCTGGGAGTAGGAAATGGCAGCCCACTCCAGTCTCCTAGCCTGAACAGTCCCACAGACAGAGGAGCCTGGCAGGCTATAGTTGCAAAGAGATGGACACAACTGAGCAAGCAGGAGACACATTATTTTGGATAGATAAATGTAAGCCAAAGATTTTTTAATTGATTGTTTTTTCCTAGTTATAACTAAAGTCAGGAGGCCTGCCTCCAATTTTGGCTCATACTTGGGCTTTGCTTTCTGTTTGTAAAGTGAGATATTTGGAATAGGCATACTGTGGGCTCTTTTCCAGTTCTCTATGATCTATGAAAATTTGTAAAATTTTATTATTTTTATACTTCAGTATATTTTATTTTTTAAATTATAGAGGCTATTAATGTTTTAATTATTTTAAATTATTGAAGAAATTTCATTCTGTGCAGAAATATGATATTCCTATATTTTTGATCAAAGGAATAATTTTCTCTTATACTCCTAGGAATTTCAAGAACAGTTGAAAATCACCACCTTTAAAGACCTGGTAATCAGGGATAAGGAACTGACTGGGGCATTAATTGCTTCTCTAATCAACTGCTACATCAGAGATAATGCTGCTGTTGATGGCATTAGTTTACACTTACAGGACATCTGCCCGCTTCTTTATAGCACTGACGATGCCATTTGTTCTAAGGTATGATGCTCTGTTACCTGTTTGGTGTTTTTTGCAGTGTGCTAAGAGCACAGTGGTACTGTAATCAGAAATTCTCTTTTTTTCTGGACATACGACCTGGGGGTAGGTCTCTTAGCCTTTCATGACCTCAGAATTCTCCTCTGTGTAAGAAGGAAGTTGGAATATATTATTTCTTTTTTTTTTTTTTTTAATTTTATTTTTAAACTTTAATATTATTTCTTAAAATATATATATAAATTTTTCATAAAGAATCTTTGATAGTATTTCTAGACCATATGGAAAAAATGGTTAAATATGCCTTTCTTTAAAAAAATTTTTTTTAATCACTAAAATTTGTGTATAATAAATTAGAGTTAATTGGGCAATTTTTATTGATCCTTTCCTACAGGTGAAAAAACCTTAAAAAATCAGTGTTTCCCGGACTGCCTGCTGACCAATAATGTATTTACTAGGCAAGAGATTTACCAGTCAAAAGCTGTCTTACTTAACATATTTGAGAGAGGAATTAAGAATAGCTAGGATATTTGGTCAAAAACTTTTCTGCCTAAAATTAAGAAGAAGTAAGTTTGCAGAGTTGTTTTTATCTTTGATGGTCATAAACCAGATGTAAATTTAGACATAAACTAAAACCTATATTCACAGCATCATCTGTGTGCTTGATTTCATATCTTCCTAAGTTCTTATCATCTCTACTTCTAGGCAAATGAGCTTCTCCAGCATTCCCGACAAGTTCAAAATAAGATTGAAAAGGAAAGAATGTTAAGGGAATCCTTAAAGGAGTATCAGAAAATCAGCAATCAGGTGGACCTATCCAGTGTTTGTGCTCAGTATAGGCAAGGTGAGAAACGAAATGTTTCATACCTTCTGCTCAACTCAGAGGCACATCTTCCTTCGATTTTCAGTGGCCCAAGTGATAAGACATACAAAATAAATTTCTTTTGTCTTAGTGTTTGATGACTGTACCCGCTTCTAGAAAAGCAATAGTGCTCTTATCTTGAAATGTATAACTTTTTAACATTGTAGTGTCAGTCCTGTTCTGATTAAACTACTATCTGTATTAGATTGCTTTCTGGGTTACATTTATTTTTCAGGTACTTTGAATTCTTTTGACTAATTTTTTTTACCTGTCTGCTCAGTTTAAAATTACTTGAAATCAAATCTAACATGATGTTCTGTTAGAACAGGTAGTACTATAAATCCTTAGATGTTTTTTTTTCCATCAAGGAACTGTAGTCCTCCTCTTTGTTATTTTAAATATGAAATTTTTTTAACAGTGAAGAAAATATATTAATGCTGCCTTTTCAGCATGTTTTTAGAACCTAGTTCTTCGGTAGACTCATCAGAAATATTTTATATGATATCGTCACCTAGGTAACTAATACACAGTAGAACCCTTACAATAGTGAACATAATAACCTTGATCAGCATCTTTATAAGCCCGCTAAGGAACAATGTATCCACTTAATAATATGCCTTAACTCTTTCCCATTAGTGCGTTTTTATGAGGGTGTGGTGGAGCTCTCTCTCACTGCTGCAGAAAAAAAAGATCCTCAGGGTCTTGGACTTCATTTCTATAAACATGGAGAACCAGAAGAGGACATCGTAGGACTTCAGGCTTTCCAGGAAAGGTGAGTTTTATCACCTTAGCAGAGTCTCAACTTTATGGATATAGGACTTTTCTTTGTGAAAAGTTTGACTGGTAGTATTAGGAAAATAATGTTTCAAGTACAGCCCTTATGAAATTGAATTATGCTTTTCCTAAAAATGCCCATTTTATCAAAGGTGTGAATCAATATTATAATTCTTTGCCTAGGGATAAAATTATAGTCTGTTGGGAATTCTTAAAGAATATTTTGAACTACCTCTGTGGTTTTTCTGAAATTGTATTACTGTCAGTTTTTTGTTTCTGGTTTGTGTTTTTTTCCCCCAAAACTTTAAACTTTATTTTGTATTGGGTTATAGCTGATTAACAATACTGTGGTAGTTTCAGGTGAACAGCGAAGGGACTGAGCTATACACATACATGTATCCTTCCCCCCAAACCCCGCTTCTATCCAGGCTGGCACACAACACTGAGTTCCATGTACTATACAGCACGTCCTTGTTGGTTATCCATTTTGAATATAGCAGTGTATACATGTTAATGTCAGTTTTAAATGTGATGACATTTTTGGAAACAAAAGTGCTGCCTCACCTGTCCAGCCCTCAGTGTCTTGTTCTAAATGAAGATTAATTGTTTTGTTTTAGTATTTTAAAGGATGATTTTTAAATGTTTAGAGACTGCTGAAAAACAATGGATATTCATAAAGGAAATATATAACCAATCTTAGACATGTGTTTCATTTTTATGAGTTCACCCTTCTAAACAAATGCTTCTCAAACCTACAGGAAAAGTATATGACTTGTATTATTTTTAATACCAAATTGTGTGTGTATTCAAAATTACCTTTAGTTTGTATTTCAGTTGTTAACCAGTTGCTAACTAAATCATGTAACCGTTCTTCTTTCATGCTTTTTCAGATTAAACAGTTACAAGTGTATTACGGATACACTTCAGGAACTGGTAAATCAAAGTAAGGCCGCTCCTCAGTCTCCCAGCGTCCCCAAGAAGCCCGGGCCTCCAGTGTTGTCATCTGATCCCAACATGCTGAGTAATGAAGAAGCAGGACATCATGTAAGGGACACAGTGTATTTTCATTCTGAAAATGCACTGCATTTAGAAGTTCTGCACGGTGGTGGCGGTGGTATAATCATCTAGGGAAAGGTGATAGCTCTCAGAACTTACCATTTAAGGATTCTTGATTTCTTGCAAGAGGTTTAAAAGGCTGAAGGTTAGGTCAAGCGTTTAACTGTGCTAATTTTTACTGTTTTGTTTTTTTAGTTTGAACAAATGCTTAAACTGTCTCAGCGATCCAAAGATGAACTCTTTAGTATTGCCCTTTATAATTGGCTAATACAAGCAGACCTTGCAGATAAACTGCTACAGGTAAATATTTTTTATACCAATAGTGTTAATTTGTATTTTTAAGTAGCATTAACTCAGTGGGTTAGTGTATATGGTTATTAGGAAATACCAACCGTTAGGTATTAGTGAAAAGCCAAATAATGTAATACTTTTTTCTAGTGAGCAAGATATCCTGTTGCTCTAATTTTCTTGTTATTTAGAAGCTGATTGGGATTGTTTATATTGTGGCATGAAAATCAATGGATCATGAATTCGGAGACCTGAACTTTGTCTTAACTCTGCCATTAAGCTGCTTCACAAATGTCCTTCACTGCCCTAAGTGTCAGTGTTCCTCACTCTGTAAAATGGCAGCAGATTGTGGCAAGGATGTCTTTGAGCTCAGAGGCTAGAAATCAGTAACTGTGTTCTCAAAGTTTATTAAAAGATTTGCAATTGGATTGTAATAAATTATTTTTATCAACATAATACAACTATCATAGCAGTTCTTTGATAATTTATAATGAGAAAAATTGCCCCTTTCTTATCTGTTACTGGATTATAATATTGCTTATGTATTCATAAAACAAGGCACACCTATAAAATGATGATATATTTATTATGTAAAGAGCAAGTGGGTGGTCAGAAAATGTTTCTGAACAACTGTACAATTTCCAGATTGCTTCTCCATTTCTGGAGCCACATCTAGTACGAATGGCCAAAGTTGATCAAAACAAAGTTCGTTATATGGATCTACTCTGGAGGTATTACGAGAAGAACAGAAGTTTTAGCAGTGCAGCTCGTGTACTGTCCAAATTGGCTGACATGCATAGGTATGGCCTCATATTCTCACTGTGATGAGTAATTGATAACTGGACCATATCTAGTTACTGCACCCAGACTTTAATTTTTAAATTTAAGATTTTAAGAAAACTTTTTCAGGTTATACATATATAGAATTTTTATGAGTTTACTTGGATTTACCTAAAGTGAAACTGTTGGTCGCTCAGTCATGTCTGATTGTTTGTGACTCCATGGACTGTAGCCCGCCAGGCTCCTCTGTCCATGGGGATTCTCCAGGCAAGAATACTGGAGTGGGTTGCCATGCCCTTCTCCAGGGGACCTTCCTGACCCAGAGATTGAACCTAGGTCTCCAACATTGCAGACAGATTCTTTACCATTTGAACTACATGGTAAGCCCTGGATTTACCTGAAGTTTATAGTTTTTCTTTTTGTTTGTTTCATTTTTAATAATGTGTAAAGGTACCAAATAACTCCTACTAAACAAACTCTATTCAAACTATTTTCTAAACCCTTTTTCTTTAAACTATGTCTTTAGATTCTTTCCTACTGACGGCAAATCATTACTATTATTCATTAAAAGGACAAAAAATGCTTTTCAAAGGCTTTATAATTTTAAATGTGTAACAAATTCCAGACCAATTTCCTCAACTCTTACATTGGTTTAAGCTCCTGACAAGGTCTTACAGCATATATATTAAGGAGGGTTAAGAATTCTGTTACAGAAGGCATTGATATGTCCAATTAGATTGTCATATAAAGACAATACAAGACAATACAATTTTGGAAAGATTATTAATTTGACCCTCTTCATTAGAAATGTTGCCAAAAGAATATGGTGCTATTTTTAAAACATAAAGATTGGTTATGTTAGGAAGAGGAGGTGTTTGAGGCAAAGCTGTGGTTAAACCATGTTAATCAGAACGGTTACTTCAGGCATCCAGATGCGGCTGATAGCAGGTGGGAGAGTGTGTGACCCAAGGCATTTTTTTATCTTCTTGCCCTCTTTGGTCATAATAATCACTTGATTTTCATAAATTCCCCTCACATACAGAAAATGACATATATCGTAGTGACTTCAATTTGTCTTTGGTTTAATAAAAGGAAAGAAAAGGAATTTGAGCTAGTAAAGACCTAAAATGTATTTCAGAGTAAAGGCCTTGGTCAAGTCATAGTTTTTGTATAACTAAGAATTGACCAAAAAAAAAAAAAAAAAACAAAAACAAAAGACGAAATGACGGCATTATTAAATATTTAATTCACTATAGCTCTGTCTTAAGGTTCTGTAATTCATTTCTTTATCCAGTATTATTTTCTGCCCTCAGAGGCACATATGGACTGTGACCTTATCCAGGCCTTCAGAATCTCATTTCTGGATTACTCTTGTCATTCCTCTTTGTACATCCAAGTACCATTACTGTACAGATCTTTGTAAGTCATTTCGGTCATTGCTTGCACTGTTAGAGTGGCCCTTAATTGCCTTTTCATTTGAACTTTTGGACCTTTTTCCTTGTTATCACAATTACTACATTCTTGTTATAAAATACTCGGAAATCCTCTTTTAAGAACAGTGCCCATTGTCCATTTCTACTTCACACACGCATACAACCTAATTTTCCCTTCATGTGAGGACCCTGTACATCTAGTCTTTAGCTCTTAACTTACCATCCATCTCTTTCCACAAGAAAATATTTTTCCAACTATTATGTTACTCTTTCTCACTATACTCTTTTTCTATATATGTAAGCTGTACCAAATAAGTTGGCGGCTATAGAATATTCTACTTTAAGTAATTTGGAAATGTTACCCACTTTCAAAATGTTTGTTTCAAGTGGGGTTTTTTTGTTATTTTTTTTTAAGAGATGAGAGGGGGAAATAAAGCCTTTATGAAACAAGGCTCCTAAAGGTACAGAGTCTTTTCTTTTCTTTGTCCATGTATATCTTTACTACTTACAAGGACCTTTTATATATTTTTGACCCTCATAATCACCCTGTTAGGGAGGCAGATTTCAGTTTTTCATTCTAACAAGGTATTTTTCTCCATTAAACACTGAAGAATGCCAGGAAGAGTTTGTTCTTGGACCCCAGTTTCCATGTATTTTAAGAATAAATACAGGTTTTTGTAAAAGCAGTTTTTCTAAGTTTCAGAAATTGCATTAAACATTTTTTATTTTCATAGTTCATCCTTTACACAGGAGACATTTCTAAAGTTCACCTTTGGATTCTTTCCAGAGTCACTCTGACTAAGCAACACTTAGCTGAGAGGTATTTCTTTGTTTCACTCACGTTCTTTGAGGAGCAGATGGATGTTAACTGTCCAGATGTAGGTGTTCTGAAGATCAGTGTTGGGCTCTTCTTGCCTTTGGATGAGATATACCATGGTTTAGGTTTGCAGAACTTAAGACTCTTTCTGGATTCTTCAGGCTATTTACTTGTAAGAGTGCTAGGATTGCTCTTCAGTGCTGATAGAAAGCGTCTCCTTTTATCACAGTCTTTAACTGTTCTGTTGCATGTTTTATGAGTAATCAACAATACATTTTTGTGGTCTTTGTACTTTTTCAGAATTTTTGCTTCCTTAAAACTGAGCATATAATTTCTTCTTAATTAAGTTTCTGTATTTTGGGTATGAATTTGGGTTTGGCCACATTAAGGTAGAGAAATGAAGAATATGAGGAATAATAAAAAGTTTTCTTTAACTTTAGAAGGTTCCAAGTTTTAATATACTGAAGTTTTAAAATAGTAAGATAATTTTTTGGATATAAGTATTTCTTTATGTGTTCACTGAAATTGTGGATCTCTTTTGTTAGAAATCCTCTACTTTTTCAAGTTTCAAATGGCCTTTTCTGTTAATTTGGTATAAAATAGTACATTATAACTGATACATAGGCTCCTGAAGAATTCACATAAATAAAAGTAAGGATTTTCCCCCTCCAGCACAGAAATTTCACTTCAGCAGCGACTCGAATACATTGCTCGGGCCATTCTTAGTGCCAAAAGTTCCACTGCCATTTCATCAATAGCTGCAGACGGTGAATTCCTTCACGAATTAGAGGAAAAAATGGAAGTAAGTGCTAACAATACTTAAGCCTGTCCACACTGATGATTAGCCACGTGTTAGTCCACTTCTCTCTTTCCCTAATAAATAGTAGGTCTGTAGCAGTCAGTATTAATTTTAATCTCTTCTGCCTTCTTTCTTTCTTTTCATATTTATATGTAAATAAAAGATTTTAACAATACAGCACTTGGGTCCTAGGGCATTGCTATAATCTAAAAGTTTTCTCTGTGACATTTCTAAAGGTTAATTCTAACTCTTCTAACACTAAGCAGATTATATTGCATTCACCATTAATTCCAGAGATTATTAATAGATGTGTGAAGTAGAGTGGGCTAAAGCCTTTACTAAGAGACACACTAATGTGTATGTAGTGGTCCATATACAAAAGCTTATTCCTCATTCACAAAAATCCAGAGTTGGTGTTCCTGATTGGCATGTGGCTTCCTTCCACTTGGTTGATGTCACTTCCCAAATTCTATTTTCTGGTTCTACCATTCCAATAGTCTTACCTTTTTTTTTTTTTTTTGATCAGAGGGAAGAAGTGTGAAGAGAGCATGTCAGAAGCACATTCACTCTTAAAAACCTCAGCCCTGAAGTGGCATACTTATGTTCACATTGCCTTGAAGAGAACTTAGTCTTAGGGCCAGACTCCATGCAAAAGAGGCTGTGAAGTAGAGTTCTGGCCATTTTGTCTGGCTGTAATCGTGGGAGAAACTGGTGTTGGTGGGCAGCAAAGGCTCTCAGGCACAGCCCAGTCCCTGTGTAATCCTCTTTGTTGTAATGAAGGGTTGCTAGTCTGTTCTAATAAAAGCCTTTATACATTTTTTTTATCGAGGTAGAATTGACATATAACAATTGCTCAGGTGTACAACATAATGATTAAATTTTTCTATATATTGTAAAAGGATCACAATAAGTCTGGTGAGCATTTGTCACCATAAATGATTACAAAATTTTTTTTTTCTTGTGACGAGAACTGTTTAATATCTACTCTCTAGGCAACTTTCTAAATATGCAATACAGTATCATTAGCTATAGTTACTATGCTATTATTTTAACGAACTTAAAGTTTGTTATTTAGCAAACAAACTTAAAGTCAGATACTAGGAGTCATTTCTCCAAATACCTGGTGATTTATCATGAAGAACTTAAGATTTGCTTTTTTCTACCCAAACCAGGTTGCCAGGATCCAACTTCAGATACAAGAGACACTACAAAGGCAATATTCCCATCATTCTTCTGTACAGGATGCAATTTCTCAGCTGGATTCTGAACTAATGGACATAACTAAGGTAACAAAAAGGCAAATGAAATCCCTATGATAATCAGCTATTATCTACAAATTCCTTGTTTCTTTTGCATTTTCCTTTAAGAAAGCAGTTGAGCCATCTTTGGGAGCTCGTCACTGGGCTGAAACCACCGTGTTACCTCACCCTTAGAGCATGTTTCTCTTTCCAGACCACTTTCTGTCAAGAATCTATCAACCTCACATGGGGCTTTGTTAAAACTCCTGCCATCTAATTTATGGGCTGCTTCTTGTCTTGAAAGAATAATTTATATTTGCCCAACTTGCCAAGCCTCTCCCACTCTGTACCCTCTGGAACAGTTTCTTTTTCAGTTATTACTGGACATTTCTCTGAGTACCCAGAAGCACCCTTAGATTTGTCAGTATATCCATGATCTTTTCAAACCTTAGTTTGGACAATACTAGTTCTAAAAGAAGTGTCACTGTGGCATCTTGCTCTTAGCCAAGGGGGAAAAAAAAGGCATACCTATTGAAATCTGTTTAAATGCGTTAACCATTCTTAATCTGGCATTATGACAACCTACACACCATCACATATTTATATCATATTTTAGGAACTTCAGATAACATCTTTGGTTACCTTTGACTTTCAGGGGGTTCTTTATTGTTAATTTCTGAATACTAACCTCTTGATGGATGTTGGCATTTTCTCCTACAGCTTTATGGGGAGTTTGCTGACCCATTTAAACTTGCAGAATGTAAACTTGCAATAATTCACTGTGCTGGTTATTCAGACCCTATACTGGTGCAGACACTTTGGCAAGATATCATAGAAAAAGGTAAGTGTTCGCAGCTAGGTCTGTTAGCTATACATTATTTAATGACTTAGTAGAAGAGTGAATGTACACTATTAGTGATCATATATTAAGGGCTCATGAAAATTGTATATATCTAAGCAGAGGGTAAGTGACAGGTACCTGGATATGGTTGAGGGTGATCCTTTAGAGAAGGATTCCAGTGAATGTTTGAGAGGACCCTCAGAAAAGATTGTGATTTTTGTGGTTTGTACTGCTTAGTAAGGAATTCTGAGAAACTTAGCTCAGAATCCCATAACCAGTCCCCTTCTAAGATGAAAGTATGTCAGACACTAACGGAAACATAGAATCTGCTCATTATATTAATGTGAATACAAACAAGCTCTAACGTATTTTGTCCCTTGAGACACAATAAAATAGTTTAAACTTTTCACATTAAAAACACTTTGAGGAGAAGGAAATGGCAACCCACTCCAGTATTCTTGCCTGGGAAATCCCATGGACAGAGGAGCCTGGTGGGCTACAGTCCATGGGGTCTACAAAGAGTAGGATTTGACTGAATGACTAACAATTTCACTTTCAGGGAACTAGATCCCATGCCACAAGGCCAAAAATTTAAAAAAAACTACTTTGGGTTTCTAATGACATATCTCTTTCTTACAGAACTAAATGAAAGTGTGACGTTGAGCTCCCCAGACAGGATGCATGCTCTTAGTCTCAAGATTGTGCTCCTGGGCAAGATATATGCCGGCACGCCTCGCTTCTTTCCTCTCGGTGAGCCATAACTTCAGCTGCAGTCATGGGGCTTTTGTCTTCTCTTTGTTTTGATGGTGTTCTTCATTGACATGGAGAAATAATGGTTTTTAGAGCAAAATCATTTTGTTGTTGCAATTTATCAGCTTTGCAGTTTAATTCTACCTCTCCAGAAAGAAACACTTCCAAAGACTAGTAGGATCTGTTGATGAATAGTTTTGGATGTGAAACTTTCTTTGCTTGACCTTCCAGGTTTATATAGCTATGTTGAAATAGTACTAACAGACCATAGTGTTATATTATTGGCAACCCTATACAAGTTTGAAGAGAAGGGAAAAATAGCTCATGTTTTCATGTGTTGATGATCTGTGATTGGTTTAACTGCTCCCTGAATATTGAGGACATATTTTTCTTTAAAATAGCAAGTAGTTGTGTTAAAATGTAATTTCTGTGACTCCCTTTCTTAACCAAATTTGTAAGGTAGGAAACTCTATTATGAGCCATTTGCCAACTTGTAATGTCTTCTTCGGTCGTAAAACAATAGACTCAACATAAATACATTCATACAGTAGAATGTTAAATAAGCACTTTGTGCTTTTGAAAAGTGATGAGAAACATGAAGATACTTATAACCTTATATTGTTTTTAAAATATGAAGATACAGACTTGTTTACAGGTCTTCTCTGATTTAGGATTTATTCCCTGGACATGGTAAGCAATAAAACTGTTACAATCATATCCTTATTTCTTATAAGTACAGTATTAAAAACTGCCTATGCCCTTTTAGTTCAGTTCAGTTGCTCAGTCGTGTCCGACTCTTTGCATACAGGTTTCTCAAGAGGCAGGTCAGGTGGTCTGGTATTCCCATCTCTTTCAGAATTTTCCATAGTTTATTGTGAGCCACACAGTCAAAGCCTTTGGCATAGTCAATAAAGCAGAAATCGATGTTTTTCTGGAACTCTCTTGCTTTTTCCATGATCCAGCGGATGTTGGCAATTTGATCTCTGGTTCCTCTGCCTGTTCTAAAACCAGCTTGAACATCTGGAAGTTCACGGTTCACGTACTGCTGAAGCCTGACTTGGAGAATTTTGAGCATTACTTTACTAGCGTGTGAAATGAGTGCAATTGTGAAGGGCATTCAGCAGGAGTAGACTCTGTGGACTGCACCATGCCACGCTTCCCTGTCCATCACCAACTCCCAGAGCTTGCTCAAACTCATGTCCATCGAGTCGGTGATGCCATCCAACCATCATCCTCTGTCGTCCCCTTCTCGTCCTCCCTTCAATCTTTAAGCATCAGGGTCTTTTCAGATGAGTCAGTTCTTCGCATCAGGTGGCCAAAGTATTGGAGTTTCAGCTTCAACATCAGTCCTTCCAGTGAACACCCAGGACTGATCTCCTTTAGGATGGACTGGTTGGATCTCCTTGCAGTCCAAGGGACTCTCAAGAGTCTTCTCCAACACCACAGTTCAAAAGCATCAATTCTTCAGTGCTCAGCTTTGTTTATAGTCCCAACTCTCACATCCATACATGACTTCTGGAAAAACCATAGCTTTGACTAGATGGACCTTTATTGGCAAAGTAATGTCTTTTTTTTTTTTTAATTTATTCATTTTAATTGGAGGCTAATTACTTTACAATATTGTATTGGTTTTGCCATACATCAACATGAATCGGCCACAGGTGTACACGTGCTCCCCATCCTGAACCCCCCTCCCACCTCCCTCCCCGTACCATCCCTCTGGGTCATCCCAGTGCACCTGTCTTTTCTTTTTAATATGCTGTCTAGGTTGGTCATAGCTTTTCTTCCAAGGAGCAATCATCTTTTAATTTCATGGCTGCAGTCACCATCTGCAGTGATTTTGGAGCCCCCCAAAATAGTCTGTCACTGTTTCCATTGATCGGTAAAATAAAGAGCAACCATATGAGTATGTGAAGCTTGACAATTTTAATAGCAAAATGACCACATTGTGCACAGTACCTTTTGAGGGTATTTCTTCTTTGACTTAAGATTGTTAGTTGTTCAGCCCAATAAAATTTAGAATAGAAGAGAACTTCCTTTTTCTATCACTCTGTCAAAGGCAGACAAGAGACTTCAAGCTGGAACAAATTAAGAGACTTTAGAATTTCTATTACCTTTCCAGAATTTCTGTGTGGTAACTTGTAGTTACCTGTTAACTGTAGTTAACTGTTCAATCTTTAGTGATTCTTCTTGCCCATGGCTGTTCACATTGGTCAGTCTCAAATTTTAGGTACCATAAATATAAATTTGATTGCTTCTGTTAAGAGCTTATTTATGATATAACAGGTAGTAAAAAGTGAGAGTGGGACCACAATTAGAGTCACCAAAATAAAGAAGAATCTTATGAATATTATATTTAATATTTCTAAAATCAAGATACAGCACCCCTTCTTTTTCTGAAAAGCTGTTAAGATCCAGTGTTTCAAGATATTAAGGAACTCTTATCATGAGACTTCCCTGGTGGTCCAGCGTTTAAGATTCCATGCTCCCTGAGCAGGGGGCCTGGGTTTGATTCTGATGGGGGAACTAGATCCCACATGCCACAACTAAAGATTCCTCATGGCGCAACTACACATCTTTCATGCCACAATAAAGGTCAAAGTTCCTGTGTGCCGCAACTGAGACTCCACACAGCCAAGAAATAAATAAATGAATAATTCAATAAATTAAAAAAATATATATATAAGCAGGCCCTCTCTAAAAGTGTGATTGTCAATGATCTCTGTTCTCCACTTGTACCTTTTGTTTTTTCTACATTCACTCTAATAGTTTTTTCCCTGATGGCTTTGAAGTGTGTAAGCGAATGGTTTTAGCATATTTGCAGAGTTGTACAACCATCACAGTTAAATTTAGACCATGTTCATCACCATTTTCATCAAAAAGAAATATCCACCCTCAGCCTTAAGCAACCATTAATCTCCTTTCTGTCTCTATAGGTTTGCCTGTTTTGGTATATGCCCTATTTTATATTCAAAGAATTATTTGTTCTGAAAATTGTTTTTTAAAAAAATTCCCTCTAGAAGCTTCTCAGTTATGAATAAGACCTACTTTTTAGTATCAAGTGTTAACAAGTCTAGAACAACAAAAATTAGTGATTATATGAGGTGAAGGACATGTTAACTAATTTTATCGTGGAAAACATTTTGCAATATGTTTTAGATCATCACATTTACACCTTAAACTTACACAGTGCTATATGTCAATTATATCTTGGTAACACTGGGAAAAAGTAGAGTTAACAATTCCAACTTATCTTTTTCTCTCCCCAGATTTTATCGTACAATTCTTAGAGCAGCAAGTTTGTACTTTGAACTGGGATGTGGGTTTTGTGATACAGACAATGAATGAAATTGGAGTGCCATTACCTAGACTACTGGAAGTGTATGATCACTTGTTCAAGTCACGGGTAAGGAAAATATTAAATAAAATAATTTAGTTAAATCAATTTAATTTTCTAGATACAGGAGCTGATTTTTTTGGTTGTGTGCTTACAAGTATCATATAATAGAGTTGCATCAGAAATTTGCTTCATTTGTTGAGTATCAGAAATTATCATGCTTCAGACTTTTGATACCGGTAATGAGAGTTGCTTTGTTATATATCATGATAAAAATCAAATATTTTTCAGTATCAATAAAGCATAATTACATATGCTTTACTTTTAGCCGAATAGGCTAAATACATTAAGAATTACTTACTGTAAATGAATAGAGCCTTTCCTGGTGGTCCAGAGATTAAGAATCCACCTCCCAACACAGGACATGTAGGTTTGATCCCTGGCCGGGGAACTGAGATCCCACGTGCCACAGGGCAGATAAGCCCACACACCACAGCTAGAGAGCCTGAGTGCACAATGAAAACGCAGCGCAGCCAAAAAAGAAAAGTAAATTAATAAAGGAACAAAATATTATTCACTGTAAAAACAAAATATTTATTCTCAATCCTTGTAAACTCATCTAAAATATCAGTGCTTAAAGATCTTTCTCTCCACAAGAAAAGGAAAATTTAACTATATGGTGACAGAGGATAACTAGGCTTATTATGGTGATCATTTTGCATCATTTTGAACGCAAACAGCAAATCACTGTATTGTACACCTGAAACTAATACAATGTTACATGTCAGTTATACCTCAGTTTTTTTAAAAAAGATCTTCCTCACCATATTTAACCTTATTGGACTTAAGTTGTGTAATTTTTATCCTAAGATGAAAGAACTAAACGAAACCTGTTGAACTGGCTTGTGTTTAATACTAGTCATGATTATAGTAGCTTCATCAGAACATTCATACAGTGCTTTCCAAGGCATTTATTTATCTCATTAAAACTCACACTGAGCCTTTGACGAAAATGAACCAACTAATAATATCCCGTTTACATCTGACAAGAGCAGAGATGTTAAATAACCTATTCAAGTCACATGGCTAGTAATGGTGGAGTCAGAACTAGAATTAAGATTCTCTGACTACTGGTTTAGTCTTTTTTTTGGTTTAGTCTCTTATTCACACTATCAGATTAAATCTGCATAGGTTCCAGGTAAGAATCGTGTCACAGTCAATAGGAAGAAATGGATTCTTTTTTTTCCTGTTGTCTCAGGTTCCTAAACAGCAAATTCATATGCTCTGCAAAGTGCAATGATACATCAAATATTCTTCCTAAATGACATCACAGTGCAGTTTTCAGTGCACTGAACTCTGATGAGTATTTTAACTAACATAAGTGAGGGAAAAATGAGTTGACACAATTCACCTTAAAACTGATGATGTGGTTTTTCTTTATAGGATCCATTCTGGAACAGAATGAAGAAACCACTACACCTTTTGGATTGTATACATGTACTATTGACAAGATATGTTGAAAATCCTAGCCAAGTTTTAAATTGTGAGAGGTAACTATGAATTAGATACTGTGTTTTATACCAAAGGTTTTTAAATGCATTGAATAAATATCTGGGTAACAAATTTGGAGATAGTGGGGCACAATACAGAGACTCAAAAAAGTATGCGAGATTTAAACTCGTGTATGTTTGCAGAAACTATTTGATATCAGTTAGCACATATAAAAGGTGAGAGTTTTTCCATTTTCCAGCCCTTGTCCTGATTTCTCCCTGTAAATGAAAGGATAAAATTAATGAATTACTGCTAAACTCCTTCCATTTTGAATGAGCAACTTAGGAAGTGCCATTGTGTCTTTTGTGATATTATTGGCCGTTTCAAGATACATTTGTTTGAGGAGACAAATGAATGTAAATATTTAATACTAATTTAAGGAGTCATTCCTTACTGCCTTCCTTCTCATTGTAACAATCTTCAAGAGGAAAATGGTGGTATGTGGTAATCCACCTACCCCCCTGAGTGTCTTTCTCTGTTTTCATTTATTTGCCATTTACTTAATCACATGATCCTTCCTCTTCTGCGGGCCTTTACTGAGTAAGATTAGCAGAAGTTGAAGGGAAGTCCTATAGGAGGAAATGTTTCTGAATCTGTAGATGGCTGAATGGGTGTCTTTTTCTTTACAGGAGAAGATTCACAAATCTCTGCCTGGATGCTGTTTGTGGTTATCTGGTCGAGCTCCAGTCTATGAGCTCCTCAGCAGCAGTACAAGCCATCACTGGAAACTTTAAATCTCTTCAGGCTAAACTAGAACGGCTACATTAATTATTGTAATGTATTTTCATCCCTGCGTTTTTAATCTGTAAAATAAAAACAGCTGGGTCCAGCTATCACATGCTCTAAATCTAAGAATTTAAGAACAATTTTAGTAGAAATGCGTTTTTAATAAATGGCTGGTATTAGCAGAGTGTACATTTGCAGGTGAATTCTTTTTTACTACATAATACTATTTTGCTATTTAATAATCAAGTTAAAAACAAATAAGATTATTTATGATTTTAACACAAGGATAAACAAGTAAAAAACTCCTGTTTTGAATTTATATGCTCATTGTCAAGTTAGTTCAAGTATCGAAACTTAAATAGGCTAGCTGAGTAGGTCCAGTCCTGTAATAGTAGATTCTACAACAGTTCTTAAATAGGCAAATAAACACTGTCTCTTTTTAAAAGTTTTTTAAATTTTTGGGTTCATCTTTGGAAAAAAATTTCTTCTAACGACTGATTTTATCAGTTTCAATCCTTGTAGTACACACCTGGTTGTTTTTTCTGAGCAAGTGATAAACTTGTAATTAATGGTCTATGTCCTATCTCCCCTCCAGGGAGATGCTGTTTTCCCTCATCATCCACCTAACTCTTCTTTGTCGTGGGACTACTGATTCCTTTAAACTGGTGGTTCTCAAAGTGTGTGCACCAGACCAGCACATCAGCAGCATCTGGGCATTTGTTAGAAATTCCGATTCTCCAGCCCAGCACTCTGTTTTAATGCCCTTCATGATGTTCCAGTACATGTCAGGTTGAGGACCACTGTGTTAGAAGATATAACCAGTTCAGGACGGAGCTTCCCATCTGATGCCTTCTCCCTTACTCATCAGTAACCACAACACCTGAGGTTCACCCGAGACACACCATATATGAAGCAAAACTATTCATAATATAGTTCCTAATCTTCCAACAGAATTAGGATGGCAAAACCAAGTGCCCAAAGTCATGGCAACAAAAGAGAAAAGTCTGGCGAGTGACCAGGACTCACAGAAAAACAAGAACATGGACTCCTTTCCTCTTACGTCTTGTTACCAAGAGTAATGACCTTCTACCTGTTGTCACTAATGTATGTCTAACGGTTTTCCCATCTCCATAGTTCTCTTAGAATTTAGCTCCCTTTCTCCTGTAGTCTCCTTATTTATAATATTTAATAGGATGTTAATACCTTATTAGGCCCCACCACCTCTCATATTTTTCAGCTTTTCAGTTCCTTAAGTTTAGATTTTTTTTTAATATGTAAAATGAATGTATGCTACACATTGTTAATTCTGTAAATTTAAAATTCTATCATGTCTACTTAAAATGAAAGTCTTGGCTTAAATGCTATATTTAGCCGTGATTCCAATTCTGCTACAAGCACATTTACTCACAAGAACATTACTATGTATGTTAAGTTTATGGAACTCAAAATAATGAAGCTACATCTTTCATAAGGAATGTAAGCTAATGTGGCTAAATGGTCTTTAAGAATCCAGAAATCTGAACCATTTCTTTTTGTTTATGTAACACCTTACCTAACACCTTTAAGAACTCTAGCCACATAGCGAATGTTTTCAATATCCTTTGGAGGGTAAGAGTACTAAGAGAAATTAAGATCCTCTTCTCCTTTTTAATCATCTGGGAGAGTGTAAAACCTTAACATTCGTAAGAATCACTTCAATAACCTGTTCAAAGCAGATATTCCACCTTCAAGGTGATAATGATACTGGCAGTAAGTGGATCAAACTTGAAGTAGCATTGTTCTATCACATTTATCAACTTGGCTTAAATACTTTATATCTGGTTTTCATTCAACACATTATTTCTTTATAGTGACTATTAAATACTAAACATCTATAGACAATGAGTGATAAGTGGAATATATGAAACAGTGCATTCATTGTAGGCAGTGAGGAGTCATTGAAAGTCCTGATTGTGACACAAATTTCTAAAGAGATCATTTTAGTGTAGCAAAATGGTTAAGAAAGAGAAAAGGCTGTTTGGGGGACTTCCTGGTAGACCAATGGTTAAGACTCCAAGCTCCCAATGCAGGGGTAGGTTCCATCCCTGGTCAGGAAACTAGATCCCACATGCTGGCTGCAACTAGAGATTCTGCATGTGGCAAAGAAGGTCCCACATGCCACAACTAAGACCCAGTGCAGCTAAATAAATACAAAAAAAAATTTTTTAAGAGATGTTTTTTAACTGTACAAGGTATGGGATATTAGTCCTGAAATGCATGAAATATATGTTCAGCATTTCTTTAGTATAATACATCTGACTTACTAGTGACTTGTTTGTTGAAAACCTCTCTGCTTTCATCTTTTATGTTTTATACTTGACTTCATCTCAGGGCTCACAGATTCCTCATTCTCTTCTCAGGATACTTCCCTCCTCCATCTTTTTTCCTCTTATTCATGAGGGGGAAAATATGATAGGGATACAGTTGTATCAAGGCAATAAAGAAATAGAACACTGAATCTAAATGTCTTGAAAGGCATATGCTTTCCTTCCATTTTTTATGTTTTTTTTTTTAATTTAAATTCCCTTAATAATTTTTTTCAGAATATTTTTGAGTCTTCTGATAAATCATTTAAACTCTTGGAAGTTTTATTTTGCTTATCAGGAAAGTTTCCTCATAAGGAGGTTGAAGCCAAGTGATAAGACTTTTTTAAATCCAAAAATTTGTAAGAGCTAATGTAATCTCTTTTTATTATTTTGTTGTTCTGCTTCACATATTAGTTAAAATACTGTTGTTTTTACTCTTCCTTTTGGATGAACATACCTACTGTATTATGTTAGAAATTAAACATTTATTTTAGAACTTAGCTATGGAAGAATAACTCTTTTTAAGATTAATCAAGGGGACTTCCCTGATCGTCCAGTGGTTAAGAAACCACCTGCCAATGCAGGGAATACTAGTTCAATCCCTGCTCCAGGAAGATCCCACATTGCACTGAGTAACTGAAGCACATGAGCCAAGAGCCTGTGCTCAGCAACAAGAGCCCATGCAGTGAGAAGCCTATGCACAATAAGAAAGAGTAGCCCCTTGTTTGCTGCAAATACAGAAAGCCCACACTCAGCAGTGAAGACCCAGTGCAGCCAAAAATTGTTGCTGTTCAGTTGCTCAGTCATGTCTGACTCTGCCACCCCATGGACCATAGCACACCAGGCTTCCCTGTCCTTCACTATCTTCTGGAGCTTGCTCAAACTCATGTCCATTGAGTTGGTGATGCTATCCAACCATCTCATCCTCTGTCATCCCCTTCTCCCGCGTTCAGTCTTTACCAGCATCGGGGTCTTTTCCAGTGAGTCAGCTCTTTGTATCAGGTGGCCAAAGTATTGGAGCTTCAGCATCAGTCCTTTCAATGAATATTCAGGACTCTCAGAGTCTTCTCCAACACCACATTTCAAAAGCATCAATTCTTGAGCATTTAGCCTTCTTTATGGTCCAATTCTTACATCCATACATGACTACCAGAAAAACCATAGCTTTGACTATACAGACCTTTGTTAGCAAAGTAATGTCTCTGTTTTTTTTAATACACTATCTAGGTTTGTCAGTTTTTCTTCCAAGGAGCAAGCATCTTAATTTCATGGCTGCAATCACCATCTTCAGTGACTTTGGAGCCCAAGAAAATAAAGTCTATCATAATTTTCAATGTTCTGCCATAAGGGTGGTGTCATCTGCATATCTGAGGTTACTGATATTTCTCCCAGCAATCTTGATTCCAGCTTGTGCTTCATCCATCCCAACATTTCACATGATGTACTCTGCATATAAGTTAAATAAACAGGGTTACAATATATAGCCTTGATGTGCTCCTTTCCCAGTTTACAACCAGTCCATTGTTCCATGTCCTGTTCTAACTTGTTTCTTGACCTGCTTACAGGTTTCTCAGCAGGCAGGTAAGGTGGTCTGGTATTCCAATCTCTTTTAAGAATTTTCCACAGTTTGTTGTGATACACACAGTCAAAGACTTTAGCATAGTCAATGAAGCAGCAGTAGATGTTCTGGAATTCTTTTGCTTTTTCTGTGATCCAACGGATGTTGGCAATTTGATCTCTGGTTCCTCTGCCTTTGCTATATCCAGCTTGAATAGCTGGAAATTCTCAGTTCACGTACTATTGAAGCCTAACTTGGAGGATCTTGAGCATCACTCTGCTAGTGTGTGAAATGAGTGCAGTTGTGCAATAGTTTAAACATTCTTTGGCATTGCCCTTCCTTGGGATTGGAATGAAAACTGACCTTTTCCAATCCTGTAACCACTGCTGAATTTTCCAAATTTGTTGGCATATTGAGTGCATCAGTTTTAACAGCATCCTCTCTTAGGATTTGAAATAGCTCAGCTGGATTCCATCACCTCCATTAGCTTTATTCATATTGATGCTTCCAAAGGCCCACTTGACTTCACACTCCAGAATGTCTGGCTCTAGGTAGAGTGATCACACCATCATCATAATCCAGGTCATTAAGATCTTTTTGTATAGTTCTGTGTATTCTTACCACATCTTAATATATTCTGCTTCTGTTAGGTCCATACCATTTCTGTCTTTTATAAATAGATAATAACTAATAAAAAATAGTAAATAGACAAAATAAATAGATAATAAATTTTAAACCTTAACCAGTTTGCCATGTGGAAGCCAGGACTATTGTATCATATCTCCAGCCCGCACCTGAGTGCCTGCCTTTGTGATGAACATTTCCAGTTGAATGACTGCTGAAGCTCCTCGTTAAAAACATGAGTAAAGCATTCATTCCTCTCTCCCTGGCCCCTGCCTCTTCCTGTTCCTCTTTCTACCTCAGTCTTTATCATCTAATGATTCAAGTCAGACATTCGGATCTCATCTTTAAATTCTTTCCCTTCCCTCCAAATCTAATTAGTCACCAATTTTTTTCCCCATATGGTATGTGGGATCTTAGTTCCCAGACCAGGGATCAAACCCACTCCCCCTGCAGTGGAAGCAAGGATTCTTAGCCACTGGACCTCCAAGGAAGTCCCAGTCACCAAATTCTAGGCAAATCTATTTATTTAATGAAGTATCTCTTCAATTACCTCACTAGTTTAGGTTTTTAGAGTTTAATCAGGTATCCTATTTCATTAATACACATACAATAGTCTGTAAATAGTTTTCCTCCCTCTGATTGGACACCTTCATTTTTCCCCCCACACTAAAGTCAGTTTTCAAGAATGTAAACCTAAATATATTACACTCCTTCCTTTTCATTCAGAAGAAATTTCAGATTCCTGGTGTGACATGAGGATGCCACTGAAGTTTACAAAAGTAAAAATCAGAATCTCAAGTTCAGTTCAGTCACTCAGTCGTGTCCAACTCGGCGACTCCATGAACCGCAGCACACCAGGCCTCCCTGTCCATCACCAACTGCCGGAGTCCACCCAAATCCACATCCATTAAGTCGGTGATGCCATCCAACAATCTCATCCTCTGTCATCTCCTTCTCCTGCCCCCAATCCCTCCCAGCATCAGGGTCTTTTCCAAAGAGTCAGCTCTTCACATGAGGTGGCCAAAGTATTGGAGTTTCAGCTTCAGCATCAGTCCTTCCAATGAACACCCAGGACTGATCTCCTTTAGGATGGACTGGTTGGATCTCCTTGCGTCCAAGGGACTCTCAAGAGTCTTCTCTAACACCACAGTTCAAAAGCATCAATTCTTTACCACTCAGCTTTCTTTATAGTCCAACTCTCATATCCATACATGGCCACTGGAAAAACCATAGCCTAGACTAGACAGACCTTTGTTGTCAAAGTAATGTCTCTGCTTTTTAATATGCTGTCTAGGTTTGTCATAGTTTTTCTTCCAAGGAGCAAGCATCTTTTAATTTCATGGCTGCAGTCACCATCTGCAGTGATTTTGGAGCCCAGAAAAATAAAGTCTGACACTGTTTCCACTGCTTCCCCATCTATTTGCCATGAAGTGATGGGACTGGATGCCATATCTTAGTTTTCTGAATATTGAGCTTTAAGCCAACTTTTTCACTCTCCACTTTCACTTTCATCAAGAGGCTCTTTAGTTCTTCTTCACTTTCTGCCATAAGGGTGGTGTCATCTGCATATCTGAGGTTATTGATATTTCTCCCAGCAATCTTGATTCCAGCTTGTGTTTCCTCCAGCCCAGAGTTTCTCATGATGTATTCTGCATATAAGTTAAATAAGCAGGGTGACGATATACAGCCTTAACGTACTCCTTTTCCTATTTGGAACCAGTCTGTTGAATCTCAAGTTAGTTTAAGCAAAAGCAGAATTTATTGCCCTTCAAAACTAAGAAGTCCAAATAATAGAGAAGCCTCCACATGGCTAGATCCAGAACTTCAGTATTTTCAGGGCTTTCTCTAGGTTGGTTCTGTCCTCCTTTGAATTTACTTTTTGTCTCCTGCAGTTTGCTCCATAAGTCCTGGGAGAGTGCAGGTAGCGTCAAGTTTCTTCATTTTTGTTTGCTCTAACCCAGAGGTAAATTCAACAGACAAGTCCCAGGAAGGGCACTGATTAACCCAGCTTCAGTTACAGACTCAGTTGTGGGGTGCAGAATCATTCTCCAAACAATACAGAAGAGGAAGGAAGTGCTTCCCGAAAAACTGCATGTTGGGCACACCTCAGTCCACTGTTTCTGTCCACCTACCTTACCACTAAGCTCCTTGTGCTTTGATGAAAACTCTAAACCCATAGATCCAAGAAACTCAGTGAACCCAGAGCAGGAAAGACACAAAATCATACCAAAGCATGACATCAACAAATTCTCAGCAAACTAGGAACTAAAAGAACTTCCTCAGCCTGATAAAAGGTATCTGTGAAAAATGTACAGCTAAAATTGTACTTAATGGTGGAAGACTAAACACTCTCCTTAAAGTTAAAAATAAGACGGTTTCTCTTCAACGAGGATTGGAGGTCCTGATCAGTGCAATTTTGCAAGAGAAATAAAAGACATTCAAATTGGAAAAGCAGAAACAGTTATTCAGAACATAATTACGTAGAAGATCCTAAAGAATATACAGAAAATAATAGAACTATTAAACAGAACAAATTGCTAGAACTAGTAAGTTTAGCAAGATCACAGGATATAAGATCAATGTATATAATCCAATTCCAGGGCTTCCTTAGTGGCTCAGTGGTAAAGGATCTGCCTGCCAATGCAGGAGACGTGGGTTCTCTCCCTGGTCCAGGAAGATCCCACATGCCACGGAGCAACTAAGCCTGTGAGCTGAGACTATTGAGCCTGTGCTCTAGAGCTTGGGAGCTGCAACTACTGAAGTCTGCAACCCTAGAGCAAAAAGAAGCCACTGCAATGAGAAGTCTGTGCACCCCAACTGGAGAGAAGCCCGCACTCTCCACAGCTAGAGAAAAATCTGAAGCAATGAAGATTCAGCACAGTCAATGAATATATAAATACATAAAATTTTTTAAAAACTGCATTCCAATATACTAGCAGCAAGTCAAAACCTTCTAAATACTCATTTAAAATAACATTAAAAACCATAAAATAAGATTAATTTTAACTATATATAAGACCTGTACATTGGAAACTGAGATAGTCCTGGAAGAAAGTAAATGAGAAATATGCAACACTCGTGGATTGGAAGAATAAACAGGAATATTAACCATGAATTCTCATTAAATGTATACATGAGTCAGTGAATTGCCAACCAGATTTACAGCACACTTGTAGAAATTTACAAGCTGATTCTAAAATTTATATGGAAATCAGAGGTCCTGGGATAGTGAAAACAGATTTGAAAAGATAAAATCTGAGAATACTGATTTCAAGATTTTGGTATAAAGCTACTGTAATTATGATAATGTGGCATTGGTATATCAATAGAACAAAAGGGTACAGAAATAGATGCATACGTATATGGATAATGCATTTTCAACAAGGTGCCAAGGTAATTCAGTAGGAGAAAGAATAGTCTTTTCAATAAATGGTTTTAGAGCCATGGACTATCTGGTAGTGGTGGTTTAGTTGCTAAGTCGTGTTCAACTCTTGTGACTCCATAGACTATAGCCCGCCAGGCTGCTTTCTCCATGGGATTTCCCAGGCAAGAATACTGGATTGCCATTTTTTCTTCCAGGGGATTTTCCTGACCCAGGGATCAAACACTGGGAGCTGCAAAAACTGAGCCCTCAGGTCACAACTGCTGCAGCCTGTCACCCTAAAGCTTGTGCTCAGCAACAAGAGAAGCCACTGCAAGGAAGAGCCCACGCTCTCCACAACTAGAAGCCCATGCAGCAACGGAGATCCAGTGCAGCCAAAATAAATAATTTTTAAAAAATCAAATATCCATTGTTTTCACATATTGTCACGCTTAAAGTTTTTGTCAGTGTATTTGTTCTCCTGTATAATTCATATCCTGAAAGAAAAGGACTAGAGTCCATCCCTCTTGACACCATTTTTAGTGAACAAAATAATTCAGATGCTAGCAATTATAAAATACACCCCAAAATGCTATAAACTTTATAATGTAAAAGGATAAATATAAGTAAAAATCTCAAAATATTTCCATATGAAGGCAACATGATTACATATCTTAAAAAACCAAGTGAATCACAAAACAATTTGCAAAAAAAAATTTTACAAGAAAATAGGAGAGCTAGTAATATAGCAGGCTAAATTGACTATAGTGTATTTTCACACTCCAGTAATAAAAACTAGAGTTTGTAATAAGAGGAATCACATGCCTAATGATGAGAAATATTAAATATTTCATTTAGTTTCAAGTGCCATCAATTAACCAATTTTTAATGTACTACCAAGAAAAAAAATGTTGCCAATTAAAATGACATAATGGACTCATCACTTAGAATTTTTATTTTATATTTATTGAAAGATATATTTAGATTTTAAAGATAGAGTTTTATATCATTTTCGCTCATTCATGAAAATAAAGCAGAAGCTAAATAAACTGGTTAAGGTGTTCCTCACATGATTTTACACTGATAGACCAACTTTTTGGACAGGGAAGGGTTTTTTTAAATTATTGAAATATAGTTGATTTATAATGTGTTACTTTCAGGTGTACTGCAAAGTCATTCAGTTATCCATATATGTATATATTCATTTTTAGATTCTTTTTCATTATCAGATCAATTCTTATGAGTTATTTTTGGACTCACTGATGGGATACGCAATCCACCAGGATCCTTTATGTCCCACACCTTTGCAGGATATGCCAAGAATGTAAAACCCAGACTGCTCTTACCAGCCATTTCTGAGGAGTTTGCAGAGGTAACATCCCGTACAATGAGCAGTCCACTTGCCACTCACAATAAAAGTGAGAAACCGCCCAGCTCAATGTTCCTCACCTATATCCAAAAAAAAAAAAAAAAAAAACCCTTTATCCACCTAGGCACCTGTGCTGCTGGTGTGGGAACTGAGTCACAGGGAACCTCACGAACATCATACTAACACTCTGCCTACTGCTCTTGCCTTAAGAAACAAAGTCCTTTTCTCTAACTGCAGGCGTCCAATGTTTTCTCTCGACACCATGAAACAGTAACAGGAGAGTTTGTTAGCTTGTGAGTAGGCTAAAATTCCAATTTTCACAAACCCTGAAAATATCAATTTATGTCCATAAAAATTTCGGTGATGAGGCATTTCTTAAAAGTGTTCTACATTATATTCAGGGCTCGTGTGACCTCAATCTAGATGAGGGGAGGTGGCCTTATGGAAAAGACACATCTTCATCCTTATGATAAATCCATCAAAAGAATTGTTCTCCCTCTCAGGGTGATTGTGGCTTGCCTGTCTTAAGTCAGGGCTTCCCTTGTGGCTCAGCTGGTAAAGAATCCACCTGCAATGCGGGAGACCTGGGTTTGATCCCCCGGATGGGAAAGTCCCCTGGAGAAGGGAAAGGCTACCCACTCCAGTATTCTGGCCTGGAGAAATCCATGGACAGCCCATGGGATCTCAAAGAGTGGGACATGACTGAGCGACTTTCACTTTTGTCTTAAGTCATTGGTGTGCTGGGGCCCCTGGGACTGGGTTTTGAGAGCTGGCTGTTAAATTTTCAGGGAATTTTTGAGCTGATTGATGAAAACATCATGATTGGAAAACATCATGGTGAGAAAATGTGCACCACAAAAACTGGCAAATACTATAAATCGTGGTATCTCCTCTATCTTGTAAAGCAGGTTGTCAAATATTTACCTGTCTCCACTGCTTTAAGTCCTATCTGGCTGATTAGTTAGCTGGGGATAGTACAACATGAGAGGACAGCGTTACGTACTATTAATGGACAGGGTTTTGAGGCCGCTGAGATTCACCTCTGAGTGTGTGGAACAGCAGTTGTCAAAGAGTCTGATGAGCTAGCACCCAATACCTTGTGTGTAGACTCTGAAACAGGAGCTCACTTTACATCCCCTGGATATGTCCTACAGTTATTCCATATGATGTATCTAAAATCATAATCTTTCTCCACTTCTCTATCACAACCCTAGTCATCCTTTAAAGGTGAATCTGTTTGGGACCCAACAGATGACCGCTTTTGCTTTTATCTTTGTTTAAATGGTGTGTGTGTGTGTTAGTCACTCAGTTCTGTCTGACTCTTTGTTTAAATGGTAGCTTTCAATATGTTTTTACACAAACCTTTACTTGAAATAACATACAGAAAAGTACACAAGTCATATAATAATTTTTTCTTAAAGTGAACATACCTGTTTAGCTACTACCTCGTGCAAAATACAGAACCTTACCTAAAAGCACATGTTCTTTCCTGTGTTCTGTCCTGACAGCCCAGGTCTTGGTATTTGACTTTCTTTTTCTTTCTGTAATGGTCATCTGTTTCCTTCTGATGGGTTTTCTGAAAGTAGAACAACTTCAATTGCCATTTAAACAATAGGGAATTCAGGACTTGAAAATTAAAAGGATGCATGTTACAACAATTACTGTTACACTTATCTAAAAATAAGGTCCAAACCACGGCTGGGCAAGCTGTGGGCACACACTTGCACAGCCCTCATCTGCCGGGTTACAGGTGTGGTGGGTCCACTTTTCCGAAGCAGAGCCTCAGAAGAGAAATCAGAGAATGGTTTCTACTCTTGATGACACCTGTATTCACAGAGAGAGGGACTCTCCACATTTCCTGTTATATCAAATTCAAAGCATTAAAGCATGAATATGGGCTTTTGCCACAATGCAGGGACAATCCAGAGAGGACTCAGAATATACATAAGAGGGATACTATCCAAGAGGAAGAAGAAAACCCCTCTGGCTTAGTGGAAACAAAGTCAGATATGCCTCTGTCTCAAAATCTCATGGAGACAGGGTTGAAGAGAACGTTGAAAGCAAAGTAGCTTTTCTAAATTATTGGAAAAGATTGTCTTTTAGAATGCTCTCTCTCTCCCAATATGGGGGTGACCCCAACAGAATAAAACATGGTGATGTGTTATAATTAGAGGAAAGAGCTGAGTCATTATTCTTGACCTGCTCTCAGCTCTTATGTCTAGTTCAAGGCACAGAACATTCTCACATGCTCTGGGGAACTTGAGAGCAAGGAGACCCCCCCTGTAAAGGCAACAGAATACAGAGATGAAGGGGATGGCTGAGCCTTAGGGGGTGTGAATGCATCATCAAGAGAGAAATTAGAGACTCTAGCTATAGACATTGGGCTTCCCAGATGGTTCAGTGGTAAAGAATCCACCTGCCAACGTAGGAATTGAAGGTTCAATCCCCAAGTCCAGAAGATCCCCTGGAGAAGGAAATAGCAACCCACTCCAGTATTCTTGCCTGGGAAGTCTCATGGACAGAGGAGCCTGGGAAATCTCACGGACAGAGAAGCCTGGTGGGCTACAAGTCCATAAGAGTCGCACAAGAGTCGGACATGACTTGGGACTAAACGACAACAAGAAGTTATAGATACCAATGCGACAGACCTAGGAGCCAACATCAGACATCCTGAAGAAAGGATGGCTAAGATTACAAAAAATAAAATCTGAATGCAAACACTCTCTCTCAGTGCCTTTAGGGGACATAACCCCTCCTCCCACTCTTATTATGAGTCCACCTTGTAGACTGAGTAGAATGAGAAAAAGACAATCTGCAAGGTACAACATTTATTTGAAGGAGATTTATCAAAAATGAAATGGAAGTACCATTACTTGTCAAGGTAAAGACTTTCCCTGCTACATATTGGGTTGACAGCTCAAGAAGAATCCTTAATAAAAGAAAAAAATTTAAACTACATTTGCCTTGTAAAATAGGTGTAAATGTACTATCTTCTCACTTTACCACAAAAGAAGCCAGCCTGAAGGCAAAGAGCAGAGTGATAAGAAGAAAAACGGAAGAGCCCTGCCTGATCAAAACTTGTAAGCTACCTGCTGAACCCCTGGGTTAATGAGCCAATCAATTTCTCTTTTTGCTAAATCCAGTTTGTGTGTGGTTCTCTATTACTTACGATCTTTATTATGTTTAAAGATAAGCAATTTATTAATAAATCAGCCAGTAAATTGAAGTTGGGAATTGAACATAAGATGTCTAACATCCAAAACTGGACTCTTGATCACTGTACCATCATACAAAACTCAACTGTTATTCCCTTTGCTGCAACGGCAACCACTTGCTACTTAAGGACTGGTCCAAGGACCAACAGAATTGATGTCACCTGGGAGCTTGTTAGGAGAGTCAGTCTTAGGGCCCCACCTACCCTAGACCTACTGAATCAGAATCTACATTTTTAACAATATTCCCAGGTGGTTCGTAGGTACATTAAAGTTTGAAACACACTGTTTTAAGTCATTCTTTTCTTTGGGTTCATACAGCATGTTCTTTATTCATCGCTAATTACCTCGTCTTCTATCTCCTCACCAAACCTGTGATAGCCTTGAAGACAGAAAATATGTATTACTATTTTTAATATTCTAAGCACTTGTGATGAAGACTGCTAATCATCCACCAAAATTAATCCAACCATCTCACTGGGTACACTGCTAATCTGTATTTCCCAGCCTGCTTTGTGGCTAGGTGTGAACAGATGATGAAATTCTCTCCAATACAACAGAACTAGAAATACTGTGTACCACCGCCCTGGACCCAGATCTCAAGACTGTGGGGATGCTCCCTCCTTTTCCCCCTTTCCTTTGACTTGAATCCCACTTGGACATCAGTCTTGATTTTGCAACAAGATATTAGAGAATTACAGGATGAGTATCCCGAAGGTACCTAGATCTCTGAATAATTGTGTTGAGCAGAGCAAACCTAACAAACTAAATCACCTGTAATAGATACACAAGTAAGAAATAATTGCCCTTGTTCTCTAGGTCACTAATTTTTGGTAGAGGCCTTTTGATATGGTTCCCTAGTCTATCCTAAATAACTCACCACTCCATCTTTTTAAAACAATTCTTCGTTGCTGCACTGGCTTCTGTCTAGTTGCATCGAGTAGGGGGGCTACTCTCTAGTTGTGGTACTTTGGCTTCTAATTGAAGTGGCTTCTCTTGTTGTGGAGCCCTGGCTCTAGGGTGTGTGGGCTTCAGGAGTTGCTCTATAGCAAAGGCTCTACAGCAAAGGCTCAATGGTTGTGGCACAGGAGCTTAGTTGCTCCACCACATATGGGATCTTCCTGGATCAGGGATCAAACCCGTGTTTCCTATACGGACAGGTAGATTCTTTACCACTGAGCCATCAGGGAAGCCACCACTCCATCTTATAATAGACCTCAGCCTATAATAATTTCCTTTGTTGGGGGAGAATGGCCTCAGATACACAAAAGACAAGCAAGTCCTCAGCAGCAATTTCTGCACTATATGATCCCAGCCATAGCTGACTGATCCAAGAGTAAATCCCATATCCAAACTGCACCACTTGAATTTTCCCTCCAAGAGATTTCCAATTCTGAACTGAGGCAGAGAAAAACTGGAGCTGAGTCAAGTTTATTAACAAGGATTTAAAGCTGCACTGCATGATACAGGAGCCATTAGCCACACATAGCTATCTGAATTTAATCAAAATAAAAAATTCAGGGTCTCAGTTGCATTAGCTTCATTTTATGTTCTTATGTCCTGACATGTAATACTTTAGATCTGCAAAAAACTCACATTATCAGGAGGATTGTTTAGAGTCCCAGAATTTCAGTTTGGCAGTGTGGTCTATGTTGCCATCAGAAAACCAAACCAAAACTAAGTTACTGGTGCTCTACATTTTGGAATCAAATGGAATGTTAATGCAGTAGACTGTTTTGGACATCTTTAAAATGTTGATTTTGGACTTTATCAAATGTGTTTGCAAAAGAGGAAAATAAGGATTTACTGTCAGAATCACGTTTTTGTTGTTCTTGTTCAGGTGCTCAGTCATCTCCAACTCTTTGCAACTCCATGGACTGTAGTAGGCCAGGCTTCCCTGTCCTTCACCATCTCCTGGAGCTTGCTCAAACTCAGGTCCACTGACTAGGTGATGCCATCCAATCATCTCATCTTTGGTTGTTCCCATCTCCTCCTGCCTTCAATCTTTCCCAGCATCAGGGTCTTTTCCAGTGAGTAGGCTCTTTGCATCAGGTGGCCAAAGTACTGGAGCTTCAGCATAAATTCTTCCAATGAATAGTCAAGGTTTACACATTCAGTCAGTTCAGTCGCTCAGTCATGTCCGACTCCTTGCGACCCCATGGACTGCCAGCACGACAGGCCTCCCTGTCCATCACCAACTCCCAGAGTTCACTCAAACTCATGTCCATTGAGTCGGTGATGCCATCCAACCATCTCATCCTCTGTCGTCCCCTTCTTCTCCTGCCTCAATCTTTCCCAGCATCAAGGTCTTTTCAAATGAGTCAGTTGTTAGCATCAGGTGGCCAAAGGATTGGCATTTCAGCTTCAGCATCAGTCTTTGCAATGAATATTCAGGACTGATTTCCTTTAGGATGGACTGGTTGGATCTCCTTGCAGTCCAAGGGACTCTCAAGAGTCTTCTCCAACACCACAATTCAAAAGCATCAATTCTTTGGTGCTCAGCTTTCTTTATAGTCCAACTCTCACATCCATACATGACTACTGGAAAAACCATAGCTTTGACTATCTCTTTCAAAATTTTCCACAGTTTATTGTGATCCACACAGTCAAAGGCTTTGGTAGAGTGAATAAAGCATAAATAGATGTTTTTCTGGAACTCTCTTGCTTTTTTGATGAACCAACGAATGTTGGCAATTGGATCTCTGGTTCCGCTGCCTTTTCTAAATCCAGCTTGAACATCTGGAAGTTCACATTTCAGGTACTGTTGAAGCCTGGCTTGGAGAATTTTGAGCATGACTTTGCTAGTGTGTGAGATGAGTGCAATTGTGCAGTAGTTCAAGCATTCTTTGGCATTGCCTTTCTTTGGGACTGGAATGAAAACTGACCTTTTCCAGCCCTGTGGGCACTGCTGAGTTTTCCAAATTTGCTGGCATATCGAGTGCAGCACTTTCACAGTTTACATATTAGCCGGTTATGTGGAGAATTCTTCAAGAGATGGGAATACCAGACCACCTGACCTGCCTCTTGAGAAACCTATATGCAGGTCAGGAAGCAACAGTTAGAACTAGACATGGAACAACAGACTGGTTCCAAATAGGAAAAGGAGTACGTCAAGGCTGCATATTGTCACCCTGCTTATTTAACTTATATGCAGAGTACATCATGAGAAACGCTGGGCTGGAAGAAGCACAAGCTGGAATCAAGATTGCTGGGAGAAATATCAATAACCTCAGATATGCAGATGACACCACCCTTATGGCAAAAGTGAAGAGGAACTAAAAAGCCTCTTGATGAAAGTGAAAGAGGAGAGTGAAAAAGTTGGCTTAAAGCTCAACATTCAGAAAACGAAGATCATGGCATCTGGCCCATCACTTCATGGCAAATAGATGGGGAAACAGTGTCAGACTTTATTTTTCTGGGCTCCAAAATCACTGCAGATGGTGACTGCAGCCATGAAATTAAAAGATGCTTGCTGCTTGGAAGAAGAACTATGACAAACCTAGACAGCATATTCAAAAGCAGAGACATTACTTTGCCAACAAAGGTCCGTCTAGTCAAGGCTATGGTTTTTCCAGTAGTCATGTATGGATGTGAGAGTTGGACTGTGAAGAAGGCTGAGCGCCGAAGAATTGCTGCTTTTTAACTACGGTGTTGGAGAAGATTCTTGAGAGTCTCTTGGGCTGCAAGGAGATGCAACCAGTCCATTCTGAAGGAGATCAGCCCTGGGATTTCTTTGGAAGGAATGATGCTGAAGCTGAAACTCCAGTACTTGGGCCACCTCATGTGAAGAGTTGACTCATTGGAAAAGACTGATGCTGGGAGGGATTGGGGGCAGGAGGAGAAGGGGACGACAGAGGATGAGATGGCTGGATGGCATCACTGACTCGATGGACGGGAGACTGAGTGAACTCCGGGAGGTGGTGATGGACAGGGAGGCCTGGCGTGCTGCAATTCATGGGGTCGCAAAGAGTCGGACACGACTGAGCGAGTGAAGTGAACTGAAACAGTTTTCTGGAGAGCGGCACACACAGCCTGCGCGTTCAAAGGTGTGTGTCAGAGGAACGAACGCAACATTGTGGAGGTGAAACAGAACGACCCCAGCAGCTCAGGATGAGACCTTGAGGGGAAGGACGGGCGGCCGGACAGAGGGGACGCAGGCGGGGAAGCAGCGGAGGCGCAGGACCGCTGGGAGGACGAGGGCGGGAACCCCGGGAGACCCGGCGGAGAGAAAGATTGAGGAACGCCTCCAGCCTCCTGCCCGCGCTCCCTGCCGGCGCCGAGCAGGCGCACTGGCGGCGCTCGCCCGCGTCCCTTCCCCGCCCTCCGCGGTCGCCAAGGCGCAGGCTCGCGTCGGGGCGGGCAGCTCCGCCCGTCTCCGTCGCCCTCCTTCATCTCGGCCTCGCCGCGCGTTCCTACCCCGAACGGGCCAGGCCCTGGCGGAGGTAACTTCCCGCAGAGTCCCGTCTCGCACGGCCCCAGCCTTCTCCCCTTGCCCTCCGGCCCGCGGCGTCCTCGGGCTCCTCCGCCCCCTCACTCTTTCGAGTCTTGGCGCGCCGGCTACCTCCCCTGCCCCGCCATCCCCCGCCGCACCCAGCCCCCTACCCGCTACCCCGGCGTCGTTCTCCGGCCGCAGCATCCTCAGCTCACGGAGGTGCGGGGTCGCCCTCGGTTGGCTGGGAACGAAGTCCGGTTCGGGCTCGACCTCGGCCCGGAGTCCTCCAGCTCCTGCCCCGTCCCCGGTGGGCGCCGCGGTAGCAGCTCGCGGGGGTGGAGGGCGGCGCTGCCCCGCACGGTCCGGTAGGGAATCGCAGAGGGGTCCCTGGGGATGCCTCGTGCGAGGTGGTCGTGGGTCAACTCCTGTGTGTGACATTGGTGGGGGATAAGTTGGGCGCCGAGGAATGGACGTGATTTCTTAGGCTCGTCTGTGGTGCAAACCACCGAACAACTTGGATTATTCCTCTGGAAATTGCTTTTGCCAGTGTGTTTTAAATTAAGATACGGGGAGGGGGGTGCAGTGAAACTTAACCTGTTTCTCCTCCTCACATATTTTGGTCGAGTTTATCTCTGTCGTCGGTTAACTAATTTGACATGTTTCATGGTGTTTATTAGTATCCATCTGTAGGCTTCCCAGGTGGCGCTAGTGGTAAAGAACCCGCCTGCCCATGCAGGAGATCTAAGAGACCCAAGTTTGATCCCTGGGTTGGGAAGAGCCCCCGGAGGAGGGAATGGCAACCCACTCCAGTATTCTTGCCTGGAAAATCCCATGGACAGAGGAGCCTCCCGGGCTACAGTTCATGGGGTCGCAATGAGTCAGCCAGGACTGAGCTTCCAAGCACACACATCTGTAGGTACCATTAGTGATTTTAGTGCCAGTCGGTATACAGCACAAATAACCTTCGCTCTATAACAGGAGGTGATTTTCGGAGCTTTAAGAGACAGAAGACCATCCATCATCAAATTCTGTAGGGCTCTGTCTTTACTTCTTGAAATGATGAACTAGTTTTTTATCCTTTACTTTTTGCCGCTCAGCATGCAGTGTCTTAGACTCCTCCCCCACCCGCCCCCCTGCCCGCATCATACCCGTGGCCTATGCAAGACAACCAGCAAAATCAGAAAATCAACATTCATCTGTTACAGTCATCTAATCCTCAGTTTCTCTTTCTATTCAGGTTTTTCCATTTCTCCCATATTGCCCTTCATAGTGCAAACATAAAGTGTACAATTTACTGACTGCATGTAGTTGTCAGGTTTTTCTCTTTGGGACTAGTTTTTCAATCTTTTCCCAACTTTCATAACCTTAAAATTTTTGAACGTTACTGATCAGTTATTTTGTAAAATGTCCCTTGGTTTGGGTTTGCCTGATATTTACTTGTGATTAGATTCAGATTATGTTCCTTTGTACATATGTCATCACAGATGTTTTTCTCCTTTTAACTGTTAAGTGGCAGGTGATTTCCTTTTGTCCCATTCTGATTATTTTCATTGTGATCCTTAGATACAATGGAATCTGCCCAGTTTCTTCATTGTCAAGTTACTCTTTTGTCTTTTGTAATTAATGAGTATTTTATAGGGAGATATTTTGAAACAATGTAAATATACCATTTTGCATCAAATATTCAATTTAATAATTTACTTTTTTATGATTATATGGATTCATGGTTTCCTGTTTTAGTCCATGGATTTTTAAATCCATTACTGTAATTTGTTCTGATGCTCAAAGTGTCCTCAGTTTGTTCTGTGGGATCCTTTTCATTATGGCTTCTGTGTCCTCACTTTGGCTCCAAATCACTGTGTCACATTCTCTCGGTAATCATCCTCCCAAGATTCACTCAAGAATGGACCATTCACCCAAGATTATGTTCCTGTCACCCCAGTAGAGCTCTGACAAACGGGTCATGGCCTCTATTGAAACCATCGCCATACCCAGCATGGAGCCTTACTGGACATCTTTACATCATATTATTTCAGGGCTTTGCTTCTATGTGGTCTAGTTTGGACTTTCTTAGAGCTCGGTGGCTTAGGGTAGTTTGACTGCTTATGTGGTGATTGAAGGTTTCAACGGTAATTATTCCAGGGAGTAAGGTAGAAGGTGTGGGGCGGTCTAGGTGGCTCAGAGATAAAGAATCTGCCTGCCAATGCAGGAGACATAGGAGATGTGGGTTCTGTCCCTGTGTTGGGAAGATCCCCCGAAGAAGGAATTGGTAATCCACTCCAGTATTCTTGCCTGGAAAATCCCATGGGCTGAGGAGCCTGACGGACTATAGTTGGCCAGGCTGTAGAGGTTGCAGAGAGTCAGACACAACTGAGCTAATAAGCACGCACACACACAAGGTAGATGATGTATTGCCTTGTATGAGCTAGCGTTGTGAAATGCATAGCCTCACTTCCATTTTAGTCTTGGTCAAAGTAGTAAAAAACCACCCAATTTCAAGGGATGAGACATACACCAGAGCTCTCAGTGAGAGAGAGGAGTGTTAAAGTCATAGTGTAAGAAGAGCGTATGGGGTAGGGGGTATTTTTGTGGTCATCTTTGGAAAGATGAGAAAGTAATCACGTAGAAACTATATTGTCAAGATATTCTTCAAGTTTGTGTTTATTTTCATAGTCTGAGGAATAACTTATCAAAAAAGCAAACACCTTTTGCCTGACTATTCAAGATTAGATACTGAATAAAGTATCAGCATTTTACCTTAAAAAGAGAGTTAACTTGAGCTAATGAAAAAGTCATTTACTAAAACTTATGAAAACTCTTAAAATCTTCAGTAAATATTATGGGGTCTTATCATTTTTTTTTGTTTTGATTTTTACAGCATCTTGTGACTTTTGACTTAATTGGTCTTTGATATCTTAACAAGCATGGAGATAAGATTAGAAGTTTTGACTTCAACCAGTATCAAGCAGAAAAAACCCTGGCCACGAGTCTCCTGGTTGGGACAGGTAAGTTTTTCTTCAGTTGTACAGTATCAGTTGTAATATGTGTTACATGTGTGCTTTGCCTCTAAGATTGAAGAATGCTGCTGCTGCTGCTAAGTCACTTCAGTTGTGTCCGACTCTGTGCGACCCCATAGACGGCAGCCCACCAGGCTCCCCCGTCCCTGGGATTCTCCAGGCAAGAACACTGGAGTGGGTTGCCATTTCCTTCTCCAATGCATGAAAGTGAAAAGTGAAAGTGAAGTCGCTCAGTTGTGTCCGATTCCTAGCGACCCCATGGACTGCAGCCCACCAGACTCCTCCGTCCATGGGATTTTCCAGGCAAGAGTACTGGAGTGGGGTGCCATTGCCTTCTCCGAAGATTGAGGAATAACCTTTAAAAAATAAAATAGCATCTGCAGAAGGATCACTTGCCCACTGAACAGGACTTTGTGTATTTGTATGGTAGGAGGCTGGCAGAGGTGGGAGGGAGTATCAGTCTTTCTGTGGTCTGATCACATTTGTCACCTCTCACATCACTTTCTTGCTCCTTTTCTCCATCACCTGCTTCATCTTCTTCATCATCCTTTGTTGCTTTGCTGTTGGAGTTCTGGGATGGTGTATCATCCTCACTCTCATCTTCTGGGCTCTCCTGGGAATTCTGGGACACAGTTTCTTCACCCTGCAAGTCCCAGTTTTTGAGATTGCCCAGCCAGAAAACCTCTTTGCCGTTGTTGAAAATGAGCATGGCTTTCGCATCTACAGAGTCCTTTTTGAGCAAGGGCACATGTTTGGGGAGTTTCATGTCCTGGTGAATCTTGGAATACCCACGCAGGTGATGAAGCAGGCTGTGTCTAACTGGAAGGTTTCCAGGAAGCTCAGAACATTTTCTGGATGTTTTCTAAAACTGAAGTCTAGGAGCACATGCTACTGCTTCAGAAATAAGAAGCCATGTCTGTTTAAGTAAATAATTTAAAACTTGCCCATACTACTCTTCAGATCAGTGAGCTAACAGCAGATATCTCAGTTTGGGCTAGCAGAATTGGAAGACACTCCTATAATTTTAAAGTTCAAATAAATCTCAGTGTGACTACTAGGTCATCCTACCTAGTAATTCTAATAAGAGGTACTTTTAAGATAGAATGAAAGCATCTTCAGGGTACATAGTTAGCCTTATTGTTTGGACCTCTGATATTCAGGTGATCAGTAATCTGCTTTCCAGTTCAGGGGATGTGGATTCGAGTCCTGGTTGGGGAACTAAGATCCCACTTGCCACTGGGCAACTAAGCCCCTGCACCACAACTAGAGAAGCCCTTGAGCCACAGTGAAGACCCAGGGCAGCCAATAAATAAATAAAACTGTTTTTTACAAAAGCCCTTATTGTTCATTTTATGATGTGTAGTACAAATATACCATCTTTCTTAGATGTCACTTTCTTTTCCTTTCTGTGATAACTTAGGTAGGAGGCTGAATTAACTTCTAGCATCTCTTAAGTTTCCATGTATTTCTTCTCCTAGGAAAATGAAGCTGTTTTTCTTTTGGATGATAAATCCGTAAATGAAATTAATTTGCTCTCAGGAAGGACAAAGAAGAAAATTCCCAGTCTTCAGCCTTTGTTGAAGGATGTTATACTCCTAACAACGTCCAGTAATGGTTAAGTAGTATTGATATTATCAAAAGGCTAGATTAACTGTACTTTTAAAAATAATTTTGGGGGTAATATTAAGGAAAATGTTAGACTGTAAGCATTGTATTTCCGTTTTGAAAACAGATGCCTGGCTGGCTGGGGTACTCACCACAGGGGAGGTTTTCCTCTGGAACAAAGATCAAGATTGTTTGAAAACTATACAAGCAACTGAAAAGCCTAAGGACATGATTAAAGCTGCAGTAGGTGGGAGTTTTTTTGTTTGTTTAAATTGATTTAACTTGATATATAGAAGGAAAAGAAATATACCTCTGCTTTTGTAAATATCTGTATGTATTTCCATGTATATGTAAGTATTTTTTGATGTGGGTTATTTGTAACACTAAGGTTCATCTTGAGGAAGAAAAATCTGGCATACCTAACATATCCGTGATAGCAGTGGGTTCCTAATATCACACATGAGTACATGATAAGTGTTAATATTATTTGTACTTTTATTATTAATGCCTTAGTTTTGCTTTCTGAATGGAAACCTCATTTAGGTACCTTGTTGTCAGAATATATAAAATTTGTACTTTTTTGCAGGAGTTCTGACTTCAGAGGTTTAGTAACTTTTTTGTTGTTTTTTTAGCAAGCTCTTCGAGACTGTACTTGTATGTATCTGGCAATGGGAAAAGAGTTCTGCTTATAACTCCTTCTGGATGCATATTCCTTTGGGAACATTTGGAATTCAAGAATGTTTTATCTTCCAAAAGCCTTTCCATGGTGGGCCAGTGGTCCCAGATCATGCCTGAAGAAGCAGTTCCTTTGCCTTCCACTGAAGATAAAGAAGCGGTAGTGCATGCTGTTTTTATAAAAAATGAGGTAAAATCCAAATCAGACAGGGTGTTCTTGAAGTGGAGACCTCAGACTCTAAGAGCAGACACTTTCTGGGAAGCTGTTGAGCAGAATGTGTAATGATAGCTGTATATCTCCAGTCATCATTAATTGTAGTAATGGTGAAATTATCGTAGAAAAGGTATTTTTATATTTCTTGGTCCCATTTTAAAAGATTTTATTAAAAGTGGTTTGAACTTTGAGTTTCCTTGGTCTTTCCCTAGTTTTACTTTTCCTTAGTTTTAGAATATAACTAGCTTTATAATAAAAAAAAGAAACTAGAATTGGTGATATTAAGTAGCCCATTCCCAGTAAATAACACATTCATTAACTAAAAGACATGTTAAATAGCTGTGTGATACTCTTTGTATGTGTTGACCCATATGTTTTTACCCAATTTGCTATTGTTAAAAATTGTGTTTTGAACTTTTGTTCTTTATCCCATGAATAGTGCCCTAGTTTAAATAATATGCAACCATAAAAGAAGAGAAAAATAAATATATAAGAATATTCCCAGTTATATAGTCAGAGTAAATGGCAGTGTTTTCTTAAGAGAGTAATTGCACCTTGATTTCCCATTTGAGATATGCCTCTGGCTCAGAAATAAATTTCTTAGTGTTTAGCTTAATGTTAAGCCAAATGTTAAGAATAAAAGTATAAGCAGGTTCTTGATATATTTCATTTGTCTTATGAGAAAATGTGGGGCTGTTTTTTGCTTGTTTTTCTGTTCTTTCATGCATGAGTTTATTTTCTATTTTCCTTGCTGGTTATTTATTTTAAACATAGCAGCGTGTACATGTTAATCCCAAACTCCCTAACTATCCCATCATTCTTCCCCCTGGTAACCATAAATTCATTCTCTAAGTCTGTGAATCTGTTTTATGAACAAGTTCATTTGTATCACTTTTTTTTAGATTCCGCATAAAAGCGATATCATACGATATTCCTCTTTCTCTGTCTGACTTCACTCAGTATGACAGTTTCTAGATCCTCTTGATTTATTTTCAGATTTATTATATACTAAAGTATATGACATTTATCTACAGTTATTTGGAGACTGCTGCTTGTGTTCATTTACTTTCTATTCCGGGGAATGCCTGAAGTTAACATTTCTAGCAATTCGGTGGCATGAAAATGTATTTACACCTGTAAGGTGAGGTAAATGTTTCCTTCTTCCTTGTTTTCTATCTTTTTTTTTTGACCATTCTGAACAGCACATGGAATCTTCGTAGTTCCCCCACGGGGAATTGAACTCACAGTCCCTGCATTGCAAGTGCAGAGTCGTAACCACTGGACTGCCAGGGAAGTTCTTCTGTCCCTTTTGAAACATTATTATAATATCTTTTGGCCCATAAATACATAATAAGATCAGTAAATAAAATGTGAACATTGACCTCTGAGACTTTACGAATCGTTTCTCCCTATAAGTATTGTTCTGTTTCTTTACTTTTCATTTTACTTGTTTATTACAGAAAGTTTTTCTTGTTTTTATTTTGTTTCCCTTCTTGGAATTGAGAACACATAAAAGGTAAGGCTGGCTATGGTCTTATCTTAAGACTATAAAAAACTCCTTTGAAAACTAATTCAGTTGAATTTTGAAAAGGATGTAACTTACTTGAATTTCCTACCATACCTTTTAAATTCTCTTGTTTTTTTTAATTAAAAGTTTTATTTATTTTAAAAAGCCCAATGAAATAGAATGCATTTAAAAGCATTTCGATGTTTGGCAAAACTAATACAATATTGTGAAGTTTAAAAATAAAATAAAATTAAAAAAAAATAAAATAAAAATGTGCAAAAAAAAAAAGCATATAATGACTTAAGATAAACTAAAATAGTGAGTTTTTTTTTTCTGTTTATTTTCTTTATTTCTTATGCTAGCAGTACTTTTTTCAGGTGTAATTTATATAAAGTCAAATGAACAAATCTTAAATGTACAACTAGGTGTTGGTGGTTTAGTTGCTAAATTGTGTCTGACTCTTTCGAACCCATGGACAGTAGCCTGCCTGGCTCCTCTGTCCATGGGATCCTCTAGGCAAGAATACTGGAGAGGGTTGACATTCCCTTCTCCAGGGGATCTTCCTGACCCAAGAATTGAACCTGGTTCTCCTGAATTGCAGGCATATTCTTTACCGACTGAGCTATGAGGGAAGCCCAGAAATATTTGTAATAATGTAGAAATATGTGTATCTAAACTTTTAGTGGATGCACATGTGTTTGGGGTTGGCGTAGGACATGCCATTAATACAAAACTCTGATATGGACCTACCTTGTTTAGTTAGCAGTTGCTCTTTTGTGCCCTGGATAAAACTTGTGAGCAGTTGCTAAGAGACCCCAAATATATATGCATATGAAGGAATTTAGCTGGACCCATCAATTTTCTGTAATGAAATATGTATTAATATGAAAGTTACTATACTTCCTGTTTTCAGTTATTTCATTCCTTTCTTAGATCACTGTCATATCATGTTCAGTGGGCTCAGCAGGATTGCCTTCTGTGCAGTCTGATCCCTAAATGTGAGTCAGTGAAGTCAAGGGGAGCTCTGATTTCTGCATTTTCAAGAGATGGACTTACCCTGGCAGTAACGCTTAATCAGAAAGACCCAAAGGTCAGTAAATGTAATCTCTCTTGGGAGTAAGCTGTAAAAGAGGGAGTATAGTTCAGTTTAGAGATTTTTTTTCCCATTGAATATGTTTTTTTTTTTTAATACTACTTTATGTTCTTTAAATTGGTGTTTTCTGATCTAACTTGACTTTGTAAATTGGTAACATTATTTACATTAGGTGCCATAATTCTCAAAATTTGACCTTCAGAAGCGAAAAGAGGATAATGGAAAAGGAAGAAAGAGGGGCAAAGTGGTAACTGATATTCTTAAAATGTAGTGTAAAAGGGAAAAGAGTTATAGATGGTTGGTATTGTCTTGCCAGTTGGGAAAGACAAGATAGTTTGTTGATATAATAGATCTCTAGGTCTTCAGAAATATAAGTAAAATGATTTTAATTGTTTTGTTGTCTTTTTTTTTCTCTTTCTAGGCAACTCAGGTATTATTTATAAACACACTGAATTTTGTTACTCTCTATGGTAGCCTTAAAGGATGTAGTAATAAGAATCCTGTGGTTCCAGCTACTCTTGTCAGGTAAGGATTTGTTTTTATTTCTAAATAGTGTTTTTCTTTTACTTTTTTAATAGTTTAATAAGTTTAAGGCTCTGATAAGTAGTATCTAAATAGATATTTTCACAACAAATATTCTTAAAAAGAATTCTTTAAGAGATGGGAAATTCTTCAAGAGATGGGAATACCAGACCACCTTACCTGTCTCCTGAGAAACCTGTATACAGGTCAAAAAGCAACAGTTAGAACTGGACATGGAACAATGGACTGGTTCAAAATTGGGAAAGGAGTACATCAAGGCTGTATATTGTCACCTTGCTTATTTAACTCATATACAGAGTACATGCGAAATACCAGGCTGAATGAAGCATAAGTTAGAATCAAGATTGCAGAGAGAAATATGAATAACCCCAAATATGCAGATGACACCACCCTTATGGCAGAAAGCAAAGAGGAACTAAAGAGCCTCTTGATGAAAGTGAAAGAGGAGAGTGAAAAAGCTGGCTGAGAACTCAACGTTCAAAACACTAAGATCATGGTATCTGGTCCCATCACTTCATGGCAAATTGATGGAGAAACAATGGAAACAGTGACACACTGTTTTCTTGGGCTCCAAAATCACCGCAGATGGTGACTGCAGCCGTGAAATCTGCCTACTCCTTGGAAGAAAAACTGTGACCAACCTAGACAGCATATTAAAAAGCAGCAACTTTACTTTGCTGACAAAAGTCCATATAGTCAAAGCTATGGTTTTTCCAGTAGTCATGTATGGATGTGAGAATTGGAACGTAAAGAAGGCTGAGCGCCGAGGAACTGATGCTTTTGAACTGTGATGTTGGAGTCCCTTATACAGCAAGGACATTAAACCAGTCAATCCTAAAGGAAATCAATCCTGAATATTCATTGAAAGGACTGATACAGAAGCTCCAATACTTTGGCCATGTGATACAAAGACTTGACTCATTAGAAAAGACCCTGATGTCAGGAAGGATTGAAGGCAGGAGGAGAAGGGTTGACAGAGGATGAGATGGTTGGATGGCATCACTGACTGAATGGACATGAATTTGAGCAAAATCCAGAAATGGTGAAGAACAGGGAAGCCTGGCATGCTGCAGTCCATGAGGTTGCAAAGAGTTGGACATGACTGAGAGACTGAACAACAACAAATAGATATTTAGATAGATAATGCAGCTTTCAGCATTTGTGCTTGATAGACTTTAAAGTTTGTTTTATATGTTGGACACAACTGAGCAACTTCACTTTCCCCTAGAGAAGGAAATGGCAACCCATTCCAGTATTCTTGCCTGGAAAATCCCACAGACAAGGGAGCCTGGCAGGCTACTATCCATGGGTTCACAAAGAGTCGGACACCGCTGAGCAACTTCACTTTATATAAGGAAAGCCTTCAGTCCTTTAAGGAAGGGTCTGATAGGGTGGAAGATACTTGAACACATTTTCTTTTCTCTTTTATTTCTTTCTATGTTTTCTTAGGAAGAGTAGGATTATGATTAGGTAGAGAAATACTGGGCTTAGAGAGACTGAAATGAAGAATCCTGGGTTGGGAAGATCATTTTATATACTCAGGCTGGGGTGTTTTTAGCCTTTTAAACAAAGTTGGCATTCTCTGCATATGGGTGGACAGCACCGTAAGTGGTGATTTTGGATGGCAAGGGACCTGTGCAGGATTATAGGGTAGGAAGATTTCCTCTTCCTCTTGGATTCTTCTAATTTCCTTTTCTGAACACTTCTCTGCTGTTCTCTGACTTTTCAGAGTTTTCAGGTTCATCTAGCCATACATTTTTATTTTCTTTCTCTTCCCCAAATTTCCTTTCTAGTCTCAGTTCAGTGGTCTGTTTGACTTAGGGTGCACATCATTTAAATGAGAAGGAGCTATTTTCTGTCCCCATGAAAGAAATATTAATATTTCAGACAGTTAAGGAGTGGTAAAGATGGCTTTGGCAAGAGGGAATCTGCTCTTGAGTGGAGCTCTGGCAGGCTCCTGAGAGACAGGCATGGTATTGACCTTCAAAATCTACTGGTAGATCTTAGTAATGGATATCACTAGGATTAGAAGTTGTTCTGCGATACAGAGAAGATTAGCATGGCCCCTGCGCAAGGATGACACGCAAATTCGTGAAGCGTTCCATATTTTTGCCCAGGATGCTATAAAATCACCACCGTCTTTAGCCATGCACAAACAGTAGTCTTGTGTGTTGGCTGCTCTACTGTCCTCTGCCAGCCTACAGGAGGAAAAGCAAGGCTTACAGAAGGATGCTCTTTCAGACGGAAGCAGCACTAAAAGTACCCTGTGTCAAGATGAACGGGAAACCATCCCAATAAACACGTTTTGGATAAAAAAAAAAAAAAAAAAAAAAAAAAAGAAGTTGTTCTGACTATGATGTAAGTGAATTAAAAGCTTTACATTTTTAGGTAGTATTTTCATCTTATGATTTGTTTATGAATGTAAGTAAATTTCTGCTTGGTATGTTGTATGAACTAGATACTTAACTTATAGGCAAAGTACATCATGAGAAATGCTGGGCTGGAAGAAGCACAAGCTGGAATCAAGATTGCCGGGAGAAATATCAGTAACCTCAGATATGCAGATGACACCACCCTTATGGCAGAAAGTGAAGAGGAACTAAAAAGCCTCTCGATGAAAGTGGAGAGTGAAAAAGTTGGCTTAAAGCTCAACATTCAGAAAACGAAGATCATGGCATCCAGTCTCATCACTTCATGGGAAATAGATGGGGAAGCAGTGGAAACAGTGTCAGACTTTTGTTTTTTGGGCTCCAAAATCACTGCAGATGGTGATTGCAGCCATGAAATTAAAAGACACTTACTCCTTGGAAGGAAAGTTATGACCAACCTAGATAGCATATTCAAAAGCAGAGACATTACTTTGCCAACAAAGGTTCGTCTAGTCAAGGGTATGGTTTTTCCAATGGTCATGTATGGATGTGAGAGTTGGACTGTGAAGAAAGCTGAGCACCAAAGAATTGATGCTTTTGAACTGTGGTGTTGGAGAAGATTCTTGAGAGTCCCTTGGACTGCAAGGAGATCCAATCAGTCCATTCTAAAGGAGATCAGTCCTGGGTGTTCTTTGGAAGGAATGATGCTAAAGCTGAAACTCCAGTACTTTGGCCACCTCATGCGAAGAGTTGACTCATTGGAAAAGACTCTGATGCTGGGAGGGATTGGGAGCAGGAGGAGAAGGGGACGACAGAGAATGAGATGGCTAGATGGCATCACCAACTCGATAGACATGAGTTTGAGTGAACTCCGGGAGTTGGTGATGGACAGGGAGACCTGGAATGCTGCAATTCATGGGGTCGCAAAGAGTCGGACACGACTGAACTACTGAACTGATGAACTAGATATTTATGAGCAAACTCCTTTCTTCTTACTTATTTCTTGGGAAGTAAGATACACAAAATGTATGTGACATTTGCCTACTATTCATTCTTTTGCCCTTATTTTTTGAAGTATTTCACCCCTTGGCCATTATAAATTGTTAGAGACATTGTAGAGGGTCCTTTCTAAACATCTTGTTTTGCTTTTTCTAGGTCATACTGGGTAGGTGATGTCAGCTGGACTCACGATAGTCTTCTTCTGGCTTGTGTGTTAAAACGTGGCTCCCTGGTTTTATTGACCTGCCACGGTGAACTGCTAACGTTAATTACATTTGGTTGCTCTATAGAATTTGGGCCAGCAGAATTTATTCCTCTTCACCCACTAATCACATATAGGTGAGATATTTGAATCATTTAATTTATTTACAGAAGTTTTTCTCTTTTGGTATTACTTTACTGTGTATTTTTTTTTAATATAATTTCATGTTTCAAACTTATTCTTTCTTTGAGTCTGTTATCTCAATATCTGTTTATTTATAGTTTTCTTCTATTTCTTTTTGTTGCTTAATCCTGGTGAAAATTTGACAATGTGACTATGTAAGTATATGTTATTTAAATATTTAACAGCATTAAAAATGTAACTTCTTTGATATAAAAATTAATAAAAATGTGATATGTCTTTTATTGTTTTAAAAGCAGAGCACTTAGATAAAAATTAACTTGGCATGTGGATGTATCTGGCTTCCCAGGTGGTGCTAGTGGTAAAGAACCCGTCTGCCAGTGCAGGAATGTAAGAGACATGGATTTGATCCCTGGGTCAGGAAGATCTCCTGGAGGAGGGCATGGCAACCCACTCCAGTATTCTTGCCTGGAGGATCCCATGGACAGAGGAGCCTGGCGGGCTACAGTCCATGGGGTCGCAAAGAGTCAGACACGACTGAAGCGACTGAGCACCCATGGATGTATCTACTTTTTTCCCAAAGGGAATAAAGGGGAAAGTTGTTGGAAATGGATAGTAGACTTTAGAATTCAGCCATATTTAAATTTTAAATTGTGAGATCATGTAGCAGTTTGGCTTTGGAGTCAGATCAAGAATCAAATCTTGGTTCTTCTACTTACTGGTTGTGTGAGTTTGGGTAAGTTACTCTTTGAGCCTCATTTTCTTTTACTCTGAAATGAAGATGGCAGTAATTGTCTCTTAGACTTGAAGGAATGAAGCAAGATAATAAATAATTTTAAATTGCTTTAGCACAGTTCTGGCATAAGAGCTCAGTAAATGTTTGTTTTTATTGATGTTGGGTAGACACATAAGATAGTTGTTTACAAAATAAAAAATTGGAAAAGGTCTTTGAAATTAATCCATTACCTTTGCTTTACAGAAGGAAAACTGAGGAGGGATGTGTCCTTGATTATATTTAACAAAAATTTTACCTTATTTCTAGCAATAGATAATTATGATGGGAAAACTTGTCACTTCCTGCAGTGAAAGTGTTTTTCCTTATTATGGTCTGATTCCTAATTGACTTAAATTTTCCTCACATTTTCCTTAAAAATTAGTATTTAGGATCTTTCAGAATGGATTTTTTTTTTCTGATTACAAAAGTAATACATATTCACTATTTTTAAAAGCTTAATCAAATGTTACAAAACTAAATACTATCGAAAGTGAAAGACTTGTAATCCTATTCCTTAGAGATAACAGTTATTAGTATTTTAGTGTGTTGCCCTCTTAATTTGAAAATTTTATATAACATGTGCAATAACAGTATTAATTTATTTTTTAAAGCAAAATAAATTATACGATACATGCTGTTTACTCTTTTGCTTTTTTGATTTGACAGTATGTCTTATACATCTTTCCATGGAGTTACTTTTTAATGGTTTTATAAATTTTGTAGACTGTACCTTCTAAAACCAACCTGTTGTGGGCCATTTGGTTCATATAATCTATAGTTAATTATTTTCCTAACCAGAAAAAAATATATTTTGGTTCTCTGTTCTCTTTATACTTATAAAGCCCCAAAGTTAATAATTAATGATATTAAGTAAATACTTATAAAGCCCCAAAGTTAATAATTAGTGATGTTAAGTAATCAGTTGATATTAAGTATTCAGAATTAGGTATACCACTGTAACAATAAATAACTACATTTATATGGAAACTCAGTCAAATTTAACCTTAAGCTGATAAAATTTTACTCATCACCATCCTCTCCAAATGTTTCTTAATAACAAGACTACTCACAGCTCCTATTTATATTTTTACAAGGATATTTAAATATATGGTAAGAAAGTTAACAGCTAAACTGTCTTTAATAGTAAAAATAACTGCCTCAGTTTTTTTCAAAAAGAGATATAAAGCTGGATTACAAACAATATTACAGGCAATAGAGCAAATGTCACAATTCTGGGAAAATTAAAAAAAACCCACCAACCTCTGTATTATTTAATTACTTATGTTTTCCTCACAGATCTGTGCACATTTAATATTTTTCCGTTTAATTTGCGTGCTTTTTCATCATTCTGAAATGTTTTTTTTTTTCCTTTGGAATAATGTACTTGTTTTTTTTAAAAGATTTTCCTCTCACTAATTCTTGAATTTTGATGTTTGTTTGCTAGACCACAGCAGTTTACACTTCAAGATTCAAATAATTCTGTAGATTCATCAGCTTCAGATAGTGACCCTATGAGACAGAGATTCTCTATAAAAGCACACTCACGATTACCCTACCTCATTATTTCTGATGGATACATGGTCACAACTCTTCGATTTCTTGATAATCTGTCTCCATCAGTGCTCATGAGATCCCTTCTACTTGATTCAACGCAGAGGCTTGAGAAAACATACGAAAGTGTGATACTGTGCAAGGTATGGTGCTTTTTGGTACCATCAATAAAAGCTGGCTTCTCAGTCTTTTTTTTTTTTAATTTATTTATTTTTAATTGAAGGATAATTGCTTTTCAGTATTGTGTTGTTTCCTACCAAATGTCAACATTTCTAAATTTAAAACTGTACTGACAGTGGTGTCCTTGGCTCGCATACGTTTGTCTGTAGACGTTATCATTGTAGTACAGTTATGGATCAAACTTCCATGGTGGCTCAGAGGGTAAAGCGTCTGCCTACAATGCGGGAGACGCAGGTTCAATCCCTGGGTCGGGAAGATCCCCTGGGGAAGGGAATAGCAACCCACTCCAGTACTCTTGCCTGGAAAATCCCATGGACTGAGAAGTCTGGTAGGCTACAGTCCATGGGGTCGAAAAGAGTTGGACAAAGAGTTGGACACGACTGAGCAACTTCACTTCACTATAGATAAAACTTTGCTCTTGGAAATCTTCTTTTTCTATAGCCAAAAGGCAAAGGTCTGAACTTGGGATCACTGAATTCCCTAAGATCTAGCTTGTTAAAGCACCAAAGAAATGAAAATGTAGCTGATTCTACTGTTCCCAAATTCTTGCAAGCAGAAGAAACATTGAAGTTAAATGAAGAAACAGCAGATCTGCAGGTACTTGCTAGCAATGTTTTATTTATTTTGAGCAGTTATGTACTGATTTTATTCCAAGAAACATATTTTGTTTTCCTGTTATTAAAGAGAAGAGAAATTTGATAGCATTAAACTGATTCTACTTGTAAGGAATTAAACGATATTAATATTAATAATAATTTTTTCTCTCTCATGTTTTAGGATTTTGAAGCAGAAGAAACTGATGATGGCAGATGTTTTCCAAACAACTTATTCTCTTTTTGGAACCAAAAAAATGATCGGTTATTTAGTAGTGTTGAGGAGGGAAGATTGGAATTTGCTTCTATGTTTGATACAATACATGCAAAAGATAATACTGAGGAGACAGATAAAACTGTTATAGAACTGCACTCTGTCCAGAAAAATCTCCTTGCAGCATGGACTATAGGAATTTCAAAAAATGTGGCAGAAAAAAATTTAATGTTAAACTACACAGTAGTTTGTATCACTCATTTTTTGTATATTCTTCAGTTTATAAAATGTCCTTTTCCCAAACTTGATCTTTTTTTAAGCAAGAGCTCAAAACATAATACATGGGTACTTTGTATCTTTCAACTTTTTCATCAGTGTTTATCAATCCAGTATTGGGATATGAGATACAAGCAAGATGTAGGACATTTGGTGAAGCTGACCTCAAATACTATAAAGCTTTTGCTAACACAGCAACAACAGGATCAGTTATTCTCAGAGAAGCTTTTAGCCTGTTTTCATTTACTCAGAATGGTAGCTGATCATTTAAATGGCGTGTACAGTCTTCAGCCTGAAGTTATGTCAGCATCAGCTGATGGAAGTAGAAGAGCAAAGCAAGACTCATTGGTGTTACCCATTTTTCAAATGTTTCAAGACAGTGAATCTTGGGAAAACTGGTCTTGGAACTCATCTTTCAAGATTCATCCTCAAGTATTAAATTTTGTGCAACAGCCAGGACACAGGTACAATGACTTCACTGTTAGGAGACCATCAGCATTGTAGATTCTTCAAAATTGAGATGTAATTCCCATACTGTAAAGTTCATTATTTTAAAGGATACAATTCAGTCATTTCTATTATAGTCACAAGGTTGTAGAACGAGTAGCACAAATTCCAGAATATTTTTATCACTCCCAAAAGAAATCTTGTACTGTTAGCTCTCAGCATCATAGATTTTATGTTATTTAAAAGTATTTTAGAATTTATGCCAAACATTTTTCAGCACACATTGTTAGTCATGGGCAATCATGATACTGTTGAAAGATTCTGATTTAGATAAGCACTATAGAAAAAATGACCTCAGGTATATAAAGCATTTATGGAAGTTTAAAAAATGTGCATTTTTTTTTTACTTTTTGCTATCTTTGAACCTGATCAGTTGTATGCGTATTATTACCTCAGGGAAGAATACATGGAGAGAAAAAGACTAATGAGGAGGCTATATTCATTAGCTGTACTCTTAGTAAAGGCTAAAAAAAGGCTATACTCATTCTTATCCCTAGTCTGAAATTTGATTTTTATGATTACCTAATTCTGTGTGCAGATTGATTGTTCTCTGGAGAATATTGTACAGAAAGACTTTATGGTATCAAATGCAATTAAGTCAAAGAGTTCCTGAAGATGGCATGCAGTTAACTGAAAAGATGGCTCGTGAAGCGTCTGCTGTCAAGTCCCTGTTATGCCATATACAGGCTGAACTGCAGACTGCTGGCGTTCGCTTGAACCAGACCTTAGAACTTAAATCTATCAATGGTCAGTATCTTATAAACAATTTCTAACCAGGCATAAGCGATAGTAGGTTGTTGGGCTTTGAGTTTATTGATTGGTTGTAATTATTTGTTTTTTTTCAAAATAATTTCTGGCTGCACTATATCCACTACATTTTAAAACAAGTAAATTTTCATAAAGTAATTCAATTAACCAGGACTAACTGTTTGTTAAAAATTTTGTAGGGGAAGAGTGTTTCTTATTAGGATCATATGAAAAATCTGTTCAAATATGGAAGAAAGCTCTACAAGAAACCTGCGAGAACGGTAGGGGGGTGTTAAAATAATATTACTTGCCATGATGTTCATGGGACCATATTTTAGCATGCTGCTGTTCTTAAAAATAATTTCAGATTTCTGAGAACTGACAATTTCTTAATGCCTAAATAAAATACATACTGTAGGTACCTTGACTGTTAGAAATAGTTATTTAAAATTATTCTTAGTCTTGGAATTTGTAGCACCAAGAATTTTTTATCTTATCTGTAGATAAGACTCCTCTGTCCTTTTTTTGGTTAGTGATGGAACCTGTGATTGATTGGTAATGGGTAAAAAAGAGACTTAAATCCTAAATTTAAAAAAAAAATGTTATTTAGCGGTACCCCGCTCCAGTACGCTTGCCTGAAAAATCCCATGGATGGAGGAGCCTGATGAGCCGCAGTCCATGGGGTCGCTAAGAGTTGGACAAGACTCAGCGACTTCACTTTCACTTTTCACTTTCATGCATTGGAGAAAGAAATGGCAAACCACTCCAGTGTTCTTGCCTGGAGAATCCCAGGGACGGGGGAGCCTGGTGGGCTGCCATCTCTGGGGTCGCACAGAGTCGGACACGACTGAAGCAACTTAGCAGCAGCAGCAGCAAGTATCTACAAGAGAAACTATGAGTCAAATAAGGTTCTATTACCAACTTATAGAAACTTTGAGCTAAGGCTCTCTGCCCTTAAGTAATTCAACTTTAAGAATTTCCTGTGAGTTAGACTTATTATGGGGCTACGTGGAGTTTTTGATGAGACAGTAGGGATGTGGATTCTAGAAACTGGTGATAGCTTTTATGATATAGGGCTGAGGGTATACGATGATAGAGGTTTTCAGCCAGTGATTGTGGAGCTAACCTTGACTTCCACTACTGGTCAGGTTTAGCCAATTATTAAATTTATTTTCTGGCTGCTGTGGCTATGTATTGAGGGCCTGCTATGTGTGTTAGACAATAAGAATAACTGAAATAAACAAGTTTACCCTCAAATTGCCCACAGTGTGGAGGATAGATTGCATGAACAACTGGCAGGTTTCTCATTATGCTTTATGGTATTTGTTGAGGGAGCACACGGTCTGAACTGGAGTGCAAACATCAATCTGGAGAAAACCTGGAGGAACAGACATGTAAAACTGAGTGAAAATTGTTCAGGTGAAGGAGTGGGAATGGTGTAACATAGGATATAGCACTCCAGAAGCAAGAAGACATGAGAAACCATGGCAGTTTGGTAAATTGCGAGTAGTTGACCAGGTTATTTGAAACATATATGTAATATTGAGGATAGGGTGGTGAGCGCTGAAGTGAGAGGAGAGAATAGATGATAAGGGAAGATACTATGCAGTGCCATGGGATTAAGGTTTTATCCTGAAGACAGTGGGATCTGTTAAGATACAGAAAGAGTACTTTCCAAATAAATATAGGCCATTTGGAAAGATCACTTTGGTACATTACAGAGGGCCATTTGTTGGAGTGCGGTATAGAGAAGTGGGTTTTAGCTAGAAGCAAGAAAATTAGTCAGTTGAAGAGGTCCTGAAGCAAAGCAATGTCAAGAGTACTGGGGAACAAAAGTCACATTTGTCAGATGTTTAATAGGTTTGATCAAGTGAACTTGTGACTGAGTAGAGAAAGAAGTCTCGTGCAGTTCTCAGATTTGGAGATTGTACAGCTGGATGAAGAAGAATGGCGTTCAGTGTGATGAGAAGTTCTCATGAAGAAAAGTTTTCATAATGAGTTTTATTCTGGGCCTTTTAATTTAATTTAATTTCCAATTGTATCCAATTGGAATGGTTTCTTGTAGTGGAGACTGAAAGTAACAGTGGCTTCAACAAGAAGTTTATTTCTCTTAGGAAAGGAGGCAAGGAGTTGACAGTCTGGGGCTGATTTGGTATTTCGGGGGTCCCATCAAGGACTCAAGCTTATTTAGTGTTTCTTCTCCATCATCCTTAGTGCATTGCTTCCACTCTTAAGGCTGTTGCATGAATTAACATGGATGCTGGAGTCCCAGCCATCACGTGCACAACCCAGGTGACAGAAAGGAGGCAGGCAGGAGGGGCAAGAGAGGGTGCACCTCCTGGCTGAGATGCCTCTTTACACAGCTTGTCTGGCAGCTGTATACTGTATTATCTCTTGGCTAAGAACTTTGTCATATTTTCTCATGGCCACATTTAGCAAGAAATTGTGATCTGAGTGCATTGGAACCCCAAATAAAATTAGAATTCTTTTACTCAGAATGGTGGATAAGGGGCAGGTAACCGGCAGTCTCAGTCCTAAACACCTTTTAGATACTTGAAGACAGTGGTCAAGGGATCCAATCTTATTCGACAGTATTTCTTCTCTGGAAAGTCTCTTTGACCGTCTGTTTGATACATGTATGTGTGTTTTTTTAATTTGTGTTTTTAGCATGTGCCCTTCTGTTTCATACCTTGTGTACTTGAGAGAGATGTTGTTAGTGGACCTCGGTTAGTACTGAGATGAGCATTTGCACCTCTTTTTGGATAAATTCTTAGTCATCTTAGGACCTGACCACAGAAAATAAAATTGTTCAGAATTTACAATGAAAAAGAACAAAATATTGCTGACCTGTTTTTTTTACTCAGTTGTGAAACAGGTACAGAAAAGTTCACATGACACAAGTGTACAGTTGATGAATTTTTATATCTGAACATTTCCGTCTATCCAGCACTCAGATCAAGAACATTACCTAGCTAACATGTTTTTTAATGTAAGTGTAATTCTGCCCTATTTAAGGAGGAAGAAGGACATGTTTTCTTCAGCTTCGCTATTATCTTTCTCTTTTATACTGCCACCTCTATAACTATAATTTAAATGATGCTCAAGGATTATGTGATCAGCTAGTAAGAGAAATACTGAGATGGTCCCACCTTCCTGTAAAAGAAAACGAAGATTGTTCAGGTATGCTTTTCAAAAATCAGTATTTTTGTTTGTTTGCTTCTTTGTCTTTTAATGCCATCTGTTGGATTTAATGTATTTTGGTTCATCAATATAAAATCAGTATGTTTAATGTTAGCAATTTGTATTTATAGGTTTAGCTATGAAATTGCTTATACATAAAAGTTGGTTGCTCTGTTGCATTGTGGTGAATTTTTGGACTGTTGGCTTCTTAGCAGCAAGGATCATGTTTTTGCTTGTTTTTAACCTTTGAGTCTCTCAGCTTAGCGGCACTTGCCTGCTGAACTGTTATAATTGTTGTCTCAAGTCTCACAGCCCTGTTTGTTAGACATAATGTCAGGTACCCAATGTCAGGTACTTTTGCTTAACATGTTTGTATTTTCTCTAATGGTTGCTTAAGGTGGTTTGCTAAAGTGATCAAAATCACTTTCTGACATATTCAGGGCCTTTTTAAATCTGTTTAAGAGATTGTAGAATATTTGAATTGTCCTTTTTTAAAAAAGGTGTATTTAAATTAAGCAATAACCAAAGTGAAAAATGGGCTTCCCTGGTAGCTCAGTGGTTAAGAATCAGCCTGTCAATGCAGGAGACACAGGAGACACCGGTTCAGTTCCAGGATGAGGGAGATCCCCTAGGGAAGGAAATGGTAACCTATTCCAGTATTCTTTCCTGGGAAATCCCATGGACAAAGGAGCCTGGTAAGCTGCAGTCCATGGGGTCACAAAGAGTCGAACATAACTTAGTGACTAAGCAATAGCAACAGAGTGAAAGACATCTGTATGAATGAGCACATAATGTATTTATAATGCTGCTTTACAGTGGTAGACCATGAGAAGTCTACTTTGCATATGAGTGTGTCAGAAAGGCCAGTGTGTCAGTACTTTCTAAATGGAGTTCATGACTCTAGATGGAGTATTTGTTTTTTTACTAATAACTGATTATTTATTCATTTAAAAATCATTTACTGATGGAAAGTAGAGATCAAAAGAAATTAGTTTACAAAAGGCTTTGAAAAATAGTTTGAGAGGGTTTGTAAAACCCTTTCTGTGATTTTTACCAGTTTATCATTTTTGTCCAGAACAGTATTAGTTTGTTTGTTTGGTTTCAGCCACTGTGGTTTCTTTTTTTTTTTTTTTTTAATTTTAAAGTGAAATAGATAGTAGAATGGGCTTCCTGGGTAGCTCAGCCAGTGAAGAATCCACCTGCAATGTAGGAGACCCCAGTTCGATTCCTGGGTCAGGAAGATCTCCTGGAGAAGGTCTAGTATTCTTCAGTTTCCCTGGTGACTCAGACAATAAAGAATCCACCTGCAATGTGGGATACCTGGGTTCGATCCCTGGGTTGGGAAGATCCCCTGGAGGAGGGCATGGCAACCCATTCCAGTATTCTTGCCTGGAGAATCCCCATGGACAAAAGAACCTGGCAGGCTACAGTCCATAAGGATCGCAAAGAGTCAGACACAACTGAGCAGCTAAGGACAGATGGTAGAATACTATGAAATTTTATTCTGGGACTCATATTTTCTCTGCATTTTTTTAAATTTAATTTTTGTTTTATATTGGAGTGTAGCTGATTTACAATATTGCGTTTCAGGTGTACTGCAGAATGGTTCAGTTATACATCTACATATATCCATTCTCTTTCAGACTCTTTTCCCATATAGGTTATTACAGAATACTGAGTAGAGTTCTCCATGCTATACAGTAGGCTCTTGTTGATTATCTTATTTTATATACAGTAGAGTGTATGTTTTACTCCTAAACTCTTAATTTATCCCTCCCCACCCCACCTTTCCTCTTTGGTGACTGTAGGTTTGTTTTCAAAGTCTGTGAGTCTGTTTCTGTTTTGTGAATAAATTCGTTTGTATTATCTTTTTAGATTCCATATATAAGTGATACCATATGCAACCACTGTTTATGGATTTCCTACTCTGATATTTGTCTTTTTAAATTCGTGTTTATTTAGTAGTAATATAGGTTCATTTTAGACAGTTTTGAAATATGGAAAGGTTTAAAGAAAATAAAATCACTTTTAATGCTACCATTTTTGTCTATGTGCATTCATATATGTTTATTACCAGAGCTAATATTCTGTTTTGCAATCTTTTAAATTTAATATTGTGAATATTTTCCAATGTAAATAATATTCTTTTAAAAACCTAGTAAGCTTTTTCCTCATTATTGCATATTTTAGATTGTTACCACGTACTTACTATTTTAAATAATATTGCAGTGAACATAAATTTTTGTGAGCATTACTAATGTCTACATGTTAAATCTTGAGAAATGAGGTTACAGAGTCAAGATTTCTGATGCCTGGTGTTAGATTGCCCTCTGAAAGGACTGTTAGCTGTGTATGAGTGGAAGACATTTATGTGTGACTTTTTTTTCTTATGTGTGACTTTTTAACTGACTGGATTTTTTTTCCAGCAGTATTGTCATGATATGATATAACTGTCAAGATAAGTTGAACCTATAGTAATATATTTAATTTTTAATGATAGTTGTTTAGAGTATTTTAAGCATATCCTCTCTTGGTCAGGAGTCCCCAGGACTACTCCCCAAGTTCAGTGATTCACAGGGAGAATGCACAGGCCTCTGTATATAGTGAACCCGGGCCCCCTGCTGTGGAAGCATAGAGCCCTAACCTCTGGACCACCTGAAAATTGCCTCAAGTGACTTCTGAGAAAGAAAGATACTTTGCCATTGTTGGGGCCATAAATGTCATAAAAATTAACCTTAATTTAATATTTATCTTGTATGGGCTTCCCTGGTGGCTCAGCTGGTAAAGAATCTGCTTACAGTGCTGGGGACCTGGCTTCAATCCCTGGGTTGGGAAGATCCCCTGGAGAAGGGAATGGCTACCCACTCCAGTATTCTGGCCTGGAGAATTCCGTGGACTGTATAGTCCATGGGGTCGCAGAGTTGGACACAACTGAGCGACTTTCACTCACTCAGTAGTTTTTAGCTATTTATTTTCAAATATCTGAATCCAGTTTATATTATTGTTTCAATTTTTAAATAGGGATGGCATGTTTGCTCTAGTTTATGTCAGAATCACTCTAGAAATCATAATGTAACTCTCTCCTCTGCCTTTTCCCTCCATTCTACATGTTCCCCTTGTCCATACCTCCCAAAAGAATCTTAATACTAAAGAGTTAATGTTATGGGGGTATACTAATAATACAGAAACAGACATGAAGAATCACTGTTCTGGCTCTTTGTAGTAAACTCTGCCTCCTTGCACTAAAGAAAGAAAATGAGAAAGAGGAGGAAGAAGGGAAAACAAAGAAATGAAAAGCTTGCAAGTCCATTATGGCTGGATTATATAGATCATTCCACATTTTTAGATAAAACTGGTAACTTGAAGTCATAAAAGAGTTCCTAAGTCTATGTGCTGATAATTTTGAGCTTATTCTTTTATTTTTGTTCTATTGTCTTTAAGAAATGTAGATGACCTGTTACAAGTTACCTTGTATAGGCCAGGGGTATTAATCTCAGAAAAAAAGTTTTAATTATACTTTTCTTCTTGCATCATGTTAGGAGCTTAAATATTCCTACTTTTGCTAGTTTGATGGGAATCTCCTTTGCTCATTTGGTGTATCCTGCAGTTCCTGAGAAGTCTCCTTGTGAGTCTGGGGTGACTGGAAGTGTTCATCCTGAAGCTGCGGTGAGGGTGGTCCAGTCCATGGCTCGCTTCATGGCTGCTTACTTCACGAATCAGCTGCTGTGCATTTTGCCACCTCACAGTGTGAATGTTCTTCCTCCCCTTCATATTAAAACAGGTAATAGAATAAACAAATAATTTTCTCACCTTGTTTTTGCACAGAATATTTAAAACAATTTTACACAGTGATCATTGATCTATGGAAATAATACTGTCTAGCCTAGTGCCTGACATGCAGGTGACTGTTTACAAATGAATATAATCTGAGAAAGGTAATTGCTTTGAACTTGTTTTTATTGAATTTGTATTTTTTTAATTGCAAATTTTGGACACATTGGTGTTTATACAGTTTCCTTTTTTTTTTTTAAGTAAAAGAGCTATAAAGGTGTGGTAATTGAACAAATTCTCAGTATTCTAATTTCAGTTCAGTTCAGTCACTCAGTCGTGTCTGACTCTTTGCAACCCCATGGACTGCAGCACACCAGGCCTCCCTGTCCATCACCAACTCCCCAAGTTTACTCAAACTCATTCTAATTTAAAATTTATTTTTTGGACATTTTACTTTTATTATTTTATTTGGGTCATTTTTTCTTTGCTCTATTTAATCATTTCCTTATATTATCTGATCAAACTGTATGTATTTACCTTTATTTTGTATAATGCACTTTGATACTGTTTCTTCTGTTTCTTTGTCTGCTCGGGTTCATTTTTTTAGGAGTGCCAACATTTGCTGCATGATGCACTAAAGAGACACATTCTTCAGTGTTTAAAAAAAAGAAAAGCTATTCTATAGTGTGTTAAGTATTATCTTAGGCCATTTTGTATGTATCTTCCTTGTTGTGGTTTTGTGTAGAAAGTATTGATTAAGGAGATCTGTGTAGGGAAGAATGAGTTCCTATGTATAATTGTAGTTAATCCATTTTCTTTCATCTACTCACAGAGCAGCCTTTTCGGCTTATTCCTCTGCAACACTCTAAGGTGGCCAGTGCGGTCAGAGAGCAGAATCTTTCTGATGTGTGGACCGTTGAATATGCCCTTGAATTATTATTGATCGGTGGCCTGGTTCCAGAAGCCGTGTGGTTGGCACATAAACTTGGAGACTGGAAGACATCTATTTCTGTTGGTGTGGCTTTTCAACTCTTCTGTAAGCATGGTAGCAAATTCACGAGGTATGTATTTTTAGGCACATCTAAGTTGGACTGCAAGGAGGTCCAACCCGTCCATCCTAAAGGAGGTCAGTTCTGGGTGTTCATTGGAAGGACTGATGCTGAGGCTGAAACTCCAGTAGTTTGGCCACCTCATGTGAAGAGTTGACTCATTGGAAAAGACCTTGATGCTGGGAGGGATTGGGGGCAGGAGGAGAAGTGGAGGACAGAGGATGAGATGGCTGGATGGCATCACTGACTCCATGCACATGAGTTTGGGTGAACTCAGGGAGTTGGTGATGGACAGGGAGCCCTGGCGTGATGTGATTCATGGGGTCGCAAAGAGTGGGACACGACTGAGCGACTGAACTGAAGTTAAAAAAGTACGATGGTGTTATCTAAAGTGTTTCTTATTTCACTCGTTGCTAGTATTTACACATTTTGTGGAATCCTTAGTTCAGCATTGTCCAATAGAATTTGCTTTGGTGATGGAAATATTCTGTATGTGCTGTCCAGTCTGATAGCTACTAGCCACATGTATTTATTAAGCCCTTGAAAGGGGCTGATAAGACCAAGAAATCTAATTTTAATTAAATTTAGAGAGCTACATGCAGCTAGTGTCAACTGTGTTAGACAGCTCAGAGGTTTACTTACTGTATTTAAGCATCTATTTAGCACTTTTACTTGTTAGTAGGAGAAGGCAATGGCACCCACTCCAGTACTCTTGCCTGGAAAATCCCATGGACGGAGGAGCCTGGTAGGCTGCAGTCCATGGGGTTGCTAAGAGTTGGACCTGACTGAGCGACTTCACTTTCACTTTTCACTTTCATGCATTGGAGAAGGAAATGGCACCCCACTCCAGTGTTCTTGCCTGGAGAATCCCAGGGACAGGGGAGCCTGGTGGGCTGCCGTCTATGGGGTCGCACAGAGTCGGACACGACTGAAGCGACTTAGCAGCAGCAGCAGCAGCAGCAGCAGCACCCTCAAAGGGCCTATAGTCAATGGGAGAGTTTTCTCTTTCCCAAACAGGATTTACATTTTTTTTTTTTTTGAGAGTATTAAATCTTTTATTGATTACACATGATAATGGATGATACACAAGCTTCATTCCCATCTATAACTTTATCTGGTACCATAATTCAATTTAGATACATTGCATAGGATGTGCCAACAATCATTAATAACCCAAAAAAATAAAAAAAACTCCATGACTTTGCATGGGTGACCCTTTTAATGGTGAACTCCAGGTCACAACACAGTAACTGTCAGTTCAACTACACCAAGGTTCTGAAGACAACAGCTTCTCCACCAAGCAGGTTGTAAATACATTTCAAATGGAACCTGGCATCACCCTGAAGGAATTCTAACTTCACACTGTTGGGGTAGTTTACCAAAATGGCTTCAGAGTAGACTAACTTTACACAGCACATTAAAAAAAAAAAAAAAAAAGACATTTATTCAGCGTCATGACCAGACTATTACATTTAGCAATCAACAGCATGGGTGCAAAAAAAAAAATCTACATTAAAATCCTTTGTTGGAATGCTTTACACTTTCCACAGAACAGAAACTAAAATAACCTGTTATACAATTAGTCACAAGTACAGTCCTCGAGTTTTTTGCCCGTACACATGAGTATTGTCTAAAACATGTCTTCTTTGTAGCAGCTAGGCCCTGCCACCGCTGTGCTTGGCTGAGTTCACAAATCTGTGGTAACCTGTAGCTTCCCTGTCACGTCTCTGGCTCTCCTCTCCTGCTGAGCTTTGTTTCCTGGCAGTAATGAAAACCTCCTGCCGCTGCCGTAGCTGCTGCTGCTGCTGGAGCCACCATAGCCACCTTGGTTTCGTGGCTTTGGCAAAGTATTGGCCTCCACCACCATAGGGGCCAGAACTTCTGCCTCCAAAGTTTCCTCCTTTCATGGGTCCAAAATTGGAAGATTGATTGTTGTAATTGCCAAAATCATTGTAGCTTCCGCCACCTCCAAAATTGCTTCCGTCATTACCAAATCCATTATATCCATCCCCACTGCCACCATATCCGCCACCACCACGGCTGCCACCAAAGCCACCTCGACCACTGAAGTTTCCTCCACGACCAAAGTTGTCATTCCCACCAAAACCACCTCCACGACCGCCACCAAAGTTTCCAGAACCACTTCAACCTCTCTGGCTGGATGAAGCACTAGCCATCTCTTGCTTAGACAGGGCTTTTCTCACTTCACAGTTGTGGCCATTCACAGTGTGGTATTTCTGAATGACAGTCTTGTCTACGGAGTCATGGTCATCAAAGGTTACAAAAGCAAAGCCTCTCTTTTTGCCACTGCCTCGGTCAGTCATGATTTCAATTACTTCAATTTTCCCGTACTGTTCAAAATAATCTCTCAGATGATGTTCTTCAGTGTCTTCTTTAATACCACCAACAAAAATCTTTGTCACAGTTAAGTGGGCGCCAGGTCTTTGAGAATCTTCTCTTGAGACGGCCCTCTTTGGTTCCACAACTCTTCCGTCCACCTTGTGTGGCCTTGCATTCATGGCCGCATCCACCTCCTCCACCGTGGTGTATGTGACAAACCCGAAGCCTCTGAAGCACTTGGTGTTTGGATCCCTCATTATCACACAGTCTGTGAGCGTTCCCCATTGCTCAAAATGGCTCCTCAGACTCGCATCGGTTGTTGCAAAGCTCAATCCTCCGATGAAGAGCTTCCGCAGCTGTTCGGGCTCTTTGGGAGACTCTGATTTAGACATGACGGCAGTGGAGGCAGGAAAGACTTCAAAGATGCTTTCTCGGCGGCGTCCACGGGCAGAAAGCCAGGATTTACATTTTAAGCTAATCAAACTAATCCCTGCATTTTAACTCTTACGAATATTATGGCATTGCTGTGTCTTTGAATTCTGTAGGACAGAATACCAGAATGGCTAGCCTTTCCCTTCTCCAGGGGATCTTCCCAACTGAGGGCTTGAACCCGGGTCTCCTGCATTGCAGGTGGATTCTTTACCATCTGAGCCACCAGGGAAGCCCATCCATGGTATGGTAGGGAGAGCAATAATATCAAGTGAGGGAAAGCCAGGAAATACTTTATATGGGAGGTGTCATTTGAGATGGGCGATGAAGGGAAGATGGAATCTTGACAAAGCCAGTAGCTGTAGGGAGAGAGAACATTCCAAACAGAAGCAAAGGCACGTGGCCCAGAGCACTTATGGTTTCATTTGGAGAGTCTGTATGTAGGGCAGCAGTGGGCGGTTAAGCATGGGGAGCTATATCAGTACTCTCCTCAATACAGCATTTCCTCAATTACTTCTTTTCTAAACACAAGATGAATAACATGGGCTCCTCTGGTTCTTAAATATTTCATGTTTAGTTCTTGATGTGTCTATGTTTCCTTTTTTAAAAAATTGTAATTATTTCCCCCTAATTTGGTGTGATTTCAGATCCAAGGAAAAGAGTCTGAATCTACCATTAAATATGACTCCAGCACAGATTTTTCAGGAAAAACTACAGTGTTTCCTAGGTCAGCCAACCTCTTTGGAAGCAAAAAATGAAATGAACTCAAACTGCAAACAGTTTACAGGTGAGCTACTTATGTATGGTCAACCTGTGTATCAGCTTAATACAAAGCTTATGGTATTTTAAAAAGCTTTTAAGTATGCACACATCTGTGAATATTTTGGAAAAATAAATAAATAAATAAAAAATTCCCAGTCTGAACTTGTAGTTCTGGCAATGTCTTTTTGATGATCTGAAAATGTTCCCACAATAAATACATAGATACAGTGTGTTTCTAGATAAAATGTAAAAATATGCATTTAAAGGCTCAGATTTAACATTTTAAAGATTTTCTTAGGTATTTACCCAAGAAAAATAAAAATCTAGGTGCACTGAAAAACCTGTATTTGAATGTGCATAGCTTTTTCATAACAGCCAAAAAAACTTGAAACAACCCAAATGCTTATTAACTTGTGGATACATAAACAAATTGTAATTTATCTGTAATGTGTAATAATAAAGAGGAGGAAACTGCTGATAACATGCAACCACATGGATGAATCACAGAACCATTATGCTGAATGAAAGAACTTATAAATAAAACTACCCATTATATGATTCCATTTATATAACATTTCATAAAAAGCAACACTATAGGGACAGGAAACAGATCAATGTTTACCTAGAAGTAAGGGGGGAATTGAGGAGAAGGCAATGGCACCCGACTCCAGTACTTTTGCCGGAAAATCCCAATGGAGGATGGAGGAGTCTGGTGGGCTGCAGTCCATGGGGTGGCTAAGAGTCGGACACGACTGAGCGGCTTCACTTTCACTTTTCACTTTCATGCATTGGAGAAGGAAATGGCAACCCACTCCAGTGTTCTTGCCTGGAGAATCCCAGGGACGGTGGAGCCTAGTGGGCTGCCATCTATGGGGTCGTACAGAGTCGGACACAACTGAAGCAACTTAGCAGCAGCAAGGGGGAAGTTGACAACAAAGAGGTATGAGAGAGCTTTTTGGAGTGATACAAACGTTCTCATAGACTGTATGATTTGCCAAAACTCATTGAATTGTGTATTTTAAAATGTTTGTTTATTTATTTGACTGCTCCCATCCTTAGTTGCAGCATGCAAGATCTTCTATCTTAGTTTTGGCATGCAAACTCTGAGTTGAGGCCTTTGAGATCTGGTCCCCTGACCAGGGATTGAACCCAGGCCCTTTGCACTGGGAGCGAGGAGTCCTAGCCACTGGACCACCAGGGTGAACTGTGTACATAAAAGGATAATTTTAGTGTATGTAAATTACACCTTTACAAATTGATTTAAAAACAAAAAGCTCAGCAGATGGTTAGTAAACTAGAAAATAGATTTGAACTCTATATACATACACAAAATATATAGAAAGATAAAATATATCCATATATAGATAAAAAGAAAACATTTGGAAAATATGAAAGAGAGGTTAAACTTTGTATTGAACAAGAAGACGCAACATATATATAGTAGGAGTTCCAGTAGAGCCACACTAAATTCTGGATGGTGACGACCTCTGGAAATAGGAGATGAAATAGGATTGGTACCTAAGGAATTTCAGCTGTAGCTGTAAAATTTTATTTTTTACCTAAATTGGATATAGAAAACATGAATATCAGGCAGGGATGAAAAGTCAGTACATGAGTGTTTTCATAGTCTAAACCCTAAAGTGTGCTTTAAGAGAATTCCTAATGTAAAAGTCCGTAAGTCTACAGTTCTGCCACCTGCATCTCTTTGCATTTTGTCTTCTAGAACATTCTCCATTTTTACAGATATTTATAAAACTGAAGCCATATTGTATGGTTATTTCATATATTTTTGTTTTTTTGCTTCTTTAGCTTCACAAGTCCTTTTATATAAAAGTACTGTGATTGACTATTAAGGAAACGAAAATTACTGTCTCACTGCCTCCACATAATGCTTTATATTATTTTTGTGTGTTTCTTACATTTCTGTTTTTCCCATTAATGTTTTCCTTTTATTATTATTTTTTGAGTCATGATTATATTCCAAGCATGTTTTTATTATGTAGTTGTGTTACAGTATCTTGTATAATTTTGGGAAGTCTTTGTGCTCTGACCACCTATAATCTTAAAAGTAACAAAATATTAAATTTCTGTCCAGAAGTTTGAGTGTTTTGCATTTCGACCAATATGTTTATTTTTGGCAGTCAACTTTTTCAGATATGAAGTTTTAAACTACAAAATAGAAGGAAAAGTATAATATAAATTGTAACTGCTTTACCTAATTCTTTGTTTGGCAGATCCCATTGAAGAAGAAGATGTGGATCTGCTGTTTGCCTCTGTGCAGGAAATACTGAAAGCAGCAGTTATGGCTGACGCAGATATTCTTTCAGAGACTTTTCAGCTTCTGATAAACTCTGCCAAGGACTTCAGTAAGAGACTGTGGGGCTTAGTGCCCGTCGGCTTGTATCTTCCAGCTCCTCCGTTATATTGTCCTCAGCCAGCTGTTCTTAGTGAAGTAAGCTTAACCTTTTAATTTAACATTTATTTTGTCCACTTTTTAAAATAATCAACCTGATAATAATCATCAAGTTAAAAATGCAAGCTCTGAAGCCCACTTCTGGATTCCAGCTTTGCTGTTTATTAACTGAATAGTTTTCTTGGGCGATGTATGCAACTGATGTTTAAGTTTCCTTATCTGTAAAATGAAGAAGGTGATAGTACCTCTAATAATGTTGTTGTGAGTATTACACGAGACATCCTGACACATAGTAAACATTCTGTAAATGTTAAAATGATTTTGATGTGGTGTTAAGGGGATCATTTTGCTTATTCAAAAAAAAAATTAATAGATATTTCTCTGTATCCAGATATTAGTTTAAAAATAAACATTTGTTTACCAGAGAAAAATAATGAGTGTCAGAATTTAGAAGCCATTCATCTCATTGTCTTTGCCTCTTTTGAAAGACTTAGTTTGATTTTCTTTGATTGGAAAGATCATTGTTTTCTTCTGTACTTTTCAATTGATAGTTCAGTCTTAAAAATCACAATTACTGTATTCCTCTCAGGACCTTTTCCTTTGCTCTTTTTGAAAATAGTAACATTACTATTAGCTGGTTTTAAGGTTTACAGTGTTAATGTGAACTGTTTACATTTGAATTGTTTTAATATTTGATTAACAGTTTAAATCGATTCTGGTATTGTTTCTTACTGTTTCAGAATTGGCAGCTTCTGTCTATATCTATTAAATCTGTCTTCTGTCTTTTTTTTTTCAGTTATTTGTTGTATTCTTATTTGTTACGTTTTGAGTTATGTTTCAATACGTTAAAATATTTTATTTGTTGATATTTCACATGTGATATATTGCACATGGAAAGAATAAGTAGTCCATGGTATTTCTCAGTAATTCCTCTTTCCTCTCATGTCTGAGTCTTTAGTATATTGGTTTAGGGATTAGAAATAGCATTTAATATATTTCTGGATATGCTGTGCTGATACTTGTTTGAGTACTAGCAATCCTTAGTAGTACTTCGTTTTATTATTTTTTATTAAAATAAGCCAGAATGGTAGGATTTCTCTTAAATGTCACTCTGTACCAATTAGAACCCCTGGGGTTGAAAGTAACAGAAAACTTGGTAAGTATTGACTGGCATAATTGAGAAGCCCAGTTATGTTTCCAAAGACTTGGGCTCTTTCTCCCTAGTTTGTTTTCTATCAGCTTCAGTTTAAGGCTGGCTCCCTTTGTGGGAGCCGGATGACTACCAGCAGCTTCTCAGGATACCTTGTCCATGCCCATAGGGAGTGGGAAGAGGAGAGAGAAAAGCAGTATAAGTATTTCTCTCCCAGCATCCAAACAGGAGTACTGAGAGTTACTCTTGCGAGACCCATCAAGGTCACTGGCCAGTCCTGGAATCACACACCTTGGCTAGGGCTAAATGCGCAGTGTTGCTTGGCAATTGATTAGGGCCTTCCCTGGCAGCTGGGGACATAGGAACAGCTCTCCCTGAATCACTTAGCTGTGTAAAAAAGGGGCAGATGCCTCCCCCCCACCAAAATAACTGAGTATTTTTAAGAAATGCCAGTGGTAGAAAAATGTTAGGGAAGCGAATGTTCATAATATTTGCATTATCTCATTTCTGGAAAATTAATCTGTAATCATGTGTTGAATCAACAAACATTTATTGGATCCCACCACATGTTGGATTTTGTGCAGTAGATGACAAGGCCTTTGCTCTTGACCAGTCTCAACAGTGTGGGAAACAGATACATAAATTAGCAAGAATAAATCAGTAAAAGCTACAATGAAAATCTGAGCAAATTGCCATAATACCGCAGAATGGAAGAGTTTCACAGAAGAGGTGACACTGAAATATAATTGGATTTTTCTAGGCAGAGGAAGGGAAGAGGCATTCTTTTTGAAAGTAAAGATCTCTGTAATGTTCCCCCAGTAAAGTCAGGGATGGTGGGCTTTAACTATTATAACTGAAGACTTGGGATTAGAATTGATTTATCCCTTTACACTGAGGTGAGACAGGTGTTTCCTTGACCCTGGAAATAGCTGTAGTTAATCTCTGAGGCCATGCCTCAAAACTTTCTTTGTGAATCTCCAGGAATAGTCTAGTTTAAGAAGCACTATCTTTATTTTTACTGTAACATTTTAAGTTTCCGTTTTCCTGGCTACTGATTTTTTTTCTTTCTTTCTTTTTTTTTTTTTTTTTTAGGAAGATGGTGATGATCTTCTTTTAAAAGCTGAAAAAGATAATCGCCAAAAGGTGTCTGGAATCCTTCAGCGTATTCTCTTGCTTTTCCGGGCAGCTCGGTGTTCTTTTCCTGTAGCACAGTGGTACATCTTGCAGTTGAGATGGGCAAGAAAAGTCATGCAAAAGGTGTGGAAATGTCTTAGTCACTTGTGTGCTATGGCAATAGGAAAGAACCTTCTGTATTCTGTTATGAGTTAATCACTATAGGGATGTTGCCTATAGCTTAAATTATACATGATGGCCTATCTCTGGTAATCTTGCTTCCCAGGTCATGAGCATTAAGCTAAAATACCTTTGTTTAGTTCGTGGGAAACATCCTGACCAGGCCTACCTGTGAATGACCACAGGAAGGGAGAAATTAACACATGGTTTCCAGAGGCTGATGGGAACAGGAAGTGTTTGATCTTATTCCCTTCCCTTTTAGTAGAAAAGGAGCCTGGATTCTAATTCAGGCAAGATGGTTCTTTGAGGCACAAGCCTACCATCTTCTCAGTTTGCTGGCTTTCTAAATAAAGTCGTTATTCCTTGCCGCAACAACTCATCTGTCAATTTTTGGCCTGTTGTGAGGCAAGCAGTACAAGCTTAGACTCCGTAACACTGTGGTAAACAATTTAAAGGGCTTCCCAGGTGATGCTAGTGGTAAAGAACCCACCTGCCAGTGCAGGAGACTTTAGAGACTCAGGTTCGATCCCTGTGTTGGGAAGATCCCCCTGGAGGAGGGCATGGCAACCGCCTCTAGTATTCTTCTGTGGAGAATCCCAAGAGGAGCTTGGCAGGCTACAGTCCATAGGGCCACACAGAGTCAGACACAACTGAAGTGACTTGACATGAACAATTTAAATATGTTATTTAATATATATATTAATATATATATATTATATATATATAAATATATAAATACTTATTAGTATTTATAATTGTGATATTTTTCCAAGGAGTCCTGCCCCATAAATCCATAAATTTCAGACTTGCTTACAGTATGAAATCTGGACAGACCAAGTTTCTGCTGAAAGATAAGGACTCTGAACTGGAGCTCTGTGTTAGCTCCTCCCTGTCTGACGATAGGAAGTATAATCTAGTCGGTTAGTCCCAGGAAATTTCAGTTACTTTTTTTTTTTCCCCAACTACTTTTCTCCCCCACAATCATTAAAGATTTAAATTCAGTTCAGGGTTTATCCCACTTCTTCCCAAGATGTTCTCTCTGTTCTCTGGGGGCCTCTGTGGGGTCAAACCATGGAGAGTTAGTTCTCGGCTAAGTGTTTCTTTGCAGTAGGCTCCACCAGTCAGTCTCTCCCTTCCTGTCTTCTGAGGTGTGCAGTTCACTTTGATTCAGGGGCTGTTGTCCTCTTCTACACTGACTTCAGCTGAGATGTAGCTGCCTTCTTATCTGATGTGCAGCCAGATGGGACATCTACTTCTGTGTTCCTTATCCAGATCCAGTTCTTTTGTAGGCCAGTCATCTGTCTCTATAAAATGTAGAAATAAATATTATTAGCCCCAAATATCTTAAATTTTGCTGTTGGTTAAATTACTAAATGTGCCAAGAGTTTATGGCTTATTTTCTAGTAGAAACCCTAAGAGACCCTGAGAAGTTTATCAAGTTTTTTAAAGTTATCCTGTTTTTAGAGAGAAATACTTGTGAAAGTTGCTTATAGCCACCATAAAAATATAAAACTATATTCATTTATAACTTGTTATCCCAAAGTTTTAAGTTTTTAAGTATGTTTACTAAGAAAGGCAAAGCGTTTAATGAAAGATTGTTTTTGATAGTTTTAAGATCTGTTGAGCCTGAGTGTTTGTTATAGGAAACTGTATTTTTTATAGCAAACTTAAGTTGCTTACTGTAGAAAACTGTTTAAAGTTCTAAGTTATGTTTGGTCTCACAAACTTCTGAGAATAATCTCACTTAACCTAGTTTTAATGAACTTAACTAGCAGATAAAGACTATAGATTCTCTTAAAATTAGCCACTCTGCTGAAGATATTCTTCCTTGTGAAGATCTTTACAAGTAATAAGCTAACTGTATAAGGTTAAAGCATAGTACAAGTAGTAGGCAGAATTCTAAAGATAGCTGCAAGATTCCTGTCTTCTGGCTATTCAAACATAAATCTAGATACTGATTTAATTTGGCTTGAGGGATTTTTTCAGATGGTATTAATAAGCTGATTTTAAAATAGAGACATTATCCTGGTTTATCTTGGTGGACCCAGTATAATCAGATAACCTCTTAGAAGCAAAAAAGAGAGGCGGAGGAGTCAGTCAGTGAAATGTGGAAAAGGAAGACGGGAGAAAAGCTGCACAAGGGAAGATTAGAAGAGTGACAAGGACTCATTTCAGCCTTGCTGGCTTTGAAGAGGGCCAATATCCAAGGAATAAACGCAGCTTTTGGAAACTTCTCATAGTCTCCCTGCCTGTAGCCAGCAAGTAAATGGGGACCTGAGTCCTGCAACCACATAGAACAGAATTCTGCAAACAACCTCAAAGAGCCTAGAAATAAAGTTGGCTCAGATGGTAAAGTGTCTGCCTGCAGTGCAGGAGACCTGGGTTCGATCCCTGGGTTGGGAAGATCCCCTGGAGAAGGAAATGGCAACCCACTCCAGTATTCTTGCCTGGAAAATTCCATGGACTGAGAGGCTTCTCAGAGCCTGGTAGGCTACAGTCCATGGGGTTGCAAAGAGTCGGACACGACTGAGCGACTTCACTTTCACTTAGAACATCTGACTAGAGATCTCTTCAAGACAATTGGAGATACCAAGGGAACATTTCTTGCAAGGGTGGGCACAGTGAAGGACAGAAGCGACAAGGACGTAACAGAAGCAGAAGAGATTAAGAAAAGGTCGCAAGAATACACAGAAGAACTGTACAATAAAGGTCTTAATGAACTGATAACCACGATGGTGTGGTCATTCACTTAGAGCCAGTGAATGTGTGAAGTGTGAAGTCAAGTGGGCCTTAGGAAGCATTATTATGAACAAAGCTAGTGGAGGTAATGGAATTCCAGCTGAGTTATTTCAAATCCTAAAAGAGGATGCTGTTAAAGTACCACACTCAATATATCAGCAAATTTGGAAAACTCAGCAGTGACCTCAGGAGAAGGTCAGTTTTCATTCCATTCCCAAAGAAGGGCAATACTGAAGAATGTTCAAACTATTGTACAGTTGTACTCATCTCACATGCTAGCAAAGTAACACTCAAAATCCTCCAAGCTAGGCTTCAATAGTACGTGAACTGAGAACTTCCACATGTTCAAGCTGAAATTAGAAAAGGCAGAGGAACCAGAGATCAAATTGCCAGCATTCATTGGATCATACAAAAGGCAAGGGAATTCGAGAAAAATATTTAGTTCTGTCTTGTTGGCTACGCAAAAGCCTTTGACTATGTGGGTCACAGTAAACTGTGGAAAACTTAGAGATGGGAATACCAGACCACCCTGCCTGTCTTCTGAAAAATCTGTATACAGATCAAGAAGCAACAGAACCAGACATTAAACAACGGTTTAAAATTGGGAAAGGAGTACGTCAAGGCTGTATATTGTCTCCCTGCTTATTTAACTTATATGCAGAGTACATCATGCAAAATGCCAGGCTGGATGAATCACAAGCTAGAATAAAGATTGCCAGGAGAAATATCAGTGGTATGAGATGATACCACTCTAATATAGAAAGCAAAGAGCCTCGATGAAGGTGAAAGAGGAGAGTGAAGTAGCTGGCTTAAAACTCAACATTCAAAAAACTAAGATCATGGTATCCAGTCCCAGCATTTCATGGCAAATAGAAGGGGAAAAAGTGAAAACAGTGACAGATTTTATTTTGGGGAGCTCCTAAAGCACTGTGAATGGTGACTGTAGCCATGAAATTAAAAGATGCTTGCTCTTTGGAGTATTGAAAAGCAGAGACATCTCTTTGCCAACAATGCTCCATACAGTCAAAGTTTTTCCCAGAGTTTTTCCCATACTAATGTCTGTATGGATATGAGAGTCGGACCAAAAAGAAGGCTGAATGCTGAAAAATTGATGCTTTCGAATTGTGGTGCCAGAGAAGACTCTTGAGAGTCCCTTGGACAGCAAGGAGATCAAACCAGTCAATCCTAGAGGAAATAAACTCTGAATATTCATTGGAAGGACTGATGCTGAAGTTGAAGCTCTAGTACATTGGCCACCTGACGTGAAGAGCCAAATCATTGGAAAAGACCCTGATGCTGGGAAAGGTTGAGGGCAGGAAGAGAAGAGGGTGACAGAGGATGCAGTGTTTGGATGGTATTACTGACTCAGTGGACATGAGTTTGAGCAAACCCTGGGATGTAGTGGAGGACAGGGAAGCCTGGTGTGCTGCAGTCCATGGGGTTGCAAAGAGCCAGACATGACTTAGCGATGAAACAAGCACAACATAACCTCTGAGAAGGGAGGCAGTCCTGCTGTTACTTTGGCCTTGTGAGACTCAGCAGAGACCCTGTGGAGCTCTTCCTAGACTTCTGATCCACCAAAACAGTGAGATAGTAAATTGGTGTTGGTTTCAGCCACAAAATTTCTGATAATTTGTTAGGGCCATAATAGAAAACTAATATAGTCCAAAGTCTTTATTTTAGCTGATTTTACCAATTTAAAATTGATATGCAATTTGTATTCCATAAAGTTAACCTTTTAAACATGTACACTCCCTTGGTTTTTAGTATATTCACAGAGTTGTGCAACCATCACCACTGTTTAATTCCAGAATATTTTCATCACCTCAAAAAAGAAACACATTAGTACGAATTTCCCACTTCCTTTTCTTCCCCCAAGCAACCGTTAATCTGTTGTCTCTATGAATTGGCCTATTGTGATATTTTATATATATAAAATCATACAATACATGTCCTTTTGTGACTGGCTTCTTTCACGTAGCTTAATGGTTTTAAGATTCATCAATATTGTAGTGTCAATTAGTACTTTATTCCTTTTTGTGGCTGAGTAACATTCCATTGTATGGATATATAACATTTTGTTTTATCGGTTCATCCATTGATGGATACTTGGATTGCTTCCACTTTGGCTATTATGAATAATGCTGCTATGAACATTTATGTGTAAGTTTTGGTATAGACAGGTTTTTCATCCATGGATCAAAGTTTACCCATAATTTGAAGGATATAGGTAGCCAGAAGGTACAGTTGAAATGTAGAGAAATCTGGAATTGCACACACTGTTGCTGCTGTGCTGTGCTCGGATGTGTCTGACTCTGCGATCTCAAGGACTGTAGCCCACCAGCCTCCTCCGCGCATGGAATTTTCCAGGCAAGAATACTGGAATGGGTTGCCATTTCCTACTCCAGGAGATCTCCCCAACCCAGGGCTCAAACCTGCATCTCTCGCATCTCCTGTGTTGTTAGGCAGTTTCTATACTACTGACCTACCTGGAAAGATGGAATTGTATACGCTGCTCCAAGTCTTTTCTCACTGCAGAAGAATGTGTCCTGGCCTTTGTTTAACACCATGAACAAAAGGGAGCTATTTCAGTTATTTAACATCTCCTTTTTATATCTTTTTAATTATATAGCTTGTCTTTTTCATGGGGTCATAATCCATAAATCTATATATTCTAAATTTATTTCTAATAACCAGCCTAGACAGACTCTCTACCTCTGGTAAATACCGTTAATTTGTTTGACAAGAAGACATGCTTAGCATGCTTACAAGGGGACTTGACTAGATCATGTCTTTCTGCAAGTGAACAGTAGAGGGAGAAAATAGATTACAAGCCTGCTGCTAACTCTTTTCTTCCCAGATTTATGTGTCTTAGATCCTTTTTGTTTTATTCTGTCAGTTTCCTTTGGCTTTTTTTTTTTTTTTTTCCCCTAGATTTGTTAGACTCGGGAATTGTTTCTGAACCATATGTTGGATTTGTCTGTTATCTTTTCATTTAGCATCATTTAACATGTTCCTCTTTCCTTTTATTTCTTACAAGCCAGTAATTAATCTCTCCTCATCAGGGTAGCCAGTTTTGATTAGACTCAGGTTCACATCTTCTTAGAATTCAGTCCTTCGCTAGTGGTGCTGTGTGCTGCCCTGTTGCAGCGTATCGTGTGGCACCTGTGTCTTTTTTCTTTCACTTATCAGGACAGCGAGATGAATCGGTGAGTCTGGCTCATGTTCCATGCACTGTCCATCAACATTTTACCTAATTTGGCATCTACTGATCCTTTCTAGAGTTATTATTTTATCAGGAGTTGCCATATGATGACTCTAATTGTCACTTTTTTTTTTAGTTATATACATACATAACTTTTTTTTAAAGTTATGTATGTAAATATCCTTTTTTTCCACACATAGATACTTAATTTTCTTTATTATTTCTTTGGGGAAAGCCAGGATAAATAGCATTAAGTTATAAAACTTTTTAGGTAAAAACTGAATGACAAGAGAGATTAATTTGGTTAGAACTTTTTTTTCTTTTAAGATTTAGCCAATGAATTTGTTGAGTTTGTCCACTAAGTTTGTGTAAGTATGAGTGATTTCCGTGTCATTTTCTTACATAGTATAGGAACAATGCTGTGTTTTCCATTCTTTATGGTTTATCTTTCATGCCTTGTTTGTTGTTATATAATTTCCTTAGAAACTGACTTATATGACTGGTAATTAACATATTCTGTCTTTCTTTACAGATTCGCATGAAAGGGTCCCTTCCTTCATTGAGTCCTTTCCCTGAGTCGTTACTTAATTACTGTAAAGGAGGTGTAGCATTCTTTCGACCTGGAGCAGCTGGAGACCGGAAGCTTGATGAAGCATCCATTAAAGCAATAGGTTTGTCCAGAATGAACTGCTTGCTTGGAAATTAGGCCTAAATATTAATAATGATATATTTTGCATTTGATTTTGGGACGGTTCCATGTAGTGGAATACTATACTGATAAAGAAAAGAGTGTGTGTGTATGTTGCCACCATGGAAATATATCCAAGATACATTATTTTGGGTGGTGGGGGGGAAGAGGGATAGTTGCAAAACTGTATAGATAGTATAATTTTATATATTTTTGTGTACTTGTATTACTTTTGATAAAAAATTGTTTTGTATTGGAAATTATATTTCTAGTACTGAAAAATTTTAAACTTAAATGCCTATCAATAAATGATTTTTCAAATAAATTAACAATACAATATTAAGTAGAGCTATATGTATTGACTTTGAAAAATATCCACAACATACTATAAGTTTAAAGCAAGTAAACTACTAGTAAATAGAGTAGTTTTTATACTGTATAGTGTTTTTAATATTTTCATGTAACTGACGTGTATGAAATATTCCGGAATAATATGTGTAAAAATTCTGTAAGGATCTCCACAACTTTTATACAAAGTATTGAGGATGAGCATGTTTCTTGTATAATCAACAATATAAAAACATTTATTTTGGAACAAGCCAGCAGAGGTGACGTTTTGTAATATTAATGTATATACTCATACAGCCTTCTCTCATATTTTCATTCTTGATTTAGGTTGCTTCAGAGAGCTTTGTGCTTTGTGTTGGATGCTGCATGTCCGTGATAAGTTATCCTATAGTTGCAGGCAGTATCAGAAGGCAAGAGAAAATGTGGAGGAAAAAAAGGTATTAACTGCACAAGAGTAAGAAAAATGCATAACTATTACTTGGGAAATTATTGCTTGATAGAATATTTTACTATTTGTTACTACATTCCGTTAAATCATTAAATCATTATAGTCTGTGTAAAGCAAAAAGCAAATGATCCTTTCAATATCCATATAGGACCTTGAAGCAAAGTTTGACCCCTGTCTTGTTGAGCACTGTCTCAGTGCGGTGGAATGGGCTTACAGAATGTTGCCCTTCTCTCGGTTTTCTAATATTGAAGAGCTTATTCAGGATCTGATTTTGAGCCTCATGGCAGAACTGCCACCAATCAGAAAGGTAGGTGAAAATAAATTAAATCAGAATCAGAGACTTTAAAGAATTTTAATTTTGTTTTAATTAAGAATGATGTTGCTTATAAAACACATTTTAAAATTTTTCTGAAGGTAGCAGAAATTTTTGTGAAGGCATTTCCCAATCCTGAGGACGTAAGAGTTTCTTTAAGAGAAAAATACCACTCTCTTCAGCAGAGACTCAGACACTGTGTTGTGAAAGGTAATTTTTGTCATTTCTTAGGCATCTGATAAATTGCTGAAGATTTGCATTTTGTTTTGAAAGCATTTCTTTTTTCATGCTTATGTTTTTATGTGTTTCTCTTTCGAGATGAAGAGTATGGGAAGGCAGAAGTACTTCCTTATTACACTATCACCAATTCTGTTGTTTTGGAATCATGCAAAACTGACTTCATGTCATGCCTCTCAGTTAGTAACTGTGTGACCATAGGCAAGTTGCTCAGCATCTCTGAGCCTCTTTTCCTTATTTGTAAAATGAGTATATTAATACCTGTGTTATGAATGTATATTGAAAGAGGATTAAGCAAGATAAAATATATAAAATGAGTATATAACGTTTCGTGTGTATATATATATATAAAATGCAGATATTTGATTGAAAACTAGTTTTTTCCTTTTAACAGTTATTTATGCTTCTAATTTACAGTTATTTGCATTCAAGATGACCTTTGGAAAATTTTTTATTGTAGAAAAGTGTAAACAATATCAAATTTAATGTTTTTAAATGTGCAGTCAATGGCATTAAGCACAGGCACACCTTGGAGATACTATACCTTTGGTTCCAGACCACCTTAATAAAATGAATAGTGCAGTAAAGCAAGTCACATTTATATTTTTGGTCCTAATGTGTATAAAAGTTATGTTGACAGTATACTATAGTCTATTAAGTGTGCCCTAAAAAAAGACAATATATTAATGTAAAACTTTAATTAAAAAATACCTTATTACTAAAACATGCTAACCATTATCTGAGTCATAATCATAATTGTGAATCATAATCTTTTTGCAATAATAATGTTAAAGATCACTGATCACAGATCACCATAACAAATAGCATCTTAATGAAAAAGTTTGAAGCACTGTGAGAACTAGCAAAACGTGACACAGAGACATGAAGTGAGTAAATGCTGTTGGAAAAATTCTGCCAATAGACTTGCTTGATGAAGGATTGCCCCAAACCTTCACCTACAATTTTTTTTTACAAATTAGAGTATCTGTGAAGTACAATAAATGAGCTATTTCTGTAAATTCATAATGTGTGGACATTTTTAAAGAATTCAAATTGCTCTCTGTAGAACTATAGTCATTTAAGTCTAGTAATAGCCTATGCTTGGGCATTGCATTACTATACTTAAACTCTGTTTGTGATTTATATTTTTAAGACATTTTTGAAATCTCTAAAATGTCTTGTTTATGTGTTAAAGTTTTCTGTAGGCAGTCTTGAAAAACTCCCCTTCCTGTGGTTTCTTGTTGTATGGTTTATGGCTTAGTTGCTAAGGCTAAGTCGCATCTGACTGTTGCAATTCCATAGACCGGTTCTTGTTACCTGAAGTCAAATAGGTGTTTTTGTTCTTTGGATAAAAATGTACTTATTTTCTCTTTTTTGCTGCTGTGCGGCAATGAGAAAAATGTTACTGATTCTTTTTATAATTATCTGATTTTTGAAATAAATTACTTCTAACATTTTCATTTTCCAGGGCATACTTTTTTGTGGAGTCCCATTTATTCTTCTTTAATGGACTTTTTCTAGCTTCTGAAGTTCTACCTTAAAATTATGGACCATAACTTTCTAACAAATATTGAAGAAGGCATCATCTATAAGACTGTGAAACTAAGCCCTCAGTTAGATTTCATGTTCCCAGCAGGGGACCAGAGTTGGATCCCCTTATGTCTTGAGTTGAAATATTTTAATGAACTTTAAGGCCTTTTGTTCTTTTCTTTCTAGGTCCCCAAACAGAGGAGATGATGTCTGTTATCATGCATTCTATCCATAAAGTGAGGGTGAAGGCTCTAAAACGTGTGCAGAGAAATATAGGTTCTTTTGAAATGAATTTATGGGAGCCAGTTGAAGAAGAAAAGCCAGCTGAGGTTGCAGGTTCTGACAGGTTTTCCTTGGGAACGAGTCTGAGCAAGAGCACACTCACAGAACTGGGCAGTTCTCTGGCCCACAGTGATGCAGATACGGCCGATACCCTCTCAGAAACTTTGTCAGCTGAAGAAAAAAGCAGGAGACATTTCTGTCACAGGTACAACTGAGATCTTTGAGTAGAAAGCATTCACTTCCTTTGGGAAAAAAAGTATTTTCATGCAACTGCTGACCTGACTTCTACTCCCAGCAACCTCACTGACTATATTATTAACAATGAAGGAGAAGTGCTGTACTCACAGGAATGTCAGAAGTGTAAAATGAGACCTTACATTTGAAAATCCACTTAAAGTATTACTGAGATACTAAATTATTTTGCCATCTGAAGGTATAAAATAAAATGAGTAGATGAAATTCTAGAGTTTACTGGAGGACTTTTCGTTCTTTTAGTAATCTTAGACCTAAATAGTTTAGAGTTATTTGGTTAGCTATATTGTTTTTAGGGGCTTCCCTGGTGGCTCACTCAGTAAAGGATCCGCCTGCAATGCAGGAGTCTTGGGTTTGATTCCTGGGTTGGGAAGATCCCCTGGAGAAGGAAATGGCAACCCACTCCATTGTTCTTAGGGTTTTCATGGCAAGAATTTGAACATCCTTTTTTTTTTTTTTTTTAACACATTCGTCTTTGAAGCTTGTCTATAAATTGTCAAGAAATTCTTGCTTATCATTTTAACCTCTTTTACTTTGATTTAAACAGATTTTTTTCCTTTATAATTCCAGTATCTACAATGCAATTTATCCATCTCATGACTGAAGGGCTATATAGTCAATCTTATCTTGTTTAGGTGAAATAGTGTCTACTTCAAACATCTGCTTAGATGGTAGCTAGCAGTAACACAAATGGTGTGCTTGCTCCACCAGACAGCTGCAGTGTTAGCACAGGAACACTCGGAGGCTGCTTGCTATGCAGTCTTAATAGGAAGAGGTGTGGTGGCTTCAGCCCAGGTGCCTAACTGGAACCTTTATTTATTTTATTGAGGGAACTAGGGATCTGTGTTCTCCCCTAAGAACCATGTGGAAAAGAAACAGATTTAAGAGTAACTATGAAAAAAAAAAAGAGTAATTATGGTTAGGTCCCTGCCCAACAGGTTTCATAGCAGCAGAAAGTGTTTAGAAAAAATACCTGGCTTTTGTGTGCCAAAGAATCCTGAGAGCAGTCCTGCTCCTTGCTCATCACACAGGGAAGCTGAAAGGGACAGATGCAAGAGAGAAACTGGAAACCATAAAGATGTGTATTGGTGGCTTGTGATTGTTATTGATTTTGTATTCCTAAATTCTGACCTCTTAGAGGACCTTTTTTTTTTTTTTTTTTTTCCCAGAAAAAGTCTTTTTTTTATAGTGAAATTTCTTTGAACACATTTTAGTCTTTTTTAATATCAGATTTCTCTTTTGATATTACTGTTATATTTTTTGGACTCTGAATGCTCAGTTCTAACAAGTGTTTAGAGATCATTTAGTCCAGCTCCCTCATTTGCAAGACAGGTAGTCAAGGCATTAAAAAATGATAGGTATGACTTAAACAGTGGAGAGAGTCTTTATTGTCAATCAGTTTTAGTGATTAAATGATCTTTAATTTGTCTTTTCAAACTTAATTTTGCTACAGAAGTGCCCCAAATCACATGGAATTAACATTGACTGGTAAGCCCAAAGGTAAAAAGAAAATATATAATCAAAAGGAAAACCCTAAAAGAAAAGAAGATTGTGAAAATGCACTTCCTGTAATAGGTGTTTGGGAATTTGAACGTGATGATGACGAATATATTAAATTCCTTGAACTCTTCTTGAGTTATGTTCTTGAAAGAGACCTACTTGGTTCCAAGGATGCTGGCATTCCATTTCTAACTAGTTTTTCTGGACATCTTAGAGAACGTGAACTTAATTCTTTACTTTTTGATGTACATACAACATTAAAACGACGTCACAGCAGAACCAAAAGCCAGAATGTGTTCAGAGCCGGCTCCTGCTTTGTTGTTGCTCCTGAGTCAGATGAGTGTGAAAAATCAGAAAACCAGTCACTTTCAGCTTCCGTACTAGCTAATCAAGGGATCAGGCATTTTTCCGATAACCCTCTGAATGAAGTCAATAAAAATGAAGGGAAGAGTGGGTTGTTCGGTTTAAAACAGAAGTCAGTTTATAGAATACTAGATGACAATGCAGAGAAAACTTTAATACAGAGACTGTCAAACCATAGTGTGTGCATTCCCCAATCCACTGAAACTAGAAGATGTGCTTTCAAAGCAATTCAGTGCAGTGATATTAACCCACAAGAAGATCTTCCTGTAGCACTAAATAACACGTGTGGCAGTACAAGAAGGCTTCTGGAATGGATGATAAGATGGTCTGATAAAAGGCTGCTCTGCGACTCTGGACTCACCGGGCCGTCCTGTGAGTACAGTCCTGTCATTCGTGTAAAGACCTCGACAGCCGCCGTTCTTACGTCACTGTGGCTTTTGGAACAACCCTATTTTGCTACATATGAGGCAAAAAATGCCATCATGAAGGTAAATGCTTGAATTGCTTATGATTAGATACAAATTAGAATTCTTATTTTAGATTGAAACTGTATTTGTACTTCCCTACCTAATAAAGAATCAATAAGCAACAGAATTGATGATAATGCTAATTATAATCTTTATCACCTAATTTTTTAAAGTAGTTCCTTTAATTCTTCGGAGAAGGCAATGGCACCCCAGCCCAGTATTCTTGCCTGGAGAATCCCAGGGACGGAGGAGCCTGGTGGGCTGCCGCCTATGGGGTCGCACAGAGTCGGACACCACTGAAATGACTTAGCAGTAGCAGTAGCAGTTTAATTCTTAGAAATGATTTATTAAGGTTAAAGTATTTTCAGAGAGGCTGTGAGATTTTGAGGTTCCATGTGTGTTTATAAAAAAGAAAAAGAAGGAGTTTTGTGGTGGACTAGTGGTTAGAATTTGGCACTGTCCATGGCATGACCCCACTTCAGTCCCTGTTCAGGGAACTGAGATTCTGCAAGCTATATGGCATGGCCAAAATAAAAAGAGAGATAATTTTAAGTGATATTACAAGTGGTTATTACATTTATATTATTACTAAATGTCTTTATAATAGTAAAGAAAGTGAAATGAAAGCAACTTTACATTTTTATTTCTGTTGTTCTATGACCTGAAAACATTGGTGATTTACCTTTCAAGTTTGTAAGGCTGATCTCTTTTGAATACTCAAGGTAGTCAAGCTTGTTTTTTCTAGGTGGAATAATGAGTTAGCCATTGCTTTAGCATCAGAACTGAGTATGAGAAATGCAATGAATACTCGATAAATGAGTAAGAGACTTACTCAGAAGTTCTGTAGAAAGTATTAATAATCTAAAAATATAATGAAAAGTAAGGGATTCAGTAATGAATATTAAGTACTATAAATGGTTTGTTCTAGGTGCTAGAGAATAATTCCCCTGGGCCTCAGAATGGACCCAGTATAGAGAGTGATTGTAAAACAGATGCTGGCTGTTCTGTTGCAGTATCCACTCAAGGTGGGACTGAGGAAATAAATGACCAAAATGAATCCTGTCAAAGTATCTGGAAGTAAGTTGCTGATTATAGGTACCTTGTTTGATGATGTTTGGTCTTGAAGGAGAATTGAACCCTTGAAAGTTACGGAAACAAGCATTTCTTTGAACTAGAGAAGCAGCAAGGAGTGCTTTCTGAAATATTTTAATAATACGTTACAAATTTTGTTTCTTTCCATGTTTAGCATATATCTTCTGAGACAGGAGCAAATTCATCCCAAGAGATTCCTTTATTATGTTCATTGACTTCCTGTGTTTTTATTTAATATGTAGCACTATGAGGAATATATCCTTGAATACTAAAGCTGAATGAAGGCTTGGTAGCAGGAAGATTCCTTTATGAGAATGGGAAATTTAGATAAGCTGAAATTATTCTAATCTGAGTAAATAAAAATGGGATATTCAGTTATTCATTGAACCTTTTTAAATTCACTTTTTATTCTTCATTTTAACCTTTTATTGATATTCTGCTATGTGCCATATGTGGTTAAAACAAAGACCTCATAAGTATGAAAGCTTAGTTTGTTTTTCAATTAACTGAATCCATTGAAAGCAAACTCTTTGTTCCCAAGTATGAGTTACGATTTTAGCTGCTTCATTTTTGTCAATAGAATGCCAACAGATGTAAAAAATCCTGAAATAAAAGGAACCAAAGATGAGATTATTTCTGTCACTGATGACACTGAAAAAGAATTTGTAGATATCGATGAGGCTCTTTTAGAAGTAGAAGCATTTACACAGGAGGAAATGGATGTATACCCATCAGACCATGAAGGTCAGTTTATTTAGCTAATCTTTTTGTTTGACCTTACTGATTTGATAGGGTGAATGATTATGAGATAACTTAATCTTATATCTAAATTGGCATGTTTATAAAATAGCCTAAATCCAGTTGTTTAAAGAGAATTTAATATTTTTGAAATGTTAAGCATATTAACTCGTAACCTGAGTTTGGAGTCTTTTGCCTTGCTGTGTTAATTATTTTGAGTCTCTTCATTTCTGTGAACCAATTCTGTGAACCTTTCCTTGGCAGGCTTCTTTAAAACAGCAACTCTCAGAGCTTTATATGGAATTATACACACTGATATAAGCCCTTTCAAGGTGTGTCTGGACTCACTTGGTGAAGAGGGTTTGTCTCTAGGTGTTAAAAAATATTTTTGTAAGGAGGATAGGAAATGTTTCTGCCATCATGTTTCCTGTAATATTCCTGAACCTTCTGAACAGTAAATTGATTAACTTTCAAAAGGTCCATGTTTTCTTTCCTCTTGTTTCCCCATAGAGGATGCCAAAATGTTTGCCAAAGAACCTGTTGAAAGTCCCAATATTGCCATTTACATGCAGATGCAGACCTTACCACAGCATTTAGAAAAGGTAAGTGTGTAAATATGGATTGTTGTTGTTGTTTTTTAGTTGCTCAGTTGTGTCTGACTCTTTTGTGACCCTGTGGACTGCAGCCCACCAGGCTCAACCATCCATGGAATTTCCCAGGCAAGAATACTGGAATGGGTTGCCATTTCCTTCTCCAGGGGATCTTCCCAACCCAGGGATTGAACCCATGTCTCCTGTGTTGGCAGACAGATTCTTTACCACTGAGTTACTGGGAAGTCTTTGTAAATATAAAGTTACTCAAATCATACTATGGTAACACTATAGTGTTTTATTCAGTATACCCAACCAAGGCTATTGTCTCTTAAAAGTATACTGTGAATCGTAAAGTATAGCCATGCAGCATTTTTCTTTCACAGAAATTGTGTTACTAGTAAGATCTAATACTTTCAGGTAATGAAGTGTTAATTTCATAAATTGCTGTAGTAAATTAATTTAGCCAAGAGTGCTGCAGGTGTTCCTTATTCAGAATGTATAAGTTCATCAGTAGTGTGCAGCTTTTGCGCATACATGCACTTTTATGTATTATTTGTTTTCTCAAAACACTATACACTAGATTTCCAGGTAAGACACAGACATTTCTAATTATTGAAACAATTCCTTTAAGAGGGATTAGTGTTTTTTTTTTTCTCATTTTCTAGTTGTTTTCACAGTGTACAGTTGGCCCTTAAACAACATGGCATTTAGGGGCTTCGACCCCCCCTCCCTGCAGTCAAGAATGCACGTCCAGCCATCCCTTAGTGTTCACAGAGGATTGGTTCCTGGGCCTGGTGTGGATTCAGCCAACCCCCAGATTGTGTAGTAATGTATTTATTGGAAAAAACAAATCTGCATATCAGTGTACCTACGCAGTGCAAACCCAAGTTCAAAGTTCCGTTGTACTTAGGTAGTAATGTGTGTGTAATTTACAGATACGTCATAAATACATTGTAAATGATTTCTAGTGGCATCATTTGTCTTTGCAGTTTCATACACTCAGCAGCTTGAGGTGCTGGGCTTGAGGATCACAGGATGAAGATCTGGTCAGAGCAGGGCCGGGAGGATACTTCATTGTTTGCTTTCTCACTTGCTTTCAGACTGTTTTTGTTCAGGCGAGTGACTAATGTGAAACCCAAGATACCACAGACAACAATACCTGTTTCCCCTCTTTTCTTTTTTGGGTACTATTAATTTTAGCAGCATTCCACAGGAGAGGCTCAGTGTCCAAGGGAAGAACCACAGGAGACGTGTATGGAGGAAGAATCAACTGAACAGAAGGGGTAAGGGGGACAAGTCTGGGGGGCTTTCAGGGCTCACCTGGGATTCACGTGATGAAGAGGAGTCTTTTTCCTCATAATTGACAGTATATGTTTTACAGTGATACTGTGTTCCTGGTGAAATGGTAACTTCAGTTTAATAGCAATGGTAATGATGATTTTTAGTAAATGTTATACTTCTCAATTTTTTTTTAATACTTCTCAATTTTGATAGAGTGAGGTAAATAATGTCTAAAAGACCTTTTGTTCTCCTATCACTATCAGTCTTAAAATATAGCTAGAAATACCCAGAGTTTATTCACCTGCTAATTAAGGCCCTCCCTGTCCCTACTAGTTTCATTTTTATTGGGTAAAAGTAAAGAATCATAGTAGTCAAAACATATATGTATGATCTTTCACTATTGTGGTATGATCATTGCACACTGTCCACGGGGCTTCAGTGGACACATTCTCTGCTTGCTAGCTTATTATTGCTTCAAGGATAGCTGAAGACAAGTTTTCATATGTTGCAGTTTGGGCGTGATTTCTTAATTGTTAGGATTTTTGAAGTTTTGAATTTTTAGAATTACTTTGACTAAGGAAGGCAATTCAGTTAAATTCTCTTTCTCTTATGTACAAATTTTGTTCAGGCTGTCTGTGAATAATTAATAAAAGAATATATTTAATGTCCTGTGTCTTTACAAGTAATATAAATGTTTCTATTAATAAAAAACTAGTCATTGCAGTTTCAGATGTGATAATGGGCTCTGTAGTGTTCTGAGCGAAGTGTCTGCTTCTTCCCAGGTGAAGTTTGAGGTCCCAGCTAAATTCATTTCCACTCATTTTGGATTATATTATTTCTGTTGCCAAACAGAATATGATAGAATTTAATATGACAGAATTTAATAATGTTCAAGTCATGTATTAAAGCCATCCAGACAAATTCTTTGCTTTTATTTGAATCTCTTACTATTGCTATGGAGACAAATGTAAATAGATTGTAATTATGAGCTAAACATTACAGAGGATTAGAGGATGTTTAGACTCTTAGATGGCTGAGCCTTAGATCACCTGTATCTTAGATAATGTGAAGAGTATCTTCCTAATTGATTATTAATCTTTAATTACAGTATGATCGAAGCCTCTACAGATCTTGAACACATCATTTCTCATTCATTTTGTATAGATACAAATTCAGAAGTTTCTAGGTAAGCATTTTTGCATACTGTACCATTCTGATATAATTACAAATAGAAAAGAGAAAAAAACTTTGCCTGCTTTACCATTTTGAAACAATTACTAAACATCTTGACCAAAAACTAAGTAAAATGAAATCAACATTACGCTTTGAAAGATCAAAATAGGTATCCATTTCTGACAACTTTACGTTTCTCATTGAAAGATTTTCCTGTAACAGTTGTGTTTTAAAGATATGCAGGAACTATTTTAGAACAAGTCTCTTCCGAAAAAGAGAAGTCATGGGTATGTTATTGAAAGAGGTAGTTCTTGCTCATGTTCAGCCTTTAGCAGATTTCTCATGAAATATCAAATGCCTTTAATTCTCTCAGAGAATAGTCATCCAGTTCTATCTTTTGAATTTCTTTTCCAATGGTTGAAGTGTATAAATGGTGTTGAAATCAGAGAATGATACAGCATAAATTTGCTTTAGAAAAATTCTCCATAATTAAAATTTATCTCCTTGCTACTTACTAAAAAGCAATGGCCGATAAAGTTGTGTTAAAACAGGCAAGTAAGTTGTAATGTCTGTTCTTCATGGATCTCCCAAATAGAATTCTGTTATCGAGCACATGCTTAATAAAAAGGCTCATATTATTGCTGAAAGGGAATGAGTGTAAATCCAAATAAATCTAAACACAGTTTAATATGTTATTTTCTTTTTAGAGACAGTGATCAGTTCATTTGGACATGATAGTACCTGCTCCCTAAATTGATTTGCTTATAAAATATTGAATACCTCCTGTGTTTTAAGGAATCATCCTCAAACAATCATTTTATTAAAACAAAAACTTACTTTGACTTTTAATTTTGATTTCTAAATAAGCATTTTTTGTTAGGATTTAGTTATTAATGTAAACTCTCTGATTTGTTTGGAAATGAAATACTCACAATACTATTGGTTCACATTTATTGAAGAACAGCAGGAGTTTGCCCTACCCATGTTAGAATTAAACATATTTTTAGAAATACATTTATTTATTTTTGGCCGTGCTGGTTCTTTGTTGCTGTGCGAACTTTCCTCTAGATGCAGCAAGTGGGGACTAGTCTTTGGTTGTGACGCTCAGGCTTCTCATCGCGCTGACTTCACAGGCTCTAGGGCACACGCGCTTGGAAGCTATGGTTCCCAGGCTCTCGAGCACAGGCTCGATGGATGTGGCACACGGGCACAGTTGCTCCGTGGTATGTGGAATCTTCCTGGGTCAGGGTTCGAACCTGTGTCTCCTGCATTGGCAAGTGGATTCTTTACCACTGAGCCACCAGGGAAGCCCAGAATTAAACATATTTCTTAACCCATACTTTCCACAGTTTTCTTAAATCCACTCTGGATCTTTAAATTTAATCCAAGAAGTATATTCCTAAGCCAAATGACATCATCTGTCCAGCTAATCAGAACGATTGCACAGGTCTCAAACTCAGATGCCTACAGGGACCAGGCAAGTAAAATAAATGTGTGAGCTGTCCTGGGCATTATAACACCATAGGCCGGGTCCATGGCTGGCCAGACATCACATGTGCCTTAGTTATGGCATTCGGATGAACAGCTCTGCTGATGACAAATGTGTCTGGGGGCTGAGGGATACAGTGAGATAGGCTTTAGAAAGGTTTAAATTTCCTGAAAACTTCCAGAAAGCTTTTAAAATAGAATAAAAAAGTAGGATCAAAATACTCAGCTCATAAACACCTAATGTGTTTTTTTTTTCTTGATTAATGTGTGCTTTTTATTTATATGCTTCCACATAGTACTCCAGTCTCTGCATGTAAAGATAAATCTTCCTCAGCTCCACCTTTGGCGTCAAATGGAGTCACAGTGGCTTCACAAACACCTGGACCAACAGCTCAGCCAACCCAGAGAAATGAACCCAGGGCTCAGTTATCACAGTCTCCCGATTCTGTTAGGCAGATGCTCCAAGATGAAATGTTTAAATTAGTTCAGGTAAGCACATCTCCGTTTAACCAAGTAAGTCTGCACATGGTATATACGTCAGGTTTTAAAATACGAACAAACTTCTGGAGTCTGACGAGTTAAAATTAAATCACAGGGTTTCCCTGCTTTGGGCACTTTTCCTTTGTTATTCAGAAGTCCTAATTCTTGGGCCTAGAGTCTCCACTGTGTTCCCTACTTTTCCTGATGACTTCTTTTTTCTGAGCTCTTGGTAATCCAGAGCTGCTGACAAAAGTGAGGTGGCTGAGCAGACCAGCCAACCCCTGCTCAAAGGTATCTGGAGTTTATTTTCTGACACAGCCTGTCACGTCATATTTGGCTTGAAATTGTTACCTGCATTTAAAGTGTTGTTCACTTTGCCTTCCGTCATCTTTTTCTCATCTGGTATCCTTTTCTCTCTCTACCAAGAATTTAAAAATCATTTCCCTTTCCCTTTTCTGTTGTATTCCTTATACATTAATTCCCCTCACATTTGTTCTTTTCTTCATGTATTCTACATTCACTTTCATACCTTTCTATGTGATGTAGTGTACCATTCTATACCGGCAATTCTGGGCACTAATTTTCTCTTTGAATTTATGGGCCCTGATAACAAAGACTTTTTCAACATGCTCCACCATCCCATGGAACTTCTTGAAACTGATTTTATTCTTATTCTTCTGAATCTCTTATTTCCCTTTCCTCTTTAGTAGCATCACCTATTTTACCAGGCTAAAGTTTTAATTTTTTGTTTCTGATTTTCACATATTACTTATTTTTTATTTATTGGCCAAACTGCATGTGAAATCTTAGATCCCTGACCAGAGCTTGAACCCATGCCCCCTGCAGTGGAAGCACAGAGCCCCAGCCGCTGGACTGCCAGGAAGTCCCCTGCTTCAAGTTTTAGAGGCATTTGTCAAACTTGTTTTCTCGATTACCTAGAGTCTTTGCTGGTCACTGCCCTGCATATTTAACAAGTTCTCAAGATAATTCTGATACACACAAAAGATTAAGAGTCGCTGTCTTAGAGAGTCATCTTTCCCTCTTTCACTGTGCATGTTCAGTGTCTTCTTCATTCTTTTGCCTACGTTGTGTGTCTCTCTCTTTTTTTTTTTTGGTTTTACCAGTTTATTGCTACCAACCCGCCTCCCTCCATCCTCCTCATGTGTGAGTGCTCAGTCATGTAATCCCATGGACTACAGCCCGCCAGGCTTCTCTGTCCGTGCATTTTTCCAGGGAAGAATACTGGAGTGGATTGCCATTTCCTTCTCCATATTTGCTATTTCTGTAACTGTCACCAACCTTAGATTCTTAGAACTTCACACTTCTGTTGTCTTAAATATGCATTTCTGAGATCTTCTTCTCCAGATATTGTTCTAATACTTTTACTTTTCTGTTCTAAAAATCTTCAATGAATTTCAGGTACAGATTTATATACTGTATAATATCAATTGTGTTTTAAAATACAAAGAGTAAAAGGAGACATGCTAAAAATGTTAATACTAGTTATTTTTGGGAATGGATTATGTATCATTTTTTATTTTCTTTCTTATGCTTTTTTTGTAATAAGCATGTATTTCTTTTATAATTGAAGGGAACCTCCATTTTTTTTAATTAAATTTGTTTTTAATTGAAGGATAATTGCTTTACAATATTGTATTGGTTTCTGTCATACATCAACGTGAATCAGCCATGGATGTACCTATGTCTCCTCCCTCTTAAACCTCCCACCCCATCCCACCCCCTAGGTTGTTACAGAGCCTGGGTTTGAGTTCCCTAGTCATACAGCAAATTCCCATTGGCTATCTAGTTTACTTATGGTAATGTATATATTTCTGTGTTACTCTCTCATTCTTCCCACCCTCTCTTTCCTTCTCCAACTGCCCCATGTCTGTAAGTCTGGGGAACCTAAATTAAAAAAAAAAAAAGGCTTTCCGGGTTTCCTTCTTGGCTTATTTTATAAAGTACAGCTTTTCTCTTCCCTCTTTTCCCACCATACCCTCCCAAGTCTAGTGGTTCTGAGTGTGGGCTCTGAACCCTTAGCATCAGCATCACTTAGATATTTGACACCCAGGTTGTCAGGCCCCCATCCCAGACCGATTGGAATCAAACTCTGGGGATGGTGCTCATCAAAGAGTGCAAGTCCTCAGGTGACGCTGACGCATGCTGCAGCTGGGGAACCACTGTGCTAGCCTCTCTTCTCATTAGCTGTAAATTTCCTGCTCCATCCAAGCCAGTGTGTGTACTAGTGATCCGAAAGCTTTTCTGCACATTGAAGTCACCTCATCATCCTAAAAACTACTCGTCCTGGCTCAGATCCCCCGGATGCTGATTTTATTGGCACGGGGTGAGACCTGGCCATGGGGATTTTTTAACTGCTCCTTAAGTGATTCCGTTGTGCGAGGTTTGTCAAGCATTGTGCATACCTTTGCCTTTCACTCGAATAGCCCTTTCACAGGAATTCCTCACTCTGCACCTGTTTCCTGATCTCTACTTTTTTCATTCGTGAAAACCTGTTCACATGCCCATTTAGGAATTCTTCTTTAATTATCCTCACCCACAAAATAAATAAAAATTTTAAAAATTTAGGCAATCTAGTTATCCTCACCTGCTCCATCAGCTCACTCCTTTATGATCCCTGGGATACTTATCTAAACTGCTTCACAGATGGTCTCAAGTTGCATTATGAGTTCATAGTCCTAGTTGACTCCTCCTTGAAGACAGGAAGCTATTCTTTTTTTCCTTTTTTTTTTTTAGATCTTTCCCAGCTGTGCTTCATACTCAGCATTTATGGTTGTGACAGATACTAAGATGGAAGTATGACTATTTTGGAATACTCAGATAATTGTTGCTTCTTTGGGTCTTTTCATTAGATTTTAAGATGTTTCTATAATTTTTATTTTATTCTAGCTGCAACAGATCAACTTCATGAGCCTAATGCAAATAGTAGGATCATCCTTTGCTAACCTCCCAGATATGCATCAACTTCTACAACAGTCCCAGTCTGTGCATTTGGTGGGAAGCCAAGGATCAAACCCCATGAGAGGGAGTAATGATGTGGGAGACACCAGTAGAAATCTGAAGGAGAGATTTTTCATTAAACCACAACCCATGGGAGAGTGTGCCAGAGAGCCTGGCAAGAACAGCCCACACTGCCATAAAGAAATTGTGCAATCCAATGAAAATAGTAATGGAAACTTAGAGGTAATGCATTTTAAAATACCACTGAAGTTTTCCTCGTAGTTTCAGTGGTTGGTTATTTGAATAAATGAGTTATTTAGTAGTTATTATATTCTACCCACTCTAAAACATATTGAACAGTATTTACAAAATAAGGCATTTGTAATATATTTTAAAATTACATCATAGTTTTTCCTTTCTCTTCCAGAATGTTCCACACGGGAGTGTTCCTTTTTGTCAATCAGAAGGTCAGCCCCAGAACAGAGGACGAACTCCAGCATCTCACAGCTTACCAACCACTTCTTTGTCTCCAGTCCCTGCTGGAAACACTCACCTCCACCTTTTGTCCGCATCTTCTGCCATTCCAAAGACACCTAGACTTATCCCCACTGCAAATACTTCCAGACCTAGTGATGGTTTCCCTTTGCTTCAATTTCAGCCCAAGCCTGAATTTAAGCCCATTTCCTTCCACACAGAAAGAGTTCCTCAAGTTCCCTTCAGTCCTCTGCCACAGCCTAGAGAGGCTTGGGGATTATCTGATTTCTCACAGCCTCCTTTGCCAAAGACAGCAATGGCCACTACTTCAGTGTCCCATTTGAATCTGAGCCAGTATAATACTGAGGCCATAAAAAAAGCAGTTGAGCCGAAAAAATGGGCAGAAACAATAATTAAAGAAATCCCAAAGCACATGAACTTGAATCAGTGTGTTGGACAAGAAAACTTGACACCTCAACAGGACTCTACAACGTTTATGAAACCAGAAAAAAATTTTGATGTTAAACCAGGACTCTTTGAGATATCTTCTCAGAATTCCTCTGGACTTCCTTTATTGCACCTGCAACTTAAACCTCCTTACATGTTTTCTTCTACCTCAAGAGTATCCGTTACAGTTCCACCAATACCTGTTAGAACCATGGCAGAAGAAAGAAAATGCCCAAGATTATCACTACTTCATTCATGTATAGGCCCAGAAAATATGGTAATGATTTTTGCAGAGTGTTGCAAAAGCACATTCCTGCATTTTTCATAGCATAAATGTATACTCAATGAAAGGCTCTAACACATTTATTTTTCAAAAAATAATGCTTCTGTTATTGGAAATAATATACAGATTTGATTTAAAATAATAATTGGGTATCTTAAAGGTTTTAGGGCTTCCCAGGTGGCACTAGTGGTAAAGAACCTGCCTGCCAGTGCAGGAGACATAAGAAGCGTGGGTTTGATCCCTGGGTCGGGAAGATCCCCTGGAGAAGGAAATGGCAACCCACTCCAGTATTCTTGCCTGGAGAATTCCATGGACAGAGGAGCCTGGTGGGCTACAGTCCGTGAGATCGCAGAGTTGGACACTACTGAAGCAATTAAGCACACACAGAGGTTTTAGGTCTTTCTTGTACATCAGTACCAGAGTTTTCTAGACTCTTTCATAGATATGTCTGAGATCCTGCTCAGAGAAGAAATAAGTAAAATAATATGACCAGTATTCTTGTTTATACGTGTAGGGGAGTGTGTGTATGAGTGTGTGTTTCTGTCTAGAGTGAGAGAACATTGTTTGAGGTTCCTAGAAATTGTAATATGATTTCCTTCAAATCTATTACAGGTTAAAATTGTTAAATAGACCCAGATCTGTAAGTAGTTTTACTTATGAAAAAGTTTCTTTTTTTAAATACTTAAAACACAAAGATTAAATCTTTATAAACCCACCAAGTCATGTTTAAAGTTGTAACCTTTGATTAATGAGATTCAGACTATTCAGGTTCTACTTCTGTTAAGTCAGTATAGTTGAGTGATTCATTCTCTGGTACCCTGCTAAGATTCTAAAATGGCACTGGGAAAAGAAGTGGTCATTCCTTAGAAAAAATACTTATCATGCCTCCTTTTCTTCTGAACATACTATGAACAAAAGGAAAGAACTGAAGGAGTAGAGAAGTATATGTTTTTGGAAGGTTTTAAAGACTTTTTTAAAATTAGAATAGCATAATAAACCCCCAAGTTATACCATCACCCAGCAACAGTCGTTACCAACGTATCGCTTATTTGTTCCATCCATAATCTCCACCCTGTGCATCGTCCCAGTTTCAAAGAATTTTAAATCCAAGCTAGGCATTATATAACTTAATTTGTAATTGTAAGAAGTAAGATTCTTAATATGAAAAAGAAATTAAGAAAATGAGGACTTCTAGAAAATTTCTGAAATGATTTCTAAAATCATTTATACTTTAAGATTTGGACACTTCTCGCACTTGTTAACTCGGACATGTTCTGTCACTTGCACAGCTTAGTTTAAACAAACTTTTCTTTCAGTTTTTATTAACATGTCTAATTGACATGTTTGTAATTTTAAATTACTGTCCTTTTGTTTCTCTTCTATAGTACCAAAACCCACAACTTATTCCACTTGAAAACCTCATTGCATTTAAACAAAGGCAACAGAACTTGACACATAATTTCTTTGAACAAGGTGATCCTGGACATCTCCAGCTTCTGAAGGTCAAAATAGAATCATCTGAATTGAGACAAGGGACGGACAGTAGAAAAAGGCAAGTTTTAAATGAAGTTTTATTTGAGCATATACCTGCAAACATACCAACAAGTTTATTATTAGTGACAGTAATACAGTTAAATAGATGGAAATTATCTGGTTCAACCTCTCAGCCATATTCAGTTTCCTTGTCAAGTATCGTGCATTTGAATACATCTTGTGATGAGAAAAATTCCTATAATGTGAGAGACAAATACTAGTATTTTTTACATGCTATTAAGGAATTCTTTCCTGGCATTCAGTAGGCTGGAGGTTTCTTTTAACTTTTTCTTTAACAGGATGAGCAGTCATCTTTTGCAGCAAATATTTGGTATCATGAAATATTCTATATACTATTAAATACACTGACATAACGTTTATTGTTTTTCATCTTACCATATCTTCCAGACTCATACAGAGCACAGAGGTATGAATTGTTTCAGGGCACTAAGAAATGTGCATGTGAAAAGTAAGGCCGTGACTTTTCATGAAGAGCATATATAGTGTTTTGGATGTTCAAGACATGTATTCATGGTGGATTTTTACTTAGTCTGGAAAATATTTTTTAAAATTTCATGTTTATCAGGCTCTAAAATCTACTACCAGGGCTCTCTTTCCAGAAATGGTTCTTTCCTTCCATATTTTCTAAGTAAACCCTCTTCAAAGTAAGTTTTCCCTGTAGCTTTTTGGGCCTTCCTTCCTCCTCCCTGGGGTTCCCTCCTTGGAGCCTGAGTTTGCCTGACTTCTTTAAATAGGTCAATGCTGGTATCTAATAGGGTTTCCAGGGCCAGCTTCAAATCTGCAGAAAAGAGAATTTGAAAATTACCTGAAATGTGTAACTCTAAGCTGAGTTTCCCATGACTAACAGACAAGTCAGTTCAGTAGTAGAGGAACTAGAAATAACTTTCTTGTGTCCCTGACTTTTGCTTGTATTTATTCTAGCAGAATATCTTGCTAATTTAATTAAATGCCACTGAAAATAATCTATCGACATAATTTTCATAACTGTCTTCTTATATAGCATGATACAGATGAAAAACTGATGTTCCTAAAATAGTAAAAATAGGCTTTACACTGTGATTTTTAACAGACAAAGACGACGAGCTGAAAAAGAACTGCAAGAAGAAAGATCAGAGAAACTAAGGAGAAAACCAAGTGTGACTTTCCAACCGGAGAATATCATCATTAATGATAATGATTCAGAAGTAGTTGTGAAACCCAAGGTACAGAAAAACTACAATGCATTCTTCCCTGGTCTGCGTGTACACAGAGTTCAGAATGTCTGTGGCTTATTTAGTCGTCTGATTGCTAGAAGCTTCTGACTGTGGCTAGGAGGCTCTTAACAACATATTGACCAGAGGTGTATTAACACTTTTATGTTACCCAAACATTATTGACCAGAGATGTTTGAATATTTACTTACATAACAAGTCGCTGGCCACAGGCATTGGTTTCTGCAAGAATCCCCTGGTCAATAATGTGTTAACATCATTACAAAAGTCCTGGGTGCATCCCTCCATACAGGATAGACACAAAGTTATGAATATGAAAAGAAACTTGTTGGCAAATCAAAAACTGTAGTTTAGAGCATCTGCTTATGTGACTTTGTATTTTAAATCACTCTGACTCTTTTCTGGGACATCTTAATGCATATTGTGGGTTTATCCTGTGATAGCTTCACCCACCTCTTTTAGATGCCTTTAGGGTTTCCCCAACACAGGTTTTTTATACAGCCTCTATTTTATGTCAGATCTTTGCAAACGTTCTTTCTAAATTTGGTGACTGTTTTACCTATATATACAACAAGAGATTAAATAAAACAGAAATAGTTTTGTTTACTTGAATCTTAGCACTCTCTTTCAGTAAGTCCTCAAGAACGTGTCTGGTGGCACTTAAGTGTCGAGTCCTTTGAATAGTTTTGATACTATTTGAGAGTTAAAGCTAGTCTGCAGGAGAAAATTGCATAATTTAGTAACTGCATTAAATTGGTAATGCTCTTTTTTGTTGCTTGATCTGTGAATTTCATGAACACCTGTGGAATTACTTTGATAGAATAAATATTTCTAGAGTTATAAGATTTGAAACTAAACCCCCCACCCCAAATCAACATTCCTCATAGCTATTGAATATTTTTTTCAAAATAATATATGTCTTTGAGTTAGTCATAAATTGATCATTTGGGGTTCATTTAGGAGCAACAAGAACATGATGGTTCCCGGCCTTTGGAAGACTTTGACATTCCTTTTGGTATGTATATGCATGACTAATGTTATGTCTCCATTCAGAGGTCAAATCAGCTTTCTAAAAATGTGTTCATGAGACCAAGTTATTTTCATGTTGTCTTTGACAGGATGGTGTGTATGTCTGTCTGTGTGTGTGTGTTTTGCTGTGTTATCCATTAGCGCAGTGGTTGACAGACTGTGACCCAAAGGCCAGACCTGGACCACACCTGTTTTGTTTTTTTTTAACTTTTATTTTATATTGGACTACAGTTGATTTACAATGTTGTGTTAGTTTCAGTTGTGTGTGTGTGTGTGGTAGTCGCTCAGTCGTGTCCAACTCTTTGAGACCCCATGAACTGTGGCTCACCAGGCTCCCCTATCCATGGAATTCTCTAGGCAAAAATACTGTGGGTTGCCCAACTTGTTTTTGTAAATCAAGTTTAACTGATGCCCATTTATTTACATATTGTCTATGACAGCTTTCACATTGCAGCAGGGTTCATTTGTTGCAAAAGGGACTATATGGTTCACAAAGCCTAAAGATTTATTATCTGGCCCTTTACAGAAAGAGTTTATCAGCCCCTATAGTAGAGCAATGTAAGTAGTTAGAATCTCAAATAAGATACTGATATATGAGGCCCAAAAGGAAACTATGGGAGAAAATGCCTGGAGTCGAACTAATCATAGAATATACATATACATTAAAGGAATTAGTTCAGAGAAGAGGACTTGTTTATACATTGTAAATTCTTTTCCTTCTTGAATTGATCGATTCATTTCTTACCTTTGAATGTATGTGTTCCCCAAAGGCTTTCTCCCCAGTGTTTTTCACACATGTACACACAGATGCTCTTGTGCCTCTAGGCTTATTCACTGTCACAACTTCAGCTTTTAAATTATTTTGGTGACACTCAGATACACACCTACCCTGTGTCATCTTTCTTTGCTACTTTCTCCTTAAATTTAGCGTGTCCACAAGAATTACCTGGTGACCTCATGGTTAGGATTCTAACTTTCATTGCCATGGCCAACTTCAGTCCCTGATTGTGAACTGAGATCCTGCAAGCCACGCAAAAAGCAAAAAAGTCAGATTTTAAACTGGCATTTTCCTATTAATGATATGACCATTCATTTGATTGGTCAAGATTTTTACCTTGGAAGTCACCTCACGTCTGTTAGCCCATTCCTTCACTTGACCCTTGATCTGGTGCTCCCTCCATTCCTCGGTGCCTCGGCCCAGCATCAGGCCTCTGTGTGCCGAGCCGTCATCTCCTTACCTGCGTGGCTTGCATCTCTCAGCTTCCCAATCTGTCTGGTGTTCTTGCTCCCCATTCTCTTGTCTTAAAACCCTGTTCTCTTTCATTCTTAATAACATTCTTTCTCTTTACAAAGGTAATACTATGTATTAACTGGAGAAAATTTAGAAAATGCAAATAGTATTCTTTGGGGTTTATTTTCGAAATATCTGTACTCACATGTATCTATAAATATATATCTATATCGATCCATATGAAAGACAGTGTTAGTGTCTTAAGTCGTGTCTGATGTTTTTGCGACTCCATGGACCTAGCCCACCAGGCTCCCCTGTCCATGGGATTTCCCAAACAAGAATACTGGAGTGGATTGCCATTTCCTCCTCCAGGGGATCTTCCTGATCCAGGGATCGAATCCAGGTTTCCTGCATTGCAGACAGATTCTTTATCACTGAGCCACCAGGGAAGCCCTATATATCTTTCTATATATAAATAATACCTCTTCTGGTTGTTTATAACTTACTTGTTTTTACATACTAGTATTAAGGTATTTGGGCATCCCGGGTGGCTCAGTGGTAAAGAATCTGCCTGCCAATGCAGGTGACGCAGATATGATCCCTGGGTCGCGAAGATCCCCTGGAGATGGGAATGGTGGTCCACTCCAGTATTCTTGCCTGGGAAATGCTATGGACAGAGGAGCCTGGTGGGCTGTAGTACATGGGGTCACAAGAGTCAGACATGACTTAGTGACCAAACAAAAACAGCCTTAAGGTATATATCTTCCCATATCACTAGATATTCTTCCACAGCTTCGTGCAAAGATGGGCTCAATAAAGGACAGAAACAGTATGGACCTAACGGAAGCAGAAGATATTAAGAAGAGGTGGCAAGAATACACAGAAGAAATGTACAAAAAAAGATCTTCACGACCAAGATAATCATGATGGTAAGATCACTCACCTAGAGCCAGACATCCTGGAATGTGAAGTCAAGTGGGGCCTTAGAAAGCATCACTATGAACAAAGCTAGTGGAGGTGATGGAATTCCAATTGAGCTATTTCAAATCCTGAAAGATGATGCTGTAAAAGTGCTGCACTCAATATGCCAGCAAATTTGGAAAACTCAGCAGTGGCCACAGGACTGGAAAAGGTCAGTTTTCATTCCAATTTCAAAGAAAGGCAATGCCAAAGAATGCTCAAACTACCACAAAATTGCACTCATCTCACACGCTAGTAAAGTAATGCTCAAAATTCTCCAAGCCAGGCTTCAGCAATACATGAACCATGAACTTCCAGATGTTCAAGCTGGCTTTAGAAAAGGCAGAGGAACCAGAGATCAAATAGCCAACATCTGATGGATCATCGAAAAAGCAGGAGAGTTCCAGAAGAACATCTATTTCTACTTTATTGACTATGCCAAAGCCTTTGACTCTGTGGATCACAATAAACTGTGGAAAATTCTGAAAGAGATGGGAATACCAGACCACCTAACCTGCCTCTTGAGAAACCTATATGCAGGTCAGGAAGCAACAGTTAGAACTGGACATGGAACAACAGACTGGTTCCAAATAGGAAAAGGAGTATGTCAAGGCTGTATATTGTCACCCTGCTTATTTAACTTCTATGCAGAGTACATCATGAGAAACGCTGGGCTGGAAGAAGCACAAGCTGGAATCAAGATTGCTGGGAGAAATATCAATAACCTCAGATATGCAGATGACACCACCCTTACGGCAGAAAGTGAAGAGGAACTGAAAAGCCTGTTGATGAAAGTGAAAGAGGAGAGTGAAAAAGTTGGCTTAAAGCTCAACATTCAGAAAATGAAGATCATGGTATCTGGTCCCATCACTTCATGGCAAATAGATGGGGAAACAGTGGCAGACTTTATCTTTTTGGGCTCCAAAATCACTGCAGATGGTGACTGCAGCCATGAAATTAAAAGACATTTACTCCTTGGAAGAAAAGTTATGACCAACCTAGACAGCATATTCAAAAGCAGAGACATTACTTTGCCAACAAAGGTCCGTCTACTCAAGGCTATGGTTTTTCCTGTGGTCATGTATGGATGTGAGAGTTGGACTGTAAAGAAAGCTGAGTGCCGAAGAATTGATGCTTTTGAACTGTGGTGTTGGAGAAGACTCTTGAGAGTCCCTTGGACTGCAAGGAGATCCAACCAGTCTATTCTGAAGGAGATCAGCCCTGGGTGTTCTTTGGAAGGAATGATGCTAAAGCTGAAACTCCAGTACTTTGGCCACCTCATGCGAAGAGTTGACTCATTGGAAAAGACTCCGATGCTGGGAGGGAATGGGGGCAGGAGGAGAAGGGGACGACAGAGGATGAGATGGCTGGATGGCATCACCAACTCGATGGATGTGAGTTTGAGTGAACTCCAGGAGTTGGTGATGGACAGGGAGGCCTGGCTGCTGCGATTCATGGGATCGCAAAGAGTAGGACTGAACTGAACTGTAGTGCTTCCCTCATAGCTCAGTTGGCAAAGAATCCTCCTGCGATGCAGGAAACCCCGGTTTGATTCCTGTCAGGAAGATCTGCTGGAGAAGGGATAGGCTACCCACTCCAGTATTCTTGGGCTTCCTCTGTGGCTCAACTGATAAAGAATCTTCCTGCAATGTGGGAGACCTGGGTTGGATCCCTGGGTTGGGAGGATACCCTGGAGAAGGGAAAGGCTACCCACTCCAGTATTCTGCCTGGAGAATTCTATGGTTAAGTCCATAGGGTCGCAAAGACTGAGCAACTTTCGCTTTCACTTTCACTGTAGTACTCCAGTGAATATGTAGTGTGTTATGCCACACAGCAAGAATTCTCTGACACCAGCTGCAAGTTGTATAATTCGATTCCATTCTGAGACTACTGATAACCAAGAGTTCACATAGACCCCACAGGTCAGGGGATCAGTCCTCAAAGACTCCCTATTTTCTTTAGATGTCAGCTGCAAACAAGGTTCCCCCAACACCTACAGTTTTGTCTGATCAAATGTAAATTCAGGAATTCCCGTGGCCGTGCCACCCCCGCCCCCCAAAGGTTTACTAATTCTGTAGAACAACTCCAGAACTTGGAAAAGCGCTTTAGCTGTGGTTACAGTTTCATTATAAAGGCTACAACTCGGGAAGAGCCAAATGGGAGAGATGCCTAGGGCAAGATGTGGAGGTTTGAGGACACAGAGGTCCCACTCCTTTTCTGGTACACCACCCTTCTTACACATCCACTTACTCATCAGCCTAGAAGTCCCCTCAGCCTTGTTGTCTGAGGGTTTTTCCTGAACTCTCACTACATGGAAAGATCAGACTCCAGTTGCTCTCCCTTCCCTGGAGGTGGGTGTGGGGCAGGCTGATAGTTCTTTTCTATGGTGAGCAGCACCCTTCCTGAAACTGTCTAGGGGCCTGCAGGGTCACCTCATTAGCCCAAAGGCAGATACGATCAAAAGGGGCTCATCATGAATAACAAAACATGCTCCTCCTGCTCTGGCACTTCCAAGGGCTTAAGGATTTCCGTGCGTGGAACCAAGGACAAAGACCGAATATACATATTTTTCGTTATACTGCCATGTGCCATCATTGATACTCTTTCATTCTGCTTAGACTCCCTGGGTCATGTCCCAGGAAAATCCTCCTCTAAACCCCGACTCCCATAATAGTGTTTGGACTTTGATTCTACTTCCTGTCGATCTTTTCCTCCAGGGTAGAAATTACCTCTAGTCTGAATCATTATCCCTCCCCCACCAGCTGGTTTGTCCTCCTGTGATCTCTCTCCATTGGTGTCACTGCCAACTAAACCCCAGAACACACGCTATTCTGAATTCTGCTTCCCCCTCCTCATTTCATCCAGTCAGTAGCCAGTTCTTTCTTTCTTAGTTTTTCCCTTATTTTTTTACTTTCTTTATAATTCTTAAATTTGTCCTCTCCCTGTTATTCCTCACCATTATTGGATGTGTATTTGAACTCCTGCAGCAGCCTCATCTATCTGATTGCCTTTCTTTAATTTTATCCACTCAAATTTTTTTTCACACACTGGCTGGGGTGGTTTTTCTAGAGCACTAGTCTCACCACATGGAGAAGGAAACGGCAGCCCACTCCAGTATTCTTGCTGGAGAATCCCAGGGACAGGGGAGTCTAGTGGGCTGCTGTCTGTGGGGTCGCACAGGGTCAGACCCCACTGAAGCGTGTCAGCAGCAGCAGCAGCAGTCTCACCGTATCATTTCCCTGCCTAACAACTTCTACTGGATCTTCATCAGCCAGAATGATAGGTGTCTAGCCTGGGCATACAGAGTCTTCAACAATTTTGATTTTGATTCCGTTGAACTGTCTGTGAGGGTCAACCTAGATACCACTTCACTCAGAAAGTCCACTTTGATAACATCTTGACACTGCGTGCCTCACCTCCCTTGAAGGAGGTACTCTGTTTCTTGGCTCCTGGTGATATATTGGCTTCTCAATGCTTGTATCCAATGTTCTGTTGTTATATTTAAGAAAAGCTCCAAGATGACATTAATACTTCCGCTGGATTGCATTTCATGGCCTCTGTAAAAAAGAAAGCTAAAGAATGTCAGGATGCAAGTACAAATACAGACCCAGGTAAAATGCTATTTTACTTTAATTTTTAAAATTCATATATTTTTAACCTTTAATATATGCCTACTTTTTTTAAGGGGAATTTAAAAATATGTGATATTAGTTTCTCATCCCAGGTTCTTGTTCCTAACCCTGGTATATACTTTACAAATTTTAAACTGAATTTATGATAGCTTTGTTAAAATATAACAGATACTTGTTTAAAAATGCCATGGACTACATCATAAATCAGTAGAAATAGTATTTTTAGTTTGGGTTCTCTGTGCCATAATTGACTTTACTAGAATTTCATGCCTAAGATTGAGAGGCCTGAAGTTGTGGCTCCTGAAGTTGAGTTCGAAGAGGAGGACTAGGCTGGGTTTGGTGTGGGAAGAATATATGTAACTGTGACCAGAAATAAAATAAATGTTGGAGGAACTCATGTTTGGAATGTTGCCTGATAAGCTTCTTCATTAATGTAATGAATGAATGTATTAGGTGGCCTCCAGTATTTTTCTCCTACAAATGATGCTTCCATGGGTAACTTCTTGCATAGAACCTTTTTTCTCTCTTTTGGTCATCACTACTATTTAGCTAATAACTCTTTTACCCTTTACCAATCCAGTTGATTAAAATAAAAAGCATCTGTTATTTTAGTTTTTATTTCTTTCTGAATGAGGTTGAGTGTGTATAAGGTTGTTTTTTAATAAGATGTTTTTTGATACAAATGTTCGGTATGCATTTGAGAAACATTCTTGAATGGATCTTTGAGAAAGCCTAGAAGCACTTTGCTGCTCTGTTGTCTTCTAAAGTCAGCAGCTATTTGCTGGAAGTTTGTTATTCATCCAGGTGATCAGGCCCAGAATATAAATAGTAATAAAATTAAAATTATTAATTAAGAAATTAAATTCTTAAGCTGTCTAGTTTTCTGTGACTTTTTATGCACAATATATAAACAAATCTATGCTTGTATATTTAATTTTTTCTGTGGTTGTAAAGTCCCTTTTCTGTTTTCTCTTTTTGTCACAAATCTCCTCATTGATATCAAGAAGCTGCTTCTCAAGAAGTTGTTTCTGAATGTCATAAAAATCAACAAGTCATTTCTTCCATATCAGGTGTGATTTCTTTTTTTTTTTTCCTGAGAACATTATGACTAATTAAAGGTTATGTCTGTATGACGAGTTACCAGTTAAACCAAAAATGGATTTAATAGAGATAAAATAGTTTTTCATTTTTCTAGTTTTATGCTTGTCATGTGGTTTAAATTCAAGCCTCGGCACCAAGTTTTTGGTGCTCAGTACTGCAGTCAGTTAGATTTTGCTTGTGAAATTTGAAAGTAATGTTCTGTTAAAAATATGGCGCTAGGAAATAAGATTAGAGTCATAGGACAAAAAGCACAGTTAGACTGCTGGCCTATTGTGATAGGCTTCTTTATTGTTTTGAATAAGAAGCTAATGACTTCTATAAAATTAAGATATTAAACTTTTTAAGTGATATGATTTAGCTACGGTCTCTATATATACTAAAAACCACTGAGTTATACATTTGAGTTATACATTTTTATATATACATACATACATATACATTCATACATATACATTCATACATATATATATGGTATACATTTTTAAAGGAGGTGAATTATGTCTCAATAAAGCTGTTTAACCAAATGAACAAACAACAAGAAGCAGTGTTGAAAGTAAAAAAATTTGCTATGATTAATTTCCTAAAATCTGGTTTTATTGAAATGTTAAACAAAAATGACTTAATATATCTGAAATGGAAAAAGGAAATTATAGCATTTTCTTGGTATGACTTAGATATCTATTTCCTTATTCTTATGAATCATTCATATGAGAAAAACTGTAGTCAGTCTGCATTCAATTATGAATTAGTCTAGATTAAATATAATCTTGCCACTAGAGTAGAATAGAATTTTCTTTATTTATACAAAGAAACTTCTACTTAGATTTTCAGGAAATACTTTTAATGTTGTTTGTTGCTAACTTGTTCTTACAAAGTTAATGATGTTGATGTAGAACTATTTACAGGAATTTTTTTTTTTTTACTATTTTGATTTTTAGAACATGAAACTTTGAATGTTCCTCAACTTTTGGCTCCAGATATATGTCTAAATCTCAGACTTCCCACTGAAATATCAGAGAAACCTCTGTCACCTTCAGCATCTGATACGGTACTAAATTTGAAAGTTTTAATAATACCTTTGTGCTAAAATTTATCATAGTCATCTGCATTATTCAGTTGTATAGATGAAATAAGGCCAAAAAGTCTCACCTACGTAGATTTGTTGGAAAGGTCAAAATTTAGTTTAAGATTTAAATGTCATGCCTCCAAATATTGTAAACTAAGACTATAACATAATTCTTGCAGTTTTCCCTAAGTTAGGCTCATGTAAGCTCTTACTCGGAGAAGGCAATGGCAACCCACTCCAGTATTCTTGCCTGGCAAATCCCATGGACGGAGAAGCCTGGTGGGCTGCAGTCCATGGGGTCGCTAAGAGTCGGACACAACTGAGCGACTTCACTTACACTTTTCACTTTCATGCATTGGAGAAGGAAATGGCAACCCACTCCAGTGTTCTTGCCTGGAGAATCCCAGGGACGGAGGAGCCTGGTGGGCTGCCGTCTATGGGGTTGCACAGAGTCGGACACGACTGAAGGACTTAGCAGCAGCAGCAGCAGCAAGCTCTTACTGCCTTGAGAATTAAACCTTTTTTTGGGTAAGGGTAGGGTGGAATGGCCATGTAAATAAAAGGGATGTAACCCTCTTTGATTTTATATGTTTTGGCTCAGGTTGGACACACTTACATAAATGTGATTGACATTGAAGCTGATGATCTACAGGAATTACCTGTCAAGGAGGAGCCTTCAGATAATATCAAGCCACACAGTGATTGTCTAGAGGTCCCGTCTTCTGCAGAATTACATTACATGGCAGCTTCAGTTAGTAATGCTATTCCCCCGACTCTTGACAATCTGAAGAGTAAAGGTAATAATTTTTCCTACTTTTAAAATAAATTTAAAACATTTTTGAAAACTTCTTTAATATAGCATTATTATCCCGACTCTTGTCTCTTAGTTCTCCTCCTCCAAATCCACTATAGTTTTAGATGTTTATATTCACATTTAGAAATGTTCTGTTAATCTTTTCAGTACCTTGTTTATAAGTTTAGAATCAGTCTTTGTATGCTTTTCATATTCTTGGTAGAATCTGCCTATTCTGCTGTGGATTTATTTTTTAAACCTGCGAAAGTGTCTCCCTCCTGTCTGGGGGGAAGCAGCTGGAGAGCAGGCAGTACAGAAGTGAAGGAGCCTCGTGTCATCTCACCTCTACCATCAGACGTACGGCAGGACACAGGTGAATTTCCTACCCTGGGACTGAAATATAATCATTACTTACATTTGTTTAGTCATTCGAATTTTTATAGGGTTTTTTGTTGAATAATTTGCTCTTCACAAAATCTCTATGGAGTCGAGTAGGACAGGCATTATAAGCCTCATCTGACCATCTCTTCATTCACTGAGCACCAAGTTAGGGACAACATGTAGGGACCAAAGAAGAGAGTAACACCAGGCTCTCTGCCTGTGGGCTCACGTATGGGGGAAAGGAAAGCAGGGAAGTGAAGAGATGACTGTAGCACATGACGGCATGGTACATGCCATCGTGGTGATAAGGATGAGATTGTTGGGGAATACAGCATCTAATCCATCTCTGGGAAGGACTGAGGCTGTGTAGGGGAGAGACACCTAAATGGCATCTTAACAGTAGGACTGAGCAAGAGAAAGCTGCAGAGAATAGATCACACAGATAGAATAGATCCTATGATGACTCAGATGCTAAGTCTGAGAAAATTAAAGTTCAGTGTGCTTGGTGTTCTTCTGTTTTAAAGAAAGCTATGGTACATATACACAATGGAGTATTATTCAGCCATTAAAAAGAATACATTTGAATCAGTTCTAATGAGGTGGATGAAACTGGAGCCTATTATACAGAGTGAAGTAAGCCAGAAAGAAAAACACCAATACAGTATACTAACGCATATATATGGAATTTAGAAAGATGGTAACAATAACCCTGTGTACGAGACAGCAAAAGAGACACTGATGTATAGAACAGTCTTATGGACTCTGTGAGAGAGGGAGAGGGTGGGAAGATTTGGGAGAATGGCACTGAAACATGTAAAATATCATGTATGAAACGAGTTGCCAGTCCAGGTTCGATGCACGATACTGGATGCTTGGGGCTGGTGCACTGGGACGACCCAGAGGGATGGAATGGGGAGGGAGGAGGGAGGAGGGTTCAGGATGGGGAACACATGTATACCTGTGGCGGATTCATTTTGATATTTGGCAAAACTAATACAGTTATGTAAAGTTTAAAAATAAAATAAAAAAAAAAAAAAAAAGAAAGAAATAGCAAGAGAAGAGCTGGATAGGAAGGCCTAGGAAAAACAATGCCATTGTCTGTCATTCCGAGACATTTGAACTTTTAAGGTGAAGGCATTAGGGAAATGCTGAATGATTTCAGGTGGAAAAGGAACAATATCAGATTTATGTTTTAAAAGATCTCTCTGGGGCCTTTGTAGAATTTGGGTTAGAGAGGAGTGAAGTATTTAGAGATTGGGATTTCCCTGGTGGCTCAGACAGTAAAGCGTCTGCCTACAATGTGGGAGACCCAGCTTCAGTCCCTGGTTTGAGAAGATCTCCTGGAGAAGGAAATGGCAACCCACTCCAGTATTCTTGCCTGGAAAATCCCATAAACGGTGGAACCTGGTAGGCTACAGTCCATGGGGTCACAAAGAGTTGGATACGATTTAGCGACTTCACTTTCACTTTCTTTCATACTGTTTGGTGTCCTTGGGTTGTGAAAGCTTTGGCTAAGCTGTGGTGATAGGAAGGTGATAGGAATGAGGAGATGATTGGCAGGGGGTTCATCAGTATTTTGATGTCACATTGGAACTGAAGGAAAGAGAACCTTGAATGCATTTAAGGCAGCTGGCTTGGGAAACTGGGTGAATGATAGTGCTATTCCCTGAGCTGGGGAATCAGGAGGAAAGAGGGTAGAAGGGCAAAAGCTGTGAGTTTGGTTTGATCTGCCTTTGGGACAGCCTGAATAAGATGACATCACTTTGCCAAATAAGAGACTCCACTTTGCCAACAAAGGTCCAGATAGTCAGAGCTGTGGTTTTTCCAGTAGTCATGTATGAATGAGAGAGTTGAACCATAACGAAGGCTGAATGCTGAAGAATTGATTCTTTTGAACTGTGGTGCTGGAGAAGACTCTTGAGAGTCCCTTGGACTGCAAGGAGATCACACCAGTCAATCCCAAAGGAAATCAACCCTGAATATTCATTGGAAGGACTGATGCTGAAGCTGAAGCTTCAGTACTTTGGCCACCTGATGCAAAGAGCCGACTCATTGGAAAAGACCTTGATGCTGGGAAAGACTGAAGGCAGGAGAGGGGAACGACAGAGGATGAGATGATTAGATAGCATCACTAACTCAATGGACATGGATTTGAGCAAACTTTGGGATATAGTGGAGAACAGAGGAGCCTGGCGTGCTGCAGTCCATGGGCTCGCAAAGAGTTGGAGAAGACTTAGTGACTGAAAAACAGAGTAAGAGCAGAATAAGATGTTTAGGACACAGATAGACTAAGAACTGGAGCTCACAGAGTTGTTTGGATGTGATAGTCAGCAGTGCACCTGAGACCTCACCCAGAGAGGGTGGGTGGAGTGAGAAGAGCTGTGATCTGAGACTGGTGCCCTGGAAATACTGAAGGGTGAAAGGAGTGTGGGTTGCAGAGAAACAGTCCAAGATGATGACTAAGAAGGGAGCGTGAGATAGGAGAAGACCCAGAGGCCAGAAGGAGTGTTTGGAACAAGAATCAGCTGAGTTCAAAGGTACAGAGTCATTGACTTTGATATATATTGGTCTTTAGAGGCTTAATGTTTGCCTGAGATCCCACATAGAGGCAGTAATGGCCTACATTGGACCTAGCTTTTACTGTGTGATGTTGGTTTTCAGGTAGAGTTTTAAAAAGTCATAAAGACTTTAAAGTTGCTTTTTGATGAAATGTATTTTTGTAGCAGAAAGTACATTGGAGAAGAAAATGGCAACCCACTCCAGTATTGTTGGCTGGAGAATCCCAGGGATGGGAGCCTGATGGGCTGCCATCTATGGGGTCGCACAGAGTCGGACATGACTGACATGACTTAGCAGCAGCAGCAGAAAGTAAAAGTAACATTAACATTCAGATTTCATTGTCATGGTGCTTTGGGGTAATGGTAACACTGTTATATATCCTTGCAGGTGAAGTCGCTCAGTCCTGTCCGACTCTTTGCGACCCCATGGACTGTAGCCTACCAGGCTTCTCCGTCCATGGGATTCTCCAGGCAAGAGTACTGGAGTGGGTTACCATTTCCTTCTCCAGGGGATCTTCCCGACCCAGGGATTGAACCCAGGTCTCCCACATTGGAGGCAGACACTTTAACCTCTGAGCCACCAGGGAAGCCCAATATATCCTTATCTCACAGCAAAGACTAATCTCAGAAGTCAAGAAGCTGAGGATATTTCTAAGTATATTAAATTAAAACTGATTTGGAAGAAGGGAATGTTATGTTGACTTAAAGTGAGGTCTTCGAGAAATTAAATCGTCAGCATCTATTACAATTTCTTTCTTAACTGTGGTCAGTTCTGATATTACCTTTAATAATATTTAGATACTCCGAAGCCAGATTTTTGCTTCAAGGAACCGAGCTCAAAGTCAGATGCTACAGAAGACTATCTTCTATGGGAGGTGCTACAGCAAGTCCCCACCGCTCGTCCTGTGCCAAGCCCTGCAGCTCACCGGCTGGAGCATCTCACCGCAAAGCTTCAGAAAATTGATGAACAGCTCTTAGCCATACAGAACCTCGCTGAAAACATAGAGCACAATTACCCGCCGCACACAGTGCCAGACTGGCACTGTATGAAGGTAGACTGTCTTTACTTGTTAATTTGTTTGTTAACCTTCTTACTAGATTTGTAGTGTGATATAATTTTAGACTTTTGATTTTTTCAAAATAATGAGAAATGGGTTCAAAAGCCAAAGTTCTCAGCCTCCAGCATTGTTGGCATTTGGGTAATTCTCTGTTGTGGACATCTATCCCACGCATTGCAGGATTTTAGTAGCATCCCTAGTCCTGACCCTCTAGCTGTCAGTAGCATTCCCTTTAGCCCCAATAACCGAAAATGTCTCCAGGCATTGACAAATGTCCTCTCAGGGACATTCTCCCCGTGGAGAACCACTTCCACTTAAGCATTAAGCTTTTAAGAACTGAACCCTCAACTTCTACCAGGAAAATAAATACATGAATTACAAAACCAGAATGTGGTTTTAGATAAATCCTGCTCTCAATTGAGTATCATTTTCTTCAGCAAGATTTTTATAACTCTACAGACATTGTTGTCCTTACATTTTGAATTCTCAATTTCTTTCAAATAGTTTATAGAACGGGATTAGTAGTCCTTAGAAGTTTTCTGTATCTTTAAAAAGCTTGCATCATAAAGAGATTAATATTTATGTATATGGTATATAATGGTAGTTAGACAAATAGAAAAGAAGTCTCTATTACTTATTTTATACAAATATCCTATTTTTTTAGGAAATAAAATTTTTATAAAATAAAGATTAATTAACAAATAGTAAAAATATTTTGAATGTATTAAAACCTTATATTGGGAAATGCAAATTACAGAAAATGCAAATTTGCAAAAAAGAATTCCATCAGTGACATACCTAACAAATATTCCAGGTTACTAGAATGTTGATATTTTAAAAGATATATTTATTAGGATTGTGGCATTTCTTTAATCCAAAGGTTTAGCAATTATTAAAAAGTTAAGATTTAGTATATATGAAACTACAGTGAAAATAATATATGAAGTAGAATTGCTGCTTTGGTTTTTTAAATTTTATTGCAGTGTAGTTGATTTACAATGTTGTATCAGTTTCAGGATTACTATTAAGTAATGACATTATGGTGTTTAGTTGGTTGTTTTCCTTTTTGTTTTTAATCCAGGTTTAGATTTATTACATCCAAATTAATGTTGAGTGTTGAAATTGTCCCTAGAAGTCCATATTCCAAGGAATCACTTTCAAAATTGCCTTCTCTTCCAGTTTATTAAGCTCCTAGTTTATGTAAAGCCTGGTATGTTACTTCCACCTCAGTCTAGTCTTGATCCTGGCTTGTTCACACTCACCAGATCTGGTGAGTCATTCATTCCTTTAACAAACATTTATCAAGCTTTTACCACATGCTGGGCCCTGTGTTAAGTTCTAGGAATAGGAAAGCAAATAAGGCATAGTCCCTACTCTCAAGGAACTTAGAATCTAATAAAAGAAGATAGATGTGTGCACCAAAAATACACGTGAACAGGGTGCTGTCAGGACACACAGGTACACAAGGCCTCTTGTGACTGTGTAAATATGCCAGCCCTGCTTCCCTGGTGGCTCAGAGGATAAAAGCATCTGCCTACAATGCAGGAGACCTGAGTTCAATCCCTGGGTCGGGAAGATCCCCTGGAGAAGGAAATGGCAACCCACTCCAGTACTCTTGCCTGAAGAATCCCATGGACGGAGAAGCCTGGTAGGCTATAGTCCATGGGGTCGCAAAGAGTTGGACATGACTGAGCAACTGAGCAACTTCAGGTTCAGGTTGACCAGGGTGGGGCAGGGAAAGAGACGGGAGGGGGAGGTGGCTTCTCAAGGAGCAGGGCATAGGTCACGCTCTTGTGTGTTTTAAAGGTTCCTCCAAATTCTGATACTGGTCCCCTCTCGGCCCCAGCCGTTCCACATTGGAAAGTAAGAATTTGTCTTTTACTTGGTGGATGGCAGACATCTGATAAATGTTTATTTGATGGCTGTTTTTGTGCTCTCATTTTTAGATTCAGACAGAAATAAAATCACATTCATATAATAATAATGGAATAGTTATTAATAATTGTCGCCCAAGCTTGGGAGGCAGTTTCAAACAAAGAATTCTGAAATTGGTTGATCAAACTCAATAAGCATATAGTCTTCCGAGGTGACTACTTTGAAGGAAATAGAACTGCTTTAAATGAAAGGTTTGGCATATTAGTTTAAAATGTTCTCATCCTATTTGATGCACACATAAACACAGAGATTTTTTTTTTACTTGCTCATTTTAGTTTAAGAAAATGGCCTGTCGGCCTGGAAGAAGCTGAGGGGCACTGTGGACACCCCAATCAGGTGCTTTAAAAATATTTGTTCAAGTCCATGTGCTGGATTTGAGAGTCTCTGCATCTCTCTGGTCCTCATTCCTCATCTTTAAAATGAAAGATTTGATTTCTAAAGATAAATACCCAAAATTGGAATTTCTGGACTGTATGGTAGACCTGTTGTTATTTTTTGAGGAACTTCCATACTGTTGTCCACAGTGGCTGCACGAGTTTACTTCCCACCAGTGGTGCTCAAGCGTTCCCTTTTCCCGACACACTTGTTGTCCTTTTGGTAATAGCCAGTCTGCCGGCATATGATAGCTCACTGTGGTTTTGATCTGCATCCCCAGGTGACTAGTGATGTTGGCCATCTTTTCATAAGCCCACTGCTATTTGAATGTTTTCTTTGGAAAAAATGTCTGTTCATGTCCTGTACCCAATTTTAAATTGGTTTGTTTTTTTGATATTTAGCTGTATGAGTTCTGTTAATATTTTAGATATTACTCCCTCATCAGAGAGAGTATTTGCAAATAATTTCTCCCAGTCTATAGGTCACCTTTCTATTTTGTTGTTGTTTTCCTACACTGTGCAAAAACTTTCTGGTTTGTTGTAGTCTCTGTTTATTTTTGCTGTTGTTACACTTGCCTGAGGAGACAGATCCAAAAATATATTGCTCAGACGAGTGTCAGAGAGCCTATTGCTTAAGTTTTCCTCTAGGAGTTTTACAGTTTCCGGTCTTACCTTTAAGTCTTGATCAGATGGTAGGATGATGTCACCAACTCAATGGACGTGAGTTTGAGCAGATTCTGAGAAATAGTGAAGAACAGGGAAGCCTGGTGTGCTGCCATCCACGAGGTCGCGAAGAGTCGGACACAACTTCAGTCAGTTCAGTCGCTCAGTTGTGTCCAACTCTTCGCGACCCCATGAATTGCAGCATGCCAGGCCTCCCTGTCCATCACCAACTCCCAGAGTTCACTCAGACTCACGTCCATTGAGTCAGTGATGCCATCCAGCCATCTCATTCTCTGTTGTCCCCTTCTCCTCTTGCCCCCAATCCCTCCCAGCATCAGAATCTTTTCCAATGAGTCAACTCTTCGCATGAGGTGGCCAAAGTACTGGAGTTTCAGCTTTAGCACCATTCCTTCCAAAGAAATCCCAGGGCTGATCTCCTTTAGAATGGACTGGTTGGATCTCCTTGCAGTCCAAGGGACTCTCAAGAGTCTTCTCCAACACCACAGTTCAAAAGCATCAATTCTTCAGCGCTCAGCCTTCTTCACAGTCCAACTCTCACATCCATACATGACCACAGGAAAAACCATAGCCTTGACTAGACGGACCTTTGTTGGTAAAGTAATGTCTCTCTGCTTTTGAATATGCTATCTAGGTTGGTCATAACTTTCCTTCCAAGGAGTAAGCGTCTTTTAATTTCATGGCTGCAGTCACCATCTGCAGTGATTTTGGAGCCCCCAAAAATAAAGTCTGACACTGTTTCCACTGTTTCCCCATCTATTTGCCATGAAGTGATGGGACCAGATGCCATGATCTTCGTTTTCTGAATGTTGAGCTTTAAGCCAACTTTTTCACTCTGTTCCTCTTCACTTTCTGCTATAAGGGTGGTGTCATCTGCATATCTGAGGTTATTGATATTTCTCCCGGCAATCTTGATTCCAGCTTGTGCTTCTTCCAGTCCAGCGTTTCTCATGATGTACCCTGCATATAAGTTAAATAAGCACGGTGACAATATACAGCCTTGACACAACTTAGTAACTGAAAAACAGCAACAGACAGTTTTTAGTTTATTTTGTGTACGGAATAAGAAAATGGTCTAGTTTCCTTCTTTTAAATGGAGCTGTCTAGTTTTCCCAACAGGAGAAGGCAATGGCACCCCACTCCAGTACTCTTGCCTGGAAAATCCCATGGACGGAGGAGCCTGGTAGGCTGCAGTCCATGGGGTCGCTAAGAGTCAGACACAACTGAGTGACTTCACTTTCACTTTCCACTTTCATGCATTGGAGGAGGAAATGGCAACCCACTCCAGTGTTCTTGCCTGGAGATCCCATGGACAGAGAAGCCTGGTGGGCTGCCATCTATGGGGTCGCACAGAGTCAGACACGACTGAAGCGACTTAGCAGCAGTAGCAGCAGTTTTCCCAAGACTTTTTGCTGAAGAGACTATCTGAAACACAAAACAGAAACAGACTCATTGACACAGAGAACAAACCAGTGGTTGCCAGAAGAGAGGTGGGTGGGAGATGGGTGAAATAGGTGAAGGGGATTAAGAGGTACAAATTACCAATTGTAAAAATAAGTCAGTGATACAATGTACAGCACAGGGAAAATAGTGAATAATGTTGTGTAGCTTTATATGGTGAGTAGTGTATAAAAATATTGAATTACTGTAGTATACATCTGAAGCTAATATAACATTGTAAGTCAATTATACTTCAATTAAAAAATGAGTAAAATAAAGGTGAACTGTGTAAATAAAAGGGAAAGTTTTGTCTTGATGGCAGTTAACATTCCTCCCCATTCTAAAATTTGTGATGCAGTTTTCCTGAGCTTCTTAAAAGGTTAAATTGGTTAAGATACAAAATAAGTAAAAATGTACTCCTCTTTTAAAAAACCTCACCATTTAACTCATATTGGATTTAATCCTCTTCTTTTATCTTTCATATTTGCATTCTTCCAATGCAAATATGAAAAACCTATGTAAAATTATTTATGGTGTTTTGAAATAATCAGACTATAAAATTTGTAACCATTATTTTGTGGTGTATGTTTTTCTATAGGTTGAACCTGTGGGTCCCATTGAACTGTCTTCTGGCCCTGAATCTGAAAAAACATTCCCTTCAAAAACCATTAGCATTTCTGAAGAAGGTTTGTGAGGGGTCCAGGGTGGGACTGAAGCCTTTCTTGGGAAGGATGTATGTGTGCCAGAAATAGTCTTCTTATGTGAGCTGAAGCCATCGGTCCCCTTATTTTTAGATGAGGATTCATTTTGTGATAACATAATGGGCCCCCACCTCAGGCCAGTTTATTTCCTGAGAAGCTGATGCCGTGACCTCCTCTGGCCTTTGCCCCAGAATGAGGCAGTGTGGGCTGGACCGCGGTTATGTGACTCCGCACCACTGGCTGCGTGACCACTGAGAATCACAGATCTTGTGCTGAGGTGGTGTCTGCCTGCGGTCATCAGAGGAGCCGGAGCCTGAAGTTCAGGTTCAGTGGCCTGGCAACGGTGAAGTTATTAAGCTTTGGCATTTCTTATTTTAAGAATGAGAATTTGGGTATTTTTTTAAATGTTTACTATATCTATGATTGTTAGTATCTATATTCTTTCTTTCATTTAGTCTAGTCAGCAGTTTAATACATTTTGCCAGAAAACGGGGTTTGGTTTATTGATTCTCTTTATTGTTTCTTAATGTTCTTTTTCACATATTTCTACTCTTTAGCTTTATTATTTCTTCTGCTCTTGGAGGCTTCCTTTGTGGGATTTTTCCTAACTTCATACTTTGTTTTTTTCTAATAAATGCATTTGAGGCTGAACATGTTTATTCAAGGACCCAGATAAGGGTGCTGCTGTTATATCTTTTGGTGGTATTCAATTTATATTAAGATTTATTCTTCAGCTCATAAAAAGACTTTTTAGCTTCCAAATATTATGGGGCTTGGGCTATATTTTTGTAATTTATTTCCAGTTTCATTGTATTGTGATTAGATGAGTGTATGATAATATCATTCTTCAGTTCAGCTTAGTTGCTCAGTCGTGTCTGTCTCTTTGTAACCCCATGGACTGCAGCACACCAGGCTTCCCTGTCCATCACCAACTCCCGGAGCTTGCTCAAACACATGTCCATTGAGTCGGTGGTGCCATCCAGCCATCTTATCCTCTGGCATCCCCTTCTCCTCCTGCCTTCAATCTTTCCCAGCATCAGGGTCTTTTCCAGTGAGTCAGTTCTTCGCATCAGGTGGCCAAAGTATTGAAGCTTCAGCTTCAGCATCAGTTCTTCCAATTTATATCACTCTTAGATATTTGTTAAAATTTCAGTTGAGGCTTAGGATATATAGTCAGTTTTTGTAAATATTCTGTTTATTTGAAAAGAGTGAGCATTTTCTGTTTATGTAGGAGATGTGTGTGTGTGTGTGTAGTCACATACACATATATTATAGTCAGACTTCTAAATTATACTGTTCAGAAGGGCGCATTAAAAATTACCTGCAATGATTTGGAATTGTTTATTTCTCTTTGGAATTCTGTTAAATGTTTCTTTATGTACTTGTTTTTTTGTTGTTGTTCAGTCACCAGCTCATGTCTGACTCTTTGCCACCCCATGGACTGCAGCATGCCAGGCATCCCTGTTCTTCTCTATCACACAGAGTTAGCTCAGACTCGTGTCCATTGAGTTGATTATGCTAACCATCTCATCCTCTGTCGTCACCCCCTTCTCCTCCTGCCCTCAATCTTTCCTAGTGTCAGGGTCTTATCTAATGAGTCGGCTCTTCACATCAGGTGGCCAAACTTTCAGACTTCAGCTTCAGCATTAGTCCTTTCAGTGAATATTCAGTTTGATTTCATTTAGGATTGACTGGTTTGATCTCCTTGCTTTCCAATGGACTCTCAAAGAGTCTTCTCCAGCACCATGATCAAAAGAGTCAATTCTTTGGCACTTAGCCTTCTTATATGCTCCAACTTTCATATCCACATATGACTGCTGGAAAAGCGATTGCTTTGACTATGCAGACCTTTGTCAGCAAAGTGATATCCCTGCTTTTGAATATGCTGTCTAGCTTTCTCATAGCTTTTCTTCCAAGGAGCAAGCATCTTTTAATTTCATGGCTGCAGTCACCATCTGCAGTAATTTTGGAGCCCCGCAAAATAAAGGCTCTCTCTGTTTCCATTGTTTCTCCATCTATTTGCCATGAAGTGTTGGGACCAGTTGCCATGATCTTAGTTTTCTGAATGTTGAGTTTTAAGCCAACTTTTTCACTCTCATCTTTCACTTTCATCAAGAGGCTCTTTAGTTCTTCTTTGCTTTCTGACATAAGGGTGGTGTTATCTGCATATCTGAGGTTATTGATATTTCTCCCGGCAATATTGATTCCAGCTTGTGCTTCATCCAGCCTGACATTTCACATGATGCATTCTGCATATAAGTTAAATAAGCAGGGTGACAATATACAGCCTTGATATACTCCTTTCCCAATTTGGAACCAGTTCTAACTGTTGCTTCTTGACCTGCATACAGGTTTCTCAGGGAGACAGATAAGGTGGTCTGGTATTCCCATCTCTTTAAGAGTTTTCCACAGTTTGTTGTGATCCACAAAGTCAAAGACTTTAGTGTAGTCAATGAAGCAGAAATAGATATTTTCCTGGAATTCCCTTGCTTTTTCTATGATCCAGTGAATGTTGGCAACTTGATCTCTGGTTCCTCTGCCTTTTCTAAATCCAGCTTATACATCTGGAAGTTCTCAGTTCACGTACTGTTAAAGCCTAGCATGAAGGATTTTGAGAATTGCCTTGCTAGCATGTGAGATGAGTGCAACTGTTTGGTAGTTGGGACATTCTTTGGGATTGCCTTTCTTTGGGTTTGGAATAAAAACTGACCTTTTTCAGTCCTGTGGCCACTGCTGGCTTTTCCAAATTTGTTGACATATTGAGTGCATCGCTTTAACAATATCAGCTTTTAGGATTTGAAATATCTCAGCTGGAATTCCATCACCTCCACTGGTTTTGTTTGTACTAATGCTTCCTAAGGTTCATTTAACTTCACACTACAGGATGTCTGTCTCTAGGTGAGTGACCACAGCCTTGTGGTAATTCAAGTCATTAAGACTTTTTTGTACAGTTCTTCTATGTATTCTATGCACCTCTTCTTAATCTCTTCTGCTTCTGTTAGGTCCTTAAAATTTCTGTCCTTTATCATGACCATCTTTGCATGAAATGTTCCCTTGGTATCTCCAGTTTTCTTGAAGAGATCTTTAGTTTTTCCCTTTGAGTTGTGTTCTATTATTTCTTTGCATTGTTCACTTAAAAAGGCTTTCTTATCTTTCCTAGCTATTCTTTGGAACTCTGCATTCAACTGGGTATATATTATGTGCTTCAGGCTATGGGTATATCTTATGTAGTTTAGGCTATGTTGTAAAATGAATATAGTTAATGATGGTTACTTTTCTTGAATTTTATCTGTTTTATCATTAAGTATACAGCCTTGACATACTCCTTTCCCGATTTGGAACCAGTCTGTTGTTTCATGTCTAGTTCTAACTGTAGCTTCTTGACCTGCATAACAGATTTCTCAGGAGGCAGGTCAGGTGGTCTGGAATTCCCATCTTTTTTAAGAATTTTCCAGTGTGTTGTGATCCACACAGTCAAAGGCTTTGGCATAGTCAATAAAGTAGAAGTAGATGTTTTTCTGGAACTCTCTTGCTTTTTTGATGATCCATCATATGTTGGCAATTTGATCTCTGGTTCCTCTGCCCTTTCTAAATCCAGCTTGAACATCTGGAAGTTCACAGTTCACGTACTTTTGAATCCTGGCTTGGAGAAGTTTGAGCATTACTTTGCTAGCGTGTGAGATGAGTACAATTGTGTGGTAGTTTGAACGTACTTTGGCATTGGCTTTCTTTGGGATTGGAATGAAAACTGACCTTTTCCAGTCCTGTGGCCACTGCTGAGTTTTCCAAATATGCTGGCATATTGAGTGCAGCACTTTCCCAGCATCATCTTTTAGGATTTGAAATAGCTCAACTGGAATTCCATCACCTCCACTAGCTTTGTTCATAGTGATGTTCCTAAGGCCCACTTGACTTCACATTCCTGGATGTCTGGCTCCAGGTGAGTGATCACACCATCGTGGTTATCTGGGTCATGAAGATCTTTTTTGTACAGTTCTCTGTGTATTCTTGCCACCTCTTCTTAATATCTTCTGCTTCTGTTAGGTCCATATCATTTCTGTCCTTTATTGTGCCCGTCTTTGCATGAAATATTCCCTTGGTATCTCTATAATTTTCTTGAAGAGATCTCTAGTCTTTCCCATCTTATTGTTTTCCTCTATTTTTTTGCATTGATCACTGAGGAAGGCTTTCTTATCTCTCCTTGCTGTTCTTTGGAACTCTGTATTCAAATGGATATATCTTTCCTTTTCTCCTTTGTCTTTAGCTTCTCTTCTTTTCTCAGCAATTTGTAAGACCTTCTCAGACAACCATTTTGCCTTTTTGTATTCCTTTTTCTTGGGAATGGTCTTGATCACTGCCTCCTGTACAGTGTCACAAACCTCTGTCCATAGTTCTTCAGGCACTCTGTCTATCAGATCTAATCCCTTGAATCTATTTGTCATTTTCATTGTATAATTGTAAGGGATTTGATTTAGGTCATACCTGAATGATCTAGTGGTTTTCCCTACTTTCTTCAATTTAAGTCTGAATTTGGCAATCAGGAGTTCATGATCTGAGCCACAGTCAGGTCCCAGTCTTGTTTTTGCTGACTGTATAAAGCTTCTCCATCTTTGACTGCAAAGAATATTATCAGTCTGATTTTAGTATTGACCATCTGGTGATGTCCATGTGTAGAGTCTTCCCTTGTGTTGTTGGAAGAGTGTGTTTGCTATGACTAGTGTGTTCTCTTGGCAAAACTCTTGTTAGCCTTTGACCTGCTTCATTTTGTACTCCAAAGCCAGATTTGCCTGGTTCTCCAGGTATCTTTTGACTTCCTACTTTTGCAGTCCAGTTCCCTATAATGAAAAGAACATCATTTTTGGGTATTAGTTCTAGAAGGTCTTATAGGTCTTCATAGAACCGTTCAACTTCAGCTTCTTCAGCATTACTGGTCAGGGCATAGACTTGGATTACTGTGATATTGAATGGTTTGCCTTGGAAATGAACAGAGATCATTCTGTTGTTTTTGAGATTGCATCCAAGTACTGCATTTCGGATTCTTTTGTTGACTATGATGGCTACTCCATTTCTTCTAAGGGATTCTTGCCCACAGTAGTAGATATAATGGTCATGTGAGTTAAATTCACCCATTCCAAAAAGTTTGCTTAAAACTCAACATTCAGAAAACTGAGATCATGGCATCTGGTCCCATCACTTCATGGCAAATTGATGGGGAAACAATGGAAACAGTGAGAGACCTTATTTTGGGGGGCTCCAAAATCACTGCAGATGGTGACTGCAGCCAGGAAATTAAAAGACACTTGCTCCTTGGAAGAAAAGTTAGGACCAGCCTAGACAGCATATTAAAAAGCAGAGATATTACTTTGCCAACAAAGGTCCGTCTAGTCAAAGCTCTGGTTTTTCCTGTGGTCACGTATGGATGTGAGAGTTGGACTATAAAGAAAGCTGAGCACTGAAGAACTGATGCTTTTGAACTGTGGTGCTATGAAGACTCTTGAGAGTCCCTTGGACTGCAAGAAGATCCAACCAGTCCATCCCAAAGGAGATCAGTTCTGGGCATTCATTGGAAGAACTGATGTTGAAGCTGAAACTCCAATACTTTGGCCACCTCATGCGACGAGTTGACTCATTGGAAAAGACCCTAATGCTGGGAAGGATTGGGGGCAGAAGAAGGGGATGACAGAGGATGAGATGGCTGGATGGCATCACCTACTCGATGGACATACATTTGGGTAGACTCCGGGAGTTGGTGATGGACAGTGAGGCCTGGCATGCTGCGATTCATGGGGTCGCAAAGAGTTGGACACGACTGAGCAACTGAACTGAACTGAACTGATGTTGGGAAAGATTGAGGTCAGGAGGAGAAGGAGATGACAGAGGATGAGATGGTTGGATGGCATCACCGACTCGATGGACATGAGTTTGAGTAAGTTCCTGGAGTTAGTGATGGACAGGGAAGCCTGGCGTGCTGCAGTCCATGGAGTCGCAAAGAGTCGGACACGATTGAGTAAAATATTATTAAGTAATGACTATCTTTATTCTCAATAATGTTGTTTAGGCTCAAAGTCAATTTTGTTGAATATGTCCATTTCTGTTTGCTTTTGCCTGGTATATCTTTTTTTTTTTTTTTTAATTTTATTTTATTTTTAAACTTTACATAACTGTATTAGATTTGCCAAATATCAAAATGAATCCGCCACAGGTATACATGTGTTCCCCATCCTGAACCCTCCTCCCTCCTCCCTCCCCATTCCATCCCTCTGGGTCGTCCCAGTGCACCAGCCCCAAGCATCCAGTATCGTGCATCGAACCTGGACTGGCAACTCATTTCATACATGATATTTACATGTTTCAATGCCATTCTCCCAAATCTTCCCACCCTCTCCCTCTCCCACAGAGTCCATAAGACTGTTCTATACATCAGTGTCTCTTTTGCTGTCTCGTACACAGGGTTATTGTTACCATCTTTCTAAATTCCATATATATGCGTTAGTATACTGTATTGGTGTTTTTCTTTCTGGCTTACTTCACTCTGTATAATAGGCTCCAGTTTCATCCACCTCATTAGAACTGATTCAAATGTATTCTTTTTAATGGCTGAATAATACTCCATTGTGTATATGTACCACAGCTTTCTTATCCATTCATCTGCTGATGGACATCTAGGTTGCTTCCATGTCCTGGCTATTATAAACAGTGCTGCGATGAACATTGGGGTACTCGTGTCTCTTTCCCTTCTGGTTTTCTCAGTGTGTATGCCCAGCAGTGGGATTGCTGGATCATAAGGCATGTCTATTTCCAGTTTTTTAAGGAATCTCCACACTGTTCTCCATAGTGGCTGCACTAGTTTGCATTCCCACCAACAGTGTAAGAGGGTTCCCTTTTCTCCACACCCTCTCCAGCATTTATTACTTGTAGACTTTTGGATTGCAGCCATTCTGACTGGCGTGAAATGGTACCTCATAGTGGTTTTGATTTGCATTTCTCTGATAATGAGTGATGTTGAGCATCTTTTCATGTGTTTGTTAGCCATCTTTATGTCTTCTTTGGAGAAATGTCTATTTAGGTATATCTTTTTTGATACTTTTTATTAAAAATGTTAATGGTACGTTTCCGGCATAGTTCAGTAGAAGACAAAATAGTGTAATTAACCTTCATGTCCCCAACAATCACCTTTACAAGCATCAACCCACGGCCAGTCCTTTTTATATATCCCACCCACGCTTTCTACCTTTTCCTGAATTATTTTAAAGCAAATTCCAGACAACACGTTATTTTATCCATAAGTATTTTAACATTCTCTAAAAGACAAGGTCTACTTTAAAAATAATAACAATATTATCACCTCTTTTTTTAAAAAAGTCTTGATATTGTCATGTACCTAATAAGTGTTCAACTATTGCCAGTTGGCTCATTTTAAAAAATAGTTTATTTGGTCTAGTTGGAGTCCAGATAAGGTCCATACATGGCATTTGGTTGATGGCTTATAATTCTCTTTTAATTTCTGGGTTCCTCTTTTTTTCTCTCTTTTTCCCCTTCTAGTTTATTGTTGAAGAAACTTGGTTGTTAGTCCTGAAGTATTTTTCAGGGTCTACATTTTGTTAATTGCGTCTCTGTGGTGTCATTTACGTTCTTCTGTTCCCTTTATTTCCTGTCATTAGACATCCCTTTACTTTCAAGATGAGTGGCTGTGTTATAGATGTGTTCAGCAAATATGGCTAGATTTCATTCTTCAAATAATTACATACTTTGTGTTTTAATTATAAGATATAAGCAGTTATTTATTGTGATTACTGATACATTTGTGCTTACTTCTATTATTTTGTGCTTCCTGTTTACTCTCTCTTTTGTGTACTTTTTGTCCTTTTTTCTTTCCTTCTATTGGATTGAGTTTTCTGTATCCACTCTTTCCCCCTCTATTTGTTCAGAAATTATACATTCTATTTTTATTCCCTTAGGACATATTCTTCAATTTTCAACATTCAGAATTGAGTGTTGAGATGAATATATTTACCTCACAAGCAACATAAGGTCTTATGTTAGAGCTTTTAACACTGGTATTCCAGGGGCTCAGTGGTAAAGAATCCACCTGCTAATACAGGGGACACTGGAGATGCAGGTTCAATCCTTGGCCAGGAAGATCCCCTGGAGGAGGAAATGCCAACCCACTCTAGTATTGCTGCCTGGAAAATTTCTTGGACAGAGGAACCTGGCGTGCTGCAGTCCATGGGTTTGCAAAGATTTGCACATGACTCTGCACACATACACACATGCCTCTTCACATCTTCTCTGATACTGTTTTCTAATATTTTAGATCTGTACCTTGTTTTTAACCTGCCCACTTAGTCTCCTTTGTCTTTTATTTCTATATGTCTGTACTAATTTGAATTTATCAGCATGTTTGCCAATTTATTTCCCCTCAGTCGCTTCTTTTTTTCAAAAACATTGTAAACTGAGTGATGTACATATGTAAAAAATAAGTATATTAAACAAAAACACAGGTTTCATCAAATAATCCTTGTCATCATTCCCCAAGGTGCAGTCTGGCATTTTCTGTTTTGTGCGGTTATTGCCAGAGTTGCTGCTTGCATCCACTTCGTTGAGGACTGTTTCCTTCCTCCTTCCTGTATTAGTTCTTTCAACTAGAGTCTGTCAGTAGCCAGTTCTCCCAGTCTTTGAAAATAGTTGTAATTTTACTGCAGTGTGTGAGTGATGGCTTACAGCTGAGATCAGAATGCTAGGTTGCTGCTTATCTTTCCCTCAGTCTTTTAAGCTATTATTCCATTTTTCCATTGACATTTCTAATTGCTGAGTGTATAATACCCATGCGATGTCTAAATTGCTGTTGTTTTATCTCTGATCACTTTTACAGTTTTCATCTTTATTTTTGGTTTATTTTGCATGTTGAAACGGTGTGTCTAGGTGTATAATTCCTTCTATTTATTCTATATGGGAGTAGGAATGGCTTGTTAATTTGCAGTTTTAACACTGGGAAGTCTTACCTGGTTTCTTTTGGAGTATTGCTTTTTCTAAAGCTCTTGTTAGAGGTGTGCTGGGACTTCTCAGTCTATTCCCTGTCTCCTAACCACCCTCAGGGTCTCCCTTTTCTCTCAATGATGTGCTCCAGAATATTTCCTTAGAACTCTTTCTCTTAGTCCACTCATTCTCTCTCCTGCTGTGTCTTCTTTGCTGTAGGATTTTAATTTTGGTGACTACCTTCTTAATGTCCAGAAGATTTCTTTCTTTTTCAAATCTCTCTGTTCTTTGGATGTACTGTCCTTTTCTTTTACTGTGGTTTCTATACCTTATTTTATCAGTTTAATCATTTTAGTAATATTTTATGCCCTTTCAGATTATTTTATTTTGTGTTTGCATATTTTCAGTTGTCAGATGTGTATACTGATGCTCTGGGCTGCTTATTCTTTTGTGTGAGTTGTAATTTTTTATACGGAGCTTATTTAGCGGGATAGTTCTGTTAGGTTGTGTATTTTTTCTTTGGCATGATTTTGTTATTTTCTTCTTGCTATTACTGAAGTAGAAAAAAGTGGGGACACGGTTTTATGATCATTTTTTTGGCTTGGAGTTGCTGTACCACATAGATAGTATAAATTCAGATCCCACACCTGCCTGTAGTATAGCAAGACAGGGGTGGGTGTCTGTTTTCTCAGAGTTAACTTTTGTTTTTTTCCCATCCACTACCCAGGGAGATAAAAAAGTTTGCTGTTTCTCTAGGGCAGAATTTTTCTTATCCCCACTTTATGGACAGAACTGTCCTTCAGCGTTCTCACTTCCTCTCACTGTGTCTGCAGGAACCAGGTCTCCTGTTCCTCCTCGGGCTATACCAGCAGCATTGTCCATTTAGTGCCCAGATTTGAATTCCTTTTTATTTTATGACACCAGGAGACTTATTTTATTTACAAGTTTGATTGGTTGTGTATGCTTTTTTTTTAATTCACCATTTCTTCGTTGTTTTATACAGGTAATGGGCCTATTCACTGCAGCTCCATCTGTTGTGTTTTCTGAAGTTGATAATAAATTTAGTAGTAGATAATAAATTTTCTTACTATGAGACAGTTTAAACTTAATACTGTATTAAATTATTTTATTATGCAGTAAGAAAGTTACCAGAATAATGTCTTTTCCATGTGATTTTTTTCCCATTATCATTATTTTCTTTTTATTGTAATATATATTCTCTGGATTAATGCACTTCCTGACTTATATGAATAAAGAAGATCAGAGGGACAAAGAAGAGATTTCAGTAACAGAAACTTACCCTTGCCAGAAGACCTATGTGCTTCCTTCGGCTCATTCAGCCGTCAGCCTTTCCAGTGACCAGAATGTGACTTCTCTTGGTATTGTTCTTAACTTTTTTTCCTTTACTCTTATTTTCCAAGATACTGTTACTGAAGAGTACTTACTTTACTGGGAATATAGTTGTGAAGGATTTGTGAAGCCATTGCGATATTCATAAGTTTCAGGGAAAAGAAAGTTAAAAATTGTGCCATGTACATGAAGTACTACATTATCGTGTCACTTTCATAAGATAGTCTACAAGATGTGTCATGCTGCCGCTACTGCTAAGTCTCTTCAGTCGTGTCTGACTCTGTGCGACCCCATAGACGGCAGCCCACCAGGCTCCCCTGTCCCTGGGATTCTCCAGGCAAGAACACTGGAGTGGGTTGCCATTTCCTTCTCCAATGCATGAAAGTGAAAGTCAAAGTGAATCACTCAGTCGTGTCCGACTCTTATTGACCCCATGGACTGCAGCCCACCAGGCTCCTCCGTCCATGGGATTTTCCAGGCAAGAGTACTGGAGTGGGGTGCCATTGCCTCCTCCACAAGATGTGTCGTATCTCTGTGTAATTCAGGCTCCTCTGTCCATGGGATTCTCCAGGCAGGCATACTAGAGTCGTTGCCATGCCCTCCTCCAGGGGATCTTCCCGACCCAGGGCTCAAACCCAAGTTGGGTTCTTTACCACGAGCGCCACCTGGGAAGCCCCGTTAAATACATAACAACTGAAACATTATAGTATTACACTGGTATATTATACTATAATACTATGCTATTTGATTTTTATAAAAATTGAGGAATTCAAACTCTGTCAATTTTAAGAGTTTTGATTTGGAAACAGAATAATGACTGTGACTTTGTGGGCCTCTTCCACATGCCAGACATCACTGTTTTATGTGTGTTGACCCTGGTGTAAGCCTGACCTGTGATCTAGCTACCATTCTCCCATTTTACAGTTCAGAATATTGAGGCTTAGAGAAATTCAGGGCCATTGTTCATTCTATTTCTTTTAGAGCTGACAGTTCAAAATGCTATTCCTTAGTCCTAAGTGATATTTTGTGTCATAGAGCAGGGCATACTACGTATCACAGTTGGAACTCTAATGGTGGCCTTGAAATACCTTTTTTGCCCTCAGATACTTATGGTCAATAAGGGTGATTTTATTGAATGCTTGCAATATGTTTTATTACCATTATTAAAGTTATATAAGCAGTTAGAAATGCTATTTTTAAATGGCATTGCTGTTATTTAAATAAAAACTATTAAGCTGTTTTTAAGCTTTGTATTTTTTCTCTAAACTCTTTCTAGATTCTGTTCATATTTCAGTGATCATCATATGCAGATAATCATTTTTATTCCCTGAGTTGTTGTGAAGATTAATTACTGTATATAAAGCATTTAGCTGAGAATCTGTTTGATTCCTATAGGCTCTTGGTCACCAGTATCTTTCCTCTTTCCTCTTATGGAAGGGAGAATTGAGAAATGTAGTTAAAGAGGCCTTAGTGGATTCTGATTGTATCTGAGAAGTTTAAACTACATTTGGTACTTGGGAATCGCTGACAAATTTTGAGCAGGAGAGGTTTGGAAGAAGACTAGGATGGAGGTCTAGGTCAGTTAGTGAACTTTTAAATTAATGTGACCTGGGCAGTGATGAGGGTCTGAGCAGTGTTGTGGGAAAGGAGAAGAAATGAGACATTCTGAACAGGCAGCTGATGGCTTAAAGCTCAACATTCAGAAAACTAAGATCATGGCATCCGGTCCCATCACTGTATGGCGAATAGATGGGGAAACAGTGGAAACAGTGGCAGATTTTATTTTCTCCAAAATCACTGCAGATGGTGATTGTAGTCATGAAATTAAAAGACCCTTACTGCTTGGAAGGAAAGTTATGACCAACCTAGACAGCATATTAAAAAGCAGAGACATTATTTTGCCAACAAGGTCCGTCTAGTCAAGGCTATGGTTTTTCCAGTGGTCATGTATGGACGTGAGCATTGGACTATAAAGAAAGCTGAATGCCAAAGAATTGATGCTTTTGAACTGTGGTGTTGGAGAAGACTCTTGAGAGAGTCCCTTGGACTGCAAGGAAATCCAATCAGTCCATCCTAAAGGAGATCAGTCCTGGGTGTTCATTGGAAGTTGAAACTCCAATACTTTGTCCACCTGATGTGAAGAGCTGACTCATTGGAAAAGACCCTGATGCTGGGAAAGATTGAGGGCAGGAGGAGAAGGGGACGACAGAGGATGAGATAGCTGGATGGCATCACTGACTCCATGGACATGAGTTTGGGTAAAGTCTGGGAGTTGGTGATGGACTAGGAGCCTGGCATGCTGCGGTTCACGGCGTCGCAGAGTCGGAAATGACTGAGTGACTGAACTGAACTGATACTCACTGACTAAGTGGATGGCATGGGTGGAGAAGGAGAACGCAAATGGCTGGTTAGCATTGTCAGACTAAGAGCAAGGATATCACCAGGTCTTAATGTCAAACTCTTAGAGCACCTTCAACCAGATGTAGCATTTCAGGCGATATTCATATCATATTTAGGACCTAGCTTTTGATAAGCAATTAGAGCTTGCTGAGAGGTTTAGGATAAAAAACAGAAGAGCCTTTTCCCTAATTATATAGTTAATATTGATGGAAAATGGGGAAATGCTTAGGACCAGCCTGAGAAATGTCATCCATCAGAGAGCAGGAGGAGCCCACCCCACCCAGTGAGGGAAGCGGATAAGCAGCCTCTGGTGAAGGGACTTTCAAGAAACAGTGAATCCCTGACAGTTTCACAGGCCACCAGAAAGTTAAGAAAGAAGACTGAGTTTTTTGAGCACTTTAAGACCTATCAATATTTCTAATAAGTGAAGTCAATGATTAGGCTGAGTGCACTGTTTGGCATTTTTTCAAAAAGGAACTGTGACTATCAAGGAATGAAGCTCATCTGTTGTGTGTGTTAGTAAATTATAAAGGCCATCCCAAAGGAAAAAATCCAAAGGTGCTTTGAAAATGAAGGATAGAATCTTCCTACGTAACTACTTTTAAAAGTTGTTATTTGACTCTAACACTTTTCTGCCTTTTGATAAAAGGAATCATTTTATCAAAATGGTTCATTTCTTAGATCTTTTATATCTGATTAGTCTACACTTAGGGCTTCCCTGGTGTCACGGGGTAGAGAGTCGGCCTGCCGCTGCAGTAGATGCAGGCTCGATCCCTGGTCAGGAAGATTCCCAGGAGAAGGAGATGGCAACCCACTCCAGTATTCTTGCCTGGGAAATCCCATGGACAGAGGAGCCTGGGCGGAGAGGTTACAGTTCTTGGGGTCAGACATGACTTGCAACTATATAAACAAGTCTATACTTACACCATTATTGAAGAACTCACAAATGACCAGACTCAGAGACCAAAGATAATGTGAAATTCTTGATGTGAGGATTAAAAAACAAAAAATGTGCTTAAGAAAGCAAAATTATTTGATATTAAAAACATGGGGATGTCTCAGTTATAGAGGCAAGGTGGGTTTATCTTAGTATAAGAAAATCTTAAGGAAATGTTTTTGAGAAGAGATGTTGGGATACTTTTCTCTCTGTTAACTCAGTTCTCTTTGAGGTTAAACAGAAAGCTGAAAAGGCTATGTTTTGCTTTAAAGACATGTTATTAATACTGGACAAGGTTTAGAAATCATCCTTTGAGTCATGTTCTTCCATGTAAAGGCTTTTGGGATTAAATTAGATGCTTTCTACAAAGTATTCCTTTCAGATCATCAAAAGTTTTTTTGTTTCCTTTTTAATAAATCACACTAGTATTCTAAACTGTATATGAAGCAAAGTAGATTATACCTCCTAATATGTATTGTTCAGACTGCTCTGGATAGAGAGGTAATCTTAAAATGTGGACACTATTTACCACCAAATGGAGGTTTAAAAATATTTCAGTTTCTGGACATATAATTTCTAGATCAGGCTAATAATTTAAAATAGAAAAAAATAACTAACTTGAAATTTTAATTGATAGTAATGTTTCTTTTTTTTAAGGTGTGAATAACAGTGATGAATTATTTGAAAGGTAACTATCTTAATTTGTAGTTTTACTTGCAGTTAGGTACAAATCATATGTTCTGGAAATTTTGTTGTTCATATGTATGTAAACTTTACACTATATATTTTTTGTGGATTAAAGGAATGTAATTCCCATTGGGAATGGGATCTTTTAAGAAACTGATGATTGTTATGTTGTATCTTTCTTACTGTTTTAGAGTAGGTAGGTAGAGTATTTGCTGCATTTTGTTTTAGTGCATATGTATTAAATTGCAGTAGGCAGGACAGATTAGAAGCTGTCTTCTAGGCCTTACTTTTGCTCCTTTGAGAGTACATATGAAGTTGTCAATTACTGATGATTATGCTTTTCCACTGAGGATTAATGAGATTAAAGCAATAGAATGAAATTAGTTATATTCTTATCTTTTTTTTTTGTTCATTTATGCTCTTGGAGAGTGTAGTTTTAAATGCTTATTTTTGCTTAATATAAGTAAGTTGTGGATACTGATTTATATTTCTCATATTGCATTTGGGAATGAAGTGTTTCGGTAGATCCACTCCAGATGAGTGAACTGACTGATATTGCAGACATTATCAATGACCTTATAACAAAAGATGGAGTTTCCAGTGAAGAGCTCGGCCTAACAGAGCAACAGGCTAGGAGCATCTCCAGGTAATCATTGAATAATTCATTTTTAACCTGTTTAAAATGTTTATGGTTTAAGAGTATTTTAAAAAATGACCATTTTTGGTGATTTTTTTAGGAAACAGATTCAAAGCTTACATAGATTTTTTTTCTCTGTTAATAGATTTGTGATGTTTATGTGTCATTCCTCCCCTTCCTCCAACAATCATAGACTGGCTTCTGTAACTAATACAGCACGTCTGTATCCTGAGTTTTCTGAAGGTCTTATCACTCTGAGTACAACATAAATATAATCCTGTTTCTTCTTAAAGTAATTAATAATTTAGTTCATAGTACTTTACCCTAGACATGAACCTTTAGAATACATTTTAAATAGCTTTTCTTGGAACATTATGTTAAAATGTTTTTCCATGTTGCCTTTCCTGGGCCATGAACTGGTTTTTGATAGAATAAAGGCTGCCTCTTCTACTGATGCTTCCTTGGGAAACATACACCTTTTGGCTTATTGATTCATTGGGGGTTGGTTGGTTAGGGTACTCTCTGCCTGGCGCATCCCGAGAGTCCAGACTCCTAGAAGAAAAGCAGGTGTCTAGTGTAAAACCACATTGTCTCTGTCCATAACCCATCTTCATGTTTGGATGGTGTCTTCTTCCCATGCTGCGTGTTTCGAGTCGGCCCTGAATTGCTGTCTCACACCACCTTTTTTCTTGGGCCACTGTTAGTACTGTTTGTGTAGAAGCCAGGATGGGATTAGATGTACAAAAGCTGTATCGAGAAAATGCCTGAGAGGAAGAAAATCACAAGTGAGGCATCAGACCACAGTGCAAGTCTGGCCCCTCCCTGAGGAGGAGACAAGGCTGAGTCAGTTAAGTCCAGAGTACAGTGTGGTTCTAGGAAAGCTTCAGCTGGGTCAGTGGTGAGACATCAAGCCAGAGACAACTTCAGAGGAGTCCTGTCTCGTATAGGTTGGGGCCAGCCACAGCATCGCTGCCATGCTCCTCATTAGCTCAGGTTGGACTCTGGGAAGTACAGCCTGGGCAGGAACCTGAGGCCAGATCTGGATCCAGGAGGGCTCCAGTTTAGAAGTCATCTCTGTGTAATAAGTTTTGGAAGTGATTGAGATGGTCTAGGAATAGATCGATGAAGAAATCCAAAACAGAACCTTTAAAAACATTCATATTGGTGGTGAGCAGAGAAGAAGGATGCCCAGTATAAGAGATTGTGTTGTGTTTTGAGAGTGAGAAAAAGACCCAGGTAAGAGAGAGTTTAAAGCAGAAAGGAGAAGCCAGTTGCACCAGATACTATAGAGAAGTCTAGTAGGAGGAAGACTGAAGAGGCTCTTGGTGACCTGAGATTTTTGTCAGTGGATTTCAGGGGACAGGTTGGAGCAAATTGACTAGACATCAAAGCATATGACTGGAGTGGGTAGCCATTCCCTTCTCCAGGAGATCTTCCCAACCCAGAGATCGAACCCAGGTCTCCCACATTGCAGGTGAATTCTTTACCATCTGAGCCGCCAGGAAAACCCAAAAGAATACTGGAGTGGGATGCCATGCCCTCCTCCAGGGGATCTTCCCAACACAGGGACTGAACCCAGGTTTCCTGCATTGCAGGCAGATTCTTTACTGTCTGAGCCACCAGGAAAGCCCATATGTATGCATGTATTCCCTCTCTGGAGCCTCCCTCCCACCCCTGTCCCCACCCTACCCCGATTCCACCCCTCTGGGTCATCCCAGAGCACTGAGCTGAGCTCCCTGTGCTGGACAGCTGTTTTCCGCCAGCTGTCCAAGGTACTCATGGTGGTGTGTATCCATCAGTGCTGCTTTCGCAATTCATCTTAACCTCTCCTTCCCCAAATGTGTCCACAGGTCCATTCTCCACATCGGTACCTCTGTTCCTGACCTGCACATGTGTTCATCAGCACCATTTTTCTAGACTTCACATATATTCATTAATATACAATATTTGTTTCTCTCTTTCTGACTTACTCTGTATGACAAGGCTCTGGATTCATTCACATCACTACAACTGACTCAATTCCTTTATATGACTGAGTAATATCCCATTGTATGTATGTACCGCATCTTCTTTATCCATTCATCTACCAGTGGACATTCAAGTTGCCTCCATGTCCTGGCAATTGTAAATAGTGCTGCAGTGAACAGTGGGATACATGTACTATCCCCATAACAATTTAACATCAAGTGATGCGCTGCTGGTTAAATTCCTCAGGATTCAGCATCCCTCTGGTAGACGTCCACAAAGAACTGAGAAGGAGAGAAGAGAGATTCAAGTCTGGATGAAAAGAAAACGAAAAGAAAGAATGGCAGAGTACTTAAATCAGCTGGCAGAGAAGAGAGGGCAAGAGCATGATCCTTTCTGCCCCAGGAATAACCCAGTAAGTCTGCAGTATCAAGGGTAATGGAATTATCACAGAAAATGCATAACTTTTTCCTGGCAGGTATTCAAGAGAAGGATGAACATAATTTGGAATCATTTATTATTTGGTAGAAAAGTCAGCATTTTACTTAAGTCAGGGAAAATTAAGAAATTACCTTAACAAAATGTAGCAAGGAACTACAAACCATGTTTTATTCAACTGTCTTAAATATTTTTTCTCCCTGAGGCTAATTATAGCTGTAACATTTTAACCATTGAATGAAGAGATCAAGGGACTGGGTGACACTGAAGTCACTCCTTTAATTATCAATGAAAGTCAGTTGCAGTCAAACAACTTGACTATGTGTGTAGTAAAGGCATTTTAAAAATCAATTTTCTCTCTGTAAGTTGTCTACAAAAAAAGCTTTTTAAAGTATGGTCCAGTCGTGTACCAGCAGAACAGTGGCACTTCTGTGTGTGTTCAGCTTTCCTTTAAACTGTCAACATTTGTTTACCGAGTCCTGACTATGGATATCTTTTTTTTTTCCTTCAGTGTTTTTCTTCAGAAGATGAAATAAGGCAGTATTACTTGGATGATTACATAACTCTGAAAGTCATATTTACATTTGGATTATAGTGTATCTTTTACTTTGTAATCTGAAATAAATATAATACTTCATTTTTTCACCATCATTAGGGAAATACATTTTATAAAATAAGTGAATCTTCCAAGAAAGATTGTCACATTTAAGCACCAAATGTGCAAAACTAGGTGAACTATTACTTAATGTCATTTATTTACCTGTGTCTGTAGAAGGCATGCTGACATTATATAACATTTTGTTGATAGCTCTGGAGACATGATAATGACCTTCAGAGCTACTTGAAGACCGGAATCTTTCAGTGCGTGTATATATGTGTATTCTTCCACCCCATGGAGGGTGAGTTCCCATATCACCCTCCCATCAGCCAGGCAGATACCCCAGATGGTTAGAATTATATCCAAATTTAGAATAAATTAACTCTGAGGGTGTTGGGACTATTTCGTTCTTAGACTTTGTGACATCTCCTTCAGTATTGCAGGTAAATTTTTAGTTTCTATTTGGGTAAAGGTATGGAACTAGTGAGGGGTTAATGTAATTTAAGATTTACATTTTTATCAGAAATCAATAAAACATTGAATTTATTATTGACTACTATATAGGACCTTGAGAAAGTGAATTCACTTCTCTGTGTATGTTTTTATATACACAGTCGTCCCTGTGAAAGGACTTACCCTCATTAGTAATTCAACAGTTACTCTTAATATTTTGGAATAAGACATATTTATAGCTGATGTTGGCCAGTTTATCCTGTGTCACGTGCATTTTGAAGAGTTTACAAGTCACAATAAACCTACTGTAGTAGGTTTCTGGCAAACATTTTAAAACATTAAAATGATGGTTTTGAATGTCTCACTCATTTCTGTTTGTATCAACCAAGCTCTTGGTGAGATTAATCACAAGACAGAGTACAAAATATAGGTGTCTCCATTCTTAAATGTTCCTATTTTCCATTTTAAGTTGTAGTTGATAAGGATCTGTCCTTTTAAGGAAATATATGAATTTAGCTGCTAAAGTAGACTTTGTACTCTATTTATTAAATTGGATTTTATTTTAATTACGTGATGCTTTAACATTTTCATGTTTTGGGCTGGAGTAGGAACCTTCATCAAATATGACATTGTTTTATACTGTTCCTAAATAGCAAAATTATATTTTAGCTTCCTATTAAAATTTATTAGTGGAATTTTCATGTTTTCAGTGGATTGTAATGGTTTAATTATTTGAACTGAATGGTAATGAACTAACTGGTTATTTCTTGTGCAGTTTTACATGACTTCAAGGGAAATCAGGCTGAGACAAAAGATGAAGCATGAAAAAGACAGGTGAGTTTGGTAGTTATACCCTAATCATTCTCTCTCACTCACTTGAGACCATAGATAATGCCTTAGGCATTCTAGTTTTCACAGTAGTCCCTTTTTGTTGATAAATAGAAAAGTATGGGAGACAACTGCAGGGAAAATAAGTAGATTCCACTATCCTTTTTAGGAATTTGCTTTCAAATTTTATAACTTTATTTCTGAAATCCAATCCAAATACGTGTGTGTGTTTTTTAAGTACCCCACAGGTGCCTTTAATAATACCTCCTAATGGTTTTCAGAAATCTGACATTTGAATTTGCATTGAACTGCATTGAAGAAAATCACTACTAGGTGGTCTTCAAACACCGTGTTCCCTCTAGAAATATGAAACGAAAGGGACTCTCTTACTAAATGTTATTTAATTTTTTATTTTAAAGATTGCTACTCTCAGACCACTATAGTCGTCGAATCTCACAAGCATACACTCTGATGAATGAACTGTTATCTGAATCAGTACAACTTCCAGCAGCTGCTCAGAAACCATTGCCTAACAAACCCAGAAAAGCTCAGATTCCCAGAAGGCAACACTCCCCTTCTCCAAGAGGGTAAGACGAGGTTTGGCGTGCCATTTGGCAAGATAACGCCAGGCGTGATAGTGTGGAGCACCATTGGGACTCAGGTTCAGTGTGTTTGCTCTGAAATATGGTAATAAAGTGAAGGGGGAAACAGTGCCATCATTAGTTTTCAACAGTTTATAGAATCAGCAAGGAAAAGGACAAAAATGGCATTAAATGTCTAAGTAAGACATAACAAAGCACTTCTGAATGCCTAATACAATTTTTATATCCATTCAATCCTGTTTTCTTCCTTTCTGTAGTTTTTGTGACATTCCTTCTGTAATTTGCCTCCTAGCTGCTCTCCCTGTTTCTCCAGTTGGTTCCACTGTTGTAGGAAAACGATGGTCCTCATCAGCTTACTGCTTCTTCTGCTGTCCCCTCCCAGTTATTGCTGATTCAGTTGTAGATACTATCATGTTTCTTAAATTAATGACCTGCACTCAGTTTGGATATCAGTTCAGTAGGCAAAGATTAATTAAACATGGATGCTATAAAAAAGCACCCAAGAGTAAAGTTTCTCATATGGCACACAAACACAAAATTTGTTAGTGACACATAAGGAGGAAATGAAGTAGCAGTTTAATGTTGTTAAAAATTACCACCTTTGACAAAATAACTGATTAGGTTTGTAAACATGATCTTGTAACTTAAGAACCTAGAGGAAATGCTACCCAACACAACCTAGATGTAATCATATTACTTGTGTGTAATTTGAGGTGTAATCAAAATAGCAGAGATTCTCTTTGAATATTTCTTAGAATAATGCACACTATTTAATACATAAATAACTGGCAAATGTATACAGCTTTTGAAATGATTAGATACTAAAAACTAATTTCTTTGGGGAAAAAAATGAGTAAACTTTGAGGTATAAGTTACTATACACTAAATGACCACTGAGGTACAGAATAAGCCAAGTCAAATCAATGTATTAATCTGAGCTGGAATTTGGATTTTTGAAATAAATCACTGATAGAAGATTCTAGAATATAATTATGTGATTTCTACTTCAGAGAGAATCGGCATGGTCACAATTTTCCAATATACAGACCTGGAAAAGTCAGACATACATCCACCAAACCAAGTTATACCCAAAAGGGGAGACCTTGCGGGCAATCTCAAGGCTCACCTTGGCCACGTGGTAAGATTGAGAGCTTTCTTTTATCTTGTGTAATTTGGACCTATTCTTTCTTGGTTCCAGAGTTGTGTTTTCATTAGTGAAAAGTTTTAAATCTCAGTTAAAAGCAGTTCCCATTTCAAGAGAATGCAAGAGATTGATGAAGATTTAGCTGTACTGGAATTTTGTTCTATTATTTGTTCTATTACTTTGAAATGAGAAGACCCTAGGAATCTTCATAAACTAATGGCCTTTAATTCTGTGTGATATGACTTATTTGGGAATCAGTTTCTTTGATGTGTCTGGTTAAAGATGTAGGCATTTTTACAATCAACTTCTAATAGATTACAGGATGGATATATCATAGAGGAGGAATAGAAAGTTCAGATGGAAATAATATGTTTTTACCATTTTTGAATATTCTTTTCCATATTTGAACATACAATATCTGTTATTTACTTATTGGTGGGCTTCCCTGGTAGCTCAGCTGGTAAAGAATCTGCCTGCAATGCAGGAGACCTGGGTTCGATCCCTGGGTTGGTAAGATCCCCTGGAGAAGGGAAAGACTACCCACTCCAGTGTCCTGGCCTGGACTAGCCTTCCTTTAATTAATTTTGCCATATTTGGGTTTTTGTTACTAAAGTAAAACATATTTATTTGTTTAAAAATGTATAATCATAGCTAACATGTAGTATAAATATATACAGCTAAGACTGTATAATAATAACCAGTGAGCCAGGTTCTGTTTAATTATTAGAATTACAACTCTGTTAGAAAGGTAGTACTGTGTTCCCATTTTAAGCATCAGAAAGCTAAGGCAGAGAAAATTGAAATAACTACCCAAGATCAGATATCTAGGAAGTGTTAGAGTCTGTATTCAAACCCAGTCAGGGCCACATCTAAAATGTGACCTTTAGTATGCTGCCTCAGTTGAGAAAATTGGAGTTTCCATAAATCACAATCCTTTAGATAAAACTTTATAATTTTGTTAACTCTTGATTTTGGGTGACAGATTACAATAAGAAAACTGTTCTTTTTAAAACTAGAATTTCAAAATAGTAACCTTTAAAAACTTTTTTTTTAATTTTATAAGTTATACATTTACAAAAATTAAATATCCAGAATTGGAGAGGATTTTAAACTTGAATCATGGTTTCTTAATGTCATATGGAAAAGTCTTGGATTATGTGGAAATACATCTTTTTTCTTGGACCTGTCCAGTGTTAGGCTTGTAATGTTACGTTGCACTTGACTGGGCTGAGACCTTGGCCCCCTTTGGACCCATTACGTGCCTCCTCTTGCTGAGCTATGCTTGATGAGGTGTTCCTGCTGCCGAGGTACGCAGAAGTCCTCAGTAACCCCCAGCCTGTGCAGATAAGTCCAGACCCTCTCCCTAGCCTGCAAGGTGTCTTCCCCGTCGGTTTCCTTAGCCTCCTTCCTTCATAAAATCCAGATAACCCATGACACTTGCAGGCTTGTTTTCCAAACACATGCTGTGTGCTCCCATTCCAACACTGAAATTTCCCCTTATTACCGTAATGATACCCTTCCAGTGTCTTGGAAGACATCCCTAATTTCAGTTATTTAGCTATTCTAACCTGATGGAATGATTTTAACATCTGTGTTTTCATTTTTGAATTGGCGAACACTTAGCTTGCACAGCGGTGTGAACAGTAGAGACAGATAGTAGTAGCATTGGTGGGGACGTCCTGAAGGTGGCTCAGTGGGAAGGAATCTGCCTGCCAGCGCAGGAGACGGGGGTTCCATCCCTGGATCGGGAAGATCCCCTGGAGGAGGAAATGGCAACCCAGTCCAGTATTCTTGCTGGGATGATCCCATGGACAGAGGAGCCCGGTGGGCTGTAGTCTGTGTGGTCACAAAGAATTGGATATGACTGAGCGACTGAGCTCAGCAGCACAGTAGCCCTGGTAACAAACAAATCAGGTTTTTTTATTTGTTCTCTGAATCCTCAGTTCAGTGTTTCTGCCCCTTGTGAGGCACTGCTGCAATGGGTCTTATGTTGTAGTTATGTATAAAGTTGGTTTTGTCCCATTATAGACTAAATGATTTGAGGGTAGCAAGACTCTCTTCATCTTGTGGTGGTGGTGGTATCAGTTGCTAAGTCATGTCCTAGTCTTTGCAAACCCATGGACTGCCACACACCAGTCTTCCCTGTCCTTCACTATCTCCTGGAGTTTGCTCAAACTCATGTCCATTTTGTCGATGATGCCATCCCATCTCATCCTCAGGCACCCCCTTCTCCTCCTGCCCTCAGTCTTTCCCAGCATCAGGGTGTTTTCCAGTGAGTCATCTCTTCAAATCAGGTAGCTACAGTATTGGAGCTTTAGCCTCAGTCTTTTGTATATTCAAGGTTGATTTTCTTTAGGATTGACGGGTTTGATCTCTTTGCAGTCCAAGGGACTCTCAAGAGTCTTCTCCAGCACCACAGTTCAAAAGCATCAATTCTTTGGCGCTCAGTCTTCTTTATGATCTCTCACATCCATACATGATTACTGGAAAACCATAGCTTTGAATCTATGGACCTTTGTCAGCAAAGTAATGTCTTTGCTTTTTAATATGCTGTCTAGGATTGTCATAGTTTTCCTTACAAGGAGCAAGCATCTTTTATTTTCATGACTGCAGTCACCATCTGCAGTGATTTGGGAGCCCAGGAATATAAAATCTGTCACCGTTTCCACTTTTTATCCATCTATCCTCAATGAAGTGATGGGACCGTATGCCATGATCTTCATTTTTTGAATATTCAGTTTTAAGCCAACTTTTTCACTCTTCTCTTTTACCCTCATCAAGAGACTCTCTAGTTTCTTTCCCTTTCTGCCACTAATGTTGTATCATCTGCATATCTGAGGTTACTGATACTTCTGGCAATCTTGATTCCAGCTTCTGCTTCATCCAACCCAGCATTTTGCATGATGTACTCTTCATAGAAGTTAAATAAGCAGGGTGACAATATACAGCCTTGACGTACTCCTCTCCCAATTTTGAACCAGTCCATTGTTCCATGTCCAGTTCTAACTGTTGCTTCTTGACCTGCATACAGGTTTCTCAGGATGCAGGTAAGGTGGTCTGGTATTCCCATCTCTTGAAGAATTTTCCACAATTTGCTCTGATCCACACAGTCAAAAGCTTTAGCATAATTGAATAATCAGATAAATGGGGGAAAAGGCTATCTAGTTTTTTGCCTAAAAATAGCTATTTATAAGCTAATTATTATTCAAGTATATTAATGGGCAGATATTATAGTACTTACACAGTAATCATAGAACAGTATATGACTAGCTGTTATCGAGGGGCCTGTCACTTAGCTTCCCTAGATCTCTAAAGGTAAGGTAGTAGAGGCAGCTTGAGGGACTGTGAACACAGTGACCTTCCTGACTGCCTCTGCCACACTCAGAACCAGCCGTTCCCCTGGCAGCATTCAGAGGCAATGGAGAAACCCAGTCAATGAAACAGTCAACTTGACCCCACCGGGGCAAGTTTAGTCATTGTACAGATGAGAAGTGTGGATCCATCAAAATTTAACAATTCCCTGAAGTTCTTCTGTAAAAGAAATCTTCCTGAAAATACTTGTGAGTTTGACTATACATGTTGCTATCTGTCTTTTATAAAGCAGTATACAGTGGTTTTTTTGGCTGTTTTATTCAGCCCTGTGTGCAAACTGTTACAGGTAAGCGTCTTTTTTTCCCCTTGTTTTATAGTTAAGTCTATCAAAAACAATATATAGAGACTATATAAGTATCTGAGAGGCATTATAGGCATAAATAATAGGTCTAGCCTTTGAAATCGTCCAGGTTCATAGCCCAGCTCCCTTGTTTACTTTGTGTCGTCAGATATGTTTTTAAAAATCTGCCTCATAGAGTTGTTGAGGATTATAAGTAAAATATTTTCAATAACATATACAGTAAATGGATGCTACCAATCCTGGAATTTAAGAACCCTTAATTGATCATTCTCTTGGCATTTTGCCTAGGTATTCCACTGGGAATAGGCTTATATGCCTGGATTTTCCAGTTGCCAGAGATGTTGCTGAGGCACATGTGCCAGATGAGAAAGGTCTGTGGTTGTCCTATAGAGATCCCAAGCCTCAAAGTAGACTTTCCCTTCCTTCAGCTACACTTTCGGTTTGCTTTCTTGGTTCAAATCAGCCATCTTCTACTGTGCTCAGTTGCTTCAGTCATGTCCAACTCTTTTCAACCCCATGAGCTGTAGCCTACCAGGCTCCTCTATCCATGAGATTTTTCAGGCAAGAATACTGGAGTGGATTGCCATGCCCTCCTCCAGAGCATCTTCCCTATCTAGGGGTTGAACCCATGTCTCCTGCATTGCAGGTGGACTTTTTACTGCTGAGCCATTGGGCCTCTACTAATCAGATTTCTGTCAGTGAATTTACAACCTGAAAGATGAAAAATTACACATACATACGGAAGGTTGAAGGAGTTTTCCTGTCTTTGTAGAAACTGCTACTTTTACCACACAGAGAAAAGCTGGTGCAGCCAAAATGGCGGTTAGAAAGGTTGTACAATCTCCAGTTATCATCCGAAAAGGTATGGGATAAAGGATAGAAAGTTCTGGGGCTTAATACTAAAAATTTTTAAATCATAAATCACTCTTAGAAATGTCAAATACAGAGTTTAGTATGAAGAGTGTGGCTGGATGGTGGTAATGGGCTTAATAAGCGTACTGCTCAACCTAAAAACAAGTAGTCAGGAAGGTGCTGTGATCACATAGCCATAGAGCACATAGACCCATAAGTATGGCCAAATTAGCTCTCCTCTGATCAGCTAGAGAGAAAGAAATTATAACTCATTATCTCAATTCCTGACATCTCCTCCAGCCCATCCCTCAACTGCTGTTACTTTTCACAATTTAAAACATAGTTTCACATTCATCCTCCTTTTAACTCTCAGGTTGTTAATGCCAGGTTGATAGGGCAACTCTTATCCCCATCTTAAGCTGAGCAAACTAATGCAGAGGAGTGGCCTCCTCACATACCCTTAGAACAATAGAAAGAACAGCTACAGACTGAAAGTAAGAGGATGAAAAAAGATACTCCTTGTAAATGGAAATCAAAAGGTGGAGTAGAAATACTCATATCAGACAAAATAGACTTTAAAGAATATTACAAGAGAGAAGAACACTACATAATAATCCAAGATAATATATAACAATTGCAAACATACATGCACCCAACATAGGAGCACCTCAATATATAAGGCAAATACTAATAGCCATAAAAGGAGAAATTGACAATAACACACAATAATAGTAGGGAATTTTAACACCCCACTTTCATCAGTGGATAGATCATCCAGACAGAAAATCAATAAAGAATCACAGTTCTTAAATGACACATTAGACCAGATGGACTTAACTAATATTTATAGAGCATCCCATCCAAAAGCAGCAGAATAGACATTCTTCTCAAGTGCACATGGACTATTCTCCAGGATTGATCATATGCTGGGCTACAAAGCAAGCCTTCGTAAATTTAAGAAAATTGAAATTTATATCAAGCATCTTTTCTGACCACAACACTATGAGATTAGAAATCAACTACAAGGTTAAAAAACTGGAAAAAACACAAATATGTGGAAGCTAAACAATATGCTACTAAACAACCAATGGGTCCCTAAAGAAACCAAGAAATAGAGAAAAATGACAATGAAAGCACAGTGATCCAAAACCTATGGGACACAGTTCTAAGAGGGAAGTTGACAGCAATACAATCTTATCTCAGGAAATGAGAAAAACTTCAAATAACAATCTAAATTATCAACAACAAATCAAATTACAACTAAAGCAACTACAGATAGAAGAACAAACAAAATCCAAAGTTAGTAGAATGAAAGAAATCATAAAGATCAGAGCAGAAATAAATCAAAGAGATGAAGGAAACAGTTGAAAAAGATCAATGAAACTAAGAGCTGGTTCTTCGAAAAGATAAACAAAAGTGATAAACCAGACTCAAGAAAAAAAGGGAGAGGGTTAAAATCAATAAAATTTGAAATGAAAAAGAAGTTACAGTGGACACCACAGAAATACAGAGGATCATAAGAGACTACTACAAGCAACTATATGACAATAAAATGGACAACTTAGAAGAAATGGACACATTCTTAGAAAGGTACAATCTCTGAAGACTAAATCAGGAAATAGAAAATATGAACAAACCGATCACAAGTACTGAATTGAAACTGATTTTAAAACTTCCAACAAACTCAAGTCCAGGACCAGATGGCTTCACAGGTGAGTTGTATCAAACAATTGGAGAAGAGTTAACAAAACTGTCTTTCTGAAACTATTCCAAAAGAGTGCCATGGAAAGACTACTCCCAAACTCATTCTTTGAGGCCACCATCACCCTGATACCAAAACCAGACAAAGATGGCACATAAAAAAAGAAAATGACAATATCACCAATGAACATAGATGCAAAAATACTCAACAAAATACTAGCAAACCAAATCCAGCAATACATTAAAAGGATCATACACCATGATCAAGTGGGATTTATCCCAGGGATGCAAGGATTTTTCATGCCTAGAGAATTTCCCTTAGCATTTGTTGTAAAACTGGTTTAATGGTGCTGAATTCTCTTAACTTCTGCTTGTCTGGAAAGCTTTTGATTTCTCCCATCAAATCTGATTGAGAATCTTGCTGAGAAGAGTGTTCTTGGTTGAAAGTTCTTCCCTTTCATCACTTGAAATATATCATGCCATTCATTCCCTTCTGGCTTGTAGAGGTTCTGTTGAGAAATCAGCTGATAATCTTGTGGGATTTCCATTGTATGTTGTCTTTATTTCCCTTCTTGCTTTTACATTTTTATCTTTGCTTTTAATTTTTGTCAGTTTGATTACTATATGTCTCAGTGTATTATTCTTCCTTGAGTTTATCCTGCCTGGGACTGTGTGCCTCCTGTACTTGGTTGACTATTTCCTGTTAGGGATGTTTTCAGCTATTATCTCTCCAAATATTTTCTCAGGTCCTTTCTCTCTTCTTCTGGGACCCATATAATGCAAATATTGGTGTGTTTAATGTTGTCCCAGAGGTCTCTTAGGCTGTCTTCATTTATTTTCATTCTTTTTTCTATATTCTGTTTCACAGCAGTGATTTCCACCATTCTGTCTTTCATGTCACTTACCTGTTCTTCTGCCTCAGTTATTCTGCTATGGATTCCCTCTTGTCTACTGTTCATTTCTGTTCATTCTTCTAGGTCTTTGGTAAACATTTCTTGCATCTTCTCCATTATTTTTCCAAGATCCTAGATTATCTTCACTATCATTATTCTACATTCTTTTTATGGAAGGTTGCCTAGCTCCACTTAATTTATTTGTTTTTCTGGAGATTTACCTTGTTCCTTCATCTGGGACATAATCCTATTTCTTTTTATTTTGGTTAGCTTTCCGTGATTGTAGTTTTTGTTTTGGAGGCTATAATTCTTGTTTCTTCTGTTTGCCCTCTGGAGAATGAGGATCAGAGGCCTATGCAAGCTTCTGGATGGGAAGGACTGGCTGTGGGGAAAATGGGGGTCTTGCTCTGGTGGGCAGGGCTGTGCTCAGTAAAATTTCAATCCAAGTGTCTGCTGATCGGTGGGGCTGTGCTTCCTCCCTGTTAGTTGTTTGGCCTGAGGCATCCCAATCCTGGAGTCTCCTGGCTTTCAATTCAGTTCAGTCGCTCAGTCATGTCCAACTCTTTGCGGCCCCATGAGGCACACCAGGCCTCCCTGTCCATCACCGGCTCCCGGAGTTTACCCAAACTCATGTCCATTGAGTTGGTGATGCCATCCAGCCATCTCATCCTCTGCCGTCCCCTTCTCCTGCCCCCAGTCCCTCCCAGCATCAGGGTCTTTTCCAATGAGTCAACTCTTCGCATGAGGTGGCCAAAGTATTGGAGTTTCAGCTTCAACATCAGTCCTTCCAATGAACACCCAGGACTGGTCTCCTTTAGGATGGACTGGTTGGATCTCCTTGCAGTCCAAGGGACTCAAGAGTCTTCTCTAGCACCACGATTCCAAAGCATCAATTCTTCGGCGCTAAGCTTTCTTCACAGTCCAACTCTCACATCCGTACATGACCGCTGGAAAAACCATAGCCTTGACTAGACGGACCTTTGTTGGCAAAGTAATGTCTCTGCTTCTGAATATGCTGTCTAGGTTGGTCATAACTTTCCTTCCAAGGAGTAAGCGTCTTTTAATTTCATGGCTGCAGTCACCATCTACAGTGATTTTGGAGCCCCCCCAAAATAAAATCTGACACTGTTTCCATTGTTTCCCCATCTATTTCCCATGAAGTGATGGGACCAGATGCCATGATCTTTGTTTTCTGAATGTTGAGCTTTAAGCCAACTTTTTCACTCTCCTCTTTCACTTTCATCAAGAGGCTGAGTTCCTCTTTACTTTCTGCCATAAGGGTGGTGTCATCTGCATATCAGAGGTTATTGATATTTCTCCCAGCAATCTTGATTGCAGCTTGTGCTTCATCCAGCCCAGCATTTCTCATGATGTACTCTGCATATAAGTTAAATAAGCAGGGTGACAGTATACAGGCTTGAGTATCCTTTTCCTATTTGGAGCCAGTCTGTTGTTCCATGTCCATTTCTAACTGTTGCTTCCTGACCTGCATACAGGGTTTCTCAAGAGGCAGGTCAGGTGGTCTGGTATGCCCATCTCTTTCAGAATTTTCCACAGTGTATTGTGATCCACCCAGTCAAAGGCTTTGGCATAGTCAATAAAGCAGAAACAGATGATTTTCTGATCCAGCAGATGTTGGCAATTTGATCAATTTGATCTCCTGGCTTTATGGTAGGGCTAATGGTGACCTCCAAGAGGACTTACGCCAAGACACACATCCCAGGACTGCTGCTGCCAATGCCCTGGTCCCCACAATGGGCCACTGCTGACCCATGCCTCTGTGGAGACCCTCAAACACTCATAGCCAAGTTTGGCTCAGTCTCCTGTGGGGTTGCTGCTCCTTTCCCCTGGGTCCTGGTGCATACAAGGTTTTGTTTGTGCCCTCAAGAGTGGACTCTGTTTCCCACAGTCCTGTGGGAGTCCTTTAATCAAATCCCACTGGCCTTCAGATGCCCTGAGGATTCCCAGTCCCTTTGCCAGAGCCCCAAGCTGGGAAGCCTGACGTGGGGCCTAGAACCTTCACAACAGTGTGAGAACTTCTTTGGTATTATTGTTATCCAGTGTGTGGGTTGCCCGCCCCACAGGTTTGGGATTTGATTTTGTCGTGATTGTGCCCCTCCTACCATCTTGTTGTGGTTTCTCCTTTGTCCTTGGATATTGGGTATCTTTTTTAGGTGGGTTCCGGTGTCCTCTGGTCGATGGTTGTTCAACAGTTGTGATTTTGGTGCTCTCTCAGAAGATGATGAGCACATGTCCTTCTGCTCTACCATCTTAAACCAGTCTCTGCAAGGATTTTTCAATATCTGCAAATCAGTGTGATACATCAAGTTGAAGAATAAAAGCCATCAGTTCAGTTCAGTCGCTCAGTCATGTCCAACTCTTTGCAACCCCATGAATTGCAGCACGCCAGGCCTCCCTGTCCATCACCAGCTCCTGGAGTTCACTCAGACTCACGTCCATTGAGTCAGTGATGCCATCCAGCCATCTCATCCTCTGTCGTCCCCTTCTCCTCCTGCCCCCAATCCCTCCCAACATCAGAGTCTTTTCCAATGAGTCAACTCTTCACAAGAGGAGGCCAAAGTACTGGAGTTTCAGCTTTAGCATCATTCCTTCCAAAGAAATTCCAGGGCTGATCTCCTTCAGAATGGACTGGTTGGATCTCCTTTCAGTCCAAGGGACTCTCAAAGAGTCTTTTCCAACACCACAGTTCAAAAGCATCAATTCTTCGGCGCTCAGCTTTCTTCACAGTCCAACTCTCACATCCATACATGACCACTGGAAAAACCATAACTTTGACTAGACACGATCATCTTAATAGATGTAGAACAAGGTTTTGATAAAATTCAACACCATTTATGATAAACACTCTCCAAAAGTGTGCATTGCGGGAACATGACAGTGTTAGTTGCTCAGTTGTGTCCAACTCTTTGCAACTCTATGGACTGTAGCCTGCCAGGCTTCTCCATCCATGGAATTCTCCTGGTAAGAATACTGGAGTGGGTAGCCGTTCCTTTCTCCACAGGATCTTCCCAACTCAGGGATCAAACCTGGGTCTCCTGCATTGCAGGCAGATTCTTTACCATCTGAGCTACCAGGGAGTAAAGGCCATATATGACAAACCCACAGCTAACATCACACTAAGTGGTGAAAAGCTGAAAGCATTCTTTCTAAGATCAGGAACAAGACGAAAGCATTCTTTCTAAGATCAGGAACAAGACAGGGATGCATACTCTTGTCACTTTTATTCAACATAGATTTGGAAGTCCTAGCCACAGCAATCAGAGAAGAAAAGTAATCCAAGATTGGAAAAGAGGTAAAAGTGTTATATGATACCAGACGTAGAGAATCCTAAAATGCCACCAGAAAGCTACTAGAGCCCATCAGTGAATTTGATAATGTTGCATGATACAAAATTAATACACAGAAATCTCTTGCATTCCTATATACTAACAATGAAAGATCAGAGAGACAAATCAAGGAAACAATCCAATTTACCATAGCATAAAAAAGGATAAACACACCTAGAAATAAAAAATGTACCTAAGGAGGCCTCCTGAGAAACCTGTATGCAGGACAAGAAGCAACAGTTGGAATTGGACTTGGAACAACAGACTGGTTCAAAATTGGGAAAGGAGTACGTCAAGGATGTATATTATTACCCTACTTATTTAACTTTTATACAAAGTACATCATGTGAAATGTTGAGCTGGATGACTCACAAGCTGGAATCAAGATTGCCAGGAGAAATATCAACCACCTCGGATATGCAGATGATACTACCCTAATGGCAGATAGTGAAGAGGAACTGAAGAGCCTCTTGATGAAGGTGAAAAAGGAGAGTAAAAAAGCTGGCTTAAAACTTAACATTCCCATCATTTCATGGCAAATAGGTGGGGAGAAAAAAGGAAATAGTGGCAGATTTTATTTTCTTGGGCTCTAAAATCACTGCAGATGGTGACTGCAACCATGAATTTAAAAGATGGTTGCTCCTTGGAAGGAAAGCTGTGACAAACCTAGGGAGCATTTTGAAAAGCAAAGACATCACTTTGCCAACAAAGGTCCACATAGTTGAAGCTACTGTTTTTCCTGTAGTCATTTATGGATGTGACACTAGACCATAAAGAAGGCTGAGTGCTGAAGAATTGATGCTTTTGAACTGTGATGCTGGAGAAAACTCTAGAGTCCCTTGGACAGCAAGGAGATCAAACCAGTCAATCCTAAAAGAAATCAACCCTGAATTTTCATTGAAAGGACTGGTTAAGGTGAAGCTCCTATTCTTTGACCATCTGATGCAAAGAGCTGACTCTTTGCAAAAGACCCTGATTCTGGGAAAGATTGAAGGCAGGAGGAGAAAGGGATGACAGAGGACGAGATGGTTGGTTGACATCATCGACTCAAACTTGAGTTTGAGCAAACTCCAAGAAATAGTGAGGATAGGGAAGCCTGGCGTCTTGCAGTCCATGTGGTTGCAAAGAGTCAGACCTGACTTAGCGACTGAACAACAACAAAAGGAGGCAAACGCCTGAACACTAGAAGATGCTGATGAAAGAAATTGAAGATGATGGAAACAGAAGGAAAGATATGCTATATTCTTGAATTGGAAGAATCAATATTGTCAAAATGACTTTACTGCCTCAGGCAATCTATAGATTCAGTGCTGCTGCTGCTAAGTCATTTCAGTCATGTCCGACTCTCTGCGACCCCATAGACAGCAGCCCACCAGGCTCTGCTGTCCCTGAGATTCTCCAGGCAAGAACACTGGAGTGGGTTGCCATTTCCTTCTCCAATGCATGAAAGTGAAAAGTGAAAGTGAAGTTGCTTAGTCATGTCTGATTCATCTGTCCGAATCTTTGTGACCCCGTGGACTGCAGCCTACCAGGCTCCTCCGTCCGTGGGATTTTCCAGGCAATACTGGAGTGGGTTGCCATTGCCTTCTCCAAGATTCAGTGCAATCCCTATCAGATTACCAATGGTATTTTTCACACAACTAGAACCCAAAAAAAAAGCTTTAATTTGTATGGAAATACAAAAAAAAAAACACTGAATGGCCAAAGTAATTCTGAGAAAGAAGAAACAGAGCTGGAGGAATCAGGTTCCTTGACTTCAGACTATACTACAAAGCCGCAGTCATCAAAACAGTATGGTACTGGCACAGAAACAGAAACATAGATCAGTGGAACAGGACAGACAGTCCAGAGGTAAAGCTATGCTCCTCCTGTTGGTTAATCTGTGACAAAGGAGTCAAGACTGTACAGTGGAGAAAATACAGTCTCTTCAATAAATGGTGCTGGGAAAACTGGAAAGCTAGATATATAAAAATGAAATTAGAACACCATACATAAAAGTAAACACAAATGGATTAAAGACCTAAATGTAAGACTGGATGCTAAAAAAAAAAAAAAAAAAAAAAAAAGACTGGATGCTGTAAGACTCCTAGGTGAAAACTTAGAACACTTTTTGCAATCACCTCAATCTCATTTTCTATCCATTTCCTAGAGTCATGGAAATAAATGGGACCTAGTTAAACTCAAAAGCTTTTACACAGTAAAGGAAGCCAAAACAAAATGAAAGGACAACCCATGGAACAGGAGAAAATACTTGCAGACAATAGGATCGCCTGGGAGTTAATCTCCAAATACACAAACAGTTCACATAGCTCAATTTCAAATAAACAGCCCAATCCAAAAATGAGCAGAAGACCTAAACAGACATTTCTCCAAAGAAGACATACAGATGGCCAGTAGGCACATGAAAATATGCTTGGACTTACCTAGTAGTCCAGTGGTGGGAACTCGCCACTTTCAATGCAGGGGCAGTGGTTTTATACCTGGTCAGGGAACTATGATCCCACATGCTGCATGGTCCCACCAAAAAAAAAAAAGAAAAGAAAATTTAAAAAAAATGAAAAGATGCTCATTATCACTAATTATTAGAAAAATGCAAATTAAAGCTACAATGATTTGTAGCTAGCAGAATGGCCATTGTCAAAAGAGGCTACAAACAGTAAACGCTGGGAGAGGTTGTGGGGGGAAAGGAATCCTTCTACACTGTTGGTTGGACTGTAAATTAGTACAGCCACTATGGAGAACAGTATGGAAGTTCCTTAAAAGACTAAAAATAGAGCTACCATATGATTGAGTAATCCCACTCCTGGGCATGTATCTGGAGAAAACCATGGTTCAAAAGGATACCTTCACCCCAGTGTTCACTGCCGCGGTGTTTACAATAGCCAGGATATGGAAGCAACCCAAATGTACATCACAGAGGAAAGGATAATGAAGATGTACATATATACAATTAAATATTACTTACCATTGAAAAGAATGAAACATCATTTGCAACAATAAATGAAACATCATTTGCAACAACGTGGATAGACAAAATTATACTGAGCAAAGTATGTTAGAGAAAGACAAATACCAAATGATAGCACTTAAATGTGAAATCTAAAATAAATTACACAAATGAACTTATTTACAAAACAGGATCACAGACTTAGAGTATGAATTTATGGTCCCCCAGTGGAGCAAATGGTGGGAAGGAATAGATTTGGAGTCTGGGATAGACATATACACACTTGCTGTATATTTAAAATAGATAACCAGCAAGGTCCTACTGTATAGCACAAGGAATTCTGCTCAGTGTTATTAAGCTAAATGAAAAAAGAACTTGAAAAAGAGCAGATACATGAATTGAGTTCAGTTCAGTTCATTTCAGTCGCTCAGTAGTGTCCGACTCTTTGCAACCCCATGAATCGCAGCATGCCAGGCCTCCCTGTCCATCACCAACTCCCGGAGGCCTGTCCATCAACCAAACTCATGTCCATTGAGTCGGTGATGCCATCCAGCCATCTCATCCTCTGCCGTCCCCTTCTCCTCCTGCCCTCAATCCCTCCCAGCATCAGGGTCTTTTCCAATGAGTCAACTCTTCGCATGAGGTGGCCAAAGTATTGGAGTTTCAGCTTCAGCATCAGTCCTTCCAATGAACACCCAGGACTGGTCTCCTTTAGGATGGACTGGTTGGATTTCCTTGTAGTCCAAGGGACTCTCAAGAGTCTTCACAGCACCACAGGTCAAAAGCATCAATTCTTTGGCGCTCAGCTTTCTTCACAGTCCAACTCGCATATCCATACATGACTACTGGAAAAACCATAGCCATAGCTCAGATTATGCAGACGACACCACCCTTATGGCAGAAAGTGAAGAGAGTGAAAAAGTTGGCTTAAAGCTCAACATTCAGAAAACGAAGATCATGGCATCTGGTCCCATCACTTCATGGGAAATAGATGGGGAAACAGTGGAAACAGTGTCAGACTTTATTTTTTTGGGTTCCAAAATCACTGCAGATGGTGATTGCAGCCATGAAATTAAGACGCTTACTCCTTGGAAGGAAAGTTATGACCAACCTAGATAGCATATTAAAAAGCAGAGACATTACTTTACCAACAAAGGTCCGTCTAGTCAAGGCTGTGGTTTTTCCAGTGGTCATGTATGGATGTGAGAGATACATGTATATGTATAACTAAATCACTTTGGTATACACCTGAAAACTAACACAATATTGTTAATCAAACATTGTTAATTGCTACTCAAATATTGTTAATCAACCTGGAGAAGTAAATGGCAACCCATTCCAGTACTCTTGTCTGGAAAATCCCATGGACAGAGGAGCCTGGTAGTCCATGGGTTCACAAAGAGTCGGATATGACTGAGCGATTTCACTTTTCTTTCCTAATCAACCATACTCCAATGTAAAATAAAAAGTTAAAGAGTTGGCCAGAATTCAGTTTCCTTCTCTCACATCAACAGAACAGGAATTGCTAGAATCCTAAAGCCAAGCAGACCTTGTCATTCCAATATTAGATGAGATTGGCTGCCTTGGATTTGACAGTAAGAGTCACAATAAGGAACAAACTTAGCAATGAATCAGTCCTAAAGTATGCTTTGTTCTTTTTCCTGGAAAGGCCCCGATGCTCCCTGTCAGCAGTGTATAAAAAGTCACAGAAGTGCTGGGCTCGCGCCTCAAACCAAGGAAGTATGTATAGAGTATGAGAGAGAAGAGACTGTGGTGAGCCCGTGGTTGGTACCTTCAGACATCCGTGCGATTCTCCACGAGAGTCACAGTTCCCTGTTACAGGTATGTATTACTCCAAGTTTCGGTTTGCCTGGTGATTAGTTGTATTCTTAAGGGTTTTTTCTTTGCATATTTACTTATTTGTGTGTGTGTGGGATGTAGACGTACTTCAGGGTTGTTAGGTCAGTTTGAAATTGTGATTCAAAGCATCTACACTTTGGGCTGAATACTCCAGCATTTGTCTTTCAGAATTTTCCTTGACTGCGTATTTTCTTTTTAACAACAACAAAAAAAAACACAACCCAAACACAACAGAAATGTAAGAACAGAATATTGTACTCGAGGTGCGACAGTCCGCTGTCTACTCTTCAGGCCTCGTGCCAGCGTCTGGTTGTGTCAAGAGATGTTCGTTCGTCCCATCGCCAGTCCAGATGTGCTGGGCAGTGACAGCCCTGGTCCTCTTCACGTTTCCGTCCCTCTTTGGTGGATGAGCAGCTCTAGGGCCTTTGGAAAACTTAGCTCATGTGCCATTTATTTTTTTTTCCTCAGGACCACAATTCACTGTTTTTCTCAATTTGACAGGACTCCTCACCAACTGAAGAAAAGTCAGAGGCTCCTTTGGGGGTAGGTGGCACGGAGAGCTTGTCCGAGAGCACAGGCAGCATCCTGAGCAAGCTTGACTGGGATGCTGTGGAAGACATGGTGGCCGGCGTGGAGGATAAGAGCCTCTCTGTCCACTGGGCCCTGGACCTGTAAGACCCGAACGCCACTCTGCCTCCACGTGAAGGCCCGCAACTCAGCGATGAAGTTCAGCAAGACTTTGTGGGTTTAAGGGAGAGAAGCAATGGAGGAAGCAATGTGAATTTACTACCTGTAGGCACCCTTACTTGGATTAGACCTTTTATTAAGGAAAATAAACATTTCTCAATGATTTTACCTTCAAAGGAAAAGGGTTAACTATAGTCGTATGATATGTTTTTGCATTTGACTTACTATCTTTAGGTATAATTTTGTAAATGATGAAATAAACAGTACCTTTCAAGCCAAACTTATATTTAAGCTACTTTCAATAAAAATCTATCTTGCATCTTCCTTTATCTCCTGAGCTTTGAGAAACAACCTTATGTGGGTAAATCTGATAGAAAAAAAAAAATTCTTTCATTGAGGTGAAGTTCACTCTCTCACCTGAGACACTCTATAATGAACTCCATTTAAAACATATCCTAAAATTGTATAGGGCTTGGCCTAGGACCAAAAAGGAACTAACCACCTTCCACCAATTCTGAACTTCTAAATAAACCACGTTTCATGTCATCCAGATCTTCTGTCCTCTGTCCTCAGCTCAAAAAGACTTGGAGGAAGAAAAGGAGATGGATGATTTGGGTGGGGAAGAAAGAGACTGTGACTCCTGACTCTGGAAGGCTCATGTTAACTTCATGAATACCGTGGGGCAGAGACCTGGGTAATTCTGGTGCTGCACCCAAACAGTGTCATAATCTTGGAAATAATTTTTTATGAGAAAAAAACTAAAAACCTTCACATATTTGTCCATTTTTAGTGCCGTATCAACGAATATTATCTGAAAAAGAATGTTAAATAGTCCTCCTTTTCCAACTACCTAAACCAAAGCCACATCTGAGTGTCCTACTCTTTATTCTGGCTGAGTTTGGAATCTGTAAACAAAGAAAGCTCAAACACAAGACTTCTGCCAAGAAATTACATCCATGGACCTCGGTGAATATCACTGACTTCAGCCTATTATTTCTAGCCCTAGTATATGCTCACATATTTGATGGCTTCATGAAAAGCCATTATAGCTTAAACCTTTTTTCATTTCCCAACAATTCAAGTAATTATTTGTGTCTTGTTTAGCTTTTCTATAAGAAACCAAAACTTGGATCTTACTGAAGAAATAGAGACAGGAATGGTGTAGCAGTCACACTGGTAGCCCTCCAGAACTCCACTTTCCTGTAGGCATTGCTCGTATCCCGACCCTTCGTGTGTCTTCAGCATCCAGACTGTGACTGTGTGTCATTAAGGAGACCCTAACAGAAACTACGGAGAAGGCAATGGCACCCCACTCCAGCATTCTTGCCTGGAAAATCCCATGGACGGAGGAGCCTGGTGGGCTGCAGTCCATGGGGTCGCGAAGAGTCGGATATGACTGAGCAACTTCCCTTTCACTTTTCACTTTCCTGCACTGGAGAAGGAAATGGCAACCCACTCCAGTGTTCTTGCCTGGAGAATCCCAGGGACTGGGGAGCCTGGTGGGCTGCCGTCTGTGGGGTTGCACAGAGTCGGACACAACTGAAGTGACTTAGCAGCAGCAACAGAAACTAATGCTTTCATTTTCATAAAGATTGAATCTGGGGAACGTGAGAAGAAAAGAACCCTTGTTAGGTAAGTTTGGTGTATAGGTTGGGAATGAATCTATATATGTGGGGCGTAGGACCAACTTCTGTGGGGAGTTGCCTAGCTGAAGGGAAAGTTTTTATATAGGATTTTATAAAACTGATACTAATTTGAAAATAATTATTTAAACTATATTCAAATCCAGGAAATATAAAAACAAGGTAATTAACTTCAGTTAAGAACTTTAAAATGGTAAATAAAATATTTTACCATTTGATAAATTATTTTTATTTCTTCTAAGACCTAAATGAAAGGATAATAAAGGAATATTAAACTGTATAAATCAACACAAGCTAAGAGAATTGGACAGGAGATATTACTGGAGAAGAGAAGTCACAGGAGGTCTAAGAAGGTGGAGGAAGCCATAATATAATTTGCGCAGAAAAGGGTAATGATAAACAGTGTACCTAAGACTCAGAGCTGACAAGTACAAAAAGGGAGATGCGGTGAGACAATCATGGTGTAAGTCTTATTAGAACAGTTGCAACTCCTTATTTCTCTATCCCTTGTGCATAGAACTCCCAGCATCTATGCCCCAGGCAAAAGTCCAGCTTCCCATCTGATGACCTTAGAGCTTGCTGCTGCTGCTGCTAAGTCGCTTCAGTCATGTCCGACTCTGTGTGACCCCACAGACAGCAGCCCACCAGGCTCCCCCATCCCTGGGATTCTCCAGGCAAGAACACTGGAGTGGGTTGCCATTTCCTTCTCCAATGCATGAAAGTGAAAAGTGAAAGTGAAGTCGCTCAGTTGTGTCCAACTCTTAGCGACCCCATGGACTGCAGCCCACCTTAGAGCAGACAGCAGCAAATCTGGCCTGCTTTCTGTTCTTTTAAATAAAGTTTTACTGAAAGACAGCCTGCCCATCCATTTATATGTTATCTGTGCTGTTTTTGCACAGCAGAGGCAGAGTTGCATTGTTGCTACACAGACCATGTGACCTGCGAAGCCTAAAATACTTATTTTCTGATTCTTTACAGAAAAAGTTTGCGAATCACTGCTGTAGACTTGAGCCCACCAGATGAAATACACCTATACATTCAGAGCTCCAGTAAACTTTCTAGTACCCTGCTTTAAACCTGAAGGGACATTTAGGCATCACTTGACATGCAGGAAGAAACCCTCTTCAAGAAAGAGATAGTCCAAATTAAATGAGCAAAATAACAAAGAGATCTGGTTTGTTAACCAAAGAAGAAATGGTTTTTACAACTAATGAATTGGAAGGCTCCAACAATGACAGAGGAATCCCTATTGTGAGAATTCCTATGAGGTTATTTTTGTTAATAAAGCAGATTGATATTTCTAATTGGTGAGTGGTAGGAGTTCAACATCAATTGATTCCCATTTAAAAAAGGAGTATACATGTATTTACCAAGTATATGTGTGGCTTCATTCCCTTTGTCCCTACTCTCCCTTGACTCTTGAGTGAAGGATAGTGGTTTCTCATTCAGGCAGGAAGCTAAGTAGATTACGTATTTGCCTTGTAGAATACTCCCCCAGCAGATGGATATATGTCTAGATTTGGGGCAAATGGCAGCAAGCTTGACTGTGATTGCAGGTCCATGCTACAGTGCCTCTACCCTGGCTCTGCTGACAATAAAGCTGTTAATTTTATCTCCATCTGTCTGACTTCAGTTTGTAATTCTTACCAGAATTCCAAGGAGTGAGGGAATGTGATTTTTCAACCTCCTTAAATCTGAACATAGGATGCATTGGCTGTGGCTTGAGCTCAGGGCACCAAATGGCAACTGAGAAGTCTACTTTTTAATCTGACAGATTGATATGAGATGTTGTGTTCACAAAATAAGAACAAGTTACTGTATGAAAAAGGCAACCAGAGAACAAGAAGAAGCTCTTTGAAAGTTAAAATATAGCTGAAACTAAAAAGTTAATAGGAGAGTTAGAAAATAAAGTTGAAAAATTCTAAAATATAGCATCAAAAGACCCAAGAAAAGAGCAAAAAACATAACTGAGGAGATGAGTCCAGGAAGAATAATATCTAACAAATTACAGAGAAAGAAACTAAAGGTAAAGAAATTATCAAATAAAATTCTCTATAACTAAGAACATGGATCAAAAGTCTATAACATACCCTGAAAAATTAACTTTTAGAGATCCACTAAGAAACATTACAGTGAAATTTTACAATATGAGAAATACAGAAAATATCCTAAGTTTCTAGAAAGGGAAAGCAAAGATCATATGCAAAGGAACAATAAATCAATATCATAGCAGCCCTCTTAACAGCAACACAGGCTAGATTATGGTGAAAGTATTTTCAAAGGGAAAAATTTCAATTTGGAATTTTAGACCCAGTTATCAACCATGAGGTAAGGATAAACATATTTTCAAACATTCAATGATTCAAAAATTTTGTTCCTGTGTGTCTGTTCTTAGCAAACTACTGCAGGATATACTCAAGCAAACCAAACACTTTTAAGCAAAAAGGAGAAAAGTTAAGGTTCCATTCACAGGTCCTGGATCCAACCAGAACAGGGGTAGGAAAAGTCTACCCCTAGGTAGAACACTTTGGTAGCAGTCCTAAAAAATTAGTCCAGATAGGTGCAAAGGTAAGAATAGCTCCAGGAAGGCATTTCTTGATGGAAATATATGGGAGGGGCAGTGGGGAGAAGATGCAAAGGAATGATCTGAAAGACTATTCTTTGTGGAAATTATGTAAGTTAAACAGCAAAGCAACCTCACTAAAGGGAAAACAAGGAAATAAAGGAAATGCATTCATAGTAAACTAAACATTAGTTCTGATTGAATAATATTTACATTAGTTTTATATATAATAATTACATTAGTTTTATAATTATAGTTTTATATTACAGAAATGCTCATTAAATATAGTGATATCCATATTGGGAAGAGAGGGAATAAGCCTGAGAGCCAAGTCTTTATCATAAAAAGTCAATAGATCATAATATAATCAATATCTAAGGAGTAGAATGAATTAATAAATTACAATAGTATATTCTTTAGAAATATGCATTCAGGGAGGAGGGTTCAGGATGGGGAACACATGTATACCTGTGGCAGATTCATTTTGATATTTGGCAAAACTAATACAATTATGTAAAGTTTAAAAATAAAATAAAATTTAAAAAAGTTAATATAGAAATTTAAAAAAAAAAGAAATATGCATTCAGCTATTCAGAGATCAGAATGGTTGCCTGAATTAACAAGGGATTCTTTCTTTAATTAGAAAAAAAACCCTAAATAATAGAAACGTTATTATATTAAAAGCCTGCCTCAATAACATTTTTATCTTGGAATTACTTACTATAAACTATATAAAAGGCAGGATTTTAAAGATTCAGTGGACAGTTTTAAGCCAAGCAGAGATGCAAGACTATTCTCTCTTCTTTGGCTCCTTTCCACACTTCAGATCACGGTGATTTCTCATGGGCTTCCTCCGGATGAAGTAGGGTAAGTCATGTTGTCTTTTATGTGGTTCTCTACCTTCACTCACTAAATCTTACTAAGGAAATTCACACCTGTTCTCTCCTCATTACAATTTAAAGCACTGGCTACTGTTTTAGTCAACCAAAGCTATATGATTAATTTAAAACATCCTAATCAATTCTACAAATACATTAGGCCAGTTCTCTCCTTCCACTATTGGAGAAGGGAATGTCAAATCACTTCAGCATTCTTGCCTTGAGAGCCCCATAAACAGTATGAAAAGGCCAAAGGATATGACACTGATGAACCCCTAGGTCACAAAAAGGTCAGACACGACTGAACGGCTGAACAACTCCTTCCACTGCCACCACCCCAGCTGGAGTTGGCATCCTCTTCCGCAGAGCATTTTGGCTGTCCTCTTATCACTGTCAGAGCTCTTTAGAAAAGGCAAGTCTGACTTCACAAATGCTAATCCCTGTTCCACTTCCCACCTACCTTAATGGCTCCCCATTGCTCACAGGACATCCTTAACATGGCCTACAAAGGGACGATTTGTCCCATTTATTTCATCAGCATCATCATTCTACTCTCATTTTTTCTCTGTCATTCACAAGAACTGCGAAGATTTTGAAAGCAATATGCTTTCTTCAGGCCCTTTGCATATGCTGTGTAATAAATTCTTCTTGCATCCCCTTCATCTTTTTTTTTTTTTCCTTTCCTCAGACTTTAGAGTTCAACCATCATGTCCCTAAGGAATGAACTGCTGGAAACAAAAAAAAATTTCCCTTTTATCAATGGTTCACCCAACATTATTTGGTATCTATAATACCAGTTGCATATTAGGCTTTATCTAAGGATTAGTTTCACTTGGAGAAGGAAGCCTTTCTGGTCTCCCCCAGCCCTCCAGATTATTTCAGTGCTACATACTCTCATAATTTCTGTTATTTTCCTTTTAAGCACTCATTTCAACTGTAATTTAATGACTGTACAATTGTGTGCTTTGCGGTTCATTTCCTATTTCTCCCACTAGAACACAAGCTTGTTGCCAGTGGGTCCAGTACAGTTGATTGCTCGCAGTAGGGCACTCAGCAAATACTTGTCAAATGACTGAATTAGCAAAAACTAATGAACCAGTGTCGATAGCAAGTTATCTCCGAGACAAACAGGATGACAGGAAATAAAGTTAGAATCCAGTGTTTTAAGTTCAGGAAAGGAGTGTAGAATGTAGCCTGTGATTCCTGCATCGCTCCAATACCCAGCTGCCCCTCTTCAGTTGACTCATTCATTCCTACATTCACACGCTGTACCTGGTTTCCAGAGCTACTCTATATCCTCTCTTTGACTTCATCACTTTCACTCTGCCACTCTCATTTTACTTGCTCCTCCGCTTCACGGAGGCCTCTGAACTTTGATCCATTTTCTCTCAACCTAGCTCTTCGACTATACCTCCAACAAACTCACACTCTTGGCTCACTGATTAATCACTTTCGCTGTGCAGCTGAGCACTGCTGGAGACAAATAATGCAGTTTGGCATATTCACAATCCTCCATGTGGCAGCCAGTGAGTATCTTTCTGAACTACCACCCTGAGGATATTTATTCTAAGCCCTTCCAAACTCTTAAACTGCTGCTCTTCCTAGTTCTCGTTTGTTTTTCAACTCAACCACAATGTGGCTTTGCTCTCATCCTCTCTTAAACAACTCTTCCTAAAGCTTTCTATTTACATCCTAAATGGTGCAATCAAGCATTTTTCAGTGTGTTTTACTGTGGCTTTTCAAGTGTTGCTCTCCACCTCCCTGAAACTCTCTTAATCCCCTAGTTCTGGATTGTTTCCAGACTCCTGGTCATTTCTTCTGTCTCCCTGTCAACTGCATTTCCCCCGCATCTTATATGTTGGTGGTCTCTAAGGTTCTTCTTCAGCTGTGCACTGCTTACTGTGTACTCACATGGCTGATGAGTCCCAAACGTAGCCCCCGCCCGAACTTTCCCCCTAAAGTGTCCTGCTTGTGTATATTCCCACCTTCTGGACATCACCTGAACATCTGATAGGCACTCACTTACAACGTATTTAAAATCAACCTAGTCATCTAGAGTAGAAACCCTGATAGCTATTCCATATGGCTGTCTTTACCTCATCAGTCAACTGTTGAGTTTTGCTGTTTTTGTTCCTGAATACATCTGCATTCTCCAGTCTTCTTTATCCCTACTACCATCATTGTCCTACTTCAGGCTCTCACCGTTACTGAGAGGATATTGCGTGCGTGTCCTCTTCTTGACGCCCTCAGATCTATCCTCTAGTAGCAGCCAGAGGGAGCTTTTAGTAGTCCCTAGCTTGAGGTCCTTCCACTGCCTATGCATTTAAATTCTCAAAATTGTATACTTGTCTCTATTTCTATAACTTCATCTTTTGATATTTTACTATCAACACCCTGTGATGCTCACACTTCAGGTTTCCACATAACCTACCTAAGTGATTTTATTTATGAAACTTCAAACATGCATGGCTTCAGACTATGTTTTCTGACTCCTCACCAATCCAAGTTTTAGTCTTATGCATCACATCAGGTAATGCAAAAAGTAATTAAAAACACGTAAAATACTACATCTTACTATATCCATTTATCTAGCAGGATGGTAGGCATCTCAAAAGTTATTAAGTCATCAAGAAGCCTACATTCAGATCTTACTGGGTGACAGAAAAATGACCTTACAGATGAAATCTTTCTCATTATCTGACCTAGGAAATAAGAGCCCCAAGTGTTGGTCACGGTTGGCTCTAACTAGGCATGCAGCTTATAGATATCACATCGCCTCTTTTGAGTTTCAATTTCACCTTCTTAAAAAGAAGAATTTGAAATAGAAAGATCTTCTAATTTATAATCCGTGAATTTTCAAGTCAGGGAATTTGTACATTGACCTAGGTGGGATGACCATGAATCCTTAGAAATTGCACGCACAAATTCAGATATTAATTTGTTCAGTTTTCTAAGGAGGGAGTTCATGGTTTTCATCATGTTCTTCTCAAAGAAGTTTATGAATTACAAAGTAGTTAAGAACATTTAAAGGATTTCTCAGATCCTTTATATTGTATAACTATATAAATATTTTTAAAACTATGAAATGTGCAGATTCACCGTTCATTTTAGTTTTTATGGCAAATGGAGACTATAATTACTTTTCTCTTTGTTCCACAATCTAAATCTAATGAGAAGAATCCTAAATTATAATTCTAGGTGAGTTATGATCCAGCAAAGCTTACACTGACACATATTAGTAGAAAAAGGCTCATGTCAGAGATGAAGACCTTAGAACTATTTGACAAATTAACACAAATAACTTTTCATTTCTAAGCTTCTGCATAACTGAGATTAAATAATGACTGAAAAAACTCACAAACACAGAGACAAAATTCCATTCGGCAAAAACATGAGCAGACTGGTCCCAAGTTGGGAAGGAGTACGTCAAGGCTGTATATTGTCACCCTGCTTATTTAACTTACATGTAGAGTATATCATGCGAAATGCTGGGCTGGATGAATCACAAGCTGGAAGAAATATAAATGTCTTTCAATTATATAGTTATATATATATATATATATATATTTTTTTTTTTTTTTTTTAACAAAACAAACAAACAATGGTGTGGTCATTCACCTAGAGCCAGACATCCTGGAATGTGACATCAAGTGGGCCTTAGGAAGCATTACTACAAACAAAGCTAGCGGAGGTGATAGAATTTCAGCTGAGTTATTTCAAATCCTAAAAGATGATACTGTTAAAGTGCTCAATATATCAGCAAATTTGGAAAACTCAGCAGTGGCCACAGGACTGGAAAAGGTCAGTTTTCATTCCAATCCCAAAGAGAGGCAATGCCAAAGAATGTTCAAATTACTACACAATTGTACTCATTTCACAGCTAGCATGGTAATGCTCAAAATCCCTCAAGCCAGGCTTCAACAGAATGTGAACTGAGAACTTCCAGATGTTCAAGCTACATTTAGAAAAGGCAGAGGAACCAGAGATCAAATCGGCAACATCTACTGGATCATAGAAAAAGGGAATTCCAAAAGAACACCTACATCTGCTTCACTGACTATGCTAAAGCCTTTAACTGTGTAGATTAAAATAAACTGTGGAAAATTCTTCAAGAGCTGCGAATACCAGACCACCTTACCTGCCTGTTAAGAAACCTCTATGCAGGTCAAGAAGCAACAGTTAGAACCGGACATGAGCAGACTGGTTCCAAGTTGGGAAGGAGTACGTCAAGGCTGTATATTGTCACCCTGCTTACTTAACTTACATGTAGAGTACATCATGCGAAATGCTGGGCTGGATGAATCACAAGCTGGAAGAAATATAAATAACCTCAGATATGTAGATGGCATCATCCTAAACACCAAAAAAGAAAGAGGAACTAAAAGAGCCTCTTGACAAAGGTGCAAGAGTAGTAAAAAGGCTGGCTTAGAACTCAACATTCAAAAAACAAGGATCGTGACATCCAGTCCCATCACTTCATGGCAACAGATGGGGAAAAAACGGAAACAGTGACAGAATTTATTTTCTTGGGCTCCAAAATCACTGAAGACAGTGACTGCAGCCACAAAATTAAAACACTTGACTCCAGTATTCTGGCCTAGAGAATTCCACGGACTGTATAGTCCATGGGGTCGCAGAGTCGGACACAACTGAGCGACTTTCACAATTCACTGCTCCTTGGAAGAAAAGCTACGACAAACCTAGACAGCATATTAAAAAGCAAAGACATCATTTTGTGGACAAATGTCCATCTAGTCAAAGCTGTGGTTTTTCCAGTGGTCATGTACGGATGTGCAAGTTGGATATAAAGAAGGCTGAGTGCTGAAGAATCGATGCTTTCAAACTGCGGTGCTGGAGAAGACTCTTTGAGAGTCCCTTGGACAGCAGAGAGATAAAGCCAGTCAATCCTAAAGGAAATCAACCCTGAATATTCATTGGAAGGACTGATGCTGAAGCTCCAATACTTTGGTTACCTGATGCAAAGAGCTAACTCACTGGAAAAGACTTGGGAAAGACTGAAGGCAGAAGGGGACAGAGGATGAGATGGTTAGGTGGCATCATCGACTCAATGGACATGGGTTTGAGCAAATTCTGGGAGATAGTGAAGGACAGGGAATCCTAGTATGCTGCAGTCCATGGGGTTGCACAGTTGAACATGACTGAGCGAATGAACCACAATAACATAGCCTGTGAATCCATTTATTTCAAGCAATAATTAGTACAAAGTTTCTGACTAACAGAGGAGCTATAATCCCAGAGTATCCTCTGTTATCTATTTAAACTTGTTTCCTTTCTTCAGGTCTTCATCTCCAATTTGCTAACTAAAATGGAAAGGATGTTTATCATCACCTTTCTGAAAACTAGACCTATCTCCTTGTTCATTACCTCTGTACTGGTACCTCTGTTCTAGTTATGCAGGCCCAAGTCTGAATGAGAGACAATGCCTCTCAGTTCAGTTCAGTTCAGTTCAGTTGCTCAGTCGTGTCCGACTCTTTGCGACCCCATGAACTGCAGCACGCCAGGACTCCCTGTCCATCACCAACTCCCGGAGTTCACCCAGACTCACGTCCATCGAGTCAGTGATGCCATCCAGCCATCTCATCCTCTGTCGTCCCCTTCTCCTCCTGCCCCCAATCCCTCCCAGCATCAGAGTCTTTTCCAATGAGTCAACCCTAATGCCTCTCAAGCCTACAATAAATTAAGGTAAGCAAAAGGACTAAAAAGCAGAAAATGTTATTTAGAATTAACTATTTTCTTATGTATCCAAGGACAAACAAGTTTCATCATACAAAATTTGCAGAGTAAAAGACAGATGAAGAAACATTAAGACCAAAAAATGTTTTGAGAACACTGAAAAGTTACTGGATATTTGAGGTCAAGAAGTTATTTAGTATTTAAAGATATCTTTACAGGTGAAGTAACATGATGCCTGGGATATGTTTCAGAAAAATGAGAGAGAGGAGTATACAGATATAGCTCAAACAAGATTGATCATAAATTCAGAACTGACTGAAACTGAGTAGTTAGTACATGCTGGTTCTATAACAAAAATTAGAAGTTTTAAAAAATTATGATAAAATAAAATTGTGTGCATACAGCATCACTCTGAGCAATGGAACCATACACAACTGGTCTGAAGAAGGAAGGATGAGTGGTGGTTTTTGCTTGGCTATAATGCAAAACATGAGATTTTATGACCACTTGGTCAACAAACTATACAAACTGGAATTTGGGCAGTGACCTTTCTATCATACCAAATTTATACTCAAATGGGACCAACAGGGCAGTGCCATTAAAAAAGAATTCACATCATTTGTATAATTAATACCTATGATGAAAAATTATATAAGTTGAACTTTAGTTTTAGAATGAGCAAGGCAAACAGTGAAAGGTTCAAATAAGTAGAACTTTTACAGAGCAAAAATTATAAAATGTTTCAAATTATTTTAAATGGGTTATCTGATGCATTTTATATTTGCCCAAGTAATCTTATTCTGGTTGATATCAATAGTTCTGAAGATGCAGACCACCTAGACATTAAGGTAGTGACGAAGACAAGTACTTTATGTAACTAAGCATGGTGTGTGGGGAGGGAGAACTATATACTTCCTTGGATAAGTTCACTTTCTAAATGAACACCGGATAAATTTTCTTCCTGGTCATGAAACCAACACTGGACAAAAAAGCTTGACTTACCTGTCTTCATGAAGTGGACTACAGTTGTTAAAAAAACTGCTGTGTGCTTCAGTTACCTGCTAACAATTCAAATACTCGACATATTAACTGAATAAGCTATATACTATACTACTTCTTCTATTAGAGATTACTAAATTCTGTTTACTGTATCTGTACTTCTGTATGAATTTGTTTTTTAAAAACCCATTCTTTATCAGAATATTAGTAGATAATTTAAGTAAGAAAATACTATGTTTCGTATTAATGTAAAAAGTTAAGGTTTGATAAGTTTGACATCTTCGGCATTGGCAGGCAGATTCTTTACCACTGAGTCACCTGGGAGGCCCCAAGTTACATCAACATTTGCTTTAATTAATAGCTCAAATATTGAAGCTTAGACTATATGGAAAATTCCTAAACACAACAATTCATCTATGACCAACTGAGGCCAACTGGGGTAAATAGGATCCCTAAGTATACTCCAAGCGTCTTTTTAAGAACTGGTTCACTTTCAAAAAGGATCATCTTTAATGCTGATGAGCAATCAGCGTAGAGTAGTGAGATGCAATTACTCCAATGCTAAATTTAAATCCCTATTATAACACTTGAAAGCAGATTACTGAATCCTGTTGCGCCTCAGTTTTTCTTATCTACAAAATGCGGATAACACATTTAACTACCAGAGTGTTTAAAGAAATTAAAAGACAGCATACATCATTAAACATCAGCATTCAAAACTGGCTTTTTAAATCCACAGCTTCAGTCTTAGAAATCTAGAGGCTGGACTTTATAGTCTATCAATTTTTCCTAACTGGTATTTTACTCTTACTGATATATCATTATTGTTTTCAAAAGTCACCTTAACCTTTTGCTGATAAAACTCCAAAAGTGCGGGGTAGGGGGAAACCCAATCTAGTTTTGTCCCACATACTTCACAGTAAAAAGGAAGAGGAAACATGCAATTAAGTGGAAGAAAAAGAAGAATGAGAAAACATTTCCTTCAAGAAAATGTTCTGAAATAATTCCACATAGGAAATAGATCCTGTAAAGTTATTTTCATAGTGGTTTAATAGGAGTTCACAAAAAGGTATTTTATGGCAATGTCACTCTTCCTCACAAATTGAGTATCTTCATTTATTGGCCAATTTCATAAAACTTAACATTCTAGAGGTCAGTTTTAAAAAGCTGACTTGAAAAATAGTACATATTTTTAAAAAGATTTAAATCTGAAACAGACCTCATCCTCTGTAAATTTTAGGCATTACTATTTCTGAGCATCAACTATGCAAATCAACTAATTAAATACCCACCTCCCCATATGTAATAACAAACAAATAAATGACAACTGCTCCCCAAAGATGTATAAAACATTTAGAATAGAAAATGAATAAACATCTCAACTAGTAAAATTACTCCTTTTTCAGCATTAAAAAATAACTCGTGAAAAATGTAATGTTATTATGAAGTGTTATAGGCATCTCAATTCTATTTCGAAAATAACACATGGCGTAATTTTAACTAAGAGAAATGCTAGTTTCCCAAAATAGCACGACTGTTACCTTTCCCCAAGACTGTAACTTTTCCCCCGAGGTTTAAAAAATAAATATTACCATCATGACATCACTAGAAAGAAATTGAAGCATACAAGGAACAAACTATAGTTTCTTTTTATATCAAAATGTACTCTTGAAAATGTGTTTGGCACAGTGCTAAATCATATATAGTTAATACTAAATATTGTAGGATACAATAAAACCCTGGAGTTAATTGTTTACACCCTCTTATGGGAATGAAAATAATAGATACCAATTATTCAGAAGTCAGCCTATACAAATTGTATAAACAATATTTTATGTTTTGTCTTGAAAACCAGTGATATAATAAATTTTACATAAAAGACTGCAAAATAATATAAATGGATTTAAACAGATCTTTACAATAAGAAATTCAAATGGAAACAGACAAGTAACAAAGAGAAGTAAAAAAATTTATTGCAGTATTCGCTCCACCAGGTAGTCTGGGGATCCCTTTTCTTGTATTGTTTTCAGGGTGACCTAATACATCAAAATCTACATTTACAAAAACTCCTTCTGCAGATAGGTCATAGATACTGCATGCTTTTTTTTTTTTTTTCCAACAGAATAAATTATATATCCAGGAGATTCTGCCATTTTACAGCCTGGAAAAAACAATGCTTCCCTGGAAACTGGGCTAAGCTAAAGAAAGCCATCCGCTGCTAGGTTAAACTCCAAGAACACTTTATTAAGAACATTAACAGACTAATTTCCAACATTCACTTGTTTATTTTTAAACAGAAAGTTTTTTTTTCCAAGATATAAACAATTTTTGTTAAACTATAATACAGTGGGAGTAAAAATGAACTGAGAATCTGTTTCTGCTGCACAACAGCGAAGGGAGCTCCCACAAAAATGTTTGCCCAACATTTCCTTCTTTTGTTCCTGCATCCCAGGTTCCATTCTTACTCTTCATAAAACTGATTTTTTTTTTTTTTTTTTGCCAGAATGTTGATATTCAAGTTTTTCTGCCTTTAAAAAAAACTCCTGTAAATTTGGCTGCATGTACAAATTCATTAGCTGGAAGTCCCATCCTTGGCGGCATACAGGGATCGTAAAGTCTGAACAACTTTATTAGTCAGCTTATTAGCACTCGTTAGAGCAATTTTTTTGTAAATAATGTCTGACTCTTTAATAGTGTCTACCCAAGGCACCAGTTTGCGGCCATCACGGCGCTTAGCCTCAGTCCAGGAGCCACTGTAGGAGCCTGCCATCCACTGAACACTGAAGCCACTGCTGGTTTTCTGTACTACTCTTGCAATCTGTGGTCGGTCTTTGTACTTTGGACAGCAAATAGCGATGACATCCATGACGTCAACACTTTCATTCATCTGTGCTGCCAACTCCGTAGAGTCTGAATTTCGTTTTGACCTTCTCAATGACTAAAACATTGGGAGGGGGAAAAAAGACCAAGTGTTACACAAAATAATTTTAGTGAAATTATTGTTTTTATTGCTTTTAATCCCTTGACGCCGGGAGTTGGGATATCCCAGCACACTTCCATTGCCGGCAATGAGACGCACCGTGACCGCCAGCGCCAAGGGGTTAACATATATTTGTAAAACCATGTATCTCTTAATTTGTACCCGTGTCTTTACTCTTATTGATATATAAAATTATATATACATATGAACCATAAAGCTACATAAAATTTAGCAACAATAAAAAAGGATAACACACATTAATACAATCCAAAGAAAAATTAATAACCTTTTATGCTGGATAAATCTCATTTCTGTTTTTTCTTTTTTATTGTCTTTTATGTTAAACTTTCTACAAAAAGATGTATAAATGGGTAAGTAGAGAATTTCTATCTACAAAATGTTTTCTCTCATAAGTATTACATTACTTGGTGTACATTGAATAGACTGACATATATAAGCACATAAAAATCATTTTACGTAATACGCTGCGAAATACGTTGACTCCTCCTCCGCCTCACCCCTGAAGTGCCTCCTCCTCTATCCTCCCCATCACTTTCATCATCTTCTGTCTCTGCTGCTGCATTATTTTTAGGGCTGCCTCCTCCAAGCAGCGAGGTAATTGCTTTGTTCCGAGCATTTGTGCTGGCTGACACCTCCCCTTCTTCTTCCTCTTCATCAGGGTCCAGATGTTCCATGAGAAGTTTGAACTACAAAAATTAGATATTAACTTAGAATTTGAGGTAAACATTTCAAACAAGACTGTCAAATTCCTAAATGTTTTCCATGGCAGTAGTTTGATTTTGGTGAAAGACTTTAGCTACTGTCCAACTTGGGTGCTCGAAAACGTTTTTTCTGAAGAGCCAGATTGGAAGTATTTTTGGCTCTGCAGGCTAAAATGCAATATAGAAATGAATGCGCATAGCTGTTTCAATAAAACTTTATTTTACACCAACAGGCAGCTGACCAGATTTCGCCTATAAGCAAGATGTCACTGACACTGACCCAAATTATCAAGCAGCCAGTGATTACTAATTACTGACCGAAACTTAAACATGTTCTGCTCCTTCTGCTCTCCACCAAGAGGATATAAGAATAAATGAAAGATGTCAAACAACTTTAAAGAACTAAAATAAATGCTAAATTTAAAGTATAAGGTTTGCAGTCTATGAATGATATGAAAACCATTGTGTAGCTTACATTTGTAGTCAAGAAAATCATGATTAGTTATATTCAACTACCAGCTTTAAGTAGATTAAATTTAAAGACTTTATTTTTACTTTTTAGGACAATCTTGAAAAACATTTTTTAAAACATGAAAAAAATTTTATTGTGGTAAAACACAAAATTTACCACTTTATTTTAAAGTCCTTAAGTCACTCACATGAAGTATATTCAAAATGTTGCATAACCATCACTACCATTATTTCTAAAACTTTTACATCATTCCCAAAAGAAACTCAATCTGTACCCATTTAATACTCCCCATTCATCCCTTACAAATAGCTGTAAAAAGAAGAGAAGCGAAAAGCAAAGGAGAAAAGGAAAGATATAAACATCTGAATGCAGAGTTCCAAAGAATAGCAAGAAGAAATAAGAAAGCCTTCTTCAGTGATCAATGCAAAGAAATAGAGGGAAACAACAGAATGGGAAAGACTAGAGATCTCTTCAAGAAAATCAGAGATACCAAAGGAACATTTCATGCAAAGATGGGCTCGATAAAGGACAGAAATGGTATGAACCTAACAGAAGCAGAAGATATTAAGAAGAGAGGGCAAAAATACACAGAACTGTACAAAAAAGATCTTCACGACCCAGATAATCACAATGGTGTGATCACTGACCTAGAGCCAGACATCCTGGAATGTGAAGTCAAGTGGGCCTTAGAAAGCATCACTACGAACAAATCTAGTGGAGGTGATAGAATTCCAGTTGAGCTATTCCAAATGCTGAAAGATGATGCTGTTAAAGTGCTGCACTCAATATGCCAGCACATTTGGAAAACTCAGCAGTGGCCACAGGACTGGAAAAGGTCAGTTTTCATTCCAATCCCATAGAAAGGCAATGCCAAAGAATGCTCAAACTACCGCACAATTGCACTCATCTCACATGCTAGTAAAGTCAAGCTCAAAATTCTCCAAGCCAGGCTTCAGCAATATGTGAACCATGAACTTCCTGATGTTCAAGCTGGTTTTAGAAAAGGCAGAGGAACCAGAGACCAAATTGCCAACATCCACTGGATCATGGAAAAAGCAAGAGAGTTCCAGAAAAACATCTATTTCTGCTTTATTGACTATGCCAAAGCCTTTGGCTGTGTGGATCACAATAAACTGTGGAAAATTCTGAAAGAGATGGGAATACCAGACCACCTGATCTGCCTCTTGAGAAACCTGTATGCAGGTCAGGAAGCAACAGTTAGAACTGGACATGGAACAACAGACTGGTTCCAAATAGGAAAAGGAGTACGTCAAGGCTATATATTGTCACCCTGTTTATTTAACTTATATGCAGAGTACATCATGAGAAATGCTGGACTGGAAGAAACACAAGCTGGAATCAAGATTGCCGGGAGAAATATCAATAACCTCAGATATGCAGATGACACCACCCTTATGGCAGAAAGTGAAGAGGAACTCAAAAGCCTCTTGATGAAAGTGAAAGAGGAGAGTGAAAAAGTTGGCTTAAAGTTCAACATTCAGAAAACGAAGATCATGGCATCCGGTCCCATCACTTCATGGCAAATAGATGGGGAAACAGTGGAAACAGTGGCAGACTTTATTTTTCTGGGCTCCAAAATCACTGCAGATGGTGACTGCAGCCATGAAATTAAAAGACGCTTACTCCTTGGAAGGAAAGTTATGACCAACCTGGATAGCATATTCAAAAGCAGAGACATTACTTTGCCAACAAAGGTCCATCTAGTCAAGGCTATGGTTTTTCCTGTGGTCATGTATGGATGTGAGAGTTGGATTGTGAAGAAGGCTGAGCGCCAAAGAATTGATGCTTTTGAACTGTGGTGTTGGAGAAGACTCTTGAGAGTCCCTTGGACTGCAAGGAGATCCAACCAGTCCATTCTGAAGGAGATCAGCCCTGGGATTTCTTTGGAAAGAATGATGCTAAAGCTGAAACTCCAGTACTTTGGCCAACTCATGCAAAGAGTTGACCCATTGGTAAAGACTCTGATGCTGGGAGGGATTGGGGGCAGGAGGAGAAAGGCGATGACAGAGGATGAGATGGCTGGATGGCATCACTGACTCGATGGACGTGAGTCTGAGTGAACTCTGGGAGTTGGTGATGGACAGGGAGGCCTGGAATGCTGCAATTCATGGCGTCGCAAAGAGTCGGACACAACTGAGCGACTGATCTGATCTGATTCCTCCCTCCCCACAGGCCCTGGTAAACTTCGGTTCTATTTTCTGAATCTGCCCCCCTTATTTTTTTTCCCAGATGCTCCACATGGATTTCAGGATCTAAGTTGTCTGACCAGGGATCGAACCCTGAGCCCTCAGCAGTGAAGGTGTGGAGTCCTAACCACTGGACCACCAGGGAATTCCCTGCATTTGCCTATTCTTAAAAACATTTTAAAAGCATAATTAATACACTCACATACACACTTATTAAATAGGTATATATACACATATATATACGTATATATGTGTATATTTATATACTTGTACTTCTTCTGTAAGAAAACATGAAAAAGTTGTGATATTGATTGCCAGAAGGAAGAGGAACAGAAATGGCTAAAGACGGTAGCTCTCTCAAAAGTATTCACATTTAAAAAAGTCATTATCAAAATGAAATATATTTTGGTTTTACTACTCACATCTAGGTACTGTTTTACTATACTCCTCTTCACATCTTCAGTGATTTTGGAATTAGCCATATCACTCCGCAGGAAGTCCAGTGTTTGCTTGGGATGAAAATGAACTCCTGTTTTCCGGTTTATCGCTTTATCATACACTTTTGCAGATTCGGATGGAGAATATTTCTGAATTTTACTGTTTTAGGAAAATAAAACCATTAATGTAAAAATTTTTTTCAGACATTTACATTTAAATGGATTCTAGTTAAGTTTTATTTACTTATAACTAAACTTTCTGTCATATAGATTTTAACCAGTGAAACTGTATACACAATAATTTTTAAAAGGGAAGTAAAGACACAAAATCAAAGATTAAAGAGTAATATTCTCCTGTTTTCCTCAGTACTTGTCTTGAATCGAGGCATCCTTTAAATCCAAGTAGCTTCTCATGTCCATTTTTTAGTACCATGATTGTGACTGTAGGACAGTTTTAGTATAATTACTCAGTACTACCTAACTGGTTTACCTTCTCTAAGATTTTTCATTCTCTACACAGCCAGAATGATTGTTTACAAACCTGCTTCATATTATTAACAACCCTATTTCAAAATCTTTCCATCTCCTTAGCACTGCCCCAAGATTTTACAAGGTTTTAAATTATTTTGAATTACAGGCAATACCTTGGAGACATTATGGGTTTGGTTCCAGACCATTGCAATAAAGCAATTATTGCAATAAAGTGAACCACATCAATTTTTTGTTTCCCAATGAATATAAAGGTTACCTTTACAACATACTGTAGTCTATTTAAAGTGTGCAACAGCATTATGTTGAAAATCATATATATCTTAATTAAAAAATACTTTATTGCTAAAAAGTATCATGAGTCTTCAGTGAATTGTAATCTTTTGGCAATCATAACATCGAAGATGACTGATCAAAGACCACCATAAAAATAACAATGAAAAATATTTAAATATTGTTGAATAACTACAAAATGTGAGACACACAAAGGGAACAAGTGCTGTTGGAAAAATGGAGCCAACAGACTTGTGTGAAGCAAGACAGCCACAAACCTTCAGTCTGTATAAAATGTAGTATCTGTGAAGCTCAATATAACACAGTAGGTCCTACAGTTGCCAACATTTAACATCAAGGTATTTCTCATTAAAATCTGGATTTTCTAGTTTCCCTTGAAAAAAATGGAAGCTCTGCCATACACTGTTCCCACTTTCTCCCATGGCAACAAGCTGATGAATATCTGAACCCCAAATGTGTTCTTCTCATTTTGCCAGTGACCTACCCGGGTCCACTTTATTCATTTCATTATCTGTCCCTATGAACATTTAACTTCATAAGGTTTCAATGAATGTGAAAAATGTCCAAAATTCCATGGGTACAAGCAGTGTAGTGATTGATGATGAATAAAATTATAGCGCATTCAAAGTTATTAGTACTTTTCTATCTCTTACCTTGATAGTGTACATTAAAGACTACTGGATCCTGTTAGAACTTATCCTAGCTGGTCTGCATCTATTTATTCTTCATTCATAGCTCTTTAAAAATTTGAATTTGCCATCTATTTTTTTTAATATTTACTTTTATTTATTTTATTTATTTTGCTGTGCTGGGTCTTGGTTGTGGCATGTGGGATCTAGTTCCCTGACAAAGGATCAAACCCAGGCCTCCTGCACTGGGAGTGCAGTCTTAGCCACTGGACCACCTGGGAAGTCCCTGCCATCTATTTTTGAGGTTAGCCTAATTCTCTAATATCTTTTTAGGGAAGCCAACATAATAAGTCTTTTAATTTATGATGCATTATCTCCAATTAGAAGAATATAGCTTTCCTCTCTTCAATAACAGAATGTACAAATTATGGTATATTATACAACAAAAACACTATATAGCAGTTAAAAGGAACAAACTCCTTTTTATAAAAAAGGAGCATTTTTAATATTCAGCATGCAATCAAAACTGAGTTTCATATTTCTTCATTATTTGAAGACAGCAAGTTTTTCTTTCACCGCTTATATAATCTTACCTATCAGAAAATCCACAGAGATTCTTCAAATGTTGTTTTAACATCAGAAGCAATAAAATACCCTGGGAGACATTTGCAAACTCAATTAAAGGAGCTGAGTTTTCTGGCAAACATTTCATCACCGAATTTATATCATCTTCTGAATCCGAATCTGAATCCGAATCTACACGTTTCCGTGACTTTCGAGGCCTAGAGACTTCTTCTTCACTCTCGCTTGACTCATTTTCCTTACCAGGAGATGATTTTCTCTCTTTCCTTTTGTCTTTTACCATAGACTGAAAAAAAAGAGGAAATTATTCTGTCTAAAAAATAATAAAATGAAAATACCACTAACAACTATACATATGCTCCCTTCAACAGCTTCAAAAGTATCCGCAATTTAGTGTTTCATGTATCAAAACTCTCTGACTTTCTGTAAACAACTGGGGTTGTAACCCTTAGGGAGAAAATAATGTTCCAAGACTAAATAAAATCCACTCCTCCAACTACTGTGCCACCCTCCCTAAACCCTTCTGGAATATCATTCCAAGGGAAAGAATTTTCTTATACAATAGCAATGAAAGATAAATTATAGAAGTAACAATTTGGTATATAGGTAAGCCATTACAGAGGAAAGGAAGTAATTATAATTTAACTGAGGAAAATATAATAGGTCTTGAATTCCCCCACCTTCTTTTAAACTCTCCCATTTAACAACTTTTCAGCAAGATAACATGCAGTTTTTCTTAAAAAATTAAATTGTTTCTTTGTACTTTATGAAACCGTTAGCTTTTTAGAAGAAACAAAGCCAACTGGTTTCCAGAGGTGGAAAAGATTACAAAGCAATATTCAAAATATAGCTGTTAAGAAATAAAACAGGAGAAACATGAACAAGTATATTTACAACAGTTAATGAAGTAAAATAAGATAACATGATGGATCAAGTTCCTGGGAAATTATTAACCTCTTAAACTTCAATGTGCATATTAAACACCTAGGCATTTTATTAACAACGCAAACACGGTGTTAGCAGGTCTAGGGTGGGACCTAAGGTTCTACACGTATGACGGGCTCTCAGGTGAGGCTGGTGCTACTGGTTCTGGTCTGCACTTCAAGCAGCAAGGGTTCAGATACTTCTGTAATTCTAACTCTTAGGTATTAAAATAATCGCCCTGATTTATGAGTTTGACCAGGCTGAGTTTTGGGCACAACGATACTGTAAAATGAGAATATTTACTTGTATCATCAGGTACATGAAAATATTCCAACTAATTTAAAATAATGTAAATTACTGAGTGCACCTGTATTCCCAGGGCTACACCAGTTGCTTTTACAATTAAGCCAACTATATTTTCTTCTTAAAAACCATGAAAGAAAAGATATAAAGTTCACAACAAAAAACTTAGTAAAGATTTTGGGCATACAATACACCAATGATTCTGGGGTTAAGGGATAAGGAAATCAATAGTATAAATCTTCTGTGTTCCTTGTAAGTAAGCTATTTATATTCATATCTGTATCTCTTCAAGTATACTACTGTTATCTACAGTATTTTCAGATTTATAAACGAGCAAGGAGTTTTTAAAATGAGGTTTAAATGAATATATGAATGGACACTGAACATTTAAGGTCGGTGCTTAAAGTGGGAGAAATAAAGACACGGGATGGCTTATCAACAGAACAATCCACGTATGCATGCATGTGTATGTGTGTGTGTGTGTGCACACGTGTGCATGCACGTAAGTATGTGCATGTATAAATTCCACCTAAATGATCTGGAATGAAATGGTTTTAAGAACTTTCTTAATGGAAATGAAATGGCAACTCATTTCCTCTCTCCAACTCAAGCACTATTTAGATTTCAGTAAGTTTATTTACCAAGATTTTATATACCTGTGAAAACAATAAAAAGAACAATGAGAAACAAAACAGTGAAAATAGCGTGCCTGCATTTTGAAAGATGCATTAAGAATAGCAATGTGTATAACTTACCTCCTTGAATGACTGCAGTAGGTTACTACCAGAAACAGAGAGTGTAATGTCTATATGATGCATTATAAACAAAGGCTCTTCCTGTGTCTGGTATGGAAAACAGGCTAGATTGTCTGCTATATACAAGAGCATATTCACTTCTGTTTTCTGTAAATTAAAAAAAAAAAAAAAGTACACGTTTAGTAGATAATCCAGAAATCCATCATAAAAACCTTTTTAGAAAAAATATTACAGGGTACTTTCACCTCAGTTAATGTTTCAGAAAGGAAGGGACAGGGAGAGAAAGAATGAAGATGAAGGAGGAAGCAGAAGAGAAATGGATTTTACAGAATCATCTTAAATCCATTTTAACAGATTTCCTAATGACTTAAACCATGGTACCTTAAAAAGGGAAGAGGTGAATGTTCTTTCAGTGCACCCAAGTGGAAGTCCCGGAAGTTTTCTTATAGAGTATATAGAATCTTTATGATAAATCCATACCACATCAGAAAGTACACATATGAATTCATGATTATTTATCACTGTGCCTCTAAAAGTTTAACCCATATGGAGAGATCAGTTACACACAGTTATTCTGTCTTCAAAAGTAAGAGGCAATAATTATAGTTCAAACATGTAAGTTAAAAAATCCAAGTTCATGTACTCTTAAAATAATTGTCAGTTTCCTGTGTGTGTATAATTTAAAATATCAGAGTCATTCTGACAGAGTTGCCAAAGATTCACACCATAAAAACTCTGATGTTGGCAAATTATGGTTACTAATACTTGTTTGCTTTTAAAAGAAGTAACAGAGACTTTTTTTCAGAACTTCATGATCATACAGAATATAAACAGAAAGACACGTTAATATTTAAATTCCTTTAAAAATATTTATAGCTTTAAAAAAAAAAAAAGAAAAGAAAAAACAGGCAATTAAAAACACTACTTCCGGGTACTTCCCAGGTGGTTTGGTGGTTAAGACACTGTGCTTACACTGCAAGGGGCAGGGGTTTAATCCCTGTTTGGGGAACTAAGATTCCGCATTGCCTGAAGCACGGTCAAACGCTTCCCTAAAATCCCTCCCCAAACACACCTTCCTACCATCTCCCTTATCCTGCTGCCCAAACAACATAAAATGCCATATCAGTGGTAGCAAACAACAAAAAATCCCAAAGGACAGATGGAATGAACTTGCTATTAGTATTCATGAAACTCCCACTCTATTTTTTATTTTTAAATATGTATCAATATGCACATGTTAAAGTTGGGAAAATACAGACAACCACCCGTGCCTCCCTGAAACCTTTTTCCTTAGTTTTCTCTTCCTAGCTCTTTGACTATTCCTCTTCTATTTCCTTCTCAAACCAACTCCTTTTCAAACTGCTTTTAGCAACATTCTATTTTTTGTGTGCTTAGGAGTCCTGAGAGTCCCTCGGACTGCGAGGAGATCAAACCAGTCAATATTAAGGGAAATCAATCCTAAATACTCATTTGGGAGGACTGATGCTGAAGCTGTATTTTTGTCATCTGATGTGAACAGCTGACTCATTGGAAAAGTCCCTGATGCTGGGAAAGATTGAGGGCAGAAGGAGAGGAGGGCATCAAAGCATGAGATGGCTGCATGGCATCAACGATGCAATGGACATGGACTTGGGCAAATTCGGGAGATGGTGAGGGACAGAGAGGCCTGGCATCTGCAGTCCATGGGGTTGCAAAGAGGTGGACATGACTAGGGGACTCAACAACAGGACAAAAATATTCCAGTTATCCTTTGACTCTTCTCACAATGTCTCATATAATTTATTCCTTCCTCAGTGTTTCTTCTTTCCTTCCATCCATTCTTTTCCTTCCAACTCTCATCATAAGAACTCAATCCCTTATTACCTTCGGTGTGAACACGGGCTCCTGCATTGCAGGCGGATTCTTTACCAGCTGAGCTATTAGCGAAGATCCTCCATAAACCATGTCTCACTATGACCTTGTTGGTCTAAATAATGAATCTATTCATTATTTCCCACCCATTCTTATCTTTGTACCTTTATTTATGTTTTTACACCTGCTCTGTCTTAAATAGTAGATCCATCTTATTCCCCTATGTCTTCAGTAATTTGTTTCTCCTCTGACATCTTCTGTTGAAGGTAGTCAGAAGAAAGCACTGTATTATGAAAACTAGATTTCCAATTTAGCATGTTACATGCTGGGGTGACAGAGCATCCAGCTAATGACATACAGCAAGCAATGAAATCACGTAGGAATGAAGCTCAAGAAGAAGAGAAAGACTGGAGTGGATTGCCATTTCCTTCTCCAGGGGATCTTCCCAACCCAGGGATCGAACCCAGGTCTCCTGCATTGTAGACAGATGCTTTACTGTCTGAGCCACCAGGGAAGCCCAAGAGAAAGACTAGGGCGATACAAATACAAACCATCTGGGACTCAGACTATGCTAATCTTAACCGCTATCTTATAGGAAGCAAGATCCAATGATGACAAGAGCACCGTATCATATCATTATGTACTCCTATCTAAACCTCTTACACACAATGAAAGCTTAATACTGATGACAGCCCTGATGATGATTAAATTATATTTCAAGTGTTTCTAAAATAGAAGGGTATTATATTTATTTGTTAGATAATACAACCAAAAATTTCATGTACTATTTAAAAAGAAAAGGTCTAATAAGGCATCTGTATTCTGGTAATTTTTAGATCCCCTGGAGAAGGGAATGGCAACCCACTCTAGTATTCTTGCCTGGTGAATTCCATGGACAGAGGAGCCTGGTGGGCTACAGTCTATGGGGTTGCAAAGAGTTGGACACGACTGAGCGACCAACACATAATTTTAATTTTACTTCACTGAAATAATCTGGTGTCGGAACAGCAACAAAGTCAAGTCAAGTGATTAAAATATGAAAAAAAATTTTATTTTTAAAGCTTCACACAAGAACTGGTTCTATGTGGAAAGATACCACATCTTCATCTTCTAGCACAATGGCTACCATAACGCATATGCTGAATACTGTTATAAAATGAATGAAAACATTCAGAGGTAAAATTAAAGAATGGGATATTTTATTTTCCTGCCTTATAGTCTTGGCCAATGCAACTTGTGCAATAGCTCCTAAAGGGTCAAAACTGTAATTACACAAAAGTGGGCTTTTCATTAAACGAGGTCAGGTTGAACAAGCAAGGATCTCAACAGCCTAAAACCCAGGACAGTTACTCTAAAACGTTCGAGTCTGATATAAACAAGTGGAATTTCGCTTTATCTATCTATCCACCCATCCACCCACCTCGAGAAGTGATAGTTTAGTAACATAGTTTATGTGAAAGCATGCTTAAAGGAACTGCTATCAAGTTTGTAACATACTCAGTATGGAGACAAAATTATACTTTATCCCTCATTTTATTTTCATGCTAAACTTCCTCTTCAATACCTTGTAGTTAACATAGACCTAAATAAACACATTTAAGATAGTCACTATTATTTATTAAAATGATAATATTTTAAAAATGTCGACTACTTTAGGCATACAATTTATAGAACATTTATCATCTTAAAATAAGAAGTTTTTAATGCTTACTGCTGTGTCATCAAAGAGGTTGAGTAAAGAAATCAGAAAGGCGCGTCTGTGCTGGCGGTTTCCCCGGATCATGGAGTAAAGGTGTGAACACAAAGCACTGGAGGACTCGTCCTGCCGGAAACCCCTTACAGGATCTTTTAGGCATGTGTTGATTGCCTGTTGTACCTGGTAAGACATCTTCATGCCAGCCACTGCTTTCATCTGAAATCAATAAAAGCCTTATTTTTGTCACAGAAATTAAAAGAGCCAAATTAAAAATATAAGTTTGAGCATTATAGTTAGAGGTGAAGTTTATAATTTGGTTTTATTTAAAATAATAAAAAGCATAGAATGCAAGCACTGGAAGGAATACTAGAGATCATCTATTGTAATCTGCTCATTTTTATAGAAGAAACAAGTGGAGACCCAGAGGAGCCATCACTGCCAAGATACACAGTAGGCACTAGGACCCATGCATCCTGGTTTCATCCAGAGTGCATGCTATACTGTTACTGCCAGCTCCATCTTAAAGAGTTAATTTTAAAAAGAATAAACACCTTGGGGGACAAACTTAGATTCATGTTTAGAAGTAATTAGTAAGCAAAATATTTTATTTGAATATGAATCTGGGTAGGACATTTGCCAAAGAAATGGTTTACCAAAGAACAATATTTAAATTTAGGCTGGACAATTTAAAAATACATACGTGAATGAATCCAGCATATTTTTTATCTATTTCCACAAGCTGCTGATCAGCCTTGTTCCGCATAGCTGGTTCTGGGTCTGTGCCCATAGCAATTAAATACGGCACACACTGGAAATAAAAATAAAGAATTCATGAGACATCATAGTAGTAAAAGCTCTATATGTATCTTGACGTATATTAAAACTTGCTATATATCTGGGACATATGAATTGAGCTCACTGGCTTTCCTATAAATGAATGCTGTGTTTTAGTGTTCTTTTAAAATTTATTAATCTGCCCTTAGATTTAGCTAAAAGTAAAAAAGCACTGGAGCATCAGCAAAAAATTAAAAAAAAAAAAAAAAGTGATGTGGTGAACTTCAAGCAATTTCAATGTGAGTTTAAAGTTCTTTTATTAAAAAAAAAAAAAAAAAAAAACTAAAGGGCTCCCAAACTAAGAATATTCATTTAAGAGTATGATATATACTACAAATTAATAAAATTAGAGGTGAGGAAGCCAGAAAAATAGCAACAAACAAATAAAAAAAGTAGACAAAGCACTGAATGAAATGGGTCATCAAGAATCAAACCCTGAATTGCAGGGTTGGGGGAGGCTCACAAAAAATATTATTAGCTTAACTTGTAAAATATGAAAATACATTACATACTATTGTATCAATGTTAAATTTCCTAAATTTGATTGACTGCATTATGGTTTTATAAGAGAATGTTTCTGTTCTTAAAAAAAAATGTATGTTGAGGTATTTAGAGGTAAAGAATTATGATATCTCAAACTTATTATCAAATGATTTAGTGTATGTATGGAGAGAGAAAGCAAATGTGGCAAAATGGCAACAAAATATACGTAAAGAGTATAAAGGGTTTAATGTACCACTCTTGCAATTTTTTGATAAATATAAAATTTTAAAGTTTAAAAAAAGATACAATAAAAGCAAAACCTAAGACTATTAAGCATATCAGCAGAGAGCCCTAAGTATCTAAAATATTCAAGAGTATCAACAGAGTATTGTACATTTTATTAAGTAATCCTGTCCTGAGTCACAAAGAACAGACTGAATATTCATTAGTGTGTTTTGTTTCAGGACACAGAGAATAACACAGCGTCATAATCAAGAATATATTTTATAAAAGTTAAACAGAACAGCCGAAATAAAAATCTTGAAGGGTACACGCTGTTATTTAACAAATTCACTTCTGCAGCCTATGGCACTCTCCTCAACGTGTCAGATGGTGAATACTAAAACATAAACATTAGCTGCCAATCCCTTGTAGTACAAATATGTCTTGAGTACATCATCTAGTCTACAAATCCATGTTTTAAGGTATTGGGTGCTTGATCTTAGTTCCAATTAAAGATGAAGGAACAGAGTTCAGATTATATAGGTGACTTTTCTGTGGACTAAAATCCACACTGTTAAGATAGATTATACCCTTAACTCCATTTATATTACATGCTGTTGTTGGATTTTAGAGGTAAGAGTCAACGTGAATTAAATCAAATCTATTATCCCTACTTAGAAGAAGTAATACTGAGTACATATTGTGCAAATATAAAGTTTGTATAATAGAATCAACATTAAGAATATATATGTACTTTGCAGTTTAAAACAACCTAAAAGATGGACTAAAACTTGGATTCCTAAGAGTTTTGGATGGCCCCCCTCACCCTCGAAATTGACAACTAAGAGGAATAAAGAACTACTTATTTTCTAATCACAATGTCTTCAAGTGGCAACAAATTCTTGGCTCTTTCCGTAAGTGCTATTGCTGTAAAACATACTTACCTGAACTGGATGAATAAGACCTTGGTTTAGAGTCAATGCAATGACATTGAGGGCGAAGTGGCGTACACTTGATTGGGTGTGAAAAAACGCCTCAAGCACCTGTTTGAGGTAAAGCTGCATGATGGAACTACTCATCCCTGAGGAAACATCACCCATTTCTTTCAAATCTTCCTGTTTTGCAACCTTCTTCCCTACAAAAGGAAGTAAACATACTAAGAATATGTGTATTAACTTTACTATTCTAAATTAAGTCACAATCAAAAGCACAAAATGTAACAGCTGACTCATTGGTCCTTAATTTTTAAATTTTTTTAGGTCTGTTAGAGACCCCTTGGAGAACATGATGAGAAAGTACAATCCCTTTCCCTCTGTCAAAATGTTAAAGTCTGCATGCACATTCATTTATAAACTACTTTAGGGAGTTTATGAAGTATCTTCTTTAACTCAACTCCTTTATCTAATATAGGGTAAGTAGGTATCTGGATTAAAAAAGAGTCACAGAGTATGCTAACTGCAGCCCCACTGTGAACTTTGAAAATATATTTTCACTTACAGTCTCTATCTGCCTGCTGCATACGTGTATCTTCTTCTTGTAGGTAGGTCTGGAGGTTTTTTAACACTTGTATTTTTAAATTTACTGAGGAGTTTTTATCAGATAAAATATTATTGTATAGATTTTTCACCTCTTGCTCAAACATTAGACTTGGGTGCTGAATAAAGGCAAATCCTAAAGAAGATGAAAAAAACAAAAATTCTCTTGATATATTCATATTAAAATTAAATATAACATTTATTGAAAATGTTGATAAAGTATATAAAGAGTATCTTATTTCAAAAATTAAAACTTAAAATGACTGGAAGAATATGCTGGTGGCCTTACCTAGAGAAGTATTAGAGCAGGTACTTCTTCCCCCATGAATTAAAAACAAGAAATTGCATTTCAAAGGAGAATTTCACTCAAGAGGAAACCTTGAGGAGGGAGCAGGGCCTAGTGGCTAAGGGAGTGGACTAGGAGTCAGGAGTCTTGGGTTCTATTCCTGGCTCCACCACTGACTTGTAGTGTGACCTTGGGTGAGTCACAGAATCTCTCTGTGCCTCAATGCTCCATCTGTAAAATGGGGACAATAATATTTACCACCCACCTGCCTCAAGGGGATATTTTCAGGATTTAAGAGGTAATGTGTGCATTTTTAGATCCCTAGTGGAAGGTACTAACCTTGGTGCTATTAAAATATATTCATCTGATGAAATGAAGTACTTTTAAAATAAAGCTAAAAATCTTGTATCTATTTCTATATGTTGTTATAATGAAGCCACAATGTTGAATTCTATAATCACAAATTACCCATATTTATTACCCTAAATAGTATTACCCATGTTTATTTGTACAAAATGCTTATTTATGAGATGAAACGAAGATCTTTGATGAGAGCAAATATTATGGATGCCAAATAACAAACTAAATTCAAAGCATAGAGTGATCAGATAACTAGCCCAAGGTGACACAGGATAACAATGGCCCACGCAACTTTTATTAACTGGTCTAAAGGCACTATTTTCTGGATAGTACTGCTTCAAATTAAAATTTACATTCTTTGTTCTCTGAATTAGATGTAACACTATTAGTTTTTGCCGTTTTATAGAATGTATGTCCAGACTGAAGTACATATTTGACTTGAAAGGTAATACTCTACCAATACAACTCCCTAGTAAGTGGTATATGAATTTTTACTCTATTTTCTATATGTAATTTTCTGAAAGAGATGAAGAGAAATAAGATATTAAGACTTAAATTATAAACTTTATTAATGCTACTAAATAAAATTTCTAAGTTATTAATCTTAATGAACACTTTATATGTATCTGTACAGAGTAAAACAAAACAAACAAACAACAACAACAAAAAAACAACAGCACAAAAACATGAAGAGAGTGCCCTTCTAATTTTTTTTAGTGCATTTAATTAGTTCAGGTATCAAGACCTTAAGGCTATCCTTCTCAAATTTCAATATATCCTTCCCACATTCCAATATCCTTCCAGATAAACCTCAAAGACCTAACCTAACCACATGTATTTATTACATCAATGCTCTTGGAAAAATAATACAGAAAAAGTATACATCCAGCTGTTCCTATGTGGTTGGTTACCATGTGTTATCTACATACTAATAAATAGAAGTCTGTAGACTGCCCTCTGTTTTGACTTTAGAAGAGGCAGACACATACACTGAAAAACGTTGAAAAGAAAAATAACAATTAAAAAAATACACAACAGTACAAATTTTTCTACATCACTTTTCTTAATTAAAGAACTTTGAACCCTATAAAGTAGGGGTTGAAGAAAGTATTGTCACCTCTATTTTACTAATGAGGAAACTGACATACAAGTTACATGACTTGCTGAAAGTCACCCAGGAAGTCACTGGATGAGCCAAGAATGGAACCCTGTTGTTTTAACCCCCAGAAGTATACTCTAGACACCAGAGCCTACTTTAAACAGAAACATACTTAAGTAAATCAATGTTTTAGACTCACAAAATTTTTAAAACTTCCTCAACCTCTCAAACAACTAAGAACTAGGAAGAAATCTAGACTTAATTTACCTAGACCAATGATGGCTTTTGTTTGCACTTCTTCATCTGAATGCTTTGTAAAATACATCAATAGTTCAAGGACTTTATCCTTTATGTTAACCTAAGGGGGAAAAACACATTAAAGTGTATAAGGAAGAGTAGCTTAGATCCGTTTTCAACTGTGAAGGGAAAAAATATCTAAAAGCAAACTTCTGCATGTCAACGTTACTAAAGAATAAATCACCAATACATGTATAAGTCCATAAATTTTAGAACAATCTCATTCATTGGGACAGTTTGCAGATATAACTTGCATTAATTTATCGGGCTGTAACTAACTGATTGGCTTCACAGACCATGTTTTGAAAAGCATTGTTTTAGAATTAAACCAGACAACTCTAGAGACTTCCCTGGTCTGTCAGTGGTTAAGACTACGTGCTTCCAATGCAGGGGGTGCAGGTTCAATCCTGGGTTAGGGAACTAAGATCCCACACTCCATGTCTGTGTGCTAAGTTGCTTTGGTCATGTCCGACTCTGTGCGACACTATGGACTGCAGCCTGCGAGGCTCCTCTGTCCATAGGATTCTCCAGGCAATACTGGAGTGGGTTGCCCTGCCCTCTTCCAGGGTATCTTCCTGACCCAGGGATCAATTCTGCGTCTCTTATATCTCCTGCATTAGCAGGCAGGTTCTTTACCACGAGTGCCACCTGGAAAGCCCTTTCACATGCCGCATATCCAAAAAATAGAAAATAAAATACAATAAAATTAAAACAAAACAAAACCAAAACCCAGACTGCTCTAATGCTGCTCATCCTGGGTCATTACAGTCATTTTTTAATGCACAGGTCACACAGTTCTATTTTTTTCAGGATATTAAATAATAATATTAGGATCTTTACCTTACTGTTGCCTTTAAAATCTTCCAGATCAAAATCAAAATGCCGACACAGTGCCCCAACAGTGAATAGGGATCTCAGAAGTGCTGGTTTGTTTGTTAGCAGTGAAGTGTTATTTGGGTCCTCTTGGTGTTGACTTTTTAATTTTGAAATGGCACCTAGTAAAATAAGTAACATTTATTTATATTATTTATATTTTATTTTATATATATTATTTATATATTATTTATAATAAATCCTCTATTCTTAAACTGTTATGCTCAAATAATTACTGCTAATAAACTAAAGCTAAATTTTACTAAAATTAATATAAATTCAATTTAAAATTTACTAAAATTAAACTTTTCTAAGTATTAAACATGCCTAGAAATATGAGGGCATTCCAACTGAGCCTAAAAGAACTAATATAAGAAAAAAAAATGGTATTTAAATTTTATTTGACATAGTAGGCAAAAAACTTATCAACATTCACTTATGAGAAGAAAAATTTCTGAAGTAATCACATTGGATTATTGAGGGAATATAAAAAATACCAGGAAGTATTGCTTCTGAGAATGGACTACAGAGGACAATCAAACCTCTTATAATTCCCTTGATATTATCTTTTATCAGATATGTTAAAAAGGAACTGGACACTGCAGGATCTAGCAAAATAATTTTAAAGCCCAGGCAGTGAACTTACCATAGTATCTATTGAAACAGGCCCACACAAATTTAAAATTTTGTGTCACTTTATTTACAACAGCCCCAAGACAGCTTACACAATGTTGCACTACCTAAAAGAGAAAAAATGTTACTGTTTAGATAAAAGTTAAAAACAAAGGTAAAAGCATGATTAAGTGATTTAAAAACACATGATTTGTGAATTGTATATTGATCAACACAGAGGTGGTAAAGTGAATGCTTACAGTCATGCCATATTTGATGATAAGCTTCATTAGATCTTCTTCAATAGTGGCAAGGAAAGTTTCACTGGGATGTTCCATCAGTGGTACAACTAGTTCTAGAATTTTTGCAACATTGCAGATAACCATGAAATCATTTTGTGTCTATAAGGATAAAATCAAAGCTTTATGAATATCAAAATCTGAAAAGAAACTATATGCAGCTTTGTGTATTTGAGGTTTTGGTATTATTTTATAGATATATTATATACACACACACACACACACACACACACACACACACACACATAATAGCTTCCCCTCCCCCTCCCAAAAAAAACCCAAAACAGCATTATTAGGAAAGAGCTTTTTTAAAGTATGAAGGGAAGAGGAGCAGATAGTGACAGGAACCTGGATTTTATTCTAGCTCTGTCACTAATTTACCATGTGATCTTTGAGTCACTTAGTCATAATGCTACAGTTACTGTTTTTCTCCCTAATATGCACTAACAGTTCTGAACAATGGTGTTTAAATATTTAACAGAGTATTTTACCAAAGACTGATACAATTTTTAAGATCAATATTTTTCAAACTAGGATAATAACAGTGCAGTATCTCTCAATTGAGGGTGACTTTCCTGGTGGCTCAGATGGTAAAGAATCTGCCTGCAATGCAGGAGACCCAGATTTAATTCCTGGGTTGGGAAGATCCCCTGGAGAAAATGGCAACCCACTCCATTATCCCTGCCTGGAGAATTCCATGGACAGAGGAGTCTGGCAGGTTATAGTCCATGGGGTGGCAGACTCGGACACAACTGAGCAACTGATATTTTCACTTTCACTTTGTCCCCAATGGATATCTGGCAATATATGGAGACAATTTTGGTTGTCCTAACACTGGCATGAGGGTACTACTCACATCCAGTGGACAGAAGCCAAGGATATTGCCAAATATCCTATAACATGCAGAAAAGCTCTTGAAAACAAAGAATAACCAGGTCCTGAGTGTCAACAGTGCTGAAGTTGAGTGCTAACAATAGTGCTGTGTTAACCCCTTTTATGACAGAGGAAAACACAGAATCCCAGAATTAGGTATAAAACTTTATTTTAAAATTTAAAATGTTAACATTATAATTTTTTTAAATTTTAGAGGTTTTAAAACTGATTAAAAATTGTAGGCAACAGGTGATTAAAGTGGGTGAAGGGATAAATTAGTTTTTCTCAAGATAAATTCATTTGAAAATCACTGACAGAATCTTACTTTAAAAATGCAGTAAAAATTTTTTGAAACATAACTGACTTGAAAAATCAGGTAAATAAAGTATCTTAAAATCTAAAAGAAAAATTTAAATGAAGATGAAAATCATGAAGGAAAAGAGCTGTAGAACACCTGAAATATCTGGAATGAATATACATAAGATAGATCAATATCTCAAACATTTAAAGAGTTTACAAAAAAAAAAGGTCCACAGTTCAAAGGTAAAATAAGCAAAGGATAAGAACAGTCAAATTAAGGAAAATCAAGTTCAACTGGTTAATGCCATAAAAAAGATGCTAAACCTCTTGGAAATCAAGGAAGGGAAGCTGAAGCAACAAACAACTACATTCTTTTACATCTGTTAGCCTGGCAAAGAGTACAAAAATGACACAGAGCATCATTCACTGGTTTCCAAAGTGGCTATAAAACATGTCCACCAGCAATTTGACAAGAGCTATTCAGAAACAAAATCAAAACTGCAAAACATTCCTTCAATCTGGGAAGTCAATTCCTCAGACTATGTCAAAGAAAAAGAAGCACGAATATTTAAAAGTATATGAATAGGAATGACTATTAAGGAATTGGTTGTAGTGACTATCAACAGGAAACAATGTAAATAAAAAATAAATACTCGATTAGATGGGAAAATGGTTAAACAAATCATAAGATGTCCATAAGATGAATAATACACAGCTATTCAAAAGGATGAATATATATCAGTTGTTTTGAGATTAGTAAAAATGCCTGATAGATACATATATAACATGACGTGATTTTTAAAAAATCTGGTTAACCGTTTGTATAATGTGTGTCTGCAATTATAGAAACATGGATAAAATGTGCAAGGACACTCCAGATTGCTTATCCTGAAACGAGGGTAGGATATAAAAAACAACAACAACAAAAAACATTTTAAAAAAAAAAGGTGTCTATCATATATATGAGATAACCTTATTTATAAAAAACTTTATATTAGTGTGTGTATGCATAACAAACTATAGAAAATGTTTTCAAGTAACCTTGCTTTAAAAAATATCGATTGAAATGAGGATAATCAAGGCTCCTTTGTTGTTTAAATTCTACAAGCAAACAAACATGGTATTGAATTCCAGCTTTGGGACTCATTAGCTATGACACTGGGCAAATTATATTCTCTAAGCTTCCATTTCCTTATCTGTAAAACCAGGATAATAATGGTACTAACTTCATAATGTAAATGAGATGCTGCATGCAAAATTTTTTAGTGTTTGGCACTGTGCTCAATAACTATTATTATTATTAGTCACAGATTACATATTAATCAGTTTATATCTGCATCTAACACAAGCCCTAAAGACAGAAATATGTTGTCTTAAATGTTGTTTCAGAAGTATTATATATTATTTTTAATGTATTTATCTTCTGATACTTTTCTCTGATTTTAAAATTCCTCAGGACATCCTGAAGTTTTTCACCTAGAATTTATTAATTTAGATCACCAAAAAAACTGACCATAGCAGCAAAAGTAAAAAACTAACTACATTCACAGATTTTTAGAGTATTTTAAAATTTACTGTTGTAATAAGCCATTGAATGTACCACGCTGTCATATAAACTGCTGGATTATCTGACTCAAGCAGTAGTTAATCTTCACATTTGATTTTAGGAGAACATGTGTAATATTAACTTAAAAACCTAACATCTCTGATGATCCTTTATTTTTCATATTCAGTATATAAATACATTATATAAATAAAATACATCAAAAATAACAAATGAAAAGCAAAACCAGAATCCAAATGACAGTAAATTTCTCAGTGACAAGAACTTTGCTCACTCACTGTTTAAGTCCTAACAATGGTTACATTTATTAAGCATTACTGAGAGTTTTAGCTTGAGGAGCTTACAGAGAGATGAAACCTGAAATTTATTTATAATACATCAGAAAAATGATGTTTGTAGCTAACTTGCTACAAATATTAGAACCTATATTTGAGTACATAACCCAGTTGATCTTTCAGTGAAAATGACTGTCATCTGTCAGTGAAAAGGTGGATGACACAATGCGAACTCTAAATTTAAAATAGTTACTACATGGTTTAGATAAGAGAGAAAAACAGGACAGACAGCTCTATACTTACACTACATTTAGTGGTAAGATATGGCTGCATAGTCATGGCATGTTTAACCATGAGCTGGGGTCTTATTTTGCTGAATAAGAACAAAGTGGTTATGCAAGCTACCAATCTTCCAGAATTCACACCTTTATTGTCAGAGTCTGGAAAAACAAACAGAAAATAAGACACTAAAATATGACAAGGCAGTGGAAATGATACAGAATATTATTCAAATTACTCAATACTATCCTCTGAATAGATTCAGTACATGCCTCAATACAACAGATTAGCATTCCTTATGATACTAGAATCCTTGCCTTTCTATCTTATATAAAATTACATGTATTAAGGATAAAGGGCAAAAAGGCTGCACTATGGAAGGCAAGTTTCACATCAAGGGGAGGAGGACTGAAGTAAAAAGTAGAATCAAAGTTGGGAAGTTTAGAGATGGAAATCTGAGAATAAACATGGTGTTGGTTAGTATCTTAAAATGCATGGAAATGAGAATGGGAAAGAAATTAGCAAAGGAGGACAAAAACAGTTTAGCTGAGGTGATACTGTGTTTAGGGTACTGGGGAAAAAAGACGCTGTTGTGGTAAAATGTCAGAAGACAGGAAGGATGCGTAAGTGGACCAGTGCTGTATTAAGACAAGTAAATGCTGTTCAGGGAAGAGGAAAGTGTAGCTAGCTAGGAGATACAATGTGTCTTAGTTCCTGGGCATTTTTAGAGGAGATTAGCAACTTTTTAACACTAAGTGACAACAGTATCACCTTTAAAATCTAGGAAAGGGGAAAACTGGGAAACAGAACAGAAGATACAAAGAAAAAGAGGTAAACATGGAAAATGAAAAAATAAAAATAAAAAAGACTGCATTAAAATATAAAGAATATCAACAATTTTTACCATAAATGGTACCTCTGTAAGAGGTAAATGGCCCCTAATTCTGAAAATTGACTGAGGCTGCCTGTTGTTCCTGATTAATATATATTAGGGGATGGGAAGTAATGTTAGTCTTATGTGCTTTTAAGCAATAGATAACAATTATGACTTTTATGATTTTATAATCATTTATATTTTCATTAATAACTTCAATTTTGTGACTGAGTGATAGATAATATATAATATTAAATATTTAACGAACTTGTCAATTTAAAAATTACTAACATCTTTCTAGGTCAAGGTTAAGCACATTTTATATAATTATAAATGGTATTAGGAAGGTACTATAAATCTTTTAAAAACATTTTTATACTAATTAACTTCATTTTGATAGAAATTTTTATATAATTTGAAAGATACTGAACAGTTTTTGGATAAGCACATTTACCTACATACATTAGTCCCTGGACTTATTTTAATTCTTGCTCATATGACATCTAAAATTATGTTCTATTGAAAGATATGTGAAAGAGATGAGTCCCATGCTTCTATTACATTGCTGTAAATAATACCAGTCAACTATAACATAACAATAACCTGGGATTCAACACAACAAAAAACAGAGTTCATTTAAAAGTGAAGTAATTAATTATTAGGCTAAGCAGAGTGAGAGGCAAAAATAAGAAATGTGCACAAAGTATTTTAACATATCTTATAAAATCAACTTAATGACCAATATATAAAATGTCTTACCAGCTAGAGATTCCTCATATTTAAGAATGTGCTCAACTAGGTTATCAACAAGTTGAGTACAAGCTTTCTTCACAGGTTTATATGAGGAATCCTCTTCAGACTTCAACAACTATAAGTGTATATATATGAAAAAAAAATCCCAGTATAATTCATTAGACAATAATAATATAAATGCATCAAAATGTGTCCATAAGTAATAAGATTTTCAATTGGTTATTAACAATACTGAAAATGCAAATTCACAAATAAAAAATATATAACAAATATTTTAAAATATAACCAGTAATTAAAGATATTTCCAAACAATTTTAGTATGAAGTTATTTAAATTGCTATGTATAGAACTTAAGGCAGAATATGAGAGAAATGAGAACACTGACCTTCCCTTAAGATTACCCCTCAATGCTAGTTGAGTGATTTTAAAGAATTAGAATTCCATCCCTTATCATTTCAAGTTCTTGATTTCTCAAAAAAGTTTATTATGGGTTAATGACATTTTTAAAATAGCTGTAACTACATCTGACTTGCATCTTAAAATCTGCAATTATAAAACACAAGGCTGGATTTCTTCCCTGTGTTATCTTTTACCAACTGATAGAGATGTGCTACAAATAATGATATGAGAAAAGAGATGAGTCTAATTATAGCTGGAAAATAAATACAATCTTTCATAATCAGAGGTCAATGGTAATGTCATCTAAGATACATCTGTTTTGTTAATAAAGAATAGCTAATACAATTTTTGGGTTATTAAAGAAGTTAAAAATGTGTAATTCCTGTCAAGGGTTCCAACGCTGTACAATTGTAACTTTCTGCAATGATGGATATGTTTTATATCTGTGCTGTACAGTATTGCTGCCACAAGCCACATGCAGCTACTAAACACTTGAAATGTAGCTAGTATAACTGAGGAATTAAAAATAAATAAAAATTCAAATGAAATGAAAAATCACACGTGGCTAGTATAGGACAGAGAAGATTTAGTTTAAACTTTCACTAGAAGATGTGTGGATGACTACAACTGATAGCAATCAGAATAACGTTATCACACACATTTCCCCTACTCCTTCCAATTTAAAGAAATAAATCAAATCAAGGTAACTTCAATTTACCCAGTTTTAGCTCTAAACAGCAAGTTCTCCATGTCCTGCTCTGTAACTCAACCTTAAGCAGCTATTAATATTATATGCTACCTTGGTCTTTTTTGGGAAGGGGTAGAAAACAGGCTCTTTACCCTTGTTTTTGCTCTCCAAGACATCAAGTACACATAAAAGTATTAACCATAAATTTTGGGTTATGACACACTGCCAATACTGGTTATGCGCCCTTTTCTTTGATTATAAATATAATGATGCATTATGAACCTAACTTAAGAGTATCTCCAATAACTTATATTTCTCAATGTGCTACTTCCTTTATCCCATCTTCCTGTTTCACTTTCAAAGTACCACTTATCAGAACTTTTTCCATTTCTTCACTTAAAAAAAAAAAAAAGTTATTCTAGTTTTGCTGGAATTTCAATTTTCTAAAAGGTATCATGCTGGATGCAGTCTTCTGGGATTTGCCTTTTCCATTTAATATGTCACTAACTGTAATCCAGGTTGTTGCATGAAACTGTTACTTTACTCATTTTTGCTACTATAAAATAGGTGTTGTGTCTCTACTGCAATTCATTCATCCATTCTATTGAAGACAAGTTAATTATAACTTTAGTGGCATAATGAGCATTTTTATTTGTCTCCTGGTACACATATGTAAGATTCTCTCGGGTAGGTACCTTGGCATGGAATTCCTGGGTCATGGGTAATATGAATGTTCAACTCTGTGAAATAATGCTAAGTTTAAAAAGAGTCTTGATTTGCATTTCCCATATTATGAATGAGGCTGAATACCTTAAGTCACATGTGTTTTTTTCTTTATGAAATGCCCACTCATTACTTTCTCCTGTTTTCCTACTGAGACTCTTGCCTTATATTGGTTTTTAGGAAAGCAGCTCTTTATATTTTTTAACAACGTTCCTTTGTCAGTTATATGTGTATCAAATATCTGTCCCACTTTGTGTGTTTTTTCTGGATTCACAAATGTTCTTCATTTTAAGGCAGTGAAATTTATCAGTCTTTTCAGGTTATTGGTTTTCTGTGACTCAAGAAATCCTTCATTAAGAAAAGTCAAAAATATATTAATACATATACTGTCTTCTGGGGCTTCCCAGGTGGCGCTAGAGGTAAAGAACCAGCCTGCCAATGCAGGAGACATAAGAGACGCGGGTTGATCCCTGGGTAGGGAAGATACCCTGGTGGAGGGCATAGCAGCCTACTCCAGTATTCTTGCCTGGAGAATCCCATAGACAAAGTAGCCTGGCAGGCTACAGTCCAAAGAGTTGCACAGAGTTGGACACAACTGAAGCGACTTAGCTCGCACATACATACTGTCTTCTAAAAGTTTAAAGATTTCCTTTAATCTATGCGTGTGTGTGTGTGTGCACGCTCAGTCATGCCCAACTCTTTGCTGAGTTGAAGAATTAAAAAAAAAAGTAAAAAACAACCCTTATGGGTAGCCACTTGTTCCAGTCCCATTTATTGAAAAGTTCAAGCTATCTTAATTACTCAATCTTTAATAAGTCCTGGTACCTGTTAAGACACATTAGTGCTCCTGCATTTTCAGAAGTGATGATTATTTTCAACTCTTTACTTTTCCATATATGGTTTAAGAACACCTTGACATGCTTGATAAATATTTCCTATTCTTGATTTTGATGAGATCTCTTTTAACATCTTCCCATTTTGCATGATTTTTATTTTAGGTTTTATAGTTTATTCTCTGTCAGATTTTACTTCTAGTTTACTAGACGTTATTCATTCAAGGGTATTAAATTTTATCAACAATTTCTTCTGTATCCTCTGATATGATTACTTATTTTTTAATGTTAAATCATACACACACATGCTGATGCTAAACCAGCCCCACAATATGCATGCACAGATGTACATATATATGTATGCATATATAATATATATAGTATAAACATCTCTGTCCAACTTTTTGATGGGTAAGTAAGCTGTAGACATCAATATATTCTCTACCTTTTCCTTTTGAGATAAAATTTACATAAAATGATATGTACAAATCTACAGTTGCCCAGTTTTGTTAAGTGCATTCCCCTTTATAACTCAAACACTCTACCAAGATAGAGAACAAACTTTCTCCATCTTAACTTACATTAGAATCATCTGGAGACTGCTAAACTATAGAATGGTGGGCCCCAACTTCAGAGTTACTGATTAATTAAATCTGGACAAAAGTCTTAAAATTTTACTTCTAACAAGTCACAGATAATCTTGTTAACTTTTAAAACTACTGATATAGATTATTACCATCACCTTTGAAAATTCCCTCGTGTTCCTTTCCATTTGATCCATGGCTCCCAGCAACCACTCTTATGATTTTTTTCCATATAGATTAGTATAGCCTCTCCTAGAGCTTCGTATAAATAGAATCATAACCTGTACTCTTCTGTATAAGACTCTTGTCACTTTGTGTAATGTTTTTATTATTTACCTACATTGCTGTTAAGTATCAATAGTTTGTTCCTTTTGACATGCTGTGCTATTTAGCTGTATAGATACATCAGGTTTTCTTTAGCCATTCACTGGCTGATGGAGACAAAGACACTATTTGACTGTAAACTCGGGCACGAGAAATCAAGCTGCACCTTCAACCCTTTGCTTAGAAATCTCCTCAGCTAAACATCCAATTTCATCACTTGAAGTCTTCCCTTCACCAAACACTAGAAAAGGAACACAATTTAGCCAAGTGCTTCGTCAAATTACGAGGACAGACTTTTCTCTGTTGTCCAATAGCATGTTCTTCATTTGCATCTGAGACCACATCACAATAGCCTTTAACCATCCATATTTTTACCAAAATTTTGTACATGATTATATACATCCTGAGAAACGTGTAGGCAGGTCAAGACGCAACAGTTAGAAACGGACATGGAACAATGGACTGGTTCCAAATTAGCAAAGGAGTAGTACATCAAGGCTGTATATTGTCACTCTGCTTATTTAACTTACATGCAGAGTACATCATGCGAAATGTCAGGCTGGATAAAGCACAAGCTGGAATCAAGATTGCTGGGAGAAATATCAATAACCCAGATATGCAGATGATACCACCCTTATGGCAGAAAGCAAAGAGCAATTAGAGTCTCTTGATGAAGGTGAAAGAGGAGAGTGAAAAAGCTGGCTTAAAACTCTCAAAAAACTAAGATCATGGAATCTGATCCCATCAATTCATGGCGAATAGGTGGGGAAACAAAGGAAACAGTGACAGGCTTTATTTTCTTGGTTTCCTATGGTGACTGCAGCCATGAAATTAAAAGACACTTGCTCCTTGGAAGAAAAGCTATGATAACCCTAGACAGCGTATTAAAAAGCAGAGACATTACTTTTCCGATAAGCAGCCTGCAGTGACCTCTAAAAGTGATGAGCTATTCACTCGACCCAGAAAACCCCACAAAATCATCCAAATCAAGAGGTTCAAATCTTCATGTTCACTTTAAGAACATTCCTGAAAACTGCCCAGGCCATAAAGGGTATGCATATCCGAAAAGCATCCAAGTATCTGAAGGATGTCACTTTAAAGAAGCAATGTGTGCCATTCCATTGTTACAGTGGTGGAGTTGGTAGGTGTGCACAGGCCAAACAGGAGGGCTGGATGCAGGATCAGTGGCCCAAAAAGGGTGCTGAATTTTTACAGCACATGCTTAAAAATGCAGAGAGTAATGCTGAACTTAAGGGCTTAGACGTAGACGTAGACGTAGAATCTCTGGTCACTGAGCACATCCAGGTGAACAAAGCCCACGAGATGCGGCACAGGACTTACAGAGCTCATAGTCGATCAACCCCTACATGAGCTCTCCCTGCCACATTGAGATGATCCTTACTGAAAAAGAACAGATTGTTCCTAAACCAGAAGAGGAGGTTGCACAGAAGAAAAAGATATCCCAGAAGAAAGAGAAGAAACAAAAACTTATGACCCGGGAATAAAGGCCACAAAAAATAAATGCAAATAATAGTAAAGAAAAAAAAAAAAGGCAGAGACAATACTTTGACATCACTTTGCCAACAAAGGTCCATCCAGTCAAAGCTATGGTTTTCCCAGTAGTCATGTATGGATGTGAGAGTTGGACCATAAAGAAGGCTGAGCATCAAAGAATTGATGCTTTTGAACCATGGTGTTGGAGAAGACTCTTGAGTCCCTTGGACTGCAAGGAGATCAAACCAGTCAATCCTAAAAGAAATCATTGGAAGGACTGATGCTGAAGCTCCAATACTTTGGCTACCTGATGTAAAGAGCCGACTCATTAGAAAAGACCCTGAATTATTAGCATAAGCTTAACCAGGTCAGGACTCCAACTGCAGCTCCTGTACCAGATGAGATGTTAGTGCTTGAACAAATTAACATCCTCTGGAACCTGGTGTACAGCTAATGATCTGGGAGATACCTTTTTTCCTCATCCTTGTCAAAGGCTCCCAGAAGCAGTTTGCTTTTAACTGGCAAGGCCAGAAATGTATTGCACTGTCGCAGGGGTATCTTAACTCCCCAGTCTTACATTATAATTTAGTTTGTATGACGCTGATTATCTTTCACTTTAACATGACATCACACTGGCCCATTACATTGATGACATTATGCCAACTGCACATAGTAAGCAAAAAGGAACAAGTACACTGGACTTATTCGTAGAATGTGCATGTGAAAAGGTGGGGAATATAGCCAACAAAAATTTAGGGGTCTTCTACTTCGAAGAAATTCCTGGGGGCTTAGTTGTGTGGGACATGGTGTGATGTCCACTGTAAGCAAAGAAGAAGATGTTGCATTTGGTCCTTTCTATAACCAAAAAAGAACTCAATGCCTTAGAGAGTTTCTTTGAATTTTGGAGGCTTATTTGGGTATATTATTCTCATTATACCTCATTCAGGTATATGATTCTGGCCCATTTACTGAATGACCTGAGAAGCTGCCAGTGCTGAATGGGGCACAGAAGAGAAGGCAGCTCTGGAAAGGCAGGTCCAGGCTGCTGTGCTAGCTGCTTTGCCACTCATGCCACAGACCAGCAGCACTAAGGTGTCAGTGGCAGATATGGCTGCTGACTGGAGCCTCTGCCAAGCCTCTATAAGTGAACTGCAGCATAGGTCCTTAGGATTTTGGAATAAAGCCCTGCCACACTCTGGGAACAACCACTCTCTTTTTGAGAAACAGCTCTTGGCACGCTACTTGGCCTTAGTCGATACTGAATGCCTATCCATGGGCCGCCAAAATCATCATGCATTCTGAGCTATCAATCATAAACCGGGTGGCTGCATCACCAAGCCACAAAGTTGGGTGTGCAAAGCAGCATTATATCATCAAAGGGAAGCGGTGTATACACGATTAGGCCAGAGCAGGCTGAAGGGCACAAGTTAATTACATGAAAAAGTGGCCAAAATGCCTATGGTTCCCATGTGCTACACTGCCTTCTCTCAGCCTGCACCTCTGGCCTCAGTTGACCACAGGGAATATCCCTGGTTTACAGATCGGTCTACACAACATGCAGGGATCACCCACAAGTGGACAGTGCAGCAATACAGCCCCTTTCTGGGACATCCCTGAAGGACAGTGGTGAAAAAAAATTCCCCATTAGGCAGAACTTCAAGATGTGCATCTCGTTCACTTTGCTTGGAAAGACAAATGATCAAAGTTGGCGACAAGGGAATCTGGAAAAGACGCATCTCTGAATGGTAAAATATTTATATTCCATATGAATGTTCACCAAAGGGTGGCCTCAGCAGACGCCTTGCTCTGCAGATACCTTCTCCAAGATAACAGCCTCTTTCTGCAGCCACTCCTGTCCTCACCCAACGGGCTCATGAACAAACTATGTGTTATGGCAGAGATGGAAGTCACACTTAAGCTCAGCAACATGGACTTCTACTCACCAAGGCCATACTATCTATGGTCCACTCTGCCAGCAGTAGAGAACAACACTGAGTTTCTGATATGGAACGACTCCCAGGGATTACCAGCCAGCAACCTGGTGGTAGGTTGATTACAATTAGGCTGCCTCCATCATGGAAGGGGCAGCATTTTGTTCATACTGAAACAGGCACTCTTGATATATTTTTGCCTTTTCTGTATGCAATACTTCTACCAAAACTACCACCTATGGACTTAGAGGATACTTTATCTACCATAATATTTGTTGTTCAGGCTGTAAGTCATCTGACTCTTTGCGAACCCATATCTGCAGCACTCTAGGCTTCTCTGTCCACCACTACCTCCCTGACTTTGCTCAAACTCATGTCCATTGAGTCAGTGATGCCATCCAACCATCTCATCCTCTGTCATCCTCTTTTCCTCTTGCCATAACTCCACACAAAACTGCTTTGGTTAAGAAAAGCACTTCAGCGCAAAAGAAGTACAGCAGTGAGCCCATGCTCATATTCCTTGTTTCCCACCATTCTGAAACAGGTGACTTGACAGAAGGTGGAAACAGCCTTTTACAAACTCAGTTACAGCATCAGATAGGGGGCAATATCTTGCTGTAGCTGGGGCAAGATTCTCCAGCAGGCTCCTATGCTCTGAATCAGCATCCAATACATGGTGCTGTTTTGTCTATAGCCAGGATTCATGGTCCAGAAATCAAGAGGTGGAAATTTGAAAGGCATAACTCACTCAAATTTGCTAATCAATCATTTGCTAATATGAGTGATTAGCAAAATTTCTGCTTCCATTTCAGTGACTTTATGCTCTGCTGGCCTGGAGAGAGGTTCCAGAGGGAGGAATTTTTGTACCAGAAGACATAACAAGAATCCCACTGAACTGAAAGACTGTTAGTCAACTACTATGCACTCTTTATGCCTCTGAATCAACAAGTAAAGAAAGGAGTTGGGCTTTCCAGGTGGTAAAGAACTGTCTGCCAATCCAAGAGAGCTACGAGATGAAGGTTTGATCCCTGGGTCGGGAAGATTCTCTGGAGGAGGGCATGGCAACCACTTCAGTATTCTTGCTAGAGAATGCCCTGGACAGAGGAGCCTGGTGGGCTACAGTCCAAAAGGCCGCAGAGTTGGAAACAACTGAACATGCACGCACCAAGAAGAAACTAGTGCAATATTCCACAGTGGAGGTACGTAAGAGTGTGTTTGAAATGCAAGAGATCCCACAGGCCATCTCTTAGTAATAAATACCAGCTATGACCACATTATCAGTTATAGATACAAGGACTTTGTCATGAGTATTTCCTGCTTATTTTGTCATAAATATGTGTGTGTGTTATGTGTACGGAAGTTGGGGAGAGGGACAGGAAGAGAGAGACTGAGGGAGGGAAAGTGAGAAAATGTCTTTCTTTCCCCCCACCTTCTATTTCCTTACCACAGAACATAAAGTATATTGATTTCATATCAAAGTATTTAAATGTTATTATAAACTGACATGGTTGTAATTAAATTACAGGATGTCAAGAAGAGTAAACATTACTCAAGGACTTCTTCTGGGAAAGGGGTTAGTGCATTTTTGGTTGTATGCAGGATAGCTGTATCATGTTAGATAGAATCATGACTTTGTTATTGTCTTTATTTGGAGATTTAGTATGGTATAAGGAGATGTATCAATATACGGGTGCCAAGTTAACAAAGGGTAGAGCTGTGATGATTAATTTTAAGCATTAACTTGGTTGGGCCAAAGGATGCCCAGTTATCTGGTTAAACATTTTTACTGGATGTGTTGGTGAGTGAGGGTAGTTCTAAATGAGATTAGCACTTGAATTGGTGGACTCAGCATAGCAGATTGCCCTCTCCAATGTGGGTGGGCCTGAAAAGAACAAAAGGTAGAGGAAGGAAGAATCCTACCATTCTCTGATTACCTAAGCTGGGACCACTGGTCTTCTTTCACATTTGAACTGGGATTTATACTATCTGCTTCTGTGGTTCAGGCTTTAGGACACAGAACAAACTACACACTAGGGGCTTTTCTGGGTCTCCAGTTTGTCGAGTGTTGATTGCGGGATTTAAGAGGCTCTATAATCACGTGAGGGGCTTCCCTAGTGGCTCAGTAGTAAAGAATCCGCCTGCATGGAGGAGACATGGCTTCAGTCGCTGCATTGGGAAGATTCCTTGGGAAAGAAATGGCAATCCACTCCAGTATTCTTGCCTGGCATGGCAGGCTACAATCCATGGTTGCACAAGAGTCAGGCTTCACTTAGTGACTAAATGACAAAACAATCACACAAGACAGTTCTTACAATAAATCTTTTCTGTGTCTCTCTTTTTCAGTATTTGGTTGGTTCTGTTTCTATGAAGAATATAATATTCTAGAAGAGATGACTGATATATATCCTTTCTGAGTAAATTCCTGGCCCCCTGAAATTATTCTTCTGAATTTTTTCAATACAGATTAGTTTTACCTCTCCTTAAACGTCATATAAATGGTATCAGAATATGTACTCTCCTGTGTAAGGCTTCCTTCATTCTGCAGAGTGCTTTAATAAATGTCTATACTGCTGTATGTATTAGCAGTCTGTGCGTCTATGATGTGGAGCACTATCAAATTATATGAATATTGATATAGTCATTTTTCTATTCATTCACTGATTGATGGCAATAAGAGTATTTGATTGTAAACTTCAAGAGGCAGATCTTATTTTGGATTACAAAGGCCAGGAGAAGGTGAAATGTAGGCTATTTAAGTTTTTTCATTGCCTGCATTTTCCTGTAAACTGAAAAAAAAAGGGGGGGACTGTAGTCTTAGAACATAAGCAATGAAAATGGCATTGCAAAATTAATTGTGTGTACCCACTATAGGCTATGATAGTGATTTACACTGACTGAACCACTTTTTAGGGAAAAAAAAAAAAGGAAGGACTTTCATGATTGAACGTTTTCACATACTACTGAAAAAATTCAAAAGAAACCACAAATTCATTAAAAGTTAAAAGGGACATGAGTTTCCATACATTAAAAAAATTTGTGTATGTGTGTGTGTATACTTTTATATATATATGTGACATTCTAACATTATGTAGTCAGCGGACAGAGTTTGATGCCTATGTAAATATGAAGTACTATTTCATGTAGTACTTAAAACTTCCCAAGGCTATCACATTCCATGAATTAGGAAATCACTATCTATATGAAGTCGATCCAACACAAAAATAATAATGAGACATATCTAAAATTGGACAGAAGGCAATGTGTATACATGAGCTCATGTGGAAATAGTAAGAATGTTGATTATTTTTGATTCAAGAATTTAAGATAATTCCAGTAGTCCCTTCTTTGTATCCTCAGCTTTTCTTCAAATTTATGCAGTGTTTTTATTACCACTAAGAGTGATTATACTCCATCATGTATTTATATAAATATTTTAATAAAATGTTCCTTACTTCATAAAACTAAACTCTGCTAGTTTAATGACTATATCCAGAAAGTCACAATGTCATTTTGGTAAATTAAATTGTTGGCAGAAACTAAATCAGGAAAGCAAAAAACAGGGAGGAATAGAAAGAGCAATGAGCTTAAAAGAGGACTAGAGAGTAAAGATATAAAGAGTATAAAACTACTGCTAAGAAGTTATAAATCTAGTGTTCACTTATCTACTTCCAACCTGCCAATAACACATAGGAATATTACCTTAGATTCTTTTTACTAACGACATTTCTGAGAGCTATACTAGTATCATATGAAACATGGGTGTAGAGCTTTCTAGAAATTATTGTGTCCCCTTTGGAATGGTTGACATAACTAAGATGGTCATAAGGCTCTATAATACAGCTAATTATTTGACTTATGGGGGAAAGGGTATCAAATATATCATGTAAAATTATAAAATGGAAGATGATTGATAAAGAGAGCCTAAGATGTTACAGACTGGATAACGTAAGCAAACACCATGAGGGTGCTTAAAAAAGGTGTCTTAAAATTTTTTTAAAGGTAACATATTACTAAACACTACCAAAGAGTTAAACTTAAAAAGACTGACAATACCAAGTACTGATGAGAATGTGGATCAACTGGAATATTGCTGGTGGAAATGCAAAATGGTTCAGCCATTTTGGAAAAACAGCCTGGCAGTTTCTCACTCACATGACCCAGTAATCACAACCATGGGAATTTACCCAAGAGAAATGAAAACACCCAACCTCACAAGAACATGCACACAAGCAGCATTATTCATTACAGCCCGAACTGGGAACAGCTTGTAAGTCTATAAGTTTGTGAATTAACAGAGAAATTATGATACATCCATACTATTGCTACTACTCAGCAATAAAAAGGAATAAAACAGTATACCAGCAACATTCTGCTAGAAGTCAAACACAAAAGACTACATGCTGTATGATTCTCTGGACATGAAATTCTACAAAGGGGACAACTATATAGTGACAAAAAGTGAATGAGTGGTTTCCCGGGGTTGGGGGAGAAGATCAACTACTACAAAGAGGCACAAGAAAACTTTTTAAGAGTGATATTCTTTACATCATTGTAAATAATTACTAAAATTAGTCAAGTTGCACACCTAAAATTGGTTAACATTTATGCATATAAATTATGTTTCAATAAAATAATTTGGTTGATTATTAAAAATATTGCTAAATATAGTTTAACTAAAAGTACTGTTAAAAATTAAAAAGTAAACAAATAGAACAGATAGTAAATTGTTGACATATCAAACAGAAAAAACTATTTCACCATAGACTTTTAATGGTATGTGTTTAGTGAGCTATAGATAAAAAGAAATGTAAAAAAAGTCTTAAACTGTATCTAGTAATCTTAATGTTAATATAATAGGGCAAAGCTAATAGGAAATTTGGAGAAGGCAATGGCAACCCGCTCCAATACTCTTGCCTGGAAAATCCCATGGACGGAGGAGCCTGGTAGGCTGCAGTCCATGGGGTCGCTAAGGGTCGGACACGACTGAGCGACTTCTCTTTCACTTTTCACTTTCATGCATTAGAGAAGGAAATGGCAATCCACTCCAGTATTCTTGCCTGGAGGATCCCAGGGACGGGGGAGCCTGGTGGGCTGCCAACTATGGGGTCGCATAGAGTCGGACATGACTGAAGCGACTTAGCAGCAGCAGCAATAGGAAATTATCTTTGGAAATAAGATTTTTAGCCTAAAAGAAATAATAAAATAAAAGGAGCAGAATCTCATAGTCTTAAATTTGAATTAAAAATATTAATTGATTTATTTTTTCTTTCTAAATAAATATATATATTTCTAGCTCTATCCTCTGAAAAAGTCCAAAGCTATGATAACCCATTAGCAATGAATATTCACAGCACCCAGATTATTCCCACAAAAGGCAATCAGGGCTCTTAGGAAAAAATGGCTGAGTTCAGATTTGGGACAGAAAATGTACAAGCCAAGTCTGGGGAATCTTGTAGAGACAGAAAGTAATCAGGTTACAAAAGAGCAATGAGGTTATACCAAAAAGGTACAAAATCAATTTGAAGGGAAAACTCATTATTCTGAAAACTGTTAAGTAATGGAAAAGAATAGAGTACTTTCCCTGCCTTTGAGGTACAAATGGTATTTCACAGTAACTTAATTTTCAGGACAAAATTCCTCTTTAAAGAAGAATCCCTGCCAATTAATATGGGATAAATTAATTTGAAAAAAAATCAGCATTTTGCAATTTGTAATGAAAATAATGAACCTAGGTAATGATCATTCAAAACCTATCATGAAAGACTTTATGAAAGGTTAAGAACACAGTCAAAATCACTGAAAATGGGACAACCAAACATTACGTGCCTTTTGATGTGAGGCAACAATATTTAGCATCACTTGTGAAGTATTCTTGTCTGTTTTCTGAAAACTGAACTTCAATATCAGTAAACCTCTAGATCTAACTTAAGAGTTTACAGAAAAAAAATGGTGGACAGAGGAACACTAAAATGACACCAGAAAGAAGAGATCTATGAAATCTAGAATATGGGACACTCCACAGGAAAACGTAAGCAGCATGAGAAAAGGAACAGTGAGAGTTGACTTTTAAAGACTAAGACTTAAGAGTCATGTCAACCAAAGCAACAGCAATTCAACTATAAAAACACATTTTTGAGACAAGCAGGGAAATGTGAACATGGAATAATTATTACATGTTAGGAAATAATTTTATTAATAGTTATCTTGAATCAGATGACAAAGATACTCTGGTTTTTTGAAAAAAGTCATCTCTGTTAGAGACAGACATTAAAGTATTTATGAGTGAAATGATATAAAGTATGGGATTTTCTTTAAAAGTGTTACAGCCAAAGAAAGTTAAATAAAAAAAAAAATAGATGGGGGTGGGAAAGAGATAAACAGGATATTAGGAAAATGCTAACAACTTTTGAAGCTGGGTAATGAGTACTTCTATTTTAAAATCCTTAAATAAAAAAATTCATAAGGCGCTAAATATTTCCATGTATAAAATTTTTAAAGAACACTAATTGTGGTTTAATCCTATACTTCTATAGGACATTCTATATATTTTAAAACATGTCAAATAATGTAAACATATATTTAATGCAATCTATGTACCTATCTATAGATTTCATGTCTATCATCTAGATTAAAGGGATTAAAAAATTATCTAGAAGGATGAGAAGAGAGAATATGAATATTAGTTATTCAGAAAACTTGTAGCAAGCAATTGAACAACTGATTAAATAGGGGTATTAAACAAAACATTCACCCTAATATGTTGAAATAAATTTTCCCTACCACAAAGTAAACACTTAAAAAAAAAAACTGAAAAATTTCTTTCAAATCATGAAGTCTACAAACACTCACATTTTGAAGAAGCTGCTCAAACCAGTCATATCCAGTATCTCTGCATGCTGCAACCTAAGGGGAAAAATATGGTGCACCTATCAAAATTAGAAATTTACATTAAAACATACTTTTGCTATGCTATAGTCTCAAGAATAAAAATGTTCAAAGTTCTAAATTAAAAAAATTATTTTCATACTTATGGACATAGGGAGAGGGGAGGAGAGGGTGAGATGTATGGAAAGAGTAACGTGGGAACTTACATTACCATGTGTAAAATAGATAGCCAATGGGAATTTGCTGTGTGACTCAGGAAACTAAAACAGGGGCTCTGTTTCAATCTAGAGGGTGGGATGGGGTGGGAGATGAGAGGGAGGTTCAAAAGGGAAGGGATATATGTATACCTATGGCAGATTCATGTTGAGGTTTGACAGAAAACAAAATTCTGTAAAGCAATTATGCTTCAATAAAAATAAATTAAAAAGAAAAATAAGAAAAGAAAAATATAAAAAAAAGTATGGATTAAATGATTAGAACTCAAAAAAAATTATTTTCAAATAAACTATTTTTTTCAGTGAGCCAATAATCTACCATGTTAAAGAACTTTATTCCAAAAGTATACTAGAAGCCATTCAAGATATTCACTTAATGTATTAAAATTAAAAATGGTATTCTGAATAGTATATTGAATCACACACTATCAGGAAATCTGTAAGGTCTAAAACAATAAAAATGCAAATGTTTGCTTCTTATTTTCCTTCTAGGTAGAAGATTTAAAGACATTAGTAAAACAGAGATGATCATGTAATCCATAATATAAAAATTCTTAAGTCTAAAACATGAAAAGCATTCTGGGTCAAAAAAAATTATAGTTTATGTGTATAATAAAACATAATGAAATTAATTTTAATTCATGTATTCTGGAAAAAGTAGAAATTATAGTCTCATTTCAGGCTGCTATTCATGTGTTATTGTATCTTTTTATCTACCTCTCATTTCCCTTTCAGTTTTCAATCACTGGAAGAGTCTGGAGAATTTTAATATCAGTGCTTAAGACAATGGATGCCAAAAAAAAGTGGGGGTAGGTAGAAATACTACTCTTATCTTATTTGCATCCCTTGAGTTATCTCCAGAAACATATAATAAGGGAAGTATCAGAGGGTAACCAAATATCTTGTTATTGTCTCTCCCTTTATAAGACAAGGCAGGCCTCAGTGAGGTTTGCACCCACAGGAATCACCCTTGTTTCAGTCCTTCCTTACCACATCAGTGATATTTAAAATCTTCCTTGTCATTGCTTCTTTGTCATTGTGTGGAGTTGGAGTAAACCAGAGTTTTTGGAATGTTTCATTTACTAATTTCTAGAAGAAAGAAAAATTTCAAACTAATAAGTACAATAAATGTGGCAAAATTCTTAATCCCAAATTCTCATTAAAGCCCAAAGCAAAAGTGTATGTGTGTGTATACACACACACACACACACACACACACACACACACATATATATATAAAACCCTGAAATTTCCGGTATGACATCCTCAGTTTCAAAAAGATCACCAATTATAAAAATTATAATTTTTTTTCAGTTTGGCAAAGATTTTAAATGGGTTAATAATATGCCAATGCAGGAGATGTAAGAAAGACTTGGGTTCGATCCCTGGGTCAGGAAGATCCCCTGAAGGAGATCATGGCAACCCACTCCAGTATTCTTACCTGAAGAATCCCATGGACAGAGGAGCCTGGAGGGCTACAGTCCATAGGGTCACAAAGAGTCGGACACGACTGAAGCGACTTAACACAATACTACGTCTAGTATAGAACTTCTGGATATAATGCACTTAAATGCTTTTGATCAAACTAAAAAATACTTTTGCTGCTTTGGTAGAAGTTGTTAAAAAACAAAACAAAATCAAAACCCAAAAAAGAAATATAGGGACAATCACATATACAGAGATTCACTAATGAACTCTAACTTTCAACAAAGTATTTACTAATTTAGAAAACCAAGCACATACCATTTGAAAATCAATTTAATTTGAAATAAATTTCCTATATACAATGTAATCTCTACAATGACATTAAATATTACAATTGCCAAATTGGTTTGATAAGATCAGATTTTATTAACTAATGCAGGACCTAGAAATAAAAATACCTAAACATGTCTTTTTCTTCAATTTATAGTCTATAATATTGACTTACTTGTAGTTTTTATATATACATAATTAACAAAACTTATATATATAAAGCAAACATTTAAATTACTTGGGCTTTCCTGGTGGCTCAGTGGTAAAGAATCTGCCTGCACTGCAGGAGACAGAGGAGACTTGGATTTGATCCCCAGGTTGGGAAGATTCCCCCAGAGGAGGTCATGGCAACCCACTCCAGTATTCTTGCCTGGAGAATCCCATGGACTACAGAGGAGCCTGGTGGGCTACAGTCCATATAGTTGCAAAGAGCTGGACACAACTGAAGTGACTGAGCATGCACACACATGTAAAACATTAATGAAAAATGAATTTTTAAAGTAGTCAATGTTTTTAACTTACCTTAATGCCCTCTTCATCATTTACCCTGCGAATCATTTTTACACACATTTCTGTAATTTTTGGAAATGTCGGTTGTTCAATACAGATGTCTCTTAGAATCTTTATCACCCTTTTTCTGACACTGATACCAGTATCCTAGGAACAGAAAGATATTCTAAATGTCAGAAAAACTGAGATGCCAAGGTGTATGAAATTTGATAAAATAAAATTAGAAAATACCAAAAAACAGTAATACATACATTTATTAACATGATATGCTATGCTATGCTAAGTCACTTCAGTCGTGTCCGACTCTGTGTGACCCCATAGACGGCAGCCCACCAAGCTTCCCCGTCCCTGGGATTCTCCAGGCAAGAACACTGGAGTGGGTTGCCATTTCCTTCTCCAATGCATGAAAGTGAAAAGAGAAAGTGAAGTCGCTCAGTTGTGTCCGACTCTTAGCGACCCCATGGACTGCAGCCTACCAGGCTCCTCTGTCCATCAAGAGTACTGGAGTTGGGTGCCATTGCCTTCTCCAATTAACATGATAAACATGGTCCATATATATATTTTAAAACACATTTATATTAATATTATAAATATGAGTTATTTTATTATGCTCTTTGCTTTTAAAATGTAATATCCAACATATGGAAAATATTAAATAGCACTGAACACAAGAGGAGCATATAAGCTTGCCAAAATTAAATGGAGTAACAAACATGAAACTTTGAGGACATTGTTTGGCACTTAAACAGCATATGAAGTATATTTAACAAAAATGTTTAACAAATCTTTCAAACCAGTATCACTATTTTATAATTTATAGCAAATATAAGGAAAAAAGGAACAGATCAAAGGAAACAAAACCATGAAAAAATAACAAGACTGGCTTGCCTTTTTAAATCTCTCAGTGTCATGGTGGCATGTGTAAGAAAGAGTTAGAGAATACTCTAAATAAAATAGAGATGAAATATTGTGGTGGATACATGGGTGTTAACTGTACTATTTTTAACTTAACAGATTTTCATAACTAAATCATCTTTAAGTAAGAAGTACTGAACACCCATTGTGCAAAATTATCTCCATTATGTAGTTTAGCAAACATGAAAATATTTTAGGATATATTGGTAAGGTAGATGCTGTCAGAGTTCATTATACCTGAAAATCCTGTTGTTTGTCCTTCACTCTTGAAAAGAGTAAGACATTAAAAGTGAAAAAATTCTTCTACTTTTTCCTTAAAATTCTTTGTTTCCATCAAGATTTTATGCTAGTTGGAGATGAAATTATCTGTAACTCTCAGTCCCACAGTATTTAAATATTGGGCTAAAAGTGATAAATTCTTGTCAGTTTAGGAATACCGAAATCCTGTACTAATGAATCTCTGTTGAATTATAGAAGAAGTCAATAACCCTGCAGTGGGTGGTATGGAATTTGGACAGATATTTTGTAATGCCAATGTTTCCTTTCATTTCCAAGGAGATACTTCAGGGCCACAGAATTCAATGCCATAGAAGAAAAGAATATCTTAGAATAGCATTTCTTATGTTTGCTCTTAAAACTCAAATGACTTTATTTAGCTTGCAGGTATCTGAGTCTGTCATAATTCAGCTTTAAAGAAATATGCAAATACACATAATAACCAAAAATACTGTCAGACACCAAAATTCCATATATAGCTCTCACTGAAATAATTCTTCCTGTTTATATACATATATATTTATAATTACTCTAGAATCCTATCCAAAATACTTAACTATGTCATGTAGCTCCTATCATTTACTCTTTGTATACCAGCATAATCAAAAACTAATAGTAACTGGTAAAGGGAATCCAATTTTTACCAAAGATGTGCTTTACAATATTAAGCAGCCCTCCTCTTGAAATATGTTCTTCTTTAGAAAGTTGCTACAGTTTATATATTAGGTAAGATAAATACAGAATTGATATCTACCTTTCTACCTTAACATTTTAAAAAAGTGATATTAGGAAGGCAAAATTATATTCATAAATTATAATAAAAGTGACAAAACAAGCATACCAATATTCTTTCAATCAGCATATCATAATACTGCTCAGCAAGCTGAGGTCGACAAAGGACAAATCGACCTAGTAATTCCACTGCTGCTTCTCTGACACTAGTGGAGTTATCCATTAATCGTCCATGAACTCCTCGCTGCATATCCAGCTGAAGAAAAATAAAGAAAATATACTAAGTAGAGCTAATATTTTAATTTGAATATAAAAGTCACATAAAAAGAATAATTTGTGTTCCTCTTTACCCTTGCTAGAATACTGGGGTCTACAGCAACAACCTCAGATAAACACTTCATGGCTTTTGTTCGAACGGCAATTGCATTTTCACCAAGGACTCGAAGGATCTGCCAAGCAAATATTAACATTTTCATCAATTTCAGAACATATAACTTTTTAACAAAACACAGAAAGAAAACATGCAAAAAAATATAGAAATATCGAATTTACTTTCCTTCAATTTTTATATATGTAAGTAAAAAGATCTGTTATCATACTGATCCAAAGTTTTCACTTAAAACATTAAGGTATGGTGTTTTATACTTTATGGCCTTTCCTTTCTTCTGTCATTCTCAATTAAACCTGTTTTTTATTGCTATGCTTCATTTGCAAGAAACTGTAGGCCCACTGAAAACTTTCTATGTCTAACTTTAATCAAGGATACTTAGTATCATTTAAATAATAATTCTGGTAACTGAATAATTTGTTTTTATAACATCAATCACTCTAACTATACCATCACTCTACCTGTACCATACAGATACAAATCCACTTATCTGTAAAACAAGAATCAACAGGCAAAGGCATGCAGAACAAACATATTTTAACAAATATGGAACAAAGAAACAAATGTTATTTTCATCATTTTTAAAAAATATCTGTTCTCAACAATGAACAGACATCACACACAAGTTTCCAGAATTAGAAAAATCAGTATCACTGTATAAGGAATTCTGGACCAGTTTACCTGTGTCAAATAAATATCAAAGCTCTGGGCAAACGGCCTCATAGAGGCCAAGTATCGAACAATCAAACAAGCATCATCATAGTCCACAGTATCAGAGTTCATTCTGCAACGAAAGGTCATTAAATTATAATTAATTAAAGTTTTTTGTAAAGTAGGTAAATAGATATCAAAGATACAACTGAAAACACTGGATCTTTTCTTTTTGGATCTTACTTTAATGTGCTGAACTGAGAAGGAGTGGTTTTGATAATGCTTCTAAGAAACTTCTTCCGGTTTTCAGCTCGATGCATTATTTGACCAGTTGTCTCAACTTCCTTTGCATGATGTGATCCTTCAGATGATTCTTCATCTTTTTGTGATTTCATTGCTTTTTCTGTTTCCAGTGTTGTATCACGGAACCACTGGGCAATATAGAATTTACGAGAAAACTGGAAAGAAATTTTAAGACTTGAGTTTGATGAAATTAGTAACGAAATTTCCAACCTACTGACCAAGTGTTCACAATCAGAAACACAATTATCAAGGTTTACTTTAAAAAGAAGGGTTTAGAACACATGGATAAAATGCTGAAGGTAGAAGACTATAGTTACTTTCAAAATTTTACCTTACTTCTTCAAGAAATATACAGCCAATTATTATTGAACTATATTAACACTAAGGTACATGTATAATCTGTTCCTGAGTTTTTTACCCTCCACTTTATTGAGAAATAATTGACATACATCATTGTAGAGTCTGTTCCTTTCCACAAAGACTGAAAACCTATAGTAGTTGGCTGAAGAGCTTTAGCTATCTCCAACCTCTTTATTTTTATTTAATTCTCCAACTTCTGTAGAGGCATACCCCATCAATTAAAAAAAATTAAAAGTGCCCCAATATAGTGTATAAATTTTACATACAAGCTTATTTTACTAATATTTGGATATATATTAGAAAAAAAAACAGAATTAAGGATATTTAAAATATACATATAAAATTCTAATCATTTTATAAAAATTCACTTTTTATATGCTAATAGATTATCTCATACACTACCTGGGTCAATGATCTTTGTCTCAAAGATAAAACATTGCAAGATTTTGGATTACCCAAGTCACATAATATTAGGAAACAACAATATCTGTATCAGAATTCGACTACCACATATTTCTATTTCAAAAATTAATATTCCAATACTACTCTCCTCTTCATGACATTCTCAGTTTTCTTTCAGACCAAATTTGAAATAAACATGTGAACATTACAAAATAAGGAATAGAATCCTACCACCAGTGAAGGATCAGTCTCCGTGTTTTCATCCAAGTAATCAAGCAATGCTTTTTGCAATTGCTGTATTTCATCTTCCCCTCCTGAAACCTATAAAACAAATCAGGTCATAACACAAAGATATTACTAATATATTTTAATAAATCATCCACTCACAAACAGAAATCTGAGGGAAAAAATCTTATAAATGATAAAAAATGTATAGGTATAGTTAAGTAAAAGGAAGAAACAGAAGAATACTGTTTTTTGAAAAACATTATATACTGATAGCTCAGGTTACTTTTATGAATTACATGTTAACTTTTTATAAAGAAGCTCATAGGGAGCTGACATAATTATCAGAAAAATGTGTATGTAAATCTTCAGAGGTAGGAATCTACTAACACTGGTTTTCTATTTGGTAAGAGACACCTCCAAACTTCTAATCTAGTAAATGGAAACTGTTACCTGTATTATTATGTATTATGGGTATCTTTGAGATATTATTTAAAAAGAACATTCTGAAAGGGAAATATTTTTATTTGTAATTAATACAAAATACTTTATGTCATGTAGATCAAATATACAATAGGTATATTTGAGCTGTTCATTTGATCTGGAAGCAGAAAGAGACTAAGTCTTTAGGTCCTGTCAAGAACAATGTTGTTGTTTAGTTGCTAAATCGTGTCCAACTCTTTTGAGACCCCATGAACTGTAGCCTGTCAGGTTCCTTTGTTCATGGGATTTTCCAGGCAAGAATACTGGAGTGAGTTGCCATTTCTTTCTCCAGGGAATCTTCTAGACCTAGGGATAGAACCTGTGGCTCATGCATTGGGTAGGCAGATATTTTGCCACTGAACTACCAGGGAAGCACTTTCAAGAACAATACAGAGCAGGAAATTAACTCTGAGTTGACATTCATGTCTATAGCTTATACTCTGGTTTTACCTGTGTGAAATGCCAAATATATGGTTTAGACTATATGTAAGCAGAAAACAAAGATAAGAATAACCTATGTTCTGAGAGCATAGTGAAATGGATATATTCAGAATGGTTTTTATTTAGTTGCAATTGGGATATCGATTTTTCTTTTTTAAATTTTCAATTTTCAGTTGGAGTATAGCTGATTAACAGTGTTGTGACGGTCAGGGAGACAGCAAAAGGACTCAGCCTACATATAAATGTATCCATTTCTGCCCAAACTACCTTTCCATACAGGCTGCCACATTAACACTGAGCAGAAGTTTCTATAGTACACAGTGGGACTTTGTTGGTTATCCATTTTAAATATAGTTGTGTATACCTGATTCAGTAATTCTAGGGAGAGTCCTGAGAATCTGCATTTCTAACAAATTCCTAGGTGATATAAAAGTTGGTGCTGCTTGTCCAGGGAATCATATTTTGAAATTCTAGGGTAATGGTGACATCCTGTCTGCTCAAAATGGTTCAAAAGAAAATAAAAATGAATATACAGACACATATGTATGTATATTCTAAAAGAGAATAATAAAGCAAATGCTAACCACTAAAGAAATCTGGATGAAAGATTTGTGGGAGCTTTTTGTGCTATTCTTAAAACTCTTCTGTAAGTTAGAGGCATTTGTCATGGCCAGCATGGATATGGTTATGGACATTAAAAAAATAAAAAAGAGTATAAAGAAAATGAAAAAAGCTTTACATGGTTGGATTACAGATCATCCGGGCTACTTGGTGGCTGAGACGGTAAAGAATCCGCCTATAGTGTGGGAGACCTGGGTTCGACCCCTGGCTTAGGAAGATCCCCTGGAAGGGGGCATGGTAACCCACTCCAGTATTCGTGCCTGGAGAATCCCCATGGACAGAGCAGCCTGGCGGGCTACAGTCCATGGGGTCACAAAGAGTTGGATACAACTGAGTGACTAAGCCTACATATATCATTTACCTATCAATTTTCTTAAGTTATCTTAGTATTACTATCACCTCCTCCACAGTTTAAAATAAAAGTATTGTTAAACCAAATAGAAACTAGTATCATACATTCATAACAGAAGTTCACACACACAACTAAGAATTATATAAATCATTTGAAAGTTCCTTTTATACAGAATTCACCCTAAGGTATATATTTTCTCTGTGGCGCTTTCAGATGATTTTATTCTGAATCTACAAAATGAAATGCAACACTAACATAAGAATACCTTAAAAAGTTCTTAACTACTTATGACTTATCCCCATAATGTAAATTCTTTATCTCAATACCTGTTTTAAAATTCGTTCTATAGACCCTTGATCCATTTTGCTTGTAACAGCATCTTTCCTCAGTCGTGCAGCAACAGTGCCAAGGTAATCAAGAGATGCCACTCTTAAAGCCATCTCTGTTGACTTATTACTGAACTGATGAACCTGCATATGAAAAATAATTTTAACTTAATCAAGTTAAAATACTTTTAATAGCAGTTTACATAAATTCTGTATCTATGCTGTTTTACTTGAAATTTGAACATTTTTTCCCGTCATATTGTCCCACAAAGTAATTACCCTTTAAAAATTTTTTGATTTATTTTTTTGGCCACATCCTGCAGCTTGCAGGATCTCAGTTCCCTGACCATTGACTAAACCTGGGCCATGGCAGTAAAAACCCAGAATACAAACTACTAGGCCACCATGGAACTCCCATTAATTGCCTTTTGAGTTTCCAGAATTTTAACATTTTCATTAAAAAGAAAAAAAAAAATTATAACCAAGTCTTCCTAAGAACACAGTCACTTTCTTTAAATGTAGGCTCAACTGTATAAAATGGGATTATAACCGACTAAGAACTTCTTAGGCTGGAATTTCAAAGTCTATAAAAAATATCTTGGTTTCAGAATATTTTCCAACTAACAGAAAGTAAGGCCCCCAAAGCTCTGTAACAACTACACGAGTCCAAATGTAGTTTAAAAATAAAAACCACAATAGCATTTCGTTGTATTTATTTCCCTAATACGGTGTTACATGAGGACTAAAATGTGTCATGTTTTTAGAAGTACTCTTAAAGATGACAGAGCTCATATTCATCAGTTTCATGCTTTGAAATGAATTAACTATAACAACATGACTCTGTGTTGAGATGCTTTTAACTAATAATACTTTCAAACAAATAAAAGAAGTTTTTTAAAGCACTGTTATCTTATGTAATGAAATGAAAGCACCAAAAGTCACAACATTTCAAAATTTTATACAAGGTACCAACAGTATTATGTACAGTAATGCACATGCAAAAATAGAGATGCAATGGTCGTATTTCCTTACACATTTTTAAAGAATTCATCATCTGTGAATCAGAGTACATCCTCATTATGTTGTCTTCTAGTAATCTAATAATCTTTAAATGCTATACTCTTACCAACAGTCTCCCTAACAAACTAAGGAGTAGTTCAGCAGCTGGCCATTCAGGCTTATTGACTGTTGAAAGAAGGTCTTGAACAAAATTTTCAAATAGTGGTCTGTAATCTTCTTCACCTTGCTTACTACCACATCTGTTCAAAGATAAATAATGAAAAAGCTGTGAGTTTAGGTGACATGTTCACCAATATGACTGAAATTTTGTTAACTACTTTTCTCAACTTGTATATCTAAACAAGGTGTAACAGAGCACAGTAAATAAAATATGGTTTAAAATGAATCTATTTCTCAAATTTAATTTTACCCCCTACTACAGGAAATTCATTTACTGACTAATATTAACATTACTTTCTGGCAAGCATAATACATTTTAAATAATGACCACTGTTTTTGTATGAGATTACTATAAATTCTTCTGAAAACTAAGTAAACCTCTATCCCTAAACTTTCCTATTCAACCAGAATGTCCGAAAATTCAATGAAAAATTAAAGAATTTCAATCTTGTACTTTAGCTTCTAGAGTCCAACACACAAGAAAGTTCATGAAACTTCAGATTTTATAATATTCCAACTGCCTCATTTTAAAGATAAGGATATCAGGAGTCAGGGAGACATAGTCAGGTTTAGATTATGGAAGGAAGTTCGATTAATCTTTTACATAAAAGAAATGAACTATTCTCTCCATGGGGAAAATAAAAATCAGATTATGTTAATTTTACTCACTTTTTAAGGAAGATGGAAAGGAAGTTTTGGGCTGTTCGCATGGCTGTTTCATAAGAATTGGTAATGACAACATCCTGGTCAACCTAGATTGAGAAAAATGAATGGATATAGATGTAAGAAATAACCAACAAATTATTTCAGTTGCTACTACCATGTTAATACTGACTATAAGGGCAATACAATTCAATACTAAAACTTTATGAACTTCCCTGGTGGTACAGTGGATAAGAATCTGCCTGTCAATGTAGGGGACACAGGTTCAATCCCTGATCTGGAAAGATCCCACATGCCACGGAGCCTGTGCACCACAAGTACAGAGCCGGCACCGTAGAGGCTGGGAGTCACAATTACTGTGCCCATGAATCCCAACTACTGAAGCCAGCACACCCTTGAGCTTGTGCTCTGCAATAAGAGAAGACACCGCAACGAGAAACCTACGCACTGTGACTAGAGAGTAGTGAGCACTCTCACAACTACAGAGAACCTGCTCACAGCAATGAAGACCCAGCACAACCAAAAATAAAATAAATAATTTTTAAAAATACTAAAACTTTAACTATACTCTTATATGTAAGAGAAGATACAATTAGCATTGTTGTTGTTCAGTCCCTCAGTCATGTCTGACTCTGTGATCCCATGTAAGGCAGCACTCCAGTGTTGTATTTCCTTAACTAGCTCCCGGAGTTTGTTCAAACTTATGTCCACTGACTCCGTGATGCCATCCAACCATCTCATTCTGTCGTCCCCTTCTCCTCCTGCCTTCAATCTTTCCCAGCATTGGGGTCTTTTCCAATCAGTTGGCTCTCTGCATCAAGTGACCAAAGTACTGGAGCTTCAGCTTCAGCACCTGTTCTTCCAATTAATATTCAGTGTTGATTTCCTTTAGGATTAGCTGGTTTGATCTCCCTGCAGTCCAAGGGACTCTCAAGAGTCTTCTCCACCATCGCAGTTTGAAAGTATCAATTCTTTGGAGCTCAGACTTCTTTATGATCCAACTCTCACATCCATACACGACTACTGGAAAAACCATAGCTTTGACTAGATGCACCTTTGTTGGCAAAATAATGTCTCTGCTTTTTGGGCTGTCTAGGTTCATCATAGCTTTTCTTCCAAGGATCAAGTGTCTTTTAATTTCATGGCTGCAGTCACCATCCACAGTGATTCTGGAGCCCAAGAAAATAAATTCTGTCATTGTTTCCATTGCTTCCCCACCTATTTGCCACGAAATGACAGGACCGGATGCCATGATCTTCATTTTTTGAATGGAGAATTTTAAGTCAGCTTTTTCACTCTCCTCTTTTCACTTTCATCAAGAGACTCTAGTTCCTCGTTGCTTTCTGCCATTAGGGTGGTGTCATCTGAGGTTATTGATATTTCTCCCAGTAATCTTGATACCAGCTTGTGCTTCATCCAATATGCTTCATTCTTAACATATGTTAAGAATGAGAAACATGTGTGACAAATGAAATACCAATGGTTGTTTATCATGATCTAGGTCAGAACAATATTGATCAAAAATACAAAAAGAATTTCAAAAAAATTTGCAGGTTCAAAGTTTATGAAATGCTGGAATATAATACTAAATAAAATTCAACTCCATCATTAGAAATTAAAGATCAGTATATAGTTAATTCAAAGTTGTAGAAACCTGATACACAAATAAACATTAAAAAAACTCAGTAGTAACCAGAAGAATGCAAAATAAAACATGGTATTATTTTATACTAACAAGACTAGGCAAAAATCAAAAAGTATGAATGTAAACTAGAATATCACTTTAGAGCAAACTGACCAGTTTCATTAAGTTAAAAGTGCATGTAAATTATGATTTAATATTCTACTTCTAAGTATACCTAGAGAAACTTATGCTTCAAGTTGTGTGTCACATATGATGTATTTAACCCAAGTCAAAAACAATCTAGCATTAGCTACATGTATTAAAAACAATGGTGAGTGAAAAAATTTGCTGTAAATGTCATTATATCATTTATGTAAATTAAAACTTTATCAAATATGCAGATAAATAAATAAATGAAAGAAGATAAACATTCACAATGGTAAGGAAAGACTATGAAAAGAGAACAAGGTTAGGAGAAGTGGAGAATAGGAACTCAACCTTTTTGACATTTGTTTTATACTTTGCACCCTTCTGATTATAATAAAGAAATAAAATTAAACCTCTTTCGAATTTTTTGGAGGTAAAACTATAGAACCTGGAAAAATGTTAAGTGTTGATGGGTAAAAGCTACAACACCAAAAGCAAATCATAGCTATAAGTTACTCAAATTGTTGTTGTTTAGTCTCTAAGTTGTATCTGACCCTTTTACGACCCCATGGACTGTAGGCTGCCAGGCTCATCTGTCCATGGAATTTCCCAAGCAAGAATACTGAGTGGGTTGCCGTTTCCTTCTCTAAGGGATCTCCTGAACTCAAGAATTGGCAGGTGAATTCTCTACTGTTGAGCCACCAGGGGAGCCGCCAAGTTACTCAACAGAGAAGGCATAAATTCATTTTCAGCATGAATTAAACATTAATTACATTAAAATTATTTGTTACATGTGACTATAGATACTGCATACTATAATATTCATTTTCAAATTCAGTATCTTACTTGAACCTTACAATTTGTAATAGTAGGCTTGTTAGGTACTATCATTCCCATTTTGTAAAGAAACAAGATTAAAACAATTTGTACGTTTCATGAATGGTGGATACTAGAACTCAAGTCTCCTAAAACTTAGTCTAATGCTCGACAAGGATCTGAAAGCCCAGTCACAAAACCCTAATTAACACCTTCAGTTTTATAAGAATGGCAGAGAATACAGGTACTTCTTCCTACAAAAGCAAACAGTTCTAAAACGTACAAATGATTCCTTACCTTTTTATTTGAGTCCTCTTCTGAATTAGAGTCCTTCTCTGATGATGGTAAGTGTACTACACACTGAATCAGTTGTAAAACCAGTGCTGTAACCATCTGAATATACATAGGCTCTCCATCCATATCACTACTATTTAACCTTTAATGGAGAAGAAAATATTTTAATCATACAGCATATGAAGAGAATTTCATTTTACATGTTACTTATGATCTGCAAGTTTCAGGATGCTTTCTTTACCAAAATTTCTAGGCATTATCCTTAGTGCTTATAACAGTGACCTTAAGTTAATTATTTTGGGGAAGTTAGAAAAAATACCAACTAAATGTCTATGTATAGATCATTAAATAATCATAGGAAAAATGCAGTATATAAAATTCTATACTTTATATGTACTGCAGATTGAAAACTGTAATGTAAAACATCAAATATTTTTCAAAGTGATTTTTAAAATGACAAGTCTTCAAGATTTCACAATGCCGAGGCATTCTGATATTTCTTTCATTATTAAAATCTGCTCCATAGTCAGTTCTTGATCATACGTTAGAGTATGAGGTCTGTGACACAGAATGTAAAAAACCAGATTTTAAATCTTTTCGTTTAAAAGAGTATTCCTTTATATATTGGTAGCTTTTCTTCAGGTTTTAGTAGACAATAGATGTTAATCAATACACAAGTGGCCCAAAAAAAGTAAGATAAAAACAATTATTTTATAGAAGACAACCTTCAAAGCAATCGAAATATAACCCTATTACCTAGGTCAACACATTTAATCACCCAGGAATATTATGATAGTCATGGAAATTATGATGATGATCTATGCCAACAAAGGCAATATTGCTAACAATAGTGGATAACATTTCTTAGTTACTCTGTGCTTAGTAATTTAAACTCATGTCTATTGTCTATATTGCCATTAGAGCAATTTTTCAGCTCTCTTAAAAAAATATTATATAATGACTTACTACTGTATAAAGGATTAAGTTCAAGTTCCTTAATAAGCCTTGTAAAATCCCTGAACTGCCTCTGAGGCTTTGGAGCCGTATTTCCTACTGCTCTTCTCACAGACCAATGGTTCTTAAACAGGGATGACTCTGCCCTTCAGGGGACCTTTGCCCGTGTCTAGTGAAAATTTTGGTCATCATAATTGGAAAGTGTACATTTCTTTTGGTTATCTAGTAGGTGGGGGCCAAGGGTGCTGCTAAGCATCTTACAATGTACAGGCCAGCACTGCAAAGTATTATCTGGCTCAAAATGTCAATTATGCCAAGACAGAAATTCCCTGCCAAAGATTTTTATACTTGACAATCACTGAGCCTTTAAGTCTCTCAAGACTGTATTGTTATTTCACACATTTAAGCTATTCTTCATGCTGTTCTTGACACAGAACTGCCTTTTATTCCATGATTAAAACAAAAGTCAGAAATGATAAAGAATAAATATATAATGGCTACAGTATAATGGGGTTCTTCATCATAAACTTGGTGTTTGCTATAGTTAGTTACCTGAAGTTCCTTAAGCTCCTCTTGCTGGTAGGTAATCTTGCAAGTGAAGTAAAAATTTCTTCCAAAATTAACTGCCTATGTTTTTCATATCTTGAGAATACCTATTTAGCAATTGTAAGATTTCAACTTAAGTTATAATTATTTGAAAACAAACAAAAATGATACTATACTATGTGATAAAAACCTAATCTGCCATTTAGAATGAAAATGTTTTCAACATCTTCAACAGTAATGACTTAATTTACTCAACCTTTCTATCATTAATTGTAACATTCTTAAAGAAGTCATAGTATACTAGTTTCATGCAGAGGAATATGATATTTTAGGTATGGAAAGTAAGGCAAGATTTAAATGATTTAAAATAATTGATTTTATTAAGAAATTATTAAATATTTTTAAATACTTAGAAGTGTTTAAAATCTAAGGCATAAAATAGCCCTCGTGGAAAACTCAAATCTGCATTAGTTTTTGCAAATTTGTATTGAATGATATCAATATTATTTTTCTGGGGGATAACTAAAAATGTGTACTGATTATACTTACTGCAGTGACTAATTTAATGGCACACAATTGTAGTTCACTGACATTTTCCACAAAAAATGGTGTTATTCCCATTGAAGATACCTGCACAGACACAGAGAGTAACGATAGGATACATCTGTAATAGATCTCAGTAACATTCTACCTTACTAAATCCCAAAACACTAAAAAACTTATTGAAAAACAATGAGAGAGCATTTTCTTTTCCCTCATCAATCGACATCTAGTTTTTCCTTTGTTCCCTTTCATCCTGGAGAAAATTAGTACATACCTTCCTTCACAGATGCCATTCCTCTAATTACCAACTTTTAGACTGATAAATGTCACAGGAATGCAAAAAACAAAACATAATTCACTATTCTGGAAGAAATATCCTAACATATTTTAAAGGAAATAATCATATAACTTTCAAATAATTTAGATTTTAGAATTTACACTACATTTACCTTTCTTCTGCCCCAAGTGGTTCTTTTTAAAACTTCCCTACACTTTTACTTCTTCCATTTAGATATAAAATACTCAGAATGAAAAAAATTAACGTAGTGCTGGTATTATTATTGAGTGCTCAAGGTTAAACTGAACCCAATTAGGTCCTTTGTCCTTAAATTATTTGATCTAGAAATATGGAAAATGCTGAAAAAAAACTTACCTGAAGGATTGTTGTGTCTGTTAGAAGTTGTATTTCTAGTAGTTCTGATAAGCTGCTAACAATGTCACAAACTTTATTATAAAGCATTACTATTACTCTCTGCTTATGGGTAGAACATTTAGCCCGTTTTGCCTTTGAACTTAGTAAGCCTCCTAAGATGAAAAAAAAAGCAAAACAAGGCTTATGTCAACTTTTAATAATCTGTAATAGCAATGAAACTGCTTCCTGAATTAAAAGAACACATCTTTTTTTTCTTCCCTATATAAAAATATAACTTGGCAAACAAAGCTATTTATTTATTCATTGAAGAGAAAATTATTCTCTACGGAATACTCAGAAAGTCAACATTGTCAGAACAGATTTTCAATGGCTATTAAATTCTTGTATCTTAAGTATAAATTTATTTCTTTTTTTTTTTCCATTGACTGGAGCAAGATAGTAAGATTATATTCCCCTTAAATCAACTTGCAATAATTAAACCACAGATAATTAATTTAGGATATTCATGATTCAAGTTTGCCCTCCTCTCTTCAAATGTAAACATGTTAATATACTTGACTCATTTGTAAAGATTATCAGTAAGAGAAAGAATATACATTTTTTAATTAATTTATTTTTTATTGAAGGATAACTGCTAAAATATACATTTTTAATCAACCCATTTTGTAGATAATATTTTAGGCAAAATTAGGGTGAAGTGCTAAATAGAACCAGAAGTGAATATTAACATTATCTAAGATTGCCAGATAAGTAAAATTACTTATTATATGTAAACAGTTGCTAAAGAAATTATAACTGAACAAGTACCAGACTGAAAAATTTCTATATTCCAGTCAAATGAAGGGCAGTGTTTATTACAATTTTATAATCTAGTAATTTTGGTGCCATTTGAAGTCATTGCATTCTGACCCATCCAACATGGCAAAATTATATTACAGGTAATTTTGATATTAAACTAAAAAATTATCAGTATAAAAGGGCAAACCAACCTCCATGAGGATCTAATCTGTAAACAGGATCATACTGAGGATAAAGTGTATTCTGCAAATGAAATTTAGTGTACTGTATAACTCTTTCGATTACATCCTCAATATATACAGCTTTTGGCATGTTAGGGGATGTCATGATGTTTATAGTTGTAAGACAGGCATCTGCTGATTTTGTCACTCTCTCCATAATAAGGTCTCTCCATAACCTTTCTTCTTCTTCAGTATCGTTATTCTGTAAAACAACACACTGTAAATGAAACTGAAATAAACACATTTATAGGTTAAAATATTTTTTAAAGATTATAAGGTATTTGACCTTCACTGTAAAACTCTGTGTCGGGAAGATTCCCTAGAGTAGGAAATGGCAACCCACTTCAATATTCTTGCCTGGAAAATGCCATGGGGTTGCAGAGTCAGACATAATTGAGTGACTGAGCATGCACGGTGGAAAACTTGGTAAGAGTTTTGATGTGTGTCTATTTAAAGAATATCAGGAATGAAGTACAAATACTTATGTTAGGTATGATTTTTGTGTTAATGTTTTGAAACACAATGTACTCTACTTTCTAATTTCACCATTAATTGACATTCTAATAACAAAGTTTTAGTTATGTTTATCTTCTGTGATAGACTTATTTTAAAAGTAAGTAAAATGTTACTGACTCAATCATTTCTAATACCTGTTTTTCAACAACACTGTATTTTTGAAACTGAGATTAAAAAGTGGTGATTATGCAGACTACTAAAAAGATATTTTATTTTCTAAAATAGATAATTCAACAACTGATAGACTACGTTTTAATTTATACATCAGCAATATGCATTACAATTGGGAAAAAGTGACTTTAATCTTACTTTTAAAGTGAAAATCCTTCTATCACATCCTTAGTTATAAGATATCGACTTTATATTCTAGGAATATTTTCATATGCATGCAACAGTGAGAAGAGGAATTAATAAAAGCATAATATATGTAAAGCAGAGCAGGGCTTTTATATTAAGGCCAAAAAACTCCATCTCTAGCTTTCTTTCATTTTACTACTTATACATCCACTAAAAAAGTAACATAAAATAACTTTTCTTTGATATTGAAACTGTTATTTGGAATAGTCAGTTACGGAGGTTCATCACTCATGTCAAACTTTAAGGCATAAAAGCAACACACTAAAAAGTGCTAAGGTTTTCAGGAATAAAAATAATTTCATTAAAAGCGACTCAGCGAGTTCTCCAGAACTTTGAACTCTAGATTCTTGCTATTTACCACAGTTTCTTGCTAAAGTATTAAAAACGCACACACACACACAAATCTTTTAAGACTAAAGATGTAGTATTGGGTTGGCCCAAAGGTTCATTTGGGTTTTTGTAATATCGTATGGGAAAACCCGAACAAACTTTTTGGCCAACCAATATACTGTCACTATAGTTTCTCTAATCCCTTAGGTTTATATGATTCAAGAATTATTTTAAAAGCGCGTTGGAAAAATACGGATATATTTAATAAACCACAGAAATACCAACTGAGATTAGTTTTCTAAATTCCATGTAAATCACTTAGCACTCCTGTGCCTTTTGAAAACATCAAGAACACTTCCTTTCTGAGATATAATCCAGTTCATGTGCTAAACATATATACTATGTATGTATATATGAGAATGGAAGTATTATCTATCAATAATACTTGCTACCAGTGCTTCTCGTTGGATGAAAATTAGACCTTTTTCTGTTTCAAAAATTTCCTATAATATACTATTTTTATTACCAGTCATTTAAATATAAATTTCATTCACTCAAAATATTCCCAAATTCTTATCTTTTACATTAAATTCCTATAAGCATTAGTGTTTGAATTTATTAATTGTTAAAGAGACACCAGGATCAATTCAAATGCACATACGGTTTTGAAAGTCTGCTATAAAGATTAGGAATGCAGACCCTGGTTTATATAAACCATTATACCATGTTGCTACCACTTTTGATAAAGCACACTAAAATGTAATGACAGCTGCAGTTAACATTTACTGAGAACTTACAATGTACCAGACACTGTTAAGCAGGTTACATGAATTAATTGAAGAAACATCCCTTCAACAAACATTTGAGCTAGATATAAAAATAACACATAAGGATCAATATTTTACAATACATTAAGAAATCACCATATGGTTTCCAACTATTTAGTTCTCAAGGGAAGGTCAAGAAAAATAATTATTTCCTACCAACATTTTATAAATGAAAAGACATTTTAAAGACTCATCCACTTACAAAAGGAAGAGCATAATGTAAGATTAAAGAATGATCCTTTGAACTGAATGAATTTACATCTGTCACCATATTTATTTATATCAAAGCTGTCAACTGATAATGTGTAACATTAATTTTAAACTACTAAGAATCAAATTCTAACTGCAAGGCTAAATGTGAACTAGTAAATAGTGGCAACAAGTTCAAATTAATAAAATTTGGAATTTTCCCTATAAATCAAAGTTCCTTATGAAAAACTGTATAATTTAATAGAGTAAAATTAACAATACAGATCTTAAACTTACATGATTTAACAAAGTGGAGAGCTTTGACCCATCTTGAATATTCTTTTCCAAGATATTTAGGACTTTCACAGTTTTGTCAGTGGAAAGCTAAACAGAAGCAAAAATTCTTTTATCAATCATTGGTAAACATAGTAAATTATTCAAGAAATATTCTGTACAATTATTCCCCTTAGCTTATGGATTATACAGCATTAACATTCGCTCACAGAGTGGAAAAATAAAATTTTCTCACTTAGCTCCTCCACTCAGATCTGAATTATGTAGAGAATTAATTACTTATTTTTGAAAGAACAGCAAACGGAATGGGCACATATGTATGTTTCTAACGCAAATCTCACCATATAGCTAGTTAAGACTGCATTTGTTCTGGCCCTCTGCTCTGTGAAAGTGACACTGAACATGCATATGATCGCAGAGGCACCCACACACTCTAAGTATTTCCTTTGTTGATTTTTTATTTTTAAAAACACCTATTTAATTTCTTACAAATAATGTTTTCTGTATTTAAAAAATTAGTAGTCATTGTAGAGGTTCTACCAGGAAGCAACCATTACCCATTCCTTTGACTAAGTCTCCTTTTAGATCCCTATCAGGTAGCTAGGACTCTCAATGGAATCAGTCAGAAAAGTAATATGGGAGGATCAAAGTGACATCAGGTATATTTTCATTATTTATATACTGGTATATAAAAAAAATTTCCCCCAAATATATTGCTTTAGATAATTTCACAACAGATTAAACTACTGAAACTGTTGGTAAATTATCCATGCTTTGAAAATACTCAGTAAATGCACTTTTTTGAAACAGAAACACTACATATTTTGAAATAGAAACACTATAGGACTTATGACATAAAACCTAAAGGGGGCACTGGCACTTCGGAAAACTGATGCCATATTTGTATATACAAAAGAAATCAATATATTCCTCACTGCACATAGTAATATCAATGTGAACCAATAGTACATTAATTCTTGGGTAATCACGTGAAATGTCTGTATAGCTTTAAAATCCTAACTCATAAAACTTTTGGCACTGTCAGTGGGAATGTGAATTGGTGCTGCCACTATGGAAAACCAGTATAGAGGGTCCTTAAAAAAGTAAAAACCAATCTGTCATAATCAAGTGAATCCACCTCTAGGTATGTATCTGAAGAAAACAAAAGCACTAACTTCATAAAATATATGCATTCCCATTTTTACTGTAGCATTATTTATAATAGTCAAGACATGGAAGCAACCGTGTCCACTCATAGATGAATGGATAAAGAAAATGTGGTGTGTGTGTGTGTGTGTATTTAGCCATGAAAAGAATGAAATCTTGTCATCTGCAACAATATGCATGGACCTTGATGGCGTGATTCTAACAGAAATAAGTCAGAGGGAAAAAAATGCCATATGATCTCACGTGTATATGGACTCTTAAGAAAAAAAGAATTTATAAATACAAAGAACAGATTGGTGGTTGCTAAACATGCAAAGTGGGGGTGGGTAAAGTAGATGAAGGTGGTTAAAAGGTACAAATTTCCAGTTATAAGTCAGTCCTGGGAATGTAATGCAAGGCATGATGAATATAGGTAACAATACTATGATTTATATCTGCAAGTTGTCAAGAGAATAGAACTCTTAATTCTTATTATTCTCATAATAAAAAAAAAATAATGCAACTGTAACTGTGTGTGGCCATGATGTTAACTAGATTTACTTTGTATCCTTTTACAATACACACAAATATTGATTTGTTACACTGAACTCCTGAAACTAATATAAATGAATACAAAATGAATAACTGATATTTTAACTTTGTAAAGAATATTAAAATATTTCCCAGTCTACTTTAAAACTAAATAAATATGTTTAATTTTTGAGAAAACAAATTCTTCAGATAAATATAATCTTTCATTAAATCTTTTACTACGCTTGAAGAACAAATCATTATCTTTACATTACAGATTAAGAGTAGAAAATTTTGTAAAAGAGGAGCCTGATTAGGAGGGAAGAGGATTTTTTTGAAACTGTATTTGCATAGTAATCATGCAGTAGTTTAGGAGGTGACTGCTGGATCATAAAGATTACGGGAAGCCAATCTTGATGTTGTCACTATTGTTTGAAGTATTATTAAGGAAAAAAATTTCTGTTATTCCATTAGTGCAATGAGACTACTTGGCAACAGACAGCTCATAGGAAAGACAATCCATAGAAGTTATTATGAAGCCTGCAACAATGAGATTCTGTACTTATTAACAATTAATGTGTTAACAGACATAGAGAATAGATTTGCGGTTGCCACGGGGGAGAGGTGGTAGGGGAGGGAAGGATTGGGAATTCGGGATTGTCAGTTGCAAGCTATTAATATAGGACGTATAAAGAACAAGGTATAGCACCAGGAACCATTTTCAATATCCTGTGATAAACCATAATGGAAAAGAATGTTTACAGATGTGTAACTGAATCACTCTGTTGTACAGCAGAAAGTAACACAACATTGTAAATCAACTATACTTTAATAAAATAAACCAAAAAAAACCCCCAACAATTACTGTGTTAAAACCATGGCTTAACTCTTTCAATCAATGTAAATGACTAAAGGAAATGTTAAAGAAAAATTTAGTGTATTTCTGCATTTAAATACTTTAAATATTTGAGACAATGAAAAAATAAACAGTGACAAAAAAATCCAGGACTGTGTCACTTTGAATGCAAAAATATGATTAGTCTTTAGAATAATTTGCAGAATATGCCTTTGATTCAAGCCTTGTCATTTTTTTAAAGAAATAATTCTGTCAGATTCTCAGAAAGAAACAATGAATTGTCTTTTCATCATTACTTACTTTATATAAACTTTGTAATTTACCTTTAAAACTTTAATTTCAAACATGAAATAGTAAGTAAATTTATAAATTTTACTTTAGTGAGATACCTTATCCATTATACCCATTGCTTTAATTTTAGCAGATTCACTGCCAAGTTCATTAAGCTGATGTTTTCCTAAGAGCAGTTCCTGAGGAATTTCATCATCATCACCTGAAAAACCAATTCAAACATACATAGTTTAGGTAAAATAAATAGCTCAAAATAGTTAGCTTTAGTTAATAAAATTTCTGCATATATACAAACAGATATAAACAAACAAAAATAATATCCTAGGAGGCCTCCGTAAACCTCAAGCAAACCCTGAATAAAAGAGGACAAAGATTACAATTAGACTTCTGACTAAGATGGGAAGAGGAGATAGATCTCTTATCTTTACTACTTTATGACCCTTCTCAAGCAAACTTTCTGCCCCAGCAGGCTGACCTGTATGGACTACATCAACAGTCTCCCATGCCCTCTGGCTTCTGTTTGGGTTCAGCCAGTGGGATGCCCTGTCAGAAGATCAAAGAGAAGGAGAGTGAGGTCAGGGTATTTCTATTCCTGACTCCTTCCTTGCAAGGTCTCCTCAAGCTGCTCATGTCCTCTGACCAAAAGAACACTTGTTTTTACAGGGCAACCTATTCTAAAACTTTCTTTTCCTATTTATTGACTGAGTTCTATTGAATTCTCTTTACCCTTGCTCCTTTGGGTAGAGGGGTGGTAACAGTTCCAAGTCTGTTAACTTTGGGTTTCCACTCTATTCTGCCCCTATCTTTGTAATCTTGGTCTCTTTTTAAGTAACTACTCAAATTATTTTAATTTGAGAATGCCATATGACTTCTTGTTGGGGTCTTAAATGACATGGAAGACAGTTTTCCAGCACGCAATTCTAAAGTTTTGGAAATGATGAAGTGGATATTCTAAGTAATCAGGGAAAGAATTAATGATACTTACACAAGTAACTGTCACAAATACTTTTAAAATAAAGGTAATATACCTTTTAATGCATTTTTAAACAGATGTACTCATACTAGAATTATTGTACTCCATCTAGTTTTTGTATAAATTAGGCACTAGTGTTTGTATCTACTGAAAGTGGCATAAAATTGTTGAGAGCAGCTCTCAACAATATAAGCAGCTTTTTAAAAAAATAAACCTAACATTTTTTACATCTGTAGGTATGACCCATATATATTATTATAAATGTAACACAACATTACATTAACCCTATTGTATTCTAATTGCTTTACAATTTTGTTTCCCACATTGGATACGGAATATGTATGTAATACATACGTAAAGCCTGGGGCTGGGGTATTTACGTCTGCATCTCTAGCACTTAACATACTACTGACAACCAGTAATTATTCAATAAATATTGTCTTTTAGAATAAATTAAGTAGGTTCTCATTTCTGCATCTTTGCTCATATTAGTACCCTTCTTCTCTAGGACCTACTCAAGTTTCATCTGCATAAAGGCTTCCCTAATCTACTATGGTAGCTGTACTCTCAAGCACTCTTAAAACACTATCAGTACTAAACTAATTTAACACTTGAATTTTATACCAACGTTTTCAGTTACTTGATAACACAGACTAGATTTGATGCCACACTAGGTTTCAACTTCTTAAGAGCACAGATCATCCCTCTGAATCTACTAGAATAACTGGCAGAAAGCTTAACACACAGGTAAATAAATACATTTTAAACTGAGTTTATATTTAGAGGTAAATAAATATATTTTAAATGATTTTACCAAATGCAGTAAAATCCATATCTTCTAAGTTATCCAAAATATTCTCTATTGAGGCTGTGAATCTCTTAAAAGTTGAAGAATCCATCATTTCTGCAAAGGAAGAAAAAAATCCAAAACTTAATCATCCATACTCCAAGTAGAAAACTGAAATTGATGACTATGAATAAAGACAAATTAAAATGTTACCTTCGGGTGTTAGTTTTGGTTCATAAGCTTTCCGCTTCTTCTGTTTTTCTTTTTTCTTCATTTTTCTAGCGACTAAATGAACAAAAAAAAATACTGAAATGCAGTAATAACAACCTAAAATACTTCTATGTCTACTTTCTTCCTGAACATTAATTAAAAACTTGAACAATAATCACTGCTAATACACAAATTTTTGTCTTGATTAAAAATTAGGAGTTGTAAATTAGCTCATAAAAAGGTATAAAAATTCTTTGAAGTTAAAACCTTAAATTTAACATCAGCTTAAGTAAGAAATCCATTGACACTGATGAATTACCCTCACTAAGGCTGGGAGGAGGAGAATAATCTTCCATGTCAGAATCTGATGGGCTTCGGTTTCGATAACGACCACCACCTGAACTCCTTCTTCCTTCATGAGAGTGGCCACTTCTCCTATGATCCCCAGAGCTTCTTCTGTCACGCTCTTCATATTCCCAAGCTTTATCATCATCTTTTTTATGTCGTTTCCTAGAGGCTAGAAGCAAATCCCCATGACAAATAATTTACCTCACTTAAAAGACTATTAAAACTTGTACTTTAAAAATGAACCACCACATGGGGCGGTGGGGGGGGGGGGGGGGCGGGGGGGGGCGGATAGAATCTTCATTTGTGTGAGACTAGGAAATTCTGAGTCATTCTGATTAACCAGAAATATAAATTATGGTACAGAAATGGTATCACTTATTTTAGCATTTATCTAGATTTAGAAAATTTTACATGAACTTGGTTTGCTAATGAATATAGATAGGAATATTGTGGAAATTAAATCACACTGCTCATTTTAAAGAGATATTTGGTGAGTCAATAATATCTAAAACTCAGGATTAATTAAGGCATGTAAAACAAACTTCATCTAGAATTTGATAAAAACCAGAAACACTTTAAAACATTTGGATTGCTGGTGGGAAGTGGGGTTTGGAGGAAAGTAAACTTTTGAGAAACCATTACAGACTGTGGGTGACCATGTATACTATCAATTAACAGCCAAGTTAAGCCCACAACATAGCTATAAATTCAACAGACTTGATAACCTAACATCACGAGCTACCAATACAAAGACACAATAAACCTATATAGTTGTAAATACCCACACACTGCATTCAGTTCTCCAACAATATACTTGCTTAAACCCAAAAAGACAGCTTTTAAGTTTATGCATGCTAGATAAGCATATTTATGTATGTTACCTTCAATCCCTTCCCCATCCTTCCAGAGGTATAAGCATTCTGCTAAAATCACCAGTACTGACAGGAGCCTCTAGGCAGAACTGGCAAACAGATTTCATCTGACACATCAACTCTGATCAACCGGTAGTAGCTGCCCAGAGCATAATGTTGAGAATAATTCTGAGCCCTGAGACAAAGCACCATATTTCAGCAAGAAAGACTGATTAAAAATGTCTGTCCAGCGAGACTCGGAAGGAATACAAGTGAAAAATATTTAGCACATCTGTTCTAGTATATAACAATATCAAGTTAAAACCAGGATAGAGAACTGATGTGTTCTACATCCTGTGATCATACACTGGTTGTTGAAGTGACCACTTGTTGCTGACAGTGAATTACTTTCTAGTCTGTAGTCCTGAACCTGACTCCTTTGCTTATCTTGTGACTTGCTTCTATTTTAAATCCTAACTATGACCAATACCCAAGTTCTTCACAAGAAACTGTTGCTTGAGTCCCTAGTCCTCTACTTGGCTTATATTTAAGGATACCAATCTTTGGTTCATGTACTCAATCTACACTTGTGCCAATGTCTTATGTGTGGATAAGCAATGTCTATGTGTGCTCAGTTACTTCAAGTAGTGTCCAACTCTGTGACCCCATGGATTATAGCCCACCAGGCTCCTCTGTCCATGGGATTCTCCAGGCAAGAATACCGGAGTGGGTTGCTATGCTCTTCTCCAGGGGATGCTCCCCACCCAGGGATCGAACCGGTGTCTCTTATATCTCCTGTACTGGCAGGAGAGTTCTTTACCACTAGTGCCACCTGGGAAGCCTTTTGCTTATATATAGCATTCATTAAATATTTTTTCAAAAAGTACTGAAATGCTTACTTTGAAGAATGATAATTAACAAGTGAGTTCATTCAGAAAGTAGTATTCTTTGATCTCAAATATGACTTATGAGTTTTTATATAATTTCATAAGAAATCTATTTCAAGCCTTCAATTCTAGGAGTAGGAAATGCTTGAAAAACTTTATAGTTAGCAAGTAGATATAATATGCTGAAGGACAGGGAAGCCCAGTATGCAGCATTCCATGGGGTCACAAAAAGTTGGACATGACTAACTAAACAACAACAATAATATGCTGTATTGGTGGTAATTTTTATAGGTCTTGGAAATTCCTGTTTCACATCCATTAAACTAAGAAAGTTGGAAAAAAAAAAAAAAGAATGGCAAATTAAAGGGAAAAAATTCAACTTCTATGAAACAGTGTATATAGAAACAAGGTTCTATAAAGACCACGATTTATTATGATTAATCTGTCCATTCTTATATCATTTGTTATCTTGGAAAAAGTAGGGGAAGAACCCAGCATAACTCAATAGGGTGTGTAAAATACGACTTGGGCGTTTTCCATGCTCCCTTTCTAAATTTCACCTATGTGCCCCTTTAGCATCTTAGATCTCCCCTCCTTCTTCCCCTGCAACCAAGATGACTTTATAATTGTACATGACTATCCATATCTGTGTGGCCCAACTTTTAAAGTTAACCCTTAATAGTTCCCCCTATCTTTCAACAAAATTATTTCCTTAGTTTTAGATTTTTAGGAAACCAATTTGATTGAACTGCAATAAAATTTTGTTTCATAAACATCTCTCTCCCTCAAAGCAGCATAATGGTTGCCACTTAAGTTCTCATAATAGTTTCACATTTGGTACTGTACTCCGTTTCACTAATTTTTTGCTATGGTATAATGATGACAATTTGACTGTTTATGACAGTTACGAATTGGAATTCTTTCATCACTCAAATCAGTGGCCACAGAGTCAACTTTTCTAGTTACTTGTATAGAAATAAACCCAAAAAACCAGGAAGCTGTTCTAAGATCTCCTGAAAAACCCAGAGACACTCCCCTTTTCCCAAGCAGAAGTTGAAGTTCAGGTTCCCTAACCAATATTAGCTTTCAATATCCTCAGACATATATATGAGATCCATGGCTTTTAAGATGAAATTATGTGCTCCCATGAGACAACATCTCTCATCACAGAAAGCAAAGAAGAGAACAGAGGCTGCAATGACAACAAACATGAGGCATGAGAGGCTCTGTCCTCTATTTTCCATTTGATGGGCTTTTCTGATTAGGCTACCCTTTTTACTTGACTGTGAGGTAGCTTCAGAATTCTCATCAGCTTAGCAATGCAGGCAGCCACTCTCAATTAACTGGAGTTGAAGTGTGACTTGAAACCAGTCTGCAATTAAGGAACTCCTTAGTTACTCCCTTTAGAAATAAATGGGGTATTTAGGGGAAGAGAGGGAAAGTGAAGCAGAGGCATGTATATTAAGGGCAGTGAGTTTCTGGGCCACCAGATCTCCTTTCTCCTCTCCCTTTCCAGACCATATGTTCCCATATAAACAAAATATTTAATTATAATAAAAACGTATTACCTTTAGCCATTGAAATATACTGCATATAAATACATCTCATTATAATACAATAACAATTATACATATAATTAAATGTCAGATTAATTTTGCTGCATTTTATTTCAATTTTAAAACTGTATTCAGAGTTATTCAGTATTCATAGTCTACTGTTCATAGCTCAAGAGCTCACAATATTGAGAAGATCAGAGTAAATGAACATTGATCAAAAACTTTGGAGGTGAAGGGCTTCCATCAACAATAATACATTTAAAAATGGCAGCATGCATCTGTCCTTCCTGCCCTTGCTTGTCACACCTCAATCTACAGATACTAGGTGGAAAAGGTAGAACACACTGGTGGTCTTCCCACTTCTTTTGGTCATAATGACTAAGTCAGTTGGCACACAAGTGAAGATCTCCCATAGTCTGTTTCCACTGAATGCCGTTTAAGTCAAACAAGGTTGCTGACCCCTCTTGGCTAGGCTCAATTCTCTTGCTCCAGTAGAAGGAAGATAGGGATAAAAGAGAAGAACTTTTTCAGTGGACCAGTAGGAAGACAGGCGAGGAATAGCAAGTCTAGTGCAAAGACAGGTGATCACAGTGTTGTAGAGAGGTAGCTGTGTAGTGAAGAAGCCAGCTCTGGAAAACAGTGAAACAAGGGAGGAATTCCAGGACACAGCTGGGCAAAAAGGAGAAGCCAGGTCCAAACCACACAGATAATTGGCAATGTGGCTAATCCATTCATAATTTAGTGATAGTATGGTTTAAAATATTTCTTCATCTGGCTATCTCCTACGTGTCCTTCAAGACTCAACTCTAGTGTCACCTCTTCCAGTAAGCGCTCTCTGAACCCCACTATAATTTTGATGCCAATCCAATTAATCCAATGTGCTCCCACAGCACCCTGGATTTACTATTATCATTGCTGTACGCCTCACTGTACTTCAACTGTTTACATATTTCCCCCATTAGACTGAAGATTCTTCAAAGGTGGGGTCACATACTTGCTATATTTTTATTCTCACTGCCTAAGATATAGTGGGAGCTCAATAAATGTTTGCTAAATGCATATAGAAACATACCTGTGTTACCTGACACTTATTATAACTCATTAAAAAATTCTTTTCTTGGTGCCAACTGATCTCATCTTTCACACATATTTTAAGTATAAAGTAAAAACTTGCTATACTATTTATTAAGATCACTATTCTCTTGCTAACCCAAAAAATTATAAATGAAACAAATACATCAATCTGCTTTTTAATTCTAAAGTAATAATAAACTTAATGTGATACTTACATTCAAAAGTTTCATCACTATCATTATCTTCATCTGAACTGATTTCAGCATATTTTGGTTTTTCATTGACTGTGCTACGCTTGCGTTTATTCATTTTCACACGTTCACAAAGTGGCATGGTGGATTCAATTTCTGCCAGGAGTTCGGGGGGTAATTCTTTTAACACTGATTGATCTATACTACCTATTAATAAAAGGTAAGAAAAAACATAAATCTGAAGATAAAAGGGAAATTTTAACTGTTAAAACACAAAATGAAATATTATGTAAGTTTTCTAAGTTATATTTGTATTTTAACAAAACACATTCATATTTATAATTAGTCTTAACCCTAAACTGATAATGCAGTTTTTATACATATTATCGTCATAAACAACTTTTAAAACAGATTCTTGCTATCATAGCAATAGAGGGTAGTTATACTATCAATTTTTGATATAATTAGTGCCTTCGTTTTTCTGCATTGACTGAGACCCACTTGCATTTTCAGGTGTATCTGTAGTAGGGTGTATACCTCACATTCTCGGTAGCACTCAAATTTGTTTTAGAGTTCTGGAGCAGTTAGTTTGAAAGTAATTACATCCCTCAATATAAATGTTAAGAGTTGGAGAGGATACCTGTCACCTCATTCTCTTCTATATGATCCTGGTGGTTGTGTATGGTGTCTGGGACAAGATTTCATATGCTTTTACCTATCTTTGTCTATGAGAGGCACAGTAATACCTTTACTATTACAGAAAATTTCCTCAAACAGCTAAACCAAAATATGTGTTTAACAGAAGATAACAGGAACATGAAAGGCAAGATAAATAGAAAAAAGCATTTTAAAATATAAATGTCAACTGAAAAGGGTAAATTCAAATCTGTTATGAAATAAACCCATATTTTTCCATGAAAGAATAAAGAATACAATACTATTAGAACTATTAACATATTTACTATTTAATCCTACACACATATACACAAACATACAAATAGCTGCTAAGAAGAAATCAATCCTTAACATCCTGTTGAGAGCTTAAAAATAAAGTAGAACTAGCAAAAGTTCTTTACTCAGGATAATTTGTCCTTGATGACTACTGAAGATGACAATTTTAACTTACTTTACTTACCCATGTAAATCTTTGACTGGAAGTATAAAAATGATGTCTTACCTAAATTTTAAGAACTGGGAGTGAAGAGTACCTTCGTGGTTTACAGCAGGAATATTAGTAACTATAATCAACATTAAGACCATAACATTCAAATGATAATAGTGCTTATGTAAAGATTAAATATAAATCATCCCCAAAATAAATAGGTACTGGTTAAGACAATTTAAACATCACAAGAATATACAACACTAATAATTTAAGATGACGAAACATAAACTATCAGTCTCAAATGACAAATAATCCTTTTATTCATCATGAAGGAGTTATTTCAGTAACTGATTAACCTCTATTTGTCCAAATACACCAATAACAACAATTTACCCAACAAAGGTATAAAACTCATGATTAGTAAAATCCCAAAGACTTCATTGCTTAGAATTGTGACATACTAATGTTGAACTTTATCTATATATGTCATTTTCAAATCATGTAATATTCCCTTGCTCTTTCTTAATTTAACTGTATTGTATCAGTGAAGTTCACTTTCTAGAATATTAGTAGAGGTAAAAAAAAAATCAATTTCAGTTTTGGATCATCATTATCTTCAGTGCCAAGGTGAACATACTCTTCATCTCATTTACAAGTTCTTAATGCTCTGAACACCTCTAACTAAATATGTGGTTTTTTGATGGAAGGATCATGTCTTCTAGTATATACTTTCCCCTTTCTACATCTATAATATTAAGCATGTATATGAAATGGTCAGTTAAGTGGTTTCTGACTCTGTGGTTCACAATTTCTTATGTTCACTTACAGATGTACCACCTGTATAGTTTCAGAATTGCTGTATTTTATACAAATGAAGATAGCTCCAAATTTTTTAAAGATGGAAATTCTTTCTTTTTGTACTACATGAAACATTATAACTTTTTGGGATTTATAAATATGGATAATCCAAAAAGTATCTAGCTTTTAGTTCACCATGAGATTTTCTGAAGAAGCAGATTTGTCTGTTATGTTCTACTTAAGATTAAAATTTCCATTCATAAAGATATGCTGACTTAATAAAATATCATAGAATTATTCTTCAGATAAATATACAATAAATAATCAAGGGTTAAGATATATATGGGTACTTGCTCTCTCTTTACAATGGTTCATTATATCCCAAGAACAGGGACTTTGCTCTCTTCATTTTTTCTTTAAAAAAAAAAACAAACAAACAAAAAAACACAATAGCCAAACATGGAAAATTTATACCTTATATCTGATAAAGCAGGTAACACAGATTATCATTGTAGTTTACCATTTCTAATTCCTTAAATTAAAAATAATACTATCAGATTTAAGAGCTCTACTATTCTGTACATCATTTTAGCTTCTGCATATAGCTGAAAGTTACAGCAACACAATTTAAAGACTTTGTGTTTCATTTCCAAAGATTATCCAACTAAAAAAAGAAAGATCCAGCAATGGTTAATGTCTCTCAATGTACTGTCCTCCAAAAGTGGACCTCCTCATTTTGAACAGATATATCTATTTCACAGATTTATGTATTTTCTGTATTTCTTCGTTTTCATCAAATACTTTATAAATGGACTCAGCAAGGTCCCTTGATTATGTAGGGTAAGCAATAAAATGCTTGACATTACTATATCAGAATCTTTAATACACTGAAAACTGGATAACTGACTCAGTTTCAACAGAAATGAATAAACAGTGAGTACTGTAAATGATCACTAGAACATATTTGGTTATGATCGTTTACCTGAATTAGAAAACAGTCCTTTAAATAATGCAAAAACAATGTTTCACTGGCTACATCTTAATATGTTGATGATTTTACAGACTATTGTTGTTTGTTGAGTTATTTATTCTTAAAACCCTGAGACTGCAGACCCTTTATGATCATCTTTCTCACCTCTTTTCTCTCATGTCAACTACTTTATGCTTTAAATTAGGTTATTTGAATCACCACAAAATTTTAAGTTACTGGCTTGAGGGACAGTGCCATGTAGTTAAATTTGGTGAGGTACCACACTTCTGTAGATGGATATTCCATTGGATATAGTGCATCTTTATTTTCTGGCTCTATTAAAGCTAAAGAATAAATTTACTTCTAGGTGTGCTACGTTTTAGCAATCTTGAATTCCTAGTATAAATCACTCACACTAGGACACTTACTGGATTATTAAAATGAGAAGTTATCAAAAGATTAAAAGTCCCCAAAAGTCACTAATTTAATAACTAACACTGTGTTATGTATGTTTTTTTAAAATGGAGAAACAATCCTGAGATTAAAATAAACAACCTCAATCAACGGACTCTTTAGGATTGGAGTTTCAGACAATGGAAGCCAGTTACATGTAGAAACAAACCAGGAAACTCACATAAACCTCCAAATTTTATGTCAAAAAAAAAATTTTAGGTAGGCAAAATGTAGCTCCAGTAACCTACCAATATTACAGAGGAGTACCATAAAAATTGATGCTGTGAAGGTGCTGCACTTAATATGTCAGCAAATTTGGAAAACTCAGCAGTGGCCACAGGACTGGAAAAGGTCAGTTTTCATTCCAATTCCAAAGAAAGGCAATGCCAAAGAACGCTCAAACTACCACACAATCGCACTCATCTCACACGCTAGTAAAGTAATGCTCAAAATTCTCCAAGCCAGGCTTCAGCAATAAGTGAACTGTGAACTTCCAGATGTTCAAGCTGGTTTTAGGCAAGGCAGAGGAACCAGAGATCAAATTGCCAACATCTGCTGGATCATCAAAAAAGCAAGCAAGTTCCAGAAAAACATCTATTTCTGCTTTATTGACTATGCCAAAGCCTTGACTGTGTGGATGACAATAAACTATGGAAAATTCTGAAAGAGATGGGAATACCAGACCACATGACCTGCCTCTTGAGAAACCTATATGCAGGTCAGGAAGCAACAGTTAGAACTGGACATGGAACAATAGACTGGTTCCAAATAGGAAAAGGGGTATGTCAAGGCTGTATACTGTCACCCTGTTTATTTAACTTATATGCAGAGTACATCATGAGAAACGCTGGGCTGGAGGAAACACAAGCTGGAATCAAGATTGCCAGGAGAAATATCAATAACCTCAGATATGCAGATGACACCACTCGTATGGCAGAAAGTGAAAAAGAACTAAAGAGCCTCTTGATGAAAGCGAAAGAGGAGAATGAAAAAGTTGGCTTAAAGCTCAACATTCAGAAAACTAAGATTATGGCATCCAGTCCCATCACTTCATGGCAAATAGATGGGGAAACAGTGGAAACAGTGGCTGACTTTATTTTCTTGGGCTCCAAAATCACTGCAGATGGTGATTGCAGCCATGAAATTAAAAGACACTTACTCCTTGGAAGGTAAGTTATGACCAACCTAGACAGCATATTAAAAAGCAGAGACATTACTTTGCCAACAAAGGCCCGTCTAGTAAAAGCTATGGTTTTTCCAGTAGTCATGTATGGATGTGAGAGTTGGGACTATAAAGAAAGCTGAGAGCCAAAAGAACGGATGCTTTTGAACTGTGGTGTTGGAGAAGACTCTTGAGAGTCCCTTGGACTGCAAGGAGATCAAACCAGTCTATCCTAAAGCAGATCAGTCCTGGATGTTCATTGGAAGGACTGATGTTGAAGCTGAAACTCCAATACTTTGGCCACCTGATGCGAAGAGCTGACTCATTTGAAAAGACCCTGATGTTGGGAAAGATTGAGGGCAAGAGGAGAAGGGGATAACAGAGGATGAGATGGTTGAATGGCATCACCGACTCAATGGACATGGGTTTGGGTAGACTCCGGCAGTTGGTGATGGACAGGGAGGCCTTGTGTTCTGCAGTTCACAGGGTCACAGAGAGTCAGACATGACTGAGCGACTGAACTGAACTGAACCGAACCATAAATGGATCTTTTACTTCAATCAGGGGTAAAAAGAAGAAAAAGAAAAAAAAAAAAGTAAAAGTTGAGCAGTGCAGGCTGTCACTCTGCCCCTCTTGAAATCTGTGTTAATATGGTTTGAAGACGTATTTTTTTGGTGCAAATGGTTTCTAAATGCAAGCCAACTTCTTAATTTGAAACCACCACTGATAGAAAATACATCCAAAGAGTATGAAATGCTGATGGCATATCCCTGAAAAAAGTTAACACTTGGGCCGTAGAAACAAAGGGAGGCCATGAATGTGAAGAGAAGCTGGAAAAATGTGGGGTTCAACTATGAGACCAGGACATGAAATGTTCCTTCCAGAGGCAGCTGCAAGGTTACCTAACCTGATGCAGAAGAGGGGTAAAGATGAAAATTGTGTGCTAGGAACCAAAATTCAAAGCGAATGTAGGGGCACTGATGAGGAAAAGTTCTGTGGTCACAGTTGACCTTAGAGGAAGAACTTATTTTATTAATTATTTGGAGAGAGTAACAGCAAACTAGGAGAAAGATACTACTGAAGGGTTTGCCTTTTTTAATGATTTAGGATAAAAAGTATGAGATAATCAGGTCTAAAGTTGTCATAATTTTGGTAAAGAGGCAGAAATCCCAAGCATTAGCTAGAAACTTGTTCAGGATTACAAAATTAAAAAAAAAAAAAAAAAAAAAAAAATATATATATATATATATAAAGAAACACCATTCATTAGTGACTGTGGGGGTCATCAGGGTCAAATCTGAAGCTATTCTCTTTCTGATGGTATTTGAGAAGACCATCCTGAAACTAATGTGAATCGTTATATAATCACTACATAAAGACTGTGTTAAACTAATAACTGGCAAGTCTCCCTTTAAATTTTAGCTGGCAATTTTCAAGTTGCCTATTGTGACCCATAAGCAAGTTGTTGAGTCAGTTTTGTAGCTCTTAACTAGCACTGTGCTTAAAAATGAAAGAGAAAACGTGCCGGTAGTAAAGGTAGGTTATGTGTATGTATACGTGTGTATTAGATCACAACATGCATTTTTTTTCTTGCCTTAGTTCACAATCAAAGGAGTTTGAAAGTTTTTAAACCATAAAAAACAGGAAAAAATACAGATGGAAAGGGTTCTTCTAAGTTAATCTACCCAGTTTTTTTTGGCTATGCTACAGCTTGTGGGATTTTAGTTCCCTGACCAGAGATCAAACCTGTGCCCCCTGCAGCGGAAGCATGGAGTCCTAACCACTGGACTGCTCAGGAATTCCTAGCCCATCGTTTCTTAAACTATAGGTTCAGTGAAAAATAAACAATAATTTGAATAACATACTCAAATTAAATTGATTTTACCCATTGTAAGTTGATACAATATTCACTATCTTGTATCAGAGAGCTTAATTATCTATCTTTATAAGTCTGATATAAAAGTAGCCCATGTTACTGTTTTGAAGCCACGTTACAATAAAACCTTGGATTACTCAGAAATTACATTTATTTTTATGTAAATATTTCTAAAATGCACCATGAAAGTGAAAGTCGCTAAGTCATGTCCAACTCTCTGCGACCCCATGGACTATATATACAGTCCATGGAATTCTCCAGGCCAGAATACTGGAGTGGGTAGTTTTTCCCTTCTCCAGGGGATCTTCCCAATCCAGGTCTCCTGCATTGCAGGCAGATTCTTTACCAGCTGAGCCATCAGGGAAGCCCAAGTATACTGGAGTGTAGCCTATTCCTTCTTCAGCGGATCTTCCCGACTCAGGAATTGAATCCAGGTATCCTGCATTGCAGATGGATTTTTTTATCAACCGAGATATCGGGGAAGCATCATATCCATCATTTTTTAACAAGATAACTTTGACTCATGATCGCTATTGAAAAGATCAAGTTTTCTACTACATTTATATGGCAATGCCTTTAGGAGTTAACTGCTATGCATAAGGCTGTTTTAAAATGATATAAAATGATTTATGCTTTCCTTCTGAATTCTGTAAGGTGCTTGCAATTAGTTGAAAGGTGGACACTCAGATTCTGCTAATAGTACAGAATATATAACACAGAAAACTGTTCAAATCCTTCAATCCATTTATACCACTCTTGGAAATTTATTCCAAGGAAATTTGTATGTAACACAACAAAAAGCTCTATGAAGAAAGATGTTTAGATCACTTTTATCTATTGTAACATTAAAATGTCCAACAATAGGGGACCACAGTAAATCACATTAGATATAATTATGAATGATGCTAGTACAGAGATAGTGAATGTAAAGAAAAGAGAATGCAAAATGACAATTATACACACTGTACATTTGTAAAAGATAATTGTACCAGGAGTTGAACAAAACAAATGCTAACATTATACTAACTTAGGTGAATTTTCCTAAAGAAATAGAAGCTACATTTTATGGAAACAAGAAAAAGGTAAATGATTATTTGTGAGCAGTTAGAAGATATTTCATGAACACAGTACGTTTTCACAGCAATGTGGTGGAGTGAGGTGGAGGATGGAGGACAGGAGCCGAGAACTAGGAGTTGGAGGCCATTTAGGAGCATTCCAGCTGTGTCTGCTCTGGACAGAGCATGATATTCAATAGGGAGAAAAAGTAGGTAAGGTTCAGATGTAACAGTCTTTTTAAGGAGGGAGAGAATCAGAATGTACTTTAGAAAAGTTACTGTAGCAGTGATTTGTGGGATGGCCTGGAAGGGGAAAGACACCAGAAAGAAAATCTTCTAAGAGAGAGTTACTATGTCTATGTCAAAGGTACCTTCAAACTACGGTGTTGGAGAAGACACCTGAGAGTCCCTTGGACAGCAAGGAGATCAAACCAGTCAATCCTAAGGGAACTCAATCCTGAATATTCACTGGAAGGACTGATGCTGAAGCTGAAGCTCCCAACAGTTTGGCCACCTGATGCAAAGAGCCAACTCATTGGAAGACCCTGGAGCTGGGAAAGACTGAAGGCAGAAAAAGGGGCTAACAGAGGATGAGATAGTTGGATGGCATCACCGACTCAAACATGAGTTTGAGTAAGCTCCAGGAGTTGAAGGACAGGAAAGCCTGGTGTGCTGCAGTCCATGGGGTCGCAAAGAGTCGGACATGACTGAGCGATTGAACAACCACCATGTGAAAGGTAAGAGAGAAGAGAAAGTAGATGCTATGAATTTAACCATTTTTGAAAAGTGATACTGGTATACACTTAGCAAACCAAACTTCAGAATAGAATATTTAGTTCAAAACAACTATTTAACATGTTTAAGATCATGAAGAAACCAGAAAATATGGAATCAAGCAAAACAAAATTCACACATTGATATCTGAATCAATCTGATCAGGTTATTAGTTACTCCACTAATTACTATTACATTAGGCTAAATATGTAGAGAATTAGCAACATTTATTTTATAGCATTCTACAAAGACATTTTCTAACACACTAGAAATGGCACATTTTCTGATTATGTTATTACTACCAATGGCTGTAAAACAATTTTTAATTTTAACTAATCTACTCTCACCTTACTTCTTCCACATTGTTCTCTTAATTAGCCAAATGTTTAACTTCTTTATAGTGCTTTTTCCTACTGCCCTTGTGCTAAATACACATGTGAATATATTCCTCGGGATTTACAGAGCACCTTTTTTCTTACGAGTATTACACTGTCACTATATCTTTAGTTATCCATAGTCTCCATAAGACCATAATCTTGATAAAGCCATAAGACTGTGTTGCAGTTGCAGAATCTAGCTGAGTGCATGGGATGTTGAAGACGGCCATAAATATTTACTGATGATCGGAGAAGGCAATGGCACCCCACTCCAGTACTCTTGCTTGGAAAATCCCATGGATGGAGGAGCCTGGTAGGCTGCAGTCCATGGGGTCACTAGGCACCGGACACAACTGAGCGACTTCACTTTCACTTTTCACTTTCACGCATTGGAGAAGGAAATGGCAACCCACTCCAGTGTTCTTGCCTGGAGAATCCCAGGGACGGAGGAGCTTTGTGGGCTGCTGTGTATGGGGTCACACAGAGTTGGACATGACTGAAGCGACTTAGCAGGAGCAGCAGCCATGTCATCATTAGAATAAGTTTGTGGTCTTCCCAGAAATTTTTCCAGCTGAAAATTCTTTTTTATATCCTGAAAGCAGTTGTCAATTGTTCTATTTGACAATTATAAAGAAGCTACCCACAAAAAGAAGACACTGAAGAGAAGATTTCATAATTGACTTGCAACAAGTGTAAAACATTTAAAAGTAATTTCAGTCTGTATACACTTGTTAAATGTTTTAAATATATCAATTATATATTAATATATTAATAATCTATGTATAATTCTACTACATAAAGATACAAACATTAAATATCCTGGCAAAAATACTGTACTTAGCTAATGTCATATTACATTTATAAATCTTAGACAAAAAGGAAAATAATTCAAATCTAGATCAGTCTTTTTATTCACACATTAAAAGTTTGAGTCTCATTGGCTACAGAATAAGGAATCTAGCTATCATATCCATCCATATAAAACTTCAATTTTATATTTATATTATGTTCAAGAACTAAAGCCTGTGGGGTTAAATCTGCCTCACCACCCATTTTTGTACATAAGGTTTCATTAAAATACAGTGACACACAGTCATTCATTCACATATTGTTTTGGGCTGCTTTTCTATTACAGTATTAGAGATCTAAATGGGACACAAAGGCTAACATATTTACTATCTGGCCTTTATGCAACAAGTTTGCTGCCCCCTGGTTGATATTATGACATACTTTACTCAATATGAGGCAAAGTGCCACTCACTCTGCAAGTGCAGTCTATATAGTTATATTCTACATAGTTTAGGTCATTGCAAATCAGTTTATTTAATGAAGACAAAATGCCAAGAAATTGGTTTATAGCAACCGAAAGAACACTACTACAAATGAAGTATGCAGAAGAAAAGATTTTAAGAAAAATCTTGCTTTAAGCATCATGTATTGATACTGACTAGCACCTCAAAGATTTCATCAGTGTGTAGCTGTCAAACTACTATGAGGAAAAATTATGAAAAGAAACATTTTTTTTTAATATTAGGAAGTGTATAATGTAAATGATAATTTACTACTATCTAATATAGAAAGCAGCAGAGATCATAAGATCCCTTCTTTCATATATACACACAGTGAGAAAAATAAACAGTATATCAGTTCAGTTCAGTTCAGTTGCTCAGTCGTGTCCGACTCTTTGCAACCCCATGAATTGCAGCACGCCAGGCTTCCCTGTCCATCACAAACTCCCGGAGTTCACTGAGACTCACGTCCATCGAAGTCAGTGATGCCATCCAGCCATCTTATCCTCTGTCGTCCCCTTCTCCTCCTGCCCCCAATCCCTCCCAGCATCACAGTCTTTTATAATGAGTCAACTCTTCGCATGAGGTGGCCAAAGCACTGGAGTTTCAGCTTTAGCATCATTCCTTCCAAAGAACACCCAAGACTGATCTCCTTTAGAATGGACTGGTTGGATCTCCTTGCAGTCCAAGGGACTCTCACAAGTCTTCCCAACACCTCAGTTCAAAAACATCCGTTCTTCGGTGCTCAGCTTTCTTCACAGTCCAACTCTCACATCCATACATGACCACTGGAAAAACCACAGCCTTGACTAGACGGACCTTTGTTGGCAAAGTAATGTCTCTGCTTTTGACTATGCTATCTAGGTTGGTCATAACTTTCCTTCCAAGGAGTAAGCGTCTTTTAATTTCATGGCTGCAATCACCACCTGCAGTGACTTTGGAGCCCCCAAAAATAAAGTCTGACACTGTTTCCACTGTTTCCCCATCTATTTGCCATGAAGTGATGGGACCAGATGCCATGATCTTAGTTTTCTGAATGTTGAGCTTTAAACCAGCTTTTTCACTCTCCTCTTTCATAACTACAACCTAACTTGCCTCAAGGAACTACAGAAAGAATAAACTAAACCCAAAGTTAGTACAAGGAAATAACAAAGACCATAACAGAAATAAATGAAACTGAGGCTAAAAAAGAGAACAGAAAAGATAAATGAAAGTAAGAGTTAGATTTCTGAAATGATGAATTGACAAGACTTTAGGTGCTTACCAAGAAAAAAAAGAGACTCAAAATTAAAAAGTAAAGGGGAGACATTACAACTAATACCACAAAAAGGACTGTAAGAGACCACTATGAATAATTTTACACAAACAAACTGGACAACCTGGAAGAATGAATAAATTCCTAGGAACATAATCTAGTGAGATTAAATCATGAAGACATACAAAATCTGAACAGACCAATCACTAGGTGGCAGATCCCAAAAACCGCCCAACAAAGAAAAGTCCAGGACTTCACTGGTGAATTCTATCACACATTTAAACACCAATCCTTCTCAAACTCTTCTAAAAAGAGAAGAAGAGGAAATACCTCCAAGCTCGTTTTACAAAGCTAGCATTACCCTATACTAAAAGCAGACAAACAAACTGCAAGAAAAACCACAGGGCAAATTCCCTGATGAACAGGGAACCAAAAGTCTTCAAAAAATAGTAGCAATAAAAAGATCATACACTATGATCAAATGTGATGTATTACAGGGAGGAAAGGATGGTTCAACATACAAAAAACAATGGATGATATACCAAATTAACAAAATGAATGATAAAAAATAATTATCTCAATAGATGCAGAAAAAACATTTGACAAAATTCAACATCCATTCACAATAAAAACTCACAACAAACTGGATGTAGAGGGAATGTACATGAACACAGAGAAGCCCACAGATAACATTACACTCAATGGCAAAAAGCTGAAAGCTTTCACTCTGAGATCACAGGAAGAAGATAAGGATGGCCACTCTTGCCCCTTTTATTCAACACAGTACTGAAAATCCTAGCTAGAGTAATGAGCTAAGAAAAAGAAATAAAAGACATCTAAATCAGAAAGGAAGAAGGACAACTGTCAGTATTTGCAGATGACATATTATATACAGAAAACCCTAAAGACTCCACTAAAATTGTTAGAATAAACAAATTCAGAAAAGTTGCAGGATAAAAATTCAATACACAAAATTCAGTTGTATTCTGATACACTAACAATAAACTATCAGAAAGAGAAATTAAGATAATCTCATTTACAACTGTAACAAAAATGATAAAATACCTAGGACTAAACTTAACCAAGGAGATGAAAGAGATGTATACTAAAAACTGTAAGACACAGCTGGACTGGAAAATTTTGTTGTTCAGTCACTCAATCGTGGCTGACTCTGCAACCACATGGACATTTCCTGTCCTTCACTATCTCCTGGAGTCTGCTCAAACTCATATCCATTGAGTCAGTGATACCATCCAACCATCTCATCCTCTGTTGCCCTCTTCTCCTCCTGCCCTCAATCTTTCCCATCACCAAAGTCTTTTCCAATGTGTTGGCTCTTCACATCAGGTGGCCAAAGTATTAGAGCTTCAGTTCAGCATCAATCCTTCCAATGAAAATACAGTGTTGATTTTCTTTAGGATTGACTGGTTAGATCTCCTTGCTGTTCAAGGGACTCTCAAGAGTCTTCTCCAGCACCATAATTCAAAAGCACCAACTCTTCAGCACTCAGCCTTCTTTATGGTCCAACTCTCACATCTGTACATGACTATTCAAAAAACGATGTGTGTACTGTATATGTTAGTCACTCAGTCATGTCCAACTCTTTGCAACCCCATGGACAGTGGCCTGCCAGGATCCTCTGTCCATGAAATTCTCTAGGCAAGAATACTGGAGTGGGTTGCCATTCCCTTCTCCAGAGGATCTTGGCAATCCCCATAGCTTTGACTATGTGGACCTTTGTGTTCAAGGTGATGTCTCTGCTTTTTAATACACTAAGTTCATCATAGCTTTTTTCCCAAGGAGCAAGCGTCTTTTAATTTCATGGCTGCAGTCACTATCCACAATGATTTTGGAGCCCCCCAAAATAAAGCCTGTCATTGCTTTCATTGTTTCCCCATCTATTTGCCATGAAGTGATGGGACTGGATGCCATGATCCTCATTTTCAGAATGTTGAGTTTTAAGCCAGTTTTTCTGCTCTCCTTCATCAAGAGACTCTTTTCTTTGTTTCTGCTTTCTGCCATTAGGGTGGTATCATCTGCATATCTGAGGTTACTGATATTTCTTCCAGCAATTTTGATTCAAACTTGTGCTTCATCCAATTCCATTTCACATGATGTACTCTGCATATAAGTTAAATAAGAAGGGTGACAATCTGTAGCCTCAGCATACTCCTTTCCCAATTTTGAACCAGTCCGTTGTTCCATGTCTGGTTCTAACTGTTGCTTTTTCACCTGCATACAGGTAATGTCCATACAAGCCAAAGTAATCTACAGATGCACTGCAATCCAATCTTTATCAAAATTCCAATGACATTTTTCAGAGAAATAATCCTGAAACTTGTACAGAATCACAAAATAGCGAAATAGTCAAAGCAATCTTGAGAAAGAACAACAAAGCTGGGGAAACCATACCTCCTGATTTCAAACTACATTATAAAACTATAGTAATTAAATTGGTATGGATTGGCATAAAAACAGACACAAAGATCAATGGACAAGAACAGAGAGTTCAGAAATAAACTCATGTATATATGGTCAATTAATTTACTAAAAAGGCGTCAAGAATATTCAATGGGAAAATGATAGTCAATCCATCAAATGGTGTTGGACAAACTGGAAAGCAACAGGCAAAAGAATGAAACTGGACCACTATTTAATACAAAAAAATCAACTCAAAATGGATTATAGATTTGAATGTAAGACCCCAAACCATGAAATCCCTAAAAAGAGAAAACAGGCAGTAAGGATCTTGACACTGGTCCTGGCAATGATTTTTTTTGGAGCTGACACTAAAAGTGAAGGCAACAAAAATAAACAAATGGAACTACATCAAACAAAAGCTTTTGCACAGCAAAGGAAACCATCAACAAAATGAGAAGGCAACCTACTGAATGGGAGAAAACATTTACAAATCCAGTATCTGACAAAGGGCTAATATGTAAAACATATAAAGAAATGATACAACTCAATACCTAAAGTAACCAAACAATCCAATTAAAAAATAGGCAGAGGATCTAAATAGACATTTTTTCAGAGAAGACATACATATGGCCAGCAAGTATATGAAAAGGTATTTAACATTACTATTCATGAGGGAAATGTAAATCAAAAACATTAGATATCACCTCATACCTGCCACAAGGGCTACTATAACAAAGACAATAAATAAGAAGTGCTGATGTGAATGTCCACACTCTCCTGTGTGCACTGTTGGTGGGAATGTAAATGGGTATGGCCACTATGATAAACAGTATGGAGGTTCCTCAAAAATTAAAAACTACCATATGACTGGGCAATTCTACTTTTTAAAATTTTTATTTTTTAACTTATCTTTTTAATTAGAGGAAAATTGCTTTACAACACAACAATGTTGTGTTGGTTTCTGCTGTACAACGACACAAATGAGCCATAATTACACATACATTACCTCTCTGTTAAACCTCCCTCCACGCTCACCATCCCACCCCTCTAGGTCATCACAGAACACCAAGCTGGCTCCCTCTGTTATATAGCAACTTCTCACCAGCCATCTCTTTTACCCGTGGTGGCATATATATGTTGATGCTACTTCCTCCATTCATCCCACTCTTTCCTTCTGCCACTGTGTGCACAAGTCTGTTCTCTATCTCTGCATCTCCATTCCTTCCCTGCTAATAGGTTCATTAATATCATTTTTCTAGATTCCATATACATATGCATTAATATATGATATGTTTTCCTGTTTCAGACTTACTTTACTGTATATAACAGGTTCTAGCTTCATCCACCTCACTAGAACTGACTGAAATTTGTTCTTTTTATGGCTGAGTAATATTCCAGTATAAACACACACACACATATACCACATCTTCTTTATTCATTCAACTGTTGGTGGACATCTTGGTTGCTTTCATGTCGTATCTATTGTAAACAGTGCTGCTATGAACATTGGGATACATGTGTCTTTTTCAATTATGGCTTTCTCAGGGTATATTGGACAATTCTACTTTTGGTTATATATCCAAAGGACATAGAACCACCATCTCAAAGATATATGCACCTCCACTTTCACTGTAACAGTATTTATGGTAGCTAAGACATGGAAAAAAACACAAGTTATTTAGTCTGCTGCTGCTGCTAAGTCGCTTCAGTCATGTCTAACTCTGTGCGACCCCACAGACGGCAGCCCACCAGGCTCCCTCGTCCCTGGGATTCTCCAGGCAAGAACACTAGAGTGGGTTGCCATTTCCTTCTCCAGTGCACGAAAGTGAAAAGTGAAAGTGAAGTCACTCAGTTGTGTCCGAGTCTTAGCGACCTCTTAGACTGCAGCCCACCAGGCTCCTCTGTCCATGGGATTTTCTAGGCAAGAGTACTGGAGTGGGGTGCCATTGCCTTTTCTGGTTAGTCTACTGATGGGTAAACAGATAAAAAACATGTGGTATATATACACAATGGAATATTATCCACCCACACACAAAAAAAGGAAACCCTGCCATTTGCAACGATGTGGTTGGACTTTAAGGGCATTATGCTAAGATATGCAAGTTACAAATACTATATAATTTCACTTATATGTAGAATCTAAAAAAAAAGACAAAATTCATAAGCAGAGATTGATCTTTGCCACAAGTTGGAGGTGGGTGAAATGGGTAAAGGCAGTCAAAAGGTAAAAATTTTCAGATATATGTTCTGGGAATGCAATGTACAGTGTGAGGTGATGGATGTTAATGAAACTCACTGTGGTAATCACTTCACAATAAATACGTACAGTTAACCCTTCGTATCTGTGGATGAGCAATCTGCAGATTCAAAGAGCTTACTGTACTATACTCTTTTACAATATATAAGGGACTTGGAAGCATCTGGGAGGGGTCCTGGCACCAACTCCTGTAGATACTGAGGGAACAGCTACATATCAAATCATTATTTTATACACTTAAATGACTATAATGCTATATGTTAATTTTATCTCAATAAAACTGAATGACATAAATGGTAACAGCAATGCCTTCAGATATACATAGTGTATGTATACACAAATGAGACATCTTCAAAATTACTTTCTTATGGGATAAATTCAATTAAAAATAGGATGAATGCATTTCTTTATATTAAAAAATTGGACAAATTTTAACTCTTACAATTAGATTCACTTTGGTTTTCATGACTGCATAAAGTAGGAAGGAAACTGGTTTCTCCATTTTAAAAGTGAATGAACTTTGAATCATATCTTTGAACAAATCATAGCTATGAACAAATCATAGCTATGATTTGTTGAAGGCTCTGAGACCAGTGATCTTTGAACTACACAATGTATAATGGGCTTAATGGAGAATTTTTAAGTTAGTATGTTAGTAGTCAGAGAAAGGCAATGTTTCTATGGGTGGAGAAGAGGCTCCATGTTAAAAAATTCAGATTATATTGTATCATATTATGTCATAGTACAGTACACATATACCATTAACTCTAATACATATTACGCTAAAATACTGAATTCCTTTATTCTTAAAAAAGCTATTGAAAACTTCCTTGTACAAGAAATTGAGATAGATATTAAGATAATGAATACCTACTTAATATTATACTATAATACATTATACACATAAGATGAATTATATACTATAATATTAAAATATTGTAGTAACTATGTAATATAATGCTATGTTATACTTAACTATCTTACAGTATCAAGTAGGTATCCATTATCTTAATATCTGTATCAGGCTCTTACAGGAGAGGATTTCAATAACATTTTTTAGAATGAGAGGGAATTCAGTGTGTTAGAATAATGAGTATTCTCTTATAAACTGGAGTAAGTTCTCTCAAATTAATCATTTGTTTGTTTCTCGCCCCTTTAATTGTGTTATCTATTTCTATAGATAGCAAAACCTTATAGAAGCTGTGTCCTTGGCTGGTTTGAGATAATAAATGGGAATGAAAGAGACTACCACTAGCAAACTTTAATACACTTAACTTTTATGAAAAAATTCTATTTAATGAATCTCTTTAAATCAATATTAATTTCCATTATCTACTAAGCAATGCTTGGATCAGAGAAATTCTATGAATAGAAATCATGGACAAAAGTTTTCAAAGAATTGCTCTGAAATCATAACAGCCAAGTATGTATTATGCCGATTTCTGTAACAAATATTCTCTAAAATTTCCCAAAGATATCACCAATAATAAAGTCTTTATGGAAATTAAAAATTTATTTAGAAAAACATTTTATATATTGTTCAAATGAGCCAAAGTAAATTTCTACTGCAGCATTATTAAGGATTCTGAATATGACAATCATAACTACTGAGAATTTCTCAACTTAGGAATTCAAAAACTATGCCAAAAATTCAGTTAGAAACAGTATGTTCTCTCACACCTACAGAAACCTAGAGTCCTAAACACAATCCAAATAGATTGGTTAATGCAACATAAAAGGCAAAACCCAACTTTAGAGATCAATCTTTTACTACAGTAGTAACTAAGATGAAATAACTGCCTCTAATAATGACTGCAATCATTAACTGGTCAAATGAGCACTATATTTTAAACACTGCTGACTATGAGAACTATTAGATAACTCTTTAAAGGCCTTGATCTCAAATAACAGATAGCACGTGATATTTCTTGAAAGCAGTAAGTGCAAATGATGGAAAACAATATACTATTTAGAAGGAAACAGGGGAGCAAGAATAAAAAGTGATTTCTTTGAATAGGAAACTAAAGTATTTTGAGATACACTGGAACTGCAAAAGGCCAAAACCAAACTGTTAAAGTGTGTAATTACTAACAATAAGCTGTCAGCAACATAATTCATGTTAGTTGACGATCATGCCTAGACTTAGAGATGGTATGTGTGTGTGCATGCTAAGTCGCTTCAGTTGTGTCCAACTCTTTGTGACTCTGGACTGCAGCCCTTCAGGCTCCTCTGTCCATGGAATTCTCTAGCCAAGAATACTGGAGTGGGTTATCATTCGCTTCTCCAGGGGATTGTTCTGAACCAGGGATCGAACCCGTGTCTCTTATGTCTCCTGCATTGGCAGGCAGGTTCTTTACCAGTAGCACCACTTGGGAAGCCTAAAGATGGTATAGTTTATTATTTTAATTTGGAGACATATTGTACCTTAGGGTATACTTTAACCATAAAGGTATTATTTTGGAATTTAATATACTGTCTAAAGTATATTTTAATAGTGTTTTTTTTTTTTTTAATTTAAAGGTTTTACAAAGGTTATATTGGTTCACCACTCATCTCTTCTTGGCAAGGAAGAAACAAGGTGATGGTAAAAAGAAGGGGAAGATAACAGAAAGTGATGGTAAAAAGAAGGGGAAGATAACAGAAGTAGGAAATGAGAACAGAATGGATTCAATCTTGTAACAGGTATACAGCAAAATTAAGGTAAAGAATGATTAAACCGACATGACTATAAGTCGGTCTCCTTTGGAGCTTAACAAATAGCAGGTAATTGACAGGGTGGAAAGTTTAGGTAACATGTGAAAATGACATAGCTCTTGAGCTAGGGTCTACTGGTGGGATCATAAAAGATGAATACACAATTTTAAACTGCACACAAAAGACTTTTCTAAGATGTGAGCAACACAATCTATTTATTTAACAGGTATTTACCATGATCTTTTTATGTACTAGGTATTATGTGAGGTGCTATTAACAGGAATATACACATATCCCCATAGAAATAAAATTAAACGTAACATCACTTTACATTGTTCACATAAAGACAAAAATATGTAACCTATACTGAGAGTCATAAACCTATACCCCTACCATTCAAAATTCATCAGCTCAAAGCATATTCATGGAATTTAAAATTACCCTAAAGGATAAATATTTTAAGTATGGATATCACATTAAAGCTTATGGCTCTTTCAAGAAAAGAAAACCTACCAAGAATTTTGGCCCAAGGAATCAACAACAAAATATCCCAGCAATACTCAGTTTTTACTCAGAAAACATAAATATGTCAGATAATGATTTTCTGTGACTCCAAATAAAATCCCAAGTAATGTATACTACAAAGGGTCAGTAATCCACAACTGGCATTCCTATGCAAGTAATTTAAAAAATACACAATTAGATACCTCTGCTATTGCTAACCTAACAGCAGAGATCTAAAATAAAACCAAAATTAGTCCATTACTGAAAAATAGATATTAAACGTATGGTATAAATAAAGCCAAAAGATATCCACGTAGTATCCTGAAATGAATCTAAAATTTGATGAAAAGGTTCACTTTCCGTTGTATATGCATTGATATATGTGTGTGTATACACATACATGCACATGCATACACACAGACACCACACTCTTAGCAGGCAGACATACCCAGATTAGTTACTAATATCAACATATCAAGTATATGCATTTGTGTTAAAGGTATACTTAGGAAAAACACTGGATTAGTACTAAAAGTTTGTATTCACAGGCAATGAAATTACACGTGAAAAAACCAAGAGAAATAATACAGCAGTTACTAATTAGGAACTACATTCATTTCTTGATATTTAGTTATAAGGATTCTTTGTTAGAACAGAGTTTAGAAAAGCAGGCTGGCATAAATAAGCTGACAGAGGGGCAGGGAGAAAAAGATGGTCCAGATCAAGGGGACAAGAGGGTACCACTTTCCATCTTTCCATCTGACTCTTCTATAATTGTATAAATATACTCTTTAGTTTATATATATAAGCCACTCTCAAACTCTCAGTGAAAATTAATAAAGACAATCTCTATCTAAAAGAAAACAATTTTGGTGCTAGCCACTATACTGCAACAACCTCTTTTACATAAACAATTCTGAAAAGATGCATTCAAGTTAAATACTAAAGACTATTCATTTATTAAAGCTAAGACTTTAATTTTTATAGGTCTCACAGCCATAACTTAAAATTTGAAAGCTTCACTTAAACTAGTACAAATATTAGTGATTCAGAGGCAATCTTTTTTCATTTTTGAAAGACAAAACCAAATAACTGACAGTGAGAAAGTAAACATATGAGAAGACAAGAATAAAAACAGATTAGTCTTAACAAGTTATTTCTTTGAATAAAGAGTTCTTAGTAATAATACTATGTTTTCAATTAACGTTTTTTGATAGAAAAGACACAACAGCATTTTACAAAGATAATAAGCAATACACCTTCTATATCTCCTAATACATCACATGTAGTTATACAACACAACATTCTGTGATGATGCAAATGTCCTATGTGTTAATAACATCAGCACTTGCCATATTTGGCTACTGGGGATGTAAATTTTTAAATTTTATATAGTTTGAAGTAAATAGCCTAAAGAGGCTATTAACTATCATATTGGACAGCACAACTCTATAGAGTTTCATGTATTTATTAATAAGTAGAAATCTAGGTTCTTAATGACCTTCTTTCATAGGATGTGAACTTAAAAATCAAACAAAGAATCACTTCTGTTACCTTAAAAACTATATCCCAACCTATTTACATTGTACAGGCTAAATAAGTCTAACCACATAGCATCATCAAATTTTACATAAATACATAAAAGAGTATACAAAACCCACAAAATTATATTTTCTGTACAAACTGCTACTGTATTTTCAGCACTTGACTTTTCTTTTCCTCCTGGAAACAATACTATTTATGTAACTAGAGAATTTAACTCAGAAACCATGCAAAAACCCCCCAAAAAAACCCAGAACAGAAAATAAAAACACATCCAAACAAATTAAAAACACCAGAAATGTTTAAAACTGATGATTTAACCCAATTTAAGACATAAACACCATTCCCTATTATTCTTCCATAGAAAAGACCAAAGCTCTGTATTTAAAAAAATAAAACATTAACTAATTATCTTCTCCATAAAAAGATGAAATAACCTTTTACACAACTTTTTAAACTATATACACTCAAACCATTAATTAATGAATAATTAATTCTTTAATAATTAATAACTTATAATATATATTAATACATATTAAAAGACATTTAATATTCTTAAAAGAATTTGTAATATAGACTTTTGTATATGATATAGCTTTACTGAGACTTTAGAAATTAAATTCAGTCAATTTATTACCTCACTACAGAATGGATTATCTCTACAGTCAAAATAACTTTTTAAAAAGTTGTTAAATACACCTATGTTAATCATGCATTCTAATCATTCACTTGATTAGCAAGCAACTTTCACAACTGCTGAAATAAACAGCAAAAGGAACTTTTCTCTGTGAACCAACAGTAAAAGTCACAACTATGGTGAGTAGTAGAGGTGGGAGAGAAAGAATTTTCAATGAGAACTTTTTGTCTATGTTACCACAAACAATTCACTGTTGTTTTATATTGTTTTCTTTTCATGCAGTACTGTTTCAATTTTTCTAAATTTCCATTTTTAAATCCATAGTAAACCTAGAACTTAAAAGAAAACTCACTAGAATACAGATGACATCGAGTAAGTATTCTTACCTTTATTTGATTTTGATGGTTTATTCTTGATAGGTTTAAGGGAACTTCTTGATTTATCCTCTCTATCTTTAATAAGTTTTTGAACATCATCCAAAGACAGTTTTTGCAGGACAACTACAGGCTTAGCTCCTTTATTTAGATCTTCAACTAATCCCATTTTTTCTACTTTGTCTTTCTGCTCTCCTTTCATTTCCATTTTCTTTGTCTCCTGAGTAATATTGCCATCTTTATCCCTCTTGATTTTTGGAATGACAAAATTTTTCAACGCACCAGACCTGCCCCCCAACAAATAACTTGGAAATTCTGCCTTATTATCAGGGTGCGTTTTATTACTGTCTACTTTACTCTTGTTACCCTCTGTCCTTCTGTCATCCTTACTATTTGGCGATTTAAAACCAGGCTTATCAGGTCTTGATTTATTAGAATCTCCTTGTTTAACACGAGGACTGTCAGGTCTTGACTTTTGTTCCCCAGAAGATGGTCTTTCCCTTGAGTCCCCTGATTCATGTCTGTGTTTTCTTTCTAGTTTATCAGGTTTTGAACCATCAGATTTTATGCCATGGTCATTTCTACTAGAGGATCTCAATGTTTCTGGTCTTCGAACCCTAGATTGATCCCCTCGATGTCGTTCAGATTCACTCCTATCATCTGACTTTTGTTTACTGTCATGATCACGTCTTAGTGACTCAGAGATGGATCGCCCATCAGGTCTCTGCTTTAAGGCTTCAGCTCTTTCTGATTTTAACCGAGGTGAATCAGATTTAATGTCCTGTTTATGTTTAGACATTTCAGGTTTTTTCTCTGTTGATGGCTTTCCAGAATCCCTCCTATTTTCATGTCTATGTTTCGGTGTTTCAGGCCGACCCTCATTTTTTTGCTTTGGAGTTTCAGGTCGGCCCTCACCTTTCTGCTTTGGAGTTTCAGGCCGTCCATCACCCTTTTGTTTGGGGGTTTCAGGACGCCCATCACTCTTTTGTTTTGGAGTTTCAGGTCGGCTTTCACCCTTTTGCTTTGGGGTTTCGGGTCTTGATTTTGTTGTTTCTGATCTGCCATTATTTTGTTTGTTGTCATTTGGTTTTGTGTCCGGCAGTCTATTTTCATTTTGTTTAGGCTCGGCTGTGGTGCTCTCATTTTGTCTGGATTCAATCATTCTGTTCTCATTCTGTTTAGGTTCTTCTGTTGGTACCTCAATTTTAGTTTCTAACTTAGTTTCACTAGATTTTGTCTCTACCAATCTGTTTTCATTTGGTTTAGACTCTGCCAATCTACTTTCATTCTGTTTCACTTCACTCTTTAAAAGCTCAGGATCAGACTTTTTTTTAGGAGTCTCAGGATGGTTTTCTGGCGTAGATTTAAGATTTCCAATAATATCTTCCTGAAGAACAGAAATAGGTGCGTCATTACATTGTTTGATTTCTTCAGGCTTTTTTATGGAGTCTGAATCCTGAGTTATAGAGGCCTGAGAGTCCACTCTTCCTGCCTGATGAAGATCAATGCTAACCATTAATGCTGGCCTTGACCCATTTCCCGTAGAACCCGTCTCCTGAGAAGCTGGTCTATTACCTCCTGTAGCACCCCCAGCCTCCTGTGGGTAAGAATCTTGTTTTCTTTTTTTCAAAGGCTTATCTGAAATTCAAAGATAAATATTCAGTATCAGTAATAGACATATATTCTTATCTTATTAAAAACCATATGGACTTTGACTATTTTAAAGTCACACTTTAAAAAAATGTGGTGAATGCAAATGTCAATATGCATATATAAAATAGTAGGCATGAATGGCATAATACTTTTAAACCAAGGTTTGAGGAAATATTCACATCTGCTGTACCTCAAGAAATTTTTGTGACTAGAGTAAAAAGATAATTTAAACTGCTAATCTAATAAAAACTACAAAGAACCCCAAAATGCCAACATACAAAACAGGGTGCTTTTGCCACATGTAAGGAAAGTATGAAAAAGAATAAAACCCAAAAGAAAACAGAAATCATGTCACTGAAAAAAAAAAGTATATGAGAAAAGAGAGGAAAAAAAAGAACGTAATAGGTATGAAGCTTTGACCCAGGATTCAAATTCTTCAAGGTGTCAACAGCACAAATGTAATTTAAAAGCTAATGCACAGTTCATAAAATATATAACATGATAGAGCCTTGAGACTTTGCCTTAATGATACTTGCTGAATTGTCTGGCTATTTTAACAGTTATTTTTAATTTTTTTTAGGACCATCTTTATACTCTCTTATAGTATTCATTAATATGATAAAGTATTATTTAAGAAAAAGAGGATCAAACTGTGAAAAGTCAAAATTACCAGTAAAAACAACCCCTTAAATATGACAGAACCAAGTTCCGGGGGGGGGGGGAACATTTTTAATAGTAATGATGATTTTATACATCAAAATTCCATCATTTTGTTTTCAAAACATGAAGCAGCAGCCACTTACAGTTTATAATCTAATCAAATATTACTAAAATTTATTTTAGATGTTTGCCAGTAATTTTTTTTTTAATTTTATTTTATTTTTAAACTTTACATAATTGTATTAGTTTTGCCAAATATCAAAAGAACTAATCATTCTGCTTTTTCAGTTATTCAGAAGTCAAATCTATCACTACATTTTCTCCATTTGCAAAGTAACTACATGATGATGATAATAAATTATGTTATCATTAAACTGTTTTCCCTAGTTAAAACTAACCTGGCAGAAACTTGTATGAAGCTTTTTGTATCAGTATCTAAGGAAAAAAGCACTCAGAATACTAATTTAAAGAATTTTGCGTCTGACTGTTCTGCCATACAAAACAACTTTTATATCTTGTCAAAGGGCACACCAAATAATTACCTCAAAAACAGGATGCTTTATAACCTTATACTTATCCCTTAAACTTTTATAAGCATTTAGAAAAAAAAAAATCTAAGCATCTAGAAATTTAAATGAGCATAATCCAAGATTTTTATATTTTTCAATGAAATATGCTTTATGAAAGCCATTAAAATGGTAACCTAAGAATCTAAGAATTATTGACATAGATCTCAAGCATCTGGAGACCTCTCTTAAGAGATGTGTGGCTCATCCTTTTACTAATATGAACAATCTGTCTTTTAGAAAAACATTAAAACATCATTAAGGCTAAATTTTAAAAGATTACAAAATACTTAAGCATTTGCACATGAGTGATGTGTTAAGTTTGGGGAAGAACTTATAATTTTTTCTACAGTGCATAAAATATTGCTAAATACAAAGTTTTAATTTTTGAACTACTGAAGGGTACTTCACCTCTTCTGTAAAACCCAGAACAATTTCATTACTACTGCAAAGATTCGTGGATATGTTAAAAGCATGCAGACTCTGATTCACTCAATCTGATTCAGCTCCACCAAGAACTTATTCCTGTAAAGTGGCTCTGAATCCACACAGGTCACTTTTGTCTATTCACTTTCATTATCAGTCTTCACTACATGATCTTCACCTAATGAATGAAAGCCATCTCTATTAAGAATAATTTTAATATTTGCAACACCTGTAAGCTTTCTAAAGAACTGAAATTAGTAAGTTACGGTATTAAACTTTAGGTATTCCCGAAGAAAATGCATGTGAAAACATATCTTAATTTTGAGACCAACATTTGTCATCTTGATGCTGATATTTTGAAAATAAGATCTGACCCTTACAGAAACGGTAAACTCAATTATGCTTATAAGAAACAAACTATACCACCTGCCTAAGTCTACTACAAGTGATAACTGAAAACACTTAAAGCAAAACAAGCAGAGCAACTGTACACAGAGTAGCTAATTATAAAAAAAAGAAAACACCCCATCCCTAAACCAAAGTACAGGCTAAGTGACTAATTGTCCTATTCCTGTCCCAAATCCCAGTCTCTTATTTCAAATGGCAATGGGTAATAATTTACTTCTAATAAGGGTTACAGTGCAAGAATATTTTAACATCATAAAAAACATTAGTGAAGCTAGGCCATTCCTTAAACTTGCTAACATGGAAAGTGGACCTTCGGAAAAGATGAAACAGGCAAAGATGAACAAAGAAACCCCCTCTTTAACAACAGAAAGCAGGTATTTTCAGCACATGGAGATATTAATGTCTATGACAGCTCATCCCAGAAGCAAAGAAAAATAGCCCTTTAAAATTAATTTATGTAATTAAAGATGTTAAAAGGTTGAGCAAAAGACTGAGAAGAAGGTCCTTTAGGAATATTATAAAATATTAGGTTGCACAGAATTAACCTGTCGGTGTATGTAAAACTATCCAAAGAAGACAGAACAGGCCAAAGGAACATGAATATACAGCAGCCAGAAAAGCATCTTCTGTGTGTGGAACAGCAGTGTATTAAGTTATACCACAGCCTATGTGAAATATTTCTAAGAGTATTCTGTCCCTTTTCTTGAATTCCACAATTATCAAAACAATCTTGTTTGCTGAACTTTCTAATCTTATTCATAAGGTAAAGGTTTCTGACTTCTGGTCAACTGAGGGGAATGCTTCATTCATTCATTTATAACAAACAAATATGATGGGAAACAAGCTCATAACCTAGAGCAGAGCTCTGAGCAAAACCACGTAGACCAGACAAGTAGTCTTCTTTGTTCCTACTACCAGCAATAAAAGTTATAAAAAAGTACTCAGTGCCAAGCCTCAGAATACAGTAAATACCAATTTTACAATATAGTCCTAGGATGTAGCAGTAACTAGTGATAAATTCATTCAATACTTCTTTGAAGTATTTCATCTCTCAAGGGATACCACTTTAGAAAACTTTAATTTATGACCTCAACTACAAACTTAGAGCAATATACCAAACCTTTAATCTTTTCAAAATCTTAATATAACTTTATATATAAAACACTATCTCATTACAAAATTCAGAAATTGAATACAAAATGACGAGATTTAAATCAAAGGTGTCAGCTAGTACCTAAATTCCAAACTTTTTCAAATAAAGTCATGGGGACATGGCTCTCAGAAGGCTAGAGATGATGGCATTAATATAAGGTCAGCGAAATCTGCATAACCAATTTGAGAAAAATCATCTAAATCAAACTGAAAATCAGACAGTTCATCTTTTCCCTTAAATCCTTATAGAACCAGCTGCCTCTGTAAGGTAGCTTACATTATTTCAAATTGTAAGTCAATTGTGGTCACTCAGCTTTTCAAATATCTTTGTTTTAGTCACAGCATCACAGATGACAGAGAAGATGGATAATAAAAATTTAAATATACGTAACAAGTTTTAGGAAGAACAGTATTCTGTTTTTTGATTTTATTTTCCCAAAGAAAAGTTAGCAGTCTAAAATGCTTGCTAACATGCAACTAGTATTTTACTATCCTTATTTCCATTCAGTTTTTAAAAGTAAAAACTATGGTTTCAACAAATAGGATATAGTAAAAGTTAAAAAAAGTAAGGAAAAAAGCTCACCATTTTCTCTGCTTTCGTTCCAACAATTAAGTCATTAAAAAAGAATCGTACTCTTTTTAAAAGAATGCAATTTTTAAAAACACAAATTAAAATGTCATGCAAAAGTTCTCAAGGCAACTAATATTTCTTGGCAAAGAAATTACAACAGCACATGTTTTTTTACAAAACTGTCACAGGATTCAGGAAATGGAATAAGGTAATATTATCAAGAATAGCTGAATAATATTGCTCTCTTCACTTGATATGCATATACTTTTATGAGAGGCTGGAGGAAAAGATACATTTTGGAACCTATAGAATTGTTTCCTGAACCCCAAACTACTAAGCAAAGAGAAAAAGGGCAAGTGACACTTTATTTCATCTTTAATGTCTATGATCTGCTAGTTAAAAAAAAAGTTTCCGAGTCAATAAAATGAAGACTTCTACCAATTTTTTTATCTGCATCTACCTGTGATTTCTGCACTTAGCAAAGATGGTAATGTAACAATTACCAAGTACAGTTTATTCTTCCAGTAACATTAAAACAGCCGTCATGATAGGCAGGAAACATAGTATGATCTTTGCATGTTTCTCAATATAGGTACAGAATGATCTACAAGTGATCCTGTCACATGATGAGCAAGATCATATATAAAAATGACTTCAAGTCAACATCAAGAAGTTTTGTTTTATAATGACCAAAGAGAAACTAGAAGAACTATAACTAAATCTAGAATATTTAACTATAAAATTAAACCAAAGTATTCTTTGGTTTGGATGGTCAAATATGTAAATGCACCTACTGTAGAGACATAAAATTTATAAATAACTAACTTTAACTACTGATTTATTAGTCTCTCTCAAAATTTTCAAGAGATTTTAAACATAATGTTCACCAAACCAAACAACTAAGAACTTAACAGGATTTACTTTCACTATAATTTTTTATAAAGCACAAAAAGAAAGTCCATAAACTCACAGAACAGGTGTCTTGTAAATTCATCCTAATACACCAGTCAGACAAAAGGGAACACTTAACTATAATCACCAACAAAAGATCCTTAATTCTTATTGCTATTTAATACTAACTTAAAATCCTTTCTTAATTTTTTTACTTAAAAAAATTCACATTGAGATGACAAAATTATAAACCAAGGGAAAAATCTAACTGCATAACAAACATACACACAATTTTTCCTTAAAAGCACTGATTCAAAATAATCTATAGTGGTTAACCTTGATTAGGTAGAAAAAAGGTAAAGATGCAAAATTATGTTAACATAAATTTGTGGAAACAATCATTTTGGAAGATGAACACAGATAAAATCATTTGATATATAATAGGTGATAGACCTATTTGGTTTTACAGAATTACCAAATCTCAGATAGTTCTTTCAAATAAAAAATGAAATTAAGAATTTCATTCTGAAGGATGAGCATTAGTAACAAAACCACAATTGAGAAACATTAAAAATCATAAAATATAATAAGAAAAAAGACATAATATTAAAAACGTGTTAGGACATTATATAATTATATATTCACCAAGGGTATGAAGTGATAGTAATGAGATTATTTTACCTTTATCTTGAACTTCTTTTGAAAAACGCTCCCTTTCAATAGCTGATTCTCTCTCTATTCGTTCAATTTCAGCCAATGCATCCAATTCCACTTCATCATATATAGGTCCCTGTTGTGATACCTGTTGCTGATTCAGTACCACAGAAGTCTGGGGCTGTTTTGTAGCAACTGAAGTGTTCTGTTGTAAAACAGGCACTTGATTTGCTGGAAGGAATGCTGTTTGTTCTTGCTGCGACAAACACTGAGCAGCATTTAGTGGGCGGTTTACATCCTGTGGAGTAATGGGTGTTTTTGAAGTCTGTCCTGGGTACTGCACATTAAAAGGAATATCATTTTCTGAAACATTGCTATTTTCCATACCAGAAAGCATATCCTCTTGCTGGTCCATGTCTGAAGACCTTACACGAGTAAGTCTTAACGTAAGTTTAGTAGAGTCCTTGGATGGAGAGCTAATGATATCATACATTGCAGCCTTCTCATTCTGGTCTTTTTCATCTTTGCCTAATTTCATTTTCTTTTGCTTCTTTTGCTTTCTTTCTGGAGAATCTAACAAGATGTCTGGTGGAACATCTCGAGGTGATGAACAAGGTAGAGACTGAGACTGCAGGATTAAAGATGGTCTTGATCCTAGAAAAACAGTTCAACAGGAATGAACAGTTGTGCTAGTTTTATATTTTCAGACATGTGATACATTAAATAAGCAACAATATAGTACTGCTAGAAAAAATGTAAAGTATTTCATCTGGCTACTTATTTACAGAGTATGAAAGCCTAACGATATGTCCCCATGGTCTTTCAGCTTGTTGCTAGATGACTCAGGTCTGAATTAAAGAATGGGTTTTCATCTTCCAGATCAGTATTATCTTTATTTTTTCACCTAAAAAGTATAAGTACTTAGCTTGAAAACATCAAAAGAGTTCACTATTTCTAAAGATGCAACACAAATATTTTAAGACTGATAATCTCTATACTCTCACTTACTATCTAGAAAAACTGACATGTCTAAAGCAAGAATAAGTCTGTCAAATTACAAAAAGGTTACAAATTAATCCTAGAGACTACACTCACAGGAATACTTAATGGTATAAGAAAAAGGAAGTGGGAAAAATTACAGGGATCAGTCTTCACTTATTTAACAAATTGGTGGTAAAGTATTAACTTATACCTTTATGTGGTCGTCTCTTTTTCCCTCACTTAACACCATTTACATACACTCTCTTCAGCTTGCTAATCCTCCTTTTATTAGAAAAATATGCAGGTTGAGCAAATTTCAATGCTCAATAAAACATGTTCAGCCCAGAGTCCATTAAATTAAACACTATATAAGGAAATGCTAAAAATAAGCTAAACAAATGGGAAAATTTTTTGTTAACAAGTTTCAATGGTGAAAAATTGTATTGACATGCTTTAGAAACAAATGTATAACTGTATCTGAATAGTATATACATTACTTGTCAATTAGACTACTTATAAAAATTTTAAAAGACCATGAGAAATAATAAAAATCAGTCAAGGTAAAAGTGCTTTATAGAATGAACTTAAACCTAGGCTTGTCTTAAACTGTTTCAGTGTTTTTACTACAAATGTTAGTTTGAAGTTACATCAAAGATACACTGATTTCAGATGGAGCTTTTATGGAGACATTAAAAAGAAATGAAACTAACACTCTGGGACCACTTATTTTGTGCCAGAGCTTGTGCAAAGTACTTTGCACATCAATTCATTTAAATGATTTACAACAATCTTGATGAGTATTATAACTATTTTGCAGAAACTAACACGACATTTATAGAGATTAAGAAATTTTCCCAATATTAAGTAGCTAGCAAACCAAAAATTTAAACCCAGATCTAATGTGTGAATTATAATACATCATATTGTCTTTTCACTTAAAATTTATCTGTCAAATTATATATATTTTAGAACAAACTTTAAATTCCAAAAATTAATCTAAAAATCAAACTAGGCTTACTGAAGATGCATTCAACATTCAAAACTAGTTGGAAAACAACCACATGAGCAGAAATAGAGGCTTCTGAGGAGGAGTTAGTGAGCTTAATTGTTCTACTTTTCTTCTCTTTCTATCTAAAGTTATCTATCCATCTAACCATCCATTTATTCATCTATCCACCCTCAAGAGTTACAGGGAAAATGGTCTCATTATCCAGAATAACCAGCTATTCCACTGCTACTCTCCTCCCTGGCAGTCTAAATATTTCTCACTCTGAAAATACCTGTAAATTTGTACCTAACTTTGACACCTAACCTACAAACGGAGTTGGAAGTTGTTCTCTTTTTCACAAACTGGGTTATTTTAATCCCTGAAAATTCATAGAATTAAAGAATTAGAATGGCTCAAAATTCTAATTATTGAATTAGAATTATTGAATTAGAATGGCTCATAAAAGTTCAGCTTTCACCTCATGAAGGATATCCCAAAATCAAAGACCTGGAACATAAACTATGAAAAAGAAATTTTTACAGTGAGGTAGCCCAGTCCATGTTTTAGATGGCCACAACTAGAAATTCTCATGAATAGTTAAAATTTATTATCAGCTATACTGCAATTAATTAAAAGCGAATTCTCTAAAGTGGATATGATATTCTCCTTCAACAAAATAGGATGTTTTAAGTTTTTCTTTTTAAGTTTGGACTTTAGTTTTAAGTCTTTTTTTTAAACTAAGACTTATTTATTTTTGACCATGCTGGCTCTTTCTTGTTGCACAGGCTTTTCTGAGGTTGTGACAAGCAGGGGCTACTCTTCGGTGGTGGTGTACAGGCGTCTTTTGTTGCAGAGCATGGCCTCTAGGACGCACAGGCCTCAGTTACACCTTGCAGACTCCATAGAGTGTGGGCTCAGTAGGTGTGGTGCTTGGGCTTAGCTGCCCCACTGTATGTGGGATCTTCCAGATGTGGGATCAAACACTGCCAATGCAGTGTCTCCTGCATTTGCAGGCAGATTCTTCCAAGACTGAGCCACTGAGGAAGCCCAGTTTTAAGTATTTTTTAAAATAGCTCAAACCTGGATTTAAATTCAGAATTTTGTGACTTTACTATGCACAAAAGACCACACAAGGTTCTTTGGGAATTAGAAGATACAGAAAATCAAATTCATGTTCATAAATAAGTTTTTAGAAAAAATATAAACATCTTAGAGACACTAGGAGAGAGTCCATAGAAGATCAGCCATTTAACTTAGAACTTAAAGAATTAATATGATTTTAATAAGCAGAAATAAAGTAAATGTATGAGATCAAGTGAAGTAATTCACATAGAACAGGCCAGATTTTGATAAATGACTAAGAAGTGAGAGAAGATTAAGACAATTCAGGATTGAAATATCATTAAGATCAACAAAAATGGCAGAAAGAACATCAAGAAAAATTTTGAACATGAATTTGAAATATCAGCTAGATGTGAAGAGGTTTGTCTGGAATGAAAAATTACAACTTGAGAGATAGAACTGGAACCAAAGACATTGATTTTGGAGTCCTGTTCACAAAAATAACCAATGCTACTACCAGAACTGAGTAAAACAGTCAAGGAAAAAAGTAAAACAGAAGATAAAAATATAATGATAGAAATCTTGAGAAATGAGAGAACAAAGAGCTAATGAAGGGGAAAATGACAATGAAAAAACAAGGAAAGCAGGTGGATTCACTACAAAATAAGTTTTGGAGGCCAAGGAGAGAAAGAGCAATAATTTCAAATATTTAAGAAATATTAAAAGGATTATGGTTTGAAAAGATCATTGGATAATCAGTAAGAATGATACTACATATATCTGAAAACAGTAAGTACAGGTTCCTTTTTTTCCTACAATAAATGAAAAGTCATAAAGAATAATTTTTTGGTACCTGCATTAAGAAGTTTGAATTCTTTTCTCAACTTGAAATATGAAAAATTAAGAAAATTTTAGTTACAATGATACCTTTTGGAGTCCCATCACTTCCAGCAGGGGAACATACTGGCTGTGGAGACCTCAAGGGAAAAGACGCAGCATTCCTCATTGTTGAAGAATCTCCATCCTAAGAACAGAGTATAACAGTTATACCTGGAATAATGGAAGAGGCTTTATAGAAATCTTAAAGAGAACCAATAAAAGACATAAATTACTGACAGGTAAAGTGTTGGTATTCAAAAGCATAATTCTTCTGCACTTTCCTGTTTTCTTCGTGGTATATCTTAGAAGAATTGAAACTGTATCCAAAACAATCAACAGCCTAAGCATGGCAATGAATAAGAAAACTGGTATTACTGGTATGCTCCATTTTTGTTTACTATTTTCTACAACAGGAGCTCTGAATATCCTACTAGGTCATAAATGTAAATGTCTTGAAGGCAGAGTCCAATGTCATCTTTGTTCAACTTAAATACATGTAACATGTGATAATACCACCAAACAAATAACAAATCTCTAGTATGTGTATTATTTCTATAACATTAACATAACATTAAATTTCAGGGAAAAATGGTTTTTACAAGTCTTAGAGGGAAAAAGAGCTAAGTACTAATATATAAAGGCTCATAAGAAGACATCTTTGTGTGAGCAAATACTTTAAGATGAAGTATGATTTCATAAGGACCTAAACCTCTAGACCACAGGTTGGCAAACTTTTTCTATAAAGAGACAGATAATGCACAAGTTTTCTGGGTCATACACAGTTTGTCTCATAAAGTTACTTGTTGCTGTTGTTCTCTTAAACTATGAAAATCATTCTTAGTTTGTGGATCAGACTACTGGCGAGTTTAGCAAACCCTTCTCTAGATTAAGCTCTAGGAGTACAGCTAAATTCTAAGACGTAGTATAACCTGCAAAAAAAGACAGATTTCCTTTATATTATAGATTTGAAATAGTGGGTTATGAGACAAATATTAGAACTATTTCATTACCTTAATGATAACTAATATGATTACATACGTCACTACTTATCCTGTGCACCATGTGTAGGTAGTCGTCACTTGAGCCATGTCTAGGATTATCAGCATGATGATTAGCAGAATTGCCAGACAACGAACCAGAAACTTTATTATCATGTAGGTTTCTCAAACCACCTGCAACAATGGGACTTGATACCGATGCTGAAATTAATAAGAATTTTAAAAAAGATTTATAAAAATAAACTGGTAAAATTCTTAGAGGATAGTAACAATAATTGTTCACAAGTAATACTTTAGTCTTCATAAATTACAAAGACTAATATAATAAGCTAGCTGACTATACACAGCTTGATCAAATCTTAACACTGTGCCACAAGTCATTCAGACTGATTTCTGAAAAGAAATAAGATATTAGATATGGTTGAAGCTCTCCATATACCTGCATATGCCTCTCCTTTATTTTCTTCCTCTTATTCACTAAAAGCAAGTGCTACTATTGAACTTAAGAGTTCACTCTACCTATGAATATCTTTATAGCTTTGCTATAAATGAATATATTCCTAAATAACACATTATTGCTTAGCACATTATATAAATGGTATATGTATATATTCTTCTATAACACTTCAATTTCAATATTGTGTTGAAATGTATCTATTTTTATATATGTCGTTTTATTTTAAATAAATAATGACATACATTACTTCTTTAGTCTGCTACATAATGCACACATTTTATCCAGACTTATGTTAGTAGTTTAGATTGCTTGAATATTTTTGTCATCATAAACAATGTTGTAATGTATTATGTATTCTTATAATGACTTATAAATGTGTCTAGGAGTGAAATTGCTGAATATTCCTGTTTTTAACCCTTGCTAAATATTAACAAATAGTTTTCCAAATTATTTATGACCACTCTACTAGTAATAGACAAGTGTTCTTGCTGCTCTATATTCTTGCCAACGATTTTCATCAATCTGAAGATGAGAAATGTCTCTGATGGTTACTTTGTGTTTCTTTCCTTCAACAGTAGTGAAGCCAAGCATCTTTTCATGTGTATTACACATTCAGATTCCCTACTTAACACAAAATCATAAAAATTACTCTCTGAAATTTTCTTTCAAGAGTTTCATAGTTTTGTTTTTTCATACTTAGGTCTTTAGTTCTAGTAAAATTAGAATATCCTTTCCATGAATGCTTAGTAGAACTTGAGATGGAACTGTCTGAACATGCTTTATACCCTCCCCCAGTTATAAAAGAGAAAGATTTTGAAGAACTGAGGGAGATTTTAAACAGAAATAGATATTGTCAAACTGCTCTCTAAAACGGTTCTACCAATTTATATCCCTATGAAGACTGTATGAAGTTTGAATTTCCCTGCACACTAAAACATGTTCACTAATCTGATAGTTATAATAAAATTTTATTTCAATTTAATTTTGATTAACATTTCTTTAATTGTGAACCAGGTTGAACATATTAAACCTTTCTGCATCCAATTTGTTTTTCTTTTTCAGTAAATTATTTACTTCTTTAGTCAATTTACCTGTCTTTACTTGTTCTCTCCTCTTATACAGAAATTTGTGATTAATCTGTCTTTTCCCCCATTTCTAGAATACAGTCCTACTTAGAAAGGCCTTCTTGACCCTTGGTGAGTAAGTGAAAGTCGCTCAGTTGTGTCTGACTCTTTGTGACCCCATGAACTATACAGTTCGTGGAATTCTCCAGACCAGAATACTGGAGTGAGTAGCTGTTCCCTTCTCCAGGGGATCTTCCCAACCCAGGGATCCTGCATTGCAGGTGGATTCTTTACCAGCTGAGCCACAAGGGAAGCCCAAGAATACTGGAGTGGGTAGCCTATCCCTTCTCCAGCAGATCTTCCCAACCCAGGGATCGAACCCAGGTCTCCTGCATTGCAGGCAGATTCTTTACAGTTGAGCTACCAGGGAAGCCCATTTCTTGACCTAACATTACCCAAAATTCACCCCCATGTTTTCTTCTTATAGTTTCATGAGTCAAAATACAAACAAACATGTAAACTGTTTATCCACCTAGAACATTTTTCCTCTAAATGATCTAAGAATCAACTAAAATTTCAAAATGCCTAGCCAACCTATCCAACATGATTTACTAAACGATCCACTATTACATACTGATGCAAGATACCATCTTAGAATGACAGAATTGGAAAGAGAATCACTAATGGATGGTAAACCCTTTAGGATAAAGATTAATAGGAAATAGAGTTATGTGATCTCAAAGTATAATCTGACAGATTACTTACTAATTGCAAAGGAAAAATTATGTTCATTATAAAAGAAGTGGTTACCACCTAAATATTACTAATAACAAAGCCACTTGTGATTATAAGTCTTCTGATATGATGCAATATGAAGTGCACATTACTTTAGTATCCTTGCCAAAAATATAAAACTAGAAATTAATAGAGCCTTTACTGATAACTTCCAGTTGGTAGGAAACAACTGGTATATGAATATATGAGCAAATCAAACAACACAATAGGAAACAGTGAAGGTCTAGAATATGTGATACTCTACCACAAAGGTAGCACAGAATTTCTAAAAAAAAAACCAGAAATTACTGTCATGGAGAGAGGCTATAGGACCAAATAGATTTTTAAAAGAGTCAAAAGAGATGTAAAAACCAAGTGCAATGTGTGAGAAACTAGATTAGATCATATATGGGGGAAAAAGGTTATAAAAGATGTATCTGGGGCATCTGGTGAAAACAATATAGACTGGATATCAAATGACACTACAGAAATGTTCTCAGTATTTTTAGGGGCAAATTATTACACTTGGTATTTATAAAGGAGAACTTTGCCTTCTTAGCAAATGTAATTAAGGACAGAGAGGCAGAATGCCTATTGGTAAAATGGTCCACTGTGCTATTCTCTAGTTTTCCACATGAAAACTTTTCAAGTTTATAAGAATTTTAAATGTTATCTTTCACAAATTCTAAGTTCCCACAGACATCTGCCTTACTTCTGGAATCTTTTTTGTTCCATTTACCTATCTGTTTCTTACTACATTAAATTTTTTTCTTTTAATTTTGATATCTATTTGAGGCTAATCTCTGAATATTATTTTTAGTTTCTCAAGTATCTAAACATTTCCAAGAAATGACTAATTACTGAATAGGCCCTCAAACTATGTATATATTTTTTGATTTTGTGATTTCAACTTATTCTTTTGAAAAAGCTGGGTTTATCTCCTTATAACGTGACAACAGTATTTACAGTAAAAACTCATTTTTTTTTCCTACACATATATATGTGGATATTTCTGCGGGAAGCAAACGTGTTCTGTCAACGTTTCTCCTCTTTTTAATTACATTTAAAATGATCCTCATAACTTTGGCATGTGTGTGTGTGTTAGCTGCTCAGTCATGTCCGACTCTTTGCAACCCCATGGACTTTGGTCTGTCAGGCTGCTCTGTCCATGGGATTCTCCAGCCAAGAATACTGGAGTGGGTTGCCATTTCCTTCTCCAGGTAACTTTGGCATCCCAGAGTAAAACAGTAAAATTTCACAAACATCAAGAGCCAGTATATACGCATACTTCTGTTTGTACTCACACTAAATCCTATAATTTTGGAGGTGTCTATTTCAAAGGTGTGATTGATTGCCTCCAAGTTTTTCCCTGAGTTACTATATGAAATAAGCTCAACCCAGTATTTCATTATCTAGTTTGGAAAACCAGAATCTGGATGTTTCAACAGATGACCCCAAGTTAAAACTTTGTAAGATACTGACTCCATGCATAATAAAAAACTAAGAATACAAACAGGAACTAAAGACTGATTGTGACTGTTAAAAATTTGTTGTTAATTATGAGGGACAAAAACATAGGTATATGTGTTATTATATTTTGTATTTTTCAAAATTTCTCCAAAAAAGTAAAAACAAATATATACTAATATTAATACATTATTTGATAGCCATGGCATATATCCCAAGGTAGTATGATCTTAAAAAGACCTATTATCAACAACTAACTTCAAATAAGCACTAGTAATCTAATCCCAGAAAATTCTGCATCCAAGATTAGTAATTTTCCTCTATTAGTACTGTATATACTTGATATTAAATTTTTCACACTACATATACTTAATTAATATATAATTCTTCTTTGACTTAGTGCTACTATAAGGAGCCTAATTAAATAAAGCAGTTCCTAATTTTATAACTATATATACTCAGTTGTATAATATAAGGTAATCCAAAGACTGAAATTACACTTATCTTTTTACCTCCCAAATGATGAATGTTTAAGCAATAAATGTAGTATGTTTTTAATTACATAAGCCATAGTTAAAAAGAAACGTTTGCTGATGAGTAAGTATACAGTTTAGTATTTGTGTTTGAAAACTTATGAAAAGAAAAAAGTAAAGAAAAAAATGAATTTGCTGGAACTATAGACATTCCTGTAAATAAGCACCAGCTTTCTTACCTTGCTGCATCTGTGGATGTGTTGTATAACTTGAAGGATGGGAATATGGCATGTATCCTGCAGGGCTTTGTGGGGCATATGGACTAGGCACTGGGCTATTTTGTTGTGGCATAAATCTGTTCCCAGAGCTTGTCTGTGGTGGCACAAACCGGCTAAAATCCAAAATCCAAATAAACAATTTCAGGAAATGAAATAAGTGATATTTCTTGTTATTTCAATAAAATAAAATCTATGTATACAGAAAATTCTGAAAAATAATGTACAAAAATCATTCACAATTCATAACCTAAGAGTTATACTAAGCAGTTTTCAAATAGAGTAATTCATTTATTTTACATGCTCCCTAAATTCTACTCCAAGAATTTTCTTATTTATCTCAAACATGCTCTATTTTAACACATTCTTTTGTTTGCATGAAATTAAGTTACTATTTATTTCAAACAGTATATTAGAGCATTTCCACATTTAACATTTTAAGGCAAATATTCATGTGCTATGTAAGGATAAGCATCTAAACTTTTTGAAAGAAAGTGAAGTCTCTCAGTCGTGTCTGACTCTTTGCGACCCCATGAACTGTAGCCCACCAGGCTCCGTCCATGGGATTCTCCAGGCAAGAATACTGGAGTGGGTTGCCATTTCCCTCTCCAGGGGATCTTCCCAACCCAGGGATCGAACCCAGGTCTCCTGCATTGCGGGCAGACGCTTTAACCTCTGAGCCACCAGGTAAATTACCTTTAGGAATTAACTTTAGGAATTTCACCATTACCTAAATGCATGTACATACTGTATATTCTCAAACACATTCACTACAGAAAATAGCTCTTCATACAATGATAAATACATTACCTGGAGGGGCTATGTGAGATAGTGGTTTGTTGATAATTGGAAGATGCAGGACTACTGTGCATGGAATTCTGAGAAAGTTTATACTGAGACATCATCATTCCTACATAATACACAAAAACAGTAAGTATGTTATATTCTTCTAATGGTAAAGCATTCTTTAAGTGATTTAAATCAACCATTCTCTAACAAACACTCAGAAGTTCTTTCTGTTCTTTTCTCTTTGACCAACATGTTCATTTTGAAGAGCAAAATACAGAAACTATAAATTTTAAGCACAACCAATTTTATCAAACATCCTTTTAGCATGTCATCTAATCCAGGGACAGAGAGAGAGAGCTATGTACTTGCTTACTTACTATCCTACATTCAGCTTTAGAATTGAAAAGAACTTTCAGAAGCCACTTCATCTAATCCAGGGATTCCCCAGTCTCCAGGATGTGAACCTGTACCTCCTGTCGGATTAGTGGCAGCATTAAAGTGCACAATAAATGTAATGTGCTTGAATCATCCTAAAACCTTTCCCCATCCCTTGTCCATGGAGTAATTGTCTTCCAGGAAATAGGTCCCTGCTGTCAAAATGGCTGGGGACCTCTGACCTAATCCTTTAATAAATACTACACACTTCTGTCTACAATAGGCTTTTGGATGGTATTTCCTATTATGCGCAATATTTTATTACATTCATCTCCCCTCCTTAGGAACTTAATTTTAACAACTCTATGTATTTTGTTGTGATTAGGACCTAACTTTTAAGAAGTACTTTTCTTAAAGGTCCAAGGTTTGAGGTACTGAAATTACCATCTCAGAGTCTTTTAATGAACAACAGAATGTTCCTACTCTTTCTTTTACAGTAATTCTTGCCATAAAATAGGGATTAAATGAATATTTGTTTAATGAATGAAAGTGTGAGAACAACTTTCAGATTCTCACATTTCCTTTCACACTGTTCTTTCAACTGTTGCTTTCAACTCTTTCCATTCTGTTATATAGGAGATGCAGAAAAATTCAGCTATTTTGACACTCTAAAATCAAAAATAAAAATCTATAATTAACATTGACTTTTCTTATAATACATATAGCTACTCTTTTTGGGAAATTCAAGCATCACATTATTTCCCAAAAGTTCATTTTCTGCTGCTGATATGAAAAGTGCCTTTTACATTCAAACAAAAGTTACATGTTTATTCGCCAGGAGCTACAAAAAGGATTCTAGCTCTACAACAGCTGAATGACATGAGGGCACAAAATCACCTCAAAGTCTAACACTAATAGTATGTTTTCTTTTATAGGTAGTCTAAATTTCAGTTTATGAATTTTCTCTTCCAACCTAAATTCAGTACTAAGTCATATATGCCATGGTTTAATAATTTAATTACTATAACTACTGTTTCTGATTTTGATTTTTTTGAGAGAAGGGGACAAAACTCTTTAAGACGAGAGTTAAAAAGTATTTTCCCCTGAATTAATTATCATTACTATGACAAGCTGGAATTACTAGTTTAGAGGCATTGGTTTTATAAATAAAAAGGTCAAATGAAATCCTAATAGTTCTTTCTGATTTTCTCAAAGATCCAAAGAGCTGTGCTGTTAAGTTGCTAAGTCATGTCTGACTCTGTCACCCCATGGACTGCAGCATGCCAGTCTTCCCTGTCCTTCACTATCTCCTGGAGTTTACTCAAACTCATGTCCATTCAGTTGGTGAACCTTTTTTCTTTTTTCTGAGCAGTAGGTCTCAACAGTGGGCTTAAAGTATTCAATAAACCATGTTATAAACAAATATGCTTATTATCCTGGTTTCTTGTTCCATTTATACAGCACAGGCCGAGTTGATTTAGCGTAACTCTTAAGGGCCCTAGAATTTTCAGAATGGTCAACGAGCACTGGTTTCAACCTAAATTCACCACCTGTATCAGCTCCTTTGAAGCTTTGAAGCCAGGCATTGACTTTTTCTCTCTAGCTATGAAGTACTAGATGGCATCTTCTTCCAATAGAAAACTGTTTCATCTATACTGCAAATCTTTTGTTTAGCATAGCCACTTTCATTAATTATTTTAGTTAGATCTGGATAACTTGCTGCAGTTTATACATCAGTACTTGTAACTTCACCTTGCACTGTCAAGTTAATGGAGATAGCTTCTTTCTTGAAACCTCATAAACCAATCTCTGCTAGCTTCAAACTTTTTTTCTGCAGCTTCCTCAACTCTCTTAGCCTTGAGAGAACCAAAGAGAGTTAGGGCCTTGCTCTGGATTAGGCTTTGGCTTAAGGGAGTATTCTGACTGGCTTGATCTTCCACCCTGACCGCTAAAACTTTCTCCGTATAGTTTCTTAACATTCAAGTGTTTATTGGGGTAGCACTTCCCATTTCCTTCAAGAATTTTTCCTTTATTTTTGATAACTTGGCTGTAAGGGACAAGAGGCCTAGCTTTTGGCCTATCTTGGCTTTTGACATGTCTTCCTCACTAAGCTTAAGCATTTCTGGCTTTTGATTAGAAAAAAAGATATGCGGCTCTTCTTTTCACTTGAACACTTAAGAGGTCACTGTGGAGTTATTAATGGACTCATTTCAATACGTTCTGTCTCAGAAAACAGCAAAGCTCAAGGAAAGTGGAACTGCCAGTTCTGCCAGAACATACATTTATCCATTAGTTCACTGACTTACATGGGTGTGGTTTCTGGTGCCCTCAAATATAACTTCAAACATCACCATAACAAACACAGTGATAATGTTTTTAAATATTGTAACAATTAGCAGAATGTGACAGAGACACAAAATAAGCAAATGCTGTTTGAAAAATGGTACTGACAGACTTGCTCAATGCATGGCTGCCATAAACATTCAATTTGTTAAACAGGCACTATCTGAGAAGTGCAGTAAAGCAAAGTGCAATAAAACAAGATATGCCTATAGTCTTTCTTCCAATCAATGATCTCTCCATATTTTCTTTCATTCCAACATTCTTCCAGAGTATGTTTAATTCTAGCTTTACTTTCACCACTTTTACCTGTGACCTACTACTGCCATCCAAGACTGATGAAGATACAGTCTTGTCCTGTATACCTGACTTCGATTTCCTAGAAGGAAATTTCCCTAGATTCACTTTGGGAAATGGATAGCAACTATGCAATTGCTTTAAAAACACAATTCACACAGAAGGAAACACCATCAACATAGTAATACTATTTAACAACAAAACTAAGAAATGGAATGATGAGCTTCACAGAGGTACTATCAGCAAATGTGGCAATATTCTTGCACACAAATAATCAATTAAATAAACTGGATCTTCCTGGGTTGTCTGACTATTCCTTTCTGGCTGTTTTAATCTTGAGAGGGAAGCAAGCACTTGAGCTTACTAGATTCAGTAAGCTTCAGACCAGAACAAAGCTCCTAACTTAAGGATTCTCCATGACTACAGAAAAATCATATGTGCTAGATATAGTATTTTTATGGTTTTTCTAATGCTTATTATAAATAGAGTTTTCCTTAATAGTAATACTTTAGTTATAAACTTTTTTCTATTTCTAAAGTGTTAAACCAATTACTATATAACCATGAATGTAATCGCCCATCAGTACTAAAACTAATACTTGGTATATTTATTTATATACATAGTACATTTTCAGAAGCTCTGCAGATATTTTTATTATTTGATTAATGAAAAGACTTTTTTCATATCTATTCAAGGTTTCTAAAATAAAAAGCTCTTTCATTAACTAAGTTAATACATTTTGAAATATCTAGCAAACTGCATATTAAGTTTTGCCTAATTGAATAAACTGCAAGAATGTTACTATCTATTTAGTTTCCTTTTTGTTCTTGGTTTGATTCAAGGTATCAAAGAGTATTCACAGATGACAGGCTAGTTTGTTAAAGGAGACAGCTGAATTTACATGTGAAGCAAGTTCTGATACAAGACACATTAAAAATATATATACTATGAAATTCAATTATTAAAAACCTCACCACTTTGTACATATCTGTTCTGCATACTTTTCTCCCTGAAAACATTAGGACTCCTCGCCAGGACGGCCTGCAACAAGACTGGTATGTCGCCTTCTGGATCATCACTGCCAAGGTTATCTTTCAACTCTCTGGCATTGAAAAAATAAATATAAAACATTTAAAAAGTGATGGTCATTAAGAATTCTTTATTTTCTATTACTTAAATTGTAGACTTCTTTCCTTTCCCCACTTTATTTTAAACAGAAAACATTATTTTATGGATTGTAAGTTTATGTAAGAATGTTTATATTAGCATAAAAGTATAAAATAAGTGTCTATTCTATTCAAAATAGTGGAAAGGTAGAGGTGATAATTATGCACAGAAGTTGATATCCAGGCTTGGAATATATTTTCTCCCTTATATCTGAATATAAGTGAGTTTGTCTTTTTGAGAATGTTCTCTGAATGAAATAATGTTGCCATGTTGATTAAGACAAGACCCAAGGTTATGTAATTGCCCCCTCATTATTCTCATCTCAAATAAAGCCACTGGAGAGAAAAAAATCCCAAGTAAGTGGTTAAGAATAGCTGCAGTTAGTAAGTAGCAAGTTAAGTTCACAAATGCTAAGAAATAAAAATTAGGCAGTATTTTAAATTTTACACGTCACTGTTGCACTCATTAAATCTAATTAGAAAGATTCATAAAGATGGTGTCCAATGATAAAATTAAATACATTTCTGGGGGCAATCAAAGGAGCTCACCATATAATTAATCATAATTGTATATGTGCTACTCCTTTTATCTCTTTAAATATGTGGTGAAAATCTTCCAATTAAGGATGTTCAGGTAGGGCCTTCCCTCGTGGTCCAATAGTTAAGAATCCGCCATCCAATGTAGCGGACGCAGGTTTGATCCCTGGTAGAGAAACTATATCCCACATGCCATAGGGCAACCAAGCCCTTGAGCCACAACTACTAAGTCCGCACACTGCAACTTCAGAAGCCCCCACACGCCACAACTAAAGAAAGCCCTGCACTGCAATGAAGAGCCCACAAGCCGCAATACAGTCCCAACAGAGCCAAAAAGAAGAGAATGCACAGGTATGAGAAGCAGTAAAACACTTAGACACTGTTGAATTTCTGTAGAGATATACTTCCTTCTGATTTTAAACAATCATTTCTCAGTTTCCCATCAGAAAATTCACATTTATTATTTCTGCTAAATTCATCAGCTTAAAAAATGGCCCCAAAGTATGAGCTACATACAGGTAATGGCAGAGATCTGTCCATTATAATGTGTTTTATACTCATTCCCCTAAATGATGAATCTTTAAGTTAAAAAAATTAAAAGAATGGAAGGGCACAAGAGTACCACTGTGCAGTGGGTTATGAACTTTTTATACATTGTTGTGTTGAGTATACATATATACTGTTTTGGTAGTAAAAAGTAAATTTTAGAAAGTATACTTGTGGAAAAAGTCTGTAAATAAGCTACATATTTAAGTTCATATTATTTAAAGTCTATTGTGTGAAAATACACATCTATGTTCACACTGTACAACAAATCCTGGAGAAAAATTAGTTCCAAATTCTGTAGCAACCTTCCTTGAAATTAATCTCTGAGTTCTTGCTATACTTTACATGAAAAGCATAAGCCTATTTCAAACAGAACCATCACTAAAGTCCCTAGTGCCTGGGAATTCTAACTATTCCAGCAATTTCAGGAAAAGGAGCTAAATTAATGAACAACTTGAGACCTCTGCACAGATCCATCTTGATGAATCCCAAGATTATTACAAGAATCAAAAAAGATATTCATAGAATTACATGCATCAGAACTACTGTCTCAAAATAACTATGGTCTATTTAAATCTCATTAATATCACAATAAGGCTATATTTTAGAGGATATTCCAATAATTTAAAATAAATTATGTATTAAAATTTTTTAGAAATAAAAGTTAAACCAGGAATACTGATTCTTTTACTAAGACCAAAACATTTCATCTTACTTTAGAATATACTTACATGTGATCTGTTGATACCTGGTTGAGGCTGTGGACAAGCTGTGAAACCAAATTATCATCCCTACAGGCCAAAAGACAGTTCACTTCTTCTGCTATTCGTGCATTAAAGAGAAGGCTCTTTGTAGTTGTAGCAGGTAAAGGGGATGGAAGAGGCAGCTGGTTCAGGACTATTTGGAATAAAATCAGATTATGAGAAATTAATTGAGTGACAGTATGAAACCTCTTTCATGCTTAAATATATATGGGATTAAATAAATTGTAAAATATCAGTATGAATTAAAAGGCATTCTGTCCCTCCCCAAACAAACCCCAAACTACTCTACAAAACTCCCCAAACGTCCCTTTGACCACAATAGATTATACTAAGAGTAAAACTCTGTGCTAACTTTTCATGTCTTAATATCTTTATTAATTTAATAAATAGCCAAAAAGTAGGATTAAAAAAAATAAGTAATTTCTAAAAATTGAGTGATTAATCTAATTTACTTCTATTGTAAAGATTTATCATAATCAAATAAATAAACCAAGTAACAATATCTGACTTCACCAGATAGACAACTAATGTGTGTTTTTAAAAGCTTGGGCAAATACAAAAATAGCTCACTTTGGTAGGAGAACAACATCCATAGGATTCTAAAGAAAGAAAAATATCTAAGGAATTTTGCTTTAAGTTGTAAATTCCTAAATAATCTCTTCATTCTATTCTGACAGCAAAAAAAAAGGACATCGATGTTCACAGTTGTTTAAATTCAGTTACCTAATGTCTCTTCACATAAAAGGAATTATTAGTTCATTTGTTTAAAATAAAAGTTAAAAAAGTTAACAATAGTGTCTTTGTTTCTGGTTTAATTTTTAATCACCTATATAGCATTAACTCTCATGCCACTCAGTCACTATGGGTAATAATAGGTTTTTGTTCATAAAAACATTGGAAACAAATCATTACTTAATACGTGGAATTTATTGGGCAGAAAAATTTTAATGAGGTACAGCTGAGATAATGCACAGAACTCAACCCCACCCTAACAAAAAAAAAAAAAACGAAATTTCTGGTTGTTTATTTGACTCTGCACTCCTACAACATATCATATGAATTTATGCCTTACTTGAACAAAGTGATAACCAAAACTAAAGACTATTTCAAAAGCTTTCTTACCTATTAAATCTACACCAACTACTTTCTTGTTATGTCAGATTTTATAAACTAGCCCTGCTTCAAAGCTGTAGGCTGTTATCTATTTTACACCCACTTAAACTAGCTGGAAATTAACAACAGAAAAAAAATAGTAATTGGGGGAACATAGATGAAAACATTTCTTGAAGTTATTTTCCTATAGCTGCTTTTATGAAACCTTACATCTTGCAAAATGCTTGTTTTACAAATAAAGGATGTCATCTATTCACCATCAACCCTTCCTTCTCATATGTCTTCTCCCCTTTATTTATTCAGGTAGGATAAGGACTAACATTGTGAGCAGTTTTTATACAGGGACTAAGAGTTAAAGTTGCCTACCAAAAGAATGAGTCCCTAAAATATTGCACTACACTAATTAAACCTGCCAACAAAGGTCTAGTCAAAGCTATGGTTTTTCCAGTAGTCACATATAGATGTGAGAGTTGGACCATAAGGAAAGCTGAGTGCTGAAGAATTGATGTTTTTGAACTGTGGTGTTGGAGAAGACTCTTGAGAGTCCCTTGGACAGCAAGGAGATCAAATCAGTCAGTCCTAAAGAAGTCAGTCCTGAATGTTCCTTGGAAGGACTGATGCAAAAGCTGAAGCTCCAATACTTGGGCCACCTGATGCGAAGATCTGACTCACTGGAAAAGACCATGATGCTGGGAAAGACTGAAAGCAGGAGGAGAAGGGGATGACAGAGGATGAGATGGCTGGATGGTATCACCGACTCGATGGACATGAGTTTGAGCATGCTCTGGGAGTTGGTGATGGACAGGGAAGCCTGGCGTGCTGCAGTCCATGGGGTCGCAAAGAGTTAGACATGACTGAGCGACTGAACTGAACTAAACCTCAAGTGAATGACAATGTTCTTAAGAAACTTAAGTGTTCAGGGTAAAATAGGCTCCTGACATCTGTGACAAACTCCAAAAGATTACCAAACGTGGCATCCAAAATAAATATCACTAAGAAATTAGATTAAGTGGGGCTATCAAATTTTCTTCTTTGAAGGGCAGTTTCAGTTACCATTTCCCTAAATGCTTTTTTAAAAGTGTGTAATAATTTCTATATGCAAACCATGTTTCTTCAGTTTCGATTTTTCTTAATGATTGTTTCATCTTCTCTGATCCTTACTTTTACATTTATCCCTTTCATGTAAGACCTTTAAACAAAAACATACTACCATTTCTTAATGGGTCCTTAGGATGAAAGAGAAATTAAGGTCTTATTATTAGTTCACTAATTTTGTTACTTTCACACTTATGCCAGTAAACAAAAGAAAATAATGTGTCATTCAAAATTTAAAATCTTTATACACTTTGTGTTATTTATGACACCACCAACAATTATTGTCATAGTCTCTTTAAAAATCAATGTCAGAGTAGAACGTTAACCAAACTTACGGTCTGTAAGACTAGCAATCCCCGCAAGAGTAGTGATGGGGACATGGGGCATATCCCCATTCATCCTGAAGTTCTGGAATGGTGTTGCCTATGAAAGTACTTAGTTCAGGTGCCAGCTGTCATTACTTCCCATTTCCCAAACACTGCAACAAAAAACAGATAATTATTTGTAACAATGTCAAATATATTACTACTAGGGAAATGCTTAAAAAATAAAATGTTCTGCTTTTTGCATGCTCAAGCTATACATAACAGTAACAGCCATCATACATATATTATTTACTGTATGTTCACACTGCAAAGTGCTTTGTATGCAACAACACATTTAGTCCTCACAACAATGAAGTAAGGTAAGTACTCTTTTTTTCCTGCATTTTACTGACAAGAAAATTAATTTACAAGGAATTTCAAGTAATTTGTGGAGCAAAGGTCAGAACCTAAACAATGTGGCTGTATTACTGGACAGGGATACTTAATTTTGACAAACACTATTTTCTTTTCCACATCATATATGCATAAAAATTTATCTTCAACTTGCCTTCCTGGTAAATAATGTGCACATTATTAAAAGATGAGTCTTCAAACAATAAAGGCTGGAGAGGGTGTGGAGAAAAGAGAACCCTCTTGCACTGTTGGTGGGAATGTAAATTGATACAGCCACTACAGAAGACAGTAAGGAGATTCCTTAAAAAAACTAGGAATAAAACCACCAGATGACCCAGCAATCCCATTCCTAGGCATATACCCTGAGTAAACCAAAACTGAAAAAGACACATGTACCCCAATGTTAACTGCAGCACTATTTACAATAGCTAGAACATGAAAGCAACCTGGATGTCCATTGACAGATGAATGGATAAAGCTGTGGTACATATACACAATGGAGTATTAGTCATAAAAAGGAACACATCTGAGTCAGTTCTAATGAGGTGGATGAACCAAGAGCCTATCATTCAGAGTGAAGTAAGTCAGAAAGAGAAAAGTATTGCATAATAATGCATATATATGGAATCTAATAAGATGGTACCAATGAATTTACTTGCAGGGCAGCAGTGGAGAAACAGACATAGAGAACAGACTTATGGACATGGTGAGAGGGGAGGAGAGGGTGAGATGTCTGGACAGAGTAACATGGAAACTTACATTACCATATGCAAAATAGATGGCCAATGGGAATTTGCTGTATGTCTCAGGGAACTTAAACAGGGGCTCTGAATGGGGAGGGAGGTTCAAGAGGGAGGGGACATAGGTACACCTATGGCTGGTTCCATGTTGATGTTTGACAGAAAACAACAAAATTCTGTAAAGCAATTATCCTTGAATTAAAAAATAAATTTTGAAAAAGATGTGTCTTCATTAAATAGCTTCATAAACAGCAAACAAAAAGAGTCTGCTCTACATCAATTATCTAAGACATAGTGCTGAAATAGAAAGCTGAATTGTAATTTTTAAACAGCTTAAATACTTCTCTTTTTTTTTAAGAGAAGCTAGTCAGTAACCTTCAGGAGAACCTCTGAGTTTTTTCGTTTATAATCTTCAGAACAGTGTAATGATGTAACATTAATAATTCCCCTTACTCATACATCTTAATTCAACTTTAAAAAGTTTTTTCTTAAAAATAGTGAAAGTATATAAGTAGGTAAAAATAAGAATTTTATTTTTCCTCACTTTGATTATAAATATACTGACAAAAGTTCCTAAAACACATATGTACGTTTTAACAGTAATAAAGTAAGCATCCATGAAACCACTCTAACACTCTGCTGCTGCTGCTAAGTTGCCTCAGTCATGTCCGACTGTGCGACCCCATGGACTGCAGCCCACCAGGCTCCTCCGTCCCTGGGATTCTCCAGGCAAGAGTACTGGAGTGGGGTGCCATTGCCTTCTCCGAACACTCTAGCTCCTTCTAAAGATAAGAACTATCTGATCTTTTTAGTAATATTTTTTTTTCCTTTAATGATCTTTTATATGTACATTCTTTTCTAATACCTGGCTAAGGGAAAAAAAAAAAGGCACTGTTTTCCTATGATGAACTTGTGTGTGTGCATCCTCAGTCGTGTCTGACTCTGCAATCTCATGGACTGTAGCCCACTAGACTACTCTGTCCATGGGATTTTCCAGGCAAGAATACTGGATTGGGTTGCCATTCCCTTGTCCAGGGGATCTTCCCAATCCAAGGATCGAACCTGCATCTCCTTGCCTCCTGCACTGGCAGATGGATTATTTACCTCTGTGCCATGTGGGAAGCCCTCTTTTGATGAATGTCTGACATAAAACTTGCTAATAGCAGTTCACTGGAGGGAACAGGCATAAGAAAGAGTATAGGGAAGATATAATTACTACTGGCTATCCTCTATTTTCCCTTTTGCTACACTTACGGATTTTACACTTTGAAGTAATCTATACTAATGTTGCTGCTTTATGCTAGAGGGTGACTGAAGTCCATCAAGAAACAACATTCCTAGAACTCCAGTATATGTGCTGCTGAATCGAGTACAACATTCCTAGAACTCTAAAAGTGAATATTTTGTTGTTTGCTGTTGTTGTTGACTTGCTAAGTCGTGTCCAACTCTTTGTGATCTCATGGACTGCAGCACACCAGGCTCCTCTGTCCTCCACTATCTCCTGGAGTTTGCTCAAAAGTGAATATACACACCCTAAATAATTAGACATGGCATTTCTGGCTCTGGATTGCGCAGTGTTTGGTTCACCTGGCTCTGTCAAAGTACATGTCTTTCATGCAACTGCTGACAATGATGCTGAAAGTCATTATCTCTGGGAAAGAATGTATCCAGAATGAAATGGTAACCAAATGGCAAAGATTATAAAGAGTGCTTTAGAACTGTCTCCGAAAGCAGTGCTTTATTTAAAATCTGTGAATGGTGACTGATTTGTAGATTGTAAATTTAATGGGTTGAGATCAATTTTGAGAGGGATGAAACAGAAATATAAAGCTATATTGCATATTGCTTTGTGAGTCCAGGTAACATGTCATTCTAATTATGAGTCACCAAATCAAAGCAGTTTAAATAAATGGAAGAGTAAAGAAAGTAGCCCCCTTCATAAGTGGTAATAAGAATAAAATGAAATAATGCATGTAAATCACCTGACATACTACCTGGCACACTGTAAGTATGCAGAAAGTTAACAGTATTACTGTCAATGGGAAAACACTTCAGAGGAGCAGAGGCTAAACAGGTGGATTAGTGAAAAGGAATCTTTTAATATAAAGTACTCCCTATTTCTGAAAGCCCTACTGAAAATTATGATTTGAAATTCCAGTATATATTTCACCACAGTATTACAAAATAGTATAGCAGTCCTAGGCACTGTGTTGTGTAAAATTACTAGTGGTTAATCAGTGGGAGATATTATGCTAATCTCCTATTTCAGCCCATTATAATGAGTCTGAAGGGAACTTCTAAGCACTCGGCAAGATTTATAAAGACCCCAGTTCTTCACTCACTTAATTTCACTTCAAAATATGATTTCCTCATGTAAATGATAGAAATGCAAATAAAACAGTATTGGTAAAAGTTACAATAATAATATTCAAATCAAAATAGATTTGGAAGAAATAAAACCAGTGTATAATCTGATGGTAGATAAACATTTCTGTGGGTTACATTTTTGTAACCCACAGCCAAAAAAATGTGTATAATCTTATCTCAACAATCTCACTTTCTTAGTAATGAAAAATTGGCAGGATTGATAACTTAACATTTATTCAGCACCTACTATATAATAAAAACTGATATATAAAACATTTTAAATGTACTCTCATTCAACTTTTATATAAACCTGAGGTACTAACACTCCAGGTAAGTGAAATCGCTGATTGTTCCAACTCTTTGTGACCCCATGGACTGTAGCCCACCAGCCTCCTCTGTCTATGGAACTCCCCAGGCAAGAATACTGGAGTGGGCTGCCACTTCCTTCTCCAGGGGACTTTCTTGACTCAGGGATTGAACCCATGTCTCTATTACGGCAGGGGGATTCTTTACTTTCTTTACTGTCTGAACCAACCGGGGGAAAGCCAGGGACCCTCGTGAACTCAGGTGTTTCTAATCTTATCTCACATTCTCAACCATTATATGAAGGACATCAAACTGGGAGGTATCTACAATGCTATGACAGAAAAGACAAACCAGTAAAAAAGGTAAATGAAATGTTCCTCAGAGAAGCAAAACATTTAAGGTCTCACAGCTTGTAAACTGACCTACAAAAGTTTGGATTTCTAGTTCAGTGTTCTTTATGCTATGCTGTCTTGCAGGATTGTATTATTTTGAATAAACCAACATTTTATATGTGTGGACTATTTAGCTAATTAGCACTTTTCCTTCCTTGGTAATACTAATTTCTCCTTTTCTTTAGTGAGGAAGGTGGGAGGGAGGGCTTAAAACTATTATATTTGTATTGTCTCAGTTTATATTACATTTAATAGAATACACTGCCTCAAATTCTTTTGGGAAATAGGTAGAATATAAATCCTAAGCAGCTAGGTAAGTAAATACCTAAATCTATGTTGTACTATATATAGTACAATATAACTTAAGATTGATTTCCTTTATCACAAGATGATTTCCTATACAATGGGATCAGAAATGCAAAAATCAAACAATGGTCATTTTATTTCTTCTAAATGAGGCTGAGGTCTTAAGGAACTATAACATTTAGATGTAGGTCTCAACTTTAGACCATAATACACTTGATAATATATAATCAATTGAATCTAAAATGTAAGAGAAAAATGTTTTAATGTTAAATCACTGAACAGTCCACAAGAGGGCACACTTTCAACTACTACAAAATTTTTAAATTCACTTTTTTTTTTTCCACTAGTCCAAAGACTGGCCAGATTCTTCTGAAATAATCATTCCCCACCACTAGAAAGCAACAGATTCTAAGTTTGTAAAAAAATTTTTTAACACATATAAGCAATTTTTGGGTGCATATAAAATATAAGAAAAGCCTGAATACATGAAGACCTCTACAGTAATATTAAGTGATAAAAAGCAAGTAATAGGTTTATCATTCATCTTCGTCCTATTAGTTATTTGCGATTTGTGTGCCCTTAGAATCTTTTCAAAAAACTCTGGTTACTCTGATTTTTTTGTTTTGATGCCACAGTAAGTTTAATAAATATCTATCATCTCATATAGATACAAAGACATTTTCTTGTGATAAAAACTCTTAAGACCTACTTGCTTAACAACTTTCATATATAACATACAGCAGTGTTTAATTATGTTTATCATGTTACACATGACACCTTTAGTACTTAATCTTGTAACTGGAAGTTTGTACCTTTTGACTACCTTCAATTTCCTAACCCCCTCCCCCGCAGCGCAATCCCAGCCTCTCTCTGATAACCACAAATCTGATCTTCTTCTCTGAGTTTGCTTATTTTTGAAGCATAACTGATCTACAACACTGTTGGTTCCTAGTATACAACATAATGATTTGGTATTTCTATACATTTCAAAATGATCAACGTAGGAAGTCTAGTTACCATCTGTCACCATACAAAGATATCACATTATTATTTACTCTATTCCCCACACTGTACATTTCATCCCTGTGCTTCATCTATTTGGTAACTGGAAGTCTGTACCTCTTAATCTTTCTCACCTATTGCACTAATCCCCCCACCCATCTCCCCTCTGGCAACTACCTGTTTGTTCTTTGCATCTATAACTGTTTCTGCTTTCTTATGTTTGTTTATATGTTTTGCTTTTAGATTCCACATATAAGTGAAATCATATGGTATCTGTTTTTACCTGACTTACTTCATTTAGAATACCACCCTCTAGGTCCATATGCATTGTTGCAAATGACAAGATTTCATCTACTTGCATGTTATCAGCCATAAAAAAGAATATGTGTATATACATATATGTGAACAGGTACGTATCTAGACTACATCATTTTTATCCATTCACCTATCAATGGGCACTCAGGTTCCTTTCATACCCTGGTTATTGTAAATAATGTGATGAACACACAATATATGTATCTTTTCAAATTAGTGTTTTTGCTTTCTTCAGAGAAATGCCCAGAAGTGGAATTGTTTTGTATGGCACTTCTGTTTTTAATTTTTTGTGGAACCTCTATACTGTTTTCCACAGTGGCTGCACATTTACATTCCCACAAACAGTTCGTGAGAGTTCTTTTATTTGTTGACTTTTTGATAATAGTCATTTTGAAAGGTGTGAGGTGGTATCTCACTGTGATTTTGAATTGCATTTCTCTGATGATTAGTGATGCTGAGTATCTTTTCATATGCCTGTTAACTATCTTTAAGTCTTCTTTGGGAAGATACCTATCCAGGTCCTGTCTGGCTATTTTGATCCTAATATGACAAGTCCCTAGAAACAATGAATTCTTTAAGACAACTCAGTAGGAGAACAAATATGTTTCAGGTACTTTAGGAAATTATTCCACAGCTTAAGATCATTACTTAAAGTACTGAAAAGAATAACTGAGAAAGAGTACATGCGCACTTGTGCTTAGTCGCTTCAGTCGTGTCCAACCCTCTCTGACCCTATGGACCATGGTTTGCCAGGCTCCTCTCTGTCTGTGAGATTCTCCAGGCAAGAATACTGGAGTGAGTTGCCATTTCCTTCTCCAAAGAGTACATAAAGATGTACAAAAAAAAATCATGATTGCTCATGTATAATGCACATTAATGATCTCTCTTCTGTGCTAACCCATTCAAAGAGGTCATTTCCAACAACCTTCTTCTTCTCTCTCCTGTGTCAATTTTCCCTCTTATTGGATCATTCCAATCAGCATATAAACATCTATATGCTGATAACTGCTGCTGCTGCTGCTGCTAAGTCACTTCAGTCGTGTCCAACTCTGTACAACCCCACAGACGGCAGCCCACCAGGCTCCGCCACCCCTGGGATTCTCCAGGCAAGAACACTGGAGTGGACTGCCATTTCCTTCTCCATGATAACTGCTACTATTCCCCAAAAACCCAAATTAAAAAAAAAACCTTGTCTCCTACATCCTCCATCAAACTGCTTCATTTTCTGCTTTTTTTCACAGCAAAATACTTCAGTTGTCCATATTCACCTCTAATTCTACTTTCTCTTGAGACCACCCTGGGTTTTTATTCTCATCATTCCACCGAAAGTCTTACCATGGTTAGTAATGGCATGAATCTACATTGTTAAGTGCAACGGACAAAACTCCTATTCAATTATTTGACCCACCATTCAACAGAGCTGATTAATCTTCTGTTTGCACAATTCTGTTTTCCAGAACAACACATTCTTTTGGTTTTTCCTCACAGGACAGGCCACTCCTGAATCCTGTTTTGGTTCCTTCTCATCTTCCTGTTCTACCTATGCTGTTAATCTCATCTGATCTCAAGATTTTAAAATAGCACCTGTATGCTGATAACTCTAAAATTTATATCTCCTACTGTGACTTCTCCCCACATACAATACACTCAATCCAACTACCTACTCAGTATCTCTGCTTTGAAAAAGCTGGCTTGAAACTCAACCTTAAAAAAACTAAGATCATGGCATCGGGTCCCATCACTTCATGGCAAATAGATGGGAGGAAAGTGGAAACAGTGACAGATTTTATTTTCCTGGGCTCCAAAATCACTACAGACAGTGACTGCAGCCATGAAATTAAAAGATGCCTGCTCCTTAAAAGAAAGCCATGACAAACAGTGTATTAAAAACCAGAGACATTACTTTGCTGAAAAAGGTCCATATAGTCAAAGATATGATTTTTTCCATAGTCATGTATGGATGTGAGAGTAAGACCATAAAGAAAGAAGGCTGAGCACCAAAGAATTGTTGCCTTCAAACGGTGGTGTTGGAGAAAACTCTATAGTCCCCTGGACTGCAAGATCAAACCAGTCAATACTAAAGGAAATCAACCCTGACTATAAATAAGAAGGACTGATGCTGAAGCTCCAATACTTTGGCCACCTGATGTAAAGAGCCGACTCACTGGAAAAGACTCTCATGTGGGGAAAATTGATGGCAAAACGAGAAGGACAGGATGAGATGGCTGGATGGCATCATCAACTCAATGGACACGACTTTGAGCAAATTCCAGGAGATAGTGAAGGATACAAGAGTTTGGTATGCTACAGTCCATGGGGCTGCAAACAGTTGGACTTGGGCGACTGAAGAACAACAAGTGCAGGTCTAGAGTAGAGGTTGGCAATCTTATTACTGACTTCTGAGAGCATCAATTATATACTTTAGATAAATGTTCTTTATTAGATACTATTTGCAAATATTGTATCCTTATCTTTTGCCTTTTCATTCTCTTAACAATATCTTTTGAACTTTTTATGAAGTCCAACTTAGCAGTATGTTTTTTTTATGATGGTGGTGGTGGGATGCGACTACAAAGAGACATGCAGAAAGTTTTTGATGTGAAAATGTTCTGTATCATGGAGGGATGTTGGTTATATGAGTATACCCAAGATTTCTATTTTTCAATATATATATTACCAAATTCCAAAATACTACAGAAGTAATAATACTGCTACTAATAATTTAGCAGTGGTTACAGAATGGAAGGAGGTATAGATGAAATTAAAAGGACAGCATGTTGATTACTGTTGAAGCTGAGTGATGGACATTAGGCATTCATTACACTCTTCTGTTTCCCTTTCAGGTCCTTAAAGTCTTCCATAATAAACAGCCTGTTTCATATGTACCTTGCTTTTTCTTTTTTAAAATTTCTTTGGAGTAATTTAAAATGTGTTAACTTCCACATTTTATTTTAATTAAGGGAAAATTTTTGTTGGGTACAAAATATCATCTCATACTTAGGATTAAGTAAAGCCTTTCTTTTAACAGACCTATTACTGCAAAACCATGTGATATGAAGTGAATGTTTCTATCTCCCCCGCAACCCCATTTGTATATGGAACCCTAATCCCAGTATGATGGTATCAATATTTGAAAGTGGGGATCATGAGAGGTGATTAGGTCACGAGGGTGAAATTCTCACCAACAGGATTAATGCCCCTAGGAAAGAGACTTCAAAGAGCTCCTCTGATCCTTCCACCATGTGAAGACACAGCAAGAATATGGCCATCTATGAACCAGTAAGTGGGTTCTCACAAGATACTGAATCTGCCAGGACCTTTATTTTGGACTTCCCAGCCTCCAGAACTGTAAGAAATAAATTTCTGCTGTTTATAAGCCAGTCTACGGCTTGTAACAGTCTACGGCTGTTGTTGTTATTTAAGTTGCTAAATCATCTTCGACTCTTTGTGACCCCATGGACTGCTGCATGCCAGGCTTCCCTGTCCTTCACTATCTCATGGAGTTTGCTCAAGTTCATGTCCACCAAGTCGGTGATGCTATTCTTTAATAAAAGACTGAATGGTAAGACATCATGTTTCCCTCAGGCTTTATTTCTGTAATTGGTATTAAAAAAACAAAAGAATTTAAGATATAATAATTAAATAGTATAATTTATGAATGTGAAAGAACTATATTGGGATAATTTTCAGGGAAAATAACCTTGTAAAAAGTCAATTAAGACTAGTAACTAACAACTAAGGAGCTAAACTTCAAAATTATTTTAAATAGTCTTTCTTATAGGAAAAGAAATAATAAAAACAGAGAAAAGCAATTTCTTACCCACATTATCTATAGTGCTTAGTCGCTCAGTCGTTTCTGACTCTTTGTGACCCTCATGGGCTGTAGCCCGCCAGGAAGCCACCAAGGAAGCCCACATTATCTACAGTAACCTTTTTAATAATTTCCACTAGATCCTTCCCACTATGCTATTTTATAGGATGTAAATATATAAATTGGGCTTCCCTGGTCGCTCAGATGGTAAAGAATCTGCCTGCAACGCAGGAGACCTGGGTTTGATCCCTGTGTTGGGAATATCCCCTGGAGAAAGGAATGGCTGGCTACCCACTCCAGTATTCTTCTCTGGAGAATTCCATGGACTGAGGTTAAGCATGTTATTTTTAAAATTTAATATGCTAATATTCAATGAACTAATCATAAAATGCAGATTTTCATAACATCAAATGGCATATCCTTTCTATACATAAAATGAAAAAATATTTAGTTGTTTAAATTCTGTCATTATCTGTAAATCTTTTATTAAGAAAAATGGGTTTCTAAATTTTAAGTGAAGTTTCTGATTTATATGACTAGTCCCACAAAAGTAAAGTTACTATGAAACACAGATTATTAAAAAGAAAATAAAACATTAACTATATCCTGAGCTAGAAGGTTAATAGGAATACAAAATGTAAAAAGATAAAATGATCCTGTGTGTTATAAAGCAGCAGCCCCCAACCTTTTTTGGCAACAGGGACCGGTTTCCCGGAAGACAGTTCTTCCACGGGCTGGGAGTGAGAGGGTGGTTTTGGGGTGATTCATGCACATTACATTTACTGTGCACTTTACTTATATTACTATTGTATCAGCTCATGTCAGATCATCAAGCATTAGACCCCAAAGGTTGGGGACCCCTGTTATAGAGGACTTTCATGGTTGTTTACAAAATCTAGGAAAACTGATGGGGATAGGGGAGGTGTGCAGAAAAGAAGGATATAAAAAAATAGTTTTCTTAAATAATATTTTGACACAAGTCAGTATCACAAATAAACACAAAAGCAAACTAAACTTAAAATGGAACTGAAACACTTTCAATTTCAATCAGAATACTGAATTGCCTGGAGTTGAGGAAGCAGTTTGGCTTCTCTTTACCAGTATTTGATAGCTGATAATATTACATAAGCTTATCAGCAGGTAATGAAATTTCTAAGTGACTCATCTCCTTTTACTTGATGATCTGATTTCTTGATTTTTAAAACATTATATCTTATGTATTCACCATCATGCATTTAGCATCTACTACCTAGAATAGGATCTGACAGTGGGTTGTGAGCATAATGTGGTTTAAAAAAATAAAAATAAAAAAACCACCCCAAACATGGTTAATACCCTCATAGAGCTTAGAGAATCCATTAGTAGTGATATTATGAATAATCACCATGTAACAGATGATCACATATTGTGATAAACTTCACAACAATAATAATGGATGATACTTAGAATCTACTATACGCCTGGAATTGTTCTAAGGCATTTACATGTTTAATTTCATATTAATTTACATTTAGTTCATCTTTACATATTTGAATTCAGTTAATCCTTATCCTATTTAACAGGTAGTATTATTAATTTAAGATAATAAAACCTGGGGCATATAAAGGTAAGTAATTTGTCTAAGGTCTGATTCCAGAGTCCCTGATCTTAGTATTTTGGAGTCCTTACTCTTTTCTAAATGAAAAGAACCGGGCACTTTGAGAGACAAAAAGACTGCAACCAAGTTTATAGTGAAGGGTGGACAGTAACAATACCTCATTTAGGAAGTCTCATTAATATGAGTTAGACAGGCAAAAGGCAAAGAAGAAATGGGGACAGGGTGGGGGCGGTGAATAGCATGCTCAAGTCCCTACAGAAGGACAGAGCCTAGCACAAAGGAAAAGGGGAGTATGTCACTGTACACAATGATGGACTGATACAAGACTAAGGAGAAAAGGTACATATAAATTAGATCATACCTAGCCTAACAGGACAGGGCAAGGCGTTTTTGATGTCGAATCATGCCACTTTAAAAAAAAAAAAAAAAAAAAAAAGGAAGACCCTGATGCTGGACAAGATTAAAGGCAGGAGGAGAAAGGGACGACAGAGGATGAGATGGCTGGATGGGACGACAGAGGATAAGATGGTAGGATGGGATCACCGACTTGATGGACATGAGTTTGAGCAAGCTCCAGGAGTTGGTGATGGACAGGAAAGTCTGGCGTGTTACATATGGTCCATGGGGTTGCAAAGAGTCAGACACGACTGAGCGACTGAACTGAACTGGCCATTTACAAACATATCTTAGTTACTGAATACAGCAACTGTAGTTCCTTAATTTTTTGAATCCATTTCTCTGTTTTCATAGAGACTCTATATACTCCTGAAAGATACTAACTTGAATTCAGTTCACTGTGTTTACAAAATTAGGCATGGATTTAAAAGACTAGAAGGAAAAATGGTTTGTCACAAATACAGTTTTCCAATAGTGGTGTCAAATGTGAGAGAACTGGGCCATAAAAAAGGCTGAATGCTGAAGAATTGATACTTTCAAATTTTGGTGCTGGAGACTCTTGAGAATCCCTTGGACAGCAAGGAGATCAAATCAGTCAGTCCTAAAGGAAATCAACCCTGAATATTCATTGGAAGGACTGATGCTGAAGCTGAGGCTCTAATATTTTGGCCACCTAATAAGAAGAGCTGCATTGGAAAAGACCCTGATACTGGGAAAGACTGAGGGGACTAGAAGAAGGTGACAGGATGAGATGGTGGGATGGCAGCACCAATTCAATGGACATGAGTTTGAGCAAACTCTGGGAGATAGTGAAAGACAGAGGAGCCTTGTCTGTAGTCCATGGGGTGGCAAAGAGTTGGACATGACTTGCAGACTGAACAACAACAAAGTATAAAAATTACTGCCTCAGAATAAACTTTAAAACATAAAACTGAATGCTAAGTTTAAAAAAACAAAACAAAAAGTAAAACTAAAAGATGTTTCTTGTGTGAAATAAACTTATGTTCATGCAAAAACCTGCACATCAATGTTTATAGCAGCATTATCTGTAATAGCCAAAAACAGGAAACAACCCAAATGACCTTCAATGCATGAATGGCTAAACAAGTTGGTCAATCTACACCATAGAATGCTGCTGCTGCTAAGTCACTTCAGTCGTGTCCAACTCTGTGCGACCCCATAGACGGCAGCCCACCAGGCTCCCCTGTCCCTGGGATTCTCCAGGCAAGAACATGGAGTGGGTTGCCATTTCCTTCTCCAATGCATGAAAGTGAAAGTGAAAGGGAAGTGCTCAGTCGTGTCCGACTCTTAGCGACCCCATGGACTGCAGCCTACTAGGCTCCTCCGTCCATGGGATTTTCCAGGCAAGAGTACTGGAGTGGGGTGCCATTGCCTTCTCCGCCATAGAATGCTACTTAGCAATAAAAATGTACCACCTATTCATAACATAACAACTTGGATGAATCTCAAGGAAATTATACTGAGTGAAAAATGCCAATCTCAAAAATATATACTGTATGATTCTATTCATGGGATACTCTTGACATACCAACATGAGGATGAAAGGCTGATCAGTGGCTGCCAGAACTTGGAGATGGGGAGTGCAGGTGTGACTATGAAGTGACAGTACAAGGAAGTGGTTCTTGTGGTGACAGAACAGTTCTCTATATTGAGTACGGTGGTGGTTACATATAACTACTTGTCTGTGTGCTTGTGCTCAGTCCCCCAGTCAAACTACATTTATGATAAACTATATAGAAACACACACAAAGTGCATGCATAGCTGGCTAAATCTGAATAAACTGGATTGTACAAATGTCAATTTCCTGGTTTTGAAATTACAATACAATGTTACTTTTGTTGGAGGTTGGATTAATAAGGGTATACATGATATCCCCATACTCTTTTTTTTTTCTTTTGCAACTTCCTATGAATCTGCAATTATTGCAAAATAAAGAATCATTAAAAGCCAATTATAGTCTGTGGGTTCTAAACAATACCTAGTTCATTCACTTTATGGGCTTTTATTATTGAACCAAGTTAAAAGTTCTAATAGCTGATTTAGAAATTTTGCAAAGCAATTTACAGGCATAAAGTTTTTTTTTTTTTTTTTTAGTTTTTCCTGCAGGCTTCTTTTTTAAAAAATTTTCTTAGTTGAAGAGATAACTTTTAATTTTGATATAATTTCAAGCTTACAAAAAGTTAACAGAGTTACACAAAACTGCTATCCAAGTACAAGAAACTGCCATAACTTTTACCCAGATTCACCCACTGCTTACCTTTTGCCCTGTCTGCTTTACCTTTCACATCCCTTCCTCCTCCCTGTCCTCCTCTGTGTGTGTGTTTCCCCCTGAACTATTTCAGAGCAAGTTGGAGATATCAGAGTGCATTTCTCTCAATCCTTAGTTATGTATTTCCTGGAAAAGTCAGTTTTCATTCCAATCCCAAACCAGTCAGTCCTAAAGAAAATCAACCTTGAGTATTCACTGGAAGGATTGATGCTGAAGCTGAAGCTCCAATACTGTGGCCAGCTGATGAGAAGAGCTGACTCGCTGGAAATGACCCTGATGCTGGGAAAGGTTGAGGGCAGGAGGAGAAGCGGGCAATAGAGGATGAGAGTTGGATGGCATCACCAACTCAATGGATGTGAGTTTGAGCAGACTCCAGGAGATACTGAAAGACAGGGAGGGAAGCCTGGCGTGCTGCAGTTCATGGGATCGCAGAGAGTCAGACACAACTGAGCAACAACAAATGTATTTCATAAGAGCAAGAACATTTTCTTAGATAACAAGAAGCCAATAGAAAAAACCATGAAATTTAACATTTATAAAATAATATCTAATCCCAGGTCCCTATTCTATCCACTGTCCTAATAATGTTCTTTTTTAACTGTTTTTTCCCCTTGGTTCAGGAACCAACCTAGAATCAAATATAACATTCAGCTGTCATGACTTTAAGTCTTCTTGAATTTAGATTGCTTCCCTGTACTTTCTTTGCATTTATTGACTTGTTTGTATAATCCATAGATTTGGAATTCCAGCGGTATGTTTTTAGTAGGTATTATCACAGACTCCTAGTGCATTATAACAGGAAGCATCTGATACCAGTTTTTTTGCTAATTTGATGATGTTAACTTTGATCTCTTGATTAATGCATTTTAAGCCACGTTCTCCGTTATTAAGTTACCCATCTGCAGTTTGTGGAGAGAGGCTTGTGTAAGGGAGACTGCTAAATACCTAATTCCCACTGAACTTATACTACTTAATTTTAATACCATCAATGATTTTCTATCAATGTTTTATTTCAGGGCATTCTACTGTAACGGGACAATTCCCTTCCTCCCTATTCATTCATGTGAGTATGGACTGGGCAATTTCTTTTTTACTGAATGAGCTGCAATCTATTATTATTCATTTATTTTGAAGCTCAAAATTTTCCCAGATTGGCCAGGGGCAGCTTCTCCAAGCTGACTTTCTTGTCCTTCTGTTATGTCCTATCACTCTTTAAGAGATTCCTTACTTTCTAGTGCAATAAGATATGCCAACCTCATCTCATACCTTTCCTATCCCAACAGTGGAAACCAGCCTTTCCTTCAGAGGTGCTCTGATTCTATTTATGGAGAATGTTATTCAGAGACAGCACTAGTTGTGCTGTTACTGGTATATCATTGTAAGCCAAGCACATTAAATGAAAAAATAGAGAATCAAGAGAAAATAAGTAAAACATGAGTTGCAAAACAATGTAAATGTGAAAAACAATTTATAAATTCCAGAATCACACGATTTCATAGGCGAAAAATATCTCTGGGAAACAAACATCTATTTTATAGGCAAGAAAATCAAGACCTAGTGATAGTAGGTATGTTGAATATGGTCAAAGAATAAATTACTAGCTAAAGTCAGCGAATTCTCAATTTGATGTTCACCAAGTTTTGCTCTTATACTATATATTCAACAAATATTTACTGAGTGTCTACAACGTGCAATGCACTGTTGGAGCCAGGGATACAGCAGTGGACGAAACAGACAATTCCTGTGTGGCCTCATAGAGCTTAATTTTCCATATGAAAAGGTGTTTTAGTTCATTAGTCTTTAAGAAAATAAGATAGTAAGATATATTTAAAGTTAAAAAGTAATCAACTGTTGCAATGACAGCACAGTAAACAACAGGAATGCTCACACAATGCTGGCGGGAGTATACAAAATGGGTACACACACTCTGGAGAAGGGACATTATCTGCTGGGTGATTACTCTAGGCCCTGTAATTTCACTCCTTGGTATAGTTGACTCATTGGAAAAGACTCTGATGCTGGAAGGCATTGGGGGCAGGAGGAGAAGGGGACGACAGAGGATGAGATGGCTGGATGGCATCACCGACTCGATGGACTTGAGTTTGAGCGAACTCCGGGAGTTGGTGATGGACAGGGAGGCCTGGCGTGCTGCGATTCATGGGGTCCTAAAGAGTCGGACACGACTGAGCGACTGAACTGATATACCCAATAGAAAACTAAATAGCTTAAAGCTCTCAATCTCCTCCTAGAATCAGCGGGTCAGGCTAGACATGTTGGTCTTCAGAGATGGCAGAGGCACAAAAAGTGCAAGCACAATCTTACAAACGTTTTTTCAAACCTTTGGTCATGTCACTGGCAGGAACTACACAGTCACTTGGGAAAGAGCCTGGATGCAGGCAGGGGGGAAGGCCTGGAGCTGTTAATACAATCTATCATATCCACCCATTCCAAGATGTTTCAGAGATGGAACTGATATTTTAACAACAATCCCCTGCAAGGTGATTTTGATGCTTATTAAAGTCTGAAAACCAACAGGCACCAGAGACTGCTGGGTCTTATGCCCAGAGTTTCTAATTCAGTAAACCTTGAGTAATAGCCAAGGATTTAGCATTTCTAATAATTTCCCAATGATGCTAATGCTACTGACCCTAGGGCCACAGTGGTAACTACTAGGCTAGAAGACAGGGAAAATCTTCTGAGGAAGATGTCACCTGTAATGAATTTTGAAAGCTTGGTATTGATGAAGAGTGGGAACAGTGCTGCGGGCAGAAGGAAAAGCAAGTGCAAAGGGAAAATGTGAAAATGCATGACGCACATGTGGACTGAGGGAGGTTAAACAGACAAAAGCCAGATTATAAAAGAGCCTATGTGCTAGGTTAAGGAGTCCAAATTTGACTGACTGCTATAGGCAGTCAGAGAAACACTTTATATTAAGAAAATTATATGAACAGATTTTGATATTAGAGCATGATCTATAGCAGCACTGTGGAAGAGAAGGTGCTAAACTTGTAGAAAGGTACTAGAAGAAAGGAAGAACATTAGGTAGGAAATAAACTACCACTTGAACAAAGAGAAAGCAAGGTTAATAGCAAGAAAAGGGCAGATATACAGAAAGAGATTAATCTGGCGACAACTTGGATGTGGAGAGAGAAGGAATCCAGGACAACTTTCAGGTTCTAGCTTGGGTAACTAAAGGTGTAACACGTACATATACATACATTCATAAATATAGATATCACATTGTGTGTTGTTCCATAAGGATTTGAAACAGTTTACCAGAAGAATACATAGGTTGAAAGATAAACAAGTGAAGGATTCTGAACAAAGGACACACTAGGATAAAGAAAATAAATAAAAACAATACAGAGTAAAGCACAGTACAATGCGCTCCAAAACTCCCTAGAGTTGGCCTTCAAATGTGGCTTAAGTTTCCTAGTTAGGAATGAAAAGAAGCAAATACATAGTGTCTTTAAAAAAGTGAAGCAACTGATCAGGAGAAGTACAGCTTTTCCAAGACACTGTAATCTGAGGGAAATTTCACCAGTGAGTTCACATAAAGAAGATTCTGGATGATATAACGAAGAAAGTCCTTGAAGGCATCCCTAAAAAAAAAACCTCCCCAAATGTTTTGAGCTACTTTGATTTTTTTTTTTTTTTAATCACATCCATTTAAAAGGACAATTCAATAAAAACAAATCTACAAGGGGCCAAAATAATGCAATCCATCCAAGTACACAGATCTCTAATAAATAGTACGGTTCTATCAAAGAGTAAAATTGTAAATATTCAGAGGAATGGATGGACAGAACGTTGCCACTGAACAGTCCTTCGTTAATTTTTCTCAGAACTGGACTTTTCAAAAACTGAAATGGTCCAGAGTACATGTTTGAAATGGAATACAAACATGCAGTATTACTAAGGATAGCAATATATGTTTTATTAGCCAACCAATGTAGGCAAGGAAAATGAAGACAGGTAACTTTACGAAGTTTAAGGAGTTTACTCAAAATATGTTCTACATAGAAAGGAGGTTAGAATCTCCTTCAGAAAAAAGTCTGATGCTGCTCTAACATATGGATCATGCTGCCAAATTTCTACTAACAACAGATTATGCAAAATGTTATTACAATTTTCAGAATATGAAAGCCAGAAAGTTAATAAAACATCTTGTGTGTGTGCTCAGTCGTGTACGACTCTTTGCAATCCCATGTACTCCAGCCCACCAGGCTCCTTTTACTCTGGGCGGTATTGTCTATACTATTTAACACGTCATAAATTCTCTGTTACAGAAGCCTTTCTCTCTCTCCCTCCTTCTCCCTCTCTAAATACACTTTCACCCACTGCCCCACTAAATACACTTGGCCCCACCTTGGACACACACTTACTAGACTGCCTACTAGTAGGCAGTGTATGTATATAAACTGAGGTATAGAGGGAGAGAAAAAAATATGTATTGACTACTTGCTAAGTATGTGCTGGGCACTGTGCCTGTTGCTTTACATTCTCCTCCCCCTCCTTTTTTCATTTGATCTTCATAATAACTCAATGAATAGGTCTCATTTTAAAGATGAGAACAAACGTAAATGAAGAGTACAAAGTACAAAAATTAATTAAGATGTAGACTCAGTATTCAAAAACAATTTGTCATCATTCAAATCATTCAGATATAAAAGCTATAAAATAGCACTTAAACACGCAAAAAGAGTATGTTCAGCCTTACCGTTACTACAAGAATTAAAACTATACTGAGAGCAAGCTTCTGAATCCCAGCCAACCTGGTAAATGAGAAATGTTAACACACTATTACGGATGCTGTTGAGAAACAAGTACTCTCATACACTGCTGGCTAGAATGCAAAATGTAGTTTAATTTGGCATATATATCAAAACTACATGGGCTTCCCAGGTGGCGCTAGTGGTAAAGAACCTGCCTGCCAATCCAGGAGAACAAAGAGACAATGGTTCAAACCCTGGGTTGGGAAGATCCACTGGAAGAGGAAATGGCAACCCACTCCAGTATTCTTGCCTGGAAAACCCCATGGACAGAGAAGCCTGGTGGGCTACAGTCCATGGAGGTCACAAAAGGTCGGACACGACTAAAGTGACTTAGCACAGCACACACATATACATTTACATAAACTTTTGACTCAGTAATCCCATTTCTAGAAGCTGACCCTCCACAAATATGTAGAACATATGCAAAATGTTATTCATTACGCCGTTATTTCCAATATAAAAATCTGAAAACAATCTAATGTCTCAGCACAGGAATCTGACTGTACAGTACATCCATATCATGGAATATTATACAGTAGTTTAAAAGAATGAGAACTATGAACTGAAACAGAGTAATTCCTAGGAAAAACCAAGTGAAAAAAAACAAGGTACAAAATAAACGTATACAGAATGCAATCTCTCCTGAATGAAGGAGAAATGAGAATATATATAGGTACTGTTTAACCATAAAAAGAAATCAGGAAAGATAAAATTGAAAGTAATGTAATCATTATCCCTAGGGAAGGTGGGAATGGGATTGTAGTGAGGCTCTTGAGTATACCTTCCCAATACCCTCCCTACTGGGTTGACTTTGGAACCATGTAAATGTTACATTCAGAAATCAGTATTAAATCAAATAAAAAAAAAAGCAAACTCTAAAATCAAACACAAGCAGCATAACTATATTATCAAACAATATAATCATCAGTCCTGAATATTCATTCATCAGTCCTGAATATTCATGGAAGGACTGATGCTGAAGCTGAAACTCCAATACTTTGGCCACCTGATGCAAAGAACTGACTCATCTGAAAAGACCCTGATGCTGGGAAATACTGAAGGCAGGAGGAGAAGGGTACAACAGAGGATGGATGGCATCACTGACTCAATGGACATGAGTATGAGTGAACTCCGGGAGTTGGTGATGGACAGGGAGGCCTGGCGTGCTACAGTCCATGGGGTCACAAAGAGTTGGACACAACTGAGCGACTGAACTGAACTGAATAACATCATCACACACACAAAAATTTAACCAAGTAATTCTCACCACAGGACTCTGACTGTATAAAATTATTGAGTGTGGTGGGTTGAATTGTAAGGGCTCCTCCAAAAAATGTCCACCTAAATCAATGAATGTGACCTCATTTGGGAAAAGGGTTTTTAAAATGTAAGAATCTCAAGATAAGATCATCCTTAATTTAGGGTGGACCCCAAATCCAATGAACGTGTTCTTATGAAAGACAGAAACGGGAGACACACTGACACACAGTGAAGAAGGCCGAGTGAAGACGGCAGAGACTGGAGTCATGCAGCCGCAAACCACGCGACGGCTGGAGCCACAAGAAGCTGGAAGAGAGGCAACGGATTCTTACCTAGAGCCCCTGCAGGGAGAATGAAACTGTTAACACCTTGATTTTAGATTTATGGCCCCTAGACCTGCAAGAGAATAAAATCCTGTTGTTTCAAGCCACCAAAATTATGGTAATTTTTTACAGCAGCCCATGTAAACTAATATGCTGAGATATATTCTAAGGACAGAAAAGATTAAAGAGAACTCTTAAAACTTGCCTAGTGTGTTTTATTTTGGCAGTAGTGTTGATATAGGAATTCAAATACAATATATTCTTAGAAGTCAAGCGAAGAACACCTTTCACTGTGTCACTATTGAAATCTGAGAACTGTTTTTATTATTTATTTCCAAAAGGAACCTCAAAAAAAAAATCTACAAACTTAATTCCAAAGTCCCTTTCCTCATTTTTAGTTTATTTCTATTTCTATCTCCCTCTGTTCCAACATAAACTATCCATTCTTGCCATATTGATCTTTTCACTGATTCCAAAATATGCTTATCCTCAAACCTTGCATGAATATATTTCCTTATACTGTTTTTTTTCCTTTCTATACCAAACAAACTCTACCTATTCTCCAAGCTCCACCTCTTCTTTGAAACCATCCTCTACTACTGTGCTTCACAATCTTTTTCTTTAATGAACTCATGTGTTACATGTATCTAACTAAGGACCTGTCCATGCATCAGTTCAGTTCAGTTCAGTTCAGGTGCTCACTCGTGTCTAACTCTTCACGACCCCATGGACTGCAGCACGCCAGGCCTCCCTGTCCATCACCAACTCCCAGAGTTGACTCAAACTCATGTCCATTGAATTGGTGATGCCATCCAACCATCTCATGCTCTGTCGTCCCCTTCTCCTCCTGCCTTCAATTTTTCCAAGCGTCAGGGTATTTTCTAATGAGTCAGTTCTTCACATCAGGTAGCCAAAGTATTGGAGTTTCAGCTTCAGTATCAGTCCTTCCAATGAACAATCAGGACTGATCTCCTTTAGGATGGACTGGTTGGACCTCCTTGCAGTCCATAGGACTCTCAAGTCTTCTCCAACACCACAGTTCAAAAGCATCAATTCTTTGGCACTCAGCTCTCTTTATAGTCCAACTCTCACATCCATACATGACTACTGGAAAAACCATAGCCTTGAGGAGACAGACGTTTGTTGGCAAAGTAATGTCTCTGCTTTTTAATATGCTGTCTAGGTTAGTCATAACTTTTCTTCCAAGGAGTAAGCATCTGTTAATTTCATGGCTGCAATCACCACCTGCAGTGATTTTGGAGCCCCCCAAAATAAAGTGAGCCACTGTTTCCACTGTTTCCCCATTTACTGCCATGAAGTGATGGGACCAGATGCCATGATCTTCGTTTTCTGAACGTTGAGCTTTAAGCCAACTTTTTCATTCTCCTCTCACTTTCATCAAGAGGCTCTTCAGTTCTTCTTCGATTTCTGCCATAAGGGTGGTGTCATCTGCATATCTGAGGTTACTGATATTTCTCCCGGCAATCTTGATTCCAGCTTGTGCTTCCTACAGCCCAGCATTTCTCATGATGTACTCTGCAGCTAAGTTAAATAAGCAGGGTGACAATATATAGCTTTGACGTACTCCTTTTTCAATTTGGAACAAGTCAATTGTTCCATGTCCAGTTCTAACTGTTGCTTCTTGACCAGCATACAGATTTCTCAGGAGGCAGGTCAGGTGGTCTGGGATTCTCATCTCTTGAAGAATTTTCCATAGTTCATTGTGATCCACACATCAAAGGCTTTGGCATAGTCAATAAAGCAGAAATAGATGTTTTTCTGGAACTCCCTTGCTTTTTCCATGATCCAGCGGATGTTGGCAATTTGATCTCTGGTTCCTCTGCCTTTTCTAAAACCAGCTTGAACATCTGGAAGTTCACAGTTCACGTATTGCTGAAGCCTGGCTTGGAGAGTTTTGAGCATCACTTTACTAGCATGTGAGATGAGTGCAAATGCGTGGTAGTTTGAGCATTCTTTGGCATTGCCTTTCTTTGGGATTGGAAAGAAAACTGACCTTTTCCAATCCTGTGGCCACTGCTGAGTTTTCCAAATTTGCTGGCATATTGAGTGCAGCACTCTCACAGCATCACCTTTTAGGATTTGAAATAGCTCAACTGGAACTCCATCACCTCCACTAGCTTTGTTCGTAGTGATGCTTCCTAAGGCCCACTTGACTTCACATTCCAGGATGTCTGGCTTTAGGTGAGTGATCATACCATCATGATTATCTGGGTCGTGAAGATCTTTTTTGTATAGTTCTTCTGTGTATTCTTGCCACCTCTTCTTAATATCTTCTGCTTCCGTTAGGTCCATACCATTTCTGTCCTCTATTGAGCCCATGTTTGCATGAAATATTCCCTTGGTATCTCTAATTTTCTTGAAGAGATCTCTAGTCTTTTCTATTCTATTATTTTCCTCTATTTCTTTGCACTGATCGCTGAAGAAGGCTTTCTTATCTCTCCTTGCTATTCTTTGGAACTCAACATTCAAATGGGTATATCCTTCCTTTTCTCCTTTGCTTTTTGCTTCTCTTCTTTTCACAGCTATTTGTAAGGCCTCCTCAGACAGCCATTTTGCCTTTTTGCATTTCTTTTTCTTGGGGATGGTCTTGATCCCTATCTCCTGTACAATGTTATGAACCTCCGTCCATAGTTTATATTTAGGGTGATGACATCAAGGAGTCATAACTGAACATAATCAGATGATCTTAAAACAATGATCTTCATATGTTAGGCTTATTAGCAGCCTCATATTTGCTTTTATTGGTAAGAGAACCAAATTTTAAGGGAAACCTACAGTTAAACGCTAGAATACTTTTTCCTGCTTTCAGTATCATATTAAGGAAAATAAAAAATTAGTGTTTACATAAATTTGGTAATTTAACATCCTTGGAAAAATACAGGGGCTTCCCTGGTGGTCCAGAAGCTAGGACTCCACACTCCCAGTGCAAGGGGCCCAGGGTTTGATCCCTGGTTAGGAAACTAGATTCCACATGTCTCAATGAAAGATCCTGCATGCTGCAACAAAGACTTGGTGCAGCTAAATAAATAAATAAATAATAAAGTCCTTGGAAAAATCTAGATCAAAACTCAAAACAGCTCTATGTTTTTTGTTTTATTTTCACAATGCCACAATTTTGCAGTGTGGTAAAGCATAATTTATTCTACTAAAAAAAGAAGCTAGTAATATTACTAGTTTCTTACTTATCGAACATTAATGCTACAGTGCTGATGAGGGCACAAAGAAAGTTAAAAAAAAAATCAAATCCACATGGTATCTTATCTATGCTGAATTAAATGAACTCTGGTAATTTTCACTATTGATTTCTGAAACCACAACTAAAATATGCTCAGCCTTAGATTTAATTATTACATTAAAAAATTAAATCCTTTAACAAAAATTACCATTAAGTTGCTACTAAAAACACATCTACTTTCAGCAAGTGATGGGGCTCCTAAATTTACAAGCCTCCTTTTTCTTCTTGAAATTAAGAGATTAAGTTCTCCTAGACTAAAGCCCAGATATGTCTCTACTGCTATCGATTAGACATCAGCCAACACTGGGTAAGTTTTAAGTAAGTAGTGTTATTCAACCAGTTATGTCCAACTCTTTGCAATCTCATAGACTGTAGCCCTACAGGCTCCTATGTCCATGGAATTCTCCAAGTAAGAATACTGGAGTGGGTAGCCATTCCCTCCTCCAGGGGATCTTATTGACTCAGAGACTGAACTGGGGTCTCTAGCATTGCAGGAAGATTCTTTTCGTCTGAGCCACCAGGGAAGATATGTAAATGTTTCAAATTAAATATTATAATTTCCATAAGATACTTTTGACTAAATAGAATCAGAGAACTTCAAGGTAGAGGAAAAATTAAGCATTACTAAAGTCCAGCTTGCTTATTGTACATAAGAAACAGGAATGCTACATATTTACAAAATATGGGGAGCAACAGTTTGGAGAAATATTACTATAGCTGTTGTAATGGAGAAACGGAATTTATTACAACTACGAAACTCATATAATAGCAGAACTAAATAAAGCCTCTGATAACAGCTTTAGATATAAATTCTATTAAATACTGACACATATAGTTACCTATCACAAAAAATACACTAGAACAATATCATAACTTAGAAATATAAAATAAACAAAATAGGGAGAGGACCTGAATGGACATTTTTCCAAATAAGACACACAGATAGTCAAAAGGCACAAGAAAAGATGCTCAACATCACTAATCATCAGAGAAATGTAAATCAAAATGACAATGAGATATAACGTCACACCTGTTAGATCGAATATCAACAAAAAGACCATAAGTAACAGACTGGCAGGATGTGGAGGAAGGGTAACTCCTGTGCATAGTTGGTGGAAATGAAAACTGGTGGAACCAGTGGGGAAAACATCATGAAGCATCCTCAAAAAACTAGAACTACCATATGATCCAGCAATTCCAATCCTGGGTATAGATATAAAGAAAACAAACACTAATTCGAAAAGATATAGGCACCCCAATGTATCTAAGAGCATTATTTATAATAACCATAAGCAGTCTTAAGTGTCCATCAACAGATAAATGGGTATTTTGCCATTTGCAACAATGTGGATGGACTTGGAAGGTATTATTATGCTTAAGTAAAGTCAAACAGAGAAAGACACATATTATGTGATATGACTTACTTAAAAAAATAAACGTGAATATAACAAAAAAGAAGGAGATTCACAGATAAAGAGAAAAAACTAGTGTTTACCAGTGGAGAGAGAGAAGAGGGGAGGGGCATGATAGAGGTGGGATTAAGAGGTACAAAGCACTATGAATAAAATAAATAAGCTATAAGGATAGCATAGCACAGGGAACACAGCCAGTATTTTATAATAACTATAAATGGAGTGCAACCTTTAAAACTTGTCAATCACTATGTTACACATATGAAACTTATAAACTACACCTCGAAACAAACAAAAGAATAAAACATTAAAATGCAAGACAAAAAAGAATTATCAATGTATTAAAAAATATGATTATTCAGAAAGAACTTTAATTTAGTACTACCATTCTAGACAAGTCTAATTTAAAGTTTTCATTTTCCAGTACTCTATTGGGGTAAAAATTCAGCTATAAAGGTAAACTGTGATAAGCTGAGATGCATATTGTAACCCATAGAGCTACTTCTAAAAAATAACTTGTAAAAGTGGCAAAAAAAAAAAAAAAAAAAAGAGAGAGAGAGAGAGGAATTTAAATGGTACACTAAAATAATATTCAACACAAAAGAAGGCAGTTTTCATTCCAGTTCCAAAGAAGGGAAATGCCAAGAATGTTCAACATGCTAAGTAGCTTCAGTTGTGTGCGAGCCTATGGATTGTAGCCTGTTAGGTTCCTCTGTCTAAGGGATTCTCCAGGCAAGAATACTGGAGTGGGTTTCCATTTCCATCTACAGGGGATCTTCCCAACCCAAGGACTGAACGCCTATCTCTTAAGTATCCTGGATTGGCAGATGGGTTCTGTTCAAACTGTCGCACCATTGCATTCATTTTACATGCTAGCAAGGTTATGCTCAAAATCCTTCAACCTAGGCTTCAACAGTACATGAACCAAGAACTTTCAGATGTACAAGCTTAATTTAGAAAAGCCAGAGGAATCAGAGATCAAACTGCAAATATCCTTTCAGTTCGGTTCAGTCGCTCAGTCGTGTCCCACTCTTTGTAACCCCAAGGACTGTAGCACACCAGGCTTCCCTGTCCATCACCAACTAACAGAGTTTACTCAAACCCATGTCCACTGAGTCCGTGATGCCATCCAACCATCTCATCCTCTGTCATCCCCTTCTTCTCCTGCCTTCAATCTTCCCCAGCATCCGAGTCTTTTCCAATGAGTCAGTTCTTCATATTAGGTGGCCAGAGTACTGAGTTTCAGCTTCAACATCAGTCCTTCCAATGAATATTCAGGACTGATTTCCTTTATTGACTGGTTGGACCTCCTTGCAGTCCAAGGGACTCTCAAGAGTCTTCTCCAACACCACAGTTCAAAAGCATCAATTCTTCGTTGCTCAGCTTTCTTTATAGCCCAACTCTCATATCCATACATGACTATTGGAAAAACCATAGCTTTGACTAGATGGACCTTTGTTGGCAAGGTAACGTCTCTGCTTTTTAATATGCTGTCTAGGTTGGTTCTAACTTTTCTTCCAAGGAGCAAGCATCTTTTAATTTAATATCTTTTGGATATTAAATATCCTTTGGATCATTTCCTCTGGATCATAGAAAAAGTAAGGGAATTCCAGAAAAACATCTATTTCTGCTTCACTGACTACTCAAAAGCCTCTGTCTGTGTGGATCACAAACTGTGGAAAATTCTTAGAGGGATGGGAATACCAGACCACTTTACCTGCCTCCTGAGAAACCAGTATGCAGGTAAAAAAGCAACAGCTAGAACCAGATGCGGAACAATGGAATGGTTCCAAATTGGGAAAGGAGTACATCAAGGTTGTATACTGTCATTCTGTTAATTTAACTTATATGCCGAGTTCATCATGTGAAATGCTGGGCTGGATGAATCACAAGCTGGAATTAAGACTGCCGGTAGAAATATCAATAACCTCAGACACGCAGATGACACCACTCTTATGGCAGAAAGTAAAGAGGAACTGAAGTGTCTCTTGATGAAGGTGAAAAAGTAGAGTTCAAGCTGGCTTAAAACTCAACATTCAATAAACTAAGATCATGCCACCCAGTTCCATCACTTCATACCAAACAGATGGGGGAAAATGGAAACAGTGTCAGATTTTATTTCCTTGGCTCCAAAATCACTGTGGATTACATTGCAGCCACAAAATTGAAGATACTTGCTCCTTGGAAGAAAAGCTATGACAAATCCAAACAGCATATTAAAAAGCAGAGATATTGATTTTCCGACAAAGGTCTGGATAGTCAAAGCTATGACTTTTCCAGTAGTCATGTATGGATATGAGAGTTGGTCCATAAAGAAGGATGAGTGTCAAAGAATTGATGTTTTCAAACTGTGGTGCTGGAAAAGACTCTTGAGAGGTCCTTGGATAGCAGGGAGATTAAATGAGTCAATCCTAAAGGAAATCAACCCTGAATATTCATTGGAAGGACTAATGCTGAAGCTGAAGCTCCAATACTTTGGCCAGCTGATGTGAAGAGCCAATTCATTGGAAGAGATGATGCTGAGAAGAAATAAGGGCAGGAAGAACAGGGGATGACAGAGATGAGACGGTTGGACGGCATCACCAACTCAATGGACATGAGTCTGTGCAAACTCCAGGAGATAATGAAGGACAGGGAAGTCTGGCATGCTGCAGTCCATGAGTTGCAAAGAGTTGGACACAACTTTGTGACTGAACAACAAGCATAAATTCAATCATATCAATAATCACATTAAATGGGAATAGACTGAACATGCCACTCAAAAGGCAAGATTAAAATAATGGATAAACTATCCAGACCAAACTGACATTACTTCCACAAAAGACAGACTTTAGATGCAAAGATACAAACAGGATGGAAGTAAAAGAATGGAAAAATATTCCATATGAACAGCAATGAAAAGAAAGCTCAAGTGGCTATAGTAATAGCAGATGAAATAGATGAAATAAACAGTAAGAAAGACAAAGAGGGATCATTTCATAATGACAGAAGAGTCCATAATTATATTGGGAAGCTACAGCATTTACAAATGTATTCACTCACACGTAACAATAGAACCATCAATACATGAAGCAAAAACTTAAAGAATGAAACTGAATGAACAGAACTAGACAGAAAATCAGCAAGAATCCAAAAGACTTGAACAACACTATCAACCAACTTGACCTAACTTACATTTATAAACACTCCACCCAGACTGCTCAGAGACACATTCTTTTTAAGCACACACAGAACATTCTCCAAAACTGACCACATTCTAGGCCACAAACAAATCTAAACAAGTTTAAAATCATAAAAAGGATGTTTCCTGACAATAATAGAATAAAATTAAAAATCCATAACAAATCAATCTGGGAAAACTTCCAGGTCAAAGAAGGTAACAGAAGGGAAATAAAAATATTTTGAACTGTAAAAAAAAAAGATAACACCCGTGGCAGATTTGTGTTGATGTATGGCAAAACCAATACAATATTGTAAGTAATTAGCCTCTAGTTAAAATAAATTTAAATTTTTTAAAAAAAGAAAAGAAAACACATCAAACTTTGTATGTTACAACTGAAGCAGTATTTACATTACAGTATTTAGATTTAAGTCCCTGTCTTTGAATAGTCTCAAGCCAATAACCTAAGTTTCTATGCCTTAAGAAACCAGAAAAAAGCAAATTAAATCCAAAGCAAGAAGAAACAGTAAAAATTCAAGTAAAAATGAATGAAATAAACCTCAAAAAACACAAGAGAAACATCAATGAATTCAAAATTTGGTTCTTTGAAAAAAAAAATTTAAAAAATTGACAAACCCTTACAATGATGAAAAAATAAGAGACGAGCAGGTACCACTTACGAAAATCAGAAATGGCAAAGAAGAAACCACTACTGATCCTATAGAAATTAAAAGGATCAAAATGGAATATTGTGAACAACTTTAAACCAACAAATCAGGGAACTTACATTAAAAAGAAAATACTAGAAAGATACAACTACCAGAACTGACTACAAGAAACAGAAAATCTGAATAAATCTGTAACAGTTAAGGACACTGAGCTACATATTAAAAATCTTCACACTAAGAAGTCTTGGAACAAATGGTTCAACTGATGAAGCTTATGAGATATTTAAGAAATGACTTGTTCTCTGAGGTCATTATTACCTTATACCAAACCTAGACATAAACACAGGAAAACTGTAGATCAATATCCTTCTTAAAAAATTAGCTAATTGAATTCAACACTATACTAAAACGGACTATATGTTATCACCCAGTGAGATTTATCCTGAGAATGCAAGGTAGGTTTAATGATCCGACGATCAATTAATTAATACAAAAATTATATTCACAGAATAAAGAACAAAAACTACATGATCATTTCACTGAGATGCAGAAAAAGCACATGACAAATTACTCAACATTGTACCAAAAATGCTAGAAACATTTAGAAATGCTAAAAAACTAGAAACAGAACTTCTTCAACTACTTACAGGACACCTACAAAAAGTCTACAACTAACATTATACTTAATGATGAAGCCTTTCCCCTAAATAGCAGAAGAATAAAGATGTCTACTCTTACTACCTCTTCTGAATGTTGTACTGTAGATCCCAGCCAAAGCAGCAAAGACAGGAAACAGTAAACTTTAAAAATTAAATTAAAAGCTATTATGTACATTCAGACTAGAAGAGACAGTCTACTCCAGTATTCTTGCCTGGAAAACCTCACTAACAGAGAAGCCTGGTGGGCCATAGTGTATAGGCTTGCAAGAGTCAGACATGACGTAGCAACTGAACAACAAAACTGTTATTACCAGATCACATTAGACTGCATATGGAAACTCCTAAGAAATCATTCAAAAACTACTAGAACTAAGAAACGAACTTAGCCAGGTCACAAGATATAAGATCAAAGTATAAAAATCAACTACATTTCTATTGTCTAGTAAATATGTGAAAATGAAAATAAGAAAAACAATTCCATTCAAAATAGCACCACAAAGAATATTTAGGAAAAAAACTTTTTAAAGAAGTTACAAGGGTTGGAGGAGGGAGGGGTGGGGATTAAATAAGGGCAATAAAAGGTATCCCTGTGCTGACAGAAATGTTCTGTACCTTGACTGTTTTAATCTCAAAATATCAACTATGATACTTATTGTACTGCACTTTTACAAGATGTTACCATTGGAAGAAGCCGTACAAAGGATCTCCCTGTAGTATTTCTTAAACCACATGTCAATTTACAATTATCACAAAATTAAAAGTTCAATTTTGGAGACTTCCCTAGTAGTCCAATAGTTGAGCATCTGCCTTGCAGTGCAGGGGATGAGGATCTGATCCCTAGTCAGGGAATTAAGATCCCACATGCCACCTCCTCAAATAAAAAAAAAAAACCTCAGACCCTTACCCCAAACCATTCACAAAAATTAATTCAAATGGATCAAAGACCTAAATGTAGAACCTAAAACAATATAACCACTTAAGAAAAATATAAGAGAAAACCTTTGACTCTTGGTTTAGGCAAAGAGTTCTTAAATAACATAAATATGAGTAAACGATAAAACTGATAAACTGGAGTTCCTTAAAGTTAAAAACTTTGGCACTTTAACAGACACCAACAAGACAAGAAAAAGACAAACCACAAACTAGGAAAAATAATAAGGAAATCATATTTTTGGCAATACCCATGTATCAGAACACAAACTTTCTCAACTGAATAAGACAACAATCCAGTTTAAACAGAGAAAAGACTTGCTGGAAAAGACATTTCACCAAAGAAGACGCATAAATGACTTAAAAGCACAAAGACACACTCAACATTATTAGTCATTGAGAATATGCTAACTGAAAACACAATAAGATATTACAACACATTCACTAAATTGGTTATGATCAAAAAGAGATTATATCAAATGCTGGTTAAAATATGGAGAAATTAGAACACTTAACATTGCTGGTAGGAAGGTATAGACACTTTGCAACACAGTTTGGCAGTTTCTTAAAAAGTTATTTTATCATACGACTCAGCAATTCCATTCTTGGGAATCTAAGTGAAAACATACATCACAAAAAGACCTGTCCATGAATGCTCAATGGGCTTCCCGAGTAGCTCAGTCAGTAAAGAAATTCCCTGCAATGAGCGAGACCTGGGTTTGAGTCCTGGGTCAGGAAGATCCCCTGGAGAATGAAATGGCAACCCACTACAGTGTTCTTGTCTGGAGAATCCCATGGACAGAGGAGCCTGGCAGGCTACAGTCCATGGGGTCGCAACAGTCAGACACGACTTAGCGCTATTTTTCTTTATGAGTATTCAAAGAAACATTATTCATAAAAGTAAAAAACTGGAAATGATCCACATGTCTATCAACCAGTGAAAGAATAAACTAAACATAGCATATTAATACAATGAAATATCATTTAGCAATAAAAAAGAACAAAATACCAATACATGCTATGGCACGGATGAACCTCAAAAACATTATGCTAAGTGAAAGAAGCCAGGTACAAAAGACTACATATATGGTATGATTCCCTTCAGATGAAATGTCCAGAAAAATGTAGAGAAATAGAAAGTAGAGGAGTAGTTGCTTGAGGCTGGGGAAGGGGGTGTAGGAGTGAGAACTAACCACATATAGGCTTGTAGGGTGATTTGGTTATCATGGCCAAGTCCTAAAACTGAATTGTGTTGATGATTGTACAACTCTAATAAATGTTTACTAAAAATCATTAAATTGCAACATATACTTGCAACAGGTAACTTTTATATTACGTAAACTATACCTCGATATGCCAATGCCAAAGAATGCTCAAACTACCGCACAACTGCACTCATCTCACACGCTAGTAAAGTAATGCTCAAAATTCTCCAAGCCAGGCTTCAGCAATACATGAACCATGAACTTCCAGATGTTCAAGCTGGTTTCAGAAAAGGCAGAGAAACCAGAGATCAAATTGCCAACATCCACTGGATCATTGAAAAAGCAAGAGAGTTCCAGAAAAACATCTATTTCTGCTTTATTGACTATGCCAAAGCCTTTGGCTGTGTGGATAACAATGAACTGTGGAAAATTCTTCAAGAGATGGGAATACCAGACCACCTGACCTGCCTCTTGAGAAACCTGTATGCAGGTTAGAACTGGACATGGAACAACAGACTGGTTCCAAATAGGAAAAGGAGTACGTCAAGGCTGTATACTGTCACCCTGCTTATTTAATTTATATGCAGAGTACATTATGAGAAATGCTCGGCTGGATGAAGCACAAGCTGGAATCAAGATTGCCAGGTGAAATATGAATAACCTCAGATATGCAGATGACACCACCCTTATGGCAGAAAGTGAAGAAGAACTAAAGAGTCTCTTGATGTAAGCGAAAGAGGAGAGTGAAAAAGTTGGCTTAAAGCTCAACATTCAGAAAACTAACATCATGGCATCCGGTCCCATCACTTCATGGCAAAAAGATGGGGAAGTAGTGGAAACAGTGGCTGAATTTATTTTTGGGGCTCCAAAATTACTGCTGATGGTGATTGCAGCCATGAAATTAAAAGACGCTTACTCCTTGGAAGTAAAGTTATGACCAACCTAGACAGTGTATTAAAAAGCAGAGACATTACTTTGTCAACAAAGGTCCGTCTAGTCAAGGCTATGGTTTTTCCACTGGTCATGTATGGATGTGAGAGTTGGACTGTTAAGAAGGCTGAGTGATGAAGAATTGATGCTTTTGAACTGTGGTGTTGGAGAAGACTCTTCAGAGTCCTGTGGACTGCAAGGAGATCCAACCAGTCCATTCTAAAGGAGATCAGTCCTGGCTGTTCATTGGAAGGACTGATGTTGAAGCTGAAACTCCAATACTTTGGCCACCTGATGGGAAGAGCTGACTCACTGGAAAAAACCCTGATACTGGGAAAGATTGAGGGCAGAAGGAGAAGGGGACAACAGAGGATGAAATGGTTGGATGGCATCACCGATTCAATGGACATGAGTTTGGGTAAACTCCAGGAGTTGGTGATGGACAGGGAGGCCTGGTGTGCTGTGGTTCATGGGGTCGCGATGAGTCGGACACGACTGAGCGACTGTATTGACAGAGCTGATTTTTCCATAGGTCATTTTTTCTTTAAAGATAATCATACATAATTTTTAAAAAACTTGTTGTACATATTAGGCATATACTAAGAATTTCTTGGAATTCAAACAGAAACACTGATTTGGTGGTATCAACTAGCTCTAACCTGCACCTGACTAAAACTTTCGGTGAGGAGTAAGGAATGCAATCATCTTATTTAAGCACGCTCACTGCCTGTCACATGTAAAGACTATTTCATTTCCCTATGATGGCAGTTACATTCAATACAATTACTTTGCTTTGAACAGAATCACTGACATGTAGGAGAGGGAAGGCATCTTTATAAATTACCCAGTCCAATCCCTTTGCGTACATATGAGCAAAGAGATGAAATGACACATTCAAGAGCATACGCGCAAGGCTAATTGTAAAATACCAGTACAATTCCAGTCTCCTGACTCTGCTCATTCTGTGCACTATGATTTTATTAAAAGAAGAAAATGGTAGATTATAAAGAAGAAATAACAGGGAACTTCTTTGCATTTCCAGCCTGGAGAATTCCATAGACTATATAGTCCACAGGATCGCAAAGAGTTGGGACACGACTGAGAGACTTGCACTTTCAATAATTGGGAAAATAGCCAGGAAACAGTTAAACAAATGATTAATTGTTCACCCCGTATGAGCAAATCTCTTGTAATCCCAATGTTGGTTCCTTTTGTTTTCTAGAAAAAAGGAAAGAAACTCTGAGCCCTTTACGTATTTATTATCTCATGTAGTACTCAAAATATCCTCATGAAGAGAATTACTTAAGAACTGGAGAAACTGAGATTCAAAATAAGTAACCTGTCACAGTTACCAGAAATCTTACAAATAAATGATAAAGCTAGAATTAAGAAAACCAAACTCATCTGATTTCAAAGCCAATGCCCATTTTTCCACACTTCTTTCAGACACTTCACAGCAGTAACCTCCAAATAATGCCTTTCAACAGTTTGTGCTTACATCTCCAAAATATAAGAATTATGCTTATTAGAAAAGTCACAGCAAAATAGGCATTTTAAAAGGATAAGTTTTTTTTTTTTTTTTTTTTTAATGTCTACAGGTTCTAATTTCCTCTGCTTTTGCACAATAAGCTTAAAGCACACCCCCAGTCCTACCTTTCTATACTTTTTCCAGTACACATTCACCACTTTGGAAACTGCAAGATACTATGGTATTATTCCAGAATTGAATACCATCCTCCTTTGAAATTTTCTCCTATTCTTGACACTTTACCCATATTTAGAGCTTTAATTCCTGTAGTTCTAATTCAATTAATTCCTTTATTAAACTTGTATTTTTTCTATTCTTATTCTATTCTTGCACTCATATCCACTGAAAATCTTCAACAGCTCCATCAGTAAAGCTGGAGTTTTATAAAAATCAGTTTTTACAACGAGAATGGACATGTGGACACAGATGGGGAAGTGGGGTGGGATGAACTGGGAGATTAATTCTGACATAAATACACTGCCATGTGTAAAACAGCCAGTGGGAACCTGAGCTCAGCTCGGTGCTGTGATGACCTAAATGGGTGAGATGGGGTAGGAGAGGGAGGGAGAGGATATATGTATGCATGTGGCTGTCACTGTATAGCAGAAACTTAATACAACATTGTAAAGCAATTATACTCCAATAAAAAAGAGTTTTTTTACATGTCTGTGAAGAAACTGTAAAAAGAATTGAAAACTATAGTGTTTCTGACAGACAATGTTTTGTTAAAAGGTTTACAGTGCTCAGGTAGGGGAAAGAATCAGGGAACCAAAAAAAATTATGTTCATAATACTAACATTGGTTTTTAAAAAATACTTGGACTGAAAGCTCTGATGCAGTACATCAAATGTCACACTATCACAAAAGTTATGCTGGTGATTCTGTACTCTGGTTGATGTTCCTGCTTAGCTTTCTGGCCATCTTCACCAAGTGGCACTCGCTGGAGGTACCCATCTTGGACCACACAGACCAGTGAGTTGAACACCTCCCAAGTAATCTCCATCAACACCACATAAACAATGCTGAGACTTTCCTGAATTCTTGACTCAAAATCTTGAAACATAAGAAAATGACTGTTAAATTTAAGTCACACTAAACTCTGAAGTGTTTTGTTACACAGCAGCATATAACTGCAATAGTCATTAACATTTTTATTAAGTCAGCAAGAAAGAAATTTAATAAACCTATATTTTCTTTTCCTTTTTGGAAACCAAATATATGTACTCTTTTACACTTATTTCCCACTTTACTCCTTAAACCTTAAATGACAACATACAACTATTTTAATCCTTAACTTTCTGATTATGATAGCAAATTTCAATATGTAATACAATATTCTAAAGTTTTTGTCAACAGAAAAATCTCATTTTGTATTTAAAGAAAATTTTGTACACTGAGAAATTAATAAATTACAAAGAAACAAGCAACTTCTCACCATTTAAAAAATATTTAATCAACTAAAGCATAAAGGTGTAACTTCCATCTAGAAAACAAACAAATGACACAATTAAGAGGAAGTAGCAGTATGGCCCTGGGAAGACTGTAAGGAAGTGATATACTCAAATAAGGAAAAAATGAGAATAATAAATGAAAAACAAAAGCAGAGTCTGCTGTCACTATCCTATCCAACCAACTGGTATTTTAAAAATTACTTGATGCATATCTGTAAAAAGGGTCAACATCCAGAACACTGAAAATACCAAATGCTAGTGATGATGTGAAGCAATAGGAACTCTGATTTACTACAGAAGGAATGCAAAATAGTACAGCCACTTTGGAAGCCAGCTTGACAATTTCTTAAAAAATTAAACATACAATCCAGCAATTGCATTCCTTGGTATTTACCCCGAAAAGGTGAAAACATGTCTATACAAAAAACATACACACAGATGTTTATATATTTTATTCTTAATTGCCAAAATTTGGAAGCAACCAAGATGTCCCCCCACAGGTGAATGAATAAACTGTGATATATCCAAACAATGAAATATTATTTGTGCTCTTATTAAGCCATGAAGACATGGAAGAAACTTAAACGCATATTCAGTTCAGTTCAGTCGCTCAGTCATGTCCAACTCTTTGCGACCCCATGAACCGCAGCACACCAGGCCTCCCTGTCCATCACCAACTCCCTGAGTCCACCCAAATCCATGTCCATTGAGTCAGTGATGCCATCCAACCATTTCATCTTCTGTCGTCCCCTTCTCCCCCTGCCCTCAATCTTTCCCAGCATCAGGGTCTTTTCAAATGAGTCAGCTCTTCGCATCAGGTGGCCAAAGTACTGGAGTTTCAGATTCAGCATCAGTCCTTCCAATGAACACCCAGGACTGATCTCCTTTAGGATGGACTGGTTGGATCTCCTTGTAGTCCACGGGACTCTCAAAGAGTCTTCTCCAACACCACAGTTTAAAAGCATCAATTCTTCGGCGCTCAGCTTTCTTTATAGTCTAACTCTCACATCCATACACGACCACTGGAAAAACGCATATTATTAAATGAAAAAAGCCAATTTAAAAGGCTATGTATGGTATGATTCCAAATATATGACATTCTGGAAAAGGCAAAATTATGGAGCAAATAAAAAGAGATCAGAGATTGACAGGGATAGGGAGATGGGGAAGAGAGAAACAGACATATAAAGAAAGCACAGAAAAATTTTAGGGCAGTGAAAATATTCTGTTAAGATATTATAATGATACATATATGTTACTACACTTATGCCCAAATCCACAGAATGTACTGAATATAACACCACGGCTTTGAGTGATTATCATGGGTCAATGTAGGCTTATCCTTAGTTTAAAAAAAGAAAAAGGTACCATTCTGGTGAATGATTTTGATAATAGGTAGGAAAGGCAACACATGTGTAGCCTTTCCTACCTATTAATAAGAGCACAAAGGGTAAATCTCTGTAGCTTCTCCTAAATTTTGTTGTAAACCTAAAACTGTTCTTTAAAGTCTTTTTAAAAATTGCTTGATTTAACAGTCAAATAATGGGAATTAAAAAATGACATGTATATCAGTTAATGTGAGAGCATGAAGACCAAAGAACATAAATGTAATATATACATAGTTATTACTTATGCAAGTCATTTACTATTTTGAGGTCTATATTTCTATCTGCATGTTGGGAGAGTTGCTGCAACCTTACATGGTCACTGATGATCAGAAACAACATACACAGAGCACCTTGCACCGTATTAGCCCCAGTGCTGAATGAGAAGTGCAGTAGTACAGCTTTAAATTATTATTATTACTATGAGGAAAAGGCATAAAATAATATGTAACACCTATAACACAGCAATCAAATAAAAGAAATTAGAAGGCAACCAAATCTAAAATGTAACCAACATAAAATGCTATGGTCACATTCATTTTACTAATATTCAGAGCCTACTATAACTTTGAGGTACAATGCTACTATAAGAAAGAACAGACTGACAGAAGCATTTTACCGCTGCTACTGCTGCTGCTAAGTCACTTCAGTCGTGTCTGACTCGGTGTGACCCCATAGATGGCGGCCCACCAGGCTCCCCCGTCCCTGGGATTCTCCAGCCAAGAATACTGGAGTGGGTTGCTATTTCCTTCTCCAATGCATGAAAGTGAAAAGTGAAAGGGAAGTCGCTCAGTCGTATCCGACTCTTAGCGACCCCATGGACTGCAGCCTACCAGGCTCCTCTGTCCATGGGATTTTCCAGGCAAGAGTACTGGAGTGGGGTGCCATTGCCTTCTCCGAGAAGCATTTTAAGGCTAACTCAATTCTATTCTAGGCTAATCGTTGGGAATATGGTAATTATAGAAGTGGCTTTCTGTCACTGACAAAAGTGAAATCTTAAGAAAAAGTGTAGTTAACTAAAATCAACATAAAATAATTAATTGTAATAAAAAGAAAAATTCTCCCTTGCAAAACAGGTTACTAAAAGTCAACAAAGATGTATGTGACAAATGCTCAAAAGTGGTTAAGATTTTTGTGAAGAGAGCCAAAGAGATCAAGTCAGGAAAAAATCCTTATTCTCACAGGAATAACAAGATGAGGAAGTTACTGAATGAACTGGATTAGGAATAGGTATAAGAAGAAAATATTCACAAATGAATATCTAGCAAAATGAGCAAAGCAAAAGATTAAAACAAATTTATGACCCAGAAGACTAGAAGAGTATGGAATACTGTGTTCTTGGTGTATTTGCAAAGAACAGAAGAAAAAAAAGAAATCAAGAAATGTGAGTGGAACATGGGAAAATGAACAGATAACACAAACCAAAAGTTATGCAGGATGTATGTACTTTCTCTTGGCACAGCCTCAAAAAGAAATAGACTTCAAACAACAGGAATAGTGGCAAGAACAGAGGTTTTAATTATAATTCCACCACTTAAATGACTTTGGATTATTTAATTAGCCTCTTTAATGCTAAGTCACTTCAGTCATTTCTGACTCTGTGCGACCCCACAGATGGCAGCCCACCAGGCTCCGCCATCCTTGGGATTCTCCAGGCAAGAACACTGGAGTGGGTTGCCATTTCCTTCTCCAATGCATGAAAGTGAAAAGTGAAAGTGAAGTCGCTCAGTCGTGTCCAACTCTTAGTGACCCCATGGACTGCAGCCTACCAGGCTCCTCCGTCCATGGGATTTTCCAGGCAAGAGTACTGGAGTGGGGTGCCATTGCCTTCTCTGAGCCTCTTTAAAGGTCTTATCAAATATAAAGAGATAACAGTACCCAGTGCACAGTTATTTTAAAGATTAAGTGAGATAACGCATACAAAAATCAGTGAGAAGCCAGTAAACACTGTCTTTTGAGATTCTATAGTAGAAAAGGTGTTCTAACTTTCCACTCTACATTTATGAAATACCTGTGTAAGTAGACAAAATGACTTGCTTAATAACACTGTAAAACACTGTCCTTTAAAAATGCAATTATTGTCTCTTAATCTGATGATAGTAAGGATATAAGATATATAAAATTGCATTAACAAAGATACTGGTGTGCTGAAAGTAAGAAGGAAAAGCGCCTTTGGCAGAGGCCCCTGGGAAATATAAAAAACTGAAGCAACATTTTGGATGGGGATGGGGAAAGCAAACTTTGAAAGACAAAATGAGATGAGAATCTAAGAAAATTCATGTCATGTAGCAAGACTGGGAGTTTTCTGTTATTGCTGATAACAATAGCAGTTAGTAACTCCTATGCAAGGTACTAACTGCTTTATATTCATATAGTACTATTTAATTTTTATGGCAATCGCGCAACACAGGTATTATTCATCATTAAAAATTGATTAGCTACTAGGTACCAGACACTATGAATACAACTATACACCAGACAATATAGTGTCCCTGCCCTTACCAACTTGCAAACTACTGTAGAATCTGAAACTCTTTTAAAGAGGTAAGCAATTTGCCTAAAATTCACACAGTCAAAAACAACAGAGTGAAAATATGGACTCAAATCTAAAAATCCATGCTCCTAACCACTTAACACAATTTTTTAAAAATTTCTACAATGCTGACAAACTATGAAACTATTAAGTGAAAGTCACTCAGTTGTGTCTGACTTTTTGCGACCTCATGGACTGTGGCCCATGAGGCTCCTCTGTCCATGAAATTCTCCAGGCAAGAATACTGGAGTGGGTAGTCATTCTCTTCTCCAGGGATCCAACCCAGGTCTCCTGCATTGCAGACAGGTTCTTTTACCATCTGAGCCACCAAGGAAGCCCCAGGAAACTATATGAACTTATATAAAATTTCCTTAAAAAACATTAAAAAAAAAATCACACTACTCAAATGTTTTATTAATAATTTTATAAAATAATTTTATTTAATTTTAATTCAATATATTCTTTGTTAACTTCAGTTTTAACACATAAAAGATTAAAAATTCAGATATTAGATCCGGAGAAAAACAGCTGTTATCCAAAGTTAACAGCTAACTATTTTCACTGAGTTTCACGTTATCTGATCACGTTATCTGATCTAGTTTGATTAATCACTTAGGCGATACAAATTAAAAAATTCTAAAGATAAAAACAATGGTTCTGCGTGGAAAGCAAAGACTGGAGCAAACAAATTAGAACAATGCCATCTATAGGACAATTAGTAGAATGCAGACAACTAACTGAAGTCTTAACCACCTTCATTAGGAACTTCTAGAATGGAAATTAGTCATCAATAAAACACTCAGAACTGGATCTTATCTTATACCTTATAAGACTAAACATTAATAAGACCCTATTTGTAAATCTAATATACTACTATATTTCAAGTTTCTACAAATAGTAGTGAACACATCTGCCAATGCTGGCTGGGTTTTATCATTTATCAATAAATACCCTGTAGTCTCGTATTCAAGCTAAACAGTTGGTATATAAAACAGACTTTATAAAGAATCTACCTGCAATTCTTTTGACCTGGGTTCAATATCTGGGTTGTGAAGATCCCCTGGAGAAGGGAACAGCTTCTTGCCTGGAGAATTCCATGGACAGAGGAGCCTGGCTATAGTCCATGGGGTTCAAAGAGTGGGACATGACTGAGCAACTTTCACTCACTCATTCTTTGACTATATAGACCTTTGTCGGCGAAGTGATTTCTCTGCTTTTTAACACATTTTCTAGGTTTTCCATAGCTTTTCTTCTAAGGAGCAAGAGTCCTTTAATTTCAGGGCTGCAGTCACCGTCCAAAGTGATTTTGGAGCCCAAGAAAATAAATTCGTTACTGTTTCCATTTTTCCCCCATCTGTTTGCCATGATGAAGTGACTGGACCATATGCCATGATCTTAGTTTCTGAATGTTGAGTTTTAAGCCAGTGAGAGTCTCTGCAGTTCTTTGCTTTCTGGCATTACAGTGGCATCTGCATTATCTGAAGCTGTTGGTATTTCCCCCAGCAACCTTGATTCCAGCCTGTGATTCTTCCAGCTCAGTGTTTCACATGATGTACTCTGCATATAAGTTAAATTAACAGGGTGACAATATACAGCCTTGACGTACTCCTTTCCCAATTTGGAACCAGTCTGTTGTTCCACGTCTGGTTCTAACTGTGGCTTCTTGACCTGCATACAGGTTTCTCAAAAGACAGGTAAAGAGTTCTGGTATTCCCATCTCTTTAAGAATTTTCCACAGTTTGTTGTGAGCCACACAGTCAAAGGCTTTAGCATAGCCAATGAAGCAAAAGTAGATGTTTTTCTGGAATTCCCTTGCTTTTTCCATGATTCAACAGATGCTGGCAATTTGATCTCTGGTTCCTCTGCCTTTTCTAAATCCAGTTTGTACATCTGTAAGTTCTCAGTTAATGTACTGCTGAAGCCTAGCTTGAACGATTTTGAGCATCATCTAGCATGTGAAATGAGCGCAACTGGATGGTAGTTTGAACACTCTTTGGCATTACCCTTGTTTGGGATTGGAATAAACAGAAGCTAACTTTAGTTGGTTCAGTTATTTTAAAAAATTATCTTTCAAATGTATTTTTCTTTAACTCTGTCTACAGAAATATTACTGGGAAGTACCTAAAAATACTGAAAGGTGGTGGAAAGTAAGCGATAGTTCAAATCTAGAAACATACTGCCTATCTACCATGTCACCACTTACATTCTTTAAAATCCCCTTTATCAAAGATAGGGTATCAATTTCCAAGGGTTTGCTTTTTGACATTTCATCATTTACCTTGTCAACCAAACTGCTATGATTTATTAAGAAAACAAACAGACAAACAAAAAGGCAATCTCAGAAAGACTGTTACTTGCCCAGCTTCATGAAATGAGTAAGTTCAGTTCAGTTGCTCAGTCGTGTCCAACTCTTTGCGACCCCATGAATTGCAGCACACCAGGCCTCCCTGTCCATCACCAACCCCCGGAGTTCACTGAGACTCACGTCCATCGAGTCAGTGATGCCATCCAGCCATCTCATCCTCTGTCTTCCCCTTCTCCTCCTACCCCCAATCCCTCCCAGCATCAGAGTCTTTTCCAATGAGTCAACTCTTCGCATGAGGTGGCCAAAGTACTGGAGTTTCAGCTTTAGCATCATTCCTTCCAAAGAAATCTCAGGGCTGATCTCCTTCAGAATGGACTGGTTGGATCTCCTCGCAGTCCAAGAGACTCTCAAGAGTTTTCTCCAACACCACAGTTCAAAAGCATCAATTCTTCAGTGCTCAGCTTTCTTCACAGTCAGGAAAGGCAAATTAAGCACTTTCTAGAATACAACCTACTATAAGTTTTATGCTTTATATTACTTTGTAGTAAACTCAAATACCACGGAAAACAAGTCAGAGTGAACCCAGAGAAATCAGACAGAAGTATGCTTGATACTTCCCACAACTTATCCCAGTTTAAAAGTATAATACTCACTAATGGCCAAAGGAAAACTGAACTCCGGTTTTCTTTCATGCATAGCTTTTATGAACTCAAAGATTTATAAGAATATACACCCAAATTAGGTAACCTCAAAATGAGATTTAACCTATACTATTAATAGCATGATTTTCCTTATTCAAAAATCCAACAAGTATATTTATGGTAAGAGATCGGCACAGAAATTATAAGGACTCGATTTTTAAGAAATGGATCAAAACCCAAGGTCATTATGTATAAAACAAGAGGGTAGGAAATGGGTAGCAATAGAAATTTTACCTGACTCATGGTAAAATGTAATTTACATAAGTCTATAATGACAAAATCAGAATAGTGAGAACAAAAGAACTTTGCAGCAGTGAAAGAAATGGAGTGAAAAGCAAAGTGGCTATGCTGCTACTGCTGCTGCGAAGTCACTTCAGTCGTGTCCGACTCTGTGCGACCCCACAGACGGCAGCCCACCAGGCTCCCCCGTCCCTGGGATTCTCCAGGCAAGAACATTGGAGTGGGTTGCCATTTCCTTCTCCAATGCATGCAAGTGAAAAGTCAAAGTGAAGTCGCTCAGTCATGTCCAACTCTTCGCGACCCCATGGTCTGTAGCCTACCAGGCTCCTCCATCCATGGGATTTCCTAGGCAAGAGTACTGGAGTGGTGTGCCATTGCCTTCTCCAAAAACTCGTCAAAGTTTGATATAAACATTATGGTTAAGCCTTATGATTAAATATTATGATTTAAACTTTTTCAAAAGTTGCTAAAACAAGTCCAAAAGTACTTTAAGATGAGAGAAAAGACTCAGGTGGTCTATGAAAGAAATATAAGAAACCAACAAAAAGACATGTAAGATCCCAGATAGGTTAAAGAGGCCACTGAAAATATATAAGGTAACCAAGCTACTGAGATCAGGAGTGCAATGGTGGTGATGGTCTTGGCAATGAGCAGAGTTATTCTTTGCTGGAAAACAATTATAAAATGAGTCTATTTTAAGAGCAAAAGAACGGAATATGCTGTGTCCATTCTTTGAAGTAGATATGAAAGTCTTATAATTACCATTTGAGAACATTGCTTCTTGTTCTGTATTAATGTGTTCTTTGTTATCAAAAGAGTATCAGTCAATAATTACCAAATTCACCTTACTAAAAAAATTAAAGAATCAACTCTAAACTTACACAATCAAGTAACAGAAGTTGAGAATCAACTCTAAACTTACACAACCAAGTATCAAAAGTTGAGAGTCACATACATCCTCAAGTGTTCAATTCTCACGTGAGGTCTACCTGTATGATTTCACTGAGTACCAGCAGTGTACCATTTTTTACCTAATGTCTTTCTTTAAAATGGCTATTTGTTGAAATGCTAGCACAAATCATTAAGATGCTTATAACAAGTACTTCTCAAGTGACACAGACCTAAATGCCTGTCAAGTTCTGACATCATCTATTTATATCTTCTTAGTCTTTGAAAGTCATTTTATGAAGAGTGTGTGTCACTTCCCGGAAATACTTTGGTTGGCCCAAAAGTTTGTTTGGGTTTTCCATAAAATGTTATGAAAAGCCTGAACAAACTTTGGGGCCAACCCTAGGGGCTTCCCAGGTGGCGCTAGTGGTAAAGTACTATTTTACCAGCCAATGAAGGAGACGTAAAATACGCAGGTTCAATCCCTGAATCGGGAAGATCCCTTGGAGGAAGGCACGGCAACCCATTCTAGTATTCTTGCCTGGAAAATCCCTTGAACAGAGGAGCCTGGCAGGCTATAGTCCATAGGGTCACAAAGAGTTGGACATGGCAGTAGTGACTTTGTAAGCACACACAGTCTGTGAAGATGCTTGCGTTTGTGTCATTTGTGAAAAGCTTTTTCTGACTACCCCTTTTTAGCCCATGAAATCAGGGATGTAATGTGCAATAGTTATAATTTTCTGATATCTACATCCCCAATCTCTTACAGAGTTTCAATCAGGGAGATTCAACTAGGCAGTCAGTGATGGACAGGGAAGCCTGGCGTGCTGCAGTCCGTGGGGTCACAAAGAGTCAGACACAACTGGGCGACGGAACTGAACTGAATCTCTTCCCAAAAAGTTGCCTAATGTAATAGCTAAAAATGATGAGAGCCTATACCCTGAAAATGACAAAAGATTATTATTATCAAATGTGCAAGAGAAATTTTATTGAGTTTCAAATATAACAACCCATTTTACTCACCGTTTCGTAAGTAATAAGTGGCAGAGCTGGGATTCAAACCCAAGAACCTGCCATCAGGGACCAAGTCATTAGAGACTGTAGTATATAGACTTCTTGTCACAATCCATTGTAGAATTAATAAGATCAACTATAATATCTGAAAAGTTTTAAACAGTAACTTTAGAAGATAATGAAGACAGTTCTGTCTTCATTAATACTCAGCTTACTGAGTATTAAGCCCAGTATTGATGACTACTAAACACCTAGTTTGTGTTGTTCTAAAAAAGTTCTATTTCTGTAAACACTGCAATTAACAAGAATCTGTAGAGCAATGTCAGAGGCTTTTTCATCATGCATATGAATCAATTTGCTATGTTAGGAAAAAAGTAGACAATTCTGTGCTTTTGTAAACAAATGTACTTCAAATGCAAATATCTTGTGTTATCAGTCATTAACTTGCCACATACTTTCCCTACAGAATCAAAAGCTCCTTTTCTATTGCAATAAGCACTGTAAGCTTCATCACACGATATGTTCAAAATTATGCTTTTCAAATAAGGATGAAAATAAAGTTTATAGAAGCACATGGTAAAACAAGAGAAAGGTAAGGCAAGACATAAATATAGCAATGTGATACTGTCTACTGACATATGGAAGGACTACCTTTGGTTCTGAAAGTTTTATCTTTCCTACTTTACCCTTTTTCTATTAAATATGCCCCCTATTGTGGGGAGGGGAGATAACAATTCTGTCCCACAATTTCATCTAGTGAAAGACTGGTATTAAACACTTTGGTATTTCCAATACAAAAGTGAAGAGATGGCTTTACTTTGGCCAGATGCTAACTTGTTTCAGAAAAAGTTGTCCATTCTTCTCAATTAAAGCAATAATTTAGTAAATAACTTCAAAAATACAGGTTATCTGTCTAAATTACCAGAAAAAAAATTCCAACATCAAAATGAACTTGTACCTTTCATAAAGCAATTATCTACTTTTATCAGGAAACTTAAATTTGGATAATGTGTACTGAAAAAAGAAATTTCACTAATTTTCTTTCCTTCGGGAAATAAGTGGTTTGGGAAAAAAGAAAGAAAGCAAAATTACCACAAATAAAATGACAATTCATTTGCAACTGAGTACAGTCATTTCACATATATTTTTCCACTGGAGATAATGATGTGGTAAAGAAATGGATACCAGATGCTTTTTAGTCTGTTTTCTACCAATGATAATAAATGATGAAATGTGATTTCACTGACTTATAAGCTAACAGCTGGATCCTTAGGGAGTGTGGTATAAGTGTAAGGTATTTCTGATATGTTCAGCTAGCATCACTTCCACAAAACACGAAGGCATGCTAAGGAGATCCTTAGGCATGTGTTACTGCTACTACCATGTGATAAGATTTGTATCATCTTTCTACATCAAAAAAAAAGGTCAGAAACTACTTTAATGAGAATGATGAACAGGAATGGCTATTTTTTTTTTAAATCCTCTTTTTTTTTTTAATTTTATTTTATTTTTATTTATTATTATTTTTTTTAAACTTTACATAACTGTATTAGTTTTGCCAAATATCAAAATGAATCCACCACAGGTATACATGTGTTCCCCATCCTGAACCCTCCTCCCTCCTCCCTCCCCATTCCATCCCTCTGGGTCATCCCAGTGCACCAGCCCCAAGCATCCAGTATCGTGCATTGAACCTGGACTGGCAACTCATTTCATAAATGATATTTTACATGTTTCAATGCCATTCTCCCAAATCTTCCCACCCTCTCCCTCTCCCACAGAGTCCATAAGACTGTTCTATACATCAGTGTCTCTTTTGCTGTCTCGTACACAGGGTTATTGTTACCATCTTTCTAAATTCCATATATATGCGTTAGTATACTGTATTGGTGTTTTTCTTTCTGGCTTACTTCACTCTGTATAATAGGCTCCAGTTTCATCCACCTCATTAGAACTGATTCAAATGTATTCTTTTTAATGGCCAAATAATACTCCATTGTGTATATGTTCCACAGCTTTCTTATCCATTCATCTGCTGATGGACATCTAGGTTGCTTCCATGTCCTGGCTATTATAAACAGTGCTGCGATGAACATTGGGGTACACGTGTCTCTTTCCCTTCTGGTTTCCTCAGTGTGTATGCCCAGCAGTGGGATTGCTGGATCATAAGGCAGGTCTATTTCCAGTTTTTTAAGGAATCTCCACACTGTTCTCCATAGTGGCTGTACTAGTTTGCATTCCCACCAACAGTGTAAGAGGGTTCCCTTTTCTCCACACCCTCTCCAGCATTTACTACTTGTAGACTTTTGGATCTCAGCCATTCTGACTGGTGTGAAATGGTACCTCATAGTGGTTTTGATTTGCATTTCTCTGATAATGAGTGGTGTTGAGCATCTTTTCATGTGTTTGTTAGCCATCTGTATGTCTTCTTTGGAGAAATGTCTATTTAGTTCTTTGGCCCATTTTTTGATTGGGTCATTTATTTTTCTGGAGTTGAGCTGTAGGAGTTGCTTGTATATTCTCGAGATTAGTTGTTTGTCAGTTGCTTCATTTGCTATTATCTTCTCCCATTCTGAAGGCTGTCTTTTCACCTTGCTAATAGTTTCCTTTGATGTGCAGAAGCTTTTAAGGTTAATTAGGTCCCATTTGTTTATTTTTGCTTTGATTTCCAATATTCTGGGAGGTGGGTCATAGAGGATCCTGCTGTGATGTATGTCAGAGAGTGTTTTGCCTATGTTCTCCTCTAGGAGTTTTATAGTTTCTGGTCTTACGTTTAGATCTTTAATCCATTTTGAGTTTATTTTTGTGTATGGTGTTAGAAAGTGTTCTAGTTTCATTCTTTTACAAGTGGTTGACCAGAGTTCCCAGCACCACTTGTTAAAGAGATTGTCTTTAATCCATTGTATATTCTTGCCTCCTTTGTCAAAGATAAGGTGTCCATATGTGCGTGGATTTATCTCTGGGCTTTCTATTTTGTTCCATTGATCTATATTTCTGTCTTTGTGCCAGTACCATACTGTCTTGATAACTGTGGCTTTGCAGTAGAGCCTGAAGTCAGGTAGGTTGATTCCTCCAGTTCCATTCTTCTTTCTCAAGATCGCTTTGGCTATTCGAGGTTTTTTGTTTTTCCATACAAATTGTGAAATTATTTGTTCTAGCTCTGTGAAGAATGCTGTTGGTAGCTTGATAGGGATTGTATTGAATCTATAGATTGCTTTGGGTAGTATACTCATTTTCACTATATTGATTCTTCCAATCCATGAACATGGTATATTTCTCCATCTGTTAGTGTCCTCTTTGAGTTCTTTCACCAGTGTTTTATAGTTTTCTATATATAGGTCTTTAGATTCTTTAGGTAGATATATTCCTAAGTATTTTATTCTTTCCGTTGCAATGGTGAATGGAATTGTTTCCTTAATTTCTCTTTCTGTTTTCTCATTATTAGTGTATAGGAATGCAAGGGATTTCTGTGTGTTGATTTTATATCCTGCAACTTTACTATAGTCATTGATTAGTTCTAGTAATTTTCTGGTGGAGTCTTTAGGGTTTTCTTATGTAGAGGATCATGTCATCTGCAAACAGTGAGAGCTTTACTTCTTCTTTTCCAATTTGGATTCCTTTTATTTCTTTTTCTGTTCTGATTGCTGTGGCCAAAACTTCCAAAACTATGTTGAATAGTAATGGTGAAAGTGGGCACCCTTGTCTTGTTCCTGACTTTAGAGGAAATGCTTTCAATTTTTCACCATTGAGGATAATGTTTGCTGTGGGTTTGTCATATATAGCTTTGATTATGTTGAGGTATGTTCCTTCTATTCCTGCTTTCTGGAGAGTTTTTATCATAAATGGATGTTGAATTTTGTCAAAGGCTTTCTCTGCATCTATTGAGATAATCATATGGCTTTTATTTTTCAATTTGTTAATGTGGTGTATTACATTGATTGATTTGCAGATATTGAAGAATCCTTGCATCCCTGGGATAAAGCCCACTTGGTCATGGTGTATGATCTTTTTAATGTGTTGTTGGATTCTGATTGCTAGAATTTTGTTAAGGATTTTTGCATCTATGTTCATCAGTGATATTGGCCTGTAGTTTTCTTTTTTTGTGGGATCTTTGTCAGGTTTTGGTATTAGGGTGATGGTGGCCTCATAGAATGAGTTTGGAAGTTTACCATCCTCTGCAATTTTCTGGAAGAGTTTGAGCAGGATAGGTGTTAGCTCTTCTCTAAATTTTTGGTAGAATTCAGCTGTGAAACCGTCTGGACCTGGGCTTTTGTTTGCCGGAAGATTTTTTATTACAGTTTCAATTTCCGTGCTTGTGATGGGTCTGTTAAGATTTTCTATTTCTTCCTGGTCGAGTTTTGGAAAGTTGTACTTTTCTAAGAATTTGTCCATTTCTTCCTCGTTGTCCATTTTATTGGCATATAATTGTTGATAGTAGTCTCTTATGATCCTTTGTATTTCTGTGTTGTCTGTTGTGATCTCTCCATTTTCATTTCTAATTTTATTGATTTGATTTTTCTCCCTTTGTTTCTTGATGAGTCTGGCTAATGGTTTGTCAATTTTATTTATCCTTTCAAAGAACCAGCTTTTGGTTTTGTTGATTTTTGCTATGGTCTCTTTTGTTTCTTTTGCATTTATTTCTGCTCTAATTTTTAAGATTTCTTTCCTTCTACTAACCCTGGGGTTCTTCATTTCTTCCTTTTCTAGTTGCTTTAGGTGTAGAGTTAGGTTATTTATTTGACTTTTTTCTTGTTTCTTGAGGTGTGCCTGTATTGCTATGAACTTTCCCCTTAGGACTGCTTTGACCGTGTCCCACAGGTTTTGGGTTGTTGTGTTAAAAAATCCTCTTTTGACTATGAGGACTTCCCTGCAGTTCAGAAGGTAAAGAATCTGCCTGCAATGTAGGAGACCCGGGGTTGATCCCTCAGTCAGGAAGATCCTCTGGAGAAGGGAATGGCAACCCACTCCAGTGTTCTTGCCTGGAGAATCCCATGGACAGAGGATGCTGGCAGGCTACAGTCCATGGGGTCGCAGAGTTGGACATGACCAGCAACTACTACTAACACTATTTTTGACTATGAATGAATAAAAGGTAAAGACAGTAACTCTTTCAACCATGTAAACCCTGTGCATGCATGTGTACGTGCTGAGTTGCTCAGTCGTGTCCAGCTCTTTGGGACCCCATGAACTGTTGCCTACCAGGCTCTTTTGTCCATGGAATTCTCCAGGCAAGAATACCAGAGTGGGTAGCCATTCCCACCTCCAAGGGATCTTCCTGACCCAGGAATAGAACCCAGGTCTCCTGCATTGCAAGCAGACTCTTTACCGTCTGAGCCCCATGTAAACGTTAATACATTCCTAATACTAAAATAATTATCTCCCTTTGATTCTATAGTTATGATACATCTTCAGTGTGTTTTCATAAGAGTATTGTTTTGAGAACAAAACTCCCATCAAGAATTACTGGGGCAAAAAGACTGCATTGAACCTGTGCTTGTGCTTAGTTGTTCAGTCATGTCCAACTCTTTGCAGCCCCATGGACTGTAGCCTGCCAGGTTCCTTTGTCCATGGGGATTCTCCAGGCAAGAATACTGGAGTGGGTTGCCATGCCCCTCCCCAGGGGATCTTCCCAACCCAGGGGTTGAACCCAGGTCTCAAGCACTGCAGGTGGATTCTTTACTGTCTGAGCCACCAGGGAAGCCCCTGTACTGACCTCAAAACTTCATCAAACAAGAGCATTAGGCCTATAATTTACCTAATGTGATAAAAAGATGTAAGCAGGAAGAGCTGGTATAGGGAGGGATCAAGTCAACTGAGGAGTCTGGTTAACTGATTTTTTCTGGAATAGATTTATAACAAACACCCTAAGGTAAAATATTCAAAATGAAGCTTTCTATTATTTGTAGTTCTATCCAAAATTTTAATATTAAAAATAAGAATAAAGAAATGATTATATACAAGGTTATATAATACAAGTAAGTGGTTGATAAACCACACTGAAAAAACACTAATGCTATTTTAAATGTAAATAATATACAATTTTAAATGAAAAATAAAACCTTTATGAGGAAATGCCCTTTTTAAAAGTCTCAAAGAAAGTTTGAAGTTAAAATAGTATTTAAAATGTAGCTATTACTAAAATTAAAATGGCAAAGCAAAAATCTCAAAACTCCACAAGTTCTCCAAATGATATACTCTGTAACTGGGCAAATTACTAAACTCCCCTCAAATTCAGTTTACATTTACTTCACAGTTTTGAAGGTAATAAATAAAAATGGGTTATGTGAGAAATAGTCAATATAAAAGTAATAACCTGCTTTCTGGCACTGAAAGTAATAAAAATTTTTCCTACGGTTTAATAAGCAGTTATGGCAACAATAACCATTATCCATAGGTTTAAAGACCATTGACATTCAGTACGTATCGGGGTGAACTACAAAATGTGAGACATTTATTGCTCACCAAGTATCCATGTGCTGTCCACATGTCCCAGACCCTTACCAATAGAGCAGGGCCATGAGACTGGTTCTGGTTAATGGGATATGAGTAGAAATGACTTGTTTGTCATTTCATGACTGAAACATTTAAGAGCCAATGGAACAATGGAAAACTAGACATTTTTATAAAAATACACTTCTACATAAGTAAAAAAAAAAAAAAACCTCATGCTATAAACCCAACTTGTTTCACATCTTTCTCTTTACCTATACACTTATTTTTGCATGCTGAACCACTTGATTTAGTTTCATTATGACATTCACCCTAGAAAAAGAACATTCTCCTACACAATAATAAAGTGTCACACTTAAATTTAATGTTGATAGAATTATCTACTATACAGTCCATATTCAAATTTCCTTAATTACTTCAATAAAGTCCTCTAAAGGGACAATCCAGGATCAATCAATTAATCAACAATGACATTGTATCTGGTCACTGTATCTTTTAGTCTTCTTCAACCCAGAACCCTTTTCCAAACTAGGTTTCTAATTTTTTTTTTTTTTTTGCCAGGGGGACAGGAGCAGCGAGGGAGGAATGTGTGTGGAGCCTGTGGCTTGACGGATCTTAGTTCCCCAAGGAGGTATCAAACCCTGAGACCTGGCAGTGAGTCCTAACTACTGGACTGCGAGGGAATTCCTGTTTTTAATCTTTCAAACCACTGATATTTTGAGGAGCTAATGTCAATTGTTTTATAGAGTCTTCTTTAAGTTAAACTGTTTTGCTTTTTTCCCTTCATGATTAGAGTCAGGTTAAAAGAGGCTGGTTTTTATACATACGTGCTATGCTGTGCTTAGTTGCTCAGTCGTGTCCGACTCTTTGCGACAACATGGATTGCAACCCCCCTCTTTCCATGGGGATTCTCCAGGCAAGAATACAGGAGTGGGTTGCCATGCCCCTCTCCAGCTTTTTTAATATATATATATAAAATAAACATAACAAATCTTGGCTAGTGCAGTCATCACAGAAAGCACGGAAGATATGGGGTTTTAAACTCTAGAATACATACTCTCCAGGCAAACATTAACCACTCCCACTTCAAAACTGCATGCTCAATCCTGACCTCTCCCTAAGCCTGAGGGTTACATAACCAACTCACTGTTGGGTATCTTTAACTGGCTGTCCTACAGAAGAGTTCAAGTTTAGTAAGTTCAAAACTCATCTCAGCCACAAAACTTAATGCTACGCTCTTCATCTGATATTCCTTCTCTAACTCAAATTCACCTAATCTCTAAAGCCTAGTCAAGACATTTCCCTCTGCCTTTACCCACAATAACTAAGACACCAAGATTTACTTTGTATTGCTTAAATCCATTCACTACTATCAAACTGTTTTTATTCCAGAATTTTAGGATTTTTCTTTCCTAGATCTCTTGCAACACAGCTTCAGTCTTACCATCTTCCTCATTGTTACAGCTTAATGCATTCAAAACTAAAATTTAATCAAATGACTCACCTCTTAAATCCTTAAGGAATGTAACAGAATTCAAATTCAACATCACCAACAAGGATTTACAAAGTTGCTTACCTACATTTCTAGACACTTTTTGACTTGCACTGATACTTCTTTCAGTTACACTGCTATTCTTCACTTTAGTCACTGGATATCAGTTTGGTAATTTTTGCCATAAGCCTTCTCTGGGGCAAAAGACATTTCATGGAGATAGAGGAACAATGACCTTTGAAGATTATTAACTTTATTCTATGTAAATTTCACAAATACTTTGATCAGGAAATATTTGCTTAGCTCCCATAGTATGTGAAAGACATCCTATTAAGAACTGTGAGAGGGACCTCCCTGGACCCCTCTGTTTCCAATGCAGGGGGGCCAGGTTTGATCCCTAGTCAGGGAACTAGATCCCACATACTGCAACCAAGACTCAGCTCAGCCAAATAAAGAACAAGAAGAAGAAAGAACTATGAGAGATACAAGAAAAGTTAGACATATATCCTGTTCAAGGCAGAGTTTCCAGTACAGAATGCAGATTTTTTTTTTTTTAAAGGCACATATACAATTACAGGTAGGCAGAAAAGGACCACAGTTCTAAGTATGATTAAAGTAAGTGTAGAGGAGGGAAAAATTATTTCTGAGTGGTAAATTATTTCTGAGTGGAAGGAAATCAGGAAAGGTTTCCTAGAAGAGGTGGCAGTTGGCAGCCTTGAAGAATATGAAAGGTAGACATGGATGTGAAGGAAATACTCTTAGTTATTGCCAACTCATTGTCTCCAAGGCAACTATTCTAAATCAGCTTTTGCCCCTACATACATGAGGAATATGATATATTATTTTAGTAATAATGGCTCATTAAAACTGATCCTCAAAGGGAGAATGGTATAAGCAGGATGCCATCTCAGAATCTGGTGTCATTTGGGGAAAAGCTCTTAAGGTGCTTTTGCCCTCTAAATGAGTATCTCCTCTCAAGAGGTGCTGTGTGCCAAGTCACTTCAGTAGTGTCTGACTCTTTGCAACCCCATGGACATGAGCCCACCAGGCTCCTCTGTCCATGGGATTCTCCAGGCAAGAATACTGGAATGGGCTGCCATGTCCTCCTCCAAGGGATTCTTCCTGACCTAGGGATGAACCCACATCTCTTATTTCTTTCTGTATTGGCAGGCAGGTTCTTTACCACTAGCGCCACCTGGGAAGCCCCTCAAGAGAACACCTGACCAATTTCTAAGCAAGTTTCTCCAGATTCCTATAGTCTTCATACAGGTCACAAATCAAGACACAGATTCACAATAACAAAATCTTTTTTTCCTCTTAGTTTAGCTAAGAATTTCTCAAAGGGAAGATGAATGGCATCAAAAGAATAAAGCAATACAAGAATTTATAGATATTAAAAGAGCAGACATGCTTATTCACTATAGCATTTCTATCCTAAAACACAATTCACCATGTAAGTTTTTCCCACAAATAAAACTATTTTAAATATTGGATATAGTAACATCCTTTCCTCCTGGAAGAGCTGAGTTAGTGTGTAAGCTTATATAATAATTATTTAGAGATAGACAACTGATACTGAAAAACAGAAGTAACAGCTTCTATATCTCCCTTTTCTTTTACCTTTTCTCCCCAATATTAAAATAGGTGAGATAAAAGTTTATTTCTTTATAGAGCAAAGAGGTACAAATTGCAAAAGCAACATTTTTATTGGAGTATACACTGCAGAGCTGAAAATACACAACACAAAACTGCTTCTGCAAGCACATTTAAGATAACAGTACTAATCCTGACTATCATATGCTCACAAGTCATTGTTAGCAGGAAAATGGAAGGGGCGAAAGCTAAAAGGAAAAAGTTTCATAGGCTATTATAAGAGTCAAAACATAAAGTAATGAGAATATAAACTAAGGTAAAGGCAATGAAAACAAAAGTACATATGAGAACAACGTTTTGCAGGTTGAAGTGAAGAAAAGATACAAGCAAAGAGAGAAATAGTCAAAAAATACTTTTGAGCCCAGGGTGCCCATGAAGAAAGTGCCACTTACTGATCCTAGATCTTTTTCAAGTCTTCTGGCATAGAGATTCAAGAGGCAGGCTTTTCTAGTAAATGTAACTGGGTTGTCCAAAGAAGGAAAGGATGAAATGAAGGTAAATGATGGAGACACCAACTGTGTGCTAGAACAAGGCAAGTATTATATTCCTTCTCAACCTTTGAAAGTCTTGGTTCTACTTTTTAAGTTGTAAATTTAAACAATATTAAAATCACCTTTTAGACCTCACCATTTACTAACATGTATGCACACACAAAACTGCAAAACTAGGACTGCAATAATCATACTGTTCCAACTTGCTTATTTCCTTTAATGGTATATTGTTGCTGCTAAGTCGCTTCAGTCATGTCTGACTCTGTTTGACCCCAAAGACAGCAGCCCACCAGGTTCCTCTGTCCCTGGGATTCTCCAGGCAAGAATACTCGAGTGGGCTGCCATTTTCTTCTCCAATGCATGCATGCACATTTGCTTCAGTCGTGTCCGACTCTGTGCAACCCTATGGACAGCAGCCCACCAGGCTCCTCTGTCCATGGGATTCTCTAGGCAAGAATACTGGAGTGGGCTGCCATTTCCTTCTCCATAATGGTATATTACTTATTAGTAATTTATCTAGTATATTACTTGTTAGTAATTTATCTAGTATACAGAGTCCTACTTCCTTAAAAAAAAAAAAAAGATGCATAGTGTATACCATCAACTATTTAACTGCTATTTATATTCATTTAGTTAGTTGGGTTTTTTTTGTTGGTGATGAGTTGATTTTCCAACTTTAATGTATTTATATTTCACTAAAGAACGCTCAAACTACCGCACAATTGCACTCATCTCACATGCTAGTAAAGTAATGCTCAAAATTCTCCAAGCCAGGCTTCAGCAATATGTGAACCGTGAACTTCCTGATGTTCAAGCTGGTTTTAGAAAAGGCAGAGGAACCAGAGACCAAATTGCCAACATCCGCTGGATCATGGAAAAAGCAAGAGAGTTGCAGAAAAACATCTATTTCTGCTTTATTGACTATGCCAAAGCCTTTGACTGTGTGGATCACAATAAACTGTGGGAAATTCTGAAAGAGATGAGAATAGCAGACCACCTGACCTGCCTCTTGAGAAATTTGTATGCAGGTCAGGAAGCAACAGTTAGAACTGGACATGGAACAACAGACTGGTTCCAAATAGGAAAAGGAGTACATCAAGGCTATATATTGTCACCCTGTTTATTTAACTTATATGCAGAGTACATCATGAGAAACGCTGGACTGGAAGAAACACAAGCTGGAATCAAGATTGCCGGGAGAATTATCAATAACCTCAGATATGCAGATGACACCACCCTTATGGCAGAAAGTGAAGAGGAACTCAAAACCCTCTTGATGAAAGTGAAAGTGGAGAGTGAAAAAGTTGGTTCAAAGCTCAACATTCAGAAAACAAAGATCATGGCATCCAGTCCCATCACTTCATGGGAAATAGATGGAGAAACAGTGCAAACAGTGTCAGACTTTATTTTTTGGGGCTCCAGAATCACTGCAGATGGTGACTGCAGCCATGAAATTAAAAGACGCTTACTCCTTGAAAGGAAAAGTTATGACCAACCTAGATAGCATATTCAAAAGCAGAGACATTACTTTGCCAACAAAGGTTCATCTAGTCAAGGCTATGGTTTTTCCAGTGGTCATGTATGGATGTGAGAGTTGGACTGTGAAGAAGGCTGAGCACCGAAGAATTGATGCTTTTGAAGTGTGGTGTTGGAGAAGACTCTTGAGAGTCCCTTGGACTGCAAGGAGATCCAACCAGTCCATTCTGAAGGACATCAGCCCTGGGATTTCTTTGGAAGGACTGATGCTAAAGCTGAAACTCCAGTACTTTGGCCACCTCATGAGAAGAGTTGACTCATTGGAAAAGACTCTGATGCTGGGAGGGATTGGGGGCAGGAGGAGAAGGGGAAGACAGAGGATGAGATGGCTGGATGGCATCACTGACTCGATGGACGTGAGTCTCGGTGAACTCTGGGAGTTGGTGATGGACAGGGAGGCCTGGTGTGCTGCGATTCATGGGGTCGCAGAGTCGGACACGACTGAGTGACTGATCTGATCTGATCTGATTACCAATACTGCAAAAGGACATTTTAAAATATTAATTTTTATGTCCTCCAAGATTTATATAGGCCAGATTTCCTGAAGTGGGATTAGTGAATAAGGGGCATTTAAAATTTAGACTGACACAGTAGTGCAAAATTATCCTCCCAAAAGGCTGTAACAAGTCCTCTCCTGCATTTCTAAACCATCAATTGTTGGAATGAAAAAAGAAGACCCAAATCCCTCCCATTTGTTTCCCTAATACACCGAACCCTAATCCTTTTCATTTATGTCCAATGTGAAGTTTCTATCTAAACTCTACAACATTAACTTAATCTATTTTTAAAAGAGCTAACTGGCATTCTTCCAGAGACTGGACTGATAAATTCTTAACAGAAGGTGGTACTCACTCGTCAACCAACAGAAAACTGTGAGGGCATTTTTGGTATTAATAACACTTGAGGGTTGCATTTGGCAGTAGTGAGTGGGACACTGAACCACAGAGCAGTCAAGCACAATGACTGTCTTACCCAAAATGCCAACAGAACTCTCATAACCTGTGGTTGGGAAATACACAATTGAGGTATGCTGCTCAATTTTAGGTGTAAGAGGTCTGGAAAGACAAAGAGGTTCAAGTGGGGACATAATAACAATTTGAGTTTTGTGAACTATCTGCAATATTGTTAAGTTTCTTTTCCTTGACCTAGTTCCTTAAGTAAGACTTTCAGTTCAGTTCAGTGGCTCAGCCATGTCCGACTCTTTGCGACCTCATGAATCGCAGCACACCAGGCCTCCCTGTCCATCACCAACTCCCGGAGTTCACCCAGACTCACGTCCATCGAGTCAGTGATGCCATCCAGCCATCTCATCCTCTGTCGTCCCCTTCTCCTCCTGCCCCCAATCCCTCCCAGCATCAGAGTCTTTTCCAATGAGTCAACTCTTAGCATGAGGTGGGTTTCTAAAGAAATTTCATCTGACTGATGTCTTCTGAAATTCTCTGCTTCAATTTTTGACTACTGTGGCTTACGGGTATAGATTATTTCTCTTCTTGTTCTGCAAGATTTAATGTATATGTTTGTCAGTGGATGCACTATTTTAGATGCAATCTTGGACACTGGAAAGAAGACACTGAAACCAGAACTTAAGAGATTTTTCAAAAGATGCCCAAAGTTCTTCAGCCATTTGTGAATTAATACCTTTAATACTTTTACTTCTTAAAATCATGATTTCTTTGTGGCCCTAACTCTGTTCCCTACACAGTACCTGGACAGTAACTGTACTACATACAAACTCAGCTCGATAAACTTTCAATAAGAGGATGGCTCTTTAATACTAGAAAATTTACAAACAAATCTTAATGAAAACTGGTTTATTATTTAGGAAACTTCTATAGGACATAGACTAAAGAGGGCCCAAAACATAAAAACAAACAAAACCTAAGCATCCATAATATATAATATGTGGTTGTTCACCCCATAGTCAGAGGGCTATCATATGTAAAATTAATTTAGACATACTTGGTTTTGTTAAGCTGTAGGGACATTTTGCAAGATTAATTTTTTGGCAGTCATATCTTTACACTCAAATCAGGACTTTTTTTTTTTAATTGTCTTTCAGCATGTAAATATTTTGTACAGTGGCAGCTGGAGTGTGCACAGAATTTTGGGGTTTTAGTGCCATTATATTAAATATTATCTTTCTTTGCATTAACCAAACTGCCTTTCAAAAGGCTGCATAATGCCACCAGAAATGAATGAATATATTGGTTTTTCTGTACCTTGTCAGCATTGGAAATTGGCTCTAAAGCACTTCTTTTGGGAGAAGGTAGGTTGTCTAACTCAATGAAACTAAACCATGCCCGTGGGGCAACCCAAGATGGGCGGGTCATGGTGGAGAGATCTGACAGAATGTGGCTCACTGGGGAAGGGAATGGCAAACCACTTCAGTATTCTTGCCTTAAGAATCCCATGAACAGTATGAAAAGGCAAAATGATAGGATACTGAAAGAGGAACTCCTCAGGTCAGTAGGGGCCCAATATGCTACTGGAGATCAGTGGAGAAATAACTCCAGAAAGAATGAAGGGATGGAGTCAAAGCAAAAAGAATACTCAGCTGTGGATGTGACTGGTGACAGAAGCAAGGTCCAATGCTGTAAAGAGCAATATTGCATAGGAACCTGGAATGTCAGGTCCATGAATCAAGGCAAATTGGAAGTGGTCAAACAAGAGATGGCAAGAGTGAATGTCGACATTCTAGGAATCAGCGAACTAAAATGGACTGGAATGGGTGAATTTAACTCAGATGACCATTATATCTACTACTGCGGGCAGGAATCCCTCAGAAGAAATGGAGTGGCCATCATGGTCAACAAAAGAGTCCGAAATGCAGTACTTGGATGCAATCTCAAAAACAACAGAATGATCTCTGTTCGTCTCCAAGGCAAACCATTCAATATCACAGTAATCCAAGTCTATGCCCCAACCAGTAACGCTGAAGAAGCTGAAGCTGAACGGTTGTATGAAGACCTACAAGACCTTTTAGAACTAACACCCAAAAAAGATGTCCTTTTCATTATAGGGGACTGGAATGCAAAAGTAGGAAGTCAAGAAACACCTGGAGTAACAGGCAAATTTGGCCTTGGAATACGGAATGAAGCAGGGAAAAGACTAATAGAGTTTTGCCAAGAAAATGCACTGGTCATAGCAAACACCCTCTTCCAACAACACAAGTGAAGACTCTATACATGGACATGACCAGATGGTCAACTCCGAAATCAGAATGATTATATTCTTTGCAGCCAAAGATGGAGAAGCTCTTTACAGTCAACAAAAACAAGACCAGGAGCTGACTGTGACTCAGATCATGAACTCCTTATTAGCAAATTCAGGCTGAAATTGAAGCAAGTAGGGAAAACGACTAGCCCATTCAGGTATGACCTCAATCAAATCCCTTATGATTATACAGTGGAAGTGAGAAATAGATTTAAGGGCCTAGATCTGATAGAGTGCCTGATGAACTATGGAATGAGGTTAGAGACATTGTACCGGAGACAGGAATCAAGACCATCCCCATGGAAAAGAAATGCAAAAAAGCAAAATGGCTGTCTGGGGAGGCCTTACAAATAGCTGTGAAAAGAAGAGAAGCAAAAAGCAAAAGAGAAAAGGAAAGATATAAGCATCTGAATGCAGAGTTCCAAAGAATAGCAAGAAGAGATAAGAAAGCCTTTCTCAGAGATCAGTGCAAAGAAATAGAGGAAAACAACAGAATGGGAAAGACTAGAGATCTCTTCAAGAAAATTAGAGATACCAAGGGGACATTTCATGCAAAGATGGGCTCAATAAAGGACAGAAATGGTATGGACCTAACAGAAGCATAAGATATTAAGAGGAGGAGGCAAGAATACACAGAAGAACTATACAAAAAAGATCTTCACCACCCAGATAATCACGATGGTGTAATCACTGACCTAGAGCCAGACATCCTGGAATGTGAAGTCAAGTGGGCCTTAGGAAGCATCACTACAAACAAAGCTAGTGGAGGTGATGGAATTCCAGTGGAGCTATTCCAAATCCTGAAAGATGATGCTGTGCAAGTGCTGCACTCAATATGCCAGCAAATTTGGAAAACTCATCAGTGGCCACATGACTGGAAAAGGTCAGTTTTCATTCCAATCCCAAAGAAAGGCAATGCCAAAGAATGCTCAAACTACCGCACAATTGCACTCATCTCACACGCTAGTCAAGTAATGCTCAAAATTCTCCAAGCCAGGCTTCAGCAATACGTGAACTGTGAACTTCCTGATGTTCAAGCTGGTTTTTGAAAAGGCAGAGGAACCAGAGATCAAATTGCCAACATCCGCTGGATCATGGAAAAAGCAAGAGAGTTGCAGAAAAACATCTATTTCTGCTTTATTGACTATGCCAAAGCCTTTGGCTGTGTGGATCACAATAAACTGTGGAAAATTCTGAAAGGGAAGGGAATACCAGACCAACTGACCTGCCTCTTGAGAAATCTGTATGCAGGTCAGGAAGCAACAGTTAGAACTGGACATGGAACAACAGACTGGTTCCAAATAGGAAAAGGAGTACATCAAGGCTGTATATTATCACCCTGCTTATTTAACTTATATGCAGAGTACATCATGAGAAAAGCTGGACTGGAAGAAGCACAAGCTGGAATCAAGATTGCCGGGAGAAATATCAATAACCTCAGATATGCAGATGACACCACCCTTATGGCAGAAAGTGAAGAGGAACTCAAAACCCTCTTGATGAAAGTGAAAGTGGAGAGTGAAAAAGTTGGCTCAAAGCTCAACATTCAGAAAACAAAGATCATGGCATCTGGTCCCATCACTTCATGGGAAATAGATGGGGAAAGTGTCAACAGTGTCAAACTTTATTTTGGGGGGCTCCAGAATCACTGCAGATGGTGACTGCAGCCATGAAATTAAAATATGCTTACTCCTTGAAAGGAAAGTTATGACCAACTTAGATAGCATATTCAAAAGCAGAGACATTACATTGCCAACAAAGGTCCATCTAGTCAAGGCTATGGTTTTTCCAGTGGTCATGTATGGATGTGAGAGTTGGACTGTGAAGAAAGCTGAGTGCCGAAGAATTGATGCTTTTGAACTGTGGTGTTGGAGAAGACTCGAGAGTCCCTTTTACTGCAAGGAGATCCAACCAGTCCATTCTGAAGGAGATCAGACCTGGGATTTCTTTGGAGGGAATGATGCTGAAGCTGAAACTCCAGTACTCTGGCCACCTCATGCGAAGAGTTGACTCATTGGAAAAGACTCTGATGCTGGGAGGGATTGGGGGCAGGAGGAGAAGGGGACGACAGAGGATGAGATGGCTGGATGGCATTACCGACTCGATGGACGTGAGTCTCAGTGAACTCTGGGAGTTGGTGATGGACAGGGAGGCCTGGCGTGCTGCGATTCATGGGGTCACGAAGAGTAGGACACAACTGAGTGACTGAACTGAACTGACTGAGGTACCTACCTGGCTATGTGTAAAATGTCTTACTAAATTTGTTTCAGATTAAAAAATATTTTTTTCAACTGTTCCCTTATAATCTGTACTTCCATTTATGTGAATTATTCTTTGCTCATCTATTGAGATCTTGATTTCTGTATGAACTGTCAATTATTTAGTCAGGCCTGTTCTTCAGAAGCATTTTTGCAAAGTCTAAGGTTTTTTTCTTTTTATTGTGAAATTAATATTTGCACAGTATAAATATTTGAGACTGCAGATAAAGGAGAAAGTACCTATTAGTCTATCACTCTAATGTAACTACAGTATATATATATTTTTTTTTTTGTCTTTTATGAGCAAAAGCATTTTAGTTTTAGCAATACTCCTCTTACAGTATTTAATTTTCTTTACCTAAGGGGAGAACATGATGAAATGCTTCTTAAAAGTTCTAACTTTAATCTGGTGTCTTAAAGCTACAAAAAAAAAAAAAAAAAAAAAGACTTTAATTTCTGGTAGCTACTTAATTTTATTTTTCTTCTCACTTACATGAATTTTTCATAATGAACATGTATTACACTCTCACAGGGGTGTCGTGAGGTTTAAAAGAGAAAAAACATATGGAACTCACTTAGCAAACTATCTTGCGATTATGAGACCAAGAACAGAATAAAGTACTTTTTGAATAAAGACATCACTAAACAACTAAAGTCTATCAACTAAAGTCTATCTAGGCAATTTAGTATTCTAGAACCTTGCTACTCTAAGTGTGGATTACAGACCAGGTGTACTATACTACCTGGTTGTTTGTTAGAAACTCAAGACTCTCAGACCCTGCTCCAGATTTACTAAATCACAATTTGCATTTTAAAAGATATTCAATGAACATCTCGCAAGAGTGTTTCTTAAACTTGGCTACATACTTAAGTCACGTGGAAAACTCTACAGGTACTTATGCCTTAGGTACCACCCCTGGATATACTGATTTCACTGTTAGGGGAATGGGCTGGGAACAAGGATTTTAAGTCATCCTCCTGGTGATTTTAGTGTCTAGCAAAGTTTGAAACAACCGCTTCAGAATACAGAAAACTGAAATGGCTCACCAAGACAGGTGGAAACCACTTCTTTCCAGAGTCATCTGTGCAAAGAAACACACCACAGCATTTTAGTATTACTCTGAAACTCACTTTCATTTCTTGTGGATCCATTTTTCCACAGCGATATAATGCTTAAAAAGCTATCATTCCCTCAAACAACATAAAGGTTAAAGTTCTAGAAAAATTCAAAATCTAGCACTCAATTCTGTACCTTTTTCTCCAATATTCAGATTTAGAAATCACTAAGTAAGTATTATGTTCACAGCAATATGTGAACCGTGAACTTCCTGATGTTCAAGCTGGTTTTAGAAAAGGCAGAGGAACCAGAGATCAAATTGCCAACATCCACTGGATCATGGAAAAAGCAAGAGAGTTGCAGAAAAACATCTATTTCTGCTTTATTGACTATGCTAAAGCCTTTGACTGTGTGGATCACAATAAACTGTGAAAAATTCTTCAAGAGATGGGAATACCAGACCACCTGACCTGCTTCTTGAGAAATCTGTATGCAGGTCAGGAAGCAACAGTTAGAACTGGACATGGAACAACAGACTGGTTCCAAATAGGAAAAGGATACTCAAGCCTGTATACTGTCATCCTGCTTATTTAACTTATATGCACAGTACACCATGCGAAACGCTGGGCTGGAAGAAACACAAGCTGGAATCAAGATTGCCGGGAGAAATGTCAATAACCTCAGATATGCAGATGACACCACCCTTATGGCAGAAAGTGAAGAGGAACTAAAAAGCCTCTTGATGAAAGTGAAAGTGGAGAGTGAAAAAGTTGGCTTAAAGCTCAACATTCAGAAAACAAAGATCATGGCATCCAGTCCCATCACTTCATGAGAAACAGATGGGGAAACAGTGCAAACAGTGTCAGACTTTATATTTCTGGGCTCCAAAATCACTGCAGATGTTGACTGCAGCCATGATATTAAAAGGTTACTTTTAACCTTTTACTTACTTTTACCGCTTACTCCTTGGAAGGAAAGTTATGACCAACCTAGATAGCATATTCAAAAGCAGAGACATTACTTTGCCAACAAAGGTCCGTCTAGTCAAGGCTATGGTTTTTCCACTGGTCATGTATGGATGTGAGAGTTGGACTGTGAAGAAGGCTGAGCGCCAAAGAATTGATGCTTTTGAACTGTGGTGTTGGAGAAGACTCTTAAGAGTCCCTTGGACTGCAAGGAGATCCAACCAGTCCATTCTGAAGGAGATCAGCCCTGGGATTTCTTTGGAAGGAATGATGTTAAAGTTGAAACTCCAGTACTTTGGCCACCTCATGCGAAGAGTTGACTCACTGGAAAAGACTCTGATGCTGGGAGGGATTGGGGGCAGGAGGAGAAGGGGACGACAGAGGATGAGATGGCTGGATGGCATCACTGACTCGATGGACGTGAGCCTAGGTGAACTCCGGGAGTTGGTGATGGACAGGGAGGCCTGGCGTGCTGCCATTCATGGGGTCGCAAAGAGTCGGACACGACTGAGCGACTGAACTGAACTGAAGTACTAATTATACTTTATTAAAAACTTCTTGAGAAAGATAACTACATCCTGACAAAAAATCAGGTTGTAACAAAGTCAATTGTTTTATTTGATCAGTGTAGAAAGGTAATTTCAAGGAAAATTATTAGGGAGAAATGAAAAGTCCACGTACTCTTGTCAAATTTTCACCTGACTTCCTTCTGCAAATAACAATTTTTACAGTAAGTAAAACAAAATCTGTTCAGGTTACAGTGGCATGTTTCATATGAACAAACAAACAAATAAAGGAGAGGATAAAACCGTGTGTCTGAGATTACAGTAAAAGAAAGATTAACTAGAGGGCTTCTGCTTCTAAGATCGTTTTAAGACCACCGATGAAGCAATATGGTCTTATAATGTATAGTGGGCATCTTTTTGTGTTATAAGCTGGGGGTGGGACTTTGAGAACTTGAATCATTTTACCATTAAAAAGTTATTTCTCACTTGAGCAAAACTTGGAGCTAAATGGAACAGTATCAGGTAGATCCTTGGTTTCTTGCTATTTCACTTTGCCACACAAGTTATTTACTGAATACCTTTTTAAGTGGTTAGTGGAGATGGAATCAGAGTAGATAGATAGCACTGAAGACTCTAGAGCCACCCAAATTGTTATTTTCATTGATTCATTCAACAAACACAGGCAGAATAAATTTTAAAAAACCACTGCAATAGCAGTTTGACAGAAAAAAGTCACTCTTAATAGACTAATAAAAACAACACAATGACTTTAACAAGTGGAAAAATTATGTAAATAGCTTCAAAGATTATGCTTAACATAAATTACATTCTTTTTAAAATTAAGTCTTAAAAAGAATCCCCAAATATCATAATATTATTAACATCACTATCATTATTTAAAATTGTTTTGGGAGATCTAAAAATACACAATTCCCTTATATATTTTATGTACATTTATTACATAGTATATGTAATATACCATGATTTACTGCATAGTGATATTTTAGCTATTATCACTTGATAATATCTCTGTGAGAGTTAGACTATAAAGAAAGCTGAGCGCCAAAGAATTGATGCTTCTGAACTGTGGTGTTGAAGAAGACTCTCGAGAGTCCCTTGGACTGCAAGGAGCTCCAACCATTCCATCCTAGAGGAAATCAGTCCTGAATAGTCATTGGAAGGACTGATGCTGAAGCTGAAACTCCAATATTTTGGCCACCTGATGCAAAGAACTGACTCATTGAAAAGACCCTCATGCTAGGAAAGATTGAAGGTGGGAGAAGAAGGGGATGACAGAGGATGAGATGGTTGGATGACATCACCAACACAATGGACATGAGTTTGAGTAAGCTCCAGGAGTTGGTGACGGACAGGGATGCCTGGCGTGCTGCAATTCATGGGGTCGCAAAGAGGTGGACACAACTGAGCGACTGGACTGAACTGAATGCTTGTCTGCTTTCCTCTCCCTATTAAGTCACAGTTTTCAAAATTTTTGTATTTATTTTTTAGATAAACTACAGATATGTTATTCCAAGTTTCCCCAACACCTCACTAAATTTTTATTGAAAATATATTAAACAAATAATTCAGAAATACGTTGGCATCTTCAAAGTATTTTCTCTATTTGCCTTTCTCAAAGTTTTGAGGTGTTCTTTCTATGTCACATACATTTCTCATTAAAATTGCTTTATGAAAGAGGGGGAAAAAAAGTACAGGGGAAACTGCCCTTTTCATACATGAAAAACTAAATTTAAGAAGGTATTTCATTTTCAAGTCCAACCCTGATCTTACAAGCAAACTGTAGGCTTCTTTGCTCAGTCATTCACTATTAAATCTCATGTTTTCAAATAAGAATCCTCTATTAGTAGGTCTCCTTCAACCAGGAAAAGACTTCCATATCAGAACCAGCACAGATATGAGAAACTGCAGCAAGAGATGACCCTATTCCATGAAGGCACACTTTGTTGTAATACCGTCTTTAAAGTTAGATTATTCAAATTCACTCCCTATTTCGTTTTCCAACTAACTCCTGACAAACTACCTATTTTTTCTCTTGACTAATAATTTTTGGCAATTCATCTTTTATGCATTAAAAATAATTTTGGAATAATTCAATTTGTACCTGGTTTTTCTTTTTTTCTGGTTGCACCATGTAACTTACAGGATCTTAGTTCCTCAACCAGGGATTGAGACCAGGTCCAGGCAGTGAAAGTGCCAAGTGCTAATCACTGGACAGCCAGAAAATTCCCAACCTGTTCTTACTTTTGTTGCATCTTTTTTTTTTTTAAAACTTCTGCAATACTCAAATCCTTATACTAATCCCATAGGGCACTGTGGTAGGCAGTCTCCAAGATGGCCCCCAATGATGCCATCATCTGGTACTTATGGCCTGTGTAACTCCCTCATCTTGATTGTGAGCTGAACCTAGTGATTTGCTTTTAACAAATGGAATACAGAAAAAGTGACAATAAGTCCTCCTGAGGTTACATTATAAAAAAGACTATTGCTTCTGTCAGGAGTACCTTCCCTTACTCTAAGGTAAGTCAGCTGCTGTACTGTAAGCTGCCCTACAGAGAAGTCTAAATGACAACAAAGTCTCTAGTCAGTAACCAGTGAGGAACTTTAGCCCACCAAGAGCCAAGTGAGTAAGCTTGAAAGCAGATCTTCTGCTAATTGAGCCTGGTGATGACTGCAGCCCCCAATGATGCTTTGATGGTAGGAGGATTATAGCTTTGGGAGACACCCAGAGTTAGAGGGCATCCAGCTAAACCACACCCAGATTTCTGACTCAGGAATTGGGAGATAGTGTTCACTGTTTTAAGTTGTGCAATTCTGAAGCAAGCTGTTATATAGCAACAGTAGTTATAATTAACAGTTTTTGACAAAATTCCTGGGAATCATTTACAGTATACTAATAGTTTAATAAAATTCCTTTTGCAGAAGCTAACGTAAAGCACTATCCTATTTATAAGCACTTCTATTCTTATTATCTCTACTGAACAATTCTATGTACAATGTGGTATGGGTAAGAACAGATAAATTCTGACTTATGCCCTGTATTTAAGGATCCTAGAATTTAATCTAATATACTCCTTACTATACTCAACAAATTCTTAGATAACTTGCTCATTCCTGGATATCTGGCTTATCTATGAGCATATCTTTTATTAAGTTTTTCCCTCCTTTTTAAAATCTTTTTCCCCAAAGGATAAAGATGTCAAAGAACTTCTTAGAAAATCCTAATAACAAGCTACTATAGGGTCTCAATTATTAATATTTTTGAAAGCAGTTTAGGGGAATGATTTTTCATAATCTAAAGAGCAGCCTAAAGTCACAAAGCAAATGACAGTAATTCAGAGAGGACAACATTGAAATAAAGTCTCTCAACACTTATCTACAAGTCTATTTTAAGCTTGTTTGTATGAAATCCTTCAGCTCAAACATTTAATAAGCACCTAAAGTGTCAGAAACTGTACTCAAGTGTTGAATTAAACTGAGATGAACAAGACACAGTCCATCACCACCCCTCTCCTCACCTCTCCCATCCTACAAGGATCCCCAGGACAGAGGAAGAAGATAATTACAATATGATATAATAGGTATTAAAAAAAGGTTAAAGGGAAAAAATGGGTGTGTCAAGAAGGGAACAATAAATCTTGCCTAAAAGAGACAAGCAGGTATGAGAAAAGATGAAACTAGTTGGAATTTGAAAAATGAAGAGAAACTTGCCAGGTACACTGCCAGGTATAGGAAAAATGGTAATCTAAGAAAAAAGAACAAATCACGCAATGCAAATGAGATTCGCATGGATTCACTCCAGAAGACTCATGGCTAAGACTAATGAACCAGTCTTTCACAACCCATTTATTCATTAAAAGAACCTAAACATATACCATATGCCTGGCACTTGTGCAAAATTCAAATTCTATGTCAGGCAACAAAAAAAGAGCTATAAATGTGACATTAAGTTTTGACCTCAGGGAGCTTAGAGTCTAACTGAACTTCGGAGGAGCACATGTTTATTTTAATTATGCCAATTCCAAATCACTTCCATTTCCCTCCTTCTCTTATCCTTTGGGCAAGCCACATTCTTTGCAAGCATCAGTTTCCTAATTTGTAAAGTGGGGATAATATTATATGTGTGCCTCAAAGATTGCAGTGAGGATTAAACAATGTAAGTAAAATATCCAAAACAGTGAGCTCAATAAATATTAGCATTATTGCTTTTACTTTTATCATCACTGCTAAAAATAAGGCAATTAAAGGTTTCAGTAAAGAATTCTTCTGTTTTCTAAATCATACAAGAACTGAAAGGACTCTTCTGTTTAGTTCCTTCCACTTTCTACAAAGTATAAGAAGTGGTAATGTTATTATCAACTAAGGCATTAAGTACCCCTAGTCTGTCACAATGTCCCCCCCAAAAAGGGTACTGAAAATAACACCTAATACATCAACATAGTCTCTGATGATATAACAAAGGATTGATTCTATTAGTAGCAGGACTTTAAACTCTGTGTATAAAGTGTACTTAAAAAGTAATACTGAATAACTCAGGCAGAAAACCTTAATTCACTAAGGTTCTAAAATACAAAAAACTAAGAATTAAAAATAAGAAGCTATTATACATTGGAAGGGATGTTCTGAGGAGCATGAAATAAGAGAATTGCAGTAACTGATGAAAAAAGAGGAAAGGAAAATATGATGGCCTAAAATGAAGAAATAATTCACAGAAAGGGTGACTGAAGCTTAAAACTGAAAAAAGTTCACAAAACCAGGAGACAAACATGTCTCTGACCCAAGATTAAGAAAGCAATCCTTTGGAAAGATTATGTTACTTTAAATCTATTTAAAAATTCATTTTTAAAAGGGCATAACACTACTCAAAATTTTGGATGATTTCTTTAAGCTAAATTTCATTCTACAAAATCCTACTGTTCAAAGTTCAACAAAATCAAATTCAAAACAAAGATTTGCACTGAATGTGGAATTCCCAAAGCAAGGTATAAAAACCAAAAAGCAAATGATATAAAACTTCCATAGAGGCTCAATCAAAAAGAAATAAATACTTATCAATTTTTAAGTACTTATAAGGCAATCACATTCCACTTGTTATATTTTTGCACTGATAATATCTAAGGTAAGCCTTCAACACAGAGAAGGAAACTCAGAATTATTTTACTCTTCTTAACTTTACCCATCATCTCTTTAAGCTGTAACTTCTTATCCTAAAATTACTCAAGGAACTCTCCCAGGACTTTTTTTTTTTTTACTAAGTCTGTTAACTTCTGGACTCAAAGTCTGACTCCATGAGTTTCAAGAGCCAACTTTCCAAAGTGAAGACACTAAGGAATTTCTAAAACCACAAAAACTGAGTGATACAGTAACACTAAAAGAATGGGCAAATATTCTATTTGATTTCTAAAAGCAAAGACTTGGGATTTTTCCTGAAGTAAAAGTAAACTTCAATTTAAAAATTCTGCTTTAAATCTTATTTAATAATTGTTTTAAGGATCCAATGAGTATTATGCATGACATTATCAGCTTCAGTACAAGCTCCTCAAAGGAAATGGAGAAGTAGTATTTATATAATAATTAAGATTTCAAAACTAGGTTTTAGAAAAAGAAAAACCTGGGTTCAAAATCCCCTTCCTCCTGTGTAAGCTGTATAATCTTGACTTCCTAAGATTCAATTTCCCTATGAATGAATTAATGAAATGAATGAATGAATGATTTATGAAATGAATTAATATCTACTCCAGGAAGTAAATATTAGGTAGATATTTTCCAAGAGTATTAAGTATGACAATGAACAATATACAGAAAATTTTTGATAAATGTTTCAAGGAGAGGCAGAGTAGGAAGAACTACCCTACCCATCTTTATATCTATTATAACACCTAAACGTTAGTAATAAGAACAATATTAATGCTAATGGAAGGTAAAACATTAATATTTCATAAGAACACTTTTAGGGTACTTTTGCATTTAATTAATCTTTGTTGATCAACAGAACACATTATAAGCTAACTACACCTTTTCATTTAATTACTACTGATACTGAACATCTTTTTATATATGTACTTGTCATTTTAGGTTCAATTTTGACACAGGTTAAAAAACAGAAGTTAGAATTTGAGGAATAATAATGAAACTCCAGTACTTTGGCCACCTCATGTGAAGAGTTGACTCATTGGAAAAGACTCTGATGCTGGGAGGGATTGGGGGCAGGAGGAGAAGGGGACAACAGAGGATGAGATGGCTGGATGGCATCACTGACTCGATGGACGTGAGCCTGGGTGAACTCCGGGAGTTGGTGATGGACAGGGAGGCCTGGTGTGCTGCGATTCATGGGGTCACAAAGAGTCGTACACGACTGAGCAACTGAACTGAACTGAACAGTCTTACCCTTTCTGCCTAATCATTCTTTTATTCCCACCCACCCCACCCCAGCCCCACCCCCACACCCATGCTTCAAGCTTTCCAGAGGAACTAATGAAAATCCCTTACTGACCAATGGAAGACAAAGACTTTAGAAATTAGTAACCAATAGAATTTACTTTGCATCCATATATACACAATGTTATCATAAGCCTTTATTTATTCCCACAACAAACATCTGAGATGGCCCTTACTACATACAGGCTTCCCTGGTAGCTCTGCGGTTAAAAGTGTCTGCCAGCAATGCGGGAGACCTGGGTTCGATCCCTGGGTTGGGAAGATCCCCTGGAGAAGGAAATGGCAACCCACTCCAGTATTCTTGCCTGGAGAACCCCATGGACGGAGGAGCCTGGTGGGCTACAGTCCACAGGGTCGCAAAGAGTCGGACTCAACTGAGCGACTTCACTTCACTCACAGGTAAAGCACATTACTTTAAGTTCCAGGCCACGATTCCTCAATTTTTAATCCTATGCTACAGCCAGATAGTACTAAATGAAAATTTTGACATAACATGACCACAGCTTTTCTTCTGAGCTCTCTAATCTTACTTTTCATATATTCACAATTTTTTTTAAAATCACAAAGCAGCAGAATTGGACAAACAGGAAAATTTCTCTCTTATAACTACTGTTGGCATGAAGCATCTGCAAGAGTGGAGAAGAGCAGAATGAATCATACTGAACCAACATAAGCTGTCCCTAGAAAAAGAAGTACAAATTAGAGCTAATAAAGGAGTTCAGCAAAGGTGTGAGATACAAGATCAATATATAAAAACCAACTGTACTTTCATACACTAGCAATGAACAACCTAAAAAATGGAGTTAAGAAAATAATCCCACTAACAATATCACCCAAAGGAATAAAATGCTTAGGAACACACTTAACAAAAGAAGCACAATACTTGTAACACTGAAAACCACAAAACTTTTTCAGTGAAAGAAATTAAGACTTAACAAATAAAAAGGCATCCTATGCTCATACATCAGAAGACTTAATATTGTTAAGCTAGCTGCTGCTGCTGCTAAGTCGCTTCAGTTGTGTCTGACTCTGTGTGACCCCATAGACAGCAGCCCACCAGGCTCCCCCGTCCCTGGGATTCTCCAGGCAAGAACACTGGAGTGGGTTGCCATTTCTTTCTCCAATGCATGAGAGTGAAAAGTGAAAGTGAAGTCGCTCAGTTGTATCTGACTCTTCGCGACCTCATGGACTGCAGCCCACCAGGCTCCTCTGTCCATGGGATTTTCCAGACAAGAGTACTGGAGCGGGGTGCCATCGCCTTCTCCAGTTAAGCTAGCAATACTCCTCAAATTTATCTATAGATTCAAAGTAATTGCTGTCAAAATTGCAGCTGCCTGTTTACAGAAATAGACCAACAGAACCTAAAATTCATATGACAATGCAAGAACTCTACCATACTAAAACAACCTAAAAGAAAAACAAAGTTGGAAGACTCATGTTTCCCAATTTCAAACCTTACTACAAAGTTACAGTAATTGAAATAGTGTGATACTGGTATAAGGTGAGACACACAGGTTGACAGAATAAAACAGAGTTCAGAAATAAACTCTCATATTTACATTCAATTGATTTTTGACAAGGTGTCAAGACCATTCAATGGGAAAATAAGTCTTTCAAGATGCGGTAATGGCACAACTGGATAGTCATATAGAAGAATGAAGCTGGATCTGCACCTCATCGGTTCAGTTCAGTCGCTCAGTCATGTCTGACTCTTTGCGACCCCATGAATTGCAGCACGCCAGGCCTCCCTGTCCAACACCAACTCCTGGAGTTCACTCAAACTCATGTCTGTCGAGTTGGTGATGCCATCCAGCCACCTCATCCTCTGTCGTCCCCTTCTCCTCCTGCCCCCAATCCCTCCCAGCATCAGAGTCTTTTCCAATGAGTCAACTCTTCGCATGAGGTGGCCAAAGTATTGGAGTTTCAGCTTTAGCATCATTCCTTCCAAAGAATACCCAGGATTGATCTCCTTCAGAATGGACTGGTTGGATCTCCTTGCAGTATAAGGGACTCTCAAGAGTCTTCTCCAACATCACAGTTCAAAAGCATCAATTTTTCTATGCTCAGCTTTCTTCACAGTCCAACTCTCATATCCATACATGACCACAGGAAAAACCATAGCCTTGACTAGACGGACCTTTGTTGGCAAAGTAATGTCTCTGCTTTTGAATATGCTATCTAGGTTGGTCATAACTTTCCTTCCAAGGAGTAAGCGTCTTTTAATTTCATGGCTGCAGTCACCATCTGCAGTGATTTTGGAGCCCAAAAAGATAAAGTCTGACACTGTTTCCATTGTTTCCCCATCTATTTCCCATGAAGTGATGGTGCAAAAAAAAAAAAACCCTCAAAATGTATCAGACTTAAAGAGCTGAAACTAAACATAGGTGTAAATCTTCATGACCTCGAATCAGGAAATGGTTTCTTAAATTATGATACCAAAAGCACAAGCAACCAAAGGAATAAAACAGATGAAGTCAGACATCAACAAAATGAAAAGCTTTTGTGCTTCAAGGATACTATCAAGAAAGTGAAAAGATAATCCACAGAATGGGAGAAAATATTTGCAAATCATATATCTGATAAGGGACATGAATCCAGATTATATTAAAAACTTAGTAATTTAAGAATAAAAAGATAATCCAATTTAAAAATGGGCAAAAGATTAGAATAAACATTCCTCCAGAGATTTATATAAATGACCAATAAGTATATGAAAAGATGCTCAAAATCATCAGTCATTAGGGAAATGTAAATTAAAGCCACAATGAGATACCACTAGGATGGCAGTACTCAGACAGACAATAAGAAGTATTAGACAGGATGCAGAGAAAATATAAACCTCAAATAGTGTTAATGGAAAAGTAAAACTGGAGCCTCTTTGGAAAAGTCTAGCAGTGCCTATGTATCTACTCAGAGGAAATGAAAACACAGAAGCTTTATTCATAATGGCCAAAAGGTGAAAACATCCCAAATGTCCGTCAACTGACAAGTTAATTAAAATGTGGTATACCCACACAATGGAATATTATTTGACCATAAAAAGCAATTAAGTACTCATACATGCTACAACATGGATGACCAAGTGAAAGATGCCTGGTACAAAAAAGCCACACTGTAGGATTTCACTTATGTGAATAAGGAAATTCACAGCAACAGAAAGTGGATAGCGGTTGCCATGGGCTGGGGGAAGGCAAGAATGGTGAGTGACTGCTAATCTGAGGGAGACAAAAATGCTCTGGAACTACATAGTGATGATCGTTGTACAACTTTGTGAATATACTAAAAAACCATTTAATGTTTACCACTGTACACTTTAAAAGAGTGAATGTCATAGTTTTTGAGAATGTGAAATAGTCTTTGAATCTTTTTAAACTAGTTCAGATGAGCAACTTAACTTATCAGCAAACACTTGCTAAAAACCTACTCTGGGCAAAACACTTCATAAGGTACCACAGGCAGATCCTACCCTCAAAAAGAGTTTTTATAATTTGATTGATAATATAATGTGAAAGTGAAACAAAATAAACTGTAGTTTGAGACACAATGTGAAAATGTAACAAGTTAGCATATAACTTACATAACGAACTCCTACAGAGAGGTATGTATTAGAAAAAGAAGAGATCATACGAATTGGCGCAAGAACAAAGAGAGAAAAGATAAGCTTGAAAAAACACAAACCAACCACCCTATGCTATCTCCCTCCATTAGCCTCCAAAACCACTAAGATCTTGAGAGAAAGAAGGTAGGATTCAGATAGATGTACAAAAAAGAGATAAATGGTTTTGATTAAAAGGTGTGAAGCAGGAAAATGAGCTATCGAAATATAGTGATCATATTTGTGTGTACTGTATATATACTGCCACACACAGCAGTACAAAACAATACCTTTAGAAGCATAATTAACTTAAGAAAACAGATTAGTTAAGTTCCTTGTATAAGTTGAGTTATTATTTGGGATACTTCACTTGATTTGGGGTATACAGACAAGTTGTGTTGTGAAGAAGTAGTAGTGAAGTCCCTCAGTCATGTCCGACTCTTTGAGACCCCATGGACTGTAGCCTACCACACTCCCCCGTCCACGGGATCTTCCAGCCAAGAGTACTGGAGTGGGTTGCCATTTCCTTCTCCAGAGGATCTTCCCCACCCAGGGATTGAACCTGGGTCTCCCACATTGTGGGCAGACGCTTTACCGTCTGAGCCACCAGGGAAGTTGTGAAGAAGAACTTAGCATATTTCAATACCAGATGAAATTGAGTTGATTTGATAACTTTGTTTCAAATATCTTCCAGTAATTCTGTCACAAATTAGCAGACTTTGAAATGGCAACCCACTCCAGGATTCTCACATGGAAAATCCCATGGACGGAGGAGCCTGATTGGCTACTGTCCATGGGGTCGCAAAGAGTCAGAGACGACTGAGTGACTTCACTTCACTTGACAAGTATATTTTTCATCAAATCACACAATTCAAAAAGTAGCTGTCAACTAGTTAAAATAATAAATATTTGCTGAGGACTTACTATTAAGTGCATAGCACTATTCCAAGCATTTTACACATGACTTTTAAACAAGCATTTTACACATGACTTTTAAAGAGTGTGTATTCAACATATACAAAATAAAGCCATCTGACTTTTGAGTAAACTTTTTAAACATAAGGCACTGCTAGGACCAGATCAGTCAGTTTGTCATTTTTTATTTTACTCTAGGTAGTGCTGCCAACTTGTATTTGTTTTTAACTTCAATTTTTCTCACCAATTCTTTCTGCCAAATTCATTTGTAGTATCTGCTCCTCTTCTTTCCTCAATTCTACAGTCTCTGTAGTATTCAGAAACTCCACTCCATCCTTCTGTATTAACATACCTCTCCTTTCTACTAGTAGTTTTAATTCTAACTCATTAATAACTCTGCCCACCATGGTTCCTTGATCCTTCATGCCTCACAGCTGTTTTCACAGAATAGGAAAAAATAAAATAAAGCTAGGGCGAGAGGAGGGAAGAGGCATATCTTACACAGCCATGTAAATCTGAGAGGGAGGCTGGAAAAAAAAGTCCTAGCATCAAATGCCTACAATTCATTGCTGAGAGCACAGTAGTTATTAAATTAATTATTGCAGAAGATTAAAAAGCCTAAAGGACTAACTAATACAGAAACTTATAAAACTTACCCTACATCTCCATAAAAGGGTTATATCAAAAGTCTGAAAAAGTTCCCTAGATGATTCTGACATGCCATCTCTCTAATTACAAAAAAAAAAAAAAGTACATTTACTTAAATGTATTTAGATCCTAGAAAAGCACTCATTTTTATTTTGAAGCTGACCTAGTCAATTATTTTTGATAATTAAGTTTGATTCTTGCAGAATTATTCCTGTATATAATACTTTTTAAAAGCAAGCCTTAAATATATCTGTAATACAATCGTCTCATAAGCAAAGTAAACATAGTTCTCACTAAAGATCTCCTAATATGTATGCATTTAGAATAAAACCAACTTAAAGAAGCGGTCTTCAGATTAAGCTGGATTGACAATACATCAGAAAGGCCCTAAGACAGCCTATTACGATAGAAAATTGTCATATAAGAACATTCATTTTGTTTTCCTAAGTTTATAGTAATATAGTCAATACACTGGAAAACAAAGCTTTAAGAAGAAATGGTATTATTATCTATTATCTTCTAGTAATTCAAACCAAGTAAGATTAAAAAAAAAAAAAAAAACACAACTACTTTTAACCTTGATTTAAGACTGTAAGGCAATGGCACCCCACTCCAGTACTCTTGCCTGGAAAATCCCATGGGCGGAGGAGCCTGGTGCACTGCAGTCCATGGGGTCGCGAAGAGTCGGACAGGACTGAGCGACTTCACTTTCACACATTGGAGAAGGAAATGGCAACCCACTCCAGTGTTCTTGCCTGGAGAATCCCAGGGATGGGAGCCTGGTGGGCTGCTGTCTATGGGGTTGCACAGAGTCGGACACGACTGAAGCGACTTAGCAGCAGCAGCAGCAGCAGGAGAGATATTTTAGGTCAGCTTTGAAAGTCATTTTCAAATAGCCATTAGTATCTATAACAATTTGACCAAGTCACTAAAATTGTTTAATATCCATTCATCCAAAATGTGGAAAGTGATACAGGGATAGATTGTATTCTTTTTAAACAGCCAAAAGTTACTCAACTTATGTTGGCTTTAAAAGCTATAAGCTAATTCTAACTTGTATATCTATATCAGAACTATAATAATAAATTGAATAGTACCTTGGATATTCTCAGTTAATAAAGAAATTCTAGGATTTCAACACAGTTTTAACCTTAAATTTTATATATCCTTTAAAAAAATCTACATAGATTTAGAAATGTTGTCCTCATAAAAATAATTCTCTAACAGACCAATTAATAATTATGCACATTGCCAAAGAAAAGCTTAATGTCGTCTCAGCTCTGAGAACCTGAATGAAGTACTAGGACTCCCACATCTACCACACACCTGAATGTCCCACTGACAAGCTTAAAACCGTAGTATCATCTCCCTCCCTTACGCCATATCTCCATCTTTTAATTCTTATAACCTTCTCCTCTTATATTCCAGATCTTAGTGAGTGGAACCTTCATACTTCAAGGTCCACAAATATGAAACTTGAGAATCAATCCTCAACTCTTTTCATTCTCCATTACTCAAATGACCTACATATAAACACCAAACTGTATGCAGGCTAATTTCTTAATTTTCACTGTGGATTTCCCCTTCCACATTTTCACAGTCCTAACTGAGAACTTCATCAATTCCTAGATGTCCTCCCTAGCCTTTTTTCTATCTCCTATCTAATCTCTGTATTGCTGCCAAAATCTTTTGCAAATACAAAATATATTTTGTTACTAAGTAATTTCTTGGTTTTCCAACATCTTTAAAATAAACAGAATTTTTAAAAGCATATACATTGATCCATAATCTAGACTCAGCCCCTTTCTGCAGCTTCAAATCTTTTTGGAATATTCCTTTTCCAACCCTATGCTCCAATAATCTAACCATCTGCAGTTTCTACAATCAAACTGTTGCCCCAGACTCCCAAGTCTAATTAATGGCTTGCTAAACACAGTTTATATACCATCTCTAGTCTAAATTAGATAACCCCTCTCAGTGCCCTTACTGTATCCTCTTTGTTAATCTTGATATTATAACAAATTCTTTATCTGTCTTTTATTAGACTGTTAAGATCCTTGAAGGCAAGGATGAAGAATTTTATTTCACCACTGGTAATGCCTTATAGTTTCTGCGACAGAGGAAACACCTGACGTTTGATGAACAAGAGAATGAATATGAAATCCCAGCCAAGTCCACATCACACTAGATACTTCATATCTCAAATATTAAGTCTACCCACGCACCTGTGGGCTTCCCTCATAGCTCAGTTGGTAAAGAATCTGACTGCAACGCAGGAGACCCAGGTCCTATCCCTGGGTTGGGAAGATACCCTGGAGAAGGAAATGGCAACCCACTCCAATATTCTTGCCTAGAGAATCCCATGGACAGAGAAGCCTGGTGGGCTACAGTCAATGGGGTCACAAGAGTCGGACACAACTTGGCAACTAAACTACCACCACCTCGCACCTATGGTACCTTATTTTTTACAAAGGAGGCAAAAATATTCAATGGGGCAAAGACAGCCTCTTCAATAAGTGGTGCTGGGAAAACTGGACAGCTACATGTAAAAGAATGAAATTAGAACACTGCCTAACACCATACACAAAGATAAACTCAAAATGGGTTAAAGACCTAAATGTAAAACCAGAAACTATATAACTCTTAGAGGAAAACATAGGCAGAACACTCGATGACATAAATCAAAGCAAGATCCTCTATGACCCACCTCCTAGAGTAATGGAAATAAAAACAGAAGTAAACAAATGGGACCCGAATAAACTTTTAAAAGCTTTTGCACAGAAAGGAAACTATAAGCAAGGTGAAAAGACAACCCTCAGAATGGGAGAAAATAATAGTGAACGAAACAACTGACAAAGGATTAATTTCCAAAATATACAAGCAGCTCATACAACTCAATACCAGAAAAACAAGCAAACCCAATCAAAAAGTGGGGAAAAGACCTAATAGACATTTCTCCAAAGATGACAAACAGAGGGCTAACAAACACATGAAAAGATGCTGAATATCGCTCATTATTAGAGAAATGCAAATCAAAACTACAATGAGATATCACCTCACACCAGTCAGAATGGCCATCACCAAAAAGTCTATAAACAATAAATGTTGGAGAGAATGTGCAGAAAAGGGAACCCTCCTGCACTGTTGGTGGGAATGTAAATTGATAAAGCCACTACGGAAGACAGTATGGAGATTCCTTAAAAAACTAAGAACAAAACCACCAGATTACCTAGCAATGCCACTCCTAAGCATGTGCCCTGAGGAAACCAAAACTGAAAAAGACACACGTATCCCAATGTTCACTGCAGCACTACTTACAATAGCTAGAACATGGAAGCAACCTTGATGTCCTACAACAGATGAATGGATAAAGAAGTTGTCATGCACACACACAATGGAGTATTACTCAGCCATCAAAAGGAATGCATTTGAGTTGGTTCTAATGAGGTGGATGAACCAAGAGCCTATTATACAGAGTGAAGTAAGTCAGAAAGAGAAAGATAAATATCATATAGTAATGCATATATAAGGAATCTAGAAAGATGGTACCAAAGAATTTATTTGCAGGGCAGCAATAGAAAGACAGAGAGAACAGACTTATGGACACTGGGAGAGGGGAGGAGAGGGTGAGATGTATGGAGAGTAACATGGAAACTTATATTACCATACGTAACATAGATAGCCAATGGGAATTTGCTGTGTCTCAGGAAACTCAAGACAGGGGCTCTGTATCTACCTAGAGCGGTGGGAGAGGGAAGGAGATGGGAAGGAGGTTCAAGAGGGAGGGGACAAATGTATACCTACAGCTGACTCATGTTGAGGTTTGACAGAAAACAACGAAATTCTGTAAAGCAAATGTCCTTCAATTAAAAAATAAATTTAAAAAGAGAGAAGCAAAAGAAAGAAGAAAAGGAAAGATATACCCATCTAAATGCAAAAAGAAAAAAAATATATTAAGTCTAAGTAATAGGACTTACCAAAGAACTAATTTTTCTTTTCAGTAAATGGCAACCTACTCCAGTATTCTTGCCTAGGAAATCCCATGGACAGAGGAGCCTGAGCCTGGCAAGCTATAGTCTGCTGCTGCTGCTGCTAAGTCACTTCAGTTGTGTTCGACTCTGTGAGACCCCATAGACAGCAGCCCACCAGGCTCCCCCGTCCCTGGGATTCTCCAGGCAAGAACACTGGAGTGGATCACCATTTCCTTCTCCAATGCATGAAAGTGAAAAGTGAAAGTGAAGTCACTCAGCCGCGTCCGACTCTTAGCGACCCCATGGACTAAAGCCTACCAGGCTCCTCCATCCACGCAAGAGTGCTGGAGTGGGGTGCCATTGCCTTCTCCGGCAGGCTACAGTCTATGGAGTCACAAAGAGTTGGACACAACTGAAACAACTGATCTAAAATCTAAAATCTACTTAAGGCTTTTCTGCAGATAAAAAACTGATGACGTCTTAAGTAAACTATATCTCTAGGACCTGCTTACTCTCTTCTTTCATTTATCTAAATTTCTTTTTTTCCCCTTTGCTTTATATTTTTATTAGTCCATAAAAATCCTAAAACCTGAGAACTCTCAGTTTACATTGAAGAAATGGGCTTAATGACTGGTCTAAATGTTACTTGGCTAGTAGCTAGTTTAGACTAGATTCTATGCAAATTTCACTATACAAGACCTCCAAATGCTAACAGTTTGAAAAATTCATAAATTTTACTATGAAATTCAAAAATATATTGAAAAGAGACCACAGCCACAACAGTAGAGAAGAAAAACATTTAAATGATCTAAGAATAATCTTAATAGGAAAGAGGAATCTATATAAAACAAACAAATTCACTGAATAAAAACATGAATGAAAATAAAGATTAAGAAAGAGTAAACTATTTTTCAAAATACATATAAAGAGCCATACAAAGGTTCAAACCTTTTGCCTAACTAGAACCAATGGGATTCTACCCTAAATGAATAAGGCCCCCAAAGGGGGAAAAATGTACATATAAAGATGTTCCACTACCTCATTTTTGTACAGAAAAGAGGTGATAGCAAGTAAAATGTCCAAAGTAGAATGACTGACAAAATTATGGTTCACCCACTGACAAAGTGTTGGGTAACTTTTTAAATATTTATGAACACTATGTAAAAAATTAGGAAAACCTTTATCATACAACCTTAAGAGAAAACAGGACTAGGTGCATATATTTATACCATAAACACATATTTAACCAGAATTACCTTCATATACGTATTTTTATTAAAAACCTAGTACTTCTGGCTCCCAAGAAATCTAAGGGAATGGAGAGTTGTTTAAGCATGAAATTTTTATAAAGAAAATTAAAATTTTGGTGGCTATCCTCTAGTTGAAAACAGAATCACTAAAACCATATGATAGCAGAGGTAGCAACACAGCTCAACAGCGAGATGGCATATTAGAGATTCAGATACTGAACTTCACCCTAGGACAGTCGCTCAGTCGTGTCCAACTCTTTGGGACCCCATGAATTGCAGCACGCCAGGCCTCCCTGTCCATCACCAACTCCCAGAGTTCACTCAAACTCACGTCCGTCCAGTTGGTGATGCCATCCAACCATCTCATCCTCTGACATCCCCTTCTCCTACTGCCCCCAATCCCTCCCAGCATCAGAGTCTTTTCCAATGAGTCAACTCTTCGCATGAGGTGGCCAAAGTACTGGAGTTTCAGCTTTAGCATCAGTCCTTCCAAAGAAATCCCAGGGCTGATCTCCTTCAGAATGGACTGGTTGGATCTCCTTGCAGTCCAAGGGACTCTCAAGAGTCTTCTCCAACACCACACTTCAAAAGCATCAATTCTTTGGCGCTCAGCTTTCTTCACAGTCCAACTCTCACATCCATACATGACCACTGGAAAAACCATAGCCTTGACTAGACGGACCTTTGTTGGCAAAGTAATGTCTCTGCTTTTGAATATGCTATCTAAGTTGGTCATAACTTTCCTTCCAAGGAGTCAGCGTCTTTTAATTTCATGGCTGCAATCACCAACTGCAGTGATTTTGGAGCCCCAAAAAAAAGTCTGACACTGTTTCCACTGTTTCCCCATCTATTTCCCATGAAGTGATGGGACCAGATGCCATGATCTTTGTTTTCTGAATGTTGAGCTTTAAGCAAACTTTTTCACTCTCCTCTTTCACTTTCATCAAGAGGCTCTTTAGCTCCTCTTCACTTTCTGCTATAAGGGTGGTGTCATCTGCATATCTGAGGTTATTGATATTTCTCCCGGCAATCTTGATTCCAGCTTGTGCTTCTTCCAGTCCAGCATTTCTCATGATGTACTCTGCATATAAGTTAAATAAGCAGGGTGACAATATACAGCCTTGATGTACTCCTTTTCCTATTTGGAACCAGTCTGTTGTTCCATGTCCAGTTCTAACTGTTGCTTCCTGACCTGCATATAGGTTTCTCAAGAGGCAGGTCAGGTGGTCTGGGATTCCCATCTCTTTCAGAATTTTCCACAGTTTACTGTAATCCACACAGCCAAAGGCTTTGGCATAGTCAATAAAGCAGAAGTAGATGTTTTTCTGCAAGTCTCTTGCTTTTTCCACGATCCAGTGGATGTTGGCAATTTGATCTCTGGTTCCTCTGCCTTTTCTGAAATCAGCTTGAACATCTAGAAGTTCATGGTTCACGTATTGCTGAAGCCTGGCTTGGAGAATTTTGAGCATTACTTTACCAGTGTGTGAGACAAGTGCAACTGTGCAGTAGTTTGAGCATTCTTTGGCATTGCCTTTCTTTGGGATTGGAATGAAAATTGACCTTTTCCAGTCCTGTGGCCACTGTTGAGTTTTCCAAATTTGCTGGCATATTGAGTGCAGCACTTTCACAGCATCATCTTTCAGGATTTGAAATAGCTCAACTGGAATTCCAGTCACAAGCATGTTGTAATTTATAAGTCATTTTAAATTCTAGTGTTTAGGCCCCGTTACCTTGATAGTGAGGACATACAATGGCACTTTGAAATAAGCTAAAAACCATGAATAACTGGAAATGACTGAAGAACTGTAATACCTCTCTCTCTATCCCACCAACACCTCCCAAGTCCTAATATGCATATCTGGATTATGCAGGTCATTTTAGCCCTGAGCCTATTAAATTGTCCCTTAGCACTGAGGATGAAGTCTAAACTAATACTTGAAATCAGGAGCAAAACTGTTGTGGGAACAAAATAGAAAGAACTCAGAAACACTTTTGTACATAGACCTTCCTCTTTTCCAGCCAAACAAACCTAACTGTCCAACTGCAAGCAGTTAAATCACATAATTCTTTGCTTTAAAGGCTGCCCTTCCAGTGGTCTCTTCCTTCTATCTAATTGAACATTTAGCAAGCCCCATCTATCATCTGTCACTCCAGTCAATCCTTTATCTCAAAACTGTAACACAATTCAAATTCATGTATTCAACTGTCTGCTGAATGCTTACTATGTGCAAGCCACCACAAACTCAATACCCAGGCAAGGTTCTAGGTCAGTCTTTGTCAACAGCCTTTGTATTGATCCTACTTTCTCAAGAACATGGCAATTAGCACTAGAGCAAAATATAGCACCTATTATTTCTTTAGTTAGAAATTCTAGATACAGTGAAGAAAATGTTTACTTCATTTTTCAAGATAGCATCACATTTTAAGATACCCTTCACAAGAGATACTCAGGGTTATTTAAATCAGTAACTAAGCAGACCCTCCTGTTCCAACTGGGGAATAAGAAGATAACTTTTTTCTAAGAAGAAACATTGTAAGCTTATAAAAAACCATAAGCAACAACTTCCAAACTCATAGACAAATAATACAGCTACAATATATGACTCTTGCCATTAAAAATGTTTGCATGCATAACAACTGAATGGTACCATATCCCCACTGCTTTTACTCCTTTAGTTTTGTTATCTGCAATAAAAGTGAAAATGCTATTCAAGTAAACTTGTTTTCACAGTAATAGGAAAGTCAATTAAAAAGCTTCCTTTGCTCCTACATTCTCATTTTCTTTTTAATTCAGACTCTGCTCCTGAACACATAAACACACGATAGTTAAATGAATGTACAAATCTATGAAATATAGTGCTCTAAAAGTAAGAAAAAACTGTTCTACTTGATACACTAGGCTCTAAAGAGGTCCTGGATTTTAGATATGGGAATGGGTACAGAAGACATTCACATTTAAGCTATAAAACATGAATGTTACTGAAAATGATACCTTAATTTTAAATATCAGAGCCCAAACATATGAGCAAAAAGTATCCTAACACTAAATATATATTTTGCAATTACCTCTAAATCTTTCTTAAAATGCTATGTTATTTCACTCAACTAGGTGTATGCACATGCCCACTCTCAGAATCAAATGTTTAAGGAGGGATGGATTCAAGTGATACTCAGATATACCATGTCAGAACATGGTAAACAACTCATTTGGAGATACACTAAAGAAGAAGGATCAAGTATTATCAGCAAGTTTCTAGTTTAGGCAACTTGAGTTAATGATGGGAACACTAACCTACTCCACATAGTTCTAAGAACAGTTTTTCTTTTTGAGTGGGAGGGGGTAAGGGTAGGGAAGAACTGACAAATGAGTTCAGATTTCTATACTACTTCTGAATTTATAGTTTGTATGGGACATCAGGAGGTGCCTAGTAAGACAGCTGGATCTGTCTCAGAAGAGAATTCTATTCTACAGATAAGATTTGTGAGTGATCACCATGTAAAAAAGTTTAATAAATAGATTAAATCAATAGGAAGAGAGAACAGAATGAAGGCTGAACAACCACCCTGGGGACACCAATATTTAAGGAGTGGGCAGAGATGGAAGAGTTAGCAAAAAGATCTACAAACGAGAGAATGATATCCCTGAACCCAAGAGAGAACGCTGTTTCAAAAAGTGAGGGGTGAGGGGGAACAAAACAGGTGGTCAAATAAAATGACCCTTCTTTTCTCATTATCTGCTCCAACTTCCAGTAAATAGCACTACTTTAAGCATTAGAAGAGAAGCAATGACTCGTTCTTCACTATAACCTATGCTCTATTTTTAGTTTAAACAACAAACCTGAAACCAACAAAATGTAAACTCAATTTCTGGCTGTAAACTCACCACTGTTTGAGCTGCTATGTGCTGCTATGTTCAAAATACATGAAGTTACCTATTTCAATTATGATGAAAAAGAGGCCAAGGTCTATTTTACCTACTTGGTAGAGCATCTAACCTAACAGAATTAACTAGTATAAATAAATGCCACTCGAGAGTAATGTAAATCACAACATTTCTGGTGTTGAGGGGTGAAAATGTGAAAGTGTTAGTCATTCAGTTGTGTCCATGACCCCACGAACTGTAGCCCGCCAGGTTCCTGTGTCCATGGAATTCTCCAGGCAAGAATACTGGAGTTGGTAGCCATCTGCTTCCTTGAGGGATCTTCCTGACCCACGGATTGAACCTAGGTCTCCTGCACTGCAGGCAGATTTTATACCATCTGAGGGGTAAATATGGGAAAGGAAGATTGTGTCCAATAACAAAGCAGCTGCAAGATCTGAGACAAATATCTAAAACTGTTCGAAGTATTTTTCAACAAGGTGGTACCAAAGTGGTAGAGTACATTAAATTCAATTTCAAAACTCAGATACCAACAAACTATTAATACATGCAACAACATGGATGGATCTCAAAAGCTTTATGCTAAGAGAAAGAAACCAGACACAGAAGCCTACATATGTATGATTCCACTTATGTGACAGTCTAGAGAATATATAACTATAGGAACAGGAATTTAGATCTGGCTGCCAGGAATTAGAGTAGGGGTGAGATATTGATCACAAAAAGATATAAGGGAACTGCTAGAGGTGATGAAAATATTATGTCTCTACTAAAGGTAGTAGTTTCAAGATAATGTTTCTCAAAACTCAAACTGTACAGGAGCAATAGTGAATTTTATTGTGTAAATGCTGAAGCTGAAACTCCAGTACTTTGGCCACCTCATGCGAAGAGTTGATTCATTGGAAAAGACTCTGATGCTGGGAGGGATTGGGGGCAGGAGGAGAAGGGGATGACAGAGGATGAGATGGTTGGATGGCATCACTGACTTGATGGATGGGAGTCTGAGTGAACCCCGGGAGTTGGTGATGGACATGGAGGCCTGGCGTGCTGCGATTCACGGGGTCGGTCACAAAGAGTCGGACACGACTGAGCAACTGAACTCAACTGAACTGACTGATACCTGAATAAGCCTAACTGAGACAGAGGATGAGATGGTTTGATAGCATCACCGACTCAATGGACATGAATTTGAGCAAATTCCAGGAGATAGTGGAGGGCAGAGGTTGCAAAGAGTCGGACACCACTTGGCAACTGAACAACAAGTCTTACTTAAAAAAAATTCAGTCACCATATCATTATTTCATTTAAATAACATTTTTAATGCTCTGTTCTAATTACAGTTGACTTATCTAAATTATTAGACATAATATTTAAATTAGCAAAGAAAATAATAACTACAATAAACCAATCTTAAGCTTGAAACAAGGTATTTAGATACTTTCCCTCTTACAATAAATCGCAGTTATCTTACTTGCAATTCTGCTACCCAGGGGAGCAAAACAAAAGCCCTTTCCTATGTTTTACACTCCTAACAGCCAAAAAAAGAACTTTTAGGTTTTCCTTTATATATGTTTCATACAGATTGATTGGGATGTATGTAAACACTATCATACAGTTTAATTCTAATTAATTGGTTCAACAAAAATGTAATGAATACCTACAACACAGGACAAGCACTGTGATGGTGTTACAGGCATAAAGATGGAAATAATAGTCTTCTTGCTTGCATACAGCTGATGGTTTAGTATGACTGAAGACAAAGGAACAAATTATTTTATCAAGAGATATAAGTAATAAACTGACAAATGCTATTAAATTAAATGACCAAGGAAACTTTCACAAAAAAGTTTGCTTTCTCCTTAAAAAAAAATTTCTGGTCACTGAGCTGATGTTTTGAGAAGTACCATATCTCTAGAATGAAGTAAGAATGCTAACACAAATATACATTTTCCAGTTAGTATCAAAATGCTTTTTCACCAGCAATATTCTGAACTTACGAAGATATCAGAATCTGAGGCCTTTTAAACTGAAATGGCAACCCACTCCAGTGTTCTTGCCTGGAGAATCCCAGGGACGGGGGAGCCTGGTGGGCTGCCGTCTATGGGGTCGCACAGAGTCAGACATGACCGAAGCGACTTAGCAGCAGCAGGAGCAGGTTTCATAAACATTAATAATACCAACTATATTCACCAAGCTATGTAAAAATATGCTTAGGAGGAGACACAGATTAAACAGACACTGACAGAAAGAGGGTGAGATACACAGAAGAGGGAAAGAGAATATTAATAGATTTAAATAAAAAGCATATATCATATGTGTCTTACAGGATAACCTGAAGTAACTTGAAGTAGGTTATGGCATAAATGTTGGATTTTTAATCTTTTTCAAAGGGAAAAAATGGTAAGAGTAGCTTTTAGGCCATTACATTTCAACTTTCCACCTTAAGAATTTTCTAAGACATAGGCAGAACCCTAGGAAAAAGCATCATGTTATGTGCGTCATTTTTTTTTTTTTTTTTTAAGAATAGTATTTTTTTTAATGGGAGTTAGGCCCATTATATACCCAGGTAACATTTCAATTTGATCATTACCAAAGAAAAACTAAATTACATATAGACTACACTCAGATCATCAATTTCTTTAGACAGAAACTGGCAACCCATAATCCTATCACACAAAGAAAACGAAAAGTAGATTTTAAACTCCTGAAAGGGTTAAAATAGATAAGCAACAAGGTATATGAGATAGCACAGGGAATTATACCCAGGAATTATATCTTATAATAACCCACAATGGAATATAATCTGCAAAAATACTGAAAATCAATATGCTATATATGCAAAATTAACAATATTGTAAATCAACTATACTTCAATTAAAAAATAAAACATAACAAATATAGGGGAAAACTAAGCAAAACAAAAGAAAAAAATAAAATCTTGAAAGAGTTGTCAAATAGCAGTGTTGAGAAAACTCAGTGATGTATTTCTTTACTAGGATTAATTTCAAGACCATGTTAGTTAACTAAAAAATTAAATACATCATTATAAAATTGGTATTTTTAGAGTAAACTCTAGTTTGAGTTTTAATAATTCCATTAGTGTTTCAAGCACTGCTAGTTTTTGAGGTATCTAGAACCAATGACTATTTAAAAAAAAAACAGTACTCATAAAGTACATATGCATTTCACTGGCACAAGACTAAAGAACTGAGAAGTACAGATGACCCAAATAAGCTCACTCTAACAAAAAGGAATCCACTTATTTCAAAATTATGTCAATGCTTCCAAATTTCTCAGGAGAGGTAAAAGTATACCAAAGTACTTTAACAAATAAATGTTACCAATTCCATGTTTTTGCATCCTGAAAAAGTTTTTCCTTTCTGCCAAAAGGTACATACATACAAAAAAAATTTTTAAGAGTCTGGTATATTATGTTAAATGCCATGCTATGCATATGTAAGATGGCAAAAAAAAAAAAAAAAAAAAAAAAAAAAAAAAACCTACATCAATTATGTTGAAAATTTAATGTATTCTTGAGAACACTTTTTAATGCTTAACATTTTGATAAGAAATAATTCAAGAATCACAACAATACTGTGAAAATAAATATTGTGGCTTTTCTACATTTTCAAAAAGTATAGCATGCATTATATTTAAACATCAATACTCTATTTAAATATATATTTGTACATGGAAACATCTTGCATATTTTATATGGTATGTTTTAAAAACTGTATCAAGTAATCAATCAGCTATAACTGACCAAAAAATTTTAGAATTCCTCTTTTCTAATTATCTTCAGGATCTCTTTATAAACTACACAAGAAAAACAAGTTTCACTATTTTATAACCAAGCCTACCTTTTTTATCAAGAAATAACAGACAAAAAGAAGTATTATAAATCTTGAAAAGGCAGCATGGTAGAATGGAATGACTAGATGTTTTAAAATCAAGACACATCTGAGTGGGATCCTATCTTTAATACCTGTTAGATTTGCCACCTTGGACAAATTATTAAACATGATGAGCTTCAACTTTCTTGTTTGTAAAGTGAGAACATTATCACTAACCTCATTGGATAGTTGGGAGGTTCAAAAAATCATGATAAAACAGTGTAGTGGTTAAGGCTAATGGGTAAAGCATCAACTTGAGTCCTTTCCCCACTTTCTGCCACTTGTTAGCTGTATGACCTTAGTCACTTAATCATTCTGTACCTCAGTTTTCTCATATATCTTAGAGTAATAAATATAACCAAACTCATACTGTACCTTAAAGAATTGAGAAAATCCATATAAAGTGCCTGGCACAGTCACTGGCACATGGGATTCACTCAGTAATACTACATATGACAAATGTAAGGCACTGACACAGTGCCTGAAACAAAAAAAGATCTTAAATCTTCATTTTCCTAAATGAAGTTCTAAATTACTTTTTTTTTTTTTACTATTTCTAAAACTCAAATTCACCCCTGAAGATAAATATTTGCCATTAAAGATGAGAAAAAGACTACTTCAAAGTCTATAAAGTTATTTACTAAAGGAATCCTCCTATAACTGTACGTAATGACAATAGCTCTGGAGTGAGTGCACAACTTCCCAAGCTGAGAACTTCAAAAGGATCCACATTCTTTGGCTACACAAATACTGGAATTTTTTAATAGTACGAGTCATACTTATTTATAGATTCATATACTGTGATACAATTGATCATATATATTTCTATGAATATATATGATCTCTACAGCTCAATTTTCTCTTTCTAGAAAGATGCTTTGACAATTTCAATTCAATATAAAAAACTTAAAAGTAAAAAATTCAGACATTAACAAACTCAAAATGAAAATACAAGGCAGTAAAGATTTCTTGATTTCAAAATTATTGAAATTACTATTAATGTATATAGCATATATAGTCTGAATTTTATTTTAGTTCTTTGCCTACAGTATATAATTTCCTTGACTACATGACTTTAAAGTATTGAATTAACTGAGGAACTAAAGAATAATATTAAGAATTTACTAAAACTAGAAATGTGGAATCCTAAATCCTTAAAAACAATATAAATCAGGCCAATTAGAGTAATTATAAGACAACAGACAATTTTCTGATATTTCTAGCCTCAGTTTCTTCATCTGTAAATGGTGGGTGATAACTGTTTCTATTTCATGAGCTTGTTAGAAGAATTAGAGTGGGGTCACCCATATGTAACACAATTCCTGGCAAATAAAAAGCCCTCGAAATCTTATCCAGTGGGCAATTCTGTATCAACAAATGATCTCTCCTACTAAATCACTTTGGGAATAGAAAGGAACCTGCTTTAAAATATAATGCAATCTGACAAAACTCAATTCATTAAAATTGACTCCAGATTTGATGCTTAAAATTGCTTTTAAATCAACTAAAAATGCTAATATTCCACTCTAGTCATTAAAAAATTGAATAAAAATAGAACTTTAAGAAGTCATTATTCACTACATATATAGTCAATTCACTTACACTCCTGAAGAGAGACATATGTAAATAAACTCAACCACTCAAACAGCAAACATATATACACAAAGGGAAGATACCTAACAGAAAAGTACTATTTTCATACCAGGAAAATACAACCAAAAGACAGGTATCATATCTCTCTATGGAGATGAGAAAAGCACCTTGGACTCAGATAATCGGGGAAAAAAAAAAAAAATCACAGATGGTATCAGTGTCAGCACTGAGCAATACCTAGCTTCATGACCAAAGCTCACACGTTACTTAAAGCAACATAATCGAATAAGAAACTATTAAGAGTCAGAGAATACCCTAATCTCCCACTGAGTCACTAAGTGAATCTACACAAATCACGTGGCCTCTGAGTTTTTTCATCAAAAAGTTGAAACCACACTGGTCATTCATCTTGCATAGGAATGAGAATATTTATGAATGAACTCAGGTCACCTTGAAAAAGAACTAATTTAAAAATACAAAGAATAATTACTGACAACTGCTAAAAATAGGAAAAGAACTTTCTTCAAAAAGTATATTTTAAAATGAGTTTTAAAAGCTATAGGAAACCATACATTACCACCAAAGCCAACTTAGTATCTCAGGATATTAAAATAAACATGTCAACTAACCACTTAGTTACTAGTTCTTAGTCAGTAATTTCCTATTCATTTTATAGCAAATAAACATGATAAATAGAACTGAAGTTACACATGTATGAAAAGAATTTTTATTTAACTCAGTCTTCTCAATCACTTTATATAAAACTGAAATCTTACATCATCTTAAAAATTTCAGAATTACCTACAAAGTATGCTTTACCTAATAAGCAATGGAGTGGGGAAATTTAAATGAAACTGTGTAAAACTCAAATTCTTTAGTTTTTATCTACTTTTTATTATTAATGTTTACACCTTATTTTGGGAGAGTAAAAATACTACCATAGAGCATACCAAAATATAACACAGATGTGTTCAAATGTTTAGACAGCAGTTTGATGGTGAACTGGTTACCAAAATATTAAATATGAAATTAGTTCAGGAAGTATTAGAAAATACATGTTTAAGTTGGGTAGCCTGGCTCCAAAGAAAGAAAGCTTCACATCTGAATTGGTACAGCTTTGCTCATATTATTTTTGAGATTCAATAATGATCATTATGCAGAAAACCAAAACTAAGTTTACTACCATACTGAAAACTCTCACTTTTCATCCTCAAAGAGAAATTGAAATTTCTTCAAATACAAGTCCTTTCTTCTTAAAGGTGGACAGTATTATAATGATCCCTAGCACAGGTTCAAAAAGCTTTCGAACAACTACAGTAAACAAATTTGTTGAATGGCTTTCAAAAGGAAACATCCGATACACTCATCTCAAAACACTAGAAGTAATTATTTACTATTCAACTTTAACTTGATTTACTAGACTTTCATGATATACTTCAAAACTATTTTCTTTTCAAGTAATTATTGTAAGTTACTAGTAACTTTGCAGACTCAAACGAAACAATAAACCATACTGCTGAAATTTCCTCTAGGTATACCATAAAGTATTTACCCAAATAATATAACTAGCACTGTAAGATCTATGGAATACTTAGAGCTGTTTCCTTCTGCTGAATTAAAAAAAAAAAAAAGAAAAGAAATACAAGATTAGCCCTGGTGAGTATTCCAACCAATACAGGAGAGTACAGCAGACTATTCATAATCTCTAGGGAAACAAATTATTCTTTCCAACTAAGTTATCAAGAATGTAAAGTTCAAGTTTAGGTTTTACTAAAGTTTCGCAATATCTTCTCCTTTAAAAATAACCTATTTAACTGGTTTGGACCAAGCAAAATATTGTCAACCTACTTAAAAGAAGTATTTATGCTATCTGAATGAAAGGTATCATACAACCTGTATTACTTACAGATTACCAAATATGTAGAACTAGGAAAATAAGGTCTAATAAGAACTAATTCACTATAATGCCAAAGTAACAACAACAAAATCAATCAGTATGACATACTGATTCAAACATGTGTAAGTAAGCTCCCTTTATAACTATAAAACGCTAAAGATAAGTTTTTCCTGTTGATGAAAACTGAGCAAGCAGAACTCCACTTTCCATCACCTTTAATTGAAGGATGTTCATCCCTTGACATACATCTCAGTATTTTACTTAAATAAAGTTGTAAAGACAATCACAGGTTCTTATCAGGGCCTTTTTCAACATTAATATTGAAGCCCTTACCCCGCCCCCTCACCCTCAAATCCTCCGCTTAAGAAATGAACTGTTCCTACCTTCCGTATTCTCCTCTCCCCCCCAAACCCTTCCCCAGTCCCCATTCGCGTGCCCCCCACCCAGTGTAGGCCTGAGGCCCTGTAGCAAACAGTGTCTAACAGGAGCAGGCAGCACAAAGACAGGAATGGGAGATTAGTGGGAGGGAGGGAGGCCGGGATTGGGGCTCAGCAGGAGCTTCAGGCTTTTTAAAATTCAAACTGCTCCCTGACCAATACAAATCACGGACACGCTACTGACTACTACACGGATTTATAGCATTAAAAACATGCCTAGTACGTGACAGCTATATTAACTTCACTCTTTCTAACATTTATCCATACGTTTGCAGGAAATGTGGAACAGTTTACTTTAAGCACAAGGCTAAACTCAAAAATCACCTTCAGAAAAGTTACTTATTCTACGACGACATAATTTAATGAGTTATAAAAAATTTGAACCAACGTAACACTCACTAATAAAACAAGGGACTTTGTTGATCAGTGTTGCTTCATTTTAACCAATGAAAGTTTTCCTTCAGTGAATATGAGACAAAGTATCAAAACAGTCTAACCCAGGAACAATTATTTTTCTATGCAACTTGTATGGCTGAGGACTTTTAAACTGGCTTTTCCCTTATACCAACCTACATTATCAACGCCTCCACAAACAAGCTCCAAGCACTTAACTTACTTGTGAGCTAGAATTTAAGATAAAATTGATATTTTTCTCCAGCATTTACAGATACATTTGACCTATTAAAATGACACCTCTCTCATTACACAGTCAAACATCATGGGCACAAACAGCCAATGACAATCCTGGGACCTCAAGAAGATCTGCCCTGACATGAAAGGATGGCACCTTCCACATTTTTTTTTAACCTCCCAGGGATTTTAAGCATAACTTCATTTCTGTCTTTTTAAAGAAAATTGGATGTACTTGTATCTCACCGCAATTCTCAGAACACTTAAAAACCTTTTTAAGCTTCTACACGTTTAGATCAGGAAGTACCTGAGTGTTTCACGTACAATCATTTAAAACTGTCCTTATATAACGCACACAAATATAAAGTGGCAGGGTAAACCTGTCAAGTACTTTATACTTGTCTCTGAATAAAAAGTCCATGTGCAACACACTGTCAAACAACAACATAAAAGCGCTTTGCGTGGGTGGGGGGGTCATATGCAGTGTCTACTATACTATGGTTTTCTGTATTAAATATTCATGTGGACGATTTAATTCTCCTTAAAAAGAAAATGAGTCTTTATTAACTTTCCAACGTCCAAACAAGTTTTACACAGGAAAAGAATTACCACTGGATCCGTGTCTGAGTATTTACATTTGTCTCACTAACTGAAACTACTTCCTCCCTTCATGGGGTCACAGGGGGAAGAAGGGGGGTTGTTTGTTTCACTGGGACGTTCCCCACTCCCGGACCAGGAAAGTTGTAAATATGGGGACGGTCAGGGCACATTTGCTGTTAGTTGTATTGTTTCCGCCTCCTCACTAGCTACAGCTCTTCTCCCGGGCGAGGCCTGTCACCGACCAGCAGTAGCTCCGCTCAGCCCGGAGCTCTCCTAATCCCCGAGCTCAAGTAGATTCCGCTGGCCCGCGGCCTGCACTCTCCGCCGGGCCTACGCCTCCCCGGCCGCCCGGCAGGAGCCCAGTCCCCGCCACCGGAGCCGGCCGGGAGAGGGTACAAAACCACCGCCACCCAGGGCGGCTGCCACCAGAGAGGAGCGAACTCTAGACTCGCCCGTGGCGGAGACCTGGGGCCGCTAAGGAAACGGCGGGGAGGGGAGCGAGGAGGAGAGACGCTGAGGACCTGGCGCCGCCGCCGCCGCCGCCGCCGAAATAAAGAGCAGGAATTTACCTGGGCGAATCGGCGTCTGAATCCAAGGGGAGGCCGAGGCCGCTGTGGCGAGAGACTATAATCCGGGCCGGGAGGGGGGGTGGCTACGGCTCCTCTTCCGTCTCCTCAGTGCGGGGAACATGTAGAGCCGGGGGGAGACCAGCCGAGAAGACAAATCGCTGCTTCTTCTTCCTCCTCCTCCTCCTTCTCCCACATAGAAACACTCACAAACACCCGACCAGGGGCCCGAGCTACCGGGGGGGCATCGCCGCCGGCCCGGGAACCAATCCTCCAGTCGGCGGGGGCGTCCCTCCCTGCGGCTTGGTGGTGTCGGGTGAGTCGGTACCGACGGAGGGAGGGGGGGGAGGGCGGGGGGGAAGGAGCCCTGTGTGTGTCTCTCTCTCGTTCCGTCTCTCCCTCTCAGAACAAAATGCCGACCGGAAGTGCAGCTGCAGGAATGACTCCCTCCGCCGGCGCCAAACACTAACAACCACCCCCTCTTCCCCACTCCACTTCCGCCACCGCCGCGCCGCCGCCGCCACTTGGGCTCGCGTCTTCGGCCGCGCCGCACTGCACAGCCCGCGCCGCTCAGCTCCGCACCGCACCTGGGGCCCGGAGGCGGCCGGCAGCGACGCGGCGGGGGTCTCTCCTCCGCGCCCTTCTCGTCGGGGCAACTGTGGACGTTGCCTTTTAGTGTCGATCCTGCGGAGCGGCGTTCTCGCTGTGGCACGGGCGGGCCGGGTCTTCTCGGTCTTTATTTTCCTGGAGGCCGGCCGGAGCGGGGCCTGAGCCTCAGTGGTGGTCGTGTGCGTGGGGGGCGCTCAGGCCCGGACCGGCTGCAGGCCACGCACGCCGCCCTAGCTGCTCGTCATTAGCTCTCGGGAGCCGAGCTCAGGGCGGCCACGTAGAGGACGCCCGCGATCCGACGGCGACCGAGCATTTTTTAAATGGTGTCTCTGCAGCGGGTGGATGGATGTATCGTATTGTACACTCTTCTCTCTTTTTGAGAGGCCGGACTTTACGCCCGTCTCTGCATTATTTCTGCGGAGTAAGGACGCAACCCTTGGCGGAGGCGAAGATTCTCAGCTGGATTGAATTGGAATCGTGTTTGTAATGCATTTATTTCTGGAAATATGTGGTCTTTTCTGGGCTCGCTTTTTGTTGGCGGTGGTTTTCGCTCTTGCCGAGCAGTCGGGATAAAGGCCTGTAGGCGACGCTGTTCGAGCGAGGAGCCGGCCTGCGGTGGGCCCGGAGCGCGCCCCATTCTAGGTGTGGGTGGAGCAGAGCGCGCGGGGAGAGCCGGTGGACTGCGGGCCTGAGGCCCGCCGATTTCAGACAACGTTTTCCTCTTTACGCTCGAAACAGAGGTCCTGACCAAGGCTGGAGTACAGATGCGATTCTGTGTACAGTACCGAGCCTTCTGTAGTCTCTTACTGAAACACCTGAAATAACTTTATCATACAGTTCACTATTAAGTTTACTTCTGTAAATTTAGAGGGTGCTATTCTTCGGGTAAAAGTGCCTAGGTAAGCGGATTTTATTCAAATGGGATGAAATTTGTGTTACATTATGAGTTTACTTAAGTTGTATGTGAACTGTATTTGTCTGTGTACCAGTACGCTGAAAGTTAAACAGGCAAATTTGCCCGCGGGCCATTCCTTTTGCCTCAGAGATCGCTACAAGGACTAAATCAGATCTTAAACGTCTCTCGAGCCGGCATTTGCTTAGCGGGGAGTAAGAGCCGAAGCCTTGACCACTGCCTGAAGGCGGTGCGCGCGGTGGGGCGCGGGGAGCCGCCTCGGTCGCGGAGCCAGCAGGGTGTCTGCTCCGCCTTCTGCCTGGCTCCTTCCCCGAGTGCCACAGAGTTTCTCTCTTACTTGCAGGGTTTTGCTCGGCTGTCTCCTCGGGGCTCTGTGGCCTCTCTTTAAACTGGACGTTGCCGATTCCCTCATTTTTATCCTGCAGGCATTCTACTTATCATGCTTGTTTATCTCATCTGTTTGTACCAATAGAATAATTAATGTAATCTCCGGGAGGGCGAGGTTCCCCCCCACCCGGCCCGCCCCAAACTGGTGTTTTGTGTAGAAAATACTGCCTGACACAGAGTATTTGCTTAATAGCTGGTTAATGAATGAACGATGATTATAAGGGCCTTGACCTCACCCTACACATACACCCGTTTCTGAACTCTATTTCTTACGTGTATATATATACCTATATGCTACAGAGATTTTTTTGAAAGGTGTGTGAAAACAAAAGAAAACCTGGGGGGAAAGAGCACGTTTATTACGAAGTTCTAGGAAACGGCACTACTTCTAGACATTGAAAGCCCCTACAAGCACCAGAAGCCCACAAACTAGTGATAGTTACATGTTTTTAGATAAATGGGCTTGCTCGGGGACAGTACATTATGTGATCCATTGGATTATTCATATTGCTTTCCTCTCTTCCTGAATCAAACTGCATTCTTCATCCATTCTGTACTCTTTCTTGAAAAATCATGCTATTTTCACTAAGTTAAAGTATGTGAAAATTTGGTTGGCTTAGTCCAAATCCAGCACTGCTGTAGAAATTCATTCAGCAAGTACATATCGGGCACAAAATATATGCCGCCCGGCACAATGATTCAAAAGATGGTGTGTTTCTGAGGCTTAAAGGACTACATATGGCTACTTTGGTTACTACTCAATTATGCTGTCAAGCAAAGCAACGCTAGTTAGATTTATTTTTACAGTTTCATTTTGAAGAAAAGGTTCAGTGAAAGCTGAGGTCAGGCTTAGTTTGGATATTTTAATTCACCTTTTAGTTTGCTGTTCATTTACTTACTTTATTATGATAAGCACCAGGTATACCAATAAGTTAACTGATAAATTAATTTTTGAAAACTGAAACAAATTTAGAATTTTTACTTCCTAGTGGTTGGATGAACAAGACTTTTAAATTAAAATATATGCTATAAGCCTTTGGGAATTATTTCATGTTTGGAAATTTTGGACAAGAAAAGACAATCTTGATAAGTATTTCGTAACCATTAATACAATTAATTAGACATTGTCTAGGAAATCAGTTTGTTCATTATTAAGCACAGCTTTGAGTAATATACAGATGGTTCAGAATGTGTTTTTCATTCCTTTTTAGAATACCAATATTTCACTTTTCTTAAAGAAGCAAAATTATCTTCTTATGTACTTCCTTAAATGTTACTGTTAAGCTGAAAATTTTGCATGTTCAGGTAACAAAAGTCTTGGCATTGTTGTACCATTTAATTTAAAATTTTAGGTATTTTTAGTTTCTTCCCTCACTACTTAATAGGAACTTACTAGGTGCTATAATTAGCTTTTACAGTAGGCACCTCCTAAACATTAGTGGATTAAAAACAGGATCTCTGCCTTTAAGTGGTTTAACTTGTAAATAGTTTATAACTATTTTTTTCCAAGTCTTAGAACTAATGAAATTGTTTCAATGCATAACAGGATATTTCTCCATTAAATCAATTAGTGTTTTGTTTTCCTAAGTTTAAATATCCAAGTTGAGATCTTATGTAGACTCTACTAATATAATCTTAGTGTTTAAAACTTTTATGTCCAAAATCAGTTGATTTATGGTGGTGGTATGTTTCACTGCTAGATCCTTGGTTTATCAATTCTTAGTTTATATGGTAGCCCAATAAACCTTTAATCTGACCTTGTATTGTCTCCTTTAAGTACTGAGTTGCACTACGCACTTTTTTGCCAAAGATATTCCTGTATATTCCTATATGTATTCTTGATCAATAAGCTCCAAAAGATTTAATAAAATATTTAAAAATGTATTATAAGTATTAACTATTGAATGTCATTAACAGGAATTGGTATAGTTGGCAAATTATGAGTTATTTTATTTAAAATATTTTTAAGATACAATTTTCCATAAAATGATAGGAATAAAACATTTTAGAAAGTAATTTTCTTCTCATTATGTCTACCATTTATCAGTGATAAAATTAACTTACAGAGACAAATTTTGAAAAAACAGACGTAGTATATATATGTTTTGTAGATTATTTCAGACTACCCAAATTATTTCATATATAGGATATTAAAGTTACTTTAGGATGATTTTTATCTTAAATTTTGATTTAGTTATAGATGTTGATTTGAGTGTGAGCTACAAAATTATCAGTCTGTAAATGTTTCTATTTCAAGTTTTCAAAGTAAATACCTTAATCAAATCTCTGATAGTGTTTATGACAGTTATTCAGCATATCTTATCCATTTTTGTTAAGATGGTAGAAATGAATGGTTTTTCACTTGAATGACTTTATGTTGGCCTTTGAGAGAATAGGCTTAGTCTTTTCATTAATCCTTCTCACCTCCAATTAAGGATTTTCTCTAAATTCATAGATTTTATTATTCATTGTTCAGTCGCTAAATTGTGTCCAATTTATTCATACCATCCATTTATAATCCTGTGACATTCCTATATTGTTCTTTAAATTTTTGTGTAGCTATGCCTTGTTTTCCTGGATCAAAGTGACTGGTTATGTGTTAAACTACATTGTAAGTTTCACTGTGCATTGCATTACTGTGGGGCCCTCAAAAAATGTACTTCTGAAATATAAATTCAATATAAAATTATTTTGAGTCATTAAATCTTCATGAAAGCCTAACCTTACGGAACCTACACATGTGCTTAATGTGAACCAGAGAATTAAACTCTACATGCATTTTAATACTAATGTGGAACAACTGTTTAAAATTGATTTTATCAATGAGGGAAAACATACAAACTCCATTGAAAACTTAACATCTAAAATAGGTATAAAGGGAGTGCTTATGATGCACATTGGGTCATGTACCATTATGGGTCATGAAATAAACTCAATGGGTTAAGAATGGTGTTTTTTATTTGAAATAGATGAAGTAATCAAAAATTTTAAGAGTACATCACATAATAAAATCTGTATAAACATTAATTCTGTTTGTGTGTGTGCATGTGCTAGGTTGCTATTTTTTATTAGGGATATTGGCCAGAAAAAGTTGTGTTTTATCTACAGTTCAGATTTTCCTTTACTTCCTTAGAAAATGAAAAAAATGCTAGAAATTTATGACTGCCTGTGAAATAGTGAGGAATTTTAGAGGAGGCACTAGGATATTTCAGAGAAGATTTTATATTCCTTAGTCATTGAAGTTCAAAGCGAACTGCTACCTTCACAAAGTAATTATCATATGAACAAGTTATTCCCTGAAGATAATAGATACTCCTCTGAAAGATAACAAACTTTCAGTAAGCATTTTCTCTCTAGCCAAAGTAAGGAATAATTTCTTAACTTTATGTAAATAGTTAACTTTCACTTGCCATCTAACTCATCTATATATTTAAGTAAGTGTACTTAAAATTGTGTACAGAATTCAAAAGGAGAGAATTGTCTAAAGAATTGCAAGGGAGGCAGTATGCTATGGTCAGTGGGATGAAGACTACCTACCAAACAGAAAATAAGAATTAAAATTTAGACATTTCAAAAATTTAAGCATTTCATTACTTAACCATTTCACCTTATTTCAGTCTAGATTTCAGTATTGCGATGTTGGTGAGTGTTAATAAAAGGCTTTTTTCATACATATGATACCAGTACCCTTTCAGTTAGTTATTTAAGACCTAGTTTGATTAAAATCTTAGCTAAACACAGAATTCTAGAGAACTGACATGAGAATCTCTAATTCAATTACTGAACCAAAGTTACTCACCCCAAGTATTACATTTCACCAGTAAGATACAAACCCTATTGAACTAAGAAAGGAATTATATTACTAACCAGCAGAGGGAGCCAAGTCAGTCCTGAAAGATAGTACAAAGAAAGACCACATGACTTCCTGTTTTGAGTTTGTTGTGGCAGCTGTTCAGTTTAGCCTACCAAAAAGCCAAGTAAAAAGATAGGAAGGTTACCAATGTATCAGATGTGGATAGGGTAACAATTGTAACTGTCAGAATTACCTTGCAGGAAGCAAATTGAAAGAAAACATTTATGCTTAAGTTGAGGACAGCCCTGCAAAGAATGCGCAGCATAAAAGAGAATTCCTTAAAAAAAAAAAAAAAAACACATTAAAAATTAAATGAGTAAAATATGCAAACTAACATTGGCTTTCTTTCTACTATAGGTGGCGAAACTCAGATGGATCAGAACAAAGTAATGATAAGCTTATTAGCCATTGAACAGAACCAAGTAGAAATATTAATATAAAAGTGGAAAATGTCTCAGTAGTATAACCTAAAAAATAGTACCTTAGGACATGATGAATTACTAGATGTAACAATAAGCCATTTCTTAATCCATTTTTATTGAAAGCTGAAAATAGTCTCTAATAGGCACATTTTAAATAAAGTTGGTACATAGATTGATCTTACATTAAAGTTATATGTAATTGTTCTCATTACCCTCTATAAACAAAGCAAAAAGTTAATACGTTCTTGGGTTTCCCTGGTGGCTCAGTGGTGAAGAATCTGCCTGCCAATGCAAGAGACAGGTTCAGTCCCTGAGCCGGGAAGATCCCACATACCTCAGCACAACTAATCCTGTGTGCGACAAATGTTGAGCCTGTGCCCTAGAACTGAGGAGCCTCAACAACAAGTCTGGGTGTCCTAGAGCTCCACAGTAAGAGAAGCTATTGCAATGAGAAACCCACACACCACAACCAGAGAATAGCCCCTGCTTGCTACAACTAGAGAAAGCCCCTGCTGCAACAAAGACCCAGCACAGCCAAAAATAATTAACTTAAATTTCTTTTTAATTTAAAGTTATACCTTGTTTCATTTCAGCTGTTTGGGGGAATATAGCGGCTAAAGGGCAGTTCTGGAGTCAGGTTATTGAATACCTTCTAAGAACCTCAAAATCCTTGATAGAATGATTTTTGGAAGCAAATATTAAGAGCTGGGTGTTAGCTAACTATCAAAATTTAAAGGCCCAAACAATTATAGTTTAATAAACTAAAATAATGGTAGTCTAGGTGACTTAGCATAGCATAGCATAGCATAGCCACTTACTCATTGAAAGGTATGTGGAAACCCTGTGCAAAGCACAGACAATAGATTCAGGCAAACTTTAGCTATAGGTATATTTACTTAGGAGCTTCCCTAGTGGCTCAGTGGTAGTGAATCCTCCTGCAATGCAGGAGACGTGCATTTCATCCTCAGGTCAGGAAGATCCTCTGGAGAAGGAAATAGCAACACCCTCCAGTAGTCTTGCCTGGGAAATCCCATGGACAGAGGATCCCAGCAGGCTACAGTCCATGGGATTGTAAAAGAACTGGACACGACTTAGTGACTAAACAACAGTATTTACTTAAGTGTTCATTATAAATATATACTCCTTGAACATGTACTATCTCCATAGGACATAGAGCATGTCTTCATTATAAACTCGACAAAATTCTTAATATCTTGTTGAAAGATTTAATTTCATTATATGAAGAGTCGTAGAAATTCAATATGCAATCCATTGAATCCAAGGAGATGGCACTTGGAAGCAAATCGTTTAGTATTGAGTACTAGAAGGTAGATTGTCAACCTCTGTAAGTCAGTTCTTTTATAATACTGCATTATACTGACATTCAATATATTGTCATCTGGTGTCAAATCAGTTAATCACAGCAATGATATGTAGTAAGTAAAATTCATCTAATACCAGTCCTAGAGACATTTTAGTGCCAAAAAAGAATTTAACCAGTATTACTACTAATTATGTGCTTTTTTTACATGTAACTTGCTATAAATATGGGCTGTTAGAATTGCATAAACAGCCTGACCTTTTAATTATACTTTTTATTTAGTTAGTGTTTTCATCCATGGGAAATGCTATAATGATCTTTTAAAATGTTCATTAATAAAGTGGCAATAGTTGGCCATGAAACATTTCTTTATTGATAAGCATAATAGTAGGTTAACTCATCAAGACTCAGTAAAAACTATTAAGTCTGTCACAAAAGTCAACATTTCACAGTCTAAAATATGCAGTATGTTTTTCTGCCTAGATTCAACAATCTACAACTCTGAAAATACACTCAAAACTAAAGGAAAGAAAATAGCTCATACCTTGTTTTATTCCAGAGTAGGGGATGGTGACAGATTAAGAAAAGCATCAAAAAAATGACTTCTAGTGAACAAAATTAGATCTGAGTAAAGAATTTTTATTTCCCTAAAAAAAATTAAATACAACATTTTAGTCAAGAATTTATACCCAAACATGGATACTGTTTTTAACACTGCTTTTGAGCTACTTGAAATACTTTTTTCTTTGAAAAACAGCACCAAAATCCATATTGCTTTAGAAATCATGTTTCTAGTTTATCATCTTGGCCTTGCCCTGTTGAATTCTACATCTCTTCTAAAGCATCTCTCTAGCCTTCTGACTACTGCCTTCTTCCTAATTCTACCATCAACATTCATTAGCTTTCTGCAATATATTCAGCTGATTTCTCATAATCTTACCCAGACAAACTTTGTAACTTTTGCTTTATGTAAGGAGAAATAACTTATTATGAACTTAGAAGAGGTATAGAAGTACTTCATAATATATATGCAAAAGTATTTTTAATTTGAAGAACTTACTGTGCATCTTACAGGCTTTGTGTCAAAAATTTTTAATGTCTATTTTGTGCTAGAAGCTTAGAATTGATAATGAGTTAATGTTTAATCCTGTGCTTATGTTAAATTCTTTGGGAAATGCTCACCAGAAAACTGGCTTGAAATTATCCTGACTACAATTTAACTATTCAGTATGGTAAGAGTTAAGTGTGACTTCTGAATAAACGTGTCTATAATTCTTAGTAACAGAAGACAATGTGCTTCTTAAATAAATTTTGAATTTGTATATCCGGAGTTGAGATAAATGTGTTTTAACTTACATTTACATTTTTACTATAGGTCCTTCATCCAATAAGAATGTGCCAGCACCTGTGTACTAGAAACAGTGAATCCAAATGAATAACCTTGTCTCTTCATACAACTCACAGCCAAGAGAAAGACTAGATCAAATATATTTAACACAGTGAAATAAATACGAAAGTGTTGAAGGTGTTCGTTGCTCAGTCATGTCTGACTCTTTGCAACCACAGGGACTATAGCCCACCAGGCTCCTCTGTTCATGGGATTTTCCAGGCAAGAATACTGGAGTGGGTAGACATTCCCTTCTCCAGGGGATCTTACCAACCCAAGGATCAAACCCAGGTCTCCTGCAGGCAAATTATTTACCATCTGAGCCACCAGGGAAGCCCAAGTGACTATGAGTTGTATCAAAAGTGCTATGAAAGTGCCAGCAATACTGGAGGTTTGGAGAGAAGCTTCACAGAAGAGGTAAAATTTGAATGTTAGTGAAGGGGAAATAATTTTTTGGGAGAGGAACATAAAAAGGTATGAAATTGGGAGACTGGGACTGACACACACGTTGTTCAGTCACTCGGTCGTGTCCGACTCTGCGACCCCACAGACTGCAGCACGCCAGGCTTCCCTGTCCTTCACATCTCCTGGAGCTTGCTCAAACGTGTGCCCATTGAGTCAGTGATGCCATCCAACCGTCTTGTCCTCTGCCGTCCCCTTCTGCCTTCAGTCTTTCCCACCTTAAGGTCTTTCCTAATGAGTTGACTCTTTGAATCAGGTGGCCAAAGTATTGGAGCTTCAGCATCAGTCCTTCCAATGAATATTCAGGATTGATTTCCTTTAGGATTGACTGGTTTGATCTCCTTGCCATCCAAGGGACTCTCAAGAGTCCTCCGACAGACCTACTATTAATATGGAGTGATATTGGGTGAGTTGGTTGGATGGCATCACTGCCTTAATGGACATGAGTTTGAGCAAACTCCAGGACATAGTGAAGGACAGGGAAGCCTGGTGTGCTGTAGCCCATGGGATCGCAAAGAGTCAGACACAACTTAGTGACTGAACAACAATTAATATATAGCACAGGGAACTCAATACTCTGCAATGATCCATATAAGAAAAGAATCTAAAAGAGTTTATATATGTATACTTGATTTACTTTTCTGTACAGCAGAAAATAACACTGTAAATCAACTACTTCAATAAAAATATTTTAAAGAAAAAGGTATACATGCATTAGAAAGTTCTTTGTATTTCATAACCTGAATCGTTTAAAATGCAGATCAGGTAAGGAGTCTGGGATCTGCTTACTCCAGTATAAAGTGTTTGGATTTTATCCCACACTCAATATGGTAAGAATTAAAGAATTCTGCATTAAGGAATTTTACACCCAAGACAGTATGATAAAATTTACATTTGAGAATTACTCTGCAAATTAACATTAAAAAGTGTCTTGCACATTGTAAATCAATTTTTCTCAGATTAAAAAAAAGTACCTATTGCATTAGGGGAAAACAAATGTTAAAGTCTGAACCTGGAAGTTTCATACTACCTAGAAATATATTCCAACTGAGTATTCATACTCATACACAGAACTTTCTCACTTGGACTCTTGATGTGGCTTTTAAAATTTCAGTTCAAACAGAAGCTTAGAAAACTCAGTGAAGGAAAGATGGGATGTGAGAGAGGCTGGAGAGATATAAATCAATAAGAAAGCTAATGTAATTGTTCAAGTGAGACAAGGCTGGGTTATGGGAGCAAGGCTAGAGAGGTGGACATATATTTGAAAGATAAAATAGAACTCAGGAGTCCTGGAAGCAATGAATGTATAAAGCAGGATTAAAGTAGGGAGAGGCAGGTTCCATTTTACTGGCAATTCAGGTTTAGTTCTCCAGATTGGGTCTGATGTCAATGAATTAGCCCTACAATAAAATATACATATAGGAGAAAGTGTAGGCTGAGAGCAGAGAGGTGTAAGAATAAATCTGGGATAAATCTGAATTGCCTATTAGACTCCCAGTAAGAAATACCCAGTACGTGCTTGCTAAGTCGCTTCAGTTGTCCAACTCTTTGAGACCACAGGAACTGTTGCCCTCCAGGCTTCTCTGTCCATGAGGATTCTCCAGGCAAGAATACTGGAGTGGGTTGCCATGCCCTGCTCCAGGGGATCAAGAAATATCCAGTAAGCAGCTGAAAATATGTGTGGGTACTCAGGGAGACAGAGCTAGGAATAAAGACGTGAGAGTCATCTTCATATAGATGATAGTTGAAGCCATAGAGTTGAACCCAGGGAGTTTATAAAATGAGAAAGAGCCAAAAAAATTGTTAAGGACTTCTAAGGAAAAGTTTGTTTTGGTTTTGTTTGTTATGGTTTTGCCATGGTTTTATAATCCACCACTTCCCCTCTAAAATATATTAAAAGAACCCTTTTTATTCATAACACATTTATTTAAACATAACAGATGCCTTCTAGAAGTTATTCAATTACTCTTTCTCTTAACAATTTACCAAGAAATGGGAGAATAAGAGAGTAGTTGATTTCTTAAGAGAATAATAGAAGAAGTTAATGACATTTTTAAGAAGTAAATTCTTAACATTACATACTATTTACAACCCAGATCTAGAAAGTTCAGTAACAGTGTCTAAACTTTCTAAGTAGTTTCTGCTATGCTAGCCCCAGGGTGTCACTCCAATTTGCAAGCCAATCTACCTGACTGTTCTTGCTGTTTTCACTTAGGTCATTCCTTCTACACCCTGCTTCTCTTACTTCCAACCCTCCCATAATATCTATTCACCATTGGTTTCCACTGTCTGCACACATTTTGATTCCTTTAAGTCAAGGGTAATATCCCAGTCTTCACTGTTCCTGTCACTTAATTTAGTAAGACAGAAAACTAGCATTCCAGAGTTGAAATGACAACTATGAAAACCTAACCGAGTCCAGAAATACCCATTTTTTCAGTAGTGAAACACAACAATCAGAAATCCATATATCTGTGGGCCATATATGCTATAAATCATAATAATGGAATTATACTCTATTAATTTTTCAAAGGTAGTTAGTTTTATAGTGTCCAAATAGTTTACTAAGCTTTCTTCATATAATAGTGCACAATTATGAGCCAATTACTAGTCTTCAATCAATTTTAAAAATCAGAATATTATTATACAACAGATCAAACTTTGCTCTTAGTTGTTCAACAAATGGTACTGGGACACGGAGTTAGCCACTTGCAAAAGAATGGAGTTGGACCCTTACTTCATACCATATGCAAAAATTAACTCGAAGTGCATTAACAATCTTAACGTAACAGCAAAAACTACAAAACTCTTAGAAGAAAACACAAGGGGCAATCTTCATGACACTGGATTTGGCAAAGGATTCTTAGAAATGAGAAAAAAGCATGAGCAACCCTTTCCCCGCAGTGGGGAAAAAAAAACAGCTTGAATTTCAAAATTAAAAACTCGTGCACTTCAAAAGACACAAGAAGGACAATGAAACAAAAACTAGAAAATGGGAAAAAGTATTTGCAATTCATATATCTGATAATGGATCTGTATCTAGAATATATAAGAACTCTTAAAACTCAAAATAACAACTTTTAAAATAGGTTAAAGATCTGAAAAGATATTTCTCAAAAGAAGAAATACAAATGGCCACTAAGCACATAAAAAATATGCTCAACATCATAAGTCACCAGGGAAATGCAAACCAAAACCACAATGAGATACTATTTCATACTCACTAGAATTGCTGGAATTAGAAAGTCAGATAACAACAAGCATTGGCAAAGATATAGAAATAGTGGAAACCATGCACACTGCTGGTGGGAATGTAAAATAGTGCCACCACTTTGGGAAACAGTCTGTCAGTTCCTCAAATGATTAAATATATAGTTACCATATAGCCTCTCTAAAGGCTCTGGGCTTCCCTGGTGGCTCAGATGGTAAAAAAATCTGCCTGCAATGCAGGAAACCCGGGTTCAATCCCTGGGTTGGAAAGATCCCCTGGCCTGGAGAAGGGAATGGCTACCCACCCCAATATTCTTGTCTGGAGAATTCCATGGACAGAGGAGCCATGGAATAGGTGGACTAGGGTTGCAAAGAGTCAGACACGACTGAGCAACTATCACACAATACTGCCACATAACCTAGCAATTCTACTCTTAGGTGTATACCTAGGAGAAATGAAAATATATGTCCATCTGGAAGCTTGCACACAAATGTTTATAGTAGCATTATTCAGAAATCACCAAATGGTGGAAACAACCTAAATGTCTACCAGCTGACAAACGTGTAACAAAATGTACTGTATCCATACAATGGAATAGTATTTAGTCATGAAAAGAAATGATAGATACATGCTGCAACATGAATGAATCCTAAAATCATTATGCTCAGTCAGTCACAAAAGATCACATACTATATGATTCCATTCATATGGAGGTCCAGAATAGGGAAATCTAGAGAGACATAAAGTAAATTAGTAGTTGCTTAAGAGTTGGGAGTGTCAGGAATTAGTGAATTGGAGTTGTGATAGTGTTTCTTTTTTTGATGGTGAAGAAAATGTTCTAAGGTTAACTGTGGTAATGATTGAACATGTTTGTGAATGTACTAAAAATCATTTAATTGAACATTTGAAATGAATGCATTGTAATGTATATAAATTCTGTCTCAATAAAGATAGTAAATAAAAAAGCAAGGACTCTATACAGAGAGGGCACATCTCAATTTTTACTCCAGGCTTACATTACTGAAAAGGACCCTCAGATTTGATTTCCATGGTTTCAGAAAAGGGAACATAATACACATTAACAGAGTTAGAAGACTCAAATATTGCAAGAATTTGGCCGCAGAGCCAGAAATTTCTTGAGTTGTTTATGAGGTATATATTCATCCCCAATATCCTGGAGATACTATGGGTTCTTGGTGGGCATATTTTGCTTTCAGCATAATCAGTACTTCTTTAAGCACAGTGATGTTGAGAAGGCAGATGCTTAAAAAATTCAAATACATCATTCTAAAAGTCAGCTGCAGAAACATAAAGAATAATTCATGCTAATGAAAATTTGTGAATTTTTCAGAAATCTTGATTTTATTTCTACCAAATAGCTTGGCAGTTCTTCAAATTTTGTGGTTCCATTTAGCACAAGGAAGTTCTGATTTGGGACATGAATGCACACTCCAAGTAATATCTACCCACTCCCCATGTTCTGATGTGAATATTAATGACTATAGTTCTTTCAAGTCATCCGTTCTTAATTTTTTTTTTCCTCTGTAGTCTCGAGTTCAGTATATTCAGTTATCCTTCTTGTGACACCAAACAGAAAATATGATCATGTTAGCTATTTGGGCTCTATTCTGCACTGAATGTTTATTTACTCCCCCAAAATTCATATGTTGTAGTCCTAACCCTCAATATGATGGTATGCTGAAGCTGAAGCACTAATACTTTGGCCACCTGATGCAAAGAGTCCACTCACTGGAAAAGACCCTGATGCCAGGAAAGACTGAAGGCAAAAGGAGAAGGGGGTGGCAGAGGATGAGATGGTTAGATAGCATCTCTGACTCAGTGGACATGAATTTGAGCAAACTCTGCAGTCTGTGGGGTCACAAGGAGTCAGACACGACTTAGTGACTGAATGACAAAGGAGATGGGGCTTTTGAGAAGTAATCAGGATTAGATGAGAGCATGAGTGTACAGCCCCTATGATGGGATTAGTGTCCTTAATACCACTCTCTTTAATCTCCCTGGTACCCCACCAATTCAATCAATCACCAAATCTTCATTTTGTCTTTGAAGTATCTATTGAAACTGTCACTTCTCTGTCAACACTAACACTAAATTAGTCATTAGCTATCATTGGTAGCCAGAATGGTTGTCATCATTTCTCACCTGTTACTATAGTAGCTTACTTTTGGGGCTTCTGGCATCCACAATGACCCCCTCCAACTCTTTCTCCTGCTGTCACAGCAGTCTTTTGAAAACATAAATTTTATCATGTAAGCCTTCTGCTTAAAATCTTGGGCTTCCCTGGTGGCTCACTGGTGAAGAATCCGCCAGCCAATGCAGGAGATGCAGGTTCTATCCCTGGGTTGGAAAGATCCCCTGGAGAAGGGAATGGCAACCCACTCCAGTATTCTTGCTGGGAAATCCCATCCACAGAGGAGCCTGGCGGGCTACAGTCCATGGATTCACAAAAGAGTCGGACACAACTTAGCGACTAAACAACAGCAACAAACAACAACTTTTAAGATAAAGATTAAAATTCTTAATGTGGAACAAGGTTCTGGATAGCCTGCCTTTGCTTACCTTTCCAGGCTCATCTCACATTAATCTCTACCTTGCAGTCTTTGCTTTAGGCACCCTGGCTCTCTTCCCAGTGTTTGAATGATACCATGCTCCCTGCTGCCAAGGAACCCACATTCCTTTCCTTTGGGGATCTCATATCAGTTTGTACTTATACATTTATTGTTATGATTATTTGGTTTATGTCAGTCTTTACCATCTAAGCTGTAAATTCGACTAGAGTAGGGACTAAGACTGCTTTACCAGCACTTATCAAAATATATACTTGACAAATAGTCACTGAATTAATAGCTTAAAAATAAATGAATAAAAAAGAAACTAGATTATCCTATTCACTAAAATATAGATAAAATTCTAAATTTTAAATGTAAAAACAAAGTAAGTCTATCTAAAAAATTATAGATTACTTGGGTAAACTAGTAGAACTCATGATGTGTACAGACTTTTTAAACAAATATTTTGGAGAAAATCATAAGAAACAAAGCACAATATTAAAGGTGTAAAAACTTAAACACCTACCAACTGAATGTTTATTTTAAAAATATATTTTTTAAAAAAGCTAGATTATAGGAGAATAAGTGCATAATACAGTTTAAAAATCACAGTATATATATATATATGGATAAATATTATAATTCCAATTTTCTAAATTAAAAATTGGCTAAAAGATATATACCAAAATGTTATCTCTGAAAAACTGACTTAAAAGTATCCCATACTTTTTCTAAAATACAAACTTTTAATTAATTATTAACCAAGAACAACCAACCAAAAATATGTACTTTTAATGTTATTTAAAAATTACACTGAAATATTACTGAGTCCTGACAGATCATCAAACTTTTATGGACTGAAGGATTTCTGTCTTTAGAATTTATTCAGAACTTACCTTTCAAACCACCCTGCTTATTTTTATTAAATTAGTATAATTCTGAGGCTAAAATATAACCAAAATTTCTTAAGATGGAAATAAAATCCTCAATTAAAAATTTTAATTCAATAGTTACCTAAAGAGTTCACCATAACAATTATGTTCATAACATTATTAATATAAAACATAATACATCATATCAAGCAATTAAGTCAGAATATACATAGGATCATCTCAACTCAATTGTTCAATACCCATCACATGTACAATCACTTGGAAAGCAATGCAGTGGGGATGAGAAATTATTCAGTAAATGGTGCTATAAAAACTGACTGGACATTTGAAAAACATCTATGTAGTGTCTCACTCATTTCCATGTACCAAATTCTACCTATTTCAAACAGGTAAAGTTAAAAAAATCAAACAGTACAACATGGGTTAATTTGACAGAATAGAGAGCCCTGAAATAAACCCACATACCAACAGTCAATTACTCTTTGACAAAGGAAGCTAGAATATACAATGGAGAAAAGACAGTCTCTTCAGCAAGGGGTATTGGGAAACTTGGACCGCTGCATGCAAATTTATGAAGTTAGAATATGCTCTTATATCATACAAAAAAGTCAAAATGGCTTACAGACTTAAACATAAGCCAGGATACCATTAAATTCCTAGAAGAGAACATAAGTAAAACATTCTCTAACATAAGTCACACTGATGTTTTCTCAGGTCAGTCTCCCAAGACAATTAAAAAAAAAAATCAAAAATAAACAAATGGGACCTCATCAAGCTTATAAGCTTTTGCACAGCAAAGGAAACCATAAAGAAAATGAAAAGACAACCTATGGACTGGGAAAAAATATTTGCAAATGATGTGAATGTACTTCCAAAATATACAAACAGCAAATACAGTTCGATAACAATAACAACAAAAGCCAAACAACCCAATCAAAAAATGGGCAGAAGATCCAACTAGACATTTCTCCAAAGAAGACATACAGATGGCCAATAGGCACATGAAAAGATGCTCATCATTGCTAATTATTAGAGAAATGCAAATCAGAACTACAATGAGATACCACCTCACACCAACCAGAAGGACTATCATCAAGAAATACACAATAAATGCTAGAAGAGGGTGTAGAGAAAAGGGAACCCTCTTACACTGTTGGTAGTAATATAAATTGGTGCTGCCACTAAGGAAAACAGTATGCAGGTTTCTCAAAATCTAACACAATTCAGTACAATTCAGCAATCCCCCTCCTGAACATATATCCTGACAAAACTGTAGTTCAAAAAGACACATGTACCCCTATGTTCATAGCAGTACTGTTTACAATAGCCAAGACATGGAAACCTAAATGTCCATCGACAGATGAATGGATAAAGAAGATGTAGTACATATATACAACAGAATACTATTCACCCATAAAAAGAATAAATAATGCCATTTGCAGCAACATGGATGGACCTAGAGATTATCGTACTAAGTGAAGTCAGTCAGAGAGAGAAAGACAAATATCACGTATGAGCAATCTAAAATACAGTACAAGTGAACTTATTTACAAAACAGAAACAGAATAATAATCATAGAAAACAAACTTATGGTTACCAAAATTGAAAGGGGGTGAGAGAAAGATAAATTAGGAGTTTGGTTTAGCAAATGCAAACTACTATATATAAATAGATAAGCAACAAGGTCTTACTGTATAGCACAGAGAACTATATTCAATGTCCTGTAATAAACCATAATGGAAAAGAATATGGACAAGAACATGTATATGTGTAGACATATATATATATATATATAAAACATATAAGTGAATCACTTTCCTAAAGAACAGAAATTAACACAACATTGTAAATCAAGTATACTTCAGTTTAAAAAAATCAAGCAGTACAAATCTTGAAGAAAATATAAAGGTTTTATTGCAAATATTTGAGTGAGGAAGGATTTAAAGCTAAAAAAAGTGTGAAGAGAAATATAGATAGATTAAGCGATAATATTCATAAACTGAAAGTGAAAGTCATTCAGCTGTGTCCAACTCTCTACAGTCCATGGAATTCTCCAGGCCAGAAACCTAGAGTAGATAGCCATGTCCTTCTCCAGGGGATCTTCCCAACCAAGGGACTGAACCAAGGTCTCCCACATTGCAGGCAGATTCTTTACCAGCTGAGCCACCAGGGAAGCCCATAATATTTATAATCATAGGCCAGAGAATTTTAGGGATTTATAATCAAATAAGTTTGGGGGATTTATAATCAAAATGTTATTTTGGGGATTAATAATCAAATGTAACCTAAATTCTAAATAGAAAATTTGTCCTAGTGGCGTAAGCTATGCAGACTTTTATAGTAAATGATAAATCAGAGACTTTCTTCATTCCTTGGTAGTTCGTGCAGAAATTACACATACATATCAATATATTCTTAATATATCTACTTTCTTTAAAAAATATGTATCTTTCCCCCAGCTACTCTTACAGTTTCAGTAGCTACACAGTGCTTGGCTAGGCATTCAATAAATATTTGTTGAATGAATGACCCCCAAATAACCGTATTTCAATAAAAAATTTAAGAGTTTCTTTTTTTCCCCCTTAATCTCACATACTATCAGGGCAAAACAATATTCTTTAGCTTGGAATAAAAACTAGGGAGAAAAATCAAGGACTGTAAACTGGGATAAGACTTACTAAACTACACATTTTGGCAATTCACTAATTTTTTTTTGTGTGTGAACAGGTTAACAATGTGATACCTAATCAATTTTAACATAAATTAACTAGACTGAATCACTATACTACTATTTTCCAGAACATCAGTCTTGCAGAATGATCCAGAAATAAAGGATTCTTGGGACTTCCCTGGTGGTCCAGTGGTTAAGATGCTACACTTTCAAGGCAGGGGTTGCAGGTTCAAACCCTGGTCAAGGAACTAAGATCCCACATGCTGCTCAGTCGAAAAAAAGAGATTCTTTTGCCATATTTTTTCTCTCTTGAAGATTTATCATGCATATCAAAATATTGAATATTCTGAAAACTTCCTCAATAAAGAAACCTGTTAAATTTTGTCTGACACATTTTTGATCATGACCAGTTTTGTCATATAACCTCTCTTAATATCTTTAACATTAAAATCAAGAACTGCAAATTGGGATAAGACGTACTAAACTACACATTTTGGCAAATCACTAATTTGTGTGTGTGTGTGTGTGAACAGGCTGACAATATGATATTGTTTGTACCTAATCAATTTCTGTACTTTTCCATGGAAAACCACATGGAGTTAATAAAAATTGTTCAAAATATATTTTTTAAATTTAAACCAAATAGGCTCACATTGTTAAAACAGGCCCAATTCTCTTAATTATGTATTGTTAGTGCTTATGGGGTTTTTACTGTGCGGTAGTTTGAACATTCTTTGGCATTGCCTTTCTTTGGGATTGAAATGAAAACTGACCTTTTCCAGGCCTGTGGCCACTGCTGAGTTTTTCAACTTTGCTGGCATATTGAGTGCAGCACTTTCACAGCATCATCTTTCAGGATTTGAAATAGCTCAACTGGAATTCCATCACTTCCACTAGCTTTGTTCATAGTGATGCTTTCTAAGGCCCACTTGACTTCACATTCCAGGATGTCTAAACCTATATGCAGGTCAGGAAGCAACAGTTAGAACTGGACATGGAACAACAGACTGGTTCCAAATAGGAAAAGGAGTACGTCAAGGCTGTATATTGTCACCCTGCTTATTTACTTATATTCAGAGTACATCATGAGAAACTCTGGACTGGAAGAAGCACAAACTGGAATCAAGATTGCTGGGAGAAATATCAATAACCTCAGATATGCAGATGACACCACCCTTATGGCAGAAAGTGAAGAGGAACTAAAGAGCCTCTTGATGAAAGTGAAAGTGGAGAGTGAAAAAGTTGGCTTAAAGCTCAACATTCAGAAGACAAAGATCATGACATCTGGTCCCATCACTTCATGGGAAATAGATGAGGAAACAGTGGAAACAGTGTCAGACTTTATTTTGGGGGAGCTCCAAAATCACTGCAGATGGTGACTGCATTCATGAAATTAAAAGACGCTTACTCCTTGGAAAAAAAGTTATGACCAAACTAGACAGCATATTCAAAAGCAGAGACATTACTTTGCCAACAAAGGTCTGTCTAGTCAAGGCTATGGTTTTTCCCGTGGTCATGTATGGATGTGAGAGTTGGACTATAAAGAAAGCTGAGAGCCAAAGAATTGATGCTTTTGAACTGTGGTGTTGAAGAAGACTCGAGAGTCCCTTCAGGAGAATCAACCAGTCCATTCTGAAGGAGATCAGCCCTGGGATTTCTTTGGAAGGAATGATGCTAAAGCTGAAACTCCAGTACTTTGGCCACCTCATGCGAAGAGTTGACTCATTGGAAAAGACTCTGATGCTGGGAGGGATTGGGGGCAGGAGGAGAAGGGGACGACAGAGGATGAGGTGGCTGGATGGCATCACTGGCTCAATGGACGTGAGTCTGAGTGAACTCCAGGAGTTGGTGATGGACAGGGAGGCCTGGCGTGCTGCAATTCATGGGGTTGCAAAGAGTCAGACACGACTGAGCGACTGAACTGAACTGAACTGAACTGATGGGTTTTTTGCTATATTAATAAGCTGTGCCCTCTTTAGTTGGGGGACCAGGACATCAGTGCCTTTGTTCCCAAAGTGACTCTATATGAACTTTCAGCTGCGGCATATTAGGACAATGGGAAGAGAATTAAAAGGACATTTTCATAAAGAACTATAAAACATTAATCCAGAGGCTGGAACAAGGACTCCAGCACAGATCAATTTCCGTTCCACTGGTACATAGTAGTCCTGAGCCAAGGTGATGAAGCAGGTTAATATTTGCATCAACTATGCTTTTGAACTGTGGTGTTGGAGAAGACTCCTGAGAGTCCCTTGGACTGCAAGGAGATCCAACCAGTCCATTCTGAAGGAGATCAGCCCTGGGTGTTCCTTGGAAGGAATGATGCTAAAGCTGAAACTCCAGTACTTTGGCCACCTCATGCGAAGAGTTGACTCATTGGAAAAGACTCTGATGCTGGGAGGGATTGGAGGCAGGAGGAAAAGGGGACAACAGAGGATGAGATGGCTGGATGGCATCACCGACTCGATGGACGTGAGTTTGAGTGAACTCCGGGAGTTGGTGATGGACAGGGAGGCCTGGCGTGCTGCAATTCATGGGGTTGCAAAGAGTCAGACACGACTGAGCTACTGAACTGAACTGAACTGAACTGATGGAGTAATTATTTCCTGGTTTCATACTTGGATTTTTAACCCAGTCACATTTCTCACAGGGAAAAAAAAAAAAAGCTGTTAAGTCAACACATATTTATCTTTTCAAAAGTTTTAACAAATTAAACAAGTTTTAAAAGTACAATGTAAGTAATTTATTCAGGTAAAACAATAATATATATTTTTTAATGTGAAGTAGCAGGATTTATTCTGAAGAAGAAATACAATATTGAAAGAATGGGTCAATTTTGGCCTATTTTCATAAAATAGAAGTAAGAGTTACATCCTAAAACATTGAACCTTGGTTGTTATTGAAATTTTATTTCTAATAGTGAATTTCATCAAGGACACATTGTAAAAATTTAGATTTAAATAAGCAATTGATAGAACTTGGGTAATCACTTAAGTCTTAGAATAAGTCATTTAACTCTAAACCTTTGTTTCCTCATCTATAAATTAGAAGTTATAGTTGTGGCTAACTCATATGGCTAAGGGTAAGAATTAAAGGACATATTACTTCTAAAGTTTTAGCACAATGCCTGGCACATAATCAATTCTAAATAAATGTTTGTGATTATTGGACTATCTCAAGTTTTAATTCTAACTCTAAAATTAGGCAAATTACCCAAAATAACCCAGTGTTCATATTTTAAAAGTACTATCTAGCCCATCAGTTCAATTCAGTCACTCAGTCGAGTCTGACTCTTTGCGACCCCATGGACTGCAGCATGCCAGGCTTCCCTGTCCATCACCAACTCCCGGAGCTTGCTCAAACTCAAGTCCGTGATGCCTTCCAACCATCTCATCCTCTGTCATCCCCTTCTCCTCCTGCCTTCAATCTTCCCCAACATCAGGGTATTTTCTAATGAGTCAGCTCTTTGCATCAGGTGGCCAAATTATTGGAGCTTCAGCTTCAGCAGCTGTCCTTCCAATAAATATTCAGGACTGATTTCCTCTACTATTGACTGATTTGACCTCCTTGCTGTCCATGGGACTCTCAAGAGTCTTCTCTAACAACACAGTTCAAAAGCACCAATTCTTCTGCACTCAGATTTCTTTATGGTCCAGCTCTCACATCCATACATGACTACTGGAAAAACCATACTTTTGACTAGATGGACCTTTGTTGGTAAAGTAACATCTGCTTTTTATTATGTTGTCTAGGTTGGTTATAGCTTTTCTTCCAAGGAGCAAGCGTCAGTTAATTTCATGGCTGCAGTCACCATCTGCAGTGATTTTGGAACCCAAGAAAATAAAATGTCACTGTTTCCATTGTTTCCCCATCTATTTGCCATAAAGTGATGGGACTGGATGCCACGATCTTAGTTTTTTAAATGTTGAGTTTTAACCCAGCTTTTTCACTGTCCTCTTTCACTTTCATCAAGAAGTTCTTTAGTTCCTCTTCACTTTCTGCCTATCTAGACCATAGGACTGATGCAAATATTTTGCAGTGAAAAATAATACAAAAAATTAGATATCACTTGAGAATTTAAAAAATGCTTTCCCTCTTTGATTTCTCCCCTTCTCCAAAAAAATAAAGATTAGCAATTAACTTTCCAGATTTTTCTGAATCAGTCCATGTTCCTGAAATTATAAACCAGGAAACATCCTTGGCTTTATTAAGACATGAATATGCTGTGACTAAGGACTATAAGACTGCACCAATTCACTGATGAATAAACTATTTGAAAATGATTGGCCCAAGTCACAGACAATTGGCCCAAGACAGGAAGGCAAAAAGAAGCTGTGCAAGTCCTGATACTCAATTCATCTCACAGGAAATAAAAACTCAGGCTCTATACAGCTACTTACATTCAAGTTATCATAGAAATGGTATATGTACAGCATTCTTGGATACTGCTTATTATATGCTCCAGAGGGGGGAAGAAAGATTACTAATATTCTGGACTTAATTGGTTCAAAGGACAGGATTAAAAAATGCTTTTCATATCATCAATTCTGCTTTGGTTAAAAGCAAATGGTATGATTACCAGATGCTGTGGGGGCTGGAAAGCAGCCTGAATCACAACGTCTATCTGTGTTTCATTTTGGTTCTACCATCAACTAGTAATCTGACCATTTGAAATTGGTCTTTCTGGTTAAATTGTTTCACCTTAAAATGAGGTAGATAACCTAAGTAACTGCTGCAATCCTTTACTTAGAAGCGGTAGATACTGTGGAAAAAGCATGGATTTAGGAGTCAGATCTGGGTTCCTATACTTATGCTATAATTTCTACTAGTTCTGTGTCTTCCAGCAAATTAACTTCCCCAAATGAAATTTCATTCAATTTTTTTCAGTGAATAGTAAATGAGATAAAAAGTATGTAAAGTCCCTGGTAGGAGCACAGGTAGCTACGTGAATAAAACTTAATAATTCCCTGTCAAACCTACATTTCTTTCTTTGCAGAAACAGCGACTTGGGGGCAGGGGAGAGGAGGAGGAGGGATTGGCTTCAGCTCTTAATAATAACCAAAAATCTGGGCAAGTGGATATTTTTCTATTTAGTCTCAACATTAAAAGACAGAAAAACCAAGTGACAATGCATGTAAGTACACATTAAACAAGTAACCTTCGTTGAAAATCCATTTACGTGAAACCAGGTCTGTCCTGATAAATCCAAGACTCATGGTTTTCCCCCTTCTATTGTACACAGCAATCTCCTCAGGAGTCTAAAGTATTTCAAGTGTAAAGTTTAAGTTCAGATTCTATTTATAGCATGTGAGCACATCCCACGTGCCCTCCCAACCCTTACCTGCACACCTGAAGGACAATATCCAGAACACAGCATTTCTATTGGCTGTTGATAGTTTGGGGGAAATTCATGAAGAGGGTCAGAGAAATGCTTGTATTTCTGGAAGGAGACACCAACAGGACTTTGGTGTTACTAGAGAATTATCTAATTAGTAATGAGGAGGAAAAAACTGTGAAGTCTCTTACCTGAGCGGGAAGCTTCGGATTGAACCATTCCTCCCAGCCAGTTCCTATATTTAGAAAAAGAGAAGAGCAACTTCAATATTTCACTTCAGGTTCAGTCATGTTATCGCACAGATTTGTTTGTTGTAATTTATTCTATTAATTTCATTGGTGATAGTGAAGTTCTTTTATGAAATATGGGTATAAGTAAGTAATATTTCTAAGAAAAACTCCCCCCACTGCTCGAGGAAAATGGAAGCGTCCAAGAGCTGTCCTTTCGGATCTACGCTCAGCTCAGTGAGTGGCCCCGCGTGTGGCTCGCTGGCTGTGAGTGATTCTGTATTTGGCTGCGTGTGAGTGAATTATACCGAAGCAAAGACAATTTTCTTATTTAAAGAGGTAGCTCATTCTGGTAGAGATTTTTTTTTAGGTAAACAACGAAAAAAAAAGAGAAGAAAAACATTAAAAAAAAAAAAAAGAAATCTTACTGGTTTTAGGACACTCTTTTGGACGGCAAGGAGATCAAATCAGTCAATCCTAAAAGAAATAAAAATCAAACCTGAATATTCATTGGAAGGACTGATGCTGAAGCTGAAGCTCAAATACTTTGGCCACCTGATGCGAGGAGCCCATTCATTAGAAAGGACCCTGATGCTGGGAAAGCTTGAAGCCAGGAGGAGAAGGGGAAGACAGAGGAGGAGATGATTGGATGCCATCATCCATTCAATGGGCATGAGTTTGAGCAAGCTCGGGGTGGTGGTGGAGGACAGGCAAGCCTGGCGTGCTGCAGCCCATGGGGTGGCAGAGTAGGACAGGACTGAGCAACTGAACAACCACTAAGATACTCGACTACAATGAACTAGTTTAATTTTTACTTTTTACATGATTGACATGATATGAATGAAGTGGATTTTCATGAATAATTTTCAAAGTGTGAAGCATTTCTGAATATAAAGGGAAAGCATATATTTCATGATATAAAGCATACAGAGTTTCAAGTTTGTGAAAAGTAATACATGAAGTGTATTTTTTCAAATGAGAATGGCTTTATTTATATTTTTCTGACTTTAATACATGATCATTGTTTTAAAAAGTCAAAACACAAAAGCATAAGAAAGTAAAATCACCTGAGATCTCACCACTCAGAGATAAGGACTGCTAAAATTTTGTTAAACAATTTTCTAATCATCTTGTAATACATGCACATATATATACACACTTAAATGTAATTTTACATAACTGGACATTCTATATGCATTCTTCTTTATACACAACTTTCTAATGAAATAATCTATTGTATATATCTTCTTACATCATTTTTAGTGACTGGGTAGCATGGTTGAACAATAAATTGTTTACTCATCCCCTGTTAAAGGATAATTAGATTGTTTCCAATTTGTTTTATAGTATATAATATTATAGAGAATGTCCTTATGTATAATCTTTGAGTGTTGAAATTAGTTGGAGCAAAAAATTATATCCATATGAAAATATGGTAACATGTTTTCAGTCATCCTTCCAGAAATATGATGTCAGTTTGAAGTCTCTTCAGGCACAAAAGAATGTCCACTTCTCAACACTGTCAATGTCACTGAGTATTATAAATTCTTCTAAACTTCGACAATCCAGCAAGTCTGTCTTTCTTTCCATTTTGTTTATTAATTAAGCTGAATATCTTTTCTTACATTTATTGTTCATTTGCATTTTATCTTCTGGCATTTTTCTTATCATTTACATATATTTCTATTATAGCAGCCATATATCTCAATTATTTATAACTTTATATATTATGAACTTTAACTTTTTGATTCTATTAACAAATATAGACATGTTTTTCTAAGTTACTTGTATTATAATTTTTCCTATGATGTACTTTTGACATTATTTATTTAAAATGATCAGATCTCTATATTTTTACTACGCGTACTACTTGATTAGTTGTATTTTAAAGTATAAGAATACATAGAATTCTGAAGTAGAAACCTTTCCTCGGACTGTGAGTGCCACCTTTTTCTGAGGTATGTCATGGTGATTTGTTTGATTGATTTGTCTTCTGCCCTCCTGAAAGTATTTTTACAAAAGTCTTCCTGTTAGAATTTCATTAAAATGTAACGAACTAACAATAACATAACCAGAAAGTAACTTTAATCTGAGGGATGGCTCACATACAATAAGAGACAATTCATTTTCACGCTATTTCATCTTCTCCAGATACTCAGAACCTTCACACAGACTCTGGTCTAGCCAAGGAAATCATTCTTCCTTGAAGCTTCCAGCCCCAGAAAAGCATAACAGCCTTTAGAACCTCTCAACCTTTTATATCCTGTAAAACATTACCAGGTATGTGCCTCATGGCCTTAGAACATTAAGAGTCACTATCAACTGCTGATATTTTGGGCTTTCCTGATGACTCAGTGGTAAAGAATCTGCCTGCCAATGCAGGAGATGTAAGTTCAATCCCTAATCCAGGAAGATCCCACATGCAGCAGGAAACTAAACCCGTGCACAACTTCTGAGCCTGAGCTCTAGAGCCCCAGAGCTGCAACTACGGAAGCTTGCATGAGAAGCTCCTGCACCCCAACTAAAGATTAGCCCCTGCTCTCCCTAGCTGGAGAAAAGCCCTCACAGTAACAAGACGCAGCACAGCCAAAAGTAAATAAATAAAATTTGAAAAAAACAAAACTGCCACTGTTTTCTGTAACACCTCTGAGAACATTGTTTTGTGAAAAACTCTTTCCTTCTTTTAAGTTGTCTTTGACAAAAAAAATCACCAAGATGGGATTGCTGGATCAAAGGATATAAATATTTATCTAGCTCTTGTTGTCTAGTACTACGGACGCTTCGCTTGTAGCTCAGCTGGTAAAGAATCCATCTGCAATGCAGGAGACCTCAGTTTGATTTCTGGCTCAGGAAGATCCCCTGGAGAAGGGATAGGCCACCCACTCCAGTATTCTTGGGCTTCCCTAGTGACTCAGACTGTAAAGAATCCGCCTGTAATACAGGAGACCTGGGTTTGATCCCTGAGTTGGGAATATCCCCTAGAGGAGGACATGGCAACACACTTCAGTATTCTGGTCTGGAGAATCCCCATGGACGGAGGAGCCTGGCAGGCTACAGTCCATGGGGTCCCAAAGAGTGGGACACAACTGAGCAACTAAGCACATCTAGTACTATATTTTTCTCCAAATGGACAATACTACTAAAAGTGGTTTGTGTTTTCATTCCATTTCAACTTTAATGGTCTTGAGTATTATTAATAATTATTTTAGATTACTAAGCATAAAAGAGAAGTGTATGAATAGTTTTAAATTCATATTACTTTGATTTTCTCACATCTTAGCTTTCCATTTTCTTTTGTGTATATTAAGTTTTTAAAATCATGATAAAATTTATTTGGTGTCTCTAGAGATTTAAAATAGGTAGGAAAAAACTGGAAAAATCTCTTTTTAAAAAATAAAGAAAATATACCTTTTTGAGCAGAAAAATAATAAAAATACAAAATCCCTGGATCCATTTTTCATTAGTCTTTGCAGGCATTTTTACAGGTGTAATCAAATTTAGAATTGGACCTAAAATTTTCCACAAATTTCCAGATGGCAGCTAGAAAGGTCTTTTAGAAACATTAGCTTAAGACCCTTGAATAATAAGTCTCAAACCCTAGGGCTACCCTGGTGGCTCAGATGGTAAAGAGTCTGCCTGCAATGCAGGAGATCTGGATTTGATCCCTAGGTCAGGGAAGATCCTCTGGAGAAGGAAATGGCTACTCTAGCATTCTTGACAGAAGAATCTTATACATTGCTTTTTAGCCTCACCATGATCCGACCTCTGTCTGCTCTCCCAGTTTCACTCTCAGTCCTGGCCTTGTGTTATGTTAGTTCAGGAAATCTCTTGTTAGTACCCAGTACACTTTCCCTTCTGCCTGAAAGCTTTCCCCACATTCTTTTCTCCAAACACATCTTCATTCTTCAGCTCTTGGACTATTGGGTAGTTTGATGAAGATTGTCAAGGAAGGATCTCTAAAAAGTGACAATTACATGAAGATCACATTAAAAAAATAATACAGAGACATATATCTCGGGCCTCTCCCAAGAAGCCTCATGCATTTAAAGGGTCCTGAAGTTTAACTTTCCTAATAAATCCACCTTTGCGTGTTAATACCTGCTTGACCTCTGTTACAGGGTCATGGAGATCAAAAAATAGCATATCTGGGAACAAAATGAAATTTAAATTATTCAATTTAAAGCAGTTACCACTTTTCTTAATATTTTTCTTTTCATAGGGACAAAAGCACAATTATTTAATCTCAATAAACTAACAAATGTTACCTAGACTGACAAACAAAGATAATCATTTGTTCATTTAATTTATGGATCACTCTACTCTTTGGGGTATGTTAGCCTGTCTGTACTGTGCACAAATCGGCCACAATAATACATTTTGCTTGAGTAAATATATTTTCCTTAACGCTAATAGTTGTATTTAAAAACATTTTGATGGGCCTGTGGCATCCTCCAATAAAAGTAGTTAAAGGATTATATCAATATATAAAGAGAAGTGCCAGACTAATTTTCTAGTCCTTAATAGATATAGGTTGAAATGAAAAAGTGGAAGTGTTGGTTGCCCAAGTCATGTCCGACTCTTTGTGACCCCATGGACTGTAGCCTGCCAGGCTTCTCTGTCCATGGAATTCTCCAGGCAAGAATATTGGAGTGGGTAGCCATTTCCTTCTCTAGGGGATCTTCTTGACCCAGGGATTGAACCGGAGTCTCCTGCATTGCAGTCAGATTCTTTGCTGTCTGAGCCACCAGGGAAGCACAGATATAGGTTGTTCAATCACTCATTCGTGTCCAACTCTTTCTGACTTCTTGGACTGTAGCATGTCAGGCTTTCCTGCCCTTTATACTCCTGGACATTGCTCAAACTCATGTCCATTGAATCAGTGATGCCATCCAACCAGCTCACCCTCTGTTACCCCCGTCTCCTCCTGCCCTCAACCTTTACCAGCATCAGGGGCTTTTCCAGTAAGTCTTCTTTTTCCATCAGGTGGCCTAAGTATTGGAGCTTCTGCTTTAGCATCAGTCCTTTTGATGACTATTCAGGATTGATAGTTGTTAGTATTCACTACAATATATACTTGTAAAAAGAAATTCAGCTGATGAGTAATAGAGAAGGGCCCTTCAAGTAGTGGGCTAAGCAGAGGGCAGGAAGACAGGTTCTTGAAGAGGAGATAGAAGAGGATGAAGGCAAACTCCAACTACTTTGCAAGTCTTTGGACTAGTCTGGGACAAAAGGGCATAAAGATGAGCATCTTTATACTGTTGTGAAATATTTTTAAGATTTTCCTTTTCAATTGCTTTAATTAAATTCAAATGAAAGTCAATTCTGTTTTGTGTTTCAAAATAAAATAAATCTGTAATGAGTATTCATCTTGAGAATTTATAAATGTTTAATTATACATTTATGCTTAAGATTCCAAAATTTTATTTTCAAAGTATATCTTGTGATTATCCATTCATTCACTTAACAAATATTTATTAAGCATCAACTAGGACACGACTGAGCGACTTCACTTTCACTTTTCACTTTCATGCATTGGAGAAGGAAATGGCAACCAACTCCGGTGTTCTTGCCTGGAGAATCCCAGGGACGGGGGAGCCTGGTGGGCTGCCGTCTATGGGGTCGCACAGAGTCGGACACAACTGAAGCGACTTAGCAGCAGCAGCAGCAGCAGTACTTATTTGGGGGCTTCCCTGGTGGCTCAAATGGTAAAGAATCCACCCACAGTGCAGAAGACATGAGTTTGATCCCTGGGTCAGGAAGATCCCCTGGAGAAGGGAATGGCAACTCACTCCAGTATTCTTGCCTGAAGAATCCCATGGGCAGAGCAGCCTGGCAGGCTGCATACAGTCTATGGGGTCGCAAAGAGTTGGACACAACTGAGCAACTAAGCACGCATGAGTACTTCCTGAGGGATTTTTTAAATGCGAAGGATGTGGAGGTAAACAGAAACGAGGTTATACTTTAGTGGGTGAAAATGGTCAATAAATAGAAGAACAAACGAATATTGACTGTGTAAGTGTGATAAGTGCTGTGAAGAAAAATAAACGAGGGAGAATGATGACAGATGGTCAGGGCAAGGTCTGTCTGTGGAGACAGCATTTGAGGAGAAATGTGAATAACATGAGAGGTGAGCCATTTCAGTGTCTGGGGAACAGTGTTCCAAGCAGAAGGAAAACAAGAGGAAAGATGACTAAGATGCACAAGATGAGTAAGAACTTGGCATGTTTCGGGAACAGTTAAACAAGCCATTTTGTTTCTGGAAGAGTTGAGTTTCTGTCAGGGTGAACCAACTGACAAAATCCCTGTTCTCCTGGAAAGTGCATCATACCAGGTGAAGAGAAACAATTAAAATGAATAAATCATCACATAAGTATATGTGGGGTGGTGTTTGCGAACCCGTGGACTGTAGCCTGCCAGGCTCCTCTCTCCATGGCAAGAATACTGGAGTGGATTGCCATTTTCTTCTCCAGGGGATCTTCCCAACCCAGGGATCGAACCCAGGGTCTCTTGCATTGCAGGCAGACGCTTTATCCTCTGAGCCACCAGGAGAAAAGGAGGAGAAGAAAATGAGTGCTGTCTTAGGGTAGGGAGAGAGGCTCCTTAGAGGAGATAGCAGGCAGGAGAACTGTGAGTTCAAAGGCCCTGAGAGGCTTAGAGAAAAGCAAGGAGTGTGAAGGAGAGAAAAAAGCAGGGAGTCCAATTAAGAAGTCACTTGGGTAGTCTAGGTTGTAGGCAAAGGTGATTGGATTAGTGGAGGTGGAAGAAAGGTGTCAGTGTCTGGATGTATTTTGTTGGTAGAGCCAACAGGATTAAAGAACGAATTAGCTGTGGAGTGTAAGAAACTAAGTGCCGCTAGAAGGCACTTAAAAAAAAAACAAAAAAACAGGTAGAATTATGTATTTATAAATGTAATCCAGTTTGAGATGGTTACATTTTAATTATTCAAAGATGTTAATAATGCAAATATAGATCTGATGAATCCATTCATCTAATTGTGATGGTTTTATTTAAACACGAAAAATAATTCTCTTGTTTTGGCTTTTGTTTAGCATCTGGCCATATATGTGTGCTCTGCTCAGTGGCTCAGTTCTATCCGATTCTTTGCTACCCTATGAACTGTAGCCCACCAGGCTCCTCTGTCCATGGGATTTTTCAGGCAAGAATGCTGGAGTGGGTTGCCAGTCCCTCCTCTAGGGAATCTCCCTGAGCCAGTGATTGAATCCAAGTTTCATATGTCTCCCTTTTTGGCAAGCAGATTCTTTACCACTGAGCCACCTAGAAAGCCCCCTCTGGCCATATCAATAACACTCAAAATTAAACTACTTGGTGACAAGTTCACCAAATACTTGCTGAGCTTGGTTGGCACTGTACCTAGGACACATGATCAATCAGGTACCAATCTGGATTCATAGTTAATCTTCAAAATTACTATTTTTAGGTAGATGGACATTAATGTCCATGCTAGTGATAGAAGCAAGGTCCGATGCTGTAAAGAGCAATATTGCATAGGAACCTGGAATGTCAGGTCCATGAATCAAGGCAAATTGGAAGTGGTCAAACAAGAGATGGCAAGAGTGAATGTCGACATTCTAGGAATCAGCGAACTAAAATGGACTGGAATGGGTGAATTTAACTCAGATGACCATTATATCTACTACTGCGGGCAGGAATCCCTCAGAAGAAATGGAGTGGCCATCATGGTCAACAAAAGAGTCCGAAATGCAGTACTTGGATGCAATCTCAAAAACGACAGAATGATCTCTGTTCATCTCCAAGGCAAACCATTCAATATCAAGTAATCCAAGTCTATGCCCCAACCAGTAACGCTGAAGAAGCTGAAGTTGAACGGTTCTATGAAGACCTACAAGACCTTTTAGAACTAACACCCCAAAAAGATGTCCTTTTCATTATAGGGGACTGGAATGCAAAAGTAGGAAGTCAAGAAACACCTGGAGTAACAGGCAAATTTGGCCTTGGAATACGGAATGAAGCAGGGCAAAGACTAATAGAGTTTTGCCAAGAAAATGCACTGGTCATAGCAAACACCCTCTTCCAACAACACAAGAGAAGACTCTATACATGGACATCACCAGATGGTCAACACCGAAATCAGATTGATTATATTTTTTGCAGCCAAAGATGGAGAAGCTCTATACAGTCAGCAAAAACAAGACCAGGAGCTGACTGTGGCTCAGACCATGAACTCCTTATTGCCAAATTCAGACTTAAATTGAAGAAAGTAGGGAAAATGACTAGACCATTCAGGTAAAATGGTCAATCAAATCCCTTATGATTATACAGTGGAAGTGGGAAATAGATTTAAGGGCCTAGATCTGATAGATAGAGTGCCTGATGAACTATGGAATGAGGTTCATGACATTGTACAGGAGACGGGGATCAAGACCATCCCCATGGAAAAGAAATGCAAAAAAGCAAAATGGCTGTCTGAGGAGGCCTTACAAATAGCTGTGAAAAAGAAGAGAAGCGAAAAGCAAAGGAGAAAAGGAAAGATACAAACATCTGAATGCAGAGTTCCAAAGAATAGCAAGAAGAGATGAGAAAGCCTTCTTCAGCAATCAATGCAAAGAAATAGAGGAAAACAACAGAGTGGGAAAGACTAGCGATCTCTTCAAGAAAATCAGAGATACCAAAGGAACATTTCATGCAAAGATGGGCTCGATAAAGGACAGAAATGGTATGGACCTAACAGAAGCAGAAGATATTAAGAAGAGATGGCAAGAATACACAGAAGAACTGTACAAAAAAGATCTTCACTACCCAGATAATCACGATGGTGTGATCACTGACCTAGAGCCAGACATCCTGGAATGTGAAGTCAAGTGGGCCTTAGAAAGCATCACTATGAACAAAGCTAGTGGAGGTGATAGAATTCCAGTTGAGCTATTCCAAATCCTGAAAGATGATGCTGTGAAAGTGCTGCACTCAATATGCCAGCACATTTGGAAAACTCAGCAGTGGCCACAGGACTCCAATCCCAAAGAAAGGCAATGCCAAAGAATGCTCAAACTACCGCACAATTGCACTCATCTCACACGCTAGTAAAGTAATGCTTAAAATTCTCCAAGCCGGGCTTCAGCAATATGTGAACCGTGAACTTCCTGATGTTCAAGCTGGTTTTAGAAAAGGCAGAGGAACCAGAGATCAAATTGCCAACATCCGCTGGATCATGGAAAAAGCAAGAGAGTTCCAGAAAAACATCTATTTCTGCTTTATTGACTATGCCAAAGCCTTTGGCTGTGTGGATCACAATAAACTGTGGAAAATTCTGAAAGAGATGGGAATACCAGACCACCTGATCTGCCTCTTGAGAAACCTGTATGCAGGTCAGGAAGCAACAGTTAGAACTGGACATGGAACAACAGACTGGTTCCAAATAGGCAAAGGAGTACATCAAGGCTGTATATTGTCACCCTGTTTATTTAAATTATATGCAGAGTACATCATGAGAAATGCTGGACTGCAAGAAACACAAGCTGCAATCAAGATTGCAGGTAGAAATATCAACAACCTCAGATATGCAGATGACACCATCCTTATGGCAGAAAGTGAAGAGGAACTAAAAAGCCTCTTGATGAAAGTGAAAGTGGAGAGTGAAAAATTTGGCTTAAAGCTCAACATTCAGAAAACAAAGATCATGGCATCCGGTCCCATCACTTCATGGGAAATAGATGGGGAAACAGTGGAAACAGTGTCAGACTTTATTTTTCTGGGCTCCAAAATCACTGAAGATGGTGACTGCAGCCATGAAATTAAAAGACACTTGCTCCTTGGAAGGAAAGTTATGACCAACCTAGATAGCATATTCAAAAGCAGAGACATTACTTTGCCAACAAAGATTCATCTAGTCAAGGCTGTGGTTTTTCCAGTGGTCATGTATGGATGTGAGAGTTGGACTGTGAAGAAGGCTGAGCACCAAAGAATTGATGCTTTTGAACTGTGGTGTTGGAGAAGACTCTTGAGAGTCCCTTGGACTGCAAGGAGATCCAACCGGTCCATTCTGAAGGAGATCAGCCCTGGGATTTCTTTGGAAGGAATGATGCTAAAGCTGAAACTCCAGTACTTTGGCCACCTCATGCGAAGAGTTGATTCATTGGAAAAGACTCTGATGCTGGGAGGGATTGGGGGCAGGGGGAGAAGGGAACGACAGAGGATGAGATGGCTGGATGGCATCACTGGCTCAATGGACATGAGTCTGAGTGAACTCCGGAAATTGGTGATGGACAGGGAGGCCTGGCGTGCTGTAATTCCTGGGGTCACAAAGAGTCGGACATGACTGAGCGACTGATCTGATTTGATCTGAGTGCTTGTGACACAGAAGTATATAATACCACAATGTACTTTTAAAAAACAAAACATTCCCTATTATAATGCTGATGGGAAATATGACTACTTTATAGGCTGACTTAGATGCTGTGGCCTTTACAATGTAGGTAAATTGTTCTGATTTCCTTAGGATAGAGTGACTCAATATTCATATACAGTAATAATGAACCATATGACAAAGAAGTTTTTGAGTACATTTGATTCAAGTTAATGATGCCCGATTTAGGTTTCTTCTACAGTAACCAGATAGGAATGCTCTTTGAAAGTAATCCATTACTATATAACTTTTATTTTAATACCTAGCCAAAACTGTTGGTACTAATTGTCTAATTATTTTAGTAACATTCTTAATTCATCCAGTGAATATTGCACCATCTTTTAGAACTGCATCTCTGTAACACCACAATATTTTTAAAGAAATACTTCCTAACTTTTTTTTAATACTATCTACGGTATCTGTGAAGAAAGCTGAGTGCCGAAGAACTGATGCTTTTGAACCGTGGTGTTGGAGAAGACTTTTGAAAGTCCCTTGGACCGCAAGGAGATCCAACCAGTCCATTCTGAAGATCATCCCTGGGATTTCTTTGGAAGGAATGATGCTAAAGCTGAAACTCCAGTATTTTGGCCATCTCATGTGAAGAGTTGACTCATTGGAAAAGACTCTGATGCTGGGAGGGATTGGGGGCAGGAGGAGAAGGGAACGACAGAGGATGAGATGGCTGGATGGCATCACCAAGTCAATGAACATGAGTCTCGGTGAACTCCAGGAGTTGGTGATGGACAGGGAGGTCTGGCGTGCTGCGATTCATGGGGTCGCAAAGAGTCAGACACGACTGAGCGACTGAACTGAACTGAACTGAACTAAACGGTATCATTGCTGGCTCACTTTTTCTAAAAATGGCATGATATCTCAATGAATACTTCTGTTAGTGTCACTTAACTAATTGTTACAATGAAATTTAGTCCAAGTTTAGCTTATTTTACCAAATTACAAAGATAGGGTAGCATATATTTTAATAGTTTTCTTTAAAAAGTTAACCTGTCCTTTATTTTTGTTGTTGGCCTTTATTATCAATGAAAGATTGTTTTCTGATGAATGATTGAGGGAGAAAAAGATGGATTTAGGCTTGTAATGTATTTCTGTCATGCTTCTAATTAATACTTTGTGCATTGTTTTTGTGAATATTTTAGGGCCATTTAATATTGCAAAAGTGTTCAAATCATTAACTTTTTCTAAGCAATTCTTTTTTTATATTTTTAGCATAATAATTTATCTGGAATTCTTTTGTTATTCTGGTGAAATTACTGTAAATCTTTGCCTGTCTGACTTCCATCCTTCAACAACTCTGAATCTTCAAAAGCAGCTCTAACCCATAATTAAAATAAACACTGCAGAGAAAGTGTCAAATCGAAACTTATGCTTTCTGCATCATGATGGCCAAATTAAGTACATCAACAAGCAAGCAAACAAACAAAACAAAACAAAGAACCACCAGAGTCCTCTGATTGATTAATCCTGCTTGTAAAAGTGATTTTGCTAACTTTTGTTTGATAAGTCCGTGAAGCAGGGGATGAGTGGAGGGAGTTAGAGAAGAAAGAGGATTGGAGACTAAAGGGAACAACTGCAAAAGTGGCCGAGGTTAGAAAGGGCAGATGTGGTGAGAAGAAGCTATGGTCATGGGTGGCAACAGAGAGCCCTTGATGAGGAAACAGAGGTTGGTCAGCTCTGCAGCCCACCTGCTCTGGGGCTCTTGAGAGCATAGCTCCTTTGTGGACTGTTTGCAGGAGAGAACTGCCATGGAGGCATAACCTTTCCTTTTTAATTGAAGTATAGTTGATTTACAATATTATATCATTTCAGGGGTGCAGCATAGTGATTCTATATTTTTACACATAGTACTCCATTAGAAGTTATTACCCAATAATGCCCTGTCCTTTGCTATCTGCTAGAGTTTGCTCAAAGTCATGTCCATTGAGTAGATGATGGCATCCAACCATCTCATCCTCTGTCACCCGCTTCTCCTCCTACCCTCAATCTTTCCCAGCATGAGGGTCTTCTCCAATGAGTTGGCTCTTTGCATCAGGTGGAGAAAGTATTGGAGTTTCAGCTTAAGCATCAGTCCTTCCAATGAATATTCAGGGTTTTGTTACCACTATATAGTTTGTTTTCTTTATCTGTGAGTATGTTTCTGTTTTACATATACATTTATTTGTATTATATATTACGTATTTTTTAGATTCCACGTGTAAGTGATATTATACAGTAGAGGCATAACCTTTCTGTAAGAGGTAGTGCGTAAATTTCTTTCAAGCTAATATAAATGAGAGCCATACTTTTTCTATTGTTCTGTTGATAAGGAATACTAAGTAACACACAGTTTAATAGTTTATGAATAATTACTTATGCCATGATTTTTGTGAAAGAAAGAACCTTAAATGTCTTCCTTTTCTGTAGAATTGCTGCTGCTGCTAAGTCGCTTCAGTCGTATCCGACTCTGTACGACCCCAGAGACGGCAGCCCACCAGGTTCCCTCATCCCTGGGATTCTCCAGGCAAGAACACTGGAGTGGGTTGCCATTTCCTTCTCCAATGCATGAAACTGAAAAGTGAAATTGAAGTCTCTCAGTCGTGTCCGACTCTTCACGACCCCCTGGGCTGCAGCCTACCAGGCTCCTCCGTCCATGGGATTTTCAAGGCAAGAGTACTGGAGTGGGTTGCCATTGCCTTCTCCTTCTGTAGAATTACTAACCTACAAGTGAAATATTTTCTCTCTTATTGGCTAAATACATTGTGCGTTAATGGCAAAGTTTTAAGACCTAAATCATCTATCTGCCTTAACTAATGTTTGTAGAATGAGATAGGGTACGTGTGTTGTCACTTCAGTTGTGTCCAACTCTTTTCAACTCTATGGACTATAGCTCACTCCCCTGTCCATGAGATTCTCCAGGCAAGAATACTGGAGTGGCTTGCCATGCCCTCCTCCAGGGGATCATCCCAACCCAGGGATTGACCCAACCCAGGGATCGAACCCGCATCTCTTATGTCTCCTACATTGGCAGGTGGGTTCTTCATCACTAGTGCCACCTGGGAAGCCCTGAGATAGGGTATAAATAAATACAAATATATAAAAATCATGCTAAATGTAATTTTTATCCTTTGTAATTAGTTTCATAACTTTTGCAATTAGCTAGCCAAAATAATCATTTTTGTACTTAGCTTAATCTAGACTACACTGCCTTCCTATTTTTTCTTTTTTACTATGTGACTATCTTTTAAAAAATGCATTAATGTGAAAAAAATTGGTTTGTGTATGATTCATTTTTCTGTAAACCACTAAAGTGTCATCAACTTACAGTAACTGGAAGAAAAAGTTAGCAATGTTTACCATAATATAGTGCTTTTCGAAATGCTGTGTTCTGTGTAGCTGTGGTAGGCAGAATTCTGCCCCTACCCTACCAAAAATATTCATGCCTTAATCCCAGACTTTGTAGATGTGATCAAATCTATGAACAAATCTATGAACTTTGAGATGAGAAGATGATCCTGGGTTTTCTGGCTGTGATCAGAGAGAAGGTTCACAACAGACAAGGGTCAGAGAGATGTGATGTGATGAAGGTCTCCAACCAGTTGCTGGCTTTGACAATGGAAGAAATGAGCCATGGGCCAAGGAATGCAGACAGCCACTAGAATTTGGAAGAAGGAAACAGATTCTCCCCTAGAGACTCCAAAATGGAATGCAATTCTTTTGCTATCTTCATTTTGACCCAAGCCAGATTACAGTTCTCACAGTTCTGACCTATAGAACTGTAAGATAATAAATTTGTGTTGCTTTAAGTCTCTAAATTTGTGGTGATATATTATGGCAGCAATAGAAAACTAATGCTGTTTCTCAAGCCCAGTGTTGGAGAAGGGACTTCTGGTCATGATGGAAAGGCCTGGAGAAGGCCACAGACTCACCCATGATCTTCCCATTTCCTGCTTGCATCTACTTATCCTTCAACCACATAGTTTCTTATCTGCTTTATAATGTTATTGGAATCCCATGTGGGATTTTTTTGGGAGAGGGCAGAAACTGTTTAAAATTAACACAATATAAATACATATATATATATATGTGTGTATGTAGTTGTGGTTGTCATGGTTTAGTCGCTAAGTTGTGTCCTATGCTTTGCGACCCCATGGACTGTAGCCCACCAGGCTCCTCTGTCCATTGGATTTTCCAGGCAAGAATACTGGAGTGGGTTGCCATTTCATTCCCTAAGGGATCTTCTTGACACAGGGATTGAACCCTGGTCTCCATTGCAGGCGAATTTTTTACAGCTGACCTACCAGGGAAGCCCATGTATTTATTTATAAACATTTTATTTAAATAAACATTATACATTTAAAAATAATAAGTAAATATTTTGTTTTCCAGCACAAGTGGTTATGATTAGTAACACTTAGGGGCTTAGACTTCAGCACTATACTGACTAGGATTCAAATCATGGCTCTGACACTTACCAGATATATAATTCCAAACATTAATTTGTTATATGCAAATTGTAACATAAATAATAGCAGTACTTATCCTTAGAGTGTTCTATGCACTTAGCACTGTTCTAAGCATGTTTTCTAAATTAATCGTTTAACCCTCCCAAATGGAAACTAGTAATAAGATGGTTCAGTTCAGTTCAGTCGCTCAGTCGTGTCTGACTCTTTGCGACCCCATGAATCGCAGCACATCAGGCCTCCCTGTCCATCACCAACTCCCTGGTTCACCCAAACTCATGTGGATTGAGTCAGTGATGCCATCCAGCCATCTCATCCTCTGTCGTCCCCTTCTCCTCCTGCCCCCAATCCCTCCCAGCATCAGAGTCTTTTCCAATGAGTCAACTCTTCACATGAGGTGGCCAAAGTACTGGAGTTTCAGCCTCAGTATCAGTCTTTCCAATGAACACCCGGGACTGGTCTCCTTTAGGATGAACTGTTTGGATCTCCTTGCAGTCCAAGGGACTCTCAAGAGTCTTCTCCAACACCACAGTTCAAAAGCATCAATTCTTCGGCGCTCAACTTTCTTCACAGTCCAACTCTCACATCCATACATGACCACTGGAAAAACTGCAGCCTTACTGGACGGACCTTTGTTGGCAAAGTAATGTCTCTGCTTTTGAATATGCTATCTAGGTTGGTCATAACTTTCCTTCCAAGGAGTAAGCGTCTTTTAATTTCATGGCTGCAGTCACCATGGAGCCCCCCAAAATAAAGTCTAACACTGTGGTACCCTTATTATCACCATTTTACATGTGGATACCGAAGGGCAGACGTTTAATAGGTGGCAGAACCAAGCAATCTGGCTATGAATCCTGAGATCTCAAACAACTATACTTTTCCTGGATTTTGCCTCTATAAAGAAAACTGAGCACTGAAGAATTGATGCTTTTGAACTGTGGTGTTGGAGAAGACTCTTGAGAGTCCCTTGGACTGCAAGGAGATCCAACCAGTCCATCCTAAAGGAAATCAGTCCTGAATATTCATTGGAAGGACTGATGCTGAAGCTCAAACTCCAATATTTTGGCCACCTGATTCGAAGAGCTGACTCATTTGAAAAGACCGCGATGCTGGGAAAGGATGACAGAGGATGAGATAGTTGGATGGCATCACTGACTCAATGGACATGCGTCTGAGTAAACTCTGGGAGTTGGTGATGGACAGGGAGGCCTGGAGTGCTGCAGTCAATGGGGTCACCAAGAGTCAGACACGACTGAGCAACTGAACTGAACTGAACTGTGATATGACTAAACAGAAAAGAAACAGCAACTGAGGCACTCAGTCCAACCACAAGGGTAAAACTTTCTTCATTTCTCGTATCTGAGCTGTAACCAGCACTGGAGAGGTGACAGCCTTGACTCAGGAGATGGTAGAGGGCTAAAACTGCCTGTCATCCCTAGAAAGAGAAACTGGTCAGGTCTGAACACAATGGGAAATTAATGCAATGATCATAATGACTACCGTGAATCTAATGTTTACAATATGTCATGTATTGAACTGAATACTATACATATATTACCTCATTTACTCCTTAAAACCTATGAGATAATTACTATGGTTTTTTTCTTTATACAGAGAAGAAAATTAAGCCTCAGAGGATTAAGGACATGGACTAAGGGTCAACCAGCTAGGAAGAAACAGAACAGAAAATTTCATTGAGATTGCCTTACTCCAGAGACTGGGCTCTTGGCCAGTTTTTTACACTGTATTAGGTGGGCAGAGTAGAAGCTTGCACATCTGTGAGCTCCTCATCCCACCCTATGATTTGGGCTAATACAAAGAAATGTGATGACCGAGCAAAGCCTGTAGAGTCTGAGTCCCAGGAGTCCATGCAATATATCTCCAACTTGCTTGCTAGCATATGAACATGATGTGGGTAACTAATCTGGTTTGATGAGCTCCTTTAAAATGCCTGAACTTGGCTATGCAAAGTGCACCACACTTTTTCTAAGAGGCATCACTCTGGAAGCTTAACAAAAGCAAACCACAAGCTTCTCTTGCTTGAATCTTTCAAAGAGCCATTGTGAAGTTGAGACTCATTTCTGCTACTTACATGCTAGTGCAAATTATTTACATTTCTGAGAAAGTTACTTGCCCCATCTGAAAATGGGTGTATAAATATTTTATATACAGTGGTATAAAGATTAAAATAAGAACATAAATTTGAAAATGTCTGGCATGTAGAAAATGCTCAAATGAATTAAATGAAACAAAATGGCTTTATTTCCGGCTTCAGACTGTCTCTCCGGCCTCTCTCTGCTTAACTTCTGTCTGAGCTGCTATGATTGCTCCATCTCCCAGTTTTTCTCCCCTCTGGCAGTCTCTGCAGCCACCTTCATAGGCAACGTGGAGGAAGGTCTTGAATCAGGAACAGAGCTCCTGACTGCTGAGCAGGACTTAAGTCTTTAAAAAACTAGTTCTGACATATTTAATTATTTTATTGCCTTAAAAAAACACGATGTACTTCCATTATTTTTCCAACTAAAAGTTTTTTTTAACTCAGTGAAAAAAGTTGGAAAATTTCAGAAAATTCAGAAAGAAGAAAAACCCACCATAACCCAGCAACCTCTAAATAAACATAACTAATAGCTGGATGTGTGTATTTAAATGTTTTTTAATTGATGTATCTTGAGAAAGGGAGTCTGGTCTCTTAAATGTTTTATTATGAATAGAAATTCAGTCATAAAAAAGCTAAGTCAGCTCAAATTAGTATTTGATATTGAGGACCTACTGTTTGGAGAGAAGTCTCCTCTGTATTGAGGAGAGCTTTGATTAACAGTCGAAAGAATTTAAGTGAAATAATCAGTGTTACCTCAACAAAATATAGGAGGGCAAGCTAGAGCATTATAAAAAGTTAGATGAAAATACAAGGGCTAGATTATAATAAATACAAAAGTTGGAGACATTTCATATAGCAACTCATAAAAAAATCCTCAAATGAGCAATATTAGTAGTCAGTACTATGAGTCCAAACTTGCCAGGATCTTGCAGCTAAAGAAGAGCAATTATGAAAAGATGAAGTTTTTGATGATAAAATGAGAATAACATAGGTCCTATGTCAGGTTGGAGGTAATGTTGTAAGTCTTTTTCAAACTAGAATATACAGGTTTAGACTTCGGATTTAGATGCCAGGGAATTTGTTGATTTGAAAAAGACTTGGAAAGAACTTCTAGGCTAGAAATCACTTTTTTTTTGAAATCACTTTTTTTTTCTGTATTAATATTACAATCTTATCCTCCTGGGTCACAAATAAACAGAAGGAGCTGAAGGAACAGTAGGGAATCTTCAAATATAACTTTTCATTCACTTTACTGAATGTTTATTGAACACCTACCATGTGCCAGGCACCTAGAAAAGCGAGGTGCCACATATATACATACACGGACTATGACTGGATTGAGCAGTACACAATTTATACAACTGTTTGTGACAGCCCTGCAATAAACATGCAGGCAATGAAATTACACTGTATACTATAGTCATAGATATATGCCGTCATAAATTTGTCCACAGGATATACAACATCAAGAGTGAACCCAATACAAACAAGGGAATTTGGAGAATTATGATGTATCAGTGTAGGTTCGGACACGACTGAGCTACTGAACTGAACTGAAGTGTAGGTTCATAATTTGTGCCCCTCTGGTGTGGGATGTTGATAATGAGGGAGGCTATGCACGTGTGGGGGCAGGGTATATATGGGAAATTTCTGTATCTTCTGTTCAATATTGCTGAGAATCTAAAACTACTCAAAAAATAAAGCCTATCAAACGTAATAAATAGATCTCATTATACTTATGTTTACATTTCTTTCAAATTTGCTTTAAATTTTCTTTTTAAAATTTTACAAACATTTCTTATCTCAACTTTTCTGTCATTTTAATAACCAAAATCACATATGGCTTTGAATCACATTCAAAAAACTAAGATCATTGCATCTGGTCCCATTACTTCATGGCAAATAGAGGGGGAAAAAGTGGAAACAGTGACAGATTTTATTTTCTTGGGCTCCAAAATCATTGTGGACAGTGACTGCAGCCATGAAATTAAAAGACATTTGCTCCTTGGAAGAAAAGCTATCACAAACCTAGACAGCATATCAAAAAGCAGAGACAACACTTTGCTGACAAGGTCTGACAACCAACAACAATTGTATATAGTTTTTACTAGAGTCCTCTATTTTTCTAACTTCCCTTTCTGTATTTGAAGACCTAAAGCTGCCCTCCAGCTTTGCCACAGGACAAAACCTCTTTCCTCACTTCATCAGAAAGTGTAGAGACTGTATGCCTTGCCAGCAGGCTGATTCTGGGGTTCTAATTTTGGGTATTTTCCTTTTGCTGTAACAGTTTACCTCTTAGATTAACATAAATACAATATGAGATACTTACGTTATTTAAAATTTTTCTAGTAGTCTCACTAAAAAAGTAAAAAACACAACTGGTGTAATGAGTTGTAACAATATTTTATTTAGCCCAATATACCTAAAATACTGTTGTTTTAACATGGAATCTTAATCTAACAAAAACTTAATGAGACATTTTACAGTCTTTTTCTTAACACCTTCTAACTCCAGGGTAGGTCTTAGGTTTAATAGCTGATTTCAGTTCAGACTAGATACATTTAAATGTTCCCCAGCCACATGTGGCAAGAGGCTACCCTGTTGAGTAAGGCAGTTCTAGATCTTACTTCCACTGACTTTTGAGACCTGGTAGGTTTCAATCTAGTTGATCCTGTGGTGACTGGGCCTCTTGTTTTGGCTTTGACATGATTTCCTGTTTCTATATTTCTGTTCACTTTGAACCTTAAACTCCTGAATTGCTGATACCAGAAATGGATCCTTTGCCTCACTCTCTCCCTGAACCTGCTCCCTAGAACTAACACTGCCCTGCTGTACCTACTAGATGTGACGTAAGTAATTAGCTAGATTTTTCTGCATTAGAACAGATTTCTATTTTTATTGGGAAAGTATCACTGAGTGGAAAAGATGCTGAATTCACTATGGCTAATTTAAATTAACTGGTGGGGAGATTAACTACTTAGAATATAAGACTATTATCTGGTTATCACATCCACCTATGGCTGCTTACTGCTTGCTGGCATGGTAGACAAAGGAAAACTGTTTCTTAATATCAGGAGCTGAATATGACCTTGTTCTTTCTATTTAAATTTTTTCTATGAAAATTCCTAATCTTCACCCCAGGCCAATGGATGATACAAAGTTTCAAGTAGACTGGAGCCAATGTCTTGTGCTCAGAAAGGCATAAAAATAAAAAAGATCCATAGTGAATCTGTATGCAGTTAAGAAGCAACAGTTAGAACCGGATATGGAACAACAAACTGGTTCCAAATTGGGAAAGGAGTACGAGAAGGCTGTATATTGTCACCCAACTTATTTAACTTATATGCAGAGTTCAGTTCAGTTCAGTCCCTCAGTTGTATCTGACTCTTTGCGACCCCATGGACTGCAGCACACCTGGCTTCCCTGTCCATTCCCAACTCCCACAGCTTACTCAAACTCATGTGCATCAGGTTGGTGATGCCATCCAACCATCTCATCCTCTGTCATCCCCTTCTCCTCCTGCCTTCAATCTTTCCCAGCATCAGGGTCTTTTCCATTGAGTTGGTTCTTTGCATCAAGTGGCCAAAATATTGGAGTTTCAGCTTCAGCATCAGTCCTTCCAGTGAATAATCAGGACTGATCTCCTTTAGGATGGGCTGGTTGGATCTCCTTGCAGTCCAAGGGACTCTCAAAAGTCTTCTCCAACACCACAGTTCAAAAGCATCAATTCTTTGGTGCTTGGCTGTCTTTATAGTCCAACTCTCACATCCATACACGACTACTGGAAAAGCCATAGCTTTGACTAGACAGACCTTTGTCGGCAAAGTAATGTGTCTGCTTTTTAATAAGCTGTCCTGGTTTGAGATAGCTTTTCCTCCAAGGATCAAGTGTCTTTTAATTTCATGGCTGCAGTCACCGTCCACTGTGATTTTGGAGCCCAGGAAAATAAAATCTGTCACTGTTTCCATTGTTTCCCCCATCTATTTGCCATGAAAGTACAACATGCAAAATGCCGGGCTGGATGAAGCAGAAGCTGGAATCAGGATTGCTGGGAGGAATATCATTAACCTCAGATATGCAGATGACACCACCCTTATGGCAGAAAGCAAGAGTAACTAAATAGCCTCTTGATGAAAGTAAAAAAGGAAAGTGAAAAAGCCAGCTTAAAACTCAACATTCAAAAAATGAATGATGTGAAAAAAACCTGATGCAAAGAACTAACTCCTTAGAAAAGACCATGATGCTGAGGAAGATTGAGGGCAGGAGGAGAAGCGGGCAACAGAGGATGAGATGGTTGGAAGACATCACTGACTCGATGGACACAAGTTTGAGTGAGCTCCGGGAGTTTGTGATGGACAGGGAAGCCTGGCGTGCTGCAGTCTATGGGGTCGCAAAGAGTTGGACACAGCTGAGTGACTAAACTGATAATGATTTCCAAAACATGCCTAACTCTTTTCTTCCCAGTTAGGTTGGAAATGTCAATAGGCTTTTACTCTGCTATGTCACCTTGGATGGCAAAACTCTATGGTTACAACTGTATGCTCATAGATGAAATTCAACCCTGAAAGTATGTTTTATTGACTCACACAGAATTTTAAATTCCTTTGAGCCACCATTTAGAAATTAGGAGCTTTCACATAAACCTTCAGTTTTCTAGCTTCCCCTAAAAAAAATTGAAGACTCATCCACATTGAGTGATCTTCCTACCTGGTATGTTTTGGCTGCCTCAATGGACATGAGTTTGAGCAAAGTCCAGGATATACTGAAGGACAGGGAAGCCTGGCATGCTGCAGTACATAGGGTTACAAAGAGTTGGACAGGACTCAGTGACTGAACAACAACAATCTTTTGGCTGGGCTCATTTGAGAGGGTCTATGCTATTTCTCGGAGAAGGCAATGGCACACCACTCCAGTATTCTTGCCTGGAAAATCCCATGGGTGGAGGAGCCTGGTGGGCTGCAGTCCATGAGGTCGCTAAGAGTCGGACATGACTGAGTGACTTCACTTTCACTTTTCACCTTCACGCATTGGAGAAGGAAATGGCAACCCACTCCAGTGTTCTTGCCTGGAGAATCCCAGGGACGGGGGAGCCTGGTGGGCTGCCATCTATGGGGTCGCACAGAGTTGGACACGACTGAAGCGACTTAGCAGCAGCAGCAGCAGCATGCTATTTCTATTTTGATATGGTTAGTTACCCCTGGCTCATTTTTTTTATATAGGAGATAGATCTGTCCTTATCTGGGCCTTTGTTTTGTTAGCCTCCAAACTCATCATTTGTACTTTATCTTCCACTGTTCTCTAGGGCCCAGGATATCTTCGGTTTTGGGGAAGACTTCTTTTTAGCTCCTGAATCTTCTGAACATTCAGGGGGTGTAGAACAATGGAGATAAGCTGGTGAAATCCTTCAGGTGTCTAAGTCTCAGATGCAGCTCAGCCAATTTCCTTGATTGCCTGGAGTTTTAGAGGACATTTTGGCTAATGATCTGAGAAAATTCCTTTTGCTTGCTAGATCCTTGGAAATAATAGGTCATTTTGTAAGCTAATGAGTGAAGTTTCAGATGTCAGTCATAATAAATTTTTAGCAAAGTCTCTTTATTGTCTATTCAAAATAATATTAATCAATAATGAAATCTTAATTAGTTACTCAACACTCTGGTGATGAAGTCTCTTTCCTTAAAATTTGAATTATTAAAAACAAACAAACAAACAGAAATTAGAGATCCTCTACTCTCTATCTCACCCCAACCACCTTTTGGCAGGGGAAGCAGAAAGAAAAGAGATTTGTTTGGGTAAAATGTCATACCCATAAGTTGGTTGTCACTTCCTTCCTGCCAGTCTTTGAGTAATAGTTTTACTTTCTCCTGTGGAGCATGAAATTGAAAGACACTTGCTCCTTGGAAGAAAAGCTATGACCAACCTAGACAGCATATTAAAAAGCAGAGACATTACTTTGCCAAGGTCCATCTAGTCAAAGCTATGGTTTTCCCAGTAGTCATGTATGGCTGTCACAGTTGGACTATGAAGAAAGCTGAGCACTGAAGAATTGAAGCTTCTGAACTATGGTGTTGGAGAAGATTCTTGAGAGTCCCTTGGACTGCAAGGAGATACAGCTAGTCAATCCTAAAGGAAAACAGTCCTGAATAAGTTGAAAAACTCTAATATTTTGGCCACCTGATGTGAAGAACTGACTCATTAGAAAAGACGCTGATGCTGGGAAAGATTGAAGGCGAGAGGAGAAGGGGATGACAGAGGATGAGATGGTTGGATGGCATCACCGACGCGATGGACATGAGTTTGAGCAAGCTTCAGGAGTTGGTGATGGACAGGGAAGCCAGGTGTGCTGCAGTCCATGGGGTTGCAAAGAGTCGGACACGACTGAGTAACTGAACTGAATTGTGGAGCACTGAAAGGCAGCTTCTATCAGAGATGATCCAGTGTAAGTTTAAAAAAATTAGTAGTCGCTGAAAAGGGAAAGTGATAGTCGCTCAGTCATGTCCAACTCTTTGCGACCCCATGGACTGTCCATGGAATTCTCCAGGCAAAAATACTGAAGTGGGTTGCCATTCCCTTCTCCAGGGGATCTTCCCAACCCAGGGATTGAATCTGTGTCTCCTGTGTCTCCTGCATTGCCTGCAGACTTCTTACCCGCTGAGCCAATGCGGGGGCAGGGGTGTGTGTGTCACTGGACCATGTTATTTCCTTGTTATCCTTTATGTTACCATTTATATGTAAGTGTGTTAGTCACTCAGTCATATCTGACTCTTTGTGACCCCATGCACTGTAGTCTGCCAGGCTCGTCTATCCATGGAATTCTCCAGGGAAGAATACTGGAGTGGGTTGCCATTCCCTTCTCCAGTGGATCTTCTCAACCAGGGATGGAACCTGGATCTCCTGCAATGCAGGAAGATTCTTTAGGGTTTGAGTCACCAGGGACCCTCATTAGAATGGGGAAACCTTACTGTGCTGTGCTTTCCTGATGAAAGTTTCAAAGTTAGTGTGTTAACTGGCAAGAAACATGGCAAATGGCCAAGAAAGCCTCCAGCTGGCCCACTTCTGGGTTACTTAAGGGTCTCAGGCATCCCATCTCAAAGTCTCCTTTACCTCTAACCTAACTCTATTAGAAACAAGTCACCTTAAGTCTGTGGTTCTCAATCTTTAGCAGCGAAGATTGTTACAATATATATTTCTGGGTCCCACCTTTAGAGTTCAGCTTCATCCATTCTAGGATGGGACTGGAGAAGGGAAGGGCAATCCACTCCAGTATTCTTGCCTGGAGAATCCCATGGACAGGAGAGCCTGAAGGGCTATAGTCCATGGGGTTGTACAGAGCTGGACATGACTGAAGCGACCTAGCACACAGCATGGGACTGGGGAGTCTGTGTTTTTAACAAGCCCTGCAGGTAATTCGGAGGCAGGTAATCGGTGTACACACATTGAAAAATCACTGCATAAGGCCATCTAGCATCTTAAAATCATACTAAGGTTATAACAAATATTTCTTTCTGAAAACACATTCTAATGTTGGTGGTGAGGTTTGGGAGGAGATTGAATACTTTAGAAGTTGGCACAGCACAATGGTAAGGGAAGGGTACTTAAAACCTTAAGTACTTAAGGTACTTAAAATGGGACCTTGTTTGTACTTAATTCTTTATAATTTCACAAAGCTTCCTTCCTAGTAACAAAATCTTGTTAAAAACAAGAATAGATGCACAGGATAAGAGAGGAAAAACAAGGGGAAATGAAAACATTTCTCTACTCTAATGGGGTGTCATTAAAAGGCTTTAGAAAGTGCTTGAAGTTAAGAGGAACAGACAAAGCGTTACCTTTTAATCTTCAAAAAATGAGAAGATTTTTTGCTGCAAGTAACAGATTAAAGAGAAAGAAAGAGAAGTAGCTCAGTCATGTCAGACTCTTTGCAACCCCGTGGACTGTAGCCCACCAGGCTCCTCCGTCCATGGGATTCTTCAGGCAGGAATACTGGAGTGGGTTGCCATTTCCTCAACCATCAATTATATAATCCATAAAGACATTCAGTTATCTCATAAAGCAAGGAACGTGCTGATAGGCAGTTGCAGAGGTACAGCTCAATGATGCAGGCTCACTCTTCTCTGCTATCCTCAGAATGTTGGCCCGCTGTTCTAGACTTACTACCTCATGGTGGCAAGATGACTGCATCTTCAAACTTTTAAGAAAGAACTAATACAATTATGTAAAGTTTAAAAATAAAATTAAAAAAAAAAACAAAATAAAAAAAGGATCATCTTTCTTTGAGCAAAATTCTTCCCTAAAGTGCTCGCAATGGATTTCCTCTTATCTCATTGTTCAGAACTAGCCAGAATTGACTCATACCAAACATTAACAAAGGAGAATGAGTTTACACTCTCGGTTTATGCCAGTTATGGTCCATGTTCCAAACTTCTATGAAACTGCTGCTCTAGAGAAAAATTCAAGGTCCTTTAAATTGATTATTGTTGTTCAGTCACTCAGTCGTGTCTGACTCTATGACCCCATGGGCTGCAGCATGCCAGACTTCTCTGTCCTTCACCATCTCCCGGAGCTTGCTCAAACTCATGTCCATTGTGTCGGTGATGCCATCCAACCATCTCATCCTCTGTCATTTCCTTTTCCTCCTACCTTCAATCTTTCCCTGCATCAGGGTCTTACCTAATGAGTTGGCTCTTCGCATCAGGTGGCCAAAGTATTTGAGCTTCAGCTTCAGCATCAGTCCTTCCAATGAATATTCAGGATTGATTTCCTTTAGGATTGACTGGTTTGATTTCTTTGCAGTCCAAGGGACTCTCAAGAGTCTTCTAAAACACAATTCAAAAGCATCAATTCTTCAGCAATAAGTTATAAAGATTTGATGAAATAACAATAGGTGGGTGACCAATCATATCTGATTTGGCTTTGAAATTATAGCTTGTATGTTAGTGGTTGTAGAATCCTAGGAATGCACTGAGTGGAGTGGTAGAATTGGAGGGAGAGATTATGATCAGAATTGCATCTGAGGATGGTGGGAGGATGGAGGGGGATGGCAGAAGACCTGGAGAAACAGTTGGCTTTCTTTTTTGATATTTTGGTCAGCCATGCCTTGGTAAGAACTAGGTGTTCATAAAGATCGTATTGCCAAAAGAAACAATAAAATAAAAGTGACCACAAGTCACATTTTGTCAGCTAATAATCTTTGGTTATTTTCAAACCCTATCTGTAAGATCACTTATTGCACTAATTTAGTATCTTACCACCTTCTACTTAAGTATAAAACAAAGTATTAATTCAAAGAGATGTTTGCACACCTACGTTCATAGCAGCGCTATGCACAATAGCCAAGACATGGAAACACCCTAAATGTCCATCAACAGATGAATGGATAAAGAATATATGGTACATAAATACAATGGAATATTCAGCCATAAAAAGAACAAAATAGTGTATATGCAGCAACATGAATGCAACTAGAGAATATCATACTAAGCAAAGTCAGAAAGACAAATACCATATGATATCACTTGTATGTGGAATCTAAAATATTACAAAAATGAACCTGTCTATAAAACAGAACCAGAATTACAGACATAGAGAAAAGACTGGTGGTTGCCAAGGGGGAAGGGGTTGGGGAAGGGATATAGTGGGAGGTTGGGGCTAGCAGATGTAAACTTTTATATATAGAATGAATAAACAACAAAGTCCTACTGAATAAGACAGAGAATTATATTCAGTGTCCTATGATAAACCATAATTAAAATAATATTGTAAAACAGTGTATATATATGTGTAACTGAATCACTGTACTGTACAGAAGTAATTAACACAAGATAAATCAACTGTACTTCAGTAAATTTGTTTTTAAAGTGAAAAGGAAAAAACAAAGTGTTGCTTCAACTTCTTACAACTTATAGGAAAGACTATGATAAATAGTGTTGTGTGGCCTTTGTTTTAATCTTCAGCTCTGGAGATCATACAAGGCATTTAGACATGTTGGTAGGAAAATATTAACAATATACATAATGCATTTGTTTGTTTTATGCTTTGCTTTTTTTAAAAAATACTTGAAGTGGCTTAAAAGAATGCACCTGATACAGATAGTAATAAGTGGAAATGTCAGCCTATCACCTAAGTAGGACAAAGTTACTGTTTTTATTTTTATTTTTATTTTTTTTATATATTAATACAATGCAAAATTATGAAAATGAATTTAATCTTCTCTGAAGCTAGTGTTAGACTTTTAAGGATTATTATTTCAAAGTTAAAATCTAAATTATTGCAATTGGAAAGTCTTTGCTTTCAATTTTGTTCTCATTAGAGTTGTTTCTAACAAAGGAATTTATTTCTTTGGTAACAATTTCAGAATAATAAACTTGAACACTAATATTCATGTCACTATACTTAATGGTTATTGAAATTTTTGCTTTATAAAAATTAAATTTCTATTTCAGAAGCAGTATAATAACTATTGATATTTTAAACATTTAAAGACTTTATCAATATGAACAGTACAAAGAAATAGGTACTGGTTTATCTGACACTGTAATATCTTAATAGATATATTTTAACACAAGGAAGTTAAATTTCATTTAAGTAAATTGGAAATTACTGTTGCTTCAAAAACAGTCGCTGCAATACTCTTTAATAACTTTTAACAATATTGTAAAACGTTTTGAAGCAATATTCTTGGAATATGAAAGAAACAGACAACACTGTATAGAATAGTCATTTTCAACTAAAATTTGCCTTTGGAAAATAAATCCTGGAAAATGGAATAATAGGGATTCTCTTGAAATTTTTTTCAATTCAACAGTGGTAAAGATTGTAATCTCCTTTTCCCTCAGAAATGAAAAACATTCCATCTGTGTTAATGGTTTTAAAGCTTTATTAGTAAGCATTTTGAAATAGAATATGAAGTTTTTAATACTGGACTTTAGAATGAAAAACAAGTTCAACCTAAATTATAGTGTTTTAATGTGTGTATGTATATAAATCTGTGTGTATGTGTATGTGTGTCTGAGAGATGGAGAGATCTGAGAAACTTTTCATAATCATCGGAAATATGATTTTCAAGATCTGAAAGGTGAGTTAATTGAAATAACTCTCTGATTAATTTTCATTTATTCAAGAGTTTAAAAAAATTATTTAAGTTAATGGTTGGCAAAAACCAAAGCACATAAATCAAATAGCATGAAAAGGCTATGGAGGTTGAGTTGAAAAAGAATATTCTAATGAAGCCTGGGCAAATGATTAGATTAAGCTTTGACTCTTAAGAGTTGAATGTTAATGAGAAATGCACTAAAGTGTTTAAATACTTTTTTCTTCAAAACTTACTGTGCAACATATTTGTCATTTCCCTTAGTAATGTCACCTAATGCTAAGAGCTGACTCATTGAAAAAGATCCTGATGCTGGGAAAGATTGAAGGCAAAAGGAGAAGAGGGCAGCAGAGGATGAGATGGTTAGAAAGCATCACCAATTCAAGGGACATGAACTTGAGTAAACTCCGGAAGAGAGAGGAGGACAGGGAAGTCTGGCATGCTGTATAGTCCATGGGATTGCAAAGAGTTGGATGCAGCTTAGCAACTGAACAACAACAATGTTATTGAAATATAAGTATTTATGAGAAGTTACATTTTGGAAAAGGGAAAAAAGAGATTGGAAAATTTACTGTCTAACATGGTTCTTGGGTAAATATACTGGGGTAAAAACACTGTGAGACTGATACATACTACTTGCTCAATAAATACATATTGGAAATTAATGAATATGATGGGTTCATTGGAGCAGCAGAGCTATATGCTATATTTAGTTCTTCTTAGTTATGAATAAACAACATTGACATTATTAATGATAGTAACATCACTATTACTGAAGGGAAACCACTTTATGACAGTTATTTGACAATGCCATACTTCAAGGAAATGAAGAAAAGCACTTGGGAAACAGAAAAAGATATTACGTAATTATTGAAGAGGGATTTGCCTAGAATGTCAGAATTAATATTTCTTCTATATAATAATGTTTGGAGTGGTTGAATCATGTGTATTGCAAAGTCTAGTTACACTAAAATTAGTGTTTTAATCATGTTCATTTTAATTCAAAGTTTATCTGATATATATGTGATGATAGCCATAATTGTACTAATGGAAATAGTGAGAGACTATTTTGGGGGGCTCCAAAATCACTGCAGATGGTGACTGCAGCCATGAAATTAAAAGACGCTTGCTCCTTGGAAGAAAAGCAATGATGAACCTAGACAGCATATTAAAAGCAGAGACATTACTTTACCAACAAAGATCCATTTAATCAAAGCTATGGTTTTTCCAGTAGTCATGTATGGATGTGTGAGTTGGACTATAAAGAAAGCTGAACGCCAAAGAATTGATACTTCTGAACTATGGTGTTGGAAAAGACTTTTGAGAGTCCCTTGGACTGCAAGGAGATCCAACCAGTTCATCCTAAAGGAAATCAGTCCTGAATATTCATTGGAAGGACTGAGGCTGAAGCTGAAACTCCAATACTTTGGCCACCTGATGCGAAGAACTGACTCATTTGAAAAGACCCTGATGCTGGGAAAGATTGAAGGCAGGAGGAGAAGGGGACGACAGAAGATGAGATGGTTGGATGGCATCACTGACTCGATGGACATGAGTTTGAGTAGGCTTCAGGAGTTGGTGATGGACAGGGAAGTCTGGTGTGCTGCAGTCCATGGGGTCACAAAGATTCAGATACAACTGAGTGACTGAACTGAACTGAACCCGATCTTTAGGCAACAACAGTAACACAGGGATCACAAGCATGTTTGTATGAATGAATATGCATCTTATGAGATTGGACTAGGGTTAGTGGAGGTAGATGAAAGGTATGGGAGGTGGTGGACAAGAAGGAGGGTGGGTCAGTGATGGGAAATTGAATGGTTCAGGAAGTTGCTAATATCTAACTTTCTCCAAAAAAGGAACTGGGAAGTTGCAAAATGTCCCTTCCTCCTCCTTAACAAGCATTGTGTTTCACTTAAAGGAGAAATCTGTTTGATAAAATTAAGGGTTGTTGGACTTCCTTAGTGGTGCAGTAGATAAGAATCCATCTGCCAGTGTAGGATACCTGGGTTCGATCCCTGGTCTGGGAAGATTCCACACACCACAGAACAACTAAGTGTGTGAGTCACAACTTCTAAGCCTGTGTTCTACAGCCTGCAAGTCACAACTGAAGCCCATACGCTGCAAATAATGAAGTCTGCACACTCTCAAGTCTGCGCTCCAAAACAGAAGAAGCCAGAGCAATGAGAAGCCTATAGGGTACAGTGAAGAATAGCCCTTGCTTGTTGCAATTGGAGAAAGCTCGTGCACAGGAACGAAGCTCCAGTGCAACCAAAAATAATAAAACAAATTTAAAAAAAGTTAAGTGTTGTTCACATGCTCTCAAATCTTTAAATCCTATAAGGAGAAAGAAAGAGCTCTCATGGGTGTAGACTTAGGAGTGGCTTCGGGAAATGCACTGAAATATCTACAGGTGTAAAGACACTAACACCTCTGAGAAATCCGAAAGGAAGTTATCAATTTAAGTTTCATTCATTCATTCATTCAGTGAGCACTTATTGAACACCAGTGTTTTCTCCAAGCTGCTGTATAGATATAATGCAATTCCAAGGACGCTGGATCTAATCTCTGCTGTCAAAGGCCAAGAGGGCACTTGGTGTTTGCAGTATGACTATTCCTTCCTAGATGTCTTTGCTTTCATCTGTAGGGAAGAGAAGAAGCCCTAAATACATTACTCCCTGATCACAGCCTTGCTACCAGGGTCTGCTGTGGACCCACTAAAATAAACCTCATATTAAAACTGCAAGTAGCTCCAGACTCCCATTCCTAATCATTTCCCTCTGGAATTCCTGTACATCCTCTGTTTAATTCCTTTCACCCACTTGGCCCTGACTCCTGAAACATTTAACACTATGTCCTTTGGAACCTCTGGATCCATCATCAACAAATTGTTCTGTATCCTCAGCCTTCTCTGAAGGTTCCCTTTACTTCTTTTCTCTAACTGAAACCTGATGCTCTCCTGAGTCTAGTACTGCGCTATCAAGTGATAAGATGCTTTCTCTCCATAGGATTGGACTTGGGGAGGAGTATGCAGCCTATTCCTTATCAAAATTCTCACTCTCCTTCTTCCCTAAAGAAATACCCAGATGCGAATTTGACATCATCAGACTATCCCTGCTACCCCCATTATTGCTTCCATCTACTGGCCCCTGGGTCACTGCTCTTTTCTTTATAATATTTATTTTTATGTATTTATTTGGCTGCACAAGGTCTTAGATGTGACATGCAGGAGCTTTGGTTTGTGACATGTGAACTCTTCTTAGCTGTGGCATGTGATCTAGTTCCCTGACCAAGGATCAAACCCAGGCTCCCGGCATTGGGACTGACGAGTCTTAGCCACTGGTCCACCGGGAAAGTCCCTCACTGCTCTTCATTTCTTAGTTTTGCTCCTGATCCACCACACAGTACTCCTGTCTTAATTCTTGGTAATGTCAAGAAACACATGGGCAATCCTTCCAAAACTCTGGTCACTTAGTTCCTTCACATTTTTTCCCAATAATCTTGACCTTACCTTAGCTCTTCACCCCATAATTATATCCTGCTGCTGCTGCTGCTGAGTCGCTTCCGTCATGTCTGACTCTGCGTGACCCCATAGATGGCAGCCCACCAGGCTCTGCCATCCCTGGGATTCTCCAGGCAAGAACACCGGAGTGGGTTGCCATTTCCTTCTCCAGTGCATGAAAGTGAAAAGTGAAAGTGAAGTTGCTCGGTCGTGTCCAACTCAGCGACCCCATGGACTGCAACCTACCAGGCTCCTCCATCCATGGGATTTTCCAGGCAAGAGTACTGGAGTGGGTCACCATTGCTTTCTCCAAATTATATCCTAGATCTTCTTATTATCAATAATTGCAATAGCTTTGTAATCTCAATTTGCGGCATACTATTCTCTGACGAACATTTTGCTAACTCATCTCTATACAGTAACTCTAACAAGCTTTAGATCCAACCAGAACCTCGGTCCATTGATCATATATAATCCTATGTAAATCACTCTATAAGCACTATAATCACTAACATTCATACCTCAAATCCCTTGCCCTTCTCTCTTACCTCATGACATTGCCATAGCAAAACCACACCCTGGTTAACCTAGTCATTGCTGCTGGTTGCCTGCACCCATACAGCTGGACAGAGCTAGGGAACAACACAACTGTGCTTTGGTCTCAGTTGAAATTCATGACCATGAACCTCAATGGGGCCTTCATGGTTTCTGAGAATCATTCTGTGTCCTCCTAGTCCATTCACTTTCCCACTCTCCAGGATGACAAATTCACATCTTCTCTTTTCCCCTCAGACCTCTAATATCTCCTCTCAAATCTTTATGCAAGTGAAGTGTAATTTTTTGATTACAGCCTTCTTTTAAAGGTCAGTCTCATCTTCTCTTGTCCATTAAAGCACATCTCCAGCAATTCTCCTGTCCCCAGCAGTATTATTTTTTCCCTCTTCATGGTCCCCCTTCCCATTATCATTATCATACAAATATTCTATTTGTTTTCTCATATTTACTTTAATGGAAATATTTATTGCCCATCTACTAGTGCTGGAGGTATGAAAATGATAGAGAATCATTGAATGCCAGAGGTAAAACTTAGCTAAGAAAGATTTTAGGATTAACGATTGTAGATACAATAACTTAGAGTACTTTAATATTACCTGTGAATTTCCATAACACCAGCTTCCTATTGACCAGGTAATATTTATAATAGAGGTAATTTTGCTCAAAATAGAAGATTTTTATAAGTCTTTGCACACTTCCTGTCACTAGAAATGATAATTGAACTTAATTATGAATTCTCATGCATAGTACCTGGCTATTTTCCTTGCAAACGACAGAGAAGACTGCTCCTTAAACTAAGATTAAGATAATAATAAAATGCCACAATTTGTTAAATGTCAATAAATTTACTGATTGCCAGACTCTTGGCCACAAGTTTTTGTAAATCTGTTTGTTTAATCTTCACTGCAATCTTGTGAGAAAAGAGTGATCTCAGTTGAATAACCGAGAAGCAATTTTTTACTTATAATAAAGGAACTCTTCATGAGTTCTCTAAAATTTTTATTTTAATTGGCACAACATACAGATTCTGGTTTGAATAGTCAAAGACAAAAAAAAAGCATGCACACAGATGGTCTGAACTAAATAAATCATGTGCACTCGAGAATGAACGCTGACTTTTATGAAAGAGGACATGTCAGTGGCTACAGTGGATTTATTGTGAGTGGTTTCTATGTGACACCAGAAACCCTGGGCAATGACAGGACAATTTAGCCAACAGACAACGGTACCAGTAGGGGACATGCGGGCAGGAGGGCGTGGGTGAGAAAGGAGGAGGGAAGACCAGTTGTTGTTAGTTACCACATACTTGTAAAATTAGGTGGGTTCATGTTTTTATTCTCAATTTTGTATTTTGAATAATTTCAAACCTATAGGAAAGTTGAAAGATTAGTACAACAAACAATCATTTATTATTCATATAAGTTCAAAAATTGTTACTCTTTTGCCATATTTGCTTCTCTCTATATATTTATGTCTTTCTCTCTTTCTCTCTCTTTTTCTTTTTTGGACACACAGCTTTGCTGGGAACTTCTTTCCCTGACCAGGGATTGAACCTGCACCTTTGGCAATGAAAGTGCAAGTCCTAACTACTGCACTACCAGGGAGTTCCCTCATTTATTTCAAAAGTTAGTTGCAGACGTCCTGATGCTTTAGCATGTAACTCTCAAGAACAAGGACATCCTGCATGATAACAAGCCTATCTATCACACTTAGCAAATTTGACATGCTGCTAAGTCACTTTGGTCGTGTCCAACTCTGTGCAACCCCATAGACGTCAGCCCACCAGGTTCCCCCATCCCTGGGATTCTCCAGGCAAGAACACTGGAGTGGGTTGCCATTTCCTTCTCCAATGCATGAAAGTGAAAAGTGAAAGTGAAGTCGCTCAGTCGTATCTGACTCTTAGCGACCCCATGGACTGCAGCCTACCAGGCTCCTCTGTCCATGGGATTTTCCAGGCAAGAGTACTGGAGTGGCGTGCCATTGCCTTCTCCAAAATTTGACATGAATCCATTATTATTATCTAACATGCAGTCTATTTCCAAATCATCCATATTGTCCTCATGTCTCAATAATATCCAATAGAAATTATTTTCAACTCTGCTTTGGAACCAGATCACAGGTACTACACTGCATTTGGTTGTCAATTCTCTTTGTCTGCCTTAGTCTAGAACACTCCTCTAAACTTTTTTGTCTTCTTAAGACATTGATCTTAAAGACGAGTCTAGGCTAATTGTTTGCTGGGCTGTTCCTCAATTTGGGTTAATATGATTTTTTGTCGTATGATTAGTTTGCATAAAACATTTTTGGTGAGAGTACTACGTAGACAATATTAAGATTAATTTTAACTAATAAATGTATTACAGTAACTATGTTTTATTTCAATAATTTACATGTACATTAAAATTTTTTTGCTTATAATGTAATTTTACTCAAAACTGTTAAATATGAGATGATATGTCTGTACTCATTGTCATGAATAAGAAATCCTTTCAGATTAGCAGATTATATATTTTCATAGACAATTTTAAAAATTAAGAATGTTACAAGCTAAAATGTGTGGATGTGTACAAGATGAATAAGTGCACTATATTATTTTTGTCTCGGTGATAATGAAGCAATGTGAACCCTTTTCAGCAAGTCCTAATACGTCTTTGCTGCAATGTGGAGTAAAACTGTTTGGTGAAAGATGCCAAAATCATAAATTATAGAAGCAGGAAATAGAGAAAATCTCCTGAAATAGCCTAATGATTATTTACAATATTTATTTGCAAACTGTTAATGCATGGTTTTTATAATAACAATGGGTGCAGTTTATTGAGTATGTGACAGATCTTTTACAAGTATCTCCTGTAATTAGCATAGCAATCATAGGAAAAAGCTATAAATATTAACATTTTATAGGTTGGAAACAAAGCAGCTTTTAGCTATTCTTCTAAATCCCTTTGGTTTTATCAGTCTACACATGTGCTATATTTTATTGCCATGACTAATGCCGTAGTGTATTCTAAACTCCAGGGTTTGTGTCTGTGTCTTTTTTCTTCTGAAAAAAAGATAAGAGAATAGCTTAAATTTACATCTTTGTAAAATTCATTTTTACTGTTTCCCCCTGGCAGAGTCTTTTATGTTCTTGATAGAACTCTGAGGGTATATTTTTTTTATTGTTTATCATTTTACTTTTTCAATAAAAAGTACTAATTTGGTATAATATAAACAGTTATATAAACAGCTAAGACGGCTAAGAAAGAAAGCTGCTGTTTATAGTTTCTTTCCTCACAAGTGTTATGTTTGCTTTGGCTAAATTACCATTTTTACAAATTTTAATTTTTGTTAACATTTTTTCCATGTAAAAAGTGATGTGAAGACAATTTTAACTTCTAAATTTTGAATCAAATTCTGAAATGAACATTAAAATGATTAAGTACAATATTTCTTTATTATATAAACATCTTATGAATGAGTTACAGTAAACTTATAATATTAAGGTAAACATGGAAGGCAGGAAATCCATAGAGGAAATTCTCTTATTAGTAGTGCTTAGTTGTCAAAATGTCTTTATAGAAGGAGTAATCTTTAGTTCAAGTCTTCACCCTAATTTTAATTTCTAATTATAATTTTAATTTCTGCATGATCCTAAGTGGATTTGTAGAATGAAAAAAAAAAATGGAGTACCTGAACAAATTTGCTCCAGTATTACTCCTATAAGAAGATTTCCCCAAATGTCTAGTTAAGCAATCAGATGAGGCAGGTCTGGGGTAAAAAAAAAGACTTTTGGACATATGTATGTGCCAGAGAGATCAGAGAAAACCAGGGTCTAAACATGTAATGCAAGTGCTGTGATTCGACACACTTATTTAATTTGATGATTTACAACTGTGATAAGAGGCAGGCAAAATGTGGTGTCAAATTCAAAACAAAGTGTGGTGATCTGCCTTGTTTTCAACTTGTTGCTATCCGATGAAAACACTTTTCCACAAGCAAGGCTGATGAGCAGATGGTGCTAATAAGGCCAATTAAGTGCTAAGCTTCTGGAAATGTTTTTGTTGAGTGACATCTTCAGACTGGTTCCTGCTAACACGCATCTTAAGCCATGTGTTTCTAAGGTGCAATAGCATTAAAAATGGTCACTGGAATTTACATTTTCAAGAACATGTGCTCAGTCAAGACAAATACAAACCCTTTGCGCCAGTTCCAAAGATAGTACGTGAAGTTGAATGATGAGATTCTAACCCTTTTGGGATTCTGGGGGGCTCAGTCTAGGTCACTGGTTTCCAGTAACTGGTGCATGAAGAAATTTTCTCTAGTCTGTAATGAAAAGAGAAATATACAAAAAAGATAGAAAAGAAACTAACTAAAAAAAAAAGTAATAGATTTTCGGGAGTGCTTTCCCCTTTTCCCTCTTAACTTTTACTTTCTTTTTTTTTAAATTCTAGTACTTAGGAAGTAATTGACCCCATCCTTGTATTGATTTCTATCTACATAGTGTTTTACTTGGATCACAGGTAAACAGAATTGAATTAATTGTAATGCATTGCCATCATTGATCCAGAAACAGTTCTTCTTTAATTTTTTATTTTATTTTAAATTTTATTTTTATTTACTATCCTCCCAAAAGATGTGATTAATACTCACCCAAATCAAGGCTGAATCAGAGGTAACATTCTATCCTCCTATGCTGAGTTGTTGGTGGAAGGATGGCTACCTGACCTCACATGGACCAATCTTAACATCTGAGAATTTTATTTGCAACTTCTGTTGGAACCTTTGATCTATGGTATGATCTGTCTCCTGGGGTTGCTAGTGGCCAATTTGACGCTTTGACAAGCCCATAACTACGAATAATTTACATCTACCTATATATTTTTCTCTTATCTGTCTACCTATATATAACTCCCTGCCTGTCTCCTTCCCCCATGTATATATTGCCTTTTCCATGTATGTGTGCATCTCCACAATTCTCCTTTTTTATAAGCACACTGGTCATAGTGGACTAGGGCCTACCATAATAACCTCATTTTAACTTGATTACCTCTGTAAAGACTTTGTCTCCAAATGTTATGTTCTGAGGTACTAGAAGTTAAGATTTCAACATATAAGTCTGGGGGAAAACAATTCAACCAAGCAATAGAGAACTTGCTTTTTTGTTTATTACTATCGAATTAATGCTGTGTTTCTCGAAAAAGTCAAAGAGGACTAGATTCAAATCCATTCCCAGAAAAGAAAGTAAGGGAAGAGAAAAAGTGGAGAAATGGTAAAAAAGAAAGTTTTGCCTGCCCAGACTTTTTTCTTCTTCTTTTGGTAACATCACCTTGATTTTGCTCCATGCATGGTTCAACCAGGGGCTAACTCAGAGTGTACCAGTTCATCCTCCTATGCTGAGTTGCTGGAGTAAGGATGGCTTCTTGACCTAACATGAGCCACTCTTATCATCTGAGAATGTTCTTTGGGACTTCTGTTGGAGCCTTTGATCTGTGGTATGATCTGTCTCCTGGGGTTGCCAGTGGCCAGCTTTGACACTTCTTCTAGAGGACCTTAGTCAGCGCAGGAGAAAGTAGAAATGAAAGATGAAGCAAGACAGAATTATAACATCATCTTGAGTTCTTACATTCGGCCATGCCTGAAGTTCACCCTTTAAACTTCCAAGTTACATGAACTGGTAAATTTCCTTTTGGGTTTGGGTTAGATTCCTGTTATTTACAACCAAAGATAATGGGAAATAGGCAAGTAAAGATGTGAGATAATTTGTCATATGCTTCGAGTGCACAAATAACAGATAGCTCTACATTTTTCTAAAATGAACTATTACTATATTGTCTCTTTCCTTTTTATCTTTCTTTGATTGCTTAAAAGTCTTGATTACTAACCTCTTTTTGATTGTGCTTTTTTTTTTTTTACAAAGTGTGCTTTCATATATTTAACCCTTCTTTCCTCTCCCAAAATAATCAAGTGCAAAGAATACCCACATTGTCTATAAGAGGCTGGATCTGAGCATCATTGATAAGCTTTAACTCACATGTACTTATTAAATATTTTATTATTAAAATGTATTTCTAATAAAGTTGCCATGCTATTGTTGGTAAGACCTTGAGCATATATGCTCTGAAATTCCATATTCCAGATGGAAGTCTAATAATCTGTAGGTAGTCACCAATTTAGGAACAGATTGTATTCTAGAAATTTACATTTAAAAAAGGCTGGAGATTAGAATATCTTCTTACAGAAATAAAGTTATATAAAGTTGTTGTATACTCAAGCTAGCAACTATGGAGAGAGGCAGTGTAATATGTGCTAGATAAGAACTTGGCTCCAGGACTCAGGCTACCTGGGTTCAAATCCTAGCTTTGCCACTCACGAGTTTGTCTTTGTAAGTTATGCCTACTAGAATACCTAAAATTAAAAAGACTGACCATACCAACAGTTGATGAGGTGGAGAAATAGGAACATGGATACACTGATGGGGGAATGTAAAATGGTACAACCATTTTAGAATCTGTTGGTTGTTTCTTGAAAAGTTAAATTTATACCTACCTTATGATATACCATTCTACCCCCAAGAAAGTGTATTTCCACATAAAGTCTTCTATGTGTATATTCATAACTTTATTTGTAACAGCCCCAAACTTTAATCAATCCAGAATTCTATCAGGCAGGGAATGGATAAACAAGTTGTTGTCTATCTACACAATGGAATACTACTCAGCAGTAGAAAGGAACACACTGCTGATACATGCTACAACATGGATGAGTCTCAAAGTAATTATACTGTGTGGAAGGAGTCAGACAAGAAGAGTACTTACTGTAGCATTTCATTTGTATAAAATTCTAGAAAACAAAAAGTAATTTACAAGGATAAAAGTAGATGGGGGTTGCTTGGAGATGGGGTTGGGGAGTAGAGAAAATTAGATTATAAAGAGGGATGAGGAACTTTGCGGGGGGTGGATGACTGTACAGGTGTATTCACATGTCAACATTCATTAAACAGTATACTTTAAATGTATGTTGTTCATTGTATGTTAATTAGACATCCATAAAAATATAAAAATATATGTTTATTTATTATTTATTTCTAAATATATATTTTAAAAGGTTCTCTTGAAGCTATCTAATTCCTGGAAATTTTGAAAAACAAAGTATTTTATTTGCACTTCCTTTATCTTTTGTTAAAACAACAAGGGCAAAACACTAAAACACTAGGACAAAACAAAGAAGCAAACAAAAACCAGACAATTCATTCTATTTTTAAATTAGAAGTTAAAAAAATACAAAGGCAAGAAAATACTCATTTATTTTATATATCATATCAGCTTATGCCAACATTCGTATACAACTAATACAAGATATTAAGATATTAGGCACTGATACTCTATAATTCACCACAGTTTTATCTGTTTATATAGCTAATAACACAAATCTTGTTCTATTAAGTTTTCAGCTTTTGATGACATATTTTAGGAAAACTAAGGTGTTATTAAAACTAACCCTTCAACCCTTCTACATTGTAGTCTAAGAAAGAACACTCTTTGCTGGCACAGTAGTTGCTGGTAGTTAGTTAATTAATCAAAAAAGAGGTTAATGCAATGAATAGTAAATAAGTCCTAGTGATGTGATGCACAGTATGGTATATATAGACAATATTTTGTTATAATTAAACTTGCCAAGAGACTAGATTTTAATTATTCCAACCACTTACTTAAAAATGGTAACTATGTGACATGATAGAGGTGTTGGTTATAGCTATAATGGCAATCACATTACAACATATGAATGTATCAAATTAGCATGTTGTATCCCTTAATTTTACAAAATATTATATGTCAAATATATTTAAATTAAAAAGTTGTTGAAGGGGGGAAATAATACCCCAAAATGCATACTGCTGCTGCTAAGTCACTTCAGTAATGTCTGACTCTGTGCGACCCCATAGACGGCAGCCCACCAGGCTCCCCCGTCCCTGGGATTCTCCAGGCAAGAACACTGGAGTGGGTTGCCATTTCCTTCTCCAATGCAGGAAAGTGAAAAGTGAAAGTGAAGTCGCTCAGTCGAGTCCAATTCTGTGTGACCCCATGGACTGCAGCCTACCAGGCCCCTCTGTCCATGGGATTTTCCATGCCAAGAGTACTGGAGTGGGGTGCCATTGCCTTCTCCGCCAAAAATGCATAACGTGTTTAAAAAAAATAAAGCTTGTATATTGTTCATCAAATCTTCAGGGGAGACAAGTTTTTCCTTTGGATTTTGTCATCTGATTGGAGTTTTGAAGATTTTTTTTTTGCATAAATCACACTCCCATTTGCATTATCTTCAATTCTGTGGTTTCCATTTCATTAATATGGAGATAAAATATAAGAACCTTTGTGCAGAATCTTTCTGGATTTTTACAATTAAAGATTGCTAAACAATTGCCTCACCTGCATTTGATAATACTTTTTTAAGCAATTTACTTTTTAAGCATTTTTAAGCATTTGACTTAGTTTTCATAGAATGAAAGTCTTATTTGCACTTGTATTTCTCATTTTATGTAATATTTAATTGAATTATATAATTATAATAACTAGTACAACTGGCATCAACAGAATTGGAGATAAACAGCTCCAAGAGTTTAAATTTGGTTAGTAGGAGGTGAGAGGGAGATTCAAAAGAGAGGGGATATATGTATACCTATGGTTAATTCATGTTGATATATGACAGAAATCAAGCCAATATTGTAAGGCAATTATCAATCCATTAAAAACAAGTCAATATTTAAAAAACTCAAATGTAGAAGCAGAAGCTCCCAGATTTCCTACCCTTAAGTGTTATGAGTCTGAAAAATATGTTTTAGAAACTAATATAACATTGTAAATCAACTATACTCCAATAAAAGTGTTTTTATTTTTTGGAAGAAATAGAACGGTGGCTTTTATTCTCAGGTAGTGGAGAGGGGAACACAGCACGCTCCTGCCTCAAGACCTGTGTCACAGTCAGGAGTCGGTGACGAGGAAACAAGGGTGACGGATTGTGATTTCTTCCTCTTGCATCATTTCAAAGACAGTCATAAATGGGCATCAGTAACCCATAACTGCATCTGGCAGTCTGGTGGCTCTGAGGCCTTCTTTCTGACATGGACCTACAAGGGGAAGGCTGTTGTAAAGTAAACATCAGATAGAGGATGTATTTGGCATAGAGTCAAGTGAAGTGTGGCTCCTGCAGAGCTAGGGGGCAGAAAAGCAAACTTAGCTACAGACATTCGGAACCAGGAGCAGTTAAAGTAAAATAAACTAGGAACGTTCAGGCCTGCTCACTGTTCTTCTTTATCTTCTTTGCTCTCAGAGAAGTGAAAAAGAAAAACTCATTCCTCTTTTTTCCTTTTCACTGCAACAATTCCCCCATCAGTCTCCTAACAATGGAGGAAGGGAAATATGTCATTCTTGTCTGGCTGAGGACAAACTTCAGTTTTGCTCGGTTTGAAAATCACCAGCTGTTCAGCCCAGGGACCATCTATCTCCTACTTTAAATTTTCCTTGAGACGTGAACCCCAATAAATCTTTATTGGGGTGATGAGGGACAGATGGTCAGTCTTCTGCAACTTCTTTAATGCTGACACAGGACTCATAGACACTACCTAGTTGGGGTCATGGAGCTCTCACCCTGTTCTATTAAGGGGCCCCAGGGTGACTTTGTGGTTATTCCCGCTGGATCTGTTTGGAGGAGTGGCTATAATCTCTTTGGGGGCATGGGTTTTCTTTGCACATCATCTTTATCTTGATGTGAATCTGTGTCATCTTAGGTAACTGGGGCCTGTAATCCTGCATTCTCAGTTTCCTCTAGGTTCACCATAGGGAGTGGTTGGAGTGGCTATAGTTGAATGAAGGCCAGATGGCAGGCATTCCCCTTTCTCAGGGCCCACTGACTCACACTGAAGGGCTGCAATCGCTCATTCCATGTCTCAGGTCTTTCCTTCTTGGTCATGGATGACCATTATCCTCCTGGAATTTAGTCTCCAGGTCCTGCTTCGGAGTCATTTATAAGTGATTCGCCGCCGTCTCCTCCTTCTCCCACCTGCCGCAACCACTGCCTTCTACTCTCTACCCAACCGAGCCTCGTGTCAGAGGCACCATCAGGCACCGCCAACTTTACATACTCAAAAGCGTTTTTAAATATGTTTTACTTTGCTTAGAAGATTCACTCAGACACTGATTTTATACTCTGTACTATGTAAAAATGTAAACTTAAAAGAAAAGACCGTTACCACAGAAAAAAACAAAGGATGGAAGTAATTTAAAGTAAAATTGCACACAATAAGATAACAAAGCAAGATGCTAAAAAAATGATTTATCCAAGCTATAATTATGAAAGAAATAAGTCTTATCTTACTGAAGTATTAAACACATTAGCATGTTAAAATTGTCTATATGATCTCAGGGGAAATAGAAATCAATATTTCATACCCTCAATGGCTAATTATAAATATAGAAGCAGCTACTTTCCTGTATTGCAGAACAATGTTTATATCACTGAATATTTCAGTTAAGTAATAAAAACAAAAACATGTTGCTGCTTTGTTTACATTGTTTATCAGTTCTTCCACTTTATCTATTTATACATCCTCCACACCAATTTATGAGTGCATTTGGGTATTTTCTAGTATTCAGGTTATATGGCAGAATTTTAACTTTGACATTTTTTGTGGAATTACATAAAAGAAAAATAACAGATCTTACATCAACAGCTAATTTATCATTTTCATCCTCTGAAGAGATTCCCATGGAATATAATGGTGTACTTTAATGAATAACTTATTTTATTGGGGGAGAAAGGTGATCCTAAGGAGTCTCAGCAATGATCAGGCCACAGTGGACTATGGCCTCTACAGTCACTTCTTCAGAACTATTACTAGGCAATGAAACACTGAGATGCCTGCATGAATGTTTTGAGTTACAAAAATCTTGCCTAGCTTTTCTCATGGTAATCAGAATCTATTTTAACAGTAGAATAACCTCTGTCTTTGCTGGCACAAGGAGTCCAAAGAGACCAGATAGTGTTCATAGTTTCAAATTCAGAGAATTTCTTCTTGTGTTCCCTAGAAGAAGTGTTCTCTTGAGAATGATAATCTAATCTGACAAAGCCCAAAATTTCAGAAAAGAGAAGCACAAAATCTGAAAATATATCACTGGTAACGATGGTGAGAGGGACTAATCTCCCTTCTAACTCTCATTTTCTGGATCTATGTATTCCAACCATTAGTGAATTAGCACCATATATAGATTACTGGAGAAGGAAATGGTAACCCACTCCAATGTTCTTGCCTGGAGAATCCTAGGGACGGGGGAGCCTGGTGGGCTGCTGTCTCTGGGGTTGCACAGAGTTGGACACGACTGAAGCTACTTAGCAGCATAGATTACTGGGGCTTTCCAGGTGGCGCTAGTGGTAAATAACATGCCTGCCAATGCAGGAGATGCAGGAGACACAGGTTTGATCCCTGGATTGGGAAGATCCCCTGGATGAGGGCATGGCAACCCACTCCAGAATTCTTGCCTGGGAAACCTCATGGATAGAGGAGCCTGGTGGGCTTCAGTCCATGAGGTCGCAAAGAGTCAGACACGACTGAAGTGATTTAGCAGGCATCCACGCAGCTGTTCCCTAGCTAATATATTTCTTTTTTCAAATATAACTCCTAAGAGATAAAATAATTCCCCACCACTGGCAATAGAAAGATGGATGACGAAGGAGGAAAGAGCAGAGTTTGGGGCCAAAAAGGACCTTACCAACTCTGGTAACCCAGAATTTAACCCAGTCCAGACTCCTAATAAATGGTAGAACTGGGGAGGGTTACATATTCGTTAATAGTATTTTTCTTCACACACACATAGGTCACTGATTCAAAACTTTCCCCACATTTTTGGGAGAGTGCTCTCTCTCACCTTCTCAGAACACTGTCCTCGAATTGGAGAATTATACCTGAGACTATTAAAGTTCATTTAACCATCTAATAAGCTAGATTGTTGTTCATTGTTCAGTCACTAAGTCGTATCTGACTCTTTGCGACCCCGTGGACTGTAGACCACTAGGCTCTTCTGTTCATGGGGTTTGCCAAGCAAGACTACTGGAGTGGGTTGCTATTTCCTGCTCCAGGGGATCTTCTGACACCAGGGATAAAACCTGGATTCTTTACCTGTCAATGCATTCTCCTACATTGACCAGTGGATTCTTTACCACTGAGCCACGAGGGAAGCCAATAAACTAGATACTTTGAGGTAAAGACGTATGTGACAAAATGAATGTGTCTCATGCTCATGTACCCAGTGACACACCAGTTTTGCCATAAAATAGGTCCTCTCATTAGAGATAGAACTTCCCTGGTGGCTCAGACAGTAAGTGTCTGTCTCCAATGCGGGAGACCCGGGTTCAAGCCCCGGGTTGGAAAGATCCGCTGGAGAAGGCAATGGCACCCCACTCCAGTACTCTTGCCTGGAAAATCCCATGGACAGAGGAGCCTGGTAGGCTACAGTCTATGGGGTCGCAAAGAGTCGGACACGACTGAGCGAATTCGCTTTCACTTTCATTAGAGATAATGTTGTGCTAATGGCTGTTAGGCTAAACCAGTCATTCTGTAAAGCCTCTGAAACCATCCTCCCACAGCTCAGCCAAGACTGAATCAGAAGTAACATCTAATTCAGAGAAAATGCAGTGATTTGTGCCTCCATCAATATTTAAACACTTCAGGATATGTCTAAAGAATTCATTACATCCCCGTGCCATTTACTTATTTAGTCTTGACAAAACCTTTCAAATAAAAAACATTTGGGACCTGCCTTGACAATCATTATCATTAAATGACTGCTCCTGCAGGCCCCAGCACTGAGCTTCCCACCTGCGCTTCATCTCAGCCTCTCTCGCAACGGAGAGTCTCAGGAGTTGCAATGGGGTCTTGCCTCTGTGAGTGATTCAGTTCCCAAGTCCCATCCTAAGGGCCTGTTTTCTAGGTCTACTCTTGGTGCCAATTGTCTTGGTTTAGTATCTTAGATCGGGTTTCCTAGGAAACATACTCTGGGGTGGATATTTACATGCAGGAGGTATACCAAGGAGTTCTCTACAGCAACACCTGTAAGGGAGTGATAAAGGCAAGAAGGAGCAGAGGGAGAAGCTAAACTGTGATGCAGTTACAGCAGAGGCTTTGAGTGGGTTCCATGGAAATTTGGAGCTGAGCTGGTCTTTCTATTAGAGATGCCTCAAATTGAGGCAAGGTTACTTTACCTCCAGCTCTACCAGGCATTGGGTTGGGCTGTGGAGAGGGGCTGCCAGCCCGGGGGAAGCAGCTCCTTCTGGCCAGTTGTTGTTGTTGTTTAGACACTCAGTCGTGTCTGACTCTTTGCGACCCCATGGACGGCAGCATGCCAGGCTTCCCTGTCCTTCACCATCTCCCACAGCTTGCTCAAACTCATGTCCATTGAGTCGGTGATGCCATCCAACCATCTCATCTTCTGTCACCCGCTTCTCCTCCTGCCTTCAATCTTTTCCAGCATCAGGGTCTTTTCTAATGAGTGGGCTCTTCGCATCAGGTGGCCAAAGTATTGGAACTTCAGCTTCAGCTTCAGCATCAGCCCTTCCAATGAATATTCAGGGTTGATTTCCTTTAGGCCAGGGCCACACTCCAAAGGTCCTCAGCTGTGAACCGTCACCAAAGGCAAGGTCCAGGTGGTGCACCCTGAGTTTACTACTTTTTAAGAGAAAGCAGAGTTAAGACAAATGCTTGCTGTAGATACTCTATTTGGGAAGTGATCTCAGGGAGCAAGAGGGAGGCACAGGAGAGTGATAAAGAAGGAAGAAAAGCCAGTGCAAAGATGTGCAATGTGGCTGGTGGCTACTTTAAAAGACTGCTGCTCATGCACAAGATCTCAGGAGCCTTAGGAAGTGCAGCCCAGAAGCTTACACCTGGGGCAAAAAGAGAGAAACACTTACCAGTTGGCTCTCCACAGTCAGGGGTGGTGCCACGGGCATTAAACTTCCCTGTGTTTCTAGGTTTCCCACATGTGAGCCCTGAGAGCGCCAAGAGAAGGTGCTGTCGGGTTGTATTTGCATGAAGCTTATAGAAGCAAGGATGGAACCAGCTACCTGGGAGCAGCGTGCAATCAAAGAGTATCTACCACTTCTGAAAATATCTGGCAGAATTTAAAATGTAAACACTCTGTGGTCCATGAATGTCACTTACAGGAGTTTATACTAGAGAAATTTGTGTTTAGAGGTACAAATATCCATGTGAGTTTGATGGGCTTTGGGGCTCGCTGCCCTGGTTGGAGGCCAGGCTCTGCCACTGTAGATGAAGCAACTGTAAATGATGTCTTGTCTCACATAGGGTTATTACTGACCAGGGGTCTTGACCTTCCCCAGACAAAAGAAACTGACTAGAGGCCAAATTCAGGCAAGGCTTTATTGGGCCCATGTGGCAGCAATGGCGAACAATAGCAAATGGCAGGTCTCTTTGCTTGCTCCTTGGGAAGGGAGAGGGGGCGGCAAGCTTGTTCCAGTTTCTTACATGGGGTGAGGGTAGGGGTGTGTCCAGGAGTCGGCCAGAGAGGTGGCTTAGGTGTTTTGTCCACCGGTTACGTGGTGTTGAGTGCAGGGGGCATGCTCCGTACTTTGTTTATGCTCCTGACACCCTCTTTTTATTCCAAGCTCTTCAAAAGCGATAGTTGGGTTTTTTGGTCTCTTTGTATCTTATGGGGCCAAAATTTGACCCCACTTTGCCTGGACACAGTTATTTTCAGTCCCACCTGGTTTCTTTGCATTTTGTTGCTGGAGGAAGGGTGTGTCCAGATGCAAGCATTGCAGCACTGCTGCGAAGGGTCCCAGGTCCCAGGCCTGTGTCAGGCTTTTGCTAAGAGTATGAAATGTGTTAAAATATGCAGTAGGCTTTACAGAGTGCCTTGCATGTGGTAAGGTCTCAATGCATGTCACTTATGATTACTCTTACAAGGATATTTATTATGACTACTATTTGTAGTGATAAAGATGAGAACCTAAATATCTATTAATTAAATACTAGAGGAAGAGATTATAATATGACCACACATTGGAAAGCATCACGTGCAACCTGCGTTGTAAGGTGCAGAAAACAAAGTGGTGAAAAGTGTGCCTCACGTGCTCCCCTTGGTGTAAAATACATGTGTAAGTACATATGCAGTACAGATTTATTAGTGTTTATGGCTAGCTGGTTCCCTTCTGCTTCCTGAGCACACAGAAGATTGTTCGTTACAGTTAAGTGGACCATGTGATTAGCTCTGGTCAGTGTGAGACCAAGGAGGAGAGACAAGCCCCTGTGTAATCTCTCAGGCCTCTCTTCCCTGGAAGCTGCAAGCTGAGATGGCAGAGACACGAGGTGAGACAGTGTAAACATGTAGATTGATGCAGACATGAAACACTTTGCTGTGTCTGGCCATTGAGATGTTGGGTTAAATTTGTTACCACAGCACAACCCAGTCTGTCTTGACTGGTAGAATATGATTCCATGCAGGAGATGAAAAAATTGCAAACACTAGTTGCTCCTGGGGAGGAAAACCTGGGGGGTACTAAAGGTCAGGGGTTTGAGGGAGACTTATTCTGCCCGCCATATCCTTTCATATAACTTGAAATTTTAAATTACAAGTATATAATATTTAAACATCAGTGTAGTTTGGGTCTGACAGAAATCATCAGCTTTCTCTAAAACTTAGGAGAACCTGCAGCCCTCACCCCCCTGAAAAACAGAACAGAAACAAAAGACAGAAACCTTCCACTCTCACCTGCCCGAAGAGACAAAAACAACAGAAATCGTTTAGCCGAATTACACTGTTTTCTCCAAGAATGTTCAGCAGCTTCAATAAAGATGCAGGAAAAGAACCTTTCGGGCAAGGAAGGCAGTGAATGTAGGAGAGAGTGCGGTGTGTGGTAGTAGATGGGGAGAAAGCCGCGGGGTCATTTCACTGGAGGTCTCCAAGGGGCAAAGAGTGTACGTAGTGGTGAGAGAGGAAAGAATGAAGGGGGATAATTTCTGGTAGTCAGGAGTTAGACACTTGAAAAGATTTGCTAGTTAAGATGGAGTCTGGGAACTGGCAGCTGAGACAGGGTAAAGTCAAAAGGTAGCCTGATTTTGATATTTTAATAAGATACTATAAAAATGGTCTTCTTTCATATCTCATGATGTTGATAATATTTTGACTGATTTCAAAATATGCAGCATATTTTATAACACAGAGGGTGATGAGGAAAGAAACCTTTATCATTTTTCCCTCAGTAGTGTTTGCAGAAACATTTCTGATTTTTCTATACATTTTGCCTGCAAAGGATGGCATGACATATTGTGGATCACTAGGGACAAAGCTGGATATTTGCAGGACAGTTATGACAAAAGAGGATGGCAGTTTCAGAATAAGGATGAATAGTGGGGAGGATAAAAGATAATCTTGACAGAAAACTCAGTTAAGAGGGAAATTGCAAAGTGTTTAAAGACCCCAACTCAGGGGATTTCCCTGGCAGTCCAGCGATTAAGACTCCACCCTTCCATTCAGGGGGCAATTCATTCCAATAAGTCATTCTTTGGGCTTACATCTAAAATAATAAGTAATATTTATACACATGATTCCCTTGAGTCATAGAAAAATTTTCTTGATGACTAGAGAGCTATAGCATTTTGTAAAATATATGAAGGATTTTTATTCACAAGAAATAACAGAACTTTTCTCAATAATACTATAGTAAATATTGTGGGAGAGGATTAATTAATCAGAGTAGTTTTTTAGCAAGTACGGCATGACTAGACCACCAGATGGGTGCTGTTTGAAGACCTATGTTGTCCCTGAACCTAAGGTACTTCTGGTTCATTTAGAGAGATGAGTAATAATGGAATATAGCTTACAAGAATGATGGAAGTAAAATGAGGTGGTAATCATGGATGAATCGCAAGGTGAAAAATCAAAGCGGTGTAGAAACTCAGAGAACGATGAGCTCAGTGTAACTGAAATATATAGTGGAGGCTCAATGGGGGTTATTGACAAGTGGATTTGGAATTAGGAGACCTGGGTTAGAATCTGGGGCTGTCATTTGCTAGCTTGTGATCTTGGGCATGTGTGCTTAATTTGCCTCTGCTTCTTAACTTGTCAAGTAAGAGGCACCACTTGCCTTGCCATATTGTGAAAAGTGCATTGTGTTATGAGCAGTGCCTAGCTGCCCTCACATCTGTTTCTTGCCATTTCTGTATCACAGTTGAGTGGGGGTGTCAAATGGCTGCATTTTCCTGAGTACTATGGATTGAATTGTGTCCTGCCAAATTCATGTATTGAAGCTCCTCAACTCCTCAATATGGCTAAATCTGGAGATAGAGTCTTTAGGAGGTAGTTAAGGTTAAATGGGGCTTCCCAGGTGGCTCAGGGGTAAAGAATCCGCCTGCCAATGCAAGAGACACAAGAGATGGGGTTCGTCCCTGGGTTGGGAAGATTCCCTGAGGAGGGCATGGCAACCCACTCCAGTATTCTTGCCTGGAGAGTCCTCATGGACAGAGGAGCCTGGTGGGCTACAGTTCATAGGGTCACAAAGAGCTGGACAAGACTGAGAGACTTAGCACACAGCACACACAAGGTTAAATGAGGTCAAAAGAGTGGGGCCCCAATCCGAGACGACCGTGGCCTTATGAGAAGGGGGAGAGAGTGATCTCTACCTTGTGCTTCCCAAGGCTGTGTGAAAACATAGCAATAAGCCTGCCTTCTACAAGCCAGGGAGAGAATCCTCACCAGAAAATGACCACGCTGGCACCTTGAGTTGGGACTTTCCAGCCTTAAGAACTGTGAGAAAAACACTTCTGTTCTTTAAGTCAGCCAGTCTATGGTATTAATATTTTGTTATGGCAGCTGGAGCTGATTAAAGTAACAGGTTCCCATGTCAGGAGCATCAGGCTGATGGCAGGTACAGGAGGAGACTGAAAAGTGGGATGAAGGGAAAGGCTAGAGTATTTCTCTTCTCTCTGCCTCAGTAGCATCTCCAGCCTCCTTCATGAATTTAGGAGATGCTCCTTAGCTCCCTGCATTTAGGCAGATTGCTACTGCTACTTCTGCTGGGAAAGTATGGCCCTGGGTTCCAGTAATGCCACCTCCTTCTCCTTTTGCTGGCAGCTCTCTGCTGTTACTCATTTCTGAGTTGCCTTAACTGTCTCCTATTTCCCTTTCACCTCTTGCATCACCTGTGTTATCAATTTTCTGTATTAAGGTCCTTCTGTGATTAATATGTAACTATGTCTTCTATTCTCTGGTCGAATTTTGACTAAGACAAAGAGTAAATTTTAAAACGTAATCCTGTGAAGCTATATGCAATGTGCCATACTAGTAATAAGTATACACACACACAGATGTCATACTATACATACCTGTTTTTACCTGTCCTTACAGCTGTGCGACCATGTTCGTGATGTCTTTTTTGATCTAACTCATAATTCCGGAGAACCCAAAGAGGGCCCATCACAGGGCACAAAGCTGATCTAATTATAGTCCCTTTCTCAGAAACTGGAAATAAGAAATACAGAGGGACATTCTAGCTGGTGGTAGTCACTGGAGCTGAGAAGCCAAGTTATGAAGTCATGTCTGATGACCATGTTGTGATAAGTAGAAGCAGCTAGTTAGGAGAAAGAGGGGACCAAGGGGTAAGTCACATGGCTTCTGGGAAGCAGAGAGTGTAGCTTTGGTTCCAGATAACTTTCCATTCCCCAGTTCCAGTTTGAAACAGGCATGGTATAGTCCTACCACATTTTATGAGATTCTTTTTTGTGCTTTCCATAAGTGTATCTGCATTAGGGTTAGCTTACTTGGATATCTGTGTTTTTGAATCCTAATTAGGACTTCCTGCACACACACACACACACACACACACACACACACCTTCAGATTTTGAGCTGTCCTTAAAAATATTTAGCTTGGGATGGGGCAAAGAGACAGTTATATATAATTCTGTTTAGGATGAACAACATGAGGAAAAGTTTGTGGATAAGAGAGATTAGACTCTAGAATAGCTTGTTGACTGCCCTGCTTGCTCTTAACTAACCAAGAATTTAATCAAGATATCTTAAAGGTTTGGGTGAAATTGTTTTAAAACTAACTATAGTTGAAATTTTATCACCTTTATTCTTTATAGTTAGCTAATAAGGTGTCTGTTCCCTGATGCTTGCTTTAAAATAACGTGTTTATCACGCAAAGCATCAGTTATCATTAATTAAAATGCATTAAAAACTAAATTTATAAGCAGCATGCTTCCTTCATGCCCTGAAGGTCATGCCACCAGGTTTCTGCAAAATCAGGTCAGGAAGAGAATGCAGTAAAAAGGGGCTTTCTCTGGAAACTATCCTATTTGTAATTTTATGAAGATAAATTTTTGAAACTCAGTCAGACCACTTAATGGATCTTAATGACCAGACAAAACACAGGTTTTGTGTGTTGGTTTTACCTGTCCTCGGGTATTTTGCAGTCATTCATTCCCTGTCAAGAGCCTCTTGATGCTGAGATGAATATCATGCCTGTGTTGATCAACATTTACATTCTAAAACAGATTAAAATATTTTTTGGTTTCAATGGAAAATACCATAACCAAGAGGGGACTTGGTTGGAAATGTGAAATGAGCTGCCAGAGAAAAGTCCCAGTTACAAAGTTTTAAAAGATATTGGTCAACTTCACCAATATCTGGAATTGTTTCTTTTCAAAAAAAGAATATTTTCTAGACACAATATTTGTGGGTACTATAGTAGGTTTTAGCTGATTATACAAATCCATTTGTTGTCAAAGGGCAACATTTATCTTAATGAACTTTTTGATCATAGTCATGTATTTTTTATTATCTTTATATAATTTGATCTGTCATTAAAGATCACATAGCCCATGTGATAAAACACAAGAGTTTCTCCCCACTCCAAGTATTGGGTGATATTGATACCAATCATTATTTATATGTTACATGTATTTGACTGCTACTGTAAAATGGTCAAATGTTCAGAGTTAAAATAGAGAGTGTTATCTTTTATGTTATCAGAAATAATCAGTAGGATGGGAAAGGGTTGGATTGAAAGTTTGGGGTTAGCAGATGCAAACTGATAAATATAGAATGGATAAACAGCAAGGTCCTACTGTTTTGCACAGGGAATTATATTCCATATCCTGTGACAAACCATAATGGAAAAGCATATGAAAAAAATTTAAACATTTGTATAACTGCTTTTGCTGCACAGCAGAATTTAACACAACATTGTAATTCAACTATACTTCCATTTAAAAGTAAATTAAAGGCGCTTCCCTGATGGCTCAGTGGTAAAGAATCTGCCTTCCAATCCAGGAGACGCAGGTTTGATTTCTGATCAGGGAAGATGCCACATGCCACGGAGCAACTAAGCCCGTGTGCCCCAACTATTGAGCCTGTGCTCCAGAGCCCAGGAGCTACAACTACTGAAGCCTGCCTCCCCGCAAGCCTGTGCTCTGCCAACAAAAGAATAATAATATAATAATGTGTGTTCTGCTGCTACTGCTGCTGCTAAGTCGCGGCAGTCGTGTCCGACTCTGTGCGACCCCACAGACGGCAGCCCACCAGGCTCCCCCGTCCCTGGGATTCTCCAGGCAAGAACACTGGAGTGGGTTGCCATTTCCTTCTCCAATGCATGAAAGTGAAAAGTGAAAGTGAAGTCGCTCAGTCATGTCCGACTCTTAGCAACCCCATGGACTGTAGCCTACCAGGCTCCTCCATCCACGGGATTTTCCAGGCAAGAGTACTGGAGTGGGGTGCCAGTCCTGTCCAACTCCTTGTGACCCCAAGGACTATAGCCCATGAGTCCCCTCTGTTCATGGGATTTTCCAGGCAAGAATATTGGAGTGGGTTGCCATTTCCTTCTCCAGGGGATCTTCCAGACCCACGGATTGAACCCCAGCCTCCTGAATTGGCAGGTGGATTCTTTACTGTAGTGCCTCCTGAGAAGCCCGCAACAAAAGAAGCCACCTCAATAAGAAGTTCACATGTGCCAACTAGAGAAAAGCTCAAACAGCAACAAAGACCCAGCACAGCCAAAAATGAATAAAGTTATAAAAAATAACTAAAAAAAAAAACAATCAGAAGTCATTATTAGAGACAAGACTGATCCTAGTTTTCTAAACCTGTTTGTCTCTTTTACAGAACCATACTTCTATAAAAAGGTCACAGGGCAAATTTTCTGAAACCTAATTTTGATGAATGAATTTATTAATAGTTTACCTTTCTATTGAAGACTTCAGTAATATAATGTAAAATTAGTACCAGAAAATATTTCTTTAAAAGGCAGGTGTCTTGTCCATTTTACAATTGAATGTTTTGAAATAAGACAAAATTATGTTTAAAAGCTGGTCCTCCTGGACTCTTCAACCGTAACAGGTGCTGTACTAATAGTCCTTGTTTTACATTGTGTTGTTGTCAAGATCTGTCTTTTAAGTTCTGCCGCTTTTCTGTTTTTTAAAGTTCCACGTACCCTTATGATACCGATTTTGACATCACCACGAGGTGAACCTACCCCATAAGCCCGGTGGTCCCAGGAGGTGGATGAGACACACGCGGAGCAGAGCTGCCGCAGACAAGCTGCCCTAACAAGCACAGCCTGGACGAGCCAACCACAAGCTCATGGCTACAGATAAGGACCCATCGATGTAAGGCTAATGAAGATTTGTGGTTGTTTCCTAAGTGTCAAGTGTCATTGTTGGAGCCCTAGTCAACTGGTACAACAGTACTGGTAGTTTATTATTGAACTCAGTAGTTCCAATTATAACCTTTTGGTTCCCTGTTTTGTGATTGTGACAAATTTAATAGCTTCCCTAGTGGGTTGATTTATGGTGCTCTAGGAATCATTCTGGAAGCCCAGTCTAGAGTTTGCTGCTCCAGTACTTGAATTCCCTTTCTGCTTGAAGTAACTGTACAATCCCATATCCACTAGGGTGGCTACTATAGAAACACAAAGCAGAAATAACAAGGATGTGGGGATATTGAAACATTCCACATTCTTGTTGGGAATGTAAAATGGTACAGCTTCTATGGAAAATAATATGGTAAGTCCTCAAAAATTAAAAATAGAATTATCATATGATACAGCAATTCCACTTCTGGGTACATACCCAAAAAAATTGAAAGCAGCGACTTGAAGAGAGATTTGTACACCCATGTTTATAGCATTATTCACAATAGGCAAGGGGTGGAAGCAATCCAAGTGCTCATCAACAGACAAGTGGATAAACAAACTGTGGTATATACAAACACCAGAATATTTAAATACTTAATAGAATACTTAAAAAGGAAGGAAATTCTGGCACATGCTACAACATGGATGAACCTTGAGGCTATTACATTCTGTGAAATAAGCCAATCAGAAGAGGACAAATATTATATGATTCAACTTATTTGTGGTACTTAGGGTAATCAAACTCAAAGACATAGAAAATAGAGTGGTGATTTCCAGGTACTGGAGAGAGGGAGTTCCCAGTATTATTGCTTAATAATACAAAGTTTCAGTTTTGCAAAATGAAAAGAGTTCTAGAGACTGATGGTGATAGTGTTTATCTGACAGTGTAAATGGACTTAATGCCACTGAACTGTACATATAAAAATGGTTAAAGACATAGAAAACAAATTTATGGTTACCAAAGGGAAAGGGGGAGGGATAAATTGGGAACTTGGAATTAATAGATATACACTTTATATAAAAAGTATATATGCTGCTGCTGCTAAGTTGTTTCAGTCGTGTCTGACTCTGTGAGACCCCATAGACAGCAGCCCACCAGGCTCTGCTGTCCCTGGGATTCTCCAGGCAAGAACACTGGAGTGGGTTGCCATTTCCTTCTCCATTGTGTGAAAGTGAAAAGTGAAAGTGAAGTTGCTCAGTCATGTCTGACTCTTAGCGACCCCATGGACTGCAGCCTACCAGGCTCCTCCGTCCATGGGATTTTCTAGGCAAGAGTACTAGAGTGGCTTGCCATTGCCTTCTCTGAAAGAGTATATATACTTTATGTAAAATAAATAAACAACATTTACAGCACAAGCAAAATCAACTATACTTTAAAACAATAGTTAAGATGGTAAATTTTATATGTCTCTTACCACAGTGAAAAATAATTTTATAATGAAAAAATTAACTAGAGAGATTTAGTTGTCTATACTAAAACCTGAATGATTCACATCAGGTGAGAGCAGAGACGGACCATACTGATCTTTGAGGATGATTTCCAAACTCGGCCTCTGTATCTGATGTCATGCATGACATTCTGCATGTCCCCACCTGGTAGAGGGAGCCTAATTAAGGTTAAGGGAGAGAACCTCTTTTTTTTTTTCATCATGAAAGGGTGTTTCTTCCTAATCTCAGTGAAGAATGGAAAGTAGAGAATTCAGTCTTATGGTGTCTCATATCTGCTATTGTTTTCTTTCATATGAGTCTCTTTGGTGGCCTGTGTACACTGGTTACTCCATGTATACTCATTAGGATGAGCAACTAATGAGCAACTCATTGGGATGACTGTCCACTCGGATGAGGGTATTACAAATACCACATAAGCAGTCCCAGAAACTCATGGAGCCTTTCTGGTGGAGCTAGGTGTTCCCTTGTGAGGCCACCCATACCTGCCTCGACTCTTCTGAGAAGAGTCAGACCATCTCTCCAGCTTTCCTCCAGATCCCTGGGATCTGGGATTTGAATTTCAGAGACACACCATGACACCTGAAAAATGGACCATGATTCAGTCCCAGTAATTCCCAGCAGAAAACATCAGGAAGTCCTAGTGTGATAAACTGAGCTGGGTGTGGGGTAGGTTGTGGGAGCAAAGAACAAATTGGGGAAAAGCAAAGGGAAAGGGTGGAAGATAGTTGCTAAAAGAGGGAACCTGGGACCTAGCTTTCACTTTTACTGAGTCCTGGTTGCACAATGTGCGATGAGTCAGCCTGGGTTAAAGGCACAGGTGGAGATAAAATGTAAATTACCTTCTTTTTCATACAAAACAATTATCTTATTAAAGTTAAAATTCTGGCCTTGAACATTACTCTTTTTTTACCTTCTGTGTTAAAACCACTAAGAGGAAAAAGTCACTGCAGGTGGAGGTTGGCTTGAGGAGTCACTCTGGGCTCTGCCTCCCTGTCAAATTTTGTTCTTCCTGGTTTCTGTCTTGTTGATTCCATACCCACATTATTGCTGTATAACCAAGAGGATTGACCACTCTGGCCCAAACCTTGAGGAACTCAATCTAGTTGAGGACAGTTATATAAACAGATTCAAATAGCAAGTGCTAAATCAGAGACAGAATTTAAGTGCTAAGAAAACAGAAGATGAAGTAGTAAATTCTAGCTGGGGCCATTAAAGATGCATGAACACAAAAGCTCTGAAAGATGAAGAGAAGATATCCAGGCCTAGAGGTGAGGACATTTCAAGCAGAAGGACCACAGGTCTTCTCTACCTACTTGTGATTCTTGGGACCTTCGTTTTTAGGAAAGTTAACGTGTGGAGCTGGTTATGAACTTGGAGACTCCCCATGTGTTCCTTCACTGCTATTGGGGAATGAGAGTCCATTTGGAAAGTTAGAGTTTGGAGAAATTTTTTGAAATGTTAACTGTCCTTGGTGATGGACAGGGAGGCCTGGCGTGCTGCGATTCACCGGGTCGCAAAGAGTTGGACACGACTGAGCGACTGAACTGAACTGAACTGAACTCTCATTGGAGAAACTGTCTCTGATATGTAGCTTCTAAAAAGGTAGGCATTTGCTTCTTATGAATTGAGAATTTCAATGGATGAGCTATATAATTTGAAAGTAATAGCCGCAAGAAACATTAGTGAGGGTCAAAGCACAAGTCTAAAGTCAACTTGGTGTGTATATTGCTTTTTTTTTTATTTTATTTTATTTTTAAACTTTACATAATTGTATTAGTTTTGCCAAATATCAAAATGAATCGCCACAGGTATACATGTGTTCCCCAACCTGAACCCTCCTCCCTCCTCCCTCCCCATACCATCCCTCTGGGTCGTCCCAGTGCACCAGCCCCAAGCATCCAGTATCGTGCATCGAACCTGGACTGGCAACTCGTTTCATACATGATATTTTACATGTTTCAATGCCATTCTCCCAAATCTTCCCACCCTCTCCCTCTCTCTCAGAGTCCATAAGACTGTTCTATACATCAGTGTCTCTTTTGCTGTCTCATATACAGGGTTATTGTTACCATCTTTCTAAATTCCATATATATGCGTTAGTATACTGCTTTTTGATTAAAGGAACAGAATAGCTAGAGTTCAAATTTCAAAAGCAATTATCAAACAAGTCTGGGCAAGGTGTGAATTCAGGCCCTCATTTTTCATCTAAAAATCCACTTTTTTTTTTTCTTTAATGAAGTCTTTTATCTTTTAAAGTGCCATTATAAAATGAAGATTTTGGAGAGTTTTGAGTAAGGAGTGAGAATGTTACTTTTATTGCAGGGCTAAACAAATATTAAAGACCCTTTTCATTTTCTATTTTTTATAGAAGTTTTTAAAATTTAGGTATGGTTTTCCAGTGACTATGTATGGATGTGAGAGTTGGACTGTGAAGAAAGCTGAGCGAAGAAGAATTGATGCTTTTGAACTGTGGTATTGGAGAAGACTCTTGAGAGTCCCTTGGACTGCAAGGAGATCCAACCAGTTCATCCTAAAGGAGACCAGTCCTGGGTGTTCATTGGTAGGATGGATGCTGAGGCTGAAACTCCAATACTTTGGCCACCTCATGCGAAGAGTTGACTCATCGGAAAGACCCTGATGCTGGGAGGGATTAGGGGCAGGAGGAGAAGGGGACGACAGAGAATGAGATGGCTGGATGGCATCACCGACTCGATGCACATGAGTTTGGGTGACCTCGGGGAGTTGGTGATGGACAGGGAGGCCTGGCGTGCTGCAAAACATGGGGTCACAAAGAGTTGGACACGACTGAGCGACTGAACTGAACTGATGCTTTTCTTTGCAATTATGGAGTTAATACGAAAGTCATTTTCACTTGAATATTTGTATTTGTAAGAGATTTGATATTTGTAGGAGATTAGATACTGTGAAGGAAAATACTATTAATGAATATGTAACCCTCCCCAGTTCTACCATTTATTAGGAGTCTGGATTGGGTTAAATTATGGGTTACCAGAGATGGCAAGGTCCTTTTTGGCCCCAAACATTGCTCTTTTCTCCTTCTTCACCCATCATTCTATTGCCAGTGGTGGGAAATTATTTTATCTCTTGGGAGTTATATTTGAAAAAGTAATATATTATTTAGGGAACAGACTAGGTGGCTGTAAAAAAGGAGACCCCAAAATATAGTAGCTTAAGCAAGATAGACTATGTCGTTCTCCCATGGAAACCTGGAGAGGCATTCTAGTGACAATATGACTGTTCCATGGTGGCAGGAGCCCTATCTTGTTACTCAGACATCATCAGCACTCAGGTTCTACCTGTTGTTTGAAAATGTCATTTCAGCTACAACTAATGCTCAATTCACTGTGAAACTAATGAAGATTTAGCTTCAGGATCTTTCACTTCTGTGTGTTTTCCCCACGTGTTATGTAATGGAGGGGCTGTAGGCTTTTCTTGGCTATGACTATAAGGGTATTTTTGTGCCAGAGACACCTTTGGCCCTTTGGTGAAGTCTAAGGACCACTTCTCAGAGTGTTTTTTAAAAATTTAAAGTAAAATACACAGGATTACAAAGACAATCCATTAAAGTTCAATTGTCAAAATATACTGTTATATAGAAATATATACTTTTTATTATTGCATTTAATAATAAGACCTAGTGATGAAACTAATGACCACAGTAGTTTGGAAGTAGTGATGGACATTAATGATATTTCACATATTTGCATTAATTGAAATGTCATATGAACACATTTCATTTCTATTAGTGACAAAGAAGACTCTTGAGAGTCCCTTGGACTGCAAGAAGATCAAACCAGTCAATCCTGAAGGAAATCAACTCTGAATATTCATCGGAAGGACTGATGCTGAAGCTGAAACTCCAATATTTTGGCACTCCAATACTCCAATACATCTGATGCGAAGAGCTGACTCAGTGGAAAAGACCCTGATGCAGGAAAATATTGAAGACAGGAGGAGAAGGGGATGACAGAGGATGAGATGGTTGGATGGCATCATCAATTCAATTCAATTCAATAAACTCCTGGAGATAGTGAAGGACAGGGAAATCTGTTGTGCCGCCATTCATGGGGTTACAAAGAGTCGGACACGACTGAGCAACTGATCTGATCTGATCTGATCTGAGCGATTGAACAACTACAAGTGACGAAGTTACAGGCAAAGTAAATATAACTATGCTTTATTGTCTACATTTATAGAAGGAGAAACAGTCAAATTTATACTCCTTGCAGTAGTAGATCTAAGTGGTACATTTTCATGAATTCTACACTGGTTTTCTAAACAAGAGAGAACTGTTATCCTTGTATTTGATTATTTTTCATCTCAGTTTCTCTCTGTGTTAATCTCTTCTCATTTTCTTTAATATGTTTTGTGATTATCTCAGGATTTTCTTCTATGTCAATAAATTAGGTTTTGTTTTCAGATTATTTTGTTTCATTATATGTTTTCTAATATCATCTTAGTCCTCAATTTTTCCTTACATCCACAAGCCCACTTTTTTTTAAGTCATTTTGATCTCTTAATTTGCCTTTTGCCTTCAGTTTATATTCTTATTCATGTTTTTCATACAGGTGAGGTAAAGTTCAAGAAATTTCCTCTGTTCCTTTTTTTTTTTTAATCTTATAGGCTCTTTTATTTTATATTTTTAACCCACCTATAACTTCAGTTTTTGTTTTTTTTTTTTACTTTACAATATTATATTGGTTTTGCCATACATTGACATGAATCCTCCATGGGTATACATGTGTTCCCCATCCTGAACCCCGCTCCCACCTCCCTCCCCATCCCATCCCTCTGGGTTATCCCCGTGTACCAGCCCCAAGCATCCTGTATCATGCATTGAACCTGGACTGGTGATTCGTTTCACATATGATAATATACATGTTTCAATGCCATTCTCCCAAATCATCCCACCCTCGCCCTCTCCCACAGAGTCCAAAAGACTGTTCTATACATCTGTGTCTCTTTTGCTGTCTTGCATACAGGGTTATTGTTACCATCTTTCTAAATTCCATATATATAAGTTAGTATACTGTATTGGTGTTTTTCTCTCTGGCTTACTTCACTCTGTATAATAGGCTCCAGTTTCATCCACCTCATTAGAACTGATTCAAATGTATTCTTTTTAATGGCTGAGTAATATTCCATTGTGTATATGTAACCCTCTGTTTCTTGAATTAGTCTTCTAGTTTGAGGTTTTTGTCTGTTTCTTCAATGCTTCCTTCCTCCTCTCTTTCTCTTTTGATTTTCCTTCTTTCCTTCTTGCTTTTAAAAGTTTTTCAGATTAGCTTTCATGGTTGTTATACTATTCTTTTCCATGCTTGGCTCTGTCCAGGAGTACATTCTATTTGCTCCCGTATAATACAAGTGATTTCTTGACTCTCTTTCTGCTCTGACACCATGTTTTCCCTCTAAACTGTAAGGTGGGGCTGGGGGCTTTGTTCTCCATTTACTCTTCTTTAGCTTGAGGAAATATAGCCTGAAGTATGACGTGTGTATGTGTGTGTGAGAGGGGATGGTTTCTTTGTTACCTCCCTCCATCTCAGTGGGTGTGTGTACCATTCCAACAGGAGCATACTATGTATAGCACTGAAGCCTTTGCTATTAACTGGTCCAAGAAAACCAGCTTTGCTATTCATTTTCCTTGATTTATCCTCTTCTTTTCTAGTTTTCATTGCTCCTTACTGAAAAGAAGGATTTAAAAGGAAGAAGAGAAAGACAAGGTTGGTTACACAGTTTACTTTCCTCCGGACTTGAGATTAGTGAGAATTCTCAGAATTCATTACAATATCTGGATGGTGAAGGTGGTGTTAGGAGCTGAAAAAGTTGCTCTTCTGCTCAGCCCCTGAATCTCCTATTTCTTTCTTTGGATGCACATTTTTGAGGTTTGTAGCATTAGTTTAAACATCTTTCCTTGTTTGGTGGTTGCTAGTGAATTTTTTGATCATTTTGTTAGGTAGGATAGAAGTTCTTTGAAGAAGTTTCAGTCTCCCATCATATCCAAGGAGTATGAACCTCACTTTTCTGAACAATAAAATAGATCTAAGTATATCTAAGTCAAAGAGTTGCTGTGATGGTAAGATTGATTGATATTTGTGAAGTGCCTAGCACGGCATCTAATGTGAAGAAGGTAGGTAGTAGTAGACAAAATGCATTTAAGTAAAATAAACTATTTGTCAAATATGCCCCAAAATCTGGGAAAAAATAAAGCAAATAACTATAGTAGTATCTTTATATATATTATAAAATATGAAACATACATATTACAAATCTCCCCCTCAAGATATGTCCATATTTCTAATACTTAAGAATACTACTTTTGGGACTTCCTTGGTGGTCCAGTGGCTAAGACTAAGTGCTCCCAATGAAAGGGGACCAGGTTCGATCCCTGGTCAGGGAATTAGATTTCAAATGCTGCAACTAAAGATCCCACATGCAGAAATGAAGATTGAAGCTGCAACTAAGACTTAATATGGCCAAATAAATAAATATTGTTTTTTTTTTTCATTTCATACATGATATTTTACATGTTTCAATGCCATTCTCCCAAAAGAATACTACTTTTTAATACTACTTTAAAAGTACTTTTGTTACTAGCAAAGAACACATGATCAATTCAAACATCCAAAGTAAGTGTTATGCTTAGGCCGTAAGATTAAGCTCTAATTTTTTCCCTAAATTATGACCTTTTTAAGGTGAGTTGGGAGAGTGAAGAGAAATCACAGTCATCTGGGAAACATGTCAATATATTTGAAACTAGTTCTTGATTATCTCCGTGGGGACTTTCTGCATGTTCGATTATCAGTACCTTCCAGATGATGTCTAGAAAGCAAGAAAAGCTTATGCTTTGATATTATGCAAATTAAGGTTTTGGTTTTTTCTTATTAGTGACGTCTAAGCCAGATGATGATTCCCAAGCAAACTCTCATACTTAGGAGAGTCTATAAACAGACCTTTTCTTTGTACCAACCTCACATTAGAAATCTGCACCATCTCTTCCGTGTACCTTTTGAAAGAATGACACATTTGCCTTAAAGGAGATAGGGAAACTCTTGTAGAACTACTTGGCAAAGGAATACATATATTTGATGAAAATAAAAAATAAAAAAAAGCTACAGAGAGGACAATTTAAACTTTTCCCTCCATGCTTTCTTTCTCCCTTGTTTTTCCCTTGTATGATTGTAAATCCCTTTAGAGGGAGGAATTCAGTCTTACCTGTCTTTTTATTCTTCTTTCTGCTTTTTGTTCTTCTTTCTGCTCCCATCACTGGGCACAGTAAGTGGCATATTTTTTGAAGAAATCAACATATGTGTATTTAATATGCAAGAATAAATATGGATGAATAAACACTCCAATCCGATTTACAGGCATCTTCTATTGAGCTTGTCAGATCCAGAAACAAATTTTTCATTTTTCTGAGGAGCAACACATGTAATTAGAGGACTGTACTACTAGCCATTGTCTAATACTACCTGAGGAATTGCTGATATAACCATTCTTGGAGACTGGACTATTTCCAAGCTTCCTTCTAGTTAGGGTTAAGTGTATCATTTTGCCACATCCTACTGGGAAGACTAGATTCTAAAAGTCACTTGGAGAGGACATTGTGGAAGCAGTCACCATATCTTCCCCAGGATGGTAGTATGATTATTAGAGATTCCTCAGATTTCATAGCTATGCCCTGATGATAGCCTTTCGTCAAGAAGTAAATGACTCCTTTTTATTATTTGGGTGTGTGTGTGTGGGTGTGTATTGAACAATACATTTGATCAATGACATTATAGCTAAACAGTCAAGAAAAAGTTATGACTCATACTTCCTTGGGCGTTCCCTTTCTTGGTTGGTGGGTGGCTTACGTAAGTCAAGGCTATTGCATTCTCCAAGATTAACAGGTGTGTGCCTACATATTGTGTTTTAATATATTTCCTTTCACAATTGGTAGCATTGTTTACTTAGAATCAAAGGGTATCTAAGTGCTGAAAAGGCTTTGCTCTTCCCAGTCTCCATGCCTTTGCTTATCCTCATCTTTTTGTAGTGAATGCCATCTGTTGTCTCTACATATCTGTTGAGATCATTTCTATCCTTTAAAGCCCATGTCAAATGCACTCCTATCTCACACAGGGCTTTTCATTATAGCACCGTTTGTCTTAGCCACATTTTTTTGTTTTTGTTTTTTCTTAGACAACTTTTAACTACACATATATATCTTGAGTAAAGAAGAGTCAAGAACAGCATGATAGGAAGCCAACCACATGAAATACTTTGAAAAGTCGAATCAGTAATAAGAATGTAATGATACCTGAGCTGGGAATATAGCTTTAGAATTCAACATCCCTACCTCATTTGCTATTATCTTTCATGTTCTAGTGTTTTCCACTTATTAGGCAGATTAGGATGGGGAAGTGGGCTGTATTTTTTTTGCATATGAGTCTTGCAAATTGTTATGGGCTCACACATGTAGGACATAAAACCAGTCAGATCAAGTGAAATGAGCTGGAAGATTTTTGATTAGCTTTGAAATGATTGCCAGCCCAGGCCCATACTATTTTTCTTCAGGTGACCAGATCTCACTCTCGTTAGCTACATTAATCCATTAATTAATACAAGGAAATTTAGTAGACACTTATTCTACACCAATAACTGTGCTTGTTGCTGACACTGTGTGAAGGGCTATATCACATTCACTGACATGGGGACTTGTGGAAGGTTTATGGACTGTACATTAAAATTTTTTTTTAAATTTTAAAGTTATATTTTGAGACATTAAAACAAATATGAATAGTTAGTGCAGTCTCTCCATTTTTGTGACATAACTATAGTTTCATTAGGAAGTTTAGCTTTGTCAAAATAATTCTGAAATATCTTGTTAAGTGTTGTTGCATGAGGGTGCTTTCTGTTCATAGAAGGGAGGGCATACTTTTTTCCAGGGGACCCCTTGGCTAACAAACACATGAAAAGATGCTCAACATCACTCATTATCAGAGAAATGCAAATCAAAACCACAATGAGGTATCATTTCATGCCAGTCAGAATGGCTGCGATCCAAAAGTCTACAAGCAATAAATGCTGGAGAGGGTGTAGAGAAAAGGGAACCCTCTTACACTGTTGGTGGGAATGCAAACTAGTACAGCCACTATGGAGAACAGTGTGGAGATTCCTTAAAAAACTGGAAATAGACTCTGATCTGATGACCCAGCAATCCCATTGCTGGGCATACACACTGAGGAAACCAGAATTGAAAGAGACACATGTACCCTAATGTCCATCGCAGCACTGTTTATAATAGCCAGGACATGAAAGCAACCTAGATGTCCATCAGCAGATGAATGGATAAGAAAGCTGTGGTACATATACACAATGGAGTATTACGCAGCCATTAAAAAGAATACATTTGAATCAGTTCTAATGAGGTGGATGAAACTGGAGCCTATTATACAGAGTGAAGTAAGCCAGAAAGAAAAACACTAACACAGTATACTAATGCATATATATGGAATTTAGAAAGATGGTAACAATAACCCTATATGTGAGACAGCAAAAGAGACACAGATGTATAGAACAGTCTTTTGGACTCCGTGGGAGAGGGCGAGGGTGGGATGATTTGGGAGAATGGCATTGAAACATGTATAATATCATATACGAAACGAATCGCCAGTCCAGGTTCGATGCATGATATTGGATGCTTGGGGCCGGTGCACTGAGACGACCCAGAGGGATGGTGTGGGGAGGGAGGAGGGAGGGGGTTCAGGATGGGGAATACATGTATACCTGTGGCGGATTCATGTCGATATATGGCAAAACCAATACAATATTATAAAGTAATTAGCCTCCAATTAAAATTAAAAAATAAATAAATAAAGTCCTAATTTAAAAAAAACTGCCAAAAAAATAGTAATAATTTTATTGCTTCTTTGAAAACTTGGTGGTCCTGTGGTTAACACTTCACCTTCCAATGCAGAGGGTGCAAGTTTGATCCCTGGTTGGGGAGCTAAGATCCCACATGTCTCATGGCCAAAAACCAAAATATAAAACAGAAGCAATATTGTAACAAATTCAATAAAGACTTTTAAAAGTTCTTTTAAAAATAAAAAAAATCTATAAAAGATTATGTAACGAGTTGAGATTATTCTTACATATTTTGATTCAATTCTTCAATGAATTTAGTAAGACAATTCAAGCCCTTCTTACTTCCTGATTCTGAAACTTTGATCTACCTGTATTTTAATTACTCGTGGGGCCTCCTATCATGAAATAGTTGTAGAATTTTATTTTTCACTCATAAAAAATGTAGGTTTGTGGTCACTGGTAATTATTTAGTATAAAAACCCTTGGTATCCATAGTGATTATGGGGACATATCTTATCTTTACATTAGCTTGAATAAGGAGAGGCAAATTGAGCTTCCTGAAACCTTGCCTTTGAAGGAGAAAAATTAGGATGATAAAAGATTAAATAAATGTGACCAGTCTCCAAAAGGGAAGAGATAATCTGATCTGAGATTATTGGAATTATTACTAATGATGAGAATTATTTTATGAATATTAGCTATTGTATGCAAACTACATAAAAATTAGACAGAATAATATTCTTTCACATCTGTGGAGGATTATGTGGCAGCTTAAATGTATATCCACAAATTCTTTGACACTCCTTCTTTCAAGGAGTGGATCCTAAACTCTCTCTCCTTGAGTGTGGGCTGGACTTAAAAGATTCACTTCTAACAAACACAATAAAGCAGAAGTGATAGCCTGCAACTTAGAAGACAAAGTCATAAAAGGCGCTGCAGCTTCCTCTTTGTCTTCTCCCTTGGATTGCTTTGAGGGGATTTGCCAGCTATATTTTTAGGACACTCCAGGAAGCCCAAAGAAGAGACCCATGTGGTGAGGAAGTAAGGCTTCCTGCCAAGAGCTAGTAGAAACTGAGAATTCCTGTCAACAGGTTACCAGTGAGCCACCTTGCAAGTGGCTCCTCCCACCCCAGTCAAGTCCTCAGATGATTATAGTCCTGTCTGATATCTTAATTGCAACCACAGAGGAGGCTTTGAGCCAGAAACAGTAAGTAAACCTGCTCCCAAAGTCCTGGCCCACAGAAACTGTGAGATAACAAATATTTATTATCATAAGACACTAAATTTGGGCACAGGGGCAATTTGTTACACAGCAAGAGGTAACCAATACAAATTCCTATAATGGGATTTTTTTTTTTCCAAGAAACAGAACTTATTTCAGCTGTTTTAAGCTAAAAAGGGTGTAATATAAGGAGTTGAGAGGAGTAGAGGAATGGTGTTTAGGCTATATTTGCAGAATAATACCACTATTTTCACCTACAAGGGAAGCTGCTACCTCTGCTACTGTTAGGAAAGTGAAAAGTTGGGACACTCTGCCTGAAACTGCTGACTTCAATGAGCTCTGCTTAATGAATCAGGAAGCCTCTGCCACTATTGCCATTGCTGCTATACCCACAAAGTCCCTATTGGATAGGGGAATGTAACTGCAAAAAACAAACAAATGAAAAAAAAAAACCAGTGTGTGTATCTGTAGCATCAACCAAAGCATCAAAAAAACTTTCTGCTTTACTTTTGCCTTCCAATTCACATGAAAATACCTCTAGTTGGCAAAAATATAACCCAAAACAGGAACCAAACAAAAACTTGTTTTCAGGACCCTGCTGCTGCTGCTGCTGCTAAGTCTCTTCAGTCGTGTCTGACTCTGTGTGACCCCATAGACAGCAGCCCACCAGGCTCCTCCGTCCCCGGGATTCTCCAGGCAAGAACACTGGAGTGGGTTGCCATTTCCTTCTCCAATGCATGAAAGTGAAAAGTGAAAGTGAAGTCGCTCAGTTGTATCCGACTCCTAGCAACCCCATGGACTGCAGCCCACCAGGCTCCTCTGTCCATGGGATTTTCCAGGCAAGAGTACTGGAGTGGGGTGCCATTGCCTTCTCCTTCAGGACCCTAGCTGTTAGGAAATCTGAGAAATGCTGTCTGTAGGTTTCCAGTCTCTGTAGTACAGAAAGGCATACTTGTTGGGTGCCAGATGTTTTTATATTTCTAGAAATATTCCTGAGCTTTGTTCTTCGACACAGGTGTTACTTGAACATGTTTAAATTCTTTTGAGTTTTTGCTTTCAGGAAGCTAGGGTTGAAAGTGAAAGTGTTAGTCATGTCCTACTCAGTCATGTCTTACTCTTTGTGACCCCATGGATGGTAGCCTGCCAGGCTCCACTATCCATGGAATTCTCCAGGCAAGAATCCTGGAGTGGGTAGCCATTCCCTTCTCCAGGGGACCTTCCTGACCCAGGGACTGAAACTGGGTCTCCTGCATTGCGAGCAGATTCTTTACCATCTGAGCCAATAAGCTAGGATTTGTCTAGGTCTAATTAAGGTGAGAACCTTCCAAGAACTCTACCCAATGCCCTGTGGACTCTGAAGTTTTTCTGGTCTGACTATTTCAAATCCTGTGCAGATACCAGGCACTCCTTTCTCTGGCCTAAGGTATTTTCCTCAGCACATGAGGCGTGCTGAATTCTAAAGGAGTAGCCCCTGCAGATCCCTGGGGTTCTTTCCTATGTGTCACTCTCTCCTACCTGGTCATGGGAACTCTGTCTCACTGGACCTTCGGGTCCTTCTTAACTCAGGGACTCCATCTGGCTCTACTTGGGTTTCTCCTCCTGCACTACAGCCTAGAAACTCTCTTGAGCCAGTAAGCTAGGGTAATCATAGAGTTTACCTCACTTATTTCTTTTTGAAAATTTTATTTATTTATATTTTGCCCTTGCCCCACAGCATGTGGGACCTTAGCTTCCCAACCAGCAATCCAACCTACTCCACACCCCCAACCCCTGCCCCACATTGAAATTGAGGTCCTTTGTTTCTTGTTTCTCAGGGATCACAATCTTTATTGCCTGATGTCTAGTGTTTCCAAAACTGTTTTTTCAAATGCTGTGTCCTTTTGTTGTTACAGTTGAGAGCATAAATCAGGTCCCGATTCCATCTTAGCCCCTTATTTATTTTTTATATCCCACCCAGTAGGAGTGCATTCTAACCTAACGCAGTATTATTTCCCAGGTGACACTATAAGTGAGTCTTCAATAAGTCATTCTATGGTTCTATCAGACTGCTTGCTTCTGGGTGATGGAATATGTGGTAAGCTCAGCGATTGCCATAGGTATCAATAAATTACATACTTTACTTTTCTGCACATTTTAGCTCTTTGGTCACTAGTTTTGTAAACACGGCATTTATTAAGTGTGGTAGAAATATGACAAAGAGGAAAGATGATCCATAATCCAGAACCCATCTCTATTTCATTAGAACAATCTCTGCTTCCCTCTGATGGAAAGTTTCCTGTGTCGTCCCCCTGCCTCTGTGTACTAGTTTATGGTTCTCTGTGTGTGTGCAGGCTTAGTTGCTCAGTTGTGTCTGACTCTTTGTGAACCCATGGACTGTAGCCTGCAGGCTCCTCTGTCCATGAGATTTCCAGGCAAGAATACTGGAGTGGGTTGCCACTCCCTTTTCCAGGGGATCATCCCAATCCAGGGGCTGAACCTGGATCTTCTGCATTGCAGGCAGATTTGTTACCGGCTGAGCCACCAGGGAAGCCCTTATGGTACTATCATAGCACTATATTATGGGTTCATTACTGGGTTTTGCCATTTGCAGAGCTTAGCAGTGAGTACCTAGCAGATTAGCCTTGGTGAGGCAAAGTTCATCCTTCCCAGCATGGCTATCTGTTCACAAGTCCATTGAATACATCCAGATTGGTTGGAGAATGAGTCTAACTGGCATCCCTGAACAATTCTACTTGTCCACCAGGGTTTTGAGAGCCTCATGTGCAATGGTTGACTTTTGGCAAGCTTTCATAAGGGCATAAATAATTTTACACTTTGAGACAATTCTGAGAGCTTATTTGTCTATTGCCATGTAACAAATAATCCCAAACTTAAAGGCTGAAGATATTTATTTTGTTCAAGAATCTGCTTTGCAGGCAGGCCTCACAGGAATAGCACATTTCTTTTCTTCTTAGGGTCACTTGAAGTGGTTTGAAGGCTGGAGGTTGGATTATGCCAAAGGCTTGCTCACTCACGTCTGGAGGTTGATACTGCTGCCTTCTGGGTCTTCACCTGGAGCTGAGACTGGAACACCTATCCACATGTGGCTTTTCCAGTTGGCCACTTGGCTTCCTCATAGCATGACTGTTGGGTTCCAAAGGCGACCGGCCCAAGAGGACTAGAAGAAAGCTGTATTGCCTTCTATGACAGCCTTAGAAGTCATGTAACATTGCTTCTGCCATGACCTGCCCAGGCTCCAGGAAAGGAAATATAGACCTCATCTCTCAATGGAGGAGTGTTGATGTCATGTTGTAAGGAGCACATGTATGTGGCATATACTGGTGTGGCCATCTTTGGAAAATAGAAGTCTGCTCCACCATCATATACCTCTTCTCCAGACTTCCTTATCTCTAATATTTCACTCTGGTTCCCTCCAAGACCCTAACCATCTAGCCAAATTGGTAGCCCTTGCCCATGAATCAATATTGGGTTATCCTTTGGAGCATCTCCATTTCCAAGCAGAGGATTAACACAGGTACTGCTCCACATTCTCCTCACTGAGAGGATATGTCTGCCTCATTGCTCTTCACAGCCCACCTGAGTGGCACTGTAATGGTGAGACAGTTCACTTACAGACGGCGCCAACACAGTATGCAGAATAAGTCTAAAAACCTTTCTAATAATAATTTTATTATCCCCCAGGCAATTGTCATAACTGATTAGATGAGGAGGATGTGGCAATGCATCAGGAGTAGGAATATTAAGAATGTAAGCTGCATGTTTGTGAAAAATGTGGGCGTCTACAGGACTTGCTTGGGCCTGATCTTTTCCCTAGAGGATGGAATGCAACTGCATACAAATTTAGCATTTTCTGGGTCAGTAACACCTCAGTTCATGATGGGAAGATTAGGTTGCACAGTCACTTGAAATCCAATGGTTAGATTGTGTGATAGGCTAAATAATGGCCCCTCAATACATCTACATTTTCATCTCCAGAACCTACGAATGCTACCTTTATGGCAAAAGGGACTTTGCATATGTGGTTAAGAATCTTGAGATGGGAAGATTTATCTGAATGGATCCAGTGTGATCACAACAATTTTTATAAGAGCAACATAAGAGGAATCAGAGGAAAAGGCAATGGGATGACAGAAGAAGAGACTGGAGCTTCCCTGGTGGCTCAGTGGTAAAGAATCCTCCTGCCAATGCAAGAGACAAGGGTTCGATCCAGGAAGATTCCACATGCCCATGGGGCAACTAAGCCCAAGCACAACTACTGAGCCTATACTCTAGAGCCTTGGAAATGCAATTACTAAGCCACTTGACACAACTGCTACTGAAACCCATGCACTCTAGAGCCCGTGCTCCACAACAAGAGAAGCCCATGCACTGCAGCTAGAGAAAAGCTGGAGCAGCAGTGAAGGCCCAGCACAGCCAAAATAAATGAATAAATAAAGGTAAAGTGAAAGTGAAAGTGAAGTCACTCAGTCGTGTCCAGCTCTTTGCGACCCCATGGACTGTAGCTTACCACACTTCTCTGTCCATGGGATTTTCTAGGCAAGAGTACTGGAGTGGGGTGCCATTTCCTTCCCTAGAGGATCTTCCCAACCCAGGGATCGAACCTGGGTCTCCCACATTGTAGGCAGACGCTTTACCATCTGAGCCACCAGGGAAGTCAAAGCCAAATAAAGATAAGCAAACATTAAAAAAAAAAAATCAGAGACTGGAGCAATGCTCATTGAAGGAGGAGGAAGGGGATAAAAGCCAAGGGCCACAGTCACCAGAAGACAAAAAACAATAACAACAAGAAAGAAACAGATAAGGGAATGGATTCTCCTTGCAGAGCTCCCAGGAGGAATGAGGCCTTCCCTCCTTTGACTTTTGCCTAGTGAAATCGATTTCAGGCTTCTGACCTCCAGAATGGTAAGAGAATAAATTTCCATTGTTTTCAGCCACTGTATTAGTTTTCTGTGGCTGCTGTAGCAAATTAACAGAAACCTGATGGATTGAAAACAACAAAATTTTATTGTCTTCCATCTCTGGAATCCAGAAGTCTGGAGTTGGTATATCTGGGCCACCCTCAAGGTGAGGGCAGAGCTTCCCTCCCTCTGGAGGCCTTAGAGGGGAATCCACCGTTTGCTTTTCTGCTTCTGGTGGCTGCTGGTCAAGCTGGTGGTCTCATCAGTCGAATCTTTGCTTTCATCTTCACATTGTCTTCTCTGTGTGTCTTCTCCTCCCTGTCAAATCTCCCTTTACCTCTCTCTTATGAGGTCATTTGTGAGTGCATTCAGGGCCCACCCAGATAATCCAGGATAATCAATTCATCTCAAGATCTGTAACTGAATCACATGTGCAAAAGAGATCCTTTTTCCTTATAAGATCACATTCACAGATTCCAGAATTGGGACTTGATTGTTGGGTGGCCACGACACTCTACTACAGCCTCTACATTTGTGTTAACATTTTCAGTGGCAACTAATGCAGATACGTGCTAAGTCTTGACTAGGGTACAAGCCAAAAGTTGTGTCTCAGAAGGAAAATCATTATTTTCAAGGAGGGCATGGCTTTCCTATGAAACTCTAGGAGCCTGGGCAGTGATTCTTTGAAGGTAGCTTTTTGGATCTGCCACAGACATCTCACACTCTATTGGGTTTGTTGCTATAAGGGACTCATGTTAGCCTAGACTAGAAGGAGAGAGACCAGCTCTGCTCCATTCAAAGCAGGTCACCTTGAGGGCCATTCAGTAAATGGACGGGAATCAGGCACTTATATGTGGTGTATGTTGTTTCTAAATCCCAGGAGGTCCATTGAGCATTGTGCTCCTTCCTTTGGGAACTGATGCAGAGCACACCACCTTGGCTTTCACATTTTGGAGGGACACACTCTGGCATGTTACAGTCTACTGAGCTCCCAGAAACTTCACTGAAGTAGCAGGTATCTGGATTTATCTGCCACATGTGTCCTTATGAAGGCATCCCAGTCCTATTAACCATTTATTAATTATTCTTTCTTTTTTTCCTTTTGAGCTTTTTATTTTGTATGGAGATATAGCCGATTAACAATGTGATAGTTTCAGGTGAATAGCAAAGGGACACAGCCATGCATATACGTGTATCCTTTCTTTCCTAAAACCCTCCTCCCATGCAAGGTGCCACATAACATTTAGCAGAGTTACATGTGCTGTACAACAGGTCCTTGCTGGTTATCCATTTTAAATACAGCAGGGTGTACATGTCCATCCCAAACTCCCTAACTATCCCTTTATCCCCTGCCAGCAACCATAAGTTTGTTACATATTCTTTCAAACCCCTTTATTTTCATTTATGTATATTGCATACTTATTTGCTTCTCACCCAGCTGCTCTGGGTCTTTTTCTCAACTGTAAAATACACAGTGGTGGGATAATCAGTTCTGACATCTACACTCTCAACTCCCACCCATTGGAGTCCCTGGTGAACTGAATGAAAGAGAGAGATTCTGGAATGAGCGAACACAACAGGAGAACAGGCATCCTTTTTTAAGCTCAGTTAAACCAGATGCAAAAAGAATTTGTTATTAGGCATGATGGGTGTGGTTTGTCTTTTTTGTGTAGATTGGGGAATTTGCAGGTGGGTTTGACTACTAGATTCTTCTATTTCTGAACCACATGTGCTCACAAATAGAAATGGCATACATTTACTGAGTGTATGTTTGCATGAATAAATTTCTCCCTCATTAAAGTCTGAGGATTGGAATAATCAGTATCCTCTTTCTTCATCTGACAGGCACAAATAGGTGTTGTATTTATTCTTTATCCTCGAATCATTTCCAGGAGAACTAAATTTTTTCATATCTATTCTTTTTATTTATTTGTCTCCAAGCCTAGTTAATTACAAAACTATCCGTCTATGAATTTAGATGCTTCTGAAAGTTTAGTTCATTGTTTTTGAAATAATTGAAAAAGAAAAAACATGCAAAAAAACTTTACATCTTGTAGGGGGAAAAGTCTAGATAAAATTGAAACACATGTGGGTAAATTTCCTTTTAATGCAGGAAAAAGTATAATCAGGGGATTCAATGGAGATTCTTAGAAGCTGGGTCCTTAAAGGATAAAAGAAAAACTTTCCATTTTATAGACTGCACAACTGAGGTCCATAAGGGTCAACAGAGTTGGGACTAGAATTCCAGGATGCTTTTCTGTTCCTCTCTAAGGAATCAGGGAATTAATACAAAATCCCTGATAATAATTATATCTTAAAATCAAAGCAAGATTTGTACAATGAAATATCACCCAGTCAAAAAAAAGTAATAAAGTACTGATGCATGTGACATACATGGAAGAACCTTGAAAACATTAAGTAAAAGAATCCAGACACAAAAGACATTGTATGATCCCATTTATGGGAATGTCCAGAATAAACAGATCTATAAGGCAACCCACTCCAGTACTCTTGCCTGGAAAATCCCATGGATGGAGGAGTCTGGTAGGCTGCAGTCCATGGGGTCGCTAAGAGTCGGGCATGACTGAGCGACTTCACTTTCACTTTTCACTTTCATGCATTGGAGAAGGAAATGGCAACCCACTCCAGTGTTCTTGCCTGGAGAATTCCAGGGACGGGGGAGCCTGGTGGGCTGCCGTCTATGGGGTCGCACAGAGTCAGACACGACTGAAGTGACTTAGCAGTAGCAGTAGCAATAGAGACAGAAAGTAGATTAGTGGTTGCCAAGGCTGCAGGAGGAAATGGGGGGAGGTGAATACTAGTGGGAATGGAGTTTCTTTTAGGGGTGATAACAATGTCCTGGAATTAGATAGTAGTGATTTGCACAATTCTGAATGTACTAAAATTCACTGAGTTTGCTCTTTGAAAGTATGACTTTTTTAGTAGGTGAAATTATGTTTCTTAAAAAAATTTTTTTATTTGAGTATAGATATTTTGCAATGTTGTGTTATTTTCTGCTGTACAGCAAAGTGAATCAGCCATACATATATCCCCTCTTTTTTGGATTTCCTTCTCATTTAGGCCACCACAGGAAATTATCTTTCAACAGAACTGTTATACTTTAAAAAATTAAAAGCAAGATATCAAAAGAATTTTTCCTAATTATTTCTTGGACTTCATAAGATATAGCATTTCTCTAAGTCTTTGAAGACCAGACATATGTATAGTAACATTACAGGTAGCTTCTTAGCAGGTTCATTTGATTAGTATGACAGCTCCCCTAATAATAAAAGAAAAAATATCACCAACAAAGTTAAGGATTTGTACTTAATTCACTTAATGATCAAGGGATATAAAAATCTTCTGACACTAAAAAATTAGGAACAGTTGCCCTGCTTAATTATAAATTGAATTATAAAGGCCTCAGAAAACATTAAAAATAAGTGATCCTCAAGAAAGCAAATTCTCCGTTATTTGTTTTAATTGCTGTTCAACATAATGGACACCTGCTGGTGTGTCTTTTAGAGTATTCCTAAGGAGAACATAGCTCACAGCAGCTGGGGAAAGTCATTATAAAAAAAAATAATGAAACACCTTAAATAAACAAGCGGGCCTTTTATTACAGCTAGGTAGACCTCATCATGCATCATGTTGATAAATGTCTAAATTGAATTGGGGGCAGTTTTCAAGCTTTTCTGTTTGTTTGTTTAAGGAAATCAAGCAATATAGTAGGTCTGGCAGGTATTGCAGTGTCTACCCTATATTAATTTCCCCCTTGTTTCTTACTAACAGAACCCTGATTATGTTTGGAAGAGTGTTGTGGGCTGAATCATGTACTGTGAAAGGTCATATTCTGAAGTCCTAACCCCAGTACATCATAATGTTACTGGGTTTAGAGAGAGGATCATTAAAGAGGGAATTAAGGTTACATGAGGCCATTAGAGGGACCTTGACTTACCTGGTGGCTCAAACAGTAAAGTGTCTGTCTACATTGTGGGAGACCTGGGTTCTATCCCTGGGTAGGGAAGTTCCCTGGAGAAGGAAATGGCAACCCACTCCAGTACTCTTGCCTAGAAAATCCCATGGACGGAGGAGCCTGGTGTCCATGGGGTTGCAAAGAGTTGGACACGACTGAGCGACTTCACTTTCTTTCTTAATTCAGTATGGCTGTTGTCTTTATAAGAAGAAATTAGGACACAAATGCACACGGAGGAAAGCCCATGTGAAGGCACATAGAGAAGGTTGTTTCTGTTTAGTTGCTGAATCATGTCCGACTCTTTGTGATCCCATGGACTATATCCCGCCAGGCTCCTCCATGGGATTTCCCAGGCAAGAATACTGGAGTGGGTTGCCATTTCCTTCTCCGAGGGATCTTCCTGACCCAGGGATCGAACCTGGGTCTCTGTCATTGTCAGGCAGAGTATTCTCTGGTGGCTCAGCTGAGAGAGAAGGTAGCTATCTACAAACCAAAGGACACCTCAGAGGAAACCAACACTGCTGACTCCTTGATTTTAGATTTCTAGCCTCCAGAATTATGAGAAAATAAAGTTCTGTTGTTTAAGTCATCCAATCTGTAGTACTTTTTTTCAGTCTGTAGTATTTTATTATGGCATCTCTAGAAAACTTAGAAGTAAACACAAAAAATTTTTTGTTGTTGTTTCCTTGCAACAGGTGACCATGCCTCAGTTTTCTGGCCAAGGTGATAAAAAAGTGAAAGTTCCTTGGTGGGCCATTTGCTAACACTCTGTAAAAGAGGTCATCACTAGCCGTTTGCTCTTTTCTCTTCCTTCTTTTCTGCCTGGAATAGGAGTATGAATATGACAGCAGAGTCACCAACCTGAGACCATGAAGTGGCAGCCAAGGATGGCCAGGTGGGAAGACAGCAAACCTGGGCTTGATGACGTCACAGAGCCACTATCCCAACCCAGAACCAGTTAACTCCGGAATTCTCTCGTGTAAGAAAAACATTTGGCCACTGTGTTTTTTTTTTCTTTTTTTCTAACTTTCTATTTTTCATAGCTGAATGCACTTTATGAATGATAACTAAATAATACTTATTTAGTAATTATTTTTTAAATTATTATTTATTTATTTTATCGCATCAGGTCTCAGTTGCCACATGTGGGATCTAGTTCCCTTATCAGAGATCGAACCCAGGCCTCCTGCACTGGGAGTACAGCATCTTAGCCATTGGACCACCAGGGAAGTTCCTTAGTAATTGTTTTTAGCCTTATGGGAAAGAGGATTGTGCTATATTGAGCACAGTTGAAAGATCTAACTGGAAGCCACACAGAACATGAAATATCTGCTCTTAAAACCATCTGCTTGGCGAAACAGTTACCACCTTCTCACTTGCAAACAAATTTCAAATTAGTTTAGTACTTAAATTAGAGAAATACAGACTTTTTTTTTTATAAGTGGGCAGTGATGCCTACAAATATACTTCCTCAGTACTATTAAAGAAAATTTCAAGGGAATTTGGTGTGATTTTCTTTACTGAGATGTAAAGAAGCCCTTGTTGAATCATTGGAGTAGGTTTCAGAGCAGAATCATGGGATTCCTCTCCTGGTAAATACTCATAAGCAGACTACACTGGTACCTGACTGCCGACTCATTGGCCTGTGTGGTTGTGGATCAGCTATGGGTCTGCAAATTCTTTGCTGTTGCTGCTAAGTCACTTCAGTCGTGTCCGACTCTGTGTGACCCCATAGACGGCAGCTTACCAGGCTCCCCCATCTCAGGGATTCTCCAGCTAAGAACACTGGAGTGGGTTGCCATTTCCTTCTCCAATGCATGAAAGTGAAAAGTGAAAGTGAAGTCGCTCAGTCATGCCCGACTCTTAGCGAGCCCATGGACTGCAGCCTACCAGGCTCCTCTGTCCATGACATTTTCCAGGCAAGAGTACCGGAGTGGGTTGCCATTGCCTTCTCCAAACTCTTTGTTACAAATTAGCAAAAAGATAGGGAGATAAGGGACTTGTTACCAAATGCAAAGCAACTACATCATTAAGCACACTGTTTGGTTCAGCTTACTTGTTTTTGTGGCAAGACTTCTGGAGGAAGGAAGCAAGTATGTTGGTTTACATTCTGATGCAATCTCCAAATCTCATTGCAGATTAGTACTTTGAGTAGCACTGAGACACACAATTTGAATAGGTATAGTCAACCAATCATTGTGGGAGATCTGACTGTCAGTGTCTGCCCTCTGTAACTCACCATGTTATGAGTCCAACTAAAATCATATTTGTATTAAGTCCAGACTGTAACGACTTTGAGCCACAATCATCTGCATAAAGAACTTGGCCATGCTTCTGAGAATCCCTAGAAAACCATCTCACACTTGTTCAGGAAATACTCAGGTTCTTGGCCAGTGAGCATTTGATCTCAGCATGGTCTCTGCTGCTGATATTCTCAGTGATCAAAGTGAATTGCTCTATTATTTAGGGTACATTTGGCTGCAAGTAACAGAATACCTCAATGGACATGAATTTGAGCAAAATTTGAGCAAAAAGAGAGTGAAGGACAGAAAAGCCTGGTGTGCTGTAGTCCTGTGTGCTGTGTGCTGACACAACTGAGTGACTGAACAACAACAACAGAATACCTGGGGCTTCCCTGGTGGCTCAGTGGTGAAGAACGCACCTGCCAATGAAAGAGACGCGGTCAAGAAGATCTGCCGGGGAAGGAAATGGCAACCCACTCCAGTATTCTTGCCTGGAGAATCCCATGGACAGTGGAGCCTGATGGGCTACAGTCCATGGGATCACAAAAGGTTCAGACATGACTTAATGACTAAACAACAACAACAGAATACCCACCTGGTAATATCTTTAGCAATAAAGACGTAATTACTTCACATAATGTAAAGTCTGGAGGAAAGCAGTTGTAGATTTGAAACTAGCAGTTAGCGGCAGCACAGGCTCTTTGCATCTTTGCACCATGGCAAGAAGCACTTTGGCTTTTGTCCTTTCACAACTCTAGACGCTATGGTCTAAAGCAGGAGTTTTCTTTTATTCAGAAGAGAAAACCCTTTTCAGATGACGTGTCCTCCTCCATCACCACACCCAGAAGATTTCCTGTACATGTCATTGTTCAGAACTATGTCTCGTGAACTGCCCTTCAAGGAAAACCGAGAAAGTGATCATCTGCTAAGGGGGAACAGAATAAATATAACTGGCTTAGTCAATTAGCCATCCCCTTGGGCTCCACTCATCGATACCCCAAATTAGATTACCTCTCTTCTGTTGACAGAGTGGAAGGGAGGAGTTCCATTGTATGGGTAGCCAACAGTATTTTCCAGGGATACTGCCTTTCCAAAGCCATCTTTCTTGGAGGGCTAGAGCAGTGTTAATGGTAGTAGAGAGACCTATGCTTCAAAGCAGTTCCTTGACCCAGATCCAGAGTCTTGCAATTTCTCTCTTGCAAAGAGCTGCCCTGCCTTTAGCGCTCAGTTGCTGAGTCCTTGACAGCATCTCCCTAACACACACTCACAACCTCCCATGAATGACAAAGAGCCAAAGCTTTCCAGCAATGCAGCAGTTTCAAATGTATACTTGGAAACAAAACATTTTCTCAAGGGACCATCATTCTACTGAGCTGTAACTGCCAACAAAACAGACATTATCATTCACTATAGCTTTAGGCCCTAAACCTCTTGGAACCAGTTTCAAACATTATTATTTTTTTTTTCTTCAGATTGCAGTCTTTACTGTTGTAAATATACCATCCAGTTAGTTTTTCCAGAACAAAGAGAAGTATATGCACCTCTCTACTTTTTGCCCACACTAAGCTGCTAGATGCTTTGAAATGGTAGTTTTCCAGCTTCCTTGTCAAGGTTTCAAAAGTCTTAGGTTCAAGTTTCAGCCAGGGATCTAGCACTTACTCTGTCTATCCCCTGCTTGTAGCAATTTCTGAGAAAAAAAAAAAAAAGCAGCAGCTCTTAAGAAATTGGCCTAGGAATGGGATCTCAGCACTGAAGTGTTGGCAAAAGGTTTACATCTCTTTCTTCATCATCTGTTTAGTGATCCTTGTAATTAAATAGTACAAAGGAGTGTATGACACATTAAAAAAAGTTGATAGAAGTCTATCGAGTTCAATTTGTGTGTGTGTATATGTGTTAGTCTACATAAACCGAATGATTTAGGAGGACTTTAAACAAGATGTAGAGTTTGAACTATGGGTAGGTTTTGGCCAATGGAGATTGAAAAAAAAGTGGGCATTCCTGGGGTGGGGAGGGATGTTTAAAATTAATATGCCTCAAGGTAGACACAAATAGGAGATATGGGTGGGCAAGTAAGTTAGGACTGAACAGTGGACAGAGTTTAATCATATTATCCAGGGTAGAAGTATTAATAGTTTAGATAAATCCACAAATAATTTATCTTTAGCATTTCAAGCTTTTCTGTTTTCTGTTGATGGTGGTTATTACAGTTATTGTGGTGGGCTTCTTAGGAAAAACTTGAGCTATGTGTATTCAACCATTTCATTTCTCCTATCCAGTTTCTACATGTGATCTGGATCTTGAGCTGCTGCTGCTGCTGCTAAGTCACTTCAGTCATGTCCGACTCTGTGCAACCCCGCAGACAGCAGCCCAGCAGGCTCCCCCATCTCAGGGATTCTCCAGGCAAGAACACTGGAGTGGGTTGCCATTTCCTTCTCCAGTGCATGAAAGTGAAAAGTGAAAGTGAAGTCGCTCAGTCATGTCCGACTCTTAGCGACCCCATGGACTGCAGCCTATCAGGCTCCTCTGTCCATGGGATTTTCCAGGCAAGAGTACTGGAGTGGGGTGCCATCGCCTTCTCAGGGATCTTGAGCTAGTTGCCTCTAAAACAACAAATGCTGAATTCAAATGAATCAGAAGTTTTGCAAGATCTGATTCTTTCACATTATCATTCATATCAGTGAAGGAAAATGGGGCTATAACCTGAATTGTCTTGAACTTTCTCCAATTAGTATTGTATTAAATACTTTATATTGCCTTGTATTAAAAAGGAGATTTTAGCACCTTCTGATCTTTTCTATGCATGTATTCTGAATAGAAAGGCTTCCCAGGTGGCACTAGTGGTAAAGAACCTGCCTGCCAATGCAGGAGACCTAAGAGACGTGGCTTCAGTCCCTGGGTTGGGAAGATCCCCTGGAGAAGGGAATGGTTACCCACTCCACTACTCTTGCCTGGAGAATCCCATGGACAGAGGAGTCTGGTGGGCTACAGTTCATAGGGTCACGAAGAGCCAGACATGACTGAAGCGACTTCACACACACACATTCTGAATAGAATCCTCCAAATGTACTACTACAATATTTTAATAATTCTTAAGCATCCTTTTAGTTTAGAGGGGGGATTAAAAAATGGGTTGACTGTTACAGGCATGAGTCAGTTTTCCACCTTTCCGTTTTCTTTTTTAAGAAAGTTCGACAATATGCATAGAAACATGCAATCCTTGTCTTCTGATGAAAGGCAGTTCCTGGCTTCTACTGGCTGAGTTTAGCCTCATTAGAAAATTTGGAAAATTGGATTCCATGTGTCAGCAAACTGATTGTTCCTTAAAGCATTTGAAAAACCAGTGAGGGGGGTGAGGTGGGGGTGATGGAATCAGACACATGGGAGAGGATATATGGATCCTGAAACAAGGCTTTGAGAAATCTTTATTCACACAAGACCAAATGTGTGTTTACTGAAAACAACACATGGAGAGGATGGGGAGCTAGAAATTGCTTTGTTAAGCTAAAACTTGGGAAATATTGTAATTGAAGATCCACCTGGTGTGTTCAAAGCAGAATATAAAAGCCTCTTGAGCAGCAACTAGCTTCTCCTCTCTGGAGATCAATTTACATGTATGAACATAGCTGAGTTGGCTCAGTGATATCCAAATTAAACCATAGTTTTGGTCTCAGCCATCATACCCTCTTTCACTCAGTCTCTGTCTCTCTGTCTTTCTTGATCTCTCTCTCTCTCACACATACACAGTTTTGATGGGTATTTTGATAGACTGAATAATGGCTTCAAACACGTTCCTATTCTAATTCCTGATATCCTTGAGTATTACTTTACGTTGTAAAAGAGATTTTGCAGATGTGATTAAAAATCTTGAAGTGGGAAGATTGTTCTGGATTATTCAGCTGGACCATAAAAGCAATCACAGGACCCTTATAAGGGGGAGGCAGAGGAAGATTTGATAGGAGGAGGCAGTGTGAACATAGAGGCAGAGACTGTAGTGATGCTGCTACAAGCCAAGGCATGCTGGCAACTACCAGAAACTGGAAGAGGCAAGCATTTGATTCCCCCTTAGAGCCTCCAGGGGGAGTCCAGGCCTGATGATACCCTGATTTTGGCCCAGTGAACCTGATTTTGGACTTGTGGCTTCCAGGAGTGTGAGAGAATAAATTTCTGTTGTTTTAAGCCACCAAATTTGTTGTAATTTGTTACAGTAGCAAAAGGAAATCAATACGGATAAATAGTAGAGTAATACCTTAAATAGCAGAATTTAAGGCAAAAATCATATATAGATACACTGACCTGAAAATCACTTAAGCATGTACCACATAGGACAACAAGTATAGTAAGTTTTCCCCCAGAAGTGGAACAAAGTGTTTCTTCAGTTGAGATGCCAAATGCAGTGGTGAGCTTGTGTTGCAGGAAAAATACTTCTCTTTAAACATTAGCCTCCTTAACCTGGGAACCAAGTTCCCCTGAGAGAGATGCAGGTTTGTATCTCCCATCTGCATAATTGACTGCCACCCAATGATTCAAAATAGGAGAGAGAGATTGAAAATAGGAGTGAATTGGCGGTGGCAGCACATTCCCTCACAAGACATGCAGGGGAGATCCAAGAATTCTTCTATACTGTTAAAATCGCCTGCTTCATTCCTGTACACCCCACTTGTCTCATGATTATGGAAACCATAGAGACCTCTTTTTCTTTTTACCCAGACAACTTGGCAGCCTACAGTGGTACTGTTCCTCTTTCTACAACCTCGAGGTTTCTCTCCTTTTTTTGCCATAGCAAAAACTTCACTCTCGCCTAAGGACACTGACCCCTCTGCAGCCCTTTGGGGTTAATTTCCCACTCCCCATGTACCTCGGGTTTCTGAGGAAGGATGCTACAGTTACCACATTGTTGCTGCCCTGTCCAGACCTCCCTGCCCCTCCGGGCCGCTGTGCCATCCCCCCACTTCTCTGAGTATTGCTGCCGACAGCTTGCAACTGCTCCCTTCTGAGAACTGCCCTAGGAAGTGTTTCTCAGAGTGTGGTCCCTGGACCAGCAGCAACAGCATCACCAGGCAACTGGTTTAAAATGCAAATATTCAAACCATACCCAACCTATGGAGTCAGAAACTTGGGATTGGGTCTAGCTGTCCGTTTCCAGTGTACAGTAAAGTTTGACAACTACAGCCTGAGGGTGAGTGGAAATCCAACTCAGAAATGTCCACGATGATACATCTTCCCTTCAGGGATGTCGGTAGCCAGTGGCTGACTGAGTCAGGGAGAACAAAAGGCTGCTAGCCCCTTAGCCTTGATAGGGGACAACTCTGCGATGCCATTCAGGCTCCACAGCTCCCCACTGGGATCAGGCTGAGGCTGGAATTGAACTGAACCTGTATCTTGGCCAAAATTCTTCCTGCCCTTTTCTGCAACCGCATTGCCTAAAGTGGTGTTATTGGTTGAATTGTGTTTTCCCAAAAAGAGATAGTGAAGTCCTAACCCCCAGTAGCTCAGAATGTGACCTCATTTAGAAAGGCTTGTTGCAGATGTAACCAGGTAAACAAGGTCATATTGGAGTACAGGGAGTCCATAATCTGATACGAGTGGTGTCCTTAAAAGGTGAAGACACAGGAACACAGAGAGAGTGCCATGTGAAGATGGATGCAGAGACTGAAGCGATGCATGTATAAGCCAAGGAATGCCAAGGATTGTCAATCATCACCAGAAGCTAGGAAAGATTTTCCCTCCGAGTCCTGAGAAGAAACCAACCAGGCCAACAACTTGAGCTCAGATTTTAGCTTCTTGGGGTATGAGAGATTAAAATTCCCGTGTCAAACCATATAGTTTGTGGCACTTTGTGATGGCAGCTCTGGGAATGAATAGAAGAGGTTTCATCTAAGCTCATGACTTTACTGACCCTCTTGCCCAAGAATCCCTGCCTCAGGTTCTGCTTCTAGGAACACGACCCAAGGCAATGGGAATTTCCTTATTTTTCACTAGGATTTCCACCTTCTTGCAAAACACCCTGTTCCACTGAGGCTCCTGCATGCGGCTACACCATCTTCTCTCTGAACCTGTTAGTATTGAAACAGTTTTAGTAAACTGGTTGAACCAGCTAGGTGCACTCCCTTAATTGTTTCTCTGCCAAATGGCCTTTTAAACACACTCAGCTGTATTTCCCTGACCTTCTCCTGAGAGTATCTCGGGCTCCCCAACTTTTCTGATCACATGTGGCTAACAAAGCAGTCTTATTTTAGGGTTTTAAAAAGTCCCATCAATACATACGTCACTCATTTAGTTCAAAGCTGTCCCTCTGTCTCATCGGGAGACTGCTCTGAGATTCTGCAGGAGGGTGTCACAGAAAGGGCGAGAAGTCTTGTCCTCTAGCTTTTCCTGCACTCTCTTTGCTGCTGCTGGCTTCCCCAAGACAGGGAGAGGAAGGATTAGAAAATATTTCTCAACCTCAGAACTATTGGCATTTTGATCTGCATAATTCTTTGCTGTGAGGGCTGTTCTGTGTGTTATAGGATGGTTAGCAAGGTCCCTGGGGATGTGGGGAGGTTGTGGGGAGAAATTGTCCTCCATTGAGAGCCGCTAGATTAGAGGGGAAGAGCAAATTCTTTGTTAACCATTGCAAGTATTACCTGGCCATCGGTCCTTCTGTCTTGAAGGCCTATAATTTATTGCTGGTTGTTTCTGTTGTTGAGTGCTTTCATCTGCTCTTCAGAAACACCCCACCAATGCCACTCAGCAGACCTCCTACTGCGCATTCCTTGCCAGGGAATGCCCTCTCTGTCTGACACCCCCGCCCCTTCCTCTGATGGACATCCCCAAGACCTGTTCTGCTGGGGTTGCCTTCTTCTAGCAGGCAGCTTTCTTGGGTGGAGTCCTTTTGAGAAGTCTCATTCTCAGCTGCTTCAGCAAGAATCAGTCTGCACCCCAGTGACTGCACCTCACCATGTCATTATAGACAGCTCTTTCAGCAACCATTTCCTCTCAGATGTCTCCAGGTAAGAATCAGGCCTTTGTCATTCTTCAACTCTAGGGACAGGCATCGATATGTCCTAAGAATTCTCATCACTCTGCTGAGGTATTCATTTTCTATGGCTGTGCAGCCACAGGCTTAGTGACACAAATTTATTATCTCTCGGTTTTCATGAGTCAAAAGTCCAGGTAGGGGGTTTGTGGGAGCCCTCTGCTCAGGGTCTCACCAGGTTGAAATCAAGGTGTTGACCAGGGCTGCAATTCTCATCTGAAATTCAGGATCTTTTTTCAAGCTCATTGCTTATGGAAAGAATTCATTTTCTTGCAGCTGTATTGCTGAGGTTCCCATGTTCTTGTCCGCTGTCACCTGGGGATCACTCTCAGCTTATAGGGGCCACACATAGTTCCTGGCCATTTGCCCCCATAGACAGTTCACAACATGGCTATTTACTTTCTTCCAGAGAAGCAACAACACATCTCAGATCATTAGACCCCCTTTTAAGAGTTTACCTGCTTAGGACAGGCCCACCCAGGATAATCTCCCCTTTGATGAATTTGTCTGAAGGTAGGAACTTTAATTACATCTACAAAAATCCTTTTTGTCAACCTATCTAATCTAATCATGGCAGTGATATTCCATCATGTCTACATGTATCAGCCACACTCAAAGGGAGATTACATAAGAGTATAGGTCATTGTAGGGGAGTCATCTGAGAATCCTGACAATTGTAAGCCTCATGGAGATACTGGGCCAAGAGAGCCCCCTCATTTGGCTTGAAGGTCTTGACTATCAACTTCTTCCCTGGAAAGGTGAGGGGAAATGCCATGATGCCTTTCCCTAGGACAAATGTTTTTCTTTTTCTTTTATAGTCTAGTGATGGGTAATAGATTAAGGACTGATTGTTGCCTGCCTCTTTGCAATTCCTGGATATAGGCATCTGATACCACCTCTCTTTTGAATCTGTAAACATTTATAACCAGTTATCCTTAGACTGGCATCTCAGCTGAAGCTCTGGGATAACAGGAAATACCAGTGAACATCCTGTTAAATGATTATTTTCTGACTTCATGGTCATGGCACACATCAAAATCTATGACACGTGCTCACAGTCTCCCTTACCTGTCTAGCTAGGTGCTAATGGAGAAAGTCACACAGGTGACTGGGTAGTTGTCACCAAAACTTCACAAGCTCAGGGGGCCCTCGGCACTATCTGAATGCTCCTCCCCTTTTCTTGGCTTGCTCATGTCTCCACACCCCACAGGGGCTGTTTCAGACCCTCACTGTCCTTTTGCACCCCTATTTTCCCCTTCCTTCTCCTTCCTTACTGGGGATTCAAATATCTTTGAGACCAATCCTTCCTCTTAAGAATCTCACAATCTTGTGGGGAAGACTGACACACAAACAGAGGATTATAATATAAGATGAAAAGGGCACTGGCAGAGCTCTTTGAAGAGGACAAGATCAGAACCTGGAAAACCTTCATAAATAGGTTTAAGTTGATTCTGTTTTGGTCAAAACTATTTTCTTAAATCTCATTGCCCACTTCAGACTTACTCTTCTAAAAGACCTGTGTAAGTTCATATTATTCTCAGCCAGACTGGTTTTCCTAAAGTCGTCAGGGAACCTGATAGTTTGGGGTTTGTTTTCTTATTTTCATATGTGATAAGTAGGGAGCTAGGGACAGAGAAGGCAATGGCACCCCACTCCAGTACTCTTGCCTGGAAAATCCCATGGATGGAGGAGCCTGGTAGGCTGCAGTCCATGGTGTTGCCAAGAGTTGGACACGACTGAGCGACTTCACTTTCACTTTTTCACTTTCATGCATTGGAGAAGGAAATGGCAACCCACTCCAGTGTTCTTGCCTGGAGACTCCCAGGGATGGCGGAGCCTGGTGGGCTGCTGTCTATGGGGTCACATAGAGTCAGACACGACTGAAGTGACTTAGAAGCAGCAGCAGCAGCAGGGAGCTAGGGAAGACTTTAGTGATTTCTGAACTGTTTTACTGTTGAATAGTAAATTTTACTGTTGAATAGGATAAAACTATGTATTTTATCATCATTTGAGATGATTTCACTTCAGTTTGAGTATACACAGCCCTGGACCACTGTACATCCTATGCCAGAGTTGAAATGGTTCTTTCAGAAACAATCAAAGATTTCTGAATTGTAGATGGCATGATGGCTTTCATGTGAGGGATTTCTGACTTTTGCTCCATTTGGACATCCACACTTCTGATAGAATATATGTATATGAGACCCCTCTCACAGACCACTTCAGATCCTCTCTTTCTGCACAGACCCTGATTCAGTTGCGAGCTTACAGCACTTCACCCTCTGCTCACATACAAACCTCTCACCTCCAACTCTGGGATTGCTTATGGATCCCACCAAGAGACCCACCTTAGGGTTCATGTCCACCCAAGGACAACCTAGAGGTATAGGGGTGTTAATGCCACAGGTGGTGAACTTTTGAGCAATACAGGGTAGGAGCTAGTGCATAAGGTCTCCCCCTTTTCTCCCTACCCATGAGATGCTGTTAAGGTGACTTCTGCGGGGCCAGGTCGTACAGGCAGAGCAACCAACAGCAGTTAGCCACGGTCAGTTCTGTAATGCAGCCTTTTTTAAAAACTGGAGTATAGTTGTTTGCTGTCCTAGTTGTATAGCACTGCTGCGTTGGTTTCTGCTGTTCAGCAGTCAGCCATACAGATACACGTATCTCCTCTTTTTTGTCTTTTCCCATTTAGATCACCACAGAGCAGCAAGCAGAGTTCTCTGCGCTATTCAGTAGGCTCTCATTAGTTATCTATTGTATTTTATACATAGTGGTGTATATATGTCAATCCCAATCTCTTTTTAATTGACTCTTGTTACTTCCCAGCCCTCCTCCCCTTGCCCCCTACTTCCCCCACCCTGTGGGATTGTGCCTCCTAATAAAATGGCATCACACAATCCTCTGCCCTGGGCTTTGCTTTCTGAGGAACTCAGACCAAGACGATATGCATATTTAATTAGGATATGGTTAGACGAGTGGGCCCTGAGGTCAGAAAAATGAGACTTTAATCCTAGCAAGGTATTTAACCTCTTCATGCCTCAGTTTTATGGTCTGTGAAAAATAATAACCTACTTCATGTTGGTGTTATAAAGTATTGAGACTGATGTAGTAGCAAATATATTACACATTCAACTATTGGCTGTTAGTATTATTTTGAACCCATGCCAAGCTGGAGTGGAATAAATGACCCTTAATGTTAAGATAGTGATGGTGCCTTAATTTTAGCAGCGCTTTATCCTTTTCTGAGAGCCTCATGTTATCACATTCCGTTTTTCCCAGCCCAGTGAGTTAAATGAAGCCTGAACCTTGACTTAGCACCTATTTCTAAAAATCTTGGTCTGCAAAGTGTAGACAGTTTAATGAGAAGAAAGGCAAGGTTAAGAGTGTGAGTAATCAGGTTGTGCACGCAGAGTCTCCCCTGGGTAATGCAATGGAAAGGGGCCCTATCTAGCTACCGTTGGCTTGGGCATGGCTCCTCACTCTTGTTGATTTCTGTAACTTGTCATTCTTGGGATTTGAGCCCCTTTGCAACCTCTTTCTTGGTGTCCTCAAATGGTGCCCCATACAGGGTGCTGCCCACAGAAGGGACTCCGATGAGGACAGAGTGGCATTGATCTCAGAACTCTCTCAAAGGGAGGGTTTTCTGGTTATGTGTCTGCTTAGAGTTGGAGTACTTGAATTAGTGAGAAAAATAATTTAAAAAGGGGATCATGGAAGGCCTTTGGCTTCAATTCTTAACTGGAGTTACATAACAAGGACTCCTGGAAGGTATTAAAGGGAAATTCCTGTTTGTTGACTTGTTGGGCTTTGGCATGTCCTTGTTTTTGGAATTTCCCCCATGTAAACTTTTAAGTCATTTCTATTTGCAGAATTCTGTCCTAGCTCACGTTTGGCCTTTCCAACTGGTGCTTTCCTTAGATGAAGCTTCAGTAAGATGTAACTAAAGAAAATAAACATTTGACTGGAATTACTATAATGTGCTTGTAATGAAAGGACTGGTTGAAGAAACACTGTGTATTAGAACGTAAGTTTCCGAAAGTAGTTTTTCCAAGATTAAAAAAAAATATCATTTGCAGAGTGGTGACTGAAGATACACTGACTGACTCTAGCTCATTTTTGTTTAATGTGGAATAATTCTATATACTTCAAGGCCAAATTTGCTTCACTCAAGCTTTAATTGTCAGTTAGACGAATGGAAAATAGCATGTTACTAATTCCAATTTATTTTGCTTTGATATAGTCAAAATTCATGCAATGGGGAAAAAAAGGAGGTCAGACTATGATCTAACAACTTTTTCTTTTTTTATTATTCACATTTTGCTGTAATTGCTAACATTTAGCAAACAGTCCCACTAAATTACAAACAAAACCCACAGTTGACATTTTTTTCTCACAAAAGGAAAATGTGAAGTCCAGTAAAATTCAGTCCAGTTCAGTTCAGTTCAGTCGCTCAGTCGTGTCTGACTTTTTGCAACCCCATGAATTGCAGCACACCAGGCCTCCCTGTCCATCACTAACTCCTGGAGTTCACCCAGACTCATGTCCATCGAGTCAGTGATACCATCCAGCTATCTCATCCTCTGTCGTCCCCTTCTCCTCCTGCCCCCAATCCCTCCCAGCATCAGAGTCTTTTCCAATGAGTCAACTCTTCACATGAGGTGGCCAAAGTACTGGAGTTTCAGCTTTAGCATCATTCCTTCCAAAGAAATCCCAGGGCTGATCTCCTTCAGAATGGACTCAAAGACCAATAAGCTCATATTATTCTCAACAAGACTGGTTTTCCTAAAACCATCAGGGAATTTGATAGTTTTGTTTTCATATGTTACAAGTGCCAGCTTTTTGTTCAAAATGGGCCTCATAGTTGTCTGAGGGCATTGGTGGTCCATAGATCTGCTACTAATAAAATAAACTCAAAACTGTTCAAGGTAAGAACAAATCTCACAAAGCCCATTTTCTGTGGGACACAGATACTTCGGAACTTCTTTCCCTTGGGAAGGGAATTGTCTCAGGAGTTGGAGGTTGTCTATCTGGGCAGCTTCAGTCCTCTGGAACTCTGGGACCATGGTTGAATTAGGACTTACAAGCAAACAAAATAGGTAATCACCTCTCTGATGTGAGGAGTATGTATGTGTATGTATGAACCTAAGTTTTTCATCTGCAAAATGGAGGCACTTCTGCCTACTTCATTGGGTTTATGATGGGAGTTAAAATGAGGCAATTTTTAAAAGGTGTATTTACTTTTTCAAGATGGGAGTGGTAGAAAAATGTAAATTAATCAACATGAGGATTTATGTTAGTGGTCTTCATGCTCTGTACATATTTATTCAGTGCCTTGCTTTTCTTTAAAATGGGGATAATGATATTGACCTACTTCAAAAGGTTGATGAGAACAACTAATTACTGTTGGTAAAACACTTTGAAAACATTAAATGCTATCTATGAAAATGCCAAATAATAACTTCATGATGCTGTTGAAAGGATTAATTAGGGAATGTTTGCTTGAACCTTGATCCTCTAATGAAAGGTGTTTCTCCTGTTGCTATTTTTGTGTTAACTATTATCTTGTGTTATAAATTATTGGATAGTAAGTGTCATGATTAACTGGTTTTTAACCGTTCCCAGGCACAGTTTTGATAATTTTTCTTTGATCAAATGGATTTCATGTTGAAAAGCATTTTGTTCAATGTCATCCAACTAAACTGACCTTTGCTTGTTTCATGCTCTCACTCACAGCTTCCTAGGGGCTCTCACTCAAGCCTTTCATGGTCTGCTTGAAATATCATACTTAGTGATGGATTCAGAATTTTCTGACTCCTCAGTTTTCTCTGGGCATTTTCCCCACCAGTTACAAAAAGAGAATTCTGAAAAATCATTTAAATCATCTCTTATTGAGCATCAGCACTTGGTTAAAAATAAAAACTGGCACTGTTATTTTCCATACTTAAATGTGCAGATATACAGGCTTACTCTACTAGCTTATTCTCTTACTTTTCTTGGTGGCAAAAGGGATGGCCTTTAGAAGAGCCTTATCTCAAAGGGGATTTGATGAAATTCCATTTTTATTTCTTTCTAATGGATGTGATTGCTCCAAATCACTTCACAGTTTTCCAAAGTGATAATTGGGTCAAAGAAACATAGATGATTTCAAAAGCTAAAGAATTCATTAAAAAAATATCCAGCAGCTCACATAATCTGTGGGGAAACTACAGGTCAAGAACAGTGTGCGATTACGTTGCAGAAGCGCCTTCTCTGGACCCCAGCTCCCACAGCTTGTGCTGCTCCTCTCCCTTACATGGTGCTACCAGCACCTGCCACCTTAACGGTTGTCCCTGCTGCCTATGAAAATCAGATATTGATGCTGCTCCCACCAACACCCATCTCCACAATAAATTTTGACAGCCCTTCACCTTTTATTTAGAGTCTGAGGGGGATGGATCTAATAAACAGAGCCACAGGAAGGCTGAGAAATCCAGAGCCTGGCAATTCTAACTTAAAAAAATTTTTTTTAACTTTTATTTTTTTTACTGGAGTATAATTGCTTTACAATGTTGTGTTAGTTTCTGCTGTACAACAAAGTGAATATCAGCTACATGTAGACATATATCCCTTCCCTCGTGGACCTCCCTCCCAATCCCCCATCCCACCCCACTAGGTCATCACAGAGCACCGAGCTGAGCTCCCTGTGCTATACTGCAGGTTCCCGCTGCTGCTGCTAAGTCGCTTCAGTCGTGTCCGACTCTGTGCGACCCCATAGACGGCAGCCCACCAGGCTCCCCCGTCCCTGGGATTCTCCAGGCAAGAGCACTGGAGTGGGTTGCCAGGTCCTTCTCCAGTGCACGAAAGTGAAAAGTGAAAGTGAAGTCGCTCAGTCCTGTCCGGCTCTTCGCGACCCATGAACTGCAGCCCACCAGGCTCCTCCATCCATGAGATTTTCCAGGCAAGAGTACTGGAGTGGAGTGCCATTGCCTTCTCCCAATAGCTATCCATTTTGCACATGGTGGTGTATTTATGTCAAACCTAATCTCCCAATTCACCCCACCCTCCCCTTCCCCCGCCATGTCCACATGTCTACTCTCTATGTCTGTGTCTCTATTTCTGCCCTGGAATTAGGTTCATCTGTAACATTTTCTAGATTCCACATACAGGCATTAATATATGATATCGTTTTTCTCTTTCTGACTTACTTTACTCTGTATGACAGACTTTAGGTCCATCCATACCTCTACAAGTGACCCAATTTCATTCCTTTTTATGCCTGAGTAATGTTCCATTGTATATGGTCTCTTCCTCAGGAGCAAAGATGGGACTGGGGATGGGTGTTCTTCAAATGTTGGAAAGTACCTCAAATGGTGGGTAACCAAGAAGGGTAACAAATATCCATCTACAACAACAGAACTAAGTCTATAAATATGATCACTGGATTCCTTATTCTTTCACCTAGAATAAATATTTAGATATTTTAAATTTTAAAGCTGTATCTTTGTTGCTTTTTCTGCTTACAAAATTAAATTCTGCTTGGGACAAAAAAAAAAAAGCCATTATTAATCTCAATGTTCTTTAATGAATGTCCTCATAGATTTTTTTTCTACACATTTCCTGTTAAATATTTTCTTTTATTAGAGCAATAAAAATTCTCTTCATGGCATACTTGGTAAACAAGGATCAGAAAAGCCACTAAGAAAGGACAATAGACATCTTTATTATTATCTATTGCCATTTGTGTTTGTTTTTTATTCCTTTGGTTTCTATCAGCAAAAGATGGAAACTGGTGCCTATGTTATGCCAGAGTTTTAACCTGCTCCAGATTAGCTGACTGCCTCACTGTGGTTTTAACTCCCACTGATTTTTTTCCTCTAAATTTAATTACTGATTTTATGCTTCTCAACATTGCCAATGATGAAAGCTTTGCTCCCCTTCTTTTCTTTTTTGTTGGATACTGTGCCTGGCTTTACCAAAATCATGAAAATATGTTGGTGACTTTTATGAACCAATGATGTTACTTGTCAAGTTTACCAACAACGCTCCCTGCAGCAATTTCTTCAAATCTCAGTTTGGAGAGTTCTCATTTGAAACAGATTTTGAATTCTTTCAATGTCAAGATCCCCAATATTTAAAAATAAATGGTACTGGAGAAAGTCACTGTGTGGGCTGCCGCTAAAGGTGGATTACTCTCTCCCAGTTCGGGTATTTGCTTCTCAGCTCTCTTGGAAGTTTTGGGAAGAACTTCGGTCTTGTTTTGATGTAATGCTGTAATGTGATGTAATCGTGGCTCCCCTGACAGTGCAGTTGGTAAAGAATCTGCCTGCAGTGAGGGAGACCTGGGTTTGATTCCTAGGTTGGGAAGATCCCCCAGAGAAGGGAAAGGCTACCCACTCCAGTACTCTGGCCTGGAGAATTCCATGGACTGTGTAGTCCATGGGGTTGCAAAGAGTTGGACACAACTTAGCGACTTTCACACTTAATGTAATGGTAGAGGCAAAGAAAATTTTCACAATGTAGACATCATTGCCTAATGCTTTTTCATCATTCACCAGCACTTGACAATTCATTTTTACCCAACAGAATTTGTTAAATAGTGTATCCAAATAGGCTGTGCTGAACTCTCATCATGAAACAAGTGTTAACTTTTGTAAAACTGAAAAGCCTAGTTTGGTTGGAGCATAAACATTAAAGATTGTTTTTTTCACAATGATGGCTGCAACTGTGCTCCGTAGAATCATCTTTTCTTTGCCTGTGTCTCAAGGAGATCCCACTGAATGGCCTGTGATAGCTCGAGTTTATTCCGTCAAGTACTTGGTTCCCTAACTAGGTATTTCATCATGTGAGCTGTGCATAGTGCTGGTGAGATGCAGGAGGAGAGCATCCCTCATCTCTTGGTAGGTTAATGCCAACAAAACACTGGTAAGGAAAAAAGTAAATGAATTTTAAAAACTGTAAAGTTCCTTCTCACCACCAACAGATGAGGGATGTTCCACCCCTGCTTCTCTCTGGTACTCACTGCACACAACTAAGTGCCTCATTAGGGAACTTTGAGTACTTGACAGAATAAATTGGAGCTATTATTAGAGGTCGTTCAGTGAGGCCTCAGTTTGAAAATGTTTGGCTTGCAGATCAATAACTCATAAGTCTGAAACAACTCTGAAAAAAAGAGTTACAGTCTATGATCTATGAGCTGCTGTGGCCTGGGAGGGCTTCATGGACATGAGAAAGCATGTTGGGTTATTCTGACTGGGTCAACTTGTAGCAGGATTCTCAAAGAAGCCCTCGGGACACCTACAATCCACTGTATTCAAACGGGGGCTGGGTATCTATCTATGGTGCATATGTGTATAAGTAATGTTTTTAAAGGGCATATTAAATGGACTGTTGGTTAGTGGTAATACACTTGATTTTAAAAACAGATCCATGCTGGTTTGGTTTAAAACACAAAATTCTCTTTCCAGGAGAGTATGTTGTAATAGAATCCTGCTACTGATTCAATAAATGTTGATCACCTACTCTGTGTGAGGCACTATGTTAGAATAAATAGTCTCCCTGTTCCCCTCTCTATGTATATAACACACACATATACATATATACATTTATATCTATGAATCTGTATATATAAAGAATACACATATACAAAATTGGTGGTACAGGAAATTTAGTACAGCACAGGTCCCCAACCTTCAGGATCTAATGCCTGATGATCTGCGGTGGAGCTGATGTAATAATAATAGAAATAAAGTGCACAATAAATGTCATGCACTTGATCATCCCAAAACCATCCCCTCACCCTGTCCGTGGAAAAATTATCTTCCACAAAATTGGTCCCTGGTGCCAGAAAGGCTGGGGACCGCTGTAGTACACTGAATTTACTAAATATGTAACTCCAGTGTTTAAGCTGTTCAGGGACTTCCCTGGTGGCTCAGACAGTAAAGAATCTGCCTGCAAAGTTGGAGACCTGGGTTTGATCCCTGGGTCAGGAAGATTCCCCTGGAGAAGGGCATGGCAACCCACTCCAGTATTCTTGCCTGGAGAATTCCATGGACAGAGGAGCCTGGTGGGCTATAATCTATGGGGTCGCAAAGAGTTGGACACGACTGAGCGACTAAGACACACATGAATTATCCTGCCGTATGTAACCTCTTGAAATATTATCTCATATAGTTATTTGGGTTGTTTGGGTTTTGGCTCCCCATCCAGTCTCTGAGGTTTTCCAGATCGGACTGTATAGCAGGCTCTGCCTTCCATCCATTCATTACTCCTCAGCGATAATTAGCAGAGCATGCATACTAAGTCACTTCAGTTGTGTCTGATTCTTTATGACCCCAGGGACTGTAGCTGCTGCTAAACATCCCACCGATGCAGCCCTTTAGCTGAGAGCAGGGTTCCACTCCTCCAAAAGCCATGACTTGGCCACAAACTTTAAAGGTAATGTGTTGACTCGACAGGACACTGATGAAAAGGAGTTAGAGAAAGGTTAAGTACATTACACAAACTTCCGTGTGTCTGGAAATCACCTAGGAATTTATTAAAGAGGAGACTGTGAATCGATAGGCCTGGGGCAGGGCCTGACATTCTGCCTGCAACAAGCTCCCAAGCGAGACCTGGGCTCCTTGTCCGGGGCTCCCTGTCCTAGGCTCCTCGGTGGACCACGCTTGGCCGGAGAAAGGCTATTTGTAACGGTTGCATCAGAGATCAGACCCTGATAACTGGAGCTGAAGGAATCAGGCTCTCCCCGCAGGCCTCATTGTTCCCCCCACCCCCACCTCATCAGTCCCCCTACCCGCTCCCATCCCATCAGCCCGCACGTGGTCGCGCGAGCACGACCCCCGAGAGCCCATCGCTCTCCCTTCCTTCCCTCATTGCCTCCGTGCCCGGGCTTCCTTCCGGGCCAGAGCTGGAGCGCCGCCTCCAGGAGAGCGCGGTCCCCAGAGCTGAAGAGCGACTCACTTGGGACGTCTCCAGTCGCTCCCCCCGGAGACCCGGCAGACCGGTTTTACCTGCCCTCGTCCAGAGGAGGCTACCGACCCAACTCCAGAACGGCAGAGAAGGCGGGCGGGCTTCCTCGTCCCCCCTCCCACCCTGCTCGTCGCCTCTCCCTTTTTCTACCTGACACTCCCGGAGCCGCAGACAGCAAGGACCCAGCGCAGCAGCTGGTCGAGCTCCGTCTCCAGCAACGTGTGTGAAACCGTTCCACCCAAAACACAAACACCAGCCCCTGACATGTTTTAAGAAACGCCACAGTTGGATGACTGCGGAACCAAAACAGACCAAATGGGGAGGCAAGAAGGGAAAGCAATTGGCCCAGTTCGGTTGGAGGAGCCGCTCGTGTTACACTCCCTTTGCCAGTTAGCGTCGTGGGCGTTTGTTGCTGTGTTAATTACAGTTCTTCCCGGAGTCGGAGGCGAGAACAGCCCTTGTGGAACGATTTCAAGTGGAACGTTCCACTAGAAGGAAAACAACTGCCTTCCTCCCCAGCTGGGGAGGGATTCCCACCAGGCAGCCCTCTGGCCGCCGCGGCGGCGAGGCTGCCCTTCTGAGGCGCGCGCTCTGTGCGCCGCGCGCCACTCGTGCGCCCCTCTACCCCCAGGCTGCTGCGTGCAGCTCGGAAACCCGGACTCACTGCGCCCAGGGCGGGGGCTCCCTATGCCAGGGCCGGGAGAGGCCGGCCAAGTGCAGATTTGTTGGCTTTTCCAGGGGCTTGAGGGAGGGCGCACTTTTCAGTGTTTCTGGTTTTCTCGAGGGTTCCAGGGAACTCCGGGAGGGGAAGTGGGGCTCGGGAGACCGACCACCTGTTTCATCTTTGGATGCCCAGGACGAAGGTGGTTCAGAAGGAATCAGGGAGGTAGTGGGGCAGGGTGGAAAGTACCTGGGATTACAGACAAAATGTGTGTCCATGAGAATTTTTTAGGCAAGAATACTGGAGTAGGTTGCCATTTCCTCCACCGGGATCTTCCCAGCCCTGGGATCGAACCGGGGTCTCCTGCATTGCAAGCGGATTCTTTACCTGCTGAACCATTGGGGAAACCCCACAGACAAAAAAAGGACCTTGCTCCAAATCCGGTCTCTGCCCCTCAGTAAACTTTGTGGCCTTGGGCAGGTTGATACTTTTTGCAGTTGGGAGGTTATACTTACCAAGGTCTTGAAGCACTAACATGCTTAAGCGGCACTGACTGTGTTATTGGATTTTTCTAAACCCTGTTCTGACAAGGACCTTATAAAGAAGCACTTTTAAAATTGCCATTTCACAGATGGGAAAACTGAGTCCTAGAGATGTTTATGAAGGTGCCCAAGGTTACACAGCTGATGAGTGGCAGAGGTCGGATTGGAAACAAGGTGGTCTGGCTAGGAAGTTTATGCTTTAATTATGCTGCTAAACTAACTGCATGTTAAACAATCATGTGTATGTAGAGTTCCTGGAACAGAGCAGGGTGATAGCTGTTACTGTTTCCATTACTGTAGGCACATAAACATCAGAACGATCCTGACAGAGACATAGTGGACTCGTTATTGATTTACAGGGAAGGGGGCAGAGGGGGTGATAGTCCAAGTGGTTATGGGAAATCCATCAAAGACGGCTGGATAGGGAATGGAGCATTAAAAATGTGGCTGCTGCTAAGTCACTTCAGTCGTGTCTGACTCTGTGCGACCCCACAGACGGCAGCCCACCAGGCTCCCCCGTCCCTGGGATTCTCTAGGCAAGAACACTGGAGGGGTTGCCATTTCCTTCTCCAATGCATGAAAGTGAAAAGTCAAAGTGAAGTCACTCAGTCGTGTCCGACTCTTCGCAACCCCATGGACTGCAAGCCCGCCAGGCTCTTCCATCCAAGGGATTTTCCAGGCAAGAATACTAGAGTGGGGTGCCATTGCCTAAAAATGTGGATCTCATCTCTAATCCCACTATGTGTCCACACCACCACCTTGCCATGTGTGTCTACAGTATAGACATGGCTTAAGACCCTAGAAAAGCGATTAGGTAAAGCCACAGAGAAGGTGGCTTAGCAAAAAGGCTTTGAGTCTATGAAGTGAAGTGAAGGTGTTAGTCACTCTCAGTCGTGTTCGACTCTTTGTGACCCCACAGGCTAGGACTGTAGCACGCCAGGCTCCCTGTCCATGGAATTCTCCAGGCAAGAGTACTGGAGTGGGTAGCCAGTTGCTTCTCCAGGGCATCTTCCGGACCCAGGGATTGAACTCGGGTCTCCCACATTGCAGGCATATTCTTTACTATATCAGTCTGTACTATAGTCTTCTGTCACCTACTGGCTGCATGCCTCTTATTTAAGACAGTACCAAAAATACACAACTGTTGGTTTTCCTGCCATTTTAAAAAATACACTTTTCTTCTGCAGTGCTATTTGGGCTTCCTAAGAGTAAAATTCTTGGAATTAACTCAACAACTGCAATCCAGAAACCACGGTGTGCACTTGAAACTGACATTTATGCATACTTAAGGGCTGGCAGAGATGCCTGGGATAATATATGGGAAGTGCTTTGGAATAAAAGCACTAGGCAATGATATTTTAAAAGGATACCATACATGTTTTGATTGTAATAATCTTCATGAGAGAATTCTGTCACTAACATATGGCTTTCACTCAGAGTTTCGTATCTTTCTTGGTAAGGCTGTTTTCAGAATAGTACAGGAGTAGAATGGGAAGGATCAGGTCGGGAGACAGGTGATGCTGGGAATGTCTGCCTATGAAGGATTTTCTTAGATATGGAAGGCAGATATTTGGTTCTATAGAAGACAATCTGTTTACCTTTCACCAGGGCAGTGCCCATCCATCAGGACGATTTAAGAAGGTGGGTATCTATACATGCCACATTCGTTTCTTATTGCTGTTATAACAAATTACCACAAATACAGTGGCTTAAAGCAACTAAGCTTTTATTTAACAAGTCTGGGTTAATAAACTGGCACAAACCCTTTTGTCATGTAATGTAACATTAGGCTCTAAGGAGCAGAATGTGGATAACTTTGGGGGCTATTATTCTGCCTGCTGCACACCGCAGTTGCTTTGGTAAAAAGGATAACCTGAATTCATTCATAAATATGTGGTCATCACTTAGTCTGTGAAAGGTCCCATTAGCAAGGACCTCTGAATCACACAGCCCTGTGTTTTGAGTTCTGGCTCGGCTAATAACTAGTTATGTTATTTTGGGGCAGTTATATAATCTTTCTAACCTCAGTCTTTTGATCTGTCAAGTGGACATAATAATTCTCCAAGTCAGGTTTCAACAGTACGTGAACCTTGAAATTCCAGATGTTCAAGCTGGATTTAGAAAAGGCAGAGGAACTAGAGATCAAATTGCCAACATCCGTTGGATCATAGAAAAAGCAGGAGAATTCCAGAAAAACATCTACTTCTGCTTTACTGACTACGCCAAAGCCTTTGTGTGGATCACAACAAACTGTGGAAAATTCTTTAGGAGGTGGGAATACCAGAGCACCTTACCTGCCTCCTGAGAAATCTGTATGCTGGTCAAGAAGCAACAGTTAGAACTGGACATGGAACAACAGACTGGTTCCAAATTGAGAAAGGAGTACCTCAAAGCTGTATATTGTCACCCTGCTTATTTAACTCATATGCAGAGTACATCATGTGAAACGCTGGACTGGAAGAAGCACAAGCTGGAATCAAGATTTCTGGGAGAAATATCAATAAGCTCAGACATGCAGATGATACCATCCTTATGGCAGAAAGTGAAGAGGAAGTAAAGAGCCTCATGATAAAAGTGAAAGAGGAGAGTGAAAACGCTGGCTTAAAACTCAGCATTCACAAAACGGAGATCATGGCATATGGTCCCATCACTTCATGGCAAATTAGAGAGGGAAACAATGGAAACAGTGACAAACTTTATTTTCTTGGGCTCCAAAATCCCTGCAGATGGTGACTGCAACCATGAAATTAAAAGACACTTGCTCCTTGGAAGAAAAGCTATGACCAACCTAGACAGCATATTAAAAAGCAGAGACATTACTTTGCTGACAAAGATCTGTCTTGTCAAAGCTATGGTTTTTCCAGTAGTCACGTGTGGATGTGAGAGTTGGACTAAAAAGAAAGTTGAGTGCCAAAGAATTGATGCTTTTGAACTGTGGTGTTGGGGAAGACTCTTAATGTCCCTTGGACTGCAAGGAGATCCAACCAGTCCATCTTAAAGGAAATCAGTCCTGAATATTCATTGGAAGGACTGATGCTGAAGCTGAAGCTCCAATACTTTGGCCACCTGATGCGGCCACCTTTGGCCACCTTTTTCCAACTAACTCATTGGAAAAGACCCTGATGCTGGGAAAGATTGAAGGTGGGAGGAGAAGGGGATGACAGAGGATGAGATGATTGGATGGCATCACTGACTGGATGGGCATGAGTTTGAGCAAGCTCTGGGAGTTGGTGATGGACAGGGAGACCTGGCATGCACAGTCCACGGGGTCGCCAAGAGTCGGACATGACTGAGTGACTGAACTAAACTGAACCTTTTGGGGTTGTTTTTTAAATTAAACAAGAAAATGCTAGAAAGCAGCACAGTGTTTGGCACATGGTAAATACTCAATGAATGTTTTTGGCTATTGTTATTATTGTGTGCCCTGGGATTGCAAAGAAGTAAAATGCATGTCTGCCCTCAGTTTGGGGAGTAAGGCACACTCATACATGCAGCTGTGAGTAGGACACACAGGAACAGATGGTGAAACATACAAAACAGCATCCCGCTTAAGGGCTACATGGGGTACCAGAAACAGTAAATGCTGTTGAGGGAAATAAGAGAAGATATTTTCAGTTATCAGGAAAGGTAGGAATGGAACAGGCTGGATGGATGCTGGAACTAGAAGAAAGGTTCAGTTCAGGTCAGTCTCTCAGTCGTGTCTGACTCTTTGTGACCCCACAGACTGCAGCATGCCAGACTTCCCTGTCTGTCACCAACTCCCAGAGCTTACTCAAACTCAAGTCTGTTGAGCCAGTGATGACATCTACAAATGCTGAGCACACGAGTATATACACGGAATGTTACAAGGTAGCAGTAAGTAACAGGATTGTGTTATGAAATGGAGGGTTGGGAAAGAATGTTCATTCATTCATTTTCAGAATTTTTTTCAGAATGCTAGGGCAGGAGTGGACTATCAGATATGAAGGGAAAGCCTTGAAGGCTAAGTTATATAGTTAAGATCTTTCCTAGTGATAGCAGGGTGCAGTGGACTGTTTCAAAACAGGTTACATTCATGATGAAAGCAGTGTTTCCTCCTCCTCCTCCTCCAAGTCGCTTCAGTCGTGTCTGACTCTGTGTGACCCCGTAGACGGCAGCCAACCAGGCTCCCCCATTGCTGGGATTCTCCGGGCAAGAACGCTGGAAGGGGTTGCCATTTCCTTCTCCAATGCACAAAAAGTGAAAAGTGAAAGTGAAGTCGCTCAGTCATGTCCTACTCTTAGCGACCCCATGGACTGCAGCCCACCAGGCTCCTCTGTCCATGGGATTTTCCAGGCAAGAGTACTGGAGTGGGGTGCCATTGCCTTCTCCGATGTATAGGCAAAGAAGTGAAGAATGCAAAGAAATAGAGGAAAATAATAGAATGGGAAAGACTAGAGATCTCTTCAAGAGAATTAGAGATACCAAGGGAACATTTCATTCAAAGATGGGTACAATAAAGGACAGAAACATATGGACATAATAGAAGCAGAAGATATTAAGAAGAGGTGGTAAGAATACACAGAAGAACTATACAAAAACTATCTTAATGAACCAGAAAACCACGATGGTGTGATCACTCACGTAGAGCCAGACATCCTGGAATGCAAAGTCAAGTGGGCCTTAGGAAGCAACACTGAACAAAGCTAGTGGATCTGATGGAATTCCAGTTGAGCTATTTCAAATCCTAAAAGATGATGCTGTTAAAGTGCTGCGCTCAATATGCCAGGAAATCTGGAAAACTCAGCAGTGGCCACAGGACTGGACAAGGTCAGTTTTCATTCCAATCCTAAAGAAAGGCAATGCCAAAGAATGTTCAAACTACCACACAGTTGCACTCATTTCACCTGCTAGCAAAGTGATGCTCAAAATTCTCCAAGCTAGGTTTCAACAGTATGTGAACCAAGAACTTCTAAATGTTCAAGCTGGATTTAGAAAAGGCAGAGGAACCAGAGATCAAATTGCCAATAGCCGTTGGATCATAGAAAAAGCCAGAGAATTCCAGAAAAACATCTACTTCTGCTTCATTAGCTACACTAAAGCCTTTGACTTTGTGGATCACAGAAAACTGGAAAATTCTTAGAGATGGGAATACTAGATCACCGTACCTGCTTCCTGCAAAACCTGTATGCAGGTCAAGAAGCAACAGTTAGAACTGGACGTGGAACAATGGACTGGTTCAGAATTGGGAAAGGAGTACATCAAGGCTGTATATTGTCACCTTGCTTATTTAACTTATATGCAGAGTACGTTATATGAAATGCCTGGCTGGATGAAGCACAAGCTGGAATCAAGATTGTCAGGAGAAATATTAATAACCTCAGATATGTAGAGGACATCATCCTTATGTCAGAAAGTGAAGAAGAACTAAAGAGCCTCTTGATAAAAGTAAAACAGGAGAGTGAAAATGCTGGCCTAAAACTCAACATTCACAAAACGAAGATCATGGCATCTGGTCCCATCACATGGCAAATAGAGGGGGAAACAATGGAAACAGTGACAGACTTTATTTTCTTGGGCTCTAAAATCCCTGAAGATGGTGACTGCAGCCATGAAATTAAAAGATACTTGGTCTTTGGAAGAAAAGCTATGACCAACCTAGACAGCATATTAAAAAGCAGAGACATTAGTTTGATGACAAAGGTCCACCTACTCAAAGCTATGGTTTTTCCAGTAGTCATGTATGGATGTGAGAGATGGACCATAAAGAAGGCTGAGCACTGAAGAATTGATGCTTTTGAACTGTGGTATTGGAGAAGACTCTTGAGAGTCCCTTGGACTGCAAGGAGATCCAACCAGTTCATCTTAAAGGAAATCAGTCCTGAATATTCATTGGAAGGATTCATGCTGAAGCTGAAGCTCCAATACTTGCCCACTTGATGCGAAGAGCCAACTCATTAGAAAAGACTCTGATGCTGGGAAAGATTGAAGCTGGGAGGAAAAGGGGATGCCAGAGGACAAGATGGTTGGATGGCATCACTGATTCGATGGACAGGAGTTTGAGCAAGCTGTGGGAGATGGTGAAGGACAGGGAAGCATGGTGTGCTGCAGTCCACAGGGTAGCAAACAGTCGGACACGACTGAGCAACTGAACAACTGAACAACAGCAACAGCAATGTGTAGGCAAGTTGATAGAAGAGCCTGGAGGTAGAGTGACCTGTTGGGAGATGTTTTCAATGGTGCAGATAAGAATGGCTGGAGTAGCTGTGATAGGAATCACAGCCTCAGGAAAGGGAATCTATGTAAGAAGATACAATGAAGCGAGGGCAAAGGGCCTTGATGATTAAGAGGGAAGAGATCAAACATTCCTGGAAGTCTGGTGATGGCAGTAATAGAAATAAGAAGCAAGTTCAATTTGAGTGTTCCTGTATTTAAGATGTTGGCAGGTCATCCAGGTGGCATATGTCCAGTAGGCATTGGAAATGTGTCACTTAGAACCTCAGAGCAAGATCAGAGCTTTATAATTCAGTTTGGAAGTCTTCAGCGAAGGGAGAGGTGGTGGCTGAACTCCTCCACAACTGCCTCCCAGCCTTTCTTGATCAAACCCATTTTAGTGGCCAGCCTGCTGATTTCTAGCCTCATCCCTCTATTTCTCATTCCATATCTCCCTTTTCACTCCTTGTTACAGGCTGAATTGTGTCTCCTTAAAATTCAGAAGTTGGAGTCCTGTCCCCCAGCATCTCAGCTTGTGACTGTATTTGGAGGTTGAGTCTTTAAAGAGGTGATCAAGGTTCAACAAGGTCATTGGGGTGAACGCTACTCCAATATGACTGGCATCCTTATAAGAAGAGGAGATCAGGAACTTCCCTGGTGGTCCAGTGGCTAAGACTCCATGCTCCCAATACAGAGCGCCCAGGTTCAACCCTGGCCAGAGAACTAGATCCCACGTGCTGCAGCTGAGAGTTTACTTGCCGCAACTAAAGATCTTGCATGCCACAAGTAAAAGAACACATGTGCTGCAACTAAAGAACCAAGACCCGGTGAAGCCAGACTTCTTATAGCTCAGTTGGTAAATTATCTGCCTGCAAAGCAGGACACTCGGGTTCAATTCCTAGGTCAGAAAGATCCCCTGGAGAAGGAAATGGAAACCCACTCCAGTATTCTGCTTGGAGAATCCCATTGTCAGAGGAGCCTGTTGGGTTACAGTCCATGGGGTTGCAAGTTCAGTTCAGTTCAGTTGCTCAGTCAAGTCTGACTCTTTGTGACCCCATGGACTGCAGCACACCACGCTTCCCTGTCCATCACCAACTCCCAGAGCATTCTCAAACTCATGTCCATTGAGTTGGTGATGCCATCGAACCCTCTCATCCTCTGTTGTCCCCGTCTCCTGCCTTTAATCTTTCCTAGCATCAGGGTCTTTTCAAATGAGTCAGTTCTTCCATCAGGTGGCCAAAGTATTGGAGTTTCAGCTTCAGCATCAGTCCTTCCAATGAATATTCAAGACTGATTTCTTTTAGGATGGACTGGTTGGATCTCCTTGCAGTCCAAGGGACTCTAGAAAGAGTTGAATGTAAATAAAAGAAGTATTTAAAAATATTTTTAAAAGAAGAGGAGATTAGGACAAAGATACACATCGAGGAAAGACCATGTGAAGACACAGGGGGAAGACAGTCATCTGTGAGCCGAGGAAAGAGGCCTTAGAAAAAACAACCCTGTAGACACCTTGATCTCGGATTCCTTGCCTCCAGAATGATGAGAAATCATGGTAAAATAAAATTCTGTTGTCTTAAGCCACCTAGTCTGTGGTACCTTGTCATGGCAGCCCTTTTAAAGAATGCACGTAGCCCAAGGACACAACATAAACCGATTTGAATCAAATGGGTCTAAGATGGCAGACAAGTCAACTTTGACTAGATCTTGATCCTCAATCAGCAAGTTAAATGAAACACTCAGAAGCTCCATGACAGTTCCAAGCCACCGTCAGAAGACGGAAAAATGGGCGGTGGCCCAATTCCTGGAAATCGCTACCCCTTTCCCAAAATAGTTGGAATAATCTTCCTACTCATTAGCTTGTGAAATTACCCAGCCCCTAAAAACTAACCACGCCACATTCTGAGCCTGCTGCACTCACCCTCTGCGATGGCCCACCGTCTGTCTGTGGAGTGTGTTTCTCTCTGAATAAATCCACTTCTTACCTATCACTTCATCTCTCACTGGGTTCTTTCTGAGATGAGACATCAAGAACCTGAGCTTCATTAGGTCCTGAAACCAACCAGGTCTCTCATCTCAGTTGGAAGATTGTGGTTTTGGCTGGGTTCGAGTCCCAGCCACATGGATTATAGTCCCAATCTGAGATAAAGGGTTGCACAGGGACCAGTGTCCTGGTATGACTACCCCATCTGAGGGCACCCCGTATGCCAGTGTATCCCCCCTGCTTACATTTTGCCAGCTCTGTTTCCCAGCCACTCATTCTCGGTATATGCTGTGGGTGGTATTGAGTAGTTATCAGCAATGTTGTTCCCTGTGAACTGAAAATAAGGTTATTCTTCCCTGATAACAGTGCTCTGTATCTCAAGAGGCCCCCCCACTCCCCCCACCACAGTGGTCACTCTGGCGTCCAGAGCACATCTTGTTGGATAACACGCCTTTCTCAGCACCCGGCTCACAGCTGTTGGAGGACTGTTCAGCCACCTGTTCGTAAGGCTGTCTCTGGCAATGGATTCCTGCCTGTGCCTTCCTTTGAAAGTATACTCAGAACAGAAAGAAATGTGTCCTTCCTCATTAATGAGAGCGGGAAGTGACATTTGACCGTACTTATAATTCATGAGGTTTTTTGTGTTTTTTTTTTTTTAGGATTGATTCTGAATCTCAGCCCTGCTGTTCAAAACACAAAATAAAGTGCTAGGAGTGTTGAAGACCAAGTCAGGGCTTAAAAAGTAGCCCTCAGAGGAAGCAAACAGAGAGATATTTTTGCACAACCACCTACGAAGAGCTTATCTAGGAAAGGGTCGAATAGCTAGTGCTCAGAAAGCTCCTGTTAGCTCATCTGGATTGATTCCAAGTCCTGACTCGTAGACTTCTGTGACAGTGAAATATTCAGACCAGGACCATGTCCTTGGTGACTTCTGTGTTCATTAGAGCTGGCCTTTATGATGGATTGAGGCCGTTATTATGAGGAAGGTGCTGATGAACTGTTCTCCATCTTCACAGAGGACAGAATGAGAGCAAGTGGGCTGAAGGTGTAGCCATAAGAGTCGTCAGAAATAGCCTGCTTCTCAGGCCATTTTAGAGCCTGCCTAGGTGACACGACTGAAGCGACTTCGCAGCAGCAGCAGGTTGTGCTTTAGCTCCCTCCTCTGGGATTCCTGGGTACTACCCTGCATGTCCCACGGTTGTTCCATTTACCGTTACTAACACATTGTGGAGTTACATGGTCATGTGCCTGTTCCTACCAGCAGACTGTGAACTCCCCAGGGGCATGACTTCATCTGTCTTTGTTCCTCTGCCTCCGCCTGTAGCTGGCATTGGGTGAGCCCTCCATGGAGGTGAATGAATGGCTATCTCTTTGTCCTTCGAAAATTATTTAGCGTCCTGGAAATTCTGTTTGTGTGTATATGTGTGTGTGTGTATGAGAGAGAGAGAGAGAGAGAGAGAGAGAGAGAGAAGGTGGGAAAGACCATGAATAAATGACTCTCAGAAATGACTCTGATGACTTCATTCCTCTGGATTTCAAATAAGTATGTGAAGAGCATTGCAAATCCAGCAAATGTTGATGGGTAAGACATAATTATCGACTAATCAACTAACAGAGGGCTGGCAAATAGGTATTTGTTTGAGAGAGAGGGTGACTGTGTACTTGATGGTCAGTATAGGGCCATTTATGGGCTCCTACTAATGTATCAGGTGTTTTGTTCATGCTTTTTCATTTGATTCGCACGTACTTCTTGAGATTTATATTACTTCCCCCCATTTTACAGATAGGGAAACTGAGGTTCCGAGAAGTCTATTCATTCAGTCACAACCGTATTTATTATGTTCTGGCTGCATGCTAGACTGTGTTAGGCTCTAGGGCTATGTAGGACACATGTAGTCCTTTTTCCTTAGGGCTTAGAATCTAGCAGGGAAGAGAAACATAAAAGAGGTAAGAGATGTGGCTCAACAGGGTGCTGTTGCAGTTTATAGCAGGAGGGTGCCCATTAGGAGTTCGGAGAACAGTGAGATACTGAGGAGCAGGCAGCTTGTTACAGTGGGCAAGTAAGCACCAGGTGCTCTGGGAAGACACAGGAGGCAATCAGGGAGGCTTTGGAGGAAGTGATATCCTACTGAGACCTAAAGGGCAAATAGGAGTTTACTATTTAATAGGTTAAAAAGGGAGAGGGAAGGAGTGTTTCTAGGGGATAGAATATGCAAAGGCCCAGAGTTGAGAACTAACATGACCCTTTAAAGTTAACCCTGGCTGCAATATGGATTCTGAGCTAGAAATGAAGCTGGAGAGATAAGCAGGGGGACAGATACTAAGGGTTATCATAAAAATCTCAGACTTGATCTCAAGGCAACAGACAGAGGATGAAAGCCCAAACAAAGTAGGAACAGGCCAAGTGACTAGTCCGAGGTCTTATGACCAGAAATCAGGTTTTATAACTGAGGTTCAGCCTGCCTTTAAAAGAGAAGATGGAGACTCACTTGTGTTTTCTACCAGTCTTTTGCAACTCCAACTCCCAGCCCACAGGGCTTTCCATTTTCTGTTTCCCTGGGTCTCCAGTAGCTCTGGAAGAGGGTATGTCTCAGCCCAGGGACAGGTGGGAGATGCTGGCACCAAGGAGTGATTTTCTGCCAGCGCTCCTGCCTCCTGACTGCTTTCTATCTGTTTTCTTGGGGTTGACATTGCTGACCACTACACAGGTGTGCAAGCACGTGCTGGCTTCTTCTGGTGGTGTGGAAGCAGCCAGTCCAGCTGCATCAGGAAGTTTTTTTTACTACTTCCCTAAAGCAGGAGAAGAAAAAGAACCAGGTTCCCCCCTTGTAAGAGGAGCAGGTATTGGGTGGGCAGGAGAATACACTTGGGTTCTCTCTGTGCCAGTTGCATTCTTGCTGGCTGCATTTGAGATGCATATGCTTGTGTTTTGTTTTGCATTGTTTTCCTGTATACCTCCTCACTGGAGGGCTGCCATTATGCCTAATATTTAACTAAATCTATGAACCATTATTTCATATTCTGGAATCCCAAAATGTTAAAATGCTTTCATGGTAAACAAAACATTTTCAAGAATTGCTCAATAGAATTTACAAGAATAAACTTGCTTTCCTTATCTGTAGATATTCAGCAGGATGGCTGTCTTTGTTCATTTTTTTTTTTCCCTTTTACTATTGTGTAGCAGGTAAGGGTACAGTCTCTCCCAGACCATCTGATTTCAAACCCTGACTCTAACATTTTCCAGCTGATGACCTTAGGAACACTTCTTAATGTTTCTGTACCTCCATTTCTTTCTTTCTGTAAGAGAGATAATAAACATATTTGTCTCATAATCTGATTATGAGGATTTAATGAGTTAATCAGAATGATGTCTGGCACCTAGGAGGTACTTCACAAGTATCCAACCTTCATGATTTAGCTTGCATACTTTTTTGTTTTTGTTTGTTTTTGAAGTATTCACCCTCAACCCCAAATGAGCTTCTAGGAAGGGCTTTGAACAGATAAGTTGTGCTGACTTTCACCCTGAGCACCCTCTCCGTGTGAAATCCATCACCATTCAAGGAGATGATTAGGAGATGAGGCTTCTCTGAGAATGGAAGGAGGAAGTTACAGCTCTGCTTTGCTAAAGTTTCTGAGTGTTCAGAAGTATTTGCAAGAGATGAACTAATATCCTGTATGTTAAGACCCATCGCATCAATCATTCCCAACAGCATTTTGGGGGAACATAGAGCACACAGCTCAGTGACAAACTGCAGAACCACAAGTGATTTTTTTTTTTAATGTAGATAATGTACATCGTATAAGTGAAATTCCAATTTTTCCCAAGTCACAGAGGAATCCACTTTTAGCAAGTATTGCTATGCAGCTGGCTTTCTCTTAAAGCTAGGTGAACTCCTTTGTTTTGAACTCAGTTTTCATTGCAGGTCAATTAATTCTTTAGCTCTGAATACGTGACTTTTTTTTTTTTTTTTTTCTGAAACAGCTTTAACCAGAAAATGCATGCACGAGTGTAAGAGAAGGCTGCCCTTTGAGTCTCCTCAACAGAGGCTGTGACGAGCAGGTTCTCGACAGTCTGCATTGCCTGGGAATGGGCAGGTGACAATGGAGACAGCCGGGGAGGGACAGGAACGGGCATATGGTCCTCATTGGCACAGCACACCAAAGTAATTAAAAACGTCTTAAAATGCAGAAACCCCCCAAACTGTAAAGTATATCATGGTAGATGTCAAATTAGCATTTTCTGCCTCTTTTTAACAATGCCATAATCTCATTAATCTACAGAAGGAACCAAATGCATGGACTCCAACCAGTTGGCTGGACATATGTTGCATATTGGACTGGCCATTTGGCTGGATCCGATTAAAGTAGAGAAATTGCATTTTATTTTGGGCACTGAACCCAAATCTGGACCTGCTTATTACTTTTTGAGCTCCTTTTCTCAAGTGATAGGTTTGTGAATGCCAAAAATTCAGTACCAACTTGAGTTGAAAGAAAAAAAAGCCTGTAAAGAAACTCTACAGAGGAAAGGAACAAGGATTAGAGATAGAGATGTAAGGCTGGTTTCAGATTAAATAGCAGCATTCACAATGTTAAATATTAGAACTGTCAAGCCCACTTATGGGCTCAGTTGATTAAGATATTTTTTAATTTTGCATGTATGATATAAACTCTCAAGCCTTTCAGCACAATGCTTTGTTTTAACATTCTTTATTACTAAGTATTACTAGGGTTTCCAGGTGGCTCAGCAGTAAAGAATCCATGTGCCAATGCAGGACACTCGGGAGATTCAAGTTCAATTCCTGGGTCAGGAAGATCCCTTGGAGGAGGAAATGGCAACCCACTGAAGTATCTTGCCTGGAAACCCCGTGGACAAAGAAGCCTGGTGGCCTACAGTCCATGGGTCTCAAAGAGCTGGACACAACTGAAGTGACTAATAACAGCAGCAATGTAAACAACAATATTACTAAGTATTAAAACAAAAATCTTCTAAATATTTCTGAAAGCAAAATGAATGTGTATTGCTTACGTACATGGATTTACCCACTGTCTTAGTTTGAGTCACTATAACATTTTATCACAGACTGGGTGGCTTAAACAACAGAAAAGGATTGTTCACAGTTCTGATGGCTAGAAGTCCAAGTTCAAGGTGCTGGCTGATTTGGTATCTACTGGGATTGTCTTTCTGATCTGGCTTCTTGTGGTGTTCTCACATGGGAGGGAGAGAGATTGTCTCTCTTGTGGAGTCTTTTCTTATAAGGGTGCTAATCCCATTCATGTGGGCTTTAACCCTCATGACCTAGTCACCGAACAAAGATCCCATCTCCAAATATCATCACATTAGGGATTAAGGCTTCAAAATACAGATTTTGGGTGGATACCTTCACTCCATAGCATCCACTAACGTTTCTGGGGTATTAGTTATGTGCTTAACACCTTGTACTAAGCATTATAAGAATGGAAGTTTGCTGTGACGCTGTAGAGTATTTGTGGTTATGGCAAGTTCACAACTAGCTCTCATCCTGGATAGGGTATGCCATTTTCAGAAAAGTGCAAAGCGTAATGGAGATTAGAGGCAGGCGAGGTCATATCTGGTGTGAATTTATTTAGAGACAGGTGGACTTGGAGTCAGAAGAATCTTCATAAGAGAGGTAGCATTTATTTGAAAAGATGGCGGTAGCATTCTGACAGGCAGAAATGGGAGCAAGAAGGTGACGGGGAGTTTCAAGAGTAAATGGGGAAGGTAGAAAATCACAGGAAGCTGTGCGAAGGTGAGCGCCGGGGGGTGAGTTGAAGGCAGATGTTGGGAACCACCTAGTGGTGAGGACTCAGTGGCAGGTCAAAGACTTGAGCGGGCTGTGGGAGCTGCTGAAGGTACTGGAGCAGAGGAATGACAAAAACTGGACCCATTCTTCTGGAAGAGTAACATGGAAGCGTGTGATGTGGGGGGTAGATTGGTGAGAAGATCAGTTAGATGATGATGGCAGACCAGGTGAGACAGGATGAAATTCTCCTCTGAGAAAGGGCAGTGAAAAGAAGAGACGGACAGCCAGAGTTACTGTGGAAATTAAAGCCGAGGGCTACGGATGATGAGTGGCTGCAGGGAGATGCAACAGAATCATGGGACTTCAAAATGATTTTAAACGATAACAATCATTACGCATTTGTAAGCAGTTTAGTTCTTATAAGGCTCTCTGGTTGATAGCAAGTTTAACAGACAATAATTTTCTTTATTAAAGATCCTTTTCAAAAGCTAAAGCTTTCATTCCCAGAAGGGTAGGTTAAGCCGTGTTCAGAGCAGGATGGATGTAGGTGGGATGGTGTGCAGGATTCGTGTTCTGTTTTAAGCTGTCCAACTCTGCACCCTAGAGGCTGGACATTCTTGTTAGCATGTTACCAGGATGACCAGAAGTTGGAACTGTCCCTAGGACTTCAAAATGCCACCCACAGCTCCTTCCATGTGAATGTTTTTATAAGATCTTGATACTGACTATTTTTTCATCAGTTTTACAAGAATTTCTGCCAAGATGGTGGGTGGGATGGAGAAATGTGTTGGTGAGAATTTCAAGGGCTGCAGTTCCAATAACCCTGCAATATCTCTATGGAGTTTTAAGATCAAAGGCTGACCCTGGCTGGACATGCAGTGGCCTTGAGGGGCGCTCAGGTGGCCGGAGAAAAGAGGTTTCCCCTCTGGTAGGGTGTTCTTTCAACCTAGGCCCTAAATCCAGAGCTCAGATGCAAGCACATCTCAGTTTTAGGAGAGATAGTAGCTGTTTGATTTCATTAATCTCTCTTTTTGTGGCAGTAGAATTTTCTGTACGGAAATGAGACCTCTGAGACTCTTGGTGTAGAAACATTAAATTAGGAATCTATCCATGAAGACGTCTCTGAATTTAATTAAGTGACAATCTCTGGGGATTGAGCAGCATATAGAGTAATAAACCCATCACACAGAACGGCTAAATACGTGCATTTTAGTGCAAACTTGTTACTATTATAATAATAAGATTCTAGTGTTAAGCATTCAGAAATGAATACTTTTGAAGAAATACTTGCTAGCAATTTTTTGTCTTGATATTGTGATTCCGAGGTAGGCAAATGTGAATTAAAATGTGTTTCCTGAGTTCAGGCGAAGGTAGCGAATAAACACGAACATTTTGGGTTTTTTCCCTCGGGGAGAGGCTGCTGAAGAGTAGGGGCTCCTTCTGTCTCGTGATGGCAAACTTCCGGGACAACTTCTGCATTGTGTTCTGTGCTTGTGCTGGATGTTTTCAAGAGAGCACATCGGCTTCTAAGAATTCCTGTTGAATCTCTTAGGCTTTTCCCTAGGAACCCTCTGATACTTTGGGGCAGAAACAGCTTATGGAGAGTAGGGGAGTTATAATGCATTAAATAAACCTTGGAATTTAACTGCACACTATTCAGAGCCAGTCGTGGCTCAGTGGTAAAAGAATCTGCTTGCCAATGCAGGAGACACAGGAGACACTGATTTGATCCCTGACGAAAGAAGTTCCCCTGGAGGAGGAAATGGCAACCCAGTATTCTTGCTGGGATAATCCCATGGACAGAGGACCCTGGAAGGCTACAGTCCATGGGGTCACAAACAGTCAGACCCGGCTGAAGGACTGAGCATGCACACATCCACATTCAGTGCATGCAGCCCTGCCTAATTCCTTGCAGAGAAGAATGTCTATTAATTGTAGGGCAGTGAAGGGGGTGTGTGTATGTGTATAATGGCATATTTTCGTGAGAGGTGATGCCATTTCATTTCACATTTATTGATTACGATGAACAGTGGAGGTGTATTTTGGTTTGATGTTGGGCTGTCTTCTTTAAGAGTCTTGCATCCTTTCTGTGACAGGTATATTTATTTAGTGACAACCTGGAAAATTTTAAAGCCATTGGCATTTATTTTTTTTAAAGAAAGAACTGCCTTAATACATTCCTTCCCTGAGAGGGAGGGAATTCCTTTATAAGAGAGGAACTTCTGAGCTCATTTTGTCGATGATGAAAACTAATTAACTGAGGCATTAAGTTAGCTCGCCCCACCCCCTGCCCGCCGGTGATGTCAGTGGCAGAAACTGCTCGGCTTTGGTGAGCTCTAAGGGGAGAGCTGGGTCCCAGTGCTGGCTTTGGTCCTTCTTACCTGTCACCTTGGGCAGGTCTTCTAGATTTCTGGGCCTCGGTTACCTCTTGTGTGAAATGGGGATGTAATAGATGAGAGAATGTATGTGGGACCCTAGAACCATGTCTTGTACCTAATTGGTGTTCAGTAAATATTAGTGGCCATTAGCGTCTCTATTATTAATAACAAGCTTGCTCCAAATCCCCTTGCTCGGTTGGCACCTTGCTACCAGTGGTGACTGCGCCTGCCTCTGGCCAAGATAGGAATGGCTGGCCGTTGACATGAGTGATAGGCTTTATTTATAGCCTCAGTCCTCCTCGTCTCATTCCCATCTCCTTCTAGCCCCATGCACTTTCCCTTCTCCTTGGCTGTCCTTGGATTGGAGTAGCCTGTGCTATCAGCTACTTGGATTGGAGTAGCCTGTGCATATCATGCTTAGACTTCAAGGGCAATTGCTACCTCTTAGACAACAGCCTCACTTGGAGGGCTGTGTAATCAAGAGCCGGAAAGCAGGACATGCTGTGAAGCTATATAGGCTGGGTCTGAAGCCTAGTTCACATCCTATGATCTGAGGATGCCTGGACCAAGGAGCTAGCATAGCACAGTGATCTCAGGCTTGAGTGTTGGGGTAAAACTGTCTATGTTGAAATTCTTACCCTCTAGATACATTTCTTTAGTCTCCCCCAGACTCAGTCCCTTCATCTACAGAATGGAATACTGGTTCTCACCTCATCAGGCTGTTGGGAGGATTGAAATGACAAAAGTCATGGATTAACGTACTTGCCATAAATATTAATGTTATTATCATCACAGGAGCTCTGCTTCTGCTACGCAGTAGTTGTTTGTGATCTTGGGCATGTTACTTAACCTCCCCAAGCCTTGGTTTTCTCATCTGGAAAACTGGGTTAATAATAATCTTTGCCTCAAAGAATTAACATCAGGACTAAATGGTATTATATTAAGTACTCAGCTCAGAATTATAGTTAAGTACCTAATATTTGTTATACTATTATTACCATCAGAGTATGACCATGGGTAAGTTATTTAACCTCTCAGAGGCTCACCTGTAAACTTGGAATAGTTAATATCTATCTCATAAAGATGGAAGGAACAGATGTAATAATGTACATGAGGGACATGATGCATAGTAGATTCTTGATGAAGTGAGCTATTTCATTATTTCCCCAAATTAGTTGTCATGCTGGCTTCCCTGATGGCTCAGACAGTAAAGAATCTGGCTGCAATGCAGGAGACCCTGGTTCGATCCCGGGGTTGGGAAGATCCCCTGAAGAAGGAAATGGCAACCCACTCCAGTATTCTTGCCTGGAGAATCCCATGAACAGAGGAACCTGGAGGGCTATATTCTGTGGGGTCGCAAAGAGTCGTACACGACTGAGCGACTGAGGCTTTTTTTTTTTCAGCCTTCATGCTGGAGCGCCTTCACTGGCTGAGGGCCCTCTGTGGCCTGCTTCACGGCTTTCATTCGCTGCCCGAGTTGAACCACACTCCCCACAGAATTGACATGTTTCCAGAGTGAGTCCTATTCCAGGTATCACGGTGCCATCCAACTCCTGCCTGGATGGGGCCGATGTAATTGCTTTGCACACAGACATCGCTCCCAGGGCCCCAGTGGCGGCCTGGCCTGTGAGGTTGCTGTGTTTGATTTTTGTAGGTCAACAAACAAACATTTGAAATTAAATAAGCCTGTTAGTCATGGCAGGTTCAGGTTGCTCTAATTAGCTTCTGTCTGGCCTGCTGTAGCAGCCGCAGGCCTGTGCTTCTTACTGCCTGTGTAGCAAGAAAACAACAGTCCCAGAGCTCTGAGGGAGCTGCGGCCGAAAGCCCTTGATGCTGATGCTTCAGGACAGATGCTGGCAAAATCCTCTTCCTGCGGTGGCGGCGGCGAGTGTGAGCCTTTCATTTTTCAGGCTGCAGAGAGTCATGGAACGAGCTATTAGGTTTAGCATTGGGAATACAAAGATGGCCTCGACGTGGTCTCTCATGGCAGGGACCTGTGACGGTGGCAGTGACAAGGATGGCCACGCAGAGACCAGGGGGCAAACAAGGGTTACATCTTCTCACTGGCCCCAGGGCTGAAGCCCCTTCAGGTTCAGACTGTTCTTTGGGTCTGGCTGGGGGCGGGTGGGCTTATCCAGGGGTGGCAGCCTGCTGGGTCCTGGACCAACTTACCTGTCAGCGCCCTATTGCCCACTTTGGTCCCTCCTCCTGCTCAGGCCTAGCTCCTCTCTCTGCTCAGAAACTCTGAGCCACCTGGGCCCCAGCTTAGCCTCCCTTTCTATTTCCTAGAAACTTATCACCTTTTAGACTGAATTACAGTCTCTGAATATCATTACCCTTCAATCTGCCAAACTGGTGATGCGTTTTATCATAATGATAGAGATAATAATACTGGTGATAACAATATATTGCTTTGGTAAAGTTCTTTTGATTTTTCAGAGCAAGTCATATTTTTATCTCATTTTCCCCCCTAGAATACTATATATGCATATATAAATGCCTCTCCACCAGGCATTTACGGAGTATCAAAGATGTTTGTCAGCCTTGGAGGTACGTGTGAGCTAAGTCGCTTCAGTTGTGTCTGATTCCTTGCAACCCGATTGGCTATAGCCTGCCAGGCTCCTCTGTCCATGGGATTCTCCAGGCCAAAATACTGGAGAGGGTTGCCATGCCCTCTTCCAGGGGATATTCCTGACCCAGGGATCGAACTCATGTCTTTTAGGTCTCCTATACTGGCTGGTCGCAGAAGGCAATGGCACCCCACTCCAGTACTCTTGCCTGGAAAATCCATGGACGGAGGAGCCTGGTAGGCTGCAGTCCATGGGGTCGCTAAGAGTCGGACACGACTGAGCGACTTCACTTTCACTTTTCACTTTCATTCATTGGAGAAGGAAATGGCAACCCACTCCAGTGTTCTTGCCTGGAGAATCCCGGGGACCGGGGAGCCTGGTGGGCTGCCGTCTATGGGGTTGCACAGAGTCGGACAGGACTGAAGCGACTTAGCAGCAGCAGCAGCAGCATACTGGCTGGTGGGTTCTTTACCACTAGCGCCACCTGGGAAGCCCTTGGAAGGACAAAGAAGCATAATATACAATGCTCACTGACCCACCCTCTTCTCTCCAAAGGGAAGAGCTATGGAAAATCAAAACAACATGAGCTTTATAAACCTCCCTGCTACTCAGTAGCTCTGTGACCTTTGGCATGTTGTATAACCTCAGTTTTCATGCCTGTAATATATGAATAATAATAGAACTTCAGGGACTTCCCTGGTGGTCCAGTGGTTAGGAATCTGCCTGCCAATGCAGGGGACACGAGTTTGATCCTTGGTCTGGGAAGAATCCACATGCTGAAGAGCAACTAAGTCCGTGTGCCACGACTACTGAAGCCCATGAGCCCTAGATCCTGTGCTCTGCAACAAGGGAAGCCACCTCGATGGGAAACATGCACTCCACATCTAGAGAGTAGCCCCCGCTCACCGCAACTAGAGAAAGCCGGCAAACAACAAGGAAGACCCAGCACAGCCGGAAAAAAAAAAAAAAAAAAAAAAAGAACTTCATTCTTAGGATCTTTTTATGTCTGAGTCTTACATCCAATCCCAGTAAATTTCAGCAATAAGTAGGTAGCCAGAATGCGCTAAAGACTTTATAAGCATGATCTCCTACACCTTATTACAGCTTGGCAAGCTGAGTGCCACTCCTCCCGCCTTACAGGTGAGGAAAATGAGCCCTAGAGACTTGGTTAATGTCACAATTATGGGGAAAGGCTGGGATTCAAACTCAGATCTTGTCTAGATACCCATTCTTTGCAGTACAGCCTCACTGGAAGTTCATTAGACCCCAAACACAAGAAGCGGTACAAATGCAGAAAACTAGAGGGACACAGAAGCAGGCTCAAGAGGTGGGAACCCAGTTGTTCTGAACATGTTCTTGATTCTGCCATATTTTAATCTTTATGCACACACATATATATATATATATATATATAAGTATTTATTTATTTGCCTGCACTGCATAGTTGTTTGCGTCATCTTTAGTTGTGGCATGTGGGATCTAGTTCCCTGACCAGGGATCGAACCTGGGCTCCCTGTAATGGGAGCACAGAGTCTTAGTCACTGGACCACCAATGGGAAGTCTCTGTACTTCTACGTACTCTAATAAGGAAAAACACTTCGTATACTGTTCCTGAGTACTTTGTGTGTATATCAGTGTTGGCATGTAGTTAGACATTTTTCTTTCAGTCAGTGCTAGTGTGAAATATTTTTACTCAAAGTTTTGCTCAATTAAAAATGGGCATTTTGTTTAAATGTGATTATTTCTGTGACAGCAAGGCCAAATAGACATTACATTACTTTGCCAGCAAAGGTCCGTCTAGTCAAGGCTGTGGTTTTTCCAGTGGTCATGTATGGATGCGAGAGTTGGACTGTGAAGAAAGCTGAGCGCCAAAGAATTGATGCTTTTGAACTGTGGTGTTGGAGAAGACTCTTGAGAGTCTCTTGGACTGCAAGGACATCCAACCAGTCCATTCTGAAGGAGATCAGCCCTGGTATTTCTTTGGAAGGAATGATGCTAAAGCTGAAACTCCAGTACTTTGGCCACCTCATGCGAAGAGTTGACTCATTGGAAAAGACTCTGATGCTGGGAGGGGTTGGGGGCAGGAGGAGAAGGGGGCGACAGAGGATGAGATGGCTGGATGGCATCACTGACTTGATGGACGTGAGTTTGAGTGAACTCCGGGAGATGGTGATGGACAAGGAGGCCTGGCGTGCTGCGATTCATGGGGTTGCAAAGAGTCGGACTCGACTGAGCGACTGAACTGAACGGAACTGAAGGCCAGATACACGATGCTACTTGGTGACTCAATTTGGCATCAGTGCCCTCTGGTGGTAAATCTTGGAAATATTTGCTTCTTACAGAGTCCGAAGAACCAAGAAAAAATCTTGGATTTACCAAAGATCTTTCTGACATCTCTTGCTAAAATATTAACCCTGGTATCCTTATTTTTTTAATAAAAATATTTTTGTAAGAGTCCAAAATTGTGAGAAAGAGGTGACTCTTTGCACAAACATTGGTTGTGTTTGCCTTTAATGGTTTTCAGTGGTAAATATTTTAAAATCAACAATGTTGTGTTGTATGAGTTAATGTCAAGAAAAGTGAATATAGCCTAAAGATTTTTACTTGCTGCCTTCTCCACAGTAATTTTGGAGAATGTTGTATTGGAATAAACTTTTCAATTATTTATGTATTTTTTCCTCCATAAAATACATTAAAAAAAAAAAAAGACATTCAAGTTGGATTTTGCTTGGGTTTGTTCGGAGTCATTGTTCCAAAGCCCTTGGTTGCAGGTTGGATATTCACTTTCCCTCGGATGCTCAGGAATCTAAAGGCAGAGTTGAGAGTAAATTGTGTGTTTCCTGAAAGGAAAGTAGTATTGACATTTCCATATTTTCTCTCAGGTTCTCAAATGTAGCATTTAATTCTTCGGTCCACTGGACATCCTGAATGGTGTTCTTCTAAAGGGGTTGTGTGAACAGGTGCTACAGGCCAGCCACCGTGTCAGGCGTTTTACATCCTGTTTAATCATCTCAACAATCCTTTGAGATTGTTTGATATACCCTTGTTTTCTATAAGAAAGACTTAGAGAACTGAAGTCACTTGCTACCCAGCTGTGCAGACCTGGGGTTCAGCCTCAAGTCTCCGACCTCTTGGTTTATGGTTTTGCCTGCTTCCTGGCCACGGCTCCAAATGCTGGGTCGTGTTCACATGCAGCTCAAACCCCACCTGCAACTGTGCGCTTGGCTGTGTGTCATGTTTCCTCAGGGGAGAGTAGCAGCAAGGCTAATGTGTTTGTGTAAATAGCCTCGGCTGACACGTGGCAATGTCACCTCTACAGAGCCATAGGAAGCAAAAAGCCCTGCTTTGCCCCCTACCAATAAGTTAAGAGAAAAACCTCTTGATGACCTGCAGTCCTGACGGAGAGATTTGTACAAAGCCATGCCTGCGCAGCCTGCGACAGCTCTTTCACATGCAGGAGCCACCTCCAGGCACAAGGTAAAACCCCTGAAGTGGACATAGTCCTCCAGCAACTAGACCCAACCCACACTCACATCTCACCATCTCTCTTGGCCCCTGACTTTGCTATTCATTTGCATCATGGCCCTGAGACTTGATGCCCATTGGTACTTTCTTAGTTATGAAGTTGTTGTTTAATCTCTTAATCATGTCTGCCTCTTTTGTGTCTCTCTGGACTGTAGCCTGCCAGACTCCTCTGTCCATGGGATTTCCCAGGCAGGAGTCCTAGAGGGAGTTGCCATTTCCTTCTCCAGGGGATATTCCTGACTCAGGGATCAAACCTGCATCTCCTGCATTGGCAGGCGGATTCTTTACCACTGAAGATGTTAGCTCCAGACAATTCTGTCTCCCTTGCTTGAAAAAAATACTTTGTAAAAATACTTATAGTCCTAATCTAGTCACTCATTCAACACTGATATACTGTTGTCAGGAGGATAAATTGACTCTTTAGAGACAATTTGGCAGTGGCTATTTTGCAATTTTATTTTCAGGAATAATTTATTATTTATAACTACATACACATGTGCATTTATAGGAATGTTTATAAGAGAAGAAAAAAGGAGGGAAGGAAAAAACCCTTTCATATCTATTAACAGGATACTAATTAAACAAATTATGGCTACTTGATTCCATTGTATGTTTATAATATAGAATCAAACAGCTGTTAAAAAAACCAATGACATGGATATATTATGTTCATGTTCTCACAATATATAGCTGGAAATGGTTCTACAATAAACGTTCGATTTAAAAAGACAAGTTGCACAGCGGAGTGTATAGTAGAAAAATTGTATGAATTTCTATATTCATAGAAAAAAATATTTGGAGTGATAGATACCAAACTGTTAACAGTGGGTGGCCCCTGAGGAGTGGAATTGGGGATGAGGAAGGAGGAGGATAAGAGGGCGAGTATCTATTTTCCACTAATAAATTCCACGACTATTTAAATTTTTCTACTTTTATTATATTTATTCATTTTTAATAGATTGATGATTGCTTTATAACATTGGCTTGATTTCTGCCACACATCAACATGAATTAGCCATAGGTGTACATATGTCCCCTCCCACTTGGACCTCCCTCCCACCTCCCATCCTTTCCCCCCCTCAAGGTTGTTATAAAGCCCCAATTTGAGTTCCCTGAGTCATATAACAAATATGCATTGGCTATCTATTTTACATATGGCAGCGTATATGCATCCATGCTACTCTCTCCAATCATCTCACCCTCTCCTTACTCTCCCCACCCTTGTCTATAAGTCTGTTCTCTATGTCTGTGTCTCCACTGTTGCCCTGAGAATAGGTTCATCAGCACCATATTTCTGGATTCCATGTATATGCAGTAATATATGATATTTGTATTTCTCTGACTTAGTTCACTCTGTATTAAATTTTTAAAAATAGTAAACATGTTTGGGAATTTAAAAAAAGAATGATTTCTGTATATTAACTGCAGCAAAAATATTTGAAACAGAATTCTGCCAAGAATGTAGATATGGAGTATTTTGGGTTCACTTTATCAGGTAGGCATCCTGTTCCTCTTACGTCTGAGATTCACCTTGGCCAGTGCCCCTCGAGCTCATCTTAGGTGGACCTGAAGGCCAAAGTGTGTGAAAACCAGACCATGGTCAGTGTTGGCAAGTAGACTCTGGCCCTACCACATTTCACACCCTGTCCCCCCAACTTTGCCATTGGCCTTTCTGGGAGAGCATCATAAACAGGAATTCATAGTGAAGTAAAGTGATATGGCCTGGTAAGAACAGAAACGAATTAGGAGGTGTAGAGGAAGAAAGTCCAGTTCAGCAAACTGTAAGTAGCCTCCGGAAGGTTCCCCAGACCTTAGGTGGGGGACCCAGTCCCTAGAGAAAGGCTGGTCCCCATCAGTGGACATGTGGTAGGCTGGAGGCTGACAGTACCATAGCATTATCTGGGTCCTCGAGGTTGTGGGAGATACCAGGTCAATTGCCAAATATTAGGTATAAGGAATAAAGTCACCCAGAATGGACCAGGGGGTGAGGAAGGGTCTCAAGAATGAAGCAAAAGTCCTCCAAAAGTCTTCCTGCAGAAGGTCAGCATTGCTGAGACCTGGGCTTGGGGGTGCCCTTAGTATGTAGGGGAGGAGCGAGGGGTTCAGGCTCTGCTGGGGGAGGGGCACGCAGAAGCAGCAGCTGCAGATGGCTTGAGAGGTGGGGGATTTTGCCTCTTCTGGTTTCCAGTCACACCAGCTTCTTGAAAAAAACTGAGTTGAGTGTGGGTGTTGGGTGGGTTGGGTAGGACTGGAATGGCTTAATGAACAGATGAAGCTGCCATGTTGCTACCAGAGGACCACTGTCTCTCCAGGTAGCCTCAGGCCCCACTCCCTCAGTGTGCAGGCTGCCCAAAAGTCACCTTCTCAGGGAGGCTTCACCTGACCACCCTGCTTTAAATTGCACCCCAAATTTCCCTTACTTTGCTCATCACCATCCAATAATGATCACTACAAAATTTACTTAATTTTTTATGTCTGTTTTTATGTTTATGTCTGTTTTTATGTCCTACCTCTCTTTAAAGCCTCCTTCTTGCATCCTCGAATGTAAATTCTATGAGCAAGCACAGTGTTTTTATTTTTTCTGGTTGTTGACAAACACCAGCGCTGAGTGAGTGAGTGGTCATGTGACCCCCTTGGACTGTTGCCTGCCTGCCAGGCTTTTCCATCCATGGGATTTTCTAGCAAGACTACTGCAGTGGGTTGCCATTTCCTTCTCCAGTGGATTTGCTCGACCCAGGAATTGAACCTGGGTCTCCTGCCTAACACCAGGAGTATCCTGTAAGGATGGGTTGAATGAATCAACTGTAAGTGGTAAGGGACTTGGGATCCTTTGGCCAGAGATGTCTCCCAGATACGCAGAAACCATTTCCAAACCATTTCCAAAGACCTACTCTGTTTCTCCTCCTTATACTCTCAAATCCCTATAGATGTAGATCTTGGCATTCAGCCCAGGAGATTTGATTGCTGACAGAAGTTGAGGTAATCAGTAGAGAGCGTGAGTTTCGAGTCAGATAGACCCACATTGGAATTGAAGCCTTTCCACATACCAGCTGTGTGGCTCTGGGGAAATTATCTTCTTTCACACTGAGAATGAAATGTATGTGTGAATGCATGAAGCCTGACATATAGTTGCCATTAATAAATGGGAGCTCATACCACCAAAGATGGAGATGGATGAAATGAATGGAGCAATGAATCTTAAAAAGGTATTTTTCCTCTTCTTAGTCATTTAATCTGCCTTTGATGAAAATATCAGCACCCCCCCCATTCAAGTTAATTTTAATATAACAAGAGATTTTAGGAGATTCCAAGTTTGTTTCTCAATCAGATAAATTATTTTTTTTTAATCCCACATAAGCACAGGGTCTTGGAGTCAGGGAGTGCCTTTGAGCCTTGGATCTCCCTTCTGGGAAGTTGGGTAGAAACCACAGGACATCTCATGCCTGGGAAGCAGCACGTGGCACCCAGCAGACAATTCACACAGACCCAACATCTGGAGCCAGGTTACCAGTGCAGATGGCAAAGAACAAAATGCAAAACCTGTGGGTTCAGCTGAGGCAGTCAAGGCAGAAAGAGTCTGAGAAAGTGGATGAAAAGTGAGCCAGAACTGAAGCCCAGGCAGGTGGCTGTGGCAGCTTTTTATGTAGAGCCCACAACCCCAGGTGAAGACAGAAGATGGGAGGAGGGAGCTGGAGGCCTACCTGGGCCCCTCCTCAACAGCCCAGAGGGGTGCTCCGGGGTTGCCTCCCCCTGCTTGCCCTGGCTCAATGGCTATTCTATGGTTTGGCTTCTCTCCCATCCTTCTTCCCTGTCTCTTGTACAGCTTTCTTCTGGGAGCATCTCCTTTAAAAAGCTCTTGCACCTGAATCATCAACTCAGGCTCCGCTTCTGGGAGAACTGAACCCAAGACAGAAGACTTCTCCCTTCAGGACTGAACAGCTCAGGAAAGGATTCTGATGGCCAGTTAAGGTCACATGATTGACAGCTTCTCCTTCATTTTTCCTCCCTCCCCCATACCCACATGATCTGCTCTAGCTTGCTTCCATAGATTCAGGCTCTTAGTGACAGGCCTTGAACCAGGCACTAAGGCTGCAAACCGTCCCCATCCTCCTAGGTTCACAGCCAGGCAGGAGAAGACCGTTAGTCCAATAGTTTCACAGTCACGTGTTTACAAGCTGCAGCAGTGCTATGAAGGAAAAGCCCAAACAGAAGTGGGCGCCATAGAGGAAGTGAGTGGTAAAGAGGGGGAGAGAGTGGAAGCCCTGGCAGGGGAGCAGCTGATGGTGGCTTGATTAGAGTGGCAGCCCTGGAGTTGGGGTGAAGTGGAAAAAAACACCTCAAGAACCTTCTAAGGGTCTAACCTATTGCCATGTTACATGAATCTCATCACCACCAAGTCCCTGTCATTGCCTTTTGTTGTGTCCGTCGCTCAGTCGTGTCCAACTCTTTGCAACCCCATGGTCTGTCCATGGATTCTCCAGGCAAGAATAGCGGAGTGGGTTGCCATTCCCTTCTCCATGGGATCTTCCCAACCCAGGGGTCGAACCTGGGTCTCCTGCATTGGCAGCCAGATTCTTTACTGTCTGAGCCACCAGGGAAGCCCCTGTCATTGCATTAGGGTGAATGAAAAAAAACAGAATGAAACAAAAGTTACGTTGCACTTGGCTAACATTCAGAAACTTTAGGGGAAGAAAAAGAAAACTGAATGATGCCCTCTAGTCTAAGGGTTCATCTTATCATTTGATTATATCCCTCCCCCTACCTTATTTTCCACCAATGCATCCATATCCTGTTTGGAACTTTTAATAGAGAAGAATTGTTTGGCTTTTGAAAAATATTGTCTAAATAAATGTCACACCTTGGCATTTCCCCGTATCTTCATTATTTTTCTTCCTTGGGGTGGGACTGGGGGGTGCTCGAAAGGATGATCTGATCTGTGAGTCTGATCTCTATTCCTGATTCTGTAGGTGACAGAAGCTGTTTTCACTGGTATTTTTTCATGAAATTACTCACATATGAGGAAAAAATAGCTCAGAAATATAAGCCCACAGCACAGGGTGGAGGGGTGGTGACTATTTGTGGAGACGCAGTCATTAGGGGTGACTAGATCATTACCCCAGAGTATATTTGGTGCTGCCAAGCCCTCTTTCATCCACACAGACTGAGAGTGAAAGGGTAGGAGTTGCCCGGGGTGGGAGAGGGGAAGGGGAAGGCAGAGGCCCTGCCCCTCTGCTGCCAGCCTTGCGGCCAACCCAGTGATGGGTTTGTCTGGAAACATACAACGCATTGAACCAGCCTTGCTTCCAAGCAGTAGAAGGCACTAGAGTGTTGGGGGAACTCCTGAATAACTAGCGCCATTCACCTGCTGGAGCAGGAAGAGGACTCTGAGGCTTCAGGAACCCAACTGGCTGGTGCACTGGTTGTTCTGTTTTGCCAGATCATTCTTCCATGTAGCACATCACTAAGCTTATTCACAAATATTCACAAATGACCTTGCTTAGTATACAAAGAAGCGTCCCTGTTGCCTTGCATGCTGTGTGTGTGTGTTAAGAATTTTAAGTCTTCAGAACCCACCAGGAGCTCAAGCCCCCTGGCACTTCTCATTCTCTTTCCAGACACGTCTCGATTCCCCAGTACTCAGGTCCTTGAATCTCTGCTCTTTTTTTAGTTTTCTTTTAAAATCACCTTTTCCCTCTCCCTTGACTGCCATCCCACCTGTATTGTTCTTTTTTTCATCTATTATGCAGTGTCCTTTCCCTTCTTCCTTCTCCTTCCCCATTCTGTGCTCCCCTGCTACATCTCATGAACTCAGAAATTACCCTCCAAATACCATAGGCATCACCCTCTATGTAGTGGCAAGGGTTGCTCCCACTCTGGCTTGGTAGATGACATTTTCCAGAGCTATTCCCCATAGGGACTGATGACTCTGACCCAGATCATGCTACCAGTTAAAATAATCCTGGCTCAGGGCCCACGGGGCTCACCAGTCATTATGCTGTATTGGAAAGTAAAACTGATATGGCAGCCTCATTAGATTATAATCAGCTCACATCTTCCCTTCTGGCTTCTCAGAGCATAACACGTGTCCCCAGGAGTGGCAGAACAGAGAAAACCACTCCTCCTCCCCAGCTTTCTGTACTTCTTCTAGGATCTTGGCTCAACTTAAATATTTACTCCGTTACAGCAGAGAATGGCTCATTGGCCACCATGTCAATCACCTGAAGTGGGTTTCTAATTTGTTTTGGAAGTGGTAGGTAGCTCCAGGAGAGCATCTACCATCTTAAGTGTACGGCTCCAGGGTACCACTTACGTAGGCCAGTAGATGTTGGGCCAAGGAGCTTGGACCACATTTTGTGACAATAACTGTCACAATAGCGGAGAGATAGAGTGACTGGTGGATGAATGAAGGAGTCCGGTAAGAGTCTCTGGATGCTTATTAAATACCAGACTCTGTTCTGTATGAATCATTTACTCTTCACATTAATCCTATGAAATATGTACTCTATTACCCCTATTTCAGGAGGAGGACACTGAGGCACAGAGAGGCTAAGTAATTTGCCCAAAGTAGCAGAGTTAATAAGTGGCAGAATCAGGAATGGAGCCTAGACAGACCGGCTTCAGAATCCATGCTCTAATTTTTTTCCTAATATTTTTCTGTACCACCATCTGTAGGGAATAGGAAGCCTTAGAAGGTTGGTAAGTAAGTGTGACATGAAGATAGTGATGCTCAGGAAGAGACATTTGGAAGCAGAGAGGTCGAGTGAGTGATTGATGGCTGAATGAAGGAATCCAATAAAAGCCTTTGGCAGTAAATCCTGGGACGCGTATATCAAAGCCTGAATCAGAACGGTAGCAGTGAATATGGAAAGTTACAGATGTGAGAGATGGTGTGAAGGACTTAAAATGCAGAGGAACTTGAATGTTGGGCCCTGAAAGAGTGGTGAAGCCATGGTCTGAAGTAGAGGCGGCCGGAAGGGCCTCTGACTCATATATGGCCCTGAGATCCTGGGTTGGTAAGGTTTCCAAGATGCAGAGATGAAGACTCCTCCCACCTCCTCCCATATTCTGTCCTCCAAAGGAGGGATGCTGCTGTGGATTAGTCACACTCAAGCGGACCAGCTTGCTAGAGGGTGGGGCTCCTGCTGGGAGAATCAAAGGGATGATGAACAAAATCGCCCTGCATGCCTGTCTTCCCTAGGATGATGGAAAGTTAGGAAACTCTGGGCCTGGGCATGCCTCCAACCCCTTTGGAAGTCCTTGTGGGTGGGGCCAGGGAAAAGAAGCATGGAGTGCTGGTTCAGGGGAAGGGAGTGCTGACATGTTCACAATCCCCCCACTTCCTTCTCTGAAGGGAAAATGGTAATTGTGAGACTCAAGAACATGGTGAGGGCTGGAGAAAAATGAACCAAGTAACAGCCTTGCCCATGTTCAGCCTGCCCATATTCTAGGTCTGGCAGTAAGGGGCCAAAAAAAAAAAGGAGTCTGCAAAACTTAGCTCCCTAGGGAGGTATTGGAGGTTGGGGCAAAACTCCAGGCTGTATTGAAGACTATGCCTTTGCCCTTTAGCTGTGTATCCTCATTGTAACCCAGGGCAGAAGTCATCATGTGGTGGGATCTAAGGATTCAGAATCAGCCATTATCAAACATGGTAATAATGTTTCTTTTGCCTAAGAGACTCAGTGAATGTCTCTCAGTCGTGTCCAACTCTTTGCAACCCCATCAACTATACAGTCCATGGAATTCTCCAGGCCAGAATACTAGAGTGGGTAGCCTTTCCCTTCTCCAGGGGATCTTCCCAACCCAGGGATTGAACCCAGGTCTCTCGCATTGCAGGGGTATTCTTTACCAGTCTTTTGCCTATTGAGACTTAAATTCCTCTCTGTAGTTCTTTAATGTTCTAACCTGTCTGTCTTCCCATTTCGGTAAGAGACTCAGTGGTGGTAGATATCCTTGAAATATTTGATGCAAAGAGCTAAAAGGAGCTATAAAAATAAAGACATTTCTTCCTATACTCCAGAAAGTGAAGTCGCTCGGTCATGTCCTACTCTTTGCGACCCCATGGACTGTAGCTTATCAGGCTCCTCCGTCCATGGGATTTTCCAGGCAGGAGTGCTGGAGTGGATTGCCATTTCTTTCTCCAGGGGATCTTCCTGACCCAGGAATCGAACCTGGGTCTCCCACATTGCAGGCAGACGCTTTACCGTCTGAGCCACCAGGTAAGATACACTCCAGAGTATTGTGCCTTATAAAATGATAATATTTGAAGCTCAGATTTAAAAAAACTTATTAAACACATAAACATCAATGGCTATGTGAATGTTAATACTTTGGAAGTATAGATGGAGGTATCAATAGTCTTGAATAACACATGTTCACACTTCATCATGTTAATGAACAAAGTTCTTTTTTCTTGTAGTTTCAGCAAGAAGTATCCTAGGGTAAGAGAACAAGATTTGGATTTATGTGAATAGGATTTATTTCATCACTGAATCCAAATCCTGTTTTCCTAGTGTGAAAACAGATGGCAGAGACTTTATTTGTGGTCAAAGGCATTATGTCTGAGAGAAAACCTTTCTGCGACAGGAAGATTTGAATACATTCAGGAAGTGATTTAAGACATGATACGTCTTCTAGAACCTGATCCATGGCAGGTGCTTTTGTTAACAAAACTTATACACTCAAATCCAGTGAATCAGAGGAGCTAATTTTCATTCTGGCAAATCATAATTTTTTGGGGGAGGGCACTGACTGTGTACCTGGGGATCAGGATTGTCTTGGAAAACTCAGTCTGTGAGTCAGAGTTTGCACATTTCTTATATCATAGCTGAAGAATGTCTTCTGATCTGGCTCCAAGACCTTAGTGTGTTTCAAATAAATTCTTTGGGGGAGAGAACCAAATCCTGTTTTGTTGTTAACCTTAGTCTATAAATTGTAATTTTGATATCTTCCACAATGCAGAGTTTAAATGAGATATTATCCTGAAAGACTGTTAGCAACCAATAAATTACTTTGCAAATGTAAGGTGGTAGTGATATTATTATACATATGGCTTTGATAGAAAGCTGAATTTCTCCTACATCCCCAGTGAAAATTAGGCTATTCAGTTAACTCTTCCTCACTTCCAGGCTGATCTTGGATGACTATGGTTTTGGAAGCAAAATTGGATTCCAATTTCAAGTGAGGGCCATACACAGATGTGGGTAATAGCTGAAATATATATGCTTTTTGGAGTGACTTAACTACCAGGGGGCTTCCCTGGTGGCTCAGATGGTAAAGAATTTGGCTGCAATGCAGGAGACCTGGGTTTGATTCCCAGATTGGGAAGATCTCCTGGAGAAGGGAATGGCAACCCACTCCAGTATTCTTGCCAGTAGAATTCCATGGACAGAGGAACCTGGCGAGCTACAATCCATGGGGTTGCAGAGTCGAACACAAATAAGTGACTAACACACACACACTTTTGGGTCAATTTCCTCCTCAGAGCTCATCAGTGAACTTTTCGGATTTTGATTCTTTGCTTTTTCTTCTCTTCTTGGTTTCTTCTCACTGCCACCAATAGACTGACTCAGATTCATAAAATGAAAGAGGATTAGGTGATATAGGGCCAAATGTGACTGAGAGCTCTGAGCTGGACAAGGCAGAGGTGATATAATGTACCAGTGAAATTTTTGCTTGGTACTTGGGCCATGCAGGGGTTAAACTTCAGTGGGATGAGAATCTCCTTGTTAACAGTTGCCTTGTAAAAAACAAAAAACCCAACTCCAATTCATTAAGTCTGGGATGGAGCCCAGGGATCTATATTGGAATAATTATTTCAGGGAATTCTGATGCTGCTGGTTGAAGGACCACCATTTGACAGACACTGCATGCAGAGTCCAAATTCCATGGCAACTTAGTGCTCAAGAAAATTGATTACAGTGTATGGATACCAAGGGAGAAAGGGGCCTGGGTGGGATGAATTGGGAGGTTGGGATTGACATATATACAATATTGATACTGTGTATAAAACACATAACTAGTGAGAATCTTGGAGAAGGAAATGACAACCCACTCCAGTATTCTTGCCTGGAGAATCCCAGGGACGGGGGATCCTGGTGGGCTGCCATCTATGGGGTTGCACAGAGTCGGACATGACTGAAGCGACTTAGCAGCAGTGAGAATCTACTGTATAGCACAGGGAACTCTATTCAATGCTCTGTGATAGCCTGAATGGGAAGGAAAAAACAAAAAAACAAAAAAAACGGGATATATGTATAGAGGGGCCTAGCGGGCTACAGTCCATGGGGTCGCAAAGAGTCAGACACACGGAGTGACTAACTCTTTCACTTTCATTTCCTATAAACATTCAGCTGATTCACTTGGCTGTACAGCAGAAACTAATATGACATAGTAAAGCAACTATGCTCCAATAAAAATTAATTAAAAAAAGAAAACTTAAGTGCCTACTTTTCTTTATGTAGAAATAATGTAGTAGTCATCTCAATAAATACAATGAAATAAGCGTGGTGTTGCTGACTCTGGGGGTTTAGTTATTCCTTCTTTTTCTTCACCAAGGCTGGGACTCACAGGGTGAGAGCAGATTGTCCCAGAGATGCGACTGGTCTCCGTGGCCAAAGAAGTGATGTGAGGAAACAGACCTGAGTTTTCCTTACTCTGCACTTGCATCCTTTTTCCTGAGTTGACTTGTAGATCAATAAGAAAGAACCAGTCAGCCAATTAGTAAATAAACACAAAATCAGGAATGCACAGAGGATGACACAAAGCCGTGCAGAGCTAGTTAATCCTGTAGGAACAATATAAAGAGCAAAGGCTCAAAGGCCTGTGAGTGTAGTGTTCCAGAATATATGCTAGCACAAGAAGGGGCGGGGTGCAGAGAGGTTTCTCAAAAAGCTACTGCGTGGCTTTAATAAATGTCTAATTTAGAGCCTTATTATTCTGGGGGCTCGCGTGTGAAAGGTACAAGTTGGGCACAGTGTAGACCTCACAGAAATGGGTTACGTAACCCATGGCAATTTACCTTCAGCAAGCACTTGGAGGGAAAAGGAGCTTTGGCTCTGAGAGTGTCAAATGTTTTTTGTGTACCTACTGTGTGCTCTGCATTGAGCCCAGGGCCCTGATAGACCTGACTCATGTTCTGTGTTCACTACCAGCCAGACAGCTGTCTTGAATTTCGAGGCCCAAACCGAGGCTGGTGTTCATCCCCGAGTGTAGCACATAGACATGAACAGCTTTCTAGAATTCTGTGCTTTCACTCTGGCTCAAAGGGCCACGTCCATCCCCCAACCTGGAGAGATTAAAATGCCAACCAGTTGCTTCAGATCACTGAATCCTAGTTCCAAACCTGAAAAAAAAAAAAAAAAGAATAAAGACCTCTGATACACTTGAGAGAAAGGTAACACCTAACCCCATGGATAAAGTAGTGTGTGGGAAGAAGCGTCAGGTAAATGGTCAAGATACAATTTGAGGGGCAAGGACTTGACCTCAAATCCTGAATATCTCACTTCCTACTCTCTCTGAACCACACTCTCCTCATCTCCAAATGAGGGGTGATTCTACCTACATCATCACATTTATGTAATGGTTAGTAATATGTAATATTCATAGCACATAACAGGAACATTCTAGGAACGTGTGAATTATAAAATCCTGCCCTTGCTCCTTGTCATCATGTTCTGGGCCTTCGTGAAGTATATCTCAGTTTTAGCAAAACTTCAAATCAAACAGACAGTGTGTTTTGGTTTCAACTGTCCTGAGATGAGTGTACTTAGGGGCAGAGCCCTGTGTCAGAGTTCTCTGCCAATTGAGCATAAAATATTCAAATTCCAAAACCAGAAATCATCTTTCTCAGGGCTTGTTTTAGCTAGGCTTCATTCCAGAGACTAGAATCCAAGATGAAGGCTTGTATGCAGCTAGTTTGGGAAGTGACCTCAGGGAGCAGGATGGGGGACTGGAAAGAGGAGAAACGGGGAGAGAGGGGAGCCAATTCAATTTAATTCAATTCAATTTCAAGTTTGGTCACAGCTTGGTAGATGCCAGGGGCCAGGGTGAGGGATGGGAAGCGGGGATGGGGACTTGGGGTTTAATGGGGACAGAGTTTCAGCTTAGGAAGGTGAAAAATTCTGGAGATGGATGTTGGTGAGAGTTGCACAACAGTGTGAATGTCCTCACTGCCGCTGAACTGAACAGTTAATGATGGTTAAAATAGTATGTTTTCTATTATGTGACTTTTTCGGCAAAAAAATAAAAACGTTTGGACACAGCTGTGGGAACCTGGGGCCTGACCCTTCTGGGAGCATCTGAGAGCAGTGAGGAATGCATCTCAGAATTGTGCACTCGAGGGTCATGAGTGAGGCAGGCGCCCACAAGTTCCCATCCATGACTGGCCAAGGATTGGCCCCAGATGTTAACCCCCTCACACTGTCAGGACTGCACAAGTGCTGAGTGGTTCTCATAGGTGTCCCACGACAGGGGTCTGAGAAGCCCAGGCAAGCAAGTAGCAGAAGTGAGGTCTGTTCAGGAAAATGAGAGTAAAATGTTAGATCCAAAGTATGTGAAGTGAACACGACCCAGTCCAATGCCGGGATCAAAGGAAGACAGTCAACAGAGAAAGGAGCAAGTCTGCTTGTCCCCTTAAACCTCAGATGTCTTCACTGTTTATGAAAGTAGTCCCTGGAATATTCTTCAGTTGCCTCCATGTGGTGTTTGCAGCCTCACTAGCCTCTTGGTTTCCTGAACTCAAATTGCACGGACAGCCTTGGTATCTCAGCACTTAAGACCAGGGGATATTTTCTCTTCCTTGTCCTCTAGTTTCTTCATATGTTTGAATCGTGTCCTGCTTCCCCTCGATCTCCTTGGAAAGCCTGGGATGGACTCTTCTAGTTCTTTTCTATCCTATCAGCACCTAACTGTGCTCGGTAAAAACCTGTTGTCTGTCACTTGATAGATGATAAATCCTTCCTCTAGAAGCACAGTCATCCTTTCAGGGGCCTGTGGAGTCTTATTTCCTAACTATATTGAGACCCTCACCAATTAATGGGGCTTGGTAAGTAACATCTTTAATGAGGGGCAGGAAGCTGGGGGCAGGATGCTAGTGCCTTAGGGTGTTGTAAGGTTTTCATCAGCAATTCATTCTGCACTCCTTGTATTTGGTTTCATTCCAGTTGTTTCACAGCCAGTGGCACTCAGAAAGGACATTTATTTAGACTCGACTTGAGGTGTCTTGTTGAAGCTGTCTGTACATAATAAAACACAGTTGCACAGGTTCTTTCTCTTCCTGTCCTTTCCCCTTGGCTTCGGCCCTTTCCAAATGTAGATCCCTGGTAGATATGAACAGTGACTAGGATTTGGAGTGGATCAGCAAGGGACTAGTGTTTGTTGGATTCTATTAGCAAAAGGGGAACATATCCAAGTTACCTTCAGTATTTCTCAGTGTGAACTTGGAGAATTATTGATAGCTGCCATGTTTACTGGGTAAGTTGTATATTGTACAATTCTTGGAAGGCATGCACATCATAGTCAAAATGAACGTGTCCCCAGAAGAGTGCAAAGAAGAACCCATATGGCCACAAACAGTGGCCCAATCTGAGGTCCCACTCCAGTCTCCAGTCTACTCAAACAGAATCTCTGGGGAAGGGGCCCAAAATCTACATTTTAATAAACTTCTCAGGTTCTTAGTAATACTGAAGTTTGAAAACCACTGTTTAGGAGACAGGGTTTTACGAAAAGCAAATACAGAGCTTCCCTGGTGGCTCAATGGTAAAGAATCTGCCTGCCAATGCAGGAGACATGGGATCGATCCCTGATCAGGGAAGATCTCTCATGCTATGTAGCATCTAAGCCCATGTGCCACAACTACTGAGCCTGTGCCCTAGAGCCCGGGAACGGCAACTACGCACCCTACAGCCTGTGCCCCCAAACAAGAGAAGCTACCACAAGGAGAGGCCCGAGCACTGCAACAAAGAGTAGCCCTCGCTCTCCACAACTAAAGCAAAGCCCACGTAGCAATGAAGACCCAGCAGAGCCAACAATAAATAAATACATAAAAATTATATATATATAAAAGAAAGCATATACCAAAAGGAAAAAAGTGTGGGAAATTATCTCAGCACCTACGCCATCCCTGGATCCTCTTAAATGTTCCAGCTTAAACGGTCCAGCTGGCCTCATGGATAACTTAGTGAATCATTGTCATTCAGATTATGATCACCCCATTCTTGAAATGGTCATCTTTTCAACTGCTTCCAAATAAGCCCCTATTGCTTTCTTTTCTGTGTACTTTTATATCTCAAGTTTCCAAGAGAAAAGTTCTGATTAGGCTGGGTTGTCAGCATGCAATATGGAAAGAGCATCTCAAGTAAAGTCATTTCCTTGGCAACAGCTCTCACTCATGTTCATCTCACATACACATGCATTGCCTTTGGCCTGAGCATTCATTTTTGATCCAGTAACCATTAGCTATGGTATTTTTTTTTCTTTCACCGTTCCATGCGGCTTGTGGAATTTTAGTTCCCCAATCAGGGATGAACTTGGGCCCAGGTAGAGAAAGCAGCAGACTGCCAGGGAATTGCCTAACCACTGGACTGCCAGGGAATTGCCCACTTGTGGTATCTTAATGTAGAAAAAACCACTTAGGACCCCTTTTCTCTGAACTGGGGTGTGGGTACAACTAGAATACAGGGTTTCATTGTTTGTTACGACAGGAAGGGGATACACTTATTTAATATACTATTCAAATGCCATGTCCAATAACGATATGAGCTAGTATGCATTGAGTACCACCTTATGTATTCTAGCCTGGAGAATTCCATGGACAGAGGAGCCTGGTGGGCTATAGTCATGGGGTTGCAGAGAGTCAGACACGACTGAGTGACTAACATACCATACATATATCGCCTTATGCCAGATATTTTTCTAAGTGTTTGATTACCATTAAAAACCGCACCTTCAAAAACAACTTTTTCTGGTAAATTCTCTTCTATCTTTATGGATTAAGAAATTGAAGCATAGAGCTTGTTCAGCAGTTTTTATACAGTGGAGCTACAATTAATTAATATTAATTTGGCTGCACTGGGTCTTAGTTGTGGCATGCAGGATCTTATTCCCTGACCAGGGATCGAACTCAGGCCCCCTGCATTGGTAGTGTGCGGTCTTAGGCACTGGACCACCAGGGAAGTCTCCTACAAACAGAATTGACACAATTTAGCTCCAAAGCCATTGATCTTTATGACTATTTTGGGGTCATGACAGAGGATCACTGTATGTGTGTGTGTGTGTGTGTGCTCTGAGGGTGGGACAGTTTTAAGAGGGAGAATGAATGCAAGGCACAAAGGTCAGAAAGGCAAGAATGTGCACAGAAAGCTCCACCGGTGCGTGTCAGGGGAAGTAACTGAAAGACGTGACAGACAGATGTCACAAAGCAAGGAGACACGGCTGGGCACGTCTTGAGAGACAGAGAGGATTCTAGCCTGAGATCCTGAGGGGTTTCTCCTACTCATTTCTTCCCTTTTTAAAAACAAAAAAAGAATAGAAATGGAAATGGCACCTAAATGTCCATTATTCTTTTTAAAAACAAAGCCACACTAAATTCCTTCCTTTGCCATATTAAATAGCTTCCATTAGAGCCAATAACCTCTGTTCTAGCCAATACCCCCTAGAAGCTGGTGTTACTTGATAGACAAGATTTGAGAATTTAGGGTTAGACAGGAAGGTCTGGCTTTCGGTATATTTAAAGAGAGAAGGTGGAGGGTGGTTATATGTACACCGCCCAGAAGTGTGGAGTTGCAGTCGAAGTGTGGGGATGGGAGACTCCTTCACCATGAAGAATTATCTTGAGGTCCAAGCCCAGAGCAGCTGCTAAGCTGTAGTTTGAGGTGAAAGTGTTAGTCGCTCAGTTCTGTCTGACTCTTTGCAGGTCCATGGACTATAGCCCACCAGGCTCCTCTGTCCAGGGATTCTCCAGGCAAGAATACTGGAGTGGGTTGCCATTCCCTTCTCCAGGGGATCTTTCCTGACTCAGGAATTGAACTCGGGTCTCCTGCATTGCAGGCAGATTCTTTACCATCTGAGCCACCAGAGAAGCCCAAACAGTAGTTTGAAGTGAAGTGAAGTGAAGTCGTTCAGTTGTGTCCGACTCTTTAGTTTCCACCAAAGATTGAGGCAATTGTTCTGGTGATTCAGGAAGACGGTGAGCTATTGAATTACTAGAATAGTTATCTCCATTTCATTTCTTTTTTTTCATGAGGGGAGATCTGGCCCACTCATGTCAATGTGTACCACCTTGCTGGGTGAGGGCTGCCTCCTAAGTCCTTAACTTCTTTTTTTGTGTGTGTGGAGGGGGCAGGTGCCCCTGAACCACATGGCATGTGGTTTCTCAGTTCCATGACCAGGGATCAAACTTGTGGCCCCTGCAGTGGAAGCACAGAGTCCCTTAACCTCTGAATCACCAGGGAAGTCCCCCTAAGTCCTTCACTTTTTAGTAAAAACCAGTAATGATTGAAATATCATTTTCTCAGGCCTCTATGGGCATTAAGTGAGGTCTAGTACTTCTCAGACAAAATCTTTCCATCTTTCATTAATTACCTTTTTCTTTCCATGAGTTGCTTAGGAAGTAACAGGGGCACATGGGAAGAAAATGGCTATTTAGTGTCTCAAACATCATTCCTGAGCCACAGTGGGGTTCTTGTAGGTTGCGAGTGATTTCACAAAGTTCTGACTGAAGGCAGGGGGATGGATGGGATGATCTTTGGTCTCTCAAATTTTAAGCAGGCTTGTGGGCTGTGCAAGGTGTGAGTTCTGGCCAGTACATGCTGTGTGAAATGGCTTTATACATCCAGAAAAATAGGTCTTGGTGCTGACAGCAGTATTTGAAGGAGGGTCAGTGCTTCCTCTGAGAAACACTCACAAAGATGTCCTCTGTTTCAGCCACAGTGATTACTCCTGAGACTGGAGGAGTTTCAAGACAACTGAATGCAAGATAAGAAAGAAATAGCGTGGGGAAGCTAGACTGCTTATCCCTACTGGGACTCTCCTGGAAGGCACAAATTGACTTCAAGGCAAGAGGCTATGAAAGTGTGTCTTGCCTTAAGACAGTAAATGCTCTGTCTGAAGAGAGTGGAACAAAAGGGGTGGAGGGGAAATTGTGTTTTGGTTCCCTATATCAGTTTCCAGAAATGAGTATCATGTACTTCAATCTACAGTGCTACCCAATATAACTTACTGTTACTCAAATGATTCAGAAGACCCTCTGGGATCTCATTAAGACAAACAGCAAATATTTTGTGCTGCACCTGTGTGGACAAGCCTTTTCCCAGTGACTTCTAGCAATGAGTCAGAAAAATAAAAATAAATGACTTTTGCTATAGTCACACATTCTAAACCAATCATTCAATAAATTGGAATTTATAATTTATTTCTAACTGTCAAAGGATTATAAAGGTGTGTGGGGAATATAAAGAAATATCATTGGAGGACTCACTGGTTTCAAGTAGAGTTACATCTGCCCAGGTTCTTTGTCAGAGCTAAAGACTAGAACTCAGGGTTGCGTAGATCTGCACCCAGTGTCCACCCTACCTGCCTTCTAATATGCCTTCCTGCACGGGGGTGCTGGAGAGCCAAACACCCTGTTTCCCAGACTCCCCTGCCCTCAGGGTGTGCCCCAGTGGTGACTCAAGTCCAGCCATCACTCTGCACTATTATAAGGTTTAAGAGGCAGAAATGAGCAGAGGCCACACATTTGCTGATTCTGGTTTTGCTTTTAAAAATCTGGTTGTTTTGATATTTGGCAAAACTAATACAGTTATGTAAAGTTTAAAAATAAAATAAAATTAAAAAAAAAAATCTGGTTGTGGAGGCATTTTCATTTTCTGTGGTGGCGTTAGCAGAAGTTGGTGGGTGGCAGGAGGCAGATCACAGAGAACGCATCCTGCAGGTGAGGATTAAAGCGTATATGGTTCGGTGGGAAGCCAGCTTCCTGTCTGTGAGGACCTCTAGGCACCGTGGTGGCTTCCTGACTTTGGCTGTCATATTGTTTAGAAAGTGGCAGGTTCCTAATCTTGACATAACCAGGAGCTCCAGCGGTGACCCAGTTCTACTATGTGGCTTGAGTCATTTCTGAAATCTCTACCTAAGTCTGCTTCCCCAGCTCTCTCAATGACTCAGTGAGCTTTTTTTTTAAGTTGTTTATTTAATTATTTTGTCTGCACTGGATCTTTCTTGCTTTTTCTAGTTGCAGCAAGTAGGGCTCCTCTTTAGTTGTGGTGTGTGGGCTTCTCATTGTGGTGGCTTCTCTTGTTGTGGATCATGAGCTCTAGAACACTGGCTTAGTAGTTGTGTTGCATGGACTTAGTTGCATGTGGGATCTTCCTGGACCAGGGATCGAACCTGTGTTCCCTGCATTGGCAGGTGGATTCTTAAGCACTGGACCACCAGGGAGGTCCCCTCCTGGACTGCCAGCCAAGTTCCCTCCATGAGCTTTTTAACTCCCTAGGATAAATCCTTCTATGCTTCAGCTTGCTAGACTGGCTTATATTCTCTCCATGTAAACCCTGTCCATGACTGTGATTGGTACAGGGGAGTTACAGACAACAGGCTGTAAAGAGGTTGGAAATCTGGATTTGTTTTTTTTCTGACTTATTAGGTTTGAGAGGAGCAACAATGACATCAGCATTAGAATATGGAATACTGGCCGCACACTACATAGAGAGGTGAAGTTGTTACTTAAAATGTGGGTCACTTGGAATGAAGTGCACAGTGCAGGCAAGGCTTGGTGGATTGGGTGGCTGCTGACCACTATGGTGAGAATAAGGGATACAAGGCCTGTGGAGCTGGGTGGCTATTTTTACCTATATTAGAGAGCTTAAAGAATAGAAAAAATGATCTGCTCAGAATTTAAAGTTACTGCCATAAGGCATGATCGGGGGTCCAAGAAGTGCTTATTAATTCTAGAAGAATCATTTATTGCATGTAGCTTCAAGGCTGATACAGTCTAACATCAAATGCCACCTTATCTTGTGAGTTGATGATTAAAAGATAATCTAACCTCACCAAGTCACTAGGTATCCTATGTCAAAGTTTGAATATTGTTTGGGAGAGAGTGAGACCATATGAACTGGGACCATTTGGGGGGGGGGGTTCAACTGAACTGAGTGCCAAGATCCCAAAAACTGAACCTCTGGTGCCAGTAGAAGCATCTTCTCCTCTGTTTGATGAGTGGTCCAGTCTTGCTCAGAGACTCGGTAATGACCTTGTTGAGGTAGTTTTCTTGCAAGGGGATGCCAGCTTTCCTCCTGCTCCAATTCCCACCACTCTTTGTTCTAGATCCATAACTAGAGTCAAACGACATCATGAAGGACAAGTTCAATGTCTACCTTGGGAGGCAAAGCTTTGCATACTCAAGGAATGGCAAGATTTTGCTCACTTATATTAAGAAAAGCTTAGGGACTATGTGTGGGAATAGATTATGAGAACCTAGGCTAGAAAAGAAGAAATATAATTTGAAATCTGGCTTACTTTACTGGTGTGGGTGCATTTTCTAGAGACTTTGGATTCATTGTTCTAGTCGGTGCAGCTAGGAATGATTGTAACTCTTGGCCTGACTGATTGACCAGAAAGGAGACTCAATGGTGACCTAGTCGAAGGAAACTTAGGTGTCAGAAACCCATGGTATAATGTAGAGGGAGAAATCCAAACACTTAGGAGAAAGGACTATTGGAGTAGGTATCTCAGGTATAATCCAATAACCCACTAAGAGGGCCTGAGGACTCTCTTTTCACAAGAGCATAGAGAAACAAAATAGTGAGAAATAGATCCTTGAAAAGTGTCACAGTGGAGACCTCTGTAAGTCAGGAAGATGAGAGATGTAACTTTTGAAATGGACATTTTGATTGCAGTGGGTCTGTTGAGACCCCGGAGAGGCAGAGAACAAGTAGTCATACTTACATGCCAGCAGCAAGCTTCTGGCAGCAGAGCCAGAGTGGCAATCTGATCTCTGCTGGTAGTTGACTGATCATGAGGCTTCTAGGAATAAAGAGATGGCTATTCTATCAGAATCCACTTAATATATAGAATCAAAAATACTATACATCTGGAAAGTCAAAGGCCTTCACAATTTCCAGAGCACTTTATAAACCTAAAGCTATTGAATGAAGGAGAAACCAGAACCCTGAGATCTTATCAAGAAAATGTACTATAAATCTTTTTCCTAGCCTTTCTCAAAGAAACCTATAGCTATTTAATAACTTAACTCTGCACTGGGACGAGAACCACCAAGACTGGTGAGGGCTGATTGGATTCTAGTTTTCATTAACATTAATCCTGTAAGACTCCGAATACTACAGTGGTGTCTAGAGGTGATAAATGAACTTTGGGTTTGAGCTTGTCTCTCAGTGGCCCTACTGAGTTTGTGAAGCCCTCTTGTAATTATTTCCCTTACTCTTAAATGTGTAATTGGAATATGCATGTGGCCTGCTTAGTTGCTTCAGTCCGTGTCCAACTCTTTTCGATACTACGTACTATAGCCCACTAGGTTCCTCTGTTCTTGGGATTCTCCAGGCAAGAATACTGCAGTGGGGTGCCATGCCCTCCTCCAGAGGGTCTGGGGATCGAACCTGCGTCTCTTACATCCCCTGCATTGGCAGGCAGGTTCTTTACCACTAGCGCCACCTGGGAAGACCCTTTGGAAGGAATACCACATAATTAATGTTCTATCCTTCTCAATCAAAACATCAGGAGTCACGTGATATTGATTTGTTGTGTTCAGTTGGAATTTGAGATTGCTACTCACCATTTTGGGCACCTTGTCAAATAAACCAAGAGGCAAAGACGGGTCAGTTCTGTGTCAGGGAATTGTTTCAGCTGGGTAATCCAGGGGAAATAGGATTGCTGTTTTACTATGGGAGCAGGGAGAGGTGTTTCTGGAATCTTCTGGTAAGTTCTTCTCGGACACTTCATAGTAGGGCAATGCCCACTGGTAAAAGTTACATTAAATTATATATTTAATATACATTTTAATTTAATTTATATATTTAACAATAAATTTTAGCAGAAGACTACAGAAATCTAGCAGCCAGGATCCCTGAGGGTTTATTCCCAAGGAATGAAGATCTGGGTCACTCTACCAGCTAAATTATTTGGCCCAGCTGTGATGCTGGCAAGTAACCTATAATAGGCTGTGGAGGAAAACAGCTGTAAATGCCCACTGTAGACTTATAGCTGTCTCTGGAACTGCTATGGCCACCAGTGATTTCATCCTTGTTGTGTTATGTGTATTTTTTTTTTTAACACATTAACCATTTCTCCTCCTTCCTTTTCAGTTTTCTCAAAACTTTATAAATGGTCTATTGATGGTGGTTAATTTTACAAGTTAATTTATACAGTATGGAATATCATGATGGAATTGTTTGTAGAGAAGGAATAAATATTACCCAAAGATAGATGCAGAGACTTATGGAAATTTGAGTCTCTACTTTTGAGAGGAGGTGAATACATTTGTATTTCTTTGTTTTTGTTTTGTTTTTTGGTACAGGGAAAATTATTGTTTGGAAGTTTAAATATGGAGAGAAGGTAAGTATGGATGTTGAATTTTGTTGTTCTGTTGCTCAGTCATGTCTGACTCTTTGCTGACCCCAAGGACTTCAGCATGCCAGGCTTCCCTGTCTTTCACGATCTCCTGGAGTTTGCTCAAACTCATGTCCATTGAGTCAGTAATGTTATCTAACCATCTTATCCTCTGCTGCCCCTTCTCCTCCTGCCCTCAATTTTTCCCAGCATCAGGGTTTTTTTCCTAATGAGTTAGCTCTTTGAATCAGGTGGCCAAAGTACTGGAGCTTTATCTTCAGCATCAGTCCTTCCAATGAATATTCAAGGTTGATTTTCTTTAGGATTGACTGGTTTGATCTCCTTGCTGTCCAAGGATGTTGAATAGCTAGAGGAAAAGTCTATGGGATTTATGGTGGATTGGTGCTCAATATCCATTCAAGCTTTCTTCTGTGAACTTTCCCAATCTGCAGAAGTTAAAAAAAAATTTTTTTTAAACCCAGACTCTCTTGCAGCTAAGGTTTTGGATGTTGTTAGGCTGGGCCAATCAAACACCCTTGTGCAAGATTTAGAAGGCAGAAGTGAAATGGAGGCTGTATTTCTGCTGCGCTTGTTTTTTTTCTGAAAAGCCCCGTCATGGAGGGATACCTCCACCCCAACCCTCCCCCTGCCCTGAAGCAGCATTAACTCAGCTGGCTTGAGTGCTAAGAGGCAGAGCATGAAGCCTCCTTGCTGGTGTATATCAGAGCAGGGATGGGGCAGCTTCCTCACTCTAGCAGCTTCCTGCCACGGTCCTGGAGCCAGATGTTTCCTGACCACAGAAGAGGCAGAAACTCCTCTGGTGACCCATTTCAGCACTGAGGCTTTTTGTTCTTGAAACTTGTCTTGGAGCCTATTTATTCAGCTTTCCCAGTGATTCAGTAAGTCTTTATAGTAAGCTTACAGTCAGTGAAAGTCGCTCAGTTGTGTCTGACTCAGTGACCCCATTGACTATAGAGTCCATGGAGTTCTCCAGACCAGAATATTGGAGTGGGTAGCCTTTTCCTTCTCCAGGGGATCTTCCCAACCCAGGTCTCCTGCATTACAGGCAGATTCTTTACCAGCTGAGCCACCAGGGAAGCCCAAGAATACTGGAGTGGGAGGCCTATTCCTTCTCCAGTGGATCTTCCCAATCCAGGAATTTAACTGGGGTCTCCTGCATTGCAGGCAGATTCTTTACCAACTCAGTTATCAGGGAAGCCCCTCATAAATGTTTTTCCTGCTTAAACTAGCTATAATAGATTCTGTCCCTTGCATGGAAATCCTGATCAATATAAGAGCTTAGGAGCCCACTGTCCTGTGCAATACTTTACATGAGAAGTGAGCAAGGTTCAGGTATAGCTTCTTCACTACTTATTGTGTTCTGCATTCTGGAGAGAAATTTGTCAAAAATTACACATCAGCCTATAACTTTATCTTTTGTTGCTCTTTAATCAACCTTTGATTCTGATAGGAAACAGTTAAGGTCTGAGAAGTGTAAGACCAAAAGTTATTGAGACACCCAGGGGTTAACAGGGACATATGTCACACCCTCTACAACAGCATTTCTTAAACTTGCCAGCACATTAGAATTGTCTGGGGAGTTTGAAAAATTTATGATTCATAAACTGTCCCCAGACTCATTAAATCAGAAATCTCTGTGTGTGGGACCCAGCATTCAGTACTTAAAAAAAAAAATATTTACTTATTTGGCTGCACTGGGTCTTAGTTGCAACATGTGGGATCTATTTCCCTGACCAAGAACTGAACCTGAACCCCCAGCACTGGGAGTGCAGAATCTTAGCCGCTGGACCACCATGCTGGGAAGTCCCAGCATTCAGTATTTTAAAACTGCTCAAGCGGAGAAGGCAACAGCAGCCCACTCCGGTACTCTTGCCTGGAAAATCCCATGGACGGAGGAGCCTGGTGGGCTGCAGTCCATGGGGTCGCTAAGAGTCGGACACGACTGAGCGACTTCACTTTCACTTTTCACTTCCCTGCATTGGAGAAGGAAATGGCAACCCACTCCAGTGTTCTTGCCTGGAGAATCCCAAGGACGGCGGAGCCTGGTGGGCTGCCGTCTCTGGGGTCGCACAGAGTTGGACATGACTGAAGCGACTTAGCAGCAGTAGCAGCAGCAGCAAGTGATTCCATTGCGTATCCAAGTTTGGAGAAGCACTGCAAGAGAGAGAGGTCAGTTCTCAGGTTATGTATGAGTTGCAGTTGAGAAGAAATAAGACACTACATAGTGGCAAATTTACCATGTCACAGTCACAAAATTGAAAGAGGTCTCATTGGGCTACAATCCAGGCTGGTTCTTTTCTGAGAACTCTAGGGGAGAATCTGTTTCCTGCCTTTTCCAGCATTCTAGAAGTTGCCTGACTCCCTTGGTTCTTGTTTCCCTTCCATCCTCAAAGCCGACAAAGAATGGCTGTCTTTTCATGACGCTGTCTCCCTGGTTTTGCCCCTTCTGCCTCCCTCTTCCGATTTTAAGGCCCCTATGATGACACTGAGATAATCCAGGTTAATCTTTTCCTATCAAGGTTAGTTGATTAGCAACTTAATTCCACCTTCAACCTTATTTCCTTCTTGCCATGTAATTTAACATATGCACAGGTTTTGGAGGTTAAGATATGGACATCTTTGTGGGGAGGGGCATTATCCTGCTTTTCATAAGAAAATAAGAGACAAGGTTGCTGGGGAAAAGGCATCCTAGGGATTCCTTCCCCACACTTTTAGAATCAGAAGAGGCAATTGGAGGGGCCAAGGAACTAAAAAGTTACTGCACAATTAATTTAGAAATAAGTGGGGGTCTGGTACACTCTACATTCATACTTCTTTAAGAAGCATGGTTAGCTAGAATGGACTGCTAAGAAATTAAGTAGGGTCTTCCCTTGTGGCCCAGGGAATGACTCCAAGTTTCCAATGCAGGGGGCCCCAGTTTGATCCCTGGTAGAGGAACTAAGAATCTCCAGGCTGCACCTAAGCCCATGTGCAGCAACTACTGAGCCCTTGCACCTCAACTAGAGAAGCCTGTGGTTCCCAATGAAGAGTCTGCATACTGCAATGAAGACCCAGAGCAGCCAAAATAAATAATAGATTTTAAAAAGAGAAATTAGAAGACTTACCTGGTAGTCCAGTGGTTAAGAGTCCACCTGCCAATGCAGGGGACACGGACAGGTTTGATTCCTAGTCTGGGAAGATTCCACATGCTGCGGGCAACTGAGCCCATGCACCACAACTACTGAAGCCCAAGCTCTAGAGCCTGTACTCTGCAACAAGAGAAGCCACCACAACGAGAAGTCTGCCCATCGCAACGAAGAGTAGCCCCCGCTCACCGTAGCTAGAGATAGCCTGTGCTCAGCAACAAAGACTCACTGCAGCCAAGAAATTGATTAATTAATTGAAAAATAAATTAGATAATATTTGAGATTGTTTAGTCTTGCCACTTTCCTCTTGTTGGTAAACTTATGTTTATTATGTTTCAATGATTTGAAACTTCTTTGCAGTCCCCTGAATGCCTGGCTATAGATAATGGGAAAATTTGTTGTTGTTATGCAGTTACTAAGTCATGTCTGACTCTTTTTGCAATCGCATTGGCTATAGCCCACCAGGCTTCTCTGTCCATGGGGTTTTCCAGGCAAGAATACTGGAGTGGTTGTCATTTCCTCCTCCAGGGAATCTTCCCAGATCAGGGATTAAGCCAGAGTCTCCTGCATTAGCAGGCAGAGTCCTTACCACTAAGCCACCAGAGAAGCCCCTAATGGGAGAATACAAACAGGCAAAGCTTATGGTTTGCTGACCTCTGCTTAGGAACCAAGGGGCTTATCATAAACAGGTGGTCCTGCTAGCTAATTATTTTCCCCTCTTCAAGAGCTATTCTATAGTAACCATTCGAAAATGAAAATTATGCTTTTGGCAGATGTCCTTCAAGATTTATTGCTTCATATCTGGCAACCGCTGCTGCAGGCGAATTCATCTAGTTCCTCCAGGGGCACATTTTGCAGCTAATTCATCCAGGCAGGTTCACTGGGAAGCTGACAGCATTTCTGAGATGCTTTTTTTTTTTTTTTTTAATTTTTGACCTTGCTGAATGATTGCACACACCTGCTTTAAGCATAGTCCATGCCAAGAGCATCAGAGCCTTGATCTGTGATATAGAATGCCACAACTTTCACCTTCATGCTAGCATAGACCCTGGATCTCAGGGAAATTCCTGGCTGTGTCCTTCGTACCCTGCAGATGCTGATTTAACCACTTGCTCATCTGACCTCAAAAACTTCTGTATCTACCTTAAAAATTATTTTTTTTTTTGGACCACACAGCATGAGGGATCTTAGTTCTCTGACGAGGGATTGAACTCATACCCCCTGCAGCAGAAGGGCAGATTTTCAACCACTGGACCGCCAGGGAAGTCCCATCTGGATCTACTTTTAACCAGCATCTTGGATTATTTACCAGTTCCTTCCTTGACTGAGAACTTGTAATCTGTGCTTCTCTGGGGTCACACTAAATGGGAATAGGGGCGGAGTGTGGTTGCAAAAATGGGAATGAGCTGGATATCTCTGGCTCACTGGCTGTCCCCAGTCCAGACTGGCAGGCTGGTCAGCCTCGGCCTGGCCTGCAGTTTCCCCTTGTGATTCCAGCGGCCCCTGCCCTTCCCTCCTCTCTAGGTTTGACCCGGGCTCCTAGGTTGCTGCTCTGGTTGCTGAAAACTTCTCTCTCAAGCTAAATTCGAGGCACAATTATAGGCTCTATATAAGCCATCATGGGCTTTCCTCAGTCTCAACTTTCTATTTTTATTTATATTGTCCCTGCTGCTGATTGTTTATTCTAACCTATATTACATCACAATATTATTGTATGTGTTTTTGTTGAAAAGCTTTTCAATGCCTCCACGAACCAATACAGAACACAAATAAGTATGCAGAATAGTAACCCTGATGTTTCTGCCCCCATCAGGAGATTGCTGATGGTGTCAGCTGTGTATTTTCTGTCTCTACATTGAGAGGAGAGAGGGATGGTGCCTGGTTGTCACTTGTTCCACTGTGTGGATCATGGGAGGTCTTGAACTTTATCCAACCAGGCACTTTTTCCAGATATTCCGGATAGACAAATGGTCTACAAAACTATAACCCACCAGGATTTTGTCTCAAGACTAAGTAGGAAAAATTATCACCTGGGTCTTTCATTTTTGTAAAACATGCAAACCATCCCCAACCAAAAAAAAAAACAAACAAAACAAACCCAAAACACAAAAAACCAAGGATCACCTAAATATAGCTAACTGAATCTTCTATCTTGGAAAAACACTTTTGATAAATAAAAAGCATACAGTATAACTCAGTTGGCAGCATCTAATAATCAAATTTAGAAAAAGATCATTTTGGATGGTGCGTCTAGGGTAGAAGTTGTCCTCAGGAAGATTTGGAAAACTTGTCTGATTCTTGGTCTCTCCTGGTCTCCTTCCTTTCTCTCCCTCTCCACCTCGTACTGCACATTCCTTTTTGACGTCTCCTCCCTTAGCCTGACACCGGATGGAGTTTCCAGGCGAGCCCCACTGTGGCGCTAATAATAGCGATAGCTGCTATTTGTCAAGCCTTTACCACTTGCCAGGCTCTGTGTGAAGCGCCCTGGATACATTACCTCACTCATTCCTCCTGCAGCCCTCCCGGAGGATGGGCATATTTGTGTAATGAGCCCGGACAGACATGGTGCCTAAAGCCCCATTAGATCCTTTGTCAGCACTCCAAAGAACAAAGTTATTGGTATTCTTGACTTTGTCATGCTTGGTTTTAAATACGTTGGTGAATATGTTGCTGGTTACAGAAAGGAATGAGCAGCAGGCTATAGGGAATTGGAGTTAGGCTTTGTATGTTTTTTTTAATCCTTTTCCTGAGCAGTAATTACTGGTGGTAAATGAAAATACTGGGGGCCATTGTTTCATATTGAAATTTAACTTCTTCCTTCCCTGCAGTAAAAAAAAAAAAAAAAAAAAAACAAAAAACGGTAAGAATGATTAAGAGCCTAAGATGTAGGAAAGTGTTAAGGGTTGAACTCAGCCTCTCATTTCAGGCTCAGGATTAACCATTACGTTTGAATGTTTTGTCCTGTGAGAACAAAAAGTACCAGGTCTCCGTGCTGTATATTTTGCAGGCAAGATATTCCAGGCTGTCTCTGGAGGGTCTGAAGTTTTGAGTAGGAGCAAATGAGTCTGCAGAGGATGGCAGGTCAGTGGAGGCTGAGATTTCTGTTTTTGTTTCCTCCTAGACCGTACACCGCCTTCTTACCTTCCTTACTGTCCTGGTGATCCCATCAGAGGACAGTTTTCCAGAGTTCCTCCGCTTCACAGGTAAAGCCCTACAGATTGCTCTTAAAGTCAGGACTTCAGGGACTGGCAAATGTTCCCCAATCAGTCAGCGAGGTTCTCACACGGGGGCACAGAGCCAACATGTTGGGGCACAAGGGCACTGAGGGAGCACAATCTTGCATCAGACGCTGAAACTCTTTCATCACATGTTCTGACAATGAGACTAGAAAACCACAGCTGAACACTGATGCAACAGGATAGAAGGAGCTGGTAGCCCTGGGAGTTAACCTACCCTTGCAAAAGGGAAGACAGAAAGAAAAATAAAAGACCAGCTACATTTTACGTGAGACCATCCCATGTCTTTTTGGCAGACCTAAGGGAATATAATTATGTCACTTAGAGGGAAAGGGATGAGGTATGCTAAAGACTCATCAGAATTTTATCATTTCTTAGTTTTATTAACATGAATAATGTGTATGCAGCAGTTTTATTCTTGAACTTGTCTTTAACTTGTGAATGAAATCTTTCATTATAAAAACTAAATTACTATAGTGGGCTAGATAATAGCTCCCAAAGATATTGGGTTCTTGTCCTTGAAACCTGTAAATGGTTCCTTATTTCAAAAAATTCTTTGCAGGTGTGATTGAGAGAAAACACTTGAATTGGAAGGGTTAACCAGAATTATCCAATAGGCCCTACATAATCACAGTATACTTTTAAATTTTTTTATTTTTATTTTATTTTTTTAAGATTTCTTTGATGTGGACCACTTTTAAAGTCTTTATTGAATTTGTTACCATAGTACTTCAGTTTTATGTTTTATTCTTTTGGCCATGAGGCATGTAGAATCTTTGCTCCCCTACCAGGGATTTAACCTGGACCCTCTGCATTGGAAGGCAAAGTCTTAACCACTGGACTACCAGGGAAGTCCCCACAGTATAATCCTTTTAAGAGGGAAATAAAAGGAGATGACATACAAGGAAGAAGAGGAGAAGGCAATATGAACATGGAGGTAGAGATCAGAGGGATATAGTCACAAGCCAAGGAATGCTGGCAGCTCCCTGAAGCTGGAAGAGTCAAGGGACAGAATCTCCCCACAGCCTCTGCTGAACACTTGGTATTGGGCGAGTCATGCTGATTTTGGATATCTCAGCTCCAGAACTGTGAGGAAATAAATCTCATTGTTTTGAGCCCTTGTTTGTGGTAATTTATTACACCTGTCATAAAAAACTGATCTAAGTACTTGAACCTAGGGAATTAAATTCTTAAGTCATGAACATAGGTCTCTCTACTGAAAAATAGGTCAGTACATTATGTGCTTGTAGAAAAGGAGACATGGGAAATGGGCAGCAAGTTTTGCCTCTTGGAAGGGGAACCAAGAAACTAAGAGTCTAAGGTAAGAGGCGGACTTACTGTTCATTTTATATATTCTGATTGTTTGAATTTTTTCAAATGTGCATAATCCTTTAAAAAACACTTTTAACTTTGGGATAGCTTTAAATTTACAGAAAAATTGCAAAAATCATACAGAGAGTTTCCATATACCTAAACCCAGTTTCCCCTATGATTAGCATCTTATGGGTATGTTTCATTATACACACTTTGTCACAGTGAACTCATTTTAATACATTACTATTAAGTAAAATCAATATCTTGTTCCAATTTCCCTAGTTTTTTACCTATTGTTCTTTTTCTTTGCCAAGATCCCACCTACAACACCACATTTCATTTATTGTCATGTCCCTTTGGGTTCCTCTTGGCTGAAACAGTTTTTCAGACTTCTCAGATGACCTTTAGAGGAGTCAGTACTAGCTACTAGTCAATAGGATGTCTCAGTTGGGTTTTGTCTGATGTTTTTGTCATGATTAGCTGGATCGTGGAAAAAGCAAGAGAGTTCCAGAAAAACATCTATTTCTGCTTTATTGACTGTGCCAAAGCCTTTGACTGTGTGGATCACAATAAACTGTAAAATTCTGAAAGAGATGGGAATACCAGACCACCTGATCTGCCTCTTGAGAAACCTATATGCAGGTCAGGAAGCAACAGTTAGAACTGGACATGGAACAACAGACTGGTTCCAAATAGGAAAAGGAGTACATCAAGGTTGTATATTGTCATCCTGCTTATTTAACTTATATGCAGAGTACATCATGAGAAACGCTGGGCTGGAAGAAGCACAAACTGGAATCAAGAATGCTGGGAAAAATATCAATAACCTCAGATATGCAGATGACACCACCCTTATGGCAGAAAGTGAAGAGGAACTAAAAAGCCTCTTGATGAAAGTGAAAGAGGAGAGTGAAAAAGCTCAACATTCAGAAAACGAAGATCATGGCATCTGGTCCCATCACTTCATGGGAAATAGATGGGGAAACAGTGGAAACAGTGTCAGACTTTATTTTTGGGGGCTCCAAAATCACTGAAGATGGTGACTGAAGCCATGAAATTAAAAGACACTTACTCCTTGGAAGGAAAGTTATGACCAACCTAGATAGCATATTCAAAAGCAGAGACATTACTTTGCCAACAAAGATCCATCTAGTCAAGGCTATGGTTTTTCCAGTGATCATGTATGAATGTGAGAGTTGGACTGTGAAGAAAGCTGAGCGCCAAAGAATTGATGCTTTTGAACTGTGGTGTTGGAGAAGACTCTTGAGAGTCCCTTGGATTGCAAGGAGATCCAACCAGTCCATTCTAAAGGAAATCAGTCCTGGGTGTTCATTGGAAGGACTGATGCTAAAGCTGAAACTCCAATACTTTGGCCACCTCATGTGAAGTGTTGACTCATTGGAAAAGACTCTGATGCTGGGAGGGATTGGAGGCAGGAGGAGAAGGGGATGACAGAGGATGAGATGGCTGGATGGCATCACTGACTCAATGGACATGGGTTTGGGTGAACTCTGGGAGTTGGTGATGGATGGGGAGGCCTGGCGTGCTGTGATTCATGGGGTTGCAAGGAGTTGGATACGACTGAGCGACTGAACTGAACTGACCTGAGACTGGGGCATGTATTTCTTTTCCAATTAAAAACTCCCAGGTGGCAAAGTGGTAAAGAATCTGCCTGCCAATGCAGAAGACACAAGAGATGTGGGTTCGATCCCTGGGTTGGGAAGATCTCCTGGAGTAGGAAATGACAACCTGCTCCAGTATTCTTGCCTGGAAAATTCCATGGACAGAAGGAGTCTGATGGACTACAGTTCACAGGGCTGCAAAGAGTTGGGCATGACTGAGCGACTGAATACACAATAAAAAAAGAAATATATTATTAGCACACTAAAAATATTTATGTAGATTATTGAGAGGATTAAAACACTGTGTGCATGTATGTGTGTTAGGTAGGACTGATAATTCTATACATATTGAATATATATATATATATATACATACAGTATACTGATATACTGTATATCTCAAAGGGCTTCCCTGATGGCACAGTGGTAAAGAATCTGCCTGCCAATGCAGGAGATGAGGGTTTGATCCCTGGGTCAGACCAGAAGATGCATGCTAGATTTTATATATGTATATATATATATATATGAAGTAGGATAAAGTAGTAAAGGAGATTTAGGTTACAATTTCAACCCTATCACTTGGTAGTTCTGTGATCTGGGGTGAATAACCTCTCTATGCCTCATTTTTGAAATCTGTAAAATGGTGATAATAATATGTGCTTAATAGACTGGTGATGAGTATTTAAAAATATATGTAAAACTCAAATGCAGATATAAAAAATTTTCTATTGTTCTTAAGTATAATATTGGAAGATAAACTACATGCAAGGAATTGTGACTAGTTTGCTTGTTTTAAGGGTCTGTTCAAATAAAGCGACCAAGTGATTGCTTTAACTATATTCATAAACATCTCTGCTTTGTGATGAATTATCTGTGAAATACTTATTGAGAGTCTACTAAAGGTGAAATTTTGTGCAACACAGAATTATACAAGACACAGTGCTTGCTTACAATCTAATGAGGCAAGACCAAAATGACCCATGAGTGTAGAAGGAGAAGGGGTATTTCTGGAAACTGGAGCAGGTTTGTCTTGAAATATAGGTGGCTAGAATTTTTATACTTTATCTTCTCTTGATTATCAGTATATTGGAATTACACTGCAGAAAATTTGGAAGAATATAGTCAAGTAGAAGAAAAATATCCAAACATAATCTATTTTGGCATAGTTCCCTCTAGTTTTTTTAACTATGAATTTTAAAAGCTACTGAGATCATATAGCAATATAGTATTCAGTTTTTTTTTCCCACCTACTAAGTAATAATCATTCTTTCATGAAATTCAAACTGCTTCTTAAAGCATCATTTTAAGTAGCTGCATACTATTTCCTTGCACTAATAGGAAATAGGTCTGGCCGTTGTGAAAGAGACCGAACAGTGACTTAACCAAGATAGAAATGTGTTTCTCTGTTGTGGCAGCTTGAGCTGTTATGAAGCTCTGTGAAGCTGCCAGAGGCTCAGGCTCTTTAATTGCATTGCTTTGCCATCTCCAGGTGTGGTTTTTTTCTGCATGGTCCAAGATGTCTCACCATCATGCTTATGTGAAAATCAAAAAGTTGTGGGGGAGGGGAAAGGGGGGAAGGCATACCCCTAATGTCCATCACTTCTGCTTATATTACATTGGCCATATCTAGTCATATGGCCATAATCAGTTGCAAGGAAGGATGGGAATCATAGTATTTATTCTGGGTGGTTATATGCCAAACTAAAATCCAGGGTTTCTACTACTTTAGAAGGATAAGACAGATACTGAGGCTCAGCTAGCAATTTCTGCCACATTTGCCTGGCCATGTAGTCTTCTGCTAATGTAAACCATGTATTTTTGCTAGAGATTTTTAGTGTCTCCATTTTCTTTTGCTTTAATGATAAATCTTTATATTTTTGTGCTTGTGTGTGTGGTTAGCCGCTCAGTCATGTCCGACTCTTTGCAACCCCATAGGCTGCAGCCCATCAGGGGATTCTCTGCCCATGGGAATTCTCCAGACAAGAATACTGGAGTGGGTAGCCTATCCCCTCTCCAGGAGATCTTTCCAACTCAGGATTCAAACCGGGGTCACCTGCTGTGCAGGCAGATTCTTTACTATCTGAGCTACCAGGGAACCTCATTGTTTTTTGCTTGCCAAGTTTCAAATGTTTGACATATCAATTCATTTAGAGCCTCGCAATAATCTTATAGATAAATACTATCATCCCTATTTTAAACTGAAGAGAGTAAAGTTAAGGTATTTGTTCAAGGGAACCTAACTAGTTAGTAGAGTGGCCAGATTTGAGCCTAGAGTCCAAATTCTGTAACTATCACTGTGCTTCTCATTTTTGCCAAGAACTGATTATTTCCTTAGGAAGATTTCTCGAAGAGGAATTAGTGGGTTAAAGGGTATGGGCATTTTTTTTGAGTGGGGGAGGAATGTTGAGCAAAAAAAAAAAAAAAAGAAAAAGTGGGGATTCTAATTCTCTGATAAGGAATTGAACCTGGGCTCTCAGCAGTGAGAGTGTATAGAGTTCTAACCACTGAATGGCCACAGAATTCCCAAAGTGCATGGACATTTTAAAGGCTAGCGATATATTTTCCTCAATTACTTTATAGAAAATTTATACTAAGTGGCCATTCCCACCAATGAGAAAAAAAGATATGATGTCTTCCAAAACTGCTCCAAAATAAATCTTCCTACCTGGTCACGTAAGTCATCCTCTTAGCATCTTCCTGGAACTGGAACTGACCCCATTCTGGAATGGGGAACTGACCGCATTCTCACACTAGGCTTGATTTTCTCTGCACTTCTGCTTCAAATGTGGTAGTGGTGCTTGTAAATGGGCAGTGGTTATCTTACACACACTTATACACCCCACGGTGTCCAGCCAAATGTGAAGGAGCTCACTGTATGGGAGACACATATTCCTGCGGAAGTAACCCCAGTGCCTGGCCTTTGTAGGTGTTCAAAAATACCTTCTTACATGAAGTTATAGGTTCTTCCTGTGTTGGAACGGATCTTTCCTTGTCTCAGCTATTATACGTCCATAAGCTACCACCCCACCACAAGTCTTTCTTACACAGCCAAATTTCACTAAACCACAACAGTACAGATATCAATCTTCCTTCCCCGCCACACCTCAACTTCCTGACATCTAGCTTCATGTCAGTTTTGTTGTTGTTTAGTTGCTCAGTTGTGTACAACTCTTTGCAACCTCATGGACTGTAACTTTCCACTTCATATGTCCATGGGATTTCCCAGGCAAGAATACTGAACTGGGTTGTCATTTCCTTCTCAAGGGATCTTCCCAACCCAGGGATCTAACTCACGTCTCTTACACTGCAGGTGGATTCTTAACCACTGAGCCACCAGTTTCATCCTTCCAAATGCCTTTTTGAATTTTGCTTTTCTTTCAAGTGGAGAGCCAGTTATTCATAAACTATTCAATACCATTTATTTATAATACTGGAGTAGGTAGCCATCTCCTTTTCCGGGGGATCTTCCCAACCCAGGGATCAAACCCAGGTCTCCTGCATTGCAGGCAGATTCTTTACCATCTGAACCACTAGGGAAGCCCTGAAAATGTCTTTTTGAAAGAGAGTTCTTGGAATCCTGATGTCAATAGCAAGAGAAGACAGCACAGTATGTTAAATCCACCACCATATTCCCCTAGGGCTTCCCAGGTGGTGCTAGAGTAGATTTCCCATAAATATTTATTGGATGAATGAATATATCTAATGATCCCTTCTTAATTATAAAATCATGAAATCTTTCATCTAGAAGGATTCCAACAACCCAAAACATGGTACAGGCATAAAATATAAATTGCTTCAGGGAAACAGGCAGACAGTTACCCGTGCTGTCAATGGGGTGGAGAGAGAGATAAGGAGGTGAAGGCAACTTCAATGGTGTCTTGTGTGTTTCCCTGTCATTCATTACAAGGGAATAAATTCATGTTTCATTTTTTAAAAACATAAAATGTAAGCAAAATAATTTAATATATATCTTAAAATAATTTAAAACAGGTAATTATGACTGTAGAGGCTTAAAGGTTTTTCTAGTGTATTTCTAGGATAAAATCTTGATTATTTAAAACTGACGAGAAGAAGGACCAGAGTCTTCCACCATACAGCACTTGGTGTCATGATACCATGATTACACATCCAACATTAGGCTTACCCTGAATGGCCATTTTATTGTCAGTTCAGTTCAGTTCAGTCACTCAGTTGTGTCTGACTTTTTGCGATCCCATGGACTGCAGCACACCAGGCCTCCCTGTCCATCACCAATTCCCAGAGTTTACCCAAACTCATGTCCATTGAGTCCGTGATGCCATCCAATCATCTCATCCTCTGTCATCCCCTTCTCCCACCTTCAATCTTTCCCAGCATCAGGGTCTTTTCAAAGGAATCACCTCTTCGCATCAGATGGCAAAAGTATTGGAGTTTCAGCTTCAACATCAGTCCTTCCAATGAACACTCAGGACTGATCTCCTTTAGGATGGACTGGTTGGATCTTCTTGCAGTCCAAGGGACTCTCAAGAGTCTTCTCTAACACCGCAGTTCAAAAGCATCAATTCTTCGTCCTCAGCTTTCTTTATAGTCCAACTCCCACATCCATACATGACTACTGGAGACACCATAGCTTTGACTAGATGGACCTTTTTTGGCAAAGTAATGTCTCTGCTTTTTAATATGCTATCTAGGTTGGTCATAACTTTCAATCCAAGGAGTAAGCATCTTTTAATTTCATGGTTGCAGTCACCATCTGCAGTGATTTTGGAGCCCAAGAAAATAAAGTCTGCCACTATTTCCACTGTTTCCCCATCTATTTCCCGTGAAGTGATGGGACTGTATGCCATGATCTTAGTTTTCTGAATGTTGAGCTTTAAGCCAACTTTTTCTCTCTCTCTTTCACTTTCATCAAGAGGCTCTTTAGTTCTTCTTCACTTTCTGCCGTAACCAAATACATGTTTATTTCAGATTTCTAACACAAACACAAGCTGTTCCCATTTTTCCTTTCTCCCACCCCTCCTTTTCTTCTGCAACAAGTGCAAGACTGTGCTAGGAACCATGTGAGATATAAAGAACATATACTTGGCTCCTTCTTTCAAAAACATTGCGTATTGGCTTGGGAGATAAAATAAATGAAAAGGAAACAGATGATCTGTTATAGAAGAGATAACACCACAGGCCCGAAATGTATGTGATTAAGTTCAAAAGTGTAAACCCATAGGAAATGGTATGAGGTATCACTGTTGGTGCAGATTAAAACAGAGCTGACCGTACAGGTGTAAACAAACCATAACCCTGCTTAACTTGTTTCATTCCTTAATTGAGTGATAACTTCTGTACTAGTTACCACTATTCTCAAATTCTCACTGTATTATTAACTAACAAGTGTTTATCCTTAACATAAGCAGTGAAAATGGAGTCCTACAAAGTGATTTTTGCCAATAGGTCCCATTTCTGCTAAAAAAAGTGGTATGCTCAGACTTAAACTGTCATGAGTCCACACTTACTGTCACTTGGGAAGATGTCTCTCAGACTATACCCAATATCACACAGCCAGTAAGAGAGAGAGTATGAGTTGAACCAAGCAGTCTACCCCCCAAAGCTGTAGGCTTAGCCATCATCTTCCAGAAAGGGAAGGAAAAACATAACCCCAGTTGTGTATTTACCATGAGTCAGGCACTCTGTTAAACACTTTTATCTACACTATTTCATTTAATCTTTGTGACAATACTTAGAAATAGCTGTTATAATCCACAGTTCTGTAAATGAGGAAGAAGACAGGCTCTGAGAGGTTAGGTTAGCTAAGTTAACTAACATTACACAGTGGGTAAGTAGTAGAGCTGGGATTCAAGTCCAAGTCTTTCTTACTCCAAAGCACGTGCATGTTTTATTATTTCAGGTAATAATGATAAACATTTTCCAAAACACAGTAGTGGAAGACTAATAAAAAAAAACCAGTGTTTGGTGATGCTGAGAGTCTATACCCTCTGCTAGTCTTGCTCCATATCAGGCTCGTGTTTGTTAGCAAGTTCACTTCGACATTTCTCTCCAATCCCCACCATCTCCCTCTGGCAGCCTCTCCTACCCTGCGGTCTCCTTTTTCTTTTACCCTTCAGTTCCTGATTGTTCTCATCTTTAATTTCCATTAACAACTGTCTGAATGCCCCCATAGCTCTCTCATGATATGTCCTTTTGGCATAATAACTTGTATGAAAGTGATTTTGTAATGTGTGTTTGTTGTTTTTGTCCTACCCTGAATATCCTGAGGGCAGGAACTACATTTCATTTATTCATCTCTGTTTCTCTCAGCGTTGGTGCTCACAGGATAGTCAATTAGCAATTCTTTTTTGACTCAAATCCCCTCTGGTTGCCCATAAATGTCTATTGTAACTCCTCTTCCCCATCCTTGTGTTCCCACCTCTCACTCTCCCACCCGACTCTCAACCTCTCCCAGTTCCCACCCTTGACTCTCAACCTACAGTGTCCTGAGCACAGAGATAACTCAATAAATAAGACCTTCTGCCTTGATGGCCATGTCCTCCATCTGTGCTGTCCAAGATGGCAGCCACTAGCCACTTGGGCCATTGAGCACATGCAATGTGGTTCGTGCAACTGAAGAACTGAAATTTTACATTTCATTTCATTTTAAATAAAATTGACTAATAATTGACTAAAATGACATTTAAATTAATTTAAATAACCACTATCATATTGGATAGTTTCCAAACACGGAACGAACACGATCCTCAGTTTAAAGCTCAGATTGAAGAACAGGCTTTTGCAATAATTCCATGGAAGGGTATTTTGGAAATACAGAAGTGAGAGCTGTACAATTCATTTCTGGACAGGTAGTTGCTCACAGTTATTCTCAAGTTGTCTGGAATGAGTTATCATGCAAACTATACAAGTCATCTGTGGACTAAACATGTAGACACCATCTATTCTCTATAGGGTGGCAGCTCCATTAAAATAACATTCATGGAACTTTCCTGATGGCTCAGTGGTAAAGAATCTGCATGCCAATGCAGGGAACGCAGATCTGATCCCTGTTCTGAGAAGATCCCACATACCACAGAGCAACTAAGACTGTGTACCACAATGACTGAGCCCATGCTCTAGAGCCCATGAGCCACAACTAATAAGCCTGTGTGCCTCAGCTACTGAAACCCACATGCCCTGGAGCCCGTGCTCTGCAACAAGAGACACCACCTCAATGAAAAGCCTGAGCACCACAACGAAGGGTAGCCCCCACTCTCTGCAACCAGAGAAAGCCCTTGCAAAGCAACAAAGACCCAGTGCAGCCAAAAACACTAATAATAAAATAATTTAAAAAATAACATTCATATCTGTAGGGTAAAATGGGGGAGATGCCAAAGTGGTCTGTTGCTGAATGGACTTTGAAATGCTAACTGGAAAAAATTCCTTCTTTCTTCACCCTCTGCATTTCTGTCAAATTTAATTTTCTTGTTTTCTTTTCCTGGAAATCTAGTGACAGTCAAGAATGTATTGCTGGGAGCCAAATGTGTCATTTTATCTTTGGCAGTTGAAGAACTTTGATATTTCTTTCTAGGGGTAATGCATCGCCACTTAGAGAATAGCTAAGTGGAAATGCACTCTCGAAAGTAGATTTGTTCTACGAGCTTCCTTCAATTTGTCAAAAAGACAAAAATCTCACCAGCCTCACTTTATAATCATGCTCTGAAATTACTTAGAATCATCTTTTACTTACTTTTCTTGTCACTGTTACCTAATATGTGTGGCAGGGAAAAAGAAAAGGAACACATTTATAATTTAATGTTCTGCTTATTACATGTACTGTCAACGCTAATTGTTTTAGGCAAGGTGTCTTATCTTCGATTAAAGTGATCATTGCCTCTGAGTATAAAAGAAACAGCAGTAGAGTTTCACAACTCTTATTCATAACAGGGTCCTATACTTAACCCTTTCCTGTGCTGACATCAGTAACTAAGACACAAACCCTGACTTAAGCTATGATTATCTTCAAAATAGATAAACGGCATGCTCATTAATGAAAATCTTTGAGGTTCCTCTGTGGTCTACCCAGTTAGAAAGAGACGCATTAAAAAAAAAAGATCCTCTCATTTGTAGAGAAGGAAGCTGAGACCACCAATCAACTAAGGGTTTTTACTTTCTCAATTTAACCGGGTATCAGCAATGTTGAATATTCAACATAGCTTTCAAATCTCAAAATCTCAGCACCATTTTCAAAGTACATCAGGCCTCTCATGAAGCTCATTTTGCTCTTGACACAGATCCAACATCTATTGCTTGTATATTTGAGGTTAACAATAGATAATGAGAAAGCAGAAGAGATTTTTATAGTTTTCACAAAATAGGTCAAGTAGAAGAAGACTACTTCATTCTTGTCCTGGCCACATGACCAATATATATATATATATATATATATTTTTTTTTTTTTTTTTTCTGGATTCCTCCTCTCTCTTCGCCCTTCATCTGTACATGGGCAGACCCATCATATCAATGTTATTGCTGGGCAGCTCAAGTTCACAGTCACCTGAGAGGGTCTCAGGGAGAACCTCCTATGCCCTAGGCCCTTTCTGGAATGGATCTTCAGTCCTCACATCAACCCTGAGGGCAGGTGATGTTTCCATTTCACAGACAAGACACTGAAGCTTAGTCAAGTGAAGTGAATGGTCTTTGATCTACCTGATAAAAGGGAATGCAAGCTGGACTCAGAAGTCCTGCTTTTCTATGGTTCCAAAGCACCACACCATGCTGCTTTACTGTCCAGAATAAAGGTTCACCTCATACATCTGGAGCCCAGGCCTCGTAGAGCTTCCAAGTACCATCTTGTTGGAGAAGCAGAGCCCTGACCTGTGAAATTCCCTGTGGGAGGAAACCTGGCCTGGGCTTGTGTGTTAGGCTGCATTGTGGTCATCCAGTGTATGTCTGGATCCGATGCCTGGAACCTGTGAGGATGTTCCCTGACACGGTTAAAGAGACTTTGTTAACAATCTTTTTAAAAACATTTATTTATTTATATGTCTGTGCTGGGTCTTTGTTGCTGCACTTGGGCTTTCTCTAATTGCTGCGAGCAGGAGCTTTTCATTGCAATGACTTCTCTTGTTTCAGGGCACGGGCTTTAGGGCCTGAGGCCTTCAGTAGTTGTGGTACGTGGGCTCAGTAGTTGGGGCACATGGGTTTAGTTGTCTGGCAGCATGTGGAATCTTCCCAGATCAAGGATCAAACCCATGTCTTCTGTATTCAAGAGAGGGAGGCAGGAGGACTAAAGTTACTAGTAGGAGATGCTAGTGGAAGGAAGAGGTTGGAGTGATGCAAGGAAGGGGCCATGGGCCAAGGAATGTGGATGATGTCTAAAAACTGGAAAAGGCAAAGAAATAGATTCTTGTGGAAAACTCCCAGAAGGAATTCAGCCCAGCCAACATCTTGATTTGAGACTTCTGATCTCCAGAACTGTTGTTGTTGTTGTTCAGTCACTCATTCATGTCCAGCTCTTTGTGAACCCATGGACTGCAGCATGACACGCTTCCCTGTCCTTCACCGCCTCCTGCAGCTTGCTCAAACTCATGTCCATTGAGTCGGTGATGCCATCCAACCATCTCATCCTCTGTCGTCCCCTTCTTCTCTTGCCTTCAGTCTTTCCCAGCATCAGGGTCTTTTCTAATGAGTCAGCTCTTTGCATCAGGTGGCAAAAGTATTGGAGCTTCAGCTTCAGCATGAGTCCTTCCAATGAACACCGAGGACTGATTTCCTTTAGAATTGACTGGTTTAATCTCCTAGGAGTCCAAGAGACTCTCAAGAGGCTTCTCCAACACCACAATTCAAAACCATCAATTCTTCGGCCTTTGGCCTTCTTTATGGTCCAACTCTCACATCCATTCATGACTACTGGAAAAACCATAGCTTTGACTAGATGGACCTTTGTTGGCAAAGCAATGTCTCTGCTTTTTAATATGCTGTCTAGATTTGGAATAGCTTTTCTTCCAAGGAGCAAGCATCTTTTGATTTCATGGCTGCATTCATCATCTGCAGTGATTTTGGAGCTCTCTGAAAATAAAATCTGTCACTGTTTCCCCATCTATTTGCCATGAAGTGATGGGACCAGATGCCATGATCTTAGTTTTTTGAAGGTTGAGTTTTAAGCCAGCTTTTTCACTCTCCTCTTTCACCTTCATCAAGAGGCTCTTTAGATCCTCTTCACTTTCTGCCATAAGGGTGGTGTCATCTGCATATTTGAAGTTATTGATATTTCTCCTGGCAATCTTGATTCCAGCTTGTGCTTCATCCAGCCTGGCATTTAGAATTCTAAGAGAATAAATAAGTTTACATTGTCTTAAGCTACTAAATTTGTAAAAATTTGCAATTTCCTATTGTAGCAACAGCAATAGGAAACTAAGGTAGCTTATTAACAAAAAGCAAACAGTCACCCAGGATTGGGCTGGCTGATTGCAGTCCCCATGTATTGGCCCTGGTGATTCCTGATTTTGTTTTTGTTTTTGCACACCACCACAGGAGGGCCTCTTATATGAAGAGTGTCATGAAGTCCTCAATTTTTAAAAAGTTGCTAAATTGTTTTTGTGTTAAATATATCACATGGTAAGGGAAAACCTTTTGCAGGTCGACCGCTCTGCCTTTGAGATCATGGGCTAGTTTGGGAGACTGGAACCATGTGAAAGTCTAAAGGAGAAGGGTGGTGAAGACCTAAGCCTTTGGAATGAAACTTAGTTGTAATTCCAACTTCAGTGTTTGTTAGCTTTGGGACCTCAGCCTAGTTATTTAACCTCAGCTTTCTCATCTGTAGAATAGGGATAATGACAATAACTATCTTACAGGGTTTTAATAGCAATTAGATGAGACAATTGTATAAAATGGGAGGTGACAGGAACTTCCCTGGTGGTCCAGTGGTTAAGACTCCATGCTCCCAATGCAGGGGGCCTGGGTTTGACCCCTAGTCAGGGAACTAGATCCCACATGTTGCACTTAAAGAACTCATGCACTTCAACTAAGACCCAGCACAGCCAAATAAATAAAAATAAACAAATTAAAAAAAATAGAAGGCAATAGTAGTTCCTTTTCAGAGGGCTAATGTAACTTGATTTTTTAAACAAAATAATTTAATGTATTTAATTATTTTTGGCTGTGTTGGATCTTCGTTGCTGCACGAACTTTTCTCTAGTTGCAGTGAGCAGGGGCTAAACACTAGTTGTGGTGCTCAGGCTTCTCAATGTGGTGTCTGCTCTTGTCGCAGAGCACAGGCTCTAGGGCTTGTGGGCTCAGTAGTTGTGGCTCCCAGACTCTAGAGCACAGACTCAACAACTGTGGTACTCGGGCTTAGTTGATTTGCGGCATGTGGATCTTCCTGGATCAGGGATCGTACTTGTGTCTCCTGCATTGGCAGACAGATTCTTTACCACTGGGCCATCAGGGAAGCCTGTGACTTTATTTTAACCATGTAAATCTCTTAGAATACTTTTAGATATCTTGTAGAAATCTCATGGCACATAGTAAGTGCTCCATAAATCTTTGTTATTATTTTAATTGAGTAAGGCAGGTAAGCCATGATGGGAACAAAGTAGGACTCTAGACTTTGAAAGACAGCTAGTGAATGCCTTACATAAAATGACAGAAGGGGGAAGAAAACCAGTATTTTCTGAATGCTCAGTAGGTATCTGGAACTTCATATCAAAGGAAACATTTTGAGGGTTAAATAAAATAAGATACCCCATGCCCAGTATAGACTGTTGTTTTCTTATCCTGATTATGCAACAGAGTCTTCCAGAATTTAAGTAGTTTACCCAGGATCCCATGACCTTGGCATGTTCGAAGTCCCTGTCCTTTCCCTCCACCAAGTAGAACAGAGGTGAGCCCAGAAGGGTGTGAGGACACAAGGAGTCAATTTGGCTGCAGTAGGGCTTCCCTGGTGGCTCAGACGGTAAAGAATCTGCCTGAGGGAGACCTAGGTTTGATCCCTGGGTTGGGAAGATCCCCTGGAGAAAGGGAATGGCTACCCTCTCCAGTATTCTTGCCTGGAGAATCCCCATGGACAGCAGAGCCTGGCGAGCTACAGTCCATGGGGTCACAAAGACTCAGACACGACTGAACGACTAAGCACAGAACAGGATTGGTACCTGGCTCCTGCTCTGGTCCCTGGCTCAGAGTAAACACTATACATACAAATATGCATGCATATATACATTCACGTTTATATTTTTGTATATAAATGATGAATTCGCAACGGCCCAGACACTGTGATGCTGGCCTCTTGGTGACCACCAGATGTCAGTGCTAACAAGGAGTTTCTCTTTGTTTTGTTTCCAGAGCTGAAGTGTCTTCATTTGGGAAATCCCATGGACACAGGAGCCTAGTGAGCTACAGTCCATGGGGTCGAAAGAGTCGGACACAACTCAGTGACTAAACCACTACCACCACCGCTGGCAGACACAGCTAAGAGAAATTTAACCTGGTCTTGGAATTCATCTTCTAGTTCACGGGAGCGTGGAGGGATTTTGGAAGGTTGGGTTACAAATATATATTTTAGCAGAGCCTAGAACCGAATTTGGAAAATAAATGTTGGTAGAACACTTAGGTCTTTAAGATAAAAGTCTAAATCACTGGACTTTTATTGGTGGCTCAGTGGTAATGAACTCACCTGCCATTGCAGAAGATGTAGGTTTGATCCCTGGGTAGAGAAGATCCCCTGGAGAAGGAAATGGCAACCCACTCAGTATTCTTATGTGGGAAATCCCATTGATAAAGGAGCCTGGCAGGCTACAGTCCATGGGGTAGCAAAAGAGTCTGCAGGGCTTAGTGATTAAGCAACAACAAAGACAGATCAAATCATCACATCCTATGGAAGTATTCGTATTTGGAAGATGAACTTTCCTTGAGGGTAGGCAATTGTGAAAACCAAAGGCACTCACACCCTAAATTCAAGAGGTGAAAAAGTTATTGATTGGTTGTCGGTTATTAATCAGCAAAGGCTTGGAAATGTAGCTTTAAAATTTTAAATCATGAAAAGTAATTTACTCACTATGCAAGCCTATACCTATACATATATAATTGAAATAAAAATTTCCTAAAACAATATTTTACTACATGTTGGGCTCTCTTGTATTTTCTTTTCTATTCTATTCTTTCATTAAAAAATGCTGGTTGGGACCCACCAAAATGATGACCCACAGTTCGAAAAATACTGACCTATGAGATTATGCCACAGTATGTTTTAGATGAGGTCCTGGATTTTCAATGCTTGATCAGAGTTAAATTCTAGGGTTAGAGTAGTCTAAGGGGGAAACCCATCCTTCAGGTATAGACCTGGACTCAGATGGAAAATTTGCCTTAAGTTACTTATCCCCGAACCTCAACTTTCTTGCATGTAAAATGGATATAACAATGCCTCCTCACAGGACTGTTGTGAAGCACCTGGTCTATAACAAGACTTTCAACATATGCCTTGCCCTTCTCTACTTGAAGAGGGTTTTCTTTTTTGTCTTATTTAAAAAATTTAAATTATGTTTAATTGATTGATGATTGCTTTACAACATTGGTTTGATTTCTGCCACACATCAACATGAAGTAGCCATAGATGTACATACGTCCCCTCCCTCTTGAACTCCCTCCCACCTCCCATCCTTTCCCACCCCTCTAGGTTGTTATAGAGCCCTGGTTTGAGTTCCCTGAGTCTTAGAGCAAATTTCCATTGGCTATCTGTTTCACATCTGGCAGTGTATATGCTTCCGTGCTGCTCTCTCCACTCATCTCACCCTCTCCTTCCTCCCTCCGCCCTTGTCCATAAGTCTGTCCTCTATGTCTGCGTTTCCACTGCTGCCCTGCAAACAGGTTCATCTATACCATCTTTCTAGATTCCATGTATATTGTATTTGATGGGTTTTATATTATATGTGGCTAGAGAAATTACAGTTTAACTAAACCAGACTATTTCATGTGGAAGGGAGATTATATCCTAAAACCAGTGCCTGGAAATCCTTAAAAATAGAATAATCTTGTGCGAGTAGTTCAGGCATAATCACGCTCAGAGGCAGAGAGCCGGAATAATGCTTCTTAGAGGTTTGGGGAGAGGAAGACATACCCAGTTTACAGTAACAGCTTCACTGGAATTCCCCTGTCTAACTCTCTCCTAGTACTAATCACACAAATGTGACGTGATCGTAAAGTGAAAGTTGCTCACTTGTGTCCGACTCTTTGACACCCATGGACTGGAGCCCGCCAGGCTCCTCTGTCCATGGAATTCTCCAGGCCAGAATACTGGAGTGGGTAGCCTTTCCCTTCTCCAGGGCATCTTCTCAGCCCAGGGATTGAACCTAGGTCTCCGCAATGCAGGTGGATTCTTTACCATTTGAGCCACCAAAGAAGCCTAAGAATACTGGGGTGGGTAGCCTATCCCTTCTGCAGGGGATCTTCCTGACCCAGGAATCGAACTGGGGTCTCCTGCATTACAGGCGGACTCTTTACCAACTGAGCTACCAGGGAAGCCCAATTACACAAATACTATTGCTCATTTAATGGTTTTTCCCTTCTAGGATCTGAGCTTGGCTGGTTAACAGTAGATGCTCAAAATATTGTTGATATTAAGGTAGAATTATGAATGGGCATGTGACTGTGGGTCAGACATCCCATTTGGAGAATTCTAGCTGAGGAGCCCTGTGACATGCTGAGGGAGAGCTGGGCAAACTGGCTTTTTAATTTTCAGGGTAATAAATACTTATTACCAGGGTAATGAGATTTGTTTTATAATTAACTGCCTGGATTTTTTCAGTCTGCAAGAGCCTCTGAATTATGTCACCCGAGGAAGAGACTGATTTCCTAGCGCTTCAACTCTTCTGAATCCCTGACATAAGAATCCATGTGAACACTGGCAGAGTTTTCTTTTTAAAAAATATTTTATTTACTTACTTTTGGCTATGTTGGGTCTCCGTTGCTGCAGGCGGGCTTTCTCTAGCTGTGGATAGCAGGGGCTACTCTATTTGCGGGGCATGGGCTTCTCACTGCAGTGGCCTCCCTTGTTTTGGAGCATGGTCTCTACTTACATGGGCTTCAGTAGTTGTGGCTCTCAGCCTCTGGAGCACAGGTCAATAGCTGTGGCTCCTAGGCTTAGCTGCCCCGTGGACCGGGGATCAAACCTGTGTCCTCCGCATTGCAAGGCAGATTCTTAACCACTGAACCACCAGGAAAGCCTGGCAGTGTTTTCTTGTGTTGTAATTGTATCTCTGCTCCCCATTAGGTTATAAGTTCCCTGAATCTGTTTTGTGACAGTAAAGCCTCTTTTGTGATTACCTGCTGTACGTGTGCATGATCACCTATCCTCACAGCTACCATAGCAAGGCAGATGTTGTCATATCTCCATTTGACAGATGAAGGCATCGAGGCTCAGAGAGGGTGTAAACCTTCCCCAAGTCACACAATTAGCAGACAGCAGAGTCAGGATTCAGACTTACCTCTCTAAAGCCAGAGTTGGGGTACATGATAAATACGTGTTGACCTTGCACACTCTTGGTAGGAATGTAAATTGGTTCATCCACTGTGAAAAACAGTGTGAAGGTTTCTCAAAAATTAAAATATAACTACCAAATGAGCCAGCAATTCCACTCTTGGGTATATACTCAAAGGAAACAAAAATACTAATTTGAAAAGGTACATGCACCTCAATGTTCATAGCAGCATTATTTACAGTAACCAAGATATAGAAGCAACATAAGTGTCTATCAATAGATGAATGGATAAAGAAGATGTGGTATATATGCATACCATGTATGTGTATATATAGACACACATACGGATCCTGGACCATGTCAGTGCAGGCAAGCTTCAGAACATGGAGCCAGAGGAATCATTATGAGAGAGATAATGCCTTAGGGGGAATGGAAATGAAAAACTTGTAAGCTGTCTGAATCCTCAGTCTGAGGGCCAGAGAGAATGAGAGAGATTATACACAATCAAGGGAGAGCGAAGGATAAAGAGAAGGAAGGCAGGGAGGTGGAGAAATGCTCTGAGCTCTAAGAACACCCATAGACTCTCTAAGCAGCCCCTGAAGATTTTTGCCTGGATGGGAATGAGCAGAGAAGGATGCTCCTCATGGCTCTAGCAACTTGCTGGATTTATAGTTGTTACAGTTCAGCCCTCTTTTTGTTGTTTTTCAGCGGCTCAGTCCTGTCTGACTCTTTGAGACTCCATGGACTGCAGCACGCCAGGCTTCCTTGTCCCTCACCACCTCCCAGAGCTTTGACATGAGTTCTCTTTGGCCTTACTCAGTTCTAGCTATAGATCATCTTTGAAGACTCATGAAATTTTAGAGTTGGGAAGGACTTTGAAGATTATTTGCTGCCATCCTGTGGTAAGATCTCTGTCTCTCTCTCTCTAGATAAAGTCACCAGGGATACACAGTGTGAAAACAAGAGGAATAATAACATTAATGATAAAATACCTGGAGGTGATAGTGAACATACTTTACAATCACTGATGCATGGATGCTGACCAATCAGAAGTGACACAGCAGCAAATCCCTGGTGTGGCTAGACTGGACATGGATTTTCAGCTGTATTCAGCTCTAGCATGTTTGTGTGCTGGCCATGAGTTATATGTATGCTGTGTGTGCTCAGTCATGTCCAACTTTTTGTGACCCTTTGGAATGAAGCTCTCCAGGTTCCTCTGTCCATGGGATGATTCAGGCAAGAATACTGGAGTGGGTTGCCATTACCTTCTCCAGGGGATCTTCCCAACCCAGGGATTGAACCCACATCTCCTGCATTGCAAGCAGTTTCTTTACCTGCTGAGTAAGCATTGCCTAATTAAATCCCCAGAAAACCACCAAATGAGAAAACATTAAGTTCAGAGAAGTGACATTAGTGTCCCAGGACACATAGTGAGTAACTGGAAGTGTCTGATTTGAACTTGAGGCTCCTGACTGTAAGGCCCTGACTGCTTAACCACTCTGGAGTGACTTGCATCTCAGAAGGGCATAGCTGGGCCAGGGTGGGAACAAGGGAGCATTTGTTTGGAGTTTGAGTTTGAGACATGTAGGTGAGGGAGTGTCCTTTCCATTCTTAGAGAGACTTCTTGATTTCGTCCAATAATGACCCCCGAGAGTGTCACTCTAGTTTCTTATTTCCCTTAAGGCAGGAAATGAATAGAAAATGGTGACCTCTTTCCTATGTTAAAGCTTTCCTGTCCTTTTGGGGAGTGGATTTGAAAAACATGTCCATTATTTTTACTTCAAGCCTCCTCTCCACTTCAAGAGGACTCTTAATCAAGAAAAATGGCTGGGCTTGGTTCAAGCATGACCCTGCAGGGGGCTGGGGTCCTTGACAGGGTCTGAGCTCTAAGACTCTTCAGCTTTTCCCCCAGCAACGTTATTTGTTGCTGTTTGGTTGCTAAGTCCTGTCCAACTCTTTGTAACCCCATGGCCTGTAACTTGCCAGGTTTCCCCAACATGTATTCATAGTCTTTCCTTCCATGTGCAGCAAAGGACCCAGGTGACTGGCAACCTGACCCAGGGCAAGTCACAACCTTATGGGGAGGGGACAATTGGAGGGCACTGAGCAGGGAGAAACCTATGCCAGACATAAAAGCCTAACGTAGCTTGAATTTCATAAATGAATACATCTTAAAGGGACTTCTTAGTGAAAGTGAAGTCACTTAGTCATGTCCAACTCTTTGCGACCCTATGAACACCAGGCTCCTCTGTCCATGGGATTTTCTAGGCAAGAGTTCTGGAGTGGGTTGCCATTTCCTTCTCCAGGAGATCTTCCTGACCCAGGGATTGAACCCGGGTCTCCTGTATTGTAGACAGTCGCTTTACTGTTTGAGCCACCAGGGAAGTCCAAAAGGGACTTCTTAGATAGAAGTGAAAAGCGTCTTTGAAAAGACACTGGAAAAACCCCTTGTATGAAAAAGAACCCCAGTGAAATTTCCCTAATCACTACAGCCTCATTTTTCTATAATAATAATTGGTATTATAATAATTACATAATATTTTGGCAGGAAAAAAGTTGACAAGATTTCCTCTTTTGCTTTTCGGAATATATTTTCTGCCAAGCCTGGCCAAGGACACTTAATCTGCCTCAAGAAATTAGGATAATTACAGCAGAAAGAAATCAATGGTATTCACGTTCTGATTCTCAAAATAAGATCTTATTTCGAGGCAACAGACCTGAGAGCAGACATTGTGAAGAGAGATTTTCTCAATTTCCTCACATCCTTCCTTAGCTTATCAAAACCCAGGCCTGGTGAACTAGACAGTCGGGGTTTCATTAGGAGATTGATGGAGGGAGTACTGTGGGTGGCAGAACCCCATCCCTTCCAGTTATTAAAACCCCATCCCTCTCAGCTATTAAAAGAGATGCAGCCAGGAGAGAAGTACCTTCTTTAAGAAGCTGGTGTTACCTAAGCTGAGGAGAACTCCATGGGCAGAGACTTCTGTGCTGCGCTGCCCTGTGCCAGCAGAGGGTATTACGGTATGGTTTGCTCACTCAGACCTCTCTCATTTCCTGTGCAGTGTGGATATCAGGCCGACAGCCAGCAGGTCTGAACAGTAACCTTGTGTGTGTGGGAGTGAGTCCCAGGGTTGGAGGAAGAAGGTGGAGAAGAGAAGAGGGAGCAGAAAGTCTAGGGAATGGCACTGAAAGATGCCACATTATCACAGAAGACTATTTAGCTGGGCAAGGACTGGGTTTGTCAACCTGAAGGACCAACAGAGAAGTGAGAGACAAAATAGAGGATCCGTGGTGGTTCAGATGGTTAAGAATCCACCTGCAGTGCAGGAGACCTGGGTTCGCTCCCTAGGTTGGGAAGACCCCCTGGAGAAGGGCATGGCAACCCACTCAGTATTCTGGCTTGGAGAATTCCATGGACTGTATAGTCCATGGGGTCGCAAAGGGTCGGACACAACTGAATGACTTTGACTTCACTTCACTTGTGGGAAAGATCCCAGCTAAGAAGCTGCAGCATGTGGGAGCTAGTTTCCTGACCAGGGATTGAGCCCAGGCCCCTTGCACTGGGAGCATGGAGTCTTAGCCACCAGACCATCAGGGAAGTTCCCACCCTATTTAAATAGTTCTCTAATCCCTCTCCAGGCTCTTACACAGCTTTATTATCCCTCACAATGATTACAGTTTGAGCCTATGTCTTAACAAAATATCACAGACTGAGTGGCTTAAACAACAGAGATTTCATTTTTTCATAGCCTGGAGGCTGGGAATCCAAGCTTAGAGTGTCAGCATGGTCAGGTTCTGGCAAGGCCGCTCCTTCAAGATTGAAGATAGCAGTCCTCTTGCTGTGTGCTCACATGACCTTTCCTTGGCATATGTGTATGTGTGTGTGTGTAGAGAGAGAGAGAGAGAGAGGATCACAAATCTTGTCAAATTAGACCCCTATACTTGTGGCTTCATTTAACCCTATTACCTTCTAAAAGCCCCATCTCCAAATGCAATCACATTGGAGGTTAGGGCTTTAATCTAGTGGAGGGACTTGTATTCAGTCCAAGGCATCCTTATAAGTCCACGTTTATTCGAATGCATTTCCACATTTCTTAGAATTGTCTGTGCATGCTATTCCTAAATTGCCATGACTGTGTCTGCACATGGCGGGCACTCTATCAATATCTGTAAACAGATGAAGGGCAGAATCTTCTCTGTTTATCCTTGTGAGACTGTAAACAAGTTTATGACTCCATTATGATAACACCTCAAACATGCCCCACTGATCAGGCCGGTGCATGTGCTGGTCTTTTACCTGTGTTTCCGATAGAATCTTCAACAAGATCCTAGAAAAGAGGAATGATTATGACTCTGATAGGGATGAGCCAATTGAGGTATGGTGAAGTGAATTAACTGGCCCAGAGTCACACGGTTAACAGGCAAGGCGGGGATTAGGACCCTGGTCTGTCAATTCCAAACTCCATTTCTGTTTAGATTCTAGACCAGTAGTTCTCAAACTCCGACGTGCTTCAGAATCACCTGGAGGACTTGTAAAAACAGCCTGCTGGGCTTTTCTGATTGTGTAGATCCAGGGTGGAATCTGATAATCTGCATTTCTAGTTTGTTCCCAGGCGATACTGATAGCGCTGGTCCAGGGACCACACTTGGAGAATCCCTGCCATAGACATACACTACTTCGGGTTCCCTTTTCTTTCAGACTCCTGAACTCTTTTCTGTCTCTCTAGCCTTTGCTCCAGTCTCAGTCATGAGTTTACAGCAAGTGCCCGGTGTTTCTGCCTCGTCTGATCTGGCGGGCCCCTCCGGAGAGCCTAGAGAAAGACCTCTGCCACAGGGTGGCAGCAGTATTCCAGGTACCGAGAGCCTGGCCTGGAGCTGGGGACAGCTCATTAGCGCACCCGCCCTTGGGTTCCCACAGAGTGTGGGCCTGACTGCCTCTCCGTTTCCCCTTGGCAGGGAGCAGGGCGGCTGGAAGGGGCCTGGCAGAGGGGGAGGTTGCTGGCACACAGAGAGGCGGTTTTGTTCTCTGGGAGACCCGGGAGGAAGCTGGGTGGTCCCCTCAGAGTGTCGAATTGTGCCCTTGACAAAACCGCCATGCAGCGCGGGGCTGCTGGGAGAGCCGGGCCTGACAAAGGCCTTGGAGGAGACTGGCAGGGGTTGCCTGTACCCTGGGTGCACGCAGAGGCCTGGGCCCCTCCGGCCTGGCAGTTTCTCAGGATGCTCGTTTCTAGGGGTGATGGGCCTCCGCAAAACCTCCCTCCCAGAGGAGGTTGGTCTGTGGCATGCTCCGGGAGTTCTTTCCTGCTCTGTGGGCTCAGATGGAGTCAGGAGCCACCTTCCCCTCCTCCAGCATCATCCGTGCGCCTCTTCTTTTTCTACTAAGCCGGTTTTATTCTAGACACCTTAAGAATCTTCCTAAGTGCCTTGAGCTGTGCTGAGAATTTTATAATTTTCATTTATTTAATTCTCATTACATGTTGAAAGTGAAGTCGCTCAGTCGTGTCCGACTCTTTGCAACCCCATGGACTGTAGCCTACTAGGCTCCTCCGTCCATGGGATTTTCCAGGCAAGAATACTGGAGTGGGTTGCCATCTCCTTCTCCAGGAGATCTTCCCAACGCAGGGGTTGAACCCGGGTCTCCCGCGTTGTAGGCAGATGCTTTACCATCTGAGCCACCAGGAAAGTCCCATTAGGACTTTTTGTTGCGGAGGTCTTATTATACCTGTTGATAAGGAAAGCTGAAGCCAAGTGTGGTTGACCAGAGAGCCCCATTAAACCTCCTCTGGTATATGGAAACCTGAGAGGAAATTTGGTGTGGAGAATCTGGGTTTCATTTAACCTCCACGTGTACAGATAAGGACTTACAGGGGAGCCTGAAGGTTTAGGTCAGGGTACCACAGTTGGCTAAAAACAGGTCAGGGATTTTCCTGATGGTCCAATGGCTAAGATTCCAAGTTCCCAATGCAGGGGTGGCCCAGGTTTGATCCCTGGTCAGGAAACAAGATTCCATATGCCACAAATAAGAATTTGCGTACCACAACTAAAGATCCTACATACCTCAACTAAGACCCAGCACAGCCAAATAAAAAATAAATAAAAGAAAGAAAAAAAAAAAGCAAGCCAGGGACTTGAACTCACATTTCCTTGTCCAGGTAACCACTATCACCATGAAGCCAATAGCTTATGTTCCAGGGTTAAGCAAGATAGTTCAGGGATCTTGAAGAAACTGCCCAAGAACTTAGGGTTAATAGTGTGGATTCAGCCAGCATGGTCATATACAGGTTTGGATTCAACCATCACTCTGAAGCCAGCCAAAGGCCTTTAAGTTTGAGAAAGCATGAAGGTATTGATACTTTTAGCCTAGCTGTGTTAGTTTCCTAACACATGTGTAGAGGTTCTACTTCTTCATCTAATGGCTCATCATCAGCTTACATGGAATAATTCTTTATTGAAGCCCTGTAGTGCCAAGGCCATGGAATTTGGTGAGAGTTTTCAGACTTGTGTTGTTGACAGAACTTTGAGTGCTAAGTTCTCCCCAGATGGATCGTAAGTTCCTTTGGGGGCTGAGATGACTCTTGGATGGTCTTCTTTATTTTTTCCTGCTATGTCTGCAAGCTCCTGGCTGGCTGCCTTCAGCCTTTTTTTCTTAATCTCTTGAACCTACAGATTCGGAAGGGAAACCCAAAAGTTGTCATCTGACACCATCTTTTGCAAGACCCACCATAAGCTGGCTGTGTGTATGTGATTATTGGGAAAGACTTTATAATTTTTAAGGGGCATATTTTGTGCTCCTTCTGCAGCACCAATTGGGCCCTACTTTTTAATCTCTTTCAGCTTCGGCTGAAAGAAGGGGCTTTTGTGGGAATGATGCCCAACCACAGAGGCTACAGTTTCCTCAGAAGACTTTGAAAAATGCCTCCTTTCCAACTTTACAATAGCTGGAAAATGACGGTCTTTGGATAGTGCAATATGAAAAGAATATGGGTGCGTTTTTAAAAAAGAGCACCCCAAATGAAAAAAATATGTTCACATTGGAAAACAATATGTGAATGCCAAATTGCTCAGCTCTGTAACAGATTACAGAAAATATCTTATGTTTGGAGTTGGGTAGGGGCAGGGGAGGACAGGAGGAAGGGGTAAGAGAAGGAAAGGGGGAAAAATGAAAAGAGAAGAAAAACAGATGTGAGCCTAAAATATTTCAAGCATGGATAACTGAAACACTATTTAATCTATTTAAGACCATGCAGTGATTTACAATATATTACATCACATAATAAGTGATGAAGTCCCCAAAGTAAATAAATAGGAAGAAATGTCCCAGATTTGGGCTGCCTTTTACACATGTTTTTGTCTACAAAGATAAATTAAAAATTAGGATAATTATTTTAACAATCACACGAACTCTGTCACCTATAATATTCATTTCACTGAAGCAAGCATAGTCTTGAATTCTTCATTTCACTTGTATGTAGGGTAGCCAAGTTAACCAAAAAATACAGGTTGCCCTTATGATATTTTGGGACACACGCTAAAACATTATTTGCTATTTAATACTCAAACTAAAACATTATTGTTAGTATTCAGATTTATCTGCTGTCTTGTATTTTATCTGACAATCCTACTTGAATGTGTATGTTCAATAAAATGAGACTGTTTCCAAACTGAAGGTTGAGATACTGGTTTTGCAGGGATAAAGAGGGAAGTTTTGCAGGCATAAAGATGAGCTGAAAAAAAATGCTCCCATGCCACTTTCTGTGTACCTGTTTTGTGCTTAGAAAACATAAGTGATAGGATGTGAAGATAATAATCTAGAACAAGGTGGTATCAAAAAAGGAAGTGGGAGGAGAGAGAGGCAGGTCCACCGGGGAGACTAAACAGAATATCCAGAAAGGAAGAGGCTCCTGGGAGAGAGGACTGGAGAAGTAGGATGACCAGAGGGAAAAGGGAAGTGGGGCGGGGTCGAGTTTTAAACCCTTTGATGGCTTTCACATATTGATCTTCCCTCTGCATTGCAGACCTTGGAATTTCATATTGAGCTAATTCAAGCGAGTTCTCCAAGAGGAAGTGCAGTTCCTTCCTGCGAAGAGCTCCGGGCTCCCCCCGGTGGCTATTATGGGTATCGCTCCCCCAGGCCCTACTTCATTTATCCCCGAGTTTTCCAATTTCCCGCTTTCTCTCTTAGAACTCGGCCTTCCTCGAACTTAGCTTTCTCGGCTCTTGCTTCTCGGCTTTTTCTGACGGTTTATTCATTCGGAGTCTGCTTTCGGCATGACGCCTACCAACGGCTCTGGCCCCCAGTACAGGCCACACAGAGCTGGTCATTGTTGCCCCAGTTCTGGGACCACCCGGGTGGGAGAAGGGGCAGCGCGCCGCCGCGGAGGCCGGATGACTGACAGCAGCCTCAGGTCAAGTGCCCCGCGGGCCACCCGGAAGGAGCGCGCGTGCCCCCTCCACGTCCCCCTTTGCCCCTTGCAGCGCGAAATGAGCCCTTCCTTCAGACCCACGCAATTAACAGCAGTAAAATCTCTATTTTCAACACTCTGTATATGAATAAAGACTTACCAAAAAAAAAAAAAAAAAAAAAAGAAGGGATTTTACTGGGAAAGTGAGTTTTTCAGCCTACGAGAGAAAAATCCTGCTTGGAGAGGGGCAGTGGTGCTGAAGGGATAAATATGGGAAGCACGAATAGACTCTCAACTTCTCACAGTGCTGGATTGTAAGAAAAATTGTTAGGAGTGTGTTTACTCATCAGAAACAATAAAAAAAAAAGTTGTGAATCTGAAAATTTTCCCAAGTTCCGTTTGTGAACAGATCTATGACCACCACACAGAGGGATCTATGCCGGCTTCCCCATCACCACCTTAGTCACACACCGACAGGGCTGCCATGTCCCTCAACCCTAATGGCATCTCCAGATCTTCCACAGGCTGATGACCAGCTTCAGGCGTGGCTGTGGAGGTTGGGGCGGAGGCAAAATCCAGCTTCAACTGGGACGGGAAGGAAACTGGTGACTGCAGGAAGAAGCACTTCCTAGGGGGGAATTTTTTGTGGCACTTTCCTGATTGCTTCTGTATCCAGAGAGTCCCATAGATGCAGATTCCCTTAGGGTGGCCAGAGCTGGTTTGATTCCCTCAGGCTGTGGGCATTTCCCCAGCCAACCATTCAAATATCATAGATGCCTTGTAAAAAGACTGGTCAAACAGTGATTTGTAAATGTTTTGGTCAAAAGATCCTTTAGAGAAATTGATGGAAATTAGAGATTGCTCCCATGCAGAAAGGCAAATGCCCAGAACTTTCCCTACAATTTCAATGGCTGTATGAGCTCACTGAAGTCTTCACATGGATGATCTAGAACAGTGGTCCCTAACCTCTCAGGCACCAGGGATAGGGTTCATGAAAGACAACTTTTCCACGGATAGGGTGGTGGCGGTGGGGATGGTTTGGGATGATTTAAGTGCATTACACTTACTGTGTACTTTATTTCTAATCTAATGCCACTGCTGATCTGACAGGAGATACCATTACTGTGGCCCAGAGGTTGGGGACCCCGATCTAGGGGTTTTGTGGACCATACTTAAGAGACCCTCCTCTAGGTGGCTGCCACCTGCTGGTAGAGGGTTAGATTAAAAGGTCTCCAGACACAACTTTAATCCGGGCATTCCATGGTACTGCCTTTCAGTTCTTTATTAAAAAGCATGACAGAAAAAAAAAAAAAAAAAAAAGGCAGTTACTCATAATTCATACTTTATGAATAGAACGGTTCACTGGCACATTGGCTGTTTCTGAAATATCCCTTGAGATCTTATTCAGCTCTTTTCACAAATGGCAGCAGTCATCACATAGATAAATCTACCTAATTTGAAGGTCAGACAGGAAATTACTATTTTTTTGGAAGAACCACTGGTGGCATTACACTCTTCTAATTAATCCCAACATGGAAATGATTCACTCTATTGCAGAAATCTGAATCTGAAATGAACAAGTAAATGCAGGCTGTTAAAGCAAAATGCTTCCCTCACCTCCTCCTGTTTCCAGCTTCAGTTTTAGGAGTTGGGCAGGGAGAGTACGTCCTTTCTGATTTTCTTGTGTTTGGGTTCCCTAGCTGGGCCTTCCAAGATTTTACCTAGTAAAATCTAAAAAAAGAAAAAAACCAAACAAACCAAAAATCTGCAAGGCATCCTTCCCAGCATTATCCTGACCTCACTGAAATACTTCCTTGAATGAAAAGTTTATTTTCCTTCAGGGAGAAGAATAATAACCACATGCAAAGATATCATGTAAAACTAATTTTTTTCTTTATTGAAAATACATCTACAAAGTAACGCTTCTCAGTCCACACTGGGTACAAGTGATATGCAGAGCCTGTGATGGGCTGGCGAGAGGGTCATCTCAGAGGATCTGCTTTCCCTAAGAGATGGTTAGCATTAAAAAAGATCACACTGTGTAACAGAGTTAATTTGACATGGTTAATTTTTGCTCTACTGGTGTCATGACAGCCATGGATAATACATTAAGTTTTGTACTGTATTTCCCAAATAGAGCCTTGACATTAAATGGTTATTCCACCACAGCCTAACGTTAACTTTTGTACACACGTAATGCTTGCGATCTATATAAAAATATCTCTAACTGTGTATCAGAGGATGTATGTCTATATTTTCAATCTGTTAGCATAATTAAGTCCATTCTTCACCATTTTCAGTCAGAAACTCAAACACAGTTGGTATTGTCTGACAGCTCCCACTTCACATCTTTAACTGCATATTCCTTACAGGGTTAAAAAAAACAAAAAATTAATCTTTAAACCTGGTAGCTGCCTTGCCTGAAACTAATGCCCCAATGTCTTTTTTTTTTTTCTTCTTGGAACCACGCTGACATGGCTTCATACCAATTCATCTTCTACCATTTTTCTCATGGACAAAAACATAATCAAATCAAACACCACTCCAGCTTAAGATTTTGAATGATTTTTTGAGTGGTGTTCCAACACAAAGAAATATCTTGTTCTACTCATTCTGAGAACTTTTGATGAGAGTCAAAAACCTTTTCAAATAAGAGACCACCCACCTGACTCTGGGACCTCTAGTAGAGACAGAGCTCATTCATTTGACTTGTTTAAAATAATATAAGAAGTGACCTTATATTTTTAATCTGCAGACTTCCTTAGGGAATGATTTTTGAACTTAAGAGAAAACGTGTTTCAGGTTAAAAAAAAAAAAAAAACACCTTTTCCTTAAAGATGACTTATAATCTTGGTGTTTTAAAATCCTCTGTTTATAATGTCAACCATGCTCCATTCTTTCCTGGCTGGCTCTTTAGTGTTCCAAAGTAAGATGGGTAAGCACCCTTGCTAACTGATAGTCTTACTTTTTATTTTCTAAAAGTCTATGGTCAGTTGAGGAGTGGTGGGAGACATCCTTCCCAGAAGAGTCCCTTAAGTTTGGGAAGAAAGAAAGGAATACATCCCCTCTTGGGAAGAACTAAGCAGAGTTTCATGAACAACTCCTCCTGGAATGCCTCCAGTCTGGTGACGTGTAACTGACATTTTGGACTCAGGACCTCGTAAACCACACAGCCATCCCTCCCACTATTTAGAAACGTTCATTCGCAATGAATGTCTGCTTTGAAAGTCCCATGCTTCATGGAATGATCCTTGCTACAGAACACTCTGAGGGGAATTTGAGGAATCTGATGTTCTTTCATGGTGCCACCTGATGTTTGGACTGGAATCAATCATAAAGGCATCTAAGGAACTTGCTCATTTTATAGATGGGAACACTGAGGCCTAGAGATAAGACTTCATAACTTCCCCATGGCACATGGAAATTTCTCTTTACATGCCTCCTTATAGCTGTGCTAGGTGTGTATTAATATTGTCCTGCTACTAATAAAATAAGGACACAAATCATAGGAGAAAAGGGGGGGCACCCTCTTAATATCCAACTAATAACCCATTGCTGATCAATTTGTTTTGTGTTGATCCTAAAACTGAATTGTATTCTGAAGGATTTTTCCATTCTGAAAGTTGATTTAAAACCATGATTTTAGCCGAGTATTTGAGTCTTTAAATTATAAGATCTATCACATTTACAGGATTGTGTGCCACAGAAACGTTTAAGATCTGATCAGGACTATTTTTGATCTCAGTACCTTATTAGATAAGACTAACACGAAATGACTTAAAAATTTCTAGGCTGGGATGAAAACTATACATTTTGGCCACTGCAAAATCCTCCCTTGGTTTTGGATGAATACTTCCCAATCCTGTCAGAGCAGGGAGGAGAAGGGAGGTAAGGGGCTTACTGGTGAGAATGAGTTGTAATGAGATGGAAATATTGTATAATGGTTTTCAAACACCTGGAGCTCAAGGAAGCATTTCTTTGTGTTAGTCTACATCTTGGTCTCACTGTCCATGGATTTTTCAATTTCGCTTTCCTGGGAAATCAGCTGATATGGTTTCTTCATTTCATTCTCTTCAATCACTGAGTTACCCATTTCGACATCCCGGTTCTTCAGTTCATGTCGTGACAAGTGTTCAACAATGCCAGCTCCCAGAGAGTCTCCCAACACGTTGGTGGTGGTGCGAAGGCGGTCCCTGGGGAAGAGCGCGGAGGAGTGAAAAGCGAGTCTCCAGTAAACATCAGGAGCTTTCAGCTCATGTTCTGAACTAGCCAGCTAAGTTATTGGGGGCATCTCTTAAGTTCTGCTTCCCTGTCTCCTTCTATTTAAAATTAATCTTTGGTTCTCTTTCCTTCCTTTTCCAGAAGGTCTCAAATTGGACTCTAGAGACCACTGGGGGTCACGAAGGTAAAAACAATTTTCATAATAATGCCAAGATATTATTTGCCCCTTTCCGTCTCACTTTCTCATGAATGTCTATCTAGTGGAGTTTCTAGAATACTACAAAATAACACAAAAGATAACAAAAGAGATTGAAGGCAGAAGCAGTTAGTCTTGTATTAAACTAGATTTTAAGGAGATTTTCAAAGATGTAAAATGGTGTCATTCTTTTCTCTAAATTTTTGGTTTGGAAGATGGTATTTTTTCAGAAAAATGTTATATATGTTAACATGTAATGAATTTATTATTGTAATCTTTAAATGTATTTAACATTTTAAAAATGCCCAAGCTTTTCTAAAATGATGAATATTGATAGATATGACCCATACAGATAAAAAAGTTTGGGGAGTCCTCAATTTTTTAAATGTAAAGGGGTTATGAGACTAAAACCTTTGAGAACCACCGGTTTACACTATAAAAGTCTTCACATGAATCGAGTAGGACTATGGGGCAGATAGTGGGCCGAATGCTTCCTATATACCACTGCATTTAGTCCTCATAGCACCACTGAAGACATTCCTGTCTTCGTTTTACAGAGGAGGAAACTAGGGTGGCTGGGTACCCTCCCAGTATCACACGGGGCAAGACACAAGCCCAGATCCAAGTGACTGTGGATCTCTGGCTTCAGTTAATTACCCCCCTCCCCCACCTGATAGTGTCTTGAGCACACTGAGCTTCTGCGGTCATTGGACCTAGCTCACAGCGTCTATGTAGACTCTAGCACCTACTGTGTCCTTCTAGGCTTTCAACCTGGGCATCCTGGGGAGAAATTCTGTAAGTGGAAGGGAAAGAAGAGGAGTGGAACTTGTCAGTCGAAAGGGTGAGGGGAAAAGGGCAGAGGGATGGGCCCTAGAGGTTAGGGTCTAGGGTATTGTTCTTGGAATTTTCCCCAGAGCCAAAAATCAATTCTACTTAATGATGCCAGCTCTCTTTCCACTGTCTTTGGGGACGCCCCGCTCCCTGCGGGGATCAGATGGGAACATCTGCCCTGTATTACGCCATTGGAATGGGAAGCACAAGGAGAAAGTCTGAGCCAGCCTGGGAGGCCCACATTTCTGTCCCGGCCACCATGGGGATGTGTTGTGCAATTCAGAACTGACTTCGCTAATTTATGTTGATTTTGCAGACAGTGGGTTTCCCAATCCCCAAATGGCTTTATGGAGTGAGAAGGGTAACAGCCAGATGTGCCCTGTGGGCTGATAAGGGGGTGAGTGTGCATAGAGTCTGGGACTGAGGCTCCAGATAGCCGTCGGGATCAGGCAGGGAGCACAATAATTACAGGCCAAGCTGCCCCTCTTCCTGGAGCCCTTTGGCAGGGGTGCCAGGCTGCCTGGTGTCCTAAGATGACAGAGGTACCCCCATGACGGCAAGTCAGATGATGCAGCCCGAGTGTACTCACAGGAACCAGTCCACTGCGATGATGAGTGTGATGTCGTCGGTGGGCAGGCCCACAGATGTCAGCACGATGACCATGGTGACCAGGCCTGCCTGAGGAATCCCAGCTGCCCCAATACTGGCGGCTGTGGCTGTGATGCTGTTAGAGGAAGTCCCCAAACAGAAAACTTTTGTTTAAATCTCCCCAAATAGAGAGCAGACCCTATAAAACATGCACAGTGGTGCTGTATGACTTGCCAAATTAAGGACACACTTTAGAAAAATGTAAATGAGATTGTTAAAAAAAACCCATTGAGTTAATAAGCATATTAACTAATACTTATCAAATGCCTACTATGTGCCTCCTGATATGTCAAGCATGGCTTACCTCATTTGCTTCTTGCAACAACCCTTCGAGAGTTGGTCCTACTATTACAGCCTTTTCTAAATAAAGAACCTTGTACCTAGATATTGGGTTGGCCAAAAAGTTCTTTTGGCCTTTCCCCTGTGATGTTATAGAATACTTCCTCATGTACTTGAAAGTATTTTGTAAGGTCTAAAATACTGTATAGTTATAATAACAATTTATTTCTAATAATTCCTCTATCCAAGCAGAGGATTGTAAGGGATACTGAACTTGTATGGCTACTGTGGTCAGAAAAATAAATCAAATTTATGAATTCAAAAGCAAAATGATTTATGAACAAAGTTCTGTAGCACTATCAATATTTTTTACAGAGGCGATGTGAATTTCATTTGTAAGGCATATAACCCGTCTGGAACTCAGTTTGTTAAATATCTATTTGATAGGCTTATGTGACAATGTGAAAATGTTTTATGAGTAGATATAAAGTGGTATTCATAAAGTAATAAGTCTGTGGAAGAGACTGTTCATGGTTCCCTTACTTTGTCCCCCTTGTATAGTACCAAGTGTTCTATAGAGTAAGGGGCCAGAGCTTGTGATCGTCTCATCCTGGGTGTTACCCTCATCCGGGTGGCCCTGATCACTAGCTCATCATTTAAAGGCATTCTTAAGAAAATGTCATGTAGAATATTCCTTGTACCTGATTGTAATAATCTGTCCAAAGTTCAGTTCGAAGTTGTTAACTTGAGCAATGAAAATGGCAGCCAAGGCCTCATAGAGGGCGGTCCCATCCATGTTGATGGTGGCCCCCACCGGGAGCACGAATCTGGTAACGCGTTTGTCCACGCCATTGTTCTCTTCCAGGCACTTGAAGGTGATGGGTAGGGTGGCGGAGCTGAGCACAGTAAAACAGGACATGTCAGTTGACCATCCTGACATATGAAGCGTGGCTTACCTCATTTGCTTCTTGCAACAACCCTTAGGGAGTTGGTCCTACTGTTGTGCCTGTCTGTTTTAGTACTTTGGACAGAGAGTTCCTTCCTCTCCCATATTCTAAATTAAAGGGAACTAAGTCAGCACTATTATAAATAGGGGAGAGGATTAGGAACAGTGGGTCCCTTCACTGCATCATTTGACAGCTCTTCTGCTTCTAGGTTCCTCCATGAGGCATCGCTTGTGATTACTCTCCAACTCCCACAAGAAGAGCCTGTGCTGACGCTCTGCCATCTCAGGTAAATGGCAACTGGACAAGGGAGATGAGAGTGGGCAGGAAAGGATAGTTGATTTCTATTTTTCTCCTAAAAGTGTATATCCAGCCATTCCCTAAATCCCAAATCAGTGTGATTAGCATCAGAGTCAAAAAGCCAATTCATGCGTCTAGACATTTAAAACCTGGAAAAAATGCACCCTGCCACTCCAATCTGAAGGTTCTGGTTCAAAGTAAGTTTTGAAATATATTTTCTGATAGGAATAAGCCATGGATATATCTATACCTGGAGGAAGTTCCCAGAGCCGTGATGAGCGCTTGCAGCAAACCTCCGATGAAAACCCAGGGGTTTTTCCGCGTTACCAGGAAGTAGAGGAGGGGTAGGACGATGACAGCATGGATGAGCAAGCCCACGATGACTGTCACTGTGTACATGGCCAGCTGTCCCCCGATCACTCCCATGTCTTCCATCTCAACAATTTTCCCTGCAATCAGGAAGAGTATGCCCAGAGGGGCGTACCTATGTAGAAGCAACACACGCACAGTTGGAAGCCTGATTTCCAACAAACTATTCCACAGAAATTACCAAGTGATAAGAAAAAGTCAATGAGAGTTGATTTCCAAACTTTTCTGCCCAGGATACTATGAGGGCTTGCAGAAATTATGAACTTCCTTCTTTCCTTTTTTTAAAATATAAATTTAAATATAAATAGTACTTTAGGCTTTCCACTCACTCAGAATTTCTTTAGGTCACAGTTTTTTTTCTCCAAAGCCAAGAAAAATGGTTGGTTCAGAGGTTTTGTTACTTACCTCTTTTTTTCCCTAAACACCTCAGTCGCTTTGGGAGTCCTCAGATGCCATCCACTCTCCAAGCTCTCCCCACCACTTCCTGTTCCCCTGCTAAATACCCTGAACAGTCAGAATCTACTGAACCAATTTCCAGACTTCTGGGCAGGGGAGAGGGGGCAGCATTTCCCACATCAGAGACTGATTCCCAAGCTAAAGCAAGATGTATACCATGCCATTTCAGTGTTCTAGATTTGCAGTCAACTCTCTTTATCAAGGACCACTTTTATTGGTTTTTCCTATATTACAACCTTGTTATAATATTACATGCGTGGTATTTTTTTTAACTTAAATAAATGTATTATAAGAGGAAATTACATGTTACAGTGCAAATGAAAAACTAACACCATTTGTGATGAGTAGGAGGCAATCGTAAAATAAACTCACAGCTATCAAAGTTAATAACATGCATGTATGTACCTCCACAATCAGGTTATAAGTGCTCTAGTTAAGCAATTATTATCCACAGGCTGCTACCGCTATTTGCAATCCTTCTTCTAGATCTTGCTTTACATCTGTGCAAGAATTAACATCGGAGACATGAAATGGATTGTATACATTGAATCAAGGCTGTGCTGCCAGGCTTTCAACTCTCTTTGTCCGATGTATGCTGTAAACCACAACCCAACTCCCATTAGCATAAAAACAGAAGTCGATCACCCTTCAGGAAAAGGGTCTGTTGGGAACTGTGGAGGACTTCTTTCATATTGAAAAATACAATGGTTCTTTTAAAAGCCCTTTAAAAACACAGGCCAGAAAAGTATAAGAGTACCTGTTTTCAGAAATGTAATAACTCAATGTTGAATGTGCAGGCGAAATGTACAGCTAGAAAAAGCTACATGTGAGGTTCATTCAGCAGCCTTTGAATAGACTTCTTTCATAAAAGAGGTGAAAGGTAGAGCATTTTCATAATATGAAGATAAATGTCCACTTTCAGCCCCACCAAGATTTCCAAGGAGGGCCCCAGCATTGCAATGGGGATGCCTGTGGAGACCGCACTCTGATCATCTTTGTGTTTCCGACTTCATATCCATCTTGTACAAACTCCTGAAAAATGGATTCTCTGGGCTTCAGTGGCAATAAAAACCAAGGATATTTTTAATCACGTTGGTGAGTGCTTTTCTTAGAAATGGATGCCTTCCTGCCTCAGGTGCCAAGAGGGAGTCTGGATTTTAAATAAAGGATAAAAGGAAAGCAACCCTCACAGGAGGTTTAAACCAATCACTGGGTTCTTCCCTGCTGGGGAGAGTTTACTTTTCCAAGGTCAATGTTCCTCTGTGGATTTAGTCTTTTCCTTTGTCTCCTGCTCTCAACTTTCTTTGAAGGAAGTTTTGTTATAAATTGTGGCTTGGCTTTCTATAACACTTCCCATGAGTCCCTCACACTAGCTGCAGAAGGGCCATTTACACTTCCTTCTTAGGACTGAAGTGGAGGAGAGGAGAGCTCGGTTTTTCTGATGGTTCAGGGGTTTCGGCCTTTGCTTTTCCCTCTCCTGGGAATGTGATTCTCACCACTTTATATAGCTAGCTTCTCCTGGTCATTCAGAGCTCAGCAAAAAATGTCATCCATCTCTTCAGAGGCCTTTCTGTCCCAACCAAGGCAAATTTTAAGCCTCCTCCTCAGTTTTTTTTTTTTTTTTTAATCACACCACATGATATTATATAAAATAAAATCTCATGTTTTATTTTATTTTTTCTCCATAGCACTTGTGACTCCAAGCATATGGTTGATTTGTTTAAGAATATAAGATCTGAACAAAGTCCTACTATATAGCTCAGGAAACTATATATAATATCTTATAATAAACTATAATGGAAAAGAATTAAAAAAAATGTAAGATCTAGGACATCTTTGTCTGTTTTCCTCAGTGCTACATCCCTAGTGCCTGGCATTAAATGCTTGGTATACAGGAGACAATACAAAAATATGTATTGAATGAATAGTTAATTAGTTGTAAAAGAGGAATGAGCAATGGGATACCATCAGCACTGGAATAAAGGAGTTGACATCTTTCAAAACCAAGGAAGCAAACTAATGAAGAGAGGTTCACAGATACGTTCAAGGCTACTACCAGCCCAGAAAGTCACTGATTTTCTTATGCTTACCCGGATGAAATCTCTGCAATTGGCCATCCTGCCTGGCGGCATCTTCCTCAGAACAGAACACAAGTTGATGGCAATAAGCATCTTCTATAGAGCATACAGAGCAAATGGAAATACATACCACATGATCACTGCTACCAATCTCATGATGGCTTCGTTGAGAGAATCAAAGAACTCTCGCAGGGCCTGGCCCTGCTCCTTCATGTTTCCAATCACAAATCCGAAGCACATGGAGAAGACAACTAGTCCCAGGGCATTGACCCCATTCACAGACCCTGGGACTGGGACTAACTCTTCTGTGATCCTCGTCAGAGTCTCCATGGCCTCTGACACATTGTTTATCACGGCACCCACGAGTGTTTCGTTGGGCTGGATGGGCACTTTAAAGCTCCTCTTCTCATAGTTGGTTTTAAACTTAAAAAGAAAAGACACAACAGTGATGAAAGATGATTTTTCTTTTCTTCTTTGTACTTCTCTGCTCGCATTTTCTGTAATGATATACATTACCCTGAATTCAGAGAACTGTGTTATAGAAAGTATCTGTCTATCTATATCTATCACCTATCTAATCTGTGACAAACCTCTACTACTTCCTCAGTACAGATACACACACAAACACACACACACACACACACTTAAATATACAGCAAATCATAACAGGAAAGAGGTTGAAGATGTTGGAGTAAACATATGCATGTTTCTGAAACCCTAATAAAATGACTATAATAGGCTTTTTAAAAATTAAGATATTCACAACAATCCCTGTATCCTCTATGGGTACATGTTATGTGATCACTGGCAAATCACCTAACCTCCCTTTGCTCATATCCCATAGCTGCAAAACAGGGGTCACTGGGCTGACTCTACCTCACAGGGTTGTTGTAATGATCAAATTAAACAATATATGAGATTATCTGATAAATTTTAAAGCACAGATTTTAATGTTGGCTAATGATACTCACAAATAAAGCTCTTCTGGAACTAGACTTAGTTGGCGATTTTGGTGACTATTAAAAATTTTAATATCCCCAAACAACATTCCTCCAGGTATTCCTGATTGTATCAGTTCTTAAGAAGAAGTGTTTGATTGGTGAGGATGACAACCCACTTCTCAAGTCTACAGAGGAGTGTCTCCTCTTACTCAGGAAGTGGTCTTGAGGCTTCCCTGGTTGCCCAGTGATTAGGAATCCACCTGCCAATGCAGGGAACATGAGTTCAATCTCTGGTCCAGGAGGATCTCACATGCTGTGGGGCAACTAAGCCAGTGTGCCGCAACTACTGAGCCTGCGGGCTGCAACCAGAAAGTAGCTTCTGCTCGCTGCAACTAGAGAAAGCTTGTGAGCAGCAATGAAGATCCAGGGCAACCATAAATAAATAAATAAATCTTAAAAGAAAAAAAGGGAGATGGTCTTTATACCAAAATTTCTGCATAGATGCCCCAGACAGAAGATGCTGAGTGTCTTCCTGTGGCCATTTGAAAGAAGCCCATCTCTCTATGATTTTAATAAGAACAGAATTTCTGGCCTTCACGTTGATGGTACTAAAGCACCAGAGAAAGTAATAATCTATGGATGCTGCCTGGATCTAGAGTCTAGGGGAAGAAAGCACAGCTGTACATGGAATGCTTGGCCATCACTTTACCAAGAGTACTGGTAAAGTATGGGAGACTTTTTTTGTGCAGTGGGAAACTATCATTTCCAAACAAGGACATGGCCAGCTGTCAATACTGTAGACGTAGCCCTAAACAATCAATGGCATTGCTGGTAATTTTAACAAAGAAACTGGTCCCCTTCTGTCTCCTATTCCAGTCAAATCTCTGTTCAATTGGGGTGCTTATGCATTTTAGTGCACCCCAATTTTAGACTGTCTAGGATGAATTTTCAATCCCAACTAGCCTTTCCTACACCTCCAACTCTTTCCCCTAAGACACAGTTTGCAGCCTACACAGAAATTGCAACCTCACTTGCATTCTGATCTAAGACAAATAGATCTGGAACGATACATTTGCTTCTCCTTCAAAATCATGTAAGTGCTATCCAAAACCAAATATTGAATACAATAAATCTGTGCGAGTCAGCACTTTTCCCAGTGCTGCTAGAAATCAATGTTTTTGAATTCGTCCAGTGCCAGCTGACTAACTGGAAGAATCAGCCCCATGGTGCTGGGGTTGGCTGGCTGGATTGAAAGGGGATTATTATTTATGGTTACAGTTGTTTTGAATAAAAAGAGTTAGATTTTGCCTTGTCAGCCTTTTTTTTTTTAAAGAAAGAATTCTGTTTGAATTTTGCAGTATGTGCAAAATTGACTATTAAAAACGGTCAATACAGATTTTAAAAAGGGAAGAAAAGTGAAGAGTAGAAAACTTGGTCTTCCATGAGGTCAGGGTTTGGTTTTGTTTATTTTACACATCCCAAGCACAAGGGTTAGGGTAAAGTGACACCATCTGGGGAAATGTTTGGGAACTACTATTTAACAACTATAATATTTAATTGTTTCCCTCTTAATATTTTGGGTAACAAAGCTTTTTTTTAATTCAATTGAGGTTAGAATGAGCGTTACTCATTTTATCCCCTAATAGTAAAAATGTATTTGTGTGTTCAACACAGAGAGCCAAGGGTTGCCTGGATTTGGTGCTAAGAAGAACTGACGCTCACTACGGCCTCCTGGGAAGTGTCGCATCAGCCTGGATACTGCTTTCCAGGAAGGGGAACAGAATGTAGAAGCAGAAAGATGACAGAATTGGGAATCAGCACAACAGGTTTGAATTCTGGGTCTGGCATTTACGACTTGTGAAATCGTATGCCTGTTACCTGACCCCTCTGAATGATCACAGATGAGTTGCCTCATTGATGAAATGAAGACAATGATACCCATCATATTTATGTGAGGAGTAAATACAACATTAGTGCTTGGCACAGAGCAGACATCCAATACGTGATGGTGGCAATCCTTTCTGACATGGTTCCTCCTTTAGAGGCCTTTAAAGGCCCTCAACAGACTTTTAAAAAACACAACCCACTGACTTTTAAAATCAAACCCAGACACTTGAATAATCTCCCTGATCTTTGAAGCAAGTTGTAAATATATCTTATACTGGAGTTTGTGTGCTTGGTGAGCTTTTGTGTATGGGATATGGAGGAAGGGAGAAAGTCTCCTGATTAGCCTTCTTAACAATTAACAGAGACTTAATGAGCCATTTGTATGCAAGACATATAGTGTCTGGCAACTAATAAGCCTTCAATACAAGGGAAGACCCCTCCCTCCCCTCCCAATTCCCCAGAAAACTCTAGTGCTTTCCATCTAGTTGGCAAAGGAAGTGTTTCTTATTGCAGGGAAACAGGAAAAAAAAAAGTAAATTCAATTAAAAAGACAGCCACACTCTGTTTGCCAAAGAGGAATTTCAAAGGGGAATTCATGGCTGTAGAGTATTTACCTGTTTAAAGCAAGCTTCCACCAGATTTGGAGGGAACATATTCCTGCAAAGAAAATAATGATCACTTGAAACTTTTCCAAATAATAAATTAGTTCCTTAAATATCTTTTCATTGTGTGTAAGATAAAGATTGTATCCAACTAAGCAGCAGATGGAAAAAGAGAAAGATTTTGGTAGATAGTTTTGAAATGGGATATAGGTCATCCCTAAGTGTGGTCCATGTAGTTCATATTTTTCAGTTTAAGTCCCAAATCCAACTCATCTGTCCTTTTGTCAGACAAATGAATTTTTAAAATTCAGACATCAAACCCTGCGCCCAGGAAGAACCCAAGTGAAAATGGAAATGCCTTTTAGCATAAGCATTCTGGTTGACTGGGGCGGGGCGGGGGTGGCGGGGGTCATTAGGGGTCATTCAATAGGGGTCATTTTAGTATCACGCTGGGTGTTTAGGGACCAAATGTTCTGAATCAAATGTCATGGTCAGACTGTGGAATTTTATTCTCCACAAAGTCCTCCCAAAGAATGCTGGGGGGTGAGATAATGACTCTGAATGGTTAGAGCTTCTAGCCCTTTGGTAACCAACAGGGAGATGGTCCACAGAACTTGAAGTTGGGGCCCAGGTGGCAGAATTTGTCATTTCCTTAGACCAGTGTCTGTGCTCATGGTGGGGAAGGAATGAGAGTCAGCACTCTCACTGGGGAATTTCTAACCAGCTGTGTGACCTTGGGTGACTCGTGGCGTCCATGCAGGTCTCAGTTTGCTCATCTGTTAAAGACGAGATGGGTTTAACTATCACCAGGGCTCCAGGATGGAAGCCTGTGGAGGAGACATGACCTGGGCAGCAGGTCAGAGCCCGAGATTCCAGCAATTGTTAAGTCATCGATCATATGTTAAGATTATAAACTCTTGTCTCTTCTTACTGCCTGGACCATCCTGTTTCTTTGTTCTTCCCATCTATGCTCTATGGGTCTGTTTCTATGAACCCTGAGATAAATGTTTAGGAGGTTCCAAGATAAATGCTCAAACCAGGTGTAAGGGGGAGGACAGGCTAGTCTTATACTTGTCACTGGGGCAAGGAGGGGCAGAAAAGCATCAGAGAATGACAAGGTCCCAACTCTGTAAACAAGGAGTAGAAATTATACAGAAAGAGAATATAATAAAATACCCCCAATCCAAACTACCTGAAGGTAAAGTCCCTGAAAAAAATGGTGAAAAGCTTTAATTAACCGTAGGAACTAAATAAAATCATTGTCATCAGGTGCCAACTTGGTATGAACTAAAACAGAATGGCTTATTACCTTCAGATAACTGCCATTAACTCCCTGGAAAAGGCTTTCAAGAGGGGGCTGTATAGTGCTTACACACAGATGCTACAAAGTCACTTGTGGTAGGTATTGAGAGGTGCTGCTGAAGAGGTCCTTTGTTGCCCAACTCACTCTTGAACCTACCAGCCATGGACCCATTCCTTGAGATGGCATGGGAGACTGAGTTGCTAGGAGGAGCGCTTTCAAATGGTCAGTGGGGAATCCTAGAGTAGACATCTAGGACTGGCAAGCCAGTCACTCTGCAAGTAGGTCCATTGGAAAATAAGGAGGAAAGAGCTAGGTTTGGGAAGACAGCCTGGATGGGCTGCTGGCTGGACTGTTGAGCAGGTGGGACATCTCGAGGTCTGTGCTAGGATATCTTCCACTTGCCCTTCTCCATCTACCCGCCATCCTGCTCTGTGCCTGCGAGGCTGCCCCGTTGCCTTCTGGCTTCCTGTTGGGTTTGTCCAGTGGGAGGTGCTGACAGATCACAGACAGAAGTGGGAGAGAGAAGTGGATGTATAGGTTCTTCCAGCTCTCTCTCTTGGCAGGTTGGGCAATAGCTTCCTTCCTCCAAATTAGAGCTCCAGCCCCTGTCCTTGGTGGCCTTTTCCAAGGCTACAGCTCATCCTGAGTTCTAGGAATAGCTCCCTTCCTGACCTCAAAGCAACAGGTGGTAACAAAACAATTTCCTATTGCTGATAGTCCCCGAGTGTCACACCATCACTTGTAGGTTCCCTTAACCCAGCCCGCACCTTTGCACGCCCTGTTCAGTGATCCTTTTGAGCCTGCAATGCTTCCCTCCAGGACCTGACCCATGCAAAAGCAAATGTGGATAGAGAGCAGGCAGGGAAGTGCCAGGATCAAATTTAGGCTTACTTCTCAGTTCTGTGTAAATCAGACTATATCACTGGGTCTGTTTCAAGTACTAGATAAAACTAATTTGTAATCAGTATATGGTTTGTATATAAAAACAATGCTAAAGAAGTCATCCTTTAATCTTTTATTATTGATTTGCCAAATCCTTTCTTCATAAATAGTACAAAAGGAAAACCTTAGGACAGGTGAGATCAGATGATCTCTAAGGTCCCTTCTGGAAATGAATTGTTGTGTATAATGGATGGTGATACAGATCACAAGTTCCAAATTAGAAGAGTCCAACGAACAGGCTATACTTGAGGGAAAAAAATAGCCTTAAACAGTAAGACTTGAGAAAGGTAGGTCAAGAATTATTGAAAGGCATTATGCTAAGTGATATAAGTCAGAAAGAGACAAATACTATATGATTATCACTTATATATGTGGAATCTAAAAAGTACAGCAAACTAGTGAGTATAACGAAAAAAGCAAACTTACAGACACAGAGAACTAGTGGTTATCAGTGGGGAGAGGGAAGGGGGAAAGGGCAATATAGGGGTTGAAGAGTAAGCAGTACAAACTGATAGGTATAAAATAAGCTACAAGGATATACTGTACAACACAGGGAATAAAGCTGATATTTTATAAGCAAAGTATAGCCTGTAAAAAATTTTGAATTTCTATGTTGTACATCTGTAACTTATGTAATTGCACAACACTATATATACTTCAATACAAAATCATACACACAAAAGAACTATTGATATTAATATTCCAAGATGAGCTGCACAGTTAAGAGGACTGAGTGCTCAGATTCTGAATCCTAAAAGCAGGGCTCCTAAATCTTTATCTTTTCCTTGCTCTTTTTATCTCTTTCACATGAGATCAGAAAACGGATCCTTACTTCCATTTCTGTTACATGTGATCTTCATTTCAAGCCCAGCAGGACTGGTTCAGTTGGATACCTCTTCTAGGGTTTGATCAGCTCCCCCCGAAAGAGGAGAGGTTGTCAAAATATACTCAAGAGGATGGGCTTGCAAGGACATACCTGATCAAGTCCAGGAAGGCGTCTGCAGCTGTCACTTGTACAATTTTGCCTTCTCTGTGCATGTTTTCCTTTGTTCCCTTCCCAGGATGGATGATGATAACAATGATTATGCCAATCACCACGGCAATGATGGTCGTAGTCATGTAATAGACTACAGCTCGCATCCCCATCTTTCCTGATGCCTTACTATCTAGGGCCGCCATTCCTAGGGAAGGCAAACAGAAGGAGATTTTCAGGAAATCAGTTCAGGGAATTGTCCAGTGGAAGGTAATGGGAAGAGCATTTCCTTTTTCACTCCCCAACCCTCTCCCACCCGGCAATGGGATTTTATACATGTTATGAGAACTTGGCACCAAATTGAATCAGGGCATCACAAAAGGTGAAGGGAAAAAGCCATAGAATGGCTAGGCACCAGCTGTGTCAGCTAACACGTGATCACCCATTTTCTGTCCCAAGAGTTGATTTCACATGACTCTCTGATGGTTTCAAGGGGCAATCAAATTCTTTCCTAGGTTGCTACTAGTTGGGGAAGCTGTGAGTGTGAATTAGTGAGTATTGTGTGTGTGTGTGTATATATATTAAGAGATACCTTAAAAAAGGTTTCTGGCAGGATAATCTAAGCATATCTCAAGTTTTGAGCACTCTGCAGACTCACACAGAGTAACTACCATTAAATTCTTTTATAAGAATTATTATTTTATGTATGTACTTGTAAGTTTTTTTTTAATGTAAAATTTAAGCTATTATTCTATTCACTTACTGAGTTATCCTCAATTTACATTTATAGTAGGCCAAAGTTCTCAAATAGCTTCTCTTGTTGTTTCATTTTATCTCATCTCATCAACAGTTTTTAAAAACAGTAATTTTGGTGGGGTTCCTCTCATTTTTGCTCTCTGCCTTCCTCCACCTTGTCCCACAGGCCTGGCATACCTTATCTCATGTGAAACATTCTTCCCCTCTTTTTCAGGACATCTTCAAAGTCTACCTCAGGCAAGGCATGATCCTCTGTGAGAGAGGAGGCATGATGGTGAATGTTTCCCTAACTGTTCTAGTAAATGGAACACATCTCCATGCCTCTTGGGATGGAAAAAAATTGGAAATAACCCAAAACTCTCAAAAGATTAAGTTTTCGTAATCATAATATGGGCTCTTCTGTTTCATTAACCATTTCCTCATTTGTCTTTTTTCTTTCTCTCCCCCCGAACTCCCTAAAACACTAAGATTCAATTGTAGCATCATCCAATCGTAATTAATCAAACTATTTTCTTTATTATGCAAAATCATAATTTTATAAATATATTAAAAGTTTACACTGTAGCTCAGTGATCAGTATCAGACTCTAACAGTGGTTCAATATGTAGGTAGTGGCTCTGTTTATATCAATGTATTTAGAGTAAGGTAAAGTATATTGGATAATGTCCATGAATGCCAGATAACTGGCTGGGTTTGCCCCCAAATCTTGATAATGGTAATGAGCTTATATGGGAATTGAAGCCATGATCTCCAATTTATAATTTCATGTGTATTTGAATCAAATCATTCATAATTTTCATAATAAGCACATAGTACTTGCTATATTCTTATTTTTAACAACAATCTATAAGGCAGATTAAAAAGCAATTAAGTAAACTTCTCAGTTCTTAGTTAATACCAAGTAAAATGAAGTGGGAACTTGAGCCCAGATCTTATGTAACTGAATTTAGTGTTCTTTCTGCCCCTGAGAAAACCACCTACAGCTCCCACAAACGAGAAGGCCAATTTTGGTTTTAAGGCAGTGAAGTTAGCTTCCTTTATCCTTGTCCTAGGCTTCTTGAAACCTAAGGTTAATACCCACTTGTGAGGTTGGCGCCACTTCAACACTTTACCATCATTAGAAATGGGCTAATCTGTTCTCAGTATACGTGGTCCCATCCCCCCAGGTTCATCTGCAGGTCTCCTATGGTGTCTCAAAATATCTTGGCTTTCCTGTGCTTGAAATCATTTCTCCCAGAAGGGGCCCACTCTCTTTCCCATCATTGCCTGAGCTCGTCACCACTGAAGCCTGCAATTCTTCGGCGGGCGAGTGGTGTGGGCACAAAAGGCCGGATATCTCTGCTAGGGGTACCAGGCGGCAGTATTCTCTTCCTCCGAGATGCTTTCTTTCCCTCTCGCCTTCTATTCTGTGGTGCTGTTCCGTTCTCACGCCAACTCTTCTCTGCCGCTCCTGCCCACTACTCCCGACCTATAGCTATTCAGAGAGAGCGCTAAGTGGTCAAGGCACAGCACTGGAAACCAACGTGGCAGACAAAGGAGGAGGCTTAAATCTCCCTCCCTCCCACCATGGGGGAGGGCTGGGCACTGTTATTCCGGAATTCACAGCTACAGGGCCATCAGCTCTAGGAAACAAAGTTTATAGGTTTTTTTTTTTTCTTTTTTTAAATAAAGTTAATAAAAAAAGAAAACCAGTGAGTATTTACTCCATACTTTCCAATTGTGAAATAGATGAAGACAAACATTGAAGCATTTTCTTTAGCAATGAGCCCAGAGAGAGAATCGATGGTCAAATGAGAGGCCTCACCAACCTCTGCATATTGACCCTGATCCTGTGAATGAGAATAAAGCAGCAACTGCTAACGTTTTAGAAAAGGCAGGGGTGTGTGCGGGTATCTTTATTAACCAAATCTCCGTGGAGGTCCTTCTTCTAAAGGGGTCTGGTGTCCCATGCGGGGCTGCTTGCTGACTTCTGCTCTGGGTACCCCAGTGCCCCTCCCCTCCTCCTTCCAACTCTAACCTCTCCCCTTTTCTCTGAGTAGGGTCTGTCAAACTAAAGGGAACGCTAGAAGCAAAGCCACACACTGTCATCAGGGCAAAGGTAGGATGGATGTGGACAATCTGTCACAACACCGGGTCTGCAAGAGAACAGCCTCAATGCTGGAGGAGCAAAGGAAATGGAGGAAAAGCTCTGGAAGGCAAAACTCCACACGGGCAGGCTGTCATTCTTCCTGTCTCTCACCCCAACTCTGGGGCCATCTCCTTTCTCAAGCCTCCCGAAATTCCAGACAAAGCGCTGCACACAAATGTCAGAGTGTCTGGGCACAAGGGTAAAGCACTAAATCACTCTGTAGAAAAGGGAACTCTGGGAGGAAGTGCTCTAAATGTTTGAGAAGGGGGAAGTCTGCATGGAGCCTCGTCATTTTAAAATATATGGAGGAAAAGGGCACTGGGGTGAGGGCGAACGAGGTCACTTGGGTATGCAGGTACTCGTGGGAGTATGTTATGACAACTGTGTGTTCATCTAAATACGTATGTGAGAAACACATTCCAGGGCAAGTAGTAAAGATAATGATCTTAACTGGTCCCTTTTTCCTCATCTGATCTGGGCTTAGCTGAACCAACCCCATTCAAGACATCCTGACATCTTTATTATGAAAACAATCTGTCATCAGAATTGAGATCCTCTTGAACCCCAAGAAATACTATATTGCCTATTAATTACAGTTCTGCCATAGTTCTTCCAATTACAGTGACATGTTTGTAAGTTTATATGTTTTGTATATTTTGAGTTAACTTTTGTGCTGATCCACTAAATCACTCACCAAATTCTTCCTCTCACCAGTGGCACATCTAATTTCATGACAACTGTATGTTGCAGATATTGTTGATACCATTTTAAAGGTAAAGAGACAAGAGACCAGAGAAGTTAAGTCACTTGCCCAGTGTTGCACAGCTAGTAAACAGTAATGGCAGGATTTGAACCCACACTCAAAGGGAGTACCCTTTCTACTATATCTCAATCCTTACGGACAAGCTAGGAGTCACCCACGTTTCATGCGCTTTTATCCATACTAGCTTTCTCTAACTTTATTGCATTTGAGTTCAATGTTGAAATGACCCATCTGGCTAGAAGAAATTTGCATACAGGGAGGTAACTGTGGAAAAACTCTGACATTTCCCCACCTTGGGGGGAAGTGGACCACAGTGGTCACCAGAAGGACTAGCTGGAGAGCAGATCAATCCGTTCAAATTCCTCATCATTCCTAGAAAAAGAGCTCAGAACGTGTTCTAATGGAGCACTGAGGATCATAGATATTGCTGACCGTGGGCACACGGATCTTGTCTTCTTTTCTAAAAACAAACCCATCAAATACCAGTTGTCAACAAAGTAATCAAGTCAACTATACTCCAATAGAAATTAATTTTAAAAAAGTAATTAATCATTCATGTCTGCAAACCTAATACATGTTTACCAATGAGTTAAGCATCTAAAAAAGACTGAACAAGACATTCTCTAGAATGCAAAAGATTTAGACTTTGCTTCAAACACCTGAATATTTTAGGCAGCAGTCACTCTGAAGAGAGAGGAAGAGAGTTTCTTAATGCAAATGGGTCAGTAAGCATTTACCTCTTTATTTATGAAGATAGTGTTTAAGTAATCAGTTTAGCACAACAGAAAATGCACGAAATTCATGTTTTGGGGCAAGATGGGGATGGGGAGGGAGTGTTCAATAAATATGTATATGGAACTCTGTAAGTTTATTGTAAATTAGATTTCTTCTGGTATAATATTTGGTATGGACTTATTGGATAAATGAAATATGTATTCAGTCAAGTATTAAAGGGTAACATATAAATAATGTCAAGTTCCTAAGGCTCTACTCTTTGCATGGATTTTATTCTCCCATCTGCTAAAAGTCTGTCTTATACGTTAATGGGTCTCAGTATATTCTTCCAATGATTCCTATTTGTGGCTCTGAAATGTGAAATCTAAAGAAGAAGCCTTCTGCTATGAATGCTCTTTCTACTCACCCTCATGGTGTTTCATTGTTCTTTCAGAGCCACTGGATCAGGCCCAGAAAGAATGGAAAAGGGAGGGGGTGGCAACTGCTGCCTCAAGAATATTGCTCTGTTTTAGTTTTTATTTTATTTTAGATATACTCCTTCTCTACCATGGGTTTCTCAGACACTTATCTAATGAAAGCCGCCTGTTCTCAAGCCTCCTAGAATTTTAAGACGGGCAAACTTATAACAAGGAAATCAAGGATGAGTGGTAGTATATACCGTATTCATGTGATGTTTTTTCAATAAGAAAAACTAAACTCTAAAAATTACAACGTACTTCATATTTACAGGCCGAAAAAGGAGCTCTTGTGTCCTAGAGCATCTGCCCATCGCTGGAGCAAGGGCACCCTGGACCCTCAGCACATAACAGCAGGAGAAAAAGCTCTGAGGAAACGTCTGAGGGGGTGGGAGTGAGCATGGAACAAATTGCTGTAAATCTCCTTCTAAAACTATGTGAAGTTTTTTTCCTACTGGAATATTTTCTTCCAGCTTTTTTATAAACTAGATTGGAAAAAAAAAAATAAGTTCGATGATTCTAGGGGTTCTAGAACAGAAGGCAAATCTTAGTTAGGTTAGAAATTGTATCATAATTTTGCATCACAATGAATAAGCTGGTTAAAGCCTCAGAATTTAATCGAAGAGTCAATATTTCAAACTACTTAAGGCCAGCCTCTTGGAGAAGGCGATGGCACCCCACTCCAGTACTCTTGCCTGGAAAATCCCATGGCGGAGGAGCCTGGTAGGCTGCAGTCCATGGGGTCGTGAAGAGTCGGACACGACTGAGCAACTTCCCTTTCACTTTTCAGTTTCATGCATTGGAGAAGGAAATGGCAACGCACTCCAGTGTTCTTGCCTGGAGAATCCCAGGGACGGGGGAGCCTGGTGGGCTGCCGTCTACGGGGTCGCACAGAGTCGGACACGACTAAAGTGACTTAGCTTGGCATAGCAAGGCCAGCCTCAGGCATTTTCAGAAGCACATTGTTTTTAAAAAATTGTGGCTAAGTGATTAAGAGTTCAGGCCCTGAGGTTAGAACACCTGGATTCAACTTCTAGCTCTGGGATGCCCTGTGACCTCTGGAAGCCTCAGTTTCTTTATCTGTATCATGGGAATGAAGAAAGCTCCCTCACAGGGTTTTCATGGCTCTAAAGGGACTTCTGTACAAGATGCACTTAGCACTGTGCTTGGCACATACTGAGCATTCAAGCAATGTTAGCTGCTATTATTATTAATTAATCAAATAATAATATTTGACCTCTCTAAGTCTCCATTGCACCTAGACAAGAAGATAATACCTACACTGCCAGCTTATGGAAAACTTACATGAAGAATCTATACAAAGTAAGCCCTTAATAAATGCTATGATTATTATATGATGCCCCCTGTTAGAATTTTAGTGCCAGGAGAGCAGAACAATCTGTTTTATTCATTGATGTAGCCTCCTTGTCCCAAACAGTGCCTGCACAGGAAGGTGCCCAATAGAATGTTGAATAGTCATTCTTATCATTGTTGTTGTTGTTATGCTGGGAGGAGGCCACAAACTTTTTAAAAACATTTCACTTAGGCTACTGTTTGAATGACCAGTACTAAAATTGCTTGTGTTTAAAATACTCTGAAATTCAGACTCGCCAATTTTGATTGCTCGTCCCCACATTTATCACAGTGTCGTTGTTGTTTGGTTGCTCAGCTGTCGACCCCATGGAACGTAGCCTACCAGGCTCCTCTGTCCACTGGATTTCCCAGGCTGGAGTGGGTTGCTATTTCCTTTTCCAGGGTATCTTCCTCACCCAGAGATCAAACCTGCCTCTCTTGCAAGTCTGCTGCATTACAGGCAAGTTCTTTACCATTGAACCACTGGGGAAGCCCTCTTCCCCAAATTTAATCCAAAGTAGTGAGGTTCCTTCTACCTTGAAGAAGGAGAGACAGACCTTGTGGGGAGGGACCCAGGATCACCTGGAGCTTTATCTCCAGATGGGGGTGGGGGGTAATCCGAGAAGGGCAGGATGGGCAGGAGGCTGGCACACCGCTACCCCTCACCACAGGAGTACCCCTCCGTCTCACCCAGCCTCTCCCTCCCCCGCTCCTTTATTCTTTGCCATCTTTAACAGGATTCACTCTAGCAGATGAGCTTATGTAATTGCTATAGTCCTATCTGTCACACAGTAACAGAACAATGAGCAAATAAATGAAAAACCCAACACAGAGACGGGAATGGAAGAGGAAGTGAGGTTGAGTAAGTGCTTAAGATGCCAGTCATGAAATCAATTTAGTAGGTCATGAGCTAGTATCTTTTATCCTATTAATGAAACAGGATAGAATAGAAAACGATAGAGTGCATTACATGGGGTAAGAGGGAAATACTGCTTTGTGAAGTTTTTCCAGCTGCACGTTTGTATGTCTGTGTGCGGCCATGTCACTGCATAAAATACGTTTATATGGTATTTGCAGGTTCTAGTTAAAAAAAATAAAAAGAGTTTGCAAATGCTGGTATATACCCACATTCAGTTGAGAGTAGAGGCTTGAAAAAGGAGCCCTGAGCTACGGTCTTCCCACCCTCTCACCTTGCTTCCGTTCCCCTGGGGCTGTCCACCCACTCCACCCAAGACCGCACCCCATCTCTAATGGAGACCAAGGAAATGACGGTGCTGATCACTGGAATCTGGTCAACTCATCTGAACAGAAATTCTGCAGACACTGTAATGAAGGGAGAACTTTTAGAAAAGGTATGCTTCATGGAATTTTGAGCCAAGAAGGCTTTTACTTTAATCAGTGATTCTTGGTGAAGAGAGTTAAACCATCTTCCACAAAGAGCTGAGAATGATTTTGTGGAATTCACAGTCAATTAAATCACAAACATTCTCACAAGGGTTTCCCCCCTGGCCAATATTTCCTTCCTGTTATGGCTGTTCACAGCATCCCAAAACTTGGCGTTTCATTCACCTATGACACCACTTAGTTTTATGAGGTTATTTTGCCTGAGGAGGACAAAGATGCTTCCTAACAAATGTATCACTGGCATATCACTTTGTCAGCCAAGTTGATTTTTTAATTCAATTCTTAAGGCTTGTCAACAAAAGTCTTTTTCTGAGCTCTGGTGTTCACTAGTAGAATGCCATGGAAAGGAAACATTCTTTTTCAAGATTGTTAAATAGGAAACGTAGTGGAACAGACATGATTGTCAGTAGCAGGAAAAGTTTTATCATAAGTCACCTTTTATTCTCAGCGTGGTAGGACTGAGCAGACAATCCCTTTTCTCTGGCTACAGGCAACCTTGAAAATGAGCTTTCACAGAAGGGAGCAGAGGGGACATGGAGGCCCAGCTTCAACTTCTGCTACCTCTCATGTCCAAGAGTTTCTGGGTCCTTTTCGTTGACCTTGGGGTGGGGAGAATCCTTCTTTTGGGTGGGGCTTTCCAGGTGGCACTAGCAGTAAAGAATCTACCTGCCAATGCAGGAGATGTAGAAGTGGCTTCAATCCCTGGGTTGGGAAGATCCCCTGGAGGAAGAAATGACACCCCACTGCAGTCTTCTTGCCTGGAGAATCCCATGGACAGAGGAGTCTGGCAGGCTACAACTCATGGGGTCTCGAAGAGTCAGACACGTCTGAGCGCCCTCCTTTTGGGTAACCAACTGGTGAGGCCCTCCGAATGGTCAAGCTTTGTCTTCTCTGCACTGTGCTGTGCTTAGTTGCTCAGTTGTATCCGACTCTTTGTGACCCCGTGGACTGTAGCCCACCAGGCTCCTCTGTCCATGAGGATTCTCCACGCAAGAATACTGGAGTGGGTTGCCATGCCCTTCTCCAGGGGATCTTCCCAACCCAGGGATCAAACCTGGGTCTCTCACATTGTAGGCAGATTCTTTACCATCTGAGCCACCAGTGAAGCCCTTTTCTGCACTAGTCTTAACCATCCTATAGTCTCATCCCAGCCTAACACAGCATATCCCAGCCTAACACAGCCCTGCAACGAATGGTTCCAGTAACTTGGGAACCCATCACACCAACTTCCTCTCTCTCTCAGCCTGGTCTCAGGAAACTCGCAGAGGGCCAGCTCTGAGGTTCACGTCTCACAGGCCACAGCTGCCGGCATGAGGCCCACGGAGAGGTGATTTAGATACCCATTCACCCCACACTCTAGCCCATCCTTCGCTCACGGTATTGGAATGTGCCGCACAATATGCTTTTTTGAAGAGGAACCAGGGAGTCATTCATCTTCTTTATGTGTGCTAAGCAGAGCAAGAGGGAGAGGCGAGTGGGACCCATGATGAGCCGGGGAGTAGTGATTAGTAACAGCTGACAGCCTCAGACCAAGACCCTTTCTTTGGTTACCTCATTGTAGCAGCCAAACACAAAGGAATGACTGTCTTCTCGCCAAGACTGGGAAACCCAGGACCACAGAAAAGAGCAGCTAAGAGAAAAAGTGAGAGTTGGGCAGTGGGGGCAAGGAGCTGATCAGATCGACTCTGAGTTACACCTGTGGAGTCTGGCTTCAAGAAGAGACCTCTACAAGGTGGAAAGATGCACCCCTGGCAGGGGACCCTCAACCAGACCCTGCCAGCAGCACTGATGTGAATGAGGAAAGCAGGTGACTTCCCTCACAGCAGAAAGAGCACGCAGAGAGCAGCAAATTGCTCTGGTTTAATGAGAGGAAGTTCTTTGAGGGCCAGAGCTCCAGCTCCCTCTGCCTTTATTCCCCCAAAGAATGATTTACAACCAACCACCGGATGAGTTGTTGGCCGTTTCCATAACAGCCCTCTTTCCTTAGGGTTGCCTAACTTGCCACGGAAAAGACCTTTATGTTCTGGGCATCGTACAACTTTCTTAAGAAGGTGGTGATCGAGACAGTACGTTTTCTAGCTGGCAGGATGCTGAATGGGACTGAGTTCCAGCACGGGGCCAGACTCGTCCCAAGTTAATCAAAGGGCGTCACAAATGACTGCAGAACATGTCAGACTCAAGGGGTGCTCTTTCTTCCCAGGGAAGGCCTGTCCCTCATAGGAAAAAAAAAAAGGAATTGAAAGCCTCAGAGAAACTGAAAGCAACATATGGACATTAAAACCCAAATCCATCTGGCCTGGATTCCCAGAACAGTTGAAGCAGGAGTATGACTCCGGGCCTTGAAATGAGGCTGGGAAGCAGCAAAGAGTGCTGGAGCCAAAGGACTCATACAGACTGTGTGACCCAAAGTCCACCCTCCCCCCTCCAATTCCTTGCCATCAAGAATCTGGAACCATAACCCAACCTGAAATGAACTGAGGTTGAGTCTGTTGCCCAAAACGAAAATTAAGATATTTTTAATATTTCTTTAAAAAAAAAAAGGAAGAATTGAGAGTAAGATATGTTCACCTGGAAGCATGTTTTCTGCTTGCAGTGCAGGAAACACGGGTTTGATCCCTGGGTCAGGAAGATCCCTGGAAGAAGGGAATGGCAACCCACTCCAGTATTCTTGCCTGAAAAATTCCATGGACAGAGGAGCCAGGCGGGCTATAGTCCATGGGGTCACAAAAAGTTGGACACGACTGAGCAACTTTCATTCATTCATATGCTCACCTGAGCTATTTCCTGAATTAAATCCAGAATGTAGAGTCTTATGTACTACAAAAAAGAATGCATTTTTGAAAATGTAAGTCCATGTTTTGCCCAGTTAAGAGAGTTTTCAAAATTAAGTCTTTGGGGATCAAGTTGGGGTTGAGGAGAAGAGAAAGATAGTGGAGATAAGAGAGTTGAGGGAATGACAGATAAGAAAGACAAGAGACAAAAGAAACGGAGACTTAAAAGCTGAGAAGTGTGGGATGGAGAAACAGTTCAGAAGGTGCTTTTATCTCAGTCGGCATATTTCTTGGGCTGTGGCCAACACCCACCCCCCTTTCCAGTTCTGATTAGTTTTCTCAGCATTTAAAAGTTCATCAATTGTTCTTATCTAATCTATAAAGGAATAGTCGCACCCAGGGGGTGGAAGATTGTGCTCCCAACTACCTGACCCAAACAATAAGGCAGTATCACTTCGCAGAGTGAAAAAGACTGTAAACTCTAGAACTGGTTGGCTTGCCTCATCTCTGCCTCATGCGTTAAGTCAGAGAACAGTCCCTCCTTGGAAGAGGAAAAGCTGCATTTTTGCCCCCAGGCCCAAGGGCGACAATGGAATTGAATTATTCCTGAAATAGTCCACTAGAAGTAGAACAACACTTTACAGCTTTTTTCCCTTCTACACAAGGGAGTTGTTTCTGCAAATTCTACTTTAGTTTTGTAGCATCAATTTCCTATTTTGATTTTTTTTCAAGGGATAATTTAGGAATTCCCAAAAATTCTCCAAAGAAAATTATGGGCAGCCCCTGACATAAGACTTCAGTTATCTTGAATAGACTTCAGGGATCTAGAAGGTTGTGAAAGAAAAGATGTGGAAATGGTGTTTGGTTGATTTGAGACTGATATTGCATGATTAGTAATATTCTTCTTTAACTTAGACTTTAGGACTGGATGGGCGCATTTAAGTGAAATCTGGTAACACAAAATAGAAAAGAGAGAATATGAACTTTGGGATATTGCTGTTAAAACTGAATATGGCATAAAAGGTTTATAAATAAGATTAAAAAAAGCAGCTACAAAACATCAATTTCAAATGACTATTAAATAATTCAAATAACTAGGACTGTCCCATCACAAATAATGGAAAGAGGCAGTAAGGTAATGAAGTTCTGTTAAGGGCAAGTTACTTCTTTTGAAAGTGGCTATACTAATTGATTTTATAATTAAAAATTTCTCATTTATTCATGTGTTCAGTCACCTTTCATTAAGGGCCTTCTCAATGATCCGCCAAAGACATGATCATTAAGACCCTCATGTATTTAGTATTTAGTAACAAGTAAGACTTTAAAACATATTAATGTGAACAAGTAAAATGCATAGAATTATCCAGCAGAGTGATTTGGAATGGAATTAGGAGGAAAACCAGGAAATTTGTTGGTATATATTGGAAGAATATGGGAATGGGTTTGGTTTGAATCCTGGTTCCCTCACTGATTAGCCGGTGACTGGTCAACCTCTCAGGGTCTCAGTAAATGAGAGATGATAATAGTATTTAATTCATGGGATTGTTTGGAGGATTAAATAAATTCAGCATGTGATGCCTCAGAACAAATATATGGCGCATATCCTAGCCATGATGATGGCAAATTTTTTGTTTTTTTACAACTATTTTTAGGTTTGAAAGACTCCTTGGAACACCACTCTCGTTGTGGCACGGGGCTGAGTTGCCCAGCATTGTGTGGGATCTTAGTTCCCCGACCAGGTAACGAACCTACATCTCCTGCATTAGAAGGCGTATTCTTAACCACTGGACCACCAGGGAAGTCCCAGCTTTGATTTTTTAAAAACCTGGTGCATAGAGAGAACTGAAATCTGGTTCTTTATAACTCTTTTCCCCCTGAGAGAAATTTTAGCTTCTGGAGGAACACAGAACAAATCTGGTCCTCATTTATCAGAGACCTTGGTCTTCTTTTCTGCACACTAAATACACATCATTTCTCCAACCGATCTCCATATAGCATTGTTTTCAGAGGTTCATGTGTGCGTGAGTGCTAAGTCGCTTCAGTTGTGTCCAACTCTTTGTGACTCTACGGACTGTAGACCTCCAGGCTCCTCTGCCCGTGGGGACTTCCAGGCATGAACATTGGAGTGGGTTGTCCTGCCCTCCTCCAGGGGATCTTCCTGACCCAGGGATCAAACCTGCATCCTCTTACATCTCCTGCATTGACAGATGGGTTCTTTACCACTAGCACCACCTGGGAAGCCCTTTCAGAAGTTCACCAACCTGTAATCCTTCTAAAACTGTCTACCAGTCAGGACTCTCATGCTCTGATCCAAACCTTCATCTCTCAGCTTCATCTTCTACAAAGCCTACCCTATTCTTCTGGACAGCCTACACTGCTCAGTAGTCCCTAGACATGCCTCGAGTTTTCATGTCTCTGCATCTTTGCTTTTATGGCTTCCTCTGCTCTTGTCCTCATTTCCTGTGGAAATCCTCCCACCGGTCCAGCTCCTGAATTCTCAGAGCACTCTCTTTATTGCTTCTTGGCTTCAGAGTCAAGCTTGGTTTTACAGTCAAGTGTGTACCTGTCAGGCAGTCCATTAACATTTTCAACTCCTTGAGGCTAGAGACTGGCAAGGTCTTCTTCACATCTTTATTCTCATAACCAGTTAGCACATTGCCGGCTCAAAACAGGAGTCCAGTAAATGTGTCTGGGATTGGATTCAACACCCTCTTAGTAGCTACTCTGCTTTGTCAAAGGTGCTCCCGAATGTGCTCGGTTCTAAACAAATACTCCCGAGGCAGTGTGACCACTGCAGAGTACAGTGAACTATTCATAATTCTACTGAGGAAGAACACGACTATATTCATTCTTTTTTAGCCACCACATCCTACTGTTGGTTCCCATTAAGCTTTTAGTTGCATGAACAGCTGCCAAGCTCAGTTGCTCCCTATCCTGCAATTGTGCAATTGCCTTTTGAATCTAAAAGCAGAAATGTGCATTTATCCCCTGCTCAGCTTCATCTTGTTGGTTTCCATCCAGCATTGCAGCCTATTGAAGTCATTTTGAATCATCCTTAGAGGCATATGTGGTAGAAGCTATTCTTCAGGGGCTTATATCATCTCAAAACACAATGTAGGTGTCTTCTGGGTCATTAAGTTGTTGATTTAAAACAATGGAACAAGACAGCGTTTTTTTCATAAGTACACTTGAATACTTTTTTATGAGTACACTGGGCTTCCCTGGTGGCTCAGTTGGTAAGGAATCTGCCTGCAATGCAGGAGACCTGGGTTTGATCCCTGGGTCAGGAAGATCCTCTGGAGAAGGAAATGGCAACCCACCCCAGTATTCTTGTCTGGGAAATCCTGTGGACAGAGGAGCCTGATGAACTACAGTCTATGGGTTTGCAAGAGTAGGACACAACTTAGCGATTAAATCACCATCACCACCATCAGAGTACGTTACCAGGTATCTTTCCAGGTTGCCATGTAGCTTTAAACACTCCTTAGGAGCTAAACATTCAGTCAGTTTCAAGTATACACAGTGGTATATACTTGGTGCTATTTTATTATCAAGGGTACTACAGAAGACTGAAATTTTCAGAACAACCAAAATAAATTGTATCCAATTGAATTCAAATAAATTGAAGTCCATAGCCAAATGTTATTATAGAAAGGGATTGCTTTTAAAACATAAAAAGATTCTTTGTAGCACAAGGAATTCTTACAGGATACTTTGTGAGAATACATTAAGCTTGACTTTGTAACTTTAGGAAATAATTCTCTTTTCCTAAAAGAATCAATAGTATTAATCCAAAAAATTATACATTGATAAATATCTTTCTCTACTAAATGGGAATGTAACATCATGGGGTAGAGATTTAAATAGGACAAGGATTAATACAAACATAGTTACTCATGTGAGAAAGAAATAGCATAATAATTATTTTAGGCTTTAGAAAAGTTCACTGGGTAATTCATTGGCAAACAATCCCAGATGTTATGCTATGTTAATGACACTGATCATTAAAACGTCCATTATTTTTCAAAAGTGTATGCTTTTAACTCATCTTCACTTTTAGTCCTTCTACCAATACAGAGTAGCTTGTGGTTTTCTAAGTTACAGTCCTTCAATTCTAAGTAAACATGATGGTCGGTATTTACTGCTGTACGTCCCGTGGCTATCACAGTAGGGACCCAAAAGTTATTTCGTTGCACAAATGATGAGTGAAAAAGTGCACATTTAGCAGGTGAGAATAATTAAGCAAATGTACTCGATCCACAAATCAATGAGATATTATTTATGTAATATCTACTAAACTCGTCACTGTAACCAGGCCTGAGATGCAGATGGCCAAGTAGTTCCTATTCTCAAGGAGCTCTTTCTTTGAGTTGACAAGTTCTCAACAAATAAATGATCAACCACATGTGACTTAAAAAGTTAAGTGTATACTGCTAAAATGCATTTGTTGCCTTAATGTGGAAAACTTTTGCTCATGTGGAGAAAAGACTTTATTACAGGCAGTAAAATTAAGGCAACAAATGCACTTTACCATTATCAGTCAGTCTTGTACAAATCTAGTGGCCAGAGCCCATAAGAGGTTGCACGGCACTGCAGAGTGTATCTCTGCATGGCATCGCTTTTGTGACAAAGAGATCTGAGTTTGAACACAGGTTCAGTCACTTGCTGCCAGGGACACCTTGGGAAGTTTCCTCATCTGAAAATAGGAATAACGACCTTGCAGAAGGAATAATAAGTATATGCATTCAAGGCCCAGCATGTCTCTTACACTCAATAACTGCTAGCAATTATTATGCAGGTCAAATTTCAAAAGTCACTGACCAATCAAAGAATAAATCTGCAACCAGGATTATCATTTCACCTCTTTAAGGTAGGAGAGAGTGAACATGATCTGAATGGCAATACCAATGTTCTCATACATTTTCAGCTTCAGATGTAAATCACACATTATTTAGCCAATTTTTGAGGAAATACCATGTGCCGGGTTCTGTCCCAGACTAAGCAAACCATGTAGCACTATCTCTAACTTGCACACATCTTAATGCTATGGAAACTTGATAATCCCAAGGCAGAATCTGCAAACACCCTTTTAAACCACATCCATTACCAAAAAGCCAAAATTAAATGCTGAAGACTGGGGCTAGGTCATGGCTAAGGAAAATGAGTCCCAGAAACCAAGAGACTCTCAATAATGTACGAAATGACACCACTTGGTAGTGGTGAGGCTGGGATGGAATGAAAGCTTCACCGTGAAACTTTGCAAAGTAGTTTAAAGCTTTGCATTAGTACACCAACTTGAAGCCAGTTAAAATGTTAATTGCTGAGTCATGTCTGACTCTTTGTCTGACTGACTCTACAGTCCCTGGACTGTAGCCTGCCAGGCTCCTCTGTCTATGGAATTTTCAGGCAAGAATACTGGAGTGGATTGCCATTGCCTCCTCCAGGGGATCTTCCTGAACCAGGGATCAAACCGGTGTCTCCTGTGTCTCCGGCACTGCAAGCAGATTCTTTACCCACTGAGCCATGGGGAAGCCCCATGAAGCCGGTTAAGTTTAGCACAAAGAAAATTTTCCCAATCCTGGGAGGTCATGAGCTTTTCTGGCAAATGAGTTTTTTTTTTTTTTTTTTTTCTAACATAGAATATAAAGTGACTTTAATGGTTTAAAAAAAAAATTAAAAGTTAGCTTCCCTGGTGGCTCTGACAGTAAAGCGTTTGTCTAAAATGCAGGAGACCCGGGTTCAATCCCTGGATCGGAAAGATCTCCTGGAGAAGGAAATGGCAACCCACTCCAGTATTCCTGCCTGGAAAATCCCACGGTCGGAGGAACCTGGTAGGCTACAGTCCATTGGGTTGCAAAGAGCCGGACACAACTGAGCGACTTCAGTTTCACTTTTAATTGTTTACCCTGGGTCATCCCCAGCAGTGTTCTTTTTGAGAAACATTGATGAGCTGCAGTGAGCATGTCTTGAAGTGACGTGAAAGTCGCTCAGTTGTATCTGACTCTTTGCAACCCTATGGACTGTTCAGTCCATAGAATTCTCCAGGCCAGAATACTGGAGTGGGTAGCCATTCCCTTCTCCAGGGGATCTTCCCAATCCAGGTCTCCATCTTCCCAACCCAGGGGTAGAACCCAGGTCTCCCGCATTGTAGGTGCATTCTTTACCTGCTTAGCCACCAGGGAACCCACAAATTGGCTGAAAGGAGGTAAAGTGGCATACAACATGATCTGATCTCCAAAACTGGCTACCAATTAGTGACAGCCCAGGAGTGGTCCTAAAGCTGATGCTCCACTACTTTGGCCACCTGATGTGAACAGCTGACTCACTGGAAAAGATCCTGATGCTGGAAAAGATTGAAAGTAAAAGGAAAAGAGGGCGGCAGAGGATGAGATGGTTGGATGGCATCCCCGACTCAATGGACATGAACTTGTGCAAACCCCTCTTGAAGAGTTGGATACTACTTAGTGACTGAATAAGAATAACAACAACAGTCATGGTCACTGATTCGAGCACTATCAGATGACCTGGGGCCAAGACTTTGGAAATGAATCCTCTCTGAGCAGATGCAAGATCTACAAATGAGGAAGGGCCTTTCACCAGATCCTCTCCAGCAAGGAAGCCAAAGGACCTTTGCATTTGATGTTCACAGCATTGAAGCAGAGTCCGAGAGCGACAGTAATCACTAACATTAGTTCAGTGCCTGCAATTCACACAGAGCATGCGCATAGCCACAGTCTCAGCTGGGCTCATCTCTGGGTCCCCTGTCATAGCATGGACAAATATTCCTATCGCTACCATTATTTCCCACTCCATCAATAAGCCTTGAATACCAAAGCAACGTTCCCCTTAGCTAGTCAGTATGAAAACTAGTCTGATAATTCCAAAGTTTGTGCTCTTAAGAAACAAACAGGGATTACTGTGGGTACATGCAGCCAGAGGGAGCCTCCTGTTCTTTGATCCTCTACTCTGCACTGCTCAGCTAGCCCCTTTTCAAGTTTTCAGAATTAAACACCTTGTCTGTCCGCAGAGGAAGGAAATCCAGGGCCTAGAGTCCCTGTTTAACAACTCTGTCACTTGCTTCTTCAGTACCTAGCACAGCTGACTGGAGGAACTCAATACTGAATGAATTAACAAGCTCAGCTAGACAATAGCCACTGTGCATGACTCAGGGCACAAAAGCAATGAGGACACGGGAGGGAACGAAGCGTGAAAACGTATGGCAGATGCTGTCGGGACTATTTACCGCGCGTCCAGTGAAAGTGCGGAGCCAGACGAGGTTTGACGTGGAAAATAAAGGAAGTGGAACAGCCCGTGCTCCCTGAGAAGTGCCTCAACAGTCTTACTGAGGCCACAACACAAGCAAATGACTCATGAGGGCTTGTGGAATAACTTCCAAATGAGTAGAGATGTAGAATACTTCAAGTAGGGAGATAAATGTGTAAAGAAGGTGAATGGAGTAACCATCTGTTGGGAATCAGCTTGCAAGATAGGCAAACACGCCCCTTAAGCCACCCCTGAGTGTTTGGAAGCATGAGAGGGTTTCCACCAGCTTATCCAACGCACTGCGGATTTTCTGTTCATACAAACAGCTTTCCCTAGGCTCCTGGAGGAGCATTAGAAGCCCAGGTTCGATGCAGGATACTGGATGCTTGGGGCTGGTGCACTGGGACGACCCAGAGGGATGGAATGGGGAGGGAGGAGGGAGGAGGGTTCAGGATGGGGAACACATGTATACCTGTGGCGGATTCATTTTGATATTTGGCAAAACTAATACAGTTATGTAAAGTTTAAAAATAAAAAAAAAAAAAAAAAAAAAAAAAGAAGCCCTTCTGAGGAAGATTCTGAGATTAAAGCTGATTAAGAAGAAAACACAAACATTTTCCTTTTTTCTTGGTGAACCATCCTTGGCTTATTTGAAAGAAATTTATTGAGCACTTATTGCATGCCAGGCTTGGGAAATAAAACCCAGGGCTGGTTTCAATGCTCCCAGCAGCAGGCAGAGCAGTGATGGGGGAGCCACATTCTGGCAGGAGAAGAGAGGAGTGCTGGGGAAGGGGAGCGTGGGGACTGTGATAACCTGGAAGCTGGGCTTCTGGCAATGCCTGACTTTGCTGTAGGGACAACTGGAGAAGTACCTTTACAAAGAAGGAGCAATTTTCGTGCCAAAACAGATCTGCCTGTGCATGTTTACCAGATTGGACCAAGGATTTAGCAGTGATGCCATCAGAACCAATAAATAGGTTAGGAGAGCTCATGAGGGGTTAAGTGTGGAGTCAGAGGTTAGGTATGTCTGTGAGCACACTGAAGGAAATTTTTTAATTACAAGACATGAAATAACCCCAAATTTTGAAAACTAGTACCCCTCACCATGCTGCCAAACACCTAGCATCTGTTCAAATCTATTATGAACCATCTCCTTGGGGAGGAATGTGAAAGAATTGCAAGCAGCTGCTGAGAAGTGTGCTAGCGAGGCGTACCGCTTCCATGCAGCAAATTCATGTGTGAACTGATTCATTAAGTAACACTGTTCTGACCACAGACATGCTGCAAAGTGGATGAGGAATTCAGTCCCAGGGTACATGTGAGGTCAGTGCCCCAAGGTCATCAAACAAGAAGCCCATCTTAGAAAATGCATTCTCCACTCATTGCAACCAAAGAAAGCCTATGCACAGTCACGGAGACCCAGCATAGCCAGATAAACAAATAATTATTTTTTTTTGAGAAAAAGAAAATCCATTAAAAAGCAAACTAGCATCTCACATTTGGTTTATGAAGCTGTAGTGATGCTCTCTAGTGGAAGCATTTCAATTCTCAGCACCCTCACCGTAACCATTTCAAAGCCTGCAATTCACGGTAGCTGAATCAGTGACTCTAATTGGACTTTTTGAGGTTTTAACTTTATATTGTCTACTGGCACCTAAGAATTGCTCTTGGTGAAACTTTCTTCTACTGGCCATTTACCTCCGAGAGTCACTATGGAAGGAGAATAATAAAGTCATGTGATATGGCAGTATTAGTAACACACAGCTATATTGGGTTACTGTCTTTTTACTAATCATTTTAGGCCAGTTCTTGCTCCCTAGGTAACTCTGGGAATTCTCCGCAGGCGTGCAGAAGACGTGAATCTAGCTCTTTGTGTCTGTAACTGTACACCTGCTATTGATGCAAAGGATGAAAAGAAAAACACCCAATACACATTGTTCTATTTTTAAGCTGTTGTACTCAGTTCCAGAGGAGAGAGTGATGCCCTTCTCCTCTTGAAAGTTACTGAGAGCCAGTTATTCTGCTGTTGTGTCAATTCCATTTCCAAAGGTTGAAGACAGATGATTTTAAGCACCGAGGGAGAAAGTGTGTGTGTGTGTGTGTGTGTGTGTAGACATGCACACATACCAGTTGGAGCTAGGGGGGCCAAAATAAATCTTTCCTCACATCCGGAAATGCCTATCAGGGAAGCAAACTAGCTGGCAATCAGAAACTCCATGTAATGCTAACTGTTTTAAACGGCACACACTTTCATGTCCTAGGGCAGAACTGCATGCCACGGCTTTAGAAGGCACTCTACCAAATATTAACTGAAAGAGTGAATCAGTGAATCTTTCCAGGAAAAGCATGTCAAAGATCTCTTTGCCTGTTTAAAAAAAAAAAAAAAAAGCCAACTGCATAAATTGGCAGTACAGTGCAATATTTTTCTCTAAGTCAGGAGTCCAAATGTTGGCTGTTCTGGTCTGATGCTACTCAAGGACACAGTGGAATAGTTTCAGGAGGAGCTGGGTCACCTTGGAGCTGGGTCACCTTGCTGACCCTTCTTCCCTCCTGTATTAACTTCTGACAAATGGTATGCAGGGTAGAATGCCTTTTTTACATGAAAAATGGAGACTTTCATGTCTTTTTCTAAAATCACTGAAGACTCTCTGGGATCTCAAAAAACCATTGTTGCCAGCCCCCTCAGGGATGTAGTGTCAAACAAAATGATCCTATGCTTCCCAGAAACTTACAGTTGGCTGGAGGAGGTGGAAAAATGACAGCGGGGCCACTTGACACAGGAAGGGTAGGAAAGGTTTCTTGGCGGAAATGACATCCAAAGTAAGATCGGAGGTTAAGGAGAGCTTTCAGATAAAGCTTCCAGGCAGACATGGTGGGGGAAAGTCAGTGAGAAATGAGATGGAAAGAGATAAGCAGGAACCACAGAAGACATGCTTACATTCTGACCTTTATTTCAAAAGCAGTGTGGGGAATTCTAGCAAGATCATACTGCCTTCATGTAAAAAATCGGGTCAGAAAAGGGCAAGTCTCCATGGGGAGTTGTGAGGGAAGGCAGAGAGGCTGGCAATGGTGTTGAAGCTGTAGTTTAGGATTGAGCTGGTGTTGTTTGGACTTGGTGGACGAGTGTCCACAGCAAGAAGTCAGAGTTAAGGAGGTGGAATCAACAAGTTTGTGCATGGGGGGAGGAGCAGGAGAGGAGGTGAAGTTTCTGATTTAGCCCCTACTGTCTACATTTCCTTTGATTTAAAAACAACAGCAAACTTTCAATAGTTTTGTACTCTTTCTATATCTGAAATAGCTGATTTCTCCTCCATGTTTACATTCTTTCACCAGGAATACATTTATTCGACCTGCACTCACCATCTTCATAATAATGAACCAGCTCTGTAAAATCTTAGTAACTTAAAAGGGACCAGCACGTCCTTCTCAGGCAGTGAACCAGGCTCAGAATTATGAAGTTTTTACTGTGTCTGTAAGTTTATTTGGCAGATGATTCTAGTTTGCACACACCTGGGAACACATCCAATAGCTATCTTCCATCTGGAAATAAAAGAAGAATTTTTGTGAGTCTGTAGAAGTAACAATCAGGACTTCCTTGATGGTCTAACAATAAGACTCTGTACTTCCACTTCAGGGGGCCTAGGTTTGATCCATAGTTAGGGAACTAGATCCCACATACTGGAACTAAAAACCCTGCATACCATAATGAAGATGGAAGATACTGTGTAACACAACTATGACCTGGCGTGACCAGATAAATAAATACGGAAAAAAAAAGAAAAGAAGTAGCAATCACATGTCAACAGTGGCCTAACTCAAGAGCCTTTGGCCAACTGAGTTTTACCAGTTCCTGAAAGCTGTGGTTACTAAGGTTCTTCAAGGTCTCTTTCCAATACAGACTTCGGGTTGTATCTATCTGTGACTCTTGACCAAAAAGCTATGGTCTGATGGACAGAGGAAGATGTTAAACAACACCAGGGAGATGTAATCAGCAAAATCCAGAATATGGAAAACTGATTTTACATGACAAACAATCTGGTCTCTTCAACAAAGTACAAAAGAAAAGAGTGGGAAAGAGAGAGACAGAGAAAAGAGAAAGAACCTGTAGATTACAAGGTTTAAAAGATATGCAAAACAATCTGGCTTGATTCAAACTAACACACTGTATAAAGTGAGGGAGAAAAGAAATGGGGATTTTCTTTTGAAACTGATTGGATGATATTAAGGGATTATTGTTAATTTTTAAACAAATGATAATGAGCATTATAGTTATGTTTCAGTTCAGTTCAGTTCAGTTGCTCAGTCATGTCCAACTCTTTGTGACCCCATGGACTGCAGCACACAAGGCTTCCCTGTCCATCACCAACTCCTGGAGCTTGCTCAAACTCATGTCCATCGAGTCGGTGATGCCATCCAACCATCTCATCCTCTGTCATCCCCTTCTCCTCCTGCCTTCAATCCTTCCCAGCATCAAGGTCTTTTCCAATGAGGTAGTTATTCGCATCAGGTAGCCAAAGTCTTGGAGCTTCAGCTTCAGCATCAGACCTTCCAGTGAATATTTAGGACTGATTTCCTTTAGGATGGACTGGTTGGATCTCCTTGCAGTCCAAGGGACTCTCAAGACTTCTCCAACACCACAGTTCAAAAGCATCAATTCTTTGGCGCTCAGCTTTTCTTTATGGTCTTACTCTCACATCCATACATGACTACTGGAAAAACCATAGCTTTGACTGCTGCTGCTACTCCAGCGTTCTTGCCTTGAGAATCCCAGGGATGGGAGCCTGGTGGGCTGCGGTCTATGGGGTTGTCCAGAGTCAGACATGACTGAAGCGACTTAGCAGCAGGTCACTTCAGTTGTGTTTGACTTTGGGCGACCCCATAGACCACAGCCCACCAGGCTCCTCCATCCCTGGGATTCTCCAGGCAAGAATACTGGAGTGGGCTGCCATTTCCTTCTCCAATGCATGCATGCATGCTAAGTCACTTCAGTTGTGTCCACTCTGTGTGACCCCATGGACAGCAGCCCACCAGGCTCCTCTGTCCATGGGGTTCTCCAGGCAAGAATACTGGAGTGGGTTGCCATTTCCTTCTCCTAGCTTTGACTAGATGGACCTTTGTCGGCAAAGTAATGTCTCTGCTTTTTAATATGCTGTCTAGGTTGGTCATAGCTTTTCTTCCAAGGAGCAAATGTCTTTTAACTTCATGGTTGCAGTCACCATCTGCAGTGATTTTGGAGACCAAGAAAATAAAATCTCTCACTGTTTCCATTGTTTCCCCATCTATTTGCCATGAAGTAATGGGACCAGATGCCATGATCTTAGTTTTTTGAATGTTGAGTTTTAAGCCAGCTTTTCAGTCTTCTCTTTCACTTTCATCATGAGGCTTTTTAGTTCCTCTTCACTTTCTGTCATAAGGGTGGTGTCATCTGCATATCTGAGGTTATTGATATTTCTTCCTGCAATCTTGATTCCAGCTTGTCCTTCATCCAGCCTGGCATTTCTAATTTCATTTGTTTAGGGAAGGGTTATATTTTAGGGAAACGAATTTTCCTCTTTTTAGGCATACACGACTCCAACAGAAGCCAGACTTTCTCTCAGACTATAGAAAGTCCTTAGCCTGTATCCAGGAAAGATGATTTTCATTGTCATTCTAGAGCTAGAGGTTAGGGTAGAAACAGTGGAAGAGTTTCTCCAATAGTGAATCTATTTTCCCCACCTGTCTCTTGACTGCTGCTGCTGCTAAGTTGCTTCAGTCGTGTCCGACTCTGTGCAACCCCATAGACGGCAGCCCACCAGGCTCCCCTGTCCCTGGGATTCTCCAGACAAGAACACTGGAGTGTGTTGCCATTTCCTTCTCCAATGCATGAAAGTGAAAAGTGAAAGTGAAGTCGCTCAGTTGTGTCTGACTCTTAGCGACCCCACGGACTCTAGCCCACCAGGCTCCTCCATCCATGGGATTTTCCAGGCAAGAGTACCGGAGTGGGGTGCCATTGCCTTCTCTGCATATAAGTTAAATAAGCAGGGTGACAATATACAGCCTTGATGTACTCCTTTTCCAATTTGGAACCAGTCTGTTGTTCCATGTCCAGTTCTAACTGTTGCTTCCTGACCTGCATATGGGTTTCTCAAGAGGCAGGTCAGGTGGTCTGGTATTCCCATCTCTTTCAGAATTTTCCACAGTTTATTGTGATCCACACAGTCAAAGGCTTTGGCATAGTTAATAAAGCAGAAATAGATGTTTTTCTGGGACTCTCTTGCTTTTTTCATGATCCAGCAGATGTTGGCAATTTGATCTCTGGTTCCTCTGCCTTTTCTAAAACCAGCTTGAACATCTGGAAGTTCATGGTTCATGTATTGCTGAAGCCTGGCTTGGAGAATTTTGAGCATGACTTTACTAGTGTGTGAGATGACGCAATTGTGCGGTAGTTTGAGCATTCTTTGGCATTGCCTTTCTTTGGGATTGGAATGAAAACTGACTTTTCCAGTCCTGTGGCCACTGCTGAGTTTTCCAAATTTGCTGGCATATATATCTTTTGGAGTCTTTTTAAACAATACAAGTGTACAAGGCTCCTTCTGTTCTCCCCATACCAAAAAAACAAAACAAAACAAAACAAAACTAAGAGATTATATTAGTTACTATTAATTACCAAGAAGAGTGATTTTTCTCTCTCAAGGAAGTTGGGACTGGAAAAATTTAGAGAACCATTGATCTGGACTTCCTTTTTGGGTATTTTTTCAAAGTGAAGTCTACCTGATCATTCAACACAGTCAAGAATTGTTCTAGAACCAATTTGTTGGAATGAAGTTCCTGCAAGAGATAGGAATGACTTTCGTCTTAAGAGACAAATAAATAAGCTGCAGAAAGGCCAGAGCCTTGCTCTTTATGATACTTTTCTATCTCGATTTTGTCAACCAACAGAAGGTAGGACTGTGTTTTTTCTTTGAGAAGCATAGGAATTTAAACCAACTGTCCATTTTTCACAATAGAGAAAATGAAAACCTCAGAGAATCGTTTAGCCATGAGCCAATCAGATAAATGTATCAGCTGAGATGGACTGTGAATGATTCAACTTTCATAATTCAACATAAGGAATATAATAACTGTACTGTACAATTAGGACTGTTCATTATATGTAGCAAAAAAAAAAGTTATCTGTAGTGTTTTCTAAAAAGGCTTTTGTTTTCATATTTTTTCTTCTACTGAAATCTTAATAACTCTTGAACCACAGGTCATTAATGAAGTTAGAGTCCAGAGAGATCAAGTCCTGCACTTCTCTCTATTGAATCTTTTCACAATGTCTGTGGAGAGAAAGAAAACCAGAGAGATTCACTGTGTCTAAAGATCGGTCACACAGGGGGTCTGCTCGTGCCTAAAAGTCCTTTCCAAGCCCCTCTTGTGGTGAGGCTGCACTGTTTGGAAGTGGACTTTGACTGTGCACTTGGGAAGCTGGGATCAGTAGCTTGGTGTCACAAGAAGGCCAAGAGGTTTATCTACAAGAACCCTGTGACATGGCCCATCAAAGCCATAAATACCTCCCAAGGGCAACTGAAGGTTGTAAGAGCCAAAATCTCAAACGACACAGAGGAGACAGTATGAAGTATGGTACAGAATGCCTTGGAAATTGTCCAAAGATCTGATGAACTATGGGGCAAAAACAGTAGATCTGATTTAAGAACAGTGTTCCAACTTATATTAGTCATCAGTTATAAAACAAAAAAATGGTTTCTTGACACAAATCACAAACTTCCTTGAAAAGTCCCTAAGTTAAAATTTTGAAAACTGAGTTTGTTGTTTCGAGTGGCACAGTCCTGACTACAGATAAAATAATCAAACATGTAAACCTTGAAAAATTTCCTTTCAACATTGAGACAGTGCAAACATTTAAAAAAATTTAATAACAGAAAGGTATTTAGCAGAATAAAATACAGTTTTTTGCATGTTTATGTGCTTGGTCCTCAAAAAAAAAAAAAGCCAAATGGTAAATTTAAGGCTGATTAATACCTGAATCAAAAGAAAATCTAAGTGATCACATAGAAACATAGAGAATGCTTCTTATAAACTCTGAGCACCCAAAGCCCATTTTAGCCTCCTCCACATGAAGGCTGTGATATATTAAAAATAAGGAACAAAAAACCCAGGAAGTTACTGTGATAAATAGCCATAAAAGAAACTGAGCTCTTTTAAAATATAATAATTGTTGGAACTGCTGCTACCTTTTCTCAAAAACTGTTTTCAGTTGTAAAAATAAAATGGATGATTGCGAGCTGGATATTTAAGGAAATAGCCTTTCAGTAAAAATCTGACCAAAATCTGACTTTTTCTAGTATTGACAAAAATCTCTTTCCATGAAAGAATCACAGATTCTATCTTATCTTTGGTGTAAGTAAACCAATGAGTAGATTGGCAGGAATAATGTGCCCAAGTAGAATTGATTAAATTCCTTTAATACATTTGATTTCTCTCTCTTTCTCTTTCCTGAGCAAACTTTGGAATCATTTTGAATGCCAAAGGTAATATTCCACTTAACAAAAGATATATTTGAATTTGAGTGTATCTTGATTGAATGTCAAAAATGAATACTTATTTGGAAGGATCAAGTATGCTTTGCTCCAGAGAAATTCATGGCAGCTAATTTTGCCTTTTGTATATTGAAAATAATTAAATTATTTCATTCAAGTCCTTTTAATAAATTGCATTATGACTGGCATGTGACTGAGAATAGAAGTTGGTTAACAGTGAGTGTTAGTTGAGTACTCACAGGACTCACAAAGTATTTTAAGAGGAAAATGGTCAAATTAGATTCTTACTTGGTGCTACAAAAGAAGAACCACATATTTCCAGTGGGGTAATTAAAAAAAACAAAGGAAAACCTAAAACTTAGTTATGCAGAATCATGAAACTTTCTCTGCACCGCCTGTGTGTATGAAGTAAGTAAGCAGAGACTAATTCCATTGCAACACTCACAAATGTGTAGTTTATAATGATATGGTGTCATAAGGAATCTGTATTTTACTAGAATAGATATATTTTGGCTAGTGACCCCAGGGCTGTGGACAGAAAGGATTTCAACAAAAAGTATGCCAAGGGAACAATTCTACCTCTGACCCTTACACTCCAATAGCCCAATAAACATGGATGGATGTAATATAAAATTTAAATTTAAATTCCTGCCCATGCTTTTGTTTCCTTCACGTAGCAAAATTTGTACTCCACCGAGGCAAGAACTTTTGTACCTGTAAAGTGTCAAGAAATCTTTTTCTCTCCCCCCAAAATACCCCTTTGGGCATTATTTGTGAGGACGCTTGAAATAGACATCCTGAAATAGAAAGTTTTCAAAGACTTAAGAACCACTTGGAATATTCTCCTTTAAGAGACCACAAATATGACACCACAGATTGTTTTCCTTCTAATATCCAAACCCATTTCCCAGCAGGGAGGTTAAACTGTCACTGTCAGTGTGTACACACAGATGCACAGTGCTGGGCCAGTGTGGACCTGTGGGGGAGCTGGACTGCAAAGCTTAATCAGAAGGGAGACGCACTGTCTGCCTTCATGCAGCTTGCACTTGGAGAGGACATTGGCCCAGAGCCACCAAAAGCAAATCACAGGGCTGCAGAATGAAGCCGACACATACCAGAGTGCGGTTTGTCTAACCACAAGAGGGGGCAGACATGACTAAACAATGTCTAACATTTAGATTTCCAAAGAGCTTGGGATATTTTGTTTATTTTTTGAGGGTTTTAATCTCATGGCCCTTGTGTGGATTTCAACACAGAAAGGATAATCTGAAACAGCAAAATAAACAGAGGAAACCAACTGTTAGTGAAACAAAAGCCAGCCCTTGTTATCAAGGATAGTCCATGTAATACTCTATCAGTGCTCTTTAAAATTCCAGACTTCCCTTGGTCAGACCAATAATCCATCCTGTCTCTGGCAGCAGCACCAATGTTGCCCTCTGAGACATCAACTTCAAAAGACCCAACAGACTTTAGTTTTCCCTTAACAATATAGCTTTGTTTCTTTAACGGGTGGTCAGTGGCTTATATTTCGCTTACACCAGTCTTTAAGGTTTTATTTAATAAAACGCAAAGGAATAATTTGTAATTATCCTGTACATTACTTATACATCTGTAAGAGTGTATCACCATCAATGCAAGAAATAGCTTGGGCTATATAATTCTATTCAGGCATAAAAATGAGCAATAACCAGTACCAAAACTAGCTCATCAAACAGAGGTAAAGCTCGTTCCTGGCAATTCAATAAATGAGATGGAAGCTGAATGAAACAACCCCCAAATTATTGAGAATGATCAGTTGGCAGGCTTCACTTTGGCTTTCTGATGGTCGAAAGGCAACAAAAGCCATTCTGCAAAGACACAGCTCAAAATTTGGATTGGAGGTCTTACGCATGCTTTAAAGGGAAAGATTCCTAAAGAATGGAACTAAGGGGGTTCTTAAATTCCCCAAGTGCGAATACCTAAGGAAGCAAACACTTTCCTTCTGAGCTGAAAATAACTGACTTGGAATTATAGCTCACCATGCAAAGAATTAGAATGAATACATAATTCAATAGTATTGTAAAAGATCGGAACAGAACTTTCAGCAATGGGGGGCATTCTGTAAATTAAGATGTACCAGGCCACTGAAGCAGCTCATAAAAATCACTTCATACCAGTGAGATTTGTATCAGCACTCCAGTCTTAACATCTACATTCCTTGGAGGAATCCAGAGGATCTCTGGCTTTAGTCTGTCTCTTCCCCCAGCCCCACACTCACCCCCAACCACCTCAGGGAAACCACAGGGGCCGTTGAAGAATGTCTCAGTTTGGAGAGATTTTAACATTCTGGCTAACCCAAGCATCTATACTGCTATTTCCAAATGTAAATCCAGGCACAGGGAGAAAGCTATCTGACTAAAGCAGATGTCCTTTGAAAGCTGTGTGTAAAAACTCTAGCGGTGGTAGATTAGATTAATAAGAAAACAAATATTTAGAATATTTAGACAAATATTTAGAATGTCTCTTTCAAAAGAACTAATATTAAAATAGCACATCTTGTATGACTGATTAATTTTTGCTATACAATAGAAACTAACACAACATTATAAAGCAACTATGCTTCAAACGATTGACTTAAAAAATCATATTTTTGGAGTGGAAGGTGAGAGGGAGGTTCAAGAGGGAGGGGGCATATGTACACCTATGGCTGATTCATGTTTATGTATAGCAGAAACCAATACAATACTGTAAAGCAATTATCCTCCAATTAAAAATAAAAAACTGGAAAAAAATTACATCTACCTTATTTTAAAAAATGTTTGTGTTTAAGATCATGTAACATAAAATTTACCACCTTAACTATTTTTAGATGTACAGTTGAGTGCTGTTAAGTATAGTCACATTGCTGTATCACCTGTCTTATTTTTTTAGTTAAGTTGATTTGTATTCACTATAAAGAAATGAATACAAACAAAAAGTTGTAATTGATGAGTCCACATACATTTTAAAGGATTTCAGCAATTATTTTAGTACAACCAAAGATGTAATATTTGAACTTTATCTTTTTTGAAATGTAAAATTTAGTTATAATACAGGAATTACATATGACTTCAAAAGTTTTAGCTAAAACATACATCTTTTATAGGTAAAAGTTAAACAACAACAAAAAAAACCAACAAACATGGTTAGTGTTGGCAAGAATGTAGATAAACTGGAACCCCACCATGAGGCTGGTGGGGATGTAAGATGGTACAAATAGTACAAAACAGTCTGGCAGTTCTTCCAAAGTTTTAAGGAGAATTATCATATGTCCCAGGAGTTCCAGTCTGATGTATATACCCAAGAGAAATGAAAACACAGGCCCACGAAAGTTTACAGCAGCATTATTCATAAGAGCACCCTGCCTGTAACAGACAAAATCCCTGAAGTCTACCAAGTAATGAATGATAAATAAAGTATGGGATGTTCAGAAAACAAAATATCATTTGGCCATAAAAGGGAATGAGACACGAACATGCACAGCAACAAAGATGAACTCTGAAAGAACTAGTAACAAAGGACCATGCATTTCATTTATATGGAATCTCCAGGATAGACGGGCGCATAGAGAAAGGCAATAGTTTGGTATTTGCGTAGGACTGGAGGAATGGGGTAATTGCGGGGAGGGGGGCAGGCGGTGATGGCTATGGAGTGTGGGTTTTTTTTCAGGGGGTAATAATAATGTTCTAAAATTTTAATGTGATGATGGATGCACAACTTCACGAATACGCTAAAAACCATTGAATTATACACAATAGGGGTAAATCGTATGTGTGTGAGTTACATTTCAGCAGAACTGTTAAAAAAATTAAAAGCACCTTGAAATAAGATCAGCCTAAGTCTACCAATACCAAGAAATAATTTTAGGAACGTCATATAAATAAAAACCTCTCTCTTTCTATTGTAAAGTAGGCTCCTATCATTCCAAAGAACAAGGGAAAGTAGTGACAGAGGCAAAGTTTGGCAACCAGGATGTTCCTAGCAGTTGAAAGTCTGATACACACTGCTACACATCCGTCTTTCACAGATGCAAAATGTGCTTCTGTGGTGTATACAGCACTTTTCAGGCACTTGACCTCACTTGCTAGTTGTTAAGTTAGTGTTCAGATGTTTATTTAATGGGAAATTATAGAGTGACGTCAGTCACTTTCCCATAAAACATCTGTTTTCTGCTAAGATCAGATAATGATGCCACATGCCCAATTCAGAGGGAAAAAAATGAATAAAGTCAGTAGACCGAATTCTTTTGATTTTTCACTATAAATTTTTCTTCAGTATTTCTTGCCTCTACTTATGTGAATGCTAGCATAAAAATGACTTAAAAATTATGAATACCTAAATGATATTACCAACTTTGCAACTGTCAATCATGCTTTCGTTTAATAGCTTATACTATTTGTGGAAATACGCTTTATAGTTTTGTTTCTATACTGCATAAGAGTCATATTTTCTTACAGTAAATGTATTCCTACATCATTCAATATGTAAACATTTTGAATATACCCATGAGAGTGTTATGAGTTTCCAGTTTGTTATTCTTAAATATGTTTAAGAACTACTACATTAATGCCTGGCTTTAAGCCTAAGTATGCCAAAGGAATGCTTTCAGATATGTCATTATGCATAGGTCCCAAGATAAGACTACCAAATTCTATTCAAAAATAAAAAAGAAGGCAAGATTCTAGTATAAAAGTTACAAGATTCTAGTATAGAAGCTACTAATGTTTCCATCTTTTTTTTGAAAAAACCTTTTTATTTTATATTGGAGTATAGACAATTCATAATGTTGTGATAATTTCAGGTACACAGCAAAGCAACTCAGCCATATGTATTCATTCTTTCCCAAACTCCAAAATACTTAGTGTGTAGGTAAGGTATGCTGATATTAAGGATTTTATGGTATGCACCAACTCAGGAAAATTTTGCGATATTCCTTAGGAAAGTTAGTTCTAAAATAATTGAAACTTCAGCTCTTAGCACAAATTCCTCTGAGAACAATGTGTTCAAATTATAGCTTAACTAGAAATAATCTATGTAGGATACCATAAAGTACAGAAAGAAATTCTGAAAAAGTTGTAAATTACAAAGAGTAGAGGCAACAGTCAGACCAGAGTATTTTTCAGAGTCGGAAGAACTTTGGACAAAACACACAAAGTTATGTGTGCACACACATACTTGTATTGTGCTACAATGAAAAATTGTGTCCCCAAATTCCATAGCATCAACATTTTATTGCATCATCTTATACCAGAGATGTATCATGCTCTCTGGAAACAGATTTTGGTAATTACTGTAAAGCAGTGGCAGAGAAGTTTGTACTACAAAAGGAAAGAACTTGGTTGGCAACACTTTTAAGTGACGGACAGCTCTTGGTGTGTGTGTGTGCGTGGGTGGTGGGGTAGGACATTATGGAAACATGAAACAAGTTAAAATTATCTTAAAATATCATTCCTGTCTTATCTGTTCTGGTATTTGCTTCAAAATAATCCAATGGTGGGAAGGAGTATAGGTGGGGGAGGGGATCTAAGGGTACTGCAGACAAGATTTGGGGTATGTATATATTTATAGTCTCCCTCAACCGCACTGGCAAGTCCTGGTAATATAAATGTCATTTCAACAGGCGGAATCTAGGAAGTCTGCAATCATCTTGCCACCTTGCTCTTCCTTCTAAAACTCTTTCTAAATGGCTAGCCAAGAGCTTCTTCTGACTTGTTTACTTGCCCCCAGCATCACAGAGCTCAGACACTGGCCTCCCTTCATCCAGCGCCCTGTGAGAGGAAACCCCCTTGGTAATTTAGGGGAAGTTTCTTCCCTCCGAGAAAAACTCAGATGAAAACTCAAGTAATTGTTTAACAAATTAAACAAAGACGGCAAAACCTATTTCCCCATACATGGGAGTCCAGGAAATGGACATCTGAAAGCAGTCTTAACTGAAAATGTAGATGTTGCTGGGCTAGCAAAACAGGTTGCAATCATGGGTAGTAAACTGGCTTCCATCTGGGATTTTTGTAAAGATCTTCCGTGAAGAAGCTAAAAAGAAGTTTATCTTGCCTAGAGAAATGAAATTTGCACAAATACAAGACTCGGGAAGCTAGATTCTACACAGGCTCAAAATTGGGTGGATCATTCCAGCAGATCCATCCTTCAGCAGAAAATATCATCACCCCAAAAAGCCTTCTTTCTGCTTATCATGAAATACCCACTAAACACTGAATAAACAGAAGAAGGGGTGCTATCCCCTGAAGACATACAATCCATGACATTGTCACAGAAAGCCTTATCCAGCTATAGAACCTTTTCTCTTTCTGTCTCTATCTCTGTCTCTTTCTGCTGGCAGATACTCCAGCACCTTTTTACTTGGCTTTATGAGACATGCATAATTTATAACGGAAGGCAGTTTTCCCAGTCACTTTCAAGGTAAGCAGTTTTCCTAGCAGAAATCCATTCAAATCAAAGTTAATAAACTGGGTGTCTGTGTGTGTCCTTAAGCAGAAATTTCCAGTCAGGATTCATCCTCGCTCTACTGAAAACCATTATCATATCAGCAAAATAAAAGCATCTGTTTTCAGCACCATCCACAGACCTGCAGTTTCAGAGTGGTTTGAAAGAAATTACCAGATTGGTAACATAACCTGGGGTTGGGGGGTGGGGGGGGTAAGGGTGGGGGTAGAGGCCGGGGATCTTTTTTTTCTTAGAGAATAATCTAACTTGAAAAGAAGCTTTAAATCTTTTTCTTTAATTTTATTAAAGAAACGTTCAAAAATGTCTTACAAACAGGAACTGATCAAAACTGTAGGCTACCTACCTTGAAGCTGCTGAAATTTCATAGATAAGAATTCCCAAGTCATAGAAGCCTAAGCTTTCTAGGAAAGCCTTGAGCCTGGGGCTTCTGATTTTTCAAGAACGGTTTGATTTTTACCACAAAAACTTCTCCACAAACTTCATTTCTGAGGGGTTAGGTGACCATAGGCTGAACCCCTCTGAGCCAGGGGTCTGTTGCAACTGATGACAACTGACCCAACCCTAGTCGGTATGAGCAGAGGACTGGGTCTGGTGACTGCCCCGACCTGGTCATGTGACACCTGGAACACTGGGTTCAACTCTGGGAACACAAGGGGATGTGGAAGGCAACCAGGTTGGTGAAGGGCCTAGGAGGACTGGGCACCTGAGAAGAACTGGCAGAAAAATTCGAGGCTGTGCTCAAGGGCTTTCCTGACACCGTCCAAACTGTCATCCCCTATTTCTCCCTGGACCTCACAGGAGACAAGTTCAACTTAAGTTTGGACCATGGACGCACAAAACTTTCAGGCAGCGGCTGCGGGCCGCCTTCCGGGGTGCAGGGGAGGGGGCTGCCACTCTGGGCATTGGAATGCACAGCACGTCCTCTCCCTGCCGTCCAGCTCAGAGGGACCCAATCTCCTGCATGCCCCACTGAGAGCCGGGAGAGAGGCTCTGCTCCCAAAGGGAGTTTCTGTGGCTGAAACCCCGTCAGGGTCCTCTTCCCTCTGTGGGGCCGCACATCCCAGGGTTACTTTTGCTGGGAGCTGCCCAGGGCCCAACCTCCGGCTCTTGCAGCATTTAATGGTGAGCCAAGTGTAAGGAGAACAACAACCTAAACAGCTTCTTCTCTGCTCGTAGAGTCGCTTCCTGAAGAGGGAGCCTGAAAACTGGGGAGTACAGCTGGCCTGGGGTTACTCAGTCTCTACTTTGTCCCTCCCTGGGCTCTTCCTCCCTGCGTCACTGTCCCTGTCCATGCCACTGCTACTGCAAGTCTATCGCCCACCAGACTCTGAACTCCTGAAGTCAGGGATTTTGTCTTTCTCATTAAAAAAAAAATTTTTTTTTTTTTGGCCTGTGCCTTGAAGCATTCGGGATCCTACTTTGGCGACCAGGGATTGAACATGTACCCCCTGCAGTGGAAGCTAGAGGCTTAACCACTGGACTGCCAGGGAAGTTCTGTGTCATCTTCATGTCCTAGAAAAGTGGCCGGTACATTAAAAAAAAAAAAAAATTTAAGTGCTTATTGAATGAAATTATTTGTGATGCAAAGGTAGATATTTTCTGGGACAGCTAGACTTAAATAATTTGGTCTACCTTTTAACAAAACCCAAATTTACTAAAAATAAATAAAGAGCGTTTAGTTTCCCAGATTTCCTTTCTACAGGATGCAAAAAAAAAAAAAAAAAAAAAAAAGCCAGGTGATCTCTTCAGCCCTCAGGTGGGTCTTCCTATTATATCTTACAATCTCTCTGTCTCTGTGGATGTAATTCAGCCTCCCTCCCCATGTTTGCCAACAGATCTAGAGAGAAAATGAAGCGGGGCCAACCTGTTGGCTTCAAATGAACTGGGCCAAAGTTTCTTTCTGGGTGGCTTGTTTCTAGGCTGCCAAGCATTGTGTCGAGACAGACTCCACTTGTCCAACTTTTGATTAGCCAGGAAGGCTCCGCTTGTGGCCTATAAGCAGCAAGTAGGTTTTGCTGCCCTGTGGATTCCAGGGTGCTGCACACTGGGGCCTCGTTGCTCAGTAACGACTGGGCAGTTGTATAACCAATGATAATATTTAGAATGATGCAGCAGTAATAAGGTCATCCCATTCCACATTGCAGGGCAGAAACCAATCCCTTCCAGTGGAGAGGAAGGAATTCTCCCTGGCTCCCAGTTGCTACTTGATTAACTTCATGGTTTCTTTAATCAACCTTTAATAGGAAAATGATGACTGTGAAGACCACCGACAAATAAAATGTAAGGAATCTGGAGGCTTAGTTACATGCCCCTAAGCTGAAGCTCTCTCTTCTTGTTCTAGAATTTTCACTCATACTGTGTGGACCAGGACAGCTCTTACTGCTGCTATCCTTACCACCAGTAGCTACCAGTAACTGAGCACATACAACCTAGACAGCATATTAAAAAGCAGAGACATTACTTTGCCAACAAAGGTCCGTCTAGTCAAGGCTATGGTTTTTCCAGTAGTCATGTATGGATGTGAGAGTTGGACTATAAAGAAAGCTGAGCACCAAAGAATTGATGCTTTTGAACTGTGGTATTGGAGAAGACTCTTGAGAGTCCCTTGGACTGCAAGGAGATCCAACCAGTCCATCCTAAAGGAATTCAGTCCTGAATATTCATTGGAAGGACTGAGGTTGAGGCTGAAACTCCAGTCCTTTGGCCACCTGGTGCGAAGAGCTGACTCATTTGAAAAGACCCTGATGCTGGGAAAGATTGAAGGCGGGAGGAGAAGGGGATGACAGAGGATGGGATGGTTGGATGGCATCACTGACTCAATGGACATGGATTTGGGTGAACACCAGGAGCTGGTGATGAACAGAGAGGCCTGGCGTGCTGCAGTCCACGGGGTCACAAAGAGTGGGAAACAACTGAGCTAAACCGAACTGAACTGTGTGCCAAGCACAAATCCTCAGAACAGACCCATGACACAGATACCATGAATGAATTCATTTTACAGAGAATGAAAAGGAGGCTCAAAGACACTCCTCCCCACCAGAGATAGATATATTTCCTTCTTCAATGAAATGTATGTGTAGGGGGGAAAAGGAAAGAAATCTACTCTCCCTTTTCTTGTACATAAGCACCTGGAGTATTTCATCAAGGCCTCAGTGATACCCCTCAGCCACGACAATGTATCATTTGAAATAGTAAATTTTTCTTATGTGTTTTGGCTTTCATTTTTGCAAGACCTTCACAAAACCTTTATATGTCCAAGAACCAAGAATCGTCTAGCTCATTGCTTGCCCTCTCGTGTTAAATGAAATGACAAAACTTGAGATCATTCTTATTGTAGCTGTCTTTTCTTTGACAATAAGGGGCCATATTTTGAGGTTTACCATTTACTGTCTCTACTTCTGTTTTCTCAAGTAAGGGAGCCCTTTGCTGAGTGGAGCTTGTTGGCTTCACCTATACTGAAGTCCTATATTTCACTGAATTCACGGGTCTACAGATTTGGAAGATCGTTTGTCAAAAGGGATGCTTTCCCGTTCCAGAAAACTGTTGACACAGAAGATTTCTTGCAGGGTAAGAGATTGAGAAGGAATGCACATTCAGAATGAGAAAAGAAAGCACGAGTTTTCTGAAAAGATTCCAAAGTAAGGAGGAAGTGAGGTGGTAGCTATGTCTACACAGAGCAACCTGAAATGGAGTTTAACTATTATCTAGTGAATTTAATCAGGGTTAAGTCAGTCAAACCAACTCATATTTCTGGCATGAAATATCTAGTCTGGCTGCCTATCTTGACCAAATCAATAGAAATTGGTGCCAACTCCCCATTTTATTGTGTGGTATGTTGGCACAGATGTATTCCTTTTGTCCAAAAAAATAGGTACTTGAGTACAAATCTAGCTGTTAGGCTTTCTCCCGGCTTCTCTCTGGCAGCTTCTGGAATGCTAATACATACCCAGGATGTTAGGAAGGACTGAAATTTCAAATTTGAGAAAAGGAGAACATGGCTTACAGGGTCTCTAGTGCCAGAATTCACCAAGAGGGATGTTCCAAGCGTGAAAATCTAACTTAAATTTCTCAGAGTTTAAATGTGATTAAAAACATTCAGAACCAGGCTTCTCTGGTGGCTCATTGGTCAAGAATCTGCCTGCAGGTGCAAGAGTTGCAGGTTGGATCCCTGCTCCGGGAAGATCCCACATGCCGTGCAGCAACTAAGCCCGTGTGCCACAACTACCAACCCAGTGTTCTAGAGCCCGCGTACACAAGCCCACGCACTCTAGAGCCACTGAGCCACAGCCCCTGAGCCTGTGCTCTAGGGCCCAGGAACTGCAGCTACTGAGCCCACCTGCCGCGACCCTGAGCCCACCTGCCGAAACACTGAAGCTCATGCACCCTAGAGCCCGTGCTCCACAAGAGAAGCCATAACAATGAGAAACCTGCACGCTGCACCCAAGGTTTCTCCACAACCAGAGAAAAGCCGGTGCAGCAACGACGACCCAGCACAGCCTAAAATATATTAATTAATTAATTGAAGGAAAAACAACACGCAGAACCTTCTGAAACAAAATGCCAAATGCAGGCAATGCAGTAAGGGTTTCATGCATTCCAAGTTCTGTCTGCACAGACCCTGGGACTTTTGAACTTTAAGAGTGCTGAGTTCTCGTCCTGATGGGGGCCGAAAAGGCCAGCATGGCCAGGACACAACACATTTATAACACAGAAGATGGAGAGATTTTCCAATAGTTGCTTGTTTAGTGGTGTTCAGTAGCTGATTCCATGTTAAGCTTTGACAAGGAACTGCCAACCGTGGAATAAGGCAACATATGAAACCTGGCGATAGCTGATGCATGCACAATGCATGCACAAGTCTATCAGTGCATTCTTATAATTAATAGCAGCAACACTGAAACCTGAGTTCCAGTATTGGTGGCTCAAGTGTTGGACTGAGCCTGCAGATGTGCTTTGTTTGGCTTTCACTGTTTTGTTCTGTTACTTATGTCAATGTTTAAAAAAGCTAGGTTCTGGACTTCCCTAGTGGTCCAGTGGTTAAGAATCTGCCTGTCCATGAAAGAGACATGAGTTCAATCCCTGGTCCAGGAAGATCCCACATGCTGTGGAGCAACTAAGCCTGTGTGCCACAGCTGCTTAGCCCATGCTCTAGAGCCTGTGCTTTGCAACGAGAGAAGCCATTGCAATGAGAAGCCTGCTCCCCTCAACTAAAGAAAGCCTGTGCACAGCAAAAAAGACCCAGCACAGCCAAAAATAAATAAATTAAAAAAAAATCTAGGTTCTTATCAATTTTTGGATTTCTGGATTCTGTGGAAAAATTGGAAGATTTGGCCCTTGTTGACACATGGCAACAACTGGATGGAGTTGATAGCTTTCAGGTCATAATCACCTCCTTTCCTCCCTTTGTCTACACTGTTCTGCAGTGGGTCACTTTCCATTTATCATCACACTCATCCCTGCTACCTCTCCCACTGAAGAGAAATATTTCCCTGTATCCATGACTCTATCAAGTAGGAAAACAAAAAGGAGCCTGAAAGGGCAACTTCATATATAAAGATCCCTCACCTGCTTGGCCACCGGAGGCATTTGAGCTTGCTTTTCCATTCTAAAATATTGGGCCCTCACCTTGTCCTCTCCCAATACATTCTCCAGGAATGCTTCCCAACACACACAGAGATCCTCTTGTGTATGTGTAATTTGCAAAAGTCCCCAAAGGGGACCTCCTTATTTACACTGGATCACACCCTGCTTTGGTTTAGAATCACAGCACTTCAAATCATGAAATAAATTCTTATTGAATCTATCATTCATTCCAATTGATCATAAGTATCTAAATTATCATGTAGCTTAGAAATTATTCCTTTGAGACTAACACCTTGAAAAGATCTTTAGCAAACGTCATTATGTCCCTTGCCTTAACAGTCCTAGAAAAGAACTGAGACTCTTGTAGTGGTTCCAAGTGGTGGCATTCCCAACTTGCAATTAGGTTACCTTTTAAGGTTCATTTTATACTGGTTGTTCAAGGTTTAAAATTCCTTTCTCTTTAACACCAGTATCATAAATGTTGATAATTTCTCCAAGGTTTACACACAGTTTCTTTTTAACCAAGCAGAGGGACTGCCTCATAGTGTTGTTGTTGTTTTTTCCCTGAAAAATTACTCAACCAAAGCTCTTATTCCTGCAACAAAGTTGATGTATTAAGTATGAGAAAACACTAGGGAGTTCTACTTCAAAGGATTGCAAAGGGAACGAATATTTTCTCTAGTTGTACTGAACAAGGGCTCTCCTCTTATAAAGGGTTTTTTTTTTAAAGCACAATTATCAGAAAGCAGAAACCTCTAAACACTGGCCTCACCACTGAAGAGAGAGCATAAAGGAACACAGGACCCTCAGTTTGCATCCAGGAAAACTGCAGGTACTCAATTCAGATTCCAGCCATAGGGTGGTGGGAAGGGACTCCCTGTTCCACTAAACAAAATGGCGGATATGAGTTCTGTCCTCTGAGTGCTTGCCGCAAGAACTTGCTTCCCAGAAAAATGGCAGCAAATGCATAATGAGGACGTGCCCTCACCTCAGTATGAATGTAGCTTCTCTGCTAAGAATCGTGGCCGGCTATGATTACCTCTGGTCAGCAATGGGCCAGACCGGTTTCAAAAAAAGTGCCCCAAATCATCCTGTCTACTTGACTGTTTTATGGGCAACTCATCCTCCAATGGGAGCTTTATGTACATGCAATCACTTGTTTGAAGACCTGGGCAAGTAGAAGCCAGCAGAGATTTTCAAGGCATTGGGAAAAAAAAGAAACTGATGTAGTTTCTGTTCCAAGTAATGGCCAGCCCTCCAAGGCATGAAGCAGTCAGAATCTTGCCTCAAGACTTTCGAGTTGTTCTATGGAGTTCTTTTTACACAGAGATCTTGAAAGGAGATTATAAACATCCTTGCGAACTCCCTGGGAGGTGAAAAGATGCTGAGAGCCAGCTCACAGAATGATCTGCCTAAGGGTGGACAGTAAGCCAAGGACGGAAAAGAAAACAGGGCCAGTAATACCTGAGGTCTGGGCTTGAGCTACAAACCCAGAAACCATCCTGCTGGGGGTAGTGTCTACGGATATTCCTTCTCCAAGTCAGAGATGTGCTGTGGGGAAAGAGAACAGTGGGCAGGGAGGAACGTACAGCAACATTTTTCTGAAATTTTTAGCTCTGTTCGTATTCACCAATCACATGTACTCTTAAACCGTTTCCCACGCAGGCGTAAATCGTTATTTGCGTTCATAGAGAATAAGAATCCTATCCTGCCAAGCTTCCACGCCTCGACAATCCAAGTGTCAACTGACAAAGTGTCTGGATGGGGAAATCTCCCACCCCCTCCCCATTCTCCCACCAGCGTAAAAGGCAACGGGGGTGGGGGACAATGGAGAAGTCATGCGGGTTCACCAGGAAAAGATACAGTGTTGGTGGCAGGAGAGTTGGTGAGTGTGTCGTGGGCATTACCTCTTGATGAGGCTTCCAAGAAGGCTCCCGCTCAAGTCGTGGTGGCTCTGAGAACAAGCATTCTTGCATCAATAGCTAATAGGCTGTCCAACCAGATGTTATCTGGGTGGGATAAGAGGGTGAGAAAACAGACCTGTTGTACGCTGTTGTCAACTACATCGCTGTGGGCAGAGAAGGCTGGTGGTGTAGTGTCTAGCAGGGTGCCTCTTGCATAGTGAGGCAGACCAGATTACGTGGCGGTTCAAATCCGTTTCCTCTTGTGATTGGTAAAATACGAGAGTTATAATCATTCATGCATTACTGAAGCCTCCTTTCCATCATTTTGAAGGGACTTTTATTTTCTAGAACAGAGCATGCATCCAGCAGAAACCTAAAGCGTTGGTTTTTCTAAGCGATCTTTGGCAATAAGCACACATGAAAAAACAAAACTGCATAGGGTACCTGTGACGAGACTGGAGATGATGAGTGGTAACACCAGCATCTGTAGCATCCTCATCAGGAGCTCCCCAGGAAAAGAGAAGTACTTGACTTCCCGGTAGCTCATTCTGTATGGTCGGAGGGTAAATCCAAGGATTGTACCTGAAGGAAAAAGAAAAACAAGGAAGAAACGTTGAGCCTTTCTTGAAACTGTAACGAGCCTAGAAAAATATGCAAGAATTTGGCTGGTGATCATGCCTATCTAACAAGAATCAATTTATTTAAGCAGCAAATATTTGTGCTGCTTTGCTGCAAGGGGTGTTGCCTGTCTTTTCAACCATAATCTCAAAGGGTCTGGCAGAATTCAGGGCTTCAAAGAGTAGTTAGAGAAAAAAATGTTCCTAGTCTTAGCCAATGAAAAATTTCTTTGTCTAACTTGCAACCAATTTTGACATGGCCCAGGACAAAGTTATAAAGACTGGGGCATATCTAGGAAACAAAGCGTGTCCCCATACACAAGGCAATACAGGGGGAAAAGGCTTCTTATATTCAAGTTCCTTTGTAACAACAGATGTTAGAACTTCTGGCATAACTACTAATAAAGGGTAGTGTAATTTTATTTTTTACAATTAAAAAAAAAAACTCCTCTTGCTCACACTGTGAATCCAGTTTCATCATCCCCCTATCTACACCCCACACTTTCTGTCTACGTGGTCCTGATATTGCCTTGGCAACTATCCTGTACAGACTTGCTAGTTGCTGGCAGGAGAGGATTTCAAAATTACCACTTTTCCCAAAAATCTTCCCTGAAAAACTTAGGGGATAATAGAGGACAGAGAAAGCAATTTTTCCCTTAATTTGATTCTGCTCCTGGAACTTAAAAAAATATCAAAATGAAGTACTCTGTGGTGCTCTGGTGGTTAAGAATCTGTCTGCCAATGCAGGGAACATGGGTTCAATCCCTGGTCCAGGAAGATTCCACAGGCTGAGGGGCAACTAAGCCTGTATACCACACCTACTGAGCCCATGCTTTAAGGTCCATGAGCTGCAACTACTGAAGCCCGCACACCCAAGAGCTTGTGCTCTGCAGTGAGAAGTCACTGCAATGAGAAGCATGCAACTGCAACTCGAGTGTAACCCCTGCTTGCCACAACCAGAGAAAGTCAAGCGAAGCAATGAAGACCCGGTGGAGCCAAAAATAAATAAATAGAATCTTTAAATATTTATTAACTTTATATGCAAATCAAATTATGCATGATACCATTGGAAATGTTTAAAAATCAACAAATGTAGTGAATAAATTTACTCCCTCTCCCCTTTCCCTAATTAACTTTCCTGACTCCGCCTCAGTTCAGTTCAGTTCAGGCGCTCAGTTGTGTCTGACTTCCCGACCCCATGGACCACAGCATGCCAGGCCTCCCTGTCCATCACCAACTCCCGGAGTTTACCCAAACCCATGTCCATTGAATCAGTGACGCCATCCAACCATATCATCCTCTGTTGTCCCCTTCTCCTCCCGCCTTCAATCTTTCCCAGCATCAGAGTCTTTTCAAATGAGTCAGCTCTTCGCGTCAGGTGGCCAAAGTATTGGAGGTTCAGCTTCAACATCAGTCCTTCCAAAGAACACTTAGGACTGATCTCCTCTAGGATGGACTGGTTGGATCTCCTTGCAGTCCAAGAGACTCTCAAGAGTCTTCTCCAACACCATAGTTCAAAGGCATCAATCCGTCGGCACTCAGCTTTCTTTATAGTCCAACTCTCACATCCATACATGACTACTGGAAAAACCATAGCCTTGACTAGATGGACCTTTGTTGGCAATGTAATGTCTCTGCTTTTTAATATGCTGTCTAGGTTGATCATAGCTTTTCTTCTAAGGAGCAAGCATCTTTCAATTTCACGGCTGTAGTCACCACCTGCAGTGATTTTGGAGCCCAAAAAAATAAAGTCAGCCACTGTTTTCATTGTTTCCCCATCTATTTGCCATGAAGTGATGGGACTGGATGCCATGATCTTAGTTTTCTGAATGTTGAGCTTTAAGCCAACTTTTTCACTCTCCTCTTTCACTTTCATCAACAGGCTCTTTAGTTCCTCTTCACTTTCTGCCATAAGGGTGGTGTCATCTGCATATCTGAGGTTATTGATATTTCTCCTGGCAATCTTGATTCCAGCTTGTGCTTCTTCCAGCCCAGCATTTCTCATGATGTACTCTGCATATAAGTTAAATAAGCAGAGTGACAATATACAGCCTTGATGTACTCCTTCTCCTATTTGGAACCAGTCTGTTGTTCCATGTCCAGTTCTAACTGTTGCTTCCTGACTTGCATACAGATTTCTCAAGAGGCAGGGCAGGTGGTCTAGTATTCCCATCTCTTTCAGAATTTTCTACAGTTTATTGTGATCCACACAGTCAAAGGCTTTGGCATAGTCAATAAAGCAGAAATAGATGTTTTCCTGGAACTCTCTTGCTTTTTTGATGATGTTGGCAATTTGCTCTCTGGTTCCTCTGCCTTTTCTAAAACCAGCTTGAACATCTGGAAGTTCACAGTTCATATATTGCTGAAGCCTGGCTTGGAGAATTTTGAGCTTGACTTTACTAGCGTGTGAGATGAGTGCAATTGTGCAGTAGTTTGAGCATTCTTTGGCATTGCCTTTCTTTGGGATTGGAATGAAAACTGGCCTTTTCCAGTCCTGTGGCCACTGATGAGTTTTCCAAATTTGCTGGCATATTGAGTGCAGCACTTTTACAGCATCATCTTTCAGGATTTGAAATAGCTCAGCTGGGATTCCATCACCTCCACTACCTTTGTTCATAGTGATGCTTCCTAAGGCCCACTGGACTTTGCATTCCAGGATGTCTGGCTGTAGGTGAGTGATCACACCATCGTGATTATCTGGGTCGTGAAGATCTTTTTCGTACAGTTCTTCTGTGTATTCTTGCCACCTCTTCTTAATATCTTCTGCTTCTATTAGGTCCATACCATTTCTGTCCTTTATCGATCCCATCTTTGCATGAAATGTTCCTTTGGTATCTCTAATTTTCTTGAAGAGGTCTCTAGTCTTTCTAGTTTTCCTCTATTTCTTTGCACTGATCACTGAGGAAGGCTTTCTTATCTCTCCTTGCTATTCTTTGGAACTCTGCATTCAAACGGGTATATCTTTCCTTTTCTCCTTTGCTTCTTGCTTCTCTTCTTTTCACAGCTATTTGTAAGGCCTCCTCAGACAGCCATTTTGCTTTTTTGCAATTCCTTTTCTTGGGGATGGTCTTGATCCCTGTCTCCTGTACAATGTCCCGAACCTCCATCCATAGTTCATCAGGTACTCTATCAGATCTAGTCCCATAAATCTATTTCTCACTTCCACTTTGAGGGTTTTGATTTAGGTCATACCTGAATGGTCTAGTGATTTTCCCTACTTTCTTCAATTTAAGTCTGAGTTTGGCAATAAGGAGTTCATGATCTGAGCCACAGTCAGCTCCTGGTCTTATTTTTGCTGACTGTATAGAGCTTCTCCATCTTTGGCTGCAAAGAATATAATCAATCTGATTTTGGTGTTGGCTGTCTGGTGATGTTCATGTGTAGAGTCTTCTGTTGTTGGAAGAGGGTGTTTGCTAACCCTTGACCCCTAAAATGTGCCTATTCCATTATTATGAATATTTTCAAAAATTTTGCACTGTTATTACTAAAACATGTGAGTTATAGAGAAGTACTGAGTAGTCTAGAGGCTAAAGGTTGGGGAAGTGAATACTGTGTAGACGCAAGTTTTTCCAAAGGAAGCAATCTTTCCTTTAAGGAAACTGAGCCATCCTAACTTCTTATGAAATGAGACACAAAGTTCATTTCAGTTGTTACTATAACTTCCAATTTCAATTCTTGGATTCCAGCAGCAATGAAGTATCCATTTGATTACATACTGTGATACCCCAATCATGAGCTGAATCTATGATATCCTAATTATGAGCTGAATCTATGTTTACTAGAAAATCCAGCTGACCCAGTTTTCAAGACCTTCAGAAAAATATTTATTGCTTTCCCTCAGTATAACAGTAACATGTTTGATATAAAAAAGTTGATTGGGAAAAGGTAGAAAAGTCCAGGCAAAACCCTGCTTTTATTTGCTTTGCCATTTAAACAGCAAATAGCTAATGCTTGGAGAAGGAAATGGCAACCCACTCCAGTGTTCCTGCCTGGAGAGTCCCAGAGATGGGGGAGCCTGGTCGGCTGCCGTCTGTGGGGTTGCACAGAGTTGGACACGACTGAAGTGACTTAGCAGCAGCAGCTAATGCTTATTGAGGTCTTACTATTTGCTAAACATTTCTGTTAAGTGCTTTACCTGTATTTAGTCACTAAGTAGTATCCAACTCTTTTGAGACCCCATAGACTGTAGCTTGCTGGGTTCCTCTGTCCATGGGGTTTTCCTGGCAAGAATACCAGAGTGGGTTGCCATTTCCTTCTCCTTCCTTTCCTGGCCTGTATTAGTATATTTAATCCTCAAAAAAAATCCCAGGAATTATGTACTAATTTACCACCAATTTACTCACAGAGAAATTTAATCACAGTGAACTTAAAACATGCCCAATTTTAATAGCTCTTCCATATCAAAGTTGAACAGTCACTGAAGTGGCAGAGCTGGGAGTTAAACCCAGGCAGTTTGGACTCAGATCTCCTGTTCCTGACTACATTTCATTCTCCTGCCTCTTCAGTAGGGCAGACAACTACTGTTAGTGCTTCTGTGAGTTTCCTCCCAGAATGTTCCCATACAGAGTGAAATATATTGAAATCACGAAGACAATACTTTTCCATATACTGTTACTATAAACAACACTTTTAAGCCTCATGATAACAGATCTAATGATTGTATCAAAATGTACCTAATATTTTTTTTGTTGTCACTTTGTTATTTCACATTTTTTACTTTATGAAAAACTCCATTATGAATATATGAAGGCTGGTTTTTTCCTACGAATATTTTGCTTAGCGTGGTTCAGGGAAAGGGAACCTGTGCGTTAAAGAATCTGGCTACCAGGTGGGAAGAGGAGAGATTAAGGTAAGAGAGATTAAGATGTATAAACTTGCAGTTACAAAATAAATGAGTCATGGGTATGAAATGTACAGTGTGGGGTAATATAGTCAATAATTATATAATATCTTTGGTAGAATGACAAATAGTAAGTAGGCTTACCATGAGGACCATTTTAAATGTATGGAAATACTAAATCACTATGTTGTACACCAGGAACTAACATAGTGGTGTAGGTCAATCTCACTTCAAAAACAAACTCATGGAAAATGAGATCAGAATTGTGGTTACATGAGGCACGGTGTGGGTGGAAGGAGAATTAGAGGAAGGTGGTCAAAAGCTACAAACTTCCAGTCATGAGACAAAGAAATACTAGGGATGTAATGGACAACATGATAAATTAACACTGCTGTACTTATATGTGAAAACTGTTAAAAGGGTAAATCTTGAGTTACCACAAGGAAAAAAAAATTTCTATTTCTTCAATTTTTGTATCTATAAGATAATGGATGTTCACCAAACTTATTGTGATAATCATTTCATGATGGAAGGAGAGCAAACCAGTCAATCCTAAAGGAAATCAGTCCTGAATATTCACTGGAAGGACTGATGTTGAAGCTGAAGCTCCAATACTTGGTCCACCTGATGTGAGGAGCCAACTCACTAGAAAAGACCCTGATGCTGGGAAAGACTGAGGGCAGGAGGAGAGGGGGACAACAGAAGATGAGATGGTTGGATGGCATCACTGACTCAATGGATATGAGTTGGAGCAAACTTTGCGAGATTATGAAGGACAGGGAAGCCTGGTGTGCTGCAATCCATGGGGTTGCAAAGAGTCAGACACGACTGAGTGACTGAACAACAATAAGTCAAATTATTATCTTGTACATCTTTGTGGGGGTTATGGGGCCGAGCTGTGTGGCTTGTGAAATCTTTGTTTCCTGACCAGAGATTGAATCCTGTCTCTCAGCAGTGAAAGCTCAGAGTCCTAACCATTGGATCGCCAGGGAATTCCCACACTGTATATCTTAAACTTACATGGTGCTGTATGTCAATTATATCTCAATAAAACTGGAAGAAAATAAAGTGTATGACTACCTCAATTCATGCTATCAATCTGCTTTCTCAATGGGTTAGCTCAGCAGTTTAATTCATTAGTGAACAAGATGGCTTATTTCCTATACCTCTAGGAACACAGCATTATAAAAAATGTTTAAAAGAAGCAGAATTTTTGAATGAGAGGAGAAAATAGTATGCACATTTGTTTTCTTTTGAATTTACTTAATATTTAGTGATCTTGACCATTCCCTCAATTGTATTTTCATCAAGCATTTATTACATTTTGATAGTTTAAGAGTTTATGTATGTGTGTGTATATTTGGTGTATATTCTTTATGTAATAGAGATAGTTACTTTCTGCCTATATTTAAAATGGTATTTGCTATAACTACTTTCCTAATTTACTTGCCATATATTATTACTTAAAATATACAGGTATTCTACTTTATAAAACAATGTCTACACATCTTTTTTATTAGATGATCTTTTCTTTTCTTTTTTTTTTTTTTTAGTTATTTATTTGCTTTTATTTTTTTTTTTAATTTTATTTTATTTTTAAACTTAACATAACTGTATTAGATTTGCCAAATATCAAAATGAATCCGCCACAGGTATACATGTGTTCCCCATCCTGAACCCTCCTCCCTCCTCCCTCCCCATTCCATCCCTCTGGGTCGTCCCAGTGCACCAGCCCCAAGCATCCAGTATCGTGCATCGAACCTGGACTGGCAACTCGTTTCATACATGATATTTTACATGTTTCAATGCCATTCTCCCAAATCTTCCCACCCTCTCCCTCTCCCACAGAGTCCATAAGACTGTTCTATACATCAGTGTCTCTTTTGCTGTCTCGTACACAGGGTTATTGTTACCATCTTTCTAAATTCCATATATATGCGTTAGTATACTGTATTGGTGTTTTTCTTTCTGGCTTACTTCACTCTGTATAATAGGCTCCAGTTTCATCCACCTCATTAGAACTGCTTCAAATGTATTCTTTTTAATGGCTGAATAATACTCCATTGTGTATATGTACCACAGCTTTCTTATCCATTCATCTGCTGATGGACATCTAGGTTGCTTCCATGTCCTGGCTATTATAAACAGTGCTGCGATGAACATTGGGGTACTCGTGTCTCTTTCCCTTCTGGTTTTCTCAGTGTGTATGCCCAGCAGTGGGATTGCTGGATCATAAGGCATGTCTATTTCCAGTTTTTTAAGGAATCTCCACACTGTTCTCCATAGTGGCTGTACTAGTTTGCATTCCCACCAACAGTGTAAGAGGGTTCCCTTTTCTCCACACCCTCTCCAGCATTTATTACTTGTAGACTTTTGGATCGCAGCCATTCTGACTGGTGTGAAATGGTACCTCATAGTGGTTTTGATTTGCATTTCTCTGATAATGAGTGATGTTGAGCATCTTTTCATGTGTTTGTTAGCCATCTGTATGTCTTCTTTGGAGAAATGTCTATTTAGTTCTTTGGCCCATTTTTTGATTGGGTCATTTATTTTTCTGGAGTTGAGCTGTAGGAGTTGCTTGTATATCCTCGAGATTAGTTGTTTGTCAGTTGCTTCATTTGCTATTATCTTCTCCCATTCTGAAGGCTGTCTTTTCACCTTGCTAATAGTTTCCTTTGATGTGCAGAAGCTTTTAAGGTTAATTAGGTCCCATTTGTTTATTTTTGCTTTTATTTCCAATATTCTGGGAGGTGGGTCATAGAGGATCCTGCTGTGATGTATGTCAGAGAGTGTTTTGCCTATGTTCTCCTCTAGGAGTTTTATAGTTTCTGGTCTTACGTTTAGATCTTTAATCCATTTTGAGTTTATTTTTGTGTATGGTGTTAGAAAGGGTTCTAGTTTCATTCTTTTACAAGTGGTTGACCAGAGTTCCCAGCACCACTTGTTAAAGAGATTGTCTTTAATCCATTGTATATTCTTGCCTCCTTTGTCGAAGATAAGGTGTCCATATGTGCGTGGATTTATCTCTGGGCTTTCTATTTTGTTCCATTGATCTATATTTCTGTCTTTGTGCCAGTACCATACTGTCTTGATAACTGTGGCTTTGTAGTAGAGCCTGAAGTCAGGTAGGTTGATTCCTCCAGTTCCATTCTTCTTTCTCAAGATCGCTTTGGCTATTCGAGGTTTTTTGTTTTTCCATACAAATTGTGAAATTATTTGTTCTAGCTCTGTGAAGAATGCTGTTGGTAGCTTGATAGGGATTGCATTGAATCTATAGATTGCTTTGGGTAGTATACTCATTTTCACTACATTGATTCTTCCAATCCATGAACATGGTATATTTCTCCATCTGTTAGTGTCCTCTTTGATTTCTTTCACCAGTGTTTTATAGTTTTCTATATATAGGTCTTTAGATTCTTTAGGTAGATATATTCCTAAGTATTTTATTCTTTCCGTTGCAATGGTGAATGGAGTTGTTTCCTTAATTTCTCTTTCTGTTTTCTCATTATTAGTGTATAGGAATGCAAGTGTATAGATGATCTTTTCAAGAGTTATAAACTTAATTTCCCTCCCAAGTTTGAGAAATCTTTAATATATTTTTCCTTTTTAGATAGTTCACTTGGTTTTAAAATATTGAACCTTTAATCTTCCTGGAACTTGGTTTGGGGTAAAGGATTTTACTTCAATTTTCATTGTGCATTATTTGATACAGCAGTATTAACAGCAGATAGATATTATAAAAAGCTCTGGTTATATCTGTTTTTTTTCCTACTTACTCATATAAAGGTTGTTACTAGTTTAAATGCTTTATCTTACAAGTATGTAAATAAATAAATATTTAAAATTTTTACCTTACTTCCAAATCAAATTTACACTGGTATTGATTATGTTTTGTGACTTTTGTTTAAATGCATTTAAACACTGGTCATTCAATTGTAACAAAAAATATGCACAGTAAACATGAGAAACTCACTTTGGTCTTCTGGAATTTGACCATACCAAGCTAGTAGGAATTTTAGATATCCTTCAAGCAACAATTTAAGAATAAGCTTGGCTTTACAAGTTCATTGCTAAATTCATGTATTTACTCATGTATTGATACAACAATATTTCCAAGGGTAGGTAGGATCCTGCCTAGTTCAGAAAATTTAAATTATAATTTAGAAAAAAACTAGCAAGATAGCTTCTCTACTTATGATATAGGTTCTGAGAGCAAGAGACAAGCTAGTGTAGATGAAAGAAGGGATTATTCTTTCTAAATATTAGGTACATTTGATCCCACTCCCCAGAGTCCAACCATTGCCAACACTGATTCTACTCTGCTCTCAACAACCAGTTCAGCTGTATCTGCCTCTTTCTTTCTGAGTGCTCCATGTACCTCTCTTCCATTTAGCCTGCCTAAAGACAGTTCTCAAATGCACCTGACCTCTGGGTCTTCAAGCATCTCTAAATCGTAGAAGCAACTGGGTACTAAGCTTTGATCTGCTGAAGATGCTGCAGAGGTACCCAGCACATCTTGGAACCTTCCATAGGTCCTCTGACTTGCTGAGGGTCCTACAGTATGGTTATTAAGCATCAAGTCACTTTTTAAAATGGTTACACCAAGTCCTTTTTTATGGAATGATTTAACTAAACTTAAATAGAATTTACTCATTAAAGCAGCCTGCCTTTTCTTTCCAGGGCAGACATTTTAATCCTTGGAAACCATCAGTACACAAAGGTAGGAAAGACATGAAAAGAAAACATGCTTCAGATTCTCTCACTTAATGATATCAGTCTTGAGCACGTGCAAGATGCCACGTTCTCACAAGCACAGATACCATGGAGGCCAAGACTAGCACTACCTATATCTCAGATGAAGAACCGGTCATCAACAAGGTTGGTAAACTGCCAAAACCACAAACCTGTGTAGATAGACCACCTTATGAGTGGTCAAGTTCTTCAAGGTCAGCTGAGTGGCTGAGCTGGACTTCACACCCAACTCCAGGGCCCAGATCATCACCCACTACGCTGTACTCAGGGCCTCTCAATAGTCATGTCACTGGCGGGTTTGAGGGAGAATAGATACATGTGTCTGTACGGCTGAGTCCTTTTGCTGCTCACCTGAAGCTATCACAACCCTGCTAATTGGTGATACCCCGATACAAAATGTTTTTGGTGTTAAAAAAATAGTCATGACACTACTTTAAAGAGCAATATTTTATCTACCTTTTCATTCTATTTTGAATTAGGTTAACTAATTAGGTTAAATATGGAGCTAAACTTGAGGACAGATTTCATTGAATTAATGAAGTTAACATCTAGCTGTTTTCAACTCATTTGTTACATGAAGAAACAAAAGACATTTTTTTCTTCAGTCTTCTGTTGGGACAGGTAGTTAGAGGTAAAACCAGAGTGGTGAGGTCAGCCAGCGATCAACATCAAAATCAAGAGGAAATGGTCTGCACGCAAAGATGGCTTTTGGGGGGTAAGCAATTCAGGTTTCTGATTACAGAAATGAAGCCTTTTCTGAAACACATTCTCACAGCCTGATGCATAGATGTCTCAGCACCCTCTCCACTCTGTCCTTCTGACCTGTTAGCGGGAGAGGGATGGGGGAGCCTGCTTCGCTTTGGTAAAGCAACTCAATGCCTCTGCAGAGCTGGGTTCCATTAGTGGGCACTTACTTAAGTACATTGATCTATATTCCCAGAGTTAATAAAGACCTTTATGGCCACCAGATCTTCAGTGCAAAAGAACAGACCCTTTATTATTGATTACTCTGCGGAAATAACAATAAAAACCAGAAGAACTTCCTAACAGGACTGGTCAGAGCCAAAGCAAAGTTTGCAAAGTTGGCATCTTGGTGACATTATGTAATTCATAGATGTCATGAGCAGTATCAAGATCATCCATTCTCAGCCAGTAGGCTTACAGCACTTCTGTTTTGGTATTTTAACAAGATTTCTAGAATCTAGGAAATACAGTAACAAAAATGTTTACAGGGATGAAAACTAACTGTAGTTAGTTAATTGCTATGAGCAAAGATGCATTTTCAAAAATATTCAATTCTTTCTCTTAATGTGTAAAGCACAAGAAGAGAGTCCTTCAGGGGCTCACTGTTCTCCCTAGGGAGTCTATATAACAAATACTTCTTTGGAAGATTAAATATCACTTCACTTTCTAAACTAAGACACAAAATGCACCCTGCTACCTCAGAAAGAACACATTCTCAGCTCGCTTTTGAAGGCCAAACACACACAAGTAAAAGCTGAAGACTTGTTTTAAGAATTTGGTCCATATCTAATCTGAAAAAATTACTGAAAACATCAAGAAGTCAGAACATATTTAAAAGTGAAAGAACGAGGCACAGTCAGAAGTAAACTACATCAAGTCACCCAATTTAAGTTTTCGAGGATGTTGGAGTTAGAAACAAAAGTTTTACTAAGATTCCTGCCCTATCTCCAAACTCTGGAGAGTTGGTAGAAAGCCTTCTAGAATTATTACTTACAGTTGCAAAATTCTCAGAAAGAGATGATGCCCCCTAAAGACTCAAATGTCAAGAGAATTTAAAGGTGACAGTGGCATTGATCTTGAGAAGAGGACCTCACATTCTGAGGCCAGCTGTAAGAAAATTACCAAAAGCCCACCCAAGATGAGCCAACTAGCTCTTTAAGCATTTACACTGCAAACCAGTCAAAGTGCATTCAAACTGCTACCAAGAAAAGGCTTGGCCTGTAGGTCTTTAGCCAGAAAGACCATGCTGTTTGTAAGATGATTCAAGGATGTAGCAGTAACATCAAAAGTTGATAGTGCACCGATGGTTTTATGTACAAAATGCTACTATTTCCCAGCTAGAGTCTTTTCATTTTTGTAGCAAAAAAACAAACAAACAAACAAACAAAACCCAAACACACACACAAACAAAAAACTAGCATAACTTTGCCTCAAGTTTACAAAAATCTAAAGTATGATGTGGGCTTCCAGAGTAGCTCAGCGGTTAAGAATCCACTTGCCAATGCAGGAGACCCAGGAGATGCAGGTTCAATCCCTGGGTTGGGAAGACCCCCTCAAGAAGGAAAAGGCAACCTACTCCAGTATTCTTGCCTGGGAAATCCCATGGACAGAGGACACTGGCAGGCTACAGTCCATGAGGTCAAAAAAGAGTCAGGCATACCTTAGCAACTAAACAACAACGTGTGATGTAATAAAATCACAGGAGTGGCATCCATCACCTTTGCCATATTCTATTGGCTAAAAGCAAGAACAGTTTCCCCACACCAACAAGCAAGCTTCACAGGGTGATTAATGGTTTGTCTGACCTGTAAAGTCTCTAGGCCTGGCCTCCAGCTGCTGTTGAACAATTTCCTGAACAGAGGAATGACTTAGCTCCACAGTGAATCTGACTCCTTACTGTGCTGTGTGAACATAGGAGCCTGCCCTTAGAGACATCTCCTGTCTGCCAAACTGTGGTTTCTCTCATGATTTGGGAAACTGGTTCTTGATTGAGCTACAATTTCTCATATGCTTAGGCTTCTAGACTCACAAACTAGGCATGATAGCTCTCAATCCCTAATACTCTGACAAGGCAGGTTGTTTTTATTTATTTTTTTTTGAGTGTGAAGAACAGTAGGTGTGATGCAATAGCAAGATCATGGACTGAAAGTCAGATGCTGTCAGTAAATAATGCAAGTAGACACTTCACTTAAATGATTGAATCATCACAGCAGACATACTTAGACAGACTTAGAATCACCATTGTATAGATGAGGAGACTGAACCCTAGAAAGAATAAGCTGTCTGCCCAGGATTACATGGCCAGTAAGAGATGTTGGCAAAATGGGGTTATAGACTTGGATCTTCCTATTTCCACAGCTCCTACCTTCAAGTCACATAATCTCTTTGCTCTCCTTGCCCTCTTCGTTAATCTGAAAAATGGGAGAACTAGATCATAAAGCCAGTATCTAAGATCTTCTTGAACTGCAATATTCTCAGCTAAATGTCCTGAGCATTAGCTTAGCTTCTTTATGAATTCATCTTGTTTCTTCTAATGAATTCTAAAGTCATTGAAAATGCACACAAAACTAGTAGTAAGTCATAAAATGCTTTATCAATTTGGCCATTACGGCTATTATGGCAGGTATGCAACAGGTTGAGAGATTGAATAAAAGTTTCTGTTTTGGAAATTTGTTAGACTGTGGCCAATCCATTTGGAGATGTTAAAGGCTGGTCTCATGTCAGCTTGAGGAAGCTGCTGGACATAAAGCATCATTAACTCATTTTTATAAAGACTCCAAGGCAATAATGGAGAGTTTACCTGCTGGGGGTGGGGGGGTTGGGGGTCTCAAGCTCCCTGGCCTTTTGTTTCAGCCCAAACTTGCAGGCATTTCCTGGTGAGAAGCTGCCCTGTGTTGAGTCAACCTTTTGACCCTCCCCCACTCCTCAGTTCCCACATCCTTCAGAGATTTGGGCCCCGACTTGGCTCATTGTTTTATCCTTTGGTATTTCCTGTTGCTGGAGGTGGGAAATACCTGTTCCAGCCTCCTTCCACCAATGATGCCCAGATAACCAGCCGTGACGGACACCAGGCAGGGTACAAACGCAGACTCAAATCCACATGGCATGCAGCCCTGGGAACCAAGTGAATTGCAAGAACCCTGGAGTTCTGAAAAACCTGGTGTTTTCTCCTTCTTTTTTAAGACAGAGACTAATATGTATTTCTCACTAGATGATCCATTCATGACACAGTTCCTGACACATAGTAGGGCTCAATAAATATTAACAAAATGGCATAGTGAGCACAGAATGTCCCAGGGACAGCAGAGTGGCTTTCAATGCGGTGCGACTTTCTTCTTCAAATTGCAGTAACACAGGCTATGCAAAATGGTAATGTAATTTATAAATAATTCTACAGATCTCTTAAATGTCCAATCCATTGTCCTTTTAAAAAAGTCTTTTATTTTAGAAATACGAATTATAATCACCAGAATCTGTTGCCTTTATTTCTGGTTTAAATATATATTATATAACTATATATATTATATTTTATAGTTACATAAGAAGGAAATGGCAACCCACTCCAGTGTTCTTGCCTGGAGAATCCCAGGGACAGGGGAGCCTTGTGGGCTGCCGTCTATGGGGTCGCACAGAGTTGGACATGACTGAAGCAACTTAGCAGCAGCAGCAGCAACTATATAGTTACGTAACTATATATAGTTACGTAACTATATGCCTCCCTGGTGGCTCGGATGGTAAAGAATCTGCCTGCAATTGTGAGACCTGGGTTCAATCCCTGGGTTGGGAAAATCCCCTGGAGGAGGGCATGGCAACCCACTTCAGTATTCTTGCCTGGAGAATCCCCATGGACAGAAGAGCCTGGCAGGTTACAGGCCAAAGGGTCGCAAAGAGTTGGACATGACTGAGCGACTAAGCACAGCACATGTACATATATAGTTGTGAGCAGAAACCGAAAATAAAATATATTTAAAAATTTCCAAGTTCCTCCTATGCCTTTGCTATGAGTCACATGCTCGCCAGTCCACATAAACTACAAAGTCCACTCATCTTTACCCGTGGCAGCAGTCCCATTGGGAAAACTTTCAAATCTCACAATTTGAAAGAGTAAATGACAACAACCTCTATGAGGTGTAAGTTAGCCATATTTATCAAAATCACAAATGTGTATATCCTTAGTCTCAGCAACTTCACTGTAAAGGGTGTATTCTATAGACATACTTTACTAAGGTGAAATAACTTTCATCCAAGATAATTCATTATACCATTTGAAAAATGATTTCGAAGAGCTGGAAACAACCTTTACATTGGGGATTGTTTAAATAAATTATAATTTGCCCATACAACGCAGCCCTGAGAGAATGGAGCCTTTTTATGTGCCAGTAAGGAATGACATCCAAAGAATGTTGCAAAGTGAAAAAAAGCAAAGTATGAAGTGGGCTATATATACTATGCTACTATTTGGAAAAGACCAAAAAAAATCAATATGAATTTATTTTTGTGTTCATAAAATCACTCTAAATACACTGAGGAAACTGATAACAAAGCAAATTAGATCCCTGGGGGAGGGTTTTGGTGGCCATGACCCTTTCATTTCACATCTGTTCTTTTTGATTTGGGGCAGTGTGATTTATTTCATAAGTTAAAAAATAAAATACACACACAAAAATGGTCCACAACTACAAAAAGCAATCTGATGGAATTCTATTTTATATATTTTCTGCTAGATGCCTGGATCTTTCTAAAAGGTCATTCTGGGTCTGGGTCGGCTTGTCCTCAATCTTTTTTAATAATGAATTTACTTAACTTGGGTCATGGAGAGAGGAGACACTAGTTGTGCTCGGTCTTATAGCTGAGTGGATCACTTTCTGACCAAAAGGCTCTTTTTCTGGAGACAAGGAAGTGACTCTGAAAAAACTTTGAACTCAGTCATTTGAGGCTCATGTGCTGATTCACCCAATTAGCTGGAGTTACAAGTACCCCAGAACTGAAGACTCAGAGACTCAATAACTTGGCAAAGGCATATGCTCTTTCCTCATCCACCATGTTGTGTAAAGCATCCCAGTACCAGAAATTACAAAGCCCTGGCAACTTTACTGAATCTCAACTTTAGCACAGGACTACTTCATTTGCCTTAAAAAGCACATCTAAGACAAAAGTAAAAAAATAAGAGAAAAAAACCAAAACCAGCTAGGGTCATAGGCATCTCTTCAAAGACATACTTTCTTTCTTGATGTCTTTGTCTTCACGTTCATCAATACGATGAAGACAGCAAGAAACACATGGATCTCTGAGGTTTTGCCTTTCTTGCTTTAAAGGTGGAATTTCCAATGATGCAATGGATCTAAACGCAGAGGCCATCATTTCAGCATGAGAAGGGCAGTAATTGTCCATCTCTACTCTCATTAGGGACAAATGAGCTTCGTCTTACAAGATTCTGAATAGAAAGTCTGTCATTAATAGCCCGCTGTTTTCTCTCTGAGAAGAGACAGCAGTGTGTGGCCTGGAATCATTGCTGGAGAACTGGAGAAGTCTCTTTGGGGCCAAGAAGAATGAAGCTGTCCTCTCAGGAGACAGGGACTCAGTCTTAAAATTCAAAATTCAAGTGTGCCTTTCAACTCGCTGCTCCTAAATTTACCTTCAACTCTTTGATAAGCTACACAGAGGAAACCTTGCCTTAATTCAGCCAGGGTATAACTTTCTTTATCTACTTTTGGGAGTTTTATTCTTTTCTTTTTGCTTTCAAAACAACTTGAGCACATTTTTGATTGGGCCTAGTGATGGGACTATTCTTGGTCTAGGGAATCTGCTCTGGGTTGCTTTGATTGCACTGAAGCTTGACATAAAACTCATAATTTTTATCCTCAATCAGTACAATGGCAATACTTTGTGTGCTGGAGTGTTCTCTGTGTTTCCACATCTCACAGCAATGATACAGCTCACCTCGCTGCCAGACCAAATACCTGATGAATGATGGCACCCCAGTGTTCCATAAATATCAAGAACTCTAACACCTGGAATGTACAGCTTGGGAAAGACGGGGCTTAAATTCCAGTTGCCTCTTCCAAATAGCGTAGGCTCTTCACAACCTTGTTTACTCTATGGCAAAAACAGACACCCGAAATTTTCATCCTCGGACCTATGATAGGTTAGCAGAAGACGGAAGGTTGGAAGTGACTCCTAAAGAGGTATGCCTCACGTGTGTCCTCGAACATTGCTTAGGAAACACTGGCCATTACCCAGAGTCAGGAACTTGACAGCCAAGAATGCAAAGCAAGAGAAGGCAGCTGCTTGTGAGTTTAGAGAGACTGGCTCAAATGGGTTGGGAGATCATGAGCTCAGGAAAAAGGTCCCTGCAATGGTACCGCGTCATGGGCTGCAAACACTCTTGTATCTTATTTCATATATAGCTTTAGAGGAAAGCAAATTAGACTTTAAATGATAGAATTTTGGAGCTGGCAGCAGACATTAGTCCAAATGTATTTTCCTGATGGTGGTGCTAGGGGTAAAGAACCCACCTGTCAATGCAGGAGATGTAAGAAATGCAGGTTTGATCTCTGGGTGGGGAAGATCCACTGGAGGAGGGCACGGTAACCCACTCCAGTAGGGCACGGCAACCCACTCCAGTATTCTTGCCTGGAGAATCTCTATGGATAGAGGAGCCTGGCAGGCTACAGTTCGTAGGGCTGCAAAGAGTTGGACACGACTGAAGTAACTTAGCATGTATGCACGATGAGACTTTGTGAGGACCAGAGATTTGTTTTAAATCATAAAGGGAGGACTTCCCTGATGGTCCAGTGGTTAAGAATCCTCCTGCCAATGCAGGGGACATGGGTTCAATCCCTGGTTTGGGAGGAGTCCACATGCCACAGAGCAACCAAACCTGTGGGCCCCAACTACTGAGCCCACAAGGTCTAAAGTCGACACTCCCCAAGAGGAGGAGCCATTGCAATGGGAAGCCTGCATACTGCCCTAGAGAGTAGCCACATGAAGCAATGAAGACCAAGCACAGCTGAAAATAGAATAAATAAAAAATTTTTAAAAATCATAAGGGGAGCTGATGGCAGAGCAGGGTCCTTAAGATTCTTAGCAGGACCTTTAGATTCTTAGCACTTTCCTAGCTGTGTTCCAGACATTCCCAGATACTAATCAGAAGAGGGGATGAACTGGCCATGGACTTACATTGCTATAAAGGGCAAACAGAAAGTGCTCTGTAAAGTGACACAGAAAAATGGAAGGTATTATTATTATTGCAGGTAATTGTTCTGAACATATCTACTTACTTGATGGCCTACTTTTAAGATAAATAGATTTGAAATTGCCTGCTCAGTTTTCTCATTATCTGATTTAACAGAAAGAAAATAGAACCTAGAGATAATCTTAGAACAACATTAAGCCTTACCCCTACTTCAAAACAACCTCTCCCAGCTCTGTTAGAAACCAGCAACATTTTCTCCAAGTTTCCAGAACCCCTCATCTTTCCTGCCCCCACTCCAATGCGGGGGTGACAGTTAAAGAATAGTCGACACCAAAAATGGGCTTCCTTGGTGGCTCAGTGGTAAAGAATATGCCAGCCAATGAAGAAGACATGGTTTGATCCTTGGGTCAAGAAAATCCCTTGGAGATGGAGACGGCAACCTACACCAGTATTTTTGCCTGGGAGATCCCATGGACTGAGGAGCTGGACGGGCTACAATCCATGGGGTTGCAAAAGAGTCGGACATGACTTAGTGACTAAACAACAAGGAAGACACCAAAATGCTGGAGAAAAGGAGAAATCAGGGAGGTGATGGACTCTCTGATGGGTCCCCAAGTGCTAGGAACAAAAATGAGCTATTGAGTATGTTACAACATTTATTGAAACCACTTTTCCAGCAACTTCCCATTTTCCTGAGAGGGGCCTCAGCTATCAGGTGCTCCCTGCATTGAGCAAGCTGTGTTGTGATAGCAGTTGCCTGGAGTTTGCTTTCTGCTTTGACTCAAGAGGCCAGGTAGATAAGGGACAGATAAGGATGGTGTCACTTACTCTGAGGCTTTCATCTCTGCTCTCAGAGCCCTTAACAGCTATTAGGTCTCTTCCTACAACTCTCTTAGCTCTTTTCTCTAGCCAAGGAAACAGAAGCCACTTCCAGACCTAAACCAGGTGACTGACTTCCCTGCTTCCAGCTCCCAGGCCTCCCTCATTCCTGGGTCTCCGTCCTCTGAGCAAATAGCATCATCAAACCTGTGCATATTTCCACTTATTGCCATAACAAAGATGGGAAGCAAAGGCAAAGCATGGACAGTTCTTACAGACACTCTGTCTGCCAAGCATTTAAGGAAGTGATTTAAGGTTACATGGTTGTAAATGGCAGAACTGGGATATAAATCTTGGCAGAGAGGTGTTGTAATTATTCCATTTTACACGCAAGGAAACAGAGGCTCAGTTCCAGAAGTGGGACATAGCCCTAAGTGTCTGACTCCAGAATCCATAGCTCTGATCCACTCCTCTCTCCAGTCCTGGACTCTGTCCCCACGACAGGAGGCAGCTCCCTGGAACGCTTGCGGAGAAGGTGGGGTATAGGGAGGGCTAGGATCAAGTCAGCTAATGCAAGTCACTTATTTGCTATTGCTGTCCCTGACAATTTTTCTATAGTTCTGCTCCCTGGGGGAGAAGATAAAGCAGATAAAAAAGAAAAAAAAATTCAGACTCTAATCCCTAATACTCAATCACTGTGTCATTTCTCTAAAGCAGGGCATTGTGGTTCTCAGCTCCAAAAGCCTAACCCTTCCAGTCCAGCCCTCTGCCCAGGGAGCCTCCGTTGTGTGACCACAAATAGCTGGGCTTTGGTAACACCAGGGGAGGGCTTGCCTCGGGAGCCACCCTCCCCGAAGCTTCCGGAAGCTCTCTCTCTTCTCTTTTCCAGGAAGTGTTGAAGGAAACAGAAATCCGTCCACCATTCTTTGGATTCCTGTTGTTCAGCCCGAGAGGAGATGCCCTTCTCTTAGTAAGGTGGAAGGTGTCAGCAGGGGGGCCCCTAACTCAAATAGTTGGCTACTCTGGTCCCAAGACCTGTCACTTCAGTGCAGCAGCTGATGGTTCACCGCATCGATGAACCTGTTGAGCTAAACTGACTCAGCTGGATATTGTGTTACATGTCCGAGGCTCAGAATACCACTACAGCCTTTCTGGGAGATTACTGCTTCTAGTCATAAAGAAGGGCCCTAGAGTTATACTGCTCTCAGAACAGACTCACCTACAGAGTAGCTTATGTAGTAGAATAACCTGATTCACTGATCATTATTCATTTATCTTCAAAGACAGAGCCTGTCTTCACTGGGCCTGGAGATGGTAAGGCTACCATCCAAATCTCTGTGAGCCTCTTGCACTACATCTCCACTGCAGTGGCAGCCTGCATCTCAAACTCAGTACATCCAAAACTCAGCTTATTATTTTCCACATCTTCTTCCTGTATTCCACCATGACTGGTGGCACCATTACCATGCAGGCACCCAAACCAGAAATCGGACGATTCACCTGCAGTCCACTTTCTCTGTCAACTCACATGTAATCAACCACCAGGATTCAGGAGTGACCCTTGTTCTGAACTGTTGATTCAATCTCTCCTTTCCACATCTCGTGTTGATGTGTCAGTGCACATCCTTAGTTAACTGTTGTAATAAAACAAGAATGAACATTTCCTGAGAGCAGAGATGAGCACCCAGAACACTGTGGTGGGTAAGAATATGAACTTGGAGACAGAAGGGTGGGTTTGAAACATGGTCAAAATGCATCAACTGTGGTCAAAATGCATCGACTGTGCATCAACTGTGGCTGACCTTCAGTTTCCTCATCTATAAAATGAGAATAAAAATACCTTCCTCCCTGGCTTACTCTAGCACTGCTTGGCACCATGTAAGTGTTCACAATATATATCATACATATAATGATAGATGAGGAAACTGAAACTTCAGAATAGCTAAACGTCTTATTTAGGCTCACACAGTGATTAAGTACAGCTGGCATATGAACCCAGATCTATCCTTCATTGAAAGCCACAGTTTAAAAAAAGATTATTCCACGTGGCACATCTAGGGCTTCAAGTGTGGTTGTTAATAATACAATAGAATCTCTAAAGTACCAACACAGGAAGACCTCATATATGATACAGCACTGTATATACAAATATGATCTCATTTTAAAGAATGCTACAAACTCCTCTATTATGATATCTGAACCCTGTATATCACTTTGTCATCTCATGTTTCATCCATCTCTTCTACTAAATGACCAGAGGGCAGAGACTCCTCATCTCAAAGCACAGGGCCAGATATACAATATCCAATATTTGTTAAATCACTGAATAACACTGAATCTTTAAAAAAATTAACTTATGTATTCAGCAAATAATAGATCACAGTGGGTAATGTGTGAATGTGGTATAAAGCATTTATTAGCATCACGCCATAGCCAACTGAGTTAATCAGCCCTTAAAACATTTAAACTATACAAAAACTTACTTAGGATAAAGTAACATTCCTTCCATCCTACTCCCCACCTATCCAAATTCTACCCCAAGAGGCAGTCATGGTGGCTCATTTCTTGCACATCCTTTCAGATATATTATTGAACTGCACTCAATTTTAGTGCAATTGAAATTTATTGCCAAAGAGTGTCAGGGAATGGTGAGAAATGTAATATACACATTCAGTCAGTAGGTTTTCTTTCTTAAAAAGTCACCAATTTCTCTCAAAGTCACATAAAGATAGTCTAAACATTAACGTTGTGTGTGTGTATGTGTGTGTGTGTGTGTGTGTGTGTGTCTGTCTGTCTGTCTTAAGACCAACAGCAGAAAAAGGTGCTGGGTACTGTATTTGTGAACTTCCTCAGGTAAAACCACCATCTAATTCTCTGCAACTCTATTTAAAGATTCCCTCCCCTTGAAGCTGATCTTAAGACTCCTTTCTTCGTAATTCTTTGGCCTGAGATTTCACTTTTATTTTCTCTTCATTCCCTGCACATGAAATGAGTAACATTCTGTGACTTGACCATGACAAAGGATTTTCCTTTGTTTCAGGGAGATGTCTGAGGTCACTCTAACACAACTGACCACAGTTGAAAATGAGAAAATGCTTCCTGGAGAAAGGACGGTAACCACTTTTCTCAGTATGGCTTTTGTCAGACAGCTGTCTGCAATAGCCTGGGAAGACACTTCATCTAATGCTTTCATGATGAACTGTCCTAAAGACATCTAGCACGTGGCGCTGCCTTCTCTCAGGTTGCTAACCTGCTCCTGTTACATGGGCTTTGCAACCTGGCATTTTCAGACTTTTGATATCACTTAGAAATGACAGTAGAAATATTATTGCATAGAAATGACATCAAATTGTTCATGTAGTTCTATGCCTGTGTTTGTAGAGGAATTGCTATGGAAATAGTAATATTTACAATTCTCTACTTTTTTGAGCATATGGAATTACATGTCTCTACTCTTCCTCTCTTTTTCTAGTTTCTATTTCCACACACTAAATGAACATTTACTTTATTTCAAAAAGATAAAGAAAACATATTGGAATAAAAAATTCACCCCAATATGTAGGTTTTTCCACTCTTTCTTAGTAAAAGCAATCAAAACCTAAGAATTCGAAAACTAAGTAATAGCTATAGTTCTTTTGTCTCATTTCATCTTTGGGGAAAGAAACTATTTTCTTCTTTCTTCCTAGCAACTTCCCAGTCTTTTCTTATGCTGCAGCAAATAAATTTGAGAAGACATGCACAGACATGTCCTTTTCCTAATATTTCTTTAAGGTTGATGTAGACGTACCATTGACAAGCTAAATTCATGTTTTCACTCTATGGAAGAGGCACCAAGAGATAACCGAAGCATCCTCCTTCTTTCCTAAACCTGTTTGCTACTAAATTGAGATTCCAAGTCCTTTATGCAGACTCAGTGGTCTCTCTGACTGTCAATGAGCTCTTTTTATTTGTTTCTTTGTTAGTGGCTTCTTCTTACTTCTACCTCCTCAGTTTCCATTAGTAAAGCCAACACCGAGGGCAACCTGCCAAGCTATCTACCCCAGCTCAGCCAACTCATCACAAATCTCACAAATTGTAGGAACGACTCATTGGGCTAGGAAATGATCCCAGAACTCAAAGAGAAAATGGACTTTTAAATCTGGGATTATCTTCCTTCTATTAGAGATGTTATTTCTTTTTAGTCACTTAAGAACTTCCTGCTCCATCAATCTGCTTTCCATGCTCAGGTTTTTACCATTTTTTATTTCTCTGTTCTTGAAATGAAACACTTCTGTCATAGCAATTGAACTCTTGTGTTTAGAACACCATTTTGAATCAGGGTTTCTATATCTTTTCCAAACATACACCAGTATCACTAAGCTCTATTATTATATGGATAGGGTTACAAAATAAATGGGTATTTGTTAAATTAATGATAGGGATGCAGCTTAATCATTTGTAGGAGAATTATACGTTTTCTGCTGAATTTAACTGAGTAAATCATATAGCAAAATTACAAGGCTATGTGAATGCATCGAGCATTGCTTGGTAATTGGCTTCTACCAGGACATGGCAGTATTTTTCTTCCTGGCAACTCTCATAAGATATAAACTAGTCAGGAGAGCAGAGAGGCAAGATGGCAGAGTAGTTAAGAGAAATCACCTCTGGCTCTAGACAGCCTGAGTTTCACTTCCAGCTCTAACATTTATTGGTTGTGTGATGTTGGCCAAGTGGCTTATCTCTCCATGCTCAGTCTCCTCAACTATAAAATGAAGATCAGAGTAATCATACCTATCCACAGTCTTCATAGGTTTGTTTAAAGATTAAGTGAGCTAATATAAGCAAAACACCTAGAAAGTAGCTGGCATAGTGCTGTATAAATGTTCACTGTTAATATTATGCAGCTATTAGTTGGCTTGACAGTGACTGTAATTCATTGAAAATAATGTATTTTACATCAACTTCCAAGACAGTGACACAGCACTGAAATACTTCTTCGAGGAAGGTATTCAAACCTGGCAACCTAAAGAAAGCCATTATTTTTCCTAGTCAGTCAAGACACTTTCCCTTGGAACGTCTCTAGAATTAATTGAACACTCATTAATCAACAACAGTTACGAAAAGGAGCCAATGATACTGACATGGAATGTATCTAAAGTCTTGTGACAAACTACTCTTCTGCTATATTCATATTTGTCTGTGATCTAAGAATCCCTTTTTGGGGGACAAAGTTACAATTATATTTACATGCTACAGAATTATCTTAGTTGTTTTGTCATTACCTCTTATATTTGATGGAGATTTTAGCAAACTTCAAGTTAGAGATTAAAACCTTTTCTGGTGGCAGATTTAAGCTTTGTTTATTTGTTTGTTTTTAACAGCATGGCATTGGCTTATCTGTTTACTAGCCTAAGGACTTTTATATTGGTTCAGTCAAAAATCCCAACTACATTTTAAAGGAAGATTAATGCTACCCACAAGTAATGAACTGTAATTTCAGATAACAATAAATCAAACAAAACAATGTTTTATTTGTACAGATTGCCATCAACAATGCTAAATTAGTAAGAGGCTAAAATGTTTCAAAAGAGTTATAGCCATTTATGTCAGGCACTTAGAGGCAATGAATGAATGACAGATCCGTGTTAACATTTTCCGAAATTTACCTTTCCCAGTCACTGGATGACAGAGAGTGCAAACAAAAAAGATTCTGCCTCTAAGTCTAAGAGTTGTTACTCAGCTTCAAGACAGCATCAGTTAGAATATAATTACTATCAGCGACCTGTGTCTCATTTTGGGTATACTAATTGTGTAAATTAGTTTTAAGTGAAAGTTACATTGTATAAGGATCACATTTTGGCCAGATCTACTGTGCTTGCTTGTTTTTATTGTTATTTGACCGCTCAGGCCTAATGATTAAATTATCCTCTTTTATTCTTACATAAGATGGAAAAACATTTGATTTATTTCCCTTCTCCACACAATCAATTGATTTGCATAATGCCTAAGGATGCTTCTTTAGATTCCTACATGTTTATCAAAGTTCCAAACGTGCCAACAGACTGTCATGTAAAGGGGAAAAAAAAGAATCTTCCAATTCAGAGGAAAGCCTGGGCGGTCCTTTTGAATACCTACAATCAGTTCATCTGATAATTTTCCCAGGCAGTCAGATGCCCCAAAGAAACAAGATCCAGTTGTTGTTTTTTTTTTGGAAGGGGGTTTTGTTATCAAATGACTTACCCACAATGACTGCAGTGACCGTGAGCAGCACAAATGCATTCCGAAATAGGTAACTTTTAACGTCCTCCTTTGTGATGTTCTGCACTTTCTTCTTGGCCAACAGTGTGCGTTTACGGACCCCTTGCTGGAATCTCTCCATCCTGCCTCCCAACCTGGCCTCTTCTCCATTGCTTTTCGTCATATTTTACTTCTCTAGAGTGTCTCGGCTTTGAACGTCAACGTCACGGAATCAGCCCCGGAAAGCCAGTTCTCTTTGGTGTTAAAGAACACAACTAGACAGGAGAGAAAGAGACGAGAGTTACAGCCCCCAGGGGTGAACAATCAGGGCTGCCTCACACCAGGGGAAGCTGTTGGCAAACTGTATGATCTCACTAGGAATCAAGGACTGGAGAGCGGCAATGCCAGACTGCAGGGCTCGAATGTGGATATCTTACTGAACCACGTGTGAGACATGTGCATAAATCCAGAATATATGAGCAGGAACTTGTGTTACGTTTTTAAAAATTTGTCCTTCCCTCTCCAGTGAAGCTATAAAAGGGCTCATCAGAGCTGGGTGTGACGGAACAACCCCTACCCCAACCCGATCCCCTGGAACCTAGCTGGGCGCCTTACACAGGGTTCACCCTCAATAAATGTCCAACTGAATTAAATGCACAGGAAACGCTCAATAACTATACTTAATGGCTTATGTTGTATACATGGGAAAGGCATAACCAGCTCAATAAAATGAATTAAGATGTTGAGATTTCAGTCAGAGGTTTCTGTTATATATAATAAAGTAACCATTTTCTCCATTAAGAAAAATGTCATGATAACATCCAATAGTAAATATGCTTATGAACAGAACACAAGTACCCACAGGCCCTGAGAAAGAATGACTCTTTCACATGGCAACTTTTTAGTTTTTTTCACGAAATGAGCAAAGTGGGCTGGGCACATTTATAAATGATCTGAAATCATAATTCATTTACATTTCTGTCACAAGTAGAAGTACAAAGTAGCATTTATCTTTGTGGCAAACATGCTGAAGTCTTCTAAGGAAACTATCACCCACTTCTCTGTATTTTAAAATTTAGGATTTCTACAACAGATGAAGAGATGAGTCCAATTTTCATTCCAAACATTACAGTTAGTGTGGTTTCCAGTTTCTTTAAAGTGCTCCTAGGTTATTCAAATATATCTAAGTAAATCTCCCCTTGGTAGAAATCAGCTCTTTTGAAAGATCAAGAAATTCCTCCTGCTGTTTTACAAGATTTCTAGTCCATAACCTTTCCCACGATAAATCCAAGTAAAAAGCAGTGGTGCCTGTGGACGTGTATAGTATCTGGCGAACAGCCAGCGTGTGCGTCCGTGGGGGAAGTAACTAGAAAGCGAGGGACTCCTCGGAAGCTTTTGGCAAATTCAAGTGCGGGGCGGGTGGGGAAAACAACCCTAACAGCTTTGACTTTTAAATAAAACTGCAGGTTGGGGTCAGTGGTAATAAGACGTACAGGTCGTTCAAGACTTCATAGCAGATTAAACGTTTACGGAGAAGTAAAGCAGAGGAGACGCGAGAGACCAGATTTTTTTTTTCCCCCTACTGATCTCTCATTCCCTTTACCAGTCACTTTTAAACAGACCAGCTCAGCCTTGATTCTTTTCTAGCGCCGGAACCACAATCTGCCCCCAATCCACCCTGAATGACTCAACTCCAAATTAAGAGAGGACGCGGCGTAAATAGACACCACACGCTCCTTGCATTAAATCACTAACATGGACTTTATCTACCAAAATGGCTAGCTTTTACTCTCGCTACTCCTCTGCCTGGGAAACAAAATACAGGGGCAGAGAAATGGAATGAGAAATTAAGCCCAGCAGGAATACAGGACGTCAGACTTACCTTTTTCGGATTTTGTAACGGGTGGAAGATACCCCAGGCAATGACAAGGTGAATTCCCAGCAGGTACGGCAGAGCAACAGAACGCAGCGAGCGAGGCGTGCATGTGCTCTGAAACTGCAAATTACTATCAGGGCAACTTAAGAAAAGGGGCGGAGTCTGTGCCCGGGAAAGGGGGAGTGGGGAAAAATGAAAACACCACAGGGAAGGAGGGGAGAAACCCGAGGTTTCTGGAATATTGATTAATCTTGGCGCACCAGAAGCCTGCTTGTTGGCTTTGTTTTGCTCCTTAGACCACTTTGCCGCTTTGTCAGTTCACTTTCATTAGAAATGCAAAACCGGGACCAGGAAGAATTGAAGAATAAAGCGCACACACACTCAGAAAGCTTGAAGTCTTGATTAGAACGTTTCAAAGAAGAGATTTCTGGAGCTAAATTTAATTATCTCACATTGTTACTGGTTTCCTACCCTTAAGGAAACACGAGTGTGCTCTTTTGCCTGGTTGTACACTATTATGAAAGAGTCCCTCTTTTTAGAATTGGGGAAATAACTGACATTTCTTGGGAAGACCCAGAAGGCAATCAAGTATGGAGAAAAGAAATGCTATAATGCTCTAAACTTGACTAAACTTACTCAAAACACAAGATGAGACATGCCTCTGTTTTAGCAGTTAAAACTCTATTATAACACATCTAATTTTAGTTCAAATTGTCTGGTGGCAAAGATTAAAAAAGGTAAGAAACACAAAGAGACCAAGACCTTTGCTAGACTACTAAAGTAAAAAGCATTTTAAGACCAAGAGTATAAATGCACACTTGAAGTTTCGTAATTTCAAAAGATAAGTTTGCTGTGCAGACAGATGCCTCAATTTTAAAGGACGCTATATGTCCTCTACACCCCTACCTGCCCCATCGTTTTTTAGGAATTAGAAAATTCTCATTCCCTTGAGACTGTAACTCGTACTTCTAGTCCACCTTTTTTAAAGAAAATAGATTGTGAAAATAGGTTTTTAAAAATTAAAAAAAAAATTTTTGAGCCTGACTCAACTCCGAAACTTAGAATGTGTTTAGCAAGAAGAAAAAATGTTTAATAGAAACAAAACTCATACCAAAAATTACAGCCAGAGTTCTGTATTCCTGTTTATTAAATCTTATATTCCCCATACAAAATCCACTTAATTCTTACGTCTGTTTTCCAGCAAGAAAGTATGTCTTTTTCTCTCATTAGCAAATCCAGGGAGATTCTGAAGATATGTCTCCTGCCAAGTCTCAACTGTTGCATGTTTATACTTTTTTGAACATCTCCTGGTTGGAAAGCAATGGTGAATCATGTACATGCTAAAAGTATAAATTAGCAGCAATTACAACAACTTTTAAAATTGCATCATTCTAAGGGTTTATTGAAAATATATGCTCTTGGCAGTCCCAACCCTCAGCAGTCTTTCTCTTTCTTTTATCTCCTAGCTTGCTTAGCATCTGTATCACATAGTTTAACATTTAATTACAAGTCTCCTACCACTCTTTTCTTTTAAAAAATCCTGGTAAAATTTCTGGCTTCTCAACTAAATTGTAAGTTCTTTGAGAGCAAGAATGGGTTTTATACCTGATACACAGTAAATATTAAATTTAACTCTTATGAATAAGTGACATAATAACACTTGGCAACAAACAAAATCGCTTTTTGTGTTGGCACTTCTGGCCTAGGCGCCATTTCTCAATGCCTTGACTACATTTTAAAGCATTTATTTACTACACTGAGTCCTCTGTGAGCCATGGATTTAAGCCTAACTTGTCCACATTTCTTGAGGAAATGTCTTGTATTTCAAGAGAACTTAAAAGAGAAATCTTTATATAATTTTAAATGGAATTTCAAGCCAAGTGGCATTTCCATCTTTTATTTCTGGTTGTTTTGGAGTAGGGGGACAAGAAAAGGGATTAGAAAACCATACTTTGGTTAGTATAGAGATGAGAAGGCTCTAGTACCCTCTCTTTATCCCTTTTTTTCTAATCCCCAAATCTTAGTTAAAAACCATTTCATTATTTTAGTTAGCACAGACATTATAGGAGTCTGGTGAACCCCAGAGAAGGGAAGTAATTCACCACTGAAAGTTTTGTTGGCTATAATAAAAACCTAATGAGAAAATGAGATGTAAAGAGTCTCAGTTCAGAGTTCATCTGAATTACAAGGGTGTAGTCTGGGGGAAATATTAGGAATTACTACTTTTAAGTACCACTTTCTCTTTTGGAAAGCTATAGCAATAATGCCCTCGGGACAACTTGGGTTTACTCAACATATTTCTTCCTTTTCCTCCATTTTATAAATAAGACCCTTGAGCCTTCAAACATTTTTTCCTTCATAGAAATACTAAATAAGCCAAACAGCAAGAAATTATGAACACGTCTCTATATGTATTTTATTTAATGCTACTGTGGGTAGGAGACGCAGGACTAGGAAATCATATTCATTTTTCTATTCCAGAGTTAAAAAAAAAAAAGGATGAGGCAAATGCTATTTCTTTTGAAAACTTTCAAGAATCTTCTTTGAACATGCTATTATAAAGTATGTTGTAGGTGAATTAACTGGGGTGGTGGGAGGTGAGGGGAAATGCCACAGTAACAAGAAACAACCAAATCCAACCTATCCTTGAATTTCCATTAGTTTGAAGTTTGACGTATTAGCAAGTTTTGTAACATAGTACAGAACCATCAAATTTCAGCATTCAAGATAAGGGAATTCTGGAATTTGAGGAAGAATGTGATTAGAAACCCTTTTAACTTTTGTTGAATATTTTTCACTTTGATTTGTCATTTCAAGGGAGATTTTGTCCATTCTTGTTTAAATAGTTTACATTTTAGGATTACCATAAGGAATGTCAATTTTCCTTCTGCAATTTGGAAATTGTAGAATATTAGGACAATGAAGGGGGCTTATTTAACTCCAGTGAAAGTACTGGAGGTAGCAGGCATAGAAACAGTACTTATGGTAGCTGGTCTCTCATTTTGTCTTAATTTTTTTTTCCTTTTGAGCCCGAATGTAAAAAGCAAAACAACAAAACGTTGGTGGTGAATTCTGGTTAGGTTTTTAACAGATTGGGTTTATCTTGAACCTATGTGAAGCCTGAAAATCCCAATTTTAGTGGGCAGCTAGGCTTCCCTGGTGGCTCAGAAGGTGAAGAATCTGCCTGCAATACAGGAGACCCGAGTTTGATCCCTGGGTCAGGAAGATCCCCTGGAAAAAGGAAAGGCTATGCACTCCAGTATTCTTGCCGGGAGAATTCCACGGACAGAGGGGCCTGGCGGGAAAGTGTCCATAGGGTTACAAAGAGTTGAACAACTAAAAGTACCCTTTATCATAGTCACTCATTCAACAAACCTTGAACAAGTGCTGTGCTCCAAAAACCAGCCCCTTTTCTCTAGGAGGCCACAAACACGTCTGTAATTATTCAGTGGGCAGTGGGAGCAGCCCACAGAAAGTTATGGGAACCCTGTCCTGCAGCCTATTTACCAGGTTTTCCTCTGAGACTCAGAGACTCTTGGAGAAGCTATGCCTAGCTCAACATTATTCTTACTCTGTGTGTGCTGTGTTAAGTCGGTTCAGTGGTGTCTGACTCTTTGCGATCCTATGGACTGTAGCCCGACAGTCTCCTCTGTCCGTGGGATTCTCCAGGCAAGAATACTGGAGTGGGTTGCCTTGCCCTTCTTCAGGGTAACTTACAGAGGAGCCAGAACACTAAATTAAAAAAACCTTGAACTCTACTCCTAAGCAAGAGGGAGCCACAGGATTTAATCATTGGAGTGATTTTAGGTTTAGATTGATGGAAACCTTTTAAGGGAACAAGACTTGAGTAAGGAAGCCAAGGGGACAGAGGAGCCTTTACAAACCAGAATGATTCACACTCACATTTAAAGATAAAAAAAAGATTACACTGAACAGTACAGACAACCTCAAGGTATGGAGATTCAACAGACAGGCTGGAATTAAACTGAGACCACCTCCCCTAGAGGTAATTTCTTTCCAGATCTCTGGGCCTACCCACTTCACTCCTTTTAGTTACCAGTGGGTTTCTCTAGAACATTCTAATGTTTTGACCCCTGAAGAGGTTTAAGAAGCAGTCTGAGCAAGGGCAGACGCCTAGGGAGTCCCACTATAATAGAGAAAAAGAACAACAGGACTCCCCCTCAATAAATCTGCAGGTGGTAAGAAATTATACCAACCATTTTATCCCAAGTTAGATAAGAGTTGGACACAATGATGGTTTACTGAAATGTAACACATTCTCTTCATCCTAAAACTAAAGAGGGTCTGCTTTTTAATGAAGATTTCACAAGCCTTATTGCTATTAATTATGACTCATATTGTGAAATGGCTCCCTTCCCAGTTGTTCGATGTGAGCCAAACCTCCACAGGACTAGAATCTTGGTGTAATTGGGAAAGATCGGGTAGGTCAGTGGGAATTAAAGCTTTCCGCAGAGTGTTAGCAATAATGATAGTCCACATTTTTACAGGGCTTTATAGTTTTGTAAACACTTGTACACACATTATCTAATTCAATCTTTGTGATAGTACTTTGTGGAACATTCTATCATTACTGGCCCTGTATATCCAGATGTTGACATGGAGTTTCATAGGGATTAAGCAATTTGCCCAGGATTACAGTCAGTGAGTGACAAGAGCTCTTAACAGTTCTCGGAAGTTTGGTTTCTCATCTTTTTCCAAAAGAAGTCCTCAGTAGCTTTTATTAAGACAAAGAGAAAAGAAAGTAAAGGACATTAAAAGGAATGCCCACCATCTGTTATTTCTTCTGCAAAGTCAACCCTAAACTTCTCCTCTTCCTTCTCTTCCTCCTCAAATCTTGATAGGGTTGACTGCCCCTTCTATGTGCTCCCAAGATTCCTGGGGTTTAAATTTCCAGAGTGATTGCCACACTGTTCTGTAATTCTCTCTTTCTAGACTGCAGGCTCTTTGAGAGCAGTCTGTCTTTACAGCTACTGCACACCCAGTTACTAATACAGATGGTTGCCTGGTTAAGTAGGAATTATTACATGAATAAATGGACACATCACAGCCACAAATATGAAAAATTATATCAATCCATCTCCAGTGCTAAAACTTGAAGAAAGGATCTCAGAAAACATGAAACTTTAAAAGGAGGAGAAGGAATTCCCTGGCAGTCCAGTGGTTAGAACTCTACCCTCCACCACAGGGGTCGGGTGACATGGGCAAAAGAATAAAAAATAAATCCAAGTGGAGCTACTCTAATGGAATGGATAGGAGATGGATGTCAGAACCTATTTCAGTGTCCCCTTCCTCTCTCCCTCAGGGGAGCCCCTCATCAATCCACAGATTCTAGGCATCATCTTTGAGAAGAAGGATGAATGAGGAAGTCAAGTCAGCATGTGCCAGGACTCCTTAGTGCCAGGTCCAGGTTTAGAATTTAGATGCCCCATTCCAGCTCCCATCATATTTTTAATCACTAAACCACAAATTCCTCCCCTTCCAAATTTGCATGTCATCTGTAAAATGAGATTGGTGGTAGTTTACTCACTAAGTCATGTCCAACTCTTACGACCTCATGGACTGTAGCCTGCCAGGCTCCTCTGCCCATGGGATTTCCCAGGCAAGAGTACTGGAGGAGGTTGAATTCCCTTCTCTAGGGGATCCTCCCAACCCAGGGATCGAACCCTCATCTCCATCATTGCAGGCAGATTCTTTACAGACTGAGTCACCAGGGAAGCCCAAAATGAGGTTAGACTACGTTACTTTGCTCAAGTCGCTTTCCCTTTCAATGTTCTATGATTCTAAATTTGTCATGCCAGTAATAGGCTTGCCCCATTCACTTCGGTCTATTTAGTTAAGGACACAAATTTTTATATGCACTCAGTGATTAATGGCTTCTCATTAGATTTCTCTGCCACAAATTAAACACAAACATATAAACAGTCACCAAAGGAAGCTTATTGAAGGGCATGGGTTTTATGAAGCACAGCAATGACATGAATCTTTTATAAGTGTTTGTAAGTATAGAATCATAATTACAGCAATCAAGACAGATACACATTTTTTGTAAGGAAAAAAGTAATTATAATTTAAAAGCACACAGCTCAAAGTTGCCATCACAAAAACGACTATTATAGCAACTATTTCGCATTTGGACATTTTTTTGGCAGGAGGTCTGGGCATTGTTTATTGTGAGTCAGAAACAGGCACTGAGAAAATATGCAAATTTTTTAAGCAAGAGAAAATGCAGCTTTGAGTTGAGAAAACAGGGTGAATGGTGGAAACTGTCTGGGTCTTGCACACAAATCAATCTCAGCGGCTGAAATAATTTTTGGTCATCGGATGCTGTGGGAGTAATTTGGGGTAAGGTCAGAATAAAGTTGTTTCATGCTTTAAAATGTACATTGTGCTGTGCTCAGGAGTTGAAGTCCATCTTCTGCTAATGTCACGTCTATAGGCTGATTCTAAATTGAAAGACCAAAGAGGAAACCTTTAGAATGCTACCAACCCCATTTTCCTGGGCTGGGCAGGGGGATTGCTGTGGCCTTGTGGGGCAGTTCACCTTGGGTCACAGAAGTGGCAAAACCAAGCCTCCCCCCTCATCCTGCTCTTTTCTCACATAGGACCACACCTGCCAAAATGAAATGACATTCTCACAGGATGACCTGTTCACTCCTGTCGATAGACTTCAGTTATAAAATGATATTTCTATCACTGTTGCATGAGTTCCAGTAGGTTCTTCAAAAATCTCTTGATACTGGGACTTCCCTGGTGGTCCAGTGGCTAAGGCTTCCTACTCCCAGTGCAGGGGGCCCAGGTTCAATCCCTGGTGGGGGAATTAGATCCCACATGCTATCACTAAGAGTTGGCATGTTGCAAATAAATATCTTGCATGCTGTAACTGAGAAGATCCTGCATGCCGCAACTAATACCCAGGACAGCCTAAAGAAATAAATATTGAAAAAAACTCTTAATATCAACAGATAAAACTTGAGGAGATAATTTAGTCTTGGAGAAACATACACTGAAGCTGGGGTCAGGTTGTGGAAGCTTGGGAAAATCCTGGGACTAAGCTAAAGGTAAGACAAAAACTAGGTTTCAGACTTTTTTTAACCTGATAAAGTTAATTCATGTATGAGCCCACATCACACATTAAAACCCAAGTCAGCCCACACTGTCAAGGAAACCTAAAACACCAACTCCAAATCTCCAGCTCAGCTTTAGCTGGCTTGTGTGCTAAGTCACTGCCATGGTGTCCAGCTCTTTGCAAACCTACGGACCATAGCCTGCCAGGCTCCTTTGTCCATGGGATTCTCCCAGGCAAGATTATTCGAGTAGGGTGCCATGTCCTTCTCCAGGGGATCTTCCCGACCCAAGGATTGAACCCAAACCTCTTACATCTCCTCCATTGGCAGGCGGTTTTTTTTTTTTTTTTTTTTTTACCACTAGCACCACCTGCAAAGCCTTAGCTTACCTTACCAGAAAATAGGGACTGCCAGCCTTATAAGGCCTTCAGGCCAATTGGCCTCTTCTAAAGTTCTACAAATTAACTTTTGCCCAAAATCCCCCGGGAAGGGTGTTCCACTACTTATGATGAACTGTGCTCCCATAGTCCCTGGATTGTTTTCACTTGAATAAAGGACATCAAACTTATTTCTAAATTGTATTATTTTTGTCATTTGATAAACACTTTGTTATAAGCTTCCTGGGTTTGATTCCTGAGTCAGGAAGATAACCTGGAGAAGGAAATGGGAACCCACTCCAGTATTCTTGCCTGGGAAATCCCATGGACAGAGGAGCCTGGCTGGCTACAGTCCATGGGGTCCTAAAGGGTTGGACACGACTGAGCGACTTTCACTCACTTGTTCAAATAAAATCTCATGATGGAACAAACGGTAATATCACACATCAAGGATCAGCCTAATGTGGAGGTGGGATGCCCAGAGCCTCTGGATTTGCCCTCCCTCTGGCATCCACTCCACTAGCGAGTGAACCTGAGTGGGTTCCCAGGGCAAGATATGGAAGTGACTGTATCAGGTAACTCAAAGTACTCAATTTCTAAGAAAAGCACTGTAATAGGATAGAATAACTTCATAGCAAAAGACAAAAGCCTTAAACTCTAAGGACCCCACAGTTTCAGCGATGCCTCAATTAATAAATCTTACAGAGGCATGGCTTGTTGTAGTAAATTCAGCCATAGGTAAGATGTCTGGGAGTATGTTTTGCAGATCTCAGGCCCAGGCCTGTGGTCAGGGGATGGGAGGGGATGGTGGGTGGTGATGAGACAGACTGGACTGAGCAATGGGTCATAATTTTTATGGCCATGTGACCTTGCTAAGCACCAGGATAGATGCAGGAAATGCCAAATTAATGGTTTGCCCAAAGTCAACGAAGTGAACATCAAAGTCAGCACCTGAACCTGGTGTTCACACTCCCACCAGTCATTTTCAGAGAAACATACAGTGAAAGCCTAATATGGTTTGACTCACTTATAAGGGAGATATTTTCAGATCCCATGGTAGAAAGCTATATTGTCCAATGTGGCTGCCACCAGCCACAAGTTGCTATGGAGTGCTTTAATGTGGCTAGTACAAATTGAGATGAGCTGTAAGTGTGAAAGTGAAAAGGGTTAGTCACTAATCGTGTCTGACTCTTCACGGCCCAATGGACTGTAGCCTGCCAGGCTCCTCCATCCATGGGATTTTCCAGGCAAGAATATTGGACTGTGCTGCCATTTCTTTCTCCAGGGGATCTTCCTGACCCTGGGATCAAAGCTGGGTCTCCCACATTGTGGGCAGGCTCTTTACCATCTGAACCACTGGGTAAGTGTGAAGTATATATTAATTTTGAAAATTTAATCCCAAAAATGTTAAGTATACCATTAATAGTTATTAATATTAATTACATGTTTGTAATGATAATATTTTAGATATTGGGTTAAGTTGTTGTTTAGTCACTAAGTCATGTCTGACTCTTTGTGACCCCATGGACTGCAGCACACCAGGCTTCCCTGTCCTTCACTATCTTCCAGTTTGCTCAAACCCGTATCCAATGAGTTGGTGATACCATTGAACCATCTCATTCTCTGCCATCCCCTTCTCTTCCTACCCTCATTCTTTCCCAGAATTAGTGTCTTTTCCAGTGAGTCAACTCTTTACATCAGGTAGCCCAAGTATTGGAGCTTCAGCTTCAGCATCAGTCCTTCCAATGAAAATTCAGGGTTGATTTCCTTTAGGATTGACTGGTTTGATCTCCTTGCAGTCCAAGGGACTCTCAAGAGTTTCCTCCAGTACCACAATTCGAAAACATCAATTCTTTGGCACTCAGCCTTCTTTGTGGTCCAACTCTCATATCTGTACATGACTACTGGAAAAACCATAACCTTGACTATACAGACCTTTGTTGGCAAAGTGACATCTCTGCTTTTTAGTATGCTGTCTAGGTTTGTCATAGATTTTCTTCCAAGGAACAAGTGTCTTTTAATTTCATGGCTGTAGTTATCATCTGCAGTGATTTTGGAGCCCTGAAAAATAAAATCTGCCTCTGCTTCCATTTTTTCCCCTTGTTTATTTTCCATGAAGTGATGGAACTGGATGCCGTGGTCTTTGTTTTTTGATTATTGAGTTTTAAGTCAACTTTTTCACTCTCCTCTTTGACTGTCATCAAGTTGAAGAAAATATATTAAAAATATGTTTAAGAATTTCACCTGTTTATTGTAGCTTATTTTCATGTAGCTAATAGAAAACTTAAAATTACATACGTGACTTGCATTGTCTTTCTATTGGACAGCACTGTTATAAGTGATTACTCTTTATAGAGGTGTTCTTAGACTTGGCAGCACAAGCAAGCTCTCCAGTCCATTCTCTCTCAATTTATTTAAATAGATTAGCATGTGTTGAGACTATTTTGGTCTGTGCACAGAGGTTTAATGCTATGGTAATAGTAATAATAATAAAACAGCTACCATTTATTAAATCTTTTCTGTGTGCCAGGCCTTGTGCCAAGTGCTTTACATTTGCCTCATTTATTTGTCACAACAACCCTATTGTTACTAAATTTTATTATTCCCACTTTCCCAATGAAGGAATTGAGGTTCTGAGAGAATGAGCACCCAGCCAAGATCACAAGCTGGTTAAGTGGTTGGACTCAGATTCTACCGCAGCCACTTGCTTTCAAAGTTCAGGCCTTTGAGTGCCACACAATTTTGCTTTGAGAAAGAACACTCCTGATGAAAATACTGCCTTCTGAATTCTACAAATTCCCACAGGTCTGAAGACACTGAAAGGAAGTCCGAATACACAGAGAAGGACAAAATGGTTGCAGTCCTCAGGGATCTTACAATATCGTACGGAGAACATATGCAGTGAGATAGATGACTATATAAGGCCTGATGAGATTGAAAAATTAAACTCTCTAGACACACAGGAGAGAGATTAATTCTAGTTTCAGGGGGAAATGGCGGGTTGCATGGAAGAGGCAATATTTCAGAAGGAACTCTACAGGAGAAGTTTTTTTAATACAGTTAGGAAGATCTCCTGGAGAAGGGAATGGCAACCCACTCCAGTATTCTTGCCTGGAAAATTCCATGGACAGAGGAGCCTGGTGGGCTATGATCAATGGGGTCACAAACAGTGGGACAGGACTGAGGGCCTAATACACACACACACATACACACACACACACACACATACACAGGAATAGCTCTGGAGAATCTTTCAGGTGGCAAAACCAAAGAGCAAAGACACTGCATGGACTCCAGAGAAGCTATTAAAATATGGCACAAGTGAAAGACAAGACAGAAGAGGTCGAGTATTCCGTGTTTTATTTTCAATATTTTTTTGACTGCGCTGGGTCTTAGTTGTGGCATGCAAGATTTAGTTCTCTGGCCAGGGATGGAACCTGGATCCCCTGCATTACTAGAGCAAATTCTTAGCCACTGGACCACGAGGGAGGTCTCAGGCATACTGTGTTTAGACAAGTAGAGAGTAAGAAGGTAGAAAGACCTTGGATACTTTGCTTTATTCTTTTTTTTTTAAATTGAAGTATAGTTGATTTACAATATTGTGTTAGTTTCAGGTGTATAGCAAAGTGATTTGGTTATATATATATGTACATGTCTATATACATATATATTCATTAAATTTTTGTTGTTGTTGTTATAGGCTACTATAAGATATCTGTGGAGCCCTATACCAAGGTTGCCCGTGTGGAACACTGTACCACAGGATAAAAATCTCTGGAACTAACCAAGCCCCATAGCAGTTGTTGCCATGAGCTTCCGGATCTAAACCAGCCAGTTCTGTGACCTCATATTATGTAAAATACCCACCCTACTATCCACCCTATAGCATCCTAGCCAATCACCTAATGCCACCATTCCAGTAGGAATTTTCTCTGTCTCGAGGCTATAAAAATTGGCTGCAAGCCTGGGAAAGCATTCAGCTCACCCTTGAGCCACCCTGCTATTCTAACAGCATCTCTCACTCTAGTCAACTTTATTCTCCTCTCATTCTGCTTCATGTCTCAAAATTCTTTTCCAACTCTCACACGGACTGTGACAATATTGACTATAGTTCCCTGTGCTATGTAAACGTAAATGTGTTAGTCACTTAGTCGTGTCTGCCTCTTTGTGACCCCATGGACTGTAGTCTGCCAGTCTCCTCTGTCCATGGAATTATCCAGGCAAGAATACTGGAGTGGGTTGCCATTTTCTTCTCTAGGGGATCTTCCTGATGCAGGGATCAAATCCAGGTCTCCTGTGTTGCAGGCAGATTCTTTACCGTCTGAGCTACCAGGGAAGCCCTGGTGCTGTACAGAACAAATAAATCCTTGTATTTTGTTAATTTTATATATAGTAGTGTATATCTGTTAATCCCAAACTTCTCATTTATCTCTTGTCCACCTTTGCTTTTTTGACAAGGATTTCTTGGGTTGGAAAAAAGTCTTGTCAAGATCAAAGATAGCTTTGTATTAATGCAATTTGTAAAGCTCTCAAGTCTTTTTCTATAACCAGGTCAAACAGGCAATAGCACCAACTACCACAAGATCAGACCCTAAGAACTTCAGAGAACCACCCATCTTCAAGAATCAAAAGGAACAGTGTATCCAAATGTAACAAAGATGCCAGGGAAGTGATCTCCTGGTGGCCTACATTCTTTCATATTCCAGGATCTTTATCAGCAGAAACAAAAGGCCTTCTCAACTATGCCCCTGCCTTAGCTCCACCCCAATGCATACTCAGGTCAAAATCCTGGTTGCCTTCGACTCCATTACAGGAAGGACTGTTTGGGGGCCAATAGCAGAAGGCAATGGCACCCCACTCTAGTACTCTTGTCTGGAAAATCCCATGGACGGAGGAGCCTGGTGGGCTACAGTCCATGGGGTCGCTAAGAATCGGACACGACTAAGTGACTTCACTTTCACTTTTCACTTTCATGCATTGGAGAAGGAAATGGCAACCCACTCCAGTGTTCTTGCCTGGAGAATCCCAGGGACAGGGGAGCCTGGTGGGCTGCCATCTATGGGGTCGCACAGAGTCAGCCACGACTGAAATGACTTAGCATAGCATAGCAGAGATAGACAGAAGGATACTAATTGCTAACATTAAAGGGGCAGACAGAGAAGCCTAGAAAAGGTAGCTTTTACCAGCATGTAGAAGACAGTGAATAATTTTATTAGATAATCTGTTGGAATCCCTCTTAGATGTCTGTTAAGTTTTCAAATGTAATTTTTAAGGCAGAACTCACTGCCGACTTCCTTGACAGGGAAGATGGAGTTTCCCCTTCCACTGCTTAAATCTTTTTTTCACCAAATTCAATGTGACTCAGAACTGCCTGTCCAACTTTCAAATTCTTGCAGGAAATTGGAGCCACCAGGTGAGGCCTTTTGTTATGGAACAGTTCAGTGATTAAAATGTAGTCCCAATCTAATTTCAGCCCAGGGTTTGTCTCTAGGTTAAAATGTGTGGTGGTGAATTTAGGGAAAGGAGTGTTGCTGAAGGGTTAATTTATCTTGGGTTAAAATGGAAAGAGTGACAGACTTTATATTCTTGGGCTCCAAAATCACAGTGGACGGTGACTGCAGTCATGAAATTAAAAGACACTTACTGCTTGGAAGAAAAGTTATGACAAACCTACATAGTGTATTAAAAAGCAGAGACATTACTTTGTTGACAAAGGTTCATATAATCCAAGTTGTGATTTTTCTAGTAGTCAAGTATAGATGTGAGAGTTGGACCATAAAGAAGGCTGAGAGACAAAGAATTGATGCTTTTGAACTGTGTTGCTGGAGAAGACTCTTCAGAGTCCCTTGGACAGCATGGAGCTCAAACCTGTCAATCCTAAAGGAAATCAATCCTGAGTATTTATTGGAAGGACTAATGCCGAAGCTCCAATACTTTGGCCGCCTTATGTGAAGAGCTGACTCATTAGAAAAGACCCTGATGCTGGGAAAGATTGAGGGCAGGAGGAGAAGGGGACGACAGAGGATGAGATGATTGTATGGCATCACCAACTCAATGGACATGAGTTTGAGCAAACTCTGGGAGACAAAGGACAGGGAAGCCTAACATGCTGCAGTTCATGGGGTCTCAAAGAGTCAGACTGAAGAACAACAACAAACCACCTTTTGCACCAGTCTTTCACTACAAATAATAGTACCATCACCAGGACCAAGCAAATCCTACTCCTAGAATATGGTCAATGTATATATGTCAATCCTGAAGCTATGCCTCTGGCATTCTTTTAACCCACTTGGAATATCTGGCTTTCTCAACTTCTTATCACAGAGAATTTATTGCTTCTTTGCTGGCTTTTTAGAACTGTTTTCTTGGGTCTTCTGGATAAGATTGTTGCTGTTGTTGTTCAGTCGCTCAGTGGTGTTCAGCTATTTGCGACCCCATGGGCTGCAGCACACCAGGCTTCCCTGTCCTTCCCTATCTCCCAGGGTTTGCTCAAACTCATGTCTGTTGCTTCAGTGATGCCATCCAACCATCTTATTCTCTGTTGTCCCCTTCTCTTCTTGCCCTCAATCTTTCCCAACATCACGGTCTTTTCCAACAGACTGTAACTTGGTGTTAAGAAATTTTATTCTGCTGAGGAAAACTCCTCTTACTCTCAAGAACTGCATCATCCATCATGCTTGCTGTGCTGTTCACCTCACAATAAGTTCTCTTTTTTATAACCAATTATATCTTCATACCATCAGATTACCCACTCCAGTACTCTTGCCTGGAAAATCCCATGGACAGAGCAGCCTGGTGGGCTATAGTCCATGGGGTTGCAGAGAGTTGGACACACCTGAGGAATTTCACTTTCACCATCAGATTTAAATACATGTGTGGAATTAACTAAAAAAAAAAAATAGATGTGATTAGGGTGAGAAAAAGGAAAAGAACAAACAAGACAAGAGAGTGGACAAGGGCACAGATAATCTTCAAAAGGGTAGAAACTGGCTATGGTGGAAGCTGGGGTTTTGATTCTCATTAGGAAGTCATTGTGAACCAGAGGAAGACTCCTCTCTAACATTTTTCCTAAAAGGTTGATGTGACTTGTTCAGCTTCCTCAGCTCCACCAGTAGATTTCTGGTAGATCTCCACCACTGTAGATTTCTCTGTCTTATTCTAGTGCCCCTTCAATCCTATGGAAAGCTTAAACTTGCTAACATGTTTACATAAATTTTTCCCCTCTAAAATTTTTGAGGATTAAGTCTTCAAAATGCATTTTCTTTACAAAAGAGTAAAAATTATAAAGGAAAATGTAAGTGTTGCCCTTCTATACTCCTTTGCACCCCCAAATTTTGCTTCATCCACATCCAACATTTTATTTACTTTAAAAAAAAATAGAAGCATAGTTGATTTACATGTTGTGCTATTTTTGCTGTACAGCAAGGTAATTTAGTTATATATATGTACATATTCTTAAAATTTTTTTTGCATTATGACTTACCACAGGATATTGAATGAATTCCCTGTGCTATACTGTGGGACCTTGCTGTTTATCCTTTCTTTATGTATTAGTTTGCATCTGCTAACCCCAAACTTCAAGTTTATTTACTCTTTATGCAACAAATTTCTGTTGAGTCCCTGCTCCGTGTGTGGCACTGTTTAGGTGCTGTGGATAGAGTGGTGAAGAAAGGAAAGGAGGTCTGGATGCTCCTGGAGTCTGCATTCTAGTGGGAGATAGAGCCTCAACAAAGAAATGCACATGGCTTCAGGAAGGCGCTCTGGATCTCACTGAGAGAGAGAAGAAGCCACTGTAGGGCTTAGCTTAGCACAGAGGGGTGAAGTAGTCTTTTTTAGTGGTCTAGGACTTTCTTAGTGGTCCAGTGGTTAGGACTCTGTACTTCCACTATAGGAGACCTGTGTTCCATCCTTGGATAGGGAACTAAGATCCTGGTACAGACAAAAAAATCGAACTCTGGCTGCTGCATGGAGAATGGTTAATAGGGTGAGAGACCACTAGAAAAGCCTCAAGGAAGGATGATGGTAGCTTGGATTAAGGTGACTAACCAGAGAGATTATAAGCAGTGGATGTCTTTTGAAAGAAGAACTGTCAGTCTTTGATAATGTTTGAATGAAGGGTATGAAGGTAAGAGAATAGTGAAGGATGGAACTGAAGTTTTAGGCTTGAGTAACTGCGTAAACAGTTTAACTGAAATGGGTGGAAAGCTGAAGGTTTCGGTTAGGTGTAGGGAATGGAAGAGCTTTTTTGGATTCTCTCAGATCTCCAAATGTAGATGGCTGGGTGGCAATGGCATTCAAGAGAGATGGAAAGCCGGCATTCCATATTTGTCATACACACAGAATTAAGAGCTCCAGCTCTGAATGAGCATGCCAAGGGAGTGCATGGGTGTGCTGGAGACAGAGCAGAAAGATTCATAACAAATGGAACAACTAAAAATTAAATAGTTCAGTTTATTTTGCTTAACATTATACATGCTAGTACACCAAACACTATTACAAAGGCTGAAGTTATATCTAATGGAATCTCTATTATTCTGCTTTATACTGTTAGCCAAATTTTTCATAAGCATGTATTGGCTCAAAAAGGATGACACCAAGGTTTTTGGCCTGAGAAACTGGAAGACTGTGGTTGTAATTTATCAATTTGGGGAAGAGTGGGAACAGACTTGTGTGTGGTGTGGGCAGGACAGGAAATCAAAAGGTAATCAAGTAGGGATATCGAATAGGCTGTTAGATATAAGAGAAGGAATTCAGGGGTGAGGTCTGGTTGGAGATTAGATCTGCTGTTATCAAATTCTATATAGTGTTTAAAGCTAGGGCACAGTTTGATACTAACAACTTGGATTTTGTCTCCACAGGGTGTGAGTGTAGCTAGAGATAGATAATCAAGAATTGATAATCAAGGAATGGGCTGGGGGCTCTCCAATACCCAGAGATGAAAAAGATATGGAGGGATGGGAAAAGAGCCCTCATGGTAAGGGAGGAAAAAGCAGAAGTATGGTCCAATATGCCAAATTATTGTAAACAAGTACTTAAAATACCAGTTAGTCACAGATTCTTTTGAAATTTAATGCAAGCGTAGAATTTGTTGTTTGGTCGAGAAGTCATGTCCAACTCTTTTGCGACCCCATGGACTGTAGCTTGCCAGACTCCTCTGTTCATGGAATTTCCCATGCGAAAATACTGGAGTAGGTTGCCACTCTCTTCGAAGTCCAGGGGATCTTCCTGACCCAGAGATTAAATCAGAGTCTCCTGCATTCCAGGCAGATTCTTTACCACTGAGCCACCTGGTCTTATTTACATGGCCTCTGTATTTAATTCTAAATCTCCCCAGGATTATATATACTTGCTTGCTTAGAAAATAAATATGTCATCCAGAGGATTTGAGAGTTGCTTTCCCAAAGGGATATTTTAGAATTATGTTTCCAGCTATACATTCCTGGCTAATCAGTGTGGCACGTTGACCAGAGATTTTGGCTAGGTGTGTTATGGGAAGCAGCAGACAGCAGGGCTTGGCTTCTCAACTCCTGACTGCCATGCTGTGAGATGCTGTTTAAATCTCCCTCATGATTTTGAAGGGTAAAGAGTGGGATGAGGTTGGACTATTTAAGCAACCACAGGGGAGCCACAACACTTGATTAGACTTTGCATTTCTTTATATTTTGAGGTTGTGTCAAGATCTTCCCATGGAATTGTGAACCTGGGGTTGGAGGAGCTGTCCAAAGGGTCTTCTATTGATAAAACCTAGGTGTCCATGAACTTGGATGTGAAAAATATTACAGTTTTCCTTTCAATCTTTTCATTAACTTTTTTTGGGGGTGCTGCACTGGGTCTTTGTTGCCCCGTGGCATTGGCCAGGGATCTTAGTTCCCTGGCCAAGATTGAACCTGGGCCCCCTGTATTGGAATGTGAATTCTTAACCACTGAAACACCAGGGAAGTCCTACTTTCATTAACTTTTAATTGAAATTCAGCAATTCTTTCACTTAAGAATGTAGGCAACAAGCCATATTAATATTAGCAGTACCTGGACTTTGTCACTGACATAGATAGCATTATATCACATTACAGTTGTTTCAGATAGTTCAACAGTACTTCAAAATTGCAGTAATTATTAGATTGGACACTGTATCTTTTTTTATTGTGTTAGTAGAGAAGCATATATACATATAACTGAATTTCAAAATAATTGGTTCCCTTTGTAATCTTTTGCATTATGCATTTTCTGTTTAATCCTGAGAGGGACTTCATAAGATTGCCAAAGGAACAATGGTGCAGAAGGGTGGAGAACTTCTGCTGTCTCTGAATTTGTGTCCTGAACTCTTACGATATACTTCCCACTTCTTGGCACAATACTACTCCTAAAGGTAGAGTAATGATATTCTATGGGACATCTTGAGGCTTTGGTCAACAACATTATCATTATTTATGGTGTCTTTTCTCATCTGAGGTTTGAAATTTTAAGCAGTAAGTTTGCTATTGTTACTTTTTTTCATGGCTTCTGGTTTTAAATATTTCTTTCAAAGACTTTACCCATTCTAAAGGTATAAAAGTACTGTACTCTCCAAGATTTTCTTCCAATGTTTTAACAGGGTTTTTGCTTTGTTTCTCATCTCAGTCAGTTGAGTTGCTCAGTTGTGTCCAATTACTTGCAACCCCACAGACTGCAGCACACCAGGCTTCCCTGTCCATCATCAACTCCCGGAGCTTGCTCCAACTCATGTCCATCGAGTCGGTGATGCCATCCAACCATCCCATCATCTGTCGTCCCCTTCTCCTCCTACCTTCAATCTTTCCCAACATCAGGGTCTTTTCCAAGGAGGCAGTTCTTTGCCTCAGGTGGAGCTTCAGCATCTACATCAGTCCTTCCAATGAACATTCAGGACTGATTTCCTTTAGGATGGACTGGTTGGATCTCCTTGCAGTCCAAGGGACTCTCAAGAGTTTTCTCCAACACCACAGTTCAAAAGCATCAATTTTTCAGCACTCAACTTTCTTTGTGGTCCAACTCTCATATCCATACATGACTACTGGAAAAACCAAAGCTTTGACTAGATGGACCTTTGTTGGCAAAGTAATGTCTCTGCTTTTTAATATGCTGTCTAGGTTGGTCATTGCTTTTCTTCCAAGAAGCAAGTGTCTTTTAATTTCATGGCTGCAGTGATTTTGGAGGCCCCCAAAATAAAGTCTGTCACTATTTTAATTGTTTCCCCATCTGACTGCCATGAAGTGATAGGATCAGATGACATGATCTTCTTTTTTTGAATGTTGAATTTTAAGCCAATTTTTTCACTCTCCTCTTTCACTTTCGTCAAGAGGCTCTTTAGTTCTTCACTTTCTGCCATAAGGGTAGTGTCACCTGCATATCTGAGGTTATTGATATTTCTCCCAGCAATCTTAATTTCAGCTTATGCTTCATCTAGCCTGGCATTTCACATGACGTACTCTGTACAGAGTTTGAACATTCTTTGGCATTGCTTTTCTTTGGGATTGGAATGAAAACTGACCTTTTCCAGTCCTGTGGCCATTGCTGAGTTTTCCAAATTTACTGGCATGTTAAGTGCATCATCTTTTAAGATTTGAAATAGTTCAGCTGGAATTCTATCACCTCCACTATGTTTGTTCATAGTGATGCTTCTTAAGGCCTACTTGACTTCCCACTCCAGGATGTCTGGCTCTAGGTGAGTGATCACATCATCGTGGTTATCTGGGTCATGAAGATCTCTTTTGTATAGTTCTTTGTATTTTTGCCACCTTTTCTTAATATCTTCTGCTTCTGTTAGGTCCATACCATTTCTGTCCTTTATTGTGCCCATCTTTGAATGAAATGTTCCCTTGGTATCTCTAATTTTCTTGAAGAGATCTCTAGTCTTTGCCATTCTGTTGTATACTTCTCTTTCTTTGCACTGATTGCTTAGGAAGGCTTTCTTATTTCTCCCTGCTTTTTTTTGGATCTCTGCATTCAGATGGGTATATTTTTCCTTTTCTTCTTTGCCTTTCTATTTTCTTCATTTCTCAGCTATTTGTAAGTCCTCCTCAGACAACCATTTTGCCTTTTTGCATTTCTTTTTCTTCAGTGAACAAAGCAAACACAAATCCTTTCATTCATAGACCTTATCTTCTAATGAGGTTGATCATAGTTTATTCAACCAACTTCCTAATAATGAATGTTTAGTTTTCAATCTTTTGCTATTATAAACAGTGCTCTAATAAGTACTTTACATATATCATTTGACACATATATAAATATATTGATAGAATACAATTCTAGAAGAGGAATTTCTGGGTCAAAAGGTATATACATTTAGAACTGATATGATCAAATTATTCTTGGTAGAAGATTAATCAATTTATACTTCCACGGATAATGTATTGATAGTGCTGGCTTCTCTACACATTGTTCTATGTAGGTTTTTTTTTTAATTATGTCCATTTAATAGGCAAAAAATGATAAATCATTGTAGAGTTATTTACATATTTCTTTTAATGAATGATACTGGGTTTTTTTTTCATGCTTAAGAGCTATTTCTATTTCATATCCTTTGCCTGTTTATCTATTGATATCTATCTCTTCCTGCTTACATAGAATAAATATATTATTAGCAAATGTTGGTCTTTTTTTCTGTGATTTAAGTTTCTAATATTTTGACCAGTTTGCCATTTATCTTTTGATTATTGATGGGCTTTGCTGTACATAAATTTTGAATTTTAGGCAATTGAAATGATGAGTCTTTCTTTTTGTGATTTCTGAGAAGTTTTATGGTACTTAGGATTATGAAAGGACTCCAGTGATTTCTTCCTGAATTTTTGTTATTTAATTTGTTGACTTTAAATATTTAATATACTTGGAATTATCTTGCCATAAAGTAAGGGCTCTTTTTGTTTCCCCAGATACTGCTCCAACACAATTTATTAAGTACTCTTTCTTTTCGCTATTGATATTAAATGTCATCTTTGTGACTATATTTCCACATATATTTATGCCTATGTCTTCCCTGGTGGCTCAGTTGGTAAACAATCTGTCTGCAATGCAGGAGATGCAGGAGAGGCAGTTTCAGTCCCTGGGTTGGGAAGATCCCCTGGAGAAGGGGAGTGGCTACCCACTCTAGTATTCTTGCCTGGAGATTTCCATGGACAGAGGAGCCTGGCGGGCTATAGTCCATGGGATCACAAGCAGTCAGACACGCTGAGCGGTTAATGCTCACCTTTCTACTCTGATCCATTGATCTGTCTGCAGCTTCAGTGTGTCAATACCACAGTTTTAATTATTGTATCATTGGACTATCAAGACATTCTTTCACTATTTTTGTTTTTCACAACTGTCCTAGCTATTCTTGCTTGCTTATTTTTCTACGTGGACTTTAAAACCAGCTTATGCATTCCAATATTTCTTTATTTTTGCTGAGATTTCCCAGGGAGCCCAATATATAGTATATCTTTTCTCTGTCCAGGTTATGAACACAGTGAGAAAAATGGTAAAGAGGCAGGCATATGGGAAATAAAAAAGATACCCTTCATTAGAGGCTACAACTGAGTTGATAGTGTACCTATAAATGTACCTCCAAATGGCCCTATGAACTGATTCCAGGATTAGGCGGATGTGCTCCTGAGCCACAGGCAACCTTGGTTTGGGGACGATCTCCCGAGGTGGGAGTTGTCCAGGCAAGGCTCTAAGCACCTTGATTCCACGATCCTTGTGGCCCACCAAAAAGGTAAGAATGGAGCCAAAAAGGTCTACTTTATTCTTCCCTAATTTGCCAGAGAAGAAGAAGGAAGAGTGAGTGAGAAGTAAAAAGAGGCCTTGAAAATGAATCCTCCACAAGAAAGAAAACTGAGTCTTTCCCTTCTAACAATTTGATGTTGGATGGAGTAAAGTATTATTCCACTTTTTAAGGTGAGGTAGAGAGTACACAGAGATGTGAAGAGACACAGAAACTTCCATCTTCCGCTTCAGTTCACTCCATATGCAAGGCCTTGGTGGCCTGAAACAGATCCCCTCATTTAATCCCCTACATTAATTCTTGAAAGTTTATGTATTTATTTATTTGGCTGTGTCAGGTCTTAGCTGAGGCATGCAGGATCTTCATGGCATCACACGGGATCTTCCCTTGTGGTGCAAAACTCTAGATGTGGCTCACAGGCTCCAGGGCACATGGGCTCTGTAGTTGCAGCGAGGGCTCTTCGTTGCTCCCCTGGCATGTGTGATCTTAGTTCCCGAACCAGTGATTGAATCTGGGTCCCCTGCATTAGAAGGAAGATTCTTAACCACTGGACCACTAGGGAAGTCCCTCTTCTATGTTAATTATGTTGGTATTTTCCCTCACCCCCATGTATACTTAACAGAAATCATAAAAATGAATTTCCTCATTGGTTTTTATTTTTCCTCATTGACATGGTTTATAGATAATACAGTCTCACAGGCAAATAATCCTCAATCCAACCTTGCACTGCCTCCGTTTGAAATTTCAACATTGAGCTCAATTTTTCTTTCTGTTTCAGGAGAGCATCATCTATCTTTCTTGGCACTATCACATAGCTTGTTTCTGTCTGACTCTTATCTCAAATTAATTAACTCTGAAGTGATGCCAACTTCCATGCATGGTTCCCTCTATGTCGTGCGTTTTTCCTATTCTTGATGGTATCTGTGGGATTATTGCTGTGGACCCTAAAACAAGTATTCTTGCCTGGAGAATTCCATGGACAGTGGAGCCTAGCAGGCTACAGTCCATGGGGTAGCAAAGAGTTGGATACGATTGAGCAACTATATAGCAGGAATAGCTAGAACTGAAGCAGAAATACCACCGAAATCATCTTTGACTTTCTGAAGTTGAAGCTAAAATCACCTGCCTTACACTCATCCCACTCCCTGGGATCTGGTTGCACTAAAACTGATTACACATGATGGATCAAACATGCCTCTTCAGTGATCACTTAGCTTTTCCTAATGCACATACTCCTCTAGGTGATGGAGCAATCTTAGCCCTCCAACCCCTGCACCCCACCCCTGAGACACTGACTCTATGGAATTCCAGGGCAGGGACATTATATCTAAACATATGTTCTGAAACAAAATAATGCTTACTTTTAATTAGATATGTTAACATGATAGGTTCCCATAAGAAAAGAAAGAATAATCTTAAATGTATATCATTACTGGAATCAAAAGAGAAGAATGAATTTACTTTTGAATGTACCGATGAAAAAAGGATTCAGCTTTATTGTGTAACCTCCTAAAGAACTAATAAAAGTCATCATTACAAGCTTTTAGGATATTTCTCTCAGTGTGTGAAGTGGAGTTTTTTTTTTTTTTTCTAAATCATTCTCTGTCTTAGTCCTACTGAGTTCAAGTACACTCCATCAGAGAGCTTGTTAATGTTCATCACAGCATCTGTGTTGTATTTTGGGAGGTCCATGAAACTTAATTAGAAAGAAAGTTGGCTTTAATTTCTTCTTTTGGTCCCCCCACTTGAACAAATAAAGACTGGCTGTTTGAAGACCCATTTGAAAAAATCGTTTTCAGTTTCCTCTTGATTTGTGTTTATTGCTAAAAGTTTTCCCAGGGGAGGGCTGAAGGCAACGCTAGAACAGTTCAGGCGTTCTCTTCTATTCCTTTTCTATCGCAGAGCTCCAGATAAGAGCCCTGAAGAAGGGAACACATTCAGCCCTCACAGCAGGATGTCAGTACTTTATAATAACCTCTCTCACAGCCCTAAACTCTCAGCACTATTTGCTTTGTACTAGTACCCTTGACATCACACAAAGGAGACTTTGAACGTCCTTGGACCCCACATCCCTGCTGAGACCCCAGGATGCAGGATACTGCCCAGCAGTCTTCAAAAAGCCCCCTGATTTTATTTTTGTTTCTGATTTCTGGGTTGGAGTCTTCTGCCTGAACAAGGGGAAGAACAGCTGTGTAAATAAATACAGATGAATACACTGGCTGTGTGCTTCCCCCAACTGCCTGCTCCACTCACATAGGCTCTCTGCTGATGGCAGGTGAGATGCATAAGGACATGCATGGACCCGAAGTGCAGTACTCTGTTATTCTTCAGAGAGAAAATTGTCTGGTATTAAGCAGCTGGGAGAGTTTTCTATATAAAACAGGGATGCAGGGCTGCATCTGATTGTAGTTAGGAACTTCCAAAAAGCCTGCTTTCCTAAAACCAATTGATATTTATTCAACAAACATTTATTGAGTATCTATCACATGAGAAGCATATTTCTAAGTGTTTATGGGGACTCTTGGCAAACCTCAGTGAGGTCTGTCTATGCCTTTAAGGCTGTGGATCAGAGCAAAGGGATAAGCAGTGATTAAAGGTATAGTTTCTGAAAGCAACTGTCCTAGGCTTGAGTTCTAACTCCATTATCTACTAGCTGTGTGGCCCCAGGCATGTTGTAAACCCCTTCTGAGCTTCAGTTTCCTCATCTCTAACATTATTTTCCCACAATATCATTGTGAGGGTTAAATGATGCGATGCACAGTGTCTGCTACTTGATAAACTCTCAATATAAAGATTAGCTATCATAGTAGGTAGGATATGGACTAAGCTACAATGACAAGGAGACTCCGAAATTCAGTAGTACAGAATAGAAATGGATTTTCTCTATTTGAAGCTGAGAGGTCTAGGACTATAAAAATATCTCTGCCATTTTCAAAATATAGTTTCATGTCTAAGGCCAAGATGGTGGCTCCAGCCCTTGTCCCATCCTTGCCAGCAAGAAAGGGAAAAGGCTAGGGGAGGGCATGCTTATTTCTTTTTAAGGGAATAAACTGGAAGTGGCACATTCTGTTTCGATTAATGCCTTGTGCCAGAACTTAGTCATATGATTGTGTCAAGCTGCATTAAAAGAGTGGTTAATTGTACTGTCTGGCTGGCCATGTGCTCAGCAAAAACTCATGGCTTCCACTGTGTGAAATGGTTGGCCGTGAACCATCTCTGCCATAGCTATCACTCTTACCTAGCCATAGGATCAATGACAATTGTGTTGTGTGAGCCTCAGGAGATGACAGGATAGATGGGGTAAGAAAAAACATTTTCAGTGAAGGGAGGGAGAGCTTGAGGGCATCAATGAGGGGGCATGATCAGCATACTGAGAAGTTCAGATTATTGGGAGCATAGCATGTAATAGTAGCACTATGTGGGAAGAAAAGCCAGACCAAATGTTAGCAGCAGACCATGAAGGGTCTGAGACAATTGGCTGGTACTTTTCAGACAGTGAATGAAGGGATAGTACAGGTTTTTTTTTTAGCAGGAGAGGGGGGAAAATAGAGGATGTGGTTTGAGAACACATACCTGACAGTGTTGAATAGGCAAGGATATGAATGGTCAATTGGGTAATAATTTCAATAAATCAGTGATGAGATTCTGAGGGCCTGAACTGGGGCAAGGTAACAGCGGGATTTGTCAGATGGAGTCAGGTTTGGGAGGCACCTTCTGGAATAGAATCAAAACTATATGATAACTAATTTGAGTATATGCAAAGAAATAGAGGAAAACAACAGAATGGGAAAGACTAGAGATCTCTTCAAGAAAATCAGAGATACCAAAGGAACATTTCATGCAAAGATGGGATCGATAAAGGACAGAAATGGCATGGACCTAACAGAAGCAGAAGATATTAAGAAAAGGTGGCAAGAATACAAAGAACTATACAAAAGAGATCTTCATGACCCAGATAACCACGATGGTGTGATCACTGACCTAGAGCCAGACATCCTGGAATGTGAAGTCAAGTGGGCCTTAGAAAGCATCACTACAAACAAAGCTAGTGGAGGTGATGGAATTCCAGTTGAGCTATTCCAAATCCTGAAAGATGATGCTGTGAAAGTGCTGCACTCAATATGCCAGCAAATTTGGAAAACTCAGCAGTGGCCACAGGACTGGAAAAGGTCAGTTTTCATTCCAATCCCAAAGAAAGGCAATGCCAAGAATGCTCAAACTACCGCACGATTGTACTCGTCTCACACGCTAGTAAAGTAATGCTTAAAATTCTACAAGCCAGGCTTCAGCAATATGTGAACTGTGAACTTCCTGATGTTCAAGCTGGTTTTAGAAAAGGCAGAGGAACCAGAGATCAAATTGCCAACATCATCGAAAAAGCAAGAGAGTTCCAGGAAAACATCTATTTCTGCTTTATTGACTATGCCAAAGCCTTTGACTGTGTGGATCACAATAAACTGTGGAAAATTCTGAAAGAGATGGGAATACCAGACCACTTGACCTGCCTCTTGAGAAATTTGTATGCAGGTCAGGAAGCAACAGTTGGAACTGGACATGGAACAACAGACTGGTTCCAAATAGGAAAAGGAGTACGTCAAGGCTGTATATTGTCACCCTGTTTATTTAACTTACATGCAGAGTACATCATGAGAAACGCTGGGCTGGAAGAATCACAAGCTGGAATCAATATTGCTGGGAGAAAGATCAATAACCTCAGATATGCAGATGACACCACCCTTATGGCAGAAAGTGAAGAGGAACTCAAAAGCCTCTTGATGAAGGTGAAAGTGGAGAGTGAAAAAGTTGACTTAAAGCTCAACATTCAGAAAACGAAGATCATGGCATCTGGTCCCATCACTTCATGGCAAATAGATGGGGAAACAGTGGAAACAGTGTCAGACTTTATTTTTCTGGGCTCCAAAATCACTGCAGATGGTGACTGCAGCCATGAAATTAAAAGACGCTTACTCCTTGGAAGGAAAGTTATGACCAACCTAGATAGCATATTCAAAAGCAAAGACATTACTTTGCTAACAAAGGTTCGTCTAGTCAAGGCTATGGTTTTTCCTGTGGTCATGTATGAATGTGAGAGTTGGACTGTGAAGAAGGCTGAGCGCCGAAGAATTGATGCTTTTGAACTGTGGTGTTGGAGAAGACTCTTGAGAGTCCCTTGGACTGCAAGGAGATCCAACCAGTCCATTCTAAAGGAGATCAGCCCTGGGATTTCTTTGGAAGGAATGATGCTAAAGCTGAAACTCCAGTACTTTGGCCACCTCATGCGAAGAGTTGACTCATTGGAAAAGACTCTGATGCTGGGAGGGATTGGGGGCAGGAGGAGAAGGGGACGACAGAGGATGAGATGGCTGATGGCATCACTGACTCGATGGATGTGAGTCTGAGTGAACTCTGGGAGTTGGTGATGGACAGGGAGGCCTGGCGTGCTGCGATTCATGGGGTCGCAAAGAGTCAGACATGACTAAGTGACTGGTCTGATCTGATCTGATGAGGAAAATAGGTCAAGAGTGACTCAAATTTTTCAGCCTTGGTTTTTGTCAGGAGGATAATGCTATTAGCAAGGACAGGGAAGCAGGGAAGAGGAGAAAAAGAGCTAGGATGGGGTAGTGTTTTGTGAGCCAAGAAAGGAGAAAGCTTGGTGCCATCTTTGTAACTGAAGTTAATTTTGGGGGGGTAATTGTTTGATGTCTGCTGTAGACATTAGAGCAGGTGACTGTAAACTCAGGTATAGCTGCATAACAAACCATCTTGAACATTGTGGCATAAAGTGAAAACTTATGTATCATTGTCCATGGTTCCAAAGGTTGGCTGGGCTCAGCTAGGTGATTATCACTCAAGATCTCTCATTCAGTTCTAGTCAGACAAGGTCTGGAGTTGGAATCACTCGAAAACTCACATCTGGTGGTAGACAGTATCTGTCAACTGAGACTTCAGCTGAGACTGTTGACCAGAACACCTCCACGTGGCTGTGACCTCTCCACATGGCCTCAGTTTTTCACAGCATAGTGACTGGTTTTCAAGAACACGCATCCTAGAGAAAAGCAAGGAGAAATTGTGCAATATTTCTGCTAAGGGCAGAGTCACACAGTAACACTTCCACTGCATTCAATCCATTAGAAGCGAATCAGTAAGGCCAGCCTGTGCTAGGGCTTGATGGGAGGACTGTTGAATTAGTGGACATGTTTAAGGTCATATCTGTGAGGACAGGGGCCCAATCTGTCTTTTTTTGAACCATGATATTTTAGGGGAAAAGTCACATATTGGGTAGTCAATGAAAGTTTGTTGAACAAGTGAATGAAGAGAAAAATCAATGTTTCAGGGCCACAGAGGATCCAGGTTAAGAACTGGAAATATTGGCCCTTACTGTAATCATGTACAGATGTGAGAGTTGGACCATAAAGAAGGCTGAGTGCCAGAGAATTGATGCTTTTGAACTGTGGTGTTGGAGAAGATTCCTGAGAGTTCCTTGGACAGCAAGGAGATCAAACCAGTCAATCTTAAAGGAAATCAACCCTGAATATTCATTAGAAGGATTGATGCTGAAGCTGAAGCTCCAATAGTTTGGCCACCTGATGTGAAGAGCTGATTCATTGGAAAAGACCCTGTTGCTGGGAAAGACTGAAGGCAAAAGGAGAAGAGGGTGGCAGAGGATGAGATGGTTAGATAGCATCACTGAGTCAATGGACATGAATTTGAGCAAACTCTGGAAGCTAGTGGAGGACAGGGAAGCCTAGTGTGCTGCAGTTCATAGGGTCACAAAGAGTTGGACATGATTTAGCAACTGAACAACAATTGTTTAGTACTAGCTATCCACCTATGTAGCCATCACTTCTACATGAGAAACTTGATTTTTAGCAGCTGCCACTAATACCAATGGAAGCATAAGAACATCACAATTACTATTTATTGGGCCACTGGCTCCTGATTATGGCAAAATGGATCTGAGATATGTTAAAAATGAAATGAATCATATTTTAAAATTTATGAATTTATTTGAGCAAAAGTTGGTTCAATCAGTCAACACCCAATCTAACAGATAGAAAGGAGTGCCAATTAGCTGTACAAAAGAATTCTACAGGCAAAAGGGAATTGGAAGAAGTTATTAATCTATGAAGCAAAAAATAGGTTGGTTATTGCAAAGTTACTTTCCTTTAGAGGATTATAAGGAGTCTCTGAGCCAAATTCCCCAACTGGTGGTGGATCGGGTGATTTCTGGTTGACTGGTTTGATATTCCATTTTTGGAAGAGCTTAGACTATAATTATCTCAGTCTGGTGACATGTGTGTGTGTGTGTGTGTGTGTGTGTATGCTAAGTCGTTTCAGTCATATCTGACTGTGACCCTATGAACAGTAGCCCACCAGGCTCCTCTGTCCATGGGATTCTCCAGGCAAGAATACTGGAGTGGATTGCCATGCCCTCCTCCAGGGGATCATCCAGACTCAGGGATGGAACCCGTGTCTCTTATGTCTCCTGCATTGGCAGATGGGTTCACGAGCACCACCTGGGTAGCTAATGCTTCAGTATTTTATCTTATTTGGAAATGATCTAGGTAGTCGATGAACATCCATCATTTACTTTATCTCACTCTAAGGTTTCAAGTTACCAGAAGATTTTGGAAACTATTTTCCAAGTAGAGTTATGAAAGGGAGCAGGAACCCGTGGGGCTCTCCCAGGTATAAATATTTTCTAGGTCCCCAGTTCTCATTTGTAGCAAAAAGGCTTCAGCCTCCTAGACCTTCCTGAATATTAAAGGAGAGATTCAACAGTAGTTAATCAGGGGAATAAGGAAATGCAGGAACCAAGGAGGACCAGTCAAGAAATAATACTGCAGGAAATTCCCTGGCAGTTCAGTGGTTAAGACTCTGCTTTCACTGCTCAGGACCTGGGTTCAATCCCTGGTTGGGGAACTAAGATCCCATAAGCTGAGTGGCATGGCCAAAAAAAAAAAAAAAAAAAAGAAAATTACTACAGTGGTAGGGCAAGGTCCTGGTTCTTTCTCAAGGGATATATATATAACCGTACCTTTGAGTTCTTCCTCAGGAACCAAGGTCTTCCACCCAGGTGGAGGATGGTAAATTCAGGATGAGCATAAGATTTCTGAGCACCATCAACTAATCAGAAGAAAGCCATCCTGCAGTCCTCACTACAAATTTTTCATGTTTAAAAACTCCTCATCCGAATCATGGAGGAGTTCAGGGTTTTTGAACACAAGCCACCCATTCCTCTTGCTTGGCCCTGCAATATAGCTTTTTTCTGCTCCAAACTCTGACATTTTGGTTTGTTTGGCCTTACTGTGCATGGGAAAAGTGAAAGTGAAGTCGCTCAGTCGTGTCCGACTCTTTGGGATCCCATAGACTGTAGCCTACCAGGCTCCCTCGTCCATGGGATTTCCCAGGCAAGAGTACTGGAGTGGGGTGCCATTGCCTTCTCCAGGAGATCTTCCCAATCCAGGGATTAAACCCGGGTCTCCCGCATTGTAGGCAGATGCTTTCCCATCTGAGCCACCAGGGAAGTACTGTGCATGGGGGCATGAACTTGCATTTGATTAAGTAGAATGCTGCTGCTACTGCTAAGTCGCTTTAGTCGTGTCTGACTCTGTGAGACCCCATAGACGGCAGTCCACCAGGCTCCCCTGTCACTGGGATTCTCCAGGCAAGAACACTGGAGTGGGTTGCCATTTCCTTCTCCAATGCATGAAAGTGAAAAGTGAAAGTGAAGTCGTTCAGTCGTGTCCGACTCTTAGCAACCCCATGGACTGCAGCCCTCCAGGCTCCTCTGTCCATGGGATTTTCCAGGCAAGAGTACTGGAGTGGGGTGCCATTGCCTTCTCCGAAGTAGAATAAAGGTATTATATTTAATGCTCATAACTCTAAAGACATGCTGGTTTTGTGTATTTATTTTCAGCTGCACTGGATCTTCGCTGCCGCATGCGGGGTTTCTCCAGTTGTGGTGAGCGGGGGCTACTCTTTGTCGCAGTGTGTGGGCTTCTCAGTATGGTGGCTTCTTTTGTTGAGAAGCATGGACTCTAGCCAAGTGGGCTCAGTAGTTGTGGCACATGGGCTTAGTTGCTCCATGGCACTTGGAATCTTCCAGGATCAGAGGTCAAACCCATGTCCCCTGCATTGGCAGGCAGAGTCTTAACCACTGGACCACCAGGGAAGTCTGACATGCCTGTTTTAATTAAACTAACAAACTTAAACTAGCTTTTAGTTACCGAAGATTATCCTAGATCACATGAACTTTAAAAACATTTTAATTAGTTTCTACATTTTTAAGAGTATATTTGATTAACATAAATGCTTGTTTGTCTTTAAGCCTATAAAATAGAGCTTTAGACAAATTAATTTTGGTAATACTTTCCCATGGTAGAAAAATATCAGACATCAATAAATAAACACATAGACATACATAAATATACAGACCCAAACAGAGATCTTATAGCTTTTGTTCTGAAATTTTAATCATAAGATGGGCATGATAGTACAAAAGTCACTAGTTTAAAAAAGAATAGGTAGATCCAAATTGTGTTTTTTGCAGATGGAATAAGTTAAGATTACCTGTTCAGGTGGTTAAAGCTTTTTACTAATTTTTATGAAAGAAATTTTTAGTTTTTTATTGGTCTATTTTGCAAAATAGCCTTTCCTTTTTTACTGATAAGAATTTCCCTGGTTCCTGGAGAAAACCAGTGGAATACTTATCAAAAGGCACAGAGAAAGAATTTCCACCAGGAAGGACTTCTGTTTCCTAAGTCCAGACTTTTTACAGTATCTGCAAGTCTTTTGCGGTGAATAGAGGAGGTTAGGAGACTGATAAAAATAGATAGATGGGCTTTGAATTGTTCGTAGAGTCACACTTCTGTTCTTGTGTAAGACTGCACTTATCTTACAAGACTCAGTTTGTAAGATAAGTGCTGTTGATTTTAATTCCTCAAAGAACTGGGTTGAAACCCGACTGATACAGAGGTTGCCTGGTAGCTCTGTTGTGCTATGCTTAGTTGCTCAGGCATGTCTGATTCTTTGCAACCCCATGGACTGCAGCTCGCCAGGCTCCTCTGTTCATGGGGATTCTCCAGACAAGAATACTGGAGTGGGTTGCTATGCCCTCCTCAAGGGGATCTTCCCAACCCAGGAATAGAACCCAGGTCTCCCACATTGCAGGTGGATTCTTTACCGGCTGAACCACTGGGGAAGCCCAAGAATACTAGAGTGGGTAGCCTATCCCTTCTCCAGAGGATCTTCCCGACCCAGGAATCAAACTGGGGTCTCCTGCACTGCAAGCAGATTCTTTACCAGTTGAGCTACAAGGGAAGCCCTGCCCAGGAGCTAGTCATCTTCAATTTGCTTCTTTATATTTGGTAGAAGATCTTCAACAGTGATGAAAAACAAAAGATGTCTGTTTTCTGGATTTAGATTTCTGTGTTACAGATTTAGAGCTGGATCTAGATTCATGCAACCCCATGGACTGCAGCATGCCAGGCGTACCTGTCCCGGAGCTTGCTCAAACTCATATACATAGAGTCGGTGATGTCATCCAACCATCTCATCCTTTGTTGTCCTCTTCTCCTCTTGCCCTCAATCTTTCCCAGCATCATGGTCTGGGTGGCTCTTTGCATCAGGTGGCCAAAGTGTTGGACCTTCAGCCTCAGCATCAGTCCTTCCAATGAATATTCAGGGTTGATTTCCTTTAGGATTGACTGAGTTCACAGAATCTCAGCTGCAAGTGAATTGAAACCCATATTTCTATCCAGCCATATTTTTGAGGCCCCTAACCTACAATTTTCAAGTCAAGATTTTAGGACACAAAATGAGACAAATAAGAAGTCAACAGACATTGCTGGCTAAGGATGGACAACCAACAGGTACCTGAAAGCAAATTCACAGGTCACAATTTAAAGATCTAATTCTTACATGTGTTTTTTTTTTTTGTCTGCCAATCTAAAAAGAAAGGACAACATGAAGTTTTACCTTCTCTCTTCACCTGGCATGACAGATAGAGATCTAGGTGAGCTGACTTGGGTAAGAATTCTCCCCCTTTGCCGGCTTCTGCCAATTTCCCCGGGACCCCGTCTGCAGGTTCAGGAGCAAGTAGGCTGTCCTAAGGGTGTCATCCTGGTCACCAGAAACTGTAGAGGAGGAAAAATAATTTTCCTTCTACCTTTTGTGGTCAATGCTTGGCTGAGACCCCTTTCTCTCTAAGGACACCTCATGAATGGATAAGCTTATCTAGATTAAAATTTATCCACTTCATATAGCAAATTCCCATTGATTACCTATTTTGCACATGGTAGTGTATATGCTTCCTTGTTACTCTCTCCATTCTTCCCACCCTCTCCTCACCCCACCCCCACCCCCTGCCATGTTCATAAGTCTGTTCTCTATGTCTGCATCTCCATTGTTCCTTGTATGACTCAGGAAACTCAAACTGGGGCTCTGTAACAACCTAGAGGGGTAGGAAGGGGGTGGGAGGTTGGAAGGAGGTTAAAGAAGAAGGGGACACATGTATACCTATGGCTGACTCTTGTTGGTGTATGGCAGATGCCAACACAATATTGTGAAGCAATCTTCCTTCAATTAAAAATAAATAAGTTTGGGGGAAAAAAATTTCTTCACTTCGGCCATTATAATTCAAATTATCTTTGGTAAGCGTAACCTACTTGTTCAGCCTTAAAACAAAATTTTATTCACCCAAACAGCCTCATCTGTCCAGTTTCTAGGTGGCACCTCAGTATGAAGCTGCTATTGCTGCCAAGTCGCTTCAGTCGTGTTCGACTCTGTGCGACCCCGTAGACGGCAGCCCACGAGGCTCCCCCGTCCCTGGGATTCTCCAGGCAAGAACACTGGAGTGGGTTGCCATTTCCTTCTCCAATGCATGAAAGTGAAAAGTGAAAGTGAAGTCGCTCAGTCGTGTCCGACTCTTAGCGACCCCATGGACTGCAGCCTACCAGGCTCCTCCATCCATGGGATTTTCCAGGCAAGAGTACTGGAGTGGGGTGCCATTGCCTTCTCCCAGTATGAACCTAAACCCAGTCCAATTACTAAGAAAGACCTAGTCCAACCCAGACTGGATTCTAAATTGAACGCTTGTCACTTTTTGGGTTCAGCCAGGAAAAAGAAATGCTTACGTAAAATCTGAAAACTCATAATTCAAAAACAGAAGAACTAGAATGCTAGAGGGACTTACCCACCACCTCCAAGGGCTCTAAGAAAGTTGGCAGGTCAAGCGGCTCCAAGCATACCTAAGTCTGGTTGCTCTTTGCTCCTGAGGGTCTTCTCCTGGTGGGTGGGTGGGGGGAGTCTTCTTTGATTCTCTCTTCTGATACCAGAACTGTTAAAAGACAAACTAAGGCAAGTTAAAAATTTTAAGAGTTTATTTGAGCAAAAATTGATTTGAAACAGACATCCTGCAATCTAGCAGATAGAAAGGAGCTTCAGGGATCTGTCTTTATAGGCAGAAGGGAGCAGGAAGAAGGAAGCTGTATGAATTGAAACAGCAGGTTGGTTTCCTTTAGGAAATGCCATGTGTCAGTGCATTCAGTCATTACTGACTCTTTACAACCCTATGGATTGTAACTTGCAAGGCTCTGCTGTCCATGGAATTCTCCAGGCAAGAATACTGGAGTGGGTTGCCATGCCCTCCTCTCGGGGATCTTCCCGACCCAGGGATTGAATCTGTGTTTCCTGTGTCTCCTGCATTGCAGAAGGATTCTTTACCACTGAGCCACCGGGGAAGTCCTTTAGGAAATGTCAGGGCTCTGTAAGGCAGATTGCCTAACTAGAGCTGATCAGGTGATTCTTCTTTTCTTTCAGTTGCACCAGGTTTTAGTTGAGGCACGAGGGACCAGGGATCGAACCTGGGTCCACTGCATGGGGAGCGCAGAGTCTTAGCCACTGGACCACCAGGGAAGTCCCGATTAGGTGATTTTGATTGATCATTTCTGGGAAAGATTTCATTTCTGAGAAAGTCAAGACTATAATTAAGTCTTAGTTCGGTGGTGGCTCAGATGGTAAAGCATTTGCTTACAATGTGGGAGACCTGGGTTCGATCCTTAGGTCGGGAAGATTCCCTGGAGAAGGAAATGCCAACCCACTCCAGTACTCTTGCCTAGAAAATCCCATGGATGGAGGAGCCTGGTGCAGGTTACTGTCCATGTGGTCGCAAAGAGTTGGACACGACTGAGCGAATTCACTTTTCATTTTCGGTGACATGAGGCTTAGCGTAAGTGACTTCATTTTAGGCCTGTTGATTTGTTTGTTTCTGGAAGGAAATTCTTTTTTTGAGTTTTTTTTTCTTTGATACACAGCGTGGCTTGTGGGACCTTAGTTCTTCAATCAGGGATCAAATCCAGGCCTCGGGAGTGAAAGCACTGAATCTTAACCAATGGACGGCTAGGGATTTCCTTGCTGTCTTGTTCTTAACAGAGGAAAACCTAAACCATATGCCTTCATCCTGCAATGGACTGGTTTCAGCTTTTACCCAAAGGTAAAATGTGGGTGTAGTAGTTTCTTTCTGCTGCATAACAAATTACCAGACTAGGGGTCTTAAAGGAGAAGGAAATGGCAACCCACTCCAGTATTTTTGCCTGGAGAATCCCAGGGACAGAGGAGCCTGGTGGGCTGCTGTCTATGGGGTCAGATAGAGTTGGACACAACTGAAGCGACTTAGCAGCAGCAGGAGCATCAAGGGCTTAAAACAACACTCACATATTAGCTTATTGTTCTATAGGTCAGAAGTCTTTAGATCTCTGCTCCATGTCTTACAAAACTCAAATCAAGGTGTCGGTCAGACTGCACTCCCAGCTAGACCTCGGGGTCCTCTTCCAAACTCATGTGGTTGTAGAAAGTCCCGTTCCTTGTGGTTATGATGCTGGCTGGGTGATGTGGTTTCCTTGCTGGCTGCCCAGGAGCCACTCTCAGAAGTGAGAGACTGCCTACCTTCCTTGTCGAGTGGCCCCCTCCAGCTTCAAAGCAAGAATGGAGCATTTTACCCTCATTGAATCCCTCTCTTGTGCTTCCTATCTCTCTGACTTTCTCTGTCCCCATCACAGACCCAGCTTTAAAAGATGATTAGGTCACACTAGTCTGGCTAATCTCCCTATTTTAAGACCAACTGATCTGGGAACTTGATTACATCTGAAATTTGTGTTTGAATAATGAGAGGTCACAGCAATAGTGTCTGAATAACTGGAGAAGGTGCATGTACACCAAGGCTAGGAATCTTGGAGGCTATTTTAAAAAACCTGCCTCCCACAATGGGAAATTTCCCCATAGGAAGGTGTATGGGTGGTTTAAATGTTGGAAAACCAAAATTTTACAATGTCCACTGTTAAGAAAGAAGACAAACACAGACATAGGAAAACTAAAAGATAAGCATCTGAGGGGAATTCCCTGGTGTTCCAGGGGTTAGGACTCCTATCATTCACTGCCAAGGGTCTGGGTTTGATCTCCTGTCAGGAAACTAATTTCTCACAGGATGAATGGCACATCCAAAAAAAAAAAAGTTTCTAAAACTGAAATTATAAATTCTACTGGGAACTAAAAAGAGATGGAAAAAAAGAGTTGAAGCAATATTGAAAACCTGGCTGAGATGCAGAAAATGGCAATAGAAGCTCTTGATATGATTAATAATTTCTTAAGCAATTAACTGTAGCAATGAACATAAAAAGATGAAGTTGGAGAAATTAAATGGAAAAATGCACAGCACAGGAATTAACAAGGCAAGCAGAGCATTGGTCATGGAAGCAAAGGATCATGGTAAGGGCATCTGAAAGGAAAGGAGCTGGATTCTTTCTTTATCTATAAAGTAAGGGCTTTGCAGTGGATAACGTCCAACTCTTAGCTCTAAAGCATCTACAATTCTATGTTGTGGCCCTAGGGTCCTGCTGAGTTGGAAGGCAAGGGGAGGATACTTCGAAGAGTAGGGACTGAAAGTCATGTTGAGGACAAAGACTGGGTTCATTGGGATTTGATGGAATAAGAAATGTAAGGGTAAGAGAGTTAGGTAAAAAGTTGATTTTATGCCATTTCCCATAGAATTTTAAAACTTTATAGCATTATACTTCCTTTCCTTCCTCCCTTTCTTTGTTCTATTATTATGATAGATTTTACTTTTCCATATGGTACAAACCTCACAGTACTTTCTTGGGGGTTGTTTTAAAAGTTAACTATTATTTAAGGACTTAAAAAATGAGAAATAAATGTCTTCTATATTTATCTCCAGAAGTTTAAATTTCCATCTGAAGTTATCATCCTTTAACCTGAAGCACTTTAACAACAGCAATGAGTTTTCTCAGGTTCTGTTTGTTTGAAAACATCTTTATTTAAACTTCATTTTTGAAGGTTTTTTTTTTTATTTTTAAATTATAGAATTCTAGGTGGACTTTTTTTTTTTTTAACCCTTTAAACTTAAAAAAATGTTAGTTCATTTCCTGGTTGTATCTTTTCATTTTCCTTTAATGGAAGAGTGAATAGATTTGTTCTGTCATGTAATTAATTTACTGGCAGAGTGTCTTCATCATTTTGAGGCTTGTTTTTAAGCTTTATTAAAGTAAATTTGAAGTAGTTTTTATTCTATTTTTAGTTTGGCCTTAATGCTATGGGGTAGAAAAAAAATTATCCAGAATATTTGGTCAAGTTTCTGTTTTCCCTTGATTGGTCTCCTTTTGTATTACCCTATATAGGAACAGACTTGTATCCAGTCAAAGACTCAAGGAGATTCCTAAAGCTACATGTCTGCATGCATAGCGTCCTTCTCTCTGCCTTGCAAATCTCAGCCACTTCAGCTCACTTCAAGTAATGTCTCTTGTGGGCTTCTGAGGCAGCACAGTGGTAAAGAATCTGCCTGCCAAGCAGGAGACGAGGGTTCAGTCCATTGGTCAGGAAGATGCCCTGGAGAAAGAAATGGCAACCCACTCTAGTATTCTTGCCTGGGAAATTCCATGAACAGAGGAACCTAGTGGGCTACAGGTCATGGAGTTGCAAAAGAGTCGGACACGACTTAGTGACTGAACAACAACAACGTCTCTTGTATTCATTGAAACCACTCTGTTGTACCTACTGTGTCTGGAGTCTAACAAATACCTTCAGAGAATTGTGGTCATCATAGGGGTTATTTCATTTATTTCTCTTTTCTTTGGAGTTACAGTTCTCTCTTGCTGGTTGTCCATCATCTAAAAACAATTGTTTCATATATATTGTCTTCTTTCTTTGGTTATTTGAGGCCTGAGCACTGATCTGGTACTACTTAATCTGTCTTTGGCAGTGGTGGAATGACATTAGAGCTATATTATCAATATATGTTATTATACTAAATAATATTATATATATATATGTTGCTGCTGTTGTTTAGTCGCCAAGTCGTGTCTGGCTCTTTTGTGACCTGGACTGTAGCCCGCCAGGCTCCTCTGTCCATGGGATTTCCCAGGCAAGAATACTGGAGTGGGTTGCCATTTCTTTCTTCAGGGAATCTTCCTGACCCTGGGATTGAACCCATGTCTCCTGCATCTCCTGCATTGGCAGGCAGATTCTTTACTACTGATCCACCAGGGAAATCCCGAGTGTTGGATTAGGGCCTTTTAAAATAGGAGGCAAATTTTTCTTAGTCCTCAGTTGAATGCAATTAGGTGACAGAATGCAGGTTGCCTCTCAGTATCTATTCTCCCCTTCTTATTAATAGGAACATAATGTTTAGGTAGGGATTAGCCACTTAGAATATAGATTTGTTTCCAGCCTCTCTTGTGGCTTGATTTGGCTATGTGATAAAATTTTCTTTGAAGAAATCTGAAAAGAAGGCTTCTGTGGCACTTTTTGATAAGCTTTTTAAAAGGAAGAAGAGAATGACACTATAGTTTTCCCTGCTTTCTTCTGATGTTAGGCTGGAATGTAGACTTGATGACTGGAGTGCCAGTTGCCAACTTGGACTATGAAGGAACCTGGGGATGGAAGCCAGTGCCGAAGATGACAGAGCAGAGGGGTAAGATCCTAGGTCTCTGATGACTCTGTACAGCTCTGGAACACCTACTTTCAGCATCTCTGATGTGAGAGAAAATAAACCTTATATTCTTTTAAACCATTCTCAACTACCCCACCCCCTGAGATGTGTAGCTGAATCTATTCTTCCTTTTTTTTTCTCTTGAATTTGTTTTTATTTTTATTGGGCCATAAGGGATGGGTTGGGAAAGACCTCTGCAAGTTATGCCCCACTAGGGAAATGTCCATTCTAATTTTCTTGGGATAGCTTTTGGAGCTTTTTCTTTTTCTTGGAGCCACTGCTCTTCCTGGCAGCATTCTCTTCAGGCCCCCTGCTGAGTGGCTCCATCTTGGAAGATCATTTCCTCTTTTTCTTGGGGACCTGCTTATTTTCTGACTCTTCAGGGTCACTAACTGGTTCCTCTTTGGGGAAAGATTTCTTCCTCTTGGGAAGACTTTCACAGCCAGCTGTCTCTTCAAGATGACTACTAACCAGCTCCTCTTGGGAAAAGGTTTCTATTTCTTCGATTTGGAGAAAGAGATAGATAGGTCTTTCATTCTATTCTCCTGAGGAGCCCAGGGCTTTTGCTTTTCCTCTTTTTTAGGTCTTTTGCTTGTTTCCTCATACTCCTCTGGGTACTACTGCTGTTTTCTGAAGATGCCAGAGCAATCAAAGACAGCTTTTCCTTTTCCTGTCTCTGTTTTCTTTTCTTTTCTTTCTTCTGTTTCTCCAGCTTCCTGGTAATTTCAGCAGCCAATTCTTCTGCCTGAGCTCTTGCATCCTTCATGACAACCAGATTCTTTCATGGAATCTCTCTAGTCTCACAGAAGGACAGTTGCTCCTCAACTTGTTCTCAAAGTTTCTCCCCAAATACACAGGTGGATACCTCAGAGAAGCAATCAGTTCATGAGGTATATGGCATTTGTTTGCCAGATATTAGCTTTTGTTCTTGGCAATTGCTCCACCAATGAAGGTAGAGTGGAAAATGAGTCCATGTATTGGGGTGTTACCCCTGGTCTTCAGGGCTCTGGAAACTTGGTCCCTTGGCTGAGTCCAAGGAATCGCTCAGACACAAGGACTGGAATCTAATCCAAATTAACAAACTTTCTTGGGGTTTCAGTAGTTAGTAGGTATAGAAGACTACCACTGCACATCAGGTGAAGAACACAGAAAATCCAGGTCTACTCCTCTTCTTTCTGTTTATTGCTATGATTCCCAGGGGCTGATAAGCAGTGACAGGCTCAAGGAGGGGGATGGGATGCAAGGAGGTACAACTGACCTGTCCGAGGCTTGGATCTGAGAGACTGAAGCTGCATTTCTGGCTAAGCCACGCTTTGACTATGATCTTCTGAACATCACTTTCCCTGAGCTTCAGTTTCTTCATAAGATAAACATGGATGAAATTATTTCATCTGCTTGCCATGTAGAGTTGTTATGAATATCAAATGAAAGAACAAATCTGAAAGTGTTTACAAAAAATAAATTGTTTAATTTTATTGTTAGTATGGTCATCCATGACATGAAACTCATCTTCTACTCTGCTCATTTGAACTTTCTTAAACTTCTTTGCAAAACACTTTAAGGCAGACTTTCTTTTTTAAAAAAATTTTTAAATAAATTTATTTGGCCATTCTGGGTCTTTGTTGAGACTTGTGGGGTCTTTAGCTGCAGCGTGTGGAATCTAGTTCCCTGACCAGGGATTGAATCCCAGGCTCTCTGCATTGGGAGCGCTGAGTCTTAGCTACTGGACCACCAGGAAAGTCCCTAAGGCAGAATTTCTTTTCCTTCTCTCCCTTTTTCTTTCTTTCAAAGACTTGATGGTGAGACCCTGCTTCCCAAGATAAAGTAAAAATATCCTGAAACTAGATTTTAAAGTCTCTGTGTTACTTCTAGTCATTGTTTTGCTACCCATGGTTAGGTGATCTGTAAACATTGTTGTTATAAGAGTTAATGAGAGAGTCCTGGCTGGAACTGTCAGCTTATTGATTTGTTTGGATGAGATCTTCCATGATGTAATATATGGAGAAGAGACAAGTTCAGGGACTGAGTCCCGGGACACTCCAGCCTTTATGTTTGTCAGCTACAAATTGGCACTTGCCGTGGGTGCTTGCCGTCTACGTCTACAAGGATTAAATCATGTGCTGCTGCAGCTGCTGACCTTCAACACCCACTGGAGGAGTTCAAGGTGAAGAGCAGAAATGAGGCGCTCTGTGCTCTGGGAAAACTGGCAGCACAGGTCTTCAATGTGTTAGATATTCTCAGGAGCTGATATTATGAGTCCAATTCTTGTATTTCCTCATATCTACAAAAGCACTAAAATCCTTCATTGTGACAACTGTTTCTTGTGACTAGCAGAAGCTTCATGAAACCAGCAGAAACTTTCTAAAAAATAAATATGCTAGATTGCACGTACTCCTCCTTTATCAAAATCACATGCATGCTGTCCTTCCACTATCTCTTTGGAGTCGTTTCTTAGACCTAGCTGTCTCCCTGGCTGCAGCCCTCATTTTGCCCCCGATAAACCTTAACTTGAAACTTTCACATCGTGCATCTTTTTTTAGTCAACAGGGGTCAGGTTGAGGAAGAAGATACATCAAAGGAGATGGAGAAGAAAGTGGACTCTCAGATGCTTGCCTATGTGCCTGCTTCCCTCCTTGGACAGGCTTTTATGATTATTTCTGGGGCGCCCTGCCCTGTGGGTGTATGCTGGCATTTGTGGTTGTGGCTCTGCCGGTGCACTTGCTGGTGTCTGTGCGTGTGTGTACACGTGTGTTCCTGCAGGATGTGGACATTAGAAGTGCGTGTTCTAAAAGAGCAGCATAGTCCTGGTGCCCCGGAAAGAACAGTGTGGCAGCCCAAGTCACACTGGGGGAAGCTGAGTGAGGTACATTTCACATAGTCCTCTTTGTTACCATTCCTCAAAGTCCAGGGCATTCTGGGAAAACTGGGTGGAGCTGACCCAGAGAAGGAAGTGGGCATAAGACTCTTGGGTCCACCTCTAGCCTCCCTGGCCTCCTTCGTAATATCCCTTGTGCATGTATGCTTAGTCGCTCAGTTGTGTCCGACTCTTTGCAACCCCATGGACTGTAGCCCGCCAGGCTCCTCTGTCCATGGGATTCTCCAGGCAAGCATACTGGAGTGGGTTGAAATTTCTTTCTCCAGGGGATCTTCCTGACCCAGGGATCAAACCCGGGTCTCTTGTATTGCAGGCAGATTCTTTACCATCTGAACCACCAGATAAGCCTCATCATGTGAAATGCTGAGCACAGGGGCTGGGTTTTTACTTTCCAATGGGAGATACAGCTCAGAGCAGGGGACTTAAGGAGACTTCCCTTCGGAGGGAAATTCTTTAGACGAAGGCCAAGGTAGGAGTTTGGTTAGTTATTTCTATGAGGCAGGTAGCTCCTGTCTCCCTCCTCCAGGTCCTGAGTTGGGACAGTTCTTCTGAGTGAAAGCAGGACCTGAACTAGAGCTTGGAGGAGGCTTGGAAGAGATGGGAATGGGGTGTAGGCAGCAGAATGGCTCAGCTTCTCTCACTTTTCCATGAACCTTTTCTGAAGTCTCCTCTTTTTTCTTCCTTTGCAAACTCTGGTGATGTAGCTGCCATTTCCTTGGGAGCAATACTTTTTACGAGAGCTTTTATTGTGCCTTTAAATAAACCAAAGAATAAGAGAAATAGTTCTTCACTGTGGAATGCTTGAAAAATATTTAACATACTTAGGAAGCGAAAGCTATGCATACTGCCACTGACCATGGACAACTACCTTAGATGGTATTTCTTTTTTAAAGAAGTTTTTTCAAATTTATTTTTAATTGGAGTATAATTGCTTTATAATATTGTGTTGGTTTCTACCATACAACAATGTGAATCAGCCGTAAGTATATATATGTCCCCTCTCTCTTGAAGTGGGTTGCTATTTCCTTCTCCAGGGGATCTTCCTGACCCAGGGATTGAACCTGTATCGCATGCATTGGCAAGTGAATTCTTTACCACTGAGCCAACTGGGATGCCCCAAACACTTATTAGCTGTTAGTTAATATGAGTATTTTCCATGTTATGCATGAATTCATTGTGTTATCAAAGTATGGTTTGTCAATGATTGCATATGCTATCATTATGTAGGTATATCATAATTTACTTAACTGTTTCCCTATTTTGGACATTTGTGTTGGGTAAAATTTTTGCTCTTTGTGATGAAAGGTACTTGAAGGTAAAAGTTTGTCCACCTTTCACATAGAGGTGAATTCCTGGAAGGGGAAGGAATGGTTGGGAAAAGGAAGAGAGAACCCATGGAGGAGCATTTTCCTCATCCAGCTCTGCCTAGATGCTTCCAAACCTGCTATGACCACCTCTACAAGGCCTATGAGAAAGGACGGCAGACAGCAGGATTGCATTGGCTTCCAGGGGAGTGTGGGCTGAAGGAGAAAGGAGGGCATTTTGCAAGATTTCTGTCTCCTTTTCTTCTTTCTTTCCTTTCTTCCTTCCTTCCTTTCCCTGCCCCCCACCCCCAAATTTTCAAAGGGTTTGGACTCACTGAATTGGGAAGATCCAAGTTCTAGTTCCAGCTGGATGACTGAATGTATGAGTCTGGGCAAGTTGCTCAATTTCTTTGGGCTTCCCCTTCAGTTCAGTTCAGTTCAGTTAAGTTACTCAGGTGTGTCCGACTCTGCCACCCTGCAGACTGCAGCACACCAGGTCTCCCTGTCCATCACCAGTTCCTGGAGCTTGCTCAAACTCATGTCCATCAAGTCAGTGATACCATCCAAACATCTCATCCTCTGTCATACCCTTCTCTTTCCGCCTTCAATCATTCCCAGCATCAAGGTCTTTTCCACTGAGTTAGTTCTTCGCATCAAGTGGCCAGAGTATTGGAGCTCCAGCTTCATCATCAGTCCTTCCAATGAATATTCAGGACTGATTTCCTTTAGAATTGATTGGTCTGATCTCCTTGCAGTTCAAGGGACTCTCAAGAGTCTTCTCCAACACCACAGTTCAAAGACATCCATTCTTCTGTTGTGTGAGGAGGCCTTACAAATAGCTGAGAAAAGAAGAGAAGTGAAAAGGAAAGATAAATCAATCTGAATGCAGAGTTCCAAAGAAGAGCAAGGAGAGATAAGAAAACCTTCCTCAGTGATCAATGCAAAGAAATAGAGGGAAACAATAGAATGGGAAAGGCTAGAGATCTCTTCAAGAAAATTAGAGATACCAAGGGAACATTTCATGCAAAGATGGGCTCGATAAAGGACAGAAATGGTATGGACCTAACAGAAGCAGAAGATATTAAGAAAAGGTGGCAAGAATACACAGAAGAACCATACAAAAAAGATCTTCATGACCCAGATAACCACAATGGTGTGATCACTCACCGAGAGCCAGACATCCTCGAATGAGAAGTCAAGTGGACCTTAGGAAGCATCGCTACGAACAAAGCTAGTGGAGGTGATAGAATTCCAGTTGAGCTATTTCAAATCCTGAGAGATGATGCTGTGAAAGTGCTGCACTCAATATGTCAGCAAATTTGGAAAACTCATCAGTGGCCACAGGACTGGAAAAGGTCAGTTTTCATTCCAATCTCAAAGAAGGGCAATGCCAGAGTGTTCAAACTACCCCACAGTTGTGCTAGCAAAGTATTGCTCAAAATTCTCCAAGCCAGGCTTCAGTGGTACATGAAATGAGAACTTCCAGATGTTCAAACTGCATTTAGAAAAGGCAGAGGAACAAGAGATCAGATTGCCAACGTCTGCTAGATCATCAAATAAGCAAGAAAGTTCCAGAAAAACATCTACTTCTGCTTTATTGACTACATCAAAGCCTTTGTCTGTGTGGATCACAAGAAACTGTGGAAAATTCTTCAAGAAATTGGAGTACGAGAACACCTTACCTGCCTTCTGAGAAATCTGTGTGCAGGTCAAGAAGCAGCAGTTAGAACTGGACATGGAACAACAGACTGGATCCAAATTGGGAAAGGCTGTATTTTGTACAGACTGTATGTCAAAGCTGTATATTGTCATCCTGCTTATTTAACTTCTGTGCAGAGTACATCCTGTGAAATGCTGGGCTGGATGAAGCACAAGCTGGAATCAAGATTGCCGGGAGAAATATCAATAACCTCAGATATGCAGATGAAACCACCTGAATGGCAGAAAGCAAACAGGAACTGAGGAGCCTCTTGATGAAAGTGAAAGAGGAGAGTGAAAAGCAGGCTTAAAACTCAGCATTCAGAAAACTAAGATCATGGCATCCGGTCCCATCACTTCATAGCAAATTGAAGGGGAAACAATGGAAACAGTGATAGACTTTATTTTCTCAGGCTCCAAATCACTGCAGATGGTAACTGCAACCATGAAATTAAAAGACACTTGCTCCTTGGAAGAAAAGCTATGACCAACCTAGACAGCATATTAAAAAGCAGAGACATTACTTTACCAACAAAGGTCCATTTAGTCAAAACTATGGTTTTTCCAGTAGTCATGTATGGATGTGAGAGTTGGACTATAAAGAAAGCTGAGCACCAAAGAACTGATACTTTTGAACTGTGGTGTTGGAGAAGACTCTTGAGAGTCCCTTGGACTGCAAGGAGATCCAACCAGTCCATCCTAAAGGAGATCAGTCCTGAGTGTTCATTGGAAGGACTGATGCTGAAGCTGAAGCTCCAATACTTTGGCCAGCTGGTGTGAAGAACTGCCTCATGGAAAAGACCCTGATGCTGGGAAAGATTGAAGGTGGGAGGAGAAGGGGATGACAGAGGATTACCAACTCAATGGACATGAGTTTGAGTAAGCTCTGGAAGTCAGTGATGGATAGGGAAGCCTGGCATGCTGCAGTCCATCTTTTGGCAAAGAGTTGGACACGACTGAGTGACTGAACTGAACTTCCCCAACTTCCTGATCCTGCTGCTGCTGCTGCTAAGTCACTTCAGTTGTGTCCGACTCTGTGTGACCCCATAGACGGCAGGCCACCAGGCATTAACAAAATCTCTCTATCTGTGAGACCCTTGTCTGTCTTAAAATATCTCCATAAAGCAAATGTTGAGAATTTTCAAGATGAATGAGATGATGCTGACTATAAAAATGTACACGGGGCTTCCCTGGTGGTCCAATGGATAAGAATCAGCTTGCCAATGCAGGGAACACAGTTTTGATCCCTAATTTGGGAAGATCCCAGGTGCTTTGGTGTAATTAAGCCTGTGTGCCAAAGATACTGAAGCCCTGGTGCCTAGAGCCTGTGCTCCACAGCAAGAGAATTCACTGCAATGAGAAGCCTTCAAACAGCAACTAGAGAGTGGCCTCCACTCATAGAAGCTAGAGAAAGCCTGTGAGCAGGAACAATGACCCAGCACAGCCCAAAACAAACAAAATGTTTTGTTTTGTTTTTTTAAAACATGGTTGAACAAAACATTGGCCTTACTCTTGCAGACACTGATGGGGATGGGCAGCTATGAAGTATCTGGGGCTGTGGGAGATGGGAGTGATGTCTGTCATGTGCTGTAGGAGACCTGAGGACCGAGGGATTTAACTCCTGGGAGGTCTAGAGAAAAGAATTCTGCATTGGGGGCTGGAGGGGGCTGTTTCAGCTCCAGGGTCTAGGATGAGTTGCCTGGTAGCTCTGAGCATCAGTCAATAGCTCCAGGAATGCTCACCTGGAGACAATGCTCATAGAGCTGGAGTGTGGCCCTTTCTCCCTTCCTCCACTTATTAACCTTTCTGAGTCTCAACCTACCCTAAAGGTGTGAAGGGATTTCTCCCTGAAGGAATATAGATGAAGTACTGAGTGTGGAGGCATTTGCCACATGCCAGAGCATGACCACGGTTCTGGAAGAAAGAGGACCTGAGCTGGGATCTTTAAGAGCGGAGTTCTCCGGTAGGCTTTTTCTGGAAGGTTCTGGCATTCCGCAGGCAGCTGTGGTTCTCTGGCAGAGGGCATCGTGAAGCAGCTCGTTGCTGGAACTGGGCCTGATGCTGTGGTTGTGATGACGAAAGCACTGGGAGGAAAGGGAAAGGGAGCAAAGTGGAGGAGGGTGGTGGCAGGACAGCTGATCACATCGCAGTCCGACTGGTCCAAGAGGCAGCAGGGAAGGGGGCGCTAGTGGGGAGCAGGGGTGGGGATGGGTGGCTGCTCAGGAAGGGCCAGCCGCCTAGCAGCAGGGAGAGGGGACAAGAAGAAGCCGTCACTGCCCACCTATGCCCTTCCTTGTGAGTGAAGTGAAAGTTGCTCAGTAGTGTCTGACTCTTTGTGACCCCCATGGACTATACAGTCCTTGGAATTCTCCAGGCCAGAATATTGGAGTGGGTAGCCTTTCCCTTCTCCAGGGGATCTTCCTAACCCAGGGATGGAACCCAGGTTTCCCGCATTGCAGGCAGATTCTTTACCAGCTAAGCCACAAGGGAAGTCCTTGTTGTATTCCAAAGCAAAAAGCTGTGATGAAAGGCCTTTCAAAAAAGTAGGGCAAGGGAAAGACAAACCAGGCAGGGGTTGCCGGGCTCTAGGGAACGGACAGCTGGGTTGCATCTGGCCGGGAAGGAGTGAGAAGTGCGCTGAGTGTTGGGCACTCTGTTCAAACAAGATGCACGGGATCTAGTGAGACCTGCCCCACTGCGCATCCTCCCCACCTCCCAAAGTCCACCCAGAAAGGGAGAGAGAAGTGTATAGTGCTATAGGGTGCCTTGACAATAACGCAGAAGAGGGAGAAAGTGGGCGTAGAGAGGAAAACTGTGGGATCATGTTCTAGGGTACCTTCGCGAGGCTCCAGGACCAGAGGGTCACTGGGCAAACAGAGCATCGCAGTGAGTATTATGGCCCCATGAGCGGAAAGCCTGTTCTGTGTGCGGAGCTGGAATGGGCGACCTTTTTGAAAGGAAGAGCAACAGGCGTGCAGCATTTGCAACATGTTGGGATGTGTCTTCACTGAGTATATTTCCTGTGCATGCTCTCTACTGCAGCGGATTTCCATCCCAGTCCCTTCCCCCAAGGGTGGTGTGGGTGCCTGCTGTGGATGGCACTTGGCAAGGTGGCAGACAGGCAGCACAGCTACAGGTTCAAAATGCCAACTATACTAATGACCCAATTTTGTTTCTTTTTATGGCTGAGTAATATATATATATTACTCATATATATATATATATATATATATATTCCATTGTATATATATACCACATTTTCTCTATCCGCTCATCTGTTGATGGGCATTTAGATTGTTTCCATGTCCTGGCTATTGTAAATAGTGTTGCTATGAACATTGGGGGTGTGTGTGTCATTTTACATATGGTCTTCTCAGGGTATATGCCCCAGAGTGGGATTGCTGGATCATATGATTGTTCTATTTTTAGTTTTTAAAGGAACCTCCACATTGTTCTCCATAGTGGCTGCATCAATTTACATTCCTCCCAACAGTGCAAGAGGATTCCCTTTTCTCCACATCCTTTACAGCATTTATTGTTTGTGGATTTTTTGGTGGTGCCCATCCTGACTGGTGTGGGTTGTTTGTAGAGACATCAGTCTGTCATACAGAGTGAAGGAAGTCAGAAAGAGAAAAACAAATATTTATATTAACTCCTGTATGTGGAATATAGGAAAATGGTACACATGAACCTATTTGCAGGGCAGAAATAGAAAATGGACATGTGGACAGGGGAGGGGGGAGGGCAGAGTGGGATGATTTGGGAGATTAGGATTGACACGATGTGTGTAAAATAGCTAGTGGGAAACAGCTGTATAGCACAGGGAGCTGCAAGTGTGTTTCTCTGTGATGACCTGGAGGTGTGAGATGGGGCTGAGTGTGTGGGATGTGCGAGAGGGAGGGGATATACCTATACCTATAGCTGATTCACTTCATTGCACAGCAGAAACTAACACAGCAATGTAAAGCAATTATACTTTAAAAAAAACTGTAAAAAACAGACAAAAAAATGTGGACTGAGGTACCACACTCTCTGGTTTTGTAACCTGACTCTCCCACTGGGACGAGAACTTAGTCTTCCTGGGACTCAATTTCTTCATCTGTAAAATGGGGTAATAATAGTATCAACTGTAGGATTGTTCTAGGATTACGGGGGTGGGGCATGGTTAATGCATGTGAAGCACTGAGAAGACTGCCTGCTACATGGTAAGAGCTCTGCAGTACTGGCTTTCATTATTTTATCTTATTTTGGCTTTCATTAATATTAAACACCTGCGTTTAGAAGATATTCTATCTATAAATGTTAACTGCTATCAGAAAGATCATCCTATCAACTACTTCCTCAACATCCCACATATCCGTGATGCTATGCTATGCTCTGCTAAGTCAGTTCAGTCGTGTCCGACTCTGTGTGACCCCATAGACGGCAGCCACCAGGCTCCCCCGTCCCTGGGATTCTCCAGGCAAGAACATTGGAGTGGGTTGCCATTTCCTTCTCCAATGCATGAAAGAGAAAAGTGAAAGCGAAGTCGCTCAGTCATGTCCGACTCTTAGCGACCCCATGGACTGCAGCCCACCAGGCTCCTCCATCCATGGGACTTTCCAGGCAAGAGTACTGGAGTGGGGTGCCATTGCCTTCTCCGATCTGTGATGCTATACTCGATGCTTATTTTTGATGCTGTATTGAAAATTTGTTTTCTGACCAAAACTTGCACGCTTCCACACAATATGTGGACAGATTGATTTAGACACATGAAAAGAGCTGATGAATACAATGAGAGTAAGGTACAGTAAAACAATGTATCAGAAAAAAATGATCTGAGCTTAAGAAGACACCCAAATTTGTGTTGACTGTCTTAAAGTATTAATCTCAGTTCTTACTGCTAGGGTTTTAAAGTTGGTTAATAGGTCAATTTGTAGCTGTTAAAGAGTCATAAACTACTGGAAGGAGGTCTCTATTGGACTATCATAGTGATCATTCTTATCCTGGGGGAACAGTTTTTCATAATAATATTTTATTAATTATTATAATAATAAATGTCTAATGTCATCTTGGTGAATAGTTTTCTATAATAGTTTTTATTATCTTAATACATAATTAATGAAATATGTACTATATGTTGTTTTAATAAATATATTTATAATTATATTTATTACTATATAAGATATTGAGAGATATACCAGTTTTGATGTCATTTCACCATCCCATATTTTATGATGCAAAGTATTTCTTATTATTCCATTTGACAGATTAAAAGTGAGACTTAGGTTGAAATTGCCCAAGTCCACACAGTTAATAAAGCATAGGACTATTTGAATCCAAATTTATTCTTCCTTAAAAAATATTTATTTATTTCTGTGTTGGCTGTGCTGGGTCCCTGTTGCTGTGCGGGCTTTTCTCCAGTAGCGGTGAATGGGCTTCTCATTGCTGTGGCTTCTTTTGTTGCTGAGCATGGGTTCAAGGGTGCACAGGTTTCAGTAGTTGTGGTTCTTGGGCTCTAGAGCACATGCTCAATAGTTGTGGTGCATGGGCTTAGTTACTTTGAGGCATGTGGGATCTTCCCTGACCAGGGATTGAACCCCTATCTCCTGCACTGGCAAGCAGATTCTTTACCACTGAGCCACCAGGGAAGCCCAAATTCATTCCTAATGACAGTTGATTCAAAGCTAATAATTTAGATAATCAGAAAGAACTCAAGGGAAAGAAAGCTATGGACTGAGACTAACATGATTAAATAAAATGGGGGAGAGATGGAAATTTCTGAATGTACCTTCATAACACTAGCTATTCGAATCTGAAGTGGAGAAACTATGGCTTACTAACAGTTTATGTGGAATAGGCTTACGTTTACTCTTTTTAAAAAGTTTAATTTTTCATATGAGCCAAGAAATTGTAATAAGCCTACCCATGAAAGCTAACTGCTGCAGTGGCAGCAATGGAAGTAATATCTGCAGAGGCACAGCCATAAAGGAATTGGCGAATAAAACACTATTTGTCATAGAACATGACAGCAAAGGGTCTGGAAATACTTTGGCTTCTAAAAATCTCAACGATGAGGAATCACAGTGTTGTTTTTTTTCTAGAAAGCAGTAATAGTTATAATAATAATACCTAATTCTGATAAAACAGTTCCTTTGACCGAGTTATACATATTAACTCTTTAACTCCTTACAGTGACTTCATAAGTAGATCTATTATGATTCCCATTTTATGAATGAGGAAAACTTTTTAGCAGCAAAGAAAACTAACAGTAGCCCTCTACCTTGTGCTTTTAGCTTCTACCCAGTCACGTGAAACATGCACATGCAGTGAGCAGTTTTTACTTGAACATATGGTCAAATCTGAAAGAGGACTAATGATAAGTCATACCTGTTTTTTCCACTGTTTCCATATACAATATAATTAACCCCTCCTTTTCAAAAATAGCATGCATGTTAAAAAGAAGAGCATCCACACTTGAGCTAACTCCTTTTTCTCTTTGACAAGTGGCTGCCTCTGCTTGCCATTTGGTCTACCAGCCCACTGTGCCCAGGTATGTGCCCTAACCAGGGAGGTTCGCAAAGCCATGAGATTGTCCATCACAGATAACACAGGAAATTACAGGTTAAGTGTATGCAAATTATGTGCTGCATATAAAGGCTGAACAGTCCTGACACAGGTACATTATATGGAAAACAATATGAACTCTCTAGCTGTAATGGTTTTGTCATTTGTTATGTGGCAACTCTATTTAAACATTTTGCAATATGTACTTTCAGCAGCAACAAGCTAAAAAACAAAAGCAACAACAGCACAAAATCAAGCCAAAAGCCTGAAAGAGCATGTTTAATGAAAAATAAAGTCCTGAATGTTCTTTTATCAACTGATGATGAATATAAAATTTGCATAAAATGTTGGTTGATATGAGGGGTTTTAGTGATGTAGCTAAACATATAAAAAGCCAAGACACATCTGCTGAAGAAGCAAAGCACTTATTTCAGTGTTGGATGTTATTTTAATAGATTGTGCCCAAAGCAAGCAATTAAATATGTGCAGCTGTGGAAAGATATGTTTACACATCACTCTGAAGTGTGACTTTTCATTTAGGTCACATGTATGTCCTTCTAAAATAATTTCAATCACTTTCAATTTCAAGATTTCTTGTGCATGTACAAAGAAAGCAATGTTAAAGCGGTGGTTCCATTAGCAGTAAGAATTTGGTGAACAATTAAATAATTCCAGTTTTATGTCAGGATCATCAAATGCTTCAGTGAGGACATCAGTTAATTTTGGTTAATGATTCAATTATTTTTCCATCTGACAGTTCATGAAATCAAAGTGCTGAAACATCTGACATCATTGTGAATACTGTGATAAATTCAGTTAAACAGTCAACATTGAAGATGAAATTATTTGTTGCTACTGTGATACTATGAGTATAAATTTTAGCAGAGCATAACACCATGGTAAAAACTACACTGTACTCATTCTCTCTATGGAACAGAAATGTACTTGGAATTGATTTTGGTGCACACACAACACTTCAGTTCAGTTCAGTTCAGTTGCTCAGTCGTGTCCGTCTCTTTGCGACCCCATGAATCACAGCACGCCAGGCCTCCCTGTCCATCACAAACTCCTGGAGTTCACTCAGACTCATGTCCATCAAGTCAGTGATGCCATCCAGCCATCTCATCCTCTGTTGTCCCCTTCTCTTCCTGCCCCCAATCACTCCCAGCATCCGCGTCTTTTCCAATGAGTAACAACACTTAACTGCATCCAAATTTCAATGTTTTAGTAATTGAAGTAGAAGCTGATAGTGGTTAAATTTGTACATAGAGTAACCGAATCACAATATTCGTGTGTGTATGTGTGATGAAGTGACCTCACAAAAGCAAACAAAAACTGCAGTATGACAGACAGTATGTACTTTCTCCTTGACATGCGTTGTTGAATCTTATAAATGTTTGAACATTTTGAAGAATTGCTTGGAAAATCAATTTAAATGTCAACCATGGAGAAAATAGTCCTGTAAATTTTGATTGTATTTTTTTCAAAATCATTTGGAATTATTTAATCAAATTATTCAATAAAGGAAACAAATGTTCCTTTAACTTTTAAAGTTTATAGTAAACTGAAATTATTAAAAAGAAAGCTTGCAAACAGGGAGATATTAATATTTATCCTTACAAAAGCAAGGGGAGAAGTGAACAAATTAGTTAAGAAATGCTCAGACTGTGAAATAGATCAACATGTGGAAAAAATCTTTTGAGAAGATTTTATTTTCAATTTGATAAATTTTTATTCTATTTGGAATGCATTGAAATTGAGAAGACCTATGATTTCTATAATCTAAATTACATGAAACATTTAGAATTATAAAAAGAACATCTTTTAATAAGAATTTTATCTTATAAAAATATTTATTGAGGAAAGTATTCTGAGATTTTTAAAAAAAGTACCTGTGGAATGTTTGGGTTAAAATATTTACAGATCCCAGTTTAAAAGTTAAAATTTGAAAATAGATTCAGTTTGGCAGACTTTGCCCAGAACTGCCTGTGGAGTGCTCAGTAGAGAGTGTAGCTTCTTAAATAAAAATACTACAGTCAAGGAACTTCCTTTGAGGTTCAGTGGTTGAGACTTCATGCTCCTAGTTCAAAGGGCACAGGTTTGATCCCTGGTTGGGGAGCTGAGGTCCTGCATGCCACACCATGCAGCCAAAAAAAAGAAAAGGAAAAATACCATGGTCGAAAGAAAGAGGTCAATGAAGCTGTCATGAATTTCAAGTTTACTAATTATAAAATTCAACTATGAAAAATACTGTAGGCAGTTTTATAAGAAAAGTGAAAATAACAATTCCGTATTTTAAAAATTCTTCACAAAAGCAGTGGTAACACGGTGTGATAGATAAAGCTAAGAAATTGGTTAAACAAACAAATACGTACCAAGGATAGTCATTTCATCTTTGTATTTTTAATATTTAGATAACTATTATAAGGGCTTGAAAAATTTAATAATATACTCAGATACATTATTTTAACTGTTTAATAAAGAATTTTATTTTTGAAAATAACTTTTAATAGAGCCATGTATAAGTTCTCCAAGAATATAACACAGTTTTGTTGGTCCTTTAATCAATATTTCCAAATGTTATATAATTTTAGTTTTTTGTCTTAAGTTTTTATTTTGATGCAATTTCAGACTTATAGGGAAGTTGCAAGCCTATTACAAGGGGCTCCTTCACCAGTTTCCATTTTGCTCCAGTTACTTTAGCATTTTCTCTTCTCATATCAATGTGTTTATGTGTCCAAAATGTTTTTTTTTTTTTCTGAATTATTTCAGTAAAAGTTCAAGACATCATGTCCCTTTTCTACTAAATGATTTCATGTGAATTTTCTGAAATTAAGAACACTGAATTCAGGGAACTTAACATTGCAAGCATATGTGCTCAGTCTCTTCAGACGTCTTGGACTCTTTGTGACCCCATAAACTGTAGCCTGCCAGGGTCCTCTGTCCATGGGATATTCCAGGCAAGAACACTGTAGTGGGTTGCCATGCCCTTCTCCAGGGGATCTTCCCAACCCAGGGACTGAACCTGCATCTCCTGCATTGCAGGTGGATTCTTTACCAACTGAACCATGAGAGAAACCCAAACTTAACACTACTATAGCACTATTGGGGCTTTCCCAATGATTCAGTGGGTTTGATCCCTGGGTTGGGACGGTCCACTGGAGGAGGAAATGACAACCCACTTCAGTATTCTTGCCTGAAAAATCCCATAGACAGTGGAGCCTGTCAGGCTACAGTCCATGGAGTGACAAAGAGGCAGACATGACTGAGTATGAGCATAGCACTATTATTTAACCCATAGTTCATATTCAAATTTCATCCCTTGGCTCAATAATATCCCTTATGTCTACTGTTATTTTTCTTTGTGTTTGTCTTGCTTATATGTTAATCCAGTCATCACATGTAGCCATAGTTGTCAAGTCTCTTTGGCATCCTTTAAACTGAAAGCGTTTTTCAGTTTTACCTTGTCTTGCTTACCCTTGACATTTCTTAAGAGGACAAGTCAGTTGTTTTGTAGAATTCTTCTCAGTCCGGGTGTGATTAATTTCAGGCCATGCATTTTTGGCAAGGTTAAGGTGACATGTCCTTCTCAGTGCATCACATCTGGAAGCACATGGTGTCAATTTGCCACAATGTAGTGATATTGACATAGATCAGTTGAACAAGGTGGTGTCCACCAGCTCTCTCCCCGAAAGGTGGAGACATATTTTGTGAGAATTACTTGGCCATCATGTGATTTTGACCCGCTATATTTAACATCAATTTATTTTATCAATTGTCCTAGATATGATTAGTGGGGACTCTTCCAGTTGACTCCTTGTCCCTTTGATGTGATTTATGTAGTTCCTTAATTTTCAGCACAAGGTATTATAGGATCATTTTGTGCTTTTACTGATCCAAGCCAGGAGTCAGCCTTTTCTCCAAGAAGCCCTGGCTTTTTAGTAAAGAAGGGTATTTAGAAACCAGTATCTGAGATGTGCTTGTTGTCACATGTGTGTCATTGCTCAGAGGCCCTCTTACTGGTAGTACTAACACACACTCACATACACACACACAAACACGTATGTAAACAAACTTCTCTCTGTATATATGTACATAGAACCATGAACTTATGCTGATAGTTCCAATTCAATTAAGTCCCACAGGATACATTCCAGTCTTTTCCTCTGTATATCTATAATACATAATTATTCAATTGCTCATGCTTAGAATACACTTAGAATAGCTTCAGAATTGCTCAACCATACCACCGTGAAAAGCAAACTTACTAACCAGAGTTTAATATATGTTAAAGTCAAGGCTATGGTTTTTCCAGTAGTCATCTATAGATGTGAGAGTTGGACTGTGGAGAAAGCTGAGTGCTGAAGAATTGATGCTTTTGAACCGTGGTGTTGGAGAAGACTCTTGAGAGTCCCTTGGACTGCAAGGAGATCCAACCAGTCCATTCTGAAGGAGATCAGCCCTGGGATTTCTTTGGAAGGAATGATGCTAAAGCTGAAACTCCAGTACTTTGGCCACCTCATGCGAAGAGTTGACTCATTGGAAAAGACTAATGCTGGGAGGTATTGGGGGCGGGAGGAGAAGGGGACGACAGAGGATGAGATGGCTGGATGGCATCACTGACTCAATGGACGTGAGTCTGAGTGAACTCCGGGAGTTTGTGATGGACAGGGAGGCCTGGTGTGCTGCAATCGTGGGGTGGCAAAGAGTCGGACACGACTGAGCGACTGAACTTAACTGAACTGAAGTAACTAGTCATATTGTGTAGTGAGTATTGCTGATCTTAACATGTCTTTCTGTTTTTCCATATTCTACCTTGAGAACCTCCTGCCGGACCTGTGTAATAGACATGGACTGGTACCCATGTTCCCTTCTTCAATGGATGGATGGCCAGCAGAGGGGCTTCCCAGATGGCTCAGGGGTAAAGAATCTGCCTGCCAATGCAGGAAACCCAGGAAACATGGGTTCAATCCCTGGGTCGGGAAATTTCCTGGAGAAGGGAATGACAATCCACTCGAGTTTTCTTGCTTGGAGAATCCCATGGACTGAGGAGCCCGGCAGGCTATAGTCCATGGGGCCACAAAGAGTCAGACACAGTTGAGCATGCATGCACACACACACAGATACTATAAGAAACCGCGGTTCTCACATAAATGAGGAAGCATTGTATCTCACTATCAAACCGCCCACTTTTCACAGATACTCCTTCAGGAGCAGCTGCTGCAAGTCCCAGCATCTGTCAGTGAGGGGACTCCTCATAGTTTCCAGTTTTCTTCCATCATGAGGATGGTAAAGCAAGATTGACCCCTTGGTCTGAGTAAAGCTCTTCAGATTTTTTCTTTCCCTTGGCATTGGACGTGAGACAACCCTGAAGAGAGAGGAAATACTTTCTCACAACAGAGGAGTAAGATGAATAGTTACTTAATCTGAATATTTTTAAAATATATTCTGATTTTATATCCATGTTGGTAAAGAGAGGCAAATCAATCACAAAAATAGCTAAGAGATAGATCTAAAATTGTAGGCAGCAGAGTCAACAATAACACTAGAACTATGTTATGTCCTCTATAAATATTGGGGATTTTAGGCAGAAAATTTGGTTGAGAGCACATTTATTAAGTGATTAAATTCTTCATTTCATTTATATAAATCTTCTTTCTAATGAAGGTAGAATCTTAGAATGCTTTATTTATTTATTTTTTTTTTATAGAATAAACTTGGGTTTGGTTAAATATTGAGACCAATGATGATGTTTGTGTGGAGAAAGGAACACAGAGAACTAAACTTAACTGGTTAAATTTACCAGAAGTTATTGTTTTTGTGATCTGTGTTTACTCTTTTTGGGCCAGTGTGTTGATTTTGAAGTCTTTATCTGCTCTTGGAGAGTTCAATGATGAGCGCATTTTAAAAACTCAAAAAAACCCAGAGGGATGGTATGGGGAGGGAGGAGGGAGGAGGATTCAGGATGGGGAACACATGTATACCTGTGGCAGATTCATTTAGATATTTGGCAAAAGTAATATAACATTGTAAAGTTTAAAAATAAAATAAAATTTAAAAAAAACAAACTCAATAGCTCTTTAAATGCAATCACCTGTTGGCAAGTGGTCAAGACATAATTCACAATGAAACATTTGTTCTTTGGGATTAATCCATATCTATCAGGCAAAAGCTTCTCCAGTAGTCAGTTGTCTTTTCTAGAAGTCCTGATAGAGAGAAATGTTTTCTGTATTCTTTCAAAATGATTCATATCAAGGGTTAAATTCCTTGATCCTTGCTGGGGTCATATGGTCAAGCTTATGCTGGATTCAGTATTTTTCTTTCTTCACTCACCAACAGAGGCTACAGCCTCCTGGACTCTTCTCTCTCCAATGTCAGGACTAACACTGTCTTTCTTTCTTCATTCCTATCTTTCTTTCTATTTCTACCATTTTACTCAGGGGCTGCCTGCCTGGGTGAGGAGGCAATGGAAGCATTCCATTTAATCTCTTTGTGTGAAAATTTTAGGTGACAAACAAAGAGTGTACAGTCTGGCGGGGAAGATATCTAATTAGAAATGATCATGTTTGAGACAGATGTTCTAATTAAGGTGAACACACAGTGTTGTGGGGCGTATGGGTGAAAGGTCACCTTGAGAAGGTCTGAGAAAGTTTTCTATATTAGAAGATCCCTAAAGAAGCACAGAAGAATGAACTGAAAGATAAACAGGGGCTAAATCATGAAAGAATTTGAATGACATGTTAAGGAATTCAGTCTGAATTATTGAAGCCATAGAATATTTTTAAGTGGCATGTTAAGGTTTATGTCTTTGAAAGCTCTCTCTAGTAACGTTACGGAGGATGAATTGTAGACAGAAGATCTAATAGGACACAGAGGAAGCAGAACAGGTGAGAAATCCTAAGTCCTGAAAGTGGGGCAACGAATTTGCATAAGAGGAGATAGAGACTAGAGATATTTCAGGACTTAGACTCCACAGGCCTTGGGTTGGCTTTGAATACGATGGGAAAATGAAATAGGATTGGGGGCTTTAGGAGTGATGGATAGTGGTCAAAAGAAGGAATATAAGAATAGAAGCAAGTTAGGTAAGGCGAGTAGGTAAGAGATCTATCTTGAGGTTAGGTTTGAACATATTGGATTTGAGATGTCTATGGGGAGATAATATTAGATGTGTAGGAATGGAATAAGATGTTTTTTTAAACAATTGATCAGTTCAGTTCAGTTGCTCAGTCATGTCTGACTCTTTGCCACCCCATAGACTGCAGCACACCAGGCTTCCCTGTCCATCATCAACTCCTGGAGCTTGCTCAAACTTATAACCATCAAGTTGGTGATGTCATCCAACCATTTCATCCTCTGTCAGCCCCTTCTTTTCCTGCCTTCAATCTTTCCCAGCATCAGGGTCTTTTCCAATGAGTCAGTTCTTCACATCAGGTGGCCAAAGTATTGGAGCTTCAGCTTCAGCTCCAGTCCTTCCAATGAATATTGAGCACTGATTTCCTTTAGCACTGACTGGTTTGATCTCCCTGCAGTCCAAGGGACTCTCAAGAGTCTTCTCCAACACCACAGTTCAAAAGCATCAAGTCTTCAGCGCTCAGCTTTCTTTATGGTCCAACTCTCACGTCCCTACATGACTACTGGAAATTTATAATACTGACAATTGATAACATTCAATAATTTTTCAGTCCAGTGTATTTTTTCTATCATACTCCCACTGTTATAATTTTATTCTTTTTTGATCTATTTTGCCACTCATAGATATATTTCTGACTCCTTTACATTCATATTCTGTGAGTTATTTTTTTATCATAACTATTTTCCATTAGAAAATATAGTTTACCTTGAAATATGCAATTAAAGTTTATTTTATTTGCATCATTCTTTGAAATTTTAGTACAAAACTTTTTTGCATACACATCTAATATTTCTCTATACAACAGTGCTACAAAGAGGCTGTATCAGATGAGGGGAGAAGGCAATGGCACCCCACTCCAGTACTCTTGCCTGGAAAATCCCATGGATGGAGGAGCCTGGTGGGCTGCAGTCCATGGGGTTGCTAGGAGTCAGACACGACTGAGCGACTTCACTTTCACTTTTCACTTTCAAGCATTGGAGAAGGAAATGGCAACCCACTCCAGTATTCTTGCCTGGAGAATCCCAGGGACGGGGGAGCCTGTTGGGCTGCCATCTATGGGGTCGCACAGAGTCGGACATGACTGAAGCGACTTAGCAGCAGCAGCAGCAGCAGCAGATGAGGAAACTGAAGCTAAGAGGTAGTGGGCGAGTACTTAGGCTTGAACAGAGAGAGTACTAAAAAATAAAGCTAGAGAAAGTGAGCCTACAATGGGACCTGCAGAGTAAGTATAACTTGAAGAAAATGTTGAGCTAAGATAAGAAGAAGAAACAGGATGTTGATGTGGGAGAGTTGGGGGTGGGGGAGTGTTGGTTACCAAGCAAGCATCAGGAGCAGGAGGAGCAGAATATTGCCCCGGGTTGGACTTCTACCATACGGGATGGTGTGTACCTGGGTCCATTTCAAGAACCTCTAGGCTGTTCACATTCAGTCCCACATATTAGCACAACTTCTAGATGTATTTGGCACAAGGTTAGGACTAGGGCTATAAAGATTAAATAAAATAGTCCTTCTTCCTCCAGGGCTGGGAGTGACATATATACAAACAATGATTAAGTTCTAAAATAGAGTGAAGACTAATATACTTTGGGAATAAGGAAGAGAGAGTAGTTAATACTGTCTAAGAGTTCAGTAAAGAGAAGGAGAAGAAAGGAGTTGATTTGAGCTGAAACTTGAAAAGGCTGAGGAGATATTGACCAGGTAGGAAATGAGGGCAAGAATGTCCTAAGTGCTAATAAGAACAAGGGTAGAAGTTTGGACGTATAGAAGTGTATGGGGTGGATATAAGTTGGTGTAAAAGATACTAAGACTAGAGTGCTTCATAGAAGGAAATGCAGCTTGAAAGGTGAACATCTTATCACCCTCTCTATGAAAACTTTTTAAAGGCAGGCCAGGGCAGATGGGCAAGGGGAGCAGCTCACAGATGACCCCTTGAAGTGGTAGAATGAGCTGGATTGCTGACCTCTGCACAACCCTAGACTCTTCAGTGATCTTTATGTCCACAGATCCTAGAAGGAGTGAGAAGACTGGATATGAGTGAATTTCCTTTCCTCCTCCTTACCCAGGAATCTGCCCTTGATCTTAGCCAAGAAGGTGAGAAGTGATTTACCCAGGAGTCTGGAGAAGTTTTCTGGCAACTCATTTTCTACAGCTTGTTAGGTCAAGGCATAATGACCTTGGTGTTACCAGGGGCTTAGAGGTTCCCAGTTTTCTGCAATAAAGATGTCTATGAAAAATTGAGTAGAAACCACGTGTTTGTCAATTGTGGAAAAGAGAGCTCCATGAAAAAGACAGGACTCAATTTCATCTTGAGGTGTAAGTCAGGATGAGCTGGTGCACCCAGCAGAACAGATAGTCTGTGCTCAGGCACAGATGTGGAAATTAAGGAAATGCATGTTGGTGTGAAAATGTGACAACTGGCTTCCAGTGAACAGATCGCTTAGGTCCAGGACCAGACTCATGTCAGCAAGGCTATTTATAAAGCATTTATATCCCATGTGTGATGATTGATATCCCATGAGATGGTTGGATGGCATCACTGATTCGATGGATATGAACTTGGGCAAACTTTGAGAGATGGTAAGGGGCAGGGAGGCCTGGCATGCTGTAGTCCATGGGGTCACCAAGAGTCAGACACAACTTGGTGACTGAACACCAATACAGCAACACATCCCATGGAGAGGGACACTGCAGGCTTTAGAGCATTGGATAGGGAAGGTCACTTTTTGGGAAGATTATACTGATGGAGGGGAAGCTTGAACTCTCTGATTATATATACATTTTCAACTCCTGGGTTCTTATGAAGTGGAAGGAAGTTTTTATGTTGCTTTCTTTCTTTTCAAAAAAATATTTGACTGCGTTGGCATACAGATCTTCATGGCAGTGCGTGGGCTCTCTAGTTGCGGCACACAGGCTCAGTAATTGCAGTATGAGGGCTTAGTTGCCTCATAGCATGTGGGATCTTAGTTACCTGACCAGGGATCGTACCAGAGTGCCCTGCATTGCAAGGCAGATAATTAACTCCTGGACCACCAGGGAAGTCCCTGTATTGTTTTCATGTTAAGCAAACTCATAGACACATATCAGCCTCTTCTTCATACCTGAAGATTCTAGAGTTTAAGGTAAGCCTAGAAATGAGTTAAGAAAAACAGTCTGAAGGCTGCAGTCAGTGGTTGAAATCAGCAGGCATTTTATCATCCCTGTGCCATGCGCAGTGGCTTTTCCCAAGTGTTTATCTGTGTTTGCTTCAACCTCAGGGGACAATCTGTTCAGTCACCAGAAGGGATACCTTCAAAGAGTTTTCTTGGATAAGGTCCACTGATGTGGTCAGCTGTGACGTCATCTTACTGCTCTGGGGGCCCTGGTTTGGGGCTTGAGATCTTGAGTTTTTGCTTGAATAGGAAGCAGAGAGGCCATTCTTTTTCATGCCTCTCATTTTGGAACACAAGAGAAACCACCATTAGCTTGTTAAATGTTTTTCCAAAAAAAAATTTTTTTTTTCATTTTAAAATAATTTAGTTCATTGTCCTGCTTATTGTCAAGAGTTGTTAGAGACAGCCAACTGCTCATATTCTTTTCACAAACAAACATGAAGTGGGAGGCTTGGGGAGATGTAGGGGTGGGGAGGGCTTTCTGCTTTGCTGGCACAAAAGTTGGAAGTGTAAGGAAAGAAGAATAGAAATACTGCTTCAAATTTTCCTAAACTAAATTGAGAATTTGATGTTTCTACCAGCGACCATAATACTTGTTTCACGGAAATGTTCACACTACTCTTTCTTAGCTGTCTTTTAAATTTCAAACTGTTGGTACAGGCTCCATATTCCTTCATTTTATTCATTCTTAAAAGTCAGGCCTCCTGGCTGACTTCCGAAACCCCCTGGAGGAGAAGCCATGTATCACAGCACCGTTCTCCGGCCTGGCTGTGGATGTAGCTTCAATCCCTTCAACTACTGAATTCACAGTCTTCTCCTGGAGCACCAGGGCTGGGGGAGATCCAGTTTGATGAGGAGCTGAGGGAATATGTGGATGGATGGGAATGATGTGAAGGGACCGGGAGCACGTCTTCTGTTGCAGCCTCAGGAAGTGAGACCGCACACGGGACCGGACATGCTTCCAGAAAGGGCCCCTGCTGCCAGAAACAATTCCCTCCCTGAAGAGCCTCTGACTCATGCCTTTAACAGGACTATTATGGTTTCTTGGCTGCCAAACTGTCCTTTTGAAATGTGGGTGTTTTTGTTTGTTTTTTTTTTCTTTTTGAAATTTGAATTCTGAGTCATTTATATAGATTAATTCTTTGGTTTCATGCTCTCATGGTACTTTCAAAGCTTTCTTCACAATATCCCTTTGCCCATCTTGATTTTAAACTCTACACATGCCAAGGACTGGGTGTCTGCTCTATTCACCACTATACAGCCAGTGTCTGGAATACTAAATGGAGTGTGGAGGCACATGATAATTGTTTGCTGAATGAATGAATGATTTGTTTTTCTGTGTAGCCCTACCAAGAAGGAATGGTTTTTAAGAGACTTTAGACCTTCCCTGGTGGCTCATATGGTAAAGAATCTGCCTGCAATGCAGGAGACCCAGGTTTGATCCCTGGGTTGGGAAGATCCCCTGAGAAGGGAATGGCAACCCACTCCAGTATTCTTGCCTAGAGAATTCCTTGGCAGGCTACAGTCCATGGGATCACAAAGAGCCAGACACGACTGAGTGACTAACACACACACAACTGACCTCCCAAAGCCATAACAGGTGGACAACTAAGTAACATGACCCAGAGTTTCCTTAGGTTTTTACTTGGGGCACAATTCAATAAGCATGGTCATCTGGTTTCTATGTTGCAGTAGAGTACAAGTAAATTGAAGACTTAGAGGTGGGCTGCTGCTAGAGAGGGGTGTCTCTGGTGGGGAAAAAAGGAACAACATAAAGTGTGACAAAAGGCAGGCCTACTTCCAGCAAAGTGTAGGAGCACGAGGCCACTGAATGTAGGGCAAATCACCTACAAACTCACCAGCAGTGAGTTAGCACCTCTATTTACCAAAAACCATTGGGTTGTCGGTGAGAATTTTCAGTGGTCTGGAAAGTTTACATATGGTAGGGGAGCCTGGTGGGCTGCCGTCTATGGGGTCGTGCAGAGTCGGACACAACTGAAGCGACATAGCAGCAGCAGCACCATTTTATTTCCAAATGATGCTGGGCTGCTGAGGTATTCCCATGTCTTGGTATGCCAATTCTGTTTGTTTTAATCCTTTAGAAAATCCATTGCTTTTCTTTGACGTGCATAATAATAATCATATCCCATTAAATGTAAGACAAGATGTTCCTTTATGTCCATACCTGGACCATCCTTCTGAGCAAGAGGAATATCTTCTCTTAATTCTAACCCATAAAGAGCTTTTTGCACATCTGCATAAATTTCCTCCAATCAAAAAAGAAAAGAAAAAGAGAGAGAAATGAAAGCAATGACAAGAAGTGATGCTTAGGGTACAGTGATGCTTGGAAGCACAAGTCTGATTTTGACACACCTAATGAAGGAATAGGGGTTTCCCTGGTGGCTCAAGTGGTAAAGAATCTGCTTTCAATGGAGGAGACCCAGGAGACATGGGTTTGATCCCTGGGTCGGGAAGATCCCCTGAAGGGCGAAATGGCAACCCACCCCAGTATTCTTGCGTGGAAAATCCCATGGACTGAAAATCCCATGGGTAGAGCCTGGTGGGTTACATTCCATAGGGTTACAAAGAGTCAGATACAACTGAGCATGCATGCATACAGGGAAGGAATAGAATACATTTCATAGGAGAGAAGAGTAAAAACATGTACTCAGGGAGAAGCTGAGGAATTTTACTCAGGCAATGGAGGGACAGATATCGACCAACAAGATGTGACTCTTCTGAACACTGTTTCATGTTCATACCACATTAAGCAATATCTGATTAATATTTCTAAGTAAGGAGAAAAATATAGTATGACTTATTAAAACATGTCCCTATTTCAGAATTTAATATTTGAGAGCACATGTGAGTGTCTCCTCGTCTGTGCTAATTCTAGGCAGACACCAGGTTGTCTACTGTGTGAGGTGCTACTTAATTAATATTTGAAGAGAACATATGCTAAGCACTAAATTTGTACTGTAAAATATCAAGAAATAGTTATTGGAAATGACATTTCCTCCAAGGAAAAGGTAAAATGAATGAAAAAAGAAAGATGAACTCTTTACCTTCAGTTTAAATTGTTGGTGAGAAAATTATAAAGAAATACAAGTTTTCCATATTCTTTTCTAATTATTGTCATCTGGAATGCATATTTTACATAATTACAACCACGGTACACATGTATTTTGTATTGACTTTTCATGGCTAAATATTCCATGGAAGCTACTGCTGGAAAAACTGCTTATTGTTTTGGGAAAAAAAGAATTAGTTTTTTATCTCGCTTCATAAGCCAATTTAATTTGTAGGCTGACTAGACAGTAAAATGTAAAAGTGAAACTTCTGTTAGAAAATAAAATGGAATAAAAAGTAAATGATACAAAACACTAACTTGAAAGATACATGTACCCCAGTGTTCACTGCAGCATTATTTACAACAGCGAAGACATGGAAGCAAACTAATGCCCATCAACAGACAAGTGGATAAAGAAGATGTGGTATGTGTACGATAGAGTATTACTCAGCCATATAAAAGAATGAAATTCTGCCATTTGTAGCAACATGGATGGATCTATAGAATATCATGCTTCGTGATATAAGTCAGACAGAGAAAGACAAATACTGTATGATATCACTTGTATGCATGAAATTAAAAGATGCTTACTCCTTGGAAGGAAAGTTATAACCAAACTAGACAGCATATTAAAAAGCAGAGACATTACTTTGCCAACAAAGATCTGTCTAGTCAAGGCTATGGTTTTTCCAGTGGTCATGTATGGATGTGAGAGTTGGACCATAAAGAAAGCTGAGCGCCAAATAATTGATGCTTTTGAACTGTGGTGTTGGAGAAGACTCTTGAGAGTCCCTTGGATTGCAAGGAGATCCAACCAGTCCATCCTAAAGGAGATCAGTCCTGGGTGTTCATTGGAAGGACTGATGTTGAAGCTGAAACTCCAATCCTTTGGCCACCTGATTCGAAGAGCTGACTCATTTGAAAAGACCCTGATGCTGGGAAAGATTGAAGGCAGGAGCAGAAGGGGATGACAGAGGATGAGATGGTTGAATGGCATAACCGACTCAATGGAGATGACTTTGAGTAAACTCCGGGAGCTGGTGATGGACAGGGAGTTTTGGCGTGCTGCAGTCCATGCGGTCTCAAAGAGTCGGACACAACTTACCAACTGAACTGAACTGATCACTTGTATGTGGAATCTAAAAATTATATAAATGAATATATATGCAAAAGAGGAACAGAATAACAGTTATAGAAAACAAACTTGTGGTTACCAAAGGGGAGAGAGAAAGAGGAGAGGGATTAATTAGGGATTTGTCATTCAGTCGCTCAGTCATGTCTGACTTTTTGTGATCCCATGGACTGCAGCACACCAGGCTTCCCTGTTCTTTACCATCTCCCACAGCTTGCTTAAACTCATGTCCATTGAGGCAGTGATTCCATCCAACCATCTTGTCCTCTGTCGTCCCCTTCTCCTCCTGCCTTCACTCTTGCCCAGCATCAGGGTCCTTTCTAATGAGTCGGCTCTTCGCATCAGGTGGCCAAAGTATTGGAGCTTCAGCTTCAGCATCAGTCCTTCCAATGAATATGCAGGACTGATTTCCTCTGGGACTGACTGGTTTGATCTCCTTGCAGTCCAAGGGACTCTCAAGAGTCTTCTCCAACACCACAGTTTAAAAGCATCGATTCTTTGACACTCAGCCTTCTTTATAGTCCAGTGCTCACATTCATACATGACTACTGGAAAATCCATAGCTTTGACTAGATGGACTTTTGTTGACAAAGTAATGTCTCTGCTTTTTAATATGCTATCTAGATTGGTCATAGGTTTTCTCCCAAGGAGCAAGGGTCTTTTAATTTCATGGCTGCAGTCACCATCTGCAATGATTTTGGAGCCCAAGAAAATAAAGTCTGTCACTGTTTCCATTGTTTCCCATCTATTTGCCATTAACAGATACAGATGTGTGTGTGTGCTTAGTTGCTAAGTTGCGTCTAACTCTTTGCAGCCCCATGGACTATAGCCTGGATGCTTCTCTGTCCATAGAATTCTCCAGGAAAGAATACTGGAATGGGTTGCCATTCCTTTCTATGGGGGGATTTTCCCTACCCAGAGATCAAGCCTGCCTGTAAATCAATTATTTTTTTAGAAAATAAATCATACCATTAAAAAAAATCCAAGTACTAAAACTTAGAAATAAACTTAACATGTCTGAGTCCTATATGAAGAAAACTAAAAACTGTTTTGAGGGAACTAAAGGAAGACTTAAATACAAAAACAGGTCATGTTAGTTGATAGGCTTAATATAGTAAATTTGTCAATTTCCCCCAAATAGCTGTAACAATAACTATTGAATCAAAATGGATTTATCTTTTAATTTGACAAAATGCTTCTAAAGTTCGCATGAAACAATTAACATAGGTGAAAATTGAAGAAAATGATGGAAGGGAATGAAAAGTCTCTACTGTATCAGAGATTAAGATATACTATTATAATAAATAAAATCATATGGGACTGGTCCAGAAATAGACAAACAGATAAACAGAAACATGATAGAAATGGACCCAAGTATATATATTTGAATTTGCTGCTGCTGCTAAGTTGCTTCCGTCGTGTCCGACTCTGTGCGACCCCATAGACGGCAGCTCAACAGGCTCCCCCGTCCCTGGGATTCTCCAGGCAAGAACACTGGAGTGGGTTGCCATTTCCTTTTCCAATGCATGAAAGCGAAAAGGGAAAGTGAAGTTGCTCAGTCGTATCTGACTCCTAGCGACCCCATGGACTGCAGCCTACCAGGCTCCTCCGTCCATGGGATTTTCCAGGCAAGAGTACTGGAGTGGGCTGCCATTGCCTTCTCCATATTTGAATTTAATATATGATAAAAAAGACTAAGCATTTGAAAAAAAGAAAGACTACCAGTACATATCTTACAATAAAATATAGTCCTGTAGGATTAAAGCATTAACTTTAAGAGAGAGCACTAATTAAATATAGAAAGATGTAAAAGTAAAAATATATAATCTTGAGGTAAGTAAGGCCCCAAAGCACAAATCATAGAGGAAAGGTGAGAGAATAGCATGGAAACATGTACATTACCATAAGTAAAATACATTACCTTCTTCAAGAAGCTCTTTAGTTCCTCTTTGCTTTCTGCCATTAAAGTGGGAATTTGCCGTGTGACACGGGGGACTCAACCCAGTGCTCTGCAACAACCTAGAGGGGTGGAATGGGGAGAGACATGGGAAGGAAGTTCAAGAGGGAGAGGATATATATATATATATTATATAATAAATATATAACAGGTATATATATATACCTGTGGCTGATTCATGTTGATGTATGGCAGAAACCAACACAATATTGTAAAGCAATTATCTACTAATAAAAAAGTCATAACCCATGTTAAAAGAATAAATAAAGCAATCTATTTTGTGAGAAAATATATTTTAATTCAAATATACATGTATTTAAATACATGTATTTAAAGAGTGAATGACAAAACATGTGATAAATTGACAGAATGTTGACTTATCTTTCTTAATGTATAAAGAGATTTTAAAGCTCAACTGAAAAATGAGACTGTTGTCGTTTAGTCGCTGAATCATGTCTGACTGTTTGCAGCCCCATGGACCGCAGCATGCCAGGCTTCCCTGTTCTTTACCATCTCCCACAGCTTGCTTAAACTCATGTCCATTGAGTCAGTGATACCATCCAACCATCTCATCCTCTGTTGTCCCTTCTCCTCCTGCCTTCACTCTTGCCCAGCATCAGGGTCCTTTCTAATGAGTCGGCTCTTCGCATCAGGCGGCCAAAGTATTGGAACTTCAGCTTCAGCATCAGTCCTCCTAATGAATATTCAGGGTTGACTTCCTTCAGGATTGACTGGTTTGAGCACCTTGCCATCCAAGAGACTCTCAAGAGTCTTCTCCATCACCACAGTTCAAAAGAATCAGTTTTTCAGTGCTCAACCTTCTTTATGATCCAACTCTCACATCCATACACGACTGCTGGAAAAACCGCAGCTTTGACTCAATGGACTTTTTCTGGCAAAGTGATGTCTCTGCTTTTTAATACACTGTCTAGGTTTGTCATAGCTTTTCTTCCAAGGTTTGTCTTTTAATTTCGTGGCTGCAGCCACCATTAGCAGTGATTTTGGAGCCCAAGAAAATAAAATCTGTCACTGTTCCCACTTTTCCCCCAACTATTTGCCATGAAGTGATGGGACTGGATGCCATGATCTTAGTTTTTGAATGTTGAATTTTAAGCCAACTTTTTCACTCTCCTCTTCACCTTCATCAAGAGGCTCTTTAGTTCCTCTTCACTGTCTACCATTAAAGTAGTATATCATCTGCATATCTGAGGTTGTTGATATTTCTCCCAGCAATCTTGATTCCCACTTGTGAGTCATCACCAAAAGGAAAAAAAAGAGAGAGACAGAAAAAGAAAACAAAATAGGAGCAAGCAATTTCAGGATAATTATAAATGATATTTAAATTGTGAATATTATAAATCAAAGAAATGAAAACATAAAATACATAATAGATTTTTTCCTCAATTGCCACTCCAGCACCACTTTTCTTCAATAATTTGTATATCTCAAGGAATTTTTTATTTCATTTGCTTTGTCAAATCATGGTGCTCAATTTGTAATATTTCCTTACTAGCTTTTTAATGACTGCAATGTCTCTAGCTAGAGGGTTATCAATTTTATTCTTTCAAAGAAGCAACCTTTGTTTTTATTGATTTTTCTCTTCACAGTATCACTAATTTATGCTTTTAATTTTAATTTTATTTTCTTCTTTGTTGTTGTTGTTCAGTCACTAAGCATGGTCCAATTCTTTGCCACCCCTTGGAATGCAGCATGCCAGGCTTCCCTGTCTGCCACTATCTCCCAGAGTTTGCTCAAATTCATATCCACTGAGTCGGTGATGCTATCTAACCATCTCATCCTCTCCCACCGCCTTCTCCTTTTGCCTTCAAGATTTCCCAGCATCAGGGTCTTTGTTCTTTTTCTTGGCTTGAAGTCAAAACTTTGCTGATTGACTTCAAAGCTTTTTTTCCTCTAATTGTTAAATAACTAATATTGTCTACATTTTCTTCCAAGATGTTCTAGCTTCACTGGACAAACTTATGTTGTTTTTTCATTTTTATTCAGTTAAAAATACATTCTAATTTCTATTGTGATTCATTGTTTTGCCCAAGGGTTTAGAAATATATGGTTAATTTCAAACATTTGGGTATTTTTCAGATATCTTCCTTTATTGGCTTCTAGCTATTTCTATTATGGTCACAGATATTATTCTGTATGATTTTAGTACAGTTCATTTTACTGAGATTCATGTTACAGCTTAGTGTATAGCATTTCTTTATAAACATTCCACATCCACTGAAAAGAGCATATATGTTCAGCAATTGTTGGGTATAGTGTTCTATAGGTATTAGGTCAAGTGGATTTGTATTGTTTTCAGTTCCTTATATACTTGCTGATTTTTGTTTAATTGTTCAGTCAGTATTTCTATTTTACTCTGAAACAAAATGCATTTATCTGGTTGCTTAGAGCTACTTAAAATAGATTTGGGGCTCATCATTAATTCTTTTATATTGATCATACCATTTCAAATTCTCTAAATCTTTGTTTTGATTCCTTGCTTGTATGATTAGATTTCACCATCAAATAGTTTCTTTGAAAATGTGCCTTAAGGGAGCCTGAGATTTTTAATATTTGTAATTTTATACCTGTGGTTTTTTTTTTCTACCTTCTTTGGTTTTTACAGGAGAAGGCAATGGCACCCCACTCCAGTACTCTTACGTGGAAAATCCTAGGGACGGAGGAGCCTGGTGGGCTGCCGTCTATGGGGTTGCGCAGAGTCGGACACGACTGAAGCGACTTAGCAGCAGCAGTTGGTTTTTACAGTTCAAGTCGTTTGAGTATTACCTTTGGACCTTTTCATTTCTTCACAACTTGGTACTTATCATTCCAATGTCTTCTGGAATTAAATTTTCTGCGGTCAAGTCTGAGATCATCTTGAATTTTTGCCCTTATTTATGACTTTTTTTTGTCCCTTGTCTAGAAGCCTTCCATTATTTTTTTTAAACTTACATATTTTGTTATGAAATACAGTACACATCAGGGCTTCTGAAATGGCACAGTGGTAAAGAACCTGCCTGCCAATGCAGGAGACTCAGGAAATGGGGGTTGGATCTCTGGGTTAGGAAGATCCCTTGGAGGAGGAAATGGCAACCCACTCCATTATCCTTACCTGAAAAATCCCATGAACAGAGGAGCATGATGGGCTACAGTCCATGGGTTCCTAAAGAGTCAAACATAACTGAGCAACTGAGTATATACACACATATAAATACCTTTATTCTTGAATCTTAATAGTTTAAGTCACAATGTTATATTGTATCAATCTTACCTTGTATGTACTGTGCTCTTTCAAATTTACAGACCCTGATCTTTCATAATTGCAGGGGAATTTTATATGATTAAAAATCATTGAATATCGGTTTTTTTTCCCTTCAAGAAAATACATATATTTAGGTTGAACTGTCTTTGTCCCCTATGTCTATTATAATATATTGGCTTCATTCATTTCATTTCTTTTCTTTTTCTTATGTATTCACTCTTTATTTCAAGATGTCCCTCCATAGCATTGATTTAAAATTCAGCCATATCTATTTTATCCCGTCTAGACTTAGATTGGAGAAGGAAATGGCAACCCACTCCAATATTCTTGCCTGGAGAATCCCAGGGACAGGGGAGCCTGGTGGGCTGCTGTCTATGGGGTTGCACAGAGTTGGACACGACTGAAGCAACTTAGCAGCAGCAGCAGACTTAGATTACTTATTGATATACATGGTGAGAGTTTTCTGACGTGTTCTTTATTCTGTTTTCATTCTCTATCTCTTTTTCTATTGCAATGTTGTTATATCACCTTCCCTTTCCAGTCTTATCATATTGAAGTAATATTCATATTAAAGTTCTTCTATAATATGCATTTTAAGAGAATATGCTATTTATTGAGCCCTATTCCACCCTGAGTTCTTCACTTATTTTTTGCATGCTTTATTTCTTTATATTTTTCCCTCAGAACTATATATATTTTCTATTTAATTTTTTTTAATCTTGTTTATGCTTGGGAAGATTTTATCCAAATTTTATTTTCCAAAATACAATATGAGCCTTGACATATTTCTCATTTATATCGGATGCTTTTAATACCCCATCCACTATTACCTTCACTCACTTGAGTATACCTGCAGCTGCAGACAGTTCCTGGCATGCTGACAACTCCTCAAGCGCCTGCATTTCTCCTCTTTACTGCCTGAAACCCTTCTTTGGTATTATGGGAGTTTGCTTGATTGTGTGTAAACACACCCCAGGAGTATGAGTGGAATTATGCTCCTGGGGTGAATTGCTAACTGATAGGGATTGAAAGTCAGTGACTAAACACTCATCAGAGAGTATCAACCACAGAGAATATACTGGGTAAGAGGACATGATAACTCAGCCATTGGAGATCAGCTGGTCTCTGCCCTCAGCCTCAGTTTGCACAATCAGTCAGTCAGTTCAGTTGCTCAGTCATGTCCAACTCTTTGTGATCCCATGGACTGCAGCACGCCAGGCGTCTGTGTCCATCACCAGCTTCTGGAGCTTGTTCAAACTCATGTCCATTGAGTCAGTGATAACATCCAACCATCTCATCCTCCACCATCCCCTTTTCCTCCTGCCTTCAGTCTTTCCCAGAATCAGAGTCTTTTCCAATGAGTTAGTTCTTCGCACGAGGTAGCCAAAGTATTGGAGTTTCAACTTCAGCATCAGTCCTTCCAATGAATATTCAGGACTGATTTCCTTTAGGATGGACTGGTTGGATCTCCTTGCAGTCCAAGGGACTCTCAAGAGTCTTCTCCAACACCACAGTTCAAAAGCATCAATTCTTATGTGCTCAGCTTTCTTTAAGGTCCAACTCTCACATCCATACATGACTACTGGAAAAACCATAGGTTTGACTAGACAGACCTTTGTTGGAAAAGTAATGTCTCTGCTTTTTAATATGCTCTTTAGGTTGGTCATAGGTTTTCTTCCAAGGAGCAAACATCTTTTAATTTCATGGCTGCAGTCACCATCTGCAATTATTTTGGAGCCCAAGAAAATAAAGTCTGTCACTGTTTCCATTGTTTCCCCATCTATTTGACATGAAGTGATGGGACAATGTTTGCACAATAGATCAGGAAATTCCTTTATTATAACTTCTTGATGGATTGATTCTTTTATCAGTATATAATGTCCGTCTTTGTTTTTGTAACAGTTTTGACTTAAAGGTTGCTTTGTCTGATATTAGAATAGCCACCTCAGCTCTCTTTTGGGTACTGTTTGCTAGAAGTATCTGTTTTCACCCTTTTATTTTCAAACTTGTGCTTGAATTGAAAATGAGTCTCTTGTAGATAACATATAGTTTTCATGTTATTCTGTCCAATCCTCCAATCTCTGCCTTTTGATTAGAAAGTTTAATCCCTTTACATTTAATGTAATTATTGACAAAGGAGGATTTACTTCATCTATTTTATTATTTATTTTCTCTGTGTTTTACACATTTTTTGTCCTTCATTTCCTCCAATGCTGCCTGCTTTTGTGTTTAGTTGATTTTTTGTAGCAAATTGCTTTGATTCCTTTCTAATTTCTTTTTGTATATCTTTTTTTATGATTAGCATATGATTACATTTAATATCCTAAAGTTATAACAGTCTACTTTGAACTGATCCCAACTTAGCTTCAATACCATACAAAAGCTCTGCTTCTAAATAGCTCCATTCTCCCTCTTCTTTTTGAAGATTGTGTCTGAGATTTTTCTAAGAAATAATAACCTTCAGAAAAGAAGAAAGCAATAATAGATGCTTGGCCACTGCTGCTGCTGCTAAGTCGCTTCAGTCGTGTCCGACTCTGTGCGACCCCATAGACGGTAGCCCACCAGCCTCCCCTGTCCCTGGGATTCTCCAGGCAAGAACACTGGAGTGGGTTGCCATTTCCTTCTCCAATGCATGAAAGTGAAAAGTGAAAGTGAAGTTGCTCAGTTGTGTCTGACTCTTACCAACCCCATGGACTGCAGCCTACCAGGCTCCTCCATCCATGGGATTTTCCAGGCAAGAGTACTGGAGTGGGGTGCCATTGCCTTCTCCGCTTGGCCACTAGTAAGTGGCAAAAATAATCTGTGTTGGCATCTTGTTTCTCCATTTACATAGCATGGTGCATATTTGCTTGACTCATTGTATTTGTCTCAAGTATGTCTTCTATCATTTCCTTGGAATTGTTGTAGCTCAGTTGCTGATCTTTTATCTCATTGTTGGCTCCCTGTGATTTGATATTTTCCACAAAGTGTTCCTTCCTGACCCAGGGGTCAAACTCCGGTCTCCTGCACAGCAGGCAGATTCTTTACCAACTGAGCTACCAGAGAAGCCTGGAGAAGGAAATGGCAAACCACTCTAGTATTCTTGCCTGGAAAATCCCATGGACAGAGGAACCTGGTGGGCTGCAGTCCATGGGGTTGCAAGAGTCAGACACAACTTAGCAACTAGACCACCACAAAGTGTTCCAAGCCTGGGACAATGTTTTGTACTTCTACTCCATGATCTGCCCTGCTTACCCTAGACTAGCTTCCTGCCTCCCTAGACAGGTTCCTGAGAGTTGAGGTCATGTTGGCCTGCAGGACACTGTCCTCTGTTTTCAATAAGTACTTGGGTGAAGGTAGTCAAAAGATACCAATTTTCAGTTATAAAATTAATTAGTTCTGAGGAAGTAAGATACAGCATGATGACTTCAGTTAATATTATATTGTTATTTGAATATGACTAAGAGTAGATCTTGGGCTGCCCAGGTGGTGCTAGTGGTAAAGAACCTGCCTGCTAATGCAGGAGACTAAGGGATGTGGGTTCAATCCCCAGGTTGAAAAGATCCTCTGGTACTCTTGTCTAGAAAATTCCATGGACAGAGAAGCCTGGTGGCCTACAGTTCATGAAGTCACAGACCTTGAGCCCTGGCAGGCTCTGTCAGACACAGCTGAGCACGTATGCATTTGAAGTTCATGTTAAATATCAATGATATATTAATAAAAATGAAGACAATAAATTAAAGAAAAGGTTAGCTAATATTCCTCTGACCTGGTTTACCCAGGTAGCAGCAGCAGAAGTCTAGTGGTATGATTTAGAAACTGTCCCTGATCACAAGGTTACAGGTGAAAAATCCCTCCCGCAGTGATATCCTTAAAGAAAGACTTCCCTTTTTCAGCTCAAACAAGCTAGAGTGGTTTCTATGGTGTGCAACTAAGAATATTGACTGATAGAACCTCCATGATGCTGGGTAAGTGATGGTTTGCTATATATCTGGCTTGTTAGTACAAGGAATTAAGACCAGATAAATCAAAGTAATAACAATAAATGTTAGGATAACTTATGTAGGACCAAGTCCCAAGTGCTGCAAGGAGCATTCAAAGCAGGAATTGCTTTCTTAGTAAGAGTTTGAAAACTCAGAGGTGGCCTGATCACTCTCCAGAAAGGAGTTATTTGAGCACAAGGCCAAGAGAAGTTTTTCTTATTAAATCACTTCTGCCCTTACAATTTTGGCGGCTTGTCATTCAGATCAATTGTTTCGTTTGTCAGTGTGTGCCAAGTCTATTACACAAAAGGTAAAATGCAGCAAAAACAAATTGAAGTTGAATGGCTCTCCTTAACAAAAAACTTTTATTTTCTGCTAATTTCCAACTGATTTCCTAAGAGCTCAGAGTTCCAGAGAGCAACCAGAGTGGATTTTATTAGATCTTTGATTATGGAACTTTAAAGCTTGAAAATTAGAGTGCCGTCTTCTTGTTTTTCAGATGGAGAAACAGAGTCTCAGTGAGATAAAGAGACTTGCATGAGGTTTCACAATGCATTCAAGGTCCAAGAGCAGCAGAATGTGACACCCCACAATGTGAATGTGGGAATTCAGGACATACCACTCCTAAATATACCACTTTGGTATACTGATTATTTTGAGCTGTAGACTTTTGAAAAACAGTAAATGCAGGAAGAGGATTTCCCCAATCTCCCCTTATCTGCCACAAGATAGATCCTCTGGAAGGAATTCAATTACCATCAGTCCACTCCCCCAGGAGTCTCATCAACTGTGGAAGATTGACTTTTATCACATGAGACAAAATTGGAAGTTGACACCACATCAAGACACACAATCATACCTCCCATCTATTCTTCTAAGGGCCATTCATCTTTTATCCCTGAGAAGCCTACCTCCCTCTCCCCTTTTCCTATTAAGATGGCATTTAATCCTGAATTCAAAAGCCACCTCTTTGAGTTACTCATTTTCCCTGGGTATCTCCCATGAATACTTCAGTGTACATGTCAATAAACCTGTTTGTTTTCTCTTGTTAATCTTTTATTACAGGGGTCTCAGCTAAGAACTGAGAGGGTAAGATAAAACAATTTTCTCTCTCCTACAAGGCAGATCTAGATTAGAAAAACCTGGGCACACCATCCTTTTCACAGATACATCTTCTAAAGTGTAACAAGTGCTGCCCTGTTCAGCACTGGAGATCTTTACCCTGGGCTAGATTTTTGCCTGCAGCTCCCAAATGAGGAGTCTTACCGATAAAATAGGTTGACCAGGAGATGGAATTTAAAATGGCATTTGCCCTTGGGAGGGAGGAGAATTGTTCTGTACTGGGCTTCAGGTTTTCTGCTTGGAAGTGGCCCCCACATTACAGGAAGTTTCTTTCCCTTGCATCCTTCTCCCCTGAACTCCAGATTCAGGGACATTTGTTTTTTCCATGGGTCCTTTCAGTTTCCTCTTAATGAGACCAGTGGTTGCTGAGAGTTTGACTGACACTTGGTATGTACAGCTTGTATTCATCTTCCTGAGAAAGGGCATTGCACAAGAAAGGATTGCCAGTGGCAACCGTGGTGGCATTTCTGAGAGCCCAGCAGCATTCCCAGCAGCTCTGTTCCCCACCCCAGTGGAAGGAAATGCCACTGGCAGACCAGCGGATGGAGGGAGGCATGACTTCTACAGTAATTAAAATATTCCTATGCAGGGAGACCTTGAGTTCCTTTCTTGTCACCCATTGGACCTCATTACTTTTTACCCATATACAGTTCTCCTGATCTCCAGGACACCCAAGCCAAGTCTAGGCTGGAGGGAAATACTTTTGGAGTAAAATCAAATCAGTTGCAAATGAGTTACAACATCTCAATCGCCTTAATAGATCAAACAAAAACTTCACTGTGTGTTCCAGACAACCCGGACTGATCCCCTCCGTAAAGTCCCCCAGCTACAAAAACGCAAATCTGTGGCCTGCCTATAGCCAGGTCCCAAGCAATGGCCTTGGAGGCTTAGCCAGGACACAAGGACTTGGAATGGAGCTCACTGAGCGTGTGGCCTGGCTAGGATGGAGTAACTAGCAAGCTAGCTGGAACACGCTCTCCTGCTTCAGGCCAGGGAATAGCTATGTCAGGCCAGGAGTAAAGAAAATGGATTTCACTTACTTTGTACCCTGTGTACTGCCCGGGGAGAGGGTGGGCAAATGAAGCCGTTTTTTTGTGTATTGGTAGCACTCTGGAGTTGCAGCAAGTCTCTGCCCAGGCCCTCCTCTCTCTCCATCCCAGTTTCCCTCCCCGTTTTCTCTTCAGAATAAGTGTGTTTTAATATAGCTAGATTGCTCTTCAGATTCAAACTTTAAAAACAGGTAGATTGAGTTAAGATTTTATAGAACAGCCATTCAAATTGAAAGATAGTTTAATTGATAATTGGATTACCTATCGATTGACATAAAGTGCACAAACTTAAAAGCTTAGGCTTATGTGTATGCCCATGGATCATCATCACAATCAAGATAAAGAGTATACTCATCACCTCTAAGAGTTTCTTCTTGCTCCTTTGTAATTTATCCTTCTCCCCTCTTCCTGCTCAGTCCTCAGCCTACTCTCTTGACAATCACAGACCTGCTTTCTTTCATATTAGATTGGCTTTCATCTTTTAGACATTTATATGAATCATACAAATATACTTTTTTGGGGGGAATCTGGCTTCTTTCACTCAATACAATTATTTTGAGACTTGTCTCTATGAAGTGAACTTTATTAGTTTGTATATTTTAAAGAATTGGTTCATTTTATCTAAATTGTTAAATTTATTGGCATAAAGTTGTGCCAGATTCTTTACTGTCTGAGTCATCAGGAAGCCCTAATATTTCCTTTCTACTCTTTTAATGTTTGTAGAACTTAACAGTCACCTAATATTACTAATTTTTGTTTTCTCTATCTCTTTTCCCTTTGATTATTCTGCCTATACATTCTTCAATTTTATTGATCCCAGGCAAGCAACTTTTGGTTTCATAGATTTCTCTATTGTTTTCCTTTTTGTTCATTAATTTTTGCTCTAATATTTTTTTATTTCCTTCCTTCTGCCTTACTTTAATTCCTTGGTTTAATTTGCTTTTCTTTTTTAAGTTTCTTAAGGTGGAAGCTGAAGTCACAGATTTGAGAAATTTCTTCTTTCTAATATGGGTAGTTACTGCTATACATTTATCTCTAAGTACCTTGCCTGTATCCCACACATTTTGAAGTTATGTTTTCTTTTTTTTTTTTTTTCACTTGAAAAGCATCTTCTAATTTTTCTTTGATTTCTATTTTAAAAAATATTTATTTATTTGGCTGCCCCAGGTCTTATTTGTGGAACGTGGGATCTTTAGGTGCAGCATCTTGTTATGGGATCTAGTTACCCTACCAGGGATTGAACCTGGGCCCCCTGTATTGGGAGTGCAGAGGCTTAGCCACTGGACCACCAGAGAAATCCTGTATGATTTATTTTTGAAATCACTGGTTATTTAGAAGTGTATTACATATACATCTTAAATATATACAATTATTGTCAATTACACAGAACTAAAGCTGTCAAAAATGTGTATTACTTATTAATAGCTTCCAAATATTTGGGGATTTTACAGTTATTTTGCTGTTACTGATTTCTAATTTGTTTTATTGTGGTCAGAGAAATGTTATGTATGATAGTGAAAGTCACTCAGTTGTGTCCGAATCTTTTTGACCCCATACAGTCTGTGGAATTCTCCAGGCCAGAAAACTGGAGTGGGTAGCCTTTCCCTTCTCCAGGGGATCTTCCCAATCCAGGGATCGAACCTAGGTCGATCCAACCCAGCGGATCTTCCTGACCCAGGAATCAAACCGGGGTCTCCTGCATTGCAGGCAGATTCTTTACCAACTGAGTTATCAGGGAAGCCTGTAATGTATGATATGAACCCTCTTAAATTGCCTGAGATTTATTTTACTGCTCAAAATATGGTCTATGTTCTGCATGTATCTGAAAATAATGTATATTCTCTTGTTGTGTAGAGTGTTCTAGAAATATCAATTAGGTCAAGTTGATGGATAAGTGTTGTTCAAGATGTCTATCTTTTAACTGATATTCTATCTACTTTTTCTATTAATTATCAAGAGGAAAACATTGAAATCTGCAGATACAATTACAGATTTGGTGAATTTTTGCTGAAGTTCTCTCAGTTTTCATTTCATGCATTTTTGAAGCTCTGTTGTTAGGTACACACATTTTTGGAATCATATCCTCTGGAACAACTGATTTATCATTATGTAATGAGCTTCCCTGGGTTTCCCAGGTGGTGCAATGGTAAAGAATCTGCCTACAATGCAGGAGACCTGGGTTCAATCCCTGGGTGAGGAAGATCCCCTGGAGAGGGAAAAGGCTACCAATCCAGTATTCTTGCCAGGACAATTCCCATGGACAGAGGTGACTGGCAGGCTACAGTCTGTGGGGTTGCAAAGAGTCGGACACGACTTAGTGACTAAATCACCACCAATGAGTTTCCCTATCCCTGTCCATAGTCTTTACTCTGAAACTACTGTCTGATATTAAAATTTCCACATTAGCTTTATTTTGATTAGTTTCCTATTGCTGCTGTGACAAGTTACCACAAACTTAGTGAGTTAAAAATATACAAATTTACCCTAAGGTTCTGGAGGGCAGCAGTGTCAGTAGGCTCAAGTCAAGGTGTTATCAGGGTTGGTTCCCTCTTGGAACTGGGCTCTAGGGGAAAATCCTTTTTGTTGCCTTTTCTAACTTTTCTAACTCATGGCTCCTTCCTCCATCTTTAAAGAAGAGAGCATAATGTCATTCAGTTCAGTTCAGTTCAGTCGTTCAGTTGTGTCTGACTCTCTGCGACCCCATGAATCACAGCACACCAGGCCTACCTGTCCATCACCAACTCCTGGAGTTTACCCAAACTCATGTCCATCGAGTCTGTGATGCCATCCAGCCATCTCATCCTCTGTCGTCCCCTTCTCCTTCTGCCCCCAATCCCTCCCAGCGTCAGAGTCTTTTCCAATGAGTCAACTCTTTCGCATGAGGTGGCCAAAAAGATAGACAAATATCAGTGGAAGACAGTCCATAAATATACTTCAGTTCAGTTCAGTTCAGTTCAGTCGCTCAGTCATGTCGGACTCTTTCCGACCCCATGAATCATAGCACACCAGGCCTCCCTGTCCATCACCAACTCCCGGAGTTCACTCAGGCTCACGTCCATCAAGTCAGTGATGCCATCCAGCCATCTCATCCTCTGTCGTCCCCTTCTCCTCCTGCCCCCAATTCCTCCCAGCATCAGAGTCTTTTCCAATGAGTCAACTCTTCACATGAGGTGGCCAAAGTACTGGAGTTTCAGCTTTAGCATCATTCCTTCCAAAGAACACCCAGGGCTGATCTCCTTCAGAATGGACTGGTTGGATCTCCTTGCAGTCCAAGGGACTCTCAAGAGTCTTCTCCAACACCACAGTTCAAAAGCATCAATTCTTTGGTGCTCAGCTTTCTTTATAGTCCAACTCTCACATCCATACTTGACTACTGGAAAAACCATAGCCTTGACTGGATGGACCTTTGTTGGCAAAGTAATGTCTCTGCTTTTGAATATGCTATCTAGGTTGGTCATAACTTTCCTTCCAAGGAGTAAGCGTCTTTTAATTTCATGGCTGCAATTACCATCTGCAGTGATTTTGGAGCCCCCCAAAATAAAGTCTGACACTGTTTCCACTGTTTCTCTATCTATTTGCCATGAAGTGATGGGACCAGATGCCATGATCTTCGTTTTCTGAATGTTGAGCTTTAAGCCAACTTTTTCACTCTCCTCTTTCACTTTCATCAAGAGGCTTTTGAGTTCCTCTTCACTTTCTGCCATAAGGGTGGTGTCATCTGCATATCTGAGTCATTACATCCCCTTAATTATTACTCCTTCCATTGACACATGGCTTTCTCTGACTCTGACCCTCTTGCCTTTCTCTAATTTGTTGAGTAAACTTTATTAGTTTGTGTCTTTCAAAAAAATTGGCCATTTTATGTAAGTTGTTAAATTTATTGTGAGTACATTGGACCAACCTGGATAATCCCCTTCCCAAGATCCTTAGCTTAATCATATCTGTAAGATATCTTCTGCCATGTAAAGTAACATATTCCCAGTTTTGAGGGATTAGAATATAGATATCTGTGGGTGCTAAGTCAATCCAGTCGTGTCTGACTCTTTGCAACCCCATGGACTGTAGCCTACAAGGCTTCTCTGTCCATGGGATTCTCCAGGTAAGAATACTGGAGTGGGTGGCCATGCCCTCCTCCAGGGGATCTTCCTGACTCAGGGATCAAATTGGCATCGCTTATGTCTCCTGCAGGTGGATTCTTTATCACTAGTGCCACCTGGGAAGGCCACAGATATCTGTGTGGGGGGGGGGGCGTTATTCAGACTACCATACTATATCATTCTTTTACTTTTAGCCTACTTTTTCTTATATTTAAATTAGATTTATTGTACCTTCAATGTGACCATCAGGAGAAGGAAATGGCAAACCACTCCAATCTCCTTGCCTGGGAAATCCCATGGACAGAGGAGTCTGGTGGGCTGCAGACCATGGGGTCACAAAGAGCTGGGTACAACTGAGTGACTAACACTCGATGTGACTATGGATACAGTTGAGTTTATATCTCCTCATTGCTTTGTGCTTGTTATTTGTCTCATCTATTCTTTGTTCTAATTTTCTTCTTTTGCCCTTAGTCCATTGGGCTGCTACAAAAAATACCATAAATTGAGTAGCTTACAAACAACAGAAATTTGTTTCTCTCAGTTCTAGAGGCTGGAAATCTGAAATTAAGTGTTAAGTCATGGCTCTCTTCCTAGTTGCAGAGTTCTTATTGTGTCCTCACATAGTAGAAGAGGATGGGGATATCTCTGGAGTTTCCTTTGTAAGAACACTAATCCCATTCATGAAGGCTCTGCCCTCATGACCTAATCACCTCCTAAAGGCCCCACCTCCTAATATCATCACTTGGGCATTGGGATTTCAACATAGGAATTTTGAGGAAATACATTCAGACCAAAGCAATTCATAACATGCTCTTCTTTTGGATTAAGTATTTTTTTTATGATTTCATTTTATCCCTGCTGCTGCTGCTAAGTCGCTTCAGTTGTGTCTGACTCTGTGCGACCCCATAGACAGCAGCCCACCGGGCTCCCCTGTGCCTGGGATTCTCCAGGCAAGAACACTGGAGTGGGTTGCCATTTCCTTCTCCAATGCATGAAAGTGAAAAGTGAAAAGTGAAAGTGAAGTCGCTCAGTTGTGTCTGACTCTTAGCAACCCCAGGGACTGTAGCCTATCAGGCTCCTCCATCCATGGGATTTTCCAGGTAAGAGTACTGGAATTTTATCCCTAGTGTTAGGCAATTAGTTATAACTGTTGTATTCTGTAGTCATTGCTTTATAGCTTATAGCAAGCATCTTTAATTTTTCACAATATACCTTCATGTGATATTATGCCTCTTCATATGCAGTGTTAGAATACCATCATTCCTTCCTTCTGACCTTTGCTATCATTGTTCTTTAATTTTTTTACTTTTGTGTACATTAGAAACTTTACAATATATTTTTTCTTTGAACTAGGTTGTTATTCAAAGAAATTGAAATAATAAGAGAAAATATTTATGTTAGTTACACTTTCTGGTATTCTTTATTTTCACATGTACATTGAGATTTCTGTCAGGTATGAATTTTTGTCTGCCTGAATCACTTCATTTGCTATTTCTTTTAGTGAATGTCTGTTAGTAATGTACTCTTTCAGCTTTTATATTTCTGAAAAAAATTTTATTTTATACTTTTTAAAAAGATCTTTTTTTCTGGGTATCAAATTCTATTTCAGTGCCTTGCATATATTGTTTTACACTCTTTTTTTGACTTGCATTCTTTTCTCTAGAAGTCTGCTATATTTCTTATCTTTGTTCTTTGGCCCAGAGTAACCTTAAAAACGGGCTTCCCAGGTGGCTCAGTGGTAAAGAATCCGTCTGCCAATGCAATGGATGCAGGAGATGTGGGTTCAATTACTGGGTTGGGAAGATCTCTTGGAAAAGGAAATGGTGACACACCCCAGTATTCTTGCCTGGAGAATCCCATGGACAGAGGAGCCTGGCGGGCTACAGTCTATGGGATCGCAAAGAGTTGTATGCGACTGAGCACACACACGCACGGCCTTAAAAATAGACCATGAAGGCCAGAAAATGACCTTCTTACATGCTTTCAAGATTTTCCCTTAATCATTGTTTTTATGCAATCTCATTACAATGTGCTTTAGATAGTTTTCTTCATGTTTCTTATTCTTGGATTTTGTTGAATTTCTTGGGTCTGTGAGTTTACAGTTTTTATTAAATTTCTGACCATTATTTTTATTATTATTATTAATCACTATTATTTCTTCCTCCTACCTCAGGAACTCTAATTACAGATATATGAGGCCACTTGAGATTTTCCTACATCTCACTGATACTCTGTTCATCTTTTTTTCAGGCTTTTTTCTATTATACTGTCATTTCAAAGAATTCCTAATATGATGTCATTAAGTATACTAACATAACAGTATGAATCCTTTTGGGTCTTGCTTTAAGTTTTGTTAGGCAGGACTAGAACAGCTTTTAGCCTAGGGCTGATTTCCCCTCATTACCAAGGTAAAACTCGAGTATATACTAACTGCAAACCATGAATTATGAGGTTTTCTCCTCTGGTTTATGGAATCAGAAACTGGCTTTTTTTTATGGGGGGATTGTCTCTTCTTTGGGTACTGTTTCCTCTGATCTCATTGAACATTTCCTAGCTGTCTTGAGTCATTTCCCCACACACGGATATTGCTCAGAGCTCACTACAGACTCAGTGGACCATCTGCAGATGTGAAGAGCTTTCTATGAAGACTTGTTCTTCCCAGTACTCTCCCCTGTAAACTCTGGTCACTTTGGTCGCCTTAGACTCTCAGCTCCATCTCTTCAACTGTAGGGCAATGCCAGTTCCACCTAAAATGTTCATTCCTGCTCCGCATTCTGGAAACTTTCTCTAGGCAGTAAGCCATAAAAATTGTAGCACTCACTTCATTTGTTTCTCATTGTTTAGTGTTCATTGTCTTTGTTCAATGTCTTGAAAAATATTGTTTCATATTTGGTTCCCCCTCTCCCCTGCTGGCCCCAGCTGTTCTGCTAGTCTTATGGGATTTTAGTTTCCTGACCAGGAATTGAACCCAGACCACAGCAGAGAAAGCACCACGTCCTAACCATAGGACCACCAGGGAATTCTGTTTCATATATTTTGTGTGGGGTTTTCAGCTGTTTCAAGAGGGAAGGTAATTTTGGTCCATGTCACTTCAGCTTATTGTACAGTGGAAGTTTTACAATCTTTCACTTAATTTTTGTTTTAAATTCAGTATTTGTTTAAGTAGAAACTCCTCTATTATATTTTAAGTGTCGTGTATTTCCTTGTTAAGGGACTTGATAGAAGGTGGTGGCTAGAACCTATAAGCAAAACCAAAAGATGTTGTTTCCCAAAATGCAAATGAAGTATCACCGAAATGAGAATGGGAGTTATTTGGAAATTAGAGTTCAGTTTACAAAAATTAATATTTCCACCTACACTTATCAATCTATTATGTAAATGTTGAGTTATTTAGTTCCCATGTTTCTGCATGTCTTATGAGCAAAGATACTAACTGATCTTTGGTTTTAGTTATCTTCTCAAATGTCTGTATACCAAACAGCTTGGAAGAAAGATATAAAATCTCCTTCTAGAACGGAAGACTGCTCTGCCTATGGGTTGATGTGTATAAGACGTCTCCCACTGGAGTCAAGTTTTGGCAGGTTTGCTTGTTGGCTGTTATAAAAGATTCAGGTTCCCTGAACTTTCCTGTGAAACAACCCCTCCCATGTGCAGGTGCCACTTGGCCCTCTCCTCATTGCCATTTGGGAATTGGGGCTTGGGGAGCTGATACAAATAGTCTGATGCTTTTGTGCTTGTTGTGCCATGAATATTACATCCTTTATCTCTGACCCAGGAAACTTGTGTCTTCTGCCAAAATCCATGAAACTGTGACAGGCTATTTTTTTGTTTACAAGGAGGGTAAAATATCAGCTCCTTCATAGTTTTTGACAGTAAACTAGTATATTTTATCTAGGCTGCAGCAATTTGGCCTATGCTTCTTTATTCCAACAAGATCCCAACTTCTAGAAAATGGCAAAGATGGAAGGATGGGGAGGACATGGGAGAACTTGAAGTGAGTGGCTCTGGTAGGCCCATGTTCTGTGACTCCTGAGGAAGTGAAGTAATGCGCAAACATCAGGTGGTATTACAGTACTATATTTAAAAGATATTTAAATATATATATTTAAATATTTAAGTATATATATATATATGAGAAATGCTGGGCTAGAAGAAGCACAGGCTGGAATCAAGATTGCTGGGAGAAATATCAATAACCTCAGATATGCAGATGACACCACCCTTTTGGCAGAAAGTGAAGAGGAACTCAAAAGCCTCTTGATGAAAGTGAAAGAGGAGAGTGAAAAAGTTGGCTTAAAGCTCAACATTCAGAAAACGAAGATCATGGCATCTGGTCCCATCACTTCATGGGAAATAGATGGGAAAACAGTGGAAACACTGTCAGACTTTATTTTGGGGGGCTCCAAAATCACTGCAGATGGTGATTGCAGCCATGAAATTAAAAGATGCTTACTCCTTGGAAGGAAAGTTATGACCAACCTAGGTAGCATATTCAAAAGCAAAGATTACTTTGCCAACAAAGGTCCGTCTAGTCAAAGCTATGGTTTTTCCAGTGGTCATGTATGGATGTGAGAGTTGGACTGTGAAGAAAGCTGAGTGCTGAAGAATGGATGCTTTTGAACTGTGGTGTTGGAGAAGACTCTTGAGAGTCCCTTGGACTGCAAGGAGATCCAACAAGTCCATCCTAAAGGAGATCAGTCCTGGGTGTTCATTGGAAGGACTGATGCTGAAGCTGAAACTCCAGTACTTTGGCTACCTCATGTGAAGAGCTGGTTCATTTGAAAGGACCCTGATGCTGGGAGGGATTGGGGGCAGGAGGAAAAGGGGGTGAGAGAGGATGAGATGGCTGGATGGCATCATGGACTCGATGGACATGAGTTTGGGTGAACTCCCAGAGTTGGTGATAGACAGGGAGGCCTGGCGTGCTGCGATTCATGAGTTTGCAAAGAGTCAGACACGATTGAGTGACTGAACCGAACTGATATATCCCCTATATTTAGGGAATATTCAATCTAAAGAAGCAAAGATATTACAAGGCAAGATAGCCAGACCTAACTATTTAAAGAACTTTGAAACAAAAGATAGAAATATATGGTGTGGGGGACTTGCAAGATCTAGTCATTGTTCTAGTCCCATGTGGGTGCTGTGACCCACAGGGAGTGGGTAAGGAACTGCTGCCAAGGACAAATCTCATGTGCACATCATCAATGGCCATTCTGCCTTAGAGAGGAAAACCCCAAATACACAAGTACAAAGGGCATAATCCCTCAACTTGGGCATAGGGCCAATGGAGGGTATTTTGGGATTGTCTCAGTGCCCCTCTGGCCTTAGCATTGTATTATCAGACTTGTTACTCCCTAGGACTTTCTTTCAGCAAGTGAGCAGTGCCTGGGGATAGGTCTCATCTCCACCACTCAGTTGGAGTAGAAATTCTTCAGCTCCCTCACCCCTTGGATTTGGTAAATTCCAGGCACATGTTCGGGGAATTCCCAGGGGGCGCAAGTGGTAAAGAATCTGCCTGCCAATGCAGGAGACACAAGAGATGTGGGTTCTGTCCCTGGGTCAGGAAGATCCCCTAGAGTAGGAAATGGCAACCCACTCCAGTATTCTTGCCTGGAGAATTTCATGGACAGAGGGGCCTGGTGAGCTACATGGGGTCGCAAAGAGTTGGGCATGACTGAGCACACACACACACACACATACACATAGGCACATGTGTCTGAATGGGTCTATACTTGAATTATTCACTGTTCCACTATGCACTGTTCATTCACTGCCTTTTCTTTTCTGTCTCACTTCACCTCTCTCCTTCCAGTGATTCCTGGGGCCACTTCCTCCTAAAATGCCTTGTACTTGAATCCTTACGTCAGAATCTGCAACCAAATTAATCAGGTAAAGGGAAAGAGATAGAAATGGAATGAAAAATCACATTGGATGTACTGTCTCATTAAATTGGAGCATCAAAAAGGAAGCTGAGAATCCCCTCCGTGAGGCTCTGGGATTAAACAGTAATGTAGTTTCTGGCAAGAAGAATGAATTTTAAAAACGTTCCTTAGGACCAAGATATGAGTCCTCTGGAGGAGAGAAATGCCCTGGAAATCATGGCGTAACGCTTGTTCAGGAACATAAAACAGATGTCTGTAAAACCCTATCAGTGAGGCCAGGAGCCCAGAGGGCTTTGATGGTTCCAGCCTTGTGCTTTATTTGCTGGCAAGCTAATTCAGACTTGCCAGAGCTCCAGGGGTTACCATAGTATTTGTAAACAAAGCTCTGTGGTCAACACACTCGGGTGGTACAACAATGCAAAGGGAATTTTCGGGGAGGCAGGGTGCTTTTGCTGGGAAAGCCTTGGAAAATGACATCTTGAAAAGGTCACGAAACACAAAGCAATGGAACTGGGCTGCCTTGCTGATTGAGATCAGCCATTCACTTGACCCTATTCCCTCCCTTGCTGCTCCCAGCATCCCCTTCCCTGCAGATGTTTCACGGCTCCTCCATGTAGACAGGAAGTCAAAGTCATATGAGAAAATGTCCCAGGTGCTACAGGGATGTGGCCAGAGGGACAACAACCCCTGGGTTCTCTGAAAATCAAGGTCATCGAGCCTTCTGCTGGGCAGTTCAAAACTGCCTGCTCTTCTCTCTCCTCTAAAAGATGCTAAGTCCACAAACAGGTGTTGCACACCTACAAAATGCCAGATGCTGAGGGCTATAAAGATGATGAAGATATAGTTCTTGTCCTCAGAAGATCATTGTCTGGAAGTGATGGTGGGGGCAATGACACCAGCACTGGGCCCATTGGAGGAGGTCAAGAGAGGAGAGAGGGGGGATCTGGGAGCTGCTGAGTCCTACTTGAAAGACAGGATGGACTGACCATCCTAGTATTTCTTGAGCACTTTCAGTGTGCCAGGCACCATCTAAGTGCATACATGTATTAACTAATAAACAAACGCATAAGACAAATACTATGACTATCCCCAGATGGATTAACTGTAGTGAAATTAACTTGCTTATCACTTCATGAGAAATAGATGGGGAAACAGTGGAAACAGTGTCAGACTTTATTTTTTGGGGCTCCAAAATCACTGCAGATGGTGACTGCAGCTATGAAATTAAAAGACACTTACTCCTTGGAAGGAAAGTTATGACAACCTAAATAGCATATTGAAAAGCAGAGACATTACTTTGCCAACAAAGGTCTGTCTAGTCAAGGCTATGGTTTTTCCAGTGGTCATGTATGGATGTGAGAGTTGGACTGTGAGGAAAGCTGAGTGCCGAAGAATGGATGCTTTTGAACTGTGGTGTTGGAGAAGACTCTTGAGTCCCTTGGACTGCAAGGAGATCCAACCAGTCCATTCTGAAGGACATCAGCCCTGGGTGTTCTTTGGAAGGAATGATGCTAAAGCTGAAACCAATACTTTGGCCACCTCATGCAAAGAGTTGACTCATTGGAAAAGACTCTGATGCTGGGAGGGATTGGGGGTAGGAGGAGAATGGGACGACAGAGGATGAGATGGCTGGATGGCATCACTGACTCGATGGATGTGAGTTTGAGTGAACTCCGGGAGTTGGTGATGGACAGGGAGGCCTGGCATGCTGCGATTTATGGGGTCACAAAGAGTCGGACATGACTGAGCGACTGAACTGAACTGATGGCCACAGAGTCAGGATTCAATGCCTCAGAGCATCATCTTAATATCCACACAGTCCTTCAGGGAACCATCTCTGGTAGGCTGCTCCCAGGCTGAGACTATGAGAAATGGGTGTGAATTAGTGATCTTTAATCCCTGGTAGCTCGGCTGGTAAAGAATTCGCCTGCAACATGGGAGACCTGGATTCAGCCCCTGGGTTGGAAAGATCCTCTGGAGGAGGGCATGGCAACCCATTCCAGTATTCTTGCTTGGAGAATTCTCATGGACAGAGGAGCCTGGTGGGCTACAGTCCATGGGTTGCAAAGGGTTGGACATGATTGAGAGACTAAGCACAGTACAGCAGATAGATCTTTGTAACAGGTACTCCAGCAGAGTGTAGACAGAGTTTCCAATGATTCTAGATTCAGAGTTTCTAGATTCTAACCTAGATTAGAATCTAGGTTTTCCCAGGAAGAAACATCCAGAGATATTACAATTCTGATAAACAAAATGACCACAGAGTTCCTATTTCAGGTAACTGCTTCTAGAACCTGTTTAAAAATCCCTCCTTTCCCAAAGATGATGAATAGGGTTCAGGCAGGTACCAGAGGTTTATTCTGTAAAATACAAATGAGATAGGATCCTAAGAGTTTAAAGAGCCATGGTATTAGTCTACTGTGCTTCTGAGAGCCAGTCATTATTTTTACCCTGAAAATGGAGAAATTTGAGGGTTTGGGAGAAGAAGGGCCTTAAACAAGACCTGGTTTGTTAAGGCTGGCCTGAGGCAGAGCTGAAAAGAAGCCATTTTTCAGAAGGAAAAAATACTGAGAAAGGATAAGCATGTATTTAAACCGGAATGCTCAAAATTCTCCAGTCCAGGCTTCAACAATACATTAACTGTGAACTTTCAGATGTTCAAGCTGGTTTTAGAAAAGGCAGAGGAACCAGAGATCAAATTGCCAACATCCGCTGGATCATGAAAAAAGCAAGAGAGTCCCAGAAAAACATCTATTTCTGCTTTATTGACTATGCCAAAGCCTTTGACTGTGTGGATCACAATAAGCTGTGGAAAATTCTGAAAGAGATGCGAATACCAGACCACCTGACCTGCCTCTTGAGAAACCTATATGCAGGTCAGGAAGCAACAGTTAGAATTGAACTTGAAACAACAGACTGGTTCCAAACAGGAAGAGGAGTACGACAAGGCTGCATATTGTCACCCTGCTTATTTAACTTACATGCAAAGTACATCATGAGAAATGCTGGGCTGGAAGAAGCACAAGCTGGAATCAAGATTGCCGGGAGAAATATCAATAACCTCAGATATGCAGATGATACCACTCTTATGGCAGAAAGCTAAGAGGAACTGAAGAGCCTCTTGATGAAAGTGAAAGAGGAGAGTGAAAAAGCTGGCTTAAAACTCAATGTTCAGAAAACTAAGATCATGCCATCTGGTCCCATCACTTCATGGCAAATAGATGGGGAAACAGTGGAAACAGTGACAGACTTTATTTTGGGGGGCTCCAAAATCACTGCAGATGGTGACTGCAGCCATGAAATTAAAAGATGCTTGCTCCTTGGGAGAAATGCTATGACCAACCTAGACAGCATATTAAAAAGCAAAGATATTACTTTGCTAACAAAGGTCCAAATAGTTAAAGCTATGGTTTTTCCAGTAGTCACGTATGGATGTGAGAGTTGGACTATAAAGAAAGCTGAGTGGCCGAAGAATGGATGCTTTTGAACTGTGGTGTTGGAGAAGACTCTTGAGAGTCCCTTTGACTGCAAGGAGATCCAACCAGTCCATTCTAAAGGAGATCAGTCCTGAATATTCCTTGAAAGGACTGATTTGAAGCTGAAACTCCAATAGTTTGGCCACCTGATGAGAAGAGCTGATTCATTTGAAAAGACCCTGATGCTGGGAAAGATTGAAGGCTGGAGGAGAAGGGGACTACAGAGGATGAGATGGTGGGATGGCATCATGGACTCAATGGATGTGAGTTTGAGTAAACTCTGGTAGTTGGTGATGGACAGGGAGGCCTGGCATGCTGCAGTTCATGGGATTGCAAAGAGTCAGACGCGACTGAACTGAACTGAACTGAAACCAGAATGAGCATTTTGATACTGGAGAGATTGGGTGATTCCAGGCAAGACAAGTCTTGCTTAGAGGAAGTAGAAATAATGAGGGGGAAAAATGGCCTTCTAACAGATAGGTGATGAATGTGATTTGAGGGCTTCAAGTTCAAGGAGGAGTCCTGGGCTAGGATGAAAAAGGGTCTGCTCCTTCAAGACCAAGATGGGACAAAAGGAATGACCTCAGCCTTGGTCAGAGGCTTGGAAGTCAGCAGTGCTAGCCAGTGGGGCAGTAGTTTTAGGGTCAGGATCTTCAGCAGGGGCCTGTGGCCCGGCAGAAAGAAGGAAGATGGGGAGTGCCCAGATAGAGCTGTTTTAAAATGTTCTTTAAACTGAAGCCAAGCCACTGAGTAATGTGCATGGCACTGAAAGGTTCTCCCTGTGAAATTCCCCACACTGCAGCCATTTATTTGGGGTCTTGAGCAGACAGTATGTGCTGGTCTTAAAAAGGCCAGATCCAGAGGGGAGAGAAGGAGAGGAAAATTAGCCCTCAACATGCTCATCAAGGGGGACTCCTTTCTAAATATCTTACTTCCCTCCTTTCATCTTTTAAAAAAGTAACACATATATATAATTTAAAAAGTCAAGAGGCATATATAATTTGTTAGAAAAGCAGAAAATTGTATAACATGACTGAATCAGGAGGGGATTTGGGGACCTCTGACTCTAAAATATAGACTTTCACCCAATCCTGTTGATTTCAGCTGCTCTATTTGGCCCCGATTTCTGGAGGTGCCTTTTGCTATTCATTGCTAAATTTTCTAAGGTTTTCTTGGTGCAAATCAAACTTGTTCTCAGCTTTCTGGCTTAGGGAATACATTCATGTATTTTCTATTTTCTGAAATTTTGCTCTGAGTGCCTCCTCTCATGGACTACCTGCCTTTTAGATTTATGGTTTAAGAAAATAATCTCTTTACTGGCATTTTTAGTAGTGTTTTGGGAGGGAAAGAAAGTAGATGGCTGTGTTCAGTCTGGTCTGTGGATTTTTACCAGAAGTCATCTTTCTCCATTAAAAAAAAAATCTTTTTATTTGGTGACGATGACGAGAGTAGGAGCCAATATAAGTGGGATATGTGTGTTCAGTTGAGAGTCTCTCTAGTTGGTCAGCCAGTCTGTCCATCTATATCTTAGGAAGGGCCAGATCCCCATGCTTAGGAATTCTTGTCTATGTTAGTCACAACCAACATTAAACATGCCAACATTCACATTATAGGGGTCATAGAAGAAGAAGAAAAAAAAGAAAGAGCCTGAGAAAATATCTGAAGAGATGATAACTGAAAACATCCCTAATCTGGGAAAGAAAGCAGTCATCCAAGTACAGGAAGTGTAGAGAATCCCATACAAGGTAAACCCAAGCAGAAACACATATTAATCCAACTGACAAAAGTGAAAGACAAAAAGAATGTATGTTAGTCACAAGTTTTAGTTAATCTTGGTTTATAGGGAGGTATTAAAGCAGAGGGGAAGTGGGAATGCAGAAATAAGATTATTTCATCATCTTTTAGGAGCAAATAGTTACTTCCCAGCCCCTCATATATTTTGAAGAAAGCTTTTACCTACTGCTTTCTGAATCCATAGCTTAAAATTCTTATAATCAAAGGCGCAAGCCACAGGATCTCCAGGATGCAGAGTAACAGGGGTAGAGCTCTCCATTGGATAGATGCATCCATCTCAGGGTAGAGACCAATAACAGCTTCCCCACACTGATAAACTGACTAGCCAATGAGAGGTGACAAGAATTAGCAGCATTCTCTTCAATACATGGGAAAAGGCAGAAATTTTAGTTTGTGTGCTAACAAGAACTCAGGAAAAGAAGAAAAATACTCCTCCCCTTCACATTTTCTACTACCAATGACTCTCTGTTTGGGGATACAAATGCATTCAAGCAAGGACTACATCCTCATTCATAGCGGAACCTGAGTGGTGAGTCTGCAGACTCTGTGAACCTGGGGTCCAAGATGGCAGCAGGCAGGTTGTTGAAAGTATGGCTGCTACAGGAAAACCCACCTAGCTTCCCAGTGTCAACAGTTGGTGGGCCCTTGAACACACCCACAGCCAGGGCAAGAGTGCTGTTCCCAGGGTCAATGGCACATGTGAGCTGACTCACAGGTTAAAGGGAGTGGAGTCTGACAAAGCATCTCTAAGGATGCAGCTTCTCTGGATGTTTGTCTCAGCACCTCATGCCACATGCTCCATTTTACAACTTTCTCTGCCAAGACTTGGAATGACTCAAGACTGTCCCTTCTCAAAATTAGTCAGTTCTCCTCAACAGCAACCAGGAAGTTCAAGCAAGAGTGTTCAGTCCAGTCTTGGGAGCTGGAACTAGCATTACCTAGGACTTAATCCATTTCCCAGAGTCATTCCAGAGGTTTGGGGCAGCATTTCCTATGGAGCAGGAGGCTTAGCAATCAAATGAGGATACTAGTTAAAACTAGAGCTCACCCCAGATTTCCCAAATTAATAATTTCTTGAGTTTTAGAGTGGGCATGCCTGGCCAACTTCACTTTCAAAAAGCAAGTTTCTCCCCTCCTGTACTGTTGGTGGGAATGTAATTTGATGCCACCACTATGGAAAACAGTATGGAGGTTCCTTAAAAACTAGAGTTACCATATGATCCAGCAATCCCACTGCTGGGCATATATCTGGAAAAGATGAAAACTCTAATATGACAAGACACATGTACCCCAATTTTATAGCAGCTCTATTTACAATAGCCGAGACATGGAAGTAATCTAAATGTCCACTGACAGATGAATGTGGTACATATATACAAAGGAGCTTTACTCACTCATAATAAAGAATGAAGCATTTTCATCTGAAGCAAAATGGATGGACCCAGAGGTTATCATAGTAAGTGAAGTCAGTCAGACAGAGAAAGACAAATATCATATGATATCACTTACATGTAGAATCATTAATACAAAATGAACTTATTTACAAAACAGAAGCAGACTCACAGACATAGAAAACAAACTTATGGTTACCACATGGAAGTTGGGGGGAGGGATAAATTAGGAATTTGAGATTAGTGGATACATACCAGGTGGCGCAGTGGTAAAGAATCCATCTGCCAACGTAGGAGACGTGAGTTCTATCCCTGAGTCAGGAAGATCCCCTGAAGAAGGAAATGGCAACCTGCTTCAGTATTCTTGCCTAAAAAATTCGATGGACAGAGGAGTCTGGCAGAGTCCATGGGGTCTCAAAGGATCAGAGATGACTGAGCGCACACACACACACTTATAAAATAGGTAAACAGCAAGGATTTACTGTATAGCACAGATAACTATATTCAGTATCTTGTAGTAACCTAAAATAGAAGAATCTGAAAAAGAATATATTTATATATATTATATATAGTGTGTAATATATATATTATATATTATAATGTTGTTCAGGCATCCAGTCATGTCCTACTCTTTATGACCCCATGGACTGCAGAGTGCCAGGCCTCCCTGTCCCTCACCATCTCCTGGAGTTTGCCTCTCATTATATTGGTGATGTTGTCCAGCCACCTCATCCTCTGACGTCTTCTTCTCCTCCTGCCCTCAATCTTTCCCAGCATCAGGGACTTTTCTAGTGAGTTGTCTGTTCACATCAGGTGACCAAAATACTGGTGCTTCAGCTTCAGCATCAGTCCTTCCAGTGAATAGTCAGAGTTGATCTCCCTTAAGATCGACTGGTTTGATTTCCTTGCTGTCCAAGGGACTCTCAGGAGTCTTCTCCAGCACCACAGTTCAAATGCATCGATTCTTTGGCATTCTGCCTTCTTTACCGTCCAGCTCTCACAACCATACAGGACCACTGGGAAGACCATAGCCTTGACCATACGGACCTTCACTGACAGAGCAGTGTCTCTGTTTTCAACACACTAACTAGGTGTGTCATCACATTACATATTATATACACCGCTGAATCACTAGCTGTATACCTGAAGCTAACACAATGTGGTAAATCAACAGTACTTCAATTTATAAAAAGGCTCTCGGTTAGTTCTTATACATATTAAGTATTTGAAAACTTTCGGGGCAGTTTCCCAACTTGCAGATGATAAGACTCACCTACTTTCTAGGCTATTCCCCCAAAGATTTGATTCAGAGCATCTGAGATGGAGTGTGGGAATTTGTATTAATATTTTCAGCAGGTACCCCAGGTGAGGGCTTCCCTGGTGGCTCAGTGGTAAAGAATCCACCTGCCCATGCAGGAGACCCAGGTTCCATCCCTGGGTTAGGAAGATCCCCTGGAGAACGGAAAGGCTACCCACTCCAGTTTTCTTGCCTGGAGAATCTCATGGACAGAGGAGCCTGGTGGGCTATAGTCCATGGGGTCGCAAAGAGTCAGACATGACTGAGCAACTAAAACATCAGCAACAGTAGGAGATCCTTAACCCGAGGTTACCAGATTACTGAAGGGCGGGCCCAGGGCTTCTCCGTCTGGTTTCCCTCAGAATTACCTGAGGAGTTTAAAGAAGTACGTACACCTGGTCCACTTGTGATGACTTCAATTTAGTTGATTCTTTTCCAGATAATTATAATTACTATGCAGGCATCTGAACTAGAAGTCCCACCCATGCCTTACTTCAATGGGTCTGATTCCCAAGGATTGGAGAGGGCAGTTTTGACTGTTGAGCAGAAAGTATTTGGAAAGATCCTCTTTTCTCTTCTGGAGCAGGAATCCGCTTGAGAAACAATGATGGCAGCTTCGAGTCAATTTACAATTGCTATAGCACTTTTGATTCGATTTGATTATCACAATGTGGGGTTGTGATGTGGATACGTTCATACTGTCACTTTAAGGGTGAAGAGCTTGAGGCTCAGAGAGGCTCAGAAACCTGCCCAACGTCCCACAGCCTGTCTGTGGGTATGTATGGGAGTAGCTTTTTGTCTCTGGTCCATTTAAGCAGAAAATGAATAAAGAAAGGAGCTTTTGCCCAAGGGATTGGGGAGCACTGTTGTGGGTCTCAAGCTAGGGCTTGGAGAGGAAAGAGGAGGAAACAGTTCTGATGCTAATTTATTTGTTCCTGCTGCTGCTGAGAGCCTGGAGTTAGATGCTTCCTTTGAAATCTCCAGGATGAACATGACCTAAACCAGACTACACTTGGCTGCGGCCAGATGGAGGCCACACTTTGCAGCCCTTGACTGAGGACAGGGTGAGTTGGGGCCACACAGCACATTTTCCTCTGTATGAAGCCTGTTGGCCTTTGGGAGACTGATCCTTGACTTCATTAGTACCAGCGAGCGCAGCCAAGCGGACCCAACCACCCAGACCATAACAACAGTGACATAATAACCGCTGACATTTCACAACTTCTCCCAGGCTCCGGAAGTGGGAAAGCTCTCAGAGAGGGGAATTCTTTTCCCTGTGGCCCTTCACCGGAGCCCACACCAAACGACCGCTAGGCTAGGACTTACTGTATGGCAATAGGGACCCTGAGGCCTAACTGGGGCCTAACTGACATGGACTGAGGGGCCAGGAAACTCTCTTATCTGCATGATGGAGGCTGGGTGGCATGGTCCCTACCTTGGACTCACATTCACAGGAGAACAGCCCTAGCCATTCCAGCCAGGGAGGTCCTTGGGAGAAACAGAAGGTGCAGAGAGGAGTAATGAGGTCCTCAGCAGCTTTTACCAGGCCCGGGCTTGGCATCCACATACCCTTTGCTTGCTGTTGTAACGAAGGAGAAAACCAGTGAGGGGCAATGTGTGAGTGGAGCCGGGGGGTGATCCAAGCGTGGCCAGCTCCCTGGAAGGCTTGATTGTATTGGCCTGCATTTCTTTGGCTGCCAGCTTATTTGGATCCAGAAATGGCATGGAACTGCTGGCACTGGAAGTCTCTTTACCACACACTGGGAAATAATCCCAAACAGTCAGAGCAAGCCACGGGGCTGAGGTTTGGCTAGGTATGCGGGTGGAGCGAGCAGAAAGGAGCAAGGCAGTGAAAGAATTCCCAGTCAGGAGGAGACAATGTATGCTTTCTAATCTCTTTCATCATGAAGTCGCCCCTGCCCCTCCCGAATGAGCAGGCCCTGGGAGGAGGAGTGAATGAAGGTGGAGGGGAGGGAGAGAAGATGGGAGGGTAGAAACAAACTGTAGTAAGGAAAGGGACCCTGGGGACAGAGAGAGAGGGATGCAGCTCAGCTTTCACGCTTCTGGGATGGGATGTGCGTCCATGTGTACACACACACACACACACACACACACCTCTTTGCCAGCTTCTAGCCTGCAAGTTAGCCAAGAATTTTCAGATCGTTCATCTTAAGCATCCGCTCATTGCTCTTCAGTTTCTCAGTCATGTCTGACTCTTCGCGACCCCCTGGACTGTAGCACGCCAGGCTCCCCTGACCTTCAACATCTCCTGGAGTTTACTCAGATTCCAATGGTGAATGCTATCTAACCATCTCATCCTCTGCTGCCCCCTTCTCCTTATAGTCACCAAGAAAAGGATTTCTTTCTGTCTTTGAGTCCCGTTCCTTAAACCACGTTAATATGGTTGTGTTACATTTAATAGGTGATTTCATGTTTACTTACTTCCCCCTCTGTGCCACCTTTTGACTAAGTGAGCAGACACGTCTTCATGGCTGAGAAAGCTCTGTGGCATTTATTTCCTCCTCCCCGCCCCTGAAGAAGCACACAGGCTCCTTTGCACATACCAGGAGCTTCATAAATGCCTGATTGTCGATGTCCTTGCAGGAAGGAAGAGTCTGTGTCTCTCCTGGGCTGTGTCACAGAGCAGCTGGGTTTGGCCAGGGGCCCAGCAGCAGTTCTAACGGTGTGAGCCTTGTCTTGGGTTCCTAAATGTTCAGCCCGCAGAGCAGTCACCTGGTCCCAGGAAGCTCGGTGTCTTCTCTCATCCTAAACTTCCCCATGTGGCCAGCTGTAGCTCCGGACCCTGCAATAGGGTTGTCCTTGGGGCTTCTCTTCCAGGCCCGAGTTCTAGGTGACACTGTTCTCGTGTATTACTTCTGCTATTTTTGCTAATCTGACTTCCTTGGCTGGGGCCCAGCAAAGGCTTCTGTAAGCCCTGTGCTCTGAGCCAAGGCAAGTCATGATATAGCAAAGATCCTGTGAAACCAGAATACTCAACTGCATGCTTTGAAGAGAATTTCAGAAAGTACTCCGAGTTTCCAAGCTTGCCATCTGTGGAAATTTCTTTCCCCCCAGCAGCCCCACCCTCACTGATTAATGAGATGCCCTGGCTCACTCAGAACCGCATTCCAGTCCCCTAGCCATCTCCTAGGGGAGAGGGAACACACACCTGGCTGTGGTCACGCCTACTTGGAGTTTACACCCCGCAAAGAATTCCTAAGAAACCTAACAATCTGGTAAATTAGAGAGGCTCAGGCTCTCGGGTTCTTACAGACTCAGCACTGAAATGCTTTACAACCTTGGCCTTAGCCCCTCAAACACTAAACCAGGAGAGGGCTGAGGCCCTGTGTCAGTACCTCTAGAGAACATGCAAAGATGTAAGGGGTTTTGGGGAATAATGAATCCCAATGGCAATGGGAGAAGGCTGAGTCTTCCCAGGTAGATCTTGGTCCTGAATTTGGGATATGTTTGTGTAGAGGGGATAGGAGTCCAATGGAGCTTGGTCTTTTCCCCCAGTTGGCCTGTGAGGGCTTTCTCACAAGAAAGATGCTGCTGCCTGGCCTTGGGAATTCTGGTGTCTTGTAGAGGCTGGGGCGGGGGGGTCTTCCTACCTGGAAGCTGTGCTCCCTGGAGTCAAATTCCCAAGGACTGGACTTAGGATAATGTAGAAGGTGAGAGTGGGGACATTTGCTGGGACATTCAAGGTTATAAAACTCCTGGAGAACTGGAGGATCTTACTTCTTTTGTATGGTTGTTTAGTATATTACCACAGCCTTAATCTGTCACAGTTCTTCTAAACTTTGAAGTACTTAAGAATGAGAAACTCATCAAAAAGGCAGAATCCCTGAGATTCCAGCTGAGGCCCAGCTGAGGCCCACCTGGTCAGACACAGACAGTCTACAAACTCGACTGTGGAAAATCCAAAGTTGATTGATTCCAAGGCCAGATGCTGCTTCTCAGAGACTTTCATCAGCCTCACCACCCTCACCACCCCTCTTCCCCATCTGGTGAATGTTTGGTGTCTAGTGGTCCAGGTTCAACTCACTGTGATGCCAGCATGTTCCTCACTAGATAACATCAGCCAAGGACCCCAGCGATGGCAAAATATATGTACATGTGTGACTCTTGAACACTTGAAACATGGTAGTGAGACTAAGGAACTGAAAATATCTTTTTGTTGCATTTAACTAATTTTGGGGGGAACTTTTTGTTTTGTATTGGGGTACAGAGTCACATATGACTGAGGAACTAACTCACTTTCATCAGTTCAGTTCAGTTCAGTCACTCAGTCATGTCCGACTCTTTGCGACCCCATGAATTGCAGCATGCCAGGCCTCCCTGTCCATCACCAACTCCCGGAGTTCACTCAGACTCACGTCCATCAAGTCAGTGATGCCATCCAGCCATCTCAGCCTCTGTCGTCCTCTTCTCCTCCTGCCCCCAATCCCTCCCAGCATCAGAGTCTTTTCCAATGAATCAAATCTTTGCATGAGGTGGCCAAAGTTTTGGAGTTTCAGCTTTAGCATCATTTCTTCCAAAGAACACCCAGGACTGATCTCCTTTAGGATGGACTGGTCTGATCTCCTTGCAGTCCAAGGGACTCGCAAGAGTCTTCTCCAACACCACAGTTCAAAAGCATCAATTCTTTGGCGCTCAGCCTTCTTCACAGTCCAACTCTCACATCCATATGTGACTACTGAAAAAACCATAGCCTTGACTGGATGGACCTTTGTTGGCAAAGTAATGTCTCTGCTTTTGAATATGCTATCTAGGTTGGTCATAACTTTCCTTCCAAGGAGTAAGCGTCTTTTAATTTCATGGCTGCAATCACCATCTGCAGTGATTTTGGAGCCCCCCAAAATAAAATCTGACACTGTTTCCACTGTTTTCTCATCTATTTGCCATGAAGTGATGGGACCAGACGCCATGATATTAGTTTTCTGAATGTTGAGTTTTAAGCCATGTTTTTCACTTTCTTCTTTCACTTTCATCAAGAGGCTTTTTAGTTCCTCTTCATGTTCTGCCATAAGGGTGGTGTCATCTGCATATCTGAGGTTATTGATACTTTTCCTGGCAATCTTGATTCCAGCTTGTGTTTCTTCCAGTCCAGCGTTTCTCATGATGTACTCTGCATAGAAGTTAAATAAGCAGGGTGACAATATACAGCCTTGACGTACTCCTTTTCCGATTTGGAACCAGTCTGTTGTTCCATGTCCAGTTCTAACCATTGCTTCCTGACCTGCATATAGGTTTCTCAAGAGGCAGGTCAGGTGGTCTGGTATTCCCATCTGTTTCAGAATTTTCCACAGTTTATTGCAATCCACACAGTCAAAGCCTTTGGCATAGTCAATAAAAGATGATTAACAATGTTGGCATAGTTTCAGGTAAATAGCGCAAGGACTCAGCTATATATATACATATATCCACTCTCCCCCAAACACCCTTCCTATCCAGGCTGCCATATAACATTGAGCAGAGTTCTATGTGCTACATAGTAGGTCCTTGTTGGCCATTCATTCTAAATATAGCAGTGTGTATATGTCCACCCCAAACTCCCTAACTATCCCTTCCCACAGCAACCATAAGTTAGTTCTCTTAAGTCTGTGAGTCTCATTCTGTCTTGCAAGTTCATTTGTATTATTTCTTTTTAGATTCCACACATAAGGGATGTCATATATTTCTCCTTCTCTGTCTTATTTCTCTCAGTATGACACTCTCCAGGTTTATCCATGTTGCTGTAAATAGCATTTTTTCATTCTCTTTAATGGTTGAATAATGTTCCATTGTATATATGTACCACATCTTCTTTATCCATTCTTCTGTCAATAGACAATTAGGATGCTTCCATGTCTTGGTTATTGTAAACAGTGTGAAATGAGCATAGGGGTGCATATATCAGACAATGTTTTTCTCTGGATAAATATCCAGGAGTGGCATTGCAGGGTGATATGGTAACTCTAGCTTTAGTTTTTAAAAGAACTCCATATGGTTCTCCATAGTGGCTGTACCAATTTATATTCCCACCAACAGTGTAGGAGGGTTCCCTTCTCTCCATACCCTGTCCAGCATTTATTGTTTGTGGGTTTTTTGGTGATAGCCGTTCTGACTGGTGTGAGGTGATATCTCATTGTAGTTTTGATTTGCATTTCTCTAATAATTAGTGAAGTTGAGCATCTTTCCATGTGCCTATTGGCCATCTGTATGTCTTCTTTGGAGAAATATCTATTTAAGTCTTTTGCCCATTTTTGGAATAAGTTTTTGTTTTGATGCTGTTAAACATTATGAGCTGTTTGTAAGTTTTGGAGACTAATCCCTTATCAGTCTTATCATTTGCAAATATTTTCTCCCAATCTGTAGGCTGTCTTTTTGTTTTGTTTATTGTTTCCTTTGCTGTGCAAAAGCTTATAAGTTTAAGTAGGTCCCATTTGCTTATTTTTGTTTTTATTTCCATTATTCTGGGAGATGGTGCAAAAAAGATATTGTGATTTATGTCAGAGACTGTTCTGCCTATGTTTTCCTCTAGGAGTTTTATAGTGTCCAGTCTCACATTTACATCTTTATTCCATTTTAAGCTTATTTTTGTGTATGGAGTTAAAGCATGATATAATTTCATTTTTTAACATGTAGGTGTCCAGTTTTCCCAGCACCATTTGCTGAAAAGACTGTCTTTCCAACATTGTGTAGTCTTGCCTCCTTTGTCATAGATTAATTGGCCATAGATGCATGGGATTATTTCTGGGTTTTTAATCATGTTCCATTGATCTATATTTCTATTTTTGTGCCAGTACCATACTGTTTTGAAGACTGTGGCTTTGGAGTATAGTCTGAAGTCAGGGAATCTGATTCCTACAGCTCTATTTTTCTTTTTCAAGATTGCTTTGGCTATTTGGAGTCTTCTGTGTCACCATACAAATTTGGGGTTATTTTGTTGTTGTTGTCCTATTCTATGAAAAATGCCCTTGGCAATTTGATAGGAATTGCATTGAATCTGTAGACTACCTTGGGTAGTATAATCATTTTGAATGCTGCTCTTAGGTGACTTTCATCATCCTCCCCATCTGAGGAATATTTCATGTCTAGTGGTCCAGGTTCAACTCACTGTGATGCCAGCATGTTTCTCACTAGATCACATCAGTCAAAGACCCCAGTGATGGCAAAATATATGTACAGTATGTGACCCTTGAACGCCTGAAATAGGGTAATGAGACTAAATAACTGAAAATTTCTTTTTGTTGCATTGCAACTAATTTGAATTTCTTTTTTAAAAAAATACATCTATTTATTTGGCTATGCCAGTTCTTGGTTGCAACACTCATGATCTTTGATCTTGGTTGTGACATGTGAGATCTTTAGTTGTGGCATGTGGGATCTAGTTTCCTGACTAGGGACTGAACGTGGGCCCCCTGCATTATGAACACAGAGTCTTAGCCACTGGACCACCAAGGAAGTCCCTGAATTTAAATTTAAATAGCTACATGAGTCCCGTGTCTATGTGCTGAGTAAGGCAGAACTAGGCCAGGAAAAAACCTGATCAGCTCCTGATCTCAAATCAGATCACTTCTCATCAACCCTATTGGAAAACGCCAAGTCCAAGACCTGGGAGAATCTGGACATATGCCTAAAACAACTTGGACAATTCACCTGGACAGTTCAAGAATTGGCCACCTCTCCCACCCATGCCTGCACCCACATGGTACCAGACTCTACAGTCACAGCATGCTTCCACTTACAGAGGCCCCATCCTGGCCTTGGGAATTCTGGTGTCTTGTAGAGTCTGGGGCCTCTATAAGTGGAAAGCAAATTGCCAACATCTGTTGGATCATATGCGAGACAGCAAAAGAGACACAGATGTTGTCAATTTGCTTTCCATTTATAGAGGCCCCGGCCTCTACAAGACACGAGAATATGCGAGACAGCAAAGGAGACACAGATGTATAGAACAGTCTTTTGGACTCTGTAGGAGAGGGCAAGGGTGGGATGGTTTGGGAGAATGGCACTGAAACATGTATATTATCATATGTGAAATGGATCGCCAGTCCAGGTTCGATGCATGAAACAGGGTGCTCAGGGCTGGTGCACTGGGATGACCCAGAAGGATGGGATGGGGAGTGAGGTGGGAGGGGGGTTCAGGATGGGGAACACATGTACACCTGTGGTGGATTCATGTCAATGTATGGCAAAACTAATACAATATTGTAAAGTAATTAGCCTCCAATTAAAATAAATACATTTATATTAAAAAAAAAAAAAGAAAAAGCAAGAGAATTCCAGAAAAAAACATCTAATTATGCTTCATCAGCTACGCTAAAGCCTTTGACTGTGTGGACCACAACAAACTGTGGAAAATTCTTAAAGAGATGGGAATATCTGACCAGCTTACCTGCCTCCTGAGACATCTGTATGCAGGTCAAGAAGCAATGGCTAGAACTGGACATGGAACAACAGACTGGTTCCAAATTTGGAAAGGAGTATGTTAAGGCTGTATATTGTCACCCTGCTTATTTAACTTACATGCAGAGTACATCATGTGAAATCTTGGGCTGGATGAAGCCCAAGCTGGAATCAAGATTGCAGGGAAAATATCAATAACCTCAAATATGCAGATGACACCACCCAAATTGCATCTATGGGGTCACACAGAGTCGGACACGACTAAAGTGACTTAGCAGCAGCAGCAGAAGAGGAACTAAAGAGCTTCTTGAAAGTGAAAGTGGAGAGTGAAAAAGCTGGCTTAAAATTCAACATTCAAAAAACTAAGATCATGGCATCTGGTCCCATCACTTCATGGGAAATAGATGGAGAAACAATGGAAACCATGACAGACTTTATTTTCTCAGGCTCCAAAATCACTGCAGATGATGACCGCGGCCATGGAATTAAAAGATGCTTACTCCTTGGAAGAAAAGCTATGACAAACCTAGGCAGCATATTAAAAAGCAGAGACATTACTTTACCAACAAAGGTCCATATAGTTAAAGCTATGGTTTTTCCAGTAGTCATGTATGGATGTGAGAGTTGGACCATAAAAAAGGCCGAGTGCCAAAGAATTTATGTTTTTCAAGTGTGGCATTGGAGAAGACTCTTGAGAGTCCCTTTGACAGCAAGGAGATCCAACCAGTCAATTCTAAAGGAAATCAGTCCTGAATTCTCATTGGAAGGACTGATGCTTAAGCTGAAGCTTCAATACTTCGGCCACCTGATGGGAAGAGTCGACTCATTATGTCCATCAGCAGATGAATGGATAAGAAAGCTATGGTACATATACACAATGGAGTATTACTCAGCCATTAAAAAGAATACATTTGAATCAGTTCTAATGAGGTGGATGAAACTGGAGCCTATTATACAGAGTGAAGTAAGCCAGAAAGAAAAACACCAATACAGTATACTAACGCATATATATGGAATTTAGAAAGATGGTAACAATAACCCTGTATATGAGACAGCAAAAGAGACACTGATGTATAGAACAGTCTTTTGGACTCTGTGGAAGAGGGAGAGGGTGAGATGATTTGGGAGAATGGCATCAAAATATTATAATATTATATATGAAACGAGTCGCCAGTCCAGGTTCGATGCACGATGCTGGATGCTTGGGGCTGGTACACTGGGACGACCCGGAGGGATGGTATGGGGAGGGAGAAGGGAGGAGGGTTCGGGATGGGGAACACATGTATGCCTGTGGCAGATTCATTTCGATATATGGCAGAACCAATACAATATTGTAAAGTTTAAAAATAAAATAAAATTTTAAAAAAATAAAAAAAATTAAAAAAAAAGAAAAGACCCTGATTCTGGGAAAGATTGAAGGTGGGAGGAGAAGGGGATGACAGAGGATGAGATGGTTGGATGGCATCACCGACTCAATGGCTGTGAGCAAACTCCAGTGGGTGGTGAAGGGCAGGGAAGCATGGCGTGCTACAGTCCATGGGGTCACAAAAAGTTGGACACGACTAAATGATTGAATAACAAACTGGGAGGATTATGCTGCCTTTTCCAGTAATCCTGGGAGAGCAAGTATGAGTCTTTGTACCACTGAAAATGGGCAAAATTGAGGGTGATACTAATCAAACCTTGGAGCTACATTGTCTGGCAGAATCCCAGAAACAGGGCACAGAGGCAGAGAATCTGGACCGTGAAAGCCAGGATCTTGGGTTGAATCTTGCCTTGCAGAAGCTTGCCCTGTTCTGTATAACTTTGATTTATCCTCTAAATTTTAGTTTCCTCATCTGTAGAATGGGGTTGATTACAAAGTTCAAGCTTTGTGGGGTTGTAAGTTAGCAGTTTTCAAACTCTTTGATCTTCTGCCTCCTTTGTATTCTTAAAATTAATGAGGGGGTTTCCCTGGTGGTCCAGTGGCTAAAACTCTATACCGCCACTGCAGGTGGCATGGGTTCGATCCTTGTTCAGGGATCTAGGATTCCCCATCATGTGCAGAATGGCCAAAATATGTGAAAAATAAAATAAAATTAATGAGGACCCAGCCACCATGAATAATTTTTTTGTGTGGGTAAATCCATCAATGTATGCTATTCTAGAAATTAAAGATAAGGACATTAAGACATTAATTTACATAAATACAACAACCATTAAACCATTACATATTAATTTAACATATTTTTTTGAAAATTAGCATGTTTTCCAAAACAAAACATAATTAGTAGAAAGTGTGACATTGTTTAACATTTTTGCGAATGTCTTTTGTGTCTGGCTTACCAGGCAACAGCTACGTTTTCACCCCAGCTTCTGAATTCCATCTGTCACAATATGTTGTTTTGGTTAATATAAATGATGAAAATCTGCTCTCACTCAGGTATTTAATTTGAAAATAAATGAAAATTTTCATAGTCTTTTCAGGTAATTGTGAATATTTTCTTTGATGATACATAAAACTTTAAAAGCATGTTTATTGAAGTTTAGTTGCAACGTGGGATCTGAAACTGTATCAATAAACTTTTCATATATTTTATACTAAAAGCTATTGTTCTAGCACCCACTTTTAAGAAAATCTATATTTATTTATGTATTTGGCTGTCCCAGGTCTGAGCTGCAGCACTCAGGATCCTTATTGCTGTATGTGGGATCTAGTTCCCTTACCAGGGATGGAACCCAGGCCCCCTGTGTTGGGAGAGTAGAGTCTTAGCCACTGGACCATCAGGAAAGTCCCCTATCATGCATTTTTAATGTATCTCTTACCTGTGTATAATTCTGTTACATCATGCATTAGTGATCTGGGAAATACTGGTTCATAAGTTGTGCTGATTTCCCACATGTTATCATATTTATCATTTTTATCATATTTATCATAGTTATATTTATTGTTGTTCAGTCACTCAGTTGTGTCTGACTCTTTGTGACCCCATGGACTGCAGCACACCAGGCTTCTCTGTCCTTCACTGTCTCTTGGAGTTTGCCCAAAATAATGCCCATTGAGTCAATGGTGCCATCCAACCATCTCATCCTCTATCATCCCCTTTTCCTCCTGCCCTCAACCTTTCCCGACTTCAGGGTCTTTTCTAATGAGTCAGCTCATCACATCAGGTGGCCAAAGTACTGGAGCTTCAGCTTCAGCAGCAGTTCTTCCAATGAATACTCAGGATTGATTTCTTTTAGGATTGACTGGCTTGGTCTCCTTGCAGTCCAGGGGACTCTCAAGAGCCTTCTCCAACACCACAGTTTAAAAGCATCAATTCTTTGGTGTCAGCCTTCATTACGGTCCAACTCTCACATTTGTACATGACTAATGGAAAAACCATGGTCTTGACTGAACCTTTGTTGGCAAAGTAAGGTCTCTGCTTTTTAATATGCTGTTTAGTTTCATCATAGCTTTACTTTCAAGGAGCAAGCATCTTTTAATTTTGTGGCTGTAGTCAACGTCCAAGGTGATTTTGGAGCCCAAGAAAATAAAGCTGGTCACTGTTTCCATCAAATCATTTACATGCATAGATCTCTATACCTTTTCATATATGTAAAAGCAAATAAATGATTAAATATATAAAAAGTAATAAAATTATCCATTTAATATTTCAAACTTTATTGGCATATTAGGTATATTTTAAAAACTTCTCTCTTTATTTATACATCATTCAAAAAATTAATATTATATATATATTTTTTCTGTGTCAGATGTTGATTTTACTTACCTTCAGAAAAAACTTGGATTTTGTTGATCTTCTTTATTGTTGATTTTCTAATCCACTAAATCCTCACTTATCTTTGTCATTTCCTTCCTTCTACTTTATTTGGGAGAGTTTGTTCACTTTCTAACTCTTGGAGTTGAATGCTCAATATTAATTTTCAACTTTCATTCTTTTTGAAAGCAATAAATCCTGGTAAAAACATGCATTTTGGCCTAATGTTGGTGTGGAGTCCCATTGTCTAACCAGTCCTTTTTCTAAAGAAGGAGGTGGATTGAAGTTCTCAACTTTTGTGTAGGTGAGAAGGGGGCTGGGCAGAGATGAACTGACGGTAATGGAGGTGGGTTCCGGAGAGGGCCATGGCACCCGACTCCAGTACTCTTGCCTGGAAAATCCCGTGGACGGAGGAGCCTGGTAGGCTGCAGTCCATGGGGTCGCGAAGAGTCGGACACGACTGAGCAACTTCACTTTCACTTTTCACTTTCATTCATTGGAGAAGGAAATGGCAACTACCCCAGTGTTGTTGCCTGGAGAATCCCAGGGACAGGGGAGCCTGGTGGGCTGCCATCTATGAGGTCGCACAGAGTCTGGCACTACTGAAGCGACTTAGCAGCAGCAGCAGCAGCAGGAGGTGGGTTCTCAGCCACTCGACCCAGAAATCTCCCTCAGACAACCACCAGCAGGTGGCGCCAAACCGCAACAGGGACTGAGAAGAATTCAGAATTGGATTCTGTAAGGGGACCGGTAACTCGATGCCCTTTTGCCTCTCATTCTCCTTATTCTCCTTTCCTCCTTCCTTCTTTCTATTTTCTTTTTGTCTTCCTTTTATTATACTGTTTTTATTACACTATTCCTCCACTTTCCTCTATTGACTTGAAAGTATTCCTATGTTTCAGATGATTTTATTGATTATAGTAAATTTTTTATCGTGCATATTTCATTAGCTTTTTAATATTTCTTTGTTTTCCCTCCCCCTAATACAAAAGCATAAAATACCTCCCCTGTTATTCAGGTTATTATTCTTCAGTATTATAATTTAACTTGTTTTAGCTCTTCCGTATTAGCTCTTTTATTGTTGTTTTAAATCAATGCTTACTTATTTCTCTGTCATTTGTTCATACTTCTTAAATTCTGGAAAATTCTCACCATTATCTTTTTGAGTTTCTTCTAACTCTCTTCCCTCCATTCTCTTCTGGACTTTATATTTGATTTAGATTTAAAATTCTAAATATACCAGTCAACTCCATTTCCCACCATGTCTCTTAAACTATCATCTATATTTTCTATATTATCTTTTTGTGTGTCATTCTAGATGATTTTCTCAATGCAATCTACTAGTTGACTAGTTCTTTTTAAGTGTATCTAATCTGCTATAGGTTATGACCAACCTAGATAGCATATTGAAAAGCAGAGACATTACTTTGCCAACAAAGGTCCGTCTAGTCAAGGCTATGGTTTTTCCAGAGGTCATGTATGGATGTGAGAGTTGGACTATAAAGAAAGCTGAGCACCAAAGAATTGATGCTTTTGAACTGTGGTGTTGGAGAAGACTCTTGAGAGTCCCTTGGACTGCAAGGAGATCAAACCAGTCCATTCTGAAGGAGATCAGCCCTGGGTGTTCTTTGGAAGGAATGATGCTAAAGCTGAAACTCCAGTACTTTGGCCACCTCATGCGAAGAGTTGACTCATTGGAAAAGACTCTGATGCTGGGAGGAATTGGGGGCAGGAGGAGAAGGGGATGACAGAGGATGAGATGGCTGGATGGCATCACTGACTTCATGGATGTGAGTCTGAGTGAACTCCGGGAGTTGGTGATGGACAGGGAGGCCTGGTGTGCTGCAATTCACGGGGTCACAAAAAGTCGGACACGACTGAGCGACTGAACTGAACTGAACTGAATCTGCTACTTGATTTAAAATTTTTAATGATAATACTTTTCAATTCTAGAAGTTCTTTTTGGTTATTGAAGTTGTTCACTTAAATTTTTAGAAGTCCTACCTGCTTAACTTTTACTATATCTCCTTTAATCCCCTCAATTTAAACATACTTATTTTGTTGTGTCTTTCAGATTATTATTCCATTATGTCTAGTTCTTGGACTGATTATTTTTCCATGTGTTATATCAGCTAATGTTCTTCCCAGGCACTTTTTCATAACACAGTTGGTAATCATTCTACTGTCAGCTTTTACTTTTCTTCTTGTGAGGGCCCCATGTCCCCTGGATTGTGGATAATTCCCTGTAAAACTGTCTTGGATTTACTTCTTTCCAGGTTCCTGTGGTTTCCCATGGGTCATAGACTAGCAGTTATATTAATTTCATACTTAAGATTCTTTTAACACATAGAAAGACAGTGAAAGTGAAGTTGCTCAGTCGTGTCCGACTCTTTGCAACCCCATGGACTGTAGCCTATCAGGCTCCTCCGTCCGTGGGATTTTCCAGGCAAGAGTACTGGAGTGGATTGCCATTTCCTTCACATAGCTAGCTTAAATTCCCATGCCCCATACCTAGACTGGGTTTGGGACTATTCATAGAATGCATTTTTTCCCCCACCCAGAGCCCAGAAAAGATAGCAATTACTTTCTTGTTGCTTCTCTGGGCAGTAGACTGATTTTAGTTCTCCTTTCACATTCAGGAAAGATTTTCGAGAGCTTAGTTTCAAGCAGAAATCTCAGTTCCAGCCCGAACTGCCTTCAGGCCAAATTTACTGTGGGGCCTGTATCCAGGTCTGGTTCTTTCCTGGTCCCTCGTGTGTCAGCTGAAGCTTGCATCTCTGGTTTTGAATTTCCTTTTTGTTTCTGGAACCTGGGAAGTGTGTTGGCTTGCTTTCAGGCTATGAGTTTTAAAGTTGTAAACTATGTATTTATATGCATTTGCAGTGGGAGAGAATCTTTGTTAAGTCAGGCTGCTGTACTGTCAGCATCGAAAGCCTTTCGGGCTCGTATTTTGTCATGCTCTTCTCGCTTACATTAATCTGGGCAACTCCCTCTGACCTCATACCCCAAGGAACTTGGACAAGCCAGGAGCATAAAGTTGTCTACCTGAGTTTCCTTTTCCACTTCGTTTGCATCATTTCTCAGAAACAATCACAAAAGGATGGAGCCAGGAGGGACCTTGCAATCCTCTAGTTTTCATATGCTCATTAATCAGATAAGTAAGCAGGGCCCCACCGGGACTCTGGATTCTGGATTTGGGATTCTCTGTCTGGAGCAAGTTCAAATTCACTATCAGGAGCCAAGTGTAGAAAAAGGAGCACTGGATTTGGAATCAGAAAATAGAGATTTGCAGCCCAGCTTTGCCACTTACCAGCTGTTTGACCTTGGACAAGTCACTTAGCTCTTTTGAGATCCAGTGTGTTTTCTGTAAAATGGAAGAGAAGAGGGCATGGATTTTTGATTCAGTAGATGTGCAAGTTCGTGGTATGTTATAGACATTAAATAATTGGTTTCTTTCATTCTTATGATTAAGATACCTCATGTCCCCTTTTGGAAACATGTCTTTACAGCTGTTCGTTGTCACAGAATCTTTTTAATATTTTATTTGGTTGCACTGGGTCTTAGCTGTGGCATGTGGGATCCCTGACCTTTGTTGCAGCATGCAGGACTTTTAGGTGCAGCTTGTGGAATCTAGTTCCCTGAGCGAGGATAGAATTCTGGCCCCTTGCATTGGGATTTCAGAGTTTTAACCACTGGACCACCAGAGAAGTCTGGACTTTGACCTTTTAATCAGAAAGTGACTCCCTAAGTGACTAAGCGAATGCTTCCCATCATTTTCCATGTCAGGAGCATTTGGAAAATGATAGTAATTTGTGCAGCTTAGGGTTGTGGGCAGAGGTGGACAGAAGAGGGTTAAACAGATACAACTGCTCTTGGCCAGAGGCACGTGAACTTAGGAACTCCACCTGCCCTGCGAGGTCTTGGGTCAGTGTCTCAGCCACACTACTAGGAATATGGTGCAATAGTCATGGGCATAGTAAGCACTGGAGTCAGACAGTCCTGTATTAAATCCTAACTTTGCTTATTGCTAACTGTATGACCTTGGGCAAGCTTTGTAAGCTCTTCTGTCTTAATTTCTTCCCCTGTAAAATGAGGATAATAAAGTAGCTCTCTTATAACGCCTATTTTACAAATAAAAATGTGCATGTAATTTCCCTGGTGGTCCGGTGTTTGAGAATCTGCCTTCCAATGCAGGGGATGTAAGTTCGATCCCTGGTCCGGGAACTAAGATTTCACGTGCTGTGTGGAGTGTCCCCCCCTCCAAAATGTGCATGTAATATACACATGTAACACCCTTAGCAAGCTGCTTAGTCATTAACTCTACAGAGTAGAATGCATTCTCCTCTTTTTAGTCAACAGAAATTTTGCATTAAATGAATTTTATTTATTGAAGAAAGTCTCTAGGAAATAATAATAACTTCTAGCCCAAACTTTAGATCAATTTTTATTATAAATATTTTTTTCCAGTTTTTCTTATAAGCTGAAGCCTTCGTGGCCTGCATTTTATGCACATCTGTTTTTGTTGTTCAAACACAGAATGTCGAGGAGTTCCTGCCAGAGATACCCAGGAGTCACTTGGATGAATAAGAATCCACAGTTCTTTTAGATCAGTGTCCCTGTTTTCTAGACAATATACTAGAGGAGCTTGTATACCCCAGAAGTTCATAAAGACTTAAAATACAATTATATAGGGTAAGAACTTAAACAGAAAGCTTGAGATGATACGAAAAAGCCTAGCATGTGGTATGGCTTTGGGACATGTGGATAAAAACTTTGAATCAAGTAAAACTGGGTTGAACAGAGTGCCCTTTGTGCTGGCAGCCGAATCACTGATAACATAATTTGCTGACGGAGTTGCTGCTGAACCAGCCCTGAATAATCAACATTTGGCCATGCCTGGAGCACGCGTCCTCTATCTTCTAGACAGGCAGCCCTTCCCGGGTCCCGTGACACAGCGGAGGCAATGGCAGTGAGAGAGTAACAATGTAAGGAAGTGAGGGATCACCTTACCAGTGGAAACCGCAGGAATCCCGGGCAGGCAGAAAGTAATCAGGAAAATTGCTTTTTGGCAAAGTGACATGGGTCAGCTCTCTCAGCCTCAAAAAGAGCGTTCTGTGATCTGCAGTTATGGGATGGCTGGTTCGAAATGAGTGTAAAGTACAATTTTGCTTTACTGTAGTCATCTGCTTGTGCCTGGTACTTCATGGGAGTGAAGAAGAACTGGGAGATTTAGTTTCTTCACCTAAGATCCTAAAATTGGCTGGTAGGTCAGACTTTACATACATATAACACAATGATAAAAGTGAAAAAGCCTCAGGGGTCAGGAACTGCAGGCCACCAGTCTTCCAAATTGCTCTAACCAAACAGCAGAAAGAGTCTATGATACAGATGGCTTTTGCAACTCCAAATATTTACTATATTCTCTTTCGGAGGGTCACAAAGACACAACCATGTTAAAGGCTCTAAGAAGTACTCCAGCAAAGAATACAGTGTGGCTTTGTTTAACGCTGAGTTTCAAAAATGTAGTTAACCTTCCTACCTCTCTTCCCTCACCCTGCAGTGATCTGAAGTTCCTTGATTCTTTGATTGAAAGCAGCAGAGACCAACTCCAGCTAAAAAGAGCAAGAGTTTATTTTCTGGAGGAATATTGGGAGCTTGTAGAATTGTCAGGAAGGCTGGAGAACCAAGCTGCCTCCTCATGTGGTTGTACTGAGAGCTGACATGACTTAGCCTCACTACTTAAAACTGGATCATTGTGAGCTCTGGAGGTGGCCTTAGATATCAGTTGGGGGAGGAGGGTTATGATTTCACAGAGGAGGAAGCTGAAACTGACAGGGGGAAACACTTTAGCTCATGTCACCTGGCCAGGCATGGGAGAGTGAGAAAACTGCTATTCCACTATTCTACCTACTCTTTTCCACTCTGATCTTTTCTTTGAGGGGGTAGAAGGTATTCCTTTAAAGCACAGCACCCCCATTACCCTCGAAGAGGAGAAGCATACATCTTGAATTAGTTGCTTGGCAACCATGAGCTTTTTCACCTGACCTATTTATTTCCACCTCCGCCTATTCCCTTGTGGTTCAGCTGGTAGAGTCCGCCTGTAATGCAAGACACCTGGGTTTGATCCCTGGGTTGGAAAGATCCCCTGGAGAAGGGAAAGGCTACCTACCCACTCCAGTATTCTGGCCTGGAGAATTCCATGGACTGTCCATGGGGTTGCAAAGAGTCGGACACGACTGAGGGACTTTCACTTTCACTTCCACCTAACTCAATGAGAGATCTTATAATTACAAAGTAACTATGTTTTAATTTATTTCCCTCTTATTTCCAAAAAGGAATGATTTTTGAAACGATAATGGCTTAACACATCCCTATGAAATGCTATTGGTCTTTCTTTTTTCTCATGGCTATGATTCATCTAAGGTTAGAGATTCAATAGTCCTTGTTCCTCTCTTTTCCTTCCCTCCATTCTACTCTTTATCTGGAGAAAAACTACTTATCTTCAAGACTCACCTTCTCTGTGAAACATTCTCTACGGCTCTCAGTCTCCTCACCTAAAATTGCCAGATAAAATACAGGACTCACAGTTAAATTTGAATTTCAGGTAAATGATGAATAATATTTTAGTATATCTCAAATATTGCATGAGACATACTTATACCAGAAAAGTGTTTGTTGTGTGTCTGAAATTCAAATTTAACTGCAGATTCTGTATTTTCATTTGCTAAATCTGGCATGCTAACCCCACCCTCGGTAAAATTGTTTCCCTTTTCTTTGGTCTCGCTTCTCTAATACCACAGACAAACCTCTCATCACTGTGCCTAGCACAAAGCCAGCACTCCATGACTGGTAACCATCTTTGTTGTTACTTTATCCTGCAGGTAGTCTTGTTGTAGTGCTTGTAACATTCTTAACACTTTACTACTCTTATATGGCTCATCTTTGCCTTCTCTATCAGTCTGTGAATCTGATGTTAGGAGGAATCATGTTCTTATATCTTAACAGCTGGACATAGTTGGTGCTTAATAGATGTTGAATGGAAAAAAGAAAGACACTCTATAGATAGCTAATAGAGGAAGTAATCTAAGGAGAATGCTGGAGCTCCATATCAGATTAATACTATGTATTTTTGTCTTGCCTTTTTTTTTTAGTCCATTCTAGCATCTGAAAACTTCGGGTTTAAAATCTCAGGTCTATCAACTATACTCCAAAAAAAATTTAAAAAGAAAATCTCACTTAATACTCGTATATCTTGAATAAGTTGTCATCTTCAAGATTCTACTTCTTTATCTGTGAGACAGGACAATGCATTTTTCTCCCACTGCAGGATGAAGATTGCTGCTGTCTAGGTCAGGTAGAGAAGGGTCAGATCTGGTGGTTTTCAGGGGGCTCCCACATGGCGTTACCTCACCTGCCTTTAGCCCATTCACAGTGTGAGGTGGGAGCAGAATGAGTCCGAAAGAGTAAAGCAGAACCTGATTTTCCCTTTACCCGTCTTAGAAGAATATCCTTGTGGATCACCTACTTTCCTTCCTCCTCTCTCTTCCCCTCTTTCTCCTTCTTCCTCTCACACTTGTGTTTCTTTTAAATTTTTCCCTTTCTGAGCTTTGACAGGACTCAAGTTCCAGAGTCTCATGTTTGGCACCAAGCAGTGTCTATTTCTTCTTCTTCCCGCCTGTGTGAGAAAGGAAAGGGCAGAGGGCTGGCTTTTGTCTCTTTCCTACATCGGGGCGAGGGGAGCCCTCTCTCAGCATGTGGGTTTGTTGTTGGCATACCTTCCCTGCCTTCCAAAGCATTTTGAACAGAACATCAACTTTTCCTGATGACTCAGAGTAATCATTAATGGACGGTGGCCTTGGAGAGACATAGGACTGTGATTTTGACTAAAAATGAATTTGGAAAAGGAGGAGAAAGGAAATTTCCTTGGTTAACTAGAAGTGATTTATTGTAATTTAATCAAAGACTTTTAGCTATCTTGACTAAAGGAAGATTGTTTCAATCAAAAGGACGAGGTCAACAAGTAATGCATTGTTTCAGCTCTAAGAGGCAGACTCGGTCAGGACACCATCAGCAAGTTCAGTAGTAACCTCAGTTTGTAAAGAGACAGTTATGTTCTTGGTGCTGTATTTCAGCCTTGAAACTCTCACCAAGGCAGAAAGTTTCATGCAAAGGGAGGTGGTTAAGTGTTGCTGGCCCTCATGAAACTTTTGGTCCAAATCCCTGCTTTGCATCTCATCATCTGAAAGATTTCCAGAAAGATGCTTAACTGGATCTCCAAGATTAGAATAGTATCAGTACCTACCACATAAGGTTGTTGTGAGAGTTAAATGAGATAATGTACATAAACAAGCATGATGCAGAAGCATTATTAAATATTAACTCTTAGAATTCTCATTTTGTAACAAAAATTTAGTAATTAGTGGAGCCAAGGTTGGAGAAGGCAATGGCACCCCACTCCAGTACTCTTGCCTGGAAAATCCCATGGACGGAGGAGCCTGGTGGGCTGTAGTCCGTGGGGTCACTAAGAGTCAGACACGACTGAGCAACTTCACTTTCACTTTTCACTTTTATGCATTGGAGGAGGAAATGGCAACCCACTCCAGTGTTCTTACCTGGAGAATCCCAGGGCTGGGGGAGCCTGGTGGGCTGCTGTCTATGGGGTTGCACAGAGTTGGACACGACTGAAGTGACTTAGCAGCAGCAGGAGCCAAGATTGAGCTTCCAATCCTACTTTTCTCATTTCATCACATGGCCACTGCCAAAGGAGAGAAGGAAAAGTGAAATTTGGGGGTATAATCAATGGGACCCCCAAATTGTATCCCGAGTTAGAAGTTTTGTTAGCTTATTAGCTAGGAAGTAGATTTTGCTGCTAAAAAACAAAATATCAGTAGCATAAACAAAGCAAACTTATATCCTGATCAAAAAATTGAGCAAACAGGACTTTTCTGGTGGTGCAGTGGCTAAGACTCCACACTTCCAACGCAGGAGGCTGGGATTCAATTTCTGGTCAGGGAATTAGACCCCACGGTTCAGTTCAGTTCAGTCACTCAGTCATGTCTGAATCTTTCTGACCCCATGGACTGCAGCACACCAGACTTCCCTGTCCATCACCAACTCCCAGAGCTTACTCAACCACGTCCGTCGAGTCGGTGATGCCATCCAGCCATCTCATCCTCTGTTGTCCCCTTCTCCTCCTGCCCCCAATCCCTGCCAGCATCAGAGTCTTTTCCAATGTGTCAACTTTTTGCATGAGGTGGCCAAAGTACTGGAGTTTCAGCTTTAGCATCATTCCTTCCAAAGAACATGCAGGACTGATCTCCTTTAGAATGGATTGGTTGGACCTCCTTGCAGTCCAAGGGACTCTCAAGAGTCTTCTCCAACACCACAGTTCAAAAGCATCAATTCTTTGGTGCTCAGCTTTCTTCACAGTCCAACTCTCACATCCATACATGACTACTGGAAAAATCATGGCTTTGACTAGATGGAGTTTTGTTGGCAAAGTAATGTCTCTGCTTTTTAATACTCTGTCTAGGTTGGTCATAGCTTTTCTTCCATGGAGCAAACATCTTTTAATTTCAACATCTGCAGTGATTTTGGAGCTCCCAAAAATAAAGTCTCTCACTGTTTCCATTATTTCCCCATCTATTTGCCATGAAGTGATGGGACCAAATGCCGTGAACTTATGATGAATCAGAAATCAAATTACCACCATCCATTGGATCATCAAAAAAGCACGAGAGTTCCAGAAACAATCTACTTCTGCTTTATTGACTACACCAAAGCCTTTAACTGTGTGGATTGCAACAAACTATGAAAAATTCTGAAAGAGATGGGAAATAGCAGACCACTCTACTTGCCTCCTGAGAAATCCGTATGCAGGTCAAGTAGTGGACATGGAACAACAGACTAGTTCCAAACTAGGAAAGGAGTACGTCAAGGCTGTATAGTGTCACCCTGCTTATTTAACTTATAAGCAGAGTACATCATGCAAAATTCCAGGCTGGATGAAGCCCAAGCTGGAATCAAGATTGCTGGGAGAAATATCAATAACCTCAGATATGCAGATGACACCACCCTTATGGCAGAAAGCAAAGAACTAAAGAGCCTCTTGATGAAAGTGAAAGAGGAGAGTGAAAAAGTTGGATTAAAACTCGACATTCAGACCCCACAGGCTGCAACTAAAGACACTGGATGCCACACGAAGATTGAAGATGAGTGCTGCAACTGAGGCTAGGCATAGCCAGACAAATAAATAAATAAAAATAAATATTTTTAGAAATGCCTTCAAGGGATTTTAAACAAAACGAAAACAAACACATAAATAGCCACAAACAAAAATCCCCAAACTGAGTAAACAGAGCAGTATAAGATGATGTGGTGGTTCTACTGTGTCAGTGACCCAGACTCTTTCTTGTTGCTCTGCCATCCTTAATATGTGACTGTCCGTCCCAACTCTGGGTACAGCTTCTAATACAAGCCACCTGATGAGGAAAATGGAAAGCATGAGTCTTTCTTTCAAAGAAGAGCATAACCTGGGTGTTATCCATATCATGTCTACGCATGGCCCATTGGCCACAGCCAACTGCAAGAGAATGGCAAAATTACACTCAATAGTCATTTGCTCAGCTATTACACCAAAGTTTAAAAGGAAGAGTGGTTATGGGAAACTTAAGTGAAATAGGTCTTCTCAATCAGTTTGTTATTTGTCCCATTTCCAAGCTAAATTGATAATCCATTCTATTCCCATTCCACATAGTCAAAGGCTTTGGCATAGTCAATAAAGCAGAAATGGATGTTTTTCTGAAACTCTCTTGCTTTTTCTATGATACAACAGATGTTGGCAATTTGATCTCTGGTTCCTGTGTTTTTCTAAAACCAGCTTGAACATCTAGAAGTTCACAGTTCACATACTGTTGAAGCCTGGCTTGGAGAATTTTGAGCATTACTCTACTAGCGTGTGAGATGAGTGCAACTGTGCGGTAGTTTGAGCACTCTTTGGCATTGCCTTTCTTTGGGATTGGAATAAAAACTGACCTTTTCCAGTCCTGTGGCCACTGATGAGTTTTGCAAATTTGCTGGCATATTGAGTGCAACACTTTCACAGCGTCATCTTTTAGGATTTGAAATAGCTCAAGGAATTCCATCACCTCCACTAGCTTTGTTCATAGTGATGCTTCCTAAGGCCCACTTGACTTTGAATTCGAGGATGTCTGGCTCTTGGTGAATGATCGTGGTTACCTGGGTCATGAAGATCTTTGTATAGTTCTTCTGTGTATTCTTGCCACCTTTTCTTAATATCTTTTGCTTCTTTTAGTTCCATAACATTTCTGTCCTTTATTGAGCTCATCCTTGCATGAAATGTTCCCTTGCTATCTCTAATTTTCTTGATTTATTATTTATTGAATTATGAATTTATTGACTATGCCAAAGCCTTTGACTGTGTGGATCACAACAAACTGTGGACAATTCTTAAAGAGATGTGAATACCACCTTACCTGCCTCCTGAGAAACCTGTATGCAGGTCAAGAAGTGGACATGGAACAACAGACTGGTTCCAAATTGGAAAAGGAGTACTTCAAGGCTGTATATTGTTACCCTGCTTATTTAACTTCTATGCAGAGGACATCATGAGAAATGCTGGGCTAGATGAAGCCCAAGCTGGAATCAAGATTGCCGGGAGAAATATCAATAACCTCAGATATGCAGATGACACCACCCTTTCGGCAAAAAGCGAAGAACTAAATAGCCTCTTGATGAAAGTGAAAGAGGAGAGTGAAAAAGTTGGCTTGAAACTGAACATTGAAAAAACTAAGATCATGGCATCTGGTCCCATCACTTCATGGCAAATAGAAGGGGAAACAATGGAAACAGTGAGAGACTGTATTTTGGGGGGCTCCAAAATCACTGCAGATAGTGACTGCAGCCATGAAATCAAAATATGCTTAATCCTTGGAAGGAAAGCTATGACCAACCTAGATAGCTTATTAAAAAGCAGAGACATTACTTTGCCAACAAAGGTCTGCCTAGTCAAAGCTATGGTTTTTCCAGTAGTCATGTATGGATGTGAGAGTTGGACTATAAAGAAAGCTAAGCACCAGAGAATTGATGCTTTTGAACTGTGGTGTTGGGGAAGACTCTTGAGAGTCCCTTGGACTGCAAGGAGATGCAGCCAGTCAAACCTAAAGGAAATCAGTCCTGACTATTCATTGGAAGGACTGATGCTGAAGCTGAAGCTCCAATACTTTGGCCTCCTGATGCAAAGAACTGACTCATTGGAAAAGACCCTGATGCTGGGAAAGATTGAAGGTGGGAGGAAAAGGGGACAACAGAGGATGAGATGGTTAGATGGCATCACCGACTTGATAGACATGAGTTTGAGCAAGCTCTGGGAGTTGGTGGTGGACATGGAAGCCTGGTGTGCTGCAATCCATGGGGTCAGAAAGAGTCAGACACTACTGAGGGACTGAATTGAACTCCTATTCCAGATAGGCTGCTGTTCAGATTAGTTACCACTGAGGTAAATGATTCTTCTACCTCACTATTAAATATTCTAGATTGCAAAGATCCTTTGATACTCCTTTTATTTCTTTTTCACTGCCTTCTCTTTCCTATCTCGTTGCCTGATAGGCTAGTGGTTGGAGACTTCTTCTCTCCCATGCCTGCCCTACCCTTCCTTTCCACCACATACTTAAATTGACGTTGCTTCCCCGCCCCCTCTCCCCAGCAGATAGAATTATATGTAATGTGAAAGGAAACTGGTTTGAGTGAAGGTTAACATATCACAGCTTTAGTATTAAGACCTTGTCTATTCAATGGTGCTTCTGGCTTGCCTCCTGGTTCTCAGACATGCTAGAAAACCTGAGATTGCTAAGTAAGGAGGTGTCTGTGTATCAGAAGAAGAAAAGAAGGGGAAAAGACCAGTGATGGGGAGAATTAAGCAATCAGAAAACTGCAGTCATCTAGAGAAATTTGCCAGGAAAACAAAACCCTCAAGCCTAGTACTTAAGTATAAAAAGGTGAAACAGATAAGAAACAGAACAGAAGCAAATATGGGAAGGGCCAACAAGAATCCAGGGTTCAAAAGCAGCATCCTTAAATTAAAAAAAACAATAATTGTATTTCCTGAGTGTGGATATCTGGAGTGCCCACCACTGCCACTTTTTGTTCTGACTTGAGGGACAATCTGAGGGTGGGGAAGAGCCTCCGGTTTGTTAAGACTGTTGTTAATTATAGTTGAGGACACAGGATCTGGAGTTAGTATGCGGCTCGTCTGCCTGCAAACTGAAAAGAAAGCCATTAGGATGCTGGTCACTCAGGACTCTGGCGAGGAGGAAAGGGACGCTGAATGCTGGTCTTCACGCAGACCATTCTAATGACTAATCCTCTTTGTAATGGTCCATTTACATGTTAGAAGATCTGAAAGGCAGGAAGCATAGAAATGGGCTTTGAATTTTCTTCCTTAGAGTTTGTTTCCAATTTATCTTTAGGAGACAAAAATCGCAATCCCACCACAAACTGTTTTGAAGCTTTCAAGAGCAGGTTTTGCTCCTTCGGACAAGATGCTAACATACTAAAAAGGAAGAAAACAACTTAGTGTTTGGTTGGATATCCCCTCCCAACCCCCCCCCCCCCACCCCACATCCAGCTATTAAAAACAACTGCTCCATCTCAATAAAGGGCAGTACAAAATTTTTATTGAAAGTAGACTTTTGGCATCTTTCTTAGAATCACAGGACTGGCGAGGGTTGCACAGATTTTTTTTTAGAAATGAGAAAACTGAGGCTGAGAGAGGCTAAGCATTCTCAGCAGTTTGCTCAGCAAATGAATGGTAGAGGGGGCAAAACTGTCTCCTGGTCCCTCTGCACACCCCGCCACCACCTCACAGAATTCACCTGTAACCTCTTAAGCTGATTCGTTTTTTTAAAAATTTCTAAAGCAAGCATACATTACATTTTTAAAATTGGAGTATACTTGATTTATAATGTTGTGTTAGTTTCAGGTGTACAGCAAAGTGAATCAGTTATACATCTATCCACTCTTTTTAAGATTCTTTTCCCATATAGGCTATTGCAGAGTATTGAGCAGAGTTCCTTGTGCTATACAGTAGGTCCTTATTAGTTATCTATTTTATACATAGTAGCGTGTGTGTGTCAATCCCAATCTTTCAACTTATTCCTACTCCCGCTTACCGTGGGAGAAAACATACATTTTCTTTACGGAGAGTGCAAAGGTTTTGTATTCCGAGAAAAGCAATGCAACCTAGAGAAGCTTCCCTTGACCCTAAGTGGAGATGGTTGCACATGACCCCAGAGGCAGTAAGAGGTTGCTTCCTGCTCTGCAGGGGCTTTCTGACCTTTCTTGCCTCTGGCCCTAAAACTTCCCTATTATTGTTTCCTGAGGCAGAGATATTTATCAGAGGATGGTTTCTCCTTCACACTGTGGTTAAAAGCAAACATTACCTGAGAAGAAACCCCCCTGCAATGATCAACTTATAATATTCACCAGCAGTGGCTTCAACCTTTTTTGAGATCGTGGACATATTTTTAGAACCTGATGAAATCCAAGGCTCTTTGTTGGGTGACAAAAGTGTCTCAGAGAGTCATGACTGAGTGACTTTCACTTTCATACTTCAAGGGCTTTCCTGGTGGCTCAGATGGTAAAGAATCTACCTGCAATGTAGACCAGGGTTCAGTCTCTGGGTTGGGAAGATGCCCTGGAGAAGGGAATGACTACCCACTTCAATATTCTTGCCTGGAGAATTCCATGGACAGAGGAGACTAGTGGGCTACAGTCCATGGGATTGCAAAGAGTCGGACACAACTGAATGACTAACACTATCATTCACTGTTCCATAAAAACACACACACAATTGTAGTTATCTTAGTCTTCACTGCCCTCTGAAGCCCATCTTTGGAACCAGGAAAAGGGTTCCTATCTTTAAGCAAATTAACTTGTTTAAGCTTGTTGTTCTTAACCAATTAAATTTCCATGGGAGAGAAAAACAGATAAACAATCTCAAAGTTACTGCCCTGAAGGAGTGAGCAGGCAGGATAGAATCCTGGACAAGATTGAAGCAAGGGGACAAAAGGGAAAAATAAAAGAGAAGTTTTTCAGGGGAGCTTGAAGAGAAGCCAACGATAAACACCTCAACTTCATCACCTTGTCTAGTGTTGGCCATAATCACGGTTTCCCGGCTTATTTAACTTACTTAGCTGACCTTTGTAGTTATTCCAAAGCCACACATCTTCCTGGAATCCTTCCCCAAGATGCACTAACTCTCAAAGGCTCATGAGTAAGATGTTGAGCTGAGAGCAGAGGCCTTGTTTCCTGGCATCTTGCCAACTTAGGCTGCTCAAGGATCTTTTGGACCCCAAAAGAGGTGGGAAGTTCCTGCAACAAGCTATGGGGAGATGATACATCACCAAAGCCTAGACACAATCTTGGCAAGCATGCTAGGTCGTGATGTGTTGATAAACATCAAAAGAAGTCATGAATTCCAAGAAAAAAAGTGAACTGGAGTAACTCCAGTGATCTGCTTTTTTCTTTTTTTTTTTTTAAGATAAAGAGTGATTTGTGATGCTCAGCGGAACATTGTTGCGTAATGTCCAGGCCCTTGGGAACAGTGGGAAGGCCCAGGGAAAGACCTGGGCTCCCACAAGACATAGGTGCCCTGGAGTCCATAGTAGTTCCAAAGAAGTGAGTCCAGGATGGAACTGGGGTGCTGGGCAGCCATTTCAAAAACTGTGAAAAGTTGCAGCAAGTCCTGGGCTGTTTCTCAGAACTTCACTGACTCCATTTTGTTTAATGGTCATGTTCTCATAGATTGTGAATGCTTTCAGCAAGAAAGGGAGAATGTGGAAATTCCAGTGAAAAGCAACTGGGATATAAGGTCAGATAGTGGTAAGCCAGGTGCTTGGCTGCTTCTAGTAAGAACTGCTCAAGAGCACTTAAATGCAATGTTCTATGATTAGTTCTGCCTAATGGGTAGCCAAGAGCTCCATGTGGCTGTTAGCACTTGAAATGTAGCTAGTACAATTGAGGAACCAGTTTCTACACTTTAATTTTGATTAATTTAACTTAAATAACTACATCTAGCTGGTGGCTCCTATATTGAATAGGTCAGATCTGAACCTGGGGCAAGAACAAGTCAGCACTAGCCCACACCCTTGAACAGTTTTGGCTTAAGGTAAAAATCTACTTTTATCCATTTCTCCATCCATTAATTCATCTGGCATGTCTGGACCTATAGAGGTTCTAGTAGCCTGTAGCCACTGGAGCTTCTAGAATGGAGTCAGGCAGTTCATCTCTAGTTCACCTGTTATACTCCCCTACAGACCATGGGAGCTTGTCTGTATCTTGATGAGGATGCTGATGACTTTCTCATTCTACCTCCATCTCACCTCTCTGGGGGACATGTCAGCCTCGGATCTCCTCCTTTGCATGTGAAGCTGCCTGTCTTCCTTTTTTCCACTGGGAATGATATTATTCACATTTCTCTCTATGTCTGTAAAATGGGCGTTTTGGGGTATTTCCCAAGAGGACAGGGAGGTTAGATTGAAACCTACAAATTGCTATGAGGATGATGGTGAGAAGAACAAAAGGCTCAAGTTAGAAATGATGTTAGAGTTGATGAATTCAACTCCCTCCTTTCTCTGAAAAGGAAAATTATTCCTTTTGGGATAATTGGTCCATGAGACCAATTATTTGAGAAAAAAAAAAAAAAAAAGCCACCATTCAGGCATCTATTTATTTGACAATATATAAGTGCCAGGCAGTGATGCAACTGCTGGGGTACAGAAGTGAAAAAGAAAAAGAGAAGAATATTTGTCCACACAGAACTCATATCTGGGTTCTGAGAGAAAGAAAATTCCACATGATATCCAAACAAAGTTAGTAGAGGATGTGGAATATCAGCCAGTACAATTTCCACTGTATGAGTCTAATCAGGGAAGACAGAATCTACTTTTACAAAATGATTCTCTGTTAGGCTATAGATGGTTGGAATCGACCATTCTTTCTCTATAACATTGAGACAAACATGGACGAACAGAGCATTTAAAAAACATTGGAGAGCTATAGACACAAAATGGAATAAATAGTGTGGATGATTTATTTACTTATTGCTGTAAGACAGACAGCAATCTAACAAATAGATAAAATTTCAGATAGACAGATCAGATCAGATCAGATCAGTCACTCAGTCGTGTCCGACTCTTTGTGACCCTATGAATCACAGCACGCCAGGCCTCCCTCCCGGAGTTCACTGAGACTCACTGTTCTACCCAAATAGAGTCATGAGCATGCTTAGTTGCTTCAGTTGTGTCTGACTCTTTAGCCCACCAGACTTCTGTCCGTGAGATTCTCCAGCCAAGAACACTGGAGTGAGTTGCCATGCTCTCCTTCAGGGGATATTCCTGATGCAGGGATCAGACCCACATCTCACGTCTCCGGCATTAGCAGTCAGGTTCTTTACCACTATCGCCACTTGGGAAGCCCAAATAGAGTTGTAAGAAGTGCTACTTTAGTTGGGACAGACAGGAAAATCCTCTCTGCTGCTGCTAAGTCGCTTCAGTTGTGTCCGACTCTGTGCGACCCCATAGATGGCAGCCTACCAGGCTCCTCTGTCCATGGGATTCTCCAGACAAGAACACTGGAGTGGGTTGCCATTTCCTCCTCCAATGCATGAAAGTGAAAAGTGAAAGTGAAGTCACTCAGTCATGTCTGACTCTTAGTAACCCCATGGACTGCAGCTTACCAGGCTCCTCCGTCCATGGGATTTTCCAGGCAAGAGTACTGGAGTGGGGTGCCATTGCCTTCTCCAAGGGGTGATATTTGAGCTGAGACATGAATACAGTTAGGAACTGAGCCAAGTGATTCTCTGAGGGGAAATAGAGGTGCAGAGGAAATAGCCAAGGCCTGAGCTGGGATGTGTTTGACAGATCTGAAGGGCAGCAAAAAGACAGTGGAGTGAGTCAGGGGGAGGAGGGGGCAGGGACCAGACCGTGCAGGGTTTTTTAGGTCATGGCATGGACCTGGATGTATTCTTGGATTTATTCCAAGTACAATGGGATGCCACTGTGGAGCCTTCCCTCATGTCAGTTCCAATTCACTCATTAGATCAGGAGTTGCAACTTCAAATGCCTATAGGCATGTAATGAGAGTGCAAGTCCTGTGGGTGGGGGTCACTGTTCTACTTCAGCTCATCATGGCCATGCAAGAGTGCAAGACCAACCAGTGCTTTCAAAGATCACTCTTGACAAATGAAAACGTGGACATAGAAATGTTCATGTGAAAAACCTCAATTTTTAAATATTGCAAAAAAAATTAAAATTAAATGTGTGAACACACACACACATGTACAGGCTAAAGAAAATATATCTGCAGAAAACATCCACCAATCTGGGCCTTCTGCAGTAGATAATCATGTTCACGGAATTTGGATTTTCAGCTAAAGCACATGGAAGAAAGAAAATTATTCCACATGATGTCCAAACAAAATCACTAGAGGATATGGAATAACAGCCAGTGTAATTTCCACTGTATGAGCCTAAACAGGGAGGACAAAATCTGCTTTTTCAAACTGATTCTTCCAACTTCCTGTAGATAGTTGGTATAGACTGAGGTAGGAGATAGATGGGCTCCAGGTTGTATATTTACAACTGGCCTCCTGTTTGCATTTAATGGGGCATGAAGAAGTGGATTTCATGCCAGATACTTACAACCGTTAGCATTTTCTGAAAGAGATAGGTGGGCTGCAGTTAAGGCATTTACAATCAGCCTCCTGTTCGCCCTCTGAAATGGAAGTAACAACAGAAACGGTAAATAGCCAGTGTTCATCTCTTGTAAACACCTTAAGGAAATAGGCATGGCAAGGACAAAGAGGGGGCAAAGCTCTGTTTGAATAAAGGCTTAAGAGATCTCTGTTTTCCCCTTTTTGGGACAAGGGAGACACTACACATGCACAGAAAGACTCCTTGTGGGTCAAAAGTCAAAGGATAATGCCAGGCCATAATGAATCTTGCTCCTCCCAGAAGCCTTCACTTCAAGATCCATCTTGGCTGAGGGGTGCATGCGCACCAGCGGGGTGTACCAGGGTAGGTCAGGTGTGGAAAAAGAAACCAGATACTTGGCCTGAAGGGAGACAAAGACCCAGAAGAACTGATCTATATGAATGACTTAACCACCTCTTTATTGTACTTTTCCTTACTGTGGGGGCCGCCCACACCCTTTCTCTCCAGGGATGCATCTCTGCCTTGCTTCTGTCCTAACTAAACACGTTGTTTATCTGCCTGCTCTCCCACTTGTTGTTGTGCTATGTCTCTAGTAATAAACTTTGTACCTGCATTTACAGTGTCTGCCTCCCTGATAAATGCATTTTTCACTGGGGGCAAAGATTCAGAGGAAAATAGCTTGTAGCCTCTAGCCCTTGCTGGTCTGGTGGCTGGGATCCCTGGTTCTCATCCAGGCTTCCCAATGTCAGTTCCTGGGCAGGGCATTAAGATCTTGCTTCACACCACTGCTCACTGCTGCCTCGCAGAGATCAAGACCATTGCTTTCTCTATAACACTGAGACAAAAATGGATAAACTTTTCAAAAAATACATTAAAGAAAACATTGAAGGGGACTTCCCTAGTGGTCCGGTGGTTAACACTGTGCTTCCAATTCAGGGGGCATGGGTTCAATACCTGGTGGGGGAATTAAGATCCCACATGCTGTGGGGGTGCTGCCAAAAAAAGGAAATAGCCTATTCCTAAACTCTCTTAAGCTGGAATCAAGATTGCCAGGAGAAGTATCAATAACCTCAGATATGCAGATGACACCACCCTTATGACAGAAAGTGAAGAGGAACTAAAAAGCCTCTTGATGAAAGTGAAAGAGGAGAGTGAAAAAGTTAGTTGGCTTAAAGCTCAACATTCAGAAAACGAAGATCATGGCATCCGGTCCCATCACTTCCTGGGAAATAGATGCGGAAACAGTGGAAACAGTGTCAGACTTTATTTTTTTGGGTTCCAAAATCACTGCAGATGGTGATTTCAGCCATGAAATTAAAAGACGCTTACTCCGTGGAAGGAAAGTTATGACCAACCTAGAGAGCATATTAAACAGCAGAGACATTACTTTGTCAACAAAGGTCTGTCTAGTCAAGGCTATGGTTTTTCCAGTAGTCATGTATGGATGTAAGAGTTGGACTATGAAGAAAGCTGAGTGCTGAAGAACTGATGCTTTTGAACTGTGGTGTTGGAGAAGACTCTTGAGAGTCCCTTGGACTGCAAGGAGATCCAACCAGTCCATCCTAAAGGAAATCAGTCCTGGGTGTTCTTTGGAAGGACTGATGCTAAAGCTGAAACTCCAGTACTTTGGCTACCTCATGCAAAGAGTTGACTCATTGGAAAAGACTCTGATGCTGGGAGGGATTGGGGGCAGGAGGAGAAGGGGACGACAGAGGATGAGATAGCTGGATGGCATCACCAACTTGATGGATGTGCGTTTGAGTGAACTCCGGGAGTTGGTGATAGACAGGGAGGCCTGGCGTGCTGCAATTCATGGGGTCGCAAAGAGTCGGACACGACTGAGCGACTGAACTGAACTGAACTGAAACTCTCTTAAAAACCAAAACAAAGCAAAAAAAAAAAAAAAAAAATTGAAGACAAATAAATGGGAAGGAATCACATTCTAGAGAGGGTGAATCCTTCCTAAAGGAGAAGAGAAGGGGTCTTCTAGGGACATCTGTGAGTGTGAGTGTGACAGGAGGAACACATACCAAGTGGCTCCAGGACAAGGAAAGGCTTGGAGATCTAGCAGACACATGGGAGGTCGTGACAGGCTGCATTCTGCAAGAGCCCCCCTGCAAGACTGATTCTCTCCATTTGTCAGTTCTGCTGAGTTGGATCTTTCTGAATGTGTGGCAGCACCAGAGGCTGAGGGCTGGGCTGGGAAGGCAGGGGGAGAATTCCATAATCTCAGCCCAAAGAAGATCAAGGCTTCTGGATTGATACCATTTCCACTGGGAAAGCCTGTTGTGCTAAACTGGAACTCCCCTTCCTCACTCCCCGTCCTTCCCTATAAATTTAGCATAGAAATTTTTGTTTAGGAGTTGATACTCTACTGTTTCAAACACAAAAATCAAGCAAGTCTCATATCTATATCTATGTCTATGTCTATGAAGAAAGTATGAAAGTGTTAGTCACTCAGTCATGTCTTTGCGACCCCATGGACTTCAGTAGGCCAGGCTCCTCTGTCCATGGAGTTCTCCAGGCAAGAATACTGGAGAGGGTTGCCATTTCCTTCTCCAGGGGATCTTCCCAACCCATGATCAAATCTCCCATACTGCAGGCAGATTTTTTACCGTCTGAGCCACCAGGGAATCTATGCCATTGTTCACTAGTTCAGTCACATCTGACTCTGTGACCCCAGGGACTGCAGCACGCCAGGTTTCTCTGTCTTTCACTATCTACCAGTTTGTTCAAACTCATGTCCATTGAGTTGGTGATATCATCCAACCATCTCATCGTCTGTTGTCTCCTTCTTCTGCCCTCAATCTTTCCCAGCAGCAGTGTCTTTTCCAGAGAGCCAGCTCTTCACATCAGGTGGCCAAAGTATTGGAGCTTCAGTTTCAGCATCAGTCCTTTCAATGAATATGTAGGGTTGATTTCCTATAGGATTGATTGGTGTATCTATTAGTTTATCTATTTGTTTTTGACCACGTGGCATGTAAGACCTTACTTTCCCAACCACAGATGGAACCCACAGTCCCTGCATTGAATCACAGAGTCTTAACCACTGCACCATCAGGAAAGTCCAGAGTCTCCTATACTTTTAAGTGGCCATGATTAGAGCTTTTCAAGGATATTTATGTGTTTGTTGTTGTTAAGATTGTGAACAAGGGTTATTTGTTTTTTTCAGCATAGTCAAACTCATCTTCATGGACCCCCCCTTATTTATTTACTATCAACTAGTAAATAATTTTTACTTAATATTTTTAATACTTTTTTTGTGTGCTGTCAACTGAATTTAAACTGATCATCACCTGATCATCATTTACCTCTACTTAGATACAAATATGGTCACAAAAATCAGACTCTCCTTCTAATTGGCAAGAGTGATAACATGGGTCTACACAGGTTTCTCCTCAAATAATATCATATCATATGTTCAGCTTGGCCTTTTAGAACGCATAGGCAGTTATACAGTTAGGGACTTGTTCACAGTGTCTTTTACAGCCTCCATGTAATACACTCTTGAGAGTCATTGAATACCAGTGCCTGACTTCTCTTCCAGGTCTTAAGACATTAGGTGAGCAGTTAATCAGTACCTTCAGATTTCTGTGAACAATTGATTTTTAATTATGTAGTATAAGAAGGTGTGGCTTCCCCAATGGCTCAGCAGGTAAGGAATCCACTTGCAGTGCAGGAGACAAAAGAGATGCAAGTTCGATCCCTGGGTCAGGAAGATCTCCCAGAGAAGGAAATGGCACCCCACTCCAGTATTCTTGCCTAGAGAATCTCATGGACAGAGGAGCCTGGTGGGCTACAGTCCATGGGGGTCACAAAGAGTTGGACAGACTGAGGACAAGAAGGTGTAGAAAAAGATTATGGGTTACCTTGTACACAATGGGGTAACATTCAGCCTTCAAAAAAGAAGGAAATTTTGCTATTTGTGACATCGTAGATGAACCTAGAGGACACATGCCAAGTGAAACAAAACAGAGAAAGACAAATACTGCATGATCTCACTTTTATGTAAAATCTAAAAAAGTTAAACTCATGAAGGAAGAAGGTAGAATGGTGTTTGCCGGGGACTAGAGGGGAAGGTGAGAGTGACCCTGCATACAAGTGTGAAATCCTAGAGAAACAAGATACCAGACCTTTGGGATCCTGACCGGGAGCCACCATATCCATTCCAACTTCTGTGGAAGAAAGAAACAAATTTCTATCTAGTGTAACCATTATTACCTTCTGTCTCCATTATAAGCATCTGATTCTAATCTAACTCAGTGGTTTTGAAAGTGAGATTTAAGTTTCCCTGGGGGATAACTATCCTCTATGGAATATAAAGACAGTTTTAAGGGACTCAATTTCCAGATGCTCATAATGGTTCAAAACAACAATGATAACAAATATTTATCAATTATCTTTGTTCCAGTACTTTACATATACTAATTTATTTAACATAAGTTGTTATGAATTCTTTCCTAAAATTAACGTGTGGCTAAAGCTGGCTCCCTTTCTCATTTTCTCTCATGAATGCCCCTTTCCTTCTTTAAGGAAAAGGTGTAACTTTCCTCATTCCAAATCTAATAGTGAGATTTTGCCTTTGAGAGTGTTTCTCAGCCTTTATTTTCCCCATCATAGCCTCTTACGAAGATTTTCAGTCATTTTTCCCTATCATCCCCATCATAAAAATGTAATACCATATGTATACCCTGTATTTTTGTTCAGGTTCTGTATGCATATCTATTCCTTATATGCGGAAAGAGTAAGATTTGTTTTCTCTCATTATTCAAGAACCCATTTTTGGCCCCTTCAAGAAAACATGCCCTAGAATGTAATAACCTATAGGGCACCAAGGTATTATTTGAAATACTGGTGCTGGTGGGAGAAATGAAATGATTTTATGATTGCATTAATAAACCTTTTGCAACTCATATGATTTCTTCTTTCTTTGCTTTAAGAAAATTCAAGAGTATGATCAAGTTGTCAGTTGATAAATATTAAAATTAGGTCAGAAAGATTCAAAGAACTGAATTGCATTGCTATAACAAGCCTCTTCCATTTCCATATAATTATTTACATGAAAAAGATTTCTTAGGACTTTCATATATAAAAATAGAAAATTTTATAACTGACTGAACTCTGGCTCATTCTAATATAAAGTGGTATTTATCTGTAGAAAAACTAGAATAAGTTCTATTCATTTAGAGATGCATTTCCAATAGGACTCACTTTCTGTGTTCAATGATTTGCAATGTATATATGTTGGTCTTACCAAAATTATAGTGATAATCAGACTCAGAGGACATTTTTCAACTCAGATCCTTTTGGTCATTGAAAATTTAAAAAACTTTAAATATCAAATCATATGTGCATGTGAATATAAATCTATCCATATATATGTATAAATATATATTATAATAGAGAAAGTATGATAGAATGATCAATAAAAGAAAAATGTATTAGGATGAAATTATATGGAGGAAGTCAAATGGAAATATGATTTCAAGAGGAAAAAATTGCTATAAACTTTATCATTATTAAAGAAGGATTGTTCATGTATATTTTATTTTATTTATTTTGGCCTCACCATGCACCTTGCAGGATCTTAGTTTGCAGACCAAGGATCCAACTTGGCAGTGAAAACACAGAGTCTTGGTAACCACTGGACCACCAGAGAATTCCTTGTTCCTGTATATTTTAAATAGATCAATGAATAGTTGCTTTGCCGTTCAGTCGTGTCTGACTCTTTGCAACCCTATGGACTGTAGCCTGCCAGGCTCCCCTGTCCATGGGATTTTCCAGGTAAGAATACCAGAGTAGGTTGCCATTTCCTCCTCCGAGGAATCTTCCGGACTCAGGGATCAAACCCGTGTCCCTGGCACTGGCAAGTGGGCTCTTTACCACTAAGCCACCAGGGAAGCCCTGATGAATAGTGGTAGACACCATAACTTTTAGATTCTGCTTAGTTTCTATAAGAGTCACATGACAGTTCAGTTTTTTATTATTTTATTTTTAAATGGGAGTTCAATTTTACAATGTCAAAATATACAACATGCCAGAAAGTAATGCTTTGCAGCAATTTAAACTCGTGATGAAAAATTTAGATGTCAACTCAGAAATGAGTGAGATTGCTTTAAAAATTTCTCTGAGAGATATCAGGGAAGAAAGGTTGAGGATCACTGCCCTATTGTTGTGTCGTCACTCAGTCGTGTGGTTCCACCTCTTTGTGACCCCATGGACTGTAGCCCACCAGGCTCCTCTGTCCGTGGCATTTCCCAGGCAAGAATACTGGCGTGGGTTGCCATTTCCTTCTCCAGGGGATCTTCCCGGCCCAGGGATCAAATCCCCGCATCTCATGCTTGGCAGGTAAATTCTTTACCACTGAGTCACCTGAGGTTTCAGCCTGACCGAAGTTGCTTTCATCCCGTTTGCTAGTGTTGGCATCCAGAGTGGGGCTGAGCTTACAGGTGAGGCATGAAATCACCCAAGGCTGTGGGATGAGAGTGGCAGGGTTTGGGAAATCAGGCTACTGCTAAAGGTTTGGCACAGTGGCTACTTCTTGCCCCTTCTTTACTGCCTAGGGTCTAGTGGGGAACAGCAGCTGAAAAGTGGAATAACAGTTTACACTTTATACCCTGCAGCCCTGTCCTTCATGCAGAACCTTCCCCCTGCCCTCCCCTCTCAAGATGGCTACACATCAAAAAGTCCCTGGGACTTTCTTCCCAACTCCAGCCATTTTCAGCTCTTTCTACACTGATCTATTTTCTAAAAAACGTAGTCCACCTCCCTAGAATTACCTGGTGTGCATGCTTCTTCAGTCACTCAATAGTGTCCAGAGCTTTATGACCCCATGGACTGTAGCCCCCCAGCCTCCTCTGTCCATGGAATTTTCCAGGCAAGAATACTGGAGTGGGTTGCCATTTCCTCCTCCAGGGGATCTTTCCAATCCAGGGATCGAACCCATATCTTTTGCATCTTCTGCCTTGGCAGGCAGATTCTTTACCACTGAGCTATCTGGAAATTGCCTAGAATGTTAAAGTGCCATTTCTTTGTCTTTTAATACATCTATTTCATTGACATCTCTGAGGCCAAGATCCAGGATTCTGCATTATTAAGTCTTCAGGGTCAGAATTATTTCTTTATGTCTCAGCTCCTTTGTCCAACAAATGATGTTTAGTTCTTCACTTATGACAGGAATTTGAGTTGGAGAATTTGGATTAAAAACCCTAGGAAATGGAACTATGAATCCAAACGGACTTCAGCCTGTTTTTTCTTGGATGACTGATAGATGTTGGAGATTTCTTGGCTTTACTCTGAAAGAGCAGGAAGAAAGAAATACTGTTCAGAGCAAGATAAAGATACAGGAAAAGTACAAGGCAAACTCTCTTCTAATCTGATTCTTAGGACGGTGACACTGGACAAATGTCCACAAATGTCTGATCCTGCCAAAAGAGCAGATGGTTTCCAGCACTCTTCCTAACTCAGAGTTGGAAGCCATCACAGTTCCTGGGAGTTGACTCAGAGCTCGAACTAGACCAACACAATCATGACCAGAGGCCAGGATGGGTGCTGTGCTCAGAGGATGCTTAGGAAGGAACTAGGGTGCAGTGGGGTCTGTATTTAGCAGAATTGAGACTGGCTGATCCTCTGGGGAAGCCTAAAGAAAAGGTCCCAGGAGAATCGAAGGCAGGCAGATGGATCCTTTGTTAGCATAGAAAGGGGTTAACTTCAAGAGGTGGGTAAAATAGAATGGAAGCAAACTTAGAATCTCTAATTTTTACTTTGAAAACTAGTAACTATCTCCAAGTTGGAATGTTCAAATTCTATTATCAGCTTCTTAAGCCAGCTTTGAATTTCAGGTCACAACCCTTGACTTCTCCTGAGTTCACTACATGATGCCTTGTGGCATTGGCTTATAAGAGTGATGTTTTCAATTACTTAAAGTAATTCAAGCAAGGTAAAAATGGTGCTTTATGCCAGCTTCAACAAGCTTGGCTTTTATCATTTAGCAAGATTCACTTCTTTGTGCTATGGAGAAGAGAAAAAAATAACCCCAGTAAAAGCCTTACAAGAATGGTACAAAAAACAGGGAGAATTGAAAAAGCTTTCTGCTTTGTATTTCTAGCTTTGGGAATGTAGTTTTCTGAGAAACAACTGTCTAGACTAGAGAGAAGCTTTGAACTTTTGGGGAGAACTATCATTGCTTCTTTGATTTCATAATACTCTCTTCTCCACTACCATCTTATTTTTATAACAATTTAGTGAATTAAAATTAAAATAATAGTTTGTTTTGAGAAGTTAGAGAGGAATTTTCTGATGCTTCTGGGGGTGAAATGGAAACCCTTGTGGTTGATAGAACCCGGATTCCTACTCTTAGACTGGAAATATCAGAGAATGAACGAAATTTTAAGAGTCTTCAGCCTTGGACCTTTATAAGGTAACATTTTGGTTTCTAGTGCAAATTAACAATTTGTTTCTAGTCATGTAACTTATACCTCACTTGCATAGGCAACATTCTTTCCATTTATTATGTTTACTTAAACATTGCTTTAGACCACAAAAGCAAATGGGTAACTAAATATATATTCCACAATGCTTTATTTTTCTTGTTTGCTATTCAAATCATTCCCTTATTCAGTTTAAGAAAAAAACATCATGGTTTTCTTACCCAATTTGCCTTTCCTTTCCAGTTAGAACCATTTATGCATTGTTCAGTCGTTCATTGATTCATTTACTCAGTTGACAAATGTGCGTTGAATTCCCTTCATGTTCTCAGAACTGGGAGGGGCACTGGGATATAAGAAGATGGATTTCCTGCTCTCTGGAAGCTTCCACTCTATTGGAATTCTCAACATATTCCTCTCAGGCTCCCTGTGCAGGCCTCCTAAAAGACAACATTCGTCTGATTTTTTTATTGTCACAACTTGGTAGGGGCATTTCTCTGTTCAGACTTTTATTCTGGCCATTTTTCCAAGGACCAGAGGCAATGCACATCAGCATCTCCCTTTCTCCACCAGAGATGAGGCCTGAGGGATCTTTGCCATCTTTTTCATCTGACTCACAGGGAGGCCACACAGAAGAGCTCCCCGAGAATGCTTGGAAGATTATGAGCCACCCTAAACAAATGAAAGAAATCACCCTTTCATAACTGGAGGGGGTGAAGATGTTGGAGTTGGGGCCTTGACTAAGCCAAGTGAGTAAATATGTCCTTGGGTATTTAGTTACAATCCCAGGGATTACTGAACAAATCTCACATCATGAGAGGAGCTGTAAATCAAATAGCATAAGGCCTTCATTACATAAGAGAGATTACTCCGTATTACCAATGGGTTTGAAAGCATTCAGACTCAACTTGCAATGCAAGGAACTCTAGGTTGTCAGCCTGTTGCTGCACGCATGTGGGTCCACTCATGTACTCATGGATGCAGCTCTGTTCTGCCAGGTGCGAGGGGAGGGACTCACTTGGCTCATCTGATGATTGTCCTTTTTTTCCTCCCTTTTTGCAGGTGTGTAGAGTTGAGTCCATTTTAATCTTCTGCTCATGCCCACTATCATTGTCGGTGCATAGTTCAAGGCTTTTCCCTTGGTTTCGAGGTTGTTTTTCCCTTGTATTTTCTCTCCCTACTCCCATTCTTCTTGCTCTATAGGTATTTGTTCTTACAAATTGTATGTTAGTTGGTCTGTACATATTCTTTCCATCTTTTAATTATAACCATATTCAAACACAGTGGAAAGTTGAGTGAATAGTACAGTGTACACTCCTATACCTACCACTTTGAATCAAGCATTTCCTAACACTTTGTCATACTAGGTTGACTCTGCATAGGTGTCTAACACCTATAAGTAAGTTATGAAAACTATGATGTTGCCCCTAAATACTGAAGCACGCTTTTCCTAAAAATAAAGACATTGTTCTACACAAAGACCACATCAAAATTCTCAGTCCTGAAAGGATAGAAGAAAGATAGAGAGATAGAGCTAGAAGTAGGAGATGGTGATGGGGTTAGAGATAGAGATGAAGATGGGGTTGGAAATGGAAAGAAAATGGAGATGGAGGTGGGGTTAGAGATAGAGATGAAGCTGGAGATGGAGAAGCAGACAAGGATGGGGATGGAGAGGAGAAGGGGAATTAGAAGAAATTCAGCCATTTTTCTCTCCAGTTTCTTGGTGGTAGAGTGCTTCCCCCCCACCCCAAGAATGGGTGCTCTGCCTGCCAGTTTACAATATGGACATCTCAGACAGAGTAAAGTTACTATCCAAAAAACCAGCAAAGGGCCTGAGCTTCATGGCTCTAAAAAGTCACTTTTTGGGAAAATTAACACTTGCTGTTTCTTTGCCGTGCAGCCCAAACATTCCATCACTTGGTGATTCAATCGTAACAGTAATAGCGAGGTTGAGGTTGAACTTGCTATTGAACTGCAAGGAATGTCTCAAGGCAGTCATTTTTGTGGCATGTATGATCTCTAACTCTGGAAGGCAGCACACAGAATTAATGAGAGGTTTCATGTGTATCTGGAAGAACATCTTTCCAAGAATTTACTCTCTTTGATTTGGCATGTGCTCTATGCTCTTCAAGTTAGTTGGTGGTCAGATTGGAAACTTCAGAGTTTTCTTTAAAAACTCTGCCTGGGCTTGTGTATTTTTCTGTACATATGCTATACTTCAATGACTATTTTATTTAAAAAAGGAAAAAAATAACTCTACTAAAGTCTGACTTTTTCCTAACATAGCCTTCACCGTTGACATTTTTTTAAAGCATCTCCCCAGACACTGAGCACTTCAGAAGTCTTTGCTTTGGTCTCTGAAATTGGCAAACTGTAGAAGGCAATGGAACCCCACTCCAGTACTCTTGCCTGAAAAATCCCATGGACAGAGGAGCCTGGTGGGCTGCAGTCCACAGGGTCTCTACGAGTCGGACATGACTGAGCGACTTCCCTTTCACTTTTCACTTTCCTGCATTGGAGAAGGAAATGGCAACCCACTCCAGTGTTCTTGCCTAGAGAATCCCAGGGACCAGGGAGCCTGGTGGGCTGCCGTCTATGGGGTCCCACAGAGTCGGACACGACTGAAGCGCCTTAGCAGCAGCAGCAGCAGCAGTGTAGTGACCAGAGTTCTCAATGCACAGTTACTGTCCTTGATTCTGGAATTGGTTCTTGGGGCTTTCATGTAACAGTTGTCTGTCATTGGGCAAGATCCTTAACCTTTTTATGGCACAGATTTCTCAGCTGCAAGACAGTCATAACAACATGTTATGAAGGAGCACATGGAGTCGTGAAAATCAAATAAGATAATGTATATAAACATGTTTCATTAAACATAGAACATGTGAAATTGTCACAACTAGGGTTTTTATGTGTGTCTGTTCTTTTTCTGGTCTGCTATTTGTTGATCTTATTTCCCAGGTTCCACCCTCAGCTGCCTGTGGTCCATTTTCTATGCAGCAGCCAGAAGGATCCTGTGAAAACATCACGTCCATTGTGTTTCTTCTCCATGCCCAAGGTCCTATTTCTCTCTCTGCCCTCTCGACTTTCCGCCACCACTCTGACTTCAATTCCTACTATTCTCCTCCTGCTCATTCTCGCTCAGACACACTAAATTTCCTGCAAACCTTCAAACCTCCTGTTTCAAGCTCGTCCCCAAGACTTTACAGTTTACTCTGCTGGTAAAGTATCTACTTGGCTCACTTTTTCACTTCCTTTAAGTCTTTGCTTTTCACTGAGGTCTTTTTGGCCATTCTGTCATAGCTGTAACCCTGGTACTCCTTAGCCATTCTTCCTGTTTTGTATTTTTACATAGCACTTATAACAAGAACCTGCCTGCAAAGCAGGTTTGATTCCTGGGTCAAGAAGTTCCTCAGAAGGGATAGGCTACCTGCTCCAGTATTCTTGGGTTTCCCTGGTGGCTCAAATGGTAAAGAATCCGCCTGCAATGTGGGAGAGCTGGGTTCAGTCCCTGGGTTGGGAAGATCCCCTGGAGAAGGGCCTGGCAACCCACTCCAGTATCCTTGTCTGAAGAATCTCCATGGACAGAGGAGCCTGGCGGGCTGCAGTCCATGGGGTCATAAAGAGTCAGAAACAACTGAGTGACTAAGCACAGTCTAACCTCCCAATAAGCATAGTCTAACCTCCGGATATACTATGTGGGTGATATATGTTTTGGTTAATATTTGCCTTTCCCCAGTAGATTACAAACTCCATCAGAGCAAGAATTTTTGTCTATTGTATTAACTGATGGATCCCCAGTGCATAGAACATAGTTTGACGTGCCACAGATGAGATGATTGGATGGCTTCACTGACTCAACAGATGTGAGTTTGGGCAAGCTCCGGGAGTTGGTGAAGGACAGAGAAGCCTGGCAGTCTTCAGTCCATGGGGTCACGAAGAGTTGGATACAACTGAGTGACTGAACTGAACTGAACTGAGGCCCTTGTTGAATAATATCTTGAAATACTATTCGACATATTAATATTTGTTGAATGAATGAATGAGACTGTTTCAATTTCACAATCAGAAAAAGGATGGGAATTTACATTTCTGGATATTTTTCCATATACACCTCATAAAATGAGCCCTGTTGGAAAGTCTATGTGGATTCCTTACTTTCCCCCCAGATCATAACCACATTTAAGATATTTGTATAATCTCTTTGCATGCTTTAATAATCCAGGAATGCTGTTTCTGTTTCAAAGACCTGTGGAGAAGTAGTAAATGGAGGGAGGGGAAATAGAATCAGGTTCATAGCAGGCAAATCTGACCCATGCTGTTGTTTTGCCACCCAATTTTGTAGCATTTTCTTCAGCAGGATATAATTTGGTCTTGCAACCTCTTGAAAGGAAAACGATGACCCCACAGCATTCCCAAACTATGTGCTGGGAACAGTAGTTCCAAGAAATGCTAATCTGTACTCAAAAAAGGACAAGGTTTTTGTGGTTCTGATTACATATTAGCATGTTAAAGGCTCTGAGGAGTCACATAGCTTAAAAATAAATAAAGGATGGGTGGTCTGTTTAATAGTAACTTATTAAAATAGGGGAAGTCCAGGCAATAGTTAAAAGACCATGATCTTCAGCTTTTAAACTTTAATTTCCCACAGATCTCATAAAATGGATATGCATTTTATTTTGTCACCGAGTCCTGCTCAGTACTCTGAAAGCTTATCTTTGGAAGGAAATGCACTTATAGGGTATCCATTATATCAACAATACGTTCTCCATGACACTGCAGTTCTTCTGAATTAAAAATATATATATATTAATGAAGTACTTCTTAAGCATGTCTCCCTACTTAATGCAAGAATTTCATTAGACACAATAAAGATACCAGGGGGAACAAGACAGGGTAAGATCCTATGGAGCTGACGTCCTAGGATAGCCAGAGACTTTAAGCAAATACACCAAATAATAAATGTGGAGCCAAGGGTGTTAAAGGAAGAGAGGAAAAGCTGGGATGGAGAATAGGATTATGTGAGGATATTTTCTACTTGAGGAGATCAGGAGGGAAGGATGCGCTGAGTTTGGCATATTTAAATTGAGATGTGAGGATAACAAGCCAGCTGTGACAAAAGGATGAAGAAGAATGCTTGTTTTAGGAAGAATGAATAGTGTAATCTGCGTATAATAAGCATTCTTCTTTGCCCTTTTGTGAATTCCATGGACAGAAGAATCTGGCAGGCTACAGTCCCAATGGTCACAAAGAGTCTGATGCCACTGAAGCGGCTTAGCACACATGCATGCAATGAGGTAGTCAATGGCTCAGTTGCAGGAAGCAACTTGCTAAAGAACTGAAAGGAGATCCCATGGCTGACTCACAGTGCTCATGAGTGGAAGGGCTGATGGAAGTGTGTACCTCAATCATTCAGGGCTCTTGAGGTCATGATATGGTCTTTTATTGAGAGTAATAGGATTGAATTTATATTTCAAGGAATCTCCCTCAAAACAGAATGTATCCCAATGCATTAAAATTTTTAAGTGAATAGGCATTTAAAAATGCTTTTAAATATCTGAAAAATATAGATTACATATTTATTCATCTCTCGACCCCAAACATGCAATATCCTCTAATTCTATGTGAACCACTGGGTTTTGGCTAAATGTTGTGATTCTATCCTGTGTTTTATACATAAGTCTCCACACCTACACTCTCTATACATCTGTGCTTCAGAGAATACCCATAGCCTGGGACACATGTGAGGGTTTTCAGGACAGTCGACCTTCTACAGTCCTGGAGCTTGTTTTGGGGGCCTCCCATTTTCCCACTCCCAAAGCATGAGATCAAGAGAGCTATTGTTTTCCAGTAGTGCTGAACATGCATTTTCTTGCTCTTCTCTATGCTTCAATGAGTGGTTCTGGAGGTACTCATAAATTAGCACGATATTTGCAGCACTTGCAAATGGCAAGTGAGAACAGTTTGCAACATCCAACAATTCATGTAACTCACAGCTGTATTTGCTTTCTGGTGCCTCAGATGGTAAAGAATCCGCCTGCAATGCAGGGGACCTGGGTTCAATCTCTAGGTTGGGAAGATTCTCTGGAGGAGGGCATGGCAACCTACTCCAGTATTCTTCCCTAGAGAATCCTCATTGACAGAGGAACCTGGCGGGCTACAGTCCATGCGATCACAAAGAGTCGGACATGACTGAGTGACTAAGCACACAAAGCTGTATATATGTCAGTATAGACATGGCATACATGAAGTATGATAGAGATTGGCTTTGTTAGCTAGATGAACACTGAACTCCAGAATAACAAAGACTTGCTTTTATAAAAAAATATTTAATGACTTAAGAATTCAATAATTTCAGTTTTATTTAAATAACAGTTTTAATTATAAATGTTGATAGTTCAAGTATATTTTATATTTTATCTTTAAATTTTAATAGATAACTTTGAATACACCTGAAGAAAAATAGCTTCTTGGAAAACTTATGAAAAATCATTTTTACTTTTCTTTTTTTTGGCCATACTATATGGCTTGTGGGATCTTGGTTCCCTGATCAGATACTGAGAGTGTGGAGTCCTAGTCACTAGACCACCAGGGAACTCCCTAATTTTCCATTTTTTTAAAAAATTTACCTGAATTTATAGCATGCAATGAAAATATGTAAACTTTGAATATTATTTTTAAAAATTTCAATCTTTTAGATAACTGAGAATGAGTACAATATGCAATTGTGATAGAAATTGAAAATACAAACCTGGAGTGTAGAAGAGAGAAAGAGCTATAAAGGAAAAATAAGTAAATCATCAAAGAAGCAGTGAGAGAGTTCATTCTTAGGGAGGTTGATAAGGAGTCTGGGGCCCTTGAGAAGGAGAAAGGAGTCCCAGGCTCTCAAGGAGGAGAAAAGGACAAACTGTTTTTTTTTTCCTGCATTGCTTCCTCTTAGTCACATAAGATGTTTTTCCTTAAACATTGAGTTGTTATGACAGCAATCTTTAAGACTAACTGTCTTTAAGCCCAGAGCTAATGATAACACAACAAAACAAGTCATCTTGCTCAAGGATATATTTTTCCTTAAGCTCTGTCAGTTTAGTTGCTCAGTTGTGCCTGACTCTTTGTGACTCCATGGACTGCAGCATTCCAGGCTTCCCTGTCCACACAAACTCCCAGAGCTGAGTTTGCTTAAACTCATCTCCATCGAGTCAGTGACGCCATCCAACCATCTCATCCTCTGTCATCATCTCCTCCTGCCTTCAATCTCTCCCAGCATCAGGGTCTTTTCCAGTGAGGCAGTTCTTTGCATCAGGTGGCCAAAGGGTCAGCTTCAGCATCAGTCCTTCCAATGAATAGTCAGGACTGATTTCCTTTAGGATTGACTGATTTGATATCCTTGCAGTCCAAGGGACTCTTAAGAGTCTTCTCCAACACCACAGTTCAAAAGCATCAATTCTTCAGTGCTCAGCTTTCTTTATAGTCCAACTCTTACATCCACACATGACTACTGGAAAAACCATAGCTTTGACTAGATGGACTTTTGTTGGTAAAGTAATATCTCTGCTTTTTAATATGCTGTCTAGGTTTGCCATAACTTTTCTTCCAAGGAGCAAGCGTGTTTTAATTTCATGGCCGCAGTCACCAGCTGCAATGATTTTGGAGCCCAAGAAAATAAAGTCTTTCACTGTTTCCATTGTTTCCCCAACTATTTGCCATGAAATGATGGGACTGGATGCCATGATCTTAGTTTTCTGAATGTTAACTTTTAAGCCAACTTTTTCACTCCCCTCTTTCACTTTCATCAAGAGGCTCTTTAGTTTTTCTTTGCTTTCTGCCATAAGGGTGGTGTCATCTGAATATCTGAGGTTATTGATATTTCTCCTGGCAATCTTGATTCCAGCTTGTGCTTCATCCAGCCCAGCGTTTCGCATGATATACTCTGCATATAAGTTAAATAAGCAGGGTGACAAGGTACAGCCTTGACATACTCCTTTCCCAATTTAGAACCTGTATGTTGTTCCATGTCCAGTTCTAACTGTTGCTTCTTGACCTCCATACAGATTTCTCAGGAGGCAGATAAGGTGTTCTGGTATTCCCATCTCTTGAAGAATTTTCCACAGTTTGTTGTGATCCACACAATCAAAGGTTTTAGCGTAGTCAATAAAGCAGAAGTAGATGTTTCTCTGGAACTCTCTTGCTTGTTCTATGATCCAACGGATGTTGGCAATTTGATCTCTGGTTCTTCTGGCTTTTTTAAATCCACTTTGAATATTCTGGAAGTTCTCAGTTCACATACTGTTGAAGCCTGGCTTGAAGAATTTTGAGCATTGTTTTGCTAGTGTGTGAGAGGAGTGCAACCATGCGGTAGTTTGAGCATTCTTTGGCATTGCCTTTCTTTGGGATTGGAATGAGAACTGACTTTTTCCAGTCCTGTGGCCACTGCCGAATTTTCCAAATTTGCTGGCATATTGAGTAAGGCACTTTTAACAGCATCATCTTTTAGGATTTGAAAGCGCTCAACTGGAATTCCATCACCTCCACTAAGGCCCACTTGACTTTGCATTCTAAGATATCTGGCTCTAGGTGAGTGATCACACCATCATGTTTATCTGGGTCATGAAGATCTTTTATGTATAGTTCTTCTGTGTATTGTTGCCACCTCTTCCTAATATCTTCTGCTTCTGTTAGGTCCATACCATTTCTGTCCTTTATTGTGCCCATTTTTGCATGAAATGTTCCCTTGGTATCTCTAATTTTCTTGAAGAGAGCTCCAGTCTTTCTCATTTTATTGTTTTCCTCTATTTCTTTGCACTGATCACTGAGGAAGGCTTTCTTATCTCTCCTTGCTATTCTTTGGAACTCTGCATTCAAATGGGTATGTATTTCCTCTTCTCCTTTGCCTTTCGCTTCTCTTCTTTTCTCAGCTATTTGTAAGGCCTCCTCAGACAACCATTTCACCTTTTTCCTTTTCTTCTTCTTGGGGATGGTCTTGATCACTGCCTCCTCTAAAATATCTTGAACCTCTGTAATAGTTCTTCAGGCACTCTGTCTATCAGATTTATTCCTTTGAATCTATTTGCCACTTCCACCTTATAATCATAAGGGATTTGATTTAGGTCATACCTGAATGGTCTAGTGGTCTTCTCTACTTTCTTCAATTTAAGTCTGAATTTTGCAATTAGGAGTTCATGATCAGAGCCACACTCAGATCTTCGTCTTGTTTTTGCTGTCTGTATAAAGCTTTGCCATTTTTGAGTGCAAAGAATATAATCAATCTGATTTTGATATTGACCATCTGGTGATATCTGTGTGTAGAGTCATCTCTTAGTGTTGTTGGAAGAGGGTGTTTGCTATGGCCAGTGTGTTCTTGGCAAAACTCTGTTAGCCTTTGTCCTGATTCATTTTGTACTCCAAAGTTAAATTTACCTGTTACTCCAGGTATCTCTTGACTTCCTACTTTTGCATTCCAGTCCCCTGTAATGAAAAGGACATCTTTTTTGGCTGTTAGTTCTAGAAGGTCTTGTAGGTCTTCATAGAACCATTCAGCTTCAGCTTCTTCAGCATTAGTGGTTGGAGCATAGACTTGGATTACTTAATATTGAACGGTTTGCCTTGGAAATGAGCAGAGATCATTCTGTCATTTTTGAGATTGCATCTAACACTGCATTTTTGAACTCTTTTGTTGACTATGACAGCTACTTCATTCCTTCTAAGGGATTCTTGCCCACAGTGATAGATATAATGGTTATCTGAATTAAAATCACCCATTCCAGTCCATTTTAGTTCACTGATTCCTAAAATGCTGATGTTCACTCTTGCCATCTCCTGTTTGACCACTTCTAATTTACCTTAATTCATGGACCTAACATTCCAGATTCGTATGCAATATTGTTCTTTACAGCATCGGACTTTACTTCCATCATCAGTCACATTCACAACTGGGTATTGTTTTCACTTTGGCTCTGCCTCTTTATTCATTCTGGAGTTATTTCTCCACTCTTCTCTAGTAGCATATTGGGCACCTATTGACCTGGGGAGTTCATCTTTCAATGTCATATTTTTTTGTCTTTTCATACTGTTCACTGTGTTCTCAAGGCAAGAATACTGAAGTTGTTTGCCATTCCCTTCTCCAGTGGACCACATTTTGTCAGAGCTCTCCACCATGACCCATCCGTCTTGGGTGGCCCTCCGTGGCATGGCTCAGAGTTTCAGTGAGTTAAACAAGGCTGTGGTTCATGTGATCAGTTTGGTTAGTTTTCTGTGATTGTGGTTTTCATTCTGTATGCCCTCTGAGGATAAGGACAAGAGGATTATGGAAGCTTCCTGATGGGAGAGAACTAACTGTGGGGGAAACTGGGTCTTGTTCTGATGGGCAGGGACATGCTAAGTAAATCTTTAATCCAATTTTCTGTTGATGGGTGGAGCTGTGTTCCCTCCCTATTGAGGAGAAAACTCAAGGAGATGTTTCTCCTTCTTAACAAGAACCTTTTGACTAATCTTGTTATCTTAAGACATTTGTTGCGAGAGACCATTTTATCGTTAGATATCAGTTTAGTCCCTCAGTCCTGTCTGACTCTTTGGGATTCCATGGACTGCAGCACACCAGGCTTCCTTGTCCATCACTGACTCCCAGAGCTTACTCAAAGTCATGTCCATCAAATCGGTGATGCCATCCAACCATCTCTGTCATCCCCTTCTCCTTCTGCCTTCAATCTTTCCCAGCATCAGGGTCTTTTCCAAAAGGTCAGTTCTTTGCATCATGTGGCCAAAGTATTGGAGCTTCAGCTTTAGCATCAGTCCTTCCAATGAATATTCAGGACTAATTTCCTTTAGGATTGATTGGTCTGATCTCCTTGCAGTCCAAGGGCTCTCAAGAGTCTTCTCAAACACCACAGTTCGAAAGCATTAATTCTTTGGTGCTCAGCTTTCTTTATAGTCCAACTCTCACATCCATACATTACTACTAGAAAAACCATAGTTTTGACTAGATGGACCTTTGTTGGCAAAGTAATGTCTCTACTTTTTACTCTGCTGTCTAGGTTGGTCATAGCTTTTCTTCCAAGCTTAAATTAAAAGAGCAAGCATCTTTTAATTTCATGGCTGCAGTTACCATCTGCAGTGATTTTGGTGGTGGTGATTTAGTCACAAAGTCATGTCTGATTCTTGCGACACCATGGACTGTTGCCCGCCTGGCTCTTCTGTCCATAAGATTCTCCAGGCAAGAATACTGGAGTGGGTTGCTGTTTCCTTCTCCAGGGCATCTTCCCAACCCAGCAATTGAACCCAGGCCTCTTGCATTACAGGAAAATTCTTTCCCAACTGAGCTATATAGTAAGTATGCAATGGTTTTGGAGCCCACCAAAATAAAATCTCTCACTGGTTTCATTGTTTCCCCATCTATCTGCCATGAAGTGATGGGACTGGATGCCATGATCTTCATTTTTTGAATGCTGAGTTTTAAACCAACTTTTCCACTTTCCTCTTTCACTTTCATCAAGAGGCTTTTTAGTTCCTCCTTGCTTTCTGCCATAAGGGTGGTATCATCTGCATATCTGAGGTTATTGATATTTCTCCTGGCAATCTTGATTCCAGCTTGTGTTTCATCCAGCCCAGCGTTTCACATGATGTACTCTGCATATAAGTTACATAAGCAGGGTGACAAGGTACAGCCTTGACATACTCCTTTTCCAATTTGGAACCAATCTGTTGTTCCATGTCCAGTTCTAACTGTTGCTTCTTGACCTGCTTACAGGTTTCTCAGGAGGCAGATAAGGTGATCTGATATTCCCATCTCTTTAAGAATTTTCCACAGTTTGTTGTGATCCACACAAAGGATTAAGCATAGTAAATGAAGCACAAGTAGATATTTTTCTGGAATTCTCTTGCTTTTTCTATGATCCAACGGATGTTGGCAATTTGATCTCTGCTTCCTCTTTTGTTTCTAAATCCAGGTTGAACCTCTGGAAGTTCTCATTTCACATATTGTTGAAACCTCACTTGAAGAATTTTGATCATTGTTTTGCTAGCGTGTGAAATAAGTGCAATTGTGCAGTAGTTTGAACATTCTTTGGCATTGCTATTCTTTGGGATTGGAATGAAAACTGACCTTTTCCAGTCCTGTGGCCACTGCTGAATTTTGCAAATTTGCTGGCATATTGAGTGCAGCACTTTCACAGCATCATCTTTTAGGATTTGAAATAGCTCAACTGGAATTCCATCACCTCCACTAGCTTTGTTTGTGGTGATATTCATAAGGCCCATTTGACTTCACATTCCAGGATGTCTGGCTCTAGGTGAGTGATCATACCATCGTGGTTATCTGAATCATGAAGATCTTTTATGTATAGTTCTTCTATGTATTCTTGCCACCTCTTCTTAATATCTTCTGCTTCTGTTAGGTCCATAGCATTTCTGTCCTTTATTGTGCCCATCTTTGCATGAAATGTTCCCTTGGTATCTCTAATTTTCTTGAAGAGATCTCTAGTCTCTCCCCTTCTATTGTTTTCCTCTATTTCTTTGCATTGATCACTGAGGAAGGCTTTCTTATCTCTCCTTGCTATTCTTTGGAACTCTGTATTCAAATGAGTATAGCTTTCCTTTTCTCCTTTGCCTTTAGCTTCTTTCTTTTCTCAGCTATTTGTAAGACCTCCTCAGACAACCATTTTTCCTTTCTGCATTCTTTCCCTTGGGGATAGTTATGATCACTGCCTCCTGTACAATGTCATGAAGCTCTGTCCATAGTTCTTCAGGCACTCTGTCTATTGGATAAGATGTATGTTGTGGGAGTGGATCTGGTAAAAGTGTATAGTGAAAAAGTGAAAGTGAAGTCAGTAGTGTCCCACTCTTTGTGACCCCATGGATGGTAGCCTGCCAGGCTCCTCCATCCATGGGATTTTCTAAGCAAGAATACTGGAGTGGGTTGCCATTTCTTTTTACAGGGCATCTTCCTGACCCGGGAATCAAACCTGGGTCTCCCACATTGCGGCAGACTTTACCATTTGAGTTATCAGGTAATCCCACAAAATCAGTCGTAAAAGTGAAAGGAAGTATACAAGTATATAAGCTAGGTATATAAATATAAAAAAATATACATAAGGCCTTGGTAAGACTAGAGAGGGGGTTACTCTCCATCCCCCTTCTGCTGTCTATGTCAGAAACTTTCTCTGTCCTCTTTCACTTTAATAAAACTTTGCTACATAACAGCTCTTGGGTGATCAGGCCTGGTCCCTGGTCCCAAGTCTAAATCTTCTGCTTCGGAAATCATGAATCCGACATCATTCACCGTAAACTATCAGCAGTCTGCTTAAATTTTTAAAAAACTATTACAAAGGAAAGCTGGCAGACTTCTGTTGGGTAAGAATCACATATAATTTGCAAATAAGACATTACGAATTCTTTTTAAGTCAGATTTTTGAGATATTATTTACATATGGTAACAGTCACCCTTTCCAGGTGTTCAGATTTATGTGTTTTGACAAAAGGCATACTACTATGTAATCATGACCCCAATCAGGATATAGAGTAGTTCCCCCTTTATAGTCAACTCCCTTCCCCCTTCTTTCCCAGCTACCAGCTTCTGGCAATCTTTGATCTGATTTATTTCCTTATCATTTTATCATTTTTTTAGGATGTCATGTAAATTGAATTCATACAGTATATAATCTTTTGTGTCTGACTTCTTGTACTCAGTCTAATCCTTTTGAGAGTCATTCATGTTGTTGCAAGTATCAATAGATCTTTCCTTTATTTGCTGAATATTATTCCATTATATGCAGCCACTACACAATTTGTTTATCCATTCACCAGTTGATGGACATTTGGGTTGCTTCCAGTTTGGGGAGATTACAAATAAAGCTGCTCTAAACCTTCTTCTATAGGTCTTTGTGTGGCTATGTTTTCATTTCTGTTGTGTAAATACCTAGGAATGGATTGCTGGGTCATATGGTAAGTGTATTTTTAACTGTTTAAGAAATTGCCAAAGTGTTTTCCAAAGTGACCATACCGTTTTGCACAAATCCACCAGCACCATGTGCTAGCAAGGATGGTGTGCACTTGGTATAGTGTTTAGGAGGTCATTTCTTTCTTTCAGTTCAGTCACTTTAGTAGGTGAGACATTCTCTAACTACTAATCAAAAAATTAAACTGAGCTAGAAAATTCTCATGAGTAGTTTGGTGGTGGTTTTAGCCACTAAGTCATGTCTATAGCCCATCAGGTTCCTCTCTCCATGGAATTTCCTGAGTAAGAATACTGGAGTGGGTTGCCATTTCATCCTCCAGAGGATCTTCCCAACCCAGGGGTCAGACTCGTGTCTCCTGCATTGCAAGTGGTCTCCTGCATCGCAGGCAGATTCTTTACCTCTGAACCACCAGGGAAGGCCATTGCACAACTTACATAGGTGAAATCAAATCTTGCAATTTCATGCTCCTGGTTACAATGACTAGATCACATGCAAGCCTCCATTTGTCCTCATGTGCAGAGCCTGCAATGATAGTGGTGAGGCTGTATTCACTGTACCCCTTCTTTTTGCTGTGAAGTTTGTTATCAGAGCATGTGCTTCTTCGAGGTCTGTCTTAGACCCTTACTTGCACAGGACAGCTGCTACCTCATTCTGCAGTGCCCTCAAGTGGAGGATGAGTGTTCAGGGTTCAACTTGTCCTCTGTGCATACCCTGACCCCTCCATACTCCAGGTGAAAGACGAGTCAAGGTGCCATCTTGAAAGACTTCAGCACCTGGCCTAGGATACAGGACCTATATTTAGGGAGCTCCTTTATAGAAGAGAGAGGGCTTCTTTAGTGGCTCAAATGGTAAAGAACTTGCCTGTAATGTGGGAGACCTAGGTTTGATCCCTGGGTCAGGAAGATCCCTTGGAGAAGGGAATGGTAACTCACCCCAGTATTCTTGCCTGGAGAATTCCATGGACAGAGAAGCCTGGCGGGCTACACTCCATGGAGTTGCAAACAGTTGGACATGACTGAGCAACTAACACTCTGTAGCAGACCTGGCATAGCCCCACGAGCCACCTGATGGAGTGGTGAGTGATGCTGAGAAGAGCTGTGAGCAGTGGAGCCTTGGTTCCCAAAATGATGATTTGGAGATGTCTTATGAGATGCACAAATGGTAGCATACTGTATTTATCCCATTGCTGGTGAGACCTTGCTTCTACTCCGTGATGAGATCAGCTTCAGGATCTTCAAACCTTGGAAGCGTACTGGAGAAGGCTGGACTATGACGGACGTGGTCCTGACTCTAAACTGTTTGGTAGATTGTAAAGAATGCCACTAAGGAAAAATGTACTTCCTCAATTTCAGATTCAGCAAAAAAGGCACTTAATAGATCAAAATGCTGCCTCTTCCTGGCCACAAGAATGTGTCCCCACAGGAACCGTGGTATTTTGTGATCTATGAGCTACAGGGTAGGATGTAATATTTCCTGACTTGCATTTGAGGAAACTTAAAATATTTAAGGCCACTCATCTCTCCCCTCAATTTCTTCTTCCTTTGGGGATCATAAAAACCTTGAGAAATGTCAAGCTTCCCTTTTATATTTTCTTCATTGAATGCAAGACCTCATTTTTTTTTAGCCCTTCTAATGAATGTGGGTTATCATCTTATGCCCATTGGACATTAAGAAGTTTAAATGAGTCAGTCTTCAAGGAAATCAACCCTGAATAATCATTGGAAGAACTGATACAAGATGAAGTTCCACTCTTTGGCAACATGATGTGAAGAGCTGACTCACTGGAAAATACCCTGATGCTGGGAAAGATTGAAAGCAGAAGGAGAAGAGGGGGACCGAGGATGAGATGTCCCCTGATGGATGGGACACTGATTTGGATGGCAATACTGATTCAATGGACATGAACTTGGGCATACTCTGAGAGATGGGGACTCAAAGAGTTGGACAGGATTGAAGTGACTGGGCATGCATGCATAAGCACTTAATTACATATTTTGTATCCATTTAGTGTAACTTCTTGGTTGACAGTGTAGGCTGTGGATTTAGACAAATTGCTAGACAACTGGAATTCAGATCATAACTCAACCACTAAGCTAAGATCGGTGTGTGCATGCTAAGTAGCTTCAGTCCTGTCCAACTCTTTGTGACCCTATGGACTGTAGTTTGCCAGGTTCCTCTGTCCACAGGATTCTCCAGGCAAGAATACTGGAGTGGGTTGCCATGCCTTCCTCCAGGGAATCTTCTCAACGTAATGATCGAACCTGCCTCTCCTGTGGCTCCTGCATTGCAGACCACTGAGCCACCAGGGGAATCCCCACAGTACCATACTATCTCCTAAAGTTTGAATGTACTGCCACCCTTTTTCCTCATTTTCTTATTTTAGTTTCTTATCTTTATGTTATTACTTTCATGTATATAGTACAGAACATTCAAAAATCAGAACATTTCACAATTAGTCACAATAATTTTGTTGTTGTTGTTGAATTTTATTCCTGCAATAAAATGCTGTATAATCTTGGGCAAGGAACTTTTATTCTCAATGATACTCTTTCACCCTCTTTTTTTTTTCCCTTAAAAAACCCAACTTTTAATTGAGATGTGGCAAATATAAAATTAATCTTAACTACACCTCTTGGTTGGAGAAGGCAGTGGCACCCCACTCCAGTACTCTTGCCTAGAAAATCCCATGGATGGAGGAGCCTGGTGGGCTGCAGTCCATGGGGTCGCTGAGGGTTGGACATGATTGAGCGACTTCACTTTCACTTTTCACTTTCATGCATTGGAGAAGGAAATGGCAACCCACTCCAGTGTTCTTGCCTGGAGAATCCCAGGGACGGGGAGCCTGGTGGGCTGCCATCTATGGGGTCTCACAGAGTTGGACACAACTGAAGTGACTTAGCAGCAGCAGTAGCACACCTCTTGGTGAATTGTTGTATACATCCATGTAATCACTTTAATTATTATTGCATTTTATTCTTGGAAAAATGACTATACATTCAAATCTCAACTGGTTAATATAATTTCAATATACAATGCACACAAGGACAGTTATACTTCAAATTATATCTTGAATTATAAGTATACTTGAAAGTGAACGTTCAAATATTAACAAAATCCTTATGGAAAACTTTGTATGACTGTCATTGTTACAGTGATTGTGTATTATGTTAGCCCCCGTGATATTGAGATCAAGAAAAGTTTTTCCTCTTCTAATTTGTCTTTGTTATACTGCTCAAATATGTGATCTCTAGAGACTTAAGTGCTACAATGGAGCCATTGTCAAATCAAATAGCTCAACCACTCATATCGCAATGAAAAAAGATAAAGGATTGACTTAAATCCACCTCTCCACACAGCCTCTTAATTGGTGGAACCTGGACTACAGTGAAGATCTGGATTTCACAGAATAATACCCTATGGGCTGATCTTGTTGTTCTTTGGCCAACAGGGGAGACTGAGGCATAAAAATTAATTTGGAAGAAAAGACTCTGTCTGGGTGGGAAAAAACAAACACAGATAAAACTAGTTGTAGAGTTAATAGAAAGCAGTGTTTCTTCCAAGGACATTCTTCAACAACAAAGTATCATAATGCCTCCTTTCTTTGAGTGACTGCCATTTTCTTATTTAAGGAAAAACTTTGCTCTTTGAAATGAAGTTGGTTAAGAATAAAACATTTCACTCTTTCCCAGATGACTTTGACACAGAGGAGTACTTTTGGTTTCCAACCCAGGTGCAGAGCCTGAGAAAAGAGGTGTCTGAACTCAGCATTTCAGATCCATCTTAACTTGGTCGTTCCCAAGGAAACAGAATCCTGGGTCCAGTTTGCAGTCTAGGATTGTTGTTGACTTCTTTGAGTCTATCAAAATATTGTTTAAATTAAATTTTACTTAACTCTAGCTTTCCCCCAAATCTTGCAATGAATCTATCTTTTGTTTTGTTTAGTGAGATATCCTATAGTTCTCTGGTGTGAACTCCATCTTGGCAATGGATCAATATATCTACTTCTGGTCTATAGGTTTGTCCCTGGAATGTTCAAGCTGATGAGTCTAGGACAGTAAGCTTTATTATTGCTGTTTTTCATTTTTACTTATTTATTTTATTTTCTATTTCTGGCTGTACTGGGTCTTTGTTGCTGCGTGAGGGCTTTCTCTAGTCGCGAGAGGAGGCTAGTCTTTGTTGCAATGTTCAGACTTCTCATTGTAGTGGTTTCTAGGGCACGCAGGCTCAGTAGCTGTGACCCAGGGGCCTGGTTGTCCCATGGCATGTGGGATCTTCCTGGACCAGAGATGGGATATGTGTTCCATGCATTGGCAGGTGAATTCTTAACCACTGGGCAACCAGGGAAGCCCCCTTGTTTTTTAAAAATAAGGAAACTGAGGCTCAAGAAGGTTAAATAAAGTATACAAGGGGTTTTAGACAATAAATGGTCACAGAACTAAAACCAAGATCAGAAGTGTGATGAAGTCCAACGCATGCTGCCCACTGCATTCATCTTCAGCTCATTATTGCTCCATTATTGGCTAACAACCACACCCAATGAGAAGCCACAAATGCCACCCATACCATTTTGTTCTTCCCCATTACAGCTAGTGTCCAATCCTGACACACACCACTACGCCTCAAGGCGTGGCTTCAGTTTTATAGTGTCACTCTTCCAGGAGCCCGGGTGAGCCATCCAACACTAGTTCTGAGTTTCTTTCTTCCTCAGCCACATCGATAAAGCGATATTTCTAACAATACACTCTGGGTTTTCACACTGGTATGGCTGTGCTTGTGCTGTTCCTTGATCTGGGCATTCCTTGCCCACAATTCTCTGTCTGTGTAAACCTTCTAAAAATCGTATCAAGATTTTTGCTGCAAACAACAGAAGCCACCCTAGCTTGTTTTAGTAGACAAGTAATTCATAAAGAACATCAGATGATTTCACAGAAACTTTGGACGTGCTAGAGCACTTGAATTGAAGGCCACTGTGAAGGACTGGCCCAAGTGAAAGTGTTGGTCGCTCAGTTGTGTCTGACTCTTTGTGACCCCTTGGACTGTAGCCCACCAAGCTCCTTTGTCCAAGGGATTCTTCAGGCAAGAATACTGGAGTGGGTTGCAATTTTCTTCTCCAGGGGATCTTCCTGACCCAGGGCACGTGGGTCTTCTGTATTACACGGAGATATTTTACTGTCTGAGCCACAGGGACTGGCCCAAGGCAGACGGCAACCGCCCCAGTCAGACACAGAGTACAGTTTCCATCTCTGACACTAGGGGGAGCTAGACTTTCTCTCCTCCCTGTGTTGAAAGCTGGTTGTCGGCCACCCCACCTCATCAGAACTAGCCAGTGAAAGTGAAAGTCACTCAGTCCTGTCTGACTCTTTGAGACCCCATGGATTGTATAGTCCATGGAATCTCTAGGCCAGAATACTGCAGTGGGTAGCCGTTCCCTTTTCCAGGAGATCTTCCCAACCCAGGGATCAAACCCAGGTCTCCTCCATTGCAGGCAGATTCTTTACCAGCTGAGCCACAAGGACTAGCCAGATTGGGGCCTTACTTGCATCATGAACCTCCAAGTCAAGTCTTACATAGGTATATTGGACTGGCAGAGCCCAGGTCCCATGTGTACTCCACAGCTTCAAGAGAAGCTGAGACAAAAGAGGTTTTGGCTTCTATCTTAGGGAGGCATAGACTTACAAAGTGAGAAGTCCCTCTACACGAAAAGAGTATTTAAATAGAGACCCAAATAAGAATGAACTTTCATTACACTGGGTTCCACCTCAAAAGTTTCCTCACCTGGAAAGCCTTCTCTAAAACAATAGCAAGAATTAAGCTATCTTTGTTCTGTCTCTCAGTTAAATGTTATTCAGTTCAGTTCAGTCCAGTCGCTCAGTCATGTCTGACTCTTTGCAACCCCATGAACTGCAGCACGCCAGGCCTCCCTATCCATCACCAACTCCAGGACTTTACCCAAACTCATGTCCATCAAGTCAGTGATGCCATCCAGCCATCTCATCCTCTGTCGTCCCCTTCTCCTCCTGCCCCAAATTCTTCCCAGCATCAGGGGTTTGTCCAATGAGTCAACTCTTCGCATCAGGTGGCCAAAGTACTGGAGTTTCAGCTTCAACATCAGTCCTTCCAATGAACACCCAGGACTGATCTCCTTTAGGATGGACTGGTTGGATCTCCTTGCAGTCCAAGGGACTCTTAAGAGTCTTCTCCAACACCACAGTTCAAAAGCATCAATTCTTTGGCACTCAGCTTTTTTCATAGTTCAAATCTCACAGCCATACATGACCACTGGAAAAATCATAGCCTTGACTAGATGGACCTTTGTTGACAAAGTAATGTCTCTGCTTTTGAATATGCTATCTAGGTTGGTCATAACTTTCCTTCTAAGGAGTAAGCATCTTTTAATTTCATGGCTGCAATCACCATCTGCAGTGATTTTGGAGCCCCCAAAAATAAAGTCTGACATTGTTTCCACTGTTTCCCTATCTATTTCCCATGAAGTGATGGGACCAGATGCCATGATCTTAGTTTTCTGAATGTTTGAGCTTTAAGCCATCTTTTTCACTCTCCTCTTTCACTTTCATCAAGAGGCTTTTTAGTTCCTCTTCACTTTCTGCCATAAGGGTGGTGCCATCTGCATATCTGAGGTTATTGATATTTCTCCCAGCAATCTTGATTCCAGCTTGTGCTTCTTCCAGCCCAGCGTTTCTCATGATGTACTCTGCATATAAGTTAAACAAGCAGGGTGACAATATACAGCCTTGATATACTCCTTTTCCTATTTGGAACCAGTCTGTTGTTCCATGTCCAGTTCTAACTGTTGCTTCCTGACCTGCATACAGGTTTCTTAAGAGACAGGTCAGGTGATCTGGTATTCCCATCTCTTTCAGAATTTTCCACAGTTTATTGTGATCCACACAGTCAAAGGCTTTGGCATAGTCAATAAAGCAGAAATAGATGTTTTTCTGGAACTCTCTTGCTTTTTCAATGATCCATCGGATGTTGGTAATTTGATCTCTGGTTCCTCTGCCTTTTCTAAAATCAGCTTGAACATCTGGAAGTTCACAGTTCACGTATTGCTGAAGCCTAATACTTGCATATTTACTGAGTTATTATAATTGTAATAGATATGATTCATACTCCTCCCAAATCTCTTCATCTAGTTCTGACTTCCAACTGCCATGATAGCAGTTTTTCCCTGAGGGCTTTTTCTGGCCACTTAGCTTGAGCTTGTTTGCTTGTGATGTGGGTTGAAAGGATGAGAAATTCACACAGGTTAGGAGCAGCCCTCGACCAATGACTAACAGAAGGTGTATAAATATCCCAGTTCCCTTGACCCATGGGTGGAACAACCCTGAGGTGTGTGTTAAATAGTAACTGCCAGCTTTTCCCCAGTGGGAATAAGCTGGGTCCCCCACAGTGGTTGCTGGCTTGATAACCCCTTTATTGGCTGCCTTCTCTTCCTTTTCTCACTTTCTCACTCCTCTGTCATTGTTTCCTTCACCTCCTAACTAATTGAACTTGAACTTGAACTTTTGTATCATAATCTGGTTCTGGTAGAACCCTCAGGAGGACAATACTCTACCCTGTATTATAGATATCCATTTACTTAACCTAACTCTCTTGTAATATTCATGAAGACAGGGAAAGTGTAGCCATTTTTTTCTATTAAAATCTCTTAGTGTTGTTCGCTCAGTCATGTCCAACTCTTTTCGACCCCATGGACTGTAGCCCATCAGGCTCCTCTGTCCATGGAATTCTCCAGGCAAGAATACTGGAGTGGGTTGCCATTTCCTTCTCTAGGTGATGTTTCCAACCCTGGGACTGAACCTGGGTCTCCTGCATTGCAGGCAGATTCTTTACTGTCTGAACCACAAAGAGACATTTCTTGCCTTGAGTTGAAGTAAGGTTAATGGTCAAATTTTAAGCTTATACCAGTGTACAGACCAACCTAGATAGCATATTCAAAAGCAGAGACATTACTTTGCCAACAAACGTCCATCTAGTCAAGGCTATGGTTTTTCCTGTGGTCATGTATGGATGTGAGAGTTGGACTGTGAAGAAGGCTGAGCACCGAAGAATTGATGCTTTTGAACTGTGGTGTTGGAGAAGACTCCTGAGAGTCCCTTGGACTGCAAGGAGATCCAACCAGTCCATTCTGAAGGAGATCAGCCCTGGGATTTCTCTGGAGGGAATGATGCTAAAGCTGAAACTCCAGTACTTTGGCCACCTGATGTGAAGAGTTGACTCATTGGAAAAGACTCTGATGCTGGGGGGGATTGGGGACAGGAGGAGAAGGGGACGACAGAGGATGAGATCTCTGGATGGAATCACTGACTAGATGGACGTGAGTCTGAGTGAACTCCGGGAGTTGGTGATGGACAGGGAGGCCTGGCGTGCTGGGATTCATGGAGTCATGAAGAGTCGGACATGACTGAGCGACTGAACTGAACTGAACAGTCACATAATTTTACTCTTTCTGGAAGGAGTCATGACATGATTAATAATGGCTATTTTCAGTGTTAGAAACTAGACTTATGTGGTTGTTTTCTAACCTTTACCCAAGTGTTATTATTTACTTTTTAAAACATCAGCCATCCAGAAGGGATGTGGGCACACACTACTAAATAGTACAGTTACTCTGAGCCCTTCAGGTTTGAATGACCTGCCATGATCAGAGCTGTTTTGTAGGACACCTCATGAGGAGTGCTAAGGACAGCCAGAGAGTAAAGATCTGATTGATCTTTATAGTGGTCTCCTTCCCCCTGTACCCCTAGCCTGAATCCATGCCCGAGTAGAGTAATTCCCTTCCTGGCCCCTTTCCTTATTCCCTACCCTTAGGAACAGTTTCCATATGGGTCTTGTGCTTATTTTACTCTAGAGTTTTTTTGGTTTTGAATATAAGCCCAAGGTCTTTGGCCAGTGGGTATAATTTTAATGGGTTTGATGGATAATGACAAATAAGAAGAATGGTGAGTGTTATATAACAGTTGGCAGACTCTGAATGCCTTTGGCTGTGATTCTGGAAAAGCAAGAGTGAGGGATGTGGTTGACATACAGAAGCAGAGTTTGAACGGAAGCCTCCTAACTTCTTTGAATCAGTGTTGCAGCAAGTGCTGAAGTAGGAGGCACCCTGCTCTCAGGTTCCCTGCCTCAGTCACAGTCCTTAAGAAATCCCCAGATTTTTGACATTCTTCCGTGTTTCTGGCAAGCCACCCCCTCTACCCTGTGCGTGAACACAGTCTGAGTGGCAGTGTCTCCCTTGAGGCCCTCTGGACGAGCCTCATTCTGCATAACTCTGTTACTACTAGATACGCAAGATTCCCTGGTCATTCCTCAGTCCCCACATTCTCATTTCTGAAAGATCTGTATATCTTCTTCATTGACTCTGTCTCTCCTCCTTCTCCAACTCCCAAAACTCTTCCTCTGTGTCTCTGGAATTCCACATATAGTCAGGAAATCTTCTTCCTAATGTCTCTTTCACTTTGTTCTAACTTGTTGTTTAGTCGCTAAGTCGTGTCCCACTCTTTTGCCATGGACTGTAGCCAGCCAAGCTCCTCTCTCCATGGGATTTCCCAGGCAAAAATACCGCAGTGGGTTGCCACTTCCTTCTCCAGGGGATCTTCTGGACTCAGGGATCAAACTGCCACTTTCCTTTCGACAAATCTACTAGCTCCAGCATTGCATCCCCTGTTCCTGGCTCACAGTCACTTTCTTCATCACTATGCACATTATATTCTTAGTGCTTTCAATATCCATAAAGATGAATCTTCTGTCTGTTCAGCTTCTTGACCTTCTCTCCTCCAAATATCTCATACTCCATTCTAGCTCAGCCATTCACACACACAGTCATATCATTGGACCTTGACCTCACCAAGAATTTTATCTCCTCCAGAATCTTAATTCCAAGCATCCCAATATCTGACCACTACTTCTTATCTTATTTATTTTACTTGCATCTACCTATGTCTTCTTTTCTCACCCTATTTCCTTGCTTCCTCTCCAGAAGTAACCATTATCCCTGATTTTGTGCTTTTAATCCCCTTGATTTTTAAAATGACTTTATCATATGTATATACACACACACATATGTATTGCTAAATGATATGATATTTAGTCACTTTTTTGAACTTTATGAAAATTATATACTGCATACAGTCTGTTGGAACTTGCTCTTCTCCACATTATTCTATAAATAAGATGTCTCTATGTTGTTGGGCATTGCTGTAGTTTGGTATAACTATTGTATAATATTTTGTGGTGTGAATTTACCAAAATTTATTCACTCATTCCTCCTATGGCTGTTTCCAGCTTTTTTATATCAGTAACTGCTGTTATGAATAACTTGAATATTTTTCCTGGTGCATATTTGCAAGAATTTTTCTAGAAGCGGAATTGTTTGGGTCAAAGAGCATAAGAATGTTCAACTTTACATGATGATGTTTTGTTTTCTAAGTAATTGTACATCACTTCCCATTATTCCAGATCACTTCCGCTAAGTTCTAAAGTAAAAACTCTCTGCCATCCCTGGATCTATAGCCACTGAACACACCGTCTTTTCATTCTCTTCGGTTCCCTGTTTACCCAGCCTGTAGTCTGTGGTCTGTCATATTATTCATTCCTTTGCTTTGGATCCCTTGCTTCCTCTTTGTTTATCATGTTCATGTGACAAAACCCTAGTTCTAACTCTAGCCAAACCTCTGCTGCTCTGTACCTGCACCCACTCAAGAGACCATGGCTGCAGAGAGTGACACAGCTGGGCTGACTGTTCTCACTTTACATTTATGATTGTCTATCACAGACTGAATGATATCTGTCCATCATACTATTCTTCCCTGGTCCATTAATATTTTATTTTATACCTTTTTATCTCTCCTCAAACCTCTTATCTCTTGCTGCACCGTCACTTCCAGCTGATGACCTTCTTCACTGAGAAAATAGAAGCAAGCATAAAGGACCTGCTGTTGCTCCCGCTTCTGCACTGACCTCCCCACTTTGATCTATGCTCTGTACTATCTACTGCTATGCAACAAATTATCCCAAATCTTAGTGGTTTAAATGATGTCACTTATTCTCTCATGATTTCTGTGCATCAGGAGCCCCAGCACAGCTTAGCTGGGTCCTCTGGCTTTGTGACTCCTAGCAGCTTCTTTTGGTAGTGGGGTGCTGGTATATCTTGATCAGTAAATAGACAAGTTGTGTGCTGGCCTTCAAGGGATGAGTGCTTTCTGTGTGTTCATGTGCTTAGTCACTCAGTCATATCCAGCTCTGTGATCCCTATGGACTGTAGCCCACCAGGCTCCTCCATCCATGGGATTCTTCAAGGAAGAATACTAGAGTGTGTAGCCATTCCCTGCTCCAGGGGATCTTTCCAATGCAGGGATTGAACCTGGGTATCCTGATTGGCAGACTGACCCTTAACCATCTGAGCCACCAGGGAAGCTCTGTACTTACTAAAGAAAGTGAAAGTGAAGTCGTGAAGTCATGTCCTAAGCTTATCACTAATAATGAGCTGGATGAGAAGGCCATACTTGCTTTCAACCTCCTATAGAACACACACTGGGTAGAATAATATTTGTGCTATTAGTAAATTATAAGACTTTCTGAAGTAAACTATTTATTTTCTTAAATTGTCTTCATGGTATTGGGATAGTGTTATAAAATATATCTGGGAAAAGTAAAGTGGAATTCTTGTCTCACCTAAGACCAAAATAACTTGCATATGGATCAATGATTTAACAGTAAAGAATAAAAGTATAAAGTACCAGAAAAATATAGAAAATAATTTTTCTTATCTCACAAGAGGAGAGACTTTTCCAAGTAAGGTAAAAAAAACTCAGAACTCACAGAAAAAAGATGGATAAATTTGATTCTATAATAATAGAATTTTTCTCACCATGTAGATATATAGAGTATATGTGTATTGTATTCCTCATTGCTATATAACAAATTATCATAAAACATAATTGCTTAAAAAATGTCATTTGTTATCTCATGGATTCTCTGGGTCAGACACCTGGGCACAGTTTAGAGAACATATATACTGTATATATATAAATATGTATATATACGTGTGTGTGTATACACATCTATTTACTGTACACACAAATTTACTGTACATATATATTATATACATGTATATAAATAAATAACATTTAAAAACATCTGACAGATCAATATGACCTTTTGGTCAGTACCCTAACAAAATAGGCAAAGGATATAAACAGACAATTAGGGAGATACACAAATAAATCTAATGCAAATTATAGCTATAGCAAATATAAAGATGAATGAATAATGATATACTTATATTAGATAGCATGCTTTACACATATTATATATAAACATATATTTTATATAATATACTTAATACATTTAATCCTCTCAATGAGCCTATGAGGTAAGTACTATTATTATCCTCATATTGTAAATGAAGAAACCAAGGGTCAGAAAGGTTAAACAATTTCAGTTCAGTTCAGTTGCTCAGTCGTGTCCGACTCTTTGCGACCCCATGAATTGCAAAGGCCTCCCTGTCCATCACCAACTCCCAGAGTCCACTCAGACTAATGTCCATCGAGTTGGTGATGCCATCCAACCATCTCATCCTCTGTTGTCCCCTTCTCCTCCTACCCCCAATCCCTCCCAGCATCAGAGTCTTTTCCAATGAGTCAACTCTTTGCATCAGGTGGCCAAAGGACTGGAGTTTCAGCTTTAGCATCATTCCTTCCAAAGAACACCCAGGGCTGATCTCCTTCAGAATGGACTGGTTGGATCTCCTTGAAGTCCCTGGGACTCTCAAGAGTCTTCTCCAACACCACAGTTCAAAAGCGTCAATTCTTTGGTGCTCAGATTTCTTCACAATTTACCAAGGACAACTTAAAAGCAGAAGAACCACTGTGTACTCTCACCTACTTGAACATGCCAGGAATAGCATAAGTATAATGATATTCACTGCAGAGCCTGGAATAAAGCAAGCACTGGGTTAAGTGTTGGCTACATGAGTATAAGTACTGCTTAGAATATCAAAGGCTAGAAACAGTCCACATGCCCCTAGTAGGAAACTGACTTAATATAACAAGGTCCAAGTAAAAGAATGAGGTAGTGAGGATACTGATATGAAATGGTTGCCAAGACTAATAACTAAGAAAAACAAGATGCAGGAAAGACATGTATAGCATGCCTATCTATTACATAATATGAGGGACATGTCTGTAAATGCATGGTCTATCTCTGGAGGTATTTACAGGAAATCAATAAGGAGATTTACTTCCTGAGAGTCTGGGTGACGGAGGAGGAATGCAGAATGCTTCTCACTGCCTCCCCACTCCATTTTTGCTTTCCTGTGTGTATCTATTACCTATTCAAATGAATGAAAAATTAAAAGTGAAAAAGTGATAATTTAAGAAGAACTAAAATAAAATAGTCTGTAAGCCACAGAATAAAAGCATATAGTAATCCACAATAAGCTGTTAGTGTCTGTATTTAAAAGAACAGGGAGGAGTGATGTTTTTTTAATAAATTTAGTTGTTTATTTTTGGCTGTGCAGGGCCTTTGCTGCTGCATGGACTTTTCTCTAGTTGTGGTGAGGAGGGGCTACTCATCGTTGTAGTGCACGGGCCTCTTATTGCGGTTGACTTCTTGCGGAGCACTGGCTCTAGGGCGTGTGGGCTTCAGCAGTGGTAGCACAGGGGCTCAGTAGTTGCAGCTCCCGGGCTCTAGAGCTCAGGCTCAATTGTGATGCACGGGCTTAGTTGCCCCACAGCATGTGGGACCTCCCCGGACCAGGGATTAGAGTCTGTGTCTACTGCATTGGCAGGTGGATTCTTTACCACTCAGCCACCAGGGAAGTCCAGGAGTGATTTTATATGCAAAAACAAACCTAGTCCAGGGATGTTAATACAGCAAGGAAATTAAATATTCTGGACCCATCTCTGGCTTCTGACTTTGACTCTGGGGCCTGAGGCAAGTGAATTAAGCCAGTCAAATCTGGATAATAGTACTTAATGATCAGGCTCGCCTCTGGACTGTGAAAACCCATGACTTGATGTTGCTGAAATGCTTTGAAGGTGCAGCCTTCCAGGGTGCGAGGCAGAGCCTGCTGGGACCTGTGCTGTCATGGGAACTGAGATTCCAGAGTCCAGGCTTTGAGGAGACTTTCAATCGCTATTTAGTTAAACAAATGTTCTTTAAAGTGCCAGTGCTTCCAAGTGTTTCTTAAATGTGTGTGCCCAGAAAATTGGCCTATTTTAGTTGAGTTTTCTGACTTCTGCATTACTTTTCTAAAATACTGCCCATGTAAGTAAATTTTGAATGTCATGATTTCAGGAAAGCGGGTTCTTTTCAGAGAAGGGAAGTGAGGCTTAAAAATCTATTATAGTGTACAATTCAATAAGGAAATGATCAACCCTTTGGAAAATTACAGTGAGTTAGGGACTAATGTTGGCTTTTTAACAATATATATTAAATTAGTCTGTAGAAACATAACACCCCCAAAGAGAAATGCATAGTCTAAGAAAAGAAGATGGAGGAAATGAGAATGTCGGTAGGCAGTTCTCCATGGGGGTGTCTCACGTTTCTGCGTGTTTTGCAAGCAAGGCACTAACTATCCTTTACTCTGGAGTATCCTTTCAAAGTATGTTTATATCATTAATCACCTGGAAGATACAGTGTCTTCTTTCAGAGTAAATGGTAGGTTTGCTTGCTGCACTTTGTATCGAAGATCTGAGTTTTCCAAGTTGTGAGTTCCTCTCCTCTAATGGAAAACACTGTGTGTACAGGTCTCCTCTGGCCCTGTCTATTTCACGCTGTGTTGTCGGGGCTTGGTAAATTGGTGCAAAGATGCTGATACTCTGGCTACTGCTGGGGCTGTGAGAAAGAAACTACCCTTTGTCTCTGAGCCACAGGTCTCATGTCTTCTACTAGCATCCGTTAAACTCTAGCTTGCAACATTCTTATCTCGCAAGTGGAGTAAAACCCCAAACTATTCACACTCTTGAGAGGGACACGGTCTCCAGACCATTGCTGTACCTAAGAAATGTAACACAAACTGCTCAGGTGAGCCAGATACATAATTTGAAATTTTACGGACACTTCATTAAAAAGCTAAAAGAATCAGGTGAAATTAACTGGAATAATATATTTTCTTTAATCTTATATAGCCCAAATTATCATCATGTCAATATGTAATTGATATAAAAATTACTGATGAGCTATTTTACACTTTTTCTTTGCAAGACATCATCAAGATCTGGGGTATTATTTACATATACAGCATCTCAACTCAGACTATCCACACATCAAATGTTCAACAGCCCTCAATTGAATGGCTTCCATTTTGGACAGTGCAATTCTGGACTATAAAATATAGTAAAATGAAAATAAAAGTATTCAAAAGAAAGTGAAGTAAAAGTCACTCAGTTGTGTCCGACTCTTTGCAACCCCATGAACTATACAGTCCATGGACTTCTCCAGGCCAGACTACTAGAGTGGGTAGCCGTTCCCTTATCCAGGGGATCTTCCCAACCCAGGGATCAAACCCAGGTCTCTCGCACTGCAGGAGATTCTTTACCAGCCTGAGCTATCAGGGAAGTCCAAAAGTCTTCAAAGGCTAAAATAAATTTTCCCTTAAAAAATTAAATTCAGAATGTCAGTGATATTGCTCATTGGGCTTGTCATTCCAGAGACTCTGAGACATGTCCTACATGTTCTAGAATTTGTCTGACAGACCAGGAAATCCTTCAAGCATTATTTAATCCTCTTGTGCCCTTTAAGTTACATTCGGTATTGCTGGTTCTTCTGCAGCTGCCTGTAATAAGATAGGAATGTAGGGTAAGAGTCATTAAAAATAAATCTGATACCAATCCATCAAGTCACGCCTTGTCCTCATGTCTCCAGGAACTGAAACGTAAATGTGCCTTAACCTTCCCTTCTAGTTTTCTCCTTTGAAAAGTTCATCTACCTAGCTAGAGGAGGGGAGAAAATTCTAACCTCAGCTCGTATTATATTAGCATTTAAATGGGAGATTGGGTCCTCAGCCAATTTGTGGGGAGTGAAAAATGAGTGACTTCAAGCAGCCACTTGTTGCTTCCCTTTGCTCTCTGCCCTGCCTGGTTCAAGGGCTGCCACGTGATCACACCGGCTAAGAGCAGCAGTGGGGCGTTGACAAAGGAAGAGAATCCCGGATGTCAGGTGCAACCATGATGAATGTAATGATCTGTCCTTACCAGGAATTTTCTTCTAAACATCATTCTTCAGGCTTCAGGATCCCACATGGGTTTGATTATGGTAAAATAAGGTAAGTATTTGCCAAATCTTTTTATCATTTGGGGTTGAGGAGATGTATAATCCATGGGGTTGCAAAGAGTCAGACATGAGTGAGCGACTTTCACAGATGTATCTCAAATAATGTCAAGGTTTTAAAACAAGAAATGTGGGGCTTCCCTGGTGGCTCAATGGTAAAGAATCTGCCTGCCAATGCAGGAGATGTGGGCTTGATCCCTGGTCTGGGAAGATCTCACATGCTGCAGAGCAACTAAGCCTGTGTGCTACAACTACTGAGCCTGTGCCCTAGAGCCTGGGGGCTGTAACTCCTGAAGCCTGTGGGCTCTCGAGCCTGTGCTCCACAACAAGAGAAGCCCCCGCAGTGAGAAGCCTGTGCACTGCAACTAGAGAATAGCCTGTGCTCGCCACAACTAGAGAAAAAGCCTGCACGGTAATGAAGACCCAGCACAGCCCAAACTAACTAAATAAAATTATATGTATATATATATATAAAATATATATATAATATATATAAAATAAATATTTATTTAGTTATATATATATAGCAAGAAACGTGAATTTACAGGAGTACACACTGCTCCTTGTATGTCCTCAGAGCTCCCATTTATACGGCAAAATAGTAGAATGTTGAAGCAATTTCTTTGAATTCTCTAGCCTCACAAAATTCAAGGATTCTTGAATGTTAATACTACAAGATTTCATCTAAAACACATACAATAGCATCTTTTTGGAGACAAATTCCGTACAGAGAAGTCACTTCAATTTACTAGATAAATCTCTTTGTAAGGGTCCCATAACATTGAGAAGGGGGGAGTCAAAAAATGACATGATATGGCCAAGTATGGTCAGGCACCTTGGACAGTAAATGTCAGTCTCAGATCCCCCGGACCTAGACTCCTCAGGGTCTCGGCCTGGATCTGTGGAAGCCATTCTGACCCCCAGTCTGCTCGTGGGGAAGGATTCTCTCCCACAGAGCTCATCTACAACCATGGCCTGGTATTGCCCACGTCAGTTCCACCGCCAGAAGCTGCATTTGGCCTAAGCTCCTCCCCCATACTTCTACTCAGGGATTGCTATCAAGTTCCCTCAGTGACATTCTGTGTCTTCTCTTTTGTATGTGTCCTTCTCTTTTACTCAGCACCCTGACTTTCCCTCTCCCAAGATTCTCCCTATTTCTTCTGCTGCTGTATGTCCCAGTTGCACCAGTTTCTTTTCTAGGCTTTGGGCAAATCCTTCCCTGGTGGTGGATCTACCACCCATCTTGGCATCTGGCCCCTTCCAGATTCTTCTTGCTGTGCTTATTGCTGTGTTTGACCCTGATTACTGCATCTTTGGGTAAGAGGCACCTCACCCTGCACCTGGTTGGGTGCTCTTTTAGGAACGTGTGAATTTGTTGCTTGTATTAAATGATCTTTCTCTCTCTTCTCGCCTCTCCTCTCTGCTCTGCTTTCCCCCCGACCCCTTCCACTCTCCCTTCATTCAAATGACAGTGTAAGAGAACACAAAGCCTATGGAATTTGGAGTTAATAAAAACAGTGTTGGATCTCAAGATGCCACCTTGCTGTGTAACCTTGGCACGTACTCATATCTAAGCATGCTTCTTCCCCTCTAAGTTGAGAATGATAATCATCAATGTTTAGCTATAAGTTTCTTGCTGCTACTGCTGCTGCTAAGTCGCTTCAGTTGTGTCCGACTCTGTGCGACCCCATAGATGGCAGCCCACCAGGCTCTGCCGTCCCTGGGATTCTCCAGGCAAGAAACTGGAGTGGGTTGCCATTTCCTTCTCCAATGCATGAAAGTGAAAAGTGAAAGGGAAGTCACTCAGTCGTGTCCGACTCTTAGCGACCCCATGGACTGCAGCCTACCAGGCTTCTCTGCCCATGGGATTTTCCAAGCAAGAGTACTGGAGTGGGGTGCCATTTCTTAAGAGGATAAAAAGATGTGTGAGGGCCTAAAAAGATGTGTGAGGGCCAGTGTGCAAGAGCCAGGCATAAACTGACACTTGAGCACAGCATGCTTGAAGGACAATGAGCTGAGTGTTCTAAAGTCAATTGACTTTTTGTTTGCCTGACTCTTTTTCCTGAATTGTAATTTTTTTGAAACACAGATATTTATCTTGTAACTCCTACTATATTACATTACAAAATCTTTGACATGATCTGCTTTATCATTTGTATCCCTCTTAGTAGGGCCCTTGTTGACCATAGTCAAGTATTTCTTGGTATGGAGGGAACAGATTTCCCAAAGGAGGGCCTCAAATGTTGGGAATCCTACTAAGCTTTTGAACAGGAAATGCATATCATGAAAGTGGGTTGTAGGGAAGCCTGCTATCCAGTGTAACAGAATGGCCTGGAACCAGGCCTAGGGCTTAGAATATGTGAGGCCCTACCTCCTCTCAGCTGTGAGGTTTTAGACAAACTGTTTAGCTTCTCAGCTTCAGTTTCATTGTCATTAGGGATAAAATAGTGTCTACCCCAGAGTGTTGATAGGCGGGTATTTTAGAATGTCCAGGATACTCAATGACCCAAGTGTCTGGCATGGAGGATTTGCTCAACACAGGTTAACTATGATGGTGTTAGCGTGTGCTTCAAACACCTTCTGAAGCTGTTCTCAGTCCAGAGTGATCCTATTAAAATGTCAATCAGATCATACCACTCTGCTGCTCAGAACCCCTTCCATTCAGTGTGAAAGTCCAGATCTTTGCAGAAACCTACCCAGACGCACTACTTCCTTTTTCCTGCTTTAGTTCCTTTTTCTCTTAGCATGTAAGACTTGTCTAAATAACAGTTATGTATTTGGAATGCATACTGATTATTATCTGTCCTCCCCGATAGACTGTAAACTCCACCAGGGAGGTCTATTCTGTGACCTGTTGGCGTGATGTCCTAGTATCATGCTTGGCCATAGTAGGTGGCTTTTGTTCAACAAATGAATGAATGAAGGCATTTCCCACAACCAAGATGACCCCTGCCTGCTCTAAGTTCCTGTATCACTTTGATGGCTCTTCTCTTATGTTACTTACTATAGTCTAAATTATACTTTATTTGGGGATTTGCCCTAGTCCCTTAGCCAGGATGAAAGCTCCCTGAGTAGGAGTGTGTCTTATTGCATTTTGTCTTACTCCACAAGTCTAGTGCACAGTCACTGTTAGTGCTCTTATTGGGAGAATCATGGTCTGGAATCTAGACCATGTCCTGTGCCTTTACCCACTCCTCTCACACCATTAAAAAAAAAAATTGACTGTCCTGGCTCTTCCTTGTGGTGCACAGGCTCTGCATGTGCTTCTCTAGTTGCAGTGCGCAGGCTTAGTTTCCCCGAGACGTGTGGGATCTTAATTCCCCGACCAGGGATTGAACCCACATTTACTGCACTGGAAGGCCGATTCTGAACCACTGAACCACCAAGGAAATCCTTCACACTATTTCTTTATTCATATTAAAGTTCAGTCCCAAAATTAATTTGTTAAAGGTTGACCTTTACTTTTAAAAATCAAATGAATTTAAATAAATGCCACTTACTAAATCCATTAATAAGTGGTCATATTTAATATTTGAACATAATATTTAATATCTTCTCATTAAGAGAAACACACTCACGCCGTGATCCTCTTTCATGTGGTGGTCAGTAGTGGAGCGACAGACTTCCAGGTCTATGGCACTATGGATTCGGTGACAGAAGTCCGAGAGACTCGGGTTCGATCCCTGGGTCAGGAAGATCCCCTGGAAGATGCCATGGCAACCCACTTCAGTATTCTTGCCTGGAGAATTCCATGGACAGAAGAGCCTGGAGGTCTAAGATCCATAGAGTCGCAAAGAGTCGGACATGACTGAAGTGACTTAGCATACAAGCATGCATGCTTGTGGTGGGCGGTGGCCTCCCTCTCCGCCTGTCCTTCGTTCCTCCAAGTGGCCCATTGCACACTAAAGGAAATCTGCAGCTTCCCTGGCTTCCCCCCACCCCTACCCCCGCCAACTGGCATAAAACAGTCTGGCTTTGGGGCAGAATCCAAAGCAATGGAAAGGATCCACTTAAAAGAAGCACAGAAAAATATAGTTCTCTCTCTTTTTATTTCATAGGGAATTACAACAATGTGCTTCAATGGGCATTTCTATTATTTGATTTGAATACTAAACTTCATTAGCTTTTAGCCCAACTTGTGATTCCAGTAACTGACGTTTGTCAAAAATGAGGTTTGGACGTGTCTTTTTGGCTTGGGTAAATTAAAAGAAGAATTTTCTGAATTGGGTTGAGGTGAGCTCCGCACACCAAGAGCACAAATAGACCCTGGGGCAGGGACGGCCGGACAGGAGGCCCTGCTCGCTGGTGCGCGTGAGCATCCCCGGGCCTCCAGAAGACGAATATGCCTCCGGCTCTTACTCAGCTGCCTCACCCTCACTCTCTCAGCAATGAAGCCCTGTCATTCTTATTTGATGATTCTTTTTTAAATGCTTGGGCTCTCCTCAGGACCCCAAACGGCACAGGGAGGTCTGCACTCTTTTCTTTGCCCGTCACGGGTAACTGCCCTCTGTGACATGCTCAGGGTTCATTCTGGGAGCAACATCCATTTCCCAGGCCGCAGGGCAGGATTACTGGCCGGCGGGCTGCAGGCTTCAAAGGCCCGGATGAGCCCCCGTGGCAAGTCGTTTCCCGCCCCCGCCCAGCCCGCTGGAAGTGCCTCTGATACGAACAGACACCTGGACAAACACAAAGGTTGCAGCGTGGTTCTTTATTCCTGCTACACATTTCCCTGAGCGACGTTTGCCAGAACTACCTTCTCAGGCCTCCTAACATAAAGAGGCTTTTGTGTGGTTGGAGGCTGGGGAAGATGGTGCAGTGTTGGACTGGAAGCTTCTCAGAGCTAGGTCTTTCATCTTTAGATACTCAGTCAGCCCAGTCACAGATTAACTGTATTTATAATGGAAGATTTTTCAGCCAAGCACCCATCAGCTGATCTTCCACGGAACGTGTATGAACAGTTGTTGGCACTGTGATAAGTGCCTGATCCTGTAAGAACACAACAAATGTTTGTCAAATGAATAAATGAGATACTGAATGAAATTTTATATTAAAGCTGTATCTTTAGGAGCTGAATCATTTGTGTTAGTTTGGCTGGAACAGGAGTGAACATAGTTCATTTGGAAGGTGATCCTTGGAAACACCATTAAGAGGAACATTGTATGATATCGCTTATATGTGGAATCTTAAAAATGCAACAATCCAGGGAATATAACAAAAAAGAAAGGAATCCACACATGTAGAGAATAAACCAGTGGTTACCAGTGGGGAGAGGGAAGAGAGAGGGGCAATAAAAGGGTAGGGGATTAAAAGATATAAACTATTGAGTACAAAAATAAGCTACGAGGATATATTATACAACATGGGGAATATAGCCAATATTTTATAACTATCAGGAGATTCTGGAGATGCAGGTTTGATCCCTGGGTCGGGAAGATTCCCTGGAGGAGGAAGTGGCAAAGCACTCTAGTATTTTTGCCTGGAGAATTCCAAGCACAGAGGAGCCTGACAGGCCACGGTCCATGGGGCCGCAAAGAGTCTGACACAACTGAGCCCTGTACACACGCATGAATGAAGTATAGTTAAAAATTGAAAAGAAATATATTGTACGGAGAAGGCAATGGCACCCCACTCCAGTACTCTTGCCTGGAAAATCCCATGGACGGAGGAGCCTGGTAGGCTGCAGTCCATGGGGTCACTAAGAGTTGGACCCGACTGAGCGACTTCACTTTAACTTTTCACTTTCATGCATTGGAGAAGGAAATGGCAACCCACTCCAGTGTTCTTGCCTGGAGAATCCCAGGGACGGGGGAGCCTGGTGGGCTGCCGTCTCTGGGGTCGCACAGAGTCGGACACGACTGAAGCGACTTAGCAGTAGCAGCAGCAGGCAGGGGAAAGCAGCCAGCAGAGGGCGCCTCATTTAGCAGCTCACCACTGTGGGCAGTGGCTGCATAGTCCTGCTGGGGAACTGGGGGAGGGAGGGATGGACACCCCCCTGAGAGTAACCCCACCTGGAGTGTGAAGGAGCTGAAACATGCAGGTATTATCCATCAGTTCCCATCAGGCATTGGTGAAGGACAGCTCCCTAGTCAGCATCTATTACAGCTGCCAGGTGCCCAGGCAGAGTCAGGTCTGGGGCCAAAGAAAACCTTGAAGCAAAGGTGTGCACTGGCCATGGAAAGTCAGAATGGTGGATGCACAAATGGTAGAGGACGCTTGCAGCACCACCCCACGTCCTCTGGTGTCCACTGCCTCTGCTTCCTCTGTACAATTAGCTGTCAGGGAGGGCACTGAGGGTCACTGGCCCCCTGAACCCTCCTGATCATAATAAGTTTCAGACACTGAAGCCTAGCAGAACAGATAGTCTCCACTGTCTTGTTACTATGGCCTTAGCTGTGTGGCTACCATGGATATACATTTCAGCAAACCACATAGGAATTTTGCAGTGCACCACGTGGCTTGCAGTGCTCTTGGCTTTCATTTCCAAATCTCAGTATCTGTGTCTTAGAACTTTTAGGGTTGAGGGAAAAATACTTGGGTTTAAAATGGAAGGGGTTGGGGAGTTAAAAAACCAGAAATCACAATCCAGAGGGGTTGAACAAATTTAATGGTATTATCAAGTCATTTCTCTCCAAACTTGGCATAGTAGAACCATGGAGGACCTTAGATATCATTTCATTCGATGAGCTCATTTTATAGATGATGAGACCAAGGGGCAGAGAAGTGAAATGACTTATCCAAGGTCATGTGTGACCTGGTTTGAGTCAGGACAACAGGCCTCCTGTCTGCTGTGCCTGTCCCCCTGGCCACACTGCCACTCACACTAACCATCCCCAGGGGCTCAGGAAAATGACCCCCAGGAGCTATTGGTACAACTTAAAGAAAACTGGACCAGCACAGGATGGGAGTACAGAATACAAGTGGTCAGGAGGGAAGGGGTTGGGGCCAGAAAGGAGATTATGGGAGTCAGTAATTACTAATATCTACTATGTGCCAAAGCCCACACTCTGGGGTTTAGAGATATCTTGTTATTCCTCACAGTCCCTGGAAGGTGGATGGCATAGTGCAGCCAGAATCTGTACACTCAAACTTTATCCCTCCAAAGTCACTTCTTTTTTTTTAAAAGCACTGATCTCATCTTGTTCTGGAACTTCTTTCCCACTCAGCAGGGAAGAAAACCAAACAAGCTCATAACCTAGAGTTTTCAATTTACAGTAACTGAGTTGCCTAGAAACTGACTCTGGAGGCCAATGGTTTTACTCTGTCAACCTCCCAAGATGAGTTACTTACATTTCCCATGTTCACTAATAAACTCCTTTGGTGCCTCTAGAGCACCAAGGCAACCCTGGGCATCTCTAGTCAGCAACATCCATCTCCATGGAAATTACAGGTCTCTTCTCTCTGGTTACAACACTAGAGATCTCTTTAAGACATAAATATATTTTCCAAGATAAATATCATTATTATGACACATTATAAGTGTTAGAAGTGATTAGCATCTTACAACATGCCTAAAGGAATGAATTGATTAGATTGTGACAAGTAGAGAGCTTGCCGTGCAAGAACCAGGACCCAGGGGAAGAGCTGGGGGAGTTGGAGGAACAGAGAGACAGAGAGCAAGAGATGTGGGGAGGATGCTCAAAGCATGAGGGGCTTCCCAGAAGGTCAGCCATGGCCAGGGCTGTGCAGCCACCCAGTGTGAGGGCCCTGGGAGCTTGGGAAGGGAAGCTATGATTAGGATGGAGTCCAAAGGCACAGGGCAGAACCACTTCCTGTGCAGTGGCTACTGGGGAGAGTGTTGCTTGGATGAGTACAGGAAATATTGAGGCTGGCACTGGCCATCTTCAGGGCCAAGAGGTGGCCTTCTGGTCCTGTCTGCACTTTCATGGGAGCCATACCCTGTCTGCTGACCCTCATCCAAAGCTCACTGTGCTGGGGCAGATGGCACTGCCCGTCAGAGCCCGGGGTGACGGGTACATTTCAGGCCCCGTGCAGCCCTCTATGAGCTGTGATTTCCTTTGATTCTGTTGTTCTTGTTCCATCCGAGTGGGACTTCTGTTCCCATTCTGAAGGCCACTGTTAAGTCCTATTCACTCTCAATGGCTCATTTAGTTCAGTGGGGGTTTGGGTTTTTAGAAGGTTTTCTCTTTTAAATTCTTTTTTCTTTCTTTCCCCCCCATTAAAAAAAAAAAAAAAAAGGTCATAAAGAGCTTTAAGATGCCATGCATGAAAAGCCTTGGATAAATGCAGCTTGTACTGGGTTGTAAAATACTGTATTGTTCCAAGCTTAATTCCTCCTGTGAGACTGGAATGGGTAATTTCCTCGTCCTGAGGCAGAGGCAGAATCCACGGGCTGCAGACTGGATGCAGGGCAGGTGTCCCCAGGAGCCTCGAGGGGAAGCCAGAGATCTCTGTAAGAAATTCTCCTTTTGGTCCAGACTTAAATTTTCTGACTTTTGCATTAAGGTAAAATCACATTTTTATGAAGAAACATATCTCTGCTTTCTGAAGTGGCACTTTGGCGTCGGGAGTAGCCGGTGTCCAGAGTCACAGAAAGGACGTCCTTTCAATACCCCTGCTCTGAGAATGCCCCTGTCTGGTGTGTGACCTCGCTGGCTTATGGCAGGGGTCCTCCTTGTCTGAGTTATGGAGACTCTGTTGGCCCTGATGGTCCCTCTCTCTTCCTTTGACATCAGCTTAAGAGGTTGCCAGTTTCATGCTCCAGGACCGAGTGCCCAAGTCTGCCACCCTTATTCATGCCTCCTCGTCATTGCCTCGACTGGTCCCTTGCCTGGTGTGCTGCCCTTCCCATCTTCCTCTCTGGCTAGATTCCTCTCTGATTTCAAGCCACCCTCCTGCATAAAACTCTCCCTACTTCTGATTCCATTGCCTCCCTCTTCTCTGATCTCTGTTGCAATCATGGTCATGAGTGTACATTTTCATCCCTTTGGAGCTCAAGTTTGGTGTGGATGTTAGATTATCAATTCCTTGTTTGTATCTGTCACATCCACAGCCATACATGTCCAGCAGGAAGCAAAAATGTAATACATTCCCACTGTTTGGTTTATTGATTGATTGATTGATTCATTGATAGTTGCCCAGATCCACCTAGTTCAGACACTGAGACAGCATTTTTGCCCCAGACATCAGTAGTGGTGTCCCTCTGACTCTCATATTCTCACATCCAGACTGCCTCACCCCTCCTTCTACTCAGGAGCAAGGTTCAGCCTCTACTCCAGTTTTCAGAAAAATATCTATTCATGCCAAATGTTTTGAGAATCTCGGTAGATTTTAGTAAACATTTGAGGATGGGAAGAAGGCTACATTGGCAGAGTGTAACGTTTCACCATCTCCTTCTATATTATACAAGTGACCACAGAGTTCTTGTTCATGACTCTGGGTGCTAATGACTACAGGAGACCCAAAACATCTCCTGGCGACAGATGGCTAGATGTCTAGAAGGACAGAAGAAGAAAAAAGCCTAAAATTTATTGGGAAAATGAAAAGAGACATATGAGCAACTTCTAATTGGCACACAGGGGATTCCAACTACTTTACCTACTATCAAAAGTGACAAAAATTGCTCTCCATCCCTTGCACAGAAGCTTGTAGAGCATCATCTATGAGTTGAGCATGGCTTTAGAACCATGCTTCCCACCGTAAGAGTCTTATTAAAGTGTTGTAAACAAACACTGTGTTATATCCAAGAATAATTCCAGGAAATCCTTTTTATTATCACAACATCAGTCCTCAGAAGGGTTGAGTTTGCCATCTCTGAGCTCAATGATTAAAAGTGTTCATCAGAGAAGGCAGTCAGTCACTTGGGGTCATAGATAACTAATAAGAACCTACTGTATAGCACAGGGAATTCTACTTAATGATCTGTGATGACCTAAATGGGAAGGAAATATAAAAAAGAGGGAATATATGTATATGTATATCTGGTTCCTGGTGGCTCAAATGGTCAGGAATCTGCATGCAATGCAGGAGACCCAGGTTTGACCTCTGGGTTGGGGAGATCCCCTGGAGAAGAGAATGGCTACGACTCCAGTATTCTTGCCTAGAGAATTCCACGGACAGAGGAGCCTGGTGGGCTATAGTCCATGGGATCGCAAAGAGTGGGACATTGAGCAGACTCGACTCACTAATTATAGCTGATTCACTTTGCTGTACTACAGAAACTAACACAGCATTGTAAAGCAAGTATATTCCAAAGAGAGAGAGAGAGAGAGATTCCAAGTATTTTAAAACCTCCTGCCCTTAGCCTTAGCGCCGTGGGATACCAAGAATGAGGTCCAAGCTCCAAAAACACTGTCCAAAGGGCCCCCTGAAGGTCTGGGCATGAAAAAGTAAACAGAGCTCCCTGCTCCTCCCCATCAGGCGCTGTTCACGTGGGTGTCCGTGTTTCTTTGGCCAGAGGCTGCCACGTTGTCCCAGCTCCCAGCCCGTTTGATTGGATTCCTTTCCACACTTTCTTCCTGCTTCACAGAAGAAGTAGCTTTATAGTCATGTAATTTTCAGGACAGCAGAGATTTCAAGTTAAGAAAAAAATAGAATTGGTTGCTGGGTCATTGCTGTTGAAACGACAACACCATTTTACACTTGCTCGGAAAGAGCCTTCCTCTTAACTCCCGCTCCCAGGCTCCCCTCTCTTATTCAAGCTTTTGTGCGGCTCCTTTGGTTTTTCTGCTCCTCAGATGTGCGCACAGTTTAAATAACATTCCTTCCTGAATTTGTCCCTTCATTTCCCCAGCTTCTGTGCTTGGGGGCTCTCCAGCTCCCATCCTTTTTCTTTCTTGCTAATGTTCTCTCCTCCATCCTTTGTTGACATGCCAATTTTTTCAGCACTGGCCTCCCCCTTCCTCTCCTCACTGTTTTCCATTCCTCACACTCCTCCTAACTGACAAACACTCCCCAAATTCTATGTGTGTGTGTTTAGGGTCTAGAAGAATACAATCTATCTTTGTTCCCATATCCCTGATGAGGTGAGGAAAAGTGCATCTTCCTCCCCCCAGCCCCTTCCACCTTTTCCTAAAGGCTACTGAGGCCAGCATGGATACAGGATCAATTTTATGCGTAGGCTGTCACTCAGTTCAGTCACTCAGTTCTGTCCAACACTTTGCAACCCCATGGACTGCAGCGCTCTGGGCTTCCCTGTCCATCACCAACTCCCAGAGCTTACTCAAACTCATGTCCATAGAGTCGATGATGCCATCCAACCATCTCATCCTCTATCATCCCTTTCTCCTCCTGCCTTCAATCTTTCCCAGCATCAGGGTCTTTTCCAATGAGTCAGTTCTTCATATCAGGTGGCCAAAGTATTGGAGTTTCACCTTCAGCGTCAGTCCTTCCAGTGAATATTCAGGACTGATTTCCTTTAGGATGGACTGGTTGGATCTGCTTGCAGTCCAAGGGACTCTCAAGAGTCTTCTCCAACACCACAGTTCAAAAGCATCAATTCTTCGGTGCTCAGCTTTCTTTATGGTCCAACTCTTACATCCATATATGACTACTGGAAAAACCATAGCTTTGACTAGACAGACCTTTGTCGGCAAGGTTATGTCTCTGCTTTTTAATATGCTGTCTAGGTTGGTCATAGCTTTTCTTCCAAGGAGCAAGCATCTTTTGATTTTATGGCTGCATAGGCTGAGAGCTGTGTAATTTGCAGGATATTGGGAAGGCTAGTTGTAGCAGTCACTCTTGGAAGCCTATGCATCAGTCATTTCTCCCTCTCTCCTTCCCAACTGAACCCTGACTCTGGACAGAACTCCTGCTCAGCCATGTGCTCCAGGGGAAGTGGGCTCTATCACCATTCACCAGCTATGAGTCATCATTGGTCTAACTGACCTTGAGAGTTCCATTCTCCTTGTCAGTGACTGGTTTAGGCATGGGCATGTGAAACAAATCTATCCAATGAGCATGGAGAAGTAAGATAGGGGAGGGGAGGCATATGGAGAAGATTATCCTTTATCTTAAATGGAGAAATAAAAGCTCTTCCTAATGCCTTTCTTAATATTGTCTGGAAACTATGATACTGAGAGTTGCTTTAGCTGTCTTAAAGGCAGGAAAGGAAAAGCTACAGGAAAAAGACATTCTGCTGAGAACAGCATAAAAGAAATATGAAAATGAGTTGAGTCCTTGATGACATCTTAAAGCTGTTAACCCTGTCTCACTCTGAACTTCTTGGTTTTTAGATAATAAACCCCCTCCCTTTTAAGCCATTTGTTTTTAGTAATTTGTGTTTTTTCCCAACTTAAAATATCTTTAAAAAAGCATAGTTTTTCTGACCGAAAATAATTCCTCCATACATATCATCTCTCCCCGGCTTAGCCTATGATACCCAGATCATAATAATAGCTACTAATTTCATATCACTTTTCTTGTACTAAGCATTGTTTTTTGTTGTTGTTGTTGTTTTTTAAATAAAGTAACTCATTAAGCCCCTGTGAAACCTTGTAATTTATGGACCCTAGCTCTTTACTCCACTCAGTGGACCCCATCTACAGGACATGGAGATTTATTGTTAAAGGGATTTTAATAACCTTCTAGTTCTGCCTCCTCTTGTCCCTTCTGAGTTACTCAGAATCCAGTTAGGAAACCACACCAATTTCTTTTTGATGGAGATGATTTAATAAATCACTAAGCTTGAATACTGAAAAGGCAAACGGATGCCACTAAGTATCACAGAGCAGCTGCATGAAGCAGCCACCATCCTTAGGGCTGTGGAGCAAAGGAAGAGTTTGGAATGACTGGAACTTAGAAACTTAGAGGAGGGGACTTCTAAGGACAGAGTACTGCTCTGTTGGTGCTGACGGAGCAAGGAAGTGTTGCCAGGGTGCTGCTGACAGGATCGGGAAGCCCAGAGAAACCCAACAAGAAGCAAACAGGAATGGGAAAATCCTTCTGTCTCCCCCAGCGTTGCAGTCTTCCTCCGATGCTCCCTGTGGTACAGTAACACTGAGCGAGGGGACACAGCAGCACGCAGAGCAGAGTGTTTTGACTCAAAAGACAATAGCTCATTCACTCTACCTCTGTCTCTCTCCCTCTAAATATGGGACAATTTAAGGGACTGCAAAAAATGACATTTATCAATGGAATTTCAATACAATAAGAAATCTCTTGTTTCAACTATCCCATTTCCACTGGACATGCAAGATACCAGTGAGAGGGCTGTCACATGACGAAGATAATGCTCCAGAAAAGTCAGTGCAGGAGACTTAAAGGTAGAAGAAGAGTTTGATACCCATTAGTATCGTGGTCTGTATCCCGTCTTTCAAAAGATCTCTTCTCTCTGACAAAAAAAAGTTGTCCTCACCTCTTGAGAAGCTTCCATCTCTACTTCTGGGCAGAGAGGTAATGTGTTCCTGGGTGAATGAACATGAATTAAGGACTTCTTATATGTCAGACTCTTTTAAGTACCTTTACCACTTACTATCAGTGTCAAATTACATTACTTCTATATGGCCCCATATCCATATGTATGAAATGAAGATAATACTTACTATCTTATAGAGTTAGGAGGATTAGGGAGATACTGGAAAGCTCACAGCCTAGTGTTTCTTATATATTGTATCTTATTCTTTGCTTTATTTACTTTGTTCTTCTAAGTTTTGGGTTCCCCGTGGCTCGCTGGTAAAGAATCCACCTGCAATGTGGGAGACCAGGGTTCAATCCCTGGGTTGGGAAGATCCCCTAGAGATTCTGGCCTGGAGAATTCTATGGATTGTATGGTCCATGGGGTCGCAAAGAGTTGGACATGACTGAGCAACTTTTTCACTTTCTAAGTTTTAGAATCAACTTGTCCATATTTACAAAATATTTTGTTGGTCTAATCTTCAAAAATCAATTACTCTTCCAACATCTTTTCCTAATTAACAAATACTCAACAAAATAGGGAACTTCTTCAACTTGATAAAGGACATCTATGAAAAACCCACCAGTATCGTACTTAAAGGTGGAAGACTGAGTGCTTCTCCCTAAAGTCAGGAACAAGACAACGCTCTCAGCACTTGGTAATTTTATTCAACATTGTACTAGAGGGTCTAGCCAGAAAGGCTAGGCAAGGAAATAAAATGAAAAACATTCAGATTGGAAGGAAGAAGTAAAGCAACTTTTATTCTCAGATGACATGATCTTGTATACAGGAAATCCCCAGGAATCCATATAGAAAATTTTATTAGAACTAATGAACAACTTCAGTGAGGTTTCAGGATATAAGATGAATAGACTATATGAAGATAAAAATTAAAAATAAGGATCAATACACACTATCAATTGTATTTGTATCCTCTTTTCAATATAATAGCATCAAAAATACTCAGGATTAAATTTAATAATGAAAATGCTAGATCTGTACACTGAAAACCACAAAACATGTTTGAAAGAAATTAGAGTATATCTAAATAAATGAAGATATATACCATGTTCATGGGTTGGAAGGCTTAATATTTTTAAAATGACAATATTTCCCAAATTTATCTACAAATTTAACAAAATGCCTATCAATTTCTTTATAGAAATTGACAAATGGATCTTAAAATTCCTATGGAAATGCAAGGAAACCAGAAGAGCCAAAGCAACTTTGAGAAAGAACAGACATGCAGAACTCTCATTAATTGATATCAACATTTGTAAAGCTACAGTTATCAAGACAACACAGTAAAGATAGACACATGTTCCAGTGCAATAAACTATAGAAACAAACTCAAAATAGTGAACTGATTATTCATAGAAGGGCAAAGGCAATTTAGGAGCAAAAAGAAAGTTGTTTCAACATATTATGCTGAGACATTTAGATACCTATAGACAAGCAAACAATAATAAAAACCACAGCTTAGATCTATAAACTGCATCTGATGAAAAAATTAACTCAAAATAGGTCATTGTGCCTACATGTAAAATTAAAACTAGAACACTTCTAGAGAAAACATAAGATAAAATCTTCAGACTTGGGATTAGGTAAAGACTTCACAGAAATGTATTATTGAATAGGCGGCATGATTCATATTGGTAAATTGAGCTTTGTCAGAATTAAGAACTTCTGTTCTTTGAAATAAGAGAATGAAAAGACAAACCATGGCTTGGGAGAAAATACTTGCAAATCACCTATCTGATAACAATCTTACACCTAGAATATATTTTTAAAAAACCCCAAAACCTCAAAATTCAATCATAAGAAAACAACCCAATTATAAAGTGGGCAAAATCTTCCAATGGACATTTCACCTTCACCAAAGAAAATATTCACCTACCAAATAAGCACATAGAAAATGCTCTTTATCACTATTACAAAAATGCAAATTAAACCACATGGAGCTAGGCCTGCATATCTATTCAGTTCAGTTCAGTCGCTCAGTCGTGCCCGACTCTTTGCGATCTCATGAATCACAGCACGCCAGGCCTCCCTGTCCATCACCAATTCCCAGAGTTCACTCAAACTTACGTCCATCAAGTTGGTGATGCCATCCAGCCATCTCATCCTCTGTCGTCCCCTTTTCCTCCTGCCCCCAATCCCTCCCAACATCAGAGTTTTTTCCAATGAGTCAACTCTTCGCATGAGGTGGCCAAAGTACTGGAGTTTCAGCTTTAGCATCATTCCTTCCAAAGAAATCCCAGGGCTGATGTCCTTCAGAATGGACTGGTTGGGTCTCCTTGCAGTCCAAGGGACTCTCAAGAGTCTTCTCCAACACCACAGTTCAAAAGCATCAATTCTTCAGCACTCAGCTTTCTTCACAGTCCAACTCTCACATCCATACATGACCACTGGAAAAACCATAGCCTTGACTAGATGGACCTTTGTTGGCAAAGTAATGTCTCTGCTTTTCAATATGCTATCTAGGTTGGTCATAACTTTCCTTCCAAGGAGTAAGTGTCTTTTAATTTCATGGCTGCAATCACCATCTGCAGTGATTTTGGAGCCCCCAAAAATAAAGTCTGACACTGTTTCCACTCTTTCCCCATTGATTTCCCATGAAGTGATAGGACCAGATGCCACGATCTTAGTTTTCTGAATGTTGAGCTTTAAGCCAACCTTTTGACTCTCCTCTTTCACTTTCATCAAGAGGCTTTTTAGTTCCTCTTCACTTTCTGCCATAAGGGTGGTGTCATCTGCATATCTGAGGTTATTGATATTTCTCCCGGCAATCTTGATTCCAGCTTGTGCTTCTTCCAGCCCAGCATTTCTCATGATGTACTCTGCATATAAGTTAAATAAGCAGGGTGACAATATACAGCCTTGACGTACTCCTTTTCCTATTTGGAACCAGTTTGTTGTTCCATGTCCAGTTCTAACTGTTGCTTCCTGACCTGCATACAGATTCTCAAGAGGCAGGTCAGGTGGTCTGGTATTTCCATCTCTTTCAGAATTTCCCACAGTTTATTGTGATCCACACAGTCAAAGGCTTTGGCATAGTCAATAAAGCAGAAATAGATGTTTTTCTGGAACTCTGTTGCTTTTTCCATGATCTAGCAGATGTTGGCAATTTGATCTCTGGTTCCTCTGCCTTTTCTAAAACCAGCTTGAACATCTGGAAGTTCATGGTTCACGTATTGCTGAAGCCTGGTCTGGAGAATTTTGAGCATTACTTTACTAGCGTGTGAGATGAGTAGATTATCTAAAATTTAAAACACTGATCTTAACAAAATTTGGTGAGAATTTAGAGCAGTTGAAACTGCCATATGTTACTGGTGGAAAGGTAAAATGTTACAACAACTTCGGAAAACAAATCTGGAATTTAAAAAGTTAAATATACAGACACCGTATGATTCGGGCTTCCCTGGTAACTCAGCTGGTCAGGAATACACCTGCAATGCAGGAGACCTGGGTTTGATTCCTGGGTTGGGAAGATCTCCTGGAGAAGGGAATAGCAACTCACTCCAGCATTCTTGCCTGGAGATTTGCCTTGGGGTCGCAAAGAGTCGGACATGACTGCGTGACTTTCACTTTTCACCATAAGATTCAGCCATTCCACTCCTAGGTGCATTCTCAATAGAAATGAAAACATATGTATCTACAAAGATTTGTAATGAAAATTAATAGTTTTATTTATAATAACCCCAAATAGGAAACAACCTTGTGATATAATTTTTTTTAGATATGTATTTTGTCTCTGTCCCTGGTTCCTGGCACAGAGCTCCTAAAATTCTTGGAATTCCCTGAGTGATAGGAGTATATTTTTAATCTATAACAAATATTTTAGACTATACTTGAATTTTTGCTACTGGGGTATCTCCTGGTGGAGCCCCTAGATGGCTTCAGGATAAGAGCTGGTCACTGGAAAGTCCAAGCTCATGATTAGAGGATTAGCCCCACTCCAGCAAGGGATGGGATTAGGGACTGAGTTCAATTGCCAATGGGGCTTTCCTGGTGGCTCAGATGGGAAAGAATCTGCCTGCAATGCAGGAGACCCAGGTTTGATACTTGGCTTGGGAAGTTCCCCTGGAGAAGGGAATGGCAACCCACTTCAGTATTCTTACCTGGAGAATCCCATGGACAGAGGCTACAGTGAATGGGATCGCAAGGAGTAGGACACAACTGTGCAACTAACACTTACTTAATTAATAACTTAATCACTCATGCCTACATAATGAAACCTCCATTAAAACCCCAAAAATGGAATTTGGAGAGCTGCCTGGTTGGTGAACACATGGACGTGCTGAGAAGGTGACATGCCTGGGGAGGGGATGGAAGATCTACACCCCTTCCCCCTATTCCATGCCCTGTGCATCTCTACCACTTGACTTTTTGAATTGTATCTTTTATCATAAACTGATGACCACAGGTAAACTGCTTTCCTGTGTTCTATGAGTCATGCCAGTAAATTATGGAGACCGAGGAAGGGATTGTGGAAAGTTCTGAATTTGTAGGCAGTCAGGCAGAAGTGTGGGTTGCCTTGGGCCTTCACTGTGGCTGCTGTCTGAAATGGGGACAGTCTCAAGGGACTGAGTCCTTACCCTGTGGGGTCTGTGCAAACTCAGGGTAGTTAGTGTCATAAAAATTGAATTGAATTGTCAGGCAATTGGTTGATATCATAAAGCTGGTAACTGGTTATAGATATTGGAAAAAGAAATCACAGACCCCAGATCTATCAATAGACGAAGACAAGCAAATTGTTGTATAAGCCTCCAATCAAAGACTACTCAGCAATAAAAAACAAACTACCAGTGTAGACTACTTTTAGTACAAGATAATGTTTATGAATGTCAAAATAATTATGCTGATTGAAAAAGCAAGACAGAAAGGAATACATACTATATGAACCCATTAACGAGCTTCCCAGGTGGCGCTGGTGGTAAAGACCCCGCCTGCCAAAGCAAGAGACAAAAGAGACATGGGTTTGATCCCAGGATCTGGAAGATCCCCAGAGTGCATGGAGGGCATGGAAACCCACTGCAGTAATCTTGCCTGGAGAATCCCATGGACAGAGGAGCCTGAAGGGCTGCAGTCCGTAGGGTCACATGGCATTGGACAAGACTGAAGCAACTTAGCATGTACATATGAAACCATTTATTTAAAATTACAGAAAACAAAATCTAATCTATAGTGGCAAAAAGCAGATTGATGTTTGCCTGGCTGTGGGCGGCAGAGGAGAGGATTATAAAGGGGCATGAGATCTGTTTTGGGGGGTGGGTGCGTGATGGATATGTTCATTATATTGAGTTTGGTGTTGGTTTCACTGCCATATGCATGTTTTAAATTTACCAAATTATACCTTAAACATTGCTGCTTATTGTATGTCAATTATATCTTAATGAATTTGTTAAAACTTTGTAGATGACTGGAATAAAATGTATTCAGATGGTATCTCTGAGTGGTAGACTTTGTGAGTTTTTTTCTTTACTTTTTGTACTTTTCTCTACTTTTAAAGTTTCCTCTAGTGAGCTTATATGGTAGAAAATGAAAGCATATTGTTAAAAAAAAAAAGCAAATGATATGAAAATATTACACAAGGCTAAGACAACATGATTAACTTTATAGGAACATTGTGAGCTAAGTAGTCCTTTGTGGGCTCATCTGGGAACCCAATCACCATTTATAAGGAGGCTGCTGTGAAAAAATGTTCTCTCTGTTCCAAACAGTGTTTTTAAACTGAGCTTTCTGAGCAGTTGTACTTTCTTTTTACCTCTCTCAGCAGAATCCTTTATCTCAGGTTTTGTTCCCAAGAGTTTATTTTATTTTCTTGCGGGCATTTTTTTCACAGTAGTGTAAAATGGTTCCTTAAAAATTGAAGCAATATTGGTGGGGGAAATGCAGGTGAGGACTGATGTCGTAGATGTGTTCTGCTTGAACCACCAGGAAAAGCTCTCAGTGTGGTCACGGTCAGAAATAAGGCTATAAACATTACACCTTGTGACTGCGAATGCCTGCCTCCTACCTCACGTAGGCCTGGCGGCAGAATTGCTTGGAACTGATTTCCCCACTCCCCAACCTCTCACACCCAGTCTCCTCAGTCCCTAATTCCCCCAAAAGCAAGCCTCAAGTCAGGCTCTCATTACAGGAAACCTTCTGTCTCATCACCTCTATGGAGACTGTCCTACCATTCTCGTCAGACCTGAAGGAACACCTGTTTCCTATTAACACTCTGGGCTCTTTGTGCAGGCAATGATGCAGACAGAAAAAAAGCAGGCTGCAGATTTCTAAATTCATGGGACTCATGCTGATTCTCAGGGGAGGGGTATTGTATGTATGTACTTAGTCGCTCAGTCGTGTCCGACTCTTTGCAATCCTATGGACTGTAGCCCGCCAGGCTGCTCTGTCCATGGGATCCTCCAGGCAAGAATACTGGAGTGGGTTGCCATGCCCTCCTGCAAGGGATCTTCCCGACCCAGGGACTGAACCCCGGTCTCCTGTGTCTCCAGCATTGCAGGGAGATTCTTTACCACTAGCACCACCTAGGAAGCCTTTAAGGACTAGAACTCATGCCTTAAAATTTGGTCTGAGAAACATCTTTCAAGTGCAAAGTATAGTTAAGGTCAGAGATACATCTGTCTTAAAACAACCATGCCAATCTGTGCCAAAGCTATTACATGTTTTATGTAAACGTAGAAACCTGTTCCCAGGCTTCAATTACAGCTTTGTTTTACATTAGGTTGTCTTGTTGTTGTCGCTAAGCCATATCCGACCCTTTGTGACCCCATGGACTGTAGCCTGCCAGGCACCTCTGTCCATGGGATTTCCCAGGCAAGAGTACTGGAGTGGGTTGCCATTTCCTTCTCCAGGGGAGGTTCCCAATCCAGGGATTGAACCCACGTCTCTTGGGTTTCTTGAATTGGCAAGCAGATTCTTTTACCACTGAGCCACCAGGGGTTGTCTTGCATTGATGTAAATCTTACTTTCTTTCTTTACATCCTCTACCAGTGACCTACACACATCAACCTGCAAGAAAACAGGAGGCAAATCAAGTAAAGGGTCAGAAGTCCCAGGTCAGACAATCCCAAGCAGCTCTAGCTATGCGGCAGGCTCCTAAGAGGCTCTTCCTAGTTGAACAGCCAAATAGTTCTTTTTTTATATATAAATTTTTTAGTTGTGGCAGGCAGGATCTTCAGTTGCAGCATGCAAACTCTTAGTTGTGGCATGGGGGATCTAGTTCGCTGACCAGGGATAGAACACAGGGTCTCCTACATTGGGAGCATGGAGTCTTAGCCACTGGACCACCAGGGAAGTCCAAGCCACATAGTTCTTACTCATGGGCTTTGCTGCCTATGCTGAAGCCACCCCACTCCTGACAGTACATGGGCTGCCAATGAGGCTGTTCATTGTACTGTCCAGCCATTTGCCTAAGACTCCAGGTTGAGAGTGCCAGTGTTGACAGGGGTCAGACAAGCCACATGAGTGAAGCTGTCCAAGATCAGGCAGTAGGAAATGGTAAGAACTGTAGTAAACTCACAGCAACTGGAGAAAAATAAAGTTAGATTCCTACCTCATTTTTTACACCAAAATAAGTTGGGAGAATAGCATTTAATTATATATAGAAACATAAATTAAATTATATTGCATTATTTTTTATGCTAAAAGGATTGTCTGCTACACTTCATGCAACAGAAGGGCAGGGGGAAATGGCCAGTCCTTTGGAACAGGTGAAACAAATTCCAAAGCACTAAGGGGCTGACTTGACCGACTGATGGACTGAGTGGGACCATCATTACGGCATGGTGTCATGATTTTTTTTAGGACTTTTCTATTTAGTGAACACAAAATAATGGTGCATCTTGCAGTTGGTGGTGTCTTAAAAGGATGGCATGTGTATTTACTTGTGTGTGTGTAACCATTCTCTGGAAAGAGACACAACTGAAGCAGTGGCTGCCTTTTGGGAAGCAGCCCTGGGTGGCTGGGGGTACTGTGTTCAATCCTTCTATATCTTTGGGATGTTTGTTTACCTGATACAAGTATTATCTTTTCATACAAATAATAAATTAACATAAGAAGATAGTAGATCTTTATGTGCTAATGTGGAATAAAACTCAAGATATGGTGTTAAATAAAAAAGGCAAAATAAGTAAATACCGAAAGCGGGCAGCATTTCTTAGCTCATCAATACCTAGAAACCTACCCGCAAATCAATGTTACATCAAATCTCAATTTCTTTTGCTGGAATGCAGACCTAGTGTTCCCAGATCTCCTAATTTTTAAAGAGAAGCTTGAAATCTCGATTTTGTGTGAAATTTCCTAATTTTAAAGGTAGACAAGCAATTCAGATTCTCTCAAACATGGTCAGGATGATAAAAACCTGTCTGTGAGTGGGCTGGGGTCCATGGACTGTCACTTGGGACATCTCTGTTGCTCCTGATGGTGGTCCTGCCACACAGAGTTATGCAGTTGTTCTGGGGCACCTGCTGGGGGGATGAATGTCCTTCTTGGGGAGCCCTGGAACCTGGCACAGAGCTGCGAGCTCCTGGAGATAGGGGCACAAAGGTGCCATTGGTTCTCCTAGGACTGTACCAAAGTCACCAGGTGTGCCTATAGGGGGCACGTTTTTCTAATTCAAGCTGAAGTGGTCTTTAGTTTAGTGATGGCCCTGCTTGATGGAGAAGAGATCAGAGACTATTTTTTTTTTAAGATGAAATTCAAACCCAGACTGGTTTTATTTTTTGATTCTGCCATAAAACACATGATTCCTTGCCCTCTTGGCTTATGCACTGTGTGAGGTAAAGGATTTGCTAGCTCAGAGAACCAAGAAGAATCCACACACATGGCAGTATAGGACTCTAACATCCTGTGACTCTCTTGGTTCTTTTGGGGCTGACCAACACAGACAACAGAAAAGGCAATGGCACCCCACTCCAGTACTCTCGCCTGGAAAATCCCATGGGCGGAGGAGCCTGGTAGGCTGCAGTCCATGGGGTCGCTAAGAGTAGGACACAACTGAGCAGCTTCACTTTCACTTTTCACTTTCCTGCATTGGAGAATGAAATGGCAACCCACTCCAGTGTTCTTGCCTGGAGAATCCAAGGGATGTGGGAGCCTGGTGGGCTGCCGTCTATGGGGTCGCACAGAGTCGGACACGACTGAAGCAACTTAGTAGCAGCAGCAGCAACACAGACAAGGTAAATTGATCAAGACAGACATGGCAGGGTGACCAAGACAGACACGTCACATTGTCAAGGAGATAGTTCTTTCTGCCTTGTTTGGTAAAAAATCACCTAGCAAAGCTTTTGTAGTCATTTCTCCTTCCCTGTAGATGATATACAGCCTTCGGCTCTCATCAATACCTAGTCACCTACCCACAAACCAATACATTACATCGAAGCTAAAAGAAAACAATTTAAAGCAGTAGGAGGTTTTGCTGCCCTAAGAATTAAATGAGATAATGTATTCAAGGGGCTTAGCACATTGTCTCATGCTGTGAACTCTCAGTAAATGATCATTTAAAAAAAAATAAACTGAGATGTTGGATGAATATATAAAGTCCTAAAAGCCTTCACACCTTATCAAACTAGAAGGGAAACATCTTTTACAGTAGGTTATCAAAGCTCTAGGTGGCTAAACTCCCTGAAAACATTGACCGTTGTAAGTTATGAATTCACTTAAATTTGGAGCCTTTCGTCTAAACAGCCCTGTCAGCACTGGAAGGCTGATCAAGGGAAGATCAATAGAGGAGATCAAGGGAAAAGGAGAGAAAAAAGTCATTGCTGCTTGTTGACTTTTTTCCTCTGTGTTAAGAAATGTCAACTCTAAGTATTGCCCAGATTGCTAAGAAACTGCTGTTGTGTAAGCTGGGACATTGACTCTGATTTGTAACAAACAATCCACAGATTTTCCCACACTGCCTGCCCTTGGACCCACAACATCGACAGACCTGAAACCAATCTGCGACATTGCTGATGGTTTCAAGTCGAGGTCTGTTTCTTCTTATGCAAATGCATGCGTGCTAAGTCACTTCAGTCGTGTCTGACTCTGCGACCCTACGGACTGTAGCCTGCCAGGCTTCCCTGTCCGTGGGATCCTCCAGGCAAGAATACTGGAGTGGGTTTCCATGCCCTCCAGAGGATCTTCCCAATTCAAGGACTGAACCCATGTCTCTTAGGTCCCCTGCCCTGGCAGGCAGGTTCTTTACCACTAGCACTACCTGGAAAGCCCTCTTATGAAATAGTGATGTGTAGAACAACGATGACGATGGCAGTACCTCCTTCATAGGATTTTTTAAGGATTAAATGAGGCAACATCTGTAAAGTATTTGACATGGAGCCTGGCACACAGAAGTGTTTTCGAGTAGCATCAGCTGTTTTGAGGTCCAGGAGAAGGATTATGAAAACTCGAGTCGTTCATCACAGCTTATCCAGTGCCTTCTGCCTCTCTCTGCTAGGCTTTGTGCTAGAAGCACACTTACAGACAGGGAGGCTGGGCCCTTGAGTAGTTTATGGTCTCAGAGAACAAGAATTCAGGACAAGAAGAGAGACAGAGGACAGGGTTGCAGTGTGAGGAGCAGGCATCCAGAGGCCAAGGGGGTGTGTCTGGCCTGCGGGGACTCTGTGTTTGGCAAAGCCTACACTCCCATCTTGTTGTTGCCTGTACTCTAGCTGGAACTTTGTCTTCCACGTGGAAGTGGGTAATTTTGACAAAGCCATGACTCACAGAATAAAAGGAATCCTGAGTTCACCTCATTTATTCCTTGTACCAGTCTTTCAAGGTCATGCTCAAATAATCCAAGATGTCCATGTCTTCCCTTTTCATGGCAGGGCTTTTAGTGGGAGAAATTTACAAGTCTCTCTGGAGAGGTCCCTGTTTAAGAGTCTTCTAATCAAGACTGCTTTCTCAGATATGCAGTTAATGTCGTGCAGCAAATCAAGCAAATTTTCTCTTAATGAAGGGAAGTGAACCAGGCAGAATTTCTAAACCACAAGTACTTTGCTGCCCTTTCTACTCCTGTTTATCAATCCTCAAGAGTGCCTCTTGGCCATATGCTGGTTTCTCATTGAAAGAAGGGTTATAGCCCCATTCTGCTGAATTCCTCCAGGAGGATATTCAGCAAAAGGCCTTCCTGAGAACTTATGGTTAAAGCTTAGTTGGAAACTGTGATGGTTCAAGAAGTTTCAGCAACTTTTCATGATCTGGACTGGAATCTGGAGTTTGTCTTTCTTGCTTTTTACACTGGTTTCTATGGCATAATTAGGGCTTCCCAGGTAACACTAGGGATAAGGAACCTGCCTGCTAATGCAGGAGATGCAAGAGATGCAGATTTGATCCCTAGCTTGGGAAAATCCTTGGAGAAGGGCATGGCAACCTACTCATGTATTCTTGCCTGGAGAATCCCATGGACAGAGGAGCTGGCGGGCTACAGTCCATGGGATTGCAAAGAGCTGGACACAACTAAAGAGACTTAGCACACTAATTAGGTCTAATTAGAGCAACACCTGCAGGGGTTGGGGGCCACAAGGTTAAGGGAGCCCTCAACTCACCTGTCTTTACCTCAGCCAGGGAGCTCATTTCATTTCAGTCAACATAAGTTGGGTACCTCCTGTGTGCCCAGTGCTGGTGACTAATTGAAAGATCATAGAGTTCTGTAGGTTGGCCAATATCACTTAGCACACCTAAACCTTTAAAACCCATGGGTATAATCATTTGATAAACATAGATTATTCAGTTCAGACTTAAATTAGCCTAGAACTAGAAGAGAGCTTGGGAATTCGGCAGTTCTCAGTGAAGGATCACTTCTCCAGAATTCCACGACTATTCCACTTGAGTGCTGTACCTCTCGGGAAGGGGATATCTTTCCTTCCAATGGACATTGTTCCACCTGCCACCCAGAGGTTTTTGTAAGAATTAAATAAAATGTTACAAATAAGGTAGCCAGGAAACAGAATGTCCTCAACTAAATTCCACTTGATTGGAAAGTTCTTCCCTGAACAAATCTTAATACAACATCTATGTCTTCTCATATTGGTTCCCATCTTACCTTCTGGGTCAACGTGAGGCAAATTTCCTTCTCTATGTGACTTTTCTTAGTTAAGTGAGTCAGTGAACAAACCTGAAACCTATCTTTTTTTTTTTAATATTTATTTATTTGGTTGTGTCAGGTCTTAGTTGTGGAATGTGGGACCTTTGTTCCGGCACTTGGGCTTCGTTGCTCCAAGGTATGTGAGAACTTAGTTCCCCCACTGCAGATCAAACCTGAGTCCCCTGCATTGGAAGGCAGATTGTTAACCACAGGAGCACCAGCGAAATTCCAAAACAGTCTTTCAACAACTCAGTTTCTTTGGCTCAGGCAACTAAGTAGCTCTATTCTATAGACAGTAGTGAAGCTAAATTAAAGTGAGGAACATCTACTCACTGCTTCCTTTTCTTACTCCTTTGGATACAGTGTGCTACTGAGAGAAAAGAAAAAATGCTCCCAGGAACAGAATTCTTATGTGATATCTGCTGACATCTTACTATGTGGTGTTGAAAAAGTCTCTCAACTTTTTGGAACTTCTGTTTCTCATATAGAATACCCAGAAGGCAGACAATTTGATCTTGAAAGTGCCTAGGGCTCAGAAATTCTCTCAGTGGAAATATAAATGCCAAAAAAAGAAGCCCCATGTGACTCAAATTCACTTAAGAGCTGCTCATTCCCCATTAGTGAAGGGTCATTGGTACCCAAACCTGGACATACATTTCAATCCCCAAAAAGGAGGTATTTGATTAAATCAGCTTTATCAGGGTGTAATTTATATGCAACTAATTGGGAATGGCTACCCACTCCAGTATTCTGCAGTCTCAAAAATGACAGAATGATCTCTGTTCGTTTCCAAGGCAAACCATTCAATACCACAGTAATACAAGTCTATGCCCCAACACTAATGCTGAACACTAATGCTGAAGATGCTAAAGCTGAGCGGTTCTATGAGACCTACAAGACCTTCTAGAACTAACACCAAAAAAAGATGTCCTTTACATTCATCTTAGGAGACTGTGCAAAAGTAGGAAGTCAAGAGATCCCTGGAGTAACAGGCAACTTTGGCCTTGGAGTACAAAATGAAGCAGGGCAAAGGCTAACAGAGTTTTGCCAAGCGAACGCATTGGTCATAGCAAACACCCTCTTCCAACAACACAAGAGACCACTTGAACATGGACATCACCAGATGGTCAATACTGAAATCAGACTGATTATATTCTTTGCAGCCAAAGATGGAGAAGCTCTATACAGACAGCAAAAACAAGACTGTGAGCTGACTGTGGATCAGATCATGAACTCCTTTTTACAAAATTCAGACTTAAATTGAAGAAAGTAGGGAAAACCACTAGACTATTCAGGTATGACCTAAATCAAATCCCTTACGATTATACAGTGGAAGTGACAAATAGATTCAAGAGATTAGATCTGATAGAGCATCTGAAGAACTACGGACAGAACTTCATGATATTTTACAGGAGGCAGTGATCAAGACCATCCCCAAGAAAAAGAAATACAAAAAGGAAAAATGGTTGTCTGAGGAGGCCTTACAAATAGCTGAGAAAAGAAGAGAAGTGAAAAGCAAAGGAGAAAACAAAAGATGTACCCATCCTTTCCTCAGGAACTCTGAATGCAGAATTCCAAAGAACAGCAAGGAGAGATAAGAAAGCCTTCCTCAGTGGTCAATGCAAAGAAATAGAGAAAAACAATAGAATGGGAAAGACTAGAGTTCTCTTCAAGAAAATTAGAGATACCAAAAATATTTCATGCAAAGATGGGCACAGTAAAGGACAGAAACAGTATGGACCTAACAGAAGCAGAAGATATTAAGAAGAGGTGGCAAGAATACACAGAAGAACTGTACAAATAAGATCTTCATGACTCAAATAGCCACGATGGTATGATCACTCACCTAGAGCCAGACATCCTGGAGTCTGAAGTCAAGTGGGCCTTAGGAGCATCACTACAAACAAAGCTAGTGGAGGTGATGGAATTCCAGCTGAGCTATTTCAAATCCTAAAATGTGATCCTGTGAAAGTGCTGCACTCAATATGCCAAAAAATTTGGAAAACTTGGCAGTGGCCATAGGACTGGAAAAGGTCAGTTTTCATTCCAATTCCAAAGAAAGGCAATGCCAAAGAATGCTCAAACTACCACACGATTGCACTCATCTCACACACTAGTAAAATAATGCTCAAAATCCTCCAAGCAAGGCTTCAACAGTATGTGAACCATGAATTTACAGATGTTCAAGTTGCATTTAGAAAAGGCAGAAGAAGCAGAGATCAAATTGCCAACATCCACTGCATCAAGAAAAAGCAAGAGAGTTCCAGAAAAACATCTACTTCTGCTTTACCGACTATGCCAAAGCCTTTGATTATGTGGATCACAACAAACTGTGGAAAATTCTTCAAGAGATGGGAATACCAGACCACCTTACCTGCCTCCTGAGAAATCTATATGCAGGTCAAGAAGCAACAGTTAGAACTGGACATGGAACAACAAACTCATTCCAAATTGGGAAAGGATGTACATCAAGGCTGTATATTTTCACCCTGCTATGTGACTTATATGCAGAGTACATCATGCGAAATGATGGACTGGATGAAGCACAAGCTGGAATCAAGATTGGTGGGAGAAATATCAATAACCTCAGATATGGAGATGACACCATCCTTATGCCAGAAAGTGAAGAGGAACTGAAGAGCCTTGTGATGAAAGTGAAAGAGGAGAGTGAAAAAGCTGGCTTAAAACTCAGCATTCAGAAAACTAAGATCATGGCATCCAGTCCCATCATTTCATTGCAAATAGATGGGGAAACAATGGAAACCGTGACAGACTTTATATTCTTGGCCTCCAAAATCACTGCAGGTAGTGACTGCAGCCATGAAATTAAAAAATGCTTGCTCCTTGGAAGAAAAGCTATGACTAACCTAGAGAGTATATTAAAAGGCAGAGACATTACCTTGCCGACAAAATTTCATCTAGTCAAAGCTATGGTTTTTCCAGTAGTCATGTATAGATGTGACAGTTGAACTATAAGGAAAGCTGAGCGCCAAAGAACTGATGCTTTTGAACTGTGGTGTTGGAAAAGGCTCTTGAGAGTCTGTTGGACAGCAAGTAGATCCAATCAGTCCATCCTAAAGGAAATCAGTCCTGAATCTTCATTGCAAGAACTGATGTTGAAGCTGAAACTCCAATACTTGGGCCACCTCATGCGAAGAACTGACTCATTGGGACAACAGAGGATGAGATGGTTGGATGGCATCACCAACTTGATTGACATGAGTTTGAGCAAGCTAAGGGAGTTGGTGAAAGACAGGGAAGTCTGACGTGCTGCAATCCATGGGGTTACAGAGAGTCAGACACGACTGTGTGACTGAACTGAACTGAAATGGGAATAGCTACCCACTCCAGTATTCTTGCCTGGAGAATTCCACGGACAGAGGGGCCTGGCTGGCTACTGTCAATGGGTTTGCCAAGATTCCGACATGACTGAGCCACTATCACACAACATTACAACACTAAAGCGCACACAACTTAACGTGTACAGTTAGACGAGTTTTGACGAATGTGTACCCTCATGTAGCTACCACTCTGATAAAAACATAGACCATTAGTATCATGCAGTAACGTTTCCTCATGCACCACTGCAGTCAAATCCATCATTTAATCCTCTGTCCTATGCAACAATCAGTCTCATTTTTATCACCACAGATAAGTGGTATTTATTCTAGAACTTCATACATGTGTATATAATGTATAATCATATATAATATATATTGTCACAATGATAGACTGCTTACTCTTTTGTGTCTGGCTTCTTTTGCTTAGAATATTGTTGTTGAGATTTCATGCATGTTGTTTCTTATGTCAGTAGTTTGTTGTCTTTATAGAGCTGAGTAATTTTCCACTCTAGAAAGCTTCTCGGATAAAAACTTTCGGACTCCAGTGATGCTCTTGACATTAGTATTTCTGAAGTTGAAGTCCAAAAATTTCTGCGTTTAACATGCTCAAGAAGGACTCCTTGTGTAGAAACTGAGTTTTAGAACCTTTTAATTGGGGCATTTCCCCCTCAAGTTCAAATAGTTCCCACAATGTAACTGTTCATTGGCTCAGAGTACATTGGTCACAGTTAACTGTGCAGGTTGGAGAACTCTCCTTCCCACTGGACTGTGTCAGCCAGATCTGTGGCCTTCCACAGCTCAAGTTCTTGGTGCAGTAACAAATCCCAGAGCATAGCTCAGCAAGTATTGTTTCAGCTCTGAGGCACCTGTAAATTGAGTTATGAGTCTCAGTGTCCACAGGTAAGTCTATAATCTTAATCTATAAATGCTCACCCCTGTCACAGAGAAGCAGAGGTGCAGTGAGCAGCCTTGCATTTCAGCTCTGCTGCTGGAATTACTCATGACAGTTTTATGAGTTGTTTTACTGTCTGGTGAAGTTTTTTTTTCCTTTTTTCTTAACAATGAGGGAAGCATTCTTTGACCATAGCACACAAACGCCACCTTCAGGAAGGAAATCTAACATTCTCCTTAGGCCACAGAGACCCAGCTTCTCTTCCTGTATGAAAGCTTGCAAAAATAATCTTAAGATCAATATACAATTTATGTTTTTATAAAATTTTATTCCATATCTTAAAAGAGATAGACTTTATTTTTCAGAGTGGCTTTAGGTTCCTAGAAAAATGAAGCAGAACATACAGAGATTTTGTGTCTATTCCCTCCTGTATGTGTACAACATCCCACACCAGACAGAGGGGCACATTTATTACAGTAGATGAGCCTATGTCATTACCTCCCACACTCCAAAGTTTAGATGAAGTTTCCCTCTTGATGTTGTATAATCTATGGGTCTGGTCAAATGAATAGTGGCATGTATTCACCATTATAGTATCATATATCGTACAGAGTAGTTTCATTGCCTTAAAAATCCTCTGTGCTCTGCCTATTTATCCTTTCCTCCCCTTGAACCCTTGCCAAACACTGATTCTTTTACAATTTCATAGTGTTACAAAATGTCATGTATTTGAATTATATAGTAAGTAGCATTTTACATTGTCTTATTTCACTTAGTAATATGAATTTAAGATTCCTTCAGGTCTTTTCATGGTTTGATAGCTCATTTCTTTTTCGCACTGAATAGTCCATTGTTTGGATGTACCAGTTTATTTACCCATTCACCTACTGAGGGGCATCTTCACTGCTTCCAGGCTTTGGTGATTATGGATAAAGATGCTATAAACATCAGTGTGTAGGTTTTCTGTGTGAAAATAAGTTTTCAACTCCTTTGGCTAATACCAAGGAGCATGAGGGGCTTCCCTGGTGGCTCAGATAGTAAAGAATCTGCCTGCAGTACAGGAGGCCTGGGTTTGATCCCTGGATTGGGAAGAAGCCCTGGAGGAGGGCATGGCAATCCACTCCAGTATTCTTGGACTTTCCTGGTGGCTCAGATAGTAAATAATCTGCCCGCAATGCAGGAGGCCTGGGTTTGATCCCTGGGTTGGGAAGACCCCCTCAAGGTGGGCATGATAATGCACTCCAGTATTCTTGCCTGGAGAATCCCCATGGACAGAGGAACCTGGTGGGCTACAATCCATGGGGTCACAAAGAATCAGTCATGACTGAGCGACTAAGCATAGCACAGCATAAGGAGCATGACTGCTGGATCATATATTAAGAGTATGTTTAGTTTTGTAAGAAACCATCAAACTGTCTTTTAAAGTATCTGTATCATTTTGCTTCCCTGGAGCAAATTAGAGTTCTTGCTGCTCCACGTTTTCACCAGCATTTAGTGTTGCCATCATTCTGGTTTTGGCAATTCTAATGGGTATGTAGTGGCATCGAATTGTTATTTTAATTTGCAATTCCCCAATGACATTATGTACAGTATCTTTTCATATGCTATTTGCTGTCTGTATATCTTCTTTGGTGAGGTGTCTACTGAGATCTTTTGTCCATTTTAAATATTGGATTATTTATTTTCTTATTATTGAGGTTTTAGACTTCATTGTTAATTTTGAACAACAGGTCTTTTATCAGATAAACCTTTTGCAAATATTTTCTTGCAGTCTGTGGCTTGTCTTTTCATTGTCTTCATGATGTCTTTTGCAGATTGGGAGTTTTTAATTTTAATGAATCCCAGCTTATCAATTATTCTTTCATGGATCATAACTTTTGTCATTGTATCTAACATAGGAGAAAACCTAGATGACCTGTTGTTATCTTTTGAGAGTCTTATACTTTTGCATTTTACATTTAGATCTATGATTCAGAGTAAATTTTTGTGAAGAGTGTAAGGCCTTTGTGCAGATCCATTATTTTCCATATGCATGTACGCTTTTCAGTTCAGTTCAGTCACTGAGTCGTGTGCGACTCTTTGCAACCCCATGAATCGCAGCACGCCAGGCCTCCCTGTCCATCACCAACTGCTGGAGTTCACTCAGACTCACGTTCATCGAGTAAGTGATGCCAAAATGTACGCTTTATTCCAGCACTATTTGTTGCAAAGAGTAGTTTTTTCCATGGTACTGTCTTTGCTCCTTTATCAAAGATGAGTTGACTATACTTATGTGGATCTATTTCTGGACTCTCTACTCTGTTCCATTGATCTGTTTGTCTGTTCTCTTGTCAATACCACACTGTTTTGATTACTGTAGTTTTATAGTAAATGTTGAGATTGTGTAGTAGCAATCTTCTGACTTCAGTCTTCAACAATATTCTGGGTCTTCTGTCTCTCCATATAAACTTTAGAAACAGTTTGCCAATATCCACAGTTAACTCACTGGGATTTTGATCAGAATTGCATAGAATCTATAGCTCAAATTGGGAGGGGCTTCCCAGATAGCTCAGCTAGTAAAGAATCCCCCTGCAACGCAGGAGACCCTGGTTTGACTCCTGGGTTGGGAAGATCCCCTGGAAGTGGCATGGCAACCCACTCCAGTATTCATCTTAACAATATTAAGGCTTCCTATCTATGAACATCTTTTATTTCTTTCATCAGAGTTTTGTGGTTTTCCTCATATATATCTTGTACAAATTTTGTTAATTTTATACCTAAGTATTTATTTTTTGGAGCACTAATGTAAATGGTATTGTGTTTTAAAATTCAAATTCCACTAATTTATTGCTGGTATATAGTAAATAAATTAATTTTTGTGTATGAACCTTGTATCTTGCAACCTTACTATCTTTGCTTGTTAGTTCCAGAGTATCTTTGTCACAATTTCAGATTTTCTGCATAGATGATGGTGTCATCTGTGAACAAAGACAATTTTGTTTCTTATTTTCCAATTCATATGCCTTTAATTACCTATTTTTGTCTCACTGTATTAGCTATGACTGACAGGACAATATTGACAAGGAATGGTGAGATGGGACATTCTTGCCTGGTACTAACCGTGAACAAAGTATAGATCATTCTACTACTCCTATGATCTACATTTCGTTCATGGTTAGTTTAATGATTGCTTCAATAATTATCACATTTTTCAACATCTTTTGTGTGCTTAGTACCATAATAAAAACATCACAGCTTCCTCCTTTGAGGGACTTAGGGATCCATTACAGAGTCAAGAGAGACAGTAGGAACAGTCAAAAGGCAAGGAAAAACAGTTTGTAATGAATCATCAAAATGAGTGATGTTGGTTATAAGTGCAAAAGGAGTGTAGGATATGGCAGATAATGTGGACTGGAGGTGTTTCGGAAGGTGTTAGAAATTGGTTCTCATGGAGTAGGTAGGATTTGCAAATCTGAAAGGGAGAGGGAAAGCATTTCTTCTAGGCATCTGGTCAACATGAGCAATGGCTTGGAGTTGGGACTGACAATGACATAACTAAGAATAGCAGAAACAAAATAGGAAACGAGTGGTCGTGGACTCACATGGACCCATGTGGAGAGGTAAATATCTCCTTAAGATGTGTTTGTTCTTAATTTCATTTTCTATAATGGTAAAGAAGGGGGATTTTACACTTTTATGGCATAAACAAAACCATGGTTTAATTTCACAGTTTATGTTGCTCATTATAAGTGTAATTTCAACTACCAGAAAAATGATAGAATGATTAAGATACCTACTGCCCCCCGCCAGGGATGTTGGGATACAGGATGTCCTTTCGCATTTCTCCCCTACATTTTTGAAAGGCAGTGAGAGACCCCAGCTGGCTGGAGCAGAGGGCTGCTGCATTTGTAGGTTGGATGAAAGCAGGTGCTAGAGCCCATTGATAATTTCTGTGTTAAGTCGCTTCAGTTGTGTCCAACTCTTTGTGACCCCATGGACTTGTAGCCCTCCAGGCTCCTCTGTTCATGGGATTCTCCAGGCAAGAGTACTGGAGTGGGTTGCCATTTCCTCCTCTAGGGCATCTTCCCAACCCAGGGATCAAACCCATGTCTCCTAGGGCTCCTGCATTGCAGGCAGATTCTTTACCACTGAGCCACCAGGGAAGCCCTGATAATGATAATGTCTTGCTTCTATTATTTGAGTCTTTCTCTGATCCCCTCACAGAAGGTAATGGGCTATTCACCAAAAGAATGAAAGCCCATTTACAATCATTGTAAAGACAAAATACATCAAATCTGTGTAACTTTAGATGTCCTGCAACTTTTAATTGAGCCTCAATTCTTTACTTTCTGATAACTGGAAATTTCTTGCCTGTTTGTTTTATCATTGGGCTTCCCATGTGGCTCAGAGAATCCGTTTGCCAATGCAGGGGATGCAGGTTCAATCCCTGGGTTGGGAAGATCCCCTGGAGAGGGAAATGGCAACCCACTTCAGTATTATTGCCTGGGAAACCCCATGGACAGAGGAGCCTGGTGGGTTACAGTCCATGTGGTCACAGAGTTGGAAACGACAGAGCAACTAAAACAACAACAAAATGGCTCATCATTAGCAGGTTTTAGTGCTAGTGATGAGCCTGTATCAAAGAGCCCTGTGGTATTAATGCTGGAGATTGCCTCTGCTAACCCTCTGAGGAGCAAGACGGTAGAACGCAAATGTTACTGGTGTTCTCTCGGGTCACAGAATGCAGGGCTAGTATTGGTCATCTCCCTAGTTCTTATTCTACTTTGGGGAAGTTTAAAAAGTCACCATAGCCATTACAAAAGCTATATAAAGGTCTCAATGACAATTTTCCAAAACTTCAAAAAAGGGCACACTGTATTTCTCTCTTCATAGTGCTGACCACGTATAAAATCTCCCACTCTGAAAGATAGTAGTATATGTTCCCTTGAAGAGCTTTCTTGGTTAATGTGGATGAAGGCTGCCATTCACTAAGATATTCAAGCGTTTATGGAATATTCACTTTGCAAAAAGTCCATGCCTGGGGATGGGAATACAGTGGTGAGCAAAACAGCAAGTCACTGCTCTCAAGGTATTTAGTCTCGTAGTCAAGGCAGAAAAATAAGCCATAGCTGAAATACAGTGGGTGCGCCTATGGGAAGATTACGGGGTGGGAGGGTATAGCAAAATGATCCAATCTGTTCAGATAGATAAATTAGAAATTAGCCAGACAACTGCAGAGGAAGACTGCTCCAGGACCCAGGATAGCCTGGACAAAGCACAGATATTGTTGGGGCAGACAGTGTTGGGGGGAGTAGGTGGGGGTTAAATAAAGACAGAGGCAGGGCTCTGACCATGAGGGTCCCAGGAAGTCCTCTTAAGGAGTGTGAATTTTATCAAAAGTGCAACGGGAAACCACTGAAGGAACCACTTAAAGTAGAGGATCAAACAGTGCATATTGGAAAGTAATACCTGATACTCCATACTGAAACAGAGATACAGACAAAGGCTTGTTTACAAATGCTGAGCAATAGGAGCCGTCTAATTTTACCCCAGTTCTGCCACATCTTCACATAATCACTTTCTGGCATTATTTTTCACTTTGGATGCTCTAGGATTCAGAGATTTCTATGAGCCAGAATGATTAAGGGGAAGCCTGACACTTCAAAATAATGAAGGAAATTGTCTTCATAGTGGTCAGATGAGAAAAGCTGAAAGGAGATAGTCAAGATGATGGCAGTGGTTATCTCTATTACAAGTGAGTCTATTTTATGATTTATATTTTTCAGTAGTCGTTAAGTTTCTGTCTTTATAATCTGAGAAAGCATTTTTAAGTTTAGAGTGTAATAATCAAGTTAAACTTTCCAGAATTTTTCTCCTTTCTTTTATTCTTTTCTCATCCTTCTGTCTTTGCATATCCTGAAGGTCACAGAGAGCATGTTGTGATTCACTATTCATTATTGAGGACCCTGGGACCCTGGAGGAAAAGTCCTGGGGCATCAGACTGACACATAGGTGATAAATTCCATTTCACCATTGATTTTTATAGCTGCTGCATTTCTTTCAGCCTCTCCTTGCCCTAAGCAGCATTAATAATAGATTTCATGTCTTCTTCCAAATTTAATGTTCAGCCTGGGTCTGTAGTTGAAACAGACTCAACAGCTATCATTGGATTTTTTCTTCTGAAACCCTAGTCCTGAAATATCTCTGAAAACATACTTAGTGGTGAGGTGTATGTGGGCTGTTGGTCGGGTGTGCAGCTGTTAAGAATGGCTCTGGTGACTTGGTCAAGTCCTTATGTGAGACTAGTAATGGACTCTCATTTTAACCTAGAGGAAACTAAAACCCTGAATGGTTAAGCAACTTGACTGAGGCCATGCAGCTAGTTAGTGGCAGAACTGGGACTAGATTTAAATTTAAGCTTTTCTAGTCTCAGAATATTGTTCTTACTTGTCTGTCCCATTGCCCGCCCATTCATGGTGTTGGCCTGGGGAGAAGGTGCTAGAAGGCAAGGAGATGGCTGCCTGGTGAGCTCATAGCAGGCGCTATGGGGATTAGGGAGGTGGAAGAGTGGAGGATGGAAACCGACAGGGGAGGAAAACAGGGCGTGTGCCAACCTTAGAGCAAGGCACACACAGTCCAGTCTAATCCAAATCAGGCTGGCCAGCATCTTTGATTGGTCCATCCGGCTGAGTGCTCCAAGCTGCACGCCCTGAACTGTGCCCAGCTGGCAGAATGAAAAATCATTTGAAAAATATCCGGAAATTGCTACTCACCAGGGAGCATCTGTGAAAAATACTGGCTGCAAACGAGCTGGCAGGGAATCAGTGACGGCCAGGTCACCCCACCACGGCAAGTTTGTCTGAAGGGGTTCCGGAGTTATTTCCCAGATTGGCCTCTCAGCTGCTGTCCATGATTGGGCCTTGTGGGCTTTTTTGCAGTGTTTCTTGTGCTGTAGGAGGTGTGCTCTAGAAAGGCGCGAGTAAATCAGAGTTTTGTACACGGAACCATATTTTTCAAGTGCACTCATGAGTATTCTTGTGGCAGCTCTCTAAATTGAAAGATTTTTCAGAAATAATTTGCTGTTTCATAAATTTGGATTTCTTAATGCAGAACTCATCCAGGGTCATTATGGTGAAGAAATTCTAGGGCACTGAGACATAATCTGTATTTTTGCACAATTGTTGCTGGGAATGGCAATTAAGAGACAGAGATGGATCGTCTTCTCCTAGATTGGAATCCTGGGATTTGGCCTACCCCATTGGCAATTTGTCTGGCCTCTGATCCCACTGGCTCCTTAAGAAATCACAGCTGGAAGAGCCTAACCCAGCATTTTACCTCTTTCCTTCCTGTCCTGGGTTATTTCCTACATTCTTGAGTGATTTTTCTTGTCTCACACACCCTAATGTCCTTCTTCAAAATACTGATGTTCTCGGCAAGATATCATATAAATGTTTTGGTTTGAGCTCAGGGTCCAGGTTTTTTGATGTTGTTTGAGGATGAGACTACTTGCTGACCCCTATTCACTATTGTTTATTTTCTCTGGTTTCTTCATCTACTAGATAGAATCAATTAGTTCATGAGAAAAGGGTGCTCTGAGTTTTAATAAAATAGTTGAAATTTAGGGAATAAAATGTTTACTTACCATTTGAATTAGTCAGGGTTCTCTAGAGAAACAGAACCAATAGGGTTTATATGTATGTATACAATGTGTGTGTGTGTGAGTGTGTGTATATATATATGGAGATTATTAGAATTGGCTCATATGATATGAAGGCTGAGAAGTCCCACAGTCTGCCATCTGCAAGCAGAAGAATTAAGAAAGCCTATGGAGCATTGGAATTTAGTCAAAATCCAAATCCCAGGAACCAGGAATGCTGATGTCAGAGGGTGGTGGTCCCGTTCAGTCACTCAGTTGTGTCTGACTCTTTGCGACCCCATGGACTGCAGCACGCCAGGCTTCCCTGTCCTTCACCACCTCCTGGAGCTTGCTCAGACTCATGTCCATTGAGTCAGTGATAACATCCAGCCACCTTGTCCTCTGTCGTCCCTTTCTCCTCCTGCCTGCAAGCTTTCCCATGGCGAGTCTGTCTAAAGGGGTTCTGGAGATATTTTCCAGATGGGCTGTCCAGTTGCTGTCAGTGATTAGGCCCTGCGGGCTTTTTTGCAGCATTTCTTGTGCTTCAGGGGCTGTGTTCCAAAGCCCAAAGCCCAGGAACCAGGAATGCCGATGTCAGAGGGTAGAGAAGATGTGTGCTCAAGCAGAGATAGTACATTTGTTATTCCTCGGCCTTTTTGTTCTGTTCAGGTCCCCAGTGGATTAGATGATGCCTACCTGTATCAGTGAAGGCAATCTTTGTTACTCAGTCTACTGATTCAAATACCAAGCTCTTCCAGAAACGCCTTCACAGATACACCCAGAGATGTTTTACCAGTTCTCTGTATCCCTTAGCCCAGTTGGGTTGACACATAAAATGATCCATTTTATATCACCCAAATCAAGTATACAGACTACACTGTTTGTGAACTTCTGTTCCCTTGGTGCTTTCTGTCTGCTTTAAACACATGCAAGACCCTATGGACCGAAAAGAAATAAAACACAGGGATGAAGATGACCCATGCACAGCATAAGACCCCATTTTCAGGAAGATGAAAATGTCCCAGATAGGGGACAATGACTCTCAGAGAAGACTTCCTAATAATTTGGGACATAATCTCTTCAAAGGCTTTTGCTCTGTGGGCTCCTTTCCCCTACTCTCGACCATTCAGCTCCACTAACTACAGATGTGAAGACCCTCCTTGAGGGCTCTGAGAGACAGAGTGAGGAGAAAGAGTCTTTGGGCAATGCAGAGATATAAGAGAGAAAGGACAATGGGAAAGGGGACTTTAAATATTTGTGAGTGACAGGATTTGAATCTCTCTTAATTTCTTTAAAAAAAAACACAACTGAAAATGAAATTTCTTTTCATTACTTTAATACATGGATTGTGTTTTTTTTAGATACATCTAAGCTGGATCCTGGAAAAAGCAAGAGAGTTCAAAAAAACACATCTATTTCTGCTTTATTGACTATGCCAAAGCCTTTGACTGTGTGGATCACAATAAACTGTGGAAAATTCTGAAAGAGATGGGAATGCCAGACTACCTGACCTGCCTCTTGAGAAAGCTATATGCAGGTCAGGAAGCAACAGTTAGAACTGGACATGGAACAAAAGACTGGTTCCAAATAGGAAAAGGAGTACGTCAAGGCTGTATATTGTCACCCTGCTTATTTAACTTCTATGCAGAATACATCATGAGAAACGCTGGGCTGGAAGAAGCACAAGCTGGAATCAAGATTGCCAGGAGAAATATCAATAACCTCAGATATGCAGATGACACCACCCTTATGGCAGAAAGTGAAGAGGAACTAAAAAGCCTCTTGATGAAAGTGAAAGAGGAGAGTGAAAAAGATGGCTTAAAGCCCAAACATTCAGAAGACTAAGATCATGGCATCTGGTCCCATCACTTCATGGGAAATAGATGGGGAAACAGTGGAAACTGTCAGACTTTATTTTTTGGGGCTCCAAAATCACTGTAGATGGTGATTGCAGCTATGAAATTAAAAGATGCTTACTCCTTGGAAGGAAAGTTATGACCAACCTAGATAGCATATTGAAAAGCAGAGACATTACTTTGCCAACAAAGGTCCGTCTAGTCAAGGCTATGGTTTTTCCTGTGGTCATGTATGAATGTGAGAGTTGGACTGTGAAGAAGGCTGAGCACCAAAGAATTGATGCTTTTGAACTGTGGTGTTGGAGAAGACTCTTGAGAGTCCCTTGGACTGCAAGGAGATCCAACCAGTCCATTCTGAAGGAGATCAGTCCTGGTTGTTCATTGGGAGGACTTGTCAAGCCAGTGTATGTTCCTCGGCTCTTTGTCTCGTTACAACAAAGATTTGGAGTGATGGACATTAAAGCCCCCTCAGCGTGTCACAGCTCTCGGGTCTTGGATAGACCGTGTTATAGCTCTCAGGTCTCAAATGGACCGTGTTATAGCTCTTAGACAAATCAGTGTTACAGCTCAGTGTTACAGCTCTATTTTATTTAGAAGATAGCAGGAAAATCCATCTTTGAGGCATGAGGGCACGTAGATCCAAAGACATGAGGAGAAGAGGGCCCCAGCGCGTGGGGGAGAGAGTGAGAGAGCTAGCTTTGGCTCCTCTATTTATATGTTTATCTCTCCCTGGGCCTATCCTATGTAAACTGGGCCAGCCAGGAGTGTTGTTTGTTTTACCTGAGGTCCTCACTCTGGTCCTCGGACCTTCTTTTGTTCTATTTTCGTGGGCTTTTCCCTTCCTTGTCTTTTAGCCACAGCCATTTTGGACTCCTTTTCCCTATTCTACCTACCTAACAGACTGATGCTAAAGCTGAAACTCCAATACTTTGGCCACCTCATGTGAAGAGTTGACTCATTGGAAAAGACTCTGATGCTGGGAGGGATTGGGGGCAGGAGGAAAACGGGATGACAGAGGATGAGAATTCTGGATGGCCTCACCGACTCGATGGACATGAGTTTGAGTGAACTCCGGGAGCTGGTGATGGACAGGGAGGCCTGGAGTGCTGCAATTCATGGGATCGCAAAGAGTCAGACACGACTGAGCGATTGAACTCAAGTATCATGTGAGCCTCAAAGAACTTTAGGGCTTATTAACTTTAGATAAAAATATATCTTTTTCTTTTAGTAAAAGAGGTTAGGATTGGATTTGGGAAGTTGTTTTATATTTCAGAAATTCTTAAGCAGTGCAATCAACTCATGAAGCCTCAGTGAAAGCTCCACAGGAGACACTGAGTTTAGTTACTTTGTCAACTCAGTACTCAGTTGGGTCTGAACTAACATTAGGATCCCATCTGTCATGTGGCCCAGCTGCTGGCGCAGGTGCCCACTTATGTTACTAGATTGGCCCCACTAACTATAGGATTCCATCTTTTTATCTTGATTTTATATATATAGCTCAGTGGTAAAGAATCTGTCTGCAATGCAGGAGATCTGGGTTCAATCCCTGGGTTGGGAAGATGCCCTGGAGAAAGGAATGGGTACCCACTCCAGTATTCTTGCCTAGAGAATCCAGTCCATGGGGTCGAAAAGAGACATGACTGAGCTTGCATGCCCGATATATATGATTGCGGCTAAGTTCCCTTGAAAGATGCTTTTGTTTTTCTTACATAAATACTGACAATCCCATTTAGAAAAATATTCCTTATTTAAGTGGACAGACTTTGATTGCTGTCCACCAACATGGATTGCACAAAAAGGTAACCTCCTTGTGATTTAGACACAGCCTTGCTTTCGTCTGAGGCTCCCAAGCTTGGGTATGTATTAGAATCACTGAGGAAAGGAATGCTTATTAACAAGTATGAAGTCCAAGTCTCATCCTAGGGATTCCAATCTAGTAGGGCTAGGTTGGCCCAGGAATCTACCTTTTAACATGGATTTCCAATGATTCTGATAGTTCAATAGACCATACTTTGAGAGAGACTGATAAAGGTATTTTCCACAGAGCCCACTCAGTGGCATCTTGTGAGTCATGAGCCCCCTCTAGGCCTGCACGAGGGGATTACTAGCTTAAGTGACATTCACAAGGGAACAAGGGCCAAAGGATTTCAATATCATGTTTGATGCATAAAAGAATGCCAAGGAAACATCCCATTTGAGTCTATTTGTTGGAAGTCCTAGAGCCTTCAATAGAGGTAAGGCAAAGGATCCATGACTGCAAGATTAAAGTTAGGCTTCCTTTCTGCTTCTTGCAAGCAACTTGATCTTTTTGGCAAGGAAAGAGAACTGCTTGGTGAGGGGGAGACACATAGTGATTGTCTTCCTAAGCAGAGGGCTGATTTTGTGGGAGAGGTTGCAGTTTTCCTGTGTGGCTCCAGAGAAGAACCAGAGAAGAACTTACTGCTCAGTAAGCCAAGCGGTAGGGAAGTAGAGTTTAGTTCAATAAAAAGGAAGTTAAATAATTAGGGCTCTTGAAAATAAAGTGGGTTTCATTTTGTGGTGGTGAGCATTGTATATCCTGAGGGTCCTGACAAACAGGCTATGTTAATTAATCAATTAACTTCAGTGCCCCACATTTATCACACATTGTGAGGGAGTAAGAGAGTCTGGGACTTGGAATCAAGCTTAAATTTGAATCCTGAATCCCTTACTTGCTGTGTGACCTTGTTGTTCAGTCCCTCAGTCGTGTCTGATTCTTTTTCGACCCCATGTACTGTAGCCCCACCAGGCTCCTCTGTCCATGGGATTTTCCAGGCAAGAATACTGGAGTGAGCTGTCATTTCCTTCTCCTGGGATCTTCTGGACCCGGGGGTCGAACCTGGGTCCCTGGAATTGGCAGGTGGATTCTTTACCACTGAGTCACGAGGGATGTGAAAAGCAGATAAACACATCAAGTGCTTGGCACAGAGTAGGTACTCATCTATATTTGCTGCCTACCCCTTTATTCTATGTCTATCACTGTTTTAGGTATTAGGAAAACTAAGATGAGTAAGATCCTTGTTTCCCAGGAATTGCTCAACCAGTAGTGGCAGACAACCAGAAATAAAAATATGGAGCAAAGTTGCACCTGCTATAGTATACAGTGATGGGCAAAGGCTAATGGAGGCCCGGAGTCAGGAGGAGTTTCTGACTCTCCGCAGGAGTTGGTGCTTCCTATCAACCCAGGCTCTTTTGGGGTTGTTTGATTTCTGGTGAACACAGGCAGTGGTTTTCCATCTTGGAATAACTGAGGGGCAAAGAGAAATTTGCTATAAACCAAATTCTCCTTAGTCTTTGTTTCTTTGAATCTGTTAATCCAGCAAATGCTTTCTGGAGCCCCTCCCAATCCTAGTTAGAGGGTTGGCACCCGGGGACACAGAGTTAATAGGCATAGTCCTTGACCACATGAGGTGCACAGTCTGTCAGCAGAGACAGGATAAGATGGTTAAATACATTCCACATTGCCTCAATACCCCTTTCAACCAACAATGTCTTCTTCTCACTTTTCCACATTATAGTCATGTTTATCCTTGGATAGTAAACTGATTTTTGGCCAATACAGCACCTCCTCCTCTAAAGATTTTGAACTCACAATAGACAATTTTTTCAAGTTTTAATTCAAAAATTTCATACTTGGAAATTTAAAGTAGTGATATTCAAACTGTTTTGTTCACACATTTTTATTAGTAAGTAATTTTGAATCTACATTATATACAAGTAGTGTAAGGCGAGTGCAGAGAAAAAGTGAGCCAGGCAGTCAGGCAAGAAAAGGAAATTTATTAGAGGGAAAAGAGAGGGTGACTGGCTCTTAAGGAGAACCAGCGTTTTCCCTTTCTGATGGAGTCCTTCTTATACCCCACCAAGGAAAAATTCTCTCAAGGGATGGTCACGTAGCTGGAGGTCTGGAATCTGGTGGTCTCGCAGCTTTGAGAAGATAGGCGCCAGTAAGGTAAAAGAATGCCATTTGGGCAATTTGGTCAGTCTCACAGATCACTGTGATTAATTCTTTGTTTGCAAGGTTGACATAACGAGCCATCTTATCAATGAGGCCCCATGTGGGCCCCACCAAGTAGGACTACTATTAATGCAGGTGGCGCAGTGGTAAGAATCACCTACCCATGCAGGAGACCAAGAGACCTGGTTTCGATCCCTGGGTTGGGAAGATCCCCTGGAGGAGGGCACGGCAACCCACTCCAGTATTCTCGCCTGGAGAATTCCATGGACAGAGGAGCCTGATGGGCTATAGTCTATGGGGTCGCAAAGAGTCGGACATGACTGAAGAGACTTAGCATGAGCACGCAGGCACAGGACTATTATTAACTATTTTCTCAAGACATAATTCACACTACTGGCAAAGCCACCATTAATGACGTTTACAGATGCATATATTAAGTCATCTTGATAATTTCAATTTTGGGGGATCCAGTTTATTATCAGGTATGATGAAACAGTCATTTTTCTCTTTGTATTGTTGCTAAAGGGACCCCATTAAGAGTGACTGGACCTCTGCTACTGTATTTTTGTAGGTTTGTGAATTTGCATGTTGCAAACATTATCTTCAACGCAAAGTTCAGGTGGAACTCCATTTTGTGAGAGTTAGTTTAGTTTAAACTAGATAGTGTCATCTATGAAGCCACCTTTGGAGAGCAGAGGAAGAAGAAGGGGTGGCTGTCAACACCATTGCTTTGTAGAATATCCTCACCTCCCAGGGGCATCTCATGTCCCTCCCATGAACTTGACCTCTCACACACAGACAGAATGAAGTCACCATTTTTTCTACTTTCTGCTTACTTGAATCATGTCTGCCCCCTTGGAATGTATACCAAGCACTTGGAGGCCACTCAGACTCGACAGCCAGTTCTCCAGACCATTCTGGCTACATGATACCCCACCAGCTGACTGTGCTGAGCAGCTGCTGATTTCCTGGAGTGCAGGTTTTTTTCTAATGTTCTCCACACAGAAGCATTTCAATGTACAACTGATAGTTTGCTACAGTCTGCTCTTCTTAGTCACTTTTTGAGTGCAGTTTGCTGTTCAGAAAATATCGCCTGATGTATACATTGAAAACAAATTTCATGGCTTTAAAAAGATATTTTTATAGAACTAAACGTACTTACACATTACTCTGTGTGTGTGCAGTTGGTTGGTTGAATGAGGGGAGCATAAGGAGAAACAGAAGTTCTTTTTTAACCAGAATTTTAGGGTCCAGTTTCATGAAAAAGAAAGCACAAGTTTTGTATATCGATGATTAATATGATATCAAAACATCTTTTTTTGTTGTTAAAAAAAGAAACTCTTGCGTTTAATTCTATATATAAGAACTAAAGATCACCATTTTAGTGGAAGGGCGTCGTTCTATACTTTCTTTTACCCTTCTCTGTCTCTTATAGAGCAAACATTCTTAGTACCTTCTGTGCCATAAACCCTTAGCGCCATAAACCCGACTCTTTGTGACCCCATGGACTGTAGCCTACCAGCTCCTCCATCCGTGGAATTTTCCAGGCAAGAGTACTGGAATGGGTTGCCATTTCCTTCTCCAGGGGATCTTCCGGACCCAGGGATCGAACCCAGGTCTCCCGCGTTACAGGCAGATGCTTTACCGTCTGAGCCACCAGGGAAGCCCTAAAATAACCCATAAAGGTGTAAATTAAAATAAGCACAATCTCAAAGGAAATCAATTATATTGAAATACTAAATTCAAATATAAAAAATCAAATGTATGAGATATTAACACATATGTCTATTTACTAACATATTAAATAACAAAATCTGGTGGCAGGTCTATTGTGATTTCAAATAACATGGAGCATAAACAATGCTTTGAGATATCCACAATAACTTGAATGTGATTAGAAACCATGATTTCTACCGTTGACATCACTCATGATACTAACAATTCACTGCCTATATTCATAGTTGAAAAAACTGCTAAATTTTTTCAGAAGAAGCAATTTATGGATATAGAGATGCAACTTTGTCTCATCCAATTTCATATAGCTCCGAATCCCATTCAGGTCAGAAACTCGGCTTCTAAATGAGGTTCCCAGGGCGCATCTCACTGTTGCTGACAAGGGAGGTGCTTGTGAGTGCAACATGCTTTCCAGAAGGTGTCAGACTTGCATTTCTGAAGACGGAAATCCAGCTGCTGCTATAATCTCCCCAAAGTCTCCTAACTCAATTTTTAAGGCAGATAATCCACCAGGGTGAATCACTGAAAATTAAGTTTAAAAAATGCTGATTTCAGAGAGAAACAGAGCTTCAAGGAAACAATTTTTACAAGTACTAAGAAAGTGCTGTCTGAATTAAGAAATTTTATTCCCCTCTCCCTCCACCCCCAAAGCCTGAAGAAACAGGGAATTATTTTCCTGTCTTTTCAGTATGAAGACAGGGTTCACGTTGTCAGCAAGGATCAGACATCATGAAATTTCTGAAAATACATCATAGTCTACGTTTGCTTGAAGATGGATACTTTATATCCTCACAGAGAAGTCCATCAAGAGGAGGATTAGCGAACAGAAGAGATACTAAAAATCAGCCCACAGCGGAGGCTTCCGGGTACAAAGCAAGGATTAGGCATGGCTCTTCCTTTCATTTGAGTTGTACCCTTAGAATTCCTCACATTCTCCAAGAAAACAAAGAATATATTGGAAATCTAGGGCATCAAGTAAAAGATGTTTCCTGGAGAAGTCATTGTTCATACATGGACAGTATGGGCTTCTCACACAAATAGGTTTAACTGTTCAGTGGAATTTCTGATATAATTGATCCACCAAAACAGATAGGTTCTCACTGAGTTTATTGAGTTTGGAGGAATTTCCCTCTGATTTTCATATATAATTTCTGGTTGATCTTCATTAATATGCCCCCTGGATATAGTCTGCATCATTTTTCTCTTATCATCTGGCTTTCCCAGAAAGGACTAAATGTCAACTTCGCCAAGAAACATGCTTTTGTTAATGAAATATTAGCAGAAACGATATATTTCAATTTCAAGCAAAAGTTTTAATAGCCACCAAGTAGCTCTGCCACCTCTTTTTAGCTTTTTTCTGCCTCAAGAATATTATATCCAAGATCAGAAAGGCTCCTTAAGTTTGTATTACAGAAAAAAAAAGAAAATGAGGAAAAGGGGAACCTACAGCAGCTAAAGTAATATGAGTACAGGAAAAGCCTTTACTGTTTTAAGTTATTGATATTTGGAGGTTGGTTGTTATGCAGCAAAACTCAGTGAAATCTGGCTATTGTTACCTCTCTTTAATTTTCAATTTTTTCTCTCTCTCCTGATTTAGCTAGTTATTGATCTATAAACAAATAAAAGGGGCTTCCCTGGTGGCTCAAATGGTAAGGAATCACCCTGCGATGCAAGAGACGTGGGTTTGATCCCTGGGTTGGGAAGATCCCCTGGAGAAGAAAATGACAACCCACTCCAGTATTTTTGCGTGGAGAATTCCATGGACAGAGGAGCCTGGCGGGCTATAGTCCATGGGGTCACAAACAGTCACAACTGAGCAACTGATGCTTTCCTCTTTCAAGCAAATAAAAAATATAAGTTTACTGTGGGTGTTTCTATCTGATGACCACTCCTAAAACAATTAAGAAAGAAGGCAAAATCTTACCTCTCTCTGTCTTCAGTCTTTCTCCTCCTTCTCTTTCTTCATATCCTCTTCTTCACTAAATCCCATCTGTCAGTGTCTGATTGCTTAAAGAACCTTTTTGGACTCTTGCCAAAGGTAACATATGTTTGGGTGTAAGTTTCTGGTTCCCAGGAAATGCTTCTGGGTCTCTGGGACACATTCATCAGACTTGTTCTTTTTCTGGAGGAATAAGCATGGAACATAGAGATGAACTTCGTTTATGACACAAAGTTACATTGACCCTATGTTGTAGATTTTCACCTCAGCTCACTGACCCAGTGGTATACATAAGTATCAAAGTTTTCCTTCTAAAAACATGTATCTTAAGAAAATGCATGCTTCTACTTATACAAAGTTCAAAATAGGCAAAACAGAGCTACTCTGTTAAGTCAGAACAGTATGTATGTTTTGGGGGGAAATGGAGTAGTGACTGGAATAGAGTGAGGGTTTGAGGTGGTAGTGTTCTACTTCTTGTCCTGGATGGAGAGATGAGTGTTCACTTTATGATCATTCTTCTATGTTTTCTATATTTTTCTATTTGTGTAGGACACTTCACAAAAAAAAAAAGTTTAAAACTTCAGTCACTGTAGCCATAGCCTACAGGAAACACAGATGAAATTAAGAGCTTGAGAATCAACAAACTAACTTAGAAGGATGGTTTTGCTGTGTAACAGAGAAAAACATTTCCTTATCCATTCACCCTGGCTTTCCTGAGCTAGGAACCAAGTGCAATTTAATTTAGCTCTTTTTTTTTTCCTCCTATGAGTGTTTTTTTTAAATGTATCAAGGGAAAATGATATTAATTAGATAAGTCTACAAATAGGTAATTATATATTACAATAGGTAATTTATATATTACACTAGGTAATTATAGAATTGGTTAGGTATATAAGTAATTAACTATCTGTAATAAGAAGGATGAAGTAGAATGCTGGGGATATTATGCATTATCTTTGTTGTGCTGTCTGTTATCAACTAACAGAGGGGAAACACTTTTTATCTATCGTATATAACTTTCCAATCTAGGTGAGAAAAACAACCAATAATCAACTCATTCAAAAGGCAGAAATTCCAATTCCAGAGACAATGCCAGTGATGCCCCATCAGTAAGCAAAAGACCTTAGTTCCCCACTTGCTTCGAGCTGTTCCCTCCCTCGCTGTCAGAAGTCATGCAGCCCTGGGCAGAATCTCTGACTCTGCAGGGCTCGCTTTGATCTGCTTTGATCTTCTGTCTCTCTTTTCACACAAACCTGTTTAAGCACAGCTTCAGACACATTTTAGAGCCTTTGGCAATGACATACTTCTCTCTATAGCTATTCAGAAACTGAGAGTGGACCCTCAGGATTTTCCTCAGTATGAACTCAACCACCTCTGAGGTCTTTGGCCAGATCTTCATGGCCCTTGGAATTCTATTCATATGACCCAGATAGCTGGCCTCTGGGGGCTCTGATGGTTAAAGGAGATGAAAGAGATAAAGAGCGTAGAGGGGAAGGATTCTGCTTCCCACCTCCCCAAGTCAGCCAAGGACATATAGCCCAAGCTCTCCCCATTAACCAAAATTTTCTAAAATAAAGCAAAATAACAGATATAAATTTGATTTTAAATGAATTCAACTTGGCTCATGGCAGCCCATAGGAAAAGCTATATTTGCTAAATAGTTTGCAAAGGAAAACTATATTTAGCTCTCTTGTAGCTAGATATGGCCCTATGACTAATTTCTGGCCAGTGGGATGAGAGTGATTACAAATGCAAATTACAGGCCAAACCCTTAAAGGAGAGAGAGGTAACCCTCCTTGCCTCTGTCCTCCTCCTTTCACCCTGCTGATCTGATTGGAATGTAGATGTCACTTGAACCAGGCATGGAAAACAGCCTGTAAAGGGCAAAACAACAAGATAAAAGGAGTCTGGGTTCTTGTCAACTTGACAGAGCAGTGCGGCCTTACCAGCTCCGACTTTGTTATGAGAAAAATTAATTTCTTTTTTTTAAGGGTGAATTGACTTCTTTTTTAAAAAAATTTATTTATTTTTGGCTGCACTGGGTCTTCATTGCTGCACGTGGGCTTTTTAGCTGTGGTGAGTGAGGGCTACTTTTTGCTTCTTCTCACTGCGGTGATTTCTCTTGTTGTGGAGCATGGGCTTTGGGGTCTGGGCTCAGAAGCTGTGGCACACCGGCTTCATTGCCCTGGGGCACGTGCACTGTTCCCAGACCGGGGGTCGAACCCGTGTCTCCTGCATTGGCAGGCAGACTCTGGACCACCAGGGAAGGCCAAGAAAAATTAATTTTTTCTTGTATTAGCTTGTTATTTTCAGTCTCAGAAACATGAAGCCAAGCCTATACCTTAGCTGGCACAGAGGTCATCTGGCCCAGCAGTTGTCAACAGAGGAGTTTCTTCAGGAACATTTGCAAATGTCTGGGGACATTTCTCATTGTCTCACTTGAGGGTGCAGAGGTTGCTGTTGGCATCTGGTGAGTACAGATCAAGGCTGCTGTTACACATCCATGACGTACAGGACACTCCCTCCCCCAACAGGAGAAAACCGTGTAGCCAAAAATATCAGTGGTGCTGAGACTGATAAGCCACAGAGCATTTCAGTTAATAGTGAGAGAATCTAAGACACAATTAATAGTGAGTGAGAAGCCCTGCTTCCACACAGACTATACAACGAGGGCAGCCACCTAGTTCTCCTGATACTCAGGTCACTGCTTTAATACTTTTTTTTTTTTTTTTTTTATCTAGCAACACTTTTAATTTTAACAAATTCAATTTTGAAGAATCAAGCTGTATCTATTTCTGAATGCTTGAAGTTGCCAACTGACTCATTATCTCCTTTCTTTACCTAATATTAATACATCTAAATTTTTGTCAAATACTCCTTTTTATTTATTTATTTTTTTTAAATTTTATTTTATTTTTAAACTTTACATAACTGTATTAGTTTTGCCAAATATCAAAATGAATCCGCCACAGGTATACATGTGTTCCCCATCTTGAACCCTCCTCCCTCCTCCCTCCCCATTCCATCCCTCTGGGTCGTCCCAGTGCACCAGCCCCAAGCATCCAGTATCGTGCATCGACCTTGGACTGGCAACTCATTTCATACATGATATTTTACATGTTTCAATGCCATTCTCCCAAATCTTCCCACCCTCTCCCTCTCCCACAGAGTCCATAAGACTGATCTATACATCAGTGTCTCTTTTGCTATCTCGTACACAGGGTTATTGTTACCATCTTTCTAAATTCCATATATATGCGTTAGTATACTGTATTGGTGTTTTTCTTTCTGGCTTACTTCACTCTGTATAATAGGCTCCAGTTTCATCCACCTCATTAGAACTGATTCAAATGTATTCTTTTTAATGGCTGAATAATACTCCATTGTGTATATGTACCACAGCTTTCTTATCCATTCATCTGCTGATGGGCATCTAGGTTGCTTCCATGTCCTGGCTATTACAAACAGTGCTGCAATGAACATTGGGGTACACGTGTCTCTTTCCCTTCTGGTTTCCTCAGTGTGTATGCCCAGCAGTGGGATTGCTGGATCATAAGGCAGGTCTATTTCCAGTTTTTTAAGGAATCTCCACACTGTTCTCCATAGTGGCTGTACTAGTTTGCATTCCCACCAACAGTGTAAGAGGGTTCCCTTTTCTCCACACCCTCTCCAGCATTGATTGCTTGTAGACTTTTGGATCGCAGCCATTCTGACTAGTGTGAAATGGTACCTCATAGTGGTTTTGATTTGCATTTCTCTGATAATGAGTGATGTTGAGCATCTTTTCATGTGTTTGTTAGCCATCTGTATGTCTTCTTTGGAGAAATGTCTATTTAGTTCTTTGGCCCATTTTTTGATTGGGTCATTTATTTTTCTGGAGTTGAGCTGTAGGAGTTGCTTGTATATTCTCGAGATTAGTTGTTTGTCAGTTGCTTCATTTGCTATTATCTTCTCCTATTCTGAAGGCTGTCTTTTCACCTTGCTAATAGTTTCCTTTGATGTGCAGAAGCTTTTAAGGTTAATTAGGTCCCATTTGTTTATTTTTGCTTTTATTTCCGATATTCTGGGAGGTGGGTCATAGAGGATCCTGCTGTGATGTATGTCAGAGAGTGTTTTGCCTATGTTCTCCTCTAGGAGTTTTATAGTTTCTGGTCTTACGTTGAGATCTTTAATCCATTTTGAGTTTATTTTTGTGTATGGTGTTAGAAAGTGTTCTAGTTTCATTCTTTTACAAGTGGTTGACCAGAGTTCCCAGCACCACTTGTTAAAGAGATTGTCTTTAATCCATTGTATATTCTTGCCTCCTTTGTCAAAGATAAGGTGTCCATATGTGCGTGGATTTATCTCTGGGCTTTCTATTTTGTTCCATTGATCTATATTTCTGTCTTTGTGCCAGTACCATACTGTCTTGATAACTGTGGCTTTGTAGTAGAGCCTGAAGTCAGGTAGGTTGATTCCTCCAGTTCCATTCTTCTTTCTCAAGATCGCTTTGGCTATTCGAGGTTTTTTGTATTTCCATACAAATTGTGAAATTATTTGTTCTAGCTCTGTGAAGAATGCTGTTGGTAGCTTGATAGGGATTGCATTGAATCTATAGATTGCTTTGGGTAGTATACTCATTTTCACTATATTGATTCTTGCTTTAATACTTTTAACTATATCACTTACCAACCCCAAACCAGATTCACTTTATTCTTTCTCTTCCATTTATTTAATGGGAGGATGGAAGGGGAGACATAATACTTAAAAGATTAAGGAAAAGTCACACCCTTCTTCTACCTTGAATCGATAATATTTTATCACCAAACTTTTGTCAAATATTTATCTGGTATAGACCCCTAGGTTGGATGCCAGTTTTATGCAAAAAGAGAAGACCAGCAATGCAACAGACACATGGCAATACCCAAAGAGGGGCCCCTGCACTATGCCGGTGGAGATGGAGAGGAGAAACAGACCCTGGTGGCCTCCGGTGGGCAGAGGATAGTGCCCAGGTCTTCCAGCCCTGGGGACCTCCACCTAGCTGTGGTGGATTTTGAACATCAGTCTTTCATCCAGGGTGTACAATGAGCACAAGCTCCACCCCTGGGAGTTTGCAATGGACGTTTGTTATGTCGGGCTGCTTAGCCCTGCTCCTCCTTCTTAGGGTAGCAGCCATCTGATTTTTTCTTTGCCAAACTGCTCTGCTCCTATTTTACAGAATCCTGGCCGGGCTCCAATCATTGTACCCTATTGTGTATATTCTGGTTGTCCCTCCAGATCCTTTCTCCACCCAGCTCTGTGTCCTAGAAACCTAGCTGAGTGGAAACTTGTAGCTGAACAGAGCTTAGGCCGCAACAATGCTTCCTTAAAAAAAAAAAAAAAAAAAAAAAAAGATTTCTTTCTTTTTATTTTTGGCTGTGCTGGGTCTTCGTTGCTGGTCTCAGGCTACCTCTAGCTGCGAGGAGCTGGGGCAACTCTTCCTTGCGGTGCTCAGGCTTCTCATTGTGGTGGCTTCTCTAGTTGCTGAGCATGGACTCTAGGTGCACAGGTTTCCGTAGTTATTGGCACATGGGCTGCTAAGTTGTGACTTGTGGACTCCAAAGCACTGGCTTACTAGTCATGGCACATAGGCTTAGCTGCTCCGTGGCATGCAGGATCCTCTCAGTCCAGGAATCGAACCTGTGTACCCTGCATTACAAGGCAGATTCTTAACTACTAGACCCCCAGGGAAGCCCCAAAACAATGCTTCTAATGACCTTTTCTCTAACAAGAAAAGTGTCCCTGCCTTGCCCATCCTGAGTCTCTCTCAGACACAAGAGCTGAGCTGATAAACTCTCATTAAAATGCTAAGAGAAAATACTCTAATGAGCAGGGGGAAAAAACACACACACAACAAAAGACAGTAAGATCCAGTTTGAGAATCCAGATCCAAATCTTGATTATTTCAGAGTCACTGAATCTCTCTGAGCTTCAGTCTTTTCCTCCAGCAATTTGAAATAAATGTAACTCTAGGAAATGGATCTAGAAGGGGAGAGATTTGTTGAAGTTCCTGACTGGTGATGGGTAGATGAATTTTTTCCCCTTTGGGGGTGAGGGGAGGTCTGGCAAAGTCCTACCACGGTTAATATGCAGGTCCCCTGACAATTTTAGACCACAGGCATTTCCTGTCATGTAGCCCATGAGCCTGACAGGACTGTGCGGGAAGCATGAATGCTGGTGGTAGAGACAGGGTCTGGAGCGCTCCCTGGAGGCCATTCTTGTGCAGAGCCCACCTGGTCCCGCCACGTGCCCCTCACTCTGGGAAGGACCTGACTGAATGTGCTTTCTGAGAGTCCCCCTTGTGGGGCCCCTGGGGCCCCTGCAAACCTGGCCCTGGGAAGTCCCCTTTTTCTCTGCTAGGAAAGCTTCCAGCCTCCCCTCCAACTGCAGGGAGCCACGTCACAAGAGCAATGATGTTTCCAGAGGCTGGGGGAGCACTGCGTCTGCCCACTTGATCACCTTTGGCATTGCTGTAAATGCAAAGACTGCGTGAAAAGGTACAAAAGATGCTCCATGAAGTAATTGCCTGGAGAGAAAAGCAGGAGGCCTTCAGACACTTCATGTATCCCCCAAATATCAAAACAGAGGCACCAGCAAGGCAAGCAGGCATCTTCCTCTGTCTTCCTTTGGTCACTCTTTTCCTCTTTAGCCAAATTTCTCCATAGTTCTACCTTGGATTGGCCTGTAGGCTAACCCTGGACAGGCCAGCCACCTGGGGTCCAGAGTGTGTCATTTCTCCATTCTTGGCCCCATCCCCACACCTGGGATTTAGCTGCCATCCTCCTCTGGGTCTGCCATCTCCAAGAAGGAAGGCAGATGGTTTGGGAGACATGTCCGTTCTTTTTATGCACATTTATTTTGACATTTAAGTTCTGCAATGTTGCAGTGTTTGCTTCATGAATAGAATTTCAGTGTGCCATACTGGTATTTCTATTTCCCAAACAGGGCTCCCTAAGGGCCCATGCTCTTTCTTAAGTGCAGGTCATGACTATAGTGGGTAACCCCTCTATTTCTGCTCTTAATGCGGTTGACGGTACAGTGTTAGTCCGAAAGCCGGACTTTGTAATTAGCTTTGTGATTTGGGGAACATTGCTTCTTTCTTCTGTGCCTGAATTTCCTCATCTAAAATTTTTAAAAGGGGTTTTCTCAAGTACTGTTTTAGGTCCCTTGCTGCTCTAAGGGATTAAACTTCTAACTTTCTTCACAAACTTTCAAATGATCTGGATTAATAGTTTCTTTGTTTATACAAGTCAGTATATATTCTAGTTAACTATTTTATTAACAAGCACCACTAATAATGTCTTTGCAAGGGAACTATTAATAGATCATACTGGGAGTATGGCCATGTAGAGCAGGGCGTTGGTTATACAATAAACAAGCCAGGAGGGGGCCCTCTGGTGACTTCAGAGAAAGCTGGAAAATACAGCTGGACGGAAAACATTGTGACAGAGCATTGCAGAGGGTTTACAGAGGCAACACACACACACACACACACACACACACACACACGTGGAGACAGCTCTTCTCCATGTAACCTATTGCATAGCCAATAAAACAAGCAGTGGAAATTTCCAGCACAACTGACAAACAGTTTTCAGTTGTTAACTCTTTGCTTCCTGAATTTTGCAGAGATTCATAGTATCTGCAGGCTATGTATACACTTTGCTTTAGAAATTGTAAATTTTCCATGTCTTCTTGTCAGCTCAGTACTCTAGTTGTTTCATGTTGGAAAACTTCCTAATGTTTAAGTTCAACTATTCACTTGTTATCGAGACTATGATGAGATATTGGACAGGCTTTTTAAAAATAACATTTTATGAACACTAATGATTAGTGTGTGCATGTTCAATCATGCCCGATTTTTCGTGACCTCATCGACTATAGCCCTACAGGTTCCTCTTTCCATGGGATTTTTCATGCAAGAATACAGGAGTGGTTTGCCATTTTTTCTTCCAGGGGATCTTCTTGTCCCAGGGATTGAACCCGAATCTCCTGTGCCTCCTGCATTGGCCACTGGATTCTTCATCATTGAGCCACCTGGGAAGGCCCTAATGATTAGTACTAAATAACAAATAAAAAGTATGTCCTGTGGTTCTCTGTATTGGTATCAGTTTGGAAATGAGAACATTTATCTTTAAACCAGTGAGCAGATTTGGATGAGACACTCACAATTATTCAGCCTACTTTCCCAGTAGGAATGAAGGTTCACTGAAATTTCATTAAAGGCTTTTAAATTTCCCTCCTTCCAAGCAAATGGCACCTTGGAGGTGGAAGTGGTCTGAGCCCTGATTCAAAGAATCTGACTTTAGCTGCTACTGTCAGAACTTCCTGACCAGAAACAGAGAGTGACAGTCACCCCAATAAAAACTCTTAAAAATGGTCATGACTGAATGTTCGTTGTTTGCTTTAAAAGATAGATACTATTGTTTCCATTCTTGTTTTACATTTGGGGAAATGATTTTAAAGAGGTCAAGTAATGTCCAATGATAGATGAATGGATAAAGAAGATGTGGTATATATATACAATGGAATATTACTTGGCCATAAAAATGAAAAATACTGGGTCATTTGTAGAGGCATGGATGGACCCAGTGTCAGTCATACAGAGTGAAGTAAGTCTTTTTGTAAAAACAAATATGGTATCTTAAAGCATATATGTGGATTTTAGAAAAATGGTAGAGATGAACTTATTTCCAGGGCAGATGTAGACAATGAATGCACGGACATGGCACAGGGGAATGGGATCAATTGGGAAATTGGGATTGACATATACACACTACCATCTGTCAGACACATAGCTAATGGGAACCTGCTGTGCTGCACAGGGAGCTCAGCTCAGTGCTCTGTGGCAACCTAGAGGGGTGGGATCATGGAGGTAGGAATAAGAGGGAGAGGAAATAGGTATTAATATAGCTGATTCACTTTATTTAACAGCAGAAACTAACACAACATTGTAAAGCAACTGTAACCCAATAGGAAATAAATAAATAAATAGGTCAAGTAGCTTGCCTGAGGTCACATAGCTAATATGTGCAGAATCTGGATTGAATGCAGGTCATGCTATGGCCAGAGACTGAATTCTTAACTATCCTGTTTCACTGTTCATGTGGAAAGCTTTTTTCCTGGACGTATCTTCAGCACTAACCTTTTTCCCAATACTCTGTACCACCCAATTAATCTTAGGGTGAGGATTTAACCAAACAATTCAATGCTGTTTCATAAATACTTATTGAGATTCTACTATTGTATATGTACCATACTAAGTTATGCCACAGAGATTATGCAGATAAATGGCCAAGGTCACAAAATTTATAGTCCTGTGGTGGGGAAACTCGGCTTGCCTGGAGGTTCAGTGGTGCAGTATCTGCCTTCTAATGCAGGATATGTGGTTTCAATCCCTGGGTTAGGATGATCCCCTGGAGAAGGGAATGGCAGTATTCTTGCCTTGGAAATCCCAGGGACAGAGGAGCCTGGCAGGCTATAGTCCATGGAGTCACAAAAGAGTTGAACATGACTTAGTGACTAAACAACAACATAGTGGGGAAAACGTATGTATAATTATAGCTGCAATTACAGTGAGAAGCAGAATGTGATAGTATTATAGAGAGAGCAATAAGGCTTGGAGGAAGGGAAGAAATACTTTTAAATTGGAAATCTGGGTTGTTTTCAGGGGATACTTGAATTGGATTTTAAAGGATGGGGGGACTTTACAAATTAGGGGCTGCAGGGGTAGGGTATTGCAGAGAGAAGAAACAGCAGGAGAAAGGAACCTACAACACAGCTAGGTTCCAGGCCTACAGCTGGGACATCACTCTTTGTATGAATCTCCCAGGTAGGTAAATGAGGCAGGAACCTACAGAGCTACTGTGGGGGCTGGGATTCCCCATCCACAAGAGAAAATGCGGTGATTACACAGTAAAATTCCAGGCTGTTGTAAAAGAACTATGAACTTCTCAAATAAAGGTATCAGTAGTATGATGGAGCTCAAGACAGAAGTTTCCTCTTCTCATCAAGAGCCACCATGGACACTGCCCCTGTGTGAGGCAGGCAAAACCACATGACCCCATGGACAGTAGCCTGCCAGGCTCTGCTGTGCATGGAATTCTCCAGGCAAGGATGCTGGAGTGGCCTCCTCCAAGGGATCTTCCCAACCCAGGGGTCGAGCCCAGGTATCCCACATTGTAGGCAGATTCTTTACCATCTGAGCCATCACCTTGGTCCCCAGCAATGCACAGACTGACCTGGGGCAAACAAGCTGAGAATCATCAAGACACACCTATATGGTGTACCAGGTACAGCTGGTATGATGTTATGTTGGCGGTTATTCTGATTGGTACAGTCCAGGACATTTGTCGTTCAGTCACTCAGTCATGTCTGACTCTTTGCAACAATTGGACTGCAGCACACCAGGCCTCCCTGTCCTTCACCATCTTTTGGAGTTTGCTCAGATTCATGTCCATTGAGCTGGTGATGCCATCCAACCATCTCATCCTCTGTCATCCCCTTCTCCTCCTGCCTTCAATCTTTCCCAGTATCAGGGTCTTTTCCAATGAGTTGGCTCTTTGCATCAGATGACCAAAGTATTGGAGCTTCAGCTTCAGCATCAGTCCCTCCAATGAATATTCAGGATTGATTTCCTTTAGGATTGATTGATTTGATCTCCTTGCAGTCCAAGGGACTCTCAAGAGTCTTCTCCAACACCACAGTTTGAAAATATCAATTCTTCGGCACTCAGTCTTCTTTATAGTCCAGCTCTCACATCCATACATGACTACTGGAAAAACCATGTATGCTGTGCTTAGTGGCTCAGTGGTGTCCGACTCTTTGTGACCCCTTGGACCCTAGCCTGACTTGCTCTGCTGTCCATGGGAATTCTCCAGGCAAGAATACTGGAGTGGGTTGCCATGCCCTCTTCCAGGGGATCTTCCCAACCCAGGGATCGAACCCAGGTCTGCTGCATTGCAGGTGGATTCTTTACTGTCTGAGCCACCAGGAAAAAACATAGCTCTGACTATATGAACCTTTGTCAACAAAGTGATCTCTCTGCTTTTTAATACACTCTAGGTTTGTCATACCTTTCCTTCCAATGAGAAAATGTCTTTTAATTCCATGGCTGCAGCTGTCGTCCACAGTGATTTTGGAGCCCCCCAAAATAAAATATGTCACTGTTTCCATTTTTTCTCCTTCTATAGAATAGAATACAATAGAATAGGAAAGACTAGAGAGCTCTTTAAGAAAATTAGAGATAACAAGAGAACATTTCATGCAAAGATGGGCACAATAAAGGACAAAAAATATGGACCTAACAGAAGCACAGATATTAGGAAGAGGTGGCAAGAATACACAGAACTATACAAATAAGGTTTTAATAACCCCGTAACCACAATGGTGTGACCACTCACCTAGAGCCAGACATCCTAGAATGTGAAGCCCAGGACATAGTGATTTTTAAATACTTTTGAAAAAGGGGATCCCCTTTTAAGATGATCACAATATCCTGAAGCAAGGAAACTCTGTATGGTTACATTTGTTTATTAGTAGTAGTTTGTTATATACATATATATATATATATATATATATACACACACACACACACACACACACATATGTATTTGTGCTTAAGTTGACTGCTTTATGAACTGCATATTGTTAATTCCATTAATGGGTATTTTGCTTTTACAAGTAATCCTTTTTTATCATCTTTAGAGAGTCCCTTGTGGGGAAGAATAGGAATTGTATTTGTTTGTTTGTTCCTTTAAGACATCTGGAATAATTCGCAGGAACTTAAAAGCTGTTATCCGATGGGGTGTAGGGACGGGTTGGTGTAGAGTGGAAACCATGGAGATAGCAGTGTGTCATGTTTTATGAATCTTTTATATTTGTTTATGTTGTTATTTTTTGACCCATAGCTCTGAGAAAAATTAGCAAATAAGCTGATAAAATTATTTCAAATTACTATAGTTTTTAAAATGCATAGACAATCTTCCGAAAGAGGACCCTGAAGAAACTTATCATAGAAATAACTCCCGGGGAGGACATAGTGGCCCCGGCAGGAAAAGGAAGGATGCTCACTTTTCACTTTATCACCTGTTGAATACTTTTAATACTGTGCTATGTGCACGGGTTATTTGTTAATAAATAAATAAATGGAAAAGTAACAGAAGTTTGAACTAGAATGACCCTTCTGATGACTCCAGTGAAAGATTTGGAGCAGAAAGACCAAGCAGGGAGCAAAGTGGACCTTCTGTTCCTCATTCCAGAACATCCTCCCCTGGTCTAGAGAGCTGGTGCCTCCTCTGAAGGCTGATGCCCAAATCCCCATGATTTGAGCTTCCACTTATTTTAGAAATAGTTTCCTTCCTGTTTTTCTAAGAAGGATTACATATTAAGCTTTTGATGACCACATCTACCGCTGCACACATGTCAATGTCACCATGGGAAATTCCAAGGAGAAACAGAAGTAACAGCAAGGACCCTCGACCCCCAGCTGAGGGGTGTGTGTGTGTGTGTGTGTGTGTGTGTGTTGTTTGTTTTAGAAGAAGTAAAGAAGATGTCTTTGGACTGCATTATATTCCCTTGCCTCTCAATTTTCCATCTTTCCCTCCACTCCCACAAGAATATATCCAAGCATCATGTGGAATAGTTTACCAGATCCTCTGCAGGATAGGGTTTCAGGCGGGATGGACAGAACAGAAACCCTCCAGGCTCCTGGGTGAACAAGGGACCATCTAGAGAGACAAAGTACAAAACGGGGAAGGATGTACCTTGGGCCAGATCAGTGTACTGTTCTGAGAAAAGGGAGAACAGGGCACACCCACTTCTTTGGGCAGTAATGCAGGGAGAGCCTGAGTGTGCAGTGGGTGGGCAGGAACTTGGGTGAAGGGGAGCTGTTATATTGGCAGGTGGGATACAGTGTGGAGGAATGGTACATACCAGAGCACATCTCCTGTACACAAGCTCCTGGGCCCAGGAGGAAGGAAGTGGCTGCCAGAGAATTAGTGATGATCAAAGTTGCTCTGGAATATCCTTCATGCCCAAGATGAAGTTGACATAAACTTCAATATCTAATAATACAATATATGTTTTTCTCAAATACCAGATGGCCTATTTATAAGTCCAGGAGCTAATAAATTTAATTAGAAAGAGTGGATTCTTCTAAAAGTTCAGACTTCTTAAATGGCAAAGGAGTGCATACCTTCAACAAAATGTGCTGGGCTTCTCTTTAAATGACTTGATTTTACATCAGGGAAAGATGAGCGGAAATGTAAAAACAAGTCTAGGTTAAGTGATCTGAATTATTTCCTGAAAAGTATGGACTGAACAGTCTTATGGCTGTGAAACAGTTTTCAGCTTCACTTTTGTGCATATGCGTGGCCTTGTGATTCCTCCTCATATGGTTAAATCAATCAGCAAATATGAAAATGCAGCCGTCACCTGGTCACTCAACATGATCAAGAAGCTCTGAAGGTCTTCTGTTTGCTACTAAATCAAGCGAGCGGCCCTTCCTTGTTTGTGGTGTCTTCTATAACACGGTCCTGAATTTACCGCACCTTCTTTCCATGGTGCCACAGAATGCAACTCCTGCTTCAGTCTCGGTGTCCCCAGTCTCCTGAAAGCACACTTTTTCTGTCTCCCACTCGCAGCCTCGTTTTGCTTCTGACCCACTCAGTTCCTTCCTTCAAGAGCCAAGCCCAGTCTTAATCTCCATGAAGATTGCCTTCAGCCGTGAAGCCATTATTGGTCTCTTCTGAATAGCACTTAATGAGACTAAATCTGTGGCACTTGTGGGACTAAGCTGTGATTCTACTAGGATTCTGAAATATCAGTGTAGACAGGTGAGTAGGTCTGTTTGCATGAACTGAAAAGGTGGTGCCCAAGATAACAGGTTTGGGGCTGCTGGTAAAGATACATACAAGTTAGAGCGAAGAAAGGCAGGCTGGCCAAACCCTGGGTTGCAGAAGGAAGGAGCAACGCTGGCTACTTCCTAACACCTACCATTCACATTTGTCTCCTGCCCCAGCCTCACCTCTAGAGCTGAGGGCTGAGTCTTAGGGAAGAGTGGCTACAAGTAAAGAGATGATTTGTTGAAAACATATTAGGACAATGGAGCACGAGTGACTTTCTTTGTGTGTGTGTGTGTGTGTGTGTGTGACTTTCTTTGTTATTCCATTAATACAGAGTGTAAAACAAAAGGTGAAGAGAGGCATTTCAGTCAAGATTCTCATTTAACATCCCAGTGCTGTGGCATTTTGAGGACTCAGAGCCATCCTATCAATTCTTTAGGGAGATTTGGTGAAAAGTTGTAGCAGAGTCCATAAGGGAGGGTTGCCAGAAAAAATACAGGGTACCCAATTAAGTATGAACTAGAGATAAACAACAAGCAACTTTTTAGTATATCTCCTGCAACATATGGGCATAATTATACTAAAAATTTGTTGTTTACCAAGCTCAGTTTTAACTGGCTATCCTATGTTCCTATTTGGTAAATGTAACAAGCCTACCATAAGGGACAATGATGGTTGAAAGAGGCTAAAATGTCAGTGGGGTTAAACAGTGCCCAGAGGAGGGATCCAGATGTGATAACCAGACATTTGGCAAGCTTCCCTTTCTAAATGAAAAGACAAAGCCTTGAGAAGATAAAACCTTTTGACCTTTCCACTTGCTTCCTATCTCTGAATCACTCATGATGTCTGGGATAATGGCAGCCATCTAGAGGTCATGGGCTCTGAGTAAGAGGATGAAAAGCCAAAAAATACTTAGGATGGTGAAGCAGAGGGTCAGGAAGAGCCTAGGTCCTTTAGGACATTCTTAAGCACCAACCAGGGAGGTTCGTCCTCCCTTGAGACACACTGCACAGGGTTGATTCAAAACCTGAATAGCATTCAAGTTCTATTAGGAAAGAGTTTTATGATTGGGAGAAAAATATGGTACTGCTGGATAGATTGCTACGAGGAACCATTGCAGTCCTTGAACATGGAAGAACACAAGGACAGCAACGTCTTAGGGGAAATCATTAGTCAGTAGCCTGTGTGTGTGCTTAATCACTTAGTTGTGCCCTACTCTGTGACCCCATGGACTGTAGCCCACCCCCCTGCCCCAACCAGGCTCCTCTGTCCTAGGGATTCTCCAGGAGAGAATACTGGAGTGGGCTGCTGTGCCCTCCTCCAGGTGATCTTTTCAACCCAGGGGACAAACCCAGGTCTCCCGCACTGCAGGTGGATTCTTTACCATCTGAACCACCATAAAGATCCTGGAGGCACTGAGGGCAGTTCAGTTCAGTTCAGTTGCTCAGTCGTGTCCAACTCTTTGCAACCCCATGGACTGCAGCACACCAGGCCTCCCTGTCCATCACCAACTCCTGGAGTTCACTCAGACTCACGTCCATCGAGTCGGTGATGCCATCCAGCCATCTCATCCTCTGTCATCCTCTTCTACTCCTGCCCCCAATCCCTCCTAGCATCAGAGTCTTTTCCAATGAGTCAACTCTTCACATGAGGTGGCCAAAGTACTGGAGCTTCAGCTTTAGCATCATTCCTTCCAAAGAAATCCCAGGGCTGATCTCCTTCAGAATGGACTGGTTGGATCTCCTTGCAGTCCAAGGGACGCTCAAGAGTCTTCTCCAACACCACAGTTCAAAAGCATCAATTCTTCAGCACTCAGCTTTCTTCACAGTCCAACTCTCACATCCATACATGACTACTGGAAAAACCATAGCCTTGACTAGATGGACCTTTTTGGCAAAGTAATGTCTCTGTTTTTTAATATGCTATCTAGTTTGGTCATAACTTTCCTTCCAAGAAGTAAGTGTCTTTTAATTTCATGGTTGCAATCACCATCTGCAGTGATTTTGGAGCCCAAGAAATAGTCAGCCACTGTTTCCACTGTTTTCCCATCTATTTGCCATGAAGTGATGGGACTGGATGCCATGATCTTAGTTTTCTGAATGTTGAGCTTTAAGCCCACTTATTCACTCTCCTCTTTCGCTTTCATCAAGAGGCTCTTTAGTTCTTTTTCACTTTCTGCCATAAGGGTGGTGTCATCTGCATATCTGAGGTTATTGATATTTCTCCCGGCAATCTTGATTCCAGCTTGTGCTTCTCCCAGCCCAGCGTTTCTCATGATGTACTCTGCATATAAGTTAAATAAGAAGGGTGACAATATATAGCCTTGATGTACTCCTTTTCCTATTTGGAACTAGTCTGTTGTTAGGAAGCTTTTAAAGTGATTAAGGAGTGGATTATAGTGGTGGTAAGGAATCAGAAGGAAATACGTGAATCCTAAAAGTAGTTCAACTGAAGGACTGACAGAAAGAAAGAGAAATGCCTACTCTGTGCCAAGTACTTAACACACACTGCCCCAATTTTTTTTTTTTGGACTGCTTTAATTTCAAGCCCATTAAACTTAATTTATGTTGTCTATACAATAAAAATAATCAGCAATTTTGAAAATTCATCACAAATTTGAGATATTTGTTTCATCTTTGTGAATTATATTGTTATACTCACCATCTGATGGGAGGAGACCAACCTGTAACATGTAGTGATATTAAAGAGTGACTATGGTTGTCCTAGTGGTAAAAAACCTATCTGCCAATGCAAGAGATGTAAGAGATGAGAGTTTGATCCCTGGGTTGGGAAAATCCCCTGGAGGAGAGCATGGCAACCCACTGCAGTATTCTTTCCTGGAGAATCCCATGGACAGAGGAGCCTGACAGGCTACAGTCCATAAGGTCACACGGAGTTGGACATGACTAAAGCAATTGAGCAAGCACATGTTTCTAATACAGGTGTATCCAAGAAACTACTGGAGTCCCCAGGAAAGAGGCCCAGGTCCAAAGAAGGTCTTGAAAAATGAGTGGAATTTTAAAAGATAGGAAAATGAAGGGACAATATTCCGGAGAGATGCATAGCATGTGCTGAGACACTTCTTTGGCAAAATCTTTGCATATGGTTTCTTCCAGAGAATTCTTCAGTACGCATGAGTTCCTCTAAGTGGTAAGATATTTGCAGGCCAGGGTAGGGGGGCTTTTTGATAACCTTAAGTAATAGCATGCCGTAACTTGCCAATTGGCAATTTTAGAAAAATTACAGCATAGCCAGAATTGGGAACATCTTCAGAGCCTCCTGTTGGAAATAATGATCCGTGATGTGGTGAAGTGAGAAGGTAGAGGAGTGCTGAAGTTCTTCCCACTTTCTTCATCTCGCCACCCTTCCCAGGATCCTCCAGGGCCACCCGATTCTCCTACCAGCTCTGCCCCTGCCTGTTCTCCTGTCCACGAGAGGGACAACATATATTCTGAGCATAAAGATCTGGGCAGCATCCTCTACATCCCTCATCTATTAATATTTGCTCTTGAGGCTGACCTTGCAGTCTCCTCCTCTGCCCTCCTTCCCGAATATCGCCAGGTTGTGCTTCCCATGACTCTCGGTGGCTGTGGCTTTCTGATATTTGATCTGGAGGCCCTAGGACACAACAGCAGAAACCTCTTGGCCAAATGTTCCAGTGCTCAGGATTACTATTTTTTTTGCTTGCTTGTTTTCTCCTCCCCCACCTTGGAGAAAAACAGGAGACCTCAAATAACCCTAATGTCAGGGAGGGTTGCAGAAGGGGAGGGCTGGATGCAGTCCCCTTACTCAGCTGGTCAGCACCTTGTTCTATGGCATCCGTGGCAGATAAGGAGGCTGTCACACCCTCTTCTTTTACAATCTGTTCAGAAAGTTAGTAAATGTTTTCACGTTTCTACCAACTCTGCTGCCACTTCAAACATATTCTTCTAAGCATCACAAGTGATACCATTCCCTTCATAGTACTCTTCCTTTAAGTAATTCGTAAGAAATGTGCCCAAGTGGGACAGGAGTAGGAGTCAGGAGGGCTGGGCGTCTGCAGACCTGACATGGCATAGATCCTGTCTCTATTCACCCAATCTGTGCCTTCAAACAAGACACCCCTTCTCTGAGCCTCGGTTTCCCCACTTGTTAAAGAGGTGCTGCAGAGTGTGTTTCCTCTTCCTCAGCATCATCTCTAGGAGAACTAGATCAGGTTCCGCGCATTCCAGTAATATTGAATGTATACCATGTGATGGAGGTGCGTTGTCACTGGGAGCAGGACAATACAGCTCACAGCACAGACTCTGGAGCCAGTCTGCCCCTTTTCTTCTCTGGAAACTGAGGATAATGGTGCAGTTTGAAAGCTCTGAAATCCCCAAAGCTCAAAAACCTACAGTTTCTCTTAATTTATTATTTTTAATTGAAGGATAATTGCTTTACAGTGTTGTGCTCAGTTCAGTTCAGTTGCTCAGTCATGTCCGACTCTTTGAGACCCCGTGGACTGCAGCATGCCAGGTTTCCCTGTCCATCACCAGTATTGTGTTGGTTTCCACCAAATATCAACATGAATCAGCCACAGGTATACATGTCCCCTCTCTCTTGAACCTCCCTCCCACCTCCCTCCCCATCACACCTCTCTATACCTAGAATTTTTTCATGAGCTGGTGGCAAGATTGACATGATGGTTATTATGGTCTTTGTCTAGTCCACTTGCTGCAGAAATGTCAATATACTTGTTTACTGGGTGCTGTCCCAAGTCCCATAATATTACATAATATTGCAGTTTTAGTACCACACTATTTTTCTAAGATATGAAAAATTCTGAAGCAAAAACCCATTTAGCCTCAAGAAATGTGGGTACAGAATTGCAGCCATTGGTAGGGAATTCATGGGGCTGCTGTGATGAATAAGTGAATTGATTCGGGTAAAGTTCTAAGCACAGTGCCTGGTCCATAATAAATGCTCTAACATAGTAATCGGTGTTAGCTGCCAGTATTCGTCCCTCTGTTACTGCAACCATAAGCATTCTTGGACAATATCTGTCACTTCTCCCAATCTGTTTCCCTGTTTCGTACCTGGAACTATTAGTGTGTAAAATTCTTCCATTTCAATCACTCAGCATTCGACTTTCCTGAAACCATTGCCTTCCCAGCTCTTTGCCAAAATGCTCTCCTGGTTTAGAACACAGAATTGCTCCCTGTAGCTACCTCACATCCTCTCCCTCAGCCTTCTCCATAGTTAGTTGGATGGTTTAACTATAGGTGAAAGGAGGCTGGGAGAGACCTCTGGGAAGTATCCACCAGCTGGCCTCAGACACCTAGCTCACCCCAACATGCTTACCATGGGTTGTGTGGCTGGGACCCAATGCGTGTGGGTGCAGCTCTGCCCCTTTAGAGAGGTTACGTCCACCCTTCTGGACCTCTGTTTCTCTTGGATAAAGCTAAATGATGGCTACATGCCTTTCAGCTCCCTTAAGTCCTACCCGCTGTTATCTTTGAGTGCTGGGAAAATACATCTGTGGTGTTCCTTCAGTAGCCAGATCATGTGAAAGGGAGAGTGAAAGTTTTATTCCTGCTCCGAAGTATCAACCTCAAGGCAGGTCAGATACAAGGCTGTGGGAACCTTGTGACCACAGGAAAGGACACCGCCCCCTCCTCCCTCACCATAACTTTCTGGGCACTGACCCTGACCGGATTATAGGAGCAGACTCTGGGCCATCCCCAGACAAGTTCAGAGATGAACTGGACAATCTCACATTGAAGGAGGTCCAGCCTGTACTGGGGGTCTGTAGGCAAGAATGCCACCCATTGATTAAAGGCAGGGCCCAGGTGTCATAGAGATCAGCACTGGAAATCTGCTCAATAGACAGAAAGATCCTGCTAGCAGCAAGGGGGGCTACTGACGAAGCAAGAGAGGGACTTCGGGGAGTAGAAAGGGTTCAGGGTGGGGCTCTGGCTCAGGATAAGGGTTACAGTGTGAAAGAGGATGAGTGAGGAGAGAGGAGGCAAGATGGAAGCCTGGTGCTATGGACTGGGTCACCGAATGGTGGGAGGAAGCACCATGGCCCTCAAATCCGTGGGCCCCCAGGCTTCTCCCTGCAGCCCCAAAGCTGCCATGCTCTGGTGGGACCCTACTAAATGCCTGTCTTGTCTCCCTTTTTTCATTAGGCAAAGGACCCCACTATTTCAAAAATGTCATTATAGACCAATAACACCAATACCCCCAGAGTCCCTGGTGTATTCGGTGACTTGTAAGCAGAAATCCCTGGAGGAGCTGTGGGAAAACTTGCGAAAGGGGCAAATTCCACTGGCGTATGCCTCTGCCCTTCATCCTTCCCTCTTTTCTTCTGCCTGAAACTCCGGAAGCTGAAAGGGAAGCAGACTCTAGTGAGCATGAAGCCACAAACTAAGCCCTGGTGGGGCTGGGAGCCAAAAGAAGCCCAAGACCCTGGTGCCACTGGAAGCCACAGGACCGGCCCTGAGTGGTCCTGCAGCCTCGCATCATGAGAGAAGAAACTCTTGTTTACATGGGCTTCTGTTTCGTGCAGACAAACCCAGTTCTAACAGGCACACTCTCTGCCTTGCTGGACTGTTGTGAGGATTAGATGAGACACCTTAGGAGTCACGAGGGTTAAGATAAACCCACAGATAAAGCTGATCACCCAGAATCCTGCTTTTGGACCCTGTCCTCAGGAGACGTAAGCCACCGTTACACTTCCTGTTCCCAACTTGTTTAACTCCAGACTTGGCGGGGCGAGAGTGAACCTGGGACCACAATGGAGGTGTGTCAGTAAGTCCAGCTGTGGGGAAGCAGTTTAGAAAAACAGCAGAAGCCAGGTGTAGTGTGACATACACGGTGGCTTCTGCACTTCTAGAAAACACGTCTCTGCTTATGTCTTGTCTGTCGGGGAGGAGGGTTCAGGAGCCCCTTCCTCACATGCAGAGCACATCATTTATTCACGCACCAAATACTTCCAGGGCATCTACATTGTGTAAAGTACTGTAGTATGTGCTAGAGACACACGTGGATAAAACACAGTCCTTGACCTCACACATCTGCTTCACGTACCAATTTTTTTCTTTTTAGGAAAGGGGCCAAAAGATGAAGAATATATTTGGGTTAAATATGAGGGAAGAAAAAGCTCTGAGTACTGAAATTGCTGTCATTTTGCATCCTCTGATTGATGCTGCAAGAACAATATACCCAGGTTTGGGGAGGTAGAGGTTATTTCCAACCTGGACTGATGTGGAAAGTTACTGGTATGCTCAGAAGTAAGCTTCCATAATTATGGGCTGAGGTCAGAGAAACTATAGAGAGCTCATAATTTCTAGCATTTCCTGAAGCTGTGAGTAAACTGCCACTTGACCCAGCTAAAATATGCTCTCTTTAAATGGAAAATATGCAGACGATGGAAAGTTTATGTTATTTCTCAATGGGAAGCTGTTGGGTCTTCAGTGATACCCACTGGGTCACTCTCTGGACAGTGACAAAGAAGGCACCACCCCACCAATTTTCAAATAGTTGCTGCTAACTGGAAAGGTCTTGGGGTCTGCAGCACAGACCATGCTTCACAGTGCAGGCTCTGGTGTAGGAACACCTGACTTTGAATCCTAACTCTGCTGCTTACTGCCTTCAGGAAGCCTGGTAATTACTTGACATAACTGATTCTCAGATTCTTCACCAATAAAGACGATCTAAGAATTCCTACCACATAAAGTTGTTGTGGAGGTTCCCAAGTGCCGCTAGTGGTAAAGAACTCACCTGCCAATGCTAGAGACATAAGAGACAGGGCTTCAGTCCCTGGTTCTGGAAGATTCCCTGGACTAGGGCATGAAAACCCACCTCAGTATTCTTGCCTGGAGAATCCCTTGGACAGAGGAGCCTGGAGGGCTACAGTCCATAGGGTTGCAAAGAGTCGGACAGACTGAATCGATTGAGCATGTGTGCATGCAAGATTGTTATGAAGAGTAAAAACAAGATATTATACAAAGGATGGACAGTGCTTGGCACAGAGTTAGAGCTCATGACATGTCAATTGTGGGGGAAATGAGACAGGGAAGGACGAGAGGGACTGGGAACAGTCTCCTCAAAGGATGGTCTGGGCTGGAGCCTTTGTCCCCGAACAGACTTCCTCGTGCCACCTGTCTAGATGCAGCCCATCCTCAATCGACCCCAGAGCCAGTCTATGTTCTTCTGAATTCTGCCACAATCACTTCAAGCTGATGGAAAATGTCGGGCTCTCCAGTTATTTTCATGGAACGCTGCAATTCTGTGTTGTTGAGTTCACTGCTGAGTGCAGACAAGTGGGCCATTCTAGAGGGTCTGTGAAGTGAGCAGTTCCAATGCCCCATTGAATGAATGTGCTTTGTGAGGCCAGTTGAGGGTTTTCATAAAAGGCCTCCCTACAGACACTAGTTTCCTCTTCTCTTCAATGGAGATGGGGGTGGAATTAAACCAGAACGCCAGCATCTAGCATAATGATTGGGAAGATGCAGGAGCTCGGTAAACATTTCTCCGTCCTTCCCCACAATCTTGCCCTGGTGTCATACTATCCTAAACTGGAGAAGTATTATTGTCAAAGTATTGGCAACACATGGCAGGAGAAATATAGAAAACCACAGGTAGCAACTAATATTTGCTTTGCAATCAGTGTATCAGGCCAGTCGAGTCATTGTTCTCAACCCTAGTGCACTTAGTATTATTGGGAAGAATGGAAGAAGTTACCAATGGCTAGTGCATATCCCCTCCCCCAAGAGAATCTGATGAATCAATAGCTCCTTGAAAGAATGAGCAACTCACTGGGTTTCAGTTTGTTCCTCTATAAATTGGGAGCAGAAAGGCTGAGTAACTTACCACACATTGCACAGCTGAAGAAGGCCCCAGGTCCCTTGAAGTCTAGCCAGAGGTGTTCACCCCAGTGGATACCATCTGCTGTTAAAATTATGATATTTTGTCCATTATACATTACATGTCCATTATATATTACATAGGACTTTTTGCATCAGTTTTGAGTTTAAAACATTGCATTAAAATATTATTTATCTCAGTTACCAAGTTTATTTGGCATTCTCTTATATTTTGCACTCAAGGCCACAGTCAAATGATGCAGAGTGTGTTAAAAAACAAAAAACAAAAAACCTTCAGTCCATTTCCCCCTCATGGGGATGGCATCTAGAAAGGGAAATGGACTGGACATCCTGTCCTTTTGCTTGGAGGGTCATGCTATGCCTCGCTACACTTTGGTGCTGTGTGTGCAGGAGCAGAGATAGCCAGTCACGATGACAAAGATGAGCTGCTGGTTTGCGCAGAGCTGGGTGCTGGCCCAGTGAATTTCTGTGGCTTCACTATAAGAAGTCGATTGAGAGTAAATTTAAGCCCGCTTAGATTCTGGCTGTGTCTCTTTAGCAGCTTAAGCAGCAGATGAAACACCTCCCTGAAAGGAGTATTCTTCACTTAACCTGCTATTGGCTTGCAGTTAAACTTTTGACTTTGGCTGGCTAGAAATTTTCAATCCATACTAATCTGAATTAGGAAATAAATGAGTGACAATCCCAGAACCAGGCCCTTAGACATGCTTAGACTGAAAGATAACCAATTTGCCTGGAAGGAGAGCTGAGTTTATCAGGTCAGGAAACAAGTGAACGGTTTGCAAAAGGAACATTCTGATAAGGCAGAGCCCAAGATCCAGGTGAAAAGTCCTTCCTGAGATGGGAGACCAATACCTGCGCTTTGCAGATGCCGTCCTGCCTGTCTGACTTTATCTGTCTCAGGGAGTGTCTCCAGTCACCTCAAAGGTCATGACTGTATTCTCAACAGTTTCTCTAAACTCGACTTTCCTGTGATTTCAATTCCCACTAGAACATATGCTCTATAAGGACAAGGATTTTTTTGCTGGTTTAGCTCCAGGCTACACCCTCAATGGAGATTCACCTAAAATAGGTGCTAAGAACCATGTCACCCTCCTGACTCCATCGCCAACATCTCCTGTCTCCTTTAGAGTAAACAGGGAAGCCCTTATGAGGCCTAGGGGCTTGCCTGGTCTGCCCCTGCTTACTTCTCCAACTGTAAGCCCTGCTGCCCTGTTTTCACTCAGTGCTCCAACTTCTGCCTGATCAGGCCTTCGCTAATGCTTTGTCCAGTGCATGGAACACACAACACACCCCCACACACAACCACCCTACACACTTCACTAGACTAGCTCCTTCTCAACTTTTGTGTCTTAGTGAAAAGGTCCTTTCTTCAAAGCAGATTTCCTCATCTATTCTTATCCGCGGAGACCCTCTCCTCCTTTCCTCTGGTCATTATGCTTATGTTTCCTTCAGAGTGCCCTCTAAGCACTCTCCTTCCTTGTCCTGGGGGCTAAACACTGGCTCTTGGCTGCTCATGCCTTTCAGATGCCCCTGTCTTACCCTGACCATCCAGACCATGCTCTCCTGAGATGCTAAAAGCTGAAATGTTAGGAGGGGCTGTGCCTAATATTTAGCTGTTAACAGAAACACATCAACCTAAATAGAGTGGGAATTTAGGGTGTGACAGACAGCTTATGAGGAAGAGATTTGTGTAAGGGCAACAGTGGGCTTTGACCCCTCAGTGGCAGCCACCAACCTGCTGGCTACGCAGGAGACAGATCCTGGCATAGTTATAACCAGTTAATCCAGGCTCATCCAGGATTTTTATGCTATTCTCATGACTGTTCTAACCATATACTGGCCAGATTGCACTGTTTTCCCATCTTTAACTGAAGAGAGGGAACTCCCTGGCTGTCCAGTTGTTAGGACTCACTGCCTTTAATGCCAAGGACCTAGATTCAATCCTTGGTCAAGGAATTAAGATCCCACAAGCCATGAAGCAAGGTCAAAAAAAAAACAACAAACAAAAAAAAAACCCAAAAGCCAAAAACTGAATTGTAAAGCAACTATACTCCAATTAAAATTAATTTTTAAAAAGATAGTATAATCAAAGGGTATACTGCTAGTATGTTTATAGAAAAATTTAAAATGATCAGGTATTTTCAATTAAGTTTTTTATTTTATTTTATTTTTAAACTTTACATAATTGTATTAGTTTTGCCAAAAAAGTTTTTAAATTCTGAAACCCAAACTATTTTATAGAAGCGATTGTCAAATATATGTAGTGTCTATACTCTTAGACAATGATGATATATTCTGATTTATTTCCAGATAGAAGCTATGAAATATATAATGATAGATATTTTTAGATCTTTGCAAACATATATTTAAAAATTATATTATAAAACATCTTATCTGGAATGATGCCAGGACATTTGGGGTATAAACCCTTAAATCATCTTATACTTACTCTGTCTTCTCTCTGGAAAATGTTAGTAAATTGGATTTACCATTTACCATTCCATGTAAGACTTCCTACCATTCCATGTAAGAAGTCATCCATGTATAAAGTCATGTAGGAATTACCGGTTAATATTTCTTTTATATTATCCAATTGCATTTTATGATCTCATCTCTTTTTGAGATAACTACTGAATTTTTACAAACTCTCAATAATTGCTTCCTTGAAAAATACTTTATTTGTTGGTGATGAATAAAATAAATGTAGAAGCATGTGAATAATAAAAGCAATTCTACTTCCAATAAAAAAACTTAAAAAAAAATTGAAGAGAAATAATAGAAAGGGTATCATATACCATATTAATAATACCTACATCTAGATGAGAAATGAGTGTTCTTAGTGGTTTTCCCCCACATTTATCTATTTAAACTTTTCCTTTATTGATGGTATGTTGCTTTTATAATTTTAGAATAATTAAAAATTATTTCCTGTGCTCCTTTTTTGTGTTTGTCTGTGTTTCAGTTGTGTAGAGCTGTGCAGTACAACACCACAGCCACTAACATCAAGTGAGTATTCATATTTAAATTAGTCAAAATTGAATTCAATTACAAACTCAGTGCCTCAGTTGCACTAGCCATATTTCAAGTGCTCAGTAGTCACATATAGCTGGTATAGTCACATACCCTTTTGGATAACCCAGATATAGAACATTTCTACTACAACAAAAAGTTTCACAGGAAAATAGTGATGTAGAGTGTGTAGGTTTTCAACATTTGAATACAAAAGCAGAGACTTATGGGTGTTGAAGAGTACTTCTGATGCAAACATAGGTTTGAAGAGAGCAACTGTTTGGTTTCCTTGTGATCCAAATGCAGTGGTAGTCATTTCTCTCTGACAAAAGATGCTGTATTACTCACCAGAGTCCTGAGGAGGGAGGCTGATGGGAGAAATGTGTCCTTGATATTTTGTAGCTGTGGAAGCTGATCCTTGAGTTTAGCCATCTGAGGATTTTTACAAAGTACTCTGAAAAGACTGGAAGGATGCCTGCCATGATGCGTCAGTCTCTGGGGCCACTCTGGGGCCACACCTTCCTAAGGAAAATTTCCATAGGCTTTCTTGAAATCAGATTTCTTCTTTCCCTGATTCTTATTCCCATTAAAAGCCTTTTAGGATCTGTTCTTGAACTAATCCCCTCTGATGAACTGCAGGATAACCTAATGCTAATGTAAAGTTATTATGCAACCAGCCCAGCAAGTTGTGCTCAGCAACCGGATCAGGCTGTCTTGAAAGATTTAGAGACTAAGTGTCCTTCAAGACAACAGCACAAGATGTGAGTAGCTAAACTGGCTCTGTTATCAAATTTGCCTGATGTGGAAATGAGTTCCCAAACCCACACTCTTGGAGGCCTAAGAAATGTGTCACATCTGCCATGATGAGCAAGAGGGAGCTACATTATTACTGAAAAGGACAAGGATATAGTCATTCATAGATGTTTTCAACAAAACTTTGTTGTTTTTGTTCAGTGGGTAAGAGGTGTCCAACTCTTTGCAGCCCCATGGACTGCAACATGCCAGGCTTTCCTGTCCTTCACTATCTCCTGGAGCCTGCTCAAACTCATGTCCATTGACTTGGTGATGCCATCCAACCATTTCATCCTCTGTGCCACCTGCTTCTCCTCCTCCTTCAATCTTTCCTAGCATCACATACTTTTCCAATGAGTCAGCTCTTTGCATCAGGTGGCCAAAGTATTGGAGCTTCAGCTTCAGTCCTTCCAATGAATATTCACAGTTGATTTCCTTTAGAATCAACTGATTTGATCTTCTTGCTGTCCAAGGGACTCTCAAGAATATTATCCAGCACCACAGTGTGAAAGCTTCAGTTCTTTGGTGTTTAGCCTTCTTTATGGTGCAGCTCACATCCATACATGACAACTGGAAAAATCATAGCTTTGACTGTATCGACTGTTGTTGGCAAATTCTCTGTTTAGGTTTTAATATACTGTCTAAGTTTGTCATAGCTTTTCTTCCCAAGAGTAAGCATCTTTTAATTTCATGTCTGTAGTCACCATCCACAGTGATTTTGGAGCCCAAGAAAATAAAATCTGTCACAATTTCTACTTTTTCACCATCTATTTGCCATGAAGTCATGGAACCAGATGCTATGATCTTGGTTTTTTGAATGTTGAGTTTTAAGCTGCTTTTTCACTCTCCTCTTTCATCTTCATCAAGAGGCTCTTTAGTTCCTCTTCATTTTCTGCCATTAGAGTGGTATCATCTGCATATCTGAGGTTGTTGATATTTCTCCCAGCAATCTTGATTCCAGCTTGTGCTTCACCCAGCCCGGCATTTCACATGCTGTACTATGCAAGTTAGTTAAATAAGCATGGTGACATTATACAGCCTTGTACTTATTATGGAATAAGACAGACCTTGATACTGCCTTATAAAGTAGCACCTTGAATTATTATAATAACAACCTTATCAAGGTCAAGGACAATCTTAAATAACCAGAAATTAGTTGGTACTCAAGAGTGTTATAGGCAAGAGTCGGGAGTGTCTCCAATGAGCAGTAAAGATAAGATTCTAACTACATGTCATAAGCAGGAAAGATACAGAGCATATGAATGTATTTTATATCAATTTTAGCATCTCAAGAGAGCCCTTAAATGTCATTTAGGTCTGTGCAAGAGGAAAGAGACAAAATGTTTCTATAATCGGATCCTGTAGGGGATATTAATCACCATATAAAACAAGGCTGAGTGGTAAACTGCCAAGCCCTGTAGCACTTCACTGCCTTCTCCAAGCACCCTAGGTTAACATGGAACAGGGAAGATCTACTGGAATGTTGATTCCAGTTCACAGTGAAAGGTGAGTTCCTTTCAATAAGTAAGATCACAGTTGCTGGAAACACCATGCAGAATGTGTGACAATATAACAGAAGGACAGAGCAAAAGGAAAAGATGTCCTCTTGAAACATCTTTTTACCTATAAAAAAAGAGAAATCAAAATTTGAATGTTAATTCTAAAAAAGACACTTAGATGATGTCCTGCAGAGCATATCACTGGCATGAAAGAGTAAACTAGGAAATCTTACTGTAAATCTTCTTTCACAGTGCAAACTTCTAGATCTCACACTGAGATGCTCAAATAATGTCTGATTGAAGTTTGGGGCAGGAAGAGGAGGGATGGACATGTGAAGAGGAGAGGGAACAAAATATACAGGGTAACGGTCAGAAATCAACATAAGGAATTGTGGTGGAAGCTGTCGCACAATGTGTGGATGCTGCTAGAAGGCCCTCCAGAGCAATCTAGACTGCAACTGTGTTCTGGAAAATGTTTGTAGAGTACAAGACTATGAGCCCAAAGAGATTAAGAATCATCAGTAGTTGTTAATAATGAAAACAAAGAGCATAAATGAAAACACTGGAACACATAAATGAGAAGAGTAGGGGCCAACCATGACCACTTGAATGACCCCAGTATTTACGGTTGGGAAGATAAAACAAGAAATTCATGAGGGGGTACACAATGAATGGTCAAAGAGAACCAGTAGAGTGTGTTGTTGGAGAAGACAAGGAAGTAAATTTAGAGAACTTAGAGACATCTGATTAAACACAGATGTGCAGCCACCTAATGACCATCAACTATCCACTGATTTGGCAACATTTATCAGAGAAGTTTTATCAGTCAATCCTAAAGGAAATCAGTCCTGAATGTTCATTGGAAGGTCTGATGCTGAAGCTGAAACTCCAATAATTTGGCTACCTGATGCAAGGAACTGACTCATTGGAAAAGACCCTGATGCTCAGACAGATTGATGGTGGGAGGAAAAGGGGACAACACAGGATGAGATGGTTGGATGGCATCACCGATTCGATGGACATGAGTTTGAGTGAGCTCTGGGAGTCAATGATGGACAGGGACGCCTGGCGTGCTGCAGTCCATGGGATTGCAAAGACATGATTGATTGGACATGACTGAGTGACTGAACTGAACTAAACTGACTGATCAGAGAAGTTTGAATAGAACAGTGTGAGCAAAATCAGATTTCAAGGGATTGAGGAGTGACGGGGATGAGAGAAAATGTGGTTGGGACCAGTTTTATAGGATCCTTAAAATGAAGACCCATGTGGACATTGCTAGTAAGTTTTTATTCTTGAGGAACCCTGTTTGCTAAATTGTAGAGGTTTATCTTCAGAACTGATATGCTGATCTCAGGAAGTATCCAAATAACAAATTGTTCTAGCCTTTATTCTGCTTTGATGATTAAAAACATTGTTGGGACTTCCCTAGTGGTCCAGTGGCTACAACTCTGTATCCTAATGCAAGGGACCTGGGTTTGATCCCTGGTCGAGGAACTCAATCCCAAATGCCACAAGTAAGAGTTTGTGTGCTGCAACAATACCCAGCACAGCCAAATAAATGAATAAAAATAAACACAAAGTTTGTTTGGCCTTTAGAGAAATAAGGCTTTTGAAGACTTCCTCCCTAGCAATTCTTACCTTTCTCTGTAGGGTAAAATTTCCCCACAAGACTTAGGTCTGTATGTGCGTGTGTTCTAAATCACTTCAGTCGTGTCTGACTCTTTGAAACCTTATGGACTGGAGCCTGCCAGGCTCATCTGTCCATGGGATTCCCCAGACAGGAATACTGGAGTGGGTTGCCATGCCCTCCTCCAGCAGGGGATCTTCCCAACCCAGGGATCGAACCCAGGTCTCTCATGTCTCCTTCACTGGCCAGTGGGTTCTTTACCACTAATGCCACCTAGGAAGCCCTAGATCCGTATAGTTCAAGGGAAATGAATTGGCAGTTCTTCTTTTGAAAAACAAGCTCTGGGGACTTGTCAGGCATTGAGCCTTGCAAAGCACCTAACATGGATCCATAGAAAGCTTCTCTTGATCTGCTGTACACAGAGACTAGGTCCTGTGTGACCTTTGAGTAAATTGAGAAGATGATTAAATCTGCAATGTGGTCAGAAGGCTTTGCGCAAATAGAGCAACACCCTGGAGATGTTGAAAGGCAGATCCTGCCTCTTACTAAACAATTATGACTTCAAAGTTATTCATCTAGACCAGCCATAGAAGTGTCAAGAAAAATATCTTAATGATTATATGTTCTATTTCATGAAGCCAAGAGTCCTAGGCTATCACAACAGCTTAGTGTTTTCAAACTTTATCTTTTCATAATACTCATTTGGTGAGCTAAATTGTTCTCTATCTATCTATATCAGATTTAGAAAGCTGGACTACTGTGCCTGAAGTTGAGTGAGATTTGTCCAAAGTTACCTCCTTGGAATGCAAAACACAGTTTAAAAGACTTCGCCCTAGAAAAGAGTAACACGCCTTGGTTGCATGTGAGAATCATTTATGGACAAATCCTAATGCATTTTTGGATCCTGATTTCATTGGTCTAGAGAGAAGAACTCTCTCATGGTAGTTTTTAATAGCACTCTAGTTGGTTCTATTGTGTGAGTGAAGTGAAAATCATTGTTGTGTCCACTCTTTGCGACCCCATGGACTATACAGTCCACAGAATTCTAAAGGCCAGAATACTGGAATGGGTAGCCTCTCCCTTCTCCTGGGAATCTTCCCAACCCAGGGACTGAACCTTTGGACAGAGGAGCCTGGAGGGTTACAGTCCATAGCATCGCAAATAGTTGGACATGACTGAATGCTGGGTGTATAGGGAGGCATAAAATTTATCTTTTTAATTCACAGATCTTTCAGGTAGAGAGGAGCCACACTGAATGTATTCAGGGAAATGCCTTAGGAGTTCCGTTGATATCTGAATTGACAAAATCCTGGATCTTAGTCCTATGCCTGATGCCTTAATGAGATGAGATATTTGTAGGTCTTTGGAAAGGATGAGTGTATTTTGCATATGGAAGGATTATAAATAAGTTAGAGCCATAGGTTATTAAGGACTTCCCAGGTGAAGCTAGTGTAAAGGACCTGCCTACCAATGCAGGAGATGTAAAGTGATGTGGGTTCGATCCCTGGGTCTGGAAGATCCCCTGAAGGAGGGCATGGCAACCCACTCCAGTATTCTTGCCTGGAGAAACCCTTGGACAGAGGAGCCTGGAGGGCTACAGTCCATAGCGTCACAAATAGTTATATGTGACTGAAGTGACTTAGCATGCTTAGGTTATTAAGATAACCACTAATTCTATGCTCTCCTTCCATTACAAGATGGAATTTATCTTCCTTTCTCTTGAATCTGGGTTGGCATTGTGACTTACTTTGCTCAACATAATGTGGCAGAAGTGATGCTAGTCTAGTTCAGTCTAGGCTACAATTTCTTTAAGAATTGTCACACTTTGCTCTCTCAGTCTTGAGCCACCATGTCAAGCAGTCCAACTACCTTGCTGGAGAGACCATGTGGCCAGATCCTAGCAACTCCAACCGTCTCAACCAAAGTGCCAGATCTGATGGAGCCATCTTGGAATGCTGCCTTAAGACCACCATGCTGTGAGGAAGCCCAAGTTATCATATGGAGAGGCCACATGGGGGAGAATAAAGGCATCACAGATGACAGCCCCAGCCTAGCTGCCAACTGAATACACCCAAGACAAGGATAGAAGAACTGTTTATTCAGCCTGCAAAAATCATAAAAAATAATAAATCATTGCTGTTTTAAACCATCAAGTCTTGGGGAAGTTTGTTTTCTAGACACGAATAATTGACACCATTGTGAGCTATAATTTGAGCATTCTAGATATGCAGAAATATCTTCAGAGAGTCCCATCTGGAAGTTTAGTTAAACTAGCTATTTTTTTTTTTAAACTAGCTATTTTGTATTAGCAGTTTTTTAAAAAACTGCATCTCAGGATGACATCAACAAAAACAATTCCAGGATGCTTGAGAATAAATAAATTAGAGAGTAATGTAGCCTAAAGAAAATACCTTAATTCCACTTTTTTTTTTTTGTATTTATGTCTAAATGGGAAAAGTGCTAGAGAAATGTACCCAATAGATATTTATCAAGTACCTACTATGAGTGTCAAGATAACCTAAGGAGTAAAAACTTATCCCCAGTTTCTAAGGAATGACGGGGATTTAAACACCTAATATTTGCCAGTTTCACATCTCTTTCTGAACATTAGGTAGGTGTTACCTCCTCCTCTATTTTCTAGAAGAGATTAAGTAGGATTGATGTTAATTCTTTATTAAATATTTGTACTGTTCTCCAGTCAAACTGTGTGGATCTGGAAATTTTTTATATTGTTGTTGGAGTTTTTAAATTATTAATTTCATTTCCTTAGTTGTTAAAGGGCTATTCAAGTTATGTCTTTCATGTTGCGTAAGTTGTGGTAATTTGTGCTTTTCAAAGAACTGGTGAATTTTATCTATGGTGTCAACTTTGTGTGTAGAATTGTTTGTAGTTCCTCATCCTTTTGAAATCTGCAGGATCTGTAGTATATCTCCTACTTCATTTTTGTATCAGTAATTTGCCTCCTCTTTCTCTTAGTCTTGAGTTTGCCAATTTTATTGATCTTTTCAAAGAACCAACTTCTTGATTTATTGAATTTTCCCTATTTTTTTCTGTTTTCCATTTTATTGATTATTGTTCTTTGTTGCTTCCTTCCTTCTGTTTTATTTGGTATCATTTTGCCCTTATTTTTCTAGTTTCTTGATGCTTTTTATTCTATAGGAAAATACTACTTGAGGTTATCTTATGAGTTTGTGTTTCACTAAATATAGTATATATATTGGATATGATGAGCTAATCATTATATACTTTCGTGTAAGTCATAAATATGCTTTCCCCATGTTCATGTGAAGCCTCAGAGCATATCTGAAAACAGTGGCAAACTCACAAAATGTGTGGATATTAAAAAAAAAGTCATCAAACCATTAGTACTGGCTGATACAGTATATGCCTAGTGTTCTTAGACAGGCCAATCAAGATGAATTATACTGGTATCAGAAGCAGATTACCAGTGTTTTTTCCTGTTGCTTTAAAATTTTCCCCTAAGCAAAAACCAAGCAGTGGAAAATCCCCAGCATAAAGGTTCACAGAGGAAGTGAAATAAATAGGGGCTGGTCACTTGATTAATCTTTCAATGGTGTGTTTCCATGAATAGAGTCCTCAGAACACAAAAGAATCTGAGTGTGTAAGGGCTCAGGTTAGCAGCCAAGCTACAGAAAGAACAAAATATGGTTCAAAAGGGATGCTTGGTGTACTTTCTTTTATTTGTACTGGTGTTCATTTGAAATTACTTGGTATACTTTTGAGAGAAACAACAAACCGCTCAACTGAATTTAAAATCCTACAATTATTTTTAGAGAGGTACAGACTTTAGATACCGACAAAGGTCCATCTAGATGCCAACAAACTAGATGCCAACAAAGGTCCGTCTAGTCAAAGTTTTTCCAGTAGTCATGTATGGACGTGAGAGTTGGACTATAAAGAAAGCTGAATGCCAAAGAATTGATGCTTTTGAACTGTGGTGTTGGAGAAGACTCTTGAGAGTCTCTTGGACTGCAAGGAGATTCAACCAGTCCACCCTAAAGGAGATCAGTCCTGAATATTCATTGGAAGGACTGAGGCTGAAGGTGAGACTCCAATACTTTGGCCACCTGATGCGAAGAACTGACTCATTTGAAAATACCCTGATGCTGGGAAAGATTGAAGGTGGGAGGAGAAGGGGATGACAGATGATGAAATGGCTGGATGGCATCATTGACTCAATGGACATGAGTTTGAGCAAACTCCAGGAGCTGGTGATGGACAGGGAAGCCTGGCGTGCTGCAGTCCATAGGGTAGCAAAGAGTCAGACATGACTGAGGGACTGAACTGAACTGAACTGAACAGACCTTGAGAGAAAACAGGGACCCAGAGAGATTAAGTGATTTGCCCAAAGTCGCTCAGCCACTTCCCAGCAGAGCCTGAGCTCAGACGGCTCAACCCTGCTCCACTAATTCTTCAACAAGTATTTATCGATGGCCTACAATACCTCAGGAACTGTTTTAGGTGCTTAGGTATAAAAGGCAAAAATCCTTGACCCCATAAAGCTGGCAGAGGGAGAGAGAGATAATAGATAATGAATTAACAAAGTGAATCACCAAGTATGTTAGGTGGTGATAAGAGCTATAAAAAAAGAAAGTGGGGCAGAGCAAGGGTATTTGGGAGTGCCCATGGGTTGATGACAGTTCAATTCTAAATAGTGTGGTAGGGGCAGGCTTCATTGAAAAGACATGAAGGAAGCAAGAAGTTAGGCACAGGCATGACTGTGTGGGGGAGAGCATTTCTGCAGAGTGGACAGCCAGTGCAAAGGCCCTAAGGCAGGACAGGGCCTAGAACCATTTCTGAGATATGCTGGTCATATTTGAGAGTCATCTATTACACTATCTGCAACCCAGCCTCTAATAATTACAGAGCTATAGGTTCTAGAGTTTGGAGGGCTTGAAAAATTGTGCAGTCCAACTTCCCAGCCATAGCAGGAATATTCAGGATGGTGGCCCTGATCCCTGTATGTCCAGGCTGCAAATGGATCCCTCCAGCCAAGGAGATCAATGGCTTACAAAGAGGCTCATGCAATTTTTTTTTTCCCACCACCAATGGTTAGAAAGTCTTGTGCTGAGTTGAAGTTTGCCTCCCTTTGGCTTTACCCTGTGATTGCACTTCCATTCTTTGGTGTAACACAAAACCCTTTCCCACCCCTCTGCCATGACAGTCATTCTTTTGTCTTCTTTCCTTCAATTGTCTATTCTTTCTGGAGAGTTTTGAAGTTTTTCTCGAGAGCACTGCTTTCTAAACATTTTTCATTACTTATCCTTATCAGTAAAAATAATGGTGAACATTTATTCCACATATATGGCTATTAACTTCTTCACCTAGTTAACTGCTATTCCTCTCAAAGACCCCCTTCTCTCCACTTCAACTAAGGCACATTATCCTGTTTTTTGTTTTTGTTTTGATAAGAGAAGGTAGATTGCTGAGGTTAGCAGAAATCCTTCTTTCAACCAATGAATGTTATTTCTTTGGCCAAGGACATCTCTGAGGCAGTCTGGCACAGACACAAGAATGTGGGCTCTGAAGTCAGATGAACTGGGTTCAAAGCCATTTACTAGCTGGGTGGCCTTGAACAAGACACTTCATCCTCTCAACCTGTGGGGCAAAATGAGAAAAATAACTTCATCCTAGAGGACCACTGGGGCCATTAGAGACTACACAGCTATGTTCAGTAAATGGTAGTTGCTGGAATATTTTTTATCTAGAGAGTAACTTATCTTTGATCTATACTCCAGCTCTACTGCTAAAAAGGCTCACAGTACACAGTCCTAAGAGAAAAGTTAATTTATGTTTAAAAAGGCCCTGAACTCTTTCTCCTGGGCTCTTTATGCACTGGCTGACCTTAAGGAAAGGAAAATCAAACCACCTGTCCCAAGTAGATTATCTATCATGAGAAACACATAAAGCCAACCGGTAAGTATCCATGAGTACTGGTTACTTGGTGCAAGAGTTCTAGAATAAGGAGTCAAAAATTAATAAAAAAGAAAAAGTCTCATAGTGTCAAAATGCTGGAAAGCAAACTGCCCTATTCCTAGCACATGCTAGGAATTTCGTAGGAGAAAATGCAGGCAGCATGACTGGCCGTGCCCAAACACAGACGATGGGCCAAAAGCATGAGGCATCAACCCAGACACCCAGAGCAATGCCCTGCACATGTGGAAGGTCTATCAGCTGTCCCTGCTGCCTTTCAGAAACTCAGATGTGAAGTCTATTGAGCCACTTTAAAAGATAGTCACTTAGCAGTGATGATACAATGAAAGATGATGCATCTGCAAAGAACAGATGTAAGTATTAATACTATTTCCTGGTACTACCAGTATTCTGGACACTATGCATATAATATTATCTCTCCTGAAAATATCCCATACAGCTGTGGTTAAATTGTCCCTCTAAAAAGCAGAAGTTAGGAATCTTAACACAGAATTACTAATAATTACTCCATTCTCTTCTCTTTTTCTAACTGCCCTCCAACCATTTCTCCACTGGGAAGGTTTCAAAATCAATAGAACAGGTCTGAATTCAGGCAGGATTCAATCAACCTACATAAAATTGTGTGGCATTAACAGACATGGCAAACACTTGCCATGTCTAAATATCACCTTTGAAAGATAATGCTAGATTTAAAAGCATATTCATCCTAGAGTTTTCTATGTGGTGTGTGAATTGGAAATTCACAAAGCAGTGATGTGCAAACATGAATCTCATTGTATTTTCACATCTCTGTGTGTATTCCTTTGATCAGCCCCCATATTTTCCTGCAACAAGAAAACTAAATTCAAAATAGTTCAGATCAGTCCTGTAACTTTTTTAGTTTCTTTTAACTAAAACATATTCTGTCTCCAGGGATTTGTATTCTGTCAAATCCAAGGATTATTAGTACTGTTATTGATTTTCATCTAGTGCCATTCTGTCTCAAGTCTTTTACTCACCACTTCCTTATGTCTGAACTTTAAACTTCCATAGTCCTCCTCCTGACAATTCCTGGCAGCCTTGGCCTCAGAGAGGTAAAGGGTGAGACCTCAGGGCATCTGGCTGAATGTTGGTGATGGGAGGTGGTTCTGCATCTGGTTGTGGTCCCTCCTTAGCTGAGTCTGATGCTTGTATATCATACACACACACACACACACACACACAGTATATATTCATTGTATATATACAATGGAATACTACTCAACCATAAAAAAGAATGAAGTCATGCTGTTTGCAGCAACATGGAAGGACCTAGAGATTATAATACAAATGAAGTAAATCAGACAGAGAAAGACAAATATCATGTGCTATCACTTATATGTAGGATCTAAAATATGATACAAATAAACTTATTTACAAAAAAGAAACAGACTCACAGACATAGAAAACAAACTATGGTTACCAAAAGGGAAAGGGGGTGGGAAAGGGATAAATTAGGAGTTTGGGATTAATAGACACAAGCTACTATATATAAAACAGATAAACAACAAGGCCATACTATATAGCATAGGAAACTATATTCAATATCCTGTAATAAGCCATAAAGAAAGACTATAAAAAAGAATATACATATACATACACATATATGTATAATGAAATTACTTTGCTGTATACCAGAAACTAACACAACATTGTAAATCAGCTATGCTGCTGCTGCTGCTGCTGCTAAGTCGCTTCAGTCGTGTCCAACTCTGTGCGACCCTATAGACGGCAGCCCACCAGGCTCCCCCGTCCCTGGGATTCTCCAGGCAAGAACACTGGAGTGGGTTGCCATTTCCTTCTCCAATGCATGAAAGTGAAAAGTGAAAGGGAAGTCGCTCAGTCGTGTCCGACCCTTAGCAACCCCATGGACTCCAGCCTTCCCGGCTCCTCCATCCATGGGATTTTCCAGGCAAGAGTACTGGAGTGGGGTGCCATTGCCTTCTCCGAAACCAGCTATACTTCAATTAAAAAAAGTTTAAAAATAAACTATTTGGCAATACATCTAAAGAATCATGAAACATTTGTACCATTTGACATAATAATCAAAATTCCAAGAAAAGAACAGGCTAGAATCTAAAGGTATTCATTATAGAACTATGAAAAATGGAAAGCAACCTGACAGGTAATAAGGTAAATTATGCATGAGAAATTACCAGTTTCATGATGCAGTCATTCAAAGTGATGATGGCAAAAATTAAGTAGCAACCTAAAAACATACTACCTCCCCAGAACATAAATTGTGCTTCTGCTATGACTAAAACTAAGTTAAAATTAGGTATGTATTCCAGCATGAACTGGAAAAATAATTTATTTTATTTTAAGATGGTAGAATCTGAAGCATTTTAAAAATTTCATTTCTTCATTTATTTCAAAAAGCACGATACAGGCAGTGGCTTTGTGGTATTGACTATGACACAGGGTGAAAAATATATTTTCTATCCTCTACTGGTGTGTGTCTGTACACACACACACACATACTCTGGTATGTAAATTGTATTTCATTATAGTTTCATTATAAGCTTCCCTGGTGGCTCAGTGGTAAAGAACCTGCCTGCGATGCAAGAGTCCCAGGAGACTTGGGTATGCTCCCTGGGTTGGGAAGATCCCCTGGAGGAGGGCATGGCAACCCACTCCAGTACGCTTGCCTGCAGAATCCCATGGACAGTGGAGCCTGACGACTTACAGTCCACAGGGTCACAAAGAGTTGGACACAGCTGAAGTAACTTAGCACTCATGCATAACATGCTGATATATTCATATAACAAATATATATACACATATATATATATGTATTTTTTTCTAAAATGATAGTAACCACATCTGAAAAATAATGGTACTAGTGGTAAAGAACCCATCTGCCAATGCAGGAGACATAAGAGAAAAGGGTTTGATCCCTGGTTCGGGAAGATCTCCCTTGGAGGGGGCATGGCAACCCACTCCAGTATTCTTGCCTGGAGAATCCCATGCACAGAGAAGCCTGGTGGACTACAGTCCACAGGGTCACACAGAGTTGGACACGACTGAAGCAACTTAGCACACACAGCACAAAAAGAAAGGATTATTCATATCCTCACCATCCTAATTCAACAAGGAGCAAGAAATCTAAGGATTTCTTTTGTATGCTTTGAGTTTCTTCTCAGTAAATAAAAATTTAAAAATTTTACCTGAGTCATTCATTTAAAAAAATAATTAAAATAAAAATTATCTAGTTTCCATTGTTTTGATATTCGTGTCTTGCTTTAAAATCATCTGTTTAGAAATATCTTCCAAGAGGTTATCTAATCTTTCCCACACATACAGAAAATATGGTACTTAATCCATCTGAAATATGTTCACCTGCTACTGTATTTAGTTATTTTCAAGAAAGTGAAAGACATGATTTACTTCTATCAGTTATTCCTTCTGTGTCTGCCTATCTCTTCCCTGACAATGGTTGCCTTCTTTCCTTCCATATTTGGGGAAAGGGAAGTATGTTTCAAGTCTACATCTAAGTAAGCCTGTGCAGCCTTCTCCATTGCTCCTAGGGTCATCTTGGGCTCTATTCACTCCACTATTGGTCATGGCCAAGAATTCTGGGATGCAATGCCAACTGATTTTACTAGAGGGTGGGTTGTCAGGTGGAGGAGGCTACAATTCCCTTATGATTATGCAGTAGAATTTTACTGGATGTTCATGGGTTTAAGAGAAAAAGAAAAAGAAGAGAAATTTCAGTTCAGCCCCAAACAGGAAACAATATTAGACATTACTCTTATAAGTTCAATGTCTTCATTATCCCTGGTAGTTTCCCAAGCCAGGCCTGCTGCTATGCTGCTAGGAACTGCTTCTCCTTTTTTTCTCTTCCTAGATGTCAGCTTAACATCCCAAGTTGCTTCTACTTTCTAGTTCAAAGCAATTTATGTATCTAACAAGCCAGGGGTTCTTCACTGGGGACAGTTTTGCCTCCCCTGCCTCAGGGGACATTTGTCAATATTGGGAGACTTTTGATTGTCATGACTTAGCAGCGAGTAATTCTCCTGGCATCTAATGGGTAGAGGCCGTGTGCTGGGTTAAGTCGCTTCTGTCATGTCCAACTCTTCACGATCCTATGGGCTGTTAGCCTGACAGGTTCCTCTGTCCATGGGATTCTCCAGGCAAGAATACTGGAGTGGGTTGCCATTCCCTTCTCCAGGGGATCTTCCCAACCCAGGGATTGAACCTGCCTCTCTTATGTCTCCTGCGCTGGCAGGCAGGTTCTTTACCACTAGCACTGCCTGGGAAGCCTGCTTCCCAGGTGACTGTGGAGGCTGCTAAATATCTTACACTGTACAGGACAAGTTCCCATAACAAAGAACTAGCCAGCCTAAAATGTCAGCACTGTGAACACTGAGAAACCCTGATCTAACTCCAAACCAAGCCAACCAAACCAGGATCAGGGAATCTGCAAACCCAGATTCTGATTAAGCTGTTCTGCCAAGCAATGGGCCAATTACATCAAGACTTCACCCCTAGCAATATAAAGAATCTACAAACATTTCTTTAGCATATCTTTATTTGATTTTTGAGCAGTTATAATACCCATGAATTTTTTTAAAGTAAAAGATCAGTAGAAACATTTTTACTTTTCCTGTTCAAAAAACGTCCTTTAAGGTTGGGGATATTTTATTCCAGTTACAATTGTGTCTAGACTGCTTTTCTTTTGGGTAAGTATCAACACTCCTTTTTCTGAAGCCTTATTAAAAGAGACGCTGAATTGAGCATCTATTGGTTGCAGAAAACCACAGCCCCTGCCCATGGCTGGGTGACTCCACAGGTGCAGAAGTCAGGAAATTAGTACTGTGGTTAAAATTGCTTATTTTTATAGTTTATTTCACTTGGGTATTGTGCACATCTCATCATGATGCTTGCCCTATTGTATCATGACTTCCTAGTTACCTATTTGATTTCAACATTCCATCGCCACACTTCTCAACTGGTAAGTGCTTAAAGGCATCTTCAATCCCAGTACAGTGCTGGGCCCATAGAAGACTCTCAACAATTGTCTGCTGAGTAAATACATGAGTAATTGCTCAGTAGAATCAGGTAGAAATGAAATAACAAAGTCTAAGTTTCGGTATGAGGGCTTCCCAGGTGGCTCAATGGTAAAGAATCTGCCTGCCAATGCAGGAGACACAGGTTCAATCCCCAAGTTGGTATGATCCCCTGGAGAAGGGAATGGCAACTCACTCCAGTATTCTTGTCTGGGAAATCCCATGGACAGAGGAGCCTGTTGGCTTACAGTCCTTGGGGTCACAAAAGAGTTGGACACAATTTAGTGACCAAGCAACAACAAGAAGTTTAGGTATGAAGAAGGACTTGAATTAATTATGCATATGACAGAGGATGAGATGGCTGGATGGCATCACTGACTTGATGGACGTGAGTCTCAGTGAACTCCGGGAGTTGCTGATGGACAGGGAGGCCTGGCGTGCTGCAATTCATGGAGTCGCAAAGAGTCAGACACGACTGAGCGACTGATCTGATCTGATCTGATGTGGAAAAGATACATCCTTAAAGTTCCAATCACATGAATGCAAACTTTCACAATACTAATTCTTTTAAAGAGTGACTTTTTTAAAGCAATTTCTTTAAATCTACTTCCTCTGGTCCAATTTACTCAGAGAAACAAAATGGCAAGTCTAAAAAATAATGTATGTAAACATACAAATGTATTTTAACTATTTTCTGGGACCTATAAGGATCTGAAACTGGAGTACATATCTGAAATGAATAGGGAGATCCCAACTCTAGAGATTTTGAACAATATGATATGAGGCCTAGGAAACTGGATTTTTAAAGAAATACAGCTTGTGATTCTGGTCTAGTTCATTTGGAGTCTCATCCTGAGAGACATTCTTTGTAACAATAGCTCATAAACTGAGGTATGCCTTGGAACTATGTTCTCAGACCTCAGCCGAGTGCCATTTACTCTCATTTGCCATAAAAATGACTTTTAGGAGAAGCATGGCTGGAATTCCTTACATCTTGTCCATCTATGGTCACATTGGTCAATTGGTCATGTTCTGAACTGGAGAAGGTGTAACTCCAACCATGGTTAATTTAAGTGGTCCAGCTCAAAGAACAGGGGAACATTGAGAGGCAGAGTTTGTTAAATTATGATGTGAAGGCAGATGCAGACTTCCTAAAGGAGAATTCTAAGTGCCTGTGAGGACTTAGAAATTAAAAGATGCTTGCTCGTTGGAAGATAAGTTATGACCAACATAGACAGCATATTAAAAAGCAGAGACATTACTTTGCTAACAAAGGTCCATGTAGTCAAAGCTATGGTTTTTCCAGTAGTCATGTATGGATGTGAGAGTTGGACCATGAAGAAAGCTGAGCACTGAAGAATTGATGCTTTTGAACTGTGGTGTTGGAGAAGACTCTTGAGAGACCCTTGGACTGTAAGGAGATCAAACCAATTAATCCTAAAGGGAATCAGTTCTGAATAGTCATTGGAAGAACTGATGCTGAAGATGAAACTCCAATACTTTGGCCACCTGATGCGAAGAGAGGACTCATTTGAAAAGACCCTGATGCTGGGAAAGATTGAAGGCAGGAGGAGAAGGGGACAACAGAGAATGAGATGGTTGGATGGCATCACTGACTCAATTGACATGAGTTTGCGTAAACTCTGGGAGTTGGTGATGGACATGGAGGCCTGGTGTGCTGCAGTCCATGGGGTCACAAAGAGTTGGATATGACAGAGCGACTGAATTGTGAGGGCTTTATAGCTAGGTTGCTGTCACTGTTTATTAATTTCATGTGCACACTCAGTCATGTCCACCTCTTTGCGACCCCATGAATTGTAGCCCACCAGGATCCCCAGTCCATGGAATTTTCCAGGCAAGAATACTGGAGTGGGTTGCCATTCCTTCTCCATGAGATCGTCCTGTCCCGGGGATTAAACATGTGTCTCCTGCATTGCAGGCAGATTCTTTACTGATGAGCCAGCAAGAGGAGCCCTTTATTAATTTTAGCTCATTTTATTTCAAACCACAGTTTTTACTTGGGCTTAATAAACTGTGTTATTCTTATTATGTTCAAAAGTCATCAGTAGGCTTAATAAAATGAAATGAATAGGGAAATGAAGAATAAAAAAAAAAAAGAGAAGTTGTACTTCAGTTAAGTAGGCAAGGGCTGGTAGAAAGAAATGAAGCTAAAACACATTAGAGTCTTTTTAGAAGAGTCTGAGAGGAGGAGCCCAAATGGTCCATGTCATGGTCAAACCTCAGGAATAGAAACAGCACTGAGCATGGTGAGACATCAGCCTAAGTCCAATTCATCAAGAGTTTGCCTGCCAGATTCCCAAGAGCCCTGGATCTTTACACTTTACAAGGCTCCCTAAGATAGGAAACGAACGGTCAAGGAGCACTGTCTAACCTCCAATTCCTTACTTCCACTTCCACTGCGCAGTCTGCCTCCAGCACAGCGATAAGAACAGGGACTTTGTTTGCTCACTCCTGTCCTCAGTTTTTAAATTGCCCAGAGATGTAGTTCTTGATGTTTTGAATGAAAGAACAAACACCAAGTCCAACATCTCAGGGTTTCACAGGCAGGAAGGAAAATGTTGTTCCACGCACCAGGCAGTAAGTTCTAAGAGGGACAGCTGGAAAAATAGTACAAAGATCATGGTCTTCTGATTAGCTTTATTATTTTTATTTCTGGTATAAACACTCTTAATTTGATAAAAGCTTAATTCTGGTAACCACTGATAAATTTCTGTATAAGTTTAAAAGAACAGAGGTTGTGATATATGTAAAGAGCAAAGGAAACTTGCAAATGGCTCATTAGAATGCTGTCATGTCTTTGATTCTGGACAAAGGAAACATCAAAATAATAATATAAACTTCATAAAACAAAAAACCATAAAGTCATGATTCATCCAAATACTTCATCTTCAGAGATTATTTATAACTGAGTATGTTGATATTACTTCTCCTAGAATGGTTTTTTTAGAGACTTCTTTGAGAAGGTGTGAGAGAAACTTTCTTAAATAAAATGAGGATTTATTTGGTCAAAAATATTAATAAGACCTTCAAGCCATTTGTGTAGTCCCTTCCTTAGGCATTAAAAGTTAGTTAATTTTTAAATTAAAACAATTTTCATGTACATCTGTATTTCTCGGTTCTGGTCAGCAGCCAAAAAAGATGAAGAAAAAGATGTGGTCACTTCCCAAGCAGAGGATGCTGGGTATTTTAAGCTATGTAAAGTTTATATTCTTCCACTATTTCTTAGTTTATTACTCAGGATCCAATTCACTGTGTTTGCAGATAATGCAACAGTAGCAAAACTGGCATATTATACAGGCTTGCACTTAATCTTAATAAAATAAGACAAAGGCAAAAATTATGCTTATTTTTCCAGGAGAAGAAAACATATGGAGAAAGTATACTTAAAGGCATAATGAAAAAAGTATTAATTAAAATTGTTTGGTTATCAAAATTTGACTATTTAGTATTAACTAAAACTGGTAGCATTCAGGTCTGAATAGGTACATGCATGTACGCTTAGTCACTCAGTCGTGTCCGACTCTTTGCAATCCTATGGACTGTAGCCTGTCGGGCTCCTCTGTCCATGGGGCTTCTCCAGGCAAGATACTGGAGTGGGTTGCCATGCCCTTCTCCAGGGGATCTTCCCAATCCAGGAATCAAACCCATGACTCCTGTGTCTCCTGCGTTGCAGGCAGATTCTTTACTTACTGAGCCATCAGGGAAGCCCTCCAAACAGTGCATGGGGTGCTTTTTAGGATGGCACAAAGGGCTTAATATTTTAAAACATATTCTTTCCAGTAGAATTGACAGTGTAGGGTCCTTCATGGGTTTGTGATTGTCTTGTCATACGAATTAGCCAAAAGTTAAAAGTTGTCCTACTTTCTGCTTCCAAAACTCTTTACATTTCCATATCTTCTTTGGGGAGCATTGGTAGCTCAGCTGGTAAAGAATCTGCCTGCAATGTGGGACACCTGGGTTCTATCCCTGGGTTGGAAAGATGGAGACCTGGATTCGATCCCTGGGTTGGGATGATCCCCTGGAGAAGAGAATGACTACCCACTCCAGTATTCTGGCCTGGAGAGTTCCACGGACTGTATAGTCCATGGGGTTGCAAAGAGTCAGACACAACTGAGCAACTTTCACTTCACTTCTCCTTTACCCAATAATGATTCAATTCTGAGTCCAATAGCTTGCTATTCCTACATACTGCTTCTGAGATACACAAGCATGATCTGTGTGAAACTCTAGAAGCTTCATCAATAAAACAGTTGATGGAAGTCTTAAAAAGTCCTTGTGTCACTGAAAAGCACAAGAGAAACAAGACCCTCTAGACCACTTAGTCCATTAATTGAAGATTACAACTTATCATGGATGCCCTAAGCAGTCATCAGTTCTGGCTAGACAATTAGATTTTTGACTTCTTTGTTTATACTGTATGGGTACTTGATATGTATATTTAGATTGCCTTAGGGTTTTTATCATCATAAAATAATACAAAGAACGCAAAGAATGGGTGATTATGCCAAATTATTCTCAGTAAAGATCTACCCTTGAAGTTGTTGATTTTTGGCTTTTGGACTATGTTTCACTATCTTGAGGATTTCTTAGCTATATATTGAACACATTTTCACCCCTGTCACAAGAACATAAGAGAGTAACAGTGAGAGAGAGAAGACCAGCTCAACAAGGACGTTTATCTCATTTCTAGACTCAAGAGGCAATTTGGAAGACTGAATTTAAATGTCAAGAAAGTGCAATTTTAAGCTATTTCTCATTGGCTTAAGAAGATAAGATTAAAATATTTTTAATTTGGATTTTTTACAAGTCTAGTAATCTCTACAAGTATTAGTCGCTCAGTTGTCTCTGACTTTGCAACCCTGTGGACTGTAGCCCACCAGGCTCCTCTGTCCATGGGATTTTTCAGGCAATAATACTGGAGTGGGTTGCCATTCCCTTCTCCAGGGGAATCTCCCTAACCCAGGTATCAAACCCGGGTCCCCTACATTGCAGGTAGATTCTTTACCGTCTGAGCCACCAGGGTGATTTCTAAATGTGTGTGTGTTTCTTTCTTTTTTTTTTTTTTCAAATAACTGTGTAGATTTCAGTGTTTAAGCTGCTGGATTCCTGCATCTAAATATTGACTAGTTCGCAGTCTTGCATACTGTCTGTCTCTAATCTCATTTCTTAATCACAACTTGAAAGTAAGGAAATGGGACAAAAACTAGGCAGCAATTGCTGAAATAGATTTTTAATTATAGTCTTTTGCTTAACTTTTGTTTTAGTGCTCCAACTTCTAAATAATCTAATGGTCTGGGAAACAGGAAAAGAGTGAAAAAATTTTCATTTCAAATCTCTCTTTTCATTTCAAGGTCTGTGAGATTAAAAACTTGGCTGCAGGTTACTGGTGTATGTAAAGACTTGAGTCTATGCCAAGGCAACTTAGAATGCAGTACGTGCTAGAATGTTTGAAATTTATTTCTATGTATAACATATGATGATTCCAGCCTTCTCTATATTTTCCACTTCCCCATGGATGCTTACTCCTTGGAAGGAAAGTTATGACCAACCTAGATAGCATATTCAAAAGCAGAAGCATTACTTTGCCAACAAATTTCCATCTAGTCAAGGCTATGGTTTTTCCAGTGGTCATGTATGGATGTGAGAGTTGGACTGTGAAGAAAGCTGAGTGCCGAAGAATTGATGCTTTTGAACTGTGGTGTTGGAGAAGACTCTCAAGAGTCCCTTGGACTGCAAGGAGATCCAGCCAGTCCATTCTGAAGGAGATCAGCCCTGGGATTTCTTTGGAAGGAATGATGCTAAAGCTGAAACTCCAGTACTTTGGCCACCTCATGTGAAGAGTTGACTCATTGGAAAAGACTCTGGTGCTGGGAGGGATTGAGGGCAGGAAGAGAAGGGGACGACAGAGGTTGAGATGGCTGGATGGCATCACTGACTCGATGGACGTGAGTCTGAGTGAGCTCCGGGAGTTGGTGATGGACAGGGAGGCCTGGCGTGCTGCGATTCATGGGGTCGCAAAGAGTCGGACAGGACTGAGCGACTGAACTGAATTGAATTGATGACTGACATCTTTCCTTCCCCAGCTCTCAGGAGATGACCTTTATGTTTTCATGAATAGGTAGTAAGAGCATTGTGAAAACACAGGGAGCCCAGCCTGGTGCTCTGTGATGACCTAGGGTGTGGGGAGGGAATGGAGGTGGGAGGGAATGGAAGTGGGAGGGAGGCTCCAGAAGGAGGGGATATATATATAAGTTATGGCTGTGTGGCAAAAACCAAGACAACACTGTAAAACAATTACACTCCAATTAAAGAAAAAAATAAGCATGATATGCAGTCCATCTGTTGTCCTCTACTCTTAAAAAAATTTTTTTGCATCAGGTTATTAAGTAGCCAAGAGCATAAGACACTGTTGAGTATATCTTAAGATCCAACTCATTCTATCAATATTCTGCATACCTCTTTGCTACTGACTTGGCTGAGTTTTATTTTAGTGAGTAACTATCTATTTGTTTATTTAGTTTTAGTCCCAATTCTTGTTTTATATATATATATATATATCTGTCTCTTATAGCCACAGTGGTTTGGAAACCAAGGTAGAATTTATCTCATAGAAATTCTGGTTATAAATTTTGTTTTTATAATTTATAAATTTGCAAATTATGTCTTTTCCTAATGATATTTTTAAAAGATTTGTTTTTCAAAATTGATTCTAAAGCAATTAACTTTTGAGAGTTTGTTCTCTTCTGGATATGAGTCCTTTATTGATACATTATTTTTAATTTTTCTTCCAGTTTTTAGTTTGTCTTTTTAGTTTCCTAACAGTGTCCTTTGAGGAGCACAAGTTTTTCATTTTGACAGTTGAATATATCAAATTTTCCTTTTATGACTCATGTTTATGTGTCATAATATCATATCATTTATTTTATGACTCATACCTGTGAGCCTCTCATATCCTATGAAATCTTTGCCTAACCCAAGGTCACAAAGATATTTTTCCTGTATTTTCCACTAGAAGTTTTACAATTTTGGGGGTTTACATGTAGGTCATTTATTATTGAGTTTTAAGCACTCTTTATATCTTTCAGTTAACAGTCTTTTAACAGATATATATATATTTTAATTTATTTTTTGGAGGCTAATTACTTTACTATATTGTGTTGGTTTTGCCATACATTGACATGAATCAGTCACGGATGTACATGTGTTCGCCATCCTGAACCCCCCTACCACCTCCCTCTGCATCCCATCCCTCTGGGTCATCCCAGTGCACCAGCCCCGAGCACCCTGTGTCATGCATCGAACCTGAACTGGCGATCCGTTTCACATATGATAATATACATGTCTCAATGCCATTCTCCCAAACCATCCCACCCTCGCCCTCTCCCACAGAGTCCAAAAGACTGTTCTATACATCTGTGTCTCTTTTGCTGTCTCACATACAGGGTTATTGTTACCATCTTTCTAAATTCAATATATATGCATTAGTATATTGTATTGCTGTTTTTCTTTCTGGCTTACTTCATTCTGTATAATAGGTTCCAGTTTCATCCACCTCATTAGAACTGATTCAAATGAAGTCTTTTTAATGGCTGAGTAATATTCCATTGTGTATATGTACCACAGCTTTCTTATCCATTCATCTGCTGATGGACATCTAGGTTGCTTCCATGTCCTGGCTATTATAAACAGTGCTGCGATGAACACTGGGGTACATGTGTCTTTTTCAATTCTGGTTTCCTCGGTGTGTATGCCCAGCAGTGGGATTGCTGGGTCGTATGGCAGTTCTATTTCCAGTTTTTAAAGGAATCTCCACACTATTCTCCATAGTGGCTGTACTAGTTTGCATTCCCACCAACAGTGTAAGAGGGTTCCCTTTTCTCCACACCCTCTCCAGCATTTATTGCTTGTAGACTTTTGGATCGCAGCCATTCTGGCCGGCGTGAAATGGTACCTCGTAGTGGTTTTGATTTGCATTTCTCTGATAATGAGTGATGTGGAGCATCTTTTCATGTGTTTGTTAGCCATCTGTATGTCTTCTTTGGAGAAATGTCTGTGTAGTTCTTTGGCCCATTTTTTGATTGGGTCGTTTATTTTTCTAGAATTGAGCTGTAGGAGTTGCTTGTATCTTTTTGAGATTAATTCTTTGTCAGTTGCTTCATTTGATATTATTTTCTCCCATTCTGAAGGCTGTCTTTTCACCTTGCTTATAGTTTCCTTCGTTGTGCAAAAGCTTTTAATTTTAATTAGGTCCCACTTGTTTATTTTTGCTTTTATTTCCAATATTCTTGGAGGTGGGTCATAGAGGATCCTGCTGTGATTTATGTGGGAGAGTGTTTTGCCTATGTCTTCCTCTAGGAAGACATAGTTCCTAGACATAGTTTCTAGGCATAGACTTCCTTTATAGTTTCTGGCCTTACATTTAGGTCTTCAATCCATTTTGAGTTTATTTTTGTTTATGGTGTTAGATAACAGATATATTTTTGAAATATCTTCTCCCAGTCTTTGGCTTGTCTTCTCATTCTCTTGAAGTATTTTATTATTATTACATTTTACCTCCTTTTTTGGTTTATTTGCTATAAATTTTTGTTTTATTTCAATAGTTTCTTTATGGTTTATAAGCTACACCTTTCCCTTATCACAGCTTAAAACCCTTAAGTATATTTTATCACTTATACTATGAGAATCTTATGATAATATACTTTTACTTCTTCCCTCTGGATACTTGAGCCATTGTTGTCACAGATTTTATTTTTTTAAAATACTAAACCTCACACATACTGTTACTATTTTTTTGTTACTATTTTTTAAAACTGTCCTTTCAGTTCAGTTCAGTTCAGTTGCTCAGTCATGTCTGACTCTTTGCGACCCCATGAATCGCAGCACGCCAGGCCTCCCTGTCCATCACTAACTCCCAGAGTTCACTCAAACTCACGTCCATCAAGTCAGTGATGCCATCCAGCCATCTCATCCTCTGTCGCCCCCTTCTCCTCCTGCCCCCAATCCCTCCCAGCATCAGAGTCTTTTCCAATGAGTCAACTCTTTACATGAGGTGGCCAAAGTACTGGAGTTTCAGCTTTAGCATCATTCCTTCCAAAGAAAACCCAGGACTGATCTCTTTTAGAAAGGACTGGTTGGATCTCCTTGCAGTCCATGGACTCTCAAGAGTCTTCTCTAACACCACAGTTCAAAAGCATCAATTCGTCGGCACTCAGCTTTATTCACAGTCCAACTCTCACATCCATACATGACCACTGGAAAAACCATAGCCTTGACTAGATGGACCTTTGTTGGCAAAGTAATGCTTCTGCTTTTGAATATGCTATCTAGGTTGGTCATAACTTTCCTTCCAAGGAGTAAGCATCTTTTAATTTCATGGCTGAAATCACCATCTGCAGTGATTTTGCAGCCCCCCAAAATAAAGTCTGACACTGTTTCCACTGTTTCCCCACCTATTTGCCATGAAGTGATGGGACCAGATGCTATGATCTTTGTTTTCTGAATGTTGAGCTTTAAGCCAACTTTTTCATTCTCCTCTTTCACTTTAATCAAGAGGCTTTTTAGTTCCTCTTCGCTTTCTGCCATAAGGGTGGTGTTATCTGCATATCTCAGGTTATTGATATTTCTCCCGGCAATCTTTTTTTTTTTTACTTTTAAAAAAATTAAAAAAAATTTTTTTATTTTATTTTTTAACTTTACAATATTGTATTGGTTTTGCTGTATATCAAAATGAATCCACCACAGGTATACAGGTGTTCCCCATCCTGAACCCTCCTCCCTCCTCCCTCCTCATACCATCCCTCTGGGTCATCCCAGTGCACCAGCCCCAAGCATCTAGTATTGTGCATCAAACCTGGACTGGCGACTCATTTCATATATGATATTATACATGTTTCAGTGTCATTCTCCCAAATCATCTCACCCTCTCCCTCTCCCACAGAGTCCAAAAGACTGTTCTATACACCAGTGTCTCTTTTGCTGTCTCACATACAGGGTTATTGTTACCATCTTTCTAAATTCCATATATATGCATTAGTATATTGTGTTGGTGTTTTTCTTTCTGGCTTACTTCATTCTGTATAACAGGCTCCAGTTTCATCCACCTCATTAGAACTGATTCAAATGAAGTCTTTTTAATGGCTGAGTAATACTCCATTGTGTATATGTACCACTGCTTTCTTATCCATTCATCTGCTGATGGACATCTAGGTTGCTTCCATGTCCTGGCTATTATAAACAGTGCTGCAATGAACACTGGGGTACACGTGTCTCTTTCAATTCTGGTTTCCTCGGTGTGTATGCCCAGCAGTGGGATTGCTGGATCATAAGGCAGGTCTATTTCCAGTTTTTTAAGGAATCTCCACACTATTCTCCATAGTGGCTGTACTAGTTTGCATTCCCACCAACAGTGTAAGAGGGTTCCCTTTTCTCCACACCCTCTCCAGCATTTATTGCTTTAGACTTTTGGATCGCAGCCATTCTGACTGGTGTGAAATGGTACCTCATAGTGGTTTTGATTTGCATTTCTCTGATAATGAGTGATGTTGAGCATCTTTTCATGTGTTTGTTAGCCATCTGTATGTCTTCTTTGGAGAAATGTCTGTGTAGTTCTTTGGCCCATTTTTTGATTGGGTCATTTATTTTTCTGGAATTGAGCTGTAGGAGTTGCTTGTATATTTTTGAGATTAATTCTTTGTCAGTTGCTTCATTTGCTATTATTTTCTCCCATTCTGAAGGCTGTCTTTTCACCTTGCTTATAGTTTCCTTTGTTGTGCAGAAGCTTTTAAGTTTAATTAGGTCCCATTTGTTTATTTTTGCTTTTATTTCCAATATTCTTGGAGGTGGGCCATAGAAGATCCTGCTGTGATGTATGTCAGAGAGTGTTTTGCCTATGTTCTCCTCTAGGAGTTTTATAATTCCTGGTCTTACGTTTAGATCTTTAATCCATTTTGAGTTTATTTTTGTGTATGGTGTTAGAAAGTGTTCTAGTTTCATTCTTTTACAAGTGGTTGACCAGATTTCCCAGCACCACTTGTTAAAGAGATTGTCTTTAATCCATTGTATATTCTTGCATCCTTTGTCAAAGATAAGGTGTCCATAGGTGCGTGGATTTATCTCTGGGCTTTCTATTTTGTTCCATTGCTCTATATTTCTGTCTTTGTGCCAGTACCATACTGTCTTGATGACTGTGGCTTTGTAGTAGAGCCTGAAGTCAGGCAGCTTGATTCCTCCAGTTCCATTCTTCTTTCTCAAGATTGCTTTGGCTATTCGAGGTTTTTTGTATTTCCATACAAATTGTGAAATTATTTGTTCTAGCTCTGTGAAGAATACCGTTGGTAGCTTGATGGGGATTGCATTGAATCTATAAATTGCTTTGGGTAGTATACTCATTTTCACTATATTGATTCTTCCAATCCATGAACATGGTATATTTCTCCATCTATTAGTGTCCTCTTTGATTTCATTCACCAGTGTTTTATAGTTTTCTATATATAGGTCTTTAGTTTCTTTAGGTAGATATATTCCTAAGTATTTTATTCTTTTCGTTACAATGGTGAATGGAATTGTTTCCTTAATTTCTCTTTCTATTTTCTCATTATTAGTGTATAGGAATGCAAGGGATTTCTGTGTGTTGATTTTATATCCTGCAACTTTACTATATTCATTGATTAGTTCTAGTGATTTTCTGGTGGAGTCTTTAGGGTTTTCTATGTAGAGGATCATGTCATCTGCAAACAGTGAGAGTTTTACTTCTTCTGTTCCAATTTGGATTCCTTTTATTTCTTTTTCTGCTCTGATTGCTGTGGCCAAAACTTCCAAAACTATGTTGAATAGTAATGGTGAAAGTGGGCACCCTTGTCTTGTTCCTGACTTTAGAGGAAATGCTTTCAGTTTTTCACCATTGAGGATAATGTTTGCTGTGGGTTTGTCATATATAGCTTTTATTATGTTGAGGTATGTTCCTTCTATTCCTGCTTTCTGGAGAGTTTTGATCATAAATGGATGTTGAATTTTGTCAAAGGCTTTCTCTGTATCTATTGAGATAATCATATGGTTTTTATTTTTCAATTTGTTAATGTGGTGTATTACATTGATTGATTTGCGGATATTGAAGAATCTTTGCATCCCTGGGATAAAGCCCACTTGGTCATGGTGTATCATCTTTTCAATGTGTTGTTGGATTCTGATTGCTAGAATTTTGTTAAGGATTTTTGCATCTATGTTCATCAGTGATATTGGCCTGTAGTTTTCTTTTTTTGTGGGATCTTTGTCAGGTTTTGGTATTAGGGTGATGGTGGCCTCATAGAATGAGTTTGGAAGTTTACCTTCCTCTGCAATTTTCTAGAAGAGTTTGAGTGGGATAGGTGTTAGCTCTTCTCTAAATTTTTGGTAGAATTCAGCTGTGAAGCCGTCTGGACCTGGGCTTTTGTTTGCTGGAAGATTTCTGATTACAGTTTCAATTTCCGTGCTTGTGATGCATCTGTTAAGATTTTCTATTTCTTCCTGGTCCAGTTTTGGAAAGTTGTGCTTTTCTAAGAATTTTCCATTTCTTCCACGTTGTCCATTTTATTGGCATATAATTGCTGATAGTAGTCTCTTATGATCCTTTGTATTTCTGTGTTGTCTGTTGTGATCTCTCCATTTTCATTTCTAATTTTATTGATTTGATTTTTCTCCTTTTGTTTCTTGATGAGTCTGGCTAATGGTTTGTCAATTTTATTTATCCTTTCAAAGAACCAGCTTTTGGCTTTGTTGATTTTTGCTATGGTCTCTTTTGTTTCTTTTGCATTTATTTCTGCCCTAATTTTTAAGGTTTCTTTTCTTCTATTAACCCTGGGGTTCTTCATTTCTTCCTTTTCTAGTTGCTTTAGGTGTAGAGTTAGGTTATTTATTTGACTTTTTTCTTATTTCTTGAGGTGTGCCTGTATTGCTATGAACTTTCCCCTTAGGACTGCTTTTACAGTGTCCCACAGGTTTTGGGTTGTTGTGTTTTCATTTTCATTCATTTCTATGCAAATTTTTATTTCTTTTTTGATTTCTTCTGTGATTTGTTGGTTATTCAGCAGCGTGTTGTTCAGCCTCCATATGTTGGCATTTTTAATAGTTTTTCTCCTGTAATTGAGATCTAATCTTACTGCATTGTGGTCAGAAAAGATGCTTGGAATGATTTCAATTTTTCTGAATTTACCAAGGCTAGATTTGTGGCCCAGGAAGTGATCTATCCTGGAGAAGGTTCCGTGTGCACTTGAGAAAAAGGTGAAATTCATTGTTTTGGGATGAAATGTCCTATAGATATCAATTAGGTCTAACTGGTCTATTGTATCATTTAAAGTTTGTTTCCTTGTTAATTTTCTGTTTAGTTGATCTATCCATAGGTGTGAGTGGGGTATTAAAGTCTCCCACTATTATTGTGTTATTGTTAATTTCTCCTTTCATACTTGTTAGCATTTGTCTTACATATTGCGGTGCTCCTATGTTGGGTGCATATATATTTATAATTGTTATATCTTCTTCTTGGATTGATCCTTTGATCATTATGTAGTGACCGTCTTTGTCTCTTTTCACAGCCTTTGTTTTAAAGTCTATTTTATCTGATATGAGTATTGCTACTCCTGCTTTCTTTTGGTCTCTATTTGCATGGAAAATCTTTTTCCAGCCCTTGACTTTCAGTCTGTATGCATCCCCTGTTTTGAGGTGGGTCTCTTGTAGACAACATATGTAGTCTCCTGGCAATCTTGATTCCAGCCTGTGCTTCTTCCAGCCCAGCATTTCTCATGATGTACTCTGCATATAAGTTAAATAAGCAGGGTGACAATATACAGCCTTGACATACTCCTTTTCCTATTTGGAACCTGTCTGTTGTTTCATGTCCAGTTCTAACTGTTGCTTCTTGACCAGCATACAGGTTTCTCAAGAGGTAGGTCAGGTGGTCTGGTATTCCCATCTCTTTCAGAATTTTCCACAGTTTATTGTAATCCACACAGTCAAAAGCTTTGGTATAGTCAATTGCCGAGGTCCAACCCCGGCTGATCCAGGGTATTCGAAGGGGAGATGGCGTCGGCGACTTATTTAAATATTCATCAAAGATATAGAATGAGGATAGCTCAGTAGGAAAATTCAGTGGAGAAAAGAGGCTGAGTAGCTTGGTTTATGCAGAAAATCAATATAACCTGTGACACCAAGTTAGCTCTGACCACGGAGGCCGCAGGTGCCCTCTTGAATAGCGGAAGGTGCCCCACCTTAAACACCTTCTCGAGTGGGTCTTAGAAGCCCAGGCAAATAAATGATCGCAGAGGACCTCCACGCTCCAGATGGAAACTTCAGCCGGAATGTGAAAAGAAAGAATGACATGGGGAGACCAAGCTTTGGTGAGCAAGGCCCATAGCTTTATTTTCAAACCAGGCTTTTATACCCTAAGTTACACATAGAGGATAATAGGGGATGTGAAATCGTGCAAAGTCAGCAGTCTTTGATCCTTATCAAAAACCAGGGTTTCCTTCCTGTAAATTTATCGTATACAAATGGTTTAGGTGATTTACATCATCTTCTGGCCAGAAGGCCTATTAACATTTTATGACTCTTGACAAAGGTTTGTCAACCGTAAGACTTATTTTCTCTAAGAGTAATTATTTTAAGATTTGGCGCCATCCTCCAGAGGTGTTAGATAAAGTTGCATTCCTATAGGGCAGAGGTGCAGTGGGTTTACAACAAAGGAAAGAATTTATTTCCTTAAGGGTCTAAAGTTGCTAACACCAAGGCCACTACTTACTTTTTCTACATACCAACTATATTAATACACATTCAAGGATACGATACAGGGGATGTGGAAACTTGGCAGCAAGCATTGGCTCATCAATGAAATCTTTTACTAGTTTTATTCTGACAGTTTCTAACTCTCTGAGAGGCTCTAAGCTATTTGAATATCTTAAGCTTCCCGTGCCTCTTGAGGCTGGGAGACTGTAAACAATCGTATGCATAGCTGTAGGAGTCCGGGTAAACTTGTCAGGCGAGTTAGAGAACTATCTGAGGGGTTTAGATTTAAACACTCCTAATGCCCAGGAACTTTATTAATTGGAGCTGTAAGTTAACTCTTTGTCAGAGAGAGCGAGATGGTGGTGGGGGACAGCCCCCAGTAAAGTCATAGGTGAGAGCACAAAGCAATAAAGTATGGAGACTCTGGTTTTTTGGGGGTAGATGCTCGAGAATATCCAGGGGGACTCCTGAGGCTCGATCCCGCCTTTGCATATGCCGAGCCTCCTTCCTCATGACCTTTGCCATGAGTGGAGTGCCTGTCTCCGGCTCCCGGCCGTCAATAAAGCAGAAGTAGATGTTTTTCTGGAACTCTTGCTTTTTTGATGATCCAGCGGATGTTGGCAATTTGATCTCTGGTTCCTCTGCCTTTTCTAAAACCAGCTTGAACAGCTGGAAGTTCACGGTTCACGTATTGCTGAAGCCTGGCTTGGAGAATTTTGAGCATTACTTTACTAGCATGTGAGATGAATGCAGTTTAAATGTATTCAAATAATGAAAAAAAATCTTATATATTTACCCATGTAATTAACATCTCCAGTGGTAATCATTCCTTTGTATAGATACATATTTCCAATATAATTAATATAATTTTCCAAATAGTTCCAATTTTAACTATTATTTTTCTAATAGTTAAAGTATGCTGATAATTAGTTCTTTTCAGGTTTTTGTGTTTAAAATATTATTTATTTTGCCTTTAGTTTGAACAATATTTTTGCCTGTAGTAGAATTTTAGGTTGAAAGTGTTTTGTTTTTTTTTTAGTATTTTAAAGACACTGCTTCATTGTCTAATTAGTTGTATTGTTTCCAGTGTTGAATCTTCTATTATTCTTTCTTTGTTTTTCTGCATTCTGCATATATCATGTGATATATACCCGTGTTTGCTGACTGCTTAAAAAAATGTTCCCTTTACCGTTGGTTTTGATTATGATGTGCCTTGATGTAGTTTCATTTTTCTTGTGCTTGAATTTGTGGGTTTATAATTTTCATCAAACTTGGAAAAGTTTTGGTTATTATTTTTTCAAATATTTTTTCCTGCCTTCATCTCTCACACCTCTTGCTAGCTCAAATGATTAATACACATATATTAGTTCACTTGAAGTTAGCCCAACAGCTCACAGATAATCTGTTCATTTATTTTTAAATCTCTTTTTTTCTATACATTTTCAATAATATCTGTTAGTCTACTTGAAATTTCACTAATTTTTTTACCTCTAGTATTCAATCTTATGCTAATTACACCCAGTATATATATTTTTTTGTTTTAGGTATTTTATTTCTACTTGGGTATATTTTTATATCTTTCATAAAAGTCTCAGTTTAACTTTTTGAATATATGGAATATAGTTTTAATCACTATTTTGATATTTGTCATTGTTGTTTAGTCACTAAGTCATAACCCCATGGGCTGTAGCCCACCATGTTTCTCTGTCCATGGGATTTTCTGGTAAGAATACTGGAGTGGGTTGCCATTTCCTCCTCTGGGGATCTTCTCAACCCAGGGATCAAACTCGAATCTCCTGCATTGGCAAGCAGATTCTTTTCCAGTGAGCCACCAGGGAAGCCCATTTTGATATTCTTGTCTGCTAATCCTAACATCTACCTAATTCTGAGTTTATTTTGATTGATTGATTATTTCTTGATCCCTAGTAATTATTTGTATGCCTGGTAATTTTTTATCAGGTGCCAGTCATTGTCAATTTCACCTTGTTGCATGTTTTACAATGCTTATATAAATGTTCCTGCGCCTTGTTCTGGGATACAGTTATGTTATGTGGAAAGAATTTTGTTTTTTCAGATCTTGCTCTACGATTTATTAGGTGGGATCAGAACAGTCCTCTGTATAGAGCTATTAATACTTATTTCCCACTACCAGGATAGCACCCTTTGAGTACTTCACTCTCTGTGCCGTGAATCAGGAGGTTTTCCAGTGTGATTTCCGACTATAAGAATGATTATGACCCTGTATGAGTGCCAGGCACTCTTCCTATACCCATTCCAGGCGATTATGTCCCTGGTCTAAGGTAGTTTCCTCACAGGCATATGCGTCAGCGCTCAACTGAAGAGTCAAGGGAAATGCTTCAGATTTTCAGATATCTTTGTACAGCTCTTTCTTTCTCAGTGTTCTTTCCTATGAACTCTAGTCACCTTGTTCACCCCAGGCTTTCAACTCCATCTCAAGTCAGAGAAAAGTCCAGGCTCCACCTCGGTTTGCCCTTTTCTGCCTTACAGACTGGAATCTCTCTTAAGATAGCAAACAAAGATAAATAGAGGGCTCACCTCATTTATCTCCTTTCTTTTAGGAATATATGATATCAAGTATCTTGACAACTATTGTTTCATATAATATTTTCTTTATTTATTGACTGGACTTCCTTGTGGCTCAGCTGGTAAAGAATCCGCCTGCAATGCGGGAGGCCTGGGTTCAATCCCTGGGTTGGGAAGATCCCCTGGAGAAGGGAAAGACTACCCACTCCAGTATTCTGGCCTGGAGAATTCCATGGACTGTATGGTCCATGGGTTTGCAAAGAGACACGACTGAGTGACTTTCACTTTCACTTTATTTATTGATTGCTTAAGGTGGGAGAATAAATCTGGTCCTGTTATTCCATCTTGGTCAGAAGTATAATTTAGCTCCTAGAATATTTATTTAGAGAAATTTAATGGGTACTATTCACTATCAGGAAAGAAAGGAAAAAGAAAATCAGTTATTTAGTTTTAACCAAATGTTGTGGATAAAGGTTGTTGGGAGGTAGAAAAATTAGAAAAAAAATAGTGTAGAGTTTTTTCATGAAGCTAAATTTGTTTAATTTAAATGGCAGTTCCTTATGCTAAGATAAATTACTTGCTAAGTATTATTTCCATTTGATTTCTTTTTTACCTTGTAAAATTAAAAATTGGAGACTTTTCCAAATAAAGTACAGGCCTATCAAATCCCATAGTCTAGAAAGGAGTGATAAATCTGGGGAGTAAGAACAGGTCAGCTCCAGGTGGCTGAGGAATAATTGCTTTCTGAATTGACAAATGGAAAAACAGTTCTTTGAAGGTTAAGATTATATCTTTATTCAGCATTTTATTTCCAGTGTCTAGCATATAGTTGGTGCTCAATATATGCTTGTTGAATGACTGAATGAATGAACAAATGAATTTGGTGCCTAATCACATAATACCCAAGCACTGCTGGTCTGGCAGAGCCAGGAATTTTCCAGTTACAGCCCTCTTAATTGATTTGCTTCATTAAAATAGAAACAGGAAAACTAATTGGCTTTGACACAGGCTTATTTCCCAGGTCACTGCTGTGACTGTCACACACTCCTCAGTAAACAAGCTGTTGTGCAAGGCACCTGAGGCAAAGGGCCTAATCAGTTGGCAGGATTTTTCACCATGACAACACAGATAGGGAGAAAAGAAAGAGTGCAGCATTGGCTGGTGAACCTGACATGATTTGAGGACAGATATAAAACTGGCAAAGAGTGGACCAGGCAAACACCTGTCCTGTGAGTTATAACACTGGCCAGTTATGATGAATAGAGTCACTTGAGTTGCTTTTACAACATACAAATACTAAGTCCTAAATCCAGAGATTAAGATTCAATTAATCTGAGATGGAGTGAGTAAATTGGCATATTTTTGAAGTCTATAGGTAATTTTTGTGTACACCTAGGGTTACAAATTACTGTGACAAGCCAAGAAATCAATAATCTCCCATATTTCAATGTTTGCTGATCTCTACCATTTAAAAGTGTTCTAGTCTCCAGTAAGGTGCTTCTAGTAAGAGGTATGCACTGTAAGAGTGAAAATCAGATGTTGGCAAATATGAAACTCTATTTTGTATTGATGCCCCTTTTCCATTTACAAGCTCCCATTTCTGTCTTCCTTGGTGACTCAGATGGTAAAGAATCCACCTGCAATGCAAAAGATCTGGGTTTGACTCCCTGGGTTGGGAAGATCCCCTGGAGAAGAGAATGGCTACCCACTTTGGTATTCTGGCCTGGAGAATTCCATGGACAGGGGAGCCTCGCAGGATATAGTCCATGGGGTCACAAAGAGTCGGACATGACTGAGTGACTTTCACAGGTTCACAGCAGATTTCTGTTCTACAGCAGGAAAATAAACTATAGCACAATCAGGTAAGTTCCACCTGATTTAGTGTGAGCTGAGCTCAGTTGCTCAGTCCTGTCCAACTCTTTGTGACTCTATAAACTGTAACCCGTCAGGCTCCTATGTCCATGGGACTTTCAGGCAAGAATACTGGAATGGGTTGCCATCTTCTTCTCTAAGGGATCTTCCTGAACCAGAATCAAACCCACATCTCTTGCATCTCCTGCATATCTGTATTATTTACAGATATATCTACTATTATTTCAATCACTATCCAGTTCAGAATTCTTTCTCCAAACTGCCTTCCCTCCCTATGCTTACTCAAATTCCAGAGAAGGGATCTCATGCTTGACTTTTGTGAAGGCTTTAGGAAGAAGTGAAGATCAGAATGAGTGAGCTAACTCACTCACTGCCCCCAGGTCAGTGGGCAGGAAACTGAATAGCTGGGCACAGTCACTGCTCTGCTGATTCTAGCTGCCACTGTCAGCACCCAGTCTGGTAGCAGTTATGTTGCTGTTGGTAGAGGAATCCTTATATGCTCCCAGCAGTCCTGAGGTTCACTTCTGCTTCATTCCCAGAGAGGTGGTCTGCCATGACCTCTTGGTGGAATTTCTTCCCACCTATCTAACCTTTACTGGTTCCCAGGTGGTTCAGCAGTAAAGAATCTTCCTCCAAATGCAGGAAATGTGGGTTCCATCCCTGGGTCAGGAAGATCCCCTGGAGGAGGAAATAGCAACCCACTCCAGTATTCTTGCCTGATAAATTCCATGGACAGAGGAGGCTGGTGGGCTACAGTCCACTGGGTTGCAAAGAGTCAGACATGACTTAGCCACAGAGCATGCACACACCCAATCTTTACAAGTCCTGAGGCAAATGGAGGCCCACATACCTTAAGTCTATATATTTAAGAATTACAAATCAAGTTAACTAAGTGCTAAATGAAATAGATTCTATTGCCTTAAGCTGAAAATACACTTTGTAAGAACAAGTCAGAAAAATATATACAAAGCTTAGAGTTAGCAAAATATCAATTAAATTTAATTTGCATTATATATGCCTAGGCATTCTTTCAATGGGCTGGCTATGTTTGGGTTTGCATAAAGTTAAATATGCTTATTTAACTTATATGCAGAGTACATCATGCAAAATGCCAGGCTTGATGAAGCACAAGCTGGAATCAAGATTGCTGGGAGAAATATCAATAACCTCAGATACATAGATGACATCACCCTTATGGCAGAAAGGGAAGAACTAAAGAGCCTCTTGAAAGTGAAAGAGGACAGTGAAAAATCTGGCTTAAAACTCAACATTCAGAAAACTAAAATCATGGCATCTGGTCCTATCACTTCATGGCAAATAGATGGGGAGACAATGGAAACAGTGACAGATTTTTTTTTTGAGGTGGGTGCTCCAAAATCACTGCAGATGGTGACTGCAGCCATGAAATTAAAAGATGCTTGCTCTTTGGAAGAAAAGCTATGACAAACCTAGACAGCATATTAAAAAACAGAGACATTACTTTGCCAACAAAGGTTCATCTAGTCAAGGCTATGGTTTTTTCAGTAGTCATGTATGGATGTGAGAGTTGGACTGTGAAGAAAGCTGAGCACTGAAGAATTGATGATTTTGTATTGTGATGCCGTAGAGGACTCTTGAGAGTCCCTTGGGCTGTAAGGAGATCCAGCCAGTCAATCCTAAAGGAAATCAATTCTGAATATTCATTGGAAGGACTGATGCTGAAGCTGAAACTCCGATACTTTGGCCACCTGATGTGAAAAACTCCTTGGAAAAGACCCTGATGCTGGGAATGATTGAAGGCAGGAGGAGAAGGCAATGACAGAGGATGAGATGGTTGGATGGCATCACTAACTCGATGGACGAGTTTGAGCAAGCTCCAGGAGTTGGTGATGGACAGGGAAGCCTGGCCTGCTGCAGTCCATGGGGTCACAAAGAATTGGATATGACTGAGTGGCTGAACTGAACTTATGTTTGGGTGAGTGATCAATTAGAAATTGGTACATGTTTGTTCCCTAGAATCTAAATTTTTGGCCCTGGTATCAAGTAAAATCACTAATTATGTTGATACAATCAAAATTTTCACACATAACTTGTATTCTTATGTCTGTAATGATCAAATCAATTGAAAGTACAATTATATTTAAATATAAAATTTGGATTAATTTTAAGAAAATTTCAAATAGATGTTAGCAAATAAAACTATTTTTCCCCAATTTTATCTATTTAAAAAAAAATTGGCAGCACAGCACAGTGTGTGGGTTCCTTGACCAGGATCAAACCTGTGCTTCCTGCAGTGGAAGCGTGCAGTCTTAACCACTGGACCACTAGAGAAATCCTTATTTTTTGCTAATTTTAAAATAAGCAAGATTTCTTTTTAAATTTTAGAATTATTTATTAAAAGGCAAACTACAAAGTATAATGTATCGATTCAATTTTTCACCCAATTTTTTTTTGCAAGTCAAATTATCAAGTTTATTCAACAAATTAATAACTTTTTTTTTTTTTTTACTTTACAATGTTGTATTGGTTTTGCCATACATCAACATGCATCTGCCACAGATGTACACGTGTTCCCCATCCTGAACCCTCCTCGCACCTCCCTCCCCATACCATCCCTCTGGGTCATCCCAGTGCACCAGCCCCAAGCTTCCTGTATCCTGCATCGAACCTGGACTGGCGATTCGTTTCTTATACAATATTATACGTATTTTAATGCCATTCTCCCAAATCATTTCCCCTGTCCTCTCCTACAGAATCCAAAAGACTGTTCTATACATCTGTGTCTCTTTTGCTGTCTCGCATACAGGGCTGTCATTACCATCTTTCTAAATTCCATATATATGTGTTAGTATACCATATTGGTGTTTTTCTTTCTGGCTTACTTCACTCTGTATAACATTGTTTTATTTTTATTATTTTTTTTTAATTTAATTTTATTTTTAAACTTTACATAATTGTATTAGTTTTGCCAAATATCAAAATGAATCCGCCACAGGTATACATGTGTTCCCCATCCTGAACCCTCCTCCCTCCCCATTCCATCCCTCTGGGTCGTCCCAGTGCACCAGCCCCAAGCATCCAGTATCGTGCATCGAACCTGGACTGGCAACTCGTTTCATACATGATATTTTACATGTTTCAATGCCATTCTCCCAAATCATCCCACCCTCTCCCTCTCCCACAGAGTCCATAAGACTGTTCTATACATCAGTGTCTCTTTTGCTGTCTCGTACACAGGGTTATTGTTACCATCTTTCTAAATTCCATATATATGCGTTAGTATACTGTATTGGTGTTTTTCTTTCTGGCTTACTTCACTCTGTATAATAGGCTCCAGTTTCATCCACCTCATTAGAACTGATTCAAATGTATTCTTTTTAATGGCTGAGTAATACTCCATTGTGTATATGTACCACAGCTTTCTTATCCATTCATCTGCTGATGGACATCTAGGTTGCTTCCATGTCCTGGCTATTATAAACAGTGCTGCGATGAACATTGGGGTACTCGTGTCTCTTTCCCTTCTGGTTTCCTCAGTGTGTATGCCCAGCAGTGGGATTGCTGGATCATAAGGCAGGTCTATTTCCAGTTTTTTAAGAAATCTCCACACTGTTCTCCATAGTGGCTGTACTAGTTTGCATTCCCACCAACAGTGTAAGAGGGCTCCCTTTTCTCCACACCCTCTCCAGCATTTATTACTTGTAGACTTTTGGATCGCAGCCATTCTGACTGGTGTGAAATGGTACCTCGTAGTGGTTTTGATTTGCATTTCTCTGATAACGAGTGATGTTGAGCATCTTTTCATGTGTTTGTTAGCCATCTGTATGTCTTCTTTGGAGAAATGTCTATTTAGTTCTTTGGCCCATTTTTTGATTGGGTCATTTATTTTTCTGGAGTTGAGCTGTAGGAGTTGCTTGTATATTCTCGAGATTAGTTGTTTGTCAGTTGCTTCATTTGCTATTATCTTCTCCCATTCTGAAGGCTGTCTTTTCACCTTGCTAATAGTTTCCTTTGATGTGCAGAAGCTTTTAAGGTTAATTAGGTCCCATTTGTTTATTTTTGCTTTTATTTCCAATATTCTGGGAGGTGGGTCATAGAGGATCCTGCTGTGATGTATGTCAGAGAGTGTTTTGCCTATGTTCTCCTCTAGGAGTTTTATAGTTTCTGGTCTTACATTTAGATCTTTAATCCATTTTGAGTTTATTTTTGTGTATGGTTTTCACCCAATTTTAAGTCAAAATGATTTAACTAAAGATGAAAATTAAAAATTTTTAAACATTTAAATTAAATCTTATGAAATACTTTTAAAAAGCCAAACTATTTGTAATTCTGGGATTTAATGCCCATGAAATTGCCAGTATAAAGGGAAGGAATCATGTTTCATGCACATTACAACTAGGCCTGCATTTGTACACGTTTAACGATTACATGAACAATAAGGCAATTGTTTCTTGTGTGCAATAAGTTGCTTCAGTTGTGTCTGACTCTTTGCGATCCTGTGTCCTGTAGCCCGTCACATTCCTCTGTCCATGGGATTCTCCAGGCAACAATACTGGAGTGAGTTGCCCTCCTCCAGAGGAATCTTCCCAACCCAGGGATGGAACTCAGGTCTCTTATGTCTCCTGTATTGACAGGTGGGTTCTTCACCACTAGCAGCATTTGGAAAGCCCTAATTGTTTTTCACTTATCAGATTAATCATCGACAACAGGGGGCAAATTCACCAGCACCTCTGGAAGTACAAACTAAAACAGAAAGAGGAAGAGGAAAATGCACAGTCAGCCCTGTGAGGGAACGAATATCTCATCATAAAGGAATCTTCTGCATTCACACTATTTGAGAGAAAGGGTTTATAATATAATTAATTTGTCTTTTTTCTCCCTGAAGCATTTTCACCGAATCCACTGCTAAAACCCTCCTCACACTCCCAGGCAGACACTGCAAAAGCACAGCCAACAAACCTTCAGGGCTTTGGACACAACTGCCTTTTGTTCAGAGTCTAAACCAGTGGAGAAGCTTTCCTTGCAGCCTAAACAGAGTCAGTCAGAGCAAAAGTGTTTAGGGTTGTAGGTTGGTCTGTGCCAGCTCTGGTCTCAGATCCCCGGTGGCAGCATCACCATGTGTTTCTTGGCAAATGTATTTGTTGGCGGTATGCAGAGCCCCCTCAGGCATGGGGTCCAGGACACGGACCTCTCTTGCCAGGGACAAAGTAAGGCTGGTACTGACTGCTTGAAAGTAGAAAATGTTAGTCACTCAGTCGTGTTCAACTCTTGGTGACCCCATGGACTGTATTCTGCCAGGCTCCTCTGTCCATGGAATTCTCCAGGCAAAAATATTGGAGTGGATTACCATTCCCTTCTCCAGGGGATCTTCCCCATCCAGGGATCGAACCTGGGTCTCCTGCATTGTAGGTGGATTCTTTACTGTCTGAGCCACTGGGGAGGCCCTTGGCTGCATGTGTATCTGGGAATGGGGTATAGCTTAGCAAGCTGACGTATGCTTCTAATCATCTTATGTGATTGCTGGGGCCCTGGGAAGCTTACACTTACCATTACAACCACCTTGGCTCTGTGGGAAAACTGGGAGGTGATTTATAGCCTCTCCTGACTTGTTCCGCCCCTTGCTGATGCCCTCTCCCTCTGTCCATCTGATGTCTTCTGCCTGTGCCTTGGCAGCCCTAGACATGCCAGGGGGTTCTGCCATTCACCCAGTCCCTACATTCAGGTGTCCCGCTGAATTTCACAGGATCTTCTTTGCAGATCCTCTTTATCAGAAATCATGGCAAGTGATCTCCTTTCTGAAGAGAGAGTATGAAAAGAATAAGTGTTCCAACTCTAAGACTCCAAGGTTTCTTCAAGAAGTCACCCTGGCCTTTCCCTCCAGTAGCTCCACAGATCATCCTCTAGGTCAGGGTTTCCAATCCCTGGGCTGTGGATTAGTCTGTAGCCTGTTAGGAACCCGGCTGCACAGGAGGAAGAGGTGAGTGCTGGGAGAGTTGGGAGAATGTAGCTTCATCTGCCACTCCCCATCGATCGCATTACTGCCTGAACGATACCATCCACCCACTCCCACCCCACCCCATCCCCATCCACGGAAAAATTGTCTTCTACAAAACTGGTGCCGAAAGGGGTGGGGACCACTGTTCTAGGTGGAGTAGGGTATCTAACTGACTTCTGATACACCCTGCTGCTGCTGCTGCTGCTAAGTCAGTTCAGTCGTGTCCGACTCTGTGCGACCCCAGAGACGGCAGCCCACTAGGCTCCCCCATCCCTGGGATTCTCCAGGCAAGAACACTGGAGTGGGTTGCCATTTCCTTCTCCAATGCAAGAAAGTGAAAAGTGAAAGTGAAGTCGCTCAGTTGTGTCCAACTCCTAGCGACTCCATGGACTGCAGCCCACCAGGCTCCTCCGTCCATGGGATTTTCCAGGCAAGAGTACTGAAGTGGGTTGCCATTGCCTTCTCCGATACTCCCTGCCCCCAGCCAATGTTTTTGTCTCATACATTATTGGTCCTTATTCAGTCTATCTATACATCTGTATTTATGTCTGTTCTCTGACCCAGGGAGAGTTTTGTTGTAGCAAAGGGAAAAAAGTAAGACTGATGTCTTACTTTTGTGAATTGACCTCTCAACCTATCATCACAATTAACAGATTATCAACTTCTCCACTACCTCTCTTTGGTGGTAATAGGAGAGGAGGTAAAAATGGATAGTTTTAGCTCCCCAAAATAACTTTGAAAAGTCAATCCAACTGGTTGACCGCTCTGAGTCAATCATGGCCTCTGATGTTATAAAACCCACCCTCCCATAAAACTCCTGGAAGGATACTTTTAAACATGATACTTTATTTCTATTTGTTTAAGTGAAAGGATCCCTTAACACTCCCTAGGAAAATCTGTTCTCTACATTGCAATCTTGCTGCTAGCAGGAATCTTCCCTGTATGTACCACAAATTAAGACATTCAGAAACCGAAAGGACTGGAAGAGAAACCCTAATAACAAAGCATGTATCATTTAAATACAAATTCTGTTCTGAAAAATCAGAAGTTGAGAATCTTTGCTTTTCCCGAGCATCTATTCGGTAGGATTGAAGACAAAAATAGCTGAATATAATTTTTTATCCCTGTGGCATTATGATAATGCTCACTTTTGAAACATAAGGTTGAGAAATTGTACTTTTCATCTGCTTCAATATCTGTGGGGACACCAGGACTGTAGAAATTTCTGCCTGTAAAACCCCTCTCTCCTGATTAGAAGCTCCTGGAGATATCTGGTTGAGCACACAGGCAAAATAGAGAGTGCAGAAACCAAGGTTTGGCTCTGGGCACAGGGCACCATGCCAAGAGGGCACTGCCATTCCCGGTTGATAACAGGCACTGGAAGAGACTTAGAAATTTTGAGGAAGTCCCTCCAAAGTATGGGCCCCACACTGCCAGGTCTAGGTAAGGTACTGTACTAACGACTGCTATGGGATCCACAGGTTTGCATCAGGTGCAGACATAAACATAAAGGAGAGCTGGCAGCAACACTACTGATCTTGGGTTAGAAGAGAGTCCTTTGTTTTTATTCTGTTTCACTTTTCCCAACAATATTTATCATGTGCTATGGACCAGGCATTACTGTAGATGATGAGTGTTGGTACTAAACATGCCCTCAAGGAGTTTACCATCTGGCACCATGTTTTAAAATCCTAGCTATTAATTAGAATCATTTTGGAGAGCTCTTGAAAAATATTTGCTCCCAAGTTCCACCCCAAACCAATCTATTCACATTTTCAGGGGGCAGGGCCCAAGCACCAGAATGCTTTGTAATTCCCCAGGGGATTCTAAGGGGCAGTCAGAATTGAGAACTACTGACATAGGAGGTTGGTGATGGACAGGGAGGCCTGGCGTGCTGCAGTTCATGGGGTTGCAAAGAGTCAGACACGACTGAGCAACTGAACTGAACTGAACTGGACATAGGAGATAAAAAATGATTCTGAATGAATGCGTATCTCCTGCTACTGTTCTCCATGGCCTGTGCTCTAACCCAGCAGACTGAATTCCTTTAAAAATGTGGACAGGCTCTGTTACAGGGCTGTTTGCTTGGTGAGTTCTTTCAGTCACTGGAGGTCTATGAGGGCCCTCCTATGCTATCATGAATCCATCCAAGGCTTGTTCACCAGCTGACTGTGGTGGACCAGGCTTTGTATCACATTGGGTGGTGGGGAAGATCACTTCTTTCATGACTTCCATGCTTTGTGTTGGCCTAGAATATAACACCAGGTGGACTCCAAAGCCTGTAAAGCAGCTTCTCAAACCACACACAGACTTTTTCAAAATGTAATATTTCATTTGAATCAATTATGAAACCAAATCTCTGCCATGTTCTGCTGGACAATTCATACATCTTAATTATCTGTCAGCTTTTTGGAATTTAAGGCCTACTCAGGCCTTTTTAAACTACTAAATGCTTGCCTACTTAGAAACTCAAAGGTTTATAGTTTGTTTCAAAGGAATTTTAGAAAGGGTGTGCTTGTGCTCAGTCCTGTCTGCCTCTTTGCATCTCCATGGACTGTAGCCCACCAGGTTCCTCTGTCCATGGAATTTTTCAGGCAAGCATACTGGAGTGGGTTGCCATGCCCTTCTCCAGGGGATCTTCCTGACAGGGAGATCAAACCCATGTCTCCTGCATCTCCTGCACTGCAGGCAGATTCTTTACCACTGAGTTATTGGGGAAATAACTTCCCCCTTAGAAGTTATAAATTCCCCTTAGAAGGGGAAGCCATATATATTTACTTAATTACTTTTAGACAGTTCTTACATATACATACTTTGCTTTATTTCATAATTCTATTGATAATTCCCTCCAATAAAGTTGTCTGTCATAGGAAGCCTGGCTGACTCTCTGACATGTAGTACAGATATTTCCTCTTGGTATCTGCTATGTTTGTCCTTCACTGGGCTGCCAAATGCTGACTAAACAAATCATTAGTCAGCTCCCAGCAGGGTTTCTCCTCTTGCGTTCAGACTGGCCAGCTATCTCCATCTTTCCATCATATTTAGTTAGCATCTTTTGTGCTTTGTGTAACTGTAAACAGTATTTTTAATAAATCATAAAAAGTGACATAATTTTAAACATACAATTTAATAACCCATGAAAATAGAGTCAGGAAAATAAAAAGAAAAAAATATCTGTTGTTTGGAGTCATCATTTCTTTTTATTTTCCTCTGGAGGGTGAGAGTGGAGATAATTTCTAATGAAGCTCTCTCATGCAATTGGAAAATTCCCACAGCCGCAAAGCTGGCTGTCTCAGCCACCGAGCTGACAAAGATTTCCTTGCACTAAGGAAAGTCAAGAAGAACGAAGCCCTACTTCTTTCCAACGTGATATTATGCAGGTTTTAAAAAGACGTCATCAGAGAAAAACTTGGCAAGGACTTCTGGGTTCTGCTGTTGATGTCAGTCTCAGCAGTTAGGCTCAGACCCTAGTGTGATTTCATGAATTCATTATCCTTCTGATGAAATTCACGGCCATCTCTAGTCTCTGTGCTCCACACTCATGGTTCTCTCTGGTGGGAGGCAAGAAGTGGTTGGGGTTCTACAGTAAGAAGTTAGTTGATATCCACTGAATACTGTGGCCAGGCCTCTGAAGTCATGCATGTAGGAATACAAAGAGTTCATAGACATTTTTCCTCAGTGCCTCACTGAGGAGCTGAATTTGGATGAAAACTCTCTTCCATCATTGCAAACACAACCTGTGCTGGAAGGAATATTTGTCTTTTCCCAAGTTCATATGCTGTAATCCCCTTAGTATGACGGTGATAGAAGTAGGACCAGTGGGGAGCCCTTATAAATGGGATTTTGTGTGTGCTCAGTCACTAAGTTGTGTCCAACTCTTTTGGACTCTTTTGGAAGTCCATGTGGCTCCCATGGACTGTAGCCCAAGAGGATCCTCTGTCTATGAGATTTTCCAGGCAAGAATTCTGGAGTGGGCTGCCTCCTCCAGGATGAATGGGACTAGTGACCTCATAAACAAGACCCCTGAGGGCCCTCTTCCCCTCTTCCCACCACGTGAGGACACAGTGGGAAGTCAGTTGTCTGCAACCTGGAAGAGGACACTCACTGGACTCTAAACATCCTAGCACCATGATCTTGGAAGTCTAGCTCCCAGAATTGTGACAAGAGATTTCTGTTGTGTTTAAGCCACTGGTCTATGATGCTTTATTTTAGCAGCCAAAGCTAAGACACAATCTACCTGAATTTTTAGAAATAGAAATAAAAAACTGGTATAGAAGGGAAGTATACAGTTGAGAAGTCATGAGTAAAATGACTCTTTGGTTCTCTTTAAATGAGAGTGTCATTTTTACATAAATCTAGCCTTCTTTCAGGAGAAGGCAATGGCAACCCGCTCTAGTAGTCTTGCCTGGAAAATCCCATGGATGGAGGAGCCTGGTGGGCTGCAGTCCATGGGGTCGCTAAGAGTCTGACACGACTGAGCGACTTCACTTTCACTTTTCACTTTCATGCATTGGAGAAGGAAATGGCAACCCACTCCAGTGTTCTTGCCTGGAGAATCCCAGGGACCGGGGCCTGGTGGGCTGCCATCTATGGGGTCCTGCAGAGTCGGACACGACTGATGTGACTTAGCAGCAGCAGCAGCTGCCTTCTTTCTCTGCCATAGAGGTCTCTTGATGATCATGGCCCAGATACTTGAGACTGGACCCCAGTATGGTTACCATTGTTTATAAATTGTATTCATGTACTGCCATATAAATACATTATGAATATTAACATTTCCTATATTTGTGTATGTTTTATAAAATGTGGAATAAAAGATTGGGAAATTTGAAGAATTTCTTTCTACATCCTAATAAATTTAGCACATTGCCTATTTATTGTACCTTTTAATTAGATTCATTCAGTAATTATACTTTAAAACTTTTTATAGTGGAAATGTAAAAAAAAAAATAATAGGCATGAAAGTGCAATAAATCCCATGTACCCATCACTGAGTTTTAATGATTATCAATTTATGATCAATTTCATTTCATCTCTACCCCCATATCTCTCGTCTAAATTATTTTGAGACAAATCCCACATATAAAAATTTTTAATTAAATTATATTATACTCCACATAACATAAAAAAATGAGTGAAAGGGAAATTGAGAAAGAAAAAGAGAAAATGAATGAAGAAAGAAAGGAGGGAGGGAGAGGATGAAAGCATAGTTTGTTTATTATTTTATTCTTGCAAATGTAAATTCAAACGAATAACAAGAGTTTGATCTGGTGCAAGTTAGTTTGCTTTAATTTGGAAATGATCCCAATTAATGAGTATTTACCTTCAAAGAGTTCAGTTCTGCTGAGAACACACTGACCCTGATGCCTGTGGTTAGATGGAATTTAGATGGAATTCAGACTCTGTAGGAGTATGCGCTGTTACCTAGAATGGTGGACAACATGGAACCAGAACCATTGCACTCTGAGTTTCCTTGCCACTTAATAAACAAACAAAATAAAACTCAGTATTTCTCTACCTATGGCTTTATTTTGTTGTGTTTTCATTTTGGCTAAAATCACATCCATAATCAGGTAACCTTCCTATAGTCTCAGATACAGGTAATCATTCCCTCAGCTCACAAATAAAGGACCCCATTCTTGTGGTCACTGGGTAAAAACACATGGGTTTATCCTGAGGCAAAGGCGAGTTTTACTAATTGACCTTGGACTCTGCTGACCTCTAGAGGGAGCCCTATGGCAGTCAAATCTGAGACTCACCCATGAAAGGTCAAAATTAGTTTGAATTACCAAGGCAATATTTATGGAGTGTGGCAACATTTCTGATAACCTAAACTCACATGTTGGCATTCAATAGTAGCAATTTTAGAATAGCAAGCAACTTAAGTAAGCAATCTGGTGCCATGCCAGTGTAGCCTCATGAACCTATTGACAGGAGCAAGTATTCAAGCATAACAATCTCTAATACAACCATTTGCCTCTCTTTTGTTTTTCCAAATAGCAATCACAGGGTCCAGCCAACTGTATTACTTGGGAAATTCTTTGCGCTAAAGACGTGCAGTAACTTAGAGTAACACGACTCTGAACTGCTTCAAAATACTGCCTTGATGGTACATTAGGGTGTGTGTGTTAGTCGCTCAGTCATGTTCGACTCTTTGCGACCCCACGGACTGTAGCCCACCAGGCGTCTCTGTCCATGGATTCTCTAGGCAAGAGTACTGGAGTGGATTGCCATTCCTTTCTCCAGAGGATCTTCCCGACCCAGGGACCAAACCCTGGTCTCCTGCATTACAGGCAGATTCTTGGATATACATGTTAAATAAGCCATTGTGAGATTCTGAAACTCAACATTCTCATCCACACAATATCTTTGGTGGAAGGAAGAGTTATTTGGGGGTGTAAAAAAAAAAAAACTACCACTGGCTGATATAAAGGAGCAAGGATCTGTTATTTAAAAGCATAGAAAATCTAAAGTCTTAACACTAGTTCAGATTGAATTGCATTAAGGTTTCTGTGTCTCATAGTTTTCTGTCTCTGCATTCTATCATATCAAGGGCCTTGAGTCTTATGCTCTGGCAATGAGAGTGATGAATACTACGGCTTTGTATTTATATAATATACTTGTGCTTCAGAACAGTCTGCTGCTGCTGCTGCTGCTAAGTCGTGTCAGTTGTGTCTGACTCTGTGCGACCCCATAGACAACAGCCCACCAGGCTCCCCCATCCCTGGGATTCTCCAGGCAAGAACACTGGAGTGGGTTGCCATTTCCTTCTCCAATGCATGAAAGTGAAAAGTAAAAGTAAAGTCGCTCAGTCGTGCCCGACTCTTAGCTACCCCATGGACTGCAGCCTACCAGGCTCCTCCGTCCATGGGATTTTCCAGGCAAGAGTACTGGAGTGGGTTGCCAGTGCCTTCTCTGTCAGAACAGTCTAAAGACCCTCAAAGAGTAGGTAAACCTGTCAACTAGATATCATACATACTTTTGAAACAAGGCAGATTATTATTAAACAAGTAACTCACTTGTGAGCTAATGTATAATGTATGATGCTTTTTAAACATGGTTCAATTGAAAGAAGAATAAGGAAATTTCTCCTGTAAACTGAGAACCACTTAGATTATAAAACTGATATTTTATTATTAGAATTCATAGCTTTCTGAGAATTCTAATCATAAAATATCAATTTTTCCAGTATCACCCCAAAGCAATAAGATCAACTGTCTGATAAGACTGACAAGATCAACTGTCTAAGTGTGACATGCCATTCTACTCTATTCTTCTGGGAGTACAAAGCCACAGGATAGGCAGAAAGGATATGGGAGAGAAGAACCTAAATCAAGGAAACTGGTAGCACCATTGTGGCATCAGAGAGAGCCGATAAATGAAGAAGCTTGGCTTTCAGAGGATTCTAATTCTTTTTTAAACAATCTGCAAGCAAAAATGCCAAATATTATTCACCTGTTTCTTGACCCAACCAGATTTCACCTTTTGCATTCTGACTTCTTGCTTTTTCTTATAAGCAAAAAGCAAAGTACAACATGCCCATTATGAATTACTAACTTGGTGGTGTGTCTGGGCATATGGCTGATACAGCTGACGTTATTTCATGTACTCCTATGACATGCTCCTTTCAGCTGCACTGGCTTATTTCCAATGGAAATTGGAGAGTCAAAACACAGTCCTCTGAGAGCAGAAGTGTAACTAAACACGCAGCATAACAGCATGCTCTTGACTCAATTGCAGGGCCACTTCCCAGGACTCACTCAATGATGCACGACAGTTGGACACAGAGAAACCAGTTTCAAGGTTACGCAGTACAAGCTCTAGGGCTAGAAAGCTGGCTGATAGCCTCTATGGTCAGCTGAGCATTCCTTTTCTTGTCTTTTTTCCAGCTTTACATCCATTCATGAGTAAGAATGATGGAGGCATCAAGCTGACTTCGTTGAAACACTAGACCTTACATTAGGATAAATGTAGATCCTAGTCTCCAAGCAACATTTCTCAGCGAGAAACCTACAGAATGAAAAACATTTAAGAGACATAGCAACCAAATACAATGTGTGGACTTTGGGGTCCCAATTTGAACAAAATAATACCTGGATATTTAATTACACTAAAGAATCATGCTTAATTATTAAAGGGGTGACACTTTTATTATGGTTCCATTTTTCAAAGTCCTAGCATTTTAGGAAGACATGTTGAAATATGTATGAATGCAATGATGTCTGGGATGCTTCAAGTGGTGGAGTGAGGCGGAAGGGGGTTGTGATGAAACACAGATTTGCAACAAGATTATGCATAAGCTACTAATGACTAACTCTAACCAATGCGTGCATAGGACTTATTATGCTATATTCTTTTTTCTTATTCAGATAGATAGGTAGGTAAAATATTTCTCATTATAAAACACTTTTAAAAATATTAATTTTTCCCAAGGGCTTGCTTGTAGTTTTGTGGGGAATTTGATTTATTTATATAATAATAGGTTTAGTGAGACCCATAATCTGATAGAATATCAATAGCTTTATGTAACTCAGCAAACAATACCTCAGTCCCCTACCATGATCATTGTGAAGCCAGAAATAAATACCAGCCATTTAAAGCAGAAACTATGGTTCTCTAGTAACAGGAATCCTTTTATTTCAGTGTAGCTAAGCACTTCTATAAGCTGTTACACTCTGAGTTACTTAAAAAACTGCAATAGATGAATTATATATTGAAATTATATATATACATAGTAAAAGCAGCTTGATAAAAATCATAAGAATTATGAAAGAGCAATCACACATTCTGTAAGAGCTTTCATAGCTCAGAGTACTCTTGGGAAGCTCTTAGGTACCTCAAAGTAAAATGAGGATTCCCACCAAGATCTGACTACGAGGTAAACTTCTAGTTAGGGTGTCAACTAGATACCCTAGCTGTTAGCACCAGTTTCCAAATGTGCCCTGGAAGATGCAGGTTCCAGACTCTGTGGCTAAACAGCTCTGCCTTTTCCTTTGTCCTGGCCCACAACCTCATTTCTGAATATATAAGACCTGTGAGTCTTGAAGGGCAGGATCTACCAGCATTCATTAAAATTTCAGGGGTAGCAGTTCCCAAGTTCCATGAAGGGTGTTCAGGATTTGTTTTCAAGCTGTAATGAAATATGCTATTATATGCTATAATATAAACGATTTTCAACATTTCAGTAAAGTGTGCTATTTAAGCACAAGAAAACACTGGAAATAGCTTTGTCTTATGATCTGAAAATAGTATCTAAGGGGAAACAGATCCGTGGAAAGATAATGTTTTCTGTGTTTATTTTTCTTCCCGAATTCCAAATAATTGCTTTGGCAGCAGGCGGCTCTAAAGCTGCCCCCTTCTGAAGACTCAGAGGTGTTTACAGAAGTTAAAAGTTCTAGCAGTACATTTCCATGAGCTCATTAGCAGTTCTCTTAGATTTCACGTACACAAGTGAATAGCCATGCAGTAAAAACTCCTGCTTTAAGCTTTCCTTTTAATTACAAACAAAGCAGCAGAAGTCAGATATGTGATTACTGCAACATCAGGGCATCTTTTTAGAATCCTGCTTTGGTCACTATCATTCAAAGCAACTCTAAATGCCATTTTCGCCTGCCTCTTTATGCTAATCAGCCTAGCCCACTCGGCTCCTCCTTCTTCCAGCCTCCCTTAAGAACTGTTCACTTTCAGCTGTCACGGAGGGAAACTCAGACCAGGCTTAGAAATCACTTGATTTAACTCAGTAGCACTTTTTCTTTCCTTTGTGTATGTGTTACTCTGCAGTCATCTCTAAATACTCAGGACATTAGATTCACATCAGCAGAAGGAGTCAATAATTGCAAAACTATAATATGTTAGAAAAAGGGTTACTTCACAGGATTTTACACTGTAAGAGGGGAAGTTTCAATGTGCTTTGAAATAAAAGAAGAATTAGTTGTACTTTTAACCTTCATGTGTAGGAGAAGCTACAAGTTGGTAAATATTTATTTCAAGAATCATGACTGGGAAGCACTTGGAAATGTATTAGAGAAGTAAATTTTTTTCCAGGCAAGGACAGGATCTGCTTGTACCTCTGTAGTTCTGGGTAAAGTGTGACACCGTTCTAGGTGACAGGCCAAGAGAAGGGATACCCTACTATCCTGGAGCCGCAGCCATACTGCCAGTACCTTGTCTATCATGCAAAGAAAAGGCAGTAGCCACCTGTTCAACAATGTGCACACCTGTAGACTGAAGCTTCCTCAGGAACAGCAACATCAAGGTGAGTCAGTCAAGCTAATGGGTGGTGTGTTTTGTGACCTCCTGTCCATTTGGATTCTTGGAAGGATGGTGGGCTGGGGAAGTACCTGTTGTGAATCTCTGTTGTGAAATGCTTTGCAATCTTTCATTTTTAAACTCTGAGAATAGACATAACAGTGACGCCTAAGGGTGAGTCTACTTGCATTCACTGTTGGTTTTTAAAGGGCTACAGAAGACCATAGAAAATGCCTAGTCCTTGGAGTTGTCATTCTGAAACTTATGTGGTTACATTTCTAGCCACTGTCATTTTTCTAGAGTATTCTGGATTTTGTGTAATTCAAAACACCTATCTAGGCAAGGCTGAATCATCTACAGGGGGAATTTGCTAAGAAAGGCTTTAAGTTAGTCTGGACATTTTCCCTTGTCCGACCACTACTGGTACCCTTTTGGATTTAGAGCCCAATCTTGTCTAAATCTCCGGCTCATTCATTTATGGGTGAAATAAATACATTCTTGGGTCTTTCCCTCTTATGGCTCTGGAACAAATGGAGACAGACAGGGGAAAGTGTCACATTTCACAAGATGGGCACTCATTCAGACAGAACTGTCTACCTTGCAGCCATTTTCACCATCAGTCTTAAAACTTCAGATCCACTGCTCAGCCAGCTGCATCAATTAGCAGCAGATGGTTGATATGAATAGACAGGAAGATCCCTCAGTCCATTCTGTCAGGGACACCAAGGACAGTTGTAGAAAAGGCTGGATGTCATGGATGACATCACCATCCAGATGTTAAGGATTTACCCCAGACATTTCTAACTTCTCAATATCCTCACAGGCAAACGGATCTGGCTACAAGCTCTTTCTTTTTCTACAGACACAGTTTTAGATTTCAGTAGCATGGAGTGTGTTGTCTGAAGGGCTGAAACTTCCCATTTGTAAGGTGGCATCTGTGCGCTAGCATTCACGTGAATGTGTCAAACTACCTCCCTGCTTCAGCCCCTGGACTTCATGCTGTCCAAGGCTTAGCACAGGGTGGGTAGAAAATACTTCATATTAAGTGAAAATAGCAAAAAATTTTAAGACCCTTATGAACCATCATGACTCATATAAATCATTTTGAACTAATTGCCTTAGGATGTGCCAGGGTTTAATCACAGCACTGTAAAATGGACTTGCTGCTCTATTAATGGACAATTCTAATTCATTTTAGGTTTTTTGTTTGCTACTCATTTTGTTTGAGATGTTGAAAGCTACCTTCCACCTCTCACAATTGTTGATGTAATATTTACTACAGAAATCTTGCTAGGGGGAGCATAAAGGAGATGGTAAAAATCACCTACAAAAATTACAACCTAAACAGATGCTATTAACATTTTAATGTATGTCTTCTAGCCTCTCTTCTATGCATATGTATAGATTATTCTTTTACTTAATTTTTAAAAGCAAATATAGACTTATTTTGTACATAAAGTTTGCAAACTATTTAACTCAACAATTGAGTATGAACAAATTCCCACATCATCATATATTCTTTTACAACCTTATTTTTAACAGTTGCATACTATTCCTTCACATGAATATAGGTAAATTCTTTCAGGTAATTCACTACTGCTGGATAGTTCAGTGATTTCCAATTTTTCACTATTACAAGAAACACTTGTTTAACATACACTAATGGATAAATTGTTGCTGAGATGAGATTATTCTTTTGGAAAACATTCTCAGAAGTGGAATTTTGGAGTCAAATGATGTGCATATTTTTAAAGATTTTTTTTTGGAGGGAGATAAATGGCCTTCTATTCAGCAGTGTAGAGATATAGTCTCAGTAATACTGGGTATTATTTTCAAGTTGTTTTTTCCAATTTTGTAAGTGGAAAATAGGATCCCACTGTTGTCTTAATTTAAGGCAGTTTGTCTTGATGGTCTCTCCCTTACTGGCCATATCCAGAGCAGCCTGGAAATACCACCGTGATGACATACTTCCCAAAATATCAGCAAGATTAGAAGTCTGGTCTCATTTCTCAGACCAAAGCTTTTGCCTAGAATATTTTGAAAGCAACCATATTCTTCCACAACTGAGTCTCAAGATATCTGCCCACATAAACCACAATCCATAAAGTTGTGAAGCATGCTAGCTCAATTCAGACTGGCCATTGACTGCTACAAGAAATGTCTAGAGATCTGAGTTGACAAGTGGGCAGATACTGGGCAGAGTTTGCCTTCCAGTTATAGTTCTGGAGTTTATAAGCATTTATTCAGTGTAATGGTTCTGACTTTGCCATCAAGCTATATTTGTACCTTGTTCTTAAGCAAATTCAGCAAAGGCCAAAGGAAGCAAAGCCATTTGTTTCAGAGTGAGGGCTGGCTGTGGATTTATTTGCTGAGGTATTCTGAGTGAGTGGCTTTGGCCTATCCCAGCCAGACCAAGATTCCAGCATACAGATTAGGATTAATGGACCTTTAACTCTTCTGCAGCATGAGCAGATTCAACACATATGCACTTTCCAATCCTCCATGCTAGAGGCTAAAGATCTTTATGTTAAGTCTGAGGTATTTAATGCTTTCTACCTAGTCACTCACAAAACATGCTTTTTTCGGTGATCACATAAATAAAGTCACCTATTCTTCAGCAGTTATCTGGACAATGACTATGCAGAACGCTGTGCCAGATGCTGGGGAAGTATGCTGAAATAAGCTAACTGAGCCACGTGCTTCCTGTCCACATAGACTTTATTTCCACTGCATGGAAACAGGTGCTATACAAACAGGTGCTATACTAGTCCAGAATGGAAGTCCAGAAAACTACTCTTTCTGCTGTCGCTTCTTCTGTGATAGTTCAGATCCATCTGTCTGTAACGTCCATCTGAGACCACATTTATAGACATTAATTTATATGTCTATAAAGACTCAACACAACGTTCAGTACACATTACATATCCTAGAGGGAATAAGTTTTACAGTGCTTTGAAGTTCACAGAGTAGCATCACAGACATTATTTAGTTATACACACGTGTATATATATAAACATGTGTATGGTTCAGTACACATTACATGTCCTAGAGGGAATAAGTTTTACAGTGCTTTGAAGTTCACAGAGTAGCATCACAGACATTATTTAGTTATACACATGTGTATATATACAAACATGTGTATACATGTATGTAATGTGTCTGTATACATGCAGGCATGTAGGACTATGTGTGTGTACACATGTATGTATACATCTTATTGTACTGTTTCTCTGAAGAACCTTGACCAATACACTACCTCACCTGATTATTATGAGAATTAAATAAGATAATGTCTGTGAAACTACTTTGTTAACCTCAAAGCATGTACATATATACATACTCTATGTGTACATACTGTGCTGTGCTTAGTCGCTCAGTCATGTCCGACTCTTTGCGACTCCATGGACTATAGCCCGCCAAGCTCCTCTGTCTGTGGGGATTCTCCAGGCAAGAACACTGGACTGGGTTGCTGCCCTCTTCCAGAGGATCTTCCCAACCCAGGGATCAAACCCAGGTCTCCCACATTGCAGGCAGATTCTTTACTGTCTCAGCCACTGGGGAAGCCCCTATGTGTATATATGTGTGTGTATATTTGTATATGTGTGTGTTGGTTGCTCAGTTGTGTCCAACTCTGAGACATCATAAACTGTAGCCCACAGTGCTCATCTGTCAATGGAATCCTCCAGACCAGAATACTGGGGTGGGTAGCCTTTCCCTTCTCCAGGGGATCTTCCTGACCCAAGGATTCCTACATTGCAGGGTCTCCTGCATGGCAGGCAGGTTCTTTACTGAGCCATCAGGGAAGCCCCATCAATAAATTTGTATATAGATATAGATATAGATGGGCTTCCTTGGTGACTCAGCTGGTAAAGAATCCTCCTGCAATGCGAAAGACCTGGGTTTGATCCCTGGGTTGGGAAGATACCCTGGAGAAGGGAAAAGCTACCCACTCCAGTATTTTGGCCTGGAGAATTCTATGGACTGTATAGTCCATGGGGTCGCAAAGAGCCGGACACGACTGAGCAACTTCCACTTTGTACTTTTGTAGATGTAGATATAGAAAGACACAGATATAGAGAGAGGGAGAGAGGTTATTTTTAAGGGACTGACTCACACGATTATGGAGGCTGGCAAGTCAAAAGTCTGTTGTGTGGGTCAGCAGGTTGGAGACTAAAGTGAGGATCCAACCAATGTTTCAGTTGAAGTCCAAAGGTTGTCTGCTGGCAGAATCCCCTCTTCCCCAGGAGAGGTCAATCTTTTGTTTTAGTCAGGCTTTCAGCTGATTGGATGAGGCCCACCAAAACTATGGAGGGCAATCTACTTTACTCAAAGTTCACCAGTTTAAAAGTGAGTCTCGTTCAAAACACTCTCACAGAAACATCGGGAATAACGTCTGACCAACTATCTGGCATTGTGGTGCAGCCAAGTAGACCCAAAATTAACTGCTACAGGAAAGCATCATTATCCTCATTTTTAAAGATGTGGAAACTGAGAATCTTCAAAGTCAAGTGATTTCTCCAAGGTCACCTGGTTATTAAAAGCTACGTTCAATGTACTGTTTGCTCTATGTCACTGTCTTATAAAATCCACAATTCCTAGTATTACAATATTAATTTTTTTCATTGGTCCATATTAGAAAACCTCTGCAGATCCAAGAGGCATTGGAATACCTCCTGATTTTCTTTGTATGTTCTGATACCAATTTTTTGACACCAGCAGGGTGTCCTACAATTTAGTTCAATTCTAACACGACTCAGAGTTAGCAAAAACATCAAGAGTTAGGGGCTCAGTCTCACAAGACTTCTCCCCTTCAAATACTGGTTACAACTTTCAGGTGTCTCCAAGATACTTACATTTCTGCCTGGCCCACTACACATTCAAGGTCTCTCACAACCTCTCAGGTTTTAAAGTTTGCTAGAACAATTCTGGCACCCCACTCCAGTACTCTTGCCTGGAAAATCCCATGGACGAAGGAGCCTGGTGGGCTGCAGTCCATGGGGTCGCTAAGAGTCGGACACGACTTCACTTTCACTTTCAATTTTCACTTTCATGCATTGGTGAAGGAAATGGCAACCCACTCCAGTGTTCTTGCCTGGAGAATCCCAGGGACGGTGGAGCCTGGTAGGCTGCTGTCTATGGGGTCACACAGAGTCGGACATGACTGAAGCGACTTAGCAGCAGCAGCAGAACAATTCACAGAACTCAGGAGAGCTCTATACTCATGACTGCAATTTTATTATAAAGGACACAAATGAACGGCCAAATGAAGAGATACATAGGGCAAGGTTAGGAAAGTCCAGAGCACAGGAATCTGGACTCTCAAGAGTCTTCTCCAATATCACAGTGCAAAATACAGAGCACAGGAATGGGTGCACCACTCTCCCAGGACATCAGTAAGTTCAACGACCAGGAAGCTCCACTGAGCTTGGTGTCTGGAATTTTTATATAGGGTTTCATAAAGTGGGCATGGTTGATTACATTATTGATCATTATTAAACTCAGTCTCCAGAAGACCTCCATACATTTCTGTTTTTCTTTCACCAAAAAGGAACTTCAAATAGACAATTTTGTTCTATCTGCAAAGCCTTTAAAGTCACAGACTGGTATTAATAGAAACAAATATAGACCATTTAAAAATTATCAGAAAGGGGAAACTCATATTCTATTCATTTATCATGTTCAAACTCACACCCAGGACAGAAATCTTTTCCATAATAAGCCTTCCTAACAGATGGCACATATGTGAGGATTTGGAAAATAAATGTAGTCACTTTAACTTCATTTTTCCCACCTAATACACATTAGGATGGCTATTATTAAAAAAAAGAAAAAACAGAAAACAATAGTGTGGTTAAGAGTGGAGAAATTAGAACCTTTATGCTCTGTTGGTGGGAAAGTAAAATCATGCATCTGCTGTGGACAATAGTATGGTAGTTCCTTGAAATTTTAAAATAGAATTATCCTATGAGTCAGAAATTCTACTTCTGGGTATATACGTCAAAGATGGGAAAGCAGGGACTCAAACAGATACTTGCTCACACAATAGCCAAAAGGTATAGGCAGCCCATGTGTTCATCAACACATCAATGGATAAACAAAATACATACAGTGGATTATTCAGTTCAGTTCAGTTCCTCAGTTATATCCAACTCTTTGCAACCCCATGGACTGTAGCATGCCAGGCCTTCCTGTCCATCACCGACTCCTGGAGCTTACTCAATTTCATGTCCATCCAGACAGTGATACCATCCAACCATCTCATCCTCTGTCATCCCCTTCTCCTCCCACCGTCAATCTTTCCCAGCATCAGGGTCTTTCCCAATGAGTCAGTACTTCACATCAGGTGGCCAAAGTATTGGAGTTTCAGCTTCAGCATCAGTCCTTCCAAAGAATATTCACAACTGATTTCCTTTCGGATGGACTGGTTGGATCTCCTTGCAGTCCAAGGGACTCTCAAGAGTCTCCTCCAACATCACAGTTCAAAAGCATCAAAGCTTTGGTGCTCAGCTTTCTTTATGGTCCAACTCTCACATCCATACGTGACTACTGGAAAAACCATAGCTTTGACTAGACAGACCTTTGTTGGCAAAGTAATATCTCTGTTTTTTAATATGCTGTCCAGGTTGGCCATAGCTTTTCTTCCAAGGAGTAAGCATCTTTCAATTTTATGGCTGCAGTCACCACCTGCAGTGATTTTGGAGCCCCAAAAAATAGTCAGTCACTGTTTCCACTGTTTCCCTATCTATTTGCCATGAAGTCATGGGACTGGTTGCCATGATCTTAGTTTTCTGAATGTTGAGCTTTAAGCCAACTTTTTCACTCTCCTCTTTCACTTTCATCAAGAGGTTCTTTAGTTCTTCTTCGCTTTCTGCATAAGGATGGTGTCATCTGTGTATCTGATATTATTGATATTTCTCCCAGCAATCTTGATTCCAGCTTGTGCTTCTTCAGTCCAGCATTTCGCATGATGTACTCTGTATATAAGTTAAATGAGCAGGGTGACAATATATAGCCTTGACGTACTCCTTTTCCTATTTGGAACCAGTCTGTTGTTCCATATCCAGTTCTAACTGTTGCTTCTTGACCTGCATACAGATTTCTCAGGAGGCACATAAGGTGGTCTAGTATTCCCATCTCTTGAAGAATTTTCCACTGCTTGTTGTGATCCACACAGTCAAAGGCTTTGGCATAGTCAATAAAGCAGAAGTGGATGTTTTTCTGGAACTCTCTTGCTTTTTCAATGATCCAACTGATGTTGGCAATTTGATCTCTCGTTCTTCTGCTTTTTCTAAATCCAGCTTGAACATCTGGAAGTTCATGGTTCACATACTGTAGAATCCCGGCTTGGAGAATTTTGAGCATTACTTTGCTAGCATGTGAGATGAGTGCAATTGTGCGGTAGTTTGAGCATTCTTTGGCATTGACTTGTTTGGGATTGGAATGAAAACTGCCCTTTTCCAGTCCTGTGGCCACTGCTGAGTTTTCCAAATTTGCTGGCATATTGAGTGCAGCACTTTCACAGCATCATATTTTAGGATTTGAAATAGCTCAACTTGAATTCCATCACCTCCCCTAGCTTTGTTCATAGTGAGGCTTCCTAAGGCCCATTTGACTTCACATTCCAGGATGTCTGGCTCTAGTCCAGTGATCACAACGTCATGATTATCTGGGTCATGAAGATCTTTTTTGTATCATTCTTCTGTGTATTGTTGCCACCTTTTCCTAATATCTTCTGCTTCTGTTAGGTCCATACAGTTTCTGTCCTTTATTGTGCCCATTTTTGCATGAAATGTTCCCTTGTTATCTCTAATTTTCTTGAAGAGATCTCTAGTCTTTCCCATTCTGTTGTTTTCCTCTATTTCTTTGCAGTGGTCACTGAGAAAGGCTTTCTTATCTCTCCTTGCTATTCTTTGGAACTCTGCATTCAAATGGGCATATCTTTCCTTTTCTCCCTTGTCTTTGCTTCTCTTCTTTTCTCAGCTATTTGTAAGGCCTCCTCAGAAAACTATTTTGCCTTTTTGCATTTCTTTTTTTGGGGGGATGGTCTTAATCACTGCCTCCTGTACAATGTCATGAACCTCTGTCCATAGTTCTTCAGGCACTCTGTCTATCAGATCTAATCCCTTGAATCTGTTTGTCACTTCCACTGTATAATCATAAGGGATTTGATTTAGGTCATACCTGAGTGGTCTAGTGGTTTTCCCTACTTTCTTCAATTTAAGTCTGAATTTGGCAATAAGGAGTTCATGATCTGAGCCACAGTCAGCTCCAAGTCTTGTTTTTGCTGACTGTATAGAGCTTCTCCATCTTTGGCTGCAAAGAATATAATCAATCCGATTTTGGTATTGACTATCTGGTGATGTCCATATGTAGAGTCTTCTCCTGTTGTTGGATTATTGTGGATTATTATTGTTATTGTGGATTATTATATAATGTTGTGGACTATTATTCAGACTGAAAAAGGAAGCAAATTCTGATACTTGCTACAACATAGATTATTCTTGAGGATATTATGCTAAGTGAAATAAGCCAGTCACAAAAAGACAAATACTGTATGATTCCACTAATATGAGATTTGTAGAGTTGTTTAAATTCATAAAGACATAAAGTAGAATAGGAATTGCCAGAGGCTTGGGCAGTGGCAGGAGGACGGGTTAGTGGGAAGTCACTGAACTGAACTGATCATCATTAAGGACAGTCTCAGCTTTGCAAGGTGAAAGAATTCTGGAGATCGATTATACAACAATGTGAAAAAAGTTAAAACTACTGCACTGTATACTTAAAACCAGTTAAGATGGTACATTTTATGGTATGTGTATTTTACCACAATTTTTTTTAAAAACTATGACTTTTCAAAGCCATCCCTAATTACATTTCTGAAGTTAGACTTAAAAAAAAAAAGCAAGTAAAAATAAACAAATGAAAAAAACCAACTCATTTTTCTACTTCTAAAACCAAAGTTCGGGGGAAATATTCCACTTCCCAGAAGATATTTCTTTGAAAATATTAATACAGCTAATAAAATCCTAACTAGATTTACCAATAAAAAAGAGACAAAAACATATCGAGAATGATATGGATTGTCCTTATAGGTCCTTCAAATATTAGAAGGATAATAAGGGAATATTATAAACAACACCGTGCCAAAAAGATGCAGAAAAAACATAATCAAAATTCAACATCATGTAAAAAAGATGCAGAAAAAACATAATAAAAATTCAACATCATGTAAAAATTTTAAAAGGATTTGGAATGGAAAGGAACTTTTTCAACCAAATAAAGAACTTTACAAAAACCAACAGCTAACATCATACTTTTAAGAGAAAGGCTGGACACCTTCCTGCTAAGACCAGAAGAAAACAAAGATACCCATTGTAATCCCTACTACTCAGCATCATACTGAAGGTCCTAGAGAGTGTACTAAGCTAAAAAGAAAACAAAGGCTTACATATTGGAAAGAAAGAGATAAAACATTTTTTATTCACAGACAAGTGATAGTCCATATAGAAAAATCCTTGGGAATCTACCTCTACCCCCCAAAATACTAGAATAAATGACTTCACGAGGTCACAGGATAACAGGATAAAAGTCAGTATTTCTATATATTAGCCAAGAATAATTGGCTAAAAAAGGAATAATTGGCTAAACCTTAGTTGTCTGCAAAGAGATGAAATTGCAGATAAAGATTTGTGCATGTGTGTTTTTATAAGCCGAGAATGGATAGGACATATGCCAGTGCCACAGACTATAAGACCACAAGACCAACTTTGTTATAGGGACCTTCATTCTCAATCTTTGGCATTATGTGCCATTTTTCTTTTTGAAAATTGAGTAAGCTAAAATTAATTAGTAGAAGTGATTGTTTTGATAGTGTGGTGAAGCAAAGTGGGTTTAGAGGGATTTGTGGAAAACAAACTTAAAGATAAGGAAAGAAAAAGAGAAAACAAATTTTACCCAAAAAAGACCATAATAGACGCAGCAAACTTCTTTCTATAATTGTGAACATTTCTCACGTTTTAAGGCTGAAGCTCAAGATATAGTTATCTTGCTTGCGTGACTCCACTTATATGAGGTACCTAGTGTAGTCAGATCCACAGAATCAGAAAGTAGAACAGTGGTTACCAAAGGCTGGTGGGGGCAGTGGAATGGGGACTTTGCGTTTAACAGATATGGAATCTCAATTTGGGATGCTGAAAAATTTCTTGAGCTGTATGGTGGTGATAATAATATATTTTGAAAATACCTAATGCCACTGAACTATATTTAAAATGACTAAGATGGTAAAATTTATGCTATGTATATTTTCCCACCATAAAAATGCTTTAAAAAAAATGTCACATAATTATAATATTTCGTCTCATCCTTTTATCTTGACTTGTCATAATAGCTCAATGATCATAAAAGCTTGAAGGAAAGAAAATGAATACATGTAAAAGATTGTTCTCAGTTTTTTTTTTTTTCTTTTAAGACTTTTGCAAATCATATGCATTTGAAAAGTGGGAGGTTTTTCTCCTGTGATCTTCTTTAGCACGAGGATCAAATGTTTCTGGGAAGGTTTACAAATTGCTACCTGGCCTTCACTTCTCTCAAACTTGTTCTGATACAGTACAGTGAGACCTTGAATGCTGAACCACCCACAGGCAGCCCAGTATCCCTGCTCCATTTCTGTGCCCAAGGGGTCACAGGGCACTTCAGTTCTCACCAGCGGAAGGTGAAGGTGAATGCTGACCTCGGGGGATGCTTCTGCCAGTTCCCAGGAGGAGAATGGGGTCGGGGACTTCCAGGTTTGTGAGCGGGCTGGCAGCTCTGCTCCTTTCTTGTTAGGCCTCCGAGGTCTTGTTCTCAGTGGAATAAGATCCATTTATTCCTGTGAAACGGGAAAACAACGAGCCTTTTCTCCTGCTAGCTCAAAGGCTTAGGGCAAAGAGACGTACGTTTAAGGAAAAGAGTTTGGGAATTGTAAGAAGTAGCAGTCAAGCCTCTCTATCCAGTCTTAGAGTCCATGGGGGAATTTAAAAATAGGGTGCTTCTGTACTGAAAAGGAACAGCTTCAGTTTATCTAGATTCAATCTATGCAGTGGCATTTCAGCCATGTTGACTATTAGTAGTCTTTGTAAAGAGTGATTTAAGTACTACTAATATGATATTTAGTGTCAAAATCACCTATTCAATTTTAACAGTGCAGAGAACACTAGAGAATTACTTAAAATTAACAGACACCATTTTAAACCTGTATAATATTTATCTTCAACATGGCATGAAACCCAGACTATATTTCCATTCCCTCCTCCCTCAGTAAAATGAAGAGACCCACTTCTAACATATGGAAGCATTTTCACACTGCAAGTTATTCTGAGGGGAAAATATGTGATTTATAAATGCTGTCAAATGCAATATGTATTTCCAAATGGCACTGAGTGGACTAGGAACATTGCAGGACACATTCTGCATCTTTATTACCCCAAGGGCAAAAAGGAAGGAAGGGTGGAGAGGAAGAGCCAGCAGCCCTTTCCGGCCTTGTCAATCCAGAGGGCGCACATTTGCTGCTGACAACCACATTCACGTCATTGAAGATGACAGGTAACCTGATCACAAAAGCATACTTAGTCTATATTCTCTATGTAATATTTATAGATAAAATAACACCTTCAAATTATGGAGAAATTGGGTATGTTTTGCCAAAAGTAATGTATTCTTCTGAGTCATTTTTGCCAGTGGCTGAAAATAAAGTATTGACATGGAGGTTTTAAATTGCTAGGCTCACCATGCCATTTGCCTGCCCATATTCTCGAACAAACCTTTTAAAAGTCAGAATACAAACAGAAAATGGTAAGAGTAAGTGAAGCATCTTGCAAGTTTGGGCAAAACAGAAGTGCAGGAAGATACACATAGTCTGGGATGATAGATCGACCCGTCGCATAAAGACTACAGAAGCAGGAGGGCTACTGCAGCCCAGGTACATCACAGCATCAGAAGGAAAACTGTGAAGCAGACATTTAACTAAGCCAAGAGGGAGCCTTCCTTAGAGGAAAAACCGAGAGGTTTGGAGTCGGCTCTCGTGTATTTTGGGGCTTCCTGGGTGATGCTAGTAGTGAAGAATGTGCCTGCCAATGCAGGAGACATAAGAGACCCAAGTTCAATCCCTGGGTCAGAAAGATTCCCTGGAAGAGGGCATGGCAACCCACTCCAGTGTTCTTGCCTAGAGAAGTCCGTGGACAGAGGATCCTGGTGGGCTACGGTCCATAGGGTTGCAAAGAGTCGGACACGACTGAAGTGGCTTAGCACGCACACACACCCATGTGTTTTAGTCTAAGATTTCTGAGTACTAGCTGTGTGACCCTGTGTACATTTTGTAATTCTGAAACCTTAGTTCTCTCATGATCCAAGGGTCTAATAACTTACCTCTTGAGGGTTGTATCATGTAAGAGCTGCTGTTTACTGAGCATTTCTCACATGCCAGGTACTGGGCTTAGCATTTTACCTCCATTACCTCATTTAATCCTTACAACTTTGTCAAGTCTTACTATCCCTATTTAATTACAGATGAATAAATTTGGGCTCAGAGGATCAAATGACCTGCCTTAGCTCACACAGTTAGTTGAGGAGATGGAAATTTAATTCAGTCTGGTTTTTAGCAAAGTTTAGGTTTTTAAAACACACTTCCTGCCACCAGAAGCCATTTACTTAGTCACCAAAGATTAATATACTTAAAAATGTTTTATAACAGGTGAAGTGTGATGCAAACATACATTTTCACATTACACATATGCATAGAAGAAACACCATGGGAGATCAGCAAGGTCTAACTTTTAGGTCATGTAAAGCTAAATATTTCAAAAGGCAAAAGGTTTAAAAATAGTCATGATATGCAAAAGCATGCCATATGGTACTGTTTTAAGAAGAAAGAAAAAGAAATAATTCAAAGAGTCATGTTTTGACAGTGAAACAATAGTAAAATTTAATGGAGTATGTTGTGTAGGCTGTTGAAAACATCTGTTGGAAAACAAGAAGGTCTTCGTGCAACCATTCAACTCACTGATCATTCCCCAGTATAAAGCACACTGCACATGACAACCATGTCTTTTGGGATCCATTACAGAACTCTCAAAAATGTAAAGCCAGTTTCCTCCGTCATCACTGTATTTTGATCAACAGTGATATTGCCAGATGCTCTGTATCAAATGACCTAATGAATGTTCTCTGTTTTTTAAAATCTGTGAACTTCCATATTTATAATGACATTATGCATGCATGCTCAATTGTGTCCAAGTCTTTGTGACCCAATGGACTGTAGCCTGCCAGGATCTTCTGTCCAGGCAAGAATTCTGGAGTGGTTTGCCATTTCCTTCTCCAGAGGATCTTCCCGACCCAGGGATGGGTCTTGTGTCTCCCGCATCTTCTGCACTGCAGATGGATCCTTTACCAGGGAAGCCCTATGATGACAATAGTGAAGTAAATGATTTAAAGAAATGAGAATTTGCCTTCAACTGAATTGTTTCTGCTGCAAATCTTCATATTCTAAAATGCAAATGAAACCAAGTCGCTGGCCATAGCCCACTGTCACATATAACTGGATTATAAACTAAGCAGAATGATTTGGTGTTGAGGTTGGGGTGAGGTGTTTCAGGGCCTTAGGCCTACCTCCAGAAGGGTAGTAAGGTCTCTGTGTGATACAATCTCTGGTTCTTTTTGGTTCTGGCTCATATCAGATACTTTATTTTTATGTCTTGGTTTTTCAAAACTGATCTGTGTCTATATTTAGACCAACATACAAACCAGGCAACAGGAAAATGGGGCAGCAGAGGATGAGATGGTTAGATAGCACCACCAACTCAATGGACATGAGTTTGAACAAACTCCGGGAGATAGTGAAGGACAGGAAAGCCTAGCGTGCTGCAGTCCATGGGGTCGCAAAAAGTCAAGCATGACTTAGTGACTGAACAACAGCAACAACACAAACCAGTGGAGAAAAGAGTCTAAAGTCTTTGGAATTTATAGTGAATAGATCTCTTGAAGATTAGCAGCATAAAAGCAGATGAATTCAGAAAGTGGGATGGATTAGACAAAGTTCTTGGTGGTAATGGTTGTTTTCAGTGGGTTGAGAGAGAGTTTTCTCATCTTCTTCTCCAATGTCCTTTTTAGAATGCCCCATTCTGAAAATGAGTCATTCATCAGCATGGTATTGATGAGAAAAAGAATAGCTTCCTTTGTTTTATTCCTTTTTCTCAAGTGTGTGCTCACAATGAATCAAAAAGTGTTAGATTTCTTAGAGCAGGCAGTTTATAACTCCATTTCCAACAAAAGTCTAGAATAGTTCAAAAAATTCACAATTGGGTTGAAAAGAGCCAGTATTTTCTCCTTTTACTTGATATAATAATATACTCAGATGTTTAGTCATGTCTGACTCTTTGTGACCCCATAGACTGTAGCCCACCAGGCTCCTCTGTTGATGGATTCTCCAGGCAAGAATATTGGAGTAGGTGGCCATTTCCTTCTCCAGAGGATGTTCCCCACCCAGGGATCAAACCTGGGTTTCCTGCATTGCAGGTGGATTCTTTACCAACTGAGCCACCAGGGAAGCTCCCTTTTACTTCATATACTGTATTTATTACAACATGCTTGCACTCATAGTACACAATTGACTGTAACTTTAGCAGGGACGACCAGCCTGGAATTGTTCCAGTAGCATCCATTTCTCTTGTGTCTCAAGTTGAGCTGGTGCTTTGTGAGGTTCAGCTTGGCAATTTCGGGTATGAACTGCCTGTTTCCCCCTGGGGTCCTGATTATTTTATCTTCAAGTCAGTCAGTACAAAGCATCTGATAAAGAAGAATCAAGAGTGTTCCATCATAGTTAACAATGATTGTGTCTTTACCATCTCCTTTTATAAAGACATATTTTAAAAAATATTTTGGTGGGTAATTTGTTATTCAGTTCATGGCTTTTGCATTTTACAGAGTTCCTCTGTAGATAGCTAGAGATGAGTACAGAATGTCTCATGACAAAGTTTCATCATGAATTGGCACAGATTCCTTTTTCTTTTGGGGCTGTAAGTTGTCATTTGTTCAAACTATCTTATAATAATTTATTTAATATTTATAGATTTGAAGCTTTTTTAAAATCAAGATTGTGATTCAGACTTTCTACACCTCTTCTTCCTGAGGTTCCATACAGAGATTAAGATCACCTGCCATATACTGGCACAAAGACAGAAATATAGATCAATGGAACAAAATAGAAATCCCAGAGATAAATCCATGCACCTATGGACACCTTATCTTTGACAAAGGAGGCAAGAATATACAATGGATTAAAGACAATCTCTTTAACAAGTGGTGCTGGGAAATCTGGTCAACCACTTGTAAAAGAATGAAACTAGAACACTTTCTAACACCATACACAAAAATAAACTCAAAATGGATTAAAGATCTAAACATAAGACCAGAAACTATAAAACTCCTAGAGGAGAACATAGGCAAAACACTCTCTGACATACATCACAGCAGGATCCTCTATGACCCACCTCCCAGAATATTGGAAATAAAAGCAAAAATAAACAAATGGGACCTAATTAACCTTAAAAGCTTCTGCACAACAAAGGAAACTATTAGCAAGGTGAAAAGACAGCCTTCAGAATGGGAGAAGATAATAGCAAATGAAGCAACTGACAAACAACTAATCTCAAGAATATACAAGCAACTCCTACAGCTCAACTCCAGAAAAATAAATGACCCAATCAAAAAATGGGCCAAAGAACTACACAGACATTTCTCCAAAGAAGACATACAGATGGCTAACAAACACATGAAAAGATGCTCCACATCACTCATTATCAGAGAAATGCAAATCAAAACCACTATGAGGTACCATTTCACACCAGTCAGAATGGCTGCGATCCAAAAGTCTACAAGTAATAAATGCTGGAGAGGGTGTGGAGAAAAGGGAACCCTCTTACACTGCTGGTGGGAATGCAAACTAGTACAGCCACTATGGAGAACAGTGTGGAGATTCCTTAAAAAACTGGAAATAGACCTGCCTTATGATCCAGCAATCCCACTGCTGGGCATACACACTGAGGAAACCAGAAGGGAAAGAGACACGTGTACCCCAATGTTCATCGCAGCACTGTTTATAATAGCCAGGACATGGAAGCAACCTAGATGTCCATCAGCAGATGAATGGATAAGAAAGCTGTGGTACATATACACAATGGAGTATTACTCAGCCATTAAAAAGAATACATTTGAATCAGTTCTAATGAGGTGGATGAAACTGGAGCCTATTATACAGAGTGAAGTAAGCCAGAAGGAAAAACACCAATACAGTATACTAATGCATATATATGGAATTTAGAAAGATGGTAACAATAACCCTGTGTACGAGACAGCAAAAGAGACACTGATGTATAGATCAGTCTTATGGACTCTGTGGGAGAGGGAGAGGGTGGGAAGATTTGGGAGAATGGCATTGAAACATGTAAAATATCATGTATGAAACGAGTTGCCAGTCCAGGTTCGATGCACGATACTGGATGCTTGGGGCTGGTGCACTGAGACGACCCAGAGGGATGGTATGGGGAGGGAGGAGGGAGGAGGGTTCAGGATGGGGAACGCATGTATACCTGTGGTGGATTCATTTTGATATTTGGCAAAACTAATACAATTATGTAAAGTTTAAAAATAAAATAAAATTAAAAAAAAAAGATCACCTGCCATAATTTATCTTTATTCTACAAGATATTTTTATAGTTGAGACTTTAGAGATTTTAAGTTCCTGTTGAAAAATCTTTGACAAAATGATTTTGATGTAGTTTATGCTTTCAGGCTAAATTTTTGCTTTGCAGAAATAAGCATTTTAACATTTGGGACATTTAATAAACCCAAACCAAAATATTTTCTAAACAAAAATTTCCTTTACTCAGATTTCAGACATATTACTAAAACAGAAGAGAGAAAATGCATCAGAGAGGAAATCATTCATTGTTTCAAGCAGAATATCTGAATGACTGATTTCAATATCTTAACTACAGACATTTCTTTTTAGGTCTTCAGAGTAGCCCTTGACTTCATCTTACACTGAATCAAAATAATCATAGTATGTGGTTTGACTAGTAATTATTTTCTCATTCACTGTCATGTTATTCAAAATGTCTGGAGCTTTAGTCACTAAACCTCTTGTAGGACTTGTAGACTCCAAGAGTCTCCACTTCCATCTTCCTAGATTTGGTCTCAGTGGGCAGACACCTAGAGGTGCTCAAGAGGACTTTTCTTCAAACATAAGCACAAACCAGCTGTGGATTTTGTAAAAATGCAGATTCTGAAGCAGTAGGTCTGGAATGGGGCCCAAGAGCCTGCATTTCTAGCAAGTCCCAGTCAATGTTGCTGCTCTGTGTGGACCACACTGTGAGGAGCAAGGACCTCTAAAACTAGCAATGGACCATGACCATGGCCTAAATTCTGAAACTTCCTGATATTAAAAAATAAAAATTGGAGTGCAACAAGGAGAAGTGAGACGAAAACCAGGGATAAGAATAAGGTGATAAGTGAAAGGAAAAGGAAAGAACTTTGAGGAACAATGAGAAAATTTCCCCAGAGCTAACAGGGTAGCTAGGTGATGGCAGTGTCATAGGACTGGAGGGGAGGAGGGCAGGGAAGCTAACCTTGAGTATCTTCTGTGCAATCTGTGCTCTGACGTATTGCCATATGTTTAGGCATGCATGTATACATATGGATGTATATACCAGGGTATGTGTAGGTGGTTTAGTCGCTCAGTCATGTCCGACTCTTGCGACTTCACAGACTGTAGTCCGCCAGGCTCCTCTGTTCATGGGATTTCCCAGGCAAAAATACTGGAGTGGGTTGCCATTTCCTTCTCCTAGGGATCCTCCCAACCTAGGGATCTAACCCGAATCTCCTGCTTTGCAGGCGGATTCTTTACTGACTGAGCCACCAGGGAAGCAGATATGTGTAGAGATGTGTGTATATATGGCAGATGGATGGACAGAAATTCTGCCTTGCTCCAAAAAGGTTTGAAGAAGCTGTTCCAGGTAGTCACACATGCACACATTGCTTCACTCTTCATTCATAATAACCCTTCAAAAATATATACCAAGAGAGATGAGAGAGCTAAGCCTTGTGAAAATGAAGTCGTTCAGTTGTGTCCGACTCTTTGTGACCCCATGGACTGTAGCCTACCAGGCTTCTCCACCTATGGGATTTTCAAGGCAAGAGTACTGAAGTGGGTTGCCATTTTCTTCTCCAGGGGACCTTCCCGACCCAGGGATCGAACCCTGGTCTTCCACACTGTAGGCAGACGCTTTTACCATCTGAGCCACCAGGGAAGTCTCTCTTTTTAAAGCACATCTCTAGGATTATCTGACTTCATAACTCCAAAATCCATGCTTTGAGCAATCGAGAGAGCCAGATACGAGTGAAAGAGGAGAAGAGGACAGTGACATAAAGGATAGTACTGGAGTTTGGGGTGAGACTGTGCACAGGAGAAGAAATGAGAAAAGAGGATGTGGCAGAGACACATGGGAAGATCCAGGAAGAAAGGGAGAGGAAAATGCAGGGCCCCAGTCCAAGTGGATAATTCCCCTAGTAGCAATTAGTGGTGACCTATTTGGCAATGCTCAGTCCTCCCAGAGGTATTGTTGCCACTGTCTTTCCTGCCAAGATTGTTTCCACAACCTTTTCGGCCCTAGTTGCATTAGCCTGGTTCTATTGGCACCCCACTCCAGTACTCTTGCCTGGAAAATCCCATGGACGGAGGAGCCTGGTAGGCTGCAGTAGATGGGAACGCTACGAGTCAGACACGAACTATGAGTCGGACACAAACTGAGCGACTTCACTTTCTCTTTTCACTTCCATGCACTGGAGGAGGAAATGGCAACCCACTCCAGTGTTCTTGCCTGGAGAATCCCAGGGATGGGGGAGCCTGGTGGGCTGCCGTCTATGGGGTCGCACAGAGTCGGGCACGACTGAAGCGATTTAGCAGCAGCAGCAGCAGCAGCAGCAGCAGCATCCAATCTGGACAACTGGATTTTCACCTTAACTATTCTAAACTACCAAGCAAGATGAAGCAGTCTGCCAGATTCTAGGTGGGCGAAGCTATATAGCAGAAACCTGGGGCCCCTGGAGCTGCCTGCCCCCGTACCCACTGGGATTCTCAGCCAAAGGCACTCCGTTCTGCCTCTTGCTTCTCTTTCAGATCTGCTTTTGGCTCAGTGGATACTTTCAAACCTCCTCCTTTGAGATGACTGAAAATCCTCCACTTACTTTTCTACATGAAATAGCTTTGTCAGAGTCGCTCAGTCCTCTCCGACTCTTTGTGACCCCATGGACTGTAGCCTACCAGGCTCCTCCGTCCATGGGATTCTCCAGACAAGAATACTGGAGTGGGTTGCCATTTCCTTCTCCAGGGGATCTTCCCAACCCAGGGATCAAAGCCAGGTCTCCTGCATTGAAGGCAGATGCTTTAACCTCTGAGCCACCAGAGAAGCCCTTTTGTCAGAGACTCCTGCTGCTGCTAAGTCGCTTCAGTCATGTCTGATTCTGTGCGACCCCATAAATGGCAGCCCACCAGGCTCCGCCATCCCTGGGATTCTCTACGCAAGAACACTGGAGTGGGTTGCCATTTCCTTCTCCATGTCAGAGACTGAGTGCTAATTAAATATATCAGGGGAAAAAAGGAAGAAACAAGACCTTACAATTCACCCAAAATTTTGAGGAAAATGATGGTACACATTAGAACGGGGAGAAAAAGAGTGTATATTTACTGTTAACACTCAGCATACATTACCTTAGAATCCTGAAGAACAAAGTTCCATCATTAGGCATCATGCACAAGATTGCATTCTTGTTTGGAGATGTGAAGGAGTGTTTTGAACGGAGGTAAAGGACAAATACATAAAATACCTTTCAATAGATCAGACAGCTTTATGAAGAGCAGATCTTTAGTCGTTCAGAGGTTTTTATTGCACTCTGAACCCAGTGAATTCGTCTTGCTCACACATTTATTTCCATATATTTCTATACAAAGAACAGTTAGATCCAAGAAATAAGATACTGGATGCTTGTTAAGCAATATAACTCAGTAAGAAGTCTATCATTGGTCAGGAGCATGAGAATTGTCCTTCAATCATGGGTGTTTGACACTATGGTAGAAAAAAATTATTTTTAAATTTAGTTTTTCTTTTTCCAAAGTTTTATATATATATATCCATGTGGTTTAAGGAACCAAATAGTCCTACAAAAAGTTTCTAGCTTTTCTAGAAAAAAAAAAATTGCAATCTCCTCCTTGCTCCTTTCTCTGCCTTTTTTCTGGGTCCCCAGAAGTAACAGCATCCAACTCACAGCCGTCTTTTGTATTAACCTCCATATAACCAGGGCTTTTCTGATAACTCATTTGGTAGAGAATCTGTCTGCAATGCAGGAGACCTCAGTTCAATTCCTGGGTTGGGAAGATAACTTGGAGAAGGCATAGGCTACCCATTCTAGTGTTCTTGGGCTTCCCTTGTGGCTCAGCTGGTAAAGAATCTGCCCGCAATGTGGGAGACATGGGTTTGATCCCTGGGTTGGGAAGATTCCCCCGGAGAAGGGAAAGGCTACCCACTCCAGTATTCTGGCCTATAACCAAGTACCAGGCATTTAGTTCTACCTCTTTATATTTATACTTCTATTTTTAATACCTCTTTTTAAAATTTTAATACCTCTTTATATTTATGTTTAGGTGCTAGTGGTTTGAAACTATGGAAGAATTTAGTTTCCTTTCATAGATTTCTCTGACCCCTTCAACTACTACCACCAACACATGTATACTTTTCATTCCCCCATCTTCCCAAAATCATTATATTAGAAGTTTGATTACATCAATATTCAGTATTCACATCACTGTAACCGTGTAATATATTTTGATTACTTTTCTTTTACTGCTCAACTTTTTGTTTTCTCTGGATTTAATAATTGTGTCATCATTTTGTTTTGTTTGCTTAGTTCTCCACGTACTAGTTGCCAGTCAATCCCCAAACTTTCTTCAAATGATCTAAATATCATTTCAAAATATTCAGTTACTCGAGATATTCAATTGCTTTAGCTCCATCTTTTTGGAGACTTCTTTTCTAGCATTGCTTCAGGGACCTCCCCCCCTGTGGACTGATTTTTCTCTGCCATTGGTGTACTGTGGTCGTTCTGGGCTATCTTTTTATCATTTTCCTAGAGGTTGCCTTCATCTCTTTTTGAGTTGGTGCCCCTGTTTATTGGTTCCTTAGTTTACCAGCTCTTTTTGGTAAAGCACCTCCTTTAGAGGCATCCTGAGACTGGGTGTATATGGGATACATATTTTGAGAGTTTACAGTTGGAAATGTTTTTATCAAGTCATTACACTTAACCAGTACTTTATATTAGCACATAGTTTTAGATTGGAAATCTTTTCAGAGTGTTAAAAGCATTGCTCCTTTGGTTTCTTATTTTAAAATTTTTTATTGGAATATAGTTGCTTTACAATGTTGTTTTAGTTTCTGCTGTACAGCAAAGTGAATCAGCTGTGCATCTACATATATCCCCTGCTTTTAACATTTCCTTCCCATTTAGGTCACCACAGAGCATTGAGTAGAGTTCCCTGTGCAGCACAGTAGGTTCTCATTAGTTACCTATTTTATACATAGTATCAAGTGTTTCTCTGGAGAAAGGCATGACAACCCACTCCAGTATTCTTGCCTGGAGAATCCCATGGACAGAAAGGCCTCGGGGCTACAGTCCACCAGGTCACAAAGAGTCCGACAGGACTGAGCGACTAACACCGCTACTGCCAAGTGTTTATATGTCAATCCCAGTCGACCAGTTCATCCCATCCTCCTGCCTTTTTCCCTTGGTAACCATACATATTCCTACATCTGTGTCCCTATTTCTGCTTTGTAAATAAAATCATCTATACCAATTTTTTACAGGATTGTTGTTGTGACTCCGAAAGTCATTCTGACACCTGACTCCTTGTGACTTTACTCCCTTCGCCGTGCCAGTAGGACCTTTTCTTTGTAGTGTTCTAAGATTTCATAGGTATTGTTCTGTCTTCATGTATTGTTCTAAGTATTGTATTGGCTCTTTCAAACTGGAAACTTAGGTCTTTTGATTTGGGGGAATTTTAATGACTTATTTGTTGATGATTTCATCCCATCTTTTTCCAATATTCTCTTTCTCTAGAGCTTCTATTAGGTATTGAAGTGTTCTTGGATTGATCACCTGAGTTTTCTTATATATTCTCATATTTTTCATTTCTGTTCTTTTGCTCTGCTATCTGGGGTATTTACACAATTATATTCTCCAAATCTATTGATTTTTTAAGTCAGTATTGATTCTTTTGATACATATTTTAAAGTCTAAATTTCTAAAAGCTTATTCTTGCTCTGTGTTGCTTTTTCTAAAAAAATAGTATTCTGATTTTGCTTCATGGATGTTTCATATTTGTGAAAATATTAATTATATGCATATTACACATATAATTTTAAAATATATATTATGTATGAAAATAAATTATATACATATAATTTTATAAAATATACCTTAAGCTTTCTGTCTAGTCTTTTCCTTCCAATTCCCTTTCCTCTTGTTCACTCACTCAATCACTGAATTTTTATGTCTGGTGACCCTTGATTACCTGCTTGTATTTAAGAAAGGGGTGCTCATTAAAAAGCTCATTGGCGGCTATGTGCTCTTGAATTGGGGACACATCATCTGGTTTGATCTTTCACCAATAAATCCCTTTGTCAGTATCTTTTGTTGCTCTTCTTTGGGATTAGTCAGACCCTCCAGAGAAAAATCTTATAATTTCCTGCCTAAAGGAAGTAAACCTGGCTGCTACCGTTCTGTGAGCTGAGTAGAGATTGCTCAGAACTTTAATATTTTGTATGCATGATAGGCAGAATAACAGCCCCCTAAAGATGTCAATATCCTAATGCCCAGAACCTATAAATGTGTACCTTATATGGCAAAAGAAACCCAGTAGATGTTAAGGATCTGAGACTGGGGGATTATCTTAGATGATTTGCATAGGCACACTGCCGTCGCAAAGGTCATCATAGGACAAAGAAGGAGGTGACTGTCAGAGTCACAGAAGGAGACAGGACAGTAGAAGCAGACGTTGGGGTGATGCAGGGCCACAGGTCAAGATATGAGGCGGCCTCTAGAAGCTAGAAAAGGAAAGGACATGGAGTCTTTCCCGAACCTCCAGAAGGAACACAAACCTGCTGGCCCAGTGTAGACTTCTGGCCTCCAGAACTTTAAGATTATAAATTTGTATTGTTTTAAAGAACTAGGCGTGTCCTAATTTGCTATAGCAATAGCAGGACACTAACAGAGTATGTAAACTTTCACCTAATGCCCATCTTTTCATTATAGAACCTCCACTTTAAGCTTTGTCTGCTGTTTCATCTTTTCTAGGGAGGAACCCCTGAATCTTCTGCTTGAGTGAGAGGGAGACAGTTGCTTGGTTCTCAAATAGACAAAACTACTTCCTATTTTCAGCCAGTTTTCACTTCTGCTTCCAGAAATACTCAGTGATACCCATCCTTGGACTTTTGGTGGCTCTGTGGGGACTCAGCCAGCTTGCCTCTTTAGGAGTCCCACAGCTGGCTTAAGGGTATCACTTATTCTTCTACTTTATAGCTTCCAAAATTCTGTCACTATTATTTGCCTTCAGTTTTCCTTGTCTTTGTGGTACCTGCTCCCTGCTCTCTGGTTCCCCAACCAAAAAAAATTACCCAAGCCTTTATTATTGTTTCATTGTGATTTCTGACATAGTAGAGATACATATGCATAATCAATCAACATTGACAAGGTTAAAAAAATGTAAGTGCTCTGATTTTATACTGATTTTTCCCTGGTGTGGTACTGGATGGTATGTATTATACACTGAGAACATAACGTTGTGCTGGTAGAGTTGTAGGTATGTTAGTATGACCTGTGAGAGCTAAGAAAATGGTCTTATAGGAGGACTCTCTGGGTTTAAAGGCTTTTCTCACTTACTACTAGTGTGACTTTGAGCAAGTTGCTTAACGGAGCCTCAGTTTCCTCATCTGAAAGTATCTGGAAACATGGTAGAAACCACATTTAATCCATAAATAAATTTAAAGAATTAATTTAGATAAAGTGACAGATAAAAGTGCTTGGCTACAGTATTCCTCCATTGTGGAGCAGAATACAAGTGAACTGAGATCGACTAAGTTACATAGATGGTACTTTCTGTGCCCCTCCTGAATGTAACAGGCTTCCCAGGGGGCTCAGTGGTAAAGAATCTGCCTACCAAGCAGGAGATGCGGGTTCAATCCCTGAGTCAGGAAGATCCCTTGGAGCAGGAAGTGGCAACCCACTCCAGTAGTCTTGCCTGGAGAATTTCATGGACAAAGGAGCCTGGCAGGCTACACAGCTCATGGGATCGCAAAGGGTTGGAGACAACTTTGGGACTAAACCATCACACTTCTACATTACCAGTACTTAATACAACATTTGTGGGATGAATGAATGTCTTCTCTTAATAAAGCATTTTAGAAAACAACAATGAATATAGGCATTCTTTAAATGCTACATGGACCTTAAAACAGGCAAAACAAAATTTTGTTAAGTCTTTAAAATTTTTCTTCCCCATCTCCTTATTTTCATTCTCTTTAACAGAAGACTGTATTTTAAACTTCTATTCCATTTTCCTGAAAAAATCATGGATGTGAGATTAAGAAAGAGATAAAGAGCAATCTTGTCAGTTCTCCTCTAGAATTCAGCCTCCTAGATTCCTTATTTCCTCTCCCTCACTCTTTCCCCCCTAAGCCGTTTTTCACACAGCAGGCAGAGTGATCTTCAAAAACAAAATACATATCAGAGTGAATCACTCCCCCACTTAAAATCTATTATTGGCTTTCTGCCTTTCTTGGAATAAAAACAAAACTCCTTGGCACAAACTGCAAGGCTTTTCAAAACTCCATTTTCATATTCAGCCTCATGTTATACCACTCTCTTCTCTCTCTTGCCTTGCAAAGTGTCTTGGATATAAGTGGATTAATGAACAAGTGATCAATGAACATATTAGAAAGAAAAAAGGATAAAGTTTAAAATATACCACTTTAAGGACCATGATCTTATTTTCAAGTTTTCCTATTGGGTCAGGTTAGAAAATTGCTGTGAACCTAACAGCTTGGTAAGTGTTTACTTTTAACTTTGTCTTTGGAGCCAAAGGACTGCCTTGGGAGAGGGGAAGAGAATCTAGATGAGAGAGGAGATAACTAACCTCCTTTCTAACTAATAGATAACTAACCAACAGGTAACTTTCTAACAGGTAACTAACCTGCTTTCTAACTAATGAGCCTGGACAGTGTTTAGGGAGAGAAGATGGCTACAGTGAGGCTAATAACCCTTCAGCCAGACAATGTGTATCTAGTTAAAAAAAAAAAAGTATATATATATATATATAATCAATAAATATTTGTTGATCTGATGAATAAAATTTGCCTTCCTACTTTACCATTTGCCCTCCAAACTACAAGTAACCCTGTATAATTTCCTACTTAATGCTGCCACTGAAGATCACTTCTGCCTGTTTTTAGTTCTTTTTTTTTCCTCTTTTTGATAAAGGAAAAGTCAACTTGTTATTTGTTTAGAGTTAGGTCAAGTCATACTACTTTAAGGATGACTATCCTAAGTCCAATTTAGAAGAGGCCCACTTAGTATTCCAGTTTATAAATATTCCACTACACATTCACAAAAACTATTTTCTTTCAAAGTCATTAGAGATCTCACTTCTTCAATCCAATGTACTGTCTGAAAAAGGACGCTGTTCTAAGAAAGAAGCAAGACTTGAGCTACAGTTTATTCTAGATGGCAATGCCAGTGTGTTGTTGAGCATTTTCTGCTGCGGTTCACTTGGCTCCAAGGGCAGACAGCACGGAAGCACGTGTATAGAGAAGGTGAAGCTTATCTCGCTGGACTGAAAGAAGGCGCCCAAGTTCACAGGGGCCCAGGAGCTGGCAGTGGGTGGTCTGGCAGAGTTTTGACACACTATTATGGGATAAGATTGTGGGTAACTGGAGAGTCCCTTTCTGGCATATAAAAGATATAATTATCTGGTAGTTCCTCGAAATTCTTCAGCTAGACTTCTATTTATTCAGCCAGTGATGGAAAATTACCTCAGCTTCTATACCAGGACAACACATCAGTAATGGCTGCGGGAAGTCTAAAATGAGAAAAGTTCTGAGGTCATATTTAGGCTTATCCAGAAAGTGCAGTCATAAGTTAGCCTGTCAGCTGTGAGTTTTGGAATCAAGATTGGTGTCACACCACGTATTGAATATCCTTTCTTTCAGGCTTTTTTTGGGTCTTGTCAAAATCTAATTATATCTAAAAATCCATTTAATTTTCACATAAGCTCATAAGTAAGTACTGTTATAACCTTTTTTGGGGGGGGATGGGGGAGGAAAAAACTAAAGGTACAGGCATATTTTTTCCAAAAGTATATTGTCAGTTACAGGTGGAACTTATATTTGAACACATACTTCCCTAACTCCAGAGCCCAAGTTTTTACAACTATATAATCTCCCCTATGAATTTTAGAGTGCTGATATTTAATGCAGTCATCACTCATTTATGCCCTAGAGTGAATGAGTTCCTTTCTAGCATTACCTAGGATAGGAAAATACGAAAGATTAATAAGGTTGGAAGGGCTGAAGACAAATTCCTTACTTTACAACACTGTTTAAAACGGATTCTTGGTCTAAATATTGAAAACATGACTTGGTATATATCTGCTCTAGTCAAGGAAATATGAGTTAATTCTGGATCATTTAAGTATATCTATACCATTTATATTTGAGATCCAACCCAAGTAGAAGTACTATTTTCACATGTGATTTTTCATCCTTTGAAATTTTTTATTTAAAAAGTTAAAAAATTTTTAAATTTTATTGTTTATTTTGAAAGTGTTAGTCACTGTGTCATGATGAGTTTCTAAATGCAGGTAATTGTATTTTGTTTTCCTTAAACACTTAAAGGATTTTCTTTAATGGTGTGATCTCTCTATTTATGGAAACATATTACTTTCCCCGAGTATTTCTTTCTGTAATTAACTGTTAGAATCATTTGTAAATATGCCAATTAAACCATTCATATAAAACAGTTTGGAGTTTACCCAAAGGCAGGGAAAAATACAAAACCAAAATATCTTCAAGTATTTTTAGTTGGTGTTAGAAATGTCAATGTGTTGTTTGATTTCTTGCATGTTTTTTTTCTTTTACAGAAAAATCTATCATTGCTCAACCAATATTTGTTTTTGAAAAGAGAGAACAAACTTTTAAGGTAAAGTCAAGTTACTTTTCTTTGATTTTTACTTTGACAAAGAAGACTGTATTTTGAGAAGCTAGCTGTACTAAATTATATCACTGCTGCATAAATTTATTTTTTCACATAGCAAGAGTTGTAGCTGAGAATATTTACATAGTAGGGATTTACTGATAGCAATTTGGCTGAAATGGGAAGCCAGAGACTTTATCCTGAAACTATGGATAACATAATATTTACCAAAATGATCTGTTTTTTTGGACTGACTGGGAAGGGGGAGGGACTGAAAGAGATTAGAAGAGTTAAGGCTTATGATGGGTCCTGACCATTGACCTAGCTTAAAATGGATATAAAATAAGTTCTAAACTTCAATATATGACTCAAAAGAAATCTTAAGGACTCCATTTGCTTTTTTCAGCCTCAAACTAAAAGCACTTGCTTTGAAAGACATGATAGTATTAGTAGCTTAACTAGTATTTTGTTGTTACTCATTATTGCTTATGGAGACAACTTACCCTGCTAACCCCCAAAACTAAAGAAAAACCCAACCCTTAGTGAGCTGCTTTTCCTAGCCTAGCTGAAAAGACCTGGCTTTTGAGAACTCTCTTATGAAGTGACAGGGTGGAAATGTGATTTGAAAATAGCAAACACTCAGCTCTCATTGGCAGCTTTGTTTCCTTCCAGAGACCTGCAGAAGACATCCTATATGAAGCAGCAGAACGTGGTAATGATTTGTATCCTATATTTCAAAAGCAATATTTTTATCAAGAAACAAGTAGGCAAAAACATTTTGGCATGTGGCACAGACTATATAAAATCTAATCATTTTTTCTTGTTTTTAAGCACACAGATATACTGGCTTTTGTTTTGAAAGATGACATATAGGTCCCTGAGAATATTATGTTAGCAATACTAAAAGCCTATGACTCTCCACTGCTTGTCCTCCAACCTTCCAAAAACATTCTCTATACAATTTCAGAATTTGTATATAATTTTTTGTCAAAGCCACTTGTTTCTAACTATTTCACAGCAGGATGATATGCCTGTCAGTTTATAATGACCAAGCTATTAACCCCAATATTTAAAACTGAGTTTTAGGAATTAACATGTTGTCAAACAATGATATATCTAGAGAAAAGGAAATTATATTTCTCCTCTCATATCATGGATTGAAACTAATTTGTTATTGCAATCACTTTTACCCTTCACATTGAATTTCTTACAGAATGTAATGAATTTTCAAGAAAGCGTGTCCGGGCTTCATCTTCTACTTGGCATACTACAGATTCTCAGAACCAAGAAGGTAGGTATAGTCTGGGCTGTTGAGTGTTCACTGCTATGTGTACTCTGAGTGTGATACTACTAGGAAATTTTCAGACAGGTAAATGTTTAAAAATATATCCATTGGATGGTGTTTCTAATATATTGTTATGTGAAAACAGCAGTCGATAGAATACAGTGAATTATTATTTAAAATTTAACTTATCGACATTGGAAAAAAGACCGAAAGGACATAAGCCACAGTGTTAACAATGGTTATCTTAGATAAAATGGGATTACAAGTTATTTGAACACCCCATCCCTTTGTATTTTGCTGTGTTCCCAAAGTTTCTGCATTACAGAATCTAGCTACAGAATTAGCTTTACAATTAGGGCAATCTGCTATTTCCTTCTAAGTAAGCACCTCCTTAAACATATGTCTGCCTTTTAAAAAGACACTTTTTCTAAGAGCTTTATCATATGCTGTGTTTTGAATAAATCAGTAACTTAGTTTGCCTGTCTGCACTCCAAGCATTCTGGTGACTCCTTTTATGATGGATCACACTTTTATGATGGAGCACAGGCCCTCTTCTTGCCATGCAGCTGTTTATATGCATGTCTGTCTCCTCCACTAAGAGCTCCTTGAGGTCATCTTCATGCCTGACAGAGGGTCTCGTACATGATGAGCATGGAAATATTTACTAAATTGATATCATCCTCACCAGAGGCACACTATCTTTAATCAATAAAGATGCAAAGATTTTTCTAAACTGATGACAAAGAAAATTTTCCAAAACAGCAAAAATCCAAATGAAAAGATAAACAAAACCCTATTGACTTCAGTTTGCAATCTGTTTTTAGCATCATCCTTGCCCCAGAAGTGATTAACACTGTCATCCTTCACGGACCTCCCAGCCTTCCCTCCTTCTGGGCCAGATAATAAAGAACTTCTTAGAACCTCAAGTCTGACACTCTGACTTTTCAAGATCCATTCTCATTCATGATAGGCTTTCTTTTTCAGCTACTGTAAAACATTGACATTTTAGTGGCAAATAAAATAGGGGTCTTAGCAAAGTATGCATGGATACGTCCAAAAACATTCTCTGTACAATTTCAGAATTTGTATATAATTTTTTTTCAAAGCCACTTGTCAAAGACATCTGAATTCTAGCCCCACAAATCCACACAGTATATCTGTTTATTTTTGGTAGAAAATGTAAACTTTATAATGTTTTTTAGGATTTCATGTTTATGATAGCATTCTTTTATATAATACAGCCCTGTAAAATAACTTGCTTTATTTTTCTTATTATTGCCCATCTATATGGTTTATAATATTTGTAGTACTCAAATATATAATGATGCTTAGATTCTCATTCTAAATTTTATGCTTTAAATTTATATTCTAAAGTTTAGGATATCATTCCTTTTGAATTTTTCACTAATTAAAATATTACTTCTTTTTATTTAAATTTTAATGCTTTGCTAAGTAAAATTATTTTATCATAATAAAATATTTGAAATGATTGAAACATGCTCTATGTCAAGATTATGATTTTTTTGTGTGTCTTTTTTTGAAAGTATGCAGTTCAGAAGCATTAAGTATATTCACATTGTTCTACAACCTATTTAATCTTTACATTTTAAAAAAACCACCCTTAATAACAAATTCAAATAGCACCTGAAGATATAAAATGAAAAATTAAAGTCTCTTTGTCATTAGTTCCAAAAGAAATATGATTTGTAGTCTTGCATATTTTTGTTTTTACTGAACAACAAACTGCTTTTTCCAAGTTAAGCTTACCCACAAGAAACAGAAAATGCGAACTATTCACTTTCTTTTAATGGATTCTACCCAGGAATCACGTGAAACTAATGAATTTATATTCTTATTAACAATGCCAAGTGTGACTGGGAATCAATATATCAGACACCCTTCAGATACAGAAGAGATAGATCCTAGTTCAATAAGCCCCATCTGTACCTGCCTGAGAAGTTATAGACATTAAGAGGAATAGGGGCTCTAATACCAGAGGATTTGTTTTGGTGTTATTTGTGCATAAAGCAAAGAGATGACTTTAAATTATCTGGATAATCACTTCAATTCATTTTCTAAAAATCAGACCACATATGAAAAGGATGAATAAAATATTACCAAGCACCATCACATTCTATGTTGTGCAGAATATTGGTGGTGTTGAAAGGAGACAAATAGTACAATTAAATGGTTCATTCAATGTTATTTTCCACTTATAAAGATCATGCATGTGTGTGTGTGTGTGTGTGTGTGCGCTCAGTGGCTCAGTTATGTCCAATTCTTTGTGACCCTATGGACTGTAGCCTCCCAGGCTCCTCTGTTGGGATTTTTCAGGGAAGAATGTTGGAGTGGTTTGCCATTTCCTTCTCCAGGGGATCTTTCTGACCCAGGGATTAAACTCATGTCTCCTGGGTCTCCTGCACTGGTAGGTGGATTCTTTACTACTAAGCCACCTGGGAAGCAATAAAGATCATAAAAACTATGTAACTGAATTTTGAATTAGAGAAGCAATTGTACCCCAACATATATAATGTTATAACACTTCAAAAAAGCAATTCTTATTCTTTTCTTATCTCCATTAATCCAATTCTCAAAGGCTGTTATCTTTGCAATTTGCCACCAGGAGGTAATCTCTTTGAGATTTGTAGTACAGGCATACCTTGTTTTTTTGAGCTTCACAGATATTACATTTTTTACAAATTGAAAGTTTGTGGCAACCACACCTCAAGCAAGTCTATGGGCTTCATTTTCTAAAAGCATTTGCTGACTTTGTGTTTCTGTGTCACATTTTGGTAATTCTTGCAATATTTCAAAATTTTCAGTATTATACTTTTTATGGTGATCTGTGATCAGTGATCTTAGATGTTACTATTGTAATAGTAATTTGGGGGGGCACTTTAAACTGCTCTCATGTAAGATGGCAAATTTAATAAATGTGTATGTTCTGACTGCTCTACCAGCTAGCCCCTTCCCTCATCTCTCTCACTGTCTTCAGGCCTCCCTATTCTATGAGATAAAACAATATTGAAATTAGGCCAATCAATAGCCTTACAGTGGCCTCTAAGTATTCAAGTGAAAGAAAAAGTTGCATGTCTCTCACTTTATTTTTTTTTAATTTTATTTTATTTTTTAACTTTACAATATTGTATTGGTTTTGCCATATATCAAAATGAATCCGCCACAGGTATACATATGTTCCTCATCCTGAACCCTCCTCCCTCCTCCCTCCCCATACCATCCCTCTGCACCAGCCCCAAGCATCCAGTATCGTGCATCGAATCTGGACTGGCGACTCGTTTCATATATGATATTATACATATTTCAATGCCATTCTCCCAAATCATCCCACCCTCTCCCTCTCCCACAGGGTCCAAAAGACTGTTCTATACATCAGTGTCTCTTTTGCTGTCTCGTATACAGGGTTATTGTTACCATCTTTCTAAATTCCATATATATGCATTAGTATACTGTATTGGTATTTTTCTTTCTGGCTTACTTCACTCTGTATAATAGGCTCCAGTTTCATCTACCTCATTAGAACTGATTCAAATGTATTCTTTTTAATGGCTGAGTAATACTCCATTGTGTATATGTACCACAGCTTTCTTATCCATTGGTCTGCTGATGAATATCTAGGTTGCTTCCATGTCCTGGCTATTATAAACAGTGCTGCGATGAACACTGGGGTACACGTGTCTCTTTCAGTTCTGGTTTCCTCAGTGTGTATGCCCAGCAGTGGGATTGCTGGCATCGTATGGCAGTTCTATTTCCAGTTTTTTAAGGAATCTCCACACTGTTCTCCATAGTGGCTGGACTAGTTTGCATTCCCACCAACAGTGTAAGAGGGTTCCCTTTTCTCCACACTCTCTCCAGCATTTATTGCTTGTAGACTTTTGGATCACAGCCATTCTGACTGGCATGAAATGGTACCTCATAGAGGTTTTGATTTGCATTTCTCTGATAATGAGTGATGTTGAGCATCTTTTCATGTGTTTGTTAGCCATCTGTATGTCTTCTTTGGAGAAATGTCTGTGTAGTTCTTTGGCCCATTTTTTGATTGGGTCATTTATTTTTCTGGAATTGAGCTGTAGGAGCTGCTTGTATATTTTTGAGATTAATTCTTTGTCAGTTACTTCATTTGCTATTATTTTCTCCCATTCTGAAGGCTGTCTTTTCACCTTGCTTATAATTTCCTTTGTTGTGCAGAAGCTTTTAAGGTTAATTAGGTCCCATTTGTTTATTTTTGCTTTTATTTCCAATATTCTGGGAGGTGGGTCATAGAAGATCCTGCTGTGATGTATGTCAGAGAGTGTTTTGCCTATGTTCTCCTCTAGGAGTTGTATAGTTTCTGGTCTTACGTTTAGATCTTTAATCCATTTTGAGTTTATTTTTGTGTATGGTGTTAGAAAGTGTTCTAGTTTCATTCTTTTACAAGTGGTTGACCAGATTTCCCAGCACCACTTGTTAAAGAGATTGTCTTTAATCCATTGTATATTCTTGCCTCCTTTGTCAAAGATAAGGTGTCCATATGTGCGTGGATTTATCTCTGGGCTTTCTATTTTGTTCCATTGATCTATATTTCTGTCTTTGTGCCAGTACCATACTGTCTTGATAACTGTGGCTTTGTAGTAGAGCCTGAAGTCAGGCAAGTTGATTCCTCCAGTCACATTCTTCTTTCTCAAGATAGCTTTGGCTATTCGAGGTTTTTTGTATTTCCATACAAATTGTGAAATTATTTGTTCTAGCTCTGTGAAGAATGCTGTTGGTAGCTTGATAGGGATTGCATTGAATCTATAAATTGCTTTGGGTAGTATACTCATTTTCACTATATTGATTCTTCTGATCCATGAACATGGTATATTTCTCCATCTATTAGTGTCCTCTTTGATTTCTTTCACCAGTGTTTTATAGTTTTCTATATATAGGTCTTTAGTTTCTTTAGGTAGATATATTCCTTAGTATTTTATTCTTTTCATTGCAATGGTGAATGGAATTGTTTCCTTAATTTCTCTTTCTATTTTCTCATTATTAGTGTATAGGAATGCAAGGGATTTCTGTGTGTTGATTTTATATCCTGCAACTTTACTATATTCATTGATTAGTTCTAGTGATTTTCTAGTGGAGTCTTTAGGGTTTTCTATGTAGAGGATCATGTCATCTGCAAATAGTGAGAGTTTTACTTCTTCTGTTCCAATTTGGATTCCTTTTATTTCTTTTTCTGCTCTGATTGCTGTGGCCAAAACTTCCAAAACTATGTTGAATAGTAATGGTGAAAGTGGGCACCCTTGTCTTGTTCCTGACTTTAGAGGAAATGCTTTCAGTTTTTCACCATTGAGGATAATGTTTGCTGTGGGTTTGTCATATATAGCTTTTATTATGTTGAGGTATGTTCCTTCTATTCCTGCTTTCTGGAGAGTTTTTATCATAAATGGATGTTGAATTTTGTCAAAGGCTTTCTCTGTATCTATTGAGATAATCATATGGTTTTTATTTTTCAATTTGTTAATGTGGTGTATTACATTGATTGATTTGCGGATATTGAAGAATCTTTGCATCCCTGGGATAAAGCCCACTTGGTCATGGTGTATCATCTTTTCAATGTGTTGTTGGATTCTGATTGCTAGAATTTTGTTAAGGATTTTTGCATCTATGTTCATCAGTGATATTGGCCTGTAGTTTTCTTTTTTTGTGGCATCTTTGTCAGGTTTTGGTATTAGGGTGATGGTGGCCTCATAGAATGAGTTTGGAAGTTTACCTTCCTCTGCTATTTTCTGGAAGAGTTTGAGTGGGATAGGTGTTAGCTCTTCTCTAAATTTTTGGTAGAATTCAGCTGTGAAGCCGTCTGGACCTGGGCTTTTGTTTGCTGGAAGATTTCTGATTATAGTTTCAATTTCCGTGCTTGTGATGCGTCTGTTAAGATTTTCTATTTCTTCCTGGTCCAGTTTTGGAAAGTTGTGCTTTTCTAAGAATTTGTCCATTTCTTCCACATTGTCCATTTTATTGGCATATAATTGCTGATAGTAGTCTCTTATGATCCTTTGTATTTCTGTGTTGTCTGTTGTGATCTCTCCATTTTCATTTCTAATTTTATTGATTTGATTTTTCTCCCTTTGTTTCTTGATGAGTCTGGCTAATGGTTTGTCAATTTTATTTATCCTTTCAAAGAACCAGCTTTTGGCTTTGTTGATTTTTGCTATGGTCTCTTTTGTTTCTTTTGCATTTATTTCTGCCCTAATTTTTAAGATTTCTCTCCTTCTACTAACCCTAGGGTTCTTCATCTCTTCCTTTTCTAGTTGCTTTAGGTGTAGAGTTAGGTTATTTATTTGACTTTTTTCTTGTTTCTTGAGGTATGCCTGTATTGCTATGAACTTTCCCCTTAGGACTGCTTTTACAGTGTCCCACAGGTTTTGGGTTGTTGTATTTTCATTTTCATTCATTTCTATGCATGTCTCTCACTTTAAATCAAAAGTTAGAAATGATTAAGTTTAGTGAGGAAAGAATGTCTAAAGCCAAGATAGGTCAAAAGCTAGGGCTCCTGCACCAAATGGTTAGCAAACATGTAAATGCCAAGGAAAACTCCCCAAAGGAAATTGAAAATGCTACTCCACTGAACACATGAATGATAAGAAGGTGAAACAGACTTATTGCTGATATGAAGGAAGATCTAGTGGTCTGGATAGAAGATCAAACCAGCCACAATATTTCCTCAAGCCACAGCCTAATCCAGAGCAAGGCCTTGACTCTTTTCAGTTCCGTATAGGCTGAGAGAGGTGAGGAAGCTGCAGAAGAAAAGTCTGAAGCTAGCAGAGGCTGGTTCATGCGGTTTAAGGAAAGAAGCTGTCTCTATGGCATCATAGTACAAGGTGAAGCAGCAAGTAGAAGCTGCGACAAGTTATCCAGATGATCTAGCTAAGATCACTAAAGAAGGTGGCTAAGCTAAACCACAGATTTTCAACGTAGATGGAACAACTTTATCCTGGAAGAAGATGCCATCTAGCACTTTCATAGCTAGAGAGGACAAGTCAATGCTTGACTTTAAAGTTTCAAAGGATAAGCTGACTCTTTTGTTAGGGACTAATGCAGCTGGAGACATTGAATAGAAGCCAGTGCTTGTTTACCATTCTGAAAGTTTAGGGCCACTAAGAATTATGATAAATCTACTCTGTGTGTTCAATAAAGGGAACTACAAAGCCTGGATGTTATCACATCTGTTTACAACATGATTTGATGAGTACTTTAACCCCACCATTGCAAGCCACTGCTCAGAAAAAGATTCCTTTCAAAATATTACTGTTCATTGACACTGTATCTGGTCACCCAAAAGTTCTGATGGATATGTACAGTGAGATTAATGTTGTTTTCATGCCAGCTAACACAACATTTGACCTTCCCAGGTAGCTCAGTGGTCAGTAAAGAATCTGCCTGCCAATACAGGAGACATAGGAGATGCGGGTTCAGTCCCTGGATTGGAAAGATCTCCTGGAGGAGGAAATGGCAACCTACCCCAGTATTCTTGCCTGGGAAATCCCACAGACAGAGAAATCTGGCAAGCTACAGTCCATGGGGTCCCTAAGAGTGGACATGTCTGATCAACTGAGCATAGACAGAGACAGAACACAACATTTATTCTGCAGCCCATGGATCAAGGATTCATTTTGATTTTCAAGTCTAATTATTTAATAAGTACATTTTGTAAGCTTTTAGCTGCCATAGAGAGTGATTCCTCTGAGGGACCTGGACAAAGGCACTTGAAAACCTGGAAAGGATTCATCATTCTCGACACCACTAAGAACATTTACGATTCATGGAAAGAGGTCAAAATATCAACATTAACAGGAATTTAAAAGAAATTGATTACAGTCCTTACAGATGAGTTTGAGGAGTTCAGGACTTTAGCGGAGGAAGTAACTGCAGATGTGGTGGAAATAGAAAGAGGACTAGAATTAGAAGCGGAGCCTGAATATGTGACTGAATTGCTGCTATCTCAGGATGAAACCTGACAGATGAGGAGTTGCTTCTTATGGATGAATAAAGTTGTTATCTGAGACAGAATCTACTGGTGAAGGTGCTGTAAAGACTGTTGAAATGACAACAAGGGCTTTAGAATGTTACATAAATGTAATATTCATAAAGCAGGAGGGCTTGAGAGGATTGACTCTAATTTTGAAAGAAGTTCTGTGAGTAAAATGTTATCAACCAGCACTGCATGCTACAGTGAAATCATTCATGAAAGGAAAAGTCAATTGATGATGAAAACTTCATTGTTATTTTAAGAAGCTGCCACAGCCACCCCAGCCTTCAGCAATCACCACCCAGATCAATCAGCAGCCATTGACATCAAAGCAAGACTCTCCACCAGCAGAAACATTAAGACTTGCTGAAGGCTCAGATGATGTTTAGCATTTTCAGTGATAAAGCATTTTTAAATGTAGGTATATTGTTTTTCATGGCAATAAAGTATTTTAAATTAAATTACATATTATTGCACACTTAATAGAATATGGTATAGTGTAAATGTAACTTTTATACGCACTGGGAAACCAATGAAGTGAGTGTCTGACTCAATTTACTGATAGTCACTTTATCACAGTGGTCTGGAACACAATCAGCAACATCTCTTTGGTATGCCTGTAATTCTATTCTTGCAGCCAAGACCATAGTCTTAACCCATCAGTTCACGTTGATAACCTAGCATAATGGTCATCTTTACTTTTCTCTTCAGGTATCATTAAAGAGTGGGGAAGGGACAGAATTTATTAACAGTTTTGTAACATTCTATAAGAAATATTTATTAATGCACATAGATGGTTCACTATCAATTCAGATTTTATTATCTGTAGAATTTCTCTCAATATTCGATTTCATGATTCTGAAGAAAACTGTCTATTTCATTAGTGATCTAATTTTCACTTATTTTCTGAGAGTAAAAAGACCGTAGCAAAACTCATTTTGCTTTTATACTTTTAAGTAGAATCAGCGCTTGCATGATTAGTGTCAACAGCGACATCTACTGGTGAGTTCAGTACAATACTGTGAAAACAGTAGAAACTGACATGTTCACAGGTTTAAAATATTCTAAATATTTTTTACAGTGAAGAAAAACAATGTTTTTATGACATCAAACTCTGTGCAAAGGAATGCTGATCTGAACAGCGCAGAACAAGGTATGTAGCTTCCTTTATTACGTTAAACTTGAAGAAATTTTATGTTTTACCATCCATGTCTTGATGTGTATGTGCGTGCATGGTGGTAGGGTTGAGTGACAAAACATGAAGGAATATATTTAGTAAGCAAAGTCCCATGATCAAATTGAAAGTGAACGTCAAAGTTGCTCTGTTGTGTCTGACTCTTTGCAACCCTATGGACTGTGGTCCATGGAATGCTCCAGGCCAGAATACAGGAGTGGGTAGCCTTTCCCTTTTCCAGGGGATCTTCCCAGCCCAGGGATTGAACCAGGTCTATTGGGTAAAAGCTAGGCAGGAAGACAGTACTAGGCAACTCACTGGCTATTTTGACTTTGATTAGTTGACATTATGGAGAAGGAAATGGCAACCCACTCCAGTATTCTTGCCTAGAGAATCCCATGGACAGAGGAACCTGGTGGACTGCCATCCATAGGCTCACACAGAGTCGGACATGACTGAAGTGACTTAGCATGCATGCGTGCATTGGAGAAGGAAATGGCAACCCACTCCAGTATTCTTGCCTGGAGAATCCCAGGGACAGAGGAACCTGATAGTCTGCCGTGTATGGGGTTGCAAGAGTCAGACATGACTGAAGCGACTTAGCAGCAGCAGCGGCAGTTGACATTAACCTTTCATTTAATCATGACTTTAGAAAGTAAGCATTAAATTAGTAAGAAATTGAGAGGAAAATTATTTCACTAAAGATATGTTGACCCTTTAATTCTGTTCTTTTAAGGTCCTGTGAAACATTCTGAGCTTGTTCTAAGACCTGCTATTTTGCAGCCACCTCAAGCTCAAGGGTATATAAAAGTAAGAAAATCATTTGGACACAACGTGTTGGAATCCTGTAAGGTTAAAGAAAAAAACAAAAGTAAGGTAAGAAAACCTCCTATGGTAGGACTGATCTCAATTTCCCATCTTTCTTTTGATAGATTGTTGTGGGTCCCCACATCCAGAATTTTGGGCCACCTGATGCTGAAGCAGCTACCAGGCTGGAAAAAAAGCTGGACAAGATAGCCAAGAGCCCTCAGTGACTGTACTAAACTTGTCCTACTAAATTGTAGGGTTGTTCCCAGGAGCAGGTCTTGTGGTCTCTCCTAAGCTGTAAAGCTGAGTTCTGTGTGGTGGCAACCCTTGGGGTCTTGATCTGGTGCACTGACCCCACATGAGAATAGGGGAGCAGTGAGGTGTCAGGGGCCAGAAGTCAGAAATCAGAAAAAGGAAAAGGATTTTTTTTTTTGTATCCCCAACTGGTAGACATGCTGGTGTGGCCTTACCAGTTTAGATCACACTATGGATCCACTCCAGCCCATCTTCATGGATAACAGGAGCAAGGAACTTTCTCCACAGTATAACTGGGAGGGCTTGGGAAGCTCCTGGAGACAGAAACCAATTTCTCTTCCAACTGAATCACTCCTCGTGGGCCTTTCCAAGGAGACACTCATTTTACTAACACCATACAGATAAGGGTATGGGGATATTCTGTTGCTATAGTTCTGTGTCTTCCAGAAGCAGATACTTGAGAGGAAGGGGACGCCAGATCAATAGGTTGGAATTTGAATTATGCCACCAGTCGTTTCCAGCTAAACTACTGAGGGTTGATCAAGTTTGGTTTTGTTTTCCTGGACTGAACATGAGAACAGTGTTCTCATTTTAAGCTGAAAGTATTAAAATACCAATCATTTAGTCAAGTCATTGAAAAAAATCAGATCAGTACTAATTCTACCTCTACCACTATCTACTGTGTTTACATTCTTAGACAAAGCTCCCAACCTTCTGTTTTTCATCAGTGAAGTGAGGGAGTTGAATCTGGTCAGCATTTGCCAACATTTTTATATTTCCAATTCTTTTTATTTGTAAGCTATGATTTCATGAGACTCATTGAATTTTAAAAATCATTTCACCTATGGACACCTTATCTTTGACAAAGGAGGCAAGAATATACAATGGAGAAAGAATATACAATGGAGAAAAGACAATCTCTTTAACAGTGGTGCTGGGAAAACTGGTCAACCATTTGTAAATGAATGAAACTAGAACACTTTCTAACACTATACACAAAAATAAACTCAAAATGGATTAAAGATCTAAACGTAAGGCCAGAAACTATAAAACTCCTAGTGGAAAACATAGGCAAAACACTCTCCAACATAAATCACAGCAGGATCCTCTATGACCCACTTCCCAGAGTAATGGAAATAAAAGCAAAAATAAACAAATGGGACCTAATTAACCTTAAAAGCTTTAGCACAATGAAGGAAACTATAAGCAAAGTGAAAAGATAGCCTTCAGGATGGGGGAAAATAATAGCAAACGAAGCAACTGACAAAGAATTAATCTCAAAAATATACAAGCAACTCCTACAGCGCAATTCCAGAAAAATAAATGACCCAATCAAAAAATGGGCCAAAGAACTAAACAGACAGTTCTTCAAAGAAGACATACAGATGGCTAACAAACACATGAAAAGATGCTCCACATCACTTATTATCAGAGAAATGCAAATCAAAACCATAATAAGATACCATTTCACGCCAGTCAGAATGGCTGCGATCCAAAAGTCTACAAGCAATAAATGCTGGAGAGGGTGTGGAGAAAAGGGAACCCTCTTACACTGCTGGTGGGAATGCAAACTAGTACAGCCACTATGGAGAACAGTGTGGAGATTCCTTAAAAAACTGGAAATAGAACCGCCTTATGATCCAGCAATCCCACTGCTGGGCATACACACCGAGGAAACCAGAAGGGAAAGAGACACGTGTACCCCAGTGTTCATCGCAGCACTGTTTATAATAGCCAGGACATGGAAGCAACCTAGATGTCCATCAGCAGATGAATGGATAAGAAAGCTGTGGTACATATACACAATGGAGTATTACTCAGCCATTAAAAAGAATACATTTGAATCAGTTCTAATGAGGTGGATGAACCTGGAGCCTATTATACAGAGTGAAGTAAGCCAGAAAGAAAAATACCAATACAGTATACTAACGCATATATATGGAATTTAGAAAGATGGCAATGATAACCCTGTATGCGAGACAGCAAAAGAGACACAGATGTATGCAACAGTCTTTTGGACCCTGTGGGAGAGAGAGAGGGTGGGGTGGTTTGGGAGAATGGCATTGAAACATGTATATCATATGTGAAAGAGATCGTCAGTCCAGGTTTGATGCATGAGACAGGTTGCTCAGGGCTGGTGCACAGGGATGACCCAGAGGGATGGGATGGGAAGGGAGGTGGGAGGGGGGTTCAGGATGGGAACACATATAAACCCATGGCTGACTCACGTCAATGTATGGCAAAAACCATTACAATATTATAAAGTATATAGCCTCCAATTAAAATAAATAAATTAATAATAAATAAATAAAAATCACTTAATCATTTATGTTATATATGTAATTTTAAATTAAAATATTTAAAAATGTCAAATCAGTATATTATTAAATATTTTCATTTAAGTATAATAATCACCATATTATATAAATTATTTACCTATTTTAAAAGTGATGCATGTTTAATTTGTTTTAAAGTGTATAAGAAAAACTATGATGTATTGACTAATTTCTGAAATGTTATATTGCATTTGATTTTGGAATAGCATGTTCTATAAATTATAGATGAAAATTTTTACTTACACATTATATCTAAAGCTGATTAATATTTATTCCTTGGCATGATTTTTTTAAGATCTTGCATTGCATGGTTTTAAAATAAAATTTATTAATATATTTCCTGTATTTTCTTCCTCAATAATAAAACATAGAGAAATTACTAGACTATCATTTGCAAAAATTTCTTTTCAAATAACTTATTTAGGGCATGAATAGAATTTATTCCTAATTGGTGAAAAGTCTAATTGGATATGCCCATCATTGAATTTTTTCTGTTTAATAATGATTTTTGAAGATCTAAAGGTAAGCTATGTATAAGACACTATGTCAGAATTCTGACACAATGATATAATGTATAGATACAGTGAAAATGATCTCCAGGTAAATTTTATAGAATCCTTATTTTTATGTTCCTTTTAAATTTGTATATTAAATTAGAGCAATTTTATTTCATTCTGTCATTAATCAGTGGTTACTTGTTGTAGATAACAAATTCCTAATAAACTATTCTAAGCAACCTAAAGAGTTTAAAACTACCATTTTGGCTGACAGATAAATCATCTGAGTGACTGAGTCATAAGCATGTACTTTGCTGTTTGCTAACCGATGACACATACTCTCTTGACACACATTTCTCAGCTTTCAAATTCTGTTATATATGGAAAACTACTCAAAATTATTTTTGATTGATATAAAATTAAAGTGGAAACAACCCTATTTAAAGACTAAACGTCCTTGCAACATCTTTGAAAATTCCTGGTGGAGGAAGGGATATGTCCACAATCATTGAGGACACTAGATCAGACTACTGGGTTCCTTCCAGTTCTAAAACTGCACACTCCTTCATTTACACATTAATGCAGATAAGGTGCATATGTATATACACAGCAGATGGAATGACCAATTAGATCACCAAAAGTTTCTAGAGGAAGAGATGGAATTTCCCCTCACATTGGGTGGCAATCATGGTGAAGCTCTTAGGGGTTTCCATGGGCTAAATAGTCCTGAAACACATATTAACTAGTCTAGAAACGAGATTTAAGTCCACTGCCTAAAAAGGTAAAAGTAACAAAAGAAGGTGGGATTTCTGAATGCTAGTGCACAATCCTTGGTTTTAGGCAGACCGATGTTTGAATGTCAGCCCTCTTCTGATTGCCCAGTTCTGACCGTTATTTAAGCGTATTAGGTCAGTCTGCTCACCTGAAGTGTGGATAATAGAAGTACAAAGTGTAGAGAGTTGTTTTGAGGAGTATATGAGATAGTGTATAGAATATGTTTAGGACTGTACTTGAACATAGTAAGTTTTCTATTCATTTAACTATAGCTAAGGCTTCCTTGGTGGCTCAGAGGTTAAAGCATATGCCTGCAATGCAGGAGATCTGGGTTCGATCCCTGGGATGGGAAGATCCCCTGGAGAAGGAAATGACAACCCACTCCAGTATTCTTGCCTACAGAATTTAGCTATAGCTATTGTTTCCTTGTCTAATGCTCTTATATATAGAAAGGCAGTTTAAATGAACTTTTTGATGGACTTTTTTTATTTCAGATTTATGAGGGGAACTCCTATTTGCTAAGTGAAAACTTACCAAATGCCAGAATTTCAATCCAGCTGTCTACTAATCAGAATGCTTTAGGTACTACATCACTACGGTAAGTTAACGACGAGGAAATAGAAATGTTCTTTCATTTTCTTTCTTTTGTCAATAAAATTATTTATGGAAAATAATTTTCTGACATTGTACAGACAAATTGCTAAGATTTCTGCTTGAGAGGAGATTTTATAAAATACAAGTTTAAAATGCTTTTAAAAATGTCTCTAGTATTTGTATATTATTGTCCTGGTATTGGATTGTCTTGGGTAAGACAATATTCATTGACTTGGGTAAGAATGTTTCAATTAGGTAGAGCTAAACTTTTTATTTAGTTAGGCATTAAATATCTGGCTACTCAATTAGCCTTTCCTCCTCTTCCCCTGGTATTCTCTCTTTCCCTCTTTTAAATTATTTCTGGCATTATTATGTATTAACATAAATCGGACAGACAACAAAGAAAGCAGTAGAAATATGCAAAGTGAAAGTGAATATTTATTAGCATTGCCAGTGATGGGGGCATGTTTGATCTGAGAGAGGAATGCAACTAGCTGTGGACATACTGGTCTCATGACAGGAGCCCATACAGGTACCTCAGCACTTACCTACTGTGCATGCTGTGGGTGCAGTAGGGATCCTGAAGCATGTCTGCCAACAGAGGGCTGCATGTCTTTGAGTTTGTCGTTATGCAAAACATTTTAAACATTCAAGTTTCTGGGAGGTAAAAATTGAACTGAACCACTGCACACTCAAGTGTAACCGAGAAGAGAGATTGCCTTTGCTGTTGCCCTTAGACCTTGCATGGCTAAAAGCACTGGCCAGTTGGGGAAGAGGAGAGTGGAGACTGGAGACCAGAGAGTCAGCGCTGGAAAAGCACAAAGATAATGACTGGGCAGCTCCCCGGCTGATCACACAGCCTCTCTGCACTGGTCTTGGCCAGTGTTGTAACAGCTGTCAGATATTTTGACTTTCATCATCAGAAGTACCTATTTCATCTTTTCCTTCATTTCTCATTAACTTCAGATAGACAAAAGTTAGCAGATGTTTTTATGCTTTACATAAATCTATTAAATCATCTGATTATTTCACTAAGGTTTAATATGGCTATATCCATTGCTACTACATTTAAAATAGCAAATGCTTACTTCTTTTCCATAGATGTCAACCAAATGAAGATAAATATTCTATGAAAAGCTGCAGTTCTGATTTCGTTTTTGGAGAAAACATGGTAGAAAGAGTTTTGGTAAGATTTTGGCAAATGTTTCTATTACTATATAGAGAGCTGTCACTTCTAAAGGCAAATTAATTAAAACAATGTTAAACTGGAGCATACTTTTTAACTACTGAGTTCAAAGGCACATTTTCCTATCTTTAACTGGAGAGATTCTCCTGGGAAGCAAGTTCTAGTTGTTAGAATAATAGACAAGAGCCCACAGAGGAAGGGAATTGTCTAATTATAACATTATTACTGATAAGAAATATTAAATACTTCTTTGATTTGCATTAAATCAAAGGAACCCAAGGAAATCCTAGAATTATATGCAATGGTTAAGTAAGCTCAATTGGTCATGATATTTTAATATAGTTTTTCAATAGCATTTTCATAACAAGATGGATTTAAAATGATTTGCATTTTTTCTCATTAATCACAACCTTCCCCTTCAAGTTTTTACACTGACAGATTTTTTTCTTGCTAGCTGTAGGAGGGAATCATAGTATTTTACTTGCCTACGGGAATATACTTGCCAAGTGGAACCACCTGACTATTACTACCATCTTCCTTAAGCATCCTCCTACATGGGGCATCCCATGTGGTAAAGAATCCACCTGCCAATGCAGGAGACATGAGTTTGATCCCTGGGACAGGAAGATCCCCTGGAGGAGGAAATGGCAACCTACTCCAGTATTCTTGCCTGGAAATTTCCAAGGACAGAGGAACCTGGCAGGCTACAGTACATGGGGTCAGCAGAGTCTGACAGCAGAGTCAGACACGACTGAGCGACTAAACAACAACAATCCTCCTGTGTGAGGCAGTTGCTACTTTGTCCTCCGCAGGCTGTGTTTCTAAAACAGAGCAAGATGTAGAGTGGGGAATTATACAGTCAAATGGAAGCTGTGGAGCAAGTATGCCCATGGTTTTATTTGGCCCAACACATCTTAATACTCTTTGCACTTTCATCCAGACCAGAATCTTAGCTGAGATAAGACAAGGATGCTATTTTGTCTTAGGGCTTTAGCTACATGAAGAATCCCATGGAAGATGCACAGATTTTAAAACCTGTGCTATGACTCAGAATAACAAAAGGACCAACTCATGAGGTCTGTTTATTCCAAGATTTTAATCAAACCAGTCACTTTTAAGATCTCACTTATTCTATACCTGCCTCAGGCTCAACCCCAATTCCAAGAGAAGCATCACACTTCTTCAACTTAGCAGTGCCTTTCTGTCACTCCCAAGATGAAGGTCGGCTCCAGCAATCCTAGAGCTGTTGACCCACATCTTTGGGTTTGAACCAGAATGGACCAACTTCCAAAATGAAGTTGCAGGCAGTATGTTTAAGCACATTTATTCTAGATTAGTCATAGCTTTTGTAAGATGTCACAGACACAAATACAATACTCTTCAAACCTCATGGGATCAACTTTAACATTTGACTCACTTAACACATGGTTAACACACCATCTGTGTTTTTATGGTACATAAAGCATTGGCACTGGTCTCAAGTTTGGTGGCATATTACAATCATCTGGTAAGCCTTCAGAGGACTTTTTATGCCTGGTCATCTCCCCAAACCGATTAGATCAGGATCTCAGTGGGTGAGGTCAGATGTCAAGTGATTTGAACGTACAGCCAGGATTGAAAACCACCTGGTTACACAAAGCTAAAGAAGACCTTGTCCTCTAGAGTTGTCTACAGTCTAGAAGGGAGAGAGAGAGATACCAGTACAAATGAACGACGATGGGGATTATAAATTTGGCGTGAGGAGGTAGGTACCTGTGTGCATTCCCTATGAGCACTTCAAGGCTGGCTTACAAAGGAACCTGAGCTTCCTGTCTTCTTAAGTGGATAACATTCTAGGATGGCAGGAGCTATAAGAGATCACCTGTGTTTGTCCTTTAGTTAATCCTGTAATCCTGTGGCCCTATGATTTGAAGGCCATGATGCCTCCTGATTTGTTTGCTGGTTATGTGCTTTTAGAGTGAGTCATTAGACTTTCTGTGCTTTAGTTTCTGTTTTCTTAAAATGGAAATAATTATACCCATCTCTACCAATTTTAACAGATTATCCTGAGGCCCAGTTAAAGAAAATGAAAGAATCTTGATTCATAAGGGAAAAGATATAAAACTAAGCTCTGAAGTATCCTTCAATTCTCCCTGTTCTGCAGGGAGCTATACAAGCACTGTGTGGGAGGTTGTAAATATCCTGGCAATTACTTGGTCTTTTTTTTCACGCAGGTGTCCATTACAACACATGTGCAAAAGCCCCAGGTGTGCAGCCTTAAAAGCGATTGCTGTGTCAGAGGAAAAGTTAGGATTCATTCTGTAATGATGATCTGATGAGACAGCTAGTGGGTTCTTTGGACAACTTTTTAATTTTTTACATTAAATGGATAGAAAGAAGGGACTGTTGGGAATACTGAAATAATTTGAAAGAGTGACATCAGTTGCACTTCCTTCAAGGCATTAGGTTGTCGTAGTGCTAGCTTGGAACAGCTGCTACCTCCTTGTGGGTCTCTGAAAGGTTTCCCATTGTCCCTGGAACTAGATGCCACCTGAAGCAGGCTGGTGGTAACCAGATTGTTTCCTTAGATCAGAACCAAGGTTTTCTAACAATGGGGAGGAGTTCCCATTCAGCACAAGAGGATCCCAAAACAAAAACAGAGCTGTTGGGTTTGTTTGCCACATTGAGACAGAAGAACAAAAGTATCTCTTGGGTTACTGCAAATATATGGAGATAAAATTAAGCAAGACATCTTTTTCTTCCACCTAGGGTACTCAAAAACTCACTCAGCCTCAACTTGAAAGTGATTTATACATCAAGGAAAAACCATTCAAATTCACTCTAAAAATTCCTATCAACTCTCCAAACTCAAGTAAGAATTATTTCATTTGTAAAACATCTGATTCAACTAGTATATTTCCTGTTTTTCCATGTCATTTGTTTAATATCTGTAAAATACAAAAGCCAAAATCCACTGTTTAAAATCTTTGGTGAAGATTAAAGCATATAAATTTGGTTACATGATATAAAAGCCTCCATAATTTTTGGACTTCATGATATGGGGGATCATTGAAGAGATATGCCTAAACACGAGCAGTTTGATTTTTTGGAAGCAGTCATTGTTATAAAAAGCTAAGGAGACGTGCATGTTAACAGGGGCAAAAAAAAAACTTTCACAGTGGATAAAATGGGGCATTTTACGTGTTCTTTCCCCCTATTTTCTCTTAGGAACAGACACTATTGAAAATATATCCCTAATTGAATCAGCTACTGCTTTCTCTTTTAAACCATCACCAAAATGTTTGCTGGAGAAAATTGATGTTATAACAGGGGAGGAGGCAGAACACAATGTGTTAGAGGTCTGTATATTGTGTTATTGCTCTTTCTGGAATAAAGTTACCCTCAACAGAGACAACTTTAAAGATAAAGGCAGAAGTATAGTTTTCATTAAGACCTGGCTGTTAAAATTAAAATGTTTGAGGCTTTCAAATATTAAACCAATATTTTGTTGTATTCTTACATTTGTGTGTGTAATTTGCAGGAAAATGGATTACAGGCTTCACATTCATATTAGTCCCTTAGAAAGAAGACAGCCAAGGACTCAGTCTTAAAGTAACTCCAGACCTATATTTTATACTTTTCATATCAGCTTTTTATCAGTTATTATCAAATGGTTTAAAATTTTATTTACACTGAACATTAAAAATGCAGAGAGATAAACTGATTTCAGTTCAAGATAATAAAAATTTTCTTTTTCCTTTAAAAGCTCTTTTTTAAATTGAAGTAAAGTTGGTTTACGATGTGGAGGTAATTTCTGCTGTATAGAAAAGTGACTCATACATATATACATTTTCTTTTTTATATTATTTTCTATTATGGTTTATCTCAGGATATTGACTATAGTTCTTTCTGTGCTATATAGTAGGACCTTGTTTATCCTAAAAGTTCTTTTAAGTAAGTTTTGAATTGCACACGAATCAAGAATTTCAAAGATGTGGTATATAGTATCACACATAGGAGATGGCAATGGCACCCCACTCCAGTACTCTTACCTGGAAAATCCCATGGATGGAGGAGCCTGGTGGGTTGCAGTCCATGGGGTCGCTAAGAGTCGGACATGACTGAGCGACTTCACTTTCACTTTTCACTTTGACGCATTGGAGAAGGAAATGGCAACCCACTCCAGTGTTCTTGCCTGGAGAATCCCAGGGACGGGGGAGCCTGGTGGGCTGCCGTCTGTGGGGTTGCACAGAGTTGGACACGACTGAAGTGACTTAGTAGCAGCAGCATAGGATTTGAACCATGAGTGGTGTAGATATCAGTCTTGGCATATGAAATGTAATTACTACACCTCAATCATGTTCAACAAAGCACAGATTTCCCTTAGGCTTTCTCCATCTGCTTTACCCCAAACTCTCTTCATTCCTGTTTTCTTCCCCCTTGATCTACTGATACATTTACTGTACAAGTGTGTCTCACAGCATAACTCTCAGATCAGATTAATCCCAGATTCACTGAAGTAGTCACTAGGGGTGACGCCCTGACATGTTATATTTTTAACAAGTCATCTAGGGGATTTTTGTACGCAGTAGTATTTGAGAGCCACTGGTAAGCATTAAATTATAGTATGGTACTCTGTGGTATCACATCCTAGTTCTGATGCTATATTTATTAAAATTTTTAAAGCATACAAATAGTTCCATGATTTCTTAATTTTCAGATAAATTACCTGATTCAAATAACACTGTTTAATTTAAAAGTTGGTATACATAGATAATCGTTAAGTGAAAAGGCAAGATGCAGACATATGTATTCTACCATTTATAGAAAAAAACAGGAAAATATATACATATTGACATGCATATACATACAAATATCTCTAGAAGGATAAACAAAATATTTAGCAACAGTGATCAACTGTTGTAGGGCGTGAAAATTGGTAGATGGGAACTAGTATTGGTGGAGCTACTTTTCACTTTGTACATCTTTTTGCTTTTTAATGTTTGAACTATTCAAAAATTTTATTGTTTTAGAAACTAAATAAAATTTTAAAGCTGGTTTAGAAATCATTAACAAAGGCTATCCTGATAAGATATCAGATAAAAGTGTTATAGCATAGGAAAGAAATCACTTTGAAAAATGTTTCATATTTTGACATTAAAAAAAAATTTCCTTTAGATCAACTGCAAGCTTTTTAGATTCAACAAAACAACACAGTCCTGGACTGAAAGGGGCAGAGGAGCTTTGAGACTGAATGACACAGCACGCAGTGATTGCGGAACATTCCAGTCAAGATTAAGTAAGGAATCATTTTGTAAAGCAAGTCACTAATTTTCAGGGAAGATTTCCCAATATAGATACACATCATTTTCTGGAGGTGTGTTATGTGTCAATAGATTAGACTGCTGAACACAATATTATTTTTAAGGTACTATAGGAGCTTCCTGTTTAAAGGAGGCTCTGACGTCAGACCACACCGTTTCCAAGTCTGGCTCCATTACTAACTAGTGACCTTGGATAAATTACTTAATCTCCTTCTACTCTAGTTGCATCAGTTAAAAATGCAGATAACAGCAAGTCCATGAATTAGTGAGTGAGTGTGAGAATTCAGTGAGAAAATGCACATAAAGCACCTTTGACCAGCCCAGCACACACCTAAATAGTGATCTCATTATTATTTAAAGGAATATGATGGATTTAGTTTTGAAGTGGAATAGTTTTTCTAAAGAGAGTATTTGTCCTGTAATTCATTCTTGGCATTCTAAGTACAGAATGTGGGTTGGGATGAAAGGTCAATTTCTAAGTAAACAAAGGTGTGTAGTTATCGAATCTTGTAGGCAGAGTGTTGGTCAGAATCTGGTCAGCCACACTGCAAGGTTGAGGAGGTTTCTGGCATCCAAGAGACACACTGGGCATTGTTCAGAGGTCCAAACTGAAAATGAGCACAGGCAGAGATCTGGGCAGGGATGGGTTTACTGGTCAATATTAAACAGTCAAAGCTTGTGGGGAGACTACAAGTAGAAGCTGGTAAATGGATATTTGTTGAGTTTCAGATATCAAGCTCAAGAAGGGAGTAAGAAATAGAATTCAGACTAAGAGAGTAGGATCATGGGGAAACAGGTTTCTAAATGACCTAAGTATAATTCCCAAGGCAGGTATTAGTTGTTTTCTACTCTGGTTTAATTTCTCTCTTTCCACTACCTGCCAAAAAATGGACAAAACAACTTTTTAAAAACAAAACTAATACAATTATGTAAAGTTTAAAAAAAAAACAAAAAAACTATACTGGTAATACATGTCCATTACAGAAGACAGAAAATATAGACTGACAAAAAGGAAAAAAAAAATTAAATTACTCATAGGCCTGTCTTCCTGTAGTAGCTAGCCTTTGCTAACAAAATATATCCTTAAGGACTTTGTATACAGTGAATGTGGGGCTCTCTGGGTAGCTCAAATGGTAAAAAAATCTGCCTGCAATGCAGGGGACCTGGGTTCAATCCCTGGGTTGGGAAGATCCCCTGGAGAAGGGCATGACAATCCACTCCAGTATTCTGCTTGGAGAATTCCAGGGAGAGAGGAGCCTGGCAGGCTACAGTCCATGGAGTAACAAAGAGTTGGACACAATTGAGTGACTAACACTGCTACTAATGTATACACAACATTGAAAAATTTGTGATACATGGTGTTTATATTCCTCTCTGATTTTTTTCTTTTATATAGTATACCATGGTCATCTTTCCACATTAATAATTACCTTTTTTCAGTATTCTTAATGAGGTCATAATATCTTCAATAGCTGTACCATCATTTAAGTAATTTCATTTTTTGAATGCTTCAAGTTTTGTCCATTGTGAGCAATTCTTGGGTAAATATTCTTCTCACCATTAGGTCCTCAATGGAATTCTAAAATTTAACCATTTTAAAATATTACAGTGAAAGAATATTGCATTTTTAGCACTTAAGCTAGAGTCTTCCAACAAAATAAAAGCTCAGTTTGGAAACCAAATTATAATCTAGTCAATTAAATTTCAATTTAGTAGTGAAAACAGAGTCTGAAAAACAACTACCAGATTTATTTGCTTTCATAATGGCAAATTCCTCTGAAAGGCTAAGGAATCAACTGTTCTAAAGCCTGATAAATTCACCTTCCTATTTTAGTTATGCGCAATCAAGGCAGCCTGAGGCTGATTCTCAACAGCAAACTCTGGGCTCAGATGGAGATTCAAAGAGCAAATCACAAAAATTTACAAATAACAGCTACTGATTTAGAAGACTGTAACGTCAAAGTGTTTTTAATTCAGGTAAGTGACAAATTTCAGTGATAGAGGATTATCCTACTATATTTATAGATTTCTGCAGTCACTAATTTTTTTTTCATTTTATTGTACTAACCTGTACCACTGGCAAAAAATCAGCCATTTATTATGGTTGTTTATAGTCTAATCCGGAGAAGGCAATGGCACCCCACTCCAGTACTCTTGCTTGGAAAATCCCATGGACGGAGGAGCCTGTTAGGCTGCAGTCCATGGGGTCGCTAAGATTCGGACACGACTGAGCGACTTCACTTTCACTTTTCACTTTCCTGCATTGGAGAAGGAAATGGCAGCCCACTCCAGTGTTCTTGCCTAGAGAATCCCAGGGATGGGGGAGCCTGGTGGGCTGCCGTCTATGGGGTCACACAGAATCGGACACGACTGAAGTGACTTAGCATAGCATAGCATAGTCTAATCAGTTCAGTTCAGTTCAGTTGTTCAGTCGTGTCCAACTCTTTGCGACCCCATGGACTGCAGCATGCCAGTCTATACCAGACCTAAATTTGATATGAAGTTTAGAGATTAACATCAATTTAAAGTAGTCAATTGGTACTAGTCTTAAGACAGCTGTATTGGTATATGCTTTCAAATGTCTCCATTTTTCTTTACTGTTAAAATTATGTCAGGAATCTTACTAAATTACCAGAGATACTACTGTCAGGATTGGCTCCTAGGAGGCCAGCATAATCCACACCCCAGTGCTTACACTGTGTGCTGAAATTGAGGCTTTGAGATCACTGGAAAGGAACCAGTGAGAAATGGAAAAACACAGGGCTAGCAAGTTAAAAGAACCAGTCCAATAGCAATTTCCAATTCTGGACTTGAGTCAATCTCCAAGGTAACAGGTTCACAACAGCTTAAGCTATCCTGGCAGCAGGAATGCTTGACCTCAAATATAAGATCCAGGCAAAAAAGACAAAGCTGACATGAGTCAGGTGAGAAAAAAGGCTGGATATCCCCTGCATGCTGAGAATCAGAAGATGTGAGAAGCCTGAGTATCCAAGTGACTCAGGTAGAAGATGATAATACAAGTAAACTGGCTTCCACATAATAATGGTAAAAAAAAGTTGGCAAGAGGCCACTGGTGAAAAACCAAAGATTTTAGTGCACTGTTAGGCATAAGTGATGTTGAGTATTGAAATCTTAGAGTAAAATGCCTAAACCCTGTTTACCATTTAGGCAGATAATATTGGATACTCTGCTAGACCAGATGCCCCTGGCTTTGAATGGCTAAAGCACCCTGTCTGAGACCAAGTCTGATACTGAGACTATGATTAGATTAGATTAAACTATGACTAGATTCTGCTGCTCAATATCTGGCTTATTCTGACTTTTTAAACTGTAGGGTAATTTTTAGATATTAGCAAACAAAATGCAATAAAAATCACCCCAAATTCCACTCCTAGAGATGGTCACTATTAACATTTTGGTCTTGTATTATATTTTAGTTTTATAATATGTATTTATGTTATAATATATATATATGTGTGGGTACATTTATATATACACGTACCATATTGTACATACTGTATGACTTTCAGACAAGTAATTTAACCGTCCTCAGCCTGATTTTACTCATCTGCCAATGGAAGACAATGTACTTGATAAACTGATGGAGAAGATTAAATAGCTAACATTTGATTGTGAAATACACATATGTAACTTTTTCACTTATCAATGAAAATGAGTGTTTTCTGTTATTAAATTGTAGTCCATTCAAGAATTCTTTTATAGGTGAAAATAATTTATTCTATTATATGCCATAATTATTTCCACTAATTCCGCTTTGTTAAATACTTAAGTAATTCAATGTGTTCATTATTATAAATTCTGCAAAGAATCCTCTATGTACATACATGTTATTTTTCTTGGGAAAAGGTTTTGACTGTCTTAACAAATTTATCTCTATAAAGACTGAACCTATTTTCATTCTCACTAGCATTTTCTTATGGTACTTCCTGGAAAAATTTTTTAAGCTTTGGAGATTTGTTCAAAAAATATATATCATTGTGTTTTTACTTCTTGTTCTGAATTTCTTGAATGAAAATACATGAATGAATTTGGCAATATGCATATATATGTATATATACACACTCTACACCAGTGAAAGACATTTAAATTTTAATGTAAAAAAAAAAATCAAGGCAGCAGGACAGTATTTATGTTTCAATTACAAATACTCTCTCAATATTTTTTGTTAATTAACTTACTGAAGAAAAATTATACCTTTGGCTTCCCTTGTGGCTCAGCTGGTAAAGAAGCCACCTGCAGTGAGGGAGACCTGGGTTCGATCCCTGTGTTGGGAAGATCCCCTGGAGAAGGGAAAGGCTACCCATTCCAGTATTCTGGCCTAGAGAATTCCATGAACTGTATAGTCCATGGGGTTGCAAAGAGTCGGACACGACTGAGCGACTTTCACTTCACGTAATATAAAAAATTAAATTAGTGAAAAGTCAACAAATATTTACTCAACACCTGCTATATATCTAAATCAATATGAGACACAAAAGTATTTTATTTCATTTGTACTTTTTCCCTAAAAATAATTAAGGCAGCTTAGCAACATACTAACAAAAAACTATATTTAAGACTCTTCTCCCAAAAAGTTGGCATGTAGTTGGTTCACTCCTCAGTTCTTGGCTTTGAAATATTTGGTAGCTCTTCGAAAGATTAGCAAAGAGAAAACTTTTCCCAGATTTTCTTTGAAACTGTGAAAAGATCCAAAAATGTAAGCCACTGACATGTTAACTTAAGGAGTGCTGACTTTGATGACAAAAACCAAGTCCCAGCCAATCCGTCAACTAGCTGTGTAGATTCAGACAAGCTGTGCATTTCTGAGCCATAATTTTCTTATCTGTAAAGGGAAAGCGAAACAAGTATTTATTTAATATCTGTACTATATGCTTTCATTAATATAAAAATTAGCAAATAAATTATTGTTAAATAATTAACCTACAGTTTTATTATAAGGATTGAAAAAAATAAAAATATAACAACAGTGAATGTTATACCAATGTTATTCTCACCATTATTTTTTATATTAATAGCAAAAGTAAAAATAGAAAAAGTATTGAAAAGGAAAAATAGAAAAGTGTAGAAAGCAACGACCTCTGATGTATTTATGGTACAACATCATAGACCATTTGAATGAGCTTTCTGTGGAGCCACGCAGCTTGCTTCCCAGGGGGCTCAGTCAGTAAAGAATCTGCCTGCAATGCAGGAGACTCTGGTCCCAACCCTGGGTCAGGAAGATCCCCTGTATACCCTGGAGAAGAAAATGACAACCCACCCCAGTATTCTTGACTGGAAAACCCCATGGACAGAAGAGCCTGGGGGCGACTTAGTGACTAAACCACCAAATGCAGCTTTCAGGGCTGTCTAAGCAAGTGATGTAAAGGAAATGAAAGTCTTTTTTTCCCCCCTCTAACTCTCTAATTTTCTACACTGTAACATAGTTTGGAGGAAGAATGGTCTTAACAAACAAATTCAAATATAAACTTCAAATCACAAAATTTCATTTTCTCAGTTTAAAAGGCACAGATTGGGACCTCTTATCCAATTATCTATGTTAGGATTCAATTTTGTTCAAGATGAATTGGCTCTTTACCCTTTTGTTTCTAGGCTTATTTACATTCTAGATTTGTGTCATATAATTCTTTCCTTATTCAAAGTGAAAGATTACAAATTTGTAAAGTGTGGCTATCACTGAGTTATTTATATTCTTAACAAATTTAATTTACCTCTTGTAGGCCAGTGCCAAAGACACAGGACGTATGCATGCAGCCATCCATCACCGTCTTGTTGCACTTCGAAGCTTCGACAAGCAGACAGATGCAAATCAAACTGAAAGCCAGTCAGAGACAGTCCTCCAACAGTGTAACTATGATAGCTGTGATGAGGATGAAGAGAATCTCATCCAAGCCACTAAAGCGAGATCAGGTATTTTCTTCTGTTGGTTTGAGGTTTAAGAAGATCTTATTCACAACCCTTTATAGGAAACAGATTTTTAGAAAGTGGAGCTTGTCTGTTCAAAGTGGGTGGGGGTTAGAGCCCTAGATGTTTGGATCTGAGAAGAAGATCTGAAATCAGACTTCTACAGAGGCCTGTATTGGGATTTCACCAGAAGTCAGTCTTATTGCAATACCTGCATATCATCTGCATATACATCTCATAAAAAACCATATTTACAATGTTAAGTATTCATTGCTATACTGAAACTAATTATATATTCATATTTCTCTTCACTTGTTCTCATTCTTCTATTATTGGTCATTATAAGAGAAATTATAAATACTAGTAATGGAGCCAACAGGCAAATCTGGTTTGAAAGACTGATAAACCCTGTTTATTCCCTTTCCAGAATTTGACTGTTTTATTTTCAAAGACCTTCTTTACTTGGGGCAAAAAGTGCTGTTTCTTTTATTACATCAGGATTGGTAAATTGAACAAGCAGTGGAACCACTGATTAATGGATTTTTAGGTTTTAGTGCTTGTCCTGATGAGTGAATTTAAAACTAAAATCCATCATTATATTTGGAGAAAAACCTTGTCAAGGAAACAATAAGCCCAGCTTTATTATACAGATATAGCTATTCCAATAAAGTCATCCAAGTATTTTCAGTAATAGTTTCATTTAGCCCTGAATTTTGCTTTAAGGAGGACTGACAAAGGACTTACAAAAATAGTGTATTAGCAGGCATTTCCCCAATTTTTGATCATTTAAATCTTAAAGCTATTTTAATCATACATAACTTAAGAATCTATCAAAGAACATGTGCAAAACTTGATGAAATAGCTTCCTTGGCCTAGTACTAAAAATGTAATCAAAAGGAAGAATACACGAAACATGCAGAGCAGGATCATAAACTGCTAGACTCAGTGAGCCAGAGACCTAAGCGAATATGACTTTTCTTGTTACTATCAAATAAAAGGTTTAATTATTTTTTAACTGTATGAAATTTATAAATTAAAATCATTATAACATTTATATTGTCAACAATAGAATGAGGTCTTTTAGAAAATGAGCTGGTATTCATTAAAAGTGAAAGTGAAAATCACTCAGTCTTATCCAATTGTGATCCCAGGGATTGTAACCTGCCATGCTCCTCTGTCCATGGAATTCTCCAGGCAAGAATACTGGAGTGGGTAGCTATTCACTTCTCCAGGGGATCTTCCCAACCCAGGAACTGAACTGGGGTCTCCTGCATTGCAGGCAGATTCTTTACCAGGTGAGCTACCAGGGAAACCCATCCTAAAGGAAATCAGTCCTAAATATTCATTGGAAGGACTGATGCTGAAGCTAAACTCCAAAACTTTGGCCATCTGATGCAAAGAATTGACACATTGGAAAAGACCCTGATGGTAGGAAAGACTGAAGGCAGGAGAAGGGGATGACAGAGGGTGAGATGGTTGGATGGCATCACTAACTCGATGGACATGAGTTTGAGCACGATTTGGGAGTTGGTGATGGACAGAGCCTGGCATGCTGTAGTCCATTGGGTTGCAAAGAGTTGCACATGGCTGAACGATTGAACTGATCCATTAAAAATGTTAACTTGTAATTAAGATTAAGTGGCAAAGTTATTTCATCAACAAATGTCATGTTTATGAATAGATCCTGTATTCTACCATATTTCATTTCAGGAAAGGGGTGATATGTGACTATCTTCAAACAAAATGAGAAACAGTGGGAATAAGGGAAAGTAAATGTCAATCATATGAACCCATCTTTTCTTGCTAACTTTTCTAGCACTTTCTCCAGGAGTGTTGCACACAAATGCTAAATGTAACGGAAGCAATAAAATGTCTGACTTTTTAAACGTTGTTGCCTGTGAATTAAGGGAAGGTTTAATTATGTGAAAATATTATGTTTATAATTAGGAACATTTCCAAATATTACTTAAAAATATAGATTCTATATGTTTCATTTCCTTGATAGCATGCATATTCATGAATATTCATGTTCAGTTGTATTCAATTTTACATTTATATCACAGATTCTTATAGGCGGACCCACAGACAGTCGGTTGCCTGTTCATGAATACTGCTATGAACATGACAACATCTACAAAGAAAACACCTCACTGAAAAAAATCACTTTACTGAAAAAAACTAGACCATCCTAATCACTAAATGAGAAGATCCTATTCATTCCTTGAACAATTTAACAGAAAAATTTAAGAAATATAATTTGTTGCAATTAAAATGTTTCTCTGATGTAATGTAATAATTCTGAGATTTTATATTTTGATTATTGTGAAGAAAATGACAGACTTTAAGAAACACATGGCCTATGAAAGTTCAAAATTTATTATTTTAAAAGAAGTTAATTTAGAATAAGATTTGATTACTAATTTGGACTGTTCATCACATTGATGGATACAATAGTTAATACAGTAAATTGCGATTTGATAAATATCTCACTAAGGTATTTATTTTTCAGTCATATTTTGTCTGGCCATAAAACATATTTTACAAAAGTTTCAGAGTCATTTCTTTGAAAAACATTATAACTGCATGATAACATGTTCTATCATGTTTTTTCTTCTGGGAAATGTATGTTTTTGTTTAACCTTTGGATTCCCTAATTCTAAAAGATTATTTATTCATGGTGTAAATTCTTTTAAAGAGAATATCTATTCTTGCATTTATGTCTATTGCACTTTGATATATGCTTGGCTCAAGGTCAGTATCCAATTTTTGTTGAAGGAATGAGCAAAATACATTACCTATGTATTAAAATAGTAAGTATACAAAAAGTGAAATATGTTAATGTGTTCTTTGCTTTACTTATATAATTAAATTTCCATTAATATTCTAGTAGGTGTGGCTGTACAAAGACCTTTTAAAAAACAAATATATCATATGTAGCCAAATTAATTTTTTCTCTTAAATGCCATTATTAAGGTAAGCCACAGTAATTTCAATAATTGCACACAACAGAATTTTGATGCTTCTCCTTTGAGATGTGCTTCAGAGACACTTCAGGAGTTACACAAGAAAATCAGTATCACTACTTATGGCCACATGTTACTTTTCAATCCAGTATGATCACCCCATGGCATCAAAATGACTTCTGATTATCTCCCTTAAACAATATTCCTTTAAAGGCATCTTAATCTACTCAGGCTGCCATAACAAAATACCAAATTGGGTGACTTAGACAACGGAAATTTATTTTTCACTGTTTTAGAGGCTGGGAGGTCTAAAATCAAGACGCTGACAGGTTGGTTTCATCTTGAGACCTCTTCTCTTGGCTTGTAGGGTCTACCACCTCACATGACCTCTTTCTTGTGGGAGTACAGAGAGTGAGTGGGGAGAAAAAGAGAGCAAGTTCTTTGGTGTCTTTTTTTACAAGAACACTGATCACATTAGACCAGGGCCCCACCCTCATAATCTCTTCTAATCCTAATTACCTCCTAAAGCCCCATCTCCAAATATCACCACATTGTAAGTAGCCTTCAACAGATGAATTTTGAAAGAACACAAACATTTAGTCCATAATAAGGAATAATTCACACTCACAAAATTATTTCTTAAAATGTTCTAAACAAACATATTTGGCATAACATTACAGCTTCATTTCTTTGTTGGAGAATAATATTCATTTGGAAATATACATTTGAATATACTTTTTAAAAAAAAGCTACATTATTTTATTATAGTACCATATATAATAGTAAAAGCAATTATATATGTGCATTTATTGTCAAATCTGAACTCAGGCTCGAAAGCTTAGCATATGAAAGTTAAATTACTCTTTTAGACTATAATTTAGGTAGTATGTTACAACTGTTGCAAGTTTTACTTTTTCCCTGTAACTCTGTAACTACTAAGAGTATCTAACTTTCATTTATTCTTCCAGTGACTATAGAAGAAATACAGTAAATAAAATCCTTTACTTCTCAATTAAGCAATGACTCAGGAACTGAAGAGAAGTTAATGTGAGAGAGGAAGAGAGAAAATGTCTAGAGAAGGAAAAAAACAATAAAGAAGAGCTCTAACATGAAGGAAAAGTCAAAAGAATGGAAAATCAGGAATTTTAAGTTTTTTTTTTTTTTTTTTAATTCTAAAAGAGTGACTCAGATGCAGAATGAATTCAGAGGAAATTTTTCTTTAGAAGCGTAACATAAATTGGGAGACATCTGAAAAGATATTAAAGAATTGGTTTTAAGATCTTAGCTGGTATGGGAACACTAGGATTATACTAAATTGTTAAAGTAAAGCAGAGAAACAGATTTTCTTTACCTTCCTCACATGTTCTTCCTTGCCCCGTGTTTAGTGTGAAGAGGAACTTTCTCAATGCCTCAAACGTTTTATCTGAGGATTATGGCATGGCTATTAAAAGTAGAAACATATTTACCTTATGATTTTCAACCCATTTCCACTCTGCTATTCCTCCTTATACTCTCTATGCATATATTTAGTAATATTTTGGGGTGATAATAGAAATAGGGACATCTTATAGTTTCTCCTTGTCCTATATCTTCATCTCTGCTCTGTGAAAGTGTCAGTCACTCAGTCCTGTCTGACTCTTAGCCACCTCATGGACTGTAGCCCACCAGGCTCCTCTGTCCATGGAATTCTTCAGGCAAGAATACTGGAGGGGGTTGCCATTCCCTTCTCTGGGGGATCTCCCTGATATCTTCATCTAGCCTACTTCTTTTTGACTTTTCTGTATCCTTTGTCATCCTTCTCTTTAATGTGAAGAGATCAATCATATAATGATAGTTATTTTCACAAGTTATTAGGTAGGTGACTCCAAAGCACACATCTTCTTTCATAGAACCAGGTTTTATTAAAAATTACTTAGATAAATATATTTTAGAATATTAATTATTCTAAATATATTCTAGATATATTTAATATGATATCCAATTATACATTTAATCTAAACATTCTTTTCCAAATTTTCTAAATTTAGATTTCTAAATACAAATTCTTTTCTTTTAATCTAAACATTCTGGTAGAAAACATTCTTATCTATCAATAGTACTGTTTAATTATTTAATTTTTTGGCTGTGCTGGGTCTTCATTGCTACCTGGGTTCTCTCTAGTTGAGGGGAGCAGGGGCTACTCTCTAGCTGAGGTGCATGGGCTTCTCACTGCAGTGGCTTCTCTTGTTGGGGAGCATGGGCTCTAGGTGTGTGGCTCAGCAGTTGTGGCTACCGGGCTCTGGAAGACAGGCTCATGGGCTATGGTGTGTGGGATCTTTCTGAACCAGAGCTAGAACTCATATCTCCTGCATTGGCAGGTGAATTCTTTACCACTGAGCCACCAGGGAAGCCCCTCAAGAGTAATTTTATACCAAGTTATTCAGCTTAATTATAAACCAGCAAAATATTCTCAAATTTGTTACATCCATTACTGCCAAAACCAGGAACCCTTAGTTGTCAGGGACTAATATCTTATATTAGAGTATGTGGATGTCATGTTTCAAAAAGCAGAGGGCAGTGGTATGTATCTTTCAGAATTAGAATGTACATGAAGTGAGCTGGAGGGGTTGTAATGATTGGGAGGGTAGCTGAAACTGATATTAAATCCACAAATGCCAACACTTTAGTTTGTTTTGCATGGCCAGATTATACCCACAGGACTGGTAATTTTTGACATCATACGTGGAATTCACAATGGTAATTTTTGACATCATACGTGGAATTCAGAGATGTGAATACTTGAACGTAGTTGAAATTTCTAAGATGATATTTGGAAACTACAGCTTTGGAGGAGTTACTGAAATAACTGGCAAATGTTTAGCCTAATAAATACTTGATAATATAATAATTTCAAACAGTGGATCACCAAAACTTCTTGCTATCTGCCAATCTGATGGACATAAAAGACGATTTCAGTATTACCTTAATTTGCATTTTTCTGATTTCTAATAAGGCTGAGGATCCTTTAGATATGTACTCACTGCTTGTATTTCTTCTAATAAATTTGTTCCTAATCTTTGCAATGGCTTCCTAGCATACAGAAGATAAATGTCAAGTTCCTAAGCATGGATATAACATTTCATGTCTTTCCTCTGTCTTAAATCTCTAGCCTCACCTCCCACCATTGCCTGCCTCCCTCTAAATGTTCTAGGTTTTCAGAATTGTTATTTTATTACTTCATACCTTTGCACACACTGTTTACTCTGTGGAATTCCTTTCTTACTCTTGCTGATTCTGCCTAATACCTAACTCATTCTTCACGACTTAGCTTGAGACATTCCCAGAAAGCTTTCCCTAACTCCTCTTAGGCTAAGCTAAGACATGTTCCTTCAAATTTCTATAACACCCTGTGTATAATTTTACCATTGTACAGACTGTGTGTTCTTCAAGGGGAGAGACTATCTTTTATTTATCATTAGCACTTAGCAGGGTGCCTCACCTATAGCAGGTAATCAAATATAATTTGATCTCTATTAATACATGTTGTATATATAAGACTTAAGAAGTGTTATCCAACAGGAAGCTAGAAACAAGGATCTAAAGCTCTGGACAGAGGCTGGGCTAAAGATACTAATAGCAGCTGAAGTCATGGAAGGTGAAGAGAGCTAATATTTATCAAGTGTATACCTCATAATGGGCATGTGGCTAGGCATTTGTACATATTATTTATAACTTTACAAGGAAGCTGTTATATTTTGTAAATGAAGAAGTAGGCTCACAAATGTTAAGGGAATAGTTCAAGGTTGACAAAAGTAATAAATAGTAAAGCTGTGATTTGAACCAAGGTCTTTTAAAATCCCAAACCCAGGCTCTTTTCATTACACAAGAGTAAATAAGCTCAAGCAGAAGAGTGGAGAAGGAGAGAGAGACAGAGACAAAATGGAAGGAAAGTAAAGGGAAGGATAGATCCTAAAGATGAGCTTGGGAAGAACTCAGAAAGAGGACAGAGGGATGGGCAGAACACCATTAGGGATTGGTGCATTGTGAACCAGAGTAAAAATTTCTAGAGAAAATGATAACCATTTCAAATGGAAAAGACCAAGTCATTTAAGGGCTGATAAATGTCTTACAAGTTTACAAACAGATATTTGGTCACCTTGGAAATAGCAGTAATTAGTAAAGTGGTTGGGAGAAACCAGATTACAACAGAATGATGGATGAGTAGGAGGCAGGGATGCCGACCAATAATGAACCAATGACTCGTTCAAGAATCGTAGCTATAAAGAGAAGACACGTGTGTGAAAGTCACTCTATCGTGTTTGACTCTTTGTGACTCCATGGACTGTAGCACACCAGGATCCTCTGTCCATGGAGATTGTCCAGGTAAGAGTACTGGAGTGGGTTGCCATTCCCTTCTCCAAGGGATGTTCCCAACCTGGGGATTGAACCCAGGTTTTCCACACTGCAGACAGATTTTTTACCACCTGAGCCACAAGCAATATATAAAGAGCTAGGGCTTAGATGGCTATTTGTTTGTTTTTTTAATTTAAAGATGTCTGAGACATGAGTATGTTTAAATAGTGAATAGGAAAGTCCAATAGAGAAAGATAAAGGTATAATAAAGGTGATAACTTGATGGCGTATTATTTTTGAGCAGGTGGAAGAAGATGGGATCCAAAAATAACAATGGACAAAGAGGCAGATATATCAAATGAGAAGATGTCAGTGTAGATAAGTTTGTAGCTGGAAATGGGGGAGATGTAAAAATTTGAGTACTTAATGGTGAAATCGGAAGAGACTGGGTCTGAAATTTTGCATATGCATAACGAAACTCATAGATTTTGATCCAAAAGAGGTTTTCTAGATTCATTTTTTTCTATCAAATGGATCAACTGACATTCTGTTAGTCACCCAAGCTTCAAACTGCAGTGTCATCTGTGACCTCTCCCTTTTCTTTCTTCCTGATGGCTAAGGAATTATAAAATATTGAAATAGTAGGACTAGAAAGGACCTTGAGAATGTTCAGTTACAAATGAGTAACACATCCTACAGAAGTTAAGACATATGCTTAAGCGTGCCCTGCAAATCACTATTAGTAGCTGCTGTGAGGCAAAGCTTCTGTCAGAAGGGGTAAGTGACCTACTGAAAGCAAACATCTATCAGACTCCATTGTGTATTTCTCAGTCTAATATACTACATGGCACATAGTAGGGACTCAGTGAGTATTCGGTGAACCCATGAATGAATGCTGGCGGTAGTGGTTAGCTGAAAACTAAAAGTCACAGGTTTGGAATCAATTTGTGCTTGGCAGAACCTTGGAATCACTCTAGCTCAACTCCCTCGTTTTAAGATGAGGAATCTGAGGCCCAGAAAGATGAAGCAACCTGCTCAAAGTCCAGGAGCTAGTTACCGATAGTGCTAGGACTACAAAGCAGCAAAGAGGGTGCCAAAACAAATAGATCTAAAGAGCAGGAGGGACGAAAACTAGGGTCTGCACTGCCACTTGATTCCCCTCTTGTAATAGGGGCATTTTCTTCCATTTTCATTACTTTTACTCTATAGCTCGGATCTAAGTGTAACTATGCCAACAGTGCCCAAGTCGCCCTTCCTTCTCTTGCCTCCTGGTTTGTTCCACATTCCAAAGCCAGATGAGTAATCATCAAACATCGCTCTCAGGACTCACTTCTTTTCAGTTAAAAGCCTCCAAAAGGTCAACTACCGCCTACTAGGCTTTCCTGGTGCCTCAGCTGGTAAAGAATCCGCCGCAATGCGGGAAACCTGGGTTCCATCTCTGGGTTGGGAAGATCACCTGGAGAAGGGAAATACCCACTCCAGTATTCTGAGCTGGAGAATTCCACGGGCTATTCCATGGGGTCTCAAAGAGTCGGACATGACTGAGCGACTTTCCCTTCACTGCCTACAGAGTAAGATCCAAATTATTAACATTCTTAACCCTTCACTCTTTTCCTATCTACTTTTACAACCGTATCTCCCCATCTAGAAATGTTCCATTTGGCCAGACTCGTCTATCAATCAACCTCTGTCTCAAAGGCTAACCCCGCTCCCGCCCCCAGGGTGGCAGGGGGAGGGTAGGAAGAGGTTATAGTTTTTTTTTTTTTGTAAGTTAGCAGTAGCTGCCACCTGCACAGCCCATGCTTAGCCGAGCCTGGTACTCGGCTTACTGCTCTCTTTCTCCCTTGCAATTCTTAACAATTTCTGAACAAGGGACTCTGCGTTTTCATTCTGCAGTAGGCCCCGCAAACAGGGGAGCGATTCCTGAGTCGGTCCTCTCAGACCCTAGCCCGGAGCCGGACACATTAGCCACGCAATACTGCAGGAAGGAACAAAGGGTCTATCTGCAATAACGAAACAGAATCCAGAGCAAGGAGCTGCGGCCACACATGCTTTCCCGCCAGGCGCTTAAAACCGCACTCGCAGGCCCAGGGCCACCTCAGACCAGTTCCACCTGGGCGCAGCTCCTACACCAAATAGAATTCCAATCCTTCCCCCGGCCGCAGCCAATCCCCGAAGCTCCTCGGCCTCCAAAACCGCTGCGGATTCTGATTGGCTCACAGAGTTGGCCTGGGGGGGCGGGTGCAGACGCGGGGGAAAAGGGTGGAGCTGGAGGTCGGGCCCCGGGCGGGGAAGTGGCCAGTGCGCAGGCGTGGATGGAAAAGGCTACCCAAACAAACACAGCCTCACCACTGGGAGGCCTCCCGCTTTTCCCCGCCCACCTTTTTCTTGGGCTCTCCGGACTCCCAATCGCCGGGCTTTCCCCGCCCCCGTCGACGTCTGGGCACGTCCCCCTCGCGGCGCGGGCCACGCACTACTGTGCACTTAACCTCTGCCAGTCTGGCGGGAACCCGGAGGCAGGGGCGGCGCGGACGGCCCGCAGTGTTGCCGGCGGGGAGCCGAGGCCTGCAGCCGCTGCAGGGCCGACGATGACTTGTTACCGAGGCTTCTTGCTGGGCAGCTGTCGTCGCGTGGCTGGGGGCCGGGCAGCGGCGCTCAGGGGGCCGGGCGCGGGAGGCCCCGCCGCGCGGCCGTGGCTCGGTGGTGAAGGCGGCAGCCGGCGGCACCTGGGGCAGGGGCAGCCGCGCGAGCTGGCGGGCTGTGGTAGCCGCCCCGACGGCGGCTTCCGCCCGTCCCGGGTGGTGGTGGTGGCCAAAACCACCCGGTACGAGTTCGAGCAGCAGCGATACCGTTACGCGGAGCTCTCGGAGGAGGACCTGAAGCAGCTGGTGGGTCCCGGCGGCCCCTGCTCTTGTGTCTCGGCCGGGCCCAGGGCCGCGACTTTGGGGGGCCGGCCGCGCCCCCTCGGGCGAGACGTCTTGGGACAACCCTTCTTCCCGGGGCGTCCTAGATGCCAGGCCTGCCCTGCACGCTACCCTCCACTCCCTCCGGCTTCGCTTGTAGGCTCCCCTCTCCTGCGAGCGTGTGTGTGTGTGTGTGTGTGTGTGTGTGTTTAGAGAGAGAGAGGGGCAGGTTCACTGTTAGTGCGAAGACCCCCGCCCCCAAGCCGGGGCGTCTGGAGAAACCTTGGGTGGGAGAAGGACTCCCACTGTGGGAGAGGTTTGGGGATTCATTTGCGCCCTCACCACCGACACCCCCTTTAAACAACCCGGAGCGAGGTAGGTCTGAAGCATGGATGCTCTGGGAATCTCTCCCCAGGCCGCCCCGGGGGTAAAGGGGGCCCCTGTGTACCGCTGCGGGCAGCGGAAAAGAGGGCTCTGGTACCGTGGACACACCCCCTTTTACTGGGCACGACTGCCAGGCCTGGGGCACTCCGGAGAGCCAGTCGGCTTGAGCCTTTTCCGTGCTGGAACGTGGTCCTCAGACAAGGTTCTAGGAGTTTGCTTTAAAAGCTCACGTGTCTCCGGTGCTAGGAAGAGCAAGGGAGAAATTTGACTTTGAATGTATGTTATTAAATAGGTCCAAACGAAGGCAGGTAAATACAGAGCCTATGTCTATAGTGTAGTAATGCCTCCACAACAGACTATGTTTGGTATAGATGTTTATTAATATCTTTGAAAAGTATATAAATACACCTATTATGGCTTCTCTGGTGACTCAGAGGTTAAAGCGTCTGCCTGCAATGCGGGAGACCTGGGTTCGATCCCTGGGTCGGAAAGATCCCCTGGAGAAGGAAATGGCAACCCACTCCAATATTCTTGCCTGGATAATCCCATGGAAGGAGGAGCCTGGTGGGCTACAGTCCACGGGATCGCAAAGAGTCGGACACGACTGAGCGACTTCACTAAGGTGGTGAATATTACCTACTTTCACTCTTATTTTTGAAGCATCTAATCCCGTGCCCACACCCACTTTAGGAAAAGGAGAATGATGTTTCTACGATGAACCGTATATCTGGAAAAATCTCCATTGGAAATCTCTTAATTGTTGACACCACCCCAAAAGACTTGGGAATTAATTTCCTATAACCATAATCCTGTAGCATTCTGTACCAGAGTAGACACTCTGGTCCTGAACTTGTAGTTGGCAATCATCAGCAATTTTTTTGTAATATTTTGTAAATTTATCAAAATGAAGGGCTTCCCTGGTGGCTCAGCTGGTTAGAATCCTGCAATGCCAGAGACCCAAGTTCATTCCCTGGGTGGAGAAGATCCCCTGGAGAAGGAAATGGCAACCCACTCCAGAAAGTGAAAGTGTTAGTTGCTCAGGCCTGTCGGACTCCTTGCCACCCCATGGACTGTAGCCCCAGCCATAAGTACTATTTTCAACATTTAGCTTCATTGTTTAATGAGTTAATTGAGGAGGGCCTCTGTATTCATCTGATGGCAATGCTAGGTGCTCATTTCTCTCCTTTTCCTAAAGTGAAGGTAGCAGTGTATGGAAAACATTTGCATCATTTAAAGAGTAAATCAAACAGTTTGAGCAGGAGGTTGGAGTAGTTGAGTTTGTGTTAAAGGAGTGAAGCTGAGAGTGAGGCAGGAAATAAAAAGGTGAGAAGCAATTGTTTCTGATTTGGGAAAGAGGTGGTGCCCTTTGGGTCCTGCTTCTAATTCTGCAGATCTGTTATACTTTTTAGAAGCTGTCAAGTGCTGTATATGCATTAATATGTTCTTCATAACAATTTTATGGAAGCCTCCCACAACAGTTAAAAACAATATACTTGGTTGGCATGATCAGAGTGTGGGATTGGGGATCAGGAGCTTGGAGCCAGGCCCAAGTCCTGTGTGGTCAAATTCCTCTGCTGCTTTTTAACTTCTCTGGGGCTCCTTGGTGACAGTGGTACTTTTGGTGTGGTGCTGCCAGTTTTCAGGGTGCGTCCCCCTAGTTCACTGTGTGAAGTACTAGGATTGGACTAGAGAGCCTCCAAGGCCCTTTCCGATACTTCAGAACTCTGAATAGCTTGTATAAGGCCTCACGATATGAGTGGCATCTGAATTAGATTAATTCTTGGATCTCTGAACTAGATTACCACTTATCAAAACTTTTTAAATGTAAGATAAATCAAGTCTTTCAAAAATCGAACTACCTGGTATACCCACTCTGAGTATCTGAAGAGAAATCTGTAATGGGTAAATATTTGCCTATTGCTTGAGTATGCTGTTTGGAATAAGAAAACTTTTGAAGTAACACTTCGGGACTGTGGAACAGAGTTTTGAAATAGCTGCTGTTGCTGTCATTTCAACTAAGTGTTATTGGATTTGTCTGTAACTGATTTGAGGTATTTATATTGAGGCCAGTATTCAGAATGAAGGGCTTCCCAGGTGACTGAGTGGTAAAGAATCCTCCTGCCAAGCAAGAGACATGGATTTGAACCCTGGGTTGAAAAGATGCCCTGGAGAAGGAAATGGCAACTCACTCAAGTATCCTTGCCTGGGAAATCTCATGGACAGAGGAGCCTGGAAGGCTACAGTCCCTGGGGTCACAAAGAATTGGGACAGGACTTAGCGACTAAACGACGACAAATTTGGAATGGAATAGTATTAGGTGGAGCCCGTACCAGAGTTCAGGGACAGGCCAAACAATACTGGACTGTGTGAAATTGTTCTAAAATGGGATTCTGTGATAGGAATGATATGGTTAATATTGTTTACTATTTTGTTGGGGTAAAAGATACTGAGGGATATGAATCATGTGAATTGGGTATAAAAGACAGTCACCAAGTGCTTCCTTGAGTGTCCTGGCACCGTGGCTGGCTGTGTCTATGGTGTCTTGGGAACCTGAAGTTTTAGGGCAGTTGGTTCTCTTTTGTGGGGGTGGTGGTGATTGTTCTGTGGCAAAATAGATCTCTATTAGGGTACTTGTTAAAATGAAAATGGAAGGCGAGGGATAGAGTGCAAGAATAATTTCATACTCTGAAGCTTCATGGTTCTGTAACCTTGTAGAAACATAAACAATTAAAGGAAATATTTCTTAGTTGATAAAGCATAAACAGACTGGGTCAAAGTTTGACTTTTAATTGCTCATTCATATTGGTTTTACTTTGGTTTATTTTCAATTCTTGCATTTCCTTTCCGCCTAGCTGATCAGTGACTTTTCTTGTGAATAAATTTTTAGTCAGTGAGTTTACCTTTCCTGGCTCAAAACTTTGCAAGGACTAAACTATTTTATTACACTTGCCTCATAAGTGATGTAGCTGTCAGTGGATGTGGAGCTTATATTATTAGGGTTGATGCCACTCACAAACTAAACCTTTGGATGAATCAAAACTGATTGGAAAGGATTTTGCCATCATAAACACACCTATTGGCCAAAGAGAATGTTTTATTTCAGAATATTTTAATGTATGCCAAATAACAAATGAACCATTACCACCCGTATCTGGCTCCACTCCAAGTCATACAACCCCAGAAGCAACTCCTTTTAATGGTTTCCATTTTTAATTTCTTGTAAAATTAGTGTCCTAGTGGGATAGCATTATTTCATTTAGTAGTCCCTCTGTCACTGGCTTAAGTTCTTCCTAGTTACTATCTTCTTAGCAGATTTGGGAGATGCAGTACCTTGGATTTTGTTCTCCTGACTCTGAAAACAGTGGTGTAACTTGTAGTTCTTGGGCAGATAACATTTCTGCCACATGTGCAGCGAGTGTAGTGTATGCACCATGAGTGTTTATCAAGTGAACGAACATGATCTGGAGTCCTGCCAGAGCCTTCCAACGGAACCTCACTCCTTTCACATCTTCTAGACACAGGAACCTGAGTAGTCTATCCAAAGTGAACATCTGGCCACTTTACTCCTCTGCTTAGAACGCCTCAGAAGCTCCCTGTAACCTATAGAGTCACCCAGGGAATTTGTTAGAATGCAGGTACCTGAACCTTATCTTTCTTCCCCTCAGATGTAAAGATTCAGTTTGTGGAGAACTCCCAGACTCTGGGCTCTGAACCATACCCTTAAGACTGCTGATACTTAAGGGATTCACATTTTTAACGAACTCTCCAGGTTTGCAGTTGGTCCCCAGATCACACTTTGAGGTGAACCTTTATTATCCTTTGTGTGCTAAAAACAAGGTCTTTTAGGAACTGACTCGGGTCCACCTCTTAAGCTTCATTTCTAATCAGTTCTTGTCTAGAACTTCATTTTCCATTGCTTTCAAACTGCTTTAATTTCCATTAGACGTTGTGCTTATCTAATTAATTTCTTTATGTATCAGTAGCACATTAAAATAATTCAAAATGTAAAAGATACAGAAGAGTATGCAGTGAAAACTCTTATTCTTGTCAATGGACACTCAGTTTTTGTCCCTGAAAGTAACCAATGTTAATTTCTTGTGTTTCCTTCCAGAAATAATCTATACATACAAACCCACAGAGTGAAATGTTCTTTTTCTTTTATCCCATCCCCTTTTACTCAGTGCTAACATATTATTTAAGTTATTCTGCCCCTTATTCCTTTCAGTATGTACATAGTATTTTGTGTGCAAATGCCTTAGTTTTTAAAAATATACTATGTAATGAATAGTAATAATTTGTGGTATGAATAACACAATAATTTGTGTTAATGAATCAAACTCTAAATACTTAAAAGTGAAATTGCTAAGTGAGAAAAATTTAAAATTTTAATAAGTATTGCCAAATTGCTTCCCTTAGAAGCTGTACCAGTGTGTACCTTCACCAGCAATATACGAAGGTACTTATTTTTTCATAAACAGCTTAGCACATTTTGGGGTCTTTGTTAACCTGTAGGTGAAAAATGGTATTTCAGGGTCGTTTGATTTGCGTCCACCAGTGTCTTTACCTTTGTAGCCCCTTTTGCTTCGAATCCTCCTTCATCCTTTAGCCCAGGGGTCCCTAACCCCACCACCCCACCCAACTCCCAGGCCACGGATCTCTGCTGGCTTGTGGTCTGTTAGGAACCCGGCCCCACAGTGGGAGGTGAGCAGCAGGTGAGGGAGAGAAGCTTGATCTGTTATTTACAGCCCTCCCTATGGCTCTCATTACTCAGTAAATGTAACTCAGTAAATGTAACGTGCTTGAATCATTCTGAAACCATCACGCCCTGCCCTCATCTGTGGAAAAATTGTCTTCCGTGAAATAACCCTGATGCCAAAAAGGTTGGGGGGACCACTGCTTTAGCTAGTTCCTGTTCTTGCCGAAGGGTGAAGCTTACACATTCCTCTCACAGGAAGCCATCCTTGATAACCTTGCTGGGCCCATCTCTAGCCATCAAGGTTGTGTTAGGTATTCTTCATTGTATTTTCATAATACATACCTTTGTGAGTTTTCCACGTTAGCATATAATCTGTGGTTATTTTTTCCTCTGGAGTTGAGGTCAAGAGCTGTAGTTTACTCCTCATCCTCTCTGCCTTTCCATCTCCACTAAATAAAGGAAATGTTTCTGAATTAAAAAAAAATTTTTTTTCTTTTTTAGTTCTTTTTACCCTGAGGCTGCCAGTCCAGAGTCTCATTTCCAGTGTCACTCTTAGGTTTTCAGCAACTAACATCTTTCCTAAGGTAGAGATTGGATTTCCCTGGTGGCTCAGACGGTAAAGCATCTGTCTACAATGCGGGAGACCCGGGTTTGAGCCCTGGGTTGGGAAGATCCCCTGGAGAAGGAAATGGCAATCCACTCCAGTACTATTGCCTGGAACATCCCATGGACAAGAGGAGCCTGGCAGGCTGCAGTCTATGGGGTCGCAAAGAGTCAGACATGACTGAGCGATTTCACTTCACTTCAGTAAGGTAGAGATTACTGATGTGAGTTCCCTGAAAGAGGCTCCATGGTTAAATATGTTTGAGGACCGTAAGCCTAAACAGACGATGCTTCTATTTGACCATGAAATTTTGGATGGAGGCAGAAAATGTTTTTATTTCTGTGGAACACAGCTTGGAAAATAGAGGCATACGGTATATAAGTATATAAGTATTTACAGTTAAATAAGAGACTCATAAAGGTGTAAAAGGATTGAATATCACAGTAGCTAAAATTCCATTAACAGAATTATTGATCAATATGCTTTAGAGCCCTGGTTTTCAACTGGCCTTATATATTAGGCTTACTTGGAGAAGCCTGTAGCCAGTCATGATATTGTAAATAACTTAATTTTTTTTTACTATGATCACTTTTTCTATATTTTTATTTATATGATGTAAACTTTGAATATAACTTCTCAACTAATAAAGTGTAAGTTGACTGTGTTTTAGCCTTTTTTTGTCTTTAAAAATTTACATCAGTAATATATTCTTTAGAATGTCTTTTTTTATAAATTTGCTTTTCTTATTCACTATTGGTTATAAATTCTATGTTGATATATGTTAATTCATTTTAACTACTATATAGTATTCCATCATTTGAATAATTAGGTTATTTTCAGTTTTTCCACTATTTAAAAAAATGCTTCAAATAAAAATACAAGTAATTTTTCCATAAGCATTGAATGACTCCCTGATTCCAGTGTTCTCATCAGCACTTGGTAGACTTTAACATTTTTGCCAGTGTGATGAGGGTGAAAATTGTATCTTTTAATTTTAAGCTACTTAAGTATTAAAGAATAAGGAAGAGTTTATATGTGAAGGGAAGGGAACAGTTCTAGCAAGGCAGTGGGAAAGGTCATCTTTTTGCCAGTAATAAAACCTCAAACTTGGTGACTAATTCACAATCAGAAAAATCTCGTATCATGATGTACTCATATTTGGTACAGAAGATAACATGAAGCAGTTTACTCTTGTTACATGCAGTATAGTTTATTTTTTCTTGACCATTTATTCTGATTGTGACCACCAGATTAATGTGGCAGCCATTCTAAGGGCAATTTGAAAATCATTGCTCAAGAGGGAATATTATTGAAGCTAAACACTTTAAGTGAAAGTGAAAGTCGCTCAGTCTGTGTCTGACTCTTTGTGACCATATCCATGGAATTCTACAGGCCAGAATACTGGAGTGGGTAGCTGTTCCCTTCTCCAGGGGATCTTCCCAACCCAGGGATGGAACCCAGGTCTCCCATATTGCAGGCGGATTCTTCACCAGTTGAGCCACAGGGGAAGCCCAAGAGGGCCTTATAAAGTTGTTAGATGCCATGGTTTTAGCTCGTAGTGGTTTTAACTCTCTTAACAGCAGAACACAACCCTCGCTCAGCCTTGCTCTCTTCCCTGCAGGAGTGGAGGGATGGCTCAGTTTTTCTGAGATGTCACTATTCTGGGACTAGTATGAAAGCAGGCTTCTGGTGGGAGTGGTTAGATGATGAGGGGAATGGGAAGTATTTTTAAGGAAGAAACTGCTTTAGAAACTCAAGAGGCAAGCTATTACAAGAGACCAGATAAGAGTTGATATTGTCCAGAACTCAAGCACTGGCAGCATGAATGTAAAGGACAGATTGGAGAAATAGTTCACAGGTATAATTACTGGACTTTACCACTGGCTGGCTGTGGAGATTCATTGTGGAGGGAGAATTAAAGCTGACACCCGGGATTTACTCTGTTGACTAGGTAAATGGAAGTATTATTAACTACTATATGGGATTCAGAAAAGCAAATTAGGAGGAATATATAATCAGATTTGATGGTTTTGGGGAGAAGTACTTGACCTACTGGGTGGTTATAAAGGTAGACGTTTAAAAATTGGAGCCTGTAACTCAAGAAACAGGCTTGAGCTAGCAGTTAACTTCTTAGGTGCTGGTGTATACTGGGTAGATCAAGTCCCTGGAGTGGGGAGATAATGAAAGTGAAATGGAAACAGATAAGCATGCCAAAGATGGAAGCTGGTGCCATCCCATTGTATAAGGGAGTAGGTAACAGAATTAAGGAGAATGCAGAAGCAGGGATAGAACAGTGAGGAAAGTAAAGGTGAGAGCCTGAGATAGAGAGTAAATGGAATAGAAATAATTGAAGATAAATACTAAATACAGCTGAAGAAATGGTTAGAGTTTCCTGTGGCTGGCTTGATCTGGCTCGGATAAATAGTTTACTTTCTCTAGCTGTTAGTTAGGTGCCACTAATCCTTTTAAGAGCTTCCCTGGTGGCTCGGATGGTAACCCACTCCAGTACTCCTGCCTGGAGAATCCCACGGATGGAGGAGCCTGGTGGGCCACAGTCCCTGGGGTCGCAAAGAGTCGGACATGACTGAGCGACTTCACTTTCAATGACTTTCACTTTCAATCCTTTTAAGGCAGTTTTGAGTGGTGCTTGGTGTACGGTTTAGTTAAGTGTATTCTTCTAAGAGTGCTTAAATTATGCCTAGTGAGTTTACATACCAGCTGTCATTGTCTCACAAATTTGTGCATTTCTTACATGTTAAATTTGAAAAGATATTTCCTTCCCTTACTGTAGTACAAAATAGTAAACACTCATCTGACGAGTAAAACAAGTTAAAATTTTAATTCGGTTTTGGTCAAGTAAAGATGTCTATGATACTTTAATAGAAGTGTTTGGGCCATTTAGAAAACAGCATGACTATCGCATCTGGCCTTAGGGCGTGGTTAATTTCTGTCCTTTCAAAATCCTCCCTCTGCCCGCCTTTCATGTTGTGCTGTGTTTTGTCTTAACCTCGAAGCATGTGGGGAGAAGCGTTGTTGGCTTTGGCAGATTTTATAGGGGCAGTTCTGTTACGTTAAGTGTGTCTGCTGTAGAACTTTTAGGTTCACACCGGTTTTTCCATTTTAGTGGATAATCTTTAAAAAAAACTTTTTGTTAATGCTGATGAGAATTAACAAGCTTTTGGAGGAAAAAAAGAAAAAAATATTAAGAACTTTGTCACTAATACTGATACCTTAAATGTAGCATTGCCGAGTTGAGAATGTATTCTAAATTTCAGTAATTTCTTTAGTTTCTTAATTTTAAAATGTTTTACAGAGAATTCCTGAGTTCCTGTTTTTGTCTAATTGAAATATGTTTTTAAATCTTTGAAGTGTTATTTTCTAAGCTGGTAGCTAGAAATTCTTACTATCTTTTGAGTATTAAATAAAATTGTTTTTTAATATAAGAGCAAGTTGAATAGTGATATAAGACTTTCTAATTGATGCTTTTTATTAGTGATTTTTAAAAATGTCTTATCTCTTAGTTGCCTAGTTAGCTGCTGCTGCTAAGTTGCTTTAGTCGTGTCTGACTCTGTGCGACCCCATAGACGGCAGCCCACCAGGCTCCCCCGTCCCTGGGATTCTCCAGGCAAGAACACTGGAGTGGGTTGCCATTTCCTTCTCCAATGCAGGAAAGTGAAAAGTGAAAGTGAAGCTGCTCAGTCGTGTCCGACTCTTAGCGACCCCATGGACTGCAGCCTACCAGGCTCCTCCGTCCATGGGATTTTCCAGGCAAGAGTACTGGAGTGGGATGCCATTGCCTTCTCCAGCCTAGTTAGCTAGTCTATGTTAATACAACTTAGTAGGCCAACCAGCTACATTGTTTATGAAAATAATTAATGAAAGAACTTGTATTCTCTAAATAAATGTATTAAGCATGAGTTATTAAAGAATTACAGTAATTCACAAGAAGAAATTCTACTCTTGAGATGTAATTTTTACACAGCACCATGTAAGTTTAAGGTGTACAGCATAATGATTTGACATTTATACGTCATGAAATGATTATCACAGTAAGTTTAGTAAGCATCTGTCATCTCATATAGATATAAAATTAAAGAAATAGAAATTTTTTTTTTCTTGTGATGAGACCTCTAAGGATTTACTCTCAACAGCTTTTATATATAACATACTGCAGAGTTAATTAAAATTATCATGTTGTACATCTCTAATATTTATCTTAAAACTGGGAGTTTGTACCTTTTGACTACTTTCATCCAACTCTCCGTTCCTTCTAGTAACCACAAATCTTATCTGTTTTTCTTAGTGAGTTTGTTTTTGAAGTATAATTGACCTACAGCACTATGTTCTTGTTATGGAGCATAGTGATTGATGTTTCTAACATTTCAGAATGATCACCACATAATCATTTCATACTGTGACTCATTTATTTTGCACCTGTTGTCCCAGAGGTCTCTTAAACTGTCCTTATTTCTTTTTATTCTTTTTTTCCTTTTTCTGTTCATCTTCAGTGATTTCCACTACTATATCTTTCATCTCGCTGATCCATCCCTTTATATCATCTAATGTAATGTTGAGTCCTTCTAGTGTATTTTTCATTTCAGTTATTGTTCTTCATCTATTTCGTCATCTTCATATTTTTGAAGTGAAAGTTTTAGTCGCTCCGTTGTGTCCAACTCTCTGCGACCCCATGACCATCAAGCTTCTCTGTCCATTGGAATTCTCCAGGCAAGAATACTGGAGTGAGTAGCCTTTCTGTTCTCCAGGGGATCTTCCAGACCCAAGGATTGAACCTGGGTCTCCTGCATTGCAGGCAAATTCTTTAGTGTCTGAGCCACCAGGGAAGCCCCTTGTATTTTCTAACTCTTTTTTTAAAACCTTTTAACTTCTCACTCTTCTCATTTAATCTTCTCCCGAGTTCTTTGATCATTACCTTGAACTCTATCAGGTTTAGATTTCCTGTCTCCATTTCATTTAATTCTTCTGTGATTTTATCTTGTTCACTTATTTGGAACGTATTCCTCCCTGCTCCATTATTCCTGATTTGCTGTTTTTGTTTCTGTATATTTGGTAGGCTGGTTATGTTTTCCAGCTTTGGAGAAACAGCCTTTTTTAGATGTCCTTTGCATGTCAGCAACACACTTTTTTCTGGTCACCAGACTTACATACTTTAGGGATGCCTCCTATGTGGGCTGCATGGGCCCTCCTGTGCCAGCTGACTACTGTGGGGCTTCTGGTTGGTTGTCAGGCCCCGCCTGGTGTGCTGGCTGCCGTGGGGTGGAGTTGGGTCATGAGGCTGCTGGCTGTGTGGCCCTGGGGTCCCTTGACCTGGTGCTGGCCCACTTGTGGGTGGAGCTGAGTTCTGGACTAGGTGGTTGCACGTAGGGGTTCCACATCTGGTATTGGCCTGCTGATGGGCAGGGTTGGCTCTTGACATGACTGGCTGTGGGGTCGGGGATGTTGCAAAGCTGGCGTCAGCCTAATGGTGGATGGGGCCAGATCCTGGCAGCTGGTCGAGAGCACAAGCTGCCCCAGAGCTGCTGTTGGCCCACTGGTGGGTGGGGCTGGGGTCAACAGGATCCCCAGGCTGGTACCTGCCCTCTGGTGGGAGAACTGGGTCCTGGGGTTAGCACCATCCCACTGGTGGGTGGAGGCAGTCCTGGAGTCTCTGGTTGCAGGGCCCTAGAGGTTCTGGAGTTGGGGTCAACCCACTGGTGGCCAGGGCCCAGGGGGCCTTGGACTGGTGCTGCCCCACTCCCCAGTGAGTGAAGCTGGCCCCCAGGCTGTTACAGGTCCACTGATAGGCGGAGCCGGGTCCTGGGGATCCCGGGCCTGCTATGAGCGTGCTGGTGTGTGGGCTGGGTCTCGGGTTCTCAGGTGGACAGGGCTAGGTCTGGAGTTACCTATGGGCTCACGGGGTCTTTAGGTGGCAGGCCTGTGGGTTCGCATCCCAGCAGTAATAAAATAGAGAGGGAGTTCCACAATGGCGTTTGCCAGCGCCAGTGTCCTCATGGTGGAACGAGCATCCCACAGTGGCCATCACCAGTGGCCCACGTCATCAGGGTGAGCTCTAGTTGCCTCCTGCCTCCTCAGGAACCTCTCCAAGATCAACAGATGGGTCTGACCCAGGATTTTTTCAAATGGCTGCTTCTGCGCTGGGTCCTGGAGTGTGTGGAGTTTTGTGTGTGCTCTTTATTTCCCACAGCCCTGGTTCTCCTAAAAGTCAGTCCTGCTGGCCTTCACAGACAGATGTCTGGGGACTCGTCTTCCCAGTGCAGGCCTCTGGGCTGGGGAGTCAGTGTGGGGCTCTGGCCCCTTGCTCCTTGGGAAGCAGCTCTGCAATTGAAAATTATTCCTTCCCCCCATTTGGGGGTTGTCCACCCAGGGGTGTGGGCCTTGACTACGCTGCATCTCATACCTCTTACCTGTCTTGCTGTGGTTCCCTTGTATCTTTAGTTGTAGAAGATCTTTTCTGCTGGTCTTCTGTTTTGTTTCTTTTTCTCGGATAGTTTTTCTATAAGTAGTTTTCATTTTGTTGTCCCCCAGATTACATGCTTTTTGATTCTAGCATTCACGCTAGTGAACATATTTCCTCCTTGATGATTAAATGAATGTTTCTAAACTTCCCTCTCAACGTTTTACTTTGTGGATGATTTTAGAAGACACATAGTTTAAAAGAATATTAATGATTAGATAGTGACATTATAAAATATTCTAAACATCTAGCAAAAACAATTATTGAAGACTATATGTCCTTACATCTAGAAGTTATCCACTCTCAAGCAGCCAGCAAGCCCTTTGGATTGTGTAAATTTCAGATAGAGTTCAGAAATTGGAATACAAGAGAGCTGCAAGTCCAAGTAGAACAGAGGTCATCAGATGACCTTTAGATGACTGCTTTCTAAAATAATAGCTCATCTTTGGTCTTTAGTAGCCAAATTCAGCATGTTAAAAAATCCATTTAGGAAAAAAAAAAAGACACTCAGGCTGTAAAACATGGACTTTTGAAATCCTGTTGACTACATTCAGGATTCAGGATATACTGATTCAGGAAACTTAATGCTGTATTTGGTATTAAAACCACATTATGATTTTCTGGAACCAGACTTTCTAATTAAGTTTATACTTGTGGGTTTCACAGATAGCCATTAAAATGTATGTTCAAAAAAACCCCAAAACAACCCAGTCTGTCTTATATAGGGCTTTTTAAAGAAATACAATATGTAAAGCATATTATGTAATAAGGCAAAATTTGTTTTATTTTGATATAGCTCGCACTGAAAGGCTCTAGCTACAGTGGACTGCTTGAGCGACATCATATTCACACCAAAAATGTAGAGCACATTCTTGATAGTTTACGGTAAGTCTGTGGGATAAGGTGTTAAGTGGGCTTCTGTATTGAGGACTTTAAATTTTTAAATTTTTACTAGCAGCTAATACTTAGATTTTTAGGAGAGATGGCCATTATAGAATCATTTTAAGAAAATTATATTGTGGCTAATGGATCTGGTATTAGAGTATTTTTAAGGAAGTTTTTATTGTACTCTGAAAATTTCAGATTGTCAGTTATTATTTGGTCTGCCCAAGAAGTGCCTTTTCTACACAGTTAATTTTGTACACTTCAACTGTAGGATAATGTTTTATTTCTTAAACAGAATAGTAGATTATATAGGTGTTCATTATAATAGTTTTTGAATGTCTAAAAATTATGATTATAGAAACTTCCATTAATTAAAGGCTAAATGAGTCAGTGAATAAGTGTGTGTATGCAAGAGAATCAATGTGAGGACATGCAAATTAGGAAGTATTTTAGTCACTGTTTTTATCAGGCAGTCAATATTTGTTGAATTTAAAATAATAGCTATTTGCTCTTATTTTAAAAAATTGTCTCTCAAAGTGTTAGTCTTTTGGACCATTTTGTATTAATGAATTTTAGCGTCAGGAAGAGTAGAGAAAATAAAAGGAAATTCTAATTAATATTGCTATTGATCAAGGGCTTTAAAAGATGTTTTTAAAGCACACTGGAGACTTGAGATAGTTTATTCATATGCTTCCTATAGTTAATAGTTGATTGGTTGTTGTGGTTACATGAAAATGAAGCTGACCTTCCAAAGTTAAATATAAATTTGTTTGTAAAATAGATTTGTTTATTTTACATCTCTGTTGTAATAATCTGCCTCTCAAAAAACATACTCCTTTATGTTAGTGGAAATTTTGTATACCGTTTACTTTTTTTATCTTAGGAATGAGGGAATTGAGGTTCGTCTCGTAAAGAGGAGAGAATATGATGAGGAAACTGTTCGATGGGCAGATGCTGTCATAGCTGCAGGAGGTAATAGTTTTGCAGAGGTAAAGGTGTTGGAATATGGAAATGCTCTTTAATAGTCATATTTCCAAATATCCTGTGAGCTAGTTGTAATGACGCTTTCAGAGTCCTTCTGTAAGACAAATTTTTAGATTTTTACAATCAGATTTTAAAAGATGTGCTTTATACATTTTAATTTTTTAGTGGATGATGTTACTGTGAGGTTCTGTGCATGTGTATTTCTGTATGTATATTTAAGGGGTGCCTTTAACTTTAAATATGATTCAAAGGATTGTTTATAATTGTATTTTGGTTTAGTTATGCCAGTCTTCAAAAAATAGTTGAGTTTAAGAGTTTAATGAGATTAGATAAATTCTATCCCTCTTTGGTCCCAGTATACTTATGCTTGTTTTTTTCCTGAGCCGTATTATTACATTAGTGACCATTCTTTATAAACCTTTATGGGTTTTTTTTTGGTGGGGAGAAAAATGCAAAGTTGGACACTTTGGATGTATTCTCATTAAAATAATTTGTGAATTTGGACTGATGGTATGAGAGAGGGAAAGAGGAATGGTTAAAAGAAGTGATAGGGTTAGAATAGTGGCTCCCACCTGGGGGCTACTACTGGCATCTAATGGGTAGAGGCCAGGGATACTGCCCATCACCCTACAGGCTCAGGACAACCCCCAAAACACAACAATTACCTGGCCTAAAGTGTCACTCTTGGCACTGTTGAGAAATTCTGGATTAGAGTTGGAGAGAGAATACAAAGAATAGTGGGTAGAAAGGAAGTGGAGGAGGCTGTGGCAGCCAACAGGATGGGGTAGGGTGTGATTGCTAAAAGAACTAATGTTCACAGTGTTGTTAATCAGACTTGTTACAAAACTAGTGTTTAATGCTTTATGTCCTTCAGGGGATGGCACGATGCTCTTGGCGGCAAGTAAAGTCTTGGACAGACTTAAACCAGTTATTGGTGTAAACACCGACCCAGAACGGTAAGGAAAAAGAATTTTTTTTACCTGTTATACATACATACATTTATTCTTTGCTTTGCATAGTATATATTTATGATAAATCTTAAAGTTTGGAAGCTCTTTATCCTCTTGCTACAGGGTGTCTGCCATGGTGCATGCTGTGTGAGTGGAAACATCACCCTTCCTGGCTATCATGAATGTTAGAACTATGTACCAGAACCATTTTGGTGATGAAATCTAGGCATGTAGAATTGATCTCTACCTTTAGAAGATTTCTCTTCTCTGTAGTTATTCTCAAAGTCTTAGCTGTCTTTTGTTAGCTTAGGCATGAGAAACACATATGCATTGCACTGGCACTGGTGGTAGAAAATTATGATACGGGATGGACAGGTCCTCACATCTGATTTCCCAGGTAGTTTGGGAGTAGTGTCTGTAGCTGAATATACCTGAGCCCTTGATTGAGGTGAGTACTGGTGACATTTGGTGTTGCTGGTGATGGATGAGTTAATGATATTGCATCTTCTCCCCTTACTTAGGCTCTTATCTACATTCCTAAGTATGCCTCCACTGATTTCCTGGGTGACTTCATTGACTTAATAAATAAATCAAACCCTGTTATCACTTTTTCCCCCTTTCCTCAGCTTCTCTGACATATAACCTTATTCTGTTCCAGCCACTCACAACCATGATCATATCTGGACTTTGCAGTCATCTAGAATTTCCCCATCTCTCAAATCTCTCTGACCATGGCCTCCTTCCTTAATAGCAGACCTATTTCCTCAATTCTAATAAATCTGCCCTTTGGTTTTCAGTGTGTTGATCCCCTCTGTTTTTTTCTTAATTCTCTCTTCATTCACTTTCCTGACAAATTAAAATATTGTCTACCATTATCTTTCTACTTAGTCATAGATAAGTCTTTTCTATTCCTTTTCTGTACTATCTCCAGAATAACTGATTAACATCTGTCGTTTTAACTAAGATTCTGGTGACTCCAGAATCTTTATATCCAACAGTGATCTTGCTTCTACTCTTACCTTATTTTAGTCTGTGCCCACTGCAGCCACAGTGACTGTTTTATAAAAGTTTGGTAATATTAGGTAGACTTCTCTGCTCAGGGTCTTACTGTGGCTCTCCATCTAACTCAGGATAAAATTAATTTTACAATGACTAGGATGACCAGTTCCTTCTCATCCTGGTTTGCTTGGGATTTTCTCAGTTTTAGCACTGAAAGTCCTTCGTCCTGGGAAAATTGTCCATCTCGGGCAAATGGGGATGGTTGATCACCTTCACTGTGACAGTCAAGACTCTACATTATCTGGCTTCTGACTCTTCTGTATCCTTATGTCCTATTATTTTCTTTCTTCATGCTGTTGTAGCCATACTGGCTTCCACTTGAATGTATCTGGTGGCAGTTAAAAGTAATGTATCTACAAATGGACTTGTCTCCTTCCCCGCCGCCATACTTGATGAATGGAACTGTACTGGGTGCTAAAGCTGTGGCGACCCGTCCTCACCCCCTCCCTGCACTCCCTGCATCATATTGGTCGGGTATTTAGTGTGAAGTTTTAGGGGTCCTACCTTTGAGTCCATCTCTTGCCCTCCTCACTGTTACTAATCATAGCTCAGGCCTTTGTAGTGTGTGAGTTAAATTACTGCAATAATCTCCATTCTTGCTCTTTCCAACACATCCTTCAGACTTTGCCTTAGTATTTTTCCTAAAGTGCAAATTTGATTGTATCCACTCCTTAGTTAAAGTCTTTCAGGGTTTCCTTTTGATCTTCTGGATGCCTTGCAAATTCCTTAGCATAATGTATATGATGTTTCACCACCTGTTGCTTATCTGCTTTTCTAGTTTCACCTATCTTTATTTACCCACAGGCACGTTCTTCAGCTTAAAAAAAGGACTGATGCCTCTCTAGAAACATTCTAGGATCCTTCCTGAAGTCTATTCTTTGGGTTTTTTTCATTGTATTTTTGCCCAGTTTTAATGAGATATAATGGACATACAGCACCGTATAAGTGTAGGATGTACAACATAATGACTTGATGTAACACGTGTTGTGTGAAATCATTACCACAATAAGTTGTTAGCATCTGTTATCTGATATAGCTAAAAAAAATAAAAGATGGAAAAGTTTGTTTCCTAATGATGAGAACTCTTAAGATCTGCTCTCTCTAATAACTTTCAAATATACCGTACACCGGTGTTAACTTTAGCCAGCATGTGGCACATTGCTTCTCCAGTACTTTCTTGTCTCATAAATGGAAGTTTATACCTTCATTCAGTAATCCTCCCCCGCCCCCCGCCCTGCCGCCCCAACCTGAAGCTGTTCTTAAGCACAGTGTAATGGATGAGCAGCCTAACATCTTGATTGGAGGCTCACTTGTGGGAGCTTTTGCTCTGGTGATGGGCTTTCTTGATAGCAAGATAGCAGGGCTGGAAGGAGTAAGTGAGAGAGTTCTCTAGAGGTCCTTTTCATGCCTTTATTTGTGCTTTCGCCTGGAGTGCCCTTAGACCACTGACTCAATTGTATAGTTCTTTTTAATTCAAGACTGCTTCCTGTCTTGGGCTCTGACTATGATTCCTTCTACAGAGTGCACTTATCTCTTCTTATTATTTTCTCCTTGATTATTTGTCTCTTCTGTCAGACTACAAATTCCTTGAGTATAGGACTAAATTTCTCTAGCATACTATTATTATACATAGTCAGTAGGCAATAAACACTTGAAAAATGAATGATTAGTTAAATGATTTTAGGGAGCAGGGCTAGGACCCTGACCTAGCTGAGCAAATATCTCCTGAGCACAAGTAACTGAGATTATTGCTTCAGTAATTATTTTTTAATTGCCTTTAGTGATTGTACACATGTATTTTAGAAAAACTTTGTAATGATATATTTTTGTATCATTAAAGTAAGAGATTGTTTAGTGATCATATTTTATAGTTTGTTGAAATATATTCTCCTTTAAAAACTGGCTTAATATTCATTAGCTTGTGAAGATTTTGAAACTGAGAAGCAGAAGGTGTTGTTTCTCTAATTTCTACCTGGAATAATATATTCTAGAAGTCTTTTGGTTTTTCTTTTTACCCCCAGGCATAAATGTATAAGGCCTCTAGCTTGTTCCATAATTCGGGTTGCCTGACTTATATTTCTTATAAGTGTGAGGTGTCTCACAATCCTTAAATAAGCCCAGAAGTTAATGTTCAATTAAGTTTCTTCTTCTCTGCGGTAGTTATCAAACGCAGCATAACAAATCATCTGCAAACTGGAGGCTTAAAACAACAGTAATAATAATTTATTATCTCCCATGGTTTCTGTGTGTCAGGAATCCAGGAGGGGTTTGGCTGGATGGTTTTAACTTGGGATCTCTAATGAGGTTATAGGCAGATGTCAGCTGGAACTGCAGGCATCCAAAGGTTTGACTTGGGCTGGAGGATCTGCTTCTTTAAGATGGCTCATTGATAGACTCAACTAAATTAAATAGACAATTTCAGTTTTCTCTTTGGTATTCTGTACTCTCTCTGCTGACCCCTGTCTATAATTATGACATTTAAATGCTTAATAATCAAAATGGGGTAGAGAGCATGTGATAGCCAACCTTTAAGGTAGCCTCTTGTTATTTACACCTTTATGTGGTTCCCTTCCCATTGTAAGCAGGCCTAGCCTGTGGGATCAACAGAATATGATAGAACAGTGTGTGCATTCCAAGGCCAGTCATAAATGGTACTGTAGCTTCTGTGTTGGTCTCTTGGGTTGCTCATTCTTGAGCAAGTCAGCCACCATGATGTGAGGATACCAAGGCCGCCCTGTGGGGAGACTCACATGGAGAGAGACTCGAGGACCTTGCCAGCAGTTAGCACTAGTGAGTGAGCCACACTGAAATTGAATCCTCCAGGCCAGGCCTGGATTTTTCTCTCTTGAGTGTTGTAGACCTGCAGGTGACCTCAGTAGGTATTCTATCAAATAAATGACTGTTGATAACTTTTATATAAGGGGTTTCCCTTGTGACTCAGCTAGTAAAGAATCCGCCTGCAATGCGGAAGACCTGGGTTCAATCCCTGGGTTAGGAATATCCCCTGGAGAAGGGAAAGGCTACCCATTCCAGTGTTCTGGCCTGGAGAAGTGCATGGGGTCCCAAAGAGTTGGACAGGACTGAGCGACTTACACTTTCACTTTCAACTTTTATAATCTTAGCACTGTATAAGAGTATTGTAGTAAACATAAAAATTTTAAAAATCTAGTCCCTGCCTAAGTCTCTTAGATAAATTTATCTCAGATAAATTGACTAGTTACAGCTTTGTAGAAGCCTTTTACGTGGCTCTTCACATTTATGTTAATTTACAATTACTATTAAGGGTTTGTTTTGGTTTGGTTTGATTTGGTTTGCCAGGCAAACTGTCAACCTTTCCTTCAAGATTGAAGCATCACATAAATGAGGATGATTGAACTTTCTGGACACCTTTCCTCATGTTAGGTGCCATAGCCTCTCATCTTCCTGTATCAGCCTATAGGCAGTTAACAGTTTGTAATTTGCAATTTTTTAAAAAAAAATTCTGTCTTTCATGAATTTGTTAACTCCTTGAAGTTAGATTAGATTAAGCTGAGTTCTCTTTTAGTAAGAGATTATCTTAAAAGATATTTATAAGGGGTTTATGGTTCAAAAAACTTTCACATAAACAGTTTGATTCCTCAGAATAACCTTTTGAGATTGGTGGTTTTATGGCCCTTTTAGAGATAAAGAAGCTGATGCTAAAGTGACTTGCCCAAAGTTAGTAGTTAAGTAATATAGATGTTAAGATGCAAACATCACTACACCATTAGATAATTTTGCAGGGATATCAATCAGTGGCAAATTTGCTGTTAGTTTTACTGTAATGTGGAAACTTAAGTTGTATTATGGCATTAAACCTGGATGTAAACTACTATTTCTATTTGGTCTTCTTTTTTTTTTTTTTTGGTTCTTATTGAAAATATAAATAATATGTGGCAAAAATGAATTATAGAGTAGAAATTCAAAGATACTCATGTCTGATTTTTGTAGTTTAATGATACCTTTTGAATTGAGTACTTTTATTTCTTCTTCCCTTTATACCACCCAAATCCCTTTAAAATAAAGGTCTGAGGGTCATTTATGTCTTCCTGTTCGATACACGCATTCCTTCCCAGAAGCCTTGCAGAAGTTCTATCGTGGTGAATTCAGGTAGGAATTTCTTACTATTGCTCTATAATTATCTTGTTAAGATAATCTTATTATTATATAATTATTTTATTAATGTGTGTCATTAAAAATGCTGTTAAACAGAACAAATTAGGTAATATTTGGATTAGTCCATAATTGTAGCCATAAAAAGGAATTTATATAATACATAAAAAATAATACATTAGCTGAGTCACAAACACATCTAACTTAGCTTCTCCCAACCCTATTGGAACTAAGTGGAGAAACCTTGCCGAATGCCACTTGGGCTGTAATATAATTGTTAAGTAGAAGTTTTTCTCCTTCAGTGAGATAGAGGCCATGTCTCTACTTTAACCTTACATGCTGTTAGCAGTTTGGTAAAAAGATGATTAAGACTGTTGGTGAAAATTAAATGTTCAAGTTCTCTGAGATTTTGTATTTTTCACCCTCATCTTCTCCCATCCAGAGTGTCTGAGGGTTGGATTTATTCTAACTATAGAGATTCCTGGTATCTCTGTCTTACATGTTAAGTATTTCCTAACCAGTGGAGATTTTTTTTTTTTTAATATTCCTTTCACTTAATTTGTTCAGTAGTCAGACTGCCGTGAAGAGAGAAGGGTAGAGGGAAGAGTTAAGATGAGGTAGACCAATTAATTAGAGCTAAGTTGGACTACTATTTTTTGCTGACTTAGCCCAGATTTTATAGTTTGAGAAAACCTTTTCTCTAGGTGTTTGTGAAATTGTATTAAATCTTCTTGACTTCTGAAATCTTTTTTTTAGTAGCGAGTTTCTTAGTAGCGAGTTTTCAGTTTCTGCTCATCTCAGAAGTTTAGCACCCTTACAGATGACTAATATATTCCAAAAAGGAGTATATTTTTGTGTACTTATCTAGTAGAATCTGTCCCATTGGCTTTTTGATATGTCAGTTTTTGATTTTAAAATCAATTAAACTTGATTCCTTTTTTTTCCCCCACTAAAAAGTCATTGAAGTTTTAGATGTAATCTTAAGTGTTATAGTATTTGTTATTGAACTCTTATGTAAAAAAAAAAATAACAAAACAGAAAAACATTATTACAGAATTTTAGGAAAGGAATTTTTATATAATCTGATCACCTTAACATAATGGTGTTTTAATTTCATAATGTTTTCTTTTTTTATATATATTATACTTTTTGATAAGTAAAACACAACTACATTAGCTCCATATATGGGATTTAATGGATACTTGATAAATAATTTGACTTTAATTCATGTTATTTGAGGGGTCTGGAGAAGGAAATGGCAACCCCCTCCAGTGTTCTTCGCTGGAGAATCCCAGGGACGGGGGAGCCTAGTGGGCTACCGTCTATGGGGTCGCACAGAGTCGGACATGACTGAGGCGACTTAGCAGCAGTAGCAGCAGCATAGATACAGTAGATATTGCCATCTAAATCTGTTTTTGAGCAGGAATTTGTGGTGGGTTTTAGATATTTCTGGGGTAATTAGTTCATGGGATAACTAGTTTTTTAATATGAATTTTTTTAATTTGGAGAAACTATAATGTCTAATCCTTTGTTTAGCTTATTCTCTTTCAATATAACTTGCTTTTTCTTCACTCTAAGATGGTTGTGGAGGCAGCGAATTAGGTTATATCTTGAAGGGACTGGCATCAACCCCGTTCCTGTGGACCTCCATGAACAGCAGCTGAGTTTGAATCAGCATAGTAGAGCCTTCAACATTGAAAGGGTTCATGATGAAAGTAGGTGGATTGGGAATTAAGTGTGTTTGGGGCAATATGTACTTTACAGTTCCTTTGATCTTTAATTTCTGGAAGTAATCACTTATAATTATTTGGGGATTTCAGTGCCACTGACTACTTTTAAGGAAGTACAATGAACTACTTGAGTTGTAAAATTTTTATGATTAGATTCTGAAATAAGAAATATAGCATATTTCCATAACAATTTTTTTCTAGGGTGGGTTTGAAAACTCATTGATGAGGGAAGGACTATAAAATGTCCCAGAGGGTACTTGATATTTAAGGAAAGAGTCTAGACTTGGTCTTAATCTTTGAAATGTCAAAAAGGAAAAAGAAAGTGGTTGAAAGAAAATGAACTAATCGGTGGAAGACTTCATAATAATTATACATTTATATATTTGCATTTACATATATTTACCATGGGTCTAGGTATTGATTAAAAAATCTTTTTGTTAGGAAATTTTGCATGTCAGCTTAAGATTTGTATTTCAAATATTTGTGTAAGATGCTAAGGGAATATTAGCATAAAATGATATGCAGCTTTTTTGTTGTGTTAAGATGAATTCTCAGATTTGAGCTAATTTGAGGATTATATTTAGCAGTATTTTCCCACTTTGTCCCATAACTGTAAGATTTTCATGATGCAAGAAGATCCTGAGAGATATCCTAAATATCTGTGGACTGTATAAAAGGATATTATTTCCTCTTGCATTTCATTTCTTGACTAAACTTTATCAGGAAAAGCTATCTGTACATAACTGTTTTCCAGCTTTGTTTCTGTCTGGTTGTGGTATTTGATGTTTACTTATATTTATTTTTTTCAGTTTTTCATGGTGATTTATAGCTTTATAGGTTAGATGTTCCTAAACTGTGAGTTAATGCCATGTTTTAAAGATGGTTTTTCTTTCCCTGAAAAAAAGTCATTTGATTTTAGAAAATTTTTAAATAACTAGTTTTTAAAAATCTGGAAATCTTTCAAGTCATTCATAAGCAGATTTCCTATTATTGTTTTTGAAAGACTGCAGTAACTATTAAGATTTTAATTTTTTTAAAAGATTTTAAAATCTTAACTAGAAATTTTACTTTATATTTCACCCAAACAAGTTATTGCTGTCATCAAAAGATGTTCAGGATTTGGTTGTTTTCACCAACAGTATATAGGATGTAAATTCATTGCTCAGATTCACTGGTTTTAGCTTATAAACTAAATATATATAGAAACAAATTACATATAAACTTAGTAATATTCAGGATATTTACATCTGGTTACTGGTAGTTCTAGTAAAAGCACAAGAAATACTCAAAATAAAAAGAATTAAAAAAAAATTATTCAAAACTTAGGCATCAGTCTCTGAATGAAGGAACACACAAAATACTTAATATAATCAATGGTAAAAGGTCCCACACTGAGGTGTTAGTATACTAGGGATAAAGCAAACCTCTTGCAAGCTTCCAGAAAGGAAGTGGTGATAGTGGTGGTTATTGTGGTTGGAGCAGGTTATTTTATACATGAAGAATCTGGAATCAGAGTAGTTTCAGATTTCTCAATAACAACACTGTAAATTGTTATATTAATTATTAATATTATTGTTATTAGCAATTATATAGCATTTACAATGTTGGCACTATTTTAGAGAACTTTTTTTGTTAGAGGGTTTTTTTCCTTGATAAAGAGCTTTATTTTCTGAGAAAAAATTAGGAAGATTTCAAGATATATCTCATGTTTCCTATTTAAATTCTCTTCAGGTTGGCAGGGAACGCTTCCTAAGAAACTGCCATTTGGGATTTTTGAATATAGGAGTAGGTTTGAGATTATAAATATACCACCATGTTTGATCCCTGATTTAGCTTTTTAATTTGGAACACAGGATTAAAGAGAAAAAAATCCTGTTTTTTTTGCAAGAAGGATGATTTAACTTTAATCAAATAAAATTTTCTATTTAGTGTTATCTGTCCTTAACTAGATTATGTATGTGGTGTGCTCAGTTGCTCAGTCATGTCTGACTCTGCAACCACATGAACTGTAGCCTACCAAGCTTCTTTGTCCATGGAATTTTCCAGGCAGGAATACTGGAGTGGGTTGCCATTTCCTTCCCCGGTGCATCTTCCTGATCCAGGGATTGAACCAGGCTCCCCTGCATTGCAGGCATATTCTTTACCACCTGAGCCACCTGGGTTGTATTCAAATTAATGAAGAGGAGTTCATTTTTATTACCATTATACCCTCAAGGGAAGGTGTGTACATGCTAAGTCGCTTCAGTTGTGTCCGACTGTTTGCGACCCCATGGACAGTAGCCCAACAGGCTCCTCTGTCTATGGAATTCTCTAGGCAAGAATACTGGAGTGGGTTGCCATACCCTCCTCCAGAGATCTTCCTGACCTAGGGATTGAACCCCGGTCTCCCACATTTAAGGCAGATTCTTTACTGTATGTGCCACCAGGAAAGCCCAAGAATGACATAATGATGTGCGTGCATGCTAAGTCAAGGGAAGGTAGAGTTTATTTATTTGTTAAAGAAAACTTTTAATCACATAAACTCGTAACTTTTTATTTGCAAGCCTAGTTGTATTAATTTGGATAAGTGAATTGATTTGATAAACAATCCTAGAATCTCAGTGGCTTGACATACTGAAGTTTTATTTATAGTTCAGCTCACTGTCCAAGGAGTTTTCAGGCAACCTCCAAACAGTGGCTCCTACCATCTTCTAAGGCTTTTGATCTTCTGTTTGGTCCTTTGTAACTATGGGGAGAAGACAGTGAGAGCATGGGGAGCTTAAGGAAGTTTTAGGAGCCAGGCCTTTTCACTACTTTTCCTCATATTCCATTGGCCATTACTAGTTCCATGACTATACCCAAGGTGGGTAGCTCCAGAAACATAGTCTAATAGTCTGACAGTGTGAGAGAATTGCACAGGATTGTGGTTTCTGTCACATAACAATTCTATACTTAAGAATATAAATTAATGATTAATTTTGTAATGGATTCTCTTGAATAGAAAATTGTCAATTGTTATTGAGTCCATCTTTTCATGTTTTGTTGAAGCAAGGTGTAAATGAACAGTTTAGTGATTAAATAATGTTTGGTAGTCAATTAGCATGAAAGAAATATAAGCAGAATTAAGATGATTAATGAGACTTGAAGCAATTTTATATATTCTCTTCCTCCTTTGATAAAAGATTTCAGGTGAAATTCAGCAAGCACATATAGTAAAAGTGCTATATACAGAAAGGAAAATTAGGATAAGGAGAAACAGGAATACAGATAAACAGTTAAGACCATACAAAAGAAAAACATATGGTTACAGTTTGGTGAGATTTAAGATTTATCAGTTACTAATATATAGTGACGGCTTCCTTGGTGGCTTAGCAGTAAAGAACGTGCCTCCCAGTGCTGGAGACAGAGGTTCCGTCCCTGGATTGGGAGGATCCCCTGAAGAAGGAAATGGCAACCCAGTCCAGTATTCTTGCCTCAGGCATGACTTAGCAACTGAGTACAAAGCAATGTTTAGTGAGTACTTACTGTTAGTGAACAGTTGTAGAAAATCTGTGAGGAGATATAAAACATTCCATTAGTGATTACACTATGTAAAGAGAAATAATTTAAACTGTAAATTTTAACTTTTTACATTGGTAAAACTTGTTAGTTGTAAAAATGTGAATATATTTAGTACCAAATTAAGACAATATCAAAAGTTAAGTATGCAGTCTTAAGTACAATCAAATTTGATCAAACACATCATTCTTATATACCTTTTTGTATCAGATTCCTTCTGTATTATGAGATCTAGCTGATAATGTTAGCCCATCATATAATTTAGTCAAATAAATTTTTAAAGATTCCATGGTATTACATGGTATTGTAATAGCAACTTGTGATAATTGAAAGAATAGTTGGGTCACTTTAGACAGTTAAAATCCAAAAGAAATTATACATGTAATTAACATTCAATAAGCATATAAACAGGCTACAAGTCAGAGGAGAATATTAAATTGGTGGTTGTGTTGGTGACAGTGGTGGAAAGTTTTATAGAGTATTAAGTGTCTAATGTCTATTTATACATATTAACCTAAAACAAAATCTTAAAACATAGCAAATTATCCCAGAGTTTACCATCTTAATACAAAATACTTGTGATTTCACAGAGATTATGATAAGTCAAGAATCCAAGAGAGGCTTAGCTTGTTAGTTCAGGTTTAGGGTCTCTGAAGAGGTGACAGTCAAGCTGTTGGCCGGGGCACATGACTGGAAGATCTGCACCACAGCTCGTCACGTGGCTGTTAGCAGGCGGCTTCAGGTCCTCACTGTGTTGGCTTCTCCATTGGACTGTTTATGGAATATCTTCCCCCCGAACAAGTGATCTGGGAGAGAGAGTGACCAAGGTAGAAGCCAGGGTGTCTTTTTAAACCAAATCTCAGAAGTGACATACCATCTTTTCTGCCTTATGTTTGTCACATAGACTAATTCTGGTGTGATGTGAAAGGAAATTATACAAGCATGTGAATACCAAGAGGCAGGAATCATGGGGGACCATCTTAGAGGCTAGCTGCTGCCTCAGTTGAAGTTAACGTTTAGCTTTGACTAAGAAAAAAAAGTGGAGGAGACAGAAAAGGTATCTTGTTCCATAGTGCGTGCCTAGCAGGAGACACCTGGGTGCGGCGAACCTGCTATTGGTGACGCTGGGAAGAAAGGGCTGGCATCTCAGGCTGGGGACTGGTTAAAGACAAAAAGTAAAAGGGACCATTTGAAGGTGAAAATCACACTTTGATCCAGAAAGCAGTGGTATTCTTTGGAGGATTTTGTGTGATAAAGTGTGGTTTAAGTAATCATGTGAAGAGTTGACTCATTGGAAAAGACTCTGATGCTGGGAGGGATTGGGGGCAGGAGGAGAAGGGGATGACAGAGGATGAGGTGGCTGGATGGCATCGCTGACTCGATGGACGTGAGTCTGAGTGAACTCCGGGAGTTGGTGATGGACAGGGAGGCCTGGCGTGCTGTGATTCATGGGGTCCCAAAGAGTCGGACACGACTGAGCGACTGATCTGATCCGATCTGAAGTAATCATCAAGGAAGGTTACATAAGTTGTGCACAGCACCTTGAGTAAAATAAAGATGACATTTTTTTAGGAGTCATATAAGGAGATGTGGCACTGTTCTCCAGAGCTGCCATTGCTGAAAAACATTCTCTGTTTTCTATTTGAGAAATAATCTGACTTTTAACATAACTGATTTGGCTTCGTACATGAACCATCCAAGTAATTTGTTGCTTGAATCCAGAAATGACTCTCCCTTGGAAGTACTCCATCATCTCTACTTCTGAAGCAGGTTGTAGTTGGAGCAAAACTTAGCGGTGTGACAACTTGAATCTTATGCTGTGAATAAATATCAGTATATTTCATCACTCTTGAAAAATTGTTTCAAGAAAAACTAAGGTTTATTCACTCATTGCAGCTATAATGTTTAGATGATTTTGTGGTTCTATATGAATACTTTAAGATTTAATTCATATGTTAATGTTAAGCTATAGACGCTATTAAGACAAATATTTTAATATTTTATAAAATTTATATGATAATGTTTCTCAAGTTTTAAGGCGCTCTCTTGGATTTTTCTTTCATTCTCTGAAGGGTTTGAGGCTTCTGGACCCCAGCTCTTGCCAGTGAGAGCACTAAATGAAGTCTTCATTGGGGAGAGTTTATCATCCAGGTACTTTTAAACTTGTCATCTTGAGTTTGAAATGTAATATTTTAGTAATTTTAAACTGTTTATTAAATTTCTACCACCTAAGATTTGTGAATAATTAATACTATATAAGAAAAATGAATTATTAAATGAAATGTTTTCACACCTTTGTACACATTAATACATGTTAAGAAGAAAGAAAGTTTCATTACCAAAAATGTTTGTGAAGCCCTACATTAAACAAAGTTACTGCAGTATTTCCCTGAGCCTTTCATCTGTTATATAGGTGCTTTATAAATGTTTAAGAGAATGATATATAGGCATATATTTGCAGTTGATATAAAACTTTGATCTTATACACTGTTCATATTAAAATTTTATGTTTAATAAAGCTGATTTATTTATTTGCTTGTTTTGATCCAGGATCCAGTTAAGGAGAACACAAAAATATTACTTATTTTTTGAATAAATCTTATTTGGCTATCATAGCCCTTTAGATTGAATTAAGAATAGTTTTTAGTCCCATCCCTGTTTTGTCATTTATGATTTTTACGTTTTTGAATGGTTTAAGCCAATTGCAGAATATTGGCAGAATATTCCTTATTTTAGATTTGTATGATTTTTTTTTACTCTGCATGATAAAATTCAGACTAAGCATTTTTGACAATACTGCATAAGTAATGTTGAGCCTTTTCAGTGCAGCATCATAAGGCAAGAGTATTGACAGCTTAAGACTTGTAACCATTATTACCAAAAATTAAGCTTAGTGAAGTTCTTCAGTAGGAATATAAAAACTTAGTATATGTTTTATTACTGATAAAATCTATTTTGTGAGTGTTGAATATTACTTAGGCTTAAATTGTCAGCAGAATTTTTTGCAGAAAATTTGTGTGACACTAGTTACTAGTTGTAAAATGACTGCCATAATGTAAAGTTAATTTAACTCTTGGTGGTACATTTAGAACTTTCTTTCTCATTTTTGTTGTTGTAAGGGAGTTAGGGATGGAAGATTAGAGATAAATCTATATTCTACTCTCCTGCTACCAGAACCATGTGACCTTTTGAAGGTCATGTAATTGATTGCCTGAGAGTTTCAAATTTTCTGAAATTCTCTTCATTATAATAAGTCATATTCTTTTATAGTAAGTTTAATTATGATGAGAAAAATTTGTCATAAAAAAAAAACACGTTTTAGCCATTAACTTACTACTGGAGGTAGTATTGAAGAGAACAAAACCTGATTCAACAGGATGATTTGAATTATCTTTTTGAGTTGTAATTATTTTAATATAATTTTAAATTTACGCAGTAAGATATATTGCACACCTGCTGTGTGAACTAGGAATATAAAAACGAATAAGATAAAAGTAGTTGTGTCTTAATGTTTTGGAAGCTAGTAAAATACATAATTAAAAATTATTAAAAGTAAAATGTATTCTTCAAGAAATCAAATAAAAATATATACTTTAAAGAACTTAAAAATATGGTAAAGTGTAAAGATGTACTTATTTTAATATAGTAAGACTTATGCAGCAACAGAAAAAACTATAGCATATCAAGTTTGAAGCAATATGGAAATGAGTAATGGATACATTTATGTCATAAGAGAGAAGGAAGAGAATATAACAGTGATATAATCTCATCACTATTGCTAAAGACAGGCAGAAGAGAACAACCCTAAAATGAGATTGGAAAAAGTCTCCATTAAAATAAGTAGATGACAAAGGTAAAGATGTTTTGTGAGTTTATGCTTATTCGAGGGAAGCCATTTAAGGGCTTACATTATTCTGTTTGTATATTTTGAAGGTCATAACTTCTGAGAGCTTCTACTAGCGTTGCTTTATGATTTGTACTTACTAAAAATAACTTACAAAAGGAGGAAAATTGGGATCAATGATTGACTTATGGAAATTCAGTGAGGGCCCGTTAGGAGGTGTTAGAGCCAACGCTTCTGTTTTCTGCGGTGGCAGCGCTTTGGTTGGTTTACCCCTGATGTCCGATGCTGGTTCTTTTTGTGGTCTTTGATGCCTCACCTGATATCTTTGCTAAGATTAAGGACAGCAGTGGGTGGGCTTCTGTGGCTATTGAGAAAGCTTTAACTACTGGAAATATTAGAAATTACTCTGAAAGAGTCTATGACACAGACTTAGGCAGAAAGGAAATGAACACTTACTGAATGCCTGCTGCGTGTCAGGCACTGTGCATGTTGTGTATGTTGTCACGTGTATGCTCATAGCAACTCTGTGAGAAAAGTGGTTGTATTTCTCAGTGAAAAAACTGAGATTTGGAGAATTCAAATCACTTGACCAAGCTCATATATTTAATTTAGCATCAGAACCATCATGTAAACCCAGCGTTTCTAATTCCAGATCCAGTATTGAGTTGTCATGAGAACTTATTACTTATTTTTTGAACTGCCCTGTCTGTACACGCCTTCCTCCTGGCAGAGCTGTTTCAAGGCCATCTTGTATTATTTCTTATATAGTGTCTTGTTTATTGCTTAAAGCGGTAAACAGCACTCTAAATAGTTGGTAATTATTACTGTAAAATTTCTGACTTGCATACTAGAATATAAACTTCTGGAAGATTGTGTCTATTAAATCCATAGTACCTTACACAGTGCTTATTAAAACATTAGGCACTTAATACATATTTATAGATTGAATAAATATTGATGCTGTCATTATCTCCATTTTATAGGGCAGTCTGTGGCTCAGAGAGGTGAAGTAAATTGCCCCAAGTCACACAATTAATAAATAACAGAGCCAGGCTAAGCCTGTGCTTTTCTTCAGTGTGTGCAATAGAAATGTAGTTTTCCTGAAAACTGAAGTGCTTTGCTTGGAAAATGTGAAGTGCGGCAATATTATTCCTGCCTCATTTATAATGTTCTTAAACTTAAGAACATTTTAAAAGCCCAATTTTTTTCTTTTCTCCTATTTGTTCTAACCTAGAATGTCTTATTCTTGGGCTGTAGCAGTGGACAATTTAAGAAGAAGTATACCCACTCTAAAGGGACTGTGAGTTTTATTGCTGCCTTAAAAAAATAATTTCCCTGAAACCAAAATTTTATGAGTTGACTAATCTTGATAAACTTGCATGTGAGAATGACACTAAATTCGCTGTTTGTTTTGGACTCAGTGACTCTCTCCTGACTTTTCTTTCTCTTCACCTCTGCTGCTTTTCTGTCCCCACTTACCTCTAATCTCTGGTTTCTACATGATTCTGGCATAATAGCAGCCATTCCAATGGATTTGGCTGACTTGTCTGTATTGTATATAATAGACTAATATACCTAAAATTCTTAATTTTCTAGGAAGACATAACAAAGCTATGAAATAGATTAAATGTGAATACTAGACTTGCTGTCTTTTATTTTTAAAGAGAATGCTGACTTCAGAGAAAAAAAGGACTTGGAGTTGTATCATATGAAGCAGTCACAAACCACGAGCTTGTCAGGAGAAAATGAAAGGGTTAGAATAAAAGATAAATTATCCGATGAATGTTAATATTTGCAGGGATGTCTAATAATTGTCATTGTTTTGAAAAGCTATATTTTGTTAAGGGTTTATTTTAGCTTTTTTATTTGCTGTATAAAAGTAACTCAGTGTTGACTGTTGACACCATTATTTTAAGACATAGTTGACAAAATAGGCTTCTGTATGTTTCAAAAGCTCTTTGAATAGTTACAAATCACTTAAACCTTCATGCAGTTAAAAAGTGGTGTCATTTTTTTGGGGGGGGCTGGTGTCAGAAAACCCAGTTGATTCCATGTTTATTAAATAATTTTAGAAATAGAAATCTTTAAAAAAATTACAGTTCTTATTTTATCCCTAGTTTTGTTCACTGGTCCAGGACTGGTTGAGATTTTTTTTAGAACCTCATTATCTCCTAGCTTACTATCAATTCAAAAGGCACATTAGCACATAACTTGAGAAACAAGAGTTAAGTAGAAACGGTTGGTAACTTGAAGGATTAGATGCAGACTTAGATGTGTCAAGGACTAGCTCCTGCGAATGAAACTCCCCTAGGAATGGCATTTTCTTTTTCCATTCTGAAATCATCTTCTGTATGTTTCCATAGCAGTGCTAGGTACAAATTTATAAGAAGCTCTTGTTTGAAATCTTAAAGGAAGGAGGCACATATAGGTCAGAGAAGGATGTAGACACACAGATAATTTTGAATTTTTTTCACTTAATCAATATTGGAATTAGCATCATATGTGTCCCTACTAAGTCAGGTATGTCTAAGTCAGGATGACCTACTTAGATTTCATCCACTCTGAAAAAGATACTTTATCTCATTTACCATGAGACATAAGTTCTGCAAATCCAGTTTTATATTCTCAATTCATAGGGCTTCCTACTATGAGATTTCAGTTGATGATGGTCCATGGGAAAAACAGAAGAGCTCTGGCCTCAATTTGTGTACTGGAACAGGATCAAAGGCCTGGTGAGTAACTTGGAATGTTGCTTATCAAATTTTGTGAAATGCTTAAGTAATATAATTTGTGTGTTGTCTCACATTGGTGTATCTGAGGCCTCTGATACGCAGGAAGGGGCCTGGCGTTGGTTTACTGGTTGGCTCAGTTGCTGTTGCACTCATTAACTGGGTCCAAGAGTCAAGCTTTGACTTACAGCTCGGCCTGGATCTGGTCATTCTTTATCTTCCTGCACTAGGTTTGTGAAGAGAAAAAAGAAGATGAGTGTTTTTAGGGAGTGTATATTTTAAAAAACGAATATTTTAAGTTATAAAGAAATGAAAACAAAGTACAGTACCAAAAAATATGCCAGAAGTTTGTGCATTCAAGGCCTAATTGGAGATAACCTGGGACATCCTGAAACCTGCCTGCCCTATGACTCCTCTCTGGGAAGTCTCTTGCACTTCTTCTCACACACGTGCCTATGCCTCCCTGACTTTTATCTGTAGCCGTCATCTCTCTAGAGTACAGGCTCATATTGTAAAATTACCTACTAACTACATAAGGATGTTAATAGCACTTCAGATTCAACACATTCAAAACTGAATTTCTTGTCTTCCTTAGTTCTCCTGTGTTTCCCGTCTTGCTGAAGAGCATCACTGTTACTTACCCTTGACTTCATAGTCTCAGGAAGACATGTTATTCCCTAAAGGCTGGCTCTTAACTCTGGGTCTTCCTGTCCTCCCTCTGTGCTTAGCAGTCTTTGAATCATGTCAGATGTACTTCAGAAATTCTAGCCCCTGCTTTTCAGTTTCTGTGGCTGTTTCTTGGTGTCACCCCCTATCTCTTTAGTGAATATTCTTTGTGCCTCATCTTGCTTCTTCAGGCTGTTATTCGTAACTCCTACCACAGAGTAATATTTCCATAATGTAGATAGATCTCACTATTTCCCTTCTGTGCTTTAAAACTTTCTTGACTCCTGACTGTGTTCACATTACTCAGTCTGTCATATGAAGCCCTTTAAAGGTGAGCTAAGGTTCCTTGCCAGCCTACTCCTGCCTGACCCTAACCCATTACACTGGAGGCTCTGCAGGCTACTTGCAATTCTTAGCACAAGCCATGTTCTCTCTGGGCTTTTTGTTTTTGCTCAGTGTACCTTCTTCCTGCATTGACTGCCTGAACATTTTCCACTTTCCATCTACTGGCTCAAAATTCCAGTCTTCAAATGTCATTTAAATGTCAAAATCTTTGCTTAAGACCTTGTTCTTTTCGTAAGCCTAATTAATCAATCCCTTTTTTTGCCCTTACCCAGCACTTTTTCCTCATAGCACTGTTATAGCACTTAGCACATAATTGGTTTCTAGTAAGTTCGTACTGTTAGTTTGAGCAACTTGAGGCACATGGGGCGGTGACTAGTGACTTTTTTTTCTGCTTAATTTTTTCTTTGCTTAGCACAGTACTTCATACTTATTCACTTAAAATGCTTTTTTGAATAAATGACTACATGCTCACAAATACAGCTAAAGCAGTACTTATCAAACTGACTTAAGTTTGAATTCTTTAAAACTGAGTTTTATTTCCCCTACCACTCACCATATGGTTGAGTCCTGTGTTGATGTTGCATTTAAATAAGTATGGCTTAGATTAGAAGTTCTGTCTTTTCTGTGTTGCTTATTAACGTCTGCTTTGTGCTCAGTGCTCTAGTATAGAGCCAGTTCTCTTGTCTCTCTAACCATATCCTGTCCCTGCCACCTTGGTTACTTAGTCCCTTTTCTACTCAGCCTTATGCAGCTTGCTTGCTTCTGACATGATCTACTCTCCTGTTATCACCGATAATTCTTTCATTATGATTGGATTTCCCATGTATCATTTGATCCTTTTTCTCTTCAGAGAGTAAGGCGAGAAAAGAGAAGCATTGGGGGAGAAGAGAGAAGGCTAGGGATCAGAGATACTGAGGGAAAGTTTATACGTTCTATCCATTACATTAATAATTTCAACTTACTGCAGTACCATCTTTGAGCACTTTCTTTGTCCCAAGTAAGTATATTATCTTACTTAAATTCTCAAGAATACTCTGAGATTAGTTAGTTTTATTTTCACTGATAGACTATAAAAAGTCTCAAAAGTTAACTGACGTGCCCAAAGCCATGTGGCTGATAAATGGAGGAGGTAGGATTTAATTTCAGGGCTTAACTCTAAACTGTAGACTTCTGTGCTACAGAAGGAGGAAAATCTTGGAGGGTCCCCTGTGGGAGGTTATGGGAAGTGTTGCCCATGATAGTCGCTCTTATTCCTTTAGCTGGAACATAGTTACACGCTGTGTGGCTAGAGGGGTGGGAAATACAGCCTAATCATGTGTCTGGGAGGGTGGGGGGAAGAGCTCAGGGATTAGCTGTCCCATCTTTGCATTTCCAGAAATTCTTGCACAAGACATAGGATGTGGTGGTTATGTTGCATAGTAAGTGTCTGTGGATCGTCGCAGCGTCACTCACCTTGGTCCTTTTTCCGGGTGGAATGTGTTTGCTGCACACAGTAGAGAAGTACCACAGAGCAGGGTCGTTTGTCTCCATGAGTTCTTAAGCCTGTTCCCAGTCCTCCTCCTTTGTACATTCTGTCCCAGCAGACCTAATTAACGATGAGGTGGTGTTCTTAAGTAAAGAGAAAGTTTTACTAGCTGATGAAGATATGAGACTCTTTGCCTTTCAATTCGGTTGTCTTTAGTAGAAGTTATGTCCGATTTCACATCAGAACTCTTAGAGTGGTGAGGGTTGTAGATCTAAGGAAAAAGTTGTTGTTTGCTAGCTCACACCTGCTTTGGCATATAGTTTGTCTTTGATGTAGAATATAAACCACTCCTAAGGGTAGATTGAATTGGCTGAGATTTAGATTACACCAGCAGGAAATAAGTTTTAATTTAACCCCAACTCAGAGAACTTAGTTTGTATTGACTTGTGGTATTCCTAATAAGTCATAGTTCTAGGAATGTTAGAACATGTCTTGTAAGACTTCTGCTCTCTTAAACTAAGTCTTAACTATAGTCAAGATACATGAGTCACTATTATCTTTTGCCCTTTACATATTTTATTTCAGTGGAACCCTATTAACAGCTTATTTTTATGTGACTTTAAAATAGAATTCTAAAGCAGTAATGAGGAATTAAGAGTGTAACTCATACAGATTTCCTTGCACTTGACATTTTCGTTGAGTTCTTGCCAAGAGCCAGATACTGCCTTCAGTGCCCTATGGCTTGTAGTGTGTGACAGTAGTAATGCTAATGAGATGGGTTTTGTGAACCTCATACTAAACAAGGAGAAAGCCACAGCACTTGAAGTATTTTGGTTTCTACCACATAGTAAGTGTGAGCAAGAGGCGAAAATGGAGCTTGGGGTGTTTGGAATGTGAAGTTGGAGGGTGAGTAATGGTGAAAAATAGGCTAGGCAAGGGCCATATTTTAGATTTATTTATTTATTTTTTAGCATAAGGATATGGTCTGTGAATGACTCCAATTTTTTAATGTAAAAATTTGTGTATCTGCATTTTTCTTAAGAGAATGTCCAAAATGTTTTCACATTTCTCAAAATATGGAGAGTATAGGATTAGAGCGGGTATATGGAGCATCTCTTATTCTTCTTCCCTCAAAATGTTAAGAGCCTCTGAATTAGGTTTAGAGTCGTGTGACTATGCAGTGCTGTTCCTTTTCGAAGGAGCATCTACTGGGAAGAGGTAGAGGCAGGAGGGGAATTCTAAATTAGCTGGAAGAATTGTGTTTTTTAAAAAAAACACCTTTCCTTAACCACCTGTTTAGTCCTTAGGTGGTTAAGGGTCTAACCACCTTTTAAAAGTTGCTGCTTTTAAAAGTTACTCCTGTTTGTGGTAATGTTTGTTCTTAAGTGGTTACACATGGCATCTTGCTAAAAGTTTCTCACCTACAGAAATGATTTTATAATTTAAAGAAGTACATGTTTAAAAACTGTGTTAGGACTTCCCTGGTGGTCCAGTGGTTAAGAATCTGCCTGTCGTTCAGGGGACACAGGTTTGATCCCTCATCTGGGAAGATTACACATGCTGTGGAGCAGCTAAGCCTGTGTGCACAGCTACTGAGCCTGTACTCGAGAGCCCCAGAGCTGCAACTGCCGAAGCCTACGTGCCCTAGAAACCCGTGCCCTGCAAGAAAAGGCACCGCAATGAGAAGCCCACACCCCACACAGAGTAGCCCCCGCTCGGCATAAAGAGAGAAAAGCCCACAAGCAACAATGAAGACAGCACAGCCAAGAAGTGAAAAATAAATAAAAATTAAAAAAATAAAAAACATGTTAAATAATACAAAGGGGATACAACGAAAAGCTGGTTTCTTTCATTTTATATTCTAGTACTAATCTACAGATATAACCACTCTATATATTTTTTAATATAAGTAACACAAGGAAGTTCTATATAAATATATAGAACAGCTGACTCATTGGAAAAGTCCCTGATGCTGGGAAAGATTGAGGGCAGAAGGAGAAAAGGGTGTCAGAGGACGAGATGCCTGGACAGCATCACCAATGCAGTGGACGTGGACTTGGGCAAACTTCAAGAGATGGTGAGGGACAGAGAGACTTGGTGTGCTGCAGTCCATGGGGGTGCAAAGAGGCGAACACAACTGAGCAACTGAACGCACATATACACATACATACACTGTATAATGCTTTTGGTTTTTTAACTTAATTTGTTGATATCTTTCCACATTGGTATTATACATATGGTTGTAGTATAGTCTTTTTAATATCTATGTAGTATTCTACTGAGTGGCTGTATTTACCCAGCTTTCTGTGGTTTTGCTATTGTAAACAATGCTTCTGTAAATATCCTTATACTTGTCTTTGTGTATTATATGTGCAAGTATATTTTAGGATAAACTACTAGATTGAAGAATATGTTCATTTTAAATCTTAACAGAATTGTCTAATTGTAATTTTTATAATTCCATTAGTATATGGGCATACTTCTCTTCCTATACCCATGTCAATACATTATCAGTTTTTAATCTTTAAACTCTGAGAAGAATCTTGTTTTAATATTTCCTCAGGTATGAGTGAGATTTAACATATTTTCATATGACTCCTGGACCGTTAACCCATGTACTTTGCCTACTTTTAAAAACTATATGAGGTGGCTATTGTTTTTTGGGTATGTTTTTGCCTGATAATTTCTAAGAGTTCTTTGTACATTAAGTAGATTATTCTTTTTTCATTTTTAGTATGTTTTTAGAACTAAAATAAGAAAAAATGTTTGTGGTATTTATTTCTAGGTCATTCAATATTAACAGAGTGGCACCTCAGGCTGTGGAAGATGTTCTAAATATTGGTGAGTACTAAATAGCTCTTATGTTACAATTATAATATGCTATATAATGTGCAGATTTTATTGTATGTTAGCTATATACTATGTTACAAAATATTTTATTTAATCAAGATATTTTCCCCCTTTCTTTTTCCAATAGCAAACCGACAAGGAAATTTAAGTCTTCCGTTGAACAGAGAATTGGTAGAAAAAGGTCAGTGACAAATGATCATAATCACTGACGTTTTCAGTTAAGTTCTGTGTATATTTTGAGGATGTTATCATGAAATGTACTTGTCTAATTAAGCAAAGCATAGTACTTTTTTGACTCCAACAATATAATACCCCTTAAAATATATTGAATCAGTAGAAAGTTGAAATTTTATGATTTTTGTCAGCCATGGAAATGTAACTTCTATGTAAAAACATTGTGATTGCAAACTTTTCCTGGGGCATAGGAAAATGTAGAAAAATACCCAGCTTTCTGTGGTTTTCAGCCAGATCTGGCAAATAGGAAATGCACACCTAAATTTGGTGTGCCGTTAATATCTTCTGAATGGGAAGGAATTCATTGAGCTGTGAATGCTTACCTTCACATTCAACTAAAATGTTATCTTATCCTTTTCCTACATACTCCTGCCCAGTCAGTTCAGTGTTCCTTTAAGAAAACCAGCACTGGTCGAGAAAGGATACTTATCAGGGAATTTGAAGACCTGGGTTCCAATCCCAGACCAACCAGTCACTCACTGAAACAATGGGCAAGACTGTTTTCTTTGATCCTGTGCTTCCTCAACAGTGGAATGAGGGAGTGGACATAGATTGCTGGGGAAGTCTTCAAATTTGTTAAAAAAAATTATTTTAAAAAATATTTAAATTCATAAACTGAAAACCACATTCATTTGATTTACATATGAAATTTTAACACACTAAAGTCTATTCGTCTATCAGGATCATTTTTGAAAGTATGGACCTCAAACTAAAGCTAAATAGTGTTGTCTCTGTTTAGTTGAAGAGTATCCTAAGATTTCAAGGTAAATTATTTTTAGAAAAAAGCCCCAAATCCAAACTTGCTTATGGTCGCCTTCCTCACCTGTGCTGCAGTTGTCTTCCGGAAACATTTGAATTTGAGAGTTACGGTGACAGATGTTCATACTGGTTGCCTTTAAAGTGATGTAGCAATGCATGATAAAGTCTATTAGCAGAGTCAATTCATTTTATTTGTGTGTTTTGGATTCCCGAAAGACTTTCTTTGTTGAAATGGTTTGCCTTTAAAATAGTTTGTAAACAGGAGTAAATCTCTGTGGTTACTTTCAGTTCTCTAAAATGGATTGTTTTCTCCCTCTCTGATTTTGAGACCTAAAATATTATTTTAATCATAGCTTTGAGTTGGAATTTGTGTTAAATCTGTATCAAAGGAAGGAAAGTGAGGCATTTGTAGTAATTGATTCTTCATTAGATAATTTAACTTAAAACAGTATATATAAAACAACTGAAATTTACATCCGTTATGTAAAGTAATTTAAGGGTATATATAGAATACAGTGATTTTTATTTTAATAAACATACTGCTTTACTGAATGAATATTATTCCTTTGAAGATTTGACTTATCTTCAGAAGCATAGTGAATGCCAATGGTGCAGTCACTGTTACAGACCCTTCATTTAATTCAAATGAAATTTTGGTATATAAGGTAGATTATCTGATAGTCTTGTGATGTCTTTTAATGTGGTGTTCAACTAAATGCTTTTTTCAAGCCCAGTTTCTTTGTACAGTTGTCTTTAACCAGTTTGTGCTCTGCATGCCAACTTTGTGTGCCTCTTGGTTAGGGAGAAAGATCCCAAAGGCTTGTAGAAATACCTCATGAACCCTTTGGCATGATATTTTGGAAAGGAACTTATTAGCAAGGGATTATATCAACTCAAGTTCCATTTTTGAGTGCTTCAAACTAGTTTCTCCTTGTTTACTGACTTTACAGTCCTCCTTTCCCCCACCAAAGGTACTATTTCTGCTATCCTTTGGGTGATGTAGGCTTCTGTGGGCTAATTTGGGAACATACTCCTTGTTTATAAGCATTTTTTTTTTTAATGGAGTTTGTCATGAGTTCTAAGAAACTTGCTGCCAAACAGACTTTTGGAATAGAACTGCCTTTAAATTGGGGATAGCATCCATTCTCATTATGCACTTCTCAGAAGTGAGTGTTTTTCATTGAATGTGCTAATATTTGGCTTTTTTCCTTTATAGTAACAAACGAATATAATGAATCACTGCTCTACAGTCCAGAAGAACCAAAAATACTTTTCAGTATCCGAGAACCAATAGCAAACAGAATTTTCTCCAGCAGTCGTCAGCGTTGTTTCACCTCAAAGTAAGCTTCCACAGTCTTCTTGTAGCTGTTTTCCTCCCTTGTAATTAATTATAAAGCACATTTGGCTGTGAAAGTATTCAGTTCATTAAATCACTCCTTCAAACTTAATCATGCAGGAAAAGTAGAAGCTGTGGAGCTAAAGCGGTATTATGCTAATAACCTGGCTAAAGTGATATTTTCTCTGAAACTTACTGTTTCATTTTAGAGAAACTAAAATTTAACTGAATGGAAAGAAAGGACATGGTTATTTAATTGGGTAATGTGTGCTTGTTTGTTTTTACTTTATTAAGTAAGACACAGTAAGATCAGATTGTCACTTCAAAAGAAACTGACTGGAAAGCAACTTTTTTTTCATATGCTGTGGAATAAAAGCAGGACATACATTCATATAAAGCCTAAATTGTGTAGCAACATAAAGGACTCATTTCTTTCAGCTTTTCCCTACAAGTGAATCTCCCACCCATGCCCATATCTATTAAATTTGCCACGGATTTTTTTTTTTTGAGGGGAAGAAGATATACAAAAATGTTTATAATTTTTGTAAAGGTTGCCCAGTCTTCCAGACTAACAAGAAAACTTAACTATAGTTAGGGCTTCCCTGATACTTCAGCTGGTAGAGAATCCTTCAGCAATGCAGGAGACCCCGGCTTGATTCTTGGCTTAGGAAGATTCCCTGGAGAAGGGGTAGCCTACCCACTCCAGTATTCTTGGGCTTCCCTGGTGGCTCAGACGAAAAAGAATCCACCTGTAATGTGGGAGACCTGGGTTCAATCCCTGGGTTTGGAAGATCCCCTTGGAGAAGGGAATGGCTACCTACTCCAGCATTCTTGCCTGGATAATTCCATGGACAAAGGAGCCTGGCAGGCTACAGTCCATGGGGTCACAAAGAGTCAGACACAACTAAGTGACTTTCACTTTCACTTTTCATTTCATGGCAAGCAAAGAATAGTTCAGTTACAAATTGCTTCTTAACAGTGTGCATATACTTTTTTGAAAACGCATAATTGATTTTTTTCCAGGAAAGACACTAAAAAGGATAGTGATCATATTTAAAAATTACTTAATCATTTGAGAATTAATTTTGATTAATCAACAAATCTGTATTTAGATCGGGTAAGACTGAAAGATTCATTTAAATGTTTGCTCATATAAGTAGGAGAACAGCTTTATGACTTTGGCTGGAAAATATTTCTTAGCAACAGATTGACAAGTTGAACTAAATTAGAGTTATTAACTTTTGTTAATCAAGATACCATCAAGAAAATAAAGAGGCAAGCCACAGAGTGAAATAGTATCTATGTCCAGCAATGGACTCATATCCAGAATATATTATAAAAATTCTTACCAATCAGTAAGAAAGAAGGCAGGCAACCCCTTAGAAAAATGGCCAAAAGTCTTCAATAGGCATTTCGCAAAAGAGAATATCCAAATGGCTGATAAGTGTATGGAGAAACATCCTTGACCTTATTCATCTGAGAAATGTAAATTAAAACTATATCATGTAATACCATAGTCACGTAAGGATGTGAGAATTGGACCTTAAAAAAGGCTAAGTGCCAAAGAATTGATGCTTTTGAATTGTGGTGCTGGAGAAGACTCTTGAGAGTCCCTTGGACTGCAAGGAGATCAAACCAGTCAATCCTAAAGGAGATCAGTCCTGAATATTCATTGGAAGGACTGATGCTGAAGCTGAAGCTCCAGTACTTTGGCCACCTGATGTGAAGAGCTGACTCATTGGAAGACACCTTGATGTTGGGAAAGATTGAGGGCAGGAGGAAAAGGGGGTGACAGAGAATGAGATGGTTGAATGGCATCATCGACTCAATGGCATAAGTTTGAGCAAACTCCAGGAAATAGTGAAGGACAGAGGAACCTGGCGTGCTGCAGTTCATGGGGTCACTTAGAGTCAGATATGATGGAGCAACTGGACAAATACAATACCACACACACTCACCAGCCTAGCTAAAATACCAGTTGTTGATAAGGTGGAGCAACTAAAACTTTTATATAAAAGTGGAGCAACTAGAAATTTTATATAAAACTTTATACTGTTAAGAATAATATGGAAAATTGTTTGGCAGTTACCTACCAAAGCTGAATATAGGACATGCAGTGACTCAGTGATTCTACTCCAAGATATATATCCAGCAGAAGTATATACACTGACAGATATGTATGTACCAAAAGACATACTCAAGAATATTCATAGTAGCAATGTTCCCAATAGATCAAAACCCTAATGTCCGTGAATAGTAGAAGAGATACTTAAATTTTGGTATTTTCGTACAATGCAGGTGTTTTCAGACAGCAATGAAAATGAACCCAGTGCTGCTACGTATGATAATATGGATGATTTCACAAGCATACTGTTGAGCAAAAGAAGCCAGATATAGGTGTATCTATTGTATTCTTCCATTTATATAGAATTTCAAGAATAGACAAAGCTATTATTACTATGTGATTGAAATTAGGATAGTGGATATGCTTGGGAAGGAGGCGCTGGGAGTAAAGACTGGGAGATGGGTTAAGAGCAATGAGGGAACTTCCCGGGAACTGAGTGTAACATTCAGTTCCTAATTTGGGTGATGATTACACAAGTGTGCTCATTGAGCTGTACCCTGATAATTTGTGCCTTTTCTGTATGTTGTATATAAGTAAAAATTTTACATGACAGTAGTTACATTCTTGCTCAATACTTAAAATACTTGTAATGGTAATAATGTTCAAAAAGCTCCTATGAGTTCCATCAAGTCTGAACTTGTTCACTTTTAAGTGTTTGGGTAAATGGAGCTATCCTGAACATTTCAATTTTGAGATTTTTTGGGTGATGTACTCATATTGACATAGTCACTAATTCTCTCATAACAAAGGACAGGGCAACTTGATTTTTAAAATCAAGGCCAAATGATCTACCTGCCAGTTTAGATAAAAACTCAGTGTTTTAAAGAAACTGCAGTTTAAGCAAAGTGTTGATATTTAACACATGTCTCTCTCTGCCTAGGGTGTGTGTGCGTTCGCGGTGTTGGGATGCATGCATGGTCGTGGATGGAGGAACTTCCTTTGAGTTTAATGATGGAGCCATTGCTTCAATGTTGATCGAGAAAGAAGACGAGCTTCGAACTGTGCTTCTAGAGCAGTGAAGGATTGCCTCAGATGACAATTTTGATTGCCAGAGAAATAGTTTTACTGCAGAAGCAGCCTACCAGTCATAAAGCTACAGTTTTTGGTTGTTATTGAGACTGATTGGCCTTGGGCTGAAGGGTGACCAAGAAAGTGAGATTTGCATTAGTTTTCTGACGGATTCTGATGGAAAAGATGTTCACTATGTAAGAAAATGGAGGACTAAACTGATTAGAATTCTTAACAGTGAAATTTTGATACTGCTTACAATTGGTTTCCAAGAGTGCTGGTATCTTTATAAATTTAGAGAGGTAGGCTCAAATAAAAGATTTAATGTTTAGGATTTGAAATTTAACTGTACAAGTTTTTTTTTTTTTTTCCCTTCCTTTTCCTCCTCACTTTGTGGAATTGGTCAGACCAAACACATCTCATTTGAGTAGTATTTTTTTATAGTACCTAAAGATTAAGATTTTTTAAAAAACTTTGATGGAGAATTTTGATAAATCCTGACATTGACCTAATTGAAATAGGTAAATGTGTTTTTGTATATCTGCCAAGAGTTTTCTAATTTCAGAACACAATGATATTATTATGACTATTGATTTAAAAAGTTCAATCATTTTTGAAATTATAGATGTTTTCATTTCATTGACTATCAGGTTAAATTTGACAATGCTGGGTGAAATATATATGGACAAAATCATGGCACTATTACAAATGTATTAATTAGCCAATAATTATTTTAGGTCTTTGGTGATTTTTTTTTAATGATTTGAGGCTGATAAAGTTCTTCCATATTTAAAACTCTCTAACATGGATTTAAAGACAAAGGATGAACTGATTAGGCACATTCTATTATGAGTTTGGTAAAACCTATAAAAATTTTCATCTAGTATTAGGAGTATTGTCAGAAAGAAAATGGATTGTTTAATAAATATGCAAAACATTTTAGTTTTGGAATTGCCTTACTTATTATCATGGTAGTTTTCACCTAGCTCAAATTCCAGGTTTTACACATTAGGTTTGGAGGATAAAATGTTGTGGCTTTTCTTTTTTTCCCATTATGACAGTTTCTTTACCTAATTCCCAATTTACTTGTAAATAATCCTAGAATTATCACAAAAAGTTCCTCTTGCTGCATCATGAGACAATTGGTATTCTTATTCCAATTATTCAAAGTTGTATTTTTTTTTCCACTTGCTGTTAAAAATTTGTCTTCAGTCACTGAAATATTTACTGAACACCGACTCTGCCATGCACTGTGTCAGGCGCTGGATGTACACGGTGATCTGAACAGCTGCTGTCCTGATAGAACTGAATCTGGTGAGCTCAGAAGTAGATTCTGCGAAAACTAGGATGTGTAATCAAACCGAGGTTTGGCTCTTGGGTTGGCAACATTTATCATGTTCTTGTCAGATTTTTAAATATTATTATACAAAGATAATCTTAGGTTTTGATGTATATCCAGAACAAGAATTTGTTTTTCTTAGTTGAGAGTAACTGCATAGATACTACTCGCAAGGAGTTTACATGATGCATACAGTAAAAATTGGTGTTTTCCCAGAGATGGATCTAGTTTCTGATTTGATTTAATAATGATATACTTAAGATACCACTTTATAAAGAAGTGAAATGCCACACTATAGAAACTCCCTAACAGGTTTAAAATCCCTTTTTGACAAAAATGCCAACTCCATCTTTAATATCAAGGAAATCTGATTGTCCAAAATGGTACATAGATCTGTTTAATATATAACATATTAATAGGTAACCTGCTATGTAAAATTGTTTATAAGCCATATTTTAGAGGTTTAAAAACTACTTAATGTGTTCCATTTGTGATATAACCTCTAACATTTCTGACCTGTTGTGGGATTTATTTGTAAGAGGTGACGAGAGGGAAAGGTTGTTAGAATAGCAAAAATGTTTTTATGAATGAGTTCCTTTTAATGGCAACTACATGTGAATAAAAGTAAACCATTATCTTTTCTTTTTTAGTTCATTTATTTCTTCAGCTCTTATGGGTCATTATTTGAAAACCAGATTGCCCCAGAATATTATATTTCATGTCTTTTCCCCACACTATCTATTACTCTTTTCCCTGTTGACTTCATTCACTGCTAATATGTGACACAGTGCTTGCTGGTAAATGTAGATTCTTCAGATATTTTTGAGTTAATGTTTTTGATGTTCCATATGTATTTATATTCATGGACCGAGTAAATCAAAATCATATTACATGACCTGCTGAACTGGAAAGAAGAATTGTTTTAAATGAAGCTTATTCCTTAACATTAAAGTAACCATGAAGGATTAGGGTGTAAATCAATAAGAAGGCTTATATAAAAGTTTTCTACATGAAGAAACGTATAAAAAATATTTTTTAAGTGTCACAGGCTTTATTTTATGATAGATTTTTTAGAAAATCACTGGCTAAACGAGGAGCTAAAAGGAAAAAATGGAAAAGGATGTTTTAAGTGTTAATTTGAATATTTTATAGGCTAGCAAAGGCATGGATTATAACGAATTTTGTTCTCCCATTTTTAATAATCATCAGTGGTTAAAAAAAATTCAAAACTTGGGATCCTGAAAAGACTTTGAAGAGCTTTATCTGAACAATACACACCTTTTTATACCAGAAGATTCTGAGTTCACTGGGAGTAGGGATTGTGTGTTCTGATTTGTACAATGAATACTTGAAAACCTGCATAGCTAGAGAAGAAATCTATTATAATAAATGATGGTTTTACATGCTGAAACAACACTGCTAGGGAGTCTGTGTATGTCAGGGGGTGATGTATTGATAGTTGCAGTAAGTAGGACAGTATTTGAGGAACTTTTTTTTTTTAACCATTCTTTTAAAATGTTTTCCCCAACTGCAACTTTTTTTTCTCCCTACACCTACTCTCTTTAAATGATTGAAGAGAGCTTGAATGATTTGTTACGTTGTCGTCATACTAGATTAGTTCTTTGCTTTCACAAGTGGCTTCCCTGGTGGCTTAGATGGTAAAGAATCCACCTGCAATGCGGGAGACCTGAGTTCGATCCCTGGGTTGGGAAGATCCCCTGGAGAAGGGAACTCCAGTATTCTGGCCTGGAGAGTTCCATGGACTGTATAGTCCACAGGGTCACAAGCAGTCAGATACGACTGAGCAACTTTCACAAGAAAATCTCTTTACATAGCTATTTCCTCCTGCTTCAGAGCTTTCCTTCAAAGCATCATGTCATGATAAATGATTTTTCACAAAATCATTCTATTCATCTTTGAAGTATTTCCATTAGTTTTTAAAATGGGTTGTTGTGGATTATCCACTTACCGTGTAGTTTTGGATTAAAATATCACCAAAGTCTTTTGGAAGGAATGATGCTAAAGCTGAAACTCTAGTACTTTGGCCACCTCATGCGAAGAGTTGACTCATTGGAAGACCCTGATGCTGGGAGGGATTGGGGGCAGGAGGAAAAGGGGACGACAGAGGATGAGATGGCTGGATGGCATCACCAACTCGATGGATGTGAGTTTGAACTCCGGGGGTTGGTGATGGACAGGGAGGCCTGGTGTGCTGCAATTCATGGGGTCACAAAGAGTCGGACACGACTGAGTGACTGAACTGAACTGAACTGAAAGTCTTTACTCCTCTATTTTCTGGTTTTTGCAGCAATACCACTACAAGTTAGCTTACAGTTACTATCCTGAGTAGTAAATTAATAGTTTTGAGTAAAAAGACATTTTAAAAGCCAATGTAAATGACCAGGTTTTGTTTAAAACACAACATGAAATCATGGTAATGGTTGGGATATGATCACTTCCAGTGTGCCTGTTAATTTTAAAATGTGTGTCTATGGAAAAAAGTCTGCCTTCCAGTCTCTCATCAGTCACAGCCCCTTCCATCTGAAGACCTTAAATATAGTGATTTTACTGCTCAAATGTACAAGGTAGATATTTTGGTATTTGGTTTAAGGAATACCAAAATATCAGTATCTTGATATTTAGATTCACTAAAAAGTAATTCAAACACTAGAGCAAAACAAATCCATAAAATGAGTTTTAGGCTTTAGGGTTTCAACCTGTATAAGGAGTTAGCATCTTGGTGGAGAGAGCTTTTTGACTTTCTGGGACCTTTGGCCAGGTGGGGGTGGGGAGAGGAGAGGTAAAGAGAGAGAAGGTCGCCTTCTGTTTGTTCCAAGGTTAGGTTTTCCAGTGGAAAGGTGTTTCCAGTTTTCCTGGACCATTTAGTGCCTTTCCACCTGTTCTAGACCTTGCCCTGTCCTCTACATTGTAGATCATTAGTCAATGTTGGTTTGTAATTAAGTTCACCATGATAGAAGGGACACAGTCACTTTATCCAGAAATAAATATTTTGCATTTGGCTAGAGTTTGCCTAATAATCTTAGGAACTTGCAACTAGGGTATAGAAGAGGAATCAAGAGCCACAGGCAGACTGTTAACACTGTTGTTCAGTCTCTCGGGTTGAGTCCGACTCCTTGCGACCCCATGGACTGCAACACACCAGACTTCCCTGTCCTTCACTGTCTCCCGGAGTTTGTTCAAACTCATGTCCATTGAGTCAGTGATGCTATCTAATCATCTCATCCTCTGCTGCCCTCTTCTTTTGCCTTCAGTCTTTCCCAGCATCAGGGTCTTTTACAATGAGTCAGCTCTTTACATTAGGTGCCCAAAGTACTGGAGCTTCAGCATCAGTCCTTCCAATGAATATTCAGGGCTGATTTCCTTTAGGATTGACTGGTTTGATCTCCTTGCTGTCCAAAGTGGCTCTCAAGAGTCTTCTCCAACATCACAGTTTGAAAGCATCAGTTCTTCAACGCTCAGCCTTCTTTATGGTCCAACTCTCAAGTCCATAATGACTCCTGGAAAATCCATAGCTTTGACTATATAGACCTTTGTTAGCAAAGTGATGTCTTCTTTTGAATATGCTGTCTAGGTTTGTCATAGCTTTCCTTCCAAAGAGCAATCATCTTTTAATTCATGGCTGCAGTCACCATCTGCAGTCATTCTGAAGCCCAAGAAAATAAAATCTGTCGCTGCTTTTCCCCCATTTGCCATGAAGTAAGTGATGGGAACAGATGCCATGATCTTGTTTTCTGAATGTTGAGTTTTAAGTCAGCCTTTTAACTCTCTTTCACACTCATCAAGAGGTTCTTTAGTTCTTCATTTTCTGCCATTAGTGATATCATCTGCATATCTGAGGTTATAGATATTTCTCCTGGCAATCTTGATTCACAAGAAGAATGAAAGGCATATGGTGTGTGCCTCTTGAAGGAAGACAGTAATACCGCCTATCCTGTCTCCTTGCTATGATGTTCAAAAAAACCTTGACAAACTAAGCCTATAGACCAGGGTCTCTCAACACTGGCACTGAGGTTTTGGATCAGATTGTTCTTTATTGTGGGATGCTGTCTTAGCTATTGTGGGATGGTTAGCAGCATCCTTGGTATGTACCTGCTGGAGGCCAATAGCTCCTCTCCACTTGTGACAACCAAAGTAGTTTTCACATGTTACCAGTGTCTCTTGGGTGGCAAACTCACTCTTCGTTGGCTTTTTGTTGCTAGATCTACCTACCAGTTTATGGAAATAGGGGACACATGAACCTGTTAAATACTATTCCAGGGATGGATCACATCAGTAAAATCCAGAATGGGGAATACTGGACAAGCAACCTAGTTTCTTCCATATGTAAATTGTAAGGATAGTAAAGAAGAGGAACACTAAGATTAAGAGACTAAGAAAATGTCAATGTCAACTAAATGCAAAGTATGATCCGTGTTTGGAGCCTGAGCAAAACAAATCTATGTAAAACAGTTTTTACATAGCTAGGGAACTTTCAACATCATCTTGATATTTAATGTTTTAGAATTAAATCAGAAGAATATCTTTCAGAGGTAGATACTTAACTATTCATGAAGTCATGGGTCTCGGTTTTGCCTCAAAAATGATCTTGTGAGCATGTGATGTCCATGGGATGGGAGAGAAGGGTGAAATGAGATTGGTCATGAGTTAATGACCTTTGGAAGCAGAAAATGAAATTCATCATCTTCACCTTCTGCATTTGACATTTTTGATAACAAAAAAGGAAGCATGGTATTGATATTAAAAAGGAAGCAAAAAACTGGGTAATATTCAGGAAGAATCACCATTCTATTTGAATGTGTTCAAAAAGAGTTAATTCCTAGAAGATCCCTGGATATAGGGTAAACTATTCAAACAGTTTGCTAATGAGAATAAAATGCACAGTATAAGCTGATCAAGTCTGTATTTAAAAAGTGCTATGAGCTGATTTTTATCGATAGTACTTGATACTTTATTGATAGTACTTATCACTTAATCTCAAATCTTATAAAATATGTTAATACTTTAAGAAGCACTTTAACCATAACAAGCCTGTATTTAGTACCTTGTCAAAGAATTATAAATATTTTAATTTGACAACACATGAAGTAGATGGGACAAAAGGGACCATGTTACGGCTTGTTTTAAAGTGCCTTGTTCAGAGGGTTGGGGCTTCCCTGGTGGCTCTGTGATAATCTGCCTGCAATGCAGACGGAGAAGGCAATGGCACCCCACGCCAGTACTCTTGCCTGGAAAATCCCATGGACGGAGGAGCCTGGTAGGCTGCAGTCCACGGGGTCGCTAAGAGTCAGACATGACTGAGCGACTTCACTTTCACTTTTCACTTTGATGCATTGGAGAAGGAAATGGCAACCCACTCCAGTGTTCTTGCCTGGAGAATCCCAGGGACGGGGGATCCTGGTGGGCTGCCGTCTATGGGGTTGCACAGAGTCGGACACGACTGAAGCAACTTAGCAGCAGCAGCAATGCAGAAGATGCAGGTTTGATCCCTGGGTCAGGAAGATCTCCTGCGGAAAGAAATGGCAGCCCTCTCCAATATTTTTACCTGGGAAATCCCATGGACAGAGGACCCTGGTGGGCTACAGTACATGGGGTTGCAAGAGTAGGGCATAGCACACACACACTTTCAGAGGGCTGAGAGAAATCTCACACCATACCTAATGCTCGTTTTAACCAGAGTGCTTAAGAAAAATAGAATAAAGGAAAACAACTTAGCTGAAGTATTCATTTTTATAAAAATGTTTTATTTTAAAACAAATCTATAAAAGTAGAAATCACATACAAAAATACAGATTACTCTGACGTGTTAGCAAAATAGCTTATGGCTGGACTTGAGTTTGGAAGTACTGTATGTGTGAGGGTATCCGGAAATGAGAGGCCCACCGGATCCTCCCTCCAGCCGGTGTCACTAATCTGTAAACAATAATTTCAAGTAGTTTGTAGCACTTTTAAACTACTACAAAATTGAAACCTAATCATTCCTATGTAACACTACTTTATAAAAATGTTCTTCCTTAGGTTTGAGCAGATAAGGGCACTTCATACCATTGTTTACAACATTTCAAAGATCTGATTTTTAAAAATAGCAATGTTAATAGAAATGATGAGTTTGGGCTTTTTGCTCCATTTTGAATATATGGGAAGGTCATCGATTTAAACAAGAAGTTAGTGTTTCGTGTTTTTTTTTTAGGTAGAATTTAGTCCTTTTGCTTCTATGTATCATTAAAAAAAATCACTGATGCTATCAAAAGGTTCAGCACCCAAGTCTTAACTTTTATGCATGTACCAGCTGTGCTTATTGCTCTGAAACTGCACGCAACATACACCTTCTTCTAGTGTCTATTCCTAATTGAAAGGAACATGCAGTTCTTAGGGAACTCCAGGTCCAGAACTTTATAAAACAGGTTGCTAGAAACAATCATTGTGGGAGGCCATTAAAAAAAAAAAAAAGACAATTTAAAATACTTGATTCCAGAGTAAAAATAACTTTGAGAACCTTAGCGAAAAGGAAAACGCAGGCATCTGCGGTTCAGGAGTCCATCCAACATTTCAAGAATCAAAGAATGACTGGTTCCTACCTCTCTAAAACAAAGTAAGTCATTTTAAAAGCTAAAGAACCCACGTTAACATAATTTGATCATAAAGTCAGAAGTCCACAATTCAATTTCCTCAGCTAATTCAGAATGCTGCAAACACAGTACATAAAGGAAATAAAAGTAGTCGCTCAGTCGTGTCCGACTTTTTGCGACCCCATGGACTGTAGCCTGCCAGGCTCCTCTGTCCATGGGATTCTCTAAGCAAAAATACTGGAGTGGGTTGCCATTTCCTCCTCCAGGGGACCTTCCCAACTGTACATAAAGGAGACTTCATTAATGTGCATTAGAAGATACCCCAGGTTAACTGTCATAGAAAACTGTCTCTTGAGCCTTTAAATTCTATACCAATTCTACACCTCTGGTTGGCCAACTGTTTGTTTCTTTATTTAGGTTTTAAGGTGAATGACCTGGGGCTATCTGTTTCCGTCAACCTGACTGCAAATCTAAAGGCGCAGCTGAAATGTCTATTTTTCTTGCCATCCTCAGGAGAGATTGCTGCAGATCTACTCTATGATTCTCATTCTTTTCAGCTTACAATACAAATAGCTTATTATTTTTTGCAACCTATGTCTTATAATAAAGCAGTGCTGAAAAATTAAATAGAAGAATGTTCAATTGCCATATAGGCTACAAAAATGATTTGCTGGTGGTGATTTTTAAGCTTGATTCTAAATAGATTTATGAAGAATGGCACTTGGAAGACGTGGTTCAAATTTTGCTATTTAAGGTATCTTGAAATTATAGGCTCACTCTCCCTAAAATTTCAAAAAGCGTAGAGCTGAGGCTCTTAAGGGTATAGCAGTGATAAAAGCTTTCATAGTCATTTCTAAAAAGCAACACTTCATAGTTTTCTGTCTCCAATGGTTCTCTAATATACTTGTAGAAGGAAGGTAACAGAAAACCAAGAATAAAAATAGCTGAGCTCTCCACAATTGGGCTTCCTGCTTATTTTCCCTGTTCAAAGAAAAGAGGAGACACCATCTTGCAATAGAGGCTTCATAGGCAACTGGGTTTCTCCAGTGACAGTCGGCATTTGATGCCCCATATCTCTTGGTTCTTCTTGTTGCCAATGGTCGGCCTGGCGATGGTGGTGAAATGGGAGCAATTAATCTGTAGATGAGGGAGGGCTTCCTTTAAGAGTTGAAGGGTACCTTCTGGTACAATTCCAAAGACTTGTAGTGTTTTTAATGTGGGAATTTCTCCAAGTTCACTGGAAAGGAAAAGAGAGACTTTCATTGTAGCAGTATCTATGGTAACTGTGCCACTAGAGTTACATGATCCAATTTTTACACACTGTATCATATTTTATACAATACAAACTTAAGACATAATTTGCAATCAATGATTCGAGGGAACAGCAAAGGTGAATCAAACCACAAAGCACAGGCTACAGCTTGGGCAATATGGCCTTAGGAAACACACAAGTGCATTTCGTTGAATTTCTAATAACCAAAAAACTCCTAGGTTTATTTAAAATCCAAACATATTTTCTTTCTTTCTCCATTCTTGGTTTACATTCCCCCGCCCCAACTCTTGGTTTATATTGAAAAATGTCACTGTGTTGGGAGGGGAAGCCAGCAAGCTAGTGATGGGAAAAGTAAATGTTTTACTATGGCATAAGCTGGAGTCACGAAAGGTTACATGCAACTTAAGGATATGGACTTGATCTTTATTTGAACAAGGCCTGCCCTCTTGAAAGGAGATGTGAGCAGAGTCAGTGACTTCCAAGTAGTGGTTAACAGTCAACAAGTCCATTACATATGATGAAACCTAACGGTGACTTCATGATACTATTTTAAGGTCGTGTGTCAGGTGCAGATAGACACAATAAACATTTTACATCTCTACATATTCCCTTTTTTTCTTTCTGACACACAGAAGCCAGTCATCTTCATAGGTATTTCACATTAAGTGAAACCGAGAGTCCCTTGGATTGCAAGGAGATCCAACCAGTCCATTCTGAAGGAGATCAGCCTGGGATTTCTTTGGAAGGAATGATGCTAAAGCTGAAACTCCAGTACTTTGGCCACCTCATGCGAAGAGTTGACTCATTGGAAAAGACTCTGATGCTGGGAGGGATTGGGGGCAAGAGGAGAAGGGGACGACAGAGGACGAGATGGCTGGATGGCATCACTGACTCGATGGACATGGGTCTGAGTGAACTCTGGGAGTTGGTGATGGACAGGGAGGCCTGGTGTGCTGCGATTAATTTTAATGTGGGAATTTTAATGTGGGTCGCAAAGAGTCGGACACGACTGAGCGACTGAACTGAACTGAACTGAACTATGTCAACAGTGAAATTCTGGTCCACAAAAAAGGGATCCTGTTTTCCCAAAGCAAATATGCTTTGGTAATGATTCTTTTTTTCTTAACCTAGGTCTACAGGCTTAGAAATCCATCTCTCTGATCTATATTTACTCCAGGCTGGGACACACAGTCCAAAGTCTCAGGAAAGGGAATATTTAGTTTGGAGTTTCAACAAAATCCCACGGCAGATCAATGAGAAAATCAATTCCCTAGAATAAGAAGCATCCTTTATATTTTCATACTGTCAATAATTACTTAAAAAATAAACCTTCCTTAGAGTAATTGTCAGCTTGCCCCTAATCTTTCCTCCTTTCAGCTTAGTGTATATACCAATGACCAAGGCCATCCTCATAAAGCCTAGCTCAGATTAAGTCCTTCCCCTGTTTGAAATTGATGATGCCTCCCTCACGTTTACAGAACTCAAACCATCTACTCGCCTTAAGACCTTCCATGCTATTCCTGCTCCCACTCTTCCCACTCCCCATCTAAGTGTATTTATTCTACATTTAGGAGAGTTTTAAACACCACAGATGTTAACATATACTGGTTGAATACAAGAGGAAGGGTAATTTAGAAAACAAAAGTATTAACCAAATGAAATAAACATGCTTGGTGTTCCTAAGGGGGCAGTCAGATCTGGATGTAAAAGAAAATCAGCAAGAACAAATTGCTATTGTTCATAAAGTAAGCTAATCTCTGAAATGGAAACAAGAGTATAAGGAGACGTCAGCATACACAGATGTTTATACTTACCGTCACTGAAGGTGATAGCAATCTGGCCCAATCTTAAATTTCTCTTATATAAAATCTGAGTATATGAGAACTTTGTAATATCCATGAGAATCCAGATTCTGGGATCTCTGGATTAGCCAAGTTGTAAGACATTCTGCGGTGGAGAGTATTTAAAACAAGAAACTAGAGGTGGGAGTGAAGAGGGATGGCAGATGACAGAAAAGGACATGTTCTTGCAACAGCAGTTTGTAAAAGCCTTGGTGAGGAAGGAAATTATACTAGACACTTAGAAGACACTCAGGTGTTACACGTGAGAAAGGAGTGAGCAGAATATGATGAGATGGTGGATGAATGACCATTCCCAAGCCAATAAAACCAGGAAGTCTTTAAGATTTTAAGGAGACCCTCCACCCCCGCAAAACAAGCCTCTTGTATGTGTATCACCTACAGCACAGCAGAGAACGTACCCAAGTATCTCTTTGAAAACTTCATGGAAGAGACTGAAAAGTAAACTAAAGGACAGTAAATAGAAATGAATAGTTTGAGAGTCATTATTTCTAACTTCAGTATAAAATGACACTGATGTCTTAAGTGTCTCTATTTAGTTTTAGTAAAGAAAAGGTATTTATAAACTGTTTGACCAAGTTCACTCCTTTGCTGTTTACTGTTCAGTTGCTAAGTCGTGTTCCACTCTTTGAGACCCCATGAGCCTGGAAGCACGCCAGGCTTCCCTTCCTTCACTGTCTCCCAGAGTCTGCTCAAACTCACGTCCACTGAGTCAGGTGATACCATCCAACCATCTCATTCTCTGTCACCCCTTTCTCTCCTCCCCCAATCTTTCCCAGCATCAGGGTCTTTTCCAGTGAGTTGACCCTTTGCATCAGGTGACCAAAGTACTGGAATTTCAGCTTCGGCATAAGTCCTTCCAATATTCAGGGTTGGTTTCCTTTAGCACGGACTGGTTTGATCTCCTTGTTGTCCAAGGGACTCTCAAGTCTTCTCCAACACCACAGTTCAAAAGCATCAATTCTTCGGTGCTCAGCTTTCTTTAGGGTCCAACTCTCATATTCATACATGACTACTGGAAAAACCATAGCTTTGACTAGATTGACCTTTGTTGGCAAAGTGACGTCTCTGCTTTTTAACACTCTGTCTAGCTTTGTCATAGCTTTTCTTCTAAGGAGCAAGCGTCTTTTAATTTCACGGGTGCAGTCACCATCTGCAGTGATTTTGGGGCCCAAGAAAATAAAATCTGTCACTGTTTTCATCGTTTCCCCAACTACTTGCCATGAAGTGATGGGACTGGATGCCATCATCTTTTGAATGTTGAGTTTTAAGCCACTCTTCTCTTTTACAGTCTCCTCTTCCACCCTCAATGGAAGCTCTTCTGTTCCTCTTCACTTTCTGCCATTACGGAGGTACCATCTGCATATCTATTGTTGATATTTCTCCCAGCAATCTTATTCTCCTTATAAAACCTTAAATTCCTCAACTTAAAATTCTCCTGCAAGTATTATTATTTCTTTAGTTTCTCTTAATCTCAGATCACTATCTCCAGCTTCAGTTTTTTCCATTAATGAGAAATACAAGAGAAATCAGACCAATTAATAAGGAAGGGAATAAATACAAGGAGGGTGTGTCCTGAGGATAAAATATCTAGTTTCCCAAGTATTTCAAAGCATTATCAGTACAAAAGAAAGACACTCAAATTTTATGTTACCACTTCTGAGATAAGAAATGAAAAATTTTTTTAGCATAAATAGCTTTCTGGAAATTATCACTGAAGATCCTAGAATTCTTACTATGTATTCTTTCATATACATTTTACCTGGAGAAATATTTAAGGATAGGGTACCAGTAAACTCATCTTAATGAATTCACAAGGTAAACCAGTATACTGTTCACTTTATGTCTTAAGAAACATACTCTTTTACCTTAAGGTTCAAGGACAGCATCTTTCTTCTGTCTGTCCTCACTTTATTCTGATGGTCTGACTTGTTACTAAACTGATACCTCTGCTTCCCTTATTTCAAGATAATATTTAGACAAATTGGTTACAGGGCAGTCAGGGTTTGCACCTGGGTCTGTGACTTCAGACCCATGCTCTGACCCATCAAGTCACACTGCCTGCAGATGACTGTGCAAGTATTATCATCCCAATGGATATAAATATAAAAATATGAAGGCTCACAGCCTCCCCTTAGCTTCTGCTGAAGTGAATAGGTATTTCCTGCTTAACTTCTTACTCTTTGGAGAGAAAGAACAAAAGTAAGACACATAAGTAGATTCTTTAGAGAAAAACAAGCAGAAAAGAATGATCAGTGTACTCCCAAGGGAGCTGCACAGACAATGCAGCTAAAGCTCAAATGGCAAGGGTGGGAAACAACTGATAACAGAGAAACCTTTTCGGGTTAGACACTTCAGGCTCCTAGGAGTTCTGGATGCTAGAAAATTCAAGTGGCAGGGGATTTTAATGAGTTGCATGTATATGAATTTAGGCCCCAACATCTGCTGCTGCTGCTAAGTCACTTCAGTCGTGTCCGACTCTGTGTGACCCCATAGATGGCAGCCCACCAGGCTCCCCCGTGCCTGGGATTCTCCAGACAAGAATACTGGAGTGGGTTGTCATTTCCTTCTCCAAAGCATGAAAGTGAAAAGTGAAAGGGAAGTCGCTCAGTCGTGTCCAACTCTTTGCGACCCCATGGACTGCAGCTCACCAGGCTCCTCCATCCATGGGATTTTCCAGGTGAGAGTATTGGAGTGGGGTGCCATCGCCTTCTCCGCCAACATCTGAGAGCCCTGCAACTAAATATTGGCATCCCTTCTAGGTAGTGCTTTTCCAAATGAGACACCAGCTGAGACCCTGAGCCCTAAGGATTAACTACAGTGCTTTATTAAAGATGTTAATTACTGGATTCCCTAATTCTATGAGTTAACTCTATATAGCTGAAGTGTCTGATCTATTCATTCTTTTTAATTCTTTTTCTTTAAATTGCAACATAGTTGATTTTTAATGTTGTGTTAGTTTTTGGTTTACAGCAAACTAATTCAGCTATATATACAGGTATATGTACATATATATGCTATGCTATGCCAAGTCACTTCAGTTGTGTCCGACTCTGTGTGACCCCATAGATGGCAGCCCACCAGGCTCCCCCGTCCCTGGGATCCTCCAGGCAAGAACACTGGAGTGGGTTGCCATTTCCTTCTCCAATGCAGGAAAGTGAAAAGTGAAAGTGAAGTCGCTCAGTCGTGTCCGACTTTTAGTGACCCCATAGACTGCAGCCTACCAGGCTCCTCCATCCATGGGATTTTCCAGGCAAGAGTACTGGAGTGGGGTGCCATTGCCTTCTCCGTGTACATATGTATACATATTTCATTTTCATATTCTTTTCCATTACAGGTTATTATAAGAAACTGAATACAGTTCCCTGTGCTATACAGTTAAGTCCTTGTTGTTGATCTGTTTTATATATGTAGTGTATATCTGTTAATCTCAAACTCCTAATTTATCCCCCTCCCTCCATCCTTTCCCCTTTGATAGCCATAAGCTTGTTTTCAATGTCTGTGAGTCTGTTCCTATTCTGTAGATAAGTTCAGTTGTATTATTTTTTTAGATTCTACATATATGTGATATGATATTTGTCCTTCTCTGTCTGATTTACTTACTATGATAATCTCTATGTCCATCCATGTTGCTGCAAATGGCACTATTTCATTCTTTTTTATGGCTGAGTAATATTCCACTGTATATATGTACCACATCTTCTTTATCCATTCATCTGCTGATTCATCATCGCTTCCATGTCCTGGCTGCTGCTATATTCATTAATTCTTTTTTTCTTTTTTGTTCCAAACTTTAAACTTTTTATTTTGTATTGGGGTATAGCTGATTAACAATATTGTGGTATAACAGTTTCAGGTGAACAGCAAAGGGACTCAGCCACACATATACATGTATCCATTCTCCCCCAAACCCTCCTGCCATCCAGCCTGGCACATAACACTGAGCAGAGTTCCCTGTGCTATACAAAAGGCCCTTGTTGCTTATCCATTTTAAATATAGTAGTGTGTAATGACCTTCCCAAAGTCCCTAACTATCCCTTACCCCTGGCACCCATAAGTTCATTTTCTGTATTCATTAATACTTGAAACTAACTTACAAGACCCAAACTAGTAATTTGAGGACTACATAAATTCTGTGCTCAAATTCACCACCCTTCTTTGGTAGGAATCAGCTTGATTACCTGGAGAAGGAAATGGCAACCCACTCCAGTGTTCTTGCCTGGAGAATCCCAGGGACAGGGGAGCCTGGTGGGCTGCCGTCTATGGGGTCGCACAGAGTCGGACACGACTGAAGTGACTTAGCAGCTTGATTACCTTCATGTGGATAGTGAGCTTAAACAAGGTCAGCAGGGTCATTTAGGGGATGAGGAAGAAGGACACCAGGCCAAATCCAAGATACTGACTCCTTGTAGTTTCTAATAAAATTGCTATACACTTATATTTGACATGAGGAAAAACTCTGCAGCCCTTTGAAATATAGGAAAACTTCTTAAAGCTAAAGAGATGATATTCCCAGGATGACTTGGGTACGGCACTTCTTAAAAGCAAGATGGATCCGATTCCTCTTTTGTTAGCATTGCTTTGATTTTGTGGAAGTTGCTGAGCAGTACAAAATCAACCCCTAAAAGAGCTACCAGATTAGATATAGACTATTCTGCATGTGTCCAGGAGACCTGAGACATACATCCAGTTCAGTCAGTAACTCACTATTAAGTTTTGGTAAGTTACTTCACTCTTCTGGATCTTAATTTCCCTCCTTCTCAAAGAGAACATCACTCTTACAATATTTACTACTTAAATATTTTTATTTTTCCCCATTCCTTGGCCTCTGGGACAGACACCTCTACAGACAGTTCTACAGGAGACTGTAGAACTTTCCCTCTAAGCTCAGATGAAGGTTTTTGGACTTAACTAGTTGATCTGAAAAATTTCAGAAACACATATACACACGGTCTGCCTCCTCCCATTACACTCTGAGCTTCCTGAGACTAAAGGCTGTCTTCTCCTGCTTTTGTAAGTTATCCACAAGTACTTGAACAGTATTCTAATATTTAGACCAGTTCACAGCCGAATAAATGTTTAGTAAACTACCTCAATCAACTCAACTTTACCAGACGTTTTAAGCAAAACATTTTACCTTGGTTCTTCTATTTTGCTAGTCCTTCCTAACTAGTTTGTGATACATTAATTTGATGTTTAAGCTTTAAACATCTGTTGTTAATAATAATGGATTTTAACACCAAGTGACATCTCTTTTGGCCCCTGCCCTCTGCTCATTTTAAGAAACAAGAGTACTCACAGTAAAGTTTCAGGTATTATGTCATAGCACCGACTGAGTGATAGGTGTTGGAGGTAGTTGAGTTGGTAAAATTCTGGAAAGCAGTCATTTTTCAGCATGACACTATCGCTGCAACAGAACAGAAGAAAAAATTAAAAATCTATCCATCAATCCCAGATGAAGAAGACAGGAACAGCTTATCATTTAGTTCCTTCAATTCAATATATTAAGATTCTTTCCTCATTCAATAAAAAATCATGAATTTTCATTAAAAATTTTTTTGTTTTAAAATATATAAAAACATACCTTAAGTCTAAGTGGACAAGGTTGGGACATCTTCCAACTAAGGTAGAGACATCTAGCGAAAAAAAAAAAAAGAATAAATAAAAAGATGGTCACTATCAAATGAGGAATCACACAAGGATACTTGTGTCCATACATTTCACACTGTGCTGGAAATTCAGAGTAGTGCAATTAGAGTCATTCACTATTAGAAAAAAAATTATCATCTTGCCATGTAAGACTTTCTACCCAGGAAACACATGAAATCATCTGAAAAACTACTAGAAATAGTAAGAGAACTAATTGTGTAAAATGACTGGATAAGAAACTCCATAGCTTATCTATGTGCCAGCAATAGCTGGATGGAAAGGGGGGCGGGAAATCCAGTTCACAACAGCAAAAAGCAAAATCAAATAGCACACTATATAAACAAATATCAAAAAGTAGCACTCCAAAAGAGTGGAGGAACATCATAGATTATTAAAAAATAATATGGCTATACAACTAGAGAAAATTTACTTCAACTCAAATAAAATTTCCAAATTAATTCCACGTTATTAAAAACTTCCAAATGCAAAAATGAATTAATTATTCATTGGATCTTGGGATCAGTAAGGAGTTTCTAAACATAAAAAAAAAAACAAAAAGGAGACAATGATAATTTACTACATAAATCTTTAAAAACTCTACCATGTTAAAACAGAATACAAGCAGAAATAAAGTGGTATCAGAAAACTGGGAATAAATGTTTCCAACAGAGTTAATGCTTTTATATTCAGTTCAGTCACTCAGTCGTGTCCGACTCTTTGTGACCCCATGAATCGCAGCACGCCAGGCCTCCCTGTCCATCACCAACTCCTGGAGTTCACTGAGACTCACGTCCATCGAGTCAGTGATGCCATTCAGCCATCTCATCCTCTGTCGTCCCCTTCTCCTCCTGCCCCCAATCCCTCCCAGCATCAGAGTCTTTTCCAATGAGTCAACTCTTCACATGAGGTGGCCAAAGTACTGGAGTTTCAGCTTTAGCATCATTCCTTCCAAAGAAATCCCAGGACTGATCTCCTTTAGAATGGACTGGTTGGATCTCCTTGCAGTCCAGGGGACTCTCAAGAGTCTTCTCCAACACCACAGTTCAAAAGCATCAATTCTTCGGTGCTCAGCTTTCTTCACAGTCCAACTCTCACATCCATACACGACCACTGGAAAAACCATAGCCTTGACTAGACGGACCTTTGTTGGCAAAGTAATGTCTCTGCTCTTGAATATGCTATCTAGGTTGGTCATAACTTTCCTTCCAAGGAGTAAGCGTCTTTTCATTTCATTGCTGCAATCACTATCTGCAGTGATTTTGGAGCCCCCCAAAAATAAAGTTTGACACTGTTTCCCCATCTATTTCCCATGAAGTGATGGGACTGGATGCCATGATCTTGGAGAAGGCAATGGCATCCCACTCCAGTACTCTTGCCTGGCAAATCCCATGGACAGAAGAGCTTGGAAGGCTGCAGTCCATGGGGTCGCTGAGGGTCGGACACGAGTGAGTGACTTCACTTTCACTTTCATGCATTGGAGAAGAAAATGGCAACCCCCTCCAGTGTTCTTGCCTGGAGAATCCCAGGGATGGGGGAGCCTGGTGGGCTGCCGTCTATGGGGTCGCACAGAGTCGGATACAACTGAAGTGACTTAGCAGCAGCAGCAGCAGCCATGATCTTAGTTTTCTGAATGTTGAGCTTTAAGCCAACTTTTTCACTCTCCACTTTCACTTTCATCAAGAGGCTTTTCAGTTCCTTTTCACTTTCTGCCATAAGGGTGGTGTCATCTGCATATCTGGGGTTATTCATATTTCTCCCGGCAATCTTGATTCCAGCTTGTGCTTCCTCCAGCCCAGCGTTTCTCATGATGTACTCTGCATAGAAGTTAAATAAGCAGGGTAACAATATACAGCCTTGAAGTACTCCTTTTCCTATTTGGAACCAGTCTATTGTTCCATGTCCAGTTCTAACTGTTGCTTCCTGACCTACATATAGGTTTCTCAAGAGGCAGGTCAGGTGGGCTGGTATTCCCATGTCTTGAAGAATTTTCCACAGTTTATTGTGATCCACACAGTCAAAGGCTTTGGCATAGTCAATAAAGCAGAAATAGATGGTGTTCTCAAATTCTCTTGCTTTTTCCATGATCCAGCAGATGTTGGCAATTAACAGTATAAAACAATAGTATATTAAGAGCATAAAAAAACAGAACATGGGTAAAAAATATAAAGATACTGCATAAAATATAGACACAATAAAAATGGAGCAAGAAATGCAAAATATTTTTTGTGTGCTATCACATGAAAAACAAATCCTATTACAATACCCAGAACTGATGAAATATCATAAAGCAGGTGCCCCTACACTAGAAGTACATATTTAATTTTATGCAGCCTTTCAGAAGACCTCATTTTTTGAGGGGGAACTGATCTTTCTTCTAAAAAGTTTTCAGGGCATAACGCACTTTGCTCTTTGGCTCAGTAATTCCACTTTTAGGAAAGTAATCCGAGATCCCAGGTGGCACTGGTGGTAAAGAACCTGCCTCTACCAGGCAGGGGACAAGAAACACAAGTCGATCCCTGGCTTGGGAAGATCCCTGCAGGTGGGCAAAGCAACCCCCCCAGTATTCTTGCCTGGAGAATCCCAAGGACCCTACAGTCCACAGGGTCGCAAAGAGTCAGACATGAAGGAAGCAACTTTGCACGCAGGCATACATGCACTGAGATACTCACTGTAGTGACAGTTATAAAAACCCCCTTCTCTCGTTAGTTTAATAGGTCAACCTTCACCCATTCTATGGAACACAATGCTAATAACAGCCATTGAAAAGCTCTTTAATAACATTTTATGAAATGAAAAAATTACTCAGGATACCTTGTACACTAAAAACAAAATATACATAATGCATGATAATGTCAATTTAAACACACAAACATATATATTTACACACAAATGTACACATAGAAAGGAAGGGGGTTGGGGGTTGGAAGGCTGGAAGAAAATACATCCAAATGTTAAGTGCAATTACCAAGGGTGGTGGGATCACAAATACCTTTTCAGAATTTGGAACAAAATGCATCAGTGAGTGTTAATTACTTTAAAAAAAAATAGGCAAATTTTATTTATGTTTGAGGGTTCTTTCTTTCCTTCTCACAGCTACATCGCCAGCTGCATCCCCTCGTTTGAATCCTAGACTTGCATTTTGAACAACCTCCTGCACACACTCCTCCACATACTCACTGGGCTATGTGATGAGCATCTCACATTTATGCCTAAAACCAAATGCTTGATTTCTCCCCTCAATCTGCTCCTTCCCCAAAGTCTTCCCTGTCTTAGTAAATGCAAACTTCATCAATTGCTGGGGCCAAAACCCTGGGAATCCTACTCAAACTGTTTCCTCACGTCCCACACCCCATCTGTTACCCAGTCCCGTTGGGTTAGCTTTCAAAATGCGTCTGAAATCAATCACTTCTTACTTCTTCAGATGTGACCACCAAGTCTCCAGCAGCCTTTCCCTGGCACAGCTCCACAAGGGGACTTTTCAAAGGTGAGTCAGATCATTGCATTGCTGTTCGAAATACTTCAATGGCTTCCCATCTAATCCAGGAAAACAAGGGAAACAGAGCTTCTGCCTTGGCCGAGAAAGCCCCTGGCTACCTCATCTCCTAACACTGGGCTCCTCGCTCCCTCTCCCACACTGGCTTCCATACGGAGAGGAAAAAAAAATCTCAAACATTTAATAAAGTTTGTCTCTTTTAAAAAATAAATAACATTTATTGACTCATTTTCTGATTATAAAGTAGCATACGTGGCTTTCCTCCAAAGGCACTTGCTGGTCCTTAGTTCTAGAATGTTCTTTCCTTACATATCTACTTATCACTCCTTCAGGTCTGTGGTTAAATCTCACTTCCTCAGGGAGCTCTTCTCTCTGGCCATTCCATCTGAAAGCAGCCCCCTTCCTGCTACACTCTACCCGAGCACCCTGCTTTAAACTTTTCCTCCTTGTGTTTCCACCTCCTTTCATCATATTTAGTTCCTTGTTGATTGTCTGCATTCCCCACCAGAATGGAAGCTTCACAAGGATAACTTTCTCTGTTTTGTTCAAGGCCACATGTCCCAAGTTTAGAACTGGGTTTTGTGCATTATAGGGGCTCAACAGACATTTGTCTCAAGAGCTGCACAACATAGTTCTGAGTGACCCATCATCTCATTAGCCAACCACAAAATCCACAATCAGATACAGTCTTCCCACCTGGGAAAGAATTAAACCTTGGGAGATGAACCTGGTTAGTCTCTGTCTTCAGCCCTTTTTTAAGTCCCGTCTTTCTTTGGTGGGTAGAGTTAGGAACCAGTAGTGACTGCCAAGATTCCTCTTCACCGTCTCCTTCGTTTCACTGGAGTTAGAAGGGATCTTAGAAACTACCTAATCTAACTTGTCATTTTAGAAGAGAGACATTTTTCGCTAGAGAAGTCCAAGTAAATCTAAGACCCAAAGCTAGGTCCTCCAAACCTCATTCTGTGCTCATCCACTGTTCCACAGAGAGGGTGGAACAGTGGATGGGTGAGGAATATAAACACCAGGAGCCAACAGTTACTGAGCTCTCACTATGTGCCGAGAATGATTAAATGCCTTGCACACGTATTACATCATTTATTGCTTACTCTAATGCTAAGAGGTAAGGTACTACTATTATCTCCATTTTATTGAGAAATGGAGGAACAGCAAGGTTAAGCAAATTGCTCAAGGCTACCCAGTGAATGACAGAGTGGGTACCCGAATCCAGATGGTCTGTCACTGGTCTTGGAGGTAAAACACAAAATCTGTATTGTCTTCTACACAGTGAAATAGCGTGTACCGTTGTTAAAGATATCCATTTAAAAATTCTTGAATTCCCATTGTATACTTAAGGACACTAACACTTCAACTCCTACTCTGCATCCTATCCTCGCCCTGAATGTGTCCAGCAAGCGGGATTTTACCACCTATCATTCCTGCCAAAACTTAGTAGAAAGGCGATTTGTTCTTTTTCAGAGGAAGACAGAAAAGAGTTTTAAGCCAAACGTGGAAACAATTTACAGTAGCTTGCCTACAGCTGAGTTTCTCGACCTTACACCCAGAACCTTGGTTCATTACAGAAAAACTCTGAATAAAGAAGTGGGAGGTTCAGGTATGAGCAGAAATGTACACAAGGCCCTGTCTTCCCCTGGGGATGAAGAGGGAAGAACCACGGGTGGTATTCAATGTGAAGAGGATGCTCCCTCGTGGGAATTTAAAGTCCTTGGAAGGCAACGTGGCAAGAACTATCCAAAGCTTGATAATGAAGCCTAATCCTTGGCCTAGCAACTCCACTTAGAAATGCACTCAACAGTTTGCTTCTGTCCATAAGACAGTTGTTTATAAAGGGAGAAACTGTAAAGACTCTAAACATTCGTTACAAGGAGATCAACTGAGTAAGTTATGAATGAATCAATAAATTATTCCAAATAGGTCTGATGGAATATCACATAGCCACTGAAAATGATGTGTGGTGTAGCTACTGAAATGGGGTTACTTGAAATAAAACCATACTATAAAGTACTCCATACTCTATGCCCCATTTTTTTAAAAAGCCACTTTTTAACAGGAAAAAAGACTAGCAAAATGTTAGTAGGATTATTGATTTTTGTGTTTTTACATGTTTTAGGCATATTTGAGAATGACTATGTAATACTATAACTAGATATTTTTAATTTTTATTTTTAACTGGAGGATAACTAATTTACAATATTGTATTGGTTTCTGCCCTACATCAACATGAATCAGCCATAGGCATACATATGTCCCCTTCCTCCTGAACCTCCCTCCCAAACAGATTTAAAATTGTGTTTAAAGGGGAAAAAATGCAGACTAGAAATACTGTGTGTGGAGGGGAGTGGTTAAGAAAAACACTACTGCTGCTTTTGCACATCTCTAAAGAAAGCCTTCACTTTGTTATCTGGGTTCAAGCACCTGCAGAGGATTCCAACCCCGACCACTTAGGAGAATCTGCTCCTATCTTCTACAGCGTCGGATACGTGACTCACAGGGGACAGGTCATGTCCTGAAGGAGTACTTTTCAAATACTGCTCAGATTTTAAGAAGATACATTCTGCAAATATTTGGCTCAAATCTTTTAGAGTATGTTAAAAATAAGAAAAACACTCAGAGGGGCTCATACCACCATCAAGACATGAGGTTAGGGCTGAGGTGTGCACTGGCTTAACGAGGCTTTGTGTAGGCCGCCTGAGACCATGAGGGCAAGCTATTAAAATGCTAAGTGAAATAAGTCAGGGGACTTCCCTGGTGCTCCAGTGGCTATGACTCCATGATCCCAATGCAGGTGGCCTGGGTTTGATCCCTGGTTAGGGAACTAGATCCCACATGCCACAAAGTTAGCACATTGCAACTGAAGATCCTGCATGCTTGCCAACTAAGACCTGGCACAGCCAAATAAATAAATAAAAATAAACATTAAAAAAAGAGACAAAAACAACTACAATATGATATCGCTTATACAGGGACTCTAAAAACGACAAACTAATGCGTAGTGGTGGTTTAGTTGCTAAGTCGTGTCCTGCGACCCCTTGGGCTGTAGCCTTCAGGCTCCTCTGTTCATGGGATTCTCTAGGCAAGAATACTGGAGTGGGGTTGCCATTTCCTTCTCCAGGAGATCTTCCCGACCCAGGAATCAAACCCAGGAATCCTGCCTTGCAGGCAAACTAATGGATCTAACAAAAAAGAAGCAGATTCACAGATACAGAGGACAAACTAGTGGTTAACAGAGGGGAGAAGGAAGAGGAGAGGGATTAAGGCAATAAAGGGGAAGGTGATTAAAAGATACAAACTACTAAGTATAAAATAAGCTACAAGGATTGTACAACACGAGGAATACAGCCAATATTTTAGAACAACTTTAAGTGGCATATAACCTTTAAAAATTGTAAATCACTCTTCTACACCTGTAACTTATATATTACTGTACAACAACTACACTTCAATATTAAAGAAAACCCTTGCCATTTGTACTTATCTTTGCAAATCTGTCAATATTAGACGAATAAAACAAAGCACACATAACTGAGTGTTCAGGCTTATCAAGACTTTAACTGTCACACATCACCCTTGATTAAATGCCCGTGTTCGTCTGAAAAACCCCACTGTCCTCTTAGACTGAACTGAAAAAAGTCATAAATATGAACACAGAGGGTTTGTTACAGGGTTTTTCAACCTTGGCAGTATTGGCATTTAGGACCAGATTCTTTTTTGTGTGTTCTGCTGTCCTGTGCGTTGTTCACCAGCATTCCTGGCTTCTGCCCACTAGAAGCCAGTGTGTAGATGGATCCAGTGGGTAGATGCTTCTTCTACCCACTAGATGCCAGTAACCCCACAGCTGTGACAATCAAAAATGTTTCCAGACCTTGCCAAATGTCCTCTTGCAGGCAAAACCATCCCCAGTTGAGAACCACTGCTTAATACTAATCAAACACTGCATCCCTCAATTTTTATATTGGGGTTTTAACCTAAGTAAGTTAGTTACATACAAGAAGCTCTTCTGCTTAAACATAAATTGTTTTAAAGTATAAAGGTTTTCACTCATGCATTCTGGATTCAAACCTTGCCACTAACCCACTAGCTGTCTGCATTTACCTGACCCTTCTGATCAGCTAGAGGTTACCTCATCTGAAAAACAGGAATAGGAACACACACACACACACACACACTGGATTAAATGAGACAGTTTATGGAGGATCACGCCTAGGAGATGCTCGAGAAATCAAACCTGCTGTTATTGTTGCAGCTGCTGTTGTTAAGGGCCCAAAGGCCCAGAGGGTCTTACCTGATCTCTGCAGATTCTTTCGGTACCCGCTGAGATTCAGCTGGGTGATAGTCTCTGACACATGTGCAACAGCCACCTGTACATGCTTTTCAGTGAAATCATAGCACCAAGAGAGGTTCAGTTCATCCAATCTGTACATAAGAGGGGTGACAAGGAAAGCATGAAACCATTACCCAGAATGAATCTTCTATGAAACCCTGTCTAAAGCTGCAAATCAAGAAAACACAGGGCCATTGATTCCTTACCATTTTCTGCATAGAACCTCAGCTTCTCTAAGCAGCTACATTTGCTCACCTGAAACCGCTTTCTCCATCTCGGTCCAGTTTGTTCCAGAAAGCTGCCAGGGGATATGAGCCAAGGGCTTAGTGAATGCTGCCCTCTTCTGGAAGAGAAGGGAAGTGCTCTCCTCTCCTGCTCATACCTCATTCCAGGACTAGGAGAAATTCTAGCTTCTATGCTTTCTTTCTCAACCACTTGGGTTGTAGGAAAAAACTAACAGTATGAGCTTGAGATGTTTTAAAAAACTGATAGGATGTACCAGGAATTCCCAATAAAGAGATGCTGACATCACAAAAATTCACTTTATCTTACTGGGCCTCTGCTAACTAAGTAAATGAGGGCTTCAAAGGAAAAGTCCAACGGCTAAATTATACATCCCATTCCTGGCATTGCTGAGAAAATGCAGGGCTACTATTTTATCTCATTGGTAACATTCTTACACAAAAATAATCTTTTGTATAAGATCATTAAGGAGAAATAAGTACGATGCTATTAGCACAGAGACCAAGGGATATTAAAAAGGACAGACACAGTACTGGGTATTCTGTGAATCATGTCCCCCCTCACTTATTAATCTCTGCAACTCTGTGACCTTTATATTCGGACATTAGACATTACTACCTAGCATAAAAGATGTTTCTAATGGGATCACCCAGATTCATGGTGTATTTTGCAATAACAAACTTTTGACAAATAAATAGTCAAAACTGTTAAGTTAGATCTACAGACATTACAGAGAAAAAAGCCTGACAATATAGCAATATAGTCAGGTATAAACAGATACTCTTTGTACATACTGTTGATAAACACATTACCACATTTTTCTTATTGTAATAAGTCAAAGAAAAATAAAAAGGATCATGACACAAGTAATCTTTGCAAACTTCCATCGATTTGGCTCCTGAGTTTGGATAGAAAGTTTGGATGATAAAGGGTACTGAGTTCTCCAAATCAAGAGCTCAAAGAGTTAGGAAAGCTTAAAAATGTTACCCGATTCTATCTTGATGTGAAAGATAACTATGTTTGAAACCACATTTCTGAAATCAAATCTCTAATCTCTCCTACCTGGAACAGCTGCTCAGCAAAGTCTTCAGGGCAGATTCAGAGAATCCAGAACACCCAGAAAGGTTTAGTCGCAGTAAATTTGTGTTCTGAGCAAGATTACTGGAAAAAGAGGACAAAGTTGTAACAATACTAACCAGACCCTCTTATTCAATCAACAGGAATGAAGCTAAGGGAGGCAGTTACAGGCACACAGGCCTTTGAGTCAGCAGTGAGTTTAAATTCACATCTTACCATCTAGATGACACCAAGTAGGATGCTTTGCCTTAGTTTACTCATCTGTGAAATGGCAAGATCAGTATCTTCTTGGTAGTGTTGTTAAAATTAAATGATATAATGTAATAAAGGCCTCAGCACAGTGCCCAGCACAGAGTAACTACACAACAAACACTTACCAATGTACTTTTAAAAACTGAAAAATAAAGAACCCACCAAAGACCTAAACATATTTCTATTTCACCCACAATTGTAATTAGTTTGTAAGTAAACTTCTACTTATAAAATCAGCAGTTTCCTTGAGTTAAACATCTTTCAAATTGCCCTCTCCTCTCTGTTCCCAAATGCCTCATGTTAGCCAAACAGTGATTTAAGAGCGAAAGTTCTGGAATCGTACTGTATGGCCAGGTTCAAATCTTGGTTTTGCTACCTAGCTACTGTGTGACCTTGGACAAGTTATTTAGCTTCTCTGTTGCTTAGTTTTCACATCTGTAAAAAGGGGAATAATGAGAACGTATTTCATGGGGTTGGTATGAGGATTTACTCAGAAGACCTTTAAAGAACCTAGTATCTGGCATATGGTATGTGCTCAACAAATATTAAGCAGATATTATCATTATTCTTTCCTTTTCCCCATCAAATTTCATCATTTCTTACCTGAATGGATACAACAGTATCTTAACTAATCTACCGAATAGTTTCTTTCACACATAATCGATTTTCTGAGATGCCCAGCGAGTTAATTTTCTAAACATGTTTGTTCCATTCTCAGAACCACGCTTCTCTCTTCACCATGCTTCCCTCTTTACAGCCCACAACAAAGTCCAGAGTTCTTCCAGAGTGGCAGGCACCCACGAGATGTGGTCCCTGCCGACCCTCACCTGTCACTTCCCTCACACACTCCATTAATTCCTGACCACTTCAGAATCCACAGTCGCAAAGGTGGCTTCACCTGGGCTGCTTCCTTCCCACATGACCTGGAGAACTCCTACCCACATACTTTCAATACTCAGCTTCAGAGTCACATCCCCTTGAGACGAGACAGCTGCCTTCTCCAAATGTAATTAGGTCTCTGCGTGTTGCCACATATTCACCAACGCATCTAGCAAACACACTGCACTGTAATTATCTGTCTCTCCCTTGAATGAGGGAGCAACCATGCCTCAATTCCTCCTTGCGTGTCTAGAACCTAGCATGAGACCCAGCATCATATCGAGAGTTAGTACACAAACTTTGGTTGTCTAGGTGAGCCACCAAACCTCCTGGGAGGAGGAACCAAACCCCCTGGAGGGTTCTGCAGAGGCTGGAACACTGTATTGGGTATTTTCTGAGTCCACCTACATGTGGACAGGACACCCCACATCTACTCGAGAAACAAAATTAACAAACACAAAACGAGTGCCCTTGGAACATGCTCCTAGGTGCCACTCACTCAACAACGGGATCTGAAAGTCGGAGGCCTTCCAGGCTGAGGTTCTGCAACTTGGAGCAGTGAGACAGAAGGCCGTGCAGGGTAGATGCATCAATCACAGAGTTCGACAGGTCCAGGTGCTGTAGTCGGAAAGGGCTGAACACAGAGGGAATAAAAAGAGGCTCCACAAGATGGCTCAAACCAGTATGTCCAGATCTGACCCCTTCTCCTCCCGACCTGGGCAGTCCATCACAAACAAGACCCTAAACACACATTTCAAGTATTAGCTATAGCTGTAGTCATAAAATAAATTGTTACTGGCCATCCTCGTTTGTTTTAAAATTCAAAAGCATTTTTTTTTTTGGCCAAGTCCAGACGTTGTGCCAGTACAGTCCAACTTAGAAAATGAATTAATGAGCATCAGAGGAATGAGTTGGATGTGGGTGACAAGGAGGTCACGCCTACAATGACTCCTGGCAAGGGTGAGTGGGTGGATGACCAAACCAGGGAAGACCGTGGAAAGGCAAGTTGTAAAGGGAGGTTAATACCAAGGTTTTTGGGCTGGACGTGCTAACACTAAGGTACTTGTAGGAAATTCAGCTGTGGTAGTTTTTAGGTAATAGGAAATAGGGGTTTGTTTGAAAGAGAGGGTTGGGCTAGAGATGAGGATGTGAAAGTCTTGGCATAGATGTGGGTGTACAAGACATAGCTTGTCTGAAGACAAGAGTGGGGCGGGAGAGAAGGCAGCCAGGGACAGACCGTAGAGTAACTGAGCAAAGCATGCACTTGAAGGAGATTGAGAAGGAAGAGCCGCCGGAGAAACACAAAACACCTGCGGGAGAGGAGTGTTGTTATATGACCACGGCGAGAAGGTGAAGGGGCCTCGAGTCGGGACGCGTGTTGTATCCCAGCTCTGCCGTCTTTAGCTTATTTTTCTGTTCAGTATTTGTTCACTCCACTCTAGCATGAGATGACACTAAACCACACTGCAAAACTATCAGTAAGAAATACATTTTCAGAAAGTCTAAACCAAAACAGAGCATCTTTTTCAGGATGTAAATCGGTCTGTGATAGGATGAGAAACCCAGGGTGACAAAATCCGAAAAGACCCCTCACCTCCTTATCAGAAATAGGCAGTGGGGGTAGAGACATGTCAATCAAAACTACAATGAGGTATCATCTCACACCGGACAGAATGGTCATCATCAAAAAAGTCTACAAACAATAAATGCTGGAGAGGATGTGGAAAAAAGGGAATCCTCTCTTGCACTGTTGGTGGGAATGTAAGTTGATAAAGCCACTGTGCAGAACAGTAAGGAGATTCCTTAAGAACCAGGAATAAAACTACCATAAAGCCCAGCAATCCCACTGCCGAGAAAACCATAATTCAAAAAGAAACATGTGTCCCAATGTTCACTGCAGCACTATTTACAATAGCCTGAACAGCGAAACAGTCTAGATGTCCATCAGCAGATGAATGGATGAATAAGTTGGACACATATAATGGTCCTAAAAAGGAACAAATCAGTTCTAGTGAGGTGGATAAACCTAGAGGCTGTCATATAGAGTGAAGTAAGTCAGAAAGAGCAAACAAACATCATATATTAACACATATGTGCGGAATCTAGAAAAATGGCACTGCTCAATCTACTTTCAGGGCAGGAACAGCGATGCAGACACAGAGAACAGATTTGTGGATACAGCGGAGGACAGAGAGGGTGGGATGAGTTGAGATAGCAGCGTTGAAACATACATATATTACCACATGTGAAAGAGACAGCCAGTGAGAAGCTGCTGTATAATACAGGGAGCTCAACCCAGTGCCCTGTGCCAACCTAGAGGGGTGGGATGGAAGGGGGGGCACGGGAGAGAGGAGGCTCAAGAGGGAGGGGACATATGTATACTTATTGCTGATTCATGTTCTTATATGGCAGAAACCATCAAAATATTGTAAAGCAATTATTCTCCAAATAAAAATACATAAAAAAATAAAAAGAAATGGGCATTGGGGGAATAGCTTGGCTGCATGGCATCTGCCAGCCAGGGCTGCTTGGCTCCTGCCTCATAAGATACTCAGGGCACCCTTAGACCCTGGGAAGAGCCCAAGTGCAGGCCTAGGCTAAAACGGGAATGACATCACTGAAACCTGTGCTGTGTTTCAACATGGCAACATAGACAACTAATGTCCCATGCTGCACAGATGACCTGTCCTAGGGCAGATAGCTGGAGAGGGAGAAAAAAAGACATTTTGATCTGTTTTCCTCCCCAAGATTCTCCAGGGACTTTTCTTTCTTACCTGAAATGTTCAACTAATGGTTGGTCCATAAATGATCGTGGACAGCGGAAGGCAACCACCCCTCGGGACAAAAGCCGACCAACCACATCTGGGTAGAGGTTTCTGCCCGCGAGGTCTACAGTCTGCCAGAGAGACTCGTCAAACCTGGAAAAGAGGTGCTCTGTTTGGTGAGTCAGGGCACCAGTTTCTGGAGGCCCTCGACGCTGCTATTAACAACAGGACACGGCCACTCAATTGCCCTGAAGCAAATTCTAAAGGCATGTTTGTTTCTGACTATACAATTACCTATATTTTTAAGGCACTACTGAATATTTCTTGGTCCCATTATGGATAAGTTTTCATCTTCCTCTTTACATGGATTTCATAGCTAGTTCAATGCTACCATGAGCCCTGCAATGATCTGGAACAGGAGAATAAAATTTCAGCATTCAATTCAATTCAATAACTTAAGACTGCTCAAATCACTCAACTAATTACTGAATAAGTAGGTAGGTTCACGATGACCTCACTTGCCATTTTTGTGAAGCATGGGCACGCTACCACAATTACCCTAAAAAACATGTAAATATACCTAAAAGAAGGAAAGTTTGTATGACTTTATTATGAGATATGGTTAGCAAATATCTATTAGGAAAAGTCATAGTTCAGCTCCATTTTACAAAACCTTAAAAGCTTAAAATAAATGCACAGAAATACAGGAATACCCATGAACTAATGTGAAGAAAAGAGGTAAAAACATTTAGATTTGTGTTTTGAAAGCAAAAAAGCGGTAACAAATATAGTAAACAACATAAAGAAGTTTGAATACCCATAGATTAATTCAATTTAACACAAAAGAAAACACGAGATCAAGCCCGTGACGGAACATTTTAAATGTTTACAAGAATTTTACTTTTTAATCCTACTTGAGATAAGCAGACCACTGGCTGGAGCTTTGAAATAATTCTGCATAAACAAATTGTCAACCTCTATTCTTAAGAAGACAGGACTGCCGTGCCTGGCATATAACAAGTGCTTAATGAATGTCACTTATAACTTTCATGACAGTTGAGATGAAGATGAACAGAGCTGCATAGAGAGCACAGCTGGTGGAAAAAGAAAATCAGAATGGGGTTTCTTGAGCAGGGATAAGTGAGTCAACCACCATGTATCTGCTCTGGCATTCCAGGTATGCCGACCTCTCTGTGGCTCTTCTAAGCAAATATAGTCAGCCCTCCCTAGCCACAAGGCTTCCCAGGTGGCACAGATGATAAAGAATCCGTCTGCCAATGTAGACGATGCGGGTTCGATTCCTGGGTGGGGAAGATCCCCTGGAGGAAGAAATGGCAACCTACTCCAGTATTCTTGCCTGGAGAATCCTATGGACAGAGGAACCTGGTGGGCTACAGTCCATGGGGTTGCAAACAGTTAGACATGACTGAGCAAGCACTCCCTGTCCACGGGTTCCACATCCACAGATCCACGGGTCCAGAGTCAGACTGTCCTACCCCATTTGATACAAGGGACTTGAGAATCCACGGATTTTGGTATCCACAGGGGGTCCCGGAACCAATACCCAGTGGGTACCAAGGGATGACTGTAGCACAGCCTTGTAAGTACCTGGAGTGTCTTATTTCCAGCACACCTGTGAATGGAAGGGCAGGGGCTCCTGCGTTCTCACAGTGAGAGTCCTAGACGTGTGGAGGGAGAAGAGAGATAGATGGCCTTAAGCACAGACAAAGGCTGGCCAGAGGCTGATGAGCAAGAGAAAAGGTGAAGATGGAAAAGCCCGTTACCGCCTTCCCAGCTCACCAGGATGTCCCATGCGCAGCTCACTGTTTACACCTGAGAAGTGTGGCCCCAAACCCAACAGAACCTGAACAATTAGCTGGGCACCACTTGAGCATCTTTATATTTCATGCTCACAATGGCCATCATGTGACCCACCGGAAGTGACTTACCCCATTTGGAAAACTTCTTTTCCCTGTATTCAGCAGAGCTCATGTTTATTGGATGCTGGGCCAGGCAGTGTACCAGGAGTGACAGGGATACACGAAGGCACAGCTGGTTCTCATACACCCAGTGGGCTGGGTATGAGTGGTAGGAAGAGAACTCGGGGCTCTGTGTGGGACCCAAGTGGGAAAGCAGCTTTATGGGACCTGAGTGAGGTTCTGAGTCCCAGTTCCCCCATATATAAAATGGGATGGGGTGCTAGTGGTAAAGAATCCGCCTGCCAATGCAGGAGACATGTGTTCGATCCCTGGGCTGGGAAGACCCTCTGGAGGAGGAAGTAGCAACCCGCTCCTTTATTCCTGCCTGGAAAATTCCATGGACAGAGGAGCCTGGTGGGCTACAGTCCATGGGGTCGCAAAGAGTCAGACACAACTGGGCACACACACACCTCCAGTAGATTCCTCCCTTATCTGTGAAATAAGATGCTAATTATTATAAAGAATATAATAATGAATAAGAAAATACCCAGTGTGCTTTGTGCTACTATATTCTTCTTGGTTTTCAGTGTCAGCAGACCCAACCAAATAAAAACCCTTCTTTTTTCCTCCTCCACATACACTAAATGGGGTGAAAAATACTTACGCTAGATGATACCATCTCTTACAAACACTGGAGACTTTCAGGAGTTCAGGGAGGCACAGACAGGAAAAGATTCCTAAGAGCAGCTCGTCTGGAAGGGAGTCCCAAGAAACACCTTGGAGGGGGACAAAAAAAAAAAGAATTGTTTTCCTTTTACCATTCTTTTCCTCTATCAAGTGTACTGAGCTTTTTCCTGCACTTAAAGATATACAACATGTAACTTAAAAAGGGGAATTTAATGCTAAATGAATTCTTCATCCTCATAATTCTTTTTCTGTTCACCCATGGTCTATGTTTCCTGAAGTGGATACCGGATACTTTCTCAGCAAAGGAGAAAAGAGAGTATCAATGATATTCTTCTCTTTAGTACCCACCAGCCAGTCTCAGGCTCAGAACCATACTGATTGGGGTTCAGAGCCAGTCTCAGGCCTCTCACATCTTAGACGACAATGTCTAAGATACATGATGCTTCTGGGTTGCTAGGAACACCTCACTCCTCTCTCAAGTGGATTCAGTGGTGGATTTATCCAGTAGTGACCTTATTTAAAAGGCAAACCAATCTTTCTCCTTCTTCTTCCAAGCTTACAGAAGGTGGACTCAGAAGTCCATTTACCTAAAAGTGCAATATCAAAAGGCTGCTCTCATCTCTTAATTCAACACACATGTCCTGAGTGCTTTGTTTGATGCCAAGGATGGGTTAAGGCGTTAGGAGAAAGCAGGTAACACATGAGACAACACTTTTTCATGGAGCTTATGTTCCACTGGGGAAGCAATTACATGGTATTAGAAGACATGTTAAAAACTGTTCAATATTTTTAAAAAATTAAGTGATATGTTAAAATTGCTTTTACTTTGATGTATTAAAAATGAAGAAAATGAGGAAGGTGTTAGAAAGTTTAAACACACAGCATACACACACACCTCAACCATCAATAGCAACTAACCTTGTTCTATTTTTCATATGTTTGGGGTTAATAATAAATTAAGATAAGGGTTATATTCGGCTCTTTGATGAAAACAACTATTTTCATTCTATTTTGACTCAACTCTATTTGTTAGCCTACTGAAACTCGTCATTCATAGTTAAGGAGACTAAGTCTGTATTAGTAAAGATTTGGTCAAAATATCTCCTTCCACATTTTAAAATAAATGCCTAATACAAAATTCTGTAATAGTGAGTAATTGTGATGTGAATTTCACCACAATGGTGGTTCCTCTAGTAACTGTCAAGTTTTATAGCTGGAGTTCCCCCCAAACTTTTTAATACATTTGCTGTGTTTTCTTATACTAAAAGAAGTATTGCATTCTTATTGAAAAAATTCTTGAAGAAAAGTTGAGTTACTTAAAAGTATAAAATAGTTCCATTTTTCAAAGATATTTTTAAGTTATCTGGTGCACTTGCATCCATTTTGTAAACATACTGTTTCCCAAACTGGTATTTAAAGAACATTCTTCTGGGAGATGTTAATATCTGTTCCACTACAAACAGTGTTTTGTGGTGTAAAATGGTATAAAACAGTGGGGAAGGCCTTACTGAGCTGGTGATCATTGAGCAAAGGCTAAACACAGGGAAGGGGCCGGCCCTGTGAGTCCCCGGGGTGTGTTCCCCGTGCGGGAGTAGCAGGTCTGTTTTGAGGAACAGCAAGGAGGCCAGCCGGAGAAGGCAATGGCAACCCACTCCAGTACTCTTGCCTGGAAAATCCCATGGACTGAGGAGCCTGGTGGGCTGCAGTTCATGGGGTCGCTAAGAGTCGGACACAACTGAGCGACTTCAATTTCAATTTTCACTTTCATGCATTGGAGAAGGAAATGGCAACCCACTCCAGTGTTCTTGCCTGGAGAATCCCAGAACGGGGGAGTTTGGTGGGTTGCTGTCTATGGGGTCACACAGAGTCGGACACAAGTGAAGCGACTTAGCAGCAGCAGCAGCAAGGAGGGCAGCATAGAACGCAGTGAGCAAGTTGCGGGGAGCGGAAAAGAGGTCAGAGGGGTGCGAGGGGGCTGGTCACCCCGCTCTGACTCTGAAGGTGATGAGGGGCCGCCGGAGAGTTCTGAGCACAGGAATGACAGGATCTCACGGAGGTTTTGAAAGGATCGCTCTGACTGTGTTCAGAATAAACCGGAGGGAGAAAAAGGTGGATACAGGACAAACAGCTTAGTTTTTAGAAAAGCAAACTCTAATTGCTATTCAACAAGTATTAAACGCTTACATATGAATAGAATAACCCACACGATCAGGATAATATGACCATAGCCTAGAAGGAAACAAGCACACACCAAAGAAACAGTAAGTGTTTTAGATTAGAATTCAGAGTCATTAGCTGAGTTCAATAACTTGCCTTCTCGGTCTCTCTCTAACTCCAATCCACCTGCTATACCAATGCTACCGCTATCCTCTCTTCCCTGTGATGGCTAATTTTAGTGTCAACTTGACTGGGCTAAGGAGTACCCAGATATTTGGTTAAATACTATACCAGGTGTCTTTGGGAGGGTATCTGGAATGAGATGAACATTTGATCGATCAAATGAGAAAAGCAGGTTGCTGTCACCAGTGTGCGCCTGCACCATCCAATCCAAAGTTGGGTTGGAATAAAAGGTGGATGAAGGAAGACCTGGCTGTTTCTCCCACCTTTGAGCTGGAACCTGGGTTCCTCCTGCCTTCAGGCCTCAACTGAAACTAACATGATCTACTCTCCGGATCTTTGGGACCAAAGATCATGGGACTCTTCAGCTTTCAGGACTACGTAAGCCAATGCCTTATTAATAAGCCTCCCTGTATCTCTTATTTGTTCAGTGGCTCTGACAGTATTCTTGGACTTCCCTTGTGGCTCAGCTGGTAAAGAATCCACCCGCAATGCAGAAGACCTGGGCTCGATCCCTGGGTTGGGAAGATCCCCTGGAGGAGGGCGTGGCAACCCACTCCAGTATTCTTGGCTGGAGAATCTCCACGAACAGAAGAAACTGGTGGGCTACAGTCCATGGGGTCGCAAAGAGTCGGACACAACTGAGCAACTAAACACAGAACATACACCCCATTTAAAAGGTGTCAGCATTTACTGAACGTGGATGTTGCAACAGGCTCAGGGAGAAGATGATGGAGAGCTGGAGACAGCCTGGAGGTGAGTGATAAACGTAACAGTCTTGGACTCCGTGGACTCTTCCCCCCTATTGCTGGGCAATCTTTTGAAAACACCCCTCAATCAGATCCCTTCAATGGTGTCCCTTGGGGTGTGTTCCACGTGCGGGAGCAGCAGGTCTGTTCTGAGGAACAGCAAGGAGGCCAGCGTAGAATGCAGTGAGCAAGTTGAATATTCAGTCTAAAGTCTATACTGCTGAGCATGAAATTCAAAGCTTTCTTATCAGGGCCTCCCTCGGTTTTCTGGATTCATTATCTAGAAATATGTTCCAGCCATTTGGAGCTACTTGGAATTTTCAGAATGAGTCCTTCTGTGTCATATCTCAATGCCTCTGTACATGCTGTGCCCGCCCCCGACTGCTATGAATTTAACATCAAGTGGCCATTAATGCCCCAACTCCTATGGACGGCCTCCCAGGACATCACCAAAAACAGGCCGGTTTTTTAACCACAATTTTGCTATTTCCTTACTCACCTGTGTAGGCCCCCACAAAGCCATGAGATCTTGAGAGGGAGAACCTGATTCTTCTTTTAACAATCTTTATATTCTAAGGAACTAGCGCACTGTCCGATACATGCAACCATTCATATATTTACTTAACATGTGCTATATGCTGAGGACTATTCTACAGACGTAGATGAACAAGGTATGGCCTGCTCAGAGTTTGAGACACAGACAAATAGGAAATTTCAATCCAGGGTCACAACAGGCTGCTGAAGGGCTCAGAGTGCTGTGCTACACCGGGGACAGAGCTGGCACAGTGCTTAGGGAAGGAGACTCCCTGAGAAAAAAAGGACATGTAGCTGCTCCATGAACACCTGCCCCTCCCTCTCTGCTGCTGCTGCTAAGTCGCTTCAGTTGTGTCTGACTCTGCGACCCCAGAGACGGCAACCCACTAGGCTCCCTGGTCCCTGGGATTCTCCAGGCAAGAACACTGGAGTGGGTTGCCATTTCCTTCTCCAATGCATGAAAGTGAAAAGTCAAAGTGAAGTCGCTCAGTCGTGTCCTACTCCTAGCGACCCCATGGACTGCAGCCTTCCAGGCTCCTCGGTCCATGGGATTTTCCAGACAAGAGTACTGGAGTGGGGTGCCATTGCCTTCTCTACCCCTCCCTCTCTAGAGAATCAAATAAAGGACTGAGGCTCTGAAGCCTAGGGTTAGAGGGATGAAGGCAGACCATCCGCACTGACCCTAGACACGTTCTGGGGAGCAGCTCCCCAGTGTGGCAACTCCATCACACCACAAAGCTCCTGGGCCAAGGTCAGTGGGGGCAGAGGGTCTCCGGCATGACTCCTGCTTCACAAATTGGAACAAAGTTTTCCTTCCATTAATTCTTAACTCCCTGACCTCTGCTGTCTCTTGCGTATACAGATCAGATGGTAGCATTTCATTCGGGGGAAAGAAAAAATTACACTTAGCTACTTTGAATCTAGTCTGTTGAGATTTTTACTATGATCTGCAATGACTACCCTGACACCAGGTGCCTGCCCTCCATCCCTGTCAAGTGTGAGAACTACTGGATTGAGGAAGGAGCACAGCTCCAACTGGAATTTGACTGCATTGTCTCCATGTCAGCAAACCTTAAGCGAACTATTCAATCCTTCTGGGGCTGAGTTTCATCCGCAGGAAAGGGAATAAAAAGGTTTATCTTGCAAAGTTGTTCACTATGAAGATTAAATAGCTCATGTCGAGAGGTTACAAAGCAGAGTTAAACTGCCTCTTTTTGGCTTCTATTCCTCTCCTTTCTCCAAAAACTCTATATGCTTTACTTTCATGACCTTTTCCTTTCAGTGATGCTTAGAATCTTCACCTATGTGAAAACATCCATCTCTGAGTAGGACAAGGGCTGCCTGCTAAGATTTACTGAGACCCCCAAACCGCCTTCTATCTAGGTTTAAATAATTAAATTAAATTAAAAGATGCTTGCTCCTTAGAAGAAGAGCAATGACAAACCTAGACAGCATATTAAAAAGCAGAAACAAAGGTCTGTATAGTCAAAGCTATGGTTTCCAGGAGTCATGTATGGATGTGAGAGTTGGACTAAAAAGAAGGCTGAGTGCCAAAGAATTGATGCTTTTGAACTGTGGTACTGGAGAAGACTCTTGAGAGTCCCCTGGACAGCAAGGAGATCAAACCAGTCAATCCTAAAGGAAATCAATCCTGAATATTCATTGGAAGGACTCATGCTGAAGCTCTAATACTTTGGTCACTTGATGTGAGGAGCTGACTCACTGGAAAAGACCCTGATGCTGGGGAAGATTGAGGGCAGGAGAAGGGAGCAACAGAGGATGAGATGGTTGGATGGCATCATTGACTCAATGGACATGAACTTGAACAAATTCCAGGAGATAGTGCAAGACAGGGAAGCCTGCTGGAGTGCTGCAGTCCATGGGATCACAAAGAGTTGGACACGACTGAGTGACTGATCAACTTATCAACAATCTAGGTTTGGGATCTAGGAACTACTGTAAAGAATAAAGAGAGACATGGAAGGGCAGGAAGCCAATGTGGGCATGTGAGTAAGCAGATTATCACTATGGGCTTTAAATCTGCAGGGGACTCCCAGGAAACATACACCACTGCCCCAGATGCTGGGGTGTTTAATCCATCATCTGCTGTCAGTCAATGGTTAGGGGCTTCTGAAAGGGGGTGGGAATGTTGACTCCCCAGCATGCCTGCCCGGGGAAAGCCCTTAAACACAGAGTGTCATCAATGTGGAGGAGAAAGCCCTTGGCATAAAAGGGAATGGTGAGCTTCAAGGAGCTATGGATGGGGCACCCAAGTGTCAGGTAAAATAGTGGGGAAAGGAGATAGGGAGGCTTGTTGCAAAGTAAAGGGCAGGAGAAATCAATAAACTAATGAATGTGGTGCTTCCCATTTTTATGGGAAGACGTAAGAAATCAGCAACTTAAGAGTAAGAGATCAGTAATTCAAATGCTTCCCAGGTGGCACACTAGTGTTAAACAACCCACCTGCCAATGCAGGAGACGTAAGAGACAGGGGTTTGACCCATTGGTTGAGAAGATATCCTGGAGGAGGACGGTGTAACCCACTTCAGTATTCTTGCCTGGAGAATCCCATGGACAGAGGAGCCTGTCCATAGGGTCGCAAAGAGTTGGACATGACTGAAGTCACTTAGCACACAATTCAAATGCTAGAAGGAAAATTTGGCACTGTGATTGAAGCCACACAAGGGAGCTAAGTCAGTCTAGAACTAGGAAGGCTTTGCATTGCAATGTCCATCTTCACCTGCACAACTCCTACTCATCCTTCAGACCTCAGCTGAACTATCTCTCCCTTGGAGGGGCATTCCCAGGTGACCAGCACAGCCCCCACACCTAGACAGGCACATGGAGACCCAGCACAATGCCTGGCACACCACAGACATTCTCAAAACCATTGCTCAATGCAGTATACCTTTTACTGCCCCTTCACACAAACCGTGAATGTGCTAATTCTGTATCCATGTGACTGATTAACCTTCCTTAATCAATTAACCGCCATGCCTGGTGCCTAAGACAAACCTGGCGACGAACATTAGAAAGTGTTCAATATTTCACAAAGGAACGACTGACACCTAAGAGAAGAAAGCTGGCTCTATTTCACAGACAGGTAAGAGTGTGGGCCTCTCAGGACCAGTTTCCTCATTTATCAAATGACAAGGCTGGTCTAGGGCTCCACTTCAACAAACATTCCTGGGTGTCTGACTAATGCCAGAGAGCATAAGCACAGTCCCTGTCTGTTGGCCTCACTGGGAGGCAAACTAATAAACAGAAACACAACCCCACATTTACAACTGCCATTTACTGAAAGCCCTAAAGAGTCTCATATGTTTATTAATGCATGTGATTCTAATGCTTGCCTTGTGTCCTAGGATGTAGTGTCCCATTTCACAGATGAGGACCCTTGTCTTGGTAGGTTTATTTATTAACCTCACTGAGGTGCTAGCAAATATCAGGTGGCAGAGCCACAAAGTTAACATGGGACTCTTCAGTCCATTTCCAAACCCCACAACCTGAGGTGAAGGCACAGAGCCACAGAGCAGAGTGTCTGAAGCCTGCCAGGTGGCTCAGGGTCTGCCAAGGAATGGCACGGCCCTGGAGGTGTTCGGGGGAATGAGGCTGAAGACTGAAACCCAGAAACAAAGGCAGCGTCCTCTGTAAGTCAAGGGAGGGGCTTCAAGAGATGATGTAACTCCAACTAAAGGGATAAGGTCACACAACTAGCACAGGGAATTCAAGCACAGATCTGACTCCAAATCCTGTCCTATGTCTACCCTAGGATTCTCTCTCCTGTTCTGACTTAATTTTCTAAAATGAAGAAAAATTTTAAAAAAATCACGCTTTTTAAAAAAGTGAGAACTAAACCTCACTTGCTCTGGGAAAAGGAATCCTTCAGGGCTTGGGAGGGAGGGCAGAGGGGAGAGGGAGTGAAACAGAGATGCTGAGAGCTCTCAATGGGTCAGTGAGCATATGGATGGGGCAATGGCTGGGAAAAACACACAGCCTCTCTGAGCAGTCAAGTACCCACGTCTCCACAGAGCTGATCACAGGACAACACTGAGTCTAGGGACCCTGGTGGGAGTGAAGGCGGGGGAGGGGTGTCACAGCCTGAAACTGGATGCTGTTTCAACAGATGAGACAGAAGTCTGTCTTCGTACAGCTGCCCCAGTGGCTAGTATCCAGGCTTGGGATATGCTCTATCTAATTTTACTTGCCATAGTTAATTCTCAAAACACCGACCATCTGTTTCCTGGATTCCTGACTGCATTGCTGCCTGGTCTGTCTGCTCAGAGAGGATGACAAAGTCCAGAGCAAGTCTTTCCTCTACTCACCTCTTCTAAAACCCCCAAGGCTGCACACCAGACCTGCACAGTAAGCAAAATAATTAAGCCCATGGACTCTAATCTTCAACAACATGAAAGCAATCAAACACACTTTGGAGCCATGAAAGGCGAAAACTGGCCAGATTCACAAACTTGCTAGTCACCAGCATTTCCATTCATTCCTCTGGTGCAAAGTCAGCTGTCCACTTCTGTAACCTCATCACCTCCCAGGCCTCTTAAAGTCCTTCAGAAATAATAACTCTTGCTTAAGAGTTTTCAATGCATGAGGTCTTTACTCGATAGGTAACGTCTTCTTACTTGACATGTTTATTTCTTGAAACATCACCTACACTCAGATTCAAACTCCAGAGTACTCAATCTTTGACTCTTAAAATTGCCCTTTTCTTTAAGCACAGATAATTGTATCTGAAGGATAAGCAGGCACTGCTGTTCAAATCTACTCCTTTTTTAAGAGTGGAGGTTCACCTCCTGTTTGCTTCTGCTTGCTTGTTTTAAGTGTTAACGACCCATGCTTCCTTTCTGGGAGACTACAGATTCTGCCATCTGGGATGAGATTTCCTTCCTCTTCTATAAATCATTAAGAGACAACACTAGACCATGTTAGCTCTTGGTATTTTGGCTTTTTTATTTTTTGCCTGGTTGGACAAAACTGAAAAAAGCAAAACAGGAAAAAGCTAAAATAGAGGTCCTCAATGACCCCTTCAACCCCACACTTCAATGAGAGACTTGCTCAACCCTGGGATGTGAGAACACTAAGAAACCATGGAAATTGGGATTCGGGGAATTAGGTACAGGATGCAGGGTCAAGAAGAGCAGGATCTTTGGTCTGTTGTGTTCACTGCTGGATCCCCCATCTCTAGAATGATGCTCCATCAACACTGCTGAATCAATACAAGGAAGCTACAGGGTAAACACAGGTGCCTGGGAAGGGCCTGTAAAGGCTCTTACAGAGCTGAGTTTTGGAGCTGCAGGATAAGATTCAGTGGTGAGTCATGAAATCAATTTAGTCTGATTAGCATTGTTTTGAAAGAATGGAAAAGAATAGGAAATACCTTGGTAAGGAAAAAACTAATTTTGTGCAATTTCAGTTTAAGATACACACCCAAGATTGCAATGGAAAATGTATTTGTTATTGGTTATTAAAAAAAAAAGAGGAAAAGCATTTGCCTAGAGATACTGAAAAAGCAGATTCCCAGGCTCCAGGCAGGACTTCTGGGATGAGAATCCCTGGAATTTTGTACTTTGAACACGTTCCCTTGAGGATATCAGCAGACTCTAAACTTTGGAGTCTCTCGTCTGAAAACCACTAAGGGGCCTGGAATTTCAAGCAGTTTAACAGCCATGGGAAAGCTGATCAACAAATTAGTTTGACAGGATTTCCACAGCTATCTTCTGTTTGGGAGGTCGGAGTGGGGGTTGTGGGTGAGCAGGAGAAGACAGGGGACCGGGGCAGGCATTTAATAACCATGAATAAAATGCAGTTGTTGTCTTTCTGTTCATTACTGACCTCATCACCAGGCCATTTCCTCCCAACTCCTTCCACAGACTCACCCCAAAGGCTACTCAGACCTGTCCTGGTACTGGTTGGCCACAAAGTTTCCATCTTCCAAACTGAACAGATGAAGAGGATTTAGTCACCAGATGTGAGCCTGGCTTGGGGCCGGCAGAAAAAAGAGACTGTCGAGTGAAGAACCAAGAAAAACTCACACAGCCCAGGGCCACTGTCATCAGATTGCTATGGAAAGCAGGTGTGGTCCGTTCCAGCCTAATCCTGCAGAGCTCTCAGCCACCTGTCCTGACAACTGCAGACAAAACTCACTACAATGACGATCCAGCGCCACCAGGGGCCCAGGCTCCTGATGGCCCACTGGGAATGCTCTACACCAGCTGTTCCTCACCCTGCAAGCCCCCAGCCCCCCATACCAATTTACCAATCACTATGGTGGGTAATTCCACGCACGCGCACAGCATACCAGTGGTTTCCCTCCCTGCCTCTCTCTGAGGTCACAACAAACAGAAAAGTCATGATTTTTTTTTTTTCTCTCACTTCCCATAAATACATTTGAAGTCATTTTTAACAATCTTGATGCAGTGACTGAATCCTTTCCAGGTCCTTCTCTCTCTTCCAGAGCCTCTGCTTTGCTGAAGGGCAGAAGGAAGCGTGCCCACGTGCGGTGAGGATCACCATGCGAAGCTTCGGGTCATTTTTGTACAAGCGGCTCCCTCCCTCTGGCCTCCTACAGCACTTGCTGCCTGAGCCACTCAGCAGCTGCTAGTGTATGAGCTGCCATCTTTTGCTGGGAGCTTCTCTTACCGTGTATCCTCTTCTCTCAACTTGAACTGCAATTTCCTAGAGACAGCAGCCATGCCTGAATCTTCCATCTTGTTTCCTTCGTGCCTTGCTTTAAAAACATCATCTGTATTTCTGTCTGTGTGTGTGAATGTGGAAGGACATATAGGACACACAGCAATCACACTCCACGTCAGATGCTATCAGCACTGGACAAAGTTGTCAAAAGCCGCTCATCTTAGCAGGAAGCGTCTTTCACCACATTTGGTTGGTCAAGCACCAAATTGCTCCTGCTGCATTCCTGACACTAAAAATAGCAGGGACATTCAATTTTGAAGAAAAAAGATCTACACGAACAGGGCCAGACTAACAGGATTAAGGACAAAAGATAAGGTGAAGTAGCCTCTCCGCTAGCTATCTTTTGTCCACCAAATTAACTGGGTTTACTTACTGTTATACGCAGGGAGCATGCTAGCAGCTTTACATGTATTCTTTCATTTAATCTTACAGTACCCCATGACACTGGCATTACTATCCCATTGCACAAAGAAACTAAGGAACAGAGAGCTCAAATAGCTTCCCAAGGTTGGTAAACAGCAGGATTTGGATTCAAAGCCATATCTGTCTGACTTCACCACAATCCTTACTGCCTTTCTGATTAATCCAATACCTAATATAGATCCCCAGACCATAATTTGGAAGTTCTCTTTTCTGAAGAAAGGGTCAAAAGCCAAAAAATCTTTTTTTTTTAAATTTTGTTCAAGCAAGCAAGCGATCAACCAACCATTCTCAAAGAAAGCCAGATGGGGGAATTCAGGAATATACTTAATTTACCCTGGCTCTGCAAGACTTCATCTTTATTTCTCGGCTGTCTCTTCTTCTCCATCATGACCCACGCAATTTCAATTTAGAGTATGATCACTTCTACAACTTCAAAACCTTTCTCTGTCCACTCGCACGTCAAAATCTATCCAGAAGCTGCTTAACACCATTCCCACACTTCTCAACAAGTCTATAAGCTTTTATCCTCAAGCCCTCAAAGTTTAGTCTCAAGACACCAGTGTATCCTTTTCAAAGGTTACACAGCAACTCTGCTCAACTGCACCTCTAGCCCAATTCTCACTATTCTCCCCTTTGTTCCACTCTTGGAAGATGGCTTCCTTGCTGTTCCTTGAACAAACACAACATTCCCCTGCTCCAGGGCCTTTGCACTAGCCGCTCCTTCTGCTTGGGGCTCTTTTCTCCAAGATATTTGCATGGCACATTCCTTCATCTCCTTTATGCCTTTGCTTACAGCTCACTGTCCAAGTGAGGCTTCCTCAATACCCTGCAAACCAGCTTCCCATCCCAGGACCTCTTGTCCCTCTTGGCTTGTTCTGTTTTTGTTTTTAACCACAGCACTTATTCTAACATACTACACACCAGATTTGTGCATACTGCATCCTCTTTCTAGAAGAGAAGCTCCATGAGGGTACAAATGCTTTTGTTGTGCTCACTGCTATATCCCCAGTACTTAGATCAATGCCTAGCACACACAATGTGCTCAGCAAATATTTGCTGAATTAATGTTTTACATGGCTTGCCAGTAAGAAAAACTGATAACCTCAGGTCAACGCGCAATGTTTACCCTATGGTTCTGAGTATTCCTGGAGCTCTGATCCACCCGTGGGAGGCAGTTTTACATCAGCTTGAGAAGCCTGGAAACAGCTATTTAGAGGGGAATGACCTGGTGGAGTTCTACATTTCAATCAGTCCACTCTAGCTCTGGAGGATGGATCTCGGGAGGATAAGGCTCTGAATTATGAGTCCATTCCTAAATATGAGAAATATTTAGGAGAAAAGAGAGAAAGATTCAATGATTGTTTGGATATTGGGGGGATGGTGGGAATCTGACTGACCTTTAGGTTATGGGGTTGGGGAAACTGAACAGATAACACAGTGAGTGATGGAGACAGCATAAAGAAGAATTCCTCTTGGGAATGGATCTGGAAGGATGAGTCTCTTCCCCTTAGTTCAACATTCACTTCAGCAGTCCTTTGACAAATAACTAAAGTGATTACGGTAAAAGGCTCAACCGCAGCTACAGAGCAGCCAAATATAAACAAAAAGATCTATGGATCATTGCTTTGTTTCTATTTGTCAGAGGTATTGAGCTGGCCTTTAACCAGGCAGAGTCCCTCCTAAAGAAAAAGGAAGAATGTCTTTTCACACGTTACAAGTCAGTTCTGTCTCTGAAGACACACATACCACCATTTCTGTAAGCACAACCAGTTGTCTGGTTTCTTTGGAAAATAACTTAAGAATTGGGCAATTTTAAAAGGACCCTATCTGGTTTCCCTGGTGGCTCAGAGGTAAAGAATCTGCCTGCCAACGCAGCAGTCACCGGTTCTATATCCCTGATCTGGGAAGAGATCCCGTACGCAGCAGAGCAACTGAGCCCCAAGCGCCACAGTAATTGAGGCTGTGTTCTATAGCCTGGAACCCGCAACTGCTGAGTCCACGTGCTCCAACTACCGAAGGCCCTGCGTCCTAGAGCCCACGCTCCCCCAGTGAGAAGTCACTGCAACTAGAGAAAAGCCCGGGCAACAAGGAAGACCCAGCACGGACAAAAATAAATAAATAAATTTAAATAACAATTTCTTTAAAAGGGCCCCACCCCATGCTGAATACCCCAAAACAAAGGTTTACCGACGAAATAGTTTGATCCACCATTCACTGGGCTTGTATTTTACCCTCATACCTTACCTGGAAAGTTCTCTCGGTTTAGCTTAGGTCTGCGGACAATCACAAAGTCCTTGTCATTCCCTTTGCTTTTCAGCCGTTTTCGTGGGGGGCTCTGTGGGTGGCCCAGGTTTGAAAGCAGTTCCTGGGGGATGTTCTCACTGTCCACCTCCTCCTTCTCCAGGGCGGAGACCCCCATGCCTGAAAGCAGTTCAGAAGTCTTGCTAGAATCCCATCCCCATGTGAAACTGGTGGTAACGTTGCTACTCTGGTCGGGTATCTCCTGGAGGTGTTTCCTGCAGAAACGCACAATAGCCCCACGTTCCTTTCAAAAACACGCCCGTAAATAATTCCCAGACAGGCCTAAAGGAAGCTGCAAGCTATGCACCGCAGAAAGCTTTCACAGCAGTTAACTGAACTGCATTTTTACGTGCCGGCGGCGAGTTCCCAAGAATAAAAGAGAAAATAACCGAATACATCGAAAAGGCTTTTCGATTTCCAATCATGCAGAAGGCCTCAAGAATTTCTTAAAAGTGGAGGGAACATACAAGGAAAGAGGCAGGGCAATCACACACTGATTGAAAACAGCAGCAGGAAAGCTCAATAAGGGAAGACAAATAACATCCACGCTGACCACCGCACTAAAGCATCCACCCATCCACATTTTCCCAAAGAGGCGAAGCAACCATTCACATTACAGCATTACTAACAATATTAACAAGTAGCAAAACACGCGGCCTAAAAGAATTAAGACGGTCCATTCATGTTCTGTCTCCTGCAATCGGTTTACCTGTGCATGGCGTCCACAGGTTCGGGAGTTTTAAATGCGTGCATTAATTGCAGAGGTGCCCGCCTCCCGGATTCCCGCTTTGGCGCGCGGCGCCGCACTGCGTGCGGCCCCGGCTCGCTGCAGCGAAACCCGCGAACTCTATCAACGTTCCATCCCAGCAGCGCGCGCAGAATTCTCCAGCCAGCCGGCTCTCCTCCGCTGCCGTCGTCTGCGGCCCCGCTGCCTGCTGGGAATTGTAGTTTCTGCACAGCCTGGTAGTCCGGCTGCCTCGCCACTACTTCCTTTCCTTGCAGCTTTGCCGCCTTCGAGATACCCACAACCCCGCGCGGCTGCGGGACCGGACGACCCACAGGGTAGGCGGGGAAGCGGAAGTGGGTGGTGCTCCGGCTGACTGGGGAAATGTCAGCTGCTTGACTGGAGTCGGGGTTTCCTTTCTCTGGAGCCCCCGACCTTTTGGTGACTGCCACCGCTGTCGCCAAGGAGTGTGGGTCCCAAACCCTGTAAGGCTGTGGCGGCCGCGGGGTTTCCAGGCCCTTCTGGACGCTGTCCGGCGAGATCGGACGGTGAGCCCGAGGAGGAGAGCGTGAGGCACTTTGAGGTGTGGGGCCGAGCGCGGACAGAGAGAGAGAGGGGCCCCGGAGACCCCGAGAGGCCGCCGTCGCGGGGCCTACGTCCAAGGCAGCTGAGTGGAGGCCGTGGCACGCCCTGCCGGCCAGGTGAGAGGCTGCGGCCGTGGGCGTCACACCTGCTCCCCTCTCTGCCTGGAGCTGTGTACTCCACCTGGGTGAGGGCGGCCCAAAGGACTAGGTCTGTGGACAGGATCCTTTCCTTACGTGTAAAATAGGCACCACGGCAACGACGCTCGTTTCACGGTCGCCGTCAAATCAGAGGCTCGTGAGAGCGTTTTGTAAACGAAAGCGCGGTTCAAACGTGCGGCAGAGGTTTAATTTTAGGGGAGCAGGAGATTCTGGTGAGTGCCAGGGGAAAGCTCAGCATCCCCCGGCAGCCTTGAGAAGTCCCATAAATGCTAGCATGAGAACAAATAAGGTGACTATTGTTTGCAAAAGGCTTTCCGTGCCACGCTAGCGGCCACCAGGAAAGCCATTCGATTACTGTCTCAAAAAAAAAAAAAAAAAAAATTCTGTTTGCCTCACGTCCTAAAAGCCAGCTGCTTGCTTTTAGACTATATCCACGGAGAAGAGTTTGGAGATGGTTAGAGAGAGTGCCATTTTCTGGGTAGGATGACCGTGCGAAATCCATTGTGCAAATGTTCTATAACTGTGACCCTGGGAAAACAGTGAAAGAGAGAAGGAGAATGACTTCCAACCCTAATAAAAATGGAGAGGATTTATAAAGTTCAGAAATAAGCACCCAGAGTCATCACAAAAGTACTAGAATATCACTTAAGCATGCTGTGTGGCATACCTTCTTATTTATTTAAAAAAAAATTCAATTTACACTGGATTTAAACCTCCTTCGCTTGTATATCAGCTTGTTTCAGGCTTGAAATGGAACCACCTCTTGACAGAGGAGGGCGTTCGTGATCCTTTAGTAGTTTATTCTTGAAACTAGGTAAAACTGATGTAAAGAATGGATCTGTTCACTGATTGATTCTAGTTGAAACTAGATAAAGAATGCTGAGCTGAATGTTCACAATTCATTAAGCTCATGTTATATGGAAAATATTTTAAAATGCAGTGTTGTGACGTTTTTTACATAAAGTTATCTTTATGATATTTTGGCTAAGGAAAAAGCAGTAGCCTGCTTGAAGTCTACATCCTTTCTCTTAAAATTGCAATTCAGAGGAAATATTTAGTCTTCTTCAGGAAAGTGAACAAGACAGAGGGAGCTTATAAACTAATGGAGGAAAAGGAATAAACAAAAAAAAAATTGTAATGCCATGATCAGAGTAAAGTTTTGAAATATAATTGGAAGAGGGCACTTCAGATAGAGGTCTTATAAAGTGTTAGTCGCTCAGTCCTGTCTGACTCTGCGACCCCATGGACAGTAGCCCTCCAGACTCCTCTGTCCATGGGGATTCTCCAGGCAAGAGTACTGGAATGGGTAGCCATTTCCTTCTTCAGGGGATCATCCCGATGCAGGGATCGAACCAGGTCTCCTGCATTGCAGGCGGATTCTTACTGTCTGAGCCATCAGGGAAGCCCAATAATTGGAAGAGGGCACATAGAGCTCTTATAATGAAGGTCTAATAGGATGATTCTAAATTTAAAAATGAGAAATATCCTTGTGCTAGGATTTAGCCTGAGAGCTAGGAAACATTTCCAGTTTTCAGACTATTTGAAATATCTGAATTAGTGGAAACAAGGACCTTTATAGGGCTTCAGAGAGAGCCTGTCAACGTGGAAAATCAAAGTGTTCAAATTCTAGAATAGAAATGGCTCTAATAGTTTGCCCTGGTAGCAGAAATATTTTAGCTTATGAAAATGGAATCATTTCTGCATTCCTTCTAATCATGGCTTTTTCTCTTACTATATTAAGTAAAAGTTTAACTTGGTAAATTGGTTCTTTAATATAAGGAATTGTGTCTATTGAAGGTTTGAGATTATTAGCTACATAGAGTTTCCTGTCTGGTCTTTCCAAGAACTGCATTGTGATTGCTACTGATGTGGATTATTTTGTTTTCCTGATTAAGTTTTTGTATTTAATACACTCAGTACACCCCAAGTCCCATTTTAGTGAGAGAAGTATACCATATTTCTAGAATTACTAGATCAGTATCTAGGACAAATCAATTACATTTTAAATATATCTGCAAATGTCATTAGAGTGAGTAATTTCTAATACTCTTTGGAAGTTTCAGGTAGAGTACAAAGTGACTTTGTAAATTGGAAAGGTGTTTCTCATACATGGGACAAGAGCATAGTTACAAGATGGTCAACATTAGGGCATAGAACTAGCTTATGTGTACATATTTATATATACATATATATTCAGTATTCAGTAGTATATTATTGGGGGTTCCCTGATGGCTCAGATGGCAAAGAATCTGCCTGCAATGTGGGAGACCTGGGTTTGGTTCCTGGGTAGGGAAGATCCCCTGGAGGAGGGCATGGCAACCCACTCCAGTATTCTTGCCTGGAGAATCCCTATGGACAGAGGAGCCTGGCAGGCTATAGTCCATTGGGTACCAAAGAGTTGGACACGGCTGAGAGACTAAGCACAGCAGAGCACAGTATGTTATTGTTTTTGAAAATCAAATGTGACAAAGGAGATTCTATTAAATAGAAGTGTGCTGTGCTTTTTCCTTAGTTCCATAATGGCATGAAGTAAATCTTAAGATTCCTTTAGTTTTTTTATGTTATTTAGCTTAGGTGAACAAAAGACTAACAACAGTTACATAGCAAGAAGTTTCTATCTGCTCCTCAAAATTCAAAAGATTCTTTTTCCTTTGGTTAATTTTAAAGTAGATCTTTTAGTTCTTTGCAGTTTAATGTTCTCTACAATGGGCAGGTTGGGGCAAGAACAGGGTTCTTTCCCAATTCTGTTTTGCTCTGTGCTTTATTTTTTACTTTCATCTTATAGATTACAGTTATGTTTTATCCCTAAATTATGGCAGACTTACCTGCAAAGTTAAACAGGTAGATTCTGTGTTAAACATGACTTTATTAGCACTCTATCTTGATATATCTAAAAGAATAACAGGAGAGTGTGTCTACTTTGTTCACGGAAATGAAATTAACAAATGAAAGCTGAGCAAAAGGAATGACTTAAACAGTCTAAGTTGCATTAAAAAAAAGTATGTCTGGAATGGATTAAAGACTCCAGTATCCGGTATCCTAATTGTGAGCCTGGCTCTATAGTCAGGATGCCTGTGTTTGAATCCCACTTCTTACACTCTCTTGTGCCATTTTCTCTGTTAAATGGGGATACTAATAATCCTTTCTTACTGGATTGTAAAGTCTAATTCAATAAAGCATGTTAAGTGCTAGCAAAGTGCTTGCAATCTATTTAATAGTAAACTCAATATTAGCTACTCCTTTTTTAAAAAATTATTTTACTACTAGGAAATAGTCTATGGACTATTTTCTAATTACTGAAGTGAATCTTATAATCTCTTTACTGAAAATCTTTAAGAATTCATTACAATGGATCCAGTTGTTTTCTTCTTACCTACTTAATGATTGCTGCCTCACCTTGCCAAGGGTGAAACAGTTTGAATATGTCCATTTTTCTTCAAAAGGGCTTGCTACACTTTGGAATTCAGTTCACCTGGTTGGTTTGCCAACTTGGCTCATTTATTAAAAATGGCTTCAAAAGATATTATGCCTTTTTTGCATTTTTAGAGTGGGAGTTAACATTATCTTGTGGTATTCTATCTATATCCCAAGCTGAATTGTCCTTATACCTGAAATAGTTTAATGTGGAATTAATGATTATCTTTCAAAGATTTAAATTTTGACTGGTGGTATTGTTGACTTTCATTACTCACATCTGGTTCTGTTCTAATTCTTTTGATTTTTCATTGTTTGGATCTTGAGTTGTCTCCTAGTTCTTAGGCACATATCTGAGTAAAGATACATATTTAATTTAACAAAGCCTATGTGATGAATCATTAGGTCTAGTTGAAAATTTTTTATTCACTTTCAGAGTCAGGTTTTGACAAAATATCTGTGTTCTATTGTTCAGTTGATACTAATCTTTCCTTCCTATCTCTCCCACCTGCCTTTTGGAAAATATTTGGGATGGGATGTTTCAGATTCCAAAATGATCTTAACCTCTAAATTTTCTACTTAAAGTGTGTTTAGTCTGAAAAATTATTATCAGCCATAAAGTACTCAGGAAATAGTACTCCAAGTCAGTAACATAAATAGTACTCAGTCCTGACCAATTCTTTTCCACCCATGGACTGCAGCATATCAGGCTTCCCTGTCTTTCACCATCTCCTGGAGCTTGCTCAAACTCATGTCCTTTGAGTCAGTGATGCCATCCAACTGTCTCATCCTCTGTTGTCCCCTTCTCTTGCCTTCAGTCTTTCCCAGCATCAGGGTCTTTTCCAGTGAGTCGGCTCTTTGCATCAGGTGGCCAAAGTATTGGCGCTTCAGCATGAGTCCTTCCAATGAATATTCAGGGTTGATTTCCTTTAGGATTGGCTGGTTGGATCTCTTTGCAGTTCAAGGGACTCCAGGAGTCTTCTCCAGCCCCGTAGTTCAAAAACATCAGTTCTTCGGCACTCAGCTTTCTTTATGGTCTAACTCTCACATAGTGTTTTGATGATTGGTAAAATACTGAATTGAAACTTTATGAGCTGGTCTTTTCAAAGGTAGACTGTGCCTGCTTATCAGGTACTAAAATTTGAGTGAATGGATTGGCATTTTGATTTTTGAGTAAAACCTACTTTTGCTACTGTGGTGTTAATGTCCACTTACGATATTAATAGCTTTATGTCTCCTTTTCCTTTCTAATCACGTGAAACTAAATTTTGATTTGCCTCTAAATTTTAGTGTTTTTTTTTTCTTCTTAGCCTAAACACACTGTTTAAATAAACAGTAGTATTTCAGAAGGACCATTGTTGTTGTCAAAGAAATATTTGCCCTTTTGTCCCTATTGTGTTTTTGCATAGCTACACCTCATTGCAGTTCAGCTGCTGCTGCTGCTCCTAAGTCGCTTCAGTCGTGTCTGACTCTGTGCGACCCCATAGACGGCAGCCCACCAGGCTCCCCAATCCCTGGGATTCTCCAGGCAAGAACACTGGAGTGGGTTGCCATTTCCTTCTCCAATGCATGAAAGTGAAAAGTGAAAGTGAAGTTGCTCAGTCGTGCCCGACTCTTAGCGACCCCATGGACTATAGCCTACCAGGCTCCTCCATCCATGGGATTTTCCGGGTAAGAGTACTGGAGTGGGGTGCCATTGCAGTTCAGCATATGATTCATTTTGATTCACCTCCATTTTGATAATTTGCCTAGAAAAATGGATGATATTGGTGTGTCAAGTGCTCCTCTTGACATGGCTTTGAGGTGTGTTCTGACTCTTCACAAGGGACAGAACACGATAGATAGATGAAAGGGTGTTTGGTCAACTTGTTCACCCAGAGAGGTAATCTTACTTTGTCAGGCAAGGAGAGCAATTTCTGTGAGCATGAAGCTCGTGTTTTGTTTTATAGGAATAAATGTGATACAAACTGTCGTAACAACAGAGAATGAGAAGCAAAAGGCCTTTGGTATCCACTCATTGGTTTTTTGGGGGGCAGGGGGGCTGAGGTGGGAGACCATTTAGGGTAGAGCTATGCTTTGAGACCATTGAGGCAACTAGTTATCTTCTAGAAGCACAAGGCATGAAGGAGGTGGAGATTAGCAACTGGCATTTGTTGAAGACCTACTATGGAACTCTTATTTGGTGTTTTATAATTCATTTGATCATCATAGCAATGTGTGTGAGGTGATCATATGTTCTCATTTAACAGCAAAAATGCCTAAAATTACACAATTATTAGAGTTGGGATTTGGAATCCAGGTTTCCCATGATATATAATAAAACATTTGTGTCTTAAAATAGTTCTAATTCTAGGTACTAAACAACACCACAGCAAAAATTTTCATTGTCTAGTTGCTGTGTTTTGCTTTTGTATCACTACACTGATTTTTAATTGTATTAAAAGTACAGAAATGCATGTTTATTTGTTTAAATTAAAAGCACACACATACAAAAGAAAGCACAAGGAAAATAGAAGAAAGTAGAAGTCATCTCTTCACCACTTTGTGACAGCTGCTGTTAGTATTTTGATGTATATTTGTCCATGCATATATGTGTGTTTCTTTTGTATACTCCCTCAGATCCCACTTAACATCTCTAACGTGTCCCTCTGGATCTCATCTTTCTTCTAGACTGAAGGAATCTGGTGGGCTTCTTTCATCATTGTCTTTCTGTTAGGTGGTCCTTGACTCTGTCACAGATTCCTGCTCCCATAGGTCATGGCTAGGTCAGCAATATTAGTGATGTATGAAACCCTTTGTCAAAAAGATAATGGACAACAATGAGACTGGTGGATATTCTTAAGACTTCCTGAATTATTTGGTACAAATATTTAAGTTGTTTCTATGTTTCTAATGTTTAAATAATGTTGCTATGAAAAATAATATTGTAGATAAATTTTTACCTCATTTTGTTTTTTCTCTAAGTTATTTGAAGAAGAGTTGCTAGGATAAAGGCTATGTACCTTTTTTAAGATCTTTGATCAGATCAGATCAGATCAGTCGCTCAGTTGTGTCCGACTCTCTGTGACCCTGTGAATCGCAGCATGCCAGGCCTCCCTGTCCATCACCAACTCCCGGAGTTCACTCAGACTCACGTCCACCGAGTCAGTGATGCCATCCAGCCATCTCATCCTCTGTCGTCCCCTTCTCCTCCTGCCCCCAATCCTTCCCAGCATCAGAGTCTTTTCCAATGAGTCAACTCTTCGCATGAGGTGGCCAAAGTACTGGAGTTTCAGCTTTAGCATCATTCCTTCCAAAGAAATCCCAGGGCTCATCTCCTTCAGAATGGACTGGTTGGATCTCCCTGCAGTCCAAGGGACTCTCAAGAGTCTTCTCCAATACCACAGTTCAAAAGCATCAATTCTTCGGTGCTCAGCCTTCTTCACAGTCCAACTCTCACATCCATACATGACCACAGGAAAAAACATAACCTTGACCAGACAAACCTTTTTTGGCAAAGTAATGTCTCTGCTTTTCAATATGCTATCTAGGTTGGTCATAACTTTCCTTCCAAGGAGTAAGTATCTTTCAATTTCATGGCTGCAGTCACCATCTGTAATGATTTTGGAGCCCAGAAAAATAAAGTCTGACACTGTTTCCACTGTTTCCCCATCTATTTCCCATGAGGTGATGGGACCGGATGCCATGATCTTCGTTTTCTGAATGTTGAGCTTTAAGCCAACTTTTTCACTCTCCTCTTTCACCTTCATCAAGAGGCTTTCTACTTTCTCTTCACTTTCTGCCATAAGGGTGGTGTCATCTGCATATCTGAGGTTATTGATATTTCTCCCGGCAATCTTGATTCCAGCCTGTGTTTCTTCTAGTCCAGTGTTTCTCATGATGTACTCTGCATATAAGTTAAATAAACAGGGTGACAATATACAGCCTTGACGAACTCCTTTTCCTATTTGGAACCAGTCTGTTGTTCCATGTCCAGTTCTAACTGTTGCTTCCTGACCCGCATACAAATTTCTCAAGAGGCAGGTCAGGTGGTCTGGTATTCCCATCTCTTTCAGAATTTTCCACAGTTTATTGTGATCCACACAGTCAAAGGCTTTGGCATAGTCAATAAAGCAGAAATAGATGTTTTTCTGGAACTGTCTTGCTTTTTCCATGATCCAGCGGATGCTGGCAATTTGATCTCTGGTTCCTCTGCCTTTTCTAAAACCAGCTTGAACATCAGGAAGTTCACGGTTCACATATTACTGAAGCCTGGCTTGGAGAATTTTGAGCATTACTTTACTAGTGTGGGAGATGAGTGCAATTGTGCGGTAGTTTGAGCATTCTTTGGCATTGCCTTTTTTGGGATTGGAATGAAAACTGCCCTTTTCCAGTCCTGTGGCCACTGCTGAGTTTTCCAAATTTGCTGGCATATTGAGTGCAGCACTTTCACAGCATCATCTTTCAGGATTTGGAATAGCTCAACTGGAATTCCATCACCTCCACTAGCTTTGTTCGTAGTGATGCTTTCTAAGGCCCACTTGACTTCACATTCCAGGATGTCTGGCTCTAGGTCAGTGATCACACCATCGTGATTATCTGGGTCATGAAGATCTTTTTTGTACAGTTCTTCTGTGTATTCTTGCCATCTCTTATTAATATCTTCTGCTTCTGTTAGGTCCATACCATTTCTGTCCTTTATCGAGCTCATCTTTGCATGAAATATTCCTTTGGTATCTCTGATTTTCTTGAAGAGATCCCTAGTCTTTCCCATTCTGTTGTTTTCCCCTATTTCTTTGCATTGATCATTGAAGAAGGCTTTCTTATCTCTTCTTGCTATTTTTTGGAACTCTGCATTCAGATGTTTATATCTTTCCTTTTCTCCTTTGCTTTTCGCTTTTCTTCTTTTCACAGCTATTTGTAAGGCCTCCCCAGACAGCCATTTTGCTTTCTTGCATTTCTTTTCTATGGGAATGGTCTTGATCGCTGTCTCCTGTACAGTGTCACGAACCTCATTCCATAGTTCATCAGGCACTCTATCTATCAGATCTAGGCCCTTAAATCTATTTCTCACTTCCACTGTATAATCAAAAGGGATTTGATTTAGGTCATATCTGAATGGCCTAGTGGTTTTCCCTACTTTCTTCAATTTCAGTCTGAATTTGGCAATAAGGAGTTCATTGTCTGAGCCACAGTCAGCTCCTGGTCTTGTTTTTGCTGACTGTATAGAGCTTCTCCATCTTTGGCTGCAAAGAATATAATCAGTCTGATTTCGGTGTTGACCATCTGGTGATGTCCATGTATAGAGTCTTCTCTTGTGTTGTTGGAAGAGGGTGTTTGTTATGACCAGTGCATTTTCTTGGCAAAACCCTATTAGTCTTTGCCCTGCTTCATTCTGTATTCCAAGGCCAAATTTGCCTGTTACTCCAGGTGTTTCTTGACTTCCTACTTTTGCATTCCAGTCCCCTATAATGAAAAGGACATCTTTTTTGGGTGTTAGTTCTAAAAGGTCTTGTAGGTTACATACTGCCAAATTTCTGTCCTCCCTGGCAATGAGTTTTTTTAATATGCCAGACTTGAATTGTTCAATCTTTATTTTTATTAGATTTTAATTGACAATTATTTTATGAATTTAATATACAGGTAACTAAATAAGATGGAGAATAAAGTGCCTCCAGCTTTGAATAGAAAATTATTCATTTAAAACAACCAAAAGCAGGCTATAGGAATTCATAAGGAACCTTGGAAAGTACTATCATTCTGCACTGTAAAAAAAAAAAACAAAAAAAAACAGTTCCTCGCTTGAAGTTAGTTACAAGGTCAAACGTATGTACTTTTAAACTGTTATTTTCTCATCTCATATTAGGGTAACCCGCAAGTTTCATTTCTAGTTTCATGGGACCGCCCTCCCCAGGCATAACATTGTGTCAAAACAAGCCAACAAGTATTCAGTTTGAAGAGAAATAGATGGTGTGGTAAACAGAATAATAGAGCCACCAAGGGTATCTATGCCTTAATTCCTGGAACCAGTAAATATGGCTATTAATAGATTATTCAGGTGGGCCCAGTGAGGTCAGGTGAACCCTTAAATGCAAACCTTTCTCCCAGCTAAGGGCAGAAGAGAAAGTCAGCATTTTCAAGCCTGAGAAGGATTTGACAAGCCATTACTGGCTCTGAGGTATATAGGGCCGCATGCAAAGACTGGGAAAAAGCCTCTAGAATTAAGGGCAAATGCCACCAAGGAAATCAGGATCTCAGTCCCATAATCATAAAAACTGAATTTGCAGTTCAGTTGCTCAATCGTGTCCTACTCTTTGCGACCCCATGGACAGCAGCACACCAGGCCTCCCTGTCTATCACCAACTCCTGGAGTTTACTCAAACTCATATCCATTGAGTCGGTGATGCCATCCAACCGTCTTTACCAACAACCTAAGTGGAAGAACTGTACAAAAAATATCTTTACGACCCAGATAATCACAATGGTGTGATCACTGACCTAGGGCCAGACATCCTGGAATGTGAGGTCAAGTGGGCCTTAGAAAGCATCACTGTGAACAAAGCTAGTGGAGGTGATGGAACTCAAGTTGAGCTATTTCAAATCCTAAAACTGATGCTGTGAAAGTGCTGCACTCAATATGCCAGCAAATTTGGAAAACTCAGTAGTTTTCTCTTTATCGAGCTCATCTTTGCATGAAATATTCCTTTGGTATCTCTGATTTTCTTGAAGAGATCGCTAGTCTTTCCCATTCTATTGTTTTTGTCTGTTTCTTTGCAGGGTCACTGTGGAAGGCTTTCTTATGTCTTGTTACTCTTCTTTGGAACTCGGCATTCAGACCAGCAACAGCAGTAGGAGACACATACACTGAGTATGGGAAGAAATGTAACCAAATCATTTCTTTATTACTAGAATAAAGGATCCATAATCCTGCTTGTTCATCTATAACATTAAAAGTAGTATCAATGGCTGAAAAAAAAAAAAGAATAATTAGTAACTATCAGAAAGTTTGTAACTGATTGTGTTGTTTGCTTAAACTATTGTCTTACTACCTAATGATTATTAAGGTCTCCACGTATTTCATTGTTGTTCATTCATTCTTATTTTTATGCATATTATGTAAAAATACATGAATCTAGTTTTTCTGTTAATGTTATGGTAGTTTTCTAATGTTATTAAATAATCTTAAATATCATTTCTTATACTTCAGTAACATTCCATCATTTCATTCTGCTATGCTTTAGCATCTCCTTGCTTATCTCTGATATTCATTCTTTTTTTCTACGGTTGTCATACTCCTTGTGTTGAACAATTTCAGGCAAAATAAATATCTAAGTCAAACCATAAAAGGATTTTCATATGGTAATTATATTTAGTAAATTCACACTGAATAATTTTTTTCTTAAAAGAGCTGTATCTTAAAGATGGTAATGGTTTTCTTAAGCGTATTCTACATCTGGCTGTCACTTAACCTATTCTTGGCTTAAAAATAAGATTTGGCATACCGTAATGATACAAGATTTTCCTTTGATATTAAAATTTGAAATTTTGAGTGGTAGTTAGTAATGAGCAGAATTTTAAGCCTTTTGAGTTGTAATATTGTTGTATAGTTGCTAAGTCATGTTTGAGTCGTTTGTGACCCCCATGTACTGTAGCTTACCAGTCTCCTCTGTCCTTGGGAATTCACAAGCAAGAAGACTAGACCGGGTTGCCATTTCCTTCTCCAGGGGATCTTCCCAATCTAGGGGTTGAACCCACGTGGAAGATCCCCTGGAGAAGGCAAAGGCTACCCACTCCAGTATTCTGGCCTGGAGAATTCCATAGACTTATAGTCCATGGGGTCTCAAAGAGTCAGACATGACTGAGTGACTTTCACTTTACTCTTTACTCCTGCATTGGCAGGAAGATTCTTTACCACTGAGCCCTTGAGGGAAGCCCTCAGGGAAGCCCTTGAGTTGTAATAAATATATGTAAAATCAATTTTGGAGACAATAGTGGGTGTTATGTTACCTTTGAAGTCATCAGTAATAAAAAAAATAGTGTAGGTACTATAGTATACAGTAATGTTTTTTATTCATTTACTTATTCACTTGACAGATATTTTTTGAATAGCAACTATATGCTATAGACATGGAGTACAGTACTGAATAAAACAGTGAAGCCTCTGCTCTCATGGGGCTTCCCAGGTGACGCAGTGGTAAAGAATCTGCCTGCCAATACAAGAGATGCAAGAGACTTGGGTTTGATTCCTAGGTCAGGAAGATCCCCTGGAGTAGGAAATGGCTACCCACTCCAGTATTCTTGCCTGGAAAAATCCATGGACAGAGGAGGCTGGTGGGCTACAGTTCGGGGGGGATGCAAAGAGTTAAGACACAACTAAGCATGCCTGCCCTCTGCTCTCATGGAGAGATAGAGTGTGTGTGGTGGGGGTTTTTACAGGGAAACAATAAAGAACATACATTGTATCAGGTAGATAACTGCTTTGAAGTAAAATATAGAGGTAATGGAAATAGAGAATGACAAATCGGTTTCTATTTTAGATATTTAAGAATGAAAATATTGGTTGAAATCCACAGAGGGATGGAAGGAAACTACTTCAATAATATAAAGAAATAATAAAGTAAATAGTTTATTAAATATGATTTTCATTTGTGATATTCCAGATAAGGGTATTTCTTATATAAATTTAAATTTAGCCTGTAAAGTACTCAGACTTTCTTTATTCTTTTAATAACTAACTTTGGTTGGGAATATTTGTTAATTTGACATATTTTATTGATTCTACCTTATTTTATTTTGATGGATTGCATCATGATACTGATTCTCTATGTTAAGATGTTAATTTTTCCTTGGGACATTGCAGTTAGTCCATAGACAACCAGAAATGCCTGACATTGATTTTATAGAGGTGGAAAGCATGTATATTGTCTTCAGTTAGTAAAAGTAAAGTATTTTATAAGACTAGAGAAATATCAAATAAACAATTTTCTGATGTCTGTACCATCAACATTTAAAATTAAAATATTTTTAAATATATAACTTTATTCACTAATCATTGATAAATTTTTCTGCCTATAAAATAGGTGAAGTAACTTTAAAGACAATAAGATTTATATAGATAGATGGAAAAGATAAGTATATTTTGTGGCACAGGAGATGAAAGAGAATTTCAAGTCCTGAAATTTAGACAAGATTCATATGAAAGAAAAATACTGCTTCAAACAAAGGAAATGTTACTTTCAAATGGTCTCTCTCTTTCTGTTTCTCCCTCCCTCTCTTTTAGAAAATCTGAAGTAATGATTATGGATGACTTAGAAACCTTTATTTTACAAAATATCTAATTTCATAGGATCAGTAAATAGTGTATTTATATAAAATACTGTTAGGATTTATAATATTAAGGAACAACTCCAAGTGACACTGTATTTAAACTGTTCATATCTAGTATTCTTACTTTGTAATATTTTTGGAACTAGTGTGATTTTTGCTAAAATAATTTTTTTCCTAAAGATATAATTTATGCAAAATTTTCAACATATGCTTTAAAACACAGAAGTACTTGAGAATAGGGTTTATCCTTTTATTTTACTCAGAGTCAGGTGTAAAGCCTGACTGTTTTCTAAAGAATTTATTAGTACATGAATAAAAAATAATTGGGAAATTTCCAAGTGGTCATTTCATATGTTAACACTGCCTTATTTTTTTTCTTCTTGGCTTATAGAAATGATCCAGGCCTATATGTGATTTACTTTGGTGAATCAGAAGAAACATTGAATAATGAGTGGTGCAGCTCTGGGACTCGAGATTGTTTTTGTCTTTTTCCTGGCATTATTCCTACTTCATCGATATGGAGACTTTAAGAAGCAGCATAGACTTGTCATTGTTGGAACACTGCTAGCTTGGTATCTCTGCTTTCTGATTGTCTTTATACTCCCTCTGGATGTTAGTACGGTAAGAGGTGAAACTAATTTTCACAATTTAAAAGGCAGTTGTAATCAGACAGCATGTTTGAGATATGTTTTTAAGACAGCTCAGTTATGTAAAAGTTAACTTTAATCAAGTGTTATTATATGAATTTGATCACTAAAAGGCATAGCCAGGAAGGTAATTTTGGGTAAAGAGCTTGATACATCCCAATATCCCTAAAGTACTTGGTAACTTTTTGGTTTTCATTTTTAAACCGTGCCTTTATTGCTTTAGACAATATACAACCGGTGCAAACATGCTGCTGCAAACTCAAGCCCTCCTGAGGGTAGCAACATGACAGGATTGTATGCAACTGCTACCCCAGTCCCAAGGTACTTTCTTCCTTTTTTAAAAAAAATGTTGTAGGGGCAATTTGTTTAAAAATTGTCAGTTTTAGCATCTGGATTTTATATTTATAAGTTTATCCTCATTCTCTACTCACCTCCCTTCTTCATCCTTTGCTAATAGACTTTTTATTACCTGTATCCTATTTAAATTTTAACCTTGAATACATTTTAAATATTTATTGGCATTCAAGACCTCTCAGTAGATGCTAATAGAAACTTGGAGAAGACCTGATTTTTTTAGTGCCTTACTAAGAATAGATTTCCAAAAGCTGTTTTTCCTCTCAGCTGTTTTTCCTCTCCAGTAAAAAAAATGGGGTGTGCATTTTCTTGTTTTCCTAATCTACAAGGTTGTAATGAAGGAAGAGGAGGTTATTCTGTACATAGGATATTCCTTTGATATATGTGCATCTTTTAAAAAAAAAATTATGGTTTTAGACTGAGAATAAAGTTCAAATTATCAAAAGGTTATATTGAATTCATATCAAACTTCCCAGTAGAAAACTAATAAGTATTGGCTGTAGCTTTTACCAGTGCTTTAAGTAGTATTATATACTTTTTTATGCAGCTTTTATTTATTTATTTATAAATCAAAGTTACATAAGGGTGAATTTTAAATGTAGTAGTTATTCCCTTTTGAAACACCACTGTGGATTGTTAGAAGCCCTTGGACTAAAGAATAGCTTTACAATTTAGGAATGCTGACTATTGTGAAAGAATCTATAGTCAGATACACATGTTTTCAGAAAATTCAAACAATTATGTATAGATGCTAGCATCTGTCTGCATAGGACATATGCTATAGTGACTGATAAGTTAGGGTTCCAGTTTCTAGGACTTAATTACCTAATAACTTTTTTTTCTTGCCACCATAACCAACCCAATGAAGTGAGTGTATATTTTAAAGGTAATCATCTCAAGAGTTTGATTTCATAATACATTTACTTTTAAAGCTGTCACTTCATTAGTCTATTAATATATTATGTCCTCTTTTTATTCAAAGACTTAAAAAAAATTGAAAATTGAAACGCATTCCTCCTTAAAACAGTTTTGTTCCCTTTGTGTGTATTTTGACAGTTTTGAATTTTAATTTTCTATAAAATTTTACAAATTAGAATCCATAATTTAAAGCTGAATGTAAGTAAACTTTGCCAACAAATTAATTGTGCAATTCATTTAAGTAGCATTTGATTAATTGGCTTTAAATTGTTATTAGCCAACATCCGTGTTTCAAGCCATGGAGTTACATTCCTGATGGAATCATGCCAATTTTCTGGAGGGTAGTATATTGGACTTCACAATTTTTAACATGGTAAGTGGTGGTGAAGGATAAAATTTTCGATATTTTGGCTAAATTTTAAAAAGTGATTATTTTTTCAGTGAACTTTCATATTTTAAAACTTATTTATGTCATATTTTCCCTTATATATATATGCTTTCTCTCCTCATTCAGGTCTGTCTTATCTTAAAAGGAATGAAAAGAAATAAATAAACAAGAAATAGAAAACAGAGACAAAAAATTCTCCTTGTCACCATTTCCTTTTCGTTACTGCCTTCTTTCTGGACCTTCTTCAATTCAGTTTTCTTCAAATCCCATTATTATGTGAAACTGGTCTCTTGCTAAGGTCATCATTAACTCCTGGTTTTCTGTGTGCTTAGTGCAAACTTCTGAATTTCCTTTATGTGCTCCATTTCTGTGGCCCATTTTTTAAATGTTGGTATTCCCAAGGGTCCCATCTTTGGTCATCTTGTTATCTGACTCTCCCTGAATAACTGTAAATTATAGCCATGGTTTCATTAACCTGTGATGCATTCTAAATCTTTTTTTTTTTCCTACCCAATATAGCTTTGTCTTTCTGCTGTGCTCCAGACTCATTCATACTTTTTCCACTGCCTATTGAGCATTTTATAATAGATATAATACAAGTAAACTGGAGGTGGAGAACATGGCAAGAGAAAAATCACACAGCGAGTATAGCATGCCTGTAGCATGCACATTGAACTCGGCTAGTTCTTCAACATTGCCAAACTTTGACCCTTTGAGTTTCTCATCTATTTGCTCTTCATTCTCCACAACAAATCTTTCCAGTTCCTGCAAACCTCAGCAGTGATTGTGACTCTCTCTCTTACATCCTAGAAACAACCACCTTCTCTCCTTGCAGTGGACTTTACTTTCTGCCTTCGAGTGAAAAAGGAATCATCAGATGGCAGCTCTTTTCAGCTTTTCACCAACAAACCTATTTACCTATCCTTTCTTTCCTTCCCTGTAAGAATGTAAGAGTCATTCTTAAAGTTAATCCCTCTTCCTGAAATAATGGACCTATTTCCTTCAGCTCTTGTTAGAAAACTCAAGTCAGAACCCTTTCCAACTTTCTGTCTTCCCCTTGATGATCTACTCATCACTGCTGCGTTTTTTTAGAGAGACTTTTTAAAAAAGTATAAATTAGTACAGAAAATCCCACAGACTGTATTTAGTTTGACTTTTCTTCAAAGTGAATACACCCATATAATGAGCACTCAGATTGTGATATAGAACATTAATAATATCCCCAGAAGCTTCCCACATACCTCTCTCCCAGTCATTACGCTCCCCAAAGGTAACACATGATTCTGACTTCTGTTACCATAGATTAGTTTTGCCTGCTTTTTCAGCTTTATAAATATGGACTTATACAGTATGTACCTTTTTGCTTCTCTTTTTGCTTATATAATTTGGAAGAGTCTTCTGTGTTGTATGTCTCAGTATTCTCTTATTTTTTTTTTATTTCTGTAAAGGGTTCTACTTTTTGAATATACCATAGTTTATCCTACATAGCCACACTTCTAGAATTGTCTGCATTTTGTGTCTCCATTTGCTCACTGCTTATTCTTTCCACAACCCATTGAACCCTGTTTTCTGTTCTCTCTTCTCCACTTACACGTACAGGCTCTTAATTTATTGACCTCTTGGCGCCTTTGATTTTACTGCTTCCTCTCTCTACTTTCAAACACTTTCTTCTCCATGTACTTCTTTGTTGTCTTCCATAATTCTTGACTGTTCCCTCAGTCTCCTTTGTTGGCCTTTCCTTCTGTTTGTCTGTCTTTCATTTAAAAGTTGATATTTTTGAGGCGTCAGTCTCAGATCTTTCCTTCTCATTCATTCTATGTATATACACCCTTCCAGATCTCATCTACTGATGTTATTTCAGTACCATTGATATGGTGGTGACTCCAAATCTATCTGTATTTCTGTACTTCCTCCTGAATTCTGAAGCTGGATGGCCAACTACTTCCTGTGCAGCTCCTCTAGGATGTATCCAGGACACTTTCCCCTGACATTTGGGCTTTCCTGGTGGCTCAGTCAGTTGGTAAATAGTCTACCTGTGATGCAGGAGACCCGGATTCAATCCCTGGGTCGGGAAGATCCTCTGAAGAAGGAAATGGCAACCCACTCCAATATCTTTGCCTGGGAAAGCCCATGGACAGAGGAGCCTGGCGGGCTACAGTCCATGGCATTCCCAGAGTCAAACGGCTGAGGGACTAAACCTACCTATACTTCAAAATCAGTATACTGACAGCCACCCTTCTCTCCTGCTTCTTACCACACCACCTTACCCATTCTAAATAGTTACAGTTTTGTTCCATTTAAGCCCATTCTCCATGTTGAACCCTTATCAGTCCATAGAAAACAAAAGTTTGGTCGTGTCTCCCTTCAGTTAAAGAAAATTATTCCTCACTATTCTTTGGATGTAATCTAAATAATTCAAAAAAGCTTTAAAAGCCTTTTTCAGATTCCTTATAAGTCAAAGAGTACTGTTGTACTCTCTGTTGATCATTGTTTTTGCTCCCAGGAATATGCTTTTCTCTCCTCAGAATTTAATGTTAGAAAATATTCAGCCCTCTATTATAGTTTGGTTCAGTTTTATTACTCAAAATCATATTGATTCATGAGAAGAACCACACATTAAAATTGGGATTTAGGTGTTTCCAGTATTTTGAAATTATACAGACATGTCAAGTTTTTTTAATCATATTTTTTCTAATCATCCAGGATTCTGTTACCTTTCATGCAGTCATATGCAAGATCAGGAGGGTTTTCCATCACCGGGAAGATCAAAACTGCACTAATTGAGAATGCAATCTATTATGGCACGTATTTGCTGATTTTTGGAGCATTTTTAATTTATGTAGCTGTCAACCCACACTTGCACCTAGAATGGTAAGATAAACCATGTTCTTAACATTGTTTCTGTGTACATTTGCATTTTTTAAAATTAAATTTTATTTCATATGCAAGTAAACATTGCATTGGGAAACCTACCATGACATGTTTTATGGGTTTCCCCCAACAGAATATCATAATAATCCATATTACTGAGAAGGAAAATATGGAATAACATCTTTGAATATACATATTAGACAAGAAACTGATGTTTTATCAAAAGGCTATGTTAAAGTGTTAACTCTCATGATTTTTCCCTAGACTTTAAAATTTTGTGTATGACTAAATACCTAGATTTATTTTTAATTGTAAGTTATGAATATTTTCTTTTGTTCTGATTATATTATGAGGGCATATTTCTCTTTAACTTTAGATTTGTCATTCAAATAAAGTTGAAATCTGTGTTATACTTGTGCTGTGTTATGATATATGTGAAGAGTCATATCTGAAAAGTTTAGGAATAGAGTAGTAGTGATTATCCTTACTGTTGGATTCTTGAGGTTTGTGTGTGTCTGCTTCAAAACCAAATTTTTTCAGGCTTAAAATTCTGTTCAGTCTTCTCTTGGTTAATATTAAATAAGAAAGTGCCTAATGAAAAATGTATTTTCTTCAGGATATTTTTGCCATGAATTTTCCTAAGATTCTAATTTTAACTCTAATAGAAGCAGTGTTTGCTGTGTCTATTTCTGCAGTCACACTCTAACTTTTCATTACAACACAGATTGTCTACTATTACTAAAAGAGGAGCTGAGATTTGAAGGTTGAAACCTTTCATATAAAATTGGATCTATATCGTAGGGCAGTTGTTTTCTGAAAAACCCTTTAACACTAGTTTCATTTTACGTTTTTGTTAGAAAAATTTATCACAGCTATCTGCTTATGTTTTCTCTTTCTAAGGAACCAGCTTCAGACAATTGGGATAGCAGCTGCAAATACATGGGGTCTGTTTCTTCTTGTGTTGTTGTTGGGGTATGGCTTGGTAGAAATTCCTCGGTCATACTGGAATGGTGCAAAAAGAGGTTATCTACTCATGAAAACTTATTTTAAGGCAGCCAAATTGATGACAGAGAAAGCAGATGCAGAAGAGACTTTAGAAGATGTCATGGAGGTAAGCAAGTTTAAATCCTGGAGTCAACAGTCATCAAGTTTTATGTATCACTTTTTGTATACACTGTTGGTTTTGTTGTTGGTGGTGGTGTTAACAGGATACTGGTGGACTTTAGATTGAAAAACTGGTGATGTGTAATTCTAAAGAATTTCTCACCCATTCAGATGACTCATTGGCAGTTCAACTTCGTAAGATATCATCTCCATCTTCTAATTGACAAAGATGTAGGGTGAATGTATTTAACAGTGTAGGCTTATGCTTGTCCTGGGGTAACTTTTAATAGTTAAAAGTTGAGACTCAAAAAGTGGTCAAAGTTAGATGATAAGTTACATAGTTACCATGACATAGTGGAAATGAAAATTGCAATTAAAGGTTGGGCTTCTTCCTGAATGTTTGACCCAAAATAATCCCACCAAGTCTGGAAACCTCTTTAGAGAGCAATATTCATGGGAATTTGTATGTCTCAGTTTTGTTTCCTGTCTATAATCTTAATAAGGCACTTCATTTTGCTCACTTGTAATATGCATATAATTTGAACAAATCTCATAAAGTTGTTGAAAGTATAAATTTCAATAATATACATGCAAAATACGACAAAGTGCAAAATTTTGCTGTTTAGTAATTTAGTTGATTTTAAAAAAGAATGTAGTCACCTCAAATTTTGCTCTTCTATGAAAATATGCTATTCCAATAACGTTATTCTTCAGCTTAAAACTTTATGCTAAAGGCTTTCATTCATTTTAGAGTAGTCTTCAAGATATTGTAATGTGGCCAATCAAAAAATGATTTGACCCATGTTTAGTTTCAGCCTTATCTCAAGCCCCTAAAGTCTTCCTAACACTGGTCAATTTTGGTTCCTCAAACTTATTAATGGTGATGATAATAGCAAACATGTAGGCAAACAAATGTATAGACTTATAGACGTATTTGCCTATGCCTTTCCAAGCACTTTATATATATTAATACATTCAGTTCTCAAAACAGCCTTATAAAGGAAGTTTTTTGTCCTTGTTTCTATAAAGGACAGTGAGACACAGAGAGGGAAAGTTTCCCACGTGCAACACAGTTACCGAGTGACGGAGCCAGGCAGTCTGACTCTAGTTTGTGCTTTTAGAAAAGGATCAGGCCCTTTTCTGTAAAGGGCCAGATAGTAACTATTTTAGGCTTTTTGTGCCATATACTCTCTGTTGCAACTGCTTCACTGGCTGGCTGCTTTAGCATGAAAGCAGCCATACCCAATATGAATGAGCAGTGGATGTGTTCAGATAAGAACAGATGGTGGGCTGGAGTGGATCTGGTTTGCCGACCCCTACTCTTAAACATTATGTTCATTGCTTTCTTTGTTCTTTTTTGAGTGTGGTGTTCCCAGATTCTTGGAACCCTCTTTTCTCCATTCTCTTTCGCTAATTCCTACTTCATTTTCAGTTCTCAATACAAGTGAGAATTCTTCAGGGAAGCCTTCTCTGGTAGTTTCCTGGGGCTGCCATAACAAAGTACATGAACTGGGTTGTTTAAACAACAGAAATTTTTTGTCTCAGAGCTCTAGGGGCTAAAGTCCAAGATCAAGGTGTCAGCATGGTTGGTTCCTTTAGAGGGCTATCGGGAAATTTGTACCACATCTCCTGTCTTCTGATAGTTAACTGACAATCTTTGATGTTCCTTAGCTTGTAGATCTCTGTCTTCATATTCACATGATATTCTCCCTGTGTGCCTGTCAGTGTCCAAATTTCCTCTGTTTATAAGGACACCAGTAAGATTAGGGGCCCACTCCATTCCAGTAAGCCTTTTCTTAATTTAACCAGTAAAAGCTGTGAAATCCTATTCCCAGATAAGATTACATTATAAAGTACTGGGTGTTGAGACAACATATGATTTTTGGGGGAACAGAGTTCCAGCCCATAACACCTCCCTTGGTTCTCTAAATTCTTAGATACTCAGCAACCATTTTTAAGTGAACAAAAGAATGAATACTGATTCTTTGATTGTGGTTGAAAATTTTTATGTTAGCTTTTCAGCATTTATTTATAAAATGTTAAGAACTGTAGCATTCCTTAGGCATATGATGGATATTATTATATTTTTCAAAAGAAATTTATATTTGGTAATTTTTATACTTGATATATTTGAAGATTTTTGAATATTTGAATTTTTAAAAAAATTTGAAGATTTATATTTGATAATAAAATACTTAAAAGATCATTTGATAGCTTTCTACTCAAAAGTTGATATTAAAATTCAGTTCTTTCTTCTGTTGATAGGCCTGTTCATTGACCTCAAAATGAACTGCTGCTAAGGCCTTCTGGAGTACTTTGCTTTTAGTCTTCAACCTGATCAAGCAGTACTCAGGCCATTACTCTCCTTACCTGTTAGTCACTGGATTTCTTTCACTTTCCTGAAACTCCTTGTTCTCTTCTGCTTGGAGACTTTGTACATGCTGTCCCTCTGTCTGGAATATTCTTACTCTTTCCTTTGATTGGCTGACTCCTATCCTCAGTTTAGCTTTTTATCTCAGTTTAAATAATCAGTTCATCAGAAAATTTTCCATGTTAGATTATAGAGCAGTTTTCACACCTTTCTGTTTGAATCATACCTGTTTTCTTCATTCAGCTAAGCTCTTTGATAGGAGCAATGTCTGTTGGTACAGATTATTCATGGGTCTGCGTATTTTAAATTTTGGTGGGTATTGCTAAATTATTTTCCAAATAGGTTATTTGACATTTTATTGTATATAGGAGGCCTTTCCCCCTACAGTCTTACCTCATTACAGAATAGCAATTTTTTATAATTTTGTAAGAAAACTGTCCTCATTTTAAAAACTTGTAGTTTTTTTAGTGAGATTGAATATTTTTTTCAGTTATTTATTGGCCAGTGGCATTTCCTCTATAGCTTCCCATTTTTCTATTGATTTTTAAAAATGCTTCATATATTAAGGATAGTATTTTTTTCCATATATATTTTATTTTTTCACAGTTTTGTCTATACACCCTATGGTGTCTCTGCCTCCAGTTTTACATCCCTTAAGGCCATTCTCTGACCTATAATCAGAATGTTCTTTTTAATATCCTGGTTGGTTCATTTTTACCTCCCAGCCTTTGAACATACTGTTTCTTCTTCCTAGAAAAGTGGTTCCAACTTTTCAAAAATTTCCTGTAGTATTATAGGATATTGTGATTCTTTGAGAACTAGTGCTTCTAAAGATTCCCTTCCCTGATGACTTCGTGCCTTTCTTACTCTTTAAATTGTTCATTTAATTATCTCATCACCACACTGTAATCTTAGTGAAAGCCTTACAACACCATGTCTTCCCACTCCACCCTCCAGTATGGATTGTGGTGACCTTTCACCTAGGACAGTGCTGACATATAATGTACTCTTAATCTTAAAAATGTGGAATGAATCGTTAGTTATGACTGCTGAAAGTACTCTGTTGTTGGAAAGGAGCAGGTGCTTTGTGATATTTTTAGTCTGTTCTGCTTCTTCTGTTTTCTTTGCTGCATTTTAGATAATGAGATAATTGAGCTTGAGGAGCAAGGTGGAAGAACAAAGTCTTGTTCTTTTAGAATCGCAAAGTTTGACAGATGGTTCATGAGTTTTTCTAATGCATATTCATCTTTGTATACCAAATGATAAGGCGGTAAATTTAGAAATTTATAGAAAGTGTGAGGGTGTAGATAATTTGTTCTATAATTTTATATTTTTATTTTTGTTATTAAGAACTTTTATTCAGAGAATGGAACTTTATTATATGCTGAGTAATTTAGGTTGTTACTAAACTTGTGAGAATATATATAGTACCTAGAGCATCCTGATTTGAAACACCTAATCTATAGAAATGGAAATGGAAATATTTTTATTTCTCTTACTGTTCTTATAGGAAGTTCGTAAAGTGAATGAGAGCATCAAGTATAACCACCCACTGAGAAAATGTGTTGACACAATACTTAAAAAGGTAATTAAATAATATTCTCATCTACTTTCTTTTGAAATATAAATCTACATAATGTAATATTATAATAAAAGCATCAGAAAAGTATACAAACAGCGTATGATTGACGTCTTCCAGCCTTTTCCATTTTTATGTTAACAGTAAATTAATAGTAATTTGTACATAAAATTTGTTATTATATGTTTAACATTATTTACTGGCAGTATGTTCCATTGAAATGTGTCTATAGAGATTACGTTAAATAATGTAAAATTATTGCTGTGACACAGGGACGGAGATGGACCTTTACAGGTTGTAACAATGTCATTAAATGTAGTCACTGAAGGCATATCTCTTGTAAGAAAATAAACTAAGTTCTCAATAATCACTTTTAAGCAGCTTTGTACATGTTATTTTATAAGCATATTTCATAAAATAAATATTATAAGATATTTAATATGTATATTTAAAAAGAAACTATACGATTAAGATTTTGATGCCTTAGTATTAAATTGGAGGTATTCAATACTTCCAAAAATGATTATTCCATAAATGAGTTTCCCAGTTATCTTCTCAGCAACCATAGAACCACTGAACTATGCCTTTTCCTATGTTTATTTTTAAAGACTTGTATGTAAGTCTTTTTTTAATTCAAGTAGCATTGATTTATGACATTTTAAGTTTTGTGTGTACGTTATATTTCTACTTCTTTATACCCTATACCATCCTCACCACCAAAATTTATTTTCCATCAGTTACCCATACAGTGGAACCCCTTTACCCATTTTACCCTATCCCTATTACTACTTTTTTCTCTGTATGAGTGTTTGTTTGTATTTAGTTTGGTTTATTCATTTATTTTATTAGTTTTTTATACTCCACATATGAGTTAAATCATATAGAGTTTTTCTTTATCTGACTTATTTCACTTAGCATAATACCCTCCAGATCTGTGTTGCAAATGGCAAGATTTTGCCCTTTTGATGGCTGAGTAGTATTCCACTGTGTGTGTGCATGTGTGTGTGTCTGTACACATATACCACATCTTCTTTATCCATTCATTCATTGATGGGCACTTAGATTGTTTATTGGCTATTGTAAATAATGCTGCAGTTTATAGGGGTACAGATATCTTTTAGGATTAGTATTTTCTTATTCTTTAGATAAAATCCCAGAGGTGAGATAGTTAGATCATATGGTAGTTCTATTCTTAATTTTTTGAGGACTCACCATACTATCTTTCATAATGGCCTGCATCAATTTACATTCTCACCAATCGTGTGTGAGGGTTCCATTTTCTCCACATCTTCACCAACACTTGTTATTTCTTATCATTTTGATAATAGCCATTTTGATGATTTGCATTTCTCTTAATAGTGATGTTGAACATCTTTTCAAGTACTTGTTGGCCACCTGTATGTCTTCTTTGGGAAATATCATCTATTCAGCTCCTCTGCCCATTTTTCAGTCAGATTATTCATTGTTGAATTTTATGAGTTCTTTATATATTTTGTATATTAATCTCTTATTGGATATATCATTTGAAATTCTTCTCTCATTTGGTAGGTTGTCTTTTCACTTTATTGATGGTTTCCCTTGCTATATAAAAGCTTTTTAATTTGATGTAATCACATTTGTTTATTTTTGCTTTTTCTTCCGTTGCCTGAGGAGACATATCTAGAAAGATATTTGCTAAGAGTGATATCAGCATCCTGCCTATATTCTGGGATTTTTATGATTTCAGGTCTTACGTTCAAGTTTTTAATCCATTTGAGGTTGAGTTTTATCTATCATGTACAATTGTGGTCTAGTTTCTTTTTTTCTTTTTAATTTTTTGCATGTGGCTATTCAGTTCTTTTCCTATGTTTAAATCTGTCATACTAATCATTAGCTAGTGTTTCTTTTGATTAAGATGACAGTCATGAGAATCAATTCTCTAATCATTTATCTTATATTTGCTACCTTTTGAGACCTATTTATGGAGGTTAACTAACTTGCCCAAGTTCATAGGTGTATTAAATGACTAATAGGGTAGGTGACTCCACATCTGGAAGATATTTGCAAGAAAATTAGATATGCTTAAGAATGAAAGATTCTTAACAAAAATAAAATTTTTTATCTTTTTCAAATAAAATTTCTAAAAATCTACTTGTTCCTTTTAGTGCCCTATAGAGTATCAGGAAAAAATGGGCAGGAACATGGATGATTATGAAGATTTTGATGAAAAGCATAATACCTACCCAAGTGAAAAAAGTCTGGTAAAACTACATAAACAGGTAACTTTATATAGCCTTTTTACCTTCTGATGATTTTAGTTAGATTTACTGCCCACAAAAAGGGAGTTTTGAGTACATGTATATGAGAAACTTCCTTTGATCTTGTCCTTATCATTATTCTTGGAAGTGTTTTAACTTCCTGTTTCTTGACAGGAGTACTGTTGGCATTTGGGGAGGAGAACTATTCACTGAGCAAACTGTTACATATATTACAGAATATTAACATCCTCAGCCCCACCCAGTAAATGCCATTAGCACTTCCCTGTTGTTGTGACAAGCAAAACATGCTCCATAGTGGGCAGTTGAATCACTGTTGTTTCAGAACACTGACAGGTGTACCCCCTGCTGTGTTTTTTAGGTGATTTATTCAGTTCAGAGACATCGACGAACTCAAGTACAATGGCAGATTCTTTTGGAACAAGCATTTTATCTAGAAGATGTAGCAAAAAATGAAACAAGTGCTACTTGTCAGTTTGTTCATACCTTTCAATCGCCAGAGCCAGAAAATAGATTTATTCAATATTTTTATAATCCTACAGTTGGTATGTAATTTTTGATATACATTTCAAAGTTTGATGCTGATAATTTTCCTGATGGAAAGTGTATATTTTCACCAATGCAGAGTTGAATTATAATTGTGTTTTTTGACTTATACCAATTTGAGTTTGATGTTTCCTCATGATCTGCATGATTCTGCAGGTTCTGCATTTTTGGCAGGAATATGTTGTGTTCTTCTCAGAGTAGGAGGCCCATAATATCAGTTTGTTCTATTATTGGTGATCATTTGTTTAGGATAGTGTCTGCTTGTTTCCACCAGTATGTCTCTCTGCAAATGTATCTTGTGTGGAGGAATTTCAAAACACTGTAAATACACTGTTGCTTCTTTATGGTTTTCCTAATCATTTTTTCTTCTTATCTTACAGAGTGGTACTGGGAATGTCTTTTGCGACCCTGGTTTTATCGGATACTTGCTGTGGTGTTGTCCATATTCTCCGTGATAGTTGTGTGGTCAGAGTGCACATTCTTTAGCACTAGACCTGTCTTATCCCTCTTTGCAGTCTTCATACAGCTGGCTGAAAAAACATACAATTATATTTATATCGAGGTCAGTTTATTTTATATCTGTCATAAATAAATGTCAGTCGTGGTTTAAGTTTAATTCTTAACTGTTGTATCTTTTCTCCACATATTTCTTCTAGTAATAATGAAAGCAGTGAAGTTCCCTCACAGTGGTGTTATTCAGATTTCCAAAAATGAGCTTCATTATTTTACCCAGACTATAAAAACTAAGAACTGTATTTGAGGAGAGATGAAAAGGTGCAAAATAGTGCACAATATTTTTATGACAATATTTTGATCCTCTTTATGCCAGTGAAGCTAGATAAATTATAGTCTTCATGTGAAGAGTTGCCAAGGGAATGAGAGAACAGGCTCAGTTCAGGAGGTAGATTTGAAATTTATGGATAGGATAGGGACTGATTAAGATCTAGATTTTTTCATAATTTCATTTTCTGAGGTGGTTAAAAAGCTACTATTACTGTGTTTAAATTTTAGAATGTCAATAAATGTTCGTTGGAATGAAAAGATAATGCTTATAATAGTATATAAAGTTCTAAAGTCTATTAGTCTGAAACTGGGTGTTTTTTTTTTTGTTTTTTTTTTTTTTTTTCAGATTGCTTGCTTTCTTTCCATCTTCTTCCTCAGTATCTGTGTTTATTCTACTGTGTTCAGGATTCGTGTATTTAACTATTACTACCTGGCTTCACATCACCAGACTGATGCTTATAGCCTTCTTTTCAGTGGCATGTAAGTAGACTGTGTTTAGAAACAAGGAAAATGTCTCCATTACATGAATGTCTCTTTTATTTTTTCTTGTTTATGGCTCTTTTACTAACACCTATATTTCTATGAGCTAGTTCTATGAGCTAGCTAATTAATCTAACAAGTATTAATTAGATACTTGTTGATTGGTAGCTAAATCCTGCTTGAAGTTTAGGGTTAAAATAGGTATGCTAGATTAGGAAGGAAAAGAAGGGCATAGTGAGTCTGGATTTACCAATTAGAAGTCAGTAAATAGGTTAGTAATAATAGAAACATTTGATATTTTAGAGACTAAGTCTAGAAAGTGTTCTGAGAATCAGAAAAATTCAGTGATCTCACACTGAATTGTGGAGGACTAAGAAGATCAAAGAAAGGCGATGCCAAAGAATGCTCAAACTACCGCACAATTGCACTCATCTCACATGCTAGTAAAGTTATGCTCAAAATTCTCCAAGCCAGGCTTCAGCAATACGTGAACCGTGAACTTCCTGATGTTCAAGCTGGTTTTAGAAAAGGCAGAGGAACCAGAGATCAAATTGCCAACATCTGCTGGATCATGGAAAAAGCAAGAGGGTTCCAGAAAAACATCTATTTCTGCTTTATTGACTATGCCAAAGCCTTTGACTGTTTGGATCACAATAAACTGTGGAAAATTCTGAAAGAGATGGGAATTCCAGACCACCTGACCTGCCTCTTGAGAAATCTGTATGCAGGTCAGGAAGCAACAGTTAGAACTGGATATGGAACAACAGACTGGTTCCAAACAGGAAAAGGAGTACGTCAAGGCTGTATATTGTCACCCTGCTTATTTAACTTCTATGCAGAGTACATCATGAGAAACACTGGACTGGAAGAAGCACAAGCTGGAATCAAGATTGCTGGGAGAAATATCAATAACCTCAGATATGCAGATGACACCACCCTGCTGGCAGAAAGTGAAGAGGAACTCAAAAGCCTCTTGATGAAAGTGAAAGAGGAGAGTGAAAAAGTTGGCTAAAGCTCAACATTCAGAAAACGAAGATCATGGCATCTGGTCCCATCACTTCATGGGAAATAGATGGGGAAACAGTAGAAACAGTGTCAGACTTTATTTTTTGGGGCTCCAAAATCACTGCAGATGGTGACTGCAGCCATGAAATGAAAAGACGTTTACTCCTTGAAAGGAAAGTTATGACCAACCTAGATAGCATATTCAAAAGCAGAGACATTACTTTGCCAACAAAGGTCCGTCTAGTCAAGGCTATAGTTTTTCCTGTGGTCATGTATGGATGTGAGAGTTGGACTGTGAAGAAAGCTGAACGCTGAAGAATTGATGCTTTTGAAGTGTGGTGTTGGAGAAGACTCTTGAGAGTCCCTTGGACTGCAGGGAGATCCAACCAGTCCATTCTGAAGGAGATGAGCCCTGGGATTTCTTTGGAAGGAATGATGCTAAAGCTGAAACTCCAGTACTTTGGCCACCTCATGCAAAGAGTTGACTTATTGGAAAGGACTCTGATCCTGGGAGGGATTGGGGGCAGGAGGAGAAGGGGACGACAGAGGATGAGATGGCTGGATGGCATCACTGACTCGATGGATTGAGTCTGAGCGAACTCCAGGAATTGGTGATGGACAGGGAGGCCTGGCGTGCTGCAATTCATGGGGTTGCAAAGAGTCAGACACGACTGAGTGACTGAACTGAACTGAAGAAGATCAAAAGAATAATTTTTGCTAAGAGATTTAGCAGAATTTTAGAGAGATGGCTCCAGCTTGGGCTAAATTGCACAATCTATTGTTTGTCCATATTATTAAACTATTTACATTAAGTTTTTAGGGCTGGACTTTGGGAACTTCAAAGGAATCAATATCTGAAGCATCTCTAAGACTTTTTTTTAACCTTTTCCCCCAAATAATTATAGATTCAAAGGAAGTGGCAAATACAGTACAGAATCTTAGTAACCTTCACCCAGCCTCCCCCAATGGAGACATTTTATACTGCTGTTGTACAATATCAAAAGCAAAACTTTACACAGACACATTACTGTTAATGAGACCACAACAGACTTTATTAGCTCTCACTTTTTTTTTTATACTTTTTTCATTTGTGTGTGTGTGTATGTGTAGATTCCTATAACCACCACCATAATCAAGATACAGAATATTCTGTCACCCCAAAATAACTCCTCATATCACCTGTTTATATTCATACCCTCTCTTCATTGTCATCGCTTCCTGTTCTCCAGCTCCTTGTTTTGTAAGGTTCTCTTTTTATCTGGTCACAACTCTCCAGAAAGTAGGCATAGAAGGAACATGGCTCAGCATAAATAAGGCCATATATGACAAACCTACAGCAAACATTATCCTCAGTGGTAAACAACTGAAAGCATTTCCTCTAAACTCAGGAACAAGACAAGGGTGCCCACTTTTACCACTGTTATTCAACATAGTTTTGGAAGTCCTTGCCATCACAATCAGAGAAGAAAATGAAATAAAAGGAATCCAGATTGGAAAAGAAGTAAAACTCACACTGTTTGCAAATGACATGATTCTCTACACAGAACACTCTAAAGATGCCACCAGAAAATTACTAGAGCTAATCAATGAATATAGTAAAATTGCAGGATATAAGATTAATACACAGAAATCCCTTGGATTCCTACATACTAACAATGAAAAATTATAAAAAGAAATTAAGAAAACAATCCCATTCACCACTGCAATACAAATAATAAAATACTTAGGAATAAATTTACCTAAAGAGACAAAAGACTTGTATGCAGAAAACTATAAGACACTGATGAAGGACATCAAAGATGAACAAGTGGAGAGAGGTTGGCACAAAAATAGAAATATAGACCAAAGGAACAAGATAAAAAGTCCAGAGATAATTCTACACACCTGTGGGCACCTTATCTTTGACATAGGAAGCAAAAATACACAATGGCGAAAAGACAGTCTCTTCAACAAGTGGTGCTGGGAAAACTGGTCAGCTGCCTGTATAAGAATGAAATTAGAACATCTTCTAACATCATACACAAAAATAAACTCAAAATGGATTAAAGACCTAAATGTAAAACCAAAAACTATAATACTTTTAGAGGAAAATAGAGCACTCTGACATAAACCACAGCAAGACCCTCTATGTTCTCCTAGAATAATGGAAATAAAAATAAACAAATAAGACCTAATTAAACTTAAAAACTTTTGCACAATGAAGGAAGCTCTAAACAAGGTGAAAAGACAACCCTCAGAATGGGCAAAATTAATAGCAAACAAAACAACTGACAAAAATTTAAGCTCCTAAGTATATAAGCAGCTCATGCAGCTCAACAGCAGAAAAACAAACAGCCTAGGATAAAAGTGGGCAGAAGACCTAAACAGACATTTCTCCAAAGATGACATACAGATGGCTAATAAACACATGATAAAATGCTCAATGAAGCTCAAAATTATTAGAGAAATGCAAATAAAAACTACAATGAGCTATCATCTGACTCCAGTCAGAATGGCTATCATCAAAAAGTCTACAAGCAATAAATGCTGGAGAGGGTGTGGAGAAAAGGGACCACTCTTACACTGTTGGTGGGAATGCAAATTGATATAGCCACTATGGAGAACAGTATGCTGTGCTGCTGTACTTAGTTGCTCAGTCTTGTCCGACTCTTTGCCACCCCATGAACTATAGCCCACCAGGCTCCTCTGCCCATGGAATTTTCCAGACAAGAATACTGGAGTGGGTTGCCATGCCCTTCTCCAGGGATCTTCCTAACCCAGGGATTGAATCCATGTCTCCTGCATTGCAGACAGATTCTTTACTGTCTGAGCCACCAGGGAAGCCCAAGAATACGGGAGTGGGTAGCCTATTCCCACTTCTCCAGGGGATCTTCCTGCCCCAGGAATCAAACCAGGGTCTCCTGCATTGCAGGAGGATTCTTTACCAGCTGAGCTACCAGGGAAGCCTGGAAAGCAGTATAGAAATTCCTTTAAAATCTAGGAATGAAGCTACGATACAACCCAGCAAGTCTACTACTGGGCATATACTCTCAGAAAATCAGAATCGAAACAGACACATGTACCCCAATGTTCATTGCAGCACTACTTAGAATACCTAAGACAAGGAAGCAACCTAGATGGCCACTGACAGATGAATGGATAAGGAAGTTGTGGTATATATACACAATGGAATATTACTCTGCTATAAAAAGAAATGCATTTGAGTCAGTTCTAATGAGGTGTATGAACCTAGAGCCTATTGTCCAGAGTGAAATAAGTCAGAAAAAGAGACAAATGTATATTAAAACATATACATGGAATCTAGAAAGATAGTACTGACAATCCTGTTTGCAGGGCAGCAAAGGAGACAGACATTTTGGACACAGTGGGGGAAGGAGAGCGTGGAATGATATGAGAGAAAAGCACTGAAACATACACATTACCAAATGTAAAATGATAGCCAGTGAGAAGTTGCTGCATAACACAGCCCAGCCCAGTGCTCTGTGACAACCTGGATGGGTGGGATGGGGAGGGATGTGGGAAAGAGGGGTCAAGAAGGAGGGTACATGTATGCCTAATACTGATTCATGCTGATATATGGCAAAAGCTGTCACAATATTATAAAGTAATTATCCTCTAATTAAAAAAACAAAATATAATTAAAAAAACTGAGCTCCAACAATTATTTATATCTGTAGTTGTCAGAGTTGACATAATGTGATACAACTTCAGATCTTTTATGTACTGAGTACAATTCGCTTTGAGGATTGAGCTAAATTGCACAGAAGAGGCACATACAAAACCACTCTACAAATTGTTGGGATAAAGCAGTGGCAAACCTCACCAAAGGAGGCATCCTGAGGCTGGAGTTTTGTTTTGTAGGTGTTGATGTTTTTTAGGAAACTGTGGTATTAATAGGACTTTCAGAATGTCTTTCAAGTAAGGGCAGTTCATATTAAGAATTCAAAATACAAATAGATGAGAATAATGGAATGATCTGAAACATTCTCAGTGTATTTCAAGATAACATAAAATGTGTATTGCTGCTTTATTCTTATATATTGTGTTTGTTTATGCTTTATTGCAGGTTATTTTGCCGTTTGACTCCTCCTTTATGTCTTAATTTCTTGGGTTTGACCCACATGGATTCATCCATCTCTCACCAAAATACACAGCCAACTGCTTATACATCTGTAAGTATGGTAAAAAAGAGTTCTTTAGATTCATTATCTATATGGGATGCTATTATTGTGAAATTTCTTTTTACTGCTGGCAAACAGATCTATTGCATTATTAGAATCTTTTAAAAAATTACTTGAACTTTCTTTTACACATTGTATATGTAGTTACTAATGACTGGGTAAAGGTGATATTGCTTTTGTTTTATTATAAACAAAATTTTTTGGTCCAGCTAAGCATATTCACAGACCTGACCTATAATAATATTAACCTTTATGTTTATAGTCTTAGTGTAATTGATGATTTTCAGTAATATTTATATAATATTAATTTCTTAGGAGAAAATAAGCCATATCAAGATATAATAGATACATAACATTGTATTATTTTAAGGTATACAACATAATTAGTATATGTATATATTGTGAAATAGTTATCACAGTAAGTTTAGTTAATATTCATCACCACACAGTCACAGGTTTTTTCCTCTTGTGATGAGGACTTAAAAATCAGTCTATTTAATGCTTCTACTTTTTTGAAAACTCCAAATTTATTTATATAGCTGGTTATGATAAACTTTCTAATGATGAAAAAGAATGAAATATATAGAGCTGTACTGATTTAACTAAATTTTTTTCTCGCTCCTTAGATTATGGGTTCCATGAAAGTTTTATCCTTTATTGCAGATGGTTTCTATATATATTATCCTATGTTGGTGGTAATTCTCTGCATTGCTACGTATTTTAGGTAAGAAACTTAACATTGCTTGTTTTTTCTTATATATATATATATATATATATATATATATATATATATATATATATATATCCTGATCTGGATATCTTTCTCCTTAAAATTCTTTTAAATATTCACTGATTGGGTTTTAGTTGTTTGTTTTATTGTGGCTTTGGAAATGCTGGGGGTAGTTTAAAGAGATTGCTTGAGTGCTGGGTCAGGGTCTCCCTCCAAAGATACTTTCAAGAAAAGAGAGTTATTCTAAGTATTTGGCCTACAAAGTGATAGGATTAATAACAGAATGTTAACTCTGAGTCCTGGCCTTTGGTCATGGCAGCCAGTGTATCTGATAAAACACCTGCTTGCCCAGCTTCTATTTGGTAACATGTATTAGTCTTAGGGCTTTCCGCATAATAATTTTTGGGTTTCTGGATGTTTCAGACCATAATCAGCACAAAAGATCAGTTAAGGACAGTTGTAATCAGACAGTACATGGAAAGTACATGGACTACTCTTTTTATCAGATCAGAAAAATTGGTAGAAGCTTGGCAGAGATCTGACTCAAGAGGAGTTAAAAGACAGGTGTCCTTGGCTTCTAGCACCTTGTCTTCCCTACTTTCACGTTAAGTGCCTTCATCCTGTACTCTGCCTACCTTCTTCACTGCTTCAGTGCTCCATGACACACCAAAAATGCTACTTAAAAAAATTTTATTGATAATAAGTTTCATCCAACCACTTTTCATTTAAATCTTTCAGTATAATTAGTTATTACAAATAGTTTACAAATAGCATATATTATTATACTAATATTTTAACACTTGGATATTGAGTAAAAAAGACCAATATTATTTGAAATAAATTCTCTGTTGAATTTTTTTAAAGCATCTATATTTTATCTTCTCATAAGTAAAGGAGCCAAAGGATTATAATTTAAAATAAAACTTAATATGAACTGGTGAAAATGAAAGTCTCTCAGTCGTGTCTCTTTGTGACCCCATGGACTGTAGCCCACCAGACTCCTCTGACCATGGAATTCTCCAGGCAGGAATACTGGAGTGGGTTGCCATTCCCTTCTTCAGGGGATCTTCCTGACCTGGGGATTGAACCTAGGACTCCTGCATTGCAGGCGAATTCTTTACCAGTTGAGCTATCAGGGAAGCCCATGAACTGATAAAACAATATAATATTTTCAGCTTTTTTCTGTAAGGTAGGAAAGACAGAGGTTTATATTTATTATGAAAATGATGTGTTAAAAATAAGAGACCAGTCATCCTTTGGATGTCCAAAACTAAACTTTTTTTATGTGCTTATTCATTTAAAAAGTTTATAAACTACAAATGGAACATTAAGAGCTTGTGATGTATAAATCTTATTTCCTCATCTTAGTGGTTATCTTGGTAAGATTGGCATCTCTACTTAAGGTTAGCATCTTATTAGATTGACATATGCATCAAGGAATAGATGGATGGGATAGTGCCTTGTCAACTCTAAAATTTTAATGTAAGGAATTGTGTCTAAAAGGAAAATTGTTTAACTTAAAAATATTTCTTTAAAAGTGTTGTTTTATAATTAAGATAAACTTTGCTAGTTTTTTAAGGAGACAAACTCCTTAAAGTTTGTCTTTAAGGAAAAGAAAGGTCATATACCTCAATTATCAAATTATATTTTTATAATTTATATATATTATATATGTAATATATAATATAATATATATTTATATTTAAAAATATACTGTATTATAGGAATATTTGAAGAAATGCCTTGCAGGCATTTCAGCATTAACTTGACTTTATAGGTCAGTTTTCTTTTGGAATGCTGCCATAATAGTCTAATTCCTTTATTACTAGCACATAACCATACACAGAACTATTAATAATATTCAGACTTAACTGCCTAGAGCCTATAAAGCTGTTTCCTGACACTTTAAACAAAGCTACAACCTTTCCAGAGACAATGATCTCATCCTGCAGTATAGTATTCCCACAGGTATATAAGGATGGTAGGGGAATATTTAAAGTCACAGAATTAGCATGACCGTCCACCTGAAACCCCAATTTTACTCACTGGTAAGTCATACAAGCATTCCTTATATATTAAAACAAGCAGATAATTTATGAACTAGTCAGATTTTTACACATCACTGATGTGAAATGGGAGATCTTTTTTCTTAATTGCTTCACTGTTTTCTCTTCTTCCTAACACACATGAATACACACACACACACACATACACATACACTCCTCCCTTTCTTCTTCCTCTCTCTCCCTTGCTTCATGTATGGTGTTCAGAATTCTGCCATTAAAAGTACATTAGTAAAAAAGTTTGAAAACTAAGGTAGTAAAAAGAACTTGGTCTTTGTTTTGTTTTAGATTTAAATCCTCAGCTCTAAAATTTATTAATTGGCCTTTAGCAAAGTATTTAACACCCTTTGCTTCTGTTTCCTTATCTATAAAGTAATATTTATCTCTTAGAGTTATAGTAAGATTTAAATAAGAGTAACTGTAAACTATCTGATGCATAATAGTAGTTTAACAGATATTAATCCTTCCTTCCTTATGTACCATATTTTCAGAGTATTCCTGTCCTGCACAACAATGAGGTTTAAAGTAAAAACCAGATAAGATATAAATGATAGCCCCCAGATAAGCTGTAATAATCAATTCTGAATTTATAGTAACACTGATTTAAATAGAATTGACTAGTTCTCCGGATTAACAAAACAGAACATGAAAGTCAGTTTGCATAATTAAGACTTTCTAAGCCAAGAATATTCTGCACTTGTAAATACTGGTTATATATGTGTATTAAAATTGCTGTTTGAATACCAGAAAAGAATAAATTGCTTTTGTATTATAGCTATTGCTTAGCATCCTGTTATAATAATCTTCTGAAAGTATGCTGTGGCCTGACTTAATTTGTGTCTGTAAGAAGTCGGGCTTTGGTGCATACCCTAGTCAGTGGAGCACTGGGCATTTAAGTTTCTTAGAAAGGGAAATAAGTACTTTTTGAAGAAAGACATATGTAGCGCTGTAGAACTTGACATGATAACTAGAAATACAACAGAGGCTTCCAATTTAAACATTTACAGTATGAAATAATGCTTATCTTTTTGAAAATCTACTTTTATTAGCTTGGGAACTCGTTGTTTGAATCTACTTGGTTTCCAGCAGTTCATGGGAGATAATGATATGACATCAGACTTAGTTGATGAAGGAAAAGAATTAATTAGACGAGGTAAGATTTGTCTTTTAAAATAAATGAAGAGAAAGTACTTATTCAAAATACAAAATTAATGTTTGTATGATTTGAAACTTCTAATCTATCTTAAGACATTACAAATTAATGTGTTTTAGCTAAAATTCTATGGAAAGCCTTCACAGCAAAAAAAAATTTGAAAACATATATGGTTATTTCATCTGTCTTTAAGAAATTCTGTAGCAGAAATTGTTAATATGTCTGCAACTAAATAATACCCTTGTTTAGTATTGGAGTCATTTTCTTGTTTTCTTTGAAATAGATTTGTCAAATTGAATACAATATAAAACTCATTAAAGAATCACCATTAGTTTAATAATTTTTCATTCAAACCAAGGCTGGTTTTTAGAATGTAGTGATCATTAACAGCCTGTTAGAATGCATTGTGCTCTACTGGAATCTAATCTCAAAACTGAGTGTATCAAATTTCTTGATGTTCAAGTGATGGTAGAATAGGAAGGAAAAGAAGAACAAAACTTGAGTTTGGGGACATTGGTTTTTAGGCATTCTTCCTACTTGAGCATGGGGTTCTTTATGATCTTATTTAAACATAAACCCCAAATGTACTATGGCTCTAAAATATGCTAGCGTAGCCTTCACATGCTCTCACAGGAAGGTGGTGCCTAGTTAATTAATATAATAGTTCTGCTGTTTGCATTAATCAGACTTCATCTGGAGTATCATATCCAGTCCTGGATAAGATTTTCAAGAGTAGGACTGGTAAGTCAGAAAGAATTTAGAGGAGGGTAGGCAGAATGATGAGTGTGTCAGGTATATCTTATGGGAAAAAAGCACTGAGTATATAGCCAGAAGAGAGTAATGGCAAAAAAAAATCTTATGCAGAAAAAAGTATGAATTTTAATTTAGAAGACAAAAACGAAGAAAAAGAGAAGCTGCCTAGAAGCACATTTCAAGTCACCATGGGGAGAAGTTCTTCCTCACTGAAACTGTTTAGATAGAGCCTAAGAGCGATCTCCAGCAGAAGTTGGGAAGGTATTCTCTATGGAGTTAGGTGACCTCTCCGGTTCTTTCCAACAATAACCTATTACCTTTGACTTTGTAGTAATTTAAAGGAAATTGGTCATAGCCTGATACCTTTACTTCAGTTACTCTACATCTAATTAAACCATATTATACCAAATTTGAGACCACTTTTCTGTCTCTAGAGAAGAGAAAAAGGCAACGGCAAGAAGAAGGTGAAAATAGAAGAAGAGTAAGTATAGTACTTACTAACTTGCTATAACCTAAAGATTAATGGGAACTATCATAAGAATCTAATTGATTTTGACTGAAAACAATGGGACAGTGATATAGGATGTATTTTTACAGAAAGGCGATTTTAATAGTTTCAGATATGCATGCTAGGAATTCTGTCAGACCTGTTCTAAAAAGTCATTAGTAATAAATTACTTCATGTCCAACATCTAGAAGTTTCTTGCCTAAGCTAGGGGCAGTAAATATTTATTGAATAAGAATAAATTCATGCAGTCTTGCTGTTGAAGTGATTTTGATTGCTTGAAAAATATGCTTTTTTGTGTTATGGCATTAATTTTATTCCTCTTTAATTTTTCTTAAGTCCTTTGTTTGCTAAGGCAAACTAACCTCCTTGAGAACTGAAAAGGCAAAAAGTGAGAAAAATCTAGTCATAGTCACTATAAATTTTCAATACCCGAGTGTGTCCATACTGGAGAAGGGAAGACTCAGGAGACATGATAGTTGTCTTTGTGTATTTTAGTGTATGTCGTGGAAAGGGAGACTTGTTCTTTATTTCTGAAGGCATAACTAGCACCAAAGAGTGGAATAGAGTTCACCTCTATGTGAAAACTCAGGGTTTACCAAAATTGGAACAGGATGATCAAACATAGAATTTTTCACATCTTCTAATAAGAAAGCCAAATAGCATCTGGCATGACTATTTTAGAGTGAAACTCTGCACTGCATGGGTTCCTTTCAATTCTAAGAATAATGAGTAGAATCCCAGTTAAGATTTTAGTGCAATTAAGACACAATGCCACGTGAGTCATTACCTAATTATGTTTATCTACAACTTTAATTTTGCTATCAAAAATGACTTTTTGGGTCTCAATGATTTGTAGAATCGTATTTGGGTAGAATAAAATTTTATTAACATCTTATTAATTATTTTGAGTTTCATAATCCTTCTATGGTCAAGATAACCTTACTGTAGTTATAATATTATTTTGACATTTTAGATGGAAGTCAATAACTTAAAATAATCATAGCTAGTAAAACTGTCTATAAATGTCTTCAAGTTAAGTTTGATGACTATTAAAATCATTTAGAAATAAAGGAAATTATCTATGATTTCTAAAGGCACTGTGCTAATTATACTGATTATCTGACAAATTCCTGATGAAAAAGAATTAGATTATATTACTCTACATATATAATCTAATATTAATCAGTTATCATTGATGAATTATTTTCTGACTGTGTGTTCTCATGTTATATGTTTGTGATTCTTTTCTAGGAATGGAAAGAGCGTTATGGACACAGTAGAGAAGATTCCACTAGAAACAGAAATGTTCATATTGACCCAAAAGAATCAAACTTCTCAGAAATGAGTACCAACCGATGTAAGTAGTTTATTATCTAGTTTTTGTAAGAAATTTTTTTCTTATGCTTGCTTTTCTTTATAGAATAATAAGTGAGGTTCTGCAGTGCCTTTCCTTTTTTCATCCCTCAGTATATGGGAGGAAGAGGAAAGTCAAATATGCATTAGGTAGGAGAAGGAGACATCTGGGACATCAAATGAATAGTTGTCATTATACTATCTAAATAATAGTACTTATCCCAGGCATATTTTTGGCAGGTATCGGTTTCTATTAACCTAGATGTTTTTCAGGCTATTTGGTCATTTTTATAATAAATTACTGACTGACTCTTATGTGTCGGGTACTTTCCCAGGAGTATGAAGAAGACAATTTCCATCCTTGGTTTGCCCTTAATTGAATGAGGAACTGATACCAGGCAGAAGACATTGGCCAGTGGATTGAGTCAGGAAGCCTCCCCACATTCTTGATTTTGTCATATGCTTTTGGGAGGGTGACAAGAGACCTATTTGTGTGTAGGATCCAGCACTGAGTAGAAGGGAGAGGAGAGATGCAGGGATGCTGAGAGAGTGTAAGGGTGCACACATGATGCTGAAGGACTCAGCTCAAGGGAGGAAAAGGAATTCTTCATTGGGAAAAGATTTCTGTTATAAAGAAATACTATTTAGGAATGAGTAGTACTTAGCCAGTTGAAGGGGTTTTTAGGCAGAACAAAGAATGTGCAACATGCGAGAACTTTTGGGGCAATGTAGATTTTCCTCTATGACTAGAACCTGAAGTATGAGAAGCTTGATGAGAGGAAAGGCTACAGAGATAGTTGGGAAACGTATTATCACGCTTAGAAGTTTGGATTTTATCCCAAAGGTAAGATTTCAGTATGGAAAGAAGCATGCTCAGATTTTTGGTTTAGAAAGATGAATTTGACATCTATATAAAGTATTATTTCCAGGAAAGTGAGATACAACACAGTTTAGTGTCTGTTGTAGTAATGCAGTCAGAAAATGATGAGGGCCTTAATACACAATATTGGTTTTATGGAATAAATCAACACAACATTGTAAAGCCATTATCCTCTAATTAAAGATAAATGAAAAAACAAAAAAATGATGAGGGCTTAAAATAAGCATCCTTGAGATAACCCTGGAGATAAAGAAGAGAGGATGTGTTTGGATGAGATTTAGCATAAAAGAAATAATAGAAAGCTGAAGTTTCAATTAAAGCTAGGAAATAGAGGGATAATTCTACAAAGATATTTGGAAGCTTATCTTGGATTTGGACTTAACAGAGTGCAGAGATCTGGGGGGTATAGGAGAATGGTTAAGAGGAAACACAAAACCTTGGGATGATGAGTTAGAACCTGGCATGAGGGAGGCAACCAGTATTTGCTGAATGAATGAGATAACTAGTGGAGGGCAGAGTCCAAGATGACAACAATGTAAGGTAAGAGAGAATTGGCTTGCCTTAAATTTTCAAAAAGAGCTGTGTCATGGTTTGTTTTGAAGCTGTTGAGCTGCTCAAAATAACACTGTGAAAATTTAGGTTTTTATGGAGAAAACATCATTCATATCGGGAAAGGAGAGTTAGTTTTTCTAGATCTGTGCTGACCAAGGTGGTAACCATTAGCCACATATGGCTGTTTAGCATTTGCAGGGTAGCTGGTGCCCCATATTGAAATGATAATATTTTGGATGTATTGGGTTAAATATGTTAAAATTAATTTCAACTATTTCTTTTTACTTTTTAAATGTATTTACTAGTAAAAAGTAAATACAGGGCTTGCAATTTATTTCTGTTGGACATTGCTTCCCTGAATTCTTGCCCTATGGAAAAAAGAGTTAGTCCTTTATTGCAGAGTTTGAGTTGATTGCATCTTAAAATCGTAGCTGAGAAATGAGATGTAGCAGCCCCTGGATTCACTATGAAACCAGCTGAAACTTATTTAATTGTGAACAGTTTCACTGTTACGATTGCTGCTGCTGTTCATTCTCTAAGTCGTGTCTGACTCTTTGCGAACCCATTCACTGCAGCACTGCCGGTGCTTCCCAATTCTTCACTGTCTCCCAGAGTGAGCTCAAACTCAAGTCCATTGACTCAGTAATGCCATCCAACGATCTCATCATCTGTCGTCCCCTTATCCTGTTGCCCTCAATCTTTCCCAGCATCAGGGTCTTTTCCAATGAATCAGCTTTTTCAATCAGTACTGAAGGTTCGGCTTCAGCACCGGTCCTTCCAATGAATATTCAGGGTTGATTTCCTTTAGGATTGATTGGTTTGATCTCCTTGCTGTCCAAGGAACTCTCAAGAGTCTTCTCCAACACCATAGTTCAAAAGCATCAATTCTTCAGTGCTCAGCCTTCTTTATAGCCCAACTTTCACATCCATACCTGACTACTAGAAAAACCATAGCTTTGACTATATGGACCTTTGTCAGCAAAATGATGTCTCTTCTTTTTAATATACTGTCTAGGTTTGTCATAGCTATTCTTCCAAGGAGCAAGTGTCTTTTAATTTTGTGGCTGCAGTCACCATCTGCGTTGAAGTTAAATACTAATTCTGTTGCTGTAGCTGCTTCTGAGCTTAGACTACATACAAGGGAGAACTCTTCTTTCTTATTTTCTATCATATTATTAATCATTTAATATAATTTTGAGATAACCGTGTAGTTATCCTTTCTTAATATTGTCTTCACAATGAAAATTCAGATCCTTTAAAATCTTGACTTTCTGTGTGCCCGTAGACTGTGACCCATAAAGACAATAGAAAGTGGAATTTTTTTTCTTCTTTTGCAGCGACATCTAAATATACCAGGGCTAATAACAGGACTGAAAGGGACCGAATAGAACTTCTTCAAGATGCGGAACCTTTGGATTTTAATGCAGAAACGTTCTCTGATGACCCTCTTGAATCTGAATCAGGAAGGTAAGTTCCAGGTTGTCCTTTTGGCTCCAGTATTCCTCTGAAAATTTGATAACATTCTGACTTGACGAGATAAACATAAGGAAAATATTCATCTTTATTGCTAATGTAAAACATATTAAGCAACGTTTGATACCTTTTAACACCTGCTAATCTTTTATATTTTAAAAATTATCAGTGGTAGTAGTTGAAATTAGTACTTTCATAAATTATTACCAGTAGTATGATAAATAACAAAGAATTGAAATCATTTGGTAGAGTCTTAACAATATTTATATTCCTATTCTGACAATTCTATTTATGAAATCCATCATATTTGGCAATAGTTACATAGATATGACTGGGTGGCACTGTATTCTGAGCACTTTAACAACAGTAATCGTGTTTTATGACTGTAAGTCCAATTGGAATTGAATCTAGAGAGGCTCAGTAACTTACCCAGGATCACACAACTTTTAAGTAACAAAATCAGGCATTTAAACCCCAGGACTCTGGCTTCAGAGTCTGTGCTTTTAGCTGTTATACCAAGTAGAAACAATTAAACAAAAGCAAAACATCATGGGCATGAAGATATTTGCTTATAAATAGCAAGAGGAATATTCTGTTTATATTCAACAATACAGAGTAGTTATTAAATCCAAATTTCATGATGTGTTTTATATCTCTCTTTTCCTTTCTTTTTTACATCTCTCATCCTGCCATATGTGTCATATCATAGGCTGTAAAACAGTTGTTGGTTGATTTATAATTATAGGTAAATCTCTTGGGGATAATATCCTTGGAGAATAAGTTTCTGATTTCAGCTACTGAATAGATTTTACAGTTCTTAAAAATTATGTACCCACTTCCTTTTAATGTGTCCTTGTTTTTCTCTCCTTCTTTATTTTTGATGCCTCAGATCATTTCTTTATCCACCTTTCAGGTATCAGCCTGGTGGACGATACCTCTCAATGTCTCGCAGCAGAATATTTGATGATGTTTAAAGTCTGTAGGAATTTATGGAGTAGCTAACCAAGATCAACAAACAAGTTCAGTCTTTATGAACATCTGTATGCTCTAGAATTAACTACTGAACTCCCAGTGAAAAGTGTCAGGATAAAAAAGGCACGAAAAATTAATCATATCTTAGTGATAATGGCTTATTATTCATTGAATATCATCTTTATTTCTAATAGGATTTGTTTCATACCATTCCTGAAATGTCTGTCTTAGAATTACAGTTACAATGGAAGGATTTAATTCATGATAAAGATCATTATATGTTGAAAACATGTAGTTCAGTTTGTTTCAGATTAATTTTTTCAGGAAAACTTGTTTTAAAGGTTCAAGGAAGCCATAGTTACAACTGACTAATATTATAGTTTTATTATTGTGATTTACATATTCTTTCTAAAAAATATGTTGATCCTTTATTTCCCAAAGAGATGGAGACCTCAATAATAACCATATTTACAAAATCCATGTCTTAAAACAAGGCTTACTTACCAGACATAACTGAATGTAGAAAGCCCTTTTTCAACACTGTATGCAAATTAGTTAGGTTTTTGCATGTGTGTTTAAGACTATACTTCAACTAGTGTTTGTATCTTCAGCATGTGTACTTTAATCAGGTGATGAATTATTCTTTCAGTCTTTGGTAGTAACTGGAAGTTGTCGTATGCTTTTGGTATTGCTTTGTAAAAGATTTTTATTTCAGAGAGGAGTGTTCACCTTTACCATTTAGCATAGTGATTTAAGTGTTGATCATTCCATTCAAGGAGAGTCATAATTTTTAATGGTAAATAGTGAGGTTTTGGTGGCTCAGATGGTAAAGCGTCTGCCTACAATGTGAGAGACCTGGGTTCGATCCCTGGGTCGGGAACATCCCCCTGGAGAAGGAAATGGCAACCCACTCCAGTACTCTTGCCTGGAGAATCTCATGGATGGAGGAGCCTGGTGGGCTACAGTCCATGGGGTTGCAAAGAGTCGGACACGACTGAGCGACTTCCCCTTAACAGCCAAAGAGTCCCACAAAATTCTCTACTGTTAAAAGGTGCCTGTTTATTCCTTTTGAAAAAGAATATCTGGTTATTCAAAGATAAAAAGTGAGTCCATTTACTGTTACTACTTACACTTAAATTGTGATTTATAGAAAACTACTTTAGAGTGGAGATATGTAAGAACTTGTTGCTTAAACATGTTATCATTTTAAATTGAGTTTTTAAAATTTTGTTTAAGCCAAAGTTAGGTATTACATTGTAAATCACCAGTGTTTTATGCACAGTGACTATAGTTCAGCACAACATTTTGCAAAAAGAGTTGTTTATGTCCCTGAAATATTTGCAACTCTTTGAGAATCCATACCATGGATTCACCCAGTGGTGACTGGGCCACCCCACGGCCATCTTAGTTTCACCTGTTATCCTTTCGGTAGTGCTCATTTTCACTCTTAAGTATTCCAGTTTGAGGATGAATTATATAGTCACCTGACAATTTGATTATATGTTTCTTGAAGGTAATTTTTCCCTGAATCATAATTTTAAATGTTTTATTTCCCTCTTTTCTTAGTGTTATCACATAAATTCGTTAGAAGCCACAGTTTTAGGCAGATACTGAAAGGATAGTGTATCATCCTAATTATCTCATTTTCTTAAATTTTTATGATTTTTTTTAAGATTAGATCCCCTTTAAAATAATTATCAGTCAATAGATTTTCCTCTCAATCAAAATTATATAGACTACCCATTTAAGAAGACACACACACAGCCTTTTATTGTAAAGCGTGGTCAGAGAGCAATAGGCCAGGAGCAGAGATAATTTAACACTGTAATTTCATGACTGACCATTGAAACCTTGGGCAAATCATGTAACCTTTCTGTGCCTCAGTTTCTTCATTTTCAAAATGAAGAGAATACTTGATATTTACCTACTGATCTACCTCACAAAGCAGTTGTGAGGGTATTGAGTTGATGTTTATATAGTGGCATTTAAAAAGACAAAATAAGTTGTTAGCTATGCTGGTTTTCCACACAAGTGGTATTTGAAGCTATTAGATAGGAAACAGATCACCCCAGAAAGTGGTCCAGTTTCTTATTATTACAGAGAAGCTTACAAGTTCCCAAAGCAAAAACTCTTTTTGGAATAAGTAATCAAAATCCTGTGAAAATAATATTGTTTTATTATTTAGTCTTTGAGTTTACTTTGGAATATGTTCCTTAAGTATAATGTTGTTTCTCATAGGTTTTATCATGAAACTCAGATGCTATTGTAGAAGTAGAAGCAGAAAAAGAGAAGAAATGATCCAGTTACTTTTATAATTTATAATACTCTAAGATATATTGATAGAAATATGTAAAAGATGTACTACTTTATTTATTATTAATTTTTAAAATGATTATAATAATTGGAGTGTATGTAATACTTGATAAAACAGTATAGATCCCCTTTATGACTTTTGAGTTATTTCCAAAATAATTTTGGTTGTTTAAGTGATCCAGAGTATTCAATTGTTTAGGCAGAATTTGTTACAGGATTTCATATATGATCATATAGGAAGATTACCTGGCTGGGTAATTTTGTGTTTAGAAGTTAATTATTTAATCCCTGAAGTCTTAAGAGTTTATTGCTGGGGAACTAAGTTAATATTTGTTAAGCAACTTTGTAAAAACTGTAATATGAACAAAAGTTTTCTGTTTTGAGAATATTACTAAAATGACATCTACTGCAAAACATTACTACTAAATTCATATACTTTACATGCAAAGTATATTTCTTGAAGAATTACTTCTGACAATTACCTTTTGAGTGTTTCTTATATTGTAATAGATTCCTATTTAAACTTTCTAAATTATTTTTCTAAATAATTATTAGAATATTCAGTAAGCCATTGCAGAAAATAACAATAAGTAATCTATTAATTTCATGGATCTGTAAGTTGCTATTAACTTTTGTTATTACATCAATAATTTGTTATTATTAGAACATTTAAAAAATCATTATTAAAATAAGACTAATTATTAGAATTTGTTCTCTTACCAAATGAACAGGGGCTTGGGAATAATTTCATTATACTAGAGGCCCTCATTTCACAAGAGTCATAAGAACTAAATAACTTTCAAGGGTTTTCAGTTTATAAAGAATAGATGAGAGGATTGGACAATCAAAATTTTTTAAAATATTGCTGCCAATTTGTTTTTGGACACTACTATTTGATTAGATTATCAGTTCTTACATGTGTGCTGGTTGTATACTCAAATGAAATTAAATGTGGATAGGCAAGTCAGTGTGTGTTTTTTTAAGTATATTTTAGAATATTAATGAAAGAATTCATTGATATACAACAGCAAACCTCATTTTTGTATATGTGTAGTAGATTTAGAGAATGTTCTTGATTTTTATGTAGATTACTGTTTTAAAGGAAAAATAAACTCTCCATAATTTTAATTCACACTGTTCAGTAATGTGAGTTTTATATTTGTGATTTGTGTGGGCCATGCCTGAAAATCACAAGAATAAATATATTTGCACTAAGAGGCAGAACATATCCCTGAGAAATCTTAACATACTTGAATCTCCAAAGTATAATGGATTGTATTTATTAAATCCTAAATGTTAATAAGTAAATGGATCGAGACTTTTATCTTTCCTTTCTTTTCTCCCTTTCTCCTTTCATTCCTTTTATACCTTCTTTCCTCTCTGAAGCCTGTCTTTATAGTATAGCTTATAATGAGCTGACATATTTTTCTTGCGTTTGTTTGGTGTATACGGTTGTTTTTGATGGTCAGTACACTCAAAAGGTAGTAGTTCTGACTACAGACCCCACTACTTGAATAGCAGTATTGCACTTAAAGTAGTACAACAGATTTTGCTAGACAACTAAGCAACATCTGGATATAAATATGAGGGATGCTATGCTAGCTCACTGTGTTGTCTTTTTCGCCACTAAGTAGGACACTTCAGTAAAATGAAATATTCTCAGTGTAGATGTTTTAGCATAAAATTATATTTCTAAAACCAGTGATTATTAAAAACAAGCAAACAAACCCCAAACATTAAAAACCTTGAGACCTCATTTTATGAAAAGGAGTTTGTAAATAACATACATCGTTGTCAAAGTTTTCTTTAGAAGAGGTTGAAACAATGTAAGAGTGTTACAGGGAGTCTTCTGAAATATTAATTCCCTTTGTGTGGGTTACTTCTTTTCAATTCAATGACTTATTTTTCTGCTCAGAGACCTGGAAGACTAGGCAGTGTTATTCCCTTTACTAACTCCTGGAGACCAGGTCCTGTGAGCTGTCTCTACTATCAGAGCAGCTATTAGCCCTGCCCCATCCCCAGTCCTATTGCAGTGGGGACATACCACACCCCTAATTCCTTTTATGTTCAGCTTGGTTTTCCTAACATTTTATATCCATTGTGGTAGATTGAAGCCTCATCACAATTTTAAATTTGTTAATGAAACAAGAATAATGCCGTGTTCCTCTTCTCATCGATATCCTAAAAGACTTTTGTTTTTAACACACTCCCTGAAGAGAATTAACCTTTTTTTCTATGAAAATCTTTTCTTTTGTGATTATCCTGATCTCACATCATTTTGCAAAAGGAGATTTTTACTGTACTTAGTGCAAAAGAGTAGAAAGAATGGTTTACTGTGGCAGACATATATAAAATAAAGTCATAATTTGTTAATCTGACTGTACAACACCATTTTGAGTTGGTATTATTGACACAAATCTTATCAGTCTAGTCACTTAGAGCTGTATTTCTCAAAAGAATGCTGGCTAGCATCTTCCCTACTTAATACACCAAATTGTAGGGGAGAGACTATGTATTTTTTTTTTTTTTAAGCAATCCAATGGATTTGTTTTTGTCCATATTTTGTAAACAACTTGAAGAACTTTTCTCATTTCGAAGATGGAGAACATGTGGACCTGTCTTTTAAATAATTGTAATCTAATATATATATTTATAAATTATAGCATTGGAAAAAGAGCTCTAATAATGATGTTGTTACTTCCTGGTATTTAATTTTTATAAAATGTTTTTGTAAATAACTAATTGTAGTATTGCTTTTAAGTAGTTTAAAAATCTTTCTCAAATAAGTTCTGCCCAGGACTTATTTCCTATTCGAAAGTTCAGTAGTCTAGTATGAGTTTGAAATATTCCTACATCTCTTCAGTATCTTTTTGTATATACCAGTACTCAAGCAAAGTATACCAAAAGCCTAAGTTCTGTGTTGCATTAATAAAGTACTTGTTATTTATCTTATTCAGTGGATCAGGTGAAGTAGAGAGTAAGTCTTTTCAAATGTGCATCTGATCATAAATTTCAAAATGTTTATTATGTTCATTTTTGGTGCATGATGCCAAATTTATCTTTAATCAGCCACTACTACCTAGTTGTTGTTTAGTTGCTATTAATAGGTTGTGTCTGACTTTTTGCAACCCCATGGACTGTAGCCTACCAGCTCCTATGTCCATGGAGTCCTCCAGGTAAGAATACTACCTGCTATGTAATGGCAAATGTTTCCCTTTCTGATCAATGGGTTGTAGATATAACTATTTTTCTCTGCAGATTCTCACTAAATATGTATTTGAAAAAAACCTGCAAAGTGCTACCTGTAATTAAGTTAGCATCTTTGGCCTTATCTATGCATAATATTCTCTCAGTTTGGTTTTGACAGACTCATGGACTTGGAATTGCTTTGTAGTATTTTAACTTATTGTAATGTAATGAATTTTTTGAGATGTTTATTTGATTAGCTGTTAAAATGTAGGAAATTATGTAGCTTTGCATGAAATAAAGTACATTTCTACAAGTTACTAAGAACTTTGCTGGTCGTTTATGTATTTTCCTTCAACCGTCTTTGAGATTATACTCTTTTTAGTAAACTAAGACTTTTTTTGTTCCTTTCAAATTATTAACAGGTACCACGAAAGAAATGTTTTAAGATAAATAACTAAATACCTATACTTTAGGCTCCACCTTGCTTCCTTCAGTGAAGTTGAAAACAGGAAAATCAATGAAACCAAATACTGAGTGTTTGAAAAGATCAATAAAATTGATGAAACCCTAGCCAGGCTGACAAAGGAAATAGAGAGTTGCTTTCCCATATACCGAAAATAACAATGGAAATTTGAGATTAAAAACACAATATCATTTACATCTGTCCTAGTTAATACAGTAAGAAGAAAAGGAAATAAAAGATATGCAGTAAGAAATAAAACTCTCTGTCTGCAGATCATATGATCATCTATGTAGCAATCTAAAAGAACTGGCTAAAAAAATGAAAACAAAAAACAACAACAACAAAGAAACCTAGAATGAGTAAATGATTATAGCAAGTTTGCAGGATATAAGGCTAATATAAAAAAGTAGGTCCTTTTCCCTTTTACCAGCAATGGAAGAGTAGAATTCAAAATTAAAGATAATACCATTTACATTAGCATCCCCTAAAATGAAATACTTAGGTATAAATTTAATAAAATATATCTAAGATCTATATGAAGAAAACTACAAACCACTGATGAAAGAAATCAAAGAACAGAATAGAGTCCATAATGAGCAGGAAGGCAGGAAGACACATTATTTCCAGGATGTCACTTCTTCCCAAACTGACCTATTGATTCAATGTAATCCCAGTTAAAGCCCCAATAAGTTATTTTATGGATATTGACAAACTGATTGTAAAGTTTATATGGAGAAGCAAAAGACCCAGAAGAGTCAACACAATACTGAAGGAGAACAAAGTTGGAGTACTGACACTAGCCAATTTCAAGACTTACAATAAAGCTAAAATTATCAAGACATTGTGAGATTGGTGAAAGAATAGACAAGTAGACAATCAAACAGAACAGAGCAGAAATACACCCACATAAATATAGTCAATTGATCTTTGACAAAAGAACAAAGGCAATTCAATGGAGAAAGGAGTCTAACAAATGATGCTGGGACGCTGGACATCCAAATGCAAAAATAATGTAGACACTAACTTTACACCTTTTACAAAAATTAACTGAAAATAGTTCATAAACCTAAAGCACAAAACTTCTGGAAGATAACATAGGGGGAAACATAGGTAAACATGGGCTTGGCAGACAATATATATATCACACAAAAATGTGTGTATATATATATATGTACCCAGAGATATGTACAGGAATGGGATTATTCATATAATTTCAACCATAGATAATTCAGTCAACAGAATAGGTTTATTTATTCAACATGATGGGTATGTGCATGAATAAGTGGAAGTGATTAATTATTAATACAACTATATAACAACATGGATGAAACAAAGATATTGTGGATCCAAACAAGTCAGATGTGAAAAAATATAGTATGATTCTGCTTATATGAAGTTCAAAAAAAGATTAAATTGTAGAGTTAAAAAATGAATGCTTTGTAGTAAGATCATAAAGAATGAAAAACAAGAAATTACCATACATATCAGGCTATTGCTTACCTTTAAAGAGAAGGAAGGGATTAGTGACTATGATCAGCACAAGAGTAACTTCTGGATTGCTACCTGTGTTCCCTTTCTTGGGTGGTGGTTTTACAGGTGTCCACTTGGTGGTAATGAATTGCTAAACAGTACATGCATCTGGTCCCATCACTTCATGGGAAATAGATGGGGAAACAGTGGAAACAGTGTCAGACTTTATTTTTGGGGGCTCCAAAATCACTGCAGATGGTGATTGCAGCCATGAAATTAAAAGACGCTTACTCCTTGGAAGGAAACTTACAACCAACCTAGATAGCATATTCAAAAGCAGAGACATTACTTTGCCAACAAAGGTCCATCTAGTCAAGGCTATTTTTCCAGTGGTCATGTATGGATGTGAGAGTTGGACTGTGAAGAAAGCTGAACGCCGAAGAATTGATGCTTTTGAACTGTGGTGTTGGAGAAGACTCTTGAAAGTCCCTTGGACTGCAAGGAGATCCAGCCAATCCATTCTGAAGGAGATCAGCCCCGGCATTTCTTTGGAAGGAATGATGCTAAAGCTGAAACTCCAGTACTTTGGCCACCTCATGCAAAGAGTTGACTCATTGGAAAGGACCCTGATGCTGGGAGGGATTGGGGGCAGGAGGAGAAGGGAACGACAGAGGATGAGATGGCTAGATGGCATCACCGACTTGATGGACATGAGTCTGAGTGAACTCTGGGAGTTGGTGATGGACAGGGAGGCCTGGTGTGCTGCGATTCATGGGGTCGCAAAGAGTCGGTCACGACTGAGCGACTGAACTGAACTGAACATGCTTTTGTGTGCGCTTTGCTATGTATACATCTTCTTTTATAATGAAGTTTAAAAATATAGAGATTTAAATTACATAGCTTAAAAGTTGGAACTGGAAGAAACTGTGTTACAGTGTTCCAAGGTCATGATAATATTCAGCAGGAGTAAAGATGTTGCTTTAAGCTAGATTTTCAATTGAGGATGCATGCTATAGTCTTCTTTGGTAATCATTAAAAGAACAGAAATAGGATATAGCAACAAATAAAGGAAAAATTAAGTGACAAAAATTTTTAACTCAAAACAGCAAAAGAACAGAAACTACCTAAGACTAGAACTTTTTGTTTAGAAATGCATACCTAGTTGAGAAAACTATAAGTAAAGTCATGGGAAGTGATTTAGTATAGAAATTAGAGTATGCTTCTGATAGGGATGGACATTCAAAGGTATCACTCAGAGAGCTTCTGGGTTACTATGGGCAATGTTTTGTTCCTTATATGTGGGCATTTTGTACAAGCATTTTTCTATTTATACTTATCTACATACATTTGGGGGCTTCCCTGTTGGCTCAGACAGTAAAGTGTCTTCCTGTAATGCAGGAGACCTGGGTTCGATTCCTGGGTTGGGAAGATCCCCTGGAGAAGGAAATGGCAATCCACTCCAGCACTCTTGCCTGGAAAATCCCATGGACGGAGGAGCCTGATAGGCTATAGTCCATGGTGTTGCAAAGAGTCAGACACGACTGAGCGACTTCACTTCACTATACATTTATGTTTTATGCACTTTTTTGAATATGTCTATATTTCAAACTGTAGAAGTTCTGAAAAATCTGTAAATCATATTAATAATTGAAAGAGTAAAATCACATCTCAAATAGTTGCATAAAATACTTTGATATAATCAACACATATTAAAGTTACATTTTTTAAAAAGCACTTTTTCTGATAATGTATATCTGCATGCATACATAGAGACATGTATATGTGTAAGAACCTAAAACTACTGCAAAACAGTCTTGAGAAAGCTGGAGGAATTTTGCTCCCTGACTTCAGACTGTGCTACAAAGTTACAGTAATGAAAACAGTATGGTACTGGCACAAAAGCAGACATAGATCAGTGGAAAAGAATATTTAGCACAGAAATAAACCCATGCACTTATGGTCAATCTATGACAAAGGAGGCAAGAATATACAGTGGAGAAAAGACAGTCCCTTCAATAACTAGTGCTGGGAAAACTGGAAAGCTACATGTAAAAGAATGAAATTGTAATTTTTTCTAACACCATATATAAAAATAAACTCAAAAAGTATTGAAGACCTAAATATATGACTGGAAACCATAAAACTCCAAGAAGAAATCATAGGAAGAACATTCTTTGACATAAATTGTAGCAATATTTTTTTGATCTGTCTCCTAAAGCAAAGGAAATAAAAGCAAAAATGAATAAATGGGACCTAATTAAACATAAAAGCTTTTGCACAGCAAAGGAAACCATAAACAAAAAGACAGCCTACAGTTTGGGAGAAAATATTTGCAAATGATGCTGTTAAATACCAACAAGGGGTTAATATCCACAGGTCATACAACTCAACATGAAAAAAAAAGAAAAGCAAAACCCAAACAACCCAATTAAACAATGAGCAGAACACCTGAGTAGACATTTTCCCAAAGATGATATATAGATGGCCAACAGGCTCATGAAAAGATGTTCAACATTGCTAATTACAATGAGATATCACCTCACACTTAGAATGGCTATCATCAAAAAGAACACAAGTAACAAGTACTGGCTAGGATGTGGAGAAAAGGGAACCCTTATAACACTGTTGGTAGATAAATTTATGCAGCCATTGTGGAAAACAATGGAGGTTTCTCAAAAAACTAAAAATGAAACTACCATATGACTCAACAATTCCACTCCTGGGAATTTGAAACAATACACGCACCCCAGTGTTCATAGCAGCATTATTTACAATTGCCAAGATATGGAAGCAACCTAAGAGTCCATCAACAGATGAATGGATAAAGACGATGTTCTATATACATACAACAGAATACTACTCAACCATTAAAAAGAATGAAATTTTGTCATTTGCAACAGCATGGATAGTCTTGGAGGATATTATGGTAAGTGAAATAAGTCAGGCAAAGACAAATAATGTATGATATCTTTTACATTTGGAATCTAAAAAAAGACAACAAAGTAGTGAGTGTAATGACAACAAACAAATAAAAAACCAGACTCATAGAAAACAGACTAGTGTTTACCAGTGGGGAGAGGAAAAGAGGGAGGGGCAATATAAAAGTAGGGGATGAAGAGGGACAAACCATTATGTAGAAAATAAGCTATAAGGATACATTGTACAATACAGAAAATGTAGCCTATATTTTATAATAACTATAAATGGAGTATAACTTTAAAAAATTGCGAATCACTATTTTATACTATAGCATATGGCACATCAACTGTATTTCAATTAAAAAATAATAAATGAAAAACAACTGAAAAAATAAGCATTCTTTTTTCTGATAAAAGAATACATATATATATAGACATATATGTATAAATGAATGCAAAATTACTGCAGATGTCATCCTTTATGCTATAATCTTTACCTTTAAGACCCAAAGAAAGCCAAGGATACCTACCATCACCACTTCTATTAACATTGTATGTTCCATAATCATAAGAAGAGAAAAATAGAAGGCCTAAGAATGAGAAAGTTTTATTTACTCTGACATGACTATGTATGTGGAAGATCCAAAAATACACAAATTATTAGAATTGATAAGAAAGTGGCATCTCTTAATATGGTGTTTGGGGCCCCTGAACCCTGGTTAGTTCAGAGACTACCTAGTAAACCCAATCCTTAGACTCATATTTATTTTAAAAAGGGGGGTGGTGAGTGAGATGGCGTGCTCATTAGTGTGAGGATTATAATCAAATAATGGAAGTACCAAGCAAAATGCTGCCCCACAGAAGATTCTTGTTATTTAAGAAACACCAAGTATCTGTGTGGTTAAGTTGATCCTCTTCCTCCAGGTCCTTATCTGGAAGTCACTTCTGAGGGAACACCCCTGCTTAACTTTTCTTCGTAGCACTAAGCACTATCTAATATACTGTGCTTGGTTGCTCTGTCATGTCTGACTCTGCAATCCCATGGACTGCAGCCCTCCAGGCTCCTCTGTCCATGGGGTTCTCCAGGCAAGAATACTGGAGTGGGTTGCCATGCTCTCCAGGGTATCTTCTCAACACAGGGATTAAACCCAGGTCTCCCTCATTTACTGTCTGAGTCCCTAGGGAAGGGGATTCTGCCTGGCCAAATTCTGAAGACCATCAGAACTTAGCACTATCTAACATACTATGCTATTTCTCACCTCTTTCCTCAGACATAAGCTCCAAAAGGAATCATTTTTGTTTACAGAACCTCTTGTGCCTGACCCATAATAGATACTCAATTTGTGTTGAATCAGTAGATTAATTTACTCAGTTTCCATCATGCCCTGGTCTGAGCTAATGCATAATAATTAGGTACTGGGGATTGTTCAATGGGCTATCAATAGGAGGAGCCTTGTGACATCTTTTAAACCTCACGACATCTTTGTCTTTTCCCTGTGGAGGGAGTGAGGGCTGGAGATTAGATGTGTGTATTAGAATTAGTAAGAAAGGAGAGAGGTCCAGAAAAGGGGGCATGGGAATACCAAAGGAAGACTCCTGATATTCTGAGTTGGCATTTTGGGCCAGTGCCGCTCAGAGTGTCACTTGCCCACTTTGAAGAGGGACTTATCAATGTGATTTTTGTAGAGACTCCTCAGCCCTGGATTTGTAGGCAGGATTTCTCAAAACTATCCTACATGTTACTTTAAATGTTTTTTAAAACTTAATGAAAGCCTCCCAACTGATTTATATGAAATCGATAGTAGCATACAGACAGAATCAGTATACTAACTGCTAGACTAATTAGATTGTGTCTATAGGGCTTCCCTGGGATCTCAGGGGTAAAGAATCCTCCTGTAATGCAGAAGACATAGGTTCAATCCCTGGGTGGGGAAGATCCCCTGGAAAAGGAAGTGGCAACCCAATCCAGTATTCTTGCCTGGAAAACCCAATGGACAGAGGAACCTGGTGGGCTACAGTCCATGGGTCACGAAGAGTTGACACAACTTAGTGACTAAACAACAACAACAACAACAACAACTTTCATAATACCTAGTGCTTTCCTTTGAAAGACTTAACATCTTATTTTTTAATCTGTTATTTGTAATGATTTGTAATGTCTCTCTTTCCAGTCAAACTGCCAGCTCCATGAAGTCAAAAGTCATGTTTGCCTGCCTCACTATCGGTCCACAGAGTGTACCATAGTGTACAGCATTTAACAGATGATAAACAACTGCCTAAAGCTCAACATTCAGAAAACTAAGATCATGGCATCAGGTCCCATCACTTCATGGGAAATAGATGGGGAAACAGTGTCAGACTTTTATTTTTCTGGGCTCCAAAAACACTGCAGATGGTGATTGCAGCCATGAAATTAAAAGATGCTTACTCCTTGGAAGGAAAGTTATGACCAACCTACTAAGTCATTTTAGTTGTGTCTGACTCTACGTGACCCCATAGATGGCAGCTCACCAGGGTCCCTCGTCCCTGGGATTCTCCAGGCAAGAACACTGGAGTGGGTTGCCATTTCCTTCTCCAGTGCATGAAAGTGAAAAGTGAAAGTGAAGTCGCTCAGTTGTGTCAGACTCTTAGCGACCCCATGGATTGCAGCCTACCAGGCTCCTCCGTCCATGGGGTTTTCCAGGCAAGAGTACTGCAGTAGGGTGCCATTGCCTTCTCTGATGACCAACCTAGATGGCATATTAAAAAGCAGAGATATTACTTTGCCAAAAAAGGTCTGTCTAGTCAAGGCTGTGTTTTTTCCAATGGTCATGTATGGATGTGAGAGTTGGACTGTGAGGAAAGCTGAGTGCCGAAGAATGGATGCTTTTGAACTGTGGTGATGGAGAAGACTCTTGAGAGTCCCTTAGACTGCAAGGAGATCCAACCAGTCCATCCTAAAGGAGATCAGTCCTGGGTGTTCATTGGAAGGACTGATGCTGAGGCTGAGACTCCAATACTTTGGCCACCTCATGTGAAGCATTGACTCATTGGAAAAGACTCTGATGCTGGGAGGGATTGGACGCAGGAGGAGAAGGGGACAACAGAGAATGAGATGGCTGGATGGCATCACTGACTCGATGGACATGAGTCTGAGTGAACTCTGGGAGTTGGTGATGGACAGGGAGGCCTGGCGTGCTGCGATTCATGGGGTTGCAAAGAGTCGGACACGACTGAGTGACTGAACTGAACTGAAACAACTGCTGCACTATCTAAAGATCAAGATTTATAGATACATTAAACCAAAGTATAAATCTTTCTTGACTAGGATTTTGCAGTTAATGAAACCCTTTGAAGTTGTTCCAGATATAACTTGGAAAATTATCCTCATTCAGTCATTGAATTCAAGAAGACTCCTTGCACTATTGCTTTCTGGCCTTAAGCTGGCTATCTGCTTATTTTCCCAATCCAATCAGAAGATGCTCATCAACCTACTATAGCCTAAACTGACTATGCATTTGGTCACATTTATTCTCCCCATTCATAACCTCATGCTCTTTTGGAAGAAGCCTACTGTACATGTCTCACTGATGAAATGTCAGTTTCCTCTTATTTGCTCCCAATAATTATCAGTAATCATCCTCAGAGGAAGGATTTTCTCATTGAAACAGAAGTTTCAACACCATTTGTCCCAGCATTAGTTCATTCCATCTTCTTCTTTCTCCTGAAACCAATTTTAAATATACATGAACCATTTAAATATATGTGAATGGTGATATACCCTGTGTCCTTATGTATTTAGGGTAAATGCATGTTTGCCTTCTGTCTCCCTCCAGAACTGATACTCTGAACCCTGGCTTCATATTAGAATCACTTGAGAAACTTTGAAAGTATACTTATGTCTGGGTCCTATTTCAGAATGTCTTATGTAGATTACTTATGGGGGAGTCCAGGCAAAGATGTATTTGTACAGCTCCAGGAATTACAGTCCACAAGGTAGAGACTCTCCCTTCTTCAACCATGTCTCTGTTTCCCCCAACTTCACTTACCAGAACACACAGGGCAGGGCTCTCTCCTCAGGGTTTTCTCTAAATGTCAGGCCTCTTTAGCAAAAGGAGGTCAGGGTTGACTGCAGCTCATTCAGTTTGTCAGCCTGATTCCTGGGCTTGAGAACTAGGAATCTCACTTTTCAGCCAATTTGTCTTGAGATTTTTAAGTGTAGAATCCCTTAGGTGGGGGCATTTCTCAAATGCTGTATAAATTAGCAAATGTTTAAACATGAAAACAAAGCCCCAGTAAAGCAAAGTAAAACCTCAAGTAAAAGCTGACACAGGATATTACTCCTCACCAGGGTTTTCAGAAACTATCACAGAAGAGGCCCTTGGGATGAAGAGAAATATAAAGTCCTCATTCACTGGCTCTTAAACAGGAGTCACAGGTGAACAGTGGCTTTCTTTTTGAAGAATTTGCTGCCAATGGAATGTAAAGACATCTGTTGGCCCAACAGTTGAAAGCAAGGGACCAGCAGATGTCACTGGCACACGGCTTTTAGAGTGGTTTGTCCAATAAAAAAAAAAGAAAATGCTTGAGTTTATGAGGCTTTGTCATCAAGGAAACAAGTCCCACACACAGGTACATTTGAGAGCAAAATTAGCATAGAATTGAAGGTAATACCCAGCATCATGGATGAGCTTCAGTATTCAGCCAGTAGAGAGCGATTAGAGACACTAGCCATAGCTGGTAACATCACCCAGAGCAGGAAGACCATTAAATGATGGGTACCATTTAGATTAGGGGAAGAATGGCAGAAGGAAGAAAACTAGAACACTCTAAACACCAGAAAGAATTGTAGCAAAGACAAAAACAGAAATGAATAAATGTGGGCTTATCATTTAAAGAAATTGCTAAATAGTTCTCCAACCTCTGGCCATATGGACATCCTTGCCAATATTGGCGTTGTCAGTCTTTTTCACTTAAAACTTTCTGGTGAGGGTGAAATGGTACCTCTAGTTTCAGTTTTCATTTCCTTTATGTCCAATGATGTTTAACATTTTCTGTGTGTTAACAGCTGTTTTTATATCTTCCTTTTTGAACTGTCTGTTCATCTTTGCTCTTCTTTTTGTTTTTTTTGGAACGATCCACACATTCAGATCCAGAAACCTCCACCATAGAGGAGGTCATGTTGGTCCACCTCTTTCCTTCCCCCTTACCTTGTAAAACAGAAACAAACAAAGAAACAAAAAATAGCCCAATTTTTAGTTAGGTTGTTTGTCTTTTTATTCAGTTCAGTTCCGTTCAGTCGCTCTGTCGTGTCTGACTCTTTGCGAACCCATGAATTGCAGCACGCCAGGCCTCCCTGTCCACCACTAACTCCCGGAGTTTACTCAAACTCATGTCCATTGAGTTGGTGATGCCATCCAACCATCTCATCCTCGGTTGTCCCCTTCTCCTTCTGCCTTCAATCTTTCCCAGCATCAGGGTCTTTTCAAATGAGTCAGTTCTTTGCATCAGATGGCCAAACTATTGGAGTTTCAGCTTCAACATCAGTCCTTCCAATGAATATTCAGGACTGATTTCCTTTAGGATGGACTGGTTCAATTTCCTTGCTGTCCAGGGGACTCTCAAGAGTCTTCTACAACACCACAGTTCAAAAGCATCAATTCTTTGGTGCTCAGCTTTCTTTATAGTCCAACTCTTACAATCATACGTGACTACTGGAAAAGCCAAAGCTTTGACTAGATGGACCTTTGTTGGCAAAGTAATGTCTCTGCTTCTTAATATGCTGTCTAGGTTGGTCATAACTTTTCTTCCAAGGAGTAAGCGTCTTTTAATTTCATGGCTGCAGTCACCATCTGCAGTGATTTTGGAGCCAAAAAAATTAAAGTCTGTCTTTTTATTAATAAACTATTGATCTATTAATTGTTTTGTACAAGTTCTTTATATGTTCTGGAATAAAGATCTTGCATGGATAGCCTGTTCACTTTCTTACTTGTCTTTTGATGAACAGAGGCATTTAGGTTTGATGAACCCTGGTTTATCAAGTTTATTGTTTAAGAAATTTTTGCTGTCCCCAAGTAATAAGGGTATTCTCCTATGTTTTCTTTTTCTTTAGGTTTTATGGTTTTAGATTTTTACATTTAGGCCATGAATCCATTTTGAATTAAAGTCTGTATATATATGATTTAGGGGACTATGGTTTTTTTTTTTAATATAAATATTATTTCTTTTCCTTCAAAGCATCTTGCTGGGAGTGTGTGAGTGTTGAATTTATAGATCAATTTTTGGGAGAATAGAGATCTCAACAATTTTGAGCTTTCAGAGCCAGTAACTTTGTATATCTTTCAATTTCAATAATCCTTTGTAGAGTGTAGAGGTCATGGACAATTTGTTGCTAGGTTTAATCTTAGGCGTGTAAAGTTTTTGGATTTTTTTAGATTTTAATTCCAATAGTTTCTGTTATTAGACAGAAATACAACTGATTTTTATATATTGACCTTGAGTCCTGCAATTTTGATAATTTGACTTATTTTACTGGGAATTTTTATCACTTCAGTAGTATTTTCTATGTACACAATGGTGTCTCAGATGGATATCAGTTTTCTTTCTTCCTGATTATTTTATTTATGTATGTATATATTTATGAATAAATGAACTGGCTAGAGTTTCTACCTTGTTGTCAAATACAAATAATAAGAGCAGGCATTTCTACTTTGTTCTTATCTTAGATGGAAAGAGTTCAATGTTTCATCATTAAGTATGATTATAGACCAAGATTTTTAAAAATACATGCCTTTTATCACATTGAAGACATTACTTTCAGGACTTCCTTTGTGGTCCAGTGGTTAAGACCCCAAGCTCCCAATGCAGGGGGCCTGGGATTCAACTCCTGGTCAGGGAACTAGATCTGACAGGCTGCAAGGAAGATCAAAGATCCTGCGAGCTTCAACAAAGACATGGAGCAGCTAAGTAAATATTTTTAAAAAAAATTGTTTTCTATTCCTAGTTATGCTGAGAGTTTCTATAATAAAAAGGTAATGATTTTTGTGAAAATTTTTTTCTGCATCTATTGAAAAGATCATATGGTACTTCATTTTTACTCTATTATTGTGTGGTGAGTTACAATAATTCATTTTGTTGATGTTTCCTTTGCTGTGCAGGGCTTCCCTGACAGCTCAGTTGGTAAAGAATCCGCCTGCAATATGGAAGACCTGGGTTCGATCCCTGGGATGGGAAGATGCCCTGGAGAAGGGAAAGACTACCCACTACAGTATTCTGGCCTAGAGAAGTCCATGGACCATATAGTCCATGGGGTCACAAAGAGTCAGAGACAACTGAGCGACTTTTACTTTCACTTGGTATGCAAAAGACTGTAAGTTTAGATAGGTATATTTTTGCTTTTGTTGCCTTTGCTTTGGGTGTCAAATCCAAAAAAAACAAAAAAAATCATCACCCAGAACTATGTCAAGGAGCACCTAGTTTTCTTCTAGGAGTTCTCTGGTTTCGGCCTTATATGGAGGTCTTTTCTGTCTGTTTCAGAGTTGCACTAAAAACCAGCATTGAAGCCAGTCTTGTTTTGAAGGTAGAAAATGCAAAGATATCTTCTGGGGTTTTCAGGCCCTGTCCTTCCCAGGGTTAACATTATAAGGCAGCAAAATTACCAGATGACCTCAACTTATACATCAGGAAACTGTGGAAAGACCCCTAGTCCTATTTTATGAAGCTTATTCAGAATTAGAGTCTCAGATTTAGAGGTTCAGTCCTCCAGGTAAAGATGTGACTTTAAAGTTAGGACCCTGATACCTGTTCAGGAACAATGACCTTTTTAAGAGGCCATCAGAGCAATAGTCCTGGAATGGTAGGTCAAGTTCCCTTGGGATTTGCCTAGGGATATCTTGAGTTTCCCAAGCTGTGCTAGTGGTAAAGAATCTGCCTGCCAGTGCAGGAGACCTAAGAGACCTGGGTTCAATCCTTGGGTTGAGAAGATCCCCTGGAGGAGGAAATGGCAAACTGCTTCATTATTCTTGCCTGGAGAGAATCCCATGGACAGAGAAGCCTGGTGGGCTATGGTCCACGGGGTTGTAAAAAGTTGGACACAACTGATGGGACTTAGCACTTAGCAAGTCTTGAGTTTGCTACACTAGCAGAGATTTTAAGCAGGTACCTGGGGAAATGGAGCTTGACTCTTTGCAACCCCATGAACTATACAGTCCATGGAATTCTCCAGGCCAGAATACTAGAGTGGGTAGCTTTTCCCTTCTCCAGGGGATCGTCCCAACCCAGGGATCAAACTCAGGTCTCCTGCATCGCAGCTGGATTCTTTACTAGCTGAGCCACGTGGGAAGCCCCAAAATATGGGAGTGGGTAGCCTATCCCTTCTCCAGCGGATCTTCCCAACCCAGGAATCAAACTGGGGTCTCCTGCATTGCAGGTGGATTTTTTTTTTTTTTACCAATTGAGCTATCAGGGAAGCCCTGGATATGGGCAGTATGAAGTAATTAGAACCGTTAGATGGAGCACCAAAAGGTTGGGGGAAGGGTCCATAAAACAGGTGGATCCAAGTTACTTGGAGGTGGAGCTGTCATCCACTCGCTCTTTAAACATCCCGACCATTACTGGTTCAGAGTGTTTTCCTGGCAGGGAGGGTGGAGATGATGTGGACAGCACTGGGTTAGCTCACTAACCCCTCCTTCTGCTGGCCAAGGTTAGGGAGGGTGAGGACAGGCTAGTGGTTTACTCACAGAGGGAGGAGGGGCCAGAGAGCAAGAGGTGACCAACAGAAAGGAAGAAAAAGGGATACCTCATCTCTCACCAAGCTCCCAGCCAGCGCCTTTCCTTCCCTGCCTGCGTGTACTTCCGGGTCTGTGTGCGAGGGCACAGGGCTTGGCTCTGTAGCCTCTACAGGAGCCAGGATGGCAGGGCAGCAGGCACTGCTTCTGTTTGGATTTCTACTGCCTGGGCTCCTGTTCTCAGAGGCTGCCAAAATCCTGACTGTGTCCCTGGTGGGTAAGTGCTCGACTGAAGATCCAGAGACAGGCAAACAGCCCTTGGTGAGGGAGTCGCATGTTTTTCCAGTCCAAGGCAGGTTTTTTACCCTGGCTAGCTGATGAAGAGGTAGGAGCCATCTATGTGGGTCAGGTGTGAGGCTGGGACTAGAAGTTTGAGATCCAGCCCAGTGCAGGAGGCCCTGGGCTGCCTCCTCCAGGGCGTGAGCTGGATATTCAGAGGCTCTCACTAAACATCTGGAGGGCACACAGTAAGGACTGTGGCTAACTAGTGGTTTGCAGGGAGATGGGCGTGTGTGTGTGTGGGGGGGGTGTGTAGAGGGGAAGGAAAGGGGCCCCTGAGGGCAGCAGTAATATTAAGAATTTTCTGAGGCTGCATGAGAGCCAGGGTGGAGCAGGGAAGATATTACAACGATAATTAGAAGAGTGGAGTGTTTTACCGAGAGGAATATATCAGGATACAGGGGTAATCACAGATGGGGGTTCCCTAAGACTTCATTTTAACCCACAGTGGGCTTTCTTATTTCGCTGAGAATCTTTGAGCTGGAAAAAACTTTAAATTATCTAATTGAGTTCCCACTAGGTTTTCCTGAGCAGGAAATTAAGGGTCAGGAAAGTGAGGCATCTATTGCAAGAGCAAACAGAAGCCCCTAATGGAACATACCAGATATTTACTCAGGAGTTCCTATCCCCGGACCATCTTCTTCAAGCTTCCACTGTCACTCATTTTTCAGTGGGGAGTTTTAAAAATCACTCTTTGTCTCTATTTGAAGTCTTTTTTCTTATTGGTTGTTTGTAATGATAATTCAAGACAGCTTTCTCACCCCACTAAGAGTACACTCTTCTCTAGCCTCGGACTCTGGGAGGGAGCTGGTGTGGTTTGTGAGGGGCTGGAAGCCCAGAACGCACTGGGGCTCCCCAGGACCCTCCATGAATGGACGCGTGTGTGGTTGCCCTTCATCTTGCCCTTTCTCCCAGGTCTAGGGATTAACACGTGGGCAAGAGGTGTGGGAGATTTGTACTTATTATTTCCTGTTATGTCAGACTGTACAAGTTTGTGTTTAAAAAAAATTGAGAAATAGGTACACACTATTTCTCTAGCACCATGTCCTTCTAACCTTAGTCTCCAAACATTTGCCATTTGCCACTAACTCCTCTTCTGATTGGCTTTCTCTACTGCTGAACCCCTTAGATTCAAGCAGGGTCCCTGTGTTGGTGCAGGTTCTAAGAGAAGAACTTAGTGTGATGGAGCTCAAACCTCTCCCAGGGATTAAGCGTCTCTTTCCTTAGGATACCAAGACTGTCCTTGGATGGATAGTGTTCCAGTCTCTCATGCATATAAGATTCTGCAGGCCAGCCCACAGTTATCCCACAAGTCCAGCCCCAAGTCCTGATGGGTGTGAAACATTTAGGCCTCCACTGAGAAACTTCCTGCTAATTATATTCGAATCTCAAGCACTTTGACACAGAGGGATGTGATGGCTGCACATCCCTCTGCTGCAGTGGTTGCTTCCTGGACTCACATTCAAGCTCCCATAGTTCTCGCTCCTACTCCAGCATACATTTCCAAAGAGAAGAATCCAAGAAATAGCTCTGATGGATTGTCCATTAGGAACTCTTCACACTCACATGCATGGCACTATGCCAAAATTTCTACCAGTTCAGTTATTTTTTCAGGATATGGTGTCTTCCTACGCCCCTGGCTAAAAGGCAGTGTGTACCTTAAGATCAGGAACTCCTTAGGACCTAAGCACTGAGGCTAAAAGGCAGTGTGTACCTTAAGATCAGGAACTCCTTAGGACCTTATCACACTGACGTGGAAACCAGAGTCACAGGAGGAGATCTCTGATGGAGGTTTGCCACTTGTCTAGGAGCTGGGCCAGCAGGCTCTGGGGGGCGGGGGTGGGGTGGGGGGGAAAGGGGTTGGGGGCGAGTTGGACATACTCAGAATGAGATGGAGAAATGGCTGATGGTACTCATTTCCTCCACTCCCAATCACCTCTCTGCTTCCCTATCTCTCCTCTCCTGGATTTATCAGCCCATCAATTGTAGAATCTCGACTCTCATCATTATAAGAATGAACTTGCGCTTTGTTCCTAGGTGGAAGCCATTTTCTACTGATGAATCAGATCTCTCAGATTCTTCAAGATCATGGTCATAATGTCACCATGCTTCTCCAAAAGGGAAATTTATTGCTACCAGGTACCTTTACCCATTAATTATTAAAAAAATTTTTCCCCACTAATCCTTGATTTCCTATATTCCTGGAAAGAAACTAATGCTTTTTGCATAGAAGGGCTTTACAGGTAGTTTCTTTAAATTTAATTGGATTAAAAGAAGGAAAAGTGTGTGTGTGTGTGTGTGTGTGTGTGTGTGTGTCTATGTAAGCTATAGGAAAGCTTCTTGGCTCTGTTCACCAGAATTCTGTATGGGCTTCCCAGATGGCTCAGTGGTAAACAACCCGCCCGACAATGCAGGAGATATAAGAGATATGGGTTTGATTCCTGGGTTGGGACGATGCCCTGGAGTAGGAAATGGCAAACCACTCCAATATTCTTGCCTGGAAAAGTCCGTGGTCAGAGGAGCCTGGCGGGCTACAGTCCATGGGGTCGCAAAGAGTCAAGACACGACTGAAGCAACTTAGCATGAGCATGAAACTCCATGTTCTGTGGTCTTATGTTCTCTTCCCTTGTGTTAAGTCACTTCAGTTGTGTCTGATTCTTTGTGACCCCATGGACTGTAGCCTGTCAGGCTCCTCTGTTTATGGGATCCTCCAGGTAAGAATACTGGAATGGGTTGCCATTTCCTACTCTACGGGATCTTTCCGATCCAGGGATTGAACCCGCATCTCTTATCTCCTGCATTGGAAAGCAGGTTCTTTACCACTAGCACCACCTGGGAAGCCCTGTCCTCCCTTACCTCACTTCTGCATCTCAAGCAAACCCTCCACAGATTCCCACAAACCATGTTGGTAAATACTACTTTTTTTTTTTTAAATTGGAGGCTAATTACTTTACAATATTGTGGTGGTTTTTGCCATACATTCACATGAATCAGCCATGGGTGTACATGTGTTCCCCATCCTGAACCCCACTCCCACCTCCCTCTCCATCCCATCCCTCAGGGTCATCCCAGTGCACCAGCATTGAGCACCCTGTATCATGCATTGAACCTGGACTGATGATCTATTTCACATATGATAATATACACGTTTCAATGCTATTCTCTCAGATCATCCCACCCTTGCCTTCTCCCACAGAGTCTGAAAGACTGTTCTTTACATCTGTGTCTCTTTCGCTGTCTCGCATATAGTGTCATCATAACCATCTTTCTAAATTCCATATATATGTGTTAATATATTGTATTGGTATTTTCCTTTCTGACTTACTTTGCTCTGTATAATAGGCTTCAGTTTCATCCACCTCATTAGAACTGATTCAAATGTATTCTTTTTAATGGCTGAGTAATACTCCATTGTGTGTATGTACCACAGCTTTCTTATCCATTCGTCTGCTGATGGACATCTAGGTTGCTTCCATGTCCTGGCTATTGTAAGCAGTGCTGCAATGAACATTGGGGTACACATGTCTCTTTCAATTCTGGTTTCCTCAGTGTGTATACCCAGCAGTGGGATTGCTGGGTCATATGGCAGTTCTATTTCCAGTTTTTTAAGGAATCTCCACACTGTTCTCCATAGTGGCTGTACTAGTTTGCATTCCCACCAACAGTGTAAGAGGGTTCCCTTTTCTCCACACCCTCTGCGGCATTTATTGTTTGCAGACTTTTTGATACCACTTTATAACTTGGCTTGAAAACCTGTTGAACAGATGTGTTACCGACATATAAGATTTCTAATAGGTAATGATCACTTTTCTTTTTCTATAGCATAGATGACTTATCTCAAATTTAAGGAAGCTTTCTCAAGGGGTTCCTTATTTATGCAGCTAAGATCAGACTCTACCGTTAAGGTGATCTTGTTTTCTTGAGAATCAGTGACTGCCCATGAATTTGTGCATGTTGACACAGAAGAGGCCTAAATCCAAAGAATTTAGCTCTAATGAGCTCCTATATTTTAGCAACTCCTCTCTGTTGACAGAAAAGGGAATAGCAACCCTGAGAACTTCAATGGTTCTCTCACAGTTACATGACAGGTTAATAACAGTGTTGGGTGGATTGAGGACTTTAAACTCTGGATTGCTCAATCGAAAGTATTGCTCAGACTTGATTTAAAAACAGAAAATCCAGTACTAAGTGGAATCACTAAAGAACAAAATCATGAGAAATAATAAAACTTAGAAGGTGACTTCAGGCCTTGCAGTTGTTCAAACTGTATTAAAATAATTCTTTTTCTGTTGACATTTCTTTTTTTAATTGTGGTAAGTATACAGAACATGAAATTGACCACTGTAACTGTTTTTGTGTAGAGTTTAGTGACATTAGTGAGATTTAGTGGCATCAGTACATTCCTGGTTGTGCAACTGTCTCTGCCATCCACCTCCATAAATTTGTTTATCATCACAAACTAGAACTCTGTACCAATTAAAAATAACTGTTCATTACCCATTTCCCCAGCCCCTGGTAAACATTTCTACTTCACTTCTCTAATAATTTGACTATTCTAGATACCCGATATAGGTGAAATCACACAATACTGTCCTTTTGTATCTTGTATATTTCACATAGCATAATATCTTTTAGGTTCGTTCATGTTGGAGTATGTATCAGTATTTCTTCTTTTTTAAGATTGAATAACATTCCACGGAATGTCTATACCATATTTTGTTTGTCTATTCATCTGTTGATGGATATGTCTATTGTTTTCACCTTTTGGACATGTGAATAATGCTGTCATGAACTTTGATGTACAAATATCTGAGTCCCTATCTAAATCCACTTTAATCACTTTCTAGATTAAGTTCTATATTTTTCAGTGAACATCTTTTATATATATATCCTTTTGCACCTTTTTTTGACAGCAGATCTGATGAAATAGGTGTAGTGTATTAATACTTAATTGAAAAAATTATAATTTAACTTAATTAAAAATTTAAATTAATTTAAATCAAAATGTATTTTATTTTATATTTTTGACCTTGATCTTCAAACTTGTGAAACACTTGGGAGCTACAGAGTTAAGACATGTATTTTTAGAAAATTTACCTGACTCCTTTATGGAGAATGACTTGTATGAGATCTAAAATCAAAACAGAGAGAGCGGTAAAAGCTATTTATAGAGTCTAGGTGAGATGTTGAAGGGGACACCTAAGACAGAACCTCACTAAAGTTAGTGTAAATGCCCTTCCATGTAATCACAAAAGCAGAAGACCTTTCCATTGTTAACTTTATTTCTTTTTAATTTAATTTAAATCAAAATTTTAGATTAAAAATAAGTTTTGCACAAACTTTGGGAAACTACTGAAATCACATTCTACCCCTTTAATAAACATATGTGCATTAAAGTCTACAAACAATTTAGGGAGTTTATGGATCCATTCAGTTTTATTCTTAGGTTTCAGGTTTAAATGTCCAGGATTTATTTCAATATTCCCTAATCATGGGCATTCCTGAGGCTTTGAAACAGCATTTTCATTCTTCACTGCATTAGTAGAGCTAGGCTAGGTATCTGCAAATCAGGAAAATACATGATTATGTTATTATTTCTGACCTGGTGCTCACCTTAGTGCATTGAAATATATGAACCACTTACTAACTCCTAATTTGAACATACTTAACCATCTTTCTCGGAGAAGGCAATGGCACCCCGCTCCAGTACTCTTGCCTGGAAAATCCCATGGACTGAGGAGCCTGGTGGGCTGCAGTCCATGGGGTTGCTAAGAGTCGGACACGACTGAGCGACTTCACTTTCACTTTTCACTTTCATGCATTGGAGAAGGAAATGGCAACCCACTCCAGTGTTCTTGCCTGGAGAATCCCAGGGACGGGGGAGCCTGGTGGGCTGCCGTCTATGGGGTTGCACAGGGTCGGACACGACTGAAGTGACTTAGCAGCAACCATCTTTCTTATTTATTAAAAACTTTAGTGAAAAAAATAACATCAGTGGCACTAAAGAAGCAAAGATCCCTGATACTCACATGTGTGGATTCATGTGCTGCAATCAGTGTGTGCAATCACAATTGGGTTACTGATGGAGGCTAAAGAATATTGAGGAGTATGAAAGAGAAAGCCTAGATTGCCTTGACAGACTGTTGGTGGAAATGCAGATTTAAAAAAATCTACTAATGAGGACTGCCTCCCTGCACGCCAGCAATGGCTGCTTTGCTCTGTTCAGATGCAGGGCTGTGTCTGAGGAGGCTTTGTTCTCGCTAAGTTCTGCTTGAAGTTCCGCTTGTCGTACTTCTTGACGACAGCAGCCTTCATTCTAGTGGGGACGGCACTGGAGCAAGATGGTTTGGAACAGGTACCTAGTGTGGGCCAGGGTGCAGACTGGGGTGGTTTCAGGAAACCAGCCAGGTCCCCAAGCATTGTCACGTTTTATGCTCATCTGCTTCCTCTGCTTTGTTCCTGGGAGTAAGTAAGTGTGTATGCTCACTTTTCAGGAATCTTGATCTCTTACAGGCTTTGATAATTTCCACTGGTTTTAAAACCAGCTAATGGGATTCATCTTCCTGCTTTGGACTCCAGGCTTGGGTTGCCCAATATGTGACTGGAGCCCTTCACCGCCATGGAGGATTTCCAAGACTGTGATATCCCACTCCTCTTCTGTGTCCCCTGTTTGGAGGAGTGGGTCTTGACTCGATTGCTTCTCCTTCCTTCCTACGTGGCTCCATGTGGTCTTCCCTTACAGCCGTGGTTGTAGATGTCTTTCTGCCAGTCTTCTGTTTGCTTTGAGTGAAACTTGCTCCACCGGTAGATGTATCTTTGATGTGTTCATCATGGGAGGTAAGCTCAGCGTCCTCCTATTCCACCATCTTGATCTCCGAAATCCTCACAGAGAGCTTCTTGAAGATGAGGCGTGTGACTCATGGATCCCTTCAGACATGTTGTGTGCTGTGCTTAGTCGCTCAGTCATGTCCAGCTCTTTGCGACCCCATGGATTGTAGCCCACCAGGCTCCTCTGTCCTTGGGGCTTCTCCAGGCAAGAATACTGAAGTGAGTTGCCATGCCCTCCTCCAGGAGATCTTCCCAACCCAGGGATTGAACCCAGGTCTCCTACATTGCAGGCAGATTCTTTACCGTCCAAGCCATCAAAGAAGCCCTCAGACACATTTTGGCAGAAGCCAAAAGTGGAGATGAGGATATTTTTAAAGATCTGTGGAGCAGCCTCTTGTCTAATGGAGGTAACTCCCATGACATAACCAGGAGATCCACAAGGTACTTGAGATTTTTATACCATAAGAAACATGGCTAGTATGGGATGAAAGAGACAGGGAAAGGATGAGAGGAAATGAAGCCTTTGAACTCCCACAGAGGAAGAAACAAGCTGATAAACTATTCAGCTGCAAACTCATGATATTTTATGGAGAACAAAGGAGAATTCTGAGGGTGAAGAATTAGAAGTTAGAACTTCAGTCTCACAAGGCTGAGTTTCAGATCACAGAAAATTGTTTCCAGTTCTTGAAATCTAATACTATTTGCCCACTTGGATGTCAAAATTTCTTATGACCAGTGACTGATGTTTCCCTTCCAAATTGTTGCACCTAGATTAATAAAGATCAGTAACCCATGTCTTATATCTGTCCTGTTACTGTTTCTTGGAAGCAGAAAACCTGTTCCCTAATTTCATAGGTCCACAGATATAAATTCTACCTCTGGATGGATCATACCTTGATTCTCACCCATACTTATTAAATTATTTGGATGCTATAATTTGGGACATTTGAGCTAATGATATTTAGATGAGATTTTGAACTATGGATTGATGATGTAACAGTTTAAGACTTTTTGGAATGCTGGGATGGGGTGAATACATTTTGTCTGTGCAAGATACTTGAGTTTTGAGGTGCAGAGAACAGGATATAATAGGCAGACTGTGTCCCCCTAAAGGTATCCCTGTTCTAATTCTTGGAACCAGTGAATATGCTACCTTACGTGGTAAAGGGACTTTGCAGATATGATTAACATAAGGGTCTTGAGATGGGGAGATTATCCTAGACTATCCAGGTGGGGTCAGTGTAATTACTAGAGTGCTTCTAAATGAAAGAAATTAACAAGAGAGTAACAGAAAGAATGTGATAGAGGAAGGAAAAGTCAGAGTGATATAATTGCCAATTGGAAGGAGGCTATGAGCCAGGGAATGCAGGCAGCCACTGAAAGCTGGAAGAGGCAAGAAAAAGATTGTCCACTTAAGTCTCCAGAAAGAATGCAAGTCTGCCCATGTCTTGCTTTTACTCCAATAAGGCCCATTTTGGATTTCTAAACTATAAGATAATGTTGTTTTTTGCCTCTAGGTTTGCAGTGAATTTTACAGCAGCCCTAGGAAGCTATTATAGTCATCATAGGAGGTTAGATCCCTCCTAAAGGCAGGAGAGTAGTTTGCTAAAGCCAACTTTGAGGGCCACTAATTGCAGTGGCCATTGTATTATAATTTGGATGGATTCTAGAGCCACACATGGGCTTTCTCTAGTTGTAGCAAGCTGGAGCTGTTCTTCATTGCCGTGTGCAGGCTTTTCATTGTGGTGGCTTCTGTTGTTGCTGAGCACTGGCTGTAGGGCACACAGGCTTCAGTAGTTGTGGAACACCAGCTGAGTTGCCCTGGGGCACATGGAATCTTCCTGGACCAGGGACCAAACCTGTGTCCCCTGCATTGGCAGGTGGATTCTTAGCCCCTGGACCATCAGGAAGTCCTAGAGCTTTTCTTATTTGGGCCTCTATCCGAAGTGGGCTGATTTTAAGCACACATGAACTTAAGTAAAACATATAAATTAGAAATATATTGTCTACAGAATGTAAAAAGGACTAAAAGATGTTGGAGCCATTGAAATATTGTGGTATCATTAGTTGTTTCTTTACCATGTGAGTGATAGAAAAGTTTTAGACCAACCAAATCCTTCTGAGAAATTTAACTTAGGTATGGGGTGGCGTTGGGGGTGTCCCTGGTGGCACAGACAGTAAAGAGTCTGCCTGTAATGCAGGAGTCCTGGGTTCAATCCCCAGGTCAGGAAGATCCCCTGGAGAAGGGAATGGCAACCCAGTCCAGTATTCCTGCCTGGAGAATTCCATGGACAGAGGAGTCTGGTGGGCTATAGTCCATGGAGTTACAAAGAGTAGGACACAACTGAGTGACTAAACACTTTCACTTTCACGGGGTCTTGAGCTTTGTATGGGGACGATGGCACATCCCTTCGTGTGAGCTGCTTTGAGAATGTTTCTGTCTTGAATGAGTGTGTGGAACAAATCACCTTGGAGAAGGATATCCTCAATGTAAGGTAATAACTATGATCCTAGGGGAAGTTGGATGTGGTTAATATTTTGCCAGCAAAGATTGTGGCCAGTGGTAGAGCTGTTGAAGTATCCATTGACAACCAGTCAGAGCTATATTATGCCTTTTCCAGTGAAAGTGAGTGAAAGTGAAAGTCACTTAGTCCTGTCTGACTCTTTGCGACCCCATGGACTATACAGTCCATGGAATTCCCTAGGCCAGAATACTGGAGTGGGTAGCCTTTCCCTTCTCCAGGGAATCTTCCCAACTCAGGGACTGAACTCAGGTCTCCCGCCTTGCAGGCGGATTCTTTACCAGCTGAGCCACAAGGAGGCAAACTATAGGCGAGGGCCTGCTTAAAGAGGCACTGAGCAGAACATGTTAGCCAAATCTATGACTGCTAAGTATTTTCCAGTAGATCCTTGGATAAAGTCAGTCATTTTACTGAGTATGGAAGCTGTAATGTGTGGGACTGTGCATTATCTGTTACCTTACAATTTAGTTAGATGTCATAACTGATGTAGGCATGCAAGCATTAAGAGAGTATGAAAGATTTATTACTCAAATAATAAGGCCTTTTTGAAAGAATGGGACAGGTTCCCAAGTACCTGAAAAATGGCCATCCAGTGTACGGAGGGATGATTTGCTTGAGTTTTTATTGTGAGTGGGGGTGGGGTGGTGGTATGTGGTGAGGATTACCCCTCATTTACCTGAATTGCATGGTTTGAAACTTCCACTTAGGGCCACAAGAGGGAGCATGCACCTTTCTAACCAGCTTGCCCTGGAAACGGAGATAGGGACGGAAGCCCATCAGCATCAAACATCAGAAATGAACTCAGACTTTTGATTACACCTGGGTAATTGGGGGAGAATCCAAGTTAGTAAGTAGAAGTACAGAAGACTACTGAATTACAAAACTATTTGGATATATCACTTTAAATCATGAAGTTGAATTTTTCTAAAACAGAATGAGCAGAGACTCTGGAACCAACCTTGACACATGATCTTAAACTAATTAACTTTGTTTTCTCAGCAGTAAAATGAGACAGACAGCGATACATTTACTTAAAGCTTTAAATGGAAGTTTCCATAACTTTAAATTAAAGAGCATTCCTGAATTGTTGCAAGGTCCTCAAGAAATACTTTCAGTATACAAGATTGAATGAGAAACCAACCGAATGTCATAAAAATAATTCAAAGATACAATCAAATGTTAGTATCATCATGCTAATGTTAATACATGTTGTGTGACAGATTTAGTGTGTTTAACCCATTGATGTTTTTGTAGGTTTTAAAGAGGAGGAGAAATCATACAAAGTCTTTAACTGGTTCCTGCCTGAAGACTGTAATGAAGAATTTAAGAGGTCTTTTCATTCCTTTATGGAGAAAACTTTTGTGGGCAGGTAATTTTTTTAATTATTCAAACTAAAGAGTCACAGTTCAGTTGAGTTCAGTTGCTCAGTTGTGTCTCACTCTTTGTGACCACATGGACTGCAGTATGCCAGGCTTCCCTGTCCATCACCAACTCCTGGAGCGTGCTCAAACTCATGTCCATCAAGTCAGTGATGCCATCCAACCATCTCATCCTCTGTTATCCCCTTCTCCCCCCACCTTCAATCATTCCTGGCATCAGGGTCTTCTCAAGTGAGTCAGCTGTTCGCATCAGGTGGCCAAAGTATTGGAGTTTCAGCTTCAACATTTGTCCTTCCAATGAATATTCAGGACTGATTTCCTTTAGGATGGACTGGTTGGATCTCCTTGCAGTCCAAGGGACTCTCAAGAGTCTTCTCCATCACCACAGTTCAAAAGCATCAATTCTTCAGTCCTCATCTTTCTTTATAGTCCAACTCTCACATCCATACATGATTACTGGAAAAACCATAGCTTTCATTAGATGGACCTTTGTTGGCAAAGTAATGTCCCTGCTTTTTAAAGAGTCACAATTTTGGTAATATAAGTGAATGGATAGATGCTTAGAGTGAGGATGCGATAAAGGATGGTTGGATGGATGGACAGAGGGATGGAGATATGGATGAATGATACTGATATTCGGGTAAATAGGTGTTTCACAGTACATCACCCATTCCAGCCACTCAAGACTTTTCCTTGCTCTGTCCTTTCTTCTGCTATAAGCATGAAGGTATTACACACACACACACACACACACACACATTCCTGTAGCAAGTGGGAGGTAGATAGTTTCTTCTGGGATTTCCTTACAATACTTCACTTACAATCTTTGTCTATAATTTCCCCAACATAGAAGTATATATATCTCAACCTCTCACTGTTGGTAGGGACATTAAAGACACATTTTTATTTATTTTTTCATTTTCTCCTCATATGTTTTTATTAACAGAGAAGTCTTTTAAACAGTGCTTTTGTAGAAGTTAGCATCTGGCCATGTAAAGTCCTTTTAAAAAGCAGTCAACCTTGTGCAAAATAAGATGTGAAGCTGACTCCTTTTGCTTCATCTGACATGAAAAGAAACACATAACTCCTTACTCTTAATATAAAAGGGGAAAGACAGAAATCCATGCCTATCTTGGTTAATTACAGAGGACTCTTCCCCTAGTTTATTCTTGAAAATCTATTTACTAATCAAGGTACTGCTCAAATCTGACTATTTCCATAAAACCTCTTTTCCTCACTCAGACTGGATGACCACGGCCCCTCGGGTATGTGCGTTAATCGGTCAGTAGTGTCTGCTCTTTGTGACCCCATGCACTGCAGCCTGCCAAGTTCCTCTATCCATGGGATTTTCCAGGCAGGAATACTGGAGTGGGTTGCCATCTCCTTCTCCAGGGGATTTTCCTGACCCAGGGATAGAACCTGGGTCTCCCGCATTGCAGGCAGATTCTTTACTGTCTGAGCCACCAGGGAAGCCCTCTGGTATAGGTCTGATCTAATCTACTCAACTGATACTTAGTTTATATCATCTTGTGGTGTTAGTTATATATTTTAAGTATATGCTTCATCTATTCCTCCCTACTTTAATATTTTGAGGACAGATATAAGTAACCAGGCATTCTTGATATTTTTCCTATTTGTTAGTTTAATTTTAATTATGACTAATGAATTACATTCTAGGAATTTTTATAACATTACTAAAGTTATCCAAAAGTTTTGGTAACCACTCCTTTGTTATATCTTAAAAAATACACAGTAGAAGATGATGTGAGCCAATCACTTCCATTGTTGTGATTTGAAGTTAACCCTAAAGATCAGACGGAGATCTGCATATGCTAATGACTTCTTTGTCTCTGGGAAATCTCTATCTGAGGCAGAGTGGTGCAGTGGCAGACAGTTATAACTATGCAAAGGTACCAATTCTCTTGGTCGTCCATGCAGTCAGGAAGCTTCTGATGTCTCAAGGCCTTGCACTTGTTACCTCTGGTATCTCAGTGTAGATGGATATCCTACTTCCCTTTGTATTGTACAAAGAGGAAACAGAATCATAATCTGTTTAGGCAGTGGTGGGAAAGCATGGCAAGAAGATAGCTTCCTAGGATAACCCCATAGGTGATGTCTTAATTACATGTCAGTAAGCTTTTCTTCTCTGGCTCCCTTAGCCTGCAGTAAACTGGAAAGGCTAATCATGTGTTTCAAAACCAGACTTTTCCCCTTTGTTTACTGTGGACATAGAAAGATCGAATTTCCATTTTTAACTGAGATTTTGAGTTCTAGTATGATCTGATAACCTCTTGGATGAGGAAATCTGTCATATGTGAATACACAGTGATTTTAAAAAATAGTCTGTATTGTCAATATTTATGGGATTGTGTCATCAAGTGATTCCCACAGTTTTGCTGAGTAAACAAAGAAACCACTCATAAAGGTTCAGTATGTAAGTAAAGATTAAGGACAGTGTCACAGAATTCATCAAGTAGAAAGAGACCTGAGAGCCCTGCTGTGGTCAAAGAAGCCTCCCAGAGCAGAAGTCCCAATGATGGGAATTCCTTTTCCATTAACATAATTCATCTATGCCCAAGGACTTCAGGAATTACTGTCTGAGAAGTGTCATGGAGAGTGCTAGGGATTTGTAGCAGTGAGGAAAGGGAGTAGGGGACGGAAGGGAACACTCTCAAGAGCAGAACATCTGCCTGGACTGACTGAGGGAATGTATATGGACGGTGGTAGAGTGGGATGGCTGCTGCTGCGTGTGGGCTTACTTACCTGGAATATTTTCTTTGTAGCCCAAGATTTTTTAATTCAACTTTTTAAATTTTTGCTGCATTGGGTCTTTGCTGTGGTGTGAGGGCTTTTCTGTAGCTGTGGCATGAAGGCTTAGTTGCTCCACAGCATGTGAGCTCTTAGTTCCCTGACCAGGGGTCAAACCCAAGTCTCCTGCACTGGAAGGTAGATCTTTAACCACTGGACCACCAGGGAATTCCCAAGATCCTTTTTTAAAAATTGAAATATAGTTCATTTACAGTGTTTCAGGTGCACAGCAAAGTGATTCAGTTCATATATATACACACATATATATCTGTATATATATGTATAAGTAAGTAAGTAAGTGAAGTCGCTCAGTCGTGTCCTACTCTTTGCGACCCCATGTACTGTAGCCTACCAGGCTCCTCTGTCCTTGGGATTTTCCATCTGAGACGTTTTACCATCTGAGCCCTACACACATTTACAGGTTTCCCCAGTGGCTCAGTGGTAAAGAATCTGCCTGTAATGCAGGAGTTGCAGGAGACTTGGGTTCAGTCCCTGGGTTGGGAAAGCTCCCCTGTGGGAGGGCATGGCAACCCACTCCAATATTCTTGCCTGGAGAATCCCATGAACAGGGGAGCCTAGCCAGCTACAGTCGTAGGGTCACAAAGATTCAGACATGACTGAAATGACTTAGCACGCTAGCACACACACACACACACACACACACACACACACACACACATGCGTATTCTTTTTCAGATTATTTTCCATTATAAGTTATTACAAGATATTGAATATAGTTCCCTGTGCTCTACAGTAGATCTTTGTTGGTTATCTATTTTATATATAGTAGTGTGCATATGGGAGAAGGAAATGGCAACCCACTCCAGTATTCTTGTCTGGAGAATCCCATGGACGGAGGAGCTACAGTCTAGTCCATAGGGTTGCACAGAGTCGGATATGACTGAAGCGACTTAGTGAGCAAGTGAGTGTGTATATGTTAATCCCAAATTCCCAATTTATCCCTTCCCCTTTTGGTAGCCATGTTTGTTTTCTATGTCTGTGAGTCTATTTCTAGTTTATAAATAGGCTCATTTGCATTATTTTCTAAGATTACATATAAAATGATGTCATATGGTATTTGTCTTTCTCTCTCTGACTTACTTCATTTAGTGGGATAATCTCAAGTTTCATACGTGTAGCTGCAAATGACATTATTTCATTCTTTTTTTATAGCTGAGTAATATTCCACTGTATATGTATACCATGTCTTCTTTATCCATTCATCTGTTGATGGACCAAGGTTCTTTTATGTATTGTGATATAAACACTTTCAACAAATATTTATCATTTATTTATTTTTCTTGCAGATGCAAATTTGAACACTTTTTAAATATTATGGAACTACTAGGGCATCACTGCAGTCATTTGCTAAGGAGAAAGGATGTCATGAATTCTTTAAAGAATGAGAACTTCGACCTGGTGATAGTGGAAATGTTTGACTACTGTCCTTTCTTGGTTGCTGAGAAGCTTGGGAAGCCATTTGTGGCCGTTCTCCCTTCCGCACTGGGCACCGTGGACTTTGGACTACCAAGTCCTCTGTCTTATGTGCCAGTGTTCTATTCCTTGTTAACTGACCAGATGGACTTCTGGGGCCGAGTAAAGAATTTCCTGATGTTCTTTGAGTTCTTCAAGAAGCAGTGGGAAATCCAGTCTGCATATGATGACACCATCAAGGAGCATTTCCCGGACGACTCTAGGCCAGTTTTGTCTCATCTTCTAACAAAAGCAGAGCTGTGGTTTGTTAACTCCGACTTTGCCTTTGATTTTGCTCGGCCCCTGCTTCCCAACACTGTGTGTATTGGAGGTTTAATGTCCAAACCTGTTAAACCAGTACCACAAGTAAGTAAATGCTGTGGGTGAGGATTCATACAGAAGTCCTCAGTGCAGAGCTGGTAGCCACCCTATCACTGGGATCCTGGGAGTGCATAAGGTGAGGCAAGTGAGGCTCCAGGGGACCCTTTGAAAGGAAAGACTCACTTTCAGTATCATGAAAGTACAGATTTAAGACTTATACAACCCTGAGATTGACCTCCTTAAATACTAAATCCAAGGTCTTCTCTTGCCTCACCTTAGTCCTGGCACTGGTAGAAAAAGACTTTTAGTAACTTAAAGTTTCCATTTTAATTTTCTATGCTCAAATTTTCTGTAAGCATGTAGTGAGCATCTGTCACATGCAAGAATCATGAAGGGGATGAGTTACTCACAGGGAAACACAAAACAGCGCGACTACGGAGGCGGTGTGTGGGACTGATGGTGAGAATGCAGGCTTTATCACCAGCATCCTGAGACAGTAGCGCCCTGGTCCCTAACTCTGCCTACACATCCTGATTTGATTGATGTGGGGTCAAGCCTGGGAAGTGTAAGTTATAAACGCTGCCCAATCAGTCTGATTGCATCAACTCAGAACCACTGGGGTACAAGTTTTCAAAATGGAGGGGAGTTAAGACCAGACGGTAAAGAATTTGCTTGCAATGCAGGAGACCCGGGTTCAATCTCTGGAGAAGGAAATGGTAACCCGCTCCAGTATTCTTGCCTGAAAATTCCATGGACAGAAGAGCCTGTCAGGCTACATTCCATGGGGTCACAAAGAGTCGGGCATGACTGAGTGACCAACACTTTAAGATGAATGCGTTGCTTGTCATCTAACAGCACAGGCTTGCAACTTTATGGAATTTATCTTGTATAATCTCTTGCCACCTAGAAAGATGTATGATGACCTCCATTTTAATTTTTTTTTAATTTGAATATTTGTTTATTTATTTGCTGAGTTGGGTCTTAGTTGCAGCATGCAGGATCTTCACTGCATCATGTGGGATCTTTCTTTGTGGCACACAGCTCTCTAGTTGTGGCACACAGGCTCCAAAGCACTCGGGATCAGTAGTTGCAGAGTGTGGGTTAGTTGCTCTGCGGCATGTGGAATCTTAGTTCCCTGACCAGGAATTGAACCCATGTCCTCTGCATTGCAAGGCGGATTCTTAGCTGCTGGACCACCAGGGAAGTCCCATGACCTCCATCTTTAAGGTGTAAGTGGCTGTCCCACTCTCATTCATTTTAAAGCCAGAAAGAGTCCTGATTTGGCCTGGGGCTTTCAGGAATGAAGCTATCTATCCATCCCCTACTGAACTTGCATCAGGAAAGCAGGAAGAGTTGGGGAATGATCCTTGGGCTATGTAGGCTTTGAGTCGGTGGAAGAAGTTTTTAGGAATGAAGCTGGGAGGGAAGATGTTCCCAGGTAGACAGAATAGGAGGCCCAAAGTGGGAAGATAAAGCGAGATGTCTCTGGGTTCCCTGGATGACTCCAGCTGGACCAGAAAGAGGAAGATGCAGTTGCACAAAGATGCCCAGGCCAGACTGCAGGAAGTTTCACTGGGAGGGTAGGTCAGCCCTGGCCACAAGACCACAGGAGGGAATTGTTAAGCAGGAGTATGATGGGAAGAAGGATTGTGAGATAACAGTAACTTTTTCAAAAATTTTTCTCCTTTGCATTTTCCAGTTTTTATATAATGATTTTACATTGCTTTTTAATTATAACAGAATGACAAAACTGTTGTCAAAGTGGTCCTCTGAAGCAATAGATCAGTCAAGGTTATGCTAAATGAAATCAGCCCAATAGGGTGAAGGTCTAGGAGCTGGATGAGATGGATGAGGTGGTTGGATGGCATCACCAAGTCAATGGACATGTGTTTGAGCAAACTCTGGGAGATGGTGAAGGACAGGGAAGCCTGGTGTGCTGCAGTCCATGGGGTTGAAAAGAGTCGGGCACAACTGAGAGACTGAACAATAACAACTAGGATCTGGGGTTGGGGGAGCCACAAGAAATCCAGAGAGAGTCAGGGTCCAAAGAAATATTTGGAAGAATCGACAAAACGTGTTAAAACCAAGATTACAGCATTAGATCAGAACAGTTTTTCAGAACTGCCTTGGGGATTTGAAGAAAAGAACTGCTGAGGTCTGAGACTTGATGTGGCATTGCTACTTTAAAAAAATCTTCTCATGTGAATATAATGTGCAGTCATGTGGGTGAATCACTGAGATAGGAGATAAACTGCAAAGGTCAGTGACTAAGAACATCATGGGATATCAGAGGAACACACAGTACATGGTGGATGAGGTATGGGGGGCAGTCACCTCCCCATTCTGCCTCCATTTCTTCTCAGCTTCTCCATCTACTCTCCAGATAGCCCACCTCCCTCTGCTGGACCCTGACTCCCTATGAGGTTCTTCCTTACATTCCACTTCTGGTCTGGCTTTGGAAAACACCCAAGCGGCCATATCTTCATGGACCTACAATGAGTAGAGTGTCTATGATTGCCTTGACAGTAGGGTCAAGGTTTCAAAAATGAAAGATGTTCCCACCAACACAGTGGGCACAACTGAGAGTGCTGAGCTGTCTCAGGACAATGAACTCCAAGAAGGACAGGAGAGTGTGTTCAGTGAATAACCGACTTCGTTTCATGACCATCTAGTCTTTTGTGAACATTTTTCTTCTCTTTCCTTCTTTATTTCTCTCTAGGAATTTGAGAATTTCATCACCAAATTTGGAGACTCTGGTTTTGTCCTTGTAAGCCTGGGGTCCATGGTGAGTTTCATTCGGTCCCAGGAGGTTCTCAAAGAGATGAATGCTGCCTTTGCTCATCTCCCTCAAGGGGTGATATGGAAGTATAATCCTTCTCGTTGGCCCAAAGACATCAAATTGGCCCCAAATGTGAAAATTGTGCACTGGCTTCCTCAGAATGACCTTCTGGGTAAGGACTGCCAGGTTTGCTTTTTTCTTCTCATTTACATGTCTTGGGGATCATTGGGCTTCTGATCTCTAGCTGGATTATTTCATCAGCACAAGGTAAGTCTTTAGATGACAGGAATGGAGCAGCGAGTTGGAGCCTTTGGGGAATCAGGCTATAATGAGCTCAGATGCCAAAACAGCTATCTGCCCTTCATTCTTTTCTATCTCAGACCTCATGTCTGAAACCACTGAAGTCACGTTCACCTACTGCTTTTGGTCTTGAACAAGATCACCACAAAATAATCCTAAACAATCTGTGAACTCTGAGAACACATACCAGGAGATACACTGCCACTGTCTTCAGTGGCTTCAAGAGCACCTGTTCGCTTATGTTCCCTTACACATTCACACACACACACAGATATATCTTCCTTAGCTACTAAGGTGTAAGCAATTTATAGATTCACAACATTGATGCCAATATACCTGAGTCCCAAGCTGAGCAACCTCCTAGCCAGTTACTTGACACATTGAGTTTCTGATACCAGAGAATTTCCTCACCCCCAAGAGGGTATCTCTATGGCTAGCACTGCTTCTTAGAGACCACTCACTGCCATAGCCACTGACTGGATCAGAGGTTTATAACCAAGATCATAATAAAGTAATCTGTAGATTAAAAAAAACATATTATTATTTCTATGTCTGCAAATGTATTTCTTTATATCTTGGGTGTGGGACATGATTCTCATTTTGAAGAAGAAATGAGGAAGCTCTGATGCGCATCCCAGTAGACCAGCACAGGCTGAGATGAACTCTTCATTATCAATAATCAGTTTAGTTATTGCTACATAAGGATGGGATGCAAAGGCTAGAACTGCAAATACTGATGGGCAGAGTCCAGTCTCTTATCTCAAGGAGGTTCTTATATATTTAAAGAGTACAACACATACTGTATAAGTTTTATGAGTGTTATATGACTTGTGATGTCAATGAATGTGCCAGGAATTTATAGGAGAGGGCTATTATTTGGTGGGTGAGAGAGGTTTTCTCAAGGAAAAGAAGCAAGACAAAGATAGACATAGGGAAACATAAAGAGAAAACAGATGAGAGAAGAAGAGACTTGAGGGGATAGAGAGAAGAATAGATGGAATGTTGGATGGATGGATGGATAGATGGGATAATTGCCTTGATTAGCACTAGCACTAATCTCTATAGAATTCCCTGGGTTCTGAGTCTTCCCCCAGTTATAACTGAGTTAGGGAGTCTCTACAAAGGCAAGGTTTGAAATCCTTGAACGTGTAGCAAGCAAAATCATCTTTACAATGGCTCCAACACTCCTTGAGTTCCCATTGGTATCTTCTTCTGCCTTTTCTGCTTTCCTTGTTGTCCTGAAAACTTTCATCCTGAGATGTCCTGCTTTCTTTCTTATTTACAACAGGGCACCCTCGCATCCGCCTCTTTGTCAGCCATGGTGGGATGAATAGTATCATGGAGGCCATCCAACATGGTGTGCCCATGGTGGGGATTCCCCTCTTTGGAGACCAACATGAAAACCTGCTCCGAGTTAAAGCCAAAAAGTTCGGTGTCTCTATCCAACTAAAGCAGATCAAGGCTGAGACATTGGCTCTGAAGATGAAGCAAGTCATAGAGGACAAGAGGTGTGCAGTTCTCTGGGCTTGTGGTTGCTTATGATGAGCGAAGACATAAACCACGATGGGCACCATGTGGATCTTTTTGCAGTAAAAGCTGAAACTTCCAGGACATGAAATCAAATGTGTATGATGCTAATAGCTGACTTATTTCCTCTGAGAAGAAGACTAAGGCAATTTAGGTTAGATGTTGGTTTTCTACCTTCTAGCTGTGAGGAACTGGAACAATTGACACAGTCTGTCTTTGAGAAGTCTTCTATTGTGGAGGTGCTTGTAGTAGAATTCCAACTGAGGCAGAATGTTGCTTTTCTATTCCGGGTATCCTACACTGTTCCCCACCTCAGGCCCCTTGCTTGTGCTGCTCCCTAGAACACTCCTTCCCTTCTCTTCACAAGACTGGCTCCTTCATGACATTGAGGTCTCATCCCAATGTCAACTGCTCAGAGAGACCTTTCTCTGATAGTCTCAAAGCTTCCTCTCTTTTCCACCCCAATCGTAACACATTATTTTTTTCTTGATGTATCTCAGAATCTGTGATCACCTCATTTCTTTATGTTTTAATTTATTGTCTGTCCCTACATGAAGGGCTTCCCAGGTGGCGATAGTGGAAAAGAACCCACCTGCCAATGCAGGAGATATAAGAGATGTGGGTTTGATCCCTAGGTCGAGAAGATCCTCTGGAGGAGAGCATGGCAACCCACTCAAGTATTCTTGCCTGGAGAATTCCATGGACAGAGTAGCCTGCTGGGCTACAGTCCATGGGTCGCAAAGAGTCAGACACGCCTGAAGTGACTTTCCATGCATGCATGCACCCCACACAAGAAGGTAGAGAGTAAACTCTTCTAGCATAACAGCATGAGTCTCTTGCTATGTCCTTAGGGTCCAGCTCAGGGTCTGCCACAAAGTAAGTCTGAATGGATTTCTGTTAAGTGAATCAATACGAAGGGATCCATTCATCTCTTAAGAAACTTTCCAACCAGTGCAATAATCTCATGTGTGAAGAGAAAAATATATATATAATGAAGAAAGACTGAAAAACTTACAGCTTCAGGGACACACACTTGAAGCATATCTCAAGACTTTGCATTACTGTACAACATTATGGCACATAGGAGACCTGTAAGTAGTTTTGTTAGATGACCGAATAATAACCACATCACATGTGATGCCAACACCAGCAAAGTTGTTAAACTCTGGGGATCAGATAACCCAGAAACTTTATATATGTTTGGTATCTCATGTGTTTAAAGTGTTCATTTCCTGATGAATGGATTTGTAAGTTTCATTATATTTTCAAAGACTTAGACCCAAATGTGCATGATCCATTGGCCCTATGAAGCAGTCGTCTGGGCTGGGATGGTCCACAGACATTGGACATCAGGGCTGGCCACAGAATTCATGTGCCCTTATGTGAAATGGAAATGTGGAGCCCCTTGTCATAATGTGTAAGGATTTTAAGAAGGTGTCAGCAGATAATTAAATCAAGTGTGCCTGATTTAAAAGGGTTTCCTAGGTGGCTCAGTGGAGAAGGCAATGGCAACTCACTCCAGTACTCTTGCCTGGAAAATCCCATGGGCGGAGGACCCTGGTAGGCTGCAGTCCATGGGGTCGCTAAGAGTTGGACATGACTGAGCGACTTCACTTTCACTTTTCCCTTTCATGCATTGGAGAAGGAAATGGCAACCCACTCCAGTGTTCTTGCCTGGAGAATCCCAGGGACAGGGGAGCCTGGTGGGCTGCTGTCTATCGGGTCACACAGAGTCAGACACGACTGAAGCGACTTAACAGTAGCAGCAGCAGCAGGTGGTTCAGTGGTAAAGAATCTGCCTGCAATGTGGCAGACCCAGGTTAGATCCCTGGGTTGGAAAAAATCCCCTGGAGAAGGTAGTGGCAACCCACTCCGGTATTCTTGCAGGAAATCCCATGGACAGAGGAGCCTGGTAGGCAGCAATCCATGGGGTCACAAAGAGTCAGACCTGACTTAGTGACTAAACAATAAGGCTGATTTAAGGGTGAAGCCCTCTCGAAATAGGCAGGCTTACAGCCTATGAAGCCAGTGCTGGTCAACATGATGCTTTGAAAGGAGCAGGGAAATGTAGGTGTCTTCCTGGACTGTGGTCCTCAGAGTCATATGTATTATCTAGCCCAGACACCAGCACAAAGTAGACACTCAATAAATATAATGGTTTCTGTAGTATATATCATGAACCTCCTTGTGGGAGAGACTAGTCCTTATAGATGTAGTCACTTTTTTGTAGTAGCACTTCCAGCACCAAGCATGGATCTTTGCATGCATATATCAGTTTGAACTTTTAAAAGAGACCCAACTAGACAATGGTAAGGCCAGGTCAACAACTTTTCCTTGAAAGGAAGTCTTTTGTGCCTATGGTAGAAATTGTGTGTGTGCATGTGTGTGTGATACAAGGTCTCTAAGAATTCTGAGACCACTTGAGTTAACACCTCCCCTCTGTCTCTGTTGACAGGTACAAATCTGCTGCAGAGGCCGCCAGCATCATCAGACGCTCGCAGCCCCTGACCCCTGCCCAGCGGCTGGTGGGCTGGATCGACCACATCCTCCAGACAGGGGGTGCAGCCCACCTCAAGCCCCATGCCTTCCAGCAGCCATGGTATGAGCAGTACCTACTGGATGTCTTCTTGTTCCTGCTGGTGGTCACCCTGGGCACCGCGTGGCTCTGTGGGAAGCTGCTGGGCCTGGTGGCCAGGTGGCTGTGTGGGGCCAGGAAGCTGAAGAAGGCCTGAGGCCGAATGGAGCCTAGGAAGGTGGAGTGTTTGGGCAGACTCAGCATTTCTTGGCATCTCCAGCCAGTTTTGTCAACCCTGGTTCCCCACATCCTACCCACTTGCTATTTTGCTACAAATTCCTGCTCACTGGCTTCTTTTCATGACTGCAATTCTTTACTGAGCCCTTGTAGCCTTGACTGCCAGTCAGCAAGGGCTGTTCTGTGATTCTGTCCCTACGTAATTTGGATACGTGACCATCAGATCTGAAGCCTAGAAACTGCCTTCTGTATCACGCCCTTCTTCCTGGCACTGAGCCTGGAGCATTTCGGTCTCCATTCCCTTGCACCTTCTCAGCCTCCTTCCCTCATGCCTCCTCCACCACTTGTCATGGAATAACCCCTAAGGCAGGTGCTTTGTTGTTTCTTTTGCTTTCTGTTTGCTTGTCCTGAAAACTCTTGTGGAAGCTCAGGAAGCCTATCCTGGGCAAGAGCATTTAGGGCCAGACACACCCTTGCCTGTGTGCATGGTCTCTGTCTTGGTTTCTGTGGATCACTCCTTTGCAGTGGAGAGTGCAGGTTAGTCATGGGCTGAAGTGTCCCTGGTCTCTGCTTTTCATAGCTGTGAGCTATCTTCTCAACTTTCCTATTTAAAAAACGAAGTCATGAGAAAGAAGATAATTTCTTTATAAACTAAGAAGAGCCTCTACATAGCTGAGGCTTTCTATACCTGACATACTGTTGGAAACTGCATTCAGTTCAGTTCAGGTGCTCAGTCATGTCTGACTCTTTGTGATTCCATGGACTGCAGCACGTCAGGCTTCCCTGTCCATCACCAACTCCTGGAGTTTGCTCAAACTCATGTCCATCAAGTCAGTGATGCCATCCAACCATCCCATCATCTGTTGCGCCTTCTCCTCTTGCCCCTAAGCCTTCCCAGCATCAGGGTCTTTTCTGAAGAGTCAGCTCTTCGCACCAGGTGGTCAAAGAATTGGAGCTTCAGCTTCAGCACCAATGAATATCTTTCCAATTAATATTTAGGATTGATTTCCTTTAGGATTGACTGGTTTGATTTCTTTCCTGTGCAAGGGATTCTCAAGAGCCTTCTCAAGCACCACAATTCAAAAGCATCAATTCTTTGGTGCTCAGCCTTTTTTATAGTCCAACTCTCACATCTGTACATGACTACTGGAAAAACCATGACTATGCAGACCTTTGTTGGCAAAGTGATATCTCTGCTTTTTAGTATGCTATCTAGGTTGGTCATAACTTTCCTTCCAAGGAGCAAGTGTCTTTTAATTTCATGGCTGCTGTCACTGTCTGCAGTGATATTGGAGCCCCCCAAAATAAAATCTGCAAGTTTCCACTTTTCTCCATTCTATTTGCCATGAAATGATGGGACCAGAGTCCATGATCCTACTTTTTTGAATGTTGAGTTTTAAGCCAGCTTTTTCACTCTTCTCTTTCACCCTCATCAAGAAGCTTTTGAATTCATCTTCACTTTCCGTCTTTAGAGTAGCATCATCTGCACATCTCAGGTTGTTGGTATTTTTCCCGGTGATCTTGATAGTAATGGAAACCAGGAAAAAAAAAAAAAGAGAGAGTGACTGGAACTGCTTAGGGTTTTCTTTTCTTTCTTGTTTTTCTCTTGTAAAAGAAAGTATAGTGGAATTCCTGGTGGTCCAGTGGTTAGGACTCTGAGCTTTCACTGCAGAGGGTGAGAATTCAGTCCCTAAGGGAATTAAGATCCCACAAGCTGGTAGCATGGCTGAAAAAAAAAAAAAGTGTAGCGTAGGTAGGCAGGCCGTCCAGAGCTGGCGTGGTAGTGCCATGACGTCATCAATAGTCCAGATTTCTTGTCTGATTGATCTGCCTTCCTTAATGAGTGGCTTCATCCTTAAGGTCACCCTGATTTTCCAGGTAGTCATTTTGGATCCAGTCAGCACATGGAATTTTAGGCAAGAAAAGGGAAACTCAAGGAAAGGGAATAAAGCAGGTTCATGCTAGCTGAGTTAGCGTCTTTAAAGAGGTTTCCCAAAGAATTCCAGTTAAATCTCATTGAGAGACCTGAGTCATGTGACCATTCCTAGCTACATAAATATTCTCCAGCTCTGACTGCAGTGCTGGGTACACTACTACTGCAAGTAATTGGGGGGTGAGGGGTGGCGAATAGGTGTTAGAAAGGAAAAAAAACGACAGTGGATAATGCAGGAAACTAGGTCCTCGTCACATGTGGAGGGTAGGCAGGGAAGGGCTGGATTGAATGTATGTTTCACCTGTGACCTGGTGACTCAGTGACCTCAGGGACAGCCTTAACTGCCTTTCTGAGTGAAACAGTCAAAATAAGAACAGCAATCTTTTACCAGTGTGACATGTGTTATTCGTTCCAAGTTCTTTCATCTTCCTTCCTGCCATTTAATGGGACACCTGTGTCTAATCCATTCAGCTGAAAGAAACAGGAACCATGGGGGCAACCACAGAGGGAGAGGAGAGTCATTGTGTAAATTAAGACAATAGCAATAAAACTTGTTGCCACCTCATCAGGAATGCCTCCTCCAGCCAGGGTACATGGCTTGGAGAGTGGATGGGCTGGTTTTAGCTCCCACTGGCCCCCTCTTGTAAGCATATCTTTGCCAAGAATAATCTGCCCTACCACAGCGTGGTCCTGGCTGGTATACCCCTCCCACCCAGGGCAATTTCATGCTCATGCATACAGAAGGCGGAGAAGGCAATGGCAACCCACTCCAGTATTCTTGCCTGGAAAATCCCATGGACGGAGGAGCCTGGTAGGCTACAGTCCATGGGGTCAAAAAGAGTCGGGCATGACTGAGTGACTTCATTTTCACTTTTCACTTTCATGCATTGGAGAAGGAAATGGCAACCCACTCCAGTGTTTGCCTGGAGAATCCCAGGGATGGGGGAGCCTTGTGGGCTGCTGTCTATGGGGTCGCACAGAGTCGGACATGACTTAAGCGACTTAGCAGCAGCAGCAGCAGCATACAGAAGGCACTGGGATTAGCTAAGGAATTCCCTTGGGAAATTTTGTGGGTTTCTTTTTTTTTTTTTTTAAGATCCAGGAAGGCTCCTTTCTCCATGCCAGGCTTTAAATTAGTTAATTATTTCTTTTTAATAAGTTCTTAAATGAAAGTTCCAAATTTAGAGACACACACATCTGCCAGAGTGAATTTTAAACTAATTTCTTCAAATTTCATCTCAAGATAACAATAAGTGATATCAATTAATAGTTGCACTGGTGATTCAGTCCCCCTGGGTTGTATTTATTTTTTTCTGATTTAAAAATTCAAGATGAATTTTGAGATATCTTTTTGTGTTACACAAAGAAAGGAAGGTTCCACAAACAAAGCCTGTGATCCCTGACTATAGATAAGACCATTGAGAATGATGACACTGGGTGACAACTCTTGCTTTCTCATTTGTGTTATTGAGAGCTGAGCTTCATCTGTCCTCTAATTGATTTTACAGATGAGTAAGCCTAAAAAATAGAACAGAAAAGAGTGCCCTCACTCCTTCCCCTTGTCATAGTTTATTCTATCTCATGGAATGTTACTAAGCTAAAGCCTGCAGTTCCATATTCCTTTAGTGACCATTGATGAACTTGGCATCATCTCAGATGAGAGTTACTGTTACTAGGAAACCAATTAGCAAGCAGTAGCAGAAAGCCTCCAGAGAAGGCACTGGCACCCCACTCCAGTACTCTTGCCTGGAAAATCCCATGGGTGGAGGAGCCTGGTAGGCTGCAGTCCATGGGGTCGCGAAGAGTCGGACACGACTGAGCGACTTCACTTTCACTTTTCACTTTCATGCATTGGAGAAGGAAATGGCAACCCACACCATTGTTCTTGCCTGGAGAATCCCAGGGATGGGGGAGCCTGGTGGGCTGCTGTCTGTGAGGTCTCACAGAGTCGGACACGAGTGAAGCGACTTAGCAGCAGCAGCAGAAAGCCTCAGTAGAACAGCCTAAGCCAGTAGCCTTCAAACTAGGCTATCTTCAGCATCATGCATACGTGAAAACTGCCCAAGGGCTACATGACACAGAGTTGAAGGTGATAAATTTCCACCTTTGTGTACTCTAGTTTTCTAATACTGGTCTTCCTAACAAGGTGTTGTGTTTAGTTTACAGATCCTCTTTCTTGCCACACTTTTTGCAATTTCCTGACTTTTATTTTACAGAAGAAATGGACACCTTTCACCCACTCGCATTCTTCCCATGGTGCATTGCCTGGGGGTGGAAAAGTAGAGGTGACTGAGCCAGAAAGTTCTTGTAACTCAGATGATTTGTAATTCTTTGTTTTAACAAAATCCAAAGATGAACTGCGATTTTTTTTTTCAGCTGACAGACCTTTAAAGACAGTAACTTTTGATAATAGATTGCTGTGAGAATGGCATATTTATGTAGCACATTATTCTGAAGTCATTCAAAGAATGGAGGGACATCATTTTCAAGACAGTTCATAACAAAACTCAGTGCTCCTGTTATTTATGTGAATAGTTTCTCAGTGTTTGCATGACTAATCTTTAGAACTAGGTAACACAGTATTGGAAATGTTGCATTTTTTTTGGAAACCTACCTGTGATGATACGCAGTTCTTCCAGTTAGTAACATACTGTGTGGTAATATAATTCTTTGAGAGCAAAGTTATAAAATAGGAAACAACATATTAATTTTATATTAAGTTTCATTCACCCTATAGTATCTATGTATATTTTATACTTTTATGACATACCTAAATTTTCCGTATTAAATAAATCATGCACTGTTATATATGAATTCTGAAGTATAAATGATTTACAAAATGTTGATTTCGGGAGTACAGCACAGTGATTCAGTTATATATGTATATTTTTGGATTCTTTTCTCTTACAGGTTATTACAAGATATTGAGTATAGTTCCTTGTGCTATACAGTAGGTCTGTTTTGGTTGTCTGTTTGGCATATAGTAATGCCAGCCAACTAATTCAGCCCTCTCCTCCAACTTTTTCTCAAATTTTTAGATATTTCTGGGTCATGCAGCTCAACTGTATTTTTAAATTGTAATCTCCCCCCCCCCAAATTTCCAATATATTGAAAGAAATCCACATATAAGTGAACCCAGGCAGTTCAAGCCCGTGTTCAAAGGTCAACAGTATTTGTCTTTTGGATATCAGTCACAGCTCACAAACAATGTCATTAATATCCTTCCATTTGGCATAGAGGAAAATATATACTGTTTTCCAGGATTAATTTTGTGATCACAAAGTTAATTTACATATACTGGCCTCTGGGGAGAAATTCAAGCCCAGAGAAGACAGTCCTGGTAAATTCAAGCCATTCAAATGCAGGTGAAGTTTTCAGGTGAGTGGGGTCATAGAGAATGAATTAACCATTATAATGTGTGAATCACAAGTTAAATTTCCTGCACAAGCATTCTACTAAGAATGGGCTGAGTAAATTCAATTACCTATTTCAAACAGATAAAACAAGTTGAAGGTTCAGTGTTAATTTCTTGCAAAGTAGTCAGGACTCAGTATTATTGTAACAATACATAGACACAAGAGATCTTTCTACCCCAACCTGGATAATCCTTAGGTTGAGTGTCTTCAATAGGTAGGTATTATCAGGAACTCAGCTGTATCCTCATAACAGTGTAATGGTGCTTTATATTCACAAAGTATTGAGTACATGAGTCAACAGTCTTACCTATGGGTTTCTTGTTAAATGCTGTTGAAAATTTTGGCCTGTGTTTTCAACTATGTGGCCAGTTTTCAAAGTGTTTCCTGTGATCTGAACCAGGGCTGACTGGAAGTAAGTATGGGCTTTTTGTTTTCTTTTTCTGAATAGACAGTTGTCCCATGTTTTTGCAAGTCCCTTGGTGGAGTGTCTCTCTGTGCAGACAGCTGAGACACTAGAGGGCGCGCTTCCCAACTTGCTGTGTGACTTGTGAGTTGTCTAAGCAGCTCACAGTCTGACCTTTTCCTGGGCATAGAACGGAGGAGCCTGGTAGGCTGCAGTCCATGGGATGGCGAAGAGTTGGACACGACTGAGTGGCTTCACTTTCACTTTTCACTTTCCTGCATTGGAGAAAGACATGGCAACCCACTCCAGTGTTCTTGCCTGGAGAATCCCATGGATAGAGGAGCCTGGTGGGCTGCTGTCTATGGGGTCGCAGAGAGTCGGAAACGACTGAAGCGACTTAACAGCAGCAGCAGCAACATTGATTTTTAGATACATAAATTAAGTTTTTAAAAGTTGGAAAAACAGCCCCTTTTTCATTGTAAGATATGTTTCCAATAAAATTTTATGTTTTGTTAAGTGATTATGTTTATGTAGCTTTGACCAAGTGAATGCAAGTATTAACAGAAAGTGATAATTCAGTAAAAATATTGGGCTCTTATAGAAACTATAAATATTAACTTGAATAATATTTATGATGTTCAAAGTTATGAGAGAATACTCAGTACAGTGCTTTCATGCATAAAGATACATAGATTAGAATTAAATTCTCTGGAGAAAGTGGAACATAAATAAAAACTCAAGAAGAAAATGGAATGACATAAAATTTCCCACTGAAAGTTGACAGCTCATTATCTATATTAAGAATGAATGATGGTATCAGTGCTGACATGCTGAGATTTTATAACTCACTGCATACATTTAACAGAATGATGCAACTGTTTATTGTTAAATGATATAATTACAATGACTAGAAATGACATCCTATTCAGTTATTTAAACTTAGACATTTTAGATGTCAATTAAAAAATTTATTCTTACAAAGTATAAATATAGTTGAGAAGATCACTTTTTTTTTGTCAGTGGCTTTCACAAAAAGAGGATTGTTTTTCCTTCATCAGAAGTAGATGGGAGGGAAGCAGGCAACTGACAGCAATGGTTCCATAGCTCTACAATGTCAGGAAGAACATGTTTATAATTCCCCCTAATGGTTTCAAGATGGCTGCTGCTGCTGCTAAGTCGCGTCAGTCGTGCCCGACTCTGTGCGACCCCTTAGACGGCAGCCCATCAGGCTCCGCCGTCCCTGGGATTCTCCAGGCAAGAATGCTGGAGTGGGTGGCTGCCCAGCTCCAAATATCATTCATGTCCATGTCCCAAGGAGGACAAAAATGGAGAAATATGGGGAAAAAACGGAGAAAAAAGGGGAAATATGAGCTAGTAAACATTTTCACAGAATTACATTCCCTCCTCCTCTCACCAAGGGGCTTATTTCCTCTTGCCTAGAATCTTGTCACTGAACCAGTCAAGACTGTAAGAGAAGCTATGAAAAATTTCTGCATTGGCAGCTGGTGAGGATTAACAGCTATAAGCGGGTGATGGTTTAAACAACCTGTAGTATTTGATACAAATGGCAAAGGGCCAAAAACCTCTCCACAATGCTTGACTCATAGAAGATTAATTTTCTGTGTTTTGAAATTTTGTCCTAGTCTGTATTTATCCAGTTCAGTTCCAGTTCAGTTGCTCAGTTGCCGGGGTCCAGCCCCAGCTGATCCAGGGTATTTGAAGGAGAGACGGCGTAGGCGAGGATCAGGAAACAACTGCTTAATTAAACGTTAATTAAGGATATAAAGAGTAATAGAATAAGGATAGCTCAGTGAGGAAATTCAGTGGAGAAAAGAGGCTGAATAAAATTCCAAAGCAGGGAATTTTCGTCACCTACGAAGGCTGCAGGCGTCCTCCCGTTCTCCCGAAGGAGAGGAGACACTAAGGCCTCCCTGGTCAGATCTTAGAAGCCCAGGCAAATTTAGTAGGCTTGATGAGCTTCCCCGTCTCAGAGGAAAAATTCAGCCAGAAGGTGAAAGAAAGAACGACATGGGGAGACCAAGTTTCAGTGAACAAGGCCCGCACTTTATTTTCCAAAATAGTTTTTATACCTTAAGTTATGCATAGAGGAGGATGGGGGAAGGGGTAGAGTCGTGCAGTAAGCCAGGCTTTCTTCCTGCAAACTTAACATATGCAAAAGTTTAGGCGATTTGCATCATCTTCTGGCCCAGAGGCCTGTTAACATTTTAAGACCCTTTCTTCAGAAAACTTATTTTTCTCTAAAGGTGATTAGTCAAGCGCCACCCTCCAAAAGCATTAGATGAAGTTGCATTCCTACAGAGCAAAGGTGTGGTGGGCTATAACAAGAAAAAGAATTAACTCAAGGGTCCCAGGTTACAAACATTAAAGCTACTATTTACACCAATTGTATTAATCAATACACTGCCAGGGACACAGCAGGTAAGGGATATGGAGACTTAGCAGCAAACATTGGCCCAACAAGTGAAAAACCCTTCACCAATACAATTTCTAATCAATCTTTTAACTGCTCAAAGGAATCTGTATTTAGACAGTTTAGAACATCTCATGCCTCTCACAGTTGGGAGGCTCTGAGCAATCACATGTGGCCGGAAAAACCTATTCAGACAGGCTAGAGGATTTCCAAAGGAGTTTGTAGGTTGAAACACTGCCACACCCAGGAATTATTAACTGGAGCTGTAAGCTAACTCTTTTTTCAGGTAGTGGGGGACAGCCCCCCGTAAAGTCTGAGGTGTAGGTGAAAGCACAAAGCAGAAAGTAGGCAGACTCTGGTTTTGGGAATTTCCAGGGAGACTCCTGAGGCTTGATCCCGCCTTTGCGTATGCCAAGCCTCCTTCCTCATGACCTTTGCCACGGGCGGAGCTCGCTCCCCGCACTCAGTCATGTCCGACTCTTTGCGACCCCATGAATCACAGCACGCCAAGCCTCCCTGTCCATCACAAACTCCCGGAGTTCACTCAGACTCATGTCCATCGAGTCAGTGATGCCATCCAGCCATCTCATCTTCTGTCATCCCCTTCTCCTCCTGCCCCCAATCCCTCCCAGCATCAGAGTCTTTTCCAAAAAGTCAGCTCTTCGCATGAGGTGGCCAAAGTATTGGAGTTTCAGCTTTAGCATCATTCCTTCCAAAGAAATCCCAGGGCTGATCTCCTTCAGAATGGACTGGTTGGACCTCCTTGTAGTCCAAGGGACTCTCAAGAGTCTTCTCCAACACCACAGTTCAAAAGCATCAATTCTTCGGTGCTCAGCCTTCTTCACAGTCCAACTCTCACATCCATACATGACCACTGGAAAAACCATAGCCTTGACTAGATGGACCTTTGTTGACAAAGTAATGTCTCTGCTTTTGAATATGCTATCTAGGTTGGTCATAACTTTCCTTCCAAGGAGTAAGTGTCTTTTAATTTCATGGCTGCAATCACCATCTGCAGTGATTTTGGAGCCCCCAAAAATAAAGTCTGACACTGTTTCCACTGTTTCCCCATCTATTTCCCATGAAGTGATGGGACCAGATGCCATGATCTTAGTTTTCTGAATGTTGAGTTTTAAGCCAACTTTTTCACTCTCCACTTTCACTTTCATCAAGAGGCTCTTTAGTTCCTCTTCACTTTCTGCCATAAGGGTGGTGTCATCTGCATATCTGAGGTTATTGATATTTCTCCTGGAAATCTTGATCCCAGCTTATGTTTCTTCCAGTCCAGTGTTTCTCATGATGTACTCTGCATATAAGTTAAATAAGCAGGGTGACAATATACAGCCTTGACGTACTCCTTTTCCTATTTGGAACCAGTCTTTTTTTAGTCTGTCATTTATAATATATAGTCTGTCATTTAGTCAACATTTATAATGTTGACTAAAACAGATTCACAATGTGAGAGTTGTGAGTTAAGTTTTATTTGGAGCAAATGAGGACTGTGGCCTGGGAGACAGCACCTCAGATAGCTCTGAGAGACTGTCCCAAACAGGTAGTGGAGGAAGATCAATATATAAGATTTTGGTGAAGGAGAAGTTCAATGCAACTAAACACTTACTTTACAAAAAGTTTTCTGCTTGTCATGAGGAGCTCATGTCACCATGAAGGGAGTTAGTGCTTTTCTAGATATGAAAAGATATAAGGATTGGGATCATGAAATCAGTTCCTGAACATATCTGACTATCAAATCATCAGACAGTCTTGGCACAATGAAAAGAATAACTTTTGTCTCCTGGTTACCATCTCTGACTGGGACTGAAGAGACATCTGGCTCAGAGTTGACCTCAATGACTTTCTCAGTGTGATGGAGACCACAGTAAGCATAAGGGAGGAAGTGGTTTCCTTCACAGAGCCCCAGCCTCGATCCCTGTGCAGATGAGAAGAAGGGGATGGAATTGTGACTGTTGATTCCAAGTCTGACAGTACAGAGAGGAAGATGTGTTGCCCATCAAGGAATTATTTCCACAAATGAGTGGGAACTAAGTTTCGTGGTTTCAGAAGGATGAAAGTCACCTTATTTAGAGTTCTGTAGAACATGTGATTTACAAATGGATTCTCTTGTCAATCACCATAACTCTGAAAACTTCTGTGCAGAAGACTTTATACTATTGACTGAAGGTTAAAAACAGCAAAATGCCCCTCCATGTGTGGGAGTATGTGGATGTTAGACCCATTAACAGGTGCCCGTTTTAACCTGAGCATTCATGCATACTGTCCCCAAACTGTTCATTAAGCCTACCCAACTCTTTGCTAATCTTCTCCCCTTTGCCTGGCATTAAGGTTTGTAAAATGCTGGTAGTAGGGAACAGGACTGAGGAGGCGGAGCATGACACAGGGACTTTTCTGCTGGCTTTGCCCTCCACAAGCTACAGAGAATCCGATGCTATTTACAGTCGAAAGAAGTTCAAGCAACAAGAGCAAATAAAACCCACACCTTCCCATAAGTGGAAACTACAAAGTTCTAGAGGGTTAAGTCCAGAGGAATAATATAAAAAAGAGAAAAAGGACATAGAAGGCCCAAGGATGAGTTAAAACTGCACCTAGAAGGAGAATAACTACATTTTGTATAAAAATCTTGAAAAAAAAGTCCTGGTAGATCAAAGCTATGACAACAGGAAAGGGACATGACGACACGAGGGGACCCAAGGTAACAGTCTTGGAAACACTTCATTTTTGAAGAAGGAGAGGTAAAAGGGAATGAAAGCTCTCTTTGGGTATTGGGTAAAAAAGAAAAAGCAACCAAGGGAAACATGAGTCCTGAAAGACAGCAGGAAGCTAGAAGATTGGACAATACAAATCCTTAAACCTATCATCAAGAAATAAAAGTCATACATTAACAATACTGTAGTTGCAGATTATTTATAGAATTCTGTATATTATTAGACACCGACGTTTGTCCATCACTGGATAGCTATATCATTCAAAATGTTAAGAACAGAAACATGAATGAAATAGTGACTTTTTTCCACAATTAAAAAATTTAATTAAAATATATGTACAGTATAGATAGAGACTCACATAGCTGATATGTTTCCTACCTGTCCACAAAGAACAAATTTAGAGTATTTGGCCTGACATTTTCTTTTTGATCCAATGTGAAATGGTATGTTGAGGTTGTGGTAAGTGGCTGCATTAAGTGGTCCCCAATTGCACTGGACTGGACATGGAACAACAGACTGGTTCCAAATAGGAAAAGGAGTACGTCAAGGCTGTATATTGTCACCCTGCTTATTTAACTTATATGCAGAGTACATCATGAGAAACACTGGACTGGAAGAAACATAAGCTGGGATCAAGATTTCCAGGAGAAATATCAATAACCTCAGATATGCAGATGACACCACCCTTATGGCAGAAAGTGAAGAGGAACTAAAGAGCCTCTTGATGAAAGTGAAAGTGGAGAGTGAAAAAGTTGGCTTAAAACTCAACATTCAGAAAACTAAGATCATGGCATCTGGTCCCATCACTTCATGGGAAATAGATGGGGAAACAGTGGAAACAGTGTCAGACTTTATTTTTTGGGGCTCCAAAATCACTGCAGATGGTGATTGCAGCCATGAAATTAAAAGACACTTACTCCTTGGAAGGAAAGTTATGACCAACCTAGATAGCATATTCAAAAGCAGAGACATTACTTTGTCAACAAAGGTCCATCTAGTCAAGGCTATGGTTTTTCCAGTGGTCATGTATGGATGTGAGAGTTGGACTGTGAAGAAGGCTGAGCACCGAAGAATTGATGCTTTTGAACTGTGGTGTTGGAGAAGACTCTTGAGAGTCCCTTAGACTGCAAGGAGATCCAACCAGTCCGTTCTGAAGGAGATCAGCCCTGGGATTTCTTTGGAGGCAATGATGCTAAAGCTGAAACTCCAGTACTTTGGCCACCTCATGCAAAGAGTTGACTCATTGAAAAAGACTCTGATGCTGGGAGGGATTGGGGGCAGGAGGAGAAGGGGACGACAGAGGATGAGATGGCTGGATGGCATCACTGACTCGATGGACGAGAGTCTGAGTGAACTCCGGGAGTTGGTGATGGACAGGGAGGCCTGGTGTGCTGCAATTCATGGGGTCGCAAATAGTCAGACATGACTGAGCGACTGAACTGAACTGAACTGAATTGCACTGGGATAATGGAAACTAGGTAATTATGGAAATCGACTACTTAGAACACTTCCTAAGACCAATTATTAACTAGATATCTCTTTCTTTCTCTTTTAAAAAGTTTATTGGCTGCCCTGGGTCTTCATAGCTGTGTGTAGGCTTTCTCTAGAGTTGCAGAGAGCAGGAGCTACTCTCTAGTTATGGTACATGGGCTCTAGAGTGCATGGGTTTCAGTAGTTGGGGCACCCAAGCTTGATTGCCCTGTGGCATATGGGATCTTCCCAGAGCAGAGATTGAACCTGTGTTCTCTGCATTGCAGGCAAGTTCGTAACCACTGGACCACCAGGGAAGTCCGTTTTTCTTTTTAAAATAATCTTATCTATTCAATAGTTTTGAAAATAAAAAAATGTATTTGAACTTTTTATCATGTTCAAATGCAAATACAGTCAAGAAAATACATTTTCAAGATATTGATGTAGAAATAACAGTTATTTGCTAATACAACCATGAGACCAGGAATGGGGAAGTTGAATTTCTGGTTCCAGAAATGGCAGGCCAGGTATACCAGTTATGAAGCTGTTGTTTCTCAGCTTCGAGAAACTTTGCCCTGCCTTGTGACACTGGCAATCTGCCAAATGCAGGCCCAGCTCCCTCCCTCTGGGACTTTGCAAAAAGGTGACACCAGAGGAAGGCCGCAGGGACAGGTGGGGACTTGGGGCATCCTGGGCGCTCCCCGCTTATGCCAGCAACACCACAGGGATGGTTTTTCATGGTGGCAGTGACGGTTTTAGTGCCAGGAGTGCTGTTCTGTTTGCAGCTCTTCTGAAATACTGGAGTCAGCCTCCCTGGGCCACTCACAGATATTAGCACTGGCTGGTGACTGCCCCTCCCAGGTCTGGGTTTCAGTTCTGTGGATTTCCTTCTGTGGTCCTAAAGCATCAACACCAGATGAGCAAGACACTCCTCCCTTCTCCTTCCAAGCTTTGCATGGCTCTTACCACCAAGCTCTGAAAGTGAAAGTCGCTCAGTTGTGTCCGACTCTTTGCGACCCCATGGACTACACAGTCTATGGAATTCTCCAGGCCAGAATACAGGAGTGGGTAGCCGTTCCCTTCTCTAGGGGATCTTCCCAACCCAGGGATCGAACCCAGGTCTCCCACATTGCAGGTGAGAGATTCTTTACCAGCTGAGCCAACAGGGAAGCTCAAGAATACTGGAGTGGGTAGCCTATCCGTTCTCCAGCAGATCTTCCCAAGCCAGGAATCAAACGGGGGTCTCTTGCATGGCAGGCTGATTCTTTACCAAGGCTCTAAATTTTAGTAATTCTTACTTCTTCCCTTTGTTCCCTTAGCACAAGGGGTGGTGGCGGCCTTCCATAGATACTAACTCTAATGCCTCAGTATCTCTCATTTACTTACTGAGTTCTCTGAAATCTGGTGTAAGGTCTTTAATAAATACAATTAATAATTAAAGTAAAAAATAATGTTTCCTGAGGTTAAAAATATAGACTCCAAATGTGTGACAAAAATAGCATGTAAGTCAGGAGGGGGTAAATGGAACTTCTAAGGTCCTTGTGTTGCCCAGAGGTAGGTAAAAATAAGGACTAATTTTTGACCTTGATAAGTGGTAAAGGCATGTTGTGAATCTGGGATACCTTATTTGGAGAAAAGAGACAAGAGGGGAATCATTAGAGGGAGAAAATGGAGTCACAAAAAGTATTCCAAGCTGAAAAGGAAGACAAAACAGAGAAGAAAAGAAAGAATAAGAGGGAGAAATAAGAACATGGTCGAAGTAAACCTATACACTTCGGTTCAGATACAAAGATTGACTGGCTTGATTAACAACAAGCTAACTGCCATTTCAAGAAGCACATCTAAAACATGGGGATACAGGAGGGTTGACCATAAGAGGATAGAAAAAGACAGGCCATGAATGCTAATGGAAAAGAAGACCTGAATAATTAGGAATAACTTCAGACAGACTCGAGGTAAAAAGCTTTACTAGAGACAAAATTGGTACTTTTGTAATGAAGGTGAGTTATTTCACTGGGACTGTGTGAAACTATGAAAATGTATACACACTACTTGTGTGACCTCAAAAACTGGAACAGCAAGAAAAATTAGAATCATGGAGAGTTTAAAAAGTTTTTAATGACGAATTTCTAATATTTGTAAAATCAGAATTTTCCCATGTCCAACATTTAAGATTATAAACTCCTGGCAAATTTTCTTTCCTTTATATTCCCACCTATTTTCAACATTGCCTCCATCCCCTGCCCCAAATTATTCTGAAGCAAATCCAAAACACCCTGATACTTCATCTGTCTTCCAGAATGGATCTGAAGAGCCAAGGTATCTCTTTTTAAATAACCACAATAACATTATGATGCTTCTCCAAATGAATAGTAACTATTTAATATCATCAAATATTATGTTCCTATTTCTCTGATATTCATGCATTTTTAGAGTTCATTTGAATCATGCCATCTAAAATTTTTATATTCCCAATACCCCCCACCCCTTCCTCTGGTAACCACATATCTGATCTCACAATTGCCGTTTGAACACAATACTTTAAAAACTGTGTTGTCAGTACAAAAAAAAAAGAGAACTGCAAAAAATTGTGTGGTCTATTAAGTAGGTTTGTTGTTCACAGCTGGTGTATTGGTACCTTCTTTCAGTGCTCAGTATGATGGAGCAAAGGAGTAAATATCAATACACCAAAAAGGTTGAGAGTCAGATTTTTTAACTTTAAAAAGGAAATTACAAGTGTGAAAGTGGCAAAGATTAGAATCATCACTGGTTTGTATTGAAATTGAAGGTATCAGTGTGAATGCATGCTTTTTTTAAATAAACTAGATATAAACCTGACTATATAGAGAGATACAGGTATGTAATATTTATATCTATATCTATATATTTCACAAGTTTCCCCAGTGGCTCAGCAGTAAAGAATCCATCTGCGATGCAGAAGCTGTAGGAGACATGGATTCGATCCCTGGGCTGGGAAGACTTCCTGGAGAAGGGAATAGCAACCCACTCCAGTATTCTTGCCTGGAGAATCCCATGGACAGAGGAGCCTGGTGGGCTACAGTTCATAGGGTTGCAAAGGGTTGGACATGACTGAAGTGACTGAGCACTATATATTTCATAACTGTCCATTTGGGGGATATAAACAGTGGTGCTTCAATAACAGTGAGTACTTCCAGTGCCATATCCAGGGTTCTAAACACCAATTCCTACTAAAAGGGTTCCTAAAGGAATGGATAAATGTAAAACAGAGGAAGGGAAAGTACAAGATGAGTCTAGAAATCATGTGCAAGCAAGAAAGAAAAGTCTCCAAAATAATGATGGTAAGAGAGTGTATTCCATTGAAGAAATGTGGATCCAGGAGTAAAGACTGATAATAAGTGAATAGAGACAGATAGATAGGTGGAGGGATAATTAAATAGATGGGGCAGAAAGCAATTTTGTTAGCAACAGTATTTGCTGTTTATACACTAAGTCGTGTCTGACTTTTTGCGACCCCATGGACTGAAGCACACTAGGCTTCCCCATCCTTTCCTATCTCCCAGAGTTTGCTCAAATGCATGTCCATACAACAGAATGCTGTATGATAAATGAAGAAAGAAAATAGAGTTAAAATCATTAATTTGCCACAAAAGGAATAATTGAATCAGGCAATAAATAGAAAACATAATAAAATGAGTGAGTGAAATTTGATGAAGAACAGAATTTACACAGTTTCAAAAGGACTCCCCACAACTTATTTCCTAATTTGGGCTAAAAAATAGTAGTTTTACTGTTGGAAATCTCACTGGACACCACCTTAAACAAGTGATCAAAGGTATCATCACTAGTATTAGGACAGACTGACATCCCAGGCTTCCTGCTGTGATTCACTGAGATGGAATCAACACAGCTTTTGTAGTATTCCTGCTAAAACTCTGTAATGTGAAGTAGAACGAGAAAACATCAGATAAACCCAAATTGAGAGCCATTTTACAAAATAAATGTCAGACATGAAAGAAAAACAGAAAGGCTGAGAAATCAATCCTTACTAAAGGGGATGAAACAGACATGATAGCTAAATGCAGTGTGTGATCCCAGACTGATTCCTGCACCAGAAATTAATATTACAACACAGGATATCTATTGAGACAGTTGATCAAATTTGAATAAGTTTGTAGATAAGATAATGTGATTACACTAATGTCAAATGGTACCTTCATATTGCAGATCAATTTTTTTTTCCCCATCGAGAAGACATAATATTTGAAAAGATGACAGTTATCAATGTGTATGCTTGTAATCTGGCTTCCCTGGTGGCTCAGCAGTAAAGAATCCACCTGTAATGCAAGAGACATGGGTTCAATTCCTGGATGTGGAAGCTCTCTTGGAGAAAGAAATGGCAGCCCACTCCAGTATTCTTTTCTGGGAAATCCTGGCGGGCTACAGTCCATGGGCTGCAAGAGTCGGACATGACTGAGGGACTAAACCACCACCACAACACATATACTCACATAGCCTCAAACAGTATGGCCCAAACACGGAGGGAGGGACTTGGAAGGGAAAAAAGAGCAATAATTATTAGGAGAGTTTAAAATTTTTTCTAAAGAAAAATTTCATACTTTTATAAAAATAGAACATCTTGGTGCTCACCAATCCTATTTTATGATTCTCATTCAGAATTATAGTTTCAGCTTTTAGAGGTTCAGTCTTCTGAACCTGGACTTCCAGAGGTGTTTAAATCACTACACTAGCAACTTTCATGAGTGAGTTACTCAGTACTTTCCAAAGAAACTCTGAGCAATAAAGATAAGTCACTTTCCTTTGGTAATCAATTTCTGAGATCCTGAGCGTGGGACAATCAGTAGAGATTTTAAGCAGGTACCAGGGAAATGGGGCGTTCCGATGGCCCTAGGAGATTTTTAGAGCAGTTCGAAAGGAGACAGGGGTCCCATAACTTCTGGATGGATCCCTGAAAGGGAGTTGGGTCGGCACCATTTGGAGGTATAACTTTCTTCGATGTGATTTCCTAAGGTCCTTACCATTACTGGTTCAGAGTGTTTTTCTATCCGGAAGGTGTGGTGATTACGTGGACTGAGAGGGTTAAGCACACTAATCCCTCCTACCCCCTGCCCAGATTTAGGGAGGGTGAGGACAGAATATCCAATGGTGTACTTTCCTGGGGAGGAGAGGCCAAAGGACGAGACGGACGTATAGAGCAAAGACCCACAGGATCTCTGTCCCCTGCTCCTGGCCTGCGTCTTTCCTTCACTGCCTGCGCGCTGCGCGTGCGGAGGGCGCACGGGTTCCGGGGCGCCAGGAGCGCAGCCTAGGGCTCGGCTCCGCAGCCTCTCCGGAGCGACGATGGTGGCGCAGCGGGTGCTTCTTCTAGTCGTATATTTACTGCCTGCGCTCCTGCTCTCAGAGGCCGCCAAAATCCTGACTATATCCTCACTGGGTGAGTGCTTGGCCGGAGGATCAGGACAGGCTTGTCCCAGGCTCCTGGCCAGGAGTCATGCCAACAGCCCCCTTAGTCAGAGGGGCTTTTCATATGGTTTTCCAGGCTGGGCTTGTGTCCTAGGCTGGAGGAAGGAGAGGCTGGCGAGGGTTGTGGGGGCAGAGAGAGGTCTCTACTACCAAGGTGAAATTATTGATAGCCCTGGAGAAGAGGAGCAGTTTCCTATCCTCTTTTTTTATTTGCTCTGGATGCGCTTCCCTATGGGCACAGCGGGAGCCAGAAGTTTTGGTCTATTTCTGAGCTTGAGACCCCAGGCCGTCTCCTCCACGGTACCTGCGGGATTTTGAAAGGGTCACTTTGAACTTCTGAGGGGTGTGCAACAGATGCCAGTAGAAAGTAGAAGGTGGAGTCCATTTCAGTCTCTGGGGACAGGTGCTCCTGGGACAGCAGCACGAACTGGGACTGTTTCCTAACTGGAAAACTGAGCGGGCGGGCAGACGGGAGGACCCCAGGGCAGTGGCGCATTTGGGAGCCCCTCTCGCACCCGCGCTGATGGAAGCTTTTGAAGGAGAGTGGAGCCGTTGATTCTGCGCATTGTGGACCCAGTTTTATTTCCATTACTTTTGCCCCAGAGAGAACAGAAGACAAAAGGGGAAATTTTATCAGGATAAGGAGTCCTCAGAGGATGGAGTTTCTCCATGAGTTTTATTTGACCCATCCTGAAAAGATGGTGGGCTCCCTAGCTTGCTTTTAGATTCCAGAGAACCTGGGGATCCTAGAGCTGGAAGAAATCACAGAACTCCTCTCACTGGGCCTCCCTTTTTATTTCCTGAGAGGAAAACAGAGGGTCAGGGAAATGAGGTGCCTTTTACAAGAGCACAACAGACCTCTCTCCTGGCACACATTGGGAATTCACTTATGATTTCTTACCTCAAAACCATCATCTTCCACAGATTCCACTCTTTTCCTTTTTTATAGTGGGGATTTCTAAAAAGCCTATTATAAACCTATTTTTCAATGATAGAGGTAACAGAGAAAAAGTTTTCTCTCTTGAAAGTACACTGTCCTCCAGCCTCAACTCCAAGGACAGAGCTGGGGCAGTTAACCAGGTGCCGGAAGCCCCACCTTTGCCCCTTATGAAGAGCCACGTGAACAGCTGTGTCTGTGCCAACCTCTTCTCTCTCGCAACCATTTCTTCCAACAGTTAATGTGAACAAGAGCAGGCAGTCTAAGCAGGGGTACTATGTTTTATGTAATTTGTGTTACCTCAGGCAACACAAGTATGGATATAAAATACTAGAGTAACTCCCACAGACACACACTATGTAGCTCTGTACCACTCTCTGGGTTTCCCAGGTGTCTCAGTGGTAAAGAATCCACCTGCCCATTCATGAGACCAGGGTTTCCATCCCTGGGTGGAGAAGATCCCCAGAGAAGGAAATGGCAATCCACAGCAGTATTCTTGGCTGGGAAATTCCTTGGACAGAGGAGCCTGATGGGCTATATAGTCCATGGGGTCGCAGAGTCGGACACGACTTATCAACTGAGCCCTGCACGTACTACTCACCACTGACCCGATGATTATAGGACTTTCCTCTCTCTAACGACCCCGACTTCCCAACTTTGGCAAGTCTGTCCCTTCCCTGGAGATCTGGCTTTCTCTGCTGCTGAGACTCACAGATGCAAGAAAAATGCCCCATGATAGTACATCATTTTAGATAGGCTATTGGTGTAATGGAGCTCACATCTCTCCCAAGGATTAAGCCTCTTTTTCTTAAAGATCCCCAGATTGTCCTAGGATGGATGTCCTGTTTCTCATGCATATAAGATACTGCAAGCCCATCCTATGGACCCCACAGTTTTCCTGCTTGTCTTAACGGATGTTAGACATTCAACTGAGAAACTTGCTGTGAAATATATTTGAATCTCAAGCATTTTGGCTCTAAGTGGTGGCTCCACATCTTTTCTTCCAATGGCTGTTTCTTAGAACCAAATTCAAGCTTCCATATTTCTGGCTCCTACTCTAGCGTTCATGTCCAAAGAGAAGAATTTCAGAAATAGCTTGGATTGACTGCCTATTAGGAACACTCCACACTCACATGCCTGGCACTGGGCCAGAATATCTACCAGTACAGTTATTTTTTTAGGCTATGGCATCTCCATAAGACCCCAGCTAAAATGCAGGGTGTGCCTTAGGATCAGGAACTCCAAAGACTTAAACACCAAAATTACATTACATTGTTGCAAAGACTGCAAATCATAAGAGGGACTCTTTAGTGGAGGATTGCCCTCCACTACAGGTCAAAGTTAGTGGAGGTCAAAGGTAGACAGGTCAAAGATCTGGGCAGGCAGAATATAGGTATCCAGTTTGGGACTTAACCAGAGTGAGAAAGAGGAACTGGAGAAACTCATCTTTCTCTACTCACTGTTAGCTTTCTGTTATCTTACCCTGGTTTGCCCCACACCTCCACATCAATTTCATACCCTCAGTTCTCGTCTTCACAAAAATGATATATATTTTTCCTAGGTGGAAGCCATAGTCTACTAATGCACCGGGTGTCTCAGATTCTTCAGGATCATGGTCATAACGTCACTATGCTTTCTAATAGAGGAAGAAGTCTAGCCTCAGGTATCTTTTTTCATAATTATTGAATTCTTCAATCCCAGACAAAAAGAGGCAGTGCCCTTTGTATAGTACTGCTTAACACAAAACTTTTTTGAATCTAGTATTGAAATAATGGACAAAAAGTGTGGGGGATGTGTGTGTGTTTATGTTAAGTGCTGGATATCTTTTTTTTTTTTTTTTTTTTAGAAAATGTTCCCTCTTCATTTTTTGGAAGCATTTTATTTTTAGATCTATTTATTTTTAATGGAAGGATACTTGCTTTACAGTATTGCATCTAGGTTTCTACCAAACATCAACATAAATCAGCCATAGGTCTACCCATGTCCCCTCCCACTTGAATATCCCTCCCACCTTCGTCCCCATTCCACCCCTCTAGGTTGTTGTCGAGCCCCGGTTTGAGCTCCCTGAGTCATACAAGTGCTGGATATCTCAATAACCTCTACATTTTATTTGTCTATAGTTTACCCCCTTATCTGGATGTCACTTTATTTCAGGCAAGCCTCCATACATTATTATGGAAAAATCAGTGGCCTCATGAGTTGTATATAGCAATGTCAGAAGTTCTTGAGTTACTCAATCTAGTGACACCGTGGGTTGAAAGACTTTCAGCTAAAATGAAGCTTATTAATCTGATCAGCTTTTCTCTGTTGATAAGGATACAGAGGCTCAGGGAACTTGAATGATTTGTTTGAGTTCACATAGCAAGTTAATCAGTTCAGTTCAGTTCAGTCGCTCAGTCATGTCCGACTCTTTGCGACCCCATGAATTGCAGCACGCCAGGACTCCCTGTCAATCACCAGCTCCCGGAGTTCACTCAAACTCATGTCCATTGAGTCGGTGATGCCATCCAGCCATCTCATCCTCTGTCGTCCCCTCTGTTGGGTGAATCTGGGACTTTAAGCTCTGGGTTTCTCCATCAGAGTTGCTAAAACTTAAATTAAAAAAAAAATGCAAAATTAAGCAGCTTTGTTGGAAAAAATAAGTCTGAGCAATTATAAAATTCTGAAGATGAATTTCCAGCTTTGCTCTTGTTTAGACTGTTCTAAAGAGCTCCCTGGTGGCTCTGACGGTAAGGCATCTGCCTACAACGTGGGAGACCCGGGTTCAATCCCTGGGTCAGGAAGATCTCCTGGAGAAGGAAATGGCAACCCATTCCAGTATTCTTGCTTGGAAAATCCCATGGACAGAGGAGCCTGGTAGGCTACAGTCCATGGGGTTGCAAAGAGTCCTAATACCATGTTAATCACCTTCTAGATTGGGTTCCATATTTTTCATCAAATATCCCTTCTATCCATACCCCTTTGTATCTGCCTTGACTGTCAGTCGTGAACATTTCATTTTGGTGGTTCCCATGGCTTTGAGAAACTGCCAAAAGACCCTCTATCTCTTTTAAAAACTTACACAACATTCCAAAATCTGCAAACAGTTTGGGGGTTCCTCTTAGTTTTACCTGAGTTTTAATCGAAGTTCAGAGTTTCTTTCAGTATTCACATATCAATGAAAATTTCTTAGGTTTTGAAATAAAATATTCATTTTTCTCTTCCCTTGATGGCAGACTAAGGTGTTGTATCTTTCATTCTCAGGGCTAAGGTGAGCACCACTTGATATAGGGAGGAGTGCATGAGTCCAGTTAAAGTACCTGTTTAGATAACTTCCCTATAGTGATTTTTATTTACAACTTAAATAAATGACTTCAAAAAATTAAAGTAGCAGATATTTCTGATATTAGATGTACTATGGTTCCCATCAATAACTGAAATCACAAGTAGCAGGTTCCACCCTAAAGAGAACTTAATTGTCTGAAGTTCTGACTCTTTTCCTTTCCCCAAGACAGCGTCTCTGTATCTCTGTCTACTAGCTGGATGTTCTCCAAGTGACAGATCCTCTTTGTTTTTGGGGGAAATATATAGTTACATCACTGATCGACTGGCTTACACACACTCAAGCCGATATCTGCCTAGAGTAACTTTCTCTTGACTGGACAATTCTCACTCTTTTCAGCAAGTTCTGTTTTCTTTGGGTGTGTAGGTATAAGAGTACATCAAAGAAACTCTATGTTGGAATTCAGGCTTTTAACTGGGCTCGTGGGCTCTTCCCTTTATCAAGTGGTGAGGGTTGGACAGGACTAAGTGACTTCACTTTCACTTTTCACTTTCATGCATTGGAGAAGGAAATGGCAACCCACTCCAGTGTTCTTGCCTGAAGAATCCCAAGGACGGCGGAGCCTGGTGGGATGCTGTCTATGGGGTCGCACAGAGTTGGACACGACTGAAGTGACTTAGCTTTAGAACCAGCTGAGAGAAAGTTACAAGAGTTAGACAGATGAATATCAAAATGTCACCTTTATCAAGTTGGTTCAGGAACTTGTCCATAGATGTTCATTAAATATCAAAGTTAGGTAACAGCGTGGAAAGAGACCCTGGGTCTCTATAATCTCTGGGTGTTTTTCTGCCTCATAACTGGTAGTAGCCATTCCCGGCTTTGGGTCAGTTTAGTTCAGTTCAGTTGCTCAGTCATGTCCGACCCTTTGCAACCCCATGGACTGCAACACACCAGGCTTCCTTGTCCATCACCAACTCCCGGAGCTTACCCAAACTCATGTCCATCAAGTTGGTGATGCCATCCAACTATCTCATCCTCTGTCGTCCCCTTCTCCTCCTGCCTTCAATCTTTCCCAGCATCAGGGTCTTTTCCAAGGAGTCAGTTCTTCGCCTCAGGTAGCCAAAGGATTGGAGCTTCAGCTTCAGCATCAGTCCTTCCAATGAATATTCAGGACTGATTTCCTTTATAATTAACTTATTTGATCTCCTTGTGGCCCAAGGGATTATCAAGAGTTTTCTTGAACACCAGTTCAAAAGCATCAATTCTTCAGTGCTCAGCTTTCTTTATAGTCCAACACTCACATCCATACATGACTATTGGAAACATAGCTTTGACTAGACAGACCTTTGTTCGCCAAGTAATGTCTCTGCTTTTTAACATGCTGTCTAGGTTGGTCATAGCTTTTCTTCCAAGGAACAAGCGTCTTTTAGTTTCATGGCTGCAGTCACCATCAGCAGTGATTTTGGAGCCCCCCCAAAATAAAATTTCTCACTGTTTCCGTTATTTCCCCATCTATTTACCTTGAAGTGATGGGACCAGATACCTTGATCTTAGTTTTCTGAATGTTGAGTTTAAAGCCAACTTTTTCACTCCTCTTTCATTTTCATAAAGAGGCTCTTTAGTTCTTCTTTGCTTTCTGCCATAAGGGTGGTGTGAGGCTGGCTTTGGGTAGTTTCATCACGTGTATGCACTGAAACAAACTCAGGGAGCTTTTCCTCTATGTGGTGCTCTTTTGCTTTTATGGCATTCTGCGTTATGAATTCTAGCTGCTGTAGGAGATAGCCAGGCCAGATCTGGGTACCTCTTCCATGAGCTGTACCCTGGAAATTTTCTTCAGCCAGCCATCAATGCCCTGAACTGCTGGGTGTCCAATGTCTAAAAGCCATTTTATTGTATATTGTTCTTTTATTTTGTTAGTTGTTTAAAGTAGGAAGTAAATATAATCTTGTTACTTCCTCTTGGCCACAGAAATTCCTTATCTTCATTATAAAACATTTTTGAAGTAATATTGCATAAACTGCACAATGGCACCCCACTCCAGTACTCTTGTCTGGAAAATCCCATGGATGGAGGAGCCTGGTAGGCTGCAGTCCATGGGGTCGCTAAGAGTCGGACATGACTGAACAACTTCAATTTCACTTTTCACTTTCATTCATTGGAGAAGGAAATGGCAACCCACTCCAGTGTTCTTGCCTGGAGAATCCCAGGGACGGGGGAGCCTGGTGGGCTGCCGTCTATGGGGTCGCACAGAGTCAGACACGACTGAAGCGACTTAGCAGCAGCAGCAGCAGCAGCAGCAGCACATATTTAAAGTATATATATATATATATATATATATATATATATATATACACAAGTATATCTATAACTGTGAAACCAACATAATTCAGATAGCAAAATATATTTCTTACCCCCAAATATTTCTCATGTCCTTTTGCAGTTTCCCCTTCTGGTCCTCTCTTCTTACTTTTCAATTCTCATTGCCAGTCAATTGCTAATATGTCACCATATGTTACTTTGCATCCTCTAGATTTTACATAAGTTTGATCATAATTACTCTTATTTTACTCAGCATAATTATTTTGAGATTCATTTACATCGTGTGTCTGAATAGTTCATTCTCTTTTATGCTGAGTAATGTTCTATTGCGTAGATCATCACAGCATGTTTATTGAATTGCCTGTTGATGGACATTAGGGTTGTTTCCAGTTTTGCACTATTAAAAATAAACCTGCTGTCGACACTTGTGACCAAGGCTTTGTGTGAACATGTGCTGTTTTTTCTCTGAAGTAATTGCTAGGAATGCAGTGACAATTAGGTGTATGTAGCATTAGGTATACCCACTCCAGTGTTCTTGTCTGAAGAATCCCAGGGATGGGGGAGCCTGGTGGGCTGCTGTCTATGGGGTTGCACAGAGTCGGACACAACTGAAGCGACTTAGCAGTAGTAGCAGCAGCAGCATTAGGTGTATGTTTAACTTTTTAAGAAATGGTCAAACTATTTTCTAAAATGGTTGTAACATTCTACTTTCTCACAAAAAGTGAGAATGCAAGTTCCATGTGTACCAAATCCTTGTCAATACTTGGTATAGTTAGTCTTTTCAACTTTAGCCATTCTTGTGTAGGCGTTTAGTTGTATTTAGTTGTGGTTGTTGTTTGCATCTCCTTCATGACTGTTGATGCTAAGCATTTTTTATGTGCTTGTTACCCATATATCTTCATTGGTGATATATGGGTAATACATGATTTATCAGGGCTTCCCTGGTGGCTCAGACAGTAAAGCATCTGCCTGTAATGCGGGAGACCTGGGTTTGATCCCTGGGTTGGGGAGATCCCCTGGTGAAGGGAATAGCAACCCAGTCCAGTATTCTTGCCAGGAAAATTCCATGGACAGAGGAGCCTGGTAGGCTACAGTCCATGAGGTCACAAAGAGTCGGATACTACTGAGTGACTTCACTTTCACTTTTCATGGTTTGTCAAAATTTTCCCATTTTCTTTTTTTGGCCACTCCACTCATCTTGCAGGATCATAGTTCCCCAACCAGGGATTGAACTCACGCTCTGGCAATGAAAGCACTGAATCCTAATCCATGGACCACCAGGGAATTCCCAAATTTTCCCCATTTTTAAAGTTGAGTAGCTTGTTTTCCTGTTACTGAATTTTCAGAGTCCTTTAAATATATATTTTAAACATAAATATTTCATCATATATAAGCTTTGCAAATATTCTCTCCAAGTTTATGGCTTATCTTTGAAGAGCATAATTTCTAATTTTGATGAGATTGAATTTCATGCTTTTGCTTTATGTATTGGTATGAATATATAATTTTTTGTTTATTCCACTAACATAAATTTCACTGATTGATATTAAAATGTTAAACTAACCTCATTTCATGGGAACATTGATTGACTTGGTCAAGATATATTTTCTATTTTATATATTTTTAGATTCTGTTGCCTTAAATTTTGGTTTAAAATTTTATATCTGTATTCATGTAGGATATTGCCCTGTGATTTCTTTGAGATGTGTTTTTCTGGCATTGATATCAGTACAATGCTTGCCTTACAGGATGAATTTGGGAGTGCTCTTTCCTCAGTTTTCCAGAAGAGTTTGGGTCTGTGGGGGCTAGTCTGGTGCTGTGATAGGCTGAAAGCCTGGGATTTTGGAAGCTGGTCGGCAGTCCAGATTTGCAGGGGCTGGCCTGATACTATAGGCTTCTCCAATGACTCAGAGGTAAAGGATCCCCCTGCAGTTTAGGAGACGCAGGAGATGCAGGTTGGTCCCTGGGTCAGGAAGACCCCTGGAGGAGGAAATGGCAACCCACTCCAGTATTCTTGCCTGGAGAATTTCATGGACAGAGAAGCCTGGTGAGCTGCAATCCATGGGTTTGAAAAGAGTCAGACATGACTGAAGTGACTTCGCAGGCACATGCATGGCCTGATAATTGGGGTAAACCTGAGTTGTGAGAGTCTTTAGGAGTCTGGGACCATGGGAGCTATCAGGCAACAGGGTGGGTGAGGGACCTGGGTTTGTGGGAGTTCCTGGGAAGCCTGGTGCCGCGGAAGGCATCTCTGACTGTGGAAGTCAGTTCTGTGCTGGGGTGGGCCAGTTCCAGGGTACATGGTAAAGTTGAATCTTACTTCACTTTTCTTCTCCCATGGGAAAGGTAACTGTCCCTGTGCTGGGCTGCCTGGGCTTGCTGGAGAGGTAAGGTGGGTAATATGAATCTATTGTTCTTACCTTCTTAAATACATTTTTTCTCATTTCTGTGCTTTGCCCAGGTGCTGTGATCCCCTGCCTGGAATCCTTAGCTCCTGTGAAGTTATTTTCATGCATGAATAGTTGTTCAGATTGGTGTTTCTGGGAGGGGATGGGGCTAGAAATTCTTATACCATCATTTTTACTGGTGTTACTTAAGGAGTGCTGTTTTCGTATTGAAGTGTTTGTGAATTTCTCAAATTCTTTCTGATTTCTAATTTCATCCCACTATGTTGGAGAAAATAACCCTTTTTGTTTGTTTGTTTATTGTGTTTTAGTAATGGCTTAAACATGGTGTGTTCTGGAGAATGTTCTTTGTGCACTTGAAAAAGATACATTTTGCTGTTGTTGGGTGGAGTGCCTTATAGTTGCCTGTTATCCATAATTGGTTTATCAGTTCAGTTCAGTCGCTCAGTTGTGTCCGACTCTTTGCGAACCCATGAATTGCAGCACGCCAGGCCTCCCTGTCCATCACCAGCTCCCGGAGTTTACCCAAATTCATGTCCATCGAGTCAGCGATGCCATCCAGCCATCTCATCCTCTGTCGTCCCCTTCTCCTCCTGCCCCCAATCCCTCCCAGCATCAGAGTCTTTTCCAATAAGTCAACTCTTTGCATGAGGTGGCCAAAGTACTGGAGTTTCAGCTTTAGCATCATTCCTTCCAAAGAACACCCAGGACTGATCTCCTTCAGAATGGACTGGCTGAATCTCCTTGAAGTCCAAGGGATTCTCAAGAGTCTTCTCCAACACCACAGTTCAAAAGCATCAATTCTTCGGCACTCAGCTTTCTTCATAGTCCAACTCTCACATCCATACATGACCACTGGAAAAACAATAGCCTTGACTAGATGGACCTTTGTTGGCAAAGTAATGTCTCTGCTTTTCAATATGTTATCTAGGTTGGTCATAACTTTCCTTCCAAGGAGTAAGCGTCTTTTAATTTTATGGCTGCAGTCACCATCTGCAGTGATTTTGGAGCCCCCCAAAATAAAGTCTGACAGTGTTTCCACTATTTCCCCATCTATTTCTCATGAAATGAATTGGTTTATAGTTGTGTTCAAACATTTGGCTTCCTTGTTGATATTCTAATTCTGCATCCATTTTAGTTCTCCCTTTTTTATCTTCTTTACATTAAGTGGATATTTTTTATTTTGTATTTTAAGTTCTTTAATAATTTCTTCACTATTTTAAAAGCTTTTTTCCCCCCTTAGCAGTTGTTCTTCAGTTCAGTCCAGTCTCTCAGTCATGTCTGACTCTTTGTGACCCCATGGACTGGAGCACACCAGGCCTCCCTGTCCATCACCAGCTCCTGGAGTTTACCCAAATTCACGTCCATTGAGTCAGTGATGCCATCCGGCCATCTCATCCTCTATTGTTCCCTTCTCCTCCTGCCTTCAATCTTTCCCAACATCAGGGTCTTTTCAAAGGAGTAAGCTCTTCCCATCAGGTGGCCAAAGTATTGGAGTTTAGGTTCAACATCAGGCTTTTCAATGAACACCCAGGACTGATCTCCTTTAGGATGGACTGGTTGGATCTCCTTGCAGTCCAAAGGACTTTCAAGAGTCTTCTCCAACACCACAGTTCAAAAGCATCAATTCTTTGGCACTCTGCTTTCTTTATAGTCCAACTCTCACATCCGTACATGACTCCTGGAAAAACCATAGCCTTGACTAGATGGACTTTTGTTGATAAAGTAATGTCTCTGCTTTTTAATATGCTGTCTAGGTCGGTCATAACTTTCTTTCCCAGGAGTAAGTGTCTTTTAATTTCATGGTTGCAGTCACCATTTGCAGTGATTTTGGAGCCACCCCAAAATAAAGTCAGCCACTGTTTCCAGTGTTTCCCCATCTATTTGTCATGAAGTGATGGGACCAGATGCCATGATCTTTTCTGGTTTTCTGAATGTTGAGCTTTAAGCCAACTTTTTCACACTCCTCTTTCACTTTCATCAAGAGGCTCTTTAGTTCTTCCTCACCTTCTGCCATAAGGGTGGTGTCATCTGCATATCTGAGGTTATTGATATTTCTCCTGGCAATCTTGATTCCAGCTTGTGCTTCCTCCAGCCCAGCATTTCTCATGATGTACTCTGCATATAAGTTAAATAATCAGGGTGACAATATACAGCCTTGACGTACTCCTTTTCCTATTTGGAACCAGTCTGTTGTTCCATGTCCAGTTCTAACTGTTGCTTCCTGACCTGCATACAGATTTCTCAAGAGACAGGTCAGGTGGTCTGGTATTCCCATCACTTTCAGAATTTTCCACAGTTTATTGTGATCCACACAGTCAAAGGCTTTGGCATAATCAATAAAGTAGAAATAGATGTTTTCCTGGAACTCTCTTTTTTGATGATCCATCAGATGTTGGCAATTTGATCTCTGGTTCCTCTGCCTTTTCTAAAACCAGCTTGAACATCTGGAAGTTCACGGTTCATGTATTGTTGAAGCCTGGCTTGGAGAATTTTCACCATTACTTTACTATCATGTGAGATGAGTGCAATTGTGTGGTAGTTTGAGCATTCTTTGGCATTGCCTTTCTTTGGGATTGGAATGAAAACTGACCTTTTCCAGTCCTGTGGCCACTGCTGAGTTTTCCAAATTTGCTGGCATATTGAATGCAGCACTTTCACAGCATCATCTTTTAGGACTTGAGATAGTTCAGCTGGAATTCCATCACCTCCACTAGCTTTGTCCTTAGTGATGCTTCCTAAGGCCCACTTGACCTCACAGTCCAGGATGTTTGGCTCTAGGTGAGTAATCACACCATCGTGATTATCTGTGAAGATCTTTTTTGTACAGTTCTTCTGTGTATTCTTGCCACCTCTTCTTAATATCTTCTGCTTCTGTTAGGTACATACCATTTCTGTCCTTTATTGAGCCCATCTTTGCATGAAATGTTCCCTTGGTGTCTCAAATTTTCTTGAAGAGATCTCTAGTCTTTCCCATTCTATTGCTTTCCTCTATTTCTTTGCACTGATCACTGAGGAAGGCTTTCTTATCTCTCCTTGCTATTCTTTGGAACTCTGCATTCAGATGCTTATATCTTTCCTTTACTCCTTTGCTTTTTGCTTTTCCTCTTTTCACAGCTATTTGTAAGGCTTCCCCAGACAGCCGTTTTGCTTTTTTGCATTTCTTTTTCTTGGGGATGGTCTTGATCTCTGTCTCCAGTACAATGTCACAAACCTCTGTCCATAGTTCATCAGGCACTCTGTCTATCAGATCTAATCTCTTAAATCTATTTGTCACTTCTACTGTATAATTGTAAGGAATTTGATTTAGGTCATACCTGAATGGTCTAGTGGTTTTCCCTACTTTCTTCAATTTAAGTCTGATTCTGGCAATAAGGAGTTCATGATCTGAGCCACAGTCAAATCCCGGTCTTGTTCTTGCTGACTGTATAGAGCTTCTTGATCTTTGGCTGCAAAGAATATAATCAATCTAATTTTGGTGTTGACCACCTGTTGATGTCCATGTGTAGAGTCTTCTCTTGTGTTGTTGGAAGAGGGTGTTTGCTATATCCAGTGCATTCTCTTGGCAAAATTCTATTGGCCTTTGCCCTGCTTCATTCTGTACTCCAAGGCCAAATTTGCCTGTTATTCCAGGCATTTCTTGACTTTCTACTTCTGCATTCCAGTCCCCTATAATGAAAAGGACATCTTTTTGGGGTGTAAGTTCTAGAAGGTCTTGTAGGTCTTCATAGCAGTTGTTCTAGGACTTACTATATACATCTTATCTCATTAGAATCACCTGCTTGGAACTGCCCTGGAGGTCCAGTGGTTAAGATTCTGTGCTTCCACTAGAGGGGGTGTGGGTTTGATCCCTGGTCAAGGAACTAAGATCCCACATGCTGCCCTGTGCAGCCAAGAGATATGTATATATACATACATATATACCAAGTGGGCTTCCCAAGTGGCTAAAGTGGTAAAGAATCTGCCTGCCAATGCAGGAGATGCAGGAGACACAGGTTCCATCCCTGGGTTGGAAAGATCCCCTGGAGTAGGAAATGGCAAAACCCACTCCAGTATTCTTGCCTGGAAAATTCCATGGACAGAGGAGCCTGGTGAGCTAAAGTCCATGGGGTCGCAAAGAGCCAGACACCACTAAGCCACTGGACACATGTATGTATGTGTGTGTGTGTGTATATTTTATATATATATATATATATATATATATATATATATATAATCAATTGCTTAATTAAATTTCTGCTAACTTAATTCCAGTGAGATATAGAGCTGTTACTCATTTATAGTTCTCCATTGTCTTCTTTTCAATGGTATTTTTGTTATACACATTACATCTACAGATGTTACAGACTGAACAATACTTTGTTATAGTTATTACTTAAATTATTTTTATATCTTTTATGACGGAGGAAAAGTATATATGTAAAACTTTTGTTCTATCAAACTTAGTATTTTAAATTTGTGTTTCTCATAATTTTATGTGTTAGTACCATCTGGATTCTTTTTCTTGGCCCAGTTTGGCTTTCCTCAGCCCCACTGCTCTTTTTGTTGTTGACAATATATTACATTTCCATGTGTTATAGACCCAATAATATATTATATAACATACTATATAATATATACATATTGTTTTGTAGGATTTCTTTTAAAATAAGTTATGAGAACTTTGAAGATAAGCAAATAGATCTCTTTCTGGAAAGACTGAGGATGTATGAGTCCGCTGCTCTCTGCGGGGTCTGGGAAGGTTAGCCATAGTGGATCTGCATGAGCAGATGGAAACCTGTTACTTAATTTGCTATATCCTTGTGTTTCTTGTGGATGCCATATGCTCTGAAATCTAGAGGTTTGGGGGGCTTGTCCATCAAGTAGAGGTTTTAAATGCTGGAGCTCCAGATGTGGGGGTTCAAACCCTTTGCTTCTCAGAAAGAAGCTGGGAGTTGTGAGTTCCTTCCCAATTGTGGGTTGTTGTGTCAGGGCTTGGGTTTATGGTAAGATTGTGTCTCAGTCTCTCCTACCCATTTTTAAAAAAAATATAAATTTATTTATTTTAATTGGAGGCTAATTACTTTACAATATTATATTGGTTTTGCCATATATCAACATGAATCCACCACGGGTGCACACGTGTTCCCCATACTGAACTCCCCTCACACTTCCCTCCCCATACCATCCCTCTGGGTCATCCCAGTGCACCAGCCCCGAGCATCCTGTATCATGCATCGAACCTGGACTGGCGATTTGTTTCACATAGATATTGTACATGTTTCAATGCCATTCTCCCAAATCATCCCACCCTTGCCCTCTTCCATAGAGTCCAAAAGACTGTTCTATACATCTGTGTCTCTTTTGCTGCCTCACATACAGGGTTATCATTACCATCTTTCTAAATTCCACATATATGTGTTAGTATACTGTATTTGTGTTTTCCTTTCTGGCTTACTTCACTCTGTATAATAGACTCCAGTTTCATCCACCTCATTAGAACTGATTCAAGTGTATTCTTTTTAATGGCTGAGTATTATTCCATTGTGTATATGTACCACAGCTTTCTTATCCATTCGTCTGCTGATGGACACCTAGGTTACTTCCATGTCCTGGCTATTATAAACAGTACTGTGATGAACATTGGGGTACATGTGTTTCTTTCAATAATGGTTTCCTTGGTGTGTATGCCCAGCAGTGGGATTGCTGAGTCATATGGCAGAGTACATCATGAGAAACGCTGGGCTGGAAGAAGCACAAGCTGGAATCAAGATTGCTGGGAGAAATATCAATAACCTCAGATATGCAGATGACACCACCCTTATGGCAGAAAGTGAAGAAGAACTAAAAAGCCTCTTGATGAAAGTGAAAGTGGAGAGTGAAAAAGTTGGCTTAAAGCTCAACATTCAGAAAACTAAGATCATGGCATCTGGTCCCATCACTTTATGGAAAATAGATGGGGAGACAGTGGAAACAGTGGCTGACTTTATTTTTTTGGGCTCCAAAATCACTGCAGATGGTGATTGCAGCCATGAAGATGCTTACTCCTTGGAAGGAAAGTTATGACCAACCTAGATAACATATTGAAAAGCAGAGACATTACTTTGCCAACAAAGGTCCATCTAGTCAAGGCTATGGTTTTTCCAGTGGTCATGTATGGATGTGAGAGTTGGACTGTGAAAAAAGCTGAGTGCTGAAGAATTGATGCTTTTGAACTGTGGTGTTGGAGAAAACTCTTGAGAGTCCCTTGGACTGCAAGGAGATCCAACCAGTCCATTCTGAAGAAGATCAGTCCTGGGTGTTCTTTGGAAGGAATGATGCTAAAGCTGAAACTCCAATACTTTGGCCCCTTCGTGTGAAGAGTTGACTCATTGGAAAAGAGCCTGATGCTGGGAGGGATTGGGGGCAGAAGAAGAATGGGACGACAGAGGATGAGATGGCTGGATGGCATCACTGACTTGATGGACGTGAGTTTGCATGAACTCCAGGAGTTGGTGATGGACAGGGAGGCCTGCCGTGCTGCAATTCATGGGGTCTCAAAGAGTTGGACATGACTGAGAGACTGAACTGAGCTGAACTGATGGCAGTTCTATTTCCAGTTTTTTAAGGAGTCTCCACACTGTTCTCCATAGTGGCTGTACTAGTGTGCATTCTCACCAACAGTGTAAGAGGGTTCCCTTTTCTCTACACCTTCTCCAGCATTTATTGCTTGTAGACTTTTGGATAGCAGCCATTCTGACTGGTGTAAAATAGTACCTCATTATGGTTTTGATTTGCATTTCTCTGATAACGAGTGATGTTGAGCATCTTTTCATGTGTTTGTTAGCCATCTGCATGTCTTCTTTGGAGAAATGTCTGTTTAGTTCTTTGGCCCATTTTTTGATTGGGTCATTTATTTTACTGGAATTGAGCTGCAGGAGTTGCTTGTATACTTTTGAGATTAATTCTTTGTCAGTTGCTTCATTTGCTATTATTTTCTCTCATTCTGAAGGCTTTCTTTTCACCTTGCTTATAGTTTCCTTTGTTGTGCAAAAGCTTTTAAGTTTAATTAGGTCCCATTTATTTATTTTTGTTTTTATTTCCAATATTCTTGGAGGTGGGCCATAGAGGATCCTGCTGTGATTTATGTCAGAGAGTGTTTTGCCTGTGTTCTCCTCTAGGAGTTTTACAGTTTCTGGTCTTACGTTTTGATCTTTAATCCATTTTGAGTTTATTTTTGTGTATGGTGTTAGAAAGTGTTCCAGTTTCATTCTTTTACAAGTGGTTGACCAGTTTTCCTAGCACCACTTGTTAAAGAGATTGTCTTTTCTCCATTGTATATTCTTGCCTTCTTTGTCAAAGATAAGGTGTCCATAGGTGCATGGATTTATCTCTGGGCTTTCTATTTTGTTCCATTGCTCTATATTTCTGTCTTTGTGCCAGTACCATACTGTCTTGATGACTGTGGCTTTGTAGTAGAGCCTGAAGTCAGGCAGGTTGATTCCTCCAGTTCCATTCTTCTTTCTCAAGATTGCTTGGCTATTCGAGGTTTTTTGTATTTCCATACAAATTGTGAAATTATTTGTTCTAGCTCTGTGAAGAATACCGTTGGTAGCTTGATAGGGATTGCATTGAACCTATAGATTGCTTTGGGTAGTATACTCATTTTCACTATATTGATTCTTCTGATCCATGAACAGATTTATTAGTGTCATCTTTGATTTCTTTCACCAGTGTTTTATAGTTTTCTATATATAGGTCTTTAGTTTCTTAGGGTAGATATATTCCTAAGTATTTTATTCTTTTCGTTGCAATGGTGAATGGAATTGTTTCCTTAATTTCTCTTTCTATTTTCTCATTATTAGTGTATGGGAATGCAAGAGACTTCTGTGTGTTGATTTTATATCCTGCAACTTTACTATATTCATTGATTAGCTCTAGTAATTTTCTGGTGGAGTCTTTAGGGTTTTCTATGTAGAGGATCATGTCATCTGCAAACAGTGAGAGTTTTACTTCTTTTCCAATTTGGATTCCTTTTATTTCCTTTTCTGCTCTGATTGCTGTGGCCAAAACTTCCAAAACTATGTTGAATAGTAGTGGTGAAAGTGGGAACGCTTGTCTTGTTCCTGACTTTAGGGGAAATACTTTCAATTTTTCACCATTGCCTCCTACCCATTTTGATGTGCTGTTTTCTTTTTTTGCTCAACAGATGCATAGTCACTCATCTAGTTCCTGGATTTCTTTCAGAGGGAATTTATCTGTATGTAGCTATAGATATGATGGGTTCATGGAGCCATCAAATAGAAGTTCAAGAGCCTCCTACATCACCATCATTTTTAAAAAACCTTTTTATTTTGTATTGGAGTATAGCCAATTAACAATGTTGTGATAGCTTCAGGTGAACAGTGAAGGGCCTCAGCCATACATGTAAATGGCTGAGGCTCCCAACTCCCCTCTCATCCAGGCTGCTGCTGCGTAACATTGAGCAGAGTTCCATTGCTATACAGTAGGTCTTTTTGTTTATTCTTTTTGAACATAGCAGTGTGTACATGTCCATCCCAAACTTCCCAACTATCCCTTCCTTCCAGTCTTCTCCCCCACCCCTGGGGCAACCGTAAGTTCATTCTCTAAGTCTGTGAGTCTCTTTCTATTTTGTAAATAAGTTCATTTGCATCATTTCTTTTCTCAATTCCACATATAAGGGATGCCATATGGTATTTCTCCTTCTGTGTCTGATTTACTTCATTCAATATGTATGTCACCATTTTGAATTGGAACTGACAACTTCATTCTTTTGTGTGTGGAGATCTAGTTTTCCCAGTATCACTTGATGAAGACTTTCTTTTCTCATTGAATGGTCATGGTCCCTGGTCAAAAATGTTTTGGGGAGCTTTTTTTATATTGGTCTGCATTTCTGTTTTATTCCAGTTCCATACTATATTAATTACTGTAGCTTTCTAGTGAATTTTGAAATCAGGAAGCGTGATTCCTCTAGCTTTGTTCTTTTTCATGATTGCTTTGGCTATGCATGATACAGTGGTTAAGAACCTGCCTACCAATGCAGGAGATGCAAGAGACTCTGGTTCAATCACTGTGTCAGGAAGATCCCCTGGAATATTAAATGGCAACCCACTCCAGTATTCTTGCTTGGAAAATTCCATGGACTGAGGAGCCTGGTGGTCTATAGTCTATAGGGTCGCAAAGTATGGGACGTGACTGAGCATGGGTGCTTGTGTCATTGGCTATTTGAGATACTAGAGATTTCAAAGTAGTTTTAAGATGGGGTTTTTTTTTTTCCATTACTGAAAAAGACATCATTGGGATTTTGATAGGGATTGCATTGAATCTGTAGATCATTTTGGGTGGTATTGACATCTTAACAACTGAGTCTTCCAGTTCATGAACATGGAATGTATTTACATTTATTTGTCTCCTCTAATTTCTTTCAAAATTGCTTTGCGGTTTTCACTTCACAAATCTTTCAACTCTTTGGCTAAGCTAAATCCCAAGTATTTTATTCTTTTTGATGCTATTGTATTTGGAATTATTTTTGAAAATATTTTAGAGTATTCATTTATAGTATAGAAAGGCATCTGATTTTTATGTATGAACTTTTTATCTTGCTACTTTGATGAATTCATTTTTTAGTTCTAACATTTTTTGTGGAATCTTTAGGGTTTTTAACATGTAAGATTACATCATCTGTGAACAGAGATTCTTTTACTTCTTCCTTTCCAATTTGGATGCCCTTTTTTTCTTCCTTGCTTCCTTTGCCTGACTACTCTGGCTACATCTTCTAGTACTATATTGAATAGAAATAGTTAAGAAGTCTCCTTGCCTTGTTACTGACCTTAGTGGAAAGTTTTCAGTCTTTCTTCACTGAGTATAATGTTTGCTATTGGTTTTTCATACATAGTTTTTATTATGTTGAGGTTCAGTTCAGTTCAGTTCAGTCACTCAGTCATGTCCAACTCTTTGCAACCCCATGAACTGTAGCACTCCAGGCCTCCCTGTCCATCACCAACTCCTGGAGTCCACCCAAACTCATGTCCATCGAGTCGGTGATGCCATCCAGCCATATCATTGCCTGTTGTCCCCTTGTCCTCCTGCCCCCAATCTTTCCAAGCATCAGGGTCTTTTCAAATGAGTCAGCCCTTCGCATCAGGTGGCCAAAGTATTGGAGTTTCAGCTTCAACATCAGTCCTTCCAATGAACACCCAGGACTGATCTCCTTTAGGATGGACTGGTTGGATCTCCTTGCAGTCCAAGGGACTCTCAAGAGTTGAGGTAGTTTCCTTCTATTCCTAGTTTGTTGAGTGGTTTTTTTTTTTTTAATTATGAATGGATTTTGAATTTTATCAAATGCTTTTTCTGCATCAGTTGAATTGGTCATGTGATTTTTGTCCTTCGTTCTGTTAATCTGATATCTTTTATCAATTGATTTTTGTTTACTGAGATATCTTTGCCTTTGAGGAATAAATCATTGTGTATAATTCTCTTCATATTCTGTTGAATTTGATTTGCTGCTTTTTTGTTGAGGGCTTTTGTATCAATGTTTGTAAAAGACATTAGCCTATAGGTTTCCTTTATTCATAGTGTGGTTGTCTGGCTTTCCCAGATTGGGAAAGGAGTACATCAAGGCTGGTATATTGTCACCCTGCTTGTTTAACTTATATGCAGAGTACATCATGTGAAATGTCAGGCTGGATGAAGCACAAGCTGGAATCAAGATTGCCAGGAGAAACATCAATAGCCTCAGATATGCAGATGATACCACACTTCGTGGAAAGCAAAGAGGATCCAAAGAGCCTCTTGATATAGGTGAAAGAGGAGAATGAAAAAGCTGGCTTAAAACTCAGAATTCAAAAAACAAAGATCATGGCATCCAATCCCATCACTTCACGGCAAACAGATGGGGAAACAATGGAAACAGAGATAGATTTTATTTCCTTGGGCTCCAAAATCACGGCAGATGGTGACTGCAGCCATGAAATTAAAAGACACTTGCTCCTTGGAAGAAAAGCTATGACCAACCTGTATAGCATATTCAAAAGCAGAGGCATTACATTACCAACAAAGGTCCATCTGGTCAAGGCTATGGTTTTGCCAGTAGTCATGTATGGATGTGATAATTGGAGTATAAATAAAGATGAACGCCGAAGAATTTATGCTTTCAAACTGTGGTGTTGGAGAAGACTCTTGAGAACCCCTTGGACTGTAAGGAGATCAAACCAGTCAATTGTAAAAGAAATCAGTTTTGAATATTCATTGGAAGGACTGATGCTGAAGCCAAAACTCCAATACTTTGCTCCTTAGAAAAGACCCTGATGTTGGGAAAGATTGAAGGCAGGAAGAGAAGGGGATGATAGAGGATGAGATGGTTGGATGGCATCACCAACTCGATGGACATGAATTTGAGCAAGCTTCAGGAGTTGGTGATGGACAGGGAAGCCTGTGTGCTGCATTCCATATGGTTGCAAAGAGTTGGACACGAGTGCATGACTGAACTGTACTGAACTGTCTGGCTTTGGTATCAGGGAAATGCTGGCTTCATAAAATGAGTTTGAAAGTGTTTCCATCTGTTCAACTCTTTGGAACAATTTGAGAAGGAGTAGCATTTTGAGAAGAAGCATTTCTTCTTTAAATGTTTGGTAGGATTTATTAGTGATACTATTGGATCCAGGACTTGATTTTATTGAGAGATTTTGACTGCTGATTTAATTTCCTTATGACTTATAAATCTATTCAAATTTTCTATTTCTTTATGATTTACTATTAATTGGTTTTATGTCTCTAAGAATTTTAAAATTTCATCTAGATTATCCAATTTGTTGGTGTACAGTTTTTCACAGTATTTCTTATAATACTAATTTCTGTATAACTGGCAATGACACCATTTTCAATTTGGATTTTAGTAATTTGAGTATTCTCTCTCTCTCTTTTTTTTCTTAGTATTTCTAGCTAAATATTTGTCAATTTTATTGATCTTTTCACCCTGGAAGTTGCAAGCCCTCCATGGACTATGAGTTCCAAAATAATTATTTTAGAAGATTCTGTCAGTGCGTTTGTTGTTTAGATGGAGAGAGAGATTTTTGGTGCTTCCTACTCTATCATCTTCCCAGAATCCTCCCCACTGTATGTTGACCTAATTTTTTTTCATAGCATATATGTGTGCACAAATATATGTATATTATATATGCATTTATATATAACTTAAATACAAAGTATACCACTTACCATGTGTGCATCCTTGACAGTTTGTTTGACACCCCATTCATCTTTGTTTTCTCACCTGTAAAATGAGGAATACCTTTAATCAAAGGCTTTGAATGGAAACTCTAGCAGTTTAAATTGAATAAAAGTGACTGAATATTTGTAAAGTTCTTAATAAGTATTGTCATATGATTAAAGGAATGAGAGGGCAAGAACAAACTCAAAAAGCAAACATCTAAATATATATAAAATTATTGCAATAAGTACACTATGATATCATGCTAATTTTGATCTGAGTTATGTGACATATTAAATATTTCCCTGTTGGTGTTTTCTTAGATTTAGAAAAGGAGGAACACTCATTCCAGGTTATCAGTTGGCATTCACCTGGAGATCTTGAAAATGAAATAAGGAAACGTCTGGATTTGTTTGTGACAGAAGCTTTGCACAACAGGTAATTTATTCTCTCAATGAAAGACCTACTATTTCAGTGATACAAATAAATGGATGGATACATGGATACTGGAAATAAGTTTAAGAGCAATAGATGAGTTGATGGATAAATGGATGGAGAGAAGGAAGAATGATATGGGGTGGTGGGTGGATGGATGGAGCAGATGATTTTCATACTATCTTGTCTGTATACTGTCCTTTTCCCATGAAAAGCATGAATTTCTGCTTTTAGTTGTGGCGGATAGTTGTGAGGGATTGTTGCTCTTGGATCTTGTTGGTGATACATCACTTACAAAACTTTGTGTATACTCTCCCCAACGCAGAAGGAGGGATAGACAACTTAATTTCTCATTGTTGGTAAACAAACCCTACCCACCATTTTATACTTATTTTCTCTCCATTCTCCTTATATAAATTCAAGAATGGAAAAACACACAGAGTGAAGTAAGCCAGAAAGAAAAACACCAATACAGTATACTAACGCATATATATGGAATTTAGAAAGATGGTAACAATTACTGTGTACGAGACAGCAAAAGAGACACTGATGTATAGAACAGTCTTATGGACTCTGTTGGAGAGGGAGAGGGTGGGAAAATTTGGGAGAATGGCATTGAAACATGTGTAATATCATGTATGAAACGAGTTGCCAGTCCAGGTTCAATGCATGATACTGGATGCTTGGGGCTGGTGCACTGGGACGACCCAGAGGGATGGTGTGGGGAGGGAGGAGGGAGGAGGGTTCAGGATGGGGAGCACATGTATACCTGTGGCAGATTCGTTTTGATGTTTGGCAAAACTAATACAGTGTTTCAGGTTTAAAAATAAAATAAAAAAAAAGAAAAAAAAAAAAAAGAAAAACACTCATCATGAACATTGATTTTTTTTTCATACCTTGAAATGTTGAAATGTTGCTCTTTTAAATACATTAAAAATACCTCAAATACTTTGATGAAGCACAGTGAGAGATGAGTCTGAGAGTTTTTGTTATCACCTGGGATGTATAGAAAGTTCTTTATCTTTGACATATAAGAGGAAAGACAAAATCCATGCCTCAGTTGGCTAATTTCAGTGGCTTAACCCACCCCCCTTCTTTCTTTAAAAATTCTACTCGCTATCAAGGTTGTGTTCAAATCTGACTTTTTATTAAAACTTTCTTACTCTCTAAAACTAGAAGATCAAATTCTCTCCACTTTAAGAGATCTGATCTAAAGTACTCATTTGAAACTTTGTGTTGTTTTGTGTTGTTAGGCCTATGTTTTTTAAGTCTATGTCTTGTTTCTTCTCTTGCAACTTGATTTCTTTGAAGACTGGTTCTACACACACACACATGTTAAATATGGTGGAATATATGGAGCACAAGGCTTCCCTGATGGCTCAGACTGTAAAGAATCTGCCTGCAATGCAGGAGACTTTTCAATCCCTGGGTCAGGAAGATCCTCTGGAGAAGGGAATGGCTACCCTCTCCAGTTTTCTTGCCTGGAGAATTCCATGGAAAGAGGACCCTGGTGGGCTATAGTTCATGGGGACACCACACGGTGTCGTCTTGTAATCTTTTTCAATGAATCAACTTAATTTCAGATAGGATTAATGTTCTACTTTTGAGGACTTTGTACTTCCTATTTTGAATTTACCCTGATATTTGGCAATCATTCTTTATGTAGAATCTTTAAAAAATATAATAGAGGATAATTTCAGCTAATCACCATCCCTCAATGTTGATTCTAAGGAGCAGGTAGAGATCTGAATATTGCTAATGAATTATCAACCTTATTGGCCTTCTTTAAGTGGGCTGACATGGTGTAGTGTTGTACAGGTTATGGGTTTGCTGAGCCATTGATTCTTTCAGTCCTTTGCTAGACTAGGAGGCCCACGGGTCTTCAAAACACCTGTACCTGTGATCTCTGGTCACAAACATTCTTGTCTATTTCTCCCTGGGCTATACTAAAAGAATCATTTTCTTTGCAGGCGGTGATGGAAAAACATTGATGGAGAATAGTTCCTGGAATAGGGTAATAAATGAGTCTTAATTCGGTGTCTGTAAAAATTGAGCATTAACTTCTATAAATACCCTGGTGAGCATAAAGTGGAAAGGCTGTTAACAAGTTTCAAACAAAGTTTCATTTATGTTTGTTCTAAATCATTTAACTTTACATTAGAAAGATGTAAATCTCATAGTGGTTTTGATTTGCATTTCTTTGATAATGAGTGATGTTGAGCATCTTTTCATGTGTTTGTTAGCCATCTGTATGTCTTCTTTGGAGAAATGTCTATTTAGTTCTTTGGCCCATTTTTTGATTGGGTCATTTATTTTTCTGGAGTTGAGCTGTAGGAGTTGCTTGTACATTTTTGAGATTAGTTGTTTGTCAGTTGCTTCATTTGCTATTATTTTCTCCCATTCTGAAGGTTGTCTTTTCACCTTGCTTATAATTTCCTTTGTTGTGCAGAGGCTTTTAAGTTTAATTAGGTCCCATTTGTTTATTTTTGCTTTTATTTCCAATATTCTGGGAGGTGGGTCATAGAGGATCCTGCTGTAATGTATGTTGGGGAGTGTTTTGCCTATGTTCTCCTCTAGGAGTTTTATAGTTTCTGGTCTTACATTGAGATCTTTAATCCATTTTGAGTTTATTTTTGTGTATGGTGTTAGAAAGTGTTCTAGTTTCATTCTTTTACAAGTGGTTGACCAGTTTTCCCAGCACCACTTGTTAAAGAGATTGTCTTTAATCCATTGTATATTCTTGCCTTCTTTGTCAAAGATAAGGTGTCCATAGGTGCATGGGTTTATCTCTGGGCTTTCTATTTTGTTCCATTAATCTATATTTCTGTCTTTGTGCCAGTACCATACTGTCTTGATGGCTGTGGCTTTATAGTAGAGCCTGAAGTCAGGCAGGTTGATTCCTCCAGTTCCATTCTTCTTTCTCAAGATTGCTTTGGCTATTCGAGGTTTTTTGTATTTCCATACAAATTGTGAAATTATTTGTTCTAGCTCTGTGAAGAATGCTGTTGGTAGCTTGATAGGGATTGCATTGAATCTATAAATTGCTTTGGGTAGTATACTCATTTTCACTATATTGATTCTTCCAATCCATGAACATGGTATATTTCTCCATCTGTTAGTGTCCTCTTTGATTTCTTTCACCAGTGTTTTATAGTTTTCTATATATAGGTCTTTAGTTTCTTTAGGTACATATATTCCTAAGTATTTTATTCTTTTCATTGCAATGGTGAATGGAATTGTTTCCTTAATTTCTCTTTCTATTTTCTCATTATTAGTGTATGGGACTGCAAGGGATTTCTGTGTGCTGATTTTATATCCTGCAACTTTACTATATTCATTGATTAGCTCTAGTAATTTTCTGGTGGAGTCTTTAGAGTTTTCTATGTATCCATTTCACACCAGTTAGAATGGCTGCAATCCAAAAGTCTACAAGCAATAAATGCTGGAGAGGGTGTGGAGAAAAGGGAACCCTCTTACACTGTTGGTGGGAATGCAAACTAGCACAACCACTATGGAGAACAGTGTGGAGATTCCTTAAAAAACTGGAAATAGAACTGCCTTATGACCCAGCAATCCCACTGCTGGGCATACACACTGAGGAAACCAGAATTGAAAGAGACATGTGTACCCCAATGTTCATCACAGCACTGTTTATAATAGCCAGGACATGGAAGCAACCTAGGTGTCCATCAGCAGATGAATGGATAAGAAAGCTGTGGTACATATACACAATGGAGTATTACTCAGCCACTAAAAAGAATACCTTTGAATCAGTTCTAATGAGGTGGATGAAACTGGAGCCAATTATACAGAGTGAAGTAAGCCAGAAAGAAAAACACCAATACAGTATAATAACACATATATATGGAATTTAGAAAAATGGTAACAATAACCGTTTATACGAGACAGCAAAAGAGACACAGATGTATAGAACAGTCTTTTGGACTCTGTGGTAGAGGGAGAGGGTGGGATGATTTGGGAGAATGGCATTGAAACATGTATAATATCATATATGAAACGAGTCGCCAGTCCAGGTTCGATGCACGATACTGGATGCTTGGGGCTGGTGCACTGGGACGACCCAGAGGGATGGTGTGGGGAGGGAGGAGGGAGGAGGGTTCAGGATGGGGAACACATGTTTACCTGTGGCGGATTCATTTTGATATATGGCAAAACCAATACAATATTGTAAAGTTAAAAAATAAAATAAAATTTAAAAAAAAGAAAGATCTAAATCTCATGTTCAGTTTAGAATTTGGATTCTAATATTAGTATCAGATCAGATCAGATCAGTTGCTACAAGCTATCAGATGCAGGATATATAAGATGGTTTTTAAAAAAGGCAAAATCATCTTCAGTATTGATGGACTCTTTCATGAAGTTACTTCCACAGCTTGGCTGGGAAATAAGACAGTTGCTCATGTCAGTATACAGATAAAAATAAAACAGAACATCACAGAATATATCAAATAGACATGGAACCATGAGATTTGCTACAGTCAGAAATGGCTCCCAAAGCAGAAGGACCTTGAATTGGCATGATGGTCGGTGAATTTGGATTGGTCGAAGAAAGGAGAGGGGAAGAAGTGAGTATATTTTAGGAAGTAGAAACGCCTGGACCAGAGTGGTAGAGTAGAGGATATTTCTTGGACAGTAGTAAAATTGGTGGGTAAAAATAGGCTGTCAGATATGGTCTTTCTTAACTGGGATGTTTTCTTTGAGCTGAAGATTATCCTAAATATTGTGAAATTAAGACCTCCAGTGAGTATTTGTTATTAATTTTTTTTTCTTACAGAAAAAAATCCAAACACTTTGTAAATTTAATGGAAATACTTGGGACTCGATGCAGTTATTTGCTAAGGAGACGTGATATCATGGATTCCTTAAAGAATGAGAACTTCGACCTGATAGTTGTTGATGCCTTTGACTTCTGTTCATTTCTAATTGCTGAGAAACTCGGGAAGCTGTTTGTGTCCATTCTTTCCACATTAGTTAGCAGACTGGACTTTGGCCTGCCAAGCCCCTTGTCTTATGTTCCAGTATTCCAGTCTTTCCTAACTGACCATATGGACTTCTGGGGTAGAGTGAAGAATGTTCTGATGTCACTTGTTTTCTCTGTGGAGCAGTGGCAAATACACTCTACCTTTGACCACACCATCAAAGAACATTTCCAGGAAGGTTCTAGGCCAGTTTTATCTCATCTTCTAAAGAAAGCAGAGCTGTGGTTCGTCAGTTCTGACTTTGCCTTTGAATTTGCTCGGCCTCTGTTTCCCAACACTGTGAATGTTGGAGGCTTAATGGTCAAACCTATTAAACCAGTACCACAGGTAAGTAAAACCTGAGAGTGTGGATTTCATGCAGAGGTCTTCAGTGCAGAGTTGGTATCTGCTCCTGCCACTGGGATCCTGGAATTTAAGTAGAGTGAGATAGGCAAAACCCCTAGTATATACCTTTTAATTTAATTTTTCTATTTTGTATTTTATTTTTCTGTTGTTAAGACACTTAATATGAGATTTACCCTCTTAACAAGTATTTAACAGTGCAGTACATTATTATTGACTATAGGTGTCATGCTATATAGCAGATTTCTAGATTCTATTCTTTCTGCTTCACTGAAACCCTGCCTCCATTGAAAAGTAGCTACCCATTTCTCCCTCCTCCAGTCCCTGGAAACCAGCTTCCACTTTTTGATTCTATGAATTTGGCTATTTTAGATACTTTATATAAGTGAAATCCTGCAGTATTTGCCCTTCTGTGACTGACATTTCATTTGGCATGAAATGAACCTCAAAGTTCATTCATGTTTTCACATATTGAAAAATTTCCTTGTTTACAAAGCTAAATAATACAAGCTAATTGTATGTTTATACTGTTGTTGTTGTTCAGTCACCAAGTCACGCCCAACTCTTTGTGACCCCATGGACTGAAGGCACGTTGAAGGCAGAAGGAGAAGAGGGTGTTTATACTACAGAGGATGTTTATACTACATTTGCTTTAACCATTCATCTTTTGATGGACATTTAGGTTGTTTCCACATATTGGCTATTGTGTATAGTGCTTCAATGAACATGGGAATATAGATATCTCTTTCAGATCATAATTCCCATTCATTTATGTATATACACAAAACTAAGATTGTTGGATTATTTTATTAGTTCTATTTTTAATTTTTTGATGATTCTCTGTATTATTTTACATAGTGACTGCACAGTTTTGCATTCCTGACAATAGTGTGTAAGTGTTGCAACTTTCCCACATTTTCAACATATGTTGGTTAATATATGCTTTATGTATTTAGGTGGAAGATCCCCCGTGGAGAAGGAAATGGCAACCCACTCCAGTATTCTTGTCTGGGAAATCCCATGGACAGAGGATCCTGGCAGGCTACAGTTCATGGGGTTGTAAACAGTCGTACATGACTTAGTGACTAAACAACCAAACAACAACATCATGTTGGGTGCATATATATTTATAATTGTTGTATCTTCTTCTTGGATTAATCCTGCAATCATTATGTGATGTCCTTCTTTTTCTCTTATTATAGTTTTTGTTTTAAAGTCTATTTTGTCTGATGTAAGTATTGCTACCCTGGTTTTCTTTTGATTTCCATTTGCATGAAATACCTTTTTCCATTCCCTCATTTTCAGTCTGTGTGTGGTTTTAGATCTGAAGTGAGTCTCTTATAAGAAGAATATATATGGGTCTTGTTTTTGTATCCATTCAGCCACTCTATGTCTTTTGTTTGGAGTATTTCATTCACTTACATTTAAAGTAATTATTGATAGGTATGTACTTATTGCTATTTTGTTTTGTTTTAGGGTTGTATTTGTAGTTTTTTGTTCCTTTCTTCTTCTTTTGTTCTCTTCCATTATAATTTGAGGACTATCTTTAGTGTTATGTGTAAATTTCTTACTCTTTGTGTGTATATCTATTATAGATTTTTGATTTGTGATTACCATGAGGTTTGTATATAGCAATCCATTATGTGATTATTTTAAGTTGCTAGTCTTAATTTAAAATGCATTTTATCAAGTCTGATTTTTTACTCCCTCTCCCCTCATAACTGCTTTCTTGCAATATATTTTACTTCTTTTTTGGTTTTATGTACATCTTTACTGCTTGTTGTGGAAATAGATGATTTTACTACTTTTGTCCTTTAGTATTCATACTAGCTTTGCATGTGACTGATTTACTACCTTTACTGTATATTTGCTTTCACCAATGTGTTTTTCCTTTTGTAATTTACATGTTTCTAATTGTGGCCTATTCCTTTCTGTTTTGAGAGGCCCCGTTAACATTTCTTGTAAAGCTGGGTTGGTGGTGCTGCACTCTCTTAGCTTTTTGCTTGTCTGTAAAACTTTTGATTTCTCCATCAAATCTAAATGAAAGTATTCTTGTTTGTAGATTTTCCCTTTCATCACTTTAAATATGTTGTGCCACTCCCTTCAGGCTTGCCGAGTTTCTGCTGACAAATCAGCTGATACCGTTATGGGAGTTCCTTTGTATATAACTTGTTGCTTTTCCCTTGATGCATTTATTATTCTCTCCTTAACTTTTGCCATTTTAATTACAGTGTGCATTGGTATCGTCCTCTTTGAGTTAATCCTGTTTGGGACTCTCTGTGATTCCTGTACCTGGATGTCTATTTCATTTCCCAGGTTAGGGAAGTTTTCAGCTATTATGTCCTCATAAATGTTCTCTGCCCCTTTCTCTCTCTCTTTTCCTTCTGGACCACTATAAAGTGTTAGTATGTTTGATATTGTCCCCAGAGTCTCTCAAACTGTCTTCACTTCTTTTGATTCTGTTTTCTTTCCTGTTCAGCTTCAGTGATTTCCATTACCCTGTCTTCCAGTTCACTGATCCATCCTTCTGTATCATCTACTCTGTCAGTTCCTTCTAGTGCATTTTTCACTTCAGTTAGTGTATTTTTCACCTCTATTTGGTACTTCTTCATATTTTCTAACTTTTTGTTAAAAACTTCTAACTTCTCAGTTTGTTTATCCATTCTTCTCCTGAATTCTTTGATCATCTCTATGATCATCATCCTGAATTCTTTTCTTTATTTTGGTAGATTGCTTATGTTTACTTCACTTAACTCTTCTGGTAGTTTATCTTATTTATGAAAACTTGCTTGGATCATATTCCTCTGAAACTTCATTTTGTCTAATTTGCTATTTTCATTTCTATGTACTTGTTAGGTTGGTTACTTTTCCTGACCTTGGAGAAGGGATCTTTTGTAGGAATAATCCCATATGTCACAGCAGTGCACACCCCTCTCCCGGCTTACCAGAGCTATATTTTCTAGGACTGTCCCTAGTGTGGGGCTGCATGGATTCTTCTGTTGTGGCAGGTTGACTACTGTGGATGGTCTGGTAGGTGTTGACTTGACCCTGGTCCAGTTGGTTGCCAGGCCTTGCTTTGTGGAGCAGTTGGCAAGCTGCTGGTTGGCAAGGTTGGGTCATGATGCCACTGACTGAAGAACCCCAGGGGATCCTGGAGCTAATGCTGGCTGACTGGCCACAACCAGTTCTTTTTAATTTCTAGTGAAAATCCTGGTTAAAGCAGTAAGACCAAAAGTGAAAAAAAAAAAAAAAAAGGAACAAAAATCATATATATTAGGAAGGAAGAAATGAAACTTTTTTATTCACAGATAACAGGATGGTCCATGTAAAAATCAAAAAAAGTCAAGAAAAAACTCCTGGAACTAATTAGTAATTATAGCAATGTCACAGAATATACGTTTAATGTACCTTTCCTATATACTAGCAATGAACAGGGGGAATGTGAAACTTAAAACATAATATTATATGTTGTGTGCATACTCAGTTATGTCCAACTCTTTGAAACCCCATGAACTGTAGCCCACCAGGCCTTTCTGTCCATGGGATTATTCAGGCAAGAATAATCATTTTCCTTCTCTAGGGAATATTCTTGACCCAGGGATCGAACTTGCATCTCCTGTATCATCAGGCAGATTCTTTACCACTGCACCACCTATATTAGCATTCTGCAAAATGAAATACTTAAAAATAAATCTAATAAAATATATACAAAATTTATATGAGAAGACATACAAAACTCAGATGAAAAAAATCAAAGAACTAAATAAATGGAGAGATATTCCATGTTAATGGATAGGAAGACTCAGTGTTGTCAATATGTCAGTTCTCTTCAGTTTGATCTAAAGATTCATTGTAAATCCCAATCAAAATCTCAGTAAGTTATTTTGTGAATATTGACAAACCAATCCTCAAATTTGTATGGAGAGGCAAAAAGCTTGAAGAGCTAATGCAGTATTGAAAATGGAACAAAGTTGAAGAACTGACATTACTCAGCTTTACCACTTACTGTGAAGGACAGTAATCAAGACAGTGTGGTTTTAGAAAAAGAATAGACAAATAAGATGCACATGAATTTAGTCAACTGATGTTTGACAGTGGATTAAAGGCAATACCATGGAGAAAAGATACTTTTCAACAATCAGTGCTGGAGCAACTGGACTTTTACTTGCAAAAAAATTGAATCTAAACCCAGACCTTACCTTCTCAACAAAAATTAACTAAAAAATGGGTAATATACTTAAATACAAAATGGAAAAGTATAAAATGCCTAGAAGATAACATATGAAAAAATCTAAATGAAATAGAGTCTGGTGATTACTTTTTAGACATAAAACCTAGGATATATTCTATGAAAGAAAGAGTTATTAAGTACATTAAAAGAGTTAATAAGTATGTTAAATTGAAATTAAAATTATCTGTCCTGAGAAAGACCTTGTCAAGAGAATCAGGAGAGAAACCACAGATTGGAAAGAAATATTTGCCGAAAACATTGGTATAGACTGATGTTAAGAATATACAAAGAATACTTAGAACTCAACAACACACAAAAAAATCAATTAAAAAATGGTCCACAAACCTTAACACATACCTCAACAAAGAAGCTATACAGGTTTTTAAAAAGAATATGAAGAAGACACACAGCAGAATATTCTCCCAGCATGTCTACCTCAGTCCCCAGAAGGCCCACCAGGCCCTAATGGGCCAGGATGGCAGACTGCACTCCCCCAGGCTCTAGCTCCTCTGATCTGACATTTGAGTACTCCTGAATGACCATATCTGCCTGGATCTAGAATGAGGGTTGAGGATGACTCTGGTACTGGGGTCATGTTTTCAATGAAGAAAGAGATTCCCACCACTTCAACTTTCCTCTTCCATAAAACATTGTGATACATGAAAGCTCTGGGTTGAGACATTGGTGCTGCAGTCTTAAGTACCTCATGTGCAATGTGCACCATTATGGTGGCTGGTTACCTAAAGCTCTCTTCACATCCATTTGTGAGTGAGTATTTAAAGTGTTTATATGGGAAAATGTGTCCCAAGGTTTCATAAAAATTTCTTCAAGGCCATCTATCCAGAGGATCTGAGCCTGGTACAGAGGGCACTGAGCTGTCTTAGAGGCCATGAGAACAGTTTCAAGGCAGTGAACTCTAACTGTTAACAGGAGAGTATGTTCAGTAAATAGATGATTTTCATCTTTTGGCTGTCTAGGCTTTCCCTGACAACATTATTCACCTCCTTTCCTTTCCTACCTCTCTCCAGGAACTTGAGAATTTCATTGCCAAATTTGGAGACTCTGGTTTTGTCCTTGTGGCCTTGGGCTCCATCGTGAGCAGATATCAATCCCAGGAGATTCTCAAGGAGATGAATGCTGCCTTTGCTCGTCTCCCTCAAGGGGTGATTTGGAAATGTAAGCCTTCTCATTGGCCCAGAGATGTCAAATTGGCAGCAAATGTAAAAATCATGGACTGGCTTCCTCAGAATGACCTCTTGGGTAAGGACTTTCCAAGTCTACTTCTCTCGTCCTTATGTTATCTTTGGGGTTCATTAGGGCTCTGACATCTAGTTAGGCAATCCTGTTCGCATGAGAAGAAGCAGCTGATAAATAAAGGTAAGTATTCCAAGGAATGGAACAGCCAAACTGGAGTTGTTGAGAAATCAAGCTATACTTCCAAAATGCCCCAAACAGCATTTCGTCTTCTTCTCCATTTCTGATACCTGCAGCCAGAAGTGGTATCACTTTCAGTTTATTTTGACCATACCTTATCTGGCACTAAAGAGGGTTGCTCAAACACAATCCAAGATGATTTGTCAACAGTTTGTCTGAGAACTCATATAAGGGGGCATATTGTCACTGTCTCCCATGGTCTCTTGAACCCTTGTTCAGCCACGTTTTTTGTTGTTGCTCAATTGCTACATCATGTCCAACTGTTTGCAATCCCAAGGACTGTAGCATGCCAGGTTCCTCTGTCCTCCACTATCTCCCAGAGTTTTCTCAAATTCATGTCCATTGACTTGGTGATGCTATTGAACTAACCTCTGCCACCCCATTCTCCTTTTCAGCCACGTGCCATTATACAAACATATATCCACACATATTGATACATTCTCCTTAGTACCACAGGTATGAGCAACTCATACCTTTACAAAGTTAATGCTGGTGGTGTCTGAGGGTGTGCTATAATTTACTCATGCCAAACTGAGTAATCTCATAGCTGGTGATTTGGTTCATCAAATCCTTTGGTAGTACAGAGCTCATTACATCCAAAAAGGTTTTCTTTGTCTCTTTACTGTTTTTTGGATACTCCTCACTGTCACACTGACTGAATCAGAGGGTCATAGCCAAAATTGTGGTTCAAAAACATATTGGGGAATTTAAGATAGAGTTCTGAACATTGAATTAAGAAGGCATGGGGTAGGGAAAAGAAGTCCCCCTTCCAAAGAAACCAAGTGGATTCTGATTCACATCCCTATTGAGAGGCAGAGTTTGAAATGAACTCTTCACTAACACTTGTTTTAGTTTTCTGTCAATAAGGGTACAGGCTCAAAAAAGACAGAATGATCTCAGTTTGTTTCCAATACAAACCATTCAGTATCACAGTACTACAAGTCTATGCCCCAACCACTAATGCCAAAGAAGCTAAAGTTGAACGGTTCTATGATAACCTACAAGTATTTCTAAAACTAACACCAAACAAAGATGTTCTTTTCATCTTAGGGGATTGGAATGCAAAAGTAGGAAGTCAAGAGATATCTGGAGTAACAGGCAAGTTTGGCCTTGAAGTACAAAATGAAGCAGGGCAAAGGATAACAGAATTTTGTTAAGAGAACGCACTGGTCATAGCAAACACCCTCTTCCAGCAACACAAGAGACAACTCTACACATGGCCATCACCAGATAGTCAATACTGAAATCAGATTGATTATATTCTTTGCAGCCGAAGATGGAGAAGATCTCTACAGTCAGCAAAAACAAGACTGGGACCTGACTGTGGCTCAGATCAGAAACTCCTTATTGCCAAATTCAGTCTTAAATTGAAGAAAGTAGGGAAAACCACCAGGCCATTCAGGTATATCCTAAATCAAATCCCTTACAATTATATAGTGGAAGTGACAAATAGATTAAAGGGACTAGGTCTAATAGAATGCCTGAAGAACTATGGATGGAAGTTGGTGACATTGTACAGGAGATGGTGATCAAAAGCATCCCCAAGAAAAAGAAATGCAAAAAGGCAAAATGGTTGTATGAGGAGGACTTACAAATAGCTGAAAGGCAAAGAAGAAAAGGAAAGCTATATCCAACTGAATGCAGAGTTCCAAAGAAAAACAAGGAGAGATAAGAAAGCCTTCCTTAGCGATCAGTGCAAAGAAATAGAAGAAAACAATAGAAAAGGAAAGACTAGAGAGCTCTTCAAGACAATTTGAGATACCAAGGGAACATTTCATGCAAAGATGGGCACAATAAGGACAGAAATAGTATGGACCTAAGAGAAGCAGAAGATATTAAGAAGAGGTGGCAAGAATACACAGAACTATACAAAAAAGATCTTCATGACTCAGATAACCACGATGGTGTGATCTCTCACCTAGAGCCAGACATCCTGGAATGTGAAGTCAAGTGGGCCTTAGGAAGCATCACTAGGAGCAAAGCCAGTGGAGGTGATGGAATTCCAGTTGAACTATTTCAAATCCTAAAAGATGATGCTGTGAAAGTGCTGCACTCAATATGTCAGCAAATTTGGAAAACTCAGCAGTGGCCACAGGACTGGAAAAGGTCAGTTTTCATTCCAGTCCCAAAGAAGGGCAATGCCAAAGAATGCTCAAACTACCACACAGTTGCACTCATTTCACACGCTAGCAAAGTAATGCTCAGAATCCTTCAAGCTAGGCTTCAACAGTACATGAACCAAGAACTTCCCAGATGTTTAAAGTTGGATTTAGAAAAGGCAGAGGAACCAGAGATCAAATTGCCAACATCTGTTGGATCATAGAAAAAGCAAAAGAGTTCCAGAAAAACATCTACTTCTGCTTCATTGACTACACTAAAGCCTTTGACTGTGTGGATCACAACAAACTGTGGAAAATTCTTAAAGAGATGGGAATATCAGATCACCTTACCTGCCCCTCTGAGAAACCTGTATGCAGGTCAAGAAGCAACAGTTAGAACTGGACATGGGACAACAGACTGGCTCAAAGGAGGAAAGAAGTAGGTCAAGGCTGTATATTGTTACCCTGCTTATTTAACTTATATGCAGAGCACACATGTGAAATTCCAGGATGGATGCAGCAGCAGCTGGAATCAAGATTGCTGGAAGAAATATCAATAACCTCAGATATGCAGAGGATACCACCTTTATGGAAGAAAGCAAAGAGGAACTAAAGAGCCTCTTGATGAAGGTGAAAGAGGAGAGTGATAAAGCTTGCTTAAAACTCAGCATTCAAAAAACCTAAGATCATGGCATCCAATCCCATCATGTCATGGCAAATAGATGGGTAAACAGTAGGAACAGTGACAGACTTTATTTGCTTAGGCTCCAAAATCACTGCAGATGGTGACTGTGGCCATGAAATTAAAAGATGCTTGCTCCTTGGAAGAAAAGATATGACAGACCTAGGCAGCGTATTAAAAAGCAGAGACATCACTTTGCCTACAAATGTCCATATATGGTTTTTCCAGTAGTCATGTATGGATGTGAGAATTGTACTGTAAAGAAGGTTGAGCACCGAATAATAGATGTTTTTGAACTGTGGTGTTGGAGATGACTCTTGAGAGCCCCTTGGACTGCAAGCATATCAGTCAATCCTAAAGGAAATCAATCCTAAATATTCATTGGAAGGACTGATGCTGAAGCTGAGGCTCCAATGCTTTGTCTACCTGATGCAAAGAGCCGACTCATTAGAAAAGACACTGATGCTGGGAAGGATTGAAGGCAGGAGGAAAAGGGGCAACAGAGGACAAGATGATTGGATGGTATCATCAACGTGATGGATATGAGTTTGAGCAAGCTGTGGGAGATGGTGAAGGACAGGGAAGCCTGGCATGCTGCAGTCCATGGCATCACAAAGAATTGTACACGACTGAGTGACTGAACAACAACAAAAGTAAGGGTGGGGTAGGCAAAGAGGAACTGGAAATAATGAAATGTGTGGTCCATTATTCCCTACCTTAAAGATTTCTCATAAAATTTAGGAGAAAATACTTGTAGTGTTAAGCTTTATAAATGCCACATGAGTTGTTATGTCAATGATAGTGTTAAGAATTCAGATAAATGAGAAATGAATGGGTAGTGGAGAAGAGAGGGAGAGACCTAGAGAGCAGAAGATTAAGTGAGCTAAAGAAAGAGACAGAAAGAGAGAGAGAGAGAAACAGAGACGTAGAGAATGACTGTGTGAGAGAGTACTAGAGAAAGAACAGAGATGAGAAGCAAAGAGACAGGGTAGAGATGGATGGATGGATGGATGGATGAATAGGTTAGGGGAGGAATATGCCTTGCTTATCACTCTTCTCTAAAGCTTTCCCTGGGTTTTGAGTCTTAGATGGATTAGGGCTGAGGTGAGAAGTTTCTGTACAGAGACAAGAGCAGAATCTGTGTCTTAGAATATTCACCCTTGAATGTGTCCTGAGATAAGTCAGTAAATTCATTTTTTTCACAGCATGTTGAGATCCCTTTTTACATTCTTTTTGCCCTTGTTGCTTTCCTTGTTGTCCTGAAACTTTCATCCTGAGGTGTCCTGCTCTCTTTCTAATTTGCAACAGCGCACCCTCGCATCCGCCTTTTTGTCACTCATGGTGGGATGAACAGTATCATGGAGGCCATCCAGCATGGCGTGCCCATGGTGGGGATTCCTGTCTTTGAAGACCAGGATGAAAACCTTCTCCGAGTAGAAACCAGAAAGTTCGGTGTCTCTATCCAGTTAGAGCAGATGAAGGCTGAGACATTGGCTCTGAAGATGAAGCAAGTCATGGAAGACAAGAGGTGTGCTGCTCTTGGGGCTTGTGGTTCCTTAATGCTTGATGGAGGCATAAGTCATGATGGGCACCACGTGGGTCTTATTACAGTAAAAGCTGAAACTTCCAGGACACAGAATAATATGGGTATACTTTTATATGTTAGCACTTTCAGCACTAAGCATGGGTCTTTGCATGCAGGAATCAATTTGAACTTTTCAAGCAGACCCAGTTGGACAGTGGCAAGACCAGGCCAACAATTTTCCTTGAAAGGAAGTTTTCTGTGCCTATGGTAGAAAGTGTGTGTGTGCATGTGTGTGTGATACAAGGTCTCTAAGAATTCTGAGATCACTTGAGTTAACAACTCCCCTCTGTCTCTGCTGACAGGTACAAATCTGCCACAGAGGCTGCCAGGATCATCAGACGCTCACAGCCTCTGACCCCTGCCCAGCGGCTGGTGGGCTGGATCAACCACATCCTCCAGACAGGGGGTGCAGCCCACCTCAAGCCCCATGCCTTCCAGCAGCCGTGGTATGAGCAGTACCTACTGGACGTCCTCTTGTTCCTGCTGGTGGTCACCCTGGGCACCGCATGGCTCTGTGGGAAGCTTCTGGGCCTGGTAGCCAGGTGGCTGTGTGGGGCCAGGAAACTGAAGAAGGCCTGAGGCAAAGTAGAGCCTTGGAGAGGGTGTGCTGGGGAGCCACTGCTTCTTTGAAGTCTTCCCCCAGCACTGTACTTGCCTCCTCCCCTTCACTTTTACTTGATGATAGAACACGCATTTCCCTTACTTTTTGTCTCTGTTTAGAAATCTTTATGAAGAACTCTTGGGGTGCTTTTTAAAGATACTGTGGTAAAGAATACATCACATGCAATTTACCATTTTAATCATTAAGTAATAGTTCAGTGGCATGAAGTACATTCACTCAGCTGTGCAAACATCATTATCCTCCAATTCCAGAACTCTACTCATCTTTCCAAACTAACATTCCACACAGGTTAAATGATACCCCGCCCCCCAGCTTTCCTTAACCACCATCAAGGTTCTAGCAGCCCATGTCTACTTTTGTGTCTGAATCTACACTTGAGCTTCTGGATTGCCCTTGACCAAGGACGCCTCTCCTCAGCCCAGCCTGCTCCTTCCTCCCTTGTGATCCCTGCACATGGTGCTCTGATCACTCAGCCTCCCTTGTCCAGGAGCCTTCTCAGGCTCTTTCCCCGTTTCTCTTTCACTTTTCATAAAACTCACATGACCTGTTTGGTCAGTTTTTCCTTGTGGGCCTTCCTCTTGCATTTCCTTTTCATCTCATCTTACAGCTCAGGAAGCCTGGCCTCTGTCCTGCAGGTTAGCAGGGACACCCCTGTGAGGACTTGGTCCCCTCCTGTGCAGAGTACCTCCTTCACTCTCAGGCCTGGAGCCTGCCTTTGGTCCACAACTGAGGCCACCTGTTGCCCATGTTTCAATGTTCCGTCCTCAAGATCCCCACTTGAATAATTAGGGTTACGAAAACCTAAGTGGAGAAATGGAACCTCCATGCAAGGCTTGGGGCCTTAGGTCCAGGAGCCATGGCTGGCCCAAACCTTTTGATACAGGAAACATTCCATCTGCCATCCCACCTAGCAAAGAATATCCCTACATGTGGTAAACCCTTAGGGATGACATTCAGTTCCTAGTAACAGAAGCTAGAAAAAGAGTGGCTTACACAGTGGAGTTTTAAAGTGTTTTTTTTATTTCCTGGACACAGCCTGGAGACATGTGGTGGAGAGCTGGGGTGATGACTCATCCTGCTGTCTGTAGCTTAAAAAAAAATTTTTTTTTTGAACACCTGTCCTGTACTGTTCTTCTAAGTTGCCTCTCTGGTTTGTTGTTCTCATGAAATATTTCACCTTCAGTGATCCTGTCTTCCTGTTTGCTTTTGCATTCTGAAATGGAGTTAAATTCCTCCTTAAAAATTTCATCATGTGGTATCCAGTGGATTAAAACATGATGAAGAAAATGTTAGAAACAAGAGATGGCCCTGCAACTGCAATTTTGGGTTGCTTAATTCTGGGCTGTTAATCACATGTCAAAATAGTTCAAAGGAAAACATGAAGCAGTTACTACAAATGCTCCCTGCAGAGATAGGATAAGACCCACACCTGCCAATGTTGGCATGGGGTCTGCCTGGTTGTATGGAGAACTGGGCACCCGGTGTCTACCCAGTTCTCTGAGTTCTTATGCTGCAAGGGAGTCCCACACAATCAGGAGCATGTCAGATGCAGAAGTGAGTGTGTCTGTGTGTGTCAGAGATAAGGTTTTATTTCTCTAATTCTTAATGAAATCTCATAAACTGGCCTCTGACATAAATTCCTTGAGGGACAGACATGCAGCCCTATCTGGGTTGTCACTGGAATGAATGACCAGAGTTTTATTCCCCTCATAGGCAACACAGGGACCTAAGGATGAGGCTCCCTGGCTGGTAACTCCCTCTTTCCTGCTCTCACCACAAAATCCTCCCTGACGATCAGGTAACTCAGTGAAGCCAACCCTTTCTGCTGCTTTCTAGGCTCTGTCCCAGTCCAGGAAATCTGATCAATAGCAGTCTGTGAGCCAGAATGAGGCCTCCAGCTTGTTCCCTTCAAGTGTCCTCTGCAGGACTGGCTGCCAGCATGGCCTTGATAGCATGGAAATCCGATCTCATCACTCTCTGATCACAGTCCTTTGTTGGCTCCCATTGCAGGGAATACAAGGTCTCTGTTTCTTTCTGGCAACTGCAGCAGGCACATCTTGAAAATTCTGAAATAGACCCACTGAATATGTTCTGTTGATTTTTGACAAAAGTGCAAAGACAATTCAATGGAAAAAGAAAAATCTTTTCAGCAAATTGTACTGGAACAATTGTATATCTGAATGGGATTTGGCCTTAATTTAATACACACAAAGGATATTTTTTATAAATATTTCATTGAAGTATAGTTGATTTACAGTGTTGTGTTAATTTCTGCTGGACATCAAAGTGGTTCAGTTATTTATTATGTATATATGTGTGTATATATATATATACACATTCTTTTTCATAGTCTTTTCCACAATGGTTTATCACAGGATATTGAAATAGTTCCCTGTGCTAGACAGTAGGACCTTGTTGTTTATCGTTCTCTATATATAGTAGTTTGCATCTGTAACTCCAAACTCCTGATTCCTCTCTTCCCCAACCCCGCATACCCCTACCCTCTTTGAAAACTATGTCTTTCTCTATGTCTGTGAGTCTGTTTCTGTTTCAGACAGGTTTATTTGTGTCGTATTTTAGGTTTTGCATATAAGTGCGATCATATGGCATTTTCTCTTTGTCTTTCTGAGTTCACTTAGTATGATAATCTCTAGTTTCATCCATGTTGCTGCCAATGGCGTTAATGCATTCTTTTCCATGGTGTATGTGCACCACATCTCCTTATCCGTTCATCTGTCAGTAGACATTCAGGTTGTTTCCTGTGCTGGCTATTATGCATAGTGCTGCTATGAACATAAGGGTACATGGATCTCACAAAAGGATTTTGATTGGACTTCATACCACACAAAATGAACTCAAAGTGTATCAAAAAGGCCTAAACATAAATGCTGAGAGTATAAAAGTTCCAAAAGAAAGTCTTCGTAGTGTAGGTATTTATTGAATTACCACTCTTATTCAAAACATTGACAATACCAATAGTTGGCAAGGAGATAGGGCTACTGGAATCCATATGTTTCACTGCTGATGGGAACATAAAGTGATTCAGCCACTTAGGAAAGTTGCTCTACAGATTCCCAAACAGTTAAGCATCCACTTACCATTTGACTGAGCCATTCCAATTCCAGGTATTTATTTAAGTTAAATGAAAACATGTGTCCACCTGAAAACTTGAATATAAATGTTCACAGTGGCTTTATTTGTAACAGCTTCAGATTAAGAAAATTGGTGAATGGATTAACACATTGTGGAACATCCATAAAAGAACTATGGCTCAGCAATAGAAAGGAACATGCTACTGATGTACCCAACTGTATCCATGAATCTCAAAATGATCTTGCTGAGCAAAAGAAGCCAGACTTCAGAGAAATATATATCCACATGATTCACATATAAATTCAAGAAAATGTAAACCAACCTCTGCTGACAAAAGGTAGACTATTGTTTGCATGGGGCTATAGGCTGTGGGAGGGTGGACTGTAAATGGGGTGATGGAAATGTTTTGTATCTTGATTTCAGTGGTGGTTTTGTAGCTGGGTACATCCATCAAAAGTGGATGCCATTTTTTATACACAGATTAGACTTTAAAATTGATTTGAAAACCTCTATGGATAATACATGTTTTTAAGTGTTTTTCTATTTGAGTACCTCAAATTTTAGTATTTGGGAGTTATTGTTGCATTCAAATATAACTGAAAATGCAAATATATTATAATTTCCAAATTTCAAAAAAGGAGGAGATATATGTATGCAAGAAGTAGGGCCATTTTCTGGAGAGGACTAATTGTAAAATCCTTGGTCAGATTAGGGGTCAAGTTCACATACTCAGACCTAATCCATGTCTATTTTATGAGTGGTTTCCTGGGTTATTCCATAATTATGACATAGAATTACACATTTTAGAAATTATAAGTGCAGGAAAATATTTAATTTTGAGCTTTAATGGACATTAAACATGATATGAACTAAGGATTTATGCATTAAATACCTATTTTTGGAGGTTCATTTTAAGATTCTGAGATGAAGTTCAAGATGTCATGTACGTTTCCTTTCATTGTTGTTGTGCTTACCTGTTTTTGCATCACCACCAGCTGTGATCTCATATTGATACTTTTGTGTATCAGTGTATACCAATGCTCTGTAGATGTGATTTTCCCTTATGCCAACCTCTCTTTTTAAAAAAATTAATTATTTTAATTGGAGGCTAATTACTTTACAATATTGTAGTGTTTTCTTGCCATACATTGACATGAATCAGCCATGGGTGTACATGTGTCTCCCATCCTGAACCCCCTCTCCCACCTCCTTCCCCATCCCATCCGTCAGGGTCATCCCAGTGGACTGGCCCTGAACACCCTGTCTCATGCATCGAACCTGGACTGGCAATCTGTTTCACATATGGTAATATACATGTTTAAATGTTGTTCTCTCAAATCATCCCACACTTGCCTTCTCCCACAGAGTCCAAAAGTCTGTTCTTTACATCTGTGTCTCTTTTGCTGTCTCACATATAAGGTTATTGTTACCATCTTTCTAAATTCCATTTATATGTGTTAATATGCTGTATTGGTGTTTTTCTTTCTGACTTACTTCACTCTGTATAATAGGCTCCACTTTCATCCACCTCATTAGAACTGATTCAAATGTATTCTTTTTAATGGCTGAGTAATACTCCACTGTGTATATGTACCACAGCTTTCTTATCCATTCATCTGCTGATGGACATCTAGGTTGCTTCTATGTCCTGGCTATTATAATCAGTGCTGAATGAACATTGGGGTACACATGTTTCTTTCAATTCTGGTTTCCTCAGTGTGTATGCCCAGCAGTGGGATTGCTGGGTCATATAGCAGTTCTATTTCCAGCTTTTTAAGGAATCTCCACCCTGTTCTCCATAGTGGCTGTACTAGTTTGCATTCCCACCAACATTGTAAGAGGGCTCCCTTTTCTCCACACCCTCTCCAGAACTTTTTGTTTGTAGACTTTTGGATAGCAGCCATACTGACTGGCATGAGATGGTACCTCATAGTGGTTTTGATTTGCATTTCTCTGATAATGAGTGATGTTGAGCATCTTTTCATGTGTTTGTTAGCCATCTGCATGTCTTCTTTGGAGAAATGTCTGTTTAGTTCTTTGGCCCATTTTTTGATTGGGTCATTTATTTTTCTGGAATTGAGCTGCAGGAGTTGGTTGTATACTTTTTAGATTAATTCTTTGTCAGTTGCTTCATTTGCTATTATTTTCTCCCATTCTGAAGGTTGCCTTTTCACATTGCTTATAGTTTCCTTCGTTGTGCAAAAGCTTTCAATTTTAACTAAGTCCCATTTGTTTATTTTTGCTTTTATTTCTGTTACTCTGGGAGGTGGGTCATAGAGGATCCTGCTGTGATTTATGTCAGAGAGTGTTTTGCCTATGTTTTCCTTTAGGAGTTCTATAGTTTCTGGTCTTACATGTAGATCTTTAATCCATTTTGAATTTATTTTTGTGTATGGTGTTAGAAAGTACCCTAGTTTCATTTTTTTTACAAGTGGTTGACCAGTTTTCCCAGAACCACTTGTTCAAGAGTTTATCTTTTCTCCATTGTATAGTCTTGCCTCCTTTGTCAAAGATAAGGTGTCCATAGGTGCATGGATTTATCACTGGGCTTTCTATTTTGTTCCATTGATCTATATTTCTGTCTTTGTGCCAGTGCCATACTGTCTTAATGCATGTCAACCTTTCTTTGTTTGGTTTATCACACCCTAATTGCAAGTTATTGCAAGGTGATTACATTGTTTATTTAAATGTCAACCAGTTATTCAAGTGAAAGGAAGTAAATGAAATGTATGTGGTCTTACACAAACTCCTACTTAGTACAGGACTTAACTTCTTCTGAAAAGCAGATATTGTATTTTAAATAGCCTTCATATAAATGCATTTAATCCAGGTCAACAGTTTGATTCAACCAACACTGACTGAGTTCATCTCTGTACAGTGTACCGTGCTGAGCACCTTGGAACGTACAAAGATGATCCAGACTTTCCTGGCCCTCTACTGGCTCTCAGTTTCCCATTATCTTACTGTTTAATTAAAAGGCAGATGATCTGTCATTGGTGGTGCATCTTCTCTAAGTGATTACTCCCTAAAAGCTTATTAGTTTGGCTTAGTAATTTCGCAGCAATTTCACGTTGTTGTGTTAGTCGCTCAGTCATGTCTGACTCTTTTCAACCCCATGGACTGTAGCCTGCCATGCCCCTATATTCATGGAATTCTCCAGGCAAGGATACTGGAGTGGGTTGCCATGCCCTCCTCCAGGGGGAGCTTCCCAACCTGGGGATTGAACCTGGGTCTCCTGCATTGCAGGCAGATTCTTTACCATTTGAGCCACCAGGGAAGCCCAATTTCACTTAGTGAAAGTCAAACAGACAGCTTGATGCCATAAGGTCAGCTGCTGCAAGAAGGGGCATTTCTGGATGAAAATGGCTAGTGGTGTGTGGCGAAGACACTCAGAACAAGCCTGCAGTGGGTGGGGAGCACATCTAATCCCTGTCAGTGTCAGCACCAGCTTAGTGCTTGATCACAGTCATGAACCATAGGCAGAGGCCCTCAGCATCCAACCCCCCAAAAGAGAAAAGGACTTATTTTCAAACAAGTGGCTTTTTTTTTTTTTGGCCCTTCAATTTACATTCTGCTGGAAATCCCCTCAACCAAGACAAATCTCCATTAAGATCCACAGAGAACACACCCCCTTGACCTCCAGGGTAATTCTGAGAAATTGACAAGGTAGATTTAGAGTCTACTCTAGAGATTGTAGAAATCAATGGCCACAGTTGCCTGAGAATACATATAATGTAAGATAAGAACAGATCTTCATGGTTCTGGTCTTCCATTCTTTGTGTCACTTCATTATGGAAGCAAGAAAAGCGGCAGAGATGATGAAGGGAGGAGAGATGCCATAGATACAATGAGAGAGAACATAATTCAGGAGTTCTTTTTCTAAACAGGACCACTTCTCCTCTGGCAAACTTATTGTTAGGGAACAAGTATAAAAAAAGATGAGAAGTGAAAAAAAGAGGAGAAAGGAAAAAAAAAAAACAACAAACACCAGGGATGGAAACAGTGGGAAATGACATCTTCTCTGTGTGTCTGTGAGAAGGTGGGAGAACTTTGAATCACCTGTAATTATACCTGCCTGCTCCCTTGTGTTATGATGTTAAGTCTCACCTGATAATTAGACACTCTAGCAGCAAGTCATCTGGAGACAACAGAAGGGCAGGAAAGATTTGCCTAAAGAAGGAAGAGAATTTGCTTAACATTATCTTATAAAACCTAGGAGGCAAGTTTTATGCCCTTCTAGAAACCAAACAATTGCCAGTCAACTTCCGGCTGGCTTCTCTCCTAGGGTAAACAGCTCAGGCTTTGACAGTCACTGCATTTCCTAGGCAACAGAAGTGTAAACTCAAGAAAAGGTAGGGCCGGGATCACGATTGACAATGAGCTGAGCCAATGAGACTGTAAGTTTGCAGTAGTGATTCCAAGATATCCAATTGGCAGGAAGAAGGCAGATCAGGAGGCGTGAGGATGGAAGGTAAGAGGGAGGGGGCAAAGGGGGATGGGAGGGGACCAGTCTTCCCAGTTGCAAGAGAGAGCGTCCATAGTTTCAGTTCAAAGCAACTGGTGGCAACAGATTAGCATTTAAGGTAAATCAAAGTTTTTTTTTCCATTAACATTATATTGATTTGATCACTTTTGTTTCACTTTAGCTAAAAAGGAAAGAAGACAGTAGATGTGACTTTCTAAAAAGAAAATCAAAATGTTTATGAGCATTCTTGGCTGGCGGCCTAGCATGGAAATGGCCTGGTACTGGGAGAGGTATTTGTCATCTTTGTGTAGGGTGCTTGGACAAGCATGTAGAAAATCAATCTCCTTCAGTAAGGGAGAAGGAAGCAACCACCGGTGGGCAGTCACTAGGTCCTGGGTGCTTGAGTGTGAAGTGTTTGGGTAAATTGCTGTAAGGAGCCTGTATGACCATTGATAAAACAGTTTCAGGAAGGTTAAATATCTCCAAGTTAAAAACAATGAAAAGATTGAGCTTTGCTTTAGACTTTGGTTTGTCTAACATTCTAAGCTATGTTATTTCTGTGACACCTTGCCTGCTGAACTGACCACTTAGAATCAGATAAGAATCAGAATTCTTATTAAACTGACACAGTATGTTAAAAATTTTCCTAAAGAGTTGATTGGATTGGTCACGAAGTTGAAAAGAACCTTAGCAAATGGTAATACCATTTATCCAGGTGTCCAACCCCCTGGCCTCCAGTCTGGGGCATAGTTAAAACACACTAAGTAGATGGAATTCTCGCTTGTTTTTAAATCTCTTATTTTTTCCTCAAAATCTTACAACTACAGAAATCTTTTGATTTTGTCATTGTGTATTTTAAAGAGTGAGATTTAAATTGTGAACATTCATTTGTATTTCTATTCAAATAGTAATTATCTAATAATACTAATGATGAATTCCAGTAGTAGTCTGTAGTATTCTGTTAAGTGTTGATAATAGGAAACTTAAAGGTCTATGCCTTTAAGGACCTAGCAGGAGAGGCAGTCCCGAAAGAGAAGAGTTATGTCATAGTGCAGTGTGGATGTCTGTGGGCTTTGCACAGATTATACCAAGGAAGATGCAGGCTGTTTCACTCTGAAGAGAGTGGTTATATGAGGCTTCACCATAGTGGTTCTACAAGGAAGAGTAGGATTTCCCTAGACCAACAAGGGAGAGAGGGTGTTCCTGAAAATGGGAGTTCATGTACAAAGGCACAGAGGTCCAGAACACCATGATGTGTTTGTGGAGTATGAATGAGTATGGATGTAGAATAGATTGTGAAGGGATGGAGATTAGTAGAAAAAAGACTGGAGAGATAGGCAGGGCCAATGTTGATGCTAAGATGTTTTCTCTTTACCTGTACACAGTGGGGAGCAACCAAAGGATCTTAGACTTGAGTATGCAATTCAGATTTCCATGTTATGAAGATCACTCGGCCAGTCATCTGAATGATAGATTGGAAGGACAAGATTGGAGGCTGGGAACCAGTTGAGGGGAAATTTCCACAATGGAAATAGGAGAAGACCAGGTCCTGGGCTAAAGTGATATCCATGGCAATGGAGGCAGGGGAAGGAACAGATTCCGGAGGTGTCAAAATGGTGATATTTTAGGAAATTGGCTGCTAATTCAAGGCACAGGGTGAAAAGGAGTCTAGGATGATGTTCAATTAATGACCTGGAAGAGGCAAAGATAATGAGTTTGGTTCTGGTACATTAAACTTGCAATGTTTGTAGGTTATTAAAGTGCACATTTTGTGTGGAAATTTGAGATCTGGCTCTGGGGCTTAGGGGAGTGAACAAGTTGGAATAAAGATAAGGGATGAGTTGTAATAAACAGCGGATGAAGCTGAGATTGCTGCAGGATATATGAGAGTGAGAAGAGGATAAATCATTGAATCCTGGAAAATAGTAGCGTTTAAAGACAAGGGAGACACCAAAGAGATCAGACCCGAGAGGGAGATAGGAAGCTAGATTTATAGACACTGAGAGAAAAGAGTTTCAAGAAGGATTGAAAAAGGTCTTGCTGGGAGGAGTGAAACAGGGTGACCGTTGAAGTTGGCAGTCAGGCTGGTAATGACTTCCTGAGCATATGTTCTCTGGAGTGACAGAGTGAAAACCAGACTGCAGTGGACTGAAGTAGGAATGGGGCACAAGAAAGTTAAAAACAGAGTCTCTTCCAAGTAGTTTGGCTTTGAAGGATGAGAGCTGGAGGGAGTCTAGGGCTGAGGGACCACTGCAGATTCATGAATGAAAGGGAGCAGTTGCTTACAGATATAGAGAGGGAGGGGGAGTCTGAGGATGGGGGAGTGAGAGGTATAAGCTGTTGGGTGTAAGAGGTCGAAAAGAGTTGAACATGACTGAGCCACTAACACTTTCTCTGCTTGCCCTCCAAGCTCCCTGCTGGTGCCTCCTGTGAGCTGAATTCACCTGAAGCCTTAAAGCAAAGAAATCTGGTTAATGCAGTTCATAGAGGTCAACCTCCTGTAGCACAGATGTGGATGGAGAATGGGGCAGAGGAGGGGCTGGGCAAACAGAATATTGAGCTCAGCGTCCCTGGTGACTCATGGTAAAGAATCTGCCTGCAGTGCAGGAGACCTGGGTATGATCCCTGGGTTGGGACGATCCCCTGGAAGAGGGCATGTCAACCCATTCCAGTATTCTTGCCTGGAGAATCCCATGGACAGAGGGACCTGGCAGGCTACAGTCCTTGGGGTCGCAGAGTCAGACACAACTGAGTGACTAACACTTTCACTTTCAGTGAAAGATAATCCAGATAATCCAGAGGCTGAGGAGATTTAGGAGATTGATAATGGAATAAGGGATTGAGGAAAGTCTGGTGTCTCTGCACGGGAGCTCTTGGTCTCAAGGGACATGCCTCGCCTGGTAACTTGTAGTTGTGATGGGTGCGCAGGTGCAAAGAGCAGAGTGTTTAGTTTCTGGTATCAGCTTTTTCTTTCATCTCTTTAATTAATACATTCAACAGACTTTACCCTACTGAATTTTCCTTACAAATTTTTGATCTTCATTCTGGTCTCAGTTTTGTATATTAAAAAATAGCAAGGTGCGTAGAAGCAGTTTTATATGTTCCAGAAACAAACAAGCTGGCATTTGGGAGAAGACAGTGTTACAGGAATGATCACTGTGGGTGCAGAAAGGCCACGGCTGCCTCCACAGGACACTAATGTCTGTGAATGTTCCCACCATCCATGATGTTCTTGCACACCTCCAGGCATGATTCCATTGCCACCCAGGACCCTGTTTTCCCTCCAGTGCTCCTACATATTTTCAAAACCTGAAGCCAAATAGAATTAAGATTTCCCCAATACTTCAAAGTGTCCAGTGTCATTTGTGCGAGCAGGGCAGTACTTATGGTGGATTCACGTGGCTGTAAGGCAGAAACCAACACAGAATTGTCAAGCAATTGTGTGTGTGTGTGTGTGTGTGTGTGTGTGTGTTAGTCGCTCGGTGTGTTTGACTCTGCGAACCCGTGGACCATAGCCCACCAGGCTCCTCTGCCTATGGACTTCTCTAGGCAAGAATACTTGAGTGGGTTGCCATTTCCTTCTCCAGAGGATCTTTTCAATCCAGGAATTGAACCTGGGTCTCCCACATTGCAGGCAGATTCTTTACTGACTGAGCTACCAGGGAAGCTCCTGTAAAGCAATTATCCTCCAACTAAAACTAAATTTTACAGAATGCTCTTACTTTCTTTGGAAGCTCTGTTTTGTGTGTATAACCTCTGCAGTTGTCCTTGACCTCAACAAGAGCTCTTCACACAGAAGGGACAGGCGAAAGTGCTCCAGGAACTTCCAAGGCCAGTTGTCCTCACTAAGTGTGCTTTGGCTGCAATATTGCTAATAAGCTCGTCTCAGGTTTAATATATGAATGATTTATGATGACTACAGTAGTTCCTTGTTTAAAAAAGGAATATTTTCTGAAATGTTGTGGTAATTTACAAAAGCCCCCTGGGGAAGTGGCAGGTGCAGAAGACCCCATTCAGAACTTTGGTTCTGCTACTTATGTCTGAACTTACTCAATCTCTTTGTACCTATCTCTTTATTTTGTGAAATAGAAATGTGCACGCATGCTAAGTCGCTTCAGTTGTATCTGACTCTTTGGGACCCTATGGACTGTAGCCTGCTCAGCTTCTCCATCCCTACCATTCTCCAGGCAAGAATATGGGAGTGGGTTGCTATGCCCTCCTCCAGGGGATCTTCCTGACCTAGGGATCAAACTTGTGTCTCCTATGTCTCCTGCATTGGAAGGCAGGTTCTTTACCACTAGTGTGACCTGGGAAATAGGAATAGTTCTCTTTAATGTACGTAAAAACACTTACAGCAGAGAGCCTGACAGAGCCCATCCTCAATAAATGACCTCTCTTCTAGTATGATGTTTCCTTTGTGAGGTTGCTAGAGGCTGCACCCTATTTCTCTATCAGTCACCCAGTTGTGTCCAACTCTTTGTGACCCTATGGATTCTCCAGGCAAGAATACTGGAGTGGGTTGCCACTTCCTCCTCCAGGGGATCTTCCCCACCCAGGGATTGAACCCACATCTGCTTCTGCTGCATTGGTAGACAGATTCTTTACCACTGAGCCACCTGGGAAACCCTACTTCTGTATAGGATCAGATGCTGAATAGTCAAAGCTTTGTAGGCCAGAAGGTCTCTGTAGCAGCTATTCAGCTTGGCAGTTGTGGGTTGAAAATAGCCACAGGTAACACATAAGCAAGCATATGTGGCTATTTTCTAATAAAACTTTACCAAACTAGGCAGAGGAGCAAATTCAGCCCGTGGGCTGTGATTTGATGTCCTCAGGCCTAGTTCATCTTAGGCTATGTTTGCCTAAACTCAGAATATGCTTGATAACAACATGTGTTCAGTTCAGTTCAGTTCAGTTCAGTCACTCAGTTGTGTCCGACTCTTTGCAACCCCATGAATCGCAGCACGCCAGGCCTCCCTGTCCATCACCAACTCCCGGAGTTCACTCAGACTCACGTCCATCGAGTTAGTGATGCCATCCAGCCATCTCATCCTCTGTCGTCCCCTTCTCCTCCTGCCCCCAATCCCTCCCAGCATTAGACTCTTTTCCAATGAGTCAACTCTTCGCATGAGGTGGCTAAAGTACTGGAGTTTCAGCTTTAGCATCATTCCTTCCAAAGAAATCCCAGGGCTGACAATGGAGAACAGTGTGGAGATTCCTTAAAAAACTGGAAATGGAACTGCCTTATGATCCAGCAATCCCACTGCTGGGCATACACACTGAGGAAACCAGAAGGGAAAGAGACACGTGTACTCCAATGTTCATCGCAGCACTGTTTATAATAGCCAGGACATGGAAGCAACCTAGATGTCCATCAGCAGATGAATGGATAAGAAAGCTATGGTACATATACACAATGGAGTATTACTCAGCCATTAAAAATACATTTGAATCAGTTCTAATGAGGTGGATGAAACTGGAGCCTGTTATACAGAGTGAAGTAAGCCAGAAAGAAAAACACCAATACAGTATACTAACGCATATATATGGAATTTAGAAAGATGGTAACAATAACCCTGTATACGAGACAGCAAAAGAGACACTGATATATAGAACAGTCTTATGGACTCTGTGGGAGAGGGAGAGGGTGGGAAGATTTGGGAGAATGACATTGAAACATGTATAACATCATGTATGAAATGAGTCGCCAGTCCAGGTTCGATGCACAATACTGGATGCTTGGGGCTGGTGCACTGGGACGACCCAGAGGGATGGTGTGGGGAGGGAGGAGGGAGGAGGGTTCAGGATGGGGAACGCATGTATACCTGTGGTGGATACATTTCAATATTTGGCAAAACCAATACAATTTTGTAAAGTTTAAAAATAAAATTAAAAAAAAAAAAAGAACTGGAAACAAAACAACAAAAAAAGAAATCCCAGGGCTGATCTCCTTCAGAATGGACTGGTTGGACCTCCTTGCAGTCCAAGGGACTCTCAAGAGTCTTCTCCAACACCACAGTTCAAAAGCATCAATTCTTCAGCGCTCAGCCTTCTTCACGGTCCAACTCTCACATCCATACACGACCACAGGAAAAACCATAGCCTTGACTAGACGGACCTTTGTTGGCAAAGTAATGTCTGACCTTATTCGTTTTGGAAGAACTGAGTTTGAGGAGTGAGAAATCACCAAGGTGCTAACTTCTGCTCCCAGGACTTGGCTTAGTGTCTTCTATCAGGGTGGTCTTATGGCCCCATCTGCCTCCAAAAACCTCAGGCTGCAGGTGAGATTGTGGAACAAACTGATTTAGAAGTTCTTACACTGTTACTTTCTGGAGGGACTCTAATATCTCTACCAGTCTCTTCCTCTTCTTTGTAAACAGAACCTGGAGCATGGCAAAGTCTCAGCTTCATATTAGGTTTCCCAGCTGTCTTAGTTCATCTGGGCTGCTGTAAAAAAAATACTACAGACTGGGCAGCTTATGAATAACAGATAGTCATTTCTCATAGTCTTGGAGGCTGGAAAGTCTAAGGTCAAGCACCCAGCATGGTCGGGTCAAGGCCCTTTAACTGGTACAAGGATGGCTTCTTACTGGTGGCAGAAAGGGTGAGGGGCCTCTTCAGGGGATCTTTTACAAGGTACTAATTTGCTCTCAAAACCTAAGCACCTCTCAAAGGCCCCAAATCCTAATCCTATCATCTTTGGGAATTAGGATTTCATCATATGAATTTGGGGGGGCACAAACACGGAGACCACAGAACCAGCCTCTTTTGCAGGAGTGACCAATGAGATTTAAATGAAAGGAGTTGGGTAGAGTCTTCTGGGAATCATTTTATAAAAGGCTGATTGAGCTGGGAAGTGCATTCTTCTTGCCTTCACATCTGTCTCTTTCTGGTTACCTGGAGGGTGATGTAATGGCTGGCACTGCTGTACTTATTTTGTAACTTTAGGCATCTCTGAGGAAAAACGACCATGGTAAGGTAAAAGGTAGTAGTTTTCCTGGACCTTGATGACTACTTGAACTGCCTCCAGACTTCTTTGATACGAAAGAAAAGTGTACCTCTACCATTTTTAGAAAAAATCAAGCTGTTTCTGTTATGAGTAGCTGGGCACAATCCTTATACTGAAGGTGGCATTCTGATATTGAATTTCTATCCATTAACACTTTTTTGGCTTTCTAGAAGTATCAATTAAGAGCACATAGGTTGCAAATAAAGTGGCTATAAAATAAACATTAAGTAGACAAATGATTCCAAAAAGAGCATTTTAAGTAAATGTAAAATAATTATTAAGTAGGTGATTTTGGTGACTAATGTTGCAAAAAAGCAAGTGGTGACACAGCTGATGCTTTATGGAGAGTTGGACTGTGAAGAAGGCTGAGCGCCGAAGAATGGATGCTTTTGAACTGTGGTGTTGGAGAAGACTCTTGAGAGTCCCTTGGACTGCAAGGAGGTCCAACCAGTCCATTCTGAAGGAGATCAGCCCTGGGATTTCTTTAGAAGGAATGATGCTAAAGCTGAAACTCCAGTACTTTGGCCACCTCATGCGAAGAGTTGACTCATTGGAAAAGACTCTGATGCTGGGAGGGATTGGGGGCAGGAGGAGAAGGGGACGACAGAGGATGAGATGGCTGGATGGCATCACTGACTCGATGGATGTGAATCTGAGTGAACTCTGGGAGTTGGTGATGGACAGGGAGGCCTGGCGTGCTGCGATTCATGGGGTCGCAAAGAGTCGGACACGACTGAGCGACTGAACTGAACTGAACTGAAAAGTGGAGGAAAACGTACACTTGGGCTTGGTCTTTGCAGTGGGTTTGAAATCACTGTTGCCAAGGTCTTACGGCACCTGAAAAATGGGATATTTAGAAGTTACATGGCTGGTTCTTAGGGTGTCTTCATTAAAACCAGGGAGTTTGGAAGAAATGTTTATTTCACTTCAGTTCAGTGGCTCAGTCAAGTTCTAATCTTTGCAACCCCATGGACTGCAGCATGGCAGGCTTCCCTGTCCATCACCAGCTCCCAGAGTTTGCTCAAACTCATATCCATTGAGCCAGTGATGCCACCCACTATCTGATCCCTCCCCAGCTGCTTCAATCTTTCCAAGCATCAGGGTTTTTTTTTTCCAGTGAGTCAGTTCTTTGCATCAGTTTTCAAAGTATTGAAGTTTCAGCTTCAGAATCAGTACTTCCAATGAATATTCAGGATTGATTTCCTTTAGCATGGACTGGTTGGATCTCTTTGCATTCCAAGGGACTCTTAAGAGTCTTCTACAACACCACAGTTCAAAAGCATCAGTTATTCAGCACTCAGCTTTCTTTATAGTCCAACTCTCACATCCATACACGACTACTGGAAAAACCATAACCTTGACTAGATGGACCTTTGTTGGTAAGAGTAATGTCTTGGCTTTTTAATATGCTGTCTAGGTTGGTCATAGCTTTTCTTCCAAGGAGCAAGTGTCTTTTAGTTTCATGGCTGCGGTCACCATCTGCAGTGATTTTGGAACCCTCCCCCCCAAAAAATAAAATCACTCACTGTTTCCATTATTTTCCATCTGTTTGCCATGACATGATGAGACCAGATGCCATGATCTTAGTGTTTTGAATGTTGAGTTTTAAGCCAGCTTTTTCACTCTACTCTTTCACTTTCATCAAGAGGCTCTTTAGTTCTTCTTCACTTTCTGCCATAAGGGTGGTGTCATCTGCATATCTGAGGTTATTGATATTTCTCCCAGCAATCTTGATTCTAGCTTGTGCTTCATCCAGCCTGACATTTTGCATGATGTAGTATGCATATAAGTTAAATAAGCAGGTGGCAGTATACAGCTTTGATGTACTGTTTTCCCAATTTGGAACCAGTCTGTTGTTCTATGTCCAGTTCTAACTATTGCTGCTTGACCTGCATACAGATTTCTCAGAAGGCAGATAAGGTGGTCTGGTATTCCCATCTCTTTAAGAATTTTCCAGTCTGTTGTGATCCACACAGTCAAAGGCTTTGGCATAGTGAAAGCTTTGGGCTTGCCTCATAGCTCAGTTGGTAAAGAATCTGCCTGCAACGCAGGAAAACTGGGCTTGATGAAATGGTAACCCACTCCAGTATTCTTGCCTGGAGAATCGCATGGACAGAAGGGCCTGGCAGGCTACAGTCCATGGGGTCACAAGAGTTGGACATAACTTAGCGACTAAAGAGAGAGATGTTTTTCTGGAACTGTCTTGCTTTTTCAATGGTACAACGGATGTTGGCAATTTGATTTCTTGTTCCTCTGGATTTTCTAAATCCAGCTTGAACATTGAGAAGTTCACAGTTCACGTACTGTTGAAGCCTGACTTGGAGAATTTTGAGCATTGCTTTGCTAGCGTGTGAGATGAGTGCAATAGTGCAGCAGTTTGAACATTCTTTGGCATTTCCCTTCTTTGGGATTGGAATGAAAACTGACCTTTTCCAGTCCTGTGGCCACTGGTCTTTTTCAATTTTGCTGGCATATTGAGTGCAGCACTTTCACAGCATCATCTTTTAATATTTTCAAATAGCTCAGCTGGAATTCCATCACCTCCACTAGCTTTGTTTGTAGCAATGCTTCCTAAGGCCCACTTGACTTTGCATTCCAGGATGTCTGGCTCTGGTTGAGTGATCACACCATTGTGATTATCTTGGTCATGAAGATCTTTTTTGTATAGTTCTTCTGTGTATTCTTGCCACCTCTTCTTAATATCTTCTGCTTCTCTTAGGTCCATACAACTTCTGTCCTTTATTGTGCCCATTTTTGCATGAAATATTTCCTTGGTATCTCTAATTTTCTTGAAGAGATCTCTGGTCTTTTCCATTCTATTGTTTTCCTCTACTTTGCATTGATCATTGAGGAATGCTTTCTTATCTCTCTTTGCTATTCTTTGAAACTCTGCATTCAAATGTGTATATCTTTCCTTTTCTCCTTTGCCTTTCACTTCTCTTCTTTTCTCAGCTTTTTGTAACGCCTCCTCAAACAACCATTTTGCCTTTTAGCATTTCTTTTCCTTGGGGATGGTCTTGATCTCTTCCTCCTGTACAATGTCATGAACCTCTGTCCATAGTTCTTCAGGCACTCTGTCTATCAGATCTAATCCCTTGAATCTATTTCTCACTCCCACTGTATAATTGTAAGGGATTTTATTTGGGTCATACCTGAATGGTCTAGTGGTTTTCCCTACTTTCTTCAATTTAAGTCTGAATTTGGCAATAAGGAATTCATGATCTGAGCCACAGTCAGCTCCCAGTCTTGTTTTTGCTGACTACATAGAGCTTCTCCATCTTTGGCTGCAAAGAAGGCTGCACCATCTGTGATGTCCATGTGTAGAGCTGTCTCTTGTGTTGATGGGAGAGGGTGTTTGCTGTGACCAGTGCATTCTCTTGGCAAAACTCTGTTAGCCTTTGCCTGCTTCATTTTGTACTCCAAGGGCAAATTTGCCTGTTGCTCCAAAGTATCTCTTGACTTCCTACTTTTGCATTCCAGTCCCCTATAATGAAAAATACATCTTTTTTGGATATTAGTTCTAGAAGGTGTCGTAGGTCTTCATAGAACCATTCAACTTCAGCTTCTTCGGCATTACTGGTCAGGGCATAGACTGGAATTACTATGATATTGAACAGTTTGCCTTGGAAACGAACAGAGATCTTTCTGTCATTTTTGAGACTGCACCCAAGTATTGCATTTTGGACTCTTTTGTTGACTATGAGGGCTACTCCATTTCTTCTAAAGGTTTCTTGCCCACAGTAGTAGATATAATGGTCATCTGAGTTAAATTCGCCCATTCCTCTCCATTTTAGTTCACTAATTACTAAAATGTCGATGTTCACTCTTGCCATCTCCTATTTGACCACTTCCAATTTACCTTGATTCATTTGCATTTTGTACACAAATCCAGCCAAAGCCTTGCTTTTACCTTTGGGTAGTTTAGATATTTTCTTACTCTGCTTCTTTAAGATCTGGCAGGTTGCCTGACTAGAATAGATTGCCAGCAATTTCCTGGTAAAACCCCAGAGGCTCAAGACAGAGTGGAGGGGAAGAGTGAGTTGGAGAAGGAACCAGGAGAGTGCTGTTAAGACAGTTCCTGCCTCTGGAGATTCCCAGGGGATGCTCATTATGACAAGGACCCCTTAACCCTGGTGCCTCTGTGCCTATCAAACCTGGGCTCATATTACATTGTGTTAGTTACTTGTTGTTGCTGTTCATTCGAAGTTGTGTCTGACTTTTTATGACCCATGGACTGCAGCATGCCAGGCTTCTCCATTCTTCACTATCTCCCGGAGTTCGCTCAAACTTATGTCCATTGAGTTGGTGATGCCATCCAACCAGAGAACCCCATGAAGAGTAGTAGTTACACGAATCCTTAACTATCATGCTAAGCAGATCCCCTCCCCCCTCCCAACTCTCCTTGATAGCCAAAAATGCTGAAGCAGCTGCTAAGTGTTGATGAAATTCTTCTGAGAGAAGAATTTTACTTTATGTTTTCTTCCAGTTCTCAGGGGAGCCAATGCTCTCCTACTGGATTGCTAGTTATTTTAGCCAGGTAAAATTTGAAATCTAGGGTCAATTCAAACACTGCAGGAATAAGCTTTTGCCAGATATATCAGTTAGGAATACTTTTGGCTTCAAGTAACAGAGGACCTGATCAGCATTGGATTAAGCAAATAGAGGCTATATTTTTCACATGATGGGAGGGTGGAGTCCAGTAGTTGGCTATATCAGTTTGGTAGCTCAGTGATGCTTGGGTTCTAGGTTGATATCTTTGTGATTCCCTTGGCCTTTTCCTCACAATTACAGAAAGGCTGCCACAGCTCCTGATGTCACATTCTTGTTTAAGGCAGGAGGAGGCAAAAGATATGGGAGATTTCTCCCACAGCCCTCAGCACTTCCAGTTGAGTCTCTTTGCCAGAGAGACATGGCCACCTAACTGAAAGCAAAATAAGCAGAGAAAGGAGATTGGAATCAACCAGTTGGCTATTCCAGAAAATCAACTGTGATTCAAACTCAACAAAGTTAAACCTACCCTGAAGAATGTGAACTCCTGGAAGAGACCTTGGTTGTCTCATTCACCGCTGTTGTGCGGCACACAATAGATGTTCAATAAATATATGCTGCATTCAAGACCAGGACTAGGGTGACTTGAGGTAGGTCCCTGGGGCAAAATATTTAAGGAGATACTTACTTTCAGCCCTGGGCAAACTCAGGGTTGACGTTTGTACAATCCTGAGATTTGAGGGCCTCCTTAAACATTGTGCCCTAGGCATGTAACTCACCTAGCCCTAATCTTAACCCTGATTGAATGATTATAAAATGAAATTTCAAGAAGATGTGTGAAATAAACACTTTATAACAATAATATTTGTGAAATACTTTTTCTTAAACTGTGCCATATCACAAACGTTAAAATAAGGAATTAATTCACATTCCAAAGGTCAGTAGAAAGAATAAAAGACTATGAGTTATCAGATATGGGCTTTAGGGAAACCTGCATATTGACAATAACTGAAACACTGAATCTTAAACATCTAGAGAAAATGTATTTTTGTGCAGAGAAAATTTGGTAAGAAGCCAGACTTAAATGACATTTTATTTCCACAGTGTACTTATATCATTACAGGTGAGATTAAATACCATAATAAATTAAACCTTATATGGGGGTTGGCAATCCAAACAAAACCAGTTGTTTCATATATTAATACACTGTAGAAATAATTAAAAAAATAATTTGTGTGGGAAAAACCACCTCACACATCATTTTACTAAAATAAGGAAACTAACAAATAAATAACACTAAGGCTCCAAAATGAGTTAGTTGCTCAGTCGTGTCCAACTCTTTGCAACCCCATGGACTGTAGCCTGCCTGGCTCCTCTGTCCACAGGGATTTTCCAGGCAAGAATACTGGAGTGGGTTGTCATGCCCTTCTCCAGGGGATCTTCCCAACCCAGAGTTCAGACCCCGGTTTTCTGCGTTGGAGGTGGATTGTTTATTGTCTGAGCCACCAGGGAAGCCACTTCAAAACGAAGAGACTAATAAAAATTGTTCATCTCGACCAGAAGGAAATTACACGGAACCTTTAGTATTGATACTCTAGCACTGAAAACCCAAGGAAGGACCCCGCGGTGAGACAGAGGGGTCTTCTTTAGGACCCACGAGTGTCCTGCTTTGCTCTGCACTGCCGTTCGCTGTCCTCCTCTACCGGGAAATCCTTGCAGTTCTCCAATGAATCTTTTCTTTGAAGCCTTGCCTCTCACTCATCTCATTTCATGGTCTTTCTCTGAATTCCCAAAGCAATTTCTCAGCACCTTGCCCTAACTGTTGTCCACAGTGGCTGTGACAGAAGTGGACATCAGCCTTGACCCTCCCTCTGTCTCATGGCACATTCTCAGGTGAGGGACTCCTATTCACTAGAATCCTCCATGGGAGGCAGCGTGCTGATGTGTGCAAAGCTTTGAGCAAGGGCTTGGTCTCTGGCCTGGTTATAATGGTCAGTATACCTGGCCTTGCTTCATGCTTGCATCCTCCACTGTGCTATGTTATAACCTTGCCCCCAGCCTTTCCCCTCAAGGTCTTGCTCCTGCCACTAAAGAGTGACCTGGTCGCTAACAGCTGAGCTTCTCAAACTTAGGTGTGTGCTAGCAAAGACCACCTGGAAACATGAAAATGCAGATTCCTAGCACTCACACCTAGAGATGCTGTGTTTGGGGTGGAGGGTGGGCATGTCTATTTTTCAGTGGTGGTCTCAGTACCCCTGCCGGTCCCAGGTCTTTCTCTACAGTGGGGCTTCTCCACCTGAGCATGACTGACATTTTGGACTGGAGAATTCTTCATTGTCAAGGGCTCTTCTCATACGCTGAGCGACATCTCTGGCCTCTACTCACTAGATGCCAGTAACATCCCTCGCCCCTGTTGTGACAACCAATAATGTCTCCAAACATCGTCAGATGTCCCCTGGGAGGCAGGATTATGTTTCTTTGGCAGCACAGCTCTATAACATCACCTGCAGAATTAGCATAGTCCCTCGCATAGCTAGCGGAGAAGGCAATGGCACCCCACTCCAGTACTCTTGCCTGGAAAATCCCATGGACGGAGGAGCCTGGTAGGCTGCAGTCCATGGGGTCACTAGAAGTCGGACACGACTGACTATTTCACTTTCACTTTTCACTTTCCTGCATTGGAGAAGGAAATGGCAACCCACTCCAGTGTTCTTGCCTGGAGAATCCCAGGGACAGGGGAGCCTTGTGGGCTGCCATCTATGGGGTCGCACAGAGTAGGACACGACTGAAGTGACTTAGCAGCAGCTCACATAGCTAGAGATGTTAAAGGTCTTTTTAGTTGAATAAAGCTCAGATGGATTAGACAAGGGAACTCTCACAATGTCAACAACACAGACACACACCTGTCATTATACCTTTTCTGGGGATTTCCCAGTCTTTACTGCAGAAACCACGACTAAGACTTTCAGTCTCAGAACGGGGACATGCTAGCCACCTGCTAGGCTACTCTGCACACTGGGATCTAATATTTATTCTAGAGAAGTAGTTTCTATGGGGAAGCGTCCTCAGGAACCACTGTTATTTTTGCCATCTACCACGTAGTAATGACCAGTAAATTGAATAGATTGGAGTCAGCAGAGATGGTTCAATTTTCCCTAATTATTGCCTTCAAACATTGTCTGTTGTAACTAGATCCACCTGTGTTGTTGGTTGTTAGCTGTACACACAACCCGGCATGAGAAGGAGAGGAGGGAGGGGAAAGAAAGAGGGAGGGAGGGGAAGAGAAAGAGAGAGAAAGAGCCGGTACAGGGAGGGAGGTTGCCATGCCACTAGATGGCGCCAAAGACAACCCAATAAAGAGCAACCCAGGACTTGAGCTTTTCTCTCTTCCCTAAACATTCTCTTCAGCTTTTTTTTTTCTCTGAATTCAGGAGGAGAGATTCCATGAACCTTGCTGAGAATTATGAAGAGACAGACCTCCATGCATGTTCAGCTTTCCGTAACCTGTTCCACAATGGTTCCCGGAATGCAGGCAGGGAGCTTACTTAGCTTGTGGCAGGCAGCTGCGTCTCAGGATGGTGGGATGACAGAGCCTTTAACCCAGTCTGATGTCAGGAGATATGGTGACCATCGCCAGTCCCCTTTGGCTTTGTTGCTGGTCCCTCCATTCATCAGTTCAGTTCAGTTGCTCAGTCGTTTCAGACTCTGCGACCCCATGAACTATGGCACGCCAGGCCTCCCTATCCATCACCAACTCCCAGAGTCCACCCAAACCCATGTCCATCCAGTCGATGATGCCATCCAACCATCTCATCCTCTGTCGTCCCCTTCTCCTCCTGCCCTCAATCTTTCCCAGCACCAGGGTCTTTTCAAATGAGTCAGCTCTTCACATCAGGTGGCCAAAGTATTGGAGTTTCAGCTTCAACATCAGTCCTTCCAATGAACACCCAGGACTGATCTATCTCCTCTAGGATGGACTGGTTGGATCTCCTTGCAGTCCAAGGGACTCTCAAGAGTATTTTCCAACACCACAGTTCAAAAGCATCAATTCTTCGGTGCTCAGCTTTTTTCACAGTCCAACTCTCACATCCATACATGACTACTGGAAAAACCATAGCCTTGACTAGATGGACCTTTGTTGGCAAAGTAATGTCTCTGCTTTTGAATATGCTGTCTAGGCTGGTCATAATTTTCTTTCCAAGGAGTTAGCATCTTTTAATTTCATGGCTGCGATCACCACCTGCAGTGATTTTGGAGCCCAGAAAAACAAAGTCAGCCACTGTTTCCACTGTTTCCCCATCTTTCTGCCATGAAGTAATGGGATCGGATGCCATGATCTTAGTTTTCTGATGTTGAGCTTTAAGCCAACTTTTTCACTCTCCTCTTTCACCTTCATCAAGAGGCTCTTTAGTTCTTCTTCACTTTCTGCCATAAGGGTGGTGTCATCTGCATATCTGAGGTTATTGATATTTCTCCCGGCAATCTTGATTCCAGCTTGTGCTTCCTCCAGCCCAGCATTTCTCAGTGTGTATTCTGCATATAAGTTAAATGCAGGGTGACAATATACAGCCTTGAAGTACTCCTTTTCCTATTTGGAACCTGTCTGTTGTTCCATGTCCAGTTCTAACTGTTGCTTCCTGCCCTGCATACACGTTTCTCAAGAGGCAGGTCAGGTGGTCTGGTGTTCCCATCTCTTTCAGAATTTTCCACAGTTTATTGTGATCCACACAGTCAAATACAGCTTTGGCATAGTCAATAAAGCAGAAATAGATGCTTTTCTGGAACTCTCTTGCTTTTTCCATGATCCATCAGATGTTGGCAATTTGATCTCTGGTTCCTCTGCCTTTTCTAAAACCATCATGAACATCTGGAAGTTCACGGTTCACGTATTGCTGAGGCTCATCCTGTGCCCCAAATATCCAGGCCTGCCCCCATGGGGCTTGGGATGCGAAGCTACAAGGGAGAGCTCTGGGTGGGGCCTGGGACCCTCTCCCTCTGCAGCCCCTGGGCGCTTATTCTCCATCTCGGAAGGATCTCTCTATATTCTCTGCCCCCACCGCCAACACCGCCTTCCTGGAAGCATGAGCTCTCATCTGGTTGTTGCCAGCCTGGCGTCACCTCCCACAGTCAGCCTGTTCCACCTTCCTGTCCATTCCCCACACTTTATCCAGAGGGGTCTTTGGTACAAATGGCCGCTCCCTCGCTTGAAACACTTGTGGCCTCCTGCCCCTCTCAGGACAGACTGCAGACTCACTACCATGGTGTCTGAAGCTCTAGGGGATCTGATGCTTGCCCACCTGCACAGTTTAATCTTTCTCCCAATTTTCCCTTCCCAAATCCCTGCCCGATCTCCACGGCTCTTTCTCACCCCCGCCGCTACAGACACCCCTAGTCTTCACTCAGACTAAAATACTTTTGTTTCTCTAGTTATAATAGTTTCTTCTTCTTTTTTTTTTTTCTCACTCTGGCCTTCGCACTTGGGAAATAGACAACTGCTCTCTCGCTTCTCTCATTCTCACGACCCTCGCCTGGGTGATTACCACCCTCATCTCCTCTGAAAAATCCTGAGAAAGCCCCACTCCAAGCCTGCTTAGCCGCATCTCCTGAGTTCCCTTGGTTCAGCTGTCTTCCCACTTCCGCTGGACTCCTAGCCCAGTGCCCAGAGCTTATTAGATGTTTGTTGAGCGAACGGACAGAACTGGCGCCTCACCCAGCAACCTGCGCAGACGCAGTGCCAACACAAGGTGGCGCTGCAGCCACGCGCTTCGGAGGGCAGCCTCTTGCTTGGCGCAGGCTCGGCTAGATGGGCTCTGTTGTCCCCACGCGGGCTTCTCCAGGCTGAGAGAGGGTCGTCTGGAGTCAGGGACGCTTGTTCAGTGCTGTGATGCCGGTGACATACGTTTGGGAACAGACTCCTGCCCTGGTACCTTCATGCAAACTTCAGAAGCTTGAGTATGGTCTTCACCAAAACTCGACTCATCCTGCCTTTTTCCAAAGCCCTCAGCTCTTAGCAAATTTTGTTTCCTGCCTTGCTAACTGGAGGAGTTTAGTACTCGAAGTTCACGATTCTAAGCTATTCAATCAAGGGCTTGCTTCTTGGAGTAATTTGCTCCAGTGGTGCCTCCCTGGTGGTTCAGAGAGTTGAAGAGTCCGCCTGCAGTGCAGCAGACCTGGGTTTGATCCTTGGATCAGGAAGATCCCTTCGAGAAGGAAATGGCAACCCTCTCCAGTATTCTTGCCTGGAAAATCCCATGGACAGAGTAGCCTGGTGAGCAAGAGTTGGATAGACTCAGCAACGAACACTTGCACTTTTTAAAACTATCACATGATAAACATTAGCTACTTATTGATGAACTGGGTCATTAAATGATTAAAAAGGGTAGTTAACACGGGCCTTTGAAGTACCATGGTAGGCTGGATGGCAGGAGAGAATGTCATTTTTTCCTGGATATATCAGCTTAGATTCTGGAGGTAACTGTTTGTGAGGTCACTGGGTAGGGATGTCTGCAAAGACAGATCAGGCGGGGTGTTTTCCCAGACTCTGTTCTGCTCTGCTCTGCCTGGGGGCCATCAAATTGTACTTTAAAATGCTTTTGCAGTATTCACAAAGCTGGTGTAGCCCTGCTTGGCCTGAAGCCCCAAGTTTCACTGTTGGCCAGGATTTGGGGGCAGGTTCCTTAACCAACAAGCTCCAGTTTCCAAGTCGCCAGAGGAAGGGGTGGCATTGGATGACCTTTCAGGGTTCTGCAGTCCTGATGGTGTGTGAATTTCGGTGAACCACGATGATGGTGGGAGCTGGGCAAGTTGCCTGATTTTTGTGCTTGTCAGTTTCTTTATCTGGGAAATATGAATCATAGGAGTAATTAGCTCATAGGGTATTAAAACAATGAGGTGAAATCCACACCTGATAAAATCAGGCATTTAAAAATGTACGGTTGAATCTCCCTGTTGTGCAGCTATCACCTACATAAAGTGCCAGCACTGCGAAAGGAAAGCCTGTCCCATGAGACAGTCACTCCCACGGCCCCCCCCCAGGCCTCGGCAGCAACCCATCTGTGTTCTGTCCATGGATTTGCCTCTTCTGGATATTTCATATACAGCTCATCCCCTACATACAAACCTTCGGGTTGAGAACTCTGTGGGGAGACCTTCTGGGTTGTATTGGAGGGAACAGCCCTTGAGGACAAGATTGTCATCATCGCTGATGAAAGGAGGAAGTGCCAGCACCTGGGGGGGTGGGGGCAGAGGGGAGCCTTTGAGTCAAGGGCCGTACCCTTGTTAACACCAGTATTTTCTGCACCGTGAATGTTATTTTTTTTGCATATCCATCAAGCGCTCTTGTTCCTTTTATTCACAGCTCACCCTGAAAAAGAAATTTCTAGAATCTCCCCAATTAACTGGGTCGGTGGGCTCATAGGAAGATTAGTGTTTCTTGGAGCAGAGCTGGAATTTAAAGATCATTTAATATAATCTTTTCATTTAATGGAGGAGGAGGAATCGGAGCCCCTGAGATTTGCTCAGACCTCACCAGGAGTGGGTTGTAGTCAGGCTTGGAGCCTGGGTCTCCAGGCCCCCAGCGCCGTGGCTTCTCCACGGTCGCGTGGATTCTCAGTGCCTGCAGTGTCCGTACAGTCAGTGTGTTGCTCATGGGCCTTGAAAAGTGGGGTGCTTCCTTACAGCCACCCTCTCTCCTGTTTCTGAATGTTTAAAACACAAAAGGCAAACTGTAGAAACAAGATATAGCTATTCTTCAGGAGAGAGAGTCTATTTACCTTTTTCTGTCCTGAGAACCTACTTAGGTATTAATGGACACTAACCAGTCAATCCAGACATTCATGTGTACTTAGTCATTCAGTCATGTCCGAATCTTTGTGACCCCACACACTGTAGCCCACCAGGCTCCTCTGTCCATGGAATTTCCTAGGTTAAAATACTGGAGTGGGTTGTCATTCCCTTCTCCAGGGGATCTTCTTGATCCAGAGATTGATCCCATGTCTCCTGCATTGGCAGGCAGGTTCTTTACCACTGATCCACCAGGGAAGCCCAGTCAACCCAGGAAAACATACTCATTACTCGTAGGAATCATCAAAGCACAATATTGAAAATCTCCATGAAGATAGAAGCATCAAAAATTAATCTTTAGACCAAAAAGGAGAATATTAAATCTGCAGTCAAAGGGAATATGGAAAATTCTAGATAAAGAATAAAGCAGGTAAGACTGACTCAAAAAGTGTTTGGAGAAATGAGACTTATTTTTGTATGATGGGAAGAGAGCTTCTGAGAGATGAAAGTGTATCATCAACAGGGATGGCTGTATATTTAAAACTCTTGTCCAGGCTGCAGAGATCTGACGTTCTCAGGATAGTAAGCCACTAATAAATGTGCCAGGACATGGTTGTTGCAGCTGAAATCTGGAAATTCTGGGATGTTTGAGATGGTTCTCAGGAAGTGGGTGGGAGAGTGTGCTGTGAATGTCCTTCTCAGCAAGGCTGTGGTCCCCCTACTGAGCCAGAGGCACGCAGGGAGGCGTGAGCCCCACTGACCAGTGTGTATTCCCTCTCAGATGGCAGGGACCGCACGCCACGACCGAGAGATGGCCATCCAGGCCAAGAAGAAGCTCACCGTGGCCACTGACCCCATCGAGAGGCTTCGCCTGCAGTGCCTGGCCAGGGGCTCAGCGGGCATCAAAGGGCTTGGCAGGTAGGACCCGGGCTGTGGGCTGCAGGGAGATGAAGGAGAAAGGCAGAGTGTAGCCGAGTGAGGCTGAGACCAGCCATGGGCCCTCGGGCAAGTCACTTCCTCCTGGGTCTCAGCTCCTCCTTTGTAAAATGCAGAGTTTGGAAGCATTGATCTCTGAGGTCCCTTGTGACAATTTTTGGTTCTTAAGTGCAGCTACTGGGACAAATCAAAGTGAAGGGAGAAGCATGCCCAGGTATTAGAGACAGCTAGAAGGGGGTGACAGAGGATGAGATGGTTGGATGGCATCATTGACTCAATTGACATGAGTCTGAGCAAACTCTGGGAGGCAGTGAAGGACAAAGGAGCCTGGCATGCTGCAGCCCACGGGGTTGCAAAGAGTCAGACAGGACTGAGCGACTGAACAACAGCAAGTAGGGTAATGAGAGAGACAGTCCCTAAAGCAGTGACAATAGGGCTGATTTATCCCAGGAGACTTGCATATAGTTCCCTTTGGTCTACAACAGGACCTTGTTTATCCATGCTAAATGTAATGGTTTGCCTCTGCTGACCTCAAGCTCTCAGTAGGGTTCAGGAGAGGCTGTGAAATGACTCTGTATGTCCAGAGAAAGCAATGGATGTGCTATTAAAGTATTCACTGGGCTTAGGATCAATCGTTTGACATGAGTAAAATTTGAAAGTTCCCCCAAAAGAGGGGTAGTGAATTAGAATAGGGAGGGATCAATAGGGATTTAGAGGCAGTTGCAGATTTTGTGTCTCCACCACTTCCAGGGACACAGGAATCACCTGCCACCCAGGGATTCCCTCAGCTTCACAGGAGAACAGCTCCTGTTCCCCACCCTCTGATCCTGGGATTAGTCCTCAGGCCTGGGAAACCTGAGTGGAAAGAGATTGTAAGCCTCCTAAGAATGGGTCCTGGGTCCTGTTACCCATTTCCAAAGACTAAACCCAGTGACTGCCATGGGTGGGGCATCGTGCTATCTCAGGGCTTTCATGGGTGAGCAAGGCTTCTCCAGGGTTCATGGAGAACTGAGGACACCAAGAGTCACAAGGACGGGTGTCTTCCTGGTGTGAGAAGTTGTGTGTTAGAGACATACAGAGTGCCATGCTGGGGAACTCCAACCTCCAATCTGGTGGCCATGAGGTTTCCTTTCCAACAGGTTACTGAGCACTGGAATGTCACTTTCAACAGTCCCCCGCTCTTGGACCAAGCCCAGGTCTGTCAGAAGCTCAGGATGTGGGCAAATGGATCCTGGTGGCCAGGCTGTCATGGTCCAATGGGAAGACCAGCCCATTTCCCTTTAACATTGTATCAATCCATCCTCCACCTTCGTGCTGGGGCCACATTCTTGTCCTCAGCGTAGACCCTTCATGACAACCACTGTCTTGTCTACTCCCTGGCCCACTCAGTTAAATCTCTCCTGCCATCTATGCCACCTCCACCCCACGCCCCTACCAGCCCTTCCGCTGTGAACTAGTCTACTGTGAACAGACACAGTCTCCTCCTCGGCCTTCTGTGTGAATGTGTCCTCTGCCTCCTCCCTTTTACTGGTTTTGCCCTTCCCTACATTTCTCATCAAGGGTTGGCTGCCCCTTAGCCCCTTTTCTTCTTATTGTTAGACTGGGATTATGTTTCTTTGGGGGCCACAGAAGTAAAGTGAGATTCTCATCACATCAAATCAAGGATGCATGCGTACTCTCAACATGAGGCTGATGGTGGTTTAGTCTCTCAGTTGTGTCTGACTCTTTGTGACCCCATGGACTGTAGCCCTCCAGGCTCCTCTGTCCATGAGATTTCCCAGGCAAGAGTACTGGAGTGGGTTGCCATTTCCTTCTCCAACTATCAGAATGGCTTATCACCATTGGCCTTGATCTTGGTCTCCTGGCTGAGACAGTGCCTGGTTTCTCCTCTGTAAACTTGCTTTCCCCTCTACCTCTCCATATTGGACTCTTCAAAGGGAAGTACCTATGTAGAGCCCCACTTAGGGCCTGGGGAGCATGATTTCCTCCTTCAGGACAGAGTATGAGCATAATTTATTTGAAATTCGGCAAGAGAAATTTATCTTTTCTCCCACATTTATCTACTTATTCAAGCATTTATTTAAACCATTATTAACTCATGGATATATGTATTTTATACTTTGGGTTATAACCCAACACTTTTTTATTGTTCAAATTGTTTCAGTTTTGGCCTTGGGAGGTCTTTCGGTTGGCTTCTGTGTCCATTTGATGTATTTCCATCAATGTAGAGATTCTTTGAGCACTTCTTTACTTTTTGGTGTAAGATGCTCCAAGCTTATCTTGCATATTTTTCTGCCCCAGTTCTAGAATCAGACATTTCTCCAAGAAGCTCACTTCCTTTTATTGGAGAATTGTACTATAAACCAAGATCTAGACTCTAGATGTTTTTGTTCTTACTGAGGTGTTACTTCTAGATTCTCTTAACTGACAGAACAAGGAGATATAGGTGTATAGGCTAACCCCTCTCTCTATATACTTATCTGTAAATATTTTATATGTATTCATCTATGTTTATATTAAGCTAAACGTGAGTTCCTACTGATGTCTCCAACTCAATCCTTATTGATCAGATCATTCTAGCACCCTGTTCTAGTTTATCTATAAATCCCCACTCCAACAGTGAGAAGCTTAGCTCCCATCATCCCTTTAATTGTTCGGATCCAGGGTACCCATATAGCAACATGGAAATTGTCAACTTGTATCTCCATGAGAAATATCTTTATCAACTGGAGTACAGAGGTTATGTATAGCTCATTTTGTCTTCAGTCTTAGGAACTCTACTCATTTCCAGAGTTACTTAAGTCAGCACTTTCATCTTTCCATCCCCCTTCAGTGAGATGGTCTCAAACTTTTATAAAACAGTTGAATTCTCTCAGCACAATCTGTATTCCTTCCTGGGATTCCCTGATGTGCTAAATAGTTTTTTAAAATGTACGCATTAAGGCTCACTCTTGGTGCTGTGAGGTTCTATGGGCTTTAGCAAATGCACATCATGTATCTTCCACTCTAGTGTCATACAGAGAAATATCACTGCCCAGAATCTCTGGGCTTTCCCCAGTCTCTTTCCCCTTCCCTGTATTTTCTTTTTTTTACCACGTTTACAGTTCTGACATTTTCAGAATGTCATATAATTAGAGAAGACAGTATATTTTTAAACGTTTGTTTTCTTTTCTGAGGGGCTGGGAAGAAGCTCACCAGAGAAGAACCTAAGACTTTTGTCTTTACTTCAAAAAACCTTGAGAGTGGCTTTCTCCTTGAATTTTTATTCTTATATCTTGTTCTTTGTGTTTTTTTCTTCCTTTTTATATGTGTATATTATCTTCAGAGCGTTTCGAATTATGGATGACAATAACAACCGTACCCTTGATTTCAAAGAATTTGTGAAAGGCTTAAATGATTATGCTGTGGTCATGGAAAAGGAGGAGGCAGAAGAGCTTTTCCAGAGGTTCGATAAAGATGGAAACGGAACAATAGACTTCAATGAGTTTCTTCTCACATTAAGAGTAAGTGGTCCCAATCATGAGACTTGGTTTTTGGAAGCTGATAGCACACCACAGAGGAGATGGGAGGAGACAATACAGGCTTAGGGATTTTCTGGAGCAGTCACAATGCACATCATTTAAAGGCACACAAACAATTGCAATTGCACATCATTGAGAGGAATCAAATATTTCACTGCAGATGATACAAGTAAAGCTCATCGACTTGTGTATGTGGCTTTTTCCCTATGTTTCTAGCCTCCAATGTCCAGAGCCAGAAAAGAGGTGATTATGCAAGCTTTTAGAAAGCTAGACAAGACTGGAGATGGTGTGATAACAATTGAAGACCTTCGAGAGGTGTACAATGCAAAACACCATCCAAAGTACCAGAATGGTGAATGGACGGAGGAGCAAGTGTTCCGGAAATTTCTGGATAACTTTGACTCACCCTATGACAAAGATGGAGTGGTGAGTGAATGAGCTTAATCTAGTGAAATTTCTTTCTGTAATTATAAATGGGAAATGGGCCCCAAGCCTTAAAAAGACTTATACCTTATATATATAAAATAAATAGAAGTAAAATGTTTCCTTGGTGACTACCTAGAAAGCTTAGAACAAAAGTAGTAAAAATGTATGTGTGTGTGTGTGGACATATATTTGTAGGGGAGCCACATACAGCTAAATATCCATCATCTGAAGACTGTGGCATTTTGGTTAAATGTTCTGTTTCTTGATTGCCATATTTACCATACACAGCTAGCCTAATTTCAACAAACTTCATGCTAATACATATCCAACTTCGAAATGAGACCATAATTCAATTTTGGGGAACATGGTTCACAGGGCATCTCGGGATGCTGCCTGCCTTTTCACACATACCCCTGAGCATCGTTTGTCATAACACTTAGCTACATGAAAATGTCATTTCAGGGAAGCATTAATTAAGGGAAAGCCAGATAACAGAATTTACTCTGATTTAATCTTTGGTGGGCTTTGAGATGAACTTACATTTCTAAACTCCAGTGAACTTAAGGACAAAAGCAACCACCCATTTCCAATAACTCGTGTCTTCAAGTGACAAAACATGTTGCCTGGTAGGATAAGGAATACTGTTTCCATAACTGTATTTAAACTGAGATGGAATTGTTAGGTGGCTAGAATAGGAAACAGGAGTCCAGAATGGTGGTGGGTAAAAGACAAGAAAGGGAAAAGCCCACGAAAATAGTACAAAGGAAGGTCCGAGGACCGGAGTGAGGACCTCAGGTAGAACAAACAGTGCTCTTGGCTAGCCCAATTTACATAGGGCAGGCCCAAGGGGAGGAAAAAAACATATAAAAAGAGGAGCCAAAGGGTCGGGGGTCTTTCTCTCCTGCACGCACGCATGCGCGCTTGCACTCTCTCTCTCTCTCTCTCTCTCTCTCTCTCTCTCCCCTCTTTGCGTCTTTTGGGTTGGCATGCCCTCACACCTTGAGGACATATTTTTTCTTTATTTTCTAAATAAAACTGAGCTGTAACATGGAGCTATAACACTGTCTGGGAGCTGTGATGCACCGAAGGCTTTGACGTCTGTTGCTTCAAATTGTTGTGACGAGACAGACCCAAGGAAATTACACACTCCCCTGACAGAATGAAAGAAAACTGAAAGTGGTAGCCATTCGTCATGTCTGACTCTTTGCGAATCCATGGGCTGTAACCCACTAGGCTCCTTTGTCCTTGGGATTCTCCAGGCAAGAATATTAGAGTTGGTGCCATTCACTTCTCCAGGGGATCTTCCCAACCCAGGGTTGGAATCCGGATTTTCTGCATTGCAGGCATAGTCTTTGCCATCTGCTGGAGTAGGGAATGGCAATCCACTCCACTCCAGTATTCTTGCCTGAAGAATCCCATGGAAAGAGGAGCCTTGCAGGCTACAGTCCATGGGGTCACAAACAGCTGGACATGATTAAGTGACTAATCTTTCTTTCTTTCTTTACCATCTGAGCCACCAGGGAAGTCCAAGACAGAATGTCATCTGTCTTTTATCAACATCCAGAAATGGGATTTTTGACCCAGGATCAGTTCTGCTCTGAAATGCCCTGAAGGTTTAAGGTGATGGGGAAGGGAGTTCCCTGTGTGGCTGGGGCAGCAGGACCCCGGGGACAGTGACTCCTGACCTTTTTGCCACACAGGAAGGCTTAATGTGGCAGTGGGCTGGAAGCGGAGATGCTGGAGATAGGGAGAGGAAACAAGCCTTCCTGTCCTAAAGGGAATTCCCCCCGCCCCCATTTTTTTTTTTTTTTTCTGTGAAACTTCATGGTGAGCCCTATGACCAAGGGGAGGGAGATCTTTATGTCATTTCTGCTGACATTTTCCTGCCAGGGGCAGAGAAATATCCTCCATTTTAGCCTAAAGTGATTGCAGAAGTAGATTTTTAAAAGGAGCCTAGATTCTGTTGGGCAGTCAAATGCGTGGGGTCAGAAACAGCAGAACCGTGTTTTCTTCCCCTGAGGCTGGCCTTTGATCTCTGAGATGGCAGTGGAAAAATAGTCAACTGTCATTTCCCCAAATTAGCCCATCTTGATGCAGGGTCCCAGCCTGTATCTACCCCCCTTCTGCAGGTGGTTCCTCCCCTTTGCCAGGGGAAACCTCAGCTGCCCTTTTCTCTAACCCAAGTCAGAATAGCCAGTTGTTGTGATTCAGCTGATTTCAAGTTCCCACCCCGTTTCTTCTGACATTTATCTTCACAAGCCACAGTAGGTTCTCAAATACTCAAAGTAAGGGTTATTGGGGTTTTTAGCGGTTATAGCATTTGATGTCACCTGAATTTCACAGACTCTGCATAAACTCTCAGCTCTCTGAGTGCTCATCATTCAGGGAATGAATTATTCATGCAGGTTGCTGGCAGCCCTGAAGAACTGAAGAATCTGATTGTTTTTAAAGGGGGGGGGGAGGTGAACACAAGGATTTATAGTTTTAACAAGTGTCCCAAATGACTCTTATTCACATCGGTATTCGAGATCTTTGCCTCTCAAAGATTCAGAAGTGCCTGATTTAATGACTAAATACATTATGCACATCCTGGAGGAGGAAACGGCAATCTACTCACTCCAGTATTCTTGCCTGGAGAATCCCATGGAGAGAGGAGCCTGGTGGGCTACAGTCACAGGGTCACAAAGAATTGGACATGACTGAAGTGACTTAGCATGCACACATGCACATATTATGCACAGAAACTTCACTTAGCATAATCATAAATCTGAATAGTATTTATTGAGCACTTATTATCGCCCAGATGTGCCAAGGACTTTCCAGGGATATTCCAGGGAGTAATGAAAATATTTCTTAAACCTGATGCATGATTCAGACTTTTCTAAATTGAGTCACATTTTAAATGAACAAAGAGCTGTTGCTATAAAGGAACTCCAGATGGAGCTGAAAGCTGGAGAACTGGGGAATGCAAAGCAGGCCAGAAATAAAAAAACTCAAGAAAGGAGCACATTAATGGTACTCTATAATTTTTAACAAAAGCTCTTGTACATGTATTCTTTATTTCTACTTCCAGGCATTGATAGGCACAGCTCAGTTACTAGCTCCATTCGTCTTTCTTCTTACTGCTTTTTACTCTTTTATGGGGTGGGGTGGGAGCAGAGAGGCAGGAGGAAGAGAGAGAAGGGAAGAAGAGAAGGAGACAAGGATGGATCCTATGACTTTTTTCTCTGTTCCCTTATAATTTCAGCACAAAATGCAAGTGGGTCAGTCAACTCACGATTCTTGTGTCAGGCGAGTGTGTATGCTCCTCGGTTCTGTCTCGTCACAACAAAGATTTAGAGCGATGGACATTAAAGCCCTCGGTACGTCACAGCTCTCAGGTCTTGGACAAACCATGTTATAGCTCTTAGACAAATCATCGTTACAGCTCTATTTTATTTAGAAGATAGCAGGAGAATCCATCCTCGAGGTGTGAGGGCATGCGGACCCAAAGATGCAAAGAGAAGAGAGTGGAGGAGCACGCCAGCGCACGGGAGAGACAGTGCGCGGGAGAGTGAGCCCTTTGGCTCCTTTTTTAATGTTTTTTTCCTCCCCACTGGGCCTGCCCTATGTAAACTGGGCTAGCCAGGAGTGCTGTTTGTTCTACCTGAGGTCCTCACTCAGGTCCTCAGACCTTCCTTGATCTTCCTTTGTTCTGTTTTTGCGGGCTTTTCCCTTCCGTGTCTTTCAGCCACCACCATTCCGGACTCCTGTTTCCTATTCTAACTACCTAACACTTGGAAGAGATAAGAATGTTCCCCGAGACTTGGTGAGAGAAGAGTTTGCTGTTAGGGACTAGAAAGGGGTTTTGAATTATTTACAGATTTCACTTTTTGTGATGTTTTCAATCCCTCATGACACTGAAATTTGAGGGCTAACTGGAAAAGTGATAACTTTCCCAGACAACCATCATTACTGTGTCTGTGTCCTCCCATATAAGCTGGTCTGTACTTGGGGCTAAATTCACTGGTCATAGAGATTAAACCAAAAAACAATTATTTCCCTGAGTCAACTAATTGTGTCTGTTAATACAGTTGAATTAGAGTGCACTCGTCACATGGACCTATTTAAAAATACATTGGTAACTGCATTTCTTCTCTCTTAAAAGAAAGGAAAGTAAAATCTTAGCATAAGTAAACATATCAGTTGAAACAGGCATGCAAAGATAGAGAACCCAAGTGGGGATGGAATGGGGGGATCTTTTAGAACTTAACTCTGTGCCTGAAATAAATCATATGTATCTTAAAAAAGCATGAAGCCAAGGAGTATTTAAGAAGAAATCTCTTTCCTTTTCTGTAGGATGGAGCTCCATTTTTAAAGGTAAAAAGCATGCCTTGTCTTGACACAAGAACATGAGGGTGGTATTTCTGACATGTCCCAGAAAGATGGTATTCACTGCAGTTAAAGAACACATGTTTCTTATTCTTGAGTTTCAGTCTCACTTACCTGGACAGATGGTCTTCTGCTCTTATAGGAAGACGAGACCTGCATCTCACTTTCCATTTAGGTTGGTTTGGAAATTTTCGAGACTTTCTTCCTTTATTCTCATTGGCCACTCCCTCATGGCCATTCTCAATCTCATTTTTCTCTTTTTCTAGATCTATTCCTCAGTGGTGTCACTAAGAACTCTACTTGACTGAAATTTCCCTCCCATTTACAGGTTCTAGAGATGTGCCTCAACTGAAATGGTGAGAAGCAAAGCTTTGTGTTGTTTTTTTTTCCTGACTTTTACACTGCAGGTGACCCCTGAGGAGTTCATGAACTACTATGCTGGGGTGAGCGCGTCCATTGACACTGATGTGTATTTCATCGTCATGATGCGAACCGCCTGGAAGCTCTGAATGTATGACCTGGGAACAGGGGACTGTAACGGCTGCCATGTGGCTCCAAATGATTAAACATCAGCTCAAAACCAGGATCAGCACTGAGTTCATATTCATTCCAGGGTTTCTTAGGTGTTTACATACACTGCATTTTCTAGGACAGAAGAAATAAAGATATTAAGTATTTAACTGTCACTTCTCTGAGGCTCTTTCCTTAGTTCTAAAATATATATCAGTTAAAATAAGGTCCATAAGTCTCCTAGAGCCAGGCTAAAAAAAATTAGATTTCTTCCTTCGCTATTAATAAAATTTCGAATATTATAATCCCACCCAGGCACCCAGAGTGTTTTTCCACCTCCCATTAGATGGTCCATTTCTGGATTGAAGAATTTATCTATTTTTAAGACTGATGGTAAATCTTCATGAGTCTCAGTACCAATCTGGGGATCAGAAGAAGACTCCACATTTGCCTCTATTTTCATAGAGTTTCAAGTTTCAAAGTTCCAAGTTTCAAAACTTGAGTTTCTCTACTTGTGGTTTCAGTAAGCCTCAGTTTGGCCAATAGATTTAAAATGACATTTTGGGGTCATTTTAAAGGCTGATGTGAGACTAGACACATTTTCCTTGAGCAGTAGAGTCAGGGCAGTTCCTGTGGCTAAATTCTGTGACTGGGCTGTGCTCTCAGGATTTATGTGGGACATCTCACCCTGTGAATGGGCACATCACATCAGGGATCTGGTGGGATGTTCCTCTCTCCCCTCCCTGCTGTGGGCCCGTTACGCTGAAGTTCCCACCAGCACAAAAAGACAGAGTGATGCATAGACAAGGACCATAGGCACGCCCCAAAGCAGAGTTTCCATCCTGACACTTTGTGGCTCAGAGTCTCCTGCTCTCAGGTCTAAGCTCTGGCTTCATGTTGTTGATGTGTGAGCATCTCCTCAGGAGAGGCTTCTAAGCAAAGGCAGAGCCTGCTGCTGGAGAATAGATATTGAAACTACAGCTCTCTCTGCCTGTTTTCTGTTCCTGGGCCAGAGATCAAAACACAGAGACTAGTCCTCTGCCTATGGTGCTGGAGGTGATGACCTTGTTACTCGAAGACAGTCCCAGTCCTTTTTGTCATTCTGACCCTGGCTGCACTCCTCCCCTGGTTTGGGGACATAGACTGGAGCATTGGTCCCCTTTAAGAGCTTATGTATTCAAGTGGCTCTGGATTTAGGGTCAGAACACACTTGCCATTTTTCTTATCAGTTCACTTGTTTACTCGGTGAATTTGGAATTTGAGATCAGGGTATACATTGATTTAAAAATTGTGAAAACAAAAGTTTCCGGGTGAGAATTATAGCAGTTGTTAAAGAGGACATGTTTCTTTGTTTGTTGTTGAGTTACCCTGATGACAGGCTGGAAAAAGGACCTTTTTCTTGAGGGTGAGAGCAACCCTATATCATGGGAAGCTAGCTTTTTTGCAAATTAATTGCACAAATCTGGTTTTCTATTGGACTTATTATCAATGCTTATGTAGACAGTTGTTGTCCAAAAGGCACCAAATATTATAAAGAAACATGTAGGTACGATGTAGAAAACCAGAAGAAGTTATGAAGAAATGGACAGAAAAATATTCATGTTTTCTGCAGCCTGTGCCTTGCATATTGTGACTAAGGAAGGGGTCCCTGGTTACCTGGGCACACTGGTTTCAAGCCTGCTGCTCTAGATAATTTGTGTCTTTGATTCTGGGAATGACTCATGCCTCTGCTTAACTGGGGCCATAAAATAAGCATGTGATTCTAGAAGGACTAGGTTGCAGCTATCAGCTTTGTCTTCCCCAGTAGTACTTTGCTTCCTGTCTAATTGGGGTGCAGGGCACTGCTATCAGATTTCTGATAATCCATGCCTCACAGTGCAGCTGGTCATATTCAGTTACCTCTCTTCTAATAGGTTCGGTTCTGGCTGACAGTGAGGATTCTACCCACATTCCCCTCCACCCCACCACCCTCCAGAAACCAGATCTAATAGCCTGTTGGTCAGGGTCACTCCATTCCTGCTGTCAGCCTTAACCTGGGACTAGGCCAGAAATCACTTATTATTTAAATCTATTCCTTCTGGTAGCAGTGGGAAGAACAGAGAAGAGTCATTAAAAATCATTTGCTAATATTTTTCAGTATGTATTTTCTTTTTAGTTAACTTAATACAGTTAAAACGTTACTCCCTTTGCAATTAAAAGCAAATATAAAATGACCACTTGGGTCAGAAGATAAAAGACAAAAAGGGTCTCCAAAAGAACACTTCAGAGCACTTCACCTGGACCTGGACAGGTTGATCCTAGACCCTAGATATATTAGACAAGCAAGCCTAAGAGAAGAGGATGAAATTGGCAGCTTTTCATGAAGCAGGAACAATGTATGAAAACATTCTGAGAATCAGGATTGCTGAGAACGGGCTGCCAGTGTCTGCCCTGAATCTGGGCCTCTAATCCCTCCTGAGGCAAACAAACCCAGGCCAGGCCAGGGAAGACCCTGACTCAGCCACTGTCAAGAGCTGCAGGGCATCCTGACTGAATTCCAGTTAGAGGGCAAATGAGAAACCCATGATGCATGAGTAGAATTATGGACTGAGGCAGATCTCCTGCAGCCAGTCAATGGGGCTGATTTCCAAAGTCATGTCAACCTTGATAGGATTTCTTCCCAGGCCCAGATGGTGCTCTGGGGGACAATGTATGGTTCTTTGTGGTTTGGTGGCCAAGCACAGAGTCACATTTCATTCAGTAATAGCAGCTTTTAAGGTAGAGCTGGGCCCCCTCCAAGTAGGCTGCATGCATCATGGTTTTAGGGTGAAGAGATATCCCATTAAAAAATATTTTTTGAGCCACTTCCACGTACCATATTCTTTTCTAGGTTGAGGGGATAAGCAATTTTTTTGTCCTTGTTCAGTCACTAAGTCGTGTCTGACTCTTTGTGATCCCATGGACTACAGCATGCCAGGCTTCCTTGTCCTTCACTGTCTCCCAGAGTTTGCTCAGATTCATGTCCATTGAGTCAGTGATACCATCCAACCATCTCATCCTCTGCTACCCTCTTCTCCTTTTGCTTTCAATCTTTCCCAGCATCAGGTCTTTTCCAATGACTGTGCTGTTTGCATTAGGTGGCCAAAGTATTGGAGCTTTTTTAAGAGGTGGTATAAGATCAGTCCTGGGTGTTCATTGGAAGGACTGATGTTGAAGCTGAAACTCTAATACTTTGGCCACCTGATGCAAAGAGCTAACTTATTTGAAAAGACAGTGATGCTGGGAAAGATTGAGGACAGGAGAAGAAGGGGACGACAGAGGATGAGATGGTTGGATGACATCACCGACTCAATGGACACGGGTTTGGGTAGACTCTGGCAGTTGGTGATGGACAGGGAGGCCTGGTGTGCTGCGGTTCATGGGGTTGCAGAGTCAGACACGACTGAGTGACTGAACTGGAACTGGAAGCAATGTGCTAGAATAAATGCAAATAAAACTACTGGCTCTCAGACCAGTCTAACTGCACACAGTCTTTAAGAAATCAGAGAGGAAGGGAAAAGTGGGCACTGAAATTCTCCTCTCTGTCTTGTCTAGCTTCTGAAGCAGGGCACAGTCTTTAAGAAATCAGAGAGGAAGGGAAAAGTGGGCACTGAAATTCTCCTCTCTGTCTTGTCTAGCTTCTGAAGCAGGGCAGTTGGGACCCTTTACACAGTGGTATATGGGAGGTTCCACTGTAAATCTGATGGATGTAGACAATCAAGGAAAATACCCCTCTATTCTTGGAGGCAGGTCACTGGGCTTTCACTTCTCTTAGTGGGTGTGGATTGCCTCATTGAACCAGGAGAGTACCGACAGGTGATGGATGCTTCCACCCACATCAGGCTTCTTACAGATGCAATTTTTTCAGCTGATGTTTAATCAAGTGGAAATTAAATTAACCAAATGTGTTCTTGGATGGTGTGTGGGTGTCTTTCTACTCTTTCTTCATGTAATTCTAACGTGCTCTAAGGACTATCTCTTGTTGGATTTATGGGTATTTCTTTGGGGCATAGAATAAACAACTTCACAGTTTCCAATTTTTCAGATTAGTCAGCAAACTTGCTTTCATGGAAATTATAGCCTGTTCTCTTAAATGAAGAGCTTGGTTCAAAGACATAGCCAAGTTTTAAATTTTAGAAATGCTTATGACTGAAGGGAAAACAAATATGCCGAGGGTTTTATAGACTGTCATATAATGTTATTTTCATGTAATTGATCCTTTGAAAGCTGTATTTCTAAGCATAGTTTACTTCTCCAAGTTGCTTATATGAAAATGCCATAAACCTTGATAGAGATAGTTATTTGTTATAATAAGAACACAATAGATGAATCTCCTAAAATTATGTGTTCCAAAGCAGACGATGGGTGAAATCTGTTGACAGACACATAAACACATGATCACCGGGGGTTTTGAGAACAGAGCTGTGTGAGAAGGGACCTTCTTGTTGTCTCAGTTGGTGCGGTGAGGGGTTGTGGTGAAACAGCTCTTCCTCTCTGAGAATAGCACCATCTTCTTGTTTCATTCTCACACCTGCTTTGCCAGAGCCAGTATTTTCCCTCATAAAACAGAGTGGAAGGTGCTCCTCAGGAGAGAACCCCTCCCTGAAAAATATGAACAATCAACCAGCAGCTGAGGTTGGACCTTGCCTCCACCAGAAAAGTATACTGAACCAGGGAGAGGACATCTCCAAACATAATGACCTGTCTTCTTTTGTTCTGGATTCTTCTCCCTCTTCTTCATGAATGGAATTCATTCATTATTGCTCTAGAGTATCATAAAGGTCCTAGTAGCCATTGAACTCTGTAGATGAATTTTGTGTTTCACCCAAGGTCCCATGAGCACCATGGGTCTCCAGCTTTGTCTTGGTTCCCAACAGTGGACTGGAGGTAATCGGCTCAGATGCAGAAAGGATTGCACCCAGCTTTATGTTATGCTGGTGAGGCAACCACCATTCATCTCCAATTTCACTCTGCTCATAGTAAATTTACTAGCACTGAAGAACTGATGCTTTTGAACTGTGATATTGGAGAAGACTCTTGAGAGTCCCTTGGACTGCAGGGAGATCCAACCAGTCCATCCTAAAGGAAATCAGTCCTAAATATTCATTGGAAGGGCTGATGCTAAAGCTGAAACTCCAATACTTTGGCCACCTGATGTGAAGAACTGACTCATTGGAAAAGATCTCAATGCTGGGAAAGATTGAAGGTGGGAGGAGAAGGGGACAACAGAGGATGAGATGGTTGGATGGCATCACTGACTCGATGGACATGAGTTTGAGTAAACTCCAGGAGTTGTTGATGGACAGGGAGGCCTGGCGTGCTGCAGTCCATGGGTTCACAAAGAGTCAGACACAACTGAGCAACTCAACTGAATTGTGACTCAGAGCTCAAGCACCTGAAATTTGAATCAAAATCTGAGCCTGTAGTTTGTAATCCTGTTATCAAAGACTTGGGTATCTATTTCTTGATTATTATTGTTTTATTTAAAAAAATTTTTGGCTATGTAGGGCAGCATGTGGGATCTTAGTTCCCTGACCAGGGATGCAACCCCTGCTCCCCTCAGTGGAAGTGCAGTCTTAACCCCTGGGCCACCAGGCAAGTCCTGGGTACCTATTTCTTTGCTTGTCTTAACACTTGCACTCAGGGACTGGTATTGATTCTGGGAACATCTTGATCTTAAACTTGGGAGTTCTGAGTTGCTGATGTCCTAGAAATACTCAGGCCCCATGCAGAGCTGAAGGCCATCAGTCCTCTGAGGGAGCCTTAGAGCAGGACAATGACCTGAAGCTGAGACAAAATGACAGATGCCAAGTGGCCTGTTCTGCTGGAGTGCTTCCACTTTGATGGGATAAAGTGCTGTATGAATGCAGGGTATTATCAAATGTCAGGCATTACATCAGGTAAACCCAGATTGGTCCTTTAGTTTCCCAGGATACTGGGAAATAAAATACCATTCTACAAATTTCATACTTAGTCATGCCTAAAATTTCATTTAGCGAAATCATTCACTATCCATTTGCTTCAGGTTATCTCTGAAACTACAAAATGAATATAGTAAATCACCGTTAATTCAGGCTCCAATAATTGAGCTCATTTAGATAGGGTTTGAGTGACAATTTACTTTTGTTTCATCTATACTAAAACAAGTGGGACAAGTCAGTAATCTAAAGAAGATGGTGAAGGTTGGGCCCACCTATATTCATATGTGCTTTGCAGGTGCTTGGAGATATCTATTAATATTTGCATGCAAATGCAATTATTTATGCCAGTCATAAAAAGTTCCTGCATATAAAACAATCCCAGGCCAACAGTTAGTTGACAATGCTTTCATTGCATAATTGGAAAACAAATTATTTTGTTTTTAGATATTTTGAGATAGTGAGGTGTTCCTATATGTAAATCCTCTCCAGATAGGATTTTTAAATAGAAATTGAATAGAATTATGCACCAAAATAATGTTTTATAAAGCAGATTTCCCAATATATTTATGATATAAAATTTTAAGTATTCTATTTCAAAAACTGTGCATGCTTCTAGAGGTAGGTTAGGTAGGCACTGAAAGCAAGAACTTCTCTTTCATAGCAATAGTTTGGATTTCATTTCTAGGAACCAGAGGTTGAGACTTTTTGAGCTGCAAAGTTAGACATGGCTTAATTTACAATACCAACCTCCTCATTTTGTTACATTATCTGATTGTGCCCTGCGGTTAACTTGATTCTGATCTAGTAGGATTTCTGCAGTTTTAAGGCTTGAAACATTAACTGATGTTGTTTAGTTGCTAAGTTGTATCTGACTCTTTTGTGACCCCATGGACTGTAGCTCACCACATTCCTCTGTCCATGGGATTTCCCAGGCAGGAGTATTGGAGCGGGTTGCTGTTTCCTCCTCTAGGGCATCTTCATGACCCAGGGATGGAACCCACCTCTCCTTCATTGACAGGTGGATTCTCTACCTCTGAGCCACTAGGGGAAGTCTGAAGCATTAACTAGTCTTAAAAGAATTCATCTAGCTTTTCTAGTTCCATTTTAAAGCATTTCCAGAATATATTCTTTTTACTAACAAACATGTTACATATCATGCTTCTTCAGGTTTACTTCCCTGATGATGCTTCTGAAGTATTTAAAAATTTACCTGAGTGATGTTTCAGTTACAGTGATGAAATTTCTTTGAAAATGATGAGGCCCTGTTCAGATTTTACTCTCTTGTGCTTTTAAAGGAACAAAACTCAGTTACCTATAAACACCATTTTTTTTTTTTGACAGCCAAGAATGAGAGTTTGAAAATGTGATGTTAATATTCCATTTCCTGCAGGGTTGGATTACTGCCACCTAATGGGCCAAGCAAGTTCCCAGAATGCCCATCCTCTGAGTGATGCCTCCAAGACTATGGGGAATATTATTACTCTCTGGGCTGGTATTAAGGAACATGGGAGGTTAAGGGTGGGGGAGAGAGATAGAACCTAGAGGTTGGTTACTACTCTGTGTTTTTTTGCTCTTAACTCTATTGCCTGTTATAGGAAGCTCAGGGCCAAGCATGAAACACTAACACATATCCTCGCCAAATTGAGAGGCTGGGCAAGTTTGCCTTTAGCAGCTCCCCTGTGGCTAGTCCCCTACACCTGTTACTGAGCCCTAGGCATCATATACTCCTGGGTACTCAAAGATCCTGGGAAGTACTCCACTCTAGTTTTATCCCTATCTAAGTGTTTGCTCTAGCCTCCCCCTCACTAAAAAGTTTTTCACCTATTCTTTTAGGCTATAAATTTCTCTACCTTAAAGTATTAATAACAACCACCAGTAAGAGCATACAAAGTAAATTCTGGAGGAGCACTGTCCCGTAGAACTTTCTGTGATGATGGCAGTGTCCTATATTGTATTCTCTGAGATGTCAGCCACTAGTCACAGATGACTAGTGTGACTGAGAAACTGAATTTTTCATTATGTTTAATTTCAATCGATTTAAAACACTGTATTTGGCTACTGCATTGGATAGCACTGCTCTAGAGATATTTATCTTATTGCAAGAAATGATGGTTGTGATTTTTATCTTAATGCAAGAAAAGATGGTCATGGGGGAACTGTAGCTGGCCAGTGGGCAGGCAGGTGCTTGCAGATGCCCCATTTCAGGGTCAGAGGGGAAAGGCAAACCAGGCTCCCCTGCCTGATTTCCCTGTCCTTGACTGATGGCCAGTTGCAAAGCAAACTCAATAGAAAAGATTTCAGGGAGATGTAAACTGCTGTACAATGACCCACATGTTTTGACACCATTTCCTTCTTTCCCCCTGCCCTTTATCCCTCTCAGGTTTCGAAAGAAGACTTTTTGAACTATTATGCTGGTGTTAGTGCTTCTATTGACACCGATGCCTATTTCATTTTAATGATGAGAGAATCCTGGAGATTATGACTTTTGTCTATTAATTCTTTTGCAAATCAGGGACTTTCAGAGAATGGAATGAGTTTGAAAGAAGTCCAATGCTGTAGATTTTGATAAACTGAAGTTTCTGGGAGATCTGGAAGTTTAAAAGCAATAGATCTTCAGTCATCTTATTTCTTTACCTGGAACATGTTCATTTCCTTAAATGCCTGAGGATATATTTTCAAATCAGAAATAAAGGAAAGAAAGAAGGAAGAAAGAAAACTGCGAAGTGAGACCGAGAGGAGTTTCATAGTGAAATAATGCCCTTGTTATAGTTGTGCCTCTTCTAGATGTAAATGTAGTTGCTTGTCTACACCTTCACTTTATCTGCCATCTTTGGAGTCTGTAGTAGGAGGTGATAATAAAAGAATTGGAGGAATATCCATCCGTGTAAAATTTCCTGAGCTTACTCATCTTAATATTTCTCTTGGTGACTACTTTACAAATGAAATTTATTTTATTCTGAAATTCAAGGGCTTTTGGGGGGGTATTTTAATACTTTAATTGGGGATTTAAATTCAGCAAATTGCCACACTTCCATGAACAGAGGACCTAAACACCTCTTGTGACCAAAGGAAGGTAAGTTGAACTGGCTCACCTGACTGAAGGTGGAGCTTCCTGGAGTGACTCACTTCCTGGATCAGCCTGTTAGGTTGAGAGAGATGAAAAGGGAAAGAGAAGTGCCTTTTAGAAGCCAGGCAGGCTTTCTGGGACTTTGGGGCGAACTGGGGAGGGGGGACTTTGAAACTGTTTTGGGAATTCATCTTTTTTGGTTGTTATTGTTAAATATTTATTTATTTATTTGGCTGTGGTGGGTTTTAGTTGCTGCCTGTGGGATCATCAACCTTTGTTGCAGTGTGGGATCTAGTTCCGTGACCAAGGATTGAACCCAGGCCTCCTGCGTTGGGAGTATGGAATCTTAGCCACTGGACCACCAAGGAAGTCCCTGGAATTCATCTTTTGAATTCATGCTTCTAGTCTACTCCCCAAGGCATGTGATGTCAGATTTTCTGACTCATTTTTCTGCCTCTAATGACTGCTTCTCAGGGAACAAAAACAGCTGGGCATAACCATAGGTCCTTCATCTTGGAAAAGAAGTGAGGGTGGAAGAAGAGACAGAAGGCTAAAGCTGGGCTTCTCAAGCCTTAATGAACCTACACATCACCTGAATCTTGTTAATATGCTAGTTTAGATTCAGAAGTCTGAGGTGAGGACTGAAATTCAGATTTTCTAACAAGCTTCCCTGTGATGTTGGTGCCTATGGTCTCTGGGTAAAACTTTGAGCAGTGAGGGTAAAGAGATAGCAGCTTGGTTACTTCCAGTGCATTTGGCTTATTATTTGCCCACTTCGTTGGCCATGCTAATTTATGGTTTTTGACTGCTGGGCCATCCTCTTTCACGACTTTAAAGGTGTGAAAATCTGAAGAAAGTGCCAAAGAAAGCAAGTGCTTCCCAGTTATGTGTAGGAGAGAAGTAGCACTTGTGCGGTGGCATTTCAATTGGATAATTTCTCATAGTCCAAGACCTAGTCCTGCAGCCTTCCAGCCTCAAAGATTGGAGGGTGCTAGGCCAACAAGGGTAGGTTTATCTCTTAATAGAGACCTCCACTGAGCAAGCTCATAGCAACTGATGCTAAAACTGGAATCCAAATCCTTCATCGACTATGGAGAATGCAATTCTCATGTTTGCTTAGACCAGATCAGAAGACTTCATCTGGGTTTGAGGATTAGAGAATAATAGCTTTGCTCTCAGTTCACGGTTGCCTTTAGCAGTTTATTCTCGATATGACAAAGAAGTGCAAGAGGATATTTATGTGGTATGTTAGCTTACCACATAAATAAATAGTTATTTGCTACAATAAATATTTAGCTGCTACAATAAATAAACCTACACATTTTCAAAAGTTCAGATGAACTTATTTATAAGAAGTAAATAGAGTCACAGATGTGGGGAGGGGGGAAAACTTATGGTTACCAAGGGGGAAGTGAGGAGGGATAAAATACGAGATTGGGTTTGATATACACACACTACTATATTTAAAACAGATAACTAATAAGGACCTACTCTATTGCTGTAGGGAACTCTACTCAATATTCTGTAATGACATATATAGGAAAAAATCTAAAAAGGAGAGGATGTATGTATATGTATACCAGATTCACTTTTCTGTACAGCAGAAACGAATACAACTTTGCAAAGCAACTATACTCCAATAAGAATTAACTAAAAATATAACAAAACAAAATACAAAAGCTCAAATATAAAATATATAATTATTTTTCATTCCTGAAGTAGTAATATGTATCTGCTGTTCACGGTCAGTGATCAGCTCTCCTCCGTGCAGGGATTTTGGGTTGCAGGAGTCCTCCGTGTTGTGGTTTTCTTGCTCTCTAGAGTTTCATCATCAATGATATCCATGCTGCTAAAGGGGAAGAGGTATGGAGAAGGCTGAAGAGCTTTCTGAAAAGCTTTGGTCTGGAAGTGACACATGTCACTTCTGCTTGCACTCCATTTGATGACAAAGAGTCACGCAATTACATCTAAATGCAAAGGAGGCTGGGAAGTGATGTCCCAGGCAGTCCCACCAGTGAAAATTTATCTAATTTCAGAAAAGTACAAATTTTGGTGGACAACTAGGTTTTTGAGCAACTTTTAAAATAGCACCCTCATTGCCTTCCATTTCCTTAAGGAGGCATGCTTCATGGTCTGGGAACCAACATGGAGTAAGATATCTCCCAGGGTGGAGGTAGAATGGAGGTCTCTCTATCCTTAGGCATAATGGCAACGAAGAAAACAACCTCTACAACCATATAAGGTTCAGTTCAGTTCAGTTGCTCAGTCATGTCTGACTCTTTGCGAACCCATGGACTGCAGTATGCCAGGCTTCCCTGTCCATCAACAACTCCCAGATCTTACTCAAACTCATATCCATTGAGTTGATGATGCCAGCCAACCATTTCATCCTCTGTCGTCCCCTTCTCCTCCTGCCTTCAATCTTTCCCAGTATCAGGGTCTTTTCAAATGAGTCAGCTCTTCGCATCAGGTGGCCAAAGTATTGGAGTTTCAGCTTTAGCATCAGTCCTTCCAATGAATATTCAGAACTGATTTCCTTTAGGATTGACTGGTTTAATATCCTTGCAGTCCAAGGGACTCTCAAGAGTCTTCTCCAACACCACAGTTCAAAAGCATCAGTTCTTCAGCACTCAGCTTTCTTTATAGTCCAACTCTCACATCCATACATGACCACTGGAAAAACCATAGTTTTGACTAGACAAACCTTTGTTGGCAAAGTAATGTCTCTGCTCTTTAATAGGCTGTCTAGATTGGTCATAGCTTTTCTTCCAAGGAGCAAGTGTCTTTTAATTTCATGGCTATAGTCACCATCTGCAGTGATTTTGGAGCCCAAGAAAATGAAGTCTGTTTTTTGTTTCAATTGTTTGCTCATCTATTTTCCATGAAGTGATGCAACCGGATGCCATGATCTTAAGTTTTTGAAGGTTGAGTTTTAAGCTAGCTTTTTCACTCTCCTCTTTCACTTTCATCACGAGACTCTTTAGTTCCTCTTCACTTTCTGCCATAAGGATGGTGCCCCCATATAAAGTAATAATTTTCTAATCAGCAAGTCCTGTCATTGTACCTCATGGCCCCATTCCAGGTTTTGATAGTCATGGCCTAACAACATCGAGGTGACTCATCCTTTATTTGCCCCTGTGATACAAGACCTAGGAATTTTCCATCTCATTTTCCCCTACATTATCTATGTAAGGGATTTTTGTGGGTAGGTGCAGCTATGTCCCATCACACATACTGGAACCAAGTTATTCATGTTGGAAAATGAGAAAAGTTTTGCCCTAGAGACAGACCTCTAGTTGGAAACCTAATCATGAAGTTATTTAGTCACTGGAATCAGAACATAGGGCATGAAGATTAAAATATTTAATGAAGTTAGATTGACAGTTTATTGCATTTATTTTCTAGTGAGACCCTCCAGAGACCAGTCTATGGAGGGGCTAACAAAGACGTCCTCTCTGACTTGCCTTTTTTCTGACTTGTCATAGCTGACTAACAGCCCATAGGAAAGACATACACTTCACTTTGGATGTGTTAATGAAGCATGTCAATGCAATAACTCAGGATCTGGCCTGCCTTGCCTGCTTGCGGGTGATTTTTTTCTCTTTAGGCTGCTTTTATATACTTCTGTTCTCATTCATTGTGTATAAAATACCACAGTCATTTTATGTTGCTCTCAGAGCTATTCTATTTCTATTATTTGGAGTGTAACTTACTGTAGCCCCAGTGAACTGACAATAGAAATAAGATACTTTATTGTTTCACCTTAGAGGGAAAAATTAAATCAGAAGATAATGATTTTATCTGGAGATATTTCATCAGAATAACCAAATGATGTGATTCGATACATCATGGGGAGGAGGTGACAAAGGGTGAGCACCTAGATAGTTTCAGGAGAGGGGCTGGTCACCAGAAAGACTAACCACATAATTAGAGAGTGGAAACTTTGGGGCATCCCAATCTCTGAGGAGAGGAAGTGTTCTGGAGATTGAATTTAGTTCCGTGGACAGTGATTTGGTCAAGCAGGCCCACCCAAAGAGTCCCAGTATAAACCTTTGAACACTGAGGTTCGGTAGCAGTTCCTGGTTGGTGAACAAATTGATGCGCTGGGGGATGACAAACTTTGATTCCAGGAGAAGAGCAAAGAGTCCCTCCCTGAATTTCCCCTCAGACCTCACCCAGTGCATGTTCATCTGACTGGTTCTCCTGATTTGTATCTTTAATAATAAAACTAATTGTAAGCAAAGTGCTTTCCTGAGTTCTGTGAGTCATTCTAGGGAATTGGTGAATCTGAGGGTGCTGTGGGAACCTTCATTTCTAACTGAATGGTTATAAATTCAAGACTGTAATATAGAAACCCTGCCTGAGTTTCCAGGTGACCTGGCCTGCCTTTCAGAATTCGGATTCAAGATGCAATATCAACTCCTATCTGCTGGCAGCCTGCCAGCTTACCCTACAGGTTTCAGAAGTGCTGGCCTCACAATCATGCAAACCAATTTTTCAAAAGAAATCTTCTCTCTCTCTTTATCTGTATATATCTCTCTCTCTCTCTACACACACACACACACACACACACACACACACACACACACACACAATTAGTTCTGTTTCTCTGGAGAATCTTGACTAATACAGAAGTAGAAGTAGCCTGGGGATCCCTGAAATGAGAAAATATCTGAAAGAAGAATATTCTTATTGGAGATTGTGCCCTTTAATTTCTGGGATCTGCTTTAACTTCCTGGTGGCCCAGATGGTAAAGAATCCTCTTGCAATGAGGGAGACCTAGGTTCAATCCCTGGGTCGAGAAGATCCCCTAGAGAAGGGCATGACAACCCACTCCAGTGTTCTTGCCTGGAGAATCCCCTTGGACAGAGGAGCCTGGTGGGCTACAGTCCATGGTGTCACAAAGAGTTGGATATGACTGAGTGACTAAGCACAGTATAGCTTTAACTCTGGGCAGTTAGTGCCAGAATTGGTTTATACTATATCCTGTGGGGTTGCAATCTAAGTGACAAGCTAAGTCATTATTTGCTAAACTGTCTCATATTTAAAGGTTCAATTCAAAAGTTTAAAATTTTGCAAAGCTTTCCTCAATCTTCTAGCAAGATTGACTTGCTATTTCCTTTTCTATTCCTCTTTTGTAAAGGATATATGTATCTTTATATCATAGTCTACTAGTCAGATGTATAAGAAATATAATTTTCTCTAGTAGAGATTCATTCAGACTTGGTTCACTGCCCCATTCAAACTAGCTGGAGTTCAGTTCAGTCGCTCAGTCTTGTCTGACTCTTTTCAAACCCATGGACTGCAGCATGCCAGGCCTCCCTGTCCATCAACTCCCAGAATTTACACAAACTCATGTTCATTGAGTTGGTGATGCCATCCAACCATCTCATCCTCTGTCATCCCTTTCTCCTCCCACCTTCAATCTTTCCTAGCATCAGGGTCTTTTCAAATGAGTCAGTTCTACCCATCAGGTGGCCAAAGGATTGCAGTTTCAGTTTCAGCATCTGTCCTTCCAATGAATATTCAGGACTGATTTCCTTTAGGATGGACTGGTTGGATCTCTTTGCTGTCCACGGGACTCTCAAGAATCTTCTCCAATGCCACAATTCAAAGGCATCAATTCTTCAGTGCTTAGCTTTCTTTATGTCCAGCTCTCAATCCATACATGACTACTGAAAAAACCATAGTTTTGACTAGATGATGCTTTGTTGGCAAAGTAATGTCTCTGTTTTTTAATATGCTGTCTAGGTTACTCATAACTTTTCTTCCAAGGAGGAAGCATCTTTTCATTTCATGGCTGCAGTCACCATCTGCAGTGATTTTGGAGTCCAAAAAATAAAGTCTGACACTGTTTCCACTGTTTTCCCAACTATTTCCCATGATGTGATGGGACCAGATGCCATGATCTTAGTTTTCTTAATGTTGAATTTTAAGGCAAATTTTTCACTCTCCTCTTTCACTTTCATCAAAAGATTCTTTAGTTCTTATTCACTTTCTGCCATAAGGGTGGTGTCATCTGTGTATCTGAGGTTATTGATATTTCTCCCAGCAATCTTGATTCCAGCTTGTGCTTCTTCCAGCCCAGCATTTCTCATGATATACTCTGCATATAAATTAAATAAGCAGGGTGACAATATACAGCCTTGACGTACACCTTCTCCTATTTGGAACCAGTCTGTTGTTCCGTGTCCAGTTCTAATTGTTGCTTCCTGACCTGCATACAGATTTCTCAAGAGGCAGGTCAAGCAGTCTGGTATTCCCATCTCTTTAAGAATTTTCCACAGTTTGCTGTGATCCACATGGTCAAAGGTTTTGGCATAGTCAATAAAGCAGAAGTAGATGTTTTTCTGGAACTCTCTTGCTTTTTGATAATCCAATGGATGTTGGCAATTTGATCTCTGGTTCCTCTGCCTTTTCTAAAACCAGCTTGAACATCTGGAATTTCATGGCTCACATACTGTTGAAACCTGGCTTGGAGAATTTTCACCATTACTTTGCTAGCATGTGATATGAGTGCAATTGAGTGGTAGTTTGACCACTCTTGGGCATTGCCCTTCTTTGGGATTAGAATGAAACTGACCTTTTCTGGTCCTGTGGCCAGTGCTGAGTTTTCCAAATTTGCTGGCATATTGAGTGCAGCACTTTTGCAGCATCATCTTTTAGAATTTGAAATAGCTCAACTGGAATTGCATCACCTCCACTAGTTTTGTTTGTAGCGATGGTTCCTAAGGCCCACTTGACTTCACATTCCAGGATGTCTGGCTCTAGGTGAGTGATCATGCCATCGTGATTATCTGGGTCATGACGATCTTTTTTGTAAAGTTCTTCTCTGTGTTCTTGCCATCTCTTTTTAATATCTTCTGCTTCTGTTAGGTCCATACCATTTCTGTCCTTTATTTTGCCCATATTTGCATGAAATGTCCCCTTGGTATCTCTAATTTTCTTGAAGAGATCTCTAGTCTTTCCTGTTCTATTATTTTCCTCTATTTCTTTGCATTGATCACTTAGGAAGACTTTCGTATCTCTTCTTGCTATACTTTGGAACTCTGCATTCAAATGGATATATATTTCCTTTTCTTCTTTGTTTTTTGCTTCTCTTCTTTTCACAGCTATTTGTAAGGCCTCCTCAGACAACCATTTTGCTTTTTTGCTTTTTTTTTTTTCTTGGAGATGGTCTTGATCCCTGCCTCCTGTAAAATGTCAGGAACCTCTGTCCATAGTTCTTCAGGCACTCTGTCTATCAGATCTAATCCCTTGAATCTATTCGTCACTTCCACTGTACAATCATAAGGGATTTGATTTAGATCATACCTTAATGGTCTAGTGGTTTTCCCTACTTTCTTCAATTTAAGTCTGAATTTGGCAATAAGGAGTTCACGATCTGAGCCACAGTCAGCTCCCGGTCTTGTTTTTGCTGACTGTATAGAGCTTCTGTGGCTGCGAAGAATATACTCAATCTGATTTTGGTATTAACCATCTGGTGATGTCCATGTGTAGAGTCTTCTCTTGTGTTGTTGGAAGAGGGTGTTTGCTATGACCAGTGCATTCTCTTGGCAAAACTCTATTAGACTTTGTCGTGCTTCATTCTGTACACCAAGCCAAATTTGCCTGTTACTCCAGATATTTCTTGACTTTTACTTTTGCATTCCAGTCCCCTATAATGAAAATGACATCTTTTGGGGGTATTAGTTCTAGAAGGTCTTGTAGCTCTTCATAGAACCGTTCAGCTTCTTCAGCATTACTGGTCGGGGCATAGACTTGGATTACTGTGGTATTGAATGGTCTGCCTTGGAAATGAACAGAGATCATTCTGTTGTTTTTGAGACTGCATCCAAGTACTGCATTTCAGACTCTTTTGTTGACTATGAGGGCTATGCCATTTCTTCTAAGGGATTCTTGCCCACAGTAGTAGATATAATGGTCATCTGAGTTAAATTCACTCATTCCAGTCCATTTTTGTTCGCTGATTTCTAAAATGTCGATGTTCACTCTTGTCGTTTCCTGTTTGACCACTTCCAATTTGCCTAGATTCATGGACCTCACTTTCTAGGTTCCTATGCAATATTGGTCTTTATAGCATGGACTTTACTTTCATCACCAGTCACATCCACAACTGGGTGTTGTTTTTGCTTTGGTGCCATCTCTTCATTCTTTCTGAAGTTATTTCTCCACTGATCTCCAGTAGCATATTGGGCACCTATGACCTCAGGAGTTCATCTTTCAGAATCATATCTTTTTGCCTTTTCATACTTTTCATGGGGTTGTCAAGGCAAGAATACTGAAGTGGTTTGATATTCCCTTCTCCAGTGGACCATGTTTTGTCAGAACTCTCCACCATGACCTGTCTGTCTTTGGTGGCCCTACATGGCATGGCTCATTGTTTCACTGAATTAGACAAGGCTGTGGTCCAGGTGTTCAGACTGGTTAGTTTTCTGTGATTGTGGTTTTCCATCTCTCTGCCCTCTGATGGAGAAGGATAAGAGGCTTATGGAAGCTTCCTGATGGGAGAGACTGAGGGGCAAACTGGGTCTTGTTATGATGGGTGGCGCCATACTCAGTAAATCTTTAATTTTCTGTTGATGGGCAGGGTTGTGCTCCCTCCGTGTTATTTGACCTGAAACCAAACTATGGAGGAGGTAATGAAGATAATGGATACCTCCTTCAGAAGATCCCATGCATGTACTGCTACACTCAGTGCCCCAACCCTGCAGCAGGCCACCGCCAACCCATGCCTCTGCTGGAGACTCCTAGAAACTCACAGGCAAGTCTGGGTCAGTCTCTTCTGGGGTCACTGCTCCTTTCTCATGGGTCCTGGTGAGCACAAAGTTCTGTTTGTGCCCTCCAAGTGTCTGTTTCCCCAGTCCTGTGTAAGTTCTGGGGGCTCCATGGTGGGATTAATTGTGACCTCCTCCAAGAGGTCTTCTGCCATACCCAAGTCTGCTGCACCCAGAGCCCCTGCCCCTGTGGCAGCCCACTGCTGACCCGTACCTCCACAGGAGACACTCAAACACAGTTCTGTCTCAAATACAGTTCTGGCTGGAGGCAACTCAAGTCTTTCTTAGAATTCCCACCTTAAGCTGTTCTATGGTTCTTCAGTCTGGTGTGTGGTGGGGAAGGGTGTAACTCAGATCACACAGGTTATTCCTGAGATGTCTGCTGTCTCTCTTTTCAGGGTCTCTTATACCGAGTGAATCTCAGCAGCTTGCCTATCATACTTGGGATATGACAACTTTAACAAAAATAGTATTTATTGGTGTATAGTTGTTTTACAGGAGAAGGCAATGGCAACCCACTCCAGTACTCTTGCCTGGAAAATCCCATGGATGGAGGAGCCTGGTGGGCTACAGTCCATGGGGTCGCTAGGAGTCGACACGACTGAGCGACTTCACTTTTACTTTTCACTTTCATGCATTGGAGAAGGAAATGGCAACCCACTCCAGTGTTCTTACCTGGAGAATCCCAGGGACGGGGGAGCCTGGTGGGCTGCCGTCTCTGGGGTCGCACAGAATCGGACACGACTGAAGCGACTTAGCAGCAGTAGCAGTTGTTTTACATGGAGAAGGAAATGGCAACCCATTCCAGTGTCATTGCCTGGAGAATCCCATGGATAGAGAAGGCTGAAGGGCTACAGTCCATGGGGTCACAGAGTCAGACACGACTTAGCAACTGAACAACAAAAACAAGAGTTGATTTACAATTCTGCGTTAGTTTCTATAATACAGCAACATGAATCAGTTAGACATATATCAGTACACATAGCTATTCTTTTTTAGATTCTTTTCCCATATAGGCCATTACAGAGTACTGTGTAGAGTTCTCTGTGGTATATAGTAGGTTCTTATTAGTTACCTGTTTTATATATAGTAGTAGGTGTATGTCAGTCCCAATCTCCCAATTTATCTTTCTTCCTCTTTTCCTTCTTGGTATTCATAGCTTTGTTTTCTACAACTGTGACTCTATATCTGTTTTATAAATAAATGCATTTGTACCATTTGTCATAGTCCACATACAAGTGATATCACATGATATTTTTTTGTTTTTCTCTGTCTGACTTCACTCAGTATGACAATCTTTAGGTCCATCCGTGTTGCTGCAAATGGCATTGTGTGTGTGTTAGTTGCTCACTTGTGTCTGACTCTTTGTGACCCCATGGACCGTAGCCCTCCAGATTCCTCTGTGTATGGGATTTTCCAGGCAAGAATACTAGAGTGGGTAGCTGTTCCACGGGGAACTTCCCAACCCAGGGATTGAACCCAGGTCTCCTGATTGCAGATTCTTTATAGTCTGAGCCACCAGGGAATAAGCCACCCAAATGGCCTGATTTCATTCTTTTTATGACTGCTTAGTATTCCATTGCATATATATGTACCGCATCTTTATCTATTCCTCTGCTGATAGACATTTAATTTGCCAACATTGTGAGGTGACAAAGGGAGTAAGTGAGAAGTTCACTTTTGAGAAAGCTATGGATATTTAAGGGAGAAATAAAACAGGCATTTGGATAGTCTTTCATTCATTCATTCAATCAATAAATACTTATTTAGCAAATACTGCTCTAGGTGCTGGGAATTTAACCTTGAGCAAAAGAAATATGATATATTTACTTATGAAAGTTCAATATAGAAGACAGAATTCTAAAGTTCAAGGTGTAGGTCTGGATGATAGGAAAATCTTGAAGGTGAAAGAGCCAATTAATATAATAAAAAAGGCAAATGTACTGGAGAGATTGGATGACTGAAGGAGCAAGTTTCTGGAGATGAGGGAAGGACCGAGGTAAAGGACACTAATAGTGATATTGTCTTCTACTGAGGGAGGGGCAGCTCATTTTTGATGAGGGAAAGAGTTGGTAGAGGTTTAACGGGGATTTGGGAGTTTTGTAGATAGAGATAGTAGACAGAGAGGAGGCCCAAGTTATGACTTGGTTTTCCTAAAGTAATAGCATAATCATCTTCTGAGAATGAGAAGGACTGAGATTCAGTGGAGGACTTGACATGAAGGTTTGTTTAGTGATGGAGTACATTGGCAGAGGGTGCTGCCAAATAAATCAAGAAAACACAAATTTGTAAGGACTCTGTTTGGCAGCCTTGTGAGATTTTTTTTTACTAGGACAGAGCAGCAGAGTCATGCAGGCTCCTCTTCAACATGTATTTTTCTATGTGATATTTGGAATAACATGTGTGTGTGTGTATATATACATACATGTTGTGGAAGGGAAGGCTACACATCAGTTATTAAATATGATTACTTCTTAGGAGTGGGATTGGGGAGCAAGGTCTTCTACTTGTTACACAATATATGTCTACGTTTCTTAAGTTGTAGGGAAGAGGCAAGTGTTATTTTAGTAATAAAGTATTAATAAATATTTAATGAAGTAACCCAGTATATGAAAATATTGTAATCAAAGACCTTAATGAAGTCTTTGTGCCCTTTACTGTATTTTAAAAATTTTATTCACTTGTGTTTCCAAATAAACAATCATTTCATCTGCCAATACTGATCATTTCATTTCTTTCTGTGTAGTATTTACACTTCTTACTTTTTTCCTTGTCTGCTTGTATTCCAAGAATTTCTAGGACAATGTTAAATGTGATGACAATGGAATTTCCTTTGTGTTATCTCTGAATTCAATGGGGTATAACTTTTAATATTTCACCATTGACCATGATCCTAGTTTATCTTCCATTCTTATTTTACTAAAGCTTTATGTTTAAAAAAATCCTAAGTGCCACTCAGATCTACTTTGGCAGTTTCATACTATACGTCATAAAAGTTGATCAATATGTTAAAAAAGAGATTTTAGATGGAGACAGTCCTAAGATGGCAGGGGAATAGGATGGAGAGGCCACTTTCTCCCCCACAAATTCATCAAAAGAACACTTAAACGCTGAATAAATTTCACAAACAACTTCTGAATGCTGGCAGAGGACATCAGGTACCCAGAAAAGCAGACCATTGTCTTCGAAAGAAGCGTCCCTCCCTCTCCACAGCGCGACTGAACAAGTGAGCCTAAAAAAAGTGTCCACCACCGACCCCTTGTGTCAGGGCGGAAATCAGACATAGAAGAGACCAGCAAACAGAAGAAGCTAAAACAGAGGGAACCGCCTTGGAAGTGACAGGTGCAATAGATAAAAACCCTGTAGTTAGTACCAACTACATAGGAAGGGGCCAATAGATCTTGAGAAATATAAGCTGGACCAAGGAACTATCCAAAAATGAACTGACCCCACACTGCCCACAACAACACCAGAGAAAGTCCTAGATATATTTTTACTATTTTTACTATCATTTAAAAATTTTTTTTCAAATTTTAAGTCCTCTATTACTTTTTTAATTTTTATTTTTATAACCTACTACTACTTTGCAAAAAAAAAGAGACCCTATTTTTTAAGCAAACTTCATATATATATATATATATATATATTTTATAATTTTTGTGAATTTGTTTTTTTTTTTTTCTTTTCTTCAAAAGAAAATTTTTGAAAATCCAACCTGTACTCTACATTTTTAATCTTTGCTTTTTGGTATTTGTTATCAATTTTGTACCTTTAAGAATCCAATCTTCAGTACCCATTTTTACTTGGGAGCGAGATTACTGGCTTGACTGCTCTCTCCCCCTTTGGACTCTGCTTTTTCTCCACCAGGTCGCCTCTATCTCCTCCCTCCCCCTTCTCTTCTTTATCCAACTCTGTGAATCTCTTTGTGTGTTCCAGATGGGGGAGAACACTTAGGAAACTGATTACTGGCTGGATCTGTCTCTCTCCTTTTGATTCCCCCTTTATCCTCCTGGCCACCTCTTTCTCCTTCCTCCCTCTTCACTTCTCTGTATAACTGTGAACATCTCTGAGTGGTCCAGACGGGATGACACATAAGGAAGTGATTACTGGCTAGCTTGCTCTCTCCTCTTTTGATTCCACCTCATCTCATTTGGGGCACCTCTATCTCCCTCCTCCCTCTTCTCTTCTCCATGTAACTCTGTGAACCTCTCTGGGTGTCCCTCACTGTGGAGAAACTTTTCTTCTTTAACCTAGATGTTTTATCAACCATGCTGTATAGATGGAGAAGTCTTGAGGCTACTGTAAAAATAAGACTGAGAACCAGAAGCAGGAGGCTTAAGTCCAAATCCTGAGAACACCAGAGAACTCCTGACTCCAGGGAACATTAATCGATAGGAGCTCATCAAACACCTCCATCCCTACACTGAAACCAAGCACCACCCAAGGGCCAACAAGTTCCAGAGCAAGACATATCACACAAATTCTCCAGCAACACAGTAACACAGCCCTGAGCTTCAATATACAGGCTGCCCAAAGTCACTCCAAACACATTGACATCTCATAACTCATTACTGGACACTTCATTGCACTCCAGAGAGAAGAAATCCAGCTCCAACCACCAGAACACCGACACAAGCTTCCCTAACCAGGAAACCTTGACAAGCCACCCATACAACCCCACCCACAGTGAGGAAACTCCACAATAAAGAGAACCCCACAAACTGCAAGAATACAGAAAGGCCACCCCAAACAAAGCAATATAAACAGGATGAAGAGACAGAGGAATACCCAGCAGGTAAAGGAACAGGATAAATGCCCACCAAACCAAATAAAAGAGGAAGAGATAGGGAATCTACCTGATAAAGAATTCCAAATAATGATAGTGAAAATGATCCAAAATCTTGAAATCAAAATGGAATCACAGATAAATAGCCTGGAGACAAGGATTGAGAAGATGCAAGAAAGGTTTAACAAAGTCCTAGAAGAAATAAAAAAGAGTCAGCATATAATGAACAATACAATAAAAGAGACCAAAAACACTCTGGAGGGAAAACATAGTAGAATAACAGAAGCAGAAGATAGGATTAGTGAAGTAGAATGGTAGAAATAAATGAATCAGAGAGGAAAAAAGAAAAACAAATTAAAAGAAATGAGGACAATCCCAGAGACCTCCAGGACAATGTTAAATGCCCCAACATTCAAATCATAGGAGTCCCAGAAGAAGAAGACAAAAAGAAAGACCATGAGAAAATACTTGAGGAGATAATAAGTGAAAACTTCCCTAAAATGGGGAAGGAAATAATCACCCAAGTCCAAGAAACCCAGAGAGTCCCAAACAGGATAAACCCAAGGCAAAACACCCCAAGACACATATTAATCAAATTAACAAAGATCAAACACAAAGAACAAATATTAAAAGCAGCAAGGGAAAAACAACAAATAACACACAAGGGGATTCCCATAAGGATAACAGCTGATCTTTCAATAGAAACTTTTCAGGCCAGGAGGGAATGGTAGGACATACTTAAAGTGATGAAAGAAAATAACCTACAGCCCAGATTACTGTACCCAGCAAGGATCTCATTCAAATATGATGCAGAAATCAAAAGCTTTACAGACAAGCAAAAGCTAAGAGAATTCAGCACCACCAAACCAGTTCTCCAACAAATGCTAAAGGATCTTCTCTAGACAGGAAACACAAAAAGGGTGTATAAACTCAAACCCAAAACAATAAAGTAAATGGCAACGGGATCATACTTATCAATAATTACCTTAAATGTAAATGGGTTGAATGCCCCAACCAAAAGACAAAGACTGGCTGAATGGATACAAAAATAAGACCCCTATATATGTTGTCTACAAGAGACCCACCTCAAAACAGGGGACACATACAGACTGAAAGTGAAGGGCTGGAAAAAGATCTTCCACACAATAGAGACCAAAAGGAAGCAGGAGTAACAATACTCATATCAGGTAAAATAGACTTTAAAACAAAGGCTGTGAAAAGAGACAATGAAGGACACTACATAATGATCAAAGGATCAATTTAAGAAGAAGATATAACAATTATAAATATATATGCACCCAACATAGGAGCACCACAATATGTAAGACAAATGCTAACAAGTATGAAAGGGGAAATTAATAATAACCCAATAATAGTGGGAGACTTCAATACCCCACTCACACCTATGGATAGATCAACTAAACAGAAAATTAACAAGGAAACACAAACTTTAAATGATACAATAGGCCAGTTAGACCTAATTGATATCTATAGGACATTTCACCCCAAAACAATGAATTTCACCCTTTTCTCAAGCATGCATGGAACCTTCTCTAGGATAGATCACATCCTGGGCCATAAATCTAGCCTTGGTAAATTCAAAAAAATTGAAATCATTCCAAGCATCTTTTCTGACCACAATACAGTAAGATAAGATCTCAATTGCAGGAGAAAAACTATTAAAATTCCAACATATGGAGACTGAACAACACGCTGCTGAATAACCAACAAATCACAGAAGAAATCAAAATATGCATAGAAATGAATGAAAATGAAAACACAACAACCACAAACCTGTGGGACACTGTAAAAGCAGTGCTAAGGAGAAGGTTCATAGCAATACAGGCATACCTCAAGAAATAAGAAAAAAGTCAAATAAATAACCTGACTTTACACCTAAAGCAACTAGAAAAGGGAGAAATGAAGAACCCCAGGGTTAATAGAAGGAAAGAAATCTTAAAAATTAGGGCAGAAATAAATGCAAAAGAAACAAAAGAGACCATAGCAAAAATCAACAAAGCCAGAAGCTGGTTCTTTGAAAGGATAAATAAAATTCACAAACCATTATCCAGGCTCATCAAGAAACAAAGGGAGAAAAATCAAATCAGTAAAATTAGAAATGAAAATGGAGAGATCACAACAGACAACACAGAAATACAAAGGATCATAAGAGACTGCTATCAGCAATTATATGCCAATAAAATGGACAACTTGGAAGAAAAGGATAAATTCTTAGAAAAGTACAACTTTCCAAAACGGAACCAGGAAGAAATAGGAAATCTTAACAGACCCATCACAAGCACAGAAATTGAACCTGTAATCAGAAATCTTCCAGCAAACAAAAGCCCAGGTCCAGATGGCTTCACAGCTGAATTCTACCAAAAATTTAGAGAAGAGCTAACACCTATCCTGCTCAAACTCTTCCAGAAAATTGCAGAGGAAGGTAAACTTCCAAACTCTTTCTATGAGGCCACCATCACCCTAATACCAAAACCTGACAAAGATGCCACAAAAAAAGAAAACTACAGGCCATTATCACTGATGAACATAGATGCAAAAATCCTTAACAAAATTCTAGCAACCAGAATCCAACAACACATTAAAAAGATCATACACCATGACTAAGTGGGCTTTATCCCAGGGATGCAAGGATTCTTCAATATCCACAAATCAATCAATGTAATACACCACATTAACAAATTGAAAAATAAAGCCGTATGATTATGTCAATAGATGCAGAGAAAGCCTTTGACAAAATTCAACATCCATTTATGATCAAAACTCTCCAGAAAGCAGGAATAGAAGGAACATACCTCAACATAATAAAAGCTATATATGACAAACCCACTGCAAACATTATCCTCAATGGTGAAAAATTGAAAGTATTTCCCCTAAAGTCAGGAACAAGACAAAGGTGCCCACTTTCACCACTGCTATTCAACATAGTTTTGGAAGTTTTGGCCACAGCAATCAGAGCAGAAAAAGAAATAAAAGGAATCCAAATTGGAAAAGAAGAAGTAAAACTCTGTTTGCAGATGACATGATCCTCTACATAGAAAACCCTAAAGACTCCACCAGAAAACTACTAGAACTAATCAATGAATATAGTAAAGTTGCAGGATATAAAATCAACACACAGAAATCCCTTGCATTCCTATACACTAATAATGAGAAAACAGAAAGAGAAATTAAGGAAACAATTCCATTCACCATTGCAACGGAAAGAATAAAATACTTAGGAATATATCTACCTAAAGAATCTAAAGACCTATATATAGAAAACTATAAAACACTGGTGAAAGAAATCAAAGAGGACACTAACAGATGGAGAAATATACCATGTTCATGGATTGGAAGAATCAATGTAGTGAAAATGAGTATACTACCCAAAGCAATCTATAGATTCAATGCAATCCCTATCAAGCTACCAACAGCATTCTTCACAGAGCTAGAACAAATAATTTCACAATTTGTATGGAAAAACAAAAAAGCTCGAATAGCCAAAGCGATCTTGAGAAAGAAGAATGGAACTGGAGGAATCAACCTACCTGACTTCAGGCTCTACTACAAAGCCACAGTTATCAAGACAGTATGGTACTGGCACAAAGACAGAAATATAGATCAATGGAACAAAATAGAAAGCCCAGAGATAAATCCACGCACATATGGACACCTTATCTTCGACAAAGGAGGCAAGAATATACAATGGATTAAAGACAATCTCTTTAACAAGTGGTGCTGGGAACTCTGGTCAACCACTTGTGGCGGATTCATTTTGATATTTGGCAAATCTAATACAGTTATGTAAAGTTTAAAAATAAAATAAAATTAAAAAAAAAATTAAAAAAAAAAAAAAATTAATTTAAAAAAAAAAAAAAAAAAAAGAATGAAACTAGAACACTTTCTAACACCATACACAAAAATAAACTCAAAATGGATTAAAGATCTAAACGTAAGACCAGAAACTATAAAACTCCTAGAGGAGAACATAGGCAAAACACTCTCTGACATACATCACAGCAGGATCCTCTATGACCCACCTCCCAGAATATTGGAAATAAAAGCAAAAATAAACAAATGGGACCTAATTAACCTTAAAAGCTTCTGCACATCAAAGGAAACTATTAGCAAGGTGAAAAGACAGCCTTCAGAATGGGAGAAGATAATAGCAAATGAAGCAACTGACAAACAACTAATCTCGAGAATATACAAGCAACTCCTACAGCTCAACTCCAGAAAAATAAATGACCCAATCAAAAAATGGGCCAAAGAACTAAATAGACATTTCTCCAAAGAAGACATAAAGATGGCTAACAAACACATGAAAAGATGCTCAACATCACTCATTATCAGAGAAATGCAAATCAAAACCACTATGAGGTACCATTTCACACCAGTCAGAATGGCTGCGATCCAAAAGTCTACAAGTAATAAATGCTGGAGAGGGTGTGGAGAAAAGGGAACCCTCTTACACTGTTGGTGGGAATGCAAACTAGTGCAGCCACTATGGAGAACAGTGTGGAGATTCCTTAAAAAACTGGAAATAGACATGCCTTATGATCCAGCAATCCCACTGCTGGGCATACACACTGAGAAAACCAGAAGGGAAAGAGACACGAGTACCCCAATGTTCATCGCAGCACTGTTTATAATAGCCAGGACATGGAAGCAACCTAGATGTCCATCAGCAGATGAATGGATAAGAAAGCTGTGGTACATATACACAATGGAGTATTATTCAGCCATTAAAAAGAATACATTTGAATCAGTTCTAATGAGGTGGATGAAACTGGAGCCTATTATACAGAGTGAAGTAAGCCAGAAAGAAAAACACCAATACAGTATACTAACGCATATATATGGAATTTAGAAAGATGGTAACAGTAACCCTGTGTACGAGACAGCAAAAGAGACACTGATGTATAGAACAGTCTTATGGACTCTGTGGGAGAGGGAGAGGGTGGGAAGATTTGGGAGAATGGCATTGAAACATGTAAATATCATGTATGAAATGAGATGCCAGTCCAGGTTCGATGCACGATACTGGATGCTTGGGGCTGGTGCACTGGAACGACCCAGAGGGATGGAATGGGGAGGGAGGAGGGAGGAGGGTTCAGGATGGGGAACACATGTATACCTGTGGCGGATTCATTTTGATATTTGGCAAATCTAATACAGTTATGTAAAGTTTAAAAATAAAATAAAATTAAAAAAAAAAAAATAAAATCAACACACAGAAATCCCTTGCATTCCTATACACTAATAATGAGAAAATAGAGAAATTAGGGAAACAATTCCATTCACCATTGCAATGAAAAGAATAAAATACTAAGGAATATATCTACCTAAAGAAACTAAAGACCTTTATACAGAAAACTATAAAACACTGGTGAAAGAAACCAATAGATGGAAAATATACCATGTTCATGGATTGGAAGAATCAATATAGTGAAAATGAGTATACTACCCAAAGCAATCTATAGATTCAATGCAATCCCCATCAAGCTACCAAGGGTATTTTTCACAGAGCTAGAACAAATAATTTCACAATTTGTATGGAAATACAAAACACTTTGAATAGCCAAAGCAATCTTGAGAAAGAAGAATGGAACTGGAGGAATCAACCTGCCTGACTTCAGGCTCTACTACAAAGCCACAGTCATCAAGACAGTATGGTACTGGCACAAAGACAGAAATATAGATCAATGGAACCAAATAGAAAGCCCAGTGATAAATCCACGCACCTATGGACACCTTATCTTTGACAAAGGAGGCAAGAATATACAATGGAGAAAAGACTATCTCTTTAACAAGTGGTGCTGGGAAAACTGGTCAACCACTTGTAAAAGAATGAAACCAGAACACTTTCTAACACCATACACAAAAATAAACTCAAAATGGGTTAAAGATCTAAATGTAAGACCAGAAACTATAAAACTCCTAGAGGAGAATATAGGCAAAACACTCTCTGACATAAATCACAGTAGGATCCTCCATGACCCACCTTCTAGAATATTGGAAATCAAAGCAAAAATAAACAAATGGGGCCTAATTAAACTTAAAAGCTTCTCCACAACAAAGGAAACTATAAGCAATGTGAAAAGACAGCCTTCAGAATGGGAGAAAATAATAGCAAATGAAGCAACTGACAAAGAATTAATCTCAAAAGTATACAAGCAACTCCTGCAGCTCAATTCCAGAAAAATAAATGACCCAATCAAAAAATGGGCCAAAGAACTAAATATACATTTCTCCAAAAAAGACATACAGATGGCTAACAAACACATGAAAAGATGCTCAACATCACTCATTATCAGAGAAATGCAAATCAAAACTTCAATGAGGTACCATTTCACACCAATCAGAATGGCTGCTATCCAAAAGTCTAGAAGCAATAAATGCTGGAGAGGGTGTGGAGAAAAGGGAACCCTTTTACACTGTTGGTGGGAATGCACACTAGTACAGCCACTATGGAGAACAGTGTGGAGATTCCTTAAAAAACTGGAAATAGAACTGCCTTATGACCCAGCAATCCCACTGCTGGGCATACATACCGAGGAAACCAGAAATGAAAGAGACACGTGTACCCCAATGTTCATCACAGCACTGTTTATAATAGCCAGGACATGGAAGCAACCTAGATGTCCACTGGCAGATGAATGGATAAGAAAGCTGTGGTACATATACACAATGGAGTATTACTCAGCCACTAAAAAGAATATATTTGAATCAGTTCTAATGAGGTGGATGAAACTGGAGCTTATTATACAGAGTGAAGTAAGCCAGAAAGAAAAACACCAATATAGTATACTAATGCATATATATGAAATTTAGAAAGATGGCAATGATAACCCTGTATGCAAGACAGCAAAAGAGACACAGATGTATAGAACAGTCTTTTGGACTCTGTGGGAGAGGGCGAGGGTTGGATGATTTGGGAGAATAGCATTGAAACATGTATAATATTATATATAAAACGAATTGCCAGTCCAGGTTCGATGCGTGACACAGGATGCTTGGGACTGGTGTACTGGGATGACCCAGAGGGATGGTACAGGGAGGGAGGAAGGAGGTGGGGTTCAGGATGGGGAACACATGTACACCCGTGGCGGATGCATGTTGATGTATGGCAAAACCAATACAATATTGTAAAGTAATTAGCCTCCAATTAAAATAAATAAATTTATATTAAAATAGATTTTACAGTGTAGCATATTCATCAGTGTTTTGCTGAAGCATGTATTAAACCCCTCTCTAATTAAACTATGTCATAGGATATAAAGTAATATTTCACTGTTTTCAGTGGGTAACAGTGTTTTTAGCTTCATACTAATGTGTTTTCTGATGATTTTGCATTTTATCTAATGACTAGTGCAGCAACTTTGCAGCAACTAATTTGTTATTAAAAAAAAAAGTCTCCTTATTACTCATTAAGGAGGAGAAAAGTTCTTTTCTCCTCCTTAATGAGTAATCTTTACCCAGAGTAGAAAGGCATTGGCCCTCATGATTTACAGTTTAGGAATCCACCAGATTAAAACTCAAGTGTTAAGCATTGAAACTTTATTTTTCAAACCTCTGTGGCTTTGCAAGTTGTTTTTATCTCATTTTATCAGGGTCTTGAACAGTGTTAACAGGTCTCTTGGACCCACCAGGTTTTACGCATCATACTTTCTCTGTCTGAAAAACTGCCTCATTGCAAGCTATATACAAATCCCACACAAATGCCACAAGTTATTAAAATTTAGAGGCTGAGTTAGACTTCAAATATGAATCTAAAATACTCTAAATAAATGAGCAAACAAAATTAAATGTAGATATTCATCAAAGAAAGGGAGCTTTGGAAAATTCTTCCCCTCCTTACCCACCTTCTTGTTTCTTCACTTCTGTGGTCATGGTGGTTAAGAGTGCAGCTGGGGAAGTAACTGTGGAAGAGAAAACTGACTCCTTGCACGTGGCTGCCCAGATGGGCTGTTCTCTCAGGGGTGCTGTGCCTGCCTCTGCCTAACCTGGCTTTCTTCTGTCTCAAATGGTGATGAGGAATTAACCTTGACTAATACAACATCATTCACTAACATTGATTCATTCAATGTGTTTATGACTGAGTGTCTTCTAGATTTATGATTGAGTGCCTTCTAGATTTTAGACACTGTGTTTAGCAGCAGACATAAACCCCAAGTAAGTCACAGTCCTGTCAGGGTACTCAGAAGCACATAGGGGCATCAGACAAATTGTTATTTAGGCTGCAGTCCATGGGGTGGCTGAGGGTCGGACATGACTGAGCAACTTCACTTTCACTTTTCACTCTCATGCATTGCAGAAGGAAATGGCAGCCCACTCCAGTGTTGTTGCCTGGAGAATCCCAGGGACGGGGCATCCTGGTGGGCTGCCGTCTATGGGGTTGCACAGAGTCGGACACGACTGAAGTGACTCAGCAGCAACAGCAGCAGCAGTCAGTTGTGTCCAACTCTGCTGTGGTCTGATGGACTGTCGCCTTCTAAGCTCCTCTGTCCATGGAATTTCCCAGGCAAGAATATTGGAGTGGATTGCCCTTTTCTTATCCAGGGGATCTTCCTGACCCAGGGATTGGACCTACATCTCCTGCATTGGCAGGTGGATTCTTTACTACTAGCCACCAGGGAAGCCCATCAGACAAGATCAGATCAGATCAGTTGCTCAGTCGTGTCCGACTCTTTGCGACCCCATGAATCGCAGCACACAAGGCCTCCCTGTCCATCATAAACTCTCGGAGTTCACTCAGACTCATGTCCATCGAGTCAGCAATGCCATCCAGCCATGTGATCCTCTGTCGTCCCCTTCTCCTCCTGCCCCCAATCCCTCCCAGCATCAGAGTCTTTTCCAATGAGTCAGCTCTTCCCATGAGGTGGCCAAAGTACTGGAGTTTCAGCTTTAGCATCATTCCTTCCAAAGAAATCCCAGGGCTGATCTCCTTCAGAATGGACTGGTTGGATCTCCTTGCAGTCCAAGGGACTCTCAAGAGTCTTCTCCAACACCACAGTTCAAAAGCATCAATTCTTCGGCGCTCAGCCTTCTTCACAGTCCAACTCTCACATCCATACATGACTACAGGAAAAACCATAGCCCTGACTAGACGAACCTTTCTTGGCAAAGTAATGTCTCTGCTTTTGAATATGCTATCTAGGTTGGTCATAACTTTCCTTCTAAGGAGTAAGCTTCTTTTAATTTCATGGCTGCAGTCACCATCTGCAGTGATTTTGGAGCCCAAAAAAATAAAGTCTGACACTGTTTCCACTGTTTCCCCATCTATTTCCCATGAAGTGGTGGGACCGGATGCCATGATCTTCGTTTTCTGAATGTTGAGCTTTAAGCCAACTTTTTCACTCTCCACTTTCACTTTCATCAAGAGGCTTTTGAGTTCCTCTTCACTTTCTGCCGTAAGGGTGGTGTCATCTGCATATCTGAGGTTACTGATATTTCTCCCGGCAATCTTGATTCCAGCTTGTGCTTCTTCCAGTCCAGCGTTTCTCATGATGTACTCTGCATATAAGTTAAATAAACAGCGTGACAATATACAGCCTTGACGAACTCCTTTTCCTATTTGGAACCAGTCTGTTGTTCCATGTCCAGTTCTAACTGTTGCTTCCTGACCTGCACACAAATTTCTCAAGAGGCAGATCAGGAGGTCTGGTAATCCCACCTCTTTCAGAATTTTTCACAGTTTATTGTGATCTACACAGTCAAAGGCTTTGGCATAGTCAATAAAGCAGAAATAGATGTTTTTCTGGAACTCTCTTGCTTTTTCCATGATCCAGCGGATGTTGGCAATTTGATCTCTGGTTCCTCTGCCTTTTCTAAAACCAGCTTGAACATCAGGAAGTTCACAGTTCACATATTGCTGAAGCCTGGCTTGGAGAATTTTGAGCATTACTTTACTAGCGTGTGAGATGAGTGCAATTGTGCGGTAGTTTGAGCATTCTTTGGAATTGCCTTTCTTTGGGATTGGGATGAAAACTGACCTTTTCCAGTCCTGTGGCCACTGTTGAATTTTCCAAATTTGCTGGCATATTGAGTGCAGCACTTTCACAGCATCATCTTTCAGGATTTGGAATAGTTCAACTGGAATTCCATCACCTCCACTAGCTTTGTTCATAGTGATGCTTTCTAAGGCCCACTTGACTTCACATTCCAGGATGTCTGGCTCTAGGTCAGTGATCACACCATTGTGATTATCTGGGTCGTGAAGATCTTTTTTGTACAGTTCTTCTGTGTATTCTTGCCATCTCTTCTTAATATCTTCTGCTTCTGTTAGGTCCATACCATGTCTGTCCTTTATCGAGCTCATCTTTGCAGGTAATGTTCCTTTGGTATCTCTGATTTTCTTGAAGAGATCCCTAGTCTTTCCCATTCTGTTGTTTTCCTCTATTTTTTTGCATTGATCACTGAGGAAGGCTTTCTTATCTCTTCTTGCTATTCTTTGGAACTCTGCATTCAGATGCTTATATCTTTCCTTTTCTCCTTTGCTTTTCACTTCTCTTCTTTTCACAGCTATTTGTAAGGCCTCCCCAGACAGCCATTTTGCTTTTTTGCATTTCTTTTCTAAGGGAATGGTGTTGATCCCTGTCTCCTGTACAATGTCATGAACCTCATTCCATAGTTCATCAGGCACTCTATCTCTCAGATCTAGGCCCTTAAATCTATTTCTCACTTCCACTGTATAATCATAAGGGATTTGATTTAGGTCATATCTGAATGGTTTAGTGTTTTTCCCTACTTTCTTCAATTTCAGTCTGAATTTATCAATAAGGAGTTCATGGTCTGAGCCACAGTCAGCTCCTGGTCTTGTTTTTGTTGACTGTATAGAGCTTCTCCATCTTTGGCTGTAAAGAATATAATCAATCTGATTTTGGTGTTGACCAGCTGATGATGTCCATGTATAGAGTCTTCTCTTGTGTTGTTGGAAGAGGGTGTTTGTTATGACCAGTGAATTTTCTTGGCAAAACTCTATTAGTCTTTGCCCTGCTTCATTCCGTATTCCAAGGCCAAATTTGCCTTTTACTCCAGGTGTTGGTTGACTTCCTACTTTTGCATTCCAGTCCCCTATAATGAAAAGGACATCTTTTTTGGGTGTTAGTTCTAAAAGGTCTTGTAGGTCTTCATAGAACCATTCAACTTCAGCTTCTTCAGCATTACTGGTTGGGGCATAGACTTGGATTACTGTGATATTGAATGGTTTGCCTTGGAAACGAACAGAGATTATTCTGCTGTTTTTGAGATTGCATCCAAGTACTGCATTTCGGACTCTTTTGTTGACCATGATGGCCACTCCATTTCTTCTGAGGGATTCCTGCCTGCAGTAGTAGATATAATGGTCATCTGAGTTAAATTCACCCTTTCCAGTCCATTTTAATTCGCTGATTCCTAGAATGTTGACATTCACTCTTGCCATCTCTTGTTTGACCACTTCCAATTTGCTTTGATTCATGGACCTGACATTCCAGGTTCCTATGCAATATTGCTCTTTACAGCATTGGACCTTGCTTCTATCACCAGTCACATCCACAGCTGGGTATTGTTTTTGCTTTGGCTCCATCCCTTCAATCTTTCTTGAGTTATTTCTCCACTGATCTCCAGTAGCATATTGGGCACCTACTGACCTGGGGAGTTCCTCTTTCAGTATCCTATCATTTTGCCTTTTCATACTGTTCATGGGGTTCTCAAGGCAAGAATACTGAAGTGGTTTGCCATTCCCTTCTCCATTGGACCACATTCTGTCAGACCAGATAGGCAAAAACAAATCAGTGTGGTGACTATAGGGGTAAATATAAAGTGCTATAAGTTTCCTTCATAAACTCTGACACATATGATATTTATTGTGTCATATGTCTAATTAAAATTCTCCCAAGAACCCCATTCTCCCATCAGTTCAGTTCACTCAGTTGTGTCTGACTCTTTGCAATTCCATGGATTGCAGCACGCCAGGCCTTCCAGTCCATCACCAACTCCTGGAGCTTGCTCAAACTCATGTCCATTGAGTTGGTGATGCCATCCAACCATCTCATCCTCTGTTGTCCCCTTCCCCTCCTGCCTTCAATCTTTCCCAGCATTAGGGTCTTTTCTAATGAGTCAGTTCTTCACATCAGGTTACCAAAGGATTGGGGCTTCAGCTTCAGCATCAGTCCTTCAGTGAATATTCAGGACTGATTTCCATTAGGATTGACTGGTTTGATCTCCTTGCAGTCTAAGGGATTCTCAAGAGTCTTCTGCAACAGCACAGTTCAAAAGCATCAATTCTTTGGTGTTCAGTTTTCTTTACAGTCCAACTCCCACTACTAGAAAAAACATCTTTGACTAGACGGACCTTTGGCAAAGTAATGTCTCTGCTTTTTAATATGCTGTCTAGGTTGGTCATAGCTTTTCTTACAAGGAGTAAGCATCTTTTAATTTCATGGCTGCAGTCACCATCTGCAGTGATTTTGGAGTCCAAGAAAATAAAGTTTCTCACTGTTTCCATTGTTTCCCCATCTACTTTCCATGAAGTGATGGGACCAGATGCCATGATCTCAGTTTTCTGCATGTTGAGTTTTAAGCCACCTTTCCCACTCTCCTCTTTCACTTTCATCAAAAGGCTCTTTAGTTCTACTTCACTTTCTGCCATAATAGTGGTGTCATCTGTGTATGTAAGGTTATTGATATTTCTTCTGGCAATCTTGATTCTAGCTTGTGCTTCACCCAGCCTGGCATTTTGCATGATGTATTCTGCATATAAGTTAAATAGCAGAGTGACAATATACAGCCTTGACATACTCCTTTCCTGATTTGGAACCAATCTGTTGCTCCATGTCCAGTTCTAACTGTTGCTTCTTGACCTGCATACAGATTTCTCAGGAGGCAAGTAAGGTGGTCTGATATTTCTGTCTCTTGAAGATTTTCCCCCATACACTACATCAAAATCTTAGACTGGCATGCCACATGCTTAACCACTGGTCCCACCAGTACTACCAAGGACCATCTCATCCATCACTCAGCATACTCTCTGGACCAAGGATGCAAAGTTAAGGAGATGCCCAAAGACAGCTTCCACTGAAGCATGTGTTGAATGAACTGGCATATCCACTCTCTCTCTGAGATACTATGACTCCTATATTGGAACTTGGGAGCTGTCAGGCTTTCTCCTAGGGCCCAACAAGTAAGACATAAACTCACCCAAGTCAGTTGTGTGTTCCCAAACTCATTTAGGCCTGTTGGACTTTATACTGTAATTACAGGATGCAAACTGGGGAAATGTAAGTATGCATGGAAAGAGTGCTGCTTATCCTGGAGAACTACCTCAAATGGTTTGAAAAGACTCACTGAAGTCATGTTGAAAGGTTATTGCTAGCAAGCAGGGTGGGAAAAGTGATGGTAAAAGACTGGAGTGGAGAGACACTTTAAAAACCTATGCATCTACACTTAGGTATCTTGGAAAGTGTTTGAAAATCTTTTTCCATTTTAAAGAAAGCAAAACTAGAAGAAGTAGATGAGGTGCTACTGGCATATGTCACTTAAGAAAGACAATGTGGAACTGCAATCAGTGACCCAAAGGAATAGCCTTGGCCTTGTAATAAAAAAGGGCTGAATGGGCATGCACTCATATGTTTTAAATTTAAATAAGATATTCAAGGTAGCTATGTATTATTTTTCATGAAAGCGTCCTCTGTCTAACTTAAAGAAGTAACCGCCAACACCCTGCTCTTCCCAACTGAGAGAGATAAGAAGACAGCGTCTCCTGTATTTGTAACTCCTCAGATGGTTCAGGGGCTGCCTTAGATCCATCACTGTTAAACAAGCTGTTTCCTCTGCTGGGAAATGCCCTCTCTCTGCTCCAGGCTCTGTTAGCTAATACTCTCCTACCTACTTTGCACTGGCTTCATACAACTTCTTCTTGGTGGTTGTTGTTCAGTGGCTCATTTGTGTCTGGTTCTTTGTGACCCCATGGACTGCAGCACATCAGGTGTCCCTGTCCTTCTCCATCTCCCAGACTTTGTTCAAACTCATGTCCGTTGAGTCCATAATACCATCCAACCATCTCAAGCTCTGTTGCCCCCTTCTCCTCTTGCCCTCAATCTTTCCCAGCATCAGGGTCTCTTCCACTGATTTGGCTCTTAATATCAGGTGGTCAAAGTATTGGAGCTTCAGCGTCAGCATCAGTCCTTCCAATGAATATTCAGGGTTGATTTCCTTTAGGATTGATTCCTTTTCTGCTCAAATTAGCCAGAGTTAGCTTCTATTGCTTAAAACTAAGGTTCATAATTCATATTTTGACTCATTGCTCTGGTACAACATTGTTAATTGTTGCTCTGTGTCTTTGTCCCTGTGTGATTATGAGCTGGAAATATCCCATCTTATCTCTGTAACCCCATAGTCTGGCCTAGGGCAAAGTAATGCAGAGCAGATCCTCAGTTCAGTTCAGTTCAGTCACTCAGTCATGTCGGATTCTTTACGACCCCATGAATTACAGCACGCCAGGCCTCCCTGTCCATCACCAGCTCCTGGAGTTCACTCAAACTCACGTCCATCGTGTCAGTGATGCCATCCAGCCATCTCATCCTCTGTCATCCCCTTCCTCTCCTGCCCCCAATCCCTCCCAGCATCAGAGTCTTTTCCAATGAGTCAACTCTTTGCATGAGGTGGCCAAAGTACTGAAGTTTCAGCTTCAGCATCATTCCTTCCAAAGAACACCTAGGGCTGATCTCCTTCAGAATGGACTGGTTGGATCTCCTTGCAGTCCAGGGGACTCTCAAGAGTCTTCTCCAACACCATAGTTCAAAAGCATCAATTCTTTGGCGCTCAGCTTTCTTCACAGTCCAACTCTCACATCCATACATGACCACAGGAAAAACCATAGCCTTGACTAGACGGACCTTTGTTGGCAAAGTAATGTCTCTGCTTTTCAATATGCTATCTAGTTTGGCCATAACTTTTCTTCCAAGGAGTAAGCGTCTTTTAATTTCATGGCTGCAGTCACCATCTGCAGTGATTTTGGAGCCCAAAGAAATAAAGTCTGACACTGTTTCCACTGTTTCCCCATCTATTTCCCATCAAGTGATGGCATCAGATGTCATGAGCTTTGTTTTCTGAATGTTGAGCTTTAAGCCAACATTTTCACTCTCTTCTTTCACTTTCATCAAGAGGCTTCCTCTTCACTTTCTGCCATAAGGGTGGTGTCATCTGCATATTTGAGGTTATTGCAGATCCTCAACAAATTGCTAATTCATTAATTTACAAATGAATGGCTTAACTGATGAAAAAAGTTTCCTATGAAAACCCCAGGCCATAAAATGACAGCAAATAAGTCTCCAATGGCTGAGGAGAAGTGTGGCCCATTCTAGTTAGCCTTCTATTCCTATTTCAGGAAGACAAGGGCAGACACAGAGAATTCTGTAGCATTTAATTAAACACATGATTGTAACACACATTGGATACATGTAATATACTTAGCAGCTCTGCAGAATGTTTGTAATGCATGTGGAAGTACACAGTCAAATCAGAGACTTTCAGTGTAGTGAACAATGGATATTTCATAGAATACCTTTAAAGAAAAACCACTAGACTGGCAGAAATGCCATCCAATCTGCATCATTCTAGCTATCTGATCACATATGCTCACCATCTTCCTGGCCAGTTCCAAGTCTTGTAGTCTCTCTTGAAATGCTCTAAAAACACAAGTACGTACATCAGAAACAGGCCACACCTGACTTTTCTGAAGCCAATTTCCCTGAAAATCAGAATGAAGGTAAAATGTCTGTTGAATAAGCCAGGGTCTTCTAGCTTCAGATATGGTTTAATTTAATTTAATTTAATTGACCAATTTTGCTGCCTAATTATCAATTCTCATTTCATGCTGTAAAAACTAACACTTTACATCTCTGATTTTTACACTGTCTCTGACCAGGAGTTTTTCTGTTTTAATGAAATCCCAAAGAGGGTTGGTCAGAGCAAATTTGTCATCTTACATTATACATTGTCCCTGAGTACATAATCAAGCATTAGCAGCAGTTATGATTATAAGAGTATGATACATAGATTTTATATAACTCTGGTAACAGAGACATTCACACACTGAATTCAAATGATAATCTACATCAAACAACATTAAAACATTTTAAAGCTGGAGGGAACTTGATCTTCCTTGAGACCTATCCCTTTCTTTCTTTGAGAGGTGATTTATTTACATGAGGGATACAAAGTTAGGCCTTCCAGTCCTGCCTTGACATGTAAGGTTGAGTAACTTACCTGTCCTGTCCATGTACCAGTTTTCACATAAGGCAAGATAATGATAATAAGTAAATAGGACCTCTGTGACTAAGGTGCAAGAGGGCTAGCTTGTGAGGTTTCCTGTGATAACCTGTTCCTTGAGACTTGGTTCACATTTCTCCAGAAGGTAAAGACCCCACATCTACCTGTTGGCAAATGTCTCCTGCTCACATGCCAGGCAGATTCTGCTTTTCCTCCACACAGATGGGCACCACTTCTTGTGGCATTTTCCCTGAAAATGTGCCTTCCAACATGGCACTTTAAACATACCTCCATTACAGCATTTTGTGTTATTATAACCACTCATTTTTTTAAGCTACCTTTTATTAGGTATTTAACAGCAGGGTCCCAATCTTGTCTTTGATCACTGTGGCTGGCAGAGAGCAAGCTTTCCATAAATACATACCAAGAAAACTAAATGGATAATGCTTATGGAAGTGCTTTGAAAAATCACAAAAGCACTGAGAAAATCTAAGGGATTATGGGACTATAGTCACTACTACTGATTCAGAGAAAAGGCCTTGGAAGGCACAATTGTGCACTGATCTGATTATCATTAGGGATCTAAGCCAAAGATAAGGTCTATTAGTCCACTATTTAAAACTCCCTTCAGAGACATCACAAAATAAAACCAACACAAAAATTAAAAAAAATTAAAAACACTTAGTCTCCTACCCAAACAAACTGAAAACAGAACAACAACAACAAAAAAGCAAAATGTAAACAACAACAAGGACCAACTCCCAAACAACAACATTGATCTTAGACCGGTGTCCTTCTTGGTCTGTGTACACCCAGCGTCAGTGTTGTGTTGGGGGTAGTCTAGGGATCTGTTAAAAGGGATCAACTGCACTCCCCTGAGCTGAGAGTGCTCTGCTGTCTTGGCTTGATACAGTCTCTAATTATTTATCTGGACCAAGAAATGCAAGAGGACACACATCATATATTCTCTAAACCTTCAAGAACATGGCCACAATTGGCTCATGTGCAGCATGGGCTTGTAATTCCTTCTCCCTGAAGTTTTTGGCAACATTCATACTGGTAGAAATTGGGGACAGCAGATGTATTTGGGTTGGGGAGTCTCTATACACAGAGGAGAGTTTGCCCAGGCTTGTTGCTCAAATACACCAGTGTTCAGAGTCAGTACGAGGTTCTTCCATTATCAAAGGAGGCCATTGGGTGGGAGGAACAAGAGGGTCCTAACAGTAAGTAACAATAGAAATTCTGGGCTTCTAGTTGATTCTCCTTTAAGCGCTTGTTAAGAAAAATGGAATAAAATGGGCTTTGTAGCTTTTTGTAGACACGGCCAGTTGTGGTGCTTCATACATCATGAGACCATTCCTCCCCACCATCTTCCTTGTATCTCTTTTAGTTCCAGAGACCATAGGGCCCCATTTTCCTGGGACATTTCAGTTTACAATTATTGTCCTGGAGTGATAACTTACAACTTTCCTTTTCACTTGCAAAAGTGACCCAGTTTGGACAATACATTATACCAGGGGTCCCTGACCTCCATAATCTAATGCTTGATGATCTGAAGTGGAGCTGATGTGATCATAACAGAAATAAAGTGCAAAATAAGTGCAATGCACTTGAATCATCCTGAAACCATTCCCACCCCCACCGCATCATCCTTGGACAAACTGTCTTCCATGAATCCGGTTTCTGGTGCCAAAGAGGTTGGAGACAACCACATTATAGAGTGACCAGGATCTAGGTGAAGCTTGGCACTGGAGAGTAGGACAGTCCCTGACTGAGGAAGGCATGTGACTTGGAAGAGACTCCAGTTAGACTCCTGGGCAGCAAATCTTGATTCTACCTCTTGCTGAGTGGGGAACATGGACAGATTAATTTAAGCCACAGTTGCATCATCTGTGACACAGGGAATGATGCTAATTGAGCCCACCTCCCAGGAGTACTCTGAGGATGCAGAGAGACAAGATGTGCAGAGCGTGTAGCACAGGACTGTGGACATAGTGAGTCCTGATCATGGTATCTAACACTCTGTTCTCCGTTCCCTCTTTCTTCCCTTGCTCCCTTTCTGTCCTCCCCAACCCTCTGTCATTTCCTCCATCCTTTCTTTCCCTCTTTCCCTTTTTTCCTTTCTGAAAGAAATGAATCATTGCATTGCCTGAAGCAGAATGCCCCTGTCTCCTGCCTCCTACCACAGAAGTGCTGCTTCAGAATCCTGTGACCACATAAAGGGGTCACATTCAATTTGTTTGTTTGTGCTGTGGGGGAGAGTGGGACTCAGTTATCTTCATTCATCATGATGGTTCTGATCTTGGGTTTCTTACAACTCACTGGTTTTGGTAGAAGCTGGACATGGTGACATAGGCTTCTTCTTGACTTGATCCCAAGGAAGTGAGGATGGGCTGCCCCTGGGCAACAGGGTTCAATGTCAGGATTCCGGGTTGGAATGGAAATGGAGGGGGCAGGGAGCTGTTTGTAGTTCCAGGTCCGAGGAGCAGGTCCTGGTACACTAGAGGTCTACTCTTGCCACCTTCCCTGCCATTAGGAGACCTGGAGGAGAGGAGCCCAGGGGCATCACACACACTGGCATTCCCAGCCAGGCATCTGAATGGTGACTCTCCTCTGAAAATTTTAGGGGTAATGCCTGCTTGCTCGGAGGGCCAGCTGGGACCCTGCATCCCGGCTCTGAACCTCTGCTTCTCACTCTCCTCTGGCTGTGGAGGAAGAGGGTCTTGCAGGAAGCCTTCTGCTTCATCTTTAGCTTGAATGCCATCCACCTTATGAATCTGGCAGTCCAGGAAACTTTCAGGATTGAAACTCACATTCAAATTCTGCATCAAAAAAGAGAGAAGACATTAAGACTGCACCAGACAGATATATCACCAAATGATCTGTTCAGGAAAAGAGCTAAAGAACTTTCTGACAAGGGTTTGACATGGAATGTCAGAGAACTACCCACGTTCTAGCTGCCTCTGCCTCTGGAGGTGTTGTGACATTTCAGCATCTAAAGTGACCACTTGCCATGCCCTCCATCCCTGGGGGAGCCCAGGAAATTCTGAGACTTGTATTGCATTTTAGCTTCCTACTTCCAGAAACCAGCTGCTGGCATCATCTGAGGGACCCTAGTTATGTGATGCACGAAAGACCAGCACCTGAAGTCAGCCTGTCCGCATCCTACAATGTCATTCTTGGCTATTGGCTTTTGACAGAGTGACAGAAGTATCAGAAGCACTCACTTTTTTCGGTTTCTTGCACAGTTGTTCCAGAGTCTTCTTATGATCAGGGAGACTGGGCCATATAATAGGCTTAATTCTGAAATAAGAGGACATTGACAATAAAATGAAGGAGTAGGGAGCAGACACATGAATCTTCCCACTTATTCTGAGCTAGCAGTCAGAAGAACAGATTTTTTTCCCTTGGCTCTGCCACACTATGTGGATGACCTTGGACAAATGACCTGCTTTCTCTGGGCCTCAGTGTCACATTGGTCCATGGAGAGGTTGGACCAGAGACCGTGGTCACTGATCTACTCTGTGAACAAGACAACAATGATATACCCCTGGGAATGAGCCCCAGAGAAAAGGGACAATGAGACTCAGCAATGGTGTAGCTATGAAAGTAAAATATGATCTGCTTATCTACTTTCCACAATAGGCATTGTCATTTTACTCTTCTCTTCACTGGCAGCAACTCCTCTGTGCTGATTTTGGTGGAAGAGAGACATATTTTCTAAGTTGCCCAGGGAAATTGCTTTAGGTTGGTACTTTCCAAACTGGAGTATCTTGGGGATGTGTGACACTCTGAGGACATCTTGCCAAGACATTAATAACCTGATGGGTTGTGTCTAAATGATGAAACAAGCATGGCCTTCTCATGGGGCAGAAGGCAAAAGGGCCTTGAGTTTGTGTGCTGAAGACTTCAAAAACATCTGCCTTTCCCAGGGTGCCTTCACTTGCACAAGCATTCTGGAGGGATGGCTCTTAGTCTCTTAGGACACTTTAGTGGAAAGTTTTGAGGGGAGGGCTTGTCTTGTGTTCAGTTGATATATTTTTACCTCTTGTGAAATTAACTATGGAAATTCACCAGTGCCTGAGGACGAGGATGGGTACTGTAATTCCTGAAATACCTTATTTCCCTTTGTAGTTTTCTTACCCATAAACAGGATTAGAGCTCTGTCTGAAATCCCAAATAACCATAAACACTCTCTTGATTAGTAAGAGAAATTCACCTTTTTTTCCATAACACACAGGCCAGAGTGACCATCAGAGCCACAGAGAAGAAGCTCAGAATGCTGATAGTTAGTAACACAGGATCCGTCTCCCCTGGAAGGCAAGGACAAATCTTGGTTAGTAGTTGTTAAGCATGTGATGGGGAAGACTTTCAGGATGCTTTGAATTTATTGAATAACTTGAGCCCATTTAATATTTCTTAAAAGTTGCTTTTCAGTAAAGAGGATGATGTACTAGCTTTTATGGGGGAATTTTAGCTTCAGTAAGTGGCACTGTTGCTGAAATTCAGCCTCTGTTTACTGGTGCTGAATAGAAACACGGAGTGTTTTGGGTGAATTAGAAAAGATAGATTTTATTGTTTTGCCAGGCAAATGGGGTCACAGTGGGCTAATGCCCTCAAGACTATGTGACCTGCCTTGAATGGGAGAATGAGAAGTCTTATAGTATTCAAAGAGCAGAACATGATCAGCTTGTGGACATTCTTCTGATTGGTTGGTGATGAGGTAATGGGGAGTCAGCATCACAACCTTCTGGTTCCAATCAGTCTAGGATCTATGTTCTGGAAGTTGGCAGTTTTCATCTGGTGGAGATCTGTTTCCTGTTAAAAAACAACTTGGGAATGTGTGTCAGGTCTTTACCTGTATCTTTCAGGAAACTGTGAGTTGCCAATTCTGCTGTGTGGTGGATTTGTAACCTAAATTGTTTCCAGTTCACCAGTTCAGTGGCTTCCCAGGTGGCTCAGTGGTAAAGAATCTGCCTGCCAATGCAGGAGACATGGGTTCAATCCCTGTGTTGGGAAGATTCCCTGAGGAGGAAATGGCTACCCACTCTAGTATTCTTGCCTGGAAAATCCTATGGACAGAGGCGCCTGGCGGGTTACAGTCCATAGGTTCACAAAGAGTGGGACACGACTGAGCGTTCATGCACATCCCAGCCCAACAGCTATTTTATGTTTCTACATCTTTACATGTGCCAATTGTTAACTCTTGAGTCAGTCTTTTACTTCAAAAGACAAGGACACAGGGGCTTGTACACGGTTTCAGCACTGACTTAGGTGACCAGGTCCAGAACAGCTGTTACTTGAAATTTAAAAGGGACTCAGCATTAAAGATAGAAGCACCCCCTGCCTGACTCCCACCATCATGAGAAAGAAGCTACAAGCAAGGGATAATAAGGGGATGCTCTTCCCTACAGTGGCTTCAGAAATTCCCAGGGTGATGAGAGGAGGCTAGTATGGCAGAGTGGTTCCGCTCACCCACCAAAGGGAAGGTATATGGGGGGGGGTGCTTTGGGTCCCCAGTGGTCTGCCTGAGCTGTGTTCTTTGGTTCTTGTGGATGTTCTCAGTTCTTAGACCCCTGGGATATCTTCATTCTTCTAGAAAAAGAGGCATGGGAAAGCCACATCAGCCTACCAGTCTGCCATCTGCAAAGGTATTCCCTAGAAGGGCCTTAGAGATATGGGGCATTGGGATCCCAGTCTGAACTGGTAAAACTAGAGGCAGTGGTGGTGTTTTTGTTCAGAACAAGAGGCTCCCAGGAGCTCCTAGGCACAGTAGAGTCCTGACAGCCTGTATCAGCTGAGCAGCTACTAACAGTCCTACTCCCACTCTGTCTGCATTCTTCACAAAGGGGCAAAGACGGCAAGTCATTTTTCAAAGAAAGTGTAAGAATGCCCTCTGGGAGTCCTAACTTGTGGGTTCATTTCATGTTTCTGGCTCTCACTGTCGCTCACACACTTTGACAGGTAAAGTACCAGGGGGAACAAGTTCTAGTCATGTCTCACCTGTGCCATTGGTCTCCGGAGTTCTAAAGTGGAAACTTGGACTCCATTCACTCCAGAAGCCTTCAAAATAGTTGGCGTAAGGGATGGACCGAACTTTAATCTCATACATGGCATTGGGTTGTAGTTTTCTCTGTAGGAGTGTCAGCTTGGTACTGGTTAAATTCACACGCTGAGGAGCAAAAAAGGCACTACATTTTTAAGGTAGAAAAAGAGGCGCTGGCCATGTCTCCCAAATCATTTCGAGCTGAGTGTCTTATGTCATGTGGGCACTCTCTTGAGGCTGTCTCACATTAGTTAGACAAGGGCTCTGATGTGGTGGGGTCAGCAGCAGAACTGGGGCAGAGCGAGCATGTGAGCTCACAAATGATGCTGCAGGTGGTCAAGGAGGGCAGTGAGGCAATGGGTCTCTATATCTTTATTCAGGTGAGTTGGGCTCTCCCACTCAGGTATCAGTCACTCCCAGGCTCCCACCTTACTTTCTACACTCCAGTATCTTCTTTTTCTTTCTCTCCCTTTTCATATCCCAAGGAGAGATGAAAGGGAATGGTAAGATTAGTGAGCAAGAATCATTTTCCTCTGGAGAGATGTAATTTTTCATCATGAACAAATACAGAGACACAGTCTTTCCAACACCTCCTATCATCCTTAAGAGGAAAAAGTGCTCTATCAATTTGATGGGGACGAAGTAATGCCCATTGTTATTTACTTTTATATTTATTGGATTGTTAGTTTTTTTTATACTGATTTAAATTATATATTTCCTATTTCATGAGACATTTCCAATTTTCTTACTAATTTTTCTATCCTTATTTGTCCTTTTCTCAATATTTTATAAGACATCTTTATATTTTTAAGAATACTAACCATCTGTCAGTTGTATGTGTGGTAATTTAAACCTAATTTCTAATTTACTTTACAATTTTGATTATTGTATGTGCTGATATTTATAAACACTTATTTTTATGTAGTTACATGTTTCCATGTTGTGCTTTCTTTTACTGCTTTTATGCTTAGAATGTTCTTCTTCATCTTAGGATTATATAAACATTTATCTGTAAACTTTTTAGCCTGTTTGGAGTTTCACTTTTACATGATTTCTTTAAATCATCTTCTATTTTAATTTTTTTGTTATATGGGGCAAGTTAAGCATTAAACTTAATTTTTCCCAGTTAACTGATCGTCCTGGTACCATTTATTCAGAATTATTCCTTTCTCTGCTTTCCCACTGATGCAATTTTCAGATAAACGCCAGAAGGGGACAGGCTCGAGGGCTCCTACTAGTTTGTGTGTGTATGTGTCAATGGAGAAAGAAGGAGGTCTGGGGTGGGCATTACACTTATGTAAGTAGCTTATAGTATCAAATTGCAAACACAAAAGACTGATCATGGCCTGAGAAAAGAAAATAGTATGGATAAGTAGGATCTCTTCCCCCCTGAGAAAGCAACTGTTATCTGTCTTTTGTCAGTGTGGTACAAAAAGGATGAGAGTTAAGCCAGTGACTCCAGAGGAACCTGAAGGCCTGAGATCTTCTAATTCTCTTCCATTTTCTCCTCAATACAGATTGTGGAGCCAGTCAGACCATTCCAACTGCAGCGACCCATGGAGTCTAAATAACCCTCCAGCTTATAAGGATGAAAATTAAGCTGTTACTTCAAGAATTTAAGAACTCAGACTTGAGAAAATTGAAGGACATATTGCATCTCCTCTCCTACTTACTTCAGGCTGTTTCCACAACTCCATCAAACCAGATTGTGGCTACAACGTGGTGACTTGTCTTTCTTTTTATTTTTTTGCCTGGTTTGCCTGTAAGAGTTGTGCTAAATGTGATTCTTTTTCAGGCTCCCAAATAGAGAGGATGAATGTGGTCTCAATACATAATGGTTAATCGTTAAGAAAAATTATAAAGACAAAAAATAGGGCAAAAAAAAAAATGAGAGCTAGGACAAGAATGAGCCAGAGAAGATTCAGGTTTTGTGAAGCCTAAACCTTTTACACTTTGGGGATATTTTTTAAATAAAAGGTTCATTTCAAGCATAAAATTTCTAGGGACCTTTCTCAGGAAAAGGTACCTCTGAGATTGTAAAATACATAGCATTAAGAAGTTCCTATTTTATAGTTTTATATATTTTATAGTTTTATGTACTTGATACATATAACTTACTTATTAAGATACTTTTATAAACATCTGCATAAATTTTACAATGCATAAATGTAATTGACCTACATACCATCCAATTATTTTCATTTTTTTCCTGACGGTAGGCTACCTCATGTATTAATACTTTCACATACTTCTTCTGCAAGTGTGATGTATTAAATGTCACCACAAAGTCATTAGCTCCCTCACGATAGACGACTCTGACGTCAAAAGGAGCCTCAGGTTTAACTGGAAAGGAAAAAGAAATAAGGTCATTCTATAGGGTAATCAAGGAAACAATTAAAATTTTTAAAGTTCATCTACTCTGAAAATCACATTCCTTTCTTGGGTCAGTAAAAAACATTTCTTATTCTTCCCGGTTCAAAGCATGACTCCCTTGCAGTTGGGTGTGAAGGATGTGGGTGGAAGTGATGTGTACCATCCCCCATCCTGATCCAGAAACCCCACATGCATGACTACCTGCTGGATCCCCCTCCGCTACTTGGCGTCATAGGTGGAAGAGCGTGGAGCCACAGGATGAAGGAATCCTGAATGTCGCTTGAAGGAGCACCTCTCACAGGTTAGAAACACCCATTTTGGCTCTCACATCAGCAAGAAAAAAACTCTATTGGAGAAATCTGTTTTAGGGCTTATTAGTTACAGTTGCTGGTACTGATTTTACACTAAAACACGTTCTCTTCCCCTTTTGAGTACTAGAGAACTTGTTACCAACTACCCCAAAGCAGGAGTATTTGAACTTTGAGTATTTATTATTCCAATGAAACTGGGGGCCTTATACACCTAATCTCAGCTACATGGAAGCTGGGTGTTTGCATCCCAGCCCTGGCTCATAACTTTCAGTGTGACTTCAGGCTGCCCACTCCTTCAGTCTTGTTTGCATTAGCTCTAAGTTCCTCTCTGGCTTCTTCCTTCTGCATACCTGCCTAGGATCACAGGCATTAGATATGAATTGTTGTTGGAGGAAGAGGTATTATTTCAGGCTGAACAAATTCTGAGAAAAGTACTGAAATCCTAGGAGTGCATGTGTGTCATGCTACCTCCCACCCTTGACGTGGGGCTTCCCTATCTTGACCTCTTTGCTGGTCTTTCACCAATGCCTGGGAAATTAGTTGTCTAGGGATGGGACAGCTACTTGTTTGCATGGCTGATTTCAGACAGAGCTTGGGGGTTGCACAGGTTAAAATCTAACCTAAACTTATTGCTCATGAGAGAGTGTGTGTTCATCACAATTTCACTCAGTAGATTGAGCTGGATTTCAGGCTATGTGAGCTGGGCTTTAAGACTGACTTACTGACCCATTAAATGAGCTCACATGTTGAAGTTTAACTCTCTTGTCATAATCACTTGCTTGAAGTGGTGGTTGCCTAAGTGTTTCCAGCCTTGATTCCCCTAGACGTACTGAAAAAGAGGAAGTGGTTCTTTCTTTACCCTTGGATATCTTGTGCAAGAGCAAGCTTACCCTTTTTTACCCTCAGAGGTACTATAAAAAGGCAAGATACCCCAAAGGGAAGCAGGAGGAAAGGTAGTGGGTATAGAGAAACAGGCCAACAGAGAAGACTGTCAGCCCCCTGACACCAGCCAAGCCAGTTCCTTCTTGCCATTCAAGGCAGTGATTAAAAGTCACATTCTCAACAAAACCTCTGATACCGAATTCCTTGCCTCATTCCCATCTCCCAAGGCCTCTCAGTAATGGAAGAATTGAGGGAAGAACAGACCAATGTTGATTATACACATACTCAGTGTCAAGTTTACTTACACCATCTCCTGTCAATGATTACTCAAAGCCACTATTGCTCAGTCGTGTCCGACTCTTTGCGACCCCATGGACTGTAGCCTACCAGGTTCCTCCATCCACGGGATTTTCCAAGCAAGAGTACTGGAGTGGCTTGCCATTTCCTTCTCCAGGGGATCTTCCTGACCCAGGGATTGAATCCAGGTCTCCCACATTGTAGGCAGATGCTTTACCGTCTGAGCCACTGGGAAATACCCAAAGCCACTATACTGATGAGGAAACTAAGAGGTTAATTAGCTCCAATAAGAAGTTCCAGGCCCCAGTTCAGATGAGTTGAAGGAGAGTGTTAGTCATTCAGTCATGTCCGACTTTTTGCAACTCCATGGATTGTAGCCATCAGACAGCTTCTCTGTCCATGGAATTCTTCAGGCAAGAATACTAGAGTGGGTAGCCATTCCCTTCTCCAGGTGATTTTCCTGGCGCAGGAATCCAACCCAAGTCTGCTAGGGTGTAAATCTAAATCTGTTTCTTTCTGAGTCTCGCTCTCCTTCAGTTGATTTATTTTTAATAAATTTTTATTTATTTATTTTTTACAGTAGTTCCTTATTGATTATCTATTTTAAATAAAGTAGTGCGTACATGTCAATCCCAACCTCCCAATCTATTCTTCCTCCTCACACTTCCCACCTGGTGACCATAAATCTATTCTCTAAGTTCATTCTGTGAGTCTCTTTCTGTTTTGTAAATAAGTTCATTTGTATGGAGAACAGTATGGAGGTTCCTTCAAAAAGCTAAAAATAGAGCTACCATATGAGCCAGCAATCCCACTCCTGGGCATACATCCAGAGAAAAGCATTTTGAAAGGATACATACACCCCAGTGTTAATTGCAGCATCGTTTATAATCAAGACATGGAAGCAATCTAAATGTCCATTGACAGATGAATGGATAAAGATGTGATATATATACACAATGGAATATTACTCAGCCATTAAAAAGAGTGAAATAATGCCATTTGCAGCAACACAGATGGACCTGGAGATGATCATACTAAGCGAAGTAAGTCAAACAGAGAAAGACAAATGCATGATAACACTTATATGTGGAATCTAAAAAAAAAATTGATACAAATGAACTTGCTTTCCTTCATTTAGCTTTCATTTCTGTGCCTCACTCTCTCCCACCGGCTTGCTCAGGCTCTCCCACACAGGTCTGCTTCTAGCCTCAAGGATGCATTTGAGCAAATTAGAAAAAGGTGTTCATTCCTCAAGCACCATTTAAAAAACTTCATTTATTCTTGACACAACCTGAACTATTATATCAATTTACCTTGACAAGAAAAGGGGAGAAATAGAAAACTGCCCCTCCAGACTTACTGGGGGCTCACACCCAGAGAAGGGAGTATAAGTGACAGGGCAGCTGGCTTCTGGGGAGCTGGGCTCTGTGGAGTAATCAGAAGCATCCAATTTCAGTTTAGTTAAATGACAGTTCTAGTAATGAGATGTCACATTAGGAACCAGAAGAAGATGCTACGGGGAGACATGTCTTCACCACCACTCATCCTTGCCCCGCTGTGCTTTCTGAAGCCCCGAGGTGCTCATACCACCCCTTCACAGACCCATGCTACCAGTGGGGTGCACATGCTGTCTCTGCCCTGGACCCTCAGAGGAGGCAACTGGTCAGGTTTGCTGTCTCCTGGGTGGCATGGAATGTGGACTTCTAAAAGCGCTGGGTATATGAAATTTGGGGGCTTCCCAGGGGACAGGGTGCCATCAGGAGCCTGGGAGTGTGCCCTGAGTGTTCACAGGCTCTAGCTCTAAGAGGCCTGTGAGTCCTATGAGCTGGGTGGGTTTCTGTAGGAAAGGGCTCTCCTCTGGGGTTCCAGGACTCTGACACAGGACAGAGTCTCTGCCCTCTCTGCCTGCTCTCTGGGACTGAACATGGATTTTCAGTGTAAATGGTGAACCTTTAGATATAGTGCCCTGTGCACAAACCGAACATCCATCCATAGAGGCCGAGCCTCTAAACGACCAAAATGCAGCTTGCTTGTGTCCCATACTCAGAGACACCCAGTCATGCCACCCATCTGAGGCACTCACACTGGTTGTGTCTACAGCCTCTTTTCTACTCTACTTCTGCTTTTTCACAAGATGCTTGTTCACACATGAAACTTCTGTGTTCACTCTTTACCATCTTCCATCTTAGTGGTACAAAGCTGAGAACTAGGCTCCAAGTTTCTCTTTGTCGTCTCTAATGAGTATTACTCCCTTACCTTAATTTTCTTTCAGAAGGGTGAAGGGAGGGGTTGCAAATAGGGAGAGAGAGAGCCATAGTATTTAAAACCAGCAAAAATAAATAAATAAATAAAAAGGCACCCTTCAATCATTTTGAATAGTTTCCCCCTACATGTGTTGTTTCACTGGTCAATCTCCACAAGCAGAATGAATACAAGAAGTTAGGATTCCATTGCACCAACATATCAAAACTGGCTTAGACATTTCCCCTCCACCAGGGTATCTCTAAGGTTTTGAAGAAGAACCTTAGTCAACAGTGTCATAAATCTGTAAGTAATGGGAAAAAAACTTTTTGTGTCTATACTCCCAATCTATCAGATTGATTTGTTTGGTAACTGAATGGAGAATTGGTAATTAATACTGACGTAACTTGGCTTCCAGGTGGTTTTGTGGTAAAGAGTCTGCCTACCAATGAAGTAGGCATGAGTATGACCTCTAGGTCAGGAAGACTCCCTGGAGAAGGAAATGGCACTCCATCTATGGGATTTCCCAGGCAAGAATACTGGAGTGGGTTGCCGCTTCCTTCTCTGGGGAATCTTCCCTGACCCAGGAATTGAACCGCTGTCTCCTGCTTGGAAGGAGGATTCTTTACCATGCGCCGCCTTGGAAACTCCTTTAAAGACATGACTAACATTTCAACCAGTAGACTGAGTAAAATGGATTACTCTCTAAGATCTGGTAGCCCTTATTCAATCAGATGAAGGCATTAAAAGTGAAGACTGAGATTCCCTGAAGAAGAAGCAATTCTGTCCTAAGAATGTAACATAGAATCACTACTTGAGGTTCAAGACTTCCTGGTCTGCCCTCTGGAATTTCAGCTCTTTCCTGTCCTCTGAAATATCCACTCTTGCTTGAATTTTTAGCCTTCTTGGTCACCCTATAGGCTTTAGACCTTCCAGATCCTACAACCATGATGGTTGATTCCTTAAAATAAATTTATTTTTCTCATCTCTCCCCACCCCCCTCTATCCTATTGTTTCAGTTTCCTCTGGAGAATTCTAATATGAAAGACATATTTTTATGTATGGCTGAATCCCTTCACTGTTCACCGGAAACTATCACAACATTGTTAATCAGCAATACTCCACTGAAAAATAAAAAGTTCTTTTTTTTTTTTTTAAAAAGGTATATTTACTTAAAAAAAAAACTACTTGGTAATTTAGCTAAACACATTCAGAATATAGTAGGCATATGGGAGAAGATTACAGGGAATTCAGGAAAAGGTAAAGTGAGGTAGGAAAGGATGTGAGTCAGTAAAGTACTGGAGGCCCAGCTCCAGCTAGACACTTCAAACAGATGAACGCTTGCTGCAGGCTGTGAGTGCCAGTCACCCTTTTTCATAGTTGAATTTGAAGACCCTCAGAGTTCTCTCACAGTAAGAATTAATAACATCAGCTTCAAACTTTCATTTCTCTTAAAAATTATGTGCATTAAATAATTTGATCTTTTCTATTGTAAACAGTTTTCATGGTTTGTTCACTTTTAACATCCCAAAACTTTAGACACAGATATCTATCTGTCTTCAGATATCAGAAAAATGACAATATATCCCCATGTACAACTTCTTACCTATCTTGACTATGTTCACTTTTCTGCAAGTCATGTTCTTTTTTTCAAGCTTCACACATATTTTACTGTCTCCAATCAGTAAGAATTTCTTTGTCTTGAGGAAATACCTCTCTTGCAGTTTATTAAAATTCAGGCAATCTACATCCAAAAGCGCCCCACTGTAAAAACAAAAAAGGAATTTGTCTTAATTCAAGTATTACTGTATAGAATGGAATAGTGTCACATCTACATTTCAGTTGTGTGGCTTTAAATTTGTCCATAGAGTAGATCCACATTTGAGAGTTGTTCAGTTCAGTTTAGTTCAGTCGCTCAGTCATGTCTGACTCTTTGTGACCCCATGGGCTGCAGCACACCAGTCCTCCCTGTATATCACCAACTCCCAGAGTTTACTCAAACTCATGTCCATTGAGTCCGTGATGCCATCCAACCACTTCATCCTCTGTCATCCCCTTCTCCTCCTGCCTTCAGTCCTTCCCAGCATCCGGGTCTTTTCAAATGAGTCAGTTCTTTGTATCAGGTGGCCAAAGTATTGGAGTTTCAGCTTTAGCATCAGTCCTTCCAGTGAACACCCAGGACTGATCTCCTTTAGGATGGACTGGTTGGATCTCCTTGCAGTCCAAGTGTCTCTCAAGAGTCTTCTCCAACACCACAGTTGAAAAGCATCAATTCTTCAGTGCTCAGCTTTCTTTATAGTCAAACTCTTGCATCCATACATGACTACTGGAAAAACCATAGCCTTGATTAGATGGACATTTGTTGACAAAGTAATGTCTCTGCTTTTTAATATGTTGTTTGAGAGAGAGAGAATTAAAGTAAAATAGCTTTTTGCTGCCATTCTAATGTGCTCATTTACTCAAGCTCTAGATGTAAGTGAACCTGAAATAGTCAAACATGTACATGAAAATAATGAAACATTCTTAACTTTTAGACTTGATTATTAGAAGATAAATAGTTTGTTTAGGTGGGAAGCTAATTTCTTTCTTTCTTTCTTTTTTTTTTTTGATGTTCTGCAGAAATATATTGAAAAAAAATAATGCATGTAAAGAAATATTGACAAAAAAGTTTAAATTAATCTAAAGGATTATATACAAGAAACCATATACACTACAGGGATTTCCCTGATGGTCCAGTGGTTAAGAGTCTGTTTTCCAATGCCAGGGATGCAGATTCAGTCCCTGTTGGAGGAACTAGTAATAGGCTCCCACATGCCCTGGGGCAGCTGGACCCTCGTGCCAAAAGTACTGAGGCTGCACATCACAACTAAGGCCCAGTGCAGTCATAAAATAAAATGTGTGTGTGTGTAAATCGCTCAGTCATGTCTGACACTTTGCAACCCCATAGACTGTAGCCCGCCAGGCTCCTCTGTCCGTGGGATTCTCCAGGCAAGAATACTGGAGTGGGTTGCCATTTCCTCCTCCAGGGAATCTTCTTGACCCAGGGATTGAACCCAGGTCTCCCAGATTGCAGGCAGAATCTTTACTGTCTGATCCACCAGGGAAAAACAACCCTGCCCCCCACCTACCCCGCATATAAGTAAATATTAAAAAAATACACTTAATAGGTAATTTTGGAATTTTTATAGGTAATTTTGGCTGAGTTCCACTTTTAATTGATCAGCAAATTGTTAAATCAACTCTTCTCCCTATTCTTCTTGGATTAAATGCTCTAGGAACTGAATTCTGTCACTTCTGTGACCTCCTATTCCCTAAAAGATCAGACTTTCAGGAAATGCAAGAAAAGACAATGTTGCCTACAATGCAGCTCCATCTAAAGCTCCAAATTGTACTCTTTCAAAAAATTCTTCCAGGGATGGAACCCACATCTCCTGTGTCTCCTACACTGCAGGCAAATTCTTTACTACTGAGCCATCAGGGAAGCCTACATGTACACCCTGCTGTATTAAAAATAGACAACCAGCAAGGACTTACAGTATAGCATGTGGAACTCTGCTCAGTGTTATGTGGCAGGCTGGATGGGAGTGGATTTTGGGGAAAATGAATACATATGTATGTAAGACTGAGTCCCTTTGCTGTTTATTACTGAGCTATCACTGTTTATTAATCAGCTAGATCTCGATACAAAAAGTTTTTAAAGTATGTTTCAGTTCCAGAATAGCTTATATCACACTAACCCTCAACAAAAGTCTACAATAAACTTTAAACAAGATATTTTTGAAAATACTATTTAAAAGCATTGGAGAATAATCAAAAGTAAGCAGAAACTAAAGGGAATTTAATTCTTTGGAAAAGGGTGGGTTAGATCCTTCTTTCTATGTTGTTTGTTTTATTTTATCTAAGGGTACTTTGTGGTGGGCATTTAGAATCTAATAGAAGGCCACCTGATCTGCATCTTGAGAAATCTGTATGCAGGTCAGGAAGCAACAGTTAGAACTGGACATGGAACAACAGACTGGTTCCAAATAGGAAAAGGAGTACGTCAAGGTTGTATATTGTCACCCTGCTTATTTAACTTATATGCAGAGTACATTATGAGAAATGCTGGACTGGAAGAAACACAAGCTGGAATCAAGATGGCTGGGAGAAATATCAATAACCTTAGATATGCAGATGACACCACCCTTATGGCAGAAAGTGAAGAGGAACTAAAAAGCTTCTTGATGAAAGTGAAAGAAGAGAGTGAAAAAGTTGGCTTAAAGCTCAACATTCAGAAAACAAAGATCATGGCATCTGGTCCCATCATTTTATGGGAAATAGATGGGGAAACAGTGGAAACAGTGTCAGACTTTATTTTTTTGGGCTCCAAAATCACTGCAGAGGGTGACTGCAGCCATGAAATTAAAAGATGTTTACTCCTTGGAAGGAAAGTTATGACCAACCTAGGTAGCATATTCAAAAGCAGAGACAATACTTTGCCCACAAAGGTCCATCTAGTCAAGGCTATGGTTTTTCCTGTGGTCATGTATGGATGTGAGAGTTGGACTGTGAAGAAGGCTGAGCGCCGAAGAATTGATGCTTTTGAACTGTGGTGTTGGAGAAGACTCTTGAGAGTCCCTTGGACTGCGAGGAGATCCAACCAGTCCATTCTGAAGGAGATCAGCCCTGGGATTTCTTTGGAGGGAATGATGCTGAAGCTGAAACTCCAGTACTTTGGCCACCTCATGGGAAGAGCTGACTCATTGGAAAAGACTCTGATGCTGGGAGGGACTGGGGGCAGGAGGAGAAGGGGACGACAGAGGATGAGATGGCTGGATGGCATCACTGACTTGATGGACTTGAGTCTGAGTGAACTCCGGGAGTTTGTGATGGACAGGGAGGCCTGGTGTGCTGCGATTCATGGGGTCGCAAAGAGTTGAACACGACTGAGCGACTGAACTGAACTGAACTGAACTGAGAAGGCCACAGTTCTACTGTCTTAAGTTACAGGACAGAATTTCATATGGCCTGAATGTCTGAGTATTTTTAAGGGGGAAAAGCCTAGAAATGAGGAAGCTTTAGAGATAGAAGACATTGGGTCTATACGTAAACTCTGCTTAAATTATTATATGTCCCCTTAATTATGCTAATGTGGAGGAAGCTCCAAGGAAACTGTGAAAATAGCTAGATAATTCTAGAAAGAACTAAACAGATATTTTTGGTGCTGCCTGAGAAGAAAAATTTGGAGCTTAATCCATCTAAATTAACTGAGTAACAGAGTTAAAATTAATGCTTGCCAGAGGAAGTTAGGGAGAAGGCAATGGCAACCCACTCCAGTACTCTTGCCTGGAAAATCCATGGACGGAGGAGCCTGGTAGGCTGCGGTCCATGGGGTCGTGAAGAGTCAGACACGACTGAGCGACTTCACTTTCACTTTCATGCATTGGAGAAGGAAATGGCAACCCACTCCAGGGTTCTTGCTTGGAGAATCCCAGGGACGGGGGAGCCTGGTGGGCTGCAGTCTATGGGGTCGCACAGAGTCGGACATGACTGAAGTGACTTGTTAGCAGCAGCAGCAGCAGAGGAAGTTATCGAAACCCAATAAATGAATAAACTACCCTATTTTCAAAAGCACCCTTCCTACATTCAAAACCTGTTGCAAAAGAGCAGAAAAAGAAAAGCATGACACATAGTCAAGACAAAAGGCAGTCAATGGAAATTGACCCTAAGATGACTCGGATATTGGAACCAGCAGAAAAGAACTTTTCAGCAGCTTTTGTATATATGTTTAAGGGCTAAACAAAAAATGCTATCATAATTATTGAACAAATGTATAACTTTAGTGGAGAAGTGGAAACTAGAAAAGAAAGCAAAATGAAAATACTATAATTGACAAGTACAAATTTAAAGTTTTAAAGGATGGCCTTAATAGCAGATAGAAGATGGCAGAAGTAGAGGTTGGTGAAGTTGAAGATAGATCAATAGAAAATATTCAGTCTGAAACAACAGAAACAAAGTCTTGTTGACCTGTGAGACAATATCAAGGGGACAAATAAATATGCAATTAGAGTTTCAGAACAAAAAGAGAGAAAGAATTTGGCTGAAAAATACTTAAAGAAATAATATTCCCAAATTTCCAAAATGTCGGAAAGCATATCAACTTCTGGGCTTAAAAAACTCAGCCAATTCAAGCAGAGTAAGTACAAAGGAAACCATACCTAGGTACATCATGGTAAAATGACTGAAAAGCAAAGGCAAATAAATCTTGAAAACATGCAGAGAAGTAGATCACTTCTCATCAGAAATTATGTGACCCAGAAGACATTGGAATAATATATTTAAGACTCTGGAAGGGGAAAAGTTGTCTGCTTTGAATCCTTATAATATAAAATATTCTTCAATAATGAAGGCAAAATAAGGATATTTCTAGCTATATAAAAGTTGAGATAAGTTGTTTTAGGAAGTTCCTTAGACCAAAGGGAAATAATACTAGGTGGAATTTCAGATCTATAGGAAGCAATTGCTGCTGCTGCTGCTAAGTCGCTTCAGTCGTGTCTGACTCTGTGCGACCCCATAGACAGCAGCCCACCAGGCTCCCCTGTCCCCGGGATTCTCCAGGCAAGAACCCTGGAGTGGGTTGCCATTTCCTTCTCCAATGCATGAAAGTGAAAGTGAAGTCGCTCAGTTGTGTCCGACTCTTTGCGATCCCATGGACTGCAGCCCACCAGGCTCCTCCGTAGGTGTACCATAATAAATATAAAAAACACTACCTATTTTCTTTTCATAAATTCTTTAGAGATAAAGATTGTTCAGGACTTCCTTGGCAGTCCAGTGGTTAAGACTCTGTGCTCCCAATGCCAGAGGGACAGGTTCAATCCCTGGTCAGGGAACTAAGATCCTGCATGCCACACAGTGTGACCAAAAAAAAAAAAGAAAAAGATTTTTAGAGAAGGGGATGACAGAGGATGAGATGGCTGGATGGCATCACTGACTCGATGGACGTGAGTCTCAGTGAACTCCGGGAGTTGGTGATGGACAGGGAGGCCTGGCGTGCTGCGATTCATGGGGTGGCAAAGAGTCGGACACGACTGAGTGACTGATCTGATCTGATCTAATCTGATTGTGAAATTAACAATATATATAGATATAAAATATATGACAGTAGTACAGAGGCTAGAAAGTGCTAAGTACAATTGTATTGTTCCAAGTTCCTTATATTTTTCATGAAATGGTATATTAATTCTAAACTCTGATAAGAAATGGTTGAATATTGCAACACTTAATCTAAAAAGAAACAGTGCCCAAATGTGAAAATAAGGAAGACTTAGAATGTTTCAATAGTTCCATTTCTTTCAAAGAAGTTAAATTGATTACTAATAAGTTTTCCTACAAAGAAAATTTTATGTCCAGATAAAACTGGTGAATTCTATCTTAAATGCCAATCTTACACAAATTCTCTCAGAAAATTGAGGAGAAATGAACCTTTCCCAACTTGTTTTATGAAGTTAGCTCAAGTCTGGTACCAAAAGCTGGCAAAAATATTACAGAAAAGAAATTTACAAATTAATATTCCCCATTTAAATGTTAATATATTGATGTTAACACATAATGATAAAGTAGGATGCATTGCAGGAAATCAAGGTAGGGTCAACAATCAAAGATTGATCAATATGATTCACCACATGAACAGAATAAAAAACATAAATAATCTGATCATCTCAGTTGGTGTAGAAAAAGCATATGACAAAATTCAACATCCATTTACAACTAAACTCTCAGTAGACACTTCCTCAGTCTGATAAGGGGTATTTCCCTTATCAGACGGTGGCTTAGACGGTAAAGCGTCTGCCTACAATGCGGGAGACCTGGGTTCGATCCCTGGTCAGGAAGATCCCCTGGAGAAGGAAATAGCAAGCCATTCCAGTACTCTTGCCTGGAAAATCCCATGGATGGAGGAACCTGGTAGGCTACAGTCCATGGGGTCACAAAGAGTCGGACACAACTGAGCGACTTCACTTCACTTATGGTTAAGAACACACTTGGTGGTGAACTAGTTAACAGTTTTCTCCTAAGATAAGGACAAAGCAGGAATATCTATTTTTCCTACTTTTATTCAACAGTATACTGGAGGTTCTAACCAGTGCATAAGGTAAGAGAAACAAATAAAAATAATTAGTTTGGAAAGAAAGAAAATGAAATTTTCTTTATTTTCAGACATGTTTGTTCACATGGAAAACTATAAAGATATTCCAACACAATTACAGGAACTAATATAGTGATTTCATTAAGGTCAGTTTATAAAAGTCAATCTTATTACTATAGACTAGTGTCCAAAAATTGGAAAATAAATTTAAAAAATAACAGCTCCACTTATGATAGCAATGAAACATAAAATGGTTAGAAATAAAATTAATAAAAGATGTTTAAGGCCTTTCCAAAGGAAATTACAAAATATTCCTGAGAGCTATTAAAGGAAATCTAAACAGAGAGCTACATTCATGGATTAGCAAATTGAGTGCTGAAAAGATGAAAGTTTCCCCCAAATTGGTATATATAATTTTAAAAATTGGGGAGCTTATTCTAAAATCTATGTGGAAACACAAAGAACTCAGAATAGCCAAATAACACTGAAAAAAAGTGGAACAAAGATGAAGAACTCAGAGGCTTGATTTCAAACTTACTATAAGGTTATGACCATCAAGACAGCTTAACACTGTCACAAGGATAGAAATATTGATCAATGGAAAATATAATGTTCTGAAATAGACTCAGACATATAAGGTTAATTGATTTTAAATACATGCACCCAATGAATTCATTGGGAACAAATCTCTTCAGCAGATAGTCCTGGAACAATTGAGCAAATATGTGGAAAATATGAACCTCAATTTCACAAAAATTAATTGGGTATGGAGTATAGTTTTAAATATAAAGACTAAAATTATGAACTGTTTAGAAGAAAACATGAGAAAATATCTTCCTAACTTTGAGGGTAGACATAAATATAGTCATAACACAAAACACTAAATATAAAAAAGAAAAATAAAATAAATTGGGATGCATCAAATGAAAATCTTTTGCTTATTAAAATATGCCATTAATAAAATGAAATGGGAATAGCAGATTCATTGATAACAATTCATTAATAAAATGAAATAGCAGAAAATAGTTGTAGTACATATATCTAACATCATAATTGTATGTAGAGCATATGAAGAATTCACACCCAAGGGACAAATAATTCAATGAAAAAAGACAAAAGTCTAACAGATATTTGCCAAAAGAATATATATAAATGGCCAACAGTACATGAAAAAGTGGTCAACGTTATTTGTCATTTGCAAAATGTAATAAAATCATGAGATACTATTTTAAAGTCAAATATTGTGAATGATGTGCAGTTCTCATACATTGAGAGCAGGAGAGTAGAATGATATAACTACTTTGGAAAACTTGTTGGGCAGTTTCTTATAAAGGTAAATACACATCCACCTAGTGATACAGTAATTCCACTCTGAGGTTTTTACTTCAAAGAAGTGAAAATTTATATTAAACTGATTTGTGAAAGAATGTTAATGATAACTTAAAAAAGAATAACCTCAAACTTGAGAAAACTCAAATGTCCATCAAAAAACAAAGCATTAAAAATTTGTGATAGATTTGTTGGAGTATAGCTGATTAAGGATGTTGTGTTGATTTCAGGTGTACAACGAAGTGATTTGGTTATACATATACATGTATCTAGGGCTTTCCAGTGGCTCAGCAGTAAAGAATCTGCCTGTCAGTGTAAGAGACATGGGTTTGATCCCTGGGTCAGGATGATCCTCTGGAGGAAGTCATTGCAACCCACTCTAGTATTCTTGCCTGGGAAATCCCATGAATAGAGGAGTCTGGGAGCCAGAAAGGACTTAGCAGCTAAACAACAACAACAAAAACTACAACAACGTACATGTATCTATTCTTTTCCAAATTCTTTCCCACTTAGGTTGTTACATAATATTGAACAGAGTTCCCTGTGCTATACAGTAGGTCTTTGTTGGTTATCCATTTCTTTTTTTAAAAAATTTTTTAAATTTACAATATTGTATTGGTTTTGCCATATATCAACATGAATCCGCCACAGGTATACACGTGTTCCCAATCCTGAACCCTGTATAGTATAGAACAGTCTTTTGGACTCTGTGGGAGAGGGAGAGGGTGGGATGATTTGGGAGAATGGTTATCCTTTTAAAATATAGCAGTGTGTACGTGTCAATCCCAAACTTCCTAACTATCCCTCTCCTCAACCCTTCCTCCCTGCTAACTGTTTATAGAGAGACATTTGCTTAACTTATATATTTAGGTAAAGAAATAAAATATCACAATCTAACTTTGATCAATAATTTGTAAAGATGGATGAGGACAAGAGTAAAAGTTCCAAAAAAAAATCTATGGAATATTTGAACAGTGGAATTAATACTCAGCAATTGGAAAGATGAGCTATGAGATAAGCATAAACATGGATAAATCTCAAAAACATTTTGTTGTGTGAAAGAAGTCAGACAGAAAAGAGGGAGCAGTGTATTATTTCATTTATAAGAACTATCAGAAACCAGCAAAACCAAAGGGTGATAGAATTCAAAACTGTGATTTCTCACAGGAGATGAGAGATTGAAAGGGGACATGATGCGTCCTTCTAGGGTGAAAGGAATTTTCTGCATCTCAACTGAGGTGATGGCAACATGTCATATATGTTTCTCAAAACTCATTTAGTATTTGTACATTTTACCATAGGTAAACTTTATCCCCCAAATGAACTGTAATCAAAAAAGAAAGTAAAATGAAATTAACAAACAACATAAAAATTAAAGAAGTAAAGCAGAGTATGTATTCTCACTGTAAAAAAAAAACAATGCAGAGTAAAAGGAAAATTACTCATTTCTCGTCTTTTCTTCAACCCCCAGCTTGATTCACATCCCTTGTGATAACCATGGTTACCAGTTTGTTTTCCCTACATGCCCTTTAAATCCAGCCACAGAGTCCTAAAAAGAAGTAAACTGGGTCAAATTGGAAGTGAGGATGGTGGAAGAAAATGGTTGGCTTCTGTGAAGAGAATTCTTCTCATTAATCGGATTTTTTTAGAAAAAAAACATGGAGAGTATATTCTCCAAAGGTCATTTGCTACCCACAATGTAGAATGTGTGTTGTTTTTCTGTGGTCAAATTGGATGTGTGTACACTTTTCTCTGCATATGCATATATAAGCCCTTTCCAGGATCATTCCTGAGCTCTCTAGCAGATGTCTGTGGAGTGTTCAGTTGCAGATCCGTAGCACCTAGGAATGTTTCAGTACTGTTGGACATTTGAGAAGAATCTAAAATGATATTCTCGATTCATTCTTGCTTTTCAAGAAATGTGAGTAATGAGCAACAACAATAAAGCATCACCACATGGCTGTCTTACAAGGCTGCGCTGCTGCTAAGTTGCTTCAGTCGTGTCCAACTCTGTGCGACCCCATAGACGGCAGCCCACCAGGCTCCGCCGTCCCTGGGATTCTCCAAGCAAGAATACTGGAGTGGGTTGCCATTTCCTTCTCCAATGCATGAAAGTGAAAAGTGAAAGTGAAATCGCTCAGTCGTGTCCGACTCTTAGCGACCCCTCCAGGATGGGCACCCTTTAAGGACCCTGAGCACTAGGACCTGCTCTTTGTGGAGGAGAAGCCATGACAGGGGACGAGGAGGCAACTGTGGTCTAGAACAGACAGCCTCATTTCGTGCCACTGACCCTGGCTTCAGGTGACCAGAGGAAACTCAGTGTCTCCCATGAGTGGCTCAACTCGAGTCAATCCAATTCATTTCCATTCACTTAATTAAATTAAAACAACTTACTTGGTGCTAAGTGTGTATTGCTAGGATTAGGAAGGTTCTAGGACTACACTCCCCAACACAATGGCCACAGCCCCTCATGTGGATGTTGAATCTTTGAAATATGGCTTGTCTAAATTGAGATGTGCTCCAAATAGGAAATATCAAATTTTGAAGATGCAGATATTCAAAATACCTCATGAATATTTATGTTCATACTGTTCATATTTTTTGTTCATATAGGTTGAAATGTACTATTTTGGCAATATTACATTAAATAAGACATTATTAAAATTAATTTTCACCTTTTTTTTTTAAACATGGCTACTAGACAATTTAAATTACATATATCACTCCCACATATGTGGGTCATATTATATTTCTGTTGGATAGAGCTGTTTAGGGTATTTTGGTGGGGAGAAAAAATCACTACAGGTGCCCAAGTAGACCCATAGGCTAGCAAAATTGGCCCCGTGGAGGACATCAACCCTAAAGTACTTACGCAAATTCCTTTTTTCTGAAAATAGAGACTGCTGGGGACCACAGGATTATTCACCTCAATGCCACTTTCCTCAATCTCCCACAAACTTGTGTAGTTTAGTGTGTTAAACACATTTCTCTTGTTGGTGCAAACAGGCATTTACATGGAAATACTAAAAACAAACCACAGAGGTTATTCCTCATTTGGTCCTAAAAGACAGAATCTTCTTAAAAGTTAGTATGGTTTAGAAAGGACTAGATTAACAACACTTGACAGATATTGCTAGTTAAGTCAGGAATATGAGGTAGCCTGGGTTGGATGTAGCCTGTGATGTTGGTGGTAATTGATGAAAAAAAAAATGACATATTTGAAGTGGTATCTGTAGGTGGCACATGGGAGTGACTGTGGTGCCTTCACGAATGTGGAAATAAAGGGAATACAATTACCTTCTGAGAGCTGCCTGTGAAAATTATGCAAACAACTAAAAAGCAGGGGCCCAAATTTACATGCCTATGGTGTCCACGTGGGTAATAAAAATGAGAACAGTGGGCTAACTTCAGGACTGAGATTTAATTCCCCATCTATAGAAGCCATCAGAATTCTGTTCAGTTGATTTTTGCTGTCTGGGACCAGTATTACCAAGTCTGATTTTCAAAGAGATACCTAGATTTTTAAAGGCTAGCAACTAAATTAAAAAAGAAAATTAACCACTTTGAGATCTGAATCAAATAACTCTGGTTTTATCAATAAAATCAACCAACAGATTTCCTTTGTTTTGCTTCTATATTTACTGAACCTTTGGATCACATGTTTAAATGAATATCCCATGACACAAAATTAAATATCATTTACAGGCACCAACCATCCAGTGTGAACGGTTGTTGTGATCAGACTTTAAATGTAATTCTCGGGTCACAGAGCTAGTTATTGGGTTATTGGTTGTATTGATTATTGGGATGACAACTTCCCTGCCTGTTTCTGGAGCTTCAGCTTTGTCACTGCCAGTACCTGGGAGCCGGTCAGGGTGCTGGTGAACAAAAAGTTTCTAGGCCCCCCAGTGAGAATGGATTTATACTGATGTATGATCTACTGCCCTTTCTGTCACCTCCCCTCAAAGACTTGAGCGTGGGATGAATATTTAGGTCACTACAAGAGTTGCATTTATCCATGTAAAGTTGTCACTTGGCATGCTGGTCATTTGCCTCTGTGATTTTGGCTAGTCCATCTCCGAGAGATGGATCCACATGTTGAACATGAAATTATTGGTTTCTAAGTCTGGGAGTCTGGTGGCCAGATCAGGCAGGTGGTAAGTGCTTGTTGGAAAATGACCCTGGTGAGCCCTCTGGGAAACATCTGGTTTCCATCAAAAATCCCACCTGTGTAAAGACTTCAGCAGAACTCAGTTTTCAGTGATTTCCAATTTCTTTCTTTATAAATTTATATTCACAGAAAAAAAGGAAAAGCTTGCATAAAGCAATTTTGGGGGAAAGAAGTCCAAATTTAGCAGCAAATTCAATACTATTTAAGGGGGCTTTAACTTGAGCTACAGCCCCCAGGTGACCCTAAGTGGTAAAAAAAAAAAAAAAAAAAATCCTGCCAATGCAGGAGACCTAAGAGATGCAGGTTCGATCCCTGGGTCGAGAAGATCCCCTGGAGGAGAGCACGGCAACCCATTCCAGTATTCTTGTCTGGAGAATCCCAGGAGGAGCCTGGTGGGCTATAGTCCATAGAATCACAAAGAGTCAGGTATGACTGAAATGACTTAACACACACTTAACTTGAGCTACATGGCTGCTCAGAATCCAGGAGTTGCACGAATCTTCCCCTCAAGGTGTGGCTAACTTTGCGAAAATGACTGCCCTCCAGAAGCATCTCAGCCTACTAAGGGCTTCATACTTGCTTTTTAACATGGAAAACATGTCTTAAAACAATCCCTTTCCAATGGAAATATCTGAATCCAACCTAGCAACCCAAACAGAGGCTACGGACAGGTTAAAATATGACAGGCGAAATCAAGAGACTCGTGAAAGGAAGTGGGGAAGTTTGTTCAAGTGGCCAAGGAAGTGGTCAGACACTGTTATGAGTGAAAGTGGACAGAAGGTCAACCCCCGCCTCGCCAAATAAAACCACTGCCGTTTACCACCCAGCTGGCTGGAGAGGCAGAGCAGACCTCTGTGTCAGAGGGGGTTTTGCCCACAAAAATGATGTGCATCTTTTGAATGAGTTGTTCAGCAGCTTTAGTGGAGTGTACTTGTTGCAAAGACTTTGGACATTGTAGGTTCCTCTTCTCTAGATGTATGTTATTCCTGGAAAGCATATGATAGAAGTGAACTGACAGAGGCAGACTGAGAACACACTATGGCACTCAAGTTCAAGGTCATATTTATCCAAAGATCTTAGCAGGAGACATTGCATGCACAGAGGCAGGGAATTAACATAAGACATGGGATCCAGGGCTTGTCAAGACCATGTATTGTGGGAGATTGGCTGTCTATGGAATATAAGAAGCCCTCTTTTACTACTGGTAGATTTTGACTCATTTTCCTTACTACACAACTAACTAAAATTAGGTCATCTGATATGAATTTGGAAATAGCCACAAGTCAGAATTTCATGACAGAGTATTTTTTTTTTCAAGTGATCAGAGATAGTAACTATTGGCAACAAGAGATGTTTTGTGGAAGAGGGAGAAGATAAGTTCTCTGAGCTCTTTACTAAACTTTCAAATCTGCTAAGAGACTTTCTCTTTCTTTTTACCTTTCTTAGTGGCTCCGTGAAACCCAGAGTCAATTTCTTCCTGTGGATTTTTAGAAAACTGGTATCGGCAACTGGCTGGGAGGCCGTTGGGTCTAGATTCACAGAGTTTTGACTTAGTGCCTCTTTTTCATTACTTATTACATACTGGATGTATCATCTAATTAAATAATTGAAGTATTAAATTATTTAACCATCACATCTCCCTATGAGGTGGTATTTAACAGGTGAAGAAACAAAGGAATAGATAAGCTACACAACTTACTCTAGGTTAAAAAGCTAGTTAAGTGCTCGTGTTAGGATCAGAAACCAGGCACCCACCCAGGAGTATGGCTTGAAGACACTAGATTGTTCCATGTTGGGCAAAGAGCCTTTAGGGGAGGAGTGAACCAGGACAATCAGAATTTAAATTCTGCCATGAAGTCAGGAGGGATGTGGGACCTCCCACATCCACACCATCATTTGGCTGTAGCAGTGAGGACCTGAAAGATGAGCTCCTGAGTGTTTCTTTGTTTGAGTCTCTTGGTGAAAGACAAGGACTTTGAGGAAGTTTTTGGAATTTACTCGATTTTAATATTTGATAATTAGCCCCCACACTCTCCTTCGCAGCTGTTGCTGTGCAGTATACGAAAGAGAGATGGAGGATTTCTAAGCACCCATTGAAGGCACCATTCCTCACCATATTTCAAATTCCAGATTGGTGCTGTTGATGTCCGAGTCATCAAACATGCAGGTCAGCAGGTGCTGGAGTCCATCCACTTCCAGCTGACTGTAGCACGAGAATGAGTAGTCATCCAGTTCTGCATCGTCAAAATCTCCTGGCAAGGAACAAACCTACAGATGTGAATGAAGCCAACAAGTGCCTCCTTGTGCAATCTGAACTGGTGTTGCTGAAATGGCAGCCTTTCACGGCAGACATGAAGGAGTGGTGACTGTTTGTCTAAAGAAGGAAAGCCCGAGGGCAGAGGCAAGAAATAGGACTTCAAAAATAAATAAATAAATAAATAAAAGCAAACAAAATGACAAAACTCAAACAAAGCTTAATGAGCACAGATTTTTTCCTAATAGAAAAAAGTCATCACAATTGATAAATAGTCTCCAAAGATTTATAAATATCTTGCTATTGGGCAAGTGCATTGGAAATCTAGAATGAGACACTAAATGCATCCTTTCTTTTATATAACGAGTATTTCTTTTGTTAGTCTATACATTTAAATGAGACACTCTATTATTTATGTGCCACCTAATCTAACATTGTACTTTATTACTAATCTTCCTTTATTGCCTCCCAAAAATTGTTTTTGAATGAATGAAAGATGATAGCTATCTTGCAGTGAGAAGTTCACGTATTAAAACAGTAGCTTTCCCTTACCTAAACAGATATCCCACCTAAAAGTCCCATTGATTTTTCCCATTGTGTGAATATCTATTTAAAGCCACTTGTCTTAAGCTACTAACTGAGGCAAAGAGGATCAGAAAAAATTACATCACAGGACTCAGACCTGGTGGAGCTTCCCATGAATCTTAAAGATACTACTTCTGTGCTAGTATATCCTCCTTTTAGAGATATTGTGTTTTATGAATATGAGCAAAATTCTAGAAGCATGTGGGAAACCAGAATTTTTATGCCATTGCTTTTGGAAAGTATTGTCTTTCAGAAATAGTATTTGATTTCTTAAGATAGATTGAGGCCCCTAAGATTAAATATATATATTTGTGTGTATATTTAATAGTATTTGATAAAGAAAAATATGTCATCAAAGATACTCCATCTGGGATCTGAGAAAATCCAGAGTAACCAAAGCCATTCTTGGAGAGATTGAGTGTGAGCTATGACTGCTTCAAGGTCCATTGATACTGAAATTACTTTGGCCACTGATACTAGAAAATTGAAGCTCTAGGGGTTGGGGACTCCCTTGGAGAAGGGCATGGCAACCCACTCCAGTATTCTTGCCTGGAGAATCCCCATGGACAGAGGAGCCTGGTGGGGTCGCAAAAAGTCAGACATGACTGAGCTACTAAGCACAATACAACACAGCACTGGCTTTAAATAGGACAGAGAATATACTGAAAATTAAACCCCAACTGAGTATCCTGAAGGCAATGGGATTACAGACAGAACCCTCTTTACTTCAACAACCCAGTAGTTCTTTGTGAAAATTAGTAAAGCTGGTTGTGAGTGAACCAACCAGTTGAGAGAAAGGTCAGTTCAACAAATCTTGAAGAGCCGCACCTAGGTAAGAGCTGCAGGCACTGCTCTTTCTGACTATACCTAGAGTCCATCGAGCTCACAATTCTGCCACCAGCAGACTCCTGATGCTGAGAAAGATCTTAGGCAGGAGGAGAAGGGGATGACAGAGGATGAGATGGTTAGATGGTATCACCCACTTAAAGGACATTAGTTTGAGCAAGCTACAGGAGTTGGTGATGGACAGGGCAGTCTGGCGTGCTGCAGACCATGGGGTCGCAAAGAGTTGGACATGACTAAGTGACTGAACTGAACTGTATTTCAGCTGGACATGGCCCTCTTTTTAATGGCAGTTTTAAATAATGAGGGGCAGTCCACTATTTGGGGCTTCCATGTCAAAATATATTTGCTCCTAATATTACAGAGTGAGGTCCAGTCCCCTAATTGCTGGCACCTTTCTTGATGGAATGATTCTGGGTGGCTTTAGCCTGCCCTTATCTGGCAGTACTCATGCACTCTAAATATTTTCTCTTCCTTAGAATATCTACCAATCTAGTACAATAGAACCTACATTACTCTTTGGATTCAGACATTTGTGGGTCAACTTTGTCTCCAAAACTCTTTAACTCTTAAGGCAGAGAGAGCAGACTTTAGTAGATTCTGGGTATCAACAGAACAAAGCACTCCTGCTACCCTTAGCCATCCAATCTGGCAAAGCAAATTTACTGTATATTCTTATACATTCTATAAAGCAGTGACCACTTACAATAGCCAAGACATGGAAACAATCTAAAGGTCCATTGACAGTTGAATTGATAAAAAACATGTAGTATGTATATATATATGTGTGTGTGTGTGTGTGTGTGTGTGTATATATATATATATATATATACACATATATATATATAATGGAATATTACTCAGCCATGAAAAAGAATGAAATAATTGGTATTATTTGCTGCAACATGGATGGACGTAGAGACTATCATACTAAGATAAGTAAGTCAGACAGAGAAAAATAAATATCATATGATATTGCTTATATGTAGAATCTAAAAAAAATGATACAAATGAAATTATTTACAAAATAAAAATAGATTCACAGACATAGAAAACAAACTTACCTAATTTACCAAAGGGTGGAAGGTGAGGTGGGAAGCAGATAAATTAGGAGTTTGGGATTAACGTATACATACTACTATATATAACATAGGTAAATAATAAAACCCTACTGTAAAGCACAGGGAACTATACTCAATATCTTGTAATAATCTATAATGCAAAAGAATCTGAAAAAGACATATACATATGTGTGTGTGTGTCTCTCTATATATGTATAACTGAATCACTTTGCTGTATACTTGAAACTAACACAACATTGTAAATTAATGATACTTCCATGAAAGAGAAAAAAGTAGTGGTCATGCAGTTAAAATGGCTTTGTTTTGAGAAATAGCTCATTGGTTGTTTAGCAGGTTCTGAGCTCATTGATTCTGAGCCAAAGTTGCTTTGTAAACAAGGAAAGTCCCCTCAATAACCTGCAAAATTGCATGGCATTTTACAGAAAGAATGTCATATCTGCTCTCAGCTTAATTAAGAGTTATATACACAGTGGTTAAGACCTCCAGCACCAGAGCTGGACAGATGTGGATTTAAATCCTGGCTGTTTCACTGTGTAGCTGTGATCCTTCATCAGATCCTCTCTAAGCTTCAGGGTTCTGATATTTAAATTCGTGTTATTATGAGGAATCACTGAGTACAAAGATCTTGCTTAGAACACAGAAAACACTCAATAAGGGCTAGCTAAGACTATTATCACATTCTTTGAGAAATAAAGAAAAGGTGAAAAAAAAAAAGAATTCTAATTCAAAGGATATACATGAAATCTTTGGGGGTTCCTTTGAAAAAGAGTGTTTTGTCAAAGGTATTATTATGACCACAGCTTTGAAATTACATAGAGCTTATGAACAGTGAGTTTTTAAAAATGCTTACTATAAAAATTAGAATTTTTGAAATATGTATTACAGACAAGACAATGTGGTTTAGAAGTTTTCCTACTGGAAGGGCTTAGTTGATTAAAAGTATAAATGATTTGGATTTTTAAAAAGTATCTTCTCTTGATAACTCTTATGCTTATCAGAGAACTAACTTATCTTTAACAAAGAGCAGTTGATTATTTTGAATTCCTGACACCTCAAACCGAGAAGTATTTTGATGTAATCATGTGGATGGGTGGTTACAGATCTCTTAAAAAATACCCTGAAATTTAAAAAGTTGAAGTGAAAACTCAGCTTTCAATTAGAATCCTTAATTTGTTTTTAAAATAAAATGACCACTGTGTTGGGTAGGGAAGCAGAAGGGATATATTATATTCCAAAGGGTAAGATTTATGTGTTACCTGCCAAGCATCTATTTGTACAGACACAAGACAACATTTACCATGAAATAATTATCATCCCCCACAAAGTGATTCATTCACAGTCACACTATAAAAATGTCAACCCTCTGACAATTCCATTAATGAAAATATGCTAGGGATTTCCTTCCTTAGTGATTACATGACTTAAGCTATCTAAGCTGAGTCATTAGGCTGACGTGCTTGATATCTTCACTAGGCAAATACTTTTTAAATCTTAAAGTGAAAGCATTTAATTTTCAGGAACAAATTGGTGGTCCAAGTTTCCAGGTGGCTCCTCTGGGCCACTTCACCTTTGCGTAATTTCAGTTGTAATTACAATAGATTTACAAAGTAGACAGCATCTGCCTCTAGGTACTAAGTATTTAAGGATTTTAAAGATAATTATTATATGATGATAAATTCATTGGCTGGATACAGTTAAACATATTTCAAAGAGAATTCATTCAGATCTTACCCCTATTCAGTTATTCACTAAGAATACCACATGATCACACCAAAACTAAAGTATTTTGAAGAAATTTTCAAATATTTGTTAAATGTCTACTATGTTCTAGATACTGGAGTAGGTGCTGAGAAAACAGCAAAGGTAAGTGCAGACAAAGTGGTTGTTTCTAGATATTATTTTATCTTGAAAGTGGTGTTTTTGGAGCCTCCTAAAAAGCTAAAGCAAAACAAAATGAGCTTCTTTTCTTGGCAAGGTAAAGTTACCTTGAAGGTTCTCTAACAAGCATAACCATTGTGTCTCTATGGGTGTTCTTTTTGTAAGATTAGAGGCATCAACAAATATTTAAGATTCACATTGGGAGAGTCAAGTGCATCCCTTGACAATTCTAAGCCTTTATAGACCACTTGCAGTGTTGGCCCCAGGCCCTCTGTCCTGGTGGTTAGAACAGGCAAAATGGTGGTAAGCCCTCAAATTCCCTTAAATTTAATCCAGTGCCCCATTCCAGTCTATTAGGGATCTGAGCAACTGAAATAGATGCTAGGAATCATCTGAAATCCCGAAGAAAAATCAGAAATGACTCACCATTCTCTGCATAGCCACTTTCTCCAGAAACAGCTTGAAGTAAATAGAAAAGCGTACCCAAAGCAGTACTTAGAAGTGTCATTCTGAGAGAAACAGAGGAGACAGCAAGCGCGTGAGCCTGTGCGTAGGAATGAATGAGAGAGAGAGAGAGAGCAACTTAAATCTACAGCTTTAGGACTTTATACTTGTTTAACCACAGGGGGGAAGTAGGGGGGAAGTCTAAACAGAAGAAAAGAAGGCAAGTGCCAGAAACAGGAAGTGTGAGTACAAGTATTGCTGTTGTAAAAGAAGCAGAGGAAAGGAAGGGATGGAGGCTTTCAGAGGCTGGCACCTCTTTGGCATCCCTGGCTGCCCGCAAATGTACTGGCCTTATTTCAGATGGAGGTGGTGAATTCAAATCAAGGCTTGAACTATCTTAGATCCACTTTAAAAGAATCATGAGACAAAAATCTAAACAGACAAAGTTTATCAATTGCTTGTCTGAGTGAGTGTTGCTGTAAAGGAAGATTGTGTACTTAATGAAGTCATTTACTGAGGGTATATTTTAAATTGTCTCCCTCCCATCTCTGAACATACATGATAGAGTTCCACAAGCACTGTCACTTTTCTGTTGTGTTTTTTTTTGTGTGTGTATTTCTGGTGGTTACTTATGCCTCATCCATCGTAGTAGGCACTTGAGAATTATTTGTTTAATGTAGAAGTTGCCAAGCTATGGCCCAGGAGCCAAATTTGGCCCACTACTTTTTCTTGTGGTGGGCTTCCCTGGTGGCTCGGATGGTAAAGAATCAGCCTGCTATGCAGGAGACCTGGGTCCGATCCCTGAGTTGGAAAGATCCCCTGGAGAAGGGAATGGCAAGCCACTCCAGTATTTTTGCCTGGAGAATTCCATGTACAGAGGAGCTTGGTGGGCTACAGTCCGTGGGGTCACAAAGAGTTGGATACGACTGAGCAACTAACACATACACTTGGTCTTGTAAGTAAAGTTGTGTTGATACATGGTTGCTTTGTTATTGTATCATCACAGTAAAGTCACTGAGACAGAAACTGTACATCACACAAAGTGTAAAATCTTCACTGTCTGGCTCTTTACAGAAAAAATCTGCCGACCCTTTGTTTAATGGATTAAACAGTTTTCTCTTTGTATTTAAAATAGGATTCTATTTGTGAAAATCTGATAGCCACACAGCTTTTCAAGAATATAAGGTATATGCATGCCACACTGGTACCAACATATATAGGACAGGATTCTGAGACAATGATAGAAGTCTTTCAGACTCTCCTTAAACTAGTTTGTCCATAAAAATTGTCCTCAACACAGCCTCATGGTTAAAACAGTGATATTTGTCAAGCCTGGCTGTGTGCATGCTAAGTCGCTTCAGCATCCAACTCTTTGCTATGGACTGGAGCCTGCCAGGCTCCTCTGTCCATGGACTTCTCTAGGCAAGAATACTAGAGAGGGTTACCATGCCCTGCTCCAGGGGACCTTCCTGACCCAGGGATCGAACCCACAACTCCTATGTTGCGGGAAGATTCTTTACTGCTGAGTCACCAGGGAAGCCCAAGCCTGGATGACTTCTTAGTAATTGTTGGATGCTCTTCCACATCATTGGTGTTCACAGTCATAGGTAGATAGCAGTTCTGTCATCAACATACTTTTACTTATGTCTGTGGATAATCTAACCTGGATTCTGGCCCTGAAATACCACTGTCTTGATTCACCTTTTTTTTTTTTTTTAGAAAAATCCATAAGACTGTGAATATAGGATGACAATTACAGAAATGCTGAATGGACAGTGACATAAACTTCTGTTCAATTCACTGTTATTGAGTAACATCGGTCCTATGAACCTGTAAGAATGCTATGGGAAAGTGGGAAAGTGTTAGTCACTCAGTCGTATCGGACTCTTTGAGGCACCATGGACTGTAACCCGCCAGGCTCCTCTGTCAATGGGACTTTCTAGGCAAGAATACTGGAGTGGCCATTTCTTCCTCCAGGGACTCTTCTCAACCCAGAAATTGAACCCAGGCCGCCTGCATTGCAGGCAGATTCTTTACTTTCTGAGCCACCAGGGAAGCCCCAAGAATGGCTATAGTAACCAAGATGAATAATATCCCTTGTCCCAGTGTAAAACAGTCTTAGAAAGCCACATGAATTAGCTTGTCTTATTGTTACAGGTGGGCTTCCCTGGTGGTTCAGTTAGTAAAGAATCTGCCTGCAATGCAGGAGGCCTGGGTTTGATCCCTGGGTTAGGAAGATCCCCTGGAGAAGGGCATGGCAACCCACTCCAGTATTCTTGCCTGGAGAATCCCCATGGACAGAGGAGCCTGGCGGGCTACAGGCCATGGGGTCGCAAAGAGTCGGACAAGACTGAGCGACTAAGCACATTATTACAGGTACTGTGGCAAACTCGTAAGAGGTGAAAAGAAGAGGTGGGGCATTTGTGCTAGTCCCTGGAAGCTCCTCTTCAGAGTTGAGGCAGACCCAGTGCCAGACATGGGGTGCCTTGTTCATAACGTCATACAATGGATTACAAATTCAAAGAACATTTTAAAGCAAGAAGCCAACTGAATGGGACACAATCTACCTCCTCCATCTGCTGAGGCCTTCTTTTGACATTTTCCACACATCTTCCATGAAGAGTGACATAAATAAACGGTGACAATTTTGTGCATCAAATGATAATTTGTATTCTCACTTCTGATTTTTCTTTGAATGCTCAGTTAGACAATTATAGGCCTGATTGCATGTTGGGCTGAACATCCTTTCAAGAAAGCTGCAATTATAAATTTCCATGAACTAAGTGTTCAAAGAGAAATCACAAATTATAGCCATCCAGCAACACAGACCTCGTGAACTGCTCACAGGCTGTCACTCCATGGGTGAGTAATTGGGTCATGTCTCTTTAAATTCTCTTGTTTATCATTCAAGTGGACTATCATTTTGATTGTATCTCTTTCCTTTAGTTGTGAAGATGTAAAAGAACAAAGTCAAGACACAATATTTTGGTACAGCATGTGCTAGTTGGCTCAGGGGATTTCCACGGGTATACTTACTCTCTTCGGGTGGGGCAGGAGATGCTGAAGGACCTCAGACAGAAACCTATATTAAATGTGGGGAGCTCAAAGATGAGAAGCTTCACTTGTCCCTCTAGAGATTCTGGGGGAGCAGTGGTGCCTTCCCTACTTTCTTTACCCAGATCTCGCTGCTCCTTTGGAAATTTAAGAAAGCTAAGTTTCTAAGAAACTTAGAAAACCCCTTGCTCCACCTACCACCTAAAAAGAGACATTTACTCTATTTCTTGTCATTATTGGCTATGGGAGAAGTGAAGAGATGAGAACAGCAAAAATGGAAAGATGCTCAGGGCACCGGAGCCTCTGACCATGGAATCAGGATCTGAGCAAGCAGTCCTTTGATGGGGCAGCTTGATTGGAGCTGACATTTTCTCCTTCTCGTCTCTCATCATTTCTTCTCGTCGCGTCCTTTCTCTTCCTTCTTATGTTGTCTTCCTCTAGCTTCTTGAGTTCCCTATGATGTGGTGAATCATAGCAAAGGTGTTTTATTTTTTTCTCAAATACAAGCAGAATAGTGACTTTGTAAGACTCCCAGGATCAGTTGATCCTGTCTCTCCTTTCTTTCTTTTTTTGTGATCGTTCAGACCATTTGTAAAACTGACAAAGCACATGGATAAGATTTTCTTATATTTTCACACTGTAGTAAGTTATATGCCCTTTGTGTATAACTGGTTAGAGTCGTAAAGAGCTCAGAGAACTGACCTTCTAGCAAGATTTGAAATTTGTGTTCCAGTTGGAGTGGTGTGCACTCTTGGATTGTTCATTGTTTTTCACTTGGTACAAGTTCCTTTAGGAAATCCCATGTTTTCTCTGTTTCCATGATTAATAAGGATAAAGATGCTCCTGGGAAAATTCAGGCTGAGATCTTAACTTCTTGTTAATCTTCACTATCTCAACTCTTCTTTTATGAACAGAAATTTTATTTCTATCCTTGACAGAAGTTATAGAGTTAGTGGACAGACATCAATGTATTGCCTCTTTCAATACCCTTGGGAAACAACTGTTTCAAGACCAAAAGTATTTCTCTGAGTCAGTTTTTAAATGAAGCCTATAAAATAGCCCCTTAAACACTTAGTAATTTGTCCCAAATGAGAAAAATGTAAAATTCATTCATCTTGAGATTGAATATTAAAGGACAATAAAGTGAAATAACTGCAACAATAGTAATAATAGATAGTACATTGCTATAGAGATATACTGGCTAAAATCTGTTGTTGAAAAAATACTCAAAAAGTCCCCAAAGACATTCTCTGAGATCTGTATTAACCTCCCCCTCTCACTGTCACTTACCTTCTTTGATTAATGATTAGATTTTATCCGTAAGGTGGAAAGCAACCATGGGGCCTGCCTTCTGCCAGAAAAGAGACATCCAGGCCAGCTCAGAAGAGTGACTGGGGAGCCCCGAGCACTATGGGAAAAGAGAAAGGAAAACACCCAAGTGTATCAAGTAGGCGAAGATGGCTGTGGGGAAGTCTCACTTTGCTCCCCTCCTGAGCAAATCCTCTTTAGCATTTATCAGCATGTGCTGAGTCAGGCCCCAGGCTTCTAAGGGGGAGTCCCAGCACTGTGAAGTTTCATTTCCAGGAGTACAATATTTTCCTTGTTGTGGCTCTTCTTTCATTTCCCTTTCCTCCTTACCCCATGTCTTCAGCCTCATGCCTTGCTGTCGCTTGTGTTCTTTCTGGGCAGAGATGACATGCCAGAGCTGTTGTATCTTTACAAGGTTTTAGTCTTTGTCTTTGGAAGCAACAAAAAGGAAATATTGGAGTGCCAGTTGGTCACCCTTTGTTAAAGATGTTTCTGTCAGAAATAGTGTCTGATAGCAGGAGGTGCCCAAATTTCAATAAAAGTGTGAACAAGAGTGTTGAGCCTTCAGGAAAGTGGGACGCTGTCTGGCTATGGCTATAGGCTCTAGAGCTTCCATGGGCAGCTGCCAAGTTGTAGGTCTATCTACAGCCTCTGGTCTCTCCCAGGCCCTTCTGGAGACGGTCCTTGCATGCTCCTACTCATAACTGTCAGGCACAACACCTCTGCTGTGTTTTGGAGAAAAATCAGGATTGACACATCCTAGGCTGTGACTCGTGACCTTGCACAGATTTCTTTGCCTTGGGGTTAGCTCCTACCACCCCACAAAACACTTTTGGATGGACTGCTGTGCTGATGGCCATACCTGCCTCTAAACTCAGGCAACTGGGAGAATTAGCAAGAGCCCTCAATTCTACATCCCATGCTTCACCTATTCTTTTAGATCCCAGCACCTCCAATAACTGCTAGCAGAATAGGCAAAGTCCACATGAAAAGTGACCCTGACTGATACTATTCATGGAATTGCCACAGAGAGGCAGCACAGTTCCCACATGATGTGACCCTTGGCCAAGTTTTTTAAGGGGTGTTCCTGGTGGCTTAGTGGTAAAGAATCTGCCTACAATACAAGAGGTATAGGAGACCTGGGTTTGATCCTTGGGTTGGGAAGATTCCCTAGAGGAAGACATGGCAACCCACTCCAGTACTCTTGTCTGGAGAACCCCATGGATAAAGGAGCCTGGTGGGCTATAGTACATGGAGTCGCAAAGAATCAGACACAACTGAGTGGCTAACACACTTTTATCTTTAGCTTCAAGAGAAAAGGGAAAATGTAGCCTGCAAAGGGGTAACTATGTCCTCAAGTAAAACTGGAGATTATGTTAGTAAAATGAAGAGGATGAGAATGACTGTTGGGGAAAACAAGTAGCCTGTGCAAGAGCTGTACACTTAGTAGTTTTGCAAAATTGTGCTCGAGGAAGAACACATGTAGTAGTATCTTTCTCCACCTGTGGGATATGGGGTAGGCATCCCATCTTGGGATGAAAGGATTCTAAATGACCTATCAGATGAGTGGGCTTAGATCTGGGCAGGGCAGAGCTTGCACTTGGTCCTTAAGGAAATAAAACTTTTAAGGCTTATATAAGGCCATTTCCTCTAATTTCCAATTTCTGATATCAAGAGACTTCAAAGAGAATCAGAAGTCTAAAGCCAGGGTTCCACATCTGCGTACTCCACGAATCTCCTAAAACTGGAAGTGGTCAAAGGTCTTTTCTTTTGTTAGAATCTCAGTGTGAGTGATTCAGAACTTTAAATTCCCCCACATTGGCCCAGAAGGGAATTCCATACTGAAGCAGTTGAGCTGTCATCATGGGGACCCTGGACTGTGAGAGACTGAGCAGCCATGTCTGAGACTCTTGATTTGGGTTTCTGTGTACTGAGATCCTGCAGGATCTTGGCTGGATCTTTCCCTTCCATTTTGGCAGGTGAGGGGAGTGCAAGGGACAAGAGTGCAACTCACGCATTGAATGTGTGTGCTGGTCCTACCTTCCCTGCTCAGGAGAAGATGGCAGAAGACAGCCCTTTCTTATTCCAGCCCCATGACTGGAGGGAGGTTGGCCCTGCTCCTGGGGAAGCTTCCCATGATTTTCTCCATTGTAAATGCTGCCTATGTCTTTTCCAAAGCAACTGTCTTCCTCTCTACAAGTAGCATAAACTATTCTCCAACTCTGCTCAAGTCCTGTGCTGTCTTAGCTAAACTCTCTTCCCTGCCGGAAGCAGAAGGGAGGGGATTCCTTTCTGTTAAATGTAGAATAATAAAGGATCACGGGCAGGCAGGGAACTAGTTTATATCAATGCACGTCTTGTACTTGCTTTTTCACTCAAAGAGGGCAGATTCCTAGGCCAAGTGGTAGAATCTAGAGGAGATCAGATGGCAAGTGATGGAAACCAGGGCTGCAAAGTGTTCATCTTTATCTAGGGCCTCCTTACCAGGAGCTCCAGACCTCCATCTCTCCACTCTGGTGTCTCTGCAGACCACATAACTCAGAGCTCTGCCATCTGTTGTTCCCATGGGTCCAATGAAGAGTTTACTTCAACACAGCAGGTGGTCTGACTTTTCTCCCAAAAAAGTTTCAGGTAATTGCAAAGTCCCAAGAAGAAGAAAAGTACAACTTTGAATATTGAAAAGAGACTAGAAATAGGGAAAAGAGAATCCCCCTCTGGAAAAGAAAACCCTCTTACAGTATTGGTTGGAATATAAATGGATACAGCCACTATGGAGAATAGTATGGAGGTTCCATAAAAAACTAAAAATAGAGCAAACATATGATCCAGCAATTCTATTTCTGGGCATATAGCAGAGAAAACCATAATTCAAAAAATACATGCACCCCAATGTTCATTGTAGCACTATTTACAATAGATAGGACATGGAAGCAACCTAAACGTCCATCAACAGAGGAATGGATAGAGAAGATGTGGTACATATCTACAATGGAATATTACTCAGCCACAAAAAGGAATGAAATTGTGTCATTTGCAGAGATGTGGATGGACCTAGAGACTCTCATACAGAGTGAGGTAAGTCAGAAAGAGAAAACAAGTATCATAAGTTAACACATTTATGTGGGATCTAGAAAAATGGTGTAGATGAACTTACTTTCAGAGCAAAAATAGAGACAGACATAGAGAACAAATGTATGGATACCAAGGAGGGAATAAAGATGGGATGAATTGGGAGACTGGGATTGACATATATACATTACTATGTATAAAATAGATAACTAATGAGAACCTACTGTACAGTAGGAAACTCTACTCAATGTTCTGTGGTGACCTAAATGGGAAAGAAATCAAAAAAAGAGGGAATATATGTATACATATAGATGATTCTCTTTGCTGTAAGCAGAAACAAACACAGCATTGTAATGTAACTATTCTACAATACAAGAAAAAAAGAAAGTCTCTCTCTTATATCCTCACCATGAACCTATACTTGAAGAACGGACAAAAATAATGTCAGAGTGCCCTGAGACAGAATGGCAACCTTCCTCCTGCACAAAAGACTGTTTTATAGTATTGTTCTCTGTGTAGGATATAAAGGAGTTCTACTGCTTAAAATTTAAAAATCTTTGAATTCTAGTAAATAGTGCATGTGCTTGGAATCCTACTTGGGTTCTGATTCTGTCCCTGGCAGTCCTGTCCACCTGCACTTGCCTAATCTGCAAAATGGGACAATAGTATCTGATTCTGAGGGTTGCTCTGTTGTTGAAGTACATGGTTCCCTGCCTGTTACACAAGTATCCCATGCATGTAAGTTTTTTCCACCATTTGCTTTAGTCAAGAAGGTAACAAACGTGGCAAATGATACTGTAAAATGTTAAACCATGTGTCTTTCCCCCATTGACTTAAAAAAAAGCTTTTTAGTTTATATTTGAGTATAACTGATTAACAATGTTGTGATCGTTTCGGGTGGACAGCAAAGGGACTCAGGCATACATATACACATATACATTCTCCCCCAATCCAGGCTGCCACATGACCTTGAGCAGAGTTCCCTGTGCCATACAGTAGGACCTTTTTGGTTATCCATTTTAAATATATCAAAGTGTACATGTTGGTCCCCAACTCCCTAACTGTCTCATCCCCCCATTCTTCCCCTGACAACCATAAGTTTGTTCTCTAAGTCTGTGAGTCTGTTTCTGTTTTGCAGATAATTTCGTTTGCATCATTTCTTTTTAGATTCTGTATATAAGGGATGTCATACAATATTTCTTCCTCTCTGTCTGACTTTACTCAGTATGACAATCTCTAGGTCCACCCATGTTGCAGCAAATGGCATCATTTCATTCTTTTTAATGTTTGATTAATATTCCATGGTATCTATGTACCACAAGTTCTTTATCCATTCATCTGTTGATGGACATTTAGGTTGCTTTCATGTCTTGGTTATTGTAAATAGTGCTGCAATGAACATTTTCCCCATTAACTTTTAGCCCTTCCTCCCACAGCTCTCCAAGTGAAAATTGTGATACTAGAAAACAGAGACTTTAAATTCCTGGTTTTCCATTTCATAAGCCACATTCCAAAGACAGGAAAGATTTGGAACAACTGTCAGGCAAGACACTTCTCCTCTCCCACTCTCATCCTAAGCCAATCCACTTCTCTCTCTGTCTCTCAACTAAATAAAGGGAATCTAACTGGAAAGGGGGAGGAAAAAAGACTGAAATATAAAGAGTTGTATGCTGATGAACACTTAGGAGAAAAAGCCTAGAATCCCAACACCTCCCTGCACTGGGCTATAAGTACAAGGAGAAGGAGAAGCAGGCTTGGGGGATGTAAGAGCAAAGGGAAACTATGCTGCAATTCTCACTTGCATGCTGGAATTTGGACCACCTCATAGGTTTCCCTAAACCATCAGGGGGTTGGGGAAGAGAGTAGAGATGGGTGCCAAGGGTGCCAATGCAGAAAGGCTTGAGCTTGTCTCAGATTCTCTGTGTGTCCCAAAGTCCCAGGAAGAGCCTGAGATTTCTTTCAGCATTTCTGATATAAAACTGAGATGCTCTGGGGTGAAGGACTACTGTCCACAGATTTCATGAGCATGGAAATGTTGGGGACCAGGTAGGATCTCAGACACCTCTGCAGATGCCACTGGGAGAGATAACCTGCATGATATCTGGGTAAAATAACACATTCTAGAAGATGCCAGAGAGAGGAAAGATGCTTTTGGAGGACCATGGGCTCAAGGGCTACTCCTCTGATGACATGACAATCCAAAACTATCAATGTCAAACCCCAGACAAAACTAAAAGTCAGTCATAGAAGAAGAGCAGGGAAAAGAGAAAATCCAAAATGAAAATCCAAAATGAATCTAGCTGAACAGTAGAATTTCAAAACTGGAAGTGGGACACTGTGTGTTTAGGAGACTATTTACATGGGTCCTTTCTTATTAGAGAGAAGTAAAATAAAGGAAGTCTATTTTAAGTTTAAATGCTTGTCTAAAGAATTGGCTTCAGCAAATCAAGGGGAGATTTTATAGGTGGAGCTCTTTTAACTGCTGTAAGAAGACGATTTTGGATGTTACTTAAAACTGTTTTGGTTCAGTGAGACCTTCTGGCGAGCAAGAGATTCCTGATGAGCTCCACTGAGCATTGTATGCTGTGCTGATTCTACTGCAGCTGGTCATTGTTTCTATCCATGTGAAGCCACAAAGAATGCCTTGATATTCACGAGATGTTTATTTTTGTAACTCAATTTTATTTTTTTTTCTTACTTTTCTTTGTAGTTTTCAGTTTAAAAGTTTTATACTCTTTTGTTGTTGTTGTTGTTGTTGTTCTTATTTTTATTCCAGAGTATTTTAATGTCTTTGATGGTCTTGTACATCAAAGGCACATCTTCTTAATTTCCTTTTCATATTGTTAATTGCTTAATTGTAAAAATACAATTGCTTTCAGAATATTGATTGCATATCCTGCAATCTGTTTGAACTCATTAGCTATTATAGTTAATTTTTTTCTTGTGGATTTCTAAAGATTTGATACCCAAAAAATCATATCATTGATATATAGATGATTTTACTTTTCTCTTTCTAGTCTGAAATGCTTTTATTTCTTTTATTTTACTAATTGCCTAAGTTAAAATTTCCAGTTCAATGCTGAATAGAACTGAAGAGAGTGGACATCCTTGTTTTGTTCCCAACTATAGATAGAAAGCATTCAGTCTTATATGATTAAACATGACCTTAATTATGGCTTTTTCATAAATAACCTTTATTAGGTTGAGTAATTTTCTTCTGATTGATACTTTGTTGAGTATTTTAATCATGAAAGCAAGTTGTTCTTTGTCAAATGCTTTTTTTTTTTTTAAATTATTGAGGTGATTATGTGTATTTTGTCTTTTATTTTACTAATATAATATATTATTTTTATTAAACCAAACTTGCATTCCTTGATCATGGCCTAAATATGGGGCTGGATTCAAGTTTGCTAGTATTTTGCTAAGGAATTTTGCATACATATTCATACAAAATGTTGTCTGTAATTTTCTTGCAATGTATTTGTTTGGTTTTGGTGTAGGGTAATACTGACATCATAGAATAAATTGAAAAATCTTCCATCCTCTTCTGTTTGAGGGGAGTAGTTTGTGAAGAGTTAACATTAAATCTTTAAATGTTTGGTGGAATTTATCAGTGAAGGCTTAAATTTACTATTTAAGACTGGGCTTTTCATTGTGGGAAGTTTTAAAATTACTAATTCAATCTCTTGTTTAGGGTTGTTCAGATTTTCTATTTCTTCTTGAGTCAGTTTTGGTATTTTGCATCTTTCTAGAAATTTGTCCACGATCTACATTATCTAATTTATTGGCATACAGCTGTTTATAGCATTCCCCTTATAATTCTTTTTGTTGTTCTAAGATCAATAGTGATGTCTCCGATTTCATTCCTGATTTTAGTACTCTGAATTTTTCCTGGTCTATTTAAAAGTCTGTGTAAATTTTGTTGATCTTGTCAAATGTTTTTCTAATTTACCATATATATATATATTTTAAGAGAATAGTTGAGAGGAGAAAAGAGGAGAGGATATTCTGTAAAGCTCCATTCTCATATTGACTAGATAAAGTATTACTAACAAGAGAGTCATAGTTTAATATTCTACTCTGATTAGCTAGAATCACAGCACAAATACAGGAAGAGATGAGTCATAGTTAAGATGATGTGATTTGAAGAATTATATATTGTTCATGGGACTCCAGTGAGATTGATTGAAAATCTCTCTTTTCACATTATGTGATAAAGCTCACAGATGTTCATAGAAAATGGGGGTCTCTCTTTCAAACTGCATTTTTTTCATGGTGGCCACAAGCATGCTGGAAAGCATACTGGACTGATAAGCCCCTGACGTGTTCTCTTTGGGCCTGAGAAATTGGACAGGATTAGTGTGTGGTTGAGAGAATGGTGGCTTGCTCTCTAGGGGCTTGGTCACAGGCATGGTGATCCCATGTGGCTGAGAACCAGGTATTAGTATTGGTGGACAGCTGACTTGCTCTGTTTTCCTTTAAAAAATAAATGGCTGCTGTGTGTATAAGAGAAAACATGGGTATGGATGTGGAGAACTTAAGTAGCTAGAGAAGAGAAGAGGATGAGTGATGAAGAACAGACAGAGACACACTGAGCTGATGTGACAACCACCATATGGCAGAGACCTTTGGATTAATTGAGAGTCTTAGGCTATGCTATGGCATTTTGTAGCATATAATAGCTCTGCTCCAAATTCCTAATAAATCTGCAGTAAAATTTATTTTTTCTATTCTTTTTCAAAATATTTTGCCATTTAGATTATTACAGAATATTGAGCAGAGTTCCCTGTGCTATACAGTAGATCCTTGTTGGTTATCTATTTTAAATATAGCAATGTGTACGTGTCAATTTTAAACTCCCAGTCTATCCCTCCCCCCACCTTCCCCCACTGATAACCAGAAGTTCATTCTCGAAGTCTGTGAGTCTTTTTCTCTTTTGTAGATAAATTCATTTGTATCACTTTTTTTTTTTAAAGATTCTGCATATAAATGAAAGCATATGACATCTGTCATATGATCTGTCTTTCTCTGTCTGACTTACTTCACTTTTACTGTGGTGTGTGAGAGTGTGTGTATGTAATACTGCTAGGTTTAGACTGGCTGGCAGGAACAAAGTTATAAGAGTATCTGATGGCTTTCACAGAGCTCTAGGCCTCTGTGGAGATCCTCAGCAGACCTGGGAAGAGTGTAGCACCAGCACCACCTGCTTCCTCTATAATTAGTACAGGTCCCCTGTTAGTTTCTTTGATACAAAAAAAACTGTACCAAAAGACTGTAAAAACTGGAACTCCTTTTACAACGTGAAGAGAAAATTTCACTCTTAAGAGCTTTTGACTGAAAACAAGGAAGTAGATGATCTCTAAAGTCATTGCTGTAGAGTTACAGAAAAAATGTGAACACATTAAAGAAAGAAATCAGAAGATACATCTGAGCTTTTGAATTTTCTAGCACTTTTGTTATTAGCAATAGTAAGGGAGAAACAGAGGGGGGCAGTGAACACTCAAGAGAGACAATCTAAAGTCTTAAAGAGGTGAAATTTATTTCTGTGACTTATTTATCCTGTGCCTCCATTCTTTGGACTCCCTTCTTGTCTAGTTGAAGCTTTGGCACTGCCTAGATCTTTCCATCTGCCTTCCTTTGCATCTTGTTATTCAACATGAAACTCAGGAGGCACAGCAGTATCAATAATCTGATAAACTGATCCAAGAAGGTAAGACTAAGCTGTCTGCTCTTCTTTTGACTGGAGTGTTTAATACGTTCTGTCCTAGGCTGTGTGCAAAGAGAGGGAACCGACTGTAATAACAACCTTGTATAACAGATGTTTCCCATAACTGACTCTTCAGATTAACCAATGGTCTTTGCAAACACATACTGTAAATACATAACATTCCTCTATAAACACATACTTGGGGCACACTGTCCACTCCAGAAACCCTGCTTTGATCAGCAGCGCTGTTTATTTACTGAAGATAAATCGTATTTGTCTGCCACTTTGTTTGTGTCAGATGTACTTGTTGTAATTACACAGATTAGTTAGAATGCTACATAAACTGATGAACTATTAATGTAATATACAAACAGTTATTTCTAGGAAGACACATTTGGATTATTTGAAAAAGAACTTTATTCATCCATTGTATTGAAGTATTTGGGTCAAATTAGGTGTGAGACAACTAATAATGATTGCAAGGAAAATTCATAAACATTTAACCACATTCTTCACTCAGTTTCACAAGTAACATTAGTGTATTAGTCCATTTAAAAGAAATATAAACTCAAAATTATTGGATGAAGCCTTGGGTGTGTATGTGGAAAACAACAATGAACTCCAATAGTGAAACTGCGCAACTCAGATTGGGTCTTGAACCCATTGTCTCTTAATTGAAGTCACACACTGGTCTCAGGACTTAAGGAAGCTCAAGTTCTTTGTGTCTCATCACAGAAAGAATTCAGTGAGCGATAAAGTCATAGGTAAGAAGTAGATTTATTTAGAAAGATACACATTCCACAGACAGAATGTGGTCTATCTCAAAAAGCAAGACAGCCTTGGAAGAAACACACTCTGTAGACAGAGTGTGGGCCAGCTCAGAAGGTGAGAGGCCCCCAAATATGGGTGGTTACTTTTATGGGCTGGATAATTTCATAGGCTAATGAGTGGGAGAATTATCCCAACTATTTTGGAGAAGAGGTAGGGATTTCCAGGAATTGGGCCACCACCCACTTTTTGGTCTTTCATAGTTAGCCTTGGAATTGTCATGGTGATGGGGGTGTGTGTGTCATTTAGCACAGTGTAATATTACAATGAGTGTGTAATGAGTCTCAGTGGTCCACTGGAAGTAGAATCTCCTGCAATCTTGGACCTGGTTGGTTCTAACCAGTTTATGTTGTATCTTCAATAGGTGGGTCAAACTTTTAAAAGCTGTGCTCTGTCCTCTTCCCTTCTGTTTCAGTAAGAGGACACATACAAAAGAAAAAAAAAAGCCCTTAGTCTTATATCAAGATATTGGTAAATGGATACATATTAATTTAAATTAAAAAAGTTTAGATTATGGATTTTAAGTAATTCTACTCTCTATTATTTTTGAAACTGAACAGGACACTAGGGTACCTCTTGGGTACAAATACTTTCCTTGTCTCATTTCTTGTTTGTAGGAAATAGTCTCTTTTAGCCTCTGAGAATTTTGCTGAGTTCCAAAGGGCAGATTCAAACAGCTTCTAATTAGGATAGTGAAGGGGTGCAAAAACAAAGGAGGAACAGTCAAGGAAAAAAAAAAGCAGAGTCCTGATTCCTTCTCAAGGAATATGCATAACACTATATCCTTGAATGTACCCAAAGTATATTTATAGGAACAGTATATCTTTTAATATATCCAAAGTATATCTATAGGAACTAATGCCTGTACCTGGGTGGAGGATAGTAATTACATGCTGAGACCCTAGACTGGCTGGAACCAGAAAATTGATGATTGAGATTTCTGAAGCACCTCCCTGTTGTTTCACCACCAACCAATCAGAAGAAAGTCATGTCCCATGCAGCTCTCACCTCAAATTTTTCCTATACAAATTCTTCCCCTAAAACCATCAGAGTTCAGGTTTTTTGAGCACAAGCCACCCATGCTCCTTGCTTGACTTTGCAATAAACCTTTCTCTGCTCTAACCTCTGACATTTCAGTTTGTTTCGCCTCTCTGTGCGTCAGGTACACAAATTTGCCTTTGATAACAGATGCAACATTTGAGCATTGTCTCCTAGTGAACCTGACCCCACAATGTTGGAGGAGACGGGTAGCCAGGGAAGAAGGAACAAAGTTGCTCCGTGTCAGGGAGGGTATGAATTAAGCAGTCTTCATGATGGTCTGCATTTATTTCAACACTTCATGGTAGACAAATATTTCCTACATTTATCTTTCCTTCTTATATGAGTTTTTATTTGCCTTTCACTTGGCAAAATAAAGATATTTTTGAATTGTCAAACTGTTGGTTTTTATGAACGTAAATAGAGTTTTTTCCCCTATAGTGTTCCCATCAATTTTGGTTCACTGTTGCGCAGAACATTTTCTCCGTTTTGGTCATTGAGGTGATAATTCATCACTGTGTTTCACATTCACAATGAACAGAGAAATGGGATCCAGAAGTTTATTTCACTATACTCATAGTTATTTGGAAATTTTAAATTTCTTCACCTGGAAAGTTTAATAAAAAATTTAATTAGTGAAAAAGAATGTAGGAAGTATGTACTTAATGCTAACCACCAACTCCATTCAACTTGAATAGTTTCATTTCTTCAAAGTTTAGTCATAAGGCATCACTTTCAGTCTTTCTCTGATTAACACTGAAAAAAGAAACTGGTACCGCTACTCCTTTCCCTCAACTTTCTAGGTAGATGTTTTGCAATTACAAGAAGTGTTTGTTTATGAAGTATTTAAGGGGCTGACTGTGATGCAAAGTAAGAATCCTTTATGAATGCTAGCAGACAGGAATCACTAAGACAATAATTGAGGGTGGAGAATCATGAGGGACTTTTATCAAAAGAAAAGTCTGAAAGTTCTGAAAAGTGAGTGGAAAGAACTCCAGGCAGGAGAGAGAAATATAGCTGATAGTAGGAAAACTACCAGTGAAAAAGCAATTTCCTGATTGGTGACATTGCAATGAGGGAAGGGCAACTCTTAGCAGGCTTGCAAATAGCAATGAGAGCCAAATTAGCATGTGCCTATGCACCAGGCTGTGATCCTATATCATCTTCCTTGTCATCAGCATGATCATTGCTAGTATGTGCTAAGCACCTTATTTGATCTCATTTAATCTTTACAGCCTTATTTAGCAGGGGACTGGGACTTTGAGATGTTAAATAACCTTCCGGGACCACACTGCTATTTTTAGGAGAATGCAAATCTGTATGATTTCAAACCCATTCTACTAATATGTCCCAAAGTACACAATTTAGAGATGTGGTATACCTTGGAATGAGCCAAACTCTAAAAGTTGGTTTAGACCTAGAAAGATTGTGAAAACCAACCCAGTAAGAGAAAGCTGAATTCTATCTCAGAGAAATAGACTCCATAAGCTTCTTTGACTCCAATGCCAGACAGTCCTTTTGTACTGGGCAGAAACACTCTTTGATTGTCCCTCTGTTGCATTCCCATTGCCCCCTAAGTGCTCATGGTAATGGGGAGTAACGACCTGTTTATTGGTCAGTGTCCTTTAGTAAGTGGGACGTTTCTGGAAAAAAAAAAAAAAAACTTGATGCCATGTCCATTTCCATAGCACCATCATAGTATCTGGTACACGACTTGTACTCAATAAACATTAACAAGAAAATGCATTGGTGAATATCTGTAGTTTTTGTTGTGGAGCAGGAGTCCCAGAATTGTATCCATGTGGAACTTCATTAGAAATCTTCTAGTTTAATTCCTTATGAAAAGTTCCCTGAGTAATGAAAGCTCTTGAACGTTAAGCTCATTCCTTCATGCAGTAGCTTAGGCTCATTTTCTTTTGTTGAAGTCAGTAAACATCAAGAATTGCTACTCATCGGTTTTCAGAGCAGCCTTCACATATATGAAGAAAGGACGCACAAATCTTAAATCCTTTGTATTTTTATTGCTGTGTCATCTGCATTAGGGGCTTCCCTAGTGGCTTAGTGGTTAAAAAACCTACTGTCCAATGCAGGAGCCCCAGGAGACGCAGATTTGATCCCTGGGTCGGGAAGATCTCCTGGAGGAAGAAATGGCAATCCATCCCAGTATTCTTGTCCGGAGAACCCCATGGACAGAGGAGCCTGGCGGGCTATAGTCCACGGGGTCGCAAACAGTTGGAAATGAGTGAGTGACTGAGCATGCACACACACACATCTCCATTAGCTCTCTGAATGGTCTTTTAATGTCTCTACAAATCCTTCTGCCTGGATTAAGATCACAGAATGGGATTTGGAATGTCAGCAAATGCCCATTAGCCCTGAGTCTCTTGAAAGTCCTTCCATATTTGCTATAATCTGAAAAAATACTCCTATATCTTCCATGAGGGCAAATGCATATGTTGATATTATTTCAATGAAATAAATAGAAAAGAACAATTTTTCATTTTTTTTTCAGGGAAAAACTGTTTTTTTATATGAAGACTTTAATATTAAAATAAATGGATTGACTTTGAGTTTAAAAAGAAATTTGTTAACCAACCCAATTCAGTATACCCTCTCATTATTTCAATCAATAAAAGCAAGTCATAATCTTAAACATGTTTTTGCTCTTCTTTCTTTCTCTTTGGTCCCTTTCCTGCCTTTTTTTTTTTTTTTTTTTTTTTTTTTTGCAGATAACACACAATTAACTTCTCTGATTGGCTACAACTATTCCTGCCTTGTTATCTTGCTATGAGTTACTAAGTAAGTTGCTACATTAAAAAAGCAAAATCTCAACCATTGCTGGCAGCATCTTGATTTACCAACACGGTTGCTGAACAACAACAAAAGGTGTTCAGGTAGGAAGTTTTAGAGACTTTAGGTTTTCCTGTTTACGTAGTTTAGACAACAGTTCTATCCTGACACATCGGCTTTTATTTTTGTGATGTACCAGCAGTTGATTTGAAGTAGTGGCATGCTATGAGCCTGAGTTCAAAGATATGGATTTGATCTTGTTTACCAAGCAATGAAAACAATAAAAATCCTGAGCCAATTTTGAGTTGAAATGAAAATGATTCTCCACACTTCACTTCTGCTTGGTTTTTGAAGCCCAGTTAATCCTAAACCATTTATCTTGTAGACTCGCTACCTTTTCAGCTGTTAACCAGCATCTCTCTTAAGTCAGCAGCTTGGGCCAGAACCACGTTAATACCAAGTTTTGCTTACGGATACAAATTGTTCTTGAACAAACTGCGGGAACAAAGAGTTTGTTTAATCTGACACTCTGCTTGTGGTTTATAGGTGTTAGAAACATTTTCCCCAATAAGGGAACACCCAAAATACATGTAAAAAACACTCTGGCAATTATATAATAAAAATGAATGGATAGATGATTTATCTGGGTAATTCTAGAATTTACAAACACTAGACCCTCCAAAAGCTAAATCTAGTACCATTTTGAGTTGTATTTCCATGTGGCCTAAGTAGAGATTATTTTATGTGCTGCAGTGTTCCGGATCAAAATAGTGATATTCAGGCAATATCTGACATGATACTAAAAAAATAAAAAAAACCAAAAATACTGCCATGTAATTTGATCAAGTCCTGCAAGCAGCTTTTTAATACTTGGATTAAATAAATTTGTTTTGCTATGAGTCATCCTTCCAGCAAGATGAATTAAACTGGCCAGTTAAAAGGAGGTAAGAGCTGTCTATAGGAGCAATTTGGTTCCTAAGGATAATTCTTAATGAATCATTAAGAATACACAAGGAGGAAAAAGAAAACACAGAAAAGATGTTGACATCTGAATAGCTGAGTAGAAGAGGCTTTGATAGTAGCATTTTCTGTCAGTTTGCTTCTGTCTGATTGAAGAGGCAATTCCATAATGATTTTAATCCACGTGCCCTGTAAGTGTTCCAGAGAAGCCTTACATAATTGTAAAGAGGTCAGCCAGTGACGATAAGTGAAACGCACAGGTACGACCCACTGCCATCAAAGTAGCTCAGGCCAGTATCCTGCTGATAAGCAGGAGCTCAGCTCTCACAACAAAAATCTATGTAATGTTTGAAAACAAGGAGGAATAAAATTAGAGTTATATAGCTCTTCTTCCACAGTGATGCAGCATGAGTTGTAATCCAGTCAATGAATTTGGGTTGAATGACCTGGCCAGTAAGGCTTCAAGCCAAGATGGAAAGAGAGAGACAACCATAGTAACAGAAAAATTACCTTTAAAGGAAAATATCTTTAGTGTGGCACCAAATACTTCAGAATGTTGGTCAATTATGTAAGCTAGAAGGATGTTTAATGAGGTGCTATCAATAAATAAAATATTTCCTAGGTTAATATTTTTAAAAGAAAAAACCAAAAATCCTGAGATGGTATAATTAAGAGAACCACTAATTTTACAAATATTTACAATTGCTTTAGAACCAAAAACATTCATATGTGAATTTGGAATTAATTATTGCAATTCACCAAATCTAGATGACATTATTTGGAAGGTTCATGCCAATTTCATAGATGTTAACTTGTGGGAAAAAAGTTAATCTTTTAAAAACTGTCCTTTGATTAGGAAGCACTTTTGTCCCCCCAGTTACTGTAAATGTTTGTCTTTAATATTTGTGAACTATAGAATGGTACTGCTTGGAGAATATCATATTTCTTATTCTTGTCCTTAATTCAGAGAAGATGCCATATTAATTCATACAAATTACTATGTACCATGCCATGAAGTTGTAAGATAAGGGGCACTCAAGTTGTAAAAGCACATGACTCATATGTGTCAAATATTATGTCTTATTAAGAGTTGTCCCTCTCAATCTGTGGATCACCCTATTGTCCCCTGAAATACTGTTGGGCTGCATTTCCAGGAACTAGCAACAGGTCTAGAACTCCGAATTCCCAATTGACTTTAATGTTCTAAAGGTGATGGGGAAGAGTCAGAGTGGGACTTTGTCTCCCTGGTAACTTCTTAATCTATCAAGGCTAATGCTCTGTGAGAAGGAGTGGTCCCAGATACTTACCGCATGGGGGTAGTTAGTATGTGGCTGGAAGGGAAAGTTATAATGAGTCAGAGGCTATGGTTCTTCCAGTTGCCTTGCCGCTGGCCCCCATCATCTCATTCAGACAAGTGTGGGGACTCTTTGTCCACATGATGTTTCCCATGGATGGACGGAAGGCCCCAAAGGTATGTGCCAAGGAAGACTAAATGTTTACCGATGGTAGGTATCTGAAGCCCTCAGAATATCAACTTTCGAAGACTTGCCTTAACAATCTATAAGTAAATAGTATGCTACCCATCGGCACTACTGTGAGAACAGTTAATGCAGGTGACAAGGAAGACAATCTTTGTCCTAATCTTTTACTTCATGAAGGAAACTTCTCAGAAAAATAAGAAAGCAGATAGAAGATGTTTTAGATGTCTGGATGTCTAGATGTCTTAGTACTTTTCAATTTGCTATAAAAATAAACATTTAGGGTGCTAATAACTGAATGTATCAGATTACATATTTGTTTAGGTGTAGTGGTTTTTCATTAAAAAAATGTTTTGCTTATTTTATTTTGGCTGGATTGAACCTTTGCTGCAGCATAGTCTCAGTAGTTGCTGCACATGGGCTTAGTTGCCCCAGGGCATGAGGGATCTTAGTTCGCTGACCAGGGATGGAACCCGGGTCCCTTGCATTAGAAGGTAGATTCTTAACCACTAGACCACCAGAGAAGTCCAGGTTTAATGTTTTTGCCATTGAAATTAAATTAAAATGTGTTCTGCATTTTGGAAGGATGAAGGGACTAGAACTCTATATGTTGCTTCATTTCTGAAACGGTTAAAGCATTGCCCTGGATTCTAAAACCAGGACTGTGGCTTGGAAACAATCTTTGATATTATCTGAAAATCTTCAAAACAAAATGCAAGTGTGGCCGTATTTTTTTTTTTTTTCTAGCTGATCTGCCATATGCTTGTTTTAGGTGTCTGTCTGATTGCACTCAGATGTGGGTAAGTGGTGGGGAGGAAAAAATAATGTTTCTTAACTCTGAGGATAAAAAGACCTGAAATTAGATGCACTTCACATACTTTGGTAATCTGCCCCACATTCTGCGCCATGATGTGGGATATATATTGCTAATTCGGTGATTATTTCTTTCGGGGAAAACAAACTTTGAAAACAGCAAGTTACAGATAAGTGACAACTGCTGAGCTCTATGAAGAGAACCTGATGATACTGCTCGGTGAAGACTTCAAGGGGATTTGATCGGTTATGGAGCCTACCCTTCAGAGCGATTGATTTTGGGAATCCCAAATCACATCATCTCTGGTCATTATTGACATATCAATCATCACTATGATGTTTTCTTTTTTTCTGCTGGAAGCAACCAAACTGGAAAGTACCATGTAAACATCAGCGAGCTAAGAAAAGCTTCTTGAACATTTGTATGAAAGTCATTTTGAAGTAATTAAGACAAGAAGACCAAGTTCTAAGTATATCAGAGACTCCTATTTTATAATTTATTCCTTCTTGGCTAGAGCCTCAGAATGGCATTGTTGGGTTGAAGACTTCTAATACTCCTAATTTTAATAAATGCTGTCAGATCTATTTACAAAAAGTAATTCATGTTTCTTACCAGGATATATTAGAGTCAGTATGTTTTAAATACTTGCTATTCAATGTGTGATCCAAGGACCAGCAGCCTTGGCATTACCTTAAAAGTTGTTAGAAGTGCAGAATCTTAGCCCTACTCAAGTCTGACTCAGTCAGAATCTGCATTGTATTAAGATCCCTGGGTGATTCATATATACTTGACCATTTGAAAATTTCCGTTTTTAATCACTTGCAATCTGTGTTAAATTGACAGGGGTTGTATTGATGAAATATCTTCTCTGGAAGGAGAATTAAGAAATTGGTAATGGTAATTGACTCTTGGGTGGGGCATTGTGGGACTGGCATAGAGAACTGAGATGGAAACTTGTTCATCACCATACAGTCTCATAAGCTTTGAACTTTTCCATGTGCATGTATTATCTAAATGAAGAATATTTAAGAACACCCTCTTACAAATTTAACGGCTACTTTCCACCCACAAATCTCCAGGGAGATGGTTGCCCAGTGGTTCCACGTTTATTCCTCACACACTCCTGCTGACTTTGTCATGTTAGTGGCCTCCAGTTTAACGCATGATGGAAAAGAAAAACTTTCCAAGCCACACAACTTGCTTTTTGAGGATATGAAAATGTAATGATGTCAGTGGGGGTTTATCTGACAAGGGAAACCTCGACAGGGCAGACAGTGAGTCAGTGTCATGGGGGTACCTTTGAACTTTTTCTGTAACATCCCCATAGTCTGAACTGTGATCATCACCCCAGTGTTCATGTTGCAATAGTATACAATTCCCCCACAAGAGAAAATTGCACTTAAAGTGTTGTGACTGATTTAACTTCTTGAAATACAAGAATTCTTGGGTTTCTTGTAAATCAGAGAGCTGGCAAGCTAGTTTGGAACATCTCAGTTTCAGAGTTCACACTGAATCTGCTGGCACCTGGATGCCTGCAGGTTTCAAGGAGAATGGGAGGCAGCTTCATCTTGGGAGGTTAGAAATGGACCATCCTCACTGCCCTCTTGGTGCCTGGAATCTTCTTGTGGCAAGAATCCCCTTTTCCCTCAATGATCCATTGTATATAGTGCAATGTGTTTTTGGGAAATGTTTCATACAGGCTACAGTGAAAATATATGGAAGTGCTAAACAGACTCTGAAGGTTAAAATAAATCAATCTTTTAAATCTAGTTTCTCCAGATTTTCTCACCTTGTGGGTCTAACTGGCTTTATAATAAGAATGGTAATTTAAAGTTCTCTGGCCCTTGAATACACCTACTCTTAGGACCACCAGCCTCCTGAACAATGTTGCCCAGGTATTTTGGAGAACTTTTGGGAGGGTGGTGGTGGTTTTTACATATGCTCACAAGTAAACCAGGTGAGCCGCCAAAAATTTTCCATTTCTTAATTTTCACTGACTTTGGTCCCTTCCTCTGAGCATCACTACTCTTTTCAGGAATTTCTTTCTTTCATTTTTTTTTTTGCAGACAGTAAGTCCAGAAGGCTTCCCTCATGGCTCGGTTGCTAAAGAATCTACCTGCAATGCAGGAGACCCCAATTTGATTGCTGGGTCAGGAAGATCCACTGGAGAAGGGATAGGCTACCCACTCTAGTATTCTGGCCTGGAGAATTCAATGGACTAGAGTCCATGGGGTCACAAAGAGTTGGACACAACTGAGCGACTTTCACTTTCACAGTAAGTCCCCTACATATGCACAAATTCTGTTCTGAGAGTGCATTCGTAAGTTCAATTTGTTTGTACGTTTGACAAAGTTAGCCTGGGTACCCAACTAACACAATTGGCTATATAATTATGTACTTTAATAAGTTTATAATACTTTTCACACAAATAATATAAATGGAAAACAAACAGAAAAAATAAAACATTTTTTAATCTTGGAGTACAGTACCTTTAAAAGTACAGTCATATAGTACAACAGCTGGCATACAAGGGCTGGCACACATGTTTGAATCTTTGAAAGTTTGCATCTTTGAAAGTTTGCAACTTGAAGGTTCGTAGGTAGGGGACTTACTGTATCTCCTTTCTCCTAGTGGGCATCTGTCTCCAGACGTATTTGGGACACTGGAGTCCTGGCAAGTGTGGGGAGTGGGAGGGGTTGAGGCTGCAGTGTTTTCTTCTGGATGGGAGCAAAGAACTTAGTCTTCTTTTGGTGTTATTCTCCCTTAGAGGCCCTGTGTCCCAGGGTTCTTGTGAAATAGCCCTTTTAGCTTGTCCTTACAGTTCCCTCTGTCTTGAGTTCGTGGCCATTTCATTGTTATTGAATCTAGTTTCTCTAGCTCTTTCTATGTTCCAGGTACATTTTTGCCTTAGGAATTTATCTTCTGCCAATGGGTTTCTGCCTCCCAGAAACCCAAGTTTATATTGGGGTTCCTGCTTTATCCTCAGTGGAAACTCTATGTTTCCTCGTGAGAAACAATGGTTTATTACCAGGACCTTTCTGAGATTTGGCATCTAAATAAGAGGTTTCCATGGCCAAACAGATGCCACCTACTTAATTCTCTAGGAGCTTCTGGGATAAGGGGCCATCCAGCTGTTCAGTTCTGGGTTCCATGGGAAGGCCAGTTCTTCCTACTCTTCAGCCACTTCTCTTGCCCTCTCTAGCATGGAAGTGGAGATGTTCCATCCTGTGTGGGAGAGAACTGCCTCACTGCCTCACAGAGAAGCTCAGGGAGAAGAGACTGTGCTCCGTCCTCCTGGCCCATGGTGCTTCAGAGCTGCTGCTGCGTGTTCAGCTCAGCGGTGGGGATGTTTGGTGTTGGTGGGTGGATGCGTGGGTGCTGGGGTGGAGGTGAGGAACCAGAGGATGGGAGGAGAATGGGGGGAGTACCTTTGCCCACAGTGCCCCTAAAATTCATAATGAGCTTTTCAAAGGATAAGTTTTATTTTTATACAGTATTATTTAATTTCCTCAAACAGTGAAGGTGGTGGCAATAAAAGGGGACAGGCTGACATGGTAGGCATGGAGAATACATCTCCTGACCCTGCTCTTCTGTCTTTGGGAATTTCTGTGAAAAGAAGGGGGTGCCTTACAAAGTGAGTCTGCAGCCAGTTTCGGGAGAGACCCACAAGCTGTGGTTTCCGGAACGACAGTGTGATCACAATTGATACCTGCGTTGTAGTAATCACCACTTCAGTGGCCTTGCCTGTTCCTAGACATAGGGGGAGGGGTGGCGACAGGAAGCGGTGTTGGTTCTTCCATCTAGATTTAGTCTTGCAGGTGAAGTTGAGAGTTAGGTAAGAGGTGCATGGCTAAACCACCCCCTAATCAAAGGAACTTGTGGGCAAATGCTGGGGAAGATGGCTGGAGGCTTTGTGTGCTTCTTCTCAGACCTGCCCTAGTTCACCACCTCCAGGTCTCTTCAAGGCTCAGCCTCATTTATCTCATGCATGTTTCTCCTCCACCATTCCATGTCTAGCATGGATAGGAGATGCAGGCAATAAGAAGATGGGCTGCAGAGAGGGTTGTACCTCTGATCTCAGTCTAGCCCTGCACGCCTAGCTCAAGACTTGCAGAAGGACCAGCTGGAGAACCTTGGTTGCTTACTGTCTTCCTCCTTCAGATTATTTTATCTTTTCATCCACATGGTTGGAGTGTCCACACAAGCTGGGTGGGACCATGTCAAGGCGGCTGTGTATGGTTGGGCAGTTTCTGCACTGTGAAAATGCAACCAGCTGAGAGAGAATGGGGCTTGGGCTCTATTAGCCCTGAACTAGGCCTGCCATGAAGCTGTGTCAGGCTGCAGGAAGGGATGTCTCCTGCATGGTGCCTGGTGGAGAGTCAGATAAAGGTGCTGTCACGAGTTAGTGGTGGCCCTGGGTGCAGGGTTTAATGGAAACTGTGAAGCATTGAGTTTGGCAGCAACCTCCATTCTTGCTGCCACAACCAATCCTCTGATGCGCTTGAAGAGACTGCCCCTAGGAATCCTGATGGTGGAAAGCTGAGGCCACGGACCACACACATGGCCCACGAGGGTAATCATTCAGCTTATACAAAATTGGCCCACACAATGTTTTAAACTATTTGAATTAACAGTCAATATTTACAATGCAAGAGATTTTGCATGCGGATTGGAATTCCTGCCTTCCCATGGCACAGCCAGGGGACATGTGGTTGCAGGCAGTTAGGGTGTGACAGTCCTCACCGTGCCCCATGGGCTCTCCAGCACTGAGGATGAGACTTCACTGATGCTTATCATAGTACTTGTGCTCTGTTTTCTTGTAGTAGAATTAAGAGACAAGTGAAATCTACCCTGGGCTGTCTTCGAAAAGTGGGAACATTAAAGGTAGACTAAGAAGCCACTTTCAAAAAATTCTGTTGACGTACTTTTTAGATACCTGCCAAGTCCCTCGGGCATTTGTGATTGCACCCTGCACTGTCATGTGAAATCATCTCATAAACACATAGTAGAAAAAATTGGAGAAGTTCCCCGAAAGCCCATGCTCCTTCATTGGGCTGTTACGTTAAGCGCCTAGGCCGACAGAAGCAGCTTGGCTTATCGTGACTCCTCTTCAGTGGAGTTTAGGTTGGGAGGTGTGTTTGGGGGATTTACCTGTGACTCTGATGGCAGTTGGATGGCATCACCGACCGGATACACATGAGTTTGAGCAAGCTCTGGGAGTTGCTGATGGACAGGGAAGCTTGGCATGCTGCAGTCCATGGAGTTGCAGAGTCAGACACAACTGAGTGACTGAACTGAGCTGACCTGTCCCTCTGCCCTCAGTGTTTGTCAGGATGGAGGGTTTTCACCCTCTTGCTGAGCTGCGGGGCTAGCTGATGAGTGGAACACACAAGTCCAGGTCAAGTGTCAGATAGAAAGATACTGTGGTCAGATATATGGAATCTAAATGGTGGGGCGGGGAAGGACAGAGAAAATTCAAACACAGGCAAGACAAGCCAGGTGGCCACAAAAAAGTCAGGTATCTAGGTCAATGGTGTCAGATTTCATAAGCCAAGTCCCCTGATGGCCAAGTTCTGTTTGTAGGGAGGCGATGCTCAAAGGGCAGAGGGCTGAAGAGACCAGTCCTTAGCTGAGGGGACCACTGGGAATTTGACACCCGTGTTCATACCTTGTGTTGCCTCTACCTGACCCACACATGGCAGAAAAGTAGTGTGGTCCAAGGGTCAAGGGCAAAGACCCTGAAAACTGATTCCTTCCCTGCCAGGTAGGAATCCTAGCCTCTTAGCTATGTGAGTTCTGTGAGCTCCTTATCCTCTTTGGATATAAATAAAGGATAAAAATATCCTTTATTTTTCCTGTTTTATAATGAGGATAGGTACATATCTATTTTATAAGGTTACCTATAGAAGAGAATTGAGTTAATTCTTAGAAAGTGCTTAGAAGAGTGGCTGGCACATGTCAAATACCCAAAAAGTACTTATTACTACCAGCTTGCTGTCTTTCCCACCTACCTTAGGAAAATGCAATATTCAGAAACATGGTTATCAGCTTGGAGGAAGTCACACTCTGAAGGAAATGAGAGCAGTGTATATTTAGAGTCACTCCATTCAGAAAGGAGTTGTGAAGTTCTCCTGGAGAGTGAGAAGCTAGGAGATGGCTTCCTATTCGGGGCACTCTTCCTGCAGACACTTGTGCAAGGAGCCTGGTGGCAAAGCCTCTCCTTGATTTACAGGAGCTTTACCATGAAAGGGGCTCAAACGGTGGTGACATGGGTGGGAGAAGACTCAGCTCTCACCCGCGGGAAGGCATGGCTTGGTTTGCCCTACGCAGAGCACAAGGATGCTGTGGTTTCAGCCTGGTTTGTGGGGGCACAGCCAGGTGAAGCTGCTTCAGACGGAGCTCAGTGTTGCTGTCTCCCTGCGGTTAGCATGAAGTGAGCAAAGACACAACTGCCTGTGCTTGGTGCTCAAGAGCTCGGGGCGCTGCTTTGAGCCCTGTGCGGCCCTTCTGGGGCTTTGAACTGTGGCCACAAGATGCTAGTGGCATCTTTTTCCAGATTTGTTTTGACGCTCACTCAAAAACAAGATTTCACTCTGTCCTTCTGACAAGAATCTGACAGGGAGTGTGCTTGTAGATTTGTTTAGCCCTGGCGCAACAGACTCTCTGGTGATGCCTTGAGCAATGGAGGATGCTCTACGTCTGTGAGGAGAAAACTCTGGAGGCAGAAGGAGCTGTTCCAACAGGCAATGTAAATTTGTTAGTAAGTCCAGTTTGCCAGCAAAGTAGAAGAGGAGACGGAATAAGGTGCAAAAGGTGTTGGAAGCAGATTTAGGAAGTCTTTTGTTTAGAGAAAAAAAGGAGTAGGAATGGGGGAGGGGCCTGAAGGAGCCCAGATGGCGGGGGTTGCTGGGCTGATGTGCTTGGAGTTAGACTAGGCTCCCAGTGCTAAAAGGAGCTGACTATAATAGAAGTCCTGGCTCTCGTTAGTTTCCAGAGTCATTAGGCCTCTAGCAGATGTGCCCTGATGTCAGGCAGCCTCCCTTCTCCAGCGCTGCAGGGGGCCACTTGAAGAGGAAAGTGAGCCTCCTTTCATACACACAAACACACACACACAAATAATACTGACAAGATGAAATTGGTTCTCTCCACAGATCTAGAATATGGAGCATATAAGATTATAGGAGGGCTTCCTAGGTGGTGCAATGGTCCAGAATCCACCTGCCAATGCAGAAGGTCCAAGACATGTGAATTCGATCCCTGGGTCCGGAAGATACACTGGAGGAGGGAAATGGCAACCTAGTCAAGTATTTTTGCCTGGAGAATCCAATGGAGAGAGGAGCCTGGTGGGCTACTGTCCATGGGGTCGCCAAGAGTCAGACATGACTGAGCACGCATCCAAGCAAGATTATGGGAATATCTTTACTGTAAAAAGTTACTCTCCACTTGCTAGAATTTCTGTTAAAGGAGACATTCCTTGTCATTCATTAATCCATTTCATATTTATTGAGTATCTAATATTTATTATCTCATATTAATAAGTATGAGAAATCATGTTGAGGGAAGCTGTGTAAAATTGAGTAGAAAAAGATGATAAGCATAGAGAGATAGAATCAGACTCTAAATAACATCCTAAGAAATGTGGAATTTATTTGATAGTAAGGAGTCAGAGCAGAGAAGGCGATGGCACCCCACTCCAGTACTCTTGCCTGAAAAATCCCATGTATGGAGGAGCCTGGTGGGCTGCAGTCCATGGGGTCTCTAAGAGTGGGACACGACTGAACGACTTCACTTTCACTTTTCACTTTCATGCATTGGAGAAGGAAATGGTAACCCACTCCAGTGTTCTTGCCTGGAGAATCCCAGGGATGGGGGAGCCTGCTGGGCTGCCGTCTATGGGGTCGCACAGAGTTGGACACGACTGAAGCAACTTAGCAAGCAAGCAAGGAGTCAGGGGGAAGGTTTTTCAGCAAAAATGAGACATGCTTAAGTAAAGATTCAGAAAGATTATTTTGGGAATAATGTAGAGGCCGGGTTTGGATTGAATGATGGAGGCTTTGGGAGAAGATATGAAAACAGGGGGTCAAATGAGTGCTATTTCTAGAGTCTAGAAGAATGATTTTGAGGGATTTTGAAATAGGGTGGTGAGTGGGCATTGAAAGGAAAGGAGAGATGTGAGAGGTGTTTGTAAGAAATGATAGGTAGCGGGAGGAGAATGAGAAGGGAAGGATGGAGCCCCAGTTCTGAGAATGGGAGTCATCCTTCTGGGAGATGGCAGCTGGGGTAGTAGAGCTGAGGACCTGATTCAGTAGAAAGAGAATTGCAGTCAGGGTAGGTCAAAGGGGTCAAATTCTAAGTTCCTGTCACAGCCGTCAACTTCCCTGCTTCTTGGTACCCTTCCTCTGTCAACACTTCTCGTAATACGGAGCTTGCAGTTTCTCATGGTCAGCTGAAATCTGCCACTAGTATAGGTCCATCCTTGGGGACCACAGAAAAGCTACCTCATCTGGACAGCTTTTCAAATAGTTTGGAGATGGCTCCTTTGTCCCTTACATTGGAAGCTTTTCTACTTAAGGCTAAAGCTATAGGGCTTTGAATTTCCTCCCTTCTGAGCATATGTATCAGTTCCTCTGCACAAATAAATGGTGCATATATTCAAGTGTGTGGCTACAAACTGCACACAGAATTGCAGGTGAGGTCTAACCAGCTCTGATCAGAGGAAAATCAGCATCTGCCTTCCTACCACTGATGCTCTGTGGACACCAGATTATTCAGGGGACTCATCACACAGCAAATTAGATTCAATTTACTTTGACTAAAAACCTTCTGCTTTTTATTTTTAAACACTGATAAGTCATACTTCCTCTATCTTGGGCTTGTGCAATTGGATATTTGCACTCCAGTTGAGCAAACTAGGTAAGACAATGGCTTTGGGGGTTCTTACTGGGTTCCTAATCTATGTCTATAATTTACAAGCTTGTGACTTTGGGAAAGTTATATGATCTCTCTAGCTGTTATTTCCATTATGTATAAATATCCATCTTAAGAGTACTTACTTCACAGTTATAAGACTAAATGAGATAATGCCTGTAAAGCACTCATCACTGTGCCTGACTCACAGAAAATTTTCAATAATAATATTAGCCATTATTATCTATTGTTACCATTACTGATCTTCTAACTTTGTTATTGGCTCCTCTTTTTCTTATTAAACATGTATGTGTGTGGGTATGCTCAGTCACATCCTGCTCTTTGCAACTCTTTGGACTATAGCCTGCCGGGCTACTCTGTCCGTGGGATTTTTCAGGCAAGGATACTGGAGTGGGTTGCCATGGCCTTCTCCAGGGGAGCTTCCTGACCTAGGGATCAAACTCACATCTCCTGTATTTTAGGCAGATTCTTCACCCACTGAGCCATCAAGGAAGCTTATTAAGCATTATTGAACTCAAATTTCTTCAAACACTGTGTCAACCACAAGTATAATTCATATGAATTCTCTCTCTGTTTGGATTTCTTTGTTGATGGTTTGTATCACAGGAGTGAGTAAGACAGACATGGTCAGTTTCTCCTATATCTAACTAGTCCTAGTCCACTGAGGGAGAGGGAAAATGAATAATTCATGTTATGAATCTTCTGTGTTCACTAAACTCACTCCACCATCACACATTCACTTGTCATTCAGTCCTTATTTGTTTGCCTTGTTCCCAAGGATATCATGAAGATGTCATGGATAACCCTGTAAAATGCCACATTCTTATCCAGAGGAGAGCGACTAGGATAAGACTCAGATTCATCTCATAGGAGCGAGAGTTGGAGGACAGAGTATTATTTAGTGCCAAAAAAGAGTAGATAGTATAAATGTAGATACTGAAGAGGGTGACAGTTTGGTGGGTGAGTTGAATGAGGATGGAGAGAAGGTGGGCCTGGGTGGCATGAGCATCCAAGGAGGCCAGTCTTATGTTGGCAGGAAATGATCCTGGAAGTAGCTATTTCAGGCCATGCCAATACCTCCTTGACCTATAATTTGTAAGAAATGGTAGTCCCCTTTCATGTTTTTCCCATTAATTAATCTAAAATACCAATTTTTGTAAAGAGAAGGGAATGGATCTTTGAAATAAGTGGACATGGACAGCTAGGCAAGAAAGAGGAAGCTATCCAATCAGGGGAAGAAAGAGAAAAGAAGCTATGGTTAAGTAGTGGACTTCCCCAGCTTCTCTGCCATCATTCATGTTAGATGTGTGGAAACCAATGGAAGTGGTGAAGGAGGCATTTTATGCTTGTACCATAGGTTAATAGTCATTCTGTTTCCTTTACCATCTTTTGCCCAGCTGATCCCTTCACTGAGATATCACTAGTGCAATATTTATTTTAGAAGAGAACAGCATCAGCCTCCCTTCCTTTTCATAGGAAATGCTATAACATTATTTTTTTAGACAGTTTTAAAATGGGTGATCCCTGGATTTTGTCATCTAACTTACAGCAAAAGTGCAGTGATGTACATCAGAACCATTGTCTGGTAGAAAGGTTGGCTCAGCTGTTCATCATGTGACAGATGGCTTCTTAAAGGCTGGCTTTTCAAGACTGGTGTTTGGGTTGAATGTCCAGAGTCCTGAAATGGACAGCCTCTTTTGGGAGATTTAAAATCAAATGAACTCTTTAGTTTTGAATTAGATGAGGACTTGCAGGGAAGCACAGGTTCTATCATGGGAGAGGGCAGATGAAACACCAGGGCAGATGAAAAACCATGAGTTTCCAAGGAGGGAGAGTGAAGAGCCTTCCTGCCTCAGGGTCCCGAGACCAGGACACATTATGTCACCTTTTAAGTGGACAATATCCTTGTACTATATGGTAGGATTACATTGGAAACCATCATCTAACACCTTGACAACAGAATACAAGAGCATATGTTAGAGATGAATTTAATAGGGTTATGTGAAAATACCTGTACTTTAGTTTTTGTTTTTTTTTAAATGTGGGCTCTGTTAAGATGGGTGAAAAGGTGATTAAAGCACATGAAACAAGGACTTAGAAGTTTTAGTTACTTGTAAATTTAAGTCATCAGTTTCTTTTGGCCATCACAGACTCCGGGCGTGTGTGTGTGTGTGTATGAATGTGAGTGTGTGTGTGTGTGCACGCACATCCATACACAGTGGGTTTGACACTCTGGGGTGCATTAAGAGGGATGCCATGGTGGTGTATCCAGAAGAGAGCAACCCAGATCAGAGACTTCAGAGACACCTCAGGAAAGCAATAGCTGGGGGACATGGTGATGTGGAAGGCAAAAGCGATACCAGATGGTTTGAAGATGGTTGGGCATTCACTAGAATTATGAGACCTGAAAGGCCCTCGGGGAGATGAACTCCTGGAACATTCTGGCAGAATCCCATGCAGCCTCTGGTTTGAGTGTGGAGTTCCGCCCTTGCCTGCTCTGGAACCTGCACAATGCAAGAGCTCTGTTTACATTCATCTCTAGGTCATCTTCCTCCCCCAGGTCCGCTCAATCCTGATGATGATCGGAGTCTCACATGGCGGCAAATGCAAACCTGGGAGACCTTTGTGGGGGTTGCTCTCCCACTGTTTAGATGAGATAATGGGCCTCAGGAGGGGAATTCTGCCATTTCCTCCTTCACACTGTGCAAGAACATTATTACAGCAAGAAATTATAAGGAAATAAACAAGGAATTGCTACAGAGCCATTGTATCTGCTTTTCATTTCTTTCCATTGCCATATAATATTGCCTTGTCTAGTTCAATCTTTAATAAAAAGTGGATTAGTTGACTGCCTGCATCCTTATCACAATATGTTATTTGTTTGAATCCTATTTGCGGATACTCTTCCATTTCCTTCTCTAGAATAACTAGAACTACATTTGAACCAACTAAATTGAAATTGTGAAATCTTTAGCTGGGTTTCCTCTCCACCTCCCAAGCTTCTGTATCACCACCCCTACCCCCATAATCCTGAAGGCAAGGGTTCTGGGAATGGAACTGACAAGAAGCAGATTTAGACAATGTGTCACTCTCCAGAAATAGAATACCATTCTCACTGGTAATTGAAATTGTCTTTGAATCACTCACTTTTAGTGACCAATCAAGATGTGATCTGCCTACACATTTTGCACAAGTGTATTCTAATGCAACTTAAAGTTGGCTATGCTTTTAGTCAGGTTCGGGAGCATAGCAATAAAGAAAATTCACAACATCCCTGATTTCATGGAACTTAAACCTAGTGGAGTGATAGACAAACAAGAGTAAACATACAATTTATCAGTTGTTGATAAGCGCAATGGAAAAAAAAAATTAAAGTGGGTTTGAGATGTATGGGGATGGTAGGTTATTTCTATTATGTGCTGAGGGAAGGCCTTACTGACAAAGTGTCATTTGAACAAAGGCCTGAAGGAAACTGGGGACAAGCCATGAAGATATTTGGGAGAAAATCACTCCAGGCAGAGAGAAAAGCAAGTGCAAAGGCCCAGAGGTAGGCATGTGTCCTCTGTGTTCCAAAATAAACAACGTATACTTGTTGCTTATGAAGAGTGAGCTGCGGGGAGAATAGTGGGAAATGAGATCAGAGAGGCAGCAAGGGGTAAGATCCAGGTGAGGACCTGGATGAACTTCTGCACGACATGGGACTCTAATAGAAGGTTAGAGCAATGGGGTGACTTGAAGGTTCCCTCTCCTTGGCTTGGATATGTTGAGTCTGTGATGATGATAAGCCATCCAGGTGGTAATCAAGTCCACAGCAAGAAGGAAGTTTGGATTTCGGGGAAAGAAGATGGGAATAGAAATTTCAACTTTGGCCTCATAAAGTCTTGGAAAAGGATGAGTCTTCCAGGAATTGACTGTGGATAGAGAAGGCTGAGTGCTGGGGCCTTCAACTCTTAGGGGCTGAATAGAAGAGGTGTGTGTGAGGTCCAGCAAAGATTCTCAGAAGAAGTAGCCAGTGAGGGGACCCAGAAGGGTTTCAAAGAGGCACAGCCACTGAAAAGAGCATTATTGTTCACTTTGCGGAAATATGGATGGACCTGGAGAAGGCAATGGCACCCCACTCCAGTACTCTTGCCTGGAAAATCCCATGGATGGAAGAGCCTGGTAGGCTCCAGTCCATGGGGTCGCTATGAGTCGGACACGACTGAGCGACTTCCCTTTCACTTTTCACTTTCTTGCATTGGAGAAGGAAATGGCGGCCCACTCCAGTGTTCTTGCCTGGAGAATCCCAGGGATGGGGGAGCCTGGTGGGCTGCTGTCTATGGGGTCGCACAGAGTTGGACATGACTGAAGCGACTTAGCAGCAGCAGCAGAGGTTGTCACACTGAGTGAAGTAAGTCAGACAGAGAAGGAGAAATACTGTATGATGTCCGTTATATGTGGAATCTAAAAGAAATGATACAAATGAACTTATTTACAGAACAGAAACAGGCTCGCAGACTTAGAGAACGGACTTATGGTTGCCAGAGGGGAAGGGATAGTTAGGGAGTTTGGGATGGACATGTACACACTGCTATGCTTAATGGATAACCAACATGGTCCTTCTGTATGGCACAGGGAACACTGCTCGATGTGGCAGCCTGGATAGGAGGGCACTTTGGGGGAGAATAGATACATGTGTGTGTGTGGCTGAGTCCCTTTGCTGTTCACCTGAAACTGTCACAACATTGTTAATGGCTATATATTAATAAAATAAAAAGCTAAAAAATACAACAAAACAAAATCACTTTCTTGAGATAAGTATCACTGAATTAGATTCACTCATTTACATAAGTAAAGAGCTATCATTGTACATCAATCTCTACAAGACACATGTTCTATTAATTAAGGACTATGAATAGATAACAGGATCGTGACTATATCAGCAGCTGAGACAACAGCCTTCTCCTTGACTGGTGAGACACACCTTGGGATTTTACGGAGCAAGAGCTATTAATATAAACTGTATGAAGCCATGCTGCCCTGATTTGAGCTTTGGGAGAATTTTTAATGTATCTGCCTAATGCAGATACTTCTCACAGGGACACATCATAACGTAAGTGCTTGTTTACTTTTGAAAATATTGTTTTGGTGTCTTCTGTTTTCAGAATCACTTCAAAATGCATTCCTTCTTACTTTGGATTTTGGCTCAGAAATCTAAGGTTTATTACAGAATAGTCTTTGAATTAAGGAAGGAGGACACCCTTTACAGTGCCCCTCATAGGCTGGTAGGGGCTATTTCTTCACTTACAATGACAATGTATACAACAAACACCATGTTTATACATGGGTTGTTTGGAAGATTCATTGCCACTCCTGTGCCTTCATTTCTTTTCCTCTGTAAGTCTTGAAGGAGACCTCTCTTCATCACTTCCTTGTACATGCTCACTCCTTTGGAGAATTATCTTAACATCCTAAGAGAAGAGATGCAAAGAGAAGTTATAACTCTTAATAAATGAATTAGAAGTAATGATTATTAATAATATGGGCTTCAATATGTGGCAGGATTAAACAGTGAGTTTTTACCTTTGAGAAAATTGTTCTCTAGTGTGAATCCTGCCTTGCAACTTATTAATTTTGCCAATGGAAAGATATCAAAGATCTTAGAGACTTCATTTCCCCATCTAGTAAGATCTAATAATAGAGATGTCTTATTAGATTAATTAGATAACATTTGTAAAGGCAATTACACAGTTCTTGTTTAGTTGCTAAGTCATGTGTGACTCCTTTGTGACCCCCTGGACTGTAGCCCACCAGGCTCTTCTGTCAATGAAATTCTCCAGGCAAAAATACTGGAGTGGGTTGCCATTTCCTTCTCCAGCAATTACACAGAGTTTGGCACAAAACGGGCAAGGCAAAACATTATTTCCCTATTAATCAATAAAAAACAACATTCATCTTCTATTAAAGGAAAATTCTAATGCTAAATTAATCATGTTTACAGATTTGTAGAATTTTAGAATAGCAGATTATTTTGAGGCAGGGAATTATCCCCTTTCTGTTTTTTTTTTTTTTAATATTAGGGATAGAATGATCTGTTTTTTTGTCCACTTAAAATATCCAACTATGCTACATTTTAAATCACAGATGTTTATAAAATAAATTTAAGATATTATCATAATGTATTAATAGAAGGGGTTCAGTTCAGTTCAGTTGCTTAGTTGTGTCCGACTCTTTGCGACCCCATGAATCGCAGCACGCCAGGCCTCCCTGTCCATCACCAACTCCCGGAGTTCACTCAAACTCATGTCCATCGAGTTGGTGATGCCACCCAGCCATCTCATCTCTGTCGTCCCCTTCTCCTCCTGCCCCCAATCCCTCCCAGCACCAGGATCTTTTCCAATGAGTCAACTCTTCGCATGAGGTGGCCAAAGTACTGGAGTTTGAGCTTTAGCATCAGTCCTTCCAAAGAACACCCAGGACTGATTGGACTGGTTGGATGTCCTTGCAGTCCAAGGGACTCTCAAGAGTCTTCTCCAACACCACAGTTCAAAAGCATCAATTCTTCAGCGCTCAGCTTTCTTCACAGTCCAATTCTCACATCCATACATGACCACTGGAAAAGCCATAGCCTTGACTAGACAGACCGTTGTTGGCAAAGTAATGTCTCTGTTTTTCAATATGCTATCTAGGTTGGTCATAACTTTCCTTCCAAGAAGTAAGTGTCTTTTAATTTCATGGCTGCAATCATCACCTGCTGTGATTTTGGAGCCCCAAAAAATAAAGTCTGACACTGTTTCCCCTGTTTCCCCATCTATTTCCCATGAAGTGATGGGACCAGATGCCATGATCTTAGTTTTCTGAATAGAAGGGGTACTAGCTAGCATAAGGCGAAAATGTAAAATTACATTTATTCAGTTTCCAGGTTTTTTTTTTTTTAGGGAACTATTTAAGAATATAAGTTTCTTTACTTCAGAGCTGAGTTCCAAAAGTTTCTATTTGATTGTAGTCATTTTACTCATGAAAACATGAATTAGTTCAGCATCTGAACAGAGCCCTGCTGAGTGACACCCACATGGCTGTATCAGTCACTGCCAGGAAACATAGTGAATCATTTTCTTGAAGGAGCTTGTTCTTTGAAAATATAGATCTCCCACAGCTGAAGGGCAATCTTCGGCAAGTTAAGTGAAAAAGAACAGCTGCTTGCCATTGACCTTTCTGGTCCTACCCTCCACAGTACTTACTGACAGGTCTTCTTTGCAGAGACTATTATTTGTAACAGCTATTGCTGACTAGTGACTATTTACTTGGGGATTAAGGAATGAGTTGACCTGTGATTATTTGACACTCCATAGCATGGGGGAAAATTATAAGCTCTAGATATTTCAATCAGTCTTGGCTAGATTTATGGCTGAAATCAAGGGCCATAATTTTAAGTAACAGTGGAGAAAAGGCTGAGAGAGTCTAGAAATGTTTGGCATGGGTGCCTTGAAAATGCAAAGCACTGAAGCAGCCATTGTATTTTGTTATAAACATAATAGAGGCGGTTGGAGTGTATCTTAAAGTCAGATACCTTGAAGACTGTGTCCCTTCCGGGTACATTTATATTTATAGGTACTTTGCCCTCATGTACTCAGGTCCTGACTCATTTGTTTCTAAGAAATTCTCCTGTGACATTCTGACTTTAACACCGAAAGATTTATTTTTATCTCCTAGTGAATGGAACCCTTGATATTAAGGCTATCTGCTGGATGTACAGGTTTTGTTAAAAGAGACTCACATTTTATGCAGCATATGTGTGCATCACTAGAAACTACATTTGGTGAGTTGGTGCAGAAAATCCAATGTTCACTTACACGCGTAAATCTACTTATTGGAGGAAATTGACTTTCTTCACTAACCACCCAGTGACCGTGTCCTCAATGATCTTGTTATATTTAAGCAAAGCATTTTCTTAAGAATTTAGGAACCTTCCTTGAAAATAACCTCTCTATATAAAAATCTGTGAAAGAAGAAGTTAAATAAATGAGCTTGAGTTGAATAACTATAAAATCCAAAACAAAACATGGATCTTCTGAGTTGGATTTGACCACATGTGGATTCCTGGGACTTTGGTTTGGACCCCCTGTCATCACGACACTCTCCAGTGAAAGTCTCCTTTCTTTCCAGAGAGCAGACACCGAACTTGGCAGATGAAATGCCGGCTTTTCGTTCATCTGTGTAAATTTTGCACGGTTCAGAAATATTTCTTATGCACTGCAACCACCAAGAGGCCAGCAGTAATAATAATAGTAATAAACATTGCTATGTAGTGTTAGTCACTCAGTTCTGTCTGATTCTTTGCCATCCCATGGGCTATAGTCTGCCAGGCTTCTCTGTCCATGGAATTCTCTAGGCAAGAATACTGGAGTGATCCAGGGGATCTTCCTGACCCAGGAATCAAACCAGGTCTCCTGCATTGCAGGATTCTTTGCCATCTGAGCCACCAGGGAAGCCCCTACTATGTAGTGAGGGCTTTCTGTCTGCCAAGCACGGAGCTAAGCACTTTGTATGGCTTAAGTCATTTAATCTGTACAAGGACCTTGAGAGGCATGTTTGAGAATTAACCCTATTTTACAGATGAGGAAACCAAGGCACCATGGGGTCACTTGCCCAAGGTCACACAGTAGCTATGAACCCAATCAACATGGCTCCTGAGTCTGCTCTCCTAACCACAAAGCCAGGCCACCTCTCCACAGGAGCAAAAAATAACACGTATCAAAATAATTACCCAAACTGGCCTTTTTCATATGTATTTTAAAATGTTTGCTAGTTCTAAACACGAATCTTGTAAACACAGGGCTGTTGGGTGACAACCTTTACTTCCCACTGTTTATAACAGCAAACAACATTTTAACCCGAAAAACCACACTCTAGTTTTTGCTCTACTTATCTTGAAAGATCTTCAAACAACATCACTGTGGTTAAAGTTCATTTTAAAAATGTGATCTATTTACTTGCACATGGATATCTGGAGCAAAAAAATTGATGACAGGATGAGAGTGTTAGTAACTGAGTCTTCAGAGATTTTTTTTTTCTTTTCCTTTCTTCCTTTTCTTTATTTGCTTAGTAAAAATGAGAATAGAGCATCTTACTGGAAAGGGAACCTCTTTCCTTTTCAAGCATCACATTTAGGTTTTTCAGGTCAAAGGCTCAATTCTCGTCAGAACGGTGTCCCGACTAGATTCTAGCAGGTGGTTCAATGTCCTCTCTTCAGATTCCAGGGTGGAGTGATGACAGGGAGGAGAGATGAAGGACCAGGACGGGGGAGGGTTGAACAAGCTGACTCGGCAGAAACACCCTGTCAATGAAGGAATGAACCATCGGACAGCTAGACAGACTGACAAGCTCTCTTTCTACTATTAGGGGGTCAGGTGACATTCATACTCTGAAGCTGGAGGTCAGAACAAGCTCCAGCTGTGGGGTGAGGGTGGGGGGAGGGGGGCAGGTGCTCTCAACCCAAGGGGTCTGTGCACCAAGCAGGATTTGGGGAACGTGAAGAGATCTTTTTGGTCATCAGTGCATCAAGGTGCTCCCAGAATATAGTGGGCAGCAATTCAGAATGTCAGATGTTCTGCCATGCCAGAGTCGGTCCTGTGCTATTCAAAATGCCAGGAGTATTTCAGCTGGGGTGCATGCTGATAAAACTCCTTGCTAAATAAGAGAAATGCACAAAGTAATAAGAACCCTGCTGACTCCAGCTTTCCCTGAGGATCAAAATCCATCTTCAGGGGATTGATCTTCGAAGGCCGTCAGTCATCTATTGATGGAGTTTTTTTCTTCAGGAATGTGCCAGATAGAATCGTCTCTGCAAAAGTCAGTAATAGTTAGACATTCTGGCCAGAGTAAAAATGTTCCCCAAATCATCCTGACTTTGCAGGGAGTTCTTCTCCCATAATAGGAGGAAGTGATGGTGGAATCATTTTAGGGTCCTAGTTGTTGTTGGTAAGATAAGGTAAACCCTACTGCACATTATTCTAAGGAGCTGAAAATTATTTTGCTGGTTTAAAATAGGGGGGTTTTCCCCTGAAATGTGGAACAGAATGTGTAGGATGAAATGCAGTCTAAAGAGATGGGCTTCTGGAACCCACCTCACACAGAATGGTGGTTGCTCAGAGGACAGAAAAGGCAGGGAGATCCCACAATTGGCAGACTGCCCCCCATCCTGCCTGTGACAACCATGCACCCACTCACCCACCTCTCTCCACCTCTTTGTCTAGTTCTGATGTGTGCTGTTCCCACTAAATCCAGGGTGACACTGATTTATACCATTCTCATTCTAAGTGGGGAAGAAAGCTGGTCTTTATGAGTGAAAGTAGGAGTGTAAGATGCTGAAAAGGGACCTGTGACATACGGGTTTCATTGTGAAGAGTAGATGTTTGTGGGATGTATGAGACAATTACTTGGAATATTGCCAACCACATATCCAAGTATTTTGGGCCTGTTTAAATAAAGAGACCCAAATAATTTTACAAAGAGGATGGTTAAATGTAGAGATATAATGATGTGATATGGTTAAGAGGGCTTCCCTGGTGGCTCAGTGGTAAAGAAACCATCTGCCAATGCAGGAGACACGCAGGTTCTATCCCTGGGTTGGGAAGATCCTTTGGGGAATCCACTCCAGTATTCTTGTCTGGGAAATCCCATGGACAGAGGAGCCTGGTGGGCTACAGTCCATGGAGTCACAAAAGAGTAGGGCATGACTGAGCAACTAAGCAACAACAACAACAATGGTTAGAGATAAGGAAACACTTCAGTTCAGTTCAGTTGCTCAGTCATGTCCAACACTTTGCGACTCCATGGACTCCAGTACACCAGGCTTCCCTGTCCATCACCAACTCCCGGAGCTTGCTCAAACTCATGTCCATCAAGTCGGTGATGACATCCAACAATCTCATCCCCTGTCATCCCCTTCTCCTCCTGCCTTCAATCCTTCCCAGCATCAGGATCTTTTCTGATGAGTCAGCTCTTCACATCAGGTGGCCAAAGTATTAGAGAATTCAGCTTTAGCATCAGTCCTTCCAATGAATATTCAGGACTGAATTCCTTTAGGACTGACTGGTTTGATCTCCTTGCAGTCCAAGGGACTCTCAAGAGTCTTCTCCAATACCACAGTTCAAAAGCATCAATTCTTCAGTGCTCAGCTTTAGATCACTTGCATCTTATCAAAGTGAAAGTGCTTTTATCAAAAACTCAGCTAACTCTCTGTAGTCCAATAAACCATGAGCAGAAGCCAAATAGGGAGACTGCATGCTATTAAGGGTGTGAGGCTTGTGAGAAGGTTGTAGCAACCTGCCACATTCTGAAAGGTGGTCACCCCCAGCCTTCTGTAGCCCTTGCTGTTGGGGACCTTGCCAGGTAGATGCACATTCAGCATGTGTGGTTGATGTGCGAGGTGATGGTGTGAGCTCTGAGCCCCAGCTCTTCCTCTCTTCCTTCCTTTATTCTGCTGACTTGGTCCAGCCTCTCTGGGTTTGGTCCTCAATGTTCCTACCCTGAACAGTTTCTCTGATGGAACCCTCATCCCTTCTTTCAGAAACATGGTCACTGGATGAGTTACAGCAACAATGTGTACTGTGATGAGAGTTTGGTGAATAAATCAGCGCTTGGCTGGGGATCAGGGTCTCCTTTGTTCTCTTGGGCAGGGGGATTCTATTCCCCATGCTCTTTAATCATAGGCCAGGGTCATTCGATGGCTGGAATAATGAAGAACATGAATATAGCCACCCATCCAGCTTTTACTGCCATTTACCTCCAGCCTTCTGTGGTAGACTCAAGGCCTCAGAGTCCTGGTGGGGCAGGTCTATGGTATTATCCCTAGTATTGGCGGGGCTATTGGTGGTACTAATCATATTATGCATATACTGATAGTGCTAACTATCATGGTACCCGTGCACTGATAGTCACTTCTACTCTGCCTGAACTCACTGCCTTGCGGTATTGAGGGCTAGCCTTTTTGGCCTGATGCTGTTACCAGCTTAGCTTCCCGAGACCCTGGTCTAGCCTAGTCCAGCTTCTTCCCTCCTTCTCTTCCTGCACGCTTGTTTTATCCCACCAAGCCCTGAACCTGAATTCAACCACGTTAAGACAATCAAGAAAAACAGTACTGATGAACCTATTTACAGGGAAGAAATGGAGACGCAGACATAGAGAATGGACTTGCGGACACAGTGGGGGAAGGAGAGGGTAGGATAAATTGAGAAAGTGGCATTGACATATGCATGTGTAGATATGCGTATCATGCGTAGAATAGATAGCCAGTGGGAAGCTATTATATAACAGACAGCCCAGCCTGGTGCTGTCTGATGACTTAGAGGGGTGGGATGCGAGGGGGGAGGGAGGCTTACAAGGGAAGGGATATACATATATATATATATGCATATATATTTATATATTATATATATATAACAATGCAACATTTATAAAGCAATTAACCTCCAATAAAAATAAAATAAAATTATAATGACAATTTAAAAAAAGACTGTATTAGGATCTTTGGGTAATACTCACAGGGATCTTATAATCTGGATAACTTGAAATCAGGTCTTGAATAAAAGGATGCTTCAGAAGAACAGCAACTTCAATTGGCTCTAAGTTCTTGGAACCTAGGTCCTGAAACACTTTTATGAAGTTCTTAAAAAGAAAAAAAAATAAGTTAATTAAATCTATGATCCTGATGATGCTAAAAATGATTTTATTTACTAAAGGAATCATCATAATTTCTACATGTTGAGACATTTCAGGGGAAATTCTATGACCATACACTCAAAATTGATGGAAATTTTCTTGGGTATAGGTTGTCTCTTTAATGAAAGAATCCAACCAACCTCTAAATAAATGTTCTCTATCTTTTGGTGGCTGGCAAATCTGTTAGCGTCCAGTACTTCATTTCCTCCTCGGAACACTTGGAGTAATGTTTGCATGGAAATCATTTCCGTATTCGCATTTTCAGGGATTTCTTCTTCCTTTTCCTCCCCATCCTCTTGTAATTCCCTTTCCTCACTCATAAAGTTGTCCTCGAGTTCAGGATATTCCTCAATGGGACTCATATCAGTGAAGGAAGAGGTCTGTGCAATTAAATAAAGAGAAGATGAAGTCTCTCCAGTAATAGAGATATTTAGAAAACACCAATTTCGTCCCGAACTTTTCATGCCTTGAGATGGTAATGCCTACTGGCATGCTGAAGTCCGTGGGGTTGCAGAGAGCTGAACACGACTTAGCAACTGAGCAACAACCGCAGACTAGCTAAACAAAGTCTAAAGATAGAATTTGCTAGACAATAAGACAAGTCTTTCTTCCTTCTCCAACTCAGAAACAACAGCAAGCAGCAGCAAAAGTGGTTACCAACTGGGAAGGGTGGGGGAGGGATAAATTAGGAGTTTGTAATTAACATATACACATGAATATATCTATAAAATGGATAATCAATGTCCTACTGTATACTCAATACTTTGTAATAACCTATGAGGGAAATGAATCTGAAAAATATATATGTATGTATAACTGAATCACTTTGCTGTATGCCTGAAATTAACACAGCATTGTAGATAAATTATACTTCAATAAAAAATAATAAAGTAAAAAGAATAAAAAGAAAAGAAGTAGAATATACCGGCTGCACTGGAAATCATGTCAAAGTTCTAGACCAATTCTGCTGGTACTTGACAGAGCCCTTAGTGTGGGGTGAGTTTTATTTACTTTCATACATGCTTTTGCTTATCACTCTTTCAGATATACAGTGTGCACTTGTACTAAGTCCCCTCAGTCATGTTCCATTCTTGGCGACCCTATGGACTGCAGCCCACCAGGCTCCCCTGTCCATGGGCTTCTCCAGGCAAGAGTACTGGGGTGAGCTGCCATTTCCTTCTCTAGGCGATCTCCATCCAGGGATAGAACCTGCATCTCTCCTGCACGCAGGTTCTTTACCACTAGTGCCACCTGGGAAGCCCCAGACACATTGTATTACTCAATAAAAGAACACTGAAATGAACTGTGTGACTTCTGTCAAACTTTTACACATGAATCTAGATTTTGGACGGGATTTGCTTTGGAAACTGTCTGCAGTCTAGAGGTTGTGGTGGGTTAATTTCTCAAGTTTGATAGATTCTGAGAAACTTTGGGGCCTTTGTTTGGATACTGGATGTTAAATTCAATGAGGCATTCAGAAAGTAAAATAGAAAACAGATTGAATACAGACAGATTGGGATTCATATTGCTGCTCTTTGAAACTTGGCCAAGAGCCATGAATTTAGATGCTGGCATTCTGAGCATGGGAAAGAGTAAATTGTTTCTGATATCAGAGAAGGCAATGGCACCCCACTCCAGTACTCTTGCTTGGAAAATCCCATGGACGGAGGAGCCTGTTAGGCTGCAGTCCATGGGGTCGCTAAGAGTTGGACACGACTGAGCGACTTCCCTTTCACTTTTCCCTTTCATGCATTGGAGAAGGAAATGGCAGCCCACTCCAGTGTTCTTGCCCGGAGAATCCCAGGGATGGGGGAGCCTGGTGGGCTGCCATCTACAGGGTCGCACAGAGTCGGACACGACTGAAGTGACTTAGCATAGCATAGCATAGTTTCTTATGTATCAAAAGCCTGAAAAATATTGCCTACCTTTTGACCCAGTAATTACTGATCTAGGAACTGATTCTAAAGAAATATTCATGTGCACCAAGACTTTTGTATACGGATGTTCATTCTGTGTTACTTAACAGCAAAAATAGAAAACCTATGGTTCCAACAACAGGGAATGATGATAGTATCGGTCTGTGACGGAATGCTGTGCTGCTGTGAGCATTTGAGCTTAGAATGATAGTGAAAATGACAGTGAGAAAACACTCATGGGATAAGTGCAAAAGGGAACAAAATACAAATAATAAATACACCAGGGTCCTCATTTCCTTATATATCTAATACTTATTAATGAAAAAGAAGAGAAACCGATAAAGAACTGACAGCAGTTACTACCTCTGATTGGTCAAACAGGTGACTACTTTTTACTTTATTTTGTACTTTTCAAGTTCTCTACAGTAGATTTGTATTTATAATATTTATTGTAATAAATGTGTGTGTGTGTTTCTGATGATGAGGTAATAGATATTCAATGATTTGCCATGAAAAAATGAGTGTTTTCAGAATGTTGACTGGCCCGATGTCATAGAACACCTGAGGGCTGGTTCTCCTTTATTCTGAGGAAGGAAAAATGCTAATTTAGGCTTAAAATTAGAAGAGGGTGCCATTGCCTGTACATACTCAATTCAGTAGAAGCATTAAGTGCATAGATCATACAAGTTCTTTCCAAACAGCCACTGAAGTCCCATGTGTAAAAAGACTATACCAGGGCACAGAATTAAGCCACTGGTCATCGTAAGCCCCTCTGAAGGATGTGTAGGGGCGGAGGGTGGTGCAATGGAGATAGGTTGCATTTGGCCTAGTTCTGTGTGGTCACCTTGCTTTAGTTGAGTTTCTGTATCCTTTGCTAAATTGGAAATTTAATCTAATCTTGAAGTTCTTGGAACTGAGCATATCTTTCTATCTACTCTTCCTTGTTTATCTGTCTACCTATCCAATTAGCTTCTTCTCCATTTTAAGCAACTGCAATATTGATTTACTTGGCAGAAATATGAAACTGACTTTTTTGTCTCTACCTAGGAAGCTTGGGTGGAGAAGGCAATGGCACCCCACTCCAGCACTCTTGCCTGGAAAATCCCATGGACAGAGGAGCCTGGTGGGCTGCAGTCCATGGGGTCGCTAGGAGTCGGACACAACTGAGCGACTTCACTTTCACTTTTCACTTTCATGCATTGGAGTAGGAAATGGCAACCCACTCCAGTATTCTTGCCTGGAGAATCCCAGGGACGGGGGAGCCTGCTGGGCTGCCGTCTATGGGGTCACACAGAGTTGGACACAACTGAAGCGACTTAGCAGCGGCAGCAGCAGCAGGAAGCTTGGGAATCATCACACTGGCTTCCCATCAATAATCCCCTGGAGAGACAGAACATTGAGTGTGGTGAAAAGAACAGTGTTGAGACATAGAATGTCTTGCTGATAGTATGAAGAATGAGTGAATTTCTATTCAGACAGAAACTGTAGGTGAGCACATGATGAACTGGGATGGATGAGCAGGCGATACTAAAATTAAAGAGCAAGAACCTGGTCTCTCTTCATCATTTCTGGAACTAGAGAGGGCCCAAAGTCTCAAAGCCTTGATATTGTCATCATGGGATGAATGGATTTTTTAAAATTTTAGCCAAAAAATAACAAATTAAACATTTGAATGAAGAATGTCATTCAAATGGCATTATGTCATTAGGTTTTATTAGGTCAGAGGATATTTTATAAGCATTTGTTAGTTTTGCTCTTTAAGGGGTTGGACAGAATAGATTTAGTGGTTCAGTGGGAAGGGAGGGAGTGAAGGGAGGCCAAGATCAGAACCCAAGGAGCCAGCTCAGTCTCCTGGCGGGACTTGCAGGGTGTGCACAGGAGGGGGCGCTCTCCAACAGACCGCGATTGTGGATATGGATGTGTGAACAAAACCAGACATGCCGGTTTGGAGAAAAGCCAGGGCTTCTGAATGAGCAATTATTAGAGGCATCAAAACTCTGTGTGAGTCACATTATTGTCTAAGCAGCAGGGAGACTGTGGGGCTGGCAAGCACTTTGTCACACTCTCAGAGGCAGCCCTTAAGGACTCCCAGTAACATGTCCTCGGAATGGTGCCTGAGTGTGCATTTCTACCATTCAATCTGTTTATTTCCCCACATCTCAGAGGCAGAACAGAAGGTCAGTCCTCCGGACTAATGTCAACAAAGCATCAAAGAACAGAATGGGAGGAACATTTAAGTTATTTGAACCCCAAGGCCTCAACCCACCTGTCAAGATGCTTTAACAAGACTCTCAAAACGTGGGCAGTTCAAGCTCATAATTTACTAAATTACAATATCATAACCCCGAATCCCACGGGCCAGGATGAACAAATATCAACTTCTTTGATGTTTCACATTGACTAGTGTCTGCTCATTGAGTGCTTGGCTCTCGAGCTTCTTTTAAACTACCCAAAGAAGCTGTGGATTTAAACAGGAGGTCTGTGCCACATTGAACAAACCAGCGTGTAAGGAAGAATACAGTGAGGAAGAATGAAACATCGGGGAGATTTCCAGTTGTTTATTTGGAAAGCAAAAATTGAGATCTGATTAAATGTCTTGGGAGTAAACACAGACCTGTTAACCTGTTAGAGGCATTGTTTCTGAGCAGGCTCATTTTAACTTCCTGGGATCAGGTTGCCCAGGAAACCAGAACACAGTTGGAAAGGGCACAGAGAGGCAGCAGGATAATTGGAGGCAGGATGGTGAGAGCTAGGAGGAGGCAAGAATGGGGGAGGCGGTGGGTCCTGTATGTCAGAAGCTCCTATGCCTCACTCCCAGCCAGGAGCAGGCTTGTGTATGTGGCGTGTGACAGACCTGCCCCCACCCTGGTTTCTTCGCTGCTGTGCAGTGGTTGTGGGAGAATTCTTGCACAGTGTCCTTGGACTTTAAAAGAGTTCTTAAGAGAAGTAACCCAGGGAGCTGCTTCCTGGGAGAGCACTAGCTCCGGGGTCAAGGTCAGAAGGGATGCAGACTCTTACGGTGCTGGTGCTAGCTGGCCTGGGTGCTACCCATTCAGACAGCTGTCTGTTGCTATGGCAACTGTTCTAGCACAGGCTGCCTTTTCCTGACTTTTCTGGTAACTCAGTGCAGCCTCCGGGAGAAGGAAATGGCAACCCACTCCAGTATTCTTGCCTGGAGAATCCCAGAGACAGAGGAGCCTGGTGGGCTGCCGTCTATGGGGTCACACCGAGTCGGACACGACTGACGCGACTTAGCAGCAGCAGTGCAGCCTCCGAATCTGCTATTACTTCTGCCTCTTGAATGTCTGCTCTCCTCCTCTCTGCCTCAGAGACGGGAGTCCACCCCTTCCTTCTCTCTTCCTCTCTTTCTTCCCTTTTACCAACACTCATGGAGAACCTGTTATGTGCATTGCTGAGCACTTGCTACTTTAGAGGACGCAGAGGGGTAACAAGTTGTCTCCAGTGCACAGTAGAAATAACAGCAGTAGGAGTCAATAGATAAACCACCCCCTGCTTGCATTACTAGCCCTTCTTCCCTCCTGTGCTCCCTACAGTCTGTTCTATATGGGCATCCATTTTAAATGAAATGACGCTGCTCCAGTGCCTTCTCATCTCATCTCTTGGCACAGCCAAAGCCAAGGTCTCTCCAGGGGCCTCGGAGTCCTCTCCTCATCACTGTCCTTTCCTGCTGCTCTCCTCCAGCTCAGTGCTTTGCAAGTGCTGACTTGCAGTTCTTTGGGATGCACCAGGCACGGCCCCACATGAGGTCTTTTGCATCCACTGCAGTCTTCATTTAAATACTCTTCCTCCAGAGGTCTATCTGCAAGGCTCTCTTGCTCACGTCTCTGGGCCTTTGGCCTATATGTCTTTGCACAGAGACACCTTCTGTGAAGACCCTATTTAACACTGCAACTCCTTCCCAGACTCCTGCATTTTTCCCTATCTTCTTTTTCGTCTGTGGCATTCATCACCATTTGATTTAGCCTTCACTTTACTTGCTTTATCCCCAGGTCAGGGGTAGTTCCAAAGTCACCAAGGTGCTGGATAAGTAATTGAGTAAATGCCTGGGTGCGTGGCATGGTTCTGTCTTGCCAGAGGGGATCTGAATATAAATGGGGCCCAGGTGAGGGAGTGCTCAGTGTGTCGGGGGAGCTTCATGAATGAGCTGGTGTAGGAAATAGGCCTTGGATACTGGAGAGGCCTTGAGCCTTTCGAGATGAGCTGGCAGGTGCTCCAGGTGGAGGGAACAGCAAGAGCAAAGACACAGAGGGGGCAAAAAAGAAGGCACAGACCCCTCTTTGGATCAGTAAGGCCCCATGCTAATCTGTCTTTTATTCTGTGTTCCCTCCATGTTTGGGCCATCATTCCCTCGTCCTCCCATTCTTTCTTGTATGGTGAAAATGAAAGTGTCAGTCACTCAGTTGTGTCCTCTGTCCATGAGATCTTCCAGGCAAGAAGAGTGGGTAGCCATTTCCTTCTCTAGGGGACTTTCCTGACCTAGGAATTGAACCCGGTCTCCTGCATTGCAGGGAAATTCTTTACAGTCTGAGCCACCAGGGAAGCCCTGTATGGGTACGGGCAACTGGATTTGTAACCCTTGCAGATCACAGGACTACACAAAGGGTATAATTTACAAAGCTAATAGTGAGTTAATTGTTCCACTCAATGAAATGTGTTTACTGAGCTCTATAGCAGTAATTCAGGTTCAGGAATGCAGGTTTGGGGATGCAGAACAAGAGAGATGGCCCTTCCCTGACCACTGGGGGCCCAGAGCCCAGAATGGAAGCTGACCATGTAAAGCAGTTATCTGTGAGGGTTACTGTGAGGCAGGAAGCACAGGGAGCTATGGGAACGCAGGCAGGCAGGAGATCTAGGAAGATCTCCTAGACGACAGACATTTCATAGAGAGCTCAAGGTAGGTCATCATCCATGCCAGAGATGGGTGAGGGAGGCCCAATTCATACCGAAATGCAGAAACACCCCTGCGTGTGTGCGTGCTAAGTCATTTCAGTCGTGTCCAACTCTTTGTGACCCCATGGACTGTAGCCTGCCAGGCTCCTCTGTCCATGGGATTTCGCAGACAAAAATACTGGAGTGGCTTGCCATTTCCCTCTCCACGGGATCAACCCAGGGATCACACCAGCAGCATCTCTGTCTCTTCTGTCTCCTACATTGGCAGGCAGGGTCTGTATCACTAGCATCACCTGGGAAGCCCTGGGAAAGTGGCAAAAGCAGTTCCAAGTAAGGGCAGACGCATCTGGCTTGTCATTCATTTGGGAAAATGTAAGCGGCCCTCCTATGGTCTAGGAAGACAGCATTCTCGAGTGGGAATAACAATAACTCGTTGCTGAGCTTTGTGTTGTTGAGTCAGTGTTAATGCTGCATTGACAGAGCACTGGGGTGAAGAGCCCTGAGCTGTCAGCTTCCTAGACAATAGTCCAGCCTCGCCCTGGTCCTGATAGAAGGGGCAGGAGTTCCTCCTGGCCATCTGCCCAGGGCTGACATTTGGAGATGAGAGGGTCTATCTATGTCTTTTGGGATGTGAAAGCTATCATAGGAGCTTCCCATTTTTACTCAGAGAACCCAGCATATTTTTTGTATGAAAGGAAAAGAACTGTGGCTGGGATATCTGAGGAGTCTGGATGCATAGTCTCCCTCTGCCCTCGTGTCCACAAAGAAGAACAGAGGAAAGCGTTCCACCATGAGGGCCACAGCTCCCCTCACAAGGTCTGATGCAGACTAAAAAGTCAGACCCTGTTCTGAGACTTTTCTATCCGCCCTGCCCCCCAACAAAGCCAGGGAATGTTAACCCTTTATAAATCTACGGTGGGATGTGAGGTTTTATTGGACATTAAGGTTTTCTGTCCTTGGAGGCAGGTGACACAAAGATTGCCCATGCATCTTAGGTGGCCAAGTTTGGGCCTGAAACCCTATCAAGTGTTACAAATCTGTGGTATATGTTCGAAGGTTGAACTTGTTTTACATAGAATTTCCACACAGTGTGACAGCCTGGATGAATACCCAGTTCATTCTCATTTATCAGGATTAGCACTTCATGCAAAATAAAGACTGTCCCCGACAGAGCAATTTTGATTCCACCGAGAAACTTTGAGCAAATTTTGGATTTTACTACCAAAGCATTTTTTTTGGAGTGTTCTTAATCCAACTGAGTACGGCCAAGTCTATCCAAGACCTAGTAAAGCATGTGTGAGGAAAAGTTCAGAATCTTCTGGGATCCCCTCCAGACCCCAATGCTAGTCCATTTCTGGAACACAATTACCTTTTCTGCAACAGGATGAGGCATTTCAATTGGCTGGAAGACGTGAGTCCCAATGGCTACGCTGAGGGCCCTGTAGACCCCTTCTGTACTGTCTGGATGGCAAGCAAAATAAAGCAGCATCTGCATGTAGTCAAGCTGGGGTGGATCCTTCTCGCAGTCAGCAAACAACCTAAAGAAAAACTGTCACACAAAAAAGAATTTCAGCCAGAGAGAAAACGCAAACCATCGGGTAGAAAGTGGATGCACAGGCAATGAAGAATCTCTCCAGGGGTTTTGGAATAAGGTCATTTTCTAAGGACTGAATTACTAAAACTAACATGTAATGAGTGGTATTAACTGAAAAGTAAGCTAAATATTAAAAAAAAAAAAGTAGGGCTCTAAAAATTCTGATGTTCTAATGAGGTAGGTGAGCCTAGAGTCTATTAGAATGAAGTAAGTCAGAAAGAGGAAGACAAATATCTGTGTGTATGTGTTTGTGTGTGTATATATATATACACACAGGAGACACAAGAGATGAAGCTTTGATCCCTGGGTCAGGAAGATCCCCTGGAGTAGGAAATGGCAACCCACTCCACTGTTCTTGCCTGGAGAATCCCATGGATAGAGGAGCCCTGTGAGCTACAGCCCATGGGCTTGAAGAGACAGATAAGACGCGTGTGCTAATTAAAGTGGTGCATATTAGGTAGAAAAAGAGAGCAAGGACCTGTCTGTCCATCCTCAACTCCATCCTGACACACTGGCCCTGACTCCCAATCATGAAGCTTCTGGTACATCCCTCTCTGTGGGAAGTGGGGAGAGGGGAGGGCACGATGCCCAGAGCCACTGGGACTCCAGCCATTAGCCTCCTTGTTTCAGCCACTTGACTCTGAACTCCCTGATCTGTTGATGTAATGTGACTCCTCCTAGTGAGGACTCGCACAGAGGAAGAGCATGCTCCTCACTGAATACCAGCTTTTTCAGCAAGTCTCTCCCACAGCCTGAATGACTGCGCTTCCAGTCAGTTCTGGACGCATTGTCTCATGCATTTGACAGCATGAAGAGTTGGTGCTTGGGGATCTAATATCATCCTCTGGGGCCCGGCAAAGCCCAGGCCAAACCCTGGGACCCACAGGCCACACCTGAATACCTGGGGACTTCTGTTCCGGGAGGCGACTGGCTCTTCTCAAACATGTGTGTTTAGTAACCTTTTAAAAATGTAGACTCTAATTAAGTAGATGGTTCTGGATGTTTGCGAGAGACCCCCGTTCGATTCCTGGGTCGGGAAGATACCCTGGAGAAAGGGTAGGCTACCCACTCCAGTATTCTTGGGCTTCCCTTGTGGCACAGCTGGGAAAGAATCTGCCTGCAATGTGGGAGACCTGGGTTTGATTCCTGGGTTGGGAAGATCCCCTGGAGAAGGGAAAGGCTACCCACTCGAGTATTCTGGCCTGGGTCGCAAAGAGCTGGACACAACTGAATGACTTTCACATTTTTTCTTTCTTTTCTGGATGCTTAGTAGATGGCCTATGTTTCTTCATGTTTAGTAAGCTCCTGGGTGATTCTAAAACTGCTGGTTCTGACCTACACTTTGAGAAGCAAGTGTCTAGATCTAGAGATAGCATGTCATTCTTTAAAAAAATTTTTTTTAATTGGGGTATAATTGCTTTACAACTTTGTGTTGTTTCTTCTGTACAACAATGTGAGTCAGTTGTATGCCCTCTCTCTTGAGCCTCCCTCTGACCCCTCCATCCCACTCCTCTAGGTCATCACAGAGCACCAAGCTGAGCTCCCTATACTACACAGCAGCTACCCACTAGCTATCTGTTTTACACATCATGTCATTCTTTATTACTAGCAATCCTTACAACTATTAGCAAATTCAATTAGACATTCATGACAAATTGGAAAAATAAATTCCTGATATTTGACAAATCTAATGCAAATTTAAATAAAAATAACTTTAATAGGAAAACACTAAAGTCTAAAGCATAGCACAAACTAAACTTCATAGCATAAAGTTATGCTATGAAGCAGAAAAGAATTTTTGAGGTCAATGGGCTCTGCAAGCTCAATCATTCAGTCCTACCTTAATCAAAAGTTTACTGAATATTTGCTGTAATCAGGCACAGAGCCAGGCTCAGATGGTCAGGCAGCCTTAGATTTTTCAAGAGTCATGATCCAGCTTTTGGGTTCCTTCAGGACCTTGTATTTATTTCCTCTGCCCACTTGTCATTGGAATTCCTCAGGGATTTCCAGCAGGACATGGGGTAGAAGGGTGTTGGCACCAATAGATAACCATGACATTGTCCTTTCATGCTTATCTTCCATTTCTTTCATATGAATCCTTGACCTTTAGTATTATTTCCACTGAAATGCTCTTGAAAATGCTATGTAGGTGCAACACATTATTTCTATTAACAAAGAGGCTGAATATGATATATTGAAGGAAGATGTGAAAAAATAAAGTGAACTGATATGTGAACTCCTTCTCTAATTACACAGGCTTGATTTTAAATGAGTGGATGAGACATGTAAAAAAGGTAAGGCCTGCTATATTCTTAAGATCATTTAAAATGTTGTTATGGGAAGAATTCTAAGAAGGCTTTGAAATTTCCCGCCCCCTGGAGTACATATACATATGTACATATGAATACATATACATTGAATACATCAGATCAGATCAGATCAGTGGCTCAGTCGTGTCCGACTCTTTGCGACCCCATGAATCACAGCACGCCAGGCCTCCCTGTCCATCACCAACTCCCGGAGTTCACTGAGACTCACGTCCATCGAGTCAGTGATGCCATCCAGCCATCTCATCCTCTGTCATCCCCTTCTCCTCTTGCCCCCAATCCCTCCCAGCATCAGAGTCTTTTCCAATGAGTCAACTCTTTGCATGAGATGGCCAAAGTACTGGAGTTTCAGCTTTAGCATATGTACATACATATGTACATACACATGAATACATAAGTACATTGAATACATATCTTGTATAACCCCTTCCCCTTAAGTGTGAGGGATTTTAAATTTGATGAGAAAGTCATTCCCAGGAGTAAAGGCAAAGAGATTCTGCAGACAATTCAGGTACTTAATCAGTGGGTGTTAATCAAAAGAGACCCCAAACTTGGGCCCTGATTTAATCATTTGAGGTGTTTTAAAAAGGACTCTTTTTAAGGAAGGTCTTAAGGAAGAGATTACAGATTTGAAGCCAGTGAGATGCTCTCCTGCTGGTGAAGAAGCTAATCTCAAACTGTAAAAAGGCCATGTGACAGGGAATAGGCAGCCTCTCGGAGCTGCAGTTCTCAGTCCTACAAGATAATTCTGCAGCAGTCAGTCCTGGAACCAATCAACCCTGTGTTTTGATGGTAGAACTACCTAGGCTTCCTAAAGGATTGGATGTGAGAGTTTGGAAAAAAAAAAAAAAAGGAAAAGAACTGGGGATGACTCTAGGGTTTTGGGCTGACCAATAGAAAGGTCAGAATGTCCACTGACCAAGAGGGCGAGGGCTCTGGGTGAGGGCAGGGCAGCAGGGTGGGGAGATGGGGGGTCAGGGACGCAGACTCGGATGCAGGAAGTTGGAAATGTCTGCTAGAACATCCAAGTGGAGAGGTCCAATAAGCAGCTCTGTTTAGGAGTCTCATGTTTGGGAGAGAGGTTTGGGGTTGAAATAGACTCTTGGGATTTGTCAGCAAATAGACAGTATTTCAAAACACAAGTCTGGCTTCAACAAATGATAATAGTCCAATGTCCACTGCAGGGGGAAATGGAAGACTGCTTCAGTATTTCTGAGCCCCATAAACAGTACGAAAAAGGAAAAGAAATGATACCAGAAAATGAACCCCCCGCCAGGTCGGTAGGTGTCCAACATGCTCCTGGGAAGAGAGGAGAAATAGCTTCAGAAAGAATGAAGAGGCTGGACCAAAGTGGAAATGACGCCCAGTTGTGGATGTGTTAGGTGGTGAAAAAAAAGTGATGCTGTAAAGTACGATATTGCATAGGAAACTGGAATGTTAGGTCAATTGTAAATTCCAAGGAAAACTGGAAGTGGTCAAACAGAGATGGCAAGAGTGAACATCGACATTTTAGGAGTCAGTGAACTAAAATGGATGGGAATGGATGGATTTAATTCAGATGATCATTATATATACTACTGTGGGCAAGAATCCCTTAGAAGAAATGGAGCTGCCCTCATAATCAACAAAAGAGTTCCTAATGTAGTATTTGGGTGCAATCTCAAAAATGACAGAATGATCTCAGTTCATTTCCAAGGCAAACCATTCAACATCACAGTAATCCAAGTCTATGCCCCAACCACTGATGCTGAAGAAGCTGAAGTTAACTGGATTCTATGAAGACCTACAAGATCTTCTAGAACTAACACCAAAAAAAATATGTCTTTTTCATCAGAGGGGATTGGAATACAAAAATAGAAAGTCAAGAGATACTTGGAGCAACAGGTAAGTTTGGCCTTGGAGTACAAAATGAAGTAGGCCAAAGGCTAACAGAGTTTTGCCAAAAGAAGGCACTGGTCATAGCAAACACCCTCTTTCAACAACCCAAGAGACAGCTCTACACATGGACATCATCCGATGGGCAATACCAAAAACAGATTGATTACATTCTTTGTAGCCGAAGATGGACAAGCTGTATACAGTCAGCAAAAACAAGACCTTGAGATCACTGTGGTGAGCCATCAACTTCAGTGAGATCATCAGCTTCTCATGTTGGAATATGTGGAGAAGAGATTATAACCAAAAAATGTGTGAATTTGAGCATGATGAATTAAATTACCTTTTCTCAGGATATTCCTGTAAATTTTTTAAAACACTTGGTATTGTGTGGCCAGCTGGGAGGCCAGGACGTGGCTGAGCCTCATCAGTTACAAGGAAGTGCACTGTCACTGTCAGGAGACAATGATGTGACTGCAACACACACGTGTCTCAGGGATCCTTTTTTGGATGTAAAGAGATTTTCACCCAGTGCCCGGGACTCATCCGAACTCATGGACAGTGACAATGACCTATCTCCAGGAGCCCTGCCAGTCCTGGATCATAGAGAATACAGGTGACAAGCAGGAGAGCTGGGTGTGGCCCTAGACTTAAGCCCTCTTCTTAAGCCCTCTTAAGAGCATGCAGAAGCCCTGGCAGGTGAAAGAACCTCCAGTTCAAGGTCCTACGGTGATTCCTGGCAGAATTAGAACATAGCCCAGGGGTCCTGACCCTTAGAATTCCTCTTTATGGGGTGTTTTCCCCCAATTTGGTCTTTGCTATTCTAATAATGGTCAAAAAGTAAACTTATTATTTTGTTTTATGTTTTCCCTTTGTGCAACTTCTTTAGGATGTTAACCATTAAGGGTTGTTTCACCATGTAGGGTTAGCGTGGTTAGCTTCTGTTTAGTTGACACTTACATAGGGCCTACTGTGTGCTGATCACTGTTCTAAATGGGCCACACATATGAACTCATGCTGTACAACAACCCCAGCAGCAAAGGATGAAAATAAAACCACGGCACAGAGAGGTTAGGTAACTCCATCAAGACCTCACAGCTTGTCAGCCATGGCATCTGTGCTTTTAGTCCCAGTTGAAGGGTGTTGAGATTTATGTAATGTTGAGCATCCAGTCTGTGGGACAGAGAGGCATGGAAAATTCCACTCCCTTTTGTCCTCTGGACACTACACACACACTCTCACACACATCTGTCAGCCATCCTTTGCCCCATTATTGTTCAGCTGCGAAGTCATGTCCGATTCTTTGCCACCCCATGGACTGCAGCATGCCAGGCTTCCTGTCCTTCACCAAGTTTGCTCAGACTCACTCTCCATTGAGTCAGTGATGCTCTTTAACCATCTCATCCTCTTTGCCACTTTTTCCTCCTGCCCACAATCTTTCCCAGCATTAGGGTCTCTTCTAATGAATCTGCCCCATAGGGCACATCTTTCTCAGACTTTGTGGTCCTGCCTCTATCCTCTGCCACACACTTTATTCCAGCAGTTTGGGCAGCAGCAGATGGGAGCCATACTCCTCCTTGGCACCCAGAGGCCTCTCTGGCTTCCCTGCCTTGCAGTCCTTAGGGCTGACCAGCATAGGCTGCCTCCTGCTTTCAGCAGCTCCATGAGCAACTGAAAGGCTCTGCTGTGATGGACATTTCTAACCACTTCTCGCAGAAAAGGAAAGTGCTTTGTACTTGACATCCTATTCAGACTACTGTCGTCTTCCCACAGAATGAAGAACCTGTTTCTATATAGATATGCTTTCCAAAGCTTTACAACTCAGTCCTCGGGTTGTAAAACAATCAACAACAACCAAAACAAAAAGCTGCCCCACAACTGCCAGCCTCATGTTTTGAACTTTTTTGGTAACTGACCCCTTTCTTTCACCTGCTCTCCTGCTAGCATCTAGCAGAGATGCTTGAAATATGTGTCCAATGGAAGAGAATTGCTCACTTTCATGTTACAACAAGTCATGTTCAATTTTGCATTGTAATTTTACACTAATGGCTGGCTGAATTGATTAATCAATACACATAGCTTGCTGTCATTTCTAAATCTACCGTCCAATGTTTCTCATATCTTATCAAACTTCATTGTGTTGGATATAGTGTTTCATATTTCATTGTGTTTCATATTTTTAACATTTATACTGAAGTCAGAATAGTTTTCAGATTTTAAGATCTTATATACTATTGTGGCCTCAGGGATAGAAGTTAATGATAGAAGTTAACGGCCAAAGTGTTCATTTAGGATTTTCCATAACATGATATGAAAAGCCCAAATGAATTTTTTGGCCAACCCAATAATGATGATGATATTTTTGATGATAATAATAATCTGATGGGTATGCAAACTCTTGGAATGTTACATGAGTTAGTCAAAATCAAAGAGAAATGAACAAAGGCACATATGGGTAAAAGGCAGTTCTTATCCAAAGCTTTTACAACTGTAAGGACCTTTAGTGAAGAATATGCTCAGTAACAGCTGATTTGCTAGATGAGAAAAGTGAAGCCCAGAGAGCTTAAGAATGTTGTCCAAGATCACACAGGGAGTTAACAGGAGGACTGTTTAAGATTTCGACCACTGCCTCCTCTCCAGACTCCTCTGTACTGCCGCCTTGTACTCAGTTGCTTGGTCTTGTTTGACTCTTTGGGACCCCATGGACTGTAGCCCACCAGGCTCCTCTGTCCATGGAATTCTCCAGGCAAGAATACTGGAGTGGGTTGGGCATTTCCTTCTACAGGGGATCTTCCTGACCCAGTGATTGCACCTGAGTCTCTTGTGTCTCCTGCATTGGCAGGCAGGTTCTTTACCACTAGTGCCACCTGGGTGAATATTAAACTCTACACTTTGGGAATACATTAAAGGAACGGGGGATGGGGATGGAGTCTAAGACTAATTACACAAGAAATTGATCAATGTTACCGTGATATGGTGCCACATACACTTTTTAAAAAAGACCTCAGTAATTACCTCTATAAGATGCTCCTGCCTATTGAATGGCAGGGGTTCAAGAGGATTTTCTGGAATTTTGATATCTTCGTCTCCTGTAAACCACAGGCCAGCCTACACAAAAAACAAAAATAAGAATCATTAAAGTTATGCTGAGATATAACTGTTGCTTTCAGAGCCACAGAGGTTGAATTGATCTTTGCAAGATGTCTAGAGCAGAGGTCCACAAAGTAAGGTGCAGAAGCCATGGGGGTGCTGAAGCAAACTCTGAAATTCCATTCATGTGTATGAGATCTCATTCTTTTGTAATAATTTTTTAAAAAATTGATAATGTATAGAATGCATTAGTGCAGTAGTACACATGAATGATTTATAAATGAAAACCCACAGGCCAGGGCACCAGCTGCACTCTGACTATGCTGTAACTGTTGGAGTGTGCAATGAAGCTTGGAGGTCCTCACCCTGGATGTGGATTGCACAGCAATATCGTGGCTCAGACAATAAAGAATTCACCTGCAATGCAGGAGACCTGGGTTCGATCCCTGGGTGGGGAAGATTCCCTGGAGGAGGGCATGGCAACCCACTCCAGTATTCTTGCCTGGAGAATCCTATGAACAGAGGAGCCTGGCAAGCTACAGTCCATGGGCTTGCAAAGAGTTGGACATGACTGAGCGACTAAGCACACTCTGCTGGTGTCTGTGTCCTCCACCACACTGCACGTGTCCTGTCCATGTTTGTATATGTCTTGGAGCCTAGTGTCCTGCTGGGGCATGTTGTTGGTGTTGGAAATCTTGGCTAAGTGACTGACTGACTCAAGAGCTCAAGGACCGATTTTGAAAAGACAGCACTTGTCCTCAGCCCATGTCTGACACTAATTACCAAATCCCTTGATTGCTATCTGGGGATGCCTTGCCCCTCTCCCCTTTTCCCCCACCCCACTGCTCCCATGCTGGTGTAGAGCCCTGTTGCCTCCATCATGAGCTGCTCCAGCAGACTTCGAGCTGTCTTCATTTCCAGTCTCTCTCTTGTTTGTTTCAACTTAGACCATTCGACCATATCAATTTTCCCTGAACTTGATTCTTGTCATGTCAGCCTCTACTCAGAACCATTTCCTTTTCTTGCTGTTTTGCTCACATCATTCCTCCTCCAGGTGATTACCTGTCCACCAATGTCAACCTGCTTATCTCTCCAGACCCAGCTTAAATTACACCTCCTCAGAGAGGTCCTCTCGTCTTTATTCTCTCCTCTAAACTCCAGTTTGACTTGTTTATATCACACATTTGGGCATTCAGTACGTTTTGGGTTGCCTCATTCATATTTGCTATTGAACATCAGGTATTACTTCCTTGGGTTCAAAGAATGTGTCTTGCCAAGCTTCCATATGGCAAATACTTTTGTTCCTAGGTCTTGTTCCCTTGCTGTCTTCCACACTGACAACCTACCCTTGGCACTGCCTACTGCCAAGAACCATTGGCAGGTCTAATCTGACTCTGGCCTATGCTTTGTGCCTTCTTTCCTTCCGAGAATTACCTGTGCTGGGAGAGAAGACTGGAGTGGCGCTGGGTAGCTTATAAGAGGATGCAGCCTCCAGAGATGGAGACTGGATTTTCATTTAGAACAGAGGAGTGCTGGGTGGGAGATTCTGGCCATGCATAAGCGTGTGAGGGAGAAGATCCAGGAGAAACTAGGGTCCAGCATGGGCTCAAGTTTTGAATGTAAGTGCTTTGCTTTGCCCAGTGGCTAAACTGTTGACAGTAACTATCACTCCATGGGGGCTTCCCTGGTGGCTTAGATGGTAAAGGAACTGCCTGTAATGTGGGAGACCTGAGTTCAATCCTTGGGTCAGGAAGATCCCCTGGAGAAGGGCATGGCAACCCACTTCAGTATTCTTGCTTGGAGAATTCCATGGACAGAGGAGCCTGGCGGGTTACAGTTCATGGGGTCAAAAAAAGTCAGACATGACTGAGTAACTAACACTTTCGCCTTTATTTCACCACTCCATGGAGAATAGAGAGATGAGGAGCACAGTTAACATTCATGCTTTGGGACATGATGGAGTGACAAAGCTCAGAATTACCTCCTGCCTAAAAAAATAAGAAAAATGAAAAAAATATATATATAACAATTATTCCAGACATTGAACAACAGGCAACACAGGATGGTGATTCCTGAAATAAGGAGAACAATGAGGAGCCCAACTATGGTTCAGGCTACAGAGCCAGGGGAGGCATCCAAATCGAACTGGGATGTCCTGCTGGGCTGAGAAGATAGACTTGGATTTGAGGGAAGGGTAGCTTCACGGGTAGCTCAGTTGGTAAAGAATCTGCCTGTAGTGTAGGAGACCTGGGTTCCATTCCTAGGTTGGGAAGATTCCCTGGAGAAGGAAATGGCAACCCATTCCAGCATTCTTGCCTGGAGAATTCCATGGACACAGTAGCCTGGCAGGCTACGGTCCATGGGGTTGCAGAGTCGGAGACGACTGAGCCACTAACAACACTAACCACTATGATGACTATTAATAGAATTTTCAGGGAAAAACACTAGAGGTGCACAGAAAGAGAAGGTGAGCCCTAGAGATGTGCAGAAAGATCTCCTCAAGTCTTGGCTGAGAGCTGACTTGTGCAGATGTGTATGGAAAATACCAGAAGTGGGAGAAAGAATCACAGGAAGGGGGTAAGTTTAACAATTCCTAAAACTTACATAGGGCTGGGACTATATTACCACCAGGGAAAATGTGACCACCAGGCAGGGAAGGACCTTCTGATGCATAAGGTGTTCAGTAGTGTCCCCAGGAGGATATTGCCTGAGTTGTGGGCCCAGAATGTTGTTATTTAGTGGTTCAGTCGTGTCTGACTCTTTTGTGACCCCATGGACTATATAGCCTGCCAGGCTGCTCTGTTGATGGGATTCTCCAGGCAAGAATACTGGAGTGAGTAGCCATATCATCCTCCAGGGGATCTTCCCAACCCAGGGATCAAACCTGTGTCTCCTACATTGGCAGGCAGATTCTTTACTGCTGAGCCACCTGGGAAACCAGGGCTCAATTAGCCCTATGATAAAAGGCTGTTTTGGACCCACCCTTACCAATCTTAATGTAACCTTGAAAGGATAAAACTGATTGCACATAACATTATTGCATGCCCAATAATAGTTAAAGGCATATAAAATTGGGCGCTCAGCCATATAAAATTTGTAACATGTGGCATTCCATACAAAGGCATTCAAAAAAGCCAGAAAATATAACCCATAGTCAGAAGAAACATCAACTAATAGGAATGAACACAGCAATACATAGATGATAGAATGAACAGACAAGGATGTTCATTTAGGTCTTCTAAATAAATATGCAGAGTACATCATAAGAAACGCTGGGCTGGAAGAAGCACAAGCTGGAATCAAGATCGCCGGGAGAAATATCAATAACCTCAGATATGCAGATGACACCACCCTTATGGCAGAAAGTGAAGAGGAACTCAAAAGCCTCTTGATGAAGGTGAAAGAGGAGAGTGAAAAAGTTGGCTTAAAGCTCAACATTCAGAAAACGAAGATCATGGCATCTGTTCCCATCACTTCATGGGAAATAGATGGGGAAACAGTGTCAGACTTTATTTTTTTGGTCTTCAAAATCACTGCAGATGGTGACTGCAGCCATGAAATTAAAAGACGCTTACTCCTTGGAAGAAAAGTTATGACCAACCTAGATAGCATATTGAAAAGCAGAGACATTACTTTGCCAACAAAGGTCCGTCTAGTCAAGGCTATGGTTTTTCCTGTGGTCATGTATGGATGTGAGAGTTGGACTGTGAAGAAGGCTGAGCGCCGAAGAATTGATGCCTTTGAACTGTGGTGTTGGAGAAGACTCTTGAGAGTCCCTTGGACTGCGAGGAGATCCAACCAGTCCATTCTGAAGGAGATCAGCCCTGGGATTTCTTTGGAAGAAATGATGCTAAAGCTGAAACTCCAGTACTTTGGCCACTTCATGCGAAGAGTTGACTCATTGGAAAAGACTCTGATGCTGGGAGGGATTAGGGGCAGGAGGAGAAGGGGACGACAGAGGATGAGATGGCTGGATGGCATCACTGACTCGATGGACGTGAGTCTGGGTGAACTCCGGGAGTTGGTGATGGACAGGGAGGCCTGGCGTGCTGCGATTCATGGGGTCGCAAAGAGTCGGACACGACTGAGCGACTGAACTGAACTGAACTGAACTGAAATAAATTTTATTTGTTCAAGGAGATAGAGGGAAAAATTGCATATGATGAAGAGAGAAATGAATGATATAAAAAAGATCCAACTTAAACTTCAAGAAATAAAAGTATATTTCCAATAAAAACACACTGGATTGCATTAATCACAGATTTGGTGCTACAAAGGAAATGATCAGTGAATGGAAAAAATGGAGGAGTAGAAATGAATACAAAATAGAATTAGAGAGAAAATAATGAAAAAAAAAAAGAATCCAGGATCAGCAACTTTGGGACACACATGTGATTGGATTTTGAAAATGGTAGTGGGGGGAGTATGAAAAAAAACTTCTGAAAATTTCCAAATTTGACAAAAACTGCAAACCCACAGATTCAAGAAGTTCAGTGAACCCCAAGCAAAATAAATGTGAAGAAAACCACACTGAGGGACACAATAATCAAATTGCTGAAAACCAGCAAGAAAGAGGAAATGTTAAAAGGATTCCTTTTCATCCCCAATTTCTCTACCGTCAATTCCGTATCCAGTTGTTTCAACACAATGTGTTTCAACACATTTCCCCTGCTTCTTAAAATCAAGAATTCATTCAGTCACATAAAAAAAATATAATAGATGTATTTTAAAAATTAGGAAGCTGTTTCAAAGTGTTTCACACAACAAGAGTGCCAGAGAAGAAAGAACCTAATTAGAGAACAACTTGTGCTTTTTAAAAAGTTGCCCAAGAAAATTTTGCCGTGTGAAATGGTACACGTGAACTGTAGGGTTGGGTTTAAATTGATCAAGCAGGGTTTAGTCAACCACATCCTGCCCCGCTGGATAATCAGGGGATTTCTCCTTGAAATGTGGAAATGTCCCTTTGTACTCTCTTGCTAAAATATGGCCAAGGAATTTGAGGTTTACTTTTCTTAGAATAAGTGCTGTGCTGTTTGGATCCTAGAACATCTGACTCATTAAGCCTGTGATAACATGCATTCTCACTGAAAGAAGGTGAGTCGAGAGAGTTCGCCATCAAAGAATTCAGCGTGAGTGTGACTAGACACCCACACACGAGAGGCCAGCGTGTCACAGCTGCCTGAGGGCCGGGAGCAGAGGCAAGGCAGTTTCACGCTCGTGTGGCTCAGCCCAGGTACACAGTCAGAGCAGCTTCACAAACCCTGTGTCTCATTCCATTTTAGAAGCTGGGGAAGTCAACACATTCTTAAGTGGTGGTTGTGGTGAACGTGCAATTAGTCAAGAAAAGAAAAAAATAATAAAATAAAAAGCAGAGTAGAGAGTCTCTCTCTCTCTCATTTCCCCCCCGCCCCCAGAGAACTTCATTTCAGCAATGCAATTGTACTATTTGGCTATTCTAAGGTGACATTTTCCACAAATCATAACATATTGCTGAAGCAGCTGTTTTGACATTCCCATAAAAGAACTCTGTATTGCGGTGTGATCTGGCAAGTGCTGGGAATATGTAAGTCACGTGGGGAAGTCAAGTAGGCCTCTCCAATGGCTTCTTTGTCATGGGCTTTCTGAGGAGTGGGCACTGGGTGGGCCAGAGGCGAGGGAAGAGCTCAGAAATCAACTGCTCCCAGAACCCAGGTGGTGTTCTGATATGTGTATTTGAGTTTCTGTTTCATGCAGCAGTCAACTTTCTCTAAGAAATTCACACCTTTGGTGAAGGAGCTTTCTGGTTTTACTCAGCACTTGTTGGTACAAATTACCAACACCTATGTTCAACTCATGTTTGTGCAAAAAGATGTTTAAATGGATATCCTGTGTTCACTGGCACATACTGCCAAGAGTGAAGGTTGGTACTTTCGTGACTGCACGCTTGTTAAAATCCTAAGCCAACAAGTTTTGCTCTGCTGTTTGTGTTTTTACACAAAATCATCTTTAGAAGTTGTAAGTCCAGGTCCAGGACAGTGAAAGAATTCACAGATTGCTGTACTTGGGAAGTAAGGCAGCCCGGTCAGTTATGTGTCTTTCTTCATCAGCCTTGAAGAACCTCTTCAATGTGCCAGTGCTGTCTCCTCTGGCTCAGCTGTCTGAGTGTGGGAATGTCAGGGTTGTCTATGAGCACGTTATCCATTAATTGAGGAAGAAAAGAGAAGCAGGAAGAGATGTGATCTTTCAGTGGTGAAATATACAGGAGATACAGGCACTGAGAGATTATCACCCTGATTCAAAATCAGCACCTTATGAACCTTTCGTGTCTACCAGCTTTGCGAAGTGGTGGGCACTAAGATAAATTTCTTTGCTGTTGTTCAGTTGCTCAGCCGTATCTGATTCTTTTGCAATCCCATAAACTGTAACCCGCTAGGCTCCTCTGTCCATGGGATTTCCAGGCAAGAATACTGGAGTGGGTTGCCATTTCCTTCTCCAGGGGATCTTCCTGATTCAGCGATTGAACCCAGTGTCTCCTGCATTGGTAGGCAGATTCTTCGCCACTTTAGGGAAACCTTGAATTCCATTAGCAGACACAAACTAAGTCATTTACACCCTTCTTGGTTATGGTATTTCATTCTAACTCACTCTCTTCTTACTCAAACTTCTCAAAAGACGAATCAACTGTCTTATCTTCACTTCCTAAAGAACAATTTATTCCATCAATCCTCTGCAATCTAGATTCTGTACTCTCTTCAAATTGTTCTGGTGAGGGTCACAGTTATATCCTATCTGCAAATCCATTGGCCAGGTACCATGTTACTGGATTATCCATCACTTTACTCACTTCTCTCGGGTGATCTTATCCATTCATAACTTCAACATTTGCCTGACTTCTGCATCTGCCATATCAGGTGGGACATTTCTGCCTGCATTTCCCACAGACATTTCAAAGTCAACTTGTCAAAAACCATCTCATCATTCAGCATGCTCATGATCAAAGGGAAAAAAAAACCAAAACCCTGCCCTTTCCCTGTCTGTGTTAGCTGTAACTGTTGTTGCGACTCACAGAGTATTGGGTCTTGGGCATTGGGCTGATTAAAATCTCTGCAGGCGAGTCTAATGAAAAGCCAAGGTTAAGAACTTGGGAGGAGGACAATGATGTTTGCTGTGATTTCTTTAAGAGCCCTTAGCTCTGCAAGCAGTTTGGACTTTTTCAGACCCTCCCTTTTCCAGGGGGGTGAAGTCAGGGTAGGTGGGAGCAGGACTTCTGCCTAGGACCTGGGCAGTACCTATGCTGCCTCTGGGAGCCTAAACATGGGCCATGAGACCTGGCATGGTGAGATCAGGGAGTAATACACTTCTTAGGTCAAAAGTACTCTGATAGTACTCCGCCAGGGGCCAGGAGTGACCTGCTTATACTGTTCGTAAGTGACGGTGCCCAGCTGCTCCGTATCCAGGGCCTTGAACCTCTGCAGGGTCTCCAGAAGCTCCTCCTCCAGGGGGATGGGCCAAGGCAGCGCTACTACTAACAAGAATTTCCGCCAGTCCACCGACTCCGAGTTTGTTACCAACAAAGATGCTAACTCCTGCAACTAGAAGAAAACAGGAAATGCCATTGGGATATTTGTATGATTCTCTTGTGACATTCTACCTGCTTGCATTTCATAGTGAGAGGTTCTGGCAAAGGAGGTAAAATTTTTAGCTTGGTTAATACAGTCAGAGCTGACTTGCTCCCTCAGGTTCTACCAAGCAATCCATGCCAGACAGAACCTAGAGAGTGTTTCCATTTTTGATTCCTTGACATTTGTGGGTTTTGCTTACTGTTATACAAAGAACTGGATTTCCCAGGTGGCACTAGTGGTAAAGAAACCGCCTGCCAATGCAGGATATGCAAGAGATGTGGGTCTGATCCCTGGGTTGGGAAGATCACCTGGAGGAGGGCATGGCAACCCACTCCAGCATTCTTGCCTGGAGAATCCCATGGACAGAGGAGCCTCGCAGGCTGCAGTTCAGGGGTCACAAAGAGTCAGGCACGATTGAAGTGACTTAGCACACACAAACACACACAAGGAATTAACGTTTGTGACCATAGTACATTTTGTACCTTCCCAACAGAGGTGGAATAAAGATGATATAAACGTGGGAGGGCTCAACAGCTTGTAGAGAAATATTCTTAAACCATCTTGTTTTCTTAAGGAGCAGAATATGATGAAACCAAGCCTGAATCATCTACTGTTACTTGTTAGGATCACTCCATCTGGTAGTAATAGATACAAACTCATTGGCTGACCCTCACAGTCTCTGTAAGGTTTCACTGACTGTCAGCATCATCACTTGTTTTCAAATACTGTGCCTGAACATACTACATGTCTTAACTTGAAGTTCTTTCATTTGTTTATTCGAGTTTATTGGCTGCCTACAATGTGGGAGACCCGGGTTTGATTCCTGGATTGGGAAGATCCCCTGGAGAAGGCAATGGCAACCCACTCCAGTACTCTTGCCTGGAAAATCCCATGGATGGAGAAGCCTGGTAGGCTACAGTCCATGGGGTCACAAAGAGTCAGACACGACTGAGTGACTTCACGTTCTGCTAAATGTTAGATACTGTGAATGGACTGGTTATTTTAAAACTATTGACTTATCAATTAAAGAAGAGAATTCTCAAGGCTTGAAACCCAAACAAAATTGAAGCTTACTTCAGGTTGAGTGAGGTTCATCCAACTACTAGGAAAGTTGTTTGTTCCAAGGTTCAAGGTTACCAAATCCAGCAGAAGGTCAGCAAATGCTTTATTTCCTATTATACCTGCAATACAAGGAGAAATATTTTTTGGTGTTATTATATGATCTGTTTCTTTTGCTAAAAATTGAATAAATAATGGATATTTGTATAATCATTTTATTCAAAACTTCAACCTTTAGAGAAACATTAGACATTTTGAAAATACAAAAATATTAATCAATTTCCCGATTCTCTTTCATGGTTGTTTCTCGTCTAAGTCAACATGTCTTTTTTGGCTTAGTGATAACTCATTCCAGACTGGGTAAAATACTGAGACTTTATATTTTGGTTTGGAGTCTTCTCTGACCTTTTATTCAGAATAGGTTGAATTAAAAAATACTTTATTATTCCTATTATTATTTATATTATTAAAATGAATACTATTATTATTTACAGTAATATTCCTGTTATTCCTGTTAGTTCCTAGTGTAGGGCACTAGAGTACAACACTTTGGCAAATATGGGATAAAGGTGTTTCAAACACATGCATATCACCACTGTGATCAAAATAACACATTTATCCTCATTTTGCTTTTTTTAGATCAGAATATATTTGTTTGGGTTAAATTTAGGGATATTTGAATTACTAAATTACTGGGTTGGAAGTGCTAATTTAGTTATCTAATTGGCTCAAACGTTCTGATATATTTTATAAAAGGTCACTAATATTTCGAAGGCTTTTGCTCTTAAACATGAATCTACTTTACTATGAGATATTTGTTTAGTCTGTTGCTTATTTCAAATTTCATGCACATGCATTAAAAAAGAAGTAGGAAAGCAAAAATAAGTGTATCTGCTTAAAATATGTCTAATTCCCATAGCAGAGGTACCTTCTAGAGCCAGGAGACACTCCTACATGTATTCGGGTAACTGTCAGGTCCAGAGTATACAGCTATTCTTCTTTGTTTAGGAATAAAAAGAGTGAAATAGGTGTAGAGTCTCACATTTTTCTTCCTATATCTAAGTTTTTAGCATTTCTCAAGTCCAACATGAATTTTATTAATAATTTCCTCTAACCTTTGGGAAAATGTAGTAATCATTTTAAAATTTCAGTGGTTCATATAAAATACACAAGGTTCAGATCTGGAAGGTAATTTTCTGTGTAGCAAGAGCAGAATATTTCTTTCTTTGATGTGACTGGACATTCAGCAGGTTGCTCAGAAACAAATTCTCTAACCTTTTTGACCAAACCTGAATATCCAATTTTATATAAATAACTTCCCCAGGTAGTGGAATTTTTGGTAAAATGAGCTTTGTATGATACTACATTGGTTTTCAGATAAGTTAGAAATAAATCATTCATCTTCCTTAAAATGAAACCAGAAATAAACTCAATTGAAACCATGAAGAGGCTCAAAGTATTTAAAATTTCTGGTAGATTTGTAAAATAGTTCCACTGTCTCTAATACCTATGGCACAAGCAAAGTGTTCCAAGAAAATACTTTCAGTTCACATAGGGATTATTTATCTGGGGACTTTAGTGTGAAATGCAAAAACTATTTTTATCTTTGGCCTTGTTTCTTAAATGATCAAGGCATATAATAATATGACTTTCACATATAATGCAGTAATGGAAATGGATAAGCTTACAAATTTTGTTTACAGATTAAAAAAAAAGTTCTTTCCAATTGGCCCTAAATTACTTATCTAATGCAGCCATCCATTATAATTATCCAGAAAAAACAGTTAATTGTAAGCCAGGCCTAAAGGCACTCTTGATCATAATTATTGTCCGGTTACCCTTAGCAATAACTCTCAGAAAGATGACATCAAGATAGTACCATTGCTTAGAAGTATACACTTCACCCAAAGAGTGTGAAAGAATGTGTGAATATAGGACTAGAATTGGAAGGTTATAGGAAAAGCAATCTTTGCATTTTTGCTTTGTATGTCTGGATGATGCCAAATGCCTTTTGTGTTTGATGTGAAGACTGGTGACTTTTAAATTTCAGGTTTTTGAAAACAGTTCTTTTTGCTACGATCAATGATGAGGTCGATATTTATCACATTACTAGTCACTTTCCCCAAGGCTTTCTGAGTTTGATGAGCAATCTGAGTTAGGTCTTGTGTCCTCAGTTGAGGATGGTGTTCTTGTATTCCATAAATGAATGGCTTTCCTAGGGTCAAAGTTGTTAATGTCTGGAGAATTCAACTGAATTATCAGGAGATCCGTCATGCTGTCATCCTTGACCTTGGCATGCATTTGGGACCTGATGCGCTTCATCTGACTAAAGCCGCGTCCTGCCTCAGCTGAACTTGCAGGCAGGCTCAGCACGAGGTCAATGAGTGTCAGGATGTTTGGATACTTGTGTAAATAAACAGAATTCACAAAATCCCAGGTCAGTTTGCGAATGTTCTGAAATCTAGGAGGAAAAAAAATGAAAAATGTGAAAGATGGAGACTCCTAAGTTTTACCCCAATATTTATAAATCAACTTATGCTTACCTAGAGTAGATCTCCAATTTCAACATGCTCCATTCTGTGTCTACTTGGTCAATTTTCACCTTGGCTGCCTCTAATACTGGTTCATAATGTGCAATCAGGATGGCCACCTCTTTTTCTCCAAATTCTGCAATCGATGTGCCAAAGAAAAAGTCACATATCTGACAGACATGTGTACAGACGATCAAAGAACAACAGAATCGGAGCCAGTACTCATGGGTTACCTTGATTTATTTTTGCCGGCCACAGTTTAAAGCTTCCAATCGTGGTTGCCTTCACCACATCTTGGTTGGCATCTCTGAAACAGCCTCGCAGCTTCTTGATAAGATGTGTTAAAACCATGTTTCTCACGTCAGAAATGTTTCCCTTTCCTCCTAGGCAGTTACCATGAAAGTGTGTGACTGAATCCATCCCACGTTCTTTCGGCCCTGGTCTGGGAGGGGGAAAAAAAAATTCCCCAAGAGATGATTACATGCAAAAGCTTCTGGCAAATGGTTTCCCAAGTCCAGCTGTCTGGTTTTGACAGACTCTCAGATCATCCTGGACTCCTCACCTTGTCTGATAGATTTGGAGCATTTCCAGTGTTGACTCTAAGGTGGCAAATATATCAGCAATTGAGGAATTTCTGTTCTGATTGACGTGGGACAGTATGCTAAGGACATTGATGACATCCACCAAGAAGTGGACAAATTTGACAACGTCTGCCTGGAGGAGAGACTCCAGGAGTTCTTTGGCTTTCTGATGACTGCTGTCGCTTCTGCTTTCTTCTGCCTGTAACACAGGTTGGGAATAACATAGTGGTTTATCTTTCTCAAAATTATCTCAAATTGCTCAATAAAAGTATTTTTTTTTAAATTCTGAAAATCTGAAATAGTACCATATTTCAAAATTACTTACTGAATGCAGCTGCTGGACAATTGCTGGATATCCCTTGAGAAAGTTCTGGAGGGCAGCCTGCAATCCCTGAAGCCACCTCTGGCCGCTGACTTGAGAGGGCATTGCAGGTCGAAGGTGGAGGCCCTTGAAAGCAGTTAGCAGAGCACTCCTGTGAGCAGGAGAATCATGATAGAAGTGGTACATGCTATGAAGAAGGTCTTTCACATGGTTGTAGAGGGGAATGTTCCGGAACAGTGCCTGGTAAGCTAGTTCGAGGTGATGGGCAAAGCAGTAAACAGGCAGCACACCTGGCTGGATCTCCCTTAAAAGCAGGGCCACCTCGCTGCTGTTTTCTCCCTCTGAACCTGGAGCTCCATCACTTCCGAAACCCACCAGTTTCTTTGCCCAGTCGTGGTTCGACAGTCGAAGTTGAAGATTTCTCTCTAGGGTTTTCTCCATGGCATGTTTTATCGCACGGGGCTCCTTCTTCTCTACGGTCTGTACCCCGACGATTTGGCAGTGCACTCTCCCTGCGCGTGCAAACTGCACATATACGAGTTCAGCTTCCTCAACTGAACTGGCTGCAATCCCATCACTGAGGACGGAGAAGAACTGACTTTTTTCTAACTTCTCTCTTAGAGTTCTCCGTTCCACTTCAGCAATAAAGTAGGTAAAAGTTCTGGCCGATTTACTGGTTCTGAACACCTGGCCAATATCAACTCCCTTCATATCGTCCAGCGAACACATCCAGAGGAAGTCTTTGAGGGGACGTCCGGTTTTGGCGATGGCGTGGCAGGACCGGAACAGGTTCTCCATCCTGCCGAGGGTCACCTTGCTCATGGTCCTCACCATCAGCTCCTTGGTCGTTCTGCTCCCTGGAGAACCACTCGTGGCTTCCATGAGAGACGCCTTGGCGTGAGGCTCGCTCAGATGATGCGCGTTGAGAAATTCAGTCCTGAAGTTATCCGTGCCATAAAAAAAACTCACCTGATTTCCCTTTGATGTCACTCCATGTTTACGACACAGGCCACAGAACATAAGATTTAGTATCTCATCGTATACAAGCCAAGGGTATTTTTTAAGCCAAATTTTCAAAAATTGATTGTTCCTCTTTGGGAGATAATGGTCAAGCTTCCGAGGCCTTTTCTGCTTCTTGGTGAATCCACTCACATCGTCTGGAGGATCCCTGCCTTTAAAATAACTCCATGTTGTTATTTTAAGTAATTTCTGATGCCTACGGGCAATTTTAATTCCTGTCCCCCTCTCTGAACTTATTATTTCTAGAACAATCCTAGGGAGGGCTTACCACTTACCAGGCATTTTGGGTAGTGCTCCAAGTGCTTTGTATCATTTACTTGTCATCACCCAGTATCCCTATTTTATATAGTTAAGAAAGTGGGTCAGTTATTAGTACTGATAGCCGGTTTGTGGATTAAAAAACCTAAGGCACAGAGAGGGTAATTAATTTGTCCTGTGTCACAGTGGCCATCCATGGTGGAGTTGGGGTTAGCTAGCAGGTGGTCTTACCTAGCCCCCCACTGTTACACACTTCATATTACAGGTTTTTTCTGTGGGTGAAGGGTGCTATGGTCTCCTTCTCCCTAGAACCTGTTTCTCCAGGCAGGAGAGGGGCATGGTCTTTTGCTGTTATTGCCTTCTCTGGGTGAAAACACAAGAATCACAGGACACGTAGGGCCTTACCTCTGCAGGGTTTGCTTTGGACACCTCTCCCCTCCCGCCTCAGCCCTACTTTCTCTGGCATTGGTTGGCTGCTACAAATAGGGGGTCCTAGTGGGAAGCTGTTGTATAGCACAGGGAGCTCAGTTCAGTGCTCTGTGATGACCTAGAGGTGGGTTGAGTGAAGGGAGGGTGGGTGTGGAAGGGAGGCTCAAGAGGGAGAGGATATGTGTATACTTATAGCTGATTCACCTTATTGTACAGCAGAAACCAACACAACACTGTAAAGCTATTATCCTCCAATTAAAAATAAATATTAAAAATTTACTGATACTAAAAGAAGTTATACAGTTTAGATTTTACATTTAGATCTATAAAAAAAGGGGGGAGGGCATCCTTCCTAGATTATTTTGCAAAGGAGTTATGCCTCATCTTTTTCCTTTCCCTAAGGTCTAATTTCTGACACTCATTTATCTGCCAGAGAGAGGAATATGTATTTATCTGGACAGAAGGAAAAAATAATTAAAATCACACAAAACTCCTAAAATACATTTCTTCCTAAAGGCAGAGAGCCTAGACCAACATCTCTCTCTCCTCCTACAACTTCTGTGAAACTCCTGGTCATGAGATTACACTGTCCTATTTCACAGCACAATGAAACTTGGAACATGTGCTTGTGTGACTTGATACTAAAATGACTCATGTTGACACACACACTCAGTGTTTGCTTCAGGTTAAGGCTTTAGGGTCCCAGGCTTTCCCTCCTTAACAGACAGAACCACCCTTCTTCTGTGCTTTGTCACGTGCCAGATGACTGCTAAGCACTAGGGAGATGTTCAAGAAAATAAATCTCCTTTCCTAATTGATCTTTTGGATCTCATGTCTCTTAACATTTTTAAATTGAAAACCTTTGCACTCGTGTCAGTCTGCTTCTGCCTCCTACTTTATTGGCCTGTAATTATATTGCAAAACCAATCCTTTTGCAATTGTTGTTGTTAAAACAAATCCTTATTTATGTATTTATTTTTAGATCCTAAATTTTCCTGTTTTCATTTAAACCTAGTCTCCTTATAGCTGGGACCCACTGCCTCCATTATCTTTTGTGCAGGTTGGGTAACTTTCAAGCTTCCCACACTAGACCCTCAGCGCCATGCTGGCTGCCTGCTCTACACACGAGAGAGTTGGTGAATACATGAACAGCTGCATGAAAAAAGCAGACTCTGGCTGTTGAATGAAAAGACTAACTTTCGCTACTAATTTAGCTAGTTTTCATATCTTTAGCTTTCTGGCCAGATTTTCCAGAAATGCTATCTTGAATTCTGAGCACACACTTTATCACTGGCCACATGTAATTCTCTGGCTTCATGAGACTACATTCCCCCTGAAGAGACACCTGGAACTGTGCCCACAGACTATTCTACCAGGTCCAAAGGCTTCTAGATTTACTACTGCATTTCTGTGATGTGACTCGAGCGAGTGGAAGGAGTTTCCAGGCTGAGTGCCACACTCCTTCTTGCCCTAATCTCTAGGACTTGCCACCTGCTTAGATATTCCTGCTAATAACAGCAATCCTTTCTTTTACCTTTTCTAAGAAGCATGAAAGTGTTAATCGCTCAGTTGTCTCTGATTCTTTGCAACCCCATGGACTGTAGCCCACTAGGCTCCTCTGTCCGTGGAATTCTTCAGGAAAGAATACTGGAGTGGGTAGCCATTTCCTTCTCCACTTTTCTAAGAAATTTTTCTGTATTTCTTGATTTGAGTAAATGTCAGACTAATTTACTTTTCAGATCAAAATAGGGAGCTTATTTCCCTGCAAAGTATGGTGTCATAGTTCTAGAATTTTCTCAGACACTAAGCCTGGGAAAACCCACACAACTGTCTAGTTACTCCTTTCAGGGAATCACCAGGTGCCCTTACTCTTGCCTCTAGGTTAGCTGAGGCTTTCTAGGGAGACAGTAGTGTCTGCTGCTCTCAGATGCAGTCATCCTCCCTCCAATCCAATCTCCATATCCTTTGTCTCTAAATGTTTTTGATAATTCTCTCCATTGTGGCCTTTGGGGGCAGCCTGAGGCTTCACATGGGCTTCCCAGGTGGTGCACTGGTAAAAATTCGCCTGCCAGTGCAGGAACTGAGGGTTGGGAAGATCCCATGGAGGATAAAATGGCAACCCACTCCAGTATTCTTGCCTGGGAAATCCCTGGCGGGCTATGGCCCATGTGGTTGCAAAGAGCCGGACACGCCTGAGTGACTGATCACACAATCTTAAGATTTCACAGCTTGACCACAAGCTCTTTGTGGCCCTCATTTCCTGGCTGGTCTGTTGCCCATTCCCTAAATAGGTCATGGAACTTCAAAATCTCAGTGTTGATTCCATTTTCTCCTGTGCCTAGAAAACTCTGCACCTGCTTCTCTTCCTGGAAGCTTCTGCCAGAAGTTTCCCATGGACTACATCCTTTGCTGACCCACACAGGAGAAACAACTACTTCCCTCCTTGGATTCTTGTAAAAACCACGGAGCTGGGTGATAGAGCTCGGCTACTACAGCCTAGACTTCCTGAATTTGTGTCCCGTCTCTGAGACCAGTCATTGACTCCCAGGGTCTCCAAGAGGGCGTTGAGAGGGACACTTGTCATTTTTTAAAACAAAATTGCAGGCCTTGAAAAACTAAGCACTGCCTCTCTTGAAGAAGGAGTTGAGGGTACAGAATTTGCTGAATAGTGTTTCTCTGGATAGCCTCTGAGCAGAAATCAAAATAACTATGAACCAAATCTCTATAAGATATTACATCGAGTACTGATGAGCTTACAAAGAAAAGGAGTCCTTATGGCTTAAGTGGGGACACTGGAACATTGCTAAAGTGTTCTAGCTTCAACAGATTCCAAATTGCTTGCATTGGAGAAAGACTCTCTTTCTGATATGCTTGGCACTTGATGTTTGGACAGGATGTAACTACCCAGAGCTCACTCGGTACATAGCTGAATGTTTTTGGTTTGGAGGCTTACAGTCCCCAGGGAGCTGCATACCTCAGGGTTCAGTTCCACCTGGTGTTGTGAATTTTCATTTCTTTCTTTTTTTTTTTTTTCTGGAATTGTTCTAAGATAACACTGTGTTCCTATGTGTTCTGTCACTTAGTCGTGTCTGATTCTGTGACCCAATGGACTGTAGCCTGCCAGGCTCCTCTGTCCATGAGATTCTCCAGGCAAGAAATCTGGAGTGGGTTGCCATACCCTTCTCCAGGGGATCTGGGGAATTGAACCTGTGTCTCCTGTGTCTCTTGCATTGCATATGTATTCTTTACCCGGTGAACCACCGGGAAATCTCTGCAGGTACCTCTTAGGGCATGTGCACCTTCAGGATATCGAGCTCACATTCTGCGTAATAATAAGCAGAATTTGTATCCATATTGCATAATGTTATATATTACATAAGAATATAACATTACTGTAATTATATTATTAAGTGATAATGGCTTATATCACACCTGAATTGCACATTCAGTGTGCCAGACACTTTTAAAGCACTTTACAAACATTAATTACTTTAATGGTCATAACAGTGAAATACCCCATTTTTCAGATGAGGAAAGTGTAACAAAAAGAGGTTAAATAATTTGCTCAAGATCATATTACAGTCATTTGACAAGAGGGGGAGTTGGAAAGAGCTGTCTGACTCTTCTTACCCATGGATGGGTCTTCTTCCTCATCCAGCCATGGGTAAGAAGTGAATTAACGTGAAGATGCTCGAGTAGGGGCTGACACACAGGGCTTGACACCAATCCAATATTGATTACTGTCATAATTCAGAAAATACCCACAAAATCCATTCTGTGCTGGGAGTATGCTCATGGGAATGATCCCTGGGACAGGCAGTAGAAAGAAGGTCCTGAAGATTCAGGCTGTCTTACTGACTTAAGCTGCTCCTAAAATTTTAAGTATAGATCTTTGTTGGATCTTTGTTGGGTGGCAATAAAAATGTTAGCATGATAAGTCCTTTAATTACATTTTGCATAATTTTGTATGATTATCACATATAAGATCTTTTTTTTTCTGGCATATTTGTGACAATCAACAAATGGCATTTTATGTCTAATTACTGCCTTTATCAAAGGAGATTTAGAAATATGACGTGCAGAATTTGATGAGGAAAGCAGGGCTGAATAAAAGCATAACAGTATATTACACACTTTCAATTTTCTGTTATTTTTAGTAAGCACTATCTTAATGACTTAATTTTCATGTGGATAACCAGTACTCAGCAAAAACTCTTTAAGCTTTAGTTCTTTCTATTAATATTTTGATACTAGTTGTTCACAAGTATTTATTCAGTCACTTGTTTTAATGAAAGATTATCCATTTCACTCAATAATTTTATTTATGTAGCATAATTAAAAGTAACAAAGTGTAACTTAATGACATTGATAGCCCTTGTAAATTTGCTAAAATACTCTTACGACGGGCCTAGTAACATAATGATTGTTACGTGCAAATATGTATGTTTTTTTCCTAGAAAAGATTCATCTATTCATCATATTTTAATATATTTCAGTGAGCTTGATGCTTGCATCTTAGATACCATAGGTTGCATTGGACTATGTGAAATAGTATAAGAAAATGCTCACATTTCTTGGCTTAGATATAACAGCAATTTTCAAGTTGAAGCAGGAAGTTTTGTAGGAGCCCACATTTGGAAAGTTACTACTTTCAGCCAATTGCTCTATATTTTCAAAATGGTTATCACTTCAATTAAGATGGTCTTTTGAAATTGTAGATTTTTAGCGTGTCATGAGAGGTATCCTAAAAGATTTTCTAATTCTTGAAAGGAATACAACAAAAACTTCATGTAAAAGACAGATCGATGTATATCTATTAATAATCATTAATAACAATTAGTGAAGAAGAAAGATTTAAGTCAGAGGATGTTTTGGGTGTCAAAGGAACTGGGAGAAAGGGCGAGTGGTAATTAACTTCTAAGATGTCATCAGAGAACCTCTAATTCTGGGACTCTGGGATACAGGAAATAGAATGATTATTATTTTGTCTTACCTTTTATACATGAGCAAAATGACAACAATGAATATTATTTCTGTTGATAGACCACCCGACTCTGTGCTAAGTGTTTCACATGAACTTAAAAAGCGCCATATGCAACATATATTTTTTCAAATAGTATGACTGAGCTAATAACAAAAAAGGGTTTAAACTTTTAGCTTATAGACTGTAACTCATTTTGAACCATCGAGATCTCCAAATCCCATGGTATTATATAGCTTTGTCAATTCTGTGTCAATTATAACTGTTGTTCTTAAATCTGTATAATTCTCCAGCACAGGTGGTGGAGGTGGTTCCACAGAAAGAGTTGGTCTCTGTATCTGTTTTCCTGCAGTTCACACGACTGGGGAAGGAGAAGCAGAGAAGTCCCTGACCTTTCCATGAGCATCTGTACTCAAGCCTCATAGCTCCATGGTTTCTGGTGACTGTTCCCCCAACTTTAAATATCCTCTGTATCCTTGCCATCTAGTCACTCTTTACTTCTTTCAGTTCCTCCCTCCAAGCTGTTTTTCTGCCGTTTCCCTGACCAACCTCTTTGCACACTGATTCTCCCTTGTTTGCATTCTTGAGCACTTTTTTTTTGTTTTGTTTTGATCAAGTTCAGATTTTGTTTTGGAAAGAACCTAAATAGAAGTTTATATTTTCTTCTTCTTTGGATGCCTTTTCAAATTATGCTCTAAGTCCCTAGGGCAAGTGGTTTTCCTTTTACATCTACTTTAATATATATATACATATATATGAAGGAAATGGCAACCCACTCCAGTACTCTTGCCTGGAAAATCCCATGGACAGAGAAGCCTGGTAGACTACAGTCCATGGGCTCGCAAAGAGACGGACACGACTAAGCGACTTCACTTTCATATATTATATATAACTATCTCCTTCTTCTTCTACCTCCCTTTCTTTCTTCTCCCTTCCTTCCTCTTCCTACCATACTTTGAGAACTGTTGTATCCTACCATACTCTGAAATTAGACAGTGTATCAGTTGATACCTTTTGGTCTAGTTTCTAGTGTTAATCTAAGACATACACATGTCAAGTTATAACTGATATTTGTAATTTATTTATTTTTTTACTTTTTGGCCACTCCTTGCAGCAGGAGTGGACCAGGGATTGAACCAGCAGCCCCTGTAGTTAAAGTGCAGAGTCTTAGCCACTGGACCACTAGGGAAGTCCCTGTAATTTATTTTTAAACTTTTAGTTGAAATGCAAACTCTTGATTTTGAGGTTGGATCCAAGAATGTTTTATGGCTATCGTGATGAATGTAAAGTCTCTTCTGAAAGGGACTATGAGTGGTTGATAATTTTCCACCTACTCAAATGTCCCCCAAAACTTTAAATTTTGACCTGCTTCCAGTCACCCTCATTTAGGATTAAAGCAAATTGTATTTCATATTTGAATTTTTATAGCTCTGTCTTATTTTATATATAAATAATAGCCTGGATAAAATAAAAAGCAAAAGCAACTTTGAAGAAGGAAATATGTAATAAAAAGACATTGTAAGCCCACACAATGGCAAAGAGGCTGGAATCTGCCTGACTGAAGGACTGAAGGAATTTCATGTGCTGGCTCTATAAAACTGAGTTTTTTTTTTTTTTTTTTTCTGTAGCTGTTGATGGCCATATTTTGGGGCCTTCTGCTCCCTACTCAAATGCTGCCAACCTGAGTTGCTGTGCCTTTATATCCTGGAGGTGTAGACCCACTCAAGCTGATTAGATGAGGTGACACTTCCCAGGGTAGGAGACACCCAGGGATACAGTGGGTACATCTATTTCACCCACTGGGCTTAGCAAGGAAGTCTTTAGGCTTAAAGTAAAGCAATACTCTCTTGACTAATGAGATTTAATGTGGTTTTCTGGAAATACTGAACTTAAAAAAAAATAAGTGAAGTACAACCATTATGAAAGTGAAACTGCGTTAGTAATGGACAAAGGTCAGCTGACTATTCTTAGGGAAAAGCAAATGATTTTCCAGTAAGTAGGAGATATTGGAAGACAAGCCTCTTTATGTGAGGCAACTTGGTTCAGTGAGAAGAGACAAGACCTTTGAACCCGAAGTGTCCTGAGGGATATGTGACCATAGGCAAGTTCTCAACTGCTCTGCCACTCAGTATCCTGACCCATAAAACGGAGATGATGATCCTCCATGTTCTGTCTGAATTACGTGTGCTGTCAGTTGACGGCACTCACTGCTGAATATCTTTAAGTAGAAACATCCAAAACTTAAAAAGAAAAAAAGCCTGTGTAGGTGCTAGAGTCATAATAATAAAATGTGAAGGAAATCAAGAATTTGTGTGCAGAAAATAATGTGTCCACTTACATGTGAACAGATTAATTAATCAATTGATTAAGCAAGTATGTGTTCACAAAGGTTCTGCTCTTGGTCTACAAAACATTGCAGGAAAAGGCATACATAAATGGGAAGTTCTCTACTCCCTGGTCTCCCTCCTTAGACTAGTTGGGGAACATAGAAACATAGCTCATAATCCCAGTAAATTCCCAATGAAACTTAAACTTGAAGGATGCATGAAGGCTGCTTCTCAACTACCAGATGAAGTAATGCTCAAGTTTGCCAAATGGCTAGCCAGGGGCAGGGAGAGCAGGAGAGGAGAATTATCAGGGATGAGAGTCGCCATACCGCAAAAGTGTTAGACACTGTTTTGCTCTGTTTAATTCAGATCTATGTTGTATGAAGCAAATACTAGATAAACTAGAATGAAGCAAGGGCTCGTTTCAGCACCACATGACCCCAGAAGGCTGTTTTACTTGTGGACAGGTGATTGCCTTCCTGGTTAACCTCAAACTTTTTTTTTTGTCCTCTTTTCACAATAATCACTTTTCCTACCTTTGGGCACTATATCTAAGAACTGATCCCGGAGGTTGTCAAGCTGCTCGATGGTCACGGTGCCGTTTTCCTCCTTTTCCACAGGTGGAGGGCGTACCGGAGGAGGTGGATCTGGAAAGACTTTGATATCACCATTAATGAAGAAGTCTTCTTGGTCTAAATAAAGTTCATTCTGAATTTTGGTTGATGTTTCAATGTGATAGCGAGCTACCCCAGTTAGTTTTTCCACACTGAAAATGAAAACATGAATAGGTTTATCCTCATTGAAAATACTATCAGATTAATAGTGTTTTCTTCTTAGACATACACAAAGAGTTAACACATTAGAAAATATAGCTAAGTTAGAAAATTCAGTCTGCATGTTTAAAAATTATAATTTATCCTCAAGTCCATTTATACAAAGGCAGGGTAAAAATAAATAAATATAGATTAGAAGTAAAATATATGCTCATTACAGGGCTAATAGTCTCACATTTTATACAAAACTGAACAAAAAGAGATTCCACTAAAATGATTTTATTAGTATTAGGCAAGATTATGTCAAGAGATATATTTCATTCTAAATATGCATCAGAATAAGGTTATATGACAGAAAATCCTGTAAAATATGACTATTAGTATAACACATTTATTTGGAATGAGGACAAGTTGTATGTAAAGTGAATTAAAGTTGATAATGGATTTCAAGAAAAGTGGCTTTTCTCCAACTTTATATCAAGGAGTTTGATGTTACCTAAGACCCATTTGACAGAATGGACTCTGACAAGATAGCCCATTGAAATTGCTTTCCTATGTTTATGGAGAATAACGTTGTTGGTATTGTTTAGTTGTGTCTGACTCTTTTGTGACACAATGAACTGTAGCCCACCAGGTTCCTCTGTCCATGGGATTCTCCAGGCAAGAATACTGACATGGGTTGCCACTACCTTCTCCAGGGAATCTTTCTGACCTAGGCACTGAACCCACATCTCCTGCATTGCAGGTGGATTCTTTACCACTGAGTCACCTGGGAAACCTGGTGAATAGTAATTCCCAGCTAAATCACATGGTATAAGCAGCCACAGTTTGGAACGACTGTGGTGCGGTGGAAAGAACCCTGGAAGCTGAGCTCTCATCGTACACCGTCTCCAGCCCTGGGTCCTTGAGTTAGTGACTTAAGCTCTCCAATTTCCTCATATTTGCAAGGCAGCCCAAAACACATAACTCCATACCTTATGGTTATTAATGTGAAATCACATAGAGCATGGATTTAGGCTTTCCTAGGGATTATAGTTCGGAGAAGGCAATGGCACCCCGCTCCATTACTCTTGCCTGGAAAATCCCACGGATGGAGGAGGCTGGTAGGCTGCAGTCCATGGGGTCACTGAGTCGGACACGACTGAGCGACTTCACTTTCACTTTTCACTTTCATGCATTGGAGAAGGAAATGGCAACCCACTGCAGTGTTCTTGCCTGGAGAACCCCAGGGATGCCGGAGCCTGGTGGGCTGCTGTCTATGGGGTCGCACAGAGTCGGACACGACTGAAGCGACTTAGCAGCAGCAGGGATTATAGATCGGAGAAGGCAATGAATGGCACCCCACTCCAGTACTCTTGCCTGGAAAATCCCATGGATGGAGGAGCCTGGTAGGCTGCAGTCCATGGGGTCGCTAAGAGTCCGACAGGACTGAGCGACTTCACTTTCACTTTTCACTTTTAATGCATTGGAGAAGGAAAAGGCAACCCACTCCAGTGTTCTTGCCTGGAGAATCCCAGGGACGGGGGAGCCTGGTGGGCTGCCGTCGCACAGAGTCAGACACGACTGAAGCGACAGCAGCAGCAGCAGAAGCAGCAGGGATTATAGTTACGGGTCTAACTAAAGGATTCACGGGGTCGCAGAGTCGAACATGACTGAGCGACTGAACTGAACTGAAAGGCTACTTTAAAGGCCAGAGAAGTTTTATACAATAACTAAAATATCACTGTAATACAGAAAGAATCTTATATCTTGCAATAAAGATTGAACATGGCAGAAAAGTGCATATTTAATTTGCTTTTATATAACTGCTGCTGCTGCGTCACTTCAGTCGCGTCTGACTCTGTGTGACCCCATAGATGGCAGCCCACCAGGCTCCCCTGTCCCTGGGATTCTCCAGGCAAGAACACTGGAGTGGGTTGCCATTTCCTTCTCCATTTATATAACTCAGGAACACCAAAATACACCCCCCCCTCCACCACCACACAAAATCGTATCAGTCATTTTCTTTCAAAAGACAATCTTGAATTTAATTCCAGTACACTGTATTTGTGAGGTATTTGTGAATGCCCATATAGTAGGTATCATCTAGGTACTTTCTGCTTGATGGTGTTTGTGGGTGGGACAGAGAAGGGTCATTGGGTTAGGAGGGACGCCAAGTGCATGCAGAGACCCAGCCAGAACCAGGGTATCAAAATAAGTGCGCCATCTAGTGGAAAGTTATGAAGAGTACCCTCAAAAGGAGGGTAGGGTAAGGAGAAATGCCAGGAGAATGAAAAGTGGGATTTGAAGTTGAAAGAGATCTGATAGGTCTCCCTATTCATTTTATTTCTTGCCACTGGAGGATTTTTGCAAGAACCAAAACCAAGAGCATAGCTGAACAGTACTAGGTTTTCATTTCTTGTGGCCATATTCAGGTATCAGAGAGAGACATACACACAGAATCCATCTGAGAAATAGGCATCTGTCAGATAAAAATAAGCATTTACACTTGGTAAATGCGCCACAAGGATGGGCGCTGTGAACCCTAAGAATGAAGAAGGTACGCTTTCATTTGTAAGTGGCAGGCAGAGATCAGGACTGTACATCACTGTTCTATGAGTTAAGCATGATGGCAATGAGGTGACCAGGCTGAGGGGTATGTCTGTGCGTGTGTGTGTGTGTGTGTGAGAGAGAGAGCTACTTAGATACAAACAATGAAGCTGAGGATTTTACAACAGAACTTTCACAATGAGGCAAGCACTGGAGAAAACAAACCATAACAACCATCTTCTAGCTGGCCCATGTGGCTTCTAAGAACACTTGCCGTTTGTATTCTATGTATGCCGTGACTTCCAACTTATCAGTAAATGTTTATTGCAAATTGTGGTATGGCCCAGAATCTAGCAGAAACCTCTAGAAGAGCCTGGTTGGAGTGTTTTCTTTTACAGATGAGGCTTGTGGGGTAGGAGGTGATTAGGCGTGCTGTAATTTGTGGACAAGGAGAGAGTTCCCATCTCTTGGTCTCCTGACTGTTGAGGGCGTTTCTCTCTGCTGAGCTGCTTTCTTACACCTTTCAGGGGAGAATTAAGAGGATGAGATGTTCTCTAAGAACCTGTACCTCCCCATAAAGAACAATGATCAGTCACAGGTATGTTTCTGCTCTAGACTACAGTTCTGTTCCTCACTAGAAATGAGGATCTAGAAAGCCTTTAGAATCTAACAGAAAAGTAAACTGGCTTTCACAAGGGAATCAGCCTAACAGGGAAAGCATTCCTGTAAATGCCTTCTCCATCTCCTGCTCACTGGCCCTGACTAATAAGAAGCCTGGCATTAGAAAGATATGAAACATTATATCATGTCTAAAGAATAATTTTAAATTGCTTATATGCTTACCTTATACACTAAGGTCCTCATGGAGCAGTGGGAAAACCAAACTATCATAAATAATGTGCAGTAGTGCCCTTTAATACATGACTTAACTGTGGTTAAGAAGCAACACAAGTGTATAGGTGATTTCCTAAAAGGTCAAAATTATATTTATAAATGCAATTCACATTTGTAAACATCTTAACATTTTTTGGTCAATTTTGGTCTTCAGGCATTAGCAAAATAAGTACTCAAAATACTTAAAATGTCATGCAGTTCTTTACCTGGCCATTTCATTCAAGTACCTCTCACCGAGCCACTTTTCCATGAGTCTATATACATCAACCGCCTTTATTACTAACTCTTCCAGGAAAGCCAATGCCTTTACCTTTATCAGTTCAAGTCGGAACTGTGTAGCTATCTCTATTTAAAAAAGAGAAATAAAGATGTTTTTAATGTATTATATGGCATGAACTTTCTGATAAACCAAATTCAATTTTGAACCAATTATGCTTTAGTTTGTGGAACTTTTGGCACATCTTTGATATACCAAGATGGATAATTAATAACCTTGGAAACAAAACAGCATGTGGTAGAGTCATTTGACAGTTTACTTAAACCAAAATTGTAACTCAATTTTACATATAATTGCACTTTATCATATACCATTTGATAAATTGGAATGGGAAAACAGAAATAGATAATTTCTGAATTTCAAAAAGGGGGAGGCTAACTAAGTCTCTTGATCTCTCTTCTTAGAACCTTGGGAAGGCGACACCATGCTCTTCAGCAGAAGTGAGAGGAGGGTGAAGCCCATGGTCCCAGGGCCCGTCGATATTCTCAGCACACAGTGAGGTCTGTGATTTCCCTCTAAAATATCTGTCCAGTCTTCCTTCTTTGCTTTTTCTATTGCCACGTTTTGACACTGATTTATGTCTTGCCTCCACTACAGCAACCACCTCCAGCCTGCTTTCTCTAAGTTCCCTTCCCCACCTTAAATCCAAATCCACCAATCCCAGAGTGACCCGTCTCACCTGCACACATGCTTCTGGGCACTTTCTGCCCAGAATTCTTTACTAGCTCCCAGTTGCCATAAGGGAAACGGAACTTTCTGGGTAGTGCCTATGTGACCCTCCACCTCCCAGATCCCTCGTTTCCAGAATGTGCCTCAGACTCCACAGCTACTCCCCATTGGTGGGTCACATAGTTCCCCTCCCCAATCTGTGCCCCCATTGTCCCCTGCACACATTTCTCACATTCTTCTTGTTCAGCTCAAGCATGAATTCAACCGCTTGGAAGTCTTTCTTGACTTCCTGCTTGTGCCCTTTGTCCTGTCCACCAAGCTCCAATATCACAACATATAATAAGTGATCATTTGCAGTTCTGTTCCTATTTTTTTTTCTTTTGATGCTTTGTGTTTGTGTATATATGTGTATATTTTTTTCACCTACTGTAGGACTGGCATATAGTAGAAACTCAGAAAACCTTTATTGTGTAAATATGTGAATTCAGCCACACTAGGAACCACGTACGCAATGAACTGAAGGATGACATATACTTAGCCACTGAAAGCAGATGTGGGAACAGGCAATGTGACAAGCATGTGTCTTGACTTCCTGTGTTCAACATCCTTCAGATTTTACTCTTGGAAATAAGAAAGCAGGTGGTAGGAGGATGAAGAGAGGAGAGAAAAGGAGAGAAGCAAGGGATGGAAAGTATCTTTAGTAGCTAATCGTCATTGAGTAGTTAATCAGATCAGATCAGATCAGTCACTCAGTCGTGTCTGACTCTTTGCGACCCCGTAAATCGCAGCACGCCGGGCCTCCCTGTCCATCACCAACTCCCGGAGTTCACTGAGACTCACGTCCATCGAGTCAGCGATGCCATCCAGCCATCTCATCCTCTGTCGTCCCCTTCTCCTCCTGCCCCCAATCCCTCCCAGCATCAGAGTCTTTTCCAATGAGTCAACTCTTTGCATGAGGTGGCCAAAGTACTGGAGTTTCAGCTTTAGCATCATTCTTTTAATGGGTCCCAGCATATCCAACGCTGCATTTTTACAGTTTTGACATCTAGTATATTGACCATGGCTTCTTTCCAATGAGGATACTTTGGTTCAATTTCTTGATCTTTTCAAATTCTGTTTTAAATTGTATTATAAGACACCTGGAAGAGCCAGGAGGAGTTTATGTTGTATAAAATTGTCACTCTCCATGGAGAAGGAGGCCCTTGAATGTTATTGATACATCACTAACTCTTCCATGGGGTCTACTCCCAAGAGCTCCCTTTCAGGACTGGTTAACCTTTAGTCAGGGTTTACTTGCCTAATGAGATGCCTAAATTATTCTTATTATATTATAGAAGCATAACCTTAAGCCTTCTTTCAGCCTGTAAGATCACACCAACTTTAAAATATTGCTTCTGTTTTTTGACTTTGAGATTTTTTTTTTAAATTTTATTTTATTTTTTGAACTTTACATAATTGTATTAGTTTTGCCAAATATCAAAATGAATCTGCCACAGGTATACATTTTAATTACTGCTAATTGCAGCCATGAAATTAAAAGACGCTTACTCCTTGGAAGGAAAGTTATGACCAACCTAGATAGTATATTGAAAAGCAGAGATATTACTTTGCCAACAAAGGTCCATCTACTCAAGGCTATGGTTTTTCCAGTGGTCATGTATATGTAAGTGTGGGACTGTGAAGAAAGCTGAGCACCGAAGAATTGATGCTTTTGAACTTTGGTGTTGGAGAAGACTCTTGAGAGTCCCTTGGACTGCAAGGACATCCAACAAGTCCATCCTAAAGGAGATCAGTCCTGGGTGTTCATTGGAAGGACTGATGCTGAAGCTGAAACTCCAATACTTTTGCCACCTCATGCGAAGAGCTGACTCATTGGAAAAGACCCTGATGCTGGGAGGGATTGGGGGCAGGAGGAGAAGGGGATGACAGAGGATGAGATGGCTGGATGGCATCACCGACTCGATGGACATGAGTTTGAGTGAACTCCGGGAGTTGGTGATGGACAGGGAGGCCTGGCGTGCTGCGATTCATGGGTTCGCAAAGAGTCAGACACGACTGAGCGACTGAACTGAACTGAACTGATGCTCTCCTAACCTCTTCCCAAATTCCCTTTTTGAGATCCCAGCAGACAATCATACAACAGTCAGGTCTAGTTTTCATATGGTTGCATGAAAACAGCCAAATGAGTGTTATGCCTTTCAGTCAATTTGCTTGTGCCTCATAGACACAAAGTCAGCCAAGGGCTGCTTGCCTACTGGTCTATTTTCTACTCAAAATATCATCTTAGTTCTTTCTAATTGCTACCTTCAAATTGCAGGGCAGCAAGATGCTCTTCCTTTATTCTGAGCTTCAGTTCGTTTTTCACTTCCACTTCCTCAGTCTCTTCTGCTGGCACTACTACAGGAGCAGCTTCTGCCATAGGTGGGGATTTACCTGAAAGGGTAATGAATCATGCTGAGTTATCTGCTAATGGGCAAGTATACACACAGGGTCTTGGATAAAATGCAAACAAAGTGGAGTGTGTAGAGCTATACATGTCTAGTGATTTGGGAAGGAGAGACCCCAGGCCAGACTGTGTGAGTGATGAAACATTAATAATCCTTCCCTGAGAATTCTCCATGTGGTATCTGGCTGGACACATATAAAAATGCCCCATTCATGTAGCATCATGGAAAGATGAGATATATGGCTAGTGCAGACATGATCACAGACTCCAAAGAGGGTTCAATTTAGAGTTTGGGGACAGAAATTAGCAAACCCCAAGATTGTGCTAGCCACCTGGAGAAACAACAGTCTTCAAAGGATACTTGCACTGACCAGTGTTCCCCAGGTCCTCATCGAGAAAGACCAGAGAACAGCCTCATGCAGATACAGTGGAAATGTAGCCTATGGTCAAGAATCCGTAATTCACTTCATTTAAAAAAAATTAATTAATTTACTTTAATTGGAGACTAATCACTTTACAATATTGTAGTGGTTTTTGCCATACATTCACATGAATCATCCATAGGTGTACATGTGTTCCCCATCCTGAACCCCCCCCCCCCCCCACCTCCCTCCCCATCCCCTCCCTCAGGGTGATCCCACTGCACCAGCCCTGAGCACCCTGTCTCATGCATCAAACCTGGACTGGCGATCAATTTCACATATGATAATATACATGTTTCAGTGCTATTCTTTCAAATCATCCCACCCTCGCCTTCTCCCACAGAGTCCAAAAGACTGTACTTTACATCTGTGTCTCTTTTGCTGTCTCACATATAGGGTCATTGTTACCATCTTTCTAAACTCCATATATATATGTGTTAATATACTGTATTGGTGTTTTTCTTTCTGGCTTACTTCACTCTGTATAGTAGGCTCCAGTTTCATTCACCTCTTTAGAACTGATTCAAATACATTCTTTTTAATGGCTGAGTAATATTCCATTCTGTGTATGTACCACAGCTTTCTTATCCATTCACCTGCTGATAGACATCTAGGTTGCTTCCATGTCCTGGCTATTGTAAATATTAGTGCTGAAATGAACATTGGAGTACACGTGTCTCTTTCAATTCTGGTTTCCTGGCTGTGTGTGCTCAGCAGTGGGATTGCTGGGCCATATGGCAGTTCTATTTCCAGTTTTTTAAGGAATCTCTACACTGTTCTCCATAGTGGCTGTACTAGTTTGCATTCCCACCAACAGTGTAAGAGTGTTCCCTTTTATCGCACACTCTCCAGCATTTATTGTTTGTAGACTTTTTAATAGCAGCCATTCTGACCGGCGTGAGATGGTACCTCATTGTGGTTTTGATTTGTATTTCTCTGATAATGAGGGATGCTGAGCATCTTTTCATGTGTTTGTTAGCCATCTGTATGTCTTCTTTGGAGAAATGTCTATTTAGTTCTTTGGCCCATTTTTTGATTGGGTCATTTATTTTTCTGGAATTGAGCTGCAGGAGCTGCTTGTATATTTTTGAGATTAATTCTTTGTCAGTTGCTTTGTTTGCTATTATTTTCTCCCATTCTGAAGGGTGTCTTTTCACCTTGCTTATAATTTCCTTTGTTGTGCAAAAGCTTTTAAGTTTAATTAGGTCCCATTTGTTTATTTTTGCTTTTATTTCCATTACTCTGGGAGGTGGGTCATAGAGGATCCTTCTGTGATTTATGTCAGAGGGTGTTCTGCCTATGTTTTCCTCTAGGAGTTTTATAGTTTTATAACTATAGTTTTATAGTTTCTGGTCTTACATTTAGATCTTTAATCCATTTTGAGTTTATTTTTGTGTATGGTGTTAGAAAGTGTTCTAGTTTCATTCTTTTACAAGTGGTTGACCAGTTTTCCCAGCACCACTTGTTAAAGAGATAGTCTTTTCTCCATTGTATATTCTTGCCTTCTTTGTCAAAGATAAGGTGTCCATAGGTGTGTGGATTTATTTCTGGGCTTTCTGTTTTGTTCCATTGATCTATATTTCTGTCTTTGTGCCAGTACCATACTGTCTTGATGACTGTAGCTTTGTAGTAGAGCCTGAAGTCAGGCAGGTTGATTCCTCCAGTTCCATTCTTCTTTCTCAAGATTGCTTTGGCTATTTGAGGTTTTTTGTATTTCCATACAAACTGTGAAATTATTTGTTCTAGTTCTCTGAAAAATACCATTGGTAGCTTGATAGGGATTGCATTGAATCTATAGATTGCTTTGGGTAGTATACTCATTTTCACTATATTCATTCTTCTGATCCATGAACATGGTATATTTCTCCATCTATTTGTATCATCTTTGATTTCTTTCATCAGTGTTTTATAGTTTTGTATATATAGGTCTTTTGTTTCTTTAGGTATAGTTATTCCTAAGTATTTTATTCTTTTTGTTGCAATGGTGAATGGAACTGTTTCCTTAATTTCTCTTTCTGTTTTCTCATTGTTAGTGTATAGGAATGAAAGTGATTTCTGTGTGTTAAATTTATATCCTGAAACTTTACTACATTCATTGATTAGCTCTAGAAATTTTTTGGTGGAGTCTTTAGGGTTTTCTATGCAGAGAATCATGTCATCTGCAAACAGTGAGAGGTTTACTTCTTATTTTCCAATCTAGATTCCTTTTATTTCTTTTTCTGCTCTGATTGCTGTGGCTAAAACTTCCAAAACTGTGTTGAATAGTAGTGGTGAGAGTGGGCACCCTTGTCTTGTTCCTGATTTTCGGGGAAATGCTTTCAATTTTTCACCATTCAGGGTAATGCTTGCTATGGGTTTATCATATATGGCTTTTATTATGTTGAGGTACATTCCTTCTATTTCTGCTTTCTGGAGGGTTTTTATCATAAATGCATGTTGAATTTTGTCAAAGGCTTTCTCTGCATCTATTGAGATGATCATATAATTTTTATCTTTCAATTTGTTAATGTGGTGTATCACATTGATTGATTTGTGGATATTAAAGAATCCTTGCAACCCTGGGATAAAGCCCACTTGGTCATGATGTATGATCTTTTTAATACATTGTTGGATTCTGTTTGCTAGAATTTTGTTAAGGATTTTTGCATCTATGTTCATCAGTGATATTGGCCTGTAGTTTGCTTTTTTGTGTGGCGTCTTTGTCTGGTTTTGGTATTAGGGTGATGGTGGCCTCATAGAATGAGTTTGGAAGTTTACCTTCCTCTGCAATTCTCTGGAAGAGTTTGAGTAGGATAGATATTAGCCCTTCTCTAAATTTTTGGTAGAATTCAGCTGTGAAGCCGTCTGGACTTGGGTTTTTGTTTTCTGGAAGATTTCTGATTACAGTTTTGATTTCCATGTTGTGATATGAAAATCTGTTAGGATTTTCTGTTTCTTCCTGGTTCAGTTTTGGAAAGTTATACTTTTCTAAGAATTCGTCCATTTCCTCGAGGTTGTCCATTTTACTGGCATATAGTTGCTGATAGTAGTCTCTTATGATCCTTTGTATTTCTGTGTTGTCTGTTGTGATTTCTCCATTTTCATTTTTAATTTTGTTGATTTGATTCTTCTCCCTTTTTTCTTGATGAGTCTGGCTAATGGTTTGTTTATTTTATTTATCTTCTCAAAGAACTAGCTTTTAGCTTTGCTGATTTTTGGTATGGTCTCCTTTGTTTCTTTTTCATTTATTTCTGCTCTAATTTTTATGAGTTTTTTCCTTCTACTAACCCTGGGGTTCTTCATTTCTTCTTTTTCTAGTTGCGTTAGGTGTAGGGTTAGGTTATTTATTTGATTTTTCTCTTGTTTCTTGAGGTAAGCTTGTATTGCTATGAACGTTCCTCTTAGCACAGCTTTTACTGAATCCCATAGGTGTTGGGTTGTTGTGTTTTCACTTTCCTTAGTTTCTATGCATATTTTGATTTCTTTTTTTGATTTCTTCTGTGATTTGTTGGTTATTCAGAAGCATATTGTTTAGCCTCCATATGTTTGTATTTTTAATCGTTTTTTTTCCTGTAGTTGACATCTAATCTTACCACAGTGTAATCGGAAAACATGCCTGGAATGATTTCAATTTTTTTTGAATTTACCAAGGCCTGATTTATGGCCCAGGATGTGATCTATGCTGGAGAATGTTCCGTGTGCACTTTAGAAAAAGGTTAAATTCATTGTTTTGAGGTGAAATGTCCTATAGATATCAATTAGGTCTAACTGGTCCATTGTATCATTTAAAGTTTGTGTTTCCGTGCTAATTTTCTGTTTAGTTGATCTATTCATAGGTGTGAGTGGGGTATTAAAGTCTCCCACTATTATTGGGTTACTGTTAATTTCCACTTTCATATTTGTTAGCATTTACCTTACATATTGTCGTGCTTATATATATATATTTATATATATATATAGTATATATATATTTGTAATTGTTATATCTTCTTCTTGGATTGATCCTTTGATCATTATGTAGTGTCCTTCTTTGTCTCTTTTCACAGCCTTTATTTCAAAGTCTATTTTATCTGATATAAGTATTGCTACTTCTGCTTTCTTTTGGTCTCCATTTGTGTGAAATATCTTTTTCCAGTCCTTCACTTTCAGTCTGTATGTGTCCCTTGTTTTGAGGTAAGTCTCTTGTAGACAGCATATATAGGGGTCTTATTTTTGTATCCATTCAGCCAGTCTTTGTCTTTTGGTTGGGGCATTCAACCCATTTACATTTAAGGTAATTATTGATAAGTATGATCCTGTTGCCATTTACTTTATTGTTTTGGGTTTGAGTTTATACACCTTTTCTGTCTTTCCTGTCTAGAGAAGATCTTTTAGCATTTGTTGAAGAGCTGGTTTGGTGGTGCTGAATTCCCAGCTTTTGCTTGTCTGTAAAGCTTTTGATTTCTCCATCATATTTGAATGAGATCCTTTCTGGGTACAGTAATATGGATTGTAGATTTTTCTTTTCATCACTTTAAGTATGTCCTGCCATTCCCTTCTGGCCTGAAGAGTTTCTATTGAAAGATCAGCTGTTATCCATATGGGAATCCCCTTGTGTGTTATTTGTTGTTTTTTCCTTGCTGCTTTTAATATTTGTTCTTTGTGTTTGATCTTAGTTAATTTGATTAATATGTGTCTTGGGGTGTTTCACCTTGGGTTTATCCTGTTTGGGACTCTCTGGGTTTCTTGGACTTGCGTGGCTATTTCCTTTCCCATTTTAGAGAAGTTTTCACCTATTATCTCCTCAAGTATTTTCTCATGGCCTTTCTTTTGTTTTCTTCTTCTGGGACCCCTATGATTTGAATGTTGGGGTGTTTGACATTATCCCAGAGGTCTCTGAGGTTGTCCTCATTTCTTTTAATTCTTTTTTCTTTTTTCCTCTCTGTTTCATTTATTTCCCCCATTATACCTTCCACCTCACTAATCCTATCTTCTGCCTCAGTTATACTACTGTTGGTTCCCTCCAGAGTGTTTTTGATCTCAGTTATTGCATTATTCATTATTGATTGACTCTTTTATTTCTTTTAGGTCCTTGTTAAAACTTTCTTGCATCTTCTCAATCCTTGTCTCCAGACTATCTGTAACTTCATTTTGTTTTCAAGATTTTGGATCATTTTTACTATCATTATTCTGAATTCTTTTCTAGGTAGACTCCCTGTCTCCTCCTCTTTTGTTTGGTTTGGTGGGCATTTATCATGTTCCTTTACCTGCTGAATATTTCTCTGCCTTTTCATCTTGTTTAGATTGCTGTGTTTGGGGTGGCCTTTCTGTATGCTGGAAGTTTGTGGTTCCTCTTTATTATGGAGGTTCCTCCCTGTGGGTGGGGTTGGACGAGTGGCTTGTCAAGGTTTCCCGGTTAGGGAAGCTTGCATCGTTGTTGTGGTGGGTGGAGCTGGATCTCTTTTTTCTGGAGTGCAATGAAGTGTCCAGTAGTGAGTTTTGAGGTGTCTATGGGTTTGGTGTGACTTTTGGCCACCTGTATTTTAATGCTTAGGGTAGTGTTCCTGTGATGTTGGAGAATTAGCTTGGTATGTCTTGCTCTGAAACTTGTTGGCTCTTGAGTGGAGCTTGGTTTCAGTGTAGGTATGGAGGCTTTTGGATGAGCTCTTGTCAGTTAATGTTCCCTGGAGTCAGGAGTATTCTGGTGTTCTCAAGTTTTGAATTTAAGCCTCCTGCCTCTGGTTTTCAGTCTTATTCTTACAGTAGCCTTGAGACTTCTCCATCCATACTGCACCGATGATAAACCATCTCCTTTTGAAGACAATGGGCTGCCTTTATGGGTGCCTGGTGTCCTCTGCCAGCGTTCAGAAGTTGTTTTGTGGAATTTTCTCAGCGTTCCAATGATCTTTCGATGATTTTGTGGGCAAGAAAGTGGTCTCCTTGTCCTATTCCTCCACCATCTTAGGACCACCCCTCCTACTTCATTGTTTTTAAACTAGTACTTAAGTATGAGTACTTCAGAGATAGTCTATGAGAATTAGAAAATAAGGATTTGTCAGTGTTTGCCTGAGAATGTACCCATAAGAAATGGCAGTGTGATTCTAGCTGCAAGCCCAGCTTATACAATTCTACTTAGTTCAATAAATCTTTCTTGAAGTTCTGATCTCAAGGGGTTCAAATTTTGGGAAGAAGACAAATATTAACAAAGAAATTGTAATTAGATGTGTTGCATCTTATTTGCAGTAGTGGATATGAGTATAAATTACAGATGAAAGAGCCCTTAATCTCTCTGGGTTTCTGTATTAGCATTTGTAAAATTAGGATATTTGACCCAACTAACTATTCCATTAAAGTAAATTGAATCATTTCCTTCAAATGCTGATTATTTCCTTTATGTTCACCATTTGAGACAAATGAGGGTCACAAGTTCTTAATTGTAGTGCTACTCTTTCCTCTGTTCCAGGGGCCATCACCTCACGCCTCCCCCATCCCCAGGGCTTTGTTGTAACTCCCATCATAGATACCTGGATGGACTCCACCCAGGAAGCACTTCCTACTTCCTCAGATGGAGTGAGGTGACTGTGCTCTCCAGGGACCTGTTCAGTTCAGTCGCTCAGTCATGTCCAAATCTTTGCAACCCCATGGCGACCCCAGGGACCTGTACCTCTGCGTAAAGAATAATGGTTGGTCACATGTCTGTCTCTGCCTTAGACTACAATTCTGTCAGGGCAGGGACCACGTTTCTGATTTTTTAATGTAAGTTCACTATTGGGTCCCTCGGACTCATCTTCATTGTGTTCTTCATGGTGGGGACCTAACAAACACATGAGGAGCAACTGATCAGTGGAGGGACTTCTGCTCATATGCTTCCCTCTCTTCCTCTCTTGCCTCAAGTCACTTCAGAAATGTACAAGCAGGAACATTCAGAGGGCAGGGTATATCTGTGGTGGAGCTCATCCCCAAGGTTATTGGAGGTGTCTCCCAACTTATGTTTGTTTTCCTCTTTTTACTCTATCTTCAAGATTTTAGGCAGGAGGAGGCCTCCAGGAGGTTAAGTTAAACCTGAGATCTGAATTAAACCTAAGGGCATGGCAACCCACTCCAGTATTCTTTCTTGGAGAATCCCATGACAGAGGAGCCTGGCAGGCTACAGTCCATATGGTTGCAAAGAGTCGGGCATGACTGATGAACACTTCCTCACTTTCACTTCAAGCCTGAAATTTACACACACACTAGCTTTTGGGCTTCCCTGGTGGCTCAGCGGTAAAGAATCGCCTGCAATACAGGAGATGCAAGAGATGCTGTTTCCATCCCTGGGTCGGGAAGATCCCCTGGAGAAGGAAATGGCAATCCACTCCAATATTCTTGGCTGGAAAATTCCATGGACAGAGGAGCCTGGCAGCTTACAATGGTCCATGGGGTCACAAAAAAGTTGGACACGACTGAGCGACTAAACTACCACCTGTTGCTTGTAACCCTCTCTTGATTAAGGCAGCTACTATCAGTCCCCTTGCACATACTTTTCAGATTGCACAGTGTCATCTTGGGGTTCTTTTCACACGTTTTAAACTGTCTTTGAGATTTATTTCACCCTGAATACACTTGGTTATGTGGATAAACAACTTAAAAGGGGCTGGCATGGAGAATGTTTGCCAACTAACATTCAAGCTTACAGATGCCTGAGTCTCTAAATAAAACCTAATAAACAGCATTCTAGTAGCTCAGAGGCTCATGTGCCTGGTTAAGTGCTTATTTTCCACCAAGGAGAGGTTAAGCATCCACGGTTCTGGGTGCTAAAGCTGTGAATACCTTTTCCTTTTTTGTCCTCTTTTTTTTTCTTGGGTGGTGGTGGTGGCGGCGGAGGCTCCTTTTTCACTTTTTTATTTGCAGCCGCCTGAGGAGGTTTTTCTTTTGTTTCTGCTGGCTGGTTTTCTTTTTCTTCTTCCATGAGCCTCTGATGAATTTCAGCAGCCACCTGGTTGTATAAGAGTAATACTTCAGTACATGCAACATTTATGAAAGATGATAACTATTTGGATTGAGTCATCACCCAATGTCATTGAAACCTCCTTTTACTGAAACAACCATGCCATGTATTAAGTCTTTACAGAACACACTTTGATGTTTCACTTAAATGGGAACCTGTCTCTGTCCCGAGATGTGGCTTCCTGAGGCCATCTGTGTGGCAGCCACTTACTTTCTCAAGCCCTGCCTGCCATGCGTCTTTCTGTTTCCTCATTGCTGCCTCCAAATCTGGAAAGCTTCAGAGTCATGCAAGCATTTCTTTCTCAATCTCAGACCTATGGATTGAATGCTCACTATTTTTCCAAGTTATTTAACTTATATGCAGAATTCAGTTCAGTTCAGTTCAATCACTCAGTCATGTCCGACTCTTTTGGACCCCATGAATCACAGCACGCCAGGCATCCCTGTCCATCACCAACTCCCGGAGTTCACCCAGACTCACGTCCATCGAGTCAGTGATGCCATCCAGCCATCTCATTCTCTGTCGTCCCTGTCTCCTCCTGCTCCCAATCCCTCCCAGCATCAGTCTTTTCCAATGAGTCAACTCTTCGCATGAGGTGGCCAAAGTACTGGAGTTTCAGCTTTAGCATCATTCCTTCCAAAGAAATCCCAGGGCTGATCTCCTTCAGAATGGACTGGTTGGATCTCCTTGCAGTCCAAGGGACTCTCAAGAGTCTTCTCCAACACCACAGTTCAAAAGCATCAATTCTTCAGTGCTCAGCCTTCTTCACAGTCCAACTCTCACATCCATACATGACCACAGGAAAAACCATAGCCTTGACTAGACGAACCTTTGTTGGCAAAGTAATGTCTCTGCTTTTGAATATGCTATCTAGGTTGGTCATAACTTTCCTTCCAAGAAGTAAGCGTCTTTTAATTTCATGGCTGCAGTCACCATCTGCAGTGATTTTGGAGCCCCCCCCAAAAATTAAGTCTGACACTGTTTCCACTGTTTCCCCATCTATTTCCCATGAAGTGATGGGACCAGATGCCATGATCTTCGTTTTCTGAATGTTGAGCTTTAAGCCAACTTTTTCACTCTCCACTTTCACTTTCATCAAGAGGCTTTTTAGTTCCTCTTCCCTTTCTGCCATAAGGGTGGTATCATCTGCATATCTGAGGTTATTGATATTTCTCCCAGCAATCTTGATTCCAGCTTGTGTTTCTTCCAGTCCAGCGTTTCTCATGATGTATTCTGCATATAAGTTAAATAAGCAGGGTGACAATATATAGCCTTGATGTACTCCTTTTCCTATTTGGAACCAGTCTGTTGTTCCATGTCCAGTTCTAACTGTTGCTTTCTGACTTGCATACAGATTTCTCAAGAGGCAGATCAGGTGGTCTGGTATTCCCATCTCTTTCAGAATAGAGTACATTACATGGAATGCCAGGCTGGATGAAGTACAAGCTGGAATCAAGATTGACGGGAGAAATATCAATAACCTCAGATATGTAGATGACACCACCTTTATAGCAGAAAGCAGAGACGAACTAAAGAGCCTCTTGATGAAAGTGAAAGAGGAGAGTGAAAAAGTTGGCTTAAAACTCAACATTCAAAAAACAATGATCATGGCATCCGGTCCCGTCACTTCAAGGCAAATAGTGGGGAAACAATGGAAACAGTAACAGACTTTATTTTTTGGGCTCCAAAATCACTGCAGATGGTGACTATAACCATGAAATTAAAAGACACTTGCTCTTTGGAAGAAAAGCTATGGCCAACCTATACAGCATATTAAAAAGCAGAGACATTACTTTGTTAATAGAGGTCCGTCTAGTCAAAGCTATGATTTTTCCAGTAGTCATGTATGGATGTGAGAGTTGGACTATAAAGAAAGCTGAGTGCTGAAAAATCGATGCTTTTGAACTGTGGTATTGGAGAAGACTCTTGAGAGTCCCTTGGACTGCAAGGAGATCAAACCAGTCCATTCTAAAGGAAATCAGTCCTGAATATTCATTGGAAGGACTGATGCTGAAGCTGAAACTCCAGTCCTCTGGCCACCTGATGCAAAACAGACTCACTGGAAAAGACCCTGATGCTGGGAAAGATTGAAGGTGGGAGGAGAAGGGGATGACAGAGGATGACATGGTTGGATGGCATCACCGACTTGATGGATGTGAGTTTGAGCAAGCTCTGAGAGTTGGTGATGGACAGGGAAGCCTGGCATCCTGCAGTCCATGGGATTGCAAAGAGTTGGACATGACTGAGTGACTGAACTGAATTGGACTGATTCTTCCAAGTTCCTGTTATCTCTTGGCTTTCAATCTGGGGCATTCCCCTAAATCAGTGTTTCTCAATCTTTTTTTGTTTGTTTGTTTTTCATTATTGATTGTTTTTATGTCCATTTCTCCTAATTACATTCCCCTCCATGAAACCTGAATACTGCAGAAGTGTACCTGCCTATGTATGTTATGTATGTCTGTGCCTTGTACATAAAGTTAGTGAGAATCTGTCTTGTTCTTCAGTCAAGTTTTGGGAGTCCATGCCCTGTATTAACTGGGCTCACCGACACTTGAATCCTGGGCTCCCATTCTATTCTAACACTAGACATCACCCCAGGAATGTACAGTGTTCATGGAGGATGACCTGTCCCCCGGCTAACCATATTGCTGGTTCTTAACTTTCTCTCCCTGGGAGACTTTGAGCTTCTCTCCATATCTGTACCCTCCTCCTTTCACTCTCACAGATTTCCTGGTATAAGAGATTAACTGTGTGGTCACAACACAACAGCTGATGAATGGGGTGGGGTGAGCTGCTGCTGAGACCCCTCCCTCTCCCTGCTCTGTGGGCCTCAGGAAAATCTTGTCTTGGGGCTTGTGCAGCTGCGGCTGTGCCTGCAGTTAGAAAGACCGAAACTTTTAAACCATGTTATCTTCCGGATATATGCCCAGGAGTAGGATTGAATTTGAAAAAGTATGTGTTAGTAGCTCAGTTATGTCTGACTCTTTGTGACCCCATGAACTATAGGCCACCAGGCTCCTCTGTTCATGGAATTCTTCAGGCAAGAATACTGGAGTGAGTTGCCATTTCCTTCTTCAGGGGATCTTTCCGATCCAGAAATCGAACCCAGGCCTCCTGCACTGCAGGCAGAGTCTTTACCGACTGAGCTAGGAGGGAAGCCTTACCATCCAAGCCACCAGGGAAACCACTGGAAAAGAATAGAAATGTATATATATATATATATATAACTTTGCTGCACACCTGAAACTAACACAGTGTTGTTAATCAACTATGATCCAAGGTAAAATAAAAATTAAAAATTAAATAAATTATAAAAGAAAGACTAGACCTGCTAAAATTTGTCCAATGGCTACTGGAGAGGTGAAGGGCATTTATGGGTATCAAACTGAGAAATGAAAGCTGAGACAAGGTTTTCAAGGTTTTCTTTCTCCCTTTCACACACATATGGTGTGTGCCCCACACACCATGGGGGCGGTAGCAACAAACGGTTGAAAACTTAAAATCTCAGTAAGGCAACTGGTGAGGAAATGGACATCCACGGAGTTTGTTTCTAATGTTCTTACTGTGTCCAAGTCTGATGATATTTCTGGGGAGAATTGGGTTAGGGTCCTGGAGGAGAAAGGGGAAGTTGGATAGAGGTGAACAGAAAGATGAAAAAGACACAATCTAACGTTTAAGCGCAGGCGGCTGCGACCGGCACACTAAGCGCAGGCGGCTGCAACCAGTGCACTAAGCGCGGCCGAGAGGAGCTACCCCATGTCCGAGGTCAGGGGCAGAAGCCGGGAGGACCCCACGCCCGAAGGGCGGCGGCCAAGAGGAGTTACCCCACGTCTGAGGTCATGGGCAGTGGCCGAGAGTGCCAGGCTGCGACGGTGCAGGAACGGTCCAGAGGAGCTACCCCTGAGGCCAGGGATGGGGCCAGGAGGAGCTACCCCACAGCCCAGGCCAGGGGCGGCGGCCAGGAGGACCAACCCCACGTCCAAGGAGCCATGGCTGTGCGGGCACAGGAGGGCCTAGAGGAACTATCCCACGTTGAAGGTCGGGAAGGGCGGCGGTGAGGAGATACCCCTTGTTCAAGGTAAGGAGCAGTGGTTGCGCTTTGCTGGAGCAGCCAAGAAGAGATACCCCACGCCCAAGGTAAGAGAAACCCAAGTAAGACGGTAGGAGTTGCAAGAGGGCATCAGAGGGCAGACACATTGAAACCATATTCACAGAAAACTAGTCAATCTCATCACTCTAGGACCACAGCCTTGTCTAACTCAATGAAACTAAGCCATGCCCGTGGGGCAGCCAAAGATGGGCGGGTCATGGTGGAGAGATCTGACAGAATGTGGTCCACTGGAGAAGGGAATGGCAAACCACTTCAGTATTCTTGCCTTGTGAACCCCATGAACAGTATGAAAAGGCAAAATGATAGGATACTGAAAAAGGAACTCCCCAGGTCAGTAGGTGCCCAATATGCTACTGGAGATCAGTGGAGAAATAACTCAAGAAAGAATGAAAAGACAGAGCCAAAGCAAAAAGAATACCCAGCTGTGGATGTGACTGGTGATAGAAGCAAGGTCCGATGCTGAAAAGAGCAATATTGCATAGGAACCTGGAATGTCAGGTCCATGAATTAAGGCAAATTAAAAGTGGTCAAACAAGACATGGCAAGAGTGAATGTCGACATTCTAGGAATCAGCGAACTAAAATGGACTGGAAAGGGTGAATTTAACTCAGATGACCATTATATCTACTACTGCGGGCAGGAATCCCTCAGAAGAAATGGAGTAGCCATCATGGTCAACAAAAGAGTCTGAAATGCAGTACTTGGATGCAATCTCAAAAATGACAGAATGATCTCTGTTCATTTCCAAGGCAAACCATTCAATATCACAGTAATCCAACTCTATGCCCCAACCAGTAATGCTGAAGAAGCTGAAGTTGAACGGTTCTATGAAGACCTACAAGACCTTTTAGAATTAACACCCAAAAAAAGATGTCCTTTTCATTATAGGGGACTGGAATGCAAAAATAGGAAGTCAACAAACACCTGGAGTAACAGGCAAATTTGGCCTTGGAATACAGAATGAAGCAGGGCAAAGATTAATAGAGTTTTGCCAAGAAAATGCACTGGTCATAACAAACACCCTCTTCCAACAACACAAGAGAAGACTCTACACATGGACATCACCAGATGGTCAACACCGAAATCAGATTGATTATATTCTTTGCAGCCAAAGATGGAGAAGTTCTATACAGTCAGCAAAAACAAGACCAGGAGCTGACTGTGGCTCAGATCATGAACTCCTTATTGCTAATTCAGACTTAGATTGGAGAAACTAGGGAAAACCACTAGACCATTCAGGTATGACCTAAATCAAATCCCTTATGATTATACAGTGGAAGTGAGAAATAGATTTAAGGGTCTAGATCTGATAGATAGAGTGCCTGATGAACTATGGAATGAGGTTCATGACGTTGTATAGGAGACAGGGATCAAGACCATCCCTATGGAAAAGAAATGCAAAAAAGCAAAATGGCTGTCTGGGGAGGCCTTACAAATAGCTGTGAAAAGAAGAGAAGTGAAAAGCAAGGGAGAAAAGAAAAGATATAAGCATCTGAATGCAGAGTTCCAAAGAATAGCAAGAAGAGATAAGAAAGCCTTCTTCAGCGATCAGTGCAAACAAATAGAGGAAAACAAAATGGGAAACACTAGAGATCTCTTCAAGAAAATTAGAGATACCAAGGGAACATTTCATGCAAAGATGGGCTCGATAAAGGACAGAAATGGTATGGACCTAACAGAAGCAGAAGATATTAACAAGAGGTGGCAAGAATACACAGAAGAACTGTACAAAAAAGATCTTCACGACCCAGATAATCACGATGGTGTGATCACTGACCTAGAGCCAGACATCCTGGAATGTGAAGTCCAGTGGGCCTTAGAAAGCATCACTACGAACAAAGCTAGTGGAGATGATGGAATTCCAGTTGAGCTATTTCAAATCCTGAAAGATGATGCTGTAAAAGTTCTGCACTCAATATGCCAGCAAATTTGGGAAACTCAGCAATGGCCACAGGACTGGAAAAGGTCAGTTTTCATTCCAATCCCAAAAAGAGGCAATGCCAAAGAATGCTCAAACTACTGCACAATTGCACTCATCTCACACGCTAGTAAAGTAATGCTCAAAATTCTCCAAGCCAGGCTTCAGCAATATGTGAACCATAACTTCCTGATGTTCAAGCTGGTTTTAGAAAAGGCAGAGGAACCAGAGATCAAATTGCCAACATCCGCTGGATCATGGAAAAAGCAAGAGAGTTCCAGAAAAACATCTATTTCTGCTTTATTGACTATGCCAAAGCCTTTGACTGTGTGGATCACAATAAACTGTGGAAAATTCTGAAAGAGATGGGAATACCAGACCACCTGATCTGCCTCTTGAGAAATTTGTATGCAGGTCAGGAAGCAACAGTTAGAACTGGACATGGAACAACAGACTGGTTCCAAATAGGAAAAGGAGTACGCCAAGGCTGTATACTGTCACCCTGTTTATTTAACTTATATGCAGAGTACATCATGAGCAACCCTGGACTGGAAGAAACACAAGCTGCAATCAAGATTGTCAGGAGAAATATCAATAACCTCAGATATGCAGATGACACCACCCTTATGGCAGAAAGTGAAGAGGAACTAAAAAGCCTCTTGATGAAAGTGAAAGTGGAGAGTGAAAAAGTTGCCTTAAGGCTCAACATTCAGAAAACGAAGATCATGGCATCTGGTCCCATCACTTCATGGGAAACAGATGGGGAAACAGTGGAAACAGTGTCAGACTTTATTTTTTGGGTCTCCAAAATCACTGCAGATGGTGACTGCAGCCATGAAATTAAAAGACGCTTACTTCTTGGAAGGAAAGTTATGACCAACCTAGATAGCATATTCAAAAGCAGAGACATTACTTTGCCAACAAAGGTTCGTCTAGTCAAGGCTATGGTTTTTCCTGTGGTCATGTATGGATGTGAGAGTTGGACTGTGAAGAAGGCTGAGTGCCGAAGAATTGATGCTTTTGAACTGTGGTGTTGGAAAAGACTCTTGAGAGTCCCTTGGACTGCGAGGAGATCCAACCAGTCCATTCTGAAGGAGATCAGCCCTGGGTTTCTTTGGAAAGAATGATGCTAAAGTTGAAACTCCAATACTTTGTCCACCTCATGTGAAGAGTTGACTCATTTGAAAAGACTCTGATGCTGGGAGGGTTGGGGGCAGGAGGAGAAGGGGACGACAGAGGATGAGATGGCTGGATGGCATCACTGACTTGATGGACGTGCGTCTGGGTGAACTCCGGGAGCTGGTGATGGACAGGGAGGCCTGGCGTGTTGCGATTCATGGGGTCGCAAAGAGTCAGACACGACTGAGCGACTGAACTGAACTGAATGTTTACCTTCAGAGAAGTTTGCTGTCTTGTGGGCAACACAGACCAGCCAACTCCTGTGCTCTCCAGATCCCTGCTGCGAGTCCCACCATGCTTCACAACTGTGGATCAGCATGTAACTGTCCTCAACTGTTCTGTATGTTAGTCATTTAGCTGTGTCTGACTCTTTGCAACCCCATAACTGTAGCCTGCCAGGCTTATCTGTCCATGGGATTTTCCAGGCAAGAATACTGGAGTGGGTTGCCATATACTTCTCCAGGGAATCGTCCCGACCCAGGGATCGAAACTGGGTCTCCCACATTGCAGGCAGACTCTTTACCATCTAAGCCTCCAGGGAAGCCTTCAACTGTTCAATGACTGTTAATTCTCATCTCCACTCTTGAAATGGGCGAGAGTTCCCAAGAGCTAAGCCAGCCCTGCCTCTTAGTTTTATCCATAGCTTTTAGCATCTGTGTTAATACTCATAGAAGATGCTCAGGAAAGGCTTATTGATTGACAGGATTTCTTTTAAAACAACCATATGCTACAGAATATATCCACAGCTTCTGGCGCAGTGGTCAAGAATCCATATGCTAATGCAGGAGCTGTAAGAGATGCAGGTTCTATCCCTGGATCAGGAAGATCCCCTGGAATAGGAAAAGGCAACTCGCTCCAGCATTCTTGCCTGGAAAATTCCATAGACAGAGAAGCCTGGTGGGCTACAGTCCATGGGGTCATGAAGAGTTGGACACGACTGAGTGACTGAGCACACACACACACCCACAGCTCTTTCGGTATTAGCGGAACCTCGAAGGGATGCAGAAAGGTTTCAAAGAGCAAGGCAGTTTTTTTTGGTGTGTGTGCATGTGTTTTTTTAATCAGATGCTCTTTTGATAAAAATGAATTTCATGATATATACTGTACTTTCAAATTCTTGGTAAAACTGTTAACATTCTCCCCTAAATTGCAAGCAATTCATTTTTGAATCCGTTCTCGCAAGGCACAATAAGTTAGTAATTTCCTTTAAAATTGGATTTTTCTCCTCTGTAAACAGCCTTGTGATAATGGTGATAGTGATTATCATTATCTGCATTTTTCTAGTCCACTTCCCTCAAATACCTCTGGGTCTCTTTCAAAAATTAACATAATTCACAGTATACCTAGTAATCTAGCTTGTAAGCTCTAGAAATAATGCTTTGACATAGTGGGCGTTAAACATGACTAGTTTCTTTGAAATCATCGCATACCTGCTAATTAGAAGAAAGTTCTGCTAAAAATTAACATAACATACTAAGTGGATAGCTCTCGGTAAAGCTGCTGTGTACAGAAAAAGCCCAGGCTAAAGTGCTATTATTTCAATTGCCCCGATCTCAGCTGGTCCTGTTCTCCCTGCATCACTTTATTGAATCAAGCCTTTCTTATTTGAAACTCAAAGTTCTCTTGTGTGTGTTAGTTGCTCAGTTGTGTCTGACTTGTTGCGACCCCATGGACTGTAGGGGTCCAGACTCCTCCATCCATGGAATTCTCCAGGCAAGAATACTGGAGTGCATAGCCATTCCCTTCTCCAGGGGATCTTCCCAACCCAGGGATCGAACCTAGGTCTTCTGCATTGTAGGTGGATTCTTTACTGTCTGAGCCAGCAGGGAAAGTTCTCGTATGGTCATTTAATGTCAAAATCATTTGGAAGTCTACTAGAAATATAAAGGGCTTCCCTAATAACTCAGTTGGTAAAGAATCCACCTGCAATGCAAGAGACCCCAGGTCGATTCCTGGGTCAGGAAGGTCCACTGGAGAAGGGATAGGCTACCCACTCCAGTATTCTTTGGCTTCCCTTGTAGCTCAGCTGGTAAAGCATCTGCCTGCAATGCGGGAGACCTGGGTTAAGTCATAAAATCAGGATTCAAATGTGATTATTGGGAATATTAATTACTGAACAATCGTTCCTCCTATGCTTTCTGTATGGTTTTCAAAAATCTGCAAGCAAAGTGGTACAGTTTTAAGCAAATATCTTAACATAATGATCTATTATATTTAGTTTCCAAAAAACTTTCATATTCATTATTTCATTGGATCTTTTCAATCATTCAAGAAAGGCTAGGTAGAATGTCTCGCATGTTACAGATAAGGAACTGAAGACTCAGAGAGGTTAAGTGATTTTCCTGAGATCACACAGCTTAACCAAGAGGTATGGCCAGGGCTCTTGGTGCTGTATGATACTCTCTAAGAATCTATCTAATATTTTAAAACTTATTTTCCTAGGTAATTTTAGTGGGATGCATAAGACTTATAAATTATATTTATTTTCAATTAAACGAAGAATAATAATTAATCAACCTCTCTTTTTAGAACTTCTAGATCTGGTTTCCTACTCTCTGGTGCTTGGTGGCTGTGGTCTTTGCGGCTGCAGCTCACCGCCACTGCCATCAGTACCACAGCAGCCAAAGCATCTCAAGAATGCACTGAGGACTCAATATTGTGTTAGATGTGGGCATTATGCTAGGTGTAGCAGATACAGAAAGTTTTAGAATTGTTAAGTATTCAGGGAAACACCAATGAGATAAAAATTACAAACAATAACCTAGACAATAAGAGTCAAGAGTAGGAGAGACAATAACCTCTACCAGGACTGGAAGAGCATATAATCACAGAAGGTTTGGGCTTCGGGAAACAGACAACTGATTGGTTGGTAATGAAGGTAATACTAAGACTTAAAGAAAGTGTAGGCTGAATTCCTGACTTAAAAAATCTGGCCCTACTGGGTCCCATTCTTAAACGGCAAATTTGGCCTCTCTGTTTCTCTTATTTCTTTTAGGGAAAAAACAAAAACAAAAAAAAAACAAAAAAAAAAAACAACTTCTGGGAGATATAAGTGTATATTGTGAACATTGTGTAAACTTTATATTCATAGCATATTACCAACTTTGGAATTCAATGAATGGGTGTTACTAAAAGAAAATGTAATAACCAGCATTGTTTACCATGTGAGATATTGCCAAGGAAGACTGCTGCCACGTATCCATCACCATCTTCTCATCAGCCTCAAAGTTTAACTCTACACTTTCCAGCGTGTAATCGATCTTGCCCTTCAGGATGCTTTTTGTTTTTGGTTTGGATAAAGCTGACTCTGGAGAAATGGATATTCGAGGAACCAGGGGAATTCTTGGGAAAATCAACAAAAAAGAAATATAAAGACTTTAACAGAATTCTATTTTTGGGGCCAAGATACTCTGTAAATTTTGTTCTCTTGTTCTAAGAAGAACCCTTTAGATGGAGAAAAGACTATGAAAGGCTGTATTAAAATTTTTATGATCCAGAGACTCTTATTAACAAGAGGAAACTAGAGACAAGCAATGCTAAAACATAATCTTTAGGACTAATTCTTGGTAATTATGAGGAAGGCAATTTTATGAAGAAATTCAATTTTGGAATTTATCTGGGATATAAACTTCTGACAAGGAATAAATCAGTCATGAAAAAGCGAATCAAATAGATTTGAGCATCACTTCTTTAATATGACTAGCACTTGGCTTCCGGAAATGAACAGTTAAAAGCGGAATATATTATAATAGATGTGAGGTCTGCAAGGGGTGCCTTACTGAGGTTTGAGAGCTCCAGCATCCCTCCCCCAACCTTGAGAATGGATGATGAACTGTTTTGCAAAGTGCTGTGAGAACACAGAGTTAAGCTTTCCCCCTGCTCTCAACCATATTGCTGCTGCCCCTGTGTAGAGATTTTAGAGCTGCCCCTGGGAATGTCCAATCCCTGAAGGATCCCAGGATCTCAGAGGCCAACTGCAGGCAGTGATCCACAGATCAGAATGCTTACTGTGACTGGGATCCTGCTCAGTGATAGAACATAGGAAGGGCTTTCAGCGTGGGCAGAAAGGAGCTCTCAGGATGCCTTGGCTAAAACTTGAGAAGAGCAAGCATTTAGCTTGGCAGACTCAAGTTGCTAGGGAATGGAGCAGTGATGCAGAAAGCTGGCTGTGAATTTTTGCAAATCACTGGCTTGGTCATGTTTTGAAGCATCAGATGAGGTTTTCTGAAGCTGGCTCTTTGGTTTTTTTTTTTTTTTTTTTTTCAATTTTATTTTATTTTTAAACTTTACATAATTGTATTAGCTTTGCCAAATATCATACCTGTGGCGGATTCATTTTGAAGCTGGCTCTTTGATTATCACAATGTTTGAAATTTTGACAGTACACAGTACCTATGGAGGCCATGTGTTTATGACTCAGTACCCACCTACCCACAAGGCCAGCTGACACTTTGATAATCAAGTAATGCTCAGTCTCAGTCACTGAGACATATTAGATTCATGTGCCTAATCAGTTAAGGTAAAGGTTGTGTGATTATCTCTAGACATTTAAGATGGGGCAACAGGCATTTCTGAACACCTTGCTTTGGAGGGCTGTAGTGGCAGCATATCATTTAAAAAAGGAATCTGGGTTTAGAATTCATCTACTGAGAAAAATTCTGGTCTAGCCAGTTCTCTCACTATCAGTAGATATTTCAGTAGATATTAACTGGGGCATGTCACTTGACTTTCTGAGGCTCCATTCCTCTTGGAAGAATACAAATATAATAATAATATTATTACTATTATTTTTATACATTATTTGTTATTAGTTAATACCATTATTATTACTATTAGGTTGTTGGAGGAATAAAATAGACAAACTATGTGAAAATGCTTGATGCTGTGCTCATTTCCCTACACATATTAAAGAGACTGGTTGACTGGTTGGTTGGCCAGTTGACACATCCATTGGCTGAGAGTTCCAGGAGATACTTACAGCAGTGACTTGAGGTTGAGATTGGTGTAGAGTAGTTTTGCAGAAAAAAAGAACTGGCTGTTCTTTTGCCCATCTCATTCTACTAACCAACATTAACAGCTTCCCCATTATGCCTGACTTGCTATTTTGTGCTAAGAACAAAATGCACTGCTACTGGGGACACTGAAACTTGGCCTCTCTTGATGACTTTTGATGGTTCATATCACTTTGGAAATTTTCTTATTGTTTTTAATTGCAATGTTCTCTTTCAGCACTGGCTGAGTTAAAACATTGATCTTGTGTTTGAGTCAAAAAGAGGGTACAGATTTTCCTTTTTGTGTTTTCTTGCTTATGCATGGTCCTGACAGGGACATGATAGGACTAGATGGAAGAAGCCTACAGAGAAATGGGCCTCAGATCACTGTGGAATCCTGTTGTGCTCAGGCCATTTCAAATTCTTGATGGCATAAGGGAGGGTAAAACAAGAGGTACTCACAATTAAAACAGTGCATGTGAGGAAGAATAGTTCGTTGTCATATTATGCAATAAAGATAAGAGTTACCACTTATCGAGAGTCACTGGGACTAGGTTCAAGTTTTCTGACTCTCAGACATGGTGCTATGTGTTCTGAGGGTTTCATTTTCTGCAGTCTTCATAACCACCCTACTCTTACAGATAATGAAACCAAGGCTTAAGAGAGTTGGGGGTGACTTTTCCAAATAAATTGTTTTAATTTACTTACATATAACTAGTAATTGGCTAAAAATGTAATCTTCATTCTACCCTTACCACCAAGTTTATTTTTATGCTGGTGGGAATCTGATGTTAGATCACTAAGAAGTTTCAGTCTCACAAAGACATAACCACATAAGTTTGAGTCTTTACTGTTTCTCAGTTTCCTATACTGTAAAAGAAGACACATAATGCCTTGCAGTTTCATTTACATGATATCACACACAGACACACCCATGCACACAGAACAGCATGGGACCTTTCATAAAAGTGGTAGAGGGTCATGATCCCTTACCAGAAAGCCTTATGGTCAAAAGTGTTTCAGAATTCAGAATTTGTATATACTATATATTCCCTACCATCCCCAGGAGTCTGGTGGAAGCACTCCATTACAAAACACACTATATCTCTGCAGCAAAAATGAGTAATCAATGAGTAGATAAGTAGAATAAATAATGCATATCAATAGTCCTTGTCAAAGTTAGAAAAGAAATTCAGTTTTCAGACTTTTTTTTTTTGGATTTTGGATTAGCAGATACAGGAGTGTGGTTTTATAATGGTATTCAATTTAAAATCACAAAGCTTTATGTTCAGACTAATTACAGTGCAACATGATAGTCTACCTTACCTAAGCTGGCTTTCCAAAATATCTTTACTATCCAGTTGGACTAGTGGGACTCGAGTGAATCTCTTAGTGTCATCCATTGGAATTTTACAGTCCATGGCCCTGTAATAATCTTGCAGGAGTCTCTTTGTATCTTGGAAACGGTTCAGTTCTGCCTTTAACAGCAAATATGAATGTTAATACCCAAGACAGAACAAGATAATCTGCACATATTTTCCATATAAGCTCTGTAAACACTATTTAAAAACAGTAGGTTGAAATCAGCTTTCTAGAAACTAAGAGAAGTGATTTTAAGTGTTTATCTAAGATTTCACAAAAATTAAAGAAAGTTGGTGAGTTTGCATTTTCTGTACTTATTGAATATGAGTCCACTTAACAAGATAACATTTCCATGCCTCTTAATAATGTTAACAAAAGATAGTATGATGTCTGAAATAGCACATATTAGTCATTATTTTGACATTAGGAATTCTTTGTGCCCTATATTCAACCAACCAATACATTAACAAACATTTGAGTGTGTTTCATCATACATAACACATTAGTTGACTTGGTAAATACTAAAAGTATACATAAAATACATAATATAAATACATATACTGCTATAAAAGAACTGAAACACAAAATAAGACTAGGTATTGGTCCTGTAGAACCATGAAATGTAGCTGCGGAGAACTAACAAATGGTGAGGTGAAGTGATAACGAATAGTTTTTTTCTCACAATTTCCATTCCTGCTCAACATGAACAGAAGGGAGGTCACTCCTCCAAGCTAAAAACGAAATGCCTCTGCTAACTTTGCCAGTAGGCATCTTGAAGGACAGGAAATGGAGAAGTGCAGAGGAGCATCAGTTATTCCTGAGTGACTCCCTCCCAGCAGGTTGCCTCCGTTTGTGGTAATTGTGACATGGATGTGCAGTGAGATTCTGCACACTGTCAATTACACAAACAGATCATGAGTTTTCCAACCTGCTCTCCTACCAGATGTCAGATCAGTTGGCATATCGGTGCTTCTCTCTGGTGGTGTAACCATGACCTTCACCCTTTGCTTTTATTAGTAGGGCTACTTAAACCAGTTCAGTTCAGCTCAGTTGCTCAGTGAGGTCCGACTATTTGTAACCCTGTGGACTGTAGCACTCCAGGCTTCCCTGACCATCACCAAGTCCCAGAGCTTGCTTAAACTCATATCCATCAAATCAGTGAGGCCATCCAACCATCTCATTCTCTGTCATCCCCTTCTCTTCCTGCTTTCACTTTTTCCCAGCATCAGGGTCTTTTCCAATAAGTCAGTTCTTTGCATCACGTGGCCAAGTATTGGAGCTTCAGCTTCAGCATCAGTCCTTACAATGAATATTCAGGACTGATTTCCATTAGGATTGACTGGCTTGATCTCCTTGCAGTCCAAGGGACTCTCAAGATGGAAGCTCTTATGCAGATGTATCCCACAACAGCTAGTTAATTATAGAAAGCATCTTTTCTAAAAAGAACAAAACTCACCTGGTGTTCAAAGCCCTTTGCTGAACCTAACTCAGGATATTTATAGGGGCTTCCCTGGTGGCTCAGATGGTAAAGAGTCTGCCTGCTATGTGGGAGACTCTGGATCGATCCCTGGGTGGGGAAGATCCCGTGGAGAAGGGAATGGCTACCCACTCCAGTTTTTTTGCCTGGAGAGTCCCATGGACAGAGGAGCATGGCAGAATATTTATAAAGGGGTCCCTATATTCAGCAACCAAGTAATGTTGTCATATATGTAATAAAACATCAAGGAACAGTCTTGTACTGCCATACTGAGTTTGGAAAAAATAAATGTCTGCTTTGCATTGTAGTCAACAACAAAAGACAAGGATAGTTTCAATAGATTTGTTTTTGATACAGGAAAGGAGGGGCCAAACTGATCCTAAAAAGTTGCTCTCTGCAGTATTAAACTTTTCTAGCTAAATAACTGAAATAGGAAAAAACTCCTTTGGTTAATTCTATACTGTAAATAAAATTACCATTTATATATTATCTTAAGATATCATAAGATATGAAGAAAAGCTATGACCAACCCAGACAGCATATTAAAAAGCAGAGACATTACTTTGCTGACAAAGGTCCAACTAGTCAAAGCTATGGTTTTTCCAGAGGTCATGTATGGATGTGAGAGTTGGACTATAAAGAAAGCTGAGTGCCAAAGAATTGATGCTTATAACGTGTGGTTTTGGAGAAGACTCTTGAGAGTCCCTTGGACTGCAAGGACATCCAACCAGTCCATCCTAAAGGAAATCAGTCCTGAATATTCATTGGAAGGACTGATGCTGAAACTGAAACTCCAGTACTTCAGCCACTTGTTTTGAAGAACTGACTCATTGGAAAAGACCCTGATGCTGGGAAAGATTGGAGGCAGGAGGAGAAGGGGATGACAGAGAATGAGATGGTTGGATGGCATCACTGACTCGATGGACGTGAGTTTGAGCAAGCTCCGGGATTTGTTGATGGACAGGGAAACCTGGTATGCTGCAGTCCACAGAGTCACAAAGAGTTGGACATGACTGAGCAACTGAACTGAACTGAACTGATACTCAAGAGAATCTTCATGATACCACATTTACAGTGTGTGGCATGCAAATGTATTAATAAACCCAATTTGTACAAATTGGATATTGACAAATAAATTTGGGGAACTGAAGTATTGTGAGGCTATACAAATTGTTAGTTATTAAACTATAAGCATTATGGTTTAATAATGCTTACCAAATTAGCATTATTTGTTAAATATATTTAGAAATCAGGAAATTATTTCCTCCGTAACTTAGAGAACTGACCTCTTTAGTTATGATTAAGATTAGTAGGTCCTATTTTATATAATTGGTATTTCAGACAGTGCTGGTATCCATGCCTCAGACTAACCCTGTTATATTATTTTATATAAAATATTAATTTATTTTTGGGGGACATAATTTGACTAATTATACAGCTAACTATGAATAAGATGCCATTGTACATCCACAATACCCATATAAGCAGAATTAAGATTATTTTCACACTTGTTGATAGCTAGTAAATCATTCTTTCTCATTGTTTCTGTCTTCATAGAGTCTCAGTTTTGAAAGCGATCTTAGAAATCATCTTGCATAGCATTTTCTAAAATTTGTTTTGTACAAACCTTGTCTTCAATTCACTTCAGTTGCTCAGTCATGTCCGACTCTTTGCAACCCTGTGTACTGCAGCACGCCAGGCTTCCCTGTCCATCACCAACTCCTGGAGCTTGCTCAAACTCATGTCCATCAAGTTGGTGATGCCATTTAACGATCTCATCCTCTGTCATCCCCTTCTCCTCCTGCCTCCAGTCTTTCCCAGCATCAGGGTCTTTTCCAATGAGTCAGTTCTTCAAAACAAGTGGCTGAAGTACTGGAGTTTCAGTTTCAGCACCAGTCCTTCCAGTGAATATTCAGGACTGATTTCCTTTAGGATGGACTGGTTGGATGTCCTTGCAGTCCAAGGGACTCTCAAGAGTCTTCTCCAACACCACAGTTCAAAAGCATCAATTATTCGGGGCTCAGCTTTCTTTATAGTCCAACTCTCACACCCATACACGACTACTGGAAAAACCATAGCTTTGACTAGACAGACCTTTGTCAGCAAAGTAATGTCTCTGCTTTTTAATAGGCTGTCTAGTTTGGTCATAGCTTTTCTTCAAAGCAGCAAGCGTCTTTTAGTTTCATGGCCGTAGTTACCATGTGTAGTGATTTTGGAGCCCCCTGGCCCCCAAATAAAGTTTCTCATTGTTTCCATTGTTTCCCCATCTATTTGACATGTCAATCTTGTCTTATAGACTGTTAATGAGCACCACTTTGGGGATAAAACAAAGAAAAACTTTGCAACATCAGTTTCAGAAATCCTGGGTTGGCACACTCAAAGAGTTTCTATATTGCAGGGCATCTTGATAATAATAATATGTCAATATTTTTGTTAATGTCCCAGCAAGAAGGAATGGTAGAGTACATAGCCCTTCCCAAAGTCTTTTGACTCAAGTCCTTGTTTTGTGAAACATCTTGTAGGAGTAGTGTTCTACAGAATCCACCTTGGGAAACACTTACCTAGCCATAAACCCTTGAAAATTTTCACAAAGATTTTCCTCCCCTTCACAAATATGCACAAGATTCTGCTCATGGGCTCCTGGACCAGCAGCTCAAGGGCCTGCAAAGTCTGTTATTTGATGGACAGTTCCAATCATTAGGCTCTTTTTTCACTTACTGAACTGAAATCTACTACTTTTCTGTAGTTTACAGCTTTGTTTTTTCCCTTTTTTATAGGATTCTGTCAATCCATGCAGAAAAAGGCCTTTTCTGTTCTATTGGCTAACCTTTAACTATGGAAACACTGATGAGAAATCAGTGGTCAGAGGTACTGGCCCAGGAGTTAGACTCCCTGAGTCCAAATCCCAGTTCTGTCTTGACTGGCATGTGGCATTGGTCAAATTACTTCATCTATGTTTGCCTCGGTTTCCTCCTCTGTGAAATGAGCATTAAGATAGAATGTACAGCCTAGGGTTCCTGTGAGGGTTTAATGTATTGCACAGGAAGAATCCTTAGAACCGTGTCTGGCACATACAGATTAAGAATTTAATACATATTAGCCTTTATTTGCTCTCCTTTCCTTTACCCTCTTTTCCCTCACCCCTAGTTGGTTTTAGATGTAGATTCTGTATCTCAGGGAGAGTCTGAAAGGCAGGTATTGTGGGGTGTAAGACTTATGCCATTCTCACAAGAGGTGCATAATCGCTTGGACTTCTGGGAATGATTTACAAAAATTCTCTAATCCCTTTCCCTTCACTATTGGATTTCTGTTATTTCTACCCTAAGCTTTTGACACACCTTTACCACCATTCAATGTCCGTTTACTCAAAGTGGTACCCCAGGGGCGTCACCCCAGTGGGTTTAGGCTGCTGGGTGTCTCGCCTTCATATGCAGCACAACCCATGTCTTGCGGCTCTCTCCTGCATCCAAGAGCCGGCAATCAGGGAGGCAGCTCTTGTCTCTTAGGCTTCTGCTTCCAGTGGTCCACGATTGTCTCTTGGAGTGCTGGAAGTCCTCGCCTTCAAAGTCACTTGTTGAACAAGGATTTACTGAACACCTCCTGTGCACAGCTCTGGCGAGCCTCAGCTAAGTATCCTCATTTCCGGCAATAACTTCTGTAAACTAATCAGTTCAAGACCTGTAAGGTACCCTTTTCCACTGTATCCTCACTGCTATTTCTTAGGAAAGAATACTCCTGTAGACACAGCTTGATTACCAAGATACCCTTCATATTCCCATCAGTGTGAAGAGATTATAGACAGGTTTCTCCCTAACTCCAGGCTCCTGATCTTCCTTGTCTGAGTGTATTTACTTTAGGAAATTTGTCTTTGTAAGCTCATTCTCTGTCACTTTGAGATGTAAATCTCTTCAGATCTTTCCTCAGGTTCTAGGAGCCAGAACTGTCTCTGTCAAGGACCTGGGAACCACCTCTTTGAGATGGCATCATATGAAGTGAAAGAAGCAGCCCTAGGTCCCTGTCCTCTGGGAGGAGAGGAGCCTGACTTAGGAAGATGTCCTGCTGCAAGCTGTAAAACTACTTGCATCAAGAAGAGAGGAGAAAGTTTACTTTCCCTTTAGGTGAGGCCAGTCGAGAAACACAGGTTGCCCATGACACACCACCCCGCTCCAGCTCTTGGAAACACTTCAGCCCTTCTTCTTGGGAAAGCTGGGTCTCCAGTCTTGGTAATGGCACCCCACTCCAGTACTCTTGCCTGGAAAATCCCATGGATGGAGGAGCCTGGAAGGCTGCAGTCCATGGGGTTGTTGAGGGTCGGACACGACTGAGCGACTTCACTTTCACTTTTCACTTTCATGCTCTGGAGAAGGAAATGCAACCCACTCCAGTGTTCTTGCCTGGAGAATCCCAGGGATGGGGAGCCTGGTGGGCTGCTGTCTATGGGGTCACACAGAGTCGGACACGACTGAAGTGACTTAGCAGCTCTCCCCTATTGTTGATGAATTTCTTGGGATGAAATCAATGTCTGCCTCATTAGCTGGTCCAGCACGATTCATTATTTAAATGGGCTGCAAAAGCAAGTTCATCAGGTTGTTCTGATGAATGGTCTGTGTTGCCAATCTGAACACAAATGTTTTTCAGGAATCAAGTGCCAGCTGAGACTGATCCTGCCCATGTTCTGTGGCAAGGCTTTGGGTGTCTGCTGTGGGGGGCTGGCGAGGTAGTGACCCAGGACAGACACCATCTCTGCTGTCCCCTCCACAGCTCCAGGCCACCTGGAAACAACTGGTGAGGTGTCGCTTGAGATGTTCCCAGTTCTGGTGTTTGCTTGAAATGGTTTATTTCAGCTGAATTCCTTGGCAAGTTGGGGCTCAAGCCTGGGTCGAGTGCTCTGAGTGAAATGAGCTCCAAACGGCCCCTTACATTCCCAGAGGGGTGGTTAATAGGAGGGCTGTGGCCATAGAGGGCAGAGTCTGTGTCATTCTTACCAGCCACTCTTACCTGCATCAGTGAGAAGAAATGGTTCATGGCAATTCCCATCGAGTCCTGCAACCAGCTCTCGTTAATGATGTCCAGACGCTCCTGCTCTGCTTCTTCCCTGCGGGCATCGCAAATGTCCCACAGGCGGTCCCGTAAATCCTGAACACAGAGAAGCAATGCTGTGAGGCTTCAGAATCGCAGCTTGGATGACCTCCGTGTAATGAAACTAAAATCCTTTGCCTGTCTTAAAAATGTGCCTGAAGAAGATTTAGATCTAATGCATTCATGTATTTTATCCTTTTGCTCAACAAATCTTTATTTTGCTTCTACTCTGTCAGGTCCTCGCTTTCTAAGACCCCCTTCAGCATACCCTGTGCCCATGTTCAAACCTGCTGCAGTTCACTTTCTTCATGGGGGGCTATGGTTTCTGTATTCTAATCCTTCCTCACAAGACTTGTTTGGTTGAAACAAGACCTCTCAGGGAATTTTGGAGGAAATGGTGTATTGTTGATGGAAGAAATCTGCAGCTCTGTGCAATCCAAGGGCATACATAGGCTTGTTAATGAATCATGGGTAGAACATGTCATTCATCAAGAAATGGTGTTTGAACTTAATGGGGCTGTCTGAAGATAAGCTTTGTACTACAGAGTTAGCAGTAAAATAAAATCTTTTAAAGATCCCATCTCTGCCATTTACTAGATCCGGAGCAATAGTGATGATAACACCTTTCTGTGTGTGTCACTGCATCAGAATAGAAGTCAGTGAACTTATATTGACTCATTGAATGCCTCCCAACAAACTTAGGTACTCTTATTATCTTCCTTTTGCAGGTGAGGATCTGAGTCAGCCACCGAGAGGTTTTTTTTCCTAAAGTCACCCTATGAGCAAGTGGTGGGGTCAGGATGTGAACCTGTGGGCTTGAGCAAGATGTACCACTAGATTAGGGCTCAGTTACTTGACCTGTGAAATGGGGATATTGTTTACCCTTTGGATGTGCTATAGTCAGCCTAAGCCTATAAAGCACTTTGATCCCTGGGTTGCAGAGATCCCTGGAGGAGGGTATGGCAACTAACTCCAGTATTCTTGCCTGGAGAATTCCATGGACAGAGGAGTCTGGAGGGCTACAGCCCATGGAGTCGCAAAGAGTTGGATACAACTGGAGTGACTTAGCTTGCATAAACCACTTAGCACAGTATTCAGCACACAATAATTTCTCAATTATAAACACTATCATAGAAATTCATAAAAATACAATATCTGTTTAATAAAAATCCCATTAATAAAATATATATAGCCCAATAAAACCTGACAGTTTTCATAACATTAATAATTTATTGAATATTAACTGTGCATTGGGCATTGTGTTTAGTGCCTGACATTGATTACCTCATTCATCCCCACAATAACCAAGAGAGAAGTTCCTGATGAGAAATTGTATGCCCAGAGTGATTAAATCACTTGCCGATGGTTTCAATGTGGTGAAGTCAGGAATTCAAGAGCAAGAAGTTTTATTCCAGTATCTACAGAGAGTTTTATTTCTGTGATGCTGTGTTTATGGAACACTTAGCGTTTTGGTTTGTTATCTTGGGGGGGCTTCATGTGAAATGAAAAGATCAATGCCATTTTTATAGCTGTGTGCTCATGGCAGAAGAATACACTATTATTTAGAGCTGATCTGGGTGTCTCTGGGGTCTTTCCACAAATGTTATATTGGACAGTCAGTGAGGACTGGCTTGTACTCCCCACACATTTATACATTTTTAAAAAGACAGCAGAGGAAGCAGGGGACTTGTTTCTAGCTCTCATTCTGTTTCTGACTCACTTGGAGGCCTTAGCAAGTACTGTTATGTCTGTAGTTTGGTTTTCTAATGGTAAGGTGAGGATAACATGATAGCAGAGCCTCATCATTAATTTCTCAGGATTGAAATGAAATAAGCCAAGAACAAGGACTGTTATCCCAAATAAAGAGGATTATGGATTTGTCATTTAAAATTTTTGTTTGTTTTAAGTATCTAATTTGTGTACAATAAACAAACGGTACTTCAGGAATTAGGGGAAAAATGCTCATAAGATATTTTAAGTCCCAACACCTTCTCATTCTATTAGCAATCATCTGATTAATCTGGGGCAAGAGTTGATAGGAGGGCCAGCTTTGTGAATAAGTAGGAAACAGGAAAAGGCAGATATGTTTTAGGATTAAGAACAGGTAAGATGCTTCAGTACTGGGGCATTTATTAATTCATTACCTGCTTGATAGAACCTACCAGCACCCTGCTCATCCAAGTTACCGTTATACCTTCACTTAACTTCAATGGCTCCCCAGTTGGTTTCCCAGTGGCTCTTAAACACACCAAGCATCCTCCTCCTCTAGTGCCTTTGCTTTTCTCTCTGCCTAATACACTCTTCCTCCCCAGATCTGTCTGGCTCATTCACTCTCTCCTTTCCTGAGTTTGCTCAAATATCACCTTCTCAGAGTGGGCCTTTACACAACCACTGGATACCAAATAGTACATCAGTGTTTTTTCCTCCATGCTCTTTGTCCTTCACCTAGCTCTTACCAGTGATATACTCACTGTACATGTATGTGTTTATTGCTTATTCTTTGCATTCTGGCCCCCAGAATGTAAACATCCTGACGTCACAGGCTTTTTTTCCACTGTTCAATCCCTAGCCCCTGGAACAGTGCTGAGGCCCTGGTAGATGTTCAATAAATATTAACAGAGCAGATGCATGGGTCATGGGGTAGAGCTTGGCAATTTGTTGTTGTTGTTGTACAAATAAACATTGAGACTATAATCAGATTTGACCACTAGTAGCCTATAGTTAGGGCTTCCCTGGTGGCCCAGATGGTAAAGAATCTTCCTGCAATGCAGGAGACTCAGTTTGATTCCTGGGTTGGGAAGATCCTCTGGAGAAGGGAATGGCAACCCACTCCAGTATTCTTGCCTGGGAAAGTCCATAGACAGAGGAGCCTGGTGGGCTTCAGTTGTGGCAAGGGAAAGAATTCCCCTGACAGGAAAAGGCAAGAGACAGGAAATGTAAGAAATCAAAATCAGGCTTCTTACACATCAGAGGATCTTTTCTAAAGCATCAGGGTAATATATATACATATATACTTAAATGTATACTCCATTTATGAATTTATGAAAATTTGCCTGTTGACCAAGTACCAGGCACTGCGCTTGCTGGAGATACAAAAATGTATAAGATTTGGTAGCTTCTCTCAAGGGATCTATTCAGTAGAGGCAACACTTCAGGCTCTCTGGAATGTTTCTTCATTCCCCTTCTCATTGACATCAGCCAACGATTTAACTGCTTCCAAGACAGGCACATACTTAATACCAGACTTGGACATGCTTACATGACCTGACAAAGTGCTTAAGAGTGTACAAAATAAATAGAGGCTGGAATGATCTTAGATCCCTGGCCTTGACTCCTCCTTCCAGAAGCATGGACCATTGGATTCTCACTCTGAACTCAAAGTGCTGAAGAGCCATTGCTCTTGAAAGTCGGCAGGTTGGTGTTCAAACCATTTCCCTCCTCATCCTCACACCTCATGAAAGTAATGAGGGGATAAACAAGGCTTTTGCAGTGGGAGGTTTGAGAGTGTGGATACCTGGGCCCCATGAGTCACAGATTCCCTTACATTCACTCTTTGGTGCAGCTCAGCCTTTGTCTCCTCATCATCCCACAGGTCGTCAGGAAGGGAGTTGAAATCCGCCTGCCACTGAGACACGAAGTCTTGCTTGTGGTCTGGACGCCTCAGAAACTGCTGGAAGCCTGTTCTGTAAGGCATTGGGGGAAGGAGACAGAGCTTACATGTCCTCGCTGTAAACTACATGACTGGAACGGTGGGAACTTTACTTACCTAATATCATATAAGTAAGCAAGTACGGCATGCTGGCCTTCTCTCAATTGCCTGAGTACTGTTTTGATGGAATTTATATAGGAATTTTCTATCAGTTTCCAGTATGGTACTAAAAATGATGGTATTTCCTGTTAAGTGACAAAGCATAAAAATCATAATTTCAAAGGGCAAAATGCTTCTGTGCAATTGAGTCAAAGAGCACTACTAAGTGGGAGATCAAGATGCAACTGCACTGGGACTTCCCTGGTGGTCCAGAGGCTATGACTCCACACTCCCAATGCAGGGGGCCTGGGTTCAATCTCTGGTCAGGGAACTAGATTTCACATGTGGTAACTAAAAGATTCAGCATGCAGCAACTGAGAGCCAGCACAGCCAAATAAATATTTTTTAAAAGATGCAACTGTGGCTACTTAAATGATCCCTGTGCAACTTCTAGCTCCTCCCCCAGTTAATTCCTATTTCAAACCATTCTTCGTGTCTCAGCTCAGACATGTTTGTTTCCAAAAATCCTTCCCCAAACCCACAAGTGTATAGGGTCATCCTTCATCCCCTGAAGTTCAGATGTCCCGCTTGAGCACCCTGTACTTCTCCCTTTAGAGCACTGATGGCATTAGTTGTAACTGCTTATGTTATTTGTCTCTATTCACCTCTAAAATGGCAATCTCATAAAACCAGGAAGAATGGTTATCTTATTCACCGCTGAACAGTTTTTCCTATAATTAGCACAGCATCTGGGGCATGTTAGGTGCTCAAGAAATATTTATCGAATGAATGGATTGAATGATCACAGACATCTTATCTTGCCTAAGTGGGAGAACATCTATGGGCTCATGTCACTGTGATTGATGAATTATTCCTCTGAATTCCCCCTTGAGGTTTCACATTTGCTTTAAAGTGCACCATGAAACTCATAAAGTTTCTTTTATGTTATCTTTAATGAGGCAAATCAACCATCAAAACCAAGAGATAATGAAACAAGAAATAAAATTGAAGATATTTATTATATTTAATACAAACTTTCTATAGTAGTTATTCCCTTATTGGCTGTGCATTTGTTAGTCAGGGTACACACACATGGGCCTTGGAGGTCATTTGGGCTAATTTCCTCTCCAACTGAGAAATAACAAGAGATCCAGGGATAGATTATCCAATCTTCCTGTGGACCTGATTGATTTCAAAGCAACCCCCCTCCAGGGTCACACTTGTGTTGGTGGAAAGTTCTTCCTGTATTATTCACCTTCCTGTAGTTTCTACTTATAAGCCCTAGCTGTGCCTTTCAGAGGACAGGCTGCATTCATACTGTCTTCCCTGTGACAGCCTGTTAAATATTTGAAGATGTGAGAGGGGAGATGTAGGCTGTCATTCAGGATGAAACTTGCTTATTTTTGTATTCCTGGCATCTGATAGAGCATTTGCAAATAACAGGTACTTAACAAACATTGATAATTGAGTAGACTCAATTAAACCCAATTTATCATCAGTTAAATTTTTAGGAGCCTGGATGGCTCAATCTAGTTCTATTTAATTTTATTTTATTAATATTTTATTGGGGCTTTCCTGGTGGCTCAGGTGGCAAAGAATCTGCATGTAATGCAGGAGACTGGGGTTCAACTTCTTGGTCAGGAAGATCCCCTGGAGAAGGGAATGGCTACCCACTCCAGGATTCTTGCCTGGAGAATCCCATGGGCAGAGAAGCCTGGAGGGGTACAGTCCATGGAGTCGCAGAGTCAGACATGATTGAGCGACTAACACTTTCAATATTTTATTGGAGTATAGCTGACTTACAATGTTGTGTTAGTTTCACATGTACAGCAAAGTGATTCAGTTATACATATATGTATCTTCATTCTTTTTTAGATTCTTTTTTCAAATAGGTTATCACAAAATATTAAGTAGAGTTCCCTGTGCTACAGAGTAGGCCCTTTATGGTTATCTATCTTATATAATAATAGTGTGTGTGCGTTCAACTCAAACTTCTGATTAATCTCTCCCTCCATGTATGATTCTGTGTTCAATCATACCTTAGTATTTCATTTATCTAAATTAAACATTTACAGTTCTTTCAATGCTTCTCTCATATCATTTTAACACCTTTCTCCTACATAGATTCCCTTCTGGTTTCCAGTTTTTTAAAAATAATCTCTCTTAAAAGATATGGTATCCAGAGTGGTGCTTAAGACCATTTTACATAAGTCCACTACTAAACCTCAGAATTCCCAGGTGACTCAGGGGTAAAGAATCCACCTACCGATACAGGAGATGTAGGTTCTATCTCTGGGTCGGGAAGATCCCCTGGAGGAAGAAATGGCATCCCACTCCAGTATTCTTGCCTGGAAAATCCCATGGACAGAGGAGCCCGGCAGGCTATAGTCCATAGGATCACAAAAGAGTCGGACATGACTGAGCACGCACCCACGCATGCACACACCAAAACTCCTTCCTAGTGACTTCAAGACATTAACACTCAGTACATGGAGAGTTACCACCCAGGAATGGACCTCATTGAACTAATATCCTGCTCACTGCTCTCATTTATCTACAAAAACTTCATAAGAAATTGTCAAATACTATTTTGAATTCAAAATATACTATGTTTATGGTCCTTCCCTGACCCACCAACCCTACCTTGCTATCAGAGAAAAGAAAAGGGCCAGTTCAGCAGGACTCAGGCTTAGTGAACCTATCTGAGATTTGTGTGGTTATTTTGTATGTTATAGATGCTCAGAAGGCATGTGTTTAATAATTTTCTTTTACATTTTGTCAGGGATTAATCTTTGGATCACTGGTCTTGGGCTTTCCTTGTGGCTCAGACGATAAAGAATCTGCCTGCAATGTGGGAAGACATGCTATTAAATCTCATCTGCCTTTAATTAAATATTTAGGCCTTTGCCCACATCTGATCTTCCAGATTATACTGTATCTTCTGTGGATTTCTGTGTGTTATTGATAATGTCTATCTGTAGTTTCTTTAATTCTCTGGGATGTGATTTTTCTGGGTCTAGGGACTTGAGGTTATGTGCCATGACTAGATGCTAAGACCTATCCTTTCCAATTAAATAGTCTTCTCTTCATTGACTGAAGCATAATAGGAAATTGGGTAGCCAAGGCAAGTATCCTCCAAGCTTGAGAAGCTAGAAAGCAAAGACCCCTCACTCCACTGCCTCCTTGGTTTTCTCCACACCTTCCTTGTGTCTGGCAAAGGGGGAAGGACCCAGGTTCCCCTCGAACTTGGTTGCTGCCTCCACCTGCAAGAGCCAGATGTGGAAGCAATCACTCTCTATCTCTGTGTCTTTCCACATGCCTATTGAAGTACATCTGGGGTCCCTGGAAGGCCTGGAACTAGGTTTACCTGATAAAGTATAGGATGAACATATATATATATATATATAATTGATTATGCACATATATATCTATTTTATTGATTATTTGAAACTCAAATTTTTTAACTGGGCATCTGTCTTTCCTCTTTGTTTGCAGGTAAGCTCTGCAGCTCACATGTGAGAAGCTTAGAGTGGAAAAGGAGCAGAGGAGAGCATGTGGCCTGCTTTGTTTCCAGGTTCTAGGCTACTTATGGTCACAGCAAAAGGAGTACTCTCCATGGTGTCACTTAGGTAACTAGAGGTTTGGGCTGTATATCCTTCTGTTGTCCCTACAGACTGACTCCCCATCCTTCACGCTTCACCCTGCTTGGTGCCCTGGGAGGCCAACTCACGTAAATTACTTCAGGAACCTCCCTTACCTTCCTCCCTTGCCTTCCTCCTCCCAGGCAGGGACTAGGAAAACAGAAAGGACATGAGGTCTGGTTAAGTGTTTCCCTGCTCCTCTCTGCTAGTCGCTGCAGGGGGATGCATCCTCTGGGAAGGCCACAGCCCTGGCAGATGGTTCTCTCTGTGCACAGGTCTTCTTGAGGTCTTCACCTGTGCTCCCTGTCCTCACCTTCTCAGGCCCAGGAGCGATAATAGCTCCCGTTGGGGGTAACAATCTAACTCTTGTAGATTTCCTTATGTATTGACTACACACACACAGACACACACACACACACACACACACAGACACACACACACACACGAGCTTCCCTGGTAGCTCAGTTGATAAAGAATCCATCTGCAATGCAGGAAACCCCAGTTAGATTCCTGAGTCAGGAAGATACCCTGAAGAAGGGACAGGGTACTCCAGAATTCTTGGGCTTCTCTGGTGGCTCAGCTGGTAAAGAATTTGCCTGCAATATGGGAGACCTGGGTTCTATCCTTGGGTTGGGAAGATCCCCTGGAGAAGGGAATGGCTACCCACTCCAGTATTCTGGCCTGCAGAATTCCATGGACTGTATAGTCCATGGGGTTGCAAAGAGTCAGACATGACTTTCACTTTCATTTTTTCTTTCATACACACACACACACACATCCATATATATATATACACACACACAAACATATATATGGGCTTTCTGGTGGCTCAGTGGATAAAAAATCCACCTGTGATGCAGGTGATGAGGGTTCGATCCTTGGGTCAGGAAGATCCCCTGGAGTAGGGCATGGCAAGGCACTCCAGTATTCTTGTTTGGAAAATTCCATGGACAGAGGAGCCTGGTGGGCAGCAACCCATAAGGTCATGAAAGAGTCGGATATGATTGCAGTGACATAGCACTTATGATTGAAGTGCGTAGCACGACATAGCACTTATATATATATGTAAGTGCTATGTTGCTTCAATCATATCCGACTCTTTATATATATATATATATATAAATCAGCCTTTGTTCAGCTGTCTTTAAATTATCATCTGCTTTCTGCCAGGATCCTGACTAGAAGATCTCATACAAGGGAAGCTTGCATCTTATCTCAATGTAAATGTTTATTTTGTACTCCTTTTTGTTCCCTCTTGTCCTCTATGAATTTATTTCTCTCAAGGGCATCAGGGTTTGGAGTTAAGGATTAGATTTCACTATTTTTGTCCCTCACTGTCCAAATCCTGCCCAATAATATCATTGTAATTTTATCTCTGTCCCATCAACCACTTCTGTATACCACTGCTATGACAGTTTTTGAATATATTTACTTTTCAAAGTAGCTACTATTTGGCTGAGTGATATTAATTATACACATCTATATTACTATCATATAAAGTTTTCATCTTCTAATATTTCCTGTTCTAATCTCCCTGTCAATGCTAATTAATTAGCTCTTCAGAGCTCTATAAAGAATCTCTAACACAGTTGTCACTGTATTTGACTCTGTATTGAATGCAGTGAATTATTTTACATCCTTCTACCCTCCTCCAAAAGGTTTATCATTTAATTGGGGAGATAAAGAAGATGTTTCCCTAGGAATGCTCAATAATAACTGCAACTCATGGCTGGGTCTCAAGTATCTGGTACAGATCGTCAGGGCTGAGAGCTCATAAGAGTCGAAAACCATGGAGGACTGATAAGAAGACAGGGACTAAGTCATTCAAAAAGTCTTAAAAGAAAGGCCATTCTGTGTAATTTTCCAAAGATGACTTATCTATTAAAGCAGCCCATCTACTCAGTGTTCTGTATGGGAAGGAAATCCCCAAAAGAGGGGATATATGTAAACACATAGCTGATTCACTTTGCTATACAGCAGAAAATAATATAGCATTGCATAACAACTATACTCCAGTAAAAATTAGTAATAATCATTTAAAAAGCAGCCCAGTTTGCCAAGGTGACAACTGGGCTTTGCAGCTGTCAGAGAATGAAGAACCAAATGAAGCTTCAGGGCTCAGCTGGACATCCCCTTGCCGGATTTATTAAGGAGGTCAGGCCAGGTAGCTTCCTACTCATTCATGAGTTGAGTTAGCTTCAAAATTTTCCTTCTATTTCTGAAAATTCAGGGGTTAAACTTCATATGAAAGCCTTATGATGTGGGTATGAGAGCTGGGTTGGAGGGCTGTAATTTTCTGGGTCTGTGTTCTGGGGAAGCTGTCTTTCCAGAAAATTGCATCTCTGCTCCTTCTTGGGGAGAAAATTGATCCTCACAGAGACCATTTACTCTCCTGATTGCGTCACTCACCAGCCGCTCAAAGCATGACTCAGAAACTTGAGGGTGCAGAGAAAAACATGAAATGTGGTTCAATGAGTATTCTCAAATGATCATCTCTGCTTTTTTGATAAATACATATATTATCAGCCAAGAAAGGCCTTTTGGATGGTGCAATGTGAATCTTACCATAAGGAGGAGAAAGAAGAGAGTCTACTAGTTTGAGTCTAAACTGCCATACCTCAGGAATTGGTTCATTTACATACACCCACTCTTCTGATCCAGGCTTCAATGGGGCTGGCACTACCGGGACCGGTGAAACATCTGTAGACTCGGCAGGTGATTTCTTGAGTGGAATCTTTCCTCCTAGCGATTTTCCTCTAGGAGAACCTTCAACATGCATATTAAATCATGAAATTTCAAGGATATGGATGGGGACAGATTCTGGTGGAGGATTAAATTTATGATTGCCATGAGCTTCATGCAATTCATTAACTGCTCTTTAAGCAACTTTGGGCAGCCTTATCAAATCAAAAATAAAAAAATCTCATTCTCTACAGCCCCTAAATGTACCAATGATACCAACAGCAGGTTTTTTTTTTTTTTTTTTTTCCTTTTTTAAAGTAATACTATACTTCTCTTGTCCAATTAGCTGTGGAAAGCAACTTGATACTTCATTTTCATCTCTGTCCTTGCTTCCACAATGAACACATGGTTTTTACAAAGTTTAGACTCCAGAGAAAAGTGGAATTTACTATTGCAAAAAACTGGCAAATTGAACTATCACCCTGAAAAAGAAAGAGGGTAGTCACAACAGGAGCAGTGCTCTTGTTTACTGAAACCCAGGAGAAATTGCTGGGAGAAAGGATGCTATTATGAGTCGGCTGGAGTCAGTGAGGGGTGAAGGGGGGGGAGAAGAGGTATTGTAGCTCTTGAATAGTTCCATATTCCCTGGATCAGACAGAGGGTTTCTAATCAGGGAAACTATATTTCTTACTACAGTCAGGTTGTATGGATGAAGGCAACCTCTGTGCCAAAAGCCTGGCTGAATTAAGGCATAAGGTGGTGGGGAGAAGGGAGGGAAGGAGAGAGGAGAGGAAGAGTGAGAAGGGAAAGAGAGGGGAAGGTAGAGAAGGAGGAAGAAAAGGAGGTTGGAGGAGCAGAAAGAGAGGCCTCATTTCAGCTCAGAATCCAGAAAGGCCATGCGCTATCTGAGAACATCAAGGGGGAATTCAGGCCAGTGAAGTGGTACCCATGTGGTCTGAAAGATCTTGTGACTGATGAAACTACCTTAATTCAGAAAGCACCTATATTTCCTTAAAGGATCAAAGTTATAATTTAGGAATTCATTCAGTTTAAATTTCACTTACTTTCAGATACGTTGTTAAGATTTTAGACGCAGTTTATAAATGCCTATAGAATTTGCAGCACTTTCTTTCCCCAAAATATATTTCTTTAGTGAATATTATTTAATGATATGCTGTTTAGGAAAGTAAATACATCTTCCATTTTTATAATAATTAAAAATATATGGATTATAAGTAGAGGAGAAATTGTGAATTATGTACTATGGACAGTTCAGTGCTAAAAACAGTACTGCTATCTACAAGTTTAAAGTTGTATCTAGATTTTATTTTAAATTAGAAAAATTTAAGAACATCTTTATTCAGGTAATAACCAAAAATGTTCATAATTTGAGAAATGTTTCTATATGGTAATTTTTTAATTCTCTGACCTGAGTTTCTGGTAAAACATGTGACAACACTACTACTTTAAGATGAATTTTTCTAAGGAGAATTTCTAAGGATAACTTTGTAATTATGAGATTGGAATGAGTTTCTTTTTCTTCTTTTCTTACATATCATGATCATTCAGTGAAAACTAAGACAGCCAGGAAGTATTTTTGAACCACTGTGCTTTGATCTTGTTTAAATTTTATCTAATTGTTTTACACAATCAAAATGCTAAGAGGGAAAGATGTGAATGAATTAAAATGTATCTATTGGCATAGAGAGTGAAAATAGATATCACATTTGAACAAAATCTGTCAACATCTTGAGTTACCAAAGGCAGTCCTTTTAAAGTATTACTCATGTGACCATGTGAAGGTTTCCATTTCTAAGATGTTTGCTTTCATTGGAGGTTGAATTATTGAGTCCTCAGGGCAGCCATTCTTCTTGCATGAGAAGTTTGAAGGGTAATTTGTTCTTAGCATATGGTAAAGGCAGATTTTAGCAGTTTTTAGTCCAGTTATTAGAATCTAACTGTATCATGCAGAAGCCCATGGAGTGAGACCAAGTAGATAAAATGAGGTATAAAAGAAAAACAAAATTTTACAATGTGAACATGGGATTTGTTTAATGATTTTATCTGTGAATAAATAGTCAAAGTTGCAACAGCAGAGCAACAGATTTGAGCAATGATAATAACATACTAGGAGCTCAGGAAAGGCAAGAAAAAAACTTCATCAATTGAAGAAAGGAATTTAAGAAAACTGGAACACTTTTACATTAAGTTGGCACTATTCAGTGAATTAAGATTGTAGGAAGGAGGATAAGATGTAAAAAGTCTGATTTTTTTTTTAAAAGAAAGGCATTTTTATTACCTTTCAGTCTTAAAACATGCCCTAGTAGAATCAGATTTAATTAAGAACCTCACTGGGTAGAAACTAGAAGATTGGTTAATAGTGACAGCTTCCTTATTGTTTTGCTTCAGCAAGAAAACATTTTGTTGTTAACAGATGGTGCTAATAGTTGACTGGGCTGCAAACATTGGCAAATGAAGTAGAGACTCAGGATGCCTTGGATAAATGAAAATTTTAGCTCTGAAGCAACTTGGCCAGGAAGAGAAGGGTGTCAGTGTTAGGTAAGGAGCCAGATATGGAACATGAACCAGCTTATTCTCTAAATCACTACTGAGAAGCTATTTTGGAAGAGTTTTCTCTCCTTGCTGTCCTAGAATTCATGTTGTTTCTCTATGTGGAGCTCAGTTCAGTTCAGTTTAGTCGCTCAGTCGTGTCTGACTCTGAGACCCCATGGACTGTAGCACACCAGGCTTCCCTGTCCATCATCAACTCCTGGAGCTTACTCAAACACATGTCCATTGCATTGGTGATGCAATCCAACCATCTCATCCTCTGTCATCCCCTTCTCCTCCTGCCTCCAATCTTTCCCAGCATCAGGGTCTTTTCCAATGAGTCGGTTCTTCGCATCAGGTGGCCAAAGTATTGGAGTTTCAGCTTCGGCATCAATCCTTCCAATGAATATTCGGGACTGATTTGCTTTAGGATGGACTGGTAGGATGTCCCTGCAGTCCAAGGGACTCTCAAGAGTCTTCTCCAACACCACAGTTCAAAAGCATCAATTCTTTGGCAGTTAGTTTTCTTTGTAGTCCAATTCTCACATCCACACATGACTACTAGAAAAACCATAGCCTTGACTAGATGGACCTTTGTCGGCAAAGTAATGTCTCTGCTTTTTAATAGGCTGTCTAGGTTCGTTATAGCTTTTCTTCCAAGCAGCAAGAGTCTTTTGATTTCATGGCCGTAGTTACCACGTACAGTGACTTTGGAGCCCCCCCCAAAATAAAGTCTCTCACTGTTTCCACTGTTTCCCCATCTATTTGCCATGAAGTGATGGGACCAGATGCCATAATCTTAGTTTTCTGCATGTTGAGGTTTAAGCCAACTTTTTCACTCTCCACTTTGACTTTCATCAAGAGGTTCTTTAGTTCTTCTTCGCTTTCTGCCATAAGAAGGGTGTCATCCACATATCTGAGGTTATTGATAATTCTCCTGGCAATCTTGATTCCACTTTGTGCTTCATCCAGCCCAGCGTTTCTCATGATGTACTCTGCATATAAGTTAAATAAGCAGGGTGACAATATACAGCCTTGACGTACTCCTTTCCCGATTTGGAACTGGTCTGTTGTTCCATGTCCAGTTCTAACTGTTGCTTCTTGACCTGCATACAGATTTATCAGGAGGCAGGTCAGGTGGTCTGGTATTCCCATCTCTTTCAGAATTTTCCACACAGTCAAATGCTTTGGCATAGTCAATAAAGCAGAAATAGATGTTTTTCTGTAACTCTCTTGCTTTTTCAGTGATCCAGCAGATGTTGGCAATTTGATCTCTGGTTCCTCTGCTTGAACATCCAGCTTGAACATCTGGAAGTTCAGGGTTCACATACTGTTGAAGCCTGGCTTGGAGAATTTTCAGCATTACTTTGCTAGTGTGTGGGATGAGTACAACTGTGTGGTAGTTCAAAAATTCTTTGGTATTGTCTTTTTTGGGATTGTAATGAAAACTGACCACTGGTCCTGTGGCCACTGCTGAGTTTTCCAGATTTTCTGGATACTGTGTGGAGCTGGAGATGTGAAATGTAGACTACTATAAAGTAATAAGGACTGGTTATTTGGGATCACATATAGGACCTGATTTTAGTATAATTATAATCAGTGATAAACACTGAGAACTCCTTAAGTCAACTTTGCAAAGGATTCGCCTTTCTGCCCACAGTCTTTGATAATCTGATCTGGAATCAATAATTATATCCCACATTTATTTAGTCCCATGTACTCTGAGCTGGATCCTGTTTTTTTTTTTTTTTTTTTTTTTTTTTTTGTATATTTACTTATTCCCTGCAATAACCACAGGGAAGTACTTTTATGACCTCATTTTACACACGAGGGAACTGAGACAAGCCAAGGTCAAGTTGTCTGTCCTTAGTCACTTGGATGCCACTTAGATGGTAAACAGGCAGAGCTAGAATCTCAGTCCAGGCAGGCCGACTCCAGGGTCCATGCATTTGACTATCATATTTGATTGCCTTTAGTGTTTATTGATGTAATGCATGTTCAGAAGTGTTCATTAGTTTGATATTTAGAAATCTGCAAGTTTTAGAGTTGTCCTTTTAATACTATTTACTTGGCTTATAAATTGATTTTAAGACTGTTCTATTTGCATTATAATTGTTACAATTTAATTTTTCTGCTTGTAGTGAAAATCTATTAAAAGTTTCAGCCTGAGAAATCAATTCATTGAAAGGCTAGATAATAGAGTATAGATAATATTATTTAATTCATTTAAATTAGATGATGGTGTTAAGGAAAAATCCAAGGAAGTTCTGACACTGTGGAGAGTTAATATGGAGTGTAGATTGCATTCACCAAAGTGTGAAGAGACTCTGACTTTCCCTTCTCTCAGATTAATGATTCCTAACAAAATATTACCTTATTTATTTTGACTCTCAATTTCCTCATCTTTGAAGGAAATGATCATTGCTACTTCACAGGTGGTTATGAGGATTTAGTGAGATTATACATAAAAATGATCTTGCATAGTGCCTGGCATATGGTAGGCATTCTACAATAGGTAGTTTGTTATTATTATTATTATGAATTATATTGTAAAAGGAGAATGTTGAATTTTGCCATCTGAACCATGATTGTAAATTGATCATCAACTTTCTAATGTGTGGCATCAACTTTCAGATAAAACCTAACATGTTTTGCATTTATTCTAAAATCTATTAAGGTTTTGTATGTAGTAACACATGCTGTTCCCTGTTTAAGGTCCCAGTTCATTAAAAAGAGTATTTTAGAAATTAATCCTAGAAAAGCTTAGGGCTTTTTACTTCTGTGTCAAAGTATTGTTAAACACATGTTGTTTTTTAAATTGTAATCCACCTTAAACATTTTGGGAACCAGGACATATTATATATAGTTCATTAGAAATAACAGAAGGTTTCTTATATTCCAATGGCTAAAATTGAGCAATCAGTCTTTGGCATCAACATGGTAGTTCTTCAACTTTAGTGAGCACCAGAATTCCCTAGAGGGCTTTTTAAAACACAAATTGCTTGGCCCCTCCAGGAGTTTCAGATTCAGTAGGTCTGGGGTGGGACCAAGTATCTGTTTTTCTAAAAAGTTCCCAGGTGATGCAGATGCTACTGATCTAGGACTGAACTTAAAGAACCACTGTGTTAATAGATGATCTAGGGATTTCAATTCCATTTCACTTTCATCTTTTTTTCTAACCCTTAAAATGAAATGTCATCAATGTTTATAACATTGACAAAATATTTATGGCTAAGTGGTTTGGCAGCACCTAAACTATGAGTTAAATCAGAAGGCTAGCACTGGAACAGTCCCAGTACTAATACATGTATTAGTACTAATACAGGTCGAGAGAACTAAAGAGGACAAGATTTCCAAGCATTTATTTATAGAACTCTAGTCCCAACGGGGGCTTCCCCGGTGGCTCAGATGGTAAAGAATCTGCCTGCAATACTGGAGACCCAGGATCAATCCCTGGGTCGGGAAGATCCCCTGGAGAAGGAAATGGCAACCCATTCCAGTATTCTTGCCTGGAGAATCCTTTGGACAAAGGAGCTTGGTGGGCTACAGTCTATGGGGTCTCAAAGAGGCAGACATGACTGAGCAACACTTTCACTTTTTAGTCCCACTGGATACTCCTCCGAGAGAGTTCTGCAGTCACAGTGTTTTGGGATATTACACAGTGTGCCTCCCACTGCCTTAGAGATAGATGATCACAGGACATACATATCTATATCAACATCTATCTCCATGGAGAGTAAATACATTTTAATTTGGGGTAACACAGCATTTTTCTGAAATTGGTTGATTAAGGAAAACTCTTCAATTAGCCCTTATGTAATGCCTCCTAGTAAAGTCACAGAGTAGAAAAGTCCTTATTTTATGAAGGAATAAAATAGGGCCATGGCAGATGGTTGAAGATAGTAAATTCTTTAAGAATACCATAAATACAATTGCAAATGGCATTTCAGTGTCAAGAGTAGCAGGGAGAAGGGTAGGGATTGATCTGATACGCAGGGAAAAATAAAGATGAGTCAAAGATGCCAACAACAGGAAACAAGGATAAATTTGAAGGAAGGAAAAAGGAGGTGGCTCCTCAAGCCATGCTTTCAATACAATTAATTGGTATCAAATAGCTTGTGAAGTTAACAGTTAACCAATTAATAGCATTCAGCTCCCAAAGGTATTAGTTCCAAATATAAAGAATTAAAATTACTAAGACTTCCTCTTAATGAAGTAAATCCTGTTATACATGCCAAAACAACAGTACTTCTATGTAGAAGAAAGACTTCTAAATCTTGATCAAGAGTTCATCTATTTCAAATATTATTCAATACAGTAGAAACTATGTTTATGGAAATAGAAACAGACTAGTAAAATAAAAGAAAAAAGAGTTCTTGAATTTACTCAAACTGAGCTAACTGCATGATTTAAATGGATGTATATTTTGCTGGGTGAAGTTGTATTTGCTTATGGTTTGTTTGAGTATACTTTTACCTAAAGATGCTCTCAAAGCATGTACATTATTAGGTCTAACTTGATGATTTGGACAGGACTGGAAAAGGTAAGTTTTCATTTTAATTCCAAAGAAGAGCAATGTCAAAGAATGTTCAAGCTACCATACAGTTGTGCTCATCTCACACACTAGCAAAGTAATGCTCAAGATCCTTCAAGCTAGGCTTCAGCAGTATGTGAACAGAGAACTTCCAGATGTACAAGCTGAGTTTAGAAAAGGCAGAGGAACCAGAGATCAATTGCCAACTTTTTTTAGATCATAGAGAAAACAAAGAAATTCCAGAAAAACATCTACTGCTTCATTGACTACACTAAAGCCTTTGACTGTGTGGCTCACAACAAACTGGAAAATTCTTAAAGGGATGTGAAAACCAGAGCGCCTTACCTGTTTCCAGAGAAACCTGTATACAGGTCAAGAAGCACAACAGTTAGAACCAGACATGTAACAAAGGATTGATTCAAAATTTGGAAAGAAGTATGTCAAGGTTGTATAATGTCACCCTGCTTATTTAATTTATATGCAGAGTACATCATGCGAAATTCTGGGCTGGATGAATTACAAGCTAGAATCAAGATTGCCAGGAGAATTATCAACAACCTCAGATATGCAGATGATACCACTCTAACGGCAGAAAGCGAAGAGGAGCTAAAGAATATTTTGATGAGGGAGAAAGAGGAGAATGAAAAAGCTAGCTTAAAACTCAACATTCAAAAACTAGGATACTGGCATCTGGTCCTATCACTTTATAGCAAATAGAAGGAAAAAAGGGGGCTCCAATTTTCTTGGGCTCCAAGATGCCTGTCGATTGGTGACCGCAGCCATGAAATTAAAAGATTCTTGCTCCTTGGAAGGAAAGTTATGACAAACCTAGACAGCATATTAAAGAGCAAAGACATCACTTCACCAACAGCTGACAAAAGTCTGTATAGTCAAAGCCATGGCTTTTCCAGTAGTCATGTATGGATGTGAGTTGGACCATCAGGAAGGCTGACGACCTAAAAATGTATGCTTTCAAATTGTGGTGCTGGATAAGACTCTTGAGAGTCCCTTGGATTGCAAGGAGATCAAACCAGTCAATCCTAAAGTAAATTGACCCTGAATATTCATTGGAAGGACTGATGCTGAAGCTGAGGCTCCAATACTTTGGCCACTTGATGTGAAGAGCCCACTCATTGGAAAAGACCCTGATGCTGGCAAAGAATGAGGGCAGGAAGAGAAGGGGATGACAGAGGATAAGATGGTTAGATAGCATCACTGACTCAATGGACATGAGTTTGAGCAAACCCTGGGAGGTAGTGAAGGACAGGGAAGCCTGGTGTGCTGCAGTCCTTGGGATCACAAAAAGTTGGACATGACTGAGCGACTGAAAAACCACAACAATGCATAAGTATATTTGATTTCTATTTTTGATGATTCTGTGCAGATCCTTCATTTGCTTTTGCTGATCACAGTGAGAAAGTAAGGGATTCATAATGTAAATGTGGAAACTATTCTCCTATTTGTAAACAGGCGAGAGAAAGCATATAAATTATAGCCAAAACTCTAGCTAAAATTTTAATCTCACCAATGTTAACTCACAATGACTAGTTACATAAACCTATCAGGTTATATAATCAGAAAAGGGTGAAATGCTTTGAGAATCATGGATATGCATTTTTGAATGCCAAAATAGAGATCCTTTTAAGCCATCATTTTGTGAACATTGCACATTTTTGGGCCGCGATTGCACTGGCACTCTGTAATGAAAAAGTAAGCAGTGGTACATCATGACAACCCCCTGAGCATGTACTCCGCAGAAGTCAACTGTGTGTGTGCATAACTGCATTTCAATCTTTGATTTGTTGCTGTAGCAGCTCCAGGGCTTTTCTGGTGGCTCAGTGGTAAAGAATTCACCTGCCAATGCAGGAGATGTGGGTTCAATCCCTAGGCTGAGAAGATTCCCTGAAGAAGAAAATGGTAACTCCCTCCAGTGGTTTTGCCTGAGAAATTCCATGGACAAAGAAGCCTGTTGGGTTATAGACCATGGAGTTGCAAAGAGTCAGACACAACTTAAAGACTGAGCAGGCACGCATGTAGCAGCTTCAACACTATTGTTGTTTAGTCACTAAGTCACGATTGACTCTTTTGCAACCCCACGGACTGTAGTCCACCAGTCTTCTCTTAGGATTTCCCAGGCAAGAATACTGGAGTGGGTTGCCATTTTCTTTTCCACAGGATCTTCCCAACTCACGGATCGAACCTGTGTCTTCTGCGTTGGCAGGAGGATTCTTTATCACTGAGCCACCTGGGAAGCCCAGTGGCTTCAACATACAGTGCAACTAAATATGCTTTTAAGAGCCTGGCATTTCTTCGGCCAACTATCAATTATTTACAAAATTTTATCCCCCTTATTTCACAGAAACAGTTAAGATAGAAAATAAATGAAACTAGATCAGGAAAAATACAACCTAAATTAGGTCAAAGCAGGGAGAGGAATTAGAAAGCAGACTCCAGGATATAGGTCCTTGTTTAGAAACTAAAATCTTAGATGCTAATTTGGTTCTGAATTTCTAGACAGCCAATATAGAAAAGGTAGTGCTATCATTTAGAGGTACTAATTATTTAGCCATGTAGAGGAAGAAAAAATTTTCAGTCCCTTTCTTCTGAATGAAATTTCCCACCTAGGATTTTACACAGAGGCCACTGAATGATGTAATGGGCATACTATCCCTTCAGAAAATGAAATACCAGGTTATTATTAGTATAATGAAAGTTTCATCTCCACTGCTGTTGTGTTGAGGACTTTATATCAAAGAACTTATCAGTGAAAGCAATTTCATGGAAGCTTTCCAAGAAAATATGGTTCAGCATGTAGTTTTCTGATGGCATAATTTAGCCCAAGGGTAACACTTATAATATCTATGATGATTGAATATTCTGTATCTTAGATATCAGAGAAGGCAATGGCATCCTACTCCAGTACTCCTGCATATTCTCTAAATTATTCCTCACAAGCATCACTTTCCTCAGTAGGACCTTTGCTAAGAGCCAGGCTACAGAAAGACTGAGGTTTTCTTTGGCAAGAGTTTATGATTTACAAATGCCTGAAAGAAGGGCTCAATGTACATTACTACATAAATATCACTATTTTCACTGAGAGTTATAAAATGCAGAATTATATTTAATCATATTTATCTTAATCTGTACCTTTTCTTTTGAGTGAAGTTTCACTTTTCTTCCCTTTTCCTTCCTGAAGAGGTTCTCGATTACCATGCGGGGGTTCTAAACAAAATTTAACACATAAATATCATTTATGATTTTTTCTGATAGCTGGTTTATGATTTGTAAGCAATCAAATGTGATTTCTCAAAACAGCTATATTTGTGAACTGCCTAAAATGGCTCAGACCTTTACTGTGAGTTAAAATTAATCTGAAGTTAGACTATGGATTGAAAATTCTTGAATGACAACCCTGATAGGACTATTCTATTTTGTGACATTGAGAAGTTGAGTCCTAAGTTTAACATCAGCATTTGGTAGTGAATTTGATTGTTGTTGTTCAGTTGCTAAGTCATGTCTGACTCTTTTTGAACTCATGGACTGCAGCATGGCAGGCTTCCCCGTCCCTCACCATTTCCCAGAGTTTGTCCAAATTCATGTCCATTCTGTTGGTGATGTCATCCAACCATCTCATCCTCTGTCACCCTCTTCTCCTTCTGCCTTCAATCTTTCCCAGCATCAGGGTCTTTTCCAATGAATCAGCTCTTCCCATCAGGTGGCCAAAGTATTGGAGCTTCAACTTCAGCATCAATCCTTCCAATGAGTATTCAGGGTTGATTTCCTTTAAGATTGACTGGTTTGATCTCCTTGCTGTTCAAGGGACTCTCAACAGTCTTGTCCAGCACCACAGTTCGAAAGCATCAATTCTTCGGTGCTCTGTCTTCTTTTTGGTCCACCTCTCACAACAGTATGTGACCACTGGAAAGACTATAAGACTTAACCATACAGACCTTTGTCAGCAAAGCGATGTCTTTGCTTTTTAACACACTGTCTAGGTTTGTCAGTGAGTTTGATTATAAACTCTTTAATGCAACATACATGCAGAGTTTTAAAAGTTAGTCACAAGTACATTTGAAGCAGATGGCTCTATTAGTATTTGGAGATAGTTCACTGAAATGATTGTTATACAATAAGATGACTGGATCTATAATAAGAATGATGCCAAAACACTTTGAAGGAGAGTTAAATAAACCATTGTTTTGATATGGCACATTCTTGACCTCATACTTGGTTGCCTTGTGACTTTCACCTTCCATTGTGCCTTGACTGTAACTTGTAATACAAAGGATTGTTTGGGAATATATACATTGGATTGCCTGGAATAAATTAAAAGACATGCTGGGAAAGGGGGAAATGGGAAACTGATGACCTGGAGGTCAGTAAGATTTCCCAAATAATAATTTGGTCTTTGAAAAAATCACTACATCCCACATAATTCACCAAACAGGTTCAGTCGTCTTTCTCCGTTTGCCCTAGGTTACAGTTTGTCCTCCTCGTCATAAGGATGCACATATGGGGCAATTTAAATGTCTGTGATAGAGTTTGTCTGACCTATTCTTCGTATTTAGAAGTGACAGTTATAAGAATGTGTAAATGCATAACATATCACTTATGTTTAAATATCTCAGCTCCAAAAACAAAAATTCCATAGAAATAAGACAACCTCTTTTGTTAATCTCTATAAAATGACTTTTAAACATCCAAATAGTTAAATAGTTAAACACCAAACTCATTCATAAATAAATAAATACAAAGGTTTGAATTAGTTTTTTTTTTTTTTTTTTTTTTTTTTAGAGGTAAGGTTAATAAAAAAAGTCTAGATAACCTCTTAGTACCTTTAATAACAATACTCTGGGTAACCAACATTTTAGCTCCAAACTTTAGCAGAAGGCAAGAGAAAAGGGGGTGAAAATAGGGACACCTGAGATGATGAACTTACAAAATACTGTGAACAAGTCTAATTTCTGCTGGGAGTAGCATGAATTCTGCCTCTTTGAAAAACTTATTTCCAAAATGTATTCTGAAATCTCCAAATATACTCTTAGCAGCATGGATAGCACTACCATGCTTTGTCACACTTAGAACTTTAGTTTTAAATTACATTCTGACATTTGATAGTGGACTTGATAATAAACCCTTTAATGGAACAAAAATGTGAAGTGTTAAAAATTTAATCTCAAGTGTACTTGAAGAAGATAAAAAATTCAGAACTGTAAAAAATTAATAAATAGAAATCACAATTAAACAGAGTTGAGAAACCAAAAGGGGGAAATCTTTGGCCCTAAGAGGATAGTATTACCCAACAGGAGGAAGAAAGATTCTTCTTCTTTCCTGACACGGATTCAGCCAATGAAAAGCCATGGACTCATGGGGTACTATGGACCTTCCAACTTCCTTTTCCCTCTATAGAAGCATTCTCCTTCCCTAGTCATACGAGGACTTATATAGGGCTTGCCATAGTTGCAGACCCTGCATTATCATTCCCTGCTAATTCTGAATAAACCCACCTTCACTGGAGAAATATCTGACACTCTATTTATTTCAGGTCAACAAACCCATATACGGTGTAGAACTGTCAGTTCAGTTCAGTTCAGTCGCTCAGACATGTCCAACTCTTTGGGACCCCATGGACTGCAGTACGCCAGGCTTCCCTGTCCATCACCAACTCCTGGAACTTACTCAAACTCATGTCCATTGAGTTGGTGATGCCATCCAACCATCTCATCCTCTATCATCCCCTTCTCCTCCTGCCTTCAGTCTTTTCCAGCATGAAGGTTTTTTCCAATGAGTCAGCGCCAAAGTATTGGAGTTTCAGCTTCAGCATCAGTCCTTCCAATGAATATTAAGGACTGATTTTCTTTAGGATGGACTGGTTCTATCTCTTTGCAGTCCAAGGGACTCTCAAGAGTCTTCTCCAACCACAGTTCAAAAGCAACAATTTTTTGGCACTCAGCTTTCTTTATAGTTTAACTCTCACATCCATACATGTCTACTGGAAAAACCATAGCTTTGACTAGACAGACCTTTGTTGGCAAAGTAATGTCTCTGTTTTTTAAAATGCTGTCTAGGTTGGTCATAGCTTTTCTTCCAAGGAGCAAGTGTCTTTTAATTTCTTGGTTGTAGTCACCATCTGCAGTGATTTTGGAGCCCCCCCAAAATAGTCTCTCACTATTGTAGAAATGTATTTGAGCAAAATGACCTTTAGTACTTAGTGTACAATGCTTCCTTCTTTACACCATTTCTACCTTGGTTTTTTTTTTTTTTTTTTTAGTAAATCATTTCTCTTTTCTTCTCAACTTTTAAAGAAAATTGTAATTGGATGTTTGCTTTGGGCTTGTTCAGAAGTCTCTGGCTTTCAGTTCTGAAAATGTTCTTTTGAAAAGCACTAAATTTTTTAATATAAATATAAATAAACCTGCTGGGAACTTCCCTCCATAAAACTGCTTATCCCAGCTTCCCCGAGCTGTAAGGGCAGTGTGACCTGTGCTGTGGCCCCATCAGCATCTATTAGCACTGAGATCTCCTCACAGGGATGCCTTGTGGTTGGAAGACAGTAATTAGGCCTCTGGGGGTGAACGCTTCTGTGCATTTTATTTTATTTATTTTTTAAAATTTATTTCTTTTAATTGCAGGCTAATTAATTTACAATATTGTAGTGGTTTTTGCCATACATTGACATGAATCAGCCAAGCATTTTAAAAGCTCAGGCAGTAGCCCTGCCCTTGCGGGAAGAATAAGACAGATACATACAACCACTCTTTGAAGCAACAACAGCTTTATTATTCCTCCAAATGTACAGTATTCAACTATACAATTTTAAATTCACAAGCAAACTTAAGAAACTTAGAAGACTGCTACAGATGGGTTTCAGGGAATGGCTCCAGTACATAGAGACTCCTGGTCATGAGGCTGAGGTGAAGAAAGGGAGGGAAGGCCATGGTCTTGGGTTTGAGGCCTGAGTGGACAATGCCAGGCCCCACTGAGCCTCTGTGGAAATTGTTTTCCCCAGTTAAATAGCATTTTTAAGGTTTCCATTAGTCCTCCAGACCTCTGCTTTGTTTTTTGAAAGGAAATACTATGTATGTTTAATTAAAGGCTTTGTGCTTCATTGTTCATATGATAAAAACATTTTTGTGTATCTTGTCTTTAATTAAGTCCCATTTTGTGGAATATAATGGTCTTTAGTAGACCATAATAAATGTTATTAAAGTTTTCAAATTTATTTGTTTAATATAAGTAAACTTAATTTTGAAAAATCAGACCCATCTCTGATCTCTATGAAGAAGAAAGATTATAGTCTTTAGAAATGCAATCATGACACAATAACAAGCAAACCTAGGTGGACTTGGTAACTGCACAGTTGACCACTTACAAAGCCAAAACCAGAAACTAAAGTCACGTTTGTTTCATATACACAGCACTAATTTGATCCTGTCATGCTCCCAGTATCATACATTTCAACAGTTGAGCATTTCACTTTTGTCATTATATACTCTACCATTTCATGGTCCATAGTGGTTAAGGATACAGAAAGAACTTAAGCTAAAAAATATTCTCTATATAAACTGTCCATGTATGCTATATGTTGTAAAGATGCAAGTTTACTGAGATGTCGGGAGCTTGTTTCTAGCCTTTTATAATTGCATAGCACAAAAGAATAACAGTTACATATGTATTCTAGCCTCTAATGGATGCTGTTGATTTGTTCCCTTATTCTTGTGGGCAACTGGTTATGTTCTCATTTTGGTAAGGAGGTCTCAGTGTTCATGAACTCAGCTCTACCACTCCAACAAACAGAAGTCTGTCCCCTTGATCTGCTCTATGCTCCTTATGGTTATTCTCTCTGTGCCTCCCCTTCTCTTGTCTGTGGTCTTATTCTAATCAGTAGATCTGGGCATGAGGATGCCCACATGGAGGGATCCCACGTGGTCAGGTACCTGCACTTTGGGACAGCCGTGCTCTCAGCTGCTGCTGCCTTTCCACTTCATCTGAGAAGACAGCTTCCTTTCACATGACTGATGCTGTTCAAAGCCTGACTCTGCTGCTGCTGCTAAGTTGCTTCAAGTCATGTCCGACTCTGTGCGACCCCATAGGCTGCAGCTCACCAGGCTCCCCTGTCCCTGGGATTCTCCAGGCAAGAACACTGGAGTGGATTGCCATTTCCTTCTCCAGTGCATGAAAGTGAACGCTACTGATAGATAAATGGACTGGTACTATCATTTACAACTGCTTTCTAAGTGAAAATGAGAAACTTGTTGACAGGGTTAGCAATCACTGTCAGTCACCTGATGCTTGCTTTCCTTTTGCAGCAGGAGTTTTGGACCGCTCCTGTGGAAGGTGGACTTCCTTCTCTTTCTCTGGTTCCGGAGGAGGAGGGGGAGGAGGAGGAGGGGATGTCTTCTCAGTCAGGGAAACTTCTTCTTTTCTCTCAGCTTCCTTTTCTTCTAATTTCTTTTTCACTTCAAACAGGATGATAAGAATGGATCTTTATTAGCAACTCCAGACACCTACTATTTCACATAAACTAAGATAAACCTAACTTAATATAAAATTGCTCTCACTGAATTAAGGCTAAATTCATGTTTTAAATTATCTAGGCCTTAAAGCTGACATTTGATGTCATCTCTGTCTGGTTAGAAATACCACTTCCCCTGTCTCTGATGGAGATGGTGATGACATGTGTGTGTGTGTGTGTATCTATAGCAGGTAGAAGACTTGCTGACAGTGTGCCGACTTTAAAACTAACAATCTAGAATTAGCTAATATACTGGGATAGGAAAGTAAAGAATTACGTCAAATTTTCTAGTGGATAAACGAGGTGAAAAAAGCCTAAAGAGAAGGTGAAGGGCAATATGACAGAAGAGGTGGGGATCGGGAGGACATAGAAGGGAACAGAAATGCATGCGGCACCAACTTCTAGGGGTAAATACATATAAAGCATTTAGAATGGTGCTCAGTACTCAAATAAGACTTAACAAAATTCATCCATTCATGCACTAGCTAGTTATTCAATCTCAGTGGTGCCCTGAAGGAAAGGAAGCCTTATAACAATAAGATAAAACTATGCCAATCCTGTGGGGTTCCCAGGTGGCACTGGTGGTAAAGAACCCATCTGCCAATGTTGGAGACATAAAAGACACAGGTTCAATCCCTGCGTAGGGAAGCTCCCCTGGAGGAGGGCATGGCAACCCACTCAGTATTCTTGCCAGGAGAATCCCATGGACAGAGGAGCCTGGTAAGCTATGGTCCATAGGTTCGCAAAGAGTTGAACACGACTGAAGGGACTGAGCATGTGTGTGAGCCAATTCCATCAATAGGTAAAACTATACCAATACTGTAAATAATAGTAATACAAACAATGCTAGGCACAGTTGTGGCTGCCAGAGATACAAAAGTAAAACAAAAGAGAAAAATCACTGCCTTGTGAAGCTTGCAAACCATAAACATGAACAAAGTTAAGTCACATAAGAAGCTGGAAGGTGGTAAGTGCTCTAGAGAAAGTACGTAGAGCAGAGGGAAGGGCGTCGAGTGCTGTGGGGCAGCTTTTACAGTTTGTTTAAATGGCGTGCTTTGCAGGGTAGGCCCACTGAGGAGGTGGCTATTGAGCAAAGACTTGAAGACATTGAGGGAGTGTGCATTCCAGGCAGAGGAGACAGCTCTGGGGTCCTGAGGGGGTGTTTCTGGATTGTCTAGGCTCCTGTAATTGTTAGGGCCCTTTGCCCTTCTGGATTCAGGCTCACCTTACCCAGTGTGCCCTTCCCACCCTCCCTGACTTCCCAGTGCTCCACCCTGGAAATGGCCACAACTTTACCCCTGTACCAATGGCAGTGAATACCTGCACCCTTGTATGGCTATTTCTCCCATTGCCCTCAGATCATTCTTTTCAACTTGGCAAGATAAGGAGGATTTGTTTTATTGGATTTTTTTTCAAACTGGAAATTAATCTTTTCTGATTATGAAAGTAATATATAATTATTGCCTTTAAAATTTCAACAAGCCATAACATCAACTCTTTTTCTTTCAAAAGAATGTTCCTGTATATTTTTGGTCCCTCTTGTGTATTCCACAATTTATTATAAGTATAGAGCCACAAACTTTGCCAATGGCTTGGGAAACTCTGTAACTGTGTACTTATGACTAGACAAGTTCATAATGTGACCATACTGTTTTTTAATTTTATATTAGAGTTTATATATAATTTTATAAAATAATTTTATATAAGAGTTTTGAACTCAGGAAATAAAGGATTTTATTTTGCTGTTGAAAAAAAAAAAAAAATTTCAACAATGTAGACAAATAAGCTGAAAGAGAAGTTTCTTGTTAATTCTCTTCATCCTCCTTCTTCCCTCCTCATCAAAGACTGTATTATTGTTAAAGAGAAAACCATAAGCCCAAAATGGCATCACTTGTGCTAAATAAATAAAGTCCATGATACCAAACCTATACTACCTGCCTCAGTTGCAGTTTCTACCTTCCTCAGAAGTATAATTTTAATCAATCAGTTTGGAATTTTCTGGTTGGCACCAATGAGATGATCTGTCATGTGGGCCCTCTCTATATCACCTCCCCTCTTTATCAAAGAAGAAGAGTCAATCTGCATGGCAAAGACCCCTGCGGTTCCCTTCCCCCAAAAGATATCCTGGCCCCAAATAACCATATTTTCCCCCTTTTGCTAAAGACTTCCCTGTTCCACCCTTGTGTCTATGAAAACTTCTACTTTTTACTTCCCTTCAGAATGTTAGATGGGACATTGTTTGGTCAGGAATAGTTGAATAAAGCAAGTTAGAGCTTCAGATTTACTGGGTTGAATTTTATTTTTTTATTAGCATATACTGTCACTATTTTCTGTGCTGCTGCTGCTGCTGCTAAGTTGCTTTAGTCCTGTCTTAATCTGTGCGACCCCATAGACGGCAGCCTATTAGGCTCCTCTGTCCCTGGGATGTTCCAGGCAAGAATACTGGAGTGGGTTGCCATTTCCTTCTCCAATGCATGAAAGTGAAAAGTGAAAGTGAAGTCTCTCAGTCGTGCCCGACTCTTAGCAACCCCATGGACTGCAGCCTACCAGGCTTTTCCATCCATGGGATTTTCCAGGCAAGAGTACTGGAGTGGGTTGCCATTGCCTTTTATTAATTGTTGCTGTTGTTTTAATTGCTTAGTCATATCTGACTCTTTTGTGACCCCATGGACTGCAGCCCATCAGGCTCCTCTGTCCATGGTATTTGCCAAGCAGGAATACTGGAGGGGGTTGCCTCCAGGGAATCTTCCCAACCCAGGGAGAGAACCCATGTCTCCTGTATAGACAGATTCTTTACCACTGAGCCACCTGGCAAGTTCAAATTTAATAATAGATATACTTTTAAAAACAAAAAAGGGACAATTTAAATATAACCTGATTTTTCCCACTTAACAGTATATTATGCTTATTTTAAAACAGCAGACTATTCATAGAAGTGCCATATCCTTTTATTTTTTGTTTTTAACTTAATTAGGATGTTTAGTACAGAGCACTGGACTAGGTAAATATTTGTTATTTTAATGACAAAATATTTGTTAAAAATAATTAATGGATTGGAATGTAAATCTTAAATAAGTGGCAGTGGATTCTGTTCATGTAATAAGTGACTGGAATATAAAATCTTTAGGAGAATGTTGAAGAGTCTGATAGCTGGCAAAAACACTGATTCAAATTTGTAGATGTTTGAAGCTACAGTTCAGTTCAGTTCAGTCGCTCAGTCATGTCTGACTCTTTGCAACCCCATGGACTGCAGCACGCCAGGCCTCCCTGTCCATCACCAACTCCTGGAGCCTACTCAAACTCATGTCCATTGAGTAGGTGATGCCATCCAACAATCTAATCCTCTGTTGTCCCCTTCTCCTCTCGCCTTCAATCTTTCCCAGAATCAGGGTCTTTTCCAATGAGTCAGTTCTTCGCATAAGGTAGCCAAAGGAATGGAGTTTCAGGTTCAGCATCTGCCCTTCCAGTGAATATTCAGGACTGATTTCCTTTAAGACAGACTGGTTCTATCTCCTTGCAGTCCAAGGGACTCTCAAGAGTCTTCTCCAACACCACAGTTCAAAACCATTAATTCTTCGGTGCTCAACTTTCTTTATAGTCTAACTGTCACATCCATACATGATGACTGGAAAAACCATATCCTTGACTAGATGGACCTTTGTTGGCAAAGTAATGTCTCTGCTTCTTAATATGCTGTCGAGGTTGGTCATAAGTTTTCCTCCAAGGAGTAAACATCTTTTAATTTCATGGCTGCAGTCACTATCTGTAGTGATTTTGGAGCCCCCCAAAAATAGTCTGTTCCCCACCCCAAAATAAAAACTGTTTCCACTAGTTCCCCATCTATTTGCCATGAAGTGATGGGACCAGATGCCATGATCTTAGTTTTCTGAATGTTGAGCTTTAAGCCAACTTTTTCACTCTCCTTTTTCACTTTCATCAAAAGGCCCTTTAGTTTTTCTTTGCTTTCTGCCATAAGGTTGGTGTCATCTGCATATCTGAGGTTATTGATATTTCTTCTGGCAATCTTGATTCCACTTTGTGTCTTAACAGCCCAGTGTTTTGCATGATGTACTCTGAATATAAGTTAAATAAGCAGGGTGACAATATACAGCCTTGATGTACTTCTTTCCCCATTTGCAACCAGTCTGTTGTTCCATGTCCATTTCTAACTATTGCTTCCTAACCTGCATACAGATTTCTCAAGAGGCAGATCAGGTGGTCTGGTATTCCCATCTCTTTCAGAATTTTCCACAGTTTGTTGTGATCCACACACTCAAAGGCTTTGGCATAGGCAATAAAGCAGAAATAGATTTTTTTCTGGAACTCTCTTGCTTTTTCAATAATCCAACAGATGTTGGCAATTTGATCTCTGGTTCCTCTGACTTTTCTAAAACCAGCTTGAACATCTGGAAGTTCATGGCTTATGTACTGTTGAAGCCTGGCTTGGAGAATTTTGAGCATTACTTTACTAGCATGTGAGATGAGTGCAATTGTGTGGTAGTTTGAGCATTCTTTGGCATTGCCTTTCTTGGGGACTGGAATGAAAACTGACCTTTTCCAGTCCTGTGGCCACTGCTGAGTTTTCCAAATTTGCTGGCATACTGAGTGCAGCACTTTCACAGCATCATCTTTTAAGATTTGAAAGAGCTCAACTGGAATTGCATCACCTCCACTAGCTTTGTTCATAGTAATGCTTTCTAAGGCCCACTTGACTTCACATTCCAGGATGTCTGGCTCTAGGTGAGTGATCACACCATCATGATTATCTTGGTTGTGAAGATCTTTTTTGTATAGTCCTTCTGTGTATTCTTGTCACCTCTTCTTAATATCTTCTGTTTCTGTTAGGTCCATACCATTTCTGTCCTTTATTGAGCCCATCTTTGCATGAAATGTCCCTTGGTATCTCTTATTTTCTTGAAGAGATCTCTAGTCTTTCCCATTCTATTATTTTCATATATTTCTTTGCACTGATCACTGAAGAAGGCTTTCTTATCTCTCCTTGCTATTCTTTGGAACTCTGCATTCAAATGGGTATATCTTTCCTTTTCTCCTTTGCTTTTCGCTTCTATTCTTTTCACAGCTATTTGTAAGGCCTCCTCAGACAGCCATTTTGCTTCTTTGCATTTCTTTTTCTTGGGTTATGGTCTTGATCCCTGTCTCCTGTACAATGTCACGAACTTCTGTCCATAGTTCATCAGGCACTCTATCTTTCAGATCTAGTCCCTTAAATCTATTTTTCACTTCCATTGTATAATTGTAAGGGATTTGATTTAGGTCATATCTGAATGGTCTATTCGTTTTCCCTACTTTCTTCAATTTAAGTCTGAATTTTGCACTAAGGAGTTCATGATCTGAGCCACAGTCAGCTCCCGGTCTTGTTTTTGCTGACTGTATAGAGCTTCTCCATCTTTGGCTGCAAAGAATATAATCAATCTGATTTCAGCATTGACCATCTGGTGATGTTCACATGTAGAGTTTTCTCTTGTGTTGTTGGAAGAGGGTGTTTGCTATGACCAGTGTGTTCTTTCTCTTGGCAAAACTCTGTTAGCCTTTTCCCTGCTTCATTCTGTACTCCAAGGCTAAAATTGCCTGTTGTTCCAAATGTTTCTTGAGTTCCTACTTTAGCATTCAAGTTCCCTATAATGAAAAGGACATCTTTTTGGGGTGTTAGTTCTAGAAGGTCTTGTAGGTCTTCATAGAACCGTTCAACTTCAGCTTCTTCAGCATTACTGGTCAGGGCATAGACTTGGATTACCGTGATATTAAATGGTTTGCCTTGGAAATGAATAGAGATCATTCTGTCATTTTTGAGATGCCATCCAAGTACTGCATTTCTGAATCTTTTATTGACTATGATGGCTACTCCATTTCTTCTAAGGGATTCTTGCCACAGTAGTAGATATAATGGTCATCTGATTAAATTCACCCAATCCAGTCCATTTTAGTTCGTTGATTCCTAAGATGTCGACATTCACTTTTGCCATCTCCTGTTTGACCACTTCCAAGTTCCCCTGATTCATGGACATAACATTCCCAGTTCCCATGCAATATTGCTCTTTACAGCATCAGACCTTGCTTCCATCACCAGTCACATCCACAACTGGGTGTTATTTTTGCTTTGGCTCTGTCTTTTCATTCTTTCTGGAGTTATTTCTCCACTGATCTCCAGTAGCATATTGGGCATGTACTGACCTGGGGAATTCATCTTTCAGTGTCCTACCTTTTGCCTTTTCATATTGTTCATGGGGTTCTCAAGGCAAGGATACTGAAGTGGTTTGCCATTCCCTTCTCTGTGGACCACTTTTTGTCAGAACTCTCCATCATGACCTGTTCGTCTTGGGTGGCCCTACAAGGCATGGCTCCTAGTTTCATTGAGTTAGACAAGACTGTGGTCCATGTGATTAATTGGTTAGTTTTCTGTTATTTTGGTTTTCAGTCTGTCTGCCCTTTGATGGAGAAGGATATGAGGCTTATGGAAGCTTCCTCATGGGAGAGACTGACTGAGAGGAAACTGCGTCTTGTTCTGATGGGCGAGGCCATGCTCAGTAAATCATTAATCCACTTTTCTGTTGATGGGTGGAGCTGTGTTCCCTCCCTGCTATTTACCTGAGGCCAAACTATGGTGGAGGTAATGAAGATAATGGTGAGCTCCTTCAAAAGATCCCATGCATGTACTTCTACAAAAGTGAAGAGGACCTAAAAAGCCTCTTGATGAAAGTGAAAGTGGAGAGTGAAAAAGTTGGCTTAAAGCTCAACATTCAGAAAATGAAGATCATGGTATCTGGTCCCATCACTTCATGGGAAACAGATGGGGAAACAGTGGAAACAGTGTCAGACTTTATTTTTTTGGGCTCCAAAATCACTGCAGATGGTGATTGCAGCCATGAAATTGAAAGACGTTTACTCCTTGGAAGGAAAGTTATGACAAACCTAGATAGCATATTCAAAAGCAGAGACATTACTTTGCCAACAAAGGTTCGTCTAGTCAAGGCTATGGTTTTTCCTGTGGTCATGTATGGATGTGAGAGTTGGACTGTGAAGAAGGCTGAACGCCAAAGAATGATGCTTTTGAACTGTGGTGTTGGAGAAGACTCTTGAGAGTCCCTTCGACTGCAAGGAGATCCAACCAGTCCATTCTGAAGGAGATCAGCCCTGGGATTTCTTTGGAGGGAATGATGCTGAAGCTGAAACTCCAGTATTTTGGCTACCTCATGCAAAGAGTTGACTCATTGGAAAAGACTCTGATGCTGGGAGGGATTGGGGGCAGGAGGAGAAGGGGACGACAGAGGATGAGATGGCTGGATGGCATCACTGACTCAATGGACATGAGTCTGAGTGAACTCCAGGAGTTGGTGATGGGCAGGGATGCCTGGCGTGCTGCGATTCATGGGGTCGCAAAGAGTCGGACACGACTGAGCGACTGAACTGAACTGAACTGATGTACTGCTACACTCACTGCCCCCAACCCAGCATCAGGCCACCACGCCTCTGCTGGAGACTCCTGGACACTCCCAGGCAAGTCTGGATCAGACTTGTTGAAGCTACAACCTAGACTCAGTTTGTTTTTGCTTTTCAATCTCAACTCTAGAGGTTACCTTCCTCCTCTCAGCCTAACTTCTGACTGTCAAAATAACATGTTAAGCCTTTTATACAATATATTTGTTTTGTGTGAAAGTTTCACATGGATGTTTTGGGGGAGTGGACATTTAGATGTGGAAGCTTGTCTTTGTAAGTGTGAACTCCTGGGTTCCCAAGGTGATTGCGGCTTACACTTATGCACTATTTTGGTGTCAGTTCACCGATAAATCATAGTAGTTAGGTCACAAATTTGGGGATGGGAGAAAGTATTCTACCAAGACAGTTTTAGAACCTTTGTGATATTGATAATTTTGACTATTTTTTATTATACCAAGAAATTACAGTTGTCAGTGAAGTCAGGTATGATTGATAAACAAAAGGGTAACATTTCATTTCTTCCTAAGCTCATCAAAACCACACATTACATTTTTGTTACATAAACTCAAAATTATAAAAGAATTGTAATTACCTTTATTTTCTTTTTTCATTATTTCAGTCATAAACATTTCCTTTACTTTTTGGCACAATGACTGTTTATCTACTTCAGCATTGATTTTTATCAAAATGTTTTCTGGCTCTGTAAACCAGTGCTCCAATGAAGGCCAGTTGTCCAGGAAGCCTACAATTCTGCAAAACCCAAATATTATATGAATATAATATCATGAATTATATGAATATCACATACTGAATATGTGAATATCACATACTGAATATATCATATATATCACACATCACATATGAATATCACATACTGATTGAAATGTTGGAGTAACATTAAGCATGATTTATCTGATGTACATGATGAAAAAACCAGCTGCCAACATATCTGAAAAAAGCAACTCTAAGAAGTCTACAGGCCAGTCCAGGTTTGATGCATGATACTGGATGCTTGGGGCTAGTGCACTGGGATGACACAGAGGGATGGTATGGGGAGGGAGAAGGGAGGAGGGTTCAGGATGGGGAACACATGTATACCTGTGGCGGATTCATTTTGATATTTGGCAAAACTAATACAATTTTATAAAGTTTAAAAATAAAAAAAAATTAAAAAAAAACAATAAAGATGCAACAATGTCACTGGAAAAAAAAAAAAAGAAGTCTACAGGCAATGAAATACATCCACTTTAAAGAAGACATCATTTAATGCCAACTAGCCATATGTTTTGAGGTATAGGAAAGAGTAAGAGAAGATTTGGAAATTCTACCATTTCAGGAAACCTTTGATGTGGGTTTAGTTTTCTAAATGAAGTTCTAAGGAAACATCATGTGTACTTATAGTAGACTGAGTACCCTTCTGCTGGCAGCTATAGCCTGAGCCACATAGGTTATCTACTTTTTCATAGATAGAGAAGTTCAAGAGACCCTTGAGTAAGTGTTGATGGTGGTGGTGGTTTAGTCAGTCACTAAGTCATGTCTGACTCTTGTGAGTCTACCAGACTCCTCTGTCCATGGGAATTTGCTTTACTCAAACATAGTCTTGGAATGAGTTTTGTCCTCTGAGAGTAGATAGGCTTCATGAATCAAATTCCTCTTTGTTGCCTCAACTCATGTTTTCAGAATTCTCACGTTTTCAAAACATTGTTTAATTTTGTCTAATTTTTCTTTTCCAATGAGCAAACTGCATACAACCAAAAGAATGCTTATTAAGCATCATTTAATTTTAGTTTTAGAACTACACTCTATAATCTGATGCCTAGATCTTTCAAATTCCAAGATCTTCATTGGCATTTGTTGAAAGAGAGCTGAATTAGGATTCCCTCTAATGAACTTGTAAGTTCATGTAGCCATAAAGGGAAATGTTGCTTGATTTAATTCTTTTTTTCTGTGACTATGATGACTTATACTCTGAATATAAAAGCTAGCACACAAATATTTCACTCAATATCAAAGCTATTTAGTTTTGTTTTACCTATAAAACAGTGAACGCTAGGAAATACATTTTTCCCCTAGATCTGCTGATTCTAAAGTGACTAGTTTCTAGTTTGTTCACAGGGCAAGAAACAAGAAGACAATGAGTTTTAAACTAACCTGTGCTGTATTTGATCTCTTAAATTCTGGTCCTCATCCGTATCTTTGTTTTTAGCAGCTACAGGCTGATTGATATCTTCAAGAGGAGTTTCACTTGAAAATGCTTCAGCTATGATATTGAAATTACTTAATTAGACAATCTGCTACACCAATCAAAGTGGCAGTAACACTGCCAAAATATACTGATACAAAAAAGCCAAATGAATATGGTCCTCCTCTTTGGCTGAATATTAATTAAAATGTTTAACAAAATACTGAAAAAGTAAAGTATAGTTTTGAGGTCAGAATTCAAATTTCCCTTAGAAATTAGGAGAATGTGGTAAAATACAACATTTAAGAGGAGCTCTAGTTTCAAGGTAGAACATCTTGGATTGATCCTGAAGAGAAGGTACTGAAAAATGATGGTTTGTCATAAATAACAAACAAGGAAATCAACACCATGATGTAAAAATTAAGAATGAAATAACGGAGTAGCCATAAAGTCAAATACGCATGTTATTTGTCAATATTATATTAGAACACAATAATTTATCTTTCTAGACTTTATGATTTTTCCCTGTAGAAGAGACAGAAAGGAACATACCACAGGAGACTGAAGCCAAAACCAATTTCAACTCCTCTGATTGAGTCCTAGCAAGGATTAAGGAACAATGTCCAGAATACTTATGAATTCAGAATAAATGGAAAATCATAAAGAGGGAAAGAAAGCCTTGAACTAGGTTAAGAGGAACTAGATTACTCAGTTAATGCAAAAGAACACTGAGGAGCAAATTAATAGCACTCAAAAAGATGAAGGCCCCTCATAGGACAGCAATCAATTGTCCTCCATCTATATTCATGATAGAAAAAGAGGAAATTGGTTCACAAAACAGAATATGCTTTTAGGTTATTCAGAAAACCCAAAGATGCTGACGACAATGAGTGATGGAAGAAGACTATGGGAACTATCATGAACCCATGATAACCATCCCATGGTTACTAGCTCATTTTTGTCAAGGACTTCAGAACATGTATCAGCATTCTTCTCTTCCCAAACTGCACCCAGGTTTTGGACACTTCCTCTTCTCTCCACTTCACTAACATGGCCATATCTTGGATTTTTTGATCACTGCGAAGGGCTCCACCTCTGGAATGGCCCCATCTCTACAATATTAATGATCTATGCCCTTATCATTTGTCCTGCCAGCACTCCTCTATAGTTGATGAGTCTCTATGACCCATCCCCCTAAATTTGTACATCGTTTTCCCCAAATTGACAAGCACTATCCTGACTTGATTTTATTATTTTAGCAAACCTGAGTTGCACAGTTGAACATTTTAACTTCTCTCCCTCATCTGATAACTTCAGTTTATATCTTTCTGCTGCACCAGACTTAGATGATATCCATCTCTCTTTTTGACTTGTAACCTCACTGACTCTCTGGCTCAAAAATCAGCTGAGCTCTTTCATATAAGTGTACCCTTTCCTAAAACAGGGTGGGTGGGAGGGAGAGAGAGACAGAGAAAGATACAGAGAGGGAGAGAGAAAAGGAATACTAAAAAATAATGATAAAAATATCCTGTTTCCATTGTTCTTTCCTTTTGTTCAGAGACAAGTTTCTTGAGAGGTATCTTTACTTACACTCTCCACCTCCTCACCCCCATTCACATTCCGTTCCATAGCAATCCATCCTTCCCTGTCCCCCACTCCATTGAAACAGCCCTCCTTCTGGTTATCAAAGACATCAACCCAATGGAAATGTTTCAGTCTTTGTCTTACTTGATTTATAGGTAAAATTTAGCACACAGTTGTTAAATGTTTTTACACATACAGTCAGCCCTCCATATGGGTGGACTCAACCAACCACAGATTGAAAATATTTGGAAAAATAATTCCAGAAAGGGCCCAAAAGCAAAACTTGATTCTTCCAGGTGTGGCAACTATATAGCAGTCACATTGTATTAGGTATTATAAGTAATCTGCTGCTGCTGCTGCTAAGTTGCTTCAGTCGTGTCTGACTCTGTGCGACCCCATAGACGGCAGCCCACGAAGCTCCCCTGTCCCTGGGATTCTCCAGGCAAGAACACTTGAGTGGGTTGCCATTTCCTTCTCCAATGCATGAAAGTGAAAAGTGAAAGGGAAGTTGCTCAGTCGTGTCCGACTCTAGCGACCCCATGGAGCCTACCAGGCTCCTCCATCCATGGGATTTTCCAGGCAAGAGTACTGGAGTGGGGTGCCATTGCCTAGTATACAGGAGGATGTGCATAGGTTATATGCAAATCTCATATAATTTTATATAAGGGACTTGTGCATCCTTGGACTTTGGTCGCTCAGTTGTGTCTGTTTGTGACCCCATGGACTGCAGCCTGCTAGATTCCTCTGTCCATGAGAATTCTCCAGGTAGGAATACTGGAGTGGGTTGCCGTGCCCTCCTCTTGGTATCCAAATGGGTTCTGGAATTAATCCCCTGTGAATACTAAGGGAAGACTGTAGTACATTATTTTATATTCACAACAAACCTTGTAAAGTAGGATTGTGATTCTAAAATTGGCCCCCAAATGGTATGGTTTATAAATGAAAGAAAAAGCATTTTATTCCAGTTATCTCACTCCAAGTTCTGAATTTCTTTTTAAATTTTCAAACTGCTCATTGAACTATACCTTCCAAAAGAATGCATACGTGAATATACAGCTCAGTGGCTTCCCAAACTGAAAATAGCATAAATAGCACGAAGATCAAGAATCTTGAAAGCAAGTTGGATTGCTTTGAGCTGTGGGCTCTGTTCTGCCAATAAGCAGCCATGGATTGGCAGTATCTTCACCAATCCTCAGATACCCTTGAACAAGAATAGGAAGTTAGCTGATCAATCATTGCTACTGTCAGTATAGTCCCTACTTCCTTGTATGGAGAGAAGTAAATTCTCCCTTTTGGAATTTGATGGACAGCATTCAGTGTAAAGCACTGTGCTCAAGAGCTGAAGTAGTATCTAATGGTTTTGTCCTTTTATTTAAATAAACAGTGAAAGGAAGATCTCAAAATTATACAAACTCAAAATAAGGAAGAGTCAAGCGCTCATGCTTTAAATGTCCACCTATAAATATAGGAGGAAATGATTCCCTAAGTCTCTCTTAGCCACAAATGTCATTATATTAGTTGTAACAGCAAACATATTGTACATATACAGTGTGCAATAACATCATCTAATTCTTTAATTAATGAGGGAATCAGCAAGATATTACAACTAGTTCAAATGAAAATCTGCATAAGAGACATATTCACAGATAGGAATGATAAAATAGATGGTAATAGATGAAAAAACTGGTTACTATGTATAGAACAATGTCATACTTGAAATTATCTTTTTCAGCATATAGAAATTAACTATCTTAATTGAATAAAATTCATTTGTATGTCTATGGACAAGAATCATTTGAATAACCATCAATTTCTACAATTTATGGTTATAGAAGAGATGAGTTAAGCCAGTGAAAGGTACAGAATCCTATGAAACCAAATACTCCAAGGGGTCCCATAGACAATACTCAGTCTTCTATTGAAAGAATATCCAATAATCTTTTGTTCATTTCAAAGTCTTCCACTATTATTCCCGATGTGTTTCCTGATGTCCTGCCACTATTGTTCCTGATGCATGTACCAGATTCGCTCAGTCATGTCCAACTCTTTGCAACACCATGGACTATAGCTTATCAGGCTCCTCCATCCATGGGATTTTCCAGGCAAGAGTGCTAGAGTGGATTGCCATTTCCTTCTCCAACCAGATTCTATACTAAGTGTTTAACATTTATCTCACTTAATATATGTGAGACAATAAGAAATATATATTTGGTTTTTGTCTCCTGACACAGAGCTTTGAAAACCCTTGTAATTTCCTATAGAGGTAAGAGGAGGGTTTTTATATTATTATTATTATTCATAATAAGCCTCTTTCAACCTTATGCCAAAGAGGTGACTCTTGGGAGGGTGGAGCCCTTCTGCCTGAGCAACCAACTGACCTTTCAGTCCTACCTCTGGGTCTCTAGGGATGGGAAGAGGCTAGAGGCTGATCACCAATGCTCAGTTATATAGTCATTCATACCTACATAATGGAACTCCCATAAAAACTCTAAAGAAGGGGTTCAGAGAGCTTGTGGGTTGGTGAATGCATCCATGTGCCAGGAGTGTGTCACACACCAGACTCCACGGGGGAAGGGCCGGAGCTTGGAATTCTTCCAGACTCTGCCCTGTGTACCCCTTCAACTGGCTGTTCATTTGTATCTTCTATGTCAGTCTTTACAATGGAACAGTAGTAGCAAGTACAGTGCTTCCCTGAGTTCTGTGAGTCATTACAGATAATTATAGACAATCTATCAGACCTGAGGAGGGGTCATGGAAACCCCTAATTTATAGTCAAGTCAGACAGAAGCGTGGGTAACCTGGGGATCCGCTGCATTGAGGCAGACATCTGAAGTGGGAAGAAGTCTTGTGGGACTGAGCCAACTGTGAAAATCTGTGATAACTCTGGGAAGTTACTGTCAGGATTGAATTAAATTCTAGGACACCCACTTGGTGTTTATTAAGAACTGAAGAACTGGGTGGTAGGGAAAACCCATACACCTTTGGTGTCAGAAGTGTTGTGAGTAATGAAACGGTTTCCCTTTAATTATCCAGTAATAATGCAATGAGCCATTCTATTATATATATTGTATTATATATATATATATATTAGATCTAATATATATTATATATAATATATATTTATATTATATATATTATATATAATATATAATCTAATATATATTATATATAAATATATAATATATATATATTAGATCTAATATATATATATATATATATATATATATTAGAAGAAAGAAAGAATTAGCTTTCCAAAGGTCAAATACCTAAATAACTTGCAAAGCTAAGAATGTGTGCTTTTAGTCATAACTACTTAATTTATGGAATAAAGTGATATTTTCATCTCAACAATGAAAAGTAGTTAAACCATGAATCTTGGCAAGACTATTTGACCTCATGATGTAAGGACTTCAGTCAACTGATAACTGCTCCTCAGTTAATACACAATCCAAGGGAAGGATATTAGCAATCTTTGCTTGTAGCCCCAATGTGGTTCATGAACTTCACTAGAGTAACACTTCAAGATATACTAAGTAGCCATGAGAAGCTCCTTCATTCATGCAAGTCTCAAAGAGGGCACCTCGGGGCCAGGGGAGCTGCCCAGTTGATGGAAGGATTGAATGAGATGCTTTCGGTCACCATGGAATTCTCTACTAGCTTCAGGTTTGGGCTAGAGTGCTCAATACCAGACAGAGCAGGAGGCAACTAAGCTGTGCTAGGTAATTCTTTGGAAGTCTGAAATGGATTCTTTACTATCCACTTACAATTGTAAATGGGAATATTCACCATTTCAAAGAAAAATAAAGAACTCTGAGTTACATAAAAGGACATTTTTAGAAAGGTATCCAGCTTACCCATGATGTCATTCATGCGATTCAGTGAGGAATTATCTGAAATGTCTAATAACATGACAAAATCAAATGCAGAAGGGGGAAGAGGCACTTCTTTGGAAGCTGTAGGGTCAACAGCTAATGTGGATGTATGTGATTTCTTTCCCTCCAGTTCTATGAGGTTTCTGTTGTAGCCTGTGAGTGCTTCCTCCAGAAGCTTTGCTTGGTTTAATGTCATTGGAAAGCCATCCAGGATCCAGCCTTTATATACAGGTATCTGACTAAATTAAAGAAAGGACAAATAATTAATTGTTTGATAGATACAAATCCCTTTAGAAATAACAACACAATGAATCTTGCCTTTATCTTTCTTTCAACTTCACAGTAACCTCTTTCTGCATATATTTTACTTCTTTACAGCCAAAATTGGGCTTCCTGGTAGTGCTGATGGTAAAGAATTTGCCTGCCAATGCAGGAGCCACAGGAGACTTGGGTTCCATCCCTGAGTTGGGAAGGTCACCTGGAGGATGGCATGGCAACCTACTCTAGTATTCTTGCCTGGAGAATCCCATGGACAGAGGAGGCTGGTGGGCTACAGTCCATAGGGTTGCAAAGAGTTGGACATGACTGGAGTGACTTAGCATGCACACACAGCCAAAATTAGGCTTCCTATTGTACCACAAACACTGCCTTGCTCAAAATCCTTCTGTGGGTCCCTGCTGCCCTCCAAATCCATTCCAGAAGCCTCAATGTGGTATTTAAAATGAACTAGCCACAACTTGCTCCCCTATAACTTCTCTCTCACAGTTTTGAACCATTCACTTTGAACACACCAATCTCCTCGCTGTTACGTAAATATAAATAGTACTTTCTAGCTGCGTTCATAGGTTGTTCCTCTTTAGAACATCAATTTCCTCATTTATACAGCAGGATAACATAACATACCTCACAGGATGCTGGTGAGGACGAACTGAAATAACACATTTTAAGAACTCAGCACAGAATTTAGCATATGGTGGAAACTCACATCGCCAACCTGGAAGGTTCTTCCTACCCCACCCAATCCAGCATGGAGTCATAAGAGCCTGATCTGAACTCCTTTGGATTCTCATTCACTTCCTCACACAGTTGGTTAACTCTTACATTTCTTGACTTAGAAAAATTCAAGTGAGTCTTCTTTATCTCAATTAAATTCTAAGTTGCTGAAATGTAAGGATCATTTCTTCAGTTTTTGCATTCAGTGTCATATCCTTTAAAGACAATAGGTGCTCCAAAAACTATTATTTTAGTTCTTTAAATTGGAACACAACTTCAACTTTGCTTTTGCAAAATCCTTAAATTATGTACAATTAAGACTGACTTTTGAGTGAAAAATTATAATTTCATTTCTTTCTCCATTAAAACTCATTTAAACACTTAGAATTCCCTTTCTAAAGGTTTGGAAGTGTGTTTTGGTGCCTGTGTATGATCCTTCTGACAGTGTGGCAAGGAAGGAATGGGAAAACTCAAGTTCAGAGAGGTTTAATTAATTACTTGTTCAAAGTCACAAAACTGCAAGTGACCCCAAATCTAGTGATATTTCCATAGTATTAAGCTGCCTTCAGGTCACTGCTTCTATTACTCCTATTAGGCTATGAAGGGCAAGGAAAGCCTGCATTTTGCTTTTATGGCTTTTTCAGAGCATGGCAAGCATTCTGCAGAGAATGGGATTGTTAATTCATTGGCCTCAGTCTGAGAAGAAACTTCTTGAGCACTTTACCAGATCTGAGGAAACTTCTCCCACCTCCTGTCTCAGGAGCTACTTCAAGGGGAGGAAGAGGCCAAGGCCATGCTTGTCAGACTGTAGTATGAGCACACCAGATGACAGGGAATGAGGGACTTCCGCTTTGGCTATGCCGCTAACCTGTCATGTGGCTGGACTGCCCAACTGAACTGCCACGTGCCTTCCTTTCCTCATCGAAGAAGGATGCACTTGGACTAAATGGAAGGCTCTCAGGCTGATGGCAATTCTCTGAACATGTCTCAGGTGCAGAGAGGATGGTGGTGGTGGGAAGGTAGCAGAGTTCTGAGGGTGGGGTGTGGACACTCCAACTCCTTGGAAACCAAAGCTAAGATCCATTTTAGAGCTGATGCTCTTCATTTGCAATTTTCTTTGAATGATGAATGCCATGGCTAAAACATGTTTTATTCCAGTTTTTGAAAAATGCTACAACTGTTAGAATGAGATCCCTTTCAGCTTTGGGAATAGCATCCCTGTGGCCAAGTTTCTTCAAAAAAGCAATCAGTCCAAGATATATCACCACTGAGAGGCAACTTAAACCTTGAATGAAGCCTCTTAAGGAAACTCGAAAGGGAGAGTCCATTGCAGACGCCCAGGAAAAATTCTCCAAAGCCTCCTGTCCTCATTCTCTTGGTCATAATGTTTCCCAAGCAGCACAGCCCCCAACCCCTCACCCACTCGATGCTCTGCAAAGGTCTTTCACACGAGCCTTTTTTCCTTTTTGCATCCTGCTCTGCCTCATTTCTTTATTGCATGGATTAATTAACTGAGCTGCTATGGCTTTTTAAAATTTCTCTCTTTTCTCAATTGTAAAGGACGGCTGACGAGAATCTTTTTTTTCTTAGAAAGGAGGAATCACAAAATAATAGCCTATTTAAATTTTTTTATTTACCCTATCACATATCACCTCTGTGCTATGCATATGCTATTCCTTGCCTGTGCAACCTCTACTTTCTCCTTGCCTTCCTACCCTGTGCTGCCTGGCCTTTGGACCCCTGGGGTCACTCTCTCCTCCAGAAACACAAAATGAGGAAGCATTTTGGCCCAACGCCATATAGTGAGGGTTTCTCCTCTCCCAAACCTGTCCCGTGGCTTTTCCAATTGTCTAATTTCTCCTTGAATTCCCCATACATAATAGAACTTGGGACTTCCCTGGTGGTCCAGTGGTTGAGAATCTGCCTCCCAATGCAGGACACATGGGTTCCATCCCTGGTCAGGGAACTAAGATCTCACATACCCTGGGGAAACTAAGACTAAGAATCACAAGGAAGACCCAGCACAGCCAAAAAAAAAAGAGAATAGAACCTAACTTGAATTCCCATCTGGGTGAATGAAGTCAAGTTTGAAAAAGGGAGGAAAGTGAAATACAGGCATGAAAATCACAAAATACATCTTTTTCTTTCTGTATGTATTCATTAGAGATTAAAAATTAAAATGACTTCTACATTATTCTTTATAAAGCTCTACCTGCTAATATATTAAAAGACATAAGAAAGAAATTGTCGTACATAGATACATACTTAATGGCATTTACCATGATGCTGACTAGCAATATATCAGATATGCTCTTTCCTTTCTTCAGCAGCCTTTCTGATTTTGCACCAAGCTGAGCACGCACAGTGAGCTGTGAAAATAAACAAGGAATGGTAGAGAAGAGCTCATTTAAAAGGCAGATTCTAAATATCTGGAGGGGAAAAAAAATTAAATGGTCATATCCTCTGGTGAAGACATTGATCCTTTAGTACAATTCTGGAATCCAGCAAGCAGTTAAGGAAAATGTATATACAGATGTGGGAGCTCCTCTTCTAGCTCCTTCCTTTTCAAGATCTTCCTCTTTAATTCTTAGTTGCTCTGGTGTCCCCAGATTTCATCCTCCAATATGTTAAATCAAAGAGATTGGGGCTTTCGGCTTGAGTTCTAGTCACTCATGCCATAAAGAGGGAGCATGCCTTCTCGGGTGACCTGTGTAAGCCTGACTTTTGCCCCCTGAAGTTCTCTTCTATCAATGGTCAAATCTGATATATTTCTTGCTTTTCCCTTGTAGTTTATTATAAGATGTTAAATATAGTTCTCTATTCTACACAGTAAATCTTGTTGTTTACTTTATATACAGTAGCATACATCTGTTAATCCTATACTCCCACACTATCCCTCTCTTATCTTCCTCTCTGGTAACCATAAGTTTGTTTTCTAAGTCTGCAAGTTGTTTCTGTTTTATAAATAAATTCATTTGATAGAATATAATATTTGTCTTTCTCTGACTTACCTCACCTGTTATGATAATCTCTAGGTCTTTCCATGTTGTTGCAAATGGCATTATTCCATTCTTTTCTATGGCTGAATAATACCGTTTGCTTTTCTGATGCCTGATTTTGGCCCTCAGATAATTAGCTTTCCTATTTTTTCCAGCATTTATATTGTTAGATGAACAGAACATCCCAAGCATCTATCCTGAACTCGGCCACTAGAGTGAGCATTTTATGAGTCAAATGATACTATGTGCTAGTGTGCTCAACTCTTTGCGACCGCATGGACTGTAGCCCACCAGGCTCCTCTGTCCATGGGATTTCCCAGGCAAGAATACTGGAATGGGTTGCCGTTTCCTATTCCAGGAAAACTTCCCAACCTAGGGACTGAAATCGTGTCTCTTGTGTCTCCTGCATTGCAGGCAGATTCTTTACCTGCTGAGCCATCGGGGAAGTCTCTATTTAAACCCTGCAAAAGCTCCCCTGGACTCTCAATGTCCTCATCATGGCCTCCATGACCCTGGCTGACCTGATTCCTCTCCCTTCCTGCTCATCTCTCTAACCTCCTCCCTTCTCTTCCCCTACCTTGCTGCACAAGCACCTTTCTGCCTCAAGGCCATTACTCAGCTCTTCTGGCGACCTGAAATGGTTCCCCAGAGCCAGTGGCTGATTCTGTCAATCGTCTTTCAATCTGTTTAAACCTCACTCTTTCAAAGCCATCTCCCTGACTCTACTTTTTCTTTTCAGATGACATCATCAGCATCTGCTGGTTCATATAAACTCATTTACATATGAGTTTATGGTCCCTCTCTTTTAGACTGTAAACTCCTTAAAGTTTGGGAGCCCTGTCACTTTTGCTCACTGATATACACTCCCCCTCAGATTACAAGACATGGAACAAAGTATGCCCTTAGCACTGAATTGAATGTGGAACGCAGGAGATTTGTAATTCAATAAATGTAAATATAAAAATATATTTAGTATTTATGCTAATTTATATTTCAAAAATACAGAGAAAAAATTATGAGTCCTTTTTGATCATTTTTTCTAAACTCATTTTTCTCCCTATATGTCATCATGTTTATAGCTTGGTGTATATTCTTCCAAAACTTTTTCTATTTTAAAGCAGTTTTGAAATCTAAAATATTACAAAATTGATTTCCTTGGGGGGGAAACAATAAATTAAAAAATATACTTTTATTTATTTACCTTAATTATATTTTATAAAATCCCACTTGATTAATCTGACCATTCTATTTGACCATTATATTTCCATATATAGTAAAGCAATCCTATATATGGAAATATTCGTTTTCATTAAAAGCAATAGTTGGCAAATTGTTGTAAACATTTTTTCAGGGGTTAATGAAAAATTTTTCAGAGTCACCAATAAGTCTAAGGATAAATCCTGGAAAAAAATGTAAAGGTAAAGAGATTGTGAAAGAAATAAAAATAATAGATTAAGTGGTAAAGAAAAACACATCAATATAAATTTGGTATAAGTCTAAAATTTTTAAAAGCATGTGTTTACTTTCTTACCGGGAGCAACTGAAAGCAATTTCCACTGCTTTAGATGCAAACTATATTAAAGATATAAAAAATATCAAATAAACTCAGGTTTAGTATTTCATCATCAGGTTTAAGCCAAAGAGGAGCATATTGCTATTTCATATGAAGATGAAAATGCTACAAAAAGGCTATGAATCATAACACATTTCAATATGCTAGTAGCCAAAATTAGATTATAGTACTTACTTCAGAGAGACTATCACTCGCTACGACTTCTTCAGCTTTTGCTGCTTTTCTAGCATTGGTATCTAGCAATGGAAAAAGTGATGAGAATATACTCCGGTACTGATAATTAACAGCCATGTTAGTATTTGACCATCTGTGGTTTTGGACCTACGGGTTATTGGATTTAGCTGTGTCTGAGATACGCAGAGGAAGGAAGTAAAAGCAGCAGCTCAGCATGGCATTTACCTTCATTTCACAACATTAAATCCTGACCACTGTGTGGCTCCATGTTTTCTACTTGTTTTCTTCCAGTGTGGCTCACTCATATCAATATCATTAGAAATACTTTAGTACAGTTTCTCTTCTTGGAAAACAAGCCAAAAATATAATTAGTTAACTATATCTTTACTTTCCTGTTTTCTTCCCTGGAGAATCCCACAGATAGAGGAGCCTGGCAGGCCACGGTCCATGAGGTCGCAAAGAGCTGGACACGACTAAGTGATTTTCACGTTCACATTACTTTCCTGGGTTGTCAAATTATAGGTAATAAACATGTCTGAAGGTGGAAAATTCTAGAAGTCAGAGAGTTTTTAGTTCAATTCTATGTAAAAAATTAGTTTTCAGAGTCGTTTTATAATTTACTGGACTTTCATAATCAGATCAGATCAGATCAGATCAGTCGCTCAGTCATGTCCAACTCTTTGTGACCCCATGAATCGCAGCACGCCAGGCCTCCCTGTCCATCACCAACTCCCGGAGTTCACTCAGACTCACGTCCATCGAGTCAGTGATGCCATCCAGCCATCTCCTCCTCTGTCGTCCCCTTCTCCTCCTGCCCCCAATCCCTCCCAGCATCAGAGTCTTTTCCAATGAGTCAACTCTTCGCATGAGGTGGCCAAAGTACTGGAATTTCAGCTTTAGCGTAATTCCTTCCAAAGAACACCCAGGGCTGATCTCCTTCCGAATGGACTGGTCGGATCTCCTTGCAGTCCAAGGGACTCTCAAGAGTCTTCTCCAACACCACAGTTCAAAAGCATCATTCTTCGGTGCTCAGCCTTCTTCACAGTCCAACTCTCACATCCATACATGACCACAGGAAAAACCATAGCCCTGACTAGACGAACCTTTGTTAGCAAAGTAATGTCTCTGCTTTTGAATATGTTATCTAGGTTTGTCATAACTTTCCTTCCAAGGAGTAAGCATCTTTTAATTTCATGGACTTTCATAATAGAATGTCATAAAATACTTAACAATAGTTTAAAAATCAATTAGAATTATCCTGTAAGAAACAAATAACTGAAACAAAGGACAGCTTATATTTTTTTAAAAGACAGGAAATTTGGCCTCTCTGGCAGAATTGCCTGCTCATAATAAACATGTATGTTGTCCAAGGTTGATGGCTATTATGGTGATGGTACTGTGCTTAGTTGCTCAGTCATGCCTGACTCTTTGTGACCCCATGGACTGTAGACAACTAGGCTCCTCTGTCCATGGGATTCTCCAGCAAGAATACTGGAGTGGGTTGCCATTTCCTTCTCCAATGGTGATGGTACAGAGGGAACCAAATTTTATGCAGTTATTAAATATGGCAAAGCCTTAACTAGCACAAATAGAAAACATATTCAAGATTTAAAATTGTTTTCCTTCAGTGGTTTTACCAAGGATCTGTAGGACTGAAGTCCAGATCCCAAGGAAGATAATGTTTTGTTGGGTTTGAGAAGCTTGGTTCTATTTGCTTTGCACAAGTCTGAGAACAAATGTTAACTTTTATAATATCTGAGGAACCACTGTTGAGGTGGGTGGATGAGACAGAGCCACAGCCTCCCTCACCACAGTGAACAAAAGCGGCTGCGTGCAGACAGCACAGTGGTACACGCCCACCTGCGGAGGTGAGAAGAAACAGTAACTGCTGTCTCCCTGCAGACCCAGGAAGAGTGACGATGATTTGGCCTGGCTGTTTTCAAAACCACAACAAAACTGAGCAACTACTTGAAGGGATGTGAGAAGATTCCTTTGAAATTGACGTCTCTTATCGCCAGCGGCAGACAGTGGCTAGGGACAGCTGTGTTGATCTTGTCCTCTCTGTCTTGTGACCACTTAGACAACTGTGTAACCCTCCCCATCTCTCCTCTCTTGTCCTGAAAGTAGGTTTGTGCTCACATCCATGTGCTCCTACTATTAGTCTCACTTATGTAAATGATGGATGATTTGTTTTGATATCTTACTTACCAAGTCTGGTTTTATCTTCTCTTTCTGGTAGTGCTTCAGCTAAAGATCCATCTTGCACGTCCTTTGGGGAGGAAGTACATGCCTGCACACATGGAGAGATTTTAACATTGTCAGATTTTAATAACATTCTTGATTTTACTTCTCTAAGTAAGGTTTACAACCATAGACTCATTAATCTAAAACATTAATGATATTAGGAAGAACTGAATGAGTTCTGGAAATGAATACAATTTGATGATAATTGTACTTAGAGAAACACATAGTAACCTGTGGTATAATCTGTCTATCAGCTGGTCTTCAGTTTCTATGTAAAATACATAACTGCCATTTGGAAAGGATAATGGGAGCTGAGAAAGAGGTAGAGTTTGTGGAAAACCACCTTAGAAAGATCAGACCTAGAGGGGTCAGTTATAGCCATAATGAAAATAAAGAAAAAATATGTACATTATCTATTACCTCATCAATTAGGATACAGAGTACCACACCACAGAAAAAGAGGCAGCCCACAATGAAGAAAAACCCTCCCAGTTATTTTCAGAATCATGATTAAATGGTATTTTCCTTGCAGCTCATGCAAATGACCTGGATTAGAGTCTCTGTTAATTTATTCAATTTCAGAGACAGCATAAGGTAGGGAAAAGAATAGTGGATTTAGAATCTGGGATTCCTCAAAGCCTAACCATCAACAAGCCTCTGATGCCAAATGAATCAATTCATGCTTAGAACTGCTACTATTTCCCTTTAAAAGAGCAGATTAGACTATATCTGATGCTGGAGAAGACTCTTGAGACTCCCTTGGACAGCAAGGAGTTCAAATCAGTTAATCCTAAAGGAAACCAAGTCTGAATATTCACTGAAAGGACTGATGCTGAAGCTGGAGCTCCAATAGTTTGGCCACCTGATGGCAAAGAGCCAACTCATTGGAAAAGACCCTGATGCTGGGAAAGATTGAAGGCAGGAGGAGAAGGGGACAACAGAGGATGAGATGGTTGGATGGCATCATCAACTCAATGGATTTGAGTTTGAGCAAACTCTGGGAGATGGTGAAGGACAGGGAAGCCTGGCATGCTGCAGTCCATGGGGTCACAAAGAGTCAGACACGACTTAGCAAATGAACAATAACAAGACCACATCATAATTCTCAACTTGGGGCCATACTCTCCAAGTTCCTGCCCTAGAATCTTTACGTAATAAGCAAGATGCAACACTGATGGAAACAGTAATGCAAGTAAACCATAAGAGATCTTCCCCTACCAGCCACCCCCCAAAACTGAGATGTATTAGTCTAATCAGAGGTCTGCAAACTAAGATCCCTGGACCAAAATAGGCTGGTTGTTTATACATGGTCCATAAGCATCACTCCAGGGAATAGCACTGCAAGGTGTCCCCCTCGCCATCTGTCTGCTCCTCTCCAACACCTTCCTTGGCTGCTGCCCAGGACCGGCACTGGGCTGCATCTACCAGATGGGGACTTGCTGCTGGACACTGCCAAACTTTCAGTAGTGGAATTCTACTCTGAGAGCTGATCACTTCATGAACTTTCCCAAAACACCGACGTCTCACCCCTCCCCCAAGCCCTTACAGTTGAGCCTTCCACCCCCTTACCTTACAAATGGCCATGAATTTGAGCAAACTCCAGGAAATAGTAAAGGACAGAGGAACCTGGCATGTTGTAGTCCACGGTGTTGCAAAGAGTTGGACACGACTTAGCGACTGAATGAACCCCCTTACCAACCAGTGGCTCTTTCTTCAGGAGAATGCCTGAGCTGATGGTAACCGAGCTCAAGTCTAGCCCACCATACTGGATGGCCTACCTAGGTAATGATATGTGTGTGTTTGTGTGTATGTATTAGGGCAGTAGGGATAGGGGTTGAAATTTTCTCTCTTGTTATGTAAGTATCCATGTAATATATCCTTGATGTTGCCTCTGGGCCCATAAAACTTAAAATATTTACCATCTGGACCTTTACAGAAAACTCTGCCAATCTCTGGTCTAGAGGATCTCTTAGATGCCATCCAGCTGGAAATCTCTAATGTGTGAGGCACAGAGAAGAAAACTAAAGCCACACTTGCCTGGTTTTCCTCACCACTCTCTTGCCTAACTGGTAAAGCCTTTTCTTCAGGTGCTTTCTGAAGTCCGTGGGCCCCGCTGACACTTTCATTTTCATGAAATGCTTGGATAGCTTCTTGAACAAGAGTGTCAATAGAAAGTACCTGAATAGGAAAGCCTAAAATACAAAAGATTATTTTATGAATAGCTTTTCATTTAGGAAATTGAATAATTGTTCTTCAGTGCTGGCTTCAAACTTAGAACATTCTCTTTAGGGTCTCCTAGAAATGTTTTTTGGATCAAGATTTTTTTTTTAATACTGTGGTAAAATTCACCTGGGGCTTCTCTGGTGGCTCAGTGGTAAAGAGTCTGCCTGCCGATGCAGCAGACTCAGGAGGTGTGGGTTCAATTTTTGAGTTGGGAAGATCCCCTGGAGAAGGAAATGGCAACCCCCTCCAGTAATCTTGCCTGGAAAATCCTATGGACAGAGAAAACTGGCAGGCTACAGTCCATGGGATCGCAAAAGAGTTGGACACAACTTGGCAACTAAACAACAACAAAAATTTACACAACATAAAATAATCCCATTTTAACCCTTCTAAAAGATACAATTCAATATTACAGTCATTTACAATGTTGTTCAATCATTATATCTTTTTTCCAGAAATTTTGATCATCCCAAAGGAAACCCTGCATCAATTAAGCAGGCACTTCCTATCTCCCTACCCTTGACCCCAAGAACAAATGGCTTTCTGTCTGGAGATTTGCCTTTTCTAGACATTTTATATCCAAGGAATCAAACAATATGTGGTCTTTTGTATCTGACTTCTTTTACTTAGTATGATGTTTTCAAAGTCCATCCATGTTGTAGCACATAAGAGTACTTCACTCCTTTTAGGACTGAGTAGTATTCCATAGTATGGATATAACACATTTTGTTAATGATTCATTGGTGATGAACATTTGGGTTGTTTCCACATTTTCTCTATCATTAATAATGCTGCTATGAATATTCCTGTACATGGGATTTTTTTTGGGGGGGGGGATAACCTGTTTTCAGCTCTTTAGAGTATATACCAGTGGTGGAATTGCTGTGGTCATATAGTAATTATTTAACTTATTGAGGAATCACCAACTATTTTCCATAGTGGTTACAACATTTTAACATTCTCAAAAGCAATGTATGAGAGTTCCAACTTCTCTATATCTTCACCAACACATATTTTCCATTTCCTAAAAAATTATACTCATTGGGTGTGGACTGGTATCTCATTGAACTTTTGTCAGGCTTTAAACAGGTCTATTTAACATCTCAATATGACCTATCCGTCTTAATACAGACTGATCTTAGTAAAAATTTTGAATTTTCTAGTAAAAACAGTAATCATTGTTCAGCTGCTCAGTCATGTCTGACTCTTTGTGACCCCATGGACTGCAGCACACCAGGCTTCCCTCTCCTTCACTGTCGACTGGAGCTTGCTCAAACTCACGTCCATCGAGTCAGTGATGCCATCCAACCATCTCATTCTCTGTCATCCCCTTCTCCTCCTGCCTCCAATCTTTCCCAGCATCAGGGTCTTTTCCAATGAGTCAGCTCTTTGCATCAGGTGGCCAAACTATTGGAGCTTCAGCTTCAGCATCAGTCCTTCCAATGAATATCCAGGATTGATTTCTATTAGGACTGACTGGTTTTATCTCCCTGCAGTCCAAGGGACTCTCAAGAGTCTTTTCCAACACCACAGTTCAAAAGCATCAATTCTTCCGCACTCAGTTTTCTTTACAGTCCACCTTTCATATCCATACATGACTACTGGAAAAACCATAGCATTGACTATACAGACCTCTATTGGCAAAGTGATATCTCTGCTTCTTTAATATACTGTCTATGTTTGTCATAGCTTTTCTTTCAATGAGCAAGTGTCTTTAAATTTTAAGGCTGCAGTCACCATCTGCAGTGATTTTGGAGCCCAAGAAAATAAAGTCTGTCACTGTTTCCATTGTTTCCCCATCTATTTGCCATGAAGTGATGGGACCAGATGCCATAATCTTAGTTTTTTGAATGTTGAGCTTTAAGCTATGTTTTTCACACTCCTCTTTCACTTTCATCAAGAGGTTCTTTAGCTCCTCTTTGCTTTCTACCATAAGAGTGGTGTCATCTGCATATCTGAGGTTATTGATATTTCTCCCAGCAATCGTGATTCCAGCTTGTGCTTCATCCAGCCCAGCATTTCTCATGATGTACTCTGCATATAAGTTAAATAAGGAGGGTGACAATATACAGCCTTGACATACCCCTTTCCCAATTTGGAACCAGTTCATTGTTCCATGTCTGGTTCTAACTGTTGCTTCTTGACCTGCATACAGATTTCTCAGGAGGCAGGTAAGGTTGTCTGGTATTCCCATCTCTTGAAGATTTTTCCACAGTTTGTTGTGATCCACACAGTCAAAGGCTTTAGTACAGTCAATGAAGCAGAAGTAAATGTTTTTCTGGAATTCTCTTTCTTTTTCTATGATCCAATGGATATTGCCAATTTGATCTCTGGTTCATCTGCCTTTTCTAAATCCAGCTTGAACATCTGGAAGTTCTTGGCTCACATACTGTTGAAGCCTAGCTTGGAAAATTTTGAGCATTACTTTGCTAGCATGTGAAATAAGTGCAATTGTGAGGTAGTTTGAGCATTCTTTGGCACTGCCTTTCTTTGGGATTGGAATGAAAACTGATCTTTTCCAGTCCTGTGCCCACTGATGAGTTTTCCGAATTTGTTGGCATATTCTATTTAATTAGCTTTTCTTGGATAATACTCACTTATTAACAATAGTAATAGGTAAGTATTATCAAAGAAAAAATATTAAATAGATGGAAATCTGTGATTTCACTTCTAATTGAAAGAACTTCTAGAGAAAAAGCCAAAAGTTCATGAAAGGGAAATAACTCAATTGATGTGAAGGATGAAAACATTTATAATTTTAAGTCTATATCTTTTCTATTTGTAACAAGTTGTTATTTTCATATTTCATCTATTGGAAAATTAAGTAAACTCTATGATGAAAGGTTTAAGATATTATTTCCCTTTATACTATACATCATCCTTATATAGCAAGCTCATAGATCCAGGTTTCCTTGGGACAGTTCTGATTCATGACTCTATACTCTTAAAAGTATCTGCTTCGGACAATAAGTTATATGATCACTTTATTACAATATTCTTAATGCTAGAACTTCCCAATGTATTAGCAGATTTTCATGTATGTTTTCTACAGACAGAGCCATTTGCAGCTATATTCACTGTAAATAGAAATCAATAAAGGGGAAAAAAAAGAAAATAAATTTTACTTTTCTCTAGAGCCTTTAGAGCAGTAGTTTTTCCACTAAAGGTTTTCCCCAACAAGCATCCTTTTATAGCAAATGAAGGTAACTCAGGTACTGTAGATTCAACTTGAGGAGGTAGAGAACTTTCAATTAGTCTGTGAATCACATGGCCCAATATGCAATTGTTGGCGGGTGGTAAGTTTTCAACCATTTCTTCTGGTAAGGCCCATTCTCCAACCATATTCTGTAAAAATAATAATAAAACAAAACAGAAATATTCTTAAAAGTGGAATTTGAGCATGTAGGAAACTGAAAGTAAATACAAATGATAAGAAACAAAAGTGAATCAGTACTTTAAATAGTTAATTACATAAATGAATAATAACATAATACTTTCATATTAGTGAAAAATAAGCTTCCCATATAGAAATAAAAAATAAATTCTAAAATACTTAACACTTTATGAAAGTAGACATATTGACTTGAGACAAATTGTAATGCAAGTTGAGTATTAAGACACTTAAATTGATGTTATCAGTAGATAGATAAAAGACAGTAAGTGTTGCTTGGCTACTGTATGCAAATACTAAACTTATTTTTAAATATTTTAAAGATACATAAAAGAGAATTTTCATGACCAATATGTTGTCCTCTGAGTTTCCTATATTTGTCTTCCAGTTTCTTTAAGTTTCTGGCTTAAATGATCAAACAATTAGAGGAAAAGTAAAACAGACAAAACAGCAACTATACAGTTCACATTCTCTGACCTCTGTGCACTAAAACCAGAAATAAATTTTATTTTTAATAATTAAACATTGCCTTTCTGAATGATTCTTAATGAAAAATTAAAACTGTAAACATTTGTAAATAACAGATTGAGAAAAATATTAAAATGACAGATTTATTTTAAAATATGAGATGAGTGCACCAGCCCCAAACTTCCTATATCCTGCATTGAACCTGGACTGGTGATTTGTTTCTTATATGATAGTATACATGTTTCAGGATGGGGAACACATGTACACTCGTGGCGGATGCATGTTGATGTATGGCAAAACCAATACAATATTGTAAAGTAAAAAAAAATAATAATCATAAAAAAATAAATGCAAAAAAAAAACACAACAAAAAAAAATATGAGATGAAATCAGCTGTAGTTAGAGGAAAACTCATAGTCCCTTAGCTTAAAATGCTTTGATCTAAAATAAAAGGAAGGAAAATAAATGAACTAAGGTTGAAAATAGGAAAAAAAAATTTTTAAATAGCCAGAAAAGTACATGGAGGAAGAAAATCATGATAATGGAGATTGATAAATTAGACAGCAATACTATTCATATATTTTTATTGATATAATTCTAGAACTTATTCATATTAATCATAATGAAATTGCTACCAGTTATGCACAAAGGTGAAGTATAGCAAGTATCAATTTTGTAACATAGGAAAGGCAGTAACAACAGATTTTAAGGAGACTTAAAAATCCTTAAGAAAATATTACATACAACTCTACTATGATAGATTTGAATTTATTAATGTGTGGTAAAATGATATTTTAAGAAAGTACAGATGATTAAAATTAATTTAAAAGGAATATTTGTAAATATGAAAGGCATGAAAGAAAGAAAAACATTATTGAAGAACTGTATCTAGGAAACTTGATGACACTGCTAACAGAAAAAAAAAAGAAAATTTTTCATTTCTTAAACAGAAATTTAAATGTTATTTAAAGTCTTCTGAAATATGGAAGAAGATAGCTTTCCAGTTTGCTTGGTGAGACTAATGTAACTCTGATACTAAAAAGGTATCAAAGATCATTGACAAAAACAGCATCCAAAAAAGAAAATAACAAACCAATCTCATTTGGAAATATACTGCAAGAATCATGAATAAAATACTGACAAAAACCAGCCTATATTAAGACAAAACAATTATATTAATTGACATTTACTACACATTCAGTATATCCCATATACTGCTGTTTTCATGAATTATTTCTAATGATTCTCACACAACTCTTACATAAGTATAATTATCTTGCCAATTTTGCAGAAGAAAACCCTGAGAATTATAGAAACTAAGTTATATTTGTCTATGTGTGTGTGTGTGCTCATATACTCAGTCATGTCTGACTCTGTGACCCCATGGACTGTAGCCCACCAGGATCCTTGTCCATGGGATTTTTCTAGGCAAGAGTACTGCAGTAGGTTGCCATTCCCTTCTTCAGGGGATTTTCCTGACTCAGGGATCAAACCTGAGTCTCATGTCTCCTGAATTAGCAGGTAGGTTCTTTACCTATAGTGCCACCTGGGAAGTTCATAGTCACAATAAATAGTAATGGCAGAGCTTAGTAAGGACTCAGGCAGACAGACTGCAGAACATGTGCTCAAAACCTTTATACTATATGACTGAATACGAGTTACTTCAGGAATATAAGGAAGGTTAAAAATGAGAAAACCTATCATATATCACATTAATAGGTTAAAATACAAGCATATGATCATTTTGACCAAGAAGCATCTGATAAATTCAAAATTCATTTCTGATGAGAAAAAAAATTAAACAAATTTCTTAGTATGCTACAAACTGAAGATGAGTGGCCTAACATTTTTTACATATCTTACCAATATGTAACGATGAGCCAAAGTGAACAACACATTTTTCTATTAAAGGTAGGAATAAGGAAAAGATGTTCATCATTTACATTAATAGTCACATTATTCTGGAAGTTCTAGCCAATGCAAATAAGATAAAGAAAGAAGTATAAAATTAACATATCTACAAAACAGATTCACAGACACAGAGAACAGACTTGTGGTTGCCAAGGGGGAGGCAAGGGAGGGAGGGAAGGACTGGCAGTTTAGGGTTAGCAGATTTAGCAGATGCAAACTAGTATATACAGGATGGATAACTAATAAGGTCCTATTGTATAGCACAGGAAACTCTAATCAATAGCCTGTGATAAAGCATAATGGAAAAAAATATGAAAAGGAATGCACATATATTTATAACTGAAGCATTTTGCTGGACAGTAGAAGTTAACACATCATTGTAAATATCAACAAAATTTTAAAAAAGAAAAGAAAAAGTAGTAGCGCTCCTAGAATTAGCAGTTGAGTTCCTGGTGCAGAGGTAGCTGGTGCAACCTGAATTTCCAGTGCTCTGTGCTGGTGACAGTCTTCTCATCAGATCTTGCTGTGATGGTTTTGGTAATTTTCCTTGGAAGTTTAACCTTGAGCATGGTTCTTGAATTTAACCTACTGAGTCACTGAACTACCTAACATATTTTGGATATTTTTTCTGCTTACTTAGCATAAGTCAACTTTTTAAATTGCAGTTAGAAACTTTGACAAAAATAATTGGAATTGATGAGAAATATATAACCTAAGCAGTTGTGCATTTCTACTGATGAGTGTAAGAAAAATGACTTGAATAAACAGAAATTCAAAAAAGTCCAAAATTATAAGCCACTTAATTCTTCTCCAAAGTAATCTGATTTAATGTAATGAAACAAAAGTGTTAGTGCTATTTATTTTTCCTTCAGGATATCACAAATGGTTCTAAAGTTGAAGCATAAAAAGAACTGTACAGATAAAAATATGTACTTAAAAAGGAAAGAAATGCGGGTTTGTTGCCTAATCAGAGATATTAAAGCACTTATTAATAACTTATGAGGACTTTCTAGGTGGCGTAGTGGTAAAAAATCCACTTGCTAATGCAAGAGATGAAAGAGATGTGGTTCAATCCCTGGTTCGGGAAGATCCCCTGGAGTAGGCATGGCAACCCACTCCAATATTCTTGCCTGGGAAATTCCATGGACAGAGGAGCCTCGTGGGCTACAGTCCATGTGGTTATAAACAGTCAAACATGACTGAATGACTGAGCACTCAGTGCTTTGTACTCTTGTCAATTCCTTCATCTTTGTAAGATAACAATATCTATTTCACAGGGTTGTTATAAAGGCTGAGTGAAAGGCCTGTGTGACCACTGACTTTGAATGCTTGACTATTAATAGAAGTTCTCTTGCTGCTGCTGGAAGCACACATGGTAATACCCTTAAGGGAGACAGCAGCCACATTTTTGCCCAACAAGAAGTGCACTGTAATCAGAAAGGCATGCGTCCTCACCAAGGGTTCAGAATAAAGCCCTCTTCCCTCACTGCTTAGTTGTAGAATGTGGTCAGACACAATGGGATAGAATGTTGACCATGAAGAGAACTGAAGGCTTAGGTCAGGCAGAGGACTGAAGCCTGACCAGTGGAGATGGACAGATTGAGGATTTGGTAGAACATATTTTACAGCATCACCTTAAAAATACAGTTGTGAAATTCCTAATAAGACTAAAGATAAAGGGTAAGTAAAGGGAGATCTGTCAGTTTGGAATAAGAACATAAAGAGGGAAAAGAAAAACTGAAAAAAGAGGGAAATTAGGCCAGAATAAAGATGACTAGTTCAAGGACAATGGCAATGAGCTAAAGAGACTTTGTTTTTGAAGGTTCTTTTTTTTTTTTATTCCCAATTCCCAGAACCATGCTGGAACCTAATAGGCATTCAATACTTATTGAATGAATGAGTGAATCAATCAATTGTAGGCTCAATATATGTGAATGAAATAAATGAGTGAATACATGGATATGGCCTCTTATTAATTTTGATTAAATACAAGGATGACTTAGTTCTCCAAATAAGATAGACACAAGCCAACCTAAAATCTAGGATAAGATCAGCAAGAGTCACCCTCACAGATGGAAGTTAACAAGAATCCACAATGTATGAAACTAGCTAACCCTGGAAGCATGTCTGGAAGTAACGGCTTGTAGTATCATTTTCAAAGAGCTTCTCCATTAAACCAAGGCATCCTTTTTCATGGCAGCAGGAAGCATCTCAGTTAAAATGTACTAAATTATAAAGGATTTATAAAATGGGACTTTGTAAGAAGTTCTGCCAGAGATTTTTACAGGGTGCTGAGGCGGGGTAAGGAGCAGCCTGACTGAATTAATAGGTAAGGTCTGCTCTATGGCAAGCTATTACGATCGGGTTAGTTTCATTTTCCTAACTGGATATTTGTCTTGGGTCTCACAGATTACGTTGACTCAGGGTATTCCACGTGACTGGCAGATAATAAAAGTAAGCTGCAGAAATTCTAGCTCTGTTTATGGCAATTAACTTCCAAGCCTTTCATCTGAGTCCTGGCCTGTTCCAGTTCTGCCTAGCTTCCAGTCTGCTGGCTTCATCTCCATTCTCTAGTCTGGTTCTTACCCAATCTCAGCTTTGATCACTGGCCTGCTCAAAGGACTTGGCTTGATCCCACCTTTGTCTCTTCCTGTTTCTGACTACTTCAAGTAAATTATCTTGACCACCTTTGTTCCAGCTCAGAACTCAATGAGCCCTGGAGCTAGTTCTCATGGCTGATCTTCTATTCAGGTCTGTCCTTTCTCCTACCAGAGGGAATCAGATATCACAGAAGCACATCTATTATTATGGCAACATGGAAAGTCTAGTAGCTGCATTTCAGTTACTGTGCTTGGAGGATCTGGCACTCAGGAAGACACCAAATTCCACAGGGAAGTACTAAGGTACAGCCTGGTAGCTTTTTGGAGCCTCTGACCTTTGCCTTGCTTTCCCAGACTTTCTCCTCCAACCACCCCCAAACCCTGAGGGAATCTGGAGGAACTGCTTATGTTTGTAATTCAGACTTTAAAGTTCCTTATAACCACCCCCGGTTCTCAGAAGAAGAAAGGGTGGTTGGGTATTCTGCCAGATGGGAAATTCAGCTCATGTAAACTGGCAACCCTACAGGGCTTGACTACTGTGTGGGACCTATTTGAGAGGCAGGTTCCTATCAAAGATGGGAAAGATTGATGGAAAAATGGATGCTGTGCTCTTTTGCCCTCTAACAAGGAGGAAGGAAAGAGGTCCAGTTAGGTGATGGGCAGCTCAATCCTGACCTCTCTTCCAAGAGCTGTCATGTAACGGGCTCTGTGTCAAGATCCAGTTCCAAGAAGAACTCAGAACAACCTGAAAAGATGAGCTGGCTGAGTGAGACTGGCAGCCTTTCTAAGGTCACCTGACCCCCAGTCAGGTCAGAGTGTGGTCAGATGTCTGGCTACGCCTTCCTGCCAGACAGACTGGCCCTTGACTTCCAGATGAGGCAGGGGCATGGTGCTGGGCAGCTCTCACTGACTGATGTTGGCATGGGTGCACCTCCGGGGAGAAGGTATGCCAGCACATCCCTCTAAGCTCGATTGCTCAGTCTGGACCACATCTTATCTGTGGCCAGGAAGTGCAAGTGTCGCCCATGGTAACAAAGGAAAAGCAGATGTTATCACAGCTTCACCTGCTCTGCTCAGCTGAAGACTGTTCTGGCTAGAAGCAGCACTGTGAATAGCCAGTGCCTTTCTATCAATTGATCCCATGGTTAATTCTGGCTCATTAGGAAATATGAAGAACTGGTTCTGATCCTATAATGGCTTTCACTCAGAAGCCTGCTCACTTCTGTCCCAGAGGCAGTCTTCCCCAGTCTTCTCCAATATTATACTATGGAAACAGACATGTTTACTTCTAGCCTGTCACAAAAGAAGACCCAGGATAACAACATCCATGTACCATCCTTGTGGTTATTTTTGGAGGAAAATTCAGACAAGATCGAGCACGTTTAGGGTAATACGGCTGTAGATGGGAGGGAAGGAGGAAAATTCAAATTGGCTATGGTGACAAAGACCACTGTCAAAGCCTACAAGCCCACATGACACCTCCCTATGCAATCCAATAACTCTAGCTTCTGACAAGTTTAGAAATTCAGCAAGCTCAGCAGTTGTGAGCCACAGCAGGCTTCTTTTTCCAAAATTCTGAGCTACCAATTACTTGTAAGTCATGCAGCTGGAATCACTGGGCTGATACTTTGTCTTTAGGTTTGATTACCAGGGGTAATTGAGATGAAGCCACTCTAAGAGATCTCCTGTTCCAGACACATTTCGGTTTTACTGAAACCCAAGGACAAATCAGAGGCGAACAGCAGGCAGGAGATTCTGCTTAGCAGTCTGACTTCACATACGCAAAGTGACCCACTGAGATCATGCGAAAGAACACCTTATTTGCCCCGAAATGACAGGCTCCCACTACTGGTTCATTCTGTGTCCTGGCAAGCCAGATGGCCCTCCAAGGCATTGAATGTGACACCCTGGGAGTTGCAGCAGCTGTGTAGCTAGCCTAGCACTTTTCAAAGCTCAGTTGTCTGAGTCTAAAACAAAACAAGAATAAAGTTACTTCATTTCTCCTGATGTCCAAGTACCCTTGGGACAGCATCACAATGGACTTTATATCAGATGTCTCCTTGTGCTACAAACAATTCTGCTGGTGGTGACTATCCTCATGAAAACAGTAATCTTCATTCCTTAGATGCTCAAACTATGCTCTGTTCATCATCAGGGAGGTGGCAGTCTCCCTCCAGATCACTTTTTTACTAAAATCTATGGTCTTGCAGACCATAGAACTTTTCCAGAGGCCTCTACATTGGAATTCACCCATCTGTTGCCATCGACCAGCCAGGGACAGGCTTGGTTAGAATTTCTCAAATGTCACAAAGCATGGAGACACTATGACTTGCTCTAATCTTGTCACTGCAAAAATCACATGGTTTTTCCAAACAGCATACCTTCTCTCATAATAATGACCACTGTCACTCTATTTTCTTGTTTCACTACTAAACATTGATATCTTAAACAGGTGTGAAAGTGAAAGTGCTAGTCTCTTAGGTGTGTCTGACTGTTTGTGACTCCATGCACTGTAGCCTGCCAGGCTCTTCTGTCCATGGGATTTCCCAGGCATGAATACTAGAGTGGGTTGCCATTCCCTTCTCCAGGGAATCTTCCTGACCCAGATCAAACTCAGGCCTTCTGAACTGTAAGCAGATTCTTTACCATCTGAGCCACCAAAGAGGTATACAACGCTCCAAAATAGCTTAGGAATGGCACTGACGGATGTATGAAAGGCTACTGTAGGCTCAGTGTACTCAAGGATATGGCTGACAGACCCTGGCACTGGATAGGAGTGGTGGAGTAGGGCGTCATTTGGATGGAAGTTTCTTTAGTCCTCAGCCCAACACATCTGCCCAACACCAAAAGTCAAAGACTTTCTTGGATCCATTAAAGTTTTTTGAGGTTACTAACCCCACTGTGTTCTGGCTATATTTATCTACCAGATCCCTAGAGCTATCTCTAAAATACTTGATGGGAAGTCTGAGCAGTTGATTGAAGAGAAGTTGGACTTGTGGTACAGAAGCTGGATCCTATAGTTGTCAAAGTAGGCAAAGGATGAACAAGAAAATCAGGAAGCCTAGGGAAATTTTCACCACCTTGTCTTGGCTGGTTCTAGATGAGAAGGAGCCAGGGGCAGAATTAGATTCTCCCTATTCTATGTGATCCAGAGCAAATAACAATGAATGGTGAACTTTGTATCAGTCACTAGGGCTCTTCTTTCTGGCTATGTCCTTCTTACTCCTGTTTCCATCCTACTTCTATATAGGTACCAATTCTTTAATTTTGCAAATCATTTCTCTATTCTGGTCTAATGCCTTGATCTTGTTACCTGAATTCAACTGCTCCTACCATGGTTTTCCAATGAACTTAGTTTGTCTTCAACTCTAGTAATTTGAAGCTAAATACTCTACCAGTGGTAGCTCAGACGGTAAAGCATCTGCCTACAATGCGGGAGACCCAGGATCAATCCCTGGGTTGGGAAGATCCCCTGGAGAAGGAAATGACAACCCACTCCAGTATTCTTGCCTGGAAAATTCCATGGACTGAGGAGCCTGGTAGGCTACAGTCCATGGGGTCGCAAAGAGTTGGACACGACTGAGTGACTTCACTTTCTTTTCACTCTACCAGTGACCCAGGCTCCCCTTCCATTACATAATACACATACCCCACAGGCACAGTGCCAGACTTCTGGCCAAGCCTATTCCAGTCATCTGAAGTTCTTGGCCCACAATAGTGGGGGTTAGCCTTCTTGGGGCTAAGCCATCTATAGGTATACTTTTGAAAACTAATACAATGATTTTTTGCTTTGTGAGTTAGTATCACTACACTTGATGGCCATTAATGAGTATTCTAGGGCATAATGGTGATTCTACCAGGACACAGCTACATGATGGAGCCTAGTCTAGAAAGCCTCACCATTTGAGGAGAAATTTAAGGAGTTGGGCTTTCTTGATAGCTCATTTGGTAAAGAATGTGCCTGCAATGCAGGAGACCCAGGTTTGATTCCTGGGTCAGGAAGATCCACTGGAGAAAGGAAAGGCTACCCACTCCAGTATTCTAGCCTGGAGAATTCCACAGTCTGTACAGTACATGGGGTTGCAAGGAGTTGGACACAACTGAGCAACTTACACTTCACTTAGGTAGTTGGAGGCAAAAATTTAAGCAAAGACAAAAGAACATTACAGCTATGAAATGCATATGGCAAACATGAGAACATTCTGTTCAGTACCAAGCTTCCTTCTTGGCTCCTATTTTAGAGGTGATTCTGGTTATCTACTTTGGGAAATGTTTGTATTTTAGCAGGTTCCTCTGATGCATCCATTCTTGTCTTCAGTGCACATGATAATATGGGGCATCAGGTACAATGGCTGGCAGAATTGTTAGAGCACAATGCCCCGGCAGAAAATCTCCCCTCCCATCATATAAGCAACTATTTACTCTACCTTCTTAACAGTCACATATATTCTTGCATGTTTGAAACTAAAAGATAAAACCATCATAATTTCATATTCAGAAGGTAAGTCATTAAGACTTCTTTCCCAGAAGGGCACAAAAGAGGCCATGAAACAATTTCATTTGAAACCAGGGATTCTTTACTTAACTAGTAAGTTTGCGCTTTGAGACATTTTATAAGTGTCTTGAATAAACACATATGTAATGGACTGAATTCTGTCTCTCCAAAATTCATACGTTGTGTCTTTCCACTGTAATAGTATTTGGAGGTGGGGCCTTTGGGTGGCAGTTAGATTTAGATGAGGTTAAAGAGGAGAGTGCAAAAGTTGGCTTAAAACTCAACATTCAGAAAACTAAGATCATGGCATCTGGTCCCATCACTTCATGGGAAACAGATGGGGAAACACTGGAAACAGTGTCAGACTTTATTTTGGGGGGCTCCAAAATCACTGCAAATGGTGATTGCAGCCATGAAATCAAAAGACGCTTACTCCTTGGAAAGTTATGACCAACCTAGATAGCATATTGAAAAGCAGAGACATTACTCTGCCAACAAAGGTCCATCTAGTCAAGGCTATGGTTTTTCCAGTGGTCACGTATGGATGTGAGAGTTGGACTGTGAAGAAAGCTGAGCTCTGAAGATTTGATGCTTTTGAAGTGTGGTGTTGGAGAAGGCTCTTGAGAGTGCCTTGGACTGAAAGGAGATCCAACCAGTCCATTCTATAGGAGATCAGTTCTGGGTGATCATTGGAGGGACTGATGCTGAAGCTGAAACTCCAATACTTTGGCCACCTCATGCGAAGAGTTGAGTCATTGGAAAAGACTCTGATGCTGGGAGGGATTGGGGGCAGGAGGAGAAGGGGACAACAGAGGATGAGATGGCTGGATAGCATCACTGACTCTATGGACATGAGTTTGGGTGAACTCCGGGAGTTGGTGATGGACAGGGAGGCCTGGTGTGCTGCAATTCATGGGGTCACAAAGAGTCGGACATGACTGAGAGACTGAACTGAACTGATAAGGGTGGAGGCTCCGTGATGGGATTAGGGTCCTTTGAAGAAGAAGAAGAAGAAGAGAGGTCAAAGTTCTCTTTATGTCTCCTCTATGTGAGGACATGACAAGAAGGTGACCGTCAGAAATTCAGAAAGAGCGTTCTCATCAGGAAATCAAATCAGCTGGGATTTTGGTCTTGGATTTCCCAGAACTATGAGAAATAAATCCCTATTGTTGAAACCACCAAGTCTACAGTATTTTCTTTTGGTAGCCTGAGCTAATACAATGGATATCTTTAAACATAAACACTCAAACAACACAGCAACCACAATTTAAAAAAAAAGACCTCTTCACATGACCTTAAGACTCATCTACTAAAATCTATCACTTTACTTCAGTCAGTTATCTAGCAACACCTCCTGAGTAACACAGGCTTCAAACTGATATTCAGCCCACAGGAATAAATTCACTCAGTTGGGTTCTACTCTTTGTGACCCCAAGGACCATACAGTTCATGGAATTCTCCAGGCGAGAATACTGGAGTGGGTAGCCTTTCCCTTCTCTAGGGGATCTTCCCAACCAAAGGATTGAATCCTGGTTTCCCACATTGCAAGTGGATTCTTTACCAGCTGAGCCACAAGGGAAGCCCAAGAGTACTGGAGTGGGTAGCCTATCCCTTTTCCAGCGGATCTTCCCAACCCAGGAATTGAACTGGGCTCTCCTGTATTGCAGGAGGATTCTTTACCAACTGAGCTATCAGGGAAGCCTGATTAAATACTAAACCATAAAAATTTGGGTTGTTCACTGGGAAGTCAGAGAGCCACACAAGAGCTAGGCTGGAGAGTCCACTGTCAAATGTCAAATCTAAAGAGCCACTGGATAAACAACAAAGGCTGAAGTTGGAGAGTAAGAAGTTAGTATTTGGATAGTGCCTTTGGGTCAGATAAGTCAGATGAGACTTATATAGGAAGATAGACTTCCGCATGGCTCATTTAGTCCCACAACCCTATTTCCAAGTGGGAAAAAAAAATCCAGTGATAATAAGTTCTATTGTATAAATAAATTTGGGGATACATCTGCAGTAGTGACAAGAATATGAATGTTAAACCCTAACATATACAGCTACATCTTAAAGTCTAGTTAATGTAAATCATGAGTCAAAGTGTTGCTAATAAAAACGTTCATTACAATACACATTGTAGGGTTAACCCAACAACTACAGCAAACTCAAGAGATCATTAAATAGTAATTTTCATTGAAAACAAAAATAACAGCAATGAAAAACTATGACCAGCATCAGACAACATGGATGATATGCTGGACACAAAATATCCTCCCTCCAAATTGCAGGAATTCCAATTACACCTTGCTTGTGGGCATGCACAGTAGAGCCCTCAAATTGCCAAGTGCTTTGTGGTAGGGACTTCTTAGAAATATCTGCATCAGCAGGAAACCATGGCCATGAGCTAAATTTAGTCTGAATACCCAGTTATAGTAACTCAAACTCATTCAGTAGCTAATTGCTAATAAGCAGCTTATGTTAAAATGAAATACTATGGACCTGTGAGTCCTTTGCCAGTAAGAAGCATGGAAGGGATTTGCATTTGGGGGAGTTTGGGGTTTACCGACAGGAGTCCACTGAATAACTGAGAACCAGTGGCTGCTGTGTGGGGGCCGTGCTGTCAATTGAACTGGAGCAGCTGCGCTCTTGGCTTAGCCTGTTGTTCATGGTCCATAGGATTTTGGACTCCTCCCCACTCTCCATTAAACAACTCTTTCTTATCCTGTAGTGGTTGCTTGGGAATCCCAGTAGGGTATGGCTCCATGAGGAGGCTTCTGCCTCCCTCTTAGGAGAGATAAATTATATTTTTGGCCACACCATTCCTGGTCCAGAGTTCTCTCACATGTAGCCATTCTAAGAAGAGAATATGATGATTGGGAAATAATGTGAGGAAAAAGGAGTCAAATTTTTGGTGGCTATATATGACATGGACATGAGCAAAAAATTGTTTTTATGTTAGTTTCTAGGTGCAATATTTACATTTTTTTTAAAACATGATAGCTTTCTCTAACCAAGTTCTAAAAGTATGATCTCAAAACCAGGAAGCATCAGTTCTATACAGATGGTAGATACTGGTGTTCAGTTGCTAGTTGTGTCTGATTCTTTGAAACCTCATGGACTATAGCATGCCAGACTTCCCTGTCCTTCACAATCTCCCAGAGTTTGCTCAAACTCATGTCCATTGAGTTGGTGATGCCATCCAACCATCTCATCCTCTGTCACCCTCTTCCCCTCCTGCACTCCATCTTTCTCAGACTCAGGGTCTTTTCCAATAAGTTGGCTCTTCGAATTAGGTGGCCAAGGTATTGGATGGATGGATGGTGGATTATAGGCACTAATAAAATATGCTAAGAATGTAAACTTTTTGAAGATCAATTTTTAAGCTATGTATTTGGCTGAAGGATTAAAAATTCTGAGCAAAGTTAGCACTTCGCTAAAACTGTTCCATGTTTATTAAGCCACATGTGTTGATCCCCTGTCTCTTGTGAAAGACTATTTAAGCCAGAGGATAAGATGGTTGGATGGCATCACTGACTTTATGGACATGAGTTTGAGCAAGCTCTGGGAGTTGGTGATGGACAGGGAAGCCTGGAGTGCTGCAGTCCATGGGGTCACAAAGAGTCAGACATGACTGAGCAGCTAAACTGAACTGAACTGATTTAAGCCAGATAATGTATTTTCAAAGTTGAGACATTTATTTTTTACTTAAATGCAAAACATTTAACAAGTATCTGAAGAAATGAAAGTTCTAATAATAGGGAATAATAAAGGACTGTTTACAATACATCTGTTAACACCCATATATGGTATAGTTTCTATCACAAAGTCAAAAGGAACACAGTATATAGACACGTATCAGATATCCTAAGATAATATTCACTTCCAGGACAACAGCAAAATCCAGAAACAAAATACATTGCATTATCAGACATTCACATACTCCTAAAAAATGTTTATAATTTGCTGCAAAAGAAATGTACCAGCTGCTTCAGGATGTGGCTAAGACAAGCATGTTCCTGTGGTAACAATTTCCCAAACAAGAAAAAAAGTTAAAAAGACAAGTTTTTGCTAAGCTGCAGACTACCAGGTCTCCTGATTTATGAAAGCAACAAGATAGATCTGGTTAAGAAATAATTCAGAAACAAGTATTTCATGAGTCAGCAAAATCTGTCAAATAAAATGACTTTGAATCTACAATGGAAAGAAATACCTTCACATAGGTTGAGAATGTCAAAGAATTTTATTAGGGAGCATTGTACTTTAGGTTGACATACTAGATCTAGAATATTCTGCTGCTGCTAAGTCGCTTCAGTCATGTCCAACTCTGTGCGACCCCATAGACGGCAGCCCACAAGGCTCCCCCGTCCCTGGGATTCTCAAGGCAAGAACACTGGAGTGGGTTGCCATTTCCTTCTCCAATGCATGAAAGCGAAAAGTGAAAGTGAAGTCGCTCAGTCGTATCTGACCCTCAGCGACCCCATGGACTGAAGCCTTCCAGGCTCCTCTGTCCATGGGATTTTCCAGGCAAGAGTACTGGAGTTGGGTGCCAAAATTCTATGACCATGCAAATAAATATGAACATATATCCTATAAGGTTCTGTCAATCCTCAATAAGCAATTATTTTAGTGAGATGTATATATAGACTTATCCAATTAAAATATGATATACATTTAGTTTCTCATAATAACAACAAAATCTCTCTTTTTATAAAACGCTTATCTTCTTTTAATATTTTCATATTAGTGTTATTTTACACTTTGCCCTGTTTATTGTCACTCATGCATTTTATTTGTGCCTTCTTTCAATAAACATTGAGTATTTGCTAAATATCAGGAAATGATTGGGTCAAATTATCTTTTTTTTTCATATTGTACTTACTACCCTTCTAAAACTCATTCAATCATATTTCTAAGAATAAAAAGCCTCATTTGACATTCCGTTGTTGATGATCTACCCAGAACTTCTGTCCCATAGCTATTTGTTTCACATCTTTCCCGCTAAAGGTGAGATGAAGTGGGATAGGGAGGGCAGGGTGGTCAGGAAAGAAATTAGTACATATTATGTGCATTCACGGAGAAGGCAATGGTACCCTACTCCAGTACTCTTGCCTGGCAAATCCCATGGACGGAGGAGCCTGGTGGGCTGCAGTCCATGGGGTCACTAAGAGTCGGACACGACTGAGCGACTTTACTTTCACTTTTCACTTTCATGCATTGGAGAAGGAAATGGCAACCCACTCCAGTGTTCTTGCCTGGAGAATTCCAGGGACGGGGGAGCCTGGTGGGCTACCATCTATGGGGTCACACAGAGTCGGACACGACTGAAGCGACTTAGCTGCAGCAGCAGCATGTGCATTCAACATGTATTGTACTTGGCTAAGTGTTTAACACATATTATCTTAAATAAGTTTCACAACAACACAATAAGGTAGTCTTATTGGTATCCCTATTTCATATATCAGATATGAAATCAAGACTCTTAGCACTTAAGGTCTCATAGTTAGCAGTTGGCAGTGCCAATAATGAGATCTCTGGTTTATCCCAATGGTCTTTCAGCAGCTCTTTTAAGAAGCACAGCTGGCACCCATATTAAAATTAAAAAAAAACAAAACACTGAATCAAATTATTGAATAAAAATGCATCTTATGTCACTCAAAAACTCAGATCTTCTCCCCTCTTATTTTCCTCTAAAAGCAATATGCTATGTAGATAAATTACTAGGAAAACACATTTAACCAGGGGTTTTGAAGCAAAGGTAGATAGCTCACTCAAAGAAAACTGCTAATGAATAAATTAAAAACTTCAAACTTCTGAAATCCACCCATTGCATTATGCTTAATTTTATTTCAGACCACTCTCCAATATTACTGGAAGTAATAGATAATGGATTATGAATAGGCTAGGCATTTAAGTTATTACTATAAATACAAATTAAACTAAGGGAACACAAAACACCCCATTTTATTTAATAGAGATGAAAAGAAATAATATCACAAAATTAATGCTAAAGCAATGGCATTTATTATGTTGCATGCTCTTTAATTATTCCACATTGATAGGTACCTTATATTCTTCATAATCATTGTTATCTAGCAAGTTCCTTTTCTCCAGTTCTATAAGGTGTTCTGCAGAGAGCTTAGTTGGTAAATGTCTAAGAGAGGCTTGCTCATATATGGGTTTTCCATGAAAAAACAGTTCCTTCCAATCATGCATCAACTTATATGGGATCAGGCTACAGCAACAAAGGCAAAAAAAAAAAAAAAAGGTTGAGATAAATCAATGGTTAGTTAAATACACATCTTAAATCTTAGCCTTTCTATTACCATGTTCATTCCCCAGGCTCTGCTATTTGAGGCCAGAGGTTCCACTTACTATGACATTCCTAACAGCCAGTAAAATGGCTGAAACTTAGTAGTATGAATGAATGTATGTCACCTAAAGCCAAACTTGCTCTGACTGTGCACTAAAAGCACACTATATCTAAAAATAATGACCACTAATCATAAAACTTAGGTTCTTTGATTTCCAGCTGTGATACTAACTGGCTGTGCAAGCTCTGAATATCATTTAACTGTTCCAATATCAGTGTCCTCTTTTGCAAAATAGACTAAATACTTTCCAAGGCCCCTTTAATATGATAACTAGTTTGCATATTTGCAAGTAATTTGTAACAGAAAAATCTAATGTATGGTGGCTTTTATTGTCACTGAACATCTGGTAATCTGGTAAAGTATTTTTCAGTACTTTTTCTATTTAAGTCAGATGAATGACTTGGAGGTAGTCAGGACAGGTAATCAAAAAGTAGTTCCAAGAGGAACAAAATGTGCAAAGGAAGGAAAGAGCCTAACATAACTCAGATGCATTTCTCTAAAAATAGTGGGACTAGAGCTTGAAATTACAACCTAAAAAGCTGTATTCCATTGTGAGACATGCTACAATATGCATAAACCTTGAAGACATCATACAAAATGAAATAAGCCAGATACAAAAGGACAAATATGATTTTACTTATATGCGGTACCTAAAATAGACAGATTCATAGAAATGGAGAACAGAACAGAGGTTACAAGGGGCTGGAGGGAAGGGGAATGGGGAGTTATTATGTAATGGATACATCACTTCAGTTTGGGATGATGAAAAAGTTCTGGAGATGGATGATGGGAATGGTTGCACAACAGTGTGACTGTACCCAATGCTAGTGAACTTTGAAAGGGTTGAAAGTCACTTAAAAAAGGTTAAAATGGTAAATTTTATGTTATGTATTTTTCTCCACAACAGTAGTTTTTCATTAAATGCAAACCTCAAATATATTTTGTTTTCCATTAATAAAATATTTATATTTATTAGAGATTACAGAGATATGAAGTTTATAAACTAATATACTCAGGGACAGAAAAATTCTAACATAAGAATTATTAAAATGGCATGGGCTCCTGTGTTGAAGGAAATGATTAACAACTTATATATTGTCAAAAACTTAATGTGGCAATTACTGAATCAATATTCTCTTATCTGAATATTGATAATTTTGTTAAGTCTTAACAAAAGTCAGTTCATGTAAGAAGGCTGATACCAAGAATATCCCTGTGCTCTTGGAAAAAAAAAATGTTGATAACATCTTGTTTAGGAAAGTACAGAGAGAATAACGTTATCTTGACAGTTAGTAGTAGAGACTAAAAAGATCTTAACATATATGTGTAAACACTGTATTGACTTGCAAGTAAAAGACACTTAAAATTTCAAAGCAAATGACCCCTTCAAACTTTGATATTAATGCTCCTGGAACTTTAAAATTTTGTGTATTTTTCATTAAAATAAAAATGACTTCATATAATCAATGTTCTCTCAATATTAATTTTCACAAAGCAGGATTTAGAGAGTAACAGAAGTCAGACTAGTATATGACTCTACAAAATATTATGATAGTCAAAAACAATGCACACAGGAAGTCCTCACCTTACTAGTTAAGTTTGTGCTCTGTAAGGGGATTTTTAGGTCACCTATTTGACACAGAAATAATCCTTCTATGGGTGAAAAGAAAACTCAACGTTGCCCCTAGGACAGGTGATTACCGTCTAGCTCCTTTCATGCTGGCCCCTAGCCAGCATGGCTGAGACTATCTCCACAGCTTCACCCAACAGAGGCGTTCATGGAGCAGGCCTGTGAGAAACCCGCTTCTCACAGTCTCCTTTCCAGGCTCTACCAGGGGTGTTAGGGGACCTCTGGCATTCTCTGACTGGCAGCTGTGATTCTCTCCTGATGTGATCACAAGGTATTCTCTCTCTGTGCATCTTTTCTATTTCTTATAAGGACACCAGGCATCTTTAATCAGGGCCCCACCTTCCATGGGTATGACCTGATCTTAAATAATCAGTGAAGACTATCTCCAAACAATGTTACACTCTGGGGTATGGGGCGGGTAGAACTTTTAATAAAGCTTTCTGGGGCAGGGGAACAATTCAACCCATATATAAGCACTTCTATATTGCTTTTTAGACACAAAATTTCAAAGTAAAGGCCCCTTAAAAACTTATGCTATTAATAACTCTGGAAATTTCATTTTATATATTTCATTTTTACATTCAGTTTGAACTCTCCCTGGTTTTTGGTATGATGCATGGCTTTTCTTTTTATTGAAGTCTGCACATTTTTGGATCATACTGTGACACTCTGGATCGTGGATAAGCCTTCTGATCTAGCTGTTTTTTTCTGACTTTGCTTGAGCAAGGGAAGGAGAAGGGGCCATCATATTACTGACCGGTGTGGACAGAAGTCCCCATGTGGACTTCCTCATCACCTGAAGGAAGGGCATCTTTGTTGCTGATGAAGGAGGCGGCAGTTCTGTCCCCTCACAAGGTCTCTACCACAGTGGGGGTGGCCTTGTGACCACCGGGCGATGGTGAACGTCCTGAACCTCCCTTGGCTCCTCTAACACAACCTTCATGGGGAGGGAGCAGTGGTCAGTCGTGCCTGGTGGGGGTGGAAGTCCATGCTTTCTACCTGGCCTCTGGGATGGTACCCTGGTGGGGGTGATGGGTTCCCTTGTTACAGTCTTGTGAGGGTGGAAGACAGGCTCCCTCCTTGCCTTTGCTGGCCGAGGTGGAAGTGGGGCTACATTTTTCTTGCATGTGATAGTTGGAAAAGACTGGTTATCGTCTGAAAGATTTTCATCTTGCTAGGCTGCTTCTTAACTGACTAGAGACAGCAGGTTCTTGTTGGGCTTATTTTTTGTCTACACCATTAGTATCTCTGTTTCCAGAATATTCAGTTCCAATCTGGGATGTGTGAGGCAAAAAGAGAAAGAACTGAAGAAGCTCATCACAGAATTCTGAGGTCATCAGCCAGTCCCACTTCTTCCTTCCATCTTCAGAGCCTTCTTATGCTTGTTTCATTCACAATGTCCAGGGTTTTTCACTGTACTTAGTGGGAGAAATAGGGAAAGGGGCATCCACTCCATTTTCCCACAGTAGAACAAGATTTCTGTTTATGTTTTAATTTTGAATTATGAGCTTTTACTTAGGGAAATCAAGCTGTACTTCCCCCACTCTGAATTATCTTTTTTATCTTTTTATATTTAAATCTACTATATTCTATTTTTTATTCTATTACTATTTTTTATCTTATTACTCTATTTTTTATCATTATAATGCATTGTATCACCTTTCAGTTTTTAGTCTTATTTTTCTTTTCTCAATCTTGTACCATTATAGTTTTATCTTCAAATGTCTTCATCATCATGTTATTTCATTTAGTAGTTTTTATACAGCATTATGTCAGAAACATACTTTTGAACTGTGGTGTTAGAGAAGACTATTGAGAGTCCCTTGGACTGCAGGGAGATCAAATCAGTCAATCCTAAAGGAAATCGGTCCTGAATATTCATTGGAAGGACCAATGCTGATGCTCGAATACTGTGGCCACCTGATGCGAAGAACCAACTCATTGGAAAAGACCCTGATGCTGGGAAAGATTGAAGGCAGGAGGAGAAGGGGACGACAGAGGATGAGACGGTTGGATGGCATCACCGACTCAATGGACATGAGTTTGAGCATGAGTTCCCAGAGTTGGTGATGGATCCGGAAGCCTGGCGTGCTGCAGTCCATGGTGTCGCAAAGAGTCAGATAAGGAGCGACTGAACTGAACTGATGTCAGAAACATGGCTGTCAGGGTGAGAGCAGTGGAGAAAGTTCCTGTCAAGTCCAGAGGTGATGGGATTATCTCCCCATCTTCTATTGACCCTGAATATCATGGGGCCTTTATTCTTTTCACTGTGGGTTTTCAAGAAGATCTCAGTCTGGATAACATCAAAAGTGTACAGACTTAAGTGGAATGACTTATCCTTTTGCTCTTGCTGAGATCTGCAGTTATATCACTCCCCTTCAGCTTCCAGCAAAGGACATCACAAGAAATTGGTCTCTGAAGCCAGATGCCATATTTGCTTAAAAGCTGTTGCTGAGATAATTCTCCACAGATCCACTACACTACTCATTGTATCTTAGCTGGGGCCACAAGAGAAAACCATTATTCTAAACTGAGAACTAAGAAGAGTGATGTATTCTGTAAAGAGCTAGAAATGGAAATTAGACATCATATGACAAACCGTATTGCTCTTTTTGCTTTTTCCACCTAGAAGCACAGATAAAATTTGCAGCTCAGTTGCAGGAATTGGCATATCTACTGACACCTCTATAACTATGTTTCAATGTATTCCTTGTTTTTAACTTTCTACTTTATCTGGCAGTGCTGAATGGCTTGCACGATCTCAGTTTGCCAAGCAGGGATTTAATCCAGGCCACGCCAGTGAAAGCCCAGAATCCTAACCACTAGACAACCAGGAAGTCCTATCCTTTTGTTCTGATTTTAGCATACAGTGTATTCTTAATATTTTCTGTACTGTTAAATGTTTCTTTACAAACAGGTTGACTCCTTTTAGAAAGAATGTGCAATGAAAAGTGATTTTGACTAGTAAAACAAAAAACTTTAATTCCAGTCTTCTAGGAAGATCCTAATATTTTAAATAAATTATTATAGTCATCTTTATAAATTATAGATAATTTAGACACAAGGTTTAAATGTTAAAAGACATAAATACAAATTAAATCAGGCTAGTAAGTGGGTGAAATAAGTCTGTAATCAAGGTATTCTGGACCCCACTTCTTAGTCTTTCAAGAATAATCACTGTCTCTCTTTACTCATCGGTTTAGTGCCACAATCTTACTCTTTTCTCATTTTCTTTGGTGTCTCTATTGTATTAACTATAAAAAAAAACCAAAAAACACTTACTTATTTGTCAACAATCGATAGTCTGCCACCTTAGTGGACAAATCAAGTATCTGATCCAAAATTTCTGCACATATTGAGTAATGCTTTTTGTAACGAGCTTGAGCTCTTTCTGTGGCGATCTGCTCATGAATTTCCTTATCTCTGAGGGCTTGTTCTTCAAAATCAATCTTGGCTTGTCTGGCTAAAGCCTGAGAAGGAAAAGACATATATTTTAAAGATTTGATTTTGTATTGGGGTATAGCCAATTAACAAACAATGTTGTGACAGTTTCAGATGAACAGCAAAGGGACTCAGTCATACATATACATGTATCCATTTCCCCCCAAACTCCTCTCCCATAAATCACCATAACTGGACAGTGATTCAGTAAAAATAATGTCATCATTTCAATAGCTAAAAAAAAAAAAATCTCTAAATAGAATGAAACCTCCTTTTATATCAGGAAAACAATAAATCATAAGAGAGCACTTTCTCCTTAATACATTAAGTACTAAATATCATGGTAAAGACAATTTATTAGAAATAGTTCACCCTTAGCTTATGTTATCAGCAAAACCTAGTGCAGAGAAAAGTATTCTGCATGGATTAATGATAAATTAGATCTGAAGTATTTAAGAAGTCCTGAGTTCATGGGTTGCAAAGAGAGTTGGGGGTCACAGAGAAACAGGCAAGTTGTGCAGGGCACCAAGCATAGCTGGCCCCTTCGTGCCCATCTCAGAAGACAAATTAATCTAACATATCTACTCTGGCTAATGCTCTATGTCTTTTAGCATGAGACTTCTGGAATACTGACTTATACTTAGAAAATATTTTGGAAATTCCCTGATTATACTGGCTTGAGAATATCACACATTTGCCAACAAATGTTAAATGTGTTTAGACAATGAAGTCTTCTGCTGTTACAGCCTTAATAAATTGATAAATTCATAAAGACATGTATTTATATAGAAAGTAAGAAAATATTTAAATGGTTTGGCATCACTCTCTGCTTGGTTTGTACTCTTATTTTGTTTAGGGAACCCTTTCCTTATACCAAGTAAAAGGCCAAACTTGGCACAACCAAATGTTTTCAAATAGTTATACCAACTCCTTGAGAAATTCAATCATGTGCTGACATGCTCCAGAAACAAGACCTGCCTCCCAATGCAACCTACCTCCCAAGGTAACCCAATGAATGTACAATGGTGGTTAATGTGGGCCTAGAGGAGCTGTGGTTGAATTCAAGCCTCAGTTTGTACGGGGATCAAGTCCTAGCTGCGGGCATGGCATGAGTGCTCAGCTGCTGGATTGTAGCTCCCCAGGCTTCTCTGTCCCTGGGATTTTCCAGGCCAGAATATTGGGGTGGGCTGTCATTTCCTACTCCAAGTGATCTTCTCAACCCAGGAACCAAACCCACGCCTTCAGCGTCTCCTGCATTGGCAGGCAGAGTCTTTACCACTGCACCACCTGGGAAGCCCCACTAGCTACGGGACCTGGGCCAAACTGAAAGCTCCTACATCTCCATCCCTCTACTGTGAGGCCAGGATGGTATAAAGACTTGGCATGAACAGAAATTAACTGTGAGAGCAAATACCTTAGTCACAGCGGCGAAATTCATGACAATGGGCTGCTGCTGTCCACTGAATCAAAGGGGAGCTTCATTTGTTTTGCTATTGCTGCTTTATTTTGTTAGTTTGCTTTATTTTTGCTGGGAAAGGAGTTAGCTTAGGTGACCTCTAAGGTAGATTCTGAACATTTGGCAGTTCAGGAATTACACTAGTACTTGTTATTGTTGCTGTATTGCTTTGTAGGCCCTGTTGTCATGGAGAAAGCACCTGGATTAAGTGTAAGTATGCTTACGGCATGCTTCTCAAAGTGTGAAGGGAAGAGAAATCCGAGAATCTAGGAGAAGTCAGGTGAGACTTTATGGAGAGAGCCAGTGAAATGGGTTGTGAGGTGGGTTTATTGATACTACAAAGAGCCTGGAAGGCATGTGGAATATTTAGGATGCTATGGAACTCAAACCTCAGGAGCCCAGGAATTTCTTCTGCAGGAACAAAGCAGCTTCCTCTCAGTTCTCCTCCCTCCCTTCCTCTCTCCTCACTCTCTCTTTCCTTCCAGGCCCTTCTTCCTTCTTTTTTAGCCTCAGAGTCTGCTATTTCTACCGCATTCTCCTCCCCCATGCTAAACCCACCACAATTTCCGGTCCCATCACTGCAAAGTGGGTTGCAGCCCTAAATAAAGAAAGAAGGAAAAGGAGAAAGGAAATCTGTGGGAGGCAGTAAATCTCAGTGGTGATGAGCCTAGACTCTGAGAGCCACTGTGCTCTGGCTTCTCCACCAAGCTGTGCAACTTTGAGCTTTCTAAGTTTCATTTTCCTGACGTGTGCTATGTAGACACGAGCAGTGTCCACTGCCAATGACGCTGTGAGAATGATAATGCATGAGATGAACACAACTCAGTGCTGGACTCAAAGTGAATACTCACAAGTGGTAAACATTATTGCAATGAATTATTGATAATAATAGCAGGTGGCACTGAAATTTGAAACCAGGAACCGTTTTAATTAAAATAGAATCGATGCCCAGTTGCCTTCAAAAAAGAGATCAGCATATTTAACTTAAAAGCAAAACCAACTCCTGATGGTGAGAAACATGAAGTTCTTTCTCTCTTCCTTTCCTCCCCACTCCCTACTTAGGCACCATGCATTCCTACTGCAGGAGGTTATACATTCAAACTGTGAAAACAAGTTATCTCAGAGAGAAGGGTGCTGGGGAGGCAGATACCTCAGCTTTGGGAAAAAGTAATCATGTAAGAGAAAGGGATGTGAATTTTTTTTTTTTTTCAGGGGATTCAGAGCCTCACAATTCTGACCACCGAGGCTCTGGGAGACTAAGTGTCTCAATCCTCTGAAGTGAGTTCAAGCCAGGTAAGGAGAGAACAGGTCATGCTGCTTACCACAGTGAGAGCAGTCCTGCTCCAAGAGACTAGGGCTTTGCTATTCTGCACAGAATTAACTAGGCTTGTGAAAAAAATATATTTAGTAAATAGGCATTTATTTCTCATGTAAGCAAATGCCACAGAATCCATTCAAGTTTACTCTTGTCAAAGAAGAGAAATGAAACAATCCTCCAGAAAATTCACCTCTTGAAGACACTTGAGATTATGCAGGTCTAATACAGGGGGGTATGGCTCCCTGCCCTCCTCCTAACATTTCGGCTATATCTGTTCTACAAAGGCAAAAGCACCGGTCAGTTTCCTGACTCTGGGGAATAAAATAATAATTGCCTAATTTCAACACAAGCTGCAATTCATTTTCATGAAATATCACAGTGGAAATCATGATCAGCATGGTTTATAAAGCAAATTTATATTTATTTATACATAAAGCATTGCCTTCCTATTTTCTGTAAGGTTTTCTCTTCTGCACAGCCTGGTTTTATGAATAGTTTATGACAGTAAAGACAAGCTATCTAAAATGCTTCCCATATGAGTTTTATACTTCTTCAATCAAATCTGGATTAATGGATTGTATAAATTTGAAACAACCCCAATAGGAAAAAGATAAGAAGTGATCCATATAAATCCCTTGATAATATAAATCTATTTTGGTTATTAAAACTGTAATACATATAAAAATAAGGAAGATGCTAATATATCAAATAACTAAAAGATTAGATACTTTGACTTTCAGAGCTATAGAGGACCTCAACACAATGATATATGTTGGCCAAGAGCATACCTGGCACCCATATCTTGGCTCTGTAACCATTCTCAACTGCATTGAACCAGGGTCCCCAGTAAAAATGGCTTGTTCTAGTTCTGAGGAAAAAAGACTACAATATGGGCTTGGGAAATCTTGTTTTACCAGAAAGCAAGGTATTGCTTATTAAAGACTCATGGTATCTTATAAAAAGGAGACAACTTGAAAATGCTCCCATTTCCTGAGAACAGTATTCACCTAGAATAATGAACACTAACAACATCCCAGTAAACTTTATGCATCTAAAAAAAGAAAGTCCTTTATGCATCTAAAAAACAACAGTAATAACTCAAGGAGATGAAACTTAGATTATCTGTTTTTTTTTTTTTTGGACAGCAACACTTTATACCTGAAGAAAATGGAATAAAGTGTTTAAGATAGTCAAAGGAAGAAAATGTGAACTAAGGATTTTATACAGGGCAAAACTGACTCGTATAAAAGGCACATATTGTTATCAATACACAAGCACTCAGGGAAGAGTGTTCCCATGAGCAGTTCTTGAAGAATCTACTGGAGACCTTCAGACAACCAAAAAGATCAGAGAGACGCGGACACAAGGACTGGTGGTGAGTGTGAAATATTTGAAGAATCAAGACTGAAGGGAGAGAGCATAGTATGTGGATGTTATGTGCAAAAGTAAAAACAGGGAGATAATAGAGACATCATATAAAAAACTGACTCGTGAAATGACTGGCACCTAAATGGAGCCCTGTTTACCTTGACGCGGTAGAAAGGATCAAAAGAAACCTTAGAAGGATTGCTAAGGGAGGTATTGTTTACCGCTTCTCGATCGAGAGCATCCTGGAAGTCTTTAAGCCGTCTTTCCTCATATTGTTTTTCTCTGAAAATTCTGTTTTGCCACAAAACTTCCTTTTCGTGCCGAACATGCATGAGCTGCACAGCGATCCTGCGTTCCTGCTGGGACTGTCGCATCAGCCGGTTGATCAACTGCTCCTCCCGATAAGCCTCCTGGAAACACCATTGCAAGAGCCAGTCATTTGTCCAGGCCATGTCCACTTTTGCTCAGCCCACTGAGCTGAGAAGCTTACACATACATCATGTGTAAAAGGCATAGTATTCACCTGCATCAGTTTTTGCCATTTGATTTCAAGTCCAACATGGCAAAAAATTAAAGCTATAAAAATGAAAATTTCCACAAGGGTTATATAATTTTGGTATCCAGAAGCATATGGTCTTGCAACTCAGTCATCTTAAATGATGATTACTTCCTTTAAAATCTGATCAAAAATAATTTAGGTAATTGTTTTCAAGGTTTTATAAACAAAGGCTAACGCTCAAATTATAAGCATGTTTTCAGAAACTTGGAATTGTGCTATATGCACTCAATATAAATATTAGTGATAAAGACAAATGCAGACATTGTCTGGCTGAGAATGGCAGATCTGATAAGTTCCCGGCAGGGCCATCTCAATTTCTACGTGACAGGATGGGGAGACTGGAGAAGAGGCTAAGAGGAAATGACCTACAGTTTACCTTAGAAAATCCGAGAGTGGTTGTAACCTGAGAGAGAAACTAGATGCACTCATCCCTTGGCTATTTTAAGAGAAAGAAGGGGAACAAGCATTAACAGTGGAAGAAGCATTAAACTGGCAATCGGAGGCCCTGGTCATTGCAGCTCCACCTCTACCATTGATTGGCTGTGTGGCCTTGGGCAAGTAACTTGGATTTTCAGGGAGTATTTCTTGACAGGTGAAATGAGGGGTTTGGGTAGAAGATGGTCTCCAAGGCATCTTTAAGTTCTCTCAGTCTGTCTAAACAGAGACACCATGTGGAAGGAGGAGGTAATTAAACTTCTCCAGGGAGAAGACTTGGAAGAACATCTACATGTTGGAGTTGTCTATTTAACACTAGATGGTAAAGAATCTGCCTATAAAGCAGGAGACCTGGGTTCAATCCCTGGGTTGGGAAGATCCCCTGGAGAAGGGAATGGCAACCTACTCCAGTATTCTTGTCTGGAGAATTCCATGGACAGAGGAGCCTGGTGGGTGCAATCCATGGGACCACAAAGAGTCAGACACAACTGAGCAACTAACTCTTTCACTTTCAATCCAGTTGTTTAGGAATAAAATCTGGCATCACTAATGACACTGTTTCAGATTAAAGGAGAAATACTATGTATATTTTCAGAATCAAGATACAAACAACAACACTCTATGGAAAGTAGCAAAACTTGAACTTGGGAACTATATAAAAATGTAGATTAAATAAAAGTTCAATTGAAAATAAACATACATTTTTTTTCTATTAGTAACATATCAAATAAAAAATAAAATCATGAACAACTTTGAAACCTGTTTCATCTAGTTATAACATTCTAGAAGTTTTAACGTTAATAATTTGTTGCCTGTGCTGCCAGTGGAGGTGAGGCAGAATGTAAAAACGACCATAGGTTCTTCAGCTTTCTTCATCCACAGCCTTGCAGTGCTATCCTGCAGATATTCCCATCAAAAAGCAGAATCTATTTCGCCACTTCTTAAATGGGTAGGGGGTGGCCTCTGACTTGAACTGGCCAATGGGACATTAATGAACACAAAATAAAATGAAACAAAACACTTGGGGCCTGAATTAATTCTCCTGTGACCTATGCCACTGTTACCATATTTTCTGCTCAGTTAAAAAATGAGTAACCATAGATGGAGAGATACCAGCCTTCTCAGTTGGAACTGATGAAACTCTCCCAAGTCAGTCAGCCTCAGCCAGCCTCTGAGACAGGACAAATAAGGCCAGCAAAGGCATACAGCTGATCCCTGCCCAAGTTATCTACCACATTTGGGGGTGGTTTGTGATGGCACAGTCAAAGCCATATTTATTAAAAGTATAGCCTTGATTTATTATTCCAAGTGAATTCTATACTTAATGTGGAGTATTAATGTGGAATATATTTGGCTGTGTTTATATGGCAAGGCAATTTGGTTGTTGAGATGAGAGCTGGTCATTCTGATCCTTATAAAAACTGGGCTGGTTAGATACATCTTGCTTATTGCTTAGATGACAACATATTGTGATTGAAAAGGAAAGCAAAATTACTGTTGAATGGCTGAGTCAATGTTACATATATAAAGCTTCAGTATGAAGAACCGTCAACTGTATTAGGACTTGTACTAAAAAGTTGAGTGGAAAAGATTTTTTTGTTCCATTGTACAAGTAGTTCATGTTTTATATATAGACTTTTCCTCAAAATTTCATTAGAATTTGGGACACATTTTCTCACAGAAAGAAAATATGTTATGCTTAGGTGTTCAGGGAAGCCTATAGATGTCTGTTTAACCCATAATGTACATGAAATAGTCTATATCTGCAATGAATAAAACAGAAAATAATAGAAGTCACATTTCTCTTTTAACTATATATAATTATATTTGGGGAAGATTTATACATATACACAATCCAAAACATGCTCAGTTTGATTGTCACGACCTCTGCCTTTCCCATGAGTTGGAGCTAGGAGCTAACTCTGGTGCATATCATTGCTTTAATTCTCTAAATATGCTCGAGTAGCTCTCTTGGAGGACAGTGGCTTCACCAAACACAGAGAAGAAGCAGCACAGAGATGGAGTTCCTTTAGTGGAAATATTAGTCAGAGAACCAACTTTCTTCAGTGTCCCTTAGGTTGCTAGATCCCTGAATAGATCTCTAGCTAGAGACTGAAAAAATCGAAGCTGTGAACATTTTGGTAGAAAGTGACGGAAGCCAGAAAGCATTTATTTTATATATTACCCAGTTTTCTAAGTAATATCTGTAAGTAACATTTTCTAAGTAAATGTCAGTCCTGAATGACAAGCAAAAAAGTAGAAAGAAAAAACCTAGCAGCCAACATACAGCTGTTTTATAATATAAATGAAAATGTGTTCAAAATCTCACTGCTCGTTAATGAAATGTGAAATAGGTAGTTATTTTAAAAAAGCTACTTTTTAATCATCGAATTTTCATAACCTGTAATTCATCTAATGAAAAGAGTGACTATCAAGCTGGCTGAGTAAAAATATTAATAAATGTGAATTCAAAGTAAGAAATTACCTTTCAGCACAAAGAGATGGCAGAGTTATTCTTTGAATTTTTCACTGAAAAAGGAGTGACTCTATCAGAGTGACTCTGATACTGGATAAACAGTGTTACTTCTTCATATGTATAAGAAGCCTGGATTTCTCTTCAGTTAACAGAACACCACTGAGTAGACCAGATGTAATTAGGTGAATAAAAGAAGTGCCTTCAAATGGCCCTTCATATTTCAGACACACAGATTTGTCCTACTTACATTCACAACCTGAATCACCTTCCTCCCCGTCTGTTCTTACCATCTTCTGTATCATAGCTAACGACTCCTCCATGCACTCGGCTGCCCACGCCAGACACCTGGCTGCTCATCCCACTTTTCACTCCTCCATGTCTAAGCAGTCAGTTTTTCTCATTGATTTTACTTCTCAAATAGCTCCTGAAGCCACTCCTTTCCATCACTACTGCCACTACCCTAAATGTAAACTGGAATAATTCCTTACCTGGATTACAGAAACAGCTATAACTTGGTCATCCCTCCTGTCATCTATTTTTAAAAGTGAAGCCAGACTGACCTTCCTAAATGTCAGTCTGGCCTGTCACTCTTGTTCCTCTTTGCACTCAGGATAAAGTATCCTATTTCCCTCTTTACAGCTTATAAGGCCTCTGATGGCTTGGCTTCTGGGGACTCCTGCCAGATAACATTTAATTTGCTAAAAGCCCTGAGCCATCCATGCAATATTCTCTCTGAAGACACACTTTACCTTCCACTATCTCTACCTCTGCTGGAAACTAACTCCTCACCCTATACCCAGAACCACCCCCATCTTCAATTGTCTAACTTCAACCCTCCCTCATGCTTCGGTGCTCTCCTACTCTAGAAACCGTCTCTGAGGCAGGCCAGAGCTGGACTTCCCTCTCCTCACTTTCATTGTACCTCCACACTCCAATGTAGTTGGTTGTTTACAGATCCCCCCCAAACAGCAAGCTCTGTGAGAGCAGGTTTCCTATTATTCTTGTTCACTGTTGTATCCTAGGCCTAGGACAAGTTCCAGAGCATAGAAGAGATCCAGTAAATATGTGTTCAATGTAAGAGTTGTTCAGTGATTCTCAATCCGTAGCTGAATCAAATCACCTGGAGGGCCTATTAACACAGATGATGGGCCCCAAGCCAGAGAGCTGTGATTTGAGTTTCTGACTCAGAAGGTCTGAGGTGGGACCTAATTATTCACGTTCCTAAAAGTTTCCTGGTGATGCTGATGCTGCTGGTCCAAGGGCCACACTTTGAGGGCCATTGTAGTAGATCAAATCGACAGGTCTAATGAATTTTCCATGTTTTCATTTAAACGCTCCCTTTTTGATAGTATCAATTGATATAGAAAAAAATTTTTGAAAAAATTCAGTATCCTTTCATGATAAAAATTCTCAACAAATTAGGTAAGGAATGTAACTCAACATAATAAAGGTCATATATGATAAGCTCACAGTTAACATCATACCTAAAATATGATGCTAAAAGCTTTTAGGTTTTCACCATTTCTCAAACATAAAAAATAAGACAAGATGTCCACTCTCACCATTTCTACTGGTACTGGAAATCCTAGCCAAGGAAATTGGAAAGAAAAAGAAAAAACAGGCATCTAAATCATAAAGGAAAAAATAAAATGTCTCTGTTTGCAGATGACATGCTTTTTACATATAGAAAACTCTAGACTTTCACACAAAAAAATGTTAGAACCAAAAAACAAATTCAGTAAAACTGCAGGACACACAAAATAAACATATGAAAATAATTCTTGTTCCTACACACTAACAAAGAATTATCTGAAATGAAAATAAGAAACCAATCCCATTTACAATAGCATAAAAGTTAAAAAAAAAAAAAGTAAGAATAGATTCAACCAAGGAGGCAAAAGATCTATACACTGAAAACTACAAAACATTAATAAGAAGAGCTGAAGAAGATATGAATAAATGAAAAAGATGTTCATGGATTTGAAGAACTAATAACGTTGAAATGTCCATAATACCTAAAGTGATCTACAGATGCAATGCAATTCCTAACCAAATTCCAATGGCATTTTTCACAGAAATACAAAAACAATCCTAACATTAATTTGGAGCCAGAAAAGACTCCAAAGAGCCAAACCGGTTTGGAGTAAGAAGAATATCAAGCTTCCTGATTTCAAAATAAATTACAAAGCTTCAGTACTCAAAAGAGAATGGTATTGAATTAAAAACAGAACTATAGGAAAATGGAATAGAATAAAGAGCCCAGAAATAAATCCACATATGTGCAGTCAATTGACTTTCAGTAAGGGTGCCAAGGCTACACAATGGAGGAAGGATGTCTCTATAACACATGGTTCTGGAAAAACTGGATATCCACATGCAATAGAATGGTACTATACCCTCGTCTCATACCATGTATAAAAATCAATTCAAAATGGATTAGAGACTTACACATAAGATCAAAAACTATAAAACTAACAGAAGCAAACGTAGGGAAAAACACATCTTGACATTGGTCTAGGCAATTAATTTTTTAATCTGACCCTAAAAGCACAGGCAACAAAAGTAAAAATAGATAGGGAAGAGTACTATTTGCAAACCATACATGTTGGCTAATATCCAAAATATACAAGGAATTCAAACAACTCGATAGCCAAAAACCAAGCGCCCGGATTTAGAAATGGTCAAAGGACCTGAAAAGACATTTCTCTAAAGAAGACAAACAAATGGCCAACAGGTATATGGAAAGGTGATCAACATTCCTAATCATCAGAAAATGCAAATCAAAACTATCTGTTAGAGTAAGTTCAGTTTAGTGGCCAGGTAGTGTCTAACTCTTTGTGACCCAAAGGACTGCAGCACACCAAGCTTCCCTGTCCATTACCAACACCTAGAGCTTGCTCAAATTCATGTCCATTGAGTCAGTGATGCCGTCCAACCATCTCATCCTCTGTCATCCCCTTCTCCTCCTGCCTTCAATCTTTCCCAGCATCAGGGTCTTTTCCAAGGAGTCAGTTCTTCACATCAGATGGCCAAAGTATTGGAGTTTCAGCTTCAGTATAAGTCCTTCCAATGAATATTCAGCACTGATTTCCTTTAGGATGGACTGGTTGGATCTCCTTGCAGTCCAAGGGACTCTCAAGAGTCTTCTCCAACACCACAGTTCAAAAGCATCAATTCTTCTCTGCTCTGTGTTCTATATAGCCCAACTCTCACATCCATACATGACTACTAGAAAAACCACAGCTTTGACCAGACAAACCTCTGTCAGTAAAGTAATGTTTCTGCTTTTTAATATGCTATCTATATTTATCATAGCTTTTCTTCCAAGGAGCAAGGGTCTTTTAATATCATGGCTGTAGTCACCATCTGCAGTGATCTTGGAGCCCAAGAAAATAAAGGCTGTCACTGTTTCCATTGTTTCCTCATCTATTTGCCATGAAGTGATGGGACCAGATGTCATGATCTTAGTTTTCTGAATGTTGAGTTTTAAGCCAGCATTTTCACTCTCCTCTTTCACTTTCACCAAGAGGCTTTTCAGTTCCTCTTCACTTTCTGCCATAAGTATGGTGTCATCTGCGTATCTGAGGTTACTGATTTTTCTCACGGCAATCTTAATTCCAGCTTATGCCTCATCCAACCCAGCATTTTGCATGGTGTACTCTGCATATAAGTTAAATAAGCAGGGTGACAATATACAGCCTTGAGATACTCCTTTCCCAGTTTGGAACCAGTCTGTTGTTCCATATCTGGTTCTAACTGTTGCTTCTTGACCTGCAAACAGATTTCTCAGGAGGCAGGTAAGGTGGTCTGGTATTCCCATCTCTGGAAGAATCTTCCACAGTTTGTTGTGATCTACACAATCAAAGACTTTGGCATAATCAATAAAACAGAAGTACATGTTTTCTGGAATTCTCTTGCTTCTTCAATGATCCAACAGATGTTGGCAATTTGATCTATGCTTCCTCTGTCTTTTGTAAATCCAGCTTAAACATATGGAAGTTCACGGTTCACATACTTTTGACTCCTGGCTTGGATAATTTTCAGCATTACTTTGCTAGCATGTGAGATGAGTGCAACTATGCAGTAGTTTGAAAATTCTTCGGCATTGCCTTTCTTTGGGATTGGGATGAAAACTGACCTTTTCCAGTCCTGTGGCCACTGCTGAGTTTTCCTAATTTGCTGGCATATTGAGTGCAGCACTTTCACAGCATCAACTTTTAGGATTTGAAATAGCTCAACTGGAATGCCATCATCTCCACCGGTTTTGTTCGTAGTCATGTTTCCTAAGGCCCACTTGACTTCACATTCCAGGATGTCTGGCTCTAGGTGAGTGATCACACCATAGTGGTTATCTGGGTCACGAAGATCTTTTTTGTATAGCTCTTCTGTGTATTGTTGCCACCTCTTCCTAATATCTTCTGCTTTTGTTAGGTCCATACCATTTCTGTCCAATTTTATTGTGTCCATCTTTGCATGAAACGTTTCCTTGGTATCTCTAATTTTCTTGACAGGATCTCTAGTCTTTCTCATTCTATTGTTTTCCTCTATTTCTTTGCATTGATCACTTAGGAAGGCTTTCTTATGTCTCCTTTCTATTCTTTGGAACTCTGCATTCAAATGGATATATCTTTCCTTTCCTCCTTTGCCTTTAGCTTCTCTTCTTTTCTCAGCTATTTGTAATGCCTCCTCAGACAACTGTTTTGCCTTTTTGCATTTCTTTTTCTTGGGGATGGTCTTGATTACTGCCTCCTGTACAATGTGTACAATGTCATGAACCTCTGTCCATAGTTCTTCAGGCACTCTATCAGATCTAATCCCTTGAATCTATTTGTCACTTCCACTGTATAATCATAAGGGATTTGATTTAGGCCATACTTGAATGGTCTAGTGATTTTCCCTACGTTTTTCAATTTAAGTCTGAATTTGGCAATAAGGAGTTCATGATCTGAACCATAGTCAGCTCCTGGCCTTGTTTTTGCTGACTGTATACAGCTTCTCCATTTTTGGCTGCAAAGAATATAATCAATCTGATTTTTGTATTGAACATCTGGTGATGTCCATGTGTAGAGTCTTCCCCTGCGTTGTTGGAAGAGGGTGTTAGCTATGACCAGTGCTTTCCCTTGGCAAAACTCTGTTAGTCTTTTCCCTGCTTCATTATGTACTCCAAGGCCAATTTTGCCTGTTACTCTAGGTATCTCTTGACTTCCTACTTTGGCATTCCATTCCCCCATGATGAAAAGGACATCTTTTTTGAGTGTTAGTTCTAGAAGGTCTTGTAGGTCTTCATAGAACCGTTCAACTTCAGCTTCTTCTGGTTGGGCCATAGACTTGCATTACTGTGATGTTGAATGGTTTGCCTTGAAAACGAACAGAGATCACGCTGTCTGAGTTTGCACCCAAGTACTCTTTTTTTGACTATGAGGGCTACTCCATTTCTTCTAAGGGATTCTTGCCCACAGCAGTAGATATAACGGTCATGTGTATTAAATTCGCCCATTCCAGTCCGTCTGAGTTCACTGATGCTTGAAATGTTGATGGTCACTCTTGTCATCTGTTGCTTGAACACTTCTAATGTATCTTGATTTATGGACCTAACATTCCAGTTTCCTATGCAATATTGTTCTTTATAGCATTGGACTTTACTATTCATCATCAGTCATATCCACAACTGGGCATTGTTGCAAATTTCTGTTAGAATCAGTTCAGTTCAGTCGCTCAGTCATGTCCGATTCTTTGCGATCCCATGAATCACAGCACTCCAGGCCTCCCTGTCCATCACCAACTCCTGGAGTTCACTCAAGCTCATGTCCATCGAGTCGGTGATGCCATCCAGCCATCTCATCCTCTGTCGTCCCCTTCTCCTCCTGCCCCCAATCCCTCCCAGCATTAGAGTCTTTTCCAATGACTCAACTCTTCGCATGAGGTGGCCAAAGTACTGGAGTCTCAGCTTTAGCATCATTCCTTCCAAAGAAATCCCAGGGCTGATCTCCTTCAGAATGGACTGGTTGGATCTCCTTACAGTCCAAGGGACTCTCAAGAGTCTTCTCCAACACCACAGTTCAGAAGCATCAATTCTTTGGCAGCCTTCTTCACAGTCCAACTCTCACATCCATACATGACCACTGGAAAAACCATAGCCTTGACCAGACGGACCCTTGTCAGCAAAGTAATATCTCTGCCTTTCAATATGCTATCTAGGTTGGTCATAACTTTCCTTCCAAGGAGTAAGCGTCTTTTAATTTCATGGCTGCAATCACCATCTGCAGTGATTTGGGAGCCCCCCAAAATAAAGTCTGACACTGTTTCCAATAGCTATTATCAAAAAACTTAAAACAAAAATAAGATAAGTGTTGGCAAGGATGTGATGAAAATGGAACCCTTGTAAACTGTTGCTGGGATGTAAGCTGGTATAACCACTGTGGAAAATAGTATAGTGCTTCCTTTAAAAATTAAAAATGGAATTACCATATGACCCTGAAATCCTACTTCTGGGTATATATCCAATGGAAATGAAAGGAGATGAAATCAGTATCTCAAAGAGATGTTTGCAACCCTATGGGCACTGCAGCACTATTCACAATGGCCATGATACAGAAATTATCTAAGTGTCCATTGGTGGATGAATGGACACTTAAGTGAGTATAGATATGCATGTCACATTTTCTTTATATAGATAAATATTATATATATATATACACACACACATAAATATATATATATATGTATATATTTATATCTAGAATGAGCTTTCTAGGTGGCGCTAGTGGTAAAGAACCTGCCTGCCAATGCAGGAGGTATAAGAGATGTGGATTCAATCCCTAGGTTGGTAAGATCCCCTGGAGGAGGACATGACAAGCCACTGTGGGCTATGGTCCATAGGGTCACAAAGAGTCAGACACAAATGAAGCGACTTAGTACACACGCATGCATATATAGAATATGATCAATCTTAAAAAAGAAGAAAATCTTATCATTTGTGATAATATGTTTAAACCTGGAGAACATTACGCCAAGAAAAATAAGCCAGACATAGTGAGACAAATATTACATGATCTTACTAAATGTGGAATCTAAAAAAGTTGAACTTAAACAAAAGCAGATCTTAAGTATTTTCACCAAACACACACACAAAAATGGTAACTTTTTTTTTGTTGTTACGGTGATGGGTGTGCTAATTAGTTTGATTATGGTAATCATTTCACAATGCATACATATATCAAAACATCAATTATATACTTTAAATATATACAATTTTTATTTGTCAATTATACCTCAGTAAACCTGGGACAAAAAGTTCTCTTTTTCCTCTAAAAGTAACAACAGATATACATGGTTGCCATAACTTTTAGATTCCTATTTTGTCAGTATTTTTTATTGTGGTAAAATATATGCAATATAAAATTTACCATTTCAACCATTTTCAAGTGTACAATTCAGTGTACAATTAAGTAAATTCAAAATGCTGTATAAGCATCACCAGATTTTAGATTCTTTGCTAAGTGTTCTATGTAGTTTTTTTTTCCTGAGTGTATTTGCTGCCATGGTGTGAAGATGAAACGCTGATTCAGAGTAGCACATAGCACATACAGAAGATATACATAAGAGTGTATAAAAGACTGTATTTTGTAAAAATTTCCAGGACTTTTATTTAATCAATAACTACACATCTTACCTCTTGGGCTTCATGAGCTATTAACTGATCCATTAAGAGTCTCCGCCGTCTTTTCTCCCTTTGCTCTCGTGCAAAAGCATTTTCTTCAAGGCGTTTTTGGATTTTTTTAATGTAGTCATCATCTGAATAAGTGTTTAATAAATCAGTGGTCGTCTGGCCTGCTGTATCTAGAGAAGTCTTGGATGCACTAAGAATAATAGTTTTTAGTTAGATTTGAAAGTACAACTCAATCACACACCACTACTTGTGACTATAGAGGAAGACCTCAGGGGATGGCTCCCTTGGGTGCTCTGTTCATTTATTAATACAAGCATTAAAGCAAATATTAGAACTTCAGTGTTCAATTTAAAATATAACTTATAATGTTATTCAAAAGACAGGGAAACATTATTATGGTATTCAGGGATTAAACAGTCATCAATTCTCATACAGACAGAAGTGTTTTTATGAAAGCATAGTTAACTCATGTTTAACAAAGTAATAATCACACATGTTCTTTCCTAATCTGAGTACATACAGTTTTATTAAATCAAAGATCAAACCCATTTACATAGTTGAATCAAAATTCTTAAATTATAATTAGTTCTACTTAATAATCACATATTTATGGCACAGATCATATTTTATTATAGTTCATTATTTCTATATTTGCTGCTTCCAGCTGAACTCTGGGCACAGAAGAAAAGTATACTATTTTTACTTTTCTATGTACCCATGCCTCACAGTACTGACATGTAGATGATGTTTGCCAAATTTCAAATCATATGCTAAGAAGCACTATACAAGTATAATACAATTTCAAAAAAATTACACACTGAAATTCTGGTTATTTTATCAGCAGGTGCTCAACCTTTGATTGTATTCTGTCAACTGAGAGTCGTTCAGCAGAAATTGTGTAGCTAGCAAAGCCTCAGGAAGATCAAAGACAAATTTTAACTTTATTTACTAAGATTTAGTATAATTCTTATGAATATTAATTTATGAAATTAATATGAATTTATGAAAGTGTAGCATAACTTTTTTAGATCCTTCATCAAAATTCTTATTATATTTTTACTTAAATGTGATGTTTAAGAGTCTGCCTTACACTGAGCATGGGTTAATAGGTCTCCCTCAACATTGTGTTTGGCTGCTACCAATATACTTAAGATATTGATTCTCCTTTGTTCACCAATCAGTCTATCCAACCATACATATACCCATCTTCTGTCTTATGCCAATCAAGGCCTGAAGAAAGTTACATGATATTTTCTTGAATAAGTATTCATTTTCTGTGATGTGGGTTTCTTGAGGGCAATAATTATGTTTACTTTATATCTGTTTGCCAAGCCTCCATAGAGTTAGTAATTGTATGAGTGTGAATTATTAGTGATAGGAACATTGGTTAAATTCATGTGTGTGTTAAAAAGCAGTTGTTAGAAGGAAACTAACGTAAATCTATGACTCAAAATGTCAAGTTACAGCAGCCAACAGCCTCAGAAAAGAAACAAAGAGCAAAAAAGCAGGTGGCATTTACTATTTGTTTTAAAAAATAAAGAGTATATGTGGGGGAAAAGCAGCAATGGTTGTTCCTGCATTGCTCTCACTGAGCATTCATTTCATCCTTTCACAAAAGAAATGACAGACTTTGAAGTGACATCCATGAGAAAGTGTTTTGGGAGCAGGCTTTGAAAGGGGCAGCTGCAGAAATTGCTCCTTAGGTCACCCTAAAAGATGATTTTAGTGCTTTTTGCCATCAAGTAGTGTGAAATTTCTGGAAGAGTCCAGAACATGCTTGATTCTAAGCTAAGGATTCAGAATGAACTAAAGAAGTAGTGGTCAATAACAGGGATTAAGAAAGGCCATATTGTACTATAGCTTTTTTGTTTCTTTAAAAGTTTGCTCTAGGCCAGTACCTCCCAGCATTTTTTTTAATCTAGGGGTCCATCAGAGGAAATGCCCTTTGTGAAGTGCACTGGAAGGGATTTGGAGTCACCGCTGGGGCTGCTCACAGTCAGAGGTGACCGATCCAGGGACTCCAGGGACCCCAGGCCCTATCCTTTTGCTCTGAGAAGTAAGCATGTCCATATCTCACGGGCCCTGGTGGTAAATCTCTGGCAAGACCAAGTGGGGGTTTCTGCAGAGAAAGGACTTGAGATAGACACTGCTATTTCCCTCCCTTTTCCTTCAAAGCAGAGCCCCAGTTTTATTCAGGGAAACAACATACTCAGATGAAGACTATAATTCCCAGTCTCCCATTCTGCTAGATTATGGCTATGTAACTGAATTCTGGCCAATAAGGTGTATGCAGAAATGTTACGTGGGCATTCTGGGAAGGCTGGTATAAAGAACTATTTTAGATTGGAGATACCCACTTTATGCCTGGGGCTTCCTAGGTGGTGCTAGTGGTAAAGAACCCACCTGCCAATGCAAGAAACATAATGAGATGTGGGTTCAATCCCTGAGTCAGAAAGATCCCCTGGAGGAGGACATGGCCACCCAATCCAGTATTCTTGCCTGGAGAATCCCATGGACAGAGGAGCCTGGCAGGGTGCAGTCCATGGGGTTGCAAAGAGTCAGACATAACTGAAGCAAATTAGCACGCACTTTCTGCCTGTCTTCCTTCCTGATATTGGAACATGGGCCAAATGGCCAGGGGCCTAGAAGCTATCTTACACTGTGAATGTGAGTCTAAAGACAAAAGCCACATTTCAGGACAGTGGAACGAAAGGGAAGATTCAGTCCTTGATAACCTTGGGGCAACAACACATACCCTTGGCTGCTTACATTCTGATTTCTGTTACAAGAGAGAGAAAAATGTTGCTGCTGCTGCTGCTTCAGTCGTGTCCAACTCTGTGCGACCCCATAGACAGCAGCTCACCAGGCTCCCCCATCCCTGGGATTCTCCAGGCAAGAACACTGGAGTGGGTTGCCATTTCCTTCTCCAATGCATGAAAGTGAAAAGTGAAAGTGAAGTCGCTCAGTCGTGTCCGACTCTTAGCGACCCCATGGACTGCAGCCCACCAGGCTCTTCCGTCCATGGGATTTTCCAGGCAAGAGTACTGGAGTAGGGTGCCATTGCCTTCTCTGGAGAGAAGAATACACCCATCTAATTCAACCCCTCTGGTTTCCAGGTTTCAAAGCTACCTTAGAGGTCTAAATTCAGAACAGGCTGGGAAAGCAGTGAAGATCAGAGTGAATGTTTGTGCGGGTGTGATCTTTCAAATATTTAACCACTGACATGGTGATGACACTAATTAATCCAAATAGATGCTGATGCAGGGAGTGGAAGATGTTGGCATATTGGTGTTAATCCTGGTTTGTTAACTGTGTGGAAATCAAGGGGTCCCAAGAAAGGAGTGGAAGGTAGAGCTACAGAGAATGCCATTCACTAAAAGTATTTCAATATTTTAAGATGGTCATTTTGGTAGATACCATCCGTTTGTCACTCCAGAGCATGAGACTGGTGAGATGAGTACCTGTGGCAGATTCATTTTGATATTTGGCAAAACTAATACAATTTTGTAAAGTTTAAAAAAAAAATAGTTGAAAGAAATGGAGTGATTTCATGGGCCAAGGTCAGGGAAGGTGTGGAGGGGTTCAGATGGCAGCTGCAGGGGAGAGTAGGCTTGGGCTGTGGTTATTTTAGGAGTCAGGGAAGCACAGATAAACATGAGCAGGGCTTAGAGTAGGGCATCAGGAGTTTCTGCAGAAGGAAGGAGGAAAGGCAATTAACACATACATTCCGCATTCTACTTCATTTTCATTCACACCTGACTTCCTCACCATTTCTTCTTTCAGCTTAGTCTTATTCCATTTCATTTGACTCTATTCCCTTTCTTGAGAAATATTAATATGGAACTGAAGTACATAATTTGTGTCTATTTTTCTTCCTTAACGGAGATTTATTTCCTATTCTATAAAATGTAAATGAGTAGACTTTGGATAGTTTCCATGAAAAAATGCAGAAGAATTCAAGCTGCTTCTGTATGTGCAGTCCCTCGTTAGTTGTTTTCTGTGAGTCAGTGACCCCTGATAGGAAACAAAAGTGGAGAAGATCTTTATCTTTAGGCAAAAGAAGCCCATTAACCAGGAGCTTTCTGTAAAGAACCCACTGAAACTCTTAGTGATATTTTGTCGACACTCATTCAGCAGTTCTTTATTGCTGGTCCCTGTGCTAAATGCTGAGGATGCAAGGTGACAGCAACTAGAGTCTAAAAAAGGCAGTGAGGTGAAAAATGTAAATGAATAGTAACTTGGAAAAATGTTAGTGAATGTTTAAATAGTATGTGTGATAAGTATAGCATAGAAAAAAAATTAACCTCACAAATCATAATAGCCACTTGCCTTCTTGATATTTACAAAATGTTAATGAACAACAATCTGAATTTTATCTCATTTATCTTCCTTAATATACTCTCTCAATGAAGACTTTACAAAGTGAAAACATCCTTGGAATAGCTATTTCAGGTAAACTGCTTCTAAATATTCAAAAGTTAAAGTAAAATGAACTTTTTAAAATAAAAATCAAATTTTTGATTATTAAAATAATTTTATCTCACCTTTCTTTTGCCTGGAGATCCTTTTTTATTAATGCTTCAAACTTCTTAATTTCATTGGCCACATCCTTTAAAGAAAATTCATCAATTTTTTACCTCTAAATATATTGAAACTTTTTCATTTATCACTTTCATTCAAATTTATTAAAAGTGATATGTACTAATAATTCAAGCTAGTTAGGATTTCTAAATATTCTAGAATATTCTTCTATTCCAATTTGTTACTTTTAGTGTAGGCTAAAGTTACCTAAAAGGTGAAAATTGCCTAATCTGAATTATTCAGTTCACAATTCTAGCTCTGACAGTACATCAAAAGGCATTTAATAAGAAAAAAGATTATCAAAAAGTTAGGATGTGCACTTTTAATTACAATTATTTTAAATGAGAATAACTCCGGGAGTTGGTGATGGACAGGAAGGCCTGGCATGCTGCAGTTCAAAGGGTCGCAAAGAGTTGGACACGACTGAGCAACTGAACTGAACTGAAGCATTTTTAGGATATAAATATTTCTTCAAAAATTATCTTGGGTGTTTTAAACATTTCTTTTGTACTCCTATATGCACTATTAATTTGCTGTTGGAAAGTTAATTTTAGCTGATCTGCCTACTGCAAATCCTTTTTCATAAACTTTAATCAACTCAAGGAAACAAAAGAATTAAATAGTTTTACTAAAATGGGGTCAGAAAAAAGCCTCTGTGGGTAACATTTTTAGACTCTAACTATAGGATTTTAATATTAAAAATTAAGTGTGAGTTAAAATAAAATGCAGTGGATTTAGACATCAGAGTGATCTGCCAATCTTTGCTTTATCAGCATTGTGAACTTGGGTAAAACATGCCAATTTTCTGAGCCTCAGTTTCCTTATCCAAAAAATGGGGAAAGCAATATCCTACTTAGAGAGTTGTTTACAAATTCAAGGCGATGAGAAGTGCCCAACCCACAGCCTGACATATAGCAGATGATGAATAAATGGTAGCTATTATCTTAAGTTAAAGGGGAGAATATCACTAACAATCATTATAGCAGCATGAAGTATAGATTACAGGAATTAGTATCAAAATGTACAGATAGTGCTGCTCCCCCATGAAATATAATGAGATCATATCCTATATGGATGACTGGTAAGTCTAAGTAATAAGATATATTTATCAATAGTATATCTTAAATCTAAATATAATGAGAGCAAGCAAATTGCTTAACATTTCTAGGATTCATAGAAAGACAGTGAAACATGGGGAGGAAGTATCCAGGAAAAGCAAATAGTAGTAATGGTACATACATGGTATTTTGGGTACCTAGACTGGCCCCTGTTGTATACATGGGTGTCATGACCCATCACAACAGCACCCACTCTGGCAGTTTGCTAGTGATCACAGAATCCACCACACAAGAGTCCACACAGGTATTCTCATTTAACAGCAGTTTGTCATCCATATCCTAAATCTATATTCTCTGTTTCTAAACAAATAATGGACTAAGATGGATTGGACATGCATGCAGTGCAGGTGTTTTAAATGAGAAGGGACAATGCCAGACGTAATTTGAAAAGGAAGTAGGAAGTTTAGGGAAGTTTCTCTCTTAGGGAAAGATCATCCTTTCATTAAGATAAACACAACACAATGTTAAAGGATTATCACTTACCTCTGCCTCTTTTTTCTTTTTCATTAATTTTTGGGCATCAAGGGTTTTCAGAGTACGATTTGATGTGGGTTTAGGAATCTGTATGATAGCTGCTTGGATTTTGGCCATGATTTCATTTTGTCGTCTTCTGCTCAAGCGTTGCTAAATGTTCCATATACGTAAGTTTAGTTATTCAGTTTATCAGAATAATATGCAAGGTAATACACTCACAGGTACACAAATATATAAATTTTCCATTCAAATTTTCTAAACTCAGCATTAACTGACGGACTAGGTAACATTAGGAAGGAAGTATCAAAATAACTAATTTTGAAAAGTATGATATTGAAACACAATTTGGGAGTCCCTAAATTATGCAGATGGAATGTGTCTATTTTCATTATGGGTGGTGATACTAAAAGGCTAATAAAGGCATCCCCAATACGAAAAATGAATGTAATTCTTTCCCAGTTCCACCTTCATGACCTGCCTAATCATGGAAAGAAAAAATTCAATCTGGGACACGTGTCTAGGATGGCTCTCAACATCACTAATTATTAGAGAAATGCAAATCAAAACTACAATGAAATATCACCTCACAACAGTCAGAAGGGCCATAACCAAAAAGTCTCAAAACAATAAATGCTGGAGAGGGTGTGGAGAAAAGGAAACCTTCTTACAATGTTGGTGGGAATGTAAATTGGCACAGCCACTATGGAGAACAATATGGAGGTTCCTCAAAATACTAAAATAGGACTACCATATGATGCAGCAATCCTACTGCTGGGCATGAGCCAGAGAAAACCACGCACTCCAATATTCCCTGCGGCACCATTTACAATAGCCAGTACATGGAAGCAACAAAAATGTCCATCAACAAAGGAATGGATAAAGAAGATGTGTTACGTATCAATATATACAATGAAATATTACTCAGTCATAAAAAAAGAACAAAATTGTGTCATCTGCAGAGACTTAAATGGACCTGGAGACTGTCATACATAGTGAAGTCAGAAAGAAAAAAAATGTTATGCATTAATGCATATATGTGGAATCTCGAAAAATGGTAAAGATGATCTTATTTGCAAAGCAGAAATAGACACACGGATGTTGAGAACAAACATATGAATGAATTGAGAGACTGCAATTGACATATATACACCACTATGAACCTACTGTATAGCACACAGAATTCTACTTGGTGCTTTGTGGTGACCTAAATGGGAAGGAAATCCACTCTGCTGTACAGCAGAAACTGACACAGCAGTGTAAAGCAACTATACTTCAATTAAAAATAATAATCAAAGGACATTTAATGAGTATTTTCAATGTTCAAAGCATTGTACTAGGCACATTTTTTTAATTGGAGGAACTAAAAATCTTATGAGGTCATATGACAGGTAAATAATGAAAGTCAATAATATCAGCAAGAGGTGGTTAACACCAAAGAGTGAGAATTATCTGTGCCCTAGGAGTTCCCCAGAAAGAGTCTATGTGTACTGGGAAGGTTGCAGAGTAGATGGAGGGAAGTTTAGGGGAAGACAGGAGAGGAGAACAGTGAGCTTGGGTACGAGAGAGGGAAGAGCAGAAATAAATAAGTCCTATTCAATGACACGGAGAAGGCAATGGCACCCCACTCCAGTACTCTTGCCTGGAAAACCCCATGGACAGAGGAGCCTGGTAGGCTGTAGTCCATGGGGTGGCTAAGAGTCGGGCACGACTGAGTGACTTCCCTTTCACTTTTCACTTTCATGCATTGGAGAAGGAAATGGCAACCCACTCCAGTATTCTTGCCTGGAGAATCCCAGGGACAGAGGAGCCTAGTGGGCTGCTGTCTATGGGGTTGCACAGAATCGGACACAACTGAAGCGACTTAGCAGCAGCAGCAGCATTCAATGACAGGCTGCCAGCGTAGTAACAGAAGAAAGACAACGCTGAGGGTTATGAAAAGATACAGAAAGACATATTGAGACTGTTTAGTGAAAAAATTTGAATGCTAGTCAAATCAAGGGGCAAGATATTTGTAGAATAGTTTCCCAGGTGGCTCAGATGGTAAAGAATCTGCCTGCAATGCAGGAGATCCAGGTTCAATTCCTGGGTTGAGAAGCTCCTCTGGAGAAGGAAATGGCAACGCACTCCAGTATTCTTGCCTGGAGAAATCTACGGATAGAAGAGCTTGGCAGGCTACAGTCCATGGGGTTGCAGAGTTGGACACAACTGAGCAACTAACAAAACACAACCTATTTGTAGAATAGCAGGTTTCTGAGAAGAAGCAGCCAACAAAAGTGGAATTGAGGGTAGATTCTCCTAGCAGATGATTAAACTCTAGGAGACAAGCCTGAAGATTATAGATTCATTCATAGGTTGCAGCAGGAGATCTGAGTGGATACGTCAGGGGTATAGAAAAAAAAGAGCAGGCCTAAGATGCACAAGGAACTAGGAACAAACAGAATTTGATAAGTTACTGGTGATTAGTGGATAGGATGGAGGGAGGCATCAACAATCAATAAATGGAAAGAAAAGATAAAACCTGAATAGGGACAATAACATAATCAGGGACATACATGCTTTAAGGGGCTTCTTTGAAAATGCAACATCTTTGCCGTGTCTCTTCAGAAAGCTTTATATTCTGATATGTTTATAATTTTTCTTTATGTACTTACATCTCGAAAAGCCTCGCTTTTCATGTTTTGAACTTTTGTGCTCATCAGGGGCTGTACAGTTGGCATTTCCACTCCAGTCTGAACACCTTTCTTTTTCCTCTGGAGAGCAATGTACAACTGATATAAGAGTTTCGTGGCAGCCCCAGGCTTCTCTGTGATGATATTGTGGGCCACATTCTGATCAAATTGCACACCCAAAAGGTGAAGTGTGGGCTCCAAGCGAGAAAAATTGTTAAGTTTGGCACTGGAAATCCTAGGCATTAAAATATTTCACATAATAAGGCATTGAGTTAAAAGCAAACAACAAATATCAGAGGATTTTCATAACCAAATACCATGTTCTTTTAAATGTATCAGTCCTTGCAAAAACCACTTAATCCTCTAGACAGATTGAGATTTTGTCTATTGCCCTAGCTCCATGCATTTATTTCTCTTTATTGGCTAAACTAAAACTCATTACTTTCATATACTCTTCTACTTAAATAGATACTAGAATTTCTACAGGAAGTCAGTACAAAAACATATCTAAATGCCTTCTTCGAAATGGAAAAACTTAACTGTAGTTTTAGAAAATATTTTACTCAGAAGACAAAACTTCACTTTAAATATCCATTTCTTTAATTGGTATCACCTGAAAATAACCTTATTTTCAGTGATGACTGAAAGTGATGACTCTCACCATTATCCTCTCAGGCATTATCAGAAATAGTTACACAATATTAGCCATACAACTAGATGAGTTATGAGGTCATCACTGTATAGTTTATATCACTTCTTCAAAAATCACTAAAGACTTTCTAAAATATATGTATTGTTGAATCATCTATTATCAAATGAGGCTCACATTTTAGAAGAACTCATTAATTCATTATTAATTTACTCTCCCAACTATACCAATAACTTATTTAATTTAATAAATGTTTATAAAATTATTAAGGTCTTACAAAGATGAATAAGACTCCTTGTCCTTTAGCAGTTCATAGCAGGAAAGCAAGTGTAATAAGTAGTGATAAATTAATGCAACTGTTGTAATAAAGGTCTCAAATGACCAAGGGCCATCAATAAGCCTATGGATACAGCAGCAGAATAAAAGCAAAAAGATGTTAGATGCATTTTCAACTTTTGTGCCTCTCGTATGTTCAAACTGGATGCAAATGTCAATTTTATCCGCTGGCACATTTTCTCTTTACTTTAATTTTCAAACATCAGTGACATTCTTTGATAGAAAAAAATATACTGAATATACTTGAATATAAGTCAAAGTCCCTTCTTCTCCCTGAAAAAAGAGGATACCTTAGAACAGAGGGAGTTGGCAGAATTTCTAATATTATAGGGTTACTCACTCAATAACTTCATTTTAGACTATAAAACTATTTGGGGAAGATACAATGGCCTCTGCTGAATTTTCAGAAGCTGAAAGAGATTACTTAGCACTTAAACTTTTAAAATTTTATGTTTAATTGGAGGATAATAACTTTACAATATTGTGATGGTATCTGCCACACATCAACAAGAATCAGCCGTAGGTATACATGTGTCCTTTCCCCACCTCCCTCTGCATCCCAGCCCTCTAGGTTGTCACAAATCATCGGCTTTGGGTTCCCTGTGTTGTACAGCAGATTCTTACTGGCTATCTACTTTACATATGGTAATGTATATACTTCAATGCTACTTTTTCAGATTATCCCACCTTCTCTCTCCCCCACTATGTCCAAAAGTCTGTTCTCTATATCTGCATCTCCATTGCTGCTCTGTAGATAGGTTCATCAGTATCTTTCTAGATTCTGTGCGTGCACACGTGTGTGTGTGTGTATGTGTGTGTCTGTTAGTTGCTGGGACTGTAGGCCACCAGGCTTCTCTATCCATGGAACTCTCCAGGCAAGAATACTGGAGTAGGTTTCCATTCCCTTCTCCAGGTCTAGATTTCATATATATGCATTAATATATGACATTTGCCTTTTTCTTTCTGCTTCACTTTGTATCCCTGGTGAAGGAACTAGCAACCCACTCCAGTATTCTTGCTTACAGAATACCATGGAGAGAGGAGCCTGGAGGGGTACAGTCAAGGGATCCCAAGAGTCAGACACAACTTAGCAACTAAACCACCATTTTGTATAACAGGCTCTAGGTTCATCCACCTCATTAGAATCGACTCAAATGCATTCCTTTCTATAGCTGAGTAATATTCCATTATATATATGTATCACAACTTATTTATCCATTCAACTGTCAACAGACATCTAGGTTGCTTGCATGTCCTAGCTATTGTAAATAGCACTTAACACAAACTTTATATACTGTCATACTGTTTCTAGTATATTATTTCTCAAGAGATCTCAAGCAGTGATTCTAAACTTTTTTAATCATATATACTATCCTTTGGAAATATGATGAGAGCTATGAAACCTTTTCCCCAGAAAAGAAAACACACATCCATGCATATACACAAAATGTGTATGCAATTTTGGGGTATTTGTAAATCTTCTAAAAATCTAGCCTAAAAGTGCCTACTAACTGTAAAGGAGGTAGGGTTGGGAAAAAAGGAATGATTTATAAATATAAATAAAAAAGCCAGTGCCATAAGAAGGCCAAGGCAACAAACGTATTGACAGAAGACACTGAATTCCTTTTCCAGTCATGTGGTATAACTCAGTGTCCTATTTCCTCTATTTGGTCAAGTATATTTAGCATGGCATGCCACATTGGCCAAACTTTAAATAAAGTATTTTAATCAATAAAAGATAAACAGATCTTAGAAGGAATGAGAAGAGATAAGGAATGCTACAAGGCAATCTTATCAACAACAAAAGTAAAACATTTTTTAGGTCTTCTCATGTCATGTCCGGTGTCGCAATTTGTTTTCCCACAAATGACCTACAGTTTGAGATAACAAGCATTGACCTAAAATGATTAGGGTACTATATAGACCATGCTTTGAAGAATGTGATTGTGAAAGAGGATGGTCAGGTCAATGACTTGCGTTCACATTCCTTGGATGGGCACCTGACACCCACTTTTGATCTTTCACCCCAGTTCATCTTTTCATGTCCTGCTTATCTTCAGAGTTTGTATGTTTTCTCCACTACATTTATGTGCAAAGATATGGCCAGAGGGACACCTTTTTGAGGTTTTGCCTTTGACATACCCTTAGCCTTCAGAGATCAGAGGCACCATAATTTGGGAAGGAAAATCCAAAAGCAAACACCATTCATTTCCAAATTTTATCAAAATTTAGCCCTGTGCCCAATGAAAGTAAAGCACACTACCCTTCCTCTTACTTGTTTCACACAACCTCCAGAATGCAGTGTAGCCTGCTAATTCTAGGGTTCAGTGACACAGTAGGCTTCAAAATGGCTTTTATGGTCTGGCCGAAGTGTCCAGGTGTAATAGTACTTCTTTCTGGAAGCTTTTAATAATATATATTCTAAATATCCAACCAAAATTTTGGGACTATAACTGGTATGTAAATGGATGGAAGTCCACTCTTGTTATAATGTATGCTCAATCAGTATACCATGATAATCAACAGTTGTTTTTAAACCTAGAGAAACCACTGGGACATTTTTGCTCTGGAGACAGAGTATATGATGTAAATGATGACCCTTGAGGGGATAAGGAATGTGTTCTGGGAAAAGCCTTCTCCCTCTCTACCTGCAGTCCTTATCTGCCAAGGGATTACTTGTCTCTTCTCCTTGACACCTTGTATGGGAATACAACTCAAAAGGTCATTAGAACAGGGATATCCATGCTCCTTTACTTTTTATTTTTTTAACTAATCTGCTCATTTCTCACCCTCTGAGTTGGACTACAGATATCCTAAAACAGAATTCTTTCAGAGTTAGATGAGTTATTCTTAGGATGAAGTAATTTCCAAAGCAAGTTAACTTCAAGTTATGTGCAATGCAGATTTAGTTTAGTTTACATTTTAAACTAAAGAAAATAAAAATATTACACAAAAATCCCCAGATCATGAGCTCTGGCACTAGACAGCTGTTTAAAAATTAGGCTTTACAAAGAAGGGTCCTTTTCCCCACTGAATACTCTAATACAAAGCTCAGATGCATGGATTTACTGATTTTTGTCTTCTTTAGAATATCATGTGCCCTAGAAAAACAGTGGGTTGTCCTAGGAACTAAAGGTTGATAGTATTTGGTTGTTAAGACAAATAGATCCATCTCCCCATATTAAGAAATATGATGATGCTCAGTGGAACAGAAAGTTCACGAGACAGCAAAAGAGACACTGATGTATAGAACAGTCTTATGGACTCTGTGGGAGAGGGAGAGGGTGGGAAGATTTGGGAGAATGGCATTGAAACATGTAAAATATCATGTATGAAACGAGTTGCCAGTCCAGGTTCGATGAACGATACTGGATGCTTGGGGCTAGTGCACTGGGACGACACAGAGGGATGGTATGGGGAGGGAGGAGGGAGGAGGGTTCAGGATGGGGAACACATGTATACCTGTGGTGGAGTCATTATGATATTTGGCATAACTAATACAATTTTGTAAAGTTTAAAAATAAAATAAAAGTTAAAAAAAAGTTAAAAAAAAAAAAAAGAAAGAAAGTTCATCCTTTGCAGTAAGTGAAGGGCAGGGTTGCAACACAGGATGATACTCAGGGCATATACCTATGCAGAGGCAGGAAAAGGTGTGAAATCTACCCTGGGCTCAGCTTGCCAAGCCCAGGACCTTGGCATGAGGCAGCTTCATCCAAAATGGGGCTTTTTGTTCTTTGCACACAGGCTATCCTATTCACTAAGACCTTTTTGCACAAGGGCTTTCCTATTCACTAAGACCTGTGTCTTTATGATTACCTCCATCCATATGGGTCCCTATTTCTATTTCATGCAAAGGCCTTCCATGGTCTTGATAACAAGAGCTAACTCAGTACACATGAAATACTGCATGCATGATCTGATTAGTATGGTTCTTTTAAGTTTTCCATACTTAATTCAGAACCAGATATACTTTCAGAAGTCAGTCATTTTTATTCAATTAGAGAAACATGATGGTGTGCCTGCAGTGGGTCAGGGACAATGCCTGGAGCACAAAGAATAAACATACTCTGCAACTTTGAGCATCTTTGCAAAGTAGTTAAGACACAAACATTCATATATTCACTCATCATATATGGTTTGGGCTCCTTCAGGTGGTAGTAACTCTGATAAGAATTGACATATAAATAAAAAATATAACTTAAAGTAATAAAAAAAGGGATGTCTGAAGTGTTGTTGAAACAAACAGAAAAAAAAACAATGAGGAAAAAGAAATTAAATCTGCTGGGAAAAAAACAAAGAGTTTAGAAAAGGGTGGATTTTTAGCAGAATCTTAAGGATGAATAAGAGTTTCTCAGGGTGAAAGTGAGCAAAAAATGATATCTAAAGGTTCAAGGCATAACAAAAGCACATGACATATTTGTGGACCAAAGTTGCTTACGTTAGAGCTACAGACTGGTGGAAAATATGACTGGAAAGAGTGGATGAGGGTCACAAGGGAAGCATTTTGTAAGAGAAGCCTTGAGAAAGAGAAACTGGAATACCTAAAGCTTTTTAAGCTGATGGGGGAAACCACACCTAAAGATGTGGGTGTAGAGTTCTATCTGCCTATGGAGAAGTTCAAACAAGGGGCTTAATGCAGGACTTATCAGAATATGCAGCCATTCATTAATTCAAAAAACATCTACTGAAAGCTAAACATGTGCTAGGCCCTTTTAGCCCTAGCAATGCAAAGAAAAATAATTCATACTACAACTACAAAATCCTCTGAAGGTACAATGTGCAACTGAAAGAGATACAAACGAAGAAACTGACAACAAAGTGACCAATATTATAACAAGTAACTGTACAAGATAAGTTTATAACTTTCATGAAGGGATAATAAGCAATGACACCAAAAATGGATTGGAAACCTGGTTACACAGATCATCACAAATCAATCTGTACATATGAGAACTCATGAGAAAGCAAAAAAGAGAAAAGAAAGGAATGTACACTGACTTACCTACCCTGGAAGTCTTATACCTTAGAGGCTGATCCTGGCTTCTATTGGAAGGGAGGAGATTTAGGTAGAAGCAGAGTGGGCACAGGGCTAGAAGATCAAGCAGAGGAGGCAGCTTGGTCTAAGCAGTGAAGGACAGTGTATACCTTGCTCTTGAGGAAGAGATGTGAGACGTATAGAGTAGGATATGCACTAGAATGTTACCTAGTACCCTAGAAGCTTAAGAAATTGTCAGGGATTAGCAAAAGAGGCTAACTTGGTCTAAAAATATATTTATAATCCATGGCTTCTCTTGAATTACACTATTATTACCTGCACAACTAGCATAATCTGGATTGTGAAAGAATGACTCACCTCTAGAATGGAGGTACTAGACTTCTTTTCCTTAAACTCTTGCAGTGTAGGTAATGCTCAATGGTGGTCTACCATCCCAAGGAACCAAAAACTAAGAAATACTTGAGTGGGAAATATCAGGTTAAAACACTATGGATATGGAGCAGGATGTCACGAATGGCAGAGTAAGGACCTCCAAAAATCTATTCCTCAAAAAGACAATAATAAAACTGACAAAATTAATTTTTCATAACAATAATAAAACTGACAAAATTAACTTCTTCGTAACTCTAGAAATTAGCCAAAGGCATGTAACAATATAAAGAAAATTTATTCAAAAAAAAAACCTTAATCTCAGTAAGAACAGAGAACTTTTAGTCATTTTAACTTGCCCTATTCCCATTTCCTTCTTCCCAGCTCTTGAAAATCAGTAGCCTTGCAGTAAAAACCAGCAGCCTAACAGCCATCTGAGAAGACAGACAGGTTTGAAACTCCTCAAGAAGTTCTATCCTCAGAACACTGTCATTATTTAACATAATTTAGAGCTCAATCACTGCCTTAGGTAGCTGTGATCTTTAACAGTTGCCACCAATTGCTTTTTACTAATACCCTGAGAATAGGGTTTTCCAAATGGCAACCCACTCCAGTATTCTTGCCTGGAGAATCCCATGGACAGAGGAGCCTGGCAGGCTACCGTCCATGGGCTCACAAGTCGGACACAACTTAGTGACTGAACCACCACCACCACCTAAGGCAGTAATACCACTGGTGCAAACAAGAGCTGCCCAAAAACTTAAAAGGAAGATATAAGAATGAAATATCCACTGGGAGGAGAAGGCAATGGCACCCCACTCCAGTACTTTTGCCTGGAAAATCCCATGGACAGAGGAGCCTGGTGGGTTGCAGTCCATGGGGTCGCTAGAGTCAGACACGACTGCGCGACTTCACTTTCATGCATTGGAGAAGGAAATGGCAACCCACTCCAGTGTTCTTGCCTGGAGAATCCCAGGGACAGGGAAGCCTGGTGGGCTGCCGTCTCTGGGGTCACACAGAGTCGGACACGACTGAAGCGACTTAGCAGCAGCAGCAGCATCCACTGGGAACTTTGAAAAGCTCTGATACATTCCTGGGGATCGAAAGGACCATATGTGCCGAGGTCCAGCCCCAGCTGATCCAGGGTATTCGAAGCGGGGATGGCGTTGGCGAGGATCAGGATACAATAGCTTCAATTAGATATTAATTAGAGATATAAAGAGTACTAGAATAAGGATAGCTCAGTAGGAAAATTCAGTGGAGAAAAGAGGCTGAGTAGCTTGGTTTACGCAGGAGACCAATAAAACTTCAAGACAAGAAGTTTGCACCACTTACGTAGGCCGCAGGCGTCCTTCCATTCTCCCGAAGGAGAGGAGACACTGAGGCCTCCCCGGTCGGATCTTAGAAGCCCAAGCATAATTAGTAAGCATGGCGGGTTCTGCGCTCCAGATGGAGACTCAGCCAGAGTTTGAGAGAGAGAGTGACATGGGGAGACCAGTCTTTCGAGGAACTGATCCCAATTCTTTATTTTCCATGGTCTACTTTTATACACTGAGATGTTATGCAAAAGTCATGCAGGGTCAGCAGTCCTGACTTTTATCAAAGTCAGGTGCTTCATACAAATGTATACAGAGGTCTTAGGGGTGTTACATGATCTTTGGCCAGGGGGCTTGCTGACAATTTATGACCCTCTCCTTGTGACAGCAGTCAGTCAACCAGGACACTTATTTCTCCAGGGGTGATTATTCTTAAAACAGACGCCACCTTCCAAAGGTACCAGATAAATTACATTCCTATAGGGTGAGGGTGTAGTGAGTTTTAATTAAGGCAAGAATTTGCTTAGCCTAAGGTCTAACGTGATTAATATCAAAGGTTAATACTTATTTCTTCTATATATTCATTAATGTGTATAAGGGCAGGGGATGTGGAGACTTAGCAACAAACATTGGCTCAACAAATGAAAAACCCTTCACCAATACAATTTCTAATCAGCCCACTATACTTATACTAATGGTTTTCTAACTTTTCTAAGGAACCTGTTTTTAGAAGGTTTAAAGCATCTCGTGCCTCTCACGGTTGGGAGGCTGTGAGCAATCACATGTGGCCGGACAAGCCTGTCAGGCAGGCTAGAGAACCTTCAGAGGAGTTTGTAGGTTAAAACACTCTTGTCACGCCCAGGAGTTTTTATTAACTGGAGCTCTAAGTTAACTCCTTCTCCGAAAGAGGTGGTGGGGGACAGCCCCCCATAAAGTCACAGGTGTAGGTGAGAGCACAAAGTAGTAAAGTAGGCAGGCTCTGGTTATGGGGGTAGATGCTCGAGGATTTCCAGGGGGATTCCTGAGGCTCGATCCCGCCTTTGTGTATGTCGAGCCTCCTTCTTCATGACCTTTGCCACGGGCGGAGTGCCTCCCGCCAGCTCCCCGCACATATGCATGTGTAGGAATGTTTGGATACCCAGGAAAGATAGGAGGAGGCCCAAATCTCTCACTTTTGGCTGACCTTAAGCTCCTGTACAAGCAGGAAGTAAAGGTTAAGGCAGAGTTGTAAACTGTGAAAGCACTGAAGATATACCTCAACAAACTCAGCATTTCAGCCAAGGAAGATTTATCAATTCAAGATATTTTAAAATATCTCCATTTATTTGCTGAGCTCTGTTCACTAAGCTAACCAAGCAGAGTCTTCAGGTGCTATACACAACAGGGAATACAGATTTTCCAAAACTAGTCCAAGGGAGTCATTAAACAAACAAAAAGTAGCAGCAGAGCAACAACAAACAGCAACAACAACAAACCCTGGGATAATGGAATAATCTGCGTTACCTCACTGTATTATTTTAGATGTCTGCTTTCAACAATTATGAGACATATAGAGAAATAGGAAACACTGTTCATACCTAGGGGGAAAAGTTCAGTAGAAACTCTCTGAGGAAGCCCAGATGTTTAATTTATTAGATAAAGACCTTAAGTTGGCTATTATAAGTGTTAAAAACTAAAATAATTCATTTTTAAAAAAATTATAAAAGAAAGTATGAGAACAACATCTCAACAAAAATAGAGTATCAATAAGGAAATAGAAATTATAAAAATGAGAACCAAGTGGAATTCTAAAATTAAAAAGTATAATAACTGAGATGTAAAAAGTCACTATAATAGCTCAACAGGACATTTGAGTTGGCAGAAGAAAGAAGCAGTAAACTCAAAGATAGATCAATTGAAACTATTCACAGGGGTAACAAAAAGGAAAAAGAATAAAAAATGAACAGAATCCCAAAACACATAAACTCATTCTAATCATGACAGAAAATTTCAGACTAATTCCAACTGAGGAGCAATATCAAAATACTTGACCAGTTTTTAATTTTTCAAAACTGTAAAGATGATCAAAAACAAGGAAAGTCTGAGAAAATGATATCCTGATAAGATATTGGAACAAAAAAGACATTAGATAAGAATTATAACAAATCTTTGATAAAAAATGTACCATACCAATATAAGTTGACAACAGTAGGGAAAACTGGATGTGAACAACATGGGAAATCTCTGTACTATCTTTGCAACTTTTCTGTAAACCTAAAATTGTTCTAAAATAAAAAGTTTAGTTTTAAAAATCAACAAAGCTCCCGAGACCTATGGGATACCATCAAGTACACCAACATACACATAATAGGAGCCCCAAAAAGAGAAGAGAGATGAAAAGAAATGGGGAGAAAGAACTTTTGGAGAAATGAGGAACAAAAGTTTCACAAATCTGATTAAACGCAGGACTGCAGGATTATGGAAGACATTAAAATGGGGCCCATCTAGAGATGAGGTCTTGCAACAGCCTGTAACTTTTTCTCCTTTGTACTCCTGGGAAAATGACGTATGTATACGTGAGGAAGAGGCAATTTTCATACCGATGGTGTGCTTGCCTGGTTTAGGTTTGGAAGGAATCTTGTGATAAATGGTTCCTTAATGTAAACTTTGGAGGCTAAATCCATCCAAGTGCCAAAGGAATTGACCTTTTATAAAATAAAAAATAATCTCACTAACCTGCTTTCTGAAAAGTCTGCAAAATCATCCTGAAGTGCAAACTTGTGCAAAACTTCTCCAATTAGATAGCCACTGGAAAATGCCTTTGCAAATGACTTGGGACCTGATTTTTAAAACACAGAGATAAAAAAGTGAATATAATGCTTTACACAGAGCTTATATATTTTCAGTATGTACATACAGAGTAAAATCCCATAATTTAATTTGAACTCAGAATGCCATCAAAATAGTTCTGAAAATATCTTTCAATAATAAGAGGAAAATACTGAATTTTAACAGTAGGTATCTTATAAAGATCCCTGAATAAATGTGGGTCAGTAATTGATAACATATGATATTTTGAAAGAAAAGACAACTTCTGATCAAACCAAACCAAACACAACCAACAAAATATATAACCTTAGATCTAAAAACAAATCTTCAGTGTATTTTATAAAATTATACTCTAATACTTCCATTATCAATACAACCTGTGGATGATTTCATATTCTTGACCAAGTGAGGTACAGTCCAACTTCTTTAAACCTCAAAACTTAATTTTAACCTTTATGCAATGGAAATTTTACAAAAATCACCTGCACCTTCTTAAATAAAGCCTACTGAACATAATTGATTTTCCTTGGGCTTCCCTGGTGCCTCAGTGGTAAAGAATCCACCAGCCAATGCAGGAGACATGGATTCAATCCCTGATCCAGGAAGCCCACATATCTCGGAGCAACTAAGCCCATGCACCACAACTACTGAGCTCGTGCTCCACAGCCTGGGAGCTACAACTACTGAACCCATGGGCCTCAACTACTGAAGCCTGTGTGTCCTAGAGCCTGTACTCTGCAATAAGAGAAGCCACTTCATTGGGATGCCTGCCCACCACAACTAGGGTAGCCCCCGCTCACCACAATTAGAGAAAAGCCTGTGAAGCAACGAAGATCCAGTACAGCCCAAATGGGGTCGCACAGAGTCAGACACAACTGATGAGACTTAGCAGCAGCAGCAGCAGCATATTATAAACAAGATTTACGTTGGTGGTTCTGTGGTTTACTCCAGTATAGCTGGTGTCCTGTACAATGATGGAGGTGGCCCAGAGGAAGACAGGTTTTAGAGCTAGAGATATCTATGCTGAAATCTTGTCTCTGCCTTTAACTAGCTGTGCAACCTCTGACAAGCTGCTTAACCTTCCTGAATTTCTGTCCCATCCTATCTATATCTATCTTGGTGAGCTGTTTTAAAGGTTAGAGGCAATATATGAGAATTTCTTGGTATCATGCCTGCCACAAAGTATGCACATAATGATGAGGGAAGGAAAAAAAATTAAGTGTAAAACAGAATTTGCTTTCTTTAAAAATGTCCTTGGTTTGGGGTCACTTATATTTTTCTTATGAAGGATATAGGGGTGCTTGGTATTCAAGAATGATATTCAAAGTTGATACATAATACATTATCATAGGACAAAGCCATCATCTCTCAAAGGATTTCAAAATCCTCCAAAAATCTTCAGTGTGTTTCTATCAGAGTCCTTTAGGCAACTGCAATATTAAATATCTATTAAATGTATACATTATCACAGTATCACAAACTCATTCATATGGAATTATCCTCTTTTATCTATTTGACTATTAACAAGGTGGCTAACTGCAAAAGAAGTTAGAATGATTTCACGATTCGTAGAGCTGGTGCTTAGTGTGTGATTGCACGGAGGTGAGGGGAGACCTTTCTCAGAAGACTTTACATCATCATAAGGCTCCTGCATATCTGACACCAGCCCACAATTTTGCCCAAAGCTTCCCTAGTATCTGCTCTCAAAGTATTTTATGCTTTAATAATACCCTAGCTCTTAGGTAAAATCAATATAAAGTAGCTTCAAAAGATGTCAACAATTCTCATTGATTCTGTTTACTCAGGGTGAGCTCCTGAACTATCTAGCATTAGAATCTATTGACTCTGCTTTCCAGCATCATGGGGCTTCCCTAGTGGCTCAGTTGGTAAAGAGTCTGCCTACAATGCAGGAGACTTAGGCTCGATCCCTGGGTCAGGAAGATCCCCTGGAGAAGGGAATGGCAACCCACTCCAGTACTCTTGCCTGGAGAATTCCATGGACAGAGGATCTGGCTGGCTACAGTTCATGGGATTGCAGAGTCAGACATGACTGTACAACTAACATTCCTTTTGTTTTCCAGCATCATACACCAGTAGTCTTTGCAGCAACTGAAATCCAAAGAGCTCCTTCTGCCCCTAAAGGCAGAGGTGTGCCTGTCCTCCCGCTGAGTCACTGTTGCTTTCCCCTTCCCTCAGGACCCACCACTGCTGACCTCCAAAGCTGTTTCCTGCTTTTCGGTTGCCACCACTGCCCTTGCTGTGCCATCTGGACTGCTCTGGCTGTGCCTTGCACCTCTTCTGTCTGTTGTTTTCTCTGTTTGGCTTCTTTCCCTTTTTTATCCCTCTAGCCTGTCCCTATTCTTAGTTTTCTGAAGTGCCATTGTCAAACTATGGAATCCTATTAAAAATCTAAAGACTACTACTTTGCATTCAGGAGCTGCTGCTATATCTGGTGATCTTGTTCTCCCACTCTCTCTGGATTTTGCATTTTTGCCTGTTGATCCTGTTGACAGAAGACCTGAAATCTAACCTGTGAATAACTGGGGAATAACTGTATCCTAATTCATCACACTCAACTTATCAGGCAAATGGTCTGTAGCAAACTCATAGCTACAAAAAGGTCAGGAGAAAAATAAAATCATAATCTACTTCCTTTGAAATGGCAGGACTTCTTAATAAGACTATTCTGATATGGATAAAATAGAGGCATTTTGGCTATAAAGGTCAAAGAAGAATAGCAAACACATTATTTCACTGTCAACTAGGTTACTATAAATAAGTTTGAAAACGTGTTTGCAGCTCTGTGTGCATTAGACACTTTCAGTTTTTCTTTTTCTTTTTTTCCTGTGCTACAGGAACACAGAAGAAAACAATCAGAGAAAAGCTATAGGAAGCAGCAAAAACAACAGAGGGAAAACATGTAGAAAAAAATGGAGAGAAAAAAGAATACGTGCAAGAAACTAGATGAAGAAAAAGCAGATAATCTAGGAATATATAGATTAAAAAGTATGAGAAGGAAGATAAGAAGCCAGAGAGAGAAAGAGAAATGGAGAGAGGTGAGGGGAGAAAAACAGTAAGGAAAAAAGAAAACACAAAGGAAAGATTTTTTTTTTCTTTTTGGTTTATCAAATTTTCCTTTCCAGTAAATGTTCCGGAATACCACAACTAATGAGGGACACCTCTATAAGTTAATTTGCACTCATCACTGGAATTACCTAGGGGAAATAAAAGGTGGATTGACTCCAGGATAAGGAACAATGAAGAATGTGGGAAAGAAATGAACCACAGGAGCTCAGTAACAATCTTTTCTCTGGGCTCTGAAATGATCTACATCTGGAAAAATGTTGTTCAGTAACAACTCAGCCACACCTCCAGCCTTCCAAGTCACAGGTCTGATCCCATTCACTAAAGCTTTCAGTTGCAGAAATCTTTGATGTGAGCTTTTGTGAATTTTCTGGGACGGAGGGCAAAGGATCTATGCGCTTTTCACCTGAGCCAGCTGGAGAAAAGACAAAAGATAAGCCTTCTACAAACCAGATTGTAATGCGGTCAGCACAGACTCTGGAGAGAGAAATATTCTCTGGTTTGGCTCTTGGACCATTTATAAGACCCTGGACTTTGAATAGTTACACAGCCTCAGTTTCTTCTCTTTAAAAGAGGGAGAGTGATGGGTTCTACCTCCTGACAGTTGGTTTAATTAAATGAGATAATTGATTAAATGAGATAATGTAAAGTGCTTAGCATAATTCCCAGCCTATAGTAAGTGCTCAGTGATCACTTTTATTATTATTGAAAGTGTTAGCTGCTCAGTCACGTCCAATTCTTTGCGACCCAATGGACTGTAGCCCACTAGGCTCTTCTGTTCATGGAATTCTCCAGGCAAGAATACTGGAGTGGGTAGCCATTCCCTTCTCCAGGGGATCTTCCCAACTCAGGGATCAAACCTGGGTTTGTAGTGGAGGCAGATTCTTTACCATCTGAGCCACCAGGTGCTGCTTCCTAATTTAAGACAACATGTTATATCAATTACACAATTCATAAGCTCAGTAATAGATCCTCAATGACAATAGTATGGGGCTTCCCACGTGGTGTTAGTGGTAAAGAACCTGCCTGCCAATAAAGGAGATGCCAGAGCCAAGGCTTTAAAGCCTGGGTCAGAAAGATCCCCTGGAGGAGGGCATGGCAACCCACTCCTGTATTCTTGCCTGGAGAATCGCACGGACAGAGGAGACTGGTGGCCTACAGTCCACCAGTAACAAAGAGTTGGACATGACTGAAGTAACTTAGCACACATGCATGCACTCACACATGCAATGACTATAGTACAAAGATCCTTATTTAAAGATAACTTAAAACTTGGCAAATATTTGACCCTGTCCTTAAAGTCAGATACAGACCTACTCTTGGGTCCATATAAGCAATAACACTCTCCCCGGTCTGGGGAAACACATATAATCAAATGTATTTGATTTTTACAGCAAACCATTAGAGGGAAAGAAATAATTACTGAACATAGCCTCACAGCATTTGTGGTCAAGTTTTGCTACCAAATAACTAAAGAGATTTGGGGATGTGGGCATCATAGATGAGGGCCTATAGACCTACATATTCTATGCAAGTGTCCTTTGTTCCTCCTTTACTAGAAGAGCAAAGACCTAGCTCAGGTTATCAGCAACATTTAAAAAACCAAACAAATTTACTTTCATTTGAGAGACAGAAAAGCTGCTGCTGGTGGCTGGGCACTGGCCTGACCCCATTAGGCCCTGGTATTCCTAGAAGCTGGCCCAGCACTCATGGCTAGACTTTGGCCTTCTCCTGCTGGCCATAATCAATTTCACAGCACACCAAGACCAGACAAGGTTACTCAGTGACCCTAATGGACTAAGACAAAAACAAAATCCCTCTATAAACATGTCTGAACTCGGAATGAAATAGTATTGCCCAAAACACAAAAAATGACCAAATGTCACCCCCCTATTCTGACTAATGTGAGTGGTTGCTACTGTTTTTCCCTCCTTGCTTTGTTATCCCCACTTCCATTAACAGAATAGGTTATTCTGGTGTCCTTTTCTGCAAGATGAATTGGTGCTGTGGCTTATAAAATCATCAGAATGCAATGTCTGTTAGCATGTGACAATTCCTAAGAAATTGCTTAAAGTAATAAAGCAGAGCCTCTGAAATCACAAAAGTGAGGATCAAAGTACCTAGGATGACCTTCCCGAGATGAACAAATTCATCGAGTTCAGCTAAAAACAGTACTTTACCCTATTTTTGCCTCACTCATGCATCCTCATATAATAAAATATTTACTAGGTGCCTATTATGTGGCAGGCATCATAATAGGTATTCTTCTAAAGTGAGAGACACAAAAGTTGTTGAAATAATATTATCTACTTCCAGATGTTCAAGCTGGTTTTAGAAAAGGCAGAGGAACCAGAGATCAAATTGCCAACATCCATTGGATCATGAAAAAGCAAGAGAGTTCCAGAAAAAAATCTATTTCTGCTTTATTGACTATGCCAAAGCCTTTGACTGTGTGGATCACAATAAACTGTGGAAAATTCTGAAAGAGATGGGAATACCAAACCACCTGACCTGCCTTTTGAGAAACCTGTATGCAGGTTAGGAAGCAACAGTTAGAACTAGACATGGATCAACAGACTGGGTCCAAATAGGAAAAGGAGTACGTCAAGGCTGTGTATTGTCACCCTGCTTATTTAACTTATATGCAGAGTACATCATGAGAAATGCTGGGCTGGAAGAAGCACAGCTGGAATCAAGATTGCCAGGATAAATATCAATAACTTCAGATATGCAGATGACACCATCCTTATGGCAGAAAGTGAAGAGGAACTCAAAAGCCTCTTGATGAAAGTGAAAGTGGAGAGTGAAAATGTTGGCTTAAAGCTCAACATTCAGAAAACGAAGATCATGGCATCTGGTCCCATCACTTCATGGGAAATGGATGGGGAAACAGTGGAACAAACTTTATTTTTTGGGGCTCCAAAATCACTGTAGATGGTGACTGCAGCCACGAAATTAAAAATAGCATATTGAAAAGCAGAGACATTACTTTGCCATCAAAGTTCCGTCTAGTCAAGGCTGTGGTTTTTCCAGTGGCCATGCATGTATGGATGTGAGAGTTGGACTGTGAAGAAAGCTGAGCACCGAAGAATTGATGCTTTTGAACTGTGATGTTGGAAAAGACTCTTGAGAGTCCCTTGGACTGCAAGGAGATCCAACCAGTCCATTTTGAAGGAGATCAGCCCTGGGATTTCTCTGGAAGGAATGATGCTAAAGCTGAAACTCCAGTACTTTGGCCGCCTCATGCGAAGAGTTGACTCATTGGAAAAGACTCTGATGCTGGGAGGGATTGGGGGCAAGAGGAGAAGGGGACGACAGAGGATGAGATGGCTGGATGGCATCACTGACTCGATGGACGTGAGTCTGAGTGAACTCCGGGAGTTGGTGATGGACAGGGAGGCCTGGCGTGCTGCGATTCATGGGGTCGCGAGGAGTTGGACACAACTGAGTGACTGAGCTGAACTGAACTGAGACCTAGATAGATGATAGGCACTGTGGTAGATATTTTCCACTTGTAATATCATTTGATACCTCCCAAATATACAGTAATTATTATTATTACCTCTCAGGGTATAAAATTGTGACTAAAGATTACTGTTTCTAGTTCGGATACTAGAAAATCAGGACTTTAGAGATACTAAATTTTTCAACTCAGTTTTCTATTTATTGATTCTTTGTTACTTGTGATAACGATGTCTGAGACTATTGAAACAGAAATACCCATAATAAGGTATCTACAATTTTCAATATGACCCCACCCAGAATCCAAAAAAATATGGACTGCTTGTATATCAATTTTTACAATGAATCGGATGTATACAGTACATGGAATTTGAATGCTCTACATTTGTGGAGAATGTTTAATTATGACATTCTGATGCCAAATTCCTCTCACAGTGAATTGATAAACATTTTGTAAAACAGAGGCAATGGTTAGGCTTGAAAATAACAGAGTCTGTAAAGACTTTTACAGCAAATCTCTTAGTAACATTATTCTATATTGCTTATTTTTATTACAAAAATAATTGCTTGAATTATTTTCTATTGAACAACTTTTGGTATTTTAAGACATTTCATTAACATACATCTAAGCATTATTTTCCAGGACAAATGGTCTAGTTAAACTTAACTCACTGGAGATCCTTAGCTTTAGTAATATAGATCTGAATCTTCATATGTTGAGACTAATCAAACCTCTGGTGACTCCCAGAAACCTCATTAAGTGGAGGGAGACTGTTCTTAACTGAGGATCGTTGGAATTTATTTTCTTTACTGCTGATATTCAGGGTCGTCCAGGCAACACAAAATTCAATATGAGATGCTTTATCCAAATTGATTTCTACTTATCAAAATAATCCAGAAATCAATCAGCTTTACCTGCCTCTCTAATGACTAAACCATTATTGAGTCTCAGCGAGGCAGCAATGCCTTCACTTGGCATTCTCATTCTGTTTGCTTTGTCTCAGGAAGCAACATGTGGACTAAACTACTTCTAAACAAATACTAATAACTCCACCATTGCCATTTAACCATTTAACCATCTGGTTGAATTTCTGTACTTCTTGTGACTTCAACTGAACAATAATCCTCCTTAAAAGGAGCTCAAATGAATATCTTTGGGAGGGTTAATTTTTAAATAGTAAATTCCCTAAGCATAAAATCAAATGTATAATACATCCTAAGAGCACTAGTCAAAGATCTAGCTCTAAATTCTAGTTCTAGGACTTACTAGATGGGTGACTTAGAACAAATTACCAAGCTTTCTCAGCCTCTTTTACACATCTGTTCAATGGAGACAACGTCTCTTAGGACTTTTTAAAATCTCAAATATGAAAACCTATGTAAAAGGCTTAGCACAGGGTCTGGCGTAAGAATCTAAGTGCTCAACAAAGATTAACTTTTATTATTATTATTCCATGTATAAATTTCATTTGAGAAAATAACTCTTAGGTACTCCCCTGTCCCAGCAATACTTCAAGATGCTTACTATATTTCAACTAAAGTGTTAAGCCTATTTTTCTCCTACATTGTCATGTGACATTTGATCTTTTTTTGATTTTGCATTTGTAAGGCTATACTGAATTTTACTTTCAAATTATGAAGGCAATACAAGCAAAACATCAAATAACACAGATGTATAAAGAAAAGCTAGCAATCATCTCCTTTCCCAGGGTAAGCAATACCAATTGCTTACCCAATACCAGGGTAAGCAATACTGGCTTATATGCTTCCACATCTCTCTCTATGCTTACACAAAGATTAAGAGTCATGTATATGTCAACAGTCCAGTATATGCCTCTCCACACTTTTCTCTCACACATCCTCATGCAAAATGGTATTATATTGGTTCCAGTAAGTTTTAATTTTGTTTTTCACTTGACAAAATTACATAAGCACATTTTAGGTTAAAAGTTAGAGTAACTAACTCATTTGTTCTAACAACTGCATGATAAACCATAGCATAAATACAGCATCATTTACCCAAGTGTTCTATTATTGAAGCAAATTCATATTGTCTCCATTTCTTTTCTTTTTGCCCCTACAATCCATGTGGCAATAAACATCCTTGTTCAAATGTCCTTACACATTGGTGACTTTATTTTTGTATGATATTTTCTTTTTTTTTTTTTGTATGATATTTTCTAAAAAGTAATATTTAGCATTTACTGTGTGTCAGGGACTGTTTTAAATGCTTTGCATTTATTATCTCATTTAATCTTAACACTACTTGATGAAGTATTATTATTTTGAGTATTATAAAATTTAGGTAAATAAATTGCTCACAAGCACTGGCTAGTCAGTGAGAATAAGTGATTTTAACCTAAACAGCCTGGCCTCCAAATCCTTGCTCTTAACAGGACGCTTATCCAGAACTTGCCCAATTATTTTCCCCAGAAGTTGCATCCACTTACGGTCCTTCCAAGAGAGTTCCTATAAACTGTTTTAAGTTTTCCATTGTATACCACAGAATGGCTTATCTAATGACAGAAATCAACTGGCAGCGTGCTTCTTAGGCGCACAGATCCTATCTTGTCTGTTTCCAAACACAGTTGAGTGCTGTTCCCTATAGTCTGAAAAGCCTTTTACAACATGGATTTAGGTAATCTCAGGAATTGTCTCTCTCTCCTTTGACTCCTCTTAGCAGTTGGGATCAAGAAATGAATATGTATTGCTAGTGAATGGGATGCAGAATATATTAGCTGTCTCTGCTAACAACTTCCAGCTTTACACTTGGGGAAAGCAGACATCGGAAAATTTCCATTTATAGTTTATACTATTTAAATTCTTTAAAAATCTTCAGTCTTGGGACTTCCCTGGTGGTCCAGTGGTAAAAACTCAGCACCTCTACTGCAGAGGGTAAGGGTTCAATCCCTGGTCAAAAAACTCAGTTTCTGCATGCCTCTAGGTGGGGCCAAAAAATAAATAAAATCTCCAGTCTTTTAATCTTCAGGGAATGAAGTAATTCTTCCTCCTCCTTTCAAAACCAAAACTCCTCAAAATGATTATAATTAAGAATGGCATATTACTATTTTAGATTTCTTGTGAATTTTATTTACTTTTCTCAAAAGTGTTTGAATATGCAACAGAGTCTTGTGGACTTGAGCAAAGAATATGGCTTTTATTAATCAAGTAAATGAACCAAAGTAAACTCAGCAATCTGTAACTGCTTTTTTTAATAAGAGTATACCTTAAGCCCATGATACTACATTTTGGCTCCTATGGTGAGAAAGAAAAAAGAAAAGAAAAATGCTAACACCATCCTGAGATAAGCATCATATTTTAGATAAGGAACAGTCAGAGACACATGGGATGATCATGGACTCCTGGGAAAAAAACTTTGTGTGGGTGGCAGTTTGGCAAAGAAAAAGTCTGGGTTTATGCCTCAAGAAAGGCAACTGGAGTGAATGATGGTCGCTTAGCTCGTGTCTGACTCTGCGACCCCCTGGACTGTAGCCCACCAGGCTCCTCTGTCCATGGAATTCTCCAGGCAAGAATACTGGAGTGGGTTGCCATTCCTGTCTTCAAAGGCTACTGCAAATGCTCCAAATTTAAAGATCCTAATGCTGGTAACAAACACTTAGCAGCTGCAGAAACACTACTGGTTGAGCAAATACTGTGGATGACTTAAGACTGAGTTGGCATTATTGCCCCTCTGGAAGCAAGTTGACATTGTGCAAGAATGCTTCTGGGAAAAACAGATTGAAATGATTTGGCCTGCAAACCTCTTGCTTTGAGCAAAACCATACCAGTTGGAAAATTAACTCTTGATTAAGAAACAACAAAAAGAAGCTGAATGGGGTATAGTGCTATTCTGGAATTACTTGGTTGTTACAAAAGTTGTCAGCATGTAAAACTGCGTTTGTGGTTGTGGGATTTAGGAAATTTGGATGACAACGTTATGGCTGGGATAAATTCAGGTTAGTGAACAAGTTAGCTTTGGGAAGAGTGAAAAGTGGTCAGAAGTAGCGAATGTGCACATACTGAGTTAAAACTGCTGAAATTTGTAAATGTTAATATATTCTGCATTAACTCATTTCACACACAGCCCTTTATACTGGAGGGAACACACTGCGAGAAGGTATTCTAACTTGTCCAGGGACACACAACTAATAGGGCGGTAGCTGGCTTTCAGGATTCACATTTCGCTGGTTTGCCAGCACACCACGCTTCTGAGAGTGTGAAAGGAGCAATGTCAGGGCTAGACTAAAGAGTCCAGAAAGCTCTTCTCTCTACTGGAGCAAGGGCGCCCTCCCTATAGCCTCAGAACCGCGGTAGGTCAGAACCCGCGGGGCTGGGACCACCGTGATGATGGGTAACTCAGAGCCGAGCTGCGGAGTGGAGAAGCTAGGCTCCGCGGTGGCTGAGATGAGCCAGAGGCGGCAGCTAGCCTACCCCGCCAGACTCCATCAGCTCCCGCGCCCCAGGCTCCGCGCCCCGTTCGCCCCCGGTCCGCTCGCCCCAGGCTGTGTCACTCACTCACGGTCTGGGACACCTTCAGTTCCTGGTTGAGCCACTGGCACAGGATCTCCGACATGGTTAGGCCTGTGCCTCCCACCGCACGCAGGTGCCAGGAACGCGCGGGAAACCTAGCCCGCCTGCCTGTCCGCGTCCTCCGGTTGCCAAGGGCGACCCGTTGCTAAGGAAGCGTATTCAGGCCGGAGCTAGGGGAAAGGCTGGGAGAAGAGGGGTGCCAGAGCTCAGCCCAGGAGGACAGAAAATCGTGGCTTGCCCCCTGCTGGTAGGTAAGACCGAGATGTGCGCAGGGGCGGTGGGCTTCAGCGGGCTTGGGGAAAGCGGTGGAGCGCTATTAACACAACAGCCAGGAGATGTTAGCAGGGTTGGTGTGTGGAGGAGGAGAGGCAAGGGGGCCTCTCTAAAGAAAGAATCTTGATTGAAGGGGAATTTTTTTCTTCCTGTTTGCCTCCTAAAGAAACTTATGGAAGCCCCTGCTCCAGTGACCTCAGTTTTGTCTTTAACTTACAAACTGCCAATTTTAATTGCTGTATTATATGCAGCCATGAAATTAAAAGACGCTTACTCCTGGGAAGGAAAGTTATGACCAACCTAGACAGCATATTAAAAAGCAGAGATATTACTTTGCCAACAAAAGTCCTCCTAGTCAAGGCTATGGTTTTTCCAGTGGTCATGTATGGATGTGAGAGTTGGACTATGAAGAAAGCTGAGCGCCAAAGAATTGATGCTTTTAAACTGTGGTGTTGGAGAAGACTCTTGAGAGTCCCTTGGACTGCAGGAGATCCAACCAGTCCATTCTAAAGGAGATCAGTCCTGGGTGTTCATTGGAAAGACTGATGCTGAAGCTGAAATTCCAATACTTTGGCCACCTCATACGAAGAGTTGACTCATTGGAAAAGACTGGAGGCAGGAGGAGAAGGGGACAACAGAGGATGAGAGGCAGGATGGCATCACTGACTCGATGGACATGAGTTTGAGTGAACTCCGGGAGTTGGTGATGGACAGGGAGGCCTGGCATTCTGCGATTCATGGGGTCCCAAAGAGGTGGACAGGACTGAGCAACTGAACTGAACTGAACTGAACTGATGGGCTACCCAGACAGGGACTGAATAGGGCTTATACAACTTTTAGTCCCAGACCTGGTAGAGGTCCTGACCTGTAGCAAGCTTTCTATACTTTTTATTGGTGGTGGTGACAGAACTAACGTTTAGGGTAATTCATATCTTTATATTGTTTTGAGAGGTGAGTGCTTAATGAACTTCTTTTCTGGTCAGTTTTTTTTTTTTCCTTTCAGGTGTTATTTTAAATTGTATTTTGGGAAAGACTCTCACCTTGACCAAATCTGAGTCAGAGTCCTCTGAGCCCTCTTCTCCCTGAGGTCCTACCTTGAACTCTGTCCTTGGCTCCTTTGTCAAGTTTTGGCAAAAATTCTGCTGGATGAGTTTAGTGAAAATCCTCCACCCTCCATATCTGATCTAGTTCCCTGTCCCTCACCCTTGATACCTGATCATTCTGGCCTGTTTTCAGCAAATATCCTGTCTAGTCAGTTTCGTCTTTAACTCTGATGTTTCTTTGTAGTAGTTTTCCATCCAAAGACCTCAAATGCACTCCTTGGCTGTAAATCCCCACTTTTCCTTATTATATTCAGAATTGAGACCTATCTCTATCCACTATTGCAAAACCCCATTGCAGTAGTCCCCTCAATAAAGTCTTTCTTATGGTCTTTAGCAACAGTAAGAAACATTCTCCATTAATAATTTCTAAAAGTTTAGATGGAATAATGGAAAAATTACTTACATATATAATGTGCTTAGTCACTCAGTTGAGTCTGACTCTTTTTGACCCCCATGAACTGTAGCCCACGAAGCTCCTCTGTCCATGGGGATTCTCCAGGCAAGAATACTGGAGTGGGTTGCCGTGCCCTTCTCCAGGGGATCTTGCCAACCCAGGGATTGAACCCAGGTCTCCTGCATTGGAGGCGGATTCATTACTTTCTGAGTCACCAGGGATGCCAATATATATAATAGTATACATATATATATATATGTGTGTGTGTGTGTGTGTGTGTGTGCGTGCGCGCACATATATGTGTGTGTGTCTCACAAAGATAAGTAATTTCCCCCCAAAAGCTTGAATTCATCAAATTATTTTAAACTGTAAGAATGATGACAGTAATGTCCTAATAGGTGAAATTCTCTTAAAATTAATCTGAAATTGATCTGTGTGTCCTGATTGGATAAAAGTTAGTACCATTTCTCTGCTGGCTTTACTTAACATTGAAATCTCTCACCCGATGAGAGTTATGCCTGACTCTTTTTGACCCCCATGAACTGTAGCCCACGAAACTCCTCTGTCCATAATTACAATGGAAATAACTACAATGGGAATTCTGAGGGAGATTTATTGCCAACAGAATTGGAGCCTGATACACTTGATATGCATCATATTAGAGTTATGCAAATTCAAAAGGTTATATTCTAAATAGCCTGTTTAGCTTGGGGGATGTATCTAATAAACCTTTAAAGATTAGAAATATGTCATCCCTGAAAATGCTTCTAAAAGATGAATACCTGCCTAGAAATGACCTCCAAGACACTCCTGTGGCTAGTCATCCCAGTTGTACATTTAAACTGAAGACTAGTGTTACTCATTAAGAAGTTCCAAGCTTTAATTTCAGTCTGTAGAGCCTGGGGGATAGAAACTATTGTTTTCTAGATTGCTGAGAAAATTGCTTGTGGGGAAGGATGTAAATGAAAGCACATTAAATTCCACAGCTGCACCAGAATAAAATGTCTAACCTCATAAGGTGTCCATCAGTTCAGTTCAGTTCAGTTCAGTCGCTCAGTCGTGTCTGACTCTTTGTGACCCCATGAATTGCAGCATGCCAGGCCTCTCTGTCCATCACCAGCTCCCAGAGTTCACTCAAACTCATGTCCATCGAGTCGGTGATGCCATCCAGCCATCTCATCCTCTGTCGTCCCCTTCTCCTCCTGCCCCCAGTCCCTCCCAAAGCATCAGGGTCTTTTCCAATGAATCAACTCTTCACATGAGGTGGCCAAAGTATTGGAGTTTCAGCTTCAGCATCAGTCCTTCCAATGAACACCCAGGACTGATCTCCTTTAGGATGGACTGGTTGGATCTCCTGCAGTCTTAGGGACTCTCAAGAGTCTTCTCCAACACCACAGTTCAAAAGCATCAATTCTTCGGCGCTCAGCTTTCTTCACAGTCGAACTCTCACATCCATACATGACCACTGGAAAAACCATAGCCTTGACTAGACGGACCTTTGTTGGCAAAGTGATATCTCTGCTTTTTAATATGCTATCTAAGTTGGGCATAACTTTCCTTCCAAGGAGTAAGCATCTTTTAATTTCGTGGCTGCAATTACCATCTGCAGTGATTTGGGAGCCCCAAAAAATAAAGTCTGACACTGTTTCCACTGTTTCCCCAACTATTTCCCATGAAGTGATGGGACCAGATGCTATGATCCTCGTTTTCTGAATGTTGAGCTTTAAGCCAACTTTTTCACTCTCCTCTTTCACTTTCATCAAGAGGCTTTTGAGTTCCTCTTCACTTTCTGCCATCAGGGTGGTGTCATCTCCATCTCTGAGGTTATTGATATTTCTCCTGGCAATCTTGATTCCAGCTTGTGCTTCTTCCAGCCCAGCGTTTCTCATGATGTACTCTGCATAGAAGTTAAATAAGCTGGGTGATAATATACAGCCTTGACGTACTCCTTTTCCTATTTGGAACCAGTCTGTTGTTCCATGTCCAGTTCTAATTGTTGCTTCCTGACCTGCATACAGGTTTCTCAGATATATGCTATTATTCCCACATCAGAGCAAAATATTTCTGTACCACCTAGAGGAGCTGTTTGTTTGTTGCTTATTGTTTTGTTTCAGTTATTTGTAGTGTTTGTCTTTGGAACTCAGCTCCAAACAACATAATTTGCCAATGCAATATTTTGGAAAAGAAGTTTATATACAGAAATTAGATAAATGAGGAAGAGATACAAAATTAAGGCAAAGTTTTTTCTTTTCACCAAAAAAAGCATGTTTCGATTCCTAAAGTATCCAACTTGAAAATGATCTGACATTAAAATATTAATGAAAAAATTTGATCTATTATTGAAACACATGCATTTTACTGTGTGTTTTTTCTCAAAATTGCTAGCTTAGTTAGTATTCCAATTTTACCATTCAATCAATTGAATTTCCATTGAAATCCTAGTTCTGGATAAGGTTTGTAGCACTGCTTATGTTGTTATTTTTCATTAATATGATTTATGACTTGGTTTCTGCATGTATAATCAGTTGGGAGAGGAGATGATTTTTAAAAATGGACAGTTTCCCATCTGTTCTTGAGATGGCACCCTGATTGCTTTTTAATTGAAAATTTTAGGGTATCTGGAGCTTGCATTTAATTGCAACTATTACAGCCAGTTTAAAACTTAATTTAAAATTTATTTTTTAAAGCATTCTTTATAAATCCTTATTTCTCCTTTGTAAATAGTGAAGTATGGATTATAAAGAGTTATTTTGACACCCCAAGTTGGGTTGAAAAGTGCTGCTGTGTACTGAAATGAAATACACCTTATTTTTTTTTAAAAAAAAATAAGTGTAGCATTTTTTCAGAATAGGATTTTACACTATCAATAAAGCCCAAGCTTTGAAATCAGACACACCTGGCCCCAGTGAAGAGCTGACTCATTGAAAAAGATCCTGATGCTGGGAAAGATTGAAGGCAGGAGGAGAAGGGGACGACAGAGGACGAGATGGTTGGATGGCATCACTGACTCGATGGACACGAGTTTGAGCAAGCTCCAAGAGGTGGTGAAGGACAGGGAAGCCTGGTGTCGTGCTGCGGTCCATGGGTTGCAAAGAGTCGGACATGACTGAGCGACTGAACAACAACACCTGGCCCCAGATAACTGCTCATGATCTGATGGGCTCTTTGACTGTGGAAAAACTACTAACCCCTGAGGCTCAGTTCCTTATCTGTAGAACAAGGACATCAATATTTGTTTGACAGACTTGTGAGAATTAAATGAGAAATTGCACATATTAATGTCTGGCTTATGGTAGATGCTAAGCATTTCTTTCCTTTTCTCCTAAAGCTATATAAATTTTTCCATTACATGGCTAGTTGGCTTAGTTTTGAATAGTTTGGACTTGTTTATAGCATTTCAAGAAGTTTTTGAGACATTTGTTTCCTAAATCTGCTTTGATTTTATTAATGACTAATTCAATGTTTATATATACATAAGTACATACATACTGAAGGATTTTTAGAAAATCTTATGTGGTCTTCTATGTGTGTGTTGCATGCATTTCTTCATTTCTCTCTCATCACCTTAAGATCATTCTCTCATTCCTTCTGCTCAGCCTGTTTTGCAATGCCTTTGCTCATTTTATATTAATTAATTCAACAAATATTTCCCCAGTGTCCACAATAAGCAGCCAAGCTAGATTTCCCTGTCCCTTCCCCTTTAGTCACTCTCTGCAACCAGTCAAGCTCATATGCCTTCTCTATTTTTCAACTCAGACACTTCCATTAATTTAACTAGAGCAGCATTTACAGACTGTGCATTTTGACTTCTTAAAAGAATATGTAATTTCTATGGTGGATCATGCTAGAATTCTTTATAAATGAAACAGTGAAGAATAAAACAGAATAGAAAATATCAGAGGGCATTTCATGAAGGAGGGTTAATATGAAATGAGGGTGGAAACAAGGGTGGAAACATTTTTGGAGTCACTGTCCTGGAGGATAAAGACCCCACTGGAGGCTATTTACAGTGCAGCCTGAATGCAAACTTAACTGTGAGCCACAAATTCCCTTTGCACAGCTTGCACACATTTCTTCACTAGATCCCATTTTTCTCATCTCTGCATCTTCTTTTGGCAAAAAAAGAGAGCAACTTTCTATCTCAGCCAATCATTAATTGAGGACCCAACTCATCAGTTACCACCTTCACAAAACCTATTCTCTCCATCTCCCTAATTCCTTCTGTCTTCTGAAAGCTCAAAATAAGTGCTTTCCTTTCAACTTCCATCCAAGACACCTACCTCTTACCAACTACCCACAGCTTGGCCAACGACTCAGTTTGGCAATCTTCTACAAGTCTTTCTCAACACATTTTCAAACAAGTATTGATTTAGGTTCATATTACTTGTGTCAAATAGCAGTCATGCTGTTAAAGTCTAATTCTGTTTCAAAATTCTTTAAGTCTTTTCTATTGAAGCAGATATAACCTTTTATTTAATGTGTCATATTTTCCAAGCCCACATGATTTGTCTTATATATCGATTGGCTTTCTTAAGCAAACATTTAAAATTCAATCTTAAAGAGCAATCAGATTTGAAACAAAATCAAATTACAAAGAAAACAACATGAGACAAAAAACTAGGTACCTTACGAGAAAAAGTGAGTCATATGTTCTAAGACAGAGATAAACCTAAGTTCATTTATCAGAATTCTTGCTTTAATTTCTTACATATTGAAGTTTTCAGAGAAGCCAAACCACCCTTTAGTATCTTAAATTTAGGGCTGTGAATTTCCGTTTTACTTTTTCCTTACTCAGAAAAAAGTTAAATATTACTAGAAAACATTTTTAGTTTTGCTGAATGTGATCAAATAAATATACATTTCTCCATATATTTATCCAATAAATATACATTATACATGCTGCTGCTGCTAAGTTGCTTTAGTTGTGTCCGACTCTGTGTGACCCCATAGATGGCAGCCCATCAGGCTCCCCCGTCCCTGGGATTCTCCAGGCAAGAACACTGGAGTGGGTTGCCATTTCCTTCTCCAATGCATGAAAGTGAAAAGTGAAACAGAAGTCGTTCAGTCGTGTCCAACTGTAGTGACCCCATGGACTGCAGCCTACTAGGCTCCTCCATCCATGGGATTTTCTAGGCAAAAGTACTGGAGTGGGGTGCCATTGCCTTCTCTGAAAGAAGACATACAGATGGGCAAAAAGCACATGAAAACATGCTCAACATAACTAAATATTAGAGAAATGTAAATCAAAACTACAATGAGGTATTACCCCACACCAGTCAGAATGGCCATCATCAAAACATCTACAAATAATAATTCTGAAGACGGTGTGGAGAAAAGGCAACCCTCTTACACTGTTAGTAGGAATGTAAATTGGCCCAATGATTATGGAGAACAGTATGGAGGTTCCTTGAAAAACTAGATATAGATCTAGCATATAAGCCAGCTATCCCATTCCAGGCATATATACAGAGAAAGCCATAATTTGAAAATATAGGCATCTTGTTGTTCATTGGAGTATTATTTACAGTAGCCAAAACATGGAAGCAACCTAAATATACATCAACAGAGGAGTGCATATTGATGTGATATATACAATGGAATACTACTCAGCCATAAAAAGAATGAAGTAATGCCATTTGCAGCAACATGAATGGACTTAGGGATTGTCACATTGAGTGAAGTAAGTTGGACAAAGCCAAATGTCATATGATATCGCTTATATGTAGGATCTAAAAAAAATGGTACAAATGAACTAATTTACAAAACAGAGGCCAGAGTCAAAGACGTAGAAAACAAACTTATAGCTGACAGTGGGGAAAAGAAGGGAAGAATAATTTGAAGATTGGGATTGACATATATACACTGCTGCTGCTGCTGCTAAGTTGCTTCATTCGTGTCTGACTCTGTGCAACCCCATAGATGGCAGCCCACCAGGCTCCCCCGTCCCTGGGATTCTCCAGGCAAGAACACTGGAGTGGGTTTCCATTTCCTTCTCCAATGCATGAAAGTGAAGTGTCAAAGTGAAGTTGCTCAGTCATATCTGACTCTTAACAACCCCATGGACTGCAGCCTACCAGGCTCCTCCGCCCGTGGGATTTTCCAGGCAAGAGTACTGGGGTGGGTTGTTATTGCCTTCTCCGATATATATATATATACACTACTATATATAAAATAGATGACTAATAAGGACCTACTGTGGGTTTCCCTGGTGGCTCAGAGGTAAAGAATCTGCTTGCCAATGCAGGAGACACAGATTTCATCCCTGGGTTAGGAACATCCCTGGAGGAGGAAATGGCAACCCACTCCAGTATTCTTACCTGGGAGATGTCATGGACAGAGGAGCCTAGTGGGCTGCAGTCCATGGACCCGTGAAGAGTCAGACACGACTTAGTGACTAGAACAACAACAACACAAAGGACCTATTATTGTATAGCACAGGGGACTCGACTCTATATTCTGTAATGAGCTATATGGGACATGAATCAAGAAAATGTAGCTATATGGATAACTGATTCACTTTGCTGTACACCTGAAAGTAACACAACATTGTAAATCAACTATACTCCAATAAAATTATATATACACAAATATATTTAATCTTATTTGTCATACCCCTAATAATAAAAGCAAAAACTGGTAGAACTAAAGGAAAATCAAAATTATATAAAATTAAAATAAAAAGTATATACAATTATAATTGAGACTTTAAAACTTTACCCTTAACAATTGATGAAGTAGAAAAAATTTTCTTTAAGGATATAGAAACCTTGAAAAACACCATATCAATCAAACTAATATAACTGATATTTATAAAACAATTTGAAAGGAAGCATTCATTGAAGGCTGATTACATAGTAATACAACTAGAAATAGGGGTGGTATAGATTAGGTTGACTCTAATGACTTCAAAAATCACATGGAGAAAATTACTTTTAGTTTTTCTTCCCACTGTGAATCTATATTGTCATCATGATGCATTAGGTTCTCCACAGTTGAGCTCTCATTGTTTTTTCAAACTTCATCTAATCACATTTTTTATTGGTACCTTTTCAAATAAGTTATCAAGAATTTCATAATAATTTTCCTAGATTACTAGAGAAAAGTTTATTGAATTATGTAATATTTTTATATCAAAGGAAATAGCAATGTTAATTCTATAGGAAATATGGGATTTTCTATAGAATATAGAAGGAAAGAAATATGATAGCAGAATTTCAGTCATATGAGCACTTCACAAAATAAAATATAACTATATTATAGTTACTTCCCTCTTGATTATTTGTTTATTTTTATCTTGTTTTTATCTTTGTTTGCTTTTGGTTTTGTGGAGGGAACTTATCTGAATTGACAGAGAAATAACATAAAACTAAATTTCTTTGTAATGGCTTATAAAACCACAATGACAATTCCCTTTCATTTAGCAAGAATGAAGGAAGGATGTGTGATCTATGCTCCAAGTGTGATTGCAATTTCCAGACTCTTGCATGAGAAACGCTGGGCTGAAAGAAGCACAAGCTGGAATCAAGATTGCCGGGAGAAATATCAATAACCTCAGATATGCAGATGACACCACCCTTATGGCAGAAAGTGAAGAGGAACTCAAAAGCCTCTTGATGAAAGTGAAAGAGGAGAGTGAAAAAGTTGGCTTAAAGCTCAACATTCAGAAAACGAAGATCATAGCATCTGGTCCCATCACTTCATGGGAAATAGATGGGGAAACAGTGGAAACAGTGTCAGACTTTATTTTTTGGGGCTCCCAAATCACTGCAGATGGTGATTGCAGCCATGAAATTAAAAGACGCTTACTCCTTGGAAGGAAAGTTATGCCCAACCTAGATAGCATATTAAAAAGCAGAGATATCACTTTGCCAACAAAGGTCCGTCTAGTCAAGGCTATGGTTTTTCCAGTGGTCATGTATGGATGTGAGAGTTCGACTGTGAAGAAAGCTGAGCACCGAAGAATTGATGCTTCTGAACTGTGGTGTTGGAGAAGACTCTTGAGAGTCCCTTGGACTGCAAGGAGATCCAACCAGTACATTCTAAAGGAGATCGGTCCTGGGTGTTCTTTGGAAGGAATGATGCTAAAGCTGAAACTCCAGTACTTTGGCCACCTCATGTGAAGAGTTGACTCATTGGAAAAGACTCTGATGCTGGGAGGGATTGGGGGCAGGAGGAGAAGGGGTTGACAGAGGATGAGATGGCTGGATGGCATCACCGACTCGATGGACATGAGCTTGAGTGAACTCCGGGAGTTGGTGATGGACAGGGAGGCCTGACTGCTGCAATTGATGGGGTTGCAAAGAGTCGGACATGACTGAGCAACTGAACTGAACTGAATATTTTAAAAGCATATTTGGAAAACAATGTAATGTTGCCAATTTTCTTTTTTGTTTTTTTCAAGTAAGAACCTAAATACAAATACCGCATCTTTTCTGGCCATTATTTCACATAAGAAAGAATATTTTACAAAAAAGAAATAGAAATCAGAAAATTTGAGAATGAAGAACCATACTTTAAATTGAATAGACTTTAAGAAAATCCCACAGTATGTCATCAGAGACTTGTGAATGTCTTTATAATTTGGACCTACTGTTGCCAAAACTCTGTTCCAGAACCTGACACTTAGGTACCTCTTGAACATGGATCCCTAATCTCCATGGTGTTTGCAACCTTTCCACGTTGGAATGTTCAAGACCTGTGAGATGGGGTGTGTGTGTGTACACGTTAATGGAAAATTATCTGTGGATACTTTTTTCAGCCTTAGCCATTTTCTTTTTGTTTTTCTTTTTGGAGTATTAAGTATCTTTCTATGTCTTCCAAAAGAATAAATACAGGGTTAAATGTTAGGTGGGAGATATTTTTAAGGCTACCTGAAGACTACAAGGTTTCATAGAATTTGAAGGTCTTCTATAGAGTTTATTGACACCACAGCCACAAACTCTGCTGGAGAATTCCGCATTGTAGGAGACAATTGCCTATAGCAAGTCAAATCCCCAAGGAGAAAACAATGGCTTTCAGATTATGCACCCCTTGGGAGACAACTGAATTCTTATGGTACTAAACTGGAGGCTAAATCATGCTATTTTGAATTGCATCAGGAAGTCCAGTCCTAAGTAAGACCTGTACTTGCTCTGGCTACTAGCAATTTCCATGCCATATTCTTACGTATGTGTTCTAAGCATATGATTAAACTGTCAAATCCTCCAGAAGTCTGAGAACTCTGGCAAGAGTCAGACCAAAGGGATCCAGACATTTAAATGAAGCATGAAATTAACTTCAATTTTCTTACTTTAGTTATCATTTAGGGTATTTCACCAAGTTAATACAAGGTCTTCAAAAACTTTATTTATTCCAAACCACTTAATGGTGAGGAAGTCAACAGTGATGAAATTATAATGAAAATGCATCCATATTTGTTAAGCAATTGATTTTTTATGCCTAATTAGTTTCTGAAAAGTGGAACTCAGTGTTCAAGTACTTAATTTGGTATATCTACCAGATGGATCTCTTTTATATTAAATTCCTACTGGTTACCAAATAATAGCTATTAAAGATACTTAGGGTATCTCCAAAGACAAAGCAGGATTTTAACAGCATCAGGAAATTAATGATTGTAATGTATGCTAGAATTGTGATGAAGTGGTGACCAATAATTATATTAAGTTCCACTGCTTTGAAAATAGCATTATTTCATTAGTCAAGGTTGAATTTTTATTCTGACACAAGGTTCATGAGGACAAGTCAAGTGCATATGAATTTAAGTAATTTGGCAGTCAAAATGGAGATATTCTGTATCAGAAAGTCACATCCAAAGAATGGATTCTATCTTTGATTCTTCATGCTAGCTCCTAGCAATTTCCATATTATATTCTTGGATATGTGTTTACATACATATATATATTTATATATGTGTGTGTATAAAACCTTGCATAAAAAGTGGAAAAATAAGAAAACACTGTGCTTATTTCTAGTACAGATTGAAAATGCATGAGTATCTGGAAGCAAAGAATAGACTGAGGTTATGTAAAAAGATTGTGAAAATATAAGTTCAATGTTCCATCATATAACTCTAAAAACTGCTTTTATTTGAGTATTTGAAATTTTTAGAAATCAGGAGCCCTCTATTAACCCAAAGGCCATTGGAAACTTGAGGGATCACATCTTATATCTTATTCCACTTACACTGTAGGTTTATGTGAATGTCTTGAAAGAGATTAGCAGAAAACAAGATTCAGGAAGTTGTTGATGAGCTGAATATAATGAAAGGGGTAGTAAACCTGGAAATGGAAGGGGGGACTAATGAAAGAAAGAAGGAAAAATACAGACAAACTTTTATCCCTTGCAAGATTTACATAAGATTAAGTCTGGGGTCAAGAGATGCTATATAAGGGAAAAATCAAACAAGTTCTGAATAAAATATAATATTGTGCTTAGTTGCTCAGTTGTGTCCAACTCCCTGTGGCCCCATGGACTGTAGCCCACCAGGCTCCTCTGTCTATGGAATTTTCCAGCCAAGAATACTGGAGCTGGTTGCCATTTCCTCCTCCAGGGGATCGTCCCAACCCAAGAGATGCAAGAACCTGCATCTCTTGCATCTCCGGCATTGGCAGGCAGATTCTTTACCACTAGCACAATCTAGGAAGCCCAAAATATAATATTAGGACTCCCAGAATTGGTATCCACTTTGAACAATCATGAACGACTGCATGATGTGTGGGGAAGGTAAGGAGCCAAAAGAACCTTCTGTTAGGGAATAGGCAGAAAAACTCAAAGATGAATGATGTAATATATGTCTTTCTCATTATAGACAAGTGTGCAACATGTGGCAAGAGAGGGAAAAGTCAAGAACTGAATGGAGAAAAAGCTGTTTTTTTTTAATTAACCCAATTAAAATTTGATGTTGACTTGGTATTTTTCTCAGATGACTCATGTTATGGAAATGGCTAATGAGGGAGAAGGCCAAAGATGGAAAATCTGATATGGAGATTTTCTTTTGCTAAAAATATCAATCATGTTATTATTATCAACAAAAAATGCTAAGTAATTGAATTTTTTATGTAATATGAATCCTTGCAACTCTTCACTGTTTCTTTGTGAATGTACCAACTGACCATGAATTCCTCTCCAAACTTACAAACTTATTGGCAACACAGAACCCAGAGATAAGTTTAACCAAATATAGCATTCCAAAGCTTCTGCAAAATGGAAGAACAGAATCTGAATCCTTGACGTAAATTCAGTTGCCTCAGAGTACTCCCTCACGACTAAAAGATTTCACCTACCACCTCAGAGAAATGCTGAGAAAACTAACTTGATTTTTGCATATTTTTCATCTTTCAGAGATTTGGTGATATGGGCAAAGTCATACAAAAACAAACAAATGGACAACCAAAAAACTCCCAAGCTTTAGGACAATTGTATGTATCAGACTTTCATTTATACAACCTGTGTGGTGCTAGAACCGAAATAAAAAAATAACATAAAAACAAATGAAAGGCACTAAAACATGATATAATCCAACTATAGGACATTTTGAAATAGGCAAAACTGTGGAGACAGTATAAAGATCAGTGGTTGCCAGGGTTTGAGGGGAGGGAAAGATGAATAAGTGGAGTACAGAGGATTTTGGAGGCAGTGAAAATACTGATACTATGATGGTGGATACACAACATTATGCATTTATCAAAACTCCTTCTCAGGTGGCACTAGGGTAAAGAACGCACCTGCGCATGCAGGAGACTACAGAGATTCAGTTTTGATCCCTGGTTAGGGAAGATCCCCTGGAGGAGGAAATGGCACTCCAGTGCAGTATTCTTGCATGGAAAATTCCATGGGCAGAGGAGCTTGGTGGGTTACAGTCCATGGGGCCTCAAAGAGTCAGACATGAGCGCGAGACTGAGCAGATGTGAGAACAGAGACAATACAATGCAAAAAATGAACCCTAATGTAAACTAGGAACTTTGGGTGATTAAAAACAAACAAAACCACAAACAAAATAAACTCTTTTCCCACAAAATATGTACTTAGAAAGTAACCAGTCCATGTCCACATGCTTTGTTGCTCAGTTGTGTCCGACTCTTTGTGACCCCATGTACTGTAGCCTGCCAGGCTCCTCTGTCCATGGGGATTTTCCAGGCAAAAATACTGGAGTGGGTTGCCATGCCCTCCTCCAGGGGATCTTCCCAATCAAGGGATCAAATCCAGGTCTTCTGCATTGCAGATGGAGTCTTTACCATCTGAGCCAATCAATGCATCGGAAACAAAATCACAACACAAATTACAAAATATTTGAAACTGAGCAGCACTTAAAGAACTACATATAAAAAACCATAGGATGTAACTAAAATAATATTTACCAGAAAATTTGTTGCCTAAAATAAATATCTTAGAAAATATAAAGTTTGGAAATCAATGAGTCTAGGCCTTTCTCAAGAAATTGGAGATTAGAAGTTATTTTTTAAAGTTATTTTTATTATTTATTTTAAATAATTTTATTATTATTTATTTTAAAGTTATTTTAAGTTATTTTTTAAAAAAAGAGCAAACTAATGTGATAGGATAAAAATTATTTTTAAAAATAGATTTGATCAAATTAGAAGTGTGCATATCTATAAAAAGGTCTCTGTGACTGTGAATTATTATAGTTATTTAAGTGTAAGGAGGTAATGGAAACATATTTTATCTACTTAAGGTCTAGAGATCTGTTTTCTAGTTCTTTTCATAGAAAAGACTAGATATTGTTTCACTTATGGTTCACTTTTCTCTTCTGGACCTTAATTATTTAATTAAATGAAGAAGAATTTTGAGAAAAAGTCACGCCTAGCTCTTCTGGGATTCTGCTTTTCCAGGGCCTTTGTGGAGACAACACTCTGCCTAATATAATATTCAGTATATATAGTGTTGGTATCATGTGAACCACCAGTGTCTGCTCGGGAGCCTGGAAATGGAAACAGTGAGTTATGTTACACAGTACACAACATTATTATTATGGCCAGTAGCGGCGGTGGTGGTGGTAATGGTAGCAGTGTAAAATTTATAGTAAAGATGACTCACTTGCTACTATTATTTCCTTTGTGTGCTCACAATTAGTTCATAACTAAATTCTCAGCACTAACATCCAAACTCTCCCCTCTTTACAACATTTTCAGTAAAATGTATAAGTCTCATCCAAGGCACGTTATATTAATAGAAGTTCCAAGTTGCTCCTAAGTGCTCCGAGGACAAAGCGACTGTCAATTGTCTTGTTAAATCAGTGTCATGTTCACTTACTTAAGGAGATTCTGATCTGAAAAAATAATAAGGCAGGCTGTTTCATTTCTCTTACAAGAAGAATAAAAATTTTTTTCAAAGTTAGAGAAAATTTCACAGTGCTTTTTTGCTCACAATGTAGAGAATCTTCCTTCACGATTTCTTGCTCCTTCCCTTTTGCCATGCTGTAAAAAGGATGAATTGGCAGTTGGGAACAGGACACCAGGGAACCTACTTTTTCTCCCCTCTGTTCTCTTGTAAACCAATGGCTGTTCTCTGTAAACCAGTGGTTCTCAACGTGTGGTCAGAGACCCTTCCAGGGCATCAGAATGATTTTCCTAGTAATTCTAAGTAAGGTGTTACTTTCCTCTTTCTTGTTCTTTCTCCCATGAGTGTACAGTGCAGTTTTCTTTAGCTATATGACATGCAATGTGGCATCCCAGGTGGTGCAGTGGTAAAGAATCTGCCTGCCAATTCAGGAGAGGTGGGCTCAATCCCTGGGTCTGGAAGATCCCTTGGATTAGGAAATGACAAACAGCTCCAATATTCTTGCCTGGGAAATTCCATAGTCAGAGGAGCTTGGCAAGCTACAATCCGTGGGGCCGAAAAGAGTCAGACACGTCTGAGCAACTGAGCACATGACAAGTGATGTCACAACAGTTTGAATATGGAAGTAGACGGGAGAATATTGCTTTCTTCTATCAAACTAGAGGTTAAAAACATGTACATAAATACAAAATAATGCCATTCTTCCTATAAAATATTTCTGGCTTTGATCACATATTTTTCATAAACATTATTTTTGTTAATATGTCAAGGGTTTTGTTATATATTAATGTATTATACATAATTTTAATGTATTTATTTATATTCTTATATAAATAATTATGCTTCAATTAAACTAATATAATTTATGTATATATTTATTATATATAATGCATGTAATATATTTTGATGCATGTTAATAACTAATATATATTATGTGAATACTTTAAATTTGCATTTTCATTTCAAAGGTAGTAAATATTGATAGATACTAATCCACATGAGCAAAACTTCTTTATAAAGTTTAAGAGTTCCTGAGATCAAAAATTTGACAACTACTGCAGTAAGTATTCCCTTTGGTAGCAAAGAGGAAAAATAGAAAGCAAATGAATCTAAAATCCAGAGAAAAGGACAAGAGGCACTTAGATGCTCAACTAACCCCAAAGAAGAAGATAAAGCACTTGGAAAGTCTCCCCCAACCTCCATAATGGTTTAGACTCAATGTAAGTAACAAATAAACTGTTTAATTCAAAATCATGTATGAAGGACTTTCCTGGTGGTCCAGTGGTTAAGACACCACACTTTCACTGCATGGGGCATGGGTTTGGGGAACTAGGATCCACATGCCAGGTGGATGAAACAACACTAAATATTTATTAGAACGACTGAAACTCCAATACTTTGGCCACCTGAGGCAGAGTCGACTCATTTGAAAGGACCCTGATGCTGGGAAAGATAGAGGGCAGGAAAAGAAGGGGACAACAGAGGATGAGATGGTTGGATGGCATCACCGACTCAGTGGATATGAGTTTGAGCAAACTCTGGGAGATGGTAAAGGACATGGAAACCTGTTGTGCTGCAGTCCATGGGGTCGCAAAGAGTCAGACTGAGTGACTGAACAACAACAATAACATTAGCCTGGGGTGAATAAAATGAAGGGAGAGTTAAGTAAGGATAAATGGTAAAGTGATCAAGCTAGACTCTAGATTTTCAATGCCGTATACTGTATTCTTACTGCTTATCTTAAAAGATGATATTTGCTTACTGCCCCATGCATCTGTATATCTTAAATGTCTGGGTTGTCATATATGTGGTATCTGTGTATATGGTTTAAATATTACTGTTCAAAACATGTTGCCCTGTCCTTCAGTCCTGGATGGAATGGTAGTATAGGTTCAGAGCAGACATCTGGAGTCAGGCTTGGGAGGTTGAATCCCTAGTCTTTCAAGTTACTTAATTTCTTTGTCTATAATATGGGGTTAATAACAATAGCAGCTCTGCCATGGGGTTGCCATCATAATGATAATATTTGTGACTACTTGATAAATGTTTAGCACAGTGCCTGGACCACAGTGGGTTCCCTATACTTGTTGGGTTAGCAAATAAGTGAAACCAGAGCTGGCCAGGTTAAACGCCAGGAAAAAGCAAGGGCCTAGGCTGTGAAGCAAACATAACATGACGCGGGGGGTGGGGTCGGGGTGGCCGGGAAGGGGAGGATGGGCGGCGGTGCAGATCAGAATGAGTTGCTAAGTAGGGAAAACAGACAGCAGCCTCTGGGGTTAGAATGACTGGGTGTGGACAGACCCAACAGCAAGTCATCAAAGCCCAAGGAACAAAAGAGGCTTTACATGACAGAGATATGCTCAGTTGTTTCAGTCGTGTCTGTCTGTTTGTGACTCTACAGACTGTAGCCTGTCAGACTCCTCTGTCCATGGGATTCTCCAGGCAAGAATACTGGCGTGGGTTGCCATCCTCTCCTCCAGGGGATCTCCCTGACCCAGGGATCTAACCCAAGTCTCCTGTGTCTCCAGCCTTGCAGATGGATTTTTTGCCACTGAGCCACTGGGGAAGCCCAAATGAGAGGGAAGGGGCTGGGGGGAAGAAGTGTTGCTCCCAATATACTCTCATGAGAAATGTTTCACAGAGATTGAGCTTGGTGTGAAGGACCGCAGGGGAAGAGAAACAACCCTCTGAACCCAAACATCTACTCTTCCAATTGTAAAAAATTGCCACCACTTCTTGATGGCATTATATTCAAATCATGCACATCACACCATTTTCTGTTACTATATCATTTCCAAATTCTGTCCCAATGTGATGAAAAATGTATTTGAAATATTCTGAAGTCCAATGAAGAGACTTTTTAAAAAGTCATGCCACATTTCTTTTCCAGGGAAATTTTAATTAAATTTGAAAAAAGGAAACTTTTATTTACTCTGGCATTTATATTAATCTGTTCTAATTTCAGTAAGTAATCCAAATGCTTTTGAAAACACCCTTATTGTTTAATACAATAGTTAAATTTTAATTAAATGTGCTATTTATTTAACTACTCTTGTTCAAAAATAGGGTCTTGCCAACATATATTAAATGTATAATTCTCAGTTTGGCGCATATAGTTATTTACATATCATTTCAAACAACGACTTATAACCACTGTGTATTCAGAAGTAAATAATGGACTTCATATTTTAACATCAGACACAATTTAGTTTCCTATAATTAAAAATGTCACAATAGCTAAACTACAGATTTGCAATGGAAATTCTTTTGTTTCTGTGAAACTTTAGATAGTTGGGGTAGGAGGAATTATTCTCCAAGCACAAAGTGCCTATCGCTTTTCCACTCAAATACAAGATCAAGTCACCATGTTGTAGCCACGTGTTCCGGGAAACAAAATTCCCTCAGAAGGACAATGCAGATAGTGGAGTGCAGTTTATTACACCGTCAGGCCCAAGGCAGAGTCTCCTCTTAGCCAAGGACCTGGACCAGTTTTTTTTTTTTTAATTTAAATTTATTTATTTTAATTAGAGGCTTGTGAAAACCTTATACATGCCAAGGGTACGTGCCCACACCCACCTACCCAAATTCTTTGAAACTAGTCTGAACAAAGGAAAAGAAAGATACAATCAAAGTTAACCCATGATTCGTATGCCTTAAACCCATGATTCGTATGCCTTAAGAATAGGTAGTTAACAGTGGACAATTATCAATAGGCCTGTGGTCATACCCCAATAAGCATAATAGAATTTATGATTCTATTCAGTTACACCGATAATTAGTGTATTCTTTTAGGCGATGGGAGAGCCTAGGTACGAGCCCTGGGACTCTTCCATCCGGGGAGTCTGGTTTTCCAGTTGGTATGTCATTTTCATAGATACTGGGCATATCACTCAAAATCCACAGTCTGGCCCAAGATAGAGTCCTGATTTCAAGATGGAGCTTGTTCTGTCTGTTTCCTCCTGCAACCATCTTTAAGCTTATCATGTAACTCCAGAATAGCAGTGGTAAACTTTTAGAGAAAGATTAAGTTTCTAGTATGCACACTTGCAGTAGTAAGGATCCTGTAAATGTACAGGTAATGATTATAATGGGCACTCTTCTTCTAGGAACAACGTGGAGGAGCACAGTCTTTCAGAAGTTTCAAGACAAGTTCTTCTCAGTGGTATTATATGAAGAAATGCTGAGGCTTTGTATGCAATACTAGGAAGTGGCTTGTCTTCCTTCAATTCCTCTTTAAGAACAATGTGAAATAAATATCCTATATTAATGCATATATGTGGAATCTGAAAATACTTAATATAGATGATCTTATTTACAAAGGGAAATAGAGACACAAATGTAGAGAACAAATGTATGGATACCAAAGGGAGAAGGGTGGGGTTGGATGAATTGGGAGATGAGGACTGGCAAATATGCACTATTAATACTATGTATAAAATATAACTAATAAACTACTGTTTGGGTAGGGAACTCTACTCAGTTCTCTGTGGTGACCTAAATGGAAAGGAAATTCAGGAGAAAGGAGGTATATACATAGAGCCAATTCACTTTGCTGTACAATAGAAACTAACACAATATTGTAAAGCAACTAAACTCCAATGAAAATTAAAATACATAAATAAAACAATTGTGTCCCTGTTCAGGAATTCACAAACCCCAAACTCTCTTTGTCCAACAATTCAATATTGTTCAACAATTAAAATTTGAAAGTAGAATATAAAGAACAGTGGGAAAAGTTAAATATGTATATTTGTTTTTGTTGGGAGATTCATTCGAATTGAATGCTTGTACTTTTAAAGTGACATCTCTGCTGAGAATTTGTGAAGTATTTTGTATGTGTAAATTTTTCAGCAACCTCTGGATTGAAACATAAGAAATGCAAGGATTATGTGGGTTATGGGCATGCCCCTGATTCTTTTAAGAGAAAACTTTTCTAGAGAGTTCAATCATGAATTTGTAACATCTGAGGATAGTTAGTTTCTTTTTTAAAAGAATCTTTGAAAAAGATATCTGGGGTGAAGAAGTCTTTTCCATTTCCTTCTATTCATTGGTTGCTCTTTTACTTGTCTCCTCGCCTTGCCTGAGGGGTATTCATTCATTTATTCAACAAACATTTTATAGGGTGCCTAATCTATGGCTCTGTTTTAGGACTGGTTGACAGTATTGAACTTTACCTAGGCCTGGAAAATAGGATTCCCCCTGACAATAGTGAGGATCATTGAGAAGATTTGCATGTATGCAGTGAGACCTAAAGAGTAAAATTCTTGTCTTCAGGCTCAGTAGCAGTGAAACCCAAAAGTGAGTTCCTCTGCTGAGTTTATGATTAACTTCTCTATCCAAAACATTATTGCCTTTCTTGTCTCATTCCTATTCCCCTCAAGATTGACAAATATCAAAGAAAAGAGGGGATAGAAATTGAGAAGGGCCCCATGGAGCCTTCCTAGGACACAATACCTTTGTGTCTTACATTTCATGTTTGTAGAAAAAAGTATTAGTCTCCTAAGCCTTACTTGACTTCCAAAGATCAGACTTAAGCAGTTACTAATTAGGGAAGTGAGGAAATGCAGAAACAATAGACAAGCAGTCAAGCCAGGAAAGAAATGATTGATTAAGCAATAGTTCGGCAGTAGAACTTCCCTAATGGCTCAGACGGTAAAGAATCTGCCTGCAATATCAGAGACCTGAGTTCGATCCCTGGGTTGGGAAGATCCCCTGGAGAAGGGAATGGCAACACACTCCAGTATTCTTATCTGGAGAATCCTATGGACAGAGGAACCTGGCAGGCTACAATCCATGGGGTCACAAAGAGTCAGACACAACTGAGCATTAACACACAGCAATAAAACAGAATCCTAATTCCTCAAGGGGTATATGAAAGATGTCTGATGCAATCTTTGAGTTGCTCTGCAGAAACTAAGATCCTCCCCCACCACCACCCAGGTGGAGGATGGTGACTTCATGTTGACCATAAGTATGTAGACTCCAGATTGGAACCAGAAGTTTGATGATTAAGATTCCTGAAATATCACCCTGTTACCTCTTAACCTCACCACCAGCCAATAGAAGTCCACCAACTGCGACCCTCATCCAAAATGTTGCCTATAAAAACCCTTTCCTAAAAGTCACTAGGGAGTTCAGGTGTTTGAGCTTGACCTTCCCATTCCTCCTTGCTTGATGTCTTGAAATAAACACTGTAACATCCTTCGTCACAACCATGTCAATAGACTGGCTCTTCTGAGTGGGGGGCAAGCAGACCCAAGTTTGGTTCAGTAACAGTAGTTTAAAGCCAAGGCTTTTGACTTGCAAGGGTCTACTATATATATATATATATATACATACATACATACATACATTTATTTTATATGCACACACATGTGCATATGTATATATACACACATATATGCATATGTATACATATGCAATTCAGTTCAGTTTAGTCACACAGGTATGTCCGACTCTTTGCAACCCCATGGACTGCAGCATGCATCTTTCCTGTCTATCACCAACTCCCAGACCTTGCTCAAACTCATGTCTGTTGAGTCAGTGATGCCATCCAACCATCTCATCCTCTGTTGTCCCCTTCTCCTCCTGCCTTCAATCTTTCCCAGCATCAAGGTCTTTTTCAATGCATCAGTTTTTCACATCAGGTGGCCAAAGTATTGGAACTTCAGCTTCAGCATCAGTCCTTCCAATGAATATTCAGGATTGATTTCCTTTAGGATTGACTGGTTTGATCTCCTTGCAGTCCAATGGACTCTCAAGAATCTTGTCCAACACCACAGTTCAAAAGCATCAATTCTTCAGTGTTAAGCTTTCTTTATGGTCCAATACATATGCAATATATGAGTATATATGTGTATATGCATATATATATATATATATATACATGTGCACATATGTGTGTATATGGCTTTCTTGGTGGCTCAGATGGTAAAGAATCAACCTGCTATGCAGGAAATCTGGATTCAATCCCTGGGTTGGGAAGATCCCCTGGAAAAGGTAATGGCTATCCACTCCAATATTCTTGCCTGGAGAATTCCATGGACAAAGGAGCCTGGTGAGCTACAGTCCATGGAGTCACAAAGAGTTGAACACAACTGAGCAAATAACACACACATATGTGTATATATACACTTATGCATATATATGTGTATATATGTATAATGTGTATATGTGTGTGTGTGTGTAGCTTCCCTAGTGGCTCAGACAGTAAACAATCCACCTGCCATGCAGGAGATCCCAGTTTGATTCCTGGGTTGGGAAGATCCCCTGGAGGAGGGCATAGCAACCCACTCCAGTATTATTGCCTGGAGAATCCCCATGGACAAAGGAGCCTGGCGAACTATAGTCCATGGGGTCATGAAGAATCTGACATGATAGAGCAACTAAGCACAGAACACATATATGTGTATGTGTGTGAGTATATATATATGTGTGTGTGTGTGTGTGTGTGTGTGTGTGTTTATATCTCAGATCCTTGCAAGTCAAAAGTCTTGACTTTGAACTACATATAGATATATGTGCAATATTGTACCTTGGTCACAGATAGTAGATTGGAAAGAATATAGGTGAGATGCCAGACAATCTTGCCACTACAGACCAGAAAGAGGCCTTCCTAGCTTGGTGGCTTAAAGGGGATTAATAAGGGAACACAAGCAGGATAGTCCCTGTATCCTGCCCCTCTTTCTCATGCCTGGGGTTGAGTCACTGTGTGTGAGTAAGGTAGATGATAAAATTGTTGCATGGGTTTGGGAATTTGTGATCTGAAAGTATCTCACTTCTTTTGTGAGGCCCACAAAAATTCCAAACTTCTCAGAGTTAGCCTCCTTCTACTCCAATCTGTTCCCTCACACTCAAGCATGCTGCAGCAGCCATAGAAGAAAAATGGAAGCATAAAATGTCCAGGAAGAGAGTGTTGAGACCCTGCCTACAATATACACAGCCCAAAAAAGAGCAGAAAAATGAACAAAATTTCTCCCCAACTTCTGTGAGTTGGAAGGAGGTGGCTGAAAGTGGGCTGCAGTGGGGAGTGGTCTCCTGAAGTTGAGGAAAACACAGTTCTTCACAGACTGGTTCCTGGAGAGCAGAAGGGAAGGAGCTGTTACAGCATATGTACTGAGACTCACTGGAGGAGACCAGCTGAGACAGATGCTGATGAGCATGCACCAGAAACCTCTCTCCCAGTGATAGCAGGAAAGCACATGCACGACAGCAGAGGAGTCTTCCAGGGAGAAGAGGGCCAAAGGGGACTAAAGGAGGCTGACCTGACTTCACTGAGTTTATACCTGAAATAATAGAGGCAAAATCTATTTGAATTAACCAGACTAGGTTTTCTATGATCAGATGAAATACAATCTTGGAGGTCAAGCTGAATATGTGGTCTGAAATATCACACTAGTTCCATTATTTTATAGTATTAATTACTCAGTGTTAATAAGTAGTGAAACCACTCAGCAGTAGAGCACTATTTCTCTGATTCTGTATTGTTTCCTAGAATCTGGCAGAACACCACTGGTACTGATGTTCATCTCTTTAATTTGGGGCATTCAATAAACATCTTCTCTGGCTGTTAGTCTTTTTGTGTCTTTATCATCAACATTCCCTTTGAGTATCCTTTCATGTCAGTCAGAAGTTGACCTGTGTTCACTAGTCATAGAAAATAAAAAGTTCAATCATTGCACCAGTATTTCAATGTACAGCTCCAAGGGGAGACACTTACATCGATTTTATGTAAATGACACTTTCTTGTGTGGTGCAATGTGAATTTCATCATTCATAGGGGGCCACTCTTTAATGACCTGGTTATATTCCCTTCTACCAAGTATGTTTCTATGCATACTTCAAACTTTTTGTAAACACATTTTAAATCCTCGCTTAATAATTGTAGTACATATGCCATAATAGCTCCAGAAACAATGAAGCAGCTTGCCTGAAGCAGAAATAATCCTCAGTTGTGGAGGTGTTGGTGATGAAAGTAAAGTCTGATGCTCTAAACAATATTGTATAGGAACCTAGAATGTTAGGTCCATGAATCAAAGTAAATTGGAAGTGGTCAAACAGGAGACGGCAAGAGTGAACATCAACATTTTAGGAATCAGTGAACTAAAATGGACTGGAATGGGCAAATTTAATTCAGATGGCCACTATATCTACTACTCTGGGCAAAAATCCCTTAGAAGAAATGGAGTAGCCCTCATTGTTAAGAAAAGAGCATGAAATGCAGTACTTGGGTGCAATCTCATAAATGACAGAATGATCTTGATTCATTTCCAAGGCAAAACCATTCAACATCAAATAATCCAAGTTTATGCCCCAACCACAGATGCCAAAAAAGCTGAAGTTGAATGGTTCTGTGAAGGCTTACAAGACTTAAAACCAATACCAAAAAAAAAAAAAAAAAAAAAAAAAAAGATGCCCTTTTCATCACAGGGAATTGGAATGAAAAAGTAGGAAATCAAGAGATACTTGGAGTAACAGGCAAGTTTGGCCTTGGAGTACAAATGAAGCAGGACAAAGGCTAACAGAGCTTTGCCAAAAGAACACACTTATCATAGCAAACACTCTCTTTCAACTACTCAAGAGACAGCTCTATACATGGACATCACCAGATGGTCAATACCGAAATCAGATTGATTCTATTCTTTGCAACCAAAGATGGAGAAGCTCTCTACAGCTGGAAAAAACATCTGGAGCTGACTGTGGCTCAGATCATGAGCTTCTTATTGCAAAATTGGGGCTTAAATTGAAGAAAGTAGGCCATTAAGGTATGACCTAAATCAAATCCCTTATGATTATACAGTGGAAGTGATGAATAGATTCAAGGGATTAGATCTGAAAGAGTGCCTGAAGAACTATGGATGGAAGTTCATAACATTGTACAGGAGTCATTGACCAAAACCGTCCCAAGAAAAAGAAATTCAAAAAGGCAAAGTAGTTGTCTGAGGAGGCTTTACAAATAGCTGAGGAAAGAAGAGAAGTTGAAAGGCAAGGGAGAAAGAGAAAGATACCTCACTGAATGCAGAGTTCCAGAGAATAGCAAATAGAGATAAGGAAGGTCTTCTTTAATGAACAATGCAAAGAAATAGAGGAAACAATAGAATAGGAAAAACTAGAGATCTCTTCAAGAAAATTGGAGATTCCAAGAGAATATTTCATGCAAGGATGGGCATGATAAAGCACAGAAATGTTAAGGACCTAAAAGAAGCAGAAGAGATTAATAAGAGGTGGCAAGAATACACAGAACAACTATACAAAAAGGAACTTAATGACCCAATAATTATGATGGTGTGGTCACTCATCTAGAGCCAGACATCCTGGAATGTGAAGTAAAATGGGCCAGAGAAAATATTACCAATATACAAAACTAGTGGGGATGATGGAATTCCAGCTGTAGTATTTAAAATTCTAAAAGATGATGATAAAGTGCTGCACTCAATATGTCAGCAAATTTGGAAAACTCAGCAGTGGCCAGCCACATGACTAGAAAATGTAAGTTTTCGGGGGGCAGTCCTAAGATGGTGGAGGAATAGGATGGGGATACCACTTTCTCCCCCACAAATTCATCAAAAAAAAAAAATTTGAACGTTGAGTAAATTCCACAAAACAACTTCTGAATGCCAGCAGAGGACATCAGGCACCCAGAAAAGCAGCCCATTGTCTTTGAAAGGAGGTAGGAAAAAATATAAAAGATAAAAAGAGAGACAAAAGAGGTAGGGATGGAGATCCATCCCAAGAAGGGAGTCTTAAAAAAGAGAGAAGCTTCCATACACCAGGAAACACTCTCACTGGTGAGTCTGTGGTGAGCCTTGGAACCACAGAGGGCAACATAACAGGGAGGAAAAATAAATAAATTATTAAAACCCACAGATTACGTGCCCAATGGTAACTCCCAGCAGAGAAGCAGTGCAGATGCCCGCATCCACCACTAGCAAGTGGGGGCTGGGCAGGGAGGTGCAGGCTGCATTGCTTAGAGTAAGGACTGGCCTGAATGCCCCAAGGACAATGAGGGAACTAACTTGAGATAACAAACCAGACTGTGGGATAGCTACCCGGCAAAAAGCGCTAACCTAAGACACCGCCAGGCCCACTCACAGAACAAAGGACTGACTAGAGCTAGCCGGCTGAAGGTCGGCCCATCCCCCACTGGAGGCAGGCAGGTGAGGGCAGCCAGAGCCGGAAGGGGACAATCGTGGCCCCAGGGAGGCATCATCTATCAAACTGCAAGCAGGCTTCATTGCTAACCAAGACTTCTTGGGGTTCTGGATGGTCGACATCCACCTGAGAAGGTGCACCAGTTGTACACCCAGAAAATCAAGCAGCAGGGATGGGGGAGGTGATAAGTTGCAGTGACCACACACACCAAACACCTGGCCACCTGAGCTGCTCAGACCTGGGAAGGGCACAGAACGCAGGCCCAACCGAGTCTGCGCCTCTGAGGACTACCTGAGTATCTAAACCTGAGCGGCTTAGACCTGGGAAGTGCATGAAACCCAGGGCTGGCCTCAGACAGTTCCCGGCAGAGCAACCTAGATCCTGAGCAGTGTAGACAGGGAAGGCACACACGCCGTGAGTGGGCACAAACCCAGTGTGGCCGAGACACTGTGAGCACACGCCAGTGTTATTTGTTCGCAGCGTGCCTCCCTCCCCACAGCACAACTCAACAAGTGAGCCTAAAAAAGTGTCCACCACCGCCGCCTTGCGTCAGGGCGGAAATTAGACACTGAAGAGACCAGCAAATGGAAGAAGCTAAAACAGAGAGAACCGCCTTGGAAGTGACAGATGGAGAATTCTTGAGGCTACTGTAAGAATAAGACTGAAAACCAGAGGCAGGAGGCTTAAGTCTAAATCCTGAGAACACCAGAGAACTCCTGACTCCAGGGAACATAAATCAACAGGAGCTCATCAAACGCCTCCATACCTACACTGAAACCAAGCACCACCCAAGGGCCAAAAAGTTCCAGAGCAAGACATGCCACGCAAATTCTCCAGCAACACAGGAACACAGCCCTGAGCTTCAATATACAGGCTGCCCAAAGTCACTCCAAACCCACTGACATCTCATAACTCATTACTGGACACTTCATTGCACTTCAGAGAGAAGAAATCCAGCTCCACCCACCAGAACACCGACACAAGCTTCCCTAACCAGGAAACCTTGACAAGCCACTCGTCCAACCCCACCCACAGCGAGGAAATTCCAGAATAAAGAGAACTCCACAAATTGCCAGAATATGGAAAGGCCACCCCAAACACAGCAATATAAACAAGATGAAGAGGCAGAGAAATACCCAGCAGGTAAAGGAACAGAATAAATGCCCACAGAAAATACTTGAGGAGATAATAGTTGAAAACTTCCCTAAAATGGGGAAGGAAATAATCACCCAAGTCCAAGAAACCCAGAGAGTCCCAAACAGGATAAACTCAAGGCGAAACATCCCCAGACACATATTAATCAAATTAACAAAGATCAAATACAAAGAACAAATATTAAAAGCAGCAAGGGAAAAACAACAAATAACACACGAGGGGATTCCCATAAGGATAACAGCTGATCTTTCAATAGAAACTCTTCAGGCCAGGAGGGAATGGTAGGACATACTTAAAGTGATGAAAGAAAATAACCTACAGCCCAGATTACTGTACCCAGCAAGGATCTCATTTAAATATGAAGGAGAAATCAAAAGTTTTACAGACAAGCAAAAGCTGAGAGAAGTCAACAGCACCAAACCAGTTCTCCAGCAAATGTTAAAGGATCTTCTCTAGACAGGAAACACAGAAAGGGTGTATAAACTTGAACCCAAAACAATAGAGTAATTGGCAACAGCATCATACTTATCAATAATTACCTTAAATGTAAATGGGTTGAAAGCCCCAACCAAAAGACAAAGACTGGCTGAATGGATACAAAAACAAGACCCTTATATATGTTGGCTACAAGATACCCACCTCAAAACAGAGGAAACATACAGACTGAAAGTGAAGGGCTGGAAAAAGATATTCCATGCAAATAGAGACCAAAAGAAAGCAGGAGTAGCAATACTCATATCAGATAAAATAGACTTTAAAACAAAGGCTGTAAAAAGAGACAAAGACAGTCACTACATAATGATCAAAGGATCAATCCAAGAAGAAGATATAACAATTATAAATACATATGCACCCAACATAGGAGCACTGCAATGTGTAAGGCAAATGCTAACAAGTGCAAAAGGGGAAATTAACAATAACACAATAATAATGGGAGACTTTAGTACCCCACTCACACCTATGGATAGATCAACTAAACAGAAAATTAACAAGGAAACACAAACTTTGAATGATACAATAGACCAGTTAGACCTAATTGTTATCTATAGGACATTACACCCCAAAACAATGAATTTCACCTTTTTCTCAAGTGCACACAGAAACTTCTCCAGGATAGATCACATCCTGGGCCATAAATCGAGCCTTGGCAAATTAAAAAAAAAAAAAATTAAAGTCATTCTAAGCATCTTTACAATGCAGTAAGATTAGATCTCAATTACAGGAGAAAAACTATTAAAAATTCCAACATATGGAGGCTGAACAACATGCTGCTGAATAACCAACACATCACAGAAGAAATCAAAAAAGAAATCAAAATATGCATAAAAATGAATGAAAATGAAAACACAACAACTCAAAACCTATGGGACACTGTAAAAGCAATGCTAAGGGGAAGGTTCATAGCAATACAGGCATACCTCAAGAAACAAGAAAAAAGTCAAATAAATAACCTAACTCTACACCTAAAGCAACTAGAAAAAGGGAGAAACGAAGAACCCCAGTGTTAGTAGAAGGAAAGAAATCTTAAAAATTAGGGCAGAAATAAATGCAAAAGAAACAAAAGAGACCATAGCAAATATCAACAAAGCTAAAAGCTGGTTCTTTGAGAGGATAAATAAAATTGACAAACCATTAGCCAGACTCATCAAGAAACAAAGGGAGAAAAATCAAATCAATAAAATTAGAAATGAAAATGGAGAGATCACAACAGACAACACAGAAATACAAAGGATCATAAGAGACTGCTGCTGCTGCTGCTAAGTCACTTCAGTCGTGTCCAGCTCTGTGGGACCCCAGAGATGTCAGCCCACCAGGCTCCTCTGTCCCTGGGATTCTCCAGGCAAGAACACTGGAGTGGGTTTCCATTTCCTTCTCCAATGCATGAAAGTGAAAATTGAAAGTGAAGTTGCTCAGTCGTGTCCGACTCTTAGCGACCCCATGGACTGCAGCCCACCAGGCTCCTCCGTCCATGGGATTTTCCAGGCAAGAGTACTGGAGTGGGGTGCTATATATGCCAATAAAATGGACAACTTGGAAGAAATGGAGAAATTCTTAGAAAAATACAACTTTCCAAAACCGAACCATGAAGAAATAGAAAATCTTAAAAGACACATCACAAGCACGGAAATTGAAACTGTAATCAGAAATCTTCCAGCAAACAAAAGCCCAGGTCCAGACGGCTTCACAGCTGAATTCTACCAAAAATTTAGAGAAGAGCTAACACCTATCCTACTCAAACTCTTCCAGAAAATTGCAGAGGAAGGTAAATTTCCAAACTCATTCTATAAGGCCACCATCACCCTAATACCAAAACTTGACAAAGATGCCACAAAAAAAGAAAACTACAGGCCAATATCATTGATGAACATAGATGCAAAAATACTTAACAAAATTCTAGTAACAGAATCCAACAACACATTAAAAAGATCATACATCTTGACCAAGTGGGCTTTATCCCAGGGATGCAAGGATTCTTCAATATCCACAAATCAGTCAATGTAATACACCACATTAACAAATTGAAAAATAAAAGCCATATGATTATCTCAATAGATGCAGAGAAAGCCTTTGACAAAATTCAGCATCCATTTATGATAAAAACCCTCCAGAAAATAGGAATAGAAGGAACATACCTCAACATAATAAAAGCTATATATGACAAACTCACAGAAAACATTATCCTCAATGGTGAAAAATTGAAAGCATTTCCCCTAAAGTCAGGAACAAGACAAGGGTGCCAACTCTGACCACTACTATTCAATGTAGTTTTGGAAGTTTTGGCCACAGCAATCAGAGCAGAAAAAGAAATAAAAGGAATCCAAATTGGAAAAGAAGTAAAACTCTCATTGTTTTCAGATGACATGATCCTCTACATAGAAAACCCAAAAGACTCCACCAGAAAATTACTAGAGCTAATCAATGAATATAGTAAAGTTGCAAGATATAAAATCAACACATAGAAATCCCTTGCATTCCTATACACTCATAATGAGAAAATAGAAAGAGAAATTAAGGAAACAATTCCATTCACCATTGCAACAAAAAGAATAAAATACTTAAGAATATATCTACCTGAAGAAACAAAATGCCTATATAGAGAAAACTATAAAACACTGGTGAAAGAAATCAAAGAAGACACTAATGGATGGAGAAATGTACCGTGTTCATGGATCGGAAGAATAAATATAGTTAAAATGAGTATACTACCCAAAGCAATCTATAGATTCAATGCAATCCCTATCAAGCTACCAACGGTATTTTTCACAGAGCTAGAACAAATAATTTCAAAATTTGTATGGAAATACAAAAAACCTCGAATAGCCAAAGCAATCTTGAGAAAGAAGAATGGAACTGGAGTAATCAACCTGCCTGACTTCAGGCTCTACTACAAAGCCACAGTCATCAAGATAGTATGGTATTGGCACAAAGACAGAAATATAGATCAATGGAATCAAATAGAAAGCCCAGAGATAAATCCACACACCTATGGACACCTTATCTTTGATAAAGGAGGCAAGAATATACAATGGAAAAAAGACAATCTCTTTAACAAGTGGTGCTGGGAAAACTGGTCAACCACTTGTAAAAGAATGAAACTAGAGCACTTTCTAACATCATACACAAAAATAAACTCAAAATGGATTAAAGATCTAAACATAAGACCAGAAACTATAAAACTCCTAGAGGAGAACATAGGCAAAACACTCTCTGACATACATCACAGCAGTATCCTCTATGACCCACCTCCCAGAATATTGGAAATAAAAGAAAAAAATAAACAAATGGGACCTAATTAAAATTAAAAGCTTTTGCACAACAAAGGAAACTATAAGCAAGGTGAAAAGACAGCCTTCAGAATGGGAGAAAATAATAGCAAATGAAGCAACAGACAAACAACTAATCTCAAAAATGTACAAGCAACTCCTACAGCTCAATTCCAGTAAAATAAACTACCCAATCAAAAAATGGGCCAAAGAACTAAACAGACATTTCTCCAAAGAAGACATACAGATGGCTAACAAACACATGAAAAGATGCTCAACATCACTCATTATCAGGGAAATGTAAATCAAAACCACAATGAGGTACCATTTCACTCCAGTCAGAATGGCTGAGATCCAAAAGTCTACAAGCAATAAATGCTGGAGAGGGTGTGGAGGAAAGGGAACCCTCTTACACTGTTGGTGGGAATGCAAATTAGTACAGCCACTATGGAGAACAGTGTGGAGATTCCTTTAAAAACTGGAAATAGAACTGCCATAGGACCCAGCAATCCCACTGCTGGGCATACACACCAAGGAAACCAGAATTGAAAGAGACACGTGTACCCCAATGTTCATCACAGCACTGTTTATAATAGCCAGGACATGGAAGCAACCTAGATGTCCATCAGCAGACAAATAGATAAGAAAGCTGTGGTACATATACACAATGGAGTATTACTCAGCCATTAAAAAGAATGCATTTGAATCAGTTCTAGTGAGGTGGATGAAACTGGAGCCTATTATACAGAGTGAAGTAAGCCAGAAAGAAAAACACCAATACAGTATACTAACGCATATATATGGAATTTAGAAAGATGGTAACAATAACCCTGTATGTAAGACAACAAAAGAGACACAGATGTATAGAACAGTCTTTTGGACTCTGGGAGAGGGCGAGGGTGGAATGATTTGGGGGAATGGCATTGAAACATGTATGTTATCATCAGTTCAGTTCAGTCGCTCAGTTGTGTCCGACTCTGCAACGCCAGGAACTGCAGCACACCAGGTCTTCCTGTCTACCACCAACTCCTGGAGTTCACTCAAACTCACATCCATCGAGTCGGTGATGCCATCCAACCATCTCATCCTCTGTCGTCCCCTTCTCCTCCTGCCCCCAATCCCTCCCAGCATCATGGTCTTTTCCAATGAGTCAACTCTTCTCATGAGGTGGCCAAAGTACTGGAGTTTCAGCTTTAGCATCATTCCTTCCAAAGAACACCCAGGACCGATCTCCTTTAGGATGGACTGGTGTCTTCTCCAAAACCACAGTTCAAAAGCATCAATTCTTTGGCACTCAGCTTTCTTCACAGTCCAACTCTCACATCCATACATGACCACTGGAAAAACCATAACCTTGACTAGATGGACCTTTGTTGGCAAAGTAATGTCTCTGCTTTTGAATATGCTATCTAGGTTGGTCATAATTTTCCTTCCAAGGAGTAAGCGTCTTTAATTTCATAGCTGCAATCACTATCTGCTGTGATTTTGGAGCCGCCCAAAATAAAATCTGACACTGTTTGCACTATTTCCCCATCTATTTCCCATGAAGTGATGAGACAAGATGCTATGATCCTAGTTTTCTGAATGTTGAGCTTTAAGCCAACTTTTTCACTCTCCTTTTTCACTTTCATCAAGAGGCTTTTTAGTTCCTTTTCAGTTTCTGCCATCAGGGAGGTGTCATCTGCATATCTGAGGTTATTGATATTTCTCCCAGCAATCTTGATCATATGTGAAACGAATTGCCAGTTCAGAGTTAATGCATGATACAGGATGCTCAGGCCTGGTGCACTGGGATGACCCAGAGGGATTGGATGGAGAGGCAAGTGGGAGGGGGGTTCAGGATGGGGAACACATGTACACCTGTGGCGGATTCATGTCAATGTACAACAAAACCAATACAATATTGTAAAGCAATTAGCCTCCAATTAAAATAAGTAAATTTATATTTAAAATTTTTATTCAAAAATAAATAAGTAAAAAATAAAAAAATCAGTTGAATCTAAAAAAAAAAAAAGTCAGTTTTCATTCCAATCCCAAAGAAGGGCAATGTCAAAGAATATTCAAACTACCATAAAATTGTGCTCACTTCTCATACTATTAATAGTAAAGTTATGCTCAAAATCCTTCAATCAAGGCTTTAACAGTGTATGAACTGAGAAGTTCCAGATGTACAAGCTGGATTTAGCAAAGGCAGAGGAACCAGAGATCAAATTGCCAACATATATTGGATCATGGATAAAGCAAAGGACTTCCAGAAAAACATCTATTCTGTTTCATTGACTATGCCAAAGTTTTTGACTGTGTGGATCACAGCAAACTGTGGAAAATTCTTACAGAGATGGGAATAAAGTGAAAGTGAAGTCTCTCAGTCGTGTCCGACTCTTTGTGACCCTATGGATTGTAGCCTACCAGGCTCCTCCCTCCATGGGATTCTCCAGGCAAGAGTACTGGAGTGGGTTGCCATTTCCTTCTCCAGGGGATCTTCCCAACCCAGGGATCGAACCTGGGTCTCCCTCATTCCAGGCAGACACTTTAACCTCTGAGCCAAGAGCTGGGAATACTAAACCCTAAACCACCTTACTTGTCTACTGAGAAACCTGTATGAGGGTCAAGAAGCAGCAATTAGAACCGGACATGGAACAATAGACTGATTCCATTGGCAAACGAGTATGACAGGGCAGTATATTGTCACCTACTAATTTAACTTCTATGCAGAGTAGATCATGTGAAATGCTGAGCTGTTTGAATCACAATCTGGAATCAAGACTGCCCTGAGAAATATCAACAACCTCGGATATGAAGATGATATCACTCTAATGGCAAAAAGTGAAGAGGAACTAAAGAGCCTTTTGATGAAGGTGAAAGAGGAGAGTGAAAAAGCTGGCTTAAAACTTAACATTCAAAAAGCGAAGATCAGGGCATCTTGTCCCATCACTTCATGGCAAATAAAAAAGGGAAAAATTGGAAGCAGTGACAGATTTTATTTCCTCGGGCTCCAAAATCACTGCAGATGGTGACTGCAGCCATGAAATTAAAAGACACTTGCTCCTTTGAGGGAAAGCTATGAAAAACTTAGACAGTATATTAAAAAGCAGAGACATCACTTTTGCCAACAAAGGTCCACATAACTCAAAACTATGATTTTTCTCCAGTAGTCATGTATGGATGTGAGAGTTGTTCCATAAAGAAGGCTGAGTGCCAAAAAACTGATGCTTTCAAACTGGGGTGCTGGAGAAGACTCGAGAAGATCAAGTCAGTCAATCCTAAAGGAATCAGTCCTGAATACTCATTGGAAGGACTGAGGCTGAACCTGAAGCTCCAGTATTTTGGCAACCTGATGCAAAGATCTGACTCCTGGGAAAAGCCACTGATCCTGGAAAAGATTGAAGGCAAAAGAAGGGGGGTGGTAGAGAGTGAAATGTTTAGAAAACATCACGGACTCAATGGACATGAATTGAACGAATTCCAAGGGATACTGGAGGACAGAGCTTCAGTCCATGGGGTTCGCAAAGAGTCAGACATGACTTAGTGACTGAACAACAACTGCAATGCCATAATTTACATAATTTCTTTATTTTTAATAAAAGTATTATGTTTACAAGATATTGCTATTAAAAACATAAACAGGTAAACATTCTCATGTATGATTATTTCTTCATACTTGAGTTGTTGCTTTAGGATAAATTCTCAGAAATAGGTCAAAGGGTATGGGCATTCTCAAGGCCCTTAACACTCAGTTAAAAATTGTTTTCCAGGAATATTGTTTTGATTTACTCTTCCATTAACTGTGTATGACAATGGCTTTTTCACAGTAACTTTTCCAGCATGAGAAGTCTCATTTATCAAATGGAAAATTGGCAGAGGTTAACATAGTGAGCGAACTGGTGGTTTAGACACTAAGTCATGTCTGACTCTTGTGACCCCATGGACTGTAGCCTGTCAGGTTTCTCTGTCCATTGAATTCTCCCAGGCCAGAATACTGGAGTGAGTTGCCATTTCCTTCTTCAGGGGAACGAACTGGAGGGAGTAAAATTTTGTACATTTCAGGAGAGCAATTTGTCATTGTCTTTCTGAAATGATGCATGCAAGGACACTAGAAAAATTCACATTTTAATTAGTTACACAAATCACAAAAGTTTTTCCTAAGAAAAAATAGATAGCATGTGTAAAATGAGCATTTAAAATGTTAATTGTGGTGTTGCAAAATAGTGGGGTAAAAGCAACGTACATAGGAATTATTGAAGAAAATGTGAAATAACTGCTAAAGATAAAACTACTTATAAAACTACTAAAGATGTAGAAAAACAATGGTGATGAGGTACTAAGCAAAACAATCATGTATCAGTAAAATAAAATTTTTGAATTTTTGAAAACCATATGTTGATTTTATTTTTAAGTATGGAAAGAGATACTAAAATGTTAATAATGTGTTTGAGGTGTTTTTTGTTTGTTTTGTTTCTCTCATTATGCTCTTTTTTATATCTTTCTAGAATGATGCTTTCCCTGATGCTGGGAAGGACTGAGGTAAAAGGAGAAGGGGGAGGCAGGGGATGAGATGGTTAGATAGCATCACTAACTCAATGGACATTAATTTGAACAAATTCCCAGAGATAGAAGAGGACAGATAAGCCTAGTGTATTGCAGTCATTGGGTTCACAAAGAGCTGGACATGACTTAGCAACTGAACAACATTAAAAACATCCTTGTAGAATATATATTTTAAAGAAAGGACATATAAGATAAAATCCTTATTTCTAAGTCTATAAAATTATAATCATTGGTTCAAAAAGTTGGCAAAATTTATTATAATTAATATTAGCATTTAAATGCCCTTATTTTCAATATCAATCAAAGCCATTGTTATCAGCTTTGTTTTTATTCTCAGGAAAATGGATTTTCTTTCTTAATTCTAGTAATATGTTGAATTATTTTGTATCATGCCTTTAACTGCAATTATGAGTGAATGTAATACTTTATATTTCACCTAGTTTCATAAAACCACACAATATTCCCATATGTGAGTATTTCCATATGTTTTACAATTAATAAACATTAATTGACTTTTTAAAATCGAAAATTTTAAGATTTTTAAGTACATTAAACTGTGTTGTTCTTGGCAGTCCATCTAAGTAGGGAACGAGTCTCTGCCAACTATATTTCCCAATATTTCCATCCCAGTCAAATCAAATTCTTGCTAAGTCAATCTACCCCTCTGATGCTCCAAATGTGGTCTGTTAACCAGTGACGTGGTCATCTCCAGGAAGCTTTTGAAAATGCAAAATCTTCAGCCTCATTCAAGACCCATGCAAGTTTTCCAAATAATCTGTATGTATGTTAATATTTGAGAAGAACTGGGCCAGAAATGATGGAGAGTAAATTCTTTCAATCTTTCTCCAGTTTTTTTTTGTTTGTTGGATGCTATTTAAACCTAACATTGGTGGTAAAAACAACTATAATAGTACTTTTCTGCCCAGCTTGAAACAAATTTTTGTTTTTTTGACTGACTGGGGTAAAGTGTGGCTACATAATTTCAAACCAAACAAATCAAGACAAAGCTGAAGTTTTCCCGGAAAATAAAAAGGTGGGAAAAAAAATCACAGACAATTGCTTAAGTATGCCTGTCAAGACTAGATATATTTTTCAAGTGAAAAGATTTCTTCTTTCTTTATCAGACCAAAACATAGATTCCGGTACAAGCAATGACTACATCACAATTTATGGATGACATTGTCTGCTTCTAGGACTTCTTTCTGGGGAAAATGGGTTCTATCAAAGCTATGCTTTTAAAAGACATGAATATTTCAACTAAATATTTCAACTAAAAACAAAACTAAAACAGAAAAATAACATGACACTATTTGACCACTTATACTAAACACATCTGGTGGAAAATAATATCTCTGGTTTAAAAGACCAGATGGAAAAAATTTCTCCTGGAAATCAATGTTAATAAAGCAATCTTTTCAATCTTTCTAAGAATTTCACTACCTTGTATACCTGTAAACAGAGTAGCAGGGAGAAAAATGATCATTTTCTTCCAATGAGCCCAGTGGAAATAATTACTCAATCTATGAGGAGTATATAGCTAAAAAATCTCTGAAACAAATGCTTCTATGATTGTTGTATCTTTTCTGAGAGGGGTTCTTGTGAGCATTCTAGAAGGTGGGTTTTAGATTGCTGATTGATATCAATAACCTCAGATATGCAGCTGACACCACCCTTATGGCAGAAAGAGAAGAGGAACTAAAGAGCCTCTTGAAGAAGGTGAAAGAGGAGAGTGAAAAAGCTGGCTTAAAACCCAACATTCAAAAAAACAAAGATCAGGGCATCTGGTCCCATCACTTCATGGTAAATGGATGAGGAAACAATGGAAACAGTGGTAGACTTTACTTTTGTGGGCTCCAAAATCACTGCGGATGGTGACTGCAGCCATAAAATTAAAAGCACCTTGATCCTTGGAAGAAAAACTGTGATGAATCTAGACAGCATATTAAAAAGCAGAGACATTACTTTGCTGATAAATGTCCATCTAGTAAAGGCTATGATTTTTCCAATCGTCTTGTATGGATGTGAGAGTTGGATCATAAAGAAAGCTGAGCACCGAAGAATTGATGCTTTTGAACTATGGTGTTGAAGAAGACTCTTGAGAGTCCCTTGGGCAGCAAGGAGATCAAACCAGTGAATCCTAAAGGAAATCAGTCCTGAATATTCATTGGAAGGACTGATGCTGAAGCTGAAACTTCAACACTTTGGCCACCTGATGTGAAGTACTGACTCTTTAGAAAAGACCCTGATGTTGGGAAAGATTGAAGGCAGGAGGAGAAGGGAATGACAGAGAATGAGATGGTTGGGTGGCATCAATGGACATGAGTTTGAGGAAGCTCTGAGAGTTAGTGATCAACAGGGAAGCCAGGTGTGCTGCAGTCCAAGGGGTTGCAATGAGTTGGACAGGACTGAGTGACTGAACTGAAGTCCTTGACCAATATTTAGCAGGTTAAGATGTCATAAATTATTTGATATTTCTTTTTTCAAAAGGTAAGATCTAATGTGCCTCTCTTTGCAGCTGGCATGACCTTGCAACCAACAGAACTCAGGGAAGTGTCACTTCAAGATTCACTGAAGTCCAGAACTAGATCAAAAGAAACCATGCAACTTCTGCCTTGTCTCTGGGAACCCAGGCTGTCCAGATGCTTCCCAATGGGTCTCCCCTCTTGAAAGTCAGCTTCTACACAGCAAGAAGCTCAGGTTATCACAGAGGCCTTGTTCCACTGTTCTTAGTGACAGTCCCAGGTGGAAGTCTTGTGGATGAGTCATTTTGACATCGGTTGCCATTAAGCATTCAGAAGGAATACTTTGGCCACCTGATGTGAAGAACTGACTCATTTGAAAAGACCCTGATGCTGGAAAAGATTGAAGGCAGGAGGAGAAGGAGATGAGAAGGACATTGTTGCTGTTTCCAAGACTGGACTGTAGAAGGAAGGTAACAACTTTGGGCACCTGGACCAATGAAAAAGCTAGGTACAGACTCTAAAGAAGATTACCTAAAAGATAAGCAAAGACTGATGAATGAGAGAATAAAAGTGCTGATGCCTACTTTTGCAGAAGACTTTTAAAAATATGATATTGTTCTGTAGTTTGTTCCAGGGAATGTGTTTTCCCAAGAATATTAACATTTATTTTTGTGCAAACAAGCCAACTCTTTTCGACTCCTAAATTACATTGGCTTATAATGCATAGAAAAGGAATTTCTAATTTGAAATTAAAGTTTGTTGCTTAAGTGACAGGTTAGTTTTAGGTTACATCTTGGTCTTCTTGAATTAAACTGTAACTGAATGAAATGTTAAAGACTCCAATCATTTCATACCATTTTTAACCAGGGAAAGCGTCACTCAGTCACATCCAATGGACTATAGATCACCAGGCTCTTCTGTCCATGGAGCTCTCCTGGCAAGAATAATGGAGTGGGTAGCCATTCTGTTTTCCAAGGGGTCTTCCTGATTGAGGGATTGAACCCAGGTCTCTTGCATTGCAGGCAGATTCTTTACCATCTGAGCCACCAGGGAATCCCAAAATAGATGGTGCCAAATAGCTAACAGATAACCAATCAATAGTATTCACCTCCCAATGGTATTAATTTCAAATAGAAAGAATTAAAATTACTAAGGGAAATCAAATCATCAACTTTACTCTGAGCTGAACTCTGCCTGACATCATAGTATAATAATCCTCCATAGAGCTGGAAAATCCAACTTGGGCTTAAGGACCAAGTGACAGTCTTTTCTGTCTAGTTCCCTAGGTCTCCTGTTAATCCTAAAGTAATGCAAGGTCTCCAGGGCCCAAGTGATGTTTAAAAAGAGCAGAGAGAAAGAATGATGACTAGGCCCTTAGGATAACATATCATCCTATCTCCTGTAAGCAAGAAAGTAGAGAGAACCAGAATGAGAGCAAGATTCAGGGCCATACCAACTTACATTATTTGAGCACACATAAGCTGGAAGCTACACCATATAGTCACTCAACAGTGGCCATGCCAACTGGGAAAAGTGGCTCAGTTGTATTAGCAACTCCAGTTATTATCACCTGTACCTTCCCATAGTCTCAGCAGAGTGGCAAGAAGATAATAGGATAAAAGAGGCTTTCTCAATTTTATTCATGTGGAGGAAGTTCTTTTTCTTCCTCTTAAACTTGTGAAGCAAGAAGCAGTATATGTATTGATCCCCCTCCTTCTCATCATCTGATAAAAGAAGTTAATAAAATCTAAATGGAATAATTGTGAAAATTAGGGAGTTGACATCTGGGACTATTTAAACTTCAGACATAGTTTCTTTGATTAAAATATTGATCCAATAATAGAAATCAAATAATATTTTTTGAAAATAAGCATATAAAAATGAGTAATTTTTTTTATCATAGATGGTTAACTATACCAATCATATGAACATTAGATAACTGGCATTCCCAATGGAATATGATGTCCCAGTATTCACAGATTTGTCTTTTTACTTCTCAATATTTTCAACTTTGCAATTAAATATACTTAAAGGTCCATCTAGTCAAGGCTATGGTTTTTCCAGTGGTCATGTATGGATGTGAGAGTTGGACTGTGAAGAAAGCTGAGCGCTGAAGAATTGATGCTTTTGAACTGTGGTGTTGGAGAAGACTCTTGAGAGTCCCTTGGACTGCAAGGAGATCCAACCAGTCCATTCTAAAGCAGATGAATCCTGGGTGTTCTTTGGAAGGACTGATGCTAAAGCTGAAACTCCAATACTTTGGCCAACTCATGTGAAGAGTTGACTCATTGGGAAAGACCCTGATGCTGGAAGGGATTGGGGGCAGAAGGAGAAGGGGACAACAAAGGATGAGATGGTTGGATGACATCACCGACTCAATGGACATGAGTTTGGGTAAACTCCAGGAGTTGGTGATGGACAGGGAGGCCTGGCGTGCTGCAATTCATGGGGTCGCAAAGAGTCAGACGTGACTGAGCGACTGAACTGAACTGAACTGAATGTTCAGTTTTGTCACATTCATTAATCCTTTACTTTTTACTTCATAACATTTATACAAGCATATAAGATCTCAATGGGATGAAGGACAAGGAAAATTTAGTCTCATAAATTTGACTAATGTCTTTGATTTCTTTCAAAATTCTTTTTCCTGTTTTATATATAAAACACAAGGTAAGCTTCTTGGTTACCCCATGTCTGAGTCTCTCCTCATCAAGATGAAAAGAAAAAAGCTTATCACTCCAAAATATTTATTGAAGATGTATTGTAATATTTTAAATAGCCCCTCTGAGGCAGTGTCAGGATGTTGAAAAGATGGATAGTTTGTCTTGGAGCCTAAGCTGTTAGCAAGGTTATGCAAACAAGAGTATACTGCTCTCAAAATTCCACCCTGGGAAATACAAGGCAGAATTTCTTCCTTGTTATATAGTTTAATTAAACTTTCTTATGGCGAAGCATGGCTATGATATTTTACAATCAGCATGCATTTACTTTATTTACCCACTTACTGATTTCCATCTGTTTATTCATCCATTCTACATTTAAGAAGAATACACCATGACCAAGTGGGCTTTATCCCAGGGATGCAAGGATTCTTCAATATCCGCAAATCAATCAATGTAATACACCACATTAACAAATTGAAAAATAAAAACCATATGATTATCTCAATAGATGCAGAGAAAGCCTTTGACAAAATTCAACATCCATTTATGATAAAAACTCTCCAGAAAGCAGGAATAGAAGGAACATACCTCAACATAATAAAAGCTATATATGACAAACCCACAGGAAACATTATCCTCAATGGTGAAAAATTGAAAGCATTTCCTCTAAAGTCAGGAACAAGACAAGGGTGCCCACTTTCACCATTACTATTCAACATAGTTTTGGAAGTTTTGGCCACAGCAATCAGAGCAGAAAAAGAAATAAAAGGAATCCAAATTGGCAAAGAAGAAGTAAAGCTCTCACTGTTTGCAGATGACATGATCCTCTACATAGAAAACCCTAAAGACTCCACCAGAAAATTACTAGAACTAATCAATGACTATAGTAAAGTTGCAGGATATAAAATCAACACACAGAAATCCCTTGCATTCCTATACACTAATAATGAGAAAACAGAAAGAGAAATTAAGGAAACAATTCCATTCACCATTGCAATGGAAAGAATAAAATACTTAGGAATATATCTACCTAAGGAATCTAAAGACCTATATATAGAAAACTATAAAACACTGGTGAAAGAAATCAAAGAGGACACTAACAGATGGAGAAATATACCATGTTCATGGATTGGAAGAATCAATATAGTGAAAATGAGTATACTACCCAAAGCAATCTATAGATTCAATGCAATCCCTATCAAGCTACCAACAGCATTCTTCACAGAGTTAGAACAAATAATTTCACAATTTGTATGGAAAAACAAAAAACCTCGAATAGCCAAAGCGATCTTGAGAAAGAAGAATGGAACTGGAGGAATCCACCTACCTGACTTCAGGCTCTACTACAAAGCCACAGTTATCAAGACAGTATGGTACTGGCACAAAGACAGAAATATAGATCAATGGAACAAAATAGAAAGCCCAGAGATAAATCCACGCACATATGGACACCTTATCTTTGACAAAGGAGGCAAAAATATACAATGGATTAAAGACAATCTCTTTAACAAGTGGTGCTGGGAACTCTGGTCAACCACTTGTAAAAGAATGAAACTCGAACACTTTCTAACACCATACACAAAATAAACTCAAAATGGATTAAAGATCTAAACGTAAGACCAGAAACTATAAAACTCCTAGAGGAGAACATAGGCAAAACACTCTCTGACATACATCACAGCAGGATCCTCTATGACCCACCTCCCAGAATATTGGAAATAAAAGCAAAAATAAACAAATGGGACCTAATTAACCTTAAAAGCTTCTGCACATCAAAGGAAACTATTAGCAAGGTGAAAAGACAGCCTTCAGAATGGGAGAAGATAATAGCAAATGAAGCAACTGATAAACAACTAATCTCGAGAATTTACAAGCAACTCCTACAGCTCAACTCCAGAAAAATAAATGACCCAATCAAAAAATGGGCCAAAGAACTAAATAGACATTTCTCCAAAGAAGACATACAGATGGCTAACAAACACATGAAAAGATGCTCAACATCACTCATTATCAGAGAAATGCAAATCAAAACCACTATGAGGTACCATTTCACACCAGTCAGAATGGCTGCGATCCAAAAGTCGACAAGTAATAAATGCTGGAGAGGGTGTGGAGGAAAGGGAACCCTCTTACACTGTTGGTGGGAATGCAAACTAGTACAGCCACTATGGAGAACAGTGTGGAGATTCCTTAAAAAACTGGAAATAGACCTGCCTTATGACCCAGCAATCCCACTGCTGGGCATACACACTGAGGAAACCAGAAGGGAAAGAGACACGTGTACCCCAATGTTCATCGCAGCACTGTTTATAATAGCCAGGACATGGAAGCAACCTAGATGTCCATCAGCAGATGAATGGATAAGAAAGCTGTGGTACATATACACAATGGAGTATTATTCAGCCATTAAAAAGAATACATTTGAATCAGTTCTAATGAGGTGGATGAAACTGGAGCCTATTATACAGAGTGAAGTAAGCCAGAAAGAAAAACACCAATACAGTATACTAACGCATATATATGGAATTTAGAAAGATGGTAACAATAACCCTGTATGTGAGACAGCAAAAGAGACACTGATGTATAGAACAGTCTTATGGACTCTGTGGGAGAGGGAGAGGGTGGGAAGTTTTGGGAGAATGGCATTGAAACATGTAAAATATCATGTATGAAATGAGTTGCCAGTCCAGGTTCGATGCACGATACTGGATGCTTGGGGCTGGTGCACTGGGACGACCCAGAGGGATGGAATAGGGAGGGAGGAGGGAGGAGGGTTCAGGATGGGGAACACATGTATACCTGTGGCGGATTCATTTTGATATTTGGCAAAACTAATACAGTTATGTAAAGTTTAAAAATAAAATAAAATTAGAAAAAAAAGAGGAATTTAAAGTCGTTTACAGTAAAAAACAAAGAAAAAAAAATAGGAGAATCCATACAGTGGTAAGAAGCTTCATATTTAGTTAAAAGTTGAAAAAATCACATGGACATTGGGTGAAACTGAATTACCGCTGGGTAGAATCAATGAAGCTCTCTGAATATCTACAGTCTGGTCCATATTGTAATAGTAGATGACCTCACTCTTTCATCTCACTGAGAAAATGGAAACAATAGGAAGATAACTTCCAGTTCCTCCCCAGACCATGAATTATATCTGAACTTGTTTTCTGCTTTCCTTTGTGTTTCCATGGGCGACCATTCCCTCTCATCTCAGGGCGATTGCTCTTCTAGAGTCCTGGATGCCATGCATTCCTTTCATCTAGTGAAGGACTTGGTCCTGCAATTATCACCCTCTCCTGCATCTTCTATTATTTGTTCCTTACTATAGGATCACCCTATTACATACAAATACACTGTTGTAACTCCCATTAAAAAAAAACAAAAACTCTTGATCCCACATTTCTCTTCCTTCCACTGCCATATGGCTTTGCTGCCTATACAGCAAAAGTTATTGAGAATTCTGTCTTTACAGGGATTTGAGGCAACTATTAAATAATACCTTGTTTCCTGTTCTAGTTGAGATCCAAATTAAGAGAGAAGCAGGATTTAGAGAAATTGAGACTGATGACAAAATGAATATGGGAGAACACAGCTTAGGTCTTCTAGTTATAGGCTATTTCTCTACCTCATTAGGCTGACACCCAGTCACTGGGTGGGACAAGTGTATGCCTCTCTGGCAAGGGCTGCCTCATTTATCTCAAGAGCGCAGAGAAGAACCAGTGTGTTCTGCAGATCAGAAGCTGCAGAGAGGGGGAAAGGAATATGGTGCCTCATCTGTGTTCTTTTCACAGTTGAGCATCAGATCAGCTCCTCATTTTCTGGGAAGGAGTGATGAGGCAGAGAGACCAGGAATGCGATTATAGAGGAGACCTCTTTCTAGAGTCAAGAAGCAAAGGGAAGGAGGTTCCTTCCTAAATGCACCATGACCTCTTCTTTCAATGTTTCTTGAGTCTAAGACAATTGGCTTTCACTCCACTGGTCACCAACACTCATATTATCCAGTCCCCAGTGAGTGCCAACTTGTCAGTAACAGCCAGGTACAGATGGGGCACAGTTACTGTGACATCATAGATATGTGTTGTGTTGAGGCATGGGAGGACCTGCAGCAGCCTCTGCCTGCTTCCCCTTAGTTCCAATAAAGTGTGGAACAGATTCAGAAAGTTCTCCTGTGGGACCTCTGTTGGGCAGGGAGAAAGAGGGAAGAGAGAATGTAGAAAGTGATTCAGAATTAAATCAGGGTGGTTGGAATGGCACAGGGTGGGGAGGGGAGGCTCAGGGAGGGTCGGGGGAGTTAGAGAAGTATGGAGAGATAGTAAGGCTAGGGAGTAGAGAGGCCAAAGTCTAGTGCAGCTGAATATCTGAAGTTCAAGGGAGGAAGATGGGGAAGCACAGGCAGTAGGGAGTGATGGCTTAGTTTCCCAGAAGCAATTGTCATCACAATTCTATCTTGGGCTGAGAGCAGAATATGAGCCAAAGAGACTTGAGCAGCATCTCTAGCAGGGACAGAGGCCAGAGCCCAAGGACCAGCTAGAGACAGCAGAGAAGAGACACTTTCTTTGGAGCAGACAATTGATGGTTCTCTCTGTACCTAGACTCCATCTCATGAAAAGGCAGAATGGTCTCTTCTTGAGAGAGGCAGCAATAGTCTTCATAATGAGTCTAAACCTTGAATGAACTTCACAAGGACCTTAAATATTCATTTAAAAAAATGACTTTAGCAGAGACTGAATCACCTCAAATTATCAGATTAAAGTTTGTTCAACTATTGTGGAATAATAGGTACCAAACTTCCCAGGTGGCAACGTAGGAGGGGCAAGAGACATGGGTTCCATCCCTGGGTTGGGAATATCCCTTGGAAGAGAAATTGGCAACCTGCTCCAGTATTATTTCCTGGAAAATTCCATAAATAGAGGAGCCTGGTGGGCTGCAGTCCACGGGGTTGTAAAGAGTTGGACAGGACTGAGCATTCACTCACACAAGAGCAAGTCAGCTCATTTATAAGATGTAACACTACTCTTCTGTACATTTTGTAGAAATATATTCTGAGGCCTCTGTAACTGTATCTATCTCCTAAGTGAACAATGAGCTTAAATTACGCTTCTTTTTGTCAAGTTTTGTTTCAGAAAATAATAATGTCACTTGATAACCATGCTGCTTCATTTCAATATTGACAGCTGAGAAGTTGTAGCAGCTCAAACATAAACACAGGTTTAATTAATGATGAAAAGCAAAGGAAATACAACTTTTAGCAGAAAATGACTCATGCCTGAAAGTGTGGGACTGTGAAAGTGTTCCATCAGTGACAGTTTTAGTCTCGTGATATCAGCTCTTTATTTAGGAATCTCACAAGAGAAGAGAAGGATTTTGACATGAATTTAGACACATCTTCGTTATGATTGAGAGGATGAACCTCTTCTTGAACCTGGACAGATATTCTGGATTTATACTGCATGGGAACAACTAATAAGAACTTAGAGTATTCCTGCTGTTTGGGGAGGAGTGTTGATTTCCTCGTGAATAATCCTACTGCATTGCCCAGGAGAGGCTCTGGGAAAAATTGGACTGTATCACCACAGGGGATGGGTTAAAAACAAAGGCATTGCCCTGTGGGACCTTGAACTAGTTAGAAGGCAAAGGAACTCCCAGAAGCATAACTTATAACAAGGTGGTATGATTGTTAATTACTGGCAATTGTAGCACAAAAAAGTGGGGAAAAGATTTACACAATTAAGACACCATTTTTATATCAATGAGTCAGAGCTAGAGTTACAGAATGAACTCAAAATATAGGCGGCAGGGTATTGAACATGCGAAAATAAAGATTTCCATTTACAGTTATCTTAAATGTAGATGCTAACTCACTTGTTTTTGAATATGACTACCCATAAAACAAAATTTTTAAAATGCAAGTAATGATGTAGTAGAATGCAAAAATTCAATTACATAAATTCATGTTGTTCCCTGATATTTACAATACAAATGATAATCTCTAAAAATATTTTGCCTATGTGTCTCCAACTCAGAGTTCTTTGGTATCTGATGAAATACATACCATGTTTTTATGTTAACTGCTATAAGTGAGCAAATACTAGTTAAGTCATACTGTGGGGAAATGTATTTTTCTTTCTCTTTTAAGGAAACAACTGTATTTGCCCCATCTTTGATTACTCATAGTCCCATCTCTGCTCATAGGATTAAACTATCCATTTGATCTTTCAACTTCCTAACTCTTCCTTGAAAACCAGTTTTGTGCTTTGGTTTTTCATGTGCACTCATCAAACTGCTCTATTCTTCAACATGTCTATGACTTGATTCTGCTCATAGCATGTTCAAAGAAGGAACATCTTTACCTGGAAGAGGGGGCATTTGTCTTCAGTAATCATATCATTCACATTTGTCAATAGGGCTTACCTCTCATGTGAGTGAAGTTATTGAGTGGCATCTTGATTCACAGAAAGTGTGCTGTAGAGGGTGATTTGAATTCCTCTCCTGGATTCCTATCACAAATTAGAGGTGGAAGCATCATGCTTGCTGATGTTTGCACAGAAAATTTTAGGGAAAGGGGAATATGGCCAATGATATTACCTGTGTTTTGTTTGTTTGTTTTGTTTTTGGTGAAGCATCACAATTTTTTATTAAAAATGTTTCCAGTATTTGGCATGCTGCATTTATTTTTTTCTGTAGATGATTCTTACAGTATAATTTCTTTGTAATGTTGTATTATTCTCTGCTATACAATGAAGTGAATCAGCTATATGTATACATATATACCCACCCTATTTTTTCTAATGCAGAGTTAGGGGCTGAGATGGGAGAAAGCCAAAGGTCTAAGAAGACGGGGCAAATGAAATTCAGCTTGTCTGCATTTCTGGTTTATAGGACTTCTCAGAATGTACCTTGGAATTGATTTAGACTTTCTGTAACAAATTTTAAATTGGAAACAAGATACACTAGGACTTGGGGAATGAATTTCAGAAAGTATTAGAACATACGTTTTTAGAGCCAGGTTTAAATCCTGACTCTGCCATTAACTGGCTCTGACTTTGGGCAAAGGTATTATTTGATTTTGAGAAATCACTCTAGAGAGAATGAAGAGATTGAGCCAAAGCAAAAACAATGCCCAGCTGTGGATATGACTGGTGATGGAAGCAAAGTCTGGTGCTGTAAAGAATATTATTGCATAGGAACCTGGAATGTTAGGTCCATGACTCAAGGCAAATTGGAAGTGGTCAAACAGGAGATGGCAAGAGATAACATTGACATTTTAGGAATCAGTGAACTAAAATGGACCAGAATGGGTGATTTTAATTCAGATCTACTACTGTGGGAAAGAATCCCTTAGAAGAAATGGAGTAGCCTCAAAGTCAATGAAAGAGTCTGAAATGCAGTTCTTGGGTGCAGTCTCAAAAATGACATAATGATCTCTGTTCGTTTCCATGGAAAACCATTCAATATCACAGTAATCCAAGTCTATGCCCCAAGCACTAATACCAAAGAAGCTCAAGTTGAGTGGTTCTATGAGGACTTACAAGACCTTCTAGAATTAACAACCAAAAAAGATGTCCTTTTTATCATAGGGGACTGGAATGCAAAAGTAGGAAGTCAAGAAACACCTGGAAGTGAAGAAGAACTAAAGAGCTTCTTGATAAAAGTGAAAGAGGAGAATGAAAAAGCTGGCTTAAAACTCCACATTCAAAAAACAAAGATCATGCATCTGGTCCCATTATTTTGTGGCAAATAGATGGGGAAGCAATGGAAACAGAGAGTCTTTATTTTCTTGGGCTCCAAAATCACTGCGGATGGTGACTGCCACCATGAAATTAAAAGACGTTTGCTCCTTGGAAGAAAAGTTATGACGAACCTAGACAGCATATTAAAAAGCAGAGACATGACTTTGCCAACAAAGGTCCATCTAGTTAAAGCTATTTTTTTTTTCCAGTAGTCATGTATGGATGTGAGAGTTGGACTATAAAGAAAGATGAGCACCAAAGCTTTGATGCTTTTGAACTGTGTTGTTGGAGAAGACTCTTGAGAGTCCCTTGGACTGTGAGGAGATCCAACCAGTCCATCCTAAAGGAAATCAGCCCTGACTATTCATTAATTATGGAAAATAATCAATTCTTCATATTGTAAAAGTCAGTTGGATTAGGTTTCTTGTGGGACAAATTCCTCTTAATAGATATACTAGCTCTATGAAATGGGAATTGGAATATCTATATCAAAGGTTTTGAGAAAAGAATATGAGATATAAGTGTAATATTTCACATAGCGGGTGTCATGTGCTTAGTAAATGTCACCATTGTTATAAGTAACATCAGTATTAATATTATCTCAGTATTTTCTAGGCATAGAAAATGTTTTCCTTCCTTTCTTCTAGGTTCTTCGACCAATTACAGGCATACCTTGGTGATATGCAGGTTCTGTTCCAGACTACCCCCACTAAAGTAAATATTGTAATAAAGTGAGTCACACAAATTGTTTGGTTTCCCAATGCATATAAAAGTTATATTTACCCTATACTGTAATCTATTAAATGTTCAATAATATTATGTCTGAAAAAAAATAGTGTATATACCTTAATTAGGGTTTCTCTGGTGGCTCAGAGGTTAAAGCATCTGCCTGCAATGTGGGAGACCTGGGTTCAGTCCCTGGGTTGGGAAGATCCCCTGGAGAAGGAAATGGCAACCCACTCCAGTATTCTTGCCTGGAGAGTCCCATGGGTGGAGGAGCCTGGTGAGCTACAGTCCACGGGGTCGCAGAGAGTCGGACATGACTGAGAGACTTCACTTTCTTTCTTTCTTTCTATACCTTAATTAAGTATACTTTATTGCTAAAAAATGCCAACCATCATCTGAACCTTGGGCAAGTCATAATCTTTCTGTTGGTGGAGGGTCTTGCCTCAATGTTGATAGATACTGACTAATGAGGGAGGTGGCTACTAAAGACTGAAGTGGTTGTGGCAATTTTTTAATATAAAACAACAATGAATTTCCTGCATTGATTGATTCTTCCTTTTAATGAATGATATCTCTGTAGGATGCAATACAGTTTGATAGCATTTTACCCACATTAGAACTTCTGTCAGAATTGGAGTCGGTCATCTCAAACTCTGCTGCTGCTTCATGAACTAAGTTTACGTAATATTCTAAGTCCATTTTTTGCCATTTCAACAATTATCACAGCACCTTCACTAGAAGTAGATTTCATCTAATGAAATCGCTTTCTTTGTTCATCCATAAGATGTAACTCCTCATCCATTGAAAATTTATCATGAGATTATAGCCATTCAGTCACATCTTCAGAACTTCTAATTCTGCTGCTTTTACCATATCTATATTATTTCCTCTACTGAAGTCTTGAACTCCTCAAAGTCATCCATGAGGGTTGGAATCAAATTATTCCAAACTCTTGTTAATGTTGATATTTTTACCTATTCCCATGAATCATGGATGTTCTTAATGGCATCAAGAATGGTGAATCCTTTTCAAAAGGTTTTCAATTGCCTTTGCCCAGATCCATCAGAGAAGTCACAATGGCAGGTCAGTTCAGTTCAGTTCAGTTCAGTCGCTCAGTAGTTTCCGACTCTTTGTGACCCCATGAATCGCAGCACACCAGGCCTCCCTGTCCATCACCAACTTCCGGAGTTTACCCAAACTCATGTCCATTGAGTCGGTGATGCCATCCAGCCATCTCATCCTCTGTTGTCCCCTTCTCCTCCTGTCCCCAATCCCTCCCAGCATCAGGGTCTTTTCCAATGAGTCAACTCTTTGCATGAGGTGGCCAAAGTATTGGAGTTTCAGCTTCAGCATCAGTCCTTCCAATGAACACCCAGGACTGATCTCCTTTAGAATGGACTGGTTGGATCTCCTTGCAGTCCAAGGGACTCTCAAGAGTCTTCTCCAACACCACACTTCAAAAGCATCAATTCTTCGGTGCTCAGCTTTCTTCACAGTACAACTCTCACATCCATACACGACCACTGGAAAAACCATAGCCTTGACTAGATGCACCTTTGTTGGCAAAGTAATGTCTCTGCTTTTGAATTTTCTATCTAGGTTGGTCATAACTTTCCTTCCAAGGAGTAAGCATCTTTTAATTTCATGGCTGCAATCACCATCTGCAGTGATTTTGGAGCCCCCCAAAATAAAGTCTGACACTGTTTCCACTGTCCCATCTATTTCCCATGACGTGATGGCAGATAAGGTCTTATAAAATGTATTTTTTGAAAAATAAAACTTGAAAGTCTAAAAGACTCCTTGATCCATGGGCTTCAGAAAGGGTTTTGTGTCAGCAGGCATGAAAACAACATGAATCTTATTGTACATCTCTATCAGAGCTCTTGAGTGACCAGATGCCCTGTCAATGAGCAGTAATATTTTGAAAGGAAGCCTTTTTTTCTGAGCAGTAGCTTTCAATAATGGGTTTAAAACATTCAGCAAATTATGTTGTAAACAGATGAGCTGTCATCCAGGCTTTGTCATTCCATTTATAGAACACAGATAGCAGATTTAGCATAATTCTTAAAGGCCCTACAACTTTTAGAATGCTAAAAATAAGCAATGGCTTCAGCTTAAAGTCACCAGCTGCATTGGCCCCTAACCAGAGAGTTAGCCTGTCCTTTGAAGCTTGATTTTTTTCTCTTGTTGTTAAAGTTCCAGATGGCATCTTCTTCCAGTATAATGCTGTTTCATCTGCATTGAAAATCTGTTGTTAGAGTATTGTTCTTCATTAGTGATCTTGGCTAGATCTGCTGGATAACTTGCTGTAGTTTCTACTTCAGTACTTGTAGCTTCACCTTGGATTTTTATATTATGGAGATTCTTTCCTTCAATCCCAGGAACCAATCTCTGCTAGCATTAAACTTTTCTTCTGCAGCTGCCTCGTCTTTATCAGTCTTCATAAAATTGAAGAGACCTTGCTCTGGACTAGGCTTTGGTTTAAGAGATATTGTAGCTGATTTGATCTTCTCTTCAGATAATACCAGTGTATCAGCAATAAGACTGTCTCCTTTCTTGTCATTCACATATTCACTGGAGTAGCACTTTTAATTTTCCTTAAGAACGTTTCCTTTCCATCCACAACTTGACTAAGCATATGGTACAAGATGCCTAGCACTCGGCCTGTCTCAGTTTTCAGCATGCCTTCCTCTTTGCACTTTATCATTTCTAGCTTTTGATTTAAAGTGAGAGACATACAACTTGTCCTTTTACTTAAACACCTAGAGGTCATTATAGGGTTATTAACTGGACTGATTTCAATATTGCTCTGTCTCAAGGAATAGGGAGGCCTGAAGAGAGGTAAAGAGATGGGGAACTGGCTGGTCAGTGAAACAGTAAGAATACACATAATGCTTATTATTTGTCATCTTTTATGTGTACATTTCATGACACCCCAAAACAATTACAATAGCAACTTCAAATAGTAAACAAGCCCAGGTTGGTTCCTGGGGTTGATTAATCACAGATCATCTCAAAAATTATAATAATTATGAAAAAATTTGATAGTGTGAGAATTACCAAACTATGACACAACGATAAGAAGTGAGTAAATGCTGTTGGAATAATAGCATCATAGACTTGCTGGATATAGGGTTGCCATAAATATTCAGTCTGTAAAGACAAGCCAATAGTTGCAAAATGCAATAAAGCAAAGAACCATAGAATGAGGTATTCTGCTGCTGCTGCTGCTAAGTCACTTCAGTTTTGTCTGACTCTGTGCGACCCCATAGACGGAAGCCCACCAGGCTCCCACGTCCCTGGGATTCTTGAGGCAAGAACACTGGAGTGGGTTGCCATTTCCGTCTCCAATGCAGGGAAGTGAAAAGTGAAAGTGAAGTCACTCAGTCATGTCTGACTCTTAGCGACCCCATGAACTGCAGCCTATCAGGCTCTTCTATCCATGGGATTTCCCAGGCAAGAGTACTGGAGTGGGTTGCCATTGCCTTCTCCCAGAATGAGGTATGCCTGTGATTAAATTTCCATAAGACAGATTAACAGGAGAAAAACAAATTTAATTCTGTATATATGGTAGCCTTACCAAAAAAATATGAGACTCAAAGAAGTAACCAAAGTAGGCAAGTTTTATACCTTTAAAACAATAAATTTGTGAAAAATTGGCAAGACAAATAAGTTTGGACTTGGGGTAGTAAATTTGTTAAGGAGTAACAGGCTTTGTGTAGCCTTAAATTCCCTATTTTTTATGATAAGGATGACTTTAACCCTTCTGATGCAGGGAGGCTACCTTTCACATGAGAGAGTTACTTCTTGTTTTCAGGGGGATAGAAGAGGGTCAGAATGTTCTTCTTGAACCAGCTATTTCTTAAGTAACTAATTAAAAAGAGACGCAGATATATAGAACCGTCTTTTGGACTCTGTGGGAGAGGGCAAGTGTGGGATGCTTTGGGAGAATGGCATTGAAACATGTATAATATCATATGTGAAATGAATCACCAGTCCAGGTTCGATGCATGATACAGGATGCTTGGGGCTGGTGCACTGGGATGACCCAGAGGGATGGTATGGGGAGGGAGGTGGGAGGGGGAGTTCATGATGGGGAACATGTGTACACCCGTGGAGGATTCATGTTGATGTATGGCAAAACCAATACAATATGGTAAAGTAATTAGCCTCAAATTAAAATAAATTTATATTACAAAAAAAAAATACTCACTATACCAAAATGGCACATTTGGGGGTGGCATAAAGTAAGAAATTTCAAAGCAGAGAGGCTAAATGACTTGCCAAAAGTCACCTAATGAGCAAAAAATAAGGCAGAAAACAGACTCAAATTCCTAGCCTCCTGCAGGACTTTATGTTTTTCCCTCATTGTGAGGCCTCCTATGTTAGCAAAGTATTTTATTAAGTTACTATCACCATCAAAGACCTTACATTTTTTTTTAAAGAGATGACCTTTATTCAATTTAAAGCTTATTTGGCATCATCAATAAATGTTTCATACAAAAGGAATGAGCAGAATCACTTTTGTATTTTAGGGAACAAGCCCAGAGGTAAACATATTTATTGAAAACATAAGAATGAATTTCCCCCAAAACAGAGTGACACATGAACAAGCCATGTAAATAAACTCATTTTTATATATTTATTTTTAAATTGCTTTTTATTGGAGTATAGTTCTTTACAATGTTTTGTTAACTTCTATTGCACAGCAAAATGAATCAACCATTTGTATACATATAGCCTAAGGACCCTAAATCTTACAGAGTTTCTTCTCTAAAATAATGACGCACCAGCCGGTATTTGATTTAGCTGCTCCCTCCTTATAAGGCATTTGTTTTACTTTTCTAATACTCACATTCATCTTCATGTTTGCTCCTAAAAAAGCGGCAACACAAAATAAAACTCCCAAAACTCCATTTTAAGAGCTGGAAAATTGAAAGCAAAAAAGAGTAAGGGCTGTATATTTTGTTTTTCCAGATAATAAATATTTTGTCTTCCTGGATGTCAACTCAATTCTTTTTTCATTTCACTGTTTTCTTACAATGAGAAAAGAGAAAGTATAGAGTGTTACCCCAAGGAGGGAGCATAGAAAATAGGAAGAGGTAATTCAGAGAACATTAGGGAAGAAACCACCCCCATTTTCACCCCATTTGCTCCAATTTCCTAACATCTTCACAAATTGAAACAGCAGATAATTTTATTGTTCCTGGTGATGTCATGGATGTCTGGAAAAACTTATTCCACATGAGTTTTTGTTCATAATAGACTGAGCCACTTTTATTTTTATGTTTTGCCCTGACCTTTTGATTTCCGGACAAGACTGGTTGTTAACTCTCACAGCATTTCCTAGCAGAGTTATGCTCTGCAAAGAAATGAAGCTTTCTTTGTCAACTCTGTGTCATTGTGCAGTGGAAATCATGAAATGTGGTATTATTCTTTAGTAGAGTCATCTCCCAAAGAAGTAATGTTCTCCCATTAAAAATTTAAAAATTTCTTTAAAGACTTAGGGCATTGGAATTGCCTGAGAGTTAGACAAGCTGGAAAAATACTGTTTCTCTAAGATTACCAAGAGCTTTCTCACTTAAATAAAATAATGTATCCTCATCACAGTTTCCTGCAATTTCAGATTCAGGGTGGGGGAACCAACACAGAAAGTGACTCACTAGTGCCCCATGCTGAGTAAATTATGGGAAGAATAAAATCTTCCTATAGAGCTGATCACATCCATTGATATTTGCAGTAGTTTGAATGATTGATTCCTGCAAATAACTCCATCTCAGATATTGGGTAAAGGTAATTTCAGTATTGCTATTTCCCTTACCAGTCTAGACATGGTTATGTGATGATATTGAAGCTGATGAGGCAGGAGGAAAGTCAGGGGGATGTGAGGGAAGGGATTTTCTGGGATGAATGAGATTGTATTTTAGGCCAAGTTCCCTAAGGAAGATCCTGAGATGTGGATTCTTATGAAATGTATGTACTGACCACACATACCTGGAGAGCAAGAACAAAGGAAGCAGAATGAGAAGTAGAAAACAGCTGAGCAAGAATGTGTTCTCAGTCAGCAAAGGGCTTCAGTTTCATCCAATGGGAAAACCTGGAGCAAAACTGGATCCAAGGAGTTGATTCCACCTTGAGGTGAAGGGTGAAGGGAAATGAGTTCAGAGAGGTAGAGAGGAGTCACGTCATGGAAGGCTTTGAGTGCCAAGCGAAAGAGCTTGTGTACAACTCTACTGATGAGAAGCCAGAAAAAGTTTTAAATGGGTCAGATACAGCTATGAAATAAGCCCATTGTTGCAGATAGGAGAATGAATTAAAGAGGACATGACCAGAGTTAGGTAGATACATAAGAAATTTTATTGCCCAGATTTTAATTGATGCGAGACTGACTTATGACATAGCATGAAGAGTAATGAGAGAAAGAAAGATTTGAGGCACAACTTGGAAGTGAAATCAGCAACACATGGCGATTGACTAGAGCAGGGTTAAGTGAAAAAGAGGAGTAACAAGTAACATCCCAAGCTTCCTAGCTAATGACTTCTGTGGCCCCTGATGAGCCAATATTCAATAAAAGATAAAAATGACAAGCAGAGATGAGTTCAGTTTGGGAAGCCCAGTGTTTATGATATCTGTAGGGACATTTAACATTTTACCATGGAAGTCTGAAGATTCATGAGGATAAACTTGGGCTGAAGATGCTATGCAGTTGCCATCAGAGTATTCACTGTAAGGGGCAAGCAAAACCAAAGGAGAGTCCAGAAGAGGTGGTTTGACTATTGCAGGCAACTAATGCTCCCCCTAAAAATGTCCATCTTGTAATCCCTGTAACCTGTGAATATGTTTCCTCTCATGGCAAATGAGACTTTGTGGACATGATTAGGATAAGGATCTTGAGATGGATTATCTGGATCATCCGGGCAAGCCCACTATAAACAGAAAGACTCTTATAAGTGGAATGATGGAAGATCAGAGTCAGGGGAGGAAAGAGGTCTGAGAGAGAGATTGGAAAACCCTACGCTGCTGCCTTTGATGGTGGAATATAGGGAAACCAGCCAAGGAAGACAGGCAGTCACTAGAAGCTGAGTAAGGCAAGAAACCAAACTCTCCTCTCAGATCCACCAGAGAGAATAGCCCTGTTTGTGCAGCAATTTGAACCTATTAGGACTGATTTTGGATTTCTGACCGCAGTAACAGTAGGACAATAGCTTTGTGCTGAATTATGCCACTGTGTTTGTCAGAGAAGCAAATGGAGACTATTACAGATTACAGTGGCTTTGTGAGTCAGTTGACATCTATAGACTACAATTAATTCTGTTCTTCCAAAAATATGTATGGAATAGCTACTCTGTGTCAATCCATAGCCTTTAGAAACCAACAAATGAGTGGACAAGAAAGAAACAGAAACAAATAATTGTAAATACAGTGTGAGAGGGGCTGAGATAAATGGATCTTCACAAGGGAATCATGATGTCAGAAATGGTGGTGGGGTCAATTCTCCCAAGGTTAAGGAAGGGTCTATCAAGGTGGTGTAGCTTAGTGATCCCTGCAAAATTTCCCTGCAAGGGATCCCTGCAAAAATTCCAAGATGATCTCTGAGATTCCTCAAAAAGGCAAAATTCTGAGATCATGGAACTGTTTTTCAATAGAGTGGTTAACTGCAAGACATCCATTCTGGATTGAAATGATTGATTTCCTCAATTGTTTCTTCTCAATTTCTTTGACTCCACATGGTCCTTTGGAATGGTGATATTTGATATAGGCTGTCATTCTTAAAAACACAAACAATTAGAATATATTGTACTTATTTTTCTATTGAAGATAATTGCTTTATACTTTTTGTGTTAGTTTGTAGAATTTATTATACTTCTATCTTTAGTTATTGGTTTTAAAAAATTTATCAGTGTATTAGTTTCCTACCAAAGAAACTGAATGTTTAAAAACAACAGTAATTTATTATCTCACAATTCTAAAGCCCAGACATCCAAAATCAAGGTGTTGGCAGGGCTGTGCTCCCTCTGATGGCCCTAGTGAACAATCCTCCTTTGCTTTCTCCAGCTTCTGGTACTTGTGGGTAACCTGCAGCATTTCTGGGCTTCTTGACCCACAATTTCAGTTTCATCACCAACTTCTTCCTGTGTATCTTCATATTTTCATTCCTCTGTGTGGTGTTTGTCTCTGTGTCCAAATTTCTCTCTTAATAAGGACAGCAGTCATATGGGATTAGAGCCCACTTTAATGATCTTTTATTGAAACTTGATTGCTTCTAGGACTATACTGGTGCTCCAGTGGTTAGAACTCCAAGCTCCCACTCAGAGTTGGATTTGATCCTGGGTCGGAGAACTAAGGTCCCGGTTCTCCAGTGGTTAGAACTCCAAGCTCCCACTCAGAGTTGGATTTGACCCTGGGTTGGGGAACTAAGGTCCCATATGCCACATGATGCAACCAAAAATAAATAAATAAATAAAATTTAATTACTTCTGTAAAGACCCTATCTCTAAATTAGGCACATTTTTGAGAAAGTAAGGATAAGGATTCAAACATAATTTTGGGGAGGGAACACATTTCAACGCATAACAATTCAACGCATAACAATTGATGGCTTCAGTACATTTATACTTATGAATGGATTAGAAAGAGCTGGAATATTAACAAGCTATTTGTCTTTTCCTCGGCAGATCAGAAAGTTTAGAGTAGAAATTTGGTGATACTAAATAAGAGTTGATGCTTTTGAACTGTGGCGTTGGATAAGACTCTTGAGATCCTTTGGACTACAAGGAGATCCAACCAGTCCATTCTAAAACAGATCAGCCCTGGGTGTTCTTTGAAAGGAATGATGCTAAAGCTGAAACTCCAGTACTTTGGCCACCTCATGCAAAGAGCTGACTCATTGGAAAAGACTCTGATGCTGGGAGGGATTGGGGACAGGAGGAAAAGGGGACGACAGAGGTGGTTGGATGGCATCACTGACTCGATGGACATGAGTCTGAGTGAACTCCGGGAGTTGGTGATGGACAGGGAGGCCTGGTGTGCTGCGCTTCATGGGGTTGCAAAGAGTCGTACACGACTGAGCAAATGAACTGAACTGAACTAAAATAAGAGTAAGAACAAGAAGACGAAAGTCAGGAAAAGATATTCAAATAGTAACAAAATAATCATGTTTTATGTTTAAACATATTATTTTCTATTTAAATTTTAAAACAATTTTTAAACTCTTTTAGAAAATGGTTTTTGATACCACCCAAGATATTTTTAAGTATGAATTGTTTCATAAGGTAATTGGAATATGAAATCAAACTAAAAGAAATAACTGATGGATGTAGATTTTTTTTTTTTTCACATAAGGAAGTAAAAACTTTATCCTGATGCTGGCAAGTTAGAGGAGGAAAAAGGGAAGAGATGATTAGTAACAGGAAGCAATTCTGATGCTTTTCCTTCTCCAGTTTCTCCCACAAAAATTCAGAAAAGCAGGAAGCTAAACTTATAGGGAATGCATTTTTTCATCAGAAGCTCTTAAAGAGGCTGCCAGTATGACAGTTCAGTTCAGTTCAGTCACTCAGTCGTGTCCGACTCTTTGCGACCCCATTAATTGCAGCACGCCAGGCCTCTCTGTCCATCACCAACTCCCAGAGTTCACTCAAACTCATGTCCATCGAGTCAGTGATGCCATCCACCATCTCATCCTCTGTCATCCCCTTCTCCTCCTGCCCCCAACCCCTCCCAAAGCATCAGAGTCTTTTCCAATGAGTCAACACTTCGCATGAGGTGGCCAAAGTACTGGAGTTTCAGCTTTAGCATCATTCCTTCCAAAGAACACCCAGGGCTGATCTCCTTTAGAATTGACTGGTTGGATGTCCTTGCAGTCCAAGGGACTCTCAAGAGTCTTCTCCAACACCACAGTTCAGAAGCATCAATTCTTTGGCGCTCAGCTTTCTTCACAGTCCAATTCTCACATCCATACATGACCACTGGAAAAACCATAGCCCTGACTAGATGGACCTTTGTTGGAAAAGTAATGTCTCTGCTTTTCAATATGCTATCTAGGTTGGGCATAACTTTCCTTCCAAGGAGTAAGCGTCTTTTAATTTCATGGCTGCAATCACCATCTGCAGTGATTTTGGAGCCCCCCAAAATAAAGTCTGACACTGTTTCCAGTGTTTCTCCATCTATTTCCCATGAAGTGATGGGACCAGATGCCATGATCTTTGTTTTCTGAATGTTGAGTTTTAAGCCAACTTTTTCACTCTCTTCTTTCACTTTCATCAAGAGGCTTTTTAGTTCCTCTTCACTTTCTGCCATAAGGGTGGTGTCATCTGCATATCTGATGTTATTGATATTTCTCTCAGCAATCTTGATTCCAGCTTGTGTTTCTTCCAGCCCAGCGTTTCTCATGATGTACTCTGCATATAAGTTAAATAAGCAGAGTGACAATATATAGCCTTGACGAACTCCTTTTCCTATTTGGAACCAGTCTGTTGTTCCATGTCCAGTTCTAACTGTTGCTTCCTGACCTGCATACAGGTTTCTCAAGAGGCAGGTCAGGTGGTCTGGTATTCCCATCTCTTTCAGAATTTTCCACAGTTTATGGTGATCCACACAGTCAAAGGCTTTGGCATAGTCAATAAAGCAGAAATAGATGCTTTTCTGGAACTCTCTTGCTTTTTCCATGATCCAGCAGATGTTGGCAATTTGATCTCTGGTTCCTCTGCCTTTTCTAAAACCAGCTTGAACATCTGGAAATCACGGTTCACGTATTGCTGAAGCCTGGCTTGGAGAATTTTGAGCATTACTTTACTAGCGTGTGAGATGAGTGCAACTGTGCGGTAGTTTGAGCATTCTTTGGAATTGCCTTTCTTTGGGATTGGAATGAAAACTGACCTTTTCCAGTCCTGTGGCCACTGCTGAGTTTTCCAAATTTGCTGGCATATTGAGTGCTGCACTTTCACAGCATCATCTTTCAGGATTTGGAATAGCTCAACTGGAATTCCATCACCTCCACTAGCTTTGTTCATAGTGATGCTTTCTAAGGCCCACTTGACTTCACACTCCAAGATGTCTGGCTCTAGGTGAGTGATCACACCATCGTGATTATCTGGGTCATGAAGATCTTTTTTGTACAGTTCTTCTGTGTATTCTTGCCACCTCTTCTTAATATCTTCTCCTTCTATTAGGTCCATACCATTTCTGTCCTTTATTGAGCCCATCTTTGTATGAAATGTTCCCTTGGTATCTCTAATTTTCTTGAAGAGATCTCTAGTCTTTCCCATTCTGTTGTTTTCCTCTACTTTGCTTTGATCACTGAGGAAGGCTTTCTTATCTCTTCTTGCTATTCTTTGGAACTGTGCATTCAGATGCTTATATCATTCCTTTTTCCTTTGCTTTTTGCTTCTCTTCTTTTCACAGCTATTTGTAAGGCCTCCCCAGACAGCCATTTTGCTTTTTTGCATTTCTTTTCCATGGGGATGGTCTTGATCCCTGTCTCCTGTAGAATGTCATGAACCTCCGCCCATAGTTCATCAAGCACTCTATCTATCAGATCTAGCTCCTTAAATCTATTTCTCACTTCCACTGTATAATCATAAGGGATTTGGTTTAGGTCATACTTGAATGGTGTAATGGTTTTCCCCACTTTCCTCAATTTAAGTCTGAATTTGGCAATAGGGAATTCGTGATCTGAGCCACAGTCAGCTCCCAGTCTTGTTTTTGCTGACTGTATAGAGCTTCTCCATCTTTGGCTGCAAAGAATATAATCAATCTGATTTTGGTGTTGACCATCTGGTGACGTCCATGTGTAGAGTCTTCTCTTGTGTTGTTGGAAGAGGGTGTTTGCTATGACCAGTGCGTTCTCTTGGCAAAACTCTATTAGCCTTTGCCCTGCTTCATTCCGTATTCCAAGGCCAAATTTGCCTGTTACCTCAGGTATTTCTTGACTTCCTACTTTTGCATTCCAATCCCCTATAATGAAAAGGACATGTTTTTTGGGTGTTCTAAAAGGTCTTGTAGGTCTTTTTTTTTTTTTTTACTTTCTTTTTTTTTTTTAATTTTATTTTAAACTTTACATAACTGTATTAGTTTTGACAAATATCAAAATTAATCCACCACAGGTATACATGTGTTCCCCATCCTAAACCCTCCTCCCTCCTCCCTCCCCATTCCATCCCTCTGGGTCATCCCAGTGCACCAGCCCCAAGCATCCAGTATCGTGCATCGAACCTGGACTGGCAACTCATTTCATACATGATATTTCACATGTTTCAATGCCATTCTCCCAAATCTTCCCACCCTCTCCCTCTCCCACAGAGTCCATAAGACTGTTCTATACATCAGTGTCTCTTTTGCTGTCTCGTACACAGGGTTATTGTTACCATCTTTCTAAATTCCATATATATGCGTTAGTATACTGTATTGGTGTTTTTCTTTCTGGCTTACTTCACTCTGTATAACAGGCTCCAATTTCATCCACCTCATTAGAACTGATTCAAATGTATTCTTTTTAATGGCTGAATAATACTCCATTGTACCACAGCTTTCTTATCCATTCATCTGCTGATGGACATCTAGGTTGCTTCCATGTCCTGGCTATTATAAACAGTGCTGCGATGAACATTGGGGTACTCGTGTCTCTTTCCCTTCTGGTTTCCTCAGTGTGTATGCCCAGCAGTGGGATTGCTGGATCATAAGGCAGGTCTATTTCCAGTTTTTTAAGGAATCTCCACACTGTTCTCCATAGTGGCTGTACTAGTTTGCATTCCCACCAACAGTGTAAGAGGGTTCCCTTTTCTCCACACCCTCTCCAGCATTTATTACTTGTCGACTTTTGGATCGCAGCCATTCTGACTGGTGTGAAATGGTACCTCATAGTGGTTTTGATGTGCATTTCTCTGATAATGAGTGATGTTGAGCATCTTTTCATGTGTTTGTTAGCCATCTGTATGTCTTCTTTGGAGAAATGTCTATTTAGTTCTTTGGCCCATTTTTTGATTGGGTCATTTATTTTTCTGGAGTTGAGCTGTAGGAGTTGCTTGTATATTCTCGAGATGAGTTGTTTGTCAGTTGCTTCATTTGCTATTATCTTCTCCCATTCTGAAGGCTGTCTTTTCACCTTGCTAATAGTTTCCTTTGATGTGCAGAAGCTTTTAAGGTTAATTAGATCCCATTTGTTTATTTTTGCTTTTATTTCCAATATTCTGGGAGGTGGGTCATGGAGGATCCTGCTGTGATGTATGTCAGAGAGTGTTTTGCCTATGTTCTCCTCTAGGAGTTTTAGAGTTTCTGGTCTTACGTTTAGATCTTTAATCCATTTTGAGTTTATTTTTGTGTATGGTGTTAGAAAGTGTTCTAGTTTCATTCTTTTACAAGTGGTTGACCAGAGTTCCCAGCACCACTTGTTAAAGAGATTGTCTTTAATCCATTGTATATTTTTGCCTCCTTTGTCAAAGATAAGGTGTCCATATGTGCGTGGATTTATCTCTGGGCTTTCTATTTTGTTCCATTGATCTATATTTCTGTCTTTGTGCCAGTACCATACTGTCTTGATAACTGTGGCTTTGTAGTAGAGCCTGAAGTCAGGCAAGTTGATTCCTCCAGTTCCATTCTTCTTTCTCAAGATCACTTTGGCTATTCGAGGTTTTTTGTTTTTCCATACAAATTGTGAAATTATTTGTTCTAGCTCTGTGAAGAATGCTGTTGGTAGCTTGATAGGGATTGCATTGAATCTATAGATTGCTTTGGGTAGTATACTCATTTTCACTATATTGATTCTTCCAATCCATGAACATGGTATATTTCTCCATCTGTTAGTGTCCTCTTTGATTTCTTTCACCAGTGTTTTATAGTTTTCTATATATAGGCCTTTAGATTCTTTAGGTAGATATATTCCTAAGTATTTTATTCTTTCCGTTGCAATGGTGAATGGAATTGTTTCCTTAATTTCTCTTTCTGTTTTCTCATTATTAGTGTATAGGAATGCAAGGGATTTCTGTGTGTTGATTTTATATCCTGCAACTTTACTATAGTCATTGATTAGTTCTAGTAATTTTCTGGTGGAGTCTTTAGGGTTTTCTATGTAGAGGATCATGTCATCTGCAAACAGTGAGAGCTTTACTTCTTCTTTTCCAATTTGCATTCCTTTTATTTCTTTTTCTGTTCTGATTGCTGTGGCCAAAACTTCCAAAACTATGTTGAATAGTAATGGTGAGAGTGGGCACCCTTGTCTTGTTCCTGACTTTAGAGGAAATGCTTTCAATTTTTCACCATTGAGGATAATGTTTGCTGTGGGTTTGTCATATAACTTTGATTATGTTGAGGTATGTTCCTTCTATTCCTGCTTTCTGGAGAGTTTTTATCATAAATGGATGTTGAATTTTGTCAAAGGCTTTCTCTGCATCTATTGACATAATCATATGGTTTTTATTTTTCAATTTGTTAATGTGGTGTATTACATTGATTGATTTGTGGATATTGAAGAATCCTTGCATCCCTGGGATAAAGCCCACTTGGTCATGGTGTATGATCTTTTCAGTGTGTTGTTGGATTCTGATTGCTAGAATTTTGTTAAGGATTTTTGCATCTATGTTCATCAGTGATATTGGCCTGTAGTTTTCTTTTTTTGTGGGATCTTTGTCAGGTTTTGGTATTAGGGTGATGGTGGCCTCATAGAATGAGTTTGGAAGTTTACCATCCTCTGCAATTTTCTGGAAGAGTTTGAGCAGGATAGGTGTTAGCTCTTCTCTAAATTTTTGGTAGAATTCAGCTGTGAAGCCGTCTGGACCTGGGCTTTTGTTTGCTGGAAGATTTTTTATTACAGTTTCAATTTCTGTGCTTGTGATGGGTCTGTTAAGATTTTCTATTTCTTCCTGGTCGGGTTTTGGAAAGTTGTACTTTTCTAAGAATTTGTCCATTTCTTCCTCGTTGTCCATTTTATTGGCATATAATTGTTGATAGTAGTCTTTTATGATCCTTTGTATTTCTGTGTTGTCTGTTGTGATCTCTCCATTTTCATTTCTAATTTTATTGATTTGATTTTTCTCCCTTTGTTTCCTGATGAGTCTGGCTAATGGTTTGTCAATTTTATTTATTCTTTCAAAGAACCAGCTTTTGGTTTTGTTGATTTTTGCTATGGTCTCTTTTGTTTCTTTTGCGTTTATTTCTGCTCTAATTTTTAAGATTTCTTTCCTTCTACTAACCCTGGGGTTCTTCATTTCTTCCTTTTCTAGTTGCTTTAGGTGTAGAGTTAGGTTATTTATTTGACTTTTTGCTATGAACTTTCCCCTTAGGACTGCTTTTACCGTGTCCCACAGGTTTTGGGTTGTTGTGTTTTCATTTTCATTCGCTTCTATGCAAATTTTGATTTCTTTTTTGATTTCTTCTGTGATTTGTTGGTTATTCAGCAGCGTGTTGTTCAGCCTCCATATGTTGGATTTTTTAATAGTTTTTCTCCTGTAATTGAGATCTAATCTTACTGCATTGTGGTCAGAAAAGATGCTTGGAATGATTTCTATTTTTTTGAATTTACCAAGGCTAGCTTTATGGCCCAGGATGTGATCTATCCTGGAGAAGGTTCCATGTGCGCTTGAGAAGAAGGTGAAATTCATTGTTTTGGGATGAAATGTCCTATAGATATCAATTAGGTCTAACTGGTCTATTGTATCGTTTAAAGTTTGTGTTTCCTTGTTAATTTTCTGTTTAGTTGATCTATCCATAGGTGTGAGTGGGGTATTAAAGTCTCCCACTATTATTGTGTTATTGTTAATTTCTTCTTTCATACTTGTTAGCATTTGTCTTACATACTGCGGTGCTCCCGTGTTGGGTGCATATATATTTATAATTGTTATATCTTCTTCTTGGATTGATCCTTTGATCATTATGTAGTGACCATCTTTGTCTCTTTTCACAGTCTTTGTTTTAAAGTCTATTTTATCTGATATGAGTATTGCTACTCCTGCTTTCTTTTGGTCCCTATTCGCATGGAAAATCTTTTTCCAGCCCTTCACTTTCAGTCTGTATGTGTCCCCTGTTTTGAGGTGGGTCTCTTGTAGACAACATATGTAGGGGTCTTGTTTTTGTATCCATTCAGCCAGTCTTTGTCTTTTGGTTGGGGCATTCAACCCATTTATGTTTAAGGTAATTACTGATAAGTATGACCCTGTTGCCATTTACTTTATTGTTTTGGGTTCGAATTTATACACCATTTTTGTGTTTTCTGTCTAGAGAATATCCTTTAGTATTTGTTGGAGAGCTGGTTTGGTGGTGCAGAATTCTCTCAGCTTTTGCTTGTCTGAAAAGCTTTTGATTTCTCCTTCATACTTGAATGAGATCCTTGCTGGGTACAATAATCTGGGATGTAGGTTATTTTCTTTCATCACTTTAAGTATGTCTTGCCATTCCCTCCTGGCTTGAAGAGTTTCTATTGAAAGATCAGCTATTATCCTTATGGGTATTCCCTTGTGTGTTATTTGTTGTTTTTCCCTTGCTGCTTTTAATATTTGTTCTTTGTGTTTGATCTTTGTTAATTTGATTAATATGTGTCTTGGGGTGTTTCGCCTTGGGTTTATCCTGTTTGGGACTCTCTGGGTTTCTTGGACTTGGGTGATTATTTCCTCCCCCATTTTGGGGAAGTTTTCAACTATTATCTCCTCAAGTATTTTCTCATGGTCTTTCTTTTTGTCTTCTTCTTCTGGGACCCCTATGATTTGAATGTTGTAGCGTTTAATATTGTCCTGGAGGTCTCTGAGATTGTCCTCATTTCTTTTAATTCGTTTTTCTTTTATCCTCTCTGATTCATTTATTTCTACCATTCTATCTTCTAATTCACTAATCCTATCTTCTGCCTCTGTTATTCTACTATTTGTTGCCTCCAGAGTGTTTTTAATTTCACTTATTGCATTATTCATTATATATTGACTCTTTTTTATTTCTTCTAAGTCCTTGTTAAACCTTTCTTGCATCTTCTCAATCCTTGTCTCCAGGCTATTTATCTGTGATTCCATTTTAATTTCAAGATTTTGGATCAATTTCACTATCATTATTCGGAATTCTTTATCAGGTAGATTCCCTATCTCTTCCTCTTTTGTTTGGTTTGGTGGGCATTTATCCTGTTCCTTTATCTGCTGGGTATTCCTCTGTCTCTTCATCTTGTTTAAATTGCTGAGTTTGGGGTGTCCTTTCTGTATTCTGGCAGTTTGTGGAGTTCTCTTTATTGTGGTGTTTCCTCACTGTGTGTGGGTTTGTACAGGTGGCTTGTCAAGGTTTCCTGGTTAGGGAAGCTTGTGTCGATGTTCTGGTGGATGGAGCTGTATTTCTTCTCTCTGGAGTGTAATGAAATGTCCAGTAATGAGTTATGAGATGTCTATGGTTTTGGGGTGACTTTGGGCAGCCTGTATCTTGAAGCTCAGGGCTGTGTTCCTTTGTTGCTGGAGAATTTGCTTGTTATGTCTTTCCCTGGAACTTGTTGTCCCTTGTGTGGTGCTTGGTTTCAGTGTCGGTATGGAGGCGTTTGATGAGCTCCTGTCAATTAATGTTCCTTGGAGTCAGGAGTTCCCTGGAGTCAGGGTTTGGACTTAAGCCTCCTACTTCCAGTTATCGGTCTTAATTTTACAGTAGTTTCAAAACTTCTCCTTCTATACAGCACCACTGATAAAACATCTATGTTAAAGATGAAAAGTTTCTCTACTGTGAGGGTCACTCAGAGAGGTTCACAGCGTTACATGGAGAAGAGAAGAGGGAGGAGGGAGTTAGAGGTGACCCAAATGAGATGAGGTGGAATCAATAGTGGAGAGAGTGGGCTAGCCAGTAGTCACTTCCTTATGTGCACTCCACAACTGGACCGCTCAGAGATGTTCACGGAGTTATACAGAGAAGAGAAGGAGGCAGGAGACAGAGGTGGCCAGAAGGATAAAAGGGGGAAATGAAAAGGAGGGAGACAGATCCAGCCAGTAATCAGTTCCTTAAGTGTTCTCCACGTCTGGAACACACAGAAATTCACAGAGTTGCGTAGAGTAGAGAGGGGTTAGGGAGGAGATACAGGTGACCTGGTGGAGAAAATGGAGAGTCCAAAGGGAGAGAGAGCAGTCAAGCCAGTAATCTCGTACACTAGTGAAAAATGGGTCCTGAAGATTGGGTTCTTAAAGGTACAAAATTGGTAACAAATACATAAAAGCAAAAATTAGAAATCTAGAGTAGAGTTTGGAATTTCAAAAATGTGATGTTAATGAAAAGAAGAAGGAAAAGAAAGAGAGAAAAAACGAACAAAGAAAAACAAACAAGGTCGTGAAAATTATAAAGAAACTACAGGTGCAAAATTGATAACTAATACCAAAAAGCAAAAATTAAAAATCTAGAGTAGAGTTTGGAATTTCAAAAATACAACGTTAAAAAAAAAAAAGAAGAAGAAGAAAAATAAAGAGAGAAAACAAACAAACCAACAAAAACAATGTCGCAAAAATTATAAAGAAAATACAGGTACAAAATTGATATCAAATACCAAAAAGCATAAATTAAAAATCTTGAGTAGAGTTTGGAATTGCAGATATACGATGTTATATAAAAGAAGAAGAGAAAGAAACAGAGGAAAAAAAAAGTCACAGAAATTATGAAAAAAACTATAGGTACAAAATTGATAACATATACCAAAAGGCTAAAATTAAAAATCTAGAGTAGAGTTTGGAATTTCAAAAATACAATGTTAAAGAAAAGAAGAAAAAGAAAAAAGAAAAAAAAAAAAACACGATCAAAAAATTATAAAATATATATATGAAGTTTGCTGAAGAAGAAAAAAAAAATAGGGTCTTTTTTTTTTTTTTGCAAAGTAATAGTTATAAAAGTGAAAATTAAAGGACAATAGAGGACTTAAAATTTTTTTTTTAATTAAAAAAAAAGAAAGATTGATTGTAAAAATAGTAAAAATATATCTAGGTCTTTCTCTGGTTTTGTTGTGAGTATTGTGGGTTCAGTTCATTTTTGGCAGTTCCTTAGTCCGACTTATATTTCTCAAGATCTACAGGCCCCTTCCTATGTAATCCGTAGTAACCACAGGGTTTTAATCTATGGCCTGTAGCTTCCAAGGCGTTTCCCTCTGTTATAGCTTCTTCTGTTTGCTGGTCTCTTCAGTGTCTGGTTCCCGCCCTGACACAAAGGGGATGGTTGAGGACACTATTTTTTTTTTTTTTTTTTTAATTTAGGCTCACTTGTTCAGCCGCGCTGTGGGGAGGGAGGGAGGGATGCTGCAAACAGATAACACTGGCGTGCGCTCGCAGTGCCTCAGCCACACTGGGTCTGCCCCCGCTCACGGCGCGCGTAGCCTCCCTGCCCACACTGCTTGGGTTCTAGGTTGTTCCGCCGGGAACAATCAGAGGCCGGCCCTGGGCTGAGCTCCCAGGTCCAAGCCGCTCAGGTTCAGGCACTCGGGTAGTCCTCAGAGGCGCAGACTCGGTTGGGCCTGTGTTTTGTGTTCTTCCCAGATCCGAGCAGCTCAGGTGATGAGGTGTTTGGCGGGCGCCAATGCTGCGACTTATCGCCTCCCCACCACTCGGTTATCTGGGTGTAAAACCAGCGCACCTTCTCAGGCAGCTGTTGACCGTCCAGACCCCCTAGAAGTTTTAGTTAGCAAAGAAGCCTGCTTACAGTTTTATAGATAGTGTCTCTCTGGGGCTGCGATTGCCCCCTTCCGGCTCTGGCTCTGGCTGCCTGTCACCGGAGGGGGAAGGTCTGCAGCCGGCTATCTCTGTTCAGTCCTTTGTTCTGTGCGCAGGCCTGGCGGTGTCTTAGGTTAGGGCTGGCTTTTCGCGTGGTAGATATCCCACAGTCTGGTTTGCTAGCCCAAATTATTTCGTTCAGATAGCGCTCAGGACATTCGGCCCGATCCTTACTCTAAGGGACACAGCCCGCGCCGCACTTCCCTGCCCAGCCCCCGCTTGCTAATGGCGTGTGCAGGCGTCTGCGCTGCTTCTCCGCTGGGGGAGTTGCCGTAGGGCTCACAATCCGCGATTTTTAATTGTTTATTTTTTTTCCCCTCCCTTTTATGTTGCCCTCTGTGCTTCCAAAGCTCAGCACAGATTCGGCAGTGAGAGGGTTTCCTGGTGTTTGGAAACTTCTCTCTTTTTAAGACTCCCTTCCCGGGACGGAACTCGGTCCCTCCCTCTTTTGTCTCTTTTTTTGTCTTTTATATTTTTTCCTACCTCCTTTCGAAGAGTTGGGCTGCTTTTCTGGGTGCCTGATGTCCTCTGCCGGCATTCATAAGTTGTTTTGTGGAATTTACTCGACGTTTAAATGCTCTTTTGATGAATTTGTGGGGGAGAAAGTGTTCTCCCCGTCCTACTCCTCCGCCATCTTCAGGTCTTGTAGGTCTTCATAGAACCGTTCAATTTCAGCTTCTTCAGCGTTACTGGTCGGCGCATAGGCTTGGATTACTGTGATATTGAATGGTTTGCCTTGGAAACGAACAGACATCATTCTGTAGTTTTTGAGATTGTATCCAAGTACTGCATTTCAGACTCTTTTGTTGACCATGACGGCTACTCCATTTCTTTTAAGGGATTCCTGCCCACAATAGTAGATATAATAGTCATCTGAGTGTAATTCACCCATTCCAGTCCAATTTAGTTCGCTGGTTTCTAGAATGTTGATGTTGACTCTTGCCATCTCTTGTTTGACCACTTCCAATTTGCCTTGATTCATGATCCTAACATTCCAGGTTCCTATGCAATATTGCTCTTTACAGCGTCGGACCTTGCTTCTACCACTAGTTACATCCACAGCTGGGTATTGTTTTTGCTTTGGCTCCATCCCTTCATTCTTTCTGGAATTATTTTTCCACTGATCTCCACTAGCATATTGGGCACCTACTGACCTGGGGAGTTTCTCTTTCAGTATCCTATCATTTTGCCTTTTCATACTGTTCAAGGGGTTCTCAAGGCAAGAATACTCAAGTGGTTTGCCATTCCCTTCTCCAGTGGACCACATTCTGTCAGACCTTTCCACCATGACCCGCCTGTCTTGGGCCAGTATGACACTGGGGGGTAAATTGCCCATAGTCACAACTGCAGGGAACTTCAAGGGAACTTCCAAGTTAGACTGCTTCTCAGGCACGAGACCACCCTGCATCATCAGAGCATGGCCAAGAAAGAAATAGCAGCTCCAAGGACATAAAATAGAGTAAGCTCTGGGTATATGCTGATCAAATGTGCTTTAGATAGAAGTTAAAAATGAAATGAAGAGTAAAGAACTGACTTCAGTTTTAATTTTATTTTTCACATCTACTCTCTAGAATTATACATTTTCACTGTTCCATGTGTATACCTTACTTATGTTTTAAACTAAGGAAGGGAGGGACGTCCATGGTGGTCCAGTGGTTGGGAATCCGCTTGCCAATTCGGGGGGACATGGGTTCACTCCTGGTCTGGAAAAAATTCCACATGCTACAGGCAACTAAACCTGTATGCTACAGCTACTGAGCCCTCACTCTAAAGCCTGTGCTCTGCAACAAGAGAAGCCAAAGCAGTGCAAAGCCCTTGTACCACAACCAGGGATAGCCCTCGCTCACTGCAACTAGAGAAAGCCAATGCATAGCAACAAAGATCCAGCATGACTATAAATAAAATTAAAATAATGAAGGGAAATATGGAAGTATGGAGCCAACTTGAAAAAAATATCAGACTGTTTAAGGTAAGGTTATCATTACCAAGGTACCTTCTCTCTTCTGTTGATAGAATTAACAAAGAAGTAACACATGATTGCTTAAATATTTATTAGTTTCCTATGGCTTCTGGCATTCTTTGGCTTTTGAACTTATGACTCCAATACATGCCTCCATTTCCATATTTCCTTCTCCTCTTCTGTTTTTGTCTAATTCTCTCTGCTTCCCTTTCATAAGGGTACTTGTGATTGTGTTTAAGGCCCTTTTGGATAACTGGGATAAGCTTATTCTCTCAAAATTCTTTACTTAATTACGTATGCAAAGACTCTTTTTCCAAGTAAGGTCACATTTACAGGTTCCAGGGTTTAGAACCTGATGTCCCTGTGGAACATAATTCAGGCTATTATATATAAAGAATTTACAAAACTAAAACAACTGCACAATGATAGTTAACATGCAAGGTAATATAAAGTCAGCTCTACAGTCATCTAGATGTGGGTTCAAGTCCCCTCTCTGCATCTATTAACCTGTGTGACTCTGAGTGGATGGTTTAACATTACTGCATACCTCATTGCACTCATCTGTAAAATAGGGCCAATACTACCACCCACATAAGAGGATCATGAGGAGGAATAAGTGAGATAATGCACTTAGAACATTTGTACAGAGCAAGCATTCAATATTTATTGGTAAAATTAGTAAGAATAGCAGTGAAAAAGCAAACTCTGTGAAATGCACAGTATTGTTGTCAATTATGCTCTTGAAAGTTAAAATTACTTCCTCTTGAATCTCAGAAAAAGGGAGAGAACAGCTGAATACATTAAGAAAAAGACATTAAAATAACCTTTATGAGATAATGGAATCAATACACTAGTAGCAAGAGGGGCCATGAAATGCAATGCTAAATACAAACAAATGGGAACTTCAGACTATATCAATTGCCTCATAGCAATACAAATATAGACTCAATTTCCAAGAAAAGACACAAAGCAAATAGTAGAATTGCTTTTCAACTGGTGGACATTCATTGTTTAAAATATGACTAAAGGAGAAGCTGTAAGTTTAAAATAAACAATAAAGTGGATAGATTTTTAGTTTAAGCAGCTGTTTCCAGTGCTCATAGTCATTACTCTTTTTTTTTCTCTCTCTTTCTTTTTTTTTTTTTTTAACTTTACAATATTGTATTGGTTCTGCCACACATCAACATGAATCCACCACAGGCATACACGTGTTCCCCATCCTGAACCTCCCTCCCACCTCCCTCCCTGTACCATCCCTCCGGGTCATCCCAGTGCACCAGTCCCAAGGATCCTGTATCAAACCTGGACTGGCGATTCATTTCTTATATGATATTATACATGTTTCCATGCCATTCCCCCAAATCATCCCACCCTCTCCCTCTCCCACAGAGTCCCAAAGACTGTTCTATACATCTGTGTCTCTTTTGCTGTCTCACATACAGGGTTATCGTTACCATCTTTCTAAATTCCATATATATGCGTTGCTGCTGCTGCTGCTGCTGCTAAGTTGTTCAGTCGTGTCTGACTCTGCGGAACCCCAGATATGGCAGCCCATCAGGCTCCCCTGTCCCTGGGATTCTCCAGGCAAGAACACTGGAATGGCTTGCCATTTCCTTCTCCAATGTATGAAAGTGAAAAGTGAAAGTGAAGTCACTCAGTCGTGTCCGACTCCTAGCGACCCCATGGACTGCAGCCTACCAGGCTCCTCCGTCCATGGGATTTTCCAGACAAGAGTACTGGAGTGGGGTGCCATTGTCTTCTCCGATATATGCGTTAGTATACTGTACTGGTGTTTTACTCTCTGGCTTACTTCACTCTGTATAATAGGCTCCAGTTTCATCCATCTCATTAGAACTGATTCAAATGTATTCTTTTTACTAGCTGAGTAATAATTCATTGTGTATATGTACCACAGCTTTTTATCTATTCGTCTGCTGATGGACATCTAGGTTGCTTCCATATCCTGGCTATTATAAACAGTGTTGCGATGAACATTGGGGTACACGTGTCTCTTTCAATTCTGGTTTCCTCAGTGTGTATACCCAGCAGTGGGATTGCTGGGTCATAAGGCAGTTCTATTTCCAGTTTTTTTAAAGGAATCTCCACACTGCTCTCCATAGTGGCTGTACTAGTTTGCATTCCCACCAACAGTGTAAGAGGATTCCCTTTCCTCCACACCCTCTCCAGCATTTATTGCTTGTAGACTTTTGAATTGCAGCCATTCTGACTGGCGTGAAATGGTACCCCATTGTGGTTTTGATTTGCATTTCTCTGATAATGAGTGATGTTGAGCATCTTTTCATGTGTTTGTTATCCATTTGTATGTCTTCTTTGGAAAAATGTCTGTTTAATTCTTTGGCGCATTTTGTGATTGGGTCGTTTATTTTTCTGGAATTGAGCTGCAGGTGTTGCTTGCATATTTTTGAGATTAGTTGTTTGTCAGTTGCTTCATTTGCTATTATTTTCTCCCATTCTGAAGGCTGTCTTTTCACCTTGCTTATAGTTTCCTTTGTTGTGCAGAAGCTTTTAATTTTAATTAGGTCCCATTTGTTTATTTTTGCTTTTATTTCCAATATTCTGGGAGGTGGGTCATAGAGGATCCTTCTGTGATTTATGTCGGAGAGTGTTTTACCTATGTTCTCCTCTAGGAGTTGTATAGTTTCTGGTCTTACATTTAGATCTTTAATCCATTTTGAGTTTATTTTTGTGTATGGTGTTAGAAAGTGTTCGAGTTTCATTCTTTTACAAGTGGTTGACCAGTTTTCCCAGCACCACTTGTTAAAGAGATTGTCTTTTCTCCATTGCATATTCTTGCCTCCTTTGTCAAAGATAAGGTGTCCATATGTGCGTGGATTTATCTCTGGGCTTTCTATTTTGTTCCATTGATCTATATTTCTGTCTTTGTGCCAGTACCATACTGTCTTGATGGCTGTGGCTTTATAGTAGAGCCTGAAGTCAGGCAGGTTGATTCCTCCAGTTCCATTCTTCTTTCTCCAGATAGCTTTGGCTATTTGAGGTTTTTTGTATTTCCATACAACTTGTGAAATTATTTGTTCTAGCTCTGTGAAAAATACTATTGGTAGCTTGATAGGGATTGCATTGAATCTATAAATTGCTTTGGGTAGTATACTCATTTTCACTATATTGATTCTTCTGATCCATGAGCATGGTATATTTCTCCATCTATTAGTGTCCTCTTTGATTTCTTTCACCAGTGTTTTATAGTTTTCTATATATAGGTCTCCAGTTTCTTTAGGTAGATATATTCCTAAGTATTTTATTCTTTTTTTTTTTTTTTTGCAATGGTGAATGGAATTGTTTCCTTAATTTCTCTTTCTGTTTTCTCATTCTTAGTGTATAGGAATGCCAGGGATTTCTGTGTGTTGATTTTATATCCTGCAACTTTACTATATTCATTGATTAGCTCTAGTAATTTTCTGGTGGAGTCTTTAGGGTTTTCTATGTAGATAATCATGTCATCTGCAAACAGTGAGAAATACTATCACTGAAGAGAAAGGTCCTGTATAATTTTCTCTCTTCTTTAAGCCAGTAATTTATGAAGATACTTGGGATGAAGAATGTTATTGTCAGCAAGCAGAAGGGTGTGATGCTTTCACTCTGGTGAAAATGATTTCTTGTCCTTTCCTTTATTTTTGATTTAGAGTTAGATATAAATTTGAGAGAAAGATGAGGGTCCAAATTTATTTTACATCAGCTGTACATGTGACCTTGGGCAGGAAGGTGTAGGTGAAGTTTTAGGTGAATAAAAATGAGGTCAATTTTGGGGAAGGATTCTCCAGGATCACAAAATAGATATTCAGAATGACTGAATCCGCTAAACATATCTCTCTGTCAATTTTACTTACAAAATGGTCTCATTCAAAATGAAGTTCATTTTTTCCCCCCTGAAATTATGTGTGAAGAGCAAAGTTTACTGGAGAACAGGATCTATCATATGTAAAGTATAGTTTCTCCTTGCTGATACAAGAAGGACTAATTCATCAATCTTATTCCTTTTCCTAGAGCCAGACATCCTGGAATGTGAAGTCAAGTGGGCCATAGAAAGCATCACTACAAACAAAGCTAGTGGAGGTGATGGAATTTCAGTTGAGCTATTTCAAATCCTGAAAGATGATGCTGTGAAAGTGCAGCACTCAATATGCCAGCAAATTTGGAAAACTCAGCAGTGGCCACAGGACTGGAAAAGGTCAGTTTTCATTCCAATCCCAAAGAAAGGCAATGCCAAAGAATGCTCAAACTACCGCACAATTGCACTCATCTCACATGCTAGTAAAGTAATGCTCAAAATTCTCCAAGCCAGCTTCAACAATATGTGAACCGTGAACTTCCTGATGTTCAAGCTGGTTTTAGAAAAGGCAGAGGAACCAGAGATCAAATTGCCAACATCTGCTGGATCATGGAAAAAGCAAGAGAGTTCCAGAAAAGCATCTATTTCTGCTTTATTGACTATGCCAAAGCCTTTGACTGTGTGGATCACCATAAACTGTGGAAAATTCTTCAAGAGATGGGAATACCAGGCCACCTGATATGCCTCTTGAGAAATTTGTATGCAGGTCAGGAAGCAGCAGTTAGAACTGGACATGGAACAACAGACTGGTTCCAAATAGGAAAAGGAGTTCGTCAAGGCTGTATATTGTCACCCTGTTTATTTAACTTATATGCAGAGTACATCATGAGAAACGCTGGACTGGAAGAAACACAAGCTGGAATCAAGATTGCTGGGAGAAATATCAATAACCTCAGATATGCAGATGACACCACCCTTATGGCAGAAAGGAACTCAAAAGCCTCTTGATGAAAGTGCAAGTGGAGAGTGAAAAAGTTGGCTTAAAGCTCAACATTCAGAAAACGAAGATCATGGCATCCGGTCCTACCATTTCATGGGAAATAGATGGGGAAACACTGGAAACAGTGTCAGACTTTATTTTTCTGGGCTCCAAAATCACTACAGATGGTGACTGCAGCCATGAAATTAAAAAACGCTTACTCCTTGGAAGGAAAGTTATGACCAACCTAGATAGCATATTCAAAAGCAGAGACATTCCTTTGCCAACAAAGGTTCGTCTAGTCAAGGCTATGGTTTTTCCTATGGTCATGTATGGATGTGAGAATTGGACTGTGAAGAAGGCTGAGCACCAAAGAATTGATGCTTTTGAACTGTGGTGTTGGAGAAGACTCTTGAGAGTCCCTTGGACTGCAAGGAGATTCAACCAGTCCATTCTGAAGGAGATCAGCCCTGGGATTTCTTTGGAAGGAATGATGCTAAAGCTGAAACTCCAGTACTTTGGCCACCTCATGCGAAGAGTTGATTCATTGGAAAAGACTCTGATGCTGGGAGGGATTGGGGGCAGGAGGAGAAGGGGATGACAGAGGATGAGATGGCTGAATTGGCATCACTGACTCGATGGATGTGAGTCTAGTGAACTCCGGGAGTTGGTGATGGACAGGGAGGCCTGGCGTGCTGCGATTCATGGTGTCGCAAAGAGTCGGACACGACTGAGCGACTGATCTGATCTGATCTGATTCCTTTTCCAATCTTAACTTTAGCAGTTCTTATCAATTTCCTTGCTTTTTCTAGCCTATCACAACCATTCCTCTGGCACCATTTCTAATGGGATTCTTCTTATTGCTTCCCTATGATTGAATTATAAGGTGCCTCTGGTTGTGACCAGCAGTACACCTCTTATTATAGTCAATATTATTATTTATTCTAACAGGAGAGGTCAGGTTATGAAAAATCTTGTGATTACTCCCATGTTGGAAGAGTCTGACTCAATAGCTTTGTCCTAGGCTCAGGAATCTTAATTTCCTAAAAATCTCTCCAGTAGCTTCATTTATATGATGCTTTCTGGTCATTTAAGTAAATCAGTGTGCAAGTTAGTATATGCACCTTTTCTCTAGAAGATGACATGGGCTTTTCCTTAGAGAGATACTATAAATGTGCTGCTTGTGACCACTAGTGCCCTGGATATGGTAATATTTATGCCATATGTGTGTGCGCACACATATGTGCATATGTTGTGTGTGTCAGAGTCTATGTAATAATGCCTATTGATTTCCAAACATTTGGAGAAACCTTTATTTAGACTATTAGTAGATATGAGAAAGCAAAAAGTCATCCTCTTAATAACTCAAAAATGTTAAAAATTATTTGAAAATTGACTATAATTCCAATGACAAAGACAGTTATTAAATATACAATCAAAATAATAAAGGAGTAATCAGCCTAGACTATCATAACTACCCATATTCTTAGTCTTTTTCACTGCCTTCTAATTACTACGTGTTATGATCTGCATGTATCTCTGCAGCTCTTTTAAATATTTTTTTGAACAAGTTTGTCAATAACTCACAATGACAGCAATACTGGCCACAGTTAGCATTCACTTGGCATTTATTAAGTTCCAGGCAAGATGGCAAACACTTGAAATATAGCTTATCTAAGTTAACAACTACCATATCAGAGGGAAATTATTACTCTTCCCATCTTACCGATGAGGACAACATTGGCATATAAATGAAAATTTGTTGCACTGGAAAGATCTCAAGAAATCTGATTCCGAAGCTTAATACTCCATTAAATAAGTAAAATAATTCATATTTAAAGAATTGGTATTTTAGAGCACAAGTTTATTTGCAACTTTGTAAAGTTTTGCCTTAGGACATAATGCCCTGAGATGAGATTTTCATTACTTCTTCTATTATTTATACTATGTTCGCTTCCCAGAGGAATTTGAGTTGGCTTACAAGAGCAGACACATACACATTGGAGCAAAACAAACTCAGAATTAGAACTTTTAACAATAGAAGGGAGTAGGAAGAGTTCCCACCAGGTTTGCTGGCTGAAATGAAGCCATTGATTTAAAACAAAGTCTTGCAACTGAAGCACAAAAATGAACAGTATGAGTCTGCAGATTTGCTTTTATTTATTTATTTTGGTTTGTTTTTCCTGAGTGTAGTGGGAAGAGGTCTTGAAATACTAATCTTAGAGATTTTTCTTTTCTCCTACCCTTTCCAACCTTTTCCTGGTCAGTCTGAGACACACCCCTACCCATAGCTTTGAGGGGAACAAATGTTGTTGCAGCATAAATATACAGAGAAAGCAAAGTTATCAACAGTAATCATTTTTATTCCAGACTGTGCTTCCAAGAATCAAAAGGGAAGTCTTAGAGGAGAGTTTTTCCCACAGAAGTGATTAGAAGGAGAAGAGAATCATGCTTCATCTCTGGGAGTTTCCATGAGGGGCTTTGTCTGGGGGATGTACATCATGAATTTGGAAGTGGTCAGGGATCTATGGGAGATGGAGCCTGGCGGAAGCTCTGTTCCTGTGCAAAGAGTCATGTCCACTGTCTTTAAAACTCTTTGTGTCAGGGCCTTCCAACCCAATGGCTGCCTGCATGTCTTATATAGCCCATCCAGCAGAAGGACCATGCCTGTACTGCTGGAGGTATGCCCCATGAAAACGACAGTCCAGGACAAAAGACAGATCCTCAATTCTTAAAGGGGTGGGTATGGTATGGATTAAAGGCCTCTGCATAATAACTAAGCAAAAACAATCCTATGTTATCTCTGACATTGGAGGAATTTAGTGTTTCAATACATAAACATGGTGTTTTTATTTTTTTCTTAAAGACATTGACTATTTCCATAAAAAATGAATCCTTTTAATATTGCATTTTTTTCACCTAAAAAAATCACCTTCCTATCCGTGGGGTTTGAATAGTGTAATAGAAATTTTAAAGATGCAGAAACCTTTGCAATAAATAATTTCTCACTCCCTATTTTGAAATGCAGTTCACTAGAGGCCTTTGTATAAATTAAATCAGAGCAATTCATGTATGTTTCTCTTAGACTATTGAACTTAATAAGAAGTTGTTGCTCGGAGCAGCAGTTGCACATTAGAATCATTTGGAAGGCTTGTTGAAACACAGGTTGCTTTGTTTTAACCTCCAAATTCAGTAGGTCTATGGTAAGGCCTGAGAATTTACCTTTGTAGCAGTTCCCAGCTACTGCTGCTGGTTATCTGTGATCACACTTTTACAAGCATTGACATGGGGGATTTAGAAACGTAAATACTTAGCATATCATTTAGGGGTTGTCTCAAATACCAATGGCCTCAATTTGAGCAGGCATTTTATTAATACAAGGTCTGGGATTAAGCAAACATATAGGTAGTTACCTCGGATCAGACCATAGTGAGTCAAAAATCAGATTGGGCCAATATTTTCTGCTGCAAAACCATATCTAAGAAAATTCTAGGGTAGTTAGGGAAATGTGACCAACCATATTGTCACAGGCCAAACTGAATATGATGTTTAAAGGCAGTTAAAGCTCACATTTATATTTGGGATAGGTCATAAGGTATATCATTCATTTATTTACCATTTTTCAAGCTGTAACAGACCTAGAGAGCATATTAAAAATCAGAGACACCACTTTGTCAACAAAGGTCCATATGGTCATGTATGGATGTGAGAGTTGGACCATAAAGAAGGCTGAGCACTGAAGAATTGATGCTTTCAAACTGTGGTGTGGGAGAAGACTCTAGAGAGTCCCTTGGACAGCAAGGAGATCAAACCAGTGAATCCTAAAGGAAGTCAGTCTTGAATATTCATTGGAAGGACTGATGCTGAAGCTGAAGCTCCAATATGTTGGTCACCAGATGTGAAGAGCTGACTCACTGGGAAAGACTTGATGCTGGGAAAAATTGAATGCAAAAGGAGAAGGGGGTGACAGAGGATGAGATGGTTAGATGGCATCATCGACTCAGTGGACATGAATTTGAGAAGATTCAAATTTAAACTCTGGAAGATAGTAAAGGACAGAGGAGTCTGGCATGCTGCAGTCCGTGGGGTCGCTAAGAGTCAGACACAACTTAGTGACTGAACAATAACAACAAGAACAATGCTTAATCTAAACTTAAAATTATTCTCTTTATTTACCATACGAGTTGACTATATTGTTCTTGTTATATATTATATATTGCACACTGACATACGAGGTTTATCAAGGGGGAAAATACTGTTAATAATATCTGAGCTTTGGAAAAATACTAGTGTTTTTGGTCCTAACATTTTAAAGATGCAAAAGAGACATCCGGGCATATTTTCCCCAGGTTTCTTCTATATTTTTAATAACTTTAATACTTTCATGCAAGAAAAGAATACAACGTGATTTTCAATGGCAAACAGAACAAAAATGAAAACTAAAAGTTTGAAAGAAAAGTTTCTACAGACCATTGTGACATTTTCCATAATTTAACAATAATTGATCTTGAAATAGGTGATGATTTGTATATAGGATACTGACAAAAAATAATCACTTAAAACTTTTCAAATTTAATAGGATGTTTTCAATTTTTTTTTCTTCAAAGAAGAATCATTCTAGGAAATTCATTAGATTTTAATTCATTTCTTTCATCAAAAAATGCTATAAATTTATAACCTTAAAGAATAAGTTGTTGGAACTGAGATCTGACAAAAAAATGGATATTAGATTTTGAAAGTCTAGCTTCATTTTCTTCATTTTAGGAAAAAAAGCTCATAAATTAATATTAAGAAATCAATGAAATTCCATTCATATCAACATATATCTGAGATGAGTTTCTCTATCATGAATATTAAAGACTTTCAATATATTTGTCCCTTTGTGAGTAGCATTATTGTCAGTCCAACTCGGAAAAAATACAAGGAAGAAGCAAGTCTACTAATTAATTCATTCAAAATTTTAAATATTGATATGTAGTGTTCATTCCAAATTTCCTGGCATATTGAGTGCAGCACTTTCACAGCGTCATATTTAAGGATTTGAAATGGCTCAACTGGAATTCCATCACCTCCACTAGCGATACTGTAAGAGCAATATTGCATAGGAACCTAGAAAGTTAGGTCAATTAATCAAAGCAAATTGGAAGTGGTCAAACAAGAGATGGCAAGAGTGAATGTCGACATTCTAGGAATCAGTGAACTAAGATGGACTGCAATGGGTGAATTTAACTCAGATGACCATTATATCTACTACTGTGGCAGGAATCCCTTAGAAGAAATGAAGTAGCCATCATGGTCAACAAAAGAGTCCAAAATGCAGTACTTGGATGCATGTTAAAAATGACAGAATGATCTCTGTTCGTTTCCAAGGCAGACCATTCAATATCATGGTAATCCAAGCCTATGTCCCAACCAGTAATGCTGAAGAAGCTGAACAGTTCTATGAAGATTTACAAGACCTTTTAGAACTAACACCCAAAAAAGATGTCCTTTTCATTATAGGGGACTGGAATGCAAAAGTAGGAAGTCAGGAAATGCCTGGAGTTACAGGCAAATTTGGCCTTGGAATACGGAATGAAGCAGGACAAAGGCTAATAGAGTTTTGCGAAGAGAATGCACTGGTCATAGCAAATAACCTCTTCCAACAACATAAGAGAAGACTCTACACATGAACATCACCAGATGGTCAACACCAAAATCAGACTGATTATATTCTTTGCAGCCAAAGATGGAGAAGTTCTATACAGTCAGCAAAAACAAGACTGGGAGCTGATTGTGGCTCAGATCATGAACTCCTTATTGTCAAATTCAGACTGAAGTTGAAGAAAGTAGGGAAAACCACTAGACCATTCAGGTATGACCTAAATTAAATCCCTTATGATTATACAGTGGAAGTGAGAAATAGATTTAAGGGACTAGATCTGATAGAAAGAGTGCCTGATGAACTATGGACGGAGGTTCATCACATTGTACAGGAGACAGGGATTAAGACCATCCCCATGGAAAAGAAAGACAAAAAAGCAAAATGGCTATCTGAGGAGGCCTTACAAATAGCTGTGAAAAGAAGAGAAGTGAAAAACAAAGGAGAAAAGGAAAGATATTCCCATTGGAATGCAGAGGTCCAAAGAATAGCAAGGAGAGATAAGAAAGCCTTCCTCAGCGATCAGTGCAAAGAAATAGAGGGAAACAACAGAATGGGAAAGACTAGAGATCTCTTCAAGAAAATTAGAGATACCAAGGGAACATTTAATGCAAAGATGGGCTCGATAAAGGACAGAAATGGTATGGACCTAAAGAAGCAGAAAATATTAAGAAGAGGTGGCAAGAATACACAGAAGAACTGTTCAAAAAGATCTTCATGACCCAGATAATCACGATGGTGTGATCACTCACCTAGAGCCAGACATCCTGGAATGTGAAGTCAAGTGAGCCTTAGGAAGCATCACTATGAACAAAGCTAGTGGAGGTGATGGAATTCCAGTTGAGCTATTTCAAATCCTGGAAGATGATGCTGTGAAAGTGCAGCACTCAATATGCCAGCAAATTTGGAAAACTCAGCAGTGGCCACAGGACTGGAAAAGGTCAGTTTTCATTCCAATCCCAAAGAAAGGAAATGCCAAAGAATGCTCAAACTACCGCACAATTGCACTCATCTCACACACTAGTAAAGTAATGCTCAAAATTCTCCAAGCCAGGCTTTAGCAATACATGAACTGTGAACTTCCAGATGTTCAAGCTGGTTTTAGAAAAGGCAGAGGAACCAGAGATCAAATTGCCAACATCTGCTGGATCATGGAAAAAGCAAGAGAGTTCCAGAAAAACATCTATTTCTGCTTTATTGACTATACCAAAGCCTTTGACTGTGTGGATCACAATAAACTGTGGAAAATTCTGAAAGAGATGGGAATACCAGACCACCTGACCTGCCTCTGGAGAAACCTATATGCAGGTCAGGAAGCAACAGTTAGAACTGGACGTGGAACCACAGACTGGTTTTGTTGATTAGTTTTGTTGATTTTTGCTGTAAATTCCTTTGTTTCTTTTTCATTTATTTCTGCTCTGATTCTTATGATTTCTTTCCTTCTACTAACTTTGAGGTTCTTCTTTTCTTCTTTTTCTAATTGTTTTAGGTGTAAAGTTAGGTTGATTGTCTGATGTTTCTCTTGTTTCTTGAGGTAGACATGTGTTGCTATGAACCTCCCTCTTAGCACTGCTTTTACTGAATCTCATAGGTTTTGAGTTGTTGTGCTCTCATTTTCATTTGTTTCTATGCATATTTTGATTTCCTTTTTGATTCTTCCATGATCTGTTGGTTATTCAGAAGTATGTTGTTTCGCCTCCATATGTTTGTGTTTTTAATAGTTTTTTCCCTGTAGTTGACATCTAATTTTACTGCATTGTGATCAGAAAAGATGCTTGAAATGATTTCAATTTTTAAAAATTTACCAAGGCTAGATTTATGGCCCAGGATGTGATCTGTCCTGGAGAATGCTCCATGTACACTTGAAAAATAGATGAAATCTATTGTTTCTGTGTAAAATGCCCTACAGATATCAATTAGGTCTAACTGGCCCATTTTATCATTTAAAGCTTGTGTTTCCATGCTTGTTTTCTGTTTGGTTGATTTATCCCTAGGTGTGAGTGGGGTATTAAAGTCCCCTACTATTATTGTGTTACTGTTAATTTCCCCTTTCACACTTGCTGCTGCTGCTGCTAAGTCACTTCAGTCGTGTCCAACTCTGTGTGACCCCATAGACGTCAGCCCACCAGGCTCCCCCATCCCTGGGATTCTCCAGGCAAGAACACTGGAGTGGGTTGCCATTTCCTTCTCCAATGCATGAAAGTGAAAAGTCAAAGTGAAGTCGCTCAGTCGTGTCCGACTCTTAGCGACCTCATGGCTCCTTTGGACCTACCAGGCTCCTTTGTCCATGGGATTTTCCAGGCAAGAGTACTGGAGTGGGGTGCCATTGCCTTCTCCATTCACACTTGTTAGCAGTTGTCTTATGTATTGAGGTGCTCCTATGTTGGATGCATATATATTTATAATTGTTACATATTCTTCTTCGATTGATCCTTTGATCATTTTGTAGTGTTCTTCTTTGTCTCTTATCTCAAGGTCTTTATTTCAAGGTCTATTTTTATCTGATATAAGTATTGCTACTCTTGCTTTCTTTTTTTCTCCATTTGCATTAAATATCTTTTCCCAGCCCTTCGCTTTCAGTCTGTATGTGTCCCTAGGTTTGAGGCAGGTCTCTCATAGACAGCATATTTAAGAGTCTTGTTTTTGTATCCATTCGCCCAGTCTTTGTCTTTTGGTTGCAGCATTTAACCCATTTACATTTAAGGTAATTATTGATGAGTATGATCCCATTACCATTTACTTTGTTCTTTTGGGTTCATTTTTATAAACCTTTTCTGTGTTTCTTGTCTGGAGAAGATCATTTAGCATTTGTTGAAGAGCTGATTTGGTGATGCTGAATTCTCTCAGCTTTTGGTTGTCTGTAAAGCATTTGATTTCTCCTTCATATCTGAATGAGTTCCTTGCTAGATAGAGTAATCTTGGTTGTAGGTTTTTCTCTTTCATCACTTTAAGTATGTCCTGCCATTCCCTTCTGGCCTGAAGAGTTTCTGTTGAAAGATCAGTTGTTATCTTTATGGGGATCCCCTTGTGTGCTATTTTTTTGCTTTTCCCTCTCTGTTTTTAATATTTGCTCTTTGTATTTGATCTTTGTTAGTTTGATTAATATGTGTCTTGGGGTGCTTTGCCTTGGGCTTATCCCTGTTTGGGACTCTCAAAATGGAAAACAAAACTCCATTTTGTTTTCAAGATTTTGGATCATCTTTACTCACATTGTTCTGAGTTCTTTTTCATGTAGACTCCCTATCACCTCCTCTTTGGTTTGGTTTGGTGGGGTTTTATCATGTTCCTTCATCTGCTGAATATTTCTCAGTCTTTTCATTTTTCTTAGATTGCTATGTTTGGGGTGCCCTTTCTGCAGGCTGGAAGTTTGTGGTTCCTCTTAATTGTGGAGTCTGATCCTTGTGAGTGGGGTTGGACTAGTGGCTTATCAAGGTTTCCTGGTTGGGGGAGTTGTGTCTGTGTTTTTGTGCATAGAGCCTAATCTCTTCTCTCTGGAGTGCAATTAAGTGTCCAGTAGTGAATTTTGGGGTGTCTATGGGTTTGGCATGACTTTGGGTAGCCCATCTTTTAATGTCCAGGATTGTGTTCCTGTTGTGCTGGAGAATTAGTGTAGTGTGTCTTGCACTGGAACTTGTTGACTCTTGGTTGGAGCTTGGTTTCAGGGTAGGTATGGAGACTTTTGGGTGAGCTCTTGTCTATTAATATTCCCTGGAGTCAGGAATTCTCTGATATTCTTAAGTTTTGGAGTTAAGCCTCCTGCCTTTGGTTTTTGGTCCTTCTCTTACAGTAACCTCAAGACTTCTCCATCCCTACAGCATAGAAGATAAAACCCCTATGTTAAATGGTGAAACAATTCTCCACAGCCAGACACCCAGAGAGATTCACAGAGTTTTATAGAGAAAAGAAGAGGGAGGGGGGGAGATAGAGGTAACTAGGAGGAGAAAAGGGAGAATCAAAAGGGGAGACAGCAATCAAGCCAGTAATCAAATCCTTAAGTGCTATCCACAGCCTGGAGGACCCATAGAGATTCAGAGTTATGTAGAGAAGAGAACAGGGAGGAAAGACATAAAAGTGACCTGGAGGAGAAAAGGAAGAGTCAAAAGGGGAGAGAGAAATCAAGCCAGGAGTCATATCCCTAAGTGAAAATGGATACTGAAGATTAGATCCTTAAAGGAAAAAAAATAGATAACAAATATCAAAAGGCAAAGATTAAAAGTCTAAACTAGAGGTTAGAATCTCAAAAATACAATATAAAAAATACAAAACAAAATCAATCACAAAACTTTTAACAAATATATATATATGGAATTTGTTTTAAAAATAGTTTTTTTTTTTTTTTTTTGAAAGGTAATGCTGCTGCTGCTAAGTCGCTTCAGTCGTGTCCGACTCTGTGCGACCCCATAGACGGCAGCTCACCAGGTTCCACCGCCCCTGGGATTCTCCAGGCAAGAACACTGGAGTGGGTTGCCATTTCCTTCTCCAATGCATGAAAGTGAAAAGTGAGAGTGAAGTCACTCAGTCGTGTCTGACTCTTTGCAACCCCATGGACTGCAGCCCACCAGGCTCCTCCGTCCATGGGATTTTCCAGGCAAGAGTACTGGAGTGGGGTGCCACTGCCTTCTCCGTTGAAAGGTAATAGTAGGGTATAAAAATGAAAGTTAAAGGAGTAATAAATAACTATTTAAAATTATTTTTAAGAAATTAAAAAGTGGTAATAGTAAAAAATATATCTAAGAATTTATGTGGACCTGTTGTGGACAGTGCAGGGTCAGTTCAGTGTCAGATAGTCCCTTGTTCTGGCATGTACTTGTTCTCGTGGTCTATGCTGCTGCTGTTGCTGCTAAGTCACTTCAGTCGTGTCTGACTCTGTGCGACCCCATAGATGGCAGCCCACTAGGCTCCCCTGTCCCTGGGATTCTCTAAGCAAGAACACTGGAGTGGGTTGCCATTTCCTTCTCCAATGCATGAAAGTGAAAAGTCAAAGTGAAGTCACTCAGTCGTGTCCGACTCTTAGCGACCCCATGAACTGCAGGCTACCAGGCTCCTCCATCTGTGGGATTTTCCAGGCAACAGTCTCGGTATTAACTGAGAGTTTTAGTCTGCTTCACCTGTCAATTCCCGAGTGGTTCTCCCTTCTTTGTTTATTTTGGCCTCCTCTGTTTGCAAGGCCCTTCAGTGTCTAGTTTCCACCCTGACACAAGGGGATAAAGGTGGCCACTTATTTAGGCTCACTTGTTCAGTTGTGTTGTGGGGAGGGAAGGACATTGGAAACAAATGCTGCTGACATATGTGAAGAGTGCTCACAGCGGATGGATCACACTTGGTTTGCCACAGCCCAAGGTGGCATGTACTTCCTGGGTCCACACTGCTCAGGCTCCAGGGTGCTCTGCAAGAGCACTGTCCCGAGTGGTCCCTGTGCTTCGTGCACTTCCCAGGTCTAACTAAGCCCCTCGGGTTCTTGGGTGCTCTGCAGGGGCACAGACCCAGATGGGCTGTGCGTTTTGTGCCCTTCCCAGGCCCGAGAAGCACAGACAACTGGGTACTTGGTGAGTGCACTGTTCTGGTTATGTCCTGTATCTCCTCTGGGGAGCTGATCTCAGGCTGTGACACTCCTGGTTAATGTCAACTGTCCAGGATCCCAGGAAGACATGGTTAGCAACTGGGAGCCTGCTCACAGTTTGGTGGAAAATGCAGTCTCTGGGGCTGAGATTGCAGCAGGCCTTTTCCTTCCAGCTTTGGCTTGGACCATTCTTAAAGAAAGAAGACATTTTCTTCTCCTTGAACACTGGAATACATTTTGGAATAAAATTCCTTTGGTGCCATCATTTAAACAACATTGGATTCATCTCATTTGTATTTCTGACACATTTAGAGTCTTCTTAAAACATTTGGCTACTTAGTTCAACATATAGTGAAAACATGGAGTGGTTGGGAAACCTTTTTCACTTTGGCATTGTTAATTTTTAAAGGTTTCCCCAAGATTGCCATTTTAAATTGTTCATGTCTAGAATGGCAAAGGAGACTTATTGCATATTGTACTTTATATCCCCTTAAGGTAAATCAATAACGAATGAATTTTTTATTAAACAGATAGCATTGGGCTAGGAGTCTGTAATTTGCATTTTCATTCTCCCTGCCAGTCCTGACTTTAAGCTTGGGGAAAATCTTTACTCTCCAAATTCTGAACAATACAGCACCAACCTCTGACTACCTGGCATTTTCTGCCAACTCACTTGTTGGTCAAATCTAATATGTGGAGAGACTATCATAGAATTTATATCTTCTCCAAATTCTGGGTAAATTCTTAAGCTTGGGCATGTACAGCAAGACTGCAGAGAGAAGCAGAGAATTCCTTTAGAGTCCTTCTCCACAGCCACAGATAAAACTGGATTCATAAAAAATTGAAAGGTCGATAATGTCCATCAAATTTTCCCATCTCTCAGGATACTTGAAAGAGGGCAAAGATGATCATACTAATCCTTCTTCTGGGGAAAGGGGTGTCAAACTCTGGTACTACCTTAAGATTCAGAATACAGACTATATTTCCCAGGCATGGAGGTAGAGTAGGTAAAGAAAAACAAAAGCCTTCTGTGTCTCAGTCATTCTATCATCCTCCTTCTGTCTGAAAAGTATACTTTGGAGGAGTTGGTAGATGGAGCTCTGGAGTGTCTGATGATTCTCAGCTCCCTGGTTTTCATATGTGGATGATCATGATGGACCAGAAAATGCTGTGCCTCCCTCAGAGAAGGCATGGGCTGCTGCTCCACAATTGAGCATGCTGCTGCATTTGCCCTTGGGACCCCTTGTGCTTCCCTCTTCTTGGGCAGGGCACTGGGCATTGACAGAAACCTCAGGAAGATGGTGGTTAGAGTTGCAAGGCAGGTGAAATGTAGATGTTCATGTTGCATTGATTACAACTATTTCTTCCTTTCCCCTGCCTCCGCCTAATGTTGACCCAGCCTCTGGGCTGGGTCTAGGTCTCTAGATCTCTAGATTAATTTATCTACACCTCCCCAACCCTCTATTTTTTATTTTTACTTCAAGCAAACTTCCCTTTGCTTTCCTTCTCATCTGCTTATGGAAATGTTCCTCTAGTTTATTAAACCATTAGCCTTTAGCTTATCCCATCTTAACCTGAGAATCAACCTGTCTATCTTCCTGTTCACACAGACCACCTCCCCTGAAGTTCAACTAGGAGACTTCACATGAGTTCTGCGCAATTCTTGAAAGCTTTTCCATCATTATCAAAAGTCTCAAACTTTAAGGTTTGAAAGTGAAAATTTAATATTCCAGAATCCTAGTTTTTCAATAAAACCTGAAAAATATACAACATAAACATTTATACAGTGCTCATAGATACCTCTAACTCCAATATTATCTCTATTTGTATTTTAAATGGCAGCATTTTATAAAGATAATAACACTGTAGTAATAAAAATCTGGTTTGAAACCCTGTTCCTCCCCTTAGTTGTGCTCAATTAGAAATGCTATTTACTCTCTTTAGAGTTTGTTTTCTTATATATAAAACAAGGTTGTAATATCCACCTTAAAGACTTGTTTTGAGGATCAAATAAAATAATATATGTAAAATACCTGGCAAATGATAGATGCTAAGTAAACATCAGTTCCATTATACTGCCTTCAGCCCAGAACAACATATTTGTTTAACTCACTTCTAAAGGTTCGTCTAGTCAAGGCTATGGTTTTTCCTGTGGTCATGTATGGATGTGAGAGTTGGACTGTGAAGAAGGCTGAGCGCCGAAGATTTGATGCTTTTGAACTGTGGTGTTGGAGAAGACTCTTGAGAGTCCCTTGGACTGCAAGAAGATCCAACCAGTCCATTCTGAAGGAGATCAGCCCTGGGATTTCTTTGGAAGGAACAATGCTAAAGCTGAAACTCCAGTGCTTTGGCCACCTCATGCAAAGAGTTGACTCATTGGAAAAGACTCTGATGCTGGGAGGGATTGGGGGCAGGAGGAGAAGGGGACTACAGAGGATGAGATGGCTGGATGGCATCATTGACTCGATGGACATGAGTCTCAGTGAACTCCAGGAGTTGGTGATGGACAGGGAGGCCTGGCGTGCTGCGATTCATGGGGTCGCAAAGAGTTGGACACGACTGAGCGACTGAACTGAACTGAACTGAACTGAAAGTGGAATAATTAGATGATGGATAACCCTGCACATCTCTAGGTACCTCGTTAGTCCTTACGTGATCACATCCTCTTCTCAGTAAGTTGACTTGCCCAAATGGAGGCTTCAAACAGTGACTGAGTTCATTAGAATTCATTGTCTCATCTTTCCTTGATCTCAGTCAAATAACATGTTCTAGGTATCAGTAGACCCATATGCCCTAAAACTGCTTGCTTTACAATAATCAAAATGGTTTCATTCACTGTTCTTTAAACAAAAAAGTGTTTTGGAAAAAAATTTTTCCTTTCAATTTTTTTTCTCAAACTTGTGAGTGAAAGGAACATGTGGGAATAAATACAGTAAATATGAAACATTTTTAATACAAATAAGAAAATGTTAAAATTATAATCTCAATATGTTGTAAGCTGAGTAAAAACTGACATTCTTATTTTGCTAATTGTCAACTTTAAATTTTCATTCCTGATCATCTCTGTATTTAAAGCTGTTGAAAGTAAAATAGAATACCAGGAGAGTCCTGTATTGAGAGCTGCAATATATACAATCAACATTTAAATACTTCCAAATACTATTAATTTATTTTTTAATATTTTAAAGTAAAGCACATGGATATAGCCAAACATGATTTTTCTTTTTCTCATTTTGTCTGATTTTTCATGACATCCAAATGCTTTGAGTATCACTTCTCTATACTCAAGTCTGTACCATTTATCTCTGTTTCCTTTGCTGGCTTTGTAAGATCCTTCTATTTATATTCCATCTTTTAGAACAACATTCTAATAGAACTTTCTAATAAATAAATGTGTGAGGTATGAATTAAAACAGCATAGTTCTCAAAAGTTTGCTGATCACCCATCACCCAGAAATGCCTCTGATCAGCTTCAAGAGTGAGGCTAGTGGTGGTGAATTCTTTACATGTTAAAAGTCAAATTGCCTTCCAGATACTCCACAGTAGAGAGATTCGGCTTCTCTATTGATTCTCTGAATCCAAATGTCCCTCCATCCACCTGAGCTTAAAAACTGAATGGGAGTCAGCTAGAGAGAGGCCTAACTCAGATGCAACATGGTCCTGGCTCAGATGTAAAGAATCTGCCTGCAATGCAGGAGACCTGGGTTCAAACCCTGGGTTGGGAGAATCCCCTGGAGAAGGGAATGGCACCCCACTCCAGTACTTTTGCCTGGAGAAATCCATGGACAGAGAAGCCTGTTGGGCTATAGTCCATGGGGTCATAGAGAGTCAGAGAGTACTAAACAACTCACACTTTCTTTCCTTTCCTTTCTGTGTATGCATATGGAATGAATAAATGAGTGAAGAGGAACTTAAATGAATTCATTTAAAGTAACTACGATTTTGTTATAGATGGCTAAAAAACACACGAAAAGATGCCCAACATCACTCATTATTTAGAGAAATGAAAATCAAAACCACAATGAGGTACCATCTCATGCCAGTCAGAATGGCTGCTATCAAAAAAAGTCTACAAACAATAAATCCTGGAGAGCGTGCAGAGAAAAGGAACCTTCTTACACTGTTGGTGGGAATGCAAACTAGTACAGCCACTATGGAGAACAGTGTGGAGATTCCTTAAAAAACTGAAAAGAGAACTGCCATAGGACCCAGCAATCCCACTGCTGGGCATACACACTGAGGAAACCAGAATTGAAAGAGACACGTGTACCCCAATGTTCATTGCAGCACTGTTTATAATAGCCAGGACATGGAAGCAACCTAGATGTCCATCAGCAGATGAATTGATAAGAAAGCTGTGGTACATATACTCAATGGAATATTACTCAGCTATTAAAAAGAATGCATCTGAATCAGTTCTAATGAGGTGGATGAAACTGGAGCCTATTATACAGAGTGAAGTAAGCCAGAAAGAAAAACACCAATACAGCATATTAATGCGTACATATGGAATTTAGAAAGATGATAATGATGACCCTATATGTGAGACAGCAAAAGAGACACAGATATAAAGAATAGACTTATTTTTCTGGAATTGAGCTGTAGGAATTGCTTTTATATTTTTGAGATTAGTTGTTTGTCAGTTGCTTCATTTGCTATTATTTTCTCCCATTCTGAAGGCTGTCTTAGATGAATGGATAAGAAAGCTGTGGTAGAAGATGGTGGAGGAATAGGATGGGGAGACCACTTTCTCCCCTACAAATTCATCAAAAGAACATTTAAACACTGAGTAAATTCCACAAAACAACTTCTGAATGCCGGCAGAGGACATCAGGCACCCAGAAAAGCAGCCCATTGTCTTCGAAAGGAGGTAGGAAAAAATATAAAAGAAAAAAAAAAAAAAAGAGAGAGAGACAAAAGAGGGAGGGATGCAGCTCCGTTCCAGGAAGGGAGTCTTATAAAGAGAGAAGTTTCCAAACACCAGGAAATACTCTCACTGCCGAGGCTATGCCGAGCCTTGGAAGCACAGAGGGCAACATAAAAGGGAGGAAAAATAAATAAACAATTAAAACCCACAGATTACGAGCCCAACGGTAATTCCCCCAGCGGAGAAGCAGCGCAGACACCTGCACCCGCAGCTAGCAAGCGGGGGCTTGGCAGGGAGGCACGGGCTGCATCGCTTAGAGTAAGGAACTGGCCTGAATGCCCTGAGCGCTATCTGAGCAAAATAACTTGGGCTAGCAAACCAGACTGTGGGATAACTACCATGCAAAAAGACAGCCCTAACCTAAGACACTGCCAGGCCCGCCCACAGAACAAAGGACTGAACTGAGATAGCCGGCTGCAGACCATCCCACTCCGGTGATAGGCAGCCAGAGCCGGAAGGGGGCAATCGCAGCCCCAGAGAGACATTATCTACAAAACTGTAAGCAGGCTTCTTTGCTAACTAAGATTTTTTGGGGTTCTGGACGGTCAACATCTGCCTGAAAAGGTGAGCCGATTGTACACCCAGAAAACCGAGCAGCGGGGAGGCGATAAGTCGCAGCGACCGCACTCGCCAAACACCTCATCACCTGAATTGCTAGGACCTGGAAAGGGCACAAAACGCAGGCCCAACTGAGTCTGCACCTCTGAGAACTACCGGAGTGCCTGAACCTGAGCAGCTTAGACCTGGGAGGTGCATGCAGCCCAGGGCCAGCCTCGGATGGTTCCCAGGTGAGCAACCTAGAGCCTGAGTAGTGTGGGCAGGGAGGGTACACAGGCCGTGAGCCAGGGCAGGCCCAGTGTGGCTGAGGCACTGTGAACACACCCCAGTGTTATTTGTTTGCAGCGTCCCTCCCTCCCCACAGTGCGACTGAACAAGTGAGCCTAAAAAAAAAAAGTGTCCACCACCGCCCACTTTGTGTCAGAGTGGAAATCAGACACTGAAGAGACCAGCAAAGAGAAAAAGCTAAAACAGAGGGAACCGCCTTGGAAGCGACAGGTGCAATAGATTAAAACCCTGTCCTTAGTACCGACTACATAGGAAGGGGCCTATAGATCTTGAGAAATATAAGCAGGACCAAGGAACTAGCCGAAAATGAACTGACACCACAATACCCACAACAACACCAGAGAAAGTCTTAGGTATATTTTTACTATTTTTATGATCATTCTATCTTTCTCATTTTTTTTTAATTAAAAAAAAATTTTAAGTCCTCTGCTGCTAAGTCGCTTCAGTCGTGTCCAACTCTGTGCGACCCCATAGAGGGCAGCCCACCAGGCTCCCCCTTCCCGGGATTCTCCAGGCAAGAACACTGGAGTGGGTTGCCATTTCCTTCTCCAATGCATGAAAGTGAAAAGTGAAAGTGAAGTCGCTAAGTTGTGTCCGACTCCTTGCGACCTCATGGACTGCAGCCTACCAGGCTCCTCTGTCCATGGGATTTTCCAGGCAAGAGTACTGGAGTGGGGTGCCATTGCCTTCTCCGAGAAGAAAGGCTTCCCAAACCTGGGCCGCAGCGGTGAGAGCACCGAATCCTAACCACTAGACCACCAGGGATTAAGTCCTCTATTACTCCTTTAATTTTCACTTTTATAACCTACTATTACTTTGCAAAAAAAAAAAAAAAAAAGACTTTTTTTAAAAGCAAACTTCATATATATATATATTTTATAATTTTTGTGACCTTTTTTCTCTCTTTTTTTTCTTCTTTTCTTTAACATTGTATTTCTGAAATGCCAAACTCTACTCCAGATTTTTAATTTTTGCCTTTTGGTATTTGTTATCAATTTTGTAGCTATATTTTTTTTTTTTAATAATTTTTGTGACTTTGTTTTTTTTTCTTTCTTGTTCTTCTTTTCTTTAACATTGTATTTTTGAAATTCCAAACTCTACTCTAGATTTTTAATTTTTGCTTTTTGGTATTTGTTATCAATTTTGTACCTTTAAGAACCCAATCTTCAGTACCCATTTTTACTTGGGAGTGAGATTACTGGCTTGCCTGCTCTCTCCCCCTTTGGACTCTCCTTTTTCCCCACCAGGTCGCCTGTGTCTCCTCCCTAACCCTCTCTGCTCTACCCAACTCTGTGAATTTCTGTGTGTTCCAGACGGTGGAGAACACTTAGGGAACTGATTACTGGCTGGATCTGTCTCTCTCATTTTCATTCGCCGCTTTTATCCTCCTGGCCACCTCTGTCTCCTTCCTCCCTCTTCTCTTCTCTGTATAACTCTGTGAACATCTCTGAGCGGTTCAGTTGTGGAGTGCACATAAGGAAGTGATTACTGGCTAGCGTGCTCTCTCCTCTATTGATTCCACCTCATCTCATTCGGGTCACCTCTAACTCCCTTCTCCCTCTTCTTTTCTCCATGTAACTCTGTGAACCTCTCTGGGTGTCCCTCACTGTGGAGAAACTTTTCATCTTTAACCTAGATGTTTTATCAATGGTGCTGTATAGAAGGAGAAGTTTTGAGACTACTGTATAAATAAGACTGAAAACCGGAAGCAGGAGGCTTAAATCCAAACCCTGACTCCAAGGAACTCCTGACTCCAGGGAGCATTAATTGACAGGAGCTCATCAAACGCCTCCATACCTACACTGAAACCAAGCACCACACAAGGGCCAACAAGTTCCAGAGCAAGACATACCACACAAATTCTCCAGCAACACAGGAACACAGCCCTGAGCTTCAATATACAGGCTGCCCAAAGTTACTACAAAACCATAGACATCTCATAACTCATTACTAGACACTTTATTGCACTCCAGGTAGAAGAAATCCAGCTCTACCCACCAGAACACCGACACAAGCTTCCCTAACCAAGAAACCATGACAAGCCACCTGTACAAAACCACACAGAGCGAGGAAACGCCACAATAAAGAGAACTCCACAAACTGACAGAATACAGAAAGGACACCCCAAACTCAGCAATATAAACAAGATGAAGAGACAGAGGAAATCCCAGCAGGTAAAGGAACAGGATAAATGCCCACCAAACCAAACCAAAGAGGAAGAGATAGGGAATCTACCTGATAAACAATTCCAAATAATGATAGTGAAATTGATCCAAAATCTTGAAATCAAAATGGAATTACAGATAAATAGCCTGGAGACAAGGATTGAGAAGATGCAAGAAAGGTTTAACAAGGACCTAGAAGAAATAAAAAAGAGTCAATATATAACGAATAATGCAATAAATGAGATCAAAAACACTCTGGAGGCAACAAATAGTAAAATAACACAGGCAGAAGATAGGATTAGTGAATTAGAAGATAGAATGGTAGAAATAAATGAATCAGGAAAAAAGAAAAACGAATTAAAAGAAATGAGGACAATCTCAGAGACCTCCAGGACAATATTAAACAGTACAACATTCAAATCGTAGGAGTCCCAGAAGAAGAAGTCAAAAAGAAAGACCATGAGAAAATACTTGAGGAGATAATCATTGAAAACTTCCCTAAAATGGGGAAGGAAATAATCACCCAAGTCCAAGAAACCCAGAGAGTCCCAAACAGGATAAACCCAAGGTGAAACACCCCAAGACACATATTAATCAAATTAACAAAGATCAAACACAAAGAACAAATATTAAAAGCAGCAAGGGAAAAACAACAAATAACACACAAGGGAATTCCCATAAGGATAACAGCTGATCTTTCAATAGAAACTCTTCCAGCCAGGAGGGAATGGCAAGACATACTTAAAGTGATTAAAGAAAATAACTACAGCCCAGATTACTGTACCCAGCAAGGATCTCATTCAAATATGAAGGAGAAATCAAAAGTTTTACAGACAAGCAAAAGCTGAGAGAATTCAACACCACCAAACCAGCTCTCCAACAAATACTAAAGGATATTCTCTAGACAGGAAACACAAAAAGGGTGTATAAACTTGAACCCAAAACAATAAAGTAAATGGCAACGGAATCATACTTATCAATAATTACCTTAAACGTAAATGGGTTGAATGCCCCAACCAAAAGACAAAGACTGGCTAAATGGATACAAAAACAAGACCCCTATATATGTTGTCTACAAGAGACCCACCTCAAAACAGGGGAAACATACAGACTGAAAGTGAAGGGCTGGAAAAAGATTTTCCATACAAATAGAGACCAAAAGAAAGCAGGAGTAGCAATACTCATATCAGATAAAGTAGACTTTAAAACAAAGGCTGTGAAAAGAGACAAAGAAGGTCACTACATAATGATCAAAGGATCAATCCAAGAAGAAGATATAACAATTATAAATATATATGCACCCAACATAGGAGCACCGCAATATGTAAGACAAATGCTAACAAGTGCAAAAGCGGAAATTAACAATAACACAATAATAGTGGGAGACTTTAATACCCCACTCACACCTATGGATAGATCAACTAAACAGAAAATTAACAAGGAAACACAAACTTTAAACGATACAATAGACTAAGTAGACCTAATTGATATCTATAGGACATTTCACCCCAAAACAATGAATTTCACCTTTTTCTCAAGCGCACACTGAACCTTCTCCAGGATAGATCACATCCTGGGCCATAAATCTAGCCTTGGCAAATTAAAAAAAATTGAAATCATTCCAAGCATCTTTTCTGACCACAATGCAGTAAGATTAGATCTCAATTACAGGAGAAAAAACTATTAAAAATTCCAATATACGGAGGCTGAAAAACACGCTGCTGAATAACCAAAAAATCACAGAAGAAATCAAAAAAGAAATCAAACTTTGCAGAGAAACAAATGAAAATGAAAACACAACAACCCAAAACCTGTGGGACACTATAAAAGCAGTCTTAAGGGGAAAGGTCATAGCAAGACAGGCATACCTCAAGAAACAAGAAAAAAGTCAAATAAATAACCTAACTCTACACCTAAAGCAACTAGAAAAGGAAGAAATGAAGAACCGCAGGGTTAGTAGAAGGAAAGAAATCTTAAAAATTAGGGCAGAAATAAATGCAAAAGAAACAAGAGACCATAGCAAAAATCAACAAAGCCAAAAGCTGGTTCTTTGAAAGGATAAATAAAATTGACAAACCATTAGCCAGACTCATCAAGAAACAAAGGGAGAAAAATCAAATCAATAAAATTAGAAATGAAAATGGAGAGATCACAACAGACAACACAGAAATACAAAGGATCATAAGAGAGTACTGTCAACAATTATATGTCAATAAAATGGACAACGTGGAAGAAATGGACAAATTCTTAGAAAAGTACAACTTTCCAAAACTCGACCAGGAAGAAATAGAAAATCTTAACAGACCCATCACAAGCATGGAAATTGAAACTGTAATCAGAAATCTTCCAGCAAACAAAAGCCCAGGTCCAGATGGCTTCACAGCTGAATTCTACCAAAAATTTAGAGAAGAGCTAACACCTATCCTACTCAAACTCTTCCAGAAAATTGCAGGGGAAGGTAAACTTCCAAACTCATTCTATGAGGCCACCATCACCCTAATACCAAAACCTGACAAAGATGCTACAAAAAAAGAAAACTACAGGCCAATATCACTGATGAACACAGACGCAAAAATCCTTAACAAAATTCTAGCAATCAGAATCCAACAACACATAAAAAAGATCATACACCATGACCAATTGGGCTTCATCCCAGGGATGCAAGGATTCTTCAATATCCACATATCAATCAATGTAATACATCACATTAACAAATTGAAAAATAAAAATAAAAACCATATGATTATGTCAATAGATGCAGAGAAAGCCTTTGACAGAATTCAACATCCATTTATGATAAAAACTCTCCAGAAAGCAGGAATAGAAGGAACATACCTCAACATAATGAAAGCTATATATGACAAACCCACTGCAAACATTATCCTCAATGGTGAAAAATTGAAAGCATCTCCCCTAAAGTCAGGAACAAGACAAGGGTGCCCACTTTCACCATTACTATTCAACATAGTTTTGGAAGTTTTGGCCACAGCAATCAGAGCAGAAAAAGAAATAAAAGGAATCCAGATTGGAAAAGAAGAAGTAAAACTCTCATTATTTGCAGATGACATGATCCTCCACATAGAAAACCCTAAAGACTCCACCAGAAAATTACTAGAGCTAATCAATGAATATAGTAAAGTTGAAGGATATAAAATCAACACACAGAAATCCCTTGCATTCCTATACACTAATAATGAGAAAATAGAAAGAGAAATTAAGGAAACAATTCCATTCACCATTGCAACGAAAAGAGTAAAATACTTAGGAATATATCTACCTAAAGAAACTAAAGACCTATATATAGAAAACTATAAAATACTGGTGAAAGAAATGAAGGAGGACACTAATAGATGGAGAAATATACCATGTTCATGGATTGGAAGAATCAATATAGTGAAAATGAGTATACTACCCAAAGCAATCTATAGATTCAATGCAATCCCTATGAAGCTACCAACGGTATTCTTCACAGAGCTAGAACAATAATTTCACAAGTTGTATGGAAATACAAAAAACCTCAAATAGCCAATGCTATCTTGAGGAAGAAGAATGGAACTGGAGGAATCAACCTACCTGACTTCAGGCTCTACTACAAAGCCACAGTCATCAATACAGTATGGTACTGGCACAAAGACAGAAATATAGATCAATGGAACAAAATAGAAAGCACAGAGATAAATCCACGCACATATGGACACCTTATCTTTGACAAAGGAGGCAAGAATATACAATGGAAAAAAGACAATCTCTTTAACAAGTGGTGCTGGGAAAACTGGTCAACCACTTGTAAAAGAATGAAACTAGAGCACTTTCTAACACCATACACAAAAATAAACTCAAAATGGATTAAAGATCTAAACGTAAGACCAGAAACTATACAACTCCTAGAGGAGAACATAGGCAAAACATTCTCCGACATAAATCACAACAGGATCCTCCATGACCCATCTCCCAGAATATTGGAAATAAAAGCAAAAATAAACAAATGGGACCTAATTAACTTAAAAGCTTCTGCACAACAAAGGAAACTATAAGCAAGGTGAAAAGACAGGTTTCAGAATGGGAGAAAATAATAGCAAATGAAGCAACAGACAAACAACTAATCTCAAAAATGTACAAGCAACTCCTACAGCTCAATTCCAGAAAAATAAACGACCCAATCAAAAAATGGGCCAAACAACTAAATAGACATTTCTCCAAAGAAGACATACATATAGCTAACAAACACATGAATAGATACTCAACATCACTTATTATCAGAGAAATGCCAATCAAAACCACAATGAGGTACCATTTCACCCCAGTCAGAATGGCTGCAATCCAAAAGTCTACAAGCAATAAATACTGGAGAGGGTGTGGAGAAAAGGGAACCCTCTTACACTGTTGGTGGGAATGCAAACTAGTACAGCCACTATGGAGAACAGTGTGGAGATTCCTTTAAAAACTGGAAATAGAACTGCCTTATGACCCAGCAATCCCACTGCTGGGCATACACACTGAGGAAACCAGAATCGAAAGAGACACGTGTATCCCAATATTCATCGCAGCACTGTTTATAATAGCCAGGATATGGAAGCAACCTAGATGTCCATCAGCAGATGAATGGATAAGAAAGCTATGGTACATATACACAATGGAGTATTACTCAGCCATTAAAGAGAATATATTTGAATCAGTTTTAATGAGGTGAATGAAACTGGAGCCTATTATACAGAGTGAAGTAAGCCAGAAAGAAAAACACCAATACAGTACACTAATGCATATATATGGAATTTAGAAAGATGGTAACAATAACCCTGTATGTGAGACAGCAAAAGAGACACTGATGTATAGAACAGTCTTTTGGACTCTGTGGGAGAGGGAGAGGGTGGGAAGATTTGGGAGAATGGCATTGAAACATGTATAATATCATATATGAAACGAGTCGCCAGTCCAGGTTCAATGCACGATACTGGATGCTTGGGGCTGGTGCACTGGGACGACCCAGAGGGATGGTAAGGGGAGGGAGGAGGGAGGAGGGTTCAGGATGGGGAACACGTGTATACCTGTGGTGGATTCATGTTGACATATGGCAAAACCAATACAATATTGTAAAGTTAAAAAAAATAAAATAAAGATAGTACATGAATGAGGGGGGAAAAAAAAAGAATAGACTTTTAGACTCTGTAGGATAAGGCGAGGGTGGGATGATTTGAGACAATAACAGTGAAACATGTATATTACCATATGTGAAATAGATCACCAGTCCAGGTTCGATGCGTGAGACAGGGTGCTCAGGGCCAGTGCACTGGGATGACCCTGAGGGATGGGATCGAGAGGGAGGTGGGAGGGGGCTTCAGGATAGGGAACACATGTACATCCATGGCTGATTCATGTGAATGTATGGCAAAAACCACTACAATATTGTAAAGTAATTAGCCTCCAATTAAAATAAATTAATTAATTTTAAAACTAAAAGGAATACATATATATATATATATATATCTGAATCATTTTGCTTTACACCAGAATTAATACAACATTGTTAATCAGCTCCAGTATAAAATAAAAAATTAAAAAACAATAAAGTAACTATGATTTTGTGAAGATCAGAGAGCCAGTTTCCTCATTTTGTAATGAGAAGAGTTGAGCTTCTATTTCTCTACATAAATTATCTGAACTTTGAACACATTTGTTTATTGTTCTTAGCCCCAGGAAGCCTGTGTGAGATCTCTAATCAACAGTGGCTTGTAGATATAGTGAATGCAGATTTTTATGAGACTGAAGTTCACACAAATTTGGGGTCCTTCTCTGAGAAAAAGAATGCCCAAATACAGTATTTGGTGCATAATGAAAGCTTTTTTCCCTACCAATTGATTATATTTTACTTTTTCAAATGTTAAAAAAAATTGTATGATCATGTAGTACACTGTTGTGTGTTGACTGCTAACTGATGCCTTCTCCATGTCTGCTGTGTGAGTGGAGATGACTTAAAGCTTGGGCTCAATATTCAATGCCCAACTTAAAGATTGGGCAATCATATACCTCATTAAGAATCTTAGACTTTTGCACAGCATGGTGGGCTCAGGTTGTCTGACTCAAAGTAAGCTCGGTACTTCAGAGGGAGCATTCCTTTGAACAAGACAGAAACATCAAGTTCATTTATAACCTAGTCAGAAGTCTTGTGCCACTTTCATCATATTTTTTTGGTCAAGGCAGGTAAATGCCCAGCAAAGAATTTCTTGGCCGAGTTTGAGAATCCACATGAATTTTAGGATTTTTTTTCTATTTATGCAAAAAGTGCCATAGTATTTTGATAGGGATTGTTTTATGTTTGTAGATTGATTTGGGGATCATTAATATTTTAACATCAATTCTTTCAATCTGTGAACTAGAGATGCCTTTATATTTATTTGTGTACTTTAAAAAAATTCTTTAAGAAATATTTTGTAGTTTGTAGTATACAAGTCTTTTGGTTTGTTGGTTGTTTCTTAAATATTCTTAAATATTTTGTTCATTTTAATATTATTGTAAACAGAATTATTTTCTAATTTATGTGTGTGTTCAGTTGTGTCTGACTCTCTGCGACCCCAAGGACTGTAGTCTGTCATAGTTATTCATTACTGTATAGAAACAAAACTGATTTTCTTGTGTTGACTTTGTATTCTGCAACTTGACTGAATTTTATTTAGTCTAACAATTTTTTGTGTGTAATATTTATGAGTTTCTATATATAAGGTCATGTTATCTATGAATAGAGGTAAATTTTGGTTTTCTTTCTGATACGAATGCCATTTGTTACTTTTTCTAACCTAATTGCTTTGGCTAAGATTTTTAGTATTACATTAAACAGAAGTGACAAGAGTTCTTGCCTTGTCTTACAGGAAAAAATTTAAGTTCACTTTGAGTATGATGTTAGCTGTTGTCTTTTCATATATTCACTTTATTATGTTGAGGTAATTTCCTACTTTTCCTAGTTTGTTGAGTGTTGTTAACATGAAAGAATGTTGAATTTGGTCAAAGGATTTTCTCCCTCAATTGAGATGATTATATGGTTTAATTTTTGACATTTGTTATATTTTGAGGTATATTACCTTGATTCATTTTCATATATTGAAAAAAATATATTGGTCATGATACATAATCTTCTCAATGTGTTGTTGAGTTCTCCTTGCTAGAATTTTATATCAGTATTTATCCAGGCTATTGATCCGTTATTTTCCTTTTTTGTAGTATCATTATTTGCTTGATTTTGGTATCTGGGTAATGATCTTGGAAAGGTTCCCTCATCTTAAATTTTTAGAAGAGTTGTAAAAGGATTTCTGTTAATTATTCTTTAAATGTTTGGTAGAATTACTTAATAAGGACATCTGGTTTTGGACTTCTCTTTGTGGGAGGTTTTTGATTACTGATTCAATCTCCTTACTAGAGGTCAGTTCAGATTTTAAAATTTCTTCACAATTTGGTCTTAGTAAGTTGTATGTTTCTATGAACTTATCCGTTTCTTCTAGGTTATCCATTTTGTTGGCATATCATTATTCATAGCAGTCATTTCTGATCCATTGTATTTCTGTGGTGTCATTTATAATGTCTGTTTTATTTCTGATTTCATTTATTTCAGTCTTTTTTCCTTAATTGAGCTAAAGTTTTGTCAATTTTGTTTCAGATCATATAAGATCAGATAAACTCCTTCAATTTTTAGCTGGGAAACTCTTTATTTCTCCATCATTTGTGAAGAAAATTTTGCCAGGTTTAGTAATTCTTGGCTAGCAGTTTTCTCAGTACTTTGAATATATCATCCCACTTTTGTCATATATAGAGAGATATAGGCATAGATATAGATATGAGACAGAGAAAGAGAGATGGGGTGGGGAGAGAGATTTAAAGGCAATTACCTCATGTGATTATGGAGGCTGAGAAGTCCAAAGATCTGCAGTTGGCAAACTGGAAACCCAGGAGAGATGATGTATAGCTCCAGTCAAAGTCTGAAGGTCTGGGAGTCTTGTGAGCTAATGGTGTGAGTTTCAGTTTGAAAGCTAGCAAGTTTGAAGAAGAGTAAAATGCTTCAACTGAAGTCCAAAGGCCATAAAAGACCAATATCCCACCTCAAGAAGTCAAGTAGGAAGAGTTCCCTCTTCAGTTCAGTCGCTCAGCCGTGTCTGACTCTTTGCGACTCCATGAATCGCAGCACACAAGGCCTCCCTGTCCATCACCAGCTCCCGGAGTTCACTCAAACTCATGTCCATCGAGTCAGTGATGCCATCCAGCCATCTCATCCTCTGTTGTCCCCTTCTCCTCCTGCCCCCAATCCCTCCCAGCATCAGAGTCTTTTCCAATGAGTCAACTCTTCGCATGAGGTGGCCAAAGTACTGGGGTTTCAGCTTTAGCATCGTTTCTTCCAAAGAACACCCAGGGCTGATCTCCTTCAGAATGGACTTGTTGGATCTCCTTGCAGTCCAAGGGACTCTCAAGAGTCTTCTCCAACACCACAGTTCAGAAGCATCAATTCTTTGGCACTCAGCTTTCTTCACAGTCCAACTCTCGCATCCATACATGACCACTGGAAAAATCACAGCCTTGACTAGACGGACCTTTGTTGGCAAAGTAATGTCTCTGCTTTTCAATATGCTATCTAGGTTGGTCATAACTTTCCTTCCAAGGAGTAAGCGCCTTTTAATTTCATGGCTGCAGTCACCATCTGCAGTGATTTGGGAGCCCAGAAAAATAAAGTCTGACAGTGTTTCCACTGTTTCCCCATCTATTTACCATGAAGTGATGCTCTAATTCAACCTTTTTGTTATATTCAGCTCTTCAGCTGATTGAATAAGGCTCACCCACATTAGGACCAGAATCTGCTTCTCTCAGTCTAGGCAAGAAGATATAAATAGGCAGACGACAATTTGAGGATGGTTTTAATTTTAAAAGACAGACTTTCCTAACTCATGCCAAATACTTGTGGAGCATCCTACCAGGTAACAATCCTTCAACAAAATTCATGACCAAGAGTTTATCAGTCACTTTGCTCTTAATTCCCCTGGTCAGCAGCTGAATATTGAAATTTATTAAAGTGTGACCTAAGGATCACCTAGATATGACTCACCTGGGTAATCAAAAATGTAGATTCTCAAACCAAACCCTAGACTTAGCATGTCAGTATCTCCCTGAGTGTCTGTAAACTATGCTGAACCTTATATAAATCTTGGCTTTTGAAAGTAAAATAATAATTAATTTTGGATGTCCCCTTCAGAAAATGGCCTCAGGGAACCAAATAGTGGTTTGTCTAAAAGCTCTACACCAAATTCCCCCTGGTTGTTCAATGTGAGGGGTGATATCAGTCTCACTTGACAATGTACAGATAAGAGTATAAATTTGGGTATTCACAAATCCTTGCTCCATAAATTGAATTCTGAATCTTTTTTAAGTAAGTGGATCTATTGAATAAAATGGTTCATTTGGATACTTTTGCTTATTGGCACGTATTAGGATAAATAGAGTCATTTTGTTATTTTGTGATGTTCTCACCCCTGGTTTCTAAAGTTCTGAGAAAAAGTGTAAGAAAAATAATATTTATTGAGTTCCAAAAATATGCCACAATCTATATTTAGTACAATCCCATACATTTTTTTGCTAATTTAATCCACACACAAGCCTAATGACTTAAGACATTATTATAAACTCCATGAGGAGACTGGCACAAAAATTTCACTCTGCCTGTCCAAAAACACACAGGTAGTGTTATTGAATTAAATCCAAGATCATCTTACATAAGAGCTGTGTTCTTTAGGTATTATGTCTTGTCATTCTCTTAGATTAGGGCACAAGCTAGACTGAGGGACACTTACAGAGGTACTCAACCCAAAATCATAATTCCTTTCACGTTAAGAGATCTTTTTGAATTGATAAATATATACATTTCTGTGTATTGTGAAGTTTGTCATTTGGGCTATCTCTATAAAAGCCTCTATTGTTTAATTATCCTCTGAATTTAAAGGCATTTAAATGTAAGCCTGTGAAGCGCATTGCCCTAAACTGTTCCCTGCATTGTCACATAAAACCCAGACGTGCTAAGAAAGTATAGCAAGAGTTTGAAGGGAGCCGCTGAAATAGATTTTCCTCCTTCTGGAAAGCCTCAGAAGTGCAAATAATTATGAAACCACTTCACATAAACTGGTTTTTATACACATTGTCCTCTAATTAGATGTGTACTTCCATTTAATGGGAGCTCAGAACAAAGGATTAATATGTGGTGAGACTTGCCCAAAGGAATAATATAGGCAGCAGAACTTAAAGGGCAGTTTCTAGCTGCCCTTATGCAAGAAGGAGAAATAATAAACCACAGCTATAAAAATTTTGTAAACTGTTTGAAGTTCAATAAATTCTTATTCTAAGAGAATTTGCTTTTTTTAAATATCTATTTCTCCATAATGGTAAAAAAAAAAAAAACTCATAAAAGACAAAAGATCTGAGTACTTGTATAGTCTATACTATGGCAGCTTCAGAAAAAATTCTGGTTATTTCAGCCCTGAGCTTCTGCTCCAGGGGAATATCTAATTATGCTCTCCTTGGAAAGAGCTCCATTCTAGTTTCTACCAAAACACTCAAGATGGACCCCAAACTATATTCTTTTTACACAAAAGAGAATAATTTTCAACAAGTGCATAAGCAAAACCTAAGAATTTTTGCAGGTAATGACAAAGGCCCTGAGTAAGGACCAAGCTTACTGTTGCAGAATAGTGTAGGACCTGAAAGAAGATCCAAAAGAGATGTGCTTCAATCCCTGAGTTGGGAAGATCCCCTGGAGGAGGAAATGGCAACCCACTCCAGTATTCTTGCCTGGAAAATTCCTGGACAGAGGAACCTGGTGTGCTACAGTCCATGGGATGACACAGAGTTGGACAAAAGAAAATCAATGAAATTTGGAGGAAAAAACTTGCACCAGAAAAATCAGACAATTTTCTTAATTGTTAAGTGCCCACCAATTTCTCATATGACAGAGGATTATAAATTAATATCAAATGACTCCTATACTGAATCTCTGCTGAATGTAATTACTAAACATAAGTTTATCATAAAGGAAAAAAATAGAGTTCTATTTTTATTATCTTCAAAATTTCTTGAGTTAAGGCACCCCTTTAAGCATTCTTGTAGATTATTTGACCTGCTTATTATGCTTATATAAAGAACAAAATGTTAAAAACAGTAATCCTTCAAAATGTTACTTTAATGAGTTTATTTCTGCTTGTATCAGTTCACTTCAGTTCAGTTCAGTCTCTCAGTCTTGTCCGACTCTTTGCGACCCCATGAATCGCAGCACGCCAGGCCTCCCTGTCCATCACCAACTCCCGGAGTTCACTCAGACTCATGTCCATCGAGTCAGTGATGTCATCCAGCCATCTCATCCTCTATCGTCCCCTTTTCCTCCTGCCCCCAACCCCTCCCAGCATCAGAGTCTTTTCCAATGAGTCAACTCTTCGCATGAGGTGGCCAAAGTACTGGGGTTTCAGCTTTAGCATCATTCCTTCCAAAGAAATCCCAGGGCTGATCTCCTTCAGAATGGACTGGTTGGATCTCCTTGCAGTCCAAGGGACTCTCAAGAGTCTTCTTCAACACCACAGTTCAAAAGCATCAATTCTTCAGTGCTCAGCCTTCTTCACAGTCCAACTCTCACATCCATACATGACCACAGGAAAAACCATAGCCTTGACTAGACGGACCTTTGTTGGCAAAGTAATGTCTTTGCTTTTCAATATGCTATCTAGGTTGGTCATAACTTTTCTTCCAAGGAGTAAGCGTCTTTTAATTTCATGGCTGCAGTCACCATCTGCAGTGATTTGGGAGCCCCAAAAAATAAAGTCTGACACTGTTTCCACTGTTTCCCCATCTATTTCCCATGAAGTGATGGGACTGGATGCCGTGATCCTAGTTTTCTGAATGTTGAGCTTTAAGCCAACTTTTTCACTCTCCACTTTCACTTTCATCTAGAGGCATTTTGGTTCCTCTTCACTTTCTGCCATAAGGGTGTTGTCATCTGCATATCTGAGGTTATTGATATTTCTCCTGGCAATCTTGATTCCAGCTTATGCTTCTTCCAGCCCAGCGTTTCTCATGATGTACTCTGCATATAAGTTAAATAAGCAGGGTGACAATATACAGCCTTGTTGTACTCCTTTTCCTATTTGGACCCAGTCTGTTGTTCCATTTCCAGTTCTAACTGTTGCTTCCTGATCTGCATACAGATTTCTCAAGAGGCAGGTCAGGTGGTCTGGTATTCCCATCTCTTGAAGAATTTTCCACAGTTTATGGTGATCCACACAGTCAAAGGCTTTGGCATGGTCTATAAAGCACAAATAGATGTTTTTCTGGAACTCTCTTGCTTTTTTGATGATCCAGCAGATGTTGACAATTTGATCTCTGGTTCCTCTGCCTTTTCTAAAACCAGCTTGAACATCTGGAAGTTTTATATGTTGTACTTTTTTCAAGGGAGAAAGAAAATCAAGAGGTGCAATAAGTGCACCTGTACCTAAAATTCTAGAGTAGAATTGGAATAAGAATTCTAAGAGATAGAATGGCTCAGGTAGACACTAAAGAATGTAGAAAAGCAGATTGTGTTTCTGGCATAAGATTTCGGGGGAAAATAAATCTCACAAGTGTCTTTGATCTCAAAAGTGGCCTCACAGACTTTTAAGAACTGAATGATCATTGGGGATTTCAGACACATTAGTCAACCAAAGAAACATTGTAGGATTTTGAGGCAAATTTGGATGTCAAATATTTTGATACTTATTACAGTGTTGAAATAAGTGGAGCATTCAGAGATTTTTAGAGATTACCATATGTAGATGCTCACCAGTGAGTTCAGTTTTTTTTCCTTTCATATCCCACTGACAAAACATTGGGTAACTTGATCCCAATGACATCAAGAATTCATTCCCTCAGCAATCATTGGATAAGAAATTCACATCCAATTAACTCAACCTGGAACAAGTGCCCATCCCTGAACCAGTCAATTATAATTAGAGAAATGAGGGTCATGGTATATGAACTTGGCTTTGAGCATAACAAATTTCAGGTCAGTATTAGACTTGGGGATCTAAACTGAGTGATATATGCAATGAACTTCGAAGACTCTATATATTCAAAGACTGTGTATAGGAGTAAGGAAGAAGGAAATTTGAGCTTTGATAGTGGTGGGAAGGATGTAGAGCAGGTTGATGTCTGAGAGACATTAAAGGGAGATAGGGGGCTTCCCTGGTGGCTCAGTTGGTAAAGAATCCACCTGCAATGAGGGAGACCTGGGTTCCATCCCTGGGGTGTAAGATCCTCTGGAGAAGGACATGGCTACCCATTCCAGTATTCTTGCCTGGCAAATTCTGTGGACAGAGGAGCCTGATGGGCTACAGTTCATGGGATCACAGAGTTGGACAAGACTGAGCAACTAACACTTTCACTTTCAAAGGGAGACAGACAGCACTGGTTGTGGTAAAGATGGTAACAATGAAATATGTATGAAAAGGTGGCCTATAGAGCATATTCCCAAAATATACTCTATAGGTTTTGTCCATCTCCACCCACTTAGTTGAAAACATGTGTTTGTCTGTTGTGTTCATTAATTCCTGCCACATATTAGGCACTCAACAAGTATGTTTCGACCTAACAAATAAATGCAAGAGTAGATGGAGTGTGGCAAATGTAATAGAATAAGATGTACCAATATTACGGATGGCTTCCCCTGAAATATTCTGTCATGAATATAAATTGCAAATATTTCTCATCCAGGTTGGAGAGCCAAAGAAAAATGAAATTTGTGCTTCCTGCACCATCACATTACTGGGGTCTCAGTGGAAATCTGGTAGTATATGATGATAACATGGCTCCACCTCTCTCAGGAAGTTCCAGTCAGAAGAACTCATATCCAAAAGTACTTATTGATAGAATTCATTTAAAATTGGAGGATAAGGTGACTCCAGTTGAGGAGTATAGAGAGATTCTTTGAAGGTTCTTAATTCTAGAAGCTGGTACTCAAATCTTCTGTTTATCTTCCCAAAAGTCTACTTTTGTTGTCTCTTTGTTTTTCCTCACTTCCTTGCACGCTTGGGCTGTTGTTTTCATACTTAAGACATTTTAATTACTTACAAAAGGATCTGTTGCTGAGGAACTAGCCTAGCTGCTCGTGACTTTTTCATTAGCATGTTAGTTTTATGTTTTTTATGTGCTACATCCTGGGAGTCCTCACCATAGTTTGCTAGTTTATTTATGGCATTGTTCATTGCCAGGATTGTACTTCAAAAATGTATTCTTTTGTTTAACCTTTTTTTTTTTCTTCTTCTTTGTCTCTGTGCTTAATTCTAAATAGCAAATTCATCATGGTACTTTATTCTTCTGGTTCCAATCCATTGACAACATAACTATAAAGATCCATGAATTTCTGTTCATGGTTTTTCAGTGAAGGTCAATATTCCATTAAAGAGGAGAAGGGGATGACAGAGGATGAGAGCGCTGAAGAATTGATGCTTTGGAACTGTGGTGTTGAAGAAGGCTCTTGAGAGTCCCTTGGACTGCAAGGAGATCCAACCAGTCTATTCTAAAGGAGATCAGTCCTGGGTGTTCTTTGGAAGGAATGATGCTAAAGCTGAGACTCCAGTACTTTAGCCACCCCATGCTAAGAGTTGAATTCATTGGAAAAGACTCTGATGCTGGGAGGGATTGGGGGCAAGAGGAGAAGGGGATGACAGAGGATGAGATGGCTGGATGGCATCACCGACTCCATGGAAGTGATTTTGAGTGAACTCTGGGAGTTGCTGATGGACAGGGAGGCCTGGCATGCTGCAATTCATGGGGTCACAAATAGTCGGACACAACTGAGTGACTGAACTGAACTGAACTGAACTGAATGATATATCATTAATGTCATAAACTATACATGTAAGGATGTTGTCCAAAAAAAGCTCCCATTCTTATTGTGTACATGAATATATTATAAAATTCATAGGCATTTAGGAAACCCAGGAAGAAGAAAACAATTAGGTCTAAGTGTCAATTTCCTAAATTGTTCAGTGGATGAAATGACAATTAATGTAAAGTGCTTTTAAAATGATAAAAGTGATTCTTTTAAAAGAGAAGCCATTTCAATAATAAGCAGATAAGCTCCTTCAATAACTGATATTTAGGACTGAGAAATAGGATCTTGTGTTGTGCTGTTTCCATCAGCATCCTGATGGTTTGGTAGATTTAAGGTATGGTGTGTATAGTCATTCATTCCTTATTGGCCATCAATTTAGTATAAGACATAACTTGTTTTGTGTAGGTAAATATTCTTCCTCCTCTTTTTTAAACAGAATTTTTGAACTTTGCTGTTGTTACAGAATTTTTTAAAGGTTTTTCAATGTCACCTAGAGTATGATTGGAATTATATTTGAAATAAATCTATATAATGGTACAAGGAAGGAGTTGCAGAGGGAAGTGAAGACATATGCCCTAGAATACTGGAAAATCCAAGACAGTTCATTAGCTAAAAAGAATTTGAGCAATATTTTAACAGTTGTATATTCACCTGTTAGTCTATATAAAGTCCACTCATTTTTACATCCTTTAAAATAGCTCCAAATAGCATCAGCAGTGGTGTTCAGTGAGGGTGTGGTTATACCAAAGATGATCTAATTACACTGTTCTTGCAAGAGAAAGTTCTCAGTTCCAATCACCGTATTCCCCTCCAGAAGCTCTATGCATGGATCTTCAGCAAACAATGATAATTTTTCAGTATGACTAAAGCTAACTTTTCTTCTCTGGTGGTTCAGAAGGTAAAGAATCTGCCTGTAGTTCAGGAGACCTGGGTTCAATCCCTAGGTTGGAAAGATCCCCTGGAGGAGGGCATGGCAACCCACTCCAGTATTCTTGCCTGGAGAATTCCTATGGACAGAGGAGCCTGGTGGGCTACAGTTCACCCAGTCACAAAGAGTCGAATACAAATAAATGACTAATACACAGATATAGGAGATCTGGATGGGAGATTTTCCCAAGATGTGAGAAAAGGCATCTCAAGAGAAAAAGCAAATATCTTACTTCATTAAACTTCCCATTAAAGTTTCAATAAATTTTAAAAATCTGAATACATTTTCAATTACTCTTTCATGTCCCATCACATATGGCATGCTCAATTGCTCAGTCCGTTATGACTCTGTGCTCCCACGGACTAAAGCCCACAAGGCTCCTCTGTCCATGAGATTTACCAGATGAGAATACTTGAGTGGGTTGCCATTTCCTTCTCCAGGGGATCTTCCTGACCCAGCAATCAAACCCACATCTCCTGTATCTCCTGCACTGTTTATTTCAGTCTAACACACATAGGATCAGAGACTTTGCTTTCCTCCCTAAATTAAGATTATACAGATTTGGAAGGAACCAAGAGGGAGTAAATGAAAGCATCCCAGAACTTCCCTAAGTCATTTGGAGGCAAACTAAATAAATGAAAGGATCATAGACAGTGGCGCCTCTTGGGCTACCGTGCATGGTTTCGCAGAGTCATACACAACCAAGCACATGCACACGCGACTTGAACCCTGCTCTCAAGGAACTAACAGTCCAAATGGTGAAGCAGTTTAGACTGGAACACTACAGGTCAAATGGTGTCAATGGTAGGCACATTCAAGATAGCCCCAGTGATCCCCCTCTTAGTATTCACCCCCTCCACATCTTACCAGGGCCAATCTGTGTAACCAATAGGATACAGGCGATGATGCACTATGTCTGAGATCAGATTATGAAAGATAAGCAGCTGTCTTCATGGCTCACTCTCTCTTAGTCAACTCCCTAGAAGAGAAGTCAGATGCCATGTGGGAGCTGCCTTACAGAGGGGTTTACAGGTGATACACTGAAGTCTCGGGCCAAGAACTGGGGCCCAAAACTATATGATGAACTAAGAAAAGAGTCCCACAGACCAGTCAAGCCTTAAGAAAGTTGCAGCCTGGTCAGCATCTTGACTGCAACTTCCAGAGATTCTCTGAAACAGCCCTCAGAAACTGTGAGCTAACAAATTTTTATGATTTTAAGCCTCTAAATTTGCAGTTAAGTTCTTATGCAGCAATACACAACAAATCTTGTGTTCTTCAGACTAAAACTGCTCTCAGAATCAGGGAAAGATGAAAGGCAGGAAGGTCTCAGATCATGTGGATAGGCAGCATGGAGAAAGTGTGGCAACAGGGAAGGCATTTCAAATGGAGAGTAGATTTTCTTCCTGCCTCTCATCCCAGTCCTAAGTTTTCACTCCAGGAAAACTGTTGTTAACTAATGTCTTACAAAACAAGACCACGAGCTGACTGTGGCTCAGATCATGAATTCCTTATTGCCAAATTCAGACTTAAATTGAAGAAAGAAGGGAAAACCACTAGACCATTCAGGTATAACCTAAATCAAATCCCTTATGATTATACAGTGGAAGTGAGAAATAGATTTAAGGAGCTAGATCTGATAGATAGAGTGCCTGATGAACTATGGAATGAGGTTCGTGACATTGTACAGGAGACAGGGATCAAGACCATCCCCATGGGAAAGAAATGCAAAAAAGCAAAATGGCTGTCTGGAGAGGCCTTACAAATAGCTGTGAAAAGAAGAGAAGCAAAAAGCAAAGGAGGAAAAGAAAGATAGAAACATCTGAATGCAGAGTTCCAAAGAATAGCAAGAAGAGATAAGAAAGCCTTCCTCAGTGATCAATGCAAAGAAATAAAGGAAGACAACAGAATGGGAAATACTAGAGATCTCTTCAAGAAAATTAGAGATACCAAAGGAACCTTTGATCCAAAGATGGGCTCAATAAAGGACAGAAATGGTATGGACCTAACAGAAGCAGAAGATATTAAGAAGAAGTGACAAGAATACACAGAAGAACTGTACAAAAAAGATCTTCACGACCCAGATAATCACGATGGTGTGATCACTGACCTAGAGCCAGACATCCTAGAATGTGAAGTCAAGTGGGCCTTAGAAAGCATCACTACAAACAAAGCTAGTAGAGGTGATGGAATTCCAGTTGAGCTATTCCAAATCCTGATGGATGATGCTGTGAAAGTGCTGCACTCAATATGCCACCAAATTTGGAAAACTCAGCAGTGGCCACAGGACTGGAAAAGGTGAGTTTTCACTCCAATCCCAAAGAAAGGCAATGCCAAAGAATGCTCAAACTACTGCACAATTGCACTCATCTCACACGCTAGTAAAGTAATGTTCAAAATTCTTCAAGCCAGGCTTCAGAAATACATGAACCGTGAACTTCTAGATGTCCAAGCTGGTTTTAGAACAGGCAGAGGAACCAGAGACCAAATTGCCAACATTCACTGGATCATCGAAAAAGCAAGAGAGTTCCAGAAAAACATCTATTTCTGCTTTATTGACTATGCCAAAGCCTTTGACTGTGTGGATCACAATAAACTGTGGAAAACTCTGAAAGAGATGGGAATACCAGACCACCTGACCTTCCTCTTGAGAAATTTGTATGCAGGTCAGGAAGCAACAGTTAGAACTGGACATGGAAGAACAGACTGGTTCCAAATAGGAAAAGGAGTATGTCCAGGCTGTCTATTGTCACCCTGCTTATAATTTCTATGCAGAGTACATCATGAGAAATGCTGGGCTGGAAGAAGCACAAGCTGGAATCAAGATTGCCGGGAGAAATATCAATAACCTCAGATATGCAGATGACACCACCCTGATGGCAGAAAGTGAAGAGGAACTAAAAAGCCTCTTGATGAAGGTGAAAGAGGAGAGTGAAAAGGTTGGCTTAAAGCTCAACATTCAGAAAACGAAGATCATGGCATCCACTCCCATCACTTCATGGGAAATAGATGGGGAAACAGTGGAAACAGTGTCAGACTTTATTTTTTGGGCTCCCAAATCACTGCAGATGGTGACTGCAGCCATGAAATTAAAAGACGCTTACTCCTTGGAAGGGAAGTTATGACCAACCTAGATAGCATATTCAAAAGCAGAGACATTCCTTTGCCAACAAAGGTCCGTCTAGTCAAGGCTATGGTTTTTCCAGTGGTCATGTATGGATGTGAGAGTTGGAGTATGAAGAAAGCTGAGTGCTGAAAAATTGATGCTTCTGAACTGTGGTGTTGGAGAAGACTCTTGAGAGTCCCTTGGACTGCAAGGAGATCCAACCAGTCCATTCTGAAGGAGATCAGCCCTGGGATTTCTTTGGAAGGAATGATGCTAAAGCTGAAACTCCAGTACTTTGGCCACCTCATGCGAAGAGTTGACTCATTGGAAAAGACTCTGATGCTGGGAGGGATTGGGGGCAAGAAGAGAAGGGGACGACAGAGGATGAGATGGCTGGATGGCATCACTGACTCGATGGACGTGAGTCTGAGTGAACTCTGGGAGTTGGTGACGGACAGGGAGGCCTGGCATGCTGTGATTCATGGGGTTGCAAAGAGTCGGACACGACTGAGCAACTGAACTGAATGTCTTACAAATATATTCTAAGCATTTCTGATGCTGTAGAACTTTGATCTGCATTAATACTAAGAAGTTCTCCTTAATATACATAGAGGAGAAAATCATGTAAACTTCTGACAACTTTGTACTGTGTTTTAAACCTACTTGCAAGGGATTTCTGTGTGTTGATTTTATATCCTGCAACTTTACTATAGTCATTGATTAGTTCTAGTAATTTTCTGGTGGAGTCTTTAGGGTTTTCTATGTAGAGGATCATGTCATCTGCAAACAGTGAGAGTTTTACTTCTTCTTTTCCAATTTGGATTCCTTTTATTTATTTTTCTACTCTGATTGCTGTGGCCAAAACTTCCAAAACTATTTTGAATAGTAATGGTGAAAGTGGGCACCCTTGTCTTGTTCCTGACTTTAGGGGAGATGCTTTCAATTTTTCACCATTGAGGATAATGTTTGCAGTGGGTTTGTCCTATATATAGCTTTTATTATGTTGAGGTATGTTCCTTCTATTCCTGCTTTCTGGAGAGTTTTATAAATGGATGTTGAATTTTGTCAAAGGCTTTCTCTGCATCTATTGACATAATCATATGGTTTTTATTTTTCAATTTGTTAATGTGGTGTATTACATTGATTGATTTGCAGATATTGAAGAATCCTTGCATCCCTGGGATAAAGCCCACTTGGTCATGGTGTATGACCTTTTTAATGTGTTGTTGGATTCTGATTGCTAGAATTTTGTTAAGGATTTTTGCATCTATGTTCATCAGTGATAGTGGCCTGTAGTTTTCTCTTTTTTTGTGGCATCTTTGTCAGGTTTTGGTATTAGGGTGATGGTGGCCTCATAGAATGAGTCTGGAAGTTTACCTTCCTCTGCAATTTTCTGGAAGAGTTTGAGTAGGATAGGTGTTAGCTCTTCTCTAAATTTTTGGTAGAATTCAGCTGTGAAGCCATCTGGACCTGGGCTTTTGTTTGCTGGAAGATTTCTGATTACAGTTTCAATTTCCGTGCTTGTGATGGGTCTGTTAAGATTTCCTATTTCTTCCTGGTCCAGTTTTGGAAAGTTGTACTTTTCTAAGAATTTGTCAGGAAATAATTCCATTCACCATTGCAATGAAAAGAATAAGATACTTAGGAATATATCTACCTAAAGAAATTAAAGACCTATATATAGAAAACTATAAAACACTGGTGAAAGAAATCAAAGAGGACATTAATAGATGGAGAAATATATCATGTTCATGGATTGGAAGAATCAATATAGTGATTGAGTATACTATCGAAAGAATTTATAGATTCAATGCAATCCCTATCAAGCTACCAACAGTATTCTTCACAGAGCTAGAACAAATAACTTCACAATTTGTATGGAAATACAAAAAACCTCGAATAGCCAAAGCAATCTTGAGAAAGAAGAATGGAACTGGAGGAATCAATCTGCCTGACTTCAGGCTCTATTATAAAGCCACAGTCATCAAGACAGTATGGTACTGGCACAAAGACAGAAATATAGATCAATGGAACAAAATAGAAAGCACAGAGATAAATCCACGCACATATGGACACCTTATCTTTGACAAAGGAGGCAAGAATATACAATGGATTAAAGACAATCTCTTAACAAGTGGTGCTGGGAAAACTGGTCAACCACTTGTAAAAGAATGAAACTAGAGCACTTTCTAACACCATACACAAAAATAAACTCAAAATGGATTAAAGATCTAAACATAAGACTAGAAACTATACAACTCCTAGAGGAGAACATAGGCAAAACACTCTCTGACATACATCACAGCAGGATCCTCTATGACCCACCTCCCAGAATATTGGAAATAAAAGCAAAAATAAACAGATGGGACCTAATTAAACTTAAAAGCTTCTGCACAACAAAGGAAACTATAAGCAAGGTGAAAAGACAGCCTTCAGAATGGGAGAAAATAATAGCAAATGAAGCAACAGACAAACAACTAATCTCAAAAATATACAAGCAACTCCTACAGCTCAATTCCAGAAAAATAAATGACCCAATCAAAAAATTGGCCAAAGAACTGAATAGACATTTCTCCAAAGAAGACATACAGATGGCTAACAAACACATGAAAAGATGCTCAACATCACTCATTATCAGGGAAATGTAAATCAAAACCACAATGAGGTACCATTTCATGCCAGTCAGAATGGCTGCGATCCAAAAGTCTACAAGCAATAAATGCTGGAGAGGGTGTGGAGAAAAGGGAACCCTCTTACACTGTTGGTGGGAATGCAAACTAGTACAGCCACTATGGAGAACAGTGTGGAGATTCCTTTAAAAACTGGAAATAGAACTGCCTTATGATCCAGCAATCCCACTGCTGGGCATACACTCTGAGGTAACCAGAATTGAAAGGGACACGTGTATCCCAATATTCATCGCAGCACTGTTTATAATAGCCAGGACATGGAAGCAACCTAGATGTCCATCAGCAGATGAATGGATAAGAAAGCTGTGGTACATATACACAATGGAGTACTACTCAGCCATTAAAAAGAATACATTTGAATCAGTTCTAATGAGGTGGATGAAACTGGAGCCTATTATATAGAGTGAAGTAAGCCAGAAAGAAAAACACCAATACAGTATACTAACGCATATATATGGAATTTAGAAAGATGGTAACAATAACCCTGTATGTGAGACAGCAAAAGAGACACTGATGTATAGAACAGTCTTTTGGACTCTGTGCGAGAGGGAGAGGGTGGGATTATTTGGGAGAATGGCATTGAAACATGTATAATATCATATATGAAATGAGTCGCCAGTCCAGGTTCAATGCACGATACTGGATGCTTGTGGGTAGTGCACTGGGACGACCCAGAGGGATGGTATGGGGAGGGAGGAGGGAGGAGGGTTCAGGATGGGGAACACAGGTATACCTGTGGCGGATTCATTTTGATATATGGCAAAACCAATACAATATTGTAAAGTTAAATAAAATAAAATTAAATAATAAAAAAAAAATAAACCCACTTGCAAAGTGAGTTTGTTTTCAAACCTAATTTTTAACATCTATTGTCTGAACATACTTCTTTTAATTCTACTTTATGTTTTGTTCAGATCCATAGCAGAAACTATTCAGATTTGCATTTGGGCTCAAGACTGTTTCAAAATCATGCAAATAATAAACTTTTCTAAATTATGACTTTCCTTCATGCAACAGAATACTTCCCATTAGTTAGTCTTTCCTTTCTTTCTGGAGATATTTAGCTGTGATTAATAATTCATTGTCTGTTTTAATAAAGGTGCTGTTAGTTTTCATTAATGATTTATTATTTATGTTAACAGTGTGCTCAGCTGAGGGTCCCTGAATATTGAATTCACAGCCTCTTAGAACTGTGAAAATGTTTCATTCTTATGAAACTGAAGCAGTAATTATTAAAATTTTCTTCTTGTTTATGAGCCTCACAAGCTTCTGAGACTACAGGCTGTCCATCGGGTTATACTTTTCTTCTTGGGAACTTACTTGTATTATATGCCAGCTTTTGGAATTATGTTGCCTGCATTCTGCTTTTTTAAGCTTAACTTAAATATATATATATATATAGACTATCTGAATTACCATTTGAAGATTCAGTGAAAATTTGTTTCAGTTTCAGGCACATTTTGTTGTTTTTCAGTCACTAAGTCATGTCTGACTCTTTGAGATCCCCATGTATTTTAGCCCACCAGGCTCCTCTGTCCATGCAATTCTCCAGGCAAGAATACTGGACTAGGTTTCCATGTCCTTCTCCAGAGGATCTTCTTGACCCAGGGATTGAACCCGAGTCTCTTACATCTCCTGCACTGCAGGCAGATTCTTTGCCACTAGTGCCACCTGGGAAGCTCTGTCCTTCACTGTCTCCCAGAGTTTGTTCAAATTACCGTCCACTGAGTCAGTGATGCTATCTAACCATCTCATTGTCTGTCACCCACTTCTCCTTTTAACTTCAATCTTTCCCAACATCAGGGTCTTTTCCAATGAGTCAGCTCTTTGTGTCAGATGGCCAAATATTGGAGCTTCAGCTTCAACATCAGTCCTTCCAATGAATATTCAGGACTGATTTCCTTTAGGATTGACTGGTCGGATCTCCTTGTTGTCTAAGGGACTCTCAAGAGTCTTCTCCAGCACCACAGTTCAAAAGCATCAATTCTTCAGCTCTCAGCTTTCTTTATGGTCCAGCTCTCATATCCATACATGCTGGAAAAATCATAACTTTGACTATACAAATCTTTATTGGTAAAGTGATGTCTCTGGTTTTTAATACACTAATAGGTTTGTCATAGCTTTCCTTCCAAGGAGCAAACATCTTTTCATTTCATGGCTGTAGTTACTATCCACAATGATTTCAGAGCCCAAGAACATAAAATCTGTCATTGTTTCCACTTTTCCCCGTCTATTTGAAGTGATGGGCCCAGGTACCACATTCTGTCTTTTAAATATTGAGTTTTAAGCCAACTTTTTCACTCTCCTTTTTTACCCTTATCAAGAAGCTCTTTAGTTTCTCTTCACTTTAAAGGTCTTTATTTTTATTTGCTAACAATTTTTTTTTTCAAGGTGACATTTCCATGTTTCTTTATAACTCTTTTCATGGTTATGATTTATGTCTTCTTTGTAACCTCAGTTTACTTCTTAGCATGTGTGTCACTTCATTTTAAAGTTGGCCTCACATTTGATTTATAACCTCAGACCACAAAATGTATTTGCATAACTAAAAACACACATTTACACACACAGTAAGTAACATATTCTAAAAGCCTTAAAAACCACAGCAGTCATGCAATTTTACTTGGTCAACAGAAGGTGCTTGTTATTATTTTTATTTTTTAGAAGGTTCATTTTTGCCCTTAGCTATGACTTTCTGGAGTTTTTTCCCATGCTTTAGTTAATTTTAACACAGCCTTGCAGAATATGCAATATGATACAATTCAGAGAAATTTTCCTCAGCTTGCCCTCATTTCCTTTGTGGTGGCATAAGAAAAAACATTTATTCCTGGGCTCTCCTAATGTCTTCCATCCAAAAGCAACTGGCTATTTTCTGGTCCCTGCTCATGAAGCCAACCCTTGACAGTCTACTATGAATGATTTTCCATGTGTTCCAATTTTATTTTATTTGTCAATATTCATCATTTCAATACTGGTCCATCTATAACACTCAATGAAAATTGATCTTCCTCTGTGAAAACTTTTGGGATGGAATACAGTCTGGGGCTTGATAAATTAATGTTTTTTAAAAATAATAAAGAGCCAAGAAAAGGATAATCTAGTAATAAGGAATGTTATCAGGACAAACCCATAGAAACAGACCTCAATCCTGCATTCTGGGAAGTTACAACAAAGATGGCCACACACTGAGAGAACACCTACAGAGAGCAGTTCTCCGAGTTGAGTGTGCTCTAAAAAACACCACTGGGAGGCTTATAAGAATCGTGATTTCTAGACCCCACTCCCAGAGATCCTGATTCGGTGAGTCTGAGGTGGGATCCAAAAATCTGCACCCTCCAGGATTTCTAGGAAAACAGGCTTTGTCGCATGCTTTGCTGAACATTTCAATGAGTAACACAGAAAGCTCTTACAAGATCAACATGTAAATGTTCACAGTATTGAAACAAGAAGGAAGATGAGTTAAGTGTCTATCATGTATGAAAGATAATCATTTCCTTTTTTTCAAATTTTCCAGGTGATTCTTTAAAGAAGGTTAATTTAAGGAACCATTTAAGTAATTCAAGAGAAAAGATATATTTTAAGGCAACAGTCTTGTCAGGAGTGTAAGGAAGTATTTGAACTTGCTTTGAAACATGAAAAGACAGAAAACTCTAAAGGAAAACAGACACTGTTGATAAGGTAGAAAAATTTGAAACAGCTAAAATGGAGGCTAATTTAAACCTTACTGCTGCTAAGTCACTTCAGTCGTGTCCGACTCTGTGCGACCCCATAGATGGCAGCCCACCAGGCTCCCCCATCCCAGGGATTCTCCAGGCAAGAACACTGGAGTGGGTTGCCATTTCCTTCTCCAGTGCATGAAAGTGAATAGTGAAAAGTGAAAGTGAAGTCACTCAGTCGTGTCTGACTCTTCGCAACCCCATGGACTGCAGCCCACCAGGCTCCTCCGCCCATGGGATTTTCCAGGCAAGAGTACGGGAGTGGGGTGCCACCTTACAGGATTCATTAATTGCAGTGAATAATTGGTCTGCATTATTAGAAGTTTATGGACATACAGCCCTTTAAACTAGAAAGATATTTGAATTAGGTCTTTGACTACAGAGAAGGGATTCTTACTGTAGGCTGCATGATAGAATTATCTGGAAGCTTTAATTCATATTTATGCATGTGTCCCACACCTTAAATATTGGACTTTAATTGGTCTTAGGCATAGCTTGTGCATTAGGATTTCTAAAACTTTTTCATGTGATTTTAACATGTTAGCAAGATTAACAAACACTGTTCTAGTTAACCTGGTGAGTAATGCAGCAGTATGAAATTAACCCAAGATAGACCGATACCAAAATAACTAACACACAATCAACAGTGCTTTGTAGTTTATCACTCTGTCTCTGTTTCCTCTTTCTCTTTTTAGATTTACTGGTGTCTAAAATAAAAAGCCTGACAGTGTTACTCAGAGCTGTCCTGGGAGGGAGGGAGAGAAGGGAAGAGGGAGAGAGAAAGAGAGAGAGAGAGAGATTGTGTTAGAAGAGAATAAACATCTACTCACTCGAGAAACCTTTTATACTCTGAGTACAGATGAGTTGCTAGGTTTCACTGTGAATGGGAGAAAGTATTCTCAAGACTATCTCAAGACTCTTGCCTCTGCGTCCATAGTCGCTGCTCAGTTTTCTGACTAAATTAGCATCCCTGGAGATGTCAGTACAGAGAGCATGCACTGGCCAGAAAACCTGTGTATCCCAGTGCCCTTAGTATTTATTTCTCTCATGGTAAATTCATATGTTGACAGCTGGTTTATAGCATTTTCTCCATTGAGTCTGGAGAGTATTAGCTGAGCCCCTACCCCCAACAGCCCTTCTAACTGTAATGTCAAAATATTTTCTTGACTGCAAACTTGGTCACGAAGACTTTCTGAGACTGAGCTTAATTGAGCAGCTGGACAGGTTCAAAGAGGTAAAGCGACAAGTCAAGGACAGAGGGCAAGGACATTAATGAATAGGGACACAAAACTTTTGAATCTAAGGGCAACACTGCTTCCACAGCATTACTGTGTCTCTCGGGAAAGATGCTTGGCATAACAACTTTGTTTTCATCAACTAGGAGACCACTGGGTTTTAATAATGATAGTACACCTTTGTCAGGAAGCAAATCCTTCCATGGATAAAATGACTCCATAATTATAGAAGCTTCATTTAGGATAATTTTCCCCAAAGACTTACAGCTTCCAAAAGCAATTTGTGTTGACGCATGATGATACACCTCTTAAGCCTGACATGGATTTCTTCCTTTTTTTGTCATCCCAAAGTGCCACTGCCTAAACATACTAAAATCCAGATAGAAAAAGAGAAACAAACTCACTCAGCGTGAAAATTTGATCTTTACTTTGGAAATAACTCTCTAGCTTTGACAACATGCTTTATTCTACTAAACAATGCAGTCATCAATTAAACTTGGTTTCAGACTTAAGGAATGCACCACCAAAAATCAAAGGCGAGGTCAGGATGGTCCATGAATGTGATTTACTGCCTTCAGCATGTTTAGACAGGTCACCTACTTTCCAATGTAATAGCTGTATAAAGTTTACTTGACCTGTTTTGCTTCAAGTCTGTTATGCTGTCTTTTCCCAGTGTTTACAGGCCTGGGGAATAACAGAAACCAGGCCAGGGATCCCTGTATTTTCTCTGGGCTCTAAATGTCATGTGTCACAACAGTCACTGGCCTCCTACCAGCTTGTTGACAGAATTTAGATCATGATCTCCCGACTCAGTCCATTTAAATTAGACAGAAGCTATGAGCTCACCAATGCTCTGAGACAGTGTTGACACAAGCTGGGTAAACAGCCCATGCTCAGAACTCAGGAATACCTTCCTGATAACCCAGGAACATCTCTCTGACAAAGCAACTTGTAACAAAGCATGTAAGTCATGCTTTCGATCACTTTGATAAAAGCCTTTTCATGACTTATTGCTGTGTGTGTAAACTGACAGGGAAAAATATGTTCCAAATGATTATTCAAACCTCCTTTAAACCAATGGTGGTCTCTAAAACAGTGTGTTGTAATAAACATTGGTGAGAGACTTTAAAATGTCTGTGCCTATTCCTTTCTTTCCTATCCAGAGGGATAAGATGGGTTTGCAATGGGTAAGAAAAAGAATTAATTAAAAGAACATACTCAGGTAATGCGATTATGTTTGTTGAGAGGTTCTAGGAACTTGGAGAATATTTCTAGGGACAGGGCCTGTCCTGGGTGAGACACAGAAGGTCCATGTAAGGTATAGACATTCAACAGTGAGTGATGATGTGTATTTGCCTGTTAGAAGGCAATGAACAAGAAGAAAAGGATGCCAGAAATAGAAACTCTGTCTAGGAGATCTAAGAGAGAAGAGTTATGTTTACTGATGGGAAGACGGTTTCTCTTGAACCCAATTATGGAGAATTTAAATCTCATAGTTTCTCATTTCTGCAGGCTTGTCCTATTCTAGGGCTGTAGTATGATTCTGGGAGAGAGCTTCCCAGTGGGCCTTTTCATAATCAAGAAGCATCTGCCGAGCATCTGTCAAAAATCAAAGATGCAGAGATGAAGAGGATGAGGTCCGAGGCCCTTGGTGTCAAGAGTCTCATTGAATAGTGGAGGCAGCTCCACGGGGCAGTATAAGAATTGCTAAAATAGAAGATGGGGTGCTAAGAGGCCATGGAAAAGAAGCATCTACACTAGCTTTGGGGTCAGTGACGTATTGGGCTTCCCTGGTAGCTCAGATGGTAAAGAATCTGCCTGCAATGCAAGAGACCTGAGTCCAATCCCTGGGTTGGGAAGATCCCCTGGAGAAGAAAATGGTAACCCACTTCAGTATTATTGCCTGGAGAATTCAATGGAAAGAGGAGCCTGGCTGGCAACCATCCATAGGTTCGCAAAGAGTTGGACATGACTGAAGTGACTTAGCATGCACACTGAAAACTTGAGCTTAGTGTGAAAGGATAACTTAAAAAGAGACGTGAATGGACCTACAATCTGTCATACAGATCAAAGTAAGTCAGAAAGAGAAAAACAAATATGGTATATTAACACATATATGTGGAATCTAGAAAAATGCTACACAAGAACCTATTTGCAGGGCAGGAATACAGATGCAGATGTAGGGAACAGATGTGTTGACATGGGGGTAGGGAGGATGAATTGAGATTTTGCGATTGATGTATGTGTGCTGCCATATGTAAAACAGATAGCTTGTGGGAACCTGCTATGTAGTGCAAGAAGCTCAGCTCCATGCTCTGTGGTGACCTACAGGGGTGGAATGGGAGGGGAAATGGGAGGGAGGTCCAAGAGGAAGGAGACATATGTATACATACAGCAGAAGGGCTGGGCCTGGAGGCAAGAGGGGGCAGCTGAGCAAGGTCACAGAGGCAGGAAACATGAAACAACACTGGAGGGAAGTCATAGGAGGGATGATGGCAAGAAATGGGGCCAAGATGGTAAAGGATGGGCAGACTAATAAGGGCTTGGGTAACAACCTCAGGACATAAACTTTTTCTGCAATATTACAAGCAGTTTCCTCAGTCTCTTGTATCCCATTTCCAGGTATCTGCAAGTGCTTTGTAATAACCTGTAGAATAACCCTACCAGACACACACAGAGATGAAGATAAGGTCAAATCAATGTTGTGAAACTGATGTGTCACTGTCTTTTTTTATTACACTATATATCTCAATTTCACCATAAGAAATATATTTTAAAAGAAATAAAAAACAATGTGATAAATGTGCAAAACCTCTGCCTCAGGAAGATGATAAAAAATTGTGTGGAAGGAATTTCTAAATCAGATGAACTGTTCCCTAGAACATTTGTAGACATACCCGCTAGATGTTCTCAGAATGAAGATATTTCTATTCATCTAATCAGAGATTTAATTTTCCCACGGACTGTGAATATTCTTTGAGTGCCTTCGGGGTACAGAAAATGGTACTTTAACCCCAGCGTGCTCTTAGTGAGAATGGAAATATTATGAGAATTGGAAATTTTTCACTTGGGGAAGAGGAGTATTAATGCACATTTAAAGAAGGGTTTGTAACCACAGGGACATTTGGTTGGCCAGGGGAATACGAGGTTCACAAAGGCCCTGACTTGTTTACCTGTATCCACAGTGCCTCGCAAGAGGAGGCATTCAGCAAGAACTGATGGGTGGCTGGCTAGCAGGCTGGCTGGATGGAGGAAAGATGGGTGGAGACATCTGAAGTGATGCTGCCAACTGCATGAAGCTGGTACTCCTGGGAGAAGTGATGGAAGTTTTCTGCTGAAGGTCAAAACAGTGGCACAGAGGAGCGTAGTGCTGAGAGCATAGACTGAAACCAGATCCCATGGGGCAGCTCCCTGTCTCTGTTGCTTTCTAGCCTGGGATGAGCAAGATATGTCACCGTTTTGTCCTAGGTTTCCTCATCAGTAAGTGAGGGATATTAACAATATAAAAATTATGTTTATATCATTTGGTTGCTTTGAGGATTAAGTGATATATATCAGTTAACATAAATGTGATTATAATTCATATATATTACATGTAAATATATAAAATCAACTTTTGAGAGTTCTCCATTCTAACATAACTTGGCATACAGAAATCATTAAAATGCCATTTATCCATTTATTTTAAGGTGTCTTTCCTCTTTGGTATTTAAACTCTTGAACACTAATAAGAAAGAAGAGAAAAGATGCAAATGGTACACAATGTTTAATTGTTTGTTTTTGTTTTTTCACTCTTCCTTATTCTGAGTTTTGTTCTTTTTTTTTTTTTTTAAATGTAATAGGAACTATGGAAAAGGATTGTTATTGAAGGAGTCAAAATAAGTCTACAAAAATCCAAAAAGGGTGGCATGGTTAACTTAATACACACATGTTTAATATAGCTGACAGAGCCTTGCAGCTCGATCAGCTGGGTTGACATCAAGTTGAATTCACACGGACAGAAAAATGGAAGGAAAATAAGAGATAGCAGATTTTTCAAGCAAGCCCCGGTGAGAAAAATGCCTTCCCATGTAACAGTTAATCTTCTCCCTACTTGAATCCTCGAAAAGACGGGTGGAGGTGGGGGAAAACCAGGGCCGAGGGCTGCAGCCTGAGCTGGCTCGACTCTGCTGTGCTTTGGGCGTCTGAATTCCTGCTGGGCTTACTCAGCCTGCACTGTCTTCACATCACACTGCTTCCAGGAACTTCTCACCCTCACTAGCCAGGGAGCAAATTATCTGCAACAGGTGGTGATGCCTCCGCAGTGACACTCACACCCCGCTCTCAGCACCCACCACTCTGCTCTCATCACCCCTCGGACCTTGCCTGTGTCGAGAGGCCTCAAGTGAGAAGACGGTGATGGCCAGCCTTGCTGACAAATCTCTGCTTCTTGGAATTGTTTGGCAGGTGGATTTGCTGAACTAATTTCTCCTGACTTGAGAACAAGATGAGAAAAGAGGAAGAGCTGTGATGCCTGACGTGGCCTGGGTTTGAAAGGAAAGCCCTGTTCAGGGTGGTGCTCTGGTGTCTCCCAGAAGAGATGCTGCTGCGCAGTGCGGACTGATCGCCAAAGCACGGTAGTAGGTCCATCTGGGTATTTCTTGTACAGGCTCTAGTGATTTTCCAAATACTGGATCCATCTTCGTCCAGTTCCGAGTACAATGCATTGAGAACTGAGGAATTGACCTTAGTTTTTTAAGGGGCTGTTTAGTTACAAACAGTTTTCTATTTTAGTTATAAACAGCTTTCTATTTTGTTCCATTGCTCGCTATTTCTGTCTTTGTGCCAGTACCACACTGTCTTGATGACTGTGGCTTTGTAGTAGAGCCTGAAGTCAGGCAGGTTGATTCCTCCAGTTCCATTCTTCAGTTCAGTCGCTCAGTCGTGTCTGACTCTTTGCGACCCCATGAATCACAGCACGCCAGGCCTCCCTGTCCATCACCAACTCCCAGAGCCCACCCAAACCCATGTCCATTGAGTCCATGATGCCATTCAACCATCTCATCCTCTGTTGTCCCCTTCTCCTCCTGCCCTCAATCTTTCCCAGCATCAGGGTCTTTTCAAATGAGGCAGCGCTTCGCATCAGGTGGCCAAAGTATTGGAGTTTCAGCTTCAACGTCAGTCCTGCCAATGAACACCCAGGACTGATCTCCTTTAGGATGGACTGGTTGGATCTCCTTGCAGTCCAAGGGACTCTCAAGAGTCTTCTCCAACACCACAGTTCAAAAGCATCAATTCCTCGGCACTCAGCTTTCTTCACAATCCAACTCTCACATCCATACATGACCACTGGAAAAACCATAGCCTTGACTAGACGGACCTTTCTTGGCAAAGTAATGTCTCTGCTTTTTAATATGCTGTCTATGTTTGTCATAACTTTTCTTCCAAGGAACAAGCTCTTTTAATTTCATGGCTGCAGTCACCATCCACAGTGATTTTGGAGCCCAAGAAAATAAAATCTATTACTATTTTCACTTTTTCCTTCTTGTATTGGCCATGAAGTGATGGGGATAATAATTACATTACTTCAGAAGGTTGCTATAAAGGAGTTCATATGTGAAAGCTCTTAGACAAATGTAAGTACATTTGTTTATGTACAGCCAACAGCCATGCGACACTTAGCCAGCTCTTGGAAGTGCTTATTTAGAGAGAATATATTTAATAAATCACATTTAAGCTAAATTAAATTCAAATTTGAATAAAGTGTGCCCAGCACATCTGCAAAGACTGGCCAGGACCTGTGTTGAGCCCTGGTCTCTGCATTTGAGCCTTCGCCTCCCTGCTGGGACTGCTGGGAGTGGCTCATGGGTTCCAGAACTACACAAATAGCTGTGCCCATAGCTATAGAGAAACCCATGCTCACATTCATGGGGCCACTTTACTGTCTCTTACAAAGGCTCTTGTGTCATTATTGTTTGCTTAACATTGTCGAAAACTTCTGGCAGTTTTACTTCCCTGTGGGTTTCTAGCCTTTTCTATTTTAACCTGTGTTTCCAGCTTGTTGTTGTTGTTGTTGTTGAACTGATTTAATGTCAAAACATACAGGAAAAACATATTGGTTAATACACTTGTTGTTCCAACCTCCAAAATGAGCTTTTTCATTCTCTCACACAATAATATTTCTACAGAAAGTTATTATTATTTCTGCTTATGGTTCTACTCAGAGGTTAATAGAGTTTTGTTTATGAATGTGCAGCTCAGAAATGCTGTCAGAAGAAAAAGCTGCTTAGTAGACAGGAAGAGAATCTTAATTAAAAATTTTAATTCTTTATTCTATTTCAAAGAACTGTGGGCTGGATCAGAGTTCACTCCCATGTTTTTTGAATGAGAGTTAGCTGTTAGGATGCTGTCTGACAAAGTTACGCTTGACTTATGAAAGTATTTTATGACAAGAAAGAAACAGCAACAAAACATCTAACTCCTTTTCAGGCTGAAAGTTATTTGTTACACTGGGAGGGAGCATTCTGTAATGTATGGTTCCTCAAAGTGTGGTCTTTGGACCATGAACATCAGAAACTCCTAAAAAATTTATTAAAATTTCCAAGGCTCTGGCACAGGCCTATGAGGGCAGTTTTCTGGGATAGACACAAAGACCCTGATCTCCAGAAACATCTGCTAATTTTGGCTTTTCCTCACGCTAAAGTTTTTGAACACACTAATGAAGTCCACAGAAGATGTTACCTTAATGGATCTGATATTTAAACTGAAGAAAGTTCTGCTGCTGCTATGTCACTTCAGTCATGTCTGACAATTTGTGACACTATGAACCATGGCCTGCCAGGCTCCTCTGTCCATAGGAGTTTCTGCAAGAATACTGTAGTGGATCACCATGACCTCCTTCAGGGGATCTTGCTACCCAGGAATCAAACTCGCCTATCTTACATCTCCTGCATTGGCAGGTGGGTTCTTCACCACTAGCACCACCTGGGAAGTCAGAGCAAAGTCCTGAAAGAGGGCCAAAGTTTCAAAAATTAAGGTAATCTTTGGAAAAGGAAACCTCTATAATAAGATATTGGTGTATAAATAAGTATCAGACTTAAAGAAATTATAACCCCACAAAAAGGATACAGAAAATGAATCAATTATTGGAAGACAAGTCCATAACAAGTTATGATCAATTTGAGGGCTAAAGCATATGAGTTTTTGAGGATCGCATTCTTCAGAGGATGTTCCTTGGAGATGCTGTTGGAAACTGACCCCAAGGAGGCTCAACATTTGATATTTTGAGAATACAGCAGACTTGACATTATCCTGTACACTCCCCCATTAGATTATAAGTCCTCAAAGACAGAAACTGGGCCTCTTATATTTTATGTGTCTCTGGAACTAACAGAAGGCCTATTAGTAGATAATAATAGGTCTCAGCAAATATTGAGCACTTATTGGCTGCTCAGAAAGTATTGGCTGAAATGAACTGGGGGACTGATGATTTTGTTGGGAAGAGTCCACTGTAAAAGAGAAAACCCAGCCAAGTTTGCTGAGATATGAGCTTGAATTTGCAAAAGGCACACACGTTGTTTATCCAATGAATCCTTGACATTTTGCTAAAAATGTCTGTCAACATATTTTCCCACTCTGTCTTGACAGTGTTGCATGCAATTTTTGTGTACAAAAGTTCATCACAGTCTCTCCCTAGGTCCTTGGTCATGTCCACCCAGAATTTCTCCAACCTTCAACAAATCTAGTGATACAATACATGAAATTGCCATAATATCGAACTCTGTTTTACAAATTAATAACACTTTAAATAAACTTCTCTCTTTAGATGTATTTTATCATTAGGGATTTTTTTTAGTTTATTTCAAAATCACTATGGCTTAAAAATGTTTCTTTAAAATAGACTTTTTCTTTTATCAGTTCCACTGCAATATTAAGATACAAAAGAAGTTCTTCCATTGGTTATGACACCTCTGGTGTCAGGCAGGGTGACATATTCCATGGGTAAAATTGTACACAAAAGAGCAGCCTCTTTGACCTCTGACAATGGCATGTTTTAAGGAAAATAGAAAACATATTTTGGCAAGTGTTATCTCCCTTATGAAGGATCATTTTGATCCCTTTTGGGGAGTGCAGAAGTTAGAAAGATTTGAGTTTAGTTATTGCAAAATCTTTACTTCTGGTTCTAAAAGAGAAGTTGATAAAAGCAGCTTAAAAGAGTTTTTAACATTATTATGAATTACTTAATAATATGAGCTAAAGGAGAAAATGAATGAAAAACACAAAGATTAACAATCCTGTTGATCATATATGTGTTTAAAAATTAAGAGAAAAAAAGATTTGTCCTGAGGATAAAGGCTTTTAGTACCTTTTCCACGGCTATAATTTTTAGCAGCCTCTTGGGCCCTCTTATTATGTAAATATGCAAAATATGGTTATTTGTGCAGAAAGCATAAAGAAATCAACTTTACTTAGAGTTAGTTTATTGTGTGGACCTACCAAAGCAAAATGGATGACCACATACAGAAAATGCCCCTAGAGATTACTGGTGATCCTGCCATACTGATTTGGGATCAAAGATGCAAAATTGTTTACATGAGATTATATAGAAGGTAAGAGTCAGAGTAAGGCTGGTTCAAAACACCTAATGTTAATTCCTGACAGAAAGGAAGAGTTATTGGGCAATGAAAATGTTAGAAATGCTTACTATTAGTCAAAATAATATCTCTGTGAACCAAAAATTTCTCTGTAATAGTTTATAAACTGTGTAGCAGGCATTTAGTGAAATTAAAATCTTCCATTTATGTAAAATAACTGTATGATGCAATAAATACTTTTAAATTTACAATGTTACAAAAGAGCTCTGAATATTTAGTATTTCAGAACTCTTATTCTATGATTAAATTATCCTGCTATAAAATAAGAATATATGAATTTGTTGAATATGTTTTATGTATGTGAGAAATCTACCTTATTGGTGGATTAATATTGAATTGAGAATTCATTCTTAGGCGCTGGTTAATGCACTTAGTATCACATTATCAAAAGATGAATCAGTTTTGAACCTGTTGCAACTATTATTATTCTTATATCATATATGAAGTTAATCGCCAGTCCAGGTTTGATGCATGATACTGGATACTTGGGGCTGGTGCACTGTTTAATTTTTTTTAATTATTTTTGTAGGATGGGAAAAATGGCCTGGTATAAGATTTTTCTCCTTTAAAATGCTACTTTTATGAAATAAAATAAAGAATATACAAAACATTTTAAAATGATAGTATTCACAAAATTTGTAGGCAGTGGAGAAAATCTTGAAAGGAGAGGTGGATTTGATTAAACAAATCTTTGATTTATTCAGTTTTAACTGGTCCTTCATAATGTTATTTCTCAAAATAATTGTAATTTTATAAGATCTTTTCTTTCACTCATTCCTTCATATAATTTTTTTTTCTATTACCACTAATTATGCTTTTCTGGTTCTTTTATCCTTCCAAGTTGGTAAATAAGTGTGTGTCTTTTCTCTATGACAATCTTTCTATTATAACAAGGTCTTTATTTAACTAAGCTAATTTATCCTCTAGACAGATCATTAATGATATGCATGGTTGTGTGTGTCCTGAATACCCAGATGGTCAGGTATCTTATTGTGAATTTTCATGCAAAATTTCAAATTTAAGTCTCTAAACAGATAAACATTTCTCAGAGCCAGTTTGAATATTTGTGCCCCAAGTGTCTCTGCTTGTCACATTCCAGATTCTTCTATTTCAAGGCCATTATAATTTATCACCATGAGTATCTGAAGCATGAGATTACAAAAATTTTGCTCTGGGAACACTGTCAGCCTAGGAATTAATTATAGACAGAATAAAAACCAAAACAAAAAATCTTCCTTTAGAGTTGAATCCAATCTATCAGTGTGAAAAGAGTATCTCAACTTGAGTTATTATTCATTCCCCATTATTTATTTTGAGTTTTGTTTTTATAATAGTTTGAAAAATTATTTTCCTAGTGTATAAGGGGATGATAAAAGGACTATATCAAACTTAAAAAAAAAATTGTACAGCAAAAGCCCATCATTGAAGTAAAAGGCAACCTACATAATGGGAAAAATAATTGCAAATTATATATCTGTTAAAGAGTTAATATAAAAAATATATAAAGAACTCATACAACTTAAAGAACACATACAACTTAATCCCTGGAGTAGGAAATGGCAACCCACTCCAGTATTTCCACCTAGAAAATGCCATGGACAGAGGAGCCTGGCAGATATAGTCCATGGGGTCATAAAGAGTCGGTCACAACTGAGCATCTAAGCACATACAATTTAATAGTAAAAACAGAAAAATCAATTTAAAAATGGGTAAAGATTCTAAACATAAATTTTCCCAAAGAAATACAGATGGCCAACAGGTACATTAAAAGGTGTTCAACATCACTAACCATCAGGGAAATGCAAATCAAAACCACAGTGAAATATCTCTTCACATTGGCAAAACCAATACAATATTGTAAAGTAATTAGCCTCCAATTAAAATAAATAAATTTATATTAAAAAACAAAGAAAAATAACAATAAGATACAATCTCATAAGAGGAAAGGAAGGGTCTCTTCTGTTCTTATTGGCTTTTTGTCCTGCCTGTCTTTTGCTTTCAAAATTGCTCCTGATGTAGCCTCAGCATTTAGGAGTTTACAGACTATTTCTATGTATATGGATCATCACATCAGACCTATAAGATGGACAAAATAATAATTTTTTTATCAGCTCTGCAGAACAAAACTTCAAGTTGAAAGGATGTGACTTCACCAGGGTAACAGGCAATGAAACCATGACTAAATTTCAAATCTTCTTCCTTCTGATCTACTTTTTATGAGACAATAGGTTATCTATTACCACACAGATTATCTTAAAAACTGCTTCACAATCTATCAGTTCAGTTCAGTTCAGTCGTTCAGTCGTGTCTGACTCTTTGCGACCCCATGAATCGCAGCACACCAGGCCTCCCTGTCCATCACCAACTCCCAGAGTGCACTGAGACTCATGTCCATCGAGTCAGTGATGCCATCCAGCCATCTCATCCTCTGTCGTCCCCTTCTCCTCCTGCCCCCAATCCCTCCCAGCATCAGAGTCTTTTCCAATGAGTCAACTCTTCGCATGAGGTAGCCAAAGGACTGGAGTTTCAGCTTTAGCATCATTCCTTCCAAAGAAATCCCAGGGCTGATCTCCTTCAGAATGGACTGGTTGGATCTCCTTGCAGTCCAAGGGACTCTTAAGAGTCTTCTCCAACACCACAGTTCAAAAGCATCAATTCTTCGGCCCTCAGCTTTCTTTATAGTCCAACTCGCACATCCATACATGACCACTGGGAAAACGATAGCCTTGACTAGATGGACCTTTGTTGGCAAAGTAATGTCTCTGCTTTTCAATATGCTATCTAGGATGGTCATAACTTTCCTTCCAAGGAGTAAGCGTCTTTTAATTTCATGGCTGCAGTCACCATCTGCAGTGATTTTGGAGCCCCCCAAAATAAAGGTAGACACTGTCTCCACTGTTTCCCCATCTATTTCCCATGAAGTGACGGGACCAGATGCCATGATCTTCGTTTTCTGAAAGTTGAGGTTTTTTTTTTTTAATTAGCTAAGGTAGTTTCTTTTTTTCTTTTCTTTTTTTAAAATTTTTTAACTTTACAATATTGTATTGGTTTTGCCATATATCAACAAATCCACCATGAGACAGCAAAAGAGACACTGATGTATAGAATAGTCTTTTGGACTCTTTGGGAGAGGGAGAGGGTGGGATGATTTGGGAGAATGGCATTGAATGTTGAGTTTTAAGCCAATTTTTTCACTCTCCTCTTTCACATTCATCAAGAGGCTGTTTAGTTCCTCTTCACTTTCTGCCATAAGGGTGGTGTCATCTGCATATCTGAGGTTATTGATATTTCTCCCGGCAATCTTGATTCTAGCTTGTGCTTCTTCCAGCCCAGCGTTTCTCATGATGTACTCTGCATAGAGGTTAAATAAGCAGGGTCACAAATACAGCCTTGACGTACTTCTTTTCCTATTTGGAACCATCTGTTGTTCCATGTCCAGTTCTAATGTTGCTTCCTGACCTGCATATAAATTTCTCAAGAGGCAGGTCAGGTGGTCTGATATTCCCATCTCTTTCAGAATTTCCCATAGTTTATGGTGATCCACACAGTTAAAGGCTTTGGCATAGTCAATAAAGCAGAAATAGATGTTTTTCTGGAACTCTCTTGCTTTTTTGATGATCCAGCAGATGTTGGCAATTTGGTCTCTGGTTCCTCTGCCTTTTCTAAAACCAGCTTGAACATCTGGAAGTTCACGGTTCACGAATTGCTGAAGCCTGGCTTGGAGAATTTTGAGCATTACTTTACTAGCATGTGAGATGAGTGCAATTGTGCAGTAGTTTGAGCATTCTATGGCATTGCCCTTCTTTGGAATTGGAATGAAAACTGACCTTTTCCAGTCCTGTGGCCACTGCTGAGTTTTCCAAATTTGCTGGCATATTGAGTGCAGCACTTTCACAGCGTCATCTTTCAGGATTTGAAATAGCTCAACTGGAATTCCATCACCTCCACTAGCTTTGTTCGTAGTGATGCTTTCTAAGGCCCACTTGACTTCACATTCCAGGATGTCTGGCTCTAGGTGAGTGATCACACCATTGTGATTATCTGGGTCGTGAAGATCTTTTTTGTACAGTTCTTCTGTGTATTCTTGCCACCTCTTCTTAATATCTTCTGCTTCTGTTCAGTCCATACCATTTCTGTCCTTTATCGAGCCCATCTTTGCATGAAATCTATGCAGTTTAGTAAATCAGACGAGTAGCTTCCTCTACCTTCCTGTCTTTAATCATAATGTGAATTTTTGCTACACTTCAAGTTTTCATTTGATTAAACCTAAAGTGGAGCATATTTCAACTGATTGCAAAATCCCCAGAGAAAACCCTCATGTGATTAGGCCAATCTTTTTTTTTTAATGTATGGTTTTCTATTACTTTAGTAAACTGCCATACTGCATTTACTTAGTGTATGCAATTTATAAAAAACATATCATATTCCTATTAATTCTCTATTTATTAAAAACTCTGAAAACCAGCTAAATATCTTTAATTTTAAAAAAATCCTGACACTGCTTCCTTGCAGAATGCATCAGTGCATGTTAAACAATGCATGACATATGACATACCATATACTAGTTTGTTTCTTCTTAAAATATAACAGTATTTGATCAAAAGTTCACAGACTTTAAGAATTTCTCATTGATGTATTTTCTAGTAATTGACTTGTTTGGCTCTGGGTTATTGCTTCCCTTTATTTTTTCTTTATAATATATTGTTCTCAAGCTTTGTTTCCAAAATAACTGCTTGTTTAGTAAGTAATAATAATTATAATTTCCACTGAGTAATAACTTTAATTCTATTTCTCCAAGGAAAACTCACCACTATTTAGAATTTTTTGTAGACTCGTTAAACAGCCTCAATTAAATATATGCAGATGAAATTCATTAAGCGATTTCCTCTGGAAGATGATGTTCAGTTTGATGTCGGGAGCCGCATTAGGCATTACTGACAAAATGGAGCCACAGCCCCAGACCCCTGTCTTCATTCCGCAGGCACGGTCCCGGGATGAAGGAGTTAGGCCTTGTAATTCTGACTTGTCTTTTCCTCTCCTCGGCTGAGTTGACTGAAAAGGAATATTAAGGTGCTTATTGTTCTTGAGAGGAGCATGAGAAGGCACAAAGCCTTCTGTGGCTGTGCTCAGAGAATAATTTATAAAGTTAATCATCGACATTTGTTTAAGGACTTTTACAAAAGAGTGTTCCAGGATGAGCACATAGGCCGCAGCTTGAGGCCATGGGAGGGATTGCTATCTGAGGCCTATTTGTGAGGAAAATGTTTATGGCAAAAGAGTTTGCTGAATTTAGGTCTTAGGAATAATTAAAATAGTTAGAAGCTAAAGATTTAAGGAATGTTGTAAGGTTAGCATATTCTGCTATAGTTTATAGAAATTAGGGACTTTAGAGATATTATTAGCTAGAAGCCCTTCCTAAGAAATAGTGAGCTTAGGATACTAGGGGCAAACAGGACTTAGAAAGATAAGAAATAAACTGAGGAATGTGGTATGCAGCCCAGACATTAGCATGAGTTACAGTGTATTCACAAGGACACATGAGAAAAAGTAGATAAGAGAATCACTGAGCTAGAAACTCCTTTTGAGGGGAAACAATGATTTATGGAGACAACAAATCTGGGTCAGTGGGAACTGAAAATATCAAACCTCTGACCTAATGCTTTTGTAAAAGTATAAAAGAAAATCATAAGCTTGAAATAAACAGACAGTCCAAGAAAACTGAGAGGCTGCCTCAGTTTCTCGCTGACACCGCTCACCCCTTCCGGTTGAATCCCTGGCTGCTGGAGCTGGACTCCGGCAGTTTATTTCTATTGTGTTGAAGTGGATTGCTATGGTTGATTCCCTTTCATGTGACTCTTGGGTTTTTGTTTTTGTTTTTAGTATGATCCTCTTTGTTTGAGAGGACTGTGCTAACCTTTTAGACTTGCACCAGGATCCATGACCTCATCCTGATGGTTAAGAGACTTGCTCTGTACTTCCTAACCTTTGACTTAGCTTCTTCCTATGATGTCCATTAGGGCTTCTCTCTTCCATGTCAGTGTTGTCAAGATGCTGCTTTGTAACGAGGAAAGAAAGCCCTTCAGATTGTAAGTGCTACTTCATCTAGATTTCAAGATCGTAGCTTTCCATTGAGTTTCCTAGGAAGTGGTATTCACTATACTTTGAAGCCAAAACTCTTAGAGACAGAGTTCAAAGAGCTGTTTTGAGAAAGTACTGTCATGTTCATCTAGATGGTAAGTGCAGAGTGTGACTCCATTTTGGGAGATTCTGAATATTTTGTGGTGGCTGAATTAAAGATAAATATTTTTTGAGGTAGTATGTCATAGACAGATTGAAAACTTAGGTTCTAGTGATGTGGAGAAGTCCTGGTATCTGGGAAACATAGTAGCAGACCTGCCACCTTCTTCTCACCTGGAAGAGGTGTCAGGATGACACTGAAGCTGAATCTCAATCAGCATCTAAATCTGTAACTCCAAGGTATAGTCTTTCCCATTTGGCTCATTCCTTCCAAAGTTTCCACCCCAGCCACCATATGCTGAAAGCCTGCTACAGCAGGTATGACATTCTAATAGAACATGGAAAAGGTCCTTCGAGAACCAATTGTACCTGAAATGTCATAGGCTTAGAAATTCATGTTTACCTAGAACATGATTCTAAAAGGAAAGTGAATACAGGATTTTGATAAAATATAAACTCCATCTAATTGTTGGGAAGACCACATACAGACTGAAATGTGTAACACAGGTACAAATAAACAGTTGGAAAAGCAGATTGTAGGTTCTGGGTCATGTAAACAAGCTAATGTTAATAAATTTAAAAAATAAGGACAGAATCACAGCTGCTGTTTAAACTGCTTCCTAAGAATAGCCAATCTGTAACCATATTTATAATGCTTTCTGAAAGAGGAAAATGTTCTTAGTTCTCAAAAATGTTAGAAACAAAAACTTACAACTGACCCACAAGTGCATGTCACAATTTCAAGGTTACATGACTGAGGAACAATTCTAGAAATTCTGTTATTACATGGGAAAAAGGAAGTTGCAGGACCACGTGGACTTTGGTTAGACTTTGCTGTAGCCTCACAAGCCTTGGAAGTCAGTAATGATCTAACCTTGGAATACACACACTGTCATTCTCACACTATCCATGAATACCAGGCAGCAAGTTCATTGGAGGCCACCTTGGATGGCATCTGGGAACTCACTAGACATTTGTCATGTCTAATGGCATTCAAGGTTATCAATAAAATATGCACAAGTTATGCAAGAGTTAAATGAAAATTTAACTCTTTAACATACTTAGGTATTCCAGGATGATGTTCATTACCAACTTGTGTATTGACTACCAAATCACATGCATATTTTATTGATAATCTTGAATGCCATTAGACATGGCAAATGTCTAATGAGTTCCCAGATGCCATCCAAGGTGGCCTCCAATGAACTTTGCTCCCTGGTATTCATGGATAGTGTGTGAATGACAGTGTGTATATTCCAAGGTTAGATCATTAAAGACATAGCAGCACTTACTTTACTCTCTCTTGGATCACTCTGGGGAAAGCCAAGTGCTGAGGTATGAAGACATTCAAGAAGACTTATAGTGAAAGTCCATGTAGGGAGAAACTGAGGTCTCCTTCCAGCATTTACTTGACAGAGTTGGAAGTGAGCTACCTTGGATGCTGATCCTTGAATCACCTTGGATGCTGATCCAATCACCTGCAGGGGATGGAGGTGTTGGCTGACCTCTTGAGCATAAACTCAGGAGAGACTCTAAGCCAGATCCATTCAGCAAACTGCCTCCTAATTCCTGAGTCAGAAATTGTGAGATACTACATGTTTATTGTTCTAAGATACTAACTTTAGGGGTAATAGTTTATGCAGCCACAGAAAACTAATACAAATGTGTAAAGTATTGTTCTCCAAAATCTCATTCATCAAAAATGTGCTTCTGGCTGAGACTCTCCCAGACCTTTTTCAAAATGCTAGAGTCTAGGTCATAGAGGATAACCAATGGCAAAAAAATGGGGATAATGAAGCCCTTTTTCAGCTCTGCTTTAGTAACTTGGCCCTAGTGATCAGAGGGATCAGAAACATCCTGCTGCTCACTGTTTTCTTCACTCTTCTCTGGTTTGAATGCCACTTAAATGGCGCCTGAATTGGAAGAACTCTAGAAATAAACACTCTTTGCGACCCCATGGATTTGCAGCCTAAGAGGCTCCTCTGTCCATGGGATTTTCCAGGCGAGAATACTGGACTGGATTGCCATTTCCTTCTCCAGGAGATCTTCCTGACCTGGGGATCAAACCCGGGTCTCCCACATTGTAGGCAGATGCTTTACCGTCTGAGCCACCAGGGAAGTCACAGAAATAAACATAATGGATTCCAAACATTTTTGCTTGAGTGCCTTAAATTTCTAGCTACACCACTAGGTAATTCAGAATTGAAAGGACCACTGGGGTGGTAAATATGTAAGAGTGTTGCACTAAAAATGACTGAGAAGAGCACCTGGAGAAGGGTTCTGTCAGGTTCCAAGATTCAAGAAGGCGGACCTATTTCTTTTCAAATCCCAGGACTTTAACCTCATGTGCTAGGTAGCACACTTGCAAAGTTGCAGTGCATGGAACAGAAGCTGGACCAGGCCAGGGTTGCAGGTACTATGGGCCATGTGGGAGGCATGGGGGATGTGCAGTGCAAAATCATGGAGAAGATACTTCAAAAGAAAACTCGAAATCTGAGAAACACTTCTTTCAGAATTTAATCATTCATTTTTTATGAACTTACCAAAAGAGGCATAAACTTGGAAAAGACCTTCAAGAGATTGCAGAAGAATATAGCCATTACATAGCATATAGGAAGTTGATAATAAAGACAGTTGCTGGGAAGAAAGACTTTCAGAGTCCATGGAAAGAACCAGAAAACCATCAGGATTATGTGAAGAGAGGTGACACCAGAGGGATGTTATACACATTTGGAGAACTTTTAAAATGTCTCTTGAGAAGAGAGCAGATGGAGGGTAGCCAGAGAAGATAGAAGAGAACATCCTAACAATACAGGCTTAGACCTTATAAGGGACCCTAAGACCTTAAGGGAAAGGTTGTTCTTCTAGGGTAAGAATGCTAGTTTGGAGGGGTGCTGGACAGATGATTTGTTGAATGGCAACTTTATAATAGTTAAACATTCAAATAAAACAGAAACACTTTTGATAGCATGTATAAAGACGATGAATAACTTTCATGTGGCTGAGAACTTCCTAAGAAAGAGAATCTGTCTGTAACATCCTTGGATACTCAGTTGCCTGGCATACTCCCTGGCATATGATTGGTATTCAGAAATATTTATTCAAACATAAAATCTAATTTTACCTAATTTTGTTAGCAAAGTTGTGCAATTCATCATTTTGACCTCCTAAAGAGTTCCAGCAGCTAATAAGGATTTTGTTTTGGGTTTGGGGTTGGTTTGATCTGCTCTTGCCACTTATCCAGTTGGCATAAACAATGGTTTCTTTCCCCAGCTCAGGGCCTCATATTGTTCACATGGTCCTGGAGAATCTCTCTGGTACCAGGCAGCTCGCTTATTAGTTCTATGTGGTTCCTCTATTTTGCAAATGGGAAATCTGAGAATTTTGCCAGGGCATGCAGCTGGAGAAGAGTGGGTTGAACATTGTTAGCTACACCCTAGTGCTCTTCCATCTTAGCTACATCCTAGTCCTCTTAGGTGTAGGAGACACCCTAAACCAGATCCATTCAGCAAATGGCATATTAGATAGTTCAGTCACTCAGTCGTGTCCGACTCTTTGTGACCCCATGAATTGCAGCACTCCAGGCCTCCCTGTCCATCACCAACTCCTGGAGTTCACTCAGACTCATGTCCATCGAGTCAGTGATGCCATCCAGCCATCTCATCCTCTGTTGTCCCCTTCTCCTCCTGCCCCCAATCCCTCGCAGCATCAGAGTCTTTTCCAATGAGTCAACTCTTTGCATGAGGTGGCCAAAGTACTGGAGTTTCAGCTTTAGCATCAGTCCTTCCAAAGAAATCCCAGGGCTGATCTCCTGCAGAATGGACTGGTTGGACCTCCTTGTAGTCCAAGGGACTCTCAAGAGTTTTCTCCAGCACCACAGTTCAAAAGCATCAATTCTTCAGCGCTCAGCCTTCTTCACAGTCCAACTCTCACATCCATACATGACCACTGGAAAAACCATAGCCTTGACTAGACGGACCTTTGTTGGCAAAGTAATGTCTCTGCTTTTGAATATGCTATCTAGGTTGTTCATAACTTTCCTTCCAAGGAGTAAGTGTCTTTTAATTTCATGGCTGCGGTCACCAGCTGCAGTGATTTTGGAGCCCCCCAAAATAAAGGCAGACACTGTTCCCACTGTTTCCCCATCTATTTCCCATGAAGTGATGGGACCAGATGCCATGATCTTCGTTTTCTGAATGTTGAGCTTTAAGCCAACTTTTTCACTCTCCACTTTCACTTTCATCACGAGGCTTTTGAGTTCCTCTTCACTTTCTGCCATAAGGGTGTTGTCATCTGCATATCTGAGGTTATTGATATTTCTCCCGGCAGTCTTGATTCCAGCTTGTGTTTCTTCCAGTCCAGCATTTCTCATGATGTAGTCTGCATATAAGTTAAGTAAGCAGGGTGACAATATACAAAATATTAGCTACACCCTAATCCTCTTCCATCTTACAGCCTTATCAATAGACCCATATCAGCCCCACTTCTGATTCCTGCCTCAAAACCAGCAGTAGCTGACCCTGAGCCATGAGTTCTTTGTGAAATATAGAATTTAGAGCATCAGTTTGGATTCCACTTACAATTGTTAAGTATGACAATAACTTGGAAAATGGGTTGACTACCCTGGAAAATAGTAATTTTCTTTTCACCCAAATATTGGCACTGTGGATTCTAGTCTTCTATGCAATGCTTTTCACCAGCTATAGATATCTGAGAAGCATGCAAAGGGAAAAATAAGATGACTCTCAGAAAGAGAAAGACAAATATCACACAATACCAAAAAATGTAAAATATTACACAATAAACCTACCCATGAAACAGAAAGATAATCACTGACATAGAGGACAGACTGGCAGCTGCGAACAGAAAGGGAATTGGGGGAGGAACAGAGCGGGAGGTTGGGGCTAGCAGATGCAAGATTCTATATTCAGAATGGATAAACAACGAGGTCCTACTGTATAAAACAGAGAACCATATTCAATATCCTACAATAAACCACAATGGAAAAGAACATTCTAAAACAGAATGTGTGTGTGTGTGTGTGTGTGTATATATATATATATATATATATATATATATATATATATATATATATATAACTGAATCACTGCTCTACAGCAGTAATTAATACAACACTGCAAATCAACTCTCCCTGATTTTTAAAGGAAGCTAACTCTGCTGTCTGTTCTATGTTTGCTATTCCTCCACCCAACCCCCACCACCACAGATCCTCTGTAAGTAGAATCTTAGTACTTCTCTGTCTTGCTCTGTGTGTGCCCTGGGAGGAATCAACCCTGAAGTTTGCAGTTCCTAGGCATCTTTGTGCCCTGGCTTCCCACTGGGTTTGGTGAGAGATTTGAGGGAAGAAAGAGGAAGATTGGGGCTCTTCTCTCCTTATTCCCTCCTAGCTTCAGCACTAAGTTTTGGCAGAATCTGTGACCACAACTCCTATCATCACCTTCTTTCCAAAGCTCTAGGTCTCACAAGGCTCTAGAAATACCATCTCTACACCCTGGATTCCTCTTGCCTGAGGAGGTCACAGCTTTCTTTTATTGATAAATCTTATGAGCCTTCATATCACTTGCCCATATCCTCAAATTGCCCATAGTTCTCTAAGTCATCACTTTATTCATTTGTTTCTAAAATCCCAGTTGGATGAGGCCTTTGCTTCCTGCCAGGACCCTGCCTGATGGAATCACTCTATGAGAAACACTTTTATAATCAATATTTTTAATCAGGCTCTATAATCAGGATTTCTCAACCTCAGTAGTATTGTCCATGGAATTCTCCAGACAAGAATATTGGAGTAGGTAGCCACTCCCTTATCCAGGAGATTTTCCCAATGCAAGGATTGAACCCAAGTCTCCTTCATTGCAGGCAGATTCTTTACCATCTGAGCCACAAGGGAAGCCTATTGATATTTTAGGCCGGATAATTCTTTCCTGTTGAAGAAGCTGCCCTATGCTTTGGTGGATATATAGCAGCATCCCTGGCCTCTGTGCTCAAGCTGACTGTGGCTCAGATCATGAACTCCTTATTGCCAAATTCAGACTTAAATTGAAGAAAGTAGGGAAAACCACTAGACCATTCAAATATGACCTAAATCAAATCCCTAACAATCATACAGTGGAAGTGAGAAATAGATTTAAGGGACTAGATCTGATAGATAGAGTGCCTGCTGAACTATGGATGGAGGTTCGGACATTGTACAGGAAACAGGGATCAAGACCATCTCCAAGAAAAAGAAATTCTTAAAAGCAAAATGGCTGTCTGGGGAGGCCTTACAAATAGCTATGAAAAGAAGAGAAGCAAAAAGCAAAGGAGAAAAGGAAAGATATAAGCATCTGAATGCAGAGTTCCAAAGAATAGCAAGGAGAGATAAGAAAGCCTTCCTCAGTGATCAGTACAAAGAAATAGAGGAAAACAATAGAATGGGAAAAACTAGAGATCTCATCAAGAAAATACCATGGGAACATTTCATGCAAAGATAGGCTCAATAAAGGACAGAAATGGTAGAGACCTAACAGAAGCAGAAGATATTAGAAGAGGTGGCAAGAATACACAGAAGAACTGTACAAAAAGGATCTTCATGACCCAGATAATCACGATGGTGTGATCACTCACCTATGGCCAGACATCCGGGAATGTGAAGTCAAGTGGGCCTTAGAAAGCATCACTACGAACAAAGCTAGTGGAGGTGATGGAATTCCAGTTGAGCTATTTCAAATCCTGAAAAATGATGCTGTGAAAGTGCTGCACCCAATATGCCAGCAAATTTGGAAAATTCAGCAGTGGCCACAGGACTGAAAAAGGTCAGTTTTCATTCCAATCCCAAAGAAAGGCAATGCCAAAGAATGTTCAAACTACCACACAATTGCACTCATCTCACATGCTAGTAAAGTAATGCTCAAAATTCTCCAAGCCAGGCTTCAAAAATACGTGAACTGTGAACTTCCAGACGTTCAAGCTGGATTTAGAAAAGGGAGAGGAACCAGAGATCAAATTGCCAACATCCAGTGGACCATCAGAAAAGTAAGAGAGTTCCAGAAAAACATCTATTTCTGATTTATTGACTATTGCAAAGCCTTTGACTGCATGGATCACAATAAGCTGTGGAAAATTCTGAAAGAAATGGGAATACCAGACCATCTGACCTACTTCTTGAGAAATCTGTATACAGGTCAGGAAGCAACAGTTAGAACTGGACATGGAACAACAGACTGGTTCCAAATAGGAAAAGGAGTACGTCAAGGCTGTATATTGTCACCGTGCTTATTTAACTTATATGTAGAGTACATCATGAGAAACACTGGGCTGGATGAAGCACAGGCTGGAATCAAGATTGCCAGGAGAAATATTAATAACCTCAGATATGCAGATGACACCATCCTTATGGCAGAAAGTGAAGAAGAACTAAAGAGGCTCTTGATGAAAATGAAAGAAGAGAGTGAAAAAGTTGGCTTAAAGCTCAACATTCAGAAAACAAAGATCATAGCATCCAGTCCCATCACTTCATGGCAAATAGATGGGGAAACAGTGGACACAGTGGCTGACTTTATTTTCTTGGGCTACAAAATCACTGCACATTGTGACTGCAGCCATAAAATTAAAAGATGCTTACTCCTTGGGAGAAAAGTGACCAACCTAGATCAACCTAGACAGCATATTGAAAAGCAGAGACATGACTTTGCCAACAAAGGTCCATCTAGTCAAGGCTATGGTTTTTCCAGTGGTCATGTATGGATGTGAGAGTTGGACTATAAAGAAAGCTGAGCACTGAAGAATTGATGCCGTTGAACTATGGTGTTGGAGAAGACTCTTGAGAGTCCCTTGGACTGCAGGGAGATCCAACCAGTCCACCCTAAAGGAGATCAGTCCTGAATATTCATTAGAAGGACTGATGTTGAAGCTGAAACTCCAATACTTTGGCCAGCTTATGTGAAGAGCTGACTCATTTGAAAAGACCCTGATGCTGGGAAAGATTGAAGACGAGAGGAGAAGGGGATGACAGAGAATGAGATGGTTAGATGCATCACTAACTGAATGGACATAAGTTTGAGTAAACTCCAGGAGTTGGTAACAGACAGGGAGACCTGGCATGCTTCAGTCCAGGGGTCACAAAGAGTAGGAAACGACTGAGTGACTGAACTGAACTGAATAAACAATAAGGTTCTTTCCAGTCATGCTAGAGAGAGAACCTGCTGGCAGATGCAGGAGACTTAAGAGAAGTGGGTTCAATCCTAGGGGCTTTGCAGGTTGTGCTAGAGGTAAAGAACCCACCTGCCAATGCAGGAGATGCAAGAGACGTGGATTTGATCCCTGGATTGGGAAGATCCCCTGAAGTAGGAAATGACACCCTACTCCAGTATTCTTGACTGGAGAATCCCATGGACAGAGGAGCCTGGCTGGCTACAGTCCATAGGGTCACAAGGAGTTGGACATAACTGAGTGACTGAACAATAAAAAATAATTCCTCTGTGGCTGAGTATTAAAGAATCTGCCTGCAATGCAGTGGACATGGGTTCCATCCCTGGGTCAGGAAGATCCTCTGGAGGAGGAAATGGCAACCCAAACCAACATCCTTGCCTGGAAAATTCCATGGATAGAGGAGCCTCATGGACTATAGTTCATGAGGCTCACAAAAGAGTCGGACACAACTGAGTGACTGAGCACTCAATAAATTATAATAGAAAAACATTTTTAAAAGAATATATATATGTATAATCTAATCACTTTTCTGTACAGCAGAAACTAATACAACATTGTAAATTAACTATATTCCAGTTTTTAAATGTTTATTTAAAAAAAAAGAATTACTGCTTTATATTAGTCATACCCTTTATGGAACTTCGTCTCTTTGTGTCTCACTTCCAATCCACAGTTGATATTTGTGTCACTCATTAATAATCACAATTCCATTTACAGTTCATCTTTCACATATTAACTTGTTTGAATTTCATAGAAGTAGGCTCAGCCTGTTTCAGTGCTATGGGAAACCAAAGGTCAAAAAAGATTTTGTGGTTTCTTCAGGAGCTAATGGGGGACTTTAGATTTAACCCTTACCCTCAGCCTGCAAGTCCCTTGCTTCATCCAGCTGGTTCTCAGCCTAGGGTGATTTTGCCCCAGGCACTCACAGGGCCTTGTCTGGACATTGGTTGTCACAGGTGTTGGGGAGATGCTGCTGGGATCCACTGGGTAGAGACCAGGGGTGCTGCTTAACATCTCACAATGTACAAGACAGCCCCTCACAACGAACAATTTCCCTCCCCAAATACAAACAGTGCTGAATCTGAGAAACCCTGATCTCTCCACCAGGCTATGTTATCTCCTTAATCAGCTAGTGTTTTCTTTGACTTTTCCTGCCCTATCACATTTATAAAGATAAATCGAAACCATAAATCAGTAGAGAGGTTCCCATTTCATGGAGCTTAACGCATGCTGTTTAACTTTTTAAAATGTTATAGCCCTGTCTCTCTTCTCTATTATTTTTATTTTTTAAATGTTTAATGTTTTTACTAGTCCCTATAGACTATGTTGGTTTAAAAAGTGTAGAGAGAAATCTGCATTTTTCTAATTAGATTTGAAAGCAATTTGGGAACACGGGAATGACAAAAGGGAAAAGAACATTGGTAAATACATTGAAACCTAAAGGAAATTTTTATAACTTGATTATGAATGAAATATTTACAAAATATCCTAGAGCAGGAATAAAAGTTCTAATACTTTTCAACCTTGACCTAGAAATATGATAAACAGGAGGATTAAGGAAAAGAAATTTTTAGTAGGGTTTGAATGAGTCAAAAGGGTATAAGAAGTGTGGTATAGAGTCTGGTGTGTTATTATTGTTTTAGTAGTCCTGGACTGGCTCTAAACTCTGCTGCTTTCATTTTTTGTATTTTTTAAAATTAATACACAGTAATAGGCTATTTTAATGTATTTTAATGCCTGTATTTTATGCATTTTAATATATAGAAGTATGGATTTGTGTAAATACTATCACAATCAGAACACAACAATTGCATCACCCTAAAATTCTCACTTAACATCCTTATGTTGTTCACTAACCCTTAACTTCCCGGAAACCACAATTTTGTTCCTCATTATTATTGTTTTGTCTTTGCAAGAATATCATCTAAAGTGAAATACAGAACACACCACCTCTGCAGACTGCTCTCAGTTCTATAAGGCTTTTGAAATTTGTTTTAGTTATTGAAGATATCAATACCTCATTAATTTTTTATTGCTGAGTCTCATTCCATTGTATAGCTATACCACACTTTATTCATTTATGTCTTGAAGGATATTTAGTTTCCATTTTGGGGGCTATTATAGAGCTACTATAAATTTTAGTGCAAAGGTTTTTATAGGAATATAAGTTTTTATTTCTCTAAAGTAAATACCTGGGAGTGAGATTGCTAGGTCATATGGTAAATGCAAGCTTTCCTTTATATGAAACTGCCAAACTGATTTCTAGAGTGGCTGTGACATTTTGCATTTCCATTGGTTGCTAGATGAGTCTTCCTGTTAATTTGTGTCTTCACTAGCACTTTTAGTTCAGTTCAGTCACTCGATCGTGTCCGACTCTTTGCAACCCCATGAATTGCAGGCCTCCCTGTCCATCACCAACTCCCGGAGTTCACTCAAATTCATGTCCATCGAGTCAGTGACGCCATCCAGCCATCTCATCCTCTGCCGTCCCCTTCTCCTCCTGCCCCCAATCCCTCCCAGCATCAGAGTCTTTTCCAAATGAGTCAACTCTTTGCATGAGGTGGCCAAAGTATTGGAGTTTCAGCTTTAGCATCATTCCTTCCAAAGAACACCCAGGACTGATCTCCTTTAGGATGGACTGGTTGGATCTCCTTGCAGTCCAAGGGACTCTCAAGAGTCTTCTCCAACACCACAGTTCAAAAACATCAATTCTTTGGAGCTCAGCTTTCTTCACAGTCCAACTCTCACACTTTGGTATTGTCAAAATTTTTAAATTAATTTTAGCCATTCTAGTAGGTATGTAGTGGTATTTCATTGTAGGTTTTATTAATTTTTTTAAAACATAACTTCATTTCAGAAGTTTTAGATTTACAGACCTATGAAAATAGGTCCAAGAGTCCCCATGTACCCTCACCCAACTTGCCCACTCATTAACATCTTATATTAATCTGGAATATTTTTCACAATTAATGAACCATATTAATACATTATTATTATTAACTAAAGTTCATGTTTTATTCCATTTTCCTCAGTATTTAGCTAATATCCTTGTTTGTTCCAGGAGCTCCCTCAAGATACCAGTTTTACTTACTCATCACGACTACACACATCCTTTTGGCAGTCATATTAATAATTGTCTAATCTTTTTTTGACTTTGATAACCTTGAAAGTCTTAAGGAGTACTTATCAAATATTTTGTAGAATATCCCTTTTTTGAGATTTGTCTGATATCGTCTCATTTTCAGATTGAGATAGTGAAGTTTGGGGAGAAAGACAGCAGAGGTTAAGTACCATTCTCATCATATCAACAGTTAATGTGTTAATATTAATATCTGTTAATACTGTTAATATTAATATCTGCTTGAGAATATTATTGATGTGATGTGACTTTGATCACCTGACTCAGGTGGTATCTGTTAAATTTTTCCACCATAGAGTTACCCTTTTGTTCCTTTTCCATATTGTGCTTTTTCAAAGGAAGTTCCTTTGTGTACCCCATACTTAAGGAGTGAGTAGTTATGCTTCAGGGCTTTATCTCCTTGTGGGCTGAGTAACTGCATAAGTAAATTATTTGTTATTCTTCTGCATGGGAGATTTATTTGTTCTTCCTTATTTATTTGTTTATTCAATACTTTATATAAGTATGGATTTATCAATATTTATTTTTATACTTTGGGTTATATAATTCAGAACTACTTTTTTTTTTTTTTTTTTTTTTGCTCAATCGTTTCCAGCTTTGGCCATGGGGAGCTCTTTCAGTTGGTTCATTCTGCGTCATTTTGGTTTTTGTTTGTTTTGTTTGCCTAGCACTTCCTTACTTTTTAGTACAAAAAGATGTTTGAGGATCACTTTGTATATGCCATACCCCAGTTGTAGAACCAGCAGTTTGTTCAAGGAGACCTGGTTCCTTTTATTGGCGATGGTATTAGAAACCAAATTCTTGTCCTCCCATTGTGACTAGGGTATCATTGTTTATAGGTCTTCTCAGCTGAGAGAAAGGAATTACTTGTGTGTACACTAACCCATACATACATATCTATAAGTGATTCTATGTGTAACCGTCCATATCTTTATTAAGCATGAATTTATACCCATGCCTCCTGCTCTAATCCGTTGTCACATGCATCAGTCTATTTTCCTGTTCCCTATCTGCAACCTCGCTCTCTCTAATGGTGAGAAACCTGCTTCTCATCCTCTGGTATCTATATTGTATATTTTGAGTTTATATGGATAGTAGTTTCAGAATCATAAATCCATATACCCATGGGATACAACATTATCCGCTGAAATACGGTACTTATGTACAGTTTCTTTTGCCTTTTGTTGTATGTGCCCCACTCATTTCTAAAGTGACATAGGTCAGCACCGTTTCTCATCACCTTCTTCAGTAAGACTTTTCCATACATTTGTAACAGAGTTAGATTTATTAATATTTAGTCACATTATACAACCCATCCTGGGATCCTCAAACCCCCTAATTTTTTTTTCTTTGCATCATTTAAGGTTCACTCCATGGGTTTGACAAAATCCTAGTGTCTTGTGTGCTTCACTATAGTACCCTACAGACTAGTGTCACTGTCCTAAAAAGTCCTCTGAGCTAGTAACCTTCTCACTCTTGAACACTGGCAACCACTGAGATGTTTACCATCTCATAGTTTTACCCTTCCAAGTTGTCATGTGAATGCAATCATAGTACATGTAATGTTTTCAGACTGCTTTATTTCATGCATCAATATGAATTTAAAATTCATGAATAAAGCTACTATAAACATTCACACCCAGGTTTTTTCGTATACTTAAATTTTCAAGTCAGTTGAGTAAATACCTGAGGCAGGAATTGCTGGACTGTGTGTTAAGACTATGTTTAGCTTCGTAAGAAGCAGCCAAACTGTCTTCCAAAGTGGCTTTACCTTTTTGCATTTCCACAAACAATGAATGAAATTCTTATTGCTCCATGTCTTCACTAGCAATTGGTATTGTTGGCATTTTGGATTTTAATGATTCCAACATGCATATATCACTCTTTATTTCTTTCTCCTGTCCATTGTGACATTGTTATCATTCATGTCACTTCTCCATGTGCTTTAATCACCCAATACATTGTTACTATTATTGATTTAAACAAACATATCTTTTTGATCCATTAAACATTTTAAAATTAAGATCATAGTTTACCTTCATTTATTACTTCACTGATGCTCTTCCTTTGCTTATATTAATTCAGGTCTCTGATATATATCATTTTCCTTCTGCCTGAAGAATGTCTTTTAACATTTCTTGTTAGGCAGGTCTGCTGGTAATGAATCTCCTGTTTTGTTTGTCTGAGAAAGTCTTCATTTCTTCTTTACTTTCGAAGCATAATTTTGTTAGGTATAAATTCCAACTTGGATTGTTCCTTTGAACATTTGAAATCTTTCATTCTCTACTTACTCTCTGTTATATTTTTTCTGCTTGGTACTATCTGAGCTTCCTAGATTTTTGATTTGAGGTATGTTTATTCATTTTGAAAAGTTCTGGGCCATTACTATTTCAAATATTTTCTCTCCTACTTTTCTCCTTTCTCCTCATTCTGCTATTCCAATGATGTGCATATTATACCTTTAGAAGCTGTCCTCCAGTTCTTGGATGTTCTCTTCTGTTTATATGTTCTTATTTTGCTTTACTTTTTAAAAATATTTTTCTTTGCATTTCACCTTCGGAGATTTCTACTGACCTATCTTCAAACTCACTTGCCTTTGGGGCCACTGGCAAGTATACTGATGAGCCCATCAAAGACATTCTTCATTTCTGTTACTGCATTTTTGCTTTCTAGCATTTTCTTTGATTCTTTCTTAGAGTGTATTTCTCTCTGCTTACATTACTCACTTGTTCTTACATGCCATCTACTTTCTATAATGGAACCCATTTCATATTCATCATATATATTCTAAATTTACTATCTCATAATTCCGAAATCTGTGTCACACTTGCTTTGTCTCTTCAGACTGTTTTTTTTTTCCCCTTGTCTTTTAGCATGCCTGGTAGTTTTTTTTTTAATGCCAGCAAATACTGTAAGATCTTAGATACCTTACTTAGCCACTCTAAGTAACTCCCTGTTCTTCATCTCTAAAATAATGCCCTACTTATAAATCTGACATGAAGATTGCTTAAAATCAAGATCTGTGTAAAGGTGAGACTTATGGCAGCCAAGGTGAAGTGCATGATTTGACATTTCTTGGAGGTCAGTCTAGTTGATTTTAGGAAGTAGCGAGTTTTCTTTCTTCCTTGGATTTTCATGGCACTCCCTTTGTTTGAGGATAATAGAAATGGAGGGAGTACTGAGAAAGGAGAATCAAATCCTGTATACCTGTTGGAAAGTAACTAAGCCTAACTAAGCCTAATGGTTACATAGGAAGAATTCCATCAACCGTCATTCCTGAATGTGGAAATTGGTTTTCTCACACTAAGCACCAGGTCATTTCCTGGAGTTGTCAGATTGCATTTAAATCTATGCCGCTGCAATTTTCTGTACTAAAGACAAATGGGATGATAGTCATGGTGGAAAATTTGGAGTCAGGAGAAAGCTGATCATATACCACCAAAATACTGTAAATCAAACTCATTTAATGAAAAATACACTCACAGGAAAAGATATTTTGCACAAGAAGAGATTTAAAGAGCCTCTCGGAAAACACAGATGATAGCACACACACATACACCAATCAATTATTTAAATCTCAAATTATTTAATTGAATAGAATTAATTTTAACATGCAGTTTTGCTCCTCTATATTTCAGTGCAAGGAAAGCTATGGAGTTGTCTGTTTGGGGAAAGTCTATAGAAATAGTTGGTTATCTATTATTAAAGATACAACGCCCATACCTTGTGTGTCAGCTTTTCTTAGCCTTGAAAGTACTACCTGTGAAAGGCAGAATAATGGCTTCTCAACGATGTCCACGTCTTAATCCTTGGATCCTTTGAAAGTGTTACCTTACATGCCCGAAAAGAGTTGGCAGATATGAATAAGTTAAGGAGATTGAGATTGTTCCATGGAGGTGCAAATTGAGATGGACATTGAGATTATCCAGGATTCCAGGTGGGTCGAATCTAATCTCCTGGGTTAGTAAAAGCAAAGAGCCTTTCCTGGCTTGTGGTCACAGGGAGACATGATTAGTGAGGGATTGTCAGAGAGATCCAATATTTGTGGCTTTTAAGGTGGTGAAAGGAGGCTGTGAGCCAAGAAATGGAGGTAGAAGCTGGAAAAGATGAGGAAATTAATTTTCCTCCAGAGCCTCTAAAAAGTACTCACCTTGTTGATACCTGATTTTAGCCCAGAGAGACGAGAGTCAGATTTCCAGTCTACAGAATGGAGAATAAATGTATGCTGTTTCAAGTCAATAAGCTTGTGGCAGTTTGTTATAACAACAAAGAAAACTAACACAGTACTATTTTAGAAATTAATTATATCGTTTGCAATAGTTCTACCACTATTCAAAAAGGAAAGCTTTTGTAGTTCTCCCAGTAAACTGTCCAGATCCTAGTACTATATTTGACAGATTATCCACATAGCATTAATGTCCTAGAAATAGTTCTGACCACTATTTTAATTCTGACTATTAAAAATCCATTTGAAAAACATCAGTCCTGAACTTCATGACAACCTGTCTCTTCATAGATTTAGGAGCACAGACAGAGTAGCTAAAATAATTTCCAGTTTTTAGGAGATAAGACAGATCACCAAGACTTCAGATTTGCTGAGTGTGGTAAAAGAATCCACAATGTAGGTGACGCAGGAGACCCAGGTTCTACCTTTGGGTCAGGAAAACCGCCTGGAGGAGGAAATGACAACCTACTCCAGTATTCTTTCCTGGGAAATCCTATGGACAGAGGAGCCTGGAGGGCTACAGTCCATGGGGTTGCAAAGAGTTAGACATGACTTAGCAACTGAGCACTCACACACACACACACACACACTACTTTGCCCTAGCTGCAAATCTTTTACATGTCATTATAGGCTTCTCATATGAGTCACTACATTTCCACGTCTTATAGGTTTTATGGCCCATTGGGAAAAAAAAGTATAAAGAGAACATGGGGCAGCAGTGTATTTTCTGAAGCTAAAGACAAGCAGCAAACAACTGGGCCCCTGATCCTATTAATCATAGCAGAGGTCAGAGAAGGATAATATTTCAGTGTAATTAAAAAAAAACACATAACAATAAGAAATATGAAATTCTAGGTTTTTATAGCACATAAAAATAAAATTGTCCAACATTTAGCAGTCCAAGGAATGAAAAGTTAGAGGGTACAAGTCATCCAAAAACCACCTCTCTTAGCTCTTGGTATGTATATTGGGGGAATCGATAAAATCTGCTTCAGGGAAAACTAAGCCAATTTAAATAAGAAATAAGCTCATGTGCCCGTACATGTCAAATGAGTGAGAGTTTCATTTGTTGTGAATCCCCAAGAAGTTGACATTTTTTAAGAATGTATTTCTCCTTTCCAAAGATTTATCTGGGAAGACAGTTAGTCATAGAAGGACCCTAGAATTATCACCAGAATTGTGGCAATTGAGATCTGCTATGAAAAATATTCTGTAGGACAGTTTGGCATTGCAGGATCCTTAGTATCGTTGCTACAGTTATCGTAATGGAATGATTTTTGCTTAAAAATTAGATAAAAGTACATTTGAACGCCACAGGAAAAGTGACAAAATAACCAACAATTATTTTCCCCAGAATGCAGTAACTGAAAACATGAAAGCTTAAGTTTTTACAGCAAGTGAAAAAAATCTTTCTTTGTTGGGGGCATATAGGCAATTTATTCTCAATTTTGCACTGCATCGTTTGGGAAATTTTAACTTTTCTTCTCTGATTTTAGCCTGATTTTGAGTCTGCTGCAGCTAAGTCACTTCAGTCATGTCCAACTCTGTGCGACCCCATAGATGGCAGCCCACCAGGTTCCCCCATCCCTGGGATTCTCCAGGCAAGAACACTGGAGCGGGTTGCCATTTGCTTCTCCAATGCATGAAAGTGAAAAGTGAAAGGGAAGTCGCTCAGTCATGTCTGACTCTTAGCGACCCCATGGACAACAGCCTACCAGGCTCCTCCATCCATGGGATTTTCCAGGCAAGAGTACTGGAGTGGGGTGCCATTGCCTAGATGCATGTAATATTTCTGAGTACTGTCAGATAATTGTACATTAAACAGAATGAATTCAGAGAATCTCAGTTTTCAGTTCAGCTGCTCAGTCATGTCTGACTCTTTGGGACCCCATGGACTGCAGCACATCAGGCTTCCCTGTCCATCAGCAACTCCCAGAGCTTCCTCAAACTCATGTCCATCGAGTCAGTGATGCCATCCAACCATCTCATCCTCTGTTGTCCCCTTCTCCTCCTGCCTTCAATCTTTCCCAGCATCAGGGTCTTTTCTAATGAGTCAGTTCTTAGCATCAGGTGGCCAAAGTATTGGAGCTTCAGCATCAATCCTTCCAATGAATATTCAGGAAATCAGTCCTAAAGGAAATCAGAGAATCTAGGGTAGTTTGAACCTTTTACTGGATAATAAAAAATAAAATGTTTTAGAGAATTCATGCTAAAGATAAATAGAATCCAGTAAATCTAATACTCCATATTTAGTTCTTGCTGTGCTGCTTGGCTTAATCCAAAATGAATTACGTGGATACACCTTGAAAAAATAGAAGAAAATACAGGTCAGAGAATGACACCTGTCAGAAATTAGATTATCTGACCTGGAGGGGGCAGCAGCAGGAATGAGCGTGTCAACAATAACACCAATTAGAAAGTTTTAACCACCTCTCTTCTCAATGAAATCATATGATTGATTCAGATGGAGTGACCAGATATTGGCTGAAGTTATTATGATCCCTAAGGAAAACACTCTTCCTTCTTTGCCACTTTTAGCAGTGTAAAGAATTCTGAAGCTATATTTCCTTTCAAGAATCTACATCTGGGTTACAGAGATTTGCAACAATTATATATATATATATATATATATATATATATATATATATATATACACGTAAATAAAGGACGAAGTCCAGAGAGCATTCCCTTTGGTATTTAGTGATTGCAAAGTGAACACTTTTTCAGAGAAATGCAAACCTTTTTTTTCATGCCTGGCTAATATCAATAGACATTTATTATGCACAAGTTTGTGTTGTCATCTCTTAATAAATACTAACTCCTTGTTACAACAGCACTATGAGGTAACCATTGTTATCTCATTTTTCAGATGCAGAAGCTGCAGCTCAAATGATTGGCATTTGCCCAAGGTTATGCATCTAATATATAGTAGAGCCAGTAGGTGTGACTCTAAATATTCTCTGTCTCAATTACAACAGGGAACTACTTCTGTGAGCTGGGGTGGAGATGGGGCACTTATTGGCCTTATATTAATACTGCATCCATTTCCTCTCAGCTGCAGAGCTGTAGTCATGTATCCACAGCCAGGAAACCCACCCAAGCTAAAAAGTAAGTTATGTGAAATGTTGATGTCATTAACAAATCAACATGGAACTCCTGGGAGCTGAATGGATGCAAAGACAGTCAAACATTCTACATGTCCTCTTTTTAATAGCAGCGTAGCAGTGAGCAGTTTGATGGTAAGTAAATGGAAGCTTTTCATTTCCTTTATTTATGCAATAATTTGATAAACATTGGTAGAGAGTTACTGTGTATCTGTAAACATTCTAGGTTCTAAAGATCCAGTGGTGGCTGAAAAATGTATCCTGCCTTCAGAAACCTCAATATCTAGTGAGGAAGCCAGGGAAATATGTAGTTTACAAAGATGTGCAGTAAGTGTTCTGCTATACTAAAGCAGGAGTCTCTGAGCACATGTACAAGGATTGCCTTCTCCAATCTGGAGGATGAGAAAGGCTTCTCACACAAGATAAAATGATCACAACGTCTGCTATTTTAAAGTTCTCAGTAAAAACAGACAAAAATGGCAATGAATAAAAGAGATTCAATTAGAATTTTGGAGAAGATTACTTTTGTATGTTTTACAGGCATGGGTAAAACCTTGGATTATTGAAATCAACAGATTGAACTCCATGAGCTCTTCAAGAGAAAGGACTCTATCTTAGACAAATTTATACCGTCAGTACACCTAGAACCCAATAGGCATCTAACAAAAGGTTACTGAACTGAATCTGACAGAGGGTTGTAGTGGTCTTGTTTGATTGAAGCACCATGTTTAAGAAAGATATGATCACTAGAGAAGAAGAAAAGAACAGTAAAAAGATGATTGAAATCTATGTATGAAGTCTTGATCCCTAATTAAAATTTCTGAGTTTTTCTGCAGACCTGCTTCTGTAAAAATGGACTTGAGTCTGATCTGCTTCATCAAAAGTTCTCTTGGAGAATGTTAAAAACCATGAGTTGTGAGGAGCAACCAATCTATGCTTCTCATCTTGGTTAAAGAAGGTAGGACAAGATTGCCCTAATTCTAAAAAGTTAAGAATCACCTGCTTCCAAGTCTAGCTCAAGGATGAAAACTTAAGCTAGACAGTAGAATTAAATTTGAAGTGAACTTTAAAAAACAATAACAATGGAAATATGTCAACATTCCTACTCAGTCTCAGTTGAATCACATGTTTCCTTTCCTTTTCTCCAACTCCTACCACTGGGAGATTTGGGCGTGGAATTGCAAAAACAGGGAAGAGGTCAGGTTTGAAAGGTAAGATGGTATCATAGGAAAAGACTACAGAGTCACTGCAGAATTTAATCTCCACTAAAGAACAGAAATATTAGCACACTACCCAATACTTCCTACCCCACAACTTACCACCAACAGACATGAACAGATGTTAAGAAGAAAGTGCTTGACAGTAGGTTAAATGCCAGAACTCTAAGGATGGAGGCCATGCTCTTGTTGCAAGTTTTTATAAAAAAACATCATTTTGGGGTGAAGAGAATATACACTAGAAGCAGTTGTAGTGTTTTTCTGCCTGTTTTTCTTACTATGCATTGTTTTCAAAATTATTCATCTTTTTGAGAAAAAGAACAACTGAGTTTGATTAAAAATGAATCTAGCTATATTAAATTATCACTTGAACCAAACCCAACATGCTGGGGGAAATAAACCACTTTAACAAGAATTTAAATGATGTTGTCTAGCATTCATGTAGCTGAAGAACCACCACATATTTCAATGTGGGGGACATCATGCTAAATGGGAAATGTATCAGGGAAGACTCTGCTGGTTGGAAAGAGGTTTCATGTTTAAACTTCCTTTAGGATGGGCTTTCATGTTTCACAAGCTAATATGGAGACATGTCATACCTGTCAGATCTGCAGTGTTAAGATCTTACAGAAATATGTTACAGTTTCAGAGCTGGGCATAAGCTAGAAATCAACAGGTGCCATGAATGTTTGCTAAATTGATCTGCATCAGGATTCTTGTTGTTGTTCATTGTTCAGTTGCCAAGTCGTGTCCAACTCTTTTCGATCCCATGAACTGCAGCACATCAGGCCTCCCTGTCCTTCACTATTTCCCAGAGTTTGCTCAAACTCAATTCATTTAGTCAGTGATTCAATTCAATTTATCCAACCATCTCATTCTCTGTCACCCTCTTCTCTTGCCCTCAATCTTTCCCAGCATCAAAGTCTTTTCCAATGAATTGGCTCTTCACATCAAGTGACCAAAGTATTGGAGCTTCAGCATCAGTCCTTCCAATGAATATTCAGTGTTGATTTCTTTTATGATTGAGTGGTTTGATCTCCTTGCTGTTCAAGGGACTCTCAAGAGTCATCTCCAACACCACAGTTCAAAAGCATCAATTCTCTTGCGCTCAGCCTTCTTTATAGTCCAACTCTCACATCCATACATGACTACTGGAAAATCCATGGCTTTGACTATACAGACTTTTGTTGGCAAAGTGATGTCTCTGCTTTTTAATACACTGTCTATGTTTGTCATAACATCAGGATAAACACAGAAATGAAGGATATGTATTTAGAATTACAGCAATTTGACAGTTATTTTGTATCTTTTGCATGTCACAATTTTTTAAAAATCTAGGATTAACTTAGTGTATCTTTGCTTTAAATTTCATTTTCTGGTCATTATATTTTAGTATATTTTACCAAGTTATCCTTGGGAAATTGGAATCTGTTTTAAATTTCATTTTCTGGTCTTTAATTTTTACTTAATTGTCCAAAGTTATCAGTCCTTGGGAAATAGGAATTTTTTTCTAAAAGGTCCTTCTACCTATAGTTTGAGAACTTCCCTGGATTAGGGCTCATGCTGAAATGACCCCAGGGGCAGCCTGGGGCATGAGAAGGTAGAAAGAGGGGGTCAGTATGCACAGTTGCAAGTTCATCTTTCCTTGCTTTGGAAAGCAACACACTATTAATCTGTTTTAAATATTGTATGTCTGCAGGATAGATGATTGTTACAATGAGAGTTACAATGAGATTTATGCTGAGAAGGAGAAAAGGAAGTCATATACCTGAAGGACTAATGCTGAAGCTGAAGTTCCAATACTTTGGCCAACTGATTCAAGAATTGACTCACTGGAAAAAAACAAAACAAAACAAAAAAACCCTGATGCTGGGAAAGATTGAAGGCAGGAGGAGAAGGGGATGACAGAGGATGAGATTGTTGGAGGGCATCATCGACTCAAAGGACATGAGTTTGAGCAAGTTCTGGGATTTGGTGATCGACAGGGAAGCCTGGTGTGCTGCAGTCCATGGGGTCACAAAGAGTCGGACATGACTGAGCAACTGAACTGAACTGATGTCTATAAAAGCTCCCTCTAAACAGAGAGATAATTTATGTTGCTTTTATACCTGTATGCTTCTCTCTGTCCCCTAACGTGTTTTCAGGGATGGGAGTTCAGCCTAAAATATGTGATCAGGTTGGAGGAGAAACTAATTTCTCTCTGTGTTTTGTGCTGTGGCTGCACCAAGGAGTTGTCCTTGTTTAACAGACCTTTGGAACTCAATTTGGGTATGGGATAGAAATTCAAACTGATCTTTATGAGAAGCATTGGAAATTTGAAGTCTTTTGAAAACTAAGGTGGTGATGGAGAAAGAAAGAAAGTTCGAGGAAGATAACCTAGAGATGGGAGAAATTCCCGATGACAGAGAAAGGCTATGGATTTTAGGACAGTATTGCTTAGTATTTCATTTTAAGTTATTGTCCAAGCTATACTGTTAATATTACAGGCAGGAATTTCCTTCCATTAGCCCAAATCTTTCATAAAAGTCCATTTTCTCCAATTGTTTTGTATTAATAGAATTTGGGGATAGGAAGGAATGGAGTGGATGTGTTATGCATTTGTGCAAAGAGGCGTATTGGGTAAAATATCAACTCTGAGGCAAGTTCACCATTCCAAGGGCAGAGTGGCAGAAGCAGAGATGCAGAACAGATATGGAGAATCCAACAAAGTCAGACAAGTGGATGAGAAATGCCCAGAGTGTCAAAGTGCTACTTCTGCCTCTGCCCTGGCCATCACCTCACAAAGATATTTTGTGGATGGGTGCTGGATTTCTCACTGAAGTTCAAACAGAAGCTCAAAGCATTCATTTCAATAAAAAAAGAAAAAGACCCTGCTGCTGCTGCTGCTAAGTCGTTTCAGTCGTGTCTGACTCTGTGCGACCCCAGAGATGGCAGCCCACCAGGCTCCCCCATCCCTGGGATTCTCCAGGCAAGAACACTGGAGTGGGTTGCCATTTCTTCTGCAATGCATGAAAGTGAGAGGTGAAAGTGAAGTCGCTCAGTCGTGTCCAACTCTTAGCGACCCCATGGACTGCAGCCTCCCAGGCTCCTCCATTCATGGGATTTTCCAGGCAAGAGTACTGGAGTGGGGTGCCATTAGTGGCCCCAAAGCTGGTCAAGAAATTTCTATGTGCTAAGTGTAAGAATTTCATTTGGCATCTCATTTACTCTTTAACAAGACCTCAGTAGTTGAATTCTATCAGTATTGCATTTTATAAGTTTAGCAAACCTAAAAACACAATAGTGACAAATTGAAAATCACTGATTGAGACCAACCTCCTTTATCTTTAAAGATAAAGATAAAACAGAAGTCCAAATATTATAAGTTAAACAAATAGAATACAACAGTAAGCGTCAGGGTCAAGTCTAAAAGAAGCCCAGAAGCTTTGCTAGAAACTTATTCTTTTACAAGAGAGCAGAGAAGGGTCCAACAGCATATTCTTAAAGAATTTAAATCTACACTTGGCTAATTAATCTTAAATGACAGCTTTATTTCCTGACAACTTAATTAGAAATGTTTCTGTTTTATCTGAGTGGCCAAGTTGGGTTTTCTCTCCTCATTCTCTTTTACCTTCTTCTGCTATTGCGAAAGAAGAATAAAGGTGTGTTTCTCTAGCTGATTATTCCCATAAGAAAAAACATTCTGTAATGGCAAAAGTACCAGCTAAAGGCAGCTCTTTGTGGATAGATTAGCCTTATCTCGAGACTGACACCTCCATGTATGTACTTACTAGTCTCTCCAGTTTGGAGTAAACAATACCATGTGTGAATTCAGTAGGGTAGGCAATCAGTCGTAAGAAGTTTGTTCTGTTTGATAGGTTTCCTATTTGAGGGTCGAGTACCAGTGCCACACCCTGTCTTACATCAAGGCATGAAACATTGTCCTGTCATCCTGGCAATCCCTGATATCACCCAGGGAAACATTCTTTCCTAGTATTTCTTGATTCATGATTCACTTATATGCATCTAGTTAATGTGTGGCTTAAATAGTTTCCCAGACTCAGAAATGATTAGTTTGAGTCATTATTTCTTCTAGTTTATACTTAAATTTTTTTCATAGATGTATAATATAATTGAGACCTTAAATATCATATTGTGAAATCTCTTTGATTTCCCAGATGAGGAAACTGAGGTTTGGTTCCTGGTGCATAGCTGTTTTTATTGAACCATTTGATAGAACAAAACTTACTTGTGGGTCATATGGCAGAGTTGTGAGAAGAAATCCAGTCGGAAACATCTTGCTCATGGCCCTTTGTACTACATCATCATCTTCCATCAGCCTAAACACACATCTCTCAGTTACTCTGCAACTGCTCACAAAGAGGGAAATTCCAAGTATAAAGAGATAAGAGTCAATGGGGGAGGCTTGGTTTCTAAACACTTAGATTCTGCATCTATCGCAAGGCAATTGATGGGGACCATATTTAAAAGAATGCTAAGCAAGCAAAGTAGAGGCAACTGAGAGCACTTCCTCCTTATACTTCTCTGTTTCTGTCTCTGTTTCCCTTTCCTGAGTAGCAACCTAAAAGCTACAGGTGGAAAGAAGCATAAGGCAGAGAGCAGCAGGCAGCAGAGCTGATAGAAAGCAGTGTCTGGAAACAGTGACTATCATTCATGTACCAGCCTTGGCAATGGTTTCAAGGGACATGTTAGACTGAAGCAGAGGCCAAAGGCAAAGTAACTGCTGACTAGTATTCCTGTGATGACTTGGAAATATCACTGAAACAACGTAACTCTTTTAGGAAGGGAGCCTATGAGAAAGAATTTTCCATCTCATCTCAAACCTGGGACACCGTGCCCTTCCACTGCAGGGCAAATGGTTCCAGTCTGCTCCAAAGGGAAGCTTATTAGAGTGAGCCAGTATTAGCCAACTTAAAAAAAAAAGAAAAACAAACAAAAAACCCTGTCTGCTGTATCCTTCTCCCCTTGGAGACTCCTCCAAGTAAATCCAGCTTTCGCAATTCTTTGTTAGCACTTTCCTCTTTTTCAGCCACCCTAGACCACATGAGTTTACTCTCCTTCCAAGGCGTTTTCTTAAAAAGAAATAACAATGTGAACCCTCTGTGCCATGAATCAGAGGAGATTTACTGCTGATAAACAAAGCACATTAATTACAGTAGCAAGGCTACACTCGCCATCAGAAGTGGGACCCAGCTTCTGGTGGCTTCAGGCTGTCGGCATCCTATGGAGTCTAGGCACTGTCAGTGGGTACACTGATAAACTCAGGGAGACATTTAGGGCAAGAGATTTCAGAAGCTGATGGGTTGGGACATCAGAATCTACAAGCTCTAATACTGAGTGGTCTAGTAGTTTATTTGTCTGAATCATAGTTGGTGTTTCTATACAACAGAAAGGTATTTACTTAATGTGATTTATAGATATGAGTGTTATAATGAGCTTACATATGTATGAGTCTAACATTTGCTCCTCTAATTTCTAGCAAGCAGAGAAAAGGTGGTGAAAGTAGATCTGAACTCAATTCATACAGGAGGAAAAGTCTAAAAATGTCTAGTGCCAAAGATTTAAGGATATTTCCTGAGATCTCTTTACCTAGGAACAAGGGACATTTCTCTGCTTATAAAGGGATGATATGTATACCTTCCAGCATTAGGCTTTTATGTCTATCCAAGTGTGCAAAGGTTAAGTGGTTTGGATGAGATCTTGCAAACCCTTACAAATTTTAACCAGATCATTATTCATGAATATCAGGATCATGCTTTTCTTGCTCGCCAATGAATTCACACCACCTGGCATTCAGACAGTTGTTTCACAAATGAATAAATGATTCATGAATGGAGCACCCTTTGGAGTGCTTGCTGGTCTTCTATGTGGAATGCCTTCTCAGGTCTTTGCAAGGCTGGCTGGTTCTTATCATTCTGGACTCTTCCAATAATACTTTTCTAGAGAAACTATTTTTTCAACCTTCATTTAATAGTCCCTAACCCACCTTGGTCAATTTATTTTCACCCTGCTTTATATTGTTCATAGTTCTTATTATGATCTGTTTACTCCTTTGCGTGTTGAACTATTTATTGACTTCTCCTCTAAAATGAAAACTTCATGTGGGCAAGAAATTTGTCTTGTTCTTTGCAGAAACCACAGTTCCTAGAATGGTGGCACCTGGTATACGAAATGTACTCAGTAAATTTGAGGGAAATAAAAGTTTTTTGATGAAATAATATATCCCTCTAGGTGCATTGGATGGAAAGAGAAGTTTTCAGCAAAACTTTATTTCTTCTCATCTGTTTGAGAGCTATGAAATTTTATTCCTCCCATCCCTCATGTGTGTGAAACATATTCCTCAGAACACTTCTGTGGATCAAAACACTTCTGATGCCTAATCGTCCCAGCCTTTCCTCCAGTAGCTCAGTTTGGCTTTCTCCATGAGCATGAAACTTACTCTTTCCTGCACTCTTGCATGATGAGCAGCCGTAAAAAAAGAATGTGCAGTGGCTTCCCAGGAAGCGCTAGTGGAAACGAACCTGCCTGCCAATACAGGAGACACAAGAGATGCAGGTTCAACCCCTGGGTCAGGAAGATACCCTGGAGGAGGGCATGGCAGTATTCTTGTATTCTTGCGTGGAAAATCCCATGTACAGAGGAGACTGGGGTGCTACAGTGTATAGGGTCGCAAAGAGTCAGACACGACTGAGCACAGCACAGCACAAATGGGCAGTAGGGATCAATATATTTTTAATCACTCCATTAAAAGATTTCTCTGTAAAGTTTTTCATGTCCATTCTTAAAACTGATGTCCATTACATATACTCTACATCCCTTCTCACTCTCCAGTTCACCACCTAACATTCCACAAACATTTCCCCAGTCCATTTTCATCACCCCAGAGAAGAAAATGTTTCTTGGTTTTCTAGTAGGGTCTTTGTTTTAATCTAGGTTGGCCTATCACTTTGTCAAAAACGAAGGTCTACCCTTTCGTTCCTCGATTAAAGTCAAGTATTGATCAACATCAAAGTATTGAGAGGCTTCAATAGCTAAAGTTCTTGCTGAAGCTTATAATTTTTTTTTATATTTAAAGAGACTAGGGGGAATCTAGGATTCCTTTTAACAGTAACAATAATTATAATTGTATAAAACATCCATGACCTCTGGTTTGCTCTAGCTTCTGAGTGGAATAAAAGTTTACTATATCTTAGGTTGTTGTTTCTAACTATTAAAAATTAGCCCCAAGTACACCACTATGAATATACGGGACGAAAAACAAAATGGCAGGTATACTCACCCTGTCTGTTGAGGCTCTCAAGGCAGTCAGTCTTGACTGTAAACATACAAAGACTTTGTATGTAAACATACAAAGAAGTTGTATGTAAACATACAAAGACTGTATGTTTAAGGTCGAGATTAGCACAATGTTTTGTTCTCTACTGACCACATCCAAGAAGCTATCTCAGTGTTAAATTCAATGCATTATTGAGCTAAAAATACCAATTTCCATATAATGGGATACAGTAGTTCTCAGCTTTTTGTCCATCCCCATATCCTTGAAGCATGCAATATATTTTATAGTTTACTATGAAACCTTACTATGCCAGTGTTTCCTGTGGGAAGCAGAGTGTGAGAAATCCATTCAGTTGATTCTGATTTTACACACTCACACACACACACACATGCACACACCTACTGCATAAAGAATTAAAATATAAAGTGGATCTTCATTTCTGTAACATTGTTAGATATTGGGGTTTTTTTTGGTATCCTGCCATTCCCAGCATGTGTAGAATAAATACTTGTTGTTCAATCACTCAGTCATGTCCAACTCTTCATGACCTCATGGACTGCAGCACTCCAGGCTTCCCTGTCTTTCACTATCTCCCAGACTTGACTCAAATTCATGTCCATTGAGTCAATAATGCCATCCAACCATCTCATCCTCTTTCGTCCCCTTCTCCTCCTGCCCTCAATCTTTCCCAGCATCAGGGTCTTTTCGAATGAGTTGGCTCTTTGCATCAGGTGGCCAAAGTTTTGGAACTTCAGCTTCAGTATCAGTCTTCCTATTGAATATTTAGGGTTGATTTCCTTTAGGATTGATTGGTTGGATCTTCTTGCTATCCAAGAGACTCTCAAGAGTCTTCTCTAACACAACAGCTTGAAGCATCAATTCTTCAGTGCTCAGCCTTCTTTATGGTCCAACTCTCACATCCATACATGACTACTGGAAAAACCATAGCTTTGACTAGATGGACCTTTATTGGCAAAGTCATGTCTCTGCTTTTTAATATGCTATCTAGATTTGTCATTGCTTTTCTTCCAAAGAGTAAGTGTCTTTTAATTTCATGGCAGCAGTCACATTCCACAGTGAATTTGAAGCCCAAGAAAATAAAGTCTGTCACTATTTCCCCATCTATATTCCATGAAGTGGTGGGACCTGATGTCATGATCTTAGATTTTTGAATGTTGAGTTTTAAGTCAGCTTTTCCACCCTCCTCTTTCAGCTTCATCAAGAGGCTCTTTTGTTCCTTTTCCCTTTCTGCCATAAGGGTGGTATCATCTGCATATCTGAGGTTATTGATATTTCTCCCTGCAATCTTGATTCCAGCTTATGATTCATCCAGCCCAGCATTTCACATGATATCCTCTGCATATAAGTCAAATAAACAGGGTGACAATATACAGCCTTGATATACTCCTTTCCCAATTTGGAACCAGTCCTTTGTTCCATGTCTGGTTCTAACTGTTGATTCTTGACCTGCATACAGATTTCTCAGGAGACAAATAAGGTAGTCTGTTATTCCCATCTCTTTAAGAATTTTACAGTTTGTTGTGCTCCACACAGTCAAAGGCTTTAGTGCAGTCAGTGAAGCAGAAGGAGGTGTTTTTCTGAAATTCTCTTGCTTTTTCTATGATCCAATGGATGTTGGCAACTCGATCTCTGGTTCCTCTGCCTTTTCTAAATCCAGCTTGTATGTCTGGAAGTTCTCAGTTCACATACTGTTGAAGCCTAGCTTGGAGGATTTTGAGCATGACCTTGGTAGCCTGTGAAATGAGTGCAATGGTGCAGTAGTGTGAATATTCTTTGGCATTGTCCTTCTTGGGGATTGGAATTAAAACTGGCCTTTTCCAGTCCTGTGGCCACTGCTGAGTTTTCCAAATTTGCTGCCTATTGAGTGCAGCACTTTCACAGTGTCATCTTTCAGGATTTGAAATAGCTCAGCTGGAATCCCATCAACTCCACTAGCTTTGCTTGTAGTGATGCTTCCTACTACCATCATTTGAACGATTCTGCAAGCAAATGTCACATGCCACACAGTATTTCTGAGATTTGTAATGAAGAGACATTTTAACACATTGATTTGCATTTTTAATATATTAATTTTTGATTGAATGGTAATTGCTTTACATTATCATGTTTGATTTCTGCCAAACATCAACATGAATCAGCCATAGGTATACATATATCCCCCTCTCTTGAAACTCTCTCCCACTTCCCTCCCTATCCCATCCCTCAATGTTGTTACTGAGTCCTGGTTCAAGGTCCCTGACTTATACAGCAATTCCCCATTGGCTATCTATTTTACATATGGTAATATATGTTCCCATGTTACTCTGTCCATATATCCCTCCCTCTCCATCCCCCACCACCACATGTCCATAAGCCTGTTCTCTATATCTGTGTCTCCATTGCTGCAAATAATTTCATCAGTACATACTGGTTTATAATTTCACCAAGCTGCTTTTAGGGACAAGAAAGGTCAGTGTTTTGGTAAAGCTAGAAGCTTAAATGATGCTAAAAGAAAAAAATTCAGAGGTGGAACGGTGATGGCATGTGCTTCATACTTAAAAGAGGCAATTATTTTACAAATAAAGTCAATAATTACTTGAAATAAATCACAAGATTGTGAGACTGATTTGGCTCATTTCAGGTCAATGTAGCAAAGAGAAAGCACATATCAAAATCAGTCAAGGAATTTTTCCATCAGACATACACCTCCCACCTCTTGTTGAGTATATGCCCACTTTGCCACCTCAATGTGTGAACTGAAAAACCTCCAGGTTACTATGAATGGCTCCCCCACTTCTACTCCTATTGCAGTGAGTATTAAAAATTTGATAGGAAACAGAGAAGTAAGTATTTAAGGCAGCAGGAGCAGAAAAAGTGACTACTTTGAGGCTAGTGGCTTATAGAAGAAAAAGATAACTTCAGATTTAACAAAGTTGCAAATGTAACAAAACAGCTAAAATTTATCAAAGTTTGTTATATTGCAGATAGCACATAATAAGCACCATGGACAGAGAAGGGTGGTAGGCTGCAGTCCATGGGGTCGCTAGGAGTCGGACACGACTGAGCAACTTCACTTTCAGTTTTCACTTTCATGCATTGGAGAAGGAAATGGCAACCCACTCCAGTGTTCTTGCCTGGAGGATCCCAGTGATGGAGGAGCCTGGTGGGCTGCTGTCTATGGGGTCGCACAGAGTCGGACACGACTGAAGCGACTTAGCAGCAGCAGCAGCATCCACCAGTTCATTCATTAGTTTACTCTATTTATTAATTCAACAAATATTCACAAAGTTCCTCCTATGTGCTGTATATATGATAATATTCCAAACAGATTTGTACCTAAGCTTTATAGAGCTTCCATGGTAGATGGGAGAGATATTCATTCAACCAGGGGAAAAACGTAGTTAAAAATTCTGATTTGTGTTATGAAAGAAAACTGAAGTAATATGAAAGAGAAAAATAGGTTAGATGAGCACATGGGGCCATATTTATAAAAGAGACTCAGGAGGAAAGATTTCTCCATTAAATGTACATTTCAGTCAAAGCCTCAAGGATAAACAACACTTAGCCACACGTAGCAAGGTACCAGCGCCCTGTTCCTGTCCCTTCACACTTAATTCCACTGTCAGGGCACTGACTCCCAATTGCCAGCTCCTGTATCTCTTTTCCTGGGGGCTTTCTCAGGTAGCCAGAGCCCACTGTGTCCCAGTGCAGCAGGCAAAAATGCTGGGAAATTACCTTCCCACCCCCAGAGTAGGCTCAAGTAATATCTGACAGGAGTTGATATGTAAATACCCCAGCTTTCTTGCCCCTGGGTGGGATAATTCTGACATGCACTGTGTCAGCTATTTTTCAGTACTCTCTGTTGGGATTGAGCTCCAGCCATCCACAGCAGTGGCCATGGGGTGCCGGGGTCCAGCCCCGGTGGATCCAGGGAAATTTGAAGGAGAGACAGCTTCGGCGAACTGGATACAATAGCTTTAATTAAATATTAATTAGAGATATAAAGAGTAATAGAATGAGGATAGCTCAGTAGGAAAATTCAGTGGAGAAAAGAGGCTGAATAACTTGGTTTACATGGAAAGCTAGTAAAATTCCAAGGCAAGGAATTTACGTCACCTATGTAGGCCGCAGGCGTCCTCCTGTTCTCCCGAAGGAGAGGAGACACTAAGGCCTCCCCAGTCAGATCTTAGAAGCCCAGGCATAATTAGTAGGCTTGACGAGCCTCCATGTTCCAGATGGGGATTCAGCCAGAAGGTGAGAGAAAGAACGACATGGGAAGACCAGTCTTTTGAGGAACTGATCCCATTTTTTATTTTTCCAGGGTCTGTTTTTATACACTGAGATGTTACACAAAAGTCACACAGGGTCAGCAGTCCTGACTTTTATTAAAGTCAGGTGCTTCATACAAATGTATACAGAGGTCTTAGGGGTGTTACATCATCTTCTGGCTAGGGGGCCTGCTGACAATTTATGACCCTCTCCTTGTGACAGCAGTCAGTCAACCAGAACACTTATTTCTCCAGGGGTGATTATTCTTAAAACAGATGCCACCTTCCGAAGGTACCAGATAAAGTTACATTCCTATAGGGTGAGGGTGTAGTGGGTTTTAATTAAGGAAAGAATTTGCTTAGTCTAAGGTCTAATGTGATTAATATCAAAGGTTAATACTTATTTCTCTTATATGTTAGTTATATTCATTAATGTGTATAAGGGGCAAGAGATATGGAGATGTAGCAGTAAACATTGGCTCAACAAATGAACAACCCTTCACCAATACAATTTCTAATCAGCCCACTATACTATACTAATAGTTTTCTACCTTCTCTAAAGAACCTGTTTTTAGAAGGTTTAAAGCATCTCATGCCTCTCACGGTTGGGAGGCTGTGAACAATCACATGTGGCCAGACAAGCCTGTCAGGCAGGCTAGAGAACCTTCAGAGGAGTTTGTAGATTGAAACACTCCTGTCATGCCCAGGAATTATTATTAACTGGAGCTCTAAGTTAACACCTTCTCTGAAAGAGGTGGTGGGGGACAGCCCCCCATAAAGTCAGAGGTGTAGGTGAGAGCACAAAGCAGTAAAGTAGGCAGACTCTGGTTTTGGGGGTAGATGCTCGAGAATTTCCAGGGGGACTCCTGAGGCTTGATCCCGCCTTTGCGTATGTCGAGCCTCCTTCCTCATGACCTTTGCCACGGGTGGAGGTCCTCATTCTGGCTCCTGGCAATGGCAAAAGTGAGGTGGGTTGGCTCTGAGGCTGGCCATAAGTAAGGATGGGATTACTAAAGCACATCAAGTGAGGTGGGTAGTGCCTGAGACCAACCAGGGGAAGGAGAAGGGAAGTCGCTCAGTCGTATCCAACTCTTTGAGACCCCCATGGACTGTAGCCCACCAGGCATGGATGGAGGAGCCTGGTGGGCTACAGTCCATGGGGTTGCAAAGAGTCAGACACGACTGAGTGACTTGAGCCTGGTGGGCTACAGTCCATGGGGTCGCAAAGAGTCAGACACGACTGAGTGACTTGAGCCTGGTGGGCTACAGTCCATGGGGTCACAAAGAGTCTGACATGACTGAGCGACTTCCCTTCTCCTTCCTCTGGTTGGTCTCAGGCACTCCCCACCTCACTTGATGTGCTCTAGTAAACCCATCCTTATTTATGTGGCCAGCCTCGGAGCCAACCCACCTCACTTTCCCCATTGCCGGGAGCTAGCGTGAGGACCTCCACCCGTAGCAAAGGCCATGAGGAAGGAGGCTCAACATACGCAAAGGCCGGATCGAGCCTCAGGAGAAGGCAGCTATAAATCAAGCAGAGTCCTAAAAGCCCTCATTTCCTATTGCCAGATAATGTTCCTAAGCATACACTTAATGGCCTAAGCTACATAACAAAGCTATTATCTTACAGTTCTGGAGGTCAAAGGTCCAATATGGGTCTCATTGAAAGAACTAAAATCAAAATACTAGCAGACCTGTATTCCTGCCTAGAGTCTAGTGCCTGTTCTGCCTGCATCCTTTGGTTCATGACCCTCTTTCACCTTCAAAGTCAGCAATGGTTGGTTGAGCCTTTCTCACTTCTCATCACTAGGACTCACTCTCTCTTGGTCCCCTCTTCCACTTATAAGGATGCTTATGATTATATTGAACACACTTGAATAATACAGGCTAACCTCCCTGGTTTAAGACCAGCAGATTTGCAACCTTCATTCCATTTGCAATTTCACTTCCCTTTTGCCTTGTAGCCTTTAGTAGTCACAGTTCCAGGGATTGGAAATTGAACATCTCTTAAGGGTTGTATTATTCTGTCTGTCATCACCATAGAAAGAAGTTTGGATTTTTCAAAGAGCTAGAGACAAATGGAGAATTTTAAACTATAGAATGGTATGATCTAATTTTTTTTTTAAAGATCCTGCTTGGATGCCCTATGGTTGGAGGGGAGAAAAGTGAAAATAAGGAGATTGATCAGGAAACTATTTCAAACATTCAGATGAGAAGCAGTGATGAGGGACCAAGGGATCAGAGATTTGGGGGGAGGTTCAACCAACAAGACTTGGTTAATGATTGGATCTGGGGAAAAGAGAGGGGAAAGTTTAGAATATGATCCCTATATCCCGCTTTAGCATCTGGGTGAATGAAGCTGGTCAATGACTGACATGAAAAATATTGATTTAGAGAAGATAAAACTTTCAGATTTCATCAAGCTCATTTTTAGATGCATGTGAAATATATAAATGTATATAATCAAGTGGATATATGAGTCTGGAATTCAAAAGTGATAACTGGATCAAGAAAAAAAAATTCAAGCCACTACCATATAGATTGTATTTCTAACCATGGTAATTAATGTAGTCACCACCAGATAGAGAGAAGTAAAACGAGAGGAGGAGGGGACCAATTGTTCCAGCACAGCCTACACTTGGAAATTATTAATATTTGTTCATTCTTCTGTTCATCAGGTGGCTTTTCCTCCTTCTATGTTCGGCCTCCAGGACTTCTATTTATCAGATCCTCTCCTTTGAGACTGTATGCTTCTGGACTGTTCATATTTTGCATTTATTATTTTTTAATCTGTATTTTGGATAAATTTCTCAAATCTATAAAACAGCATGCATGCATATGTGATAAGTGGCTTCAAATGTGTCCCACTCTTTGTGATCCTATGAACTATAGCCCTTCAGGCTTCTCTGTACATGGGATTCTCCATGCAAGAATGGTGGAGTGGTTGCCAAGCCCTTCTCCAGGGAGTCTTCCCAACCCAGGGATCGAATCCACATCTCTCACATCTGATTAGCAAGTGGGTTCTTTATCACTAGTGCCACCTGGGAAGCCCCATACAATTGCATTTGGTGTTGTTCAGTCATTCAATAGTGTCTGACTCTTTGCGATGTCATGGGCTGCAGCACACCAGGGTTCCCTGTCCATTACCACTTCCTGGAGCTTGTTCAAACTCATGTCCATTGAGTCAGTGATGCCATCCAATTATTTCATCCTCTGTTGTCCCCTTCTCCTTCTTCCCTCAATCCTTCCCAGCACCAGGGTCTTTACCAATAAGCCAGTTCTTTGCATCAGGTGATGAAGGTATTGGAGCTTCAACTTCAGCATCAGTCCTTCCAATGAATATTATGGGTAGATTTCCTTAGAATTGACTGGTTTGATCTCCTTGCAGACCAAGGTACTCTCAAGAGTCTTCTCCAGCACCACAGCTTGAAGGCATAAATTCTTCAGTGCTCAGCCTTTTTAATGTCCAGCTCTCACATTGTACATGACTACCGGAAAAACCATAGCTTTGACTAGACAGACCTTTGTTGGTAAAGTAATGTCTCTGCTTTTTAATATGCTTTCTAGGTTGGTCCTGGGAAAAGGCAATGGCAACCCACTCCAGTACTCTTGCCTGGAAAATCCCATGGACGGAGGAGCCTGGTGGGCTGCAGTCCATGGGGTCACTAAGAGTTGGACACAACTGAGTGACTTCACTTTCACGCATTGGAGAAGGAAATGGCAACCCACTCCCATGTTCTTTCCTGGAGAATCCCAGGGACGGGGGAGCCTGGTGGGCTGCCATCTATGGGGTCCCACAGAGTCGGACATGACTGAAGCGACTTAGCAACAAGTTGGTCCTAACTTTTCTTCCAAGGAGAAAGTGTATTTTAATTTCATGGCTGCAGTCACTATCTGCAGTGATCTTGGAGCCCAAGAAAATAAAGTCTGTCACTGTTTCTATTGTTTCCCAATCTATTTTCCATGAAGTGATGGGACCAGATGCCGTGATCTTGGTTTTTTGACTGTTGAGTTTCAAGCCAGCTTTTTCACTCTCCTCTTTCACCTTCATCAAGAAACTCTTTAATTCCTCTAAGTTATCTGTCATAAGGGTGATGTCATCTGCATATCTGAGGTTATTGATATTTCTCCCTGCAATTTTGATTCCAGCTTGTGATTCATCCAGCCCAGCACTTCCCATGATGTACTCTGCATATAAGTCAAATAAGGAGGATGACAATACACAGCCTTGACATACTCTTTTCCTAATTTCGAACCTGTCCATTGTTCCATGTCCCATTCTAACTCTTGCTTCCTGACCTGCATACAATTTTCACAGGAGGCAGGTAAGGTGATCTGCTATTCCCATCACCATCTCTTTAAGGATTTTCCACAGATTGTTGTGATCTACACAGTCAAAGGCTTTAGTGTAGTCAATGGAGTGACATATATGTTTTTCTGGAGTTCTCTTGTTTTTTCTATGATCCAACAAATGTTGGCAATTTGATCTCTGGTTCCTGTGCTTTTTCTAAATCTAGCTTGTACACCTGGAAGTTCTCAGTCCATGTACTCTTGAAGGCTAGCTTGAAGAATTTTGAGCATTACTTCACTAGCATGTGAAATGAGTGCAACTGTGCAGTAGTTTGAACATTTTTTGGCATTGGCCTTTGGGATTGGAATGAAAACTGATCATTTCCAATCCTGTGGCCACTGATGAGTTTTCCAAACTTGCTGGCATATTGAGTGCAGCACTTTCACAGCATCATTTTTTAGTATTTAAAATAGCCCAGCTGGAATCCCATCATTTCCATCAGCTTTGTTCATAGTGATGCTTCCTAAGGCCCACTTGACTTTGCACTCCAGGATGTCTGGCTCTAGGTGAGTGATCACACCATCATGGTTATCTGGTCATTAAGATCTTTTTTGTATAGTTCTTTTGTGTATTCTTGCCACGTCTTCTTAAAATCTTCTGCTTCTATTAGCTCCATACTGTTTCTGTCCTTTATTGTGCCCATCTTTGCATGAAGTATTCCCTTGGTATCTCTAATTTTCTTGAATATATCACTAGTCTTTCCCATTCTTTTATTTTCCTCTCTTTCTTTGCATTGGTCACTTAGGAAGGCTTTCTTACCTCTCCTTGCTATTCTTTGGAACTCTGCACTCAGATGGGTATATCTTTCCTTTTCTCATTTGCCTTTTGCTTCTCTTCTTTTCTCAGCTATTTGTAAGGCCTCATCAGACAACCATTTTGCCTTTTTGAGTTTCTTTTTCTTGGGGATGTTTTGATCATTGCCTCCTGTGCAATGTTACAAACCTCCATGTATAGTTCTTCAGGCACTCTATCAGATCTAATTCCTTGAATCTGTTTGTCACTTACATAATCATAAGAGATTTGATTTAGGTCATACCTGAATGACCTAGTGATTTTCCCTACTTTCTTCAATTTAATTCCGACTTTTGCAATAAGGAGCTCATGATTTGAGCCACAGTCAGCTCCCAGTCTTGTTTTTGTTAAATGTATAGAGCTCCTCCATCTTTGGCTGCAAAGGATATAATCAATGTGATTTCGGCATTGACCATCTGGTGATGTCTATATGTAGAGTGATCTCTTGTGTTGTTGGAAGAGGGTGTTTGCTATTGCCAGCATGTTCTCTTGGCAAAGCTGTTAGCTTTTGACCTGCTTCATTTTGTACCCCAAGTCCAAACTTGCCTGTTACTCCAGGTATCTCTTGACTTCCTACATTTGCATTCCAGTCCCCTATGATGAAAAGGACATCTTTTTTTGGTGTTAGTTCTAGAAAGTCTTTCAGGTCTTCATAGAACACAATTGCATAATTGTGTCTAATCTACTATTTAACATGCTCATAGAGCTTTTTTTCCCTAAAATTCAGTGACTATACTTGTTTGCACAATTTCTATTTAATTCTTCACAAAAATCTTTCTGCCCTTAGATTTCCTTCTTGACTATTTTATTCCTTCTTTCATCTTTCCAAACATTTAAACTTTGCTCATTTGAGGTCTCTTTTTTAAATGTATTTTTTAATTGGAGGAAAATTGCTTTACAATATTGTGTTGGTTTCTGCTGTGCAATGATGCAAATCTGCCATAATTATATGTGTATCACTCCCTTCTTGAGATGTTTAAAATTTTCAGTGCTTGAGTTGCAAATACTCCCCCCCCTCCTTTTTTTTTTTTTTCATTTGCTATTTATTCTTCAGAATGATTTAGTTCCTTGACTGTTTGCTATGTCTGTGAGGTCAACACTGCATTTGGTGGTCAGTTCATGTGCTTTGGCCTGTGGACATTTCTCTCTGCAATTATTTTGTTTACTTTTGCTTTACCTCACCTAGGTTCCAGGGATGCACCAGTTTTACATGAATTTTTATGTGAAGAGCCCAGGCTTACCAATTATTCCTCATTATTGTTGTTAATTAGTTGCTCAGTTATGGCTGACTCTTTGTGACCCCTGGACTGTAGTCCTCCAGACTCCATGGATTCTAGTAATAGACCAGCCATTCAAAAAATCAGAAATAGCTGATTTCAGGTTTGATAGTTCCCACATGCAAAGGATTTGTATCTATACCCCTTGCCTACTGCTACAATGAAGGACTGAACCCCAGCAACAGCCTTTAAGGCTGTGTTCTAACCACTAGTCAATTATTAGATTTAGCTCCCACAAACTATGCTTCTTTTGAAATTCCTGTTTTTTTGAGGGTTTGTCTCTCTTAGTTTACTGCTTGGCTATGTATCTAAGAATTTTAAGACTGAGTTAATTAAAAATCCCTGATCATTCAGTTATAAACATAAAACTGTTTATGTTTTCAGTGTGTGTGTATGCATGCATGCTCAGTTATGTCAGACTCTTTGAGACCTTATGGACTGTAGCCTGCCAGGCTCCTCTGTTCATGGGATTCTTCAGGCAAGAATACTGGAGTGGGCTGCCATTCCATTCTCCAGGGGATCTTTCCAGCCCAGGGATCGAACCTGTGTCTGCAGTGTCTACTGCATTGCAGGTGGATTTTTTTTTACCATTGTACCTCAGTAACTGCCACCAACTGTGTTCTAGCTAGTCCTCTTTCCCACAAGGCATCTATCAGGAGCCTTGGCAACTCCTTGACCAGATGCCATCACTTTTCAAATAAAAAAGAGTCATTTCCTAGGCAGGTTGATAGGGAGTCTAGGGGTCCCCAAGGAGAGAGGGGTCTGGAATTCTCAAGGAGGAAGAAAGGACAAACTTTTTTTTCTTTCTCCACATTCCTTAGGATTATATAACAATAATGTATCCTGCCTAAGGACAGTCTTTGGATTCAACCTTCTGTTATCTTAAAATGTTAATTATGGGAGTAGACCTGGTCTTTACAAGGATGTATCTTGCCTGAGGACAGTGTTATCTTAAAATGTAAATTATGGGAGTAGGTCTGATGAGGTCTTTACAACCTCCAGACATTCTTTGGATTATATAACCTCATTGTTAACACTAGCAAGTGGGTACTCTTTCTGCCCCCTTCTTCCCATCACACGTAAAACTCACTGACTCACGAAGTCCGCCAGACACATCTCTTCCCAATTCCAAGTGTACTGATATCTGTTGAAACTTAAAATTGGCCATGATCTGAGTATTTACACTATGGCAATCATCAAACACTGCAAATCGCACTCACCATCCACCCACTGCCTCCCAGAGAACCAGTTACTAAACATTCACCAGCACACCGCTGCCCTTTCCCTTTGAGGCAAATGTGTGGCTCCACTGCGCTGCAATGTATATGTCTGGGAGTGGGGGAGTTGGGGAGTGGGAAGGAAGAGGGGTCATGCCTCACCCCTGACTCACCTCCTCTGGCTAACATCCTGCTATTGCTACTGGAGGACGTCTATCACAAGTTAACTGTATTCTTCTGTGCTACAATTTGCTTCTAATGGGAAAAGACTGTTACTGAAGCTGAAGTTCCAATACTTTGGCCACCTGATGTGAAGAGCTGACTCATTAGAAAAGACCCTGATGCTGGGAAAGGTTGAGGGCAGGAGAAAAACAGGATGACAGAGGATGAGATGGTTGGAAGGCATCACCACCTCAATGGACATGAGTCTGAGCAAATTCCAGGAGATAGTGAAGGACAGGGAATCCTGGTGTGCTGCAGTCCATGGGGGTTGCAAAGAGTTGGACACCACTTAGTGACTGAACAGCAACATTGGGACTCTGACACTTGTGGTCATGAATCTACGATCCCATTTCTGTTGATCATCACTACTGACCCAGGCCTTTGTCTAGATCTCAGGAGAGTGAGGTCCAACATGTCCTAGTGACAAGAAACAATCCCAAATAGCTGTTCCCTGGGTACTGCTGGACTCTGAGACTGGGTTCCACATTCCAGCAGATCCCCAGCTGATTGCCTTGCACCTGCATCCTTCTGATACATATGTCTCTTTGCCCCATGATGGAGAGACTCTGATAAGCATGTGACCATCATATTTATGGACCTCTTGCACCTAAATTCTGGGTCCACAGACTCAAGTAAGATGTATCTTCTCTCCTTTTAACCAAGAACTTCAGGAGGCAGTCTTTTTTTTTTTTTTAATTGAAGTATAGTTGATTTACAATGTTGCATTAATTTCTGCTGTACAGCAAAGTTATATATATACACACACACACACACACACATATATACATGTTCTTTTTCGATATGACTTATTATAAGCTACTGAATATAGTTCTTTGTGCTATATAATAAGCCCTTGTTGTTTATCCAGTCTATGTATAATGTTTGCATCTGCTAGTCCCAACCTCCCAATGTAATGCTCCCCTGTGCCTCCACCCCAGATCTTGGCAGATACAAATCAGGAGCAGTCTTTGTAGCTGTGTGTTCTGGCCTTACCCAGGCCTTACTGATCTCCAACTACAAAGCAAGCTTTCACGTCCCCTTCTTGCAGATACCAGAGGATTTATAATGCAAGTCTTGAGTCTGTTCACACTGTTCTAACACCTAAGGGCAAACTTTCAGTCTCAGGCCAAGAATAAGATTTTCTTTAAAGAAACCAATCAGACCTTGAAGAATGTTGCCACTTTGTTTTCCATCTAGAGCTATCACCATGTCTTATGTTGATATCTCTGTTACATGTAATCTAGCAGTTAATGTCATTTGAACAAGAGGCATTGGACTTTGCATCAGCTCAGTCTCAGGAGAGGAAGTCAAATTTCACTTCTACTTTCCTGAATTCTATGTTGTTTAAATCTTTATATCTTACTTTTATGATAAAAAAATAAATAAATGCAATGACATAATCTTAATGCACCCTTTCTGACAGAGGTTGGAAGAAGGCAGCCTAAAAGTATTCTGCATCTGGGAAAAGAGATATAATATTGTAATTTTTAAACAAGATATTGTATATATAATTAAATGTTGGTTGCAATATCTTGGTCAATAAGAAAGTAAGCAGATTTTTGTATTTCAAGTTATAGCATAAACACATGTGATTCCACATGAAAAAAAGTTACCTTTCACACTTCTCTTATCCAACCCTAACATACAAATGAGAAAACAGATAATTTAATTATGTATAATAAATCCAAATACTTCTGAGAAATTCTTAAAAGGACATAGCAGTGGTGACTTTGAAATAAATAATAAATAGAGAGTCCAATAGGAATAGAGTGGATTCTGTACAGAAATTAAAACACATATGTAAAGTAAAAGTGAAGTTAGGATAGTAAGAAAGAGGGTCACAAACCTGTTAAACTATCAGCAAAATATCCAGGATGTCAAAGAGATAGCAATGGTTTCTTAACCTTGGGTCTGTGGAGTAAAATGATACACATGCTTCATAGCATGACAGTTTTACTTTTAGGATACTATTGTTTTACTTATGATAATGTTCTTACAGCATATAAAACCAGCAATGTATAATAGCCAGAAAACAACAGATATGTACTTTAAAATTTTTTTTATTTTTATACAATTTTTAAAGGTTATTTTCCATTTACGGATAAGACAAAATGTTGGCTACATACCCATGTACATCCCCATGTATATTCCCCACAACACATCCTTGAGTGCATCTTACACCCACTCCCACTTTGTGCCTCCCACTCCCCTACCCCTGTATCACTTCCTCCCACTGGTAGCAACTAGCTTGTTCTCATATCTGTGAGTCTACTTCTTTTCTGTTAGAGTCACTAGATTTTTGTATTTTTTAGATTCCACATATATGACGTCATACAGTATATGTCTTCCTCTGTCTGGCTTACCTCACTTAGCATAATACACTCCAAGTCCATCCATGTTGCTGCAAGGGGCAAATTTTTACTTTTTATGGCTGAGTAAAATTTCTTTCTCTCTCTCTTTCTGTCTGTCTCTCTCTCTACACACACACACACACACACACACACACACACACACACACACACATCTTTTTTATCCATTCATCTGCTCATGGACACTTAGAAATGCATTTCTTACTCATGTTTACTAGTGGGGGATGAGCAGAGGTTGGTTGAGAGTCTTTCACACAGTCCCTCAGAGATTCAGGATGATGGCTGTTTCCAGGGTTACATTGGGGCTTGTCTCTATCCTTGCCAGAAGGAAGAGGAGGATTACAGAGGTGCATGTATGAAAAGTTTATGTGGTCCAGGCCTATGAGTGGTTTTGATTTCCACCCATACTCCTCAGCTAAAAGTCAGTCACAGTGACACGCCTCACTGCAAGAGAAAGTAAGAAATACATGCTTGCCCCAAAAGAACACATGTTAGTCACTCAGTCATATCTGACTCTTTGCAACCCCATGGACTCTAGCCCACCAAGGTCTTCTGTCCATAGAATTCTCCAGGCAAGAATACTGGAGTGGGTTGCCATTCCCTTCTCCAGGGGATCTTCCTAACCCAGGCATCAAACCTGGGTCTCCTGCATTGCAGGCAGATGCTTTACCATCTGAGCCACCAGGGGAGCCCTAAAAAGAACAAGGGAACATGCACTTGATAAGCAGCTAGCATCAATAAATGTAAATAGAATTACCTTCTCTGAAGGTTGTTCAAAAGAGAATAACTCTTCATCTGAATGCAATAGGATGTGCGTAGCAAGGCCTCAGGTACAAGCATAGACTTCACCAAATGGTCTCTGAAGGACTCTTCAAGTCCTCTAATTTTTTGAAAGTCTCTTGTAGTTTTATTTAAGAAAAAAAAGAGCTCATGGAAGAAGTACACGTGTAAAGCAGTGTGAATGGAGCAATTGGGAAATTACATCGAGTTTCTTGTTGTCAGGGGACCTGGAAGGAGGAAAGTTATAAGGGAACGTGTAGCAAATAAAGAGACAGTAGTGGGAGGGAAAGGGTGCGGGAAGGGGAGAGAGAGAACGCTTTTATTTTTCTGAGAAAAATTCTGCTGAGAAAAGTGTCAAAACAGAAATGAACAGTGTTCTTAAAAGTTAAGAGAAAATACCTCAGTACATTTAGTGCCACTTCTTCCTAACTCTATAAACTTGATCGGCAAAACAGGTTGGTAAATGCAAAGATACAGACTTGGGCTTGGGAAGTCTCTACCACATCAGCCTCAAGGCTACCTTGAAGGTCAGTAAATCAGAGCTGATATGATTTTAACACAATATTTACACTTGGTTAATATGTACTGAAATCAGCTGTCTATTGTCACTATTTGACAATTCTTTCTTAATAAAACTTTGATTAGATTTTGATTGCTTTTTTCCTTTCTCTCTTTCCCCCCTCTCTCTGGAGCCCATGTCAAATAAGACATTCTGTAGCTGTTTTAAAAAGATTAGTGCTATGAAGGAGTTTGAGACTTTTAACTTAAAATAAATAAATAAATAAATAAATCTAGTGGGGACGATCAGTTTAAATTCTGCATGAGACTTTAAGCCTGCCCATATTTTCATATGGTACATTTAAATGAAGATGCCAGAGCCACACATGACCTCAGTAACCAAAATCAAGCAAAGCTGCTGATTCCAATTTTTTTATTTCTTCTGTATCCAGGTGTTTATCTCGTCTACAACTGCCTACATGGAGAAGCATTGCAGCACTTTATCAGCTATTTTGTTTTCATTAGCCTGGCATCAAAATGGCGTGTTCCACTTGGATCAGGATGGACTTTTGAAATGCATCACCAGTTAGAAGGTTGTTCCTTAGGACTTTGCCTCCTTGCTTTAAATTATAGCAGCCAATGTCAGCTGATTGCCTCATGGACTATAGATCATGTGAAATCTGCAGGATCCACAAAATTTATTTTGGTTCCTTCTACAAGAAGGAAAAAAGTAGATGTAAAGTAGAAACTTTAATCGGACACTTTTCCATCTCCATTGGCTCAAAGTAGCTGACCTAATACTTGCCTTTTGTTGTAGACAATGGCAATCGCTAGAGCCAAAATTATTGTCTTAGTGTATTGATTTGGCTAGACCTCACGTAATTTTGCCCCAATTTTATTTTTTTAGCAATGGCTCAAATTCCTTGTCCACTGAAGCCGTAAAATATACATATGCATAGAAAGGACTATATACTGTCAGTTACTGGTGATTAAGGATAGTCTCAGAGATGTTGGCAAAGGATGAAACTTCTTTTGGACACAAGCAAGGAGTATAACAGTCTGGAGACTTTGGCAAAAGACATTATGGACATAGGATAAACCATGTGAAAAATCTAACAATCAATAAAGTTAGTGATATTTCCTTAAAGCATACAAAAAAATGGTGTACATGTAAAATTTCTTTGTAGATTAATACTACAATCATGTATTCAATACAAAAGTTTTTTGTGATTTGAGTGAGTTTTTCTACTTATAAGTTTGCAAAAAAATGTATGTGTAAGTGGGAAATGAAAAAAGTGTTAAAATTGTTAAATATGTTAAAAATATGTTTAACACTTTAAAAAGTGTTAAAATATGTCCATGTTGATTGTTCTTTTGAACTGAGATTTATTTGGTCTCATAGATGGAGATCAAACCAGTCAATTCTAAAGGAAATCAACCCTGAATATTCATTGGAAGGACTGATGCTCAAGCTGAAGCTTCAATATTTTGGCCACCTTCTTTGAAGAGATGACTCATTGAAAAAGACTCTGATGCTGGGAAAGATTTAAGGCAAAAGGAGAAGAGGGTGACCAAGGATGAGATGGTTAGATAGCATCACCAACTCAAAGGACATAAACTTGAGCAAACTCAGGGAGATGGTGGAGAACAGGGAAGCCTGGCATACTGCAGTCTAAGGGGTCACAGAGAGTTGGACACGACTTGGCAACTGAATAGCAACAAAAGATACATGCATGGACTTCTGGTCCTTTCTATATAGGCCTAATCTGTAAGGCCCAACAAAGGTCGATTGGGGAAACAAACCACATTTCTTTACCTTATTGATTTGAGTTTCATAAAGATAGGAGGTTAATGTACTTTCCTTGATGTTAGAATAAATTGCCATTAGAGGACAATATGATAGGCAAAATAATGGCCTCTCAAAACTGTCCATGTTCTAATCCTCAGAATCTATGAATATGGGCAGTTATATGACAAAAGCAAATTAAAGATACAGATGGAATTAGAGGTGCTAATCTGCTGATCTTTAAACAGATTAACCTGGATTATCTAGATGGGCTCAGTGTAATCACAGGGGTACTTAACAGTGGAAGAGGGAGACAAAAAAGAAGTTAGAATCTTGCCACAAGAGAACTGCTCAACCCTAAACACAGAGGACGTGAACCATGAATCAACTGTGTATCACAGGGAGCTCTACTCAATGCTTTGTGGTAACAAAGAGGGGATGTGTATGTACATGTATAGCTGCTTTGCAGCTGCATGGCGTGCTGCAGTCCATGGGGTCACAAGGAGTCAGACACAACTGAGCAACTGAACAACAACAGCAGAGGTGATTACTTTGCTGTATAGCAGAAACTGACATGCATTGCAAAGCAACTATACTCCAATAAAATAAAATAAAACAAAATTGGCACTTATAAACAGGCTCCCCTAGAGCCTTCAGGAGGGAATACAGCTCTACTGACATCTTTGTTTTAGTCCATTAAGACCATTGTGGGGCTTCCCTTGTGGCTCAGCTGGTAAAGAATCTGCCTGAAATGCAGGAGACCTGAGTTTGATCCCTGGGTTTGGAAGATCCCCTGGAGAAGGGAAACGTTACCCATTTCAGTATTCTGGCCTGGAGAATTCCATGGACTGTTTAGTCCATGAGGTCGCAAAGAGTAAGACAGGATTGAGTGACTTTCATTCACTTCAAGACCATTGTGGAACTTAGAAAAATAGTACATCTGTGTAAATCCATGAATTTGGAGATAACTTGCTTTGGCAGCAATATAAACTAATACAAATGTTATCAGGTGCTCTAGAATATCAGTACTTGGAGAAAAATTGATCCCAGCCACAGAGTAGATTGAGGTAACATAGCTAAACTTCACGCTACTGACTTTGATACTGCATAAAATATCATAGACCTTTTTGTTGTTCTTCAGTCACTCAGTTGTGTCTCACTCTTTGGGACCCCATGGACTGCAGAATGCCAGGCTGCCCTGTGCTTCACCATCTCCTGGAGTTTGCTCAAACTCATGGCTATTGAGTAGGTGATACCATTCAACCATCTCATCCTGCAATCTCCTTCTCCTGTCTTCAATCTTTCCCAGAATCAGGGTTTTTTCTAATGAGTTGGCTCTTTGTATCAGGTGGCCAAAGTATTGGAGTTTCAGCACCAGTCCTTCCAGTGAATATTTAGGGTTGATTTCCTTTGGGATTGATTAGTTTGATCACCTTGCTGTCCAAGGGACTCTCGAGTCTTATCCAACACCACAGACTGTTAACAATATATATAACAAGCTATAATGAAAAGAAAATAAAATCACTTGGAGAAAGATATGAAGAGAGAATTTAAAACCAGTGGGAAAAACTCAAAACTGGTAGAATTTTGAAGCAGACACAAGTATTCTACTGGTAATGGAAATAAAATGTTCCAGCAGAGAAAAGAAAGAAGTGAGTTACACCTTGAGTACACAAGGGAGCCTAACATACTTCCTTGACATGTAAATTGGAAACCAGACTGAAATTTCACCAGGTTAGTGAGGAAGGCAGAAAGGCATTGAAGACCTAGACCAAAGACATTTGGCATGAGTGTGGAAGGTATGTTCCAGAAACTACACTGGTACTTTGTGTGGGGTGACCTACAAGTTGAAAGGGAAAAGTAGATTTGGTCCAGATCATGCAAAGTCTTGGATATCTTCCTAAAATGTTTTGACTTTCTTACAGGCTGAAGGTCACAAACTAGAGGCTTGTGGAGGTATTTTAGCTGGCTGTCATAATATTTTTGTATGTACTAGGGATTTTTTGTTTGTTTTATTGTGTTTTGTTTATAATTTGAATTACAAAATTAAAAACATTTTTAAAATTGGGAGAACATAAAGTTCTAGACATCCAGCTTCACTTGGGAAAAAAAATGACAGCAAAAATTTAAAACAGATGATTTGACTACATTTGACCTCATTTGACCACAAATGGTTAGAGCCAAGTAGTTTCTGACGCCATAGTCTAGGCCTGTTCTTGCCATTCTATAGTTTCCAAACTCTCCACCACTCACTCTTGTTAAGATATCTGCCCACCTAAGAAATATTTATACCTGCTGGACTTCCATGGGCATTTTTGTTTGCAACCTCTGCTGTGAACAAGTGGTAACCATTGAAGAGTTTTAAGGTAAAATCTGTGATTTGGAGAGAAAACCATAGTAGCAATCTTAAGATACCCTCTTGCCTTCTGATGGCACATTATGCATATTTATGCCATTGCACTTACATTAGTACCACATTAGGTTAAAATGATCTATTTCCATGTTCACTGTCTCCTCTTCTAGACAGTTCACTGTCTCCTCTTCTAGACAGTGAAATTTTATAAAAGGTCAGAGATGTTCCTTATTCTCCTGTGAGTCTTTGTTACCTAGTGTCCTGGTTGGCAAGTACTAGACACTGAATGAAAGGCAAGGATGGGTGAAACTCTAGAGGCAGAGATAGGTAGGGAGGATATTAACCTCATCTCGGAGAAGTATAATGAAGGCTGAATTAAGGTGGACCAATGATCATGATAAGAAGGTCCAATTATCAAAGATATTTAGAAAGAAGTATTAATTGGATTTGGCAACGGATTTGATAAGGAAGATGAAGAAAAAGAGGAATAAAAAAATGGCTCTGAGATGATGATCAGGCTATGTGGAGTTATTTCTCATGATTTATTGTTCACCGATTCAAAGAGAGTTACTATTCCATCCCAGGACTTGCACCTCCTCTATTCCACAGAGCATGTGGTAGAAGATGTTCCTACTGAGAAGCAGTAGAAAAGCTCAATGGGCACAACAGAAGGTACATGAAGAATCTTCTGGGATGCTGGTAACGTTTTGATTCTTGATGCAGGTGCTGGTCACACCTGGCATATTTTTCCAAATTTTATTGAGCTGTATGTATGCAATTTGTATATTTTTTGTATGTTCATTATAGCTCGATAAAGTTTGTTTTAACTTTAAAGTTTATTTCAGGGGGAATGACCATGTTCATCACAAGTTGAAAGATAAATCAATCTTTGACCAAATTTTTTGACTGATTTGGCACTAATCCCAAATATGTTCATAGTAGGTAAAAGAAATGTTGTCTTCAATTACTTGACTCAATTTGATTTTCATTTTAGTTGGGAATGTGCTTTTTATCCCCTTCCCCCCACCTCGAAGAAAAGAAAAGCTGGTGGCTAGAAACAAAAAGATTAGGACTGGTCACATCTCATCCCCTTCTTACTGTGTGCTGTGTGTGCATGCTCAGTAGCTCAGTTATGTCTGACTCCTTGAGACTCCATGTACTGCAGCCTGTCAGGCTTCTCTGTCTATGGAATTTTACAGGCAAGCATACTGGAGTGGATTGCCATTCCCTTCACTAGGTGATTTTCCTGACTCAGGGATCATACCTGAGTTTCCTGCATCTCCTGCATTGGCAGTTGGATTCTTTACCACTGCCCAACCTGGGAAGCCCCCTTACTATGTGTGGCCTTGGGAAAATAAATTAACTTCTCTAATGTTGAGTTTCCTCATCTATAAAATGATGACTGCATAATACCATAAGAATCTATTAATATGGCTTTGTGAGGATGAAGCTAGTTTATCTCAAAGTGTAAGTCATTTGTGACCCCATGGACTGTAGCCCACCAGGCTCCTCTGTCCATGGGATTCTCCAGGCAAGAATACCAGAGTGGGTAGCCATTCCCTTCTCCAGATCATCCTGAACCAGGATCAAGCCTGGGTCTCCTGCATTGCAGGTGGATTCTTAACCTGCTGAGCTACCAGGGAAACCCAGTTCATCTCAAAGTACTTTTTAAATCATGTTACATTATTCAAATATATATCATGTACAATATACATTAAGTATTCTGCTAGCCACTAAGGATGCAAGGATGAATAAAGCATAGAGATAAATATTCAAAGAGTGTGATTTTTAAAATACAGTTAAATAAGATATAATTGCATGTATATATGGATTTAAATACAAAGATATTTAATTATGTTTTCATTCAACACTTTCTTGCAATTTTTCTAGAAGAATAATATTCTACTAGTAGTTTGCAGCCTAGTACCATGAATTGTAGGCTAATTCAGGTTCCATGCTTGTTTGTATTTCTCCACCACTGAGTTACTGCTTTTGTTGTGTTAACTAAGTATAAATTGCTGATGATACAACTGGATGATGGTGTATTTATTTTTTAATGTATAAATTATGCTTAAAGGAGTGTTTAATACATAATGCATTTGTCTGTCTTACCCAGATCCTTTGAATCACAAAGAAATCCTCTACAATGACAGTGACTGTACTACATATCTGGCAGTTTTGTGACACTGGAAAATTCCAGTGGAAAAAATTGAAATAAGCCACAAGAAAACCATCAAATTCAGTCTCAGTAAATGTAGGTACTTAGATCACTTCCCTGCTCATCTCTCTGCCCTCTTCCATAGATAATACATAAATACATTAAAATCCATTTAGTATGAGAGCTTCTCTATAATAGTATGTTCTATTGCTTCAGCAATTATGTAGGGAGTGAGAGTAGTCTAATTCCAAATAGCTGGCCCATTTGAAGCTGCAAAAAAAGAAAAGAAAAAATGACACCAAGTGAATGCTGGGTCACAGTGCTAACAGATCTAAATATATCCACTCAGCTAAATGAACCAAGTTGCTTTCTAATTTATAATAGAAAAATGTTTTAGATTATTTAGTCACAGAAAAATTCACATGTGAATAAAGCTGAAAACAAATCTAGAAAAGTTACCCTACCAGTGTTTCAATTTGCATCCCAGGTTCACATTGGTAGGATTACCTAGGCATATCCCAATTATTAATATGCTGTAAGGCTATACATCTATTAAATAATGATGTATATCTTTCATTGTTGTTCAGTTGCTAAGCTGCATCCAACTCTTTGCAACTCCATGGACTGCAGTATGTCAGACTGCCCTGTCCTTCACTATCTCCCAGAGTTTTCTCAAATTCATGTCCATTGAGTTGCTGATGCCACCCAACCATCTCATCTTCTGTTGCCTCTTTCTTCTTCTGCCTTCAATATTCCCCAGCATCATGGTCTTTTCCAATTAGTCAGCTCTTCACATAAGGTGGCCAAAGTATTGGAGCTTCAGCTTCAGCATCAGTCCTTCCAATGAATATTCAGGACTGCTTTCCTTTAGAATTGACTGGTTGGATCTCCTTGCTGTCCAAATGACTCTCAAGAGTCTTCTCCAGCACCACTGTTCAGTTCAGTTCAGTCACTTAGTTGTGTCTGACTCTACAGCCCCATGGACTGCAGCATGCCAGGCCTCCCTGTCCATCACCAACTCCCGGAGTTTACTCAAACTCATACCCATTGAGTTGGTGATGCTATCAAACCATCTCATCCTCTGTTGTCCCCTTCTCCTCCCACCTTCAATCTTTCCCAACATCATGGTCTTTTCAAATGAGTCAATATTTTGAATTAGGTGGCCAAAATTTTGGAGTTTCAGCTTCAGTCCTTCCAATGAATATTCAGGACTGATTTCCTTTAGGATGGACTGGTTGGATCTCCTTGCAGTCCAAGGAACTCCCAAGAGTCTTCTCCAACACCACTGTCCCAAAGAACCAATCTTTGGTGTTCAACCTTCTTTATGGCCCAACTCTCACAACCATACATGACTACTGGAAAAACCATAGCTTTGTCTATATAGATCTTTGAGGGCAAAGTGATGTCTCTGCTGTTTAATATGCTATCTAGTTTTTTCATAACTTTCTTCCCAAAGAGCAAGCATCTTTTAATTTCAAACTGCAGTCACCATCCACAGTGATTTTGGACCCCAAGAAAAGATCTGTCACTGCTTCCACTTTTTCCCCTTCTTCCAGTCCCATTGTACATATGTCCTAAATCACTTCAGTCGTGTCTGACTCTTTGCCACCCTATAGACAGTAGCCCACCAGGTTCCTCTGTCCATGGGATTCTCCAGGCAAGAATACTGGAGTGGGTTGTCATTTCTTCTTTCAGGGGATCTTCCTGACCCAGGGTTCGAACCCATGTCTCTTATGTCTTCTGCATTGGCAGGCAAGTTCTTTATAACTAGTGCCAGCTGGGAAGCCCTCCGGTCCCATCACTTCATGGGAAATAGAAGGGGGAAAAGTGGAAGACCTTTAAAGCAAAACTAAAAAGTTCTAGAAGCATAGAAACACATGGAAACAGAATTTTTTGTCAAGACAAAACCAGATAATTTTGGTTTGGGAGTACAAACCACCTTTCATAGTTAGAGTCTCTGATGACCACCAATTTAAAGTGACAAAAATGACTAGGAACCTATTGGCTTAAAGTGTTTAAAAAAAAAGTCTGTGAACACTGTTATGTCAGAATGTGGTGGTGGGGAAAGAAAAGAGCTTTAATCAAAATCTGAATAGATAAATCCTTTTCTTTCAGAAAGAAATCTTTTTCTTCTTGGAAGACTTCTTCCCAATTTTCTTAAAATGGAAGCAAAGATACCCTTCTAGAGCTTCTCTGGTGGCTCAGTGGTAAAGAACCTGCTTACAAATGCAGGAGAGGCAACTTCCGATCCCTGAGTGAAGAAGATCTCCTGGAGAAGGAAATGGCAAACACTTCAGTATTCCTGCCTGGGAAGCCCCATGGACAGAGGGGCCTGGTGGGTGACAGGCCATGAGGTCACAGAGGAGTGGAACATGACTTAGTGACTAAACAACAGCAAAGATACCCTGCACCCCCACCAAAGAAGTGAAACAGAACATTAAGGAGCAAGGGAGGAGGGGGAAGGAGGCCTAAGGCTCAAAGTAGAAGGTTCCATCAACTTCACTATCCATGTAAAAACATTTTGAAGCCTAAAAAAGATAAACAATGGCCACACACAGTTCTATTTTTTAAAAAATGAATGGGAAGAGTTTCAAACTTAAATGTTTACTGGGAATCTTAAAAACTAAGATTAAAGAAAATTCCTATACTAATCTAGATACAAAAATAATTTTTTGAAGTTATAGCAAAAGGAACAAAAATCATCCTGATTTTAGATAGTCACCAACACTAAAAGGTGGAAGATTTTTCCAGCATATGGTTAATGAATGTTTGTGGGAAAACATGGGGACCCCTATTCCTGGTTAACTTGTTGTCTACCAAAGCAAGAGGAATCCATTCAAACATACTCAAGTGATGAAAAAAATATGCCATTTGTATATTCATTGGAGTGGGGTGACAGGGGTAATTATTTAAAATGTGCTCTATCTGGCTAAAAAATTAACCAAAATCAAAGTATCAAGAATGTGAAAATTGAGGCATTCCTGGTGGTCCAGTGGCTAAGACTCTACACTCTCAATGCAAGGGACCCAGGTTAGATCCCAGGTTAGGGAACTATATCTCACATGCTGCAACTGAGACCTGAAACTGTCAAATAAATAAATATTTATTATAAAGAATGTGAAAATTGTTTTATTTATAGTCTATGCTGCTGCTGCTGCTAAGTCACTTCAGTTGTGTCTGACTCTTGCGACCCCTTAGACGGCAGCCCACCAGGCTCCTCTGTCCACAGAATTCTCTAGGCAAGAGTACATGGGTGGGTTTCCCAAGTGTGTTGCTGTTTCCTTCTCCATTATAGTCTATGAGTGAATATCAAAAAACATTAAAAGTAGAGTTATGTATAAATAATCATTAAAAATATCTGTTTAGTAGAGTTCCCCCAGACATAGAGCCTGAGGCATGGATTTAAGAGCAAGTATTTTCTTCAGGATGCTAAGAAACATGCAGAGGAATAAGAAAAGGAAAGTAACCAGTATAGGATAAGTCAACAAGCCAGTTACCTTGAGGGTGACTGGAGTTTAATCCCACAAACTATGCAAATTGCATGTCCCAGAGTTACGGAACCCAAGGGGCAAGAGAGCTGGGCTGTTTATACATCAGTGCTCACCAGCCATTTTTTGAGAAACTTCAGGAGTGGGTTATTCAGACAAATTTCCAGCCTGGATTATGGGCAGAGCCCCCTGTGCAGCCTTGAGGACCTGAAGTGTGGCATGGGATGTGACAATTAGCAGGAGCACAGGGCAGTGCTTACAGCCAGGGGAATGTCAAGTGCCACAGACAGGGGGCACTGCACGCTAGTTAGGGCTCAATGCAAGCAGCCAAATTGATTCTTAAAGATGATTTTATGGAGAAAAAAAAATGCAGAGTGTAAGCTGACTCACGGCTCCAGATTTTTTTTTTTTTCCAACTTTTGGAACACTTTAATCAACAGAATGGAAGTATACAAATGAATTTCAAAATGAGATCAATGCACCCAAGAGGGAGATCTAACATGAGAGTATCTACAGCTCACAATGAGAATCTGGTCAGATGGAAGAAGGCCAGAGTCCAAAGCAGATTAAATAAATATAATTCTGAGAATTGAAGAAGAGGAGATAAGGGAGTGAGAGAAATCCATGGCAAACTTCTTATTGATTGTACGTGAAAGAGAAAATGTTACTATTGGCTGAAAATTACAGAAATATAGGTTTAGCTCAGGTCTTCCCTGGTGGTTTAGCTGGTAAAGAATCTGCCTGAAATGTTGGGAGACCTGGGTTCGGTCCCTGGGTTGAGAAGATCCCTTGGAGAAGGGAACAGCTACCCTTTCCAGTATTCTGACCTGGAGGATTCCATGGACTATACAGTCGATATGGTCACAAAGAGTCAGACACAACTGAATGACTTTTACTTCCAATAGTTAGGTGGCACTAGTGGTAAAGAGGAGAAGGCAATGGCACCCTGCTCCAGTGCTCTTGCCTGGAAAATCCCATGGACGGAGGAGCCTGGAAGGCTGCAGTCCATGGGGTCGCTGAGGGTCGGACACGACTGAGCGACTTCACTTTCACTTTTCACTTTCATGCATTGAAGAAGGAAATGGCAACCCACTCCAGTGTTCTTGCCTGGAGAATCCCAGGGACGGGGGAGCCTGGTGGGCTGCAGTCCATGGGGTTGCGAAGAGTCGTACACGATTGCGTGACTTCACTTCCACTTTTCACTTTCATGCATTGGAGAAGGAAATGGCAACCCACTCCAGTGTTCTTGCCTGGAGAATCCCAGGGACGGGGGAGCCTGGAGGGCTGCCATCTCTGGGGTCGCACAGAGTTGGACACGACTGAAGCGACTTAGTAGTAGTAGTAGTAGTGGTAAAGAACCAGCCTGCCAATGCAGGAGACATAAGAGGCGCGGGTTCGATCCCTGGGTTGGGAAGATCCCCTTGAGTAGGAAATGACAACCCACTCCGGTATTCTTGCCTGGAGATCCCATGGACAGAGGAGCCTGGAAGGCTATAGTCCATAGGGTTGCAAAGAGTAGGACACGACTAAAGTGACTTGGCGTGCACGCAGGCTTAGTTTAACCATGTGTTTGACAAAATTAAGGGCAACTACAAGGTTCCAAATAGGAAAAGGAGTATGTCAAGGCTATATATTGTCACACTGCTTATTTAACTTATATGCAGAGTACATCATGAGAAACATTGGGCTGGAAGAAGCACAAGCTGGAATCAAGACTGCCGGGAGAAATATCAATAACCTCAGATATGCAGATGACACCACCCTGATGGCAGAAAGTGAAGAGGAACTCAAAAGCCTCTTGATGAAAGTGAAAGAGGAGAGTGGAAAGGTTGACTTAAAGCTCAACATTCAGAAAACGAAGATCATGGCATCTGGTCCCATCACTTCATGGGAAATAGGTGGGGAAACAGTGGAAACGGTGTCAGACTTTATTTTGGGGGGCTCCAAAATCACTGCAGATGGTGATTGCAGCCATGAAATTAAAAGATGCTTACTCCTTGGAAGGAAAGTTATGACCAACCTAGATAGCATATTCAAAAGCAGAGACATTACTTTGCCAACAAAGGTGCATCTAGTCAAGGCTGTGGTTTTTCCAGTGGTCATGTATGGATGTGAGAGTTGGACTGTGAAGAAAGCTGAGTGCTGAAGAACTTATGCTTTTGAACTGTGGTGTTGGAGAAGACTCTTGAGAGTCCCTTGGACTGCAAGGAGATCCAACCAGTCCATTCTAAAGAAGATCAGTCCTGGGTGTTCTTTGGAAGGACTGATGCTGAAGCTGAAACTCCAATACTTTGGCCACTTCATGCGAAGAGTTGACTCATTGGAAAAGACCCTGATGCTGGGAGGGATTGGGGGCAGGAGCAGAAGGGGACACCAGAGGATGAGATGGCTGGATGGCATCACCGACTCGATGTGCATGAGTTTGAGTAAACTCCGGGAGTAGGTGATGGACAAGGAGGTCTCGCGTGCTGGGATTCATGGGGTTGCAAGGAGTCGGACATGACTGAAGTCGGACATGAGCAACTGAACTGAACTGAACTGAGCAAGGGAATAAAATGCTAGTTATTTTCTTTCTAAATTGCTACAGTCAGGGGAATGTCAAAGGCTTGCACCCAGTTTAACCTTGTGTTTGAGAAAATTAAGGGCAGCTACAAGGGAATAAAATACTATATTTTACTAATACTAATACTAATTTTACTAATACTAATAATACTATATTTTACTAAATACTAATACTATTTTCTTTCTATATTGCTACACAAAATATAAGGAAACAAATGAAGGAAAACCAAAGAGAGGTAGACAGAATTAACACTACTTAGGTTTCCCTTGTAAGTATGTATGAGTAAACTGCTCTATCAAAATGCAAATGTTGTCCTTCATAATTCCTACATATGCTGCTTATGGAAAATATCTAAGCAGCACAGAGTTTAAAAGTAAATAAGACACCATGTCTACATGCAATGCCAAGTCAAAGTGGAAATGTTTTCCTGTGAGGAATATACAGTATGCAATTATAAAGTAACCATTCATTGTGTTTATTTGTGGAGTTTACTAATTCACCATGAAATACTGTTTTGGGTTAAGATAATATAAAATTTATAATGTGCATGTGTGCTAAGTCATTTCAATTGTGTCCAACTCTTTGTGATGCTATGGACCATAGCTTGCCAGGCTTCTCTGTCCATGGAATACTCCAGGAAAGAGTACTGGAGTGGGTTGCCATGCCCTCCTCCAGGGGATCTTCTGACCCAGGGATGGAACGCACTCTTTTCTGTCTCCTGCATTGGCAGAATAGTTCTTTACTACTAGCACCACCTTGGAAACCCATAAAACTTATAATATCCCACACTAAAATGAGGTCGTTGACAAGAAACTGGCTAATGATTATCATCAATGAGAGTATTTAAGAAGTGAAAGTCACTCAGTTATGTTGGACTCTTTGTGACCCCATGGACTGTAACCCACCAGACTCCTCTGTCCATGGAATTCTCCAGGCAAAAATACTGGAGTGGGTAGTTGTCCCCTTCTCCAGGGGATCTTCCCAACCCAGGGATCAAACCCAGGTCTCCCGCATTGCAGGCAGATTCTTTACCATCTGAGCCACCACGGAAGTGCATTTAAGAAGAGCCTAATATTAAAAAAACTTGAAATGCCTTGAAATCTTATAGCTTATGTAGGAGAGGCTTTCCAAATTTGCAGCTCACATCACATTACCAATAAAATGTGAAGATGAATCAATAATGAAAAATTCTGATCAATTATGCTATAAGAGATTCTTGTTTTTCTTTGCTCTATAGATGATATTTTAAAATCTGTTCTTGCTGTGGAAAAACACTACAGAAAGAAACAACCAAAGAGGACATAGGAAAGAATGGATAAAAAGTAATAAAGTATATCTGACAACTAATAATAAAAATATCATGTGAATTTTTCTGGATTTTCTGATGTTTGTGGTACTTATAAGCTTTTGAAAATGGATAAATTGCTATGTTTTTCTTTTCTCATTCTAAGTAAACATTCACTGTCACACTTCCTTTGTGTCTATAATTGCTTGTGTGTGTATTCCTTGAAGAGAAATCCCCAAATCTGTACTTCAGCCCCACAAAATCTGGGTCCAACTCAGCATATGGACATGTGTGATTTTCAAAGCTAATGCCAAATTTCCTTCTAGTGAGGACATGCCAACTCAGATTCCCACCAGCAATTATGAACATGCATGTTTCCTCCAAACAATTTTGAGAAGTAATAGCTATGAGGAGAGTCCTGCACTTTCACCTATTGATGATCTGGCATCCGGTCCCATCACTTCATGGGAAATAGATGGGGAAACAGTGGAAACACTGTCAGACTTTATTTTTTTGGGCTCCAAAATCACTGCAGATGGTGACTGCAGCCATGAAATTGAAAGACGCTTACTCCTTGGAAGGAAAGTTATGACCAACCTAGATAGCATATTCAAAAGCAGAGACATTACTTTGTCAACAAAGGTCCGTCTAGTCAAGGCTATGGTTTTTCCTGTGGTCATGTATGGATGTGAGAGTTGGACTGTGAAGAAGACTGAGCGCTGAAGAATTGATGCTTTTGAACTGTGGTGTTGGAGAAGACTCTTGAGAGTCCCTTGGACTGCAAGGAGGTCCAACCAGTCCATTCTGAAGGAGATCAGCCCTGGGATTTCTTTGGAAGGAATGATGCTAAAGCTGAAACTCCAGTACTTTGGTCACCTCATGCGAAGAGTTGACTCATTGGAAAAGACTCTGATGCTGGGAGGGATTGGGGGCAGGAGGAGAAGGGGGCGACAGAGGATGAGATGGCTGGATGGCATCACTGACTCGATGGACGTGAGTCTGGGTGAACTCCGGGAGTTGGTGATGGACAGGGAGGCCTGGTGTGCTGCGATTCATGGGGTTGCAAAGAGTCGGACACAACTGAGCGACTGAACTAAACTGAACTGAAACATCAGTGAACTAGCCTGGAAAGCCCAGGAAGACATCACAGAATCTATATGAAGAACATAGCATATATTCTTTGAAGTGTCACTTCAAGTCAGTGGAGAAATAAAAAGTGATTCAATAAACTGTTTGGAAAATAAACCTGAGAAAACAGTGGCGGCAGATATGTATTTCATTCCATGTAGCAAGATAACTTTTGCATGGATTGGAAATAAAGTGTTAAAAATATTAAAAATATAGATACATATTCATCTCATTTAGGGATGTGAACACTTGACTAATCAAAAATTCGTAAAAAATAGTAAGCAACAAAGGAAAATATTAGTGAATTAAATTTAATTTATTCACATAAAATTAATATCATAAAAATTATATATCATAAAATTTTTGGAAAGATATTTCCATATGTTTCATACATATGATAAACATAAATTTTCTGTAATAGGAAAAAATTTTTGGTGGAAAAATAGGCAAATAGGAATTTCAGAATAGAAAAATACAAATGGTTAATAGATATAATAAACATCCAACCTCATTAGTAGTTAAATTTAAACATATTTCATAATAATGTGAACAATGCCTTTGCTTTTCAACTAGGTGAATATTTTTGTACTGTTGTTGCTATTGTTCATAATGGTGAATATGCAGTAAAATAGACCCTTTTACTCACCATTTCTAACAATGTACCTTATTTTCTATAGGACAATTTGACCAGGTGAATAAATTTTCAGAATGTAAATTATTGTTCCTGTTACTATGAATTATTGCAAAGGAATATACAAGAATTGCATGCAGATTTATGACCTAGAACGTCCAGTGCAGTGGTATTTATGATAGCAGACATTTAGAAACAATTAAAATTTCTGAGGATTAAGATCAAATATGACAGCACAATCATATGATGAAATCCCATGAGACCACAAGAAAAGTTATGCCTTTAAGGAGAATTAGTCATGGTAGGGAATGTTCATGGCATATGTTAGGTGAAACACCAGGATTCAAATATCTTTTTTTAGGCTCTTTTCAAGCACTGGCTGTGCTTTCTGCTTACATACTATTCTTCATACTGTCTACCCTCTAATGGATGAGGATAAGAGGCTTATGGAAGCTTCCTGGTGGGATTGACTGGTTGTGGGGAAAACTGGGTCTTGCTCAGGTGGGCAAGACAATGTACATAAAATCTTAAATCCAGTTTTCTGTTGATTGGTTGGGCTGTGTTTCCTCCCTATAGTTTGGCCTGAGGTCAAACTATGTTATGGGTAATGGCAGTTTAGTTCAGTCACTCAGGCATGTCTGACTCCTTGCAACCCCATGAACTGCAGCACAGTCTTCCCTGGCCATCACCAACTCCCAGAGCTTGCTCAAACTCACGTCCATTGAGTCAGTGATGCCATCCAACCATCTCATCCTCTGTCCTCCCCTTCTCCTCCTGCATTCACTCTTTCCCAGCATTAGGGTCCTTTCTAATGAGTCAGCTCTTCATATCAAGTGGTCAAAGGGTTGGAGCTTCAGCTTCAGCATCAGTCATTCCAATGAATATTAAGGATAGATTTCCTTTATGATTTTCTGGTTTGATATCCTTGCAGTAAAGGGACTCTCAAAGTCTTCTCCAACACCATGGTTCAAAAGCATCAATTCTTCAGTGGTCAGTTTTCACATGGTGAAAGCTCTCACATCCATACATGACTACTGGAGAAACAACATCTTCGACTAAATGGACAATTGTGGCAAAGTAATCTCTCTGCTTTTTAATATGTTGTGTAGGTTTGTCATAGCCTTTCATCTAAGAAGCAAGTGTCTTTTAATTTCATGGGTGCAGTCACCAACCACAGTGATTTTAGAACCCAAGAAAATAAGTCTGTAACTGTTTCCATTGTTTTGCCATCTACTTACCATGAAGTTCACAATAAAGGACAGAAATGATATGGACCTAAGAGAAGCAGAAGATATTAAGAAGAGGTGGTAAGAATACACAGAAGAACTATATAGAAAAGATATTAATGACTCAGATAACTATGATGTTGTGATCACTCACCTAGAGTCAGACATCCTGGAGTACAAAGTCAAGTGGGCCTTAGCAAGCATCACTACAAACAGAGCTAGTGGAGGTGATGGGATTCCAGTTGATCTATTTCAAATTCTAAAAGATGATGCTGTGAAAGTGCTGCATTTAATATTCCAGTAAATTTGGAAAACTCAGCAGTGGCCACAGTACTGGAAAAGGTCAGTTTTCATTCCAATCCCAAAGAAGGGCAATGACAAAGAATGATCAAACTATGCACAATTACACTCATTTCACATGCTAGTAAGGCCATGCTCAAAATACTCTAAGCCAGGCTTCAACAATACATGAACTGAAAACTTTCAGGTGTGCAAGCTGGATTTAGAAAAGGCAGACGAACCAGACAGAGGTTTTGAACTGGATGTGGAACACCAGACTGGTTCCAAATTGGGAAAAGAAGTACTTCAAGGCTATATATTATTACCCTGCTTATTTAACTTCTATGCATAGTACATCATGTGAAATGTCAAGATGGATGAAGCACAGCTGGAATCAAAATTGCCAGGAGAAATATGAATAACCTCAGATATGCAAATAGTACCAGCCTTATGGCAGAAAGTGAAGAGGAACTAAAGAGCCTCTTGACAAAGGTGAAGGGGAGGGTGATAAAGCTGGCTTAAAACTCAACGTTCAAAAAACTAAGATCATGGCATCAAGTCCCATCACTTCATGGCAGATAGATGGGGAAACAATAGAAACAGTAAGAGATTTTATTTTCTTTGGCTCCAAAATCACTGCAGATGGTGAATGCAGCTATGAAATTAAAAGACGCTTGCTCCTTGGAAGAAAAGCTACAAACCTAGACAGCGTATTAAAAAGCAGAGACATTACTTTGCCTACAAAGATTCTATAGTCAAACTATGCTTTTTCCAGCAGTTATGTATGGATGTGAGGGTTGGACCATAAAGAAGGCTGAGTGCTGAAGAATTGATGCTTTTAAACTGTGATTTAGAGAAGATTCTTGAGAGTCTCTTGGACTGTACAGAAATCAAACCAGTAATCCCAAAGAAAATCAACCCTGAATATTCATTGGAAAGACTGATGCTGAAGCTGAAACTCCAATACTTTGGCCACCTAATGCAAAGAGCTGATTTTTGGAAAAGACCCTGATGCTGAGAAAGATAAAAGGCAGGAGGAGAAGGGGATGACAGAGGATGAGATGGTTAGATGACATCACTGACTCGATGGACATGAGTTTTAGCAAACTCCGGGAAATGTTGAAGGACAGCGAAGCCTGGTGTGTTGCAGTCCATGGGGTCGCAAAGAATAGGACACAACTAAGCAACTGAACAACAGCAACTATTCTCCAAGATCTTCTAATGGCTTCCTCCTTATCTTTCAAATCTCACTGCAAATGTTCCTGGCTCAGAATGACTTCCAGAGCCCGCTGGTGAAAGCAAACCTTCCTCACATCTACCTCTGGGAACCAGAACTTTATTTCACCTTTCCCACCATTTGTTATACCTAAAATTTTCTTGGTCCTTTTGTTTAAATATTTATTGCCTATCATTCTTCATGCTCTACCCCCAGTACACACAATATAATAGATGCTCATTAGCTGTTTTTATCATTACTGAGTCTCTACCTCAACAATGGACTATTGCTGGTCAGCCAATGACTAATGGACACATGCATGGGAAGAAAGAGTGGAAAGAAATATACCAGATTTTATTTTAAGTGCCCATCTCTGAGTGATGATAGGATAGGTGCTTCTTATCTTCTGCTTTATGTGTGTTTGAGTCTTTAGGCTTTTTTGTAGACATACAATCAGGAAAAATAAGGTAATCTCCTCAGTGTTGATAGTCCAGCTCAATGTTAATAGTCCAGTTTATAGTCCAGTGATTCTTCAGACTTTTTGTAGACACACAATCAGGAAAAATAATGTAATCTCTTCAGTGTTCATAGTCCAGCTCATAGTCTGTATCTTTTCCATTAAGACCTCACAAATTCCTTTGGTAGTGAACTAATCACCAAAAAAAAGAGCACTCACGCAGCATTCTACACCTCTTTTATAATACTCACCACATTCTGTCTCTTTACAAACCAGCATCCCAACAGATCATAGACTTTTCTCATACAATATCTGTGCCTTCATATCTGTCTGTCTGTTGGTCTATCCAGATACTAGCAAAGTATTTGGAACATTGGGTATTCCATAAGTGTTGAAAGTATTTATCCTGAAATAGGTATACCAAGATGCTGCTGCTGCTGCTAAGTCACTTCAGTCGTGTCTACTCTGTGCAACCCCATAGACGGCAGCCCACCAGGCTCCCCTGTCCCTGGGATTCTCCAGGCAAGAACACTGGAGTGGGTTGCCATTTCCTTCTCCAATGCATGAAAGTGAAAGTCAAAGTGAATCACTCAGTCGTGTCCGACTCTTATTGACCCCATGGACTGCAGCCCACCAGGCTCCCCCGTCCCTGGGATTCTCCAGGCAAGAACACTGGAGTGGGTTGCCATTTCCTTCTCCAATGCATGAAAGTGAAAAGTGAAAGTGAAGTCGCTCAGTCGTGTCTGACCCTCAGTGACCTCATGGACTACAGCCTTCCATGAGATTTTCCAGGCAATAGAGAACAATTATCTTAAAGCAAACACCCATGGAACCCTCAGCCTCAACAACAAATGCAACCTTGCTGGCATTTCAGAAGCTCTTTGCATGCTTCTTAATTTTAACCCTCTTGTTTCTTCTCAAATGTAACTGATATTCTGAATTATTAAGCAATCACTTGCTTGATTTCATCATCTTAAAATAATCCTAAATATTGACTGCTAACTGAATCTTGCATAACTGGAATCATAAAGCTTCTTTGGGGCAGTGTTATGTTTGTGAGGTTTATCCATGTTTAGTATATACCTGTAGTTCATTAATTTTTAGTGCTGTATACTATTCAATGGATAGTTTATTCATTCCACTGTGGTGGACATTTTTGATGTTTTTCATTTTGGGCTTCTCTGTATAATATTAGTAATGTATATGAATATTCTCATTCATGGTTGGTGCTTATTTCTGGTAGGTATAACTATAAGTGAAACTGCTGGTTTATCAGGCATGTGTATTTTTAAATTTAGTAGATGTTGTCAAACTCCTTTCTAATGTGACTGCATCAGATATTACACTTATACCAGTCACACCTGGGAGTTCCCATTGCCCCATAACTTTGGTTGTTTTGGTCATTTTATTTTAATACTAGTCATCCTGATTCAGTCCTGTCTGACTCTTTGTGACCCCATGGACAATTCTCCAGGTCAGAATATTGGAGTGGGTAGCCTTTCTCTTCTCCAGGGGATCTTCCCAACCCAGGGATTAAGCCCAGGTCTCCAACATTGCAGGCGGATTCTTTACCAGCTGAGCCACAAGGGAAGCCCAAGGTATATGTTGCTGCTGCTGCTGCTGCTGCTAAGTCACTTCAGTTGTGTCCAACTCTTCTCAACCCCATGGACTGCAGCCTACCAGGCTCCTCCACCCATGGGATTTTTCAGGCAAGAGTACTGGAGTGGGGTGCCATTGCCTTCTCTGAGGTATATGTTAGTATTCCCTTAATTCGCAATACTGTTATGACTCTTTTCCACAAGTAGTACATTGACTACTTGTGTTTCCTGGGTGTGAGATGCCTGTTTAAACCTCTTGCAAAAACGGTCTTCAAACTGGAAACATAAAACCTCATCAACTGTAAACTCATGAATAATGGTTCTGATTATATTTCTATTATCAATGCCAATTGTGTTCAGATTTTGCCTTGATTATAGGAATAAGAAGAAAATGATTTATTGTAAAGTAAAAAAAATTTAAAAAAAAGAATGAGAAAAAAAATTTTTTAAATAAAAATTCTTAATGGAAAAAATAAATAAATAAATAAACTTCAGAATCTTGTTGAGACCCTCCTTCTTTTCCTACCCCCAAAGATTCCCACTGTGGTTTTATACGAATCATATTAAATGCATTGATTAATTTGGAGCTAAATGAAAAAAATAAATAAATAAAAATAAATGTATCTCATCAATCCTTACTAATGGAGGAAGCACATACTAAAATTATGGAATTTTTAGAGAACAATCAAATTTATAGAAATCAAGAAAATTGATACAAGAGAAAAAAGTTTTATATGCTAGTCAATAAAAAGAAATTTTAAAAAGAACTAATGAATTTGTAACTAGTATGTTGAAAAAAGCACAATAAAATAGATTGTAACAATATAAAAAAGACTTTAAAAATAAAAGTAGGAATTAATAGAGTAGAAAGTAGAAAAAGAATAGAACAAGAGCAAAAAAAAACCCCAACCTCATATGTGCGTACTGAGTCGTGTCTGACTCTTTATGACAATCTTAACTCTAGCCCACCAGATTCCTCTGTCCATGGGATTTTCCAGGCAAGAATACTGGAATGAGTCACCATTTCCTTCTCCAGGGTATCCTCCTGACCCAGAGTTTGAACCCACATTTCCTGTGTCTCCTGCACTGGCAGGTGGATTCTTTACCACTGAGCCACATGAGTGGCTTTTAAAGAGTAAAATTTAAATTTTAAAGAGTAAAATTAAAAAATATATATCCAAATGCTGGGTTTTTGAGAAACTCAATAAAATAATCATTAACTACTTTAAGGGGAAAAAGAAAGGTATAACTGTACCAAAATAATAATAATAAATAACAAAGGATATTTAAAGAATCATAAGAAAGCTTTTGTACAGTTTCATACAAATAAACTGAAAATTTGGATTAAACAAATAATTTTCTAGAAAAATATAACTTAAAATTTATCTCAAATGAAATACACAATATTGAAAGACATTTTATATAGGGGAAAAAAAGATAATTTTTTTCAAAGAAACAACCTCACGGTTACCAGATCTGAGGAGTTTGTCCCAAATCCTAAAATTTACCATGCTATTTCATGACTGAAAGCATTGAATAATGGAAATTTTCAATGGAAAATTGAAATTTTGGAAATGGAAATTTTCCAAAATTTTTAATTGATACCCACATTACTATATGTAACATTAATAATGCAATAATAATACTGGGAAAGCAAAACTACCAAGCCAAAATTCTAAGTGAAATATTTCCAACTATATGAGTAATATATTATGATCAAGTGCAATTTGATACAAGGTATGTCATACTGTTTCAATGTTAGGAAATTAATTGGGATAATATATTATTATATTTAAGAATACTAATGATGTGATCATTTCAAAGCAAATTCAAAAAGCATATGACAACATTTAAGATTCTTGAGACATAAAAAAGAAACAAGAAAATAAAGACAGATGAATAGTCAGTATAACAAACTATTTTATGTCAACTCCAGAATCCTGATTAAAGAGAAAATACTAGATTCAGGAACAAGACAAGGAGTTCCACTACTGCTGTTTTATTTAACATATTACAGGTAAAAAGTCATAGCAATTAAGCAACAGAAAAATATCAAAGTTACAAAATTTGAAAAGGATAAAATGACTGTATCCCTGTTGCAGGTGGTATTATTATATAACCAGAAAACTGAAAATTATAAAATAAAAAATATTTAAGAAATAAGATGTTGGATAAGTTTGGGGAGTACAAAGTCCATTGTTTTCACACACATAAACAATAAGACATATATATATATAGCATTATAGATTTATATATTTAGTAAATATATATTATTTTAATAAGAAAATAATTACAATATAGCAAACATAATTATGGGCTTCCTAGGTAGCATTAGTGGTGAAAAATCCACCTCCCAAAGCAGGAAACATAAGAGACTCAGGTTTGATTCCTGGGTTGGGAAGATTCCCTGTAGGAGGGCATGGCAACACTGTTCAGTATTCTAGCCTGGAGAATCCCGTAGACAGATTATCCTGGCAGGCTACAGTCCATAGCATTGCAAAGAGTCAGACATGACTGAAGCGACTTGGCATGCAGGCACGCAAACATAATTATAATTTTACCTTGATTTTATAATTATAATAGAATAATTTTTTTACATGCATCTAGCTATGTTTAATGTTTTTATAAATAATAAAGACCCAATAACAACCATTAAATTCTGGAAAAACAAAGCAATAATGATGAGAATAGCCTTACCAGACATTATGGTATATTATAAAGTTTCAATAATTAAAACCATACCATATAAATGCATAAACAGATACACAGGACAATGGAACAGAAAATTACTTATGAAAAAGATCCAAACACATCTAGAAACTTAGTTTATAATTAGATAATATTTCAAATCAGGTAGCTGCCTGAGAAAAATAATGTTAGGACTATATTCACACCCTTCATGGGAATAATGCCAAATGGATCAGCTATTTAATTATAAAAAATAAAGCCATGAAACACTAAATTTAAGAATTAGATAGTTTCTTTATACTTTTGAAGTAAAGATAGCCTTTCTATGATCCAAAACCTATAAGTTATAAAGGAAATTTTGACTACATAAAAGTTTTTTTAACTGTATTAAAAGAAAAATCAAAGTCAAAACGTGAATGAGAAGAATAATACACAAAGGATAAGTGAGAAAAACAGTTGATCATCACAACAAGAAGGACATATCTTCAGTTCAGTTCAGTGACTCAGTCCTGTCCAACTCTTTTTGACCCCATGAGCTGCAGCACGCCAGGATTCCCTGTCCATCAGCAACTCCCGGAGCCCATCCAAACTCATGTCCATTGAGTCAGTGATGGCATTCAACCATCTCATCCTCTGTCATCCCCTTCTCCTCCTGCCCTCAATCTTTCCCAGCATTAAGGTCTTTTCAAATGAGTCAGCTCTCCACATCAGGTGGCCAAAGTATTGGAGTTTCAGCTTCAGCGTCAGACCTTCCAATGAACACCCAGGACTGATCTCCTTTAGGATGGACTGGTTGGATCTCCTTGCAGCCCAAGGGACTCTCAAGAATCTTCTCCAACACCACAGTTCAAAAGCATCAATTCTTCTGCGCTCAGCTTTCGTTATAGTCCAACTCTCACATCCATACATGACTACTGGAAAAACCATAGCCTTGACTAGACTTTGTCAGCAAAGTAAAGTCTCTGCTTCTTAATATGCTGTCTAGGTTGGTCATAACTTTCCTTCCAAGGAGTAAGCGTCTTCTAATTTCATTGCTGCAGTCACAATCTGCAGTGATTTTGGAGCCCAGAAAAATAAAGTCAGCCACTGTTTCCACTGTTTCCCCATCTATTTGCCCTGAGGTGATGGGACCAGATGCCATGGTCTTCGTTTTCTGAATGTTGAGCTTTAGGCCAACTTTTTCACTCTCCTCTTTGACTTTCATCAAGAGGCTCTTTAGTTCTTCTTCACTTTCTGCCATAAGGGTGGTGTCATCTGCATATCTGAGGTTATTGATATTTCTCCCAGCAATCTTGATTCCAGCTTGTGCTTCCTCCAGACCAGCATTTCTCATGATGTACTCTGCATATAAGTTAAATAAGCAGGGTGACAATATACAGCCTTGATGTACTCCTTTTCCTATTTGGAACCAGTCTGTGGTTCCATGTCCAGTTCTAACTGTTGCTTCCTGACCTGCATGTGAGTTTCTCAAGAGGCAGGTCAGGTGGTCTGGTATTCCCATCTCTTTCAGAATTTTCCACAGTTTATTGTGATCCACACAGTCAAAGGCTTTGGCATAGTCAATAAAGCAGAAATAGATGTTTTTCTGGAACTCTCTTGCTTTTCCGATAATCCAACGGATGTCTGCAATTTGATCTCTGGTTCCTCTGCCTTTTCTAAAATCAGCTTGAACATTTGGAAGTTCACAGTTCACATACTGTTGAAGCCTGGCTTGGAGAATTTTGAGCATTACTTTACAAGCATGTGAGATGAGTGCAATTGTGCAGTAGTTTGAGCATTCTTTGGCATTGCCTTTCTTTGGGATTGGAATGAAAACTGACCTTTTCCAGTCCTGTGGCCACTGCCGAGTTTTCCAAATTTGTTGACATATTGAGTGCAGCACTTTCACAGCATCATCTTTTAGGATTTGAAATAGCTCAACTGGAATTCTATCACCTCCACTAGCTTTGTTTGTAGTGATGCTTCCTAAGGCCCACTTGACTTCACATTCCAGGATATCTGGCTCTAGGTGAGTGATCACACCATTGTGATTATCTGGGTCATGAAGATCTTTCTTGTACAGTTCTTCTGTGTATTCTTGCCACCTCTTCTTAATATCTTCTGCTTCTGTCAGGTCCATACCATTTCTGCCCTTTATTGAGCTCATCTTTGCATGAAATGTTCCCTTGGTATCTCTAATTTTCTTGAAGAGATCTCTAGTGTTTTCCATTCTATTGTTTTCCTCTATTTCTTTGCATTGATCGCTGAGGAAGGCTTTCTTATCTTTCCTTGCTATTCTTTGGAACTCTACATTCAAATGGGTATATCTTTTCTTTTCTCCTTTGCTTTCACTTCTCTTCTTTTCACCTCTATTTGTAAGACCTTCTCAGACAGCCATTTTGCTTTTTTGCATTTCTTTTTTCTGGGGATAGTCTTGATCCCTGTCTCCTGTACAATGTCACAAACCTCCACCCATAGTTCATCAGGCCCTCTGTCTGTCAGATCTAGTCCCTTAAATCTATTTGTCACTCTCACTGTATAATCATAAGGGATTTGATTTAGGTCATACTTGAATGGTCTAGTGGTTTTCACCACTTTCTTCAATTTAAGTCTGAATTTGGCAATAAGGAGTTCATGATCTGAGCCACAGTTAGCTCCTGGTCTTGTTTTTGCTAACTGTACAGAGCTTCTTAATATATGTAATATATTTCTCATAAGGAAAAAAAAAAACTCAATACAAAATAAAAACTTGTAGATGAGCTCTCAGAGGAAAGAAATCACAAAAAGTTATCTATCAACAAAAGCTCAATATCACCTATTAAAAAAAAAAAAGAAATGAAAATTCAAATTCTGCAGGTATGTCAAACTTGTGGATTTTTGCTAACTTGATAAAAGGAATAGTATTTGTTGGCAAGATTTTAGGGACAGAAGAATTTTCATGCATTTCTATTGGAGTGTCAATTGGCACAGCACTTACAGATAATAATCTGGCAGTATCTGTCAAAATCATAAATGCATATTCACTTTTGCCTAACAATTCTACATCTGAGAATATGTGCCTTATGAACAGGCTTACTCATTGCAGTATTCTATCACAACTTGTTATAGTAAAAGATTACCAACAAATACTCACAGATCCATCAAAAGGGAGATACTAAAATACTGGTGCTTTCACAAAATTATGCAGCCATGAAAAGAATGAGAAAGACTAAGGAGGATCTTGGAACTGATATGGGCTTCCCTGATAGCTCCATTGGTAAAGAATCCACCTGTAATACAGGAGACCCCGGTTCAATTCCTGGGTCGGGAAGACCTGTTGGAGAAAGGATAGGCTACCCACTCCAGCATTCCTGGGCTTCCCTTGTGGCTCAGCTGGTGAAGAATCTGCTTGCAATGCAGGAGACCTGGGTTTGATCCCTGGGTTGGGAAGATCCCCTGGAGAAGGGAATGGCTACCCACTCCAGTATTCTGTCCTGGAGAATTCCATGGACTGCATAGAACTGATATGAAAACATCTCCAAAAAATACATTGGTGCCAGATAAGGTATAAAAGGTCTATAACAGCCTATCAGCCTGGTTAGCCCAGGGCTAAGAAGTTTCCCAAGACACAGAAATGTCTGTGCTAAAATCGAGAAATCTCCGCTTAAGTCCATCTCCCGTTTTCATTAGCAGATGTGAGATTGGAATATGAGTTCACATTCATTTGTTTATGCATACAAAGCCTCCAGAAGGATGTGCAAGAAAGTAACAATAGTGAAGTGAAGTCGCTCAGTTGTGTCCGACTCTTTGCGACTCCATGGACTGTAGCCTCTCAGGCTCCTCCGTCCATGGGATTTTCCAGGCAAGAGTGCTGGAGTGGATTGCCATTTCCTTCTCCAGGGGATCGTCCCGACCCAGGAATCGAACCCAGGTCTCCTGCATTGCAGGCAGACACTTTACCGTCTGAGCCACCAGGGTGCTGGCCTATTTTATTATAAGTAGGGCTGGTAAGGAAGTGATTGGATGGAAGACTGAGACTGAAGAGCATTGTTTCCTTCTATGGATATTTTAAAATATTTGATCTATATGAACTGGACAGTTATTCCAAAATTAAATAAGCAAGCAAATAAACCTAATCAAATGCATCAGAAAAGGCAGTCTGATTTGTGAGGGGAAATAAGATAATTTCCTAAGTAGAAAGCAAGTGTCTAGGTAATTTATATAGTTGAAGGGCTTGGAAACTTTCTTGCAAAATATATTTCTTTATAACATCTGACAACCAGCTTCGGGATAATGAATACAATGCAATATACTGCCCTTTGAGAATGAGGAATTGCAGGTTGTCTTACCCTAGTCAAAAAGAGCAAGTCTAAGCTGCTCTTGAATTTCTGAATTGACCAGACAGTCTCAATGCAGGCCATAAAACTACTATCTGAAAGAAAATGGATGGTATCCAAACCAAATCAGCCTGTGAGCAACTGCATATTTACCTCAATTTGGACACACAATCTGTCTCACAGACTATTCTTCTTTATACTGCTCGTGTTCACTGTAGGAAGAAACTCTGTCAAACATTTAATGTCTTAGAAAAATTCTGTATAAAACTTAAGCTTATTTGCAAATTTATCTTTTTTCCAAAATGTTTGTTTTTTCATTGTTTGGGGCCAATAGAGAAAGAGGAAGGCAATGGAAAGAACAGAAATAGTTCCTGGGGTGCTGAATGCATGAATGTGTGTGCAATTGTGGACATATATTCTTGCTTTTGAACCAAGAACATTGATGGTATAAGTCTTAGTCCAAAGGCAAGAGACGACCAATGTCCTGGCTCAAATAGTCAAGCAGAGAGAGAGAGAGAGGTCTCCCTCTCTTCCCCTTTTTGTCCTATGAAGGCCCTCAAGAGACTGGATAATTCCTGTCAACAGGGGAGGGCAATCCACTTTACTCAATCTATGGGTGAAAGTGCCCACCTCATCCAGAAACACCTGCATGGACACACCTCAAAGTAATATTTAGTCAAATATCAGGGTGCCGTATGAGCCAGTCAAAATGGCACATAAAATTAACCACAATAGTTGAGATCAGAGATACACAGAAATGGGTAAGATACAATTCAGTGTTACAAACAACTCACTGAAAAAAATGGGCAGAAGATCTAAATAGACATTTCTCCAAAGAAGACATACAGATGACCAGCAAAAAACATGAAAAGATGATCAACATCACTAATTATTAGAGAAATGCAAATTAAAACAACAATGAGATATCACCTCACACCAGTCAGAATCAGATCAGATCAGATCAGTCGCTCAGTCGTGTCCGACTCTTTGTGACCCCATGAATCGCAGCACGCCAGGCCTCCCTGTCCATCGCCAACTCCCAGAGTTCACTGAGACTCACGTCCATCGAGTCAGTGATGCCATCCAGCCATCTCATCCTCTGTCGTCCCCTTCTCCTCAATCAGAATGGCCACCATCAAAAACTCTATAAACAATAAATGGTGGAAAGGATGTGGAGAGAAAGGAACCCTCCAACAATTGGTGGGAATGTAAGTTGGTACAGCCACTATGGAGATCAATATGGAGTTTCCTCAAAAAGCTAAAACTAGAACTACAACATGTCCCAGCAATCCCACCTCTGGGTATATACCTGGAGAAAACCATACTTCAGGAATGTACATGAACTCCAATGTTCACTGCAGAAGTGTTCACAACAGCCAGGACATGGAAACAGCCTAAATGTCCATCAACAGAGGAATGGGCAAAGAAGATGTAGTATATATATGTACAATGGATTATTAGCCATTAGTCAGAGATGTGGATAGACATTGAGACTGTCCTAGAGAGTGAAATAAGTCAGAAAGAGGAAAAAATATCATAAAATATCACTTAAATGTGAAATCTAGAAAGATGGTACAAATGAACTTATTTGCAAATCAGAAATAGAGGCATATGTAGAAAACAAATGTATGGATACCAAGAGTGGGAAGGGGAAGGTGGGATGAATTGGGAGATTGGCACTGACATATATAAGCTGAAAATGAAAGTGGCTCAGTTGGATCCGACTCTTTGCAATCCTATGGACTATACAGTCCATAGAATACTCCAGGCCAGAATACTGGAGTGGGTGGCTGTTCCCTTCTCCAGCAAATCTTCCCTACCCAGGTATGGAACTGGGACCTCCCACATTACAGGTGGATGCTTTACCAACTGAGCTATCAGGGAAATACTACTATATATAAAATAGATGACTAATGAGAACCTGCCATATAGCACAGGGAACTCTATTCAATGCTCTTTGGTGACTTAAATAGGAACAAAATGTAAAAAGCAGGGATATATGAATATGTATAACTGATTCACATTGTTGTACAATGGAAATGAGCATAACATTGTAAAGCAACTATGCTTCAGTAAAAATTGAAAGAAAAGAACTAGTGTTAAAATTCTGGAAATGGTTGGGCATGATATATTTAAATTGCCCAAATGGCATAGACTGAAAGATGCCACTCTTGGAATTGGATGTCCAGTCTGAAGCAGAGAAGGCTCTAGAAGGAAAGACTGCATGAGGGTGTTTTGAGGATATTCAGTGCAGCTGGAGAAGTGGACAATGGATAATGGGGCTAGTGTTGTATTGCAAGTGGCAGCAAAAGCAAGTAGCATGAAGTGGCAGGGTGTGCTGAAAGGAAAGAGATGGAATGTGGGCAGAGGAATCAAGGAGCAGGCATGAACTGGAAATGAGCAATCAGCCTCAGGAAATCTAAGTAAAATGGGGCTGGGCAGGAATTCATCTCTAAAAATCTGTTCCCAAGTCAGGAAAAGGATGGGAACGTATGGACCAACAAAAGACAGATCCCAGTTCTAGAGGGTCTGAAAACACAAGGCAAATTTTCAAACTGAACTTGGGCACAAGGAGAGACAGAAATATATTGTCCCAGAATTTTCCTCGTATAATACACAAAAACAATTCAAAGAGGATCAGAGGCTAAAATGCAAACTAAAACTTTAAGTTCTAGAAAATAAACACACAAAAAATTTCATAAACTTAGGTCAACAAAAAATTACTAGATAAAACACAAAAATGATTCATAACAAAAGAAAAACATGAGAAGTTGGATTTCATTACAACTTTGTACTGCTCTTCAAAATACCATTAAGAAAATGAAACTGCAAGCAGCAATTCATAATATGTATATTTGAGAAATGAACTGAATTCAGAATGACACAAAAGTTCTTCCCAGGTAGCGGGCTTCCCAGATGAAGCTAGTGGTAAAGAATCTGCCTGCCAATGCAGGAGACACAAGAGACACAGGCTCAATTCCTGGGTCTGGAAGATGCCCTGGAGGAAGGCATGGCAACCCACTCCAGTATTCTTGCCTGGAGAATCCCATGGACAGAGGAGCCTGGCAGGCTACAGTCCATGAGCGCCCGTGTGCGTGCACACACACACACACACACACACAGCTTATGGTAGCCATTCCCTTTTCCAGGGGATCTTCCCATTCTAGGGATCGAACCTGAGTCTCTTGCACTGCAGGTGGATTTTTTACCAGCTGAGCTACTAGGGAAATCCCTAATAAGAAGACAAACAATCTGATAAAAAATTTACAAAACTGTAACTAAAACTTCAGAAAAGAATATATACCCATGGCCAATGAGCACATGAAAGGATATTCAAATAATTGTATATCAAAGAGATGAAGTTTAAAAACAATAAATTATAACTGTACACCTACTAGAAACAGCTGAACTTTTAAGATTATTGGGTTTGTATGCATGTATTTAGAGGGATTTAATGGCAAAACTAATTTATGACTCATATAGAAGAATGTCCAAAAAGAGCTAAGAAATCTTTTAGAAAGAATATTTAGGGAAAACTGCCTTACTGCACTTTTATTTGTACTTACCACAAAACTACGTGATCACAATAGTATGACATTGGTACAAACAAGAAAAGTATGAGTAAAATAGACTAAAATACTCTGGAAAGAGATCCAAGTATATAAATGAAACTTAATATCCAAAAAGGAAAATTCCAAGGGGGCAGGAAAAGAATAATCTAACTATATTTAAACAAATCTTTCTAGCAAATTGACTCCATTCAACTATTCAAAAATAAAAATTAGGATTGAGTTTTCTGTACTTTAAAAAAAAAGGTCCTTATTGATACATTTATGTCTTTTTGGTAGCATGAATATAGAAAAAGGTGGGGAATAACAGAATGGAGGATGTTTTTACTGATTACTTAAAGGGGTGGAACTGGAGGGAGTTGCGAGAGGAATATTAAATTGTTACCAATTATAACATTAGTATAATGTTACTATGCATATTTACTATATTATTAATAAAAATATGAATATACTTTTGGATTTCATTTGTTATTGTTAGCATGATTAAAATTTGAAACCTAAACTTAGAAAAGATCCAGCACTTTGCCTATTGTATCAATAAGCATATATTATTGTTTTAAGAAAAAATGAAATGTAAAGTCCAAATGTATCTGTGAAAATTCAAACCTATATTTGCCTTTTTCCCTGGCTTTTCCCCTCCTTTCCTTTCCTTCTTTCCTTTCTTCTTAAAATAAGGAAACATATTTCAGTTAATCTTTGACACCAGGGTTGTAATCAGAATGTTTTAGTAATTGTTTTTGCTAATTATTGTCCTCCATAGTGAAAATATATAAAATACTTAAAGCCAACAGATCACAGCCTAGGTGAAGAAGTTTGGGATTCCAAGAGAATGGAATAAGTGACTGGTAATGGTAAAGCTTTGAATGGAAGTAGGCAGCACTCAGTGATCTAGGATTCTACACTGTATGCTGGGGGATTTGCACTTGATTCTCAGCTTGATGGGGAGCTGGAAGGTTTTGAGCTGTTCAGGAACATGGTGAGACAGGTAACTGTAGGGCTTGTGTGTAGAAAGAACCTGGTGAAACAAAGTAAATCCCCTGATGTGTGGACCTGAAAATCCCTTCTCCTGGCATACTCAATTCCGCTTTAATTCCAAAATGATACAAGTGTAATTCTGAAACAGTTCCATATGCCAGCAATCTATTTCTACTATGACTCAGAGATCCCTGTAGTTTAGTGCTTTTTTTCCCAAGAGAAATTGAGTTTCTTTTGGACTGTTGAAAGCATTTATACCTTCCTAAATGGAATTATGTTACCAAAGACATAATTGATAGTACTTCCTGTCCCACACTTAAATGTTTCTCTGTTCACAAGTACAAATATTATTATAAAACATAACTCCAAAAGCTCCACAATTAAGTTCCAAATCCTTTATGTATTTGTTTATCAATTATATATGGGTAATATTGCCTCTGTCCTTTATAGAGTCCCAGCTACCAAATGGAGGCACTGATTTTTTATAAAACTATTTGAGAAGCCTCTAGAACAATTCAGACCTCTTTAGGGTCCACAGTAGAAGATTCTCTTGCAAAATCAGTGTCTGGTTTTCCTTTCTTTATAGGCATAAAATAAAAAATTACACTTTCCAGCCCTACTACTGTGAGGTGGGGCCATGTGACTGGTTGTCATCAAAGGACTAAAATAAATGGAAGTGGCACATGTCACTTCTGGGAAGAAACACAGGAAAGGGACGTGTGAGGTCTCCATGCTATCTTTTCTTTGCCCTCGTAACCAAGAAGGCAATGTTTTGTTTTGTTTTGTTTTGCTTTTTTCTGTTAGCCTGGATCCCTGAGTGACTGTGAGTAACAAACCCCTCTACTCCTCTCCTTCCCCAAAGTGCATTGCATATATACTCAAGACCAAGAAATAAACATTGGTATTCTAAGTTACTGATATACTAGGCTTCATTTGTTACTGCAGCATTCCTGGCTTATGCTATCTAATAGTTTCAAATACTCCTCTGAGAATCAGGTGACTACTCTGTACTCTGGCCTCAACTAGATGCATATTCAAATAGTATTTTAAATAAAGAATATGACTAAGTCTCTTATTTAAGCCCCATCACAGATGGATATCAAAGAATATTTAGCTCTTTCCCAGTATACAAAGTGATTGTGTGTGTGTGTGCGTGTGTAGAAATACTTATTATTTGTTTTATAATGGTTTAGAAGTTATCCGATTTTGGAGCTTAAAGTTGGTGAGTTGATATAGGAAAATCAGTTAAGTCATTCTTACGTTGTGCATCAAAACAAGACTCAGTCTGTCATTCAGCACACTAACTCTAGTTAAAGCAAAGGAGTAGCTTACTGCCCAGGGACAAGAAGGATACAGCTCAGTATTTGCTAAATGGATAGGTTTGTACACTGGAGGATGGAGTTGTAGAGGTGTCTGCTTTCCCTGGGGGACTGAAGTTGTGAACTGAAAAGAACCCTTTGCCATTCTGACTTGCTTACTTCAGAGAAAGTGTACAAGTTTGTTTCTCAGAAAGAAAAAAAGAAAAAGGAATATTCTCAAGTCATGTAGAAAGACCTTCTTAACATCCAAGGGCTCTTCTGAGAAACTGTTGGTGAAGGAAATAAAAAAGTATCAAAACCCTCCAGACATATTAAACATTGAGAGGTAGAAGTGTTTTGTTAGAATGTTTTTGATTTACCAAACTAAACCCTTCACATTTAAATCATAATGTTTGAAGTGTTCGCTAAATGAATCAGTCACTCCCATTGTGTTTTCAGGCAACTTCATGGACTAAGGCTAGTTCCTGGGTAATATGAGAAGACAGCATCTGTCTCCTGTGCTTGGCCTCATTCCAGCTTGTCTCTCCTTTTTGGCCCTCTATATCCTCATTTCCAGCTTTCCCCATCTCCGCCCTGTCTTTCCTCTGCAGCTCCTATGGCTGCTGACCATACTACCTGGTGGAGTGTAGATGAATGCTTGGTTAGCCAGGGCAGGTCAGAGCTTCAGACCTTCTACTATTCTTCCCATCATCTACTGAAATACAAAGTTTAGTTTTTAGTCTTTGGGGCTAGTCTACTTGTATATGTCAGAGGTGAGAACCTCTTGATCTAAGAAAATGGTAGCTTCTTAAAATCAAAGCAACAACACAAGGATGTTGGTGGTCACTTACATTCAACTGCAAAATACAGTATGTGCATTCAGTAGTGTGTGTTGTCTGTCCCAAAGTCATTAGCATGAAAGATACAATTCACCTTGCTTGCTAGCAAAGAAAATGACAAGAACAGAGGAATGTTTGTGGGGAAATGAACAAGATGGCACGAGTCACCTCTCTCATGCAGTCTCAGCCCATGCTCTGTAAACGATGGCTTTGCTTGGTTATATAATGGCTAAAATCACTTACAGCACTGCCCATGTGCATCACAGGTACTCGCTTGGTCACAGGTTGTGTGGTTTGGTTTATATCTGTATGAGCTTCACCCTGAAAGCCCTGGTTGCTGCTGCTTTGGGGCTGTACTTGAAAGGCATCATGGTTATGTTAGATGAGGTTATGTTATGACTCTGTTTTAGCTGTGTTAGGTTATGTTATGGCTGTGTTATGGCTGCCGTGCCAGCCAGGAGAGAATAAACTACATCTGTAGTTCCTATGGCTCCTAGAGTCTCCTTCCAGCCTCTTAGTTCGCACCTTGCCTATCCTGGGCTCAGCAAACTGTGCAAACAGCAAGACAACTGGCGTCATGAACAGGATCAGCAATATAAATGTTTCTTGGAGAAATGAAGAGGTGAAATGAAAACATTTAGTTTACGTGTGAGACCACTCAGAGGGAATAACATGGTTGTCTTCAGAAGAGCTGACATGTAAAAGATGAAACAGTTCTGTTTTCTGAATCCGTCTGCAATGCAGGAGACTGTGGTTTGATTCCTAGGTCAGGAAGATCCCCTGGAGAAGAGATAGGCTACCCACACCAGTATTCTTGAGTTTCCCTGGTGGCTCAGACTGTAAAGAATCAACCTGCAATGTGGGAGACCTGGATTTGATCTCTCTGTTGGGAAGATCCCCTGGAGGAGGGCATGGCAACCCACTCCAGTATTTCTGCCTGGAGAATCCCCATGGACAGGGGAGCCTGGCAGGCTGTAGTCCATGGGGTCACAAAGAGTCAGACACGACTGAGCGACTAAGCACAAAAGGCAGAACTAGGGCCACCAGTGGAAAGCATGTGTGAAGACAGGAAGGTTTAGATCAATACAAGGATAATTTTTGTTGTTGCAAAAATTAGCATCAGATTTCAATAAAGATTATAAATAACTTTAAACTTACAGTGTGAAAGTAACAAAAATCATTGCATAAAACTGTAAAATAGTACATCAAAAAGAAATAACAAATAAGGAACTATAAGAACAATAGCTAGCACTTTTATTTTTTGTGTTGCCATTTGTCCAGCATAAATGATAGAGACTCATTTATATTAATTCCAACAAACCCCCCAAATCCCAAGTAATAGAAGATTCTATTATCTTCATGGTCTTTGTCGAAGTTAAGAAAGGTTAAGATAAATTTCCACAGTTACCCAGTAGTTACAGAAATTGGGATTTTGAAGCAAGGCAGTCTAGCCCCAGAGTCCATATTTTTACCTACATTGTAGTCAAGAGAAAGAAATAAACTGAAATTTATAGGAGAAAACAAAAGGAAAGATGATAGGAACAAGGTGATTGGTCTACAAAGTTGAAGTAATAAGATAAAATACAAATGTCAGCAAATAAACATAAACAGAGGGTCATAACTACTCAGATCTATAGGACTCAGTTGATAAAGTGTCCCGGTAAAGATATTTAAAATATTTCTCATTCAAAAAAAAAAAAAAAAGATTGAATTGAAAGAGAAAGAATAGAAACAAGTAAAACATGCTTGTTCCTTAGATCTGCAAAGTGACAAGGAAACAAAGCACACTTAGGTAAGAATAAAAGAACATAACTGCAAATTGTCTGGCCAGGAAAAAAAAAAAAAAGATCTGAATGGTGCATATTAGAGAGGCAAAAAGATGCATGTCTAGACATCAGTTGGCAGACTTTCTCTGCTAAAAGACAATGGACCAACAGATTCTTGACTTGCTAAATACACAGAGGTAGACGAAATAGTGAGATTAAGGTTTACTCTAGTTCTAATTTTGGTCAAGGAAAACTTACAGAGGATATGGAAGTGGAAGGATCCTTGCAAGAAAGTGGATTTGTAGTATCAAAGGAAGTTAACACTAGGTATCATCAGCTATTGCCTAGGCTTCAGGAAAAGGAGATTCAGAGTTAACCTTAATAATAACACAAAGTATTGCTTTTACCACTTACCTCATAATGCTACAATCTTAGAATATTTTACATCTACTTACCAACTTTCATGTTATTATTTTCATGCATTTTAGTGCAATAGATTTTTTAACTCCATGGCATAATATCATATAGTCTATCCCTGACTTACAATGGTTCTACTTATGATTTTTTGACTTTATAATGATCCAAAAGCAATGTGCATTCAGAAGAAATCATACTTCAAATTCTAAATTTTGATCTTTTTCTGAACTAGCAACATGCTTCATGATATTCGCATGATGCTGGGAGGTGAATCTTAGCTCCCAGTCAGCCACATGATTCAGGAGAGCAAATAGTTAATACACATACAACCATTCTGTACACATACAGCCTTTCTGTTTCTCACTTTCAGTAGAGTATTCAATGAACTCCATGAGCTAGTCAGTACTTTATTATAAACTAGGCTTTGTGTTAGATAATTTTGCCCAACTATAAGCTAATGCAAGTGTTCTAAGTATATTTAAGGTAGGCTAGGCTAAGCTGTGATGTTCAATGGGTATATTAAGTTCATTTTCAACTTATTCTATTTTCAGCTTATTATGGGTTTACAGGCACATATCCTCATTTTAAGTCAAGATCTGTATTGCTTTATATGATCAATTTCCTTGATATTTATCTATATATATATCCTCATGCTCTTTCTTCCTACTGACATTTTCTGTTTTCATCTAGGCTCATTCCCCTCTGCCCATAGAATGACTTTTATTGTTTTTGTTTGTTTAGACAGTCTGTAGATGACAGAATAACTCAGAAGTCATTACCAGGATGTTTTCCTTGGGTATAGAAATCAAATTTGGCAGTTTTCTTTCAGCACTTTAAATATGTGATTCAACTCTCTTCTGTCTTTTTATCACTCCTAGTGGGAAGTCAGCTGGCAATGTGGGTTCTTTGAAGGTTAAGTGTCTCTTCTTTTCTGTCACCTTTAAGATTTTCTCTGGTTCTTCGATTTTCAGCCAGTTTGACTATGATGTGCCTAGTATGATTTTTCAAATTTTTACTGCCTGGGGTTCTCTAAGCTTCTTGAGTCTCTGGTTTGAGATTTTTCCATCAATTATGGGAAATTATTTACCATTGTCTGCTTAAAAATTGCTTCTGTCTCAGTCTATATCATTTTTCCTTTTCTGAATCCAATTACACAACATTCTTCCCTGGCTTCCCTGGTGGCTCAGACAGTAAAGCATCTGCCTGCAATGCGGGAGATCCAGGTTCGATCCCTGGGTTGGAAAGATTCCCTGGAGAAGGAAATGGCAACCCACTCCAGTACCCTTGCCTGGAAAATCCCATGGACAGAGGAGCCTAATAAGCTACAATCCATGGGGTCGCAAAGAGTCAGACACGACTGAGGGACTTCACTTTTCTATACAACATTAGAATTTTATTATCATGTTGTACCCAATTATTGGATTTCCCTGGTGGCTCAGATGGTTAAGAATCCACCTGCAATGAAGGGGACTCAGGTTTGATCCCTGAGTAGGGAAGAGCCCCGGGAGAAGGAAATGGCATTCCATTCCTCCATTCCAGTATTTTTGCCTGGAGAATTCCACGGACAGAGGAGCCTGGTGGGCTACAGTTCATGGGTTGCAAAGATTATTACATTTTTGCTCATCTTTCTTCTTCATAATCTTTCTCTCTGTGTACTTCATTGCATATTTTCTATTTATCTACTATCCAGCTTAGCAGTCTTCCAGTGTATCCCACCTATTATCAAATGCATTCACTAAATTCTTAATGAAAATATTGTATTTTTTAGTTCTAGTGTTAGGGGAAGCATACTGATTGAAACCGTCCACCCTGGCCAGACACCATAGTAAGCATTTTCATGAGTTGTTTTACCACAGGAGGTCCTGCTAAGGAACACAGAACTAATAAGCAACCACCAACCGGAAGAATTCAGGAAAGGTCAAAAGGAGACATCACATGTCCAACCACTTCCCAGAATCCTTCTTTCTGGCATCCACCTTGGCTGAACAAGGCGTGCACCACCAGGAAGGACTCTGAGTCAGAATGATTGGCTAAGGACAACCCGGAAACTAAACCCATCACCATAAAACCTGAGACTGCAAGCCATGTGGCAGAGCAGTTCTCCTGGGTTCCCTTATTACCCTACTGCTCTTCACCCGGGTCCCCTTTCCCAATAAAATCTCTTGCTTTGTCTGTGCATGTGTCTCCTCAGACAATTCATTTCCGAGTGTTAGACAAGAGCCCAGTTTCGGGCCCTGGAAGGGGTCCCCCTTCCTGCAACACTAGGATGTGCATTGGTTCTCTTATAGATTTCAATTCTGTGAAATCTTTTATGTTTTCATGTATTTTCTTCATCTTTTTCTCTGTTTTATTAACATATTAATCATGGTTATTTTCAAGGTCATGTCTGCTAACCACAAATTCTGAATCACTTTTGGGTAGGTTCCCATTGTCTTTTTTTTTTTTTTTTCTATTGGCTATTAACCAAATGTTCTTGCCTTATCTCATATCAAGTATTTTAAATTTATTGAGTACAAAAGAACTATAGTTTCCAGATGATATTATCTTCCCACAGATGGGGTTTAACCTTTCCTCTGGTAGACAGAGAAAGCATATCATATATCACCATAATCCAATCAGGGATTAAGCTGGGTCAGGCCTGGGTCACAGATTTGGTAAGCTTCTGTCTTATTCAGGTTCATCACTGTTCCTAAGACACTGGTACTAGCCTCCAGGACTTCCACTGACAGTCTGGTGGTCTTTAATTCTTTCACCTTGAAATTCTGCAGGTGACTTAGTTCAAGCATCCTTTCACAGGGGTCATTGTTTCATGAGATTCTGGAAGATTTCATTCTGTTTTCCAGGGGCTTTGGGTTAGCTTCCCAAGTAGATTAAAATTAAATATATATCTTGTGTAGGTAAACACCATATGTTTGAGACCTTTCATTTTTCCAGTATTGTCCTAATAACAGCAAGTGAGTTATAAAAGTTTTGTTACCTTCTTTTCTACCTCAGTGGCCCCCTAGCTGAACCAAACCCTAATATTCAGGCTTACCCCATGCCCAGAAAGAGAAAATAATTGCAATAAAAATACTCTGCTGATCCTCAGATCATAACTGAGTGGTCTGTTTTAAGCCAGTAACCACCTTTTCCTTTGACTTTCATTATACTATAAATATCTGGATTTCCTCCCAACCCTCTGGCTGTTCTGATTTTTCTACTTGTAGTCCTTTTTTCTGATCTATTTTTAAACGTTTGTGTTCGTCTGTGTTTGATATTCATATGTCTAGTACTCAGCACAAACATTTTACCTCCAGGCTTTAGTATATGTCCATCTGATTAGAGCAATGATTTATATTTTTTAAAGTGGAAGAAAGATATAAACCAATCAGTGAGTATAAAGGAGTGGCATAACCCTGTGTTAAGAATAGAAACAGGAAGGCTGACATCCAAACTATACCAGCCCTTTTTAAGAAGAGGCAAAAGAACAAAGAGAATAAAATCAGCACCTGGGGTGGATCAGTAGCATGTTATGAGATTCTGAATGGCAGAGGGTGGGGAACCTATAAGCTAATTGTACTTTTTTCCTACCTTCTTTAGTGCTCTTCAATCAGTTAATGGTAGAATAATTATAATCAACAAGGACTGGAAGTTTCAGATAAGAGTTTAAAGGAGGTGCATGTTCTGTGTACAAATTAAAAAAAAAAAGCTGTTAAATGGAGCTTCAAAGTATATAGTTGGAAAAATGCTTAATTTTGCTTATTTCAGAATATTCCAAAACTGTTGATTAAAAAGATATCTTTTTTTGATGTCTATTCCCTTGTCAAGTATAGATATATAGCATAAATACCTTCAAGATACAGTTAAACAAGTAAATATTCACTGCTGAGTCTTGGTATCTGGAATAACAATGCACTGTATTAATATCAAATATTCCCTGAACATTTATCAGCCAAGGGAAGGGGCAATGCCCCAGAGTTATACTCATTACAAGAAGAAATCTAGCCTAAGACCAAGATTAAACATGGATAACCCAGAAAAGAATAAAAAGCAATACATGGATAACTGGTCTTTGAGTATGCAGTTAATAAAATTTAAGAGCATAGATCTCACAAATTTTTAATTATAATAACCAGCATTTAATAAGGAGCTACTATGTGCTCCTTAACAGCCTTAGAAGGTAAGTATCATTTCAACTGTTTCAGAGAAGAAACTAAGGCTTAGAGACTACAGTATAAGATCAAGGTCTAGAATCCAGGCTGCTGGAGTTAGAATCCTGAATATACCACTGGTTGGCTCTACAAACTTGGGCAAGTTACTTAAACTCCCTGATTCAGTTTCCTGCATGAAAAATGGAGATAATGATGGGAATGTATTTCAGGGTAAAGTAGCTGGCACATAGTCAGTGTCTATATGTCATGACATTGAGCAACTCATTCAGTAATAGCTTGCCTAAGGTCACACAACTAAGAAGTGGCAGATCCTGGATTTCTGTTCAGACTCCAAAGCTTGTATCTTAACTAAAATGCCCCAATGATTATCCCAAATCAGATTGTAGTCTTCCTGCTACATTTAGCTAACAATTAGTATGCATTTTATCTTGTTTCACAAAACTCCCTAAAATAGTATCAACTGTTCTCATTGCTTATTGCTTATTGAGTACTTATGGCACAGAACCAGATACTTAACAAAGATCTGACAAGGCTCAGAAAAGAAGTGTGTGTGTTTGTTGAGGATGAGTGGACAATCATGAACTCACAATGCCACAGGGATGAGATTTTATAAGGAAAGATATATTTAGAGGCAAGTCAATTGCCAATAAACAATTTGCTTCAAAGAAGAAAAAAAAAAGAGAAAAGGGCCACAAACTAAGAAATACAGCCTTTTTCTGTCTGCTTTCTCATCTCATTTATGCTGTCATCTATGATCTTGCTCTTCAGAGCAGCTGACATTTGTAAAATGATGCTGTTTATTTTTCTTTAAGCAGAAAATAGGAAAAATGTTACCACTATTGATTTAGCTGTGCTTTTGTTCCCCATGCAACATCACACCTGTGCCCAAACAGAGGTGTGTACTTTTACAGCATTTCCTGGAGTTATTTTTAAATTGGCCTTTCTTGTTCCAGAGCAAGTTGGCAGCAAACCCATGGTGGCATCAGGAAAAACAAAATTTCATAACTCTGTGTTGTCAGGTAACATTGACTGAATTCATAAATCACATTATGAAGAAACCTTGGACCTGAAACGCTGCTATAAGCCAGTCTGCATTTATAAGCATCAAAGACCACAACTCTGGAGACCTGTCATTGTAATCAAGATAAGACAACGGAACATGGTTCCTGGGCTGGGTTGCCTTCAGTTCCAAGCAGGAAGCACAGGAAATACCCTCCACGTTGATCTTGTCACATCTCATCTCAGAGTCCTATACTGGCTTCCCTGTCTACTGACTCAGACGTAAATACTTCAGTCTTATTTGGAAAATTCTAGAAACTATAACCCCAAACTTATCTCCCACTACTTCATCTCATGAACCCTGTACTTGATATGCAAACTGAGCAACTTGTCGCTTTCCAAACAAGCTGCACATTTTCTTTTAAGCTGGTTTACACGTATTCATTGGACACTGCTATGGACACTGTGTTGGGTGATAGAGCCGTAACAAACCTGCACTCTGTAGAGTCTGGAGGAAAGCCTGACTTTCATTACGAGTGTTTCAAGTTCTATGAAGAACAACAGGGCAGTCTAGGAGTTTATAACATAGAGAAGCAGTCTGGTATTGAGTATCAGGAAAGGTGCTTCAGTTCAGTTCAGTCACTCAGTCATGTCTGACTCTTTGCGACCCCATGAATTGCAGCACACCAGGCTTCCCTGTCCATCAGCAACTCCTGGAGTTCACTCAAACTCACTTCCATCAAGTTGGTGATGGCATCCAGCCATCTCATCCTCTGTCATCCCCTTTTACTCCTGCCCTCAATCCCTCCCAGCATCAGAGTCTTTTCCAATGAGTCAACTCTTCTCATGAGGTGGCCAAAATACTGGAGTTTCAGCTTTAGTATGTCAAAGCTGTATATTGTCACCCTGCTTATTTAACTTATATGCAGAGTACATCATGAGAAACGCTGGGCTGGAAGAAGCACAAGCTGGAATCATATGCAGATGACACCACCTTTATGGCAGAAAGTGAAGAGGAACTAAAAGCCTCTTGATGAAAGTGAAAGAGGAGAGTGAAAAAGTTGGCTTAAAGCTCAACATTCAGAAAACGAAGATCATGGCATCTGGTCCCATCACTTCATGGGAAATAGATGGGGAAACAGTGGAAACAGTGTCAGACTTTATTTTTGGGGGCTACGAAATCACTGCAGATGGTGATTACAGCCATGAAATTAAAAGACGCTTACTCCTTGGAAGGAAAGTTATGACCAACCTAGATAGCATATTGAAAAGCAGAGACATTACTTTGCCTACAAAGGTCCGTCTAGTCAAGGCTATGGTTTTTCCTGTGGTCATGTATGGATGTGAGAGTTGGACTGTGAAGAAAGCTGAGCACCGAAGAATTGATGCTTTTGAACTGTGGTGTTGGAGAAGACTCTTGAGAGTCCCTTGGACAGCAAGGAGATCCAACCAGTCCATTCTAAAGGAGATCGGTCCTGGGTGTTCTTTGGAAGGAATGGTGCTAAAGCTGAAACTCCAGTACTTTGGCCAGGAAAAAAAATAACTTTCAGTTATAAGATTAATAAATTTGATAGATCTAATGTATAGCACTATAGTGTATAGTGACTATAGTTAATAGTAACAATGTAGTTAATAACAATGTATTGTACACTTGAATTTTGGTAAGAGAGTAGATCTTACGTGCTCTCACCACACATGCCTACATGCACACAAAGATTAAAAAGTTTGACTGGAGGTGTGATTTCACCATGTACACACGTATTAAAGCATCCCATTGTACACCTTAAATATATTCAATGATGACTGGTCAATCATACCTCAGTTACGCTGTGATAAACAAATAAATAACAAAGAATTGACATTGCTATCTATTCTAGAGGCAAGATTGTGGATGAGTTGCCCCTTCTGGTACATTCTTTTATTGTCTGTTTTCCTAATTTTCTAATTCTTCCTAGGAAACAGTGAGTTGGCTGTTGTGGTCTGCAACATAAATGATTTACAGATCTATGAGGTTATTTTAAAATTCTTCATAGCTTTTAAGTGTATATTCAGAAAATGGAAAGTAAAGCAGTGTTTTAATACTGGTTGTGCACACTTTTCTCCTTTCAACTCCCTTCAATCTATTTCTTTGATTAACTGATTGGAAGAAATGGATCTGTTTCCAATCATTTACTACCATTTTGAAGTACAATCTTATATCTACATGGGAAATATAGAAAACCATGTTTACCTGGAATTACTTTGTTGCTATACTCCTATTCAAAAACTTCTACTGAACAACATAAAGTAATAGGTTTTGTTGCACCCAGAATCCTTGACATCAGTTGAGCCTGTGGATGCCTTAGCAACAGTAGCTTTGTAGTCATGGTAACAACCTTGTGCTTCAGAGGCAAAACCAATGAGCTTTAAGCATCACTTCATTCTAGCTAAGCTTCTCTGACCTTATCAGGGTGGAACAAGATCTGTGTGTTCTTTTGAGCGCATGTGCCCCTCAGCAGGGAAGGAAAATTGTGCATAATGTACCTGATTTAAATACCATACTTGGATTATTCAAACAAGTGAATCTTTATTCTGGTTTGATGGCTTAAATGACAATTTGTTTTTTTCAAAAAAACTAGATTGTTGATTTCAATTACCAAGGAGCATTGCTATGAAAGTAGAGCATATAACACGTATGTTGTGAATGTTGTGATTATTAAAATTTCAGAGGAGTAAAACACATCAATTCCTTCAATTACACCGATTAGAAAAGTCCAGGGGAGCTGGAAAATGATTTTCATCTGTTTTGCTGAATGTTTTCCTCTCATGCAAAATGGTAATAAGGAACAATATCATATTTCAAATTAATATGTCATGCTGAGATTGCAGTAGCAAGAAACCAATCATAAACTCAATCTACACCTGGCCTACAATATCTTTGAAAGGCTTAAGACTCCCTCTGAATACATCCTTCCTAAAACTGGACTAATAAACTGTAGGTCTAAAAGCTTTATATTCAACTAGAGTGCCAGGGCTAAGCAATCCATTCATAAAACGTACATATAGAATTCCTCTTTCAATTAAGCTTTCCTATGAGGGTTGGACACGACTGAGTGAGTTCACTTTCACTTTTCACTTTTATGCATTGAAGAAGGAAATGGCAACCCACTCCAGTGTTCTTGCCTGGAGAATCCCAGGGATGGGGGAGCCTGGTAGGTTAACATCTATGGAGTTGCACAGAGTCGGACATAACTGAAGCGACTTAGCAGCAGCAGCATACCCCTGTTTATGGATATATTATATATGATTGCATAACCTCATATCAAATGTGTAATAAAAAACCAGATGGGTTTCCCAACTGTATTTACTTAGCTCTTCTAGTTCACCTGAACTGTTTTGCACTGCATAGCATATTTCATATCAAAAGTATAGCTCAAATATCATTTTTTTGCATTTTGAAATACATTGATCTCTTTTTTTATGTCAATTTTTCATTCATTCTATTCTACTAGTGTTTCCATTTCAAGCCAGGATAAAGCAAAAGCTCCTCAAGGAAAATTATCCTTTATAAATTAGCTCTAGTTAGGTAAAATTTTAAGGCTTCTAAACTGTCCCAATTCACAGTAGGAACTCTACTTCATGGACTCGATTAATGTATATAAATGTCTGTTGTGTGAAATGCCATTGAAGGGACAAAGATTAACAAGAAATGGTTCTTGCTCTCAAGAAAGTTGCCAACAAGTCTTGACTGAAATGGGTTATCATCTTTGGCACTGTGTAGTCATCTTAACGCAATACTTTGAAGACATGAACTCTCCTTTCCTCATTTCCAACAAAACCTAAAGGAGAACTGTAGATTTATTCTTCATTGACTTTTGTGGGTTCATGTGTTTGTTTTGCTGTTTATATTTGGCTAACTCTAAGATCTGAAACATTTAAAGCCAGCTATTGTGTTTGAGGTACATTTCATTACCAGCATTTTGCAATCATGTCTGTGCTGTGGCTGAGAATTTATTTTTATCACCAGTTTACAAAATAACATCTTAAATATTTTACTGAATTGGAAGTGTTTTTCTATCAGGAGAATCACAGCTATTTGCTTCGTGGCATCCTTTGTTCCATAGTCTGTACCAATGAAGAAGGTCGTGTTGGTGAATATCTTGGAACTGTCATAAAGCAGGCAACAGACTTTCATTTTAAATGAAACTCAGATTTGGTGAACTAAACTTAAAAGAAGTCATTGTCCAAGAAATGACTTCAGCCCTAAATTTTCGGCTGGTTGTATGAAAAATAAAAGTCAAATGGAGAACCTTGAATTTATTATTTGGGAAATGATCTGATTTACCATTGTGTCCTTTTGATAATTTATAATAATTATGAATTTCATATTATTTAATTTTATCCTCATTTGGCCATTGTGATCTTTGCCAATATCTGATAGGCAGAAAAATTTAAAGAAAGTTACTTTCCTACAGAATCACAAAAATAACATGGCTGGAATGGACATGACCTCCAGGTAGAAAAACTCCATCATTTTGAAAATATGGAAATTGGTATCTCTGAGTTTTCATTTTCAAATTTCAGCTTTAACTATTTCTTAACAATCCAACCAAACTGACTGGTTGACAGCAGTGTGGACTGGCAAATAAAAGTTGTCTGATTTTAGTAGGATTCTTTTGATTCATTTGCTTTAGTTTTTTTTTTTTTTCCTCACTCTATTTTTCTTCTTCAGTTTATTTCATTTTAGCTTCTGCCAAGTCAACAGATGGTCCAAGTAGTTTATGAAGAGCTATTAAGAGACAGACAGCCATTATCTAGTATTCTCTAGAGGTGAGATCATCTTAAATTGCACTGATTGAGATTTAAGCTAAATATGAGGAAGAAATGGAGAACAGTGATAGAGGGCTTTTTAAAAAATATTTTCAACCTTCTGAATCTATCATTTCTTCTGCATTTAGGATTTCCTTTTTCTCTATTACTTTACATCTGGTCTCCATATACCCTCACATTTTCAATTTATTTCCTCACCTTTCTTCAATTTCTTAACCTTCAATAAACTCACACGTCTTCTCCTCATGAATGTCTTAATGGTTGCCAAGCTGAGACATCATTTAATCTTTAGCATCTAAATAGGAGCATAAATTCATGGTCCTGTGTGTGATCGTTGGATTCTGTGTGAGAAAATGCATGTACACAGACACATACACACACGCACGCACACTACAAACAAAACGATGCTATCTCTTAGGGACAAATCTCCTCTATAAGCAAACTGTGGTTTGACAAAATTGCTCCTCAGTGTCTCTTTATCAGCATGCATGTATGCTAAGTCACTTCCATCATGTCCGCTCTTTGCGACCCTGTGGACTGTAGCCCGCCAGCCTCCTCCGTCCATGGGATTTTCCAGGCATGAATACTGAAGTGGGTTGCCATGCCTTTCTCCAAGAGATCTTCGTGACCCAGGGGTCGAACCCACGTCCTTGTGTTTTCTCCTGTGTTTGTAAGCAGATCCTTTATCACTAGCACCACCTGCCTCCTTTGTTTTGATTGAGTGTCTCTCTTGAACTTAGTGTGTGGCCTCAGGGCTCTGTATTCCTTTGGGATCTCCGGGGAGGCGTTTCCTCACCCACAGTGCCTCTGTCCTCGGGTTTTCAACCTCCCTCTCCCCTTTGAAAGCTTATTTTCCTCCAGATATTATGTTCTCAAGATGCCAACATCTAAGGCCAGCTATAATCTTCTAGATTATTTTTCTAAAGGCATTAATGGAGGATAATGGCTTAATGTGCATCTTAAAAAGACTCCTTAGTACTTTAACCTCACTGAGCTAGGAATTTCTAGGACTGTGGTGTGCTGGTTGGGGCTATTTTAAGAGTTCATATCTTGAACTGTATGGCCTTTAATTTCTTCAGGGGTTGGTTGCTCACTGTCAGCTGTGAGCCAGTACTGTTTGCGCAACTTAGTGGCTGATATCTGATGCTTCAGTGGAAAAACTAATAATAACAACTCTTATCCATCAAAACTCTATTATGAGCCTGACTTAGTTTACTAGGACTGCTCTAACAAAATATAACAGCCTGAGTAGATTCAACAACAGAAATTTCTTTTCTCACAGTCCTGGAGGCTAGAAGTTCAAGATTAAGGGGTCTGCAGGGTTGATTTCTTCTGAGGTCTCTCCCCTTTGTTTGCACATGATAACCTTCTCACTGTGTCCTCACATGGCCTTTCCTCTAGTTGCACCCATATCTGCTTCCTAATCTCCTTTGTTTATATGGACAGCAGTCATATTGGATAAGGGTTCATCCATAGGACTTCATTTTACCTTAATTACCTCTCAAGGCAATTAATGACTTATCTCTGATGTAGGCACATTCTGCGGTTGTGGGCAGCTTGGAATTCAACATATGAATTTTGGAAGGATACAATTAAGCCTTTAACTGAGTTTCACATTATATTAAACAATGTACATGTGCTATCTTTCATTACTAAAAATATCTAGAGAGGTTCATTTTATTTTTCAATTTTTTTTGTTGAAAAATTGAGGGTCCAGAAGGATCAGTAACTTATCCAAGGTCACATAACTACTAGGTAGTAAAATTGGAAATTGAATTGAGCCTTACAGCTCCAAAGTTCATATTTTTCTGCTCTTCCACTCTGCCTCTGGCTAAAATTTATAGCCAGTCAGCCTGCTCCAAAGCACATTGATCTTCCTGGAATTTTTTGCTTCACAGGGGATTGACACTTAACTGATACGTAGGCAAAAAGTCTCCTTGAAAGAATGTGCTCAAAAAATAGAAAATGGCCTATTTTCTAACAGTCAGATTTTTTAACTTGGTAAACATTAAAGAAGACTTTTACTATTTTTTTTTTTTCGAAAGCAAGGAAACTTTGGAATTTTAGGTTTTACCATAGCAACATAAATTAGCTTTTAAAAACTATCTAATGTGTGTCTAGCTTCTAACCCACCAGGGGGTGCAAGGTGAACTGACTTGGGATCGTCAATGTTTTAGGAGGAAAGCAAGCCACAACATCCTTAAGTTTTTCTAAATCCAAACATGTTTTTCAAGGAAACAGTTTTCTGAACATAAACAAGTCCAGGCTTCTTTGTGGTCTCCTTTTATATAACTGGGAATGTAGACAAGATGTCTCCTTACTCATTCAAATTATTTCTTTTGCCCATTTTTCTGCTACAGATCCTGAAATGAGAGGTTTTTATAGGAAGAAATGGTCTCTGACAAGTTAGTTCTTTTATTTTTGTTTTTTGCAGCACAGAAAGTTTACATGAAAAGAAATCCATAACTTAAATCAGATGGCAAGATAGTGACAGTATTCCTAAGGAAGATAATAGGAAAGTGAAATTCTTTTATGTTAGCTTCTTGTTAAGGTTTTTTGTTTTTTTTTTTTTTTTAAACATCCTAAAGAAAGGGGAAGAAAAGAAGAGGAGGAGGAAAAAAAGAATAAACATTAAATTTTGGACACTAAAGTGGTAAACTTGGAGATGGGATATTGTGGAAATTGTGATTAAAACTTTCTAGCTCTACAATTATTACAGAAAAGTTAGAGAAATATATTTCCTACTAGGTACAGTGTTTCTTTACTGTGATGTATTTATTACACTGGAATAAATGCACTAAGTGATGATGAAATATAATTTAGCAATAGAGGAAAAAAATAGGAATTTGTTTCCTCAAATCTAATAGTTAAAAAATTAGCGATATTACCAAATTTGAATTATATTCTGTTAATAAATCCCTCGCAGAATTACAACACCTCTGGAGAGGTGTCAAAGACCACAGTTATCTTAATGTATAGCCCGGCATCTAGTACTGGAGGGCTAAACCTATAGACTCCATTTTATGTGATGGTTGCTTCCCCTCAAGGTCTTGGCCATTGACCTTTTTTTTTTTTTTTTTTTTTTTTTAATAAAGCTGAACTCATTATATCCATTCTCGGTGAATATAAATACAGTGTTCAAAACTCATTTTTTTCACTGTTGTCTTATATTTTTGTAATGTTATTTTTAAAACTTTTATTTTATATTGGTGCATAGTTAATTAACAATGTTTGTTAGTTTCAGGTATACAGCAAAGTGATTCAGTTATAAATACACATTCTTTTTCAAATCTCTTCTCTTTCTGATTCTTTAGGTTATTAGAGAATATTGAGCAGCATTCCCCATGTTATACAGTAGGTCCTTACTTCTAACCCTAATTAGGCACCTTGCTCTTAGATGCTCCTGATGTACAAGTGACTTGATGAGATTGTGGATAGTTAATGGTAAATCTAATTTTCATGCATGTAATCAGCAAAACAAGGGTTCCTGGCATCAGAACATATGAAGGACAGTTTGTACGCAGGTACTCAGTACTGTGGTTTGGCATTGCAACCATACCTCTAGAAGGTGAACTTGTAGACTTGAGATCTCTCAAGGTTTATAGTGCTGAGAGGGCCTGAAGAAGGTTACTTCTGGACAAGAAAATTAAGTTTCTGCTTTACAGATTAGAAATTTAACTGACAACTAACTTGAAGGAGATCAAATTCAAAGATTATTTTATAAATTAAAACTTTTAACAAACTGACTTGCAAATTTTTGCATCTCTCATTACACCTACCACTGTGCCAGGAATGTGGGACATAGTAAAAAAAATTGCAAAATACAGCATCCTGCTAATAAATAGTTCATCAGCAGGATAGCAATTCACTAGTTTACAGTAAACAAGTATGCTTAACCTGTTTGCAGGGGTCACGAACTCCTTTGGGAATCGTTCGACGCGTCTTCCCAGAATATAGTATGCACGTGCATCCAGCATTTGCAGACAAATTAAAGTGTCCACAGTACATTCAGAGACGATCCATGGACTCCAGTTTAAGAAATTCTGACATTAAAAAAGCATAAATTACCAGTGACTGGTGTATTTACCAGTCTTGAGTGATATTGGTATTGATATTGATAAAGGAGAAAGCTGTTTGATATAGCTATCATTAGAGAATTGAGAAATGATTGTTAAATTATTTCATCCCAAGTAAGTTGCTCTGTTCAGTGAAGAAGCTTGCATGTGAACATAAGTTAGTTATCTTTGCTGTCAATAGATGCCAAGTCAAAAGTCAAATATGCCCAGGGCAAAGAGGACATCCTGTTTTCTCTACTTTAAGAGGTTCACTTCTGAATATTTACAATATCAATTCTTTTAAGACTCTATCATACCTCTATATCATGGCCTATTATTCTAATTTTTTGCTATATTGCTATATAATAATAATTATTATTAATATACAAATTTATTTTTGTTTAAAATAAGCTTACCTGTATTGGGGCTTATCAATTCCAAAATATTCATCCAACAAGTAATTAATTTTTATAGTAGTCACAGAAACATAGTGATGAACAGATACACACTGTTTATGGAGTTTACAGACTTGTGGATTCACCAAATAGGGACAAAGCCAGTGTTTTAGAGCTCTCAGTTTTTCAAAGTTATTGAAGAAAATTCTCCCAAATTCAACTGAATCACTTCATTGAACTCTTTCTACATATAAAGTGTTGTTTATAAATAATAGGTTCAATCCTTGTTCTTAAAGAATTTATAATTTTGTTATGAAGATACAGTAAGCATTATGAGTTAAGGAGATTTGGTTTCAAATTCTAATTCTAAAAAGCTCTACATACTCTTTCCCTTTCCTTATCCTTTCTCATGCTCAGTTTCTTCATCTTAAGATAGGGGAAGTAAGAGTAGTGTCATGGTATTGTTATGAAATTAAAATTGGTAAAAATGTTTTAAAAGATCTTGGCACATGTGTTTAATGACAGATATTACAATTTCTAAAACACATATAATAAATTATAAACAAATAATGTCACCTGGGATGGTTTTGGTAGCTGTCTCCTATACAATGTTATGAACCTACATCCATATTTGTTCAGGTGTTCTGTCTACCAGATCCAAACCCTTGAGTCTATTTGTCACCTTCATGTATAATCATAAGGGATTTGATTTAGGTCATAGCAAAATGGTCTAATGGTTTTCTCTACTGTCTTCAAATTAAGACTGAATTTTGCAAGAAGAAGCTCATGATCTGAGCCATAGTCAGCTCCTAGTCTTGTTTTTTGCTGACTGTATAGAGCTTCTACAACCTTGGCTGCAACGAATATAATCAATCTGATTTCAGTATTGACCATGCGGTCAATGTGTCCATGTGTAGAGTCATCTCTTGTGTTGTCGGAAGAGGGTGTTTGCTATGACCAGTGTGTTCTCTTGGCAAAATTCTGTTAGCATTTGCCCTGCTTCATTTTGTACTCCAAGGCCAAACTTGCTGTTGTCTGGGTATTTCTTGACTTCTGGGAATACCAGACCAACTTACTTGTCTCCTGAGAAACGTGTATGCAGGTCAAGAACAACAATAACAACTGGACATATAACAACAGATTGGTTCCAAATTGGGAGAGGGGTATGGCAAAGCAAATTGTCACCTTGCTGATTTAACTTCTATGCAGAGTAAATCATGCAAAATGCTGGGATGGAAGAATTCCAAGCTGGAATCAAGATTTCTGGGAGAAATATCAATGACCTCAGAGATGCAGATGATACCATTCTAATGGCTGAAACTGAAGAGGAACTAAAGAGCCTCTTGATGAGAGTGAAAGAGAAGAGTGAAAAAGCTGACTTGAAATTCAACATTCAAGAAACTAATATCATGGCATCGCATTCCATCACTTCATGGCAAATAAAAGTGGGAAAAATGGAAAAGGTGGGCTCCAAAATCACTGCAGATGGTGACTGCAGCCATGAAATTAAAAGATGCTTGCTCCTTGGGAAAAAAGCTGTGGCAAATTTAGACAGCATATTAAAGATCAGAGGCATCACTTTGCTGACAAAAGGCTGTGTAATCAAAGCTATGGTTTTTCCAGTAGTTATGTGTGGATGTGAGAGTTGGACCATAAATAAGACTGACTGCCAAAAAATTGATGCTTTCAAATTGTGGTGCTGGAGAAGACTCTTGAGAGTTCCTTGGACTGCAAAGATATCAAGCTAGTCACTCCTAAAGGAAATCAGTCCTGAATATTCATTGGAAGGATGGATGCGAAAACTGAAGCTCCAATAGTTTGGCCACCTAATGTGAAGAGCTGACTCAGTGGAAAAGACCCGGATGCTGGGAAAGATAGAAGGCAAAAGGAGAAGGGGGCAGCAGAGAATGAGATGGTTAGAAAACATCACTGACTCAATAGTGACTGAGTGATTTGCTCCATGAATTTGAGCAAACTCCAGGAAATAGTGGTGAACAAAAGAGCCAAGATGTTGTAATCCATGGGGTTGTAAAGAGTTGGACATGACTTAGCCACTGAGCAACAACAATGTCACATATTGCAGACAATGACAAAATATCAGATGATTAGTATATGTGAGAAGAGATTTTGTGGAGGAAGATAATGATTGGTTGAGATATTCAGAAGCTTCAGGGCAAATGCAACCTGAATTCTACCTTAAAATCTGAGTAGTAGGATTTGGTAGAGAGGAGAGATCATACCAGATAAAATAGTGATATGAGCAATGACTATAAACACTGTATATATATGTTTTGCTGAGTGACAGTGAATAGATTAATCTGCTTTATTCAGAGGATCCATGTAAAGTAACAATAGAAGAGAATGCTGGAGAGGTAGAACTAGGAAAAATTGGGGAAGATCTTGAATCTTCCTGAAAGAGCAAGGGATGGAAAGGCATTTCAGAGGAAAATGACACATTGTAGGAAGATTCATCACATCATTGTAGTGTAGGGTATAAATTTTACTTGCAAAGAGGGATTTAAGAAGTGGAGAAGCAAGGATACTATCTGAGGTTATCACAAAAAACAAGTTGATACTGATATGATCTTTTTGGATATTGGCAGTTAGAATGGTATGGGATAAACAGGCTGGAAACATTTAAAAAAAAAAAAGGATTGAAAATGTTTATCGGTTCATGGTAAAGAGAAGTTACCTGAAGATGATGGATTCAGTGAAGACATATTAGAAGCATAGTTGTGAACCTGGGTGTCTTAGGAAAGAGGACACAATGTATAAGGGAAGTTGGGAAGTAGGCTTCTTCAGGCAGGCAGAAGTGGGGAGGAAATCATCCTAAGCTCTATACAGTTTACCTCTTGAAGGTAAGAACCATGTCTCATTCATCTTGGAATCCTCAACACTTAGCACAGTATCGGGAAGATGATGGGTTCAAACCGTGTGTGAGGAACAAATGAATGATATGTCATGGTTCACTTTGAACTTGAGTAGTGTAAGTGTAAAACTAGGATAAATTCAAAGCTAGAAATAGAGATGTGAATGGCTAGAGTATAAGAAAAGACACATTCTGAGAAAGAGAGGCAGATGGTGTTTTGATCCATGGTTGGGGACGGGCAGATGCCTACCTTTTCCGTAGCTTACCATTTCCATGCAGTGAGCCAACTTTCACTGTCAGCCTCTACAACCCTTTGCTTGAGGACTTTCATTGCCCACCAGAGCCCCCTCAACCTTGTAGGCAAACAAGAAGCACTAAAGAATTAGCAGCCTGGGGAACAGCCCTTAAACAATGTTGGTAGGGAACTGATGGGTAAATATTCTAGGTCCTTCAAGCAGGATAATTTTCTGGTATATGTGCTATACTCTCTCTCATTTATAATCCAGACGCAGTTGACCATGGTGCTAATTTGTTTGATGGCTCACCTTTTGGGGGGAAGGGGGCTCTTCCCCTTCCTCTATCACTTCCTACTGGTGCCCTGTCCTGTTGATTTTTCCTAATAATTCCTTGCAAATATCCTTTTTTCAGAGTCTGCCTCTCAGAAATTGCTTGAAGTCAATAAGAGTGACACAGATCAGCAAGAGAAGTGGACCAGGCAAACCCAACTTGAGTGGGAAGCACCAGTGGGTCAGGACATGCCTAAAGGGCATAATGAATGAGATGCCACATACAGTCAAGACAATCCAGTTTGGACCTGCATCCTTTGGAGAAGCGAGGCATGAATGTATTCTGGATACCAAGGGCCAAGCAGAGGCTAGAATCCAGTGTGTGTCAGTTTGATGGAGAGGTACCCAGTCACATGTAAAGTCAAATTAGATGAATAAGGTTGGTGATCCAAAGAACATATCAAAAAGCAAACTGGAAGATGTGAAAATGAACTAATTTCAAATTAGGCAAAGGACTTTAAGAAAGGGAAGGGTTTATACTGCTAAATACTAAAAACTACACAAGCAAGTTAAAGGTCTTAGAACCCAGCAGAAAGGAGAGGTTTGACTGGGTAATAGACAAATCTGTTTGCTTTGTTCTGTCATTTTAGGTCACTGTCATCCACATACTTTCGGTATGTATTGTCTGTCTGCAAGTAGGCAGGTATCTGCTATGGGCTATACACTTTCTTATTCTTTCAATATTTATTCTCTTCTCCCTTGGCCTCAAGATGATGTCACTGGAATCTGCCCAGTGCAATCCCCTGTTGGTCTTTAAGGCATTTGTGCTCTTTAAGGCATCATGACATTGGTAAGTAAGAGAATCAGGTCACAAAAGCCTGATCCAGTGACTGTATTGGTCACTGCTTTCTGCCTGCAGCACTGCTGTTCACCTCTCTCTATTGAGCAAATTTTTTTTTGAATATTTATTTTTATTTTATTTTATTATTTTATTTTTTAACTTTACAATATTGTATTGGTTTTGCCATATATCAACTATTGAGCAAATTGAAGAGAGCCCTTACCACCAGATCTTGTTTTCATCTTCAGAGTTGAGCCCTGCATGTTGAATAGTCCTCTTTGGGGGTCACCATTCAGATAGTGCAGGCTCTTCTGGATAGTATGGAAGAAGATAGAGAGTTGAAAGCAGCACCAGGAAAAGGCCAAAATTGTGTTGTCACTGCTATCGCTGCTGCTGACACCACAGTAGCCCCTCTTCTCTGAGGCAGTTGCTCATTCATCCTATGATCCAGGTTTTCGGCCCCTTGGCTGACATTTACAACATTACAGAGAAACAATGACTGAAGGAGCAGCACAGATGTCATCTGGCTAAATGAAGCTGCTGGTTTTAAAATGTCAAGGCTTTGCCTCTTCATAGTTCACTTTCCTCCTTCAAAATATTCTACACTCAAGGCCCCTGGGAAATGGCAACATTTCTTATTTCAACCCCAGGGCATGTGAACCTTATTGGTTTGGTTCAGTTCAGTTCAGTCGCTCAGTCGTGTCCGACTCTTTGCCACCCCATGAATCACAGCACGCCAGGCCCCCCTGTCCATCACCATCTCCCGGAGTTCACTCAGACTCACGTCCATCGAGTTGGTGATTCCATCCAGCCATCTCATCCTCTGTCGTCCCCTTCTCCTCCTGCCCCCAATCCCTCCCAGCATCAGAGTCTTTTCCAATGAGTCAACTCTTCGCACGAGGTGGCCAAAGTACTGGAGTTTCAGCTTTAGCATCATTCCTTCCAAAGAACACCCAGGGCTGATCTCCTTTTAGAACGGACTGGTTGGATCCCCTTGCAGTCCAAGGAATTCTCAAGAGTCTTCTCTAACACCATAGTACAAAAGCATCAATTCTTTGGCACTCAGCTTTCTTCACAGTCCAACTCTCGCATCCATACATGACTACTGGAAAAACCATAGCCTTGACTAGACGGACCTTTGTTGGCAAAGTAATGTCTCTGCTTTTGAATATGCTATCTAGGTTGGTCATAACTTTTCTTTCAAGGAGTAAGTGTCTTTTAATTTCATGGCTGCAATCACCATCTGCAGTGATTTTAGAGCCCCCAAAAATAAAGTCTGACACTGTTTCCACTGTTTCCCCATCTATTTCCCATGAAGTGATGGGACCAGATGCCATGATCTTCGTTTTCTGAATGTTGAGCATTAAGCCAATTTTTTCACTCTCCTCTTTCACTTTCATCAAGAGGCTTTTTAGTTCCTCTTCCCTTTCTCCCATAAGGGTGGTGTCATCTGCATATCTGAGGTTATGAATATTTCTCCTGGCAATCTTGATTTCAGTTTGTGCTTCATCCAGCCCAGCGTTTCTCATGATATACTCTGCATATAAGTTCAATAAGCAGGGTGACAATATACAGCCTTGACGTACTCCTTTTCCTATTTGGAACCAGTCTGTTGTTCCATGTCCAGTTCTAACTGTTGCTTCCTGACCTGCATATAGGTTTCTCAAGAGGCAGGTCAGGTGGTCTGATATTCCCATCTCTTTCAGAATTTTCCACAGTTTATTGTGATCCACACAGTCAAAGGCTTTGGCATAGTCAATAAAGCAGAAATAGATGTTTTTCTGGAACTCTCTTGCTTTTTCGATGATCCAGCGGATGTTGGCAATTTGATCTCTGGTTCCTCTGCCTCTTCTAAAACCAGCTTGAACATCTGGAAGTTCACAGTTCACATATTGCTGAAGCCTGGCTTGGAGAATTTTGAACATTACTAGCATGTGAGATGAGTGCAACTGTGCGGTAGTTTGAGCATTCTTGCTAAGGTGAGTCTAAAGAGCCTTGAACAGTTTCCTGTTGTTTATTGTAAAAGTCAAAATCATTATCAACCACATAGGAAAAAATGTGGCTGGAAAGGAACTAAATTTGAAGTTTAGGTATTCCTGGCTTGTTTGAAAACCATCAGACCCAAGCACACAGCATTCAGTGACAGCATTGTAATGAGGTCTCTGTGGGTTAAACTAATCAGCTGAAAGATCATATAAAAACATCTGTTAGAGAGTTGACTGCCCAGCTGAATTTAGAAAGATTCTAGAGTTGTCTTTCTGCCTACAACACTTAGACTGAAAAAGAAGGTGCTGACTCCAAAATACTCAACCTGACAGTGCACATTTTTATGCTAAATATTTTTTTATAAGATCACTTATGATGAAAAAGATAAGCCAGAACCCAGCCAAAGAAGTAGCTCTTGTAAAGTTAGTGTTAGCCTTCTTCATGTTAAGTGTGTTCACGTGTTTATGTGTGGGCTAATGATGTGCAGTGTGAAATACAGTTATGCTTACCAATTATGTTATCTTATGGCAACCACTGACTTGAGCCTGAAATATTCTAATGTAACTGTAAAACATGTTAATCTGGTAATTTCTTATTTATAAAAGATTTAATTGCAGGTATCCTTTTCCTGTTTCACTTACTACAAAGGCATCATAGTAATTGCCCCTATCATTTAAAGAAGGCCAGAAGAAGCTGGATGGATTAGAGGGAGACAGAGAGAAGGATAACGTGGATATCTTAAAATCTTTAATATCCTTGAAGTTGAAATTCTATGTGAGCTCATAACAAAGCCATTATATTTTAAATACTTATGGGAAATTTGTTAATTTACTGTGAAAATATATTTGCACATACAGCTTCACAGAACTATAAAATAGTTGGTGCTTGTTTCTTTTAAGAATATTGTGGGTGCACTCTATACTTTCAGAAAGAGTTCTTCATAATATTCAAGTCAGGATTAAAATCAAGTAAGGAGATCAAATTGCCAACATTCGTTGGATCATCAAAAAAGCAAGAGAGTTCCAGAAAACATCTATTTCTGCTTTATTGACTATGCCAAAGCCATTGACTGTGTGGATCACAATAAACTGTGGAAAATTCTGACAGATGGTAATACCAGACCATCTGACCTGCCTCTTGAGAAATCTGTATGCAGGTCAGGAAACAACAATTAGAACTGGACAAAGAACAACAGACTGGTTCCAAATTGGGAAAGGAGTATGTCAAGGCTGTATATTGTCACCCTGCCTATTTAACTTATATGCAGAGTACATCATGAAACACACTGTGCTGGATGAAGCACAAGCTGGAATCAAAATTGCTGGGAGAAATATCAATAACCTCAGATATGCAGATGACACCACCCTTATGGCAGAAAGTGAAGAACTAAAGAGCCTCTTGATGAAAGTGAAAGAGAGTGAAAATTTTGGCTTAAAACTCAACATTCAGAAAACTAAGATCATGCCATCCTGTTCAATCATTTCATGGCAAATAGATGGGGAAACAGTGGATATAGTGGCTGACTTTATTTTGGGGGGCTCCGAAATCACTGAAGATGGTGACTGCAGTCATGGAATTAAAAGATGCTTACTCCTTGGCAGGAAAGCTATGACCAACCTAGACAGCATATTAAAAAGCAGAGACTACTTTCCCAACAAAGTAGTCAAAGCTATGGTTTTTCCAGTAGTCATGTATGGATGCGAGAGTTGGACTATAAAGAAAGCTGAGTGCAGAAGAATTGATGCTTTCGAACTGTGGTGTTGGAGAATACTTTTGAGAGTCCCTTGGACTGCAAGGAGATCCAACCAGTTCATCCTAAAGGAGATCAGTCCTGGGTGTACATTGGAAGGACTGATGTTGAAGCTGAAACTCCAATACTTTGGCCACCTGATGTGCAGAACTGAACCATTGGAAAAGACCCTCATGCCAGGAAAGATTGAAGGCAGGAGGAGAAGGGGATGATATGGTTGGATGGCATCACCGACTCAATGGACATGAGTTTGGGTAAACCATGGGAGTTGGTGATGGACAGGGAGGCCTGGTGGCTTCAGTCCATGGGGTCGCAAAGAGTCATACACAACTGAGCAACTGAACTGAACTGAAGGTAGGTAAGCTACCAGTTTTTAATTGTATATTCTTAAGAGAATTACCTAACAATAAACTCAACGTTCGGAGAAGGCAATGGCACCCCACTCCAGTACTCTTGCCTGGCAAATCCCATGGACAGAGGAGCCTGGTAGGCTGCAGTCCATGGGATCCCTAAGAGTCGGACATGACTGAGCGACTTCACTTTCACTTTTTATTTTCATGCATTGGAGAAGGAAATGGCAACCCGCTCCAGTGTTCTTGCCTGGAGAATCCCAGGGACGGGGGAGCCTGGTGGGCTGCCGTGTATGGGGTCGCACAGAGTCAGACACGACTGAAGTGACTTAGCAGCAGCAGCAGCAAACTCAACGTTATAATCTGTATTTATTTATTTTATTTTGGGATAACAACTTTATTGAGATAGAATTCACATACCAAACAATTCACTCATTTAAAGTGTGCATTTGAATGATTTTTAAATTTTGTTCACTAGTTTATTCATTTACTTATTTAATATTGTTTGCAATATTAGATTACTTTTTAAAGTGAAATATAGTAAACCAGACCTGCCTCTTGAGAAATCTGTATGCAGGTCAGGAAGCAACAGTTAGAACTGGACATGGAACAGCAGACTGTTTCCAAATAGGGAAAGGAGTATGTCAAGGCTGTATATTGTCACCCTCCTTAGTTAACTTATATGCAGAGTACATCATAAGAAATGCTGCTTCTGATGAAGCACAAGCTGGAACCAAGATTAGGTGTTAAAACTAACACCCAAAAAAGATGTCTTTTTCATTACAGGGGACTGGAATGCAAAAGTAGGAAGCCAAGAAATACCTGGAGCAACAGGAGCATTTAGCCTTGGAGTACAGAAAGAAGCAGGACAGAGGCTAATAGAGTTTTGCGAAGAGTACGCACTGGTCATAGCAAATGCCCTCTTCCAACAAAACAAGTGATAACTCTACACATGGACATCAAGAGATGGTCAATACCAAAATCAGATTGATTACATTCTTTGCAATCAAAGATGGAGAAGCTTTATACAGTCAGCAAAAAGAAGACTGGGAGCTCACTGTGGCTAAGATCATGAACTCCTTATTGCAAAATTCAGACTTAAATTGAAGTTGGGAAAACCACTAGACCATTCAGGTATGACCTAAATCAAATTCCTTATTATTATACAGTGGAAGTGAGAAACAGATTCACGGGATTAGATCTGATAGACAGAGTGCCTGAAGAACTATGGATGGAGGTTCATGACATTGTATAGGAGGGAGGGATCAAGACGATCCCCAGGAAAAAGAAACCCAAAAAGGCAAAATGCTCATCTGAGGAGGCCTTACAAACAGCTGTGAAGAGAAGCGAAAGGCAAAGGAGAAAAGGAAAGATATACCCATTTGATTGCAGAGTTCCAAGAACAGCGAAGAGAGACAAGAAAGCCTTTTTGAGTGAACAGTACAAAGAAATAGAAGAAAACAACAGAATGGGAAAGACTAGAGATCTTTTCAAGAAAATTAGAGATACCAAGGGAATATTTCATGCAAAGATGGGCACAATAAAGGACAGAAATGGTATGGACCTAAAAGAAGCAAAAGGCATTAAGAAGAGATAGCAAGAATACACAAAAGAACTATACAAAAATATCTTCATGACCCAGATAACCAGGATGGTGTGATCACTCACCTAGAGCTAGATATCTTGGAATCTGAAGACAAGTGGGCCTTAGGAAGCATCACTATGAACAAAGCTATTGGAGGTGATGGAATTCCAGTTGAGCTATTTCAAGTCCTAAATGATGATGCTGTGAAAGTGCTGCACTCAATATGCCAGCAAATCTGGAAAATTCAGCAGTGGCCATGGGACTGGAAAAGGTCAGTTCTCATTCCAATCCCAAAGAAAGACAATGCCAAAGAATGCTCAAACTACCGCACAATTGCACTCATCTCACATGCTAGTAAAAGTCATGCTCAAAATTCTCCAAGCCAGGTTTCAACAGTATGTGAACTGTGAGCTTCCAGATGTTCAAGCTGGCTTTAGAAAAGGCAGAGGAACCAGAGATTAAATTACCAACATCCTCTGGATCATTGAAAAAGCAAGAGAGTTCCAGAAAAATATATACTTCTGTTTTATTGACTATGCCAAAGCCTTGACTGTGTAGATCACAATAAACTGTGGAAAATTCTGAAAGAGATGGGAATACCAAACCACCTGACCTGCCTCTTGAGAAATCTGTATGCAGGTCAGGAAGCAACAGTTAGAACTGGACATGGAACAACAGACTGGTTCCAAATTGGGGAAGGAGTACATCAAGGCTATATATTGTCACCCTGCTTATTTAACTTTTTTGCAGAGTACTTCATGAAAAACACTGGGCTGGATGAAGCACAAGCTGGAACTAAGATTGCCTGGAGAAATATCAATAATCTCAGATATGCAGATGACAGCACCCTTTTGGCAGAAAGTGAAGAAGAACTAAAGAGTCTCTTGATGAAAGTGAAAGAGGAGAATTAAAAAGTTGGCTTAAAACTCAATATTCAGAAAACTAAGATCATGGCAACCAGTCCTGTCACTTCATGGCAAATAGATGGGGAAACAGTGGAAACAGTGACAGACTTTATTTTTTGGGCTCCAAAATCACTGCAGATGGTGACTTCAGCCACGAAATTAAGACACTTGCTCCTTGGAAGAAACGCTATGACCAATCGAGACAGCATATTAAAAAGCAGAGATATTACTTTCCCCGTAAAGGTCCATCTAGTCAAAGCTATGGTTTTTCCAGTAATCATGTATGGATGTGAGAGTTGGACTATAAAGAAAGCTGAGCGCTGAAGAATTGATGCTTTTGAACTGGGTGTTGTAGGAGACTCTTGACAGTCCCTTGGACTGCAAGGAGATCCAACAAGTCCATCCTAAAGGAGATCAGTCATGAATATTCATTGGAAGGACTGATGCTGAAGGTGAAACTCCAACACTTTGGCCACCTGATGCAAAGAACTGACTCACTGGAAAAACCCTGATGCTGGGAAAGTTTGAAGGCGGGAGGAGAAGGAGAGGACAGAAGATGAGATGGTTGAATGGCATCACTGACTCAGTGGACATGAGTTTGAGTAATCTCCAGAAGTTGGTGATGGACAGGGAGGCCTGGTGTGCTGCAGTCCATGGGTTGGCAAAGAGTCAGATATGTCTGAGCAACTGAACTGACAGTTAATTCATAATATTGTGCTAATTTCAGGTGTGTAGCATAGTGACTGTTTTTGCAGATTATATTTCATTATAGATTGTTAAAGTTAGTATAATCTCTTCATTTTTGCTCCTTCTTATTTATTGAATTTAAATATTTTTATTTAAATTCTATAGTACTTTACAATTTTCAAGTTTCACAGACATGATTTCATATAATCCCATAATAATGTTTTTCTCTCTAACCCTATATTGCCCCTGCCCCGCCGCTCTCTTCACTGGTAACCACTAGTTTGTTCTCTATGCCTGTGAGCTGCTTATTTTTGTTTTGTTCACTGGTTTGTTGTATTTTTTTATATATTCCACATATGAGTGATAGCATACAAATACCATACAGATACTTGTCTTTCGTTGTCTGATTTACTCAACTTAGCATAATGCCCTAGAATCCATTCATGTTGCTGCAAATGGCAACATTTCATTTTTTGTTAAGGCTGAGAACTATTGCATATATATACATCACATATTCTTTACCTATTCATCTGTTGATGGACTCTTAGTTTGCTTTTGTATCTTGGCAATTATAAATAATGCTGCTATAAACATTGAGGTGTCTGTATCATTTCAAATTAGTGTTTATATATACACACCTAGGAGAGGAATTGCTGAATCGCATGGTTGTTCTATTTTTAGTTATTTGAGAAACCTCCATACTGTTTTCCACAGTGGCTGCAGCAATTTACACTCCCCCCAAGAGTGTACGAGTGTTGCCTTTCTCCACTTCTTTGTCAACACTTGTTATTTGTGTTCTTGGTGACAGCCAAGCTGACAGGTGTGAGATGATATCTCATTGTGGTTTTTGTTTGTATTTCCCTAAAGATTAATGATGTTGACTATTTTATCATGTGCCTGTTGGCCATCTGAATTTTCTCTTTGGAAAAATTTCTGTTAAATTCTGTTCATTTTTAAATTGTGTGGTTTTTTAAATGTTAAGTTGTACAAGTTGTTGTTTATATGTTGACTATTAACCATTTTTAAAAAAACAAATGAAAACAGAAGATCAAGGACCACAAACTTCATGGGTAAAGAAAATCTTTCAAAGGGAAGCCCTTGCAATGTGAAATCCAAAATGAATAGGCTGGACAGAGCAGTGACATAGTTGAATTTCTGTTGCTTTCTTCAAACTAATTGGCACATAGAAGGAAGACTCTTTTCTCAATACTTAATAACTGATGTAATATTTTTTTATTTAATGAGCACTCACCTTGTGTTAGATACTATGTCAAACTAAGTCTTCTGCGGTCATATATCTTTTAACCCTCAAATTAACTGTAAAAAAAAAAAATAGCTGTCATTGTCCTCATTTCATAAAGGAAGAAACTCAGTATGAGATTAGTTGAGTAACATGTCTAATACCATCCAACCCATAAGAAGCAGAACTGGAGTTTAAAATCAGGTATCTGAGGCAAGAGCCTGTTCTGAACAGTAAGCTTGACTTAATGAGTCCTGAGATGTTCATCCAAGATGAGTCGGTTGCTACTTATAGCACCATTGATGGGCACAAGGCTATGAGTTCCAAGTCTTCTTTGTTCAATGGCAGGGTCCCTCTTTCCTCAGACTGAGGCACAATGGGAGCCATATCAGCTTAGATAACAGGGATAAACAGGGAGCAGGGGCACAGGAAAGTGCCCTTTATTTGGGAATAGATATTAGTAAAATTAGAGTCCAAGCAACTCTTTTAAAGCAAAGGTCATCATACAAGCCCATATGCCTTGGATAGTACTGACCATATGATAGGGTATCAATAAGCATCTACAGATTAGTCAGAAATGCCTATTGCTGGCATTTTGAATGCAGCACATTAGCAGCAGCATCTTTTAGGATTTGAAATATCTCAGCTGGAATTCCATCACCTCCAATAGCTTTGTTCGTAATGATGTTTCCTAAGACCCACTTGACTTTGTACTTCAGGATATCTGGATCTAGATGAGTGATCACACCATTGTGGTTATCTGGGTCATTACGATTTTTTTTTTTTTAATAACTCTTCTGTGTCTTCTTGCCACCTCTTCTTAGTATCTTCTGCTTCTCTTAGGTCCATACTGTTTCTCTCCTTTAATGTGCCCATCTTTGCATAAAATATCCCCTTGGTATCTCTAATTTTCTTGAAGAGATCTCTAGTCTTTCCCATTCTGTTGTTTTCCTCTATTTCTTTGCATTGATCTCTGAGGAAGGCTTTCTTATCTCTCCTTGCTATTCTTTGGAACTCTGCATTCAGATGGCTATATCTTCCCTTTTCTCCTTTGCCTTTCACTTCTCTTCTTTTTCTCAGGTATTTGTAAGGCCTCCTCAGAAAACCAGTTTGCTTTTTTGCTTTTCTTTCTCAAGGGGATGGTTTTGATCACCACCTGCTGTACAATGTTACGAACCTCTGTCCATAGTTATTCAGCCACTCAATCTATCAAATCTAATCCCTTGAATCTATTTGTCACTTCCACTGTGGCTCAGCTGGTAAAGAAACTGCCTCACAATACAGGGGACCTGGGTTTGATCCCTGGATTGGAAAGCTCCCCTGGAGAAGGGAAAGGCTACCCACTCCAGCATTCTGGACTGGAGAATTCCTTGAACTGTATATGTTCCATGGGGGTGCAAAGAGTCGGACACGACCGAGGGACTTTCGCTTTCACTTTTCCACTGTATAATTGTAAGGGATTTGATTTATGTCGTATCTGAATGGTTTAGTGGTTTTCCCTACTTTCTTCAATTTAAGTTTGAATTTGACAATAAGGAGTTCATAATCTGAGCCACAGTCATCTCCCAGTCTTGTTTTTGCTGACTATATGAAGCTTCTTCTTTGACTTCAAAGAATATAATCAATCTGATTTTGGTATTGACCATCTGGTGATGTCCATGTGTAGAGTTATCACTTGTGTTGTTGGACGAGTGTGTTTTCTATGACCAGTATGTTCTTTTGGCAAAACTCTGTTAGCCTTTGTCCTGCTTCATTTTCTATTCCAAAGCCAAACTTGCTCGTTACTCCTGATATCTCTTGACTTCCTACTTTTGCATTCCAGACCCCTATGATGAAAAGGTTAGATAGCTGCATAAAAAGTTAGATAATTCCAGAAAAGTTTAGATAACTGCATACATAGATGTTTAAAGATCTGCAGAGCTATCTATGATCTTTGTGTTAAGAATTCCAGTTATAAATTTAAGAAGATCAATGAGATTGAAAGGAGAGATGGACATTTGAAAGTCATCAAGAAGCAGAATCTTTTCCCTTCCCCTACACACACACAGTTTAAGTCAGACTGTCCTAAAACAAGGTCAGAGAAGGTAACAGCACCCCACTCCAGTACTCTTGCCTGGAAAATCCATGGACAGAGGAGCCTGGTAGGCTGCAGTCCATGGGGTCCCTAAGAGTTGGACACGACTGAGCGACTTCACTTTCACTTTTTACTTTCATGCATTAGAGAAAGAAATGGCAACCCACTCCAGTGTTCTTGCCTGGAGAATCCCAGGGATGGGGAAGACTGGTGGGCTGCCGTCTATGGGGTCGCACAGAGTTGGACATAACTGAAGCGACTTAGCAGCTTAGCAGCAGTCCTAAAACAATGTAGAGTCCTTGTGAGATTCCAAAGACTCAAGTTAATGAAAAGACTGCAGAAGCAATGAAGAGTTATAAGTTATTTTAATAAAGAAGACACAGAAACTCAGATTTTGCATGAAAGAGCTCCAAATTTGGGAGGTCAGCTCAGTGCCCAGGCTGCATTTTTAGCTTAGGACCTGGAAGACTCAGGACTGGCAGTTCTTGAAGGATCTAAATTGGTGCTGCTACTCCTTGGACTCATAGTTTAAGTGACTGCAGGCTCCAAGCACAGAAGTGTCCTTGGGTTGGAGTTATGGATGCCAGATGTGTCATAAGTCCCCACTGCAATGTTCATGCCCTGTTATCACCCTTCCCCTAAAACTCTGTGCTCAGTAAGGATCCAAAGAACATGTTCTTTTCTGGACATCACAGGGGAGAAGAATGGCCAATATTTGCCTTCATGCTTCCAGACTTGGGAAAGCTCAGGCCTCACCTCAGGTGATTCAAGTTCTCAGGACTTGCTGACTTGTTTTCCTGGTTTATTAAGGAGTTTTTTAAAATTATGACACAGTTCTTCCCTTTAGATTAACAGTAAATCAAAATTTGTGTTTTTTTTATTCCAGTTTTCTTGAGATATAATTGACATACAGCATGGTATAAGCTTACAGTATACAATGCAATTATTTTACATACACACATTATGAAATGATTATCATAGTAAGTTTAGTGAACATCCATAAATTCATATATGTACAAAAGCAAAGAAACATGAATTTTTCCCTGCTGATAAGAACTCTTAGGATTTACTCTCTCCACAACTTTCATATATGACATATAGTGGTATTAATTATACTTTTCTTGCTATACATTGCTTCCCTAATACTTATTTGTCTTATAAGCAGAACTTTGTACCTTTTGTCTGCCTTAATTCAATTCTTCTTCTCCCCACCTTCCACCTCTGCTGTCCACTATTCTGATCTCTTTTTCATATCAATTTTTTTAAGTATAATTGAACTACAACACTGTGTTGCATGCATGCATGCTCAGTTTATTCAGTTATATCTGACTCTTTGCGATACCGTAGACTGTAGCCTGTCAGGTTTCTCTGTCCTTGGGATTCTCCAGGCAAAAATGCTGGAGTGGGTAGCCATGCCCTCCCCCAGGGGATCTTCCTGACCCATGGATTGAACCCTTGCATCTCCTGCAATGGGAGGTGGGTTCTTTACCATTAACACCACCTGGGTTCTATGCATTTCAAAATGACCATCACAATGTCTGGTTATCATCTGTCATCATACCAAAAGGTATTTTTGAAGCAAAAGGATCTAAGATACAGCATAAGGAGGAAGTGTGATGTGTTTATAGAAAAAGAAGACGCCTGACCTCACAAGGATATAGGACTCCAGGGTGAGAAGTACTGTCCATCCCATACTCACAAGTTGTGCATCCACGTAAACAGAGGGGTGACTGAACTGCACCACTTTATACAAGAGACCTGAGCTCCCACAGATTTCAGGATCCACAGAGGGCCCTGGAATCAATCCCCCTGTGGATAGCATGGGACAACTGTAATAGATATTCTATAGAGATGTTTTACTTGTAAATACAAGGGAGATACCTGAACACTATATAGAGAACTACAACTTAAAGGGCTGGGAAATAGGGTGCCACTGAAGGTTTAGGGAATGATATAGTGAAATAAAACAAGATGTTAAAAGCAAGAGGCAGATTTGATTGACAGAAGATGAAACTGGAATTAAGGAATCAATCTGAAGCATATGTGCATGAGAAGATGAGGATCTGCATCATGGAAATGAAAATTAAGAGATAAAACTCAGGAGAAAAGGGGCTTTCATGATAAGCCTGATTGTGTATAAACCAAGAGGCTCATTATGAGACTTCAAACACACTGACCAGTCAGAAGAGTGGACTCAGTATAAAAGCCAGATTTGAAAGAGGGCATTGAGAAGAGCATGACAGATTCAGTTTGAGATATTTTGAGTTTGAAGCTTACTATTATTCACTTCTTTGTTATAAGCCTCACGATTATTTCCTTGACTACTTAGTGATGGCTTCCCTGGGGCACAGTCTTAAGTTGTGGAGGTTGAAAGCGATCTCTTTCATGTGCTATAAATAAAGTTGTAATTCCACACAAAATAAAACAAAATTTTGAGAATTTCTTCTGAATATTCAGTCTCTCTCAGGGTATAATTGAGTTGATCATATGTGCTAAATGAATCTCCTGCCATGTCAATAAACAAGAAATGTCAAAGCCATCAGTGATTTCTGGCCTCCAAATGTGAAAGAAAGTGAAAGTCGCTCAGCCATGTCTGACTCTTTGTGATCCCCTTGGAATTCTCCAGGCCAGAATCCTGGAGTGGGTAGCCTTTCCTTTCTCCATGGGATCTTCCCAACCCAGGGATCAAACCCCGGTCTCCCACATTGCAGGCAGATTCTTTACCAGCTGAGCCACAAGGGAAGCCCAAGTGTGATTGAGAGCTTCCAAAACTTTGAAATGATCCAGCGGATGCTGCCACCACCCCACCGCCCCTCCCACGGTGATGGCTGAGGAGCTGGGGGCATGCAAGCAGCGATGTGAACTAAGAAACAGGATTGGCCCCAGAGAGCTGAGATGCGTGAAAGGAATGAATTCGGTGAGCCCAGAGGCTTACACCTTCCCATACTTAGAATGCTAAATTCCTTAACTTGATACCTGATCTTTGATGTTCAGACTGTCTGCTCCCTTTGCTGCAAACTTGTATGTAACCTGACTTCCCCTTGTACCTCCCTGGAGCAGTTTTCCCAGAGCTACTTAGATGCTGAGTCCTAAATATTCCCACCAAATAAAATAACTCTCTACTTTCAGGCTGTGATAATGAACCTCTGAAGTGTTTTCTACAATTCAATGTGCAGCTCACACACATAAATTTCATCGAACTCAATTTAATGAATATTTATTGAGCACACATATAGACTGAGTACATACATACATAAAATAGGATTATTTTTGTTTGTTGCACAGCAATTCTTTTGAACACAAAGAAAATCAGTTTTTCCATTTGTAGTTGAATCTTCTAATTTTGTTTTGTGATGATCATTCATTGAAATGTCTTTATTCTTAGTGAAAAGACAAGCCTAAACTCAGACTTAATCTGAACCTGTGGTGTGAATTAGTGAGGTTTGTCTGAATAGTCTATTTATTTTTATTAAAAAAAAAACAAAAAACAAAAAAAACAGGTCAAATGCAAAACAGGATTCACATTTAAACCAGACATTTTAATAGTGAGCTGAGAGACATCTGTGTGCAGGATTATTGTAAAGCCTTCTCTCTTAGGACAACTGCATAGAGAGTTTACAAGCGAATCATTACATATGGGTTGCTGGACCAATAAAACCAGGTATTTAGCTACATGGTGAGCATCAGGCATTTCTATTATCTTCTCATATTTACATCTGCCTTGACTTCCTTAAACAGTTTTAGTTTTTGTCATGGAGGTAGACACTATTCATTACACCAGTCTTGCCTCCCTTCGTGTGTGCTCTGCTCACTCTTAAAGGCCATATGGGGTCACTTTAGGACAGCTGGAGGACCCAGCAGCTCCATGCTCCTTACATTTATTCCTGATACTTCGGTGTATAAGTCTATACTGGGAAACATACTTCCTACATTCTGAATCCTTTTCTCTTGAGAAGTCTTTGAGAAGAGTCTTGATGAGTAAATTTGTATTCTTTATACTTTATTACATACCCTCATCACATTCAATTCAGTTCACTTCAGTCATGTCTTTGCAACACCATGAACTGCTGCACGCCAGGCCTCCCTGTCCATCGTCAACTCCCAGAGTTTACTCAAACTCATGCCCACTGAGTCGGTGATGCCATCCAATCATCTCATCCTCTGTTGTCCCCTTCTCCTCCCACCTTCAATCTTTCCCAGCATCAGGGTCTTTTCCAATGAGTCAGTTCCTCGCATCAGGTGGCCAAAGTATTGGAGTTTCAGCTTCAGCATCAGCCCTTCCAATGAATATTCATGACTGATTTCTGTTTGGATTAACTTGTTGGATCTCCTTGCAGTTCAAGGGACTCTCAAGAGTCTTCTCCAAAGCAGGTCTCTAAAGACCTCTACTAAGTGAGAGTATAGCCTAATGACAATTTTCTTAGGCTAAACATTTTAAACTTCATGGAAGAAAATTACACACATTTTTAATTGAAGTTCCACACTAATTCAAAATGAATTTTTCCAAATTAATAGCAATTAATGAAGATTGTTCTCCTTCTAGAAAGGATACAGTATTTAATGTCCTCTTATATTAGAAAGGTTATTTTTACATAATCAAAAGCATCACAGAAGTAGTGAGCCAGAGGCAAAATAAATTACTGATGCTATTTGACAGAGAGGAGTAAATAATAATGTAGTTTAGTTCAGTGAATTTACAGTTGTTTGAGATAAGCATTCAAGAACTAAAAATTAGAAAAATTTTCATTCAATAAATTCTGTATGTATATAAAGAGTATTTCAATTGCTTGTGAATTGCCAGTGGGTTAAGATGAAAAATGAAAAGGACAAAAGTCACGGGGAAAAAAATTAACAGATCAATGATAGGATAGGGCAAGAAAAATGGAATGAGGAGACATAACACTGAGAAGGAAAGGAAGACACATACAGAGAGAATTCAAGGGAAGTTGGACAAGAAGAACATGATTGAGTACTTTCTTAGATGTTTCTAAACTTTCATCTTTCCCCTGCTCTTCACCTGGGTCATGGGTTTGGAAAATGTTTACACTTTACTTTCTGTGGTTTGAAATTGGCAACATCACCACTGTTCTTAGTTCTCATTGGAAGGACTGATGCTAAAGCTGAAACTCCAATACTTTGGCCACCTGATGTGAGGAACTGACTCATTGGAAAAGACCCTGATGCTGGGAGGGATTGGGGGCAGGAGGAGAAGGGGACGACAGAGGATGAGATGGCTGGATGGCATCACTGACTCGATGGACATGAGTTTGAGTAGACTCCAGGAGTTGTGATGGACAGGGAGGCCTGGAGTGCTGCAATTCATGGTGTCGCAAAGAGTTGGACACGACTGAGCAACTGAACTGAACTGAACTGACTGAACTTCTCTTTAGCCCTAACCCTTCGGATGTTCTGTTCTTAATGAGACACTATTAGGTTTGGAAAATTATTTGATACGTCCAAAAGCAATGGGATAATATTATCCCTTGAATTCAATTTTAGGTCAATCTACTAAATATTGAGTCCAAGAAAGACATATCCAGTAGGCTCATTTCCCTGCTCTGCCTTAGTTGAGAAAACTGTAATAGATAACACAGTTGTTGATATAATGGCATGGGAGTGCAGTGTGTGTACACACATTCATACCCACACAGACACACACTAAAGATGCTTTTCTTTTGGCAAACCCAGTAGCATGACTGATGCCAAGTTAGCCTCATCCTTTTATAGTTCAAGATGTGTTCTCATATTCCATGCCAGGTTAAATTTTTGGAGTGGTCCCAAGAAATTATAAAGCACAAACACAAAGAAAACAATCTTTTATATTTAGAGACTTAGCTCATACAGAGAGACAAGATTAAGATTTTCTGTCTGAGAAGATGCATTCAAATAAATCTTTGTGGTTCAAGAAGTATTAATACTACAAACTGCTGATATATACTAACACCTATCATGTGTGAGGTTATGTACTTGGTAGATCACAAATCAAATTTTCTGTGAATAAAGAATACAAGTATTTGCAAACTTCAAGTATATTTTTCAAAATAGCTATTGTTCATAATATGCATGACAAATGTTCTATGAAAAGAGGCAGTGTAGTAAGATAGAATGACATGGTTTTCTGTTGCTGCAAAAAACAGTGGCTTAAAAAATGGTTTTATAAGGACAATCATTTTTTAGGTGGATTTCAGAAAGAGCTTGACTGTACATTTCTTGCTTGGCATCTGTAGGATTGGACAGTGTCCCCTCAAAGTCATATCCACCAAGGATATTAGCATGGAAGCTTATTTGAAATAGCATGTTCACAGATGTCTGGAGAAGGAAATGGCATCCCACTCCAGTGTTCTTGCCTGGAGAATCCCATGGACAGAGGAACCTGGAGGGCTATAGTCCATGGGGTCACAAAGAGTTGGACACAACTGAGTAACTAACACACTATTCACAGATGTAATCAGTTAAAGATCTCAAGATGAAATCATCCTGGATTAAGAGTGCGCCCTAAATCCAATGACATCTTTGTAAGGAAAGGAGAGGACCTAGAGAGAGACACACATGGAGAGAGAAAGATAGAAAGAAAAGTGAAAGTGAAGTCACTCAGTTGTGACTGACTCTTTGCGACCCCGTGGACTGTAGCCCACCAGGCTCCTCCTTCCATGGGATTCTCCAGGCAAGAATACTGGAGTGGGTTGCATTTCCTTCTCCAGGGGATCTTCCCAACCCAGGAATCGAACCCAGGTCTCCTGCATTGCAAGACAGAGGCTTTAACCTCTGAGCCACCAGGGAGAGAAAGATAATATGAAGGTAAAGGTGGGCAGAGTTTGGACTTATGCTGCCACAAGCCTAGAAATACACTGAAAGTTAAAAGAGGAGTGGGGAGCAGGTAGGGATTCTTCTCTAGAGACTTCCAAGAATGCATGGCCCCTATGACACCTTGATTTCCTACCCTTAACCTCAAGAATTATAAAAGAACACATTTCTGTTGTTTTAAACCACCTAGTTTGTGGCACTCTGTAACAGCAGCCCTGAGAAGTGAACCATCTCCCCTGTGACTGTAATCAGATATCAGCTAGTACTGCAAACATCTGCAGGCTCAACTAGGCTAGAAGTCATTGAGGATGAGTCAGTGGGATTACTGGCAAGTTGGTGCTGGCTGTCAGCTGTGAGTTCGACCAAGATTGTCAGCTGCAGCTGCAATTAGTCTATATGTGAACCTCTCCATGGGGCCACTTGGGCTTCCTCAAAGCATGGTACCTGGCTTCCAAGAGGGAATGTCTTTAGAAGAAATTTCCTGAGAGTAAGGTTTCTCAAAGACAAAAGCAGAAGCTGCATTTTTATGATCAAACCTCAGATTCTGGAATCCAACTTCCACTGCATTCTATTCATCAAGAAAGTCACCGAAGAGTAGTCCAAACTCAAGGAAGGGAAATTAGACTCCACCTCTCAATGGAAGGAGTTAAAAAGATTTTGTGGATGTCTTTCATCAGTTCCATAGACCTAGGTTCAAATCACAGCTCTACCATTTTCTACCTGAGAGCATGTTTCCAAACCTCTCAGCCTATTTTCCCTTTCACAAAATAGAGATAATGTCATTGATAGAAGTTATTATAATAATTAAACTAAATTAAATAATGTTGTTTCAGTCCTTGAAAATTACATGATGTTCATGGCTGCACGTATAAATAATGGGAATACATATAAATGGGAGATATAGGGATAAGTATCAAGACATTAGCTAGATGAAACAGAATGTTAGTTTCAGAGGTGACATTTTGGGAATCTTCTACTTGTGTGTCTGTTGCAGTTTCTATGTCTAGAATTCAAATGAGGATTATGCTTAGCTTTACGACGAGATGAACTCTGGGAGGGAGATGTGGCAGAGGTTTACATTTTAGCTTTAAAATGCCTGCGGAGAATCCCAATACCACTCTGAAAATTCAGCAGCCAATGCCTCCTGGTTACTCCCACTACAAGACAAAAGGATTGGCAAAATCTTAGAATCCCATGGCCTTTAGCTAAGGTTCAATTTTATGTTTGTGGAGCATTTTGCCACCTCTGATGCTCCTCGTCTGATCCTGATTGTTGTAATGAATTCCAACCACAGTTCTATATTGTCTTGCACAATTCAAGCTTTCCTTCCAGCTCAATGACCTTTATCAAGAAGAAAGGAAGCTTTGTTTCTTAATATCTGGGCAAATAAACGTTAAGAGTTTGACAGGACATCAGAAACCTTGAGTTCCTATGCTCCATTCCTCTCCTTCACCTGCTCCACCTCAAAATTCTCCTTATTCCTTGACTTCAAGTTAGTGGTAAATTCTTGGGTAATGGACTTACACTAGCAATTCTCCATCCTCTCCCACAATAAATTGTAAGCATCAGTCAATTTGTACTTGCATAGTTGGAAAATATCTTTTTCCTTACACACTTCATCATAGAAGTGTTGTCAAGTAGAAACTTGGGTTTTTACAGTCATGGTGTTGTCCAAGGATCCTACAGGAGTTTGAGTTTTGTTTGTTTTGTTTTCACACAATTCAAGTTTATCCAACATGGAGGCCACTATTTCTTAAAATCCCAGATTCTGAAGACAGACCATCTGCATTTGTAACTCTAGCTCTGCCATTGACCAATTCCATGTTTTTAAGGCAGATTACCAAAACTGTTTTTGCCCTAGTTTCTGCATCTGTAAGATGGGGATAATACAAATATTTATAGTTATGAGAATTAAGTGGTTAACATAAAAAAAGTATTTTAAAGGGTATCTGGCACCTAGTAAGAACTCAATAAATATTTGTTTTTATGTAAGATGATGTTCATGGGGTCGCAAAGAGTCGGACACAACTGAGGGACTGAACTGAACTGAACTGAAGATGATGTTAGGGCTTTACAGATGAATATTCTTAGTAATTGTGCACTTATTTCAGTGCATGCCTGAAAAAATGTAACTCACGTATCAAACCTGTAATTTCAGATTGTATTTCTTGGGCCAAATAAAAGCCATGAGCCTACTGGAAACATAGACTGTGCAAACTAGCCTAGGTGATATATGGATAAGGAAAAAGTCCTAATGGTGGGCAGGCGAATGACTAAAATTTGGGAAACACTCCACTAGTTAGAAAAAATGAGGAACTAACCCAGTAAATGAACCCACTCTTTCTTCATCTATCTGTAAATCAGTCATAGGGTATGCCCTTAAGTTAGACCCAAGGCATTTGTTCATGTTTGCTAATGAGTCTCTGCAACCAGCCTGTGTACGGATTTCCTGCCCCAACTTTTAGCAGTGAGACAGTTCCCCTGAGTTAGGATATGGTTGTTCTCAAAACTAGATGTATGTGAAGTCTAAATGACTGCTATTTTGCTGTCAGCCACGCTCAAGTAACATGGGAACAGGGCGCAGGAGCCAGTCAACTTGGTTTCTGAGTCTCATTCTTGACTTTTTTCAGTGGTCTAACCTCAGGCAAATGACTTACTCTTTCTGGCTTTGTGTTTCCATTATCTGTAAAACAGAGACAGTAGGTAGCAACAGCTCTGCTTCCTTACAGTGATGTTGCATGAAATAAGTAGCATATGGTATGTGAAACTTGTCTGCACCCACTGGGTAGAAATAAGTATACAGATGTAAATACTGAGCTCATGATCAGGCTGTGAAAAATTGTTGTTAATGGTACTTTCAAGAGAAAATAGACATCACTCAAGATTCTTACAAGGGAGCATAGCTTAGTGGTCTGGCACATGGACACTAAAGCCAAACTATGGAGCTCCCGTCCAAGCTATGCCTCTAATGGCTTGTATGAGCTGTGTGTCTCAAGGTCCTTATTTGTAAAATAGGGATAATAATGCTCAATTCAGGAAGATTTTATGAATGATGTGTTAACATATGTACAGTGCTTGGAGGAATGACCTACTCACAGTGTATGTTCAGTAAGTTAATTATTAATGTCAAACTACTATCTCTAGACACTGCCAGTGAGAATTCTGAGCATTTACTAGGGTTATTTTTGTTGACACATGCAGTCTAGTTTCCTTTTTCTTATGTACTTTCCATTAAAATACAGGCTTTAAATGAATTGACTAAAAAGATTTTAGAGGACACATTATGAGTTCTTTCTCTTTTACTTACAGCATGTGATTTATCCCTTTGAGTATTGTTTTTAAACATTTGACTTAATTTTATGACATCTGGTGGTTAAATTTTCCCCTAAGGCCAGTGGAATTAGAGAATAGTGATCAAGCCATGGAGTCTGGAATTGGGCTGCTTGGATCTGAATCCCAGTTCTATATTTCCTAAATGTTTTGACTACCTTGGACAAATTAGTTAAGCTCTGAAAACATCAGTAACCTCAGGCATAAATTGAAAGTAATTAGTGCTTATTTTATGGGATTATTGAGTAGTTTGTTAAAGAAGTGAGCTGTTGAGTAAACATTGGCTACTGTTACTACCAGGTGAATTTACAATAGAATCTGTAGCACTATGTTTCAAGTTGCTCACAGGGTAGAATTAGATACATGTTCAAAGTTGGAGATAGAAATTTATATTTAAGCAATGACACTCTGACCAGGTTTCTGATTCTCCAGGCAGGAGAAAACTTGCATAAACATGGCCTGCTTTCTTCTTTTCCTGCTGGAAGGCATTCTGACCTCATTACTTAGTTAAGATGCCAGGCACTCTGCACCATCCTTGCCATTACTTGTCAACAGATCGTCTCGCTACCTTTTCATGTCCCTACACAGCACCTTGTTCAGGTTGCCAGCTTCTGAAGCGGCAGATGTTCATCTCAGCAATGTTTCTAGAGTTATCCCTCAAAGTATACAAAACAATTGACAGCTGTGGTGGCTGAGTCTGGTTTGTTAAAACTGGATGCTGAGAGCAACAAAGGTCCATCTAGTCAAGGCTATGGTTTTTCCTGTGGTCATGTATGGATGTGAGAGTTTGACTGTGAAGAAGGCTGAGCGCCAAAGAATTGATGCTTTTGAACTGTGGTGTTGGAGAAGACTCTTGAGAGTCCCTTGGACTGCAAGGAGATCCAACCAGTCCATCCTAAAGGAGATCAGTCCTGGGTGTTCATTGGAAGGTCTGACGCTGAAGCTGAAACTCCAGTACTTTGGCCACCTCATGCGAAGAGTTGACTCATTGGAAAAGACTCTGATGCTGGGAGGGATTGGGGGCAGGAGGAGAAGGGGACGACAGAGGATGAGATGGCTGGATGGCATCACTGACTCGATGGACGTGAGTCTGAGTGAACTCCGGGAGTTGGTGATGGACAGGGAGGCCTGGCATGCTGTGGTTCATGGGGTCGCAAAGAGTCGGACACGACTGAACGACTGAACTGAACTGAGCTGAGAGCTATTTAATAGGTAGATACCCAAGCCTAACATGATTGGGCATTACCACTGGGTTATAAAAGCCCCTGGGACTTTCTGCCACATGAAGTTTGCCATCTGCCTTCCAGTTCAGACTTCATTCAAATCAATGATTTTAACCAAAAGACACAGTCATGTATCCACGACTCGGGTTTCAAGAGCAGTGCAGACATTTCAAAGCCTTGATCTGAGAAGGTGGTTGAGATAAATATATAGTATTATGTTTTAAAATATATATGTAGTATACTATATATATATACACACACACACATATTTAAAGCTGAATATTTTACTTCTTTTTTCTTATTACACCCTGAAGTGTCTATGCTACAGCAGGACATAGGGTTTAGGGTTTCTTCACCACCTCTATAACATTTTTAAAAGGCATATATTTGTGCACATGATTTATTATAAAACAATATACATCAAACCTAAAATACCATTTTAACATATGTCTGATAAGTTATTTGAACTCTGTAACAGATTCTAAGCTAGCCTAGTATTTGGCTCCATGCCCTAAGATCAGGATTTAATCCTCCTAGGGACTTCTCTACACAGTGGGCTGGAGAGATTTTACATAACACACTGACACTGGTGGAAAGTTACAAAACTAATTAATGGCAAGTGTTTCAAAATCTTCCCCTTTCAACATAAATCATGAATTTGTTCCTTACTTGTGTAATACAGGATGCACTCAAAAAAAAAAAAAACTCATAAGGACAAATTTCTGTAAGGGAGGATGAGAAGGAAATGTAGTTAATAGAATAGTTTCAACAAGAAGGACTAGTCATGATGGCAAGCTCTTTACTTAAATTTCTTACTAAATTATCACATAATATGAAGTACATGTTAGTCAAGACCCTAAAATACATAAAATTATGAATCTTCAAAGATTACATGAATCTTTAGTCCCTCTTCACAAAAAAATAAAATAAAATAAAATAAAAATAGTTGACAACTGGGGCTGCTAAGGAAATAGTTCTGGAATAGTCAGTATATTCTTGCCCATTCTGGGCACCTGAATCTTAATTCCCTCGAGGTTGACTGGGCCACACAATCCAAGTATCTCTTTTTCCCCATGATGAATCTATCCTGATTAATAATAGGATACCAATGATTAGTATGAAATCAAGAAGGGCAAAGTACTTGAGAGCTTTGTTATCACCAATGTGGCAACTTGCAAAAGACTCTAAATTATCAATAAGTTATCAAGTCCATGAACTCAGGTGGCTCAGGTGGTAAAGAATCTGCCTGCAATGCAGGAGACCTGGGTTCGATCCCTGGGTCTGGAAGATCCCCTGGAGGAGGGAAAGTCTACCCACTCCAGTATTCTTGCTTGGAGAATTCCATGGCCAGAAGAGCCTGGCAGGCTGTAGTCCATGGGGTCACAAAGAGGCAGACATGACTGAGTTACTAACACACACACCGAGTCCATGGTGTTTGACTATCAGTTGTGAATATTAACCCCTCTCATTACTTTGCCAACAAAGGTATGTATAGTCAAAGCTATGGTTTTTCCAGTAGTCATGTATGGATTTGAGAGTTGGACCATGAAGAAAGCTGAGTGCTGAAGAACTGATGCTTTTGAACTGTGGTGCTGGAGAAGACTTTTGAGAGTCCCTTTGACTGCAAGGAGATCAAACCAGTTCATCCTAGAGGAGATCAGTCATGAATGTTCATTGGAAGGACTGATGCTAAAGCCGAAGCTCCAATATTTGGCAACCTGATGCAAAAAACTGACTCATTAGAAAAGACCTTGATGCTGGGAAAGATCGAAGACAGAAGGGAATGAGAGAATGAGATGGTTGGATGGCATCACTGACTCTATGGACATGAGTTTGAGCATGCTCTGGGAGTTGATGATGGACAGGGGAGCCTAGCGTGCTGCAGTCCATGAGGTCACAAAGAACTGGACACTACTGAATGCCTGAACTGTACCCCTTTCAGATAAATCTGTTGAGAATATTTTCTCCCAGTCAGTAGGCTGTCTTTTTCATCTTGTTGATTGTTTCCTTCACTATTCAAAATTTTTTAAGTTTGATTGAGTCCCATTTGTTTATTTTTGCTTTTGTTTCCCTTGCTTGAAGAGACATAGCCAAAAAAAAAAAAAAAATAGTTAACACCAATGTCAAAGAGCATACTGGAGTTTATGGCTTCAGATCTAACATTTAGATCTTAAATCTATTTTGAGTTTATTTTTGTATATGGTAAAAGAAAATGTTCTAGTTTGATATTTCTACCTGTAGCTGTCCAGTTTTCCCAATAGAACTTTTGAAGAGACTATCTTTTCCCTTTGTATATTCTTGTCTGTTTTGTTATCAGTTAATTGACCACAGATGTATGGGTTTCTTTCTGGACTCTCCATTCTAGTCCATTGATCTATGTGTCTGTTTTTGTGCTGGTACCATACTCTTTTGATTACTGTAGCTTTGCAGTATAGTCTGAAGTCAGGGCATGTGATACCTCCAGGTTTAATCATCTCTCTTAAGATTGCTTTGGCTATTTGGAATTGTGATTCCATACAAATTTTAGGATTATTTGTTCTAGTTTTGTGAAAAACACCATGAATATTTTGATAGTGTGTATATGTGTGCACATACAAAAAAGCAAAATGGCTGTCTGGGGAGGCCTTACAGAAATGGTATGGACCTAACAGAAGCAGAAGATATTAAGAAGAGATGGCAAGAATACACAGAAGAACTGTACAAAAAAGATCTTCACGACCCAGATAATCACGATGGTGTGATCACTGACCTAGAGCCAGACATTCTGGAATGTGAAGTCAAGTGGGCCTTAGAAAGCATCACTACGAACAAAGCTAGTGGAGGTGATGGAATTCCAGTTGAGCTATTCCAAATCCTGAAAGATGATGCTGTGAAAGTGCTGCACTCAATATGCCAGCAAATTTGGAAAACTCAGCAGTGGCCACAGGACTGGAAAAGGGCAGTTTTCATTCCAATCCCAAAGAAAGGCAATGCCAAAGAATGCTCAAACTACTGCACAATTGCACTTATCTCACAGGCTAGTAAAATAATGCTCAAAATTCTCCAAGCCAGGCTTCAGCAATATGTGAACCGTGAACTTCCTGATGTTCAAGCTGGTTTTAGAAAAGACAAAGGAACCAGAAATCAAATTGCCAACATCCGCTGGATCATAGAAAAAGCAAGAGAATTCCAGAAAAACATCTATTTCTGCTTTATTGACTATGCCAAAGCCTTTGACTGTGTGGATCACAATAAACGGTGGAAAATTCTGAAAGAGATGGGAATACCAGACCACCTGACCTGCCTCTTGAGAAATCTGTATGCAGGTCAGGAAGCAACAGTTAGAACTGGACATGGAACAACAGACTGGTTCCAAATAGGAAAAGGAGTTCGTCAAGGCTGTATATTGTCACCCTGTTTATTTAACGTATATGCAGAGTACATCATGAGAAACGCTGGACTGGAAGAAACACAAGCTGGAATCAAGATTGCCGGGAGAAATATCAATAACCTCAGATATGCAGATGACACCACCCTGATGGCAGAAAGTGAAGAGGAACTCAAAAGCCTCCTGATGAAAGTGAAAGTGAAAAGTGAAAAAGTTGGCTTAAAGCTCAACATTCAGAAAATGAAGATCATGGCATCTGGTCCCACCACTTCATGGGAAATAGATGGGGAAACAGTGCAAACAGTGTCAGACTTTATTTTTCTGGGCTCCAAAATCACTGCAGATGGTGACTGCAGCCATGAAATTAAAAGACGCTTACTCCTTGGAAGGAAAGTTATGACCAACCTAGATAGCATATTCAAAAGCAGAGACATTACTTTGCCAACAAAGGTTCATCTAGTCAAGGCTATGGTTTTTTCAGTGGTCATGTATAGATGTGAGAGTTGGACTGTGAAGAAGGCTGAGCGCCAAAGAATTGATGCTTTTGAACTGTGGTGTTGGAGAAGACTCTTGTGAGTCTCTTTGACTGCAAGGAGATCCAACAAGTCCATTCTGAAGGAGATCAGCCCTGGGATTTCTTTGGAAGGAATGATGCTAAAGTTGAAACTCCAGTACTTTGGCCACCTCATGCAAAGAGTTGACTCATTGGAAAAGACTCTGATGCTGGGAGGGATTGCGGGCAGGAGGAGAAGGGGACGACAGAGGATGAGATGGCTGGATGGCATCACTGACTCAATGGACATGAGTCTCAGTGAACTCTGGGAGTTGGTGATGGACGGGGAGGCCTGGCGTGCTGCGATTTATGGGGTTGCAAAGAGTCGGACACGACTGAGCGACTGATCTGATCTGATCTGATATGTGTGCTCAGTCATGTCTGACTCTTTTTGTGATTCCGTAGACTATAGCCCACCAAACTCCTCTGTCCATGGAATTTTCCAGGCAGGAAATACTGGAGAGGACTGCCATTTCCTTCTCCAGGAGATTTTCTTGACCCAGTGATTGAACTCGTGTCTCTTGTGTCTCCTGTATTGGCAAATGGATTCTTTATGACTTGCACCACCTGGGAAGCTCCATATTTTGATAGGATATATATTAAATAAGTAGATCGCTTTGGGCAGTATGGATGTATTAACTCTTTAAACTGACGAACATGATACATCTTTTCATGTACGTTTCTATCATCTTCATCAGTGTCACAGTTTTCAGAGTACAGGTCTTTCACATCCTCAGTTAAATTTATTCCTAAGTATTTTATTCCTTTTCATTCAATTATACATGGGATTGTTTTCTTGATTTCTCTTTCTGATAGTTATGCTTTCTTCTGTATCACCTATTTGCTGTTAATTACTTCTAGTTTATTTTTTTCATTTCAGTTATTGTATTCTTCAGTTCTGACTTGTCCCTTTTTATATTTTCTATTCTTTGTTGAAGTTTCACTTTGTCTATTCTTTTCTCCAGTTTAGTGAGCATTTTTAATCCTATTGCATGAACTCTTCATTACATAAATTATTCATCTGTTTCAGTTGGGGTTTTTCTGGTGTTTTATCTTTTCTTTCATTTGGAACACTCTCCTCTGTCTTCTCATTTTGTTTGATTTTTTTCTGTTTGTCCCTATGCAGTTATGCAAAACAGTTACCTATCCTTGTCTTGAAGGTGTTATCCCTATGTGGATGTATCCTCATACAGTCTACCTGTGTTCAGTGGTTTTGGTGCGAAACCTGAATCTGAAGTGAGGACAGGCTATGTGTTCGCCCAGGGTGCACTGGCAGCTGACACCTTGGTGGGGCATAAGGTTGGATGGAGGGGCTCTAGCCAGAGCCAGGTGTGAGCCAGGGCTTCTCCCAGGCTTCATGGCAGTTGACACCCTAAAGGTGGAGGGGCTGGGGTCCAAGGGGCTGGAGTAAGAGCCCTGAATGAGTTGGGCTTCTCCCCACCACAATGGTGGTCTCAGCCTTGACTGGGGGTAGGGCCAAAGCCCAAGGTGCTGGAACCACAAATCTCAGCTACTTCTGCTTTTCCCCAGGACAATGTTGGTCTCTGCCTTGTTTGGGGCCAGAGCCAGGGCCCCAGAGGCTAGAGCCAAAAATCTGAGCTAATTCCACTTCTCCCTGATGCAGCAGTAGTTGCCTTGGTCAGGAGTGGAGCCAAGGTCCAAGAGGCTAAATCTGCAAATCTGAGCTAGCTCCACTTATCCCTAGCATGATAGTGATCTCCTCCTTGCCAGACCAGAAGAGGCTGGAGCAGGAGCCTGATACGGGCTGGGAGGAAAACTGAGGTGGTCCTGGAAGGCTGACCAAGTACCAGGCAGTTTTTAACCTGCTGCTTCTTCTCTGGAACTGGAAACAAGCAAGGCTGTCTGTAAATTCTTAAGGAGCAGAGTCTCAGTTTCCTACGGCTCCCTGGAATTCTACTGCTCTTCAAACAAGCCAAAGAATCTTCCCAGTGCTGGACCCCAGGGTTGGGATGCCCAGTATGGGGCTGAAACCCCTCATTTCTCAGGGAGGATCCTTGGGCCTATGACATTCCCTTCATCTTCTGGGTCACACGCCATGGTTGTGGATCCTGAATAGATTGCACCTCCTCCCCTCCAACCTGAACCCAGTTCTTTCTGTACAACCCTCATCACAGAAGAGCTGTTCTGAGAGTCCTCAGGTGATCTGCAGAGATAGTTGCTTTCTATATAGTTGTACTTTTGATGCGCTCAAAGACGGGAGGGGAGTTCAGGGTCTTCCTACTTAGTCATCTTATTCCAACCCCGGCTTTCACGGCTGCATGTGTTTTCAATCATTAGAGAGAAGTGGGAGGAAGAAGCTACTTTTTTACTTCCTTTCTCTTTGACTCACAGATATCACTTCTGGTGGCCTCACGTCATTGATTCTGCTCCATTTGTAGGCTTTCACTAGGATTGAATTTTAGTTGTTACTTCACACCTTCTAAAATTACATAGTAACATTTTTTCTTTTACCTACATCTGCTCCCTAACACTCAAATTTGACAGATTTTGAAGTTTTTCAAAATGTATTTTAACATATTATCTGATAGGTGTTTGCTTAATAAAAGAAAAAAAAGTTTATTTTCTCTTTCTTCTTTTTCTAACAAATGTGCTGATCCCAGATTTTTTGACTGCGTCCATATTTTCCAGTCTTCAAAAGTTGTATACTGGGACAAAATTTAGTTTAGACAGGGGCCAGGATAGAAGAACAAAATCCAAAGTTGGACATCCTTGAAATTTTTCATGTTGGTTGTATCTGTGAAGTTCATCGGCAGTTCTGAAAAGCAGTTTTAAAGTCTAGAATCTTTAGTTCAAATACTGGATCTAAATTTGCTAGTTCTATAGCCTTTGGCAGATTAGTTAGCATCTCTGAAACTTGATTTTTCTTTTGTAAAATAGGGGTGATGTTTTAGGACTTGGCTCCAGAAATGCTTATAAGAAGTAAGATACAGGACACAAACTCCTGTCCTTAGAATCATTACCTCACTTAATTCTTATAGCATCCCTATGATACTAATATTGTCTCAGTTGTACAGATTAGACAACTGAATATTGACCATAGTCACAGAGCTAGTATTCATTCATTCAATACAAATGGATGGAAAGCCAGTTATGTGCCTTCAGGGAGCCTTTTATTCTAATGCAGAGAGATGACAATAAACATATAGCAAACACACAAATGAGAGTTTTCAAAGCAATAACTGCACTGAGAAGATAAAACAGGGTAACAAAGAGAGAGTTATGGACCAAGAGAGGTGTGTTCAGAAAGGCTCCTGAAGAAGTAACATTCAGCGACACCAGAATGATGAAGAAGAGCTGCAGAACAGCCGACAAGTAGAGGGAACAGCAAGAGTGAAATCAAGAATATGGGCTGTACATTCATAAATGTGCAACAAGCAGTTGATAGTCTTACTACCTTAAAAGGAGGCTTGCATCTCTGGGCAAATCTCTTGTAACTTTAGCCTTAATCAGAGAATGAATGTGTGTTAGTCTCTCAGTCATGTCTGACTCTTTGCAACCTCATGGACTATAGCCCACAAGGCTCCTCTGTCCCTGGAATTCTCCAGGCAAGAATACTGGAGTGAGTTGCCATTCCCTTCTCCGGGGGATCTTCCCAATCCAGGGACAGAACCCGGGTCTCCTGTGTCTCCTGCATTGGCAGGCGGGTTCTTTACTATCTGAGCCACCAGGATTATATGGCATTTAGCAGTCTTCTGGGTTTGTAATGTCTCTAGTCACCAATTTGTTTAAGTTGAATAACATGTTGTGTTCCATATATTTGTCATTCTGTGATTTCAAGGTGACAGGGTGATCAGAAGGTGAATGTGCCTGTTGTGTTTCTTGCCAGGTGCTAACTTCAAAAGAAACGCCCTATCCATTAAGCATCAATGGAGAGGAAAAGAGGAAGAAAAGCTTTTAATGAACAAAACAATCCAAATCATTACTTGGCTACTGGGGCACCACAGGAGACAATTTGCTTAGTGCTCTTAAACTGGGGCTGACTAGCCTCTCAACAGAGCAGGAGCAAAGCTACCACATAGATAATGTCTTGAGGAGAGTTGTTTTCTCCTAAAGAGTCCATGGTATTGACAGTTTCTGCTGCCACATTTCACATCTTCTTGTGGCTCTGATTGATTACACCATCCCAAGATGTCAAATATTTTGAAAAGTATTAGAACTTGGCAGGAGGTTTTGATTGGATTTGTGACCAAACTTATTCTCTAGTAATTTTCTCTGATTAATCTATCATTTACACATTGTGGTATGTTCCTCTTGGATAGGAGAGGAATTTTTCACATTTGGGTATACAAAGGGAGGAGAATCAGAAGCTCCAGTAAGACCTCAGGTAGACCAATAACTGTAAAATCAGTGATTCAACGTGGCTACAGTACTTACCACAAGGCATAGACCTTTACACCATCCACATAGGTCCCGAAATGAAAAGATACACAGTGAGTATGTGCAAGGAGCACATCAGAGTCACTGGCCTTAAGAATGTGAAAGTAAGAGAAGTAAATTGTATGCCACCTTAAATAAGGTATGTTATTTTCCTAGGGTTGTCATCAGTTCAATTCAGTTCAGTCACTCAGTTGTGTCCGACTCTTTGTGACCCCATAAATCGTAGCACGCCAGGCCTCCCCATCCATCACCAACTCCCAGAGTTCACTCAGACTCACGTCCATCGAGTCAGTGTTGCCATCCAGCCATCTCATCTTCTGTCGTCCCCTTCTCCTCCTGCCCCCAATCCCTCCCAGCATCAGAGTCTTTGAGTCAACTCTTTGCATGAGGTGGCCAAAGTACTGGAGTTTCAGCTTTAGCATCATTCCTTCCCAAGAAATCCCAGGGCTGATCTCCTTCAGAATGGGCTGGTTGGATCTCCTTGCAGTCCAAGGGACTCTCAAGAGTCTTCTCCAACACCACAGTTCAAAAGCATCAATTCTTTGGCACTCAGCCTTCTTCACAGTCCAACTCTCACATCCATACATGACCACTGGAAAAACCATAGCCTTGACTAGACGGACCTTTGTTGGCAAAGGAATGTCTCTGCTTTTGAATATGCTATCTAGGTTGGTCATAACTTTCCTTCCAAGGAGTAAGCGTCTTTTAATTTCATGGCTGCAGTCACCATCTGCAGTGATTTTGGAGCCCCAAAAAATAAAGTCTGACACTGTTTCCCCATCTATTTCCCATGAAGTGATGGGACCAGATGCCATGATCTTTGTTTTCTGAATGTTGAGTTCTAAGCCAACTTTTTCACTCTCCTCTTTCACCTTCATCAAGAGTTGGCAAAACTAATACAATTATGTAAAGTTTAAAAATAAAATTTAAAAAAAAATATAACAGAACAAGATAATTTTGAATGATGAGATTTAAACAAACAAGCAAAAAAAAAGAGTTGTCATCATAAAGTACCAAAAATGGGGTGACTTACAATAGACATTTACTCTCACAGTTCTGCAGGCTGTGTTGGCAGGACCACGCTCCCTCTAAAGACTCCAGAGGAGAATTCTCCTTTGCCTCTTCTATTTGCTGGCAATGAATGGTTTTCTTTGGCTTATCAATGCATCACTCTAGTCACATGGCCGTCTTCTCTCATGTGTCTTTAATTGTCTTCCCTCTGTGCATGTTTGTCTCTGTGTTCAAATGTCCCTCCTTTTTGGGGGGAAGGGGTAAATTGCAAGGTTGTGATTAACATATACATACAATTATATATTAAATAGGTAGCCAACAAGGACCTACTATATAGCACAGGGAACTCTACTCATAACCTAATGAGTTATGAGTAGAACTCTAGTTCATAACCTAAATGAAAAAAGAATGTGAAAAAGAATAGACTACATGTATATATTTAACTGAATTACTTTGCTGTACACCTGAAATTAACATAACATTGTAATTAGCCATATTCCAATATATAATAAAAATTAAAATTTAAAAAATTCTCCTTTTTATAGGGACACCAGACATACTGATTAGGACCCTTCCTAATGACCTCATGTTAACTTGATGACCTCTATAAAGATCCTATTTACACATAAAGTCATATTCTGAGGTCCCAGGATTTCGAATGTCCTCTTCAGAGGACATAGTTCAACCCATAACACTAGGTTAGACTACAGGTTGTTGACACTGAAAGCTGTAACCTGGGTTACCCGGAGAGGGATAGAATAGGACTGCCAGATTTAGAAGAAAAAAGATGTTTGAGTAAATGTGAATTGTAGATCAATGATGCATAATTTTTTAGTAGGAGTATGTCCCAAATATTTTATGAGACATACTTATGTTAAAAATGTATTGGTTGTTTATATGAAACTTAGTGACAGATTTTATTTTCTTTGGTTCTAAAATCACTGCAGACGGTGACTGGAGCCATGAAATTAGAAGACACTTATCCTTTGGAAGAAAAGCTATGACAAACCTAGACAGCATATTAAAGAGCAGAGACATTACTTTGTCAACAAAGGTCCCATATAGTCAAAGCTATGGGTTTTCCAGTAGTCATGTACAGATGTGAGAGTTGGACCATAATGAAGAACTGAGTGCTGAAGAATTGATGCTTTCAAATTATGATTCTGGAAAAGGCTCTTGAGAGTCCCTTGGACTGCCAGGAGATCAAGCCAGTCAATCCTAAAGGAAATTAACCCTGAATATTCATTAGAAGGACTGATGCTGAAGTTGAAACTCTAATACTTTGGCCACCAGATGTGAAGAAACCACTCATTGGAAAAGACCCTGATGCTGGGAAAGATTGAAGGCAAAAGGGGAAGAGGAATCAGAAGACGAGATGGTTAGATAGTGTCACCAACTCAATGGACATGAATCTGAGCAAACTCCAGAAGACAATGAAGGACAGGGAAACCTGGCGTGCTGTAGTTCTTGTATCATTTTGTGTCTGAGCAGACACAGAATGCTGACTGAACATTCTTTAACTGGATATGAATGCAGCATCGTTAACTGGGTGTCCTTTGTTTTATCTGGTAATCCTAAAATAGGCTCTTGTGAGCTCTTCTTCTGATAGCTTCTAGGTTCCTCTCATCTACCCCATCAAGATACAAGAAGAAATGGCGATACATGCAAAGAACCTGCACTAGGAGCTCTGAGCCTTGAGTTCTGAGCACCCAATATACTATATAGGTGTTCTTTGATTTTCTAATTTATTCATTTTTAATTGAAGGATAATTGCTTTACAATATTGTGTTGGTTTCTGCCATACAGCAACATGAATCAGTGATAGATAGGTATACATATGTCCCCTCCCTCTTGAAATTCTTGAACCTCCCTCCCACCTCCCACTCCATCCCACCCCTCTAGGTTGTCACAGAGCCCTGGTTTGAGTTCTCTGAGACATACAGCAAATTCCCACTGGCTATCAATTTTACATATGGTAGTATATATGTGTCCATGTTATATATAGGCGTTTGACTTAATCAAAGCACTTAACAACTCTAAGACTCAGTTTCATTATCAGTTAAAAATAGATATAAGAATATCTTTCCTACTGACCTTTTATTATTGCTGTGATGCTAAAACAAGATAAATGAAGCAAAGATACTTCCCAAATACATAAGCACTATCATAGTAGAAAGTTGTTTTTATAGCTTCGGATTTAGGAGCTTGAAGTTCTGCCTTATTTCTTACTCAGAAAACCAAATAAAATCAGCAGATAGAGTGTGGGCACCTCCACATCTTACCTTTCATAAATTAAGGGCCTCCTTGAACCATTGACCTGGCTTCAGTACTTTACAGTAAAGGATTAAGAATTGGAATGAAAAATGTTGGCCATAAAAGTGGCCCCCTGAGTTGTTGACCAGTCCATTTTACTTTCAGACCTCCGCCCTGAAACATAAAAATGTACTTCCATACAACACTTTAGTACCTCTCATTTTCTGATAAAGGAATTAATGTTTGTGTACCTGTAGGCAAAAAGTCACTTTTTAAATTCAGAGAAAAATCTCATTTAAAAAAAAAAAAAAAAAGAAGGAGAAAAGAGAGGCCCTGAAATGCTGAGTATTGAGATCACAGCCTTTCATGAACACTATGCAACCAATTCTGGCGAAAATTTTCAAATAAGAACTGGAATAATTACCCACACTGACTAAATAAACACCCAATGTGGTTGCTATCAAAATGAAAATCCATCATTTCTGTATTGACTCTAAGGGCCCATAATTAAGTAGGCTTGGCAGCTGTTTTAAATCCATGCACCTAAGAAGGAAAATTATATGCTTTATCCAGTGAGGAGATTGTGGTTTGTATTTTAAATTTTGTCTCCAAGGGATTTTTTTTCACCAGTAGGTAAACAATTTTTCTTTACCTGTTTGAAGCAAAGTACTCTTATCAGAGTTTATGAAAAGCATCATAAAGTGAAAATTAATTTTCAGTATGAAATTTAGTATTGCAATGAAGTTTCATTACAGTAGATTGCTGCAACCTATGTAACATTTCAAGATATTTACCATTCTATTTTTCTCAAATGTACTCTTGTTAATATATACTACATAAGGGCAACAATGTACTGTCATTATTTCAATTGGGCATATAAGTGTGTTACTGTCAAGTGTTAAAGCAATTGATTTTTTTGTTGTTGTTTTCATGAAATCTTTTATTTTACAATGATCTTCTGCTTCCTGCAAGACCACTGTATACTATGAACAACATGCATGGTCTACACCTCTTGTAGGTATACTTGTAGACTGGGGCAAAGAATAAATTCTGTGAAACTGCCAAGGAGAACAGGGTTAAAATATTTATGTTGCCTAGAGTAAACACCTCTTGCTTTAACAGGGACTTTAACTTGTAAGTAATATTTTCCTCTTTAATTTTATGTTTAATTTAGAACATGGGCTCGAGACACTAGTCTTTTATGGTAGTCAGTGACTTTATGATAACCAGTGATTCCCCCCTGCAACACCCGAAGGGTCAGGTCACATCGTTAGAGAGGAGTACAGCTAAAGAGATGGGGAATCAGCCTGTTCGTCTTGCTGAAAGGATTTGGGAGTAAGAATAAAACGGGTCTGGAGGAATCAACCTACCTGACTTCAGGCTCTACTACAAAGCCACAGTTATCAAGACAGTATGGTACTGGCACAAAGACAGAAATATAGATCAATGGAACAAAATAGAAAGCCCAGAGATAAATCCACACACATATGGACACCTTATCTTTGACAAAGGAGGCAAGAATATACAATGGATTAAAGACAATCTCTTCAACAAGTGGTGCTGGGAAATCTGGTCAACCACTTGTAAAAGAATGAAACTAGAACACTTTCTAACACCATACACAAAAATAAACTCAAAATGGATTAAAGATCTCAACGTAAGACCAGAAACTATAAAACTCCTAGAGGAGAACATAGGCAAAACACTCTCTGACATACATCACATCAGGATCCTCTATGACCCACCTCCCAGAATATTGGAAATAAAAGCAAAAATAAACAAATGGGACCTAATTAACCTTAAAAGCTTCTGCACATCAAAGGAAACTATTAGCAAGATGAAAAGACAGCCTTCAGAATGGGAGAAAATAATAGCAAATGAAGCAACAGACAAACAACTAATCTCAAAAATATACAAGCAACTCCTACAGCTCAACTCCAGAAAAATAAATGACCCAATCAAAAAATGGGCCAAAGAACTAAACAGACATTTCTCCAAAGAAGACATACAGATGGCTAACAAACACATGAAAAGATGCTCAACATCACTCATTATCAGAGAAATGCAAATCAAAACCACTATGAGGTAGCATTTCACACCAGTCAGAATGGCTGCAATCCAAAAGTCTACAAGTAATAAATGCTGGAGAGGGTGTGGAGAAAAGGGAACCCTCTTACACTGTTGGTGGGAATGCAAACTAGTACAGCCACTATGGAGAACAGTGTGGAGATTCCTTAAAAAACTGGAAATAGACCTGCCTTATGATCCAGCAATCCCACTGCTGGGCATACACACTGAGGAAACCAGAAGGGAAAGAGACACGTGTACCCCAATGTTCATCGCAGCACTGTTTATAATAGCCAGGACATGGAAGCAACCTAGATGTCCATCAGCAGATGAATGGATAAGAAAGCTGTGGTACATATACACAATGGAGTATTACTCAGCCATTAAAAAGAATACATTTGAATCAGTTCTAATGAGGTGGATGAAACTGGAGCCTATTATACAGAGTGAAGTAAGCCAGAAAGAAAAACACCAATACAGTATACTAATGCATATATATGGAATTTAGAAAGATGGTAACAATAACCCTGTGTACGAGACAGCAAAAGAGACACTGATGTATAGATCAGTCTTATGGACTCTGTGGGAGAGGGAGAGGGAGAGGGTGGGAAGATTTGGGAGAATGGCATTGAAACATGTAAAATATCATGTATGAAACGAGTTGCCAGTCCAGGTTCGATGCACGATACTGGATGCTTGGGGGTGGTGCACTGGGACGACCCAGAGGGATGGTATGGGGAGGGAGGAGGGAGGAGGGTTCAGGGTGGGGAACACATGTATACCTGTGGCAGATTCATTTTGATATTTGGCAAAACTAATACAATTATGTAAACTTTAAAAATAAAATAAAATTTAAAAAAAAAAAAAAAAAAGAATAAACGGGTCTGTACCATTCTGGCTATCTCACCATGGGAGTAGAGCTTCCCAGAAGAAAAAATGACAAGGAAATGAGAAAGTCAATTCCTAGGCAGATTGATAAGAAGTTTGGGGTCCCTGAGGAGGAGAAAGGGGTCTGGGGCTCTCAGGGAGGAGACAGGGGTCTGGAATTCTCAAGAAGGGGTAAAGGATGAATGTTTTTTACTACACTCCTTAGTAAGAATTATATAACAGTGTATCCTGATTGAGGACAGTTTATCCTTCTTGAAAACCTTCTGACTAAACCTGTTATCTTAAAATGTATATTGTGGGAGTGGGTCTGATAAAATTTCTACAACCTTGAGACATTCTTTTGATTTATTGTAATAACCAATTGAAAAAGTGTATTAATTCCCTTGCTAAGACTAGCGAGGGGGTTACTCTCCATCCCCCTCTGATGTCTATGTCAGAAGCTTTCTCTGTCCCTTTTTCACTTGAATAAAACTCTGCCACACAAAAGCTCTTGAGTGATCAAGCCTGGACCCTGGTCCTAAAGCTAAATCTTCTTCTTCAGAGATCACAGATCCAACATCGTTCACCATAAGCGATCAGTAAGATGACATCTACTGAGCAGACCCACCATGCAGACACATCCATTGATAAGCCTGTCAAGTGTCCATCACCTGAGAGTCCCAAGCAGCCTGTGCATAAGTCCCAGGTCCTCATTATTGGTCAGTGTATGCTGCAGAGGACCTTGAATTCTCTTTCAGAGTAGTCTGAATCTGGATCTCCCTCAATGGGGAGTATCTAAGGCTTTTAAGCTTTAGAAAGGCTTTATTTTTAGATGTGCAAGTCTTTGGACAGATAAGTATGTTGGGCCACAACAAGACTAGGCTTTAGGACTAAGCAAAGTTTGTTTATTACTAGATCACACTACCTTTCGAGAAGTGAATCATGACTACTTTCCCTTTGCTGTACTTGTGCTTGTTAACTATTTCGTACCTTTTTTTTTTTAACTTTACAATATTGTATTGGTTTTGCCATATATCAAAATGAATCTGCCACAGGTATACATGTGTTCCCCATCCTGAGCCCCCTATGTCGTACCTTTGTAAAATGGAAATCAAATAAAACAAAACTTTAAAAAGCATTTCACAATAGTTATCTCAAATCTCTCATCCCCATCTTATAGCTGAGGGACATATGCTTCAAAGAGATGGTGTGACTTTCCCAGAATCCCACGGTAAGTAAGTCTTCTTAAAGTGCCATATATCAATTATTCCTTCACTGAAGACTATTGATGAGAACCTACTAAGGACCAGGCAATATGGTAGGTGCTGGAATCGATTGGTGATCAATCAAGAAATAAGATGTACATGGTCCCCACTCTCTTAGAGCCTATGGTCTGTGAAGGGAGACAGTTAAGTGAGCAATAGCAACACTGCGTGATGAGTACTGTCCTAAGTGAGGCCAAGGGCACTGCTGAGAGGTTGTGAAAGGCCCCATATCACCACCATCTCAAGTGAACTATAGAGAGCTCTGATTGCATGCCTGCACTGTGTCATCACTTTGCAGGTATTATCTTTCTTAATATTCCCCCCAGCTTGATAGATGAGAAAAGTGAGACATGGAGAGGTGATCTAACCTACTCAAGTCACAGAGAAAGGTAGAGCCCAAATTCCACCAGAAAGTCTGATCCAAGTCCACACACATAGACCTCCACTTTTACCACCAATTCTAATCTTCCTGAGGAAAAGATTAGGATATTTTGGCTAGCAAAGTAACCCAGAGTTTTGTCTAGTAAGGCAGAAAGGACTGAGAAACTAATAAAATTAAGTTTGTATTGCCAGAGCATAGAAATTCTTTTCATGTTCCAATTGACCCACAGTTGAATCAAAGGATTTGGCTACCATGTTCATCTCTGCTATATAGAAATCAGGGCTTTTATCTTTTGTAAATCAATCAGGAAGACAGAAATTACCAAATGGTATCAGTATGACCACAGAGTACTTAACTTACATAGCCTTTGAGTTTTGTTGCTGGAAAAGCATCTAAACGTCAACCCTCTAGAAGACAGGTCCAGGGTCAAGCTTGTCATGGTACATGGAATGATATATTTTCTCATTTTTCCCCTAGCCTGTCTTGAATTTCATTTTTCACGATTTTTTTAAACATCCATCCAGGCACACTTAAGTTTCCCATTCTCACTGGTATGCTTTTATATCAGGTAAAACCATGTTTTATTTGATTTGGTGGCCTATATTTCTTTTCTGGATACTAATTATGAATCTAAAATATTGCTAGCAATCAGGAGTTAAAGACAAGTGGCAAAAGTGTTTCAACAAATGTGGCACCATTTTGTTTTGTTTTGCTTTACAGTTTGAAAAAAGAAACTGCATTGCTTTTGAAAATGATTGTGAAATTCTAAACCACGGCATTTCTATTCTGGGCTTCAGTTGAAACTATCTGTGGCAGTCAATTCACACAAAGTCCTGTCTTTAATCAGCCTCTATCTATGTAGAATATTTATCCCATTCCAACAATGTATAGGATGGAAAACTAGGACAATGAAATTACTGTGAACTATAACACTTTATTTAATTAAATATATTCAACATGTGTTCTATCTGTTTGCCTTCTTTTTTCTTACATACACTCCAAATCACATATTTATTCTTTTAATGTCTATCTAATCTGTTAAAGAGAAACTTAATCTTCATGTAGACTTTTTTTTTTAATGTTTGTTACCTCATTAGTTGTTAGGATAACTGACAAACAGCCTAGCTTCCCATTATGACAAATATCTGAAGTGACTATTATTACTCTCCATACAAAATTTTTACACTGAGAAGGTCATTACTCATTTTGAGTATGCCTTCAGATCAACTTTTGCTCATTTTTTGTTGTTGTTTTTTCCCAAAAACTTTGCAATTTTTTCAAGATTTATACTTTTAAGAACTCTATAAATATTCTACAAGCTAAAAATTTCAGAAGACTAAGATTAATTTTTACAATAGTTATCAGTACTGAATAAAGTACATAGTTCCAACAAAACAGCTATCCTAAAATAGTTTATAATTGGGGTATATAATGTGAATTTTTGAAATAACAACTTAAAGTCATATGCTTTCACTTTTTCATCAAGGAGGTGAAAATCCTCTTTGTAGAACAACTTGTCGTTAATTATGTCAGGTCTAGAGGGCAAGCATGGAGGGAACATTCAAAGTCAAATGAAGAGCTGAGTGACAGGAGATAGTAAGACTTTATTAAGAGAGCATAAGCATAGTATAAAAATAGAACTGTTGGCAGAACGAGAGAAAGATAAGAAAACAAATGGATTGATAATAAGGAAAAAATAGCTACACCTTCAGATCAGGTCAGATCAGATCAGTCACTCAGTCATGTCCGACTCTCTATGACCCCATGAATCGCAGCACGCCAGGCCTCCCTGTCCATCACCAACTCCCGGAGTTCACTGAGACTCACGTCCATCAAGTCAGTGATGCCATCCAGCCATCTCACCCTCTGTCGTCCCCTTCTCCTCTTGCCCCCAACACCTTGGCAAGTGCTTATTATACATCAGCCATTGTTTTGGGATGTTTGTATATTTCACCTCAGTCAAATACCAACTTAGGAAAATCAGAAAACTGTTCAGTTTAAGCTGCAAATGGAGAAGATGTTGAAACATCAGGAAGGAAGTGAGAACTTCAAGAGAGTCACCACCATGAAGCCAAGGTAAATGAACATGAAATAAGCAGAGGCAAGGGGAGGGAAGGAGGAGGATGACAGGAAGGTACTGAGTGACAGGAAATGACTGAAAATAAGAAAGTCAAAGAATTCATCCTTCGAAAATGGAGACGGAAACCTCAAGAAGACTGGCAGTTAGAAGCACAACTTTCAGGCGTTGTGCTTTATTTCATTAAATTGTATTACCAAGTCTTTCCCTGTCGTCTCATCATGGCAGGTGTCGTTCCAGTCCACAGGATGCCAATGTTCCGGAAATGGCCCCTGTTGCCAGTCTGCAGGCCCTGCTCTCTGAGCCACTGAACCCTGGGAGCAGGACAGGAGACAGGCCGTCAGCAGCCAGTGCTGTCAGGGCTTCGGAAGCTGGACGTGGCAGCCAGTTAGAAATGCTCATTCCCACCTTCCAGCCGCAAGTCCTTTCTGACCTCCGTCCTGAAAGAGCTAGAGTTAACTGGTAAATTGAATACAATTTATTGAGTAGGAAGAGGGCAGAAAAGGGAAACAAGCAGAAGATCCCAGTTCTAAAGTCCGGGTGGCCTTAGGCGAATCTTTCCTCCTTTCTGGTCCTTTGTTCTATCAGACTGCAGGCACTGGCACAGCTATTCTCTGAGGTCCACTCCAGCCCTAATGTGAGTTTGGGAAGGAATTCGATGCAAGGGATGTAAGCCTGTGCATGCTAAGTCGCTTTAGTCATGTGGATTCTTTCTGACTCCATGGACTGTAGCCCACCAGGCTCCTCTGTCCATGGGATTCTCCAGGCAAGAACACTGGAGTGGCTTGCCATGTCCTCCAAGGGAATCTTCCCGACCCAGGGATCCAACCTATACCTGTTACATCTCCTACATTGGCAGGCAGGTTCTTTACCACTAATAAATACAAGTTGCTATCACAGATTCATATGATAATGAAATTCTAAATTCTCAATCAGTAGCAGGTTAGCTCAAACTCTGGAGTGTGATCAACTCTGGTCAACTCCAGGAGTGTGATGAGACGACTCACCCCAAACAAATGATTTCCAAGCAGGGACAGACAGGCCTATCTGGGTCATCTCAGCGATGTTCAGGATACCTACACAGGACAGATTCCCATCATCATCAGATGTTCCCAGATCAGCATATTCTAACAATTAGCCACAGCAGAGCCATTTGTCTTAATTAACTTAACGTCTGTTAGCTGAAGCCTAATTAAACACTGCCAATTACTTGGAAAAACAATTTAAAAAGTCATTCCACAATACCATCTTGTCGTTGCAGAACCTTTTAATAAGCTGGCCTTACAAAGTATGGGCAATCTTTTCCTCAAGTGTGTGTTGCCTTCGGATAGAGCTAATGTTCTCATTTAAAATAACATCTTGCTGAGGGACTTTGATGAGAAAGCTTTCCTCTCAATGAAGGTTTGAGGAACATCTGCTGTCAGATTTTTTCCCACAGTTCAGTTCAGTTCAGTTGCTCAGTCGTGTCCGACTCTTTGCGACCCCATGAATTGAAGCACACCAGGCCTCCCTGTCCATCACCAACTCCCAGAGTTCACTCAAACTCACGTCCATCGAATCGGTGATGCCATCCAGCCCTCTCATCCTCTGTTGTCCCCTTTTCCTCCTGCCCCTAATCCCTCCCAGCATCAGAGTCTTTTCCAATGAGTCAACTCTTCGCATGAGGTGGCCCAAGTACTGGATTTTCAGGTTTAGTATCATTCCTTCCAAAGAACACCCAGGGCTGATCTCCCTTGGGAGCAGTCAAAAAAAGAATAAAGGCAAAACTTTTTGTTCAACACAGCAACTGAAGGATGTATAGAAAATATCCAAATCACATAATTACAATATAACCCAAATTTTCCCAAATACTTCTTTCAATTCCATAGGACTTCTTAGTTTTAGGTATTTGGTGGGGTTTTCCCATCTACAAACTTACTGACCCTAGTAATTTCTGGTGCTTTAGTGCTCCTGAAAAATTCAAAATTGTCCCCTTCATGGTTCAGCACTTAAGATTCTGAATATATAGCAATATGACCAGTACCAGCCTGGGGCTTTCCAAGAACAATCTAGAGAAACTGTCAGGGGAATTCTTAGTTCCTCCTCTTAGGCTTGCTGATAACTCTCTGGCCCTCGGTGAGTTTTCTGAAGGTGTTTGTTGTTGTGAGCTGTGGTTATAAAAGTTTCAACTTGAAGCTAATTCTGTAGTAAATAAGAAAGTGAAAATCACTGTTCTTGAGGCAAAGTGGTGGGTAACCTGCCCTCCTCCAAAAAGCAATTCAGTGGTTTAACTCTCTGTCCTTCTGGTGCCTCCACAGAATCAAAAAGCCTGGCTCTTCCAACTTCTTTTGCCTTCATTTCTCACTTGAAGTTAGAAACATCTCTTTGACCCCCAAATGGACAGAGGCATTAGACTTGCCATATTGAATAGATTTCCAATGAAAGTCTTTCATTCAGCAGCTGCCACTGCCAAGTACAGAGTAGTATCCTCAGAAAGTATATGAAAGCTAAAGAAAGGAGAGGAGCCCATGCAAATTCTCAGCAAATCTGACCTAAACACAGAAAAGAAGGGTGCTCTGAGGTCTAGGGTAAGACTCGGAGCTCGTTTGATAGCTTGTGATCACCTCTGGATCACATCCAGACTCTGCCTTGAAAACTCTACCATGTTGAGACAGAAAGTGTCCCTGAAGAGAAGTAGATGTGGACTCCAGGCATCTCACTAGATGCTTCCAAGAAGATGCTTATTCTAGATGCTTATTCCATGGAATAAGGCTCAAGATCAGTAAGTGTGTTCTCACGAGCTAGTGATGAGTGACAAAACAAGGTAAACTGCCCTGGGTTAGTCGTTGATGCCTGTGTTTGTATTTCTATTTATTTTTGTTTTAATAATATGTTGTTTGGAATTTATATCCATCTAATTTTCCAGCTTTGGAAATTATGAAAACAGTGCCACTTAGAAACCAATTCACATAACTCTTCACTTAGAGCAAGACCACATCCTCTGATTTAGAACATTCACTGTCATCCCCATATTGTGTGAATTTTCAGGAAAAAAAACAACCTAAGGGCTATGTACAGTAAATATTCTCAATCCTTGAGGCTACTGCAGTACTCAAGTGCTCAATCCTCAAGGGACCTAGAAAGAACTAGTCATTCAAAATGAAGCAAATAACCAAACCCCTAGGTAGGGCATTGCTGATAGCCAGAATGTGCAAAGTCATGAGGGGTACCTGAACTTGTTCTACACAAAGATTTAAAAAGGAAAACTGTGTTATATCTCCCTGCTATATAGCACCAACAATTGCTCGAATGATTATTTCTTACATAATTCCTGTGAAGTAGGGGAACAGAATGATCACATTTTCACATCTATTGGTTTAGGTACAAGGAAATTTTCAATCCATGAGTATGTTCTTTGGGATATGAAAATGGAATGAGAATCTTACTCAGTTTCTTAAATAATGGTTCTATAGCCAAATATTTTAGATTATCCTACATCTATTAAAATAAAATTGGTTTCTTTAGATCACTCTTTGGTAACCAGCCTTCAACATGGCCCCCATGGTCCTCAAATCCTGGAACTTACACTTGTGTGTATTTTTTTTCCTTCTATGTTTTAGCTGGGTTGGTCTACATGACCAATAGGACATGGAAAGAATGATGGAATGTTACTTCTGAGGTCAGTTATAAAAGACTCTGATTGCTTGCTCTGGAAGAAGGCATTTGCCCTTTCCTGAAAACACTCAAACTTCCTTATGGAAAGACCTATTTGTGAAGAGCAACTGAGGCCAAGAGCCGGTGAGGAATTGAGGAGTCCTTCCAGCATCTGCAGGAATGAGCTTGGAAACAGATCCTTTCCTTCAGTTAAGCCTTGGATGACTGCAATCACAGTCAGTCTCTCAATCACATTAACATGAGAGATCTTGAACCAGAACCAACCAACTGAGCTTCTTCCTAATGTCTGACTCATAAAAACCTATAAGATAATAAGTATGTGTTGTTTTTAGTGAGGAGGTTTGGGGGAAACTTGTTGTACACAACAGATAAACTAAACAACTCTCCTTTCTGATCTTAAATGATTTAAGGTTGATGCTTTATCATTTATTTCCCTAAACCTATATACTCCAAAGTAACTTCCTATGTTTTCTAAAAGTACAACTTCAAAAATTTTTTAACCAACTCAAATAAAATATAAGATCTATTCCAAGGATACACACTTGAAAACACTAGTTTTTTATCTACAGAGGTTGTCCCACAAGGGTTTTCTCTAAGTATTGTGTCAGACACAGACATGTAATTATATGCCTAATTCATCGATTTTGCTAACATGAATCTTACCAAGATGCTAAGCTGGGACTGAGAAAGCAATTCATCTTAATGTTTTAACTATCTGAAGTAGAAAAACCACTGTATTTTCTCCTCCACAAATTATTAGCACCTGAAAATGAAGTGTTTAAGCACCTTTCAGTGCCAGTTTTCTCCTCATCTAAGAGACAAACACTGAGCATTGCTTATTCATTGACATGTCTCCCTGGTAAATCCTTATTACAGATAAATAAACTGACTCTCAGAAAAGGTTTTGTGATGGAAAATCTGCTGCTAAATCTTGCAATATTTTCCAAACATGCTGACAACACTAAATTCCCAAAGACTTAAGATATCCTAAGACAGGAAGTGTGGCTCCGGGCCTCTAATTTTTAATCCTCTACTCAAGCAAATCAAATTACCACCTCTACAGTCAAAGCAGCTCTTAACTAGAGGCTAATGATTTGAAGAGTCTCCTAGTGGGATCTCTGTGACTTCAGGTTGTTTACTGAAAAGAAAATTTATCTTCATTTTTATACATAAATGATCATTGCTAAACTTCCTTGTGACTTTGTGAAATAATTCTCTAATGAAAATATATGACTATCACTAATAAGAAAATAAGAAAAATGCAGCTTATTCCCATGATTCTGTTTTTGTTAATTAAAAATTCCAGTAACTGTAATAAGTTAGACAATTTGTGCTCCATAATACTTCTTTATTCAACATTTTCTTGTCAAGTGAAATAGTCAATGATGGAGAAAGGCCACAGATTTGAGCTGATCTATTTGCATCTAAGATGAAGAGATGCATGTCCAGTATAGATTAATGACCTTCATATGCTTTGTCAGTATACACTGTGAGCAAAGGAAAAAAAGGAGGAAAGAGCACAATATTTCAAGTCTCTAGCTCAGGTCATATATGTGTGCTAAGTCACTTCAGTCATGTCCAACTCTTTGTGACCCTATGAACTGTAGCCTGCCATGGGATTCTCTAGGTAAGAATACTGGAGTGGGTTTCCATGCCTTCCTCCAGAGGATCTTCCCAACCCAGGGACCAAGCCAGAGTCTCTTAGGTCTACACTGGCAGGTGGGTTCTTTACCACTAGTACCACCTGGGAAGCGCTAACTCAGGGTAATGACCACCAGTGGGTTTAGCCTACAGAGTTTCAATTATTTAAAATTTAGGTTGCTTTTTAATCCAAATAAAAGTTTAGATTCTCTCTACAACTTTTACCCTGAAACTTATTTTTCACTTTGTATCTACTTTATGAACATCAGTCATCTTAAATTTTTGATATATTGTTCCTCAAAGAGTTCAGTTCAGTTGCTCAGTCATGTCCAACTCTTTGCAACCCCATGAACTGCAGCACACCAGGCCTCCCTGTACATCACCAACTCCTGGAGTTCACTCAAACTCACGTGCATCGAGTTGGTGATGCCATCCAGCCATCTCATCCTCTGTTGTCCCCTTCTCCTCCTGCCCCCAATCTCTCCCAGCATCAGGGTCCTTTCCAATGAGTCAATTCTTCGCATGAGGAGGCCAAAGTATTGGAGTTTCAGCCTCAGCCTCAGTCCTTCCAATGAACACCCAGGACTGGTCTCCTTTAGGATGAACTGGTTGGATCTCCTTGCAGTCCAAGGGACTCTCAAGAGTCTCCTCCAACAACACAGTTCAAAAGCATCAATTCTTTGGTGCTCAGCTTTCTTCATAGCGAACTAAAATGGACTGGAATGGCTGAATTTAACTCAGATGGCCATTATGTCTACTACTGTGGGCAGGAATCCCTTAGAAGAAATGGAGTAGCCATCATGGTCAACAAGAGAGTCCAAAATGCAATACTTGGATGCAATCTCAAAAATGACAGAATGATCTCTGTTCATTTCCAAGACAAACCATTCAGTATCACGGTAATCCAAGTCTATGCCCCAACCAGTAACGCTGAAGAAGCTGAAGTTGAACAGTTCTATGAAGACCTCAAAGAGTTAACTACCCTCAAAGTCTCACTAACCCCCAACTAATGAGTCCAATGGATTCATTCTTCAAAAATGCATTGTTAATAGAAAAAGCCCACCAAAAATGCACACATATTAATGATGAGACTCCAGGTCTAAAATGTGCTCAGATGTCATATGGCCATAAAACTAGAATCAGAAAACTATCACTGTCCAATAGAATTATCTTCAGTGATAGAAAAATTCTATATCTGTGCTGTTCAGTTCAGTAGCCACGAACCATATATGACCTTTGAGCATTTGAAATGTAGCTAGTGTTTGCACTGTTTACAGTTGCCAAGACATGGAAGCAACCGAAGAATCCATTGACAGATGAATGGATAATGAAGATGTGTTACATATATACAATGGGACATCATTCAACCATAAAAAAGAATAAAATAATGCCACTTGTAGCAACATGGATGTACCTAAAGATTATCATAAGTGTAGTAACTTAGAGAAAGACAAGTATCATATGATTATCACTTATATGTGGAATCTAAAAAATAGTACAAATTATTGACAAAACATAAACAGCCTCACGGATGTAGAAAACAAATTTATGGTTACCAAAGGAGAGGTGGATGGGAGGTTAAATTGGGAGTATGGATTAGCAGGTTAACAGGTACACACCAGCATGTATACAACAGATAAAAAGCAAGGACTGACTGTATAGCACAGGCAACTATATTCAACATCTTGTAACAAACTATAATGGAAAAGAAGTTTTTAAAAGATATAGATATGTGCATATATCACTTTGCTATATACTTGAAATTAACACAATATTGTAAATAAAAAATTTTAATAAATTTATTTTTTAATTGAATGATAATTGCTGTATAGAATTTTGTTGTTTTCTGTCAAACATCAACAAGAATCAGCCATAGCAGTTTCAATCTCTGGGTCAGGAAGATCCACTACAGAGGAAATGGCAACCCACTCCAGTAGTCTTGCCTGGGAAATCCCATGAAGAAGAGCCTGCCTGGCTACAGTCCATTGGGTCCCTCAGGCACTTAGTGATAAAAACAGCAACAACATAGTTAACATAAAACAAACAGTTTTTGAATGTTCCAAAAAGATAAGACATTTATTGTAAAGACTAGAGACATGTGTCTTCCTATTTCAATACTCTGATAATTTGCACAGTTTAATATTATAACACTGCCTGTAGAACTAAATGTTCTGAGTAAGAATGCATTCACAAGTAATCCTTTACCAGGTATGTGAGCGTACAAATTTACAAATCAGATTTTTGTGGGTTGTCATTTCCTTTCCAGAAGTATTTTTTATTGAAGAATATTTGGTTTACAACACTGTGTTAGTTTCAGGTTTATAGCAAAGTGATTTAGTTTATATATATATATATAATTTTTTCTTCTTTTCCATTGTAGGTCATTATAAGATATCAAATATAGCTCTCTGTGTTATCTAGTAAATCCTAATTGCTTACTTTATATAAAGTATAAAGAAGTATATATCTGTTAATCCCATATTCCTAATTTATCCCCTCCTCCTACTGCATCTTTGGTAACCATAAGTTTGTTTTCTATGTCTGTGGGTCTGTTTCAGTTTTGCAAATAAGTTCATCTATAATTTTTTTAGATTTCACATAATGAATGATATTGTATAATTTTTGTCTTTCTCTGACTTACTTCACTTAGTATGATTAACTCTAGGTCCATACATGTTGCAACAAATAGCACTACTTCATTGTTTTTATGGCCAAGTAATATTCGGTTGAATATATATACAATTCATCTTTTATTCATTCATCTGTTGATGGATGCTTAGGTTGCTTCCATGTCTTTAGCTATTGTACATAGTGCTGTTATAAACATTTTCAAATTAGCTTCCATCTTTTCTGGATATATGCTCAGGAGTGGAATTGCTAAATCATTTGGCAATTCTATTTTTAGCTTTTTAAGGAAACTCCAAGCTGTTTTACATAGTGACTGCACCAATTTATGTTCCCATCAACAGTGTAGGAGGGTTCTCTTTTCTCCACACCCTTTCCGGCGTTTATTATCTGTAGACTTTTTTGATGATGGCCATTTTGACTGGTGATATCTCATTTTATTTTTGATTTGCATTACTCTAATAATTAGCAATATTGAGCATCTTTTCATGTACCTGTTGGCCATCTGTCATGTCTTCTTTGGAGAAGTGTCTATTTAGGTCTTCAGCCCATTTTTTGGATTGAGTTGTTTGTTTTTCTGATATTGAGTTGTATGAGCCATTTGTGTATTTTGGAAATTAAGCCCTTTTGGTCACATAGTTTGCAAATATTTTCTCTCATTGTGTGTAGGTTGTCCTTTCATTTTGTTTATGGTTTCCTTTGTTGTGCAAAAGCTTTTATACTTGATTAGATCCCATTTGTTTATTTTTGCTTTTAGTTCAAAAAAGTCTTTTGGAGTAATTCATATTCCCTTCTTTAAACAGTGGTTAACAGTAAAAGTACATATAAACTGTTTACCAAATCTAATTTGCTTGTTCTATGCTCAATGGTTCTGAGTAACTTTGTTGTTGTTCAGTAGCTAACTCATGTGTGACTCTGCGACCCCATGGGCTGCAGCATGCCAGGCTTCCCTATCCTTTACTATCTCCTGGAGTTTGCCCAAACTCATGACCACTGAGTGAACAACTTAGAACTTATTTGTCTCATCTGCCTACTAAGAACAATCCAAAAGGACACAAAGCTATCCCCAAATTATAATATACTGATGAAAAAAATCCTGATCAAAGTCATAGATATTCACACAACTTTATAGAAATGTAACTTTATTTAAAGTGACAAACCCTTGATATTACCAAATATTTAGCTAGAGGGTTATATTTTCAACACATATTAATTTATTGCTATTTTATTATTCATTTTTTATGGGGAATACCCACTTTGGCCTCCACTTTAAAAGTGAGTTTGTTTCTGAGAAGAGAGCATCTGAAAGGTATTTTTTCTTCCACAGCTGTTAGGAACTGCCTCATCAGAAGGTCACGCCAACCTTCTCTGGTCTTTTCTTAATCTTCTGTAGAATCAGACCCACAAGCTCGCCAAGATTCCTTCAAGCAAATACAGAGCCCAGGTCTAAGGATAGCCTGATGTTTGTTCAGGTTGCTGGTGTCTTCTACCTGATACCTGGACCTATGCCCAGACACTGCCCTTTGTTTCTCTCACTCTTTGGTTGGCTTCACTTCTATCTGAGATCCTCATTCTGGCTTCCCACCACTTTTTAGATCCCTCAGTTCTGGCACATGGTCTTCTCAGACGTAACTCTTATCCCACCTGCATTAGTTTTTCTATCTGTTCCCTCCTGCCTAATTTGAAGTTCATGCATGTGACTCTTTGGGCCCTTTGATTTGTGTTTTGACATTATCTTCTGCCTTATTTGCAGTTGTTTTCTGGACTTGATTTAGAAACAGTCAATGCAAAAGCACACTGAGACTCAGAGAAATGCAGTGATTTCCCCAAGGTCACACAGCTGGTAAAGGGCAGTAATGGGGTTTCTGAATTCAGCTACCTCCCACCATGCTTTCTGCCCCTGAAACCTGGGAAGGCCGGGTGCTGACTCTGTACCAACAGTGGGAAGCCCCATTCTCCTGATCGGCAGCCTAAAGCTCTATCTTCCTGCAGTATCTTCAGCTGAGCAAAATATAATACGTGAAAAAAGTAGAAAACTATTAACCTGGGATCCCCCTAAAAATGCAAACATAATGAAAAATCAGTTTTGATGTATAGTTTCTTATTTTTAACAAAACCTCTACATTGATTTATGCTTTTATTAAGTAATAAGATTGTTATACAGAGAGGTGATGCCAAACATTGCTAGCAACATAAAATACTTTTATGACTAATAAAAGAGCTTCAGTTTGCCTTCTCATGATCTAATGATTTAAGAGAAAGAGATGTGGTGACTGAGTAACTTTCCACCTGACAATAAACAATGTCATCCAACGGAGTCATTGGAATTATTATTAACTTAAATGATGTATTTTAGCTTTGACATCCCAGGACAACCTGTTCTTTAAGAATGGGCCAAACATGATGACTTACATGTCTTGGAGAGGTAAGATTATCCAAACAGTCTACCACTCTCTCTGGGGATATTTGAATTTGCCAGTCTGGAGGATGCTTGGTCTTCAACCTAAACTGACAAGCCACATTCACAGTAGAATTGATTTCAGGAGCACTGCCTTGAACCTTTAAGTCTCTGTTTTTATGGAATTGTGCTAAACAGAATCATAATATTCAGACTGGGATAATATACAGCCTAAACAAACAAACAAAAAAAAACACCTCCAAATGTATTCATTAGGAATATCTAAATGGAATTGAGTTAAGCTAATAACTGACATCATCTTGCTAAATGCTGAGTAACAGGCTCAAGAGAGTAGATATTAAAGATTTTCTGCAAGTTAATAGATAAAACGCAGGAAACTTTCAGATATATTTGGGGGAGACTGATATCCAAATGTATTTTTATGATGAAGTATGTGTTGAACTGTTCTGAGTTCCACAGGTACAACACACCCGAAGAACAGAGGTGCAATGTAACAGTAGATTTTGCTTTCTGAGTTATGTGGTTAAGTAATATAGAGAAGACAGTCATTTTATGTTGGACTCCATTCAATCTGCAATCTGCTGCAGTGTACAAATAAACATCAAAAAGCCCATGCCTCACAACTGCTATTTTTGGCTCCTTTCATTATCAGAGAGCCAAATTGATGAAAGATGAGATGATCAGCAGAAGGGCAGAGTAACATATTAAAGGCTCCAAGTCCACTAAATGCAATTTAGGGAAAAAAGAAAACAAAAACCCTAAGCACTAAGGAAAGAGGATTTAGGGCATCATTCCAACTCATTACATCTAGAAAAAGAGAAGAGCCTTTTTTAAGGGTTTCAGCCTCAGCAAGATGGCCATAGAAGCTGTGAGCTCTGCCACTGCTGTGGAATTAATCTAACCAGGAGTGGAGAGGGTCCAGCAGTGCCATGGCCACCACGGCGGCTGCAAGGGGAGCAAGGAGAACCACTCAGGCAGGCTGAGAGGGGACCCACAAGGAGAGCCCGCTCTGGAGAAGGGAGCCCTCAAGACCTGTTTCTGACCCTAATCCCCAAGGAAGACACTTCTTTAAGGCAGCAACTTCCTTAAAGAAGACAGGCATCTCTTCTATTAGGAAAACAAATCATATTTAGAACTACAAGGACTATAGGATCTAAAGAGGACCAGAGCATGCATCCGTGGTCTCTTTTTCATGGATGGGCAGCTCTCATTTCTGTCCCCTCATTCACTCTGAGAAGCTAGAAACGGAGTGACTAGCAAAGCTGTGAGACAGACAGTAACAAAATACAGGGCTGTTATTTAGGAAAGTTCAACTGGAGTACTTGATCCATAAAATATTAGTACTCTGATTCAACAGTCTGTTTCAGCTTTTTTTTTTCTTAAGATGAAAATTTCATGTTTTCTCTCAGCTATTCACAACCACCAACTTCCTCTCTCATCTCTTTTCTATCACCGTCAGTTGCCTCTTTCTATTATAACCTAGCTCTCTTCACCAAGATTATGGTAGTAAAAACAATACATAAGTACCCCTGAATGTACTAGAACAGAATTTTGGAGGATACCATGAAAAGGAATTTACCTCTGAAGGCCAAGGACACATGATTGACTGGACTCTTTCTTAACCCACTGCAGTGTCACACTTCACGGTCAATGAGAATTTTCTTATATCAAATTAAATCTCTTTGGCCTTCATTTCAGTCTTTCTCTATCCCACTCATTCAAACTCCAGTGGTCATAAGGAAGCACACTGTTTTCATTAATATCTTGCATCTCTTCATGGATTTCTCCATCATCTGAGAATATTGCTGACCTATAATTTTGAAAAGTGCTATGCATGCTTATCAGCAGCTAACCTATGACAGAATACATCTCCTTAGGTAAGGTAGAGCCTACTAGTTGTCCCTTAACAACCTTTATTCTCTCTGAGAAATAATGGAATTTCCTATTTCCAGTTGGGTACAAGGCCATTTGGGATGAAGATCACATATCTCATCTTCCAGTGTTGCTAGGAATAGCTCTCCTACAAAAATCTGGCCAGAAGAATGTGAGAAGCAATTGTGGAAGCAACTTCCAACTTGTGTCTTTAAAGGATAAGCCATTCTTATTTCCTCTCCCTGTTTTCATGATGATCTTGAAAATAATCCTGGTGCTAAGCCATGTTAGGCCATCAGGTAAAGTCAGTACCCTAGAGATGGAAGAACAGCAAAAATGTTTCTTACACTCTCATAGATTAAAGCCTCTATACCGACCCTGAACCACCTACTTCTGAATGTTACACAGTGAAAGTGAAGTGAAAAAGTTACACAACCACTGCTGGGCATACACACTGAGGAAACCAGAAGGGAAAGAGACACGTGTACCCCAATGTTCATCGCAGCACTGTTTATAATAGCCAGGACATGGAAGCAACCTAGATGTCCATCAGCAGATGAATGGATAAGAAAGCTGTGGTACATGTACACAATGGAGTATTACTCAGCCATTAAAAAGAATACATTTGAATCAGTTCTAATGAGGTGGATGAAACTGGAGCCTATTATACAGAGTGAAGTAAGCCAGAAAGAAAAACACCAATACAGTATACTAACACATATATATGGAATTTAGAAAGACAGTAACAATAACCCTGTATGCGAGACAGCAAAAGAGACACTGATGTATAGAACAGTCTTTTGGACTCTGTGGGAGAGGGAGAGGGTGGGACGATTTGGGAGAATGGCATTGAAACATGTATAATATCATATAAGAAACGAATCGCCAGTCCAGGTTCGATCCAGGATACAGGAAGCTTGGGGCTGGTGCACTGGGATGACCCAGAGGGATGGTATGGGGAGACAGGTGGGAGGGGGGTTCAGGATGGGGAACACGTGTACACCCGTGGCAGATTCATGTTGATGTATCACAAAACCAATACAATATTGTAAAGTAATTAGCCTCCAATTAAAATAAATAATTTTTTTAAAAAAGTTACATAAGAAGGAAATGAACTTCTATCTTATTTAAGCCACTGGTGGACATTTTGGCTTAAAGGCTTTCAGGCTGCCAAATCTAATAAACATGATTATCTACATTTATCTCTTGTGTTATACCAACCTAGACAGAAAAGCTCAATGGTCAACCCCAATATAGTTTCTTTGGGAATTATTCGGAGATGGCCTCCGGATACTAGAAATCTGACCCCAAAAGCCAAGAATTAGCAAGAGTTGAGGTTGTAACGCAAGACAGCTGGGTTGCAGCCCACCGAAAGAAAGGAATCAAGGTAAGGCAGGCTGAATCTGACAGTCACACAAATTAGAGAGCCCCAAGGAAGGCACAGACATGCTGTCAGTCATATAGGAAATCTATCATGGTGGTACAGACAGGTAGAGAGAGGATGCTGGGCAGGGGAATTCTTAAAGCTTCAACGACCAGCTCCAAAGTGAAACATGTGAACGTTCATTGCACCCTCTGACTATGGGCTTTTGATTCCTTTCATACTGAAGTGGTGCAGGCTTACTGGTTCAGCCACATCTCCTGGTTCTCTGTCTTAAAAGCTCTTTTCTTCCATCTGAGCAGAAAACTCACTGCTTACTTCAGAGGGGCAAGGTGTTCCCTGCAGTGAACTGGGAGTCTCATTGATGGAAGGAAATCAGGACCATCAGTATTCCCCTGGAACTTGTGGGAGAGAAATCTTGAGTTCAGGGTTTAGGCTGTATTGTTTAATATGGTTGCCATCAGCCACATGTGTCTACTGAACACTTGAAATGGGCTAGTTAGTACTGAGATAGGCTGTAAATGTAAGGTACATAAGGCACACAATGGAGTGTAAAATATCTCATTAATATTTTTATATTAATTACATGTTGAAATGATGTTTAAATATAGTAGAGTAAAATCAATATAATATTACAATCAATTTCTATTTCTTTTTATTTTATGTGAGGATTCTAGAAAATGTAAAATTATGTATGTAATTCACATTATATTTCTATTGAACAGCAGTGGTCTAGACTCTGGGTTTTGAATACCTAGAAGAAACTTTTGTTTCCCCAGGTGAGAGTGTTACTGACTTAAGCTTGTACTACTTGCCATAGGACAGCCCAATAAGTTAAGGGACAAAGTGTTGGGGCAAAGAAAAGTGACTTTATTCTCAAAGACAGCAAACCAAGAAAATGGTGAACCATGCCTTTAAGAAACATATTAATTTGGGGTAAAATTCAAGCTGCTTTTATGCTAGGGAATGGGGAAGCAGGATGGGGTTAAGAGCATGAAGTGATGGACAACCATAGTTATCTGGGCACCAGCAAAGGTCCAAGGAAGGTTGTGAAAACTCTTTGTTCTTGGTCAGTTGACTTCAGTTGGTGTGAGTCTGGTCACAACGTTCCTGTAAATCTTGACAAAATAATCATTACTTTTGCTCATATATTTTAATGCCTGAAGGAGGCAAGTTTTGGTCAGGAACTGTTTGCATAAATCATTAACTGTAAGCAGAATCTCTGTGATTAATGCATTCATGCAGGGTTAAGCAGAGGCTTATGACTTAGAGGTTAAATAGCAGAAGAGGCAGATACAGTATGAAGTCAGAGATGCCAAACTTCTGGCATAAGCAAGGGGCAGGCAGGGGACATGGCGTGGGGACGGATCCTAGTTCCTGAAGAACAAGTCAAAGATATTCATTATATTGTATCCATACCCCTTGAAGAAGAATGGGGACTCTTTTATGGCTGAACTATCGTCATTACTTTTCTTATTTAACTGCTTTTCCTTGTTTCTGTATTCCTCCCTTCCCTAATTAGTAACTACCTCTGCCTGCTCTTTGGAACTCTGGGAATGCCTAGGAGACTAAAGCTTTTTTCTACAAATAAAAAATGGGGCAAATGAAAGGGCTTCTGTACCCAGGAGGACCCTGCAGGGTCCCGCTCAGTTTCATCCTCTCTTTTCTTTGATGCTGCTCAGTCCTGAGGGGAACAAGGGTAGGACAAGAGAGGGAGTGAAGTTTTTAATAGAAAGGCTAATTATAATCTCATCAGAGGAATTCCGTTTTAGGGAGACTCCATTTCAAGAGAAGGCTCAGACTGCAGACACCTGATTCCTGAGTCTCACCCAACACAAAAGTAGCATATAGCCAATTTGGCTTCAGACATGTTCTCTTATTCCTGTTTGATAAGCCCAAATATTTTGCATTAACATAGACATCCAATCTTGGCAATGGAATTTTGTGTACTGTCCCCATGGGGACATCTTTGCTGACCAAATTGTTGACCTACTGCAATTGTTAAGAAGCAGTTCCACCTATTAAAAATTTAAAAATCTATTTAGAGACACTGGAAAAATAACAGGAGCATGGGCCATCTCAGAAGGTGAAAGGCGCCTGAAATATGAGCTGGTTAGTTTTTATGGGCTGGGTAATTTCATAGGTCAATGAATGGGAGAATTATTCCAACTGTTTTGGAGAAGGGGTGGAGATTTCCAGTAATTGGGCCACCATGTACATTTTGGCCTTTTAAGGTTGGCCTCAGAACTGTCATGGTATCTGTGGGTGTGTCATTTAACATGCTAAGGTATTGCAATGAGAGTGTGATAAGTCCCAAGATCCACTTGAAATCGATTCTTCTGTTATCTTGGTCCTAATTGATTCTAACCAGTTATGTTGTAGCCTCAATGGCTATATCCTTCTTTTAAGGTCGTGCCTTGCCCGTTCCCTCCTGTTTCAATGTGACAATGTTAGGAATATAGGAAAATATTTAAACACCAGTACATTTTTAAAATGGGAAATTCTCTTCTTTCTTTTCCCTGACTATCCTAAAAGAACAAATTAGGCCTTTAAAAAGTATAATGGGATCCCCAATGAGCCATGGCTTATCTTCAGATTGGCACAACTTAACATTTGGTAGAAAATTGGTAAACAGGCAAACAAAGTTCAGGTGGGCACACTTACCAGACTCTGTGTACATGATGGAGTTGATAAGTTTCAGTAAATTTGTATTATTTACATGTGCAGGCATGCGTCAGTCACTATAGTCATGTCCGACTCTCTGTGACCCTGTGGACTTTAGCTTGCCAGGTTCCTTTGTATATGGGATTCTCCAGGTAGGAATACTGAGGTGGATTGCCATGCCCTCCCCCAGGGGATCTTCCTGACCCAGGGATCAAACTGCATCTCCTGCATTGCAGGCAAATTCTTTTCCCACTGAGCCACCAGGGAAGCCCATTATTTACACATTAGAAACAGTTGTTACTGTGCTATGCTCTTGAGATGGAAGACTTAATAAGCCTTACTCTTCTTTTGGGGGGTCTCATTGAAACATCATTTTGGCTTAAGAAAAGAACTCTGTTGTCCATGGTTGTGCATTTCCAGGCTAGGTGCAATCATCCTGGAATCCCACTTTTGACTAAACTATTGGTCAATGCGTGATGCAAGCAGGCTGGTTGTCTCATGGTTTTTCTATTTTCTGGTCTCATGTTAAATTTTCTACCTAGATCTTATTCCTTTAATCTCTGCTAAGCTTTTCTTAGATTTATTTTTAAAAGTCAGTCACATTTGGGTTAAATTAAAGTCAGTTCAGTTCAGTCACTCAGTTATGCCCAACTCTTTGTGACCCATTGACTGCAGCACGCCAGGCTTCCCTGTCCAACACCAACTCCTGGAGCTTGATCAAACTCATGTCCATCGAGTTGGTGATGCCATCCAACCATCTCATCCTCTGTCGTCCCCTTCTCCTCCAGCCTTCAATCTTACCTAGTATCAGGGTCTTTTCCAGTGAATCAGTTCTTCACATCAGGTGGCCAAAGTATTGAAGTTTCAGCTTTAGCATCAGTCCTTCAAATGAATATTCAGGACTGATTTCCTTTAGGATTAACTGGTTGGATCTCCTTGCAGTCCAAGGGACTCTCAAGAGTCTTCTCCAAATTAATTTAAAGTCATGGGGTCTAATATGGATGGACCTTGAGGGCATTATGCCAAGTTAAATAAGTCAGGCAGAGAAAGACTAGTGCTGTATGACCTCATGGGTGGAATTCAACCTTTGTAGAAATCGCCTACTTAAAGAATAAAATGGTGGTTACAGGGGATCAGGGATAGAAGAATTGGGGGCTGTTAGAAGATGAATAAGCTCTCAGGATCTGATGCCCTGCATTGTGATTATAGTTACTAATACTGTGTCAGATACTTGCTAAGACAGTAGAATTTAAATGGTCTCACACACAAAAAAAAATGATAATTATATGACATGATAAAGTGTTAGCTAATGCAATGGTGGTAATCATTTTGTAATACATAAGTGTATCAACACATCACGTCCCACGCTTTGAAACTTACACAGTGTTTATGTCAGTCATATCTCAATAAAGCTGAAAGGAAAAATAAAGTCATGGGGGTCCACTACAAAGAGTAGAAATAAGGAGGACAGTCATGTCAGATGCTTGACTAGTTCCCACCTCTCCCAGTATGGAGCTAAAGTCCAGGTGGGCAAGAGAGTAGATCAAGATACAGGGTAGTCAATGCTGTTCTAGCCTTATAACCTTGTCCCTATGGGTGTGAAGATAGTTTCACTTCCTCCTTTTCAGACCACTCAGCAGCCTATTCCCTGCTTCCTTGCTGCTCCTTACCAGATCCATTCAACTCCCTTGTGGCTCAATTTCTGACCCTGTCAGAAAAAAAAGATTTCTTCTCATTGGTGCTGGTCGGGGCTCTCAAGCACGACAGTTTTTCCATCCAGTTTTTGTTGCCAGACTCTTCTCATTGTTATTCATAATCCTGCAAACCACATTAAGAACTGTTTTAATCATATGTCTGTTTGCAATAAGATTAAGTGTGATTAAATAAAGGTATTCTAGATTCTAGATATTCTAGATATTCTAAAAGTAAGGACTCGCAAATGAGTCTTATGATATGTAAGGATATTAAACACAATTTTTCTCAGAGATGATTAGAGATGCTTATGGTTTTATGTGATTTAAACTGCTTAAGAGAAATGCATGATTTATCAACAAATTTATTTTAAAGGATGTTGTATTATATTAGGTTTTGGTATGGAGTATAAAGATGAAAATTTAAGTGGTAATTGCGCTGAAAAGACTGCTACTGGGAAAGATTGAAGGCAAAAAGAGAAGAGGACAGCAGAGGATGAGACAGTGAGACAGCATCATCAGTTCAATGGACATGAATTTGCTCAAACTCCAGGAGATAATGAAGGACAGTAAAGCATGGCATACTGTGGTCTATGGGGTCACAAAGAGTTGAACACAACTTAGTGACCGGACTGAACAACAACAAATTGCACTGAAATGAAGAAAAAATTCTACCTTAACCTTGAATTATTTCATTTTGCTTTACAAAAAAAAAAAATCAACTGCATTATTTTTATACATCTATTCCAAATGACAAGATAAGACTTAAAAATTTCAATCACTTTTCTGTAGACAGTGCATTAAAGATATAAATAACATTTGCTACCATTGAATTAAAAGCCAAATCACATTTATTTATTATACTTTCTTCAATGTAGATTTTTGAAACATTAGAGAAATGTTTGGTCAATATACTAATTGACTAATACAACTGATAGAACTATTAAAAGGCATCTTGAAGTAAAGCTGCAGATATATAATCAGTTTTATATTACTCATTAAGTTGTATTTTAACTTGATTACACCAAATCCTTCCTGACTTCACTTAATGGGCCATTATAGATATGAATTAAGTAGTATATGGCTAAGAATATACTAAATAATTTAAAATTTTATAGTGGACTCCTGTTTCCAGTAATACAACACACTAGATACCCTGAGTGACTCTCTTGAAGGAAACAACTAAGACACTGAGAAATTAGAAGTATCATTTTAAATGTATTGCTGGAGAAAACTCTTGAGAGTCCCTTGGACAGCAAGGAAATCAAACCAGTCAATCCTAAAGGAAATCAACCCTGAATATTCATTGGAAGGACTGATGCTGGAGCTGAAGCTCCAATGCTTTGGCCACATGATACGAAGAACCAACTCATTGGAAAAGACCCTGATGCTGGAAAAGATTGAGGGCAGGAGGAGAAGGGGTTGACAGAGGCTGAGACGGTTAGGTAGCATCACAGATTCAATGGACATGAATTTGAGCAAACTCCAGGAGACAATGAAGGACAGGGAACCTGGAGTACTGCAGTCCATCGGGTCACAAAGAGTTGGGCACAACTTAGTTACTGAACAACAGCAAATCTCTGAGGAATTATCTAGAGCTGAGTTGCTCAGAAGAAACTATAAATGAACATTGTACATCTATCATCTATCTATCTAGATATATATGCAATATGTAGATACATACAGAAATATGTATATCACATATCTTTTGACTTTTAAAATTGGTAATGAGTAATACTTTCAGCCATTAACAATACTTTGGAGTGATTTACTTGTTTTTTTAGAGGAATAGACCCTAATGCTGGGAAAGATTGAAGGCAAGAGGAGAAGGGGACTATAGAGGATGAGGTGGTTGGATGGCATCACCAACTTGATGGACATGAGTCTGAGCAAGCTCCAGAAGTTGGTGATGGACAGGGAAGCCTGGTGTGCAGCAGTCCATGGGGTCACAAAGAGTTGGACATGACTGATAAACTGAACTGAACTGAGCTGATAATACCAGACAGAAGTATTAAATTTTGCTGCAGTTCTGAGACATGAGAGAAATCGGCTTTAAAGCTCAACTTTATCATCATCACATACACACAAAAGATGTAAAAATAGAAAACATGTATGCATTATCAAATATGCATGAATAGAAAATCTATAGAATATTAAAGGCATCAGTTCAGTTCAGTTCAGTCACTCAGTCGTGTCTGACTCTTTGCGACCCCATGAATTGCAGCACGCCAGGCCTCCCTGTCCATCATCAACTCCCAGAGTTCACCCAGACTCACGTCCATCAAGTCAGTGATGCCATCCAGCCATCTCATCCTCTGTCGTCCCCTTCTCCTCCTGCCCCCAATCCCTCCCAGCATCAGAGTCTTTTCCAATGAGTCAACTCTTCGCATGAGGTGGCCAAAGTACTGGAGTTTCAGCTTTAGCGTCATTCCTTCCAAAGAAATCCCAGGGCTGAAAGGCATATGTCCATGTAAATTCTTGTGAACCTGGAAATGATAACGAACAAACACACAACCCATTCGTTTCTTTCAACTTACTTTATAGAACGATATTCCACCATTCTTTTCACCTTAGGTCCATTATGAACACTACCACTAGTAAACTTTTATTTTAATTTTGTTCCTCCTATTAAAATTTTGAATGGTTTCCCATTGTCAAAAAGAAAAATTGCTGAGATGCCTTAACTTGGCATTCACTGTTACTCACAGTTTGTTTCCATGTCACTCTGCTCCATGCTTCTACGCTCCAATCACACTGACCTTCTTAATACTCCTTAATCCCCCAAGCCTCTATGCTTTTATTGGAATTGTTCCTAGGTCTCTCTTATGTTCTGTATCACTTAGGATATGGCTAATTTAAAATGAAAAAGTAAATAATTCAAAATCTCAGTAGCTTGAAATAAGTGCAGGTTTATTTCTCAGTCATGCAGCATGTGGATAGAGCAGGCACTACATGTGTCTCTGCAAGTCTAGTGCAGATATTTTCTGTATCGTCTTTTCCTTCATAATTTTCCTATCTTATTTTACCTTCTTGATATATGAACTATAGCTGTAGTAGATATATGAACTATAGTTTAAAATAGCTGTTTTTTCTTCCATTTTTATTGAGATGTGATTGACATAGACCACTGCATAAGTTTCCAGTATATAGCATAATGATTTACTTACATACACCATAAAATGTTTACTACACTAAGTTAAGTGAACATCCATCATCTTATAGAGACACAAAATGAAGGTAAAAGAAAAAATATATTTTCCTTGTAATGAGAACTCAGAATTTACTCTCCTAACAATTTTCATGTTTCATAACATGGACCAGTATTAATTCCATGAGTACATCACATCCCTAGCATTTATTTACCTTGTAACTGTAAGTTTATATCTTTTGGCCACTTTCATTAAGTACAGCCTCCCACCACTCCTCACCTCTGGTAACCACAAATCTGATTTCTTTTTCTACGAGCTTGTTTGTTTTTAAGCATAATTGATATACAAAACTATGTTAGTTCTGGTGCACACCATAGTGATTTGATATTTCTATACTTTCCAAAATGATCACTGTGAGTAGTAGTTACCATCTGTCACCTTACAAAGATATTAAGTTACTATTTACTGTATTCCTCTCCTGGTATATTCCATCCCCATGACTCATTTATTTTGTAGCTGAAAGTCTATACCTCTTAATCTCCCTTGCCTATTTCCTTCATCCCTTGACCCACTTCCCTCTGGCAACCACATGTTTGTTCTCAGTATCAATGACTCTGTTTCTGTCTTGTTATGTTTATGATTTGTTTTTTTTTTAATTCCATATACAAATTGTAATACAGAGTATTTGTCTTTGTCTAACGTATTCCATTTAGCATAATATCCTCTAGGTCATCCATGTTGTAGCAAATAGCAAGATTTTATTCTTTGTTATGGCTGGGTAGTATTCCATTGTACATATATTCTACAACTTCTTTAATCCATTCATCTATGGATGAACATTTAGGTTGTGTCCATACCTTGGCTATTGTAAATAATTCTGCAGTGGACAAAAGGGTGCATACATCTTTTTGAATGAGTGCTTTTGTCTTCTTCAGATAAATACCCAGAAGTGGAATTACTGGATCAAATGTTAGCTCATTTTTAATTCATTTTTAGAAACCTCCATAGCTATTTTTCATGGTGTCTGCATTTATTTACATTCCTATTAACAGTGCACAAGGGTTTCCTTTTCTCCACATCCCCTCCAGCACTTCTTACCTGTTGTCTTTTTGATACTAGCCATTCTGAGAGCTGTGAGAAGATATCACATCATGGTTTTGATGTGTGCATCCCTGACGATTAGTGATATTGAGCATCTTTTCTCATGCCTGTTGGCCATCTGTATGTTTTCTTTGGGAAAATGTCTATTCATGTTTTAATTGGATTATTTGATTTTTTTGATGTTGAGTTGTATGAGTTCTTCGCATATTTTGGATATTATTTTGGATATTAATTCTTCTCCCATTCAGTAGGCAGCCTTTTTGTTTCACTGATTGTTTCTTTCACTATGCAAAAACTTTTTAGTTTGATGTAGTCCCATTTTTTTACTTTTGCTTTTGTTTCCCTTGCCTAAAGAGACACATCCAGAAAAAAATTTACTAAGACCAACGTCTGTCCTTGCTTACTAATTCTATCATCTGTGTCATTTCTGGTCATACTTATACTGATAAATTTTTCTCATATTTATGGGTCATATTCAACTGCTTGTTTGCTGAGTAACTTTTGATTTGACATCAGATACCAGACATTGTGACTTTTAAACTTTTTGGTGCCAGATTTTGCTTAAAATATTTGATTATTCAAAAAAATATTTTTTAAATATTTTTATTAAGGAAAATCAGTCCTAAATATTAATTGGAAGGACTGATGCTGAAGCTGAAACTCCGATACTTTGGCCACCTGATGTGAAGAACTGACTCATTGGAAAAGACCCTGACACTGGGTAAGATCGAAGGCAGGAGGAGAAAGGGACAACAGAGGAGGAGATGGTTGGATGGCATCACCAACTCGATGGACATGAGTTTGAGCAAGCTCCAGGAGTTGGTGAAGGACAGGGAAGCCTGGCGTGCTGCAGTCCATAGGTCACAAAGAGTCAGGCATGACTGAGTGACTGAACTGAAGTGATTTTGATATTTTGCTCTTACATTTAGGTTATTTACATGGAAACAGTTTTATCCTTTCAATGCTTACTTTTAAGCTTTGCTAGATGTGGCAAAAGAACTTTTAGCCTAGAGCTAATTTGATCTCGTTACTGAAGCAATACCTTTCCCAGGACAGGACTTGTTGCCTTGCCCACCAGGAGGCATTTCACTCGGCTGCTGGGAACAAAAACAATTCTCAGACTTGTATGTGAAATTATTTCAATTATTCTCTCCTTGTTTCTTTTCTGTAGTTGTTTCAATTCTTAGTTTCTTTATGTGCATGCATTAATCAATACTCGATCAAAGACTTGAGTGGGACCCTCACCTCCAGAGTGGTTTGTTCTCTCTCTCTCCACTCCTCCCACTTGCTCCTCTTCTTAAAGTTTCCTCTCTGGTACCTTGCATGCAAATCCTAGCTATCTTGATCTCCCTGAATTCACACTTTTTCTCCTCAACTTGGGGAGATAGCTGGGCCATCGTTGAATGCTATATTGTAGCCTGGAAATTCTGTGTAGGGAGTAAGCTGGAGCAATCACAGGGTTCACCTCTTTGGTTTCCCTTTTACTTGGGAATTACTGTCATGTACTGCCTACTGTCCAACATCTAAAACTATTGTTTCACGTATACTCTATTGCCCTCTACCCCTCTACAACTTACACTCAGTTCAGTTCAGTTCAGTCGCTCAGTCGTGTCCGACTCTTTGCGACCCCATGAATCGAGCATGCCAGGCCTCCCTGTCCATCACCAACTCCCGGAGTTCACCCAGACTCATGTCCATTGAGTCAGTGATGCCATCCAGCCATCTCATCCTCTATAGTCCCCTTCTCCTCCTGCCCCCAATCCCTCCCAGCATCAGTCTTTTCCAATGAGTCAACTCTTCTCATGAGGTGGCCAAAGTACTGGAGTTTCAGCTTTAGCGTCATCCTTCCAAAGAACTCCCAGGGCTAATCTCCTTCAGAATGGACTGGTTGGATCTCCTTGCAGTCCAAGGGACTCTCAAGAGTCTTCTCCAACACCACAGTTCAAAAGCATCAATTCTTTGGCGCTCAGCTTTCTTCACAGTCTAACTCTCACATCCATACATGACCACTGGAAAATCCATAGCCTTGACTAGACGGACCTTTGTTGGCAAAGTAATGTCTCTGCTTTTGAATATGCTATCTAGGTTGGTCATAACTTTTCTTCCAAGGAGTAAGCGTCTTTTAATTTCATGGCTGCAGTCACCATCTGCAGTGATTTTGGAGCCCCAAAAAATAAAATCTGACACTGTTTCCACTGTTTCCCCATCTATTTCCCAAGAAGTGATGGGACCAGATGCCATGATGTTAGTTTTCTGAATGTTGAGCTTTAAGCCAACGTTTTCACTCTCCTCTTTCACTTTCATCAAGAGGCTTTTTAGTTCCTCTTCCCTTTCTGCCATAAGGGTGGTGTCATCTGCATATCTGAGGTTATTGATATTTCTCCCAGCAATCTTGGTTCCAGCTTGTGCTACTTCCAGCCCAGCATTTCTCATGATGTACTCTGCATAGAAGTTAAATAAGCAGGGTGACAATATACATCCTTGATGTACACCTTTTCCTATTTGGAACCAGTCTGTTGTTCCATGTCCAGTTGCTTCCTGTTGCTTCCTGACCTGCATATAGGTTTCTCAAGAGGCGGGTCAGGTGCTCTGGTATTCCCATCTCTTTCAGAAGTTTCCACAGTTTATTGTGATCCACACAGTCAAAGGCTTTGGCATAGTCAATAAAGCAGAAATAGATGTTTTTCTGGAACTCTCTTGCTTTTTCGATGATCCAGTGGATGTTGGCAATGGGATCTCTGGTTCCTCTGCCTTTTCTAAAACCAGCTTGAACATCTGGAAGTTCACATTTCACATATTGCTGAAGCCTGGCTTGGAGAATTTTGAGTATTACTTTACTAGTGTGTGAGATGAGTGCAATTGTGCGGTAGTTTGAGCATTCTTTGGCATTGCCTTTCTTTGGGATAGGAATGAAAACTGACCTTTTCCAGTGCTGTGGCCACTGCTGAGTTTTCCAAATTTGCTGGCCTATTGAGTGCAGCACTTTCACAGCATCATCTTTCAGGATTTGAAATAGCTCAACTGGAATTCCATCACCTCCACTAGCTTTGTTCGTAGTGATGCTTTCTAAGGCCCACTTGACTTTATTATCCAATAACATTACAGGAGAAACTGTCTTGTATATATTTCAAAAAAAATAATTGATCAGGAATAGACCCCACCCTGGAGAATTTTACATCTAACGTGGCCAGAATTGAACAAACTCCACAGGTTAAGCTGGCTAAATTCCCAAATCCCCAGATTTACTCCTTTTTAGAAGTAGAAAGTTTATGTAATTTCTGCTACCAAGAAAAAGGCAATTGCTAGCAGTCTTGCCTTGTCTTGCAGACAAATGTAACATAAACTGAGGTGGAAAACAGCAGCATGGCTTCGCAAAATGCACTCAGTTAATTAGTAGAAAAAGTGAGTCTAAAATCCAGCTGTCACGACTAACAGTTGTCACTGTTTTTTCTTCATTATTCCCCCTCTGTGTATTTATCTATCACTTATAAAACTGAACAGTAATAAATCACTGTTCCCTTAGTCATAAGATCAAGCAGATGATGATTCAACTGGGTGCTGGTAAAATACTGATATTGAATTGTTGTTAACAGTTGTCCTGGCTCCCAAGCAGAACTCAACCCAGGACACTGTAATGAGTATCTGTGCCATTTCTATGGCCCTCCAGAGCTTTCTTTGGGGTATATGGGCAGTAGCCAGTGGTTGAATGTACACAGGTTCTAGGCTAGGCTGACTTAACATTGTTTCCCTGTCTACTTCCTGCCAGCCTGTTTCCTCATTTATACAATGAGGACAAAAAAATACCCTTATGGTGGATGTGTCATAAATCTGAATGATTCAGTTCATTGAAGTGCTTAGCATTTATTCTGAATCTTAGCAAGAAAATAATAAATGTTCATTATTTGCATTATTTTGTTATATTTCTAGAACGTCTTTGTTTTTAACAATAAAAGCTGACAGTCTTCCCTTGAGAGCCAAAAACTTCCCATTATTGTGTACCTCCATTTAATTTGGCTTAAACAAGGCTCTGTGACGGAGAAGGCAGTGGCACCCCACTCCAGTACTCTTTCCTGGAAAATCCCATGGACAGAGGAGCCTGGTGGGCTGCAGTCCATGGGGTCACTAAGAGTCAGACATGACTGAGTGACTTCACTTTCACTTTTCACTTTCATGCATTGGAGAAGGAAATGGCAACCCACTCCAGTGTTCTTGCCTGGAGAATCCCAGGGACGGGGGAGCCTGATGGGCTGCCGTCTATGGGGTCGCACAGAGTTGGACACAACTGAAGTGACTTAGCAGCAGCAGCAGCAGCAGCAAGGCTCTGTGAAATCAAATAATTTTTTTTCCACTAAAATGATTATTAATAAAATTCTCTTTATACCTGGGTACCTATGAGTGCATACACCATGCTCTTTTAACTGAACATTATAAATATCTGCAGAACCCTTGCAAGAAATGCAGAAAATTAAGTTTAACACATAATTTCACAGGGAGAAACAACAAACAGGTTGACCGTAGGCTGAATAAATGATCACTCCTGGTGATGCTGATTTTGTTAGGTTCCACACAACTTCTTTTTACCACTTTCTTCCCTTTAATTAAGTCAGCTGACCAGATTCCTTCCTAGCTGAAAAACCAGGCAAACACTATAAGCTCAAACTCAGACATTTTCTGTTGTCTTCAAAGCAAGTTGAATGTTTGGGTTATTTATTGACCATTTACAAATGTACACATGAAACTGCTTCAGCATTTTACCAAAATCCATTTTGAATCATTGTCCATTAATACCAGTTTGGAAATGTTCTTTTGATTCATACCTGAGATTGGCAGCCAGCAACCCTTTCAAACTCTTCAATTCCAGTGGGTATTTGAATAAGACAGGTGGAATATGCTGGGTAGATATATTCTGCTTTCAAGAATAGTCCTAATACTGTTAACTTACTATGCCCTGAGCAACCCACTAGCCAATTCTTGCTAAGAAAGGAATGAATAAGGAAGCAATTTGTAGAACAAAGCAGCTACCTCCTACTCCTAACCATTTTCCCCAGCCACGTTAGTAGGGATTCAGAAAACTAAGATCATGGCATCCAGTCCCATCACTTCATGGCAAATAGATGGGGAAACAGTGGAAACAGTGGCTGATTTTATTTTGGGGCGCTCCAAAATCACTGCAGATGGTGACTGCAGCCATGAAGTTAAAAGACACTTGCTCCTTGGAAGAAAGCTATGACAAACCTAGACAGCATATTAAAAAGCAGAGACATTACTTTGCCAACAAAATTCCATCTAGTCAAGGCTGTGGTTTTTCCAGTGGTCATGTATGGATGTGAGAGTTGGACTGTGAAGAAAGCTGAGCGCCAAAGAATTGATGCTTTTGAACTGTGGTGTTGGAGAAGACTCTTGAGAGCCCCTTGGACTGCAAGGAGATCCAACCAGTCCATCCTAAAGGAGGTCAGTCCTGGGTGTTCATTGGAGGGACTGATGTTGAAGCTGAAACTCCAATACTTTGGCCACCTGATGCAGAGAGCTGACTCATTTGAAAAGACCCTGATCCTGGGAAAGATTGAGGGCAGGAGGAGAAGGGGACGACAGAGGATGAGATGGTTGGATGACATCACTGACACAATGGACATGGGTTTGGGTGAATTCAGGGAGTTGGTGATGGACAGGGAAGCCTGGCGTGCTGTGGTTCATGGGGTCTTGAGGAGTCAGACACCTCTGATCAACTGAACTGATGAGGACTGTAATTGTTTCTAAGTCTCTATTGTACCTGACTTTATATTTAGCAGAATATCAGAGAAGATGAAAGATTTGATAATATAGATGTGGCCTTAGTGAAAACTGGTAAAGTAAGACTGAATTATATTTAATAAATAAGACAAAGTAAAGATTTTACCAGCAGTCATTAGCATTAATAGAAAGACAGGAGACAGCCTGATGAATACAAAACATTTCCATTCTAATTCTGACTTGTATTGCTACAGTGTTTTCTCACTACAGCTGGGCACAGGCTTTTAAGAGTTATGTCTGATGTGAGTAACATGTTCTGGAAAATGTTTTATTACTGCTAACATCACCAGCATATAAGTCTTAGAGTTGATTTGTCTTGTAGGAATGTTTACTAAATTCTTTATAAGGTTTGCCAAGAAATAGACTCACTATAAATGAAAAATACATAAATAATAATGCTTTTATTCACAAATTAGTCAGAGATCATTCAAAGGCAGAAACTTTTTCTTCAAAATTAAAAAAAAACAAACAAACAAACCCAGTGCAGATGATACCACCTTAATGGCAGAAAGCTGAGAGGACCTAAAGTGCCTCTTGATGAAAGTGAAGAGAAGAGTGAAAAAGCTAGATTAAAAAAGACAGCATAGTAAAAAGCAGAGACATTACTTTGCCAGCAAAGGTCCATCTAGTCAAAGCTATTGTTTTTCCAGTAGTCATGTATAGATGTGAGAGTTGGACCATAAAGAAGGCTGAGCACCAAAGAATTGATGCTTTTGAACTGTGATGTTGGAGACGACTCATGAGAGTCCCTTGGACTGCAAGGAGATCAAACCAGACAATCCTAAAGGAAATCAACCCTGAATATTCATTGGAGGGACTGATGCTGAAGCCATCTGATGCAAAGAGTCGACTCACTGGAAAAGACCCTGATGCTGGGAAAGATTGAAGGCAGCAGGAAAAGGGGGTGACAGAGGATGAGACTGATGGATGGCAACATCGACTCAATGAACATGAATTTGAGCAAACTCTGGGAAATAGCAAGGATATGGAAGCCTGGTGTGCTACAGTCCATGGGGTCCCAAAGAGTCAGACACGACTGAGCAACTGAACAACAACATTCTAATCTTCAGCAACCATAACCCTCATCAGTCAACAGACATCAACATCCAGACAAGACTCTCCAACAACAAAAAGATGACAATTAACTAAAGGCTCAGATGAGAGATAACACTTTTTAGCAACAAATTATATTTAACTAATGTATGCTGTGCTTAGTCACTCATTTGTGTCTGACCCTTTGTGACCCCATGGACTGTAGGCCATCAGGCAACTATGTCCATGGGGATTCTCCAGGCAAGAATACTGGAGTGGGTTGCCATGCCCTTCTCCAGGGGATCTTCCCAACCCAGGCATCTAACCCAGCTCTCTCGCATTGCAAGCAGATTCTTTACCACTGAGCCACCAGGGAAGCCCTTAATTAAGGTATGTACATAATTATTTTAGGCATAGTGCTATTGCATATTTAACAGACTATAGTATAGTATAAATATAATATTTATATGCATTGGGAAACCAAAACTTCATGTGACTCAATTTTTTGTGACATTCACTTTATTGCAGTGGTCTAGAACAGGCCCACAATATTTCTGAAGTATTGCTTTTTTTGTTGAATGCAATATGTTGTATGCTGGGAGAATAAAAATGTTCTCTTCTTTCAAAAAAATTATACTTTCATTTTGATCTCTATTTTCTTTTTCAGGACTCTTGTTTTTAAAAACTAGGTAAGAGTTTGTGCATCTCTGAAGAGGGGTGCACATAGACACTCCTGTGTGTGAGAGGTGACAGTGAATGATGATATATTAAGCATTCACCTTTAGCTAGGCTTATTGTGTGTTTTCTCTTTTGATCTTCACGATCCTTATACAATGTGAGGACTATATTACAAATGAGAAAAGATAAGTGAAGTGGAGCCTTTCTGAAACATTAGGTCTTTTGGTCATACTGCTAAGTCACTTCAGTCGTATTCGACTCTGTGCAACCCCATAGATGGCAGCCCACCAGGCTCCCCCGTCCCTGGGATTCTCCAGGCAAGAACACTGGAATGGGTTGCCATTTCCTTCTCCAATGCATGAAAGTGAAAAGTGAAAGTGAAGTCGTTCAGTCGTGTCTGACCCTCAGCAACCCCATGAACTGCAGCCTTCCAGGCTCCTCCATCCATGGGATTTTCCAGGCAAGAGTACTGGAGTGGGGTGCCATTGCCTTCTAGGCAGTGACCAAAATGGAAACCATTTATCTTAGATTGAGACTTGAACCTATGTGCTGGGACTCAGTCCCAGTCAAAACCCACAGTCTTTCAACTGATTATCACAGACCTGGCTTCAGGACCTAATGGAGCTTTGGTTCTTGATGTCTCATCTCAGAAAGAATCCAGTGAGAGATAAAGTGATAGGTGAAAAAGGAATTTATTCAGAGAGAAACACACTTCACAGACAGACTGTGGGCCATCACAGAGGGCGAGTGTAGCCTCAAAATGTGGCATGGTTAGCTTTTATGGACTGGGTAATTTCATAGGCTAATGAGTGGGAGGATTATTCTATTTTGGGGAAGGCATGGAGATTTTCAGCAATTGGGCCACCACCGCTTTGATAGTGCCTTGGAGCTGTCATGGCACTTCTGAGTGTGTCATTTAGCTTGCTGATTGAAGATCAAGATCTAGTCAAAGTTGATTTGTCTACCATCTTGGACCCATTTGATTCTAATAGGTTTAGGTTGTGTCCTTAGGCTATGCCGTTCTTTTAAAAGTTGTGCCCTGCCCCCTTCCCTCTTGATTCAAAACCATCCCAAAGAAAAAGAAATGCAAGACGGCAAAGTGGTTGTCTGAAGAGGCTTTACAAATAGCTGGGGAAAGAAGAGAAGTGAAAGGCAAGGGAGAAAAGGAAAGATATACTCAACTGAATTCAGAGTTCCAGAGAATAGCAAGGAGAGGTAAGAAGGCCTTCTGAAATGAACAATGCAAAAAAAAAAAAGAAAATTAATAAATAAGAAGAAAACAATAGGATGGGAAAGACCAGAGATTTCTTCAAGAAAATTGGAGCTATCAAGGGAATATTTCATGCAAGGATGGGCACAATAAAGGACAGAAATGGTATGGACCTAACAGAAATAGAAGATATTAAGAAGAGGTGGTTGAATACACAGAAGAAGTATATAAAAACGGTCTTAATGACCTGGATGATCACAATGGTGTGGTCACTAACCTAGAGCCAGACATCCTGGAGCGTAAAGTCAAGTGGGTCTTAGGAAGCATTACTACAAACAAAGCCGGTGGAGGTGATGGAATTCCAGCTGAGCTATTTCAAATCCTAAAAGATGTTGCTGCTAAAGTACTCCACTCAATATGTCAGCAAATTTGGAAAACTCAGCAGTGGACACAGGACTGGAAGAGGTGGGTTTTCAGTTGAATTCCAAAAAGGACAATGCCAAAAAATGTTCAAACTCCTATCCAATGCACTTATTTCACATGCTAGTAAACTTATGCTCAAAATGCTTCAAGCTAGGCCTCAGTAGTATGTGAACCAGATGTACAAGCTGAATTTAGAAAAGGCAGAGGAATCAGAGATCAAATTGCCAACATTTGTTGGATGATGGAGAAAGCAAGGGAATTCCAGAAAAACATCTACTTCTGCTTCATTAACTATGCTAAAGCCTTTGACTGTGTGGATCACAACAAACTGTAGAAAATTCTTAAAGAGATGGGAATATCAGACCACCTTACCTGTGTCCTGAGAAACTTGTATATAAGTAAAGAAGCATCAATTAGAAGAATATGGAACAACTGCCTGGTTCAAGATTTGGAAAGGAGTACAGCAAAGCTGTATAATGTCAGCCTACTTAACCTCTATGCAGAGCAAATCATGTGAAATGCCAGGCTAGATGAATTACAAGATAGAATCAATATTGCGAGGAGAAATATTAACGATCTCAAATATGCTGATAATACCACTCTAATGGTAGAAAGGGAAGAGGAACTAAAGAGCCTCTTGATGAAGGTTAAAGAACTAGAGTGAAAGCTGGCTTGAAACACAACATTCAGACTACTTAAGATCATGGCATCCAGTCCCATCACTTCATGCCAAATAGAAGGGGAATAAGTGGAAACAGTGACAGACTTTATTTTCTTGGGCTCCAAAATCACTGCAGATGGTGACTGCAACCATGAAATTAAAAGACACTTGTTCCTTGGAAGACAACCTACGCCAAACCTAGACAGCATATTCAAAAGCAGAGACATTACTTTGCCAACAAAGGTCTTTACAGTCAAAGCTCTGCTTTTTCTAGTAGTCATGTTTGGATGTGAGTGTTGGACCATAATGAAGACTGAGCACAGAACTGATGCTTTCGAACTGTGGTGCTGGAAGACTCTTGAGAGTCCCTTGGACTGCAAGGGGATCAAGCCAGTCAATCCTAAAGGAAGTCAACCCTGAATATTCATTGGAAGGACTGATGCTGAAGCTGAAGCTCTAATACAAGTACTTTAGCCACCTGATCTGAAGAGTCAACTCATTGGAAAAGACCCTGATACTGAGAAAGATAAGGGCAAGAGAAGTGGGTAGCAGAGGATGAGATGGTTAGACAGCATCACTGAATCAATGGAGATGAATTTGAACAAACTCCAGGAGACAGTGAAAGACAGAGGAGCCTGTTGTGCTGCAGTCCATGGGGTTACAAACAGTTGAACACAACTTAGCGACTAAACAACAACAATACCTCACTAACCAGTATATCATAAGGGTGTTTCTCACCTGAACATCTTTCCACTGGCCACCACAATCTTTAAATAACTGAGGAGTGACCACCTAGTTCATGTGTCCTTGTATTTAAAAAGTATCTTAATAGATGTATGAGAATATCTGGACCACACTCTCTGTCAAGATCTAAACTTAAAAATAATCATTTTTTTAAATTTTTTTATTTTATTTTTTAACTTTACAATATTGTATTGGTTTTGCCATATATCAACATGAATCTGCCACAGGTATACATGTGTTCCCCATCCTGAACCCTCCTCCATCCTCCTTCCCTGTACCATCCCTCTAGGTCATCCCAGTGCACCAGCCCCAAGCATCCAGTATCGTTGTGCATCGAACCTGGATTGGCTAAGGGGAGTTTTGTATCAGTTTTTCCTTCTTTCCCCCAAGAATCTAGTAATGCCTCTTCTCTGTATCACAGTTCTTATCTGTCCTTTGGACATTCTCAAACTCCCTCAAGTTTTACCAGGCCATCTTGTGGGTACATACTCTTCTTGATTCAGAGATCTTAAAGTCATCTGTAATTCTTCAGTTCTGTGTCTCTCTCTAGCCTAAATGTGTTCTACCTACATCCTCTCTGGAAGCATGTTCTTTTTGGCAGTATATTATCTTTGATTTCTCCACTAGTCTGGGTAAACTACATTTAGAAGGAGTCCCTTCCTATTTGGAACGTGAACTGAGAACATTAGCCAGCACTCATACCTGCCCTTGGAGAGTATTATAAACATGTTCCAGTAATGGTCAGTGTTATTACTGATAAATCACTCTGTGCCCAAGTAACAGGTGGATGGAATTGTAATGTGGAATCAGTCCCACATTATAATCCTACCTTGGTACTCTGTGACTACCTAGAGGGGTGGGATGGTGTGGGAGCTGGGAAGGAAGTTAAGAGCAAGGAGACATATGTATGACCATGCTGATTCATGTTGATATATGGCAGAAACCAACACAATATTTTAAAATGATGATCCTCCAATTAAAAACAAACAGATTTTTTAAACAATGGAAAAAATCCTACTTTGGACAAATTATAAATTAAAATGCTGAAACTTTTGGTTATTACAACATTAATGTTCTACGTCTATGCTAAGGTACCCTTAGCTCTTCTGTTTTGTATTCTACTATTAATAATCCCCACATAAGAATCTGAGTGCTTTAGATATGCCTGAGGATGGTCTGGGCAACACTCTGAACTCCCTCCATTGTTCCTAATGAGCATCCTGTTGCATCATACAGATGTGAAGGGGAAAGTTGAACCCTGTTCTGACTTTAGAAGAAACCAGTGTAGTAAGAAAAAAGCACATTCTTTAATTGTTTGGAATTTGACAAATTATAAAAGAGAAAAATCACAACCATCAAGAAAATCTGGAGGAGGAAAATTTAGGATATGTCAGTGATGCTGAGCACTTTTCTCCCTTTCTTTGAAGTTCAAGTTCCTTCACGTGGAAAGATGCTTTTTTATGGTATTGCTGGGCTTTTAGCCATGGTTAGATTGAACGATACAAATGGTTTGTTTGTGTACAATGTCTTTTATCTGGATTCTTTGCAAGGCTTTAAACGCACAGTCATTAATCCTCACAGAGTTTTATTGTATGTGTGAACTGCTTTCCTCTTTAGACAGGAAGTCAATAGGCAAGGTAATGCAAATATTGATGTTCATTATCATGCAAGCAGAATCCCAGTTTTCTGGCCATTTTCTGACATAACCAGTTTTTCTGGGTTTTTTTTTTTTCTCTTTGCTTTTAGTTGTCCCCAGAGAATTTCATCACATGCAAGTACTTTCAACTTATTTAACTGTGTACCTTTCTGAGTACTTATTTTACCAACCTGAATTATGCAGTTTTGCTGTAGTGCTCACACTGCTGCTAAGTCACATCAGTCGTGTCTGACTCTGTGCCACCCCATAGACAGCAGCCCACCAGGCTCCCGTCCCTGGGATTCTCCAGGCAAGAATACTGGAGTGGGTTGCCATTTCCTTCTCCAATGCATGAAAGTGAAAAGTGAAAGTGAAGTCGCTCAGTCGTGTCTGACTTTTAGCAACCCCATGGACTGTAGCCTACCAGGCTCCTCTGTTCATGGGATTTCCCAGGCAAGAGTACTGGAGGGGGTTGCCATTGCCTTCTCCAAGTGCACACATTATTTTCAAGCAATTTCCCCCAAAATGAATTTCTAAACTCTAGTTTGGACAAAAGTCCCAAGGGAAACATTCACCTGGGATTTGTCTAGAAAGTTTATGAAATGTCGATGACCACACTTTCTTTTGATTGAAATTTTCAGCTGTGTTGCTAATGAAACTTAATCTTTCTTTCAATAGTGCTGAGTGTTCTCCAAAGGCACATAGGTTTTTCAAGAAATAAAGGTGGGGTTCCAAATAAGGAAAGGAGTACATCAAGGCTGTATATTGTCACCTGGCTTATATAACTTATATGCAGAGTACATCATGTGAAATGTCAGGCTAGATGAAGCACAAGTTGGAATCAAGATTGCTGGGAGAAATATCAATAACCTCGGATATGCAAATGACATCAACCTTTGGCAGAAAGCGAAGAAGAACTAAAGAGCTTCTTGATAGTGAAAGAGAAGAGTGAAAAAGTTGGCTTAAAACTCAACAGTCAGAAAACTAAGATCATGGCATCTGGTCCCATCACTGCATGGCAAATATATGAGGAAGCAATGGAAACAGTGACAGACTTTATTTTCTTAGGCTCCAAAATCACTGCAGATGGTGACTGCAGCCATGAAATTCAAAGACAATTGCTCCTGGGAAGAAAAGCTATGACAAACCTAGACAGCATATTAAAAAGCAGAGACATTACTTTGCAAACAAAGTTCTGTCTAGTCAAAGCTATGGTTTTTCCAGCAGTCATGTATGGATGTGAGAGTTGGACTATAAAGAAAGCTGAGTGCCAAAGAATTGATGCTTTTGAACTGTGGTGTTGGAGAAGACTCTTAAGAGTCCCTTGGACTGCAAGATCAAACCAGTTAATCCTAAAGGAAATCAGTCCTGAATATTCATTGGAGAGACTGATGCTAAAGCTGAAACGCCAATGCTTTGGTCACCTGATGTGAAGAACTGACTCACTGGAAAAGACCCTGATGCTGGGAAAGATTGAAGACGGAAGGAGGAGAGGACGACAGAGGATGAGATGGTTGGATGGCATCACCAAGTCGATGGACATGAGTTTGAGTAAGCTCTGGGAGTTGGTGATGGACAGGGAAGCCTGGCATGCTGCAGTCCATGCAGGCACAAAGAGTCGGACACAGATGAGCAACTGAACTGAATTGAATCTTACTTATTATTCTGTATAACTTGCTTGATTTTATACTTAGCAAGTGCCATTCCCTTTTTGCATCTCCTTAAACACAGAGACCCACCATCACACACATACAACTTTGTCATTGGGGTTTTTGTCAAGAGCAATTCAATGTCTACTTTTAGATGAAAAGTCTGGCACTCTGTACTAAAGGTTCACACACTATGAGTGGGAAATAGAAAAGGATGGACTGTTCTACATGGATTGGAGGCAAATGTAATCCTCCCTTCTCTCCCTAGTTTAAAACCAGATACCTAAAAGTGACTGGTATAACCATGCATAGGAAAAGTGGCAGCTTTTAAAACAGTTTGAATCCAAATAGTCTGATTTCTCCCACAACTATCTTCTCCTCTGTGGCACTCAGAAACTGGTTCTTCCAAGCAACTCTTCCTACCATATGTCATAGGAGGTCCTGAGGGGAGTCATAATCTGAAATCTCTACAGATAAGAAGAGACCCCCCCAACCCCCGTCGCAAGAAAACATTAACTGTTCATTGTATCTGAGATTGTTATTCACTTACAAGCAGAATAGACAGATATCCATCTAAACTCTAGTCTTATTCTCTGGTATGTTTCTTGTGTGGCCTCGCTCACTCTCAGGGCTTTAATAATCATGTTTACATTGCTAGTTCTGCATCCGCAACTGTGAGATCTCTTCTCATTCTCAGAATGCTATAGCCAGCTGTCTGTAAGTCATCCTGACTCTCATGTTAGTCGCTCAGTTGTATCCAACTCTTTGCTATCCCATGGACTGCAGTCTGCCAGACTCCTCTGTCCCTGGAGTTCTCCAGACAAGAATACTAGAGTGGGTTGCCATTTCCTTCTCCAAGTGATCTTCCCAACCCAGGGATCAAACCTGCATCACTTACATTGCCAGCCAATTCTTTACCATCTGAGCCACCAGGGAAACCCCACTTTGACTCTAATTTCTCACTAAATTAAATTCACACTCTTTCTTCTTTGTGTTCTGTATCTGAGGTATCATCATACTGTTGCAATTGCCAAAACCAGAAATTCTGTGGCCATCCTTTACTTCCTCTTCTTCTTCCTACACACACACACACACACACACACACACACACCTCTTCAAAGCCACCTATTGACCCTACCTTTAAAACAGCTTTGGAAATTATCTACTATGCTCCATCCCCACTGCCACTGGTTGTGGTTTTAAGTCACTAAGCCATACCCACTCTTTGCAACCCCATGGACTATTACCTGCCAGGCTCCTCTGTCCATGGGACTTTTCCAAGCAAGACTACTGGAGTGGCTTGCCATCTTTTTCTGCAGGGGATCCTCCTGACCCAGAGATTGAATCTGCATCCCCTGCATTGGCAGGTGGGTCCTTTACCGCTGAGCCACCTGGGAGGCCCTTGACTGCCCTCTCCCTTATACCTGAGCCTCCACACATGCTGTACCCTCCAGGTAGAAGACTGCTCTACCTTCCTTGACTGGCAACTGCTACTGACCCCTCAGATCTCAGTTTGGATGTCACTGCTCTAACCTCCAAATTGGATTAAAGCATCTCTCCCTTGTGGTCCCCAAGCACTCAGGGCTTTCCCGTCACAGGCCTGTACTGGAATTCCTTGCTTGCTTTTTTATGCTACCAGCTGACTGTAACTTCCATCAGGCCTGGAACCTGGCCCATTATTGTTGCTCATCATTGTTTTTCTGGCAGTTGGCAAAGGTTGGGACACAGTTGGTATTCAGTAAATATTTGTGAGCTCAGAAGAGGAAGGGAAGAAGGAAAGCAGAAGGAAGAATATTGACTGTATACCATCTGCTTTGGTAAATAGATGTGTAAATGTGAATGACTGTGTGCAAAAATAAAGCCCTGAAATCAGTGAGGGTTTTTTTCTTGTGATTTGACTCTTTGTTATAAAAGTAGACTATAGAGAAAAAAATAAACAATTTAATTGAAGTTTTAATTAGTTGGCTTCAGACTTGTTTTAAACTGAGATTTATTCTAAAAGTCTGAATAGTCTTCATAACACATAAGAGGAGTTTATGTATTTAATAAGATAATTTAATGGAAACATCTGCAAAATGTATTATCTTTTTATTTATGGTTTTTCAATCCAGAAATAGCACCTGCTTTAAATGAGATATATCAGAATAACTCGGAGAAGGTGATGGCACCCCACTCCAGTACTCTCGCCTGGAAAATCCCATGGACGGAGGAGCCTGCAGCCCATGGGGTCGTGAAGAGTTGGACATGACTGAGCGACTTCCCTTTCACTTTTCACTTTTCACTTTCATGCATTGGAGAAGGAAATGGCAACCCACTCCAGTGTTCTTGCCTGGAGAATCCCAGGGACAGAGGAGCCTGGTGGGCTGCCGTCTATGGTGTCACACAGAGTCGGACACGACTGAAGTGACTTAGCAACAGCAGCAGAATAACTACTAAATTGGTTAGCTTCAAGAGTTTTCTGGAACACTCTTAGATGCATTACCTTAATAGAAAAAATTATCACAGCAGGTAGAGAGTGGGGCCCATACTTAAGTTTGAATATTTTTAAGATTAAATTTTAACAAAAAAGTGTGATCTTTCTTAATTTCCTTTTAAAGTCAATTCTAAAGACCATACTAATACACTGTTAAAGGTCAGTTAAGATCTTTCCAAATATAAATCTATAAATGTCATAGTGACCAAAATATCTGGGTGTATGGTAGGAAGACCATCTTCTGCGTGCTTTAAGTTCCACTTTAAGCCTAGGAGATGCAAACCAATTGGATGGAATATTGTTACATTCATTTTTCAAGGTCAAAGTACAATTTCAAGGCCAGATACCAATTTGTCCATCATCTTTTCTTCATTCCCTCTCCTTTTTACTTCCTGTGGTCACTTGAACCATTTCTCCCTCATCAAGAGAAAAAAAAAAAGAAAACCAGGAGCAAGAGAGCTTATAAGCATGCTTTTAAATCATACATATAAATTACATATAAGTTATACATATGTATCCTACATATATATCGTATGCTTGAGAAAGACAGAGACCCTGGATTTAGAACAAAATAATTGTAATGTTACTTCTCTAGTGCAAAAAGGTAATAATGCACATAACAATGCTATAATCAAAAAGAGTAATTCCATTCTTACCTGAGAGTTGGATAATGACTTAATTAGCTTTTCCCACTGCTGATGCCAACAAATCCTATTGTCCAGACAGTGAGAGGCCAAGAGCCACGAGGTCTGCTGGAGCTCACAGTTTCCCATTCATAGAGGACAAGGGATTTACAGAGATGCAGCATGTAATCTGCTGGGCAAGACCAGGCCTGTGGGACTGCTGTCCATCTTTGGACAGTCAGAAACAAAATTACTATTGTACCAGAAAGTAATTATCTTTTCTAAAAGTATCAGGATTAGACTTTTTCTAGTATTGAGTAGGTCGGATTGTGATAGGTCCAATGGAGCTGGCTGTTCCATGCAGGGAAGAGTGGGATGGGGAACTTGGGAGAGAGTTTTAACAGTCTCTTCTCTCAGGTATTCTTTGAGTGTATTACTTGGTTTTCTGTATATCCAACCCCTTAAGAAAAGGTTTAATCATTTAAATTAACAATTTGTTTAACAGAAAGGGATGTTTGTTTGACTTGCTGCTGCTGCTAAGTCATTCAGTCATGTCCAACTCTTCCCAACCCCATGGACTGCAGCCTACCAGGCGCCTCCACCCATGGGATTTTCCAGGCAAGAGTACTGGAGTAGGGTGCCATTTCCTTCTCCTTTATTTGACTTAATTATAGGCTGCTGCTGCTAAGTCGCTTCAGTCGTGTCCGACTCTGTGCGACCCCATAGACGGCAGCCCACGAGGCTCCCCCGTCCCTGGGATTCTCCAGGCAAGAACACTGGAGTGGGTTGCCATTGCCTTTTCCAATACAGGAAAGTGAAAAGTGAAAGTGAAGTCACTGAGTCCTGCCCGACTCTTAGCGACTCCATGGACTGCAGCCCACCAGGCTCCTCCATCCATGGGATTTTCCAGGCAAGAGTACTGGAGTGGGGTGCCATTGCCTTCTCCGTAATTATAGGCAAATATAGTTATTGCTTTTTTTTTTCCATCACTAAGCCCCTGTTTGTAACCATGATGTAAATTTATTTAATGTTTTGTCTTACTTCACAGAGATTTGTTAAGATTTGCAAGTATTTCTGTTGCCTTCTCATTTCTACTTATTATGTCCTTTGTTTAGTTAGGTTGAGACACTTAGCTATTATCCATAGCTGCTCTATAGCTGGTAAATTTTTAAAATAAATACATCTTCGTCTGAGGAAAATATACAAGCAAAATTATTTTTTCTATAAAAAGGATGATTCTTGATTTTATTTTCAGTAAATATTTATTTTATGTCTAGCATAGCTTGGATATAATCTTTGCACTGGCCTCTTTACAATTTTATTTCCCTTATCAGCATGCAGCCTGCCTTTAATTTTTTTGTCCCTGATATGTATACTCTTTTTCCTTCCTAAGATTCCAAGGCACTTTGTCTTTATTATTTTTAGTACTCTTAATGATAGAAAATTAAGACAATGTCTTTAATCTTTATATTGCCAGCACTTAGCAGAGAAAATAGGGTATAGTAAGAATTCAGTAGAAGTTTGTAAGTAAATATGTGATTGAAATAATGTTATATTATTATTTATATTTTTATCTACCCTCTTTGATTAATTTTCTTCATCCTTCACAGCTTATGGCAAACCATAAGTTCAATAAATGAATGATCAATGGCAAAATAGTAGTGAAGTGATGCCTCATGAAAAGAAGCACCATTTGCCCAGGTTCAAGGACCTTTGTCTCTGCATCTTTTGAATTCATTTTTTTTCCCTATCATTCCCCCAAGAGTATAACTCCTCTTTGCTCCTTGAAATTAATAAGCTAATCTATATGAAAAATTATTAAAAGGTAAGTCCAGTAAACAGCAGAGTTAATTAATATTGGAGTCTGGGAGATGGGCAGAGCCTAAATCATGAGAATGGCTTGACTCAATTGTAGTAAGATGTGTGATGTGTGATGCAGCTTTGACTGAGTAACTGAGGATACTTTGATGGGAGGCAGCACATGCTAATAAAAAAGTCTGATTTTTATACTTCTTCTAGAATGGTCATAATTCACCTAATATGTTTGTCCTTTTTAAAGAAAGGTATTTAAAATCCAAGTGGGTATCTGTGTACAACAAAAAGAAACTTTTCCTGCTTTCTTTCTGTTAATAAAATCACTTAATGTCATTCACAGAGGCTTTCTTACCTCGCACTGGCATTATTTGCCGCAAAAGAGGGAAAAAATTCTTCCTCTCCCTTGCCAGCTTCCCATTCTTCCCAGGTTTGTAACCTCAAAGAATAGAAAAACAACCATGTTCAATATGACTTGGAGCCCATGTATGCAGCCACATAGCCTTCTAACTGAATTAGGCTGCTCTTAGGAACTGAATGGGCTTCCCTAATGGCTCAGAAGTAAAGAAACTGCCTGCATTGTAGGAGCCGCAGGACACTTCGGTTCGATCCCTGGGACGGGAAGATCCCCTGGAGGAGGGCATGGCAACCCACTCCAGTATTCTTGACAGGAGAATTCAGTGAACAGAGGAGCTTGGCAGGCTGTGGTTCATGGGGTCGCAAGAGTCGGACATGACTGAGTGACTTAGCATCCACACAGGAACCAAATTCCATCATATGTGGCCAAATATGTATCTATGTTGAAGAGAGGAAAGTTGAAAAATAACATTTTATTGCATATTAGTCAGTACATTTTAAATGATAAGAAAAATTTTAATGAATATCTCACGAGGAAAGAAAGGATAAATTTGCGGCTTTGAACTTTCAAATACCTATGTGAAAAACTGAACAAAAACAGGAGAACCAGATTAACCTAGGCAACTTTGTCACTAAGAGCATTAATGATTGGCCCCTGTGAAATGTTCAGTTCCTGAGGTAACCAAATTAAAGGTTTTTTTTAATGGGGGGGAGTGGAGAGATCACTTTGTGTATAACTTGCATCCAGGAATTACAGAATAATGAACCAGGATGAATCCACAAGACTTCCCAGCAATATTTGCTGCATTCTTGATTATTCCTTAGCTCTTACAGAGAATTTAAAAACACAAGTAAATGATTTGATGGGAAGGTAGTCACATGACTTTAGGCAATATTGTGCTGTTGTACCTCGTAATGGGAAAAAGACGTAAGCTTGGAGTGGACTTCGTGAAGTAAGAAACATGGGAAACTATCTGTGAGTTGGCAGATCAGAGCAAGAAAGGGTTCTTTCTCTTGATGTAGTCCCCCAGACCTACCCCATTCCTAGTCATTAACAGGGTAGGACCAAATTCCTGGCATGAACATTTTGTTCATCAAGTTCTAAAATGGTTTGGGTCAACTTGCCTGGCATGCTGCGATTCATGGGGTTGCAAAGAGTTGGACACGACTGAGCAACTGAACTGAACTGAAGAATCAATAAGGCTCAGCAAATAGTGAAAGTGAAGACTATAAACTTGTCTGTCTTGTTCAACATTTATCTATCACCACGAGCTGGTATACACGCTAAGATTTATGAATGAATAAATGCTTATATGATACTAATAAGAATTGTTTCCACTTATTGAAAACTTACTAAGCACTTGAGACTGTGTGAAGCACTTTATGTGTATTCCCTTACTTAATCCTTTTTTATTCCACCAGGATGGGATTCATTTTATTTTCACTTTAGCCTTTCTGAAAAGTAATGGTTAGAATGCTTTATGGTAAAATTAAGAGATTTAAAATTAAATGTTTGGAAGTTTCTTTATTGAAGTCATTTTAATAATCATGAAAAACAAAGGCTAGAAAAGTAAAAACTCTTTATGTGAATTTAAAAATTTACAAGATTATAAGGGAGGAACTTTTAAGGTCATCTTGCCCATTCTCTAATTTTAAGGAGGAAAATGAGCCACAGATTAAATTAGACCCAGTGTCAAACAGTGGATGCCAGCATTGGGAGTAGACATCTCCTCCCCAAGACGCACAGGCCATAGTGTGTTTCTCTTGCAATATTCTCTTACTACTCCTTTCAAGATTATTATAGTGAATGAGTAATGATTATTAGTGTCAAGGGAACTACAGAACCCCATTCATTGCATCACCCCAGGTCACCCCAGGTCACCCAGGTCTCTGGGATCTTGACATAAATTTTGGTGTATGCCATAGTGAGGATTCTCAAGAACATGATTGTGACACAGATCAGTGGGAGGAAGAAAAATGAAGTAATAGCTACACCACATCTCTGATTTCTCACAGGCTCTATCTGGGCTACCACCAGCTAAAAATAGATCTATTCTAACTGTGAATCCTCAGGTGACTTTCCCCTCATCCACTAGTTCAAAAAAGTTTGAAAAAGTTTTGAGAACTTCACCTTGTGTCCATAGGGAATATTGTCTCTCTGGTCAAACATTGTGGGGGGAGGGGGGGGGAGGAAGCCATGGCTGGAGCCTGAGATAAGAAGTCAGAGCTTCCTAGTCCCCCAGAGGCACTGCGGGCAATGCCCTTCCAAGAGACCCAGCTCCTGCCCCTCCAGCTGTGAATGGAAGGGCTGCCCAGAATGTCCTGCTGTCCTTGGGTTACAAGATTGGTTATATAACAGCTGCAAGGGTGCTTGCTGTAGTTCTGTGGCATGATCTAAAGGTGGTCATCTGGTCACTGGAACATTTAGACAACTCAGAAAATAACCAGCATGTGACAATCCATCTTTGGATAAAAAGAAAATTCATGGGGGATTATGATATATTCTTACAAATGGAGCAAGGCTGGTTACTTTTCAGATGCTCTGCATATTTTGAAAGAAGTTTTGAGTGCTTCCCACAACCTCCAGAAAGAACCATCTGGTAACCTTCCCCATTTAATGAAATGCTACCCTATATTGTTTCATTTTTAAGATTTTTATCTTCATAGTATAGTTGATTTACAATATCATGTTAGTTTCAGATGTACAGCAAAGTGATTCGGTTATATATACACATGTCTATACATACATAGATATCTATCTATATTCTTTTTTTCTTAAACTTTTCCATTACAGTTTATTAGTTTTAAGATCTTTAAAACCCAATTTTCCAATTTTTCCAATATTCAGCTCATATGCAATCAAGAAGTTTACTCTGTACCCAACTCTAAGGCTGCTTAAGCTTGAAACTATGCATTTGAAAACCAAGCAACTCAACTCCACACTGTCTTTGTGGAGGCAGAATATGAAGAGAATAATAAGTCATTTCTTAGATGGTTGATTTCTTAACAAGATAAAGCTTCGTATGGATCAGCTAGCCACACAACACTTCCCAGCAAGGAAATGCAACAACATAGCAGTTGTCTTTGGTTCTGGTGGACAAACTTTAATTTCAGAAGTATCTATGATCCTGATCTCTACATTTCTTTCTCTTAGTAATAAGGACTCAAATAGTTAATCTAGCCGCTCATCTAGTAAGTCAAACAGGATTCCTTCTACAGTTGCCTGGAAATCTAGCCCTGATTCTAGTTTTATTTCTTCCTTTTAGGTCAAATAATGTCAAGTTCCCCCACTTATTGATGCTCATCTTAGGTATGATTTTAAAAAGTAAAATCCAAGTCCGCCCAACAGCAGATCCCTTGTGTTTGTGAGGCATGACATCACAGATCACATTCCCTCTGCCCCAGGCAATTTTTGTTTGGCACTTTGTTTTGTCTCTTAGGAGAAGTGATTCAGACCCATGTGGATGAAGGTTTTCCTGGAGCCAGACTGATGACTAGCTTCTAAGCTTTTAGGGAACATTTACGGGGGCAGAGCTCTGGTAGCTAATATGTTTCACTCTAAAGATTTGCTCCTTTGTCTCACCAGGTATCTACAAAAAATCAAAACAAGAGGAATTTAGGGCATCTGACTGTAGGAGTGTTTGCATCGAGGGTTGTGGTAGGGTCCCACAAAGCTTTTCAGAAGCCCTTTCTGAAAGCTTATCATATTGACTGTGCTTCCTGTGTGTATGTACTGTGTTTAGTCGCTCATCTGTGTCTGACTCTTTGCAACCCTATGGACTATAGACCCTCAGGCTCCTCTGTCCATGGGGATTCTCCAGGAAAGAATACTAGAATGGGTTCCCATGCCCTCCTCCAGGGGATCTTCCCAACCAGGGATCGAACCCAGGTCTCCTACATTTCAGGTGGATTCTTTTACCATCTGAGCCACTGGGGAAGCCCAAGAATACTGGCATATTGACTGTATTGTGTGAAAATTCAGAATTCACAAAGAACTGATTTAAACATCAAAAATAGATCATCAGGATGACAGTATTCTAACCAGATATATGATTAGAGGGTGGGCTGAAGAAGGTAGCAGAACACCAAGCAGCTGTTACCTTTTTTGCTATAATCAAATTATAGCAAATAACATATATATACATTATATAATGTATATATAACATTATATAATGTTATATATACATAATTATAATAACCAGATTAACATTTGAGTAGGCTCAATAGTTGTGGAGCATGGGTTTAGTTGCTCCACATGTGGGATCCTCCCATATCAGGGATTGAACCCATGTGTTCTGCATGGACAAGTGGATACCTTACCACTGAGACACCAGGGAAACCTCTTACTCAATCTTGGGCTTCCCAAGTGGCTCAGTGGTACAGAATGTGCCTGCCAATGCAGGAGACTACAAAGGACAAGGGTTTGATCCCTGGGATGGGAAGAAGCCCTAGAGTATGAACTGGCAAGCCAAATTCCAGTATTCTTGGGGCTTCCCAGGTAGCTCAAATGGTAAAGAATCAGCAAAGAGTCTAACACAATTGAGTAACATACACACACACACACACCAGTATTCTCGCCTGGAACATTTCATGGACAGAGAAGCCTGGGAGGCTATAGTCCATAGGGTTGCAAAGAGTTGGGCACAAGACTGAGCCACTAAGCATCACACATGCACATACATTCACATTGTAATTCCAGTTTAAGGTGAAAATGGGTTCAATTCTCTCAAAACCTTCAAAATAGCTCTCTTTTTTAAGGGAAAAAAAGCAAAATACTACTTTTTGATAGAGAGAATTAGCCTCACCTATTGATAGAGCCTTACCTATTATAACCTACATTTGCTTCTTCAATCACTGAATATTTCATGAACAACCAGAAGATCCCTAGTACCAAGCTAGGCTCACTGATAAGGACTCCTAAGGCCTCTTCCAAAAGGAAATTTTATGAGCACTAGATAGGCATACTTCAAACTTTAGAACAATTCCACCTTTATATCCTCATCTCTTAGCACATTTTATTTTAGATGTCCAATAAACCACCAGTGAATGGCTTAAAAAATGAAAGTAAATGAAAAACCACTGTGTGTTTCTGTATTCTGGAAGGCTTTCCATATAAAATTGGAATGGGTTTTATTCTGAAACTAGAAAATGCTAAAGCAGAAGCCATTGGAACTGGGAGGAGGGGTGAGATGTCCACAGCTGGAAGGAGCCAGCTGTGTTTGAGGTTGGTGAGTGAGTAGGCATGACTGGAAAGAATGACAAGGTCCAGAAGTATAATGGATGACGGATGTGTAGAGGAGAACAATAAGGGATGTTCTTACTTGTCTTTGATACTTTAAAGGCACTTATATTTTCCAATCAGGGAACAGAATCAGCTAAAGCCTTGATTTAGGAAGGTAGATACGGAAGGAACATATAAGGTGGCTTACAGCAGGTAGAGAAAAGGATGATGTGATGATTTGCAAATATGTCTGTAAATTTTTCATCACTCCTTCCTTTAATGTGGAGCTCAATCCTGCCTTCCTTGAATGTGGGTCAAATTAAATGACTCACTTCAAACAAATAAAATATGGTAAAAATAATAGTGTGTGACTTCTGAGGTTAAGTGTAGTTTCAGCCTGAAGACTGAATCCTTCACTTGGAGAAATAAGCTTAATGTCTTGTTGATGTTCCAGCTGCTCTATGGAGAGGCCCATGTAGGGAGGACAATGCGAGCTCTCACTTAAAATCAGCACCCACGTGCCAGCCTCATGATTGAGCCATCCAAAAAATACATCCTGGGACTTCCCTGGTGGTCCAGTGGTTAAGACTCTTGCCTTCCAATGCAACGGGTGCAAGTTTGATCCCCAGTGGGGAAACTACGATCTCACATGCCGCAAGGTACAGCCAAATAAATACATAAATCTATTGTTTAGTTGCTAAGTTGTGTCCACCTCTTTGTAACCACATGAACTGTAGCCCTCCAGGCTCCTCTGTCCACGGGATTCTCCAGGCAAGAATACTGGAGTAGGTTTCCATGTCCTTCTGCAGGAGATCTTCCCAACCCAGGGATCAAACCCACACCTCTTATGTCTCTTGCATTGGCAAAAGGGCTCTTTACCACTAGCGCCACCTGGGAAGTCCCTAGAGATTGGTTAGTTAGCAATTGAACCATTTTACAGATATAGACAAGGCAGTCACACAAGACTCTGCACTTAAAAGGGCTCCAGGCTTCTTGGGTTAATGCTTGGCTCCTGTCCTCTTGAAATTTTCAATAATTTTTGAACAAGAGGCCCTGCATTTTCACTTTTTACCAGGTTGGCAAATTAAGTAGCTAGTCTTGTGTACACTCCAAACTTTCTCTGTTCTGAAAGAGTTATTTGATGAATGTGTTATTATCTGTCTCTTGGGGTGGGGGAGAAAGGTTTGCTTCTTACTGCACTGCATCATTTGCTGTCATGTTAATGTGTTCCTAGAATTTGCCCTTCTCTAGGTGATGGTTATGTGTCTAAGACACAGATTTCCTTTTGATTCCAAGCAAGTGATGTACCTGATTCTCAAACACAGATTCTCCTTCAGTGGAGATGTGGGGTCCCATTGTGGAGATGTGTTATATTGGTGAATCCTGTATCTGCTAATTGTAATATTGCACGATATTTTATGGTATGTCCTAAATCAACTCACATTGCAAACACAAGACTGATATAACCTTGGACAAATGATGAGGATATGACGCCTTCTTTACCTCAGTGAATTCAAGTTCACGATAGCTAAGCTAAATATGTGTTTCAGAATATCACTGAAGAAAAACTATTAGGCCAAAAAAAAAAAAAAAAGTAGTCCTCAATTAGGAGGCAAAAGAGTATGTTGTTTGTTGTTGTGCACGCATGCTCGGTTGTGTCCGACTCTTTGTGACCCCATAGACTGTAGTCCACCAGGCTCCTGTGTCCATGGAATTTTCCAGGCAAGAATACTGAAGTGAGTTGCTATGGCCTCCTCCAGGGGATCCTCCCAACCCAGGGATCCAACCCTCATCTTTTACGTCTACTGCATTGGCAGGCAGCTTCTTTAGCACTAGTACCACCTTGGAGAAGTAGAATACAGATACTTGCTCCTGAGAAACACTCCAACATTAAACCTATAAGAACAATAGTTCTATATGGATATGAATCTCTTAATTTCATTTCATACTTTTATTAATACTCAGTGAGTATTAGGCAGAGGTGTTTGAAACACTATAATTTTATAAAAAATAAATTCCTTGGTGGCTTAGACAGTAAAGAGTCTGCCTGCAATGTGGGAGACCTGGGTTCAATCTCTGTGACAGGAAGATCCCCTGGAGGAGGGCATGGCAACCCACTCCAGTATTCTTGCCTGGAACATCCCACGGAAAGCGGAGCCTGGCAGTCTACAGTCCAAGGAGTCACACAGAATCTGGACATGACTGAGCAACTTTCACTTTCACTTTGAACCATATCTTATTTCAAACTACTGCAATTTAATTATTAACGCCTGTAATTTCATTTGTTGAGGAGTAGAAAGAAAAACACATAGAGATGCCTGATAACAAGAAGTGGAACCACAATCGTTGCTTTATTTTACTTTTTAATTAAGTTTTATTGGAGTGTAGTGGCTTTACAATGTTGTGTTAGTTTCTTCTGTACAGCAAAGTGAATCAGCTGTACAGATGCATATATCCCCCTTTTTTTTGGATTTCCTTTCCATTTAGGTCACCACAGAATATTGAGTTGAGTTCCTTGTGATTTATAATAGGTTCTCATTAGTTATCTATTTTATCCATAGTATCAATATTATACATACATCAGTCTCAATCTCCCAATCCGTCCCACTCCCACCTTCCCCCCTTGGTGTCTCTATGTTTGCTTTGCAAATCACAATTATTGCTTTTAAATACACAAAATTGAATATTCAGAAGCAAAGAGTACTGAACAGAAACAGGGCACATACACAGGATTTTTGTTTGCTTTTGAGTAATCATTTTTTACAACTGAGGAATTTGCATCCCAGGAGTGCCACCCGATTTCCAAGTATTGTTTGTCATTTCTCCCAATCACCAAGTATTGTGTGCTGCTTCCTACTATAACTGTGAAAAAAAAAAAAAGGAATGTTATTTGCACAACTAGCACACTATATTGCAATTTCATAAGCATTAGGTCTGCAGACTCCCATAAGGTCCATGGGACATTATGGGGGTGATAACCTCCCCTGAAGTGTTAGGCAAAATATGGCCCTAATGTGCATGCATGAAGAGAAGTACTTGGAGTATTTATTTGCCTGGAAAGTGGGCCTCCTGTCTCCCACCTGGCCCTGAAAGCTCAACTCAAATCCCACCTTTTTCTAGAAACAGTATCACAGTCACCATATCTCTCACCTCTCCCTGCTCTTGGGAAGTTCTCCTACTTTGGACTCCTGAGGCTTTTCTTATCTGCATCATTCATCTGTCCTTTGTCACATTGTGATGCTTTCCCAATACATTGGGAAATCCAGGAAGGAATGTGTCCTTCATATCTCGTTGCCTTCATATTCCCAATATATAGACTGTAACGGGAGGCCTTCCATAAGTAGATGATGATGCTGTGCATTGTCACTGAGACTGTCCCAGTTTCCTGGCATGAAATTAAAAGACATTTGTCCTTGGAAGGAAAGCTATGACAAACCGAGACTACATATTAAAAAGCAAAGACATCACTTTGCTGACAAACGTCCGTAGGGTTTTTCCAGTAGTCATGTATGGATGTGAGAGTTGGACCACAAAGAAAGAAGGCTGAATGTTGAAGAACTGATGCTTTCAAATTGTGGTGTGGAGAAGACACTTAAGAATCCTTTGGATTACAAGGAGATCAAACCAGTCAATCCTAAAGGAAATCAGCCTTAAATATTCATTGGAAGTAATGATGCTGAAGCTGAAGCTCCAATAATTTGGTCACCTGATGTGAAGAACCAACTCATTGGAAAAGTCCTCAATGTTGGGAACGACTGAAGCCAAAAGGAGAAGGGGGCAGCAGAGGATGAGATGGTTAGGCATCACTGAGTCAATGCATGTGAATTTGAGCAAACTGGGAGATAGTGGAAGACAGAGGATCCTGGCATGCTGTAGTCCATGGGGCCACAAAGAATCAGACACAACTTAGTGAATGAACAACAATAATGGCGGGGGGCGGGGGGTGCGGTGGTGCTTCTGTGAGTAGATAGTGATGCTACGTGTTGTCATTGAGAATGTCTCCATCTCGTGGCACATCTTCCCTGTTCATCTCATTCCCACTTCAAGGCTGACCTCATTAGGTTTCATCAGTACTTTACATTTCATTGAATGCTTCACATTATTTAATTCCATTTGTGCTATGTATTTTTCTCCTCTGTGCAGACAAAAAGAGTTCACATCTGGATTGGGGGAATAATATTTCTAAATGATTGTACACTTGTATGATAAAATTTGTTAAAGGTTTTAAATGGCATTTCTCTAGTGTCGCTGAATAATAAATAAATCTCTTGAATATGTTATAACTAACCTTCATAAGCAACTATTCACAGAAGAATGTGCTTCTATCTCATTTGGTTAAATAGTGATAAAGATACTGAAGATATACAATATGAATTAACAAGACTTGCTTTAGAAATATACAACCCACTCAGTGTACATGTGAATGGGTGTGTATGCATAGTTTCCATGCGTTTAGGTTTTGGGATCTACTGTTTCTCTACTTCTGTTACTGCACCTATCAGAACTGGCTTTGTATTAACAGTGTTTACAGACTTGTTTAATCCTCCTCTAAATCAGAGATTCTCAAGAGATGGGAGCCAGAGATCTTTTCAGAGGAGCCTTCCACTGGATTGATTGCACAGAATGCTTTTCATATGGAAAGCTCAAAATAAAGTTTAGCTTAATTTGAGAGAAAGCATTCATAATGATATGAAATATTAAGGTGATATTCAATCACTGCAGGTTTGGGCAAGAAGATACCTCAAGTATATGTTTCCCTAATCTGCTCCTTCCAAACAGACAGTAACATCAGTTAGATTGCAATTGTCTATCACCAGAGATAGTTTTTCTTCCCACTTGGGAAACACAGCTAATATTATCAACATGGACAGTTCTACAGCCAAGAAGACCCCAGAGACCCAACAGACTGAACTTTATTTCCTCAATTAACACACAGGCAAGTTCTTCTCAAATGATTTCTTAAAAGGGTGTGTGTCTCTAAATGGTCACAGGTGGACTTTTCTTTTAGATTAGAGCCAAGAACTAGGTTTTCTGACTCAGCTCTACACTTGGACCTGTTGTAGTCCCTTTGGGTAGCATCCCCTTGTTCTGGGGCCAGCTCCTGCTGCTCTGCACACATGTCACATCTGTGGATCAGTTAGAGCACAGGGCGGGGGAGTTTCATTTTCTGTCAAGCACCTCAGAAACTAATGTCCCCACACAAATGGGACCAGAGAGTATAAGAAACATAGACTTCTGATCAAAGTGCCTTGAGGAGGCATCTGAGAATCCTCTTTCTCTACCTGTAAGCACACAACACCTTTTCTCTTAAATTAAAGTCAACTTGCCGGAACTTTTAAAAGACCTTCTGGGTATGGGAAATTTCCCTCCAGCACAGAGTAGACTTCTTTTAAGTTTATGTGCATGTGTGTGCTCAGTCACTCAGTCATGTATGACTCTGCAACCCCGTGGACTGTAACCAGCCAGGCTCTATCCATGGGATTCTCCAGGCAAGAAGACTGGAGAGGGTTGCCATTTCCTCCTCCAAGGGATCTTCCCCACCCAGGGATTGAACCCTTATCTCTTGCACCTCCTGCATCACCAGGTATATTCTTTACCACTGTGCCACCTGGGAAGTGCTTTTAAGTATATCTAATTACAAAAAATCTTTTTATGTAGATGATCTCTGGCAAATAGAAGGGGGAGAAAGACTTACACACTGAGTATATAGTATGTCCTATCTTTTTTTTTTTTCCCTGATTTCAGGGTAATATTTGTCTCAAAGTACATTATAAAACACAGAAAATAAAACTCCAGCCACTTTCAAAGTAAACACACTAGCCAACCACTGCAGAATAACTAGTCATTTGTGGGGTTTGTTTGTTTGTTTATTTGTTTGAAGTATAGTTGATTTACAGTATTGGGTTAATTTCTGCTGTACAGCAGGATTGTTATACAAATTCTTTTTAAAAAATCTTTTCTTTTTTTATTTCATTTATAAGGCTTAAACATAAAAGCACATTAAATAGCTTCCTTTTGGCAGAAGAAAACAAAAAGAGAACTGCAAGATTCAAATAGCCTCTCCTCCTTCAACTCCACCCTTCCGGTTCTGCCCTCTGCCCCATCCAGTCCCATTCACACAGGGTTACGTGGGGTTGCTCTAACAGCACTTGCTGGTTAAAATCCTGGACTAGTGTTCACTGTCTAAGCTCACACACCTCAACTAAACCCCTCAATGTGTTTTCCCTCCTCTCCCACAGATCTAAGTGGGAAACGCTATAATTTTAAAATGCTTAGCAAATTACTGTCCATTAAACATCCAGCCACATTATATTTAACTCAAGTCTTCTGTAGAGATTGAGAAAATAACACATCTGATTAGACTACTTTAAGGGAATTAAGTTGTGAGTGTCCAGAAGACTTAATATATGCTTGTGTGTATGTGTATGTGTATGTGTATTAGTTGCTTAGCTGGAAGGAAAACAAAACTTGATATCTAGGTGCTTTTAGTAAGCCACAAGGAGATAAGACTTTTGTTAGATAATTATAACGTGTGTGCCTTCATTCCGGCAGAAGATCTTCCGCCAGATCTTACTGTGCTTTGCAACTTATGCAATTAGTCACCTACTTTGCTTCTACCTTCCAACTCCATACATAAGTTGTAAAGATCAGTAATGTATGAAGAGGCTTTGGAGGAAGAACTGGCGTATCTCCTTGGCGATCCTGCAGGGAATTCACGGTTCTCTTATGACTGGCAGAATGCACACAGACAGTGACTTGCAATGGAAATTGGGTGAAATGCATATTTGTATTCCTTCCTCTGAAATTCCTTCTATCAAAATAAAGTTTCTGGTAAAAATTAAGCAGTTTTCCTTCAGCCTTATCTCTGCTAGGTCAGTGATGTTTGTGCTTCAACCAGACTTGCCAGCATCCAGGTTCCTGGGTTTTGTTTCAGATTTTCTGATTCTGTAACCCTGAAGTAGGGCTTGGGGACATTCAGGTGTCAAACACCCTGCCCCCAAGTGATTCTGATGCAGGTAGGATTTCTGTGGAAAGAATCCACTCTAGGCTCTAGGCCCGTGGTGCTCCAAATTTAGCAGGCATCAGAATCTTAATGAAAACTTACTAAGACATCAATGGCTAGCCCTACCCTGAGTTTCTGAACCTGAGTTTGAACCTGAGTTTCTGGTTCAACAGACCTTGGTGGGGCTTGAGAATATGCATTTCTAACAGGTTCCCAGGTGATGCCAACGATGCTGGTCTGGGACAACACCTTGTGAACTGCTACTCTAGGCCAAATTAATGTGGCTGCTCAGTGTAATCTGAAAAACTATGTGTCCTCAAAGCCTTCAGTGTCTCCTCCAACTAGTCCCCCTACCTTTCCAGTTTCATAGGACCACTCTGAGGCACCCTATTATCCAGCCAACCCAGACCCCTTGCCATTCTCTAAGTGTTCAGACACGTATACGTATGGGCTAATGCCTTTGCTTGGAACGTGGAAATCTGACAAGGTTTGCAAATCCCAGGACACATGATCTACTTGCAAAGATGTACACAACCTCTTCAAACCAAAATAATTACTTTCTCCTCATCATCATAAAACCCAATGTTTGCAATGTTTTTTACCTAGTGGTATATATGTCTACCTTATCCACCAGATTTTTAGCTCCCCAAGGCTAGGTTTCAGATAATTTACTTTCTCCCTGAAGACTAGCAGAAGTACCAGAAGAATCAAAGCTCAATGACCCATATCCTTCAACGCAATGATTCTCAAATTATAGCTCACAGACTGCCAGGGATACCTAATACCCTTTCAGAGCTGGAGGTACAAGGTGAAACTACTTTCATAATAATATTAGGTTAATAATGAGAGTTATTTGCTCTTTTTTTTTATTGTGCTGATGTTTACTTTGGTACAAGACATAGTGGGTAAAATTGCATGAGTATAAATCAGGATGGGGCTCACACTGTGTTAACAGTCATTGTATTTTTTTTTTTAACAGACACACATTCACTGGGAAAATTCAAAGAAGCCAGTTTTACCTAACAGCTTCTTTAATGAAGCAGTAAAGTGTACTAATTTTATAAGATCATAAACCTTGAGTACAAATCTTTTATACTGTGTGGAAAAATGGGAAGTTCACCGAAATGCCTTTCCTCATACCCAGGTGTAAGCGTTGTAAGAGGGAAAGAAATCAGGTGATGGACTTGCAACCTAGCCCAGATGCTTCTTTTTCTTTTCTTCTTTTTTTCAGTTTTACTTGTAAGAAAAAATGAATGACGAACTATGGCTATTTAGACTCAGGTATTTGACAGACATCTCAGGAATGAACAAAGTACATCTGTCACATCAAGGAAATCAACTGACAGCTTTGTTGCCAATGATAAAATCTGAGCTTTCCAGAGAAAAAATAGCAACTTAGAAAAATCATCACCATGAGCCTGACAGCACCACCAGAACTTGAAGCCTTCATGGTATTAACAAACGCAATTTTTAGATATGGACCATGAAGTGTGCCAGTGCCATAATTAGATATATAATGCTGACATTATCTTAAATCTGGACTTTTAGATACAGCAATTAGAGACCACATAATTTTATCTTGAGAAGTCAGTATATGTTACTACAGTTATTATTATACAATTATCATTATTATTCTAAAATAAGAATAAATTACTCTCGTCATTTGCAACCAAAGAATATCAGGAATCATACAAAACTCTCCCATCTGCTCTAAGATTGAATTGGAGTGTATTCTCTAATAATAACAACAAAAACAATACTAGACAAATATCCATGTAACTATTAAGATGTTCTTACCATTTAGTCACTAAGTCATGTCCGACTCTTTTGAGACCCCAAGGACTGTAACCCGCCAGGCTCGTTTGTCCATGGGATTTCCTAGGCAAGAAGACTGGAATGGGTTGCCATTTCCTTCTCTAGGGGAACTTCCCAACCCAGTGATCTATCCCACGTCTCCTACATTGGCAGGCAGATTCTTTACCACTGAGCCACCTAGCAAGCCACATGTAACTATTATAGTCATTGTCTAGATGTCATTGAGGCACAGAGAGGTAAAGTAACTTGCCTAAGATCCCAAAGCTCGTTAAGGATCTGTGGTTAAACCAAGGCCACCTGGCTTCTGAGCCTGTGCTTTTAAACAATGAGATCTGCCTATTAATGCAAGCAAACACACACACACACACACACACACACACACACACACACAAACACACGCATGCGCATATAAGTTGAAAAATACAGAAAGACCCAAGACTACTGACATAAACTCATCACAAATACCAGTGTTATGGAAGACAGGCTGATGGTAGAATAAAGATTAAAGAGACAGGAAAATCAGGTGCAAAACATCAATGAATTCTGGTCTGAGGAAAATATACAGGCACAGCCATACAGGAAATTTGGGGACAATTTTTATACTTACACACAGAGAATGAGAGATAAAGAAAATATTACAAATGTCAAGTAATTGTGTATGTATGTGTGTGAAAGTTTCTTTCTTTCTGTGCAATCTAGAAAGCATTCCCCATTCAGTTATTTACCTCTCAATCTTTCCCTGGCCCCTATTTTCCTCACATACCAATTTGTATATAAATTCTTACAAAATAACTCTCTTTTAAAATCCCAAACAGATTAATCCCTTCCTCTAGGTTCTAGACTCCCTCCTTTCTGGACCCCTTGCCTCCACAGTTCATTTTCTCACAGGTTCTCTCTCTTAAAAAGTGCATTTCTTTCCCATTTCATTCTGGATGAATCACACCTTTCTGATACAGAAAGGTTTTCCTACTTTTGCTGGGTCCTACTCTCTCAGGTGCTATTTATTGGGGTGAGTGGTAAGAAGGGATCATAGATCCCTGGGATTCACTGCAAGGGGTGGACTATACTTCTTTGGGGATTTATAACATTCTTCTGGAGCTTCAGTAGACACTGAGTAGACATTTAATGAAGATCCTCCTTTTCAATACCATATCTGTGTTCCGGTCACTCATCTTCTATTGGTTTGTCACTAAAAGGAGGAAAGTGATATACTGTGGCTTTGTTTTCAAAACTGTCTTTCGCCTCAAAGCACTTTCCTAAAATCTCTAAGGAGAAACTTTTGCAGAAATGAAGGTTATTATAGTTACCATGTTGGGAACTTTTGCATAATTTTCTATGGGTATCTTGAAGAAAATTAATGCAAATTATACCTATGCATGATGAAACATAAGTCCCCTATGAGCCTCAACAGTGATTTTTCAAAACATAGTCTGTTTCTCCAACCAACCTGTAAAAAGAAAAAACCCACATCTCCTATTATCTCCAAATTTACTTTCATCCTTTGCTGATGATCATGGGGGATTCTAATCTTACCTTTGACCCACTGATCTCTTATTGTCTCAAATCATTTGACATTCATTTCTTGGAGGTTCTCTAAAAGGAATGAGGTAGTGGATGGAGGGAAGACCAAAGACAAGTTGTAGTAAATGAGCTAACTTTTCAAAATGTGTGGAGATGGTGTTGGAAACAGGAGTCACAAAGATGAATTTGCACAGCAGCCAGGAGGCAGCAGGAATGAGTGAAGCAAGCCTAGGTACAAAAAACTTTTCTTCCAGTTAACAACTTTCATCTTCCCATACTATTCCCCTAGAAACATGAGCCTCCATCAGTTCAAATTTTGTTCTCTCACTTTTAATAACTACCTGGCATTTAAAAACTATATTTCTAGTCTAAGAAAAACAATGCAAGTGAAATAATACATAGTAACTGACAGGTGGCTTCAGGGTCAATAGCAGATGGAGGAAGCCAAGGAGACTGGTGAGGCAGAGAGGGAGACCCATGGAAGAGGGAGGCTACCCGCAGTGACAGTGGGCTATTGACAGCGGGGATGTGTGTCCCATGGGCACAGACAGTGTTTTTCAAGAAATGCTGCGCATATGAATTTTATGGTAATATTTCATATTTTTTGGTGAAAAAATCAATGAGCTGCATTTCATTTCAAAGCTGAGGCTGCTTTGCATGACCTGTTTCATATATGAACGAAATGATATGGTGTAAGACTTGAAACCTGAGGACATGGTTGGCTAAAATTTCAATGGCAGTATTAGAGATTTAACATTAAAAAATGTATTATTTCCCAGAAGCATTGTGTGGTTGATTAAAAGGTCTGTAGTCTCCTTTTCAGAGAGGTATTTATGAGAAGAGTAAACATCAGGACAATTTTTGGAGCAGTCTCACTTCCCAGTAAGAGTGTAAGATCTCATGGCGATCTAGGTCCCGTGGGCTTTTTAACTCTGAAAGAGAATAAGCCAATTGAGTCGAGCAAAGGAGCTGTTTCCACTTGGCCTGAGCGCTGACCAATGTATACTGGTTAAAACACTGCCTGATGGAGGGCAGGTGGTCCAATTACAAAAACAACAAATCACTTTACACAGTTTAGGACGGCGCCATGCATCTCCATGGATGGTGCTAATGTTTGCCTTACCACATAAACAATGACTGATGTTGTTTGTCTTTCAGCCTAAGTAGAGTGGGATGTGTTTGCCTTGGCAGCCACGTCCTGCCCACGAAAGCAGCATTAGCACATAGGATTCTGTGAATTGCCTGACCTGCCCTTGTACTATTAGTCAACAGGCACCAGGTGACAGGGTGAAGGGGACATGGCGTGCCACGCTGACTGTAGCCCCTCTGACCTCTTTCTCCAGGGGTGAATCCTGAGATATGAATCCCACATGAAGCAAGAGTTGGTTTCATGCCTTCAGCCAACACAGGAACCCCACAGATGTGGGAGACGGACACAGAACGGTAGGAGAAGCTATTGGCCGTGGTTTCTTTGGCAGGAACTGGTGAGGCATCCATCCTGCCAAGTGTCCCAGCTGTGCCTCAGCCTGGCTGGTGGCTCTTCTCACTCCACAAGGAAGCAGCTGGTCCCATGTACCATATTCTGGACAGAGAATCCACATTCCCTTTAAAATTAAGAAGAAAAAGAAAGGGGAAAAAAAGGTAACCAGAAGGTAACAGTATAATTTCCTAGCTCTTCTCTCACTTTCCAGCTAAGTGGCCCGTGGGGCTGGTGATCAGTTCAGCATATGAGTGACAAGATTTCAGAGCCTCTGAAACCATTTCTACTCCCCTTCCTGACTCTGCTCCCACTGCCCCACCTCTCACCCTGAAGACAAGCCTTGGCAGAGGGGAGACCTGACTCCATCTGGTTAGATGGCCATAGTGTAAATAAGCTGGGACTGAGCATTCACATATGTGACAAAGCAGATCTGTGTTCCCAGGCTGAAAAAGCCAGCTGAGAAGGTATAAGGAGCAAGGGCAACAGGCAAGACAAATACATACCTATGTTCTTCCTCTCCTGGATTTCTCCTTTCCTCCCTTCCCTGCCACTTCTCTCTCTCTCTCTTTCCCTGTCACTCTCCTTCAATTTCTCTATTTCTCTATCCCCATCTCTCTCCCCACCACCTCTCTCTCTCCTTTCTTCACTCATGAACATTGAAGATGAGTGGGTTTATAACACCTGAAAAAAAAAAAAAAAACACCAGCATTTGAAGAGTGTGTTTTCACTCCCCAGTGGCCCCATTTCTACCCCTCTGGTCCCTGCAAACTTGTAATTCTTTTTTTCCCCCTTAAATCAGACCCTGCTCATAGCCACACTGTGCTCTGAGATGCAGCTACATGGCAGGCACTCCACCTATGGTCCTGGTTGGGAATCCAGATTCCCAAATGTTTCTTTGTGACCTGAGGTTAAAGGAAGGCAGCAGAGAGCGAAGCCCTGGTGTGCCAGCCCAGTCCTTTGTTCCCCCTTGCCAGCAGCTCTTTCTCTGGCTCCGGCAAAGAACTCAAAGTTATGGAGGAAATCTGCATAACACCTTCTAGATGACAACCATTGGAAGGCTTGTTCTCTTAGAACCCCAGCCCTGAAACACTGATGCTGGAAAGATGCCCTCCATTTATTCCATTCCATGTAGGAAGTACAAAAGAAGAGAGGAAAGGACAGGCATGGAGAGAGGCAGGCTCAGAGAAAGTTCTCACTTCCAAGATGGAAAAAAAAAAAATTAAATAAAGATAATGTTTAAGAAAATCTCTTTTTAACAGGACTTCCTGGTGTTAATATTTTTTATGACTGTGTTGAAGGGTGCTGGCAGTCCAGGCAATCCTAGGGAGACTGGTTCATGATGAGAAGCAGACAGCAAAGCCAGCTAATCCTACTGCATGGAGAGCACATGCTCTGGCAGATGGTTGCCATTTCTGAAGCCATTTGGTAGCCCAGCCAAGCACTCAGCCACCTACAGAACTCCAGGTCCTCAGAGTTTACAACTTGGCTTTCCAGATGTTTACAAAGGATCTGCTTTGTTTTGGCTTAGAAGGAGACCAGAGGCTGGCAACCTTGATCCCATAAACTAAATTAACAACATCTAATAGTTTTTAAGGGCTTCCCTGGTGGCTCAGAGGTAAAGAATCTGCCTGTTAATGCCAGAGACCCAAGTTCAGTCCCTGGATTGGGAAGATCCCTTGTAGAAGGAAAGAGCAACCCACTCCAGTACTCTTGTCTGGGAAATCCCATGGACAGAGGAGCCTGGTGGGCCACAGTCCATAGAGTCGCAAAAGAGTTGGATACAACTTAGCTACTAAACAACAACAACAATTTCTGGACTCATGAGGTACCATGAGGTCACAGGCCACTTTGCCTGGGCCCAATTTTGTGAACTTAGGAAAGTCTTTACTTCTCTGGGCTCTAATCTCCTAGTCTTTAAAGTAAGAAATTCCATCAGTGACTGTCAAATATTACAACCCAGAGTGGAAGACAGGAAACTGTTGTTTACATCAAAAATTCTCCATTATTTTGAATTAAAGTCCAAAGATCTTTCTAAGAAACTTCAAAGAAGTATCTCTTTCAGATTACAACCCTTTATATGACTAAAGAAAACTAACCGATTTGCCTTCCTTCCACTCAGCCAAACATCATCAGGACTATAGGACTTTCCACATATGATGCAATTTCTAGCACTTAAGACATAACTTCTATGATTGTCTTGTCAACAATCATACTAACCATAAAGTTTGCTACATGCCTGATGCTGTTCTAAGTTCTTTTACTTCAGTAATCTCTTAATACTCAAGCAGTCTGGCAAGACAGGTACACTTTTTATTCCCATTTTATAGATGAGGACAACTGAATACATAAAACTTAAGCAATTTGTCCAAGACACATAACCAATAAGTAGTAGAGCCAGACACTCTGCCTAGCAAGTCTGATTCTGGAGATCATACTATTCATACCACTTTGCTCTGTCATGTATGCATATTAAGTGCTTCAGTTGTGTCTGACTCTTTGTGACCCTATGGACTCTAGCCCTCCAGGCTCCTCCATCTATACGATTATCCAGGCAAGAATACCAGAGTGCGTTGCCAGGCCCTTCTCCAGATCAAACCCACATCTGTCACATCTTGTGAACTTACTAAAATCTTTACTTCTCTGGGCTCTAATCTCCTAGTCTCTAAAATAAGAAAATCCATTCAGTTCAGTTGCTCAGTCATGTCCGACTCTTTGCGACCCCATGAATCGCAGCACACCAGGCCTCCCTGTCCATCACCAACTCCCGGAGTTCACTCAGACTCACGTCCATTGAGTCAGTGATGCCATCCAGCCATCTCATCCTCTGTCGTCCCCTTCTCCTCCTGCCCCCAATCCCTCCCAGCGTTAGAGTCTTTTCCAATGAGTCAGCTCTTCCCATGAGGTGGCCAAAGTACTGGAGTTTCAGCTTCAGCATCATTCCTTCCAAAGAAATCCCAGGGCTGATCTTCAGAATGGACTGGTTGGATCTCCTTGCAGTCCAAGGGACTCTCAAGAGTCTTCTCCAACACCACAGTTCAAAAGGATCAATTCTTCGGTGCTCAGCTTTCTTCACAGTCCAACTCTCACATTCATACATGACCACAGGAAAATCCATAGCCTTGACCAGCCTTGACATTACTTTGTTGGCAAAGTAATGTCTCTGCTTTTGAATATGCTATCTAGGTTGTTCATAACTTTCCTTCCAAGGAGTAAGTGTCTTTTAATTTCATGGCTGCAGTCACCATCTGCAGTGATTTTGGAGCCCAGAAAAATAAAGTCTGACAGTGTTTCCACTGTTTCCCCATCTATTTCCCATGAAGTGATGGGACCAAATGCCATGATCTTCATTTTCTGAATGTTGAGTTTTAAGCCAACTTTTTCACTCTCCACTTTCACTTTCATCAAGAGGCTTTTGAGTTCCTCTTCACTCTCTGACATAAGGGTAGTGACTGTCAAATATTACATCCCAGAGTGGAAGACAGGAAATGTTTGTTTCTATCAAAAGTTCTCCATTATTTTGAATTAAAGTCCAAAGATTTCCACTAAAAAACCTCATGGCCAGTTCAGTGTGAGTTCAGACTAAGATTCAGGCCTTCTGGTCCCCAGTTCAGTGCTCTTTCTACCATGTCACATTATCCTGAGTGTGGATGGAATGCCTGGAGGAGAAGGTAGGGGGACTTTGAGGAAGGAGAACTAGAGTATAAAATTCCCAATTCCAAATCCCCAGGAGAACTGTTTAACAATAGAACTTTCAATTATGTTACCACAAGTAGAAAATCACCTTCCCCATTTCTCAATTGAGTCAGGAATATGAACTTTGGCAAAGACAGAAAGGCAGTCTTGCTTAAGAAAAGACTCTAAGACTTGCCCTAGTTCTCATAATTTAGGCATCAGGGAAGACAAAGTTCAAGGAAGTCTTAAGTCTGAACCAGGAAGGAAGCAGTAGCCTCCAGCCACAGGTTCTTGTCACCAAAGGCTGTTTAGATGGTGAAAGCTCACTAGTGAAAGCTTCTTTGTATAGTATTTTTCCTTCTTCCCCAGGGGTTTGAGAGGAGGCATTCGGAAGAAGGGATGACTTCAGCTTACAAAGCTGAATCTGAGAAGATATAACAATTATAAATATATATGCACCCAACATGGGGGCACCGCAGTATGTAAGACAAATGCTAACAAGTATGAAAGGAGAAATTAACAATAACACAATAATAGTGGGAGACTTTAATACCCCACTCACACCTATGGATAGATCAACTAAACAGAAAATTAACAAGGAAACACAAACTTTAAACGATACAATAGACCAGTTAGACCTAATTGATATCTATAGGACATTTCATCCCAAAACAATGAATTTCACCTTTTTCTCAAGCACACATGGAACCTTCTCCAGGATAGATCACATCCTGGGCCATAAAGCTAGCCTTGGTAAATTCAAAAAAATAGAAATCATTCCAAGCATCTTTTCTGACCACAATGCAGTAAGATTAGATCTCAATTACAAGAGAAAAACTATTAAAAATTCCAACATATGGAGGCTGAACAACACGCTGCTGAATAACCAACAAATCACAGAAGAAATCAAAAAAGAAATCAAAATTTGCATAGAAACTAATGAAAATGAAAACACAACAACCCAAAAACCTGTGGGACACGGTAAAAGCAGTCCTAAGGGGAAAGTTCATAGCAATACAGGCACACCTCAAGAAACAAGAAAAAAGTCAAATAAATAACCTAACTCTACACCTAAAGCAACTAGAAAAGGAAGAAATGAAGAACCCCAGGGTTAGTAGAAGGAAAGAAATCTTAAAACTTAGAGCAGAAATAAATGCAAAAGAAACAAAACAGATCATAGCAAAAATCAACAAAACCAAAAGCTGGTTTTTTGAAAAGATAAATAAAATTGACAAACCATTAGCCAGACTCATCAAGAAACAAAGGGAGAAAAATCAAATCAATAAAATTAGAAATGAAAATGGAGAGATCACAACAGACAACACAGAAATACAAAGGATCATAAGAGACTACTATCAACAATTATATGCCAATAAAATGGACAACATGGAAGAAATGGACAAATTCTTAGAAAAGTACAACTTTCCAAAACTGGACCAGGAAGAAATAGAAAATCTTAACAGACCCATCACAAGCATGGAAATTGAAACTGTAATCAAAAATCTTCCAACAAACAAAAGCCCAGGTCCAGACGGCTTCACAGCTGAATTCTACCAAAAATTTAGAGAAGAGCTAACACCTATCCTGCTCAAACTCTTCCAGAAAATTGCAGAGGATGGTAAACTTCCAAACTCATTCTATGAGGCCACCATCACCCTAATACCAAAACCTGACAAAGACCCCACAAAAAAAGAAAACTACAGGCCAATATCACTGATGAACATAGATGCAAAAATCCTTAACAAAATTCTGGCAATCAGAATCCAACAACACATTAAAAAGATCATACACCATGACCAAGTGGGCTTTATCCCAGGGATGCAAGGATTCTTCAATATCCGCAAATCAATCAATGTAATACACCACATTAACAAATTGAAAAATAAAAACCATATGATTATCTCAATAGATGCAGAGAAAGCCTTTGACAAAATTCAACATCCATTTATGATAAAAACTCTCCAGAAAGCAGGAATAGAAGGAACATACCTCAACATAATCAAAGCTATATATGACAAACCCACAGCAAACATTATCCTCAATGGTGAAAAATTGAAAGCATTTCCTCTAAAGTCAGGAACAAGACAAGGGTGCCCACTTTCACCATTACTTTTCAACATAGTTTTGGAAGTTTTGGCCACAGCAATCAGAGCAGAAAAAGAAATAAAAGGAATCCAAATTGGCAAAGAAGAAGTAAAGCTCTCACTGTTTGCAGATGACATATCCTCTACATAGAAAACCCTAAAGACTCCACCAGAAAATTACTAGAACTAATCAATGACTATAGTAAAGTTGCAGGATATAAAATCAACACACAGAAATTCCTTGCATTCCTATACACTAATAATGAGAAAACAGAAAGAGAAATTAAGGAAACAATTCCATTCACCATTGCAACAGAAAGAATAAAATACTTAGGAATATATCTACCTAAAGAAACTAAAGACCTATATATAGAAAACTATAAAACACTGGTGAAAGAAATCAAAGAGGACACTAACAGATGGAGAAATATACCATGTTCATGGATTGGAAGAATCAATATAGTGAAAATGAGTATACTACCCAAAGCAATCTATAGATTCTATGCAATCCCCATCAAGCTACCAACGGTATTCTTCACAGAGCTAGAACAAATAATTTCACAATTTGTATGGAAATACAAAAAACCTCGAATAGCCAAAGCGATCTTGAGAAAGAAGAATGGAACTGGAGGAATCAACCTACCTGACTTCAGGCTGTACCACAAAGCCACAGTTATCAAGACAGTATGGTACTGGCACAAAGACAGAAATATAGATCAATGGAACAAAATAGAAAGCCCAGAGATAAATCCACGCACATATGGACACCTTATCTTTGACAAAGGAGGCAAGAATATACAATGGATTAAAGACAATCTCTTTAACAAGTGGTGCTGGGAAATCTGGTCAACCACTTGTAAAAGAATGAAACTAGAACACTTTCTAACACCATACACAAAAATAAACTCAAAATGGATTAAAGATCTCAACGTAAGACCAGAAACTATAAAACTCCTAGAGGAGAACATAGGCAAAACATTCTCTGACATACATCACAGCAGGATCCTCTATGACCCACCTCCAAGAATATTGGAAATAAAAGCAAAAATAAACAAATGGGACCTAATTAACCTTAAAAGCTTCTGCACATCAAAGGAAACTATTAGCAAGGTGAAAAGACAGCCTTCAGAATGGGAGAAGATAATAGCAAATGAAGCAACTGACAAACAACTCATCTCGAGAATATACAAGCAACTCCTACAGCTCAACTCCAGAAAAATAAATGACCCAATCAAAAAATGGGCCAAAGAACTAAATAGACATTTCTCCAAAGAAGACATACAGATGGCTAACAAACACATGAAAAGATGCTCAACATCACTCATTATCAGAGAAATGCAAATCAAAACCACTATGAGGTAGCATTTCACACCAGTCAGAATGGCTGCGATCCAAAAGTCTACAAGTAATAAATGCTGGAGAGGGTGTGGAGAAAAGGGAACCCTCTTACACTGTTGGTGGGAATGCAAACTAGTACAGCCACTATGGAGAACAGTGTGGAGATTCCTTAAAAAACTGGAAATAGAACTGCCTTATGATCCAGCAATCCCACTGCTGGGCATACACTCTGAGGAAACCAGAAGGGAAAGAGACACGTGTACCCCAATGTTCATCGCAGCACTGTTTATAATAGCCAGGACATGGAAGCAACCTAGATGTCCATCAGCAGATGAATGGATAAGAAAGCTGTGGTACATATACACAATGGAGTATTACTCAGCCATTAAAAAGAATACATTTGAATCAGTTCTAATGAGGTGGATGAAACTGGAGCCTATTATACAGAGTGAAGTAAGCCAGAAAGAAAAACACCAATACAGTATACTAATGCATATATATGGAATTTAGAAAGATGGTAATGATAACCCTGTGTACGAGACAGCAAAAGAGACACTGATGTATAGAACAGTCTTATGGACTCTGAGAGAGAGGGAGAGGGTGGGAAGATTTGGGAGAATGGCATTGAAACATGTAAAATATCATGTATGAAACGAGTTGCCAGTCCAGGTTCGATGCATGATACTGGATGCTTGGGGCTGGTGCACTGGGACGACCCAGAGGGATGGAATGGGGAGGGAGGAGGGAGGAGGGTTCAGGATGGGGAACACATGTATACCTGTGGTGGATTCATTTTGATATTTGGCAAAACTAATACCATTATGTAAAGTTTAAAAAATAAAATGAAATTAAAAAAAAAAAGCTGAATCTGAAAGATTTCATCAAGAAAGTAAGCTCTCAAGATAAGTTCATACGGCAAAAATCTCAGAAAGAAACAAAGATGGAGACAGGGATGACAATTGTCAATAGCATTCCATGGCATCAGGTATGGTGACCCATTTGAAATAAAAGTCAGCTCCTGGCACTCTGCTCAACACTCCAATGGCTTTCTTCTTCCTTCCTAGGAGGAGCTTTATTCCAAAAAAGTTCTTCAGTGTCCTTATTCAAGATTCAGCTCGTTATATTATCAAAGAGGCCCAATATTGACCTTCTGACTTAATCCACATCTCCTCTCTGCGTGGTTTTACTTCTTAGCATATATCATCACCTGATATTGTTTTTTTGTTTGTTTTTAATCTTTCCTCCTCCAAACTGCAGAATATAATACCGGATCTCAGACTGAGTCTAGTTACATTTTTCCTGCTGTAAACCAGCACCTAAAAATGAACCTGGCATTTTTGACAAGTGAATGAATGAAAAAAAAATTAAAGAATGAAAAATGAACGCAAGGACATCCACTCTCACCACTTCTATTGAGCATAGCACTGGAAGTCCTTAATAGAGCCATTAGGCAAGAAAAAGAAATAAAAGGCATCTACATCAGAGAGAAAGGAACACAATTATGTTTATAAATAACATAATCATGCATGCAGAAAACCTTAAAGACTCCACACACACACAATAAAAAAACTATTAGAACTAATGAACAAATTCAGTAAAATTACAAGATACAAAATCAACATACAAAAAGTTACATTTATGCATACTAACAATAATACATTATACAAAATGAAATTAAGATAATAATCTTATTTACAGTAGCATCAAAGGAATAAAATATTCAGGAATAAAGTTAACTAAGAAGGTGAAAGGCTTGTCCACTGAAAACTATAAAATAGTGCTGAAAAAAGTTTAAAAAAACACAAATAAATGGAAACATATCTCATGTTTGTGGATAGAAAGACTCACTACTGTTAAAATGTCCACACTAACCAAAACAATATTCAAATTTGATGCTATCTCTATCAAAATCCCAATGGCATTTTTACAGAATAAGAAAACAGTTCTACAAATCATATGGAACCACAAAATAGCTCAAATAATCAATCAGTTTTGAGGAAGAATAACAAAGGTGGAGACATACTTTCAGATTTTAAACTATATGACAAAGCTACAAGAATAAAAACAGTATGGTATTGTCACTAAAACAGACATATAGACCAACAGAACAGAATTGAGAGACCAGAAATACATTCATACATTTACTATCAATTGATCTTTGAGAAGGGTGCCAAGAATACAAAATGGGCAGAGAAGAGTCTCTCAACAAATGGTGATGGGGAAATTGTATATCCACAAGCAAAAAAAAATGAAACTAGACCCTTATCATACAGATACACAAAGATCTACTCAAAACAAATTAAAGACTTAAATGTAAGACTCGAAACTGTAAAACTTCTAGAAGACACTGAGGGGAAAGCATCTTAATATCGGTCATGAAATGACATTTTGGATATGACAACAAAGGAATAGGCAAAAACAGCAAAATAAACAAGTGCAATTACCTCAAACTAAAAAGCTTCTGTGTGCAAAGGAACAATCAACAAAGTGAAAAGATAATCCATGGAATGCAAGAAAATATTTGCAGACTACATATCTAATAAGAAGTTAATGTCCAAAATATATAAGGAACTCCTACAACTCAAAAGCAAGCAATAAAAATAACAACATAAATAATCTGATTTTAAAATGGCCAGAGGGATTAAATTGCATTTCTCAAAAGACATACAAACGACCAAAAAGTAGAAGAAAAGTTACCTGACATCATTAATTATCAGGGAAATACAAATCAAAACCACAACCAGGTAGTGCCTCACACCTGCTGGTAATTATTTTTAAAAAGTATTGGTGAAGATGTGAAGAAAGTGTAACATTCAAGTGCTACTGGTAGGAATGTAAAATGGTGCAGCTGCTGTGGAAAACAGTATGGAAGTTCCTCAAAACTGTTCATTATTGGCATGTAAATACTCATGCCAAACAAAGCAGAGTATTGTCCAGAACAGATATAAGTATATGGAAATGTATAATATCTGACACTAGAAATCAGTGGGAAATTAGGGATTTTTTTCAATAAAACCTAATAGGATAATTGACTATGCATTCAGAAGAAAACTGATTTAATCCTCTATCTCATGTAATATTTAAAAACCATTTCTAGGATAATTAAAAATCTTTAAAAGTATTTTTAACAATATTAGAAGCAAAGAAACAATAGAGAAAACTCAGAGACTTAATAGAATATAATTGACAGATTCGGCTAGGTGAAAATCTAAAACTTTTGTACAATAAAACATCCCATAAATAAAATCAAAGGAAACACGACAAATATTAAACACTTGCAATATATTTAACAAAATGTAAATGTATATACAATAGTAAAGAAAAATCATTTTTTTAGAAAAACAAATATACCAGAAAAAAAAAATAGGCATAAGATTGAAAATAGAGAAAAAAATTCTCAAGGGATAATAAACATATGAATTATGTCTTCCCTCACAAGTATTTGGGGGACTATGAATTAGAACAATTCTAAGGTATAATACTCTGCTTATTGAACTGAAAAAAATTATTTTGATAAAATTCGTTCCTCGCAAGGATGCAAGCAAACACTTGGTTGGAGTGTATACTGGTACACATCTGTATTGATAAGTATTGAGGAAGAATTTAAAGTAATCAATACATATGAGAATTTTTAATGTTCCTACTCAGGGCTCTCATTTCTAGGACTTTTTTCTACAACATTTTTTGGAGAGCAATCTGGCAGTGATCTTACAAAATTTTAGTTCTCATTCCCTTTGACCTAACAATACCATTTCTAAGTATCTGTCCTGAGGTACAGGGCTTCCCTGGTGGCTCAGCAGTATAGAATCTGCCTGCAATGCAGGAGACCCGGGTTCGATCCCTAGGTCAAGAACATCCCCTGGAGAAGGGAATGGCTACCTACTCCAGTATTCTTGACTGGAGAATCCCATGGACAGAGGAACCTGGCAGGCTACAGTTCATAGGGTTGCAAAGAGTTGGACACAACTAAAGTAACTTCATATGCATGCACGCATCCTAAGGTACAGGCAAAGATAATCATGATAGCACTTTTTACAATAAAAAGTTGAAATGATCAAAGATCTAACAATGGAAGAATGGTAGAATAAATTACAGAAGCGGCCGCCATTAAAAAGGATGGGCTAATTCTATAGCTGGTAACCTAGAATATATAATTGCATGACACAAAAGACAAGTCACAGAAATTATTCAGTTTTTAGTTTAAAAAAAGAGAAGCATGTACATATAGAGACGTGGCTACATACATGTAGGATGAGGAGAGTTGTGCATGCTAAGTTCCTTCAGTTGTGCATGCTAACTCTGTGCAACCCTATGGACTGTGGTCTGCCAGGCTCCTCTGTAAATGGGATTCTCCAGGCAAGAATACTGGAGTGGATTGCCATGCCTTCCTCCAGGGGGTCTTCCTGACTCAAGAGATGGAACCTGCATCTCTTATGTCACCTGCACTGGCAGGCAGATTCTTCACCACTAGCACCACTTGGGAAGCCAAGGCTAGTTACACATCAATAAGTTCATGGTGGTCACCTCTGGAGGTGGGATCAAATGAAAGAGGGAGCATGTGTAATGGACCAAAGATAAAACGGTTCCCATCCAGGGAGGAGGAGAAAAAAGAGGGGCCATGGCACGAGGCAACAGAGGAGGGCCATAGACAGCCTGAGGACAGTCAGGGGAGGAGGGCAGGGCCTGAGAGCAACACAATGAGGATCTCAAGAGGAGGGAGTGAAGGGATGCCGTGAGCCCTAGGAAGGTGCAGTCCTGAGAAAGAAAGCAGCTGAGTAGTCGTGGTGGAAGCCAGGGTGCAAGGGGATTAAGGCAGTTTTTGTCCACTCTGCTGGGGCATCTTCATAGAAACAGACAAATCGGGGCCCTCCCCTGAAACCGTCTGAACCAGAAGCTGTGCAAGTGACACCCAGATACAGTGTGTTTGAAACTGTCCTCAGATGACCAGGGTACAGCAGGAGTTAAGAACTACTGAGAGAAGGCGTTGAGAGCTTACTGAGTCAGGGACAACTGAGAACTATAGCTCATTCTTTCAGCAAACTTGACAGATGAAGAAAGGAGTGAATTAAATCATAAAGCCACCAAAAGGGTTAGCAGGGTCAAGGAAGATGCGAAGATATTGTAGGCTGAGAAAGAAGCTGATAAGGCAGAAAACATTAACTGTGAGTTGAAGGTAGGGAGAAGAGGAAGGGGGCAGTGGAGGGGGGGAACTGAATGTTATTTGTTAGGCATTTTACTTACGTTATCATCATTATGGCTCCTTTTGCTGATAATTAATAAACACTATTGTTATTTTTTGAGGCCTATATTACTGTGTCAGATTTACAATGTGGCAAGTGAGGTTTAGGGAAGCCAAGTAAATACTGAAGATCCAAATCCATGCCAACAAAGAGCTGGGCTTTTTCCTCTGTACTGGCTGTACAGTAAAATCTTGGAGGCAGCTGGTAGGGCTGGGGTCTAGGACTCAGTTGGAAGAGTAGCTTAGGAAAAAGGAGGAACACACCCACTGAAACAGTGACAAGACAGAGACAAGCAAGAAGGGAACACAAGTAAAGGGGTAGGGCTTGTGAATCTGTAGAGAAAAGGGTCAGGGAGACAGTTTGGAATGGGGTTGAGATTCACCATTGACTTCCTGCATCATCTCAGTAGAGCCGGGGCAAAGTAATTAATTCCATGAGAGCTAACGCTGGTGGTTCGTGGACGGTGCCTGTGTGCTACACAACAGAGTGGAAAGCCTCGTCCTTCTCTTCCAATGAGATGTGGATTAGTCACTCAAGAACCCATCTGTCAATCTGGAAACCAGGAGCACTGATGAACTGAGCTGTCTGTAGCTAACTGGGAACGACAAACAGGAAGAACAAGGGCCCTACCTTCCAAGACCTGACAGTCTAGAGTTACTTGGGTGAGATTTTTTCCACCAACTATTTAAATCATCTGATTAGAACATTAAAAAAAAAAAAAAAAACTGGTGATGCCTTGCTTTGCAAAGGCCATGTAGAAACATTCTGCCACTGACGATCCCATGTCACCCAGTGGTTTTGAAAATAAACAGGGGTTGCATACCTTTATGGCGCCCCCATGAACAAGGTAAGCGTGCAAGAAAGAAGCTTCTCCCATCAGCTAAGAGAACTCTGGGGGACGGTGAAGGACAGGAAAGCCTGGCATACTGCAGTCCACTGGGTCGCAAAGAGTGGGACAGGACTGTGCAACTGAACAGCAACAAAGACAACCAGATGGTTACGGTTTAATTGTACAAGGTCACATTACTGAACAGGAAGCATCAGGTGGTCACGCCTATACAGGTGCCTCTGGGCTTCCAGTCCAAAAAGATCACCAAACCATCTTGGAATATTCAGTGGCTTCTGGAGACTCAGCAGGTGGCTACTACTGAGTGTCATTCGCCAGTAATTCCAGAGTGTCAATCATTCAAAAGGGAATACACCTAGAATTCCAATAATTTTTTGTTGAGAATGTATTGTCTTTGTTTAAAATATTCTCCATGGTATCCCCCTGGGTAATTAAATAAGCAGATAAGATATTAATTAATAGCAGCAAACAGACACTAACAACTTACTAATTGAGGGATAAGAATTTCCTTCAGGCAGCTACTACTTTTGTTTCAGTACTTTTGCCAGAGAGAAAAGGCAGTGGTTATGCATGGTTTTGTTATTGCCAGAAAAAGAGAAAAAAAAGTCAGACCCCCCATACAGAAAAGACAATAGAAAACATGAATTGTATATTTGTGGAAAAGAACAAAAGCGTGGGTTGTTTCAGCACCACCAATGCTTCTGTGTTGCACTCATGCGGTAGAGAATAGACAGGCACTGGGGTATCTAAAAAGAAAGCAAAACCAGCTCTCTCGCTGTCTCTGCTCTCTCGGGTCACTGACTGTTTTTGCCCGTTTCACTCCTACCCCTCCTTCTTCTGAGGGAAGGTGAGATTCAATTCCCCGGAGCCTCGCTCCAGTGCTGTCAAGCTGCTGTTCAAGCTGTTATTCGAAAATAAGGAAAGAAATCTGACACGGAGACACTCCAGTCTTGGCTGCCAGGAGAAATACCAGCTTTGAGGTCGTTCCATTTACGAAGTTATTTTTAAATTATTACTATTATTGTTTTGCCAATCTGTTTTGTGATGCAGTCTCATTGGAAGACCTGTGGTCCCCATCTATCGTGCAAAATCCATCTAAGGGTGAAACCGTTCTTCTTTCTCCACTTCTTTGCTGCTTTCCGCTTCCCCAGCTTCTTCCTTCACCTGGTGAAGCTGGCCGGCTCTGGACATTTTGCAGGCTTAAGAAAATCACTGTTTCGCCTCGAGCAAGGAACACAAATGTTGCAACCTTGACTCCTCCTCTCGCAAAGAAAGAGTGAACAAGTGCACTTGCTGGGCTTCTTGTCCCAGAGCCGCCGGGCTGCTGGAGTCCAGGTTGGGATACCCAGACACCAGCCTGCTGGTCTTGGGCTTCCCACCCCCGCCCCCGTTCCCGCCCCCGCCCCCTTTCTCTTTAAGTCTAACTCGCTCCTCTAGCTCTTTCTGGAGTCTACCCGCTGTTCCTGAAACAGCTTTACGCACGATGGAGGTTCACAACCTCGTGCAGGAAGTGCTCACGGAGTGAGATGGCAGACCTCGCTCCCGGGGAAAAGTGAGTACCCACCGCGGGCGGAGCCGAGGGCGCGGGGGCGGCGCCGGAGTCGCGGGTTCAAGGCCAAGTGCAGGCAGACGCGCACCGGCGGCTGGGCTCGGGCTGCTCCGGAAGACGCCAGAAACCCGCCGGAGCCGCCGAGCGGCAGCCTGGGGCAGAGCCGGGACTCTGACAGCACGGAGGTCCCCTCCCAAAGGAACTAAAAAGACTCTATCCGCCCCCACCCTCGCCGCTTTTACGACGGCACACATTAGTCTTTATAAAAAGCATCTTGAGGATGAGTTTCGGCGTGACTGGGGGATTCTCAGAAGACACATTATTCAAGTCAAATTGAAAAGAAAAAAAGAGCGGGGAGGGGAAGGAGCTCAGACAGGTGATGTGCGGACGGCGGGCTTGAGGATTCTCCCAGCATCAGCCGCGGCCGCCTCGGGGTATCCGGAGGAAAGTTGAGCGATCGCAGTGCCGACCCGAAAGGTGTGGCTCCCCGCCCCCTCAGAGGCAGTGGAGGTAGTGACAGGTAAGCAGCCTCCTGGCTGTCACCCGTAGCTCAGCCGAAGGGAGGCGGCCTGACCTCAGCGAAGGAATTCCAGCTGGAGAAGCAGCTTCAGGAACCGCTGGAGGAGAGAGGACGAGAGAGCAGAGGAGAGGAGGGGGAAGTTGGGCAAACAGGTAAGGGAGGGTGGGGGGGTAGCCAGGGCGCTACCGGAGCCGGGGCTGGAGTTGCAGCTCTTTGGGTGGAGAACATCCTTGTAATGGCCTCTCCCTGTTCTGCGGAAGCAGCCCACCTTACCCTAATAACAAGCATTTAGAATTTTCGGTAACTGGACTTGAAAATGATTGCAAAACATTATTATGACACTATAGGGATCCGCTTGTTTACATCCATCAAATTGCTTGGTTAAGCTTTCCCACCTGAGTCTCATGCTTCTTGGTCAGTGGAGTGCTGCTCATTCCACCCCTGCTGTGCAAAGTTGGGCAAGACCCTTGGGGTCTGTGGGCCTCGATTTTCTTTGCACATGTTGCACTTTGCATGCGTGTATATGCGTGTGTGCAACATTTAAGGATATATGTGTTGTATGTATATATGTATGTATGAATATATGTGTGTGTATATATTCTGCCCTAAATGTGTACATATGTGTGTATACATATATATATATACACATACATATATATATTTAGATTACTACTGGTATATGAATATATTTAAAACTAATGGAGCAAAAGTGCTGCTGAATCATGTAAGAAAGAAACTGATGAAATTGTATATTTTAGTGATTCTTAAAAATTGGTGCTCATTAAGTCCTTTTGAGAATGAGCTATGAGTCCTCTTCCAAGAGAGGAAAGCATTTTTATGGAATGTTCATAAAGTTTTTCAAGCAGTCCCAGAAGGTTGTGGACATGCCCTGAAGTCTTTGCCTGAGCCCCTAGTGAACATCCCTTGCCTTCCTCTCTAGGGTCTGCATCAACAATCCAGCCAAACCTCTGTGGCAGCTGGGTTGGCTGTGGGAGCCATCTGCAGCCTTCTCTGGGGGTCTGGAGTTAGCCCTGCCAAAGGACAGAGCCCGGCTTTCATGAGTGAGCTCCCGGGACACTGTTTCCCAGGAGCTTCACTGGTCTCTGCCTTGTGGGAAACCCTCTTCACAAGCTCTTGCAATGGCTTCCCTAAGATGACCATCCTCAGCCCTGGAGTTTTCAGTCTTACAGACAGCATTGGAGAACACCTGCAGAGGGTCACTGTCTTAAGGAGAGCTCTTCAGGTCCCACCGTTGGATGTCAGACACTGGGACCGAGGTCTGGTTTTGAAATGAAGTGCTGTTTGCTCCCCAGTGCTGTGTAGGAATAGTAACAGTCTCCTTGTGCACCTCTGCACTTTTCCTTTAAGGCACTAGGTTCCTGTGCCTTGGAGGACCTGGGTCTTCCATTGGCAGTGCCAGCAAGGTGTAGCAGAGGACACGGGGAGCTTTCAAGCCCAACAAACCAGGCTTCAAATCTTGGCTCCCTTGCTTCAGGCAAGTCACTGAACTTCTCTGAGTCTCACTTTTCCTCTTGTGCTTTCTTGCATGGTTATTAGGAAAATGAAATGCCTAGTCTATGATAAACTGCTATTACTGATATGAATGTGAGTTTATAAGTCAGTGTTAAATAGTCTCCTACTTTTTTTAGAGCAGTTTACTGTCTTATGGGGCTTATGTCAGCAAAAGAATGAATACAGTCAGTCCTGATCTAGTTATTCTAAAAGATGGATGGTGGGTTCAGAATACAATGTTGGGTTTATTGCTTCACCTTTGTCAAGGAATTTTCTGTGTTGCCAGCAAGTGAAATGTGTCCAGACTAGCATGAAGTCTCGACCCTTTCTCTGAGTTCCCTTTTGACCCATAATCTTGAACAGAAAACAGCTAGATCTGTGCCTGTAGCTGCATGAATCTCAGTATAGAAACTGGAGAGGGCTGATGGCTGCATCCATCTCCAGGTACAACACAAACTGTCTCTGTAAAGAGAAATGTCTTCATTTCCATCTTTCACAGCTTGGAATAGATTTAATCAACTCAGCTAGTACCGCCCCCCACCCCCTGCAGTCCTGGCCCCTCAGTTGCAAGAAATTGAATGACATAGAAGTAAGGGACAGAAATAGCAGAATCTTAAAAGGAAATTGGATTCCCACTAAGTATCCATTCCAAGACTGATGAGTATATTCTGGCAAGGCATTCTTGAATATGAAGATGACAGTATTGATACCTACTGGTCACTGAGCCTTCAAGATATACTAAGCACTTCCCTATGTTCCTTCTGTTAATTCTCATGGTAATTCAATGAATTCTCTCTTCAATTAATTTTCTCACTGCAGGGTACGGATTATTAGATAAAGCTTTACAGATAAGGAAACTGAGGATTAAGTAAATTTACATGACTTGCCCAGTCTCCACAGCAAGTAAAAGGTAGAACCGAGCCAGGACATAAGCCCAGATCTGTCTTATCTTGACACCCACTCTTGTTCCACTAACCCGAGCTGCCAGGCTCCCTGGGGTCAGAAAATTGCATCATGCTAATTGAATGATCCAAACTAGTTCTTTTGAAGGACAGGAATCACCAAATCCACTGGGTGATTTCAGTGGCATGAAATCACTTTGCGTGTGAACACATCAACAGGCAACAACAGTGAAATCACCTATGGAGAGTGATTTTCCCATCCTTTCCCAAATCCAGCTATAAAGTCAATAGTTACCCACAGCAGGTGAGGCTGGCTCTAGGCCACTGATTTCCTGAGCAATTTGTTTATGTTGGAAAGAGCTCTGAAATTCTTATTCTTCATTACCTTTAGAATCAGGACACCTTGCCATTTGCCTCCCTGTGTTAAACATTCATTCATTCCATGAATACTTGCTGAGCTCTGAATATAACAGACAAGACCTTGGCCCTTGTGAAGCTTCTATGCAACAGAGATGTATAAGAGGCAGATGAACACAGATATATATCAGATCATTTCAGACATTGATAAATGTTTTGTTATTGTTGGTCATTCGCTGAGTCGTGTCCTACTCTTTGTGACCCCATGGACTGCAGCACACCAGGATACGGGCTTCCCTGTCCTTCACTGTCTCTCGGAGTTTTTTGAAACTCATGTCCATTGAGTCAGTGATGCCATCCAGCTATCTCATCCTCTGTCATTCCTTCTCTTATTGCCCTCAATCTTTCCCAGCATCAGAGTCTTTTTCAATGAGTCGGCTCTTCACATCAGGTGGCCAAAGTATTGGAGCTTCAGCTTCAGCATCAGTCCTTCCAGTGAATATTCAGGACTGATTTCCTTTAGGATTGACTGGTTTGATCTCCTTGCTGTCCAAAGGACTCTCAAGAATCTTCTCCAGCACCACAATTAGAAAGCATCATTTCTTCTGCATGCAGCCTTCTTTATGATCCAACTCTCATATCTGTACATACATATCAGAAAGAAGTAAAGAGAAGACTTTGTCTTCCAATGCAAGGGATACCAGTTCTACCCCTGGTCTGGGAACTAAGATCCCACGTGCCTTGGGACCAAAAAAAAAACCCAAAACTTAGAACAGAAGCAGTATTGCAACAAATTCAATAGTTTAAAACTGGTCTACATTTTTTAAAAAATCTTAGAAAAAGAGATGCCACTGAAGGATGTAAGGCCAGGCTATTAGTTCAGTTGCTCAGTCGTGTTTGACTCTTTACAACCCATGGGCTGCATGCAGCATGCCAAGCTTCCCTGTCCATCACCAACTCCCAGAGCTTGTTCAAACTTATGCCTATCGACTTAGTGATGCCATCCAACCATCTTGTTCTCTGGCATCCCCTTCTCCTCTAGCCTTCAATCTTTCCCAGCATCAGGGTCTTTTCTAATGAGTCAGTTCTTTGCATCAGGTGGCCAAAGTACTGGAGCTTCAGCTTCAGCTTCAGTCCTTCCAATGAATGTTCAGGACTGATTTCCTTTAGGATTGACTGGTTTGATCTCCTTGCAGTTCAAGAGATTTTCAAGAGTCTTCTCCAACACCACAGTTCAAAAGCATCAGTTCTTTGGTGCTCAGCTTTCTTGATGGTCCAACTCTCACATCAATACATGACTACTGGGAAAACCATAGCTTTGACTAGACAGAACTTTGTTTGAAAAGTAATGTCTCTGCTTTTTAATATGCTGTCTAGGTTGGTCATAGCTTTTCTTCCAAGGAGCAAGCGTCTTTTAATTTCATGGCTGCAGTCACCATATGCAGTGATTTTAGAAACCAAGAAAATAAGGTCTCTCACTATTTCCATTGTTTCCCCATCTATTTGCCAAGAAGTGATGGGACCGAATGCCATGCTCTTCATTTTTGAATGTTGAGTTTTAAGTCAGCTTTTTCACTCTCCTCTTTCACTTTCATCAAGAGGCTCTTTAGTTCTTCTTAACTTTCTGCCATAAGAATGATGTCATCTTCATATCTTAGGTTATTGATATTTCTACCTGCAATCTTGATTCTAGTTTGTGCTTCATCCAGCCCAACATTTAACATGATGTACTCTGCATAAAAGTTAAATAAGCAGGGTGACAATATATAGCCTTGACCTATTCCTTTGCCAATTTTGAAATTATTATGTCCAGTTCTAACTGTTGCTTCTTGACCTGCAAACAGATTTCTCAGGAGGCAGTTCAGCTGGTCTGGTATTCCCATCTCTTAAAGAATTTTCCAGTTTGTGTGATCCACACAGTCAAAAGCTTTAGCATAGTCAATGAAGCAGAAGTAGATGTTTTTCTGGAGCTCTCTTTCTTTTTTGATTATCCAGTGGATGTTGGCAATTTGATCCCTGGTTCCTCTGCCTTTTCTAATTCCAGCTTGAACATCTGGAAATTCTCGGTTCATGTACTGTTGAAGCCTCACTTGGAGAATTTTGAGCATTACTTTGCTAGAATGTGTGATGAGTGCAACTGTGTGGTAGTTTGAACATTCTTTGGCATTGCCTTTCTTTGGTATTGGAATGAAAACTGACCTTTTCCGGTCCTGTGGCCACTGCTGAGTTTTCCAAATTAGTTGGCATACTGAGTGCGGCACTTTCCCAGGCCGAGCTGTAGACCAAAGGAAACAGGCATGGGCGTGGGGGTGGGAGCTGGAGAGGAAGGCATTCCGAGTAAGGATGCATACGCAGTTGGCCTGCATATGGAAATGTGAAGGGAGTATTTGGCAGTATGAAAAAGAACATGAAGAATAACTAGGGGCGCTTTTAAAAATTACTGATGCCCCCACCTTGTTCTAGAATTTTCATTGAAGAATGGGGCCATGGTGCCAGTGCTGCTGTTGTTCTTTGTTGTTTGTGATTCCCCAGAACATTCTAATGTGAAGTCAGAGTTAAAAGTCATTGAGTAAACACACCGAGTCTTTGTCTTATCATCATGGGCAATAAAATTAAAAGGGTAATGTTTTCAAGAGAAAGAAATGGACAGTTAAGGTGCATGGTCTTTATTGTGTAGAAGGTTTATGGACATGGATATTTCTGCTCAGTTGCTTTCTTCACAATTGCTGTCTGTAATCATTCTGTTGACTTGGATGTTGTGGCTAAAAAGTGTAGCCAGCTTCCCATCCCTGTACTCTGTGTGCTTTGGGGGTGCCCTGTAGTCAACCCTGGCATAGGGTAACTATAGGGTGCTGGGTGTCTCATGGCTTTTTGTATCCACCAGGCTTTGTGTGATCATTGCAGAGGGCTTCATTACTGAGCCCATTAGTGCCATAGTAGCTATTTTATAACAGTCTGTAACCTTGCCTCACCTTTCCAACTTTACAAATTAGGAAATGGAGTTTAATTACTGGCCTTGGGCCTTGAGGCTTACTGGTGATAGAATGAAATTAGGATTCTCAGCCACTGAATTCCTCATATTTATTTGGCTCTTAAAGCACGTGGTGCCCCATCCCCTGTTGCTGTTACAATACTCTGTACCTAGCCCTGTTATCACTTCCATGAATGAATTAGTGTTACAGATCAATCGGTAAAAGGTGACTAGATTGCCCGAGCTGGCAACACTGTGATTTTAAGTGTCAGCAGCTCGGAGGCAGCAGAGGTGGTCCCAGGAGCCCCGTCCCTAGCATCTTGGAGTTCAAGTAAAAACGTGGCCATGCATACTTACAGCTTATGCACTCCTACCTGTGGGAAGTAAAGACTCCTTAGTCTCAGAGCTTTCAAGCTGTTCTGATTTCTCTTCTCTGAAGCTTCTGTTCGCTTAAAAGATAATGGTTTTTGTTACATGTCTAAAAAAAAAGAAGAAGAAAGCTGAGCAATTTTTACAGCTGCATTTTTAAAGAATTCCTTGTTATGTCTCAAGAATGTCTGGGTTTATTGCCAGTGGTGAAGCTGGGAGGTCTTTATGAAGGGTAATAGAAAAAGGCTAGAGTCTTAGCACTACAGCTTCTTTAGGATATGAGGATAGGTCAGTTTTGTGCCATTCCAAAATGGTTCTTTTCTTTTTCTCTGTTTTGAAATCCCTTACTTATTAAAAAAACAATTTCTAGTATCTTTAACTATAGCAAAAAGCAAGCCTCTAAAACAGTGGTCCTCAACACTGACTGTACATGAAAATCACCTTAGGAGCTTTAAAAAATACAGCTGCCCAGGCCCTATCCATAAACCTATTAATCAAGATTCTGGGTGTGGAGGCTCTATATCACATTTATTTACAATTCTCCAGTTGATCTTCACTAAAATGGACCTTACTTCTCAGCGAAAGTACAAATCTTCATGATTTATTTCTGTTTCTTCTTCTGCCTTGTTCTAGGTGTCATGGACCCCAAAGAGCCATCCAAATCATATTTTCATTGGGTAGCAACTCCATCAGTCTAGCATAAAATTGAGGTTTCTACCTATATATGAACTAACTCTATCTTCAGAGTGACCCTGTATAAACTCATGACTAAAATTTCTTGTATGTACAATTTGGAAATCAAGTTGCCAGAGGCTTGATAATCATGAGATTGGAAGATAAAGGTTAAGCCTTCCTGCCATCCATGTATTAAATTTCCCAGTTGCTATGTTGATCTTTAGTCAGCCAACCCTTGCTTTCCTGTCTCAGCCATTTTAAAGCCAATTAACTCCGTTCCTGTCCACACCCTTATTAAAAATATAATTATAGCAGTGTTCTCTATCATTGGGTAGACTTTATGAGGTGAATTGGCCAAGAACTAACTAGGTTGTGTAAAACTCTCTCAGGCTCAGGAGATCATTTGGGTTGCAGAGGCTACCAGCAAGAGGCTGGGCTAGGAGAGCCATGAATGTGGGTTTGGAAAGAACCAATTGCAAGTCATACCAAATTGAGAAGAATTTAGAGTATGGAAAAGGATTCTAAGATCAGTCTGAGAATAATTATCCAGGGTCCAGTTAAATCTAAGATGGCAGCCCTTCTCAAAAAGTTGTATAACTACCAAAAAGTAACCAAGATTTTGTATTAGATTTGGCGGGGATTGAAAGGATGGACCACTCTACTTTTCTTGAGTGCTGAGATGGCAGGATTAGGAGATAAGAAGTTGCCAAGGAGATAGCAAGGAGAAGAATGAGCAAAGGTCTGCTGTTGTCCAAGCATCGTGGGCACTGACAATTGTTATTCACTCAACTAATATTTATGTAGCGTCTGTTTTGTGCCAAGAACCCTTTGAGGAGCTGGAGTTGAAGAGATGGTGTTCTTGTTCATGTGGAGTTTACATTACAGTGAGAGCAAACAGATATCCGTACTAAGAATAATACTAAGATAAATAAAATCAGTTAGTTGGTGCTATGAAGAAAAATGAAGTGAGATAAAGCAGTCAGACTGACGATGGCTGCTTTCAATAGGCTTACAAGAGTCACTGTCTCTGAAGAGGTGACATTTGAGCTAGCATGTGTAAAGAGAAACCCACACAGAGATCAGGGGAAAAAAAAAAAAAAAAAACTGGCAGAGGGATCAGCAACAGCAAAAGCTCTGAGGTTGAAAAAGGTTTTGCATATTCTGAAAATAGAAAGACCAGTGTGCCTGGAGACTTAGGAAGGAAGGAGTGGAGTCAAACAGGAAAATAGCCCAGAGAGTCTGAGGTCATGAGTGGAATTAGGGTTAAATGCTCTAAGGGAATCACTGGGAGTGTTTAAGTAAGGAGGTAATGTGTCTTCCATTGCATTTTAGAGCTCTCCTGGCTCCTGTGTACAGAGTGGATTGTAGACTGAGAGCAGAGGGAAAGATGGGAGGTTGACCAGGAGTTTGGCAAGAGGTGACTATAAGTCAGCTGAAGGGTAGCAGTGGGGAGAAGAATTCTTAGATTCAGGAGTGAATGTGAAGGGAGGGCCAACAAGGCTTCTAGATGCATAAGGGCAATGACAGTGAGGCCAGACCTTGTCCTGTCTGAGATCATTGCCCCTCCCCTATCTTGACTTGGGCCACTGATTTTGAACCAAAGTGGAAAAACATCTAGTGTTATTTGAAAACTTTGGGGATTTTGACCCTGACTTATTTACAAAGGGAGAAAAACAAATTCCTGTCCAAGGAGAAATCTGTTTGTTGTTTTTTTACCTACTAACGATAAAAATTTCATCCTTTCTCATAAGAGTCTTCTGATGAGGTGTTTTTGTTGTTGTTGTTGTTGTCTTTTCTTTTTTTTTTTTAATTTTATTTTATTTATAAACTTTACAATATTGTATTAGTTTTGCCAAATATCGAAATGAATCCACCACAGGTATACATGTGTTCCCCATCCTGAACCCTCCTCCCTCCTCCCTCCCCATACCATCCCTCTGGGTCATCCCAGTGCACCAGCCCCAAGCATCCAGTCCAGGTTCGATGCACGATACTGTCTTTTCTTGTTTTAATTAATTTTTATTAGAGTTGGTTTAAAATGTTGTATTAGGATCTACTGTATAGCAAAATGAATCAGCTATACATATACATATATCCCCTCCCTTTTGGATTTCCTTCCCATTCAGGTCACTACAGTACATTAAGTAGAATTCCCAGTGCTATACAATATATACTCATTAGTTACCTGTTTTATACATAGTATCAGTATGTATATGTGTCAATTCTAATCTCCCAATTCCTCCCACCCCTCCCTTTTTTCCCCTTGGTAGTTGATGTTTCTGATTACTCTGCTTTTCATAAGTGACAGAAATGTGACATTCACATTGCTAGTTTATTTTGACACTTGGGCTGTATTAACTAAGCTCTTCATGCTGCCAGACAGTTATACATGGCCTTTGGCAGTTGGTCAATTTCTCCATATAAATGCTAACATTATAATAGCAAACATTTACTGAGCACTTACTGTATGCCAAGGCATTGTTTTAAGAATTTTACATGTTTTAATTGCTTTGTTCCTCCCAGCCATTGATTAGTGAGCATCTTTATTATTATCATTTTATGAAAGAAGAAATTGAGGCAAAAAAAAAAAGAGTAAGTCATTTGTCAAGATCACATAGCTGATAACGGAGAAGGCAATGGCAACCCACTCCAGTACTCTTGCCTGGAAACTCCCATGAATGGAGGAGCCTGGTAGGCTGCAGTCCATGGGGTCACTAAGAATTGGACATGACTGAGCGACTTCACTTTCACCTTTCACTTTCATGCATTGGAGAAGGAAATGGCAACCCACTCCAGTGTTCTTGCCTGGAGAATCCCAGGGACGGGGGAGCCTGGTGGGCTGTCATCTATGGGGTTGCACAGAGTCAGACACGACTGAAGTGACCTAGCAGCAGCAGCAGCATAGCTGATAAAAGTAGCAAAGCCAGGTTTTGAAAAGAGTCTGGTTGCCGAGCTTGGTTTTACCACTTTCCATGGATCTCCTTTTCACTCTTTCCTGTATCACTGAAGCTGAGACTTCAAAATTAAACTTATTTTTCCTGCAAAAAAAAAAAAAATCAACCTTGAATATTCACTGGAGGGACTGAGGCTAAAGCTGAAGCTCCAATACTTTGTCCACCTGATATGAAGAGTCGACTTGTTGAAAAAGACCCTGATTCTGGGTAAGATTGAGGGCAAGAGAAGAAGGTGACAGAGGATGAGTCAGTTGGTTGGCATCACAGATGCAATGGACATGAGTTTGAGCAAATTCCAGGAGATAGCAAAGAGCAGAGAAGCCTAACGTGCTGCCTTTTATGGTGTCTCAAAGTCAGACATGGCTTGACTATTGAACAACTCATGCAAAAACCTCAAGGTACCACTAGGAGGCGCTTCAACTGAGCAAGGCTTTCAGGAGAGGGACTGCTGGGGAAATGGCATAATTCTGCAGCTGGATGATCCAGCATCCTCCAGGAGGGTCTCGAATCTCAACCTCCTGCCATCTGCCAAGGTGAAAGGATAAATCCACACCTAAGGAGCTGGCTGGACAAAGGTGTCAACACCAGAGGACATTCAAGGAAATGCTTCCTCTTCTCACCCTGTCTTCTGCCCAATTTGCTTAGTTCCTGTAGTGGTACCCACCTACCTGTCCCCTCACAAAGGATGGAAAATACTAGAGTTACTCAAAAAGCTGTGCAGAAAACTGTTCTCCACAGTCATCTGAGACTGGCCTTCAGAAACTAATCAAGAAATAGTCTTTAATTTAGTTATCACATTTTTGCTTTAAACATGTAGAGGAGTCTCCCCAGAGTTGTATTATTAGAAGTGGAACGAGTCTGGGCAGCAGAGTAGATTATTCTGTCTTCTGCACCTTCTACTACATAACTGCTCCAGAAAAGTCTTCTCACAAATGACTTCCAATAATCAGTGTGAAAACAACAGATCTTCACCTCTTCCTTGTGGAGGTAATGACGGTGAATTTAACAGAATGGAAGTTTATACAAAGAAATTCATTACTGTTTCTTTAATTCCATTAATGAATTCTCTAGCAGTAATTGTGGTGATTCATCTTCTGTGCTATAAGTTTTAACTTGTTATATGTTTTAATTAACAGAAGGCACTTTTTCTCTTTTGCTCCAATAGTCATAGGGTAATTTTCTGTGAAGAGTGGTGTGCGTTCATAGGAATTGTTGAATTCATCTAATCACAGCATGTATGCTCATTCAACTGATTTTCAATAAAAGTGTTATGTTTAAATGTTATACATGACAGATGTTTCCTATGGTTATTAACTCCCAAATTCAAAACTACAACGGAAACAAATATAGTTACAGTTGTAGTAGACTATCATCTTATTGAAGTTAGGAGGATTGCTGCTAAGCTGCTAAGTCACTTCAGTCGTGTCCGACTCTGTGTGACCCCAGACGGCAGCCCTCGAGACTCCCCCTTCCCTGGGATTCTCCAGGCAAGAACACTGGAGTGGGTTGCCATTTCCTTCTCCAATGCATGAAAGTGAAAAGTGAAGTTGCTCAGATGTGTCCAACTCTTAGCAACCCCATGGACTGCAGCCTACCAGGCTCCTCCGTCCATGGGATTTCCCAGGCAAGAGTACTGGAGTGGGGTGCCATTGCCTTCTCCAGGAGGATTGCTATGGAACATCAGTTCATTAAAGAAAGCTTGAAAGCCATTTTAGGTCTTTGAATATCCCTCAAATAGATACAATCTTACAGTTTAATTTTAAAAAAATATATCTTTTAATCAATAAGGTAAACTCCTCCCTTGATGGATGGTTTGGATTAAATATTCAGTAGAAAGTGAGAGTGATATGTATCAAATGTAGATACACCCTAAAACCCTCAAATAGATCAGAATCTTACAAACAGTTTAATTTAAAAATATATATATCTTTAAATTAATAAGGTAAATTCCTCTCTTGATGGATGGTTTGGATTAAATATTCAGTAGAAAGTGAGAGTGATATGTATCAAATGTAGATACACCCTAAAACCCTCAAATAGATCAGAATCTTACAAACAGTTTAATTTAAAAAATATATATCTTTAAATTAATAAGATAAATTCCTCTCTTGATGGATGGTTTGGATTAAATATTCAGTAGAAAGTGAGAGTGATATGTATCAAATGTAGATACACCCTAAAACCCTCAAATAGATCAGAATCTTACAAACAGTTTAATTTAAAAAATATATATCTTTAAATTAATAAGGTAAATTCCTCTCTTGATGGATGGTTTGGATTAAATATTCAGTAGAAAGTGTGAGTGATATCTATCAAATGTAGATACACCCTAAAACCCTCAAATAGATCAGAATCTTACAAACAGTTTAATTTTAAAAATATATATCTTTAAATTAATAAGGTAAATTCCTCTTTTGATGGATGGTTTGGATTAAATATTCAGTAGAAAGTGAGAGTGATATGTATCAAATGTAGATACACCCTAAAACCAAGTCATTCAAAGATCAGAGCAGTGCAGTGGCAACTATGTGATCACAGGGGTGACACCATTGCTTCACTCAGAGTTTGACCAGAAGAGTTTAATTTCTCTTTAGCAAACATTTCTGATTTTACTTTTCAGAGGACATCACTGAAACCATAGCATGTTCATATCTGTGACTTTTAAATTTTTATTTATTTTTGTACATGCTTTAAAATTCAAAATATGACAGAATCATCAGTGAGAAATAGACCTTTTCTCTATCTCCTATCCCAGCCATCCATTGCCCCCAAAGGCAATCACTTTTACTAGATTATTATAAAAAATATCCTGTACCTTTACAAAGAGACACTATGTATATATATATATATATGGGTTAGATGTTCTTTCTTAGTTGTTTCCCATCTGAGATGCTAGACTCTGAGAAGTCAGAACTTGTACTGTATTACTGACCTCCCGATTCTTCCAGCATCGATTTCTTATTGGGCCTGCAGCTTCCTATCTCAGCTTAAATTTTTTTCCTAGAGGATGACAGCAGTAGTTTCAGAGGAGGTCTCATCTGCTAATTTTTTGTCCCCCTCCCACTCTATGGTCTGCTTTCCTCTGTCAAACACCTTCCTCCTCTGAACTGGATGTTCCTAAGAGTGTGTTAAAGAACTTGGTCAACAGTTCAGGCTCTCATAGTTCAGGAAATGAACACTCCCAGCATGGGCATTTTAATAGCAGCATTGGCATTTTAATAGCAATGGTTGAACCCAACATCCCCACGGGTGGAGACCACTAACAACTAGGTGGGGGAAACATATTTGGGGCAGATGAAGACCTCCAGTCACATATAACTTCCTCTGCTGCTGACATGTAATATTACAATTATGAGAAGGCTAGTTGGTATCCACCTGAGTTCAAAGTAAGCCCTCATTTTCCTAGATTCCACATGTATGCCTTAATAAGCGATATTTGTTTTTCTCTTTCTGACTTGCTTCACTCTGCTTGACAGACTCTAGGTCCACCCGCATCTCTACACATGACCTAATTTCTTTCTTTTATGGCTGAGTACTATTCCACTGTGTGTCTGTGTATAATATATATGTATATATAGATAAATGCATATATATATGTATATATAGATAAATGCATATATATGTATCAGATCAGATCAGATCAGTAGCTCAGTTGTGTCCGACTCTTTGCAACCCCATGAATCGCAGCACGCCAGGCTTATATGCAGGCTTCCCCAGTGGCTCAGACAGTAAAGAATCTGCCTGCAGTGCAGGACACCTGGATTCAATCCCTGGGTCAGGACCCTGGAGAAGGAAATGGCAACCCACTCCAGTATTCTTGCCTGAAAAATTCTATGGACAGAGGAGCCTAGCAGGCTACAATCCATGGGGTGGCTGAGTTAAACACGACTGAGCAACTAATACTTTCACTTTCAATATTCCATGTGTGTGTATACACACACACACACACACACACACACATATGTGGAATCTAGATAAATAGTACAGATGAACTTATTTGCAGGGCAGAAATAGAGACACAGACATGTAGACAAGAGTGGGAAGGGGAGGATGGGACAAATTGAGAGATTAGGATTGATATATATACACTACCATGTGTAAAATAGATAGCTAGTAGGAAACTTCTGTATAGCACAGAAAGCTCAACTCATTGCTCTGTGATGACCTAGAGGAGTGGGATGAGGCAGGGACAGGGGGGAGGAAGGCTCAAGAGGGAGGGGATCAGTTCAGTTCAGTTCAGTCGCTCAGTCATGTCCAACTCTTTGCGACCCCATGAATCGCAGCACGCCAGGCCTCCTTGTCCATCACCAACTCCCAGAGTTCACCCAGACTCACGTCCATCGAGCCAGTGATGCCATCCAGCCATCTCATCCTCTGTCATCCCCTTCTCCTCCTGCCCCCAATCCCTCCCAGCATCAGAGTCTTTTCCAATGAGTCAACTCTTCGCATGAGGTGGCCAAAGTACTGGAGTTTCAGCTTTAGCATCATTCCTTCCAAAGAAATCCCAGGGCCGATCTCCTTCAGAATGGACTGGTTGGATCTCCTTGCAGTCCAAGGGACTCTCAAAAGAGTCTTGGGATATATGTATACAAATAGCTGATTCACTTTGTTGTACAGCAGAAACTAACACAGCACTGTAAAGCAATTATACTGCAATTAAAAAAAGAGAATGTACAGCTATGAAAAAAAAGTAAGTCTTAAATGCCAGAGCCCTTACTCTTAATACATCAAAGAACTTGGGCCTTTTAAGAACCCGGAACTTGCCCTTTTGGTTAGTCTGGTGTGTGTCTTGCCAATGAGAGTATTCACTGGAATCAGACAGACTCAGCACAGATTTCAACTCTGCCTCTTCAAGGGCAAGGCTTCACCTTACTTTCTCATCTGTGAGGTGAGGAGAGTAAAACATACATCCCAGGGCTGCTGGGAGAATAAGACAAGGTCGAGTGTGTAAAACTTCCTTGGCAGCAAGGAAGCACTCAGTTCACAGGAGCTAGTGCCACCTTCCTCAAAGACTTCATGGCTTACTGGGAGACCAAGAGATGCACAGTCTAGGAGGCAAAATGCCAAGGACATGGAGGTAGTGTTGAGTGTGAGCTTAGTATGAATTCGGAAGCCTGTAAGGTCCTCAGAAATCCTCCTGTGAGCCACTCAGTTCAGCCATTCCCCTTCCTTCTTATTCTAGCAGATCAACTTCTGGTTGGTAACCCTTACAAAGAAGTTACCTTCTCTGAATACAGAAGCAGCGTATTCTTTCTCTCTGCTGAATCTGCTTCAAGGCTGTGCCTTGGAGCTGGTGTGTGACTCGTGGAAAGTTTGCTTAACTTTTTTGAGCCTGTGTCCTTACTTGTAAAAACATGATAATGAAGTTAATGCCTTTATTCCAGGATTATTTTGAGGATGGCATAAGATAATGGATTAGAAGCATCTCATCTATAGTTTGCCTTCAAAATAAGGTCATTCCCTACTCCCGACCCCATGGATGTGGTTGATTAACATTGCATCACATGTGGAGGGAAAGCTCTGGAATGGTAACAAACAGTTTGTTGATTTGGTGCTGTGTACACCCAACCACAAACGGCACACTTTCAAGGCCATTGTTTTTGCCAAATATTTAACCAGGGAGCTAGGTTATGATGGGACCCAGATCTGATAAGCATTTAGGAAAACTTCTCAAGAGAGATGAAGCTAGAAGATTAGCTGAATATACTGTCTCCATTTGCCCTACATTTGATGCCACAGGCAAATCAGAGCTGGTTGGGCAGTGTGCAATTCTGAGAAACAGGCAGAAGGCAGGAGTACCTGTTTTTCCTCTGAAAGGCAAATTTTGGAAAAGCTCAGAAATATATCAGCACCACTGGCAAGCACAATGGGGGAGGCAGCAAAAACTCATATTGCGTATTGCTGGGGAAAGCACTGCTGCCCACTGATGCTGGAGAACCTGTCAGACTGGACAAAGCCCTGGATGGTCAAGGGCTGGGCTCTGCAAGATCTGGGCCCTGGGCACAGAGCATTAAACATCAGCCTAACAAAGCAGGCCCATTTCCATTTGTGAGCGATGAAATGATATGGGGTTTGTGACTCATCGACACACCTGGAGGGCCAAACAATTACAAAAGCAAAGTGCTTGGCTTCTCTCGGCCACGTGGAAGAGGCCTCAGACTTGGATGGCTGTGTGTGTGCCAGCAGGAACTGTTGGGTTTAGATGCTTATTATTATTTGCTGTTTAATTTTGGTTCTTTCCATGTATTTCAAATTTCATTTTTTAAAATGTGTATTTGTTTATATTTGGCTGTGCTGGGTCTTCACTGCTGTGGGTGGGCTTTCTCTGGTTGTGGCCTGCGGGGAGACCCTTTGTTGTGGTGTGAGGACTTCTCATTATGGTGGCTTCTCTTATTACAGACCACAGGCTCTAGGGCGTGCGGGCTTCAGTAGTTGTGGCACGTGGGACAGTAGTTGTGGTTCCCGGGCTCTGGAGCACAGGCTCAATAGTCGTGGCACACGGGCTTAGTGGCTACGGGGCATATGCTCCCTCCCACATCAGGGACTGAACCCCGTCCCCTGCATTGGCAGGCAGATTCCTATCCACTGCTCCACCAAGGAAGTCCTATTTCTAATTTCTTAAACATAATTGTAATTAGTGGTGTAAAAAGGAAACATTCACTTGTGAACAAAGTGTGTAGTGAGAATTCAATAGCAAAAATCTGTAAGAGACTAAAACAGGTGTGGAAACTGCATAACGTGGGCTCCAAATATCGTGTGTTCAGTTGTCAAGGTGAGCATCAACAATGTACATGGGGAATACTTTGAAATCTCAGACATGATCAAAATGTAATAATTTAAAGGTTGTGGGTTCCTTTTAAAACAGAAATCACATGTAGCTTAGTGAAATCTTCAACAGGAGCATAAGCAATGTTTATGGTCTCTCACCAGAGTCATCAGGAGACTGTGTTATGTAAGAACTTGACAAATACATGTTCAAGGGTAAAACAGCTTTCCCTACAGTGGTAATGAAGGCCTGCTTTACAAAGTGGCCAGTGATTGTGACCTTCTTACTGATACTTCTCTGGAAACAGATAATGAATTTCAGATAGGACATGATTATTGACAATGCTGCCGGTAGCTCAGATTATCGGAGCAGCTAGGGCATTAAACAGTGGCAAAGCATTAAGCCTCTCTGGGAATCTTTCTTCTGTGTAGGTAGATGGCTGCTATCAAGACTTCCTTTTTTGTGCTTTATTTTGCCTAGCAAATGGCAAACTTCCAGTGAGAGTGGGAGAATGACACTGATTATTATGGATGACAGGTTGAAAATGAAATAATGAATCTCATACTTGGACTGGATAACTGAATCAGAGCCTTGTACTTGAAGAGCTTAACCATGGCATCTCAAAATTTAGATCTAATTATTGACTGATGAATCTTTCTTCCCCTCTGTTTTGATAGAAATTTTAAATTCTCTAAGGGATTCAAAGTTTTAGACAATAAAAAGAATCTTAATCATGCCAACTCCAAAAATAGCAACTCCCTGCCTTCTGATTGATACCGGTTTGTCAAGTATGAATTAGATTCAACTGTGAACCCCACCTTTATCAGTGGTCTCTGTATTCTAAGCACTGTTATCAGAAAAGGGATACATAAATGGAAATCTGTCCCAGAATGTATTTCATTATGCATAGGGGGAACAAAAGAGCCAGAACTATAGACTCATTTTCCTAGGTTGTTCTCATGTAAACATTTTGGTGCAAAAGAACTACTGGGATTACCAAAGTTATGTCCTAATGCATGTATACAAATTGATTTCATACCAGGGAACTTCACTGGGAAAAAAAGGAAGCCACTATTCTTAAGACTATGAGTTTTGTTTTTTTGTGGGTAAAATGCTGCTAATGTATTTGGTGTATAGGAAAGTACAATATTTTTATCTAAAAATCAGAAGCCCTGATATTAGTTCCAGCTAATTTATGACATTACTTAATACTTCTGAACTTTGTTTTCCCAAAGTTCCATGATTCTTTGTAGATGAGGAGCCCAGAATTGAGAAACATCGAATACAGGTAGATATAGTCAGAAGCCCATTTTCTCACCATATTCCTCAAATCCAGAAAGCCTCTTTAACTTCATTACCAAACCCCCAAAGATGTGATGATTAAATGACTGGTAAATATGCATTTTTCAGACTCTTCATATGATTGTCAGTAATTTCTGCCCTAGCTAATATTCTGCACCTACCAGAGGGTGTTATCTATAAGATCTTTTTCATCCTGCTTAATGTGGGCCTCAGATATGAAGAATATTAGCACGCTGCTAGTATGTCCTAGAGTGGAATCAGCAAACTTTTTTTCTGTAAAAGTACAGAGTGTCCGTATTTTAGAATTTGCAAGTCACACACTGTCAGTCACAATTATTCAACTCTTGTCTTTATCACACAAAAACATCCATAGCCAATACACGAATGAATGCGTGACATTGTTCCAACAAACCTTCATCACCAAAAATAGTCAATGAGTCAGATTTAGCCCATGGACCATATTTGGCTAACCCTTGATCTATAGTCTTTTAATGCCACAGTATCCATCCTCTGTCTTAACATAGGCTAGGCTAAGTTGCTTCAGTCATGTCTGACTCTTTGCAACCCTATGGTCCATAGCCCACCAGGCTCCTCTGTCCACAGAGTTCTCCAGTCAATAACACTAAAGTGGGTTGCCATGCCCTCCTCCAGGGGATCTTCCCAATCCGGGGATTGAACCCAAATCTCTTATGTCTCCTGCATTGGCTGGAGGGTTCTTTACCGCTAACGCCACCTGGGAAGCCCTAACATAGATTTAATTTATCCATTTAATTTATCCTAAATTCTAGGATATCCTAGTTTATCCTAGTCATATTGTAGTCCATGTTATATAAGACTTTCTGAACCTGTGTTGTCATGCTGCTACCATGCTGTGCTTGGTCGTGTCTGACTCTTTGCTACCCTATGGACTGTAGCCCACCAGGCTTCTCTGTCCATGAAATTCTCCAGGCAAGAATACTGGAGTGGGTTGCTATTTCCTCCTTTAGAGGATCTTCCTAACCCAGAGATTGAACTTGCATTTCCTGTGTCTCCCACATTGCAGGTGGATTCTTTACCACTGAGCCACCTTGGAAGCCCTATATATTGTCATACCACATAGGAATTCATCTAAACATTGATTTGATCTATTAATATTTAGACATTATGCTATTACATCATGAATTTGTTGTCCTGTCCTATGTAAATTTATTTTACCTTTTGTTTATCAATATTTGTAGTCAACAATAAACACATCTTGAAGTAAAGAGTATTTTCAGTTAACTATCTGTTGGATAATATAGCAAATCCTTTGCTCATCCCTAAGCTTTTTCTGACACAAAGGGATTTTACATAATTACAGAATTGGGAAAAAGTCTATTTATCCTATCCCTTCCTTGCTATTACCCATGTCCTGCGATAGCTTTTATCTTCGCAGACTGAGTAGTTCTGATCTTCATGATATTTCCTTAGATAACCACCCCCTCCCTTGGCTCCTCAATCATTTTATGCCTCCATCATTGAGTCTCTTTGGGTTTTGTGAATCCTTCAAGTTTAGTGACGAGACTGAAACACAATGTTCCAGGTTGGTCACATCAGCTCTTCCTTAATGATGCCCAGCTGTACCTTTTGACTCCAGCAAGCAATAAACAAAGAAGTGTGAAAGTAGGGAAGAAATTGAGAAAGCCCAGAGGATTTGGGGAAGAGCAAAAGGGACTACATGAAAGGAAATCGTTGCCTCTTGCAAAACACTCTGAACTGGCTACTAAAGCATTCCATAATTCCTTAAGTAGTCACTGTGACCACAGTTAAGCTTTCTGGAGTGTTGAAAAGAGTAACAACAAAACCAGCATCCTGCTTTGCCTAGAAGTGTTCCTGTTGTAATTTAGAGTGAAGAGCTGTGGTGAGAATTCGTCCCTCTTGTATACTAATCATGCAGAGTTTTCACAAACCCACACTTCTGATGTGGGATGAGAAAATCTGGGATCTCCCTTAGCACCATGAAATGAGTTCTGCTGCCCAGACAGGACTGCACTGCTAATCTGGAAAGTTTTGCCTTGGCATTGAATTCTCACCTCTACCTTCCTGATCCAGTGGGGGACATTAACCTGAATTTAGCAAGATCAGCTGTAGAGGGACTGTGTCATCACTCAAAGTCCTGTGGAAATGTTCAGGTTAAAATCGATCATAATCAGCATTGGAAGTGATCCTACAAACATTTATCAAGCCCCTTAGAAACTGTGCTAGATGCCAGAGAAATCATAGTGAACATAATAGTCTCTGCTCATATGGAGCTTATGACAAGGAAGCAGATATCAAACAAATTCCTGAGCACTTGTGAGTATGGTAAGGACAGGAAAGGAGGGGACTTATACTCTTTAAGAGAGCAACCCTGAGAAAGTGATGATTCACCTAAAATCAAAATGGGAAGAAAGAGCTTCCTCAGTAAAAGGAACCACACCTGCAAAGGTGTAAGTGAGAGCATACCAAATGTGGGGGTACAGAAAAAACACCACGTGACTAAACCAAGATGAAACAAAATAGGAGGGAAAAAAGAGAGAAGCCAGACCATGCAGAATCTCAAGGAGCAATAGGAAGTCTTTGGGGTGTTTGAAGAAAAGGTATAGCATGACCCAATAGGTATTTTTAAAAGAACTGGGGTAGGGAGAGATAAATTAGGAATTTGTGATTAACAAATACATAGTACTAGTAGCAGTAGTAACAGTGTTCGTCGCTCAGTCGTGTCCAACTCTTTTGCAACCCTATAGGCAGTAGCCTGCCAGGCTCCTCTGTCCATGGAATCTCCAGGCAAGAATACTGAAGTGGGTTGCCATGCCCTTCTCCAGGGGGATCTTCCCAACCCAGGGATCGAACCTGAGTCTCCTGCATTCATTACCTTGTGAGCCACCAGGGAAGCCCCAACAGACACACACCACTATATATAAAATAGAGAAACAACAAAGACCTACATATAGTACAGGGAACTATATTCAGTATCTTGTAATAACCTATAATGGAAAAGAATCTGAGAAAGAATGTATACATATGCACACACACATATGCATGTGTATGTATATGTATATATATATATATAACTGAATCACTTTTCTATACACCTGAAACATTGTAAATCAACCATATTTCAATTAAAAATAATTTTAAAATAAAAATAAACTTAAAAAATAAGAGATAAATAGCAAGAACTATGCAGGCTACTCTGTGGAGGCTTTTGTGGGAGGCAAGAGTAAATACCTGTGAACTTACTCAGTTCAGGCAATTGGTAAGATACTGGCTTGCCTAGTATGCTTTTTAAATAATAAACTGGCATGTGGCCCAAGCCTGGGTACGGTCACACAGTTAATATGTTTTCCTTTGAGAAGAAGTGCAAATGACTGTTGTACCACTCAGCTTGATTGACACCCTCCATGAGTGTTAATTCTTCAGGATTGCAGGCATGATGTAATTTTTCTTAATGTCTTCTTGGGATTTCCATCTCTGTGAATTGTTTCCAGCAATAAACCAACTAACTGGTTTACCCCTCAAGTCTGGTCAATTCTGAACCATGGGTGTTAAGTACCCTGTTGATGTTTGAGGGTTTATTTATTTTATATTGACCTGCCTCTTAATACTCCTTTTGCCCAAGGATAAGCATCTTTTCTCCATCAGTGGTTTCTAAGAAAGTTTAATTTTATTTGGTACCTTGTTTCCCTGGTAGCTCAGCTGGCAAAGAATCTACTTGCAATGCAGAAGACGCCAGGTTGACTCCTGGGCCAGGAAGATCCCCTGCAGGAGGGATAGGCAACCCACTCCAGTATTCTTGCCTGGAGAATCCCAAGGACAGAGGAGCCTGGTGGGATACAGTCCATGGGGTCCCAAAGAGTCGGACACGACTGAGCGACTAAGCACAACACAGCACAAGGCGATAGACAGAGTAATTTTGCATGAGAATATGAAAACTGTTCTCATACTATACAGTGAGTTCCTGAAGTTGGTAAAGGCTTAGAAACAGGGATTTTTATATAGGCTTAAAAATTTTTACCTTTCTTCTGGCATTATGAAATAAGATAAAGAAAATTGGTAGCACCCATAATTCAACCACCTCCCCAAAAAATACACTGTTTATATAAGATGAAATTTTTTCCTGTTTCATTCTTTGTATGCATATCTTTTTAAAATCTCATTTTGAAACAATATTTTATGATAGTCTTATGTCAATAGTTTCTGAAAGCATGATTTTTAAGCTCACATAATGTTCTTTCATATGAATGTACTTTTTTTCCAATCTAATAAGTCTAAAATAATATTAATCCTATTTCTTCAATTAGCAGGTATAGCTAATTTTTCATGCATTTAATACCCTCCATGTTTCTTACTTTGTTACTTATGCTTTCTTTTTTTTTTTTTTTATTTTTTTTTTTTTTTAATTTTTTTTTTTTAATTTTATTTTATTTTTAAACTTTACATAACTGTATTAGATTTGCCAAATATCAAAATGAATCCGCCACAGGTTTACATGTGTTCCCCATCCTGAACCCTCCTCCCTCCTCCCTCCCCATTCCATCCCTCTGGGTCGTCCCAGTGCACCAGCCCCAAGCATCCAGTATCGTGCATCGAACCTGGACTGGCAACTCATTTCATACATGATATTTTACATGTTTCAATGCCATTCTCCCAAATCTTCCCACCCTCTCCCTCTCCCACAGAGTCCATAAGACTGTTCTATACATCAGTGTCTCTTTTGCTGTCTCGTATTCAGGGTTATTGTTACCATCTTTCTAAATTCCATATATATGCGTTAGTATACTGTATTGGTGTTTTTCTTTCTGGCTTACTTCACTCTGTATAATAGGCTCCAGTTTCATCCACCTCATTAGAACTGATTCAAATGTATTCTTTTTAATGGCTGAATAATACTCCATTGTGTATATGTACCACAGCTTTCTTATCCATTCATCTGCTGATGGACATCTAGGTTGCTTCCATGTCCTGGCTATTATAAACAGTGCTGCGATGAACATTGGGGTACTCGTGTCTCTTTCCCTTCTGGTTTTCTCAGTGTGTATGCCCAGCAGTGGGATTGCTGGATCATAAGGCATGTCTATTTCCAGTTTTTTAAGGAATCTCCACACTGTTCTCCATAGTGGCTGTACTAGTTTGCATTCCCACCAACAGTGTAAGAGGGTTCCCTTTTCTCCACACCCTCTCCAGCATTTATTACTTGTAGACTTTTGGATTGCAGCCATTCTGACTGGTGTGAAATGGTACCTCATAGTGGTTTTGATTTGCATTTCTCTGATAATGAGTGATGTTGAGCATCTTTTCATGTGTTTGTTAGCCATCTGTATGTCTTCTTTGGAGAAATGTCTATTTAGTTCTTTGGCCCATTTTTTGATTGGGTCATTTATTTTTCTGGAGTTGAGCTGTAGGAGTTGCTTGTATATTCTGGAGATTAGTTGTTTGTCAGTTGCTTCATTTGCTATTATCTTCTCCCATTCTGAAGGCTGTCTTTTCACCTTGCTAATAGTTTCCTTTGATGTGCAGAAGCTTTTAAGGTTAATTAGGTCCCATTTGTTTATTTTTGCTTTTATTTCCAATATTCTGGGAGGTGGGTCATAGAGGATCCTGCTGTGATGTATGTCAGAGAGTGTTTTGCCTATGTTCTCCTCTAGGAGTTTTATAGTTTCTGGTCTTACGTTGAGATCTTTAATCCATTTTGAGTTTATTTTTGTGTATGGTGTTAGAAAGTGTTCTAGTTTCATTCTTTTACAAGTGGTTGACCAGAGTTCCCAGCACCACTTGTTAAAGAGATTGTCTTTAATCCATTGTATATTCTTGCCTCCTTTGTCGAAGATAAGGTGTCCATATGTGCGTGGATTTATCTCTGGGCTTTCTATTTTGTTCCATTGATCTATATTTCTGTCTTTGTGCCAGTACCATACTGTCTTGATAACTGTGGCTTTGTAGTAGAGCCTGAAGTCAGGTAGGTTGATTCCTCCAGTTCCATTCTTCTTTCTCAAGATCGCTTTGGCTATTCGAGGTTTTTTGTTTTTCCATACAAATTGTGAAATTATTTGTTCTAGCTCTGTGAAGAATGCTGTTGGTAGCTTGATAGGGATTGCATTGAATCTATAGATTGCTTTGGGTAGTATACTCATTTTCACTACATTGATTCTTCCAATCCATGAACATGGTATATTTCTCCATCTGTTAGTGTCCTCTTTGATTTCTTTCACCAGTGTTTTATAGTTTTCTATATATAGGTCTTTAGTTTCTTTAGGTAGATATATTCCTAAGTATTTTATTCTTTCCGTTGCAATGGTGAATGGAATTGTTTCCTTAATTTCTCTTTCTGTTTTCTCATTATTAGTGTATAGGAATGCAAGGGATTTCTGTGTGTTGATTTTATATCCTGCAACTTTACTATAGTCATTGATTAGTTCTAGTAATTTTCTGGTGGAGTCTTTAGGGTTTTCTATGTAGAGGATCATGTCATCTGCAAACAGTGAGAGCTTTACTTCTTCTTTGCCAATTTGGATTCCTTTTATTTCTTTTTCTGCTCTGATTGCTGTGGCCAAAACTTCCAAAACTATGTTGAATAGTAATGGTGAAAGTGGGCACCCTTGTCTTGTTCCTGACTTTAGAGGAAATGCTTTCAATTTTTCACCATTGAGGATAATGTTTGCTGTGGGTTTGTCATATATAGCTTTGATTATGTTGAGGTATGTTCCTTCTATTCCTGCTTTCTGGAGAGTTTTTATCATGAATGGATGTTGAATTTTGTCAAAGGCTTTCTCTGCATCTATTGAGATAATCATATGGTTTTTATTTTTCAATTTGTTAATGTGGTGTATTACATTGATTGATTTGCGGATATTGAAGAATCCTTGCATCCCTGGGATAAAGCCCACTTGGTCATGGTGTATGATCTTTTTAATGTGTTGTTGGATTCTGATTGCTAGAATTTTGTTAAGGATTTTTGCATCTATGTTCATCAGTGATATTGGCCTGTAGTTTTCTTTTTTTGTGGGCTCTTTGTCAGGTTTTGGTATTAGGGTGATGGTGGCCTCATAGAATGAGTTTGGAAGTTTACCATCCTCTGCAATTTTCTGGAAGAGTTTGAGCAGGATAGGTGTTAGCTCTTCTCTAAATTTTTGGTAGAATTCAGCTGTGAAGCCGTCTGGACCTGGGCTTTTGTTTGCTGGAAGATTTTTTATTACAGTTTCAATTTCCGTGCTTGTGATGGGTCTGTTAAGATTTTCTATTTCTTCCTGATCGAGTTTTGGAAAGTTGTACTTTTCTAAGAATTTGTCCATTTCTTCCTCGTTGTCCATTTTATTGGCATATAATTGTTGATAGTAGTCTCTTATGATCCTTTGTATTTCTGTGTTGTCTGTTGTGATCTCTCCATTTTCATTTCTAATTTTATTGATTTGATTTTTCTCCCTTTGTTTCTTGATGAGTCTGGCTAATGGTTTGTCAATTTTATTTATCCTTTCAAAAAACCAGCTTTTGGTTTTGTTGATTTTTGCTATGGTCTCTTTTGTTTCTTTTGCATTTATTTCTGCTCTAATTTTTAAGATTTCTTTCCTTCTACTAACCCTGGGGTTCTTCATTTCTTCCTTTTCTAGTTGCTTTAGGTGTAGAGTTAGGTTATTTATTTGACTTTTTTCTTGTTTCTTGAGGTGTGCCTGTATTGCTATGAACTTTCCCCTTAGGACTGCTTTTACCGTGTCCCACAGGTTTTGGGTTGTTGTGTTTTCATTTTCATTCGTTTCTATGCAAATTTTGATTTCTTTTTTGATTTCTTCTGTGATTTGTTGGTTATTCAGCAGCGTGTTGTTCAGCCTCCATATGTTGGATTTTTTAATAGTTTTTCTCCTGTAATTGAGATCTAATCTTACTGCATTGTGGTCAGAAAAGATGCTTGGAATGATTTCTATTTTTTTGAATTTACCAAGGCTAGCTTTATGGCCCAGGATGTGATCTATCCTGGAGAAGGTTCCATGTGCGCTTGAGAAGAAGGTGAAATTCATTGTTTTGGGATGAAATGTCCTATAGATATCAATTAGGTCTAACTGGTCTATTGTATCGTTTAAAGTTTGTGTTTCCTTGTTAATTTTCTGTTTAGTTGATCTATCCATAGGTGTGAGTGGGGTATTAAAGTCTCCCACTATTATTGTGTTATTGTTAATTTCTTCTTTCATACTTGTTAGCATTTGTCTTACATACTGCGGTGCTCCCGTGTTGGGTGCATATATATTTATAATTGTTATATCTTCTTCTTGGATTGATCCTTTGATCATTATGTAGTGACCATCTTTGTCTCTTTTCACAGTCTTTGTTTTAAAGTCTATTTTATCTGATATGAGTATTGCTACTCCTGCTTTCTTTTGGTCCCTATTCGCATGGAAAATCTTTTTCCAGCCCTTCACTTTCAGTCTGTATGTGTCCCCTGTTTTGAGGTGGGTCTCTTGTAGACAACATATGCAGGGGTCTTGTTTTTGTATCCATTCAGCCAGTCTTTGTCTTTTGGTTGGGGCATTCAACCCATTTACGTTTAAGGTAATTACTGATAAGTATGACCCCGTTGCCATTTACTTTATTGTTTTGGGTTCGAATTTATACACCATTTTTGTGTTTCCTGTCTAGAGAATATCCTTTAGTATTTGTTGGAGAGCTGGTTTGGTGGTGCAGAATTCTCTCAGCTTTTGCTTGTCTGAAAAGCTTTTGATTTCTCCTTCATACTTGAATGAGATCCTTGCTGGGTACAATAATCTGGGCTGTAGGTTATTTTCTTTCATCATTTTAAGTATGTCTTGCCATTCCCTCCTGGCTTGAAGAGTTTCTATTGAAAGATCAGCTGTTATCCTTATGGGAATTCCCTTGTGTGTTATTTGTTGTTTTTCCCTTGCTGCTTTTAATATTTGTTCTTTGTGTTTGATCTTTGTTAATTTGATTACTATGTGTCTTGGGGTGTTTCGCCTTGGGTTTATCCTGTTTGGGACTCTCTGGGTTTCTTGGACTTGGGTGATTATTTCCTTCCCCATTTTAGGGAAGTTTTCAACTATTATCTCCTCAAGTATTTTCTCATGGTCTTTCTTTTTGTCTTCTTCTTCTGGGACCCCTATGATTCGAATGTTGTAGCGTTTAATATTGTCCTGGAGGTCTCTGAGATTGTCCTCATTTCTTCTAATTCGTTTTTCTTTTATCCTCTCTGATTCATTTATTTCTACCATTCTATCTTCTAATTCACTAATCCTATCTTCTGCCTCTGTTATTCTACTATTTGTTGCCTCCAGAGTGTTTTTAATTTCACTTATTGCATTATTCATTATATATTGACTCTTTTTTATTTCTTCTAAGTCCTTGTTAAACCTTTCTTGCATCTTCTCAATCCTTGCCTCCAGGCTATTTATCTGTGATTCCATTTTAATTTCAAGATTTTGGATCAATTTCACTATCATTATTCGGAATTCTTTATCAGGTAGATTCCCTATCTCTTCCTCTTTGGTTTGGTTTGGTGGGCATTTATCCTGTTCCTTTATCTGCTGGCTATTCCTCTGTCTCTTCATCTTGTTTGAATTGCTGAGTTTGGGGTGTCCTTTCTGTATTCTGGCAGTTTGTGGAGTTCTCTTTATTGTGGCGTTTCCTCGCTGTGTATGGGTTTGTACAGGTGGCTTGTCAAGGTTTCCTGGTTAGGGAAGCTTGTGTTGATGTTCTGGTGGATGGAGCTGTATTTCTTCTCTCTGGAGTGTAATGAAATGTCCAGTAATGAGTTATGAGATGTCTATGGTTTTGGGGTGACTTTGGGCAGCCTGTATCTTGAAGCTCAGGGCTGTGTTCCTTTGTTGCTGGAGAATTTGCTTGTTATGTCTTTCCCTGGAACTTGTTGTCCCTTGTGTGGTGCTTGGTTTCAGTGTCGGTATGGAGGCGTTTGATGAGCTCCTGTCAATTAATGTTCCTTGGAGTCAGGAGTTCCCTGGAGTCAGGGATTGGACTTAAGCCTCCTACTTCCAGTTATCGGTCTTAATTTTACAGTAGTTTCAAAACTTCTCCTTCTATACAGCACCACTGATAAAACATCTACGTTAAAGATGAAAAGTTTCTCTACTGTGAGGGTCACTCAGAGAGGTTCACAGCGTTACATGGAGAAGAGAAGAGGGAGGAGGGAGTTAGAGGTGACCCAAATGAGATGAGGTGGAATCAATAGTGGAGAGAGTGGGCTAGCCAGTAGTCACTTCCTTATGTGCACTCCACAACTGGACCACTCAGAGATGTTCACGGAGTTATACAGGGAAGAGAAGAAGGAGGCAGGAGACAGAGGTGGCCAGAAGGATAAAAGGGGGAAATGAAAAGGCGGGAGACAGATCCAGCCAGTAATCAGTTCCTTAAGTGTTCTCCACCGTCTGGAACACACAGAAATTCACAGAGTTGGGTAGAGTAGAGAGGGGTTAGGGAGGAGATACAGGTGACCTGGTGGAGAAAATGGAGAGTCCAAAGGGAGAGAGAGCAGTCAAGCCAGTAATCTCGTACACTAGTGAAAAATGGGTCCTGAAGATTGGGTTCTTAAAGGTACAAAATTGGTAACAAATACATAAAAACAAAAATTAGAAATCTAGAGTAGAGTTTGGAATTTCAAAAAAGCGATGTTAATGAAAAGGAGAAGGAAAAGAAAGAGAGAAAAAACGAACAAAGAAAAACAAACAAGGTCGTGAAAGTAATAAAGAAACTACAGGTACAAAATTGATAACTAATACCAAACAGCAAAAATTAAAAATCTAGAGTAGAGTTTGGAATTTCAACAATACAACGTTAAAAAAAAAAAAAAGAAGAAGAAGAAGAAAAATAAAGAGAGAAAACAAACAAACCAACAAAAACAATGTCGCAAAAATTATAAAGAAAATACAGGTACAAAATTGATATCAAATACCAAAAAGCATAAATTAAAAATCTTGAGTAGAGTTTGGAATTGCAGATATACGATGTTATATAAAAGAAGAAGAGAAAGAAACAGAGGGAAAAAAAAAGTCACAGCAATTATGAAAAAAACTATAGGTACAAAATTGATAACATATATCAAAAGGCTAAAATTAAAAATCTAGAGTAGAGTTTGGAATTTCAAAAATGCAATGTTAAAGAAAAGAAGAAAAAGAAGAAAAAAAAAAAAAAAAAAAACCACGGTCAAAAAATTATAAAATATATATATGAAGTTTGCTGAAGAAGAAAAAAAAAAAAAAAAAATAGGGTCTTTTTTTTTTTTTTTTTTGCAAAGTAATAGTTATAAAAGTGAAAATTAAAGGACAATAGAGGACTTAAAAAAAATTTTTTTTTAATTAAAAAAAAGAAAGAAAGAAAGATTGATCGTAAAAATAGTAAAAATATATCTAGGTCTTTCTCTGGTTTTGTTGTGAGTATTGTGGGTTCAGTTCATTTTTGGCAGTTCCTTAGTCCAACTTATATTTCTCAAGATCTATAGGCCCCTTCCTATGTAATCCGTAGTAACCACAGGGTTTTAATCTATGGCCTGTAGCTTCCAAGGCGTTTCCCTCTGTTATAGCTTCTTCTGTTTGCTGGTCTCTTCAGTGTCTGGTTCCCGCCAACACAAAGGGGACGGTGGAGGACCCTATTTTTTTTTTTTTTTTTTAATTTAGGCTCACTTGTTCAGCCGCACTGTGGGGAGGGAGGGAGGGATGCTGCAAACAGATAGCACTGGCGTGCGCTCGAAGTGCCTCGGCCACACTGGGTCTGCCCCCCGCTCACGGCGCGTGTAACCTCCCTGCCCACACTGCTTGGGCTCTAGGTTGTTCCGCCGGGAACAATCAGAGGCCGGCCCTGGACTGAGCTCCCAGGTCCAAGCCGCTCAGGTTCAGGCACTCGGGTAGTCCTCAGAGGTGCAGACTCGGTTGGGCCTGCGTTTTGTGTTCTTCCCAGGTCGAGCAGCTCAGGTGATGAGGTGTTTGGCGGGCGCCAATGCTGCGACTTATCGCCTCCCCGCCACTCGGTTATCTGGGTGTAAAACCGGCGCACCTTCTCAGGCAGATATTGACCGTCCAGACCCCCAAGAAGTTTTAGTTAGCAAAGAAGCCTGCTTACAGTTTTATAGATAGTGTCTCTCTGGGGCTGCGATTGCCCCCTTCCGGCTCTGGCTGCCTGTCACCGGAGGGGGAAGGTCTGCAGCCGGCTATCTCTGTTCAGTCCTTTGTTCTGTGCGCGGGCCTGGCGGTGTCTTAGGTTAGGGCTGGCTTTTCGCGTGGTAGATATCCCACAGTCTGGTTTGCTAGCCCAAATTATTTCGCTCAGATAGCGCTCAGGACATTCCGCCCGATTCTTACTCTAAGGGACACAGCCCGTGCCGCACTTCCCTGCCCAGCCCCCGCTTGCTAATGCTGTGTGCAGGCGTCTGCGCTGCTTCTCCGCTGGGGGAGATACCGTAGGGCTCACAATCCGCGATTTTTAATTGTTTATTTTTTTTTTTTTTTCCCCTCCCTTTTATGTTGCCCTCTGTGCTTCCAAAGCTTGGCACAGATTCGGCAGCGAGAGGGTTTCCTTGTGTTTGGAAACTTCTCTCTTTTTAAGACTCCCTTCCCGGGACGGAACTCCGTCCCTCCCTCTTTTGTCTCTTTTTTTGTCTTTTATATTTTTTCCTACCTCCTTTCGAAGAGTTGGGCTGCTTTTCTGGGTGCCTGATGTCCTCTGCCGGCATTCAGAAGTTGTTTTGTGGAATTTACTCGACGTTTAAATGCTCTTTTGATGAATTTGTGGGGGAGAAAGTGTTCTCCCCGTCCTACTCCTCCGCCATTTTGGCTCCTCTCCATCTACTTATGCTTTCAAGTTGATGTATTATTTGTATTTGACTCAATATTTTCTTAGTATTTCTTAACTCTAAAAAAAATGAATCCTTTATATTTGGAAGGCATCAATCTGTTTTCTATAATATTTGTTATAAATAATTTTCCAATTTGGTGACTGTCTTTTAATTCTTTTGAAAATATTTTTACAAACAAATTTGTAAAGTTTTGTGGCTTGAAGTCTATCAGATGTTTCCTTTGTGATTACTTTTTAGCGGTTCACTCAGCAAGTCACTGGAGAAGGAAATGGCAACCCACTCCAGTGTTCTTGCCTGGAGAATCTCAGGGACGGGGGAGCCTGGTGGGCTGCTGTCTATGAGGTCGCACAGAGTCGGACACGACTGAAGTGACTTAGCAGCAGCAGCAGCAAATCACTAACAGCGTTATGTGTTCAGGCACTGAGCAAGATGTATCCGTGTGTGCTCAGTTGCTCAGTCATGTCCAACTCTTTGCGACCCCATGGACTGTAGCTCAACAGGCTTCTCTGTCCGTGGCATTTCCCAGGCAAGAATACTGGAGTGGGTTGCCATTTCCTTTTCCCAAGGGATCTTCCCAACCCAGGGACTGTACCTTCATCTCTTGCATACGTTGGCAGGCAGATTCTTTACCACCCAGACACTAGGGAAGCCCACCAAGCAAGATACTAGGGATAAAACAGAAAAGAAGACAGAGATGACTTCACCTCTTCAGAGCTTACAGCCTAATAAGGGAGACATACAAACAAAACCCAGGCCATTATAATATAGCTTATTATAAGCTGTGCAAGAGGAAGTACAGAGTGGTATGAGACATTAGTCTGGACTTTGGGGATATGGGAAGGCTTCTAGAAGAAAGCAGCTTCCTAGCTGAGAATGAAGAGACAAGGGCAGTGTGAATTGGGACGGAGGAAACAGTATATGTGCAGGTTCAGTCACCTAAATGCTAGATATTAACAACAGCGCAGAGTGCCCGGAGGGCACACGCATGCGCAGTGGGGTGAGGGGCGCAGTTGTCAATAGGTTGAGCAGAGGACCCTTGGGGAGGTTGTTGCTGAGGTCCAGGAGAGGGGTAACCGTGGGCAGGGAATGTACTGTATAATTCATGCTTTTTCATTCAATAAGTAGTGCTTTAATTATATATATTAAGTTCTTATGCACATCATATTATTTTGAGTTTTATGAAAAGTTTAAACCAGTAGGGCGTGTACCGTCTGATCACTTTTTACTTTCAAAATTGCTTTATCTACTCTTGCCAATGTGTTCTTTTGGAAAAACTCCAAAATGATTTTGAAAATTATGAGTATATGCATTTATATCATCTGTATAAATACATATGTATATATGTGTGCACGCACACGCACGCACACACACACACACACATAAAATATCCCATTGATAATTTGACTGGGAATATGATAAACCTGGGCTTCCCAGGTGGCACTAGGGGTAAAGAACCACTAGCACAGAAGGAAATGGCAACCCACTCCAGTATTCTTGCCTGGAGAACCCATAAACAGAGGAGCCTGGCAGGCTACAGTCCATGGGATTGCAAGAGTCAGACATGACTTAGCAACTAAACCACCACCATCATACACACACATTTGTATACACACACACATGCACACACACATAAAATATCCCATTGATAATTTGGGAATATAATAAACCTGGGCTTCCCAGATGGCGCTAGTGGTAAAGAACCCACAAGACATAAGAGATGTATGTTCAATCCCGGGGTCAGGAAGATCCCCTGGAGGAGGGCATGGCAATACACTTCAATATTCTTGCCTGCAGAATCCCCATGGACAGAGGAGCCTGATGGGCCACAGTCCATAGGCTCGCACAGACTGGGACACGACTGAAGCAACTTAGCACAGACACACGTGATGAACCTGGAGGTCAGTTGTGGAATAAATGGCATTCATTTTAGTATTGAGTCAGCCCATCAAGAAGCGTTAACTTATTTGAATTATCTTTTATATTTCTTTTCAAAACCTTACAATTTTTTTTATATAGGTCCTCACATTTTTTATTAGAGTTATTCTTTTGTATTTTATAATTTTAGTTTCTCATTATGAATGGATCTTTTTAAAATATCTTCCAGTCCAGGTTCGATGCACGATACTGGATGCTTGGGGCTGGTGCACTGGGACGACCCAGAGGGATGGAATGGGGAGGGAGGAGGGAGGAGGGTTCAGGATGGGGAACACATGTATACCTGTGGCGGATTCATTTTGGTATTTGGCAAATCTAATACAGTTATGTAAAGTTTAAAAATAAAATAAAATTAAAAAAAAATAATAATAAAATAAAAATAAAAAAAAAAATAAAATATCTTCTGTCTAATACAGCTGAAATATATGTATATTTTTCCATCTATTTAACTCATTATAATTAATTATGAGTTTTTAGTTGATTTTAAGAGTTTTTAATCATAGTGCCTGTAAATAATGATAATTTCCCTCCTTCCAATAGTTGCCTTTAATTTCTATTTGATGTCTTACAATACTGATTGTAACTTCTGGTAACTAAAAGATAATAGTGAGCATTCTGTTTTAATACCAATTTTAAAAAGATTGCTTCTTTGTTTAACATATTTTAACGTATATTCTGTGAGAGCTAATAAAATAAGCTTGTTTTATCTACTCTTCCAAATGAAATCCTGTTCCCCAGGGGTTCACAATTTGTATTAATGTATTAAGATTCTGAGATCTGCAGTAAAGAAATATTCCCCTGAGTTTGAGCATTTCTTAAATTCATTTGCCCACAGTATTCTTCTCTCATTTGGAAATTTACATCAGTTATAACAATCAAAATTATATTAATTTGATCTTAATTTTTTCACAATATTTTGTGCATCCTTGTCTCTGTCTTTTGCCATGGGCATTATGGTTTGGTTTTGCTAATAATTTTTTTCAATAATTTAGAAAATAGTCATCCTCTTTATTTCTACAAGTGATTGCACTTGAAATTTTTCACAGCATTTCTACTTATACTGTATGCTTACCAAAGTCCAAGATATAAACACCTACTTTTCTAATCAAGTTCAGAGTGAAATTGTGTGTTTGAATAACCCCCCCACAGATGAGAAATTTAATCCATTTTTACATCCTTCCAGCCTTTTTCTTGGACAAGGCAATGGCAACCCACTCCAGTACTCTCGCCTGGAAAATCCCATGGATGGAGGAGCCTGGTGGGCTGCAGTCCATGGGATTGCTAAGAGTCAGACACGACTGAGCGACTTCACTTTCACTTTTCACTTTCATGATTGGAGAAGGAAATGGCAACCCAGTCCAGTGTTCTTGCCTGGAGAATCCCAGGGACAGAGGAGCATGTTGGGCTGCCGTCTATGGGGTCACACAGATTCGGACGCGACTGACGTGACTTAGCAGCAGCAGCAGCCTTTTTCTCAGTATTTATAAGAATAATTTAGCATTTTTATTCAAGTTACTGTCAGTATTTTATATTACATGATTTCTCTTTTGTGAATTATTTTACCTACTCAGCAGGCAATCGTATTTATGGTATATTACTGGACAGTTCTATGGTTACTTGATATCTGTGTCCATAGCTCTTGTCCTTTTCCCTAATTTCTTACTTTTGACTTATTTTAATTCATCTTTCAGGCAGCTGAAATGTCTTCAAGAATTATTGTAAGCAGGGCAAGTTGGTTATATATATATCTCGATCCTTTGCTTAACTTGAACAAATTCTGTCAGGTTTCAACATAATGATTTGTCTGGGTATAAAATTCTTATCTAACCATCTTTCTTGCCTTTCATATTTAGTCATGTAGTAGAAAATCTGAGCTCTTCCATGTTATTGTTTCTTATTCATCTGTTTTTCTTCCTGGATTTTTATGGCTTTTACATTGTTTGTTTTTTTTTTAATTTTATTTTATTTTTAAACTTTACATAACTGTATTAGTTTTGCCAAATATCAAAATGAATCCGCCACAGGTATACATGTGTTCCCCATCCTGAACCCTCCTCCCTCCTCCCTCCCCATTCCATCCCTCTGGGTCGTCCCAGTGCACCAGCCCCAAGCATCCAGTATTGTGCATCGAACCTGGACTGGCAACTCATTTCATACATGATATTTTACATGTTTCAATGCCATTCTCCCAAATCTTCCCACCCTCTCGCTCTCCCACAGAGTCCATAAGACTGTTCTATACATCAGTGTCTCTTTTGCTGTCTCGAACACAGGGTTATTGTTACATTGTAATTCAAATATTTTATCACAATGTATCTAGGTGTAAGGTCTTTTTACTGATTTTGCATAGTACTTCCTGAATCAATTAAATTTCCAGAGTCAGATCTTACATAAGTATTGGGGAGATTGTTTTAATTTTTTAAATAATTCTGAATATTCCTTTGATTATATTTTCTTTATTCTCTTTTTGCTTTTTTTAAATTGAGGCATAGTTGATTTACATTGTGTCTAAAAATTATGGAAATAAACTTATTTACAAACAAACTCATAGACATAGAAAACAAATTTATGGTTACCGAAGTGGAAAGGGAGTGAGCAATAACTTAGGAGTATGGATTAACAGATACACACTACAATATATAAAATAGATAAAGAACAATAACCCACTGTATAGCACAGGGAACTATATCAATATTTTTTAATAACCTATAATGGAAAAGAATCTTTATTCTCTTTTTAAAATATATTTTTAAAATTTTAATGCTTTTTTTAGATAGGTAATTTACATCTGATAAAATACAAGCACTCTGAAGTGTATAATCTTAGTGGTTTTGCCAAATGCATGTATCTGAGTAACCCAATCCCTGTAAGATACAGAAAATTTCCATCATTCCAGAAAATTCCTTCATGTTCCTTCCAAGGCAACCCCACGACCAGAAGTAACCGTTGATCTGATTTCTATCAACTTGGATTAGTTTTGCTATTCTGAAATCATATAAATGGAATCTTACAGTATTATGTATAAGACTTTTTTTGAGATTTGTCCATGTTATTGCTTATATCAGTAATTCATTTCACTTATTCCTGAATAGAATTTTATTTTATGAATACAATACCATATGTTTATTGATTTTCCTATTTGTGGATATCTGAGCTGTTTCTGGGCTTCCCTTGTGACTCAGCTGGTAAAGAAGTCACCTGCAATGCGGGAGACCTGGGTTGGATCCCTGGATTGGGACGATCCCCTGGAGAAGGGAAAGGATACCCAGTTTGGGGCTGCTATGAATAAAGCAGCTATAATATTTTTGTAAGTGTTGTTGTGGACATAGTTTTCACTTCTTTTGGATAATTAATTACCTAGACTGGAATTTTGAAGTCAAAAGATGACCATAATTTTAACTGTTAAGAAGCTACTAGCAATTTTCCAAAGTAGTTGTGTAAAACACCCCTACCAGCCATGTGAGTTTCAGCTATCCTGAATACCACTTAGCATGCGGTGGTGTTACTCTCATTATAGTTGTCCTAGGAGGTGTGTAGTGGTATCTCATTGTGATAACTCTTCTCTTTTTCATGAGTACAAATTAACACTAATTTGATTTGTTCCCCATTTTAGGGATCTATCATCTCTTACCTCATTTATTCCTTTGAGGGAGTACAATGTACAGCTTCTATACTTTAGAGAGTGTCTGATTCTGTTTCTTATAGTGTCAGTTTCACCTCTTATTGCCTTCAGTGGATCTATTAATACTATTTGGTTGGCCATAAAGTTCATCTGGACTTTTCCATAATATCTTAGGGAAAAATCCAAACAAACTTTTTGGTCAGCCCAATATTATTACTATTTTTTCCTTCCCTATAATCCCTCCTTATCTCATCCAGCACCTTTTTTTTCTTACATCTCTTTATCTCACAATGGCTGCCTGTCATTTTCCACACTGTCCTTTTTCCACATACACGGAGGGTGTGAAACAGTTCTAAAACTGTCTTTGAGGTGATGCTTCACTTCCCTGGTTATGCCTTTTTCCACTAGTTGGGCTATTTATTTTTCATGTTAACTCATCCAGGAGTGAAAATCAATCTCCTTAGACCCAATATTTGTGAACACAGAGCATGTGCAGTGTGTTCCAGGACCTGCTCAATGTATACTGAGCTATAAGTTTTCTGGTCCACAGCTGGAAGTCTGAATGACATGTCCTAGTTCAAGATCAGCTCCTGACAAGAATGCCACTGATGGTGTGTGTGCTAAGTCACTTCTGTTATGTCCAACTCTGTGCAACCCCTCTGCTAAATAGAACCATTTAGCTATCCATCTGCTAAACAGAGCCATCTTCAGTCCAGTAGGGTGTCCCTTCCATATCTGTATAAAAGTCTCAGTACCCAGAAAACAATGAAGTTGGATATTACAAGACTGAGTAGTGGCACAATGAACCCTGGAACACACATCTAGCAAGAAAAGTCTAGGTGGGGAGAAAGGAAGAGTCCATGGAAGAAGGACCTTCTAAAGATGAGGCACTTTTGTGCATCATGTAATTCAGTGGTCCTCATTCAATACACAGAGCACCATCAGTGGCTTCCCAGGTGGCGCTAATGGAAAAGAACCCACCTGCAGTTTCAGGAAAGGAATGAACACTCTCCCTACCTGATTTGAATCCAACAGTTTGACTTTGTTTCTAGCAGTAAATCATATGTTGCTTAATAATGATGACTCTCAATTCAGTAGCATGGATTATGTTAATCCTGATATTTCTTTCAAGTTTCTGGCTGTAGTCTGACTGTACATTTTGGTTTGGGGTGTTTTTTAGTTTTCCTTTTCTCCCCTTCTCCACTTCATGTCTTTATAAGTAATCAAAAATAGGGACAACTTTCCAGAAATATAATGTGTCCTTTTAAGTTCTATCCAGTTTTAAGAGTTTGCTGCTGCTGCTGCTAAGTTGCTTCAGTGGTGTCCAACTCTGTGCAACCCCATAGACAGCAGCCCACCAGGCTCCACCATCCCTGGGATTCTCCAGGCAAGAACACTGGAGTGGGTTACCATTTCCTTCTCCAATGCATGAAAGTGAAAAGTGAAAGTGAAGTCATTCAGTCATGTCCGACTCTTCACGACCCCATGGATTGCAGCCTACCAGGCTCCTCCATCCATGGGATTTTCCAGGCAAGCGTACTGGAGTGGGGTGCCATTGCCTTCTCCATTCAAGAGTTTATCATTCTATATATTTCCCCCATGAATCTTGACTAAACTTCTCAGTTTAAACAAATCCAAGTTTGTATGAACAACTCATGTTTTCTCTATTTTATACACATGTGCTGGGCTGTGCTTAATTGCTCAGTCATGCCCGACTCTTTGCAACCCCATCGACTGTAGCCCACCAGGCTCCTCTGTCCATGGAATTCTTCATGCCAGAATACTGGAGTGGGTAGCCATTCCCTTCTCCAGATCTTCCCAACCCAGGGATCAAACCCCAGTCTCCCATATCGCAGGCAGATTTTTACCCTCTGAGGGTAAAAAAGAAGTATAAAAGTCTCAATACTCGGAAAACAATGAAGTTGGATGTTATAAGACTGGATGTTACAAGATGTTACCACTTCTTCTCAGAAACTTAAGAAGTTAAAAGCTCAGAAGCTTAAGACTAAAACTTAGCACAGCTCTATAGGCATTTTGTAGGTACCCTTGCTGTATACAATAAAAAATCCCCAAAACCTGCTCACACAGGAAATAGATTACCCTAGTCATAAGATTGAAAGTGTTGCTAAGTGTTTCATCATCATGCTTATGAGTATATGTATTATATACTCTCAGCCCAGGATACTTTCTTATCCAGAAGTAAGACAACAATCAACAAAGGTTGATTTCCAACCTTTTTTTTGAGAGAAGTTTCACACGATTAGCCTTTGAAATGTATATTCCCTAAAGTACCATGAAAACTTTGTTTCATAAAAGTGTTTCTAGGAAAGTCCTATGTCCTCATCTTGATGTTCTTTCATATCACAACTAGTAAAAATAAGAGCTGTGTTGTTCTCTTGATGACCCTCAAAAAAATCAATCTCAGCTTTCTCAATATTGGGTTACAACACCAAGGATACCAAACAAAGAGAAAGGTCCAAGGAGAGAAACATTAACTACCTGCCCAAAATAGTTACTATAAACATTCTGAGCTTTTGATAAAGGTTCAAAATTCCCATGTTTATCCACTAGATGAAAAGAGAATCTTTGTTATTAGGAAACCATATTCAAAATGTTAGTCCCACTGTTGTAGCCACCCATCCCGGGAAACAAACTCACTCAGAAGGACAATGCAGATAGTGGCGTGCAGTTTATTACACCGGCGGGCCCAAGGCAGAGTCTCCTCTTAGCCAAGGACCCCGACCAGTTTTTGTGAAAACCTTATATACCCTAAGTGTACGTGCTCAAACCTACCTCCCCGCATTCTCTGAAACTAGTCTGAAAAAAGGAAAAGAAAGATACAATCAAAGTTAACCCATGATTCATATGCCTTAAGCCTAGGTAGTTAACAGTGGACAGTTATCAATAGGCCTGTGGTAATACCCCAATAAGCACAATAGAATCTATGATTCTGTTCAGTTACACAAATAATTAGGGTATTCTTTTAGGTGATGGAAAGTCCAGGTATGAGACCTGGGGCTCTTCCATCCAGGGGGATCTGGTTTTCCAGTTCATATGTCATTTCCATAGATACTGGGCATATAGCTCAAAGTCTACAGTCCAGCCCAAGATGGAGTCCTGCCTTCATTCCCCACTCTTGATGCTCTTAACTCATAGTACACGCATCACTCATAGGGATATATTGCCCCCTGGCTCTCCGACCACCAATTTTGGAGAACGACACCAACCTTTGGGTTACAAAGTTCATAATACATTGTAAAGTGCAGGGGCCACAAAGCAGAACTATCAAGGCAACTGTGGCAATGGTAAATATAGTTTTCCACCAGTCACCCTCCACCCAAGCTAGGACCGAAGTCCAGAAAGGAATGTTTTCATTTGACATTGCTTTTACCTGGTTTTTCATGTCATCTAAAGCAGCTGATACATTGCCAGATAAGTCAGGAATATATACACAACAACACAACATTCAACCTTAATTATAGCATAGGTCCCTCCTTGAGCAGCTTTGAGCATGTCCAAAGCCATTCTGCTTTGAATTACCACTTTTCTTCTTTGGATTTGTTCTTCATTTAAGGCTTGGATGGCTTTAGCACTATCTAGGAGGGCCTGTTTTGTGAAATTAATCAAGGCCGCTACTTTAATCATAATATCTGTTGTCCCTAGAGAAGGTATGAATAAGGCAGCAATATATTCATACCATTGAAACACAGACCTTGTCCACCTAGCTTGTAAATAAGGTATATTTACCAGGCTTGTTGTAGGTTAGGCTTTATGCTGCTGCTGCTGCTGCTGCTAAGTCACTTCAGTCATGTCCGACTCTGTGCAACCCCATAGACGGCAGCCCACCAGGCTCCCCCACCCCTGGGATTCTCCAGGCAAGAACACTGGAATGGGTTGCCATTTCTTTCTCCAATGCATGAAAGTGAAGTCACTCAGTCATGTCCGACTCTAGTGACCCCATGGACTGCAGCCTACCAGGCTCCTCTGTCCATTGGAGTTTCCAGGCAAGAGTACTGGAGTGGAGTGCCATTGCCTTCTGCTGCCATGGGCAAAAGTGAATCCCAGTGTGCAGCGGCCTACCCAGCCAATTGGTAACCAAGGCCAAAGGTTAGGCCCACAAAGCCATTGGGTTCCATTGGGCGCCATCCAACGGATTCCAGGGTTGTATTTCCAATCAGAGCCTGGCCAATGGATGGACTGGTTGGGGTGGTGTGTGACCTCGAATGTTCATTTACACTGTTCAGGGGATAGGTACCCCCTATATTTTAGTTCTTTTGGGTCTAATGGAGGTCACCAAACCCTACCCTTCATTCTTTTTGTTCCAAGTATATAGTAGTGGGAGTAATTAATTGACCCTTTTCTGGGGTCATCCAGAAATATCCATCCCAGACTTGGTAGAATTGTTCAACATACCTAGAGGCCTGTCCTCTCTAGTGGGTCAGGGAGCTTTTTTCCTTTTGTTCTTTAAATATGAGGTATAGGCTTTTGTTACTCTTATGAAACTCGTGTTTACCTCAAATGTAAACCCATGACCTGAGTCTATTGACTGTAGGTCTGGCTTACACCAAGAGAGCAGGGAGAGATTATGATTGACAAGAGAAAAGAAAGTCTTTTTGTTGTCCCAGAAAAGAGCAGAGTGGTTTAAAATCTCCTTGGCAGAGCAGTGACACCCACCAAGCAAGTCCATCCATCACAGACAGAGGCATAGCCCCACATACCCAGCAGTTAGAGGTGTTGTGGAAATCCACGTAGGAATGTGCCCATGAGATGAAAACATTGTCCTGAGTTGAAATGGAAGTTAAATTCAAAATCACGTTGATGAGGCCAAGCAGCAGGAGTTGATCCTTCACCTCCTTCAGGAGGGGCTTCATCCTGAAGGTGCTCATCCGGGATCTTCTTTTCCTTCTTCTTCATAAGGATGATCTTAGTCTCTTGAGGGTCAGTGGGATGCCTCTGTGCATCCATTCAGCGTTTTCTGGGTCTGCGTGGTATGTTCTCTTTATCCTCATATGGTGGATCCCAGGAGTGATACCTGCAACTTTAACTGCTGTAGGGGTGGTTATAACAACAGTATATGGACCCTTCCAATGTGGGGCCAAGGAGTCGTGTTTCCAGTCCTTGACCCACACCTGATCCCTGGGCACAAATTCATGAATCTGTTCCCCAAGGGGGAATGGCACCCTTTCTTGTACAAACTTAGTTACCTGATTTATTACCTTACCCACTTGCTCCATATGCTGTGAAATCTCATCTCCCCTTACCTGAGGCAAATTTGTTGACACCTGTTTTATTATGGGAGGGGGCCTCCCATACACAATTTCGTATGGAGAATAGCCATGGGACTGTGGGGTCATCCTGAGTCTGAGCAGAGACCTTGGAAACAAATCCACCCAGGAACAGTCAGTCTCTAAGATCCACTTGGAGAGTGTCTTTTTAAGTATCCGGTTGGTTCCTTCCACCATCCCAGAACTCTGGGGCCTATATGCTGTATGTAATTTCCACTTGATATTTAAAGTTTCCCTTACTTGTTATATTAAATCAGCTACAAAAGCCAGGCCATTGTCCAATCCAATGCTGATAGGAAATCCAAATCTGGGAACTATCTCCCTAATCAGGCACCAGGCTACTTTTGATGCTCTTTCAGTCTGGTAGGAAAAGCTTCTACTCATCCTGAGAACGTACATACCATGACCAGCAGCTAATGGTAGTGTCAGCGAGGTTTCATTTCAGCGAAGTCCACTTCCAGGTGTTCAAAGGGCAGCGTGCCTTTTAGCTGAATTCCTGGAGGTTTCTGTCTGTGCCGAGAGGCAGCATTGACCTGTGAGCAGGCAGTGCAGTTCTGAGATTTTGTCCTGCATAGGGAAGAGAGGCGGGGAACCAAGAAATATTTTCAAATTAGCTATTCTAGTTTATCATGGCCTAGATGGGTATCTTGCTGTGTTTGGCTTACCAGAGTGGGTGCCAGCTCCTCCGGTACCAATAATTTGCCACTTGGCAATTCCCACCATCCTTTTTCAGTCCTGTTGGTCCCTTCTGCTCTGGCTAATTGGTTTTGGGCTTCAGTGTATTTTGGAGAGTCCACAGTTAGCTCAGGTAGCTCCGCCAATATGAGAGCTTTAATAGGGGCTTCACTTGTCACCCCCAAGCCCTCAGCTGCTTGTTTAGTGGTCTTATCTGCCAGTCTGTTCCCTGAGCCCAGGGGTATCCTCTTTTTGATGGCTTCAGCAGTGTATGACTGCAACCCTTTCTGGTTCCCAGGCAGCATCTAATAGGGTCTTAATTTCTTCCTTATTTTTAATATCTTTTTCACTAGCTGTCAAAAGGCCTCTCTCCTTATGCAGAGCCCTGTAGTGTGGCAAAAGCATACCTGGAGTCTGTGTAAATGTTTGTCTTCTTACCTTTTGACAGCTGGAGGGCCTGGATTAGAGCATATAGTTCGGCCTGTTGAGGGGACCAGTGTGATGGCAGAGAGCTAGCCTCAGTGATGGTTTCTTCCATGACGACTGCATATCCCGACAGTCACTCTCCTTGTTTCACCAGGCTGGTGCCCTTGGTGTACAGGACCAAATCTGGGTCCGGGATTGGCTGGTCTCTCAAGTCAGGTCTGCTGGCATATTTCCTTGCAATCATGTGAGGGCCCACCTTCTCCCACAGGAAGAAGAGTAGCTGGATTCAGGGCCTGACAAGGCTCAGTAGTAAGGTGGGGGTTCTCACATAACAGTCCCTGGTATTGAGTAATCTGGGATGTTGACAGCCTTTTATGGGGGTCCCCTCGCAGGAGAGTGTTGACCTCATGCGGGACTTTTACGAACAAATCTTGGCCCAAAGTCAGCTTGATTGCCTCCCAGACCAGTAAGGCAATTGCAGCAACTGCCCGTAAGCATCCCAGCCACCCAGTGGCAACATTGTCCAGCGGTTTCAGGAGATAAGCCATGGGTCTGTCCCATGTCCCCATAGTCTGGGGCAACACTCCCATAGCCACCTTGTCCTTTTCAGTCACGTGAAGAGTAAATGGCGTAGCAAGGCAGGCCCAAAGTGGGTGCTGACATAATTGTACTGGGTTTGAGTTCTATTACCAGTGGGACTTGTTTTGCAAGGCTGTGGGGGTGGGGTTGTCTTCCTCCCAGACCTCAGGGAATTGTTGACTTAACTCTCTCTCTCTACTGTTTAGCCCGTCCAGTTTCCCTTCTGGGAGATCGTGCAACCTCCATTCATCTTGAGGGGTTACCAAGAGGCAGAGTAAATAGGTGTTGAGCCCCCTTGAAGAGTGAGTCTTACATGGGGTGGGGGGAGTCACTTGTGCCCCCAATTTAGACAGCAAGTCTCTTCCCAACAAAGGTTCTGGGCATTCAGGAATGTATAAAAATTAATGAGTCACTTCGTGTCCACCCATCTGGCATTTTCAGGATAGGCTTGAGACACAAAGCCTGCATTTATCACCATCTGAGACCCAGCAGCCTCTGGATCTATTGGCATATAAAGTCTACAGGCCTCGCACAGTCTTTCATAGAACTGAGGGTGATTTGCTTTCCCTTTGAATCACTTCAGAGAGTTTTGCCATACTCATAGGTTTTCAGCCCCCCTCTTGAGACCTTGTAAAATAGCCACCCGATATCTCTCCAGGTGGCCCCCCCTTCCTCTGTGTTACAGTCCCAGTTGGGCCTCTCATCAGGGGTGGATGGTTCTGCCCACCGCTGCGGGTTTGCAATACCCTCAGGTGCCATTTCTCTTAACCATTTTCTGGCCTCAGTTAGGATCCTGTGTCTTTTCTCAGTGCTGAACAGGGAGACTAGTAGTTGGATTGTGTCATCCCATGTAGGGCAGTGGGTTCAAAAAATAGTCTCCATTAGCCTAATGATGGCTTGTGGCCACCCCCCCCCCCAAGTACGGTAAAGTATGTCTCTGCCAGTTTAATTTATCCGTAGAGGAAAATGGCAAGTAATATTAGGCTACAGGGAGCTGATGGTAGTGCCCACATGCGTCCTGAACCGGAGGCTGTTGTAGCTCTCTGAGGGACATCTGTAGTGGGGTTCTTTCCCCCTGTTCCTTGGCAGAGTGCAGCCTCTGTCTAATTGCTGTGTTTTCTATCCCCTTCCCATCAATACTCACTGGGAGAGGTGGATACAATCTAGGAGGTCCAGCTAAGGTGGAATTCTGGGGGCGTTGACCAGAGGTCTCCATTGCTGGGATCAGAGCCTGCCGATACGGTGGCTCTATGAACTCCGGGAGAGCTGGCGGAAGAGCAGTGGCTGCTGCAGGAACTTCATCTGGCCCTGGATTGGGCGTTAAGGCGGCCTCCGGTCCTGGTGGAGCACTGGGAGGCAGGAACATCATTATCCAGTATGGGGGAGGGGTCAGGTCATCCCCGTCCAAATCTTGTAGAATTTCCTTTTTTATCATCAGTCAATTTTTGTGCCATTAATATTTTTCCCTTTCCCGTCTGGATACAAAACCTTGTCCAAGTAGGAGGGTCTTGAGCTAACCCTAGCCATGAGTCAATATATGGATATTGATCCAGGTGTCCTGGCTCTCCTGTGACTACTGTATAGACTGCTTCCACTATTTTTAAGTTCATGGTGTCCTCTGGTGGCCATCCTACTCCCATAGGGGGCCATTCGACCTCACAGAGTATGTGGAAGCGGTTAGGCTTCATCTTCACCCCATAGTCTCCTCCTAATCCCTTCTTTAAATTTTTAATCATGCACTCCAATACAATTGCCTTAGATTCGCTTCCCCCTATCTTGGTTACCTTTTCGGACCTTCTTCTGCTTTTCCTTTTCGTTCTGTCTACGAAGTTCTCAGTACCCTCTGTACTTCTGATACTTCCACTCAATGACACTTAAATTGCCATTCTGCCTCCTTCCTAATTGGGGTGAGAAGAGCCTTACCTGCCAGATCCCAGAGGGAGAAGGGGGATCAGCATGTCTTCGCCTGCCGGTCAGCATGGCCAAACCAGAACACCAGATGGTCCAAGACTGTTTCTCCCTTAGCTTTTTTTTTTTTTTTTTTTAATTTAATTTTATTTTTTAAACTTTACATAACTGTATTAGTTTTGCCAAATATCAAAATGAATCTGCCACAGGTATACATGTGTTCCCCATCCTGAACCCTCCTCCCTCCTCCCTCCCCATTCCATCCCTCTGGGTCGTCCCAGTGCACCAGCCCCAAGCATCCAGTATTGTGCATCGAACCTGGACTGGCAACTCATTTCATACATGATATTTTACATGTTTCAATGCCATTCTCCCAAATCTTCCCACCCTCTCCCTCTCCCTCTCCCACAGAGTCCATAAGACTGTTCTATACATCAGTGTCTCTTTTGCTGTCTCGTACACAGGGTTATCCTTACCATCTTTCTAAATTCCATATATATGCATTAGTATACTGTATTGGTGTTTTTCTTTCTGGCTTACTTCACTCTGTATAATAGGCTCCAGTTTCATCCACCTCATTAGAACTGATTCAAATGTATTCTTTTTAATGGCTGAATAATACTCCATTGTGTATATGTACCACAGCTTTCTTATCCATTCATCTGCTGATGGGCATCTAGGTTGCTTCCATGTCCTGGCTATTATAAACAGTGCTGCGATGAACATTGGGGTACTCGTGTCTCTTTCCCTTCTGGTTTCCTCAGTGTGTATGCCCAGCAGTGGGATTGCTGGATCATAAGGCAGGTCTATGAGGTACCATTTCACACCAGTCAGAATGGCTGCGATCCAAAAGTCTACAAGTAATAAATGCTGGAGAGTGTGTGGAGAAAAGGGAACCCTCTTACACTGTTGGTGGGAATGCAAACTAGTACAGCCACTATGGAGAACAGTGTGGAGATTCCTTAAAAAACTGGAAATAGACCTGTCTCCCTTAGCTTTTAAAGTCCATTCTGCCTTGTTGGGCTTGATCAGGTACGGATGAAAACACAAATGGGTTAAATATCCCACGTCCCAGGCCGTCTCTGGAAAAGCCAATTCGTACTCACTTATGTATCCCCCTCCTTCTAGCCTGACAATTCCAAGGGGGTCAAGAATTTCATAGCAGATGGGACACCTCCTTGGGGAGGGCAGAATATGAGCACAAAGAGACCAAGTTTCTTCTCCTAAAAAATCCCCTGGCAATTGCTTGGTAATAATTTTCCCCAAGACGGTGTGGACACCGCCTCCTAAATGACCTTCACAAGTTTCCTTCCTAAGCCCTAACATGCTCATCAACCTGTGTACCAAGCAATCACTGCCACCTGCCTATTCCAGGCTCCTGTGGGTCTGTGCCCCTTCTAATCCCTCCCAGGGGGGTGATCAGGCCCCCTCTTCCACCCTACTGGGTGGGTTCCTCCTCACCTGAGCACTCAGTTCCCCTGCTGCTGTCCACTACCTGCTAACATCAAAGGTCCGGGCATTGAGAAGCAGAATCCTTCCAGAAGGGCAAGGAGCCTTCACCTCTCTGGAAGATTCAAGCTTCAAGGCCTTGGAGTAGTCCCAAATGGGACTTATATCCTCAAAGTGAGGAGTTTCCTGGTCAATGCACCAAAAGTTGTAGCCACACATTCTGGGAAACAAACTCACTCAGAAGGACAATGCAGATAGTGGAGTGTAGTTTATTACACCAGCGGGCCCAAGGCAGAGTCTCCTCTTTTAGCCAAGGACCCTGACCAGTTTTTGTGAAAACCTTATATTCCCTAAGTGTACGTGCTCAAACCTACCTCCCCAAATTCTCTGAAACTAGTCTGAACAAAGGAAAAGGAAGATACAATCAAAGTTAACCCGTGATTCATATGCCTTAAGCCTAGGTAGTTAAGAGTGGACAGTTATCAATAAGCCTGTGGTCATATCCCAATAAGCATAATAGAATCTATGATTCTATTCAGTTACACAGATAATTAGGGTATTTTTTTAGGCGATGGAGAGTCTAGGTACAAGCCCTGGGGCTCTTCCATCTGGGGGATCTGGTTTTCCAGTTGGTATGTCGTTTCCATAGATACTGGGCATATAGCTCAAAGTCCATAGTCCAGCCCAAGATGGAGTCCTGCTTTCAAGATGGAGCCTGTTCTGTCTTTTTCCTCCTTCACCTCTAATACTCCGTATAAATTATTGCTCTATTGACTCAAATGTTTGACAAGTTATTAGCAAAGCTGTTAGATTAGCACAAAGCCCCCATCAGATCTACATTAACACCTCCAGCCACTGACCCGTCATTTAGTAGACATCTGCTTCCCTCTACACCATGAGTGGTAGTCAGTACCTCAGACCACAAATGGGCAGAATGACCCAAAGTTTTGGCCCAATGAAATGCTGCCTACTCCTTGTGATGATTTCAGATATAACCTAATGACTCTTTGCCATGGTAGGAGCTCAAGAAATCTTGGTTGGGTTTTGCTGGTGACACCCTCAGCATGTTCTGCTGAGCAGGGCATCTTCTGTGGCCATAATCACCCCTGGCATAATCAGTTATTTGATGGTGCCCAAAGATATTTTTAAACCATATTTTGCCAAAAGCCCAACCTCTATTCCCACAAGAATCTATTTTCTGTTAGTTTTCTATTGCCTGTAGAAAAGGACATCTCAGTCTTTCTAAAAGGATTGTTCTCAAACAAGGGGCATATAAGACAACATGTCAACAAGGTGGCCTGGTGACATGCTCCTTCCAGAGCCAGATGGAAGATGCAGTTGACTCAGTTGTCCCTTTAAGGCAGGATCTATCCAGGACATAGCTAACAATGAGAAGTCATTAGGGGATTTATAATGGGTTTAAGAACAAAACCAAGAATGGGGTTGTTATGCAACATCCCCCATTTGATTGTCAGAGGACAGATGCTCCATTAAAGAAGAATTTCCACTGACATTTCCAGGGGCCCATAGAATAATTGCCACTTGAATGTTTTTTTCAGGCTTTCAAAGGAGTGTAGGAATAACCTGAGGCTGTATTGCATTCATGTCATTAGTCAAAGTTGCCTTGTCAATATAGCTTGTATTATTAGTTTATATTCAAACAGATGTCCTTGTGTATTTTTCTAATGAAGAAAGGAGCCATATTATGATGACCATTCTTAAAAGACTAACATAAAATATACTCATTCATTCTTTCAATCACTTGCAGTCAGCTTTTGTCTGCCCACCATGTTGGATGCTATGCTAGGCACCAAGATGAAAAGGTGACCACTCTATACCTTCCAGAAGCACATAGTCTAGTGGAGGAGAGAGCTGAATACAGTCACAGGTGGAAGTGGGGCAGTTACTGAAGAAGCAGGAAGAGAGTAAGGAGGAGATTTACAGAGGAAATGGCATGCACAAACTTATAGTGATTCTTATTTCCCTAATATTTTGGGCAATTGCAAATGGTCTGATGGGCAGAACATACAAAGAAGTAGAAAATGACAGCAAGTATCGCTAAAAAAGTAGGGTGGGGTCAGATGGTAAAGGGTTTTGAATCTGCACTAAGTGGTTTGATCTGTGCTTTAAGGGAGCCACAGTTAGTAGCAGATTTGGGGTCAGGTCTCTTGATTCAAAGGTGTGGTTTTCTCACTGGATTGCACTTATGCCTCCAAACACTAGTGACCACCACACTGGATGTGACTAATGATCACCCAGTGCAAGGGGTCTCCCTGGTGACTCAGATAGTAAAGAATCTGCCTGCATTGCAGGAGACCCAAGTCCAATCTCTGGGTCAGGAAGATTCCTTGAAGAAGGGAAAAGCTACCCATTCCAGTATTCTTGCCTGGAGAATCCCACAAACAGAGGAGCCTGGCAAGCTACAATCCATGGGGCCTCAAAGAGTTGGACACAACTGAGTGACTCACTCACTTCCCTAATGGAAATATACAAATTACCTATTAGAAGCAACAGGTGACTACTCTTACTATTATCTCCATCTTACTGATTAGGAAACTAAAGCATAAAGAAGTTATGTAATGTGTCCAAGGTCACACAGCTTGTTAGGTGATCCCAGACAATCTGACTACAGAGTCTGTAGTTTTAACCATACTTTATCTTCTCTTGATCTAGAGATCTTTATGCATTTATCTGTGTTCTGCTAATACTTGTGTTGACAAGTAAAGGCAGCCTTCTATATCAGTTTTGATAATTGGTCAATTTTAACTGAAAAGATTAATGTATGTAATAATACAGGTATCAGGGTCAAAGAATGAAGGATAATCCCTAGTCATGTCTCCAGGTATCTTTTCCTTTACCTTTTTGTGGCTATAGGAAACCAGATATGCGGAACTGGGCATCCTTGTCCTGTTAAGGACACAGAAGTACTAGAAAGCTCTCAAGGGAATATTAACAGATTTGATGAAATCTGTGAGATGCTACAAACACTGCAATTGCATTCACTGTCCAAGACACTGAAAGGTAAAAACTAAAAATTGAATAGGAATATCATGTGCATGATAAATAATGGTTGTTTGGTTTTAAGAATAAAAAAGACGTTGGACTATAAGCTGAAGTCAAAACCGGACAGACAGGTCCTGCAAGTGCTTCTTTTTTTTTGCGTTGATATTAATAACATCCAAACAGCCCTTAGGGCTGTCTTCTTACTTTGCTATTACCAGAAGAGTAGGGTATTATTTTCCTTGGAAGCCCAAGAGTTAAATATACCCTTACAGCATGATTCAAATTTTGTGATTTTTACAAATCAGCTACTGTGTTTCTAATTTCCCCAGCTTCTCAATATCTTACTCAGCTCAGCTCAGCTCAGTCACTCAGTCGTGTCAGACTCTTTGCGACCCCATGAATCACAGCACGCCAGGCCTCCCTGTCCATCACCAACTCCCGGAGTTCACTCAAACTCATGTCCATAGAGTTGGTGATGCTATCCAGCCATCTCATCCTCTGTCGTCCCCCTCTCCTCCTGCCCCCAATCCCTCCCAGCATCAGGGTCTTTTCCAATGAGTCAACTCTTCGTATGAGGTGGACAAAGGACTGGAGTTTTAGTTTCAGCATCAGTCCTTCCAAAGAACACCCAGGACTGATTTCCTTTATGATGGACTGGTTGGATCTTCTTGCAGTCCAAGGGATTCTCAGAGTCTTCTCCAACACCACAGTTCAAAAGCATTAATTCTTCGGTGCTCAGCTTTCTTCACAGTCCAACTCTTGCATCCATACATGACCACGGAAAAAACCATAACCTTGACTAGACGGACCTTTGTTGGCAAAGTAATGTCTCTGCTTTTTAATATTTTATCTAGGTTGGTTATAACTTTCCTTCAAGGAGTAAGCGTCTTTTAATTTCATGGCTGCAGTCACCATCTGCAGTGATTTTGGAGCCCCCAAAATAAAGTCTGACACTGTTTCCACTGTTTCCCCATCTATTTCCCATGAAGTGAAGGGACCAGATGCCAAGATCTTAGTTTTCTGAATGTTGAACATTAAGCCAACTTTTATAGTCTCCTCTTTCACTTTCATCAAGAGGCTTTTTAGTTCCTCTTCACTTTCTGCTATCAGGGTGGTGTCATCTGCATATCTGAGGTTATTGATATTTCTCCCAGCAATCTTGATTCCAGCTTGTGCTTCTTCAATACCTTACTAGGAATCAGTATTTTCTGGAAGTTCAACATCAAAGACTTATTGTGTGGGAGAAGGTAGAGTTGCTTTAGAGTTAAAACCAGAACAATGGTAATTGTTATAGCAGGACATATCTAGCATTATAAAGGAAAGCTTTCCAGTTAACAGGGACTGTGATACACTGCATCTCCTATGTGCAGTATTCACTTCCTTTTCCCCTGAAATGTTTTAGCAGACACTGAATAACAAAAGTTGGTGCTAGGGAAGAGTAAGAGCATAATGCCTGAGGCTGTACAAGACTGGTCTTAGAAGGTTTCTATAGCTTGAAACTGTGAAATAATCTACAAGCACTGGCCTGTACCAAGACCTCAGTATTCTATTTTATCATGCTCACACATCCTACTTGGAAAACGACATTTAGTCCACCTTTTGGAGGGTTGTCATCTTCATGTTCATTTTTATATCTCCAACATTTTAGTATACTTTTAACTATATGTAGATATAGATATAAAATGGACTGGAATGGGTGAATTTAACTCAGATGACCATTATATCTACTACTGTGGGCAGGAATACCTTAGAAGAAATGGAGTAGCCATCATGGTCAACAAAAGAGTCTGAAATGCAGTACTTGGATGCAATCTCAAAAATGACAGGATGATCTCTGTTCGTTTCCAAGGCAAACCATTCAATATCACAGTAATCCAAGCCTATGCCCCAACTAGTAACGCTGAAGAAGCTGAAGTTGAATAGTTCTCTCAAGACCTACAAGACCTTTTAGAACTAACACCCAAAAAAGATGTCCTTTTCATTATAGGGGACTGGAATGCAAAAGTAGGAAGTCAAGAAACACCTGGAGGAACAGGCAAATTTGGCCTTGGAATACGGAATGAAGTAGGACAAAGGCTAATAGAGTTTTGCCAAGAGAACGCACTGGTCATAGCAAACACCCTCTTCCAACAACACAAGAGAAGACTCTACACATGGACATCACCAGATGGTCAACACTGAAATCATATTGATTATTTTCTTTGCAGCCAAAGATGGAGGAGCTCTATACAGTGAGCAAAAACAAGACTGGGAGCTGATTGTGGCTCAGATCATGAACTCCTTATTGCCAAATTCAGACTTAAATTGAAGAAAGTGGGGGAAACCACTAGACCATTCAGTTATGATCTAAATCAAATCCCTTATGATTATACAGCAGAAGTGAGAAATAGATTTAAGGGACTAGATCTGATAGATAGAGTGCCTGATGAACTATGGACAGAGTCGTGACATTGTACAGGAGACAGGGATCAAGACCATCCCCATGGAAAAGAAATGCAAAAAAGCAAAATGGCTGTCTGGGGAGGCCTTACAAATAGCTGTGAAAAGAAGAGAAGTGAAAACCAAAGGAGAAAAGGAAAGATATAAGCATCTGAATGCAGAGTTCGAAAGAATAGCAAGAAGAGATAAGAAAGCCTTCCTCAGTAATCAATGCAAAGAAATAGAGGAAAACAACAGAATGGGAAAGACTAGAGATCTCGTCAAGAAAATTAGAGATACCAAGGGAACATTTCATGCAAAGATGGGCTTGATAAAGGACAGAAATGGTATGGACCTAATAGAAGCAGAAGATATTAAGAAGAGATGGCAAGAATACACAGAAGAACTGTACAAAAAAGATCTTCATGACCCAGATAATCACGATGGTGTGATCCCTCACCTAGAGCCAGACATCCTGGAATGTGAAGTCAAGTGGGCCTTAGAAAGCATCACTACGAACAAAGCTAGTGGAGGTGATGGAATTCCAGTTGAGCTATTTCAAATCCTGAAAGATGATCTGTGAAAGTGCTGCACTCAATATGCCAGCAAATTTGGAAAGCTCGGCAGTGGCCACAGGACTGGAAAAGGTCAGTTTTCATTCCAATCCCAAAGAAAGGCAATGCCAAAGAATGCTCAAACTACTGCACAACTGCACTCATCTCACACACTAGTAAAGTAATGCTCAAAATTCTCCAAGCCAGGCTTCAGCAATACGTGGACCATGAACTTCCAGATGTTCAAGCTGGTTTTAGAAAAGGTAGAGGAACCAGAGATCAAGTTGCCAACATCCACTGGATCATCAAAAAAGCAAAAGAGTTCCAGAAAAACATCTATTTCTGTTTTATTGACTATGCCCAAGCCTTTGACTGTGTGGATCTCAATAAACTGTGGAAAATTCTGAAAGAGATGGGAATACCAGACCACCTGACCTGCCTTTTGAGAAACCTATATGCAGGTCAGGAAGCAACAGTTAGAACTGGACATGGAACAACAGACTGGTTCCAAATAGGAAAAGGAGTATGTCAAGGCTGTATATTGTCACCCTGCTTATTTAACTTCTATGCAGAGTACATCATGAGAAACGCTAGGCTGGAAGAAGCAAAGTTGGAATCAAGATTGCTGGGAGAAATATCAATAACCTCAGATGTGCAGATGACAGCACCCTTATGGCAGAAAGTGAAGAGGAACTAAAAAGCCTCTTGATGAAAGTGAAAGAGGAGACTGGAAAAGTTGGCTTAAAGCTCAACATTCAGAAGACTAAGATCATGGCATCCAGTCCCATCACTTCATGGGAAATAGATGAGGAAACAGTGGAAACAGTGTCAGACTTTATTTTTGGGGGCTCTAAATCACTGCAGATGGTGATTGCAGCCATGAAATTAAAAGATGCTTACTCCTTGGAAGAAAAGTTATGACCAACCTAGATAGCATATTGAAAAGCAGAGACCTTACTTTGCCAACAAAGGTCCGTCTAGTCAAGGCAATGGTTTTTCCAGTGGTCATGTATGGATGTGAGAGTTGGACTGTGAAGAAAGCTGAGCACCGAAGAATTGATGCTTTTGAACTGTGGTGTTGAAGAAGACTCTTGAAAGTCCCTTGGACTGCAAGGAGATCCAACCAGTCCATCATAAAGGAAATCAATCCTGGGTGTTCATTGGAAGGACCGATGCTGAAGCTGAAACTCCAATACTTTGTCCACCTCATGTGAAGAGTTGACTCATTGGTAAAGACCCTGATGCTGGAAGGGATTGGGGGCAGGAGGAGAAAGGGACAACAGAGGATGAGATGGCTGGATGGCATCACCGACTCGATGGACACGAGTTTGAGTGAACTCCGGGAATTGGTGATGGACAGGGAGGCCTGCTGTGCTGTGATTCACGGGGTCGCAAAGAATCGGATATGACTGAGTGACTGAACTGAACTATACTGATAGATATATCTATATCTATAGCCATGCAATTAAAAGACGTTTGCTCCTTGGAATAAAACTATGAGAAACCTAGACAGCAGATTTAAAAGTAGAGACATTACTTTGCTGACAAAGGTTCATCTAGTCAAAGCTATGGTTTTTCTAGTAGTCATGTATGGATGTGAGAGTTGGATGTAAAGAAGGCTGAGCACTGAAGAATTTATACTTTCAAACTGTGGTGCTGGAAAAGACTCTTGAGAGTTACTTGAACAGCAAGGAGATCAAACCAGTCAATCCTAAAGGAAATCAACCCTAAATATTCATTGGATGGACTGATACTGAAGCTGAAGCTCCATTACTTTGGCCTCCTGATGTGAAGAGCCGTCTTAATTGGAAAAGACCCTGATGCTGGGAAGGATTGATGGCGGGAAGTAGAGGGGATGACAGAGGATGAGGTGTTTAGAAGGCATCACCAACTCATTGGATGTGAGTTGGGCAAACTGAAGGAGATAGTGAAGGATAGGGAAGCCTGGCGTGCTACAGTTCAACATAGCTAATATTTAAGAAGCTCAGGTTAGACTGAGTTTGTTTACAAGGACTTCCCCAATCTCTTGGATGAGAGCAAAAGGAGACACACAATTTACATTTGATGAAGCTGCTGCAAGTCAAAGTGTCCTGATAACAAGACAAATCTGATACTACTAATATTAGCATGAGAGAAGTAACAAGATAAATGTGAACAGGTGACTAAACCAAATTTCCCTCCATAAATCAATTCTTGTCTCAGTCACATGAAATATTTATCAGAAGCATTTGCCAAACTGGATCCAGTGCTTGTTGCTTTAGGGAAGCTGTATAAAGCCCAGATATTGCCTGATGGAAAAGAGTTTGTTTTCTTTTCACAATGTTCAAAAATAATGATAATTGTTTGCCTCATCCTGCTGGAGAGCCAAAATCAAAAACAAAATACGAAGTCGTCTACTTGGAAATGAATTCAAATGAAGAATCAATTTCTTTTTGCTTTGGCTTTTCTTATATGAGAAATCTCACTCAAGGATTGGCTACATATTTGGGGGGGGTGGTCACAGTTTTGCAAAAGAATGGGCCATGTTCTCCCAAAGAGAGAACTGAGTGTCTTCTTAAAACTGCCAGAGTTCCCAGGCATCTTGACAGAAACTAAATTAAATAGGCCCACTCCCTAGGGTCTTTCTGTGTTCTAAGCAGTCTTATCTCTTGCCATAAAGATTCATTTGTAATACTTGTCAATCATTCTCTAGCTATAATTAATAACTTAGGCAAGCATACATCAGTGCTAGCTGTCCTTCCGGATAAGGCAATGGCACCCCACTCCAGTACTCTTGCCTGGAAAATCCCATGGATGGAGGAGCCTGGTAGGCTCCAGTCCATGGGGTTGCTAAGAGTCAGGCACGACTGAGCGACTTCACTTTCACTTTTCACTTTCATGCATTGGAGAAGGAAATGGCAACCCACTCCAGTGTTCTTGCCTGGAGAATCCCAGGGACAGAGGAACCTAGTGGGCTGCTGTCTATGGGGTCGCACAGAGTCGGACATGACTGAAGCGACTTAGCAGCAGCAGCAGCAGCAGTTGCTGCTGCTCTTCTCTCTAACTGCTGAGGTGACCCCCTCAAAATTAGCCTGTGCCAATCTGCTGAAAAGTCTGCCTTTTTTTTTGTTTCAGGTAATTATCACGTCTTCTCCTTCATCTTACTCCATTGCTCCAAACCAATGCTTTGTGTACTTATGCTGCTCTCCTTATAGATTTTCAAGATGGTTCCAGGGGAGTGAATGATTGAACTCAACATCTTTTGTTTTATGCTGTTTTCTTGAATCACATAAGATGGATCCAAGTTCTTAGCTACTCTTCAGCAACATATTTCATTGTTAAAATATGGAGAACAAGTAGAGAAGGTTTGCAGTAGTTGTATTTTTGCTTACTGCTACACACAGCCTTTCCTTTGCAGAGTTCTTCTGAAGATTATATTGCTATTTTTCATTCCATTCCCATAGCGACTCCAGGAGGTATATATTAATAGCTTCATCTTTCAGAAATGAAGAGACTAAGCCACAACAGTAAATGGCATGTCCATGACCACGTGGCTGAGAAGCAGGCATGCCAGGACTCAGACTCTGGTCTTCTGATACATGCCATGTCCTGTGCTCTGTCTTCTACTCCACGCTGCCTTTGTAGTTCTGGGAAGGGAATCAAAGCCTGGAACAAGAATAATAGTAAAATTAATAACTGAATTTTTAGCATTGGCTCTGTGCTAGATAGGGTTTCCCAGGTGGTGCAGTGGTAAAGAATCTGCCTGCCAATGCAGGAGACAGGTTCTATCCCTCTATCCCTGGGTCAGTAATATCTCCTGGAGGATGAAATGACGTCACCAACTTAATGGATATGGGTTTGAGCAAGCTCTGGGAGATAGTGAAGGACCAGAAAGCCTGGCATGCTGCAGCCCATGGGGTTGCAAAGAGTTGGACAGGAGTGAGTGACTGAACAATAACAACTCCAGTATTCTTGCCTGGGAAATCCCATGGACAGAGGGGCCTGGCAGGCTACAGTCCATGGGATCAAAAAGAGTTGGACAAAACTAAGCTACTGAGAATGCATGTGTGTTAGATATTGCACTAATTACTTCATATGTATTATTGTTTCTACTCTTCATAATTTTTGAGGCTATATTTATCCCCACTGAAAGGAGAAACTGGGTTTCAGAGAACATAAAGTGATTTGCATAAAGATACAGATTGGTAGAGACTGAATCTATCTCTAGATCTGGGTGTTGAGCTGTAGAATTAACTAGTACCATATAGCTAAAATCTGAGAGAAAGAGCAGGGTCTTGTGAAGGATAAGGATGTGAATTTGAGTTCTAACTCTGCTTCTGTTTACAGTATGATCCTGGGAAATTCTGTTAATCCTCTGGACTCTTGGCTTCTTAGTATGAAATGGAGCTGGTTCTGAAACCACACTCCTCCCTGGGTGGGACTCAAATGCAGCCAAAACTCAGACTCAATTTTGAATCCACAGGCTAGGACTTGAACCCATCCGCACTGCTTACCTGTTACTGAACCTTGGGTTCTTTTGTCTCTTTGCATAAAGAATTCAGGTGAGGCAAAGTGGCAAGCAAAGAGTGAGTCTGTTAGCTTAGGACGCTTGTGAGAGATACAAGCTGGCCGGCAGGGTGGTGGGGAAGGGAGAAGACCACCTTCTTTCTCATTCTTGAGCAGATGTCAAGGCTTACATCATTAGTCTCTCCTTTAGCCATATATTGGAGAAGCCAATGGCACCCCACTCCCATACTCTTGCCTGGAAAATCCCATGGATGGAGGAGCCTGGAAGGCTGCAGTCCATGGGGTCGCTGAGGGTCGGACACATCTGAGCGACTTCCCTTTCACTTTTCACTTTCATGCATTGGAGAAGGAAGTGGCAACCCACTCCAGTGTTCTTGCCTGGAGAATCCCAGGGACGGGGGAGCCTGGTGGGCTGCCATCTATGGGGTCGCACAGAGTTGGACACGACTGAAATGACTTAGCAGTAGCCCTGTATCATTTAACTGAAACTGTTATGGTGCTATTTAAATCATATGTGTATCAGCAAAAGTGTGGTAATATGTACTAAAATGTGGTAATTTATCTTGGGATTATTACCCCTTTTGGGATTTGGGGATAATGTCCCCTTTCACCTAGTTTCTCTCCCCTTTCACCTTTTTTATTCTTTTTTCTCTCTTTTTATTTTATTTATTTATTTTTTTATGTTTTTATGTTTTATCAAGGCATTTGCTTTTCTTATTGCATTCAGTCCTGGGTTTCTCACATTTAATTATGGCAATAGATATATTTTTTGAAATGTTGATGCCTTGAAGTACAAATTTGGAATTTATGGGGATAAGGCAGCTGCAAAATATAGTGGGAATTGAAATACACAAATTCTTATTTCTTTCTTGGCTACATGCAGAAATGCTACTCTTCAAGGACTGTTAACACTCTGAATTCCTGTAACAAGAGTCAGACCCCATACTTACTGTCTTGTGTTTTAACTATCAGGGTTTGTGGCTTGAGTATGTCTGGTGCTTAAATGCACCCCATCTTCCTTCAAGGTAGTATAGATTATTGCTTGGTTACTGGATTCTTTTTTGAGTGATCATTAACATGAAACAGTCTCCCAAACTCCCTTAAAATTCCCTTTCTGTCCTAAATCCCTTACTGGGATTTCTAAATGGACTATTTGATTATCCTACTCTGTCCCTATCAGTATTATTTGACCTAATATATCACATAGGAGGCTCCATCAGGTCAGACATACTCAGGATCTGACTAAACTAAAGAGAATGATACAAAGGCAAAGCATCAGTCTTTGTGTTAGAATGGAAACTACCACCCTAGTATCTTAACAGCTGATGGCAATGCCCAGAAAAACTGGGCTCTTCCTTCAGTCCCATATTCTCTCCATAGCTGCCAAACTAGTTTGGTTATTAAAAAAAAAAAAAAAAAAAAACAAACAAGTTTTGTTCATATAGAATGTGTCCATAAGAGTTACTCCCTTTCCTTATAGTATAAAAACTCATTAAGTGAAATTTAGCTGCCATTTACAAAGAGTATATTTTTGATCACCCTCTCATTGGCTGCTGGGAAAAGCAACTGTTAATAAACTAAGTGGGCAGAATCACTGCCCTGAGGGATTTTATTTTCTGAGAATGATCTGCAACCTCCTCTGCCCTAGAGTAAACAGGTGTTTCAGAGGGAAGGTCCTGGCGCAACTTGTGGCCAAGACAGAATTGATTTGTTCTTGTGTTTAGGGTCATTGACTCTCATGAGAGCTACCACTTACCAAGTGCTTCCAGTTGGACACATGCCCTAAACATATTATTTCTGAACCTCACCATAGCCACATGAAGTTCTCTTATTCCCATTTTATAGAGGCAAAGACTCTTCAGAAACTACCCAGAACCTCAGAGCTTGTCAGTTCCCCACCGGTCTTCCTCCTGTGTCTTCTGTTGCATATCACCTAAACAACCAGCCATCCTCAAAGTTCCCTCCTTTCCTCATCCAATGCTACCATTCCTTTCTTGCTGATCTACTCAGGGCTTGGAGAACCATGCTGGCAGGAAAGAAAGCCTGCATTTTCTAAACTTCACACTCATGATTTGGGCGGGGTAGGGACTGTGACCAACTCCTACCCCTGCTTTGTCGTTGTTGTTGACAGTTTATAAGAGTCTTTGCTTTACTTATGTGCATTAGCCCTGGATTTCTCATGTTTAGTTATGATAGATTTTTTGGAAATTTTGCTGCCTTAGGGTACAAATTTGGAATTTATAGAGGATACGGCAGCTGCAAAATATAGTGGGAATTGAAAATGCACAAAAGCTTAATTTTCAGTTTCATTTACAGGTTTATAGTCACCTGATTTTAGACCATCAAGGTAGGTTACATGCATTGCTCATGTAAATAACCAGATTTTATTTTGAGAATGATAAAGGTAAAATGTAAAAAGGGAGAACATATTTTAAATGAGTTTTTTTTTAATTTTTGAAAAAAAAGATTTTAGAAAACTTTTTTATTATTTCTTGAAATTTCATCTCCTTTAAGGGTAGATTTATAGCTATAAAAAATGACACTATGAAAACTTTTCTATCATAATCCTAATCACAGGAGATTATTGGGGATTATTATTTTTCCTAACCATTTGTTACTACAAAATAGATCACAGCTCTTCCTTTCAGAAAGTGACATTTTTCAACCAGCTGCTGTTGTCTGTCTCACCATAATAATCACTTTCATATCTGGCATATCTTAAATTGAAAAAGTCCACAAATGTCACAGCCTGGCTTAGGGGCAGGAAAGAAAGAGGGTCTGCATCAAATTCTGACCCTTGGCTAATTGTGTGTTTCTCCTGTAGAATTTCTTTACACTGAAGAAAAAGCTCGTTGACCTGTGAATTGTATGAACCTTCTGAACTTTTTAGTGAAGTTGGGAGGCTTAGGGTCACATTTCTGTGCATTTTCTCTTACTTTTCCTGCTTCTGCATAAAAGAAGCTCTATTCCTATGCTGGAGCTTTCTGCTAATGGACCCCAGTTGCTTTGCAGCCAGCTCTGGGGAGGACCGGAAACCCAGCCTGGAGGGAACAACCCAAGGCATGGGCAGACAACACGTACTCAGTTCATTTGAACTCTGCTGCTGTTAATGTGATGGTGAATGTGATTTAGGAGCAAAGACTTCAAGGGAGACAGATCATCTGGCTGCAGGGATGGTTTCAGGCTTCTTGGCATAAGCTAATCACCTCGCTAACAGTTTACCTATAGAGTGTCTACAGTTCACTGAGGACACACAGTCAGAGTTCATTTGTTGTTTAGTTGCAAAATCGTGTCCAATTCTTTGTGACCCTCTAGACTGTAGCCTGCCAGGCTTCTCTGTCCATGGGATTTTCCAGGCAAGAATACTGGAGTAGATTGCCATTTCCTCCTCCAGGGGATCTTCCCAACCCAAGGATCGAACCCACATCTCCTGAATCTCCTGAATTGGCAGGCAAATTCTTTACCACTGAGCTACCTGGGAATCCGTTGACCCATCTTATAATCTAAACCAGGTATGTAGTACATACTATTCAGTGGCGAAGAAGGGACAGGGTGGAAAGAGAGAAAAAGGGCCATGTGGTAGAATTTAGGAATAAAAACAAAGCAGGAAACCCAAAGGATTTTTTTTTCAGCAGTCAAAATATTTTCCTGTTTAGAGAACGAGTGTCTCTTACTTAACCACAAATACCAAAAAATAAAATTAAATAAGATTAAAAGGCTAACTGGGGCAAGGGAATCACAGTCAGAAATTCAGGCTCTTAAGAAAGGAAAGAGGCAAAGAGAAGAAGTTGAAAATGTCAGTGTTCATTTAATGAAATAAAAACAGACTTCTGTAAGCATCCCTCAGAAACATGCCTTTTGTCTGATGCCAAAAACTTTGTGAAGGTTATCAGCTTTGCAACTCCCTACAGCCTGGAGGAATACTCCATAAAGTCCAGGACATGGTATAATAGTGTTCTGTTTGCTTACTATGGCGGGTGTAAGACAACTTTACTAAGTCATACCCTGTTAGGGCCTGGGGCCAGCACCCTTAGAGCAGGAAAATGTAGTCTTTCTCTCAGACAATGTTTTCACAACCTTCCTGCTCTCCAAGGGGCCTTGAAATGTCCACAGCAGGAATGTAAAATTTGTCAGCATCCTTGGTCAATTCCTGAAGTAGAGCTGAGCTACCTAAAATACTGCTCTGTCACTGGGGGATCCGAGGGGAGAGTGAAGATTGTTGAAAGAAGGATTGAAAGGCTGGCTAGAGAAGTGGTCCCAACGTCATCTACAGTGCAGCACCCTGGACTCTGCTCCACTATCATCAAGGCAGGTCTCTGAAGCTGGTTTTCCGTCTCACCAAGGCAGTCAGCACTCCTTTGGCTCACCAGCCTCTGTCCTCATGCCCTGGCCTGCCCAAGAAGCATCCGCAGGATCAGACACAGATGTCAGTCAGCAAACCCAACTGGGAAGGAACCCTGAATCTTCCCTTCAGGGAGCTTTGCTCCAGTTCACAAATGGGCTAAGGCCGCATACTCTGATCAGCGCTCGCTGATGACAGAGGCCTCCCGAAGCAGGTGGATCTCTGCCACTGGCCCAGGAGTGCTCCGAGATGGTGCCAGGTTAGTTGACTGGCTTACCGTCAGCCTCCACCCACACTTAGACCCCATAGGTCCATCTCTCCAGCCTCAGAGACTGAAGGGCATGATGAGGGGCCGAGCAGTTATGGTCATGAGTGACAGAAGAAGCCAAATTGCTGAGCCATGGCACCTGTGCAGACTCAGCAAGGGCAGAATTGGGCAGAGTCATAATCATTCACTGGGGCCCTAGTCATTTACCTGAGTGGGTTGCTTCCAGTTCGGAGCCATGAGGGAACCCTCCCAAGGGGAAGCCCAGCAGTTGATTTTCCTGAGAACACAGGCAGAAGGGGAGGCATTGGCCCTGTGGCTGATTGAATTCAAAGCAAGAAAAAATAAAACTAAAAATGACTGTAGCTTCAAACACTCCTATTGACCCTGTGAATCCCACCAGGTCCTATAGCAAAGCTCACAAGTAGAACCAGCCTCACCCTCTTCCTTTCCATCTTGTGACATTTTCTATCTCATCATGGCTGAAGTTCTTCAAATGCATCCATCTTGGACAAAAAAAAAAAAAAAAACATTGAGGTCAGAGGGAGGTGGTTCCCAAGATCTTAAACACCCAACGCTTGGACCCTATGACCTATTCTTGAAAGGTGGTCAGTTAGTCTTTTTGCAAACATGCACAGGGTAGGTGTCCCCTAGCCTTAGCTAGCTCCACACACCCCCAAAATTGGGGGACTTCTCCCCTTGCTGGCTTCCCCTGGTGGGAGGAAGAGATAAGGTATTAGGAATGAGGGTATGAGGAGATATTCCTCTCCAGGGCAGCGGTGGTGGTGGGGGGCAGTCTTTGGAGAATCCCTTCAAGGATCTCAGTTGGCCTTAGACATCCCAAAATGTGTTTGTCCTCTTTGTCTATGCATGTTAAGTTTCTGGGCAGGCAGACAGTATGTGAAAGAGAACCTTTAAGAAAATAAAACTATTCTCTCATTCCCTTTGTTTTTCCTCCATTGAGTTTCCTCTCTTCACTTCCTGCCCTTTCATCATCCTGCCACACTCTTGTCACCTCCTAGGATACATATAGGCTTTTTGCCACCTGTAGGATTGAGCCCCAACTCCTCAATGTGGCCTTCTGTGGGGTGCAGGCTCAGTATGAGACCACTGAATGTGGTATGAGAATGAGCCATTCTTTAGCCTTTGTTTCACAGGAATCGATGAACTGCTTTTTCTGGAAACTTGAGGATGAGTAGTTTCCTTCATAGTTGACTCATTGGAAAAGACTCTGATGCTGGGAGGGATTGGGGGCAGGAGGAGAAGAGGACGACAGAGGATGAGATGGCTGGATGGCATCACTGACTCAATGGACGTGAGTCTGAGTGAACTCCGGGAGTTGATGATAGACAGGGAGGCCTGGCGTGCTGCGATTCATGGGGTCGCAAAGAGTCAGACACGACTGAGCGACTGATCTGATCTGATTTTCCTTCAAAATCAACTTTGTCTTTTTGCTTAGAACCTGTTAAAGACTGAGGGCCTCTCTCCCACTCCCCACCCCCATATAAACTCAATAGACGCACTTAAGCAAGCCTTCCCCTGACCCCAGGCTCTTGACCCTTGGAACCTGCAGAGACCAAGTGTGCCTTCGTGTTTTTCAGCAAGAGATTGTCTTGCCTGCCCTGTCCCCATAATTGAACAATGATTAACAACCCTGCATACTTTAATACACAGATAAATTATTAACAGTGAGCTGTGCCTTTTCCCAGGTTGTAAAAAGATGACTGGTTAGACTCCCAGCGTTCTCCTTGTTGGGGGAGGAAATGTAGAGGGAATGTCATCTGAGGCCACTGGCCTCTGAGATACAAAACAAAGATGTGGCAGGCTCCAGCCCAGAGTGGGAGCCAGGCGACAGACAACAGGAGGGCCCAGGTGAGAGGCTTTCAGCTCTCTTTGTCAGTTTTGAGTCTTCTCTTTCATTTTTGTCTTCTGCATTTGGGAATGGGTGGGAGGCATGCAGTAGGATTAGGGTGTCAATGACTGCACAAAGTTCTTAGGGAAAAGTCCTTGTTTTGAGGAGAGATGAGCAAGAAAGCGGCAAGTGAATATAAAGACCAACACGAAGGCCCCCTCTAGACCTTGGCTGTTCCAGGGAGAGAGTGTGGGCTGGCATGGGGGCGAAGATCAGAAGGACAGCATGGGGACACAGCTGCTTGGTCACTTGACAGATCAGGCCTGGGGATGTGGGAAGGGGGAGCAAAAGATGATGAAGTCAGGATGCATTGCATTGATGGCAAGTTGGGAACATCTCCAGACCGCTGGAGGCAGAGGGAGGCCAGGCAGTGAACTGTGAAGACCCAGTGGAGCCCATACGAGTGAATCAAGAGAAATCTGGGTGATTTGGGCTGAAGTTTTTGGGTTTTACTTGTTTTTAACAGACTTCTTTTTTTTTTTTTTTAGAGCAATCTTAGGTTTACAGAAAAAAATTGCACAGAAAATACAGTGAATTCTCACATCCCTTCTCCCCTGACACATGGATTCCTCTATTATTAACATCTTGAATTAGTATGAAATGTTCCCTTGGTATCTCTAATTTTCTTGAAGAGATCTCTAGTCTTTCCCCTTCTGTTGTTTTCCTCTATCTCTTTGCATTGATTGCTGAGGAAGGCTTTCTTATCTCTCCTTGCTATTCTTTGGAACTCTGCATTCAGATGCTTATATCTTTCCTTTTCTCCTTTGTTTTTTGCTTCTCTTCCTTTCACAGCTATTTGTAAGGCCTCCCCAGACAGCCATTTTGCTTTTTTGCATTTCTTTTTCTTGGGGATGGTCTTGATCCCTGTGTCCTGTACAATGTCACGAACTTCTGTCCATAGTTCATCAGGCACTCTGTCTATCAGATCTAGTCCCTTAAATCTATTTCTCATTTCCACTGTATAAAGGATTTGATTTAGGTCATACCTGAATGGCCTAGTGGTTTCCCCTACTTTCTTCAATTTAAGTCTGAATTTGGCAATAAGGAGTTCATGATCTGACCCACAGTCAGCTCCTGGTCTTGTTTTTGCTGACTGTATAGTGCTTCTCCATCTTTGGCTGCAAAGAAGATAATCAATCTGATTTCAGTGTTGACCATCTGGTGATGTCCATGTGTAGAGTCTTCTCTTGTGTTGTTGGAAGAGGGTGTTTGCTATGACCAGTGCGTTCTCTTGGCAAAACTCTATTAGCCTTTGCCCTGCTTCATTCCGTACTCCAAGGCCAAATTTGCCTGTTCCTCCAGGTGTTTCTTGACTTCCTACTTTTGCATTGCAGTCTCCTATAATGAAAAGGACATCTTTTTTGGGTGTTAGTTCTAAAATTTCAGCCATGAAATTAAAAGACGTTTACTCCTTGGAAGGAAAGTTATGACCAAACTAGATAGCATATTGAAAAACAGAGACATTACTTTGCCAACAAAGGTCCGTCTAGTCAAGGCTATGGTTTTTCCAGTGGTCATGTATGGATGTGAGAGTTGGACTGTGAAGAAAGCTGAGCACTAAAGAACTGATGCTTTTGAGCTGTGGTATTGAAGAAGACTCTTGAGAGTCCCTTGGACTGCAAGGAGATCCAACCAGTCCATTCTGAAGGAGATCAGCCCTGGTTGTTCATTGGAGGGACTGATGCTAAAGCTGAAACCCCAATACTTTGGCCACCTCATGGGGTTGCAAAGAGTCGGACGTGACTGAACGACTGAACTGAACTGATCTGCATTAGTATGGTACAATTATTACAGTGATGAACCAGTATAGATACATGAGTATTAACTAAGGCCCATAGTTTACATTAGGGTTCACTCTTTGTGTTGCGAAGGTCCATGGTTTTGACAAATTTATAATGTCATGTATCCCCCCGGTTCAATGTCATAGAGAATAGTTTCACTGCCCTAATAGTCCCCTGTGCTTCCCCACATCATCCTGCCTCCTTTCCCCCAAGCCCCTGGCAACCAGTGGCCCTTTTTACTCTCTCTATAGTTTTGCCTTTCCACATAGAATTTCCTCATATAGTTGGAACCCTACAGGCTGTAGTGTTTTCAGATTGGCTTCTATCACCTAGTTATATGCTGCATGTCTTTTATTTCCTGCATGTCTATTCATAGCTCAATAGCTCATTTCTTTTTGTTGTTGTTTAGTTGCTAAATTGTTTCTGACTGTGCGACCCCACGGACTGTAGTCCGCCAGGCTCCTCTGTCCATGGAATTCTCCAGGCAAGAATCCTGGAGTGGGTTGCCATTTCCTTCTCCAGGGGATCTTCCCAACATAAGGATAGAACCCACATTTCCTCCATTGGCAGGCAGATTCTTTACTGCTGAGCCACCAGGGAAGCATTTTTATTTAGTGCTGAGTAATCGCACATTGTATGGATGTACCACAGGACTTTTATCCATTTGGGGAGATAAAAGGCAGAAACAATGGAAAGGGTGGATGGCAAGAAAGCAGCGAGGTCCAAGGGATGTCGTAGAAGGAAGGAGGAGGAAAGTTTGAAATGGAAAAATAAACATTAGTACAGAGGCCTGAATCGACCAAAGGTAGGTTCTTGAGACCAATGCTTGGTAGGAAAAGCCAGCTCCCCACTGACCCCCACTAGGCCTTTCCTGTTCTTATAGACAGAAACTTCATGAGGGCAGGAACAATGACCACATCATCCATCAGCCCAGTACAATGCAGACATCCAATAAATATTTGTTGAACCCTTTCAACCTTCCAAGATCTTTCTTAAAGAGCAAATTTGCCCAGACACCAGAAGATCTGAAGCTCCTGAGGTCATCTCAGGCAGGTCTTCACTGCTCGCTCTGCTGAGCCTTTTTTTTTTTTATTGCAGTGGGGCAAAACTTGCCTGGGATGTTTCCCTCCTCAACCAAGAATCCATCTCTCTTGTGAGATATTCCATGGACAGAACCAGAGGCAAACTGTAGGGAACCATGAAAAATAAGGAAGCTTCAAGCTAACCTAACATCCCAGGTTAAAAAAAGGCACTCTCACCAAGGGATCAGAATCCAACTTTCCAAGCGTTCATTTTCCAGCCCAATCACAATGCAGCAGAAGTAGCCCAAATAATCACTATGGAAACAGGAAGAGCAAGCAGGGGATTCAGGTGCTAGGAAACAGCTGTGAGAGGAGATGAGTCAAACCCTCCAGATGTTCATATTTGAGGGGAGTGAAGGTCCGTGCCACACAGTAGCAGCCCATGTGTGGGAGATGTTGGAGTGCAGCATAGAGTCTTGGTTGAAGGGATGGTCCTCCAGGTGAGCTGAAAAGTCAGCTCAGAAACTGCAGGGTCAATAGCTATTCACCAATCAAAATTCATCACATGTGTAGTGCTCCCCAGGCAAGAGTTCACCAAGCAGACCTTAGTCTTGGGCAAGGTCACTGCTTAAAATAAGATCGTCTGCAGAGTGTGATACTTGCATTCCTTGATACCTGTATCACTTTCTCTCCTTGTGATGAAAGGGGTGAATGAATCCAGTAAGACAATGAGGGCATTTTGCTTGGGATTTGTCTATACCCCGTTCATAGTCACTTGACTCAGAGAGTCAGGACCAGGGTAGAGAATGCTTGAGAATTTCTCTTCTTCCTTCCTTCTTTCTTTCTTTTTTAATGTTTGAGAACTAGTTGTTTTGTTTATTTATTTATGCTGCACTGTGTGGCATGTGGGCTCTTAGTTCCCCAACCATGGACCAAACCCAGGCCCCTGCAGTGGAAGCATGGAGTCATACCCACTGGAAACCCAGAGAATTTCTTATCTGGGGGAAGGAATGTGGGCCGCTTGGCCCGAAGCCTGTTTTGAACAGTGGGGCTCATCCAGAGACATACATTTTGCTCCCTATCTCTTGGGGAGCTGAGGGTGAAGGTGGACAGTTAATCAGATGCAGAGGGTTGAGGTAGGGGCAGTGAGTGGGGTGAGGAGTAACTGCCTTCCCTCCTTGAGGCCCCCTAAATGACAGCCCCTGAAGAAAGGGGACATACCCATGGAGAGGGTAGCCCAGTATTGATTCTGTGTGTTTCCAAGTTGCCAGCCTTGAAGCTCCTTCGACCATGGGGCAGCAGAAGTGGCCCCAGCACCTTCATGTAGCCAGAAACACAGCAGGCAGGGAAGAGCTAGGCGTCTGTCAGTGTTGGGGCAGCTGGCCCCTTCTGCTGAGCCTGGCTGGTCTCCAGGGCATTTCTTGCACATAGGGGCTTCCTTGGTGACTCAGACAGTAAAGAATTTGCCTGCAGTGCAGGAGACCTGGGTTCAATCCCTGGGTCAGGAAGATCCCCTGGAGAAGGGAATGGCTGCCCACTCTAGTATTCTTACCTGGAAAATTCCATGATAGAGGAGACCGGAGGGCTACAGCCCATGGGATCACAGAGTCAGACACAACTGAGCAACTAACACACACACACACACACACACACACACACACACACACACACAGGCTCCCAGAGAACTACCACCAAGTTAGTTCTCTGATTCCAAATATTTCTACGAGAAAGATAGTGCCTGTGTATCACCACAATCCATCACTTCTTTGAGGGCATCTACCATTTGGGTGCTTGCCAGCATGACATTTTCATTTCATTTTCTTGTTTCTATGTGTTTGCCTTCATCAGAGGGACTATGCATGGAAATGTTAAGAGGCTCATTACTCTGTCCTGGAACTGGGACTCCCTGCTTTCCTCCTCCCACTCAAACTTTTTCTCCCCAGCTTTCCAGAACACTCTTAAGACTTAACTTCCTTCTATCTTAGTCTAGGCCCTTTCTTCCCATTTACCTTGTATTTCTCAGCCACCTGCATTGGAGCACATTTAAATATCCACCCACAACAAAGGTAAAACTTCAGCAAGAGGTCTGGGCTTCCCAGAAAACAGAGCCGGGAAGAGCAAGACACAGAGCTGAGAGTGGCACTAGCTCCTTCACAAGAGACCCTGAATATCTGGGAACGTGACAGGAGAGGTACCCACAACAGAGTCCAGATCCTTGCCCTGGCTATAATATTAAACTATGACTCATTCATTTATTCATTTTGCAACAAATTATTTATTCTCTCAATAAATGTTTATTGAGCACCAGTTATATAACAAGTTAGGTCTTAATGATATAGAGATAAATGAAAGTCCTTGTCCCCGAGAAGCTAGTTGGTGACACAGGCACATGGACCAGTAATGGGGATAACAAGTGTGAAGGAGTCTGTAGTCCTGAAAGACCCCAGGGCAGTGGGTATGCATGAGATGGCCTGGGACCCAACTGAGCTGCTCTGGGAAGAATTTGTTAGAACCTAATGCCTGACCTCAATGGCACCCCACTCCAGTACTCTTGCCTGGAAAATCCCATGGACAGAAGAGCCTGGTGGGCTGCAGTCCATGGGGTCGCTAAGAGTCAGACATGGCTGAGCGACTTTACTTTCACTTTCATGCATTGGAGAAGGAAATGGCAACCCACTCCAATGTTCTTGCCTTGAGAATCCCAGGGACGGGGGAGCCTGGTGGGCTGCCGTCTATGGGGTCGCACAGAGTTGGACATGACTGAAGCGAATTAGTAGCAGCAGCAATGCCTGACCTGAGTCTTGAGGGTGAGGTGTGGAGGAGAAGGGCCCCGGATAGCACGTTCCTGGCCAGAGGATCCCTGTGCGGGAGCAGAGGCCCCTAGAGAGCGGGAGGCATCAAGGAACCTAGGATGTGAAGTGGCCAGAACCCTGAGTGTGTGGCCTGGAGACTGGGGGAGACCTGAGGCCAGAAGGCAGAGCAGCTCAGGATGGACTTTGAGGCGGGCAAGAAGGCTGAGGCTACAGAAGATTACAGAAGGACTGTGCACAGGAGAGATGTGCGAGCAGATTCCCATTTACAGAAGGGCAGTCCTGGCTAAAATGTGGTGATCAGTTTGGAAGGAGCAAGCCCAGAGGCCCAGGGAACACTTAGGAGGCTGTTGCAATAAAATCACCTGGAAATGGTATTCCTCAGAAGTCCTTCTCCACACTGTCCACCTCGGGCTTCCTGTCAGGGAAGGCAAGCTGGCACAGCAGGCTTTCAGAAAAATAGCTCGCTTGTTAATTGTTCTGGTGCTGTCAGTGACTCTATTGCTTTCTTTTACAGTCTCTTGTCATGTAAAATCACTGCCTTTTCTAAAACCAGCTTGAACATCTGGAACTTCACGGTTCACATATTGCTGAAGCCTGGCTTGGAGAAATTTAACCCATAACCCCATGTAAATAGATTCTTCAATGAAAATTAAATGAACTAGTGCCTGTAGAACAGTGCCTGGCACCTAGAAGTTCTCAATAATGCTAAATTATGCCAGGTATAAATTAAAAACTCCCAGGTGAATGGATGGCAGAGTTGAAATTCTGCAGGTTTGTACCAGTATGGCGTTACCAGTGATTCACAGCTTGTGTCTTTTTTGTCAGTCAGGGCTTATAACCCACCAAGTGAGGATTTTGGATAATCCTCCTGGCTAACAGGTAGGTGCAAGATGAGAATGTGGTGGCTCAATGAGGTCTGTGCTTTTTCTTCCCTGTTCTCCAAGCTGTGCATACTGGACGATGCAACTAGCCCAGAGGGGGAACAAAGCGATTCCCATTTCTTTCAGAAAGGAACCAGGGAAGGTACTGTCTTCCTGATGAATCCATGGAAGGAAATTTCCCGTTGTCAGTGACTCAGCCCTGGGGGCTGGGACCTGGCCAGCTTGCCAGCCTTGGAGATGGAGATTACTGAAGGGTGATCCACATGGGCCGACCCCAGGCCACCTAAGGCAGCTGCTGACCTGAGTAAAGTGTTTGCTCACCTGAGTTCACCTTAGAATCGGCCCTTTAAAAAATAAATAAGGTGTGTTGATCTTTTGTGTGGATGGTTAAACAAATCTGGTGGCCCCAAGTAATTCCAGGTAAAGAAGCTGCTGAAATCTGCCAGAGCTGGGCCTAAAGGACCCAGTGGCCTCTCCATAGAGCTTTCTGGGCATTGCCAGGTTCTTCTTCTTAGCAGGCCCCTTGGCCTCTGTGGGCAGCTGCCCCATGATGGCACCAGCCAGGGATTAAGGAGATGGCATAGGCCTGGGAGACAGGATAGCTGACACAGGCCAAAGTCAAATGTAGCTGCTGAGAAAAAAGACTGGGGATATAGAGATGCAGTGGTCGGAGATACCAGAAGGGTGGTGTCCACAGAGCGGTTTTGAGAGGATGGACCTTGCTGTTGATTGACATCCTACAACCCTCATCTTAGAAACATGTACACTGACCTCCAAGGCCAAGGCAAGGTCCCTCTCTTCTTCTTGCCCTTCAAAATCCTGTCTCTTGTCACTAGGTAAACAGGAAAGCTTCTGCCCTCCAGTAGGAAAACCTTAGACTGGGAGGGGAGGACACCTGCTGGTTCTGTTGCCCCCTAGGCTCTGTGATCTTGGACAAGGGATTTCACCTTTCTAGGCTGAGTTTCCTTTTCTGTTATTTGAGGGGCTTGGAGTCATGGAAGTATGGACTCTTCAGGTGAAAAAACAGATCTTGGAAATCCTGTAGAGAAAGTAGAGAAGGCTGAGAAGTGAGCGGCTCATGGTCATTGAATTAACGAGGGATAGGAACCTAGGACTCTGGTATCGTGACCCCCACCTGGGGCCCATCCCATTAATGACAGTCATCCGTCCTCTGTCTATAATGTGTCAGACTGCTTACATTTACCCTACAGAACGACCTTCTGAGATAGAGATTCTTATACCCATTTTATAGATAAGGAAACTGACTTCACCAAGATCCCCAGCTACTGAGGAGAAAAGCTGGGACTTTGCTGGTTTGGTGCCCTTCCTGCTGCACACCAGCTGCCTCCGATTACCCTCAGAACATCCCAGCCACGGGCCACCTTGGGTGCCCTGGCACCAACCCCAGCAAGAGCAGGGGCCTGATTCTTGAGAGCTGCCAGATCGATCCCAGGAGTGGGACCAAGCAAGCAAGAATACTTATTCTCAAAGCAGCAGAGAAGTCATAGCCATCTTCCCAGTGTGAAGTAGTTTGCAATGGAGAGATGAGATTTTACGAAAATATTCCATGTGATATTAGAAATAAGCTGTTTGATCAAAATGGAGCAAAAGGAATTAGCCAGGTCCCCCCTAGGCTCCCTGTCTGCTTCAGTGAGGTTTTTATACTGACTGTCTTGACGTCACCCTATCGTCCCTGACCTAAAGAGCCAGGTGCACCAGAACAGGTGTTCCAAGTAGTGCCAGCACCCCTTGGAGTCTTGGGGAGAGCCACTCCCTTTGAGTAAACTTCGGCCTCCATGGAGTATCAAGTATCAGTGCTTCCTCTGGGTAGAGAAGAGACACCCTCTGAGATCACTAAGATCTCTAAGATCTCTCCCTGGTGAGTCTAGATGAAGTTTAGTCTTGATGTTTGGCAGCTTGTTGTTGTTCGGTCGCTAAGTCGTTTCCGACTCTTTGTGAGTTATTTGAACCCATTACACCAGCACCACCTGGTCATCATATAATGCACTGATCTGGTTGGGAAAACATTCCTCGTGTTCCCAGTATTCCGAACAGAAACAGATGCTGCAAAACATGCTGCAGCATGTTTTCGACTTCCCTGCCTAGGCTCTAAGCAGGGTCGACAGGCTAGTCTTAGACCTGCAAAGACACCTGATCTAAGTGGAGACAGTTGTTTTTCGCCTGTGATAAGCCTTCACCTCTAGTTCTCAGCATTGTGTATGTATAAACAGAATTTCTGCCCTCCGCCGGTGTGACTGCTGCAGTTAGGAGTCCCAGAGTTAATTATCGACAGCCAAAGAGATTCACAATGAGCCAGGACTTAGTGTTTTCTAGAAGCACGTTTCCGTGAAGATTTTGCCCCTATAGGATTCCTCCTCAGGCTCCAGGACAGACAGATAGAAAAACATTGGGCCTTATCAGTTTAGTTAGAAGAGGCCCAAGCCTAAAACCTCGGGGAACTCACTTGGAAGATTTTTCTAGGAAAGCAGACTTTTTGATTTGACATCTCAATGAAACAGGTGTTTTGGGAGAATATGCTGCATGCTCAGTCACTTCAGTCATGTCCGACTCTTTGCCACCCCATGGACTATAGCCCGCCAGGCTCCTCTGTCCATGGAATTCTCCAGGCAAGAATATTGGAGTGGGTTTCCATTTTCTTCTCCAGGGTACCTTCCTGATCTAGGGATCAAACCCACGTCTCCTGTGTCTCCTGCATTGGCAGGTGGATTCTTTACCACTTGAGTCACCTGGGCTGTGTTGGGAGAATAAAATCATACTACCTTAGAAGGAACTGTGGTAGTCTGGCCTGATTTGGGGAGTACCTAACGAGAACTTCATAGGTCAAGATAATTCTAAACAATGGTAAGCCCTCAGGAGATTCCTTGGTTACTATACTCATCGTGAAATGAACATATCCTGGAATTTTGGTTGGAAGGGATGTGGGAACTCATTTTGTCTTTTCTTAGTACATGGATGAGATGTCTGAAATAAAAGGAAGTTCAAGTCTAGAGAATAAGACTAATGGCTCATAGGTCCGTTTGCTTCCTGTCCAAGGGGATCTGAAAGCCAAGGGAGCTTTATAATGACTTATATAATAGTTGTTTCTCTAAAGTCCTTCAAGCAGTCCCTTGAACTTTTTTATGCAAAAGAAAACTTTCCTTTGTTGATAAAATACAAAAGTAGTCCTTGGCTTAACACATACCAAAGTATTATCATTCTGAACTCATAGTAGCAATAATATGGCTGAGCACTTACTATATGTGTAGCACTGTGCTAAACTGAGCAATTATAGTTGGCTGACTTACCCCACAGGTGCCTCACAGATACTTGTGTTATTTGGAAGATTGAATAAATACATACAAAGTGCTTAGAACTCCATCACCCCATCTCACCTACAGCCTCAGTGTGTCTCTGTTTTGGCCAAGTATAACCACGTCCTGTGAGGAAGGGAAGGAGGTCAGACTCCTGTGGGAGAGGGGCTCTGTGGTGTGATGGCCCCCAAGTCCATGTCTAATTGATTCTAGTCCGCCAGGTTCTACTTTTTTTTTTTTCCATCTGAGCATTTAAGGGTGCCTCTCTTAAAAGCAAATACTCTTCTGAGAAGTAAGCTTTGAATCAGTCAACCATCACCAGAACTTCTTTTCCATCTTCCCTGAAATCTGAAAGAACAAGATTATATAAGTAAAGGCACAAGAAGAGGCCAAGCCCTTGATGCCTGAGAATTCAGACTGTAAGAGATGATTGTATGACATTAGCTTAATGTACTCCAGAGTGACTTTTTCTCTGAGAATAAATTCAAGTCTTCTTGGGTTGCCTTCTTTCAGATGGGAAAAATATTTTGAAAATTCTTATGTAACCCTGAATGAATGACTTGGTAAAAGCAGATGTCAGGGTCCTCCAAATAGCATACTTGTTTTGTTTTTCTCAGAGACGTATCAGTCTATAACCCTGAAATTTCAACACTCCAGTCAGTTCCAGGCTCTCTAAAATGAAACGGTCACATGCCCACATGTGTGTCTACAGTTAACTTCAAATGGACTAACTCAGGGCCAGGATTTCATTTGAGCTCATTGTCCTTTTCCATGTGTAAAATGAAAGGGAAAATGCATGGAGTCTAAGGGTTAGGAGTCTTAAGTCTTTTCTGTGTCCTGAAGACTCTTGACCTAAATGAAGCAAATGCAACGGGCTCCATGGGAGAGAGACACAGGATCTGGGATCAGGCCACGCTTTCTGGCCATGGAAGGCATGCCACAGACCTGCCAGCTTTAATGTAGGACCCAAGGCTTAAAACTAGGACACACTGAGATCCCTGTACCTAATTCTGTGATGAACCTTTAACTAGGGGCATTGGCAACTCATAGTGTGTCCAGTAGGAGGCAACAAGGAAGCAGATTGGTGAACCAGAGAAATTCGAGGGAAAAAACTAAGATTTTGTTTTCTGTAAAAGAGAAAGCCCCAGAGAAATGGGGTCGCTGTCTGCTTTTTAAAGTGCTCATATAGAAGAGGAAGAAGAGGCATTCTCCTTTGTTTAAAATGTGAAAAGTAGTACCAGTGGAAGGAGACTATAGGATACCCAGGTTTTTCTAGCAATTGGAGCTGTCTTCACTGTGCAAATCCTGCAGGTTGGTGCCATTCTTGGTGCTTCACGTGTTGATTCAGTGGCTGAAAGAGGAGACACAAGTAGCGGAGGCTGAAGCAGGATGATTTCCCTTCAATGGGAGATTGGACTAGAGATTTACTTACGCTAAGTTATTTCAATCATGTCCTACTCTTTGCAACCCCGTGGATTGTAGCCCACCATGCTCCTCTGTCCATGGAATTCTCCAGTCAATAATACTGGTTGCAATGCCCTCCTCCAGGGGATCTTCCCAACCCACAGATCGAACCCACATCCCTTATGTCTCCTGCATTAGTAGGTGGATTCTTTACTACTAGCACCACTTGGGAAGCCCAGGTTGTTGCTAATTATAAAGAGAATCGTTTGATGTTTTTAAGTGGATGAGCAATAAAGGTGAGTTTATGATCTCTGTATTCCACAAAGTAAATAATTCACTTTCTCATGTGAACTCTTTCATGCCTGGAAAGTCTGAGAAACAGGAAAGCTCAGAGGTTTGCAGGGTAATTTAAAAATACTCTCTCGAAGGCCATCAGATCACAAGTCAGTGCCCAGTGTGGGGGAGGGCCTGGGCTATGGAAGCAGAGCCCACAAGGGTTCAAACCCTGCAGCTGCCCTCATTATACTCCATGAACTTGGATGGGCTCCCTTGACTTACGCCTTCACTCCTGCAGCTGTAAGGTAAAAAGTTTAACCCTTGCCTTCCATTCCCATTGTGAGCCTGAAGTCCATGAATGTACCTAAAACATGAGAACTGTGCCAGGTACATAGTGAGCATGCAGTAAATGTTGGTGCTTGTTAGACAAGGAGTAATCATTATTATTTCTTAAGTGCATGACAGAATTTAAACAACACGGTATCAGCTTACAACAAATGTGTATGCTTTTTTTGATTTGTGATATCGTGAAACGGAGAAGTCAAACATGGCTGTGTCTTTGGTAATAATGAACATTTTAGGGGCCCATTCAGGGGTGATGAATCCTGTAAGTGGAGTGAATAACAGCTGAGTCGCATGAAGCAATGGAACAAACAGAGTCCAGTGACTTTTTTTAAGTAGTGGAGCCCAAAGAGAATGGAAGTGTAGCCAAGTCCCTGGGATTTCCACTGTTTTCTGTGGCTGTATTTTGGCTCTGCAGTTCCCCAAGAGAAATAAAAATCAAGGCTTCATCCAGATTGTTCATCTGCTCCCATGTTGAAAGTGCAGTAACATCTGGTTGACAACTTAATTATATCTACCCTAAATTTTGTTCTTATCCTAAAAGCACCTACATCACCAGGGGAAAAGAGGAGAAAAACAGGAAAGAGGGTTTAATTTCTTATCTTGATAATTACCTCGTGTTTTACGCTGAGAGGGCTTGTTGAGGTCTAGGAGCCATTCATTCCTCCTTTGATCCTTTGAATTTCTCACACTCTCATCTGTATTAGATGAATTTTATTATTCATCTTTATTAGATGAATTTCTCACACTCTCAACTTTATTAGACTGGCAGCTAATGAAAGGAAGGGGAGAAAGATTTCAAACATCCCTCTCAGGATGTATCAGGTAGCTCTTGAGATTCTGCTGGCTCATTTATCCAAATGAAATGGATCTCTGGGGAAACAGCAGAGGTCTGCTGTTGAGCAAAATGTTTTCCAGTCCTGAGAGTTACATTGTTTCTCTGTGAATTAAGGCAGCTCTCTCCTAACTTTAAATGACCCATCATATATTGTAGGACAAGCTTATTTTTCACACTCCCAGTAAATATGACAGGGAGACCACAGACAACTCCAGAGAGTCTCTTTGGAATCTGGATGGTGTCTAGAATGACCATGTAAATTGTTTCCTTTCTCCTTAGGTTGTCTATAAAACCAACATTATTACAAAATGCTGAGAACTATTATGCTTCATTAGTGTGCTCCTGAATCACAATTCAGTGATTATGTAAGATGACAACATTTTTCCACATATATGCATCTCCTAGGACTCTTTCAACTTGTCGATTCCTTCCTATCCTCAAATTTTGAGTGGGGATGAAACGCGAGTGAGAATCAAATGAAGATGAAAGTTGTTTCTCGTGATCACTTTGTTCTTTTCTTTCATTATTTCTTTTATTGCTTATGACTGTTAAAATCTATCTGCGTGGAAAACTATCTACTGTATACAACATGCAATCACTTAATTCACAGACAGAAAAAGTATTTCTGGCAATAGTAACCTTTCACTTGAAGAAGGCATTGTTTTGGGCCTGCTAACTTATTGCCTTAGGTAGAATCGGTTTCTTTAGGTCAACAATTATTGTTTGTTCTTTTTGTCTGTTTGTTGGTTTTTGTTTGTTTGTTTTCTTATTTTTAATTGAAGTATAGCTGATGTACAATATTATGTTACAGACATACAATATAGTGAGTCACAATTTTTAAAGGTTATACTCCATGTATAGTTATTATAAAATATTGGATATATTCCTTGTGTTGTACAATACATCCTTCTTGTTGTTGTTATTGTTCAATCGCTAAGTCATGTCTGAGTCCTTGAGACCCCATGGACTGCAGCATGCCAGGTTCCTCGGTCCTTCACTATCTCCTGGAGTTTGTTCAGTTTGTTCAAGTTCATGTCCTTTGAGTTGGTGATGCCATCCAACCATTTCATCTTCTGCCGCCCCCCTCTCCTTTTGCCTTCAACCTTTCCCAGCATCAGGCTCTTCTCCAGTGAGTCAGTTCTTCACATCCAGTGGCCAGAGTATTGAGCTTCAACTTCAGCATCACTCCTTCCAATGAATGGTCAGGGTTGATTTCCTTTAGGATTGACTGGTCTGATCTCTTTGCACTACCCTTGTAGCTTGTCTTATACCTAAAAGTTTGTACCTCTTAGTCCCCTATCGCTATACTGCCCCTGCCTCTCCCCTCTCCTCACTGGTAACCACTAGTTTTTTCTCTGTATCTGTGAGTCTGCTCCTTTTTTGTTATATTCACTAGTTTGTTGTATTTTTTAATACAACATATAAGTGATATATCATGCAGTATTTGTCTTTTGCTGTGGCTTACTTCACTTAGTTCTTTATTTGACCTAGCATGTAAACAGATGATGGTTAAACCTGGCAGATTTTTGTTCACAAAGGTTTTATTTGTCTGGAAGATTCTACATACTCTGTGTAAAGAATGCCCACAAAGCCTGTTGGCATGAGACTGTGAACCAGCATGTAATGCTCGCCAAGGTAGAAAATATATCATGAAAACATTCAGTGAACATGGGTCGGATGTCATGTGACATCCTCTGAGTGTCCCCCATCTCAACCACATATGATCACTTGTTAATTCAACCTGACAAGAGTTGAAGACCTTAAAACAGCTGCCAGGACTCCATAGAAGAGATCCAGAGAGAAGAACCTACAGAAACATTTCAGTGAGTGTGGGCAGAGGAAGACAACATCAGAGCCAAGGTCTTGCGCACACAGAACCTGGGGTTGCCATGGTGCTCGCTCTCTCCTAAGAGCCTTTCCCACTTAGGAAGCTTTTAGGATCTATTCCCCTTAATCATAAAAAAGAAATTTACCGGGTCAAGTTATTTTAGCCTCCATTTTGTTCCTTACTTCACAGAGAATTGCACTTAATCTATAAATGAGTTCTGATGTTACGAAAACTGAATATTTTAGATTGGTAGTATCAAGAGAGAGGAAAGGATTCTCTTTTAGAAGAATAATATAATCTGAGCAGCATCTCTTGCTTATGGGCATAGAGATACCCATTAAGAAATTTTCTGCTTAGAAATGTTTCTGAATTTAATGGTTCCATTAAACAATTCAAAATTAATATAAGCACACAGCATCTCTCCCCCACAGCCTTACTAAAATTAAGTGTGCCAAATCATCCTTCTTGCTATTACTTTACTAGCTGGAAGGTATATCTCACCCTTGTATTAGACCAACTTGACTTGTATTAAAGGGTATATCTCACCCTTGTGTTAGATCAGCTTAACTTGTATTAAACTAATAGGTAGACCTAATGCCTGACTCAGATATGCAGATGATACCACCCTAATGGCAGAAAGTAAAGAGGAACAAAAAAGCCTCTTGATGAAGGTAAAAGAGGAGAGTGAAAAAAGCTGGCTTAAATTCAACATTCAAAAAATGAAGATCATGGCGTTCAGTCCCATCACTTCATAGCAAATAGAGACAAAAGAAATGTAAACAGTGACAGACTATTTTCTTGGCAGCAGACAGTGACTGCAGCCATGAAATTTTTAAAAGGTGCTTGCTCCTTAGAAGAAAAGCTATGACCAACCTAGAGAATGTGTTAAAAAGCAAAGACATCACTTTTGCCAACAAAGGCCCGTCTAGTTGAAGCTATGGTTTTTCCAGTAGTCATATATGGATGTGAGAGTTGAACCATAGAGAAGGCTGATTGCCAAAGAATTGATGCTTTCGAATTGTTGTGCTGGAGAAGACTCTTGGGAGTCCCTTGGACAGTAAGAAGATCAAACTAGTCAATTCTAAAGGAGATCAACCCTGAATATTCATTGGAAGGGCTGATGCTGAAACTGAAGCTCCAATACATTGGCCACCTGATGCGAAGAGCTGACTCATTGGAAAAGACTCTGATGCTGGGAGGGATTGGGGGTAGGAGGAGAAGGGGACGACAGAGGATGAGATGGTTGGATGACACCATCAACTCATTGGAGATGAGTCTGAGTAAACTCCAGGAGATAGTGAAAGACAGGGAAGCCTGGCTTGCTGCAGTGCATGGAGTCACAAAGAGTCAGACACAAATGAGTGACTAAACAACAACAGCAAATGCCTAATTAGTTAATTCCAGAATTATTAATCATGACTTTGATAAATCCTAGTCTCTAAAGAGATCACTCTTGGCCAGTGGCATTCCAATGTAAAACTTGTCAACAGATGTTAGCTGGCTGGTCATTGACCTTCAACTACATATACCAGTACAAATATTAGGACAAATTGTCATATTTATGGAACCTCAAGAATTAAACATTTTAGAATTTAACTGAATATGCTTCTCAGTGCTTTTGCCCAAGGATGTGGTAATCAATGACATATTCTTAAATACCCACCATATGCCGCTGCTCTCAGAAACACTTTCAGTCTTGAATGAAAGAGGTAGGAGATACATACTTTCTTTTAAAAACTAACTGTACCGTAACAATATTAACTCTATTGCACAGATGTGCAATAAATGTCCAAATGAGAAGCATAGATGAGTGCCATATGAAGTCAGTGTGGCCCCCAGTGCTCCCTAAGCACTTACAATGATAGATGGTTCTTCATCTGTTCATTTGCGTGTAATTATACCACCATGCTGGACTGGAAGCTCTATGTGAGCAAGGCCCATATCTCTACTATTATCACATCTGTTCTATTCACCTGGCCTGTAACTAGCAATCAGTAAAAGACTGTCGCATGGCTGAAGCTCCACAGAGAAGTAAATATTGAGGGATGGGCCAAATTTTAACACACATGAAACTTTAATGGCAGGGTGAACTTATGAGCCAAATCAGGAAGCAAGGATTAGCATGGCAAATATAGCCTGTCATTTTCTCAGCAAACCTTTGCAGCTCCCTCACTATGTGCTAGGTAGATACTGAGTGGGTAGTATGGGTATCAGGGGGAAGGAAAAACCATTCCTGTGGACAGAGGAGAGATTTTTGAGACCAGTCTGCGTGGTGTGAGGTGGGCTGGGGCTGACTGGGAGAAACAGTGATGCAAGGAGCAGAGTTCACAGATGAGAAGAGCCTTGAGGTCTTTGTCCTGAGAACAGTGAAAGCCAGCAACCAGTTTTAAACTAAGAAGGACTGAAAGATAATTGGAAAGGCCCCAGGAATTCTTATAACATCCTTGTTAAGAGACAGTTCGTCACTGATGGAAGCTTTAGCCAGGATGGACACACTTTAAGAAGTGCTATCTCAAACTTTCAGTGAGATGTTTATTCACACAATTAGAATATTCAGGACTGGATTATATTTGCACTTTTTATTTCATTTTTACTTAACCAGTATATTAACAGTGATTGGTAATGTTTTCATAAATATAACTTGTTTCTTTAAATACGATTTTTCTAAGAAGATTTGGTACATTGTTAAAATGTGGTTTTACTATATTCATAGACAAAAGTATTTTCCAACAGACCATACTTTCATAATATAATTCAATGGGATAATGAAACTTTCATCATAGAGCAAACTTTGCTAGGATTCATCTGCTCCTTTGCATTTATGTCTAAGTAAATGTAGCCATTGTAACAACTAACATCAGTAACTAAACCACCTCTTCCCTGTGCTGTTTTCTATGGAACATACAATGAACATTTTGCATTTTGTATAGGCAACCAGATTTTAACAATGTATATCCTGATTGCAAGCTAGTTCCTTCACAAGCCACATAACTATCTTCAACCCCCATAAATCATGAAAACTGTAGATGATGGCACAGATGGCCGACTCTTGGTGTCTATGGTGTGTAAGAGCCAAGCATATTTGATTTCTATGGGCAAGTGGTAAGATGAAGATCTAATGTAGAAATGTTCCTTCATATCATCTTTCCTGAAGGCTTAGTTTTCAACTGAGCAGCAAATATCTGGTTTCAAATAAGTTTACATCTAATATTACTGCTGAAAGTCTAGAAAGCTTATTATTTTAGTGATCTTTTTAAAAAAATTTGAATGAGGCGTGAAATTTCTAATCCAATTCTGAAAATATAAAGAAATATTATGTTAAAAAAAAAACAAGAAATTAACATGTGATACAGTATTATTAACTAAAGTACAGATTTGTTCAAATTTCACAAAATTTTATGCTAGTCCATTATTTGTTTTCATACCTTATTCAAGATTCCACATTGTATTTACTTGCATTGAGCAGCTTCAGCTGCATGCAACAAATTCTGATAAATTCTCTTTTCATTTTTATTATTACAAATATTTTCTAATTATCATATTTTCATAAGCTTCTTAGATACACTCCTCATTTAAAAGTGGACATTTAATTTCCAAATACATGGAGTTTTTAAAGTATCCTTCACATTAATTTCTCATTTAAATGGTAAAGAATCTGCCTGCAATGCAGGAGACTCGAGTTCAATCCCTTGGTCACAAAGATCCCCTGGGGAAGGGAATGGCTACCTACTCCAGTATTCTTGACTGGAGCCAAATTCCATGGACAGAGGAGCCTGGTGAGCTACAGTTCACAGGGTCACAAAGAGTCGGACAAGACTGAGCAACTGACACTTCACTTCTCATTTAAATACTTCCTTCTCTGCAATCACCCTCTGTGCTCTTTCAGTCTTTAACCTTCTTGAGGCTTTCAATGGCTAAGTCAAAGATCTCTCTAGGTAAATGTCACATTACACTTGAAAATATGTGGGTTATTTTCAAATATCTTTTAATGTTGATTTCTACTATAATTCCATAGTAATAAGAGAACAGACTCTGTATGATTTCTATACTTTTAGACCATGAAATTTTTTGTTGTTTTATGCCCTGTTTTATGTCCCTGGATATGTTATAGTGTCTCCTGGTTTATAGTCTATGAGAACTTGATAGGATTTGTACCCTGCTCTTGTGTGGAAATTGCATAAATCTTAAATGTGTTGATTGGTTCATAGTCCTTTTCAGGTCTACTGTAGCTTTCTGCTTTTCTAACTATTCATCATAATAATTTTTGACAGTTTGATATTGAAACTCCAATGAAAAATCTTAATTTATCTACTTAAAAAATAATTATAATACATAGTGGAACTATATGTAACTTTGTTCTGTATTTTCCAAGTCCTCTGTAAATGTGGTGTCATACTTTCATAATTTAAAAAATTTTTAAAAATTTAAGGTTAAATTTAGAGCAATACAAAGACAAATAACACAATTTTAAAAACAGGCAAAAATCTGGATAGGTATTTCTTCAAAAAAGGTATCCAGATGGCCCATAAGCAAATTAAAAGATGTTCAGCATTATTATTCGCTTGAGAGGTATAAATCAGAACCATAATATGACTCTACTTTGTACTTACTAGGCTTGCTGTGATCAAAATGACAGGTTATAACAAGTGTTGGTGAGGCTGTGTAGAGAATAGAACCCTCATATTCTGCTGATGGATATACAAAATGGTGCAGCAACTTCAGAAAAGAATTTGGTATTTCCTCAAAAAGTTAAGCATAAAGCTATATGATCCAGCAACTCCACTACTAAATATCTACCCCCAAAATTGAAAACAGACACATAAATGTTTGTACATGAATGTTAATAGAAGCACAATTCACAGTATCCAAAAGGGGAAAACAACTCAAATATCCACCACATAACAGTGGATAAAAGGGTTAACAAAATGTAGTGATCCAAACAATGAAATAATATTCAGCCATAGAAAGGAATGAAATAATATATACTATGACATAGGGGCTTCCCCGGTGGCTCAGTGGTCAAGAATCTCCCTGAAATACAGGAGCTGCAGGAGACGTGGTATCAATCCCAGGGTTGGGAAGATCCCCTGGAGGAGGGCATGGCAACCCATTCCAGTATTATTGCCTGGAGAATCCCATGGATAGAAGAGCCTGGTGGACTATAGTCTATAGGGTTACAAAGAGTTGGACACGACTAAAGCAACTTAGCATGTATGCATGCACGTGCTATAACATCAGTGAACGTCAAAGATATTATGCAAAGTGAAAGGATCCAATCACAAAATACCATATATTTACTGATTCTGTTTGTATAAAATGTCCAGAATAGATAAATAGAGACCAAAAGTAGATTACTAGTTGCCAGGAGCTGGTGGGTGAGGGTAATGGGAAGTGACTATTGATGTTTCAGGGTTTCTTTTGGTTGTGACAAAAATGCCCTGAAATTAATTATAGTGATGAATGCTAAACCTTGAGAACATACCATAAAAAACACTGACTTTTGTACTTTAAAAAGGTGAATTTTGTGATATTTGAATTACTTCTTCATTTAAAAAATCAAAAAAGAGGGTTGAAAAAGATGAAATTTGGAAGTGATGGTTTTTGAAGCAGATGAGCATTTAGTGAAATTCTTGGTTTGGGGGAAAGCCACAAAAAGATGTAATTGGGAGAAGTTGTAAACAAAAAGATGGTTTCATCAAAGAAGACTGAGAAAGAATTTTTTGATAACAAGAGATGGTACACAGGGAGACTAAATTGAGGTTTATGAAAACAATCAGATCAAATGAAGAGGGTGTATGTGTATGTATTTGTAATATATATGTACATATATAATATTATGCCATAGATAATTTATATATGTATTCACATGGGAGAAATTCTCAAATAATGTACCACCAAATGTAAACAGGAGTTGCCCCTGTTTAGTGGGATTTTAGGTGATTTAAATCCTTTTCTTCCTTTTGCTTCTCAGCATTCTCTTACTTTGTGTACATGATCATAGAGAAATAGTTAAATAGGAAGGACAAAAAAGTGAGTGTGGAAGAACGTTGTTTGAGGAAGTGTACTCTCTGATCAGACCAGGAAATTAGGGGCAGTCTTTGAAGTCTTACTGACAAATAATGTTCTCATTGAGAAGACATGTCTTTGTGTTGGGAGAAAAGAGAGCAAGGCATGCAACACTGCAGAAAATTTTGGCATGGTATGGCATCTGAAATGTTGATGCTTAAAAGGCTTGTTCTTAGAAACTCTGGAGGCAAAGCATACAAAAGGCTTTTTCATCTTGATTCACAGATTCTCCCTTGGATTGAGGCACTTACGTGTGTATTCTACATCAATCACTAGATATTGGGCTTATGACAGATCTATCTATTTATCTATCTATCTTTAATCTTTATTATTTCTACAAGGCAGTTGACACCTAAAAGTAATGGAAATTAACCTACTAAGTCATAAAATAACTTTACAATCATCCTTGAGATTATACATGTGCCAGGCCTTGTGCCTGAGCTGAACATCTATCAGGGATCTGACTAAGCCAGGCCGCTTCTTGCACCTCTAGGCTTGCAGTCTAGTCAGGCAGGGGCCAGGAAAGAGCTGGTCCAGGTATGGCAAGTCCCACAGGCTTTGTGGAGCTCAGGGTGGGGCTCTTACCTATTCTCTCCAGTCTTAAGCTGGAAGGCAGAAACAAAAGCCTCATCTTGGAGGAGTTCCCAAGGGTAAAGTCAAGTTGGCAAATCCCAAAACAGGTTGTGGAAACAAGGGCCTGGTCAGACAGTAGGAGCAAAGAGATGGAGCCCAAACAGAGTGGCTTGAATATGGAGTGGAGGAATAGGGCTCCCTGGAAAAGGATTTGGAAGACAGAGAGTGACAGTGGTTGGGGCAAAACGGCCACATCTCTGCATTTGTGCCTGGCTTTGAGCTAGAGAAGGTTCACTACAGCACTGTAAGAAAAAAATGAGGGAAACACCCATCAACAGGAATGAACAAGTTAACTGGGGTAAAGGAGGGAGGGGGATTTAAATCATCATGGATAATTAATAAAACCAGAGCAGCATGTATCAACATAAGAAATAAGGAAGAACAGCAAAAAACTGCCCTTAAAAGAAACGCATAGTAACAATCATTTCTTTCTTTTCCATTTCTTTCATTATTTGTTTGCTGATACATCAGTTTATGTGTCTTTCAGTTGAATGTGACACTTCTTTTTGTAGAGGTAAGAAGCAGAAAAGTTTCAGTTGCCAGAAATAAAAGAGAAACTGGGAACAATTTAACTTCTGAACTAGAAGGTCACTCTTGCTAGCAGTGACCTTTGAGGAAGGCAAGGTTCTGCATTTTGTTTTCCAGTCTTTTTTCCTTAAATAAATGGTCATGGACTTCAGGTCAGTCTTGCCCTTTGAGTTCTTAAATGATTCTGCAGATCCCTTAGAATTGCATTGTGCAGGGTCCAGAAGACCTACTTGGGCTGTTTCTCCTTCGCTGGCATGACTCTCCCTAGGGAACCACATCAAAGCTAAGGAAGAGAAAAGGCAGGTGATGAATGGATCCTGTGGCTAAAATAATAATTGTGTTTTGTCTGCCTGCCACCCCACCATCACAGTGAAGGATTTCTAGACTGTAAGAGGCCCTCATAAAGATGAACCCACCCCTGGAAGATACTAAATTTTGTGAGCTAACATCTATGTGGACGTCCCTAGAGATCAAGACCTTGATAGATAAATCACAGATGGGACGGAGGGTGGGGATGGGAGAAGGATAGGAAATAGAATAAGGACAAAAAGGGCAACAAGTGTGTGGGCAAAGAGTGGGAATAAGGTGTGCTTCACCACCAGTCAAGTTTTGTCGAGGCTTATTTTTCTGAGACCATTTTAAGAACAATGGCAACAATGAACAAAAGCAGCCAAGTCGAATGTAAGTTGGTGCAGCCACTGCGGGAAACAGTGAAGAGCTTCAGGCAGACACCAGCCTCCACTGTGGGTTGGGGCCAGCAGGATCCACCCGGTGTGAGAAGAGACCCCTTGCTGCTGAGGGAACTGTAGGGAGAGTGGAGTGGTCCCCATGGACAGGGGCCCTGTAGGAACAGGGAAGTTTGAGGAGAGCTCGATGGTGCAGGAGACTGTTCAGAACCACAGTAGATGGAGTTCTCGGAAACTTTGGTATTTGAAAAGTATTAAGAAATTAATATAATCCTGCTTTGACATTATAATGGATATCTGTGAGTCAATGTACATGTAAGATTTCAGGAATACGTATGCTTCGGGTAGGCAAATACATCCCCAGGTTGCATTTACCGTGTTTATGACTGTTTGTCTTGCAGCACTCTGATAGTGAAACCTTGAACAGAACTAAAAGGAGGCACAGCTTCACTCTTTCAGCTCATATTCATATTCACAGAAGCCTTTCTCTTATGTGGCCTCAAGCACAGTTCACTTCATCTTCATCTCACATCCTGGCTCCTCCTTAGGAAGTAGTATCCATCTGGATCTGTTGAGTTCCCATCTTTGGGCAAAACAGGTTCCACATCACTCTGGCAGGCTTTCCAGAAGGCTCAAGACTTTCCTGCCTGGGTGGTGCAAATAAGTCCAGGGGACTCCTAGCTGCAGAGGAAAGTCTAATCCAACAAGACCCACTGGTAGAAAATATAAACATGGCCACTTAAGGTGTCCATTGAAATAATACCATGCACCCTCTTCACCTTCACACATAAGTCTTAAAAATAGTCATGTCAGTTCCCAGCTGTCAAACTGGAAGTGGGCTAGAAGAAGTGGTCCGGTGTACCCACAGACGAGGCGCAGAGAAGTGGGACCCGAATCCTGTCTTACCGTGAGTGTCAGAGTGCTGCTCACCCTAGGCACTCCACTCCCCTCTCTCCTCTCCTCTTCAAGATCTGGAATATGCAACATCTGGACCACGCACCTCTGAGATCCCTCTCAACTCTGAGCAGCTTTGATTTGAGAAACGTTGTCTTCTGAAACTTCAGTCCCAATCAAGAATCTCCTCAAAAGATTGAATATATCATTACATACTTAGTATTCTAAGACAGGCATCCAGTGAAATCCATTTTTATGCTGCTTTCATATTCCTGCTTATTTTGAGTGGAAAAACCCTGTATACACTTGCTCAATACATGGAGGAAAATATGAGGAAAAATGAACCTAGAAGCCAACCAGGCTCCTTTGGTTGAAGACACGGTTGGGGCCAATGAATGTGGGCTATTTAAGCTTTGTGGTTGGTTTGGGGATGGAGGGCCTAAGCTTGAATTTGAGATCTCTTGCGATCTACCAGACATGTCAAATGAGGTTGAAGTTTATGAAACACTGATGCTGTGATAGATTTTATTTTGTACTGCATTTAAGTTGTAACTGAAGCTTTTTGTTTTTTTAACCACAATCACTAACAAGCCTTTGTCTTGGGGAAATTTAAAAGGTTGGATCAGTGTTAGAATTAGATACCCAGAATTTTTCTTTATGCAGAAGACTCATTGGGTGAGTGACAGCCATTTATTGTGACCATTCATCTCATCCACAGAAGAATATGATTCGGTGCTAACCGCAGTGGGTCAAGGGCTATAAAGCCTTGGAAAATTGGCTTTAGAAAGTATTATCTGGCAAACATCAGGCTTTCCCTTTCTCACAAGACTTTTGGAGCAGAACCAGGGTCAACAGTGTTTAAAGACTTCCAAGGAAAAGAACCTGTCACTCGCAAAATTACCCTCTGTGCCAGCTGGATTTTCCAGCATGGATCTGGGCTGGCGGGGGCACAGGTTCTAGCGAGATCTTCTTTAGCCAATTCGAAAGGACAGTCAGGCATTTTATCCAGATAATCCCACATCAGCTACTCATTTCAGAAACTAAAAGGAGCGTGCCTGTTGCAGCAAGGAGCTTCCCTGATGAGAGATTTAATGCATCGTCGATGACTCACAGCACAAGCAGATATTTTCAGGACAAAGCATTTGGCAAGCTGGAAACCACTCAGCTAGTTCCTTCAATTTTCTCCTTCACTTTGCTTCCATGATAACAGCCACGGTTTTGAAAATAAAGTCCTGTGGGTAGAACTGTGAAGTTTAGGCCTCAGAATGCCTCTTATGGATGCAGTACTGCCTTCTTTTGTAGAATGATGGTCATGCAGAGGTCCCTTCCTGGGTGCTGATCTGTGGCCATGATGAATGGGCATCTAAGCAGTCCCGTCCCGCCCTTTGCAACCATCATCAGGCCTTCATGGGAGCAAATAAGCTTAGAGCTGGGATCAGCTCAGTCATAAGGGATGAGATGGGAGAAACAGGCCCTTCATGAGTTCCGGATTACACAGGTAGATGGTCATGAAGCCAGGAGGGGAATTCTGGTTGCTCTTTTGCTATGTCATTGTGTCTGTCTTCTGCTGGCAAAGGAGAGCAATGTAACCCATACCTTGAAAGAAAGATCTTTGTAGAGAGGGGTAGGCAAACAATTTTCATAATGGGCCAGAAAGTAAACTTTGGGGTTTTGCATGTCACATGGTCTCTTTTGCAATGACAGAACTCTGTCATTGTGGCATAAGGGCAGCCATGGACAGTATGCAACAAAACAGGCATGGCTGTGTTCTCAGAAAACTTTATTAGTGAATGCTGAAATATGACCTCGATATCCCTTTCACATATCCCAAAATATGATTCATGATTTCATTTTGGAGTTTTTCCACCTATTTAAAGATGTGAAAGCATTCTTAGATCATGGTGGGCTGAAATTGGCCCAAGGGCAGTGTTTGGCTATCTGTATTGCACAGTAACACATGCCAGCCCGGGAGAGAACCTACATCCTGCGTAGTAGTCATTCTCTCTGTCTCCCCTCTACACCCCAGAATCTCAGATCCCACTCATTTTTCCTCTGTTTGGGTGCTGTCACTTTAGACACTGAAGTGAGGTCACTTTTGCGTTTTGTCTCTCAAGTGCCCTATTTAATAAAAGTCATTATAGGTAAGATCAATGTCACAGGGCTGACTTAGAAGCAGGACCGAGGGGAAGAATTCCTTCTGACCCAAACCCGGCCACAAATGCCAAATACATCCTCAGTGGGCATTGGTGACTTGGGTTGTACTAAATAACACAGAGCAAAAGAGAATTTGAATCTTGCTTGCTAATATGACTTTAGTGAGAAATACAGAAAACGTTCTACAATCCTTGCTAAGATCGCTAACTACCTGTTTACCATGAAAGGAAATACTTGAGTTTATAAGTAAATAACAGCCTCAGAAATTTGCCACATTCCTCAGATAAGAGCCCTGGTGGCGCAGTCCCTAGACAGGGCTCATTTGTTTACTCACTCAACATAACAGCCAAACATCCCCTTGAAACCCAAGGGCTTCTGTCTGTCCTGCTGACACTGTTTATTTGTATCAGTAGGATGGACTGCCCTCCGGGAACAGGTTCTAGTGTTTTTCTGGGTTGAGAAGAACTAGTTGCCGGTCTGTGACCTTTCTGACTTGGATGTGGGCACTAGATCTGAACTCAGGGAAGAAACCTTTGTGCTCTTTTTCCTTTCTTGACTGGATTGCCCTCAGAGGAAAAGAGCAGGCCATGAAGGTGTTCTAGAAGCCAAGAGAAGGCTGAAAGTTGCCAAAGCACTTGGTTGCCATAGTAGTAACTTCTGGCTAGAGCCACCAGCGAGTGAAGGGACTAGAGATGAGTACTACAGGCCAATCTTCAGACATGATTGCATCTATCTGAGTTGCCCCCATTTGCAGCCTTCTCTGCTCTGCCTTCGGAGAAACACCTTGGCTCTCAGGAGGCCTTTCCCATTCACCGGTGACTTCTGAACGTGCCCAGTGGAACTCACTGGTCTAGACTCACTTCACTGCTCCCCCTGGGTCCTCCAGGGTCTGCTTGAGAGATCTGTCAACATTCTGCTTTCAGAATCAGGGCTTTTGCCATCTCCCCAGGAAGTCTTTCTAGCCTCATGGTTCCCAGCCCCACAGAACAGGAAGCTGGAGCTGACAGGATGAAAGTTTAAGAGTGAATGTGCCTGGGCAGAGGCTGGAAAAATGCTCAGTTGAGGCACCTTAGTAACTCGGGCTCTCTGGCCAAGCTGGAAGGAAGCAGGCTGTCAATGGGACTCTAATCCTGGCTACAGGCTTCTCAAGTGGCTCAGTGGTAAAGAACCCTCCTGCCAATGCAGGAGATGCAAGTTCGATCCCTGGGTCAGGAAGATACCCTGGAGGAGGAAATGGCAAGCCACTCCAGTATTCTTACCTGGGAAATCCCATGGACAGAGGAGCCTGGTGGGCTATAATCCATGGGGTTGCGAAAGAGTCAGGCACTACTTAAGGACTAAAAAACAACAGACCCAGTCTGCAAACAACATCTCTCCGTCCCTTGGGTACCAGGCACTGAGGACCACTAACTCACATTGCTCCTGTGATGTTGTCACAAGTGCTGCCTGACTACAATCACTTGTTTTGGTACAGTGTTGCCTATCATAATATTTATAGTTATCAAGACTTTTTTGGTTGCAAGTGATAGAGCCTAACTCAAACTGACCCAAACAAAATTAAATCCATTTAAAAAATAAATTAATACCATCAGCTCCAAAGTCTGAAAAAAACTATAGGTTGACCTTCAGCCAATTGTACCAATATCCAAAGAGCAAACATCATCTCTCCTTCCCTTTCTTTCTCTCCTCTCTGCTTCCATCCGTGTTGGTTTTGTGCTCCAACAAACTTTCTCCATGTGAAAGGGAAGATAGGCATCAGCCTCACCAGACTCTTAGGTCCTTGCAGCTCACAGTCTCCAATGAGAGAGCATCTCTCTCTGCTTCTCTTCCTGTCTCTGTGAAGAGACCCCAGTGTCCCTGCTTGAGTCATATGCTAACCTTTGAACTTATCCATGAGTTGAAGAGGCAGGTGACTGGCTTGCATGGACTACATGAGCATCTGTTCAGTCTTACTAGAATGATGTGGAGTGAGCAGGAGGAAGTTCTGAAAATGAAAGAATGTGGGAGAGACACAAAACTGAAAGCTGTACACTATGCTAGTCAATTACTCTATATTTAGTAAGAGTGTGGTTTTCGTCAACAGTAAGCAAACCAGAAGACCCTGAGGAAGCTTGAGCGAGAAGCAGCCCCACTGAGGCATCTGTGATTTTTCCATGATATCTCAACCCACAGTCCACATGAGAATGAAATGATCATGTTTTTGTTGCTCAGTTGCTAAGTCATGTCTGACTCTTTGCAACCCCATCCTCCTCTATCTCCCAGAGTTTGCTCAAACTTACGTCCATTGAGTGGCGATGCTATCGCCAAAATGTTCATAGTCCTAACTAAATGAAAACAGATATGAATAAACCTAACACTGAGGAAAATAGTGCTGAAGTCCTCTTTCTCCTCCAATTTCTGCCTTTGTTCTGAAGTGCAGGCTATTTTATGGACAACTGATAATTGCTCTTGTTGTTCAGTTGCTCAGTCACGTCTGACTCTGCGACCCCACGAACCACAGCATGTCAGGCTCCTCTGTCCTAATTGTCTACTCCGACCCTGGATCACTGTGTAAGTCATCCATCTTGAACACATATGACTAATGGAAAATATTGATTCTTCTTCCAAATGTTTTCAGTCCAAGCACATTGTTTATGTGAATTTTCCTCAACAAATATATATTATCACTACCTTGGCCTGGCTAAACAAAGAAAATAAATACACTCAAATTTCTAAAAGAAAAGTGCTTACCATTTTCAAGTTCTCCTGTTAATTCAGTGCTGTTTTAGGTTTGAAGAGGCAGCCAGCCAGGCAAATGGGATAGAAATCCTTGTATCACACATCCTCTAAATCTGTTTGGATTTTGGCCTATCCAAAGGCAATATTCTGGAGAGAACAGGGGCTTTGGAGTTGGAGAGACCTGTGATCAAATTCTAGCTCTCCTATTCAGAAGCTGTGTGACTTCAGGGAAGCTATTTCAACCCTCTAAGACTGTACTGTAAAATGGAGATAATAATTGGGATTATTATAGTAGGCCCACAGGATTAGTTAGATTTAAATGACGTAATTCATGTAAATGGTATGTGCTTAATAGAGGATAGCCATCAACCATTCATTCATTCATTCAATGAATGTTTGAGAGTGTCTATCCCCTGGAGGAGGGATTGGCAACCACTCCAGTATTCTTCCCTGGGAAATTCCATGGGCAGAGGAGCCTGGTGGACTACAGTTGCAAAGAGTTGGACAGGACTGAGCGACTAACACTTTCACTTTTCACCATATGCCAAGGGTTATTCTTGGTACTAGGGAAATAGCAATAACCAAAACAGAAAATAACTCCTGCCCTCAATGGGGCTTACATGCTCTGTGTAGGAGATGAACTGAATAAATAGTGTGTCAGATGGTGATAAGCGCTAAGAAGAGTGGAGTGATGTGGAGTGTCCACGGGAGGAGAAGCAATTACAGAAAAAGTAGTCATGGAGAATCAGAAATGCCCCTAATATTTGCAGGGTTTGGGGGAAAGTACAAATGAAGGTCTTCATGTCAAATGTCCAAATATTTGATAATCTCTGAAATCAAATATGGGCCATCCTCTACCTTAGCCATAAATATTCATTCATTACATCTTAGCAGGTCATATTCAAATTTGAGTTTCTCAGACCCCTCTGAGTGCTGCGCTAGAAAGTAAAGAGTTCACTTGCTCTTTCCCTGCCTACAGCAAGGCCCTGCATGCTGCAAGACCATGTACCATGAGGGCTCTCAAACATGTGCATGTGGATGCTTCAGCCCGTAGGTGTCAGTTCTAATCACATACTCCATAACAGCTGCTTCTTGGCCCTCTTCTCAGGCCCGGAGTGTGCCCACTGACAGCACTGCCTTGGATATGGGCTCAGGGCCTTTGGGTCAGGGAATTGTGGGTACTTGGAATGTTGTCCAGAAGTGGGAAGAGAGGAGTGGGCTCTAATCAGGCAACACAACTTAGCCCCACATACCCTCTGCCCCCTGGGGAGGGGTAAATCAGAGCTGGGCACTCTAAAGTGGGAAAGCCCAGACAGTTGCCCTTCTTACCCAAGTCAAAGGACAAAACTGATGAGGAAGTCACTGACACACAGTAATTTAGGACAAAGACACACCCCCCCAAAAAAACTGAGAGAGCAAACCATGAAGATATATTTGAAAAAGGAGTGCTGGAGTCAGCAGAAATGGCAAGTGCAAGAACCCTGAAGTAGGTGCATGCTTGGTATGCTCCAGGAGCATCAAGGAGACCAGAGTGACTGAAGTGGCACAAGTGGAGGAGCGGTGAATAGAAAGAGGTGATTTCATACCCAGAGACCAGATCCTAAGGAGTCTTATGGGTCATTATAGTAGCTTCGATTTCTACTTTGTGTGACATGGGAAGCCATGGACTGCTTTTGAATGTCACTTCAGTCATGTCTGACTCTTTGTGACCCCATGGACTGTATCCTTCCAGGCTACTCTGTCCATAGGATTCTCCAGGCAAGAATACTGGAATGGGTTGCTAGCATCTTCTCCAGGGGATCTTCCCAACCCAGGGACTGAACCCTCATCTCTTCTGTCTCCTGCATTGGCAGGAGAGTTCTTTACCACTAGTGGCACCAGCTCAATTGGTTATTGTCTCACAAATTAGCTTTATTCTGTTTCCTGGTCACACACCTTACTCAGTTTCACAAATGAGTGAAATCGATTACAATGTGAATCAGACAAGAGAATGTAAATCCATCACAACCATTGAGAAAACAGTTTTTAAAAAAAAGTGTCCCTGCTGAGAGTACTATTTCTTCATATTGGAAGGACACAACCTTGAATGCTTTGCAATGATGGCAGTGGATAGAGAAAAGCATTTTAAAAATGAGTTAGAGAAAGGACAGTGTGAGACTGAATAACTGTATAAAACTGAAAACGTGTCATGAAGTATTTAGGCAAGGAAATGGTTGTGACACTCTTTTCATGACCTCCAAGAGTTTCTACACCTTAAATTATTTGAGCTTTCAGTGCTGGCTGTCAGAGTCTTTGCTTCCCCCAAGAATTTGGACTCCTTTAGATGGAAGGGGTCTTCCAGCATAAGAGATCCATAATTCTATGAGCCTTCTATCTGGAAGCTATTCATTGCATTTGGTATAGAAAATATCCTCACATATATATTTTATTTGATCCCAAATGTTAGAATCCAGTGTTGGCAAACTACAGTAATTTGTCAACAAATCCTCAAGGATCTGAGAAAATTACCAAGCCTAGTGAAAGGAGTCGTCAAGTCCATGTGATTGATTTTGAAATCTATCAGCAGGGCTCTCTCTGGAGGCAAGGAACCTCATGATCAGCAGACTTAGCAGTAAATAAAGCAACCTAGGCTGGCACCAGGGATTTGGATACTATTGCAGATGTAGCCAAATGTGTAACCATTGTCCTTGGGTCCAGATGATGACACAGGAGCAAGGCGGCTGGCTTCCCACAGTACTGGAGAAATAATGATGTGTATGTTTGTGAATGTGTGTGTGTGACGGGGTAGAGCGATGGGGCAGCTGACAGACAGACGAGGGAAAAATGGGGAAAAGAAATACAATTGTAAAAATGGCAACCCACCTTGAGCAAATCAAAGAATTTCTTAGAATGCAACACTGGCTGTGTGTGAATAATTGGGTTGCGAATCACTTCCTCCCTCTTTTTGTTATATAATAACAGTCATTTTAGTGTTATTGCTGAAAACACAGAAGGGACCATGGCTTACTGGCTACTTTTGCATATGGCTTTTGTGTGGAATAAGTCCTCACACGTGGAGACCTATATTTCTGGCCCACAGACCTGAACCAGGCAGATTTGAGACTGGTCACTACAGAATTTGCTTTGAAATGAAAGGGCAGAACAAGAGGACAGTCTACACCTTGGCCTAAATCCAAATGGCAGCTCTCTCAGCAAACCACCAAGAAGCAAACTGACTGCTGGATTTTGTAATCCAAGGGTTTACAAAACACTTTTTTGTTGGAGAGATTGCTACTAATTATCTTTTTTACTAAAATATGACAATGATAACTACCCTTTATTAAATGATCACAACATACCAGGCATTTTATTTTATATACATGATTTTCTGTCCTCAAAATAACCCTGCATGATGGAAATTATTATCCCCAAAATAAAATACAGAAATTGAGACATGGAAAAGTTATCTGCTCAAGTTCAAACAGCAAGTTACAGAGGAGCTGCCATTTAATTCCAGGTCTTGTGAATGGCAAGCCTTTCCAGTCCCCTAGCTTGCCTCTGTTAAACTGGGTGAAACTTTGTGAATGTGTACATGGCCCTACATCCTCTCTCCATTCTGCCCATCCTGTTGCTCTGAGTGAGACCTGAATGATATGAAGTCATCACATGTGTCAATGTCATCTATGTGTAGTTGGTTCCTTGCTCTGTATTGGTTTGCTCCTTTGTTGGAATATTTATTTTGCCTTCTCTACAAACTACCAATGTACATTTTATATTTTCTCTGGGACACATAGCTCCCAACATGTTATGAATAATGAAAATCAGCCCATGAAGTTTAATTAAGAAACTATGGAACAGACCTTTGTTGTTGTTCAGTCACTAAGTCATGTCCAACTCCTTGCAACCCCATGGACTGCAGCACGCAGGCTTCCCTCTCTTTCCCCATCTCCTGGAGTTTGCTCAAACTCATGTCTGTTGAGTCAGTGATGCCATCCAACCATCTTGTCCTCTGTTGTTCCCTTCTCCTCCTTCCTTCAATCTTTCCAAGCATTGGGGTCTTTTCTAATGAGTCAGCTCTTCTCATCAGGTGGCCAGAGTATTGAAGCTTCAGCATCAGCATCAGTCCTTCCAGTGAATACTGAGGACTGATTTCCTTTAGGTTTGACTGGTATGATCTCCTTGCAGTCCAAGAGACTCTCAAGAATCTTCTCCAACACAATTCAAAAGCATCAGTTCCTCAGCGCTCAGCCTTCTTTATGGTCCAACTCTCACATCCATACACGACTACTGGAAAAACCCTAGTTTTGACTCTACGGACCTTTGTTGGTGAAGTAATGTCTTTGCATTTTAATATGCTGTCTAGGTTTGTCATAGGTTTTCTTCCAAGGAGCAAGCTTCTTTTCATTTCATGGCCACAGTCACCATCTGCAGTGATTTTGGAAGATCATGTTGGATGGGAGATATTATGGGCCATCTTGATCATCTTTGGAATATCCCAGCTGCTATGCATTGGCTTATAAAAACAAGGGTTTACTTCTTGCTCCAACAAAGTCTGCTGTGGATCCAGGCAGTTCTCCAGAGCAGATGTCTTCCTGTTGACTTAGCCTTCCAACCTGCTGCTTCAATTCTTGCAGCCTCTTCATATCAGCTCATGATTTCACTGCTGCAAGGTGCATGAAGCATCACACACCAGCTCTTAGATACAACTGCCTGGAAGGGACAGAAGTCACTTCTACTCTCATTTCATGGCCCTCATGGCCATGCCTAAATTCAGGGGAGCAAGCAAGTGGGGCCTTCCTGTGTGCCCAGAAAGAAAAGAGAGCTAGAAATATTGTAAGTGACAGAAGTGTTTATTACAGCCTCAATGATGTTGCCTGAGTGGTGAAACCTTGTGATTCTATTCTGTGCAGGTTTTTGTTAAATCATTTCATTCATCCCTTCATCCATCTAACAAATATGTTTTACATACCTACTATGCACAATACATCAGTAGCTAGTTCCTGGAAGGAAGTCAACTGCCCCCTCCCCTCAAAAGCATGTAATTTCACTTCAGAAAAACAACAGAAATGTCCGTTGCTTTGTCATTGACTCCTATGGAGGTAAAGGGATGTCTCTTTCAGATCCTACACTATCCTTTCCTTTCAAAGGCATATGAAAATAAAACTTCTTTCTCCTTACCGCCCTCACTGGTGATTTGATCATTTTCATACTATTGTAGTCAGAGCCCTTTTCAATATTCATCCTGTATTTCCCCCTTTGCAGGCTTTAATTTCATAACACACTACTGAGGGTGTAACTGTATTTCCAGAAAATGCAGATGCTGACTATTAATCAGACCCTGCCATGGCAATAAACTGTATGATAAATGGCTTAAATCCAGTTTGGAGTTATCACACATCATTAGTCAGACAGCATGATTCCATTTGTTGTTGTTTTAAAGGAGATTTACATTTCAGGGCTGTAAACAGTGGATAAGTCTGGCCAGAAGTCCCCTGCATTCCAAATGCAGAGATCATAAGCTACATTTCAACAATGAAAAGAACAAAAAACAGCAGGAGCTCTGTTTGGGGCCAGCTTGTCCTCAGTTAGAAAGTGTGTGTTTTTAATGAAAAACTCTAGAATAGTCCTCCCACTCTGGTAAGAAAAACTAAAGAGGAAGAAATGAGCTCTGTGATAGACTGAAACAAGAATATTGTGTTTTTGCCTCAATGACTGTCTTCCTGAGTGACTTTGGGTTGGTGGGAAACACTCTGAAACTTGGTTGATCCATATAGCAAAGCATACTGTGAAATTTCACACTGAAATTTTCTAATTTTTTGAGAACTTAGGAAAGGTTTATTTAAAAGCAAATAATATGAATTACAAACAATGAAAATGATTAGAGATGCACATTAAAAATACTTTCAAGATCTGTTTATATAAATGTGTGTGCTTAGTCGCTCAGTCGTGTCCAACTCTTCACAACCCGTTGGACTGTAGCCCACCAAGCTCCTCTATCCATGGGGATTCTCCAGGTAAAAATACTGGAGTGGGTTGCTACATCCTCCTCCAGGGGACCTTCCCAACACAGGGATCAAACCTGGGTCTTCCACATTGCAGGCAGACTCTTTACCATCTGAGCCACCAGGGAAGCCCATATAAATGTGTAGATGGTAAAATTAAAATTATGATTGCTAAAAGTCTTCAGCAGAGATCCCTAACTTTTGAAGTGCACCCACAATTCATCCTTGGTAGAAATTGTATGAGAAACTTAGTTGTGTCTGCTAGTGTTTTACATGTGAGCTGGGTGAAAGCTGGTTATTTACAGGGTTACTAATTAATTAACATAGGTTTTAATTTGCTAAAACTACATGGCTTCCTTAGGTCTTCCAAACTAGGTCAACCATTTAGCCCCCAGATTTAACATATAATATTTGATTAAACCAAAAGGAATAAACAGAGATATTATCAAAACTGCAAACAAAACTGACAATGGGTATTCCAATGATGACTTAACCTTTTAATGAAACCTCAGGTCTTTTAAGATAAGTCAAATGCAAACTGAGCTAGATGAAGACGATTATACTAAAAGGAAATTACCAAGCAGCTCAACATTTTGAATTCTAAGAATTTTAGTTACATTAGATAAAGATTGGCGGATAAAGATTGCCAATTTCACTTATTTAGTGCATTGGAGTCCGAAACACTGTTTTACAACCCAAAGCTATACTTTTAAAGGTCACCTTCCTGCACTCTTCTAAAACATGTGAAGGCTTCCTAGTTCTCAAAAAATTAAAGAAACTCTGTATGTATGTATTTATTTGATATATATGTCTTACATCTTTAAAACTCTACATGTATGCATACTTTTAAAAATTCCCAAACATAGACACTACCTATAATTTACTTCTTTTCCCTACTTAAGTGCAAGTAATGGGTATTTTAAAATCTGAAGCTTGGATCTCTCTTGTTGGATATATCAAAGTCCTGTAAAATGTTATTTTAAAAAAATGTCTCTTTTAAAATCAAGGTTTGGCTTCTAGGATTTCTCCCTTCTCTGAGAGGAAAGAAACTAGTATTTACTGGGCATATACTATGTACCCTGTGCTCACAGCAACCCCATAAGGTAAATGTAGATATTCTTCTCTTACTAGTGAAAAACCCAGACCTCCTAAAGATTAAAGCTTGTTCAGGGAATTCCCTGGTTGGTCCATTGGTTAGGACTGGCACTTTCACTGCCATGGCCAGGGTTCAATCCCTGGTCAGGGCAGATCCTGCAAGCCTCGAAGTCAAAAAAAAAAAAAAAAGCTTATTAGTGTTCCTGTAAACCTAGATGGGATTCCACCCCAAATCTATCCAGCATCAAAGCCCGCTCTCTATCTCCTTACTCCTCCTTGGCTCACATGGGAATTTGCAGTAAGCAGTGACTACTCATACCCAAAATGTTGTCTTTTTTTTTTCTTTAGAGGGGCTCCCTTTATTAGCATCACAAAAAGTATCACTAATTCTCAAAAGGCCCATACTCTGGAAGTTCAGCTTAAATGGGATAGTTGGAATATCGTTAGTATTAATTTGTAGAAAGTAGTAGTGCATGCATCTCACTCAGTCTTGTCCGACTCTGTGACCCCATGGACTGTAGCCTGCTAGGCTCCTCTGTCTATGGAGTTTTCCAGGCAAAAATGCTAGAGTGGATTGCCATTTCCTCCTCCAAGGATCTTCCCAAGCCAGAGATCGAACCCATTTCCCCTGTGGCTCCTGGATCGGCAGGCAGATTCTTTACCACTGGACCACTTGGGAAGCCCCAGAGGGTAGTTGATCCATGTCTAAAGATTGATTCCACAAAGTGAATTGGAGATTGAAATAATTTTCTAGATAATTAAGGTCAAAGTAACTGTATTAAGGAAACAACAATTTGAAATATTTCAAAAAGTGGGTTGTAAAATTGTCCACCTTATGTTCATCCTATATATTTGGAAAATTTTAGCTAAATTCTCCAAATATGTAAAGAATATTTAGAGAATGAACGCCTAAGTTCATTCCTTTAAAGATGAAAGAATTAAACCTGTGATGAATTCTCTATTGTTTCCCTATCTGCATTATAAGCATAGATATATTTAACATACTTTCATAAAGTTTTAAAAATCAGTTTTCTTCCAGTTCTACCACAGTAAATGTATTGACATATGCCACTGATGAAAATCTTTTTATCCAATTGGTTCCAAAAGAAGCACTGAGAAGTCATTCTATATCTGAGAAGTCATTTTTTTTACCACATTTTATTGTCATTTTTTTTGAGCGTTAAAATATATTTGTCTAAGTACAAACCAAGATTTCTTTTCACAAAGTCAGTAGTGCTTTGAATTTTGTCTATATTCTGATTCTTTTACATTTGTGGTTGTTCTAAGTTTGCCTCTTCTGGTTTGGAATTTGTCTTTTATTTTGGCTCTGATTTTTACAAAAGCATTTTTCTCAACAAACCCTGAGTACACATGTCAGACAATCATAGCTTTTAGCTACCATCGAATGCCATTACCATTCAGCCTTGGTTAAACTTTGCCTCCCAAGACATACATTCTGATTGTCAACATCTACTCTGAGTGAAAAATGGTTGCGCTATCTCTGCATTTCATTTCATCACAGGAAAGAAATCTGCTTTTTAAAGCCATGGCTTAATAATTTCAGAAATGGGAAAGACAGCAGATTCATGTGAACCTGAGTAAGCATTTCATCTTCCAGAAATGAGGGCAGAAATGAAGCAACACTGCTCCTTAGGCACAGCCGGAAGCAGTGCAACTAAGTGTGAGCAGTAAGTCTCGGAGAGCTGAGCAAAACAGCAACTGGCAGCAGAAATGTGGGTCTCGTGGGAGCAGGTCCAATCACAAACCCTGCTGGTCATTTTCCCAGCTGTGGCTGTCCCCCTCCATTACTGCATTAAATCTTTACTATACTTTCTACCTGGGTTGATGTAAGAAATTAGGGACAAATGCAGGAGGTTGGTGGTGGGAGTGGTGACATGATTGGAAATCCTTTTCTGTTCACAAGCCAGTTGGATAACTCCCCTTCCCTCTTCTTCCCCAATTCTTTTCCAAAAGAGCAAAAGAAATCTTGCTTCAGAAACATCTAGTGCAGAACCTGGATCTGCCTTTTTTAAACCTACCTTGATTTCCCTGGTTAATCTAATAGCTGCTCTGGCCGGAGCACTACTCTCAGACAAGCACTGGGATTGCCCTTCCTCACTCTCAGCCTTTATATTCTGAAACCTCCATCCTTCCCTACAGAGACAGGAATTAAATTTCCACCTTTCTAAACTACTGACAGCATGTGTGATGCCCCGCCCTGGAAATATGTACTTGACTTTATGGTCTCAGGAGGTGTTATAATCCCCAACTCGTGGTGAAAACATCGAGGTGTTTCCTAAACCTCAATTAGGAAATAAGGTTGCCACTCACATTCTGATTACAACAGTGTTTAAGAAAGGGCTCTGTTAAAGTGTGTGTCTTCTTGGGAATGCAAAGGCCTTTGTGGGAGGAACTTAATTTCCAGTGTAGTAAAACAGTGTGCTCATGGCAAGGGGATGTATATTATGAAGAAAGTAACTATACTCAAAAACACAGTTACAAACCTGTATTGCAAATGATTCCTTTGCATGTCTGTTTCCCACTACACTACAGGTTTCTTAAAGGCCAGCATCACACTTACTATATCTATATATGTGATAAGATGTATTGTTGTGGTTCAGTTGCTCGTTCGTGTCCAACTCTGTGACCCTATGGACTGCAGCATGCCAGGCTTCCCTGTCATTCACTATCTCCCAGAGTTTGCTCAGACTTATGTCCATTGAGTCCATGATGCCGTCAAACCTTCTCATTCTATGTCACCTCCTTCTCCTTCTGCCCTCAATCTTCCCCAGTATCAAGGTCTTTTCCAATGAGTCAGCTCTTCACATCATGTAGCCAAAGTATTGGAGCTTCAGCTTCAGCATCAGTCTTTCTAATGAATGTTCAGGGTTGATTTCCTTTAGGATTGATTGGTTTGATCTCCTTGCTGTCCAAAGATCTCTCCAGAGTTTTCTTCAGCACTGCAATTCAAAAGCATTAATTTTTGGCACTCAGCCTTCTTTATGGTCCAACTCTCACATCCATACATACATGACTACTAGAGAAACCTCAGCTTTGACTCTACAGACCTTTGTTGGCAAAGTGATGTCTCTGCTTTTTAATACACTGTCTAGGTTTGTCATAGCTTTTCTTCCAAGAAGCAAGAGTATTTTAATTTCATGGCTGCAGTCACCTTCTGCAGTGATTTTTGGAGCCCAAGATAATAAAGTCTGTCACCGTTTCCATTTTTTCCCCATCTATTTGCTGTGAAGTGATGGGACTGGATGCCATGATCTTCATTTTTTGAATGTTGAGTTTTAAGTCAGCTTTTTCACTCTCTTCTTTCACGTTCATCAAGAGGCTCTTTATTTTGTCTTTGCTTTCTGGCCATTAAGGGGATGTCATCTGCGTATCTTAGGTTATTGATATTTCTCTCGGCAATCTTGATTCTAGCTTGTGATATTACATCTATATATGTGATAAAATGTATTATATCTTATTGTATTCCCCAACCAGCAGGTCATATCAGTTCACTAATTGGTTTGTTGATAGAACCAGACTCTGGCAGTGACTTGGTGAGTCTAGCTTTGTAAGAATTCCATAATCTTAGATTTGAAGATCATGATGAAGAGTTTGTGGAGGTTCTCTGTTAACTTGTTCATACTACCAATGACTAAAGGAAATTTTATGAGGTCTATTATGAACAGCCATTATTGAAGCAATTATTAACACCTAACTAATTGGGAGGAAAATCTTTCTCTACTCAACAGCCTTCAAATACCACCTGCATTGGCTATATTTCGAAAAGCATTTCAGGATGGAATCCAGCCTTTCTAACTCTCACTGAGCTTGCTGGTTTCTACATGATTTCTCCTTGGGGCTCCTCTTTCTGATAATTATCACAGTAATATGTTTGGTCAACATGTGTAGTACTTAGGACTAATTAAAGTTGGGGAAAGTGAATGATGAAGTAACCATCCCAGGGCAACTACTGTGTCCTTCTCCATTCTAGTTGTTCTATTTCACTGTGAGCATTTTCCCCAACCAGCAAAAGTGCCAATCAGATTCCAAAGTGATTTAGAACTCCCCGATAGCCTTAGCTATTCAATATAAAACTTACAGTATCTGGGCTCTCTAGATGCATTACTGATGAGTTAACTTCAGTAGACATGGAATATAACCAACTTTGCTTTCAAAATTGACATGGCTTTAAGAATGTAAAGACCTTTATGGGAGAAATTTAATCTCCAATATATTAAAATAGTGTGCACATTGCAGAGATGTATATTGTGAATAAAATAGTTATGCTCAAAAACATTGTGAAGACCATGAAGTCAGTCCTCATTGATGCCTTTTCTCTTTCATTCATGAATTACAAGTGAATAAATCTTAAACTAATAAGGTAGAGATGGAAGAAAGCTCAGATTTATCACACCAGTGTGGCCCAGGAATCCAACAACACATTAAAAGGATCATCCACCATGATCAAATGGAATTGATCACTGGGATGCAGTAATGGTTCAATATATGTAAATCATTTAATGTGATACATCACATTAACAGAATAAAGGATGAAAATCATGATTGTCTCAATAAATGTCATAAAAGCATCTGACAAAATTTAACTCTCTTCATGATAAATACCCTCAACAAACAAGAAAAGGAGGAAAGTACATCAGCATAAAACAATCCATGTATGAAAAGTCCATAGCTAACATTATAGTCAGAGGTGAAAAACTGAAAGCTTTTCTTTTAAGATAAGGAGAGAAGGCAGGACTGCCCATTTCTCACCACTTCTATTCAACCTAATATTGGAGATTCTAGGTGGAGCAGTTAGGCAAGAAAAACAACAAACTACCTAAAAAGGACATCAGGGAAACAGTCCCATTCCTAAAGAATAAAAAGAATAAAATACTTAGGAATAAACTTAAGCAAGAAGGTGAAAGACTTGTATACAGAAAACTACAAAACACTGATGAAATAAATTAAAGAACACACAAACAAATGGAAAGATAGCCCATGTTTATGGTGGGCTAGAAGATTTAATATTGTTAGTGTCCATACTACCCAAATCAATGCAATCCCTATCAAAATCCCAATAGCATTTTTTAGAAAAATAGAAAAAAAAAGTTATGTGATTCACATGGAACCACAAAAAGACCATGAATATCCAGATAAATCTTGAGAAAAAGAAAAAATCTGAAGGCACCACACTTGTTGACTTCAAATTATATTACAAAAGTACAGTGATCAAACATAAAGATAGGCATATATACCAATGAAACTGAATAGAAAGCCCAGAAACAAATTCACACATATGTGGTCAGCTGGTCTTTAACAAGGCTTCCAAGAATACACGATGGGGAAAGGGTATTCTCTTCAACAAATAGTTCTGGGATATCTGGATATTCAAATGCCAAAGAATGAAATTGAGCCCTTATCTTACAGCATACACAAAAATCAATTTAAAGTGGATTAAAAACTTTAAGACCTGAAACTGTAAAACTCCTAGAAGAACATATAGAGGGACAGCTTCATGACATTGGTCTTTTCAATAATTTCATGAATGTGACACCAGAAGCACAGACACCAAAAATAAAATAAACAAATGATACCGTATATCAAACTAAACGCTTCTGTACAGCAAAGGAAACAGCACAATGAAAAAGGAGCCTATGGATTGGAAGAAAATATTCTCATATCTGATAAGGAATTAATATCTAAAATTTGTAAGTAACTCCTACAATTCAGTAGCAAAAAACAAAACAAACAACAAAAAACTAATAATTAAAAATGGGCTAATGATTTGAATAGACACGCTGTGGGAGATGTGGTCTCAATCCCTGGGTTAGGAAGATCCTCTGGAGGAGGATATGGCAACCCACTCCAGTATTCTTGCCTGGAAAATTCCCATGGACAGAGAGGAGCCTGGTGGGCTACAGTCTATAGGGTCGCAAAGAATCGGACACAACTGAGCGACTAAGCCCATACACACACACACATGCTGTGGTGATACTACAGACTGTTTCTTGTATTTTTTATACTGTTTTAGAAAGTAGAAGTTTCTAAGCAGAGAAATTAATTTTTTTTGACATATTAAGCTTTTATTTATTGCTTTATTCAGTCAGGAAATACTTGTTGTGTGCCTGCCATGAGCCAGGCACTCAGCAAAGTTTTGGAGACACAAAAGTGAAGTGAGACCTCTGTCTCTCAAATGTTCATAATGGTCAAGGCAAACTTGTTTTGAGCTGCAATAATGCAGTAATAATGGTATATACAAAGTAGAGTAGATGCATAGATGAAGTGATGGAAATACTCAAGCAGAGTTAAGAAAACCCTCTATTTTATGGTGTACCACAAAAAGGCACTTATGGGGTGCATTTGTTAGGAACAGGCAACCACCAAAGATGTGTCCAACCCTGAGGTTCTAAGAGCTTTGTAAAGTGGGGACTTCTTCTCTGAATCAGAAAGGAAGGCAGCTATTTAGTGTGCAGGTGACATAAATTACGTATTGTCCACTTTTTCTTGGCATGAATCTATCAGAGGAGCAGACACTGAAGAGTAATATTCCTGGTCTTTGCTTTTTTCATTGTAATCCTCCAGGCAACTGGATGCTCCAGCAATAGATGTCAGAAAAAAAAAAAAAAGAAAAAGAAACAACCAGATAGGTATTTTGTTACAGTCAGAGTCTGTGCTCTGATATCAGCTTAATGTTTACGAAATCAGTTTTCTCTACCTGCTGGATCATGTTAATGTGAGAACTAGCTTTTCATAACCTATCCTATTTGTTCCTGGGCGATTTTATAGGGCTGATATTTTATCAGAAATACAAAGAGATTGAGTGCTGTTCTCCTAATATATTCATTACTTGCCTCATCATGCTGGTAAATAATATGCATATGGTAATTTGAGAAACACAGTGTTCCCATTGCTCATTTTTATTCTCAGAAATTTCTCTGTCTTTTGCAAATACTCAAAAAAAATCAAAGGCAAGATTATTTCAAAATTGAATTTCACATTCCTTCTCTTCTCACTTTCTGGTGCCCATACAACATGTAGAGTACATTCTTTTCTCTTTTGACCAGTGGTTTTAGACTGTGCAACCTCTTCTGCTAATAGTCTTACTGTAGAATGTTTCGGGGAGAAGGCGATGGCACCCCACTCCAGTACTCTTGCCAGGAAAATCCCATGGATGGAGGAGCCTGGTAGGCTGCAGTCCGTGGGGTTGCTAAGAGTCAGACATGACTGAGCGACTTCACTTTCACTTTTTACTTTCATGCATTGGAGAAGGCAATGGCAACCCACTCCAGTGTTCTTGCCTAGAGAATCCCAGGGACAGTGGAGCCTGGTTGGCTGCCATCTATGGGGTCCCAGAGTCAGACACAACTGAAGCAAATTAGCAGCAGCAGCAGCAGAATGTTTCAGAATAACTCAATGAAGACTCATTGACTTGTTGATTTACAAATATATATATTAAGTACCCGGACTTTCCTGGTGGCTCAGACAGTAAAGAATTCACCTGCAATGTAGAAGACCTGGATTCAATCTCTGGGTTGGGAAGATTCCCTGGAGAAGGGAATGGCAACCCCTTCAGTATTCTTGCTCAGAGAATTTCATGGAAAGAAGAGCCTGATGGGCTACAGTCCATGGGGCCACAAAGAATTGGACACAACTGAGCGACCAACATTGGAGAAGGCAATGGCACCCCACTCCAGTACTCTTGCCTGGAAAATCCCATGGACGGAGGAGCCTGGAGGGCTGTAGTCCATGGAGTCGCTGAGAGTCAGACACGACTGAGCGACTTCACTTTCACCTTTCACTTTCATGCATTGGAGAAGGAAATGGCAACCCATTCCAGTGTTATTGCCTAGAGAATCCCAGGAACAGGGGAGCCTGGCGGGCTGCCGTCTATGGGGTCACACAGAGTCGGACACGACTGAAGTGACTTAGCAGCAGCAGCAGCAGAGCGACCAACACACATGTTAAGTGTCCACTGTGTGCCTGACACTATACTAGGTCTTAAACAAAGAACAATGAAAAAGATGGAAGCATCTGATACAGGGGCTGTTTTTATCTTTTTTCAAGCTTTTCCAAAACTGTGTCATCAAGACAAAAGCGAACATGAAATAGATGCCTTAAATAGAAGTGGATTAATAATGAATGAGCTAACTCAAAAGCTCTCCAGAACACATGTTTCAATCAACAGCCTTGAGTAAACTGATACGCTGGAATCAGATCATCATTGGGCCCATGGATTTGGGGAAGAAAGCCCCATTTATAAACCTGGAATATTGAAAGTAGATACATAGATCAGTTTACTTGGAGAGAAGGGAATAATAAGGGTGTTTTACTGAGAGTAGCACTTAATTTATGTGTATTTAAACTGTCAAAATGTTTTAGTTCTTTATGGTCACTAATTCTCTTATTTATTTACTTAACAAATATTGATTTGCTATTGTGGATAAGTTAGTTGTTCTAAGCACTAGGAATAAAGGGCCCTGTGGGCTTCCCTGGTGGCTCGGACAGTAAAGAATATGCCTGCAGTGCAGAAGACCCAGGTTCGATCCCTGGGTCAGGAAGATCCTCTGGAGAGGGGAATGGCAACCCATTCCAGTATTCTTACCTAGAGAATTCCATGGACAGAGGATCCTGGAGGGGCTATAGTCCATGGAGTCACAAAGAGTCATACACAACTAACACTTTGTCTTTCAGTCACTTTCATCCTCAAGTTTGTATTGGATGAAAAAAAAAATGAAAACAAATAAATAGACTAAAAAATATGCCAGATATTAGAAACTTACAGCATGTGCTATGAAGAAAACAAATGGTATATTAATGTGAGTGTGTTTACAAGGGTGAAAGTGAAAGTGAAGTCGCTCAGTTGTGTCCGACTCTTTGCGACCCCATGGACTGTAGCCTACCAGGTTTCTCCATCCATGGGATTTTCCAGGCAAGAGTACTGGAGTGGGTTACCATTTCCTTCTCCAGGGGATTCTTCCCAACCCAGGAATCAAACCCAGGTCTCTTACATTGCAGGCAGACACTTTACCCTCTGAACCACCAGGGAAGCCCGTAGAAAGGTACTTTACATAAAGTGTTTAAGCCAATCATGTAAACAGAAGGAAAAGAATTTCAAGCAGAAAACAGAATATTTACCTTCTGTTTACAAAAAAGGCTCTGTCTGGACAAAAGCAGTATACAATTATCTAAATCAAGGATTGGCAAATCTCACCTGTCATCTGTTTCTTTAAAAAAAATTTAGTCTTGTTTTTGTAAATAAGGTGTTTTGAGAACACGGTCGTGCCTACTCTTTTATGTATTGTCTATGGTCATTTTCATACAACAGAGGAACTTTATCATTGCAGAAAAGACCCCATGGCCCACAAAGCCAAAAATATTTATCTGCCTCTTTAGAGAAGAAGTTTGCCAACCCCTGATCTTATACACCAGTTTGAATAATCATTACATTTGTGATCTTTTAAAAATTCTATTGTCTTTAACTCTATGAGATCAAACCAACAGTTTACAGAAACCCTGTTAAAATGCACCTAGTGAGGACAGTTGACATTTATTGAGTGAAATTACATCCCAGGCATTGTTTTAAGCACTCTATGTGAATTGCATTACACTTAACACTCACAACAGCCCTACATGGTGGGTATGATTATCACTCCAGCTTATAGGAAAGGCAACTGAGACACAGAGAAGTTAAGTGACTCACTTGATATCACACAGCAGTTAAGCGGTGGCATCAAGATTCAAAACCAGACAGCCTGGGTCATAAACCCTGCCCTAACCCACCTTTGTGACTTCACATCCTGCAGCTGCACCGCCATAACAAACCCCATGGCTTAAAACTGTCTATCCCTAATTTGCACAAGTAAGCCAACATCTTGCTCCAAAGAATTTAGAACTTGCTTTAGAGCCAAATTTTACAGCGATTCCTTGCTTAGCATTCAGAATGTAAAGAGGGTTTCTAAGTGATTTCCTTTCAAGCTTCATTGAGAAGCATTGAGTAAATAATTCTTTTAGGAATGCCTATACTGGAAATCCAGACTATTTCTCTAATTACTCAATTATGCTCATGACTCAATGTAACAGGTAATTCTCCAATTTTCTCTCTTTATTTGGCTGTAAGAGGCACCATTAGAGCTATGTCCCTTTCCTTTTCTCCCCATCTCCTAAGGATCCAATGTAACTTAAGCATCCCCTCCCTGGATTTCTGGGCACTTCCACTAAATTCCTAGACATCCTTTGTACAGCCATGTGTGAACTCATCTGGAAAGCTATATCAGAAAGCCCAAATTTTGTGATGCTCAGTTCAAAATCTCTATGTGCTAATCTCTGTGAAAGATGTCTGTGTCTCTCTATGATTTTGTTGACAGCCTACTTACTTCTGAAGAGATTTCCCATAAGTTGGTATAAGCTTCCAAAACTTGCTGCAACTGAAACACATATCCACCCAATGAAAACACTAAACTTTAGCGAATTGGTAGGGGCTTCCCTTGTAGCTCAGTTGGAGGAAATGGCAACCCACTCCAGTATCCTTGCCTGGAAAATCTCATGGACAGAGGAGCCTGGTGGGCTGCAGTCCATGGGGTCGCAAAGAGTCGAGCACGACTGAGCGACTAACATTTACTTACTTACTTAGCAAATTGACATTTTCTCCAAGTCCAAATCTGGGCTGTGAGTTACCGAGTAACACATAGTGCTGAACAGTACCTTGTCACATAGATGCCATGATTTTCATCCTTATGGAATGGTGGAGATAGGTCCAGTAAAGATAAAATGAATAGACAATGTAGTGAGTGTTGTGGTAGACAAAGTACAGGATGATAGTGCAGTTCAAAGTCATGGTACCCAACAAGGAGTTGAGGGCAGAAGGCATGGTCAAGGAAGGCTCCCTAAAAGATAAAATTTAGAAGGTAAAATTTGTCAGAATTTAATGTAGAAGGGAGAGTACTGGAAATTAAGGAGTCATGAGTGACATCTTGTTTTATCACCAGCATTTTATTGAATTATTAGCCTTCTCTCAGTACGTATTTCTACACACTTCCAAAATCAATACTCATCCCTTCAGATTCACACACCCTATGCAGTGTTTCATTGATGCTATTGTGTTTCAATATGTCAAAAGAATCAATCCAGTCTCACTTTGCTAGTAAACAACTGTGGGGTTTTGTACAAAATCCAAGCTGAACTTTGCTTGGCCCAGGTCTTTTCACCTTCATAAAGATACTGACTTTATTTTTATGGGCTCCAAAATCACTGCAGATGGTGACTGCAGCCATGAAATTAAAAGACGCTTACTCCTTGGAAGGAAAGTTATGCCCAACCTAGATAGCATATTAAAAAGCAGAGACATTACTTTGCCAACAAAGGTCCATCTAGTCAAGGCTATGGTTTTTCCAGTGGTCATGTATAGATGTGAGAGTTGGACTATAAAGAAAGCTGAGCACCAAAGAATTGATGCTTTTGAACTGTGGTGCTGGAGAAGACTCTTGAGAGTCCCTTGGACTGCAAGGAGATCCAACCAGCTCATCCTAAAGGAGATTAGTCCTAGGTGTTCATTGGAAAGACTGATGTTGAAGCTGAAACTCCAATACTTTGGCCACCTGATGCGAAGAGCTGACTCATTTGAAAAGACCCTGATGCTGGGAAAGATTGAGGGCAGGAGGAAAAGGGGATGACAGAGGATGAGATGGTTGGATGGCATCACTGACTCAAGGGACATGAGTTTAAGCAAGCTCTGAGAGTTGGTGTTGGACAGAGAAGCCTGGTGTGCTGCAATTCATGGGGTTGCAAAGAGTCGGACATGACTGAGCAACTGAATTGAACCGAGTGGCTAGAACTCTCCTTTAAATAAAAATTAACAAGACCTCATAGCAGTGAAGTCCGAAAAGCATCACTGGCTTCTTACGGGACATAGCAACTTTCCCACTGGAAGGGGCAGAGATGCTGACCTAGAACAGGACATGTGCTGGGTCCACATCAGTCCAGGGGACCAAATCCTGTCCATTTCAAGTATTTTCACTGATCAAAAGTACAATCAGACTGTATATGGGTGCAGAAAAGAAGTATGAACTGGTCACAGAAAAGGTGTTTAAATGAGCACACCAGATCACGTGGATACAAATCATCTGGATTATTTTCTCTGGGCTTCTGTGACAAAGTGTCACAACCAGCTGGCTTAAAAGAACAGAAACGTATTTTCTCACTAGTTATGGAGGCTGTAAGTTGGGGACAAAGATTTCCCCGGAGCCTAGCTCCCTCTGAGACTCTGGGGAGATGCTTACCTTGTTCCTTCCTGACTTCCAGTGGTGACCAGCAGGCCCTGGTGTCCTCGGCTTATAGCTGCATCCCCTCTGTCTCTGCCTCAGTCATCACAGGTCATTTTCCTTGTACGTCTCTGCTTCTTACCCATGTGAGAAGTAATTAACTAATCACATCACCCATGACCCAGTTTTCAAATCAGTTCACAGTTGGAGGTATTGGGGGACTTTAACATCTCTTTCGAGGGGACATGATTCAACCCAGTATACTATCCAAACAAATGACATTGTGAGAAGATTCCATTTGCATCTAATGTTGTGACCGGGCTTCCCAGGTGGCCCTAGAGGTAAAGAACCCACCTGCCAATGCAGGAGACCTAAGAGATTCAGGTTCGATCCCTGGGTCGGAAAGATCCCCTGGAAGAGGGCATGGCAACTCACTCCAGTGTTCTTGCCTGGAGAACCCCATGGACAGAGGGGCCTGGTGGGCTATTGTCCAAGGGGTGACAAAGAGTTAGACACAACTGAAGCAACTTAGCATGCACACACGCACGTTGTGACCAGGCTCCTGACTTTACACGATATTAGAGCTAAAAATCCACTTTTGTCTGAAAAGTGATGTTTGGCAAGAAAGGTTGAGAGAACAGCCCAGACTCCATGGCCAGTGCTTGCCCCTTCAGAAGCACATGTCCCCTCCTCTGTGACATGCTCTCAAGTGATGGGATGCCAACAAGGCAATGATCAAAGTGTATAATGGAGCTTGCAGTGGGCAGGGTCGCTCAGAATTCATGACTCACCTCCTGTAGCTTGCCCTTGCCATCCTCGCACTTACCTTCTCAGTTCTTCCCCCTCTGCCTTGCTCATCCTCCCTGCTTTGCTGGGAAACAACAGCTGATTTGAATCTAGCCATTTTGATTTGGTGGCAAGTGAACTGTAAACCAGATTAAGACAAAAGAAACAAATCCAATGACTGTTGCAAGCAAGTTGTCCAATTATTGCTTTTTTACCTTCTCAGTTCTTCCCCCTCTGCCTTGCTTATCCTCCCTGCTTTGCTGGGAAACAACAGCTGATTTGAATCTAGCCATTTTGATTTGGTGGTAAGTGAACTGTAAACCAGATTAAGACAAAAGAAGCAAATCCAATGACTGTTGCAAGCAAGTTGTCCAATTATTGCCTTTTTTTGCAGTGAGGGTAAAAGGCAGTTAAGGGCCTTATATATCATAAGGCAAATACTAATTTGCCTGAATCAGCTTGCCAAAGGGTAATCAGCAAACAGGTTGGACCTCATCAGAGCTGCACAGACTGGTCTCTGAGGAGGTCAGAGCCAGGAATAAACCCTACCAGAAACTCCCAGTGAATCTAGCAAGTTCCCTGCCTTCTGCATGCTGAAGCAAAGGTCCAACCTTCACCTAACTTGTAGCCTGCCTAGGGTAAGTCACTGGACTTCTTGGCGGATTTCTGGTGCCACAGGCTCTCTTCTCTCTCTCCCTGGGTGAGGATCGGGTTCTCTGGGAGCAATGGGAAAGTGAAAATGCGTTTGCAGAATCTGTCCCTCACTCACCCCACTGCTTGTACCTGCCTCTGAGGTAGGTCAAGGAGTTAAACCATATCTGTTACTGACAGAGGATAGAAGGTGAGGGAACAGGAAGAAAAGCAAAGGCAAATATGTTTCAAAGGGGAAAAAAATTAGCAGTAGATAAAATGACCAAGACATCATTTTATGATGTAATAATCTCTGAACGATAAAGGGAGTGGATTTGGCCCAGATACTGGAATATTTCCAGATTTCAGGGCCTCCTCCTGTCTTGAGCCCCAGCTCCACATTTGGCATGGTTAATCCCTTGACCTTTGTGGAAATCCTCCTTGACGTCACTGGACTAGAGGCCTGGAACGGAAAGGAAGGGCTTTGTCGGAGCTGCATGAATCCACATGGCTCATCTCCTGACAGGAAAGCTCAGTGGAGAACAGGACTCTCACTATTTAGAAACTGGACTGGGATTCCTATCCAGAGGATACAATTGGCCATTGCCTTTGTGGTTTGTACGGTGCATGCATTAGTAGCTTTGGTCATGTCTGATTCTTTGCAGTCCAATGGACTGTAGCCTGCCAGGCTCCTCTGTCCATGGGGATTCTCCAGGCAAGAGTACTGGAGTGAGTTGCTATGCCCTCCTCCAGGGATCTTCCTGACCCAGGGTATGAACCTGCACCTCTTAACATCTCCTGCATTGGCAGGCAGGTTCCTTACCACTAACACCACCTGGGAAGCCAGTTTGTATGGCCAGTGGAGCAAATCAAGAACACTAAGGAGAGAACTTTTTTTCTCTTGATGCCTAAGTGCCAATCACAATTGTTTGAAGTTCTCTTAATTGGCATCCCAGGTCTCATCTAACTATTGTTGTAACACACATGTATTGACATAAAAGCTGCTTACATTTTCACCACCAACATCCAAAAAGATGCTGCTGCTAAGTCGCTTCAGTCGTGTCTGACCCTCAGCGACCCCATGGACTCCAGCCTTCCCGTCTCCTCCATCCATGGGATTTTCCAGGCAAGAGTACTGGAGTGGGGTGCCATTGCCTTGTCCCCAAAAAGATGAGGCACCATCTATTTTTTTCCCCTACCAGTTTCTGTCTATAGGGCTTTGTATTCATTAACAATTGGCTCTGTCCCCTTTGCAGTCTGGAGGCCCTGTTCCAGGTCACCTGTGATTTGGAACACTGGGTCGTTGGCAGTGAAGTTAAGAGAAAGAAAGAGAACATGGGGAAGGGACCAAAGGTAGAGCCAGATTTGAAGGTTTAGCCTGAAAGTTATACTTAGAGAGCCAGTTATATCTAGAACTCCAACTTCCTAGCCATCAGATACTTGACAGACAAGTTAAAAGTAAGGACAAGATTAATTATCAAGGCTTTTGGTGGGGAGTGGGGAGAGGAGGAAGGGAATAGATGCTTTCATGTTCGTCACTGTTTACTCAAAAAAAGTGTCACTATACAGGTTTGTAGTCTTATGGACTCTGTGAGAGAGGGAGAGGGTGGGAAGATTTGGGAGAATGACATTGAAACATGTAAAATATCATGTATGAAACGAGTTGCCAGTCCAGGTTCGATGCACGATACTGGATGATTGGGGCTGGTGCACTGGGACGACCCAGAGGGATGGTATGGGGAGGGAGGAGGGAGGAGGGTTCAGGATGGGGAACACATGTATACCTGTGGCGAATTCATTTTGATATTTGGCAAAACTAATACAATTATGTAAAGTTTAAAAATAAAATTTAAAAAAAAAAAGAGTGTCACTAATAATGAAGGTTGATGAACGTGAAAGGATAGCTATTAGTTTTGCAAGTAAGTAGGGGAAATTACACACTAACATTTCTTTTAAATATTTTGATTATATAATTTACATACCATCAAGTTTATCCCTTTAAAGCCTACAACTTAGTGGTTTTCAGTATATTTACAGAGTCGTGCAACCCTCACTACAACCTAGTTTTAAAACCTTTCATCAACCACAGAAGGAACGTAGTACACTTTAGCAGTCATTCCCCTTTTCCCTTTTTGCCCTACCCCTGCCCCTCGCAACCACTAATCTATTTTCAGTTGCTGTGGATTGGCTTTTTCTGGAGAGTTCATATAAATGGAATCATGCTATATGTGGCCTTTCGAGACTGGCTTCTCTCACTCATGACATTGATTTTGAGGTTTGTCCAAGTTGTAGCATATGACAGTACTTCATTCCTTTTTGTTGTTGAATAAGATTCCATTGGAGATATACCACATTTTACTTGTCCACTTATCAGTTGATGGACAACACACTTGTGTTTTACTTAAAACAGCAAATTGCCACAGTTTCAACAATCTGAATTGAATAGCTTTTTGCTGAAGGTAGAAGTTAATAAAACAGCTCCTGATCTTAATATGTTAGATTTAAGAGACAAGATTACTAAGGGATTTAAGACTTAGTTTTGATAGAAAAAAAAATGATTTATATTCAGGTTTGTGGCAAGTAGATGTTTGCAAGATAACCTAATGATATTAGCGTAATAAGGTGATATTTGTATTTGTGCTTTTCAGTTATCTCAGTAGAGTGGATCTGTATAGAGAAGTGCTCACTCATCCCTTCTAATGAAATAATTTTAGAATGCTTGAAATCTCTTTACTACATCCACGTGAAATACAGAATCTGCCTTTGTGTTCAGCCAACAAGTGCACAGCTGAGTTTGAGGCCAGGTTCCATAGCTGGTCTGCCAGGAATCTACTGCTTGTACTGTCCTATTGTACTAGTTTTTGTCTTTTCTCTGCTTCTGACTCAGATGTGAATGAGGAAGCATGGGAAAGAGGAGCAAGAGGGAGCAAATAAGGTTCTACAGATCTGGAAGGTTGCCTGGGATTCATATTCAAGCGGTTCCTTCTCAAGGTGTCAAAACTCTTCTTACTTGGGGAGTAGTGGCCAGACTGCAGGCTCTGGAATCTAGGCATGGCCATTTCATATCTTTGTGATGTTGGGCAGGTACTTAATCTGTCTTTCTTGTTCTCATCAGAAAAATGAAGATAATAATGGTTCTTAGTTCTCCAGATGCATTGAAGATTCCCATGATTCCTGGCACATAGGAAACTGTTAACCATGAATATTGCTAGCATGTATTCACTACTTGCTATTTCCTAGACACTGTGCATGGAATCTTCACGGCAATCTAAAAAGGTGGTGAAAGGTATTCCCACTTTGCAGATGAAGAAATTGAGATTTAAGGAAGTGTAAATATATCTTCCTCAAGGTCAGTTGGTTTAAAAATGGCACGAGTCACTTTTATATACCTTTCGGTCTGATTCAGATTCTTTACATGTCCATTACACCAGGGTGCTTATATGCAATGAATTGTGCTAGCCAATACGCTGCCAACTGGAATATAGCTATAACAGCATACACATTTGTGTTGATAAAAATGAATAATGAATGCAATTGGGCCATTTTGGAAAATAATGTGACCAAAACCCATGGGGAGAAAACAGCAGTAAAAGACTAAGACGAAGCTGTTAGAACAAACATGGGGCTTAAAGGACCTCAAAGTAAGACATATCATCTGGCGAGATCCACATCCTCTCAACTCAGGGGAACCAGACCCTGTGGTTTATGGGAATTAAAAGAACATTGCACGTGGTACTTGGGTTAAAGAAGGTAACTAACTCATTTCCATTAGCTAGGGAATTAGTGCCTGTGTTAATATTCCAGTTGTCAACTTAATGATTTAAGGTGTTTCCATTGCCATCACCAGCAGCACTTTTAAATTAGCCTTGAGAGCTAAAGAGTAAACAGAAGCACAGTTTATCATTCTGTCAAGTTCAACTACCTAAAAAAGGCAGTATCTGATAGTCAAGCAAACAACTAGACTGCAAAGCACAAGTGTCAGCATTGACGCATTTACAGCTCCAGGAGGGTTATTAACTGTGTTGCCCCGGGAGTCCAGGAGAAGACAGTTCAAGGGTCAGAGACAAATGGTATTTAGATGGTCCCCAATGAGCTGGAAGCCTAAAACAGACTTTCCTTCTAACATGCCCTTCTGAACAGCCTTCCTGATTACACAGTGTGAAAAAAGAACAGTTTTGGATACTAATCCTAAATAATCCCAAGTTTTGGATTCTAACTCTAGGAAATATTTATTCTCTCATATTTCTGGTTAAAAAGATGTTCTCAATTCAGATTACCACAATTATCACAATCTGCTCTTTTAATTAAAAGAGTGTGTTCTTTCCCCACTTATAGTATTAGTGGCTTCAAATGCATAAAGAACCTTTTTGTAAACCAATTCATGAGGGTTTAGACATCAAGACAAAGGTAACATTTTAAGAATGTTCTTATGTTGCAATCAATTGGGGATTATTTTCTAAACCAATTTCTTGAGAATTCTGGCTAAGGCCTTTTCATCACTGGAAGGTTTGTTTTTTTTTTTTTAATTGTCCTTTTAATTAGGAGTGTAACCCTGGCTTGTAGATGCTACAAGCTTTTCTGGGAGGGTGGATTTACACATGTGGTCTCTGAGCTAAAAAACGCAGAAAGTCCTTTGGTTCAGGTCCTCATTCAACCCATGGTTGCCCCAGTCAAGATGACCACTGGTAGATTTAAGCAGACTCACATTCAGGCCATGGCTATTCATCAGACTAGAACAATCAGCCTATTTTTTGATGATTGTAATTTGGTGCTGTCAGGCTTATAAAATCCAGCTCTAAACTCTGCCCTTCCCTGCTAGTCTATCAAGGCAATCTGGACTTTGGTTCTTTGTAAACTATCTATAGTTCTCTTTATTTGTTGTTGTTCAGTTGCTAAGTCATGTCCAACTCTTTGTGACCCCATGGACTGAAGCACCATGCCAGGCTTCCCTGTCCTCCACTATCTCTCAGTTGGCCTGTGTTCATGTTTGGTAAGTCGGTGATGCCATCTATCCATCTCATCAGCAGCAGCCCTCTTCTTTTTCCTTCTATCCTTCCCAGCATCAGGGTCTCTTTATTTACTCTACACTTATTCCCCAAAGGATTTAAAAGAACCTTGGTTAGATAGGCTCTGCTGTCCTGTGACCTGGGGCATGTTATAACAATTATAAAAGTTCTCACCTTTCACAGTGTTGCAGGGACTTCATGAACCTTCTCTTGAGGAAGTGATTACCCTCAGGATACAAATTGAGTTTCTGCTTCTGATAAAATTGGCAGATGGAAAATAGCTTGGGAAATAAGGGCACTGGACAAATGCAAGGGTCACCCTGTTAGTCAATGGACTAGAGTTTTAATGCAGAGTTCCAAAGAATAGCAGGGAGAGATAAGAAAGCCTTCCTCAGTGATCAATGCAAAGAAATAGAGGAAAACAATAGAATAGGAAAGGCTAGAGATCTCCTCAAGAAAATTAGAGTACCAAGGGAACATTTCATGCACAGATGGGCACAATAAAGGACAAAAATGATATGGACCTAACAGAAGCAGAAGATATTAAGAGGTGACAAGAATACACAGAAGAACTATACAAAAAAGATCTTCATGACCAGATAACCATGATGGTATGATCACTCACCTAGAGCCAGACATCCTGGAATGCGAAGTCAAAGGCCTTAGGAAGCGTCACTATGAACAAAGCTAGTGGAGGTGATGGAATTCCAGTTGAGCTATTTCAAATCCTAAAAGATGATTCTGTTAAAGTGCTGCACTCAATATGCCAGCAAATTTGGAAAACTCAGCAGTGGCCACAGGACTGGAAAAGGTCAGTTTTCATTCCAATCTCAAAGAAAGGCAATGCCAAAGAATCTTCAAACTACCACCCAGTTGCACTCATCTCACATGCTAGCAAAGTAATGCTCAAAATTCTCCAAGCCAGGCTTCAACAGTATGTGAACCGTGAACTTCCAGATGTTCAAGCTGGATTTAGGAAAGGCAGAGATCAAATTGCCAACATACACTAGATCATCAAAAAAGCAAGAAAGTTCCAGAAAAACATCTATTTCTGCTTTATTGACTACACCAAAGCCTTTGACTGTGTGGATCACAACAAACTGTGGAAAATTCTTCAAGAGATGGGAATACCAGACTACCTGACCTGCCTCCTAAGAAATCTGTATGCAGGTGAGGAAGCAACAATTAGAACTGGACATGGAACAACAGACTGATTCCAAACTGGGACAGGAGTATGTCAAGGCTGCATATTGTCACCCTGCTTACTTAACTTAAATGCAGAGTACATCATGCAAAATGCCAGGCTGATGAAGCACGAGATGGAACTAAGATTTCTGGGAGAAATATCAATAACTTCAGATATGCAGATGACACCACCCTTATGGCAGAAAGCAAAGAACTAAAGAGCCTCTTAATGAAAGTGAAAGAAGAGAATGAAGAAGTTGGCTTAAAACTCAACATTCAGGAAACTAACATCTTGGTATCCAGTCCCATCACTTCATGGCAAACAGATAGGAAAACAATGGCAACAGTGGCAGACTTTATGTTCTTGGGCTCCAAAATCACTGCAAAAGGTGACTGCAGACACTTGCTCCTTGGAAGAAAATCTATTACCAACCTAGATAGCATATTAAAAAGCAGAAACATTACTTTGCCAACAAATGTCTGTCTAGTTAAAGCTATGGTTTTTCCAGTAGTCATATATGTATGTGAGAGTTGGACTATAAAAAGAATTGATACTTTTGAATTGTGGTCTTGGAAAAGATTCTTGAGAGTCCCTTGGACTGCAAGGAGATCCAATCAGTCCATCCTAAAGGGAATCAGTCCTGAATATTCATTGGAAGGACTGATGCTGAAGCTGAAACTCCAATACTTTGATCACCTGATGCAAAGAACTGACTCACTGGAAAAGACCCTGATGCTGGGAAAGATTGAAGGCAGGAGGAGAAGGGGACGACAGAGGATGAGATGGCTGTATGGCATCACTGACTCGATGGACTGAGTTTGAGTAAGCTCTGAGAGTCGATGATGGACAGGGAAGCCTGGCGTGCTGCAGTCCAGGGGGTCGCAAAGAGTCGGACATGACTGAGCGACTGAACTGAACTTAACTGAGAGTTTCATTGTGTTGGTTCAACACAGTGGCATTTGGTTTTAACTCTGACCTCCAGAGAAGCCCTCATCCTGGATATATTTCAAGAATAGGAGGTTGAAAACATCAAGACAAGGAGGTCAGGGTAGATATCCTGCCAAAGATCCATACAGGGAACTTCCTGGAAAGAAATGAATTGAGGGACTTGTCCTAAATATGAGTAGCTGGGAAAGGTCTTTGAATATTCCCAAAAGATGATTGCAGGAATTTCTAAAGTCTGGAGAAGGGATGACAGTGAAGTGAAAGTTGCTCAGTTGTATCTAACTCTTTGCAGATACAGTCCATGGAATTCTCTAGGCCAGATACTGGAGTGGGTAGCCATTCCCTTCTCCAGGGGATCTTCCCAACCCAGAGGTCAAACCCAGGTCTCCCACATTGCAGTCGGATTCTTTACCAGCTGAGCCACCAGGGAAGCCCAGGGATGATAGACTATGGCTTAAATGGTAAGACTTCAGTCTCCAGAACCATAGCATAGTTGGAAGTTCCTTTACTCATCTTCTGGGCCTGATCCAAGCCATTAACCCATCTAGAGTTTCATATGGTCTCTGCTTAAGCATCCACAGTGATGAGGAGTTGGTCTCCTATCACAGGAGCTCATTTCATCTTTGGAGCATAATAGTCATCATTTAGAATGCATTCTTTTTAGTCCAGGGCTTCTGCCTTATAATATGGCCTATTCATTGTAGTTCTGCTCAGTAATGGACAAGTGGAATATCCAGGGAGACACTTCACTATGCTATTTTTGAACTTAAATCTGTTGTTCAGTTGCTAAGCCATATCAGACTTTGCGACCCCATGAGCATGCCCATGGACTACAGCATGCCAGGCTCCTCTGTCCTCCACTATCTCCCAGAGTTTGCTCAAACTCATGCCCCTTGAGTCAGTGATGATATTTAACCATCTCATCCTCTTCCACCCTTTTCTCCTTTTGCCTTCAATCTTTCCCAGCATCAGGGTCTTTTCTAATGAGTTGGCTCTTCACATCTGGTAGTCAAAGTATTGGAGCTTCAGTATCAGTCCTTCCAATGAATATTCAGGACTGATTTCCTTTAGGACTGACTGGTTTGATCTCCTTGCTTTCCAAAGGACTCTCAAGAGTCTTCTTCAACATCAAAGTTCAAAAGCATTAATTCTTCATCGCTCAACCTTTATGATCCAACTCTCACATCTGTACATGACTTCTGGAAAAACCATAGCTTTGACTAGACAGACCTTTGTAGGCAAAGTGATGTCTTTGCTTTTTAATGCACTATCTAGATTTGTCATAACTTCCCTTCCAAGGAACAAGCATCTTTTAATTTCATGGCTGCAGTCATCATCCACAGAGAGCAGTGATTTGGGAATTTGAATCTACCGCTATGTAATTTCCTCCAGTTAGAGGATTTCTCTTCTTGTGCCTTTGAATACACTTCCTCAATGATCATAGCAGCCCTAAATGGTTTCCCAAACAACACACAAAGCCCCTGAGTATTGGCACATCTTCCTACTCACAACTTCTCCTCATCTTCTGTGTCTCCTGTATCTCTTCCTTTCCTCTGATATCTGCACCCAACTCTCTTATGATTCTTTTGGAATCTAAGCATGAACTCAAAGCAGAAGACAGAGACTTCTAGTGGAAAGAGCAAAGGAACTTGCTTTGAGCCCTGGCAAATTTCTCTAAAGCTGTAAATATTATTATTTAGCTGATGGGGTGGGAGGGGTATTATGATAGAATATAAGTGAATGTTCATTATAAATTGCAATGTATTATAAAGGCCCTGAAGACTTTAACATTAAATTCAAAAAGACCTCAAGCATCATGTAGTCCCAGCTCCTCATTTTACACTAGAATACATTAAACAGAGAAGAAAACTGATCTATCCACGGACCACAGGAACCATTAGAGGCAGGGCTAAAACAGAACCCATGTTTTGTCACTCACAGTCCCTTGCTCCCTCTACTGCCCCTCTGTTGAACAATGAGGGAAATCAGTGAAATCACTCATGCACAGACCCTAAACAGTACCCAGCACGTATTAGGTACTTGATTGCTGGTGGCTGAAGAAATAGTCCAGGAAACGAATGAATGAATAAATGACTAGTACTTGTTTCTGAGGACATTTTATCATTTCCTCCAAACGTGTTTATGTTTTTAATCAGTTTTTAAGTAGGTGTCTATTAAGGAGTGTGGTTATCAAAATGCGCTTGTGAAAGTTAAATGAGACAATGCATTAAAGTCCTGAAAAGCTGTGTCTGGATGTCAATAAATGTTAAGTCATTATTATCGTCCTCTGCTTTCTAGCCATTTTCTAAGTAAGATTATGCTGACACTGTAAGGACTCACCAATCTGAAAATCACTGCAGTCTACTAACAAAAGGAATTTTGTAATTGCAAAAGTATTACTACTGTTTGTCAGTTCTTATCCTATTTTTTTAACTAGGCTATCCATGCCCACCCCTTGTGTTTAGCACCCAGAAAGACACAAAGTGCTGCATTCTTTCACTTCTTCCTCTGAGTTTGTGTTTGTTAGCCCCTGGCCTTTGGGCTCTGTCTCCCATTCCAGCCAGCACTTGCCAGTTGGACCTGACAATTTGGCTTTGCGCTGTGTGAACCTTAGCACTCTTGCTCTCTCTCTCTTTCCATTATCAACCTAAGTCAAGGTTTTGGAATTTCCCTTTGGTACGGTCCACTCCTGAGCATCCCAATAGTTCTCCTCCTTCTAAACAAGGCCCATCCCCTTGACCCAGATTGGTGTGTTTTCCTCTCCATATGCTGGACTCCCCAACCTCCAGGATCTAATGCCTGATGATTGGAGGTGGAGCTGATGTAATAATAAAAGAAATAAAGTGCACAATAAATGTAATGTCCTTGAATCATTCCAAAACCATCCCTCCGCAACACCCCTGTCCATCAAAAATTTATCTTCCGCTCCTGATGCCAAAAACATTGGGGACTGCTGTATGGGATCAGCTTCTCTCCACGTTGTAGCATTTGTTATTAATACTGATTTTTTTTTTATACTGAGAACTGAGAGTTAGAATTTTAGGCTCTTTACATTTCTGTGTTTCAGGAAAGGAAAAAAATGTTGCCAAGGGTTATTTTATTTATTTATTTATTTTTAATTTTATTTTATTTTTAAACTTTACATAATTGTATTAGTTTTGCCAACTATCGAAATGAATCCACCACAGGTATACATGTGTTCCCCATCCTGAACCCTCCTCCCTCCTCCCTCCCCATTCCATCCCTCTGGGACGTCCCAGTGCACCAGCCCCAAGCATCCAGTATTGTGCATCGAACCTGGACTGGCAACTCGTTTCATACATGATATTTTACATGTTTCAATGCCATTCTCCCAAATCTTCCCACCCTCTCCCTCTCCCACAGAGTCCATAAAATTTTTATGTTAACCAAACTGGCTTTTTCCACCTCTTTTCATCAGTTGCCTCTGGTCTCCCAGATTGAGGATGCTCAGATTCAACCTACCCTGGAAGAGTGATTCCTGAGTGTTTTATGGGGTTATTTTCCCTTCCAGGGCTTCATTCACAGATCTACAAATTGTCATAGTGATCTCTATCAAGTTACCAAAATGCTTGAAACTTCTTTCTGAAAATCTGAATGTATCTGAGAATTTGACAAAAAGACTAAACTTCAGCCAATGTCAGTACAAAAAATAAGCTTGGATGAATTCATCAGTTAGGGCTATACCCGAAGCTCTGATAGGGACAGAAATATTATCTGTTTAATCTCTGTGTCTTATGATGAAATATCATTTAATGTCTTCTCCTTTGTCAATGATACATCCATCCCCTTTATACTCCAGAATATAAGTTCCTTTGTCACCTGGATTTGATCTGTTTATAATCACAGCTCTGTCTTCAGCATCTAAAGTGTTTGGCAAACAGCAGGCAGCCAATCAGTGTTTGCTGAATACTGAAAGAATGAATGAGAAGCAGGATAGCCTTGTGGTTGGACCACAGCCTTTGACATCATCTCAGCTCGATTTTTGGTTATGCCACTTACCATCTTTGAGACCTCTCTGAATTTCAGTTTCTTCATCAATAAAATGGGATAATGATATCTCTACCTTATTGGTTTGGGGAGAATGAAACAAGATAATGTATATAAAGCTCTTAGCGCAGTAGCTGGCATATTTTCAGAACTTGATAAATGTTGACTGTGAACATTCAGTGTCAACACTTCAACATTCAGTGAAAATTCTGAATGTTGAAGCTTATTAGAGGTAATTGAACTAATTTGACATGACTAGTACTCATTACTGTACTAAAGACAAATTAGTTTAATTCATCTGTCAGCCAGATTTTATTTAAAGAGCCAGGTTGACAAAACATGTATTGGTCACACCCACCGTGTTTTAAAGTAGTATCCTAGGCTTTCAGGAGTGGGCAGGATGTGGAGATATATATGGCACAGCCTCTCTTCTCAAGAATATAAAACTAGAAGACTTACTGTGTGTGGTACTATACTGAGTATACATATATATGAAGTATTTCTACCACCCACATCCTCTGAGTTACTCTCGGTGCTTTGCAGAAAATTATTCTGTGACACTCAGCTTCTCCTTTGAATACTTTCAGTGACAAGAAACCTACCACCTCTTGAGCCAGCTCATCCTATTTGGGAATAGTCATCACCTTTAGAAAGAGCTTCCTGAAAACTAGCACAAATCTGTTGTTGTTCAGCCGCTCAGTCATGTCTGACTCTTTGCAACCCCATGGACTGCAGCATGCTAGGCTTCCCTGTCCTTCACTCTCTCCCAGAGTTTACTCAAACTCATGTCCATTGAGTCAGTGATGCTTTCTAACCATCTCATCCTCCTCTGCCCTCTTCTCCTTTGCTTTCAATTTTTCCCAGCATCAGGGTCTTTTCCAATGACTTAGCTCTTCGCTTCAGGTGCCAAAGTATTGGAGCTTCAGCTTCAGCATCAATCCTTCCAATGAATATTCAGGATTGATTCCTTTAGGACTAACTGGTTTGATCTCCTTGCAGTCCAAGGGACTCTTGAGAGTCTTTTAAAGCACCATAATTTGAAAGCATCAATTCTTTGATGATCTGCCTTCTTTATGGTTCAACTCTCACACCTGTACATGACTACTGGAAAAACCATAGCTTTGACTAGACAGACCTTTGTTGGCAATGTGATATCTTTGCTTTTTAATACACTGTCTAGGTTTGTCATAGCTTTCCTTCAAAGGAGCGAGCATCTTTTTATTTCATGGCACAAATCTACCCCCCTACAATTTTTACACACTGATCTAACTCCTGACTTCTGGAAACAACCAGAATAAATCTAATAGTTCCTTTCATATCAGAAGTCAGCAGAATAATGCCTACAGGGAAAATTCAGCCCACCATTTATTTTTGTAAATAAAGTTTTATTATAACACAGTCAAGCCTATTCACTCACATATTGTCCACAACTGCTTTTGCACAATAAAGCAGTCACAACAGAGAATGTATGACCATCTTGGCCAAAAATACTTACTATTTGGTCCTTAAAGAAAAAATGTTCAACTACTGCTCTATATGACAGATTTCAAGCACTTAGAGACAACTAACATGTCTCCTCTTAAAGTGGGAAGCCCAGAACTGAGCCTAGAACTATAAATGGAGACAGAATTCAGTGGTACTATCACCTTTCTTCTGGTCATCATACTTCCAATTATGTGATCAGAGACCAGGTCAGTCTTTGACACACAATACTGGAGTCTATAAAGGACTAAATCTCTGCAATTTCCACCCCAGGAGCTTCTGTTAAGTCATGCCTCCCCATCCTGCACTGGTGAAGCCTAGTGTTGAACACTGTTCACAAAACTTTAATCTTTCCAGTCAGTCCAAAATAATCAGAAAACAATTCAGCATATATTCAAGGGCTGTAGCAGTCAGGGTCAGAAAGGAAAAAGATGACATGCTCTGCTAAGATTTTTAATAAAATGTTGTAATTTACATACTGGTGGGCAGAGTTGAGAAAACTAATAAGGGAATTTGTCACCAGCCTCTGCCTCGAGGGGAATGGCCAGGGAGAGGTCTTTCCAGGACCCAGAGAGATGGAACCATGGAAAGGGGATGTCCACCTGGAACTGTGGCCATGGAGACAGAGACACTGCTGGAACCAGGCTAGGAAGAAGGCAGGGGTGTTGGAGATAGGTTCCCTCATGTGTTCTTCTCCCATTCTCTGCCTGCTGTGGGTGGAAAACAAACAGAGCTGAATGACAAGAGTCACAAGAGAGGATCCAGCCCACAGGGCACAGAGCAGAAGCAGGAGGAAGTGTGGGCATGAGGGCGAAGAGTGACAAGGGCTAAATGGTGTGTGTGCATGCATGCTAAGTCGCTTCAGTCATGTCTGACTCTGTGCAACTCTATGGACTGCAGCCCGCTAAGCTCCTCTGTCCATGAGATTTTCCAGGCAAGAATACTGGAGTGGGTTGCCATGCCCTTCTCCAGGAAATGGTGTGCCAGGCATTTTTTCATTCTGAATGAATAAATAGATGAATGAATGAAGTGAGTCCAAGACCTAGTACTCAATCAGTGATTGTTGAACTGCAAAAATGAGTGAAAAGACTACAATATCCTTTATATTATCTTGCCCCAGAATCTTGACTGAATTTCCACCCCTACTGCACCCCTCCTAGGCTCCACTCCTGCACCCTCCCCAGCCCCTGCTGACCCCTCAGGGCTTCCCGCCAAAGGGCAAAAAGAGTTTGGATTTAATTTGGGAGGTAACAGAGCAGAGCAGCAGTTGTTCTAAACAGAGTTACAACATTATCAAGGAGAGGGCTTTAAGTACTGGAATCATTCCCCAAATCTAAAATACACTCTAGAATGTTCATAATTTTAAAATAAATGAAAAATTCAGTATCGCTGTATCCTATGGATAAAAATGGACTGCTTCTGAGAAAGCTGTCCTGGACAGTTGCATGATGAGCACTCATTTCCAGATGCCTTGGCACTGGCCATTTTATGCTCAGATGGCCTCATCGCATCATAGGCTTTTATTGCAAAGATGTCTGGATTCTCTGTCTGTTCCTCTATTTCTGTTTTATAGATAAGTTCATTTATATCTATTTATATTCCACATATAAGTGATATCATATGATATCTGCCTTTGTCTGATGTGCTTCAGTTTACAGTTGCCAGAGGGTTAACAGGAGTGAGGGATAAATTGGAAGATTGGGATTGACATATATACACTAATAATATATATAAAACAGATAACTAATAAGGACCTATTGTATAGCACACAGAATGCTACTCAATACTCTGTAAAGACCTATATGGAAAAAGAAAGTAAAAAAGACTGGCTGTAATATATGTATAGGGCTTCCCTGGTGGCTCAATGATAAAGAACCTGCCTGCCAATGCAGGAGACGTGAAGTCCATCCCTGGGTCGGGAAAATCCTATGAGTAGGGAATAGCTACCCACTCCAGTATTCTTGCCTGGGAAATCCCATGGACAGAGGAACTTGGCAGGCTACAGTCCATAGGGTTGCTAAAGAGTTAGACACGACTCAGTGACTAAACAACAATGTGTGTATAACTGATTCACTTTGCTGTACACATGAAACTAAATAACACTATAAATCAACTACACTTCAGTAAAATGTTTAAAAAAAGGTTGTCTGGTCTGTCCATTCATTAGGCCAGTAGCAATGATGTTGAGAGAGTAGGGTATCTGAGAGAGATTCAAGATGCATAAAGCTGCTGGTAGGAATCCACAGGTGCCGACTGTCCACTTCCTCCTCCAGGGGTTGAGTCAACATGGAGAATACTCAGCACAGGATTCCTCAAACAATAATCCCCAGGATGTCTGTATTTTGAAGACATAGAAATTATTTTTAAGTATTATTTATTCTGCTACTCTGGTTAGATTGTTCTTGCATGGAGTGTGCAAATTTCGTGTGTGTGTGTGTGTGAGCACAGGTACACACATGCGCTCAGTTATGTCTGACTTTTTGTGACTGCATGGACTGTAGCCCACTAGGCTCCTCTGTCCAGGGAATTCTCCAGGCAAGAGTACTGGAGTAGGGGATCTTCCCAATCCTTGGGATCGAACCTGAGTCTCTTGCGTCTCCTGCATTGGCAGATGGATTCTTTACCACTTCACCATCTGGGAAGGGCATTGTTATCTATGTGCATTTAGCAGCCTATTTTGTATTCAAGTCCTGAAATCCTTTTTTTTTTTTTTTTTCTAAATCAGATCTATACTATTTTTAATATTTATTTTTATTTATCTGTTTGACCACACTGGGTCTTAATTGCAGCATGTGAGATCTAGTTCTACAACCAGGGATTGAACCAAGGCCCCCTGATTTGTGGTACACAGAGTCTTAGCCACTGGGCCACCAGGGAAGCCCCTCATATCCGCTGTATTAGCAGCTGTCAACTTATGCCTCACAGAGCCTGGCCAATTAGTCCCCGGAGTTTAAAACATCTTAGACAAAATCTAGAGCCAGATAAACTGGAAGGAATGAGATAGGAATCATGATTCCGGATGGCCACAGCCCAGCTGATAGAAGCCCACACCCAATAGCCCGGGGAACAACATGGTTACAACCAGAAATTATTCACATTTCGAAAAGCAGGCTTTTGCCAATGTTCATATGAACCCATAAGATAGAATCCAACTTGAGCTTTGAGTTGAAGTGGCCAGGTTCCCAGTTTAGTCATGTCTATGACAGGATATGTCAATAAATTTCATTTAGGATCTCCAGGGCCAGATTTGCAAAATCGAATCCCAGTTAGGATAACTGACAACATGTAACAAAGATCTGTAGATTAGGTAATGGTACTATATCAGTGATTTTTACTATTTGGTAGAGAATATGCCTACCAATGCAGGAGACAGAGAAGATGCAGATTTGATCCTTGGGTCGGGAAGATCCCCTGGAGGAAGAAATGGCAACACACTCCCGTATTCTTGCCTGGAAAATTCCATGGACAGAGGAGTTTGGCAGGCTACAGTCCATGGGGTCACAAAGAGTCAAACACAACTGAGCATGCATGTACTGTTAATATCAGTATTAATTTTCTGATTTTAATTAATTACATTACAATTATGTAAGAGAATGCCCCTGCTCTTAGAAAAACATACTGAAATATTGGGGTAAAGAGACATCATGACTTAGTCTCAAATGATTCAGTAAAAATAATCACTTATGTATACAGAAAAGAATAAACCAAATGTGGCAAAATATTAACAATTAGGGGATCTGGGTAAAGGGTATATAAAATTTTTTAATATTTTTTCAAGTTATCTATAAGTTTTAAAATTACTTCATAATAAGGAGAAGGAAATGGCAACCCATTCCAGTATTCTTGCCTGGAGAATCCCATGGGCAGAGGAGCCTGGCTAGCTACAGTCCATGGGGTTGCAAGAATCGGACATGACTTAGTGACTAAACCACCACCATGAAGGTTGCTAGAGGGCTTCCATAGAGCCTCAGATGGTAAAGAATCTGCCTGCAATGCAGGAGATCTGGGTTCGATACCTGGGTCTGGAAGATCCCCTGGAAAAGGGAATGACCACCCACTCCAGTGTTCTTGCCTGGTGGTCGAAAAGAGTTGGACACGACTGAGCGACTAAGGTTGCTAGAAAACTAATTAAAAAAAAAAAGCTAGAGTTGGCTTATGCCATCACTTAAGTGCAGTAATTTCAGTCTTGCTATTGCTGCAAAGTGAGTCAGAAATGGCATCTCCTGTTTCGTCATCTTTGAGCTAAAATGAGTCATTTCCTCTTTCAGCTAAAGAACACTTCTGTTCATGGAGGCAAATGCTGAGGATCCTTTCCAAGTGAACCCTGAGGTAAGGGGAACTTGACACGTGCCCCTCGGTCACACCACCCATCTGTCCTGCTGTCGCTTCATCCAAGCTCAAGCAGGGACTCTTCTCTCTGGGCTCACAGACAGAATAATTCCAAAGCTGTCAATATCCACGTTGTTGCATTCTGCTGTTCTCAAAGACATTTTTCATCTCCCTACCCTGTCCTACCCAGAAAACCCTTCTTTGTTTTTCTCAAAGAAAATACCATACCTGTTAACACATGATATCCACGGGGTGCAGTTATGGGAGATTTTAATTTTCTCTGTATAGTTTTCTGTACTTGAGAGAGTTTCAACAATGACTGTTTTATTCTTTTTTTAATATATATTTATTTATTTAAGTTGGGGGCTAATTACTTTACAATATTGTATTGGTTTTGCCATACATCAACATGCATCTGACATGGGTGTACATGTGTTCCCCATCCTGAACCCCCTCCCACCTCCCTCCCCATACCATCCCTCTGGGTCATCCCAGTGCACCAGCCCCTAGCATCCTGTATCATGCGTTGAAACCGGACTAGTGATTCGTTTCACATATGATATTATACATGTTTCAATGCCAAATCATCCTACCCAAATCATCCCACCCTCACCCTCTCCCACAGAGTCCAAAAGAGTGTTCTATACATCTGTGTCTCTTTTGCTGTCTCGCATACAGGGTTATCGTTACCATCTTTCTAAATTCCATATATATGCATTAGTATACTGTACTGGTGTTTTTCTTTCTGGCTTACTTCACTTTGTATAATAGGCTCCAGTTTCATCCACCTCATTAGAACTGATTCAAATGTATTCTTTTTAATGGCTGAGTAATACTCCATTGTATATATGTACCACAGCTTTCTTATCCATTCATCTGCTGATGGACATCTAGGTTGCTTCCATGTCCTGGCTATTATAAACAGTGCTGTGATGAATATTGGGGTACACTTGTCTCTTTCAATTCTGGTTCCCTTGGTGAGTATGCCCAGCAGTGGGATTGCTGGGTCGTATCAGTAACTATATATATTGAAAAGAATGTTGACTTTTTTGAGTGGGAGTTCCTTTGCCAAAAACATAGATGGTAGTACCGAGATTCTTTTCCATTAACTGAAAGAGGCTAACTGATACCATGGATTTGTGGACGTCTTCAATTTCCTTGCAACACTAATTTCAAAGAAATGTTGTGCTTTTAAGTGGATCCGACACTAAAGTGTCTGCCTACAATGAGGGAGACCCAGGTTCAATGCTTGGGTTGCAAAGATCTCCTGGAGAAGGAAATGGCAACCCTCTCCAGTATTCTTGCCTGGAAAATCCCATGGACAGAGGAGCCTGGTAGGCTACAGTCCATGGGGTCGCAAAGAGTCAGACATGACTGAGTGACTTTACTTACTTTCATTTTCATGGCAGTTCTATTTCCAGTTTTTTAAGGAATCTCCACACTGTTCTCCATAGTGGCTGTAGTAGTTTGCATTCCCACCAACAGTGTAAGAGGGTTCCCTTTTCTCCACACCCTCTCCAGCATTTACTGCTTGTAGACTTTTGGATATCAGCCATTTTGACTGGTGTGAAATGGTACTTCATTGTGGTTTTGATTTGCATTTCTCTGATAATGAGTGATGTTGAGCATCTTTTCATGTGTTTGTTAGCCATATGCATGTCTTCTTTGGAGAAATGTCTGTTTAGTTCTTTGGCCCATTTTTTGATCGGGTCGTTTATTTTTCTGGAATTGAGCTGCAGGAGTTGGTTGTATATTTTTTAGATTAATTCTTTGTCAGTTGCTTCATTTGCTATTATTTTCTCCCATTCTGAAGGCTGTCTTTTCGTCTTGCTTATAGTTTCCTTTGTTGTGCAGAAGCTTTTAAGTTTAATTAGGTCCCATTTGTTTATTTTTGCTTTTATTTCCAATATTCTCAGAGGTGGGTCATAGAGGATACTGCTATGATTTATGTCAGAGAGTGTTTTGCCTATGTTCTCCTCTAGGAGTTTTATAGTTTCTGGCCTTATGTTTAGATCTTTAATCCATTTTGAGTTTATTTTTGTGTATGGTGTTAGAAAGTGTTTCAGTTTCATTCTTTTACAAGTGGTTGACCAGTTTTCCCAGCACCACTTGTTAAAGAGATTGTCTTTTCTCCATTGTATATTCTTGCCTCCTTTGTCAAAGATTAAGGTGTCCATAGGTGCGTGGATTTATCTCTGGGCTTTCTATTTTGTTCCATTGATCTATATTTCTGTCTTTATGCCAGTACCATACTGTCTTGATGACTGTGGCCTTGTAGTAGAGCCTGAAGTCAGGCAGGTTGATTCCTCCAGTTCCATTCTTCTTTCTCAAGATTGCTTTGGCTGTTTGAGATTTTTTGTATTTCCATACAAATTGTGAAATTATTTGTTCTAGCTCTATGAACCATTGGTAGCTTGATAGGGATTTGATTGAATCTATAGAGGAGCCTGGTGGTCTGCCATCTCTGGGGTCGCACAGAGTCGGACACGACTGAAGTGACTTAGCAGCAGCAGCAGCAGCAGCATAGATTGCTTTGGGTAGCATACTCATTTTCACTATCTTGATTCTTCTGATCCATGAACACGGTATATTTCTCCATCTATTAGTGTCCTCTTTGATTTCTTTCACCAGTCTTTTATAGTTTTCTATATATAGGTCTTTAGTTTCTTTAGGTAGATATATTCCTAAGTATTTTATTCTTTTCATTGCAATGGTGAATGGAATTGTTTCCTTAATTTCTCTTTCTGTTTTCTCATTATTAGTGTATAGGAATGCAAGGGATTTCTTTGTGTTGATTTTATATCCTGCAACTTTATTATATTCATTGATTAGCTCTCGTAATTTTCTGGTGGAGTCTTTAGGGTTTTCTATGTAGAGGATTATGTCATCTGCAAACAGTGAGAGTTTTACTTCTTCTTTTCAAATTTGGATTCCTTTTATTTCTTTTTCTGCTCTGATTGCCATGGCCAAAACTTCCAAAACTATGTTGAATAGTAGTGGTGAAAGTGGGCACCCTTGTCTTGTTCCTGACTTTAGGGGAAATGCTTTCAATTTTTCACCATTGAGAATAATGTTTGCTGTGGGTTTGTCATATATAGCTTTTATTATGTTGAGGTATGTTCCTTCTATTCTTGCTTTCTGGAGAGTTTTTATCATACATGGATGTTGAATTTTGTCAAAGGCTTTCTCTGCATCTATTGAGATAATCATATGTCTTTTATTTTTCCATTTGCTAATGTGGTGTATTACATTGATTGATTTATGGATATTGAAGAATCCTTGCATCCCTGGGATAAAGCCCACTCGGTCATGGTGTATGATCTTTTTAATGTGTTGTTGGATTCTGATTGCTAGAACTTTGTTAAGGATTTTTGCATCTATGTTCATCAGTGATATTGGCCTGTAGTTTTCTTTTATTGAGGCATCTTTGTTAGGTTTTGGTATTAGGGTGATGGTGGCCTCATAGAATGAGTTTGGAAGTTTACCTTCCTCTGCAATTTTCTGGAAGAGTTTGAGTAGGATAGGTGTTAGCTCTTCTCTAAATTTTGGTAGAATTCAGCTGTGAAGCCATCTGGACCTGGGCTTTTGTTTTCTGGAAGATTTCTGATTACAGTTTCAATTTCCATGCTTGTGATGGGTCTGTTAAGATTTTCTATTTCTTCCTGGTTCAGTTTTGGAAAGTTGTACTTTTCTAAGCATTTATCCATTTCTTCCAAGTTGTCCATTTTATTGGCATATAATTGCCGATAGTAGTCTCTTATGATTCTTTGTATTTCTGTGTTGTCTGTTGTGATCTCTCCATTTTCATTTCTAATTTTATTGATTTGATTTTTTTCCCTTTGTTTCTTTTTTTTCAATGATATGGATGAACTTTATTTTTTTTATTTTTTTTTATTTTTAAACTTTACAATATTGTATTAGTTTTGCCAAATATCAAAATGAATCCACCACAGGTATACCTATGTTCCCCATCCTGAACCCTCCTCCCTCCTCCCTCCCCATACCCTCCCTCTGGGTCATCCCAGTGTACCAGCCCCAAGCATCCAGTATCATGCATCAAACCTGGACTGGCGACTCGTTTCATACATGATATTTTACATGTTTCAATGCCATTCTCCCAAATCTTCCCACCCTCTCCCTCTCCCACAGAGTCCATAAGACTGATCTATACATCAGTGTCTCTTTTGCTGTCTCGTACACAGAGTTATTGTTACCATCTTTCTAAATTCCATATATATGCGTTAGTATACTGTATTGGTGTTTTTCTTTCTGGCTTACTTCACTCTGTATAATAGGCTCCAGTTTCATCCACCTCATTAGAACTGATTCAAATGTATTCTTTTTAATGGCTGAGTAATACTCCATTGTGTATATGTACCACAGCTTTCTTATCCATTCATCTGCTGATGGACATCTAGGTTGCTTCCATGTCCTGGCTATTATAAACAGTGCTGCGATGAACATTGGGGTACTCGTGTTTCTTTCCCTTCTGGTTTCCTCAGTGTGTATGCCCAGCAGTGGGATTGCTGGATCGTAAGTCAGTTCTTCCCTTTGTTTCTTGATGAGTCTGGCTAATGGTTTGTCAGTTTTATTTATCCCCTCAAAGAACCAGCTTTTGGCTTTGATTTTTGCTATGGTCTCTTTTGTTTCTTTTGCATTTATTTCTGCCCTAATTCTTAAGATTTCTTTCCTTCTACTAACCCTGGGGTTCTTCATTTCTTCCTTTTCTAGTTGCTTTAGGTGTAGAGTTAGGTTATTTATTTGACTTTTTTCTTGTTTCTTGAGGTATGCCTGTATTCCTATGAACCTTCCCCTTAGCATTGCTTTTACAGTGTCACATAGGTTTTGAGTCATTGTGTTTTCATTTTCATTCATTTTTATGCATATTTTGATTTCTTTTTTGATTTTTTCTGTGATGTGTTGGTTATTCAGCAGCGTGTTGTTCAGCCTCCATATGTTGCCCTGGGTTGCATGCACTTCTCAGGTCTAAGCCGCTCATGTTCAGGTGCTTGGGTAGTCCTCAAAGGCACAGACTCGATTGGGCATGCGTTTTGTGCCCTTCCCAGGTCCAAGCAGCTCAGGTGACCAGGTGTTTGGCGAGAGCGTTGCTGCGACTTATCACCTCCCCCTGTCACTGCCGTTCAGTTTTCTGGGTATACAACCAGTGCACCTTCTCATGAAGATGTTGACCGTCCAGAATTCCAAGAAGTCTTGGTTTGCAATGAAGCCTGCTTGCAGTTTGGTAGATAATGCCTCTCTGGGACCACGATTGCCCCCTTCCGGCTCTGGCTGCCTTCACCTGCCTGTCATCAGAGGGGATGGGCCAGCCTGCAGCCGGCTAGCTCTGCTCAGTCCTTTGTTCTGTGAGGGGGCCTGACGCTGTCTTGCTGCTGCTGCTGCTGCTAACTCCCTTCAGTCGTGTCCAACTCTGTGCAACCCTATGTCTTAGGTTAGGGCTCTTCGTGTAGCTCTTGTCAGTCCTGTGTTCTGTGAGAAGCCCTGGCAGTGTCTTAGGTTTAGGGCTTTTCACGTGGTAGCTATCCCACAGTCTGGTTTGCCAGCCCACGTTAGTTCCCTCAGATTGCCCTCAGGGCATTCAGGCCGGTCCTTACTCTAAGCAATGCAGCCTGCACCTCCCTGCCCAGCCCCCGCTTGGTAGTGACGGGTGAAGGCATCTGTGCTGCTTCTCTGCTAGGGGAGTTACCATTGGGCACATAATCTGTGGGTTTTAATTACTTATTTATTTTTCCTCCCGGTTATGTTGCCCTCTGTAGTTCCAAGGCTTGCCATAGACTCGGCAGTGAGAGTGTTTCCTGGTGTTTGGAAACTTCTCTCTTTTTTAAGACTCCCTCCCCGGGACAGAGCTCCATCCCTACATTTTTTGCCTCTCTTTTTATCTTTTATATTTTTTCCTACCTCCTTTCAAAGACAATAGGCTGCTTTTCTGGGTGCCTGATGTCCTCTGCCTGCATTCAGAAGTTGTTTTGTGGAATTTACTCAGCTTTCAAATGTTCTTTTGATGAATTTGTGGGGGAGAAAGTGATCTCCCTGTCCTATTCCTCCACCATCTTAGGACCGCCCACGACTGTTTTATTCTTATAAAATCAGAAAAAAAAAGTATCATGTTTGCTTATATTTTCCCAAGAAGCTTTGCATAAATTTTTTAAAATATTTATTTATTTATTTGGCTGCACCTGGTTCTTGTTGCAGCATGTGAATTCTTAGTTGCAGCATGTGGGATCTAGTTCTCCTGCCAGGGATCAAACCCGGGCATGCTTTGTTGGAAACACCGAGTCTTAGCCTCTGGACCACCAGGGAATTCCCTTTGCATAAATTCTTGCCATGGCTTTCTGTCCCCTTTTCAGCCCCTGAATATTGTAACAGTTGCATATCCTCTCCCTCCCAACCCACTGACAGTACTTATGGAAAGACTGATACATGCTGGGCTCTGCAACTCCCCCATCCACTACCAACAAGGAAAGTCACTTCATGGCCCCATGACCCACTGAGCACCAGGCACAATCTGCTAACTTGGATCTCACAAGTTACTGGTTCCCTCTTCCCACCTACAATATCCTATTGCCATTTTGGAATTGGAGTCAGATAGAAGTACTTAACTCACATGTTCCCTCTTCATACCAACTCACATACCATACTCCAATTCCATCTCCCTAAGATACCAGGCCCAATTGGTATCTGATAATATTTCATGACCTGATAAATAGGTCATGAAGTATTATGAGTCCATTTGACAAATGGAGGAACCAAATCTCCCTCTGTATACACTATAGCAAAATGGAACCTAGACCCTTGGAGACCAGTTTGATACGTGTCACCCTGAGGATGCACTCTCTCTTTCAGAGGAAATTAAGGACTCATGAAAATATGAAACTGACAGTAGGTGTTGAGAGAGGGCATCAGAGGGCAGACACACTGAAACCATAATCACAGAAAACTAGTCAATCTGATCACATGGACCAAAACCTTGTCTAACTCAATGAAACTAAGCCATGCTGTGTGGGGCCACCCAAGACAGCTGGGTCATGGTGGAGAGGTCTGATAGAATATGGTCCATTGGAGAAGGGAATGGCAAACCACTTCAGTATTCTTGCCTTGAGAACCCCATGAACAGTATGAAATGGCAAAATCATAGGATACTGAAAGACGAACTCCCCAAGTCGGTAGGTGCCCAATATGCTACTGGAGGTCAGTGAAGAAATAACTCCAGAAAGAATGAAGGGATGGAGCCAAAGCAAAACAATACCCAGTTGTGGATGTGACTGGTGACAGAAGCAAGGTCTGATGCTGTAAAGACCAATATTGCATAGGAGCCTGGAATTTTAGGTCCATGAATCAAGGCAAATTGGAAGTGGTCAAACAGGAGATGGCAAGAGTGAACGTCGACATTTTAGGAATCAGTGAACTAAAATGGACTGGAATGGGTGAATTTAACTCAGATGGCCATTATATCTACTACTGTGGGCAGGATTCCCTTAGAAGAAATGGAGTAGCCATCATGGTCAACAAAAGAGTCCGAAATGCAGTACTTGGATGCAATCTCAAAAATGACAGAATGATCTCTGTTCATTTCCAAGGCAAACCATTCAATATCACAGTAATCCAACCTATGCCCCAACCAGTAATGTTGAAGAAGCTGAAGTTGAACGGTTCTATGAAGACCTACAAGACCTTTTAGAACTAACACCCAAAACAGATGTCCTTTTCATTATAGGGGACTGGAATGCAAAAGTAGGAAGTCAAGAAACACTTTGGGTAACAGGCAAATTTGGCCTTGGAATATGGAATAAAGCAGGGCAAAGGCTAATAGAGTTTTGCCAAGAGAACGCACTGGTCATAGCAAACACCCTCTTCCAACAATACATGAGAAGACTCTACACATGGACATCACCAGACGGTCAACACCAAAATAAGATTGATTATATTCTTTGCAGCCAAAGATGAAGAAGCTCTATACAGTCAGCAAAAACAAGACCAGGAGCTGACTGTGGCTCAGATCATGAACTCCTTATTGCCAAATTCTGACTTAAATTGAAGAAAGTAGGGGAAACCACTAGGCCATTCAGGTATGACCTAAATCAAATCCCTTATGATTATACAGTGGAAGTGAGAAATAGATTTAAGGGACTAGATCTGATAGATAGAGTGCCTGATGAACTATGGAATGAGGTTCATGACATTGTACAGGAGACAGGGATCAAGACCATCCCCATGGAAAAGAAATGCAAAAAAAGCGAGATGGCTGTCTGGGGAGGCCTTACAAATAGCTGTGAAAAGAAGAGAAGCGAAAAGCAAAGGAGAAAAGGAAAGATATAAGCATCTGAATGCAGAGTTCCAAAGAATATCAAGAAGAGATAAGAAAGCCTTCCTCAGCAATCAATGCAAAGAAATAGAGGAAAACAACAGAAGGGGAAGACTAGAGATCTCTTCAAGAAAATTAGAGATACCAAGGGAACATTTCATGCAAAGATGGGCTTGATAAAGGACAGAAATGGAGTGGACCTAACAGAAGCAGAAGATATTAAGAAGAGGTGGCAAGAATACACAAAAGAACTGTACAAAAAAGATCTTCACTAACCAGATAATCACGATGGTGTGATCACTGACCTAGAGCCAGACATCCTGGAATGTGAAGTCAAATGGACCTTAGAAAGCATCACTACGAACAAAGCTAGTGGAGGTGATGAAATTCCAGTTGAGCTATTCCAAATCCTGAAAGATGATGCTGTGAAAGTGCTGCACTCAATATGCCAGCAAATTTGGAAAACTCAGCAGTAGCCACAGGACTGGAAAAGGTCAGTTTTCATTCCAATCCCAAAGAAAGGCAATGCCAAAGAATGCTCAAACTACCGCACAATTGCACTCATCTCACATGCTAGTAAAGTAATGCTCAAAATTCTCCAAGGCAGGCTTCAGCAATACGTGAACTGTGAACTTCCAGATGTTCAAGCTGGTTTTAGAAAGGCAGAGGAACCAGAGATCAAATTGCCAACATCCGCTGGATCATGGAAAAAGCAAGAGAGTGCCAGGAAACATCTATTTCTGCTTTATTGACTATGCCAAAGCCTTTGACTGTGTGGATCACAATAAACTGGAAAATTCTGAAAGAGATGGGAATACCGGACCACGTGACCTGCCTCTTAAGAAACCTATATACAGGTCAGGAAGCAACAGTTAGAACTGGACATGGAACAGCAGACTGATTCCAAATAGGAAAAGGAGTACGTCAAGGCTGTATATTGTCACCCTGCTTATTTAACTTATATGCAGAGTACATCATGAGAAACGCTGGGCTGGAAGAAGCACAAGCTGGAATCAAGATTGCTGGGAGAAATATCAATAACCTCAGACATGCAGATGACACCACCCTGATGGCAGAAAGTGAAGAGGAACTCAAAAGCCTGTTGATGAAAGTGAAAGAGGAGGGTGAAAAAGTTGGCTTAAAGCTCAACATTCAGAAAATGAAGATCATGGCATCTGGTCCCATCACTTTATGGGAAATAGATGGGGAAACAGTGGAAACAGTGTCAGACTTTATTTTGGGGGGCTCCAAAATCACTGCAGATGGTGACTGCAGCCATGAAATTAAAAGACGCTTACTCCTTGGAAGGAAAATTATGACCAACCTAGATAGCATGTTGAAAAGCAGAGACATTACTTTGCCAACTAAAGTTCGTCTAGTCAAGCCTATGGTTTTTCCTGTGGTCATGTATGGATGTGAGAGTTGGACTATGAAGAAGGCTGAGTGCCGAAGAATTGATGCTTTTGAACTGTGGTGTTGGAGAAGAGTCTTGAGAGTCCCTTGGACTGCAAGGAGATCCAAGCAGTCCATCCTAAAGGAGATCAGTCCTGGGTGTTCATTGAAAGGACTGATGCTGAAGCTGAAACTCCAATACTTTGTCCACCTCATGTGAAGAGTTGACTCATTGGGAAATACTCTGTTGTTGGGAGGGATTGGGGGCAGGAGGAGAAGGGGACGACAGAGGATGAGATGGCTGGATGGCATCGCCGACTTGATGGACATGAGTATGGGTGAACCCCAGGAGTTGGTGATGGACAGGGAGGCCTGGAGTGCTGCGATTCATGGGGTCGCAAAGAGTCGGACACGACTGAGCGACTGAACTAATTGAAGTCATGAATAGATGAGAAATCTGGCCAAAATTATCCTACAATATCCTAAATCCATCCCAGGATACTTACTAGTCTTCTAACATTGAGAACGATGATCTTTTGAGGACCATATGATGCTTCCCTGACAGCTCAGTTGGTAAAGAATCATCCTGCAATGTAGGAGACCCTGGTTCGATTCCTGGATTGGGACAATCCACTGGGAGAAGGGACAGGCTACCCACTCCAGTATTCTTAGGCTTCCCTTATGGGTCAGCTGGTAAAGAATCCGCCTGCAATGTGGGATACCTGGGTTCAATCCCTGGGTTAGGAAGATCCCCTGGAGAAGGGAAAGGCTACCCACTCCAAAATTCTGGCCTGGAGAATCCAGTCCATGGGGTTGCAAAGAGTCGGACACAACTGAGTGACTCTCACCTTCTGATGCTTCAGTGTCAGGAATCCAGCCTGGACTTTCCCTCCGGGCCAGAGTTTCTTACTTTTAACACTGTTGACACACTAGAACAGATAATTATTTGTTGTGGGGCTCTTTTGTGTGTTGTAGCATGCTTGGCAGCACCCCTAGATTCCACCCAACAAATAGCAATATTCTTCCCCTCACCCCACTTGTAATGATCAACCATGTCTTCAGATGTTGACTAAGGTTCCAGAGAGGACAAATTCCCCCCCTCAAGCAGTGACAATAAAATCATATTTCCAGACATTGCCAAATGTCCCCTGGGTTGGAGGAAGCAAAATCCACACTACCCCTCCCCCCCAACCCATGCCCACCAGTGGAAAAGCCCTGCTCTTAGTTACCTTGGCCCAGAAAGAACTTATATTTTTCATGCAAGTAGATTGAAATCAATAGTGTTCAGAGAGTAGACATCAGCAAGGACTTGGAGAAGGAGATGCCATGAGTTGTCAAAATGCTTCCACACAACAAGACCCTGTGGCTGAAAGTCCAGGAATACTTGGTAACATTGTAACCCAGCCAGACTGCAGGCTTCTCAGAGTTTCTTCTTCCAAGGCTTCTGCTCCTTGATGCCAAATGCCTCGTGAGATTTGGTTGAGTAAAAGATAAGTGAGAGAGGGAAGGGTAACACTGAACAACCTTTACCTTCCTTTGAGCAACCCTTACCTTCCATATTTCTGGAGGTCTGGAAGAGCACAGTGTGATCTGAGGTGGGGCGCGGTGAGTGGGGGGGAATGGTGACTGTTTTTTGTTTACATGTGTGTGCGTCCATGCTAAGTCACTTCAGTCACATCTGACTCTTTGCGACTGTATGGACTGTAGCTCAGCAGGTTCCTTTGTCCACGGGATTCTGCGGACAAGAATACTGGAGAGGGTTGCCATGCCCTCCTCCAGGGGATCTTCCCAACACAGGGATCAAACACAAGTCTCTTACATCTCCTGAATTGGTATACAAGTTCTTTACCACTGAGCCACCTGGGAAGCCTGTTTATAAATATAAAGCTCATCCACCCCTCATTATCCTCACCCTTTACCCAACCTAGTATTTGGCATGAAAGTGTTGGCTTCTGATGCAGGTATCTGAAAACACAGGCAAGAACTTGAGAGCTGTCCCATGGTTGTCCAAGAGAAACAGAAATGCTTCTCAGTTTCAGGGTGAAAGGAACATCTAAAAAAGCAATGTTCAGAAAAGAATTCAGAAGAAAATAAAAGGGGGGATTGGAATTAAGAGTAGAATTCCAATTCCCATCTGTGACCCCACTGCAAGGGCCACAGTCCATTTTGTGGCCTTCAGTATGGTTTCTGGTCTTTTCAAACTATTAACCCTTCAATCCTGTCCCCATGGCAGTGATCTCTCCCTAACAACCTTTCTCTGACACCTCCCCACCCAGGGTGGAACAGAATGCCGCTCTGAAGGGCATGGCAGATTCTTTTGCAAGATCTTGGCATTCTTTGGGCTCTGCCCATTCCAACCCTTCCACCTCCAGTTCTTTCCCAGGCTCCCATCTACACAGCTTTAACCTTAACTCTCTCCAGGCTTTACGAGACTAGCAGGAACTTCAGAGCAGCCCAGGGCACTGGGGAGGATGTGCCTGTCCATAGCATATACTTTGAAGTGAATCTAAAGCTCTAAACCTATAATCTTTTCACTTACTGGGCTTGCATGCCAGAGTCCTTCAAATGCCTGTCATTTGAGTCTCTGTGTTGACTAAAGTATGGCACTGTGGAAAACCTACACACTTACCTAATAGGAGTAAGATTTTAATTTACTGGTAGGAATTTTGATGTACAATGTTGTGTTAATTTCTGCTGTTTAGCAAAGTGATTTATATATATATATTCTTTTTATATTCTTTTTCATTAGGGATTATCATGCTGCTGCTGCTGCTGCTGCTATTAAGTCACTTCAGTCGTGTACGACTCTGTGCGACCCCATAGACGGCAAATAGGGTGTTGAATATAGTTCCATGTGCTATACAGTAGAACCTTGTTGTTTATCCATTCTATATATAATAGCTTACATCCGCTAACCCCAACCTTCCACTCCATCCTTCCCCCAACCCCCTCTCCCTTGGCAACCACAAGTCTGTTTTCTGTGTCCAGGAGGCTGTTTCTGATTTGTTGATAGGTTCATTTGTGTCATATTTTAGATTCCACATATAAATGATATCATACGATATTTGTCTTTCTCTTTCTGACTTACTCCATTTAGTATGATCATCTCTAGTTGCATCCATGTTACTGCAAATGGCATTATTTCATTCTTCTTAGTGTCCATTAGCAGTCCATTGTACATTTGTGTTACATGTTTTTTTTTATTTTATTTTTATTTATTTATTTACTTATTTTTGGCTGTGCTGGGTCTTTGTTGCTACGTGCAGGCTTTCTCTAGTTGCGGCGAGCGGGGGCTACTCTTTGTTGCAGTGTGCAGGCTTCTCATTGCAATGGCTTTTCTTGCTATGGAGCACAGGCTCTAGAGCTCAGACTCAGTAGTTGTGGCACATAGGCTTATTAGCTGCCCCGTGGGCATTGTGGGATCTTCCTGGACTAGGGATTGATCCCCAGCCTCGGCAGGCAGATTCTTTACTACTGGACCACCAGGGAAGTCCTGTACTACATCTTCTTTATCCATCATCGGTAGAACAGATTAATTGTGATGAGAGTGGAAGGACTGAAATGATTGAGGTATTGAGCTCCACACCTGCACAGTTCAATACACTAGCCCCTGGCTTCATGCGGCCATTTTAATGTAAGTTTTTTAAAATTAAATAATATTAAAAATTCAGTTCCTTAGTCACACTGGCCACCTTTTAAACTTTCGACAGTCACATATGGCTGTGGCTGCCATATTGGAAAGAGAATACATAGATTTTTTCCATCATTGTAGAAAGTCTTGTGCCACTTTCCTCTCAAATTTGCTAGTACTGCCAGTGCAGAGTTCTGGGAACCAGAGGGAGCCTGAAATCACCAGCTGTGTAGGGAAGGACAAAAAAGAGTCAGAGGGAGAACAGAAGGTCAAAGAGAAAGCAAAAATTCACCAAAGGCCAACTGTGTTTGCTTTGCCAAGGGTCCATCCCTGAGCAAATGTGCATCCACCCTACCACAAAGCTCTTGGTGTTGACACCAGCAAATAACGGAGAGACTGGCATGGGCTTTGGGCCCTATTGCCTCTACTGTATGGGCCCCTGGGGTCTGTGGTCCCTTGTGAACCAAGAGATCCTGTCCTGAATCCTGAACTGAGAGGGTCACAGGAGTCACCAGGCTCCTAGCCAAAGGGAGATCATCACCAGGTAGCACATAGCAGCCCCTCAGTATCCAAGAGTCCTAAAGCAAGGATGTTTGAGAGTTCCTAAATCAAGACATACAGGGAGAAAGGAGCACTTTCTACATCCAGACTTAGACCTCTGCTCACAGACTCTGAGGGACATGGAGGATCTGGGGAGCATCCATTCCTTATTGACTACTGGGACTCATTAAAAGTGAAAATCCAGTAATTACTCTGCATAGCTGTCTTTGGACATGTGCACGCACTGGCAAAGGAAATATGGAATCTGATTGGTTGTTTCACCTGTATATAAATGGCACTGGCAGTCCCATGGAGTACTTTCATAATCTCTATTCATCTCATCCTCACAATAATGGACTGAGGAAAGACAGACAGATGGGAGCCTCTGAACCCTCTCTATTAGTAGAAATTCCTCTCAGAAAGAGGAAGAGATGGGCCAAAATCAATATGACTGAGAAAGAACAGAACCAGCTCCAGACACCACTTTCTGCTGCTTGCATCACATCTCAGGTGATTAGGGTCACTTTGTACCTGTCCAGACCCGTAAGTGTGTCAGCTCCAAAGGACGTGGTCTCTACCTGGATCATGCGGCAGCCTCAGTTCACATCTAGTCTCAAGCCCCAACTATCTCATGGACTCTTTGTTACCAAATAACCTTCCATGCATGAGGTGTGTTCCATCATGTCTGACTTTGTGACCCCATAGTCTGTATCCCGCCAGGCTCCTCTGTCCATGGGGATTCTCCAGATAAGAATACTGGAGTGGGTTGCCATTTCCTATCTCAGGGGACTTTTCCTGACCCCAGAATCAAACCCCCATCTCCTGCATTGGCAGACAGATTCTTTATCAACTAATCCTTGAGAACAGCCAAACAAAGGGCTAGACTGAGAACACTGAAGGAACTTTTCCCAGAAGACCCTCCCAGACAATATCAGAGGAAATGGTGCTCAAGGCAGCCCAGGCAGCAGAGCTGTTGACTCTGTTTTCCTGTGCCTGAGACACAGGAAGATACAGTTCTTTTGGCTCCTGAAACTTTGAGTCCATGGTTCAAGACCCTGAAACATGCAGGTGGATTTTGTTTGCTAGAGAAGAATCCAGAAAACTGAACCAGATGAGTTTATTTATTGGACTTCTAATAGCTGGTACCAAATATTTATGATTTTTCTCAAATTTGAGAAAATGTCTCATGATGTGGGAATCATTTATATACCTGGCTAAATGACCAGTGAGATTCCATATTTCCTTTGTCAGAGCATGCACACTCAAACAACAGATCAAAAGACAGAGTAATTACTGGATTTTTACTTCTAATGAGTCCCAGCACTAAATATGCCATTGTCCAGAGAACTGAAAAGAAAAAATCAAAATGATAATCAAACATATAAAGCAATAGTGAAGAAAGGATTACTTTAAATGTGCCCAAATAACACAATACTCCTGGCCACATGCTACTTTGTCTCTTCTCTTCATAGCATCATCCTAATAGTTCTCAGCCAATGTCAACCTTTTCCAACTGTAAGCCACTAGTGTTGAAAACATACCCATATATAATTAGACCACTGAGCTTTCCATGCCAACATTTGATGAAATTTTCCCCCCAAGGCCAGATGCCTGGCTAAAACTGGGCTAAATAATGAGGATATAACACTCACCGAAGAAGTCCTGAAAAAACCAGTCCCAGCTTTGCTTCAGCAACTCACAGTAACATCAAGGACCCAGACTCTTTCCATTTGGGGAGACTTTTCCTCCTCACTCTCTCTTTTGACCAAGGAGGAAGAACATCTTCACCAGTAGATCCCAGAAGATTTCTGCCATGTCTCAGTGGCCAGAACTGGGTGGGATAACCATTCCTAAACCAATCACAGACAAATGAAAAGTTAGATTACCATGGTTCCTGTAGACTGATAACCTCTTCTTTCTCTGGAACTGGACGGCTAATAGATGACAAAACTGAGCTCTGTGTGTGAAAACAAAGGGGAAATGGTTGCTGGAGAAGCAACCAGGAGCATCTGCCATGCCCAGTTATATGCAGGGCTGTGAATAGAGAAGCAAGTGGGGCTTTCTCCTCCTCATCCCTCAGGCACCGCCCCAAGGAAGCCCCAACCTTCTTGAGAAGGTAAAATCTGCTCACTGTTGGCTCTCGTGGCCCCTGTGGAGTCCTTGTTAATACTTGTGTCATTTACACTAAAATGTTTTACTAGCTTTCCTCTTCTCTACCAGCCTGAGTACTAAGAGGATTGCTTTAGCAAAAGGCTATATTCACAGGACCCTGCTCGTGCCTGGTGCATCAGAGATGCTCAGTGGACATTTGAAGGTGGATGGATGGGTGGATGAATGGATAGATGGATGGACTGATGGTTCAATGGATGAATGGATTGTTGTTCCAGTCACTAAACTAGGTTCACCTCGAGGTTTTCTGAAAATGCATTAGAAGAGGGTAAATCCTGGTTCCCATTCTCCTCCCTTTTTCTCTCAATGAGTCTTCTCTGGGAGTACTTTTTGCTGTCCCTGCAGATCCAGCCAGCTCAGGTCCCTAGCTGTTACATCTTTGATTGGACAGGTGGCTTTTTTGTCGAGAGAGGTCTCCTGAGGGAAGATGAGTAAAAAGAAAAGAATAAAACAGAGTAAATATGAGCCAGTAAGAGAGAAAAGTAATTATCCTGCTGGGTAAGTATCCTTGATGCTCTGAATGAAGAAGTTTGAAAGAACATATTGTACAAGAGTGAGAATGCGTGATTAAATCATGTAGAGACAAGATGTGCTGGTACAAGATGGAGCAAGGTGAGGGGAGTGAGAGACTGGCACCAGAAATAGTTTCAGGATATGCTGAGATGCTCAGATTTCTGGCTGTAGGCTTAACCCTTGAACTCTTCAGCTGCCCTTCTTCCTAACCACCCTTTGGACTTTCAGATGCTCCCATTTTTTTCACCTTCTTTCCCTCTTTTCCGTATTTCAACATTCTAGTTCCTCTTGCTTTTCATATCAAGAATGCCCAGAAACTGAAGGGCCAGGGTAAAACAAGTACCCAGTTTTCCATAGAGAAACCAAATGAACTTCTTGAACTCTATTTTAATAAGATGACCCCACCCTTCTTTGAGGCTCTACAAAAGGAGTTTTTCCATGAAACTGCCTCTCATCCACTTGTTAGAAGTTTAATGGCAAATAATGGCTAGTTGCCCCTGGGGACTTTAAATAACTCTAAGATGGACGTAGTTATGGAGTTCTGAGAAACAGAGCAAGTTCTTAAAAACAATGTGAGCAAGACCTCAGAAACTATTGAAACCCATTTTATTGCCCAAGAGATGGGTCATGTGCTTAGACTCACACACTGATTAACACTAGGAAGCTGGCTGTCAACAGCTAAAAATTTTGCTGCAACACAGAGAAGCAGTTTCTGTACCCCACCCTCAAGGGGACTTCATCCATGTATTTACACCCTAAAATGCCAGGTTTTCATGAAGAGATTGTTTTTATGGTGTTAACAGTTTTATTGAGGTGTTCTCCCTCAATTATGAAAGTAGTAACTTTTTATTTTATTTAAGTATTTTAGTAATATTTTATTACTGAAATAATATTTTATAATTTCAGAATCATCCTCCCAGAGATAACCCCTGCAGATGTACTGGGTGCATATAGTTAAGTATATTCCCAGTTTTTCTTCTGTGCACATGTGGAAACACATATTGTTAGGATTAAGGTCAAGCACATCCAATTTCTGTACCCAGTTATCTTCTTTCTTCCACTTATTTACATATGATTAAAGTTCAGTCACATTATTTTAAAGATTAAATAATATTTTGCTGTATATCTATACCATGATTTTTCCTGGTGGCTCAGATGGTAAAGAATCTGCCTGCAATGCAGGAGAACCTGGGTTCGATCGCTTGGTCAGGAGAATCCCCCTGGGGGAGGAAATGGCAAGCCACTCCAGTATTCTTGCCTGGAGAATCCCAGGGATAAAGGAACCTGGCGGGCTACAGTCTACAGTGTCGCAGAAGAGTCGGACACGACTGAGCAACTAACACCACACATGATCTAGTTAAATAAGCCTTTATGATTTGATATTTAGATTTCCCAATATTCTTTTTTATAAATAGCATGGGAGGATTTGTGTGTGTGTGTATACAAAATTGTTTTTTCATATCTTTGTTAATTTGTGATGAATTTCTAGTATATTTTGTAAGTCAAAGTGTATCTACACTCTTAAGGCTTTTAACACATATTACCAGAAAAATTATACCAGTTTACTCTAAAAAGGCAAGGCACCAGTTCTGCCTCTACTGTTGAACAGCCAGAAGCACTTGCAAACTCAGTGATCCATCTTGAAATCTCATGGGGTTGGGGAAAAAGGTAAAATATTTTATAAGAAAATACTTTGAAAATTTTAAATCCAATTAAAACACACATTGTTATTATTATCAATTTTTTAGACCACCCAAGATAGACAAAGCATTACCTCTCTCAACAACGTATGCCAATGACTTGTAGCCCATTAGAGAGTAAAATCCTTCCCAACTTCCCTCTAAATGCAACCAACACCAAGTATATTTCATTCATTCAAAACCATTTACTGAGTACCTTTTATGCATTGAGCTTTGTATTAAGTATGAGGAATATAGAAGAAAAAAACATAAACACAGTTCTTGATACCCATGAAACACTGGTCTGGGTGGGTTCAGGAAGAATGATAAATCAAGATTCATAATCAGTTCTTGATGGGATCCAGTCCTGGTGCTCTGTGGACTGTGGATCCCCGGGGAGACCCAAGGAAGTCCCTGCCTCAAGACAGGAAAGCTGAAATTGAAGATGAGGAGGCAGCTGGGTTTTCAAGTGGGCAGCTATGTATCAATCTTTATTGCTTCTGAAACAGCATGGAGAAATCACATTTTCCCCACATCCCCATGCCTACATAGAATGGGAGCCACTTCAGTGGGGGGAAGACTCTAACAAGCCACATGATAGAAAGGCTGAGAACCCCCACTCCCACGAGGCATACTTTGAGGAACATGCAATATTTATAATTTCTCTAGAAATCATCCTGGTATTTTAGTCAGAGACATACAAGCTGAGGAAGAACAAGATGGCTTGGGGTTTAGAGCAGAGTAGAAGGAAGATAAAGGGGCAAGTCAAGGCAGCTGGCAGGGAGAGGAACTCTGGAGAGGAAGACAGAAATGCTTCCTAAGGGATTTGGCCAACTGTCTGGACCATGGAATGTGGTTCCTGTCTACCCATAGAATCCTTGCTCCTGTTAACCCTTGAAGTGACATGGAGCTAAGTGTGATGTCCAGAGGGTAAAGAGGGAGAAGGAGGATGGCGTGGTGGTTGTTCAGCATATAAGTGCTTCTAAAGACTGCTCCTAAGCAGGAAACTCATCTTCTGAACTCCACCAGGTATTAAAATGAATATTATCTGCTGCTATTCCCAGATTGACTCACTGGCCCCACTTAAGCTCCGTGTGCCTGGCACTGGCACAGAGCTTGAAGGCAAAGGCGGGGATTATAATGGGTTTCTCAGCAATCAAGGACATTCAGAAAGGCATTCCAGACATCTAGGTGCAGATCAGACCCTCTGCTGAGGCACTCCCATGAAAAGCATCCATCACTGTTTATATTTTGACTTGTAAATAAGTTGGTAATTGACAAAACTGGAGGCATCAGCAAACCAACAAACTTCCCTTCCAGATTATATTGTTCTTGTTGTAGTATTAAAATTAATCTCTGTCTCTGAAGCTGAGTTGAGAAGCCTAGGATGGGACATCTACCAGACCAGGGATTAAAAAAAAAAAAAAAGATCATTATGGATAATATTCCAAGAAGAGTGTTTACAAAGATAAGGAGAAATTATCTAAGTTTTTAGATGCTGACTTCCTAATCTTTTTTTTTTCCCCCTTGGTAGTCTCAGAGAGAGCTGTCTGGAAGACACACCAATTACATGTTGTACAAAAAAGGTGACATTATTATTGTAAATCGGTGAGTCAACAGTGATATACTGGGTTCCTCCAGGCCAATGTCATGGCAGCCAAATATGCAGATATTTGCATCAATTCTGTTCAGTCACTCAGTCATGTCCAACTCTTTGCAACCCCAGGGACTGCAGCATGCCAGACTTCCCTGTCCATCACCAACTCCCAGAGCTTGCTCAAACTCATGTCCATTGAGTTGGTGATGCCATCCAACCATCTCATCCTGTCATCCCCTTCTCCTAATGCCTTCAATCTTTCCCAGCATCAGGGTCTTTTCCAATGAGTCAGTTCTGCATATCAGGTGGCCAAAGTATTGGAGCTTCAGCTTCAGCATTAGTCCTCCAATGAATATTCAGGACTAATTTCCTTTAGGATAGACTGGTTTGATCTCCTTGAAGTCCAAGGGATTCTCAAGAGTCTTCCCCAACACGACAGTACAAAAGCATGAATTCTTCAGCCTTCAGCTTTCTTTACAGTCCAACTCTCACACCCATACATGACTACTGGAAAAACTATAGCTTTGACTAGACAGACTTTTGTTGGCAAAGTAATGTCTCTGCTTTTTAGCATGCTGTCTAGGTCGATCATAGCTTTTCTTCCAAGGAGCAAGCATCTTTTAATTTCATGGCTGCAGTCACCATCTGCAGTGATTTTAGAGCCTCCCAAAATAAAGTCTCCACTGTTTCCTTTGTTTCCCCATCTATTTGCTATGAAGTGATGGGACCAGATACGTTGACCTTAGTTTTCTGAATGTTGAGTTTTGAGCCGACATTTTCACTCTCCTCTTTCACTTTCATCAAGAAGCTTTTTAGTTCTTCTTCACCTTCTGTCATATTTGCATAAGCCCACTCTACTTCCATATGAAAATACATTGCACAGAAACCTAGCAACCAATTGGGAGTTAGGTCTACTGTTTGTCAATGCACACTAATGGGCTGGTGGACTTATTAAGAAATCTATGGAGGGATTCTTTTTTAATTGACAATAGCACTTTCCTTTCAAGATATTAAGCATATTTTATCTGTTTTTTCTAAGTGCAATTGTCTTACTTTGCACTACAGAAGTGTATCACTATTTAAGCTCACTTATCCAGCAACTACCTCTCCATTGACTTTGTCACCCATCTCTCCTACATTTCAAATGGATGAATCTGAACAGCTTTTTTGGAGGAATCCATAAGGTATCAGAACATATCCCTCAATGATAGGGAACGCCTGTTGATTAATGGGAAGAATGTGTTAAAGAGCTCAAGGTCAAGTGCTCTTTCAGTGGATCTGTGAATCAAAATAATAAATTGTATATGGCTTTGTAAAAGCAGTCAGTCAGCCATCCAACAAGTGATGCAGAACACCTGTGGTTACATATGAATGTGACAGTATAGTGGGTGGGGGGTTGAAAATGCAGAGGAAGCAAGGCAGAGGTTAGTCCGAGACTTTGATGATGATGGTCAAGATACAGCAATGACCATGGGCCAGAGGTCAAAGGCTTCTCTCCTATTTACAGCTCTTCTCCTCAGTTAAATATGATAATTACCATTTAAACTAAGTTGCACTTATTGTCTTTGGATTATCCCTGGATAAGTTATGCTATATAAGAGTAGTCATTATAACACCCAACCTCTCTTTGTCTCAGAAGCTTAATGACCAGAAGTTTGTTTCACACCCAAGTCCCAGTCCAATGGGCATCAGCAGAAGATGCAGGATTCCTCTATCTGTGGGCTGTACTAAGCCCTTAAGACCGAAGTCTCCGATTTCATTTTCCTCTGGGCAGTAATGGATCAGAGAGAGAGAATACGTGAATATCTTAAAAGACCAGCACTAGACGAGAAGTACATCTGCCCATTTCAGAGGCCCCAACTCCTTCACTTGATTCTAACTACAGGAGAGTCAATGAAGCAAACTTTAACTCTCTGCCCAAAGGAAAAGGAGAACCAAATTCTGGTGAACATTAGAAGCTTTTGCTACTCCTGTGGGCTCCCAGCATTCTAACTAAATGAGGTGCAGGAAAAAGCAGGAATTAGAGAGGAAAAATGCTTTTGCCACATTCTCAATTTCTTCTTAGACATTGTAACTTCCTCAGATGTGTACACAGCCTGCTGTCAGTGCTCTAAAGAGTCTCCCGTCAGGCACTAGGCAAAAACACTTCATCTCTCCAGGCCTTAGTTGCCCACCATGTAAAAGGGAGACATTGGATCAGAATCCTTTCAAGTCTTTTGGCCTCTTTTGTATCCAAAATGCCATGCTTCTAGAACTCCTGCTGTTCATTTCCTCCTGAGACAAATAAACAGGGTGCCAGAGAGGTAATGCTAGTTGATCAACAGTGTATTTTTTATTTTATTTTAACTTCTCACTCCCCAAGCCCACCTTTCTAGAAGTTAAACTATACATAGTAGACAAGGTTATTACCAATATGAGTGATTATTTTTATGGCAAAGTTGTTTTGTGTCTGGATGAACAGTATACTCATAGACACATATGTAACACATACAGAGATCCCTCTATGAAAAAATAATCTTGCTTGAACAGTCTTGCAAAACTTATGTTCTCCTTCTACTGCTCTTGCCCTCGATTAGTCAGTTCTGTGATGATAACAAAACGGTGTTCCCTCAGTAGCTTACAACATGTTTCCTTTTTGCTCACCTTACATAAGGACTGTGGCTTAGCTGCAGGTTGGCCATGGCTCTGCTGGGATGGGCTGGACTGAGCTGGCTTATCTGGGTTCCACCTGTTTTCTCATTCTGAAACCCAGATGGAGGAAGGAGGCACCATGTGGAAAACCTGAGAACAAGAGCAGGAAGGTCTCAGTCAATAAATACAGTAGCTTGCAGTTGTATTTAAGGCTTCTGTTCGGATACAACAAAAACAATCACAACCTTCCCTCTCCGTTGACTAGAGCTTTTCACGTGGTCAAGTCCAAAGTCATAGAGATGAGAAGTGCAACTCCGCCCACACACACAGGGTGCAGGTGATGCCTTAAAGAATGACCCACAATGGAAGAGTTGTGAGTTTAGATTTTCTTCAAGGACCTTGCTGCGGACTATAACCCAGGAGACAGCCTCTCGGGGAGAGAACTCTTCTGAAGACGTAAAGGAGGAGAAAGTTTATATATGAATTTTGGTTGGGAAAAATACATGCAATTCAGCATACAGCTTGCAAAAAATTGCTGCTGAAATACACACACTGCTATGTATAAAACAGATAAGTAACAAGGACCTACGGTATAGCACAGGGAACTCTACTCGACATCTTGTAATTACCTATAATGAAAAAGAATCTAAATAAGAATATATATGTTGTTCAGTCGCTTAGTCGTGTCCGACTCTTTGTGACCCCATAGACTGCAGCACGCCAGGCTTCCCTGTCCTTCACCATCTCTCGGAGCTTGCTCAAACTCATGTCCTTTGAGTTGGTGATGCCATCCAACCATTTCACCCTCTGTCGTCCCCTTCTCCTCCTGCCTTCAATCTTTCCCAGCATCAGTGTCTTTCCTAGTGAGTCAGCTCTTTGCATCAGGTGGCCAGAGTTTTGGAGTTTCAGCTTCAGCATCAGTCATTTCCAATGAATATTCAGGACTGATTTCCTTTTGGATTGATTGGTTTGGTCTCCTTGCAGTCCAAGGGACTCTTAAGAGTCTTCTCCAACACCACAGTTCAAAAGCATCAATTCTTTGGCGCTTAGCCTTCTTTGTTGTCCAACTCTCACATCCATACATGACTACTGGAAAAACCATAGCTTTGACTATATGGAACTTTGTTGGCAAAGTAACGTCTCTACTTTCCAATATGCTGTCTAGGCTGTCACTGTTTCCACTGTTTCCCCATCTATTTGCCATGAAGTGATGGGACTAGATGCCATGATCTTCGTTTTTTGAATGTTGAGTTTTAAGCCAGCTTTTTCACTCTCCTCTTTCACTTTCATCAAGAGGCTCTTTAGTTCCTCTTTGCTTTCTGCCATAAGGGTGGTGTCATCTGTATATCTGAGGTTATTACATTTCTTTATCTTTTATATATATATATATGATATATATAAATATATAATTTTTAAAATTATATCTAAAATAAATAATTATATAATAATATATATTTATATATATATATAATCACCTTGCTATACACCTGAAACTAATACAGCATTGTAAATCAACTATATTTCAATAATAATTGAAAAAAATTACTGCTGGTCATAAAGAATGGATATCTCAAGTGTAATTTTATTGCTCTTCTATGTGTGGGAAGATGCAAGAACCTGTATTCATTAAAACCCACCCTGAGCTATACACTAGTGGAAAAGTACCTATCTGCCAGTGCAAGAGACATAAGAGATGTGGGTTTGATCCCCTGTGTTGGGACGATCTCCCTGGAGGAGGGCATGGCAACCCACTCCAGGACCCTTGCCTGGAGAATCTCTGGACAGACGAACTTGGCGGGCTACAGTCCATAGGGTCCAAATAGTCAGACATGACTGAAGGGACTTACTGTGCATGCACATGTGAGCTATACATCTAACTGTCCAAGGGGCTGTTTTTCCAAATCTGAGTGCCTCATCCTGTTTTCCATCCTGAATTCTTCTCAGGGTACACCGTCAATCATTCATTGACTGTGGCTGGCAACTTCATCTTTGTAGAGTTGAGTGCTGAGCAGGCTCTTTGTTCTTCATTCACACAAGAGTGTGTCCAGTGCCAATGGATGGGGATATAGAACCCTCTGACTGGGAGGGAGCACAGAGGTAGGGACTATAGTCCAGTTAGCTCACATCCCCATCACCTCCACTGAAATACTAACTGTAACAGTTCTAATGGAGAGGAAGCCGCTCTACCTTAGTTCTTCTGCTGTGGGAAGTTTTTGGGTGGGAGAGAATTAGGAGGGAGAAGCAGTCAACAGTGGGGGAATGGAGAAAATTTAACAAATATTTATATAGTCCTCACTGTAGACTGGGCACTATTTAAGCCCATAACAAATACTAACTCATTGAATCTTCATCATAGCTCTAAGGAAGGTTGATCCTTTCTGTATTCCCATTTTAGAGAGACTATGGCACAGAGAATTTAAGCAAGTAAACTGTGATCACACATCTAGTAACTGACAACAAGATTCCAACTCAGATAATTGGTTCCAAAATCTCTCTTCTTAAATATTCTGAAAGAAAGAGGGATGGGAGGATTCTAGCACCATGGATTAATTGGTTGCTGATATGCTGATTTTAGGGGAGCAAGGAAACCAGTTCCCTCTGGAATGGACAGATGTAGTTTCAGTAAGACGTGACGTGTTTTCTGGAACATACACAGAACTGAACATTCTGAGGTCACTGGGGTTTAAGCCACTGTCCTAAGCACTATCCTGCATGATCTCTTCTCTCGCAGATCTTACAGCCTAGTGGAGAGACACACACCATCAACAACAACAAATAATAATAATAATAAGGAAAAATATCATAGGTCAGATGATGGTATATGCTGTAGAGAACAGTGAAGCAAGGCAGGAGATGAGGAAAGTGGAGCAGTGCTGAAGATGGTTTGAAGACTAGTCAACGAAGGTCTTGCTGATAAGGTGTCAGCAAGCAGTGGCCTGAAGGAGGTGAGGGAGACAAATATTTGATGAATGAATGAATGAATGAATATTCAAGCATATTTAGTCTTCCCAGTGAGACATAAAATAAGTTATCTTATTACTCGGCCTTAGCCAGGCTGCTTGGCTCCCTGACATAATTCAAACCGATCTTCCGGTTGAATCCCACTCCTCTTCCTGTCATGTGGTTGCGCCACTTCCAGCTCCACCAATGAATCTCCTTCAGGGTGGAAGAGGACACAACCATGATTTTCTCTTTAAATGACTGAGGGGTTTTAGGGGATTTTTCTGGGAATATGCAGGAATCATGTGGTAGTAAATGCTCACCTGTTCTGGGCTGGGAGTGGGAGGAAGGGGGCTGATTTGAGCTGTTATTACTAATCTGTGTGGGCCTTTCCAGATGGCTCAGTGGGTAATGAATCTGCCTGCAATGCAGGAGACACCAGTTCAATCCCTGAGTCAGGAAGATCCCCTGGATGTGGGCATGGTAACCCACTCCAATATTCTTGCCTGGGGGATCCCGAAGACAGAGGAGCCTTCTGGGCTACAATCCATAACGTCACAAATAGTCAGACACGACTCTGCAGACATGACTGACTGAGCACACATGCACGCACTGGTCTATGTGCTTGCACATAGTGCACAATGTGCGCATTACACAGGGCTGAGCATATTTTGAAGGGGAAGTGAGCCAGATGTGAAAACAGCTAATAGATTTACTGAGAAATGAGGGAATGGAGGAAGTGGGAAAGTGTGAAGCTTTTGCAAATGTGCAGAGATTAATTCTAACTGATATCAAGAATGCAGAGAGGTGTTTTCCCACTCTCTAGGAATGAGAGCAATCAGACCAAGAGGAACCAGGACCTTGAAACCAATCAGTCCTCCAAGAAGAACAGGAGAGTGGACAGACAGTGAGAAGGACAGCCGGAAGGCAGATAGGTGACCAGCTGAGCTGCGAGGAGGCAGTATGTGGGAATTCTGCCAGAAAGATGGTCTGGTCACACACCGTGGATACTGGGGCCAGCAGAATGTGGGATGCAGGCCAGCCCTAGGAGTCACTGGTCCATTATCTGTGACTCTTCATGCCCACATCTGGGCATTGAGCAGAGAATCAGTCTGAAGGGCCTGGTTTGGGGAGAACTAGGGTCTTGACCACTGACCAGGCAGGATCCCAGCACCAGGAATGGAACCCAATGCAAGCCTTCCCTGGGCTTCTCTCATGGATGGACATTCACCCGATAACTTCCTGGTAGAGCTCAAGTGGCTCCCCACTGTGGAGAGCCGTGGGCAAGGTGGCCGGGCAGGTCAGGGCATGCTCCAGGCTGAGTGAATAGACCCAGGCTGAAAAGGTTCTATCAGAGAACCCCAGGCGACCATGGGAGGCACAAAAACAAGGGTCAATGTGAGCTGAGTTCTTAGGTTATGGTTACTGGGGTTTTTTGTTTGGTTGGTTTTTTGTTTGATTTGATTTTGGTTTCTGTACCATAATAAGAAAGCTAACCTGTTAAGCAACTGGAGGTCTTGCTAACCTTAGATTGTAGACATCAACAGGAAGTAGGAAAATAATAACCCCACAGCCTCAACTGTCAGAGGCAGCAATGAGGGCAGTCTGACCAGGGTTCTGAGGAGAGCAGGGTTCAGTCAGCACAGACAGGAAGGCAGATGAGAGGAAAGAGAAGAAGGAAGGGAGCTGGGATCCATGACGTCTCCCCCATACAAAAAGGTATCTGCAAACCTGCATTAAGCTGGCCTGAAAGTTTTGATGCTTCCCTGTGGCTCAGATGGTAAAGTGTCTGTGTGCAACGTGGGACACCCAGATTTGATCCCTGGGTCAGGAAGATCCCCTGGAGAAGGAAATGGCAACCCACTCCAGTCCTCTTGACTGAAAATCTCCATGGACGGTCGCCTGAGGAGCCTGGTAGGCAACAGTCCATGGAGTCACAAAGAGTCGGACATGACTGAGCGATTTCACTCACTTTTAAGCCCTCCTCTTACTTGTGGGGACTCCGAGCCTGGGGAGGTGGAGTTAGGGGTGTGCTGCTTCAATGCTTAACAAGTGTTCTCCCAAGAAAAGGTAAAAAGAAGGAGAAAAAAAATTCTGATTTTGCCAATTCCCATCACATAAGTGTGGGAATTTATACAATGGCTGCTCTGACTGATTTCAAGCTACCAACCTGAAGCCCACTGGCTTACAGCATTCCTGAAAATGTAACAGTTGCTCCCTGGTGTGAACCTCCACCCCTGAGGGATAGTCCCTTAGACCTCATAGCCCTTCTCATAAGAAACACTCAGTTCAATGCAGTCCTTTTAGGAAAGTGCCCTTTCCAGGCCCAGAGGATGGAGGAAGATGCAGTCCTATCTTCTAACCAGTATCTGCCTTCCCTAGTCCTTTATGCTAGAACTGAGGCTTCATAAGAATCATCTTAATGTTTGTTTAAATGCCAGTTCTGGTACCAACTGGCAATCAGATAAATAATCCCTGAAGATCACATGCACCGAATAATGATTATAGACAACCATGTATTATAAAGTTCAGAGTTCCTAAAAGACTAGATTTTAATTGTTCCCATCACAGGAAAGAAATTATTGGTTTGTGACTTGATAGAGGTTTTAGCTAATGCTGCACAATTATGTCATGCCCTCCTAAGTCACTTCAGTCATTTCCAACTCTGCGACCCCATGGACTGCAACCTGCCAGGCTCCTCTGACCTTGGGATTCTCCAGGCAAAAGTACTAGAGTGGGTTCCTGTGCCCTTCTGTAGAGAATCTTCCCAACTCAGGAATCGAACCCACATCTCTTACTTCTTCTGCCTTGGCAGGCAGGTTCTTTACCACTAGTGCCATCTAGGAAGCCTGCTACACAATTGTATTCCAATACAATTTTTTAATTTACAAAAGTACCACTTCCTAGGTCTCACCCTCCAAAAATGTCATCCCATTATACCTGGAATGAGCAGTGGTTCCCAGGAGAGACTCTGGAAGCAGTGCCAAAGAACATCCACTGCTCTTGAAGGACCAGCCCTAGATTCCAGCAGCACCCTGAATCAGAGCAGGGTTTGGGAAGGGGGAGTTGCTGAAAGAACCATTTACTAGAAAGAGAGAAGGTAGGGTCCACTGCTCCTTTGCAGCCATCAGAAGTGAAAAGCTTAACAACCGCAGATCGTGGAGCCCAACTGCAGAGTTCCTTTCCCTCCATTCACTGCTTGCTGGCTGCATGACCTTAGAAAACTCATGGAGCCTCTCTGGGCCCCAGGTCCTCATCTGTGAAATGGATGTATTCATAGTACTTACACCTCAGTGCCTGGCATGTAGTGCATCCTACATGAGGGTTTGTCAATTTTATCACCATGCAGTTCTGAGCACACTGGGGGCTTTTAAGATAAGGTTGGTGGTTTAAACCATTTACCCCCATGAGCTTCTCTTTCCTCACCTTTAACTTGAGAGTGGTGAAGTAGTGGTGGGAACAATAATAGCTTTCCTGCCCACTACACAGGATTATTCTAAGAAGAAACTAAGACTGTGAGGTGAAAGTGCTTTAAAATCTATAGATCACCATGTAAATGTTTTGTCATTTTGTCTTTGAGGCTGTTAATTTGAGGCAGGACTCCCAGTCTACAGACTGGGTTCCCACTTCTGCTGTGCTGCCTGCACTATGTGATGGTGGGCAGAGCCTCTCTGAGAGTTGGTTTCCTCTCCCATCCAGGGGAGCCTCCCAGCAGAGGCATAATATGTGTTAGGTGGCATTAGTGGTTCCTGGCCCTGACTTTATATTAAAATCATCTGGAGGGCTTTGTTAAAATGTCCACATGCTTGTGGATCCAATTCTGAATCGATCAGAATTTCTTGGGACAAGATGTAGAAGTTAATAAGCTCCCTTTGTTGTTCAGTTGCTAAGTCATGTCCGACTCTGTGACTTCATGGACTGCAGCACACCAGGCTTCCCTGTCCTTCACCATCTGCTGGAGTTTGCTCAAACTCACATCCATTGAGTCAGTGATGCCATCCAACCATCTCATCCTCTGTTGTCCGCTTCTCCTTCTGCCCTCAGTCTCTCCCAGCATCAGGGTCTTTTCCAATGAGTCAGCTCTTTGCATCAGGTAGCCAAAGTATCAGAGCTTCAGCTTCAGCATCAATCCTTCCAATGAGTATTCAAGGTTGATTTCCTTTAGGATTGACGGGTTTGACCTCCTTGAAGTCCAAGGGACTCTCAAGAGTCTTCTGCAGCACCACAGTTTGAAAGCATCAATTCTTTGGCACTCAGTCTTCTTTATGGTCCAACTCTCACATCCTTAAATGGCATCATTGTTCTAATGAGAATCTAATGGCTCCCTACATGGTTCTAATGTGAGTCCTGGATTGAAAACCACTGAAATCTGTGGAACAGCTCTGTAAACTGTAAAACATAATGTACAATTTGTGTATTTTTTTTTATTGTTAGTTGATGATCTTGTGGGGAACTAGTTCCTCTGAAAGTCAGGCCAAAGGGCATTTTCCACCATCTGTCTGAAGACTGCACTGACGGGAGAATTGAAACTCACGCAGTTCATGTTCTTGCCTTCAAGCCAAGGAGGCTAAATGAAAACAAGCCTCTCTCAGATCAAAGATCCTGCTGGGATGTTGGGGCCAGTGAGTGGTGTTGGCTTAATTGGATTTGGAAGCCAAGCCTCCAGCCGTGGGGAAGCATTCAGTATTCTGTTTTATTAAAGTGACTGCTGTGCAAAGGCATGTGCATCACCCTGTGGCCATTGAACCGATCAGGTTAAGGGCCAGAAGGTCTTTCTGTGTGAGTCCCCAGATGTGATTCCAACCCTTAACTTGGCTCCAGTTGGCACAGTTGCAATGTCTGTCCATTGTCTACCTCTTTCAGCACATGGCCATGGCCATGCCCCACACATCCCCTCTGCTTAGATGCCTCTTTACAGACAGAGTCTTCAAGATGTTCTGAGATTCACAAGAGAGGAGGGAGAGGGTGGCTGGAATCAGAGGTGGACATTTTTTACTAGTTTCTCTACCATTTCTAGTAATGTCTACACCACTGTGATATTCGGACTAAACTGCTGAGTTCAACTGGGATGGTCATTTTATATAGAAGTGATTCCCTTATGGAAGGTGCCAGATGTTCCCCACCAAAGGGTATCTCAGGACAAGGGATGAAATGACCACCTGTTTGAGAAGCAATAAAATGGAAACTTGATCACTGCAGAGATTAAAAAATAATAACAATAATGGGTGACATATGAGCAAGAGTCTGGCTTGGAAAGTTCACAGACTAATGTGTAACTCTGATTTCTGGGCTATGGACTGATAAACTTCGTTGCTGTGGGCACACGTTTGCATTGAACCCAGGAAGAACTGGAACCTTCATATCCTCACACCCTTGGGCCAGGACTGCATCCCTAACACTCAACGTCTGCATTTAAGAGAAGCTGCTATGTGGTCCTGAAAACCTCTTCAGGTTCCCCTGTCAATGACAGGACACTAAATTCACTCCAAGTCCAGAGTTTGTTAGTACTACCACAGGACCAGTTCCTCTGTCTGCAGAATTTCCTCCTCTATCTTAGATTCTTGTTCTGCTTTTCCAATTTTAAGACTTCATAATAATAAGTGATTCACTTATTCTACAGATATTGACTATTGATTTGGACACATTTTACTTTCTTCAGTTCCAAAATTACTGCTGACAGTGACTGCACCCATGAAATTAAAAGATACTTGCTCCTTGGAAGGAAAACTATGAGGAACCTAGACAACATATTAAAAAGCAAAGACATCACTTTGCTGATGAAGGTCCATATAGCCAATGCTATGGTTTTTCCAGTAGTCATGTATGGATGTGAGAGTTGGACCATAAAAAAGGCTTCAGTTCAGTTCAGTCACTCAGTCGTGTCTGACTCTTTGTGACCCCATGAATCGAAGCACTCCAGGCCTCCCTGTCCTTCACCAATTCCCAGAGTCTACTCAAAATCATGTCCATTGAGTCGGTGATGCCATCCAGCCATCTTATCCTCTGTCATCGTCCCCTTTTCCTCCTGCCCCCAATCCCTCCCAGCAACAGAGTATTTCCCAGTGAGTCAACTCTTCGTATGAGGTGGCCAAAGGACTGGAGTTTCAGCTTTAGCATCAGTCCTTCCAAAGAACACCCAGGACTGATCTCCTTTAGGACGGACTGGTTGGATCTCCTTGCAGTCCAAAGGACTCTCAAGAGTCTTCTCCAGCACCATCGTTCAAAAGCATCAATTCTTTGGCACTCAGCTTTCTTCACAGTCCAACTCTCACATCCATACATGACCACAAGAAAAACCATAGCCTTGACTAGATGGACCTTTGTTGGCAAAGTAATGTCTCTGCTTTTGAATATGCTATCTAGGTTTGTCATAACTTTCCTTCCAAGGAGTAAGCGTCTTTTAATTTCATGGCTGCAGTCACCATCTGCAGTGATTTTGGAGCCCAAAAAAATAAAGTCTGACACAGTTTTCACTGTTTCCCCGTCTATTTGCCATGAAGTGATGGGACCAGATGCCATGATCTTCGTTTTCTGAATGTTGAGCTTTAAGCCAACTTTTTCACTCTCCTCTTTCACTTTCATCAACAGGCTTTTGAGTTCCTCTTCACTTTCTGCCATCAGGGTGGTGTCATCTGCATATCTGAGGTTATTGATATTTCTCCCAGCAATCTTGATTCCAGCTTGTGCTTCTTTCAGCCCAGCGTTTCTCATGATGTTCTGCATATAAGTTAAATAAGCAGGGTGACAATATACAGCCTTGACATACTTTTTTTCCTATTTGGAACCAGTCTATTGTTCCATGTCCATTTCTAACTGTTGCTTCCTGACCTGCATATAAGTTTCTCAAGAGGCAGGTCAGGTGCTCTGGTATTCCCATCTCTTTCAGAATTTCCCACAGTTTATTGTGATCTATATAGTCAAAGGCTTTGGCATAGTCTTAGCACCAAAAAATTCATACTTTCAAGTTGTAGGGCTGGAGAAGACTCTTGAGAGTCCCTTGGACAGCAAGGAGATCAAACCTGTCAATCCTAAAGAAAATCAACCCTGTATATTCATTAGAAGGACTGTTTTTGAAGCTGAAGCTCCAATATTTTGGCTGCCTGATGCAAAGAGATGACTCATTGGAAAAAACCCTGATGCTGGGAAAGATTGAAGGCAGGAGGAGAAGGGGGCAACAAAGGATGAGATGGTTAGATAGCATCACTGACTCAATGGATATGAATTGGAACAAAGTCTGGGAGATAGTGAAGGACAGGGTAGCCTGGTGTACTGCCCTCAATCCATGGGATTGCAAAGAGTCGGATACAACTTAGCAACAACAGCAGCAACAACAGAGCTTGTATAATGGCCCTAATCTTGAGCCTGGTGTGAAATAGCTAATCAATCCCTCCTGCTGCTTGCTCCCCCCACCCTGAGCAGATTATCTCCTCTGTTTTCCAAACTAAATGTTGGCATTCTGTATTAGAAACAAAAGCCAGAGTCCTAGAAATCAAAAAGTACTGTGGGGTTCTCACCATGTTCTGTTAGCCTCAGGCCATCAAACAGGTAGAGCTGCAGGCAGGTAAGGAGACCCAAAGTGTAGAGGACCTGACCCAGCAGACCCCAAAGGAAGCAACAAACACAGTTCCTAACATTTCAGACCATGAATGGATGTATTTAAAATTTGTTGCAAGAAATGAGATGGTTTGCTTTTTTAGGACAAGACAGGCATTTGAAACTTAATTTGCATTTATAATCAAGATGTATGGCATCTTGATTATAAATCTTGTATCCTAACCATTAAAGGCAGAGAACAGAAAGTTAGGAAGGAACATAAAGCAGGTATAAGGTATGTGGGTCTCCTCTGCCATCAGAATCTTGATAAGTCTTAGCAAAATTCAAAGTTTATCAAAAACTGGAAACCTCAAATATCCATCAGGAGTAGAATGAGGAAATAAACTATGATCTTTCTTCCAGTGTAATATGAAGATGAATGATGTGAACTAAAAATGAATTTTTAGTAAAACTCCATGTAACAACAAGGATGAATCATACAACAATGTGAAATGAAAGAAGCCAGACACGCACAGTCAAAATACGCATGTTGTATGATTATGTTTCTATAAAGTCCAAAAGTAAGCAGAACTAATCTTCAGTGTTAGAAGTCAGAAAACTGGCTCCTCTTGGAAAGGGCTGGGTAGAGATGGGGAGGAGGCACTGGGGGAATTTCTAGGATGCTATTAGTGATCTGTTTCTTGACCTGGTTGTAACATAGACGTGTCCGTCTTGTGATAATTCATTGAGCAGAATACTTTTGATTTGTGCATTTCACATTTGTGACAGTCCTTCAAGAAATTCAAATCTTGGATGGGACCCTGCTTGTCTGTGGTAATTAGGCTTGCAAGAGGTCCTCCGAACCCCTGCCCTCCATGCTAGGCCCATTTCTAGAGTCAGGGGAGCTCAGCCAAAAATCTGAATAGAACATCAGAGCAACAGTGACAAATGAGGCAAGACAAGGTGAGAAATTGTGTTTGCCTCAGAACCACCTGACACCAGGTCTTGGGAACAAGTCCCACAAAAGTGTAGCACTGAGATTTCTGGCGTTTGGGTTGGTTCAGGGGCTGGATGAGCTAGAATATGCAGATAGAGTCTACCTACGGTAGAGAGTGAAAGCTCAGGTCTGTTATTTTTAACTCTCGGGAGACCCTCCTCCCCCAGCCTTCACTCCTACAACATGCTCTCCCTGCTGTGGACAGTGGAATCTGCCCAGTCTATGGGACTGTGGCTCTGATTTTGCATCAGAGAGAGTGGGTCTTGTTTCTCAGAAGAGCAAGTGGCCAGGGCAAAAATTGCCAGCCTTGGAACTTCCCAGTTGGTCCAGTGGTTAAGAATCTGCCTTCCAGTGCAGAGGATGAAGTTTCCATCCCTGGTTAGATAACTAAGATCCCCTGTGCTGCAGGGCAACTAGGCCCATGCACCCAAATAAATAAACATTAAGGAACAAAAACTGCCAGACTGCTTTCTCAAGTTTTGCCCTGTGTAGATGAGACTTGGCTTAATGGGAAAGGTGAAGAAGGGAAGCTTTCCAGGCTTAGCATTGATGCACAGAATGAGGAAGAAGTGGGAGGGTGGGGTTCTACCACAGTGGGACATAGCATGGTGACAAGGGATATTAGATAATGGGTGGAATATAAAGATAGTAGAATCTTTGAGGATTTGGAAGCAAGGAAGCCAAAGCAGTTTGTCATGGGCAAGGCATGAGGGTGCTGACTCGCTACAGACCTGCTTTTCAGTTTTCATTCTTGAATTTTTAAACCAGTCAGACTCAGAGAGCTATTGAGAAATGAAGCCAAGATCATTGTCCTCCGGTGGTGGTGTGAGGTTCACTTTTTCCTAGTTGAACTGCAAACATTTGGAGCCATTTACCACTATAACCATCACAGCAAGCAGTCTGTGGACACTCTGGATGTTCCAGCCCAAGTTGGAATGAATAATCTTGATCAAGATCCTGCTTGCAATGGGGAAGTGAACTCAAACAAAAAAGTTTTAAGTTACCTACACTTTTTCATTGAAGTATAGTTGGTTTACAAATGTGTTAGTTTCTGGTGTACAGCAAAGTGATCCAGATTTTAGATCTGAATATAATATCTGATCCAAACATTCAAATATTGGGGTGGGGGGTTCTCTTCCATTATAGGTTATTATAAGATATTGAATATAGTTCCCTGTACTGTATAATAGGACCTTATTGTTTATTTTATATATAGGAGCATATATCTGTTTATCCCAAACTGCTAATTTATCCCTTCCCCACTCACTTTCCCCTTCAGTAACCGTAAGTTTGTTTTCTATGTCTGTGAGCCTATTTCTGTTCTGTAAATATGTTCATTTGTATCAGTTTTTAGATTCCACATGTAAATGATATCATATACTATTTGTCTTTCTTTCTCTGACTTACTTCACTTAGTATGATAATCTCTAGGTCCATCCATGTTATTGCAAATGGCATTATTTCAGTCATTTTTATGGCTGAGTAATATTCCATTGTGTATATATACCAGATCTTCTTTATCTATTCATCTGTCCATGGACACTTAGCTTGCTTGCATGTCTTGTCTATTGAATATAGTGTTACAGTGACATTCGGGTATATGTATCTTAGATAAATGCCAAGGAGTGAGATTGCTGAATCATATGGTAACTCTGTTTTTAGTATGAGACAAAATTTATCCCCAGCCTGGTGTTCACCAGTCATAAAAAAATGGTCCGTGCACAGTGGGAGATGTGCCTAGTGCAGGAAGAGACCACAGTAGGAGATCAGGTTAACGTTCAGCATAGCACCCTTAGAAGTGGGCAGTTGGGATTATCTTTCTCTCTGAAGGTTTACTTACCCCAGCACTGTGTTTGCCCTGCTGGAGAGTAAGATGCAGAGTAAATTGGGAATCATTATTGAAACACAGTAATGGGACCACAATGAGAGTGTCCAGTTCCCAGACACAGGGGTTTCAAGAAAGCAGAAGTGCACATGGCTGCTCACCAGATTCCAGGATATCGTAGGAATAAAATGCTTCCTGAAAGCACTTTTATTGGAAAATGTTATTTAGGAGAGTTTCAAGTTTATTTTAGAACTTTTTCAGTCAGTGGGTAGCACACCCATCCCCAGGCCAAGCTGAGATCACCAGATGTGCAGGACAAAGAACTCTTCCAGGTCTCAGTGGACCCAGTGAAGCTGGATTAGGGAGAACAACAGTGTTTAAGATCCTCGGGGGCAGGCATGGCCACTCTGCTGTCTCTCTGCTTCATAATTTCTCAACTTCTACCCTTTCTGCCTCCTGTTCCATTTTCCAGTTCTCTCTCTGCTTCATAATTTCTCAACTTCTACCCTTTCTGCTGCTTTCTTTTTCCTGTTCCATTTTCCAGTTCCAATCCCCAACATAAAACTCTGAACCGGTATTGTCACTGAGAATTCTATTTCTGAGTATGTCTCAAGTTCTTCTTGAAAGAACTTCAAGAAGTTGTTTGTTAGGTGGTGTCTGGCTGGCAGATGGAGATCCACTCTCTGACCAGGAGGAGTTGGTAAAGCCTGGTCTTTTCAAGGCTCATCAAACAGTCTTCAGTATTTTCCAACATCCCTGGATGGGCAGCCTTGCTCCTGCATGCCCTTCCCCCGATTAAAAAAAAAATGTAAAATTTAAAGGTTTAAGTCATGGGCTTCCAAGAGTTTATACTTACTTCATCAAATCTATTATTTTCCAAGAGTTGTTTGGAGTCCAAAAAGGCTAATTAGTCTTTTCCAAATGTCTTTCAAAATCCTTTCTTCTAAGAAGGACATTTAGGGGCTTTGAAAATTGTTCCAGGGGTAAAAATAACATTAATAATAAATTTCTCAAAACTCTCAACCCCTGCAGGTTCAAAATTTGCTTAATTCTTCAAATGCAAGGGACTTTGAATTATTACTGGGATTTGTCATTTCTTGTTTATGGGGCTTTTCCAAAGGGGTAAGAGTCATCACGTGGAGGTCCGCTAGAGTTCACTACATGTCTCACAGCCTTGCGCATGACCCAGGACACTTCCAGAGTCTTCCGAAGCAGAACCTTCAAGAGAGCCTTTCCCCTCTTTCTTGGTGGCATCCATGGGGCCAGGTGGAAGTTAAACTGAAAGCATCGACTTTTTGGCCTACCTTATTTTTGGCTAGTAGATCAAAGCCCTCCCAGAACAATTCAATTGTAGGGCATACAATCTGTATCACATAAAACAGGTGATCTATTATTGGGTGGCTTCACTGGTGGCTCAGACAATAAAAAATCTACCTGCAATGCAGGAGACCTAGTTCTAACCATGGGTCAGGAAGATCCCCTGGAGAAGGGAATGGCTACCCACTCCATTATTCTTGCCTGAGAAATCCCGTGAACAGAGGAGCCTGGCAAGCTACAGTCCATGGGGTTTCAAAGAGTCAGATATGACTGAGCAACTCACACTCTGGGGTGCAAAGAGAACAATTTTTCCTTAGGGTGTGTGCAAAGGAGCCCTTTGTGCTCGGCTGACCTTGAACGTTGTCTTCGGATGACCTCTGGTGGTGGAATTTTTCCCAGCGTATGCACAGCGATGCTTCTGAGCCAAGCTATACTTGGTACATTTTCCTACATTCCTTTCCTCCTGTTTTGTTATGCACATTCAGCAAGGAGCAAGAATCAGTTGCAAACACTCAGAATAAAGTGGTTCATGTGCCTCACCAGACTTTTGCCATTTCAAAAAGTTGCCTGTGCCTTCTCTTTCAGTGAACCTCTGATATATTTATTTCCTGTGGAAAGAGGAAGGAGCCAACATGAAGGAAAATGCAGCATCTAGAGTGGTTTTCATTTTGCTACTTTTTCTCAACGTCAGCCTTCTGAATGGTAAGTAAGAGACTGTCCTGTTCTTTTTCACTCCCTGGGGTATTTGTACGAGAGGAGGGGAGAATCCATCACAGTCCCTTTTGCAGCACAATTACAGGAAATGAAAATGTCCATGGCATTTGCTTCTCTTCAATTATTTACAATATTATAGGGATTAAAATGAAGGCAAAAATTAATGCAAAAGACTGGATGCAGTTAATGCCACATCCTGTCACCATGCTCTGACTTCCATCCTCATTCTGGGAATGCAGAGAAACAACTCTGCCAGGGACATATCACAGTTTCAGTCCAGGTTCTGTCCCTTACTGGCTGTGCAACCTTGAGCCAGTTAACTTAGTTCTCTGGATTTAGACACTTTCAAAGTGAGGATAATGATGTTTCCTCCACCTCAGATGAAAAGCTGTGTGAGAAAAATCTTTGAAAACCTGTTAAGAAATCTAAGGGGATTGCTGTTACGTGGTGGAAAACAGGAACACCCAACTCTATTATGCAGGAAATGAAATTTACAACTAGACTAGCATGTGTGAGCCTGTGTGTGTACATTTCAATGTGTCTACCCCTGTCTATTTGTAAGTGTGAATACTTGTGTATATCTCTGTATCTATTAGCTTCCCTGTACATACCTGATTGAAAATGCTTCTCTGTGTGTACCTATATGCATACCCATTTGTGGGTGCATATTTCTGCATATGTACCTATGTGCGGACCAGTATCTACTTCTATAAGTATGCAGCTGTGTATATTGTTCCTCTGTGATCTGTGGGTGTGTTTCTGATATGAGCTCTTCTGTTTGAGCATGTGTGTGTTGGGGGTGGGAAGTACCTCTGTTGTTGTCCCTGTGTTTGTGTACATTTTACAGGGAAAGTGAGACCGTCCATTCATTGTAACCATCTCTTCTAAAGTGGGTGAAAGAAACATTTGACTAATTACAGTTTCACAGCTTTACCCTCCTCTCTTGAGTTTTCTTGAGGTACTGTTAATAACCAGTGAAATGTGAGAGAGAGAAGCTTTCAGGAAGAGAAAAAGGAATGTGGAGATTGGTACAATCCATATGGAAACTTTAAGTATTCAAATAAGCCCCAAATAATCAAGAGTTGCCTTAATTGACTTCTAAATATGCTCATTATTGAGCTGTAAACTTTGTGTGTTTTTTAAAATATAAGCTTTTCCTTCCACCTCACACACTCCTCCCTAGCCACAAGAAAAAACAAACAAAAAATCACTTCACCCTGTGAAATTTTCCTGAAGAAATATTCCCTAGAGGTCGAGCAACATTCCAAAATGGGCAGAGTTAAGCCCAGACTGGCTGGCGTGGACGGTGTTCAGGGGATCTAAGAGCTGGCTGGGCTCCAGCTGACTCAGCCTGGGGACCTTGGCCCAGCCTTGTATCCCATCATCCCATTCATTCAGTTCTTCTTTCTGGCCGGTTTTGCCTAGTGCCCTCCTTCCCACCGGTGTCCTCCTCTGAACTCGTTCGTCCTGATGCTGCTTTGCTAGCAGTTCTAGCTCAGGAGCCAGCCTGAGGGATGAAGGACAAGGGTGGAAGAAAACAGACAAGCCCCCAAGGTTCAAGGATCGCCTCCTGGAAGCGCCCCTCTCTGCTCCCGATTTCCTGAATGAAACACCACCTGCGATTACATGGCTGGGGATAGAGGGACTCTTTCCCTCCCCAGACCTGACAGATAAGGAACAGAAGAGGGTGCCAGCTCACCAAAAGCTTCAGGGGCTAGGCAACTTGAAAACTTCATCCACATTGGGTTTTCCACATCACCTCTTTCAGCCCCACTAGCTTCCAGCTGGGACTAGATAAAGATGGTAGCTCCTAACTGGGAGAACAGCTACCCACTCAGCCGCCTCTAGGAGCTCCCATGCCTCCTACCCCCCAAAAGGGCCAAGAATTACAAAAGAACCCTTTGCCATCTCACCACATAAAGACCCAGGGAGAGAGGGGAAAATATATACAAAAAGCGGACTGAAAACCCAGCTTCAGAAGTGGAGACAGGGAGGATGGGAGCCACGCTGTGAGACTGAATCATAGGTCAAAGCTGAACAGAATCAAGGAAGAGTGAAGCAGGAAAGTACGGGATGGAGAAGATGGGGGGAGAAGCAGCTAGAGGGGAAGCCTGGGTAACACAGTGAAAGAGCAAAAGAGCAGAGAATTGGGTTCACTATGTGGGAGTGGCAGAAAGAGGGGGGTCAGTGAGCAGAGGGGAGAGGTCCGGGGAGCATTGGATCAGCAAATGATCACAGGATGCTTGTGTCTGAAGGCGAATTCTTTTTAAATGATCACCCTGGTGCCGTGGGCACATATCCGCTCCACAGACACCGTGGGATTCTGGAAGGGCCAGATCCTGCTCAGTCCACGTGTACCCCTCGCACCCTTGCTGCTCACCATTGGTGCAATGTTACAGTTAGTCACTGATCCTAGGTTGCTGGTATCTCCATCTCACAGTACACGCACACACACCCCATCACAAAGCTCTCTCTCTCTGAATCCTGCCAACTTCAGGGCAGCCCACAGAAGAATGCTGCAGGATGCTGACATCTTGGCACTTCTGAGTCCCACCTCCCACCCCTAGGCCTACTCTCCCTGAGACCTCATCACTGGCCTGGCCCCATCTACCTGCTTCTGTCACCAACAGAATGGCCAAAGAGTTGAACAGACCTTAACATTGACTCCAGTACCTTCTGGCAACAGAATGGTCACAGAGTTGAATGGACCTTAATATTGACTCTGGTGCCTTCTTTTTCTAGGACAGTCACCTCCTGAAAAACCCAAGCTCGTTAAATGTCGGTCTCCTGGAAAGGAAACATTCACCTGCTGGTGGGAGCCTGGGGCAGATGGAGGACTTGCTACCAATTACACGCTGACTTACCACAAGGAAGGGTAAAATGTTTTCTCTCCTGGCAAACCCCACATGGGTGTCCTCGCCCTCCAGGCCATAGGACCACTGACCCTGGGTTAATTTCCATGTTTCCCTGAATGGACACTGATAACCTCCCACTACTGGGGGCAGGGACTCTAACGTCCATGTCCACATCCTCCTCCTAATGTCCCAGCCAAGCTCCCACGTGTCCATAAACTCCACCACCAATGAGGTGACACCAATCCATCCGTGTTACCGTTGCCTGTCGTAAGCTTGAGTTGTACCCCAAAGTCACGTATAAGTGTTTCCAAAGTTAATTTTGGATGCTTATCTATCGAGCTTCTGCCAGTTGTCATTTTTTTAATAATCATTGCTTTTTCAATCTAAGAGTATTATTATGTAATCCTTGACAACTCTGGTACATTAGCTGTTTGAACTTGTTTCACATGCAAGAAAATAACAAGCCCTACAAGGAAAGGAAGATGAGGTTTTTCCCTAGGAAATCCATGGACCCATGATCTCCCAGATTGGGTATTGGGAGCTAAAAAATTGCAGTGCAAACTCAACAGGGCCATCTCTGGGCAAGGAGTTCATCACAGTTAGAGTGAGACCCTCCTGGAAATCCAGGGATGGCTGTATATCCTTCCCACTGAAGAAAACATTTACTGGAGGACCAGCTGGCCTGCCTCCCAGTGACTGCGCTTAGTGGTACACAAAGCTGACACCCCCTGTGAGACCCAAAGGGGTGTCAGACACACAGCCCTCAGGAGCTCAAAGCGGCAGCATGGTGAAACAAGCCTGCTCACCTGTGTGACAAGTCTTGCGTGGAGCCCCCGGGTCTACATGTGAGCAGCCTGAGGAGCCTCTGGGACCTGAAGTAGCTCCTTTCAGAGTCACTCTCCTCTGTGGCTACCTGAGTGTAATTGGAAATATACTGCAGTTTGTATCCCCTTTCAGCTTTTTTAGTGACATGTAATTCAACACATTTGTGCAATAACTGCTGCCTTGGGCATGCCCGCCTCCACTCCACCCTGGTTTGTATGATGCAAGAGAAACTCCTGAGGTGACCCAATGGTAATTTGCTGAGGATGGCGGTGCCTTGGCCATGGAAAACTCAAGTGTATGTTGGCAGGGGGCGTATAGCACAAAGTCCACAACAACCTGTAGACAGGAAGGGTTGGTAAGAAACAGAGTCACTGGGGCTCTGACGTGAGTCCTCCACCCCTTCTCCAGCACTTCTTCCCTGAGTCACCCCTCGCTGACATGGACAGGGTCGAGAAGCTTGGGGAGCCCTTCTCCAGCTCTGCTTTTTGCTTGTCCCTCCAAATTCAGTGATATTGATGTACTAGGCTCTTTGCTGCTGCTGCTAAGTCGCTTCAGTCGTGTCCGACTCTGTGAGACCCCATAGATGGCAGCCCATCAGGCTCCACCATCCCTGGGATTCTCCAGGCAAGAACACTGGAGGGGGTTGCCATTTCCTTCACCAATGCATGAAAGTGAAAAGTCAAAGTGAAGTCGCTTAGTCGTTCCCGACTCTTAGCAACCCCATGGACTGGAGCCTACCAGGCTCCTCCGTCCATGGGATTTTCCAGGCAAGAGTACTGGAGTGGGGCTCTTTATACCACTTTAAAAAAACTAGACTCTTTATACCACCTTCTTGGTGGTGGTAGTTTAGTTGCTAAGTCATGTCCAACTCTTGCAACCCCATAGACTATAACCCACCAGGCTCCTCTGTCCATGGGATTCTCCAGGCAAGACTACTGGAGTGGGTTGCCATTTCCTTTTCCAGGGGATCTTCCTGACCCAGGGATCGAGCCCATGTCTCCTGTATTGCAGGCAGATTCTTTACCATTGAGCCAGCAAGGAAGCTCCATACCACTTTCTTACTGACTCCTAATATGTTACTTGTTGCAGAGAAACACTCATCCATGAATGTCCAGACTACAAAACCGGGGGCCCCAACTCCTGCTACTTTAGCAAGAAGCACACCTCCATATGGAAGATGTACGTCATCACAGTAAACGCCATCAACCAGATGGGAATCAGTTCCTCGGATCCACTTTATGTGGACGTGACTTACATAGGTAAGGGGAAGCGGGACAGGTGAAGAATGTGTTAATTTTTTTTTTTTTTTTTTTTTTTTTTTTTTTGATTTTAAAACATTTTATTTTAACAATACGTAGAATTTATATTAATTTACTTGAGCCTCTATAACAAAGTACTTCTGTCTGGGTGGTTTAAACAGTAGGAATTTATTTCTCATAGTTCTGGAGGCTAAGAAGTCTGAGATCAAGGTACTAGCATTCACCACCTGTGAAGGTTCTCTTGCTGGCTTGCAAATGGCTGGCTTCTACTGTGTCTTTACATGGTGGAGAGAGAGCGTTTTGGTATCTTTTCCTCTTCAGTACAGTCACATTGGAGGTTAGAGTGTCAACATGAACTCCAGGAGGACATAATTCAGTCCAGAGCAGAATTCATTTTAAACTGTACACAGTAGACCTTTGTAGCACAAACTGGATGCCTTAATAAGAAATCACAAAATGCATGCCATAACACGGGGAAATAGAAGAAAGAAGCAACATAAAAAATGTTAGAAAAGGATGTAAGTTTTAATCAAGAATAGGTCAATGCTTTGTTAACTGCCAACATAAATCTAAAAAGAGAGAGATAATGTCATATTTAAGATATTAAGGATAATGGTGGGTTCAAGTAAAGGCTAAAAGCTGGGTTATTTATCAATCTTATGGTATCAATATTATGTTCTATTAGTAAACATTAGTAGCTCTTAAAATATGTGAATTTGACTGTCTGGAATTTCCTTTAATTTTTTTTTTTTTTTTTTTTTTAATTTTATTTTATTTTTAAACTTTACATAACTGTATTAGATTTGCCAAATATCAAAATGAATCCGCCACAGGTATACATGTGTTCCCCATCCTGAACCCTCCTCCCTCCTCCCTCCCCATTCCATCCCTCTGGGTCGTCCCAGTGCACCAGCCCCAAGCATCCAGTATCGTGCATCGAACCTGGACTGGCAACTCATTTCATACATGATATTTACATGTTTCAATTCCATTCTCCCAAATCTTCCCACCCTCTCCCTCTCCCACAGAGTCCATAAGACTGTTCTATACATCAGTGTCTCTTTTGCTGTCTCGTACACAGGGTTATTGTTACCATCTTTCTAAATTCCATATATATGCGTTAGTATACTGTATTGGTGTTTTTCTTTCTGGCTTACTTCACTCTGTATAATAGGCTCCAGTTTCATCCACCTCATTAGAACTGATTCAAATGTATTCTTTTTAATGGCTGAATAATACTCCATTGTGTATATGTACCACAGCTTTCTTATCCATTCATCTGCTGATGGACATCTAGGTTGCTTCCATGTCCTGGCTATTATAAACAGTGCTGCGATGAACATTGGGGTACTCGTGTCTCTTTCCCTTCTGGTTTTCTCAGTGTGTATGCCCAGCAGTGGGATTGCTGGATCATAAGGCATGTCTATTTCCAGTTTTTTAAGGAATCTCCACACTGTTCTCCATAGTGGCTGTACTAGTTTGCATTCCCACCAACAGTGTAAGAGGGTTCCCTTTTCTCCACACCCTCTCCAGCATTTATTACTTGTAGACTTTTGGATTGCAGCCATTCTGACTGGTGTGAGATGGTACCTCATAGTGGTTTTGATTTGCATTTCTCTGATAATGAGTGATGTTGAGCATCTTTTCATGTGTTTGTTAGCCATCTTTATGTCTTCTTTGGAGAAATGTCTATTTAGTTCTTTGGCCCATTTTTTGATTGGGTCATTTATTTTTCTGGAGTTGAGCTGTAGGAGTTGCTTGTATATTCTCGAGATTAGTTGTTTGTCAGTTGCTTCATTTGCTATTATCTTCTCCCATTCTGAAGGCTGTCTTTTCACCTTGCTAATAGTTTCCTTTGATGTGCAGAAGCTTTTAAGGTTAGTTAGGTCCCATTTGTTTATTTTTGCTTTTATTTCCAATATTCTGGGAGGTGGGTCATAGAGGATCCTGCTGTGATGTATGTCAGAGAGTGTTTTGCCTATGTTCTCCTCTAGGAGTTTTATAGTTTCTGGTCTTACGTTTAGATCTTTAATCCATTTTGAGTTTATTTTTGTGTATGGTGTTAGAAAGTGTTCTAGTTTCATTCTTTTACAAGTGGTTGACCAGAGTTCCCAGCACCACTTGTTAAAGAGATTGTCTTTAATCCATTGTATATTCTTGCCTCCTTTGTCGAAGATAAGGTGTCCATATGTGCGTGGATTTATCTCTGGGCTTTCTATTTTGTTCCATTGATCTATATTTCTGTCTTTGTGCCAGTACCATACTGTCTTGATAACTGTGGCTTTGTAGTAGAGCCTGAAGTCAGGTAGGTTGATTCCTCCAGTTCCATTCTTCTTTCTCAAGATCGCTTTGGCTATTCGAGGTTTTTTGTTTTTCCATACAAATTGTGAAATTATTTGTTCTAGCTCTGTGAAGAATGCTGTTGGTAGCTTGATGGGGATTGCATTGAATCTATAGATTGCTTTGGGTAGTATACTCATTTTCACTACATTGATTCTTCCAATCCATGAACATGGTATATTTCTCCATCTGTTAGTGTCCTCTTTGATTTCTTTCACCAGTGTTTTATAGTTTAGAATGTGTTAATTTGATATGAATCTACCGAGAGTTAAACTCAGTTTGAGTCTCCTTGTCTTAGGGATGGATCCCCGAAAAGAAAGATGAAAAAATTTACAGTATCCTCACCAACTGAGTGTTTTAAACCCATTTGTATTCCTGACAGTAAGACAGTAAAGATCACTATGCCTTCCCTTGACCCTTCTTCCCACTCCCTTGCACCCAGAAGCAATGCTCTATTTAGCTTCCCTTTTCAGTCCTTCTCTCCAGCCCATCCCCTGCAACCAATGTCCCCTTCCCTCCTGGCAAGCTGGGGTTTCCTTTCTGAGATTTCGCTCCCTGAAACACACTGCTTCGTGGAGTAGCAACTCTTAGAAGACACTCATCTGCTTCTCCACCCACAGGAATTTCTCCAGCTGCTTTGCCCCAAATTCAGTTCTCAATATGTATATGTTCCTCAGCAACTGGAGCTATTCTTCTCAAAATAAACTACTTGGGGAGTAAATAGTGCTACTTGAACAGAAGGCTGAAGTACAAGATCACAACCATGAGGTTTGGAGAACTCATGAGTGAAGTAAAACAAAAATCTGTCTAAGAGCTGCTGCTTGCTTTGCATAATCAACACTGAGCTTCAGGGCGATGAGGCATAACTGCAGTGGCCTCTGTGGTTTGGTTGTTGTTGTTGAGTCTCTCAGTCGTATCCGACTCTTTGTGACCCCATGGACTGTATCTCACCAGGCTTCCCTGTCCTTCACTATCTCCTGGAGTTTGCTCAAACTCATGTCCATTGAGTCGGTGATGCCATCCAATCATCTCATCATCTGTTGCCTGCTTCTGCTCCTGCCCTCAGTCTTTTCCACAACGGGATCTTTTCCAGTGAGTTGGCTGTTCACATCAGGTGGCCAAAGCACTGGAGCTTCAGCTTCAGCATCAGTCCTTCCAGTGAATATTCAGGGTTGATTTCCTTTAGGATTGACTGATTTGATCTCCTGGCAGTCCAAGGGACTCTCAACAGTCTTCTCTAGCACCAAAGTTCAAAGGCATCAATTCTTTGGCTTTTGGTTGAGTAGCGATGACAAAGGGAATCTTAGGACAAGAGATGGCTTGGCCAGGACTGGATTCAGCCTTCCTATTAGGTTGCCTAAGGAGTAGCTAATTAGGTTCAAGGTTACCCAAGTCTTCCTGACTCACCTAGCACCAACGGAAAAAGAAAATCAGGCTAAGGCTCTCAAGTATTGGGCTATATATCATCCCATTGGCATATTATCAGTGGTTGATCCTTAAAAACTAGAAAAGCTTCTAACATCAGCTAGTAAGCATTTCAATACTATCTCTTCCCCCCACCCAGCAAGTGATTACAGTGAGCCTGGGGGTGGAAATAGAATTTAATCTTAGCTTAAGAAAATCAAAAAGTAACACCACTTACAAATAGGAATAAAATTAATTCCATTCATATAAATAGGCTTAAGACATGAAGCCTTTAAAATGCTAAACGCCAAATAATTCCATTTTCATAGGCTCTTTATTTTTTTACTGGAGTGTAATTGCTTTACAGTGGTATGCTAGCTTCTGCTGTACTACAGAGTGAATCAGCAATAATTATACATGTATCTCCCGCATCTTGAGCCTCCTCCCACCCCACCCCACCTCTCTGCATCATCACCGAGCCGAGCTCTCCCACTGGCTGTTTTACACAGGGTGGTGTGTATGTCAGTGCAACTCTCTCAGTTTGTTCCACCCTCTCCTTACCCCGCTGTGTTCACAAGTCCATTCTCTATGTCTGCATCCCTATTCCTGCCCAGAAAAGAGGTCCACCAGCACCATTTTTCTAGATTCTATATATTTGCATTAATGTTCAGTATTTGCTTTTCTTTTCTCTACAGATTCTAGATTCACCCACATCACTATGAATGATGCAATTGCATTCATTTTCATGGCTGAGTAATATCCCATTGTAAATATGTATAACCTCTTTATCCATTCATCTGTTGATGAACATTTATGTTGCTTCCATGTCCTGGCTGCAGTGAAACTTGGGGCACATGTACCTTTTTGAATTATGGTTTTCTCAGGGTATATGCCTGGTAGTGGAATTGCTCAGTCATACACTAGCTCTATTTTGGTTTTTTTTTTCCACAGGCTCTTTTTTAAATTGCCTTGCCACCAAATAATCTGCCCTAAAATATTTAATATTTGAGGTCAAAACAGTGAGCAAGAGAAGTTCTGTAATGTACTGAGGCAACTGCTATAAGGAAATTTGCATGCATGCTCAGTCATGTCTGACTCTTTGTGACTCTGTGAACTGCAAAACACCAGGTTTCCTTCACTATCTCCCAGAGTTTGCTCAAACTCATATCCATTGAGTAGGTGATGACATTCAACCATCTCATTCTCTGTTACCCGCTTCTCCTCCTGTCCTCAATCTTTCCCAGCATCAAGGTCTTCCAATTAGTCTGCTCTTCACATCAGGTGGCTACAGTATTGGAAATTCAGCTTAGCATCAGTCTTCCAATAAATTTGTTGTTGTTCAGTTGCTCAGTAGTGTCCAACTCTTTGCAACCCCATGAACTGTAGCCTGCCTGGCTTCTCTGTCCTTCACCATCTGCTGGAGCTTGATCAAACTCTTCTCCATTGAGTCCATGATGCCATCTAACCATCTCGTCCTCTGTCATCCCCCTCTCCTCCTGCCTTCAATCTTTCCCAGCATCAGAGTCTTTTCCAGTGAGTCAGTTCTTCTCATCACATAGCCAAAGAATTAGAGTTTCAGCTTCAACATCATCCTCCCAATGAATAGTCAGGATTGATTTCCTTTAGAATTGACTGGTTTGATCTTCTTGCAGTCCAAGGGACTCTCAATAATCTTCTCCAACACCACAGTTCAAAAGCATCCGTTCTTAGGCACTCAGCCTTTTTATGGTCCAGCACTCACATCCACACATAACTACTAGAAAAACTTTTTCCAGTGCTGTGGCCTCTGCTGAGTTTTCCCAATTTGCTGGCATATTGAGTGATGCACTTTCACAGTATCATTTTTTTAGGATTTGAAATAGCTCAGCTGGAATTCCATCACCTCCACTAACTTTGTTTGTAGGGATGCTTCCTAAGGCCCACTTGACCTCACATTCCAGGATGTCTGGCTCTAGGTGAGTGTTCACACCATCATGGTTATCTGGGTCATTAAGATCTTTCACATCTCTCCTTGCTATTCTTTGGAACTCTGTATTCAGATGGGTTCAGTTCAGTTCAGTCACTCAGTTGTGTCTGATTCTTTGTGACCCCATGGAATGCAACACACCAGACCTCCCTGTCCATTACCAACTCCCAAAGTTTACTCAAACTCATGTCCATTGAGTCCGTGATGCCATCCAACCATCTCATCCTCTGTCGTCCCCTTCTCCTCCTGCCTTCAGTCTTTCCCAGCATCAGGGTCAGATGGGTGTATCTTTCCTTTTCTCCTTTGCCTTTCACTTCTCTTCTCTTCTTTTCTCAACTATTTGTAAGGCCTCCTCAGACAATCATTTTGCCTTTTTACCTTTCTTTTTCTTGGGGATGGTTTTGATCACTGCCTCCTGTATAGTGTTACAAATCTCTGTCCATAGTTCTTCAGGCTCTTTGTCTATAAGAGCTAATCCTTGAATCTATTTCTCACTTCCACTGTTAAATTGTAAAGGATTTTATTTAGGACATACCTGAATGGCCTAGTGGTTTTCCCTACTTTCTTCAATTTAAGTCTGAATTTTATAATAAGGAGTTCATGATCTGAGCCACAGTCAGCTCCCGGTCTTGTTTTTGCTGACTGTATAGAGCTTATCCATCTTCAGCTGCAAAGAATATAATCAATCTGATTTTGGTGTTGACCATCTGGTGATGTCCATGTGTAGAGTCTTCTCCTGTGTTGTTGGAAGAGGATGTTTGCTATGATGAGTGTGTTCTCTTGACAAAACTCTGTTAGCCTTTGTCCTGCTTCATTTTGTACTCCAAGGCCAAACTTGCCTGTTATTCCAGGTATTTCTTGACTTCCTACTTTTGCATTCCAGTCTCCTATGATGAAAAGGACATCTTTTGGGGATGTTAGTTCTGGAAGCTCTTGTAGGTCTTCATAGAGCCATTCAACTTCAGCTTCTTTGGCATTAGTATTTGGGGCATAGACTTGGATTACTGTGATATTGAATGGTTTGCCTCAGAAACAAACAGAGATCATTCTGTCATTTTTGAGATTGCACCCAAGTACTGCATTTCAGACTCTTTTGTTGACTATGAGGGTTACTCCATTTCTTCTAAGAGATTCTTACCCACAGTAGTAGATATAATGGTCATCTGAGTTAAATTCACCCATTCCAATCCATTTTAGTTCACTGATTCTTAAAATGTTGATGTTCACGCTTGCCATCTTCTGTTTGACCAGTTCCAATTTACTTTGATTCATGGACCTAACATTCCAGGTTCCTATGCAATATTGCTCTTCACAGCATCAAACTTTACTTTCATCACCAGACACATCCACATCTAGTCATTGTTTCCACTTTGGCTCAGCCTCTTCATTCCTTCTGGAGCTATTTCTCTGCTCTTCTCCAGTAGCATATTAGGCACCTGCCAACCTGGGGAGTTTGTCTTTCAGTGTCATGTCTTTTTGCCTTGTCACACTGTTCATGGGAATAGTAAGGGTTGATTTCCCTTAGGATTGACTGACTTGAACTCTGTACTATCCAAGGGAATCTCAAGAGTCTTCTTCAGAACCACAGTTCAAAAGCATCAATTCTTCAGCACTCAGCCTTCTTCTCACATCCACACATGACTACTAAAAAACCATAGCTTTGTTGTAAGGACCTTTGTTGGCAAAGTAATGCCTCTGCTTTTTAATATGCTGTCTAATTTGGCATAGCTTGTCTTCCAAGGAGCAAGTGTCTTTTAATTTCACGGCTGAAGTCACCATCTGCAGTGATTTTGGAGCCCAAGAAAATAAAGTCTCTCACTGTTTCCATTGTTCCCCATCTATTTGCCATGAAGTGATGGGACCAGATGCCTTGATCTTTGTTTTTTGAATGTTGAGTTTTAAGCCAGCTTTTTTACTCTCCTCTTTCACCTTCATCAAGAGGCTCTGTAGTTCCTCTTCACTTTCTGCCACTTTTTTTTTTAGGATAGTGTCATCTACGTATTTGAGGTTATTGATATTTCTCCCAGCAATCTTGATTCCAGCTTAAGCTTGATCCAGCCCAGCATTTCACATAATGTGTTCGTTTGAAAAGACCCTGATGCTGGGAAAGATTGAGGGCAAGAGGAGAAGGGGACGACAGAGGATGAGATGGTTGGATGGCATCAATGACTCAATGGACATGAGTTTGGGTAAACTCTAGGAATTGGTGATGGACAGGGAGGCCTGGCATGCTGCGGTTCATGGGGTTGCAAAGAGTCAGACACAACTGAGTGACTGAACTGAACTGAACTCTACATTTAAGTTAAATAAGCAGGGTGACAATATACAGCCTTGATGTACTCCTTTCTTAATTTGGAACCAGTCTGTTGTTCCATGTCTAGTTCTAACTGTTGCTTCTTGACCTGCATACAGGTTTCTCAGGAGGCAGATAAAGTTTTCTGGTATTCCCATCTCTTTAAGAATTTTCCACAGTTTGTTGCGATTCACATGGTCAAAGGCTTTAGCATAGTCAGTGAAGCAGATCTTTTCAAAATTATTAAAGAAGTGTTCTTAGAATTCTCCTTAACCCTGCAGCTTACAGTATTGGTGAGGGGCCACAGAAGTTCATTGACAACTTACGTTTAACCACAGTAAAGTCTATAAGCTTGAACCTCATCAAGTGATAACCTGCAGTACAGAATATTGGTACATATCCCAGAAATATTTAAGTCTGCTGAAAACACTTGAAAGCAATGATTCTCAACTGGGTGCTCTTTTGCCTCCCACAGGATTTTTGGCAATAGCAGGAAATATTTTTGATTGTTGCAACACAGAGAGGGAAGATATCTAATGAGGGAGAACCCAGGGATGATGCTAACATCCTACAGTGTTCAGAACAGCCCCCACCACAAAGAATTTTCATGTCCAAAATACACATAATGCTGAGGTTGAGAAAGTTTGCTTTCAAGGATTCATCTTGAACTTTTTACTTGCACTTTTATACAGAGATGTTTTGATCAGAGGCATTTCTCAGTCTTGTGTTCAGCTTAAAACTTATAATAACTGATGTTTATTTAGTAAATCCATATAAAACCATCTTTCTTAGGTATTTACCTAGTAATCTACAAGGATTAGGATTAGTGGCAAATTTCCTCAAGTTCGTTTTTTAGACAGGTTATATATAATGCCAAGTCCACTAGAGTTACACTCACTCTTCTCTCACCTGGAATTGAGATTGATTTGAGGAGGTAAGAAGTGAATGGAGAAAATGTGACTAGCTAGCAAGACTGAAATTAGGGTAAGGCAAACCAGCACCCTAGGCCTGTCACTCTTTTAAATTAATCTTGGTCAAGTATAGTTGATTTAGAGTGCTGTGTTCATTTCTGCTGTACAGCAAAGCGATTCAGATATATATATATATATATATATATATTATATATACACATATACATATACATACATACACACTGTTTTCTAATATTCTTTTCTATTATAGTTTGTCACAGGATATTGAATGTAGTTCCCTGTGCTATATGCTAGGACCTTGCTGCCTATCCATTCAATATGAGTTTGCATCTGCTCACCCCAAACTTCCAATGCATCCATCCCTCATTCTTCTTTCACCTTGTCAATCACAAGTCTGTTCTCCATGTCTATGATTCTGTTTCATAGATAAGTTCACCTGTGTCATATTTTGGATTCCACATACAAGTGATATCAAATGGTGTTTTTCTTTTTCTTTCTAACTTACTTCAGTTAGTATGATAATCTCTTTTTTTCTTTTTTTAATTATTATTATTATTTTTTTTTACTTTACAATATCGTATTGGTTTTGCCATACATCAACATGCATCCGCCACGGGTGTACATGTGTTCCCCATCCTGAACCCCCCTCCCACCTCCCTCCCCATACCATCCCTCTGGGTTATCCCAGTGCACCAGCCCCAAGCTTCCTGTATCCTGCATCGAACTGGACTGGCGATTCATTTCTTATATGATATTATACATGTTTTAATGCCATTCTCCCAAATCATCCCCCCCCCCAACAGAGTCCAAAAGACTGTTCTATACATCTGTGTCTCTTTTGCTGTCTCGCATACAGGGTTGTCGTTACCATCTTTCTAAATTCCATATATATGCATTATCTTTAGGTCCATTCATGTTGCTACAAATGGCATTATTTCATTCTTTTTAATGGGTGAGCAGTATTCCATTGAATATGTGTGTGTGTGTGTATGTATGCTGTGCTTAGTTGCTCAGTCATGTCCAACTCTTTGTGACCCCTTGGACTGTGCCCACCAGCTCCTCTGTCCATGGGATTCTCCAGGCAAGAATGCTGGAGTGAGTTACCATTTCCTTCTCTCTCTCTCTGTCTCTCTGTCTCTCTGTCTCCGTCTCTCTCTCTCTCTCTCTCTCTCTCTATATATATATATATATATATGTATTTATATAAATTTATACATATTTATTTTGTGTTTATATTTTATATAATTTCATATCTTTATATACTATATATGTATATAAATGTATATGTATAGAATCACATCTTCCTTACCCATTTATCTGTCAATGGACATTTAGGTTGTTTTTATGTCTTGGCTATCGTGAATACTGCTGCTATGAACATAGAAGTGTATGTGTCTTTTTGAATTACAGTTTTATCTGGATATATGCCCAGAGTGGAATTGCTGAATCATATGACAATTCTGTTTTTAGATTTTTGAGGCACCTCCACGCTGTTTTCCATAGTGACTTGCACCAACTTACGTTCCCACCAACAGTGTAGGAGGATTCTCTTTTTTCCACACTCTCTCCAGCATTTATTTATAGATTTTTTTAATTATGGCCATTCTGACTGGTGTGAGGTGATACCTCACTGTAGTTTGATTTGCATTTCTCTAATAGTTAGTGATGTTGAGCATCTTTTCATGTGCCTCTTGGTCATCTGTATGTCTTCTTTGGAGAAATGTCTATTTAGGTGTTTTGCCCATTTTTCAATTGGTTGTTTTTGTGTTTTCTTATTAAGTTGTATTAGTTGTTTGTATATTATAGAAATTAAGCCCTTGTTGGTTACACCATTTGCAAATATTTTCCCCCATTCTGTAGGTTGTCTTTTCATTTTGTTTATGGTTCCCTTTGCTGTGCAAAAGCTTGTAAGTTTGATTAGGCCCCATTTGTTTAGTTTTGCTTTTATTTTTATTTTCTTGGTACATGCTAGTGGTAAAGAACCCTCCTGCCAATGCAGGTTAGACGTAAGAGACTCAGGTTCAATCCCTGGGTCAGGAAGATCCCGTGAAGGAGGGCATGGCAACCCACTCCAGTATTCATACCAGAAGAATTCAATGGACAGAGAAGCCTGGAGGGCTGCAGTCCATAGGGTCTCACAGAGTTGGACACAACTAAAGCAACTTAGCATGCATGCATGTAGACTGACCTAAGAAAGCATTGATATGATTTACATCAGAGAATGTTTTGCCTATGTTCTCTTTGTTCATTCTTGCCTCCCTTGTCAAACATTAATTGATCATGGGTGTGTGGATTTATTTCTGGGATCTCTCTTCTGTTTCATTGATGCGTATGTCTGTTTTTGTGCCAAGACAATGCTGGTTTGATTTCTGTAGCTCTGTAGTATTGTCTGAAGTCTGGGAGGGTCATGCCTCCACCTTTTTTCCTTTTCCTCAGAATTGCTTGAGCAATTTTATAGTTCTTTTGGCTTTTATAGTTCTATATAAATTTTAGGATTATTTGTTCTACTTATGTGAAAAGTCTCATGGGTAATTTGATAGGGATGACATTAAATCTGTAGATTGCTTTGGGTAGTATGGCCTAGGTACCGCACTCTTAAGGAGGAACTCACAGACCTGTACTTGAAGAAACCAGAGAGTAAGTGCCTCCTTCATTTTTTATTTTATTGTGGTAAAATACCTATAACATAGGGCTCCGTCTTTTAACCAATTTAAAGGGTGCCATTCAGTGGTATTAGTTCATTCACAATGTTATGCAACAACCACCACAGTCTAGTTCCAGAACTCTTTCATCACTCAAAATAAAAGCTTCCTACCCATTCAGCAGTTTCTCTGGATTCCCCTCTATGGCCCCAGAGCAACTACTAATCTGCATTATGTCTCTATCGATTTGTCTATTCTGAATATTTCATATACCTGGAATCATATACTATTTGGCCCTTTGTGTCTGGCGTCTTTCACTAAGCATTATGTTCTCCAGGTTCATCCATGTTATAGCTGTATCAAGACTGTCTCCTTTTGGCTGAATAATGTTCCATTATAAGGATATCGTTTGTCCATTCATCAGTTGTAGACATTTGCGTTGTTTCACCTATTGGCTCTTGTGAATAGTGCTGTTATGAACATTCATAAATGAGTTCTTGTTCTAACACCTGCTATCAGTTTTTCTGGGTATATATTTAGGAGTGACATTGCTGGGTGACATGATAATTTCATGTTTAACTTTTTGAGCACCTGTCAGACTTTTCCACAGTGGCTACGCCATGGTACATTCCCACCAGCTATGTATGAAGGTTCCAAAGCCGCCAACATTCTTGCCAACACTTGTTAATTTTCATTTTTTCAATCCTAGCCATTCTAGTGGGTATGAAGTGATATGTCACTGTGGTTTCGATTTGCATTTCCTGAATGACTAATGACTTTGAGCACCAATAGGTGCTTCTTGGCTGTTTCTGCCACCTTAAATGTTGCACCTCATGTGACTCACTTGCTTCAGCCTAGTCCCAACTCTGCTGATCAGTGCCTGACATCAATACAAAGTGGCTCCTAAACATGGAGGGAAAAGGTGGAGAGATCTGCCTCTAAGTCTTATAGTTTTGGATTCAAACATCTCTATTTGACTAAAGATAGAGTTTCTTTCATATCTGCAGTTGAACCAGAGCCTCCTGCAAACCTGACTTTGGAATTAAAACATCCAGAAGATAGAAAACCATATCTATGGATAAAATGGTCTCCACCCACCACAACTGATGTAAAATCTGGTTGGTTCATTATCCAGTACGAAATTCGATTAAAACCTGAGAAAGCAACTGATTGGGAGGTGAGTCAGTTGGAAACTTTTGGAAGGAACTGTGTCCTTTGGCAAAGATGAAGACCCCAACTGAGAACCGGTCGTGCCTCCTAATTATTAGGCTGCCATGTTTTCTTCCTGATACTGATGTAACCCTTGCACATGTGGAAAGACTTTCTCCCTACATCCATCCATCTCCCTGCGTCTCCTGGGATGGATGGGGACTCATCATCACAGCTCTCCCAGGACTAGATCCTTGCAACTGAACAGCCTTTTCTGCCAGGTTTCCAACCCACCTCTCTCAGGATATCTTAGATCAAAACGTCTATGAGAGTTCTTAAGTGGCACAAAGTTGGAGGAAAAAAATCTCAATGTAATCAGTCCATGGTTAATGGCTTTTTTATTCACTTTTACATTCTTCATTGTAAAGAAATAGTACAATAAATTATAGACATTATAATAATCTATTCTTAAAATATTTTAGTTGTTGTTGTTATTTAGTCACTAAGTTGTGTCTGACTCTTTTGCAACCCCATGGACTGTAACCTACCATGCTCCTCTGTCCATGGTATTTTCCAGGCAAGAATACTGGAGTGTGTTGCCATTTCTTTCTCCAGGAGATCTTCCCAACCTAGGGATTGAACCCACATCTCCTGCATTGGCAGGCAGATTCTTTACCACTAAGCCACTAGTGAAGCCCTAAAGACTTTATTATATGTCTCTTTTAAAGAAGGAATATTTCCAAACATAGCCAAAATAATATGATCACATGTAGAAAATTAATTGAAATTCCTTAATAGCATCTTTTGTAATTCTTTAATATCATTTAATAGCTAGTCCATATTTTAATTCCCCCAACTGCTTCAAAAATATTTCAGTAGCTAGTTTGTCTTAACCAGAATCCACTTCAAGATCACATACTGGCTGACTCATGTACCCCTTCAATCTCAACATGCTAAGGAGACCAAGCCACTTGTCTCAAAGAATGTCCCACCTTCTGCATCTGATTAGTTCTTTATAAGGTCAAGGTCATTTAGCCAGTTTCTCTGTCCCCACATTTCCTGTAACCAGACATTAAAAGACTTGATTAGATTCCAGTTGAACAATTTTTGGCGAGGAAATTTCAGAGGTGATGTTATATGTTTCATATTGCATCGTATCAGGAGACAAACCCATTCTGGTCAACCTACCATAAATGATGCTAAAACTGGGTGCTGGACTGGGGAGATCACATCGTGATCCCTTGATTGTAAAGTCATGTTGGATTTATGCACAACTGCTTCAGTGTTCATAAATGCCCAGTTCTCTTTCACCTAGGGGCTTCATACCCATGAATAATCCTTAAGTCAATTATTTTATTAGGTTTGGAAAATAACAAATTTCCAATTTTGTTAAGTAGTCACCTTCCATAATGTAGAATTCAGAAGGTAAGGTGTAGGGAGCAGTATATTTGTCTTTCTGAAATAGTGTTCCAAATGGAGAAGTAGAAAACCTGTTGTTTTTTGTGTGAGCAGTGTTTAACAGGAGGAAGGGATGGGCGGAGAGGGTGAAATGGTGTGAACAGGGTATGTAGTGTGATCTACATACTGACTTCTCTGCTAGTGTATCTCCTAAAGGAAAAGTTTCTTTATAACACAAGTCAGAGTGACTTCTGTTTTCCTTGGCCCTCCCTAGACTCATTTTACTCCGAAGCAGACTCAGCTTAAGATTTTCAACTTATATCCAGGACAAAAATACCTTGTGCAGATTCGCTGCAAGCCAGACCATGGATACTGGAGTGAGTGGAGCCCAGAGAGCTCCATCCAGATACCTAATGGTAAGTGTCTTGAAATTCCCCAAGGAAGAGGGGATTCTGCCTGCAATCTGCCATTGTTTTATTGCTAAATATTTTTAAACAGAATGGGTTTAGTAAACCTGTATGTTGTAACTACTAACAGAGAAACTATTTTGAGTCTTAAGCAGAAGAATAAGTAGAGGTGGCTTTATCATCTCTCCACTTAATACAGAGACGTCTGGAAGTATAGCATCTTTCCCTGGGCCACTGTGAGTGAGGATCAGTTTCTATTAATAGGATAGGATATATCTGCAGACATGAGCTTGGAGCATCTCCAAGGGCTTGATGGTCAATTATTCTGCCCTCCACATCTGCCCAATCCCTATCATTCAAGGTTATCACCTAGAATTTGCAAGGTGCTATCCCACCTGACTGCAAGGAGATCCAACCAGTCCATTCTAAAGGAGATCAGTCCTGGGTGTTCTTTGGAAGGAATGATACTAAACCTGAAACTCCAGTACTTTGGCCACCTCATGCGAAGAGATGACTCATTGGAAAAGATTCTGATGCTGGGAGGGATTGGGAGCAGGAGGAGAAGGGGACGACAGAGGATGAGATGGCTGGATGGCATCACCAACTCGATGGACGTGAGTTTGAGTGAACTCCGGGAATTGGTAATGGACAGGGAGCCTGGCGTGCTGCAATTCATGGGGTCGCAAAGAGTCGGACACGACTGAGCGACTGAACTGAACTGAACTGAGCTGATCCCACCTGAAAGGCATGTACTGATTTTCAGTCCTTGATGACAATTACATGTTGATCTCATTCAAGGAACAGTATGTAGAAGGCATCCAATTCTTCAAGTGCCATTAAACGTAGTGGCTGGTTTTCTACAAAGGAATGATTCATCTTTCATTTCTAAAGTACTTTACAAAGTCTTTACCTTGTTTGGTCCTCCCAACCATCTCAGGTATTCAGAAAGAATAGAATTGCCATTAGCAACTGAAAGAGAGGAAACTGGAGCTCAGTGGAGTTAGAAGTCTTGCCCAGAACCACATGGCAAAGCCTAGCTCTTGTGACTACTGGCCTGATCAAAATATCAGGGTTTGCACTGGCATAGGGAACATAGCACTGAACTACAGGCCATAAAACTGTGCATCCAGTCCTAGCTCTTACTAAGTAAAAGCACAGGGTCTAGAAGCAGAAGGCCTGGGTTCAAATCCCAGATGGCAACTTTATGGCTACCTGCCTCTGAATACACCACTCCTTGAGTCTCAGTTCCTCATCTTTACATACAGCAATGTATGTAAAGAGCTTAACATCATATGGCTTTTACTAGGAACTTAATAAACATTAGCTTGTTGTTATTTTTTCTGTAACTGACCATGTCCTCATGGATTTCCTCTGTAAGTATCACCTAAAATGATATTTTAAAGCACTTTGAAATGTTTAGAGTACTGTAAAACATATGCTGCATATTAAAATTTAATAATATTGGGCGGAAAAGTAAATCCATCATTAACGCTACTCTGTTTGGATTGCTGTTCAAATCAAAAAAGGTATAGAGGGGCAGGGGACTTATGTTCAAAGGCTCATTTCTTTGTTTGTTGTAAACAATGCTGTGTGTGATCAAAGCTTTCTGGCTGTTTGTTTTTAGACTTCCCAGTGAAGGACACAAGCATGTGGATCTTTGTGGCCGTCCTTTCTGCTGTCATCTGTTTGATTATGGTCTGGGCAGTGGCTTTGAAGGGCTATAGGTATTTCACTCTACCCTCCTCTCAGTCATGGTTGTCAGGGATAATGGCCAAAAAAGACAATACAGAAATGATGGAAACCTACAGATAATTCAAGCACCTCGTTTTAGCCATTAGTGGCAGTGTGTTCACCATGAAAAAGCTTTTATCAGTGCCAGTAAAAGTAGAATAGACTCATTTGAAGCTGATGTTCTTTCCATCAAATGGAGGCTGACAGTTGTGAAATAGTAAAAATCTGGCAAGAGTAGCAAACAATCCACTAGTCATTTTAGAATCAGTCAGAGTTAACTAGCCAGAGTTCATTTTAATGTTGGCCTTTATGGCTCAGATGGTAAAGAATCTGCCTGCAATGCAGGAGACCCAGCTTCAGTCCCACAGTTGGGAAGATCCCCTGGAGAAGGAAGTGGCTACCCATTCCAGTATTCTTCCCTGGAGAATTCCATGAACAGAAGAGCCTGGCAGGCTACAGTCCATAGGGTCGCAAAGAGTCAGACACTACTCTTTGTCAAACACTTAACACTCTATAGTTATTCATTGTTGTCACCACTGATTTAGTGGTTTCATTTAGTAGCCTCAGAACTCCTAACTTCTACCTACCATAGTCCATGTAGCAGCCATTTGGAGATAAGGCTAATCTTTCAAAAATTACAAAGTGATAACATGTACCATTTATCTTATCTCATGAATCATTTTATAGCATGGTGACCTGCATCCTCCCACCAGTTCCAGGGCCAAAAATAAAAGGATTTGATGTTCATCTGCTGGAGGTAAGTGCCAGGGTGGAAACTGCATTGTGACTTGCCCCTATGTAACTGCCATCTTTACACATGCGCACACCATCCCCATCAGTGCAGTCTGGCTAGCTTGGCCATCCATGGCTTGTTGTCGCTCCCCTTCAGCAGGGGTGTTCACAGAAAGACGTGAGAGGCATGAGGGTAATTACTGTCAGCAAGTGTCAGAGGGCAATGAAAGAAAGCCAAGAAAACATCAGCACACATAGCAATGCTTGTTGCTGCTGCTGCTGCTGCTAAGTCGCTTCAGTCGTGTCCGACTCTGTGCAACCCCATAGACGGCAGCCCACCAGGCTCCGCCGTCCCTGGGATTCTCCAGGCAAGAACACTGGAGTGGGTTGCCATTTCCTTCTCCAGTGCATGAAGGTGAAAAGTGAAAGTGAAGTCTCTCAGTTGTGTCCGACTCTTAGCGACCCCATGGACTGAAGCCCACCAGGCTCCTCCATCTATGGGATTCTCCAGGCAAGAGTACTGGAGTGGAGTGCCATTGCCTTCTCCAGCAATGCTTGTTAGGTTTATCAAATCTGTTCATAAGCCCTGTCATAAACATTTTATACAAATAGTCAGTTGAGAAAGTGGGTGAATATTTGATGAATACAAAAGAGTGACCTTCCACCAGCCCCTCCTCCATCAGACTTTGATGTAAGCTCTCACTTGAATGTTCTCTACATAAGGCCATAGTAACAGAATATCTTACTGCAATTTTTGCTCAGTTTGAGTGCTCAGCTAACACTGGCTTAGTACAAGGGAGCTGGTATTTGCCAGAGCCCATTTAGACAGATTCAAGTGGGAATTAAATTTAAGTGTTTCGAATGAAAAGAGGAGTTAGAACATTTTACATTTCTCTGCAGGTTGAAGTACATATTAATAGTTTCGATTTGACCTTCAGCTTAACGTGGAGGTATATAAAAGCAGTTACCTACTCATTATGTCACTTGACATCAGCCACTGTGAGGCCAAAAGCACAAGATTGTGAAAAGTCAGCCCCAGGGAATTTATTCTGATGGCATCCACTTTGATTGCAGATATCACAGCCTTCTCGCCTTGTGTCTATGTTTTAATAGAAGGGCAAGTCCGAAGAACTTCTGAGAGCTCTGGAAAGCCAAGACTTCCCCCCCACTTCTGACTGCGAAGACTTGCTGATGGAGTTCATAGAGGTAGATGACTGTGAGGACCAGCAGCTGATGCCACACCCCTCCAAAGAACACACGGAGCAAGGCATGAAGCCCATGCACCTGGATCTTGACAATGACTCTGGCCGAGGCAGCTGCGACAGCCCTTCGCTCTTGTCTGAAAAGTGTGATGAACCTCAGGCCCATCCCTCCAAGTTCCATACTCCTGAGGGCCCTGAGAAGCTGGAGAATCCCGAAACAAACCTTACATGTCTCCAGGCCCCTCAGAGCATGAGCGGGGAAGGCAAAATCCCCTATTTTCTGGCCAATGGACCCAAATCTTCCACATGGCCTTTCCCACAGCCCCCCAGCCTATACAGCCCCAGATATTCTTACCACAACATTGCTGACGTGTGTGAGCTGGTCCTGGGCATGGCAGGCACCACAGCCACTTTGCTGGACCAAACAGACCAACATGCTTTAAAAGCCTCAAAAACCATTGAGACTGGCAGGGAAGGAAAGGCAACCAAGCAGAGTGAGTCAGAAGGCTACAGTTCCAAGCCTGACCAAGACACGGCGTGGCCACTACCCCAAGACAAAACCCCCTTGATCTCTGCTAAACCCTTGGAATATGTGGAGATCCACAAGGTCAGCCAAGATGGAGTGCTGGCTCTGTTCCCAAAACAAAACGAGAAGGTTGGCGCCCCTGAAACCAGCAAGGAGTACTCAAAGGTGTCCCAGGTGACAGATAGCAATATCCTGGTGTTGGTGCCGGATCCGCAAGCGCAAAACCTGACTCTGTTAGAAGAACCAGCCAAGAAGGCCCCGCCAGCCCTGCCATAGAATCCAGCCAAGGCCGACCTGGCTATCTCTCCCACAACCCCAGGCAACTGCAGACTCCAGTTCGGTTGGGGACTGGGTCCCGCAGGTTTTATGCATTCTTGCAGTGAGAGTTATGGAAGGATGGGTTCAATTGTGATTTTCCTTCAGGAAACACTATAGAGTACGTGAAATGCACTCTACCAGAGAGGGCTCAAGAACAGGGTTAGAATGACAACTCCCAGTTCACTCTTCATTCTCTATTTTCAACCAGTTGCCTCTTTGTCCAACAGCTGATTCCAGAACAAATCGTTCCATCTTGCGAGATTTGTAGATTTACTTTTTTGCTATTAGTTGTCAGATTATATGTCCAATGATATAAAAGCACATTGCCTAGTATTCTTGAGAGACAGTGCCAATAGGTATATAATCTGGAAAAGGCCTTCATGGTTTCGTATGTGACAGAGGGGTATAAGTCAGTCAAAATTGTTTACCATGGGAAGATGGTAGATAGGAGAGAAATGCCATGAAAACCACTTTGAAGACCAGTTGCTTAACCTTTGCACTCCTCTTTCATTTTATTAGGATTAACCAAATACAATGCACTTAAAAAGTTTCATTCTAGAACACCTGACAAATTGTTTCCATCTGTTCCTATTACCTTAAAATGACACATGCCAATACGCAAGTAAACAGGATGCCTCCATTTTTTTTAAAATAGTTTGAATTTATTAAGCATGGATTTTACCCCTAAATTGTATTTCATTCTGAAACTTCTAGAAAATAGGGTTTTAGAAAGTAAAATTTTCTTACACAGGAGGCAAATGAGTTTCATGTGGTGAATCCTTCTAAAATGTTTTCCTCTTTCATTTGAGCATGATAGATAATTTATTACACACCCTTGTCTTCTGTTAGTGAAAAAAAAAAGTCCCAAAAGATTAACTTTAATTTAAAATATAATCATAGCAGGATGCTCACAGAAGTACTGCCTTACTGTATATATAAATTCTACTTTACTATAAACCCATAAGTTTAACAATGTATTTTTGAAGACTATTTTTCTATCACTTAAGTAAAATAAAAGACTATTTTCTATCTTCCCAGTACAGTCTGTTTACGTATTCAGCAGGTAAAGTGTTTATATGAGGTTATAATGAGTATTTTCAGTATGCAGCGATATATACAGTCCCTGTTTGTGGAATAAAATGCCATACCAAGCCAAAGCCCACTGAGGAATAGGCAGTGGATGACAAAATTCGATTTCCAGCACAGTGTAGTATAGTTTTTCTGATTCTTTTTATCTCCAGGATACTTTAAACAGCAATCAAGAAACTAGAGTTTTAGGACTCTCCACAAACTGAAAATTACTTCTTTTGTAATTTAGGGTTCTGCTCTTGGGGTGAAAATTTTCACTTCTCTGTGAAATTTTCACTTCTCTGGGTAAAAATTCATAAAGATGAAATTTTCACTTCTCTGGGTGAAAATTTATACAGATGAAAAAGGAGAGTGGAAACATTTAACATACTGCCTTAGAGAGAGGGTTCTTGTTTTGTTTTTCTGAGCAATCTTGGGCAAATCCATTTGTGTGCTCACTTCTTAAGCTGGAACACAAAGAATCTGAGCTTCTTCTGTGAGTTAAATATTCCAGCCCAATATGTCCATGTTGACAGGAACGGGACTCAGAGGTTGGCTGATGTGTGAAAGTGAACACACTGCCAGAGCTCCCAGAAATGCAAAGGTAACATATCTGAGGCTCTATTCACCCAATACACACACAACTGGTTAAGAGTGAGGGAGCTGTTGGGGAAGACTGTCCAAGTTTATTCAGTCCCCTAGATCCTTGCTACTCAAAATACGGTCTGAGGACCAGCCACACCCGCATCTATGGGCGCTGCTTGGAAATGCAGAATCTCTGCCCTCCCGACCCCCACCCACCAGAATCTGCATTTTGCTAAGATCCCCAGATGATTCAAGTGCACAGTGAAGTTTGAGAAGCATTGCCCTAGCAGATTATTTCCACTAAGGCTGACTGTAGTGCCTGGAGCAGTTCTTTCCTGGAAAGTACAGATTGAGTCTGTTTGACTTGCAGTGAACAGTACTGTCATAAAAAGGTATCATTTTAAAAATCTATTAATGGTTTGGGATTCACATAATGGGAGCGAATGATCTGCAAAAGCACATACAACTTCTAAGAGGGTCAGGGAATATACCCCACCTTGAGAAGCATTGAACCAAAGACTCGGCCCTTCAAAACCAGCACAGACCAAATCTTTCTCAGAATAGTCCCATCTCCTCCAAGGTGTGTATGAACCACTCTGATAGTATGAGAATTCAAAAATAGTCTTCTGATGTATAATTTGGCATGTATGAAAAAACCTGTCATGGCTGAAGACTCAAACTGAATTCTTAAAAAACATCCATTAGTAAGTAGATTACTGTCAATCACTAACTAAAGCCAAGGCTATAATTCTCGGTCACTTAGTACTCTTTAATGAATTGCGGGGTTTTTTTTTCATAGTCTAGTCTATTTTCCATCAAGAAGTCCTCTAGTCAAGTGGAAGTATGCAGATTAAGGGTCAGGAGACCCAGCTTCTAGTGCTAATTATGTTAGTTTAGCTCAACTGCCTTCTCTGGGTCTCAGTTTGCTCTGAATGAAATGCTAGGCCGATTAATCTATAATGTCCTTTTAAACTGTGAATCCTTAATTCCATGATTCACTCAATAGTGTCCAGCAAAGATGATTACCCAATGCCTTGTATCATAATTAAGCTAACAAATAATTGCCCTTCATCATAGACATAGGTCCTCTTCAGTGATGTGCTCATTTTGTTTCACTTTTTGTTTCTTTTTTTTTTTAGTTGGAGGACAGTTGCTCTACAAAACTGTGTTGGCCTCTGCCACACATCAACATGAATCAGCCACAGGTTTAAATCAATGCCAACTAATCTTAACATATTGCACATGCATTTTACAAATTACATAGGTATAGAATCATAGTCTAAAGTGATGTGCAAATATGTGTATAGAGGGAAGCAGAGATTTTTTTTAAAAGACATTGAAAAAGGCTCTGATTTTTAGGGACAAAATGTTTTCTTATACTAGGCTGCTGATTCTGGTTTGCGCTTTTGTTGTTGTTGTTGTTGTCTTCTTACGGATTATGAGCACCAGTGCACAGTTGCTGTTAAAAGCCTTGAGCTCTGATTTATAAAAAGTCATATTTTTATAAATAAACACTTCAAGCTACAAAGCACATGGAAATAGGATAGCCAGTGGGTGATTTATGGAAGCTTATAACTCAAAGTGCAAAATCTTCTCTAGTCAGTTTTAGCAAATGGGTACAAGGCACCTCAGATGAGCACAAGTCATAATCAGTCACGTCACTGACATGCAACTGACTCTCCATTCTCCTAAGTGCCTAAGGCCAATCCCAGCTGGTTTGGTCCAAAGTTGGTCAATCCCTTACCATGTGTACAAGATGAAGGAGTTTGACTCTGTCCTATAGTGACCCAACTGAAACGGGGAATCTGATGAGCAAGCAGAGGCACCTGAGCTCCAGGGTGCAGCTTAGCTGGGGAAGGTCTGTCCCCCAACTTTCTCCAGGCTGCCTGCCGCTGCCCATCACTTTCAGAAAGATGTGATCCAGCCAGTTGTAATTTTGTTATCTCTTTAGAGTAGACATGAAAGAATCAGATTTGTACACATTTTACAAAGTGCCTTTTTTTTTTTTTTTGAAGTTTTCTTTTCACAAGAAAAGTGTATTTGTTTAGACAGTAAATTTTACATTTTAAGTAAATGAATGAAAAAGCCAGAAAGGGAATCATTAAATGGTCTAAGGTCCAATCAGCAACCGCTGAGTGGATTTTTAATTTATTGTTTAGTTGATTTAGCACACAGCTGATGTGAATACTGTAACTTATTGTGATAAGAAATTGACTCTGGCTAAGATTTTGGAATAAGTCTGCCACCCTGTTACTTGAGACCCTCAGTTTAAAAACACATTAATGCACTTTCAAATGGCTTTGAATTGCATGCCAGGGCATGAAAAGGGCAATGCGTGTACCATGGAACTTGGCACACATGCAGAAAGACATAAAAGCCTCTGGATTATGGTCCGCAGGATTGCTGATGTAGATTTGTCATTGTTGAAAGCCTCTAGTGAACCAATTTCTTTTTCTGCCTTTTCAGCTCATGCATCATTAACATAGTTGCTAGGGTAGTGGGCTGAGCACTCAATTTCCGGCTGCCAGTAAACAGGCTGTGTGATCTTAGCAAATCCTTTAAAAGCTAATCTCTGGTTCCCCCATCTGTTAAATGAGTGGCTTGGCCTAAGATGTTTCTAAGACCCCTTCCGGCTCTAACAGTCTTTGATGTGCAAGATCTGAGTAAAATCCAGGGTTTCGGTAAATGGCCCAGGGACAGTGCAGGAAAACACTGCTGATGATCCCTTAGCCTGAAGCAGTGGACAGTGTGGCTGTAACAATGCTGAAGAGAAAAACAGGTCTACTCCTTCGAGTCCCATCGATTTCATTTAACATCCTTGGCTCCTCCTCTTCTTCTTAACTGTCCACCTTGTAGGCTTTTAATGCTCTCACTTAGGGCCTCCATTTCTCCTGAGAGTTCATTATGTACAGTAGCAACCGTAGGATTTGCAAGAAACTAAATTATTCATAAACAATGACTTTGGCCTGAGTCAAACAATAAATTGGCCACATAGATATCAAGGCCCAAGTTAAAGGTCACAACTTATCTCATTTACGGAGCCACAGGCTTAGAGATTCTAGCTCAACTCATCCATTCATTCATTTGTTCAAAGGCCATTAATAAATCCAAGCTACAATGAAGACTCTTGTGGAGGTCTTAAGCAGAAACTTAAAAATGCAAAATGATTGCTCAAGAGTTTTAATCTAACCAGAAATTCTATTTATAGTTATGGCCTGGATGTATTTCATAACCAGTGTACATATCATCTGCAAATCAAATAGTTCTCTCACTAGATCTGGATGTATTTCATGACGAGTGTACATATCATCTGCAAATCAAATAGTTCTCTCGCTAGATTTATGTATTTCAAGATGATTTTGGCTCTGAGACGTTCACATAGTTACCTATTTCAGTAAAAGGAAACAGATAGAAAAATACAGTGTGGGGGACTTTCCTGGTGGTCCAGTGGCTGGGACATCACACTTCCAATGCAGGGGGCCCAGGTTGCACCCCTGGTCACAGAACTAAGATCCCACATGCTGCAGGGCAACTAAGTCAAATGCCACTTGGAAATCCTGCATGGCACAGCTAAGACCTGGCACAGCCAAATTAAATAAGTAAATAAATATAAAATATTTTTTAAAAAGAAATAAAAATAGGATGTTTCTAAATGTCTGGGCATCTCAGGATTACACAGAATGCCAAAAGTAACCTGCTAAACTCTGATTTTTTTGGACATAGTGACTCTGTTCAGTGTTCTGAGTTTATGGCTAAGAGATGTGCATATGCCCACGACTGTTTTGTCCACCTTGATTCCTTTGATTTATGCTCCAATTTCATGTCAGGAAGCACTGAGATGTGTAAAGTGGGAAAACATAACACTGTTTATGTGGTTGTGGTCAATGAAAAGAGAGACCTTTAACCATAGTCTGGTAGTTAACTTTTTACCTGCTGCTGATAAAAAGAAAAAAACAACTCTAAAAACTTTAGCTACTTAAGTAGTAATATAAAAACCAGTAGTTTCATATTATGGTCAACGCACACTTCACCCGCATACATTTCATAATCTAATCTGAGTTTTCCATGCAAATTTCACATATCCTAAAGAGGTGGGGAAATCTTGTTATATTACTTGAAATTGAAAAATTGTATGGCAAAGAGTCTCCTAAACAACAATTTGTTTTATGAAATTCCTGATAAAATGATTTTGAAGTTTTAAAAGTAATCATTTCCCTTCTTATCCTAATGTCCTTCTTTCAAAGCTGCTTATTGCTTAGAAATGATGTCACATCTTCCACTTTGACTATTTTCAGTGGCCTAGTTATGTATTTGCCATGTGATAATCCTGACTTTAACTGTTATATGATTTTATATTATATTGCTTTATGTGGTTCAAAAACTGTATGACACATTGAGATATATAATCCTCCTATTGTGAAACTTGCTGTATACTACAAAGGAAAATAATTATTTCATGAGTTAGAATCTATCCATATATATTTCAATGTGATTGTTTCTATATCTGGAAAACAAGACTGAAAAAAATATGTAATCATATCTTTCTGTTGAAATTGTGAATGTGCTAATTTTTTTTCTTAATCTTTGTCTAGAAGTAGTATGAGTTGCCATTGTACAGCTGATCTGGGGTTAAGTGTTTAAAGTACAATCCAACAATTGTTTAAAAGTCAAGTCAACCCCTCGACTTTGCTTCATGTGACCTCTGATACTTCTGGGGTGTTTTTTGCATAATGAGGCTTGCTTTTCTGCTTGATCAGTCATTTCAAACAATTTTCATGTCTCATGCAGAAACCAAAGCAACCTAGAACTGGCTGTTAGGGATCTGTGTCTTCTGTAAAGCCATATTGAAGTGAAGGCTAAGGGATAGCCAAAGGTTCCATACTTTCAAACCTACCACTACCTCTGCTTTTTCTCTTTTCCTAAAAAATGCCAAACAAAATTCTTCAATATTGCATAGGAAATTAGAAGTGATTGTTACAAGTTTCTGGGGTCTTATTTTGTTTTTTACATGAAGATACACCCCCTAAATTAATCAGTTTGTAAGTTTATGCTAGGTTTTCTCAATAACCATTTTTACATTTTATAAAAACTGGCTGATGAATAAGGGCCAGAAAGAATACATAGTAAGTCACCAGGTAAAAAGCCAACAAAATTATAGATGCAGATTTTTCCCTAACCAGGAGTCACCACAACGTGGTTACCCAAAGCCATGAGGGGGATATTTCTCACAATTTGATTTCCCTAAAGCCCCTAGAAATAAATTTTTTCCTTATCTGATTTTAACCATCAAAGATATTATGGTATGGGAAAAATCAGGCATATATCAGAAATAACCTTGTTTTGATTTTAAAAATTCATTTCTACATGAACTAGTTACAATGCCTATTTTTTTTTTAGTCTTAAAAAAATTATAGAAGACTGTAGTCATCTGGTTTATCTTGCATCTTTAGTTCTGTAAATCTTTAGTTATTGCACATTGTGCTTTCTGTTGCCCTTGGATTTATTAATTTGTCTCCTTCCATTTTGAGAGGATACCGTGGATAGCTAAATCCATATCAAGAGCATGGGAGATGCTGCTAACTGCTATTACCAGACTTCTTCATTTTTTACTTCACACCAAAAACGATGCTTGCCAAACAAAATCATCCCAGTATAATATTATCATTATATTTCTACTCATGTTATTGAAAATTCCCAGCTCAGTGCCTGGCTCAATAAATGTTTATTCTCCTTGCCTCCCCTTCCTCTATTTATTTTTATTTGATATGTAAATGAAAAAAATAACACATGCCTGGCTGAAACAATTTTCTTGATGGATTTTTGCTGCAAAAGGATTTGTAATCCAGAAACTATTTATATAAATTAGACCAAAACAATTTTCCTCCTTTCTCTTCACCCTTCTCTATGATTGCAAAGTATAATTTCCTTCCTTCACCCCCATCCCTCACACAAGAAGCTGCTAAAAATAAAAATAAAATGAGATGGAACCAAGAACCCAGGGATAGATCATCATTTAAGTATTATAAAATAAAGGAAAAATCAAGCCATTTGAAAAATGGAATGCTTTTGAACAGTATGATTCATCCATATTACTAACAACATCTCTTCTGACCAAATTCATTGGATTAAGTGTAAAATGCTAATCTTTTAATGGATCTAGATTTAGAAATCTTTACCTACTGCTTATACTTGTGTTGCAGAATTATGGGATGGTGTGGGGTTTGCTTTACAAATTCTTCTCTGACTCCTAAATTCTCTAATGCCATGTCTTACCAGGGAATAAGAAATTTCTTACATGAATATCATCCCCTAAAACTTGGCTTCTGTCAAAGACTGACTCCCCCATGCTTACATTGGTGCCATCTGCCTTTAATTATTGGACACACATTTACTTTGAAGCTGGAAAAATTGGAGTGTCAGTCACCAGACACAGCATTCATATAATAATGATGAGTTGGAGAAGTACTGTGTAGTTAATTTTCCAAAATGACATGCTTTCCTAAAAGGAAACAAAAATTATATGTTGCCACATCTTTCCAGAACCATATCTGAAACCTTAACCCCACCAAACTCTACAACTGACTAATCAACTTTTACATATTCTAAATCTCCCCTATTTTGAGGGCCTGTGAGATATAATACCTATTTAGCAGAAATCTTGATGTCTTGGGGTTGGAAGATAGGGCAGGATTATAGGAAATGGGGGCTTCCCTGGTAGCTCAGCTGGTAAAGAATCTGCCTGCAATGCAGGAGACCCCGGTTCAATTCCTGGTTCGGGAAGATCCCCTGGAGAAGGAATAGGCTACCCACTCTAGTATTCTTGGGCTTCCCTGTGACTCAGACAATAAACAATCCACCTGCAATACGGGAGACCTGGGTTCAACCCCTCAGTTGGAAAGATCCCCTGAAGGAGGGCATGGCAACCCACTCCAGTATTCTTGCCTGGAGAATCCCCATGGACAGAGTTGCTTGGCAGGCTACAGTCCAAGGGTCACAAAGAGTTGGATATGACTGAGCAACTAAGCACAGCACAGCACATAGGAAATGGGGTTATTGAAAAACCTCCAATAGGACCTTACCCGTTAGGGAAGCAGATTCTCACAGTTTTATCCTTCTGAAGAGTACAGATGAGATTAAACCCATCCTGATATTGTAAAGCATAGTCTACATTGGAGGTCTTGACACTTAAATTGGAATTCTTTTGCCCATAACCTCACCTACTCCTGCTGCCTATACAAGTGTTAAGCAATTTTGTCTTATGATCAGGTTCACACTAAAACTTATACTTAACAATGAACTTGAAACACAGGTACTTTTATGAATGTGATAAAATATTTTTTAAGTAAATCTAGAGGATGTTAGTCAAATACCACTTAGGTTGTCAGTTGGGGGAACACTAGTATAAGCTAAGGCAGCTCAGGAATTTTTATTACTGTATTTATAAATGTGTTTGAAAGAATTTGTAAATGTGACAGGTACATTTTTAAGGTGATACACATTTGCTCCATAAATAGTTAAAAATTAATGAAATGAATTTCAGTGACATTTGGCAGTAGTTTTGCTTCAAGTGATCAATATTGATATTGTTACTGAACTATGTAATCTCATGATACATTTTTCAATACTTTTTCAGAGCAACTGCTTTTGCAATGGTAGCAATGCTTAATTTAAATTGAATCAATAAATTTTTTCCTAAGCAATGATTTTTGGTGGATCTTTTACTATGTATGTGAAACATTTAATGAATAATATAAGTTTGGGAGGTTTTTTGTTTCAAAAAAACTTTATCAGGACATATTTTTTAAAAGAAGGAAAAATAACAGCAATCTAAGCCTCTCTGGAAATAAAAAATGCAGACACATAATGAAATATTTGGCTTAGAACACTCATCCGAGGCTTTTTTCCAGGCATGCATTCTTGAGCTCCTCTTTCAACATATTCCCTGATTTTATTTTCCTATTAATTTTAAATCAAAACTGACATCTTGCTTCCAACCCAGCTAAATTCTACATCTTCTCTTTCCACTGCCCTCAAGTTCCCAAGTCTTTAGCCATTTGCCAGACTCGAGCTTTAAAAATTCAAACATGTTTGGAAGCACTCAGAAATTCCTTGGGCCTTCTGGGAACAACCAAGACCAATGAAGATGAGGGGTTCCAAATCTAATAAACCTGCTCTCCCAAGTGAGGCTTAAGCCACAAATCTCAATGCCAATGATACACATTTTCTTTTGTTTACTTCTTTCTATCCTATGTCTTCACTTAAAACTCCAGCTGCGATTGACCCTTCCATTTATAATCTTTTGTCTTTTGCACCAAATATGCCATACACATGAAAATTATAGAGGATGATATAACAAAGATCTCCACTTAACACCCAAATTTCACAAATTTTACCTCTTTACCAGACATTTTCTTTTTAATAAATGAAATACAATGGATGCAGAAAATGACATCCCTCAATAACCAAATTCTCTATCTTCCTTCTCCAGTGGTAACCATAATCCTACAGTTGTATATCCTTTCTGGCCATGTAAAAAATGCTTTTACTTCATACATATGTATCTATAAACAACATGTACAGTTACTCTGGTATTTATGAATTTTACAGACATAATAACACATATCATCATGCACTTTGATTTTTTTCATTCAGCATTGGGTTATGGAGATCCAAATAGATTCAATTGATTGGTTCTTTTTTCCTACTTTTTATTTTATATTAGAGTATGGCTGATTAACAATATTATGACAGTTTCAGGCAGACAGCAAAGGGACTCAGCCATACAAAAAAATGAATGCATTCTCCCCCAAACTCCCCTCCAATTCAGGCTGCCACATAACATTAAGCAAAGTTTCCTGTGCTATACAGTAAGACCTTGTTAGTTATCCATTTTAAGTATAGCAATATGTACACGTGATCCCAAACTCCCTAATTATCCCTTCCCCTCATTCTTCCCCCCTGACAATCGTAGGTTTGTTCTCTACAAGTCTCTGTTTTGTAAGTAAGCTCATTTGTATCACTTCTTTTAGAATCTCCTCTCTCCGACTTACTTCACTCAATTCTCTCTGCTGCATGCAGTTGTGTACATATGTAAAATGTATTTGTTAATCCCTGTGTTGATCAACTTTCCATTTCCACTACTATACATGACTTGTAATGAACATTCTTACCCGTCTCATATTTTAAGTATTTTCAAGACCTTTTCCAGGATGTACATCTAGAGGTAAATTACTAGATGATAGTGTTCTTGCCTGGAGAATCCCAGGGATGGGGGAGCCTGATGGGCTGCCGTCTATGGGGTAGTACAGAGTTGGACACGACTGCAGCGACTTAGCAGCAGCAGCAGCAGCATGAGACACGTATCTTAATATTTTCTCAGTATCTATAAATTTCTTTCCAAAGCAGTTGTACCAATGTCTACCCCAGTCAGCAGTGTAGGAGTTCCCTCCTTAATGATCACCTAGTATTTTCAGATATTTAATTTTTGACAATTTGATGATCATAAAGTAATTTGTTATTGTTGTTTTCATTTTCATTGTCCTAATGAATCCATTCTGGATCTGAATAACTCACCCCTGATTTGCTTTTATGCCATCTTTGTCATCTTCTGAGTCTCGACATAAGCTTTAAGTCCTACATCTGGGCATCTCTTCCAGTCCAGTGGTCTGCTTATCTATTCCTGCTCCAGTGTCCCCCTCTTATAGCCTAGTTTTAGGCAGCTTTTTTACCCAGTAAATTAATTCCTACACCTCCCTATCTTCTTCAAAATTATTCTGGCAATTCTGGGCCATTTGTTTATCATACAAATTTTAAGCCTATCAACTTTCCAAAACACTTCTGTTAGGAATTAAATTATTGTTAGTAAAATTTATGTGTTAATTCTTGGAGAAGTCACATCTTTATAATACTGCATCTTCTTAATCATGATCATGAAATATCACTTCATTTACTTTTGTATTTAATAAATCTTTACACTATTCTTCATTAATGTCTACATGTGTTTTACTATATTCATTCCTAGACACCATAATACTTTTGTTGCTTTTGTAAATGGTATCTTTTTAAAAATTATCTTATTCTAAGTGTTTATTGCTTATATATAGAAACCACTGAATTTTTATATTGATCCTATATCCTGAAACCTTATAGAACTCCAATTATTCTTTAAATTTGTAGGTTTTCTTGCATTTTCCATTTTTACAACTATATCATCAGAATATAACAACTGTGTTTTCTTCTTTCCTGACCCTTAAAAATTGTATTTCTTTTTCCTAACCTATTTCTTGGGGCTGGATTACCAATACAGAAATGAATAGAAAGAGAATAGTGGACACTCCTTCTTGATCCTGACATTAAAGAAAGTGCTACTAGAAATTCACCATTAAGTGCAATGCCTGCCCATTTTTGTAGATACTTTTGGCTATGTTAAGGAAACGCCTTTCTATTCCTTGTTTGCTAATAATATTTTTTTATCTTAAATTGCTGCTGAAGGCTCTCAAATTTTTTTCTACATAAGGCTTACCTAGTGGCTCAGCTGGTAAAGAATCCTCCTGCAATGCAGGAGACCTGGGTTTGACCCCTAGGTGGGGAAGAACCCTTGGAGGAGGGAATGGCTACCTGCTCCAGTATTCTGGCCTGGAGAATTCCATTAATTGTATAGTCCATGGGGTGGCAAAGAGTCGGACACAACTGAGCGACTTTCACTTCACTTCACTTCATTGATATAATTGTCTTTTCTCTGTTAGTTAATATGCAAATTATTATACAGAAATTTATTTAGAGAAAACATTTCAATGTTAAATTATCCTCACATTCTTGGAATGAATTCTACTTGATCATGATGCATTTTCTGCAAACTTTGCTGCCTCAGTTTGCTAACATTTTATTTAAGAATTTTGCATTTATGAGAGTCATCTTTTGTGCTGCTTAAGATATAATTTTCTGAGGTATTTAGTAAATAAGCTAAAATCTTGTAGGCTTATGGAAATTCTTCTTTCTCCTTGTAATTCTATCATTTTTTGCTTTATATATTTGGAGGCCATATTATTAGGTATCAGATCAGATCAGTCGCTCAGTTGTGTCCGACTCTTTGCGACCCCATGAATCGCAGCACACCAGGCCTCCCTGTCCATCACCAACTCCCGGAGTTCACTCAGACTCACATCCATCGAGTCAGTGATGCCATCCAGCCATCTCATCCTCTGTCGTCCCCTTCTCCTCTTGCCCCCAATCCCTCCCAGCATCAGAGTCTTTTCCAATGAGTCAACTCTTTGCATGAGGTGGCCAAAGTACTGGAGTTTCAGCTTTAGCATCATTCCTTCCAAAGAAATCCCAGGGCTGATCTCCATCAGAATGGACTGGTTGGATCTCCTTGCAGTCCAAGGGACTCTCAAGAGTCTTCTTCAACACCATCATTCAAAAGCATCAATTCTTTGGCACTCAGCCTTCTTCACAGTCCAACTCTCACATCCATACATGACCACTGGAAAAACCATAGCCTTGACTAGATGAACCTTTGTTGGCAAAGTAATGTCTCTGCTTTTGAATATGCTATCTAGGTTGGTCATAACTTTCCTTCCAAGGAGTAAACGTCTTTTAATTTCATAGCTGCAGTCACCATCTGCAGTGATTTTGGAGCCCAAAAAAATTAAGTCTGACACTGTTTCCACTGTTTCCCCATCTAGTTCCCATGAAGTGGTGGGACCGGATGCCATGATCTTCCTTTTCTGAATGTTGAGCTTTAAGCCAACTTTTTCACTCTCCACTTTCACTTTCATCAAGAGGCTTTTTAGTTCCTCTTCACTTCAAACTCCAGTACTTTGGCCACCTCATGCCAAGAGTTGACTCATTGGAAAAGACTCTGATGCTGGGAGGGATTGGGGGAAGGAGGAGAAGGGGATGACAGAGGATGAGATGGCTGGATGGCATCACTGACTCGATGGACGTGAGTCTGAGTGAACTCCGGGAGTTGGTGATAGACGGGGAGGCCTGGCGTGCTGCGATTCATGGGGTCGCAAAGAGTCAGACGTGACTGAGCAACTGAACTGAACTGAACTGAACTAATACATTCAAATATTCAGTCTTCTTAACAAATTATACCTTTCATCCTCTTAACACTCCCTCAATTAAGTGGTCTGTCAGTCATTCGACCATATGCATTGTTGAACACAATGAGCCTTGTGTGTCAAGCATGGTGCTAGGATTTAGGAAGCATTAGAAACATGCTCTCTGCCCTCCTGGGGATCATAATCTAGTGGGAAGGCTGAGGCAAGTATTGTGTCCCCAGGTCTTACCAGACTGACTTTAAAAAATATTAACTCTAGTAATTCCAGATGAGCCTTGTTCAAAGAGTTCATCCTAATAATTAAATTGAAGGACTTTGCACCTTTTTTCAAGAAAATCAGTGCTGCCTGAAAGTCTAAGGGTTACCATGTCTAAGCCTCATTTCCATGCAGTTCTTCTCCCCAACACACCTGCCAACTCTGCCCGTCAGTCTCAACACCTGCACACACCCTCATTCAGAGTCCATTCACTATGAATGGAATATCTGTCATTGGAGGTTTCATGAAAATTGGGTTTTTTCCAAAATTCTTCCAAAACATTTCCCTTTCCTTCAATCTGGCACTCCTAAATGAGGAGAGGGAAAGGATCACTTTGGAAAAGCTGTTATCTTACAGACCCTGCTGTTACTGGCAGAAGAATTAGTGTCAAAGAGCAAAGTTCACTCAAGATTTAACTGATAAATCATTAGTAAACCTGTGTGCAAATAAAAAAACCCTATAATTATTAACATGACAACAGAATTTCCAGGTTTCCTCATTTCTCAATTATCTTTTTCAAGAAGAAATTCCAATATTTTCCTAACCGATGAAATATATTCTGTATCTTAAAAGTAATTCACTATGTGGGAACTATAGATGGCAAGTCCCTTGACTGATGTCCTGACACTCCTATTTACCAGTCATGGGAAGTTCCTCATCTTCTCTGGTCTTATATAAAATGAAGAAAATTATACCTGATCTGCTTAAAGAGAGAATGAAAAGAACCAGAGCAAATGTTTCTTAGCATCCTTTATAATTCAACGATAATTTCTATATAATATTCATTTTACCTCTGAACCTAAAAGATCTTAGAGTGTTATTTCAAATGCCTTCTACATCTGAAAATGTAGTCATGTCCAACTCTTTGTGACCACAAGGACTGTAGCCCACCAGGCTCCTCTGCCCATGGGCTTCCCCAGACAAGAATACTGGAGTGGGATCGAATACCCAGTGATCCAACCCGGGTCTCTTGCTTTACAGGCAGAGTCTTTACTGTCTGAGCCACTCCTAGATCTGAAGGGAACCTAATGTTTCCTCCTCATTCTAGTTTTCAGATTCAGTGGATATCACTGTCGCTATAAAAGTCAAAAGACCCAACATTTTGGAAAACAGTTTTGTGTCATGCTAATTCAGTTAAATGACAAGTTGATGTCATCTCACTGGAGTGCATTTAAAACATATATACATTGGCGGATTCATTTTGATATTTGGCAAAACTAATACAATTATGTAAAGTTTAAAAATAAAATAAAATTAAAAAACAAAACAAAACAAACATATATACATTTTGACCTAGAAATTTCTCTTCAGGAATTTGTCCAAAGTAAAAAAAAAAACAGTTATGCTAGTGCACAAAGTTCTATGTCCTAGGATGCTGGAGAAAATACAGCTGTCCATCTATAGGGACTCACTAAGTAAAATATATGGAGACTTCCAGCTTCTCCAACATGTAAAGGGCTTGGAAGATGTCACTCTCATTTTTACAAGAAGAAACTCAAAACCAAGGGCTTTTCTTGAAGCCACGAGAGAAGTGAGATTGCAGAGAGAAATGTCACTCTGAATCTAGAAATACAGGCAAGTCTTCAAAGTCACAGTCAAGACCTTCTTAATCTGGAGCCACAACTGGTAGAAACACAACAGCAATGTTGAAAAATTGCTAGAGGCTGAGTGTGGACTAGCACGAGAATGAGAAATTCCCTATTTGCCAGAGTTTTAGGAGGATCCTTAATTTTCTGGGCATCATCTACAGTACAGGAACACCACTAGATTTTCATGGTGAAGGTCCCTTTGGCTGGGGAAAAAGTGAAAATGTTAGTTGCTCAGTCGTATCTGACTCTTTGCAACCTCGTGGACTGTATCTCACCAGGCTCCTCTGTCCATGAGATTCTCCAGGCAGGAATACTAGAGTGGATTGCCATGACCTTCTCTAGGGGATCTTCCTGACCCAGGGATTGAACCCAGGTCCCCCACATTGCTGGAAGATTCTTTACTGTCTGAGCCACCAGGGAAGCCCTTGGCTGGGGAAGGAGAAGAGTAACCATCACACGATATACACAGAGACCTCACCTTAACACAGATCTGTTCTCCAGGGCAGACTATGCAGGAGCCCCATATCAGTTGGCAAAGTGCTCCAGCCACCTCTATGCTTCCTACCTCACCTAAGGGAGAAAATAAAGAAAATAGTCAAAAGGAATAAGGGCTTCAAGGAAACAGACTGGGAAAACTGAAGCCAGGGAAGGGAGTAGAAGGCAGATTTTTTTTTTTTTTTTAGTTTATACTTACTGAAAATTCATAGATAAATACTTGTGACGATCACCCAGTTCAGAGACATAGGTCCACTAAAAGACTGAGATCCAATCATAAGATTTTAAGGCTTCAGTTTCCTAGTGGCTCAAATGGTAAAGAATCTGCTTGCAATGCAGGAGACCAGGGTTTGATCCCTGAGTCGGGAAGATCCTCTGGAGAAGGGAATGGCTACCCATTCCAGTATGCTTTCCTGGAGAGTTCCATGGCCAGGGGAGCCGGGAGGGCTACAGCACATGGGGTAGCAAAAAGTCAGACACGACTGAGCGACAAATGTAGTAACAGTGGATTATAGCTGAAAGAGCTGCCCTGGCTCTATTTAAAGAGAAGGAAGCCCTAAAACCACAGGGGACAAAACAAGGACACTAGAGGAATTTGAATCCTCTGGCACTTAAAGCTATAGAAAACAAACACATCCCAGCTTCTACCAGATTAACATAAAACCTCACAGTAAAAACTTATTTGCCTCAGGTCCTGTGACCTAATACATCACATCCATCTTTCATTTAAAAGTTTCCAGGGATGCTAAAATGATAGAGGAAAAAAATAATCTGAAGAGAAAAATTGAGCATCAGAATCAGACTCAACTATGATGCAAATATTGGAGTTATCAGACAATTTTAAAATAATTATGATTAATATGTTCAATGTCCTAATGGGAAAGGCAGACATTGTGTAATATCAGATGAGTAAAGGAAGCAGAGAGATAGAAACTGCAAGAAAGAATTGAAAGGAAACGCTAGAAATCAAAAATGCGTAACAACAACAACAAACAAAAATTTTAAATGTCTTTGATTGGCTCATCAGTAGACTGAACACAGCTGAGGAAATGATCAGTGAACTCTGAAGATGGATAAGGGAAATTTCCCAGATTAAAATAGAGTGGGGGAAAAAATAACAGAACATCCAAGAACTTTGGGACAATTTCAAAAGATGTAATATGTGTATAATTAAAACACCAGAAGAAGAGAGAACAGGGAAGAAATACTGAAGTAACAATGGCCAAGAATTTTCCAAAATTAAATTAAACATATCACAGAATACTTAGAAAGAATTAGGAATGATGACTCAGATCTTTATTTTAAACAAAAAGCTGTATTGTTGACTATAAGCAGTTTATGAAAAAAAATTGTGTATACATAGGTACACACATGAAAACGAATTTCTTCTGTTTTCACAGACAGCATATATTGTATTATGGTAATCAAAATAAATGTTTTTCCTTTTAAATAATGAAGATACAAGTGCTCACTGTGAAATTATTCTGAGTGCCATGCTCTGCTTCCCCACTCTAGGCAGCCCCAGATGGGTACCTCTCACCTTAATAATCTTTAAACTTAAAGCCCAAGAAAAATCACAGATCAAAGGAGCTTACAGTCTGCAGTGTTCACAGAAGCAAAATAGATTACAGCCCAGTGGAGTTGAGGTCACTTGCCAGACTTCAGGAACTCAGTGTTTTCTCACCTCAGTCCAACAGTGTGACAGCTTAGGCAGCCTGGGGAGAGGCTGTGTTGCAACTGGTCCCACTGACGTGGGTCAGTCCCACGGCAGTTGACAAGCCAGACTGCATAATCATCTTCTACAAGCCCCCAAAGCACAATGGGCTGGGAGCTGGGAACCCACACAAAAGTGGGCAATTTACATTGAATTTAAAACACTTTCTGTGCTTACCTGGTACCCTCACCTCTCCTGGGCATTTGGGATAAAAAGATTGTTTCCCAGATGTTTGTGGAGGATGTGGTCAAGCCAGTTGGTCCTCTGTGAAAGGCAACTCGAGACGTCCACCCTATATGGTATTTCCCCAACCCCACCCTTCTTGAAGGAGGAGATGGAGAAGATGTGACCACTAGTTGAGCCAACAGCTGGATCCAGGCACTCAGAGGCCCCTCACCCCCTCTTCTGTCCTTGGCATGTGCATTCTGCCCATCATTCACACAATGGGAACTGGTCCAAGGATGCAGGCTTGAGATAGTAACGTGTACATTACTGGACAGTGTACCTGACTGACCTCATTTAAGGCCTCTATATAAGATTTTAAGTGGCTTCCCTGGTGACTCAGTGGTAAAGAATCCACCTGCCAAAGCAGGAGACACAGGTTCAATCCCTGTTCTGGGAAGATGCCACATTCACGGAGCAACTAAACCTGAGCACCATGACTATTGAGCCTGTGCTCTAGAGCCTGGGAACCGCAACTACTGAGCTCACTCGCTACAGCTACTGAAGCCTGAGCACCCTAGAGCCTGTGCTCCGCAACAAGAGAAGCCACTGCAATGAGAAGCCTGTGCACCGCCACTAGAGAGTAGCCCCTGCTTGCCGCAACTAGAAAAAAGTCCAGGTAGCAACAAAGACTCAGCACAGCCAAACAGAAATTAAATAAAATTATTTTAAAAAATCATTTTGAGATTCCAGTGGGTAGGGTGCAAAGATCTACTCTCCAAAGACAAGCCTCATAAGTAAGTTCCCTTGCTTATTAAATCTGCCACCTACCACTGTGGAGAGACCTGCCTCTTTCATCTGTCTCTCCTTGCCTTCCATTCACAGGAGCCACTTTCCAAACCAACACCCCCTACCCTCCCAGCTCCAGTTGCCTTTGTCAGTCTCCCCACTTAGGCACTGCCCTACTCCAGAGGCACCCACTCCAGAGCTGCTGGAAGAAGTCTATTCACAGCAACCTGGATGGATTTGAAAAGCATGGCTCTGAGTAGAAAAAAAAAAAAAAGTACACATACTTACATAAATTAAAAATGCGTTCACCCCGAACAATACACATTTTACAAGAATTTGTTGTTGTTTGATCACTTAGTCGTGTCCGACTCTGTGACCACATGGACTATATATAGCTCACCAGGCTCGTCTGTCCATAGGATTCTCCAGACAAGAATTCTGGAATGGGTTGCCATTTCCTTCTCCAGGGGATCTTCCTGACCCAGGGATCAAACTGGGGTCTTCTACATTGCAGGTGGATTATTTACTGCTGAGTCACTGGGAAGCCCTTTACGAGAGTACTTATCAAGAAAAAGGTATACATTAAACACACAGAATAGTTACTTATGGAGGGTTAAGGGTGCAGGAGAGGCAGGAGTGACAAATGGGAATTTAAGAAATTAAAGCATAGTAAAAATAAAGCCCCCTAAATCCTCAGCTCTCAACTTCTTGCACTATTCTGATACCTAAGGCAGCAGTCCAGGGCCTTCCCTAGCTATTCGATGCCCCTCTGCTTTCCCATGGGCCACCCTCTTCCCCATTAGTGCCTCCTGTCTTCCTCAAGACCATCAACACCAACAGCAATGTCTTTACCTGTTTACTTCATGCATATCTTCCTTCTTTCTCTTTTTCACTGTTTCCTTTCTAAGTCTCTGACCCTTGCAACTGTATCCTGGCCCTTCTCCCATACCCATCATCACCCTTCCAAGATGTTTATCCAATGAGACCTTCATGGGGCACAAAACTAACAAAATAGTCCAGGCAAACCAGAGGGTAGGATGCTGTGGGAGGGGTGGGGGTGGGACGGGGGGGCAGGTTCCAGACGGAGAGAGCATACTGTATACCTATGCTGATTCATGTTGATGTATGGCAGAAACCAACACAAGAGTGTAAAGCGATTACCCTTCAATTAAAGAAGTCCAGAAGACTTTTGCTTTGCCTACCTGCCTTCTCTTTTCTCTCCTCCTCCCTCTCTCCTTCCCTCTCCCTCTTTCCTTTGCCCTTTCTCTCCCCTTAAGGCACTGTTGCCAACCACGGAAGCTCTGCTGCCCACCAGAAGTGAAGGTAGTAATCCCTCCATGACTCCCCTCTGGAGCTCCTCCCCTTCCTTGCTAATCTCAAAGTCCAGCTGGTCAGTGAGCAGTTGAGTCCTTGCTCCATGGGAAGCACAGGTTTAGTTGCTCCTGCTTCTGTGGGGACTTGCTTCCTGACTGGGAGAAATGACAGGAGCCTGGAGATATTTGCTGAGATCTTTGCACCTGAAAACCTTATCTCTCTGGACCCCCAAGACGTGCTTTTCCCTTAATGGTGAGTGGAAACCAGGGGAATGTGGGTCAGTGGAAGGGTCAGTGAGAGCAGAAGGGCTGAGTTCTGGAGCTTGTTGCCTGGAATTCTGGAATTCCAGACAGATCATCTAAGACCTGTGGGCTAGACCCCACCTTGTCAAACCCAGTGCCCCCTTCTCATGTCCAATATTTTGTAATGCATCCTTTCATCCCGAAACGAAATTCATGGGTAATAAAATCAGACTAGACACAATTTTAAACTAAAAATATTTGCAGAAACATAAAGAGGAATTGGAGAAGGAAATGGCAACCCACTCCAGTGTTCTTGCCTGGAGAATCCCAGGGACGGGGGAGCCTGGTAAGCTGCCGTCTATGGGGTCGCACAGAGTCGGACACAACTGAAGCGACTTAGCAGCAGCAGCAAAGAGGAAATAAAAGAAAGCAATTCAAATAATGAAGTATTAACTGTAGTATACAGATGCTTGAGGATAACTACTTTAAAAGACATAAAGCATCCTCACAAATTTCTGCCATGCCCCTAAAACTTGGTACCCCCCCCCCCATTACTAACAAGGAAACTGAGCCTCAGAGAAGTCATTTACCCAAAGCCACCTAAGCCAGAACTAGACTGTGAACCTCTTCTTCCATGCAGACTCTCCTTTTTCTCCAGCAGGAACAGACCTGGGGTGGCTACGTCTGGTGGTAGCTTCATGTATTCCTGATTTTCACACATATCTTGTTTCACTAGGAGACCACCACCTCCTCACTAATCTCTCTGATGAAATGTGAGCATAAGCAATCATCATCATCTCATTGATGAGACATAGCAAGACCCCATGCCCCACAGGCCCTGAACAAAGGGGACCCTTTTCCATTGCCCTTTGATGATCAATTTTATCTTCATTTTCTCCACATCTTTCCTTTTCCTCTCTCCTGTCTTCCTCTTCCATTTGCTTTCTTCCCCCTTAACAGCTGTGATTCTTTGAAACTTAATATATATCTGGTGTTCTCATCCTCAACCAAACTTCTTAGGGAATACTGTTATCCCATTTCACAGATGAGACAGAAGGATAAAGGATCATTTAAAAATTTGATCAAAGGCAGAAATGTAGACATGACAACTTGAGATTCAAAGCCAGGTCTGTCTGACTCCAAAGTCAGAGTGATTCCACCAGGCCCTTTCTAAACCACTCTTCTTCCAGTCTGGTTTGGATTTCTCTTTTCCCCCAGTCATGGGTCCTTTGCCAGAACATTATTTAACTCCAACATTTTCTGAGAAGGAGCTAGAATTATACCCAGAGTCTCATGCTCGGTAAAGAGGACGCTATCCTAAAAGTACCGGTTGTTGACAAGGCAAGAGAAAATACTGTCTCTGTTGGCCCTTCCCCTTTCCTACCCCAGCCCTGAGGGTTGTGGAGCTGGGCTGGGGGTGGGACCAGGTGAGGCTCGGTGCCTACAGATCTTGATCAACTCAGCGGGGACTCTTCCACCAAGGGCACCGCGGGGGAGAAGTCATCTTGCAAAAACCCACAACACATAGACATGGGTGTCCTACTCTACCTGGCTTTTCAAAAAACTTTGGTGCTTGACTTCCACTTTCTTACCTACTAGTCTTAAATACCTGCCTGCTTGTTTGTTCATCCAAGCACACACTCATTGAACACACACTTCTTATGGACCTGCCGGGTTTTACAATTAGACATTTAGTCAATAAGTAATTGAGCACTTACCCCTGTGCTTAAACTAAGCCACAGTGAGCAAAACAAAACCTTGGCCCTTATGTGTCTCAATGGGGGAGACTGAGGATAAACAGAAAATTGCATAAGTGTATTTTTAAAATATCCAGTAGCGATATGGGCTATAAATTATGGTGAGGGGATAGAAAAATAAAATGCGGGGAGGGGGAGACAGGGTCCATGTTAGATAGGAAGATCACCTGGTGTAAGTATTGCCACATATGCAAAAAAAAAAAAGGTGTCACAATCCTTATGTAACACCTACACGTATATTGTGTGATATATGTGTGCACGCAATATTTAGCCTTGCCTCTGTTTGACAGGCACAGTCACGTTAGGCTAACTATATCCACAAAGTTACAGAAGCAATTTGTTTTTTGGATGAAAGAGTATAGAAAATATCTTCAATTCAGTTCAGTCATTCAGTTATGTCCGACTCTTTGCCACCCCATGAATCGCAGCACACCAGGCCTCCCTGTCCATCACCAGCTCCCAGAGTTCACTCAGACTCACGTCCATCGAGTCAGTGATGCCATCCAGCCATCTCATCCTCTGTTGTCCCCTTCTCCTCCTGCCCCCAATCCCTCCCAGCATCAGAGTCTTTTCCAATGAGTCAACTCTTCGAATGAGGTGGCCAAAGGACTGGAGTTTCAGCTTTAGCATCATTCCCTCCAAAGAAATCCCAGGGCTGATCTCCTTCAGAATGGAGTGGTTGGATCTCCTTGCAGTGCAAGGGACTCTCAAGAGTCTTCTCCAACACCACAGTTCAAAAGCCTCAATTCTTCGGCGCTCAGCTTTCTTCACAGTCCAACTCTCACATCCATACATGACCACTGGAAAAACCATAGCCTTGACTAGATGGACCTTTGTTGGCAAAGTAATGTCTCTGCTTTTCAATATGCTGTCTGGGTTGGTCATAACTTTTCTTCCAAGGAGTAAGCGTCTTTTAATTTCATGGCTGCAGGCACCATCTGCAGTGATTTTGGAGCCCCCAAAAATAAAGTCTGACACTGTTCCCACTGTTTCCCCATCTATTTCCCATGAAGTGATGGGACCGGATGCCATGATCTTTGTTTTCTGAATGTTGAGCTTTAAGCCAACTTTTTCACTCTCCTCTTTCCCTTTCATCAAGAAGCTTTCTAGTTCCTCTTCACTTTCTGCCATCAGGATGGTGTCATCTGCATATCTGAGGTTATTGATATTTCTCCTGGCAATCTTGACTCCAGCTTGTGCTTCTTCCAGCCCAGCGTTTCTCATGATGTACTCTGCATACAAGTTAAATAAGCAGCATGACAGTATACAGCCTTGACGTACTCCTTTTCCTGTTTGGAACCAGTCTGTTGTTCCATGTCCAGTTCTAACTGTTGCTTCCTGACCTGCATACAAATTTCTCAAGAGGCAGGTCAGGTGGTCTGGTACTCCCATCTCTTTCAGAATTTTCCACAGTTTATTGTGATCCACACAGTCAAAGGCTTCTTAGCTGTGCCTTTTTTACTAATTAGCCAAATTGGCGCTCATGGTAAAGAATTCACCTCCCAGTGCAGGAGATGCAAGAGACTCAGGTTAGATCCCTGGGTCAGGAAGATCCCCTGGAGGAGGAAATGGCAAGCCACTCCAACATTCTTGCCTGGAGAATCCCATGAACAGAGAAGCCTGGTGAGCTACAATCCACAGGGTCGCAAAGAGTCCAACACAACTGAGTACACACACACACACACACACACACACAAAAGATTATTGAATGTATAACATGTTCAGGCAAGTGGGTATACACTCAAACATACCATTTTGCTACCATCTTCCTTCTCTCCCACAAGGAGGGGTGCATAGGAGAGTGAATTAATTGAACATAACACCCATTTCCAGCTGAGAAACTTCCCAAAACTTCTGCAAAGTCTTTCCTAAGAAAAACATTCAAATTAGCCTAAAAGTAGGTGTTCCACCTGCACCACCAGACCATCTTTTCTGCCATCTGAGGACTGATCTAAGCCCAACAGAAGGCTAGGAGGGGCTCAGACTAGGCTTGCCCCCACAAGTGCCAAAAGAAAGGACAATAGTCACCAGCCTCAGAATCAGGCAGAGCTCTTGCTAGTGAACAACGTCAACTGGCCCTGGTTCACTTTAAGCAAAAGAACACTTATTGGAAGGATATGGAGGAAAGGTGGGAGGTGTTTGTAAGAGTCAACAGGATGGTGAGGGGTGGCTCAAAACTGCAAACACCTCACTTTTAATCACGTCCTCAGCTCTAAGGTGAGTGAGAATATCTTCCCTTCTAAACCCATTGGCTATGCCAAGTATCAAATGAGACACCCAAAGTGACAAGTTTGTTTTGGTTTGGTTTGGTTTTGAATTTTTAATTAAATATATTTATTTCAGTTTTTGTTTTTTTAATTGGAATATAGTTGCTTTACAATATCATGTTAGTTTCTGCTGTACAGCAAAGTGGATCAATGATACATGTACATATATCCCCTGTTTTTTGGATTTCATTCACATTTAGGTCACCACAGAGCACTGAGTAGAGTTCCCTGTGCTATACAGTAGGTTCTTATTAGTTATCAATTTTATACATAAGAGTGTACATATGTCAATCACAATCTCCCAGTCCATTCCCCCCTCAACAGCTTTTTTAAAGTGACTTAATATGCTATGCAGAAATAAGGAGTCATTAGCACTTTAATAAATTTCTTTAATGTTCTACCAAGTATGAGCATTGTATATTTTCAAATGTTTTAGAACCTTTTTTTTTTTATTTGAAAGAGTCACAAGCTCTTGATAAATTTCCACTCTGTGTTGAAAGCTGGTTATGAATATTAAAAAAACTTTTTGCCATTACAAAGAGAATTTCCCCTAGAATTTTCACCTGGAAATCCCCATGTGCACACACACAATTTCCAGGAGTCTCAGAGAATCTTTATTAACCTTCAAATCTATGGCATCCTCAAAACAGAGGTAAAAAAAAAATTATTTTGAAAAAAAAAACAGAGGTTATTTTAACTAGAGAATGCAGGCAATTAACCACGTATTTAGGTTTTTTCTAGTAAATAATGAAAACTGAAGCATTTTGCTTCTTTTTGTCCATTGATTATTGTATTTTCTATTTTTGTTGAGTTTGGGTTGTTTAGCGAGAGAGATTTTCAGCTGTTTTAAGATGTTATCTACATTTTTTTCTTTTTTCATTAAAGTAAAAACAGATTAGTTTCATGTAGACGAATAGTGATTCAATATTTTTATAAACTATATTCTATTTAAATAATTATAAAATATCAGCTATATGCCCTGTGCTATACAATATATTCTTGTGCCTTACTTATTTTATACATAGTGAAAGTGAAGTCGCTCAGTCGTTTCCAACTCTTTGTGACCCCATGGACTGTAGCTCCTCCACTCATGGGATTTTCCAGGCAAGAGTACTGGAGTGGGTTGCCATTTCCTTCTCCAGGGGATCTTCCCAACCCAGGGATCGAACCTGGGTCTCCTGCATTATAGGCAGACGCTTTACCATCTGAGCCACCAGGGAAGTTATACATAGAAGTTATACCTTTTAATCTCCTACCCATGTCTTGCCCCTCCCCCCATCCTTCTCACCACTGGAAACCCCTAGTTTGTTCTCTATATCTGTGAGTTGGTGTTTCTTTTTTGTTATTAATATGGTTATTCACTTGTTTTATTTTTTGGATTTGACATATGTTATCTGGACTTATTTTACTTGTTGACATTATTTTTCCTACTTAATAACTAATCTTTCTTCCTTCCCTCTTCCTTCCTGAGAGCAGAATTTTATGAATTTCATTTTGAGCCCTCATTTCACCATCATATTCCCATGAATTTGGTGAATAAACAAATGAATGATTGAATATACCTACCCTGACCACTTAAAATTCAAGTTTTTCTTTATCAAATTTTTCCAACTCTCCTTATTGTCCTCTCCAGACCACTTTCATAATTTCCTGTAACTTTGGAGTCAAGAGACCTTTCAGTCTCCTCAGTGGGTAACTTCAATTTTACAGATAGGGAAATGAGACTGCAGGATTGAAGAGAATTTGAATTCTTAGTAACACTCAGAATTTTTTTCCCCATCTCAGAAGAGCAACTAATGTAGAGCGAGACAATGAAAAGCTTTTCAAAAGGTGAAATTCTCAGAAAATTAGGTTTATTTTGGGGTCATTTTTATATATGGATAGCCAAAGCCATTTGCTTTTAAAGTAAGAGCAAATTAATGACATTCGTGACTATTTTAGAGCAGAAAAGTGAATGAACTCTTTCATGAAAGAAAGAAAACATATTCAGAGTCATTACTTTCCAGCTCATTTAAAAACACAATTGTTCATTGTGTTTCTCAGGATGGTGACTCCATAGCCACACAAAACTCCAACATTACATCCATGGATTCAAACTTTCATGCTGAACAAGAGAAATCATTTGCCAAGCTCTCTCCACCTGTAAAATTATCTCTGTACTGACCTTGAACCTCAAAATTAGCAGCATTCTTTTCCAAGAGTACTTATAAAGTTTCTAGACATCTCTTTCAGCTCCAGTGTTCTCTGATTCTATTATTCCATCCCCTGCTATATAGAGGGGTCAAAATCTGTGATGGAAGAGGAGGGTGGAGGTGGCCAGTGAATGAGCAAAATGGTACCAGGCTTGGAGTCAGAAACTCAAAGTTTTGTTCTTCTTCTGTAGCTAACTGGCTTGGTGTTCTTAAATTAATTCACCACTTTAGGGTGGCTTCTACATCTATAAAATGAGCATCTTGACCAAAAGCAAAAAAAAAAAAAAAAATCTAAGCTTCCTTCTAGCTCCAAATATTTAATGATTCCTCTGGCTCCAGTTTATCTTGTGTTTGTTCTGGTCTTGTGTTTTCATGGACTTTGAGTTGTGTTTTATAAGAAGGTTTTGTCTTCTAGGTCTCCTTGCATGTACATATTATTATAGTCCATGGCCTAGCACCCCTTTTTCATCCTCCCCAACAATAAATAGTCAACAGCCATTCATTCCTTGTTTATTGAGAGCCAACCCAGTACCAGAAACTGGGATTGGCACTGGGATTCAGGGACTAGGCATCCCAAAGCTTAGAAAGCACCTCCATTAACAAAAAGGATGTACTCCAGCAACCCCCCAGCCCTGAGGGAAGTTTGAGCTGAACAGAGAATTGCAGTCCTTACAGTTGGGCGGCAGAGGGAAGAGCCTCCCAAGTTGGTGAGGGACCAAAGCGGGAGAAACCATGACTTTCCCCGGTAACTTCGTGCCTTCCCTCAGATTTGAGAGGAACTCTTTTTTCCTCCAGAAAATTCATTATTTTTTATTTTTAATTTTATTGAAGTATAGTTGATTTACAATCTTGTGTTCATTTCTGCTATACAGCAAGTGATTCAGCTATACATACATACATATGCATTCTTTTTCATATTCTTTTTCATTATGGTTTATCACAAGATATTAAATACAGTTCCCTGTGCTATACAGTAGGACCTTGTTGTTTAAGAAAATTCATTATTGGGAATTCCCTGGCTAGACAGTGGTTAGAACTCTGCCTTTTCACTGCTAACGGCCTGGGGTCAATTCCTGGTCAGGGAACTAAGATCCTGCAAACCTCAATGAATGGCCAAAAAAAAACAAAAAGTTAATTATTAAGGTACCTCAGTCTGTGGCCTGTGCAGGTGTCTGGACACTGGCCTGGTGACATAGGAGGCCAGAAAATTCCATTCTCTGATCATGCTCAGCACCTCCACTTTGGGTTTTTGTTTTGCTATTTATTTATTTTATTGGAATATAATTGCTTTACAATGTTGTATTAGTTTCTGCCAGACAATGAAGTAAATCAATTACATGTAGGCGTTTGTAACTGGATGCTCCCAAGCAGAACACCCATCACCTCTCCTCTTTCCCTACCTCCAGTTACCTTCCCCCACATTTCAGACTGCCCCTCTGGCACCATAAGCACCCCAACCTCTTCACCTTTGGGGAGGCACTTCTGAGACTCGTCCTCAATTCTCCTTGCCTGGCTGCCTTGTAATAAACTCTTTCTGAGCTGTTTAAAAAAAAAAAAAAAAGATACCTCAGTTTTAAATCCAAACTAAAATTTAAATGATTTTCTCAAAACTAAGAAATAAAATTGCCCTCAGGACTTTAATTTGGGTGACGACAGTCCATTTTTACGAATAGGCCTGTGTGATGCTTAGTTAAGGACACTAACCCACTCCGCTTTCAGCCCGTGCTTTCTGGACATCTGTGACCAGGTGCGGTCTTCATACAAAGCCCAGCATGCCACCATGTGACTTCACACCCGAAAGATACCAGGTAAGCGTCGAGGTTTTAGGAGAACTCCAGTGAGGCGGTTCTTCTCGGGAGGGCTCCTCAAGAAAGACCCACAGACCGCCCTGCCTGCCACTGAGCCATCTCAGATATCACAGCCTTCAAGTCAATGGGAGCCTCCGAACTCTCTTACCCCACTCAGTGGTATTGTATGAAGTGAGTGTGTGTGTGTGAGAGAGAGAGAGAAAGAGAGTGAGAGGCAGAGATGGGGAGACAAAGCAGAGGGGGACAGAGAGTACAAGGAAGAGACTGTCCATGACCATACATGTATCACAGGGATACAAGTATACATGTACACACTCGAAGAAATACACAGACCACACGTGTGATGGCACACATTTCATTCCAGCCCATCTGTCAGTGCCTGGTCTGACCTTCCTGAGTCCGCCATCAGAAAGTGTCAAGTTCTCATTTTGCAGTCATGCAATAAATATTGGACTAGTTCTCTCTCCTTTCCTGTCTTTCTCTCTCACTCTTTCTCTCTCCAACCTCCTCTGCTTCATTCTACATGACGTTCATAAGTTAGAAACTGTAGAATTGATAAAGTCAGGAGGGACCCACAGAGACAAGAACAATAGGACAGAAGCTTTATAATTAAAGTCATGAACACTACAAGCACTCCGTTTTTTTTAATCCTCCAAAAAAAAAAAAAAAAAAGAAATTAGAGGGAAAAAACAGCTTCAGACATTTATTTCAGTCTCTTTTTTCACAGCTAAAATCAACTCAAAGCCAAGGCTTTCTATGGAGAGGTAGAAAATTCCAGCCTCCTTCTTCATGTTTTGGAGACGGTAATGGCAACCCACTCCAGTACTCTTGCCTGGAAAATCCCATGGACAGAGAAGCCTGGTAGGCTGCAGTCCATGGGGTCTTCATGTTTGATGTAGAAAAGGATCAAAGGGCCACATGAATAATTTCCTCCACTTGAGAGGAAGGCTCTGGGTGTATCTTGCAAGGAGGTCCCTGGGCAAAGAGCCACCCTGGTGAGCGAGGGCAGTGGGGAGCCCAGATGCTGCTGTGTGGACCTGCTGTTGATCTATAAGCAACGTGGGGATAAGGAAGATGCTAAGCACTTAACTCTTGTCTATTTACAGTCCCTGGCCTATAGCCGAGTCCTGGAGATCCATAAGCAACATCTCTCTCCTGTGCACACAGCCTATTTCCCGGAGCCCCTGTTGCTGCACCAGGGACACATGGAGTGGCTCTTTGATCATGAGGGAAACAGATACCTGGATTTCTTTTCTGGGATTGTCACTGTCAGTGTTGGTCACTGCCACCCGTGAGTATCCTTAAAATTTCTAGATTTTTCACCCCAAGAGAATATATGGAAAACAGGCTAACGATCATGTTAGTGACTCAGAACCTCAATGAAAAACTCTCTCTCTTTAGGCACATGGCAGTTTGTGGCTAACGTGCTCCTTCCTATTTTCTGGGTAACAATGAAAACAACAACAACAAAAATCTTCGCACCATGCCTTGCCTTTTCTTAACAATTCAAGATTTTGTCATCCTCATGGTACATGCGATGGGATGTGTACCATGTGATTAGAGTATGGCTGTGTGTGTGTTTCTCCTCAGTAGTAGCTATAGCTTTTCAAAGAGAGGGCATGCTCTGAGGAAAGGGCAGTGAAAGTGAAAGTTTTAGTCACTCAGTTGTGTCCGACTCTGTACAACCGCATGGACTATAGCCTGCCAGGCTTCTCTGTCCATGGAATTCTCCAGGCAAGAATACTGGAGTGGGTAGCCATTCCCTTCTCCAGGAGATCTTCCCGACCAAGGGATCAAACCTGGGTCTCCTGCATTGCAGGCAAATTCTTTACCACTGAGCCACCAGGGAAGCCCAGAGAAGGAGAGCAGAAGAGGAAAGGGCAGAGAAGGGAAAGCCCAGTATTCTCAGAGTACACAGGGCAGGTGTGGGGGGCATAAGAGATGATGAGAGATGAGAAATCACTTCTAATCCAACTCTTCTTTATCAACTCTGCAATGGAGGAGGAGAGAAAGGATGATAAGAAGACGATGTAACTAACCAGAGCTGAAAATATACACCAGAAGTGAATGACTGTGTTAATTTTGAGATTTTCTGTGATTTTGATCATCAGCCCACATGCGGATACCCTGGGCAGGTCCCTCTGTGGTCCATTTTGTTTGAGTGCAGCCATCTCATTTTAAGATCTATTCTGGCTTGCATTTAATAATCTGACCAATAAAACTCATAGTACATGGGGCAAAAATAAAGCACCAAGTCTAAATAAGGTGTGGGTCCTTCTGTGCAAGAGAGGGTGAAAGGTCTTTTCCATGAGCACCTGTAAGGCCATGAGGAGGGAGTTATACTCCCAGGTCCAGCCCTCACCTGTTCCTGCCTCAGCTGTCTGCATCTTCAGGAGGAACTAGTCCCAAACGAAGGGCTTCCCAGGTGGTGCTAGTGGTAAAGAACTCGTCTGCTAATGCAGGAGATGAAACAGACGCAGGTTCCATCCCTGGGTCAGAAAGATCCCCTGAAGTAGGAAATGACAACCCACTCAAGTATTCTTGCCTGCAGAATCCCATGGATGGAGGAGCCTGGCGGGCTATGGTCCGTAGAATCACAAAGAGTCAGACATGACTGAAGCAACACGGTACATACACACAGTCCCATACCACGTTCTGAGGAGTGTGAAGAATAAATTTCATATACAGTTTAAAGCATAAGATAAACATGCATGAAAGACGTAAAGAAAAAATGAAGTAGAGAGCATTTTTAAACAGTCACATTGAATCCTCCCAATTACATGCAACATGGTGTCTGTGAATGAACCCCTCCCACTGGCTCCCCTGACCTTGGTGCATCTCCTGACCACCCACTGACCATTCACCTCGTCCCTCTGACCCCCTAACTCTGGGTGTTTCAGGCTCTTTCCTGAGCCCGCCCTCTTCTCTCTATACTCCCTTCTTCTCTTGTTATTTCCCCCATAGAATTGGTCTCACCCCATCTCCCCACCTCTTCTCACTTAGTTGCTACATTTCAGCAGTCTCACCCAGCTGTTCAGCCTCGGCTCCTCACCAAGCTATGATAACATGTCTAAGACACCCAACGTGGGCAGTAAGATGCCCCAAGTCTCCCTCAGCCTCCAGGATACCCCCTGCCCATGATATTCCACCATCAGCTGCAAATCGACATTACCAGGACCAAATCCACTGTGCTTCCCACAAAACTGTTTCTAGTCACATATTCATTTATTCAAGGAGCACATATGAGCCACCTCCTCTGGGTAAGTCCTTGCTAGGAGCTGGGTAGTTAAACAAGACTCGTTGTGCTTCTCAACCAACCCTGGGTTTTCCCCCGATATCACAGACAAGAATACTAAAATCATCTTGGACACTTTTCTGCCTTTCACTCCATATAACCAACCTGATACCAAGATCTAGTTTCCCTCCACTGAAATGCCTTTCCCTACTAGCCCCTCTCAGGAAGTCCCGCTGTCCTAGTTCTGCTCCCCCACACGTGGAAGGCTACCATGTCTTCCAGGTAACTGGCCTCACCAATTCCAGTCTTCCCTCCTACCTTCTTGTGGCTCTCAGATTTATTTTGCTAAATAATGCTTTTGTCAAGTGTCTTTTCCACTTAAGAGTTTATTAATAATCCACAATTTTCTGAAGTGAGTTCTGTGGGACACTGATCACAGGAAAGTTTCATTGTTAAAGGGTTCCATTAAAAAATAAGGTTGGGAAACACTTTAAACTCCATCTCTCCCTCCTGGGGAGACACAGGGCACATTAGCCTATTAAAGGTACTGATAAGTCCTGCAGTAAAGAATTTGATCTGGTATTCCTCAAAATTGTTTAACCACTCAACTGATTTTTTTTTTTTGGTGTATCAATTATTGATAACAGACTTCAGCCGTTTCTCTTCTTTGGATCAAGTTCAAACACCTTGGCCTGTCTTTTCAAGGCATTCCAAGTCAGGTCTCACATATTTATATACCTTTAGTTCCTACTTTCCTTCAATGTGAGACTTTGGATCCTTCACAGAATGTGATAACAGAATGTTCATCAACACTGACCACTACTAAGACCCAAATCTTGGAATAGTCTTTAAAGGAAAAGTTGTTGATCTTATAAATATGTGTTTGATTGAGCTATAATTCTTTAGAATAAAATGGAAAGACACCCAGGCTTACATGTAGTCTTCTCTATTTTCCAAACTCTTTAAAGCGTAGTTAATAAGAAAATCTAGTTAGAAGAGATTATAACTTCAAAATTCCTTCTTCTCTAGGAATTTATCTTTTAAAATCGTCAGTAATCAATCATTTAGTCTCCTGTTGAACACATCTCTTGGTCGGGAATTCATTACCTTTTGAGGCAATACGTTCCATTACCAGATATCTCTGGTGGCTAGAGAAGCTCTTTCTTGTGTTTGGATGAAATCTGCCTCTGGAAACTCTTTGATAAATACCTATAGGGTTTAATTCAATGGTCAGTGTTGTGTGGGGAGGGACATGCCCGCGGCAGTGTGGGTAACTCTGCCCTTCTGTTTATCCAGGAAAGTAAACGCAGCGGCGCAAAGGCAGCTGGGCCGCCTGTGGCATACAAGTTCTGTCTTCTTCCACCCTCTGATGCACGAATATGCAGAGAAGCTTTCAGCACTTCTTCCTGAGCCTTTGAAGGTCTGATGCTCATAACTCAAAGGGGCAGGATCTGCTGATCCCAGGGAAGCCGGACGGGGAAATGAGAATATGGGCGCAGAATCTGGTCTGTGCACTGAACATCTAAAGTGAGTGCACTGGTAGCCATGTCTGAAAGCACTCAAGGAGAAGAGAGAAGTCAATGAATTGCTGCTAAAACCAGTTGACATTCACTTCATCAGCTCCAAGTGGCTGCCCCTCCTTGATCATTCTCCTTACCATATCTTTGCAGACATCACTTAAGGGGTGCCCCAGCCTTCCTGACACTCTCCTCTGTGTTACTCAGGAAGTTTACATCTCTTGGCTCCACAGTGCCTCTGCCAAGTCATTGGCATTTCTTCTTTAACAAAGAGTGAAGCCATTTTTTTTAGAAGATTAATATACCGTTAAATTCATTTGGTCTGAGATGCAGTTTGATATTTTTGCTAAATGGGATGTTTTTCTGCATCTGAAATGATTGACTTTTTTAACTGGATTGAGAAGTTAAAATGTTGGCCAAAATTTGCATTTCGGGATTCAATGAGTTAAATATCTATGTGAAACAGTGCACCGTACCTAGTGTCAGCTATGATTGTTATTTTACCATATTATCTAAGTACCCTATTTCCTATACAATCTAAAAGCGATGAAGAGAAATAGCTGTAACCTAAGTTTAGGGCAGGACTCCAAACTCTTGGTTACTTCAGTCAGGAACCCCAACACTGGATCCAGCGAATTTGGATGGTGTTGAGTGCTTGGGCATGCTCAGTCGTGTCCGACTCTTTGCAACCTCGTGGACTGTAGCCCACCAGGCTCCTATGTCCAAGGAATTTTCCAGGCAAGAATATTGGAATGGGTTGCCATTTCCTACTCCAGGGGATCTTCCCGATCCAGGGATCGAACTGTGTCTCCTCCATCTCCTGCATTGGCAGGCAGATTCTTTACCAACTGCACCACCTGAGAAGCCCCTTAGATGGTGCTATCTAGCCTTAAAGTTCATTTGATGGATCCTACTCTAAAACCTAAAATCAGGAAGAATCCAGTGCCCTTGACTGCTCCCCTTTCCTTCAACCAGGATGAGCTGCACTTTTCATCCTGGTTTGTTTGCTCACTTTTTTTTAACATTCACAAACACTGAACAGACAGGCTGGGATATCCTCTGGGGGCCTCCAGGCCAAGCCTTCAGAGTCGAGCAGGATGATTCAGTTTCAAGAGCCAAGAGACCAACTTCTCAGATTCCCTTGACCGCTAACCACTATACATCTCAGCAAGCCTCTCCATCTTAGCACTTTGAAGAACATCAAGTAATTCTAATGGAAGCCTGGAATGTTTCACAATTTGGACAATCCCTTAGCCATTGTTGTATCCCTAATGCTCAGAAGCTGCTCAATGAAGAGCTATAGAATCAATAATTAAATGATGAGACTCCATGGGGTCACAAAGAGTGAGACACGACTGAGCGACTGAACTGACTGGTATGAAGGGAACTCTTCTTAATAATCAGAGGCTGGGATAAACTCTTTCACAATTTCAAATGAATTGAATAATATCTGTGTTTAATGACCATGTGTTTTTTTTCCTCCAGGTTGTTTTCTTGGTGAACAGTGGTTCAGAAGCCAATGACCTAGCCATGCTGATGGCCAGAGCACACTCAAACAGCACAGACATCATTTCTTTCAGGTAACCACATCTTGGAATATTCATTTTAACACTGACTCACCCCAATATTAAATGTTAATCTCTAAAATATAGACTAGAGCAGGAGAGAGACTTTCACAGGGGTGTTTTTCTAATTTCAGGTTTTAGGGTAGGACCCATCAGATGAATTTTATGGCTGGATAGCACCATAAAAATTGGCCTGATCCAAGTAGGGGTCCCTGACTAAGGTCACTAATAAAGACTTTGGAAGCCTAGTTATGTCATAAATTCTCTATGGAATTAAAAAGAAGGCTACAAGACAGCTTTTTAACTTTAAGATATGATATAGAAACTAACACATTGTCTGGAGGAGGAAATGGCAACCCATTCCAGTATTCTTGCCTGTAGAATCCCATGGACAGAGGAGCCTGACCAGCTACAGTCCATGGGGTCGCAGAGTCAGAGACGACTCAGTTACTAAACAACAATGACAACAACAAAGATGAAATAGATTGGTCATAAATTGATCATTATTGAATCTGAGTGATGGCTGTCCAGGGGGGAGTCATTGTAATATTCTCTCTTCTTTTGTATATTTCTAAGTTGTCCATAGTAAAGGTTTTTTTTAATAAATGCTGCGAGTATAAAAAAAAAGAAAGAAAGAAACTAACACATTGTTAATCAACTATGTGCTGTGCGCTAAGTCACTTCTGTTGTGTCTGACTTTTTGCAATCCAATGGACTGTAGCCCACCAGGCTCCTCTGTCCATGGGATTTCCCAGCAAGAATACTGGAGTGGGCTGCCATGCCTTCCTCCGGGGGATCTTCCTGACCCAGGGATCGGACCCACGTCTCTTATGTCTCTTTCATTGGCAGGTGTGTTCTTTACTACTATCACTACCCAGTATGCTCCAAAACAAAATACAAATTTAAAAAGAATAAATTAAAAGTTAAAAAGATGTAATGGTATTGACTGCACCCTATGCCAGATAGTGAAAGACTGGTCTGCACTCCCAGAAGCTTTGCCATGTGACACTGGACTCACTTTCATCTCTGCTTATGATAAGAAGCCATATATTTATTTCACAGTGCCAGTTGTACCATTTTTCACTTTTTCTAAATGCAGAGTTCAGTTCAGTTCAGTTGCTCAGTTGTGTCCGACTCTTTGCAACCCCATGGACTGCAGCATGCCAGGCTTCCTTGTCTATCACCAACTCCTAGAGCTTGATCAAACTCATGTTCATTGAGTTGGTGATGCCATCCAACCATCTCATCCTTTGTCATCCCCTTCTCCTCCTGCCTTCAATCTTTCCCAGAATCACGGTCTTTTCCAATGAGTCAGTTCTTCTCATCAGGTGGCCAAAGTATTGGAGTTTCAGCTTCAGTATCAGTCCTTCCAATGAATATTCAGGACTGATTTCCTTTAGGATGGACTGGTTGGATCTCCTTGCAGTCCAAGGGACTCTCAAGAGTCTTCTCCAGCACCACAGTTCAAAAGCATCAATTCTTCAGCACCCTAGCTGACCCTGTATATTTCTGCTCCTTTGGATGACTTTTGAGAATCAGTAATTTAATATATTAATTATATTTATTTATTTATTTGGTGGTGCTGGGTCTTCACTGCTGTGCTGGCTTTTCTCTAGTTGTGAGCAGGGGTTACACAACAGGGGCTACACTTTTCTCTAGTTGTGGTGTGTGGGCTTCTCATTGCAGTGACTTCTTTTGTTGAGAAGCACGGGCTCTAGGGCATATGGGCTTGATAGTAGTGGCCCCTGGGCTCTAGAGTACAGCATAGTTGCGGCACACAGACTTCGTTGCTCCGCAGCATATGGGATCTTCCTGGATTAGGGATTAAACCCATGTCTCCTGCATTGGCAGGCTGATTCTTTACCACTGAGCCACCAGAGAAGTCCCAACATTAATTAGAAATATTTGATGGCTTTATTAGTATTAAAAATGATATAAAAAACTAACAATTTTGTTTGCATTTGCCTCCATTGGATAATTTTACATAGGATGTTTACACAGACTCATAATAACGTTTATGTAGAAGATAGGCATGACATAGTAAAAGTGGATGGAGTGAGGAAATAGTCCCATCTTCCCACTATTCTGGCCATGAGTTCTGTCTAAATCCAAGAGATTTGATTTCTAGAAGATTTGATTACCAAGGGACATCTAATATTACACATTCCAGATAAAATGTGCATGCAGGGACTATAGGCATGAACATTTGCTATCAGAGAAATACAGCGATAAAGAATTATGATTTTTTTATACCTAAATAAACATTCTAGAATACGTTCAGCTCAGTTCAGTTCAGTTGCTCAGTCGTGTCCTACTCTTTGTGACCCCATGAACCGCAGCACACCAGACCTCCCTGTCCATTACCAACTCCCGGAGCCTACCCAAACTCATGTCCATTGAGTCAGTGATGTCATCCAACCATCTCATCCTCTATCGTCCCCTTTTCCTTCTGCCCTCAATCTTTCCCAGCATCAGGGTCTTTTTCAATTGAGTCAGCTCTTCACATCAGGTAGCCAAAGTATTGGAGTTTCAGCTTCAACATCAGTCCTTCCAATGAACAGCCAGGACTGATCTCCTTTAGGATGGACTGGTTGGATCTCCTTGCAGTCCAAGGGACTCTCAAGAGTCTTCTCCAACACCACAGTTCAAAAGCATCAATTCTTTGGTGCTCAGCTTTCTTTATAGTCCAACTCTCACATCCATACATGACTACTGGAAAAACCATACCCCTGGCTAGACGGACCTTTGTTGGCAAAGTAATATCTCGGCTTTTTAATATGCTATCTAGGTTGGTCATCGGAGAAGTCGATGGCACCCCACTCCAGTACTCTTGCCTGGAAAATCTCATGGACGGAGGAGCCCTGTAGGCTGCAGTCCATGGGGTCGCTCAGAGTCGGACACGACTGAGCAACTTCACTTTCACTTTTCACCTTCATGCACTGGATAAGGAAATGGCAACCCACTCCAGTATTCTTGCCTGGAGAATCCCAGGGACAGGGGAGCCTGGGGGGCTGCTGTCTATGGGGTCGCACAGAGTCGGACACGACTGAAGCGACTTAGCAGCAGCAGCAGGTTGGTCATAACTTTCCTTCCAAGGAGTAAGCGTCTTTTAATTTCATGGCTTCAGTCACCATCTGCAGTGATTTTGGAGCCCCCCAAAATAAAGTCTGACACTGTTTCCACTGTTTCCCCATCTATTTCCCATGAAGTGATGGGACCGGATGCCATGATCTTCGTTTTCTGAATGTTGAGCTTTAAGCCAACTTTTCACTCTCCTCTTTCACTTTCATCAAGAGGCTGTTTAGTTGTTCTTCACTTTCTGCCATAAGGGTGGTGTCATCTGCATATCTGAGGTTGTTAATATTTCTCCGGGCAATCTTGATTCCAGTTTGTGCTTCCTCCAGCCCAGCGTTTCTCATGATGTACTCTGCATATAAGTTAAATAAGCAGGGTGACAGTATACAGCCTTGATGTACTCCTTTTCCTATTTGGAACCAGTCTGTTGTTTCATGTCCAGTTCTAACTGTTGCTTCCTGATCTGCATACAGGTTTCTCAAGAGGCAGGTTATGTGGTCTGGTTGTCCCATCTCTTTCAGAATTTTCCACAGTTTCTTGTGATCCACACAGTCAAAGGCTTTGGCATAGTCAATAAAGCAGAAATAGATGTTTTTCTGGAACTCTCTTGCTTTTTCGATGATCCAGCGGATATTGGCAATTTGATCTCTGGTTCCTCTGCCTTTTCTAAAATCAGCTTGAACATCTAGAATATGTATATCCAGATAAATCATGATCTATTCAGAGAATTGATCATACTAGGGCTCAATACATGTTTGTGTTTCCGCTTTCAGGATATATAACCATTCCTTCGAGTAGTCTCAATAGTCCTAAATCCTTTTTGAAGGGTGATTTTGATTTGGGAAGTTGTCCAAACTTATTTGAAACCAAGAGATTAGGATAATTTGTAATAAATATGACTGTTTCAGTTTCCAGAAATAAAGCCCATGTTTCTTCTAGGCTGACTAGGATGGCTTATGAGGCACTTGAAGAAAAGTCCCCAAAAATGTTAAGTGACAGCCGCGTCACAGGAACAAATACTCATCTTCTCAAAGAGATCACTTTGCAGACTCGTTGAATATATAATTTCTGGCATGATGCTAAAAGATGAGTCTCATTGCTTAGAGGAACAGAGTAGGGCAGGTCTAAGGTCAGAGCTCTCAGCCAGATGGCTGCCAAAATTCCTTTCACGATTCAAATCTGTGATGCTAGTAAAAAACATAAATAGGTGAATTCATTTGACACAGGCTTAGAAGATTTCTTTGAGATCATTGAGGTTGTAGGTCAATAGTGTTCTTTTTCATCTCCATAGCTTTCATGGATTTTCTTCTTTGTCCAACCCAGTGTTCCACAGGCCAGTGATCAAATGAAAGCACACTTAACCCAGTCCTCCCACTCTTTTCTGTCTGCAGAGGAGCCTACCATGGATCCAGTCCTTACACACTTGGCTTGACAAATGTAGGCATCTATAAGATGGACCTCCCTCATGGGATGGGCTGCCAACCAGTAAGTTCTGAGATTTTTGCCTTGTTTCTCTAAAGACTCCTAGGTGTATGGAATCATTGATCAGATTTTTCCAGTCATTAGGACTAGAAACTAATATGAAGCCTGTGATTAATCAAGGCCTCAATTTGACTTAATCAAATGAAAGACCATTTAAAGGAGACATTTGTTAGAAAGACCTTCAGAGTCTGAGTAATACTTAATATTAGAGATGCTTTTACATTTTGTTTTGTTTTTAAGTAAAATTGAGTCAATTACAAATAAATGCATTGAAATAAGTTCCCAGAGCCTTGAATGCATATAATTTCCGTATACTCATCCTTGTACTCACCTTCTGTTCTCATCCACTGTACCCACATTTTCAGCATTAGAATCAGATACCTAATTATTCTCATTCTTTCAGATGCCATTACCCACCAAACTCTTAGGCCAATTGTTTCCGGGCAGACACAGAAATCAGTTTCCTTTGTAGAGTGCCCTCATAACTGATTTCCAAGAAAAAAATTCTCTCTTCAAAGCTGAATATCAAGTTTTTGTCCTAAGTGGGAGAAGAGTAAGGAAGGAATCTTGGTATCAAGTTAAGAAGCCCTCTTGCCTTGATTGGTACCATATGTTGCCCCAAATTGACTGTCTTGTGTTCATGTCTTGCCAAACCCCCTCTTTTGTCATTTGCAGACAATGTGCCCAGACATTTTCCATGGCCCTTGGGGAGGAAGCCACTGCCGAGATTCTCCAGTGCAAACAATTAGGAAATGCAGCTGTGCGCCAGGTGCAACTGAGCGGGGAGGGAGGCACGTAGGGGAAGGTCAGGAGGGGGAAGGAATGAGGAGAAAGGCAAATTGGAAAAAGTGGGAAAGGGAAAAGTCACGGCAAATACAACTAGGAAGTCACTCCTCATTGAGCCAACACTCCTTATAGCCAATGACCACAATACCATCAGAGCATCCATCCCCTGTCGGGAAACACATCTCAGCATCTCACACTTATCAGACCTAAGCCAGAAACACTGTCACCCAGTGCTTCATTGGAGGCGCTCTCTCAGCTCTCCTAGCAATGGTTCTGTTACCAATTTGATAGGAAAACAAGGTTGGGGGCATTATTCACCAGTTCCCAATGGAGGAAGGGGAAAGAACACTTTTAGAAATTTCGAAACTCCAGTCAAGTTCCCCAGGGACTCAGAATACTAGCCAAAGAGAGTATTTGTCAAAACAGAAGGTGGTTCCTGAAGGCTGTTGACATGTTCTCAAAAACTGTGAAGACCTTCTCAACAGGAAAGCTGTTATTCATCAAATGCATTGTTATTTACATTCTTTACCACTTCCTCACATGAGGGAGCGGAGGCCTGGAAGCAGCCTGAGTATTTGATTTGTCAGCAAGCCCCACCCCATGCTTGTCATCACACGGCAGGACCCTTTGGGTGACTGCCCCCAAATAGCACCAAAGGAAAGCACCAAGTTCTCCTGCCAAGAGATCTTTAATGAAACAGTGTGAGTCACCAGGCTGAGAAGAAGAAGGTAAATGGAAGCCTTAAAAAATCAGCTTTGAAAGTAAGAAAATTCACAGTCACCTTAAAATTCAGATGGGATAATGGTGGAGGTGGGAGGCTGAAAGCATGAGCTTTAGAACAAGATGTTATAGTCACAGAGCATAAAACCGTGAGGAAGGTTTAAACTTCACTCAAACTCTCCTTCTAAAAGATGAAGCTCCCGTTTCTCATCTGTGAAATGTAGACAGGAATATCTGCCCCAGTGGCCCCGTATTCCAGGCCTTCCTGAGGCCAAGGAAGAGAATTTTTAGAACTTTTTTTTAATGGGGATGTCTTTTTTAAAAATCTTTGGGCTGTACCACACAACATGTGAGATCTTAGTTCCCTGGCCAAGGATCAAACCCACAGCCCCTGCATTGGCAGCATGGACTCTTAACCACTGGAATATCAAGAAGGTCCCCGAAAGAGAGCTTTTGTAGAGACAGGCAGACTGTAGCAATGCCAAGGGCTACTATGCCTGTGCTCACCTCCATGTGGCACCAAAAACTAAAGTCAGTTGACTGAACCTCACAGATGTCCATTCAACTTCAAGCGCATCAGCGCAGAGCCTTGGAGACAGGAGACATGGTCCTTCCCTTCCCTCCTGGCTCGGTGTCCCTCTCTCTTCATCCTCTGCCTCCTCCCTCTTTTCAGCCTTCTCCTCTCTGTCAGGAGGAGACAGAGGTCCTTGTATTGATAATACGAGGACCCCAGGGTCATCTCTCTAGTGGTCTCTGGAGGCTAAGTGATAGTGACAGACATTTCTGCCTCTCGGAACTGTGGTCTTTGGCACATCTGAAGTCAGCTGTTTTCTTCACTCGTATCTTCAAGAGACAAGACTAATACCCTCTCTTTATACAAGAAGTGACATCAGCCTCCTCTAGTGCTATTAGGCTTGAGAAGTGTTGGGTCTTTGCTGTAAAAAGGCATACTTATATATCTTTGTAAATACATCCCAACATATAAATTACTTGGAGTAGAGAAGTTTCCAGTTCTTAGGTCCTCTTAGAGTTCACTCACTGAACACATAAAGGTACCAGGTTTGAGAGGCGGCATTTTTTTCACCTCAGCAGGATGTCACCACTCCCCTCATCGGCCTGGGCAAGAATCCAATATGTGTGTGGTAGAGTTCATTCTCTCCTCCACCCCCTCCTCAGGATGTTTTCTTTCCAACTGTTCATTCCAGTCCCTGAATGTCAGATATACCTTGGGATGAAAAAGCACCTCTCAACCCACTGCCCACACAGTGTTCCTAACCTCATGCTGATCACATCATTTCTCTTTCTCCTTTTGCAACACAAGCTCCCTTTTCCTTTAAAATTGTTCTTTCTTGGCTCCTCACTCTTGCTTAACTCTTTGTGTGCGTACATGCTAAGTCACTTCAGTCATGTCCAACTCTTTTCGACCCCATGGTCTGTAGCCCACCAGGCTCCTCGGTCCATGGGATTCTCCAGGCAAGAATACTGGAGTGGGTTGCCATGCCCTCCTCCGGGGGATCTTCCTGACCCAGGAATGGGACCCACATCTCTTATGTCTCCTGCGCTGGGAGGCGAGTTCTTTACTGCAAGTGCCACCTGGGAAGCCGAACTCTTTCTTTCCACCAGATAAAATGAAAACACTTCCCTCTTCCTGCCATTTCCCAGATAACATGCAGCAGAGCAGCCCCTCTCCACCTGCTTGATGCTGTCATGATGACACCACTACCCCAGGTCTCTTCTCCAGAGGCGGCCTGACCTGGACCTACAGCAACGAGCCAATGAAGGAAAAAACCAGTGACAGCTGATGACTCACATTGCTGGACTCATGCACAGTGGGGGGAAAATTTATAAAAGGTCTAGCGCAGGTTCAAGCAAAATCTTCTTCATGGTTTGTTTTGTCCAAATTTAAGCCATTAGGGTTGATTTTGCTCCACACTTAGATTTCTCAAGTGACAAATGGTCTTGCTAAATTCCCAAATTATATCCTTTGAACATATGTATAATTCATCCTCTAAGGTCATCCTTGGTTGTTTTCTTTTCCTTTCTGAATGAAAATAGAAAATTTCAATCTCCAGGGGCACAGATTCATTTGTCTACTATATCCTGCCCATCAAACAACATGAATGATGCTAATAAGTGTACTTTCTGGTTTTGATATACCTTTCATTGATTCCCTTCTTCAAACCCTGAGCCCTCAATTCCAGTTCACCAAAGATCAGTGAATGCTGTCGAGCAAGCTTTTCCAAACATCGTATGTAGCCTAAAAGTATGTTTGGGGCCAGGTCATGTTTTTCTCTCTTTTTAAGAGCTGAACTATAAACTGTATTTATGCTTCACTGTTGATGCTGATAACTGCAGGTTTCTATTCTTTATGTCTAGCTTTCAGGAGACACGACCACATCCATGCCTCTAAGCAAGCATCGTGATGGTAGATGGTGACTTGCCTCCCTTACTGCTTTCACCAGAGACCCCCATCACACTCGTATCTCCCTCTGCCTTTCTTCTGCTATCCACGGATATGGGTTTAGATTCAGAGATTATGTGGTGCTACTCACCAAATTACAGGTGTGGATAAAAATTCTGAAGGTTCTCATATGTGGACACACTAGTTCTGGGACATTTGCTATTCCAGAGCGGACTGCTTCCTCTCCCCTCAGACAATGGATGAAAGTTACATGACTGTAGTACTTTCCTCTTTAGAATTCTCACTGTTCTATAAACAAATTTGTTGGTGGTGTTGTTCAGTCACCAAGTCGTGTCCAGCTCTTTACGACCCCATGGACTGCAGCATGCCAGACTTCCCTGTCCTTTACCATCTCCCAGAGTTTGCTCAAACTCATGTCCATCGAGTCGGTGATGCCATCCAGTCATCTCATCCTCCATCATCCCCTTCTCCTCCTACCTTCAATCTTTCCCAGCATCAGGGTCTTTTCCAATGAGTTGGCTATTTGCATCAGGCAGCCAAAGTATTGGAGTTAATATATAAACATACTTACTAACCATAAAGACTGAGATACTTTGTAGCTTTAAAATGGTATATCAGATTAAGTGGCAATACAAGGTAAACAGTTATTTCCAAATAAATCAAATCCACATAGCAATTACATCTGAATTAAATCTACCGTGTGGATAGAATGGGCTTCCTTAGGTGAAACAGCCATCTATCCCAGACTCAATGGTGCTCTGGGGTGTTTCTTCCCCAGATGGAAATGGCTGAAGTGGTTTGTTTACACCTTTGTGGCTAGGCTAGTCTTGCTGCTCAGAACAAAGCACAAGTTGTTCTGACAATGTTTCCCTTTCAAAAACCTATATCCCCATATCCTGCTTTGCTGTATCTTGAGGGACTCTAGTCAATTTACTATCCTGGTTTCTTTTTTTCTCTGTTTTCCCCCCATTCTTCTGGATGCCTTTCTCACATCTTCAAATACTGTGTTTTGTTTTGTTTGTTTATTGCAGACTGCTGTCAAGCTAAAGACCAGTATATTGAACAATTCAAAGATACTCTGAGCACTTCTGTGGCCAAATCAATTGCTGGATTTTTTGCAGAGCCAATTCAAGTAAGTGTGTTAACCTTAAACATTAACTGAACTCAGTTGTAAATTATCAATTTTAACTCATACATTCTAGTGACTTCCAAATTCTTTAAATGATCACTGTTATGTCCCTTTATGTCATTCTCTTCGTCCCCTTGAAAAAAAGAAGGCCCCTGGTTTTCAACTGACATTTAAAAGTCCATCTTCTGTACTCCCAGACTGAACAGACAGATAGATGAAACTACTGAATTTGTAAATCTGTAAAAATAGAAAACCCCAGCAGTTTTCAGTTGCTTATTACCCACACTATCAGGGTGAGCTGTTTTGTAAACTTACTAAATCCCCCTAATCTATTTTTCTCTACTCTGAGGAAAGACCACATTTGCAACCATTTCCCAGAAGGCATGGCATTAAAAGAAATGGCTCTTCTTTTCACCCACAGTTGAAACATTTCTAGAAACTGCTTCAAAAATTGCTAGTATCACTAATGCTAATATTGATCATGGTCTGTCTTCGGTTGTTTCTTTTTTTAATACTTTCAAGGCCCTGTGCTGTTTTCTAGGTCTTCTTGGTTTGGTCTTTTGCAGGGGGTGAATGGCGTTGTTCAGTACCCAAAGGGGTTTCTAAAGGAAGCCTTCGAGCTGGTGCGCGAGCGGGGAGGCGTGCGCATTGCAGATGAAGTGAGTGGCCACGGAATAGGTGTGATGGAGCCAGGACAGGATAAGCGCGGGGAGAAACCTCTAAACCCTGCTCTGCAGTCCAGGCAGAAAGCATCTACTTGCAGATTCCAAGATGAGGGTATAAGTTAATGAATCTTTGACTCATTGACTGACTAGTTCGTTACTAGATTAGAACATCAACGTCCCAAGTGAAGTCTATCAAATAAGATAACAGGCCTAGGATGTTGCCATTCTTCAACATACTTTTAAAACTCCTATTTGAATTCAGCTTAAACTTAGTTTAACCTCACAACCAAGTTTTCATCTTAACTTTTGCCAAAATAGTATTAGGCAGTCCAGCGGCATTCATAAAAAAATCTGTTTGGAAATCACACTTAGAAAAAAAAAGTCCAGCCTCTAAGAAGAGGGCCATAATCTCAGATATTTGGAAAGTAGTTCCAGGGACTCCCCTGGCAGTCGAGTGGTTGGGGATCCCACCTCCATTACAGGGGCCGTGGCTTTGATCCCTGGTCAAGGAACTAAGATTCCACGTGCCATGAGATACAGCCAAAAAAAAAAAAAAAAACTGAATTGAATTGGGGGAAAAAAAGTGAACTGAAGTTCAAGATAGTTAATTTGCCTGTCAAGATCATGCAGTTACTAGGGACAGAGCCAGAACTCACACCCAGACTCAAAGACCGCACTAACCACTGTGCAACCCGCCTTTCAAGAATGATTGACTGTGGTGTAGAAAGACAAAGGGCGGCAGGAAAGACGGGAACAGAAGAAACTCCTGAGGGCAGAGCCAGTGCCGCACCCAGGGATCTCACATGCCTTCTTAATCAGCTAACCTTGGCTTTCCCTTCTATAAAATGAGGAATTTGGAATCTACAATAAGGGTTTCCCAAGGTGCTGCTAGTGGCAAAGAAGCTGCCTGCCAAAGCAGGAGACATTAAGAGATTCAGGTTCAATCCCTGGGTTGGGAAGATCCCCTGGAGGAGAGCATGGCAACCCACTCCAGTATTCTTACCTGGAGAATTCCATGGACAGAGGAACCTGGGGGGCTACAGTCCATGGGGTTGCAAAGAGTCAGACACAACTGAAGTGACTTAGCATGGGGCCATATTGGGCCATCAGTCTTTCCTGGTCTGGCGTGAGCTGGATTTAAATTTGAAATTGACTGCTTTTAGGCGAGGCATTTGCACACATAGTTCCCATTCTAATTCATAGAGGTGGACCTAGCCTGCTTCTCTCATGGCTATATGCTTCTTACCTCCTAAGACATTTGAGTTTATGAACCTTAGAATGAGTCATCTCTGTTCAACTGAAAGATTCTATGGAACTGACACCTCCTAGATGACTCACATGGTTTATGGCCCTACATAATTTCATGTATTGTCCAAGCAATCTGATTTTTTTTTACCATTTATTTATGGTACTTAGATGAAATAAAAAATGAAAATAGACAGGCAAGTTGGATGGATTTGCCGTGAGCTCTTCTTACATTCTCTTTTGGGCAAATTCATCAGCTTGTGTTCAGGGACTCAAAACAAGGAGACTCAGGATTCGAGTCCAGGTCTGTCTGACTCTCACATCTAAGCTCTTCTCCTGTGTTGCTCACTCTTATCTAATTGTACCCCCAAATCTGCCTTTGCAACAGCACCTTGGAGAGAGCAGAAAAATTAAAAAAAAAAAAAGTCTGAGAAGGACCCTTATTCTTTGAAGAGCGTTTCAGAATCAGCTTCAAGTGCCTACACCTCTATCCCAGAAGTGCAGTATGTGTAGAGAGAGAGACAGTCCAAGAGACTGAGAACCAGAAGGGAATCAAGGACCCACCACCAAAAAAGGCTCTGGCAGAAATTTGCATGGGAATATTTGTGCGCCTTTATTTAGTTAGTCACTTCTGCCACATTTTTATTCATTCTACAAACACTTAGTGTCTACTTTTATCTGCTAGATATTATGGATAAAGAGAAAAATGAGATACAGTCTCTGTTATTAAACAAATGGGTGTATGCGTGCTAAACACCTCAGTCATGTCCGACTTTTTGCAACGCTATGGACTGCCTGCCAGGCTCCTCTGTTCATGGGATTCTCCAGGCAAGAATACTGGAGAGGGTTGCCATTTCCTTTTCCAGGGGATCTTCCCGACCCAGAGATCTAAACCGCATCTGTGTCTTCTGCATTGGCAGGTGGGTTCTTGACCACAAGCACCACCTGGGAAACCCTATTAGACATGTACTCTGGTGATAACAGTCCAAGGTGAGAGGTTCTGATGGCAGCCTAGGTGCCTTGTAGGAAAATGTTCCTAGCCCAGATAGTGAGGAAACCATGTTTTGAAGAATAAGAGGCGTTAGCTAGAGACAGAGCAGGGAAAGGGTCTTCTGGGAAGAGGAAACAGCACGAACAGAACAACTGCGGTCAGCTTAGTCCTGTCCTGAGTTAACCGGCTTCACTGAGTCCTCCTCATGACTGATTCTCAGGAAGAAAAGGACACCGCAGGGAAGAGGCCAATCAGCCTGTCTGGGCTGAATGGCAGACGCCCCGGCGCCAGCCTGCATGCTGTAACTACTGCCTCGTCCAGCATGGGGCAGACGCAGCCTTCCCACAGAGGGGCCTTATTCAGGATTGCTAATCACAACAAACTTTTCCACATGCATTATTTATATAACCCTCACCACAACCCTGTGATGTATTGCTATTAAGTGTTTCCACTCAACAGAGCTAACATAGGTCCAGAGGAGTTAAGAAACATGTCTAGAGTCACACAACGCTAGCAAATGGCTTTTGGTGCCTAAAAGCTCAGGCATGGTGCTTTTTCCCTCATAGTACAAGGATGGTGGTGATGATGATGTCAAGGAGAAGAAGATAGAAGAGAAGGAAGGAGACCAGAGAGTCAGGAAAACCAGCATTTCTCAGAAAGTTCCCCGTGATTTCGGATTTGTTTCCATCAGGTGCAGACAGGATTTGGAAGGCTGGGCTCTCACTTCTGGGGCTTCCAAACACACGATGTCCTGCCAGATATTGTCACCATGGCTAAAGGGATTGGGAATGGCTTTCCCATGGCAGCAGTCGTGACAACTCCAGGTAGGAACCATGGGCAGTTTGTGTCTGCTTCTGGGCCCCCTGCATCCCCAGTCGTAGAAAACATGTGTATTGTACCTAGTGTGGGCTGGGGACCGTCATGGAAACTACACACGCATTTCCCAAGTAATGTTAAAGGGAAACAGTCTGTCTGCCAGATTGTGGAAAAGATGGAAGAAAACCAGCCCTTTTTGCTCTTTGCTGTAGGGAAGACCAATTCTCCCAGCCTCACATTGAGATGTAGGGTTCTACTACATTGACAAGATCTAGGCAACAAAAACAAAACCAAAACCAAATCCAACACAAGGGATCCATGTTAACCAACCTGAAGTCAGTTAAAGTTTAAAGCTAAAGTATCCAAGGAGTCATATTCTTGAAGAACACTCCAACTTAGTCTTGCCACCCCAAAGAGCTATAGACTCAGCCTCCAGAGTGATAGTTTTCTCTGCTGATCATCAACAACTAAATACAATACAATCTCACTTAGCTAGAACAGTCTATAAAATGAACATTAGAATTAATTTTATTACCCGTTTTAGTGAAGTTTTACCGAGAATACTTTTACGAACCACTTATTATTGAAAATCTTAAGATTATTTCATTTATTTTTCCCACCAAGAGCAAGCACACTTGAGAAACTCCAAAGGATAATTAAGTGCCTTGTAATATTTCATTGCTTTTATGAAATGAGGAAAGATGGTGTTGAAGGTGAACTATAATGAACCGAATATATATTTTCACCCTCAGACCATCTGGAGATTGTTATGAAATCCTTGCTATGAGAGTTTTAAAAAATATTTCCTTCTTAGTCCCAAGAGTAGAATACAGAAAAAAGGCTAACTAATGAGGATTCATGTAAGTTCCCATAAATCAAGTTTTAAAGTACTTTTCAATTCACACAACACATTGAAGATTTTATTAGTAAACTTCTCATGGAGTAAATAAGCAATTTTTCCCCATCTATTGTATTCATCAGCTTGGTCTATCATAACAAGATATTGCAGGCTGGGTGGCTTAAACAACAGACATTTATTTTCCCACAGTTCAAGAGGCTAAAGTCCAAGGTCAGGGTAAGAGCCCAGTTGAGTTCTGGTGAGATCTGTCTTGCAGATGACCCTCTGGCTGTATCCTCATGCGTCCTTTTCTGCAGTGAGAAAGGGCTCTGGTGTCTCCTCTTCTTATGAGGGCACCAATCCTATTGGATTAGGGCTCCACCCTTATGACCTTAGTTGCCTCTAGGGAGTTGCATTGGGGGTTAGGGCTTCAACATATGAGTTGGGGATCCCTGAGGGGGGAGACACTTCCATCCATAACATCACTGTCATGAATTGGATGCCATGAAATATATTGTAAACACCTTTCTACAACATGAAAGTAAATATAATCCAAGTGGCATGATGAGAAATTATAGATGTGTCACTCTTTATCCACCTTTTATTTTCTCCCCCTAGATATTGCCAAGTCCTTAACCAAGCGCCTGCTTCACTTCAATACCTTTGGCGGGAACCCCATGGCCTGCGCCATTGGTTCAGCCGTGCTTGAGGTACGTTCCAGCAGCTGCTCATCACTCGTTTCACCAAACAACTACTTCAAAACTCCACACATATTATCAGGACTCTACCACAGGACATAATTCAAGTGGAGAGTTACTTCCTAGTCCCTGAATCTAAGTTTAGATTTCCAGGTATTATTCTACTCCCTCTCCCTTTTTTTGAAATCTACTATCAGTGCTTCATGTATTGGATATGAAATAATATATAATAAACCTCACACACATGGGAAACATAAGAATTCCCCTAGCTAGCTGGTAGCACTGAAATCTCTTTTGTGGTTTGATTGGTGTTTTATGGATGGTGGCATATGTTTTATGTTTTATGGTGACCAATGGCAATTTTTAATGTCAGTTAATTTTGGTCCTGTCTTGTATATGCTTCCTTACATTTGCTGTACTGTCATAAATGAAAAGACAAAAGAGCAAATGACTTCTATGCAATACCAACTAGGTGATTCAGCTGTGGTTCAGCACGAGCCCATTGATTTTTGCCTGTGGTCTCATCTGTTGGAAAAGGTTTGCATAATTATATGAATAAAAGCACTTGGTGCTAGTGGTAAAGAACTCCCCTGCTAATGCAGGAGACATAAAAGATGTGGGTTCAATCCTTGGGTCAGGAAGATCTCCTGAAGGAAGCATGGCAACCTGCTCCAGTACTCTTGCCTGGGAAATCCCTTGGACAGAGGAGCCTGACAAGCTGCAGTCCATAGCATCACAAAGAGTCGGACATGACTGAAGGGGCTTAGCATGCATGTGTTACATGCATAATAGCACTTGCTTAAATAAGTGTAACAAACTTCCTGAAAGACTGCACAAGAAATTATTAACAGTGGTTGTTTGTGGGGAGGGAAACAGTGGCTGGAGGACAGGGATCAGAGAGGCTCATTCTGCTCTTTGATTCTTTACTTTGTTATGTTTGAACAAAGCACATGTTTCACTTATTCAAAAAAAATAAATTTAAAAGTATTTTTCAATAAAAATAAGTAAAAGCTGCCCTTTCTAATTAAAAAGTATATTCAAATATGACTAAATCTCAAAAAGAGAAAGTGTGGGTAGGATGTGACATTTGTTTCATTCTGTAGAAATGCCAACTAGTGTTCTAAAGAACTAGTGTTAAAAGTGCTGTGTCACCTCAAACAATTTGGCAAGTAGGATGTAGGTGAACAAGGAGGTCTTAAAAACATCAAGTTCTGCCTGCAGTCATGCAGTTACTATTGGCTGCTTATAAATATACTGTACTGCTCATATGTGGTCCAGAATCACAGGTCTCTTACTATATAGCACAGGGAACTCTGCTGGATGTTATGTGGCAGCCTGGATGGGAGGGGAGTTTAGGGGAGAATGGATACATGTATATGTATGTCTGAGTCTCTATGCTGTTCTCCTGAAATGATTACAACATTGTTAGTCAGCTCTAGTACAAGATAAAAAGTTTAAAAAAGAAAAGAATCACAGATCTCTGCTGTGAGCGGAAGTAGGTGAAAATCCTTTTCTATCTCAGGTGCCCTGACTCTGGGCCCACACAGAGTCTCTTATTTTTCCTAAATGTTTACCCACTCCTGAAGATGAACAGGATATGAGGGAAGTGTTCCCTCTACCAAGCCTTTTTTTCTCCCTACAGCAGATCTTTCTATGAGACAAGGTATGGCCACATGACTTTGGGTTCCATTTGTCTGGTCAAGTTTTGTAAACAGGTCACGTACATTTATTTCTCAGTCCCTTTTGAAACTGTTTAAATAGAAAGTCATTTGGGGCTTTCTCTCAACAGGTGATTAAAGAAGAAAATCTACAAGAAAATAGCCAAGAAGTTGGCACCTATATGTTGCTGAAGTTGGCTAAGCTGCGGGATGAATTTGAAATTGTAGGAGATGTCCGAGGCAAAGGTCTCATGATAGGAATAGAAATGGTGAAGGATAAGGTAGGTGGTGATCTACTGGTCTCTCTGTAGCTTCTTGGGGCAGCAAGAGTTAAGGCAGGAAGCTCAGCTACAAGCTCATTCATTCAGAGATAGAGCCAGCAAAGACTGCAAGACTCAGTGAAGCTCATTAGAAATGAGTAGAGAGAGTTGGGGCTTCCCCAGCAGCTCAGCGGTAAAGAATCCACCTGCCAATGCAGAAGACACGGGTTTGATCCCTGGGTTAGAAAGATCCCCTGGAGGAGAGCATGGCAACCTACTCCAGTATTCTTGCTTGGAGAATCCCATGAACAGAGGATCCTGGCTGGCTACAGCCTATGGGGTTGCAAAGAGTCAGACACAACTGAAGCAACTGATCGTGACAGAGAGCACTGAGTATAAACATGGAGAGTTCTAGAGGAGTGAGGAGGAGAATTTGAAAGAGGGAGCCGATAGTATTCTTGCCAGAGTAGGCACAGAACATCAGCAATGACTGATTATTTCGCATTAGAAATACAAAGAAGGGGAGAATTATTTGGGGAGGGGCAGGCAGCCCAGAGAGCTAGTAGCAGGGAAAAGGGCCAGGAGAAAGCTGTGGTGATGGTTTGGGTGAGGATGTTAAAGATTTATAGGGTTTTGTGTTTATTTGTGAATGGACTTTAATCTCTCAGGTAACCAGGTGGAATGAGACTTTCTGATGACATACCCCACTGTGACCTCAAACTCAATATGACGACAATTGAATTTAGTATTTTCTCTTAAGCCAGTGATTCTTCCCAAGGTCACTGTTTCTGTTCTGTATCTCCACTCTTCTCCCAATTCCCCAGCCTCAAAACCACCAAATCATCTGTGGCTCCTTCTCTCTCCTTATTTCTAATGTGAAGTCTTATTGATTCTTTCTTCACCATGTTTCTCAAATCTTTCCCACAGTTCCTCCTGCTGCCCCGAGGGTCCATGTCAGTAGGAAATTGTCCCAATCCTCCATGAAAGTAAAATCTAGATCCTCAGAGGAGAGCGACAGCAGGAGGATTCTGGCACGGGAAGGAATAGTCAGATCGATGCCTTCCCCCTAATTCTTATCCATGGGAGATGTCTTGCTGTCTGCTCTCACCATGCCATCCTAATTTAGAAGGTCTGATGCTCAATTCTTTCAATATTCAGCCCAGACCATGGATATAAGACTTTTCCCTTACCACCACACAGCAGAGACAGTACAAGGCTGTAATGTTTAATTAAGATTGGAAAGCTACAGGAAGACAACAGGAAGAGTACTGCAATATAAGAACAGGCCCTCTGGCTCACAAGCTGTGACATCCACATCTTCAGCTTGGGGCCCTGTCAAAGGCTGTTTTAAAATTCAGACGAGTCCTCTCCCAACCCAGGAGCTCCCTCAAGGATATCTAGGCTCCTCAAAGCCCAGAATCCCCCGAGGAAAGCCCCATGAGAGAGAAGGCAGTCCTCCCTTCCCCGCTAGTCCAAACCCAATGAGTGTGCTTCAAGACATGTGGACAGAGACACTCATCAGGTCTTGGGTTGTCCTGGTAAAACATCAGAATTCTCCCAAATGGCCACTGATACCAAACAAGCTAAGTGATGGTACATCCGTACTATGTGGCACAGAAATATATGTGACATGGGAATATGTGCAGACTGTATTATGGAAAAAATAAGACAGGCTATAAAATAGTATATATAGAATGAGCTCTTTTCCTCTTCTCTCTGCCCTTCAGTAGTTGTAAGCATGGGGTCTGAAGGAACTTCTCTATCGCTAATTCTATCCATTGTCCCCTCAATGACAGTACATTCAAATACTGCTCAAACTTTTCCCCAGTCATGAAATATGATACTCGCTTCTCTGTCTCTAGCTTTGGAAATCCTAGCCTTTTTCAAGATCTGACTCTTCCCCACACCTCCTCCTTAAAGCTTGCCTTTGCTTCTCCTGTCTAAAGGGACTCCAGCCTTCAGAGAATCCCTCTCCTACTCCCTGTCTAAAGAGCTCCTTTGAAAGGATCTTTCAAATCATGTACTTGTTGATTCAATTTTCAAGTATCAACATCTTTTTTTCCTATGTAAATTATATGCTTTTGAGGCCAGGAAATACACAGATGGTGAGCACTTTACCAGTGTTAATTGATTGATTTCAGGCCCCTGCAACACTTCAGACCACTTTCATGTAATTGAAACAGTACAGAACTTGGCTTTGATGCTGTATTGATGTATATGATGTATTGATGCTGTACAATATAACCCAGATTTAAAACTCCCATGTGCTATTGGTAAGGATGTGAACTGGATACAGCCCTTTGGACAGAAATTCATCTGTGTCTATTAAAAGATTAAATGTATACATTTTGACCTAGCCATTCCACTTATAGAGATGTGTCCTAGAGAAATAGTCACAGATGTGTGTAGATATCAATAAGTGAGGATGTTTGCAATATTTTTTATGATCATAAACAAAAATAGAAAACCACATATATGTCCAAAAATAGGAGGTGAAACAAATTGCTCTACCAACAAGCAACAAAATACTAGGCAGTCTTTAAAAAGACTAGGTCCATGAGGGTGGGATGATTTGAGAGAATAACACTGAAACATGTATATTACCATATGTGAAACAGATCACCAATCCAGGTTCGATGCATGAGACAGGGTGCTCAGGGCTGGTGCACTGGGATGACCCTGAGGGATGGGATGCGGAGGGAAGTGGGAGGGGTCTCAGGGTGGGGAACATGTGTACACCCATGGCTGATTCATGTCAATGTATGGCAAAAACCACTACAATATTGTAAAGCAATTTGTCTCCAATTAAAATAAATTAATTAATTAAAAAAAATAAAATAAGACTAGGTCCAGATACACTGACATGGAAAGATGTTCAGGATACATTGTAAATTGTTCAAAGCAAATGCAAAACATTATAAAGGATGAATTATTTTTAAAATGTGCATTTAAATGCATCTGTATGCATAAAAAATTTGTCTCGTTCACACCAAATTACTAACAGGCAGTGTCCCTAGGAGTAGGATTTTAGGAAGAGAAACTTCCAATTTTTACTAAATGCATGTCCATACTGCTTTAAGGAGTTTTTCCCAATAACCATGAATACTTTTATATTGTTTAAATGAAAACCTACCCTATCAAAACAAGTTGAAAAACAAAAACAAAATAAACAGGAAGCTACATTATACCCTCAAGAAGAGGCTAGTTACTAACATGCCTATTTGATTACGGGGCTGGTGGAACTTAGGTTCAAGCACGGAGCCAGGTCAGGCTGTCCTGTGGCTTTGCCTTGTTAGATTTTTTCAACCGTGCTTTTCTCTGCATATGCCTACAAGAGGGTCAATTAGTCTTGGCAGTTGAGGCTAGGGAGTGATAAAAAAGGACAGAGGAGCAGAGAGGGAGCTGGCTCAGACCAGGGTGAGACTAAAGTCCCTCCCCAGGCCCCTGATGGCCACCCAGACCCCAGCAACCCAGCTGCCCCTCAGGAACCCTTCCTGACCTCTGAACTCTCATCCCCTAAACCATGCTCGACTTCTTTCTAGTTTCTACAGTTTGTGCTGTTCTGTGCTTAGTTGCTCAGTCGTGTGTGACTCTTGGTGATCCCATGGACTGTAGCCCACCAGGCTCATCTGGATCCTCCAGGCAAGAATACTGGAGTGGGTTGCTACGCCCTCCTCAGGGGATCTTCCCAAGCCAGGGATTGAACCCAGGTCTCTCACATTGCAAGTGGATTCTTTACCAGCTGAGCTACCCAGGAAGCCCTTTCACCATTTAGCCCTAAATTATATTGCCATATTTTAGTCTTCCCTCATGAGAGCCTCAGGGACAAGCAGGACAACATTTTGGATCAGTGAGGTGATCCTAGTCTTTTATTCCATCATGGGTCCTCTTCTTGTCTGAACATTTGAATAATATTTTCCTAGTCTTAAAGCCTCACAACAGATGGAGAATATAGACCTCTCTGGAAGGTACAGTCTGAGTCTGTGCTCAGCCACTGGCACCTAACCAGGAAAGGATTCAGGGTGGATGGAGTAAGGGGATGGATACCCAAGCCTAGGGGAAGGCAGATGGGAAGCGCAGAGCAGAAAAATGAAGCTGGGAGCACGGGAGGGAGCCCTCCTCCACCTCACAGGGATCGCAGGGGCTGGCCCATGAGCCAGGATCATGCCTTCGAAGCTAGAGAGCCAGACCCAGTGCTGATGCTCTCAGGGCTGTGCCACAGAAGACAGGCCAGTGGCAGTGACAGTGCTCAGCGCTCACAACTGAGGGACCACAGCCCAGCATCTGAAGAGCATTTACAAACACAGATGCCTAAGCCCTGCTCTACAGGCTTCCCAGGTGGCTCAGTGGCAAACAATCCACCCGCCAGTGCGGGTTCAGTCCCTGAGTCAGGAAGACCCCCTAGAGAAGGAAATACCAACCCACTCCAGTATTCTTGCCTGGAGAATCCCCACGGACAGAGGAGCCTGGTGGGCTACAGTCCCTGGGGTCACAAGAGTTGGACATGACTGAGCAACTTAGCACACAGCACATAATGTTAAGATGGGATCGTGGTAAAGTGCTAGTGGGAAAGAACCCGCCTCCCAGTGCAGGAGACATTAAGAGATGTAGATTTGATCCCTGGGTTGGGAAGATCCCCTGGAGAAGGGTATGGCAACCCATTCCAGAATTCTTGCCTGGGAAATCTCATGGACAGGACGGCCAGGCGGGCTACTGTCCCTGGGGTGGCAAAAGAGCGGGACATGACTTAACGACTAAATAAAGCCCTACCCCAAGTAATCAATAGGCCTGACCTGAGGTCTAAATGTCTGTAGTTCAAAATGGCTTCCAGATGATGCAGATGCAGGGTCAGACTTGACTACAGAGGGAGCATTGGTATCCCCAGTCCAATGTCATCAGACGGGTGCTGGCAAGCCTGGGCCCACAAGTAGTCACCACCTTCAGATGCCATGTGACCTGAAACAACCGCTGGGTTTCCAGAGAGCTTACCTCTCCTGACCCTGGAGTAGTAAGTCTTGGGTGAAAAAGTGCAAATTCCACAAGGAGGGAAGACGAGGACATAGGGCCCCACTGTGGCTGCCCTGGCTGTGCTGTGGCTCAGGGAGAGCTTGGGCTGTTTGTGCCCTTGTGCAACTTCTGAGCCATTTCCTGGACTCTGAAATGAACTTTTTACAGGGACAAAACCAAGTGAAGACTCGAGGACAATTTCCACACAAATACAGCAGGCTCCAAATATGGCTATTACAGAATCAACCTCCTGGGGTAACCACCTGCAGTGCCAAGATTCACTGGCGATCTGCACTCAACTTCATCTTGTCTTTGGGAATCTGGAATGAATTGGGATAAAAAAACAGATATTTTTAATAACTCCACCCCCCAAAATAAATCCTATCCAGAAATTAACAGCTTTATTCAATTACAGGGGGAGAGAGATTGAGAGGGAGGGTAGACCATTGATTGCTTCAGTTGCTTTTATTTTTTTATTTATTTTTTTTTTAACTTTACAATATTGTATTGGCTTTGCCATATATCAACATGAATCCGCCACAGGTATACACATGTTCCCCGTCCTGAACTCTCCTCCCTCTCCATACCATCCCTCTGGGTCGTCCCAGTGCACCAGCCCCAAGCATCCAGTATCGTGCATCGAACCTGGACTGGTGACTCATTTCATATATGATATTATACATGTTAAAATGCCATTCTCCCAAATCATCCCACCCTCTCCCTCTCCCACAGAGTCCAAAAGACTGTTCTATACCTCAGGGTCTCTTTTGCTGTCTCGTATACAGGGTTATTCTTACCATCTTTCTAAATTCCATATATATGCGTTAGTATACTGTATTGGTGTTTTTCTTTCTGGCTTACTTCACTCTGTATAATAGGCTCCAGTTTCATCCACCACATTAGAACTGATTCAAATGTATTCTTTTTAATGGCTAAGTAATACTCCATTGTGTATATGTACCACAGCTTTCTTATCCATTCATCTGCTGATGGACATCTAGGTTGCTTCCATGTCTTGGCTATTATAAACAGTGCTGCGATGAACATTGGGGTACACGTGTCTCTTTCAATTCTGGTTTCCTCAGTGTGTATGCCCAGCAGTGGGATTTAATTTCTCTTAGAAGTAATGTCTTTAATTGTTCAAATGTCAAACATAGAATATTTTTTTAATGTATTTACAGGAGAGCCGCCAGCCTCTTCCCCGTGAAGAAGTAAATCAAATCCACCATGACTGCAAATGCATGGGGCTTCTGATTGGCAGAGGCGGCCTTTTCTCTCAGGTAAGAAAAAGGCTGGTCTTTACCTATCAGTTTAGGTAGGCATGTCCTAATGTCCCGACGCCGGTCCCTTTCCTTCACGCCTGTGAGAGGGGAACCCAGTTCCACTTCGTCTAGGCCTCACTGCTCGGTGCTGTGTTTAGTCACTCAGTCGAGTCTGACTCTTTGTAACCCCGTGGACTGTAGACCACCAGACTCCTCTGTCCATGGAATTCTCCAGGCAAAAACACTGGAGTGGATTGCCATGCTCTCCTCCAGGGGACCTTCCCAAGCCGGGGACTGAACCCAGGTCTCCTACATTGCAGGCAGATTCTTTACCATCTGAGCCACCAGGGAAGCCCAGCCTTTATAGCTCCGATGTTTACAAAAGAAAGGGGCAGTTATGCCTTTAGGCCACTAGAGGGCGCCATGCTAAATGGTTTGGTTCCCACGGTTCTGTGGGGAATGGACACAGGGGACAGTCTAAGGTGGCAGAAACGGACTGTACTGACAAACCAGAGGACTTACAGGATGGGTTATAACAGTGTCATAATGGTCATGCATAAATAGCTTGTCTCATGTATGAATTAGTTCTAACCTCTGTAAGAGCAATCCTAGTTATTTTGAACTCAGTGCTAGACTCTAACCCTGTGAATCCCAGTCTACCAAGCTTTAGTGGCCACTGTAGCCAGGAGCAATGTCACAGTGCTGGCAGGCCCAGGTGACCCTGTGGAGGAGGCGGGGGACCACCCTGGCTGGGTCCCTGATGAAGAACTCAAAAGCAGCCACTCCCAGGGCTCTTTTCCTTCAGGCTGGGAAAGGCAGAGACCAAGCTCTCCCTGCCCCAAACTCCTGGAAAAGCCAAGCACAGCCCTGCAGTCTGGACCCTGGTGTGGCCCTGCCGTGGGCAGGGGCTGCTACTGCTGTAAAGTGAGCTGCCCACTCCATCTCTCACATCCCAGGACCCTCTCCAGGAATATGCTCCAGGACAGAGATTTAAGATTTAGGGTCACGCCTGTTCCTCACCTAAGTTGTCCTTGGCCTTTGGCCTCTTTCTTTCCCATTTCAAACATGGGTCATCCTTCCTAGTCTCTCTGCTCCATTCTGCCCCTCAGTCTATTTCAGCAAGCACTCTTGACCGATGCTTCTTAGAGAAAATGGAAGCTATTAGGCAAGGTCCCTGCAGACGCTCCTCTGTCGGACCCATTTCCCACCTCCTTTCCTAAAGGTTAGGGAGAACGAGTCATCCCTCCTGTTCAGATCTGGATCTGCCACCTGTGCTCTGGACCCTCCGCACTCCCTCCACTTAAGGAAACAGGTCTGGGTCCTCTTGTTTCTGCAGCTTTTCCTTAGCTTCCCATCAGCTTGTAAACAAAGAAACTGAAAGCTCTCCCAGCCCAAACCAAACCATAGCAAACAAAACCAGAGGAGCACTTTTGCCTGGAAATGCTGAGTTTTGTCTAGTCCTGGTCCTAGATATTTTTCCATATGAATCAGACAGAGAAAATTAATGATTCAAAATCCCAAGATGGGCCACTTATGAAATAAGATAGGAAACAGTTCATTGTTTACTTGCTTCGTTATTCCTTAGTTACCTGGCACACACGTAAGTGCTAAGGAGCCACTGGTAAGCTGGATACAAAAGCTACAATGATAAATAAGATTTATCCTTCCCTCCATGGAGCTGGCAGAGGAGAAAGGCATAAACAGGAAATTATAATACAATATAGGAAGCTTGCGGATAACCATAAAAAGGGATAGTATAGGAGGAAAGAGAAGGGACTCCTGGGTCAGCTTTTCTGGCTAGGCTGAGCCTTAAACAGTGATAAACTCTCAAAGCACACATAGAAACATGGCAGTGTGTGAAGAGCTACACACACAAACACACTCACACAAACACACACATACCATGGGACTGGAGCAGGAGATGGAAGGCTGTGAGTAGTAAAGATGAGAAGTCTTACTACTTTTCAGACGCTGTTCGAAAACTCTTTGCATACATTGATTCATTTAATCCTCTCAACACACCTATGAAATAAGTTATTATTATCCTTATTTTACAGATGAAGAAAAGCAGGCACAGAGAGGTTAAGTAAGTTGCCCAAGTCGCACAGCTAGGAAGGTGCCCAAGTCACATAGGATCCAGACTCAGGCAGCCTGATTTCTGAATCTGTCCTCTGAGGAAGGTAAAGCTGAGGGGACATGACTGGAGACAGGGAGTGCAGGTGGAGGCTGATGATTTTGTTTGATCTTGAACAGCAGCAGTAGCGATAGAGGAGAAACAGAGAGCAGTCGGGCAGGGAAATGCACAGGGCTTGGGTATGAAGGAAGGGGAGCGTCAAGGATGACTCCCTCGGGGAGTGTGAGGATGAGTGCAGCTTCAGACTTGTTCCCTTTCCTTCTTAGACAAGTCTGTAGATCAGAGGAAAAAATTAAGGCAAGGATCACAATTTGGAGGTCATCAACGTAGAAGTGGGGAGTGGAGGAGATCTCCTGGGAAGGGAGTCTGGATGTGAAATGCAGAGAGGTGAGGAGAGACACATGGGTCATATCAGCATTTAAAGGGCAGGTGGAATAAGAGGTACCCAGATGGAGACAAAACACTGGCAGAGAGGGACTTCCCTGATGGGCCAGTGCTAAGACTCCTCGCTGTCAGTGCAGGGGGCCCGCGTTCGAGCCTTGGTCAGGGAACTAGATGCCACAACTAAGACCTGGCACAACCAAAGAAATAAATATGTAAAAATCAACAACAACAGGCAGAGAGCTGTGAGGAGAGTGGGAGGTCATAGAAGCAAGAGTGGAGAGGTTTGGGAAGCGGGAGGGATTGGAATGCTAAATGCGGATGAGAAGACCAGAAAGGATAAGGGCTGGGATGTGCTCATTGGATTCTGCACTCAGCAAGTGACTAGTAGCTTTAGTCAGAGTGGAGTCAGAAGGCTGGTGGGACAGAAACCAGACTGCACTGGGTTGAGATGTGAATAGAGGGAAGGCAGAATAAAAGATAATGGCCAATAGCATCAACCAGACTTTTTATTTATTAAGTATAACAAAAGGAAGGATAATGTTTGTATGGTAGCTAGAAGGGACCAGGAAGGTCAACACATTTTTATTTGTATCCAGTACTCTTGCCTGGCCCCTTCATGGGTCACTGCCTTGTGACAAAGGGCTTGTGAACTCAATGAAGCTATGAGTCATGCTGTGCAGGGCCACCCAGGACAGACAGGTCATAGCAGAGAGTTCTGACAAAATGTGATCCATTGGAGGAGAGAAGGCAAATCACCCCAGTGTACTTGCTGGGAGAACCTTATTAACTATATAAAAGGCCAAAAAGATGTGACACCAAAAGATAAGTCCCCCAGGTCTGACGTTGTCCAATATGCTACTGGGGAAGAGCGAAGGTTCAGCGTTATGCGAACCAAGAACTTCCAGATGTCCAAACTGGGTTTAGAAAATGAAGAGGAACTAGAGGTCAAATCGTCAACATTCACTGTATTATAGAGAAAGCAAGGGAATTTCAGAAAAATATCTATCTCTGTTTCACTGACTACGCTAAAGCCTTTCATGGTGCGGATCGTGACAAACTGTGGAAAGCTCTTAGAGGACGGGAACACCAGGCCATCCTGCCCATCGCCTGTATGTGGGTCAACAGGCAACAGTTAGAATCCTGTATGGAACGACTGCTTGTTTCAAGACTGAGAAAGGATTACAGCACAACTGTCTGCTGTCACTCTGTTTATTTCATCTATACGCTGAGTACACCATGAGAAATACTGGGCTGGATGAGTTACAAGCTGGAAATCAGAATAGGTGGGAGAAATATCAACAACCTCAGATATGCAGACAATACCACTCTAATGTTAGAAAGCAAAGAGGAACTAAAGAACATCTTGATGAGGGTGACGGAGGAGCGTGAAAGAGCCAGCTTTAGACGAAATATTTTTTAAAAACGTAGATAGTGGCATTTGGCCTCATTACTGCATGGCAGATAGAAGGGGAAAAGGTGGAAGTAGTGACACATTTCCTCTTTTTTGACTCCAAAATCACAGAGAACAGTGACTGCAGCCATGAAATCAGAAGACGATTGCTCCTTGGCAGGAAAGCGATGACAAACCCTAGTGTGTTGAGAGACACCACTCTGTCAACAAAGGTCCATATAGTCAAGGCTATGGTCTTTCCAGTGGTCACATACCGTTGTGAGAGCTGGACCATAAAGAAGGCAGAATGCCAAAGAATTGAAGCCTTCAAACTGTGGTGCTGGAGAAGACTCCTGAAAGTCCCTTGACAACAAAGAGATCAAACTAGTCACTCTTAAGGGAGATCAACCCTAACTATTCACTGGAAGGACTGATGCTGAAGCTGAAGCTCCAGTATTTTGGTCATCTAATTTGAACAGATGACTCATTGGAAAAATCCCTATTGTTGGGAAAGAGAAGGGCATCAGAGGATGAGATGGCTGGATGGCATCACTGATGCAATGAACATGAACTTGGGCAGACTCCGGGAGATGGTGAGGGACATGGAGGCCTGGCGTGCTGCAGTCCATGGGGTTGCAAACAGTCGGACACAACTGGGTGACTGAACAACAACAACAGCTCTTACCTGGAGAATCCCATGGATAGGGGAACCTGGCAGGCTACAGTCCATAGGGTCACAAAGAGCCAGACATGACTGAAGAGACCTGGCATGCATGCATACATGTGTGGCTTGGATTCGATTTACAAGAGCTTTAAGTGTGCTTATTTATAGGCTGAGGGGAAGTTGAGGAGGAGGTGAAGATGCAAGTGAATGCAGAGATGTTTCCTGGAGGGGAGGTGAATGGCGTTTCATGGGCCAAAGGCACAGGTGGAAAATTTGGAGTCGAATACTAGAGACAGTTCATTCTCTGAACCTTCAGGCAAGAATATAAGAATGCACGTGGGAGCGAGCAAATTTACAGAGCGCTCTTGCCTGACAGTCTCTGGAAGCATGAGGCAAGAGTGTCTGTGAAATAGAGTGAGGGGTGTGGGAGTTGAGCCAGGGATGACAGAGGACCTGAACGTTTAGGGCTCCAGCAGAAGCAGGACTCTGCTTTACTTGGTGTGTGAGTCCACCAGCGGCTTGAGTTTCTTTACCGCTTCTCAGCTGTCTGTTGGAGCACAGTTCTGTGCTAGCTCTGACCGGGGCTGGGACTTCGCTGTGTGGGTACAGCAGCAGGAGGGCAGAAAGGGGCAGGTGAGAGAGTGGTTCATATCCCCAACCCTGTGCTCCGAGCTGGGTCGGAAGGGGAGGCGGAGATCTAGGCGGAGTGACAGATCCACAGATCATGGAGGCATGAGGAAACTGCTAAAGTTTCCATGAGAAAGGCAGAGGCAGTGGGGATCAGAAATTGAAGAATTCCTAGTGAAGATGAGGCTTGTGGGGCTGGCCTGGGATGTGCAGGAATGCAGAGGAGGATCATAGATGAAGTTTCTGGAACATGTGGCGATCAAGAAACTGAGAAATGGGACTTCCCTGGTGGTCCAGTGGTTAAGACTCCATGCTTCTAATTCAGGGGGCTCAGGTTCAATTCCTGGTCAAGGAACTAGATCCTACATGCTGCAACTAAGACCCAGCACAGCCAAATAAGTAAAATTAAAAAAAAAGAAATGGAGATGCTAGTTTGCTGGGTTTTACACAGGGACACAGAAGTCAACCTCAGCGGTGGCAGAATTGGAGGGTGAATAAGGCCTAAGACCTCAGTGGAGGTGGCTCAAGGACCAGGAGGTCAGCAGATGACAAAAATGAAGAGAGGCAGAGAAGATGGTACCAGAATTGTTGAGACTAGAGGATGAATGGCCTGGATACAGCACTGGGTCAGGAGGAGACCAACCCTTGAGGGAAATATAAGGAGTGTTATGAAAGCAAGATGTTGGATTCCCAGTCTAGTGCATTTCCCTGAAATCATAGTTCATTCTGTGGTGACCCTTTCCTCTATTTTTCCTTTGTCTCCTCAGACTTTCCGCATTGCGCCCTCAATGTGCATCACTAAACCAGAAGTTGATTTTGCGGTGGAAGTGTTTCGCTCTGCCTTAATTCAACACATGGAGAGAAGAGCTAAATAAAATTTTCAAGAATAAAAACACCACAAGCCTCAAGAACTCCCCACTTATGTTCAAGAGCTAATCTGAGAAATTCCAGAACCACTGGTCTTGGTTCTATGGTTCACTGCTTACCAGCCATGTTTGTTAGCAGAGTCCCTATTATCCCCCATTACCTTGAGAAAGCCATCCTTCAGGAAAGGATCTGACTCCCTAGCTCAGAGAATAAATCCTAATTAATCTGGGTTAATTATGGTAACTTGACTCCCCTCTGTGGTGAATGTTTATACCTGATATGTGATATGATTCCTCCAGGAAAATCTTCCGGTGGAGGTGCCTTCTGGGAAATGTTTCTTCATCCTCTGCTCTTCATCTTCAGAAAAGATGTCTTCTTCTTGCACCAAAGCATCAGATGTCAGGGTAGGATGGCTCCAACCACAACAACCACTTTGCAGTCTTGAGGACAAAGCTTATTTGCTGAGGTTGGAAGGTAGAGAGAAGCTGAGCTCTTAATGACGTCATCAGGCCACTGAATTACCCTGTCCTGGAGCCACCTTACCTTCGGGCTTCTTCTTATACGAGAAAATAAATCCAATAGACCACACAAGTCTTTTAATTTTTCTCTTATTACAATCATAAGCATCCTGAGAAATGAGGCAGAAAATAGCCCATGTAGATAACGTCCTGTCCTTTGACTCCCTTAAAATGTCTATCCGAGTCTTCTTTGTCTCCGCTGCCATCATCCTACCCAGGACTAAATTCTCATTACTCCTATTTTTTTTAATACTATGTCTGAAATTATTTATAATAAGACTTGTAGCGGTCTACACATATTTTTATACTTTCTTTTTTTAATATTCATTTCCAATGTGGTTGATCACAGGATATTGAATATAGACAGTTCCCTGTGCTATACAACAGGATGTTGTTGTTTATGCATTCTAAATGTAATAGTTTACAGATATCTACCAACCCCCAAACTCCTAGTCCATCCCTCTTCCTCCCTGGCTCCCCTTTGGCAACCACAAGTCTCTTCTCTATATGTCTAGGCGTCTGCTTTCATTTTGTAGATTCCTATTAAAATAGCCTCCAAGAAGTTCCCAAACCTTATCATCATTAGAATGCACATTCATAGCACTTCTTTTCCATACATGTGCACCACTTGTCTTAAAATTGACTTAATAGGGCTCCCTTGGTGGCTCAGTGGTAAAGAATCCACCTGCCAATGCTGGAGACACTGTTTGAAGATCCCACATGCTGCGCAGCAACTGAGCCCATGTGCCACAACTATTCCTCCTGTGCTCTGGAGCCTGGGAGCCACGACTACTGAAGCCCAAGCAGCCTAGAGCCTGGACTCCACGACGAGAGCAGCCACCGCAATGAGAAGCCCGTGCACTGCACCCAGAGCAGCTCCTGCTTGTCGCAACTGGAGAAGAGCCTGTGCAGTGATGAAGACCCAGTACAGCCAAAAACAAATGTTTTGTCAATTATTTTTTATAAAACATACTGGCCAGCCGAGACCCTATCCTTAACGCAATCAGAAGAAGATCCATAAAACTGAATGGGAAGTCACTTTCTCAGCCTGTCATTCAGTTAGTTTGAGCTGTGTCCCAGTTTGAAGCGCCATCCTAATGGTCTACCCCTGAAGTGTTTGTTCCACCGAGACATGCTGCACCTCACTGCTGGGTTTGTCTCCCTCAGGCATTGACTTAAAAATGGGCTTCCCTTGCACAAAACTTGCCAGTGGCTCCGCACATTCCTTTAGAAAAGATTAAAACCCCTGCAACAAGGAGCGCAATGCCTTCTCATAGCCAGTACCCAAACAGAGCAAACACTTTAGAAATGCTCTGTTTGGGCACAATGGAAAGATGATTGGATTATGGGCCAAATAACCTGAATTCTAAACTCAGTTCTCCCATGAATTGGCTATAGATGACCTTGGCAAAGACTTTTCACCTCTTTTTGACCTCCTTTTCCCAGGCATATCAGTGCTTGCCCTTCCTACTTTCTAAGTTGTCCTGGGAATCAAGTAAGCTACCAGATGTAAAAGTGCTTGCAAACTAATGAACCAAGCAAATAGCAATTTCTTCTTCCAAGCTACATTCCCTTTCTCTCCTTCACAATAAAATCTCCTAAGAGCAGTTTTTTTTGCTCCAGTGTACTTCCTTGCCTCCTGTCGTGCCTCAATAACTAGGACCTCATTCTGGCCTCTTGTTTTTGGGCAGCTACCTTCTCTAAAGCCCACTATTGACTTTCGTATGGCCCAAATCTCCTTATGGCCAAAATGTTTCCTTTGAATATTCTTTCTAAACAACTGCTGCTTCTTGAACTGATTTCCTTAGATTCTGCATTGTGGTCCTTCTATCTCAGATGCCACCTTCACAGTCTCCCTGGCAACTTCTCCACTACAGGGTTCTGTCCTGGGCCATTTGTTCCTTGCTAGACTCTCTCCCTATCAGCAGCCTCCTCTACTTGGGAAATATCCCCTAACTTGACTATACTGATGACTTGCAAATATTCACCCTATAGACTCAACCTGTTTGAAAGTGAAAGCCATGGACTGTAGCCTGCCAGGTCCTCTCTCCATGGAATTCTCCATGGCAGAATACTGGAATGGGCAGCCCTTCCCTGCTCCAGAGGATCTTCCCAGCCCAGGGGTCCACCTGGTGCCTCCTGCACTGCAGGTAGATTGTTTACCAGCTGAGCCCCAATTCCAAGATTTTAGCTGTCTAGACACCTTCACTTGGATGTTGCCAGGACACTTCCGATTCAACATTTCTAACACAAAACACACTGAATTTCTCTCCTACAATGAATTTCTTCTTGATTAATGAAACTTTTGTCTGAGGTGCATCATTTAGGGCATCATTTTCATCCAGGTTATCTTTCTGCCTTTCATGCTGAGACAAGCTGGGACCTGGGACCCTTCGCAGCACTGCTGCAATGCTTGCACCTGGACACACCTTTCCTCCAGCAACAAAATGCAAAGAAATCATATGGGACTAAAAACAACTGCGTGCTTACACAGTTGGGGCAAATTCTGGACAAAAGATAGAAAAAGCCCAACTGCCACTTTTGAAGAGCCTGGAGCAAAAGCAGTCTACTGTGCATGCCCCTTGTACACAACACCACCTAATGGGTGAGCAGACCACCTAAGCCACCCCTAGACACACTACTACCCTTACCCCATATAAGGAATAATCTCACCCTCACCTCAGGGAGTGAGCTCACAAGGGTTGTTTGCTCTCTCATTCCCCTCTGCTGCAGCAGGGGCCCCATTAAAGACTTGCCTGAATTTCTTGTCTGGCCTCTGATCACTTTCTATTGATTAAGGAGGCCAAGAATCCTCCTTGGTAACAATGTAATAACTCTCATAAATACTTTCTTCAATGTAAGTTTTCCGATATGGCCCATTTATACCAAAACTGCCTTAATTTGAGTTGTCATCCTCTCTCCTGAATGGTTTCAACTATCTCCTAACTGATATTCTGGACTCCTTCCCAACCTATCGTCTACACTGATTCAAAGTCAGTTAATTAAAGGACGAATATGATTGCATCTCTCATCTTATAAAGGCTTTGAGGGCTGCTATTGCCCACGGAACGAAGTCCAAATTCCAGCTATTGTGGCATTCAAGAGCTTTCACAGTTTGCCCCCTAAGTTTTCAAGCTCCCTTTTTTCTTTCCATGTCATGCATATTGTTTCTTTGCATCTATAGATCACTCTACTTGGAACATTCTTCTGGTCTTCATTGTCAGTGAAAATTAAGGGATCGGGGAGACTGCACAAGAAAGACAGCATTTCCTTCTGTGTTCTTCTTCAAAGCCTTCCCATTTCCGATATTTCTTTTCTTTCCAGATAAAGAAAAAGGGGAAAACATTGAGAATAATGTTCACATCAACCATTTAGAAATTTAATAAAATATGAAGAGAAAAAAATTAAACACATTTAAAACAAAATACAAATTAAAAAAAAAATTTTTTTTCATGCCTAGGCCAAGATCCCTGCCATGCAGGACACCCTGTCTTGGAAGAAGGGGCCTGAGGGATTTAATTATAGAACATATTCCTTGTGGCTTCCTGGATGCCACAGGATCTTGTGTACATCTAGGACTACACCTTGATAGTATCCCACCTCTTGGAGTCCTTGCAGAAGAAAAGCAGAATTGGAATTCTGAACCGTAGCCTGGTCCTACGCCTCATTTATCCAAGTGCTTTGGTCAGGATAAACGGCTCCTCTTTCTTGAAGAGCATTTGGTGATTAAGATGCGTGAGCCATCAGAGGCACCGCACAGGAGGGGCAAGCATTGTGTCCTTAGAGCGAGTCTTCATTTCTTTCACTGGTTTATGCACATGATGGATTCCTAGTTCTTTCCATCTGGAGCCATGGGTAGGAGTTTAGCACCATCATTTCTTGCCCTTCCATTTTCTGCTCTACCGACAGGAGGTGGGATGTAAGCCAGCTTACATAAGGCAAGAAATCTACATGCTTGCCAACTCTTTTCTATTTCCTTTCTTATTGAAACTGCCTAAAGTGAAGGTAATGAATGCTCAGCTGAAGTAAACTTTTTTCCTCCACAAGGAACATATTGACAGTTAATCATGTGATGAGAATATAATATTAAAATGTTGGCAGCTGTTTAAAACCCTTGAAATGACAATCCCCTCAGGAGGGAGTAATTAAAAAAAAAACAAACCATGAAGCTTTGATTATACCATCAATAATAATAATTTTAAAGAGATGTAAAATAACACTGATAAACTAGTAATACAGCAATAAACTATGCCCTTCTTTGTGTTTCAATGCTCCATCTTTTACATCAATGTAGTTTTAACTTTCCAGTAATTCAAAATAACCTCCTAAGGTGTCTGTAATCTATGGGAGGATTTGATTCTTCTTCCAACTTTAGATCCCACTTAAATCATCAGCATCGGCCACTTCATCACCACTTCATGCCAGAGCATCATGGTCATGTTTCGAAAGTAGGTTTGAAGTTTCCAGGCCCTGTGGCAGCACATTGCTCTGGTTACTTTAAAGCTGAAGCCACATTTCCAACTAAGGGACGAACAGTAAATGTGGCACAGCTGTGCCCATTAAAACCAGGCACAGTCATAGAACACAACACCACAAATTATCTCAGCAAAAACGAAAGGGCCACCTAACTCACTCAGTAAGAGTGAAGACACAGAACCAAAGGCTCAGTTATGCCCACCCCTTTGGGTTTAGTTCAGATAAAGGTAGGCCAACCTGGTCTGACTGATGACAGACGTAAGGAGTGTTGGCAGAACAGGCAACGTTGCGCTAGTAATCCAGGATGGAGAACATAGAGATGTCAAGAACGTGATTTCATCAAGAACTGGTTGGGGAGGGTCCTTGCAGACAGCAAGCAATGAAAACACAAACTTTTAATTAGATGAGACAAAATGATGTGAAAGAGGGAGACTGCACAAGTTCTCCATGTGTTTTGTCTTGGGCAAATTAACCTCTCTGAACTGAAGTTTCCTTGGGTCCAAAAAAGAGGATAGTATAATATAGGCACATGGGACCTTTGGGAGGATTTAAATAAGCAAATACACTGGCAGCTGCTCAGTGAATATTAACTCTTTCTTTAGCGTCCCTTTACTTTTGACACAGAACTTGCTTAGTTGCACTTGGCTCTCACCATCTGAGAAAGATGTCAATGCCTGTGGAGACATCTTACCTCTTAACCAGACTGTAAACTCCTGGTGACCTTGTCTTCTCCATCCTCATATACATCAGGCCTAATGCAGTGCCCCTCACAGAAAGGCAGAAACTAACACCTAAGAGTGCTGTGTGCATTTATCAACAGATGCTACACTTACCAACAGCTTAAAGCAGCAATTAGCTTATCTGAAATAAAATTTAGCCATCTGATAGGGGCTTGTATGTGTGTGTTCAGAAATATAAATTATATATATTGATAAATATACAATATTTAGAATGTATATATGAATAGGAACAAATAATATATAAAGAAATCTCTAGAAAAAAAAACATATATATACACAGACACACATTTAGATCTTGGTAATAAAGCACCAGAGGTAACTTTAGAAAGAAAAGGAAGCCTTGCTTGGATGAATTGTGAGGCTGTACTATCCACAGGCTTCCCTGAAGGCTCAGATGGTGAAGAATCTGCCTGCAATGTTGGAGACTCATGTTTGATCCCTGGATCAGGAATATCCCCTGGAGAAGGAACTGGCTGCCCACTCCAGTATTCTTACTTGGAGAATCCCATCGACAGAGGAGCCTGGCGGGCTATAGTCCATAGGGTCACAAAGAGTCAGACATGACTGAAGTGACTGAACACAATATCTGCAGGAGGAATCTAGAAGGTTCCTGGGCATCTCATATTCATTTTCCCCAGGGATCAAATCCAGGTCTCTTGCATTGTAGACAGACAATTTACCATCTGAGCCACCAGGGAAGTCCATTCATTTTCCAAGGGGACTGCAATTCTCTGTACTCTGCTTTAGGCCCCTAGTTCACACCCCTGCCCTTCTCATTCTCAGTAAGTGATGGTCCTTTATCAGAAAAACACTGGAATTATCCAGCAAGAATTCTGATCACATCACTCTCCTGCTTAATACCTACAGTCTAATGTCCTGCCACTAGTCTGTCTCTGGCTGGCGTCCAGGCCTGGTGGCCCTGCACATTTCCCCGACTTCTGCATGCCTATTTTCCCCCCAAAATGCCCCCAGTCCCAGGGCTGCTTCACCATGCTCTCTCTGCCCGGAGCCCTCAGGCTTTTTCACCAGCTACCTCTTCCTCAGCCTTTGCAGAGCCAATCATCACATTCACAGTCAGGCTATTTTACATAAAACCTACACCTCAGCACACAGCTATTCTTCAGGATCTTGTAGCTTGAATTGTTCTTTCTCTTCTGAATTTTCAAGTTCTACATTCTTTTTCTTCTTTCTCTCAGCCTAAAAACATACCTCTCTCTCCATTAAAAAAAAAAAAAGTCTTTCAAATGTAGATCTTTTTCCTAAAAAGCTGCTAAGAAAAAATTCTGAGCACTGCTCTATCACTCCCTCACTGCCCCTCTCTCAGTACCCCACAAGCTGGCTTCTGAGAAACTATTCTTGCAAAAGTGACCTACAACCCCTGTGATGGTGAATTTTATGTGGCAACTTGACTGGGCCACTTGGTGCCTAGATAACTCATGAAATGTTATTTCTGGACATGTCTGTGATGGAAGAGATTGGCATTTGGATTGCTGGGTTGAGTAAAGCAGATGGCTTGCCCAAGGTGAATGGGCATCACACAATGTGTTGAAGACTTGAACAAAAAGGTGGGAAAAGATTGGATTTTCCCTCTCTGCCTGACCACTTGTGCTAGGCCATCCATCTCCTCTGTCCTCAGCACACCTGGTTCTCAGGCCTTCAGACCCCAACGGAAATCTATGCCATCAGCCCCTGAGGCTCTCGGGCCTTCAAACTGTACCAGCCTGCAGACAATAGACCAGGGAACTTCCCAGTCTCCATAATCACATGAGCCAATATCTTATAATAAATCTAAATTTGGATAACATATGGATATGTAGATATATAGATATATCTCTTTTTAACTACATAGCTGTGTACATTATTCGGAGAAGGCAATGGCACCCCACTCCAGCACTCTTGCCTGGAAAATCCCATGGACGGAGGAGCCTGGTGGGCTGCAGTCCATGGGGTCGCTAAGAGTCGGACACGACTGAGCAACTTCACTTTCACTTTTCACTTTTCATTTTCATGCATTGGAGAAGGAAATGGCAACCCACTCCAGTGTTCTTGCCTGGAGAATCCCAGGGATGGGGGAGCCTCGTGGGTTGCCGTCTATGGGGTCACACAGAGTTGGACATGACTGAAGCGACTTAGCAGCAGTGTACATTATTATATACTTTATGTACACTATACACTTTATACACATATGCATATCATTATATACATAGCTATGTATGTATGTGTACAAATATAACTCCTATTGATTCTGTTTCTCTGAAAAGCCCTGACTAATATAACCTTTTAACTGCCAAATTCAGCCCTCACCTCACTTAGAATGTCTGTGGCAGCTGAGATTATTGGCTTCTTCTCCTATTTTTTTAATGGCTCCATGGCCTTCCAATCTCCTATTATCTCTTTGGGCATCCCAGAGGGCACTACTTGTAAAGAACTCAGATGCCAATGCAGGAGACATAAGAGATGTGGGTTCGATCCCTGGGTTGGGAAGATCCCCTAGAGGATGGCATGGCAACCCACTCAAGTATTCTTGCCTGGAGAATCCCATGGACAGGAGCCTGGCAGGCTACAGCCCATAGGATTGTGAAGAGTCAGAAATGACTGAAATGACTTGGCATGCAGGCACTCTCTTTAGTCCTTTTCATTCTCATGCATTTGTTTTCGTTCAGTTTGCTCTTTAATGCTGGTGTACCTGCTGGACTTTTATCTTGATCTCTTTTTTCCCCTCTCCATATACTTTATCTGTGTGATTTCATTCATTATCCATGATGGCTTTACTTTCTAGATGCTGATGATTCCCAAGCACATGTCCAGGGCAACCTCCTTCTGGCCTACAGAGTCACATCGTCAGCAGCTCCTTGAACATTTTTGCTAGGTATCCACTGTGTTTTCTTCCTCCCCCTGGAGCACATATGCTCTCCTGGCCTCAGGAGATATTGACTGTGCCCACTACCATCTTGCCATGAGAGCCTGGCACCAGTAATCACTGTCCCCTAAATCAGTCTTAACAAAACTTCTGATTCTTGCAAGCCCCCTGCCATCCTTTTGTACTGCCCCACTCCTCCTAAACACAGCTTTCTTGCCTCCTCTAACTATCAGCCTATCCCTGGCTGCCATGAGTGACTGGGAGTCTCATGGCTGGCCTTTGGCACACTTAGGGCCTTTCTTGTCCTACTCGTTGCTCTGCTCCCTTCCTTGTCTCATGCCCAGCTTGAAAATGATTACCTCATCCTCACTTATGAAGAGTTAAGCAGCTGGCCTTTCTGTTATCTAATTCCTTCTCTGCTCCAGCTAAATAGTCCCAACTTACAGGCATTGGTTGATTGCCACTTGAGGCAAATTTTTTAAAAGCGAGGAGGTAGGAGGAGAGAGTGAAAATTATGCCAGAAATAAAATATTTAAAAAAAAATTTTTTTTCTTCCTGCAATGGTACTGGGGATGGGGAACGCCAGTGTAGTGAGTGAACTCGAGCAGAGCTGCCATTAAAAACCTCTCTTCTGCTGGAGCTGGTGTCTAGCTAGCTCCATTCAGCACTGCCATGTAGCACCAGGACTTGGCACAGGGGCCTGACCCATGCTCTTGGTGGTCCTGTGCCAATTTCATCAACCTGGGCAGGAGGGTCCTCTTTATTCTTGGTAACATCCCTGAAGTCAACTACTAGACCCTGGGAGCCATCTCCAGTAAGCTCCCTGCTGCCTTCTTTTTAGCAACATCCTACCCTCCATCCTCTGTTTAGCAGGAGCATTGCTGACCTTCCCAGGAGCATTGCTTGCCTTCCCAGGAGCATTGCTCTCCTCTACCTGCTCACCTCTTCTCCTACGTCTTCAAGCAGAATCTTTAAACCCAGAGTCAACTCCTCCCTTACTTCTCTAGCTCTTCCAGAGAGACTGTGGGGAGAGGAGGTGGGTTTTGGTACAAGAAAGCAAGATATATTATCATTCAGCCTTTTTAGTGCAGCAAAGAAAGGAAATAGTTTAATTTCTATATTAGAGTTTTAAAGATTCTGACGTTGCCACTCTTGAAAATATCTTTCAGAAATGCATGCTATCTAGATATGCAATTTAAAAAGAATATATTTGTAAGAAACTAAAAATAGAGCTACCATATGACACTGCAATGTCACTTCTGGGCATAAATCCAGAGAAAAACATGATACAAAAGGATACATGCACCCTAATATTCACTGCAGCACTGTTTACAGTAGCCAAGACATGGAAGCAACCTAAATGTCCATCAACAGAGGAATGGATAAAGAAGATGTGGTACATATATACAATGGAATATTACTTAGCCATTAAAAAGAATGAAATAATGCCATGTACTACAACATGGATGGACCTAGAGATTGTCATGTTGAGTGAAGTAAGTCAGACAGAGAAGGAGAAATATCTTATGACATCCCTTATATGTGGAATCTAAAAAGAAATGATGCAAATGAACTTGCAAAACAGAAAGAGACTCACAGACTTAGAGAATGAACTTACAGTTCCCAGGGGGAAGGATGGAAGGAAGGGATAGTTAGGGAGCTTGGGATGGACGTGTACACTGTTATATTTAAAATGAATAACCAACAAGGGCCTACTCTATAGCACATATAGCTTTGCTCAATGTTATGCGGCAGCTTGGATGGCAAAGGAGTTTGGGGGAGAATGGATGCATGTGTGTGTGTGGCTGAGTCCCTTCACTGTTCACCTGAAACTATCACAGCATTGTTAATCAGCTCTCCCCCAATAAAAAATAAAGTTTTAAAAAAATGAAAGGAAAAAAATTTTAAACAAATAAAAGGAATATATTTAAAAAAGAAGAACAAAGTTGGAGAACTAACATTTCCTGACTTCAAAACTTACTACAAAAGCTACGGTAATCAAAACAGAACGGTACTAGCATGAAGATGACGCAGAGCCCAATAGAACAGAGAGCCAAAAGCAAGCCCTTGTATATGCGATCAACTGATTTTTGACAAGGATGCCAAGACCACTCAATGAAAAGAGGATAGTCTTTTCAACAAATGGTGGGGGTTGTGGGGACTGTTATCCACAGGCAAAGGGATGAATTTGAATCCTTCCCTTGCAACACATACAAAAATTAACCAAAGATGAATTAAAGTTAATCAAACCTAAGGGATAAAACTATAAAACCCTTAGAAGAAAATATAGGTACAAATCTTCATGACATCAGATATGACAATGATTTCTTCGATAAGACAAGAAAAGAAAACTTCAAAACTTTTGTGCATCAAAGTGCACTGTCAAAAAATTACAAGTGCACTGTCAATAGAGTGGAAAGGCAGGCACAAAACGAGATAATATGTTTGTAAAATCGTGTATCTGATGAAGGCTAAATATCCAGAATATATATTTTTTAAAAACCTACAGTTCAACAACAAAATGATTCAGCTCAAAAATGGACAAAAGACTTGAATAGACATTTTTCCAAAGATGAAATACAAATGACCGATAAGCACATGAAAAAAATACTCAACATCATTAGCCATTATGGAAATACAAATCAAAACCACAGTAAGTTTTGATATTTGGCAAAACTAACACAATACTGTAAAGTTTTAAAATAAAATAAAATAAAATAATAATAGTCAAGGGAAAAAAAAAAAAAAAACCACAGTAAGGTACCACTTATACTCATTAGGATGGCTATTATTTAAAAGAATAAAACAAGTGTTGGAAAGGATATGTCAAGATTGAACTCTTGTGCATTGCCGTTGGGAATGTTTTCCATTATGGAAAACCATATGACAGTTCCCCAAAAAGTTAAACAGGATTACCGCATGAGTCAGCAATTCCACTTCAGGGTGTAGATCCAAAAGAATTGAAAGCAGGAATTTCTAGCATATATTTGCACAACCATGTTCATAGCAGTATAATTTACATAGCCAACAGATGGAAACAACTCAGATGTTATCACTGGATGAATGAACAACATGTGGTACAATGCAATAATATTCTGTTTTGAAAAGGAAGAAAATTCTGATACATGCTATAACATGGATGAACCTTGAAAACATTATGCTGACAAGCCAGTCACAAAAGAATAAATGCTGTACAAATATTTATATGAGGTACCTAGAGTAGGCAAAGGCCGAAAACTTTGGGGGGAGACCTGACTGCATTCTCTCCTGAGGTCTGGCTGTGATAATACTGATAGAATTACACTTGTGGTCAATTAAATTTTAAAGAAAATAAGCCACTGGGTCTAAGAAGCTGAAGTTTCCATTTGAAAATGCTTCACAGGGTCAAAGCAGAGAGCAGCCTCCACTAGGTGTTTCTGTTCACCTCTAGCCCTCCAGTGCAGAGTGATTTCAGAGCTGGCCCCCAGAAGTCCACAGTGAGTTATTCAGTTCAGTTCAGTTCAGTCACTCAGTCGTGTCCGAATCTTTGCGACCCCATGAATCGCAGCATGCCAGGCCTCCTTGTCCATCACCAACTCCTGGAGTTCACTCAAACTCATGTCCATCGAGTCAGTGATGCCATCCAGCCATCCCATCCTCTGCTGTCCCCTTCTCCTCCTGCCCCCAATCCCTCCCAGGATCAGGATCATTTCAAATGAGTCAGCTCTCTGCATTAGGTGGCCAAAGTATTGGAGTTTCAGCTTCAGCATCAGTCCCTCCAATGAACACCCAGGACTGATCTCCTTTAGGATGGACTGGTTGGATCTCCTTGCAGTCCAAGGGACCCTCAAGAGTCTTCTCCAACACCACAGTTCAAATGCGTCAATTCTTTGGTGCTCAGCTTTCTTTATAGTCCAACTCTCACATCCATACATGACCACTGGAAAAACCATAGCCTTGACTAGACAAACCTTTGTTGGCAAAGTAATGTCTCTGCTTTTTAATATGCTGTCTAGGTTGGTCATAACTTTCCTTCCAAGGAGCAAGCGTCTTTTAATTTCATGGCTGCAATCACCATCCACAGCCAAGTTCCATTGTTTTGCTCTTGAGGGGGTAGATAATAAGTGTCAAATGGTGGAGGAGGTCAGAGGAAGAAACACTTGCTTTGACTGAGGGAAATCTTCATGGAAAAGGAATCACTTAAATAATAGTGCTTGAAAGCAATGGTAATAGGCACTCCTCCTCTGGGCCCCCGGTTTTAGAGGGGTCCCAATCTGGTTTTCCTTTGGCAAGGCCACTCTCCAGGAGTAAGGAATCCACAAGACCCCAGAATTCCAGAAGGTCCCTGGAGAAGGGGGCAACAGAGGATGAGATGGTTGGATGTCACCATTGACTCAGTGGACATGAAAGTAAAAGTCGCTCAGTCCTGTCTGACTCTGCAACCCCATGGACTATATACAGTCCATGGAATTCTCCAGGCCAGAATACTAGAGTGAATACCCTATCCCTTCTCCAGCAGATCTTCCCGACCCAGGAATTAAACTGGGGTCTCCTGCATTATAGGCAGATTCTTTACCAGCTGAGCTGCCAGGGAAGCTCTAATGGACATGAGTTTGAGCCAACTCGAGGAAATAGTGAAGGACAGGGAAGCCTGGCACGTTGAGTTCCATGGGGTCACAAGAATCAGACGTGACTGATCAACTGAACAACTGCCCAAATGGCTCCAAGCTCAAATGCTGGACATCTTCCTGGTACAGCAGACTATGTGAGCTAGATACTTGGACATGAGAGCTGGGATATCTACAGGGATACACAGGAAGCAGGATGGAGCTGAGGGTGAAAAGAAAGTGGGGAAAGAAGTCCGAGGTCAGGTCTTTCCATGTCACCACATACTGGTAGAAAAGGCAAGGAATCTGAGAACTCAAAGTCTGAACCTGGACTTTTGGGTCCATATAAGTCATAAGGCTTTGGCATAGTCAATAAAGCAGAAATAGATGCTTTTCTGGAACTCTCTTGCTTTTTCCATGATCCAGCGAATGTTGGCAATTTGATCTCTGGTTCCTCTGTCTTTTCTAAATCCAGCTTGAACATCTGGAAGTTCACGGTTCACATATTGCTGAAGCCTGACTTGGAGAATTTTGAGCATTACTTTACTAGCGTGTGAGATGAGTGCAATTGGGCAGTAGTTAGAGCATTCTTTGGCATTGCCTTTCTTTGGGACTGGAATGAAAACTGACCTTTTCCAGTCCTGTGGCCACTGCTGAGTTTTCCAAATTTGCTGGCATATTGAGTGCAGTACTTTCACAGCATCCTCTTTCAGGATTTGAAATAGCTCCACTGGAATTCCATCACCTCCACTAGCTTTGTTCGTAGTGATGCTTTCAAGGCCCACTTGACTTCACATTCCAGGATGTCTGGCTCTAGGTGAGTGATCACACCATCGTGATTACCTGGGCCACGAAGATCTTTTTTGTACAGTTCTTCTGTGTATTCTTGCCACCTCTTCTTAATATCTTCTGCTTCTGTTAGGTCCATACCATTTCTGTCCTTTATCGAGCCCATCTTTGCATGAAATATTCCCTTGGTATCTCTGATTTTCTTGAAGAGATCTCTAGTCTTTCCCATTCTGTTGTTTTCCTCTATGTCTTTGCATTGATCGCTGAGGAAGGCTTTCTTATCTCTTCTTGCTATTCTTTGGAACTCTGAATTCAGATGCTTATAACTTTCCTTTTCTCCTTTGCTTTTTGCTTCTCTTCTTTTCACAGCTATTTGTAAGGCCTCCCCAGACAGCCATTTTGCTTGTTTGCATTTCTTTTCCATGGGGATGGTCTTGATCCCTGTCTCCTGTACAACGTCACGAACCTCCGTTCATAGTTTACCAGGCACTCTATCTATCAGATCTAGTCCCTTATATATATTTCTCACTTCCACTGTATAATCATAAGGGATTTGGTTTAGGTCATACCTGAATGGTCTAGTGATTTTCCCTACTTTCTTCAATTTAAGTCAGAATTTGGCAATAAGGAATTCATGATCTGAGCCACAGTCAGCTCCTGGTCTTGTTTTTGTTGACTGTATAGAGCTTCTCCATCTTTGGCTGCAAAGAATATAATCAATCTGATTTCAGTGTTGACCATCTGGTGATGTCCATGTGTAGAGTCTTCTTTTGTGTTGTTGGAAGAGGGTGTTTGCTATGACCAGTGCATTTTCTTGGCAAAACTCTTATTAGTCTTTGTCCTGCTTCATTCCATATTCCAAGGCCAAATTTGCCTGTTACTCCAGGTGTTTCTTGACTTCCTACTTTTGCATTCCAATCCCCTATCATGAAAAGGACATCTTTTTTGGGTGTTAGTTCTAAAAGGTCTTGTGGGTCTTCATAGAACTGTTCAACTTCAGCTTCTTCAGTGTTACTGGTTGGGGCATAGACTTGGATTACTGTGATATTGAATGGTTTGCCTTGGAAACGAACAGAGATCATTCTGTCATTTTTGAGATTGCATCCAAGTACTGCATTTAGGACTCTTTTGTTGACCATGATGGCTACTCCATTTCTTCTAACGGATTCCTGCCCGCAGTAGTAGATATAATGGTCATCTGAGTTAAATTCACTCATTCCAGTCCATTTTAGTTTGCTGATTCCTAGAATGTCGACGTTCACTCTTGCCATCTCCTGTTTGACCACTTCCAATTTGCCTTGATTCATGGACCTGACATTCCAGGTTCCTATGCAATATTGCTCTTTACAGTATTGGACCTTGCTTCTATCACCAGTCACATTCACAACTGGGTATTGCTTTTTCCTGTGGTCATGTATGGATGTAAGAGTTGGACTGTGAAGAAAGCTGAGTGCCGAAGAATTGATGCTTTTGAACAGTAGTGTTGGAGAAGACTCTTGAGAGTCCCTTGGACTGCAAGGAGATCCAACCAGTCCATTCTGAAGATCAGCCCTGGGATTTCTTCAGAGGGAATGTTGCTAAAACTGAAACTCCAGTACTTTGGCCACCTCATTCGAAGAGTTGACTCATTGGAAAAGACTCTGATGCTCGGAGGGATTGGGGGCAGGAGGAGAAGGGGACGACAGAGGATGAGATGGCTGGATGGCATCACTGACTCGATGGACGTGAGTCTGGGTGAACTCTGGGGGTTGGTGATGGATAGGGAGGCCTGGAGTGCTGCAATTCATGGGGTTACAAAGAGTCAGACACAACTGAGCAACTGAACTGAACTGAAGTCATAAGGACCAAGGTAGGAGGATAAAGCATATTTAGCTCAATAGTTTGTTAACTTGGTATAATTCTGAAACATTTCAACATATGGTGTGTGGGTGTCCATTTGCTCTCCTCCCCCAGGTCCCAGGAACCTGAGGGGTGTGCCTGAGCTTCAAGTATGACTTGCAGGAAGGGTAGGATTAGGAAACGCAGATAGAAGGAGAGATTTCAGATGAGTGTGATGAGGAGAACAAACAGAGTCCTAGTTTAGCTCCCTCAGGATGTCATTTCTCCAGCTAAATATTGCTAAGTACCTTTGATTGATTTCCAAGATAGTCTCGAGTCACTGCTTCCCAACTTTTCAACTCTTCCAGACACTGCCAGCCTCAGTGCTCCTCCCCATGGTGCCTTCCTGTAGGGGCAGCACCCGGAACTGAGCATGGGGTGGGCAGAGCAGACCCTCCCGTTCAGGTCTCTGTCCAGCTATGAACCCATCCTAAGATCAGCAGACATTTCTCTTCACCCAGACTCCATGATGTTGCTGTCCACTCAACCTCCACTTCATTTCCACATCCTATGGTTGAGTCACGTTTTCCCACTCTATTTTGTTCCAGTTATATTCTTAATACAAGTCATAGATCTCTCATTTACCTTTTATCTTTTTTTTCTAAAATTTATCTGTGAATCTGCCTGCAATGCAGGAGACTGCCTGCAATGTAGGAGATGTGGCTTTGATCCCTGGGTTAGGAAGATCCCTGGAGAAGGAAATAGCAACTCACTCCAGTATTCTTGCCTGGGAAATTCCATAGACAGAGGAGTCTGGTGGGCTACCTCCCATGGGGTTGCAAGAATTGGACACAACTTAGTGACTAAACCACCATCTGTAAACATTTCTCATGGATCCTGAGTCTGTCTCCTATAAGGTAGGCGAGGGTCTGAGGAAAATATTAAGAAGCTGGTAAATTGCAAATTTCCTTGAAAAAGAAAACCAAATTGGATGCTTCTGTAATCTCAAAGCTGCATGATTTCGCTTTAGAGGGGTCATGTGGACACAGCCCTACGGAGAACGCTAGGCTTGCACAAAGCTCGTGGTTTTAATTTACAGGAAGTCTGACGGTTCAACTTCTCACCAAGTGTGTATAGGGCCAGTGCGGGTCTGTCTTCTGCTTGATGGAAAGCAGGGCACTCTCGCTGCATGACTGTTGCATCGGCACAGCTGGGACCTGGCTCCAGGGAGGGACAGTGCCTGTTGGAACTGGCCCAGCTGCACGCAGAGCCACAGGGATCGTGGACTTAAAATATCCAACAAGAGGTTTGCTGATGCTGTGCGGTGGTTCCAGCACTATCCTGGGTATGGTGTAGGACAGAGAAGGAGGACGAGTCCCTCACTGCCCTCAGGAAGTTCACGGTCTACTCGAGACCTAAGACCCGCTGGCAGGACAGCTGTGCAGCAGGCTGAGCGCTTCCTGCTCCACAGGCACAGACATCTTAGTCCTTGCAATGACCCTCGAGTGAGGAGCCTGTGGTCAGCAGCAGAACGTACTTCCAGTCGGCAAACGCCTACATTCTCGTCCCTGAAAACTGTGAATATTTCCTCACAAGGCAAAAAGGCCTTTGCAGAGTGATTAAGTTAAGGGTCTTGAGAAGATTATCCTGGATGATCCGGGTGGGCCCAGTGTGGTTGTTCAGTTGTGTCTGGACTCTTTGCAACCCCATGGACTGCAGTACACCACGCTCCCTTGTGCATCACCATCTCCTGGAGTTTGCTCAAACTTATGTCCATTGAGTCAGTAATGCCATCCAACCATCTTTCTCTGTTACCTCCTTCTCCTTTGCCCCCTCTCTGTTACCTTCAATCTTTCCCAGCATCACAGTCTTTTCTAATAAGTCAGTGTTTCGCATTAGGTGGCCAAAGTATTGGAGCTTCAGTTTCAACATCAGTCCTTCCAATGAATATTCAGGGTTGATTTCCTTTAGGATTGACTGGTTTGATCTCCTTGTAGCCCAAGGGACTCTCATGAGTCTTCTCTAATATCCCAGTTTGAAAGCATCAATTCTTTGGCGCTCAGCCTTCCTTATGGTCCAACTCTCACATCCATACATGACTATTAGAAAAACCATAGCTTTGACTATATGGACCTTTGTCTCTGCTTTTTAATACACTGTCTAGGTTTGTCATAGTTTTTCTTCCAAGGAGCAAGCGTTTTTTAATTTCATGGCTGCAGTCACCATCTGCAATGATTTTGGAGCCGAACAAAATAAAGTCTCTCACTGTTTCCATTGTTTCCCCATCTATTTCCCATGAAATGATGGGACCGAATGCCATGATCTTAGTTTTCTGAATGTTGAGTTTTAAGCCAACTTTTTCACTCTCCTCTTTCACTTTCATCAAGAGGATCTTTAGTTCCTCTTCACTTTCTGCCATTAGGGTGGTGTAATCTGTGTATCTGAGGTTATTGATATTTCTCCCAGCAATCTTAATTTCAGCTTGTGCTTCATCCAGCCTGGCATTTCGCACACTGTACTCTGCATATAAGGTAAATAAGGAGGGAGACATTATACAGCCTTAACATGAGCTCCCTGTTTCTTGGACTATCCAACAGAGTTTCCTGCCAGAATCTTTGTGACCCCATAGACTGTAGACAACCAGGCTCCTCTGTTCATGGAATTCTCCAGACAAGAATACTGGAATGGGTTGCCATGCCGTCTCCAGGGCATCTTCCCAACCCAGGGATCGAACCTGGGTCTCATGCATTATAGGCAAACTCTTTACCCTGAGCCACAACCACTAACTTATGAAATGAGTATTATTAACCTCTCTACCTTACTTTAAAGGAAACAGGCTCAAAGTTTTGGTGGGGGTATGTCCTAGTTAACAAGACTTATACATTTGGAACCAGGGTCCAAACCTATGTAAGTCTAACTTCAAGACTTACAGTCTCTCCACACTGATCTTCTGTGTAAGTGGAAGAAATACCATCTCTGCCTCTTGGTTTTGAGGAACCTCTAAAGGCTCCCTCACATGCCTACTCTGAGGATTCCATTACCCAGGACCTGAGATGGGTAGGGTCCTTGGGCAGCAGGACTGGGAAGGCCCAGGAAGGAGCAGCTGGGATGAGGGAGGAGACTGGATCCCCTTGGGCTCACCTCCAGCCACATGAGGGCAGTGAATGCTGGAAGCCAAGGGAGGGCCTGGTTTAATGGTATCCCAAGGGGCTCAGTAGTAAAGAATCTGCCTGCCAATGCAGGAGACACAAGAGACATGGGTTTGATCCCTGGGTCAGGAAGATCCCCTGGAGGATCCGTGGAATTTTCCGGGCAACCCACACAGTATTCTTGCCTGGAAAATTCCACGGACAGAGGAGCCTGGCGGGCTACAGTCCATGGGATTGCACAGTCAGACATGACTGAGCATGCATGCACCAGTGGGGGTGTGGAAAGCACTGAGGACCTCTCACTGCAGTGGCACAGCTTTCTCTCAAGCTGACCCAGAACACGGACAACACGTATCTCAGCTAAAGTGTGCCAGTCGATGGGCCTGCCCACTTTGGATAAGTTTTCTCCTCAGTCTCCTCGCAGTCATCTGCCATCTGCATTGGCCCTACACTTTCAAAACCTGATTCAAGTTTGGAGAGAAAATATATGCGTGAAGTACTGGCTTTTTAAAAGGATGCCCAGTGGCAAGTGGTGTGGCTCACTTGCCAGAAGCCTTGTCAAACTGTGGGTCTCCCCTGAACTGCAGGCAGGGAACCCCAGCCCAGGACCCTGCTGTCCCTCAGGGAATCCCCCCACCCAGGGGCAGGCATCCTTCTATGGCATTTCTGGCAGAGCGCCCTGATGGACAGTCCTAGAAACAGGGAGCTACATCGTAAGAGATGGACTCCACTATTGGATAGAACTGTTGCAAATTCTGGTGAGAAATATGCTGAGACTACTGTTACCTCCTACACAGAAGTCTGAGTTACTATTTAAATTTGAAAATAAGTACCTGAAGAAATAGATTGCAATGGCACCCCACTCCAGTACTCTTGCCTGGAAAATCCCATGGATGGAGGAGCCTGGTAGGCTGCAGTCCATGGGGTCGCTGAGAGTCAGACACGACTGAGCGATTTCACTTTCACTTTTCACTTTCATGCACTGGAAAAGGAAATGGCAACCCACTCCAGTGCTCTTGCCTGGAGAATCCCAGGGATGGGGGAGCCTGGTGGGCTGCCAGACGTCTATGGGGTCACACAGAGTCGGACACGACTGAAGCGACTTAGCAGCAGCAGCAGCAGCATATACCATTTTATCTAAATGCTTGGAAATACTATCTTTTCATTTTTGAAATTGCTAGAAACTTTCTCTAAGTGACATTCAAATTATTTATACTGCAAAGGATAATCTGAACCTTTTCTATTTTCAGAAGACATTTTGTATCTGAAAGGAAGGACATCAATGATGTTGGGGCCCTGACTTATTTTAATGGCAAAGTAATTATCTGTACAAATGTACTGAGTCTTCTAATACCATTAGGATCACTGACTGACAAGACAGCCTCCATTAGTGTCAAGCGACCGCATTGAAATAGCATATTTTTAGCTTTAGCCTGTACAAATTTTGTTCTCTTTGAGCCAGAAAGAATTCCAATATATAAACTAGCACTTGAAAAATAAATACACCATAGGATCAATATAATTATGGATTTCTCCCCAAATTACCACTCCATTAGGTGATTTCAGAAACCAAAATGAAGTTAAATAAAGCAATAACTTATAAAGCAGCAGAGATTCCTCAAAGTAAAAGCTAACAGTTACTGAATGCCTACTATGTGCCAGGCACAGTGCTCACAGTTGTTTCCACCTTTGCAAATCTGCCAAAGGCTGATTTCACCCCTATATTACAGATTGGAAAAAAAAAACGAAAAAGACTTGAGTTTAAACGCCTTGCCCAAGATCAGTTAGTGCTGCCACTGGAATTCGATCCCAGATCCCTCAGAGCTCAGAGCCCACATCCTCACCGCTGCTGAAGCCATGCCTCTCATACGGGGAGGGAACTGTACACACGCTGAAGACAGAATCCACTGGCTATATTCAATATCCTGAGAAACACTATAATGGAAAATAATATAAAAAAGAAAAAAATACATATATAACTGAATCACTTTGCTCTACAGCAGAAATTAACACAGCTTTGTAAATCAACTGTCAGTCACTCAGAAGTGTCCGACTCTTTGCGACCCCATGGACTGTAGCCCACCATGCTCCTCTGTCCATGGGATCTCCCAGGCAAGAATCCTGGAGTGGATAGCCATTCCCTTCTCCAGGGGATCTTCCTGACCCAAGGATTGAACTATCTTCAATAAAAAAAAAAAGATCAGGACATGAGTCACCTGTGACAGGAAATGCAAAACAGAGGCTTCAGCAAAGCAGTTTATTTCTCTGGAACGCAGAGGCAAGTAGTCTGGGGGCTCGTAGGGTCCTTCAGAATGTCAAGGACGGCACTTTTCTGTGAGGACTCATGGTCCCAGATGGGGAGCAGGAAGCTCATCATTACCTGTTCATTTAACCTGGTGGAGGAAGGAATACGGACCTCCCACGTCTTTGAGGACACGTTCCCAAAGTTGCTCAGATCACTGGCCAGAACTTACCGACACCTAGCAGCACGAGAGGCTGGGAAGGTAATCTTTGGATTCTAGGTGGCCTGCACCCAATTAAAAATCAGAATTGTAAGAAGGAGGGAATTGAGAGAAACAGGTAACAGCCTCTGCCAGTGAGCTCATGGAATACGCCAGCAATAAAATGTAGACCTGAAATCCTTCATCTCTCCTTCCGTGCAAGTGTATTTTCTGTTAACAAGAAATGGACCACTAATTTGTATTTCTCTGGATATTTGAAGTATTTAATGAAAACATGGTACTAGAGTAATAAATCCTCATTGCCACCACTCAGAACTCAATCAATGCTAACATCTTCCTTCAGATCTTAGTAAGAAGTCTTGGCTCAGATGGGGAGCCTTTGCTGCCATGCTCCCATTCCACTCCTCTCCCTCCCTTTCCGAGGCAACTGCTTTTCTGAATGATGTGTTTTCCACTGATGGTTCTGTACTTTCTCCTTATAAATAACAACAGTACTTTAAAAAAAAAACTACATATAAGTGGCATACATGTCACCTTCTGATATCTTGTTTTCATTCAATATTTTTTTAAGGGCCAGCCACTGATGCTACATATCAAGTCCACTCATTTTAACTGTTCATTTGCCATCTAATTATCCATTATGCAATTGATTTCTTTTCTTGTTCATGGAAATGTAGGGTCCATCTCCAAGTTTTCCCAGACACAAGCAATTCAGCTGTAACCAGCCACTAAGTCTTCTGGTCCACCTGCACATGGGTTCCTTAGAGTGCTGCTTCTCAAGCTGCAAGGAGTCAACCGAGAAGTCGTGTTAGCCTCAAACTCACTCAGCAGTTGTGGGGTGGGTCCTGGGTGACAGTCCCCGTGCTGTAACTCTGCAGACACTGTGAGCCTCTGAGACTACCCTGGAGTTGTCAAGTCAGGGGGTACATCTTCCACTGTCATAGACACCATCACTTTGAAGCGACTATTCTCATTTCTCCATTCTTAGCAACACTGGATCCTGTGAGACTTTTTTGCCTTTTGTCCATCTGAACACCTGAAACGACTACGACTAAGTCGTATTTCCCTGATTATCATTGATAATGATCCCCTTTTCACAGTTTGACTACTCAAGCTTTTTCTGGTCATATATTTTACCCATTTTTCTAATGCAGCGGTTCTAAGTGTGATCTGAGGACCTTGGAAGATCTAGGGACGCCCACAAGGTCCTTCTTTATCCAATTTCCTATCCACAGGAGGCTCAATTTTCTTATACTTTCACCAAAACATAGAGCAACAGACTGACTGCAGAAGCAGAAATGAGAACCCAGCTGTTTTCTATTAAGCCAGACATTAAAGAAATCTTCAGAAATGTAAAACAAATGCCTCTTCTCATTAGACTTTCATTTTGAAAAGTTGCTTTCCATAAGTGTTATTTAACATGTATTATTTTAAATAAGTTAATACTTTAAAAATTCCTATTTTAATTTCTAATAGAGTAACTATCAATAGATATAACCTACCAACAAAAAACTAGTTTGAGCTTCTCAATTGTTAAAAGGGGTCTTGAACTTTCAGAACTACTTCATATTAATGCATAGCTGTTAACTGCTCACTGACTTATAGGAGGTTCTTTTGTCTTTTAATGTATTTGGGATACTAATCCTTTGTCAGTTACATGTATCATAAACATTTTCTCCCAGATTGAGCGAGGCTTGTCTTTTTACTTATGGTGCCTATTGTTCTGCAGATAGGCAGAACATTTTGATGAACATTTCATTTTGATGCAATCTTACTTTCCTATAGTATTAGGCTTTTGATAAGGATACTGCTCCTATTTTGAAATAGGGAAACTCAATGGACTTTATGGAGAACCCAAGATTTGGTATCATTGAATGGATTATGGAGAGAAAAAAATGGGATTTCCCCAACACTCTCCTTCCAGAACCAACAGGCAATGTATCTTCCACACCTGAACTAACTTCAATCAAGATAATAGTTACCACTGGATTTAAATAAGATCAATGTAAAATATGAGCTCGAATATTTTTCAATAATCTGCTCTGCCTCAGACAAAACTGAATGTCTGTGAGTCACCAAAAATAATATTTTACCCTTGACATATGTTTCTATTTTCCTCTTCAGAAGTAGATTGGAAATTCCCTTAAAACTTAAAGCACATTTAATTCAGCACATATACTGCTATCTGCAAATATTTTAACTGGAAAAGGTTTAATTTATCCAAATTCAACAATGTGTGTAAAGTTTTTTCATTTAAAAAACAAACATTTTCACATATACTATTGTATTTGATCTTAATAATAATCCTGTGTGATAAATGGATACAATATTATTATGCTAACAACTGAGTCAGACATAAGCAACATGAAGTTCAGAGAAGTTAAATGACTTAGCAGCACACACAGGATGAGATGTGAAACCTAATTTCCAATCACAACTGATGAAGATTTCTTAAAAAGCAGGATTTTTGACAATCAGAATAAAACTGACAAGTAACCCCAAACGATCTTCACATGTAGTAGGAATAAACTTAAATACACCTACAGGGTTGGTTGGAGAAGGCAATGGCACCCCACTCCAGTACTCTTGCCTGGAAAATCCCATGGACGGAGGAGCCTTGTAGGCTGCAGTCCATGGGGTCGCTAGGAGTCGGACACTACTGAGCAACTTCACTTTCAATTTCATGCACTGGAGAAGGAAATGGCAACCCACTCCAGTGGTCTTGCCTGGAGAATCCCAGGGACAGAGGAGCCTGGTGGGCTGCCGTCTATGGGGTCGCACAGAGTCGGACATGACTGAAGCGACTTAGCAGCAGCAGCAGCAGCAGCAGCAGGGTTGGTGACTGCATGGAAAGCAAAGGAGGTCTGAAGGGTGTCTGCAGGACACTATCTGCCTTCCCAGATGACTTCCAATTCTTTACTGACAATAAATAACCTGTGACTAATATGCCCTCCCGTTCATTAATATCCCTATTCATGATTATGACCAATTCATCTTGCTCAAATTACAGGAAGATGGTGAGTGTTCAGATGAAACTTGAGAGGAAAAGACCAAAGACAGAAAACTGGCTGGTATTTCCCCTAAAGGGACCAAGAAATGAAGGAAAACAATTAGAAAGAATTAGCAATAAGTTAGATAGAAAGAGGAGAAGGTAAAGAAAATAAACACCTATCTAAAATGAAAAAGATAAAAAATTCAGCCAAAAATGCCTATTTTTAAGTTCATTGCACAAAATGGATCCATATCATCAATATCATCCATGAACAGTTCAGAAAAACTTGCCATCAGGGACCCTGTGTTTTAGAGTTTATGCATAACTAAAGATTGGTTCCGGAGAAGGCAATGGCACCCCACTCCAGTACTCTTGCCTGGAAAATCCCATGGATGGAGGAGCCTGGTAGGCTGCAGTCCATGGGGTCACTAGGAGTCGGACGCGACTAAGCGACTTCCCTTTCACTTTTCACTTCATGCATTGGAGAAGGAAATGGCAACCCACTCCAGTGTTCTTGCCTGGAGAATCCCAGGGACGGCGGAACCTGGTGGGCTGCCGTCTATGGGGTCGCACAGAGTCGGACACGACTGAAGCGACTTAGCAGCAGCAGCAGCAAAGATTGGTTCATTTGATGATTCAAGGATATATAGAGAGAATTAACCTCACTGAACAGCAAGTATATATTTCAAAGCGAGTGAGTTCAAAATTACTTTCAAGTTCAGCTAAAAACACCACCTATTTAATCCATCCTAAAACCTGACTCGTCACTGATCCATGTATTCAACCACACTCATAAAGATTCTCCCTATTTCTTTTAATATTCATCCTTCCTAAAGAACAGATGGCATGAATAGCAGCCCTGGAGAACAATCTTTCATTTAAAAAGTTTCTCTCCATTGAATGATGAAAAAACAAAAAACTTCTGAAAACAGTGAAAAAAAAAATATAAGGAAGAATATCCTCTATTAAAGAGTCAGAATTCATTGTGAACCATGGGCCACCTGAATTCATCATGCTTTATACCTGCCACTGTGCACATTTATGAGGAGAATGCATCCTATAAATTAATGTTTCAACTCTATGAGTCAAATCAGGGTGAAAAACCAAAAGATATATCCCACTGATAATTACTAGTAAAATCTCAAGTTAAACAGATATACCTTGAAGAAATACTATTGTTGAAAAACAACTGTATATGTTCAATTAGTTTCCATTTATCATTATCCTCCGGGGGGGGGGGGGGGGGGAATGCATTAATCAACAACAGGTTATTTAGAAATGGTTTTAAAATCAGAACTGGAGTCATGGTATCAGGTGGAAAAAAATCCATGACGATTTTAAAATGATCTGAGTCATCAACAGATCATGAAGCAGAACAACACAAAAGCACTGAATCGTATAAAAATACTTCATGTGAAATTCACAAAATAAAGCAGAAAGGAGAATTTGTATGTGTTAAAATAATTTAATTCTCCCTGTACATTTCTGTCCACATGAGCCAACAAAAGTCAAAAAAGCATACTTTACAATATTTACCTGTTTTCGGACATTCAAGTCAATTTCAGATGGCAAAAGTAGAATTCAGTCACTAATGACATGTTTAAAAAATATATATTAAACAAAAAAAATGTTTTTACAGCATAAAAAATAATTTTCCACAATGCAATAAATTGCAGATCACAGAAATTTTAACTCTTTAGATGATTTCAGTTCAGTTTTTGGTTTCAAAAGCTAGAGACAACTGAAAGAAAAAAGCATTGGCAGAATTTCTATCTGTTTTTACGTTTCTCTTTCTTGTTTCGACTGTTTGTTACACTGTTCAAAGATGTTGAGGATGAAGGTGCTCTTGCATGACCAGTGGCCTTTAGATGATCAAAAAGTTTATTCCGGGATGGAAATTCACTATGGCAGGTTGTACAGCTGATAAGCACATCACTCTGAGAAGGGGGGGAAAAAATCATAAATAAAAGCAAGTGTTATTATCTGAGAGCAATGTTTTCATGTTGAGATTAAATATCAAGCAATTGCAAAATAACAAGACAGACTCAGCAGAGGCAACTGTTCTTGGAAGCTGAGTTCCATTAAGCAATACCATCAACTCTAAGGGTCCTGAGAATTAAAGAGCACATGCCATAAGGATAAGGCCCTGGATTTCAAAGTAATGAAAACACAATAGTAACTGTTCTGGTATAATCTGATATGTTCAGTGTGCCTCTGTTTACCATAAAGAAAAAAATGTCAGTGGCACATGTATTCGGAATAAATTTTCCATTCATCAAGGAAAACTGCTGATGGAGCCACACGCATGCAGCAGGTGAAGGGTTCACCAGGTAAACACTTAAATCTTTAGATTAGAATCAAGAATGTAGATTACACTGTTTAAACAACAAGGTCCACTGAAAAGCTGCCAATATTGTTTGGACCTACCACTGTCTGTGGTTCAGCAGGCACTCTGACAGACTTTTTAGTATCTTTGGCTTTCTTTCCTTTGGGTTTAGAAACACTGGAAAATAAATGAAAGAATTCAGACTAATTCAATAATAACGCACCGCCCTTTTAACTGTCATCTAGAACCCAAGAAGATTCAAAAGAGTAACATGCATTTTAAAGAAAAGTTCATTCATTTTAATGGCCAAGTGAATTAATTTTCACATCTCAAATGTACAACTTTAAAAAATAACTTTAGAGGTAACATTAGATACCAAATTTGATACCAAAAATAAGGAATTTACTTAAAAGTTGAAACACAAGATAAAGCAAGCCCTCTAAAATATCTTTGAACTTTTATTCAGCATATTTTTGTTAAAAAAAAAAAAGTAAGTACTTAATACGCCATTTACTGAAGCAAACCATCTTCATGGCCAACCATCAGTGCTCATAAATAATCTATGACATTAAGAGACAACTTGTTAAACCTGATTCAGCTGATGATAAACATTTCACCAGTTCCACAGTGAAATGAGAAAAACAGACACTGCAATGCACTTTTCATATAATTAAATTTGTCACATGTAAAGCATTTTATTAAGAGATGATGTCTTTCTGTTGATGTGATGAGTTTCTCTCCCCTGTATTCTATAATCCAGAGACTGCCAGTCGGTATACTCAGTTTCCTCCTGTTCTGCTTTAACTCCAGAACATCCCTCCACTTACTCTGCTACACGAATCTTCATTTTCCTTAGTGCTCTCATACCCCTCATTTGTGCAAGCCAAACTGAGTGCAACTGTGTTTACAGAACACATGGGATGGGTTATAACCAATGACTTAAAATGCTGTCAAGCACTTCATAAGGATACAATTCTTCAGTCAGAACCTAGGAGTCTGTATTAAGTCTATACATTTAAAGATGCTGACAAATGGGGCTCCCCTGGTGGCTCAGGGGTAAAGAATCCACCTGCCAATGCAGGAGACATGGGTTTGATCTCTGATTCAGGAGGATCCCACAGGCCACATAGCAACTAAGCCTGTGAGCCAGAGCTATCGACTGAGGCTGTGTTCCAGAGCCCAGGAGCCACAAATACTGAGTCTACGAGCCGCAACCACTCAAGCACTCTGGAGTCCAGGCTCCACAGTAAGAGAAGCCGCTGCAATGCGGAGCCCGCACACCACAAGTAGAGAGTAGCCTCCGCTCCCTGCAACTAGAGGAAGAGGGCCGCACAGCAATGAAGATGCAGCATAGCCAAAAATAAATCCAAGTGAATAAAATCTTTTTTTTTTTTAAAAGATGCTGATAAGGAGTGTAACACAACACTATGTAGTATTCAGCCAGCTTTGAAAATATCAAGAAAAAGACACAATGACATAAAAGGCAACAGATTCAACATTTACTAATTTACAAAATAACATCAGAGGGGCCACAAATATATCCAACAATACTTAGCATTTAGGCTAATTTGGGAAAATTTAGGATACTATTCCCAAAGAACTTACCATATTATGAAAGACAGCTACAACTCTGAAGCTAGTATCTAAGACTTTATTTCTAAAATGTACTTTGGAGGAGATACAATGTATTCATATAAATATACTCCAGAAAATTGCACTAATTTTGTATGGAGACAGTTAGTAGACTGATTGTGGTATCGATTCGTAATGTATATAAATGTCAAATCACTATGTTATATACCTGAAACTAAAATAATGTTGTATGTCAATGTTAATAAAACATAAATAAGAAGAAAAAAATGTACTCCAGACACACACACACATGTAGTAGGTGGCTAGTGTCTACGCACTGCCGAGAAGCAGCACAGGGGCCCTGCAGAAAAGCACTGGGCATCAGGATACTGGGCAGGGGGACGCGGGCTGGTGGGGCGTCTACCCCAGCTCTGCCACTCCTCAGCAGGGAAGAGATCACCTGAATTCTGATTCTTTTTCTCACATCATTAAGTGAGGAAACAGAATTTTATTAGTGGTTGCCAAAGTCTGACTGTGAGCACTGAGTAACTCTTTTCCTCCCCCAGTGAAACCCACACACAGAAGTCATATGGAAAATAAATAAAAATACTTCAGCTCTAGATGAAGGAGGTGCTCAGGGGCCTGGAACCCCACCTTTCGGCCCACCCCTCACGCGCACAAGCAGCCCCCGAGGGATCTTTACAGGACAGCAGGGCCCCACGGAACTAGCAGAGCTGGGTCCTCCATGTAGTCAGCCAGCCTTTCCACTTACCAGTTTTTGTTCTGGGGCAAGTCATTTACCCCAGACTCAGTTTCCTCGTGTGTAAGATGGGGACACACTCCAAGCATCAGAGTGGCTGCAATCCCCTCTTCCAGCTTTCCACTTTCCAGTCTTCAAGGCACCAACACCACTCATCTCCTGAGTGAGACCTTCCCCTGGCCAACCCCGGAGGCCTGGGCAGCATGATTCCCAGGCATCCAGAGAGCGAAGGCCCAAGCTGGCACATCCACCCTGATGCCCTGTGCTGGGGCCAAACGCAGGCTGCCTGGCCTGAGTGTGGAGATTCGGGCAGTGATGCTTGGGTGAGTGGGGCATGGCCTTGTCTGTAGCCTCGCCAAGGACTACTGACCCAGCACAAAATAAGGACTTCACCAGGATGAGAAAAACAGAAACTTGATCCATGAAACACCTTTCTGCTTTGGGCCATGCTGCTGAAACGTCTGAGCACACTGTCTAGCATTCTCCCTCCAACATCATCCTTGGTAGACATACACGGGTAAGAATAAGTCACAGATACATCCAACTCCCAGCATCCATCACGGGAAAGGGTGTTTTACTTGATATGTGAAAAGCCATCCTGACTACCGGTATTAAGTAACTAGAAAACAACACATGACTCTGTCTTACCTTTTAGCCTCAGTTTTGGGGTCATCGCACAGTTCCACAGTATCTGTGACCCCAACATTTTCTTGGAGAGTATCTTCTGATTCTTTGGCACTGTTTTGATTTAGGTTGGTATCTTCTGGGTCAATTTTTACTCCTTCTCCAGTTCCATTTTCATTGAAATTATCATCATAGTTCTAGGTAAGAAAACACGTGCACCATTATAAAATAAATACTATAATACCACTAGTTTTTTGTATTATGTTACCAAACAGCTATAAAAAACAATGGTCATATCCTGTATACTCTAGTAGGAGGATATCTTCAGGGTATAAAAAGGAGAGGCAAAAAAGAAGAATATGAATGTCCACTAGAGAAATATTAAATTAGGGGAAATTGGAAACAATCCAAATATTCAGTAAGTGAATGGTTGAACAAATGAAGGAAAATTATGGAGCTCTTCAAAGTCACGTTTCCAAAGACACTGATTCAATTATGTGGGAAAAGAGAACACATTAGCAAAAACAGAAGAGAGAAAACTATATATAACCTTTGATTACAACTTAATTCAACATTAAGGAATACCCATAGGCAGAATCAGGGGTGATATTGATTGTCTTCCATAGTTTCCAAGTGATCAGGCAATGAACAACTATTTTACAATTGGAAAAAAGAAAACAGCAACACACAAGCATTATACAGGAAAAAGCACCTGACAAATGCATCTTCATTAAATGCAACTGGCTTGCCTTTGCCTCCGGTCATGTTTTGCCACATTTGTTTTCTCCTTCCTCTCTCCCCTTGTTTCCTTTCTCTGCAAAACGTCCCCCCTTGACTCCCGCCCCCAGAACTATAAAAGCAAGCTGCAGGAAGATATCGTGTCTGTCCTAAGAACATTCTCCTTCCTTTCCAGTTCCCTCTTCACACCCAAGAACTTAACACTGTCATTATCTGTTACACAATCCATATACGTATTGCAGTAATGTCCTTTTCTGCAGGGCTTCCCTGGTGGCTCAGTTGCAAAGAATCTGCCTGCCAACGCAGGAGATGCGGGTTTGATCTCTGGGTCAGGAAGATCCCCTGGAGGAGGGCATGGCAACCCACTCCAGTATTCTTGCCTGGAGAATCCCATGGACAGAGGAATCTGGTGGGCTACAGTCCATAGGGTCGCAGAAGAGTCAGACAAAACTTAGTGACTCAACAACAGTTATTTCCTCATGATTAAATTCAGGTTAAACATTTCTAGCAGGAATGTTACAGACATAATGCTGTGCTCTCAGTACATTTTATCAGGAAGCAAAATGTCACTTTCCATGTTTCAGTGATTAAAGTCTCATCATTTGGTTAAGATGGTTATTGCTGGATTTTTCTACTGTAAAGCACCTTTTTCCTTTTTTAATAAGTAATTAGCAGAGTATATCAGTATCTTCTTTCCTAATAACTATATACCCCAAGGATCTGGCATCTATTGATGATTCTTATGTGAACCATTTATTATACTGGTGGGTCCAGAATAGTCCTGCCATTTGCATTTGTATTAATTCATATTCTTGGAGAGATGCCTTCCCATCTGCCTCCTTTCTCCAACTCTCTTCTTTAAGGCTCAATATAGACTCGTGATTTTTTTTTTTTTAAATAAAATCAATATGTAAAATCTGTCACCATTCTTCTTTTTGACGACTCAAAATTTCTCATATTTGGCAAGCCCGTTAAGCTGACTTCTGGGTACTTCTGACTTATTCCCGTAATTTTTGAATACTCCCTTTATTTCCAGCATCGATAATCCAGGCTCACCTTGTACTTTCTGTCTCGGCCCTAGAATCAGTCATTTTCCTGAGGACCAAATCCTGACTCCTTTTATTGGGGAAGGGGGCTTAGAAACTAAGATGTGTGTGCTATATATGCTCACTGCCACTGGGTATTGCTGCTTCGGGGCCCTCAGCGTATACTGAGCATTTGTGTCTTGTTTATTTTTTTAACATCATACCTCCAATTCCAGTAGTACATTAGTGTTCTTCTCTCCTTCCCTCAATCTATACCTGTATTTCCCTTCTCCTACAAGAGAATCTGTTTCCCGACAACATTAGTACATTTACTTATTTGCTTTATCCTATAATACATGTAAAATAGTTTCAGAAATACCACACCAATATCACTAAAATATCTAAGTAAAGTTTAAGATTTTTTTCTTTTACAGTTAATTTTGTCTTCAGAGTATGTCCCATGGATGGTGTTCAGAGTGCTGCATTCAAAGTTTCTTGCATTAATTCTTCCTTGATGTCAGCAAGAGGGTTTTATTTGTTTACACTCAATTTCAATTTTCTGAGGTTTTCTTTCACAATCCTTGTTGGCTTATGCAAATTTTTTTTGACAATACAGAAAACTCCCAACCTGTAGTTTCATGATTCTTAGTTTCTGCTGCTTTCTGCTCCTTTATCTACCTGTATGTGTCTCCACACTACCTTTCCCTTCAAAAAGAACTTAGAAAAAATCCAGGGAAAAGTGCTACATAAAACTAGATCTGAATTGGGGCTTTCTCCCCGATACAATCAGAAAACATAGGTATCATCAAGGAATACATATACCTTTGGAGGAGAAAAATGGGGTAGTAAACTTAAGTACAGAGAAGGCAATGGCACCCCGCTCTGGTACTCTTGCCTGGAAAATCCCATGGACAAAGGAGCCTAGTAGGCTGCAGTCCACGGGGTCGCTAAGAGTCGGACACGACTGAGCGACTTCACTTTCACTTTTCACTTTCATGCATTGGAGAAGGAAATGGCAACCCACTCCAGTGTTCTTGGCTGGAGAATCCCAGGGACGGGGGAGCCTGGTGGGCTGCCGAATATGGGGTTGCACAGAGTAGGACATGACTGAAGCGACTTAGCAGCAGCAGCAAACTTAAGTATATTCCTTGGTAAGAGAATACAAATATATGTGCTTACTGCTGCACTCTTAGGACCTACTGGGTATAAATTCCTCTCTATTCTGTCTTTTCCAGTGGTTCCGGCACACAAGAAAAAAAGTGTTCTTAACTAATGACCAGCAAGTCTTTGGGTGGAAAATGACATGAATCATTTAATAAAAGGAACATACAATTTGCTGTGTGGTTTTATAACTGAGGCAAAAAGTTCCAAGTCACAGTTTTAATAGTGATTAATTCATGTGTCATGATAATTTCTCAGAGAAGGCAATGGCATCCCACTCCAGTACACTTGCCTGGAAAATCCCATGGATGGAGGAGCCTGGTGGACTGCAGTCCATGGGGTCGCTAGGAGTCGGACATGACTGAGCGACTTCACTTTCTCTCTTCACTTTCATGCATTGGAGAAGGAAACGGCAACCCACTCCAGTGTTCTTGCCTGGAGAATCCCAGGGACGGGGAAGCCTGGTGGGCTGCCATCTCTGGGGTCACACAGAGTCGGACACGACTGAAGTGACTTAGCATAGCATAGCATAGCATGATAATTTCTGAAACATAAAAAACAGCTGTGCTTTGCTTAGTGGCTCAGTCGTGTCTGACTCTTTGCTACCCCTAATGGACTGTAATCTGCCAGGCTCCTCTGTCCATGGGAATTCTCTAGGCAAGAATAATGGAGTGGGTTGCCGTGTACTCCTCCAGGGAGGGGATCCTCCCAACCCAGGGATCAAATCCAGGTCTCCAACACTGCAGATGGATTTTTTACCGACTGAGCCACCAGGGAAGCCTAATACTGGACTGGGTAGCATAGCCCTTCTCCAGGGGATCTTCCTGACCAAGGAATCGAACCAGGGTTTCCTGCATTGCAGGTGGATTCTTTACCAGCTGAGCTACCAGGGAAGCCCATAAAACAGCCAAAAATTATCAAACATAAACCATTTGGATAAACAAGCCAAATCTAAATTTTTATGAAAAATTATTAGTGCATTACCTAAGTTTTCATAAAAACACTTCCAATTTTTTAAAAAACTACAGTTAACATTTAATACTTAATATAAGCTAACATAATTAAGATCACATTAAAACAGAACAGAAATCAATTCCATTCCCTGTAGAATCAACAAATATCCTTAGTAAAATGGACAAGCTCATTTTGTTTTTACAGGTTCAAAAAATCCAAAAAATTGTGTTACATATATTAACAACATATATGTAGAACAAAGTATGTTGTGTTACAACACACTTTTAGTTAATAATGATTCTTAAGATAGAAATTCAATATGAACCCCCAAGGCGAAATATTTAAATGACTTATTGAGTAATATAAACATTTTTTTCAAGAATCACAATCACTACAAGTTTCTAAGCAAATACTCTGTTTTTAATCACTTTTAAAAAATTATAGTTAATTCCCAATGTTGTATTGGTTTCAGGTTTTCAGTAAAGTGATTTGGTTACATATATATTTTTCCAATTCTTTTCCATTATATGTTATTATAAGATATTGAATAGTTTCCTGTGCTATATAATAGGTCCTTGTTATTTAACTATTTTATAAACAGTAGAGTATATATGTTACTCCCAAACAACTAATTTGCCTCCCCCTACCACTAATCCCATTGGTAAACACAAGCTGGAATCAAGATTGCCGGGAGAATTATCAATAACCTCAGATATGCAGATGACACCACCCTTATGGCAGGAAGTGAAGAGGAACTAAAAAGCCTCTTGATGAAAGTGAAAGTGGAGAGTGAAAAAGTTGGCTTAAAGCTCAACATTCAGAAAACGAAGATCATGGCATCTGGTCCCATCACTTCATGGGAAATAGATGGGGAAACAGTGGAAACAGTGTCAGACTTTATTTTGGGGGGCTCCAAAATCACTGCAGATGGTGACTGCAGCCATGAAATTAAAAGACGCTTACTCCTTGGAAGGAAAGTTATGACCAACCTAGATAGCATATTCAAAAGCAGAGACATTACTTTGCCAACAAAGGTTCATCTAGTCAAGGCTATGGTTTTTCCAGTGGTCATGAATGGATGTGAGAGTTGGACTGTGAAGAAGGCTGAGCGCCGAAGAATTGATGCTTTTGAACTGTGGTGTTGGAGAAGACTCTTGAGAGTCCCTTGGACTGCAAGGAGATCCAACCAGTCCATTCTGAAGGAGATCAGCCCTGGGATTTCTTTGGAAGGAATGATGCTAAAGCTGAAACTCCAGTACTTTGGCCACCTCATGTGAAGAGTTGACTCATTGGAAAAGACTCTGATGCTGGTAGGGATTGGGGGCAGGAGGAGAAGGGGACGACAGAGGATGAGATGGCTGGATGGCATCACTGACTCTGATGGACGTGAGTCTGAGTGAACTCCGGGAGTTGGTGATGGACAGGGAGGCCTGGCGTGCTGCAATTCATGGGGTCGAAAAGAGTCGGACATGACTGAGTGACTGAACTGAACTGAACTATAAGTTTGGTTTCTATGAGTCTATTTTTGTTTAGTTCATTTGTATCATTTTTTCAATTCCACATATAGATGATATTTTATGATATTTATCTTTGACTTACTTCACTTAATCTCTAGGTCCATTCACATTGTTGCAAATGGCATTATTTCATTCTTTCTAAATAGTTGAATAATACTCCATTGTGTATATGCACCACACCCTATTTATCCATTCATCTATTGAAGGACACTTGCTTCCATGTCTTGGCTACTATAAACAGTGCTTCTATAAACACTGGGGTGCATAGATCTCTTCAAATTAGAGTTTTCTCCAGATACATACCCAGAAGTAGGAAAGCAAATTTTCCCTTTCTATAATCTCATTTACATTGTTGGCACAATAAACTTGGATATACAAATGATCAATCCTTTCATTTTAATATATTTATGAGGTGAATGGCTACCTTGATTTAAAAATCTTACCATCACGTGTGTCTAGGTGTTTTTAATGTGATCCCTCAGTTAATCCGTATTATGAGAATTCCACATGCAAATTTTTTAAACCCACAGACAACAGTAACTAGGTGAACTGACCACATACATAAGGCCCTGCACTGCAGGCGGATTCTCTACCAGCTGAGCTACCAGGGAAGCCCGTATAATGGGGCAAAGCACTGAAAAACCAAAATATTTTCAGCTCCTTTTAATCTGTTTTACAATCAATATGAAATTAGGGTGTGAAAGTTCCTCTCCTTAATACAGCTTACACTGAATAAACAAGAGCACTCCAATTTACATTTGATATTGAATGTTAATAAAACTTTTTCAACATACCTGTGCTGGTTTCTGTTTCTTTTTCTTCTGTTTTTTAGAAAGCCTAAGAACAAACATAGATCAAAATGTCAAATATTTGATTAAGTAAAAAGAAAAAATACCAAAATACTAGTGATACAAAGACTAACACATTAAAAAATCATGAGTATCATAAAGCATTAAAAGAAAAATATCATTATCATTTTAGAAAAATATAATAATAGTTCAATTGATAGTAATTAGCTTATCAGCCAGTAATAAAACTATTAATAGAGTCATAATACAGTCTGTAAAAATTATATCTGACAACATGTCTTTATCCATTTCAATACTTGAAAGTTCTCTTAACTAGAAGAAACGCAGACAGTATTAGCATAACAGAATAATTTCTCTGCAATAAAACATCATTTAAATGCAATCTCTAAATGGGCTAAGTAGGTCTAGTGACATTTTTAGAAGTACTTTTGTTTTGGCACATCCTCCATCTCTTCCTCGGAATTGGCATTCAGACTGTTTTCATCAGTTTGAGGTCCTGAAAAATTTGCTTCCTCCTCCTCCAACTGTTGTTTTAACAAGGCAACCATTTCCCGATGCTTCTTTGATTTTTCATGATTCCTCATACTGAAAGGACAAGTTGAAATGAGTGACTGCAAGGAGATTAATTCACAGATGCCCAACTGTGTCGCTGGATGAATACAACCAAGCTGAAATCTACTTTTTTCCCATTAACTAATAAGCAAATCATCAGTGATACTATAAGGAGACACAGAACCCTTTGGGGATTTCTTAGGCATTTAAGTACACTGGAAGCCCATGACTGTTCTTTTTCCCTGTATTCCAGCATTCCCCCTCCCTTCCCTTCGTACTCTTATCTACATAGTTTCTTCCTATCTTTTTTTTTTTAGGTCAAATTCTCTATATTTTTCTTTTCCCATTCTAAGAATTCAAACATTCATCACTGTTTTCTCTTAATCACTTAAGTATGGCTAAGTGGAAAATCACAAAGCAAGATTCTAACATTTAAAGGGAGCCCCCTTGGATCTCAGAAATGGTGATGTGAGGCCTTGAAGTATAAGAGTAGTTTATGTCCTTTTGCTTTTTTCAAGAAGGGTCTCTCTTCTCACACCCACTACCCTAAATATATAAGTTCAGATGCATCTCCACCATTCTGTGTGAAACTACATAAGCGATGTCTATCTCAATGCTCCCACGGGCAACTAAATAACACTTAACACAATAAAACTGACAACCCTCAAGCACTGGATCACATCCTGTTCAGAGCTGGATTTTCTAGTGGGGATCGCCTACTTTTCGTTCCCACTAAAATTCTCCTTAAGAACGAGGTTTTCAGGAGAAACTGGAACATTCTGTGCCGGAAAGTAAGTGTTCAATAATATGACTCAGACACGTCAAAGGACACAGGAGTCATGTTGATGGACCTGTCACTGAACACACCTGGGAAATTCTGAGCATGAAAAAGGCAATGATGAATTTAACATACTGAAACAAACTTCCTAAATTCATTCTGACAACAGACATGCAGATCAGTGCTCTGATGTACAGCAGGTCAAACGATGACTTATGATGCAGGAGCACTGGCACCGGAAAAGCCTCATTTTGAGACAATTCTAGTGAAGACAGGCACAAGCTGAAATCATCAATAGATGCTAAATCTAGGAAGAAAATTTTGATCAAGAGAAAGATCATTTGCAGGGATTTAAAGTGTCTCCCCACATATTAAACATGCTACAAGGGAAAACATCGCAAGGGAAAAAACACTAACTATACAGTGGAAAAATAAGACAACACCCTGACTGGATGATCAAAACGGTCACCAGCCATGAGGCGGGCAGCCGTCTGTGCTTCTAGACAGAAACCCTGAGAGCAACACAGGTGTGCACAGCACTCTAGCTAGGACCGAGCAACCCGAATCTAATCATGAGGAAGTGGACAAACCCCAAGTGAGAAATGCTCTGCTTAAAAAGACATTTGGAAGGTCAGTACTCTTCCAAACCGTCAATGGCACAGACAAGGGAACTGGTCCAGATTAAATGAGACCAAATAAATAAATGCAATAATACGTGATCCTACACTAGATCCTATATTGAAGCTGGGAAAATGCTACAAAGGACGTTAACAAAGAATCAGCTGACAGAAGTGAAATATGGGTAGTAAATAAAAAGTACTGCATCAGCGTTCTAAATTTCCTGAAGCTGACAGCTGTGATTATGTGAGAGAATGTCCTTATTCTTAAGGAATATATACTGAAGTATTTAGAGGTAAAGGAGCCTTATGCACACAACTAGCTCTCGGATTATTCCAGTAAAAATCTTGTCTGTGTGTGGAAAGAGAATACGCAGATGCAAATGGGGTGAAATGTGAGCACAAGGTGAACTGGGCGCTCTATATTCTATTCATGCAACTTGCCAGTTTGACATTCAGTTTCCAAATAAAAAATAATTTTTCAAACCTCCTTCCTTGTTGCTTTTGTTTCCTTGTTTGGTTCTAACTTGTCTGCCTCCCACTGCTCCTGTTGACACTATCACCTTTCCCTGGGGTTACATAGTGGTACCACTTGGGATTCCCACAGCCCCATTTCCACTCAACAGTGGAAGGCTCTGCCTTCTGTACTGCACACGTTCTGCTCCTTTTTCCCTTGCTAGTTCTCCTCTCGTTTTCTCCCATGTTTGCCCCTGTACCTCCTGCGTTAGGACAGTATCCTTTTTAACACTTCTCCCTTCACCACTGTTCCCCAGTGACAAAGTCCTGCCACTTCAGCAAATACACTACAGGCAGGACAGATCTAAAGGTCTTGGGTTGGGGGCCACAGCCTGCAAAGCAGTGTGACAGCTGGACGTGAGTGTGCACATCAGTGGAGAGAATGGACCAGCCTCAGCTCAGCGCCCCCTTGCCTCTGTGACTCTGCCTTCTTCACCAAAATAAGCAACATTTCTTTCTAGAGACAGCATACACGTTTAAAGAGGAACATGGCATGAATGAGAATCAGTACACCAGGCTTAACTGCTGGTGCAGATGGTTCTCCCTTCTCCACTGGGAAGATATTCCTCTAAGATGAAAGGTGAGGGAGAGTGAACAACTGCTCTGAGCATTTTCTTTAAGGACTTTCAAAGTGCTACACCTCACCTCAAAAGAAGAGGTGAGTGCAGAGATCGTAAACTTACGCCTTTTCGGTCTTGAAAGACTTATCACACGCAGGGCAGTAAAGGCCATCATAAAGTTCTGCGTCCTCAGCCTCGTCACTGTCTTTACCTACCAGAGGGAAGCCTACAGTGAGAATCCTGTTTGATTAGAACCTAAATCTAAAACACATTAGCAAGTTACATTTCTTTGGTAAGGATCTAAAATTGCACACAAATTAGAAACTAAAATTTGTTACTTCTTCACCAAGAAAAAAACATGTTACCAGGATTTGAGTTGGCCTTTTAAAAGCAGCACTGAATTACAGGGGAAGGCGTTCAAATAAATCACTTTATCTTTCAAGTTCTTTTTATAAGTCTACTCAGAAGATGATTCAAAAAATTGTCAGAGTCCTAGATGTGTGTTAAGCTCAGAAAATCAAATGTCACTTTCATATTTCTACCACAAAGCAGTTTTTTCAACAAGTTCAGTTCAGTCACTCACTCAGTCGTGTCTGATACAAATGTAAAAGTGAAAAAGTTATTCGCTCAGTCATGTCCTACTCGTTATGATCCTATGGACTGTACCCACCAGGTTCCTCTGTCCATGAAATTCTCCAGGCAAGAATACTAGAGTGGGTAGCTATTCCCTTCTCCAGGGGATCTTACTGACCCAGGGATCGAACCTGCATCTCCTGCATTGCAGGCAGATTCTTTACCATCTGAGCCACCAAGGAAGCCCATACAAATGGAAATACAGTATAGTACCTATAACTGTAATCTACTTTTAAATGCTTAAGTCAGCTTAAATAGCTCATGATATTCCTTATGAGAAAGATGGTCATAAAACAGTATATTATATGTAAACTCCAACACTGTCTTCACAGATTTTTTAAGCTTGAAGCTTTATTACAATGGAATAATTACTATCAGTACTGACCCTTTACAAAATCTAAGCTCTGCTGAAAGTCTTTGCACAATCGCACATTCTATCTTTAGAAGAAATAAACAAGTAAACTGATTGCTGTTTCAGATTTATTATGGGATCAAGATCCCAAGATATCTCTCCTATATTCCACATGTTGTTTTTTTTTATAAGTAATGGTAGTATGATTCTGAAGGACATTCTGAAATAATCAAAATACCACCAATGTTTAGTATAAGATACTTTCTAATTACGTGTACGCTTTCAAATAGCTTATTCAAATAGTGAATAAAGAATACTGAATTTGAAGACATAATCTGCACCTATGAATGTTTTCGTATGTTCTCAGACACATACCAGAGCTTCTCAGGGTCCTAGTTTCTTCATCAGTAAAACAGAGATAATTACATGAGTAAAACCTACATTTAAGGGGTACCGTGGGAGGACAAAGCAAGATTGTGTGTGTGAAAGCGCCTTATAGATTGTAAAGCTCCATGTAATCACGTCACCTTACATTTATATGGTTCTTTATAGCTCTCAAAACACTTTTACACACACTACTTCTAATTTATTAAGAAAACGTTCCATTTCCTAATCATTTGGAGTAAACAAAAGTATCATTTTACCATGAGCTATTACTCAATGAAAAGCCACACTTGTAAATAAGGTAAAATTAATTAAACTATGTTTAGATCATTTAATTTTTTATCATGGAATGGCCAGAGACAGTGGGGAAAGTCAGGTATATTGATCACTATTCTCAACAATGCCCACTCCTCTCCTTTTACGGTAGTCACATGCCTGTGCTCTAATGACAGACGCAGAGAAAAGACACATTTCAGCACAAAACAGGAGCCCCTCAACAGGTCAGAAATGAGACAATTTATATATACCGGACAGACTTCTGCACAACACCAGCTTTTCCGGAAAGACTTACTATTAAAATTTGACCTACTGCTTAATTGCCTTTTTAGAAAATAACCAGTTATACCTGATAATATGCCCACTTCTCATTATATTTATTATATTATTTTATTATTTATAATAATAAATATTATTATTTATAATATATTAAATATTATTTATAACAATATAGTAAATATTATATTTATGCAGACATGGTCAGAAAATTGTGAATGAAATTATCGCAATTATACTGTGTACTTCCATAGACTACCTTCATTTGGCCATGCCAAATTGTTTTTCAATTATCTGCCATATTTAAAAACTGGGAGATGGCACATAAAAATCCAATTTCCAGCCTCATTCTTAGAACAAGCATGAAGCTGGCAACAACCGGCTGGAGCCCAGGTGCTCTGGGTTTCCACCCGCCCCCCGTCCCTTGCTGTGTCACACCGGAACCCTGTGCAGGTGCTTGTGAGCGTGCTGAGCACATAATAAAAACATTTCCTATAGTCTTTAACGAATGGAGGAAGTTACCATCCTGTCCATCTCTGAGCTCCTGGTCTTCCGCTTCGTCTTCACCTGATCCATCTCCAAACTGCTTTTCATACTGCGCCTCCATCTCCCTGAGCTCCTTCTCCAAGTCAGCTACCGCCATCCAGCTCTGCTCTCTGTACTGCTCTGCCAGCCTGGATACACACGGCATGGTCTCTGCATTGGTTTCATTTACTTCTGGGGCTTAAAACCCATCCTCCCCAATTGTCCATGCCTACACACTTAAAACCTGTGCTTGGCTGAAACGGGCCGAGTCACTCCGATCTGTTAGCGGTTCTGTGGTTGACTTGCATCACTCCACTAGATAACAGGTTTTGAAACATCTAACTCTTAGTGACTTACTAAAAGTCTTCAGGTGGTTTTAAATCCTAAGTGTCAATGTAAGTGCCACTTTCCCAAACATGAGGTGGGTAGAACTTTCAAGAAGTGAATAGTTTTTTTAAAGAATGTTATAAAGCTCTGAACACAATGCTTTTATAGTAACTCAAAACAACAGAAGTTTAAAGGCACTAAGTCTCTAAGAGTATACTGACAAAGTAGAATACTGCATGGGGCTTAAAAGCAGAGCCCTGGACTGACTTCGGGCTCCAATTCCCACCTCTGCAATTTATTAGCTACGTGATCTTGGGCCTGTCTCATTTCCTCAAAAGAAAGAGGACAGAAACTAGAACTTAGATCACAGCACTGCTGTAAGAAAAGCACTTAGGATGTGGCCTTGTACAGAATGAGAATTCAATTAATATCAGTTATTATTAAATGTTATAAGAGTCTGTAAAGGATCTCAAGTGTAAATGGGCCTCTGAAGGAAAACACCCAACCTAAAGGAAAAACTTTCTCATAGCTGATGAAAAGACATCATCCCAGTGCCAGGACATAAAAGAAAGGCTGAAGCCAGGGTGAGGATTAAACCCCCATGAAAGCGCCAGGTCAGGTATCCATGACGTTTCTGGGGACCAGCACCTACATCTAGACAGGCTCCAGCCCAGCCCACATACTTGGCCTGTTTTAGCTTCTGCTGCCGCCTCATCGCCTCAGCTTTCCTCGCCTTCTCTGCATTTTGTTCTTCCACGAGTTTTCGATGAGCCTGCACTCTTCTATCCCTTTTACGGATGAAAGCGACCAGCTGACGGACAAGCTCATTCTTCTCTTTCCTCGCTTTGTCTCGAATCTTTTTGTTTTCTTTTTCCATGGCTCGTTTCTCCCAGCGGTTTGAAGCCTGCCGTGTATCATATTCTTCTTTCCAAGCAAAGTTCTTCTGAGTGCAGAAACTCTGCCAGTAAGCGTAGAAAGGGTGGACTACCTAGTGACAAAGGAAATAGGCGGAACACTCGTTTCTTATTTGGATTTTTTTTCCAGTAAGGCAGTAAATATTGATGCTGCAAAACATATAACCTCTTTTCTTTATATATATACATATATATATAAAACATTACTATTAATCAATAGAGAAGACAGTCCTTTGATGGCTTTACACAGTAACTCTTCAGAATTAATTTGATGAGGAAATTAATGGAATGGGACCATGATCAATAGGAAAAAGTAAAGAGGGGAGGGGATCAGGAAAAACAAAAGACAAGAGAGTCACAGTACAAGACGGAGAACTAGAACCTTTTTAAAAAAAATTAAGAAATGGGGAAAAGACACACTGATAAATGTTAATTACAAATGGTAGTAAGTTTTCCTTTTACCGTATCATAGTCACTCTGGGAGTCTCCAAAAGTTGGGAAATCTTCCATGTCCTCTTCTAAAGCAGATTCTAGTTCTTCCTTTGCAATCATTTCAAAAACATTACGGTACACCGTATAAAAGCCCTAAAAAACAGTAACAGAAACACAAATTCTTAACACTTTCGTAGTCTACTCATAGAATAAGATTTTTAAATGTAACATGAAAATTTTTAATTAAAAAAAAATTTAAACTGTTAAAAAAATTTACAGGCCCAAGCTCTGTCACTGCAAATACATTCAGGTTTCAACTGAAGGTCTTTACATGCTGACAGGTTAAATATGAAGGCCATGTTTCTCAGTTTTCAAATGAGTAGTCTGTCACTTTCTAGTTTTGAATAATTTTAGGAATTTTGCATTCAAGAGTCTTACTTAAGTGCTTGATAAATTATCAGTGAGTTCACTTCTTACCTTTTCATCATCACCATAACCAGAGTAGCAGGTGACAGTGAAATAGTGAAGCAAATCTAAGCTGTCATCTTGATATTCTCCATCAAGCCCACCTTTAAGCAAAGCCTCTCTATGATTATCATACCTAAGCAAAAAAAAAAATTAGCAACAACAGTGAAGGCTGAATAAATAAGAATTCAGAAGATTCCTTACTCTGAAACAGTCAAAATATAACTTCTTTACACTTTAACGTGGCCAACCCACAACCGAAACCTTAAAGAAAAAAATCAACAGGTAAAGACTTAATAGCTTCCCAGGTGGTTCAGTGGTAAAATATCTGCATGTCAATACAGGAGACACAGGTTTGATCCCTAGGCTGGGAAGATCCCCTGGAGAAGGAAATGGCAACCCACTCCAGTATTCTTGTTGGAATAATCCCACAGACAGAGGAGCCTGGTGGGCTATAATCCATGGTTCTTCAAGAATCTTTCACAGAACTGCTGATTAAAACTTCGACTGCAATTTCAAGTCCATTATAATCATTATATGATACTAGCCATATACGAAACTAGCCAACATGAAGAGGGGAGTTTAATAAGCCAGCGAATTTCTACTCTCCCAGAAAGGTAGCAGCACTTTCACCAGAAAGAAGCCTAAGTAAGACAGTAGTGGACATTATCTGGTCCATAGACTAAAAACACTTTTGGGATCTGGGAATTTGCCAACATGGACGTGAATAACACTCTCCCAGTGTTTATGTAAACCATCGAAGAGCTTCACACACATACAACTGACCCTCACTCCATAAAGTTAGTTATTATCCTTGTTTGATACAACAAGAAATTGAAGCTCAGCAGTATTAAATAATGTTGTCCACAATCATAAAGCCAATAAGCAGCAGAGCTAGAATTCAAAACCATGAGTCCAGCCCCAGAAGGACCACACTCTTTGCCACTGTGCCGAACTGATTTCAGTTCACAGGAGAATTGACAGGTAGGAGCTTTAAACCAAAGGACAAGGGACTCCTCGGGACAGGAATACCACCTAAGATCTAGGGAAGAGCTAGAGCAAATGGAAGGCAGGAAAGAATCTCAAAGTTTCCAAAGGAAAACAAAAGCATGTCTAAGGCCACATTTTCAAATTCCTCAGGAGGAGAAAAATTTAGTATTCTCTAGTTTTTATAGAAAAGGTAATTTAATAAGAATTTTCTTTATAGCCTTTCTCGCTTAATAAGAGAGAAGACTTGCACAGGTGAACTGAACACCCATCTGCTCTCTGTACCAGCAGCATCTTGCATGGTTATGTCAGAGTATAAAACCTATTGTTTCACAGCAAAAAGTTCACTGAGAATCTGGAAACCTTCAAAAGGATTTCAAAAGTAGAAATTTATGTCCATAAATGGCATTAAGTGATCAGGTTATCATTAAAGAGTCTGTCACAGGTGTAGATGCTTAACTCCTGCATATAAAGAAGTTCTTGGAAAAAATATTACAATTTTTGACAAAAACACTGTATCTGTTTTTTTATTCATTTTTTAATTGAAGGATAATTGCTTTACAGAATTTTGCTGTTTTTTAAGGATAAGTCAACATTCTTCCTTTTCTGCTGCTGCTGCTAAGTCGCTTCAGTCGTGTCTGACTCTGTGCGACCCCATAGACGGCAGCCCACCAAGCTCCCCCGTCCCTGGGATTCTCCAGGCAAGAATACTGACATCAGTTAATTTGTCAGACGTCAAAGAGACCTTATTAAATGAGAAGGAGTGTCATAAGTATGACAATTAAAACTATTTCTACTACTGTCAAATTTCGTCTATGAGATCAGAGTTGAAGTAATCATCTCTCAGGTTCCTTCCTACCCAAACACTGCATTTTACATAATGAATAGATGACTGGGCTTCAGAACACACCCCGAACCGTTTGATGTATTACATTTCTAAAAAGCCCTCTATTGACCATTCTTCCCAACCAGATACTCCAGGAGGGACAGCATGATACTCACCACGCTCTCTCCTGAGGGTCACTCAACACATCATATGCCGCTTGGATCAGTTTAAATTGTTCAGCTGCTTCTGCGGCATTATCCAGATTTTTATCTGTTAAAATAAAGGACAGAAATTCACATATCAGAAAAGTAGAGGACAGACTCTAAAAAGGACCGCTTCCATCAGGAATGCCATAAATGGGTGTGTACAAAACGAAGAAGAACAACTAGGGAAAAGCAGAGAAAGTGGCCGACAGCTGATAATCAAGATCAGTTGTAAGTGTCAACTCGAGTAGAAATTTCATGCTTTTCTCTAAATCTCAGCATGTCACTTAGCACTCAATCTGGATATCCACAAACAGAAAACCCTAAGTAGTACACATTTTATTTTTAGAAGGAGCAAAATACATCAGATATAGAAAGACTGTTACTGTTTCGTGCTAGATGATATTTAGTATGTCTTTACCACCATCTTTAAGGTTTTCTTTCTTATCAACATACACCAAAATAAATCTCATAAAGCTTAAAAAATGTATACTATTTACCTTTCTCTTAGTTTGCCTCTTTAACCTTGGAATTCAGAAAGCATCTTTGCCTCAGGGTGGTAGACAGATTCCAAGATGGCCCCCAAGGACCCCCACCTTCCTGGCATTCACACCCTGTGTAATCCTCTCCCCCGTCAACAGGGTCGGTCTGTGTGACTGAAACCCGGGGGCAGAAGTGATGACAGGACAGGACATTACTTGCAATACTGGATTATGAACGACCGCAGTCTCCATCTTGGGTGCTCGCCCTCTCCTGGATCTCTGGAAGTGGCCAGTTGCCATAGCGTGAGGACACTCTGGTGGCCTCTGAGAAGACCATGAGGTAAAGAGTGGAGGCCTCTGGCCCACCACCAACAGGAACTGAGGCCTGCCATTACTCTGGGGGCGAGCTTGAACGTGAGTTTTCCCAGTGATGATTCAACCTTCTGAGAAACCTTGAGTCAAACCACCCAGGTACACCATTCTGATTCTGATCCCCAGAAAACAGTGTGAGTCCACATCCTGAACATATTTGCTGTTTAAGTTTTTGGTAATGTGTTACACAGCAATAATTAGCTATAGTGATTAAATATAAGCACTCAAAAAGCAAAATATCAGTATCTTGAGTCTACTATGGAGTACATCAACATTCTTTAGGCTACAACGCAACATATACTTCTTTAAAAAAATAACAGAAATAGTCTTAAAGCAAGGCTCTCAACTGTACCTGACCTCCTCTTTTTAGATACCACCACACAGTCCCACGTCCTTCAAGCAGCCTTCTGCTCAACAACTGATACTGACGACACTTTCTCAAGTGCAGCACTTTGCCTCAGTTCTTTTTGTTTAGGTGCTTGAACACAAAAAGCTTTTAGAACCAAGCTCCTTTGAAATTAACAAAAAGTAAAAAACAGAAATAAAAAAACTCCATCACAGGTCTAACTCCCCTTCCTTAGAGCAGCCCATGGGTCGTCTTCTAGCTTACCTCTTCTCTGACTAATCTCCTACTTCTTATGTGCACCATAATATACTCTACTTTATGTGTGCGTGCTCAGTCATTCAGCATTATCTCTGCAACATTCCTGCTAGAAATGTTTAACCTGAATTTAATCACGAGGAAGTAACTGCTGTTGTTTAGTCAGTAAGTCGTGTCTGACTTTTTGCAACCCCATGGACTGTAGCCCACCAGGTTCCGCTGTCCATGGAATTTTCTAGGCAAGAACACTGGAGTGGGTTGCCATCTACTTCTCCAGGGGATCTTCCCGACCCAGGGATCAAACCTGTGTCTCTTGCACTGGCAGGCAGGCTCTCTACCACAGCACGACCTGCGAGGCCCAGGTGTGTGTGTGTGTTGCTTAGCTGTGTCCTATACTTCAAATGCAGTCCAAGACTGTAATGATCAAGGAGCCTTCATTAATTCCTTAACATTCTACTTTTAATCACTACAGCTAATTATGTTAGTTTTTAGCAACAATATCACATTATGTCATGCTGAATTTATACCTGACAAACTTTAAGTATTTTTCATATTAATTACTGACAAACCAACTGATAAAAACTGTATAACAGTTTTTTAACCTCAAATAGAGTGCTCAATCCACTCTGTGGCAGATACTAAAGGTTAGCTGATCCAAAACTTCTCCCTCTTTTTTCTCTTTCAGCCTTTACTGTGCAGGCTGGATGACCTAAAAATTAAGCAAGCATGTTGGCTTATCCAGCCTCCCTTGCTGCTTAGAGAGGGCTATGTGACAGTTCTGACCACTGAGGTGAAAGCACTATATTTTCTTTCCTTTCTCCTTGTCTTATACACGGACGTGAGTGCTGGAGCTTCAGCAGCCATCTTGAGACCATGAAGGAAAAGTCAAGAGATTCACAATGACATTACTCAGCCACTCAAACAATGCCAGCAAGCATGTACCTCCAAGCCTTCTTGTGGTGAGAAAAATAAGTTCTTAACTTACTTAAACCACTATGGCTAGGTTTTCTATTATTTCCAATGAGTACTACCAACTTTCATCATGTTGTGGCCTTGTTGCCATCTGGTTCTAAACACAGGACACCCAGTATCCTGTTTTAATTATTTTAGATTTTTATTACTACTCTGTGACAACTACTACTAGTTGACTACTCAATACCATTTTCCCCTTATTCCTAACAAAACTATGACGTTGATCACAGTGGTAATGTACACACTTAAAAACCTTACCTCCTCAGACTTTTTTGAAGTTGGGATTATCAGGTTACCCACTTTCAGCCCATCAGATACAAACACAAATCGATCAATAACTAAATGAAGCTTCCCAGGAGAAGCACTGTTCTTCTTGATGAAAGGGGTGGGCCTGGGTGGCACTCAACTTACACTCTAACTCACCCTTTGCATCCTGCCCAAAGCCTGGGTATACTGCCTGCTGGCAGATTATGACAACTGAGGCAGAGACTGCAGGTTCATCCCCTCTTCCAGAAACAAATGAATGCTGATTTTATGGGGGAAACTGATCCCCCAAATAAAGATGCCATTTCTAGTCTCCCTTGAAGCCTGGACTGACCACGTGACTAAGCTCTAGTCAATAAAATCTATGAAAGTGTTCTATGGCAGCTTTTCAGACTCTTCCTGGAAAGACAACCAGCACACACCCTGTTCCTGCTTTATCCTTTCCTCCTCCATGCTGCCATCTGGGACCCCTTCTGCCATCTCGGATGGTGAGTGAGGCCCCATCTGACAGCTGCTGAGCAGAGTCCAAGGACTTCACGGGAGACCTGCCATCCTGGGGCTCACCTCCTCTCTCTGCACCTCCACATGAAAGCAGTGAACTTCTTAACTGCTTACACTTGACACAAAGACTCAAGTCTTATGTTCAGGATGATGGAGCAGGTCTTCGATGGCGTCATCAAGCAGCCAGAATCACCAAAATGGGCCACCTTTGGATTTCCTGCTACATGTGAAAAATAAAACGACTTTTTGAACACGACTGCTGGCTTCCTATCATTTGCAGCTGAACACAATCCTGATATGCATACAAGGGTACAGTCCAGCTCATGACTTCTATGTCTTCATCAAATCATTAGTAATGATGGTCTGATAAACAAAGAAGCATAGTTCACATTAAAGCAGAATGGCAGAAAAAGCCGCCAACTAAGTCTCCTGACATGAGACAGAAAAGGTGACTGTTTAGGGGTGGGAGGTGGGTGGTCCTTCTTCACATTTTAATCTGTACTGTACTTTGTTGTCCTTTTTCTTCCCACTCCCTTCTTGCCTCCCTCAAAGAAGTCTGGTGACAGCTAAAACTTTTAAAACGAGACAACCCATCAATGTACCATCTGAAAGCAAGATCTTTCGCTTTCTGAATCTCCTTTTTTAATTAACGTTTTCAATCTGTCATATGGCTTTTTATTTCACTTAAATATACCTGTGACTGGTTGACTAGGAGGTTGAACTGAGATCTAAAAGATGAGTGTAAAAAGTTAAAAAGCGATCATAAAAAAATGGGAAGTCTACCTTAATTACTAATATTAGGCAAATGCCATAGGTATTTCAAATCCAGCCACTGAAGTTTAAAAGGCACTCTCTGGGCATACACACTGAGGAAACCAGAAGGGAAAGAGACACGTGTACCCCAATGTTCATCGCAGCACTGTTTATGATAGCCAGGACATGGAAGCAACCTAGATGTCCATCAGCAGATGAATGGATAAGAAAGCTGTGGTACATATACACAATGGAGTATTACTCAGCCATTAAAAAGAATACATTTGAATCAGTTCTAATGAGGTGGATGAAACTGGAGCCTATTATACAGAGTGAAGTAAGCCAGAAAGAAAAACACCAATACAGTATACTAACACATATATATGGAATTTAGAAAGATGGTAACAATAACCCTGTGTACGAGACAGCAAAAGAGACACTGATGTATAGAACAGTCTTATGGACTATGTGAGAGAGGAAGAGGGTGGGAAGATTTGGGAGAATGGCATTGAAACATGTAAAATATCATCTATGAAACGAGTTGCCAGTCCAGGTTCGATGCACGATACTGGATGCTTGGGGCTAGTGCACTGGGACGACCCAGGGGGATGGTATGGGGAGGGAGGAGGGAGGAGGGTTCAGGATGGGGAACACATGTATACCTGTGGCGGATTCATTTTGATATTTGGCAAAACTAATACAATTATGTAAAGTTTAAAAATAAAAAAAAAAGAATAATGTGATATATATTCTGAAAAAAAAAATAACATAAAATAAAAGGCACTCTCATACAATTCTTTGTGTTTTTCTCTAGATAAATTCATGCCCTCCTCTACTTTCTCCCAAATGATTTTACAGTACCTTATAGAACATTTCATGGACTGCGCCTTTTAAGCCCTGCCTTAACTGAAGCCAAGCTCCCTGAGAACACACTTCCATACAGGCCTCTGGGGCTCTGATACAGAAGGTCTGGTGATGGAGCTGACCTCCTCTCCTGGTCACTGATCCTTATTCACCACTCAGTACAAATCAGCATTCTGTCCATTCAAATGGAGATTCAGACAACCCGGCTGCCTCTCCTCCTTCCCCTCCTCCTCACCATCCACTAGCCTCCCAACTACTCCCCCTGTTCACTGAGATTTTTAGCATGTGAATCATCTCTGCTCCCAGGTCCTTTCATCATCCTGATGATGTCAGTGTCCCTGGTGAGATCTGCTGCTCTCCCTACCTCCTGCCTAGCCTCTCCAACCCAGTCTTCCGCCATATAGCCAAAGGAATACTTGAAAAACACAAACCTATCATTTCTCCTGTTTGCAACCCTTCAATGGCTTCCCAAAGCCCAATCTTCCTAATCCGATTTACCACAACCTTCAAGACCCAGCCCTTGCTCACCTGGGCAGGCTCACTTCTTTCCCTTCCTAGGCTCTGCTGTGCTCCCTCTTACCTCCCACCTCCTGTATTCCCTGCAATCCCACTTGAGGTCTCAACCTAGATGTCACACGGGGATGCACATCTATCCCACCCTCACAAAAACCCAGTCCAGATTGGTACAGGGGCTCAGAAGCACCTTGCATTTACCCTCATACTGCCCTTATCTCAGCGGACGGAAAGTGACTGTTTTCCTCCGTGTCTCTCCAAAGACAGCTGGGCCAGCAGGGCAGGGACCACTCTTGTCTTGTCCACAGTAAGGTGCTCAGGGAACGGTCATCAGACGAATTACTGAAAGACTGGCTTTCACAAGGAGTGATCTTACTAGGCAGTGCTATTGACCCTACTGGAAATTATTCTCAATTCTTCAATAAAATAAATAAAGGTAATTCCTTTTTTAAACAATGAAAATGGGTGGCCTCTATATGAGACACACATTAGTCTTTGAAGCACAGCCCGAATGTTAACCTTGGAAATATCTAATGCATTACCTTGCACATAGGATGAAATTAAACATTTGCTGAGTGACAGACTTAACAAATTAATGACCAAAGTAAAGCACATCAAACTCATGTGTCTTATGGGACAGTATTTATCCTATTCTTCCTTGCACTGATTTCCAACTAATCAAATCTGGTCATTTTTCCTTGGCAACTTCCCTTCAATGCAGTCCTTACCCCTCCCAATGATCCCAAGACTGGTTTGGGTCCTTAAAGTGCCCACAGTTGACTCTACCTGACTTTGGTCTCTGGTCCCCCTCAACCTACTAACCTGCCTTCATAGTACCTTTCTAAGACATCTTAATAAAACTGGCCACAAATATCCATTATTGGAAAAACACATTTCACCATCCTTTGCCATTCAAAGACCTTTACAACCTAATCTCAGATTACTACTCAAAAACATTTTAATATTGCCATCAAAATTATATGTGCATTTGGTTACAAGTATTAATTCTCTTTCTCACCCTTCCCCACCCAGACAGTTAACAAATCTCCAACTCCATTTCTAACAGTAATCCCTATTACTCTAAGAACATTCTTCTATACTGTTTTTGGACCTATTAATTTTGGATATACCTAGTGACTTCCTGATGAACATTTGGCTCATTTACCTCTTCCCTTCCAGTATACATCAGATTTTTTTAGTTCCTCTGACGGTCATCATTTACAGCTTTAAGCAACAAATCCATACCTTTATTTCCTGTTCCATCAACTAGAACCATTACCTTCTGATTTGGGGTTCTAAGCCCTTCCCTCAGCCCTTCTCTCAACGCCTATTTTCAGACTTCCAATAAACGCTGCCTTCGGTCAAACTGTCCCTTGGACCATCTTTTGGCCACCACGGTACTCGTTCCCATACAATTAAATTTTCTTCTCCCTCTTTCCTCTTCCTTTCCTTATCGCTTCAGTTGTGTCCGACTCTGTGCGACCCCATAGATGGCAGCCTTCCAGGCTCCGCCATCCCTGGGATTCTCCAGGCAAGAACACTGGAGTGGGTTGCTATTTCCTTCTCCAATGCATGAAAGTGGAAAGTGAAAGTGAAGTCCCTCAGTCGTCTCTGACCCTTCACGACGCCATGGACTTCAGCCTACCAGGCTCCTTTGTCCATGGGATTTTCCAGGCAAGAGTACTGGAGTGGGTTGCCATTGCCTTCTCCGCCCTCTTTCCTCTAGAGTTAGCTAATGGCCAGGCTCCTCTGCCCAGGGGAAGCCTCACTGCCTTTCAGTACATGGTGAAAACTCCTTGTCTTGAATTCCTTGGGCAGTTATTAATTGTTTTAGTAAGTGAAAGTTAAAGTGAACCCGATCAGTCGTGTCCAACTCTTTGCGACCCCATGGACTGTAGTCTACCAGGCTTCTCCATCCATGGGATTCTCCAGGTAAGAATACTGGAGTGGGTTGCCATTTCCTTCTCCAGGAGATCTTCCCGACCCAGGGATTGAACCCGAGTCTCCCACACTGTAGGCAGATGCTTTATCGTCTGAGCCACCAGGGAAGTCATTGTTCTAGTAACATGTTCTAGTAACCCACTACCCATATTCTAGTAACCAAGTCACTGTTCTAGTAACCCACTACCAATTATATGCGTTATACTATTTTGCTTGCATTTGTATTTACCTTTCCAGTAAGGCATGTTTTCCAAACAAGGCTAAGGTCTCCGTCTTAGCATCCTAACCACTCTATAAGCATTTTTATGGACTAGTGCTAATATGAAAGCCTCTTATAAACCTCAAAAAGTTGAGATTCAAATACTGTCTTCGTTACCCAGTCGAGAAGATCAGATTACTTCACCAGTCACACAGGCCTGGACTACAACTAAATAAAACATCTGAAAGAAGCATACTTCTATAGATGTAATCACGTAACTTCACTAGGGAAGGCACGCAATTAAAATTTTCAATCTGCAGAACATCCGAAATGAAATACAGAATCACTCAACCTACCAAAAGAGAAAAAAAGCATAGCTCTTTAGAAGACATTTGACTAGCCCCTTTGTCTTAATTTCACTTAAGTAGCTGGGATTTCCCGCTGAAGTTAAGGGCAGCTTTCCCGGTGAAAGCCCAGGAAAGCTGCACGAACTCCAGCAAGGGAAAAGCCTGAGACAGGACTGGGTTAAAAGCTCGACTCCTCCCCGCTCGGGGTCATCTACGGAGGGGTGGGAGGAGCACGAGAAGTCTCTAGGATGTTATCTTTCCCCATCAAGTGGCCACGCGGGAACCCGGGGACGTCTGGGACAGAACGAGGTGCTCGGGTCTCGAGTGAAGCCTGGGGGTGGAGAGCTGCGACCGCCGATGGGCTGAAAACCCTCATCGCCAGGGCTGGGCAGGGGCCACCCGGCCGGACGCCGGCACGGTTTCCAGGGCTAGGGGAGTTACCGGGCGGGCAAGCCCGGGCACAGCAGGGTCCCTGGAGTTACCCTGCGGAAAGCGGTGAGAAAGGTCGCGAGAGCCGCGGCTTTTGAGAGGGGCCGCGGTGGTTGCGGAGTAATTACCCGGGTGCCATTTCAGGGCCAGCTTCCGATAGGCTTTCTTGAGCTCCTCCTCGCTGGCGTCTCGCCGCACCCCCAGCGCTTCGTAGTGACACTTCATCGCCCGACAGGGCAGGGGGCTCGGGCCGGGGCCGGGGCCCGGGGCGGGGCCGGAGCCCGGACCCGGGCCGAAGTAGTGGCGACGGCCCTGGTGGTCCTCTCCTGCGGCGGGAGCCCGGCGCCCGCACCGGGCCAGCCAGCGAGCGCGGCGGCAGCGACGGCGGCGCGGGGCGACGGCGGCGCGCGGGGGTGAAAGGCGGCGCTGGTTGCGGCACGCGGGAGCGCGGAGGGGGCGGCGCCGGCGGCGGCTCCGCATGGACAGGGGGAAGGCCCTGTTGCGGAAATAGCCGCGCGGGAGGCAGGCGGAGCCGCGGCGGGGAGGAGCCGGGGCCGCGGCGGGCGGGAGGCGGGGCCGAGGTGAGACGGAGGTAGGGTCACGGGAGGCGGGGCCCCGGCGGGTATCATTGTGAGGGGCACAGACGCCAGTCAGTGACACTTAACTTGACATCCGACCTGAGAGATGAGAAAGGAGTTTGATGGGATGAGATTCTGGAAAACATCTTGTAGTTCTGAAGATAATTTCTCAATTTGAGCCACGCTTTTACAGATGAGAAAACTCAAGCTTGAGGAATTCAAGCCTTCCCCACTTATGAATGGCAGGATTCGGTTGGATCAAAACCAGGTCTCTTAACTCTTTTCTTCGATTACCACTTAATGAGATCTCTAATACTCCTTGTCCTGACCACTGTGCGTGAGAAATAATAATAAATAAAATGACTTACACTGAAACAATTTAAGAAGGAAGCATCAACACGTTTTTATGTGTTACTACCGTGAATAAAATTACGCTGATCCACCCATCCATCACTCTTGATGGATCCATCACATCCATCACTAACTTCCTGGCCTCTAAACTTACATTTCCAAGATCGATTTAGGTTAAGAATGCAGTTAGGACTCAGTACTTTCACTGCTGAGAGTCGGGTTAGATCCTTGGTCAGGGGAGCTAAGATCCCACATGAAAAGTTCAGTTCAGTTCAGTCGCTCAGTCGTGTCAGATTCTTCGCGACCCCATGAACCGATCCATTACCAATTGCCGGAGTCTACCCAAACCCATGTCCATTGAGTCGGTGATGCCATCCAACCATCTCATCCTCCGTCGTCCCCTTCTCCTCCTGCCCTCAATCTTTCCCAGCATCAGGGTCTTTTCAAATGAGTCAGCTCTTCATATCAGGTGGCCAAAGGATTGGAGTTTCAGCTTCAGCATTAGTCCTTCCAATGAACACCCAGGTCTGATCACTTTTAGGATGGACTGTTTGGATCTCCTTGCAGTCCAAGGGACTCTCAAGAGTCTTCTCCAATACCACACTTCAAAAGCATCAATTCTTCGGTGCTCAGCTTTCTTTACAGTCTAACTCTCACATCCATACATGACTACTGAAAAAACCATAGCCTTGACTAAATGGACCTTTGTTGGCAAAGTAATGTCTCTGCTTTTTAATATGCTGTCTAGGTTGGTCATAACTTTCCTTCCAAGGAGTAAGCGTCTTTTAATTTCATGGCTGCAATCACCATCTGCAGTGATTTTGGAGCCCCCCAAAATAAAGTCAGCCAGTTTCCCCATCTATTTGCCATGAAGTGATGGGACCAGATGCCATGATCTTTGTTTTCTGAATGTTGAGCTTTAAGCCAACTTTTTCACTCTCTTCCTTCATTTTCATCAAGAGGCTCTTTAGTTCTTCTTCACTTTCTGCCATAAGGATGGTGTCATCTGTATATCTGAGGTTATTGATATTTCTCCCAGCAATCTTGATTCCAGCTTGTGCTTCCTCCAGCCCAGCCTTTCTCATGATGAACTCTGCATATAAGTTAAATAATCAGGGTGACAAGATACAGCCTTGACGTACTCCTTTTCCTATTTGGAACCAGTCTGTCGTTCCATGTCCAGTTTTAACTGTTGCTTCCAGACCTGCATACAGGTTTCTCGAGGCAGGTCAGGTGGTCTGGTATTCCCATTTCTTTCAGAATCTTCCACAGTTTATCGTGATCCACAAAAAAGGCTTTTGCATAGTCAATAAAACAGAAATCGATGTTTTTCTGGAACTCTTGCTTTTTTGATGATTCAGCGGACATTGGCAATTTGATCTCTGGTTCCTCTGCCTTTTCTAAAACCAGCTTTAACATCTGGAAGTTCACGGTTCATGTACTGCTGAAGCCACAAGAAAAGAGGTGCCACCAAAAAAAAAAAAAAAAAAAAAAATGCAGCGAAGGGATAGTATTTAACCAGCAGGAGGTTTTAGTTGATGTAACTGATACACTGTATTATGGAATGAAAGATCCCTGCAACTGTTCAAATATATTTCACTAGAACCTGGAATGTTTACCTATCAGTTGTTAAATTTAGATTGTCAGCCACATATGGTTAGAAGGGTTGGCTCTGTTGCTAACAAATCTCTCTTGTACAGGATCAGGGTACCCAAAGTCTATGAAGTTGTCCCTTTCTTCCCTAACATCCTGCCCTCTGCACAATCAAAACAAACCAACTCTTAAATCTCAAGTTTCTAGGCACAACACTGTCCAACCAACTCACTACTAAAAATTCATATACTAGCCTCTTTTCCAAAGAAGGAAGATACTATATGGTCTTGGATTATAAATGATAATAGGGAAGACTGAGAGGTTTGAGTGCAAGGAAAAACAGGACATTTCCCTATCTGAGAATGGAATTAGGAAAGGGGAGTAAAGTGAACAAAAAAATGACTTTTTTCTTTCTCCAATTCCATCTGGTTTTGCTACTTCTCAGTCACTTGCCTCTTTTTCCTCCTGAAGGAAAGAGGATCCATTTTTGCTTGTAATACTGTATCAAAATTTAAAGACAATTACACTGTATGTAAATTTCAGCCTAAAGGAAGATCTTTATTAAACAGGTTGACTTCTAAATGAACATGGACTTCAGAAATTCTCATTCAAATGAGGTATCCACATCAGATCAGATCAGTCGCTCAGTCGTGTCCGACTCTTTGCGACCCCATGAATCACAGCACGCCAGGCCTCCCTGTCCAACACCAACTCCCGGAGTTCACTGAGACTCACGTCCATCGAGTCAGTGATGCCATCCAGCCATCTCATCCTCTGTCGTCCCCTTCTCCTCTTGCCCCCAATCCCTCCCAGCATCAGAGTCTTTTCCAATGAGTCAACTCTTCGCATGAGGTGGCCAAAGGACTGGAGTTTCAGCTTTAGCATCATTCCTTCAAGAAATCCCAGGGCTGATCTCCTTCAGAATGGACTGGTTGGATCTCCTTGCAGTCCAAGGGACTCTCAAGAGGGTATCCACATAAATGATTACAATGTCTTATTTTCATCCTATATTCAATTGCTTAAATAACGGCTTTTCCCCGCCGAAGTAAACGTTAGTCGCTCAGTCATGCCCAACTCTTTGCGACCCCATGGACTGCAGCCCACCAGGCTCCTGTGTCCATGAGATTTTCCAGGCAAGGATACTGGAGTGGGTTGCCATTTCCTTCTCCAACAAATTCATGTAACTACCACACAAATACAGTATTAGTCACAAAAGAAAAACCAATACCCAGCCAAAACAGTATTCATTTTTTTTAACCTATCAAATTGACAGATTATCTCATCATTAGCAAGGGTACAAGGAAATGAACACTAACCTCTGGTAAGGTACAATATTTAGAGGAACAAGTTTCTAACTTTTGACCAGGGTTAACTACATATAGTGTACAAAATATGTGTAGAATGTTTGTTGCAAGCATCTGTACCAGAAAAGATAAAACTGAAATACTCAAATATCCAACAGTAAGGGACTGCTGATGGGTGGCAGAGTAGAATACTGTGCAATTACTAATGTTGCAGAGCAAGGACGGGAAAACAATTAGCAGGAATAAAGTGACAGAACACCACACGCATGGCCCTACCCTGTCCCTGGCCGCTTGCACCCAGAATCCTGTCTACCACTAATCGTTCTTCAGGGTGATAAGCCCAGTGCTCTGCTTCAAATAAAGTTCTTTCATAACAGGAAAAACTCACATGTTCTGGTGCCGTAACTGTTCCATTTTTCTTCCTTTTACTGTTAATTTAAGTAATTTACACCCACTGCTTCTAAATTAAATTTGTAATCTACAAAACACTTTCAATACATATATCAACTTATTTGATTTGCAAAACCTAAATATTTTTCTCACATTTTTTCAAGGTAAGGAAACAAGAGAAGTTGGCTCTTCCCGTGCCTTGTGACTCAGGGACTCAAACTTCAGTAAGATGCTTCCCCTTCTAGCTCTCTACCCTCACTGTGCACCATCTGAAACGATGCCCTCAAAGTGCCTAATACTGTTTTACATATGACAACAACCCAGTAAATCTGCCTGAATTTCAGCTTTAATAAACTGAAAATTTTAATCCAAGACAGTGGGCCTAAACCTTAAGTGTGCTAAGTTTTTAGTAATATGTAAAGCTTTAAAAAGAAAAACAGAAATTAGGTGATGAGTTCTGGTGATATTTTATTTAGAAAAACATAGACCCACCCAGACCAAAGTCACAAAATCTTAAGTTTTTTCTTTTAAATGTCACACTAATTAGATGTAAGGTCATCGCAGATAACAAAAGTATTTACACATTGAACACAAAATAAATATAAAACAACTGAAGTCAAATTAGTTCTCCATTGATTCATTTTGCATTCCCACTGCTCATCTTCTGTTTCATCTTTCTTTGTCTTTTGTAAATCCTTTTCTTTCTGGCTTTCAAATCGACTTTTGGCTCTGGTTTCACCCACTGTATTTCTACCGGCTTTTCGTCAGCGGGTGTAACAAAAACATCTGCAGTGGGATCATGGGGAAGAATAGTCTTTGGTTCTTTCTTTCTCAGCTTCTGCACATCTTTCACTTGCTGTTTCTCTCTGTATTTTGCAGCTGTGATGGATCTTATGACACGCCGATGCTAGAAACAAAAAAAAATATGAAAGGTGCTCTTGAATAAAAATAAACATTTTATACATGGCAAGGACATTCACTTATGAAACCTATTTCCCTTCACCCTGCATTATCAAAAAAAAAAAAAAAAATAGTAATCTGTAAGACCGGATGCAGCAAAAACCAAATTCAGTTTCACAGTTAACAGAACACTTATTTGACAGAATTACTTTGGCCCAAGAGTTTTAGGACATCAAGGACCACTGAACAGAAACAGCTTACCATGTTTGGTGACTGGTAGTGAGGATTTTCATACAAAGTTGGTCCTCCAAAACTTCCCTGGAAAATCTTTATAAGATTTAAGACAAAACGGGGTCCTATTTCTACAAGAGCAGCATCTTCTTCAATGATCTTTAATTAAAAAAAGGAAACATTTCATTTTGATTTGAATAAAATACTTCTAAATGGTACATGGGCTATATCCTCATTACAAATGTGCCTAAAAGAACTGATACCCAATAAAGCTAAGGTGGAAGGGAAACTTGGCAAATGCCGAATCATCAATATTTTCTGAAATGTATTACTGGTTACAAGCAGTTGTCATAGGAAAATATAAATGTCTTTTCAGTGTGTCTTTAAAATTGAGTCATTTCAATTTGGTCTGTATCTAGCTTCTCACCAACACATGTCTTCTTGCAAAACTGGTCAAATGATTATTTAAAACTGCAACCATGATAACAAAATGTGAATATTCAAGCACCCTATGGGGCACTCTTTCAAAATTTAAATCAATCCTTGAGTTGTTTTTATAAATCCAATTCAAATTAGACTAAAAGGCATATAAAAGGATACATGGCAAAAATTAATTTTTGAATGGCTACTGACTGTGGAATTAAGGAGCAACTTCTGAACCACAAATACTACTATTGTTTAAGGCAGGCCTGAATTCAGAGGTTAAGAAGGGGCTATGTTTAACTCACATATCTTTTCTGCTTAACAGAAGCAGAAAAAAGCCCAGTTTATTTCACACGCTGTCTGAAATTATGTCTTGCTGTTTTCATCCACCTCTCCTCCTGAATGAATCACTGTATGACTCATCTAATAGTTCTCATCAAATATTTTCTATGGGGGCTATGTTTTTCTAAGTCTAAAACCCCACCCCAGCCCCAGCAGACTCTAAAACCTCTTAGGAGAGAAACTTATATTTTATTCAATGTATTAATGTCTTGTGAGAAAATCCATACTCAGCTGATAGCCATGAACTTAGGTTATGAAATAGGGGTTATTTACTACAAGTCTGTAGGCAAAAGAAAGCTATTTAAGAGAAAAAGAGTATCATTTCCTATTCTATATCATAAACACTATATATCCTAACTTATGTAACTAAAAACAAAAGCTAACCTGAAAGTTCCGAAACCATATCCTATTATCCAAAATGGTAAATGTAAACACATGGTCCACAAATGGCTGGCTTTTGGGATGATACCGTGGTGTACTGAAGATCTAGTGGAAAAAGGGACACATTAGTTCTGTATTCTATGACATACCATGTGTGTTTTAGATAAAGTTAAAAGGAAGACACTTATTTATAATATTTTACTAAATACAGTTTCTAGTAAAGATATTTACCTGAATTAAGAGTTCTTTTAACAAAGCATAATGTGGCAATTCATCAAAAGCCTGTAAGAATAAAGTGAACATATTATTTGACAGCATTAATTTTGCTTAAAGTTGTGTTTTATTAACTAAATTGAATTATACAACTATATCCACTCAAAAAAACAACCATGCACAGTAAGAAAATTAAACCTCATACACTGAATGAGAAACTTACAGGGTCAAAAGACAAGAGGGGCCGAGAACCTTTTAAACAGTTTCCAGTCATCTTTAGCTCAGCTAGGGTATGAACTAGAAAAATTATAACAACAAAAATAGTTATAACTTTGGCACAATTATCCCTAAAGATTATTTTCAATTATCCCAAAAGATTATTTTCAATTTTCTTACAAAAAAAATTTAAATTGAGTCAACTTACTATTTTGAACAAGGAATTTAGCAGATGGTCCATGAGGTGAATTTGAAAGCCTAAAAAATATAAAAGAAGCTTTTTCAACTAATTAGAATTTAGAATATAGTAAAAGCTTACTTCCAGCTCAATTTAAAAGATACCACAAAGACTTCCCTGGTGGTCTAGTGGTTAACACCCTGCACGTCCAATGCAAGGGGGCACAGGTTTGATCCCTGGTCTAGGAACTAAGATCCCACATGCCACATGGTGCAGTCAAAAACATAAAATACACAGTTTTAAAAAAAGAAAAGATACCATAAAGTGCTAACAATATTCACATATTCCCAAATTTATTTAATACATTCTCTTTCGATATTGATTTCTAACATAATTTCACAGTTTAAAAAAAACTCTGTATGATTTCAATACCTTTAAACCATGGAATTTTTGCATTTGTTGTACATCCCTAGATATGTTCCAGTGTCTCCTGGTTTACAGTCTCTGGGAACTTGAATAGAATTTGTATCCTGCTGTTGTGTGAAACTGGATAAATCTTAATTATATTGAATTGTTTCACAGTGCTTTTCAAGTCCACTATATTCTTCTACTTTTCTGTCTATTCATTCTATTAATTTTTGAGAGTTTGATACTGAAACTCCAACTAAAAATTATAATTAATCTACTAAAAAATAATTGCAATATATTGTGGAACTATAACTTTTATTTTCCAAGTCTCTTTTAAATGTATTATACTTTCATAATTTAAAAAATTAAAAAAAAAATACATTCTCTTACCACATATAGAGATCTTGTTTTTTTTTAGCTTCAAAATAGATACATTTATTGCAGTTTTTCATTTCACAAACCTAAATGGAGCAAAGTATAGAAAAATGAAGTACATAATAAAACTAAGATCTAAAGCAATTCAAAGAATGAATATTCAGATTCCTCTAAGAATACTTCAGCAGGTTAAGAGGTTACAAAGGTCTAAATCAAAGTAGATTTATTTGCAGAAATGTTTAGATTTTCTGCATAAGATAAACTATGCTCTGCCCACCTCTTTGACGGAAACAGCTACTCTTTTTCGGTCTAGCATTTTAACTGGGCTCCCTTGGGGAACCTCTTCTTCTGACCATATTCCTGTGTACAAACTACTAAGATTAAAAACAAACAACCCCAGGAATAAAGCACATAAGAACCTCACCAACTGTAGAAAAACAGTCCTTAAAGAACCAAAAACATACTTTATAACCATTACTTTGATGTTTAACTTTTTTGCTGTTCTATTTTAAGCTCAAGAAATTTATGTTTTTTCTTCCTCATCTGTACTACCATTTCTGTGATTTGGTTCTGTAAAATCACTAAGGAGTATACAAAACCTATTTCAAGTTGAAGTAAACTTCAACGTCTTAAAGATTTATAAAGTCTCAAGTGAGAAATGCACAAAAGCAATAAGGGAATGATGTCCTTTATTACTGTAGTATTTATAAATTAATATATATATACTACCTGAGGCTTAAAGAATTCATCAACCCAATGCTTTTGCTGCTTACTTTCTTGGAATAAATACAACTACATGCTAAGTTGTGAGCTTTAGTTGCTGCAATCCGGATCCTGTTTATGTCTCCTATCTTTACTTGAAATTATACTACCTATTAGGGGCCTGACTCCCTCATTAGAATGTAAGTTCCATGATGACAGTGGCATTTCTCTTAACACTGCTTCTATAGAATAATCCCATGATAGAACAGGGCTTCAAAATTTTGTGCTAAATGAATAACAGAAGCCTTTCTAATAACTAAAAAGAAGTATCTAAGTATCTAATTGTTTTTTAAAACAATTCTTCTAAGTTTTAAAAAAAATTTGCTTTAAAAATGGAAGTTTAGTCTTCAACACTACTTTGAAATTTTAACCTATTACTAGTTCATAATACCTTAAGAGCAAATATCATACGCACTGCTTTTAATACTAGCAAAATACTTTCCTCAATATGCTTATTGAGAGAAGACAAATTTAAGAATGACCAAGAAATAATACATATTGAAGCATTAAATTGTGTGAAATAGACAGTGAGTACTATAAAAAAATTTAGAAGGTACATAATTAGAGTTTGCGTATCTTATATAAAACAACTTAAGTCACTGGATAACTGACTTATTTTTTAAATGATCAACTTCTCATGTTCTAAAATAGTTTCTAAATAGTGCTGCTAGAATATTTACTTTCTTAAATTACCTCATTAATCACAAATAACTTATCTTTACGATCCATTTTAGTATCTGTAAAAAGAAAAAAAAACAATTAAACAAAAAGATTTCAAAGCTACTTCAATCAAATCACTCATACTTTCTAGAAAATTAAATATTAAGTATCTTTATAATTTTCAGTTTAAATGAGATTGATCTTCAAAATGATTAGAGCTGAAGACACATGACCTCTTTAAAAATCTTGTTGTTTTGAAATGCAAAAATGAGTGATTGAAAATTGTCCTCAGGAATTATAAAGATCTAGGCAGTGTTTCTTTGTGTGCAGGCATACCTCAGAGCTTCTGCCTGTTCAGTTCCAGATGACCATAATAAAGAGAATATTGAAAGATAGCATGTCACATAAATTTTTTTTCATTTCCTAGTGCATATAAATGTCATGCTTATACTATACCATAGTATCAGATGTACAAACACATTACGCCTAAATAAACAATGTAATGCCTTAATTTAAAAATATTTTAATGCTAAAAAATGCTAACCATCATCTGAGCCTCCAGTGAGCCACAGCAGTAACGTCAAAGATCACTGATCACAGATCACAAGATAACAACATTGAAAAGGTTTGAAACACTGCAAGAACTACCAAAATGTGACAGATACAAAGTGAGTAAATAAATGCCATTGGAAAAATGGCGCCAAGAGACTTGCTTGACACAAGGTTACCACAAGTCTGCATATGGAGAAAAAAAAAATTGCAAAAAAGTGAAGCACAATAAAATGAGGTCTACCTCATTTTACTAATCTCTTTCCAAAGCAGGAAAATTCTCACAAACCAATTTTAGGACACAGGTTTTAGAAACACTCACTTAGGAAACAATACAAATTAAAATTTTCTTTATGTAACTACAGACCTCAGTTTCAGAAACATTGTTATTTTATTCAGAAACACTGTTATGTTATTACCAAGAATTAAAACCTAAGCACCTCCCAACCCAGGCACAAAATACAGCTGCATGAGAACACTGTCATGGTTCCAAATCCCATTACTAAATGTTTTTCATTTGCCTGTAAGACATCCCATTATAAAAGAAAAAGCTTGGCATTTAATAGACTGAGTCCCAACTTAAAGGTTCTTCAAATCATACTCCTGGTACATTAAGTTTTTAATAAGAATATTTTTTTGTTTTGTTTTGTTTTAAATGCAGAAAATAATACATGGCAGTCTTGATTAATTTAGAAGGACAAACCAGCTCATGGCCTCTGAGAACATTATAATGAAGTCATTCCTGGACTTTCAAAAAATGTTTTAGAGAAAACAATGTTTAATGCATTTTGCAGAGAATTTCTAAAAAATATTAATTGGAAAAGTCTTGGCACTGAACAGATAAAACTTCTGAGAAGTCGTTGTTCTTTACCTGACATGCTGAATGAACAAGTGTGACTAGAAGTGAAAATATATAAACAGGCAAGTTTACAAATATGAAATTTTAACACATATGATATAAAAGCACCTGCTTTAGAATGAGGCATCAACATTCTCAAGTCTTGCATTAAATGTCTTGTTCTGAAATTTATTCCTCTAGAAGAAAAGATGAGAATCCGTTCCTTATTTTTCCACTTTCCCTAAAGGGAAAAAGTGTGAGAATTTTAACATTTCATGGCAAATCTATCTTGTTTGCTTAAAAATAAATGCTTCCAAGTAGCAACCCAAACAATCCTGACCTCAGCCTTTAATTCAATCTCAGTAGCATTTACTGATCCCAGCTGCTATCCAGAAACCTCCTTGGCTTCCCTTCCTTTTGTTTTTCTTCAATTTCTCCAGTTCCTCCTCCTGATTATTACAGTTCTCATAATCACTCTCACAGCTTTCACTGTCAACTAACTCTACAGAAAGATAAGGAACTCTTTCTAGCTCAAATAATCCAGTATCTGACTTACCTCAAATTCAACTTTAGGATGCCAAATCTTAAAAGCTGGTAAACTTCCTTACTATTTTTCTGATGATGTCACCATCATTTCAGTCCCACATGCTTTGAATCTTCCATTTGCCCTTATCTCATATCATAAGCACCAGTAAATGCTGTCAATTTCTCTTTCCAACAACTCTTAGTCCTCTCTTAGTGATACTGCCTTCAAGGTTCAGATTCTTATAATCTCATAACAATTGCAGATCTTCAAATGCTAGTCCTCCCTGCCAGGAGCTCCTCCAATAGACAAGGTGGACTACCACCTGCTTGCTCCAATCACATCTTTATCTTCCAGGGTTTTCTAAACAAAGTTCAAAACGACACAGCTTTAACACTAGATTCTAAAGTACATTTATATTTCTACCTATACTTTAGCCAATTTGGCTGGTGTTTGTTTTTTTTTTTTTCAAGTCAGCATTTCATCCACTTCAACACCTCTGATTAGTTTTTTTCTCTCCCTCTGGACTTATATTGTTCCCTCTCATTTTTGAATACAGAAATTTTGCCCTTACCTTGGGATCCAATTCAAAGGCTAAATCCTTCATGATCCCTTACCTGGTTATTCTAAAGAAATCTTTATCTCCTGCACTTAAATAAAAAATTTCATATTATGACTCAGATGACAGATACTATCACATTTCTTTTTAGCTCCTAAAGGGAAGAGTGAGAACACTAACATTTACAGAAAATCTACAAGAAGTCTAGTTTACTCTTCACAAAGAGTAAATTACATTTTTTACCTTAGTTTGCAAATGAGAAGAGTTCAAAATGTCCCCGTTAATTAATATCAGGGTTAGAATTCAAGCTTATCTTTCATTCCTCAAAGCTAACTCCTTTCCCAGCGCTTGCCAAATTTACCTGTCATTCACTACGTGATATATACAGATCAATGCTAAGCTGTCGAAGAAGGCAATGGCAACCCACTCCAGTACTCTTGCCTGGAAAATCCCATGGACGGAGGAGCCTGGTAGGCTGCAGTCCATGGGGTCGCTAGGAGTCGGACACGACTGAGCGACTTCATTTTCACTTTTCACTTTCATGCACTGGAGAAGGCAATGGCAACCCACTCCAGTGTTCTTGCCTGGAGAATCCCAGGGACAGGGGAGCCTGGTGGGCTGCCGTCTATGGGGTCGCACAGAGTCGGACATGACTGAAGCGACTTAGCAGCAGCAGCAGCATGCTAAGCTGTGGTGGGGTGGCGGGGGAAGACGGAAGGAAATTACTAAATCAGACCAATTGTCTCCACAGTATTTTATCTAGCTTAAGATGAATGAAAGATTCAACAACTTGTGTTCACCTTCTTCTGGAAAAAAACCCATCAACTTACATATCAGTTCTTAGTTTCCTTCTAAACTCCAACATTTTAGGAGAAAGTGGTCACGTTTTAGTTTTGCAATCCCAAAGCACGGGAAACCTAACTTCTTACAGTGCTTGGCACATTAAAACTTTGTCGAATACACCTAAAAACTCATAGAATCTACCCTAGTTTTTCGTATCCCTTGAGAGTTACAAATCAAGTCGGGGATTGAATGGGAATGAGGTTTAAGAGGGAATGGATATATGTATACTTATGGCTGATTAACGTTGTTGTACATTAGAAAACTGTACAACACAACATTGTAAAGCAATTATCCTCCAATTAAAAGTAAAATTTTTAAAAAATCACGTCTAAAGCATAGTCCCAAAGGACAGTAGTTTTTTAAAGAACCGCATAACCAGCTTCAACATTCAGAATACGGGAATATTCTGGCTATCCCATCACTGGAAGGGATATATACTCGAGAAAGACAAACAAGTTTAAGGAAGAATTCCTTCCTCCGACAACAACAACAAAAAAAAAAAAAAAAAAAAAGAAGGAAATGAAGACAAAACACTGTTAACAGTTCCCGAAAGTCGCTTCTCTGCGAGCACTAACAGCTTTGAAATCGGTCAAGTTGCTCAGTCAGCAGCCTGCCAAGAGTGCAGCCACGTGCACTAGGGTTAGATGTAAAGGCGGCAGCTGATCCCGCAGAGAGAGCTGAGACGGAGCTCCCGTAACACCCCCAGCATCTCTGAAACCCGCGGAGCGGTAATCAGGTAGGTACCACAACGAAAGCGCGTGGAGCCGCGGCCGCAAAGCCCCCTTTACCTTGCAAACTGGGCCTGGGATACGATCTTTCTCTTCTTCTGCCGCCTCCTCTGATACGTCGTTCGGCTTAGTCGGCAGCTTGCCATCTTTCGCGTCTCTTTTCAACTTTTTCGCCTGAACCGCCAGGCCTCCACGCCGTTTCCTTTTGGTCGCCGCCATCTTGCTCCGCACCTTCGCTCTGGGCCTTCCTTCCGGCTCTGCCGCTCGCTCCGCCTTCCCGTCTCTATGGTCCCGGCCCCCAGCTCCACAGTCCTGCAGCTCTATGGTGCCTCTTTCCCGTCTTTATGGTACGGCCCGGTCGGCTCTCTAGGCCTCTTCTATCTCTGTGGTGACGGTGGCCGAGGTGGCCGGCAAATCTGAATAGAGGGGCGGGATCCGCTCCACTTCCTCCGCAGTTTTCTAGGAGCTGCAATCCGGGCGCTGCGCAAAGGTAGGGTTTGGGCTCTGGGGATCCCAAGACAAGTGTCTAAGCGGGTCGTGGGCTGGTGAGTGGTGGTGGGTGGTTGTCTGGCTCTCTTGAAGGACCTTCCAAGGACTCAAGCCCGCCCCCCTAGCGCATATCCTGTTAGAAGCAAGATTGGAGGCGCGGGACACCTCTTCTCTGACTGAGGAAGCGGAGCCTCTGTTTGGGTTGGCGAAACTGACCCCGGTGACCGTGTTAGTTGCGTATTTCTGTCCTTCTTAACTTTTCGTGTTACTGTCTCCTTACTAAAGACGACGAAACCCTAGTTTACAGGGTAATTTCCCCCAAAGTTAGAGATAGTTAAGTGGCAGAGGTGGGGTTTCAGTTCCTACTTCGGCGAGTTCAGCGTCCAGGCCTCCATTGAAATCGCGGGCCTCGTCAGCCTGGACGGGGAGTTTTATTGTCGCATCTCATCAGGAGCATCCCTCGGGGCCGAATGCGCCGTGGACCATGCCCCTCCTAACCCAGCGGATCCCAGACGAGAATGATTACTGCTTAGTGGCCAGCCTTGACAACGTCAGGAACCTCTCCACTATCTTGAAGGCTATTCATTTCCGAGAACATGCCACGTGTTTCGCTACTAAAAATGGAATCAAGGTTACAGTGGAAAACGCAAAATGTGTTCAAGCAAATGCTTTTATTCAGGTATGGAAGTTGGCACCTTTAATCCAGTGACATATGACATTCTTCACCCAGCTCAATGAATTCCAAGGGTCCTTATTTAAGTTGGAGCACAAAATATCATTATTTGAATTCTTTTTCTCTCCTGGTAACAAATTCTTTTCCTATCGTGTTTTACAGAGATAATGGTTAATAATGTCTAAAATATATTAAACTATAGGTGGGCACTTTTTCGGAGTGTTTTGTATGTTTATATATTTAAATCATTTAATGCTCACAACAATAGTGGTTTAGATGTAGTTTCTTTAGTTCTAGGTAATATACGTTTACTATGTGCAAGGGTACTGAAGTTCCCATGACTACAGATCATCAGTACTGTTGTCTCACATAACTCTAAAACTGAAACGATATGTGTTTGAACTGTCAATTGGTGTTTGTACTAAAATGAGTGTTTTGTGTAGAAAATGACAATGTCCATTATGAGTGCCAAAACTGTACTGATGGCCGCTAGACTTTGAAGTGGTCTTTGAATACTTTTAATAAATTTATTTTGATAAATTAAAAAAAAAGTCAACAGTCCTACAGTCCTATGAGGTGGTTCTATTATTATTCCCATTTTACATTTGTGGAAACTGAGACACTAAGTGATTTGTCAGCAGTCCTATAGCTGGCAAGTGGCTTAGGTGGGATGAGAACCCACAACATTTGTTTCTGTAGTATATGCTCTTTTGCACTACTTCCCTATTAGTATTTTTTCCTCTTATTGGTTATAATCTGTTTGTTCTTACAAAGTAATAGTTGTATGGTTCAGATAGGATTTCACATTTAATTTAGCATTTTTTTGGAACACCTAAGGGCACAGTATGCCCTCAGGTATAGAGGGATTAATCAGACATGATTCCTGTCCTCAAAAGAAATTGAGAGTCAGTTGTTACTCATGCATTGTCTAATTTGTTTGGCTGTTTTCCACAATGACCTTAGCCCAACTGATGGGCACAAAAAGGAGACAAGGGAGAGTCATGTAGGAGATAGTTTAGCTCCAAGGAGCTAGATGAAGGACCTTTTCATAAAGTTTTGCATCAGACTGAAATCAGTTACACCTTCAACTACTGAGTAGTAGTATTCTAATGGATCTCAGTTGAAAAAGTTTAAGATGTGTTGACTGATAATCAAATTATTTTCATGGGTTTAGCACAATATTGTTATTTTAAAAACATAAAGTGAGCTCTAGAATTGTATGTGTGCATTTTCATTCTTTAACATACATTTTCACATTTACTTTTTTTTTAATAGGCTGGAATATTTCAAGAGTTTAGAGTTCAAGAAGAGTCTGTTACTTTTCGAATTAATTTAACTGTCCTTTTAGACTGTTTATCTATTTTTGGATCAAGTCCTGTGCCAGGTGAACTATTTTATTGTCCTTATAATAACATAAAAGCATTTCTGGATGGTCAGAAAAATACAGGGAAAATTATTAGAATATAAGTAATATAAACATTTGTTTAAAAAATTAATTGCCAATTTATTTTTCATTTGCCACAATCATATATTCTGAGTTTTCATAATATTAGTAGATGCTAATGGTTCTTAATTTACATTCACCTTTTAATTTACAAAGCTTTTAGGATTTTAAATTTGAACTAATCAAAAGAATACTTTGAACATGTCTTAAATATGTTTAACATTGAGAAATATATTTTAATTGCTTCTTTTCCCTAATTTGTCAAGAATTATAGTTAGTGGCAGAGAAAAACAGATACCAGTTGTCCTGACTCCCAGTTCACTGTGTTTGACATTTGCTCTTTTTTCTTTAAGCCCTATTTATAAATTCAGTTTATCTTCCTAAATGCTTTTCCTTTAAAATAGTCATATACTTTTAGCAATAGTTAAAACTACAAGGAAACCCCAGAAGGATGATTTTTACTTCATAGGAAAGGATCAGTTATGGTCCTCTAGAAAATATGTATTAATTTTGTACTGACAATTCCGGAATTGTCAGGAATTGGTTAAAATTATACATTTTCTAATGCAGTGATCCCCAACTGGTTTTCCATAAAAGTACCTGCCTTCTTCCATTCCTCAGTGTGGTTCTCCGCCCACTAAGAGGAGCAGAGTGTCCTGTCATAGTCCTTCTCCTCTTTAGTACTAGTTTTGCAGAGCTAAAACCCTAACCTCCATTAACCACCCTTTTTCTCCCAATTAGACCTTAAGATGTGATATATAAAGACTATCTCCCAGTAGAAAACGTTGGAAGGGTCCTTATCACAGTGAATACATTGATGTTATAATAAGACAATATGAAAGCAATCCAGATTGAAGACCTTCAAGAATAGCATAATCTATCCTACAACAGTTACTATTAATACATGCAATATGGACTGTATAGATTCTCCATCCTGAAGTTGTATATTTATATATAATCACCTAGCTATCTCTGAAGTATGTTTTTTTTTTTTTTCAACCTGGAAAATGATTTCAAAGAGTTAACATTTTATTCCCAATTTTTTGCAGTTATTTTTGGAATTGTCTATACACAACTATCATCAGGAAAGATGTGATCCCTTCTCATAAGGATATACATACATATATGCTAGAAATGGACATGGTAAAATGTTCTTGAGTTTTAGGCATGATTTGAGGGGAAGCTGAGCCCAGAGCTCTAAAGCTAAGCCCAGAGTAGTATTTGTTTCCATTGCAGGGACTTTTACTGCACTTCGGATGTGTTACCAAGGTTATGGTTACCCTCTGATGCTGTTTCTGGAAGAAGGAGGCGTGGTGACAGTGTGTAAAATCAACACTCAGGAGCCTGAGGAGACTCTGGATTTTGATTTCTGCAGCACCAATGTCATTAATAAAATTATTCTGCAGTCAGAGGGGCTCCGTGAAGCATTTTCCGAGTTGGATATGACGAGTGAGGTCCTGCAGATCACCATGTCTCCAGATAAACCTTATTTCAGGTACTTGAAAGCCCTGCAGTCCTGGTTAATGTAGTTGACTCCATCGACCTGCTTACACATTTTCTTAGAATGCAGTTTTTGTTACCCAGGTTATGAAAATTTTCAGAACTTCAGAGAGCTTCTACTCTTAGTTCATACTTCTATGTGTCAGGACACTAGAAGACCCAGGAAGACTAACTCACTATAAAGCTTCATAGGTAGTGTTGGTTTCTAGACGAGTAGCCCCATCTCTGAGTTCATAAACTAGTGATCATTTCATTGCTGTTCTACTTACCATCATAGATCAGTTGCATTGTGAGGAAAATTGGGCTTAAACTTTTGCAAAAGGTGTTTACAGCATGTGTTATCTCTTTTTCCCAAGTTAGTACAGATGCTGGAGGGAATAGGTGTTTTCTATACATGGTTCATTCACTAAGTATCAGTCACCTATAGTGTGCATATTTACATTAAGCACTGCTGCTGCTGCTAAGTCATGTCAGTCATGTCTGACTCTGTGCGACCCCACAGATGGTGGCCCAACAGGCTCCGCCGTCCCTGGGATTCTCCAGGCAAGAACACTGGAGTGGGTTGCCATTTCCTTCTCCAGTGCATGAAAGTGAAAAGTGAAAGTGAAGTCGCTCAGTTGTGTCCGACTCCTAGTGACCCCATGGACTGCAGCCTACCAGGCTCCTCTGTCCATGGGATTTTCCAGGCAAGAGTACTGGAGTGGGGTGCCATTGCCTTCTCCGACATTAAGCACTACAGGAAGGAAAAGCTTAAAATCAAGATGATGAGGCTATACGTGAAACACCTTAGAGAGAATAAAATTACATGCCGTTAAGATTAGGGAACCAGCACAGGAGTACTTTGGGAGGCATGGTCAAGGTGAGCTTCCTAAGAGGGCAATTTTCAGCAGGAATATAGTATCAAAAACTGTCAAGCTGCTTCTCATATTTTGACCCAACAAATGAAATGGCAAAACTCTTCAGGATTAGAATCAGAGAGAGAATTTATTTATTTCTACTCTTTTGAAATCGTTCAGAATATTAGAGTAAAGGAGTTAAATACATACGGTATGAGAGGTGTAATTATTATTTTTGTATCTCCTTTAGAAGAACTGCAGGCTTTTCTTATTGGTTAGGTAGTTAAAAAATTTGCTCAAGATTGGTTAAAATGCTAATCAAAATGGAAATGAGTGCAACCCTACTTAAGCAGTGATGTGAATTAAAGATTTCAGACACTTTAAACAGAGTATTCCAGAGGCTTCTCATCTACATGATCTCTCTCAGCATGGGTGACTAGATGGATCATGGTATTTTTCATCTCCCATACAGGAAATTATTTGGGGGTGGGGAACTGGAAGTTGAAATATTTTTTTCTGGATATGTTAAACTTGAGCCTGTGACACTAGGGAGTAGTTGGATAGATAGGTATAGAGTTCAGGAGATCAGTATAGACTAAAAATATAGATTTGGGAACCATCAGCATGGCGGGCATGAACAACATGGCTAAGAGAAAGAGGTGATGTTAGAAGAGGGAAAAGATGGATTCTGGGGAAAGCCAGCAAGCACCTAGGTCTTTATCACTGTGCTCATATAGCGCTCACATACAGTGCTCATATATGTTAATTCCAGGTGGCTCAAATGGTAAAGAATCTGCCTGCAATGCAGGATACCCACGTTAGATCCCTTGGTCAGGAAGGTCCCCTGGAGAAGGGCATGGCAACCCACTCTAGTATTCTTGCTGGAGAATCCCATGGACAGAGGAACCTGATGAGCTTCAGTCCATGGAGTCACAAAGAGTCGAACAGGACTTGAGCCACTAACACTTTTCACTTTCCAAAACAAATGATCAGTAAGTTAAGTAAACATAAACATTCACAAATTGTCTGCAAACTACTGATATTCCCAAGCAAAGAAAACCATAAAACAGCCTGAAAAGCATCTGAGACACACAAAAGCCCTAATTGCTTGGTGTGGCAGTAGACATAGCTGGCAGGGCCCTGGGCTTGCCATTGACATAGATCAGGGTCTTCCGTCACTCCGTCACTCTCCTGTTACATAGTTCTGATTTGAGGAAGAGGGAAGGACAATATCAAAGTAATATTAAGGTAATGAGATTGAGGCAGAGCCCCCTAGATTCCTTCTGTGACTGGCTTTTTGCAAAGTCATTTATTAGTTGCTAGCTCTGTACTGCAGCATCCTACAGAAATCTTTATTATGTCATTGTTACAGCGCCTTGTCTACAGCTGTCTACATATATGTTTCACTCACCAGAATGAGCTTCTTAAGGAAGTGTTTGCTTATTTGGATACTAATGTGGCTTATTGTTGAACCAATGAATAAATGAATTGCTCATTTTCTACTATAGGTTATCTACTTTTGGGAATGCAGGAAGCTCCCACCTTGACTATCCCAAAGATTCTGATTTGATGGAATTATTTCACTGCAATGAGACCCAGGTCAACAGGTCAGTAGGTTGCCATTTGGTGATGAAGGTGAGGTTCAATACTATATTTCTACTAAATAAATTTTTTAAGACTTTCAATGTGTAAAGAAAAGTATAGCAAAAAATAAATAGTAGGTTGCTGGGTTTAACTTGGGAATTTGGCATTGTGATAGTGAATTAAATTTTCAAAATGAAGAAAATATTAGCAAATTGGATGGCTCTTTGATTCTGTTCTTATATTTGCTGTTTGGTAGTTCTTGGCTAACTTCTGTCCTTTACTTGGAATTATGCTTTAAATGTGTCCAAATAACAGCTTTTTGTTTACTTTTCTGCAGATACAAGATTTCTTTACTGAAACCCTCTACAAAGGCATTAGTCCTGTCTTGTAAGGTATCTATTCGAACAGATAACCGAGGATTTCTCTCATTACAGTATATGATTAGAAATGAAGATGGACAAATATGCTTTGTGGAATATTACTGCTGTCCTGATGAAGAAGTTCCTGACTCTTAGTCTTCAGTATGGCGGTTCACGCACTGTTTATGTACACATGCATAGTAGGTCATGTTCTCATGCTGAGCGCAGTGCCCTTCATGACTTCCTGTTAAGATTTTCTAAGGGGAAGAAGCAGGGAGGAGCAGCAGCACAGTCCCTGTCCCGATAGTTGCTGTAGGTTTTCTCAGTAATGTTGTCACGTAGTCATAGATTATCCAGTACTGGACTAGTTTGTGGTTCTGTCTTTTGAACTCACGGAAATTGTTATAAGTCAAGGTGCATAAGTTTTATGTGTTATTCTACTTAAGTAGGACATTCCAAGAGTATAAAAATTTGAAGTTTGGTGAAGCCATATCAGAAATGTTCTTTTATTTATTTACTATTAGAAAAAGCAATAGCATATGGGCATCACTTCCTAGTTGGAATTCTGGAGACTCTGTCATAAAGCAGTGGTTCTCAGAGTGTCATGCCTAGACCATCTGGAAACTTGTCAGGAACTCTGAGGGTGGGGCCAGCAATCTGTAGTTTAAACAGCTTCCCCCCTTCACTGCCCCAGCCCCCGAGATTCTTATCCTTGCTAAAGTTTGAGAACCCCTGTTTTAAAGGATATTTTTTAAAAATAGCATTTTAATTGCATTGAAGTGACTGCTTTTACAGGTGATGTCTTTGCAAGTGTTCTGAAGTTTAGGTGTCACCAAACAAGTCTGAATAATTATATGATTTATTTACATTTTGAAGGCATTTATGAACATGATATAAAACAGTCTTCAGAATTACAGGTTTTCATCTTGTTCTGAAAACCATTCATTGTAGTAAGTACTTATTAGATACCTTCTATTTGCCTATAAGAGTTCCTCAACCAGGGCTTCCCAAGTCGCTCAGTGGTAAAGAATCCACCTGCCAATGCAGGAGACACAGGTTCCATCCCTGATCCTGGAAGATCCCACATTCTGTGGAGCAGCTATGCCCGTGTACCACAACTGCTGAGCCTGTACTCTAGAGCTTGGGAGCTGCAGCTACTGAGCTCATGTGCCCTAGAACCCGTGTTCTGCAACTAGAGAAAAGCTTGCACATGACAAAGACCTAGTACAACCAAAAATAATTTTTTTTTTTTTTTTTTAAGTTTCTCAACCAAACCAAGGCATATCTCAGTGGGCAGGCACGTAGGCGCTGCTCCCAGGTACCTGTACGACTCATGCAATGCTGGGTATCTAGCCCAGGGTGAATGCCAGATAACTAGTTAAGTCTCCCAGGCAATCTCGGGATGCCCAGCTGGTACAAAAGTCGTTGGAGTTTTGTAAAGTTACAGTATGTGTTCAAGAAGGAAATGATTGAATCTGCCAAATGTTGTCTCAATAAGCATTAAGAACAAAACACGTCTAAAACATAATTATGAAAATACTTAATCAGTAAACATTTCAAGGACTACAATTTTCCTTTAAATTTAAAATTGGACAGTTATTTGGTTTTTTTCCATTGGCATGTCTAGTATCTAAATACTAGGATAAGGTAAATATTCATCAGATAAAAGGACCTCCACTTTCAGATTATTAGTCACTATGAACGTTGAACCTATGATTAAATAAGACTGACATTTTTGCACATTTAAGACTACTACTTCAGCTGAACATATCTTGAGTTACTTAGAATTCAGAAGCTAATAAATTTAATTCTTTCTCAATCACCGTAACATGAAGATATGTTTTAATAAAGAATTTTCTAGTTACATGTGTTCTGTTTGACTCCCTAATTTGCTAGCCTAACTTTGTTAAAGTTCCTATGAGAGACCACTGGGGGGAGCACTTCTTGGGCAATGCAGATGCTTTGGTGACTGTAAGTTGAGTTCACGTGTCACAAAAGACTAAGATTTAGCTTTGCCTTTCTGAAGTTTACCTCATATTCTTTCTAATAAAATTGTACTTAACAGTAGCTATTTTTTCTATTTTTAATTAGTTTATTCCCGACTTATGATATGCTTCCACCTAGAACTGATGAAATGATTCAAAACAAAAATGTTAAATTTTACTGTTGTAATAAAAATAAGTCTTGTAATACATGTTTGTTTGTTTTTTTTTTTTTATAAGAAGCCACACAGTTTCTATGATACTCTCAAGTCCTGCTAAGCATTAGTTACCATTGCTGAAAGGGCAGCATGTGGCAGCCCCTACAGCTTAGGGTGGGGGTGGGTGGGGGGGGTTCAGAACTACATAGACTCCCTTTCCCCCTTTCTGTCTTCATACTGCTGGCTCTTGTCCCCACCTGCAACAAAATCTGTTGGGTTCTGAGGAATTGGAAAATAGCATTTTCTCTTTTCCCGAGTTTGTATTCGTAGCATTTTTATACAACTGTCAGGTTGCGTGCTCCCCTGCAGCAGTTAGCAGCTCTACTGTGGGTTTTCCTGCTCCAGCAGTGGACAGCTCAACCTCTAATCAGAAATGCCCCAGGCAGCTGGCACGGGTGTTCCTGGCATCCATATCTCAGTCACTTCAGAAGCCTCAATAAAAGAGTAAATGTTTGAAGTAGGTTATCTTTTTGAAATGTATAGCTCATGGACTGGATGTAACTCCTAGTTAATAGTGTGGCTCTCATTGGTAAAACTAGAGGCATTCAGGATATGTGAACTAAATTATCTCAGAGTAGTTCCCCATCCCTTTACGGAAAGAATATAAGAATCTAGTGAGGCCTGTAGTCTGTACCCTTAGGACTGGTGCCTGAGGCTTGACTTTTACTTCCTGCCATTTGTCCAGGGATTTCTGTTGCTTGTTGCTGACTGGATTAGGACAGTCCCGTCTAGAATATTGTCAGGTTTGCCTTAAGTGGACCTTTAATGCAAAGTGATGGGTGAACTGCCAACACATGGAGGTAAGGCATCATTGAACTTCCAGAGCTGGTTGCAGAAACTGCTTGGTAATGAACATTTATTAAAATTTATATGTGGGAGAGTTTGAGCTGGGCTTGTTTGTTTTCCAATTCGGTTACAGGGACTGAAAGAAAGTAGCTAACCCTCATCTATCTCAGAAATTTCAGTGCCTGACAACCAAAGGAATGTCTAAGCTGTGTATGACCTTATGGACTAGGGTGGCTGGAAACCTCAGGTGTTTTGATTGGTTGTCCAGATCGCTGCTTCCCACTGAATGAGTTTAGAAAGGAGCTTAGTTCTCAGCTCCAGTTTTCCAAGAGTGAAACTTTATATTAAGTTGTATTGTGCTGACCATTTCCAATGTGGTTTCTTAAAACTTGGGGATTTCACAAAATAGTAACATTTTTAAACTTTTGAACCAAGATAGATGGCAGCTTTCTATTTTGTCAGATAGGAGGATATTAAAACCATTTCATAAAACATTTTAAAATCAAAATCTCAGGGGACAGGTGGGAATTTTGTACTGTCAACAAAGAAAAACTGGAGATACTAAAAATAATTTCAGATGAGACAACCGGGTTACACAATAATGTTTTATTTTACAATGTAATACTTTATGCTATTGTTTTATTGATAGAGGTTTGTCGGTTTGGAAATGTTAAGACTTTGGGACCTCACAAAATAGTAAAATTTTTAAATTTTAGTGCCACCCAAAATGGAGTCCGAGTGGCCATTTCTAATACTTTGTTTTTATCACAGTCATTGTTGAAAAACTATTTTCAACTGCGTGTGTGAAAATAGAAGCCACTCTTCTGAGGCTGCTTTAGTCAACTCAGCATATTCTGGGCAAGAACATCAGTCCCATCTCCAAACAGGGCTAAAATCTGCAATGAGTCACTGAGTGACTAGGTTCGTAAGTACTTGCCGAGAAGGTCAGTGGAATATAGGTGCCTTCAGCCAGAGCTGTAAGCAGAAACCCTGCTCCTGGGTGCCAAGCTTAAAGCACTCTTGGAATCAGCTGAGGGAGAGCGGCAGCTACCAGGAGGAAGCCTAGCAGTCTGTGGCCAGACCACTGGATAAACCAGTATATATGTCCTGCCACAGCAGAACACTGCTCACTACTAATACTGTAGATACTGGCTGATTACTAGGTTTTACAGACGAAACAGAATGAAATGAGAAAATACCTTGAATGAAGAACCAAGATGTGGTTGTATAAGCACTGATGAGTGATAGAAATGTTCTTAGAAACACACGTGGATCCCAAAGACACAGGTGTTTGAGCTCCACTAAATCAGCTCAGGTAACTGAGGAGCGATAACAAGGGAAAAATAAAAGCTATAGTACAAACTGAATCTGATTTCTCCTCTGTCCCTCAACACACAAAGGAATATGATTTGAGACTGCCAATTTCCTAAATACACACTGGTTCAAGGCCTTTTTTTTTTTTTTGAAAGGCGCTCAGTCGTGTCTGACTCTGCAGCCCCATGCACTGTAGCCCGCCAGGCTCCTCTGTGCATGGAATTCTCCAGGCCACAATACTGAAGTGGATAGCCATTCCTTCTCCAGGGGATCTTCCCAACCCAGGGATTGAACCCAGGTCCCCGGCATTGCAGGCAGATTCTTTACCGTCTGAGCCACCAAGGAAGCCCATTCAGGGCCTTAGGATTTCTTTTTTAACAACCCTGGTGAGCATTCCATTCCCAAAACAAGTCTTTTTAATCCAGTCTGGTAGGGGCAGCATAGTGGGATGGAAAGAGTAGTCTCCTGTGATTCAGGTGACCATCTGCTTTATAGTCAGGAGACTGACCACAAACGAATCAACCCCTCTTGTCCTGTTTTATTCATTTACAAAAATCAAAAAGGCCTTATGGCTGTAACATGATATGACTTCAGTAAACCAGGTTAGGTCAGTGTTCCAGAAGGTCAAACATTTCCTCACAAAGGAATTTTAGGGACCCTAAACAGGTTATGGCTAAAGATATTTATAAGTACTGTATTAAAATGCTCACACATAAACTACTTAGGCACTGCAGAACTTTTTTTAAACGTCAGAATGGGAAAGAATGAAATTAGAAATGGGGAAATGGAAGGTAATGGGAGTCCCAGTGACATGAGAAACTAACTTAAAGCATGTGTCTAAAAAAGATTCCTTCCTCTCAGGTAACAGGATCCCAGTTTCTAATGGCCATACGTATTTTACCTGTAATGCCGTTGTTAAGTGGACCTTTTTTTTTTTTTTTCCAGAATCCTTGGTTCTGTTTTTGATCTGCCACTGCTATCAGTGTTGGTAAATATATTTTGTGGTCAAGAATGCTTGTTATCAACAGGTTGGCTTTATTGTTGACTATCCTGGATAGAGGTTTTCCCTTTACTGATAACAGAAGACCTAGAGGAAAGGAGAAAACCATTTGTGCATGTTTTCTTGGTTTTTGACATCTCTCCCTCCTTCTAGCACCAACCACTGCCTTGTTGAGCTAGAAGGCTGAACTCAGTCTTAAGGAACTATTTCACCAAGTGACCATCCCCCTAAAATGCTAACTCTGCTAAAGGGCCTCCAAAATGGTACTAGAGTTTTAGGTTTTCTCCCTAAAGAGCAGGGGACTTCCTTTGATTCAGACAGCAGGTGAGGGGTGTGTCTAAGATATGTGGATTGCATTTAATCACAGCTGAAAAAAAATTATCTAATTTAGGGCCATTTATATATTGTTCGTGCTTTTCAGGTGATTTCTCCTCATGAGCACAGAGATTTAGAGCCCAGAGGCACTGTAATTGTTAAAAAGAGGATCTGTCATCGTCATTCCCAGCCATTAAGATTTCCATATGCTGGTTTCCTGATACTGGAGAAGTTGGCCTGGAATTAGAAGTAATCTAGTCCAAGAGATTTTCTGATCCAGAAACCCGGTTTCTATTAAGTGTTCCTCAGTCACCTCCTATTTAGACCTCAAGCCTGCAACAAGTGTGGTTTTCACAGCCCCGTTTGCCTGAAAAAAATCTGTTCCACAGAAATATGAGATGCAAAATTTTATTAGCAACTTGAGGCTTTTTTATATGCAAGCCCCAGTAAAGGCTTATTCATTCTACTACTGGACCATATAAAATACAGAAAGCTATCTGGCACTTTAATTTCCTGATCAGTAAACCAAGAGATAATATGATTCCAAATTTGAAAAAAAAAAAAAGTAGGCACAAATTAAGTCAGTTGCCCAGGGGTCTCATAAAATCAGGGGTGGGCAGAGATCTGAGAGGGATCTCTGCTAGGGACTGCAACTAGATACCGGCCTTGGGCCTCGCTCTCTCACCACAAGGTGGCGGGAGTCCCCTTTCCTGAAATCAGGTCACTGAAACGCCTCTGGCTGATCCAGTGTATACATCATCTGTGCATTTAAGAAACCGTGTTAGACTGTCTTCTCTATGATACAGTGTTTCCAGGGGTAAGCTCTACCTCACTTCTGAGCTGTTAACCGGAAAAATGTTCTCCACACCAGCCTCACAGTGGCTTTTCAGATACTAGCCCCTGTCTCATTTTCCTTCACTGGCAATGGTATGGCTAGAAGGTGATAAAGTAAAGCCCAGGTTTCAGTAAGTACGAAAATAATTGCCATTTATTACCAAATAACCACTTTACCTACATTATCTCATTTTTGCAGCAACACTAAGAGATAGGTACTGTTCTCATCCCCATCTTATGATGAGAAAACCAGAATTAGCTAGAAAGTGGTGGTGCTGGGGTCTGAACAGTCCTGTCTCCACACCTAGAGCTCTTAACCACCATGAATCATAAAGAAAAATTAGTTCATCAAGATGTGTTGAAGTCATGTTTCTATGATCAGATAAAATAGTTCATTGGTGAGATAATCATCTTTCATAAATAATTTATTATGCCCTAAAGTGGGGCCCAAATTTGTTACCAAACTGCCAGAGTATTCATGTACCCTCAGTTCAAACATGTGCTATATTTACCTTTTGCTTTAAATAAAACTAGACCTAAGATATTATCTTTGTGGTTCTAAATAAGGTTTTATTTGCCAAAATTTAAATCCCTGACCAGTTTACAAAGAATTCAAGTAAATATAAATACAGTGGCATTTTAAAAATTAATTTCTTCCCAGCATGCCAGTGGGGGAAGTTTAGTGTGTAACAAGTTCTGGGAAGTACTTCAGGAAATAAACCTGTGTCACTTTGTGTAATTCAATTTGGTTTCTTCCTACACGGATTTCTGCCACAGAGCCTTTCTTCCTCCTCCGTCCCTTGGAATCAACATTGCTTACAATACCCTTTAGGAAATCCTGTCCCCTAGGGCAGCCATTAAGAACTTACCATTCCTTCCAAACGCTGCCCTCTGTCAGGCCTCTGTGATTTTGCATAGAGAGTGCCTTCTTCCCGGGATGTCTTCTCTTCTCCATCTGGATGAACTGTTACTCGCCCTTCAAGAAACAACTCGAATGTAACCCTCTCTGTGAAGTCTTCTCCAGACTTCTTAGATGGTCTCTCCTTGCTGCTGTTAGTGCACTCAGACTTCTACTACAGAACCTGTATTTCACATTGTCATTGTGTTCATGCTCGTCTCTTGCACTAGACAGTTGTCTCCACAGTAATGGCCATGTTTTTATCTTTATTTATTTACCACCTGCAGCTCTAACTGCACCTAGGATTTAGTAGATGCTCACCAGATACATTTGTTGAAGGAATGTTGAAGATGAGGAAAAGTGAGGCTCGGAATGTTTAGACTACTTAAAGTCACATAGCTATCTCATAGCAGAGTTGGGACTCACACACAACATGTCTGGACTCAAGGTACACTGCTCTTTACTCTGTGCATAAATTGCAAATCCGTCACAGAAGTTTAGCTCTTCCCCCACCCATGCCCCATTGCAGATGATGATAATAAATCAAGCTCCACCGGACCTAGCCTTTTGCTCTGGAACTTCAAGCATCACTCTAGGAAATCACTACCAGAGTGGGCCCAGGTGGTGAAATATACTTGCTTTCCTTGCACTATTCACACTCTGCCTCCTGTCATTCCATTTTTGTGGGCATGGTAGAGTGGCCATTGATTAAGTTCCCCTGATGCACTACCAAAGACCAGGTACCCTGAGTTGGCTCTTTGTGACTTAGCAGCCTCTGTTCCCCTCCATGGAGACCCTGTATGTATGGGAGCTACATGCTCCTAAGTGTTCACTGCTCTGCCTGTCCCAGTGTTGCTAGCTATTCCCAGAATCCTAATTTGGAAAGGCCACTGCCCCTGGGCATCCAGATGTTAGAGCAGATTTTGCTCCCCACCCACTCATACACTAAGGTCTGGCAGAATATTTTCTCCTTTAATTTTGTAGAGGAGGCATTAGAATATATACTAATGATAGGGAAAGAATATAAATGCAGTAGCCTGGAAACAATCTAGCTTCTGGAGCATAACTTTCATCACGAAGGTCTTGCCCAAGACTAGTCTGGCTGACAGAAAATTTACTGAGCGTATCCACTGTTCTACTTACTGCAATTTTCTCTGGAAATAAACACCCCCAATCCTCCTTTTTTATCCTACTTTTCTTTGGCTTTCTCTCCCTAGTCCCTCAGCCCAGAAAAGGCAATTGTTGTTGACAAAGATTTTTGACCAAGAAGACAGTAGATCACTAATAGGTTAATGGGCATTGAGGTACTCTCCTCCTTTCCCCTCCTATCAAGAGAAAAGGATCCTTCTGTTGTCTTCTACAGCTTAAGAGCCATTGAAAGTTATTCAAAAGCAATTTTTCAGCATGCAGCTCTCCTAAAGATGGCTAACAAGGACAAAGTTGAAGTTAATGATCCATGCCTTCATACTTCCAGTAAGTATGGGTGACCAGCTAGAGTTGCAAAAATAGCTAATATTTATTGGGCACTTACTATATATGAGATGCCATGCTACATTTTTTATGTGAATAATCTAATTTACTCTTTATTATCTTTCCTTATTATAGATGCTATTCTAATCCTCATTAGAGAAAACTGAGGCTTAGGATAACTTGCCTTATGGCACACAGAAAGTGGAGGAGCCTGGATTCAAACAGAGGTCTGTCTGACTCTCAAGCTCATGACCTTGCATTCGAACAATTAGAACTGTCTATAATTGGAAAAGGCCACCTGGAGAGATAATGAGTGAGTTCCTGATTTGTGTGTGTGTGTGTGTGTGTATGTATTAGTTGCTCAGTTGTGTTTGACTCTTTGCGAGCCCATGGACTGTAGCATGCCAGGCTCCTCTGTCTGTGAAATTTTCCAGGCAAGAATACTGGAGGTAGCCATTTCCTCCTCCAGGAGATCTTCCCGACACAGGGATCAAACCCCCATCTCCTGCATTGGCAGGTGGATTCCTTACCACTGAGCCACCAGCAAAGCCCTATCTAGCTAGATATATAGTTATATATATCAACCCACAGTTCCATCATAGGGTACTAGAGAGCTGATCTCCCCATATCTTTGACAGGACTGAGTTTATATGACCCGTACTTTTCACAAATATTCTTGCATGTGTGCTCAGTTGTGTCCCACTCTTTATGACTCCATTGACTGTAGCCCACCAGGTTCCTCTGTCCATGGACTTTTCCAGGCAAGGATACTGGAGTGGGCAGCCATTCCATTCTCCAGGGGATCTTCCCAACCCAGGGATCAAATCCGTGTCTCCTGCATCCTCTGTGTTGGCAGGTGGATTCTCTATCATGGTGCCACCTGGGAAGCCCCTACCACACAATATAATAGGTGGTAAATATATTTCATTTGAATTTATAAATTCTGTATGAGATTGGAAATCCTGCTTTCTGTTTATTGGACAATTGCATCCCTCTTCTTTAAACTGCCCCTTCGTGTCTTTTGTGACATTGCCAAAGACCATACCCTTTTCTGAAACTTTCTCCTCCTGTGAGTTCCTTTCTGTTTTTTCCTGACTCTTCTAATTCTCTAAAGACTCTTTCTGAGTCTCCTTCCCAGTTCCTCCTTCTGAATGACCCCTGGATAATATAATAATTACAATAATTAACATTTCACAGAAGCTTACTTTGTGCCATACAGTAAATAAAACCTGTAAAACAGACTTCTCTTATTTGCATTTCTTTAGATGAAGAAAGGGAGATGCAGGATGTCTCTAAGTGGGGAGCTCACTCTTGAGCCCTCTCTATTTTGATTAAAAATTACCACATATGTTCTCTCCAAAGCAAGTGTAAATATTCTCCAAAGTTCCTAAGTTTTCTTGTTTGACATACACATAATCCATGGATTTCTTATCCGTTCCTTTAACTTCTAATATATCTCAAGTTTCTGGTCCACACAGCCTATTAGACACTGTCAAGTAGATGTACTATGGGCACCTCAAACTTAACACATTCAAAATGGAAATTATCTTCTTCAGACCCTCTAAACATCCTCCAAGATGACCTTGTCCTGCCAATATGTTTTCCTTAATAGCACAGCCATTCACCAAGTTGCTCAAGCTAGAAACTTCAAAGCCACCTTTGAATGGGCCCCTGACTCCATTATACTTCACATCTGATTGGCTCAAATTCCCAAGGTCTTGCGAATTTGAGACTCCAAACTACTCTCAATCCATCGTCTCCATGTTCCTTCTACTGTGGTTTTAGATAATTAAGGCTCTCAACATCTCTCCCTTGCACTGTTGCATCTGCCCCCTAACTGGTCTCCCTATTCTGCGGTCTCCCCAGGTCCCATCCATCCTTCCCAGGGCTGACAGTTAATGTTCTAAAGCCAGTAACTGATCATGGCACGTCCTGCTCAAAACTTTTTGATAGTTATCTTCTGCCTACAGAATAAATTCTAAACTCATCAGCATGGCACAGAAAACATTCCGTAATCAGACTCCAATTTATCTTCCCAAACATCTCCAGCATGTTCCTATTGTTGTTCAAAGTCATGTCTGACTCTTTGCGACCTCACGGACGGCAGCATGCCAGGCTTCACTGTCCTTCACCAGCTCCCAGAGCTTGCTCAAACTCCTGTTCATTGAGTCAATGACGCCATCCAACCATCTCATCATCTGTCGCCCTCTTCTCTTGCCTCAATCTTTCCCAGCATCAGGGTCTTTTCCAATGAGTCTTACTCATATACCTCCAACTACAGGAACTCCAGGCCACTTGCTTTTCCTCAGAAATGTCAGGCCTCTCCATGGCACTATGCTGCTGGTCGTGCTACGTCAAATGCCCACTGCTGGCTTCCTACCCGTTGACATTTTACTTTTCTTTGAAGACCCAGCCCCCTACCCACAGCATACACACAGTCTCCACCCACATTTCCAGGCTCACAATTTATTACTTGTCCTCTGTTTACATTTTTCTTAAAGCTTTACTGCAGACTAACTTGTAATCTGGTCAAGTGTGTCTGTTTTCTTGGAAAAGGACTATATCTTAAAAATCTGAGTATTTCTAGAGCTTAGAGGGAGCTTGATAAATAAATGATTAAAACTGAAGCCCACTTGTGATTTAGGTAAAGTCAGACTAAACAATCTCAATGTTTACTTCTAAATCAGATTTTCTGCACCTTTTCTATACACTAAGATCTTACTTGAGGCCCGTGCAACTAACAAACATTTAACCTTGGAATTAACTCCTAATTCATGCAGCCAGTTCTGCTTTCACTTCTTTGCAGAGGCTGCAGAAGCCAGGAATTTGGGCTCCTGGCAATGAAAGCCCAGTGAATGTTGTCACTGGGTTTCCGGAGGAGGTGGGGTAAAAGCACAAGAACACATCAGAAAACTAGCAGAGTTCCAGGACATCTGGGGCTGATTATTCCAGCAAGATGCTCAAGCGAAGAGAACAATTCCTGGACTAGGTTTTTTTCTTTTTTTTCCTCTTTTTCTTTGACATCTGGGCTTTGGCAACGACTCCTATGGCTTTGCTCAGCAGTTCTTGAGGGATGAGATATGGACTTGTTTCAGGGAAACAAACCTTTACTGACTCGACTTCTGCTACAGCAGAGTCCTTAAGATCCTTCCCCTTCCATGTGCCTTCCTGGTATGTCTAGGTTTCATTGAATTTACAGAGAGAGGAATTAGTCTCCAAGAACCAAAAGAAGTTCATACTACCTGGGATCTGAATTGGGTTATTCCAATGCCTCTTAATTTCTCCCGCTCCTATGATTCTTTTCAAATCATGGAGGACAAGGAACACTGAGACGGAAGGTGGAAAGCGACCTCAGGCTACTGAGGCAATGGATTCACTCCAGCTATTCTGAAGTTTCTCTTTTCAAATACAAGCTGAGTAGAATTTTTGCTTTCGGTTTTGAGGAACAAGCATTTCTTGTCTGAAACTACATGTTTTACTCTTTTAGTTTCATTATTACCTCTAAAGTACAAAGTGTACTTTAGTATGTTCAGATTCAAATTCTCAAACACAAATATATTTTAATACTGTCTAACAATTAATCACAATTACAATTTCAAATATTGTGACCCACTTCCCTAGAAGCAAAAGGCTGTATAGTACAGAATAATGGAGAGGAAAGGATGCTTGGCTAACATTTACTGAGAACATACTCTGTCAGGCACTAGCCTATGCATGTTATATACATTATTTTATTTAAAGCTCACAGTAACTCTATGTGATATACTATTATCTGCATTTTAGTGATGGAGAAAGCAAGGCTCAGAAGTTAAGTGATTTTCCCAAGGTTATGTATAGTAAGTGGCAGAGGCAGGTTAAGATGACAGGGCTGACTCTAGCAATACTCTTTACCCATCACTCTTGCATGCTAAGTCACTTCAGTCATGTCCAACTCTTTGCAATCCTATGGACTGTAGCCCGCCAGGCTCCTCTGTCCATGGGATTCTCCAGGCAAGAACCCTCCTCCAGGGGATCTTCCCAACCCAGTGATAAAACCTGAGTCTCTTATGTCTCCTTCACTGGCAGGTGGGTTCTTTACTACTAGTGCCACCTGGGAAGTAATAGGTGATATCTGATCTATTATCTCCAGCATCTCAGAAAGATAATTCTTATTATAATTTTATTCTTATGCCAACATTCACTCAGTCCTCAAGACCTGTCAGGCCCTGATCTAAGTGCTGTATTATATGTGATCTTATTAAGTCTCAGAAAAACCCACTTTTCAAGGAAGGCACTGTTATTTTACTGATGAATAAATAGAGGTTGAGAGAGGTTAAGTAACCTCACCCAGGTCAGAGAGCTGAGTGATGGAGCCTGATTTAAAATCCAGAGAGCCTGCCTTCAGAGAGTAGGCTACCTTGCATATGAAGGGCACGTTCTGGAGTGAGAGACCTACGTTCACATCCCAGCTCTTCCTCCTCCTGGGAAATTTAACTTGAACGTGATCTGTACTCAGTTCCACCATATGTAAAATGAGACTCTGGGGACATGCCTGCTGGCCTGGTGCCCCCATATGTATTCTCAAATTCCTCAAAGTCAGAATCCCTGTTACAGAGTGAAAGGCAGTACATTTTTGAAATACGACAGATCTGGGTTCAAATCTTACCACAGTACTGGCTAGATGATTTTAAACAAGATACTCAAACTTTCTGACTACCAGTTTCACCACCTGAACATGAAAGATAAAAACACCTACCAAATAGGGTTATTTATGAGTCAGAAATAGTATATGTATTTTATAACACCAGGGGATTGGTATAAGTTCTACATTACAGTTATTATTAATGTTCTTATGGTTTCTGAACATTTGAACTATTCAAAAAAGATCTTCACGACCCAGATAATCACGATGGTGTGATCACTCACCTAGAGCCAGACATCCTGGAGTGAAAAGTCAAGTGGCCTTAGGAAGCATCACTGCGAACAAAGCTAGTGGAGGTGATGGAATTCCAGTTGAGCTATTTCAAATCCTAAAACATGATGCTGTGAAAGTGCTGCACTCAATATGCCAGCAAATTTGGAAAACTCAGCAGTGGCCACAGGACTGGAAAAGGTCAGTTTTCATTCCAATCCCATAGAAAGGCAATGCCAAAGAAGGCTCAAACTACTGCACAACTGCACTCATTTCACACTCTAGCAAAGTAATGCTCAAAATTCTCCAAGCAATGCTTCAACAGTATGTGAACTGAGAACTTCCAAATGTTCAAGCTGGTTTTAGGAAAGGCAGAGGAACCAGAGATCAAATTGCCAATATCCACTGGATCGTCAAAAAGCAAGAGAATTCCAGAAAAACATCTACTTCTGCTTTATTGACTATGCCAAAGCCTTTGACTGTGTGGATCACAATAAACTGTGGAAAATTCTTAAAGAGTTTGGAATACCTAGACCACCTGAGAAATGCCTTGAGAAATCTGTATGCAGGTCAGGAAGCAACAGTTAGACCTGGACATGGAACAACAGACTGGCTCCAAATCGGGAAAGAAGTACGTCAAGGCTGTATATTGTCACCTTGCTTATTTGACTTATATGCAGAGTACATCACGAGAAACACTGGGCTGGATGAAGCACAAGCTGGAATCAAGATTGCTGGGAGAAATATCAATAACTTCAGATATGCAGATAACACCACACTTACGGCAGAAAGTGAAGAAGAACTAAAGAGCTTCTTGATGAAAGTGAAAGAGGAGAGTGAAAAAGCTGGCTTAAAACTCAACATTCAGAAAACTAAGATCATGCCATCTGGTCCTATCATTCCATGGCAAATAGATGGGGAAACAATGAGAGACTTTATTTTGGGGGGCTCCAAAATCACTGCAGATGGTGACTGCAGCCATGAAATTAAAAGACACTTGCTCCTTGGAAGAAAAGTTATGACCAACCTAGACAGAATATTAAAAAGCAGAGACATTACTTTGCCAACAAAGGTCCATCTAGTCAAAGCTATGGTTTTTCCAGTAGTCATGTATGGATGTGAGAGTTGGACTATAAAGAAAGCTGAGCACCGAAGAATTGTTGCTTTTGAACTGTGGTGTTGAAGAAGACTCTTGAGAGTCCCTTGGACTGCAAAGAGATCCAACCAGTCCATCCTAAAGAAAATCAGTCCTGAATATTCATTGGGAAGACTGATGCTGAAACTGAAACTCCAATACTTTGGCCATGTGATGCAAAGAACTGACTCATTTGAAAAGACCCTGATGCTGGGAAAGATTGAAGGTGGGAGAAGGGGAAGACAGAGAATGAGATGGTTGAGTGGCTCCACTGGCTCAATGGACAAGAGTTTGAGTAAACTCCAGGAGCTGGTGATGGACAGGGAGGCCTGGCGTGCTGCAGTCCATGGATTCACAAAGAGTCAGACATGACTGAGCGACTGAACTGAACTGAACTGAACTGATGGTTACTAAGAGGACATACTTTCACATACACCAGTGGGCAGGGGGCAGAGTTCCCCATATCCCCTCCTACCATGGGCATCTCTGAGAGAGGCTAGAGAACGTGCTGTCCTGGGTAAGAGGAAACATGAGACAGTCTTCTGCTGGGCCTCTTTTAGGTGTGATTCTGACTGAGGCAGGTGGGGACAAGACGGACTGCATGAATTCACTGTGCCCAGCTTGTCCCCCGCCTGGCCAACCTGATGAGAAAGTACTAACTATGAATCACTTCCAATGAAATGCAATCAGAATCCTAACTTTCACCCCATAATGACACCCTTCTTTGTTAAAGGGCTCTAAGGGGAAAGCACATGGCCTTTAGAATCACACTTGCTTGGATCTAAACCTCCAGGACTTACATGAATTTAAGCATGTTCCTTTACAGAATATCAGACTCCTTCTGGCAAATGAGAGCTATTGCGTAGGGTGTTTGTCAGGCTTAGGTTCTTTATGGATAGGACCTAGCTCAGTTTCAGGGATTTAACACACACTCAACAAAAGACAACAGTTCAGGATCAACATCATTCTGAAATAAACAGCAATGATATGCCAAGTATAAATAAAGGGGCAGGTCGGCACAAAACACTGTCTTTGGCTGAAATTTTAAACAGTTTTTAAAATGAATCTGAAGAGGTTCATAAATTATTACTTTTGGAGACAACTATTAATATTTCCTGCCCCCCATGAAACTTGCCTTATGTTTAGGGACTTAGATTTTATATATTCAGCAAGAAAAGTAAGTTTAATGTATTCACTTACTTTGTCATAAACCTAATTTGTATCTATCACTCTGTTAGCTGAGACAGTCTAGTGGGATTTGGTTATAACATTCAGCATTGAAGGAGATATAAATACTAAATATTATTTCAGCAGATCCCTATAGCTTTGGGTTCGAAAAACTACTAGAAATTGGCTAGGTACCTCCAGGTTAGAATTTGACCTCATCCAAAGTACAGGTTGGCATTTTGCCTAACAAGAATAATAGAGGTGAATCACCCCAAATAAATGAATCTCGGAGAGGCCATGCTATCCGTATATCCACACTGAAGACTTGGTTGATGATCAGGACCAGAACTCACCTCTGCATTAGGGTCAGGAGGTTTTTGGTGTCTCTGCTTTTACTGTGCTCATCTCCATATATGAGTATTTGAATCATCAGACACTGCAGGCAAGTTGAGAAACATGATAGGTTAAAGAGAAGCAGATAGCAAGCACCTTAACTATAAATCAAACTCAGGAGAGCACAAGTGGAACTGAGATGTCACAGGTTTACATTTCAAAAGGCTGAACTTCTGTTTCCTCCTGGTTCCCTATTAAGCAGGAAGGAGTCTGAACTGAAGGCTCTGACCCCTCTGAGCGTCTCCCTTCTGCTTTGCTGAAGCTTCCACTACCATCCTGGCTATGGATATGAATATGGATATGGATAATCCATATCCATGTGGTTATGGATAATCTAAGTAACAGGCCTGAAAACTGACAGCACGCCTATCTAAAACCTAGAGTGGTCTCCACCAGAATTACAGCCGTAGCTTCCATCAGGATTTTCCAAATAGCTGTAACCAAATGGATGGATATAAACAAAATCAGTGTATGAGTCCCAAATTTGCATTGCATTCTTATGCTACATAACTTTACCCTTAAGCAGTTTTCCATTGTAAACTTAACTGCTGATCTCTCTTGATCCAATCAAGATGGAATTGCAGGCACCAGATTTACCCTCCCAAATGAAACAATCAAAAAAGAAAAAGTAGACAAAATATATTTGAAACGATCTTCAAGACAGTGAACATTGGGCAACAAAAGGCGGTGTTCCTGAGAGAGGAAAAACAAGTGAAGTAAACCCTACGACTTCCCCAGATTACTACTGTGAGAGCCTCTCCAAGCTTTGATGCAGGGAAGTGGAGCTCAGCTAGCGCCCTGAATTGAGGATATGGAGCTCAGACTCTCAGAAGATTCTTAGGGCAGAGTAACAGAGGAGAGACAGCTGCACAGAAAAAGAATATCTGTATCTGCAGAATATCCCCTTCAAATATAGCTGACCCACAGTCTGGGAACCTGCAGGTACAGTGGGGCTGACTGTACTACACCATTTTTTTTTTTTTTTTTTTTTGGTACTACACCATTTTATACTAGAGACTGAGCATCTGCAAACTTTGGTGGTGGTGAAGAGGGCGGGTGGGGAGTCCTAGAACCAATCCCCCACAGACACAGAGGGACAACTATATTCAGGAGAGTACTGATTAACATAGACATGTAAAAACTGCCCAAGGCTTGAGAAAAGAATCATCTGCAGGTCCCAGAGGGAACAGGGCAGTGTTTACATACAGCCAGGTACAACGCCTGTTCCCACCAGCCAAACTGGAAAGCCACGTTGTCGTGGAGCACTGGGTGGGCTACTCAGAGGTACTAAGGCTTTTGCTTCAGTAATGGGGGATAAATAGACCTTGACTAAATGAGCCCTTGTCCCATCTAACAAATCTTAAAAGCAAGATCTAAAAGGACCAAACTCTAGTGTAACAAAATTTCACAACAAAGTAATTTGACTGAATTCCAGAACAAAGTTCAAGAATACTTACAGGAACACAAAAATATCCAATACTCAGCAATGTAAAATACACAATGTCTGGCATCCAAACAAAGATTCAGGTTGAATCCCTATTGCAAATGGAGGGCAGAGCCTTCATTGCTAGGTAAGATCTAGCTGGGGCTCTCCTTTCATTGATTTTGTGTGGAATATGGTAAGCAAACCCTTACAATGTGGTCTTTTATGATTCAGAAAAATTATCTTCAATGATTTCTTTAATTACTGTTTCTATTTCAAGTACTGATATTACAGTCTCTCTTCAGAAATACATTAGAATTCTTTGGCTAAAGAGGATTAAAAATACAGATTCTGGACACCAGTCTTAGAATATCTGATTTAATAGTCTGGGGTGGGACTCAGGAATCTGTTTTCTGTTTCAATTTTATTTTGTTGTACAAATTTGTTTTGTTCTGTTGCAATCCTAGATTTGGGGAATATTGCTCAACAACACTCAGCATGTTAAGATTCTCTTCAATATTTTCAATCCGGATTGAATTGTTTCAAATTTCTTGTTTTCCTGAAATTCCTTAATTCACCCTTAAAAATTTAAATTCATCTCATCTTTTGTCCTCAAACTGTGATCCATTCATTTTAAAGTTTTCTCTTCTTACAGGTTTATGATCCCATGACAGAGCTGCCAGCCATGTGTTTATCCTTCCCTGAAGAAGTTGTTGTGACCTTGTATTTTCACAGGGTTTTTGTTTTCTCTTAACCTTCAAAATGAAGCCCCCTTTCTTCTGTTACTTACTATTTTAATACCTATTTTCTGATTACATTTAGTTAACCTGAAAGGAGATAAAATGTATCCAGTCCTGACATTTGGCAATATATATGTGTGGACTGCTTTTGACTCTGCCCTAGAGAAAGGAAAGGCTACCCACTCCAGTATTCTGGCCTGGAGAATTTCATGGACTGTATACTCCATGGGGTCACAAAGAGTCGGACATGACTGAGTGACTTTCACTTTCACTTTTAGTTGATTTATACTAACTTTTCCTCTGACATTGAACAAAGCTGGGTTTTAAGTAGAGACATCACTACCAATCTTACCAAGTCTTAAGCTTGGTCTGTTAGTAAGCTGACTGGTTGAACAACTGTTAGTCACACCTCTTGCCACATCCTACTACTAGGGAATAAACTTCTAGGATACTAGGAATCAGTACTTGAGTAAGGATGGCTGTACAAAGTGTTCCTTGTTCTAACACAACCTCGAGTCCTTCCTCAAGATTCTGCTGCTGACATACCAAGATTTCAGGATTAGAGTGTTACTCTTTTAAGACTCTGGTCCAGGCATGGACACAATAAAAGTTTCTGTAGTCATATTCTTCCTCAGCACATCTAACAATGTGGAGAATATTCAAAAGAGAACACTTTACTTTAAAAAAAAAGAAAAAGAGAAGGAAGGAAGGCGAGAAAAAAGGAAGCGAAGGGAAAACACACACACACCCCTCCCCTCACATTGTGCTTACAGGCTTGGGAGCAAATGTAACAAAACCAGCCAGTATTTACCTTCCTTAGCAGTTGAACCGCCTTTCTGAGCTCTCCTTTGGCAAAGCAGATCTTGCCCATGTTATAAAATGTTTCAGCCGCTTTTTCACTACAGTCACCATAGCTGATGACCTGAGATCTCAATGAAGCCTTTAGCAGTCTATAGGCCTCCTAGGGGATTAAAAAAATACATACATACTTTTAATTCGCCTGGCAATTCTGAAGGAGCATGCTGGTTGTATTCTTCTCTACAGGAGACATCCTACCCCACAATGGCACAACCCACCAGGATCAGTCAGTCGGGTGTTATATGTCATCTAGGTAATGTTTCCATGAAGAGTTGAGGTTCCAAGCTTATAATTAATTATAGTAGTTAATTCACATGGACAATGTTATTTCATCTCTATGACTACCCTACAACAGAGAAATGTTATTACACTCTTTTCTAGATGAAGGAATGGAAACTAATAAAGGCAAAGGATCTTGCTTGAGCTCACACAGCCTACAGTTAGCAGTGTCAAGATTCAAACCAGCCAGTCTGAATTCCATAGCCCTTGCTCTTTTTTTTTTTTAAGATTTTTTTTTTAATGGGGACAGTTTTAGAGTCTTTATTGAATTTGTTACAATATTGTTTCTGTTTTATGTTTTGGTTTTTTGGCCACAAGGCATGTGGGATCTTTGCTCCCTGATGAGGGATCGATCTGGCACCCCCTGCAATAGAATGAGAAGTCTTAACCACTGGACCACCAGGAAGTCCCAAGCCCTTGCTCCTTTTTTTTTTTTTTTTAATGACTTTAAAAGAAAGTTTTCAAACCTTCAGAAAACCTGAAAGAATAGTAGAATAAATACACAAAATATTTTCACCCAGATTCACCAACTGGCAATTATTTTGCAACGTTTGCTTTATTGCAGTCTCTTTAAAAAATTATGTGTGTGTGTATATGTGTGTAATAGACAACATTTTATATAGTCAATACATATATAAATATATACACATATATATTTTTGTTGAAAATAAATTGTACTCAATATACTAAGATAAAATAGTGTCAACAATTCCATTTTAAAAGGAGCTTTTTCTCCTGTTCTCAAGCCTGAGATACTCTCAGCCTGGAAGATGGCAGTTCTGGCTAGTGGATATTGTTTATTTTTTATCAGTGGCAGATTAAACCTCTATTTGAAAAAAAAAATTTATTTTTCAAGGGAACATAATTCCTAAATCTTCTGAGTTTCTGTGATGGTCCTCTAGAACAGGCTGAGGGTCTCATCTCAGGCTTGAAGGGTGGAAGAAAAAGCTCCTTTTAAAATGGAATTATCCCTGATGGTCTAGTAGCTAGGATTCCTGGTTTTCATCCAGGCTACCCATGTTCAATTCCTGGGCAGGGAACTAAGGTCTCTCTTCAGGACTGCTCACTGCTGTCTCCCTAAGATCAGTTTCTTTGGGGCTTCGGTTTCAGGTGGCACTAGTGGTAAAGAACCCACCTGCCAATGCAGGAGAGGTAGGAGACTTGGGTTTGATCCCTGTGTCAGGAAGATCCCCTGGAGGAAGGCATGGCAACCCACTCCAGTATTCTTGCCTGGAGAATCTCATGGACAGAGAAGCCTGGTGGGCTACATACAGTCCATAGGGTTGCAAAGAGTCAGACACTGAAGTTGAACTGAAGTGACTTAGCACATACGCACATCCCACGGGAAGTGTGTTATGAAATTCAGCAAAGTAATTCAAGTTATTGAGCACCTACTATGTACCAGTTACCATTTCAGGCATTGAGGACACAACAGTGAACAAAACAAAACCCTTGCCCTTGTCGAGCTAATTTCCTAGTAGTAAAGGTGATCTGTCCACAGTCCTGCCTGTGGTTTAGATTCAGAGCCACCTGGCTGGCACGCAAACGCTTTTGTATCTCTCTCTAGGAGATTTGTACATGTAGTTAGAAGCAGAGAGCTGTTAGGCATTGATATCGGTGTCTTATCACAAAGTCATGATGTTCATTGTATCAGAACGTAACAAGAATAAGCTATGAGACTCTGACCAAGTGCCTTCACACCATGGAAACTAAATTAAAATATTAGATACATCTGTGGCTTTGCTAGCTCATGTTAATCTTCCGAATCAACAGAAAATCCCAAGGCCGTTGTAAAAATAATAAAAAACATTGCAAATCATCACCATGTTTTTTGCCTCTACGAGTGGCAATTAATAGAACTAAAGAAAATGTCATCATTTATAAAAATGTTCAAATGTGAAATAAAAGAAGCTTTTTCTTCATTCCTTGAAAAAAAAAACACAAAAAACCTTTCCTATTATGTGCCTAACACCCTATTCTTAAACTGGTTGTCACATGGCCAACAAGATCATGTCAGATCCATACTGTTTCTTCACATGCCTGATGAAGAATAAAGAGTTGACTTGGTCAGATCAAAGTCACGTTCTATCTCATGACAAATAGAGGTCTTCACTGCCTTCATGCTAAACTCAGTACATTAAGTTCAGGTCCAAAGTTTTTGAGTAAGAGTTTAGACTCATCGGACTTCTAAGTAAAAAGGTCAGCGATCAAAAGCTTCTTTTGATGGCTATAACTCTTTTTTAATGTGAAAAAAAAAAGTTTGGTCAATAAGGAGCTGAAGACCAGAAACTGAGAAGGAAATAATATATCAAGAGTAAAAAAAAAAAACAAAAACTTAGCTATATCTAAAGATGAAAGCCCATTTGACTTAAAATATGAAATTTACAGGACTAGAGATTATATGTGTCCTGGATTTGAAGGGGCTCATATTTCAAGATATAGGAAAAATACTTAAAAAAAAAAAACAAACCTAATATTGCAACATGCACCAGCCTTATTTTTTTCCTGGCTAATAGTGCAAGCTGCAACAGCCCTATTTTTATTCCTGGGATTACCTGAGCCTCCTCTGAGCATCTGTTTCTGAATGTTGTTGCTCAGTCACTCTGTCATGTCTGACTGTTTGAGACCCCATGAACTGCAGCATGCCAGGCTTCCCTATCCTTCACCATCTCCTGGAGTTTGCTCAAACTCACTTCTATTAAGTCGGTGATGCCATGCAACCATTTTGTCCTCTGTTACCTCCTCCGCCTACTGCCTTCAAGCTTTCCAGCATCAAGGTCTTTTCTAATGTCAGTTCTTCACATCAGGTAGCCAAAGTAATGGAGCTTCAGCTTCAGCATCAGTCCTTTCAGTGAATATTCAGGACTGATTTCCTTTAGGACTGACTGGTTTGATCTCCTTGTAGTCCAAGGGACTCTCAAGAGTGTTCGTCAATACCACAGTTCAAAAGCATTAACTCTTCAGCACTCAGCTTTCCTTATGGTCCAACTCTCACATCCATACATGACCACTGGAAAAACCATAGCTTTGACCTGATGGACCTTTGTTGGCAAAGTAATGTCTCTGCTTTTTAATAAGCTGTCTAGGTTGGTCATAGCTTTTCTTCCAAGGAGCAAGTGTCTTTTAAATTCATGGCTGCAGTCACCATCTGCAGTGATTTTGGAGCCCAAGAAAATAAAGTCTGTCACTGTTTCCATTGTTTGCCCATCTATTTGCCATGAAATGATGGGATGGGGTGCCATAATCTTAGTTTTGTGAATGTTGAGTTTTAAGCCAGCTTTTTCACTCTCCCTTTTCACTTTCATCAAGAGGCTCTTTAGTTCCTCTTCGCTTTCTTCCATAAGGGTGGTGTCAACTGCATATCTGAGGTTATTGATGTTTCTCCTGGCAATCTTGATTCCAGCTTGTGCTTCATCCAGCCTAGCATTTCACATGATGTACTCTGTATATAAGTTAAATAAGAAGGGTGACAATATACAGCTTTGACATACTCCTTTCCCAATTGGGAACTAGTCTGTTGTTCCATGTCCAGTTCTAATGGCTGCTTCTTGGCTAGCATACAATTTTATCAGGAGGCAGGTAAGGTGGTCTGATATTCTCATCTCTTGAAGAATTTCTACCGTTTGTTGTGTATCGAAGGCTTTAGCGTAGTCAGTGAAGCAGAAGTAGATGTTTTTTTGGAATTCTCTTCCTTTTTCTATGATCCAACAGATGTTGGCAATTTGATCTCTGGGTCCTCTGCCTTTTCTAAATCCAGCTTGAACATCTGGAAGTTCTCAGTTCATGTAATGTTGAAGCATCGCTTTGAGAATTTTGAGCATTACTTTGTTAGAGTGTGGGCTTCCCTAGTGCCTCAGATGGTAAAGCATCTGCCTGCAAAGGGGAAGACCTGGGTTCAATCCCTGGGTCGGGAAGATCCCCTGGAGAAGGAAATGGCAACCCACTCCAGTACTCTTGCCTGGAAAATTCCATGGACTGAGGAGCCTGGTAAGCTACAGTCCATGGGGTCGCAAAGAGTTGGACATGACTGAGTGACTTCACTTCACTTTCACTTTGTTAGCATGTGCTGCTGCTGCTGATGCTAAGTCACTTCAGTCGTGTCCAACCCTGTGCGACCCCATAGATGGTAGCCCACCAGGCTCCCCCATCCCTGGGATTCTCCAGGCAAGAACACTGGAGTGGGTTGCCATTGTTAGCATGTGAAATGAGTGCAATTGTGCAGTAGTTTGAACATTCTTTGGCATTGCCTTTCTTTGAGATTGGAATGAAAACTGACCTTTTCCAGTCCTGTGGCCACTGCTAAGTTTTCCAAATTTGCTGGCATATTGGGTGCCAACAGCATCATCTTTTAGGATTTCAAATAGTTCAGCTGGAATTCCATTACCTCCACTAGCTTTGTTGTGATGCTTCCTAAGGCCCACTTGATTTCACACTCCAGGAAATCTGGCTCTAGGTGAGTGATCACACCATCATGCTTATCTGGGTCATTAAGATCTTTTTTGTATAGTTCTTCTGTGTATTCTTGCCACCTCTTCTTAATATCTTCTGCTGTGTTAGGTCCATACCACTTCTGTTCTTTATCGTGCCCATCTTTGCAACAAAGGTCCGTCTAGTCAAGGCTATGGTTTTTCCTGTGGTCATGTATGGATGTGAGAGTTGGACTGAGAAGAAGGCTGAGCACCGAAGAATTGATGCTTTTGAACTGTGGTGTTGGAGAAGACTCTTGAGAGTCCCTTGGACTGCAAGGAGATCCAACCAGTCCATTCTGAAGGAGATCAGCTCTGGGATTTCTTTGGAAGGAATGATGCTGAAGCTGAAACTCCAGTACTTTGGCCACCTCATGCGAAGAGTTGACTCATTGGAAAAGACTCTGATGCTGGGAGGGATTGGGGGCAAGAGGTGAAGGGGACGACAGAGGATGAGATGGCTGGATGGCATCACTGACTCGATGGACGTGAGTCTGAGTGAACTCCGGGAGTTGATGTTGGACAGGGAGGCATGGTGTGCTGCGATTCATGGGGTCGCAAAGAGTCGGACACGACTGAGCGACTGATCTGATCTGATCTGATTGCATGAAATATTCCCTTGGTATCTCTAATTTTCTTGAAGAGATCTCTAGTCTTTCCCATTCTATTGTTTTCCTCTATTTCTTTGCACTGTTCACTTAGGAAGGCTTTCTTATCTCTCCTTTCTATTCTTTGGAACTCTGCATTCAGATGGGTATATCTTTCCTTTTCTCCTTTGCCTTTCACTTCTCTTCTTTTCTCAGCAACCTTTAAGGCCTCCTCAGACAGCCATTTTGCCTTTTTGCATTTCTTTTTCTTGGGGATGGTTTTGATCACCACCAAACATCCGTACAATGTTATGAACTTCCATCCATAGTTCTTCAGACACTGTGTCTATCAGATCTAATCCCCTGAATCTATTTGTCACTTCCACTGTATAATCATAAGGGATTTGATTTAGGTCATACCTGAATGGCCTAGTCGTTTTCCCTAGAAGAAGTGAAAGTCACTCAGTCGTGTCTGACTCTTTGCAACCCCATGGACTAAACAGTCCATGGAATTCTCCAGGCCATAATACTAGAGTAGGTTGCCATGCTCTTCTCCAGGGGATTTTCCCAACCCAGGGATTGAATGCAGGTCTCCAGATTGCAGGTGGATTCTTTACTAGCTGAGCCACCAGAGAAGCCCAGTGGTTTTCCCTACTTTTTTCAATTTAAGTCTGAATTTTGCAATAAGGAGTCATGATCTGAGCCACAGTCAGCTCCCAGTCTTGTTTTTGCTGACTGTATAGAGCTTCTCCATCTTTGGCTGCAAAGAATATTATCAATCTGATTTTGGTATTGACCATCTGTGATGTCCATGTAGAGAGTCATCTCTTGTATTGTTGGAAGAGGGTGTTTGCTATGACCAGTGTGTTCTCTTGGCAAAACTCTGTTAGCCTTTGCCCTGCTTTGTTTGTACTCCAAGGCCAAATTTGCCTATTACTCCAGGTATTTCTTGACTTCCTACTTTTGCATTCTAGTCCCCTATGATGAAAAGGACATCTTTTTTTGGTGTTAGTTCTAGAAGGTCTCGTAGGTCTCCATCAGTTCAGTTCAGTTCAGTCATGTCCGACTCTTTGCAACCCCACGGACCACAGCATGCCAAGCCTCCCTGTCCATCACCAACTCCCAGAGTTTACCCAAACTCATGTCTATCAAGTCAGTGATGCCATCCAACCATCTCATCCTCTGTCACTCCCTTCTCCTCCCTCCCTCAATCTTTCCCAGCATCAGGGTGTTTTCAAATGAGTCAGCTCTTCACATCAGGTGGCCAAAATATTGGAGTTTCAGTTTCAACATCAATCCTTCCAATGAACACTCAGGACTGATCTCCTTTAGGATGAACTGGTTGGACCTCCTTGCAGTCCAAGGGAGTCTCAAGAGTCTTCTCCAACACCACCATTCAAAAGCATCAATTCTTTGGTGCTCAGCTCAGTAGGTCTTCATATAGAACCATTCAACTTCAGCTTCTTCAGCATTAGTGGTTGGGGCATAGACTTGGATTACTGTGATATTGAATGGTTTGCCTTGGAAACAGAGATCATTCTGTCATTTTTGAGATTGCACCAAGTACTGCCTTTCGGACTCTTGTTGACTATGAAGGCTACTCCATTTCTTCCAAATGGATTCTTGCCCACAGTAGTAGATATAATGGTCATCTGAATTAAATTCATCTGTTCTGGTCCATTTTAGTTCACTGAGTCCTAAAATGTCAATGTTCACTCTTGCCATCTCCTGTTTGACCACTTCCAATTTACCTTGATTCATGGATCTAACATTCCAGGTTCCTATGCAATATTGTTCTTTACAGCATCAGACTTTCTGAATTATGAAATGAAAAAGGTTGCCTCAATCTAACAAACAATCTAGGAATTACATTTGTGAGTTGATAATATTTACCTGCTTTTCCCCATTTTGAACAAGCCATTTGCAAAATTCTTCAACAGTTGTCAGTGTTTCATAATCCTCTGGGCCCAGTGTTGTTTGATATGCAGTGATGCTTTTCATAAAATACAGCCCAACAGCATCTGCATAAAAGGGAAACAATTATTTAAGGCAATATGCTAACCTTTACAAGTGTCTAATTTCAACTTTGGCTCAATCAGACATTTTCATGCTTAAATCCCATAGCTGTCCTCTTTCCAGGAATCATAAAAGCTTCAAACAGTCTGAGATATAGTTTGATGGCATCAGATGAAGTTCTAATTTTATTTTTTTGATGAAATGCATGGATTTTCTGTAGGAAAAGAAAGCTTAGGTCTGAACAGTCTTATTCTAAGACCTAAAATAACCACAAGTTAAACTCTCCTGTGCAATGGAAGACTATATTTTTAGTTAAAGTCTTACAGAGATTGCTGTTTATTGGGGTTCCTGTTGGGTGTATGTGTGTGGAGAGAGTGAGTTTTCATTTTAAAAGAATTTTAAATTTACAGTTGTTTAAAAATTTACTTCCAATGATGTCTTTTATTCCAAACATAATAGATATTTTTGTAATCAATCTAGAAAATGCAGAGAAGCAAAAAGCAAATGAAAATTATCTCCATACACATCACTTGGAAACAGGCACTAACATTTTTTAGCCACTGTATTAAGGTGTAAGCTTTATAACTCACATTGGCCCATTGTAATTATACAGTCTGTAACAGTTATGTAACCATGATAAATGATGTGATCACACAATATGTAGTCTTTTCAAGCTGATTCTTTCATGTAGCATGCTGTTTTGAGGTTCATCCATGTTGTTGCATGAATTAGTACTTCACTTCTTTTTCTAAATGAGTATTTTTCTATCATATGGATATATGACATTTGTTTACACATTCACAAGCTGACGAATATTTGTGTATGTGAATATAGTCTACTGTATTTCCCCCCATACTTATCAGTTCCAATTCCATTCCTTTCTGTGGATGACTTACCATCTGCTGTCATTTTCTTTCAGCCTGAGGGTTTCCTTTAGTGTTTCTTTTAGGACAAGGCTGCTACCAATAAATCCTGATATGGTTTATCCAGAAATCCCTTTATCTCATCTTTATTTCTGAAGGATAGTTTTGTGGGGTTACAATTCTTGGCTGAATTTTACTGCAGTATTTTCCACTGCCTTCTAGCCTTAATTTATCTGATGAAAAATCAACCATTAATCATATTACTGTTCTCCTGTAAATAGTTGTTTTTCCATTGCTGCTTTTGAGACTTTCTCTTTGTCATTCAACAATTTGACTACATGTGCAACTGTGATTTTATTTGTGCTTACCTTACTTAGCATTGAGACTTTCAGATCTGTCGATAACATTTTTATCCAATTTGGGAACTTCGGGGCCATGATTTCTTTAGATGATTTTCTGCCTTATTCTTTCTCCTCTCCTTATGGAGCTCCCATTACGTGAGTGTGTGTACTCCTGCTGTTGTCGCACAGATATCTGATGCTCTTGTTTCTCTTCAGTACCTCCTATTGCTATTCTTTTGATTGGATCATCTCTAGTGACCTGCTTTTGAGCTACCTCTATCTTTTCTGCTATCTCAAAGCTGATGTTGAGACCATTAACACATTTTTTATTAAGTTACTATATCTTAAAACTCCAGAATTTCCATTTTAGCTAATTTTTTAAAGCAGTTTATATTTCTCTATAAAAATATAAAGATTTCATATTTACTAAATAATTTTCATAATATTTTCTTTTAATTCTTTGAACTGTTTCCTTTAATTCTTTCAACATATTTATGATAGCTGCTTTGAAGTCTTTGCTAAATCCAACATCTAGCCCACTTAAGAGTCAATTTCTATTGACTGCTCTTTTTCTGAGTCATGGGCTTCTGCCTCTCTGTATTCTTCTCTTTTTGTTGTTGTTGTTGATAACTCTACACTTTAGATAATCATAGGAGTAATCACAGATTCTGATACATCTTTGTGGGGTTCTGTTTATTGGGTAAACTATACAACCTGTCTCCCAATGGTGTTGGGAGGCTAATGTCTTTGCTCTGGTGTTATCTGTGTGTGCTTGGTTTTTATTTTTGATTAATAAACCTTTTAGAGCAGTTTTATATTCACAGAAAAATTAAGTGGAAGATAGAGATTTCCAGCATAATTTTGTCCCCAAGTAAGGACTTATGATGGTTAATTTTATGTGCCAACTTGACTGGGCTAAGGGATCCCAGATAAGCTAGTAAATAATAATTTCTGGTGTGTCTGTGAAGGTATTTCTGGAAGACACTAGCATCTAAATCAGTATACTGAGTAAAGAGCTACCCTTATTAACATGGGCTTCCCTGGTAGCTCAGCTGGTAAAGTATCCACCTGCAATGCAGGAGACTCCAGTTTGACTCCTGGGTCAGGAAGATCCCCTGGAGAAGGGAATGGCTACCCATTCCAGTATTCTTGCCTGGAGAATTCCATCAACTATACAGTCCATGGGGTCACAAAGAGTTGGACATGACTGAGCAACTTTCACTTATCAACATAGACAAGAATTATCAAATCTATTGTTCAGTTTAGTTCAGTCACTCAGTCGTGTCCGACTCCTTGCGACCCCATGAACCGCAGTACACCAGGCCTCCCTGTCCATCACCAACTCCTAGAGTCCACCCAAACCCATGTCCATTGTTTCGGTGATGCCATCCAACCATCTCATCCTCTGTTGTCCCCTTCTCCTCCTGCCCTCAATCTTTCCCAGCATCCGGGTCTTTTCAAATGAGTCAGCTGTCTGCATCAGGTGGCCAAAGGATTGGAGTTTCAGCTTCAACATCAGTCCCCCCAATGAACACCCAGGGCTGATCTCCTTTAAGATGGACTGGTTGGATCTCCTTGCAGTCCAAGGGACTCTCAAGAGTCTTCTTCAACACCACAGTTCAGAAGCATCAATTCTTCGGTGCTCAGCTTTCTTCACAGTCCAACTCTCACATCCATACATGACCACTGGAAAAACCATAGCCTTGACTATATGGACCTTTGTTGGCAAAGTAATGTCTCTGCTTTTTAATATGCTGTCTAGGTTGGTCATAACTTCCCTTCCAAGGAGCAAGCGTCTTTTAATTTCATGGCTGCAATCACCATCTCCAGTAATTTTGGAGCCCAGAAAAATAAAGTCAGCCACTGTTTCCACTGTTTCCCTACCTATTTGCCATGAAGTGATGGGACCAGATGCCATGATCTTAGTTTTCTGAATGTTGAGCTTTAAGCCAACTTTTTCACTCTCCTCTTTCACTTTCATCAAGAGGCTCTTTAGTTCTTCTTCACTTTCTGCCATAAGGGTGGTGTAATCTGCATATCTGAGGTTATTGATATTTCTCCCAGCAATCTTGATTCCAACTTGTACTTCCTCCAGCCCAGCGTTTCTCATGATGTATTCTGCATATAAGTTAAATAAGCATGGTGACAATATACAGCTTTGACATACTCCTTTTCCTATTTGGAACCAGTCTGTTCCATGTCCAGTTCTAACTGTTGCTTCCTGACTTGTATACAGGCTTCTCAAGAGGCAGGTCAGGTGGTCTGGTATTCCCATCTCTTGAAGAATTTTCCACAGTTTATTGTGATCCACACAGTCAAAGGCTTTGGCATAGTCAATAAAGCAGAAATCAATGTTTTTCTGGAACTCTCTTGCTTTTTCGATGATCCAGAGGATATTGGCAATTTGATCTCTGGTTTCTCTGCCTTTTCTAAAACCAGCTTGATACCTCACGTCCAAGGTAATAGAAATCCAAGTAAGACGGTAGGTGCTGAGAGAGGGCCTCAGAGGGCAGACAGACTGAAACCACAATCACAGACAACTAGCCAATCTGATCACGTGGACCACAGCTTTGTCTAGCTCAGTGAAACTAAGGCATGCCGTGTGAGGCCACCCAAGACGGATGGGTCATGGTGGAGAGGTCTGACAGAATGTGGTCCACTAGAGAAGGGAATGGCAAACCACTTCAGTATTCTTGCCTTGAGAACCCCATGAAGAGCATGAAAAGGCAAAAAGATAGGACATTGAGAGATGAACTCTCCAGGTCAGTAGGTGCCCAATATGCTATTGGAGATCAGTGGAGAAATAACTCCAGAAAGAATGAAGGGATGGAGCCAAAGCAAAAACAACACCCAGTTGTGGATGGGACTGGTGATAGAAGCAAGGTCTGATGCTGTAAAGAGCAATATTTCATAGGAACCTGGAATGTTAGGTCCATAAATCAACGCAAATTGGAAGTGGTTAAACAGGAGATGGCAAGAGTGAACTTTGACATTCTAGGAATCAGCAAACTAAAACAGACTGGAATGGATGAATTTAACTCATATGACCATTATATCTATTACTGCAGGCAGGAATCCCTTAGAAGAAATGGAGTAGCCATCATAGTCAACAAAAGAGTCTGAAATGCAGTACTTGGATGCAATCTCAAAACAGACAGAATGATCTCTGTTCATTTCCAAGGCAAACCATTCAATATAACGGTAATCAAATCTATTGAGGGACTGAATAGAATCAAAAAGGGCAAAGGAAGGGTGACTCCTGCTTTCTTTTCTTGAACTGTGAAATCCATCTACTCCAGCCCGTTGAGCCTTTCATTTCCAAGACTTACATCAGAGGTCCCCACATCCCCCAGTTCTCAGGTCTTTGTCCTCATATTGGGATTTACACCATTAGCTTCCCTGGTTCTCAGGCCTTCAAATTCAGACTAAATTATGCCATCAGCTTTCCCGGCTCATCAGCTTATACATGGCGTATTGTGGTACTTCTCATTCTCCGTAACTACATATGAGCCGATTTCTATAATAAAGCTCCTCTTATATTATCTCTGTCTATATGTACTGCTGGTTATGCTTCTCTGGAGAACCTGACTAATATAGATTTTGGTGCCAGGAGTGGGCTCAATAACATGGACTCCACTCACCAAGGACAACTTGATCATGGCCACTGCTGAGTGCCCAGGATGCCAGGACAGAGTGATATGATGTGCGTACATGGTCAGTCATGTCTGACTCTTTGCAACTCCACGGACTGTAGCAAGCCAGGCTCCTCTGTCCATGAAACTTTCCAGGCAAGAATACTGGAGTGGGCTGTCACTTCCTTCTCCAGGGGATCTTCCTGACCCAGGGATAAAAGCCGCATCTCGTGTGTCTCCTGCACTGGTGGGTGGATTCTTTACCGCTGCACCACTTGGAACCAATGCTGAATTCCCCATATGGCACCATTCCCCAGGTGACCAGTCATTTACTTGGTAGCAGGTTGGTTACTCTGAACTACTTCCATCAGGGAAGGGCCAGTGTTTTGTCCTTACTGGAACAGACACTTACTCTGGATGCAGATTTGCATTTCCTGCATGCAGTGCTTCTGCCAAAACTACCATCTGGGGACTTAGAGAATGCCTTATTCACCATCATGATATTCCACACAATATTGCTTCCTATCAAGGAAATTACTTCACAGCAAAGGGAGTATGGCAATGGACCCAGGCTCGTGGAATTCACCACTTTAGCACAGTTAGTGAAAGTCACTCAGTTGTATCTGATTCTTTGCGACCCCATGGATTATACAGCCCATGGAATTATCCAGGCCAGAATACTGGAGTGGGTAGCCATTCCCTTCTCCAGGGGATCTTCCCAATCCAGGGATCAAACCCAGGTCTCCCACATTGCAGGTGGATTCTTTACCAGCTGAGCTACAAGGGAAGCCTAAGAACACTGGAGTGGGTAGCCTATCCCTTCTCCAGCAGATCTTCCCAACCCAGGAATCTAACCAGTGTCTCCTGCATTGCAGCTGGATTCTTTACCAACTGAGCCATCAGGGAAGCCCTTAGGATGGTTGCCCACCATCCTAAAGCAGCTAGCTTGATAAAATAGTGGGATGTCTTTTGAAGACTCTGTTACAGTGTCAGCTAGGTGGCAATACTTTGCAAGGCTGGGTCAAGCTTCTCCAGAAGGCTGTATATTCTTTGAATCAGCATCCAGTATATGGTGCTGTGTCTCCAATAGTCAGGATTCACAGGTCTAGGAATCAAGGGATGGACACGTGAGTACCATCACTCATCATTATCCCTATGACCCACTAGCAAAAGTTTTGCTTCCTGTTACCATAACTGTATGTTCTGCTGGTCTAAAGGTCTTAGTTCTAGAGGGATGAATGCATTCGTTAGGAGATACAATGATTCCACTGAACTGGAAGTTGAGACCGCCTTCTGGTTATTTGGGTTCCTCATGCCTTTGAATCAAAAGACAGGGAAAGGAGTTACTGTGCTGACCGGGGTGATTGCTCCTGATCCTTCAGGGGAAACTGGAGTACTACTCCACAGTGGAGGTCAGGAGAGTCTGGAATACAGCAGGTCCCTTAGGGCTTCTCTTAGTAGTACTGTGCCCTGTGATTAAGATCAATGAAAAACTACAACATCCTAATCCAGGCCAGATTAGTAATGACCCATTCAGGAATGAAGGTTTGGGTCACTTTACTGGATAAAGAATCATTACCAGCTGAGGTGCTTCTTGAAGACAAAAGGGATATAAATTGGGTAGTAGAAAAAGATAGTTATAAATACCAGCCATGACCACACAAACAGTTACAGAAATGAGGACTATAATTGTAATGAGATTTCCTCCTTCTTTTATAAATACATCTGTGTGTGTGTGTATACACATATTCATATTAAGCAAATGTCTTTGTTTTCTTTACTATTTTATTTTCTTATCATGTAACACAAGATGTATTAGCTTTATATCAGCCTTTAAAGATCATCAAATTTACATTTGATGTTTTCCAGTTATGGGATACCACAAGGCTAGTCAACATCCTGAAGGACTTCACCTCCTCTTCTGGGGAAGGGATTAGTGTCTTTTCAGTTGTAACCAGAAGAGCTGTATCATGTCAGGTAGAATGATGACCTTGTTATTGTCTTCATTTGAAGATTAAGGAGATGTGGATAGATATCAAGTTGATGAGGACTGGATTTATGATGGTGACTTTTATGTCAGCTTGACTGGGCTTAAGGATGCCCAAATAGCTGGCAGAAAATTATTTCTGAGTGTATCTGTGAGGGTGTTTCCAGGAGAGATGAGCATCTGAATCAGTCGACTGAGTAAAGAAGTTCCACTCTCGCCAGTATGGGTAGACATAGCCCAGTCCTTGAGGGTCCAGATAGATCAATAACAGACACCCCTCCACACACCAAAAAAAGGCAGCAGAAGGGTGTATTCTCTATTTTGAGCTGAGAAATCCATCTCCTGCCCTTGGACATCACATATTTGTTTTAGATTCTCAGTTTGATAATTCCAGTGGCTCAGATGGTAAAGTCTTCCTACAGTGTGGGAGATCAAGGTTCGATCCTTTGGTCGGGAAGATCCCCTGGAGAAGGAAATGGCACCGACTCCAGTATTCTTGCCTGGAAAATCCCATGGGCAGAGGAGCCTGGCAGTACAGTCCATGGGTTGCAAAGAGTTGGACATGACTGAGCCACTTCATTTTCCATTTCTAATTAATTAAGTAAGATACTGATGCTTGTTCTGTCTCTTTAAATTATGGTCTTTGACTTTTAATATGCCTTGTATTTCTTCTTGATAGTTGGGCATGATGTATTGTATAAAAGGAACTGCTCCAAACAGGACTTTAGTAATGTGGTAGTAAGGCGTTGGGGGAAGGGAAGCATTGTATAATCCTGTGATTTGGTGAGCCCATGCCTCTGGACTGTGAACTCTACAAGTGCTCCTCAGTCCTCCTCTCCCTCAGACGGGACAGCATGGAGGAGGCTAAAGTTGGATATTTCCATCTTCTCAGGTTGGTTAGGCTCCAGGAAAAAAATCCCCAATATTTAGGGTCTACATAAAAGAAAAGTTTCTGTTGAAGGCAGGCCTTGTTAAGCAGAATGCTCTGGTATATTTTTTAAATGGCTACTTTCTCCCCCTCCCTGCTGCAAGCAAAGGGTATTTTTCTCCAATATTCACTTTGAAAACCTGATAAAGTTTCTGGAGATAAAAATATAAAGTGTGGGGGATCCCCTATGATTGAGTAACCTTGGAATTTTTAACTCTCCTAATTTTTAATTTAAAATTCAAAAATTTTGCCCACACTGAGCTTCCAGAAACTCATCAACTACAGTTCAGGTTTTCTTAACCCCAGTACTGGTTCCTGTCAAGATGGTGATCTGTTCTGGTAAACTGTGATTCTCTGTATTCACCTGTTTCTCCAGTTTCAGAGGCATCAGTTGACTTGTGACCCATGACCTCACTTCTCTGACAGATCAAAGAAGAGTTAGTGATTTTTCAGTTTGATCAGCTTCTATATTGTTAGAATGGATTGATGATTTCCAAGTTCCTACACAGTGGACCAAATACTGAAAGTCTTTGCTCAGGTTTCAATGCTTACTTTAATTTTTAGTCTGGGTTCCTGGGGGTGACCCCTGTGTCTGCCCAGCTAGTGTTGACCCACTGACTTGGAAAGAGGTTGTGCTCAAATGCCTCCAGATGCTATGTCTTTCATCCTCTGTTGAGCGATCTGTATGTAGATTGGGGAGTGCATTCAAAGCTCTATCACATTTCAAGCCTCCTTTGGTTGCTTTTTGCTGGATCCCCCAGGGTCCCCTGCATGTGTATGTGGTTTCCCAGATGGCCAGAGATGTTGGGAGAGCTTATTTAGCCTTTTTATGGCTCTCTCATTTCAAGGTTCTTTCAGTTAAAGTTGATGACTAGCCTGCTACTGACACCAACCAGTACAGCATATTCAGGCTAACAATTATCAGGCATTCCCCAATTTATTTCCTACTATGCTGGCCACTTTTATCTGATAAATCTGTAGGCTTCTGTCCCATGCTTTAAATGAGTCACTAGCCTCCTCTGCCAGCAAAGGTGCTGGCTTTCTCCGCTAGCCTCATGTTGATAAAATTGTGTTCTTCAAGGCCTGAGCTGGGGCTGTGGATGGGTGGGAGCAGCCCCAGGCAAGATGCCAAAAAGACTCACTCTTTACCTAAAGCTCTAACAGATTTGAGAATGATTTGCAATTTGTTATCTACTTATCTATTTCCAGTGTCCTGAAATGGGTACTTTTTAAATCATTTTATTCAGTTTGTGTGTGTGTGTGTGTGTATGCTATATATGTTAAGAGGTTATACAGAACTCTTCACAAAGCCACAGCCAGAAGTCTCTACCTCTGTTTATATTTTGATGCAGTTTTTCTTACTCTGCAGTTCATTTTTCATGTTTATATAAATATAACTATACGGCTTACCTCCTAGCTCAGTCGGTAAATAATCTGCCTGCAATGCAGGAGACCTGGGTTCAGTTCCTGGGTCCAGAAGATCCCCTGGAGAAGGAAATGGCAACCCACTCCCGTATTCTTGCCTGGAAAATCCCATGGACAGAGGAGCCTGGCAGGCTAAAGTCCATGGGGTTGCAAAGAGTCGGACACTACTTAGCAACTAAACCATCACATTTACTTTCTGTGTCCTAAAAGTGCAAGTTATTTTTTCCTTAATGCTTTTGTAATATTTATTTAGTTTATTTTTGACTGTACTGGGCCTTTGTTGCTGTGTGCGGGCTCTTCTCTAGTTGCAGCAAGCAGGGACTATTCTTGAGTTGCGGTGTGTGGGCTTCCCGTCTCAGCGGCTTCTCTCGTTGTGGCAGAGCACGTCATCTAGGTTTGCAGGCTCAGTAGCTGTGGCTCATCAGTTTAGTTGCCTCATGGCATGTGGGATCTTCTCAGAGCAGGGACCAAACCTGTGTTCCCTGCATTGGGAGACGGATTCTTAACCACTGGACCACTAGGGAAGCCCCTTAATGCTGAAAATTAACCTTTTCTTTATTTGTAAAATCTAGCCCTTTTATTTTATTTTGGTCATACTTTGATAATTGCAAGATCTCAGTCCCTTGACCAGGGACTGATTCCAGGCCATGGCAGTGAAAACCTGGGATCCTAACCATTGGTCAACTGTGGCCCTTTTAAATACTACAAAATTCTATATAACTAACATACCAAATTTTCCTTATAATATTTCACAGTTACAAATAATGCCAAAGTGAAATCCTTATACATGTTTCCTTTTCAATTTTATTATATATATCAAATTGGTCCCTTAATTTCAAATCAGATTGATTATATTCTTTGCAGCCCAAGATGGAGAAGCTCTATACAGTCAGCAAAAACAAGACCGGGAGCTGACTGTGGCTCAGATCATGAACTCCTTATTGCCAAATGGGTATGACCTTAATCAAATCCCTTACAATTATATAGTAGAAGTGACAAACAGATTCAAGGGATGAGATCTGATAGACACAGTGTCTGAAGAACTATGGATGGAGGTTCATAACATTGTACAGGAAGCAGTAATCAAAACCATCGCCAAGAAAAAGAAATTCAAAAAGGAAAAACAGTTGTCTCAGGAGACCTTACAAATAGCTGTGAAAAGAACAGAAGCTAAAGGCAAAGGAGAAAAGGAAAGATATACCCATTTGAATGCAGAGTTTCAAAAAAGAGGAAGGAGAGATAAGAAAGCCTTCCTCAGTGATCAATGCTAAGAAATAGAGGGGAAAAAAAGAATGGGAAAGACTACAGATCTCTTCAAGAAAATTAAGAGATACCAAGGGAACACTTCACGCAAAGATAGGCACAATACAGGACAGAAATGGTATGGACCTAACAGAAGCAAAAGATATTAAGAGGTGGCAAGAATACACAGAAGAACTATACAAAAAAGATCTTCATGACCCAGATAATCAGGATGGTGTAATGAATCACCTAGAGCCAGACATTCTGGAATGCAAAGTCTACTGGGCCTTAGGAAGCATTACTATGAACAAAGCTAGTGAAGGTGATAGAATATTTCAAATCCTAAAAGATGATGCTGTGAAAGTGCTGCACTCAATACGCCAACTAATTTGGAAAACTCAGCAGTGGCCACAGGACTGGAAAACGTCAGTTTTCATTCCAATCCCAAAGCCAGGCAATGACAAAGAATGTTCAAACTACCACACAATTGTACTCATCTCACACACTAGTAAAGTAATGCTCAAAGTTCTCCAAGCCAGGCTTCAACAGTACGTGAACCGTGAACTTCCAAATATTCAAGCTGGATTTAGGAAAGGCAGAGGAACCAGAGATCAAATTGCCAACATCCGCTGGATCATCGAAAAAGCAAGAGAGTTCCAGAAAAACATCTACTTCTGCTTTATTGACTATGCCAAAGCCTTTGACTGTGTGGATCACAGCAAACTGTGGAAAATTCTTAAAGAGATGGGAATACCAGACCACCTGACCTGCCTCCTGAGACAAGAAGCAACAGTTAGAACTGGACATGGAACAACAGATGGTTTCAAATAGGGAAAGGAGTACGTCAAGGCTGTATATTGTCACCCTGATTATTTAACTTACCTGAAGATTACATCATGAGAAAAGCTGGACTGGATGAAGCACAAGCTGGAATCAAGATTGCTGGGAGAAATATCAATAACCTCAGATATGCAGATGATACCACACTTAGCAGAAAGCGAAGAACTAAAGAGCCTCTTGATGAAAGTGAAAGAGGAGAGTGAAAAATGTGGCTTAAAGCTCAACATTCAGAAAACTAAGATCATGGCATCTGGCCCCATCACTTCATGGCAAATAGGTGGGGAAATGGTGGAAACAGTGACAGACTTTATTTTGGGGGGCCCCAAAATCATTGCAGATGGTGACTGTAGCCACGAAATTAAAAGACACTTTTTCCTTGGAAGAAAAGTTATGACCAACCTAGATAGCATATTAAAAAGAAGAGACATTATTTTGCCAACAAAGGTCTGTCTAGTCAAAGATAACGGTTTTTCCAGTAGTTATGTATGGATGTGAGAGTTGGACTATAAAGAAAGCTAAGTGCCAAAGAACTGATGCTTTTAAACTGTGGTGTTGGAGAAGACGCTTGAGAGTCCCCTGGACTGCAAGAAGATCCAACCAGTCCATCCTAGGTAAATCAGTCCTGAGTATTCATTGGAAGGACTGATGTTGAAGCTGAAACGCCAATCCTTTGGCCACGTGATGCGAAGAACTGACTCATTTGAAAAGACCCTGATGCTGGGAAGGATTGAAGGCAGAAGGAGAGGGGGATGACAGAGGATGAGATGGCTGGATGGCATCACCAACTCAATGGACATGAGTTTGAGTAAACTCTGGGAGTTTGGTGATGGACAGGGAGGCCTGGCATGCTTCAGTCCATGCAGTAGCAAAGAGTCAGACAGGACTGAGCTACTGAACTGAATTTAATAACAATGTTTCCCTGGTGGCTCAGCAGTAAAGAATCTGCCTGCAGTGCAGGAGACACAAGAGACACAAGACCTATCCTGAGTCAGGAAGATCCCCTGGAGAAGGAAATGGCAACTCATTCCAGTATTCTTGCCTGGGAAATCACATGGACAGAGGAGTCTGGTGGGCCACAGTCCATGGGGTCACAAGAATCAGACTTGACTTAGCGACTAAACCACCAACACAATTTCATATCAATTACACTATCACTCCCACCAGCTATGACTGAGCAGACCTGTTTACCTATCTGGCAAATGACAGATAATTTTAAATTTTTGAAACTTTCACACAGTATGGTTGATAAGTTGATTGCCTTACAGTTTAATATATATACATATATATATATGTATGTATATATATATATCTAAGATGTATAATATCCTGCCTAACTGTCCTTCAAGGAGTTTGTAATCAAATTGCTCTCTTCAATGCTAAAAGGTTATCTTTTTAAAGATGCTGACAATTTGATAGAAGAAAATTGGTATCTTTGCTGTTTTATACTATTTATTGGTTATTGTAAAGTAAATACAAATTTTAGTTCTTATATTTAGGACAGTGATTCATTTTGAGTTAATGCTTATGTACAATATGAAAAGTGTTTGACGTTTTGGGGGACAGTTGGATACCAATTGTTCCAATAGCATCTGTTGAAGAGACTATCACTTGCACACTGAATTACTTCTGTACCTTTGTCAAAAATTAATTGGCCATTAATTAATTAAGTCTATTTCTGGGCTTTCCTTATGTTCCAATGATTCTGATTTCTGTCTGTCCCTTTACCAATACCACTCTATTGATAGAGTAAATCTTAAAATCAAGCAGTACGATTCTTCTAACTGTACTATTTTTAAAAATTGTTTTAGCTTCTTAGTTTCTTTGCTTTTCAATATAAATTTTGCAGTCAGCTTATCTATATTTACAAAAGTTCCTGGGAATTCCCTGGTTGCCCAGTGGTTAGAACTCAGTGCTTTCACTGCTGAGGGCCCAGGTTCAATCCCCAGTAGGGGAATTAGATCTCACAAGCTGTTGAGCCCAGCCAAAAGAAAAAAAATCTACTGGAATTTTGCTTGTAATTGAGTTAAATTCATAAACTGATTTGGGAAAACTTGACAGGCTTCCCTGATAGCTCAGTTAGTAAAGAATTTGCCTGCAATGCAGGAGACCCCAGTTCAATTCCTGGTTCAGGAAGATCTGCTAGAGAAGGGATAGGTTACCCACTCCAGTATTCTTGGGCTTCCCTTGTAGCTTAGCCGGTAAAGAATCCGCCTGCAATGAGGGAGACCTGGGTTTGATCCCTGGGTTGGGAAGATCCCCTGGAGAAGGAAAAGGCACCCACTCCAGTATTCTGGCCTGGAGAATTCCATGGACTGTATAGTCCACGGGGTTGCAAAGAGTCGGACGTGACTGAGCAACTTTCACTTTGACGTCTTTACTACTGTGAGTCTTCCAATCCAAGAACACAATGTGTCTCCATTTATTTAGGCCATCTGTCTTTGATCAGGATTTTGTAGTTTGCAGCACACAGATCCTGTGTATATTTTGCTAGATTTATACCTAAGTGTTTCACTTAGGAAGTGGGGTTCTTGTAAATGATATTTTTAAAAATTTTGGTTTCCAGTTGTACATTGCTAATATAGAAATATATTAGCGTTGATAATATATTAGTGTTGATCTTATATCCTATGACCATGCTAAGCTTAAACTCACCTGCTGGTTCTAGATTTGTAAATTCCTTGGAATTGTAAATGCCTTGGTCAGTCATGCTGTCGATTGAATAGAGACCATTTTATTTCTTCTAAGTTGTCTGTCTTTTTCTTGCCTATTACACTGGCTAACACTTCCAGTACTATGTTGAATAAGAGTAGTGAGTGAACATCTTGCCCTTGTTCATGATCTTAGACAAAAGCATACAGTCTTACCAATGAACGTGATGTTGGCTGTAGGCCTTTTGTGCAGGCCTTTGATCAGACTGAGGAAGTTCCCTTTCTATCATGAAAGGATAGTGAATTTTGTCACATGCTTTTTCTGCATCAATTGATAAGATTATGTGCTTCTTGTCTTTGGATTGTTGATACGGGGAGTCAGTTCAGTTCAGTTGTGTCCTACTCTTTGCAACCCCATGGACTGCAGCACTCCAGGCTTCCCTGTCCACCACCAACTCCCGGAGCTTGCTCAAAATTGAGTTGGTGATGCCATCCAACCATCTTGTCCTCTGTTGTCCCCTTCTCCTCCTGCCTTCAATCTTTCCCAGCATCAGGGTCTTTCCCAATGAATCAATTCTCCACATCAGGTGGCCAAAGTATTGGAGCTTCAGCTTCAGCATCAGTTCTTCCAATGAATATTCAGGACTGATTTCTTTTAGGATTTAGTTGATATGGTAGAATACATTGATTCAGGTTTGAATACTGAACCAGCCTCACATTCTCAAAGGAAAAAAACCTCACTTGATCATTGTGTATTATTCTTTTTTATATATTGCTAAACATTTTGTTGTTGTTGTTTACATCTATGTGCATGAGAGGTATTGGTCTATTATTATTTTTGTTATTTTGGTTTTGTTTTTTCTTGTAATGTCTTTGTCTGATTTTGGTATCAAGGAGATGCTGGCCTCACAAAATGAGATGGGCAGTATTCCTTCTTCCTTAACTTTCTGGAGAAGATTATATAGGATGGGTGCTATTTCTTCTTCAGATGTTAAGTAGAATTAACCAGTGAAATCATCTGTGCTTGGAGCTTTCTTTCTTAGAAAGTTAACTACAAACTCTTAAAAAAAAAAAACAAAAAAAACTAGGGCCTATTTGGATTATCTATTCATCTTGGTTGAGTTTTTTACTTTACTTACGGTTTTTCATGACAGGCACAAGTCTTAGATCTTTTTTATAATTAAACTTACTGGTCTCTTCTTTTCAGGTATATCTTTGCATGCTCAGAGAATTCTTCTTTTCTCCAATTTTTAATTTTAGTACATTTTATTCTAGTACTGAACTTTCTTCTGGCTAATTTATATTTTTCAGTTCTGATATAAAAAATATTAATCCATCTGGAATTTAGAGGATGCTAGGAGTTGAAGACTTTCTTGAGTTAAAAATTAGTATGTAAGGAAAGAATAAGACGGTTTTGGAATCTCCCAACTCTATAATCGTAGACTTTTTCTCATTAAAAACAAATTTTACATATTCACAAACAGATTAAATTTCTTAATAACCATGAAGACTGTTTTAAAAAAGCAAATATATACATGCAGCACAAATACTGTGAGTATACACAAGGATATTTTTAAAAGGAGCAAGATAATTAGCTAGAAAACACAGAATAAGAATCTTCAATGAACATTCATGCTAAAGAAACCATGTTCAAAATATCCAAATAACTTCTGAAAACTAAAAAAAAAGTTTATATAATAACATAGGGAAATACAAGAATAGAAAATAATATCATCCCCCCTCATCAGACACACATACACACACACACACACTCTTCCTTTCTCTCTCATATATATAACTGGCAAATAATGTCCACCAAAATGGATTATTTTATAAGTACAGAAAAGATTATTTTTAAAAAATATATTATTTTTAAAAGCACAGCATTTAAAAAATATTTTAATTATATTTTTTATAAATCTCAAATTCCTCCTGATAAACCACTGAATCCATTAGTGTCCACTAATTGGATCAAGCCAGGTGAGCATGGGACTGTCCTTCCTTACCAGTTCCTCCAAGTCTCTCTCAAAGCTACCCACAATGAAAAGGACGGCACTGCCTGAGAAGGACTACTGCTGAAGGATGGGTTCATGACTCAGCTTTCCTCTAGAACCCCCAGTACCTCACTTCTGAATAGAAGTCGAGAAAATTGTAGCTGCTACAAACATTCTAAGAGTCAAGGAGGTTGAGAGTGGAGGAGGATGAGGAGAGGTGCCAATGTTTCTCTTTTATCACTGGATTTCCTAATTAACTGATAGATCTCAGGCCATGTTCATTGCATGTAGGATTCTCTACTGTTTATGCAGGTAAATTCTGGTGAGATTCTAAGGGAATAAAGGAAATAGAAATCAGATGATCTTACTGGTTTTGATGTTCCAGCTAATTTGGGGAGATATTATTGTGTCTAAATCCATGTGTAAATGACTCTACAAAATGGTATCTAGTCTTATCTTTCTATCACAGACATGAAAAGCTACTTGTCATCTGTCCATATTGATAGATACCCCTATTCCATTTGGCAGTGCGCATCCCTCCTATGAGAGGGAAATGATAATATCTGCAAAATCACCTCTTATACCTACCCTTGTGTCGGACCTCTCCAGACATGGCATAAGCCTTGGCTAGTAATGCGCTCGCCTCTGCAGCTTGGGGGCTGACTTCAGTGTACAAAGAGACACAGATAGAATGGGCCTAGAATACAGAAAATCGTGAGAAGGATAAGTACCCAAATGGCAGTGTTTCACTGTGGATTTTATAGTAGCTCCCATAGAAGTGCTGGTTGATTGACAGCTGATGTTTATTTAATCATGGAGTTACCTACCTGAGAGAGGAGTTTGAGCCCCAGATCTGCTGCTTCCTCTCTGTGATTCTTGAGCAAGTAATTTTACCTTCATATGTAGAAAGAATATATACTTTCCATTGATTAGGGTTTGAAAGTGAAAGTCGCTCAGCTGTGTCTGACTCTTTTCAACCCCATGGACTAACAGTCCATGGAATTCTCCAGCCCAGAATACTGGAGTGGGTAGCCTTTCCCTTTTCCAGGGGATCTTCCTAACCCTGGGATTGAACCCAGGTCTCCAGAATTGCAGGTGGATTCTTTACCAGCTGAGTCACAAGGGAAGCCCTGATTAGGGTTTGGGAAAGGTTAAATGAGATGATGCGTGCAAAGCACTGGGCACAGCACCCTTCACATGGCAGGTTCTCAAAAAATTATTACTTTTTATTATGTTTCAACACAAAAGCAAAATTATAGCTTTAGCTCAACCTCTCAAAGGTTCAGTATCAAAAAAAAAAAGTCTAGTAAAGCGTGAATCCTAGAGCCCAGCTGTCTGGGTTCCCATCTTAGCTCAGCCAATTAGTATAACATAAGGCAAGTCACTGTAATTTCTTTGAATATAAAACAGGGGTGAAAAAAATTGTATTTGTCACAAACAGTTGTAAAGATTAAATGAATATGTATATAGTGTTTAGGTATCACTAAACACTATAAGCATTAGACAAATAATAGCTTTTATTATCTGAACTAAAATGGAAGGAGTAACACTTTGGAAAAAGAAAGAAAACAGGAAGTATCCAGTACTACCCACCAGCAAGAAAAGAGCCACCTGTACTTCATACTTCATAGGCCAAACACCATGAGGTATTTCAAGGAGCTCCAGACAGCACTCAAGACAACACTTTAGAGCTAAGACCCAGTGCAGAGTTGTTATGAGTAGGGGCTGTGGGGTCAAATCTTCTGAGTTCAAATCCTTGCTCACCCACCTCCCCCGCAACCTGTTAGCTATACAATTTCCAGTGAATTAGCTATAGTTCTTTGTGCTTCAGTTTCCTAATGCTTAAAGTAAGATTAAAAAAATAAATAATGGTGCTTACTTCATATGCTTATTTCATGAAATAAATGAACTAATATAGCCTCATATGCACATGGTAAAAGCATTCCATACATTTGAACTATTATTTTTGTTGTGGTTGGGAAACCCTGATTATGTAATGTTTTATTCATTCTAAACTGGACTGCTGCTTTAAGGGAGTCTCAGACACACCGGCCAGGTTTTCTCCGTAAGTAGTGGACTCCCTGTCTTCCGGGCAGCACTCCTAAACATCTCTCCATTGTGATGTCAATAACCGGGCTTTCCGGATTGCAGGCAAATGCCTTTTCTTCAGCAGCAGACTGCTGTCACATGCACTGTTCGAGGGCAGTGCACTTTTTTTTTTGCAAAATAGGAAATCCAGTACTATGATCTGATCTCAGTCATGGGAGATACCTGAAGCCATGGGCACGGTTCTCCGTTGAGGAGAGAAAAGGTGAATTTAACCAGCAGTTTCAAGGAAAGTTTTAAGTAGCTGATACATAAAGTGCCCTACACTGTTTAAATTATGATAGACTCAACATTCCTTTGTATGTCTCGTTTCATTTTCCCCTCGGCATCTGTCAAATTAGTTACCTCCAAGCAAAACACCATCTTGGTGGTTTAACCTTAGATTGGAAATTCAACCAGCTAGACTAGTTTACAGGACAAATTAGAGCATTACACCAAAATATTATAAAATTTCATTTTAGAAGCCCTTTGCATTTGTTAAAGATGTGAACTCAGTTGCCCCTCTGGCTTTTTCCCTCAGCTCCCTCTTCCTGGCACAGACAGAGGTGAGGGAAGCCAGGAGGGGAAATGCTGTGTTAAATCAGGTCACACAGCAGACAGGCCCGCCATGAGCCTGTGTTCCCTGTCCAGAGTTTGAGGAAGGTCTCTTGTGTGGATCTGGAGGAAAATAGATCCCATCCCGTTCTTTCCTTCTGGGAACCAGGCCTGCGGCCAAACAAAGCCTCCTGGCCTGGACTTCAGCCAACCTACCTACCTGGTGCAAGTACTGGATGGCTTGCTCGTGGTTCCTCCTCAGCTGCTCGATCTGAGCAATTTCCTGGTAAAGACTGACCAGATCTGACGTATCGTCACCCTTATTGGCAATAACATTGTCAACTGCCTTTTCAAAGTATACCAGCGCAAGGTTTAACCTGCAGTTGGCCAAGGAGGCTCTGGAAGAAAAGGGACAAGGGTGGAAAGTCAGAGCGAGGTGACTTGCTCTGCAGACACAGAAGGAACTTTCTAAGAACCAAACAATTTGGCCTTCACAGGCTGATCATCTGTGTGGGTGGCTCAAAGTCCAGCCTTGCCGTAAACACACTCCTATTAACCAGTATTTTACCCACCAGATTTCACTTACTACCATTTTATCAAACCCATTAATATATCACGATAGGCTAATTTTATAAAAAAGCATATGGAAAAAATGGCGTCAGGCAGTTCATAAGATGGGATAATTTACCCCATAACAAAGACTTGTTAAAATCAAAATAAAATTTTATTACCTCTGATTCCTTCTCTTTTAGGCTAAAGCAGGGGTTTTCCTTTGTTTTGTTTGATCTAGTTTAGTTTATTCTTCCTCAGTTAAAAATAAGGCAGTATAGAGAAAACAATGTAAGTATTTCCCCACCAAAAGGGGGACGATTAAATAACTCATGGCACATCACACAATAAAATACTTCAGACATGAAAAATTTTAAATGTGCTAAGTTCAAAAAACAGAAAACTGTACTTAAAATATGATCCTGACGTGTATACATGTAAAGCACTTAGAACAGTGTCGAGAAAGTAGTTATACTTTTGTAAACATTCCAACACTTAGAACACTGCGTGTACAAAACAGGTCAACTGTGTGGAATGGATGAATTAAATACACACTCAAAGTTATTCTGAAAGAGGAACAAGGCTATCTTTCACATAAGCACAAAAATCTAAGTCACTGCCCCGTGTGTCAGCAGGAGACAGTCACTGGACTCTAACTTAAGCCTGAAGACTTAAGAATTGTTTCTGATTCAACTCTGGACATTCCAACATCTCCCCACCATTTCCCATTTGACTACTAGATTCATAGCTGTTTAGAGGAGGCAAGTATGACTCATGTATTTCATTTACTTACCATTCCATCGTCTACCCTACCATGCCAAGTGCTTACAGTTCTGGAAACAGACTGTTTTCAAGGATGTGAAGATATTTGAAAAATCTAGGGAACAGTAAACCTTTTATTATTCTTTTTTTTCCTCTGAAACTCTGATAGGCCCATTCTCATATCTAAATATTCTGATTCTCAGAGGATCCCTAACTGTAAAACAGCTAAGTCTCATTCTGGCTTGAACAAATTCCATGAACTTTGTTTCCATATGGAATACAACTTCCCTTAAAAATGCATGTGCTATGAATAACTCAAAGACCTCCAATATATTGTTCTCATTAAGTGTTTCTTCTTTATCATTTAAGTTGTCATATTTAATGACAAAGTGAAAGTGAAAGTTGCTCAGTCATTTCCGACTGTTTGTGACCCCATGAACTATACAGTCCATGGAATTCTCCAGGCCAGAAAACTGGAGTGAGTAGCCTTTCCCGTCTCCAGGGGATCTTCCCAACCCAGGGATTGAACCCAGGTCTCCTGCATTGCAGGCAGATTCTTTACCAGCTGAGCCACAAGGGAAGCCCCAAAATACTGGAGTGGGTAGCCTATCCCTTCTCCAGGGGATCTTCCCAACCCAGGAATCGAACCAGGGTCTCCTGCATTGCAGATGGATTCTTTACCAACTGAACTATGAGGGAAGACCACTTAATGACAAAAGTAGGTGGCAATTCAGAAAAAAGAAAAAAATAAAGTAATTTTAGAGTAAGTAGGAGAGGCAGCACAAGGAAGGGCTAAGAGTCTGTAAGTTCAGACCAAGTTCCAATCCAATACTTAAAGCTTATCTCCTTGGATGGTTTCTTTATCCTCAGCTCAGTCTCTTTGCCCTCTTTCTAATGAGATAAGTAATTACACCAGCTATCTCAGGGGTGGCTATGAGGATTTAATGGGAAGGAGCACAGAAAACTTAGAACATGGTGTATGCATTTGGTAAACATGAGCCTCTTTTACTATTATTTGAATCTCTGGTTCTTTTGCTCTAAATAATTTTCTCCCCTTATATACCGAGTACAGGACAATCATGTAATTCCGGGCTTTAGTCATAAAAATGAATATCCATTGGAAGGACTGATGTTGAAGCTAAAGTTCCATTACTTTGGCTGCCTGATGTGAAGATTTGACTTCATTGGAAAAGACCCTGATGCTGGGAAAGACTGAAGGCAGGAGGAGAAGGGGGTGACAGAGGACGAGACGGTTGGATGGCATCCCCGATTTGATGGACATGAATTTGAGCAAACTCCAGGAGATAGTGAAGGACAGAGGAGCCTGGTGCTTTGCAGTCCATGGGTTGCAGAGTCGGACAAGGCTTAGTGACTGCACAAAAACAAAGTCATAAAAATCCAGGCTTCTCTAAGCCCAGATCTCACCTGCCCAAAGCGATTGTTAGATCTTTCTCTGACACCTGTAATCCACAAGTGCCTCCCTTATATGATTCTCTCAGCTCCTTCATGTTTCTCTCTGACTTCTGCAGGTTGAAATACGCCTCTCTGCCAGTGAAACAGTCAAGGAGAGTGCCAGGTACACAAACACCCCCACTGACCAGGGCAGAGTTGGTAAGCAAACAAAAGGGGCCCTTGGGAAAATGTTAACAGTATCTGGGAACACACACTTCCCTCTATTTTTCATCTGAACGTGTTGTCGAGAAGGGAGGATTCTTCAGAAAAGGAACGGGGCCCTGGGTGTCTTGTGGTGTTGCAGGAGTCCAGGGCTAGGATGGGTGGCAAGCACTGGGAGTGAACGGAAACCGTGAATTACACGGGACTTCCTTGGAGGCATCTACTGTGTGACAACAATTATTCATTTTTTCCCAAGTTGGTTTCTGTGAATGGCAAAAGAGAGGAACCAATTTTGCTGAAAGGGACTTTCTGGGTCATTTAGAAAGTCCAAGCAGAGCAGCTTTTTGGCGAGAGGCAAACAGCAGGAAAGAAAATCCCCTTAATTCCCAATATCCTTCCATTTCCCGCATTCTCAATAGCCCTCTGGTGAATGGCATAAGAGAGGAAGGAAATGTATCAGATTTTGCAAGCTGAGTATATCAGGACCAAAAATGTAGAGGGGGGGATGTGTAGAGAGGAGCTCAAAGAGGGTTTATGATTATTCATGAACATGAAAGACCCCTTAGTTTTCAAAAGCAGAGATAGTACCCACAGGCTGTCAAAATCACAAGGTTTTGGAGGAGAGGCATTTTTAACTGTTCTCCCTTGAAATACGGAAAACTATTTCTTTGGTCTATTTTGCTTGGCCTTCGGCTTCATGGGCAGTGTTCTCAACAGCATTTTAGAAAGACTAAAACCATCAAGTGTACATTAAATCAGAGGTTTTTGGCTGTGTGTTACAAGTAACCTGGGGCTTTTAAAAAATCTCAGGGAACAGATGCACCCGGGGCCTACTAAATCAAACTCTCAGGGGTGGGACCCAAATAGCAATCATTCTTAAAGCTCCCCAGGGGATGAGGATGTGTAGCCTACTCTGACAGTGTTTCAAATTACCATCCATCCTCTGTCTTCCTACATGGCCACTGCCATTATCACCCACCTCCTTACTGCTAACATTGCCTGTCTTGAGGGCTCAACGAAGCGCAAGACAGGCTCCCAAAACTTTCAGGTGCCCAGGAGGTGTGTCCCCAGTGAGAACCCTCCTGGCTCAACTCAGAGCTCATGTGACTAGACACAGGAGGAACATTTGTACTTTCTAAGACGGACTTTCCTAGTGGAGGCTCATGGAGAGCTCGGACATCAGAATAGAGCTACGAGGCCTCGGTTCCACCTCCCACCCTATGTGAGATGACTCATCTGGCGTGGATGGACCCCGGCCCTGATCCCCAGATCCCGCTGGGAAGGAAAGGATATTGGTTCTGCAGGAGGCAGACCACTCCCAGAGTGTAGTAGAGCATGACCAGAGTCTCCAGAATTTGCTTTTCCTCCTTGTCTGAGGTTGTGGTTCCCTTCCAGGTCAGCAGGACATTCTTGGCGGACTCGGCATGTTTCTTGGCCTGAGCTGGAAGGCCTGGGGGAGTTGGAGGGTGAAGGGCAAGAAGGAAAACATAAAGAAGGCACATTTCAGTCAAAGGCATTCCTGGGAGGGGCTAAGGTGGGCAGTATGGTTGTCAGTACGGTCTTTAGTACTGGTTCCCCAAACTGCAGTGCATTAGAATCATCTGGAATGCTTGTAAAGAAGAAGGTTCCTGGCCACCCCCTCCCTAGACCTGTTGAGTTGGGATCTCTAGAGGAAGGGGATCCAGGACTCTATATTTGAAATTACCTGCACAAGTGTTTCTTATGCAGCCATCCTGGCATTCATCAACAGACTCTATCTGGACATCACTGATGGAGTGATGGAGACAGTAAAGGAAGTTGAGGATCCCAGTCTCAATCTCTTGCTAATGCCATGTGACCTTTTCAACCCACAGAGCTTCTCCGTTCCCCCACATGTGAAATGACAACAAAATTACAGCAGCTGCCCTTTTACCAACACATGGAGACAGTCCAGAAATGAACTGGGTTAATGCCACAGAATGCATGCTTTGAGCTTGCTGGAAAAGGGATTCTATAAAGACAGGGGCTTATGAATACAATTACTTCCATCTGGGGATTTCTTTTCAGTCCAAGATTAAGTTGTTGATACTAGTTGGTCACACACACACACACACACACACACACACACACACACACAGAGGATCTAATTTCTAATGCAGTGAGGCCCCTCTCTAGATAAAGAAGACAAAAGGGATGCCAACGCCCCATAAGACAGAACATGCGGCGTGTTTCCCCTTGTTTTCTAACTAAAGGCTGGTGTTCCTGAGCCACTTATTTGAACTGGAATTAGTCCAGTTAACAAAGGGAGATTTGGGAGTGTTCAGGTTACAGAACTATTTCCTCATCTTCCACACCAGCTCATGTCCAGTGATCTCTGATGGATAAGGGGAACCCTGGAGAAAAGAGAAAGGCCAGCAGAGAACACAGAAAGCTTTTCCTTTGCCCTCCTGAGGACCACCCATGGCTGGCACAGCTTTCCTCCCTGCAGACCCGAGGTCTGGGAAACATATTCACCCTGCCACAGAAGGAGGCCCGCTGTGCTTTTGACTTGCCCCTCCCACCCCAGCCCCCAGTTTGCTCTCTCTCTGGCTCATGGGGGGCTTCCCTGATAGCTCAGCTGGTAAAGAATCTGCCTGCAATGTAGGAGACCCCAGTTCGATTCCTGGGTCGGGAAGATCCCCTGGAGAAGGGATAGGCTACCCACTCCAGTATTCTTAGGATTCCCTGGTGACTCAGATGGTAAAGAATCCACCTGTAATGCAGGAGACCTGAGTTCTATCCCTGGGTCGGGAAGATTCCCCTGGAGGAGGACATGGCAACGCACTCCAGTACTTGGAGAATCTTCCTTGGAGAATATCCTTGGACAGAGGAGCCTGGCGGGCTACACTCCATGGTGTTGCAAAGAGTCGGACATGACTAGTGACTAAGCACAGCACACAGCACTGGCCTTTGCAGCTGCTTTCACGGCACAGTGTAGTCAGTGGCATTAGAGATGATTAAAAGGACTTGCTTTTAAAGCCTAAAGCCCTCATATGTTCAAATGTGCAGGTCCTTCTTAATGAATTGCAACGAGAACACAGTTTCTCTGAAAGACCTAAAAGTGACCCAGAAGCCAAGAAGTCTTTGTTAGAATACTCCGAAATGCCCTTTCTGTAGGTCTCAACAGAAGAGAAAAACAGACTCTGTCGCCAAAGAAAGGGCTACATCTCAAGTTACCAGATGACAGGGGTCCTCAAATTGCATGGAAAGTGCATGTTACAGTGCAGAGTCCTGGGCCTCCAGTAGTTATGGTTCACAAGTTCTAAGGGGAGAACCAAGGGTTCAGATTTATAACAGCTGTCTTAGGTGATACTGATATAGGCTGTCTGAGGACCACACTTAGAGCAACGGTGAGTTAGTAAAGTCTTTATGCAGGAAGTGGGACTCTTCTCCTGCCTAAAGAGTAGGTAGGTTCTGACTGATGGAGAAGAATGGGAAAGGGTTTCCACTAGGAGGAAACAGCCTGAGGCCGTGAAGACAGAACGTGTGTGTGTGTGCACACGTGCACACACACACACATGTGCTGGAATATTAGGGAAGGCTGTGAGAAGACCAGTCTGACTAACTGCTAAGTCACTTCAGTCAAGTCCGACTCTCTGTGACCCCATAAACTGGGTTCCTTCTCCAATGCATGAAAGTGAAAGGTGGAAGTGAAGTCACTCAGTCGTGACCCATGGACTGCAGCCCACCAGGCTCCTCCGTCCATGGGATTTTCCAGGCAAGAGTACTGGAGTGGGGTGTCATTGCCTTCTCCAAGTCTGACTAAAGGGAGGTTTAAATTAAAAGACAAGAAAAAAAATAAATTGAAAGACAAGGAAGATACGAATCGGATGGGGAAAATGGAGTCTTAGATGCCAAGACGAAGAGGCTGGACTTGATCTGCAGGGTGACAGGGAGTCTTTACAGGTCCTGAGAAGGTAGCAGCAACAGAAAACTCTGCCAGGGAATCAGACCAAGACAACGGACTAGGAAACTGAGAGTCTTTTTATCAGATAGGTTACTTTCCATGACCAGCTGGGCCCTTGGGATTGTGTCAATAAGGAGAGCAGGAACCACATTTAGATGCTTCCCTGGGTGTAGAGGAAGGAGAAAAGTGAAACTGGATGAGCCACTGAAAACCACTCCTGGATCAGCACAACACTGCTCCTGGGCTCCTAAATGAGAAACAGATCCTAAAGTCGTTCTGAGGCTTTGCAAGTCTCCCTCTCAGCCCCACACCCCAGCCCTGGGGGCCCAGCGCTACTTGTGAAATCCCCAAGAGGAACACTTCCTCTATACGCATCAGCTAGTTAATTATATAGTTTCTTGTCTCCCCCTTCATTGCTTTGTGTTCCTTCTGATGAAAAAGCAGAGCTCGTGACCAGTGGGCCTTAAGTAAATGAACTAAACAGCTCATTAAACTTCAAAGTTCAGCCCTAAAGAAAAAATGACTCCTTTACCCTTCCCAGAATGCACTTTGGTCTCCAAAGTGGGATGTGTATACCCTTCTGGGTATGAAAGATGCCATTAGGGTGTGTGGGAGGGGATAAAAACTTCTTTTTTTTAAAAAAAGTATTTATTGTTTTTCATTTTAATGAATATTTATAATAGTACATAATATTTGATGCCATTGTACATAGTTTATAATAAATACATATTTATGGAGAGCACACAAAACTTTTTTAGTGCTAAGGAAGCTAACTCTCAGGAGTTTAGAGACCACAGCTTCAGACAAATGTTTTCTAAAGTTTCCAAGTATGAGAAAAGTCCTTTTTTTGTTTAAAAATAAAAATCTCACTCTCGGACTTCCCTGGTGGTCTAGCAGTTAAGAATCCACTTTGCAATGCAGGGGATATAGGTTCAATCCCTGGTCAGGAAACTAAGATCCCACATGCTGTGGATCAACTAAGACCACACAATGCAACTACTGGAGCCCAGCGCCATGACTAGAGAATGCTTGAACAACAGTGAAAGATCCTGCATGATGCAACAAAGATCCCATGTGCCAGGGCTAAGACATAATGCAGCCAAATAAATAAAATAAATTTTTAAAATGTCACTCTGTGATAATATTTTTATAATATTCCCTACATGAGAAAATTCAGGATGACAAAAAAATATGATGAATCAGAATCTAATGCTTTATAGTAATTACAAGAAAACTCTCTTTTGTGGAAAAATAGTGTCTGCATATATGTGTACATGTAAGATTCATTTCCTCTCTCTCCAGAGGACACTCACAGATCAGTGACCTTGTTCCCTAACTCCAAGTCCCAACTCCCCAGTTCCAACGTCTATTCCGAGACCAGGTCAGTTTCCTTTACTTGCTTTCCCAAGCCAAGGACACCAGCCTTCTCCCTGCACCAGGAATGCAGCAACTACAGAAGTGAAAATCAGGGCAGCAGCAAGACCTGCTTCTGAAGCCTGAGACTCAGAAACCACAAGCACATACTGATAGACTGGGAAAGGGGTCCGGAGATTGTTCACCCGACGTATCAATCATTTCTTTTTAATTTAGGATAAGATTCCACCACTGATGTCTGTTACTCTGACTCAGGCCACAGACAATCTGCTCAGAGCTCCTCAGCCTTTGTCACCTTAGAACATCACCTATATTTAGGAAGTTCTCACAGTAGTGATTAAGAGAGCAGGGTCTAGGGCCAGACTTCCAAGTACAGAAGTTGGCTTAGCCACTACCTGAATGAGTTACTTAATCTACCTGTACTTTAGTCTGTTCATCTATAAGACAGCAATGAAAATAACTCCTAACTTGTATGGTTGTTGCAAGGATTAATTTAATTCATGAAAAAGGACCAAAACAGTTCCTGGCACACTCGTGGGAAATGAGTTTAAATAAATATTAGCCATCATTATCATTACTACCAGGGTCCGTACCTCTTAAGCAATTTATTATACTTGTCCTTACATACTCTGGACATTCTTCATAAAGCTGCTTACAGCATCTCTATAAAAGACTGCCTTCTCAAATGCACAAGCTTCCTGAAGGTCTGACCACCTGGGTTTTTTATCATTCCTTTTTGTTCCTGTACCAGTTTTTTTTTTTTTTTTTTTTTTTTTAACCAACTAGACAGAGAAGGTAGGGTTCATGACTTATACTTCTTTTTTGGTGTTTTGCAGAACTTATAATAGAGCCCCAGACACTTGGAAAGACCCCAGTAAGAACAGGCTAACAGATTAATTTATTGCTTCATTAAAAATAGGAACAGTCTCAGGAAACTGAGGAAACTGTCCATATTTCTATTTCCTTCTAAACACTTGGAAACAGCAGTAGCAAGGTGACCGGCCACCCCGTTGTTCTCCACCTGCCCTTCTCTCATCCACGGAAGCCCTAGCCTCAGGACGGTTCTCATCAGATCAGCTGGTAACAGAGTTCCACTTCTAGTGTCCCCTTACTCTATTTCAGCAGCCCACTGCCTTTTATACTCTGCTTTCCGAAGGCCTTGTGTTCTCTCGTTATTGACTCATGGACCCATCGCATCCATTGCTCTATTTTTAAAACCTTCAAACTCTCTATCTGGCTCCTTCCTCACTGTGAGAAATCTTCCCAGGTCTCCTCCTCTTATAAATTTCATGTGACTTTTCTGGCTTCCCTAACTACCTTCTATTTCCCCACATCCCTTTCACTATGCAGGAGGTGACATACATAGTCTAGACTGCTGGCCCCTGTGCCTTCCCCTCATTCCTGGGATCTGGCTTCTGCTCTAACCCTTCTGCATGTTCTCGTGAGGTCCCCAAAGGCGTCCTACTGAATCAGTGTGGTCACGGTTTCTTACATCCCCATCTCATGGCAGCATTAGACACCCTGGCTGCTGGCTTCTCCTCTTGGCTTCCAAGGTACTGCACTAACTTGATTCTCCTTGATAAACTTCTGACTCATTGCTCACTCTGCCAGGGTCCCCTGTTCCCTCCCATAAATGTGTCCATTCTCCAAGGGTCTGTCTTTTCACTTCTTCCTTTTCTTCTCTCTTTCCTCCAAGAAGTTTTATCAAGTCCTATAACTTCAACCTTGGCCTTTACGCTTATAATTTTCCATTGCCCCTCCCTACTTCTGGTCTCAAATATTCCTCCATGGTTATGATTCCCTTCCTTTCTTCCCAAGTTCTGGTCCCAGTTTTCCAGCACCTAGTTAAAATATACTCGTGGCTTTTGCTACTGCAACTCAAAATCAGTATATCAAAAACCAGATCCACTTTCCTCTTCCACTCCACTTTCTTTCTTGATCTGCTTGTCTCTGACAGTGGCACCTTGAGAGGCCTGAAACTTCATGGTCATTTTGGGGCCTCACTTTTCCTCAACCCCAAATCCAGTGCCATGTCCTGCCAATTCTTTCTTCACAGTCTTTTTGGAATAAGCAGTACATACCCATGGTTCAAAAGTCAAAATTTTATGCAAAGGTAAATGTTGAGCCCTTACTTCCAATTTTATCATCTTTTACCACAAGCAACCTCTAGGTAACTTTTCTTTCTTGTGTTTCCTTCAGTATTTCTTTATATGAATATAAGCACATATTCTCATTTCTCTCCCATCCTTCTCACCCAGAAAGAGGCAGGTTACAAACACCGTCCTGCATGGTGCATTCTCTGTCGCCTCAAGATGGATCCAGGAGATCTTTCCCTGGTTGTAGATAGAACTTCCTCATGCGCTTTCTAAGACTGCATACCCCTAGTGTGCATATTATTGCTTCATGAGCACACTTGTTTTTTTTCCAATCTTTTACTATCATAAACAGTGCTGCAAAGAATAATCTCAGCCATACTGTCTCATCCAGGTTATAACTGTAGATTCAGGAAAGAGTCCCAGAAGTGGGATTTCTGGCTCAAAAGGTAAAGGTATCTGTGCATCACAGACTTTCAAATCCCTACCTTCTCACTTGTGGCCCTGTCATCAGCCTGAGTTTACACCTAGATGTAAACAGCTAGATGAGATGGCTTCCACTCCAGTTATCATTGCTAAACTGACCTTTCCACAAGCCCACTTTGATTTACTCACCACTTGCTAGAAAATCTCTACTAGTCCTCCTTGTTTATCAAAAAAGGACTAGTTCCTCAGCCTGCCCCCATGTGCCCTTTCCAGGCTCACCTGAGCAGTCCTCAGTGTAGCTAGCCAGGCTGCTGATTGCTTTCTAAACACACATTGCACCTTCCCACCTCCAGGCCTCTTCCCAGGCTTTGTTATTCATCCGAAATGTCCACCCCTTCCTCTGCCCACCCAACCCTAGACATTTTTCAAAGGACCTTCTTGAATGGTACCTCTTCCTGAATCTATCACTTACTACCTTCAGCAAGAAATGATTTTACCCAATGACCCCAAGGTCCATCTAGTCAAAGCTATGGTTTTCTCAGTAGTCATATTCAGATGTGAGAGTTGGATCATAAAGAAGACTGAGTGCTAAAGAATTGACGCTTTCAAACTATGGTGCTAGAGAAGACTCTTGAAGGTCCCTTGGACAGCAAGGAAATCAAACCAGTCAATCCTAAAGAAAATCAGTCCTGAATATTCACTGGAAGGACTGATGCTGAAGCTGAAGCTCCAATCCTTTGGCCACCTGATGTGAAAAGCTGACTCACTGGAAAAGACCCTGATGCTGGGAAAGATTGAAGGCAGGAGAAGGGGATGACAGAGGATGAGATGGTTGGATGGCATCACTGACTCAATGGACATGAGTTTGAGCAAACTCTGGAAGATAGTGAAGGACAGGGAAGCCTGGCGTGCTGCAGTCCATAGGGTCAGAAAGAGTCAGACACAACTTAGCAACTGAACAACGGCAGCATCCCCAAAGCCCTGTATTTAAACCAGTCCCATAGCATCTGCCTTCTGGTGCCTTCTTATCATAGCTGTCTATGTGTAGCTCACCTTCTACATGAGGTTATAAATTCTCTAAAGGCCAAGACTGTGCCTTCTGTACCTTATAGTTCCCAGAGTCCTCTTCACAGCATCTCCCGTACACAAATGTCTCATTAAATGCTGCAAGATTGTTTATTGAGAGAAATTAGTCTTCTGGCTTGAAGCCCTTTCCCCAGTACTGGAAAAGGCTCCCAGGGAAATGAGGCAGGCAGGTCTGCTGGCCATAAAACATGGACGCGTGCAGCGAGGCATGAGCACACACAGATGCATATGTCCTGCCTACATGGAAGCCTGGTTCATAAATTCTATCCATTTTAAAGCAGTTGCAGAATTAATGACAACAAAACTAAGTGGAATTCAGCAAGCACTTCATCCCTCTTGAAGGTTTGTGATTTTTCAAAGCTTTTGTTATTTTATTTGAAGGACCACAGACTTTTTTAAAAGTGAAGAAATTGGGTAAAGCCTATACCCGAAATAAAAGACCCTGGGCTATTCTCAAGGAAAGGTCATGATCATAACCTAGAAAAATTCTAGGCTAGGTTTCAGAAAGTCTGGGTGCAAGGTTGAGCACTATTATATTATGTGGACACTTAACCAGGAAGTTGCTTTTCCCATCAAGAAAAAACAAACACACAAAAAGACCTTCCTTTACAGGAAAACTTTTTCCCCCCTAACCCCTGACTCAAATGTGGTTGCCCATTCATGTGGCAGTAAGAACTGTGAGTCAGGGAAAAGAGGGCAGTGCCCCCAGCATCTTTTGTGACATGACCTGTTTACCTGTCTTGAGTCAGCTTGGAATCTAACTGGAAAAGAAAAACTCAAGGTCTACTGGGGCTGCTCATACAAAGTGCTGACTTCAGAAGATGAAGCCCAACCTCCTTCCACAGACCCACTCAGTAATCCTTCCAAAGAAAGAGGGGCTGCATCTGCCTTCCCTCGGTTCAGACAAACACCCCCCTCAGATGCTTCTGGTTCCTTCCTCTTGGTTTCAAGTTGCCCTCACCTCCAGTCAGAATTTCAGAAACAGCTTCCTAAATTGTCTTCCTGAATCTGGGCTCTTCCAGGGCCCAAGGAGTTTACTTGTTGCCAAACCAGCTGTCAATGACTTGACTGACAAATCCATGGGTCTCTCTTCAGCCTTCACCCCATTTGACTTCTCTCTGCCATCAGAACCTGCTGAAGCCACACTGTGCTTCTTCTGAAATGCCTTCTCCTCCCTTGGTTTCCCTGAGATGGCCTTCCTGATTCTTCTATTTCCTCACTGGCTCCGCTTCCTCTACCCCATTTTGTCCTTCAGCCTTCTGTCCTCTGCCTTCTTTCCCTCATTATTATCTTTATCTCTAAGACCCCCATCCTACTGCCTGCCTCAGCCATGGGCTTTCCCTTGTCTTGACGAGCTGTGCATTGGGGACGGGATGGATCCTCCCCTGGTCATCCCCACCCCCAGTGTGGTTGTGTGTGTGCTCAGCATGGCTCACCCACCCACACCCAACTGGGAAACAGAGTACCTCTCAGTGTCAGGTAGCCATAAGCCAGGGTGGCCAAAGCCTGTGCACATTTCCAGTGTTCTTCCCCAAAAATAATCCGAGAAAGGATGACACAGCGAATCAGCTCCTTATTTGCTTCAATGTTCTGCAGAGAGCAAGCAAGTCATCATGCTTTCTGGAAAGGAGGAAAATCTCCAGCCCACATCTCATCACTGGAAGACAGGACTTCATCCACTGTCATCTTTTTCCCTCATCCCCACTTCCCATCCCACAGCCAATCCAGCAAGTCCTGTTGGCTCCACCTTACTAGTAAGTCCTAAAGCTAAGCTCTTCTCTTCATTCCTGCCATGCATACCCAGGCCAAGACACCCTCACCTATGACCTGGGTGACCTCAGCCCCTCCTACTGCCTCCACCCCTGCATGCCCCTAGGTTAACTTTCTACATCACAGCCAGAGGGACTTATTTTCACCTCTCACTGTGAAAAATTTTAACAGTATGCAAAAACAGAATGGCCAATGACTCACTTAGCTGCCTCAAGTAACTATTCATGGTCAATCTTGTTTCATATCTATGCTCCACATGTACCTACCCTCTCCCTCTATGACTCTGAAGCAAATCCAAGATACTAAGTCATCTCATATTTCATAAGTACCTCCAAAAGATATGGACTTAGAAATACTGGGTTGGCCGGATAGTTCGCTTGGGTTTTTCTTTAACATCTTGGAGAAAACCCAAATGAACTTTTGGGGCCAAACCAACAGAACCACAAAATCAGTATTGCACCAAAATATTACCAATGATTCCTTGCTATCAAATACCTAGTCCCATAAATCTAATAATTACCTCATAGTTTGCAGTTTGATTGTCCAAACACTGAGATCTATTTTTCTGAGTGTCCTTTAATCCATGGATTCCACCTTTATTTCTAATTCTTTTCATTGAAAATTATTTATGGAAGAAACTGATATGGAAGAAATAGTGTTTCCCAAAGATGGAAATTGGATTGACTATATCCTTATAGTGTCACTCAACATGTCCTTCCACCCTCCATTCTGCCTTTATATTGGTCATTGGATTTAGACGTTTGGTTACCTTTAGCTTTTTTTTTTAACCCAAGCAAAACTACTTCATATGTTCTACCATCAGAAGACACCTAATCTCTGCTTGTCTCTTGCTGATGAAGGCAAAACTACATGAATAAATCTATAAAAGATAATAGAATGATGATATCCTAATTCTATCATTCCTTCTTCATATGTTAGCTGGAATAACTTTATAAAAATGAAATCTCCCCTCATCTATTTCTTGGTTACCCAACAGTACAGTTCACATCAGAAGGACAGGATATACACTTTAATCTTTCCCTTAATTTACCAGCTTTCCAAATAATGAGTTCATTCACTAGCACCTGCCAATGGTGACCAAGTAACTAGGTGTTTATCATTCTTTTTCTTCTCCTCCATCTTTTTCTCCTTCTTCTAAATTTTTGTTATTATTTATGATCATAAGCATATCTGGATTTTTAAATATATCTGATGCTCCTGAATACAGCGAACTACTTTCTAGCTCAGGGCTTGTACACCTGCCGTTCCCCAGCCTGGGACACTCTCACAGATCATTACCCTCTTGTGCCATTTTCATTTTGTTCACCTCAGAAAGGCCTTCCTTGGTCACTTTAATAAAACAGCCTCTCACCCCATCACTTACTATACCCCATTACCAACTTTAATTTTTTTCTTCATGGCATCTACCTCTCTCTGATATTCCATTAACTAAAATTTTTTGTCTATGATCTGTCTCCCCAAATAGAAAATAATAGAAAATAATAGAAAATGTGTTCCTCAAGAACAGTTTCTTCCTCAAGTTCACTACTGTATGCTCCATGCACAGAGGAGGCCACTCATTCAGTACTTGCTGAATAAATCATCTCTCTACTGGCAAACATAAGGATGGGGTGGGGAAAGAGTCCCTGGCCCTGTAGAACTGATGGGCAGAGCTCTGTTAAGAAATCACAGAATTACATCTTTAACGCATAGATGTCAGTAACTTTACACAGTCACCAGGTAGCTGCACTGATTGACAAAGCCAGGCATTTATTTCCTGGTGAGATGGAACAGCACTTTAGGAAGCCCGGAATTCTGATCCTGGTTCTGACATTTACTGACTGTGAGGTTTGGGGCAAGAACACCCTGCGTCCCAGCTTCCTTTTCTACTTAGAGATCTATACCACTCACCTCACAGGATTACTCTAGAGGAAAGTGAGTCAATATCAAAGGGATCCGAATCTGTTCTGTATTATCTGACTGTAACCCCCTTACAGAGTAACACACAGAGAAGTCTAAGGACTGCTCTCTTCTGACCCCCGTGACCCCCACGTCCTTCCTCACCTTAGGCTTCATCCCTCTGCACTCAAACAGAAGCAAACAATGTGAGAGGGGCATTTCCCCTCACACTTTAAAAACAGCCATTCGGTCAGAACATGTGTTCTTCATGGGCTGACCACACAGTAAATACTAAGTTCTATTCCGAGGAAGCATAACACCACGAAAAATGCCTAGAATGAGAGTCCAAAGCATCGAGTCCTTTCCTGGCTCTGGATGTCCTGTGTTCATCCATCCCCACACTTCCTGTCCTGGCACAGAGACAACCAGTATGGGCTCCAGAGCTCAGCCCAGCGTTGCCTCTGCCACCGCCAATCCTCCTGTCCTTCAGGGCGGTGAGAACTGGGATGGGCTAGGTTTAACTCCTAAATCTCAATCTCTGTCATTATCCAAAGTGGTCAAGGAGCTGTCAAGTCTTAGAAGCTCACACTTGCATTCCGTGGCAGTTGGTACTTGTTTTTCTAGAACTGATCATTCTAGCCTGCTGCTGCTGCTGCTAAGTCACTTCAGTCATGTCCGACTCAGTGCGACCCCATAGATGGAAGTCCACCAGGCTCCCCCGTCCCTGGGATTCTCTAGGCAAGAACACTGGAGTGGGTTGCCATTTCCTTCTCCAATGCATGAAAGTGAAAAGTTAAAGTGAAGTCGCTCAGTCGTGTCCGACTCTTAGCGACCCCATGGACTGCAGCCTACCAGGCTCCGCCATCCATGGGATTTTCCAGGCAAGAGTACTGGAGTGGGGTGCCATTGCCTTCTCCACATTCTAGCCTAGGCTCATGAAATACTAATAGGTCAGGATGATGGTCCTTTCCAAGTTTCTGGGTAGTTTACACAGGTAAATTTACAGATATAGCCATCCAGGGAAGTATCAACTTCTGTTGTCCTCTGAGGTGCCTCTCTCAGCCTTTCCTAAGCCATCTGCAGACTTTCACACAAGTACTTTAAGATCACTTTTTCCCTTGTCTGGGAATGGCTAGGAAGTCAGTAAGTCAGCATAAGAATTCTTTGTTGATAAATAACACTCTGGGAGCAGGCCGGTGCCTGTGTAATCACGAGGGTCACTGACAGGCTGTCTCATGTTCCTGGACTTTGAACACTCCTGCTAAACACTTACTCTGAGGTCCTAGTTCCGAAGTCCTGGCTTTGCTCTCGGAAATGGATACCTGGACTCCCTGACCTCTGCTGCTACCACCCACTTCCTGTCCTTTGGTTTACTTAGGATTCCACTGTAACCACGGGCATCTTACCATATCCTTGCTAGGCCTGAGCCTAGACTGCGCCTGGCTACCCGTGTTTTCAGTCTCTTGCCTCACTATCCTGGACTTCCTGTTACCCAAAAGATATTATCCTGAAACCTTTCAGGAGAAATCAAAAACCGTTTGTTAATTAAAAGAACCAAACAGCAACAGGAAGACCCAACATCAATTTTCAGTTTAAAGCCAGGAGCACAAATACTCCAAGGAAGTATTTGGTGACCCATGTGTGGAACTGGAAGGTGGGCTGGCTACCAGCTATGCTCCGCTCTGTTTTCTCCCACTTACAAAGAAATATTAACACCTTCCTTCACTTCATGGCCTTCAGCCTGAAGTTAAATAAGAGTTTCTCTAATCATGGACATATATATTTGAAAATGGAAAACCTTGTGAATTTTAATTTACCTTTTTCCCCTTAATCAGCTGAGCTATTTTCTTCTGGGATTGGGCCAGTTTCTCTCTGGGATGAGACATATGGTCTATGACCTTTTCCTTGGCTTTGGTGTCTTCCTCACTCTCTTCAGATCCACTAGTGGGAGACGACTCATCTGTTCGCTGATGTTCTGGGATCTTGGTTTGCTGGGACCTGTGGGTACCAGAGAGGGACATGGAGTGAGGTTTGACCTTTGCATATCTCAAACAAGGTGGCACTGAAGGACAGAGCCCTCCCAACTGGGGGCTGGGGATATGATCTTTAAAACAGAACTGAAGAATAAAGCCAGGTAGCAAACTCATGCCACCTGCAAAACCCAGAATTAGAACAGCAATGTAGTGGTTCAAATGAAACAGATTTGTTGAACTACCCACTCAGCTGCAACTCTGCAGCTTACCAACCATAAGACCTTAAGTAAGTTATTAATCTGTTTCTCTGTAAAAATGAAGTCAATATGAACACTCACCTGATGAGGTTATGGGATTAAGTCAGGTAATACTCATAAATCACTTAGCATAGTGCCTGCTATTTAGTAAGTGCTCTTTTAACATTAGCTATTATGATTTTATGAGCTCCATGACTTCAGGATGTTGAATTGGAAGATCTCCAAGATTCCTAGCGTTCTAAATTCTGATCCAAACCAGGGGCAAAAATGGACACGGTGAAATAAAGTAAAGGGAACTAACATTTTGAGGTTGGAACTTCACATGTCCTTTTTCAAATTTCTTAAAAGCTTCAACATAAACCCTAACTAAAGAGGATGTGGTCCCACCAAGGAGAAGGGAGGGGAACGCACACTGGGTCAAGTGCAGATTCAGGAGAAAAATGACCTTTTCACTTATTAGGGGGGGAAAAAAATAAACCAAAAATGTGTTGGAAAAAGAGCTGAGTGGGTTGAAAAATCTTCTCCCTCTTCCCCAGCACCCCTACCCCACCCGCTTACACAAACATACACACATATATACACATGCATACATACAATGTAAATCTCAGATTTCAGTGCTAAACATAATTATGAATGGGTAATTGATGTGATAAAGTCCAAAGAGTGAATCCTATGTTAACAAAAGAGATAACCATATCCTAACTCTACCATAAAAATCATAAAGTGATCCAGAAGAAATAGAATTCTAAGATCTTAAGAGGAACAGCAGAAATTTTAATTATAAGTAAGTTCCCCCAAAGAATCACCTTTGTATTCATGATAGTTTTTAAAAGCTCAACAATTGCATAGTTTTCAAAATAAATTTTATCTTCCTTTTCCACTAATAAGTAATGAATGCTCGCTGTAAGAATACAAAAAGGAGAAAATTTAGAAGGAAAATAAATGTCAAATGTAACCTTTTACACCAGGTTCGAATAAATGACATGTTAATATCCATCCAGAGTTCTGTTCTACATAACCTATATTTATTTAGGCATGTGGGTAAACCATGTGGACAGGGCAGCAACATTTCTTTAGGCCCAGGCCCAGGCCCCGGCAGGACTGCGCTCAGCCCACAAACAGAAGTGTGCTTTCAGACGACGTGCAAAAACTCAATGGAAAAGGGAGAGAAGCCTGGCGGAGCCATGAAATTGGGAAATAGGACTTAAACTTGCCTGATCTCTGTCTGGTGAATTCCATACTCCTCCAAGACCCAAATGGAGTGTCACCTTTGCTGGAAATATTGCACTGGAGTAGCAGTACAAACACCCTCTACAGGCTTGCGAAAGTTTCCTCCAACTTCGACTATAGTGAGAATCACACCACAGTCTTTTTCAAAATTTGTTTTGTTTCTGAGTCTTCTTTGCTTCCTAGTAAGTAAAATCACCTGGGCTGGGACTGAGTCTCATTTGTTTCTAAGAAACCCTGATATCTGCGTCACAGTAGGAAAAAATAACTGCTTGTTTAATGATGAACAAATGAATGGAAAAAGGAAGTGTAAGGTCTTCAAGATGCCTGAAAAAGACTGATGATAGAGGAAATCTGTGGCAAGAGAGCCTAACTCAAGAAACTCACAGAAAGAAAACTTAGTCCTCAGCAGAAGACCTTGCTTAGGCTGCATATTTCATACACCTGGAGCAGAAGTTCAACCTATTGGGGTCACCAAAAATATTGTTAACTTTTGATATTAAAAACAAGCCCAAAATAAGCCCAAGCTTTAATAGCAGGGCCTCAAAGGAAGAAGAAACATTCGAGTCTTGATAAATAACTTGAGACTGCAAAGCCCTGAACTAGCTTTGAATTTGTTGCTGCAAAAGGTAAGAAAGATACCTGGAGAATACTGACCAGATATCTCAAAGGATAGTCAGAATAAAAAGATTAGGCCAGGGATTTCCCTGGTGGTCCAGTGGGTAAGGCTCTGCACTTCCAATGCAAAGGATGCAGGCTTGATTCCTGGTCTGGGAACTAAGATCCCATGTGCTGCATGATCAAAAATACCAAAAAAAAAAAAAAAGATTAGGCCAGTTAAATGAACGACCTGCCTTGCTCGGTCTCTAACTTATTCTATATATTGCCATCATAAATGTGAATCCTTACTAGTAAAATTAGATATGAATTATCTGACTATTTCCAAGATACTCTACTATGCACTCAACATTTTTTCTTTTTTAAAAAAATACTAATTTTATTATTTATTTGGCTACATTGGGTCTTAGTTGCAGTATGCAGGTTCTTCACTGCATCATGCAGGATCTTTCATTTTGGTGCATCAACTCCCCAGTTGTGATGAGTGGGCTCAGTTGCTCCTTGGGGCATGTGGGATCTTAGTTTCCAGACCAGGGTTTGAACCCATTTCCCCTGCACTGAAAAGCAGATTCTTAACCACTGGACCACCAGAAAAATTCCTGAACTCTACATTTTTAACTTCAATTTTTATAGTTATATAATCCTTAAAATATTTTATAAGATGGTATAGAATGAATTACACTAACATGTCAACCACTAGACACGCTTGGCTGTTAAGCACATGAAGTGTAGCTGGCCTGAACTGGGATCTGCTACAGTGTAAAATACACACCGAAGTTCAAAGACTTAATATGAAAAAATTTTTTCATTAATTATTTTGTATAATATTATATATATTTTGATATATAGTATTTACATTTACCTGTTTCTTTTTATTTTTGAATATGGCTACTTAAAATTTAATATTAGATTTTTGGCTAGCATTATATTTCTACTTGATAGCATTGGTATAGAGCAATGGTTCTCAACCAAGGGTGATATTGCTCCCAGGGGATATTTGGCAATGTCAGGAGATAACTGCTTGTCACAACTGGGGCAGAGCTACTGACATCTCATAGGTAGAAGCCAAGGATGTTACAATGCACAGGACATCCCCACAACAAATAATTATCTAATCCAAAATGTCAATAGTGCCAAGGTTGAAAAGCCCTGGTATAGAGAAGTGGTTAAAGAACAGACTCTGAAGTCAGACTGCCCAGTTTGAACGGCACTTACTAGCTATGTGGCTTTGGGCAAACTGCCAAACCTTTCTTTAATTTATACTCTTCATCTAAAAAATGGGGTAATTACAATACCTTCCTCACAGAGTTGTTGGAGAAATTAACTGAGTTAATATATATAAGTACTTAGAACAGTGCCTGGCACATAGTATTTGCTCAATAAGTATTAGTTGCTATGATGTAAAATTTTTAATTTACTTATTGTCTATTTCATGAAAGGCTTCCCTGATGGCTCAGACAGTAAAGAATCTGCCTGAAATGTGGGACACCTGGGTTCTATCCCTGAGCTAGGAAGATCCCCTAGAGAAGAGAATAGCTACTCACTCCAGAATTCTTTTCTGGAGAATCCCAGGGACAGAGAAGCCTGGTGGGCTATAGTCCATGCAGTCACAAAGAATTGGACACTACTGAGAGACTAACACTATTTCATGAAACAATTTCAATTTGCTCATTAACTTTTTAATTCTCCATGACTTTACCAATCTTGTTAAAATTATCTTTGTAAAAAAAAATAGTTGAAACCTCCCTTAAATTAGGAAAAAACATTTCTTTTCCATCTTGCATAGGTTGCATATGTGTGTGCTCCAACTAAGTCTTCTCCAACTCTTCGTGACCCCATGGACTGTAGCCTGCTAGGCTCCTCTGTCCCTGGGATATCCCAGGCAAGAATACTGGGGTGCATTGCCATTTCCTTCTACAGGGTATCTTCCCAAACCAGGGATTGAACTCACGTCTCCTGCATTGGCAGGCAGGTTCTTTACCACTGAGCCACCAGGAAAGCCCTTGTATAGGTTGCATAAGTACAAATGGACATTATAGCAGAACTGTTATTAGAAAACAACACAGAATCTCAATCTTCCCTATAACATGCATGCAAAGCTTCTCACCAAGATTGGCCTTAAGTGGAGGTCCCACAGGGAACTCTGCTCAGTGTTATGTGGCAGCCTGAATGCAGAAGAGTTGAGTTTAGGGGAGAATGGATACATGTATGTGTATGGATGAGTCCCTTCACTGTCCACCTGAAACTATCGTAACATTGTTAATTAGCTGTACTTCAATACAAAGTAAAAAAAATGTAATAAGAAAAGTCTACTAAATTTGAACATACTTTTAAAAAACATAAAATGTAAACACTGAAAAACAAAATCTTTTCATATTTTAAAAAAAGTGAAGGTCCCAGTGTTTCAGGCCAGTGGAAAGTGATGCTAAGACTCTGTGGCACTTACAGATGGAAGCAGAAGTCCCAGTCGGTGTCACTGGTGACAGTTGGGATGCGGATGGGGCTGGCTCGCATCTTCTTCCTACCAAGAATCACATGGGAGGTTAGCTTTGGAAGAAGACGCTTAGAAGTCTATTCTATTCTCCCTCTGTCGGATGCTATTAGCATTAAACTGAAACTGCCCAAATATATATAACCCATCCTAAATCCACAAATAGACTACACACACACTCATGAATGGTGGACCTGGAAAGCAGAAATTAAAGACACTTGCCAAATTAAATCCCTGAGTTAAATTTCTATTGTTTAATTTTTACTCCACATTACCTCCCAATTCTCTGACCTTTCTTACCCCTTAAGCCAACACATGGAGAAGGCAATGGCACCCCACTCCAGTACTGTTGCCCAGAAAATTCCATGGATGGAGGAGCCTGGTAGACTGCAGTCCATGGGGTCCCTAAGAGTCAGACACCACTGAGTGACTTCACTTTCACTTTCCACTTTCATGCATTGGAGAAGGAAATGGCAACCCACTCCAGTGTTCTTGCCTGGAGAATCCCATGGACGGATAAGCCTGGTAGGCTGCAGTCCATGGGGTCGCACAGAGTTGGACACGACTGAAGCGACTTGGCAGCAAGCCAACACATTTACATCTCCTGAATCATGGAAACTGTGATCTCCTACTCAAGTCAGATATTGTTTTTGCAGATGACCAGCTCTCACGACTAACACACTAACAGTGTGTTTGTTAATTCTTCATGTCCCTAGAGACGTCTCACTAGTAGGTGATCCTAGTTAAGGAGCTAAAACACATGCATCTATTTTGATTGCTGTCATTAACTGATGGAGGAAACAGTGAAAACTGATGGCCAAAAAATAAAAAAAAAAGATTTATATTATTTTCTAAATTGAACGCTTGTGGGTATCCCCGTTGCTTAAATCCAATCCAAACGGAATGCAATTATTTATTAACAATAGCACCCACCAAGTCTCTCCTAATTTCACCCTGCAGAAAGTCACTCATTCCCACCTGAGCCCTGAGTAGGTCTCTAAGTCTCCACCCAAAGACTAGAAGGGAAGATTCACTAATTTGTCTATCTAATGTCTACTTTCAAAACTGTAGCCGGTAACTTCCCTGGTGGTCCAGTGGCTAAGGCTCCGCACTGCCAATGCAGAGGGCCCAGGTTCAATCCCTGGTCAGGGAACTAGATTTCACAGGCTGCAATGAAGATCCTGAGTGCTGCAATTAAGACCAGGTGCAGACAAACACACACACACACACACGCCGGGGGCGAGGTTCAAACACACATACACAAACTGTGGCCAGGGGCAGAGGTCCAAACACACACATACACACATATATAAACTCTACACACACACATATATAAACTGTACACACACACACACACACACACACATATATATATAAACTGTGGCCAGGGGGAGAGGTTCTGACTTCTCAATCTCCTAAATTCTGTTCCTGTGAGGTTTCCCCTGGCCCTGAACTGTACCACCAAATTCTGGCCCCTCTCTCCAGTGCAAATCGCTTTCTTCTTTTCTGCAGTTGTCTCGCCTTCGTAAACCTAAACACCACATTTCAAGCACCGTCGGAGGTTCCCCCTGGCTTCTTGTCAGCGGTGCACCGGCCGCAGAGGCCCTGGCCGGAAAAGAAGGCGAGGGCGGCCGAGAGGCAAGTGTCGCGGGGTACCTGGCGGAGGGCAGAAGGCACGGAACTAGCCTTCTTGGCACCTTCTGCTCGGCTTCCGCGGGGCGCTTCAGTGTACTGGCCTCTGCGGACCTCGTTCAAGGGGCCACAGGTTGCCTTGCGGAAGCGAGACGCTCAGCAAGCTCTGCCTTCCGCGTTTGCCGCCGGGGTTTTGGCTCCGGAGGCAATGGTGTTACCATAGGAACGGAATGCTGCGGGCGGCATTTAGCGTCCGCGCCTGTAGCCATGGCAACGCGGGCACTTCCGGTCCTGCGGAATCCCGGGCTGCCCCAGCTTACTACAGCTGTTGCCGCCGCGGAGGCTTTCCGGTCCTCTCAGGCGAGATGAGGGTGTCCCGAGTCTCGTCCTGACACTTCCCTCTCCTGCAGCTCTACCGCCCAGTATTGTTTTTCTCAATTTGACTTTACCTCTCGGAGGTGAAGGCCCGGAAAGAGGCGATAAATCCCATCGAAGGATGGAATGGGGCCTCGGGCTCCACGACCTTATTTAAAGCTGCGATGTACCCAGGCTATATTCGGCGACACCCTGCGCCTCCCGCGCTCCCTGCACCCCGCGGTTCCCCGGTGTTCTGTCTCTGGGGCACGGAGAGAAAAGCCTCAGAAGTATTGACGGTGCTGGCGCCGTCTGTGTTGCCTCTCTCGGTAAAAATTCGCGCTACACGTGAATAGGGGAGCGGAGTGTAGGGAGTCAGTTGCTTTAGAAATGGTCCACTAGTTTTGCTAATGATTGGCAGTTCAGAGAATATTTTCCAGGGTACAGGGCACACTTGGCAAACACTACATAGCGCAAAGTTATACACATGTTCAAGTTAAAACAGGTAGTTTTATCCTACCCACCTTCAGTGGCCTGCAAGACACACAGTGAAAACAATCATTTAGATCTGCCAGGTGAAGGGGCAGTTGTGGTCAGTACCCAAATAAATGGCACTGGCTCAGGTAGCCTTGTGTTTAAGGAGTTGTCACGAACCCCACAGTGAGTTAGGGGCCTATGACAAGTCAAATTGGAACTGGTATGTCCTCTCCTTTTCAAAAACGAGCAAGCTCAGTAGAGGGAAAAGGAAAATATTTACCAAGAACTTGACAGGTGGTGTTTACATTTAGTGTTTGTTCTTTCCAGTTCCTTGGTTGAAGTTTAATTGCTGTTGCTCCAGGGCTGCCAAGATAGCCTTTCTGGAGTTAGGTTGGAGGAGCTGTTTAAGTGAGTTTGCTTTAATATCCCATAAGTTTAAACCTGGATGACCTATTAAAGCTTAAATCTCTACCCTCAAGCTCCTGAGCCAAAATTTCAGAAAGATCCCACCTGCTTTATTCTCTGTCTCCTAAAAGAATCCTCAGCATGAAACCACGATGAGAGCACTGATCTGGGCTTTGAAATGGCCGAGTTCTGCTTCGGACTCTGTGCCCTGGGGTAGGTCATAGTCTAGAAGACTCGATTTTCTTGCCTCTACTGTGAGAGTATTTGTACCACTTGCTTTCTAAAACCCCCTTCCAGTTCCAGGATTCTGTGAGGGTAAACCAGAGATTTTTGTGATTCTATGAATAATATTTAACATGTATGAGGATAAAAAGGAAGAACTTGTTTCCTGTTCTCTGACACATCTCCCTTACCCTTATTACAAGTTGGTCTTCGTTGATGAGTTTTAATGTTTTGTCATTGTTGGAAGTGCTTATGAGGTTGTTTCCAAGAGTAATAAATATAACTTCTCTTTCCTGAACATTTGCTTTGCTGGTCCTTGTGAGGGGAAGTGAGGTGCTGAAACAGCCACTGAATTCTCGTTCCTAAAGCCAACACTCTGGTGCCATCTCCATTTAATTAGTTCTAACCAGAAGCATGTTGCCCTCATCTGTAAAAGTAAAAATCAGATGAGAAGAACTTGAAAGACTCTTAGAGTTCTAAACCTCTGTGACTTTTTTTCTTTCCTTGCATTTTAACCTTGACTACAAATGTAAGCTTAGTTATGGAGCTGCAGGAGAGGGAAATATCACCACGTCCTGGAGTCTGCAGGAATCCTTAGGATGGACTGCCAAGTGAGGGTTCTTGGCTTAGTGCAAGAGAGAATTCAAGAGCAAGCCACAGTAAAGGGAAAGCAAATTTATTTAGAGAGATACACATTCCATAGGTAGCATGCAGTCGGCTCAGTGAGAGCGACCTCAGGGCATGGGGCCATAGGGTTTTATGGTCTAAGTAATTTCATAGGGAGGAATCTTGCTATTTCAGGAAGTGTTAGTCGCTCAGTCATGCCTGACTCTGTGATCGCATGGACTGTAGCCCACCAGGCTCCTCGGTCCATGGGATCTCCCAGGCAAGAACACTGGAGTGTGTTGCCATGCCCTTCTCCAGGGGATGTCCCCAAGCTGGGTCTCCTGAACTGCAGGCAGATTCTTTACCGTCTGAGCCAGCAGTGCAGGGATTTCCCAGGAACTGGGCCACTGCCCACTTTTTGGCCTTTTATGGCCCACGTCAGAACTGGCATGGCATAAGGGGAGTGATTTCTAGTATTACAATGACGGTATAATGAGCTAAAGATCAATGACCCGGCTACTCTTAAAGCCACCTTGGTTTCAGCTGGTTCCAGCTGGTCTTTATTGCATCCCAACAGCCTCACTCCATCATCTAGCATTTGTGTCCTGCCCTTTCCCTTCTGTCTCAATAGTAGGTGTGTTTCAGTTCTGTTTACTGACTCTGAATTGAAATGCTAGTAATCTGGGACAGTGCTTTTATTAATACAGTCTGTTCACACAAAGTTCCTCCCTTTATCCTGATTAAGTATTATACTATTGCAGAAATCACATAGAGGAACCAACCATGTGTAGATGGTTCCTTCTACAGTCTTCCAATCACCAATCAAATGTGATTATCTCCAGATTATTCCAAACCCAGGAACTGTGAAACTTGAGGACAAGGAAATCCAAATAAAGTTTCTCACGGACTGTGTAATTTCTTAAAACACATTTTCTGGCCTCTCAAGGCAGGGTTGGATGTCTTTCTTCTGAGCGCCCTTGGTGTCCCATTTGTGGTCTCATAGTCCCACACATGAGGCTGTTTGCGCTCCATTTACTTGAGTTTCTCCATGTATCTGTCCATCCCTTTAAGGAAAAATATCTACCAAATGCCTACCATGTGCCTGACACTGCTCTTTTTAAGCCTTAGGCAAGCAACAGCAGGCAAAGCAATGAAGATTTTGCTCTCCTGGAGCTCTGTTCTATCAGGTGAAGAAAAACATAGGGCTGCTAGTAAACACCGATGTCTCTGCAAGTTAGAAAAAGGCAGATGGCTTAGGGAATAGGCATCAACTTTGTGTGAATTATGGAGAAGGAAATGGCAATGCACTCCAGTATTCTTGCCTGGAGAATCCCATAAACAGAGGAGCCTGGCTGGCTACAGTCCATGGTGTCGCAGAGTCGGACACGACTGAAGTGACTGAGCATGCATTGTGTGAATTAGGAGAAAACCTTCTTCTAGCTGGTCTCAGGCCCCTGCTAAGGGGTCCAGCTTTGGGAAAGGGGTGAACCACCTTACTTGAAAGTAACAAATTATACAAAGAAAAACAAAGCCCTGCAAGGGATCTAGAACGTGATGTGGGCAGCTGGGGAGGGCTGTGCTGGTTTATACAGGGTCGTTAAGGAGGACTTCTCTGACAAGGTGGCATTGAGGAGGCACCACAGGAGATAAAGGAACAATTCAGGCAAATGTCAAGAAGAGCATTATAGGATGTTAATAGCAAGCACAAAGGCCTGGGGACAGAGCAAATTTAATCGATTCAAGGAACAACAAGAAGTTCGACTAAGAATGAGAGAAAGAGGACGCTGAGCCCATACACCCTCGGGCCCATGCTCTGCAACGAGTGAAGCCACCACAAAGAGAAGCCCCCATTTGCCAAAACTAGAGAAAGCCCGCACACAGCAACGAAGACCCAGCACAGCCAAAAATAAATACGTGAAGAAAGAGAGGGAGAGAGACAGAAGAATGAGTCAGCCTAAGAGGAGACCATGATGCAGGGCCTTATAAGCAATTCATCCATCTAAATCTCCACCTACCCACCCATCCAGTGAACATGGAATGTCTGCTTGGTGGCAGGGCCACCGATGTGAGGTCCTGTGAGCAGGAGCTTTATATTCACCACTGAACCTTTAGCATCCAGCAGAGTGCCTGGCTTATTATTCATATTCAATAACAGTAAGCTATGTCATCTTCAGGAGCTCCCCGTTATTAGAGGTTCTGGCCTCTGTTATGTCTTGCTGCTGTAACAAGTCATCACAAACTTAGCAGCTTAAAATGACAGGAATTTATTATCTCCTCTTTTTGGAGGTCAAAAGTCTGCAATGACCATGGCTGGGCTAGAGGATCTTCGGGAGAATTGTTTTCTTGCCTTTTCCAGCTTCTACAACCACCCACCTCCCTTGGTTCTCGGCTCTTCTTCCATCTTGACAGTCAGCAGTATAGCATTTTTAAATCTCTGACTCCCTCCTCGGCTTTACAAGAGCCTTTTTATTACAGCAGGCTCACCCAGATAACCCAGGATAATCTCTGTATCAGGCTAATCAGGTCAGCTGATTAACAACTTTAATTCTGAGAACTTAATTTTCCTTTGCCATATAACATAAACTATTTAAATTCCCAGGAATTGGGACATGAGCCTCTTTGGGAGGGTGTTATTCTGCCTATGAAGAGTGTGTTTAACCTGTTGTAAATGTATAGGTTTAAAAACATCTGATGGTGACACAGGAACTCTTACTACCCTTCTCCTTTGTTAAATCCTGCATTATTTGACCATGTCTTGCTCCTCTCTTCCCCCTCCACATTCTCCTCTAACAATCTGGTATATCCAGTCACCATTCTTGAAATAGTTTCTTCCCATTTTTAGGGCTTGGCTTATAGTGAATGTGCAGAAATGACTCTTCCCTTCTATTCACCTCCATCTCCTCAAAGGAGCCTTTTCATCTACTGGAACCCACCCACATCGACTGCTCCCTCTACCAGCTCCTGTTGGCCCAATTATGGCGACTATCATCGACGCGCTTTTGTCCTTTGCTTCACAAATGTGCCACACACTCCCTGAAGGCTTGACAGTTCTCTGCCCTGAGCAGGTGAACAGAAACTGCTCCCGTGAATGCCTCTATTGCTTTTTTCAGCTCAGTCTCTGCCTTGCAGTCTGCCTTTTAAACCTTACATCACCCCCTTCTTGGCTGGGTGGTGTTTCAACTGCTGTCAGCGCCTAGCATTCCAGTTATGCCACATGGCAAAAGATCATGTGTCAACATATTTTGGGAGCATTTTCCCCACACAGTGTATCATGTGTTGATCTTAAGATCGGTGAGTTGAATTATTAAAGGCTTTGGAGTCAGTCTGAAAGTTTACGGAAGAAAAACAAGTTGATGACTCTTGTGTAATCCATGTGAAGAAAATGGCCATTCTTTCTCACTGACTGTGATGACCCACACGCTATTCTACTTTTTCCTTCTCTGCATTCCTGTATCACCTGATGGAAAGCCAGTGTGCAAACGGACAATTTGAAAATGACCCAAACGATGCTCACACATATACAGACATTTATTCACAGCATAGTCGTCACATCAGTTTTGGGGCTGTAAAATACTGGAAGCAGACTAAATGCCCATCAATGAGGAGCTAGTTTAATAAAATACAGCACAATTATACTATGAACCATTATGCAGCAGTTAAAAAGGATGAGATTTGTGTGCTGACAAACAACAATCTTGGATATTTTAGGTGGGAAAAGTATGGTCCTGAAGAATGAAGTTTCCATATTTAAAAAGGAAAGTAAAAGGGTGGCCAAAATGTTCATTAAGATCCAATACACATAGACACAGACTGTCTTTAAGTCATTCAAGAAACCAAATAGTTGTTGCTTCTGGGGAGGTCAACTAAGGATCAGAAGGAGAGACTTACTTTCAGTTTATCTCATTTATCCTACAATTATACTGTGATATAGAATCATCGAGGGATGACCGTTTCTTTTCTTACCGCACCGTTGGCATATGACAGTTCTTTCCATTTAAGAAGCCTGGTTTGGATTTATCTAGGTTAAGTCCTCATTTGAGTGTCCCCAAGAAATTATTTTCTGAGTTGAACGGTTGGCCTCTGTTGAGGTAAGCTCTTTTTAGGGAGCAGGCACTTGATAATTTAAAATAACAATAGCCTCAGACATTATATTTTTGCATTATTTTCCTTGGTATCTTTTGTTCTTTTTCTTTTCAGAGGGAGGAGGTGAGCAAGGGTTCAGTCGAGTATTACGGTATGCCTCGGCAGCAGGAGCTGAGAGGCAGCAGAACTGTGTTGTGAGCAAAGGGAGATGGCTTCGTTACACTGTGCTATGAAGAATGTGAGCTACTTAAATAATCGCACCCATTTCATTGTCATCTGGTGTTTTAATTATGATTTCAATCTGCAAGAATTCACCCTACAGGAGTTTTTTTCAGGAATGAATTAACTTTTTAATGTGACAGGATAATGTATCTGACTTTTTAAAAATAAACCATGTGTATGTTTTCAGGCTTTCCAGGTGGTACTAGTGGTCAAGAACCCACCTGCCAATGCAGGAGACATAAGAAACATGAGTTCAATCCCTGGGTCAGGAAGATACCCTGGAGGAGGGCGTGGCAACCCACTTCAGTATTCTTGCCTGGAGAATCCCGTGGACAGAGGAGCCTGGCAGGCTACAGTCCATAGGGTCACAAAGAGTCAGACAGGGCTGAAGTGACTTAGCATACATTTTTTACTTTTTCAAAATAGAAGAGAAAAAAAAAAAAATCTAATGGAGGCTTTTAACTAGTTAAAAAAAAAAAAAAAGACTGCAGATCAACTGAGAGGCACTTTTCAATGAAATAACTGTGATGCACGTGTTCAAAAGCGGCTGATGATTGGGGCAGAGTTCAAGGTGGTCCCAGGAGCTAGAACACGGGAATGGTATGACATGTTGCGTGAGAGACCGCAGACAACGGCCACCTGCTGAACATGACACAGGGTATAAAACCGTCGCCCTCAAGTGCTACTGAGCTGATCTTCAGAAGCCTTAGAGGGCATGCTAATGAAGACACCCAAAATCAACAAGGGAGATGCAAAACGAAACAAAAGTTTATTTTCTGCAATACTTTTCTGTAAATTACAAAGGCAAAATGCTAAACTACAGCATGTAACTTCAGTATTTAACCAGAGTACTTGAAATAAATATGCATCCTGAAACAAGATAAAAGGCTACACTTTGTCAGGCGTCCTACAAAATGTCTCAAGTTTTACACTCTGCAGCATTTCTGTGTGGGGGTGGGGAGGGTGGTTTTGTGTTTTCTTAAGTGCTGTGACAGAAAGTCCTTTCACATTTTTCTTTGGAGCATGTTCGAAATTGCTGAACTATAAACAACTTAAGAAAAGTAACACCGAGTTCGAAAGCCATTTCTGCTTCGCTGTCATTGGCCCTCATTCAGCACAGGGCTGCCAAGTGGCCTCTGAGCGCAGGCAGCTCCGTCAGAGCTGGCCTACACTTAACAGTTCTATACGTTAGAGACTTCTGTCTTCAGTTTACATCCCTCAATAAGATCAAGGCCATAAAGGAAGCTGCAAGCAAGTCAGAAACATTTTTAACCTGAAAGTAAAGGGAACAGAGATGTTTTCTCCCAAGACCTCGGCTAGGCACTGTAACGTTTACCAGGATTTTTTGTTTCAAAGTTGAAAAACCCACTGGTACTCACAGTCCTTTCCGAGGTAATTTACAGGTGCTGGTAGAGTTGGGGCACTCAGAAATATTCAATGGGCTAAAGAGGATTTACTATATTTAAAGACGTGCTACAGTCCTAAGAACAAATGGCAGAAAGTCTAGGGGTGTTGGTGGCAGCTCATTTTGAGTGGAATATATAACCACCTTCTGCTATAGCTGAAAACGTGGAGAAAAAAGTTATAAAGTCTTAAGCATGATTACCTAAAAAATACTTTGTTAATATAGTCTAATGTAAATTTCACTTACTTAGGGATTTAGATATGAAAACATCTTTAAGAGCCAATAAAAATATTGTACAGAAAAAAAAAACACTTTTAAAAAATTGAGGTTAAAAACTATGAGGCATTTCTTTTGGCTGTAAACACACAGTTTACTGTCCCTTGTTGAAACACAAATGTTTGGATTTCCTGAGCTTCGTGGATAACAAACAGCAGGAGGCAAGTTTGCATAGAAAATTTGCAACATGTCAGCGATGTACTTAAGAAAGAACTTTTAAGGACAATTTGCTTTCGTTTTTAAACTTCATATTTAAGTTAATAGTGCTCATCTGACTGTAAGATTGACAAGCAGGGTGGTGAGAAATATAAGGCAGATGGAGAAAAAAGATGGAATTAAAGTTTTTAAATCCACAGGATATCACAATAAAGGATCTTAAGCACATAGCGCATAACTAGTGTCATACTAATTTGGTTAGAAATTAAGTTGTGTTTGGGGGGGGGGGTAGGAAACCAAAGGTAAAGAGAACCCTGCTGTGCTGAATGGCATGGCCCAAGTGTAGGAACAGAAGCACGGCTGCATGGGGCGTCGTGTCATGCAGCCATGGAGCCCCTTAGCTAGGCAGGTACCAGGGAAGATACTCCGCTGCCAGTGCAGGGACCAGACTCCTGAGCGTGACTGATCCCAGCTCTGGTCAGAAGCCGGGGGTGACAGCATCTTTCCCCTCTGCTGCTCTGAAGTCTCTCAGCGGTTCAAAGGAGGACAGGCTTCTCCAGGGACCTGTCCTCAGAAGTCTCTGGAAAGGGAAGAAGTTCTATGATAAGGGTCACAGTGATACCACGAATGAGAACAATGGCAGTGGCTGCCGACAACTCCGGATATAACACAAAGGTGGACAACAAGGGGCCAGTGTCCTGCCAAGGAATCCACTTTACTTCTTCTGGGACTGGTTCTTACACATGGTAAGGATTTGCTTCAGTACTTTTTGGACATCTTCATCCATCTGGCCCTAGGAAATTCCAACACAAGACACTCATTAGAATAACCTCTGATATCATGCCTTGGACACAACTCACGTGGGACGTTGTTGGGGTGGCGAGGAAGGAGATGAATAAAAGGCAGAGGTTGCTGTCCCACAGGAGTGTCAAAATGCAGAAAACAATAGGGGCAGAGGGGGGCTGAATGCCTGTTAGAAAAGTGAATGTCAAAAAAAATGTTTAAAATAAAACAAAATGACACTCACTAGAACCTAAATCCTGGCACTGCCTCACCTAGGGAGTGAGATGACTGGCAGGCAGAAGCCCTTATTTGTCCCCCTCAATCTTCCCAGGAAATGTGAGCCCTACCCATTCCCACATTTCCAGGAGGAACTGAGGCAAAGCGAGGGCCCTGATCTTTTTCCTCCAGAGGAAAAGGAGGACAAGGAGGCTGGGTCTCCCAGCAGAGCCCTCAACAAAGGGTTTCTAGAGCCTTAACAGCAAATGAGAGCCCAGCCAGTCTCAGAACACCGACCGTCCCAGGAGTGCGATGGCACCAATGGCTCAGAGAATATGCTCAGGTCCAGAAAGTAACCCCCAGACTCCTCCTCCTGATTGGGTGGGGGGTGGGGTGGGGCGTGCAATGGCCACCTCCTCATTCAGCAGTCAACAAAGGAGGCAGCTCCCCATTAACAGGGGAAGGGGCTCCCAACACAAAATACAAAGCAAAGCAGAAGGTATTTGAAACAGCTTTCCATTGAAAATCCATCTCCTCAAATTCGCATCCGTTCTGCTAGTTTCAGGACGGGGATCTGGACAAGCCCTGCTGCGGTGTCTCTTTAGGATCCGCAGACATCATACCTGCACGGCGTACAGAAGATGCATCCTGTAAACAGATATCACTTCCTGGTGTTGTTTCTTGCATTCCTAGAAACAGACAATTTGACACTGTTCAAGAGCTTGCTGTGTGTGAGTCACTCAGTTGTGTCTGACTCTTGAGATCCCATGGACTGGAGCCCGCCAGGCTCCTTTATCCATGGAATTCTCCAGGCAAGAATACTGGAGTAGGTTGTCATTCCCTTCACCAGGGGATCTTTCCGACCCAGGGATTGAACCCAAGTCTCCAGCATTGCGGGCACATTCTTTACCATCTGAACCACCATCAGGGGCTTAGGAGACCTTAAAAAAAATCCTAGGAGAAGGCTGTGGCCAAATGCTACCCTAGTGATTCCTTCCAGCAACTAGCACAGGAAGTTTTTGAAATTGCTGTGGACTTGATGGGGTGTGTGGTTTGGAACACTTGTCAATATTCTTAGGGGAAAAAAAATCTTTCATATCTTCAACTCCAGAAGAAAATTCCTATAAAAAGTAGTAGATAATCCCATGTTTGTTTAAACAAATATATGTACACATACTTAGGCACATGTATTCACACAAAGTAAACAACAGTGCAAGGAACTACATCAAATGCAGTTACTGTCTCTGAGTGGTTAAATTATAGACAATGTGTTTCTAGAGTAGCTTCTTCAGAGTTGTTTTTTTTAATCTTTCAACTTTTCTACAATGACCAAATATTGATTAATTTTTAAAATATAATCTTATAAAAAGAGTTGTTGATCACCTACCGTGTGGCCAGTGGTATATAACCCCTGGGGGATTCAGCGATTTAGTTGTCAGTGTACTGAGGAGGTGAACAGGGTGATGACCCCAGTCTCACATGGCCCCTCAGTACAGCTGTTAATGCTCTTATTTCTTCTTGCTGAGATATTACTCCAGTTCCTCTCAGTGACTATTTCAAGGATCTCAACTCGGCTCTTAACTCTTCTAAGAAGAGGCCTTTCTTCCTATTTCCTGATGGAAACCAGAACTATCACATATGGATCACTTAAAAAATCAACTGAAGTCCATCAGTATCTATTCTTACCTCCTTCCCATCAATGTCAGATATGAGGTATCCTTCCCATTCAAGGACAACCTTGGAAACCTCAATCTTTGAAGTTCATGCCACTAGGAAGTGTACTTGGTAGCTCTCTCTGTGCTGATTCCTCCCACCTCTTGGTTCCCTCCACTCCATCATTTACAGCTTTGTCTTCTGATCACTGTCTTCCTTTCCTGTCCTGTTTCTCTGCCATCACTTGGCTGACTGCAGTTATCTACATGGATGAACCACACACCACCCTGGCCTCTCAGTCTTTCAACCTCAGCTGTTTCTCTTCCTTCCAGCCACTCACTCTTATGGTTACCTCCCTGCCTCAGTCATTATTGCCAAGATCTCAGTTGAAAGCATCCCACTCCCCCACCACCATCTCCTGTCTTTCTAGCAAATCTGCATTAGGCTTCCCCTGCCTCCCACTGTTTCTCTTCAGCTCCTGCAGATACCTAGCTCCTTAATCACTTCTCCAGCCTCCAGCCATCCACACTCCACACCTCCACTCCATTGGAACTGTGCTTGCTACAGCTACCATGGGCCATCTAAATGCCATATCCTTGCTGTATCCTACTCATCTAAGATTCAGTACAAGCATCACTTCCTGCAGGAAGCCTTCAAGACTTACCCAGATTGGCTATGCACATTGCCTTTCTACACCCACAGCATGTTGGTCATCTCTCAACGAATGCTTACCACACTGAGTACTCAGTAAGCCATTATATTCTATGAAAGCAGGACTGTGTCTTATTCATTTTTATATCATGGACACCTGGTACATTACTGATACATAGAAGCTCATTAAATGCACATTGGATAATTGTAAGAATGACTATATAAACCATTATTACTTTATCTATGAGTCTGTGATAACCACTTGATCAGAAAAATGACTGCAGAAGTCAAGAGCATCTTCTCCTTCCCTTCTCCTTACCAAGCTGCTAGAGCTGGTAACATAAAAAAAAGCTGGTTTTGAACTTTGTGGCCAGATGGAGTAAGGACTGTGGAAATCTGAATTCACTATTATCAATCTGTACTGAAGAAATCACAAAATCCAAGTTCATGTAAGTGGAAGCCAGCAACAGTCCAGGGTAACGTAATCTTCATGTAGAAAACATCACATACCCTTATCAACTAAAGGGCTTCCCAGATGGCTCAGTGGTAAAGAATGCGCCTGCCAATGCAGATGTTGGAGACTTGGGTTCAATCCCTTGGTGGGGGAGATGGAGGAGGAAATGGATCCCACTCCAGTATTCTTGCCTGGAAAATCCCATGGACAGAGGAGTCTGGTGGGTACAGTCCACAGGGTCACAAAGATTCAAATACAACTGAGTGAGCACGCAATTAAAACTTTACATATTCTCTAGCTTTGTCTTCTGATCACTGTCTTCCTTTCTGGTCCTGCTTCTGTCATTGCTTGGCTGACTTCAGTATCCACGTGAAGGAACCACCCACCACCCTGGCCTCTCAGTCTCTCAACCTGAGAGGCCCTTCAAAGATGCCCATATCCTAATCCCTGGAATCTGTAAATGTTACCTATCAGTCAAAAGGGATCTTTTAGATTAAGGATCCTGAGATGGAAAGAAAGATTATACTGATTATCTGGGTGGACCTTAAATGTGATTACTAGGGTCCTATGCTGCTGCTAAGTCGTTTCAGTCATGTCCGACCCTGTGCGACCCATAGACAGCAGCCCACCAGGCTCCCCCGTCCCTGGGATTCTCCAGGCAAGAACACTGGAGTGGGTTGCCATTTCCTTCTCCAGTGCATGAAAGTGAAAAGTGAAAGTGAAGTTGCTCAGTGGTGTCTGACTCTTAGCGACCCCATGGACTGCAGTCTACCAGGCCCCTCCGTCCATGGGATTTTCCAGGCAAGAGTACTGGAGTGGGGTGCCATTGCCTTCTCCACTAGGGTCCTATGCTGCTAAGTCGCTTCAGTCGTGTCCGACTCTGTATGACCTCATAGACGGCAGCCCACCAGGCTCCCCTGTCCCTGGGATTCTACAGGCAAGAACACTGGAGTGGGTTGCCATTTCCCTCCCCAGTGCATAAAAGTGAAAAGTGAAAGTGAAGTCGCTCAGTCATGTCCAACTCTTAGCGACCCCATGGACTGTGGAAAAGGTCAAAGGTGGAAGGAGGAGACAGAAGGACAGAACCAGAGGCTGGAGTGATGTGCTCTGGGGATGAGAGAGGGGCCACGAGCCAAGGAAAGTAGGCAGCCTCCAGAAGTTAGAAAAGACAACCAGATTCTCCCCTTAGAGCCTTGAGAAGGAACCAGCCTGCTGAGATCTTGACTTTACTGTTGTGAAACTGATTTCTTTGAACTTCTGATCTTCAGGACTGTCAGTAATAAATCTGTGTTGTTTTAAACCAAGTTTCTGTTGCTCTATTACAACAGCCACCAGAAACGAGTACAGACGTGAAAGAGCTTTACTGGGTGAAATCAGGAGAGGGGCCAAGAAGCAGCTTCAGACATGTGGATATACAACCACGAGACAACATGGCCCCCTAATAAGAAACATCTCGAGCCGCTGCCAGAGACGGTAACTACTGAAGCAGAAAAACGGAGAAAGGGGAGCAAGTGAGTGAAAGAGGGAACAAGACAAGAAGGCTCCTGCCACTATCCCGCAGACTCCTCCCTTCCCAGTGACACATGGAACCCATTCTCATTGCTGGTAACGACTGGGAAACCCACCAGCTCCCTCTCTGGCCCTCACCTAAAGGTCTTTAGTTAACTGCTCACTGAAGCATGACACTCTTTAGGCTGGGCAGCTTTCTGCTCGTTCCCACCTGTCCCCCACCCCTACCCCCCAGCCAGCCATGGAAACAGGCCCACTCACCGCCAGCTGGTTCTGCAGCTGTTTGACCTGCTGCTGCAGCGCCTCCAGCTGCTGGCTCTGCCTCTTGGAGGAGCTGGCAGAGTAGGAGAGCTGTGAGAGGCTGTTCAGGGCCTCCTTCAACTTGGTGACTTCCTTGGACATCTCATTTATCTAGCGAGAAAGGAAAGCTCTTATCAGGAGAGCAGGCACCCACAGAGGCAAAACGCCAGCTGTTTCTCCACTGGGAACACAGCCTCGACAGGCGTGTTCTTGCTCTGGGCCTGGAGCAATCCCTTTTCTTAATTTTTCAAAGAAAAGCCACACAGTGAAACAAAAACAGGTAAGAATCAGGGAAACCAACAAGCCTATGCAGACAAGAGCCCAGGAATGAGACTATGCTTGGGGCCATGAAGGTAACAATAGCTGTTATGTGGATTCCCTTCACCCTTAAGATGGGGGACTGTTAAAAAAAAATAAAAACAGAATTTCAGGTATTCTATATTTGGAGCCAGCTAGGCTTTGTTCCCTACTGCTGCCATGGGCAATCAGAAATAAGTTCTGGGAACCCTGGTATCTCTGATATCCTACCTTGTAGTGAAGACAATCCTCACCCCCACGGCTTTGGAAGCTCTTTTGGAAACATTCATTATAATAAAGGAATAAAAGATAAATAATTCTCTAGTGAATGCCATTCAGAACATCTAACCCAGGAGACTGGGCATCTGAGGATGCAGAGCAGATCCGAGCACAGAAGCATGCTTCACTTCTCCCTTTACTCTCCGCCTTCCTCCATGCTCAGCCCATCTCGAGTTGCCTGGCCCCCACATTCCTCCCTTTCTCTCCTGTTGCACACCTTTGAAAATGAGGACCAGGGAGGGCTTTTACACTGACTCCAGGGAAAGCTCATGGGGTTTAGGGAAGCAGTATCAAGTCTGGCTGTAATTGATTTTCCATATGACAGAGGAAATCTGTCTGGATTCCAACAGAGTAGAAGTTTAAGATGGACCACAAATACTTTTCAGCTGGTGGGTTCAATTCTGGCCCCTGACACTTGGCAGAGCTTCTGTAAAATAATTTTTAAGGGGAAAATATGTACCACACATTTGAAAATACTCTGGTGTGAGGGAAGTAGTAGATGAGGGCTTTCTCCCTCTCTCTTTTTAAATAAATGTCCACCCTACTATTTTTAATGTGGCACTGGGGACAAATGGAGTCCTGTGTGGAGCCTTAGCGCTTTCACAATAGCTTAGTGCTAACAAATGCTAAAAATGCTAACTTCACTAAATGAAGGTTCAAAGTGCTAGTGTTTGCTAGCTAGAAATTCAATAGCAACAGTCTCACCAACCTTCTTGTCTTTATCCTCATCCAGTTTTGAGGAGCTCTCGGAATGTCTCTTCATTTCTGCGAGTTCTTCCTGAGCATGCTGGCATTTTTGCAAAAGTTCATTTACTTCCTGCTCTTTGGATTTCAAGAGAGTCTGAATGTTTTCCTTTTCCCTTTTCATCTGCGAGACCTCACTTCTAATCTGGGCAACCTCTGAATGGGCCTTCTCTTTCTCTTTCACGGAATCCCTTAATTTTGAGGCCAACACACTCACTTCGCTTTCCAAAGACGACTGGAGCTTCTCGTAGGCAGACCGGGGCACCATCGCGTCGGTCATGGCCGCCTTCTCCTCTAGGAGCTGTTTCTCCAGCTTCGCCACCTCCCCTTCCTTGCTCGCCAGGTGCTCTTTCAGACTGCTTATTTTTCCCTCCATCTCTTTGGCAGTGGTCCGCAGAGTGGTTATCACCTGCAAATGCTCTGTGATGGAGACAGAGTTCTCTTTCTGTGCATCTACCAACTGTTTGAGCTGGGTCAGCTCATTTAGCACTTTTGAATACTGAGACTTCATTTCAGACAGTGCCTCTTCAGCCTTGGCTCTGGATACATTGGTCACTTGCATCAGCTTCTCATGCTCCGCTTTATGGATATATTCAGCTGTGACATCTTCTAGAGACTTCCTCTTCCGGTAATCCTCCAGCTCTGCCTGGGCCTCTTTGTACAGCTGGGACAGCTCGCTCACCTGCTTGTTGAGTTCATCGATCATCCTGTTCATGGCCTCTTTCATGTCCTCAGCTTCATCACCCGCCTCCTGGGTCATCTGATTTTTCAATGTATCTTTCAGTTTCGTGATTTCTTCTTGTGCCTCTTGGTATTTCTCAAACAAAAATGCTTTCTCCTTATTCATATTCTCAATCACCGTGCAATAGGAACTTTTCATTTCCTCGTACTCCTCCCTTGGTGGCTGAATAACTGCCTCTTTCTCCCTTTCTGCCAGCTTCTCCTCTAACTCTCTCACTTTCTCTTTATTTCGTTCACTTTCTTCCAGGGCGCCCTGGAGGTCCCGCTTGAGCACGTCCATTTCTTCCTCGGTGATCCTCAGCTCATGCAGGTGCGAGTAAGTGTCCACACTTTCTGGTGAGACCAGGCCCAGCTTCATCTGCTTCTGGACACTCAGGACTTCTTTCATAGCTTCCTCGTATTTGCTCTGAGTTTCCTTAAGTTTCTGGCTGAGGTCGGAGCCGTTCTCTGAGATCTCGGCATTGTTTAAGCACACTGATTCTGTCCTCCTGGTCTGGAGCTCGGCCTGCAGCTGTTTCCTCTCCGCTTCAGAGCTCTCCAGTCTCTTCTGCAAGTCATGTAAAACCTCTTGGAGTTGCTGGATTCTGACATCACTGTCGAGAGTGGATTTACTTGAGGAATGTGTTATGACAGATGGAGATGGTTTGGAGTCTAGAGGAGGGTTTTCACTAGGTTTGCCCAGGGATAGGGCCAAGTCAGTTTGAGTAGAATGGTAAGAGTCAAAGCTCAGGTCTGCTTCCCCTTCCCTGGGTGTTTTGGCCTGTAAAGAAGGCAAGAATGAAATGACACCAAAGGTGTGGTTAGATGAGCAAGCAACTGCAATCGGGGAGCAAATCCAAACCTTGAGTATGGGGGAGCAACAGTATCATTCTGCATGTGTCCTCTTGCCCCATGAAAAAATATGGTCTGGGACACAAGAGTCGGGCTTAACAACACTAAGCTTATTCTGTGCTCTCAAAGGACAATTTATGTTTGCCACTTTAAAAACGCAAGACCTGTTTTGGCTGCAGAGCTTCTGACTCAAATTTTTCTTTGTTTCTCATATTATTGTAGTTGCCCTACTTCTTACCACATTCTTAAATCTGTGAAATGATCAACTTTACTAAATGAATGACTAGTCATATATATGGTGTGCATATAGCTATCTATTGTCATATAAATCATACTAAGTATATAATTATATAATTTACCAGTTTATACAAATAATAAGTTAATGACTAAGTCTCAAGAAACAAATTTGAAGGTATAAAATGCTAAAGGGTAATTATATTTTAAAAAGAAAAAACCAATGTTGGTGTCTAAAACAAAATACCCAACTAACCCTGAGAAATCCAATAGCTTGACCCAACTGAACAGACTATGGTAGTGATCTATGTACCTACCTGCAATTTATCTTGTAATTCCTTATTGTGTAAGGTAAGAGAAGCAACTTTTGCTTGCAATAGGACAAGAAGATCTTGCTGGTCAGCTTCAGAACTCACATCCAATAAGCTATCAGCACCTTAGGAAAGAGAAAGGCAATTTAAAATAATATTTTAAAAATGTAACTGTTATGTCTCTGACCTTTAACAAACTCACTTTCTACCCAATCCAGTTCTTCTTTCTTGTCCAGACTAGGGATGAAAGCCCCCTCCAGCTGGATAGATGAACAGAAATTCTCAAGTACTGGGGTCTCCTCACTCCCTAGCACAATACTAGATGCCTAGATACAAATAAACTCATTTGAAAACTGATGGATTGGGTCATACAGTCACTGTTTACTTGATTAAGTGCCACACCTTGGTTGTTTTTTATTCCTCCCATGCCCTGTACATCCCACTCCATGAATCCTTTTAGAAAGATCTCTGGAATCTGGTTCACTTCTTATCCCCACGCCCACTACCCTAGTTCAAACTTCATCACCATACCTGGTAACTGTACAAACGGCTTCCTCACAAATCTTTCTCTCTCTCCTCTAGTGAAAATGTAGCCCGTACCAACAACACTGTCAGACTAATCTTCCTAAAACATACTTTGATGGGGTCATGCCTTTGGTTCAAGTGCTTTAATTGCTCTCCCTCCAAAAATAATCTCCAACTTCCTTTATCTGGATTAAGGCCTCTCAGGATCTGGCTCCAATCTACTGTTTTTCAGGTTTATGACTCATCATGTCTTTCCCCAGTATCCCATTTTCATCAGATTCACACCCTCTCTATTCTCAACACAAGACTGCTTCTTTAATTCTTCATCCATACGATTGCCCTTTAGCATCTCTTTGGCTGTATAACTCTTAGGCATCCTTCAAGACCCACATCAGACCCTGCCTCTTCCTTTAGGCTGACCACCCCTGCATGAAACAGGAGTCTCCAAATCCCACAATAAACACTGCTGGTAAACCACAACTGTTTGACATTCTACTGATTATCATGCTGAAATAACATGTAAAGATATGCTACTCAAAGTTCTCACTGAGACAAGACAAGAAATGTGCTGCAGAATGTCATTCAATGTACTGCTTCCTACACCCAGAAAGTCTTCCTATGGAGAAAAAACAAAAAACAAAAAAACAAAAAACAACTGTCAGGTGGATGAAACAGTGTGCTTGGCTGGATGACTTTCTGGAACAATCCCCTTTTTTTATTTTAGACTGGCAACAGTTTAGAGACCACACTTTGAACAGTGTGATCCGAACAGCACTGATCCAAATTTCACCACTATTTAAAAAATTTCTCACAACCTAATGCAAGGATGAAAACTTGAGTCTTAATTTGGAAGGATGCAAAATGACATCTCTTCACAGGAATGCTTACTAATGATATCTGGGGCCTAAACCACAGCTTTATGAGTGTGTTTGACATACCGTCTGGTCAGCTTGGAATGAATCAGGGGATTTGGGAGCAGGAGGGTAATTCTAAGCAACAAAAATTACTTCTAAGACAGGATGGATGGCTTTTAAAATATCCAATGTAACAGCTGTGCAGTTATATTAACATTGTTCTCTACCAGGAATATTTCTTAACACATTATTAACTGGAGCTGTATTAACGTCTCAAGCATTAATTTCTGCAAAAGTTCCCCAGTCAATAATGTGTTTATATGTCTAAATTCTTTAAGTTAAGTGCTCCAAACACATATGATATGCGTAACAGATTGAGAAACTGAATGCTGGAGCAAAAAAGCGGCCTTTGAAATAATCTACTCCACATTTCAGATTAATTCTGAAGGTACTGTACTACATTCTTAAAGGGTAAAGCAACAGGATGAACTCAATACAATGAATCAAACCTCCTTGAAGACAATATGATCGTATGTGATTTCATTGACACTCTTTTCATGTCTGTTTAAAATCCAAAGTAGAAAAGTTCAATTATGGCAGCCGTGGAGGTGCTCAGTTGGCTCTCTCTTCAAGAAATAACCTGCTGCTCAGTTGCAAGGAGGGCCACTAGCTGGCAGCTCACACCCGTGGAGCTCATCTCAAAACAGTGTCTTAAAATGCATAAAATAGAATGCACAAGCTACAGCAATCAGCAGGCTTCTTTTGCAACCCACCAAATAACAAGATCTAGGAGCAGGTCTTGTAACTGGCATAATTTCTAGTAGAGATACTATAAATGATCTTTCAAGATATCTGTAATAACAGTAAGGGGATATGATGCCATCTGTGAGTTCTCTTGGTGTCAAAATCACTGATCTGCTAACACTACGGGGGCTTACTGTCTATATTCATCATTGAAAGAACTGCCAATGCTAAATTAGGACCAGATGAAAACAGAGATTTCTTTGTTCATACCCAAGCTCAGGGACTCCTTAAAATCTAGGTGAAAGCCCACTGAAGTAGACAGCATCAGACTGTGACATACCGGCAGTGTTTGGGTGGTACCCAAGGTTCTCTGACCGCCCCAGACAGGAAACCTCTCCTTGGCCTTTGCTCTCTTAGAGGGACATGAAATAGAGACCAGTCATGGGAACAAAAGCACACGCCCCCTCATCTTACCTGTGGTGCTGACACTTAGTCCGTCTCTGTTCTCTCGTATGGAACTAATCTCAGCCTGCTGGAACACAAAAATGACTTAAAATATATTCCTGAATGTAACAGTCTACAAGAGAGTCCAGCACAGTTTCCTCCTTGAGTTTACACAGGTTGGTGTGATCCTACTATGAAAACAGACTATCTCCAGGAAAGAAGACATTTTAAAATATAAGTACATAAAAGTAACAATTAACCCCTGAGGTAAAATTTTGATCTAGAGGTTCCTAAGGATATATTCTCAAAATATTACAAAATGAAGCTTCTCACGAATATTATAAAAGTCTTTGAAGATTATAATAAAATTACATAATAGCTAATTAATGTGCTTTGTGCTCAAACTTGAGATTGTGAATACTACTTTCATAATAGAGACAAATAGAAGTTTTACTTATCTGGCTAATATACTAAAATACATTAGAAGTGTTTTTACCTTTATCACTTTATGGATAAACTGTTAATATATGAATTGCTTTTAAGAGAAATGGTAATCAATGAGACCTGTCAGGGAAAATGCAGGTAATTTTATAAGGGAATAAGAATTCTTATGGCTGTGGACTGACAATCCCCTAAAGATTTCCTCTAAACCTGTATCCCCGAATATCTGCCTTTTAATATACTGGAAAAATTCTTGTAACTTCAAAGCCAAACTCTCATTCCAAAACAAAATACAGTTACTTGCCAGAAATTACTAAGTTTTATCTAGATAAGCCACAGATCATGATGAGAGAGATAATTTTTCAGCAAAAGAACTTTTGTAAAGGCTCAAATGCTAAAAATAGAGTGGCTCATTTTTGGCAAGTGCTTATCATAACAAAAGCTTTATTTTCACTTAAAAAATAAGTGCTTATTTTTATTTTTCAACTCTATTACAGTACAATAAAGTATATACATTGAAAGCTTTTAATTTGAGGAGTTTTAACAGATAGACACCCAAGATACCACTATAATCATGATTCAGAATATTCCCATTACCTCTTAAGTTTCCTCATGCCTCATTAGCCAATCCCTGCCATTCCCAGGCAATCATACTTCTCTCCTGTTTTCATTTTCTAGAGTTGCTATAAATGGAGTGTTACAAGGGATGAACTTCTTTGAGCCTAGCTTCTTTCATTCAGCATGATGGTTTCCAGATTCATCTATGATACTGCTTAGCCAGCACTTCATTCTCTTTTTATGGCTGAGTAATACTCTTATATATGGATATATCTCATTATCTTTATCCATTCACTTGTTGTAAGACATCTGGACTGTTTCTAGTTTGGGGATATTTGAAAAAAGATGCTATAAACATTTGTGTACTTTTTGAGACATATTTTAATTTCTCTTGGGTGAACATCTATGAGTGAATGGCTAGATGATATGTTAGGTATATATTGAACTTTTACAGAAACTGTCAAATGGTTTTCCAAAGTAGCCGTGAGCTTTCCTGGTGGCTCAGATGGTAAAGAATCGCCTGCAATGTGGGAGACCTGGGTTCAATCTGTGGGTTGGGAAGATCCCCTGGCGGAGGACATGGCAACCCACTCCAGTATTCTTGCCTGGAGAATCCTTATGGACAGCGGAGCCTGGCGGGCTGCAGTAGCTGCACCATTTTACACCCAACAAACAGAGTATGCGAGTTCTAGTTCTTCCACATCCCACCACCCACTGGCATTTTTTTAACCTTTTAAAATTTTAGCTATTACAAGTGGTGTCCTTTTAATCTTTCTGTAATTTTTTTAAAGAAATAAGTCTTTTTACACACTATTTCTGAAAAACATAATTTGTCATATTGTTCCTTGGAATGCATTTACCCTGTTTGAGCCATAATCATATTAGAAGATATTAGGATGGTAATTATAAAGGTACAACTTCCTTTCCTTGCCTTATATTTTAATAAAATCTAGTTAACATAAGGGACATGATAGGTTGATAGAATCTTTTTCAGATTAATGTGCATCTAAGTTAAACACAAATTTATTTTTAGTAATTCTTAGATGGGGGAAGTAAATACGCAATTATGCCATTGAAATTGCACTTTAACAATTATAAATTTTACTTTTTTTCCAAGTATAATTTCCTAGTGATACTTAGGTAAACAAATATTAAATTGAAATATCCTCTCATTCCTTAAAATACGTTCCAACCACAAATCTAGAGAATCAGGTTGAATGGATTTACTAACATTTCTAAAATACATATTACTTTTATAAGTATATAAAAATATATAATTACTTCTTAGTAAGACATGACTATCCACTTCTTTCTTTTTGATCAATATTATGTCAACTCAATTTGGAAAGATGACTGGTTATCAGGTAAGTTCTTATATTTGTCCTTTTTTTAAATGAAAATTAAATATTAGTTAATAAATATATTCAGTCTACTCTTTTTTTATGGAGTCCTCACCAGAAAAAATAATCAGAGGATGCTTTCTGATGAAAAGGCTGTAAACCAAATGACTGGGAAGTATATTCTGTTTTACTCACTGCCATATAACTTAAGTCAAATCTATTGTATATCTTAAAATTAAGTAATAAGTTGGACACAGAAAACAAATACCTTGAAGGGTGGTTCAGCAAAAAATACTGATTCCTTTCCTGAAAGTGGTGTTGAAGTTATTGATCTTGGGGAAGACACATCACTCAACTAAAAAACCAAAATGAAAACCATCAATAAGGAATCCTTCTTCAAAAGTTTTTCTTCTCCAGTGCCAAAGAATTAGCCTATTTAACCAATGCAAATAAATCTAACAGTAATTATGCCTAGTTTCAATTAATTCAAGGGTAACATATTTTCAATACAATTCACCTATCTCAAATACTTTCTGAAAGTTTACAGAATAGAATTAACTAAGGAACTTTGCTCCTATATTCACTAGAATTAACTTTTCAAATTTATAAAACTTCTATTGCATATTGAGAATATTATTAATGAATATGCTAACATATTTAATATTGCTTATTGAAGGAGATATTCCTCTCAAATACTTGATAAGGATTATTCATTTTATGGCCTATGCTTCTCTTAATAACACATCCTGGCTTGTTTTTATTTACCATTTCATAGTTATTCAAGCTTCCTCTTCTACTCAGTAATCACTATAAGCTCAAAAATGAAAGCTGCTTTAATGTTAGTCAACCTTAAATGTAATATGAAAGGCAAATATATTTCAATAATGTTTGATAAACCAACTAAAATTCATTTTCAACTAATGTTTCACCAGTCACACATTCTCCCTACTTTACTCGAGCTGTTAATGTGAGCTCTGACTGAGCTTATTATCTTAAGGAAAAAGGTCCTGTCATACATTTTGAGAATTTTGAAACTTCTAAAAATGATACAGTCTAATTCTTCAGCTTTGAAATAAGTAAGAATCAACATTATTTCCCTAGTATAATCAAAATTCTTCATATCACCATTTGTAGTTTAAAACTGCTCAAGAAAATTTTAAATGTGCATTTAAGGGTCAATTTTAAAACAGTTCTTTTTGACCTAAACACAAAATGACAAAACTATGGCTTTGTTGTTCCATGTTTTTTCATTGTTGGTTTTCTTTCATTTTTACCTGGGTAGGACTGATAGGAGGTGGTGGAGCTTTGCGTTTTTTTGGAGTTCCACTTCTCTCTGAGCTTATTTTAGAGACTTGGTCATGCTGAAAGTTATCACAGTCCAAAGAATGGAGGTGGGTTAGTTAGGTTAGTAAAGTCTGAGTAAATAGCTTCATCAAACAAATGAGAAAAACCTCAACAGTTCATGCACTTCTTACTTTATCAAGTTCTGAAACCTGCTACCAACATAAAGTAATATGCATGCTCCAAGTGTTCTTCTAGCAGCCCATGCTTTAAAGTAAGAAAATAAAAAACACAAGACAAAACCAGATTAAGTTGGTGTGCAGAACTTGGAAAGGAGAGGATAAGGAATTGTTTACCACAATTTAGAACCCAGAGTATGTTCATAATCGAGCTCCCATCTTAATGCAAAAAAGTGGTATTTCCCCAACCTTTTCATTACTTCCATTTCTTTTCTTAAAAATGTACAGTTGACCCTCCATATCCACAAGTTCCATACCCACAGATTCAACCATCTGCATATCCTAGAATTACGGATACAGACAGCCAACTGTACCACACTATTTTATATAAGAGACTTGAGTGTCTGCAGATTTTGCTATTCCCTGCAGATACCAAGGAATGACTATGAATATGGGGAAAAGGGAGAACTTCGTCTCTGACGGTTATGGATAAATAACACAACTGGTACAAAATAAATTCAGTATCAAGTATTTGCTCAGTATGATAATTTTTCCAAGAACCTTGACTTATAAATAAAATAGTCAAATATATAGCTCATTAATAAACAATAGTGACTATGTTTTTAAGAAAAACTCCAAAGTAACAGGGTAAACTTCTCAATTTCTATTTGTGTAAAATGATAGACATTTTAGAAAAGATCTAATTAAAATGAAAGTGGTAAATCTCATATTTTCACCAAATATCTAACACAGATATGGATAGAGTTCTGTAATTCATGTGATATTACAAGTAGTTAAAATACTGTTGTTCTCAGAGTTAAAAATCACATCAAACCTTTTCACACCAGTAGGAAATATTAGTACATTTCAGAAAAAAGATGAATATATGAGTAGCAAGTTTAAAGTTACATGCTTTGGGAACAGGTTAAATCATTAAGAAAATATTTACCACCTTACAATGAATCATTTATTCCAAAGATATTTTACTTCTTAAGTAGTTTCAGCCTAGTCTTAATCACTTTCCTAATGGCCCACAGAGTAGTTTAATCAGAACATGTTCAAATTCCCACAAGCAATGATAAAAAAGAATCTCCTCGTCCAAAGATAAATACCTGCTTTGGTTTTGTTGGTGTCTTTAAATCTATAGAAGAAAAATGAGAGAGAGAGAAAAAAAAAAAAACCATAAGAACCATAATGACTCATATCCACTTTGGGTCGGGGGGGTATATAAACACACACTCGCACACAAACACACCCATACACACAACATACACAATATTCAACACTTCATTTTTCCCCAGGAATATATTTCAAAGAATAATATATTATACAAATTCCTTTATTCTTTGGGGAAAATGGAGTGGGATAAGTTTGAAACAACATTGGCTATTTTCTTTCACATACCAGCATCCTGAGAGATTTTTGATAATAGAAGGCTTTGAATTCCTGCGTTTTCCGAGAGTTTGGAATAATGTAAGGCATTGTGTCCAAGAGAGTCTACAAGGTTTAGGTCTGCACCCTTTTTAATTAAGGCTTCTACGATGTTTGAGCTGCCAATCTCACAAGCCAGCATGAGAGCAGTTCTAAAGAATGAGCAGACAAAAAATCAGTACTAACAAAATCTGGAAACTTTTGCTAGGAAATCATTTCATTTGTCTTAAAAACAGAGAAAAGGAGATTAAGTGCAGTTAAACCTGTACTATTCTTAATGCTCCAGGAAATTCAAAGTGGAATGCTACCAAAATCAGGTAGCTATTTTATAAAACCTCAGATTAAATCATAAAAAATATTAGGTCAAATAACATAGACATAATCTTCTAACTATGATGGAATTTAAATATGACTGGCACAAATCTTGTCTTTTTCTCAAATCAAGTTTTATAAAGAACCTATAACATTATTAAGACTGTTTTTTTTTTTAAAAAAAAAACAATATGTTTACTTTTATTTTGCCTGAAAAGTCAAAGGAAATGGCCTATCCATTTTAACATTTAATAATGTCATCATAGACACAGTCAGCTATGATGCTCCCAGAGGTCTGGAGAAAATATTTTTTTAAGTCAAAACAGATTCTTAATTATCCAAAAAAGGCAGAAAACAGTAAAGAAGTTAAAACTGCTTTAAAACAAATGATCCAAAGTACAGCTGTGAAAACTTCTCAGAATGTGAATATCAGGGAAATCACATGCTTTCTAATTTGTGGTACCTTCCATTTTTGTCTCTGGAATTTACATCTGCTCCATGATCCAGAAGAAAGCGACAGACCTCACTGTGGCCATTTTGTACTGCAAGAAGCAGTGGTATATTCCCATCCTAGGAGACAAATTCAGATTAAGATTTTAATTTAGAAGTCAAATACCAGAACTGCAAAGGTCCTGATTCCTTCTGTACTTATTCCTGACTAGTCCTGCTGGCCTTATGTTTGACCCACCAATATAGTCTGCTCCCTGAGAAGGCCAAAATCACACACTAACACAATTCTTCTTGTGGAATTTCACTGACTGTGGGGTTTTCCTAAGGAGCCAGGCTCTTGGGCTCCTTGATCCCTTGACTGTCACTCAGTCTGGTGATGATGAGAGGGAGAGTGGAACACGAAGTATGTCCAGGTTTGAGGCAAGTATACCATTTTCATCGAGAAACGGCTCTCCATGTTCCAGAGAAATGAAGGGTTGTCTCCTCATGGCATTACTGGGCCCCATGCTCTCTAAGCACTTTCTTCTAGGTCTCCTAGCATCCTGCCATACCATCAACCGTCTTCTTGGAAAGCATAGGCTTTCATAATTTTACTAGGTATCAAAACATAAGAGTTTATTTGTCCATTACTGACACATGACAAGATAAAGAGATAGATGGAAAGAAAGGTTTACTATAACAATTGACAATTCCTTTAGGAAAAAATTAGATTACCAGCTCATACAAATTGCAAAATGAATTAAGAATCTCAACATCACAGTATAAAACAAATGAAAAAAATACCAGAATTTATAGGTGACAATTTCCACAATCTTAGGGTGAAGAGGGGACCTGACTCAAATTATGCAAGCCATAAAGAGAAGCTCTTATTCTGTTCTTGCATTGAGCATACCCCACCTATGGGGTTGACAATAATTTTAAGGCAGAGTGTATTCAAATAGGCAAAGGAAAAACTAGTTACAGTATATCCAACTATTTTAATGTGGGGATATTTAAAAATACAACTGATACTTAAAGATTAAGTATTCACTTAGAGTAGAACTTCAGAATTCCTAGAAAATTATCTCTATGAAGTTATAATACTTTCTGGTTATAAAGTATTGAGATTCAGATAAAGTATTGAGATTCAGCAAGTGTGAATTTATTTACAGATTCTAAATGCTCACTTCACAATATCCCCATCAGGTGTAACATACATGCCAAGTCCCATGCTATAGCAGGAAATTCAGCGCTGTAAACAGGAGCAAGAGGCATGTCAATTTATTCTTCAAATAGTCCAGCAAGGTTAAAATAGGGTATAAGTGGTCTTTATAGTTGGAAAACAGTATCCGGGAACACCAAAGGTGATATATGGGGTGCCGAAAGAAAATAATAGAACTGTTTAGACTTTTTTTAAATTTATTATAAGTCAAGAAAATAAGTCTTATTAAGATTTAGGTTGATAGTAAGCCATGTGTCCATCCTTTGAAATAAATACTGAACGTGCATGCTGCAAAACGTTTTATTAACAGTTTAAGGACCAATGGGGCTAATACTGAAATCTGTTTTGCATAAGAGAATCTAGGTCAGAAAGCAGCAGACTTTTGCCAAATGCTCCAGAAGGAGCGTGGTACTCTAGAGACCAGGGTCCATCTCCTCTTCTAATGGTCATTTGGTACTTACCAAATCCTTGAGGTTTATGGGGCTTTTGTGCTCGCAAAGGACTTGCACAGCTTGAAGGCAGCCCTGTGCGGCTAAGGGAAGGAAGACATAGAAACCACAGCAAATCACAAAGCTAGTCTCACAACCAAGGGCATCAAACACTTCTGGGAAAGAAAAGTTCACATCTACCCAGTATGCAGATGATACTTAGCTGCACTGAAGAGAAACAGTGTAGGGATGGATAAATAAGTAGTGTTTTAAAATACTGTTTTATTTCAGTGTTGTCCAGACCTACGGTCAGCGCTTACCAGTTGTTGGCCGTCTTTAGGGAAACATTTGGCTTAGCTCTTCGTGTATGCTAAGTCACTTCAGTCATCTCTGACTCCTTGTGACCCCATGGACGGTAGCCCACCAGACTCCTCTGTCCATGGGATTCTCCAGGCAAGAATACTTGAGTGGGTTGCCGTGCCCTCCTCCAGGGGATCTTCCCGACCCAGGGATTGAACCCACGTCTCTTAAGTCTCCATTGGCAGGCAGGTTTCTTACCACCAGCGCCACCTGGGAAGCCCCAAGGTTTTCTACAACTGAAACTGAAACTGAAGTCGCTCAGTTGTGTCCGACTCTTTGCGATACCATGGACTGTAGCCTACCAGGCTCCTCAATCCATGGAATTTTCCAGGCAAGAGTACTGGAGTGGGTTGCCATTTCCTTCTCCAGGGGATCTTCCCAAACCAAAGTTTTCTACAGCTAGCACTAAAAGAAATTTGTAAATCTAATCATCCCAGAGTTCTGTATCAACATTTTGTCCCTTGAGACTGTGTGACCAATAGTAAAACCAAACCTTGATATATAAAATTCATTGAAGTTCCTTTTGATCCCCAAGCAAAGAAAAAACAATCTGTACCACACAGCACCTGAAATCTACAAATGCTCATAAATCTCTTAAACAAGAACCTCACATTAATTAAAGTATAACAATCATGACAGTGTTTACTAGTTGTTTGGCAGGCAATTGACAAATTCTAGCTGTATTCCTCAGTAAAACCCTACACAGTCTGCAAACTGAGGAAAAGGGGAATAATGTCTAGGAATGATGACAGAAAATGGCATCAGGAATAACAATGGTAAGGTTAATGGCTTAAATAAGGAAAATGAAAATGTACTGTTTCTCATGGTAGAAGACAGCAAATAAGAGAAGGAAAATTACCTGCATAATGTAAAGCTGTTTTCCCAGAGCTGTCAATACTTTCAGCTGGGCATTTAGACTATAAGACAAAAATCAATAAATATGTATAGTAAATTTCAATTCTATTCAGTTCATCCTCTTACTGCAAGGTAAGATGCAACTTACTAAGCAAAGTATAAACCTGAATAAGCCCCAGCTGCTGTGATCCAAGAGCTTATGGTCTCAAGGGGAGAGAGACTCACCTCGAAGCAGTCAAGACACAAGTGAACTGTCACCTCTCCCTTCTATCAGCTCTGTCACCAACAGGTCATCCCCACCAGCAAAACAACATGCTCTAGGAATTCTCATCATGATCCCACCTGTCCCCCCATTTGCTGCCCTAATTCTCTATCCCCCTTCACAAAACCAACCTTCTGTTAAGAACTGCCTGCACACACACCATCTCCCTGCCTCTTGTTCATTCCTGGACCCACTGCGGTTGGGCGTCTGTCCTCAATATTCCTTGGATCAGGGAATCCAAGTCACCAACCACCTTCATGTTTCTAATGAGAACAAACATTTCTGTCCTCCTCTCATTAACCTCTTACCTGCGATCCACTCCCTCTTCTCCAAACACTCTCCCCTCAGCTCCTGGAGTCCTGCCTGGCCCATCCAATTGTGCTCTTCCTCCCACTGCTCTGGCCACCCTTCCCCAGAGGGGAACACAGGGCTCTCGCATGTTTCTTCTCTACGCCATCACCCTGGGTCATCTTATCCACACCCACAGCTTGAAACCCCGTCTAGAAGCTAATGCCTCCCAAATGTATATCTTAACAATGACAACAAAACTACTTCACAAGTATTGGCTATTATGTGCCAGGAACTGTTCAAAGAATGGTTTTATGGCTGCTAACAACCCTGATTAGATACCATTAAACCCATTTGCAGATGAGGAAACTGAGGTACAAAGAAGTCAGTAACTTGTTCGGGTCACAGTAAGTGGCAGAGCTAGAATTCAGACCCAGACAAGCTGCATGGAACCTGAGTTCATGTCAGTACACAGCAGATGGCATCTCTGAGCCCTGGGTTTCATAACCCACTGCCCATTTCTCATAGGCACCTCGAACACAACACAACCAAAACTTCTGGGGTCCTCTTGGCGCAGCTCGATCCTCCCGACCCACCCTGCCACTGTCAACAGCACATTCATCTCTCTGGTCCCTGAGCAACCACCGAGTCATCCTTGATTTCTGCTTCCTCCTCCTCCCCCCACAGCTAGTCTACCACCATGTCTGTCAGTTCTGTACCCCAAACACACCCTAATCAACTCTCCTCTTTTCCCCCATCATCACCACCTGGTCTGAGCCAATACCTGCTCACCTTGACAGCCCTGACGGCCACCCGGCTGTCTTCATGGTTTGCTTTTTCCTTCCTTAGTCAATTCTCTATACAAATAGAGAGACCTTCTAAACTGTCAGTGTGGCTCTTTACTTCCAAGTCCTCCGCAGTTCCATCATGTTACACAAGGCTGCATCCAGGGCCCTTCTTTTTTTGTGGCCTTACTGTGTAGCATGAGGGATCCTTCATCAGGGATCAAACCCACTACAGTGGACACACAGAGTCTTAACCATGGACCGTCAGGAAAGTCCCATTGGCCCTTTTTCTTTCTCCCTCACTTCCCCACAGGTCCCCTCACTGGCTTTCTTTCCTCCCTGACTACTTAGTGCCCTTCTGACCTTTTGTACTTGTAAAAGGTATTTTGCAAAAGGTCTGACCTTAGGTCTTTTGCACTTGCTTCTCTGTCAGCTTGGAACACTCTCTCCCATGGCTCTCTGCACCGCTTAATTTTCAGCTTGAATCTCAGCTCCTCTACAGGGGCCCTCCTGAATACCTCTCACAATACTCTTGTCAGTTTGCTTCTTAGTGATGTGCAATTTGTCGTGGGCATTTGTGTCTCTGCTCACTAAGTGGCAAGCTCCAGCAGGATGGGGGCTGCTCTGTTCATGAGTAAACACTCACCATTTGACACAGTGCCCAGGGCCCAGGGACCACTTGCTAGAAGACAGAGCAAGGGGATGGGGGGCGGGGGGTAGGAGAAGGAGAGGTCATCTGAATTGGAAGACTCTCACAAGGCTCTCTGTGCTCATTGCCTTGAGGAGGGAGAACTCTGAAATGGTAGCCCCTGGAGAAGGGAAGTCTCTCCAGTAGACAGACAGTAAGAGCAAAAGGCCAGAGAGAAAGGAGTAGCTGCAGAAGGTACAGGGTGAGGGGCTGGCAGGAGACAGCAGTGGTCCCACTGCAGAGGGTGTGGGCTGCCCAGACAAGAAGTGAAGCAGAGATCAGAGAGGTGCAGGACTCAAGGTAAACAACTCACTAGGAGGCCATCAAAGCCTCTGGTTTTCACAACTATCCAGAAAGAAGAACACCATTCAGATGATCTGCCGAGAGTAGGCAGTGTTGGAAATGTTTGTCTGCCCTTCAGTGGTAATAAGAATAGAGATCATGTTACGACTTACCATGCTTTGGCCTAATTTTAGAACAGCACAAGGAACTGTTTAAAGGCTTCAAAGATTCCAGAGAAAAACCAATCCATTTGCATAACCAGATATAAAATTACATTAGAGGCTAGAATATCTGGTCCTTGCCCATGAGGATTTCCAGCTTGTCAAGTTCATTCTTCCCTCAAATCAGAGCCAGATGCAAAGTCTGGATAGCCAAGCCAGGATGGGAACAGAGACTTGGAATACAAATAAGGTTTTTCTTAAAAAAATTGAAGGTAAGACCATGGGTGTGGAGGCAGGGCACTTGGGCAAGTCAATGATTTTCACTTATCCACAGTATCCAGCCCCAGAGCAGGCAGAGAAGAAAAGTTCTATTGCAATTTTCTTTAGAGAGAAGCCACATAATAAAAATCATCTTCATCATCACAGATGTTGATCTATCTTTCTTGAATTTCACTTCAAAGACCTGTTAAGGTTAAGCATTCCTGGCACTGGAGGTAGCTTGCATCATGTAACGCAAGACAAGAAGCTGTGTGATCAACAGAGCAGACAACGTGAAGAATGTGCCCACATTTCTGCATCAGAATTGCAAAGCCAAATTAAAGCAAGATGCTGGGTCCCAAACAGTGCTCAGGAAGGCCGAGACGACAGCTCAACAGAACAGACAGTACTCCAAACACACAGTTTATTGCTCTGTGCTGTTCCTGAAAACAGCTAAGACTGCATTTTGACTGGCAACAGCTGGAAGTTACTGTATGAACTATTGGGATTTCATTAAATATTCATCTTTAAAGATAGACAGAAGCTGTCGCCCTAAGTGATCGTTATAAAAACTTCCTGGCAAGGAGGTTTCCAACCAGGGAGTTGACCTAAAATTATAAAGAAGAATAAAACCAAGAATTTGAACAAAAACTAAGAACTAAAAGCTCATCAAGTTACATACAAGGAAACAGTGGTGGAAGTTTTGCTTCTCAAGAAAAGCTGCATTCTACTAATGATTGAGCGAGAATAAATACTAGGTTATGAGAGATCCTGTATTGTAAGGATCTCCAACAGCACAGGAATTTTTTTTTTTAAGGTGACTGTTTAAAGGGTACATGTCCTTCCAAAAAGGCAAAAACAAACAAAAAAAATGAACTGAATAAAGGGGCCAAAAGAGCTGGATCCCAGGAAGGCACTTCAAATTTATTAGGATCCTCTTCTCCACCAGTGGAACTGCTACGGAAATAATCTTCTCCTTAGCTATCTGAAATTTTAATAATCAAGCTTCTTAGGGAACCCAGGTTCTGGGATAATATTTAAAGGAGTATGCGTGTATTTATTTGCTCTTTCACACACAAAAGGTTGCTTTCAATTTTTTAAAACGACACATTTATAATTTTAAGTTGTTCCACTTTACCTGAAGGAGCTTCTTGACGCATTCATGGTGGCTGTTCTTGGCTGCGAGGTGCAAAGCACTGTGTCCTAAATGGATTAAAAAAAAATTGGAAGGAAAAGACCACACATTTTAAATCTCTTATCTCTGTAATGAAGACAACTATGAGGAAATGAACTGTTCTCCAACAAAGACAGAACTGTTATTCTTGAGAGTAACGCCTTCACTTCTTATCTGTAAAGTTCATTGTGACAAAAGTGGGGAGAACACAGCATCCTGACCCCTGGATAACATGCAGGGTCCACGCCAGCTGCCGTTCTCCTGGGGTACAATTAAGCTGTGGGCTAGAAGCCTGCGGTAGACTCTAGGTATGCAGCTTGGAAATTCCGCTTTCAGCTGTCAGCATGGGTGCCAGATGCCCTGCGTCCACAGCAGTGACAGCAGACCACGGCTGCCACAGGCCCCGGAACCCAGCCCAGGCAGCGGCAGAGAACACATCCAGCACCCACATGAACCCCCACTTCCACCTGTCCTTTCGCTTTCCTCCAAATGCGCTCCAGCTCTGCAGGGGAATTACCTGTAGTTCAGATGTTCAAACTTGGAACGGGTGGAAGAAGGAAAAGAGTTATAAAAACAACACTATCAAAGGAGCATCTCTTCGCGTTCCCTTCAAAAAGTGTGAGGCCAACGTGAGACTCTCTGACGTTTCTGTGGTCAGATAACTTTAGGAAATTCTACCCCATGGTCAGAGGAGGCTGGCAGGCTACAGTCCATGAGGTTGCAAGAGAGTTGGACACGACTTAGCGACTGAACATTACATCCAGTGCCCTCCCCTGCACTACCTAGCGGGCCTATAGAACATCTGTGGGTGAGGAGCTTAGGGACAGCCTTGGTGGGGCTGCCAGGCTAGCAGGCTTCCACTCTCGGGCCTTAGAGAGCTGCTCTTTGCTTAGCCTGGATCCTCTTCTTCTAGGATAACCATGCAGCTTGCCCGCTTACCTGCCTGATGCCACTGAAACCAGCTTCTTGATGAGATCTTTCCTGATCTCACCACTTAAAATTCCTCTGCCACTCCTTTCATCCCTTTGCTTCATTTCTTTGTCCTTCATAGCACTCAGCACCTTCAACCTTCCCTTCTCACCTGACTCCCCTCTCCTCCTACACACAAACACACATTTATGCGGTCAACTATTCTTCCTCTCCCTCTAGAATATGAAGTTTGTATCCCAAGTGCCTATGTGTGCTAAGTCACTACTTCAGTTGTGTCTGACTTTTTGCAATGCTATGGACTGTAGCCTGACAGGCTCCTCTGTCCATGGGATTCTCCAGGCAAGAATACTGGGGTGGGTTGCCAGTTCCTTCTCCAGGGGATTTTCCAAACCTGGGGATCGAAGCAGCATCTCTTACATCTCCTGCATTGGCAGATGGGTTCTTCACCACTAGCACTACCTGGGAAGCCTAAACAAAGACCAAAGAAACAGCATGTGTGCGCTAACACAGACCAGGCTCTCGATACACACTTGTTAATTTGAATTAGAGAGTCTGTCCATTATGAGTGTCTGGGGAGGGGGACTTGGGGGCAGGGAACTAAACTCCTAAATCCTGCATTTGTAAACTGATCAAGATACCTCCAATGTAACGCCTGTAAGCAACCCACACTTAAAGCTTGTTTCTCAGCCTTAGCTTCAGTGAAATTTGAAGCTATGGAAGGTGGCCCTATGTACTCTAGGATAATGAGTAGCATCTCTGACCACTATCAACTGAATGTCCAGATGGGACAAGCAGAAATGTCCCCAGACATTGCCAAACATCCCTTGGATAGGTGGGAATCACATAACCCAGTTGAGAACCCCTGGCTTAGAGGAACAACTCCTTTTACATGGTGATCTGGTCTCCAAATACCATTTCTCTGTTCTGAATTAGTCTATATAACACTGACCAGAAATCCACTAATGATTAAAGAATCATATAGCTAGGAAATACCGTATTTAAAATTAGAAGGTTTTAGGACCACAGTGAGCTGCCCAAAAGCATGTATAAGGTTAAAAGATCAGATACCTTCTTTGCTGAGAAGCTGCACAGAGATTTTAAGGGTATGCATAGTGGGAGCTGGTTGGGGGAGGTAGAACACTCCATTTGACCTCCGCCCAAATGGATGAGGATGAAGAAGGTCAGGAAATAGGGCAATGAGATCTTTAGAAGTAGGAAGACAAGTAGCTTCTTTTCCCCTTCCTCCTTTTACCACAGGAGACCTCTTTTCAGGAGGTATAACACATAATAGTGAGTTTGCTTAAACTACGAATTGAGTTTTGGTGGGTTAGCCAGGCCCTCGACCATCATTTGTATCAGTGTTTCTAAGGAGGAGCACATTCTCTGTTTTAAACAAATGCCTTACAGATGAACTTTTGGAACCCATCCTGATTATAAGTAGAAGACTGTTTATGTCGTGTATGCAATGCATTAACTTTTGTCTATCCTGTAGACAAAAGCTCTTCTAATACATAAATAGCATCCACTGGAAAAAGGCACAGTTCTCCAAAGACAAGAGGGTAGGGAGATTTAAACAACCATCATAAAATAAATAACAGGCCTGCATTTTCAGTGCAAGTGTTCCAGTCATACCTGAAAGTAAGCACTGTGTTTCTACAGAAACAACACTCTTTTATTCCTTGGCCCTGTGATGGGTTTCCCTAACCAGGAGCACAAAAGCATTTTTCACTTAAAAGAGTCCCCAAATTCAAACGATGCATCAGTCCCTGGACAACATTACCCTGGAGTGAGATGTCTCTCACAGATACCATTAAAACAAAATTCTCTTTCCAAATGCAAAATTTTCTGGAGAGAATATATTAGTGACAGAACTCCACTGTAACCAGCCCCCACATAAGACTGGCCCCCATTTGGCTGTGGATCTGTCTGGAATATCAGAAAGCAATTTCCCTATAGGAAAATAAGAAGGCACCCCTAATTCAAGTGCATTTCAGCAGAATTCTGCCTGGGAGTGAAGACATCAGTGCTACTCCTAAGTCAAGTGTCAGAGGCTATTCCAGGTGGTTTAAGAATCCTGCTATTCAAAGAGTCTAAGAAGGATGGCCCAGCCATGGAACACCTTCCCCCAAGCTAACTTGGACATTAACCACTTATTCAATGATTTCAGACTGCTGCAGAAACAGAGCAGAGCTCACTCATATAGTGGAGGAATTACTGATGGGACTAAGAACACAGTCTTCGAGTGCAGGTGACAAAATTTTAAACTGATGAAGTCTTAGGAGACAAAGACAAGGCAAACAAACACCAAAAGGCTGAAGTTTGAGAAATCATAGTTTCAGATCGTAATACGGGAACGTTTAGAAAAACAAAGAGAACTAAGAGATACTCAACTAGATATGGTTTGCAATATCTACTTAAGAACCAGAGTTTCAAAATGCTGAATATAAACAAGGAAAGAAAGTGTTAGTCGCTCAGTCATGTCTGACCCCGTGGACTGTAGCCCGCCAGGGTCCTCTCCCCATGGGATTTTCCAGGCAAGCTACTGGAGTGGGTTGCCATTTCCTCCTCCAGGGGATCTTCCCGACTCAGGGATCGAACCTGGGTCTCCCGCATTGCAGGCAGATTCTTTACTGTCTGAGCAGCCAGGGAAGCCCAATATAAACAATATAACAATAAAAGTAGTATTAACGATAAAATATAAACAATAAAAGTAGTAATTAATTTGATTTTTATTTACACCTTTAAATATATTTAAACGTTGTTCTTAGAAATGCTTATCTTTACATCAAGTTTTCAATCACTGAAGCATAAATCTATTCACCTAGTTATAGTTCCAGGCGAGAGATCAGAGTATGAAAGATGTATTTTTTTAAACATTAAAAAGAATAGGTACATGTATATGTATAACTAAATCACTCTGCTGTACACCTGAAACTAACATATGTTAATCAACTATGCTCCAATATAAATATTTTTTTAAATAAAAAAATCCACAATGTTGTAAATAAACTATATGCCAATAAAGAATAATAAAATTTTGTGTCTTTTTTATTGAAGTATATATAATGATTTATAATACTGTATTAGTTTCCAGTGTAAAGTGATTCAGTTGTGGGTGTGTATGTATGTGTATATTTAGACACATACAAATACCACACACACACAGAGAAAAGAGAAATTTCTAATAACCATTCTTACTATTAGAGTTTTGAAATTATCCCTTAATCTCTACAAAGTAGATCTGCATGGTGATTTACACTGAATCAAAAGTTGGGTTTTTTTGCACCTGCATGTATACATCATTTGAAATCTTTTCATGGCCAGATTATGTTGATCACTGTATATAGTTGGCCCTTCAGACATGCATACATGTGCACAACCAGCAAGTAAAGAACTATAATCATGCAATCAGTTTTTGGTTTGCCTTTATTCCAAATTAAATATGAAATACTTAATGGACTACAGTCTGCCATTACATTTTAAATGACCCATTCTCTCAAGTACTTGAGTTTTAAGACATAACTGTTCTTGGCTAGAATATGTAAGCTAGATTGGTATTATATGTGAGCTAGATTAAGGGCATAATAGAATGGAGGACCACCCAGAAACGCAAACAAAAGCTAAGCCAATACCAGAAACCCCAGAAAAGAAGAAGGGTTCTCCAGTGTCTCCCTCCTCAAGCTTCTGTGCATTATGGTATCTCCATATTCCATAGCTCAGTTCTCACTCTCCTAAGACTCTCTTCTTCTATAAGAAAAGAAGTTTTGTGTGCAAAGGGATCGAGGAAAATTTAAGATATGGGAGTGTGACAAATCACACATCATTCTCCAATTTCTATTTACACTTCCTTCTACAGCAAAACATTCTATACATTTTTTTTTTAACATTTATTTATTTGGTTGCACTGTATCTTAGTTGTGGCACGTGGGAATTTTTCAGTTGCAGCATTTGAACTCTTACTTGTGGCATGTGATAAGATCTAGCTCCCTGATCTTATGAAACCCAGGCCCCCTGCACTGGGAGCATGGAGTCTTGGCCACTGGACCACAAAGTAAGTCCCCCTCCTGTATTATTAAACTGGACAATTTGCTGCTCTGCCCAGAATTCCCAGCTTCCTTTGAAGGCAGGAGTAGCCACAGATCACTCTGTGTCCAGTGAGATCTGAGTGTACGCCACTTCATGAGCTGGGCTTTCCTTTCTGCCAGCTGGGACTGGGATGTGGATGCAGTGGGGGAGCCCCCCTGGGCTGTTAGGACCAAGGCCATACCCTGGATGGTGGAGTAACAAGTCTGGGTAAGAGTCCTCAGTGTGGAGCTGAGTGGCCATAGCAATTTGGGACTTCTAATTGAAAGACAGAAAAGTCTATCTTGTTTAAGCCACCGGGTCACATTGTGTCAAATGCATACATTTGCTAAAAAACAAAGTCTGAAAGTTAATGCTTCAGACAAGCACTTGATAATAAACAGAAGATTCTTTGGTCTTCTTCAATCTTCTGTTAATGCTCTGTTTAATCCTATCTTATCTTCCTGGGTGCTAATTACAGGCATCCAAAAAAAAAAAAAAAAGCCTAGAAGTCTTGGAGAAATTATTCATTTCTAAAGAAACAGAATGCCACTTCCTAAATCAGTGAAGAACACGAGCAAACACAAAGGTCCTGTTTAGAGTCAGCACTGTGAGCTTAGGTGCAGACTTTCCCAGCTGACTGCTATCGCTATGTCTATGGTGTTGTTTGGCAAATAGGTGATAAGGAATGGGGTGTGTGCGTTTAGTTGCTAAGATGTGTCTGACTGTTTTGTGACCCCATGAACTGTAGCCCACCAGGCTCCTCTGTCCATGTGATTTTCCAGGCAAGAATACTGGAGTGGGCTGCCATTTCCTACTCCAGGGGATCTTCCTGACTCAGGGATTGAACCTGTGTCTCCTACACTGCATGCTGATTCTTTACTGCTGAGCCACCAGGGAAGCCAAGGAATGGGGGGAACCCCACAAACCAAAAACGAGTCAGGAGCTTCTTCCAGTTTGGGGATTTCTTTTTCTGATTTGTACTATGAGAGTGTTTGGCTTGGTGATAATCACAGCTTCTTTATTTTTTTTTTAAATGTGAAACATTTTAAAAACCTGACGTGCAAAAGAGACTGGGCGCTAGGATGTTCACATGTATCCTCTCACCCAAGCCTCCAAAGCCATCTAAAATGATGATAATTGAGATGTACTGGGCTTTTCTGATGGCTCAGACGGTAAAGAAACTGTCTGCAATACAGGAGACTCAAGTGCAATCCCTAGCTCAGGAAGATCCCCTGGAGAAGCAAAGGTCAACTCACTCCAGTATTCTTGCCTGGAGAATCCCATGAACAGTGGAGCCTGGCAGGTTACAGTCCATGGGGTCGCAAAGAGTTGGACACGACTGAGTGACTAACACTTTCACACTACCGGTACTACACACAAGGCTTTATCTACTGACAGTATTCTGCTCCTGAGATTGTTTGTAAAGCACTTATGAAAAGTCTGTGGTCAGACTTCCAAACATTTGATGTGGAAGGATAGTTGATAAAGAAAGATACTAAAATCGCTTTGCTTCTGAACTTAAATCCAGTCACCAGTTTAAGAAGTAGGTAACTGTACCAAGTTAACCATCCTGTACACTTTGTGGATATAAAGAATTAAAAGGGTCAGTGTAATGATATATTTTGAAAGCAGGATTTTTTCTGAAACTCTGCAGGACAGTTGGATTTATGGTAACAGATTCTCATACGAGTTCTCACTGGGTATTAGAATTGAAGATAACTGGATCTTAGCAATAATATAGCAACACTTCAGGGAGGTTGACTGAAAAGACAGCATCTATGAGCTGATTCTTGCGAGTCCCTTGGACAGCAAGGAGATCAAACCAGTCAATCCTAAAGGAAATCAACCCTGAATATTCAGTGGAAGGACTGATGCTGAAGCTAAAGCTCCACTACTTTGGAGCTTTATGATGAGAAGATGAGATAAGGAGACTCATTGGAAAAGACCCTGATGATTGAAGATAGAAGGCAGGAGAAGGGGACGACAGAAGAGATGGTTGGATGGAATCACCGACTTGATGGACATGAGTTTGAGCAAACTCTAGGAGACAGTGAGGGACAGGGAAGCCTGGTGTGCTGCAGGCCATGGGGTCGCAAAAAGCTGGACACAACTTAGTGACTAAGCCATTTAATTCATCCTTTCATCAAATGTTTTGGGCTAATGACAACCATTAAGCACAGTGACTAATGTCCTTGCCATTCCCTTGGATTCTGACTCGCATTCTTGAGAAGGAGAGAAAGGAGTGGGTGTTATAGCCAACAGGAAGGGCATGAGCAGTAAAAGCCATCACGTTTATCTTGTTCACTGTAATAGGAAAAACCCCGAGAAGTGTTGTTCTAGATAACGCAACAGATTTTCCATGTACTTTTATCCATGCCGCTTTTCCTACTTTTGTTTCTGGGTTCTGTTTGCATGCTTTCAAGAAATCACGAGAAGTCAGTGCCTTACTCAGACTAAAGCAAAACAATAAGCCCAAGGACCAGAGTGTTGACCTCATTGTTAGAAATGAGAGAAAAGTGACAGGCAGCTCGAGACATTTCCAACTCACAGGATGTATGGAAGCTGTTCTGGGGCTGCCAAGGGCTATGGATTCTACCAGCTTCAATTAGAGTTGAAAGAAATGGGCTGTGACGGTTTCCACTAACCAGCCCAGAGAAGAGTCCAGGACGGGAGGATGGGTCTGCAGTTTCCCCTCCAGCTTGTTTTTAGTTCGTTTTTTTTTTTGTTTTTGTTTTTGTTTTTTTTTGGCCATGCCCTGTGGCATGTGGGATGTTAGTTCCCTGACCAGGGATTGAAACTGTGCCCCCCTGTAGTGGAAGCATGGAGTCTTAACTACTGGACTGCCAGGGGAAGTCCTCCCCTCCAGCTTCCTGGAGAGCACTGTCATCTCCACTGGCAAGGAAGAGGAACTGTGCTGGGGTGTCCAGGTCTCACTGCACGACTCCCCAGGCTTTCAGGAAATAAGTGAGGGCTCTGGTAGTAAATACAAACTCAATCCACATGGTATTAGACAGCCACAAAAAACTATGCTTAAGAGTTTTTAGAACAGGAAATGATCATGGTTATCTTTTTTTTTTTTTTTTTTAAATGGCAGGATTTAGAGTTTATTATATAATGTGATCTCAACTATGTAAAACTGCACCAGGAAAATCTGGTAGGAAATACTGCAAAACAGTAAAAATTGTTTTTTCTTGGAGTAGAACCACTGGTTATCTTCTTGGTAGTTTTCTGTATTTCCCAAATTTTCTAGAATGAACATGTATTAAACATTTTTTTCCCTTTAATAAAAACATGGGGGAGTGATATTCAGTTACCATGGAAATAATGAGACTCCTATCTAATCTATTTTTTAACATCAAATGCAGTTAAACAAAATTATATTACAGCTCAAATTTATTCACACTAAACAAACTTTTTTAGATTATGATTTTCTTAAAGAAATCCCATCTATAAGAGGGCACACCTCATCAAGGGGATGGTAGCCACTCTTACTGCTTGATGTGTATGTGGTACAACTTTAAAAGTAGTAACAATAAAATTTAAAAACAAAATAACTGGATCTTGGCATTAGAGATGATTTTTAATTAGCAACATAAATCAGTGTTCCCTTCAAGGGAGTCACTTAGAGAAAGCATCCTTTCTTCCGCTGGTATTATAATAATTTGTGTTCAGTCGGGTCTGACTCTTTGAGACCCCATGGACTGTAGCCTGTCAGGTTCCTTTGTCCATGGAATTTTCCAGGCAAGCATATTGGAGTGGGCTGTCATTTCCTTCTCCAGGGGATCTTCCCGGCCTGTGGATCAAACCCACGTTTCGTATGTCTCCTACATTGGCAGGCAAGTTCTTTACCACGAGTGTTACCTGAAGTATTGCCATTTCTCAAAATATTTTTTTTGGAGCTTTCTGTGGCACTGCTCTGGAAAATCATTTTGTTACTTCAATCACTCCCTATTTTTAACCAAAAATGGTTTTACCAGACTGACACCTCCTTTACCTGACTTGACTTTAACTGGCTCTTCGTCTGTCATAAAAAAACAAGTCTATTCTCAAAGAATAAATACTCCCAGACCCTGATATTATTAAGTGCCACAGACTTTATGAAAACAAGTCTGAAACATGAGTTGTCCGGCCATATTTTGAGTAATAATTGTATTTTCATAACACTTGACCAATCTGGCCCCAAGATGACTACTCTGAGGTGTGTTTTCAGGTGGGAAGCAAAAGGGATCCATCACAGATTAATGAAAAGCCTCAATTAAAGACTACAGAACAGACTAATCTTATATTCCAGTAAAAACCAACAAAAGCCTATTAGAAGACAAAGATTTTCAACTACAATAGAGAAATGAAAAGCCACCAGTACTTGCTTCCACCTTTTGGACAACAAGGGGCAGAAACTCAGGCTGGCAACCCAGGGACTCCTTCCTATAATACAACGTTCATAAAAGACAGGACTACACTTCTTTTCTATCTGACTTGATCATCACTTATCAACACTGGCTTCATGTTAGAATCAGCTGAGAATTTTACAAAAGTACCAACTGGCTGGAAATGTTCAGAAATTCTGAATCTCTGAAGACAGAGCTGGGATATACATGCGTGGGGTTGTCTTTAGGTGTGTGTGTATGTGTGTGTGTGTGTGTGCTGTTTATTCTTTCCCTTCTTCTTCTTTCCCCCTTTAAGCTCTTTCGCCCTTCCTCCCCTCCAGTTCCTAGGTGATTCAGATGCACTAAAACACAGTAAGGGGTGCAGACCATGGGCAGCTGATCCACATAAAGATCCTGCCTTCTGTCCACAGAACCCACTTCAGCTAGTTGATGAAATGAGCACCTAAACAATTCCCTCCATTCATCACTTTGTACCATGATTCATAAGAACAAAAATCGGGGGAGAGTACTTGGCCCACAGATATCATCTTAGAAAATAAAAATTTTAAATGAGGGATAAGAAGCACAGTCTCTAGTTGATTAACCACATATAAGATGAAAACACTTGTAAAGGCCCAAATAATGAAACCACATCAGAGCCTAGTCATTGGAGGAGATTCTATGTTTTTCTTTTGGTTGATCTGTATAGACTGTAAATTTTCCACAAGGAATACGTACCATTTCTGTGATACCTACTTTCCTGCTGGCCTGTTGACTTAAGAGAAAAAGATTACATACCGGCAGTATCTTGGGCTGTCACATCCACGCCGTGTGTAACCATGACCCTGAGGCATTCCACATGTCCTTTTGTAGCAGCAAGATGAAAACTGGAAAAGAGGTAACACCATCTCCTTAAGATTGCCCCTCTTTACAGACTTACCCCAACCATGTTTTTGCCTCTTGTGTATACTATCTCTCACTTAAGCTCCAAACCACCTCGTGAGTAGGTCTTACTTTTTTCTCATTTTAAAAAGGAGAAAACAGAGGCTCGAAGTGGTCTGATAATTTGCTCATTGATACTTTTTATTAAGTAATGGATTAGGAGCTAGATCTTAGGTCTTCCCATGTAAAGACAGGCTTGAAAAGAGTAAAATTCAATGACATTTCTTACCCCTTTAGGAAAAAATAACCAGAGTCCCAAGTTGATTCAATTCCTAAATACATAAGTAATTTATCAACTTTTTCCTGTTTTCCAGTGTTTTTTAACAAAGCCATTATTTTTAAGCAATGCACTCTCTAAAGGCAAATTTGTCCAAGTCAAACAATGATCAGGGTTCTTGGACAGCATCAATATCAAATCCATTGTGTTTTAGCAGATAGCAATAGTTATCTGTAGTTGTACACAACTACACAACTTTTTTTACATGCCTAATGTAGGCCAAGCATCTTATTACCCACTTTAGTACATTAGTTCTTATCATTCTCATAAAAGCCTTTAAAAAAAATTTTTTTTTAATTTTTTGGCCACATCAAGCAGCATGTTAGAGATCTTAGTTCCCTGACCAGAGACCAAACTCGTGCCCTGTGTATGGGAAGCAGGGAGTTTTAACCACTGGACCACCAGAGAATTCACCATAAAAGCCTTTTGACATGAGTCCTAACACCATCTCCATTAGATGGCAGGGGTCTACACTCAGGTACAAACAGCATTAAAGGAAGCCCACAGTTAGGCACTGGAACTCAGTGACACTTGAGGGCACAAACCTCGCTCAGCATGTTTAGACTTATCATTAGAAAGAGATAATATCCTTATAACACAGGAAGCTCAGCTCAGTTCTCAGTGATGAACTAGATGGGTGGGATGGAAGTGAGGGTCAACAGGGAGGAGATATATGTACACATATAGGTGATTTACTTTGTTTACAGCAGAACTAACACAACAGTGCAATGCAATTATACTCTAATGAAAACAAATAAATATTTAAAAAAGAGACAACATCCAACACCACACCCATCCTCCCTGCAGATCCCAGGGGTGAAGGGCACTTCCACGGGCAGAAGGAAAGCAGAATTCCACTGAGCAGCCATACCTTGAGAAGAAGGTTAATGCACCTCTGAGCTCTCCAACTGCCTCAGACCTGTCTTAGGGAGTTACCTTCTCAGGATACTTGGTGTCTGTAACTCTGAATTAATGCCCAGGTAATATTCTTCCATAGCACAGGATCTGTCACTGGGGTCCATGGTCACACCCAAGTAGCAAATCCAAGAGCTAAACTGATTCAAACTCAAGTGAGCTTGACCCCATACCTCTGCTCTGGAGAACTGGGCTGACTGAGGGTTGGCAGGTTGGCAAATAGGGTTATATCAGTTCTGGTTGCAGATCAGCCATACGTCAGCTATGTATCTTTGGGAAGTCAGTTTAAGCTCTCAGAGCCTAAATTTCCTTCATTGTAAAGTGTGTGGATAGACTCAGATGCTTTCTAATGTTCCCTCCAGCTCTTACATTCTATCATTTTAGCTTCCGTGGCTCTGATCACATTGACCATTTCTTCATTTGTGCAGTAACTTATGTGTAATGTTTCTTTAAAGTCAAAATCTACTTTATAGTAGATTTACACATTTTGTGTAATGTTTACACATTACAGTGAAACTTTGATCATATGGAATGACTTGGGAACATGTGACTTGTTTAAATGAAATTTCTAATTAAATACTGCTTAACCAAAAGAACCGCACCAAAAGGTAGGACAATAAATAATAGCAGCCGTTTTCAGTATTGTTGGGGTAACTTAATTTTACAATTAGTAAACTTCATCTTTAAACAGTGAATCATTTAATCACAGTGAAAGGTTTCTAAAATTTCCCCACCCTTAGTAACAGTGTTGGTGCTAGTGGTAAAGAACCTGTCTGCCAATGTGGCAGACGTAAGAAACGCGGATTTGATCTCTAGATCGGGAGAATCCCCTGGAGGAGGGCATGGCAACCCACTCCAGTATTCTTGACTGGAGAATCCCATGGACAGAGAGGAGCCTGGCGGGCTACAGTCCATAGGATCACAGAGTCTGGACACAACTGAAGTGACCTAGCATTCATGCACGTGCAGTTAACAATGTACATTACATAATTTAATTGCTTTTGAGGACATGAAACCACTAAGAGACTCAATTATTGAAGTCTGCTTTCAAGACAATGGATCTAAATACCCCAGATTGTTAAGCCCTAATATTTATTAATATTTATCTTCTTAATGTTATGTGCTTGCTTCTAAGCTGTTCCCTCTGCTATATCCTATGACCAGGGGAGAACTCAATCAAAATGATCTGGACAAGGCAGTCAAATCTTTTGCTAAAGATGAAAATACCAGGAATAGAAATTAGCACACTCACATGCACATACACACACATGCAAACATGTGAAGATACAAAACTTTGGACTGAAGTTTAACATATGGACTTCCCCTGTGGCTCAGCTGATAAAGAATCTGCCTGCAATGCGGAAGACCCGGGTTCAATCCCTGGGTTGGAAAGATCCCCTGGAGAAGGGAAAGTTTACCCACTCCAGTATTCTGGCCTGGAGAATTCCATGGGCTCTATAGTCTATGTTGTCACAAAGAGTTGGTTATGACTGAGCGACTTTCACTTTCACTTTCACATATTTAAGCTACACATGTCATAATTGTGTAGTTTGCTAAAACTTCTCAAGTGGAACATGTCCCTTCTGCTTTCATACTGAAGAAACACAATGTGGCCAGACACCCAAAATCCCTCCTTGTATCTCCTCTTAGCACCCCAGAAGATCTCCATGTGCCCCTTCTAGTTGCTAACTCCTTTCTCCCTGTGATAGCTATTTTTCTACTCTAAGACTTCCTGGATTTCCTCAGCATGCATGCTCAGTTGCTCAGGCATGCCCAACTCTTTTGTGACCCCATGGACTGTAGCCCACCAGGCTCCTCTGTCCATGGAATCTTCCAGGCAAGAATACTGGAGTGGATTGGGTAGCTATTTCCTCCTCCAGGGGATCTTCCTGACCTAGGAATCAAACTCACATCTTCCGCATTGTGGGCGGATTCTTTACCGCCAAGTCATAGGGGAAGCCCTGTATTTTCTCTGGATTGCACACTATATTTACAGGGCATTGAACCTGCAGACACATGTGACAATGAACCACTTCTGTAAGGCCACTCCTGCATGCTGATAAATGTGCTCTGATGAATGTGACACGATATTCTATGGATGGCTTGGCAGTTGTATAATTTTCAGCATCATATTTGAAAGGTCAGTGGTCATCATAAGCCAAGAGAAGTGAGGTGTTAGGAAGTTAGGCTCATAATCCAATCCAATTTTCTTAGACATTGCTTTTTAAAATGAAATTGTTATAGCAATCCATCTTTGATGGCTATAACACATTGTATTGAAGGATCCAGTTAATTAAGGTTTCACTGCATATGTTTTAATAAACTGTGTGCGTGTGATTTTATTTTGCTCTCTTCAGAGTTTAGATCATGAAGAGACTTTTTCCTTTATTTTGGGAAATCTCCAATTATTCTTCTGCAGAACACTGTGTTCTGATGAAAAAATAAAACGAGTCTTTTCCCAATTCATAATTTTATCCTCATACATTTCACCTGAAACTTCAGCACTCGTTGTTCTTACAGAGAAAATGAACTAGTATAAAGATAAATAATAAAGAGCCAATTATCCATATATAATGATAGATATTCATGCTGGTATTTTTATACTGCAGAATCTCATATTTTTAGCTAATCAAATCATTCTTAGTTGATGTAATGCAACTAGCTAAACCAATATTTCAAGGTGTTTCTGAAAGGAGACTCATTTCCAGGTGTTTATTGTGGATGTCACATAAAAATTGTTCTTAAGGATCTCATTTATCATATCTTTTCATCTCTGAATTTTTCTACACATATACTTAAAAGATAAGCACTTTACAAAGTAGAAATAATAATGCGATGAAATCTTTTGTATCCAACAACCTTGTTTCATGTATACCCTTACCAACCATTATTATTTTGAAGCAAATCTCATATCATTTCATTCTTAAATATTTCAATGTATTTCTAAAATAAAATGGCTCTCAATGAAAATGTAGTAACATCATCACAACTTAAAATTCTGTAATTTTTCAATAATGCCAAATATTCAGGCATTGAATTTTTCCAATTGTTTCATAAATATTATCATTTTTGAATAGTTTGTGGGAATCAAAATCCAAAAAAGGTCAACATATTGAGATCCGGTTGATGTCTAATAATGTTCCCTTTTTCTTTTTCGGTTCTTGCAATTTGTTTTATGAAAAAGCCATGCATTTGGGCCTGTAGAATTTCCAGTATCTGGATTTTTCTGCGTCTCCCTCCCCACAGTATTTTTTAACATGTTTCTCTTGCCTCTACCTGTTCTGTAAACTTGTAGCTAGGTTTAGAGGCTTGGTTTGATACAGGCTCAGTTTTTGGCAAAGCAACTTTATGAGTGGTATCATGTACTTTCACTGAAGACACGTAATGTCTAGCTGGCTCCGTTTCAGTGATGTTAGCAACCACTGATAATCACTACTTGGAGTCATCCTTTGATTTGTGGTTTGCCAAGTGGTGACATTTTAATCCATGATTTTTTTCTTATTCATTAGCTGGAATTCTTCTAGAGAAAAGAAAAAATTCCCTTGATGACAATTTGTTTTCCAGAAATATAGTTCATACAGGAAAAAGAAACATCTGATCTTTTACTTTAATGAAAGCCTTCTTAAGAACAAGTTGGTTGCCTGGTGTCTTCTAAAGGAGACCAATGTGGTGTGAGAAGATTAATGTATGTAAGTTAAATAGACATGTGTATGATAGCCAATCAGTTCTCCAGATTTTTTGATAAACAAATTTAAGTATTTTCAACACAGTACATCCCCATATTTAATAGTACAATAAATGCATGTCAAACCCACTGCCAAAAATATTTCAACTCTGCATGTAATTGAGTTGACTGTTTAAGATATTTGGGCATACTGACTAAAATGCTTTGATGGGAGAATGTGTCAAATCACCTTAATTGCACAGAATACGATAAGTGACTTCAAAAGGATTTTTGGATATAGTGTTAAGGCCAAAGTACGAGCCAGTTTAAAAGGTTTAAGAGACCCCACTCCAAGGATAAGAAAAACAGTTGACAAATAAGAGCCAGTGCTCAGTCTAGAACATGATGCAAAAAAGAAATGCTATAATTCAGATTTTAAATTGTAGATTTGTTCTTGATAAAATAACCAACACCCCATCTACAACACATATGGGCACACACATGGCTGTACATACTACAGCCATGTTCTAAAACTGGGAAAGTCTTTAAAAGTTCTATGAGCATATCCTGTGAAGTAACAAGGCCTCTTCAACAGCATATACTACATTTTATACTCTATATAAATACAGTACACTATTCTTTGTAATGCATACTATATATGCTATTTTATACTATGATCTATCATTTAAAAATATGTGGGCTAGATTCAGAAAGAGAAAATATAAAATAAGAAAGAATAACTACCAAGACATATAGTTATTTGGTATTTATTGATCACTGTGATAAAATACTCTGATACTTATAGAGTATCCCTTTATTTAATAATACATCCAAAAATCATTTTACTACCTAATTTGGGATAAAGTATCTATAACCTGAGTTTGCTAAATCAAATATCACATCAAAGAACAACCCAAATGATCAGTATACTGATTTAGCTTTGCCCTGTTCTTAAGTAAGCTGTACAAATGCAGAAGAAATAAGGTACAAAGTAGACAATGAGATGACTGTCAGCAAGTCCCTCACACCAACACCATTTATACATTCAGTCCAGTTACCTTACACCTGAAGAGCAACAAATGACCAACAAATGGAGCTGCGTCATTTGGTCAATTCTCCTCCAGCTGCTGGAAGAGAAAGCCCTATCTTCCCTCTTTCATTCCCCCAGCCCTGTGCCTAGAAGAAGCTCTTATCAAGCTCCTAAGCCATTAGACAGAAGGGCAAGGTGGGAAAACTACCTTGCTATTCTGTATGTACTCAATTTGGATATCCAGTCATTATAAGGTTTTAACTTCAGAAAATCTGGTCCTTATTCCAAACACCCAAGATTTTGAAAAATCAGACAAAACTTCCAAACTTTAGAGCTTTATTAAAGCTTAGAGGAAGGACAAACGTGCAGCCAGATGAGGAAGTATAACAAGAAGCAGGATACTGGGAAGGCAATACACATAATCTTCAAGGGCTCAGGCTAACTGGGTTTGAATCTGCACTCCGCCGCTTATTAACATTGAGTGGTCTTGGGCAAGTGGTCTCTGTATCCCAGTTTCCACATCTGTAAAATGGGCTGTGAGGAATGAATGAGGTATATGTAAAAAGCACTTAGCAAAATGTGAAGCATGGATACATATCCAAAGAAATGCCACCAATTATCAGAGCCTCATCAACACAAGGCAAGGACCAGGGACGGAGGCATTCTGCTTAATAAAAGGATTTGTCTCAATGTTCAGAAAAGACAGACTAACAGAAATTAGGTCAGAACCATCACTGCTTAAGAAATGAAGAAAGAAATATGGTTTTCTCTGGGTATATGCTACTCAGTGCTCTGTTGTGATTTAAATGGAAAGGAGATCCAAAAAAGAAGGGATATGCGCATACACATTACTTATTCACTTTGCTGTACAGTATAAACTGACACAGCAATGTAAAAGAAGTATACTCCGATAAAAAAATAAAAATGAAAAAAAAAAGAAAAGAAGAAAGGAGGAGGAGGAGAAAAGCAAGAAGAAAATCAAGGGGGCCTGGGAGGGAGGTTCCAGAGGGAGGGGATCTATGTATACTTAGAGCTGATTCGTCTTGCTGAATGGCAGAAACCAACACAATGTTATAAAGCAATTATCTTCCAATTTTTAAAAAATGTGGAAAAAAAAAAAAAAAGAAGGAAAAGCAAGACAAGCAGAGTTACAGTCATTGATGACAAAAACAAAACAAAACACCACCAAAAACAAAAACCATCTGAGATCAGCCTTGTCTAATGCTTACGCTTGAGCTGCTAAGTAAGATTCAGGCACCTTCGAGAAGTGACAATCCCCAAAGCAGGGTGTGGCAGCAACAAGTCATTAGCATTTAGCATCTCAATAGCATTTAGCCTCCACTTGAGTAACTTCTTATAAGATACTTAAGTGGAGAGCTGGGTTCGGCTGGGTGGGAAAACACGGCTAGTCATATACGGAACCGGGATCTGTAAATGACAGTGACTAGGTTTCCTTTCTTATGCAGTGCCCGATACATGCAGGCATCCTCAGGGCAGCAGTCCCGGCGACTGGTGGGTGCCGGTCGGGGCTGCAGGTGGCATCTGTGGTGTTACCTCAGGCTTAAGGAGCAGATGGCACCCCGAGTCAGCACACAACTACTGAAGATCCTGGTTGGTGGCCTCTAACAGCCTGTACCCTGGATAGCTGATAAAAGAACACACCTCTAGGTAAAGACAGTTTGCAGACTTGGGAGAGGTGGGTAGGAAAAGTACTAGGCTGAAGAACAGCACCCCTCACCCCAAAACAGAGTCTGTTCTTGACAAAGTTAATCCCAGGGCATTGGAACTAATTTGAGCATGGAATCATTTCTATAGTTGTCTATTTTTATAAACTGCTATAGCTAAATATATTAATTAATTTACATATTTACCATAGTAAGGTATTTATTTATGTGCCGACACTGTTCTAAGCACTGAGAAACACATGGTGAATAAAGAAGCCCTCGTGGATCTCAGCTTTTAACAGGAAGACTAAAGATAAACCAGTGATTCTCCACTGGGGGTGATTCTGCCCCACTCAGGGGACATTTGGCAACACCTGGACACAGCTGTGATTATTATTCACAGGGTGGGGGGTGGTATCTAATGTATAATGACCATGAAGGAAAGGGAAGGGACTAATCACTCAGTCATGTACGACTCTTTGTGACCCCACGGACTAGAGCCTGCTAGCCTCCTCTGTCCATGCGATTCTCCAGGCAAGAATAACTGGAGTGGGTTGCCATTCCCTTCTCTAAGGGATCTCCCCGACCGAGGGATTGAATCCATGTCTCCTGCTTGGCAGGCAGATTCTTTACCACTGAGCCACCGAGGAAAGAACAGAGACGCTGTTATAACATCATACAGTGCACAGGACAGCTCCCCAAAACAAACAATTCTCTGACTAAAATGTGAATTGTACCAACATGTCAAAATGTCAACAGTGCCCAGGTTGAGAAACTGTGGCAAACTATTTAAAACAAATGCATGATGCTGAAAGATAATCCTATTAAAACAAATTAAATAAAGACTTAAGAAAGAGCATGGGCAGATCCCAAAATTTTTATTTGACGGTATGTGAATTCGGCATTTTAAAATGCACAATTCGGTTGTTTTTAGTATATTTATAAAGTTGTGCAACCAACGTCACTATCTAATTCCAGAATATTTTCATCAACTTAAAAAAGAAAATTCATATGCACTAATATTCACTTCCCATCCTATGCCTGCCCTTGGCCATCACTAATCTACTTTATCTATGGATTTGCTTATTCTGGACATTTCATCAAGAAGGAGTCATACAGTATCAGATTTTTTTGTATTTGTCTTCTCATGTTTGGCCTCTTTTCAAGGCTCACCCATGTGTAGCACATACCAGTATGATATTCCTTCCACTGAGCGGATATATCACATTGTGTTTATTCATTCATTGGTTATGGACATTTGGGTTGTTTCTACTTTTGGGTTATTTTGAATAAGGCTGCTAAAACATTTGTGTACAGGTGTTTGTGTAGACGCCTGTTTTCAGTTCTAGTGGGTACAGGCCTAGGAGTGGAATTGCTGAAACATAGAAGGAAATGGCAACCCACTCCAGTGTTCTGGCCTGGAGAATCCCAGGGACGGGGGAGCCTGATGGGCTGCCATCTATGGGGTCGCACAGAGTTGGACACGACTGAAGGGACTTAGCAGCAGCAGCAGCAACGGTAACTATGTTAAAGTCTTTAATGAAATGCGAGACTCCTTTCTAAAGCACCATTTTACATCCCCAGCAACATGAGGGCTCTAATTTGTCCACATCCTAGCCAAGGCTTGTCTGGCAAATTTTAATTTGAAAGATGAGAATTTTAATTACACCTAAATTTCCCACAGAAGAAACACTTAAGTCTTTCTTAATGAACCCTTTGAGGTAGTTATTGTAACTAATTATCAGCTGAAATTTCTCCTTAGAGGAATAGAAAAGTGAAGGCAAAATGAAATCAGAACATCCTTGGGCTTTGTCTCTGTAGGCTTTTACACCTAATTAAAAAGTGGGGCCTTTCCTTTCAAAGACAAGAAATGTCACTCAAGTGTCGATAGGAATATATTTTATGAGACAGTCTATTGGCTTATCCCTTCATTTAGAGAGGTCAAGAACTCCGTGGAGGAGGGAGGGGTATAAAAACCTTTATCTATCTGTCCAACCCCAGGCCCAGTGACAGGGACACTCGTCACTGCCCAGCGATACAGCAGGGTGGCCGTCCAGACTCCAGTACAGCTGAAGGGACAGCACTTCAGTAGCCTGAATCTTGGATGCTCACGGGGTGATCCATGGACCAGGAGCTGTTGGACATGCAGGCTCTCAGGCGCCACCCAGCATCACTGATTCACAAGCTGTGTTTACAAGTTTCCCAGTTGATCCCCATGTACGTGACTGCTTTCAAAGTAGTCTGCTGCTCTAAACAGAGGGCGAGTTCAGAACCTCGCACCATCCTTTTCACCAAGGCACCCATTGTTTCAAACTTCTTTTGAAAACATAATCCCTTAGCCTTGAAAGCAATCTTGTGGATTTGCCCCACAAAAAAGGAATCGATGCTGTTTTAAGTTTCATTATAATAGGCCATGTTTAGCTTTCTTGTAAAAAAAACTCAGCTGGGCCCTTCAACAGAGGGGTAACTAAAAGGCACAAACAGAGTGGCCTGAAGATTTACTTCATGCTCCTTTGATCCCTTTGCTGCTTACTGATATTTGGAATTTCTCTGCTTTTGTCACTTGGAAAGTTCCCAAGGTTTCTGTGCTTAAGAGTTTTATGACTCCCCATCCCGCCCAGAACCCACCAACCACCCTTTCCTCTTCCTCCTCCCTCCCTCCCACTCCCAAGAAAAGACCAAGAAGACCTGGAGAGCCCAGAACAACAGCTGGGTGGCAGCCCAAAGGTGCAGAAGGAGAACAGCAGGAAACAAACGAGTAGCCCAGGAGGCGGAAATACCACGGCTGGGTCTGCTGCCTTGTCATCATGCTTGACGTACTAATTTCACTTCTCTTGCCTCTAAACCATATTTGAGCAACTAAAAAAAAAAACAGTGGCATCAACAATAATAGCAGAATTTCTCTGGCGGTACAGTGGGTAAGAGTCCGCCTGCCAGTGCAGGGGACATGGGTTCTATCCCTGGTCCAGGAAGATTCCACCTGCCCTGGAGCAACTAAGTCTGCACTCTGCAAATACCAAGCCCTTGTGCCTAGAACCTATGCTTCACACCAAAAGAAGCCCATGCACTGCAATAAAGAGTAGCCAAAGCCCACACACAGCAACAAAGACCCAGAGCAGTGAAAAATAAAAATAAATAAAAATTTAAAAAATATTTTTAAAAGCTGCTTATCTATTGAAATACCATGCCCTATAACTCATTACATCCCCCAACAAGGCTCTGGAAGAATTAACTATCATCATCCCATTTTACAGAGGAGGAAGCTGAGGCACAGAGAAGTCCAGTGAACTTGCACAAAGTCCCAGAACCAGTAAGTAGGGGAGCCTGAATTCTGACCTTGGTGTTCTGCCTGCAGAGTAGGCCCTTCATCACCACACGCTGAGAAACCACAGCGCTTGTTAGATCTGCCTGCATGCTATGAAACACCACATAACACAACTTACTGGCTATGCCGCTCTTAAAGAAACAAAGTTTAAATTAAAATAACTAGAAATATTTGGCCAAAAGGCAAATACAGGCTTCTTACTGGGGCAGATGAGGGTTGCCCGTGGTCTCAAGTGAAAAGGAATGTATCCAATTGCCACAGCACACAGAGCCCAAAACAGAGGCTTTGTTTCCTTCAAAATCGCTCAGCCAGTTGTGCAAACTTTCTCGAATTAAAACCTCGGGACAAGGCCACAATATTCTTCAAGGTCCTTAACCTGAAGGGGATCTGAAACTGCTGCTATTCAAAAGCCTGTGAGTGATAGCCATGAAGGTTCCTTTTATCTTGCAGAGTTATTACCAGCACAATTCTTTTGGTTCCTGTTTGCCAGCTGAACCATATATTTGGAGGAAACACAAACTAGCAGGGCTACTTTCAGAAGACTTGGATTGTTAACGCATGTTCACTCACAGATTTCATTCAAACTCTTTCTTGAGTGAAGGATTTCACTCCAACTCTTTCTTTCTTCACAAGCAACCCAACTCCCGATCCCAAAAGAGCTGGCCAGCCGAGGGAGGTCAGGAATGCAACAGGCTGGCCACCACCAGCAACTCTCTAGTCCTGTCCACTGCTTCTGCAACCAATTTTTTACTCCCCAAGTCAAGCTATAGAAAATAACCATACACCAAACCCTACTAGCACCATCAGACACACCCAGAATTCCAGCAAGTTAGAAGACTGAGAAGAATAAACCGGTCTAACATTTCACTTCATAGATGAAGTCGGTGAGGCTCAGAGAGGTTGAGAGTAGTGAAAGTGTCAGTCACTCAGTTGTTCCTGTCCACCTCTTTGTGACCCTGTGGACTGTAGCCCTCCAGGCCCCTCTGTCCATGGAAGTCAGATTCCTCTGCCCATGGAACTCTCCAGGCAAGAATACTGAAGTGGGTTATCTTTCCCTTCTCCAGGGATCTTCCTGACCCAGGGATTAAACCCAGGTCTCCTGCACTGCAGGTGAATTCTCTACCATTTTCTGAGCCACCAAGGAAGAGAGGTTAGGGAAATGTGGAAAAGATCAGGACTTGAGTTCACTGCCCTGACCCTATTAGCAGTTCCTCCCTGCTAAGCCCACATCTCCCTTCTTTCTTTTTAAAGCTCTTTATTTCCAAGAGAGGAGTAACAATGGTCAGTGAGACTCAGAAATACTTCACAATAATAACCAACTTTTCCTTTTATTATTTATATTATTATTTCACAATAATAACCAGCTTTTCAGAGTTGGACTATAAAGAAAGCTAAGCACCAAAGAATTAATGCTTTTGAACTATGGTGTTGGAGAAGACTCTTCAGAGTCCCTTGAACTGCAAGGAGATCCAATCAGTCCATCCTAAAGGAAATCAGTCCTGAATTATTCATTGGAGGGACTGATGCTGATCCTTTGGCAACCTGATGTGAAGAAATGACTCCTTGGAAAAGACCCTGATGCTGGGAAAGATTAAAGGCGAGAGAAGGGGACGACAGAGGATGAGATGGTTGGATGGTATCACTGACTCGATGGACATGAGCTCAAGTAAGCTCCAGGAGTTGGTAATGGACAGGGAAGCCTGGCGTGCTGTGGTCCATGGGGTCACAAAGAGTCAGACACGACTGAGTGACTGAACTGAACTAAGAACATCAGCATTTCCCCCAAATTGTCTATACTTTAACTGCATTCCTTTTGTAAGGCATCTTTCTGGAGGGGGAAAAAATATTAGATCATATGAATAAGGGAAATTAAGTATTTGGAATTAGGATTTAATCCAAAATCTTCCCGTGGCCCACCAGGTTCTATATGAAGGGCTACTGGCTCCCACTGTGATCTCATCTTCTAGTTGATTCCCTGTTCTCTGGGCACATCAAACACCCTCCTACCTCAGAGCATCTGCCCAGCTGTTCCCTCCACCAGGACAGTTCTAGAAAAGTGCATGGCTTGTACCTCATTCCAATTCAGGAATCTGCTCAAATGAAGGCATCTGCTCAGAGATGCCTTACTTAACCAGGTTTATTCATAGTGGCCCCTAGCTGCTGCTTTTTTTTTTTCCAGTGCACCTGACATTATGTTAAATAGGCATGTGATTATTGTCTGACTGCCCTGTTAGAATATACCTTCCTCGATGGTGGAGATTTTGTCTAGCCTATTGCAATTTTCCTAGCAGAGAGAAGTGATCTGGGGTGGGGCATGGGGGTAATGCAGGTTTCAGTTTTGAATTTGTCTTTTCTATCTGAAGTTTCTATTTTGTGTTTCATTAAACCAAGGCACAGGCTTCCCTGGTGGCTCAGTGGTAAAGAATCTGCCTGCCAATGCAGGGGACTCAAATTCAATCCCTGGGTTGCGAAGATGCCCCGGAGAAGGGAATGGCAACCCATTCTAGTACTCTTGCCTGGGAAATCCCATAGACTGAGCAGCCTGGGAGGTCACAGTCCATGGGGTCACAAAGAGGACTTAGTGACTAACAAACAACGAACCAAGGTACACCTATAAACTGGCATGACCATGTTTTTTTCAGGTGGTAAGTTCTTAAGAGAGAAGCTGTGTTATGTGTTATGTTATTAACTTTGCTTCCCAACATCATATCATATAGTGTGTCCCCTGGACCAGCTAAGACTTGAGCATCACGGTGGGGCTTGTCAGAAATACAGATTCTAAGGATCTTGCTCAGACTCAGGGAAGAAGCCTAGCAATCTGTGTTTCAACAAGCCCCCTAGGTGATTCTGAAACATGACCAATTTTTAGGACCACTAGCATTGTAGGCAGAAGCAGGAACTAAAAGTCAGCATTCTTTGGTTTTGGTCTCAATTTAGCAATCTCCAAGGATGAGACAATAAAGTCACCCACAGTTGTCAGCTTCAGTTCACTCACCTGGTCCATATGATCACGGAAGCCTTCTACAGCTCTAAAGTCTGTGATTTCAACCCAGCCCACCAAGTGTTTCATGGGTCTTACTTGCTGTAACACCTAAATTTTAATGAGGTCACTGAGCTCAAATGAGGCTTAGCATACATCAAATATTTCAGTGGGACAATCCTTAATCCTTAGACCAGGATTTCCGTTTTAGATTATAATCTGAGGGAAAGGAAGGCATCCCTGTCTAATAGCTTCTAGTCAAAAAGCCTTGAAAAACTATTCTCTTCTGAAACTATTCTCCTCTTGTAGCAGGGATCAACTCCAGGGGCCAGGAGAAATCGCCTCCGGCAGAGAAGTAGTAAGCCTGCCTATGTTTCAGCTATTTCAAAGGCAGGTGTGACAGTGAGTCTGATCACTGCTATTATCGGTAACTGAGGTGGCAGACAGTTTGAAAAATGGAAACATTGGTTGCCTTCTCCTGGTAAACATTTCAGGTAGATATAATAAAAGGTGACTGGCATAAAATAAATAAAGACAGTAAAAAGAGGATTCTTGTTATTAGGTGCCCATAATGTGCTAATCGAGTCAGCCATGCTTCTTCTCAGGGCAGAGGTCTCCTAGTGACAGGAGGAGGAGACGCTTAGATGAAAGATCACATACCCAGAGCTAAGAAACCCCGAGACACTTAAGCTGAACATTAGCTCTTTTTCCTCACGACTGTTTGGTTTCACAAATGTAGTCTGAAAGTAGCACTTAGGAAGTATGAAATCTTGAGGGCAAATGATTTGTCTCTTGTATTCATGATCAGTGCAAACAAATAGAGGAAAACAATAGAATGGGAAAGACCAGAGATCTCTTCAAGAAAATTAGAGATACTAAGGGAACATTTCACGCAAAGATGGGCTCAATAAAGGACAGAAATTGTATGAACCTAACAGAAGCAGATGATATTAAGAAGAGGTGGCAAGAATACACAGAAGAACTATACAAAAAGATCTTCATTACCCAGATAATAATGATGGTGTGATCACTGACCTAGAGACAGACATCCTGGAATGTGAAGTCAAATGGGGCTTAGAAATCATCACTGTGAACAAATCTAGTGGAGGTGATGGAATTCCAGTTGAGCTCTTTCAAATCCTAAAAGATGATGCTGTGAAAGTGTTGCACTCAACACGCCAGCAAATTTGGAAAACTCAGCAGTGGCCACAGGACTGGAAAAGGTCAGTTTTCATTCCAGTCCCAAAGAAAGGCAATGCCAAAGAATGCTCAAACTACCACATAATTGCACTCATCTCACATGCTAGCATGGAGAAGGCAATGGCACCCCACTCCAGTACTCTTGCCTGGAAAATCCCATGGACAGAGGAGCCTGGTGGGCTGCAGTCCACGGGGTCGCTGAGGGTCGGACACAACTGAGCGACTTCACTTTCACTTTTCACTTTCATGCATTGGAGAAGGAAATGGCAACCCACTCCAGTGTTCTTGCCTGGAGAATCCCAGAGACGGGGGAGCCTGGTGGGCTGCCATCTATGGGGTCGCACAGAGTCGGACACGACTGAAGTGACTTAGCAGCAGCAGCACATGCTAGCAGAGTAATGCTCAAAATTCTCCAAGCCAGGCTTCAACAATACGTGAACCGTGAACTTCCAGATGTTCAAGCTGGATTTAGAAAAGGCAGAGAAACCAGAGATCGAATTGCCAACATCTGCTGGATCATCAAAAAAGCAAGAGAATACCAGAAAAAAATCTACTTATGCTTTATTGATTACGCCAAAGCCTTTAACTGTGCAGATCCTAACAAACTGTGGAAAATTCTTCAAGAGATGGGAATGCCAGACCACCTGACCTGCCTCCTAAGAAATCTGTATGCAGGTCAAGAAGCAACAGTTAGAACCAGACATGGAACAACAGACTGGTTCCAAATCAGGAAAGGAGTATGTCAAGGCTGTATATTTTCACCCTGCTTATTTAACTTATACGCAGAGTACATCAGGTGAAGTGCCGGGCTGGATGACACACAAACTGGAATCAGATTGCTGGGAGAAATATCAATAACCTCAGATATGCAAATGATACCACCCTTAAGGCAGAAAGTGAAGAAAAACTAAAGAGCCTCTTGATAAAAGTGAAAGAGGAGAGTGAAAAAGCTGGCTTAAAACTCAACATTCAAAAAAGTAAGATCATGGCATCCGGTCCCATCACTTCATGGCAAATAGATGGGGAAACAATGGAAACAGTGACAGACTTCATTTTCTTGGGCTCCAAAATAAAGTGACAGACTTTATTTTCTTGGTCTCCAAAATCACTGCAGATGGTGACTGCAGCCATGAAATTAAAAGATGCTTGCTCCTTTGGAAGAAAAGCTATGACCAACCTAGACAGCGTATTAAAAAGTAGAGACATTACTTTGCCAACAAATGTCCATCTAGTCAAAGCTATGGTTTTTCCAGTAGTCATGTATGGATGTGAGAGTTGGACTATAAAGAAAGCTGAGCACCGAAGAATTGATGCTTTTGAACTGTGATGTTGAAGAAGACTCTTGAGAGTCCCTTTGACTGCAAGGAGATGCAACCAGTCAATCCTAAATATTCACTGGAAGGATGATGCTGAAGCTGAAACTCCAATCCTTTGGCCACCTGATGTGAAGAACTGACTCATTTGAAAAGATCCTGAATTCTGGGAAAGACTGAAGGCAGGAGGAGAAGGGGACGACACAGGATGAGATGGTTGGATGGCATTACTGACTCGATGAGTTTGAGCAAGCTCCAGGAGTTGGCGATGGACAGGAAATCTGGTGTGCCACAGTCCATGGGGTCACAAAGAGTCAGACATGACTGAGTAAGTGAACTGAATTGATTCATGACTCCCAGACTCTATTATCCAGAATGGGTGATTTGTACTAATTTCCAAACCTTTCTGATCCATCCTTTTCTCTTCACAAATTACTCCAGGGTGATTGAGAGCATCAGATGAGAAATACTGGGGGAAACTGACATGATCTTTCTAATGGGTGAAAGATCAACTATCTGTTGACTGAAGGACACATATGAAAGCCCCCAGCCCGGTGTTGGGTACTCAATATTAACATGATAAAAACAATTGTTAGTCGTGTAAGGTAAGTACATAAGTAAACAAGACCCATCAAGTTCTAGGTGGTTTAAGAGAGGTAGTGGTTGAGGTCAAGCTCAGCCCTGTTGGAAATTAGAAAAGACTTTATGAAAGAGACGGCAAACTGGACCTTGAATGACTCTGCAGCCTGTATGGTGGTGGTGGCGGCGGCAGCCTTTTGTCAAGTGTCACTTTCAGGGATGCAGGCAAGGAAGCAGGAGTATTTCTAAAGGACAGGCATGTGTTGAGTGATGTCATGTGCCTCAACCCTTGAACTGTCTGGTGGCTGCCAGCGTGAGAACCTCCTGCCCCAGGTGCCCCCTCCTCCCGCGAGGTTAGTCTGGATGGAGGTCAACGCCTGCGTGTGCTGCCGGCCACGCCCACTCGCCCCGGCTCCGCCCTCTATCACAACTCCGTTTCCCAGGCTCTCCTGACCTCTGTTATGTGGCGGCAGGCCTCGCCCCTGAGGCAAAGCCAGACTGCTGCATCCCTGGGCAACAATAAGCCATCTGAGTGTCTAAAATCCTTCCTTTTCAATATACTTAATCCAGCTTTGCAAAGTTTCAAAATGAAAAAGTCCTGTGACCCCACCAATATTTTAATCACTGTAGTTCTTAATCCCCATATCTATTCTCATCAATTTGCACCACTTCCCTGGTTACAAGTCTTCCTTCCAAAGCACAGTTTTGCAACCTGATCTGTTCAGCTTTAACCCATGACACTATTTCCCTATAAACACCTTGTGAATTATATAACTTTAACATAATTTATGACAAAATTTATCTTTCATTTTAATTTTACTCTGTGCACAAGCATGATATATACATGTATGTGTGGATGGGCTTCCCTGGTAGCTCAGATAGTAAAGAATCTGCCTGCAATGTGGGAGACTGGGTTCAATCCCCGGGTTGGGAGGATCCCCTGGGGGAGGGCATGGCAACCCACGCCAGTACTCTTGCCTGGAGAATCCCCATGGACAGAGGAACCTGGCAGGCTACCACCCATGGGGTCACAAAGAGTTGGACACGATTGAGCAACTAAGCGCACACATACACACGCACGCACACACGCACGCACACACACATACACACGCACGCACGCACACACATACACACGCACGCATACACACGCACGCACACACACACACGTGCATGTATGCTAGAAAACATTTCACCTGGGCTCCTTGGGCCTTCCTCAGTCCCCCTGGAACCTGTCATGAGGGAAAACCCATGGGAAGCTTTGGGCTATAAAGCCTGGGGTCTCACTGCAGAGTGACCAGCACCATGGTCCTCAGCTTGGGCTGACCATTCAAGCCACCTGTGTGCTGAAACAACCCCATGCCCAGACTGCACCCCATAGGAATTACACAGGTAGCTCTGAGGGTGATGCCCAGCACTTCTCAAAGCTGTCCAGGAAGCTTCTAATGGGAATTAGGTTGAGAACCACAGATCTAGTTGCCAAGTGGGTCCCTGACCTTGAAGTTCTATGATAAGCTCTGGAGGAAGGGAAGGAAATAATGACCATGGTATTGTTTTTCTTTTCCATTTGGGATGTTACCACTTCCTCTGTCCCCACCACATCCTCCCAACCCATCCTCTCGGGGCCACCTTGCATCACAGGAAGCATTCCTTCACTACTCGAGTGCATCACCACCTCTTCCCATCTTGAACCCCTTACAGTTAGTATGTTACTATTTAGCACTTAATTATTCTCCAGTACTTCCGTTGGTCTTATCTTCTCAGCCAGATGCTGTGCATCTTGTAGGCAAGGACCATATTTTCTCCCTTTTTTTGTTATGTGCTTATGAATGATTTTGGAGCACTTTAATACCTCCCAACTAGAAGCAAACATTTGGGTACATTTGCAAGACAGGAACAGACATTATGTCACTTTCAAAAATGCACTTGACCAGAAGCAGAGTAGATATGCTATAAAGAAATTATAGCTTTCAGTTCATCCCTCTGCCAGATATTAACAGGATTTAGACAAAACACAGGGTGGTTTTGCCTGGAAGGCGATTTTGCTGAGAAGGAGACTCCAATTACACATAAAGTATACTGCAGTTTTAGGTAAATGAATTTGAGAGCTGTGAGAGAAGGCAACCAGGTGGTATGACTTGATTTCCAAGACTGATTTCCAAGGGTTTTCAGTTTTGGAAATCTCTTGGTTTTCTCTTCCAGAAAACAGGAAGAGTCAGAAGTACAACAAACCACCGGCCAGAGAAGCCCCTTTTCATACTGATCTGCAGAATTCGAGGACCACCTCCTCTATTTTACATGTAAGTGCCACCGAGTCAAGTTCTTGTTTTCAAAGCCAAAAAGATCGGGTCTTTGAAAGGTGGACTAAACATGGATGCAGACAACATACATATGTATATGTGTGTGTGTGTATATATATATATTTGTCTCTATTCACACACGGCTGGGTGGTATTTCTTCAAATACCACAGTCCCAGCAGTGATTTTATTTAGTCTGGTTGTTCCTAAAACAAACACACATAACTTTAATTAAACGCACATCCAAATGTAGGGGAAACAATCTTGAAACAATTAGCTTGTTCTATGGTGAGAGGTTTTAGGGCAATGACATCTCCCCCTTCCTCACCTCCACCAAGGAAAGAGAACAGATGGGCTGAGGGAGGCCAAGCTTGATGCCATAAACACAGCCCGCAGCTGAAGCTCTCTGCCCAGCTCTATTTTGTTCTCTTCTGACCCAAGACATCACCCTTCTTTTACTCTTTGTGAAATGAATTTCAGTTATTTGATTGCTTCCACCCCCTTTTTAACCCCTCTTAGATCAGTTTTAGAGGAAAAAAAAAAATTCAGACAAGGTTTCTTATCTCTCCCTAAAGGAAATATTCCAGGAAGAACTGAAGAGTCTGAAGAATTACTAAACCACCCATCTGGTTATTGACCTTGGGTTATGGAAGCTTCTGGAGAATGTCAACCGAGATGGCTGCCTCATTCTTGGGACTTTCTGGGTTGTCTGATTCTCTAGGTAGTGAGGGCTGAGTGTGTCTCTACTGAAATTGCACTGGAAGCGGGGAGAGACATGTGTCAGGTTGTGATGTTCACCAGCACAGCTTTTTTCCTCTTGAGCCCCATGTTAGTTCATCCCTGACAACTTTACCCATGAGAGAGTACCAGCAAAAAAGAGTGTTTTCTCCATTAGAACCATGCTGAAAAGTTCACTTACACAAATAGCAGCCAGGTGCCTCTTATACGCTTGGAACAGTGGGAGAAACCAACACCACCACTGAAATCATAGGATCCCTGTCCTCACAGAGCTTCCATGTTGTAAGGGATTTGAGTCATTCAGAAAACACAGATCTTGGGGGCTTCCCTAGCAATCCAGTGGTTAGGACTCTGCACTTCTGATGAAGGAGGCATAGGTTCAATCCCTGGTCAGGGAAGTAATATCCTGCATCCACATGGCATGGCCAAAAAAAAAAGACAGATCATATTTAAGCTGTAGAGACTTTTCTACATCAAGTTTTTCAATCAAGATTCTAGTATTTCAAAGAGAAGACAAAAATGTTTTTAAAGGACTGAGAATATCAGGGAGGAAGACATTCTGGACTAGAGAACCTGAGGCAAACACCTAGATGGTCTCACAGGAGAGGAAGGCAGGGAGCAGACAGTGCCACCTCCAGCAGAAGAAACGAGTAAGAAACGGCAAAACAAGGGCAGGGCCACCAGGAGGCCCTTGAAAGCCAAAGTCAGGACTCCAGGCTATTAGGCAATAGGAAAACCCTGTGCATCACTGAGCAAGATGACAAAAGGGGTTATCACAAAAGCTCACTAGAAGACAGGCCTCCAAATTCATTTTGATATGGAGGTGTGCATAAATCAAAGGGTAAACCCTAATGAGTGGACAGAGAACGAGGCCAAGTCCTGTCAAGGACCTAACTTCCAGGTATGTGATCTAGTCTTACCCTTTGGAGACAAATGCAAAACATTCTATACACATCCTCCAACAAATGCAGGCCCCGCAAGCTCCAGGAGGCTGATGGAGCAAGAGTTCTTGAGGGAGGAACACTCTGCATTGGTCTATGCTGAATTCAGAACTGCTCCTAGGGAGTTCCCCATTCCCCTGACACCAAACCAGATGCACGTGGAAAGAACAGGAACAAGAACAACAAAGTCTCTATAGTTTGAGGGACATGCACATACACGCAGGTAGGAATGCACAGATTAGACTAACCCAAAGCCAGAAGTGTAGACTTGCAAGGTAAGAATGCTGAAACCTAGGGAACAATGCTGCTTGGAGCTCACTGTTACAGCAGACGCTTGGCCTTGCAGAATTACGTGGTACCAAAGGGACAGGTTTCCTGGTGGCCCAGACAGTAAAGAATCTGCCTGCAATTCAAGAGACCTGGGTTTCATCTCTGGGTCAGGAAGATCCTCTGGAGAAATGAACAGCTACTCACTCCAGTATCCTTGCCTGAAGAATACCATGGACAGAGGAGCCTGGAGGGCTACCGTTCATGGGGTTGCAAAGAGTCAGTCACAACTGAACAACTAACACACACAGAAACAACGGGACAAGAGAGATGATTTCTAACCCCACAGCACCCCCCCCTTCCTTCTCAACACTAAGACCATTAGATTTGAAAGAAAATATGAAGCCAGATAGATTTAATTCTATGGTGGCTTTGAAAACTAAATTCTTACCATTATGAGTTAATAACTTTAAAAATCAAAAAGGAACAGTCCAACCAGAAAAGTTTAATGTTAGCAGATGATGTCTTATGAAAAATCTTGCATGGAAAAATTAACTACCTCCTCTCTTCCTTTTGCATAGAGTCTCTCTAGTTTTCTACCTAGGTGTCACTGAAGAGAAAAATGGTGGCTTATAAGTGCAAAGGCAGAGATGTTAGAAATGGCTCAGGGTTAATTCAGGGAGCGATGCATCACGTGGACCTTAGTTTTATCATGTTTTAAATGGAGGTGGTGATTTTTTTTTATAACTGCTGTGTGCATTTCTAGTTGAAAAGAACAGAATGAACTACTGATTCATGCTACAATAAGGATGAGCCTTGAAAACATTAAGCTGAAAGAAGCCAGAGACCAAGGGCCTCGTATAGTATGATTCGGTTATATGAAATATCCAGAACAGGCTGATTCATAAAGACAGAAAGCAGATTAGTGGTCGCCAGGAAGTGTGGGAGGGGAGGTTAAGGAGTGTCACTGTTTAATGGGTGTGGGTTTCCTTTCGGGGTGATGAAACATTTCTGGAACTAGCTGATGATGATGGTTGTACAACACTGTGAACGTACTTAATGCCACGAAAATGGACACTTTAAAATGGTTAAACTGGTAAGTTTTATGATGTGTATATTTTACAATGAAAAAAGAGAGATAAGAGAAAATAAATCTGACCATCTGTTCTATACATAATGAATATCTTATTAACAAAAGGCACAGATTGATCAAGGTGATCATAACTATGGCAAAGCTGCTAATCTAAGTTTTCTTTGTTTTATTGAGTATTGTCTTGGACGAAACTCTCATGAACAGTTCCCTTCCCTTTCTCTAGGATGGCTGTAAAGCTTGTCTTGTGCAGACATCTGCAGAGCCAGACTGGGAGGAGGAGGAGCCTAGAAAGCTGTATGGTGGTACACAGAGTAATACTAAGGCACCGGGCCTACTGCTAAAAATCTTAGCACAGGCTTAGGAGGGTGACCTCTGCCACTATAGCTCAGAGAGCGTGAACTCCAAATGTAGCATCACAAGAAAAGGTTAATTAACTCATCCAACAAATATTTATTGGCTATCTACTATAGGACTTCCCTGGTGGTCCAATGGTTAGGAATTCGCCAATGCAGGGGACGCTGGTTCAAACCCTGGTTCGGGAAGACCCCACATGCCAGAGGAACTAAGCCCTTGCACCATAACTACTGAGCCTGCGCTCTAGAGACTGTGAGCCGCAACTTCTGAGCCCATGTGCCATAACTACTGAGCCCAGGCATCTAGAGCCTGTACTCCACGACGAGAAACCACCACAATGAAAAGCATATGTACCACAACAGAAAGTGGTCTCTGCTCACCACAACTAGAGAAAGCCCGTGCAGCAATGAAGATTCTGTGCAGCCAAAAATAAATAAAATTATTTTAAAAAGAATACTATAAACCAAGCCGCTGGCTAGATAATTCCAGCTGGGAACTATAAGGTCACAGTCCCTTCTAGCAAGGAAATTATAGTCTAGAGTGCAAGAGACCTAAGAACTAACAGTTACATAAGGTTGAGTAGGCAACTGATGCAACACAACATTAGCCAGCACCCAAAGCCAGCCTCCTACCCTGACTAGCGAGTCAGGGCTCCCAGGGACACGGCCTTGTGCCCACACCTGAGACAGGCCTCTGCCAAGAAGAAGTCAAGCTGAGGCTGGGGGGGGTGGAGTTCAACTTAGGGTGACTGGCTGAAAGGACAAGCGCATCTCCTACAGAACCAGACCCTGACCTGTGTGAGAACGTGTACCTTCTCCTCTTTATGTGCTGGCTAGCCTGGTTCCTACAGAAAGCTTAGCCCTTTGAGCTTCCTGTGGCTCCCAATCAACAGAGTTGGGGTCTCCTCTATGAGATCAACCTTTTCTATGGGTGCTGGGAAGAGGGGTTACTTTGGAGCTTCCCAGGTGGCACTAGTGGTAAAGAACATGCCTGCAAATGTAAGAGACATAAGAGATGTGGGTTTGATCGCTGGGTCAGGAAGATCTCCTGGAGGACGGCATGGCAACCCACTCCCGTATCCTGCCTGGAGAATCCCACGGACAGAGGAGCCTGGTGGGCTACAGTCTGTGGGGTCGTAAAGAGTCAGACACAGGAAGCAACTTAGCACACAGCATAGCACTAAAATGGGACAATTTTCCCTGACAATTTGCCATTTATTCTTGATATCTATGTTTCAATCTACACTCAATCTAATTTCCGGAGAATGGTTCTCTCTGGTTGAATCTACATGGGATACTTTTAAAAATATGGATTCCTGGTCCTCTGCCTAGACCAAATGATTCAGAACATCAGGATGGGCATGGCATCCATATTTTAAAAAGCACCCCAGGGTGGACTTCCCTGGCAGTCTTGTGGTTAAAAACCCACCTTCCAATGCAAGGGACATGAGTTTAACCCCTGGTCAGGGAACTAAGATCCCACAAGAGGTGCAGCAGAATCAAAAACAAAGTGGAAAAAAAATAAAAATAAAAGCACCCCAGGAGAGTCTAATGCCAGAGCTGCCAGAATTGAGCAACAGTAATCTAGGACAAGAAAGGAAGGGAGCTGGCTTTATCAAGTGCTTACTGTGGGCTGGGCACTGTGCAGCTTTTTATACCTGGCATCTATGGCTATAGGTGCCCCTCCTTCATCCTTTTAGAGGTGTTCTGGCCATGAGCGTTATCGCCCCTAGCAAAGACATTCAACCTTGCAGGGTCAGGAGATCAGAGATACCCCAGTTTCTTTACCCCTTGGGTGGGACAACTCTGAGTGAGTGAGTGAGTGAGTGAAGTCGCTCAGTCATGTCCGACTCTTTGTGACCCCATGGACTGTAGCCCACCAGGCTCCTCCATCCATGGAATTTTCTAGGCAAGAGTACTGGGACAACTCTGAAGCATACTTTAAACCTGGGTAAGCAAACTAGTTAAATTGTTAGGCTTTGTGGGCCACACAGTCCTTGTCTTAAGACTCAAATCTGCCTTTGCAGTGCAGAAAACAGCCACAAACAATGCTGAATGAATAGGTGTGGCTGCATTCCAACAAAACCCGATTTACAAAAGCAGACAATTGGGCCATAGTTGGCCAACCCCTACTCTAAGTCTAGACAGATTCCCAGAGGTCCTTAGCAGGAATGAGTCTCAGTTGCTCAGAGCAGTAACCTGTCAATAACATGCTATAGAGGCTTCATTCCCTTACTGTCCACTTGCTGAGATCACGGGCTATAAAAACTTCTTCCACTCAAATCCACACCTCACAGCCTGCTTCTGGGGTCACCCAACCAATGTCAGTATCTTGCTTTATTCTCATAACTACCCTAGAGGTTGAATACTGTCATCTCCACTGCATAGTGAAGAAATTGAGGTGTGAGGACTACACAATCCTAGCTGATAAAAGTCCAGATTAGAAATCTAAAGTCAATAACCTCTCTGTAAGATGACCAGAGTAAGGAAAGACAGAGGATGAGATGGTTGGATGGCATCACTGACTCAATGGACATGAGTTTCAGCAAGCTCCAGGAGATGGTGAAGGACAGGGAAGCCTGGTGTGCTGCAGTCCATGGGGTCGCAAAGAGTCAGACACGACTGAGTGACTGAACGACAAATACTATAAATAATAAGGTTATGAGAAGAAAAAAAAAACTTTCTCTTTTACGCTGTTTCTAATCTGGGATCAGATTCATTCCCCACCTATCAGTTAGTTGGTTACAAGGCTGGTGCTATGTGTTCTCTGGCAAAATCTTTGGTTACACCAGGAACAAATGTAACCATTCAAGGCAAAACTCAAATGTGTTACTTGGAACTTGGAGAGGAACTAGACTAAAATATCCTCTTACATATTTTAACAAGGGGTGGGCGGTGGGGGCAGTACTAGCTGCACTTGCCAAGTTTCCCAGGGATCCTGAGAAGCTCAGAGAACAAGCTGAGAACCCCGAAGCGGCTGTCAGAAGCCGATCTCTTTAACTTACGCAGTCTTGCCCTCGCTGTCATGCTTGGTGGCGCTGGCCCCCTTCTTTCCCAGCAGCGAGGCCACCTTCTCGGCATCTCCATTCTCCACGGCCTGCAGCAGTCGGTCATCATTCTTATTCCACTCGTTGGTCTGTGGAGCAAAGGGGACACGTAGAGCCAGTAAGTGACAGCAGCCACGGCTATCCTGCCTTCAGGATCCGGAACGTCCCTGCTCACCACCTTCCCCGTCACTCAAATGAGAACCTGCCCCGCAATGGGCAACTTTAAAAATACCTTTCCCTTCACCATGGAGACACCTAAAAAGGCTGGTTTCCCAAAAGAAAACATCCACAGTTCAATGAAATAGCGGCCAGTCACCAAACTCTGAAACAAAGCAACTTCTTTCAACTGAAATGGGGAAGATGAAGCAACTTTCAAAGACCAAGAGGCCAGTTTACACATTAGCTTATTTGCGGCTAAACTTGACAGCTGGCACCGCAGAACACTGACCTTTGACCTGGTCCACAGCTCACTGGGCCCATAAAGGGACAGGACCAACCGGCCACCAGCCCAAGGCAGCCTGAGGATTTACACATGTGACCCCCCCCCCCCCATCTACTTTTGCTGTCACTTCTCCCGGCCCGTTTACTGCAGTTTTGAGTTGTATGCTGGTTTTAAGTGGTTATCTAGGCTTCCAACTCAACAGAATATCACCAGAAACAAAACTTCTTCCTGAACGAGCTATTACACATCAAATGGCCCAGAGCAAAGCATCCACCACCATGGACCCTCAGCCCCGAGAGAATAATTCTGCAAACGGCAGTAACAGGAAAGCTTTTGGCAGCACAAAAACTAATTTCTAATCTTATTAAGGGATAGAGAAGATCTTGATATCAGAGCAAAAACAGCCTTGAGTACTAAAAAGTGTCCAAAGTGGAAAGGCAGCAGAGAGCCACTGAAGATTTTAGAGCGAAGAACAAACTCGTGATGGAAGAAGAAGAGTCAACAGGAGGCGTGTGAGGCACGTGGGGTTCACAGAGGAGGAAAAGACCCTGGGTCACCTTAAAGCCCCTGGGAAACTGCAAACCCAGCCTGCTTTCCAGACACATCCCCACTGCACCTTTGCTACGCCTACTTTCTGGCGCCTCCAGGGATGGACACCTCTGCCCTGAAAGGGAATCTTCCTCTCTCCCCAACAGTTTCTACAGACAGGTTTCTAGGGCTGGCTGCTTTCCTGTGACCCTGAAAATAAGAATCACCAGGCAATTCATAGTTTAAGACTCTGCCATGGACCACTTCTAGGAAAATGTAGAGGAGACACTGGAGATTTAAAAGTAACAAGAGGGAATCTTTTAAAAGACTGCAGTCTTCAATGGGCTCAGGACAATTTGCATCTCTCTGCACTCATGGAACCAGAAAACTCAGTAAGACTGTGCCTCTCAGAGCAAGGGTGGGGCCAGCAGATGGCCCCAGCACCCCTTCCAACCCTAGCCTAGAGGCAGGGCTTTCAAGAAAGCCACAGGCCATGGAAGAGGTAATCCACGGCTCGAGTCAGAAGTTTCCTTCTCTGAGAGTCTCAGGGCTGGACATCTTCCATTTCTCAGGACTCTCTCCTTTCCCCATGAAGGGGAAGTCCTCCTTCTCCTTGCCATCACTGAGTGCAAGAACACAGACAGAGTGCATCTGTCCTCTAGGCTGCATGAAGTCCAGAACACCACATGGGTACTTACATGCTTCAGATATTAAGTCACCCCAAAAAAAAAAAAAAAAAAAAAAACCTGTGTGTGTCTCAGTTTCCCAAGGCTTTGAACTGAACGATCACTGTCCCTGCTCTAAAGCTTAAAAGGTTTAATCTAGAAAATGTCCAAAGCCAAACTCTGCTAGGAATTATTCTAGAATTGCACAGTCTGTGATGATGGAAATGTTCTATATCTGCAACTGTTCCAAAACTGTAGCCACTGGGCCAGTGGTTCTCAACCAGGGGTGACTGCCCCTCAAGGGACATTTGGCAATCCTGACATGCAGTTTTGATTGTCATGACTAGGGAGTCCTACCAGCATCTGGTAGGTTGAGGCTGGGGTGATGTTAAACACCTTACAATGCTCGGGATACCCCTCTCCCCACAACAAACAACTATCTGGCCTCAACTACCAGTCTCACATTAGCCACGTGTGGCTATTGAGCACTGGAAATGTGGCCAGTGAGACTGAGGAACTGAATTTCAAAATTTAATTTTAGATATCAAGTGCCAGTAGCTAGTGGATATCACATAGAACAGTGCAGCTCTAAATTGTTTAGCAAAGAAAGAACGTGTCTAGGCCAAATTATCCACCATTCTCCTACAATTTACTCACAGAGAAGACACTGGTTTTATCTTTTATTACAGATCAAGTTTCCTGAGACCTCCCTGGTGGTCTACTGGTTAAGACTCCACACTCTCAAGACAGGGGGCGTGGGTTTGATCCCCGGTCAGAGAACTAGGATCCCACATGCCATATGGCCTGGCCAAAAAAATAACAATAATAAAATAAATTCACGTCTTAAAAAACTACTTATACTGGACGACCCAGAGGGATGGAATGGGGAGGGAGGAGGGAGGAGGGTTCAGGATGGGGAACACATGTATACCTGTGGCGGATTCATTTTTATATTTGGCAAAACTAATGCAAATATGTTAAGTTTAAAAATAAAATAAAATTAAAAATAAATAAATAAAATAAAAAGCTGAAAAAAATAAAATAAAAAATAAAAAAATAAAAAACTACTTATAAAAAACAACGCTTCTTATTGAAGGGGAACAGAACAAATACATTGCCCAAGGCACGAGTGTTTGTCAGTAGAATCGCAGGCTTTACTTAATGATGAAATGTAGCAAACACTAAGAGAAACGGATTGCAGCTTACTTCCCTCCAGACTGCACTTTACAAGCCACAACAAAACAAAAAACGTTTACTGAAGCACATTTCCAACCAATTATTGCTATCTACATCATCCCAACTGCTCCATTATTAGTGTTGTCTTTTAAAATCCTTCCCTAACTTAAACTGACCCAATTAAAACTGGATTGGGAAGATCAAAAGGATATTAAATCTCAGAGGACATGACTGAAAGTACTTAAGCAAAGAAAGGCCACATGAAAGGATTTTCCTTCTCAGTGCAACTAAGGCACTCAACTCTTGGTTGAGAAAAATCTGATTGCAGGGGCTCCCTAAAATTAGTTACATGTGCATCTGTTACGGGACACACATTCCCATGCCCGACACACAGTGAGGCCCAAGAAACTGAAATGTTGGAATCTGGCGCAGAGAATGGTTCATTGCAGGGAGATCCAAGGAGAAAGGGTGGCTCATGGCCCCCCCAAAACTCTGAACTCCCTGAAGGTTTCAGCAAAGCATTTCTAAAGGTCAGGTGAGGGAGGGGGCGTTCGAGGGTATGTGATCGGCTCCTGCACAATTCTCTGATTGGTTGATGGGTGGTTAACAGCATCTGTTCTTAGGGGCCAGAAGGTCTGGGGGCTCCGTGCTCCTGATCACCAAGTAGTTCTTCCATTTAGTGGTGGTTTTCTAGCATCTGAAAAACTCAGGAAATGTGTATGAGATACTATTATTTGGGTACTTCAGAGAGGACCCACAGCAGAGGATACGGGCGAGGGGTCTGTCCTGGGAGGCCCCATGGCGTCCTGCTCAGTTACAAAAGTGCTGGGAGCGTGGTTTTGCTGCAGAAGCCATGGAAGAGTTGGGCACCCACACGCATGTGCGCACACACTCCATACATTGCCCCAAGCATTTCTTCTATCTGGCTATTTCTGAATTGTATCACGTATAATAAACCGACACTAGAAAATGGAGTGCCTTCCTGGGTTCTGATTGGTTTTTCTAGTGAATTGTCAAACTGGACAAGGGGTTGTGGGAACCCTTGGACTTTACAGCTGGTCAGTGAGACATATGGTTGGCCGAGGACTTGAATCTGAAATCTGAAGTGGGGGCAATCTTGTGGGATTGAGCCCTTTAACCTGTGGAATCAGATGTTAACTCCAGGGCATTAGTGTCAGAACTGAACTGAATTGTTGGACACCCCATTTTTGTCAGGAAAGTTGAAAAACTTTCTTCGTATGAAGGACGCCCCACTCTCATATCTGGTATTGTAAGCAGATAGGTTAGGGGATCCCTAGAGAAAGAAATCCAGGAATGGCTTTCTTGACGAAAGATAAGCCACTCTGTCCTAAGCCATTTTGTGATGAGTCTGGCCACAGTGTTTGCCCTTGAACAAGTCTCAGTAATCAGGGAAAACAAGGAATGCAGAAACAGAAAAAGGCAGTCAAACAATATGCAGTGACAAAGCAGAGTCCTAGTTCCTCCTCAGGGGATAGACACAATAACAATACTTCTTTGAAAGGGCTTCCCTGGTGGCTCAGACGGTAAAGAATCTGCCTGCAATGCAGGAGACCTAGGTTCGATCCCTGGGTTGAGAAGGGAATGGCTACCCAATCCAATATTCTTGCCTGGAGAAGCCCATGGACAGAGGAGCCTGGCGGGCTATAGTCCATGAGGTCGCAAAGAGTCAGACACGACTGAGCAACTAATCGACTCACATACCGGCAGGAACTAAGGCCCCCACCCAGGTGGAGGATGGGATGATAATGTTGACCCTCCTGACTTCAATTAACTAAAGCTCGGATTCTGTTGATCTTTACACTCCATTTCTATGCTGGGTTCTCCTCTGCTCAAGCCCCTGCAGGAATATGAATGTTGTTGTTCGGTCATTAGGTCATGTCCAATTCTTTGTGACTCCATGGACTGCATCATGCCAGGCTCCTCTGTCCTCCACTATCTCCTGAAGTCTGCTCAAATTCACGAGTCAGTGATGCCATCCAACCATCTGGCCCTCTGCCGTCCCTTTCCTCCTGCTCTCAGTCTTTCCCAGCATCAGGGTCTTTTCCAGTGGAATATGGATGTACCCTTAGCTTAAAATTTCCTCCATTTTGCTGTTGGGGAGGCACTGGTTTGGGTGAGATTCCCAGTGTGCCCCTTACTTGCTTCAATAATTAATCCTTCCTTCTCCAGATCTCTGGCTTGGTTGTGTCTATTGGCTCAACACCTATCATGGGTGTTGATAGGTAAAGTGTGAACTTTTGTCATAACATTCCAAAGTAATTCACTCACATTCTATAATCGAGGAAGATTTCGGGAGCTCACCTTCACATCAGCAAGTCCTCTCTCACCACTTCTCATGGAACCCCTCTCCTTATTGGCCATCCCAATAAGGCAGGCTCAGGGCAAACTCAGCTCTGCCTCACACTGGGCTCCTGGCCCCCTTAGAACAGTGTTTTCAACCTCATACTGGGTTAATCCAACATTTAAAAAAATAATAACAACAAAATATAAAAAGAAATTTTAAGCATCACATGCATAATATGTAATAAGGCTAAACATTCCATGAAAATTTTAAGTATGTAGTGGGTAGTGATATAAAATATATTTCCTACTGGGGTATCACAATAAAAAATAAATGGACATCACTGCTTCAGAGTGCAGTCATCCCATCCCTCCGCCCACAGAGGGGCAGCCTTCTAAAACCCAGCGCACACCCTGCAGGCGCTTCCAGCCTTTGCTGGTGACCTCTCTCTCGGCTTCTCCTCCCAAGGGCCTGCCCACTCACCTCCACTGAAGCCCTCAGTCTAGACTGGATGAAATATCATGTCCTGGCTTTTGTGCACCAGCTCAGCATGTACTCATTTTGTCTCCAGCTCCCTCAAGGCACTGACAACAGCCTTTATTTCTTACCCCCGAAGTGCCGAGTAAATGCTCAGTATCTGCTGATTTTAGTAGGAGTTTCTTCCACAATCTCTAACTTGGGAAATGTTTTTTTCATTTCTAAAACTCTCTCATCCTTTTGCAAAAAAAAAAAAACCTATTTAATCATGTTTTAGATTTTTTTTTACACAAGCTAAACAAAGCCAGCTACCTTAACTTTTCTAAGGCCAATTTTCCAAGATTTTAATCACAGATACACTTCCTCCAAATCTCTTCCCAACCAAGGATCCACACCTCATCAATTCATCAGGGTAAACCCAGTGTCTCCCAGTCACGGGAATAGTCTGGGAACTGGTTAAATACACAGACTCCCCCCAGGCCCCATCCTGGAGGTTCCGGTCTCAGTGAGCTGGTGGGTAGGGCTGGGGAGAGAGCCCTGGACAGATCCAGGTTCAACGACTGCTCTGATTGCAAGTTTGGGGACAACCAGAACCCATGCTAAGCCTAAGCAGAGAATTTACTTGAAAGAATTTTCTTCCTCCACAGAGTGTTATTAAGGACAGGGATGGGAGAAGAGAAGAATTCTTCACTTTTGCCTCATGGAGGTAAGTATTTCACTTCCTACAAAAGCTTAATAAATATACTAGGCTTTCCCTAGGAATTGCATGTGGAACCCATGTATAAGACATGTATAAAATGTTAATGAAAGCATTGCTCATAATAGGCAAAATTTACAAATAATCAAATATCCAATAACAGAAGATAAATAAATTACAATATAACCAAGCAATGGAATACAACACGGCAATGAAAGGGAACGAACTACAACTGCACGCAACAGCAGGGACAGACGGTTAAAACGATACTGGTGAGGGCAGCTTCCCTCAGGGCGCAGCCGGTACAATTCTGCCTGCAGTGCGGGAGACCTGGGTTAGAACCCTGGGTTGGGAAGATCTCCTGGAAAAGGGAAAGGCTACCCACTCTAGTATTCTGGCCTGGAGAATTCCATGGGCTGTATAGTCCATGGGGTCGCAAAGAGTCAGACACAACTTTCACTAATTAACTAAGCAAAACACCAAAGAACACGATAGTATGACTGTGCGTGTATAAAGATAAAAATAGGAAAAATGGATCCATATTGTTTAACGGTACATATATATAAAGATGGTAAAACTATAAAGAAAAGCACAAGGTTACATAGAAGTCAAGATAGTAGCTTGGGTAGAGGCATGGCATCTGAAGAAAGGGACATCTTCTCGAGTCTGGCTCAATTTCCTAACCTGGTTATAGTGCCTCTCGCAGATGTTCACTGGGCTTCCCAGGTGATAGTGGTAAAGAACCTGTCTGTCAACGCAGGAGATGTAAGAGACGCGAGACATATGGGTTTGATCCCTGCGTCAGAAAGATTCCCCGGAGGAGGGCATGGCAACTCGCTCCAGTATTTTTGTCTGGAGAATCCCATGAACAGAGGAGACTGGTGGGCAACAGTCTATGGGATCACAGTCAGACACAACTGAAGCGGCACAGCATGCAGCACGCACAGATGTTCCCTAAAGGCTACATTCTCGTTTATTGCACTTTTCTCTATATGTGATTTATTTCACACACACACACAGAGTTTAGAAAGAAGACTTGTGGTTCATTTTCTGGTCAAACCAACACCAGATCAAATGCCTTTGGAAGGTTTGCATTCTTAACTTGCTGTCTTCTTGTCTCTACACTGAACAGAGCCTGCTGTCAAAATACAGTTGTTAGGAGGCCACACAAACCTCCAGGAGAATCTGATAAACATATGGACTTCACTCAGGATAATGCACAAACACACAAATGTTTGCATTCAAAAGAGGGTTCTCCAGCTTAAATCCCTACCCCCAGCCCATCCATAAGCCCAAATTAAGAATTCCTGGCATAGAGAAAGATACGTTTCAGATTTTTAGTGCTTCTGAGTTGAAATTCCAGCACCAAAACCTCCCATTTAGGTGGTATGGAGCAGGTCATTCACATCTGAGTCTCTCTATTCCTATCAGTAAACTGGAAGGAATTCTACCTGGTTATATACAATGTAGTTGTTTAGTTGCTAAACAATTTATGACCAGGTGGACTATAGTCTGCCAGGCTCCTCTGTCCATGGGATTTCTCCAGGCAAGAATACTGGAGTGGGTAGCCATTCCTTTCTCCAGGGGATCTTCCCAACCCAGGTGTCAAACCCATGGCTCCTGCACTGGCAGGAGGATTCCTTACCGCTCAGCCTAATATAAAGGGCCTGGCACATATAAGACACCAAAAAAAAAAAAAAAAATGGTGATTATGATTAGGCTTGAATTAGATGATCTGCACTGTTCTATTTTTGGTTTATGCTCTGAGTCTTTCAAAATGTACAAATTAGTAAGGATGGTTCACAACTCCTTCAAAGGCAGTCAAAACCTTAAATTTGCAAATTTTTTACTATGCTCCTTAAAACACACACACACACACACATTTTAAAGGGCTCTAGAGAAGACATTCACAGACATGAAATTAACTATTTTAGTGACTGGGGCTCACTTCTCCAGCAGACTGTTTAAACAGACACTATTTCAACAGAGCACGCTGGGCCCCATTTGCAAGTTCAGGAAGCCATATGTTATGCTCCGGAGACATGTGTAATGTGTCAGCTATGAAGGGCAGCATGTGGGAAAGGCAGACCTTACCTTCCATGTGGGCTCCAAACATTCCTGCTAATATATCACATAGGGGATTTTCAATGGCTGGCCTGTAACTGTCCTATTCATCAAATCATTTCCAAATGACACTCACTTACTTAAGAGCTTTTCCTTCAAGCTTGGCCTTTTGAAAGTCTAACGTGCCTCCTGCCAGGATAGCAGAGACCCTGTCAACCGCGTAATGAACACTGGGCTTTGGCAACTGGCAGCATCTGCCCCTGGCCAGACATGGCATCACCTTCTTTTATTTTGGTTTAATCACTGGGAACTGAAAAACCAGTGGAAACTGAGCGGTCACAGGCATCAGGCTAGTGGGCAGGTTCAAGTTTTGGAATATACCAGCCCAAACCAAAATAATCCAGTGGCACAGTGATCCAGGAAGAGAAAGTTTCTTTGACTTCCTTTAGGAAAAATGCTGAAAACCCTAAGGATCAAACACTTGCATAGCTCCCGTTGGATGGAGCTTGAGCAGCCATCTGGAGAAGTCTATTTGAGAGATTATCTTTGGAAAGATGGCATTTATCTCTCTAGTTTATGGAAAGGAGACTGTTTTGCCAAAACAATCAGTTAGGCTAAAATGAACAGTAGACAAAGGAGACACCGTTTTCACCACTGGGAAGGCTTCAGATTCATACCATCCGAGAAGAAAAAAAGAACATAGTTCTTATTTTAAGAAAGAGGACAAGGAGCTGACATACTTCAAGCCAGATGATATTTTTCCCTATTGACTGTACCAGTCGGTAATTATTAGATATCTACCAGCTAGGTATGCTAAGGTGCTTAGTCGCTCAGTCGTGTCCGACTCTTTGCGACCCTATGGACTGCAGCCTGTCAAGCTTCTCTATCCGTGGAATTCTCTAGGCAAGAATACTGGAGTGAATAGCCATTTCCTTCTCCAGGGGATCTTCTCCATTCTACAGATCTTACATTCATGTATTTGTTCTTTCAATCATTCATACTCTTTTACATGATTGGCATAATCTTTACTGAACTTTCTATATATTGAAACAAAATATAGAAATATGAGAAATATGCCAACAATATGAAACAAGACATCAGAGTGAAAAAGGGAGTAAAATTGGAAATCAGTCCAATAAAAGAGAGGGACAACTTTCAGCTGGGGCAGGAAGGCTATTTGACTGGATGATAAACTAGACTCTGTAATGAGCAATATTTACATTAATGGAGAGAAGACACAACAATTGAAAAATGCAAGATGTATTTAGAAGAGAGTGTAAATAGTGAGCTGATCCAAGTGAGGCCATACAAGACTGTCCTTTTTAGTGTCCATGGAAAACCCAGGAAATTACTAATACACCAGGACTTTAAAATCTCACCATCCTCCTGTCTAACAAGCCCAGCAGCATCATAGAGAGCCTTCTATATAATGTTAGTTACTTCGGACCAAAACATAAGTTCATCTAAAATGAGTTTCCCTCTCCCAACATTTTTATGTCAGATTATTCACACATGCAGGTTATGGTGTGTCTGCAAATCACTCTGAAATCTGTCAGCTTCCCTTTAGCAGACTGTGTTATGTGATTCCACATAAACGATGAATGCTATGACATGGACATAACACATTACCATAAACACCTCCATCCAGAAACAGGCTGGTCCCTCCACCTGACCCACTTCACAGATCCCCTTGTTCATTTCTGCCTGCCCCTCACTCACTGCTCATCACTGGACCAGGTCACTTCCCCTTGCTGCGCTCTCCTGTGCTTCTCTTCCATAGCATTTGACACAACTGTAATTAAACAGTATTCCTAAAATATCTTTAAAGGTCTGTCAACTCTCACTGGACTATGAGTTCAATCCAGTCCAATGGCCAGCACCTGTCTTGTCTGTCATAAAGCCTTGGCCCGTGGCCCACTGCCGTCAGATGGTAGGGGCTCAATTCAGAGCGGGTCCTTCACCAGCTTTGTTTTTCTTCCTTTTACTTTGGGAGCCAGTACTGATTAACCCCTCCTCCTTTGATGCCTTTGTCTTAGTCCCAAAGGTACATAAAGGCTCCATGCTCCTATCAAATGCCTTCCTTTGATGGACTATGCTGCTGCTGCTAAGTCATTTCAGTTGTGCCCAACTCTGTGGGACCCCTTAGATGGCAGCCCACCAGGCTCCTCCGTCCCTGGGATTCTCCAGGCAAGAACACTGGAGTGGGTTGCCATTTCCTTCTCCAACGCATGAAAGTGAAGAGTGAAAGTGAAGTCGCTCAGTCGTGTCCAGCTCTTAGCGACCTCATGGACTGCAGCCCACCAGGCTCCTCCGCCCATGGGATTTTCCAAGCAAGAGCACTGGAGTGGGTCGCCATTGCCTTCTCCGTTGACTATGCTAGCTAGTGTTAAAACATTATTCTATACTTCAAAATCATGTCACATGAGGCAAAAACAGTCTCATGGGAACAGACAAAAGCCTGGAAATAGGTCAAACCAATTTTACCCTTCAGGGAGAAAAATGGCTCCATCCAATTCAATTGGGCTCAAGCACTCATTTATTTTATTTACATACATCAACCCAGTGTGTGCGTGTGTATGTGTATGTGTGCGTGCGCACTACTATGCAAAGCCCTAGGGATGAAAAGATGGATATGAAGTAATATTGACCCTGAAGATGGTTCCATCCAATTCATTTGGGCTCTGGCACTCATTTATTTACATCCATCAACCCAGTGTGTGTGTCTGTGTGTGTTACTACACAAAGCCCTAGGGATAAAAAGATGGACATGAGTAATGTTGACCCTGAAGAAATTGACATACTTCTGAGGACAGAAACACACACAATAACTTCATCATCTGTCAGTACTCGGCCAGTGATGTGAATTGAATCCTATCAAAGCCCACAGGGGATACTATTACTACCCAAACAGCTAAAACCATATAGCTCTAAGAACTGTACTATAGTTCCTGCTTAATATTACATAATTGCAATTACATACAATGTTACATAATATTACATAAATGCTTCCCTGGTGACTCAGGTGGTAAAGAATCTGCCTGCAATGGGAGAGATGTGGGTTCAATCCCTGGATCAGGAAGATCCCCTAGAGAAGAGAATGGCTACCCACTCCAGTATTCTTACCTGGAGAATCCCATAGACAGGAACCTGATGGGTTACAGTCCATGGGATCACAGAGTTGGACACGACTGAGCAACTAACACTTTCACTTTTCAACAACATGACCTAAGAATATAAATACAATTTAATATTAACAATAACCCTATGAGGCAAGTACCATCCTGAGTTCACTTTACAGATGAGGAAACGGGCACAGAGAAGCTAAGAAACATGTAAAGTTATTCTTGGTTCTCTCAAGAGAAGAAAGCTAAAAGCAGTTCAATTTAAAGAAAATGGATGCACTTTTCAGGATGAGCAAGATTTAAGTGTGTTTACAGACTAAGGCAAGCACAGAGGTCCATGGAGAAAGGAGGAATGAAAAATATAAGGATGGAGGGGGCAGAAGAGAGGATTCCACTCAGGCAGAAGGCTGATCTGTGAATTAGAGTTGTGTTAAGACAGAAGGGCGGAAGAGGAAGGTGGTCAGAGTCACGGTAGTAGAGAAGACGTCAATTCATGTTTTATAGCTTTTGTTTGCTCGGGGAGGCAGGCGGTAAAGGAGGCTGAGTCAGTGGGGGGCTAAGGAGCTTGAAAAATGTTCCCAGTAGCAAATGTTCCCAATAGCTCCTGGGGGGGATGAGAAAGGAAACCCAGCTGAAATGAGTAAAGGGGTTTTCAAGCAGCCCTGAAGGTCCAGCTGAGAGTAAGAATTATAACTCCATAAAGAAACCATTTAGTGGAATCGTATGATTTTTCACCAGAAGCATTAGGTAGGATGGGAGCAGAGGGTGGGTAGCTTGATCCATGCCCGGAGACTGGGAAGACAGAGAAAGCAGAGATTCCAGGGTCAAGAGGACGGGAGGTGCCAGTGAACAGGTATTTGAAATGACCGTGGGATCGGGGCAGATAAGGATAAGGTCCAGGGCACAGTGCTACAGACCGGAGGCAGGTTATTGGGTGGGTCATTTAGATGAATGTCAGAGTTTCCACCATGACGGCAGAAAGGAAAAACATAAGCTGGTAGCCAGATTCCTGGAGAAACAGCCCCCAAAAGATGGTAATAAAGTAAGATGAGGGTGGCCCAGCATAACCAAGAAGAGAAGGGGGTGATGGGGGTGTTGAGCAAAGGGATCAAGTCTATATTTTAAAGAAATGGCTTCCTGGGACTTACTGAGTTTCTACTACATACTGGTCCTCCCTGGATGCTCTAAAGGATTGCTTTCATTTCAGTCTAAGCACCTGTACTGGCTTGAATCGTGTCCCTACAAAATCCATGTCCCCCTGCCCAACCCTAGAGTGTGACAATTATTTAAGCTTCAGTTTTTAACTTTTCTTTGGTTGCACTGGGTCTTTGTTGCTGTGTGCAGGCTTTCGCTAGTTGCAGCGAGCAGGGACTCTTCACTGTGATGCATGGGCTTCCATTGCTGTGGCTCCTCTTCTTGTGGAGCACAGGTTCTAGGTGTGTGGGCTTCAGGAGTTGTGGTCTGGGTTTTGTAATTGTGGCATACACACTTAGCTGCCCGTGGCATATGGAATCTTCCCAGACTAGGGATTGAACTCCTGTGCCTGGCATTGGCAGGCAATGGATTCCTATCCACTGGACCACCAGGGAAGTCCTGACCTTCTTTTGAAAGAGGGCTTTTGCAGGCTCCAAGCTCCTGACTGGTGTCGCTACAAGGAGAGATGAAGACATGGAGGAAACAGGAAGAAAGCCATGTGATGACAGAGACAGAGACTGGAGTGATGCCATTAAACAAAGAATGCTGGCAACCATCAGAATCTAGAAGAGGTAAGAATTCTCCCCTAGAGTCTTTGGAGGGCGTATGGGCCTGTCGACACCTTAATTACAAATCTTACTTACAGATCTACCAGATCTGTAGTAGAAGCCCACAGATCTGGGCTTCTAGCCTCCGATCTGTGAGGGGAACACATTTGTTGTTTTAAGCTGCTTGGTTTATGGCAGTTTATGGCAGTTCTAGGAAATTAACACACCATCCAATCAGGTTCCTATTATTATCCTCATTTTACTGATGAGAAAACAGATGATCAGCAAACATACGTATGCTGGCCAAACTCACAAGGCCAGAAAAAGTGAAGAATCAGGATTCAAACCCCAGACCTCTGGATCTTTTCCACTGTACAGTCTTGTTCTTCTCGTATGCTCACCGCACTGGAGAAAACCAGGAAGAACAAAGAGGGTGGCATGGTGGGCCGCATGCAGCAGAGGGACAGACCTCAGTCTGGAGGCACTGAGACTGGAAACTCTGAGCTTTAAGTCTCTTTAAAAGCAGGAACTCCCAAAAAGCAAACTTGTTATGATACATGAACTTTACAGACAAAAGCATTTAAAGTATGGTTTTATTCATCGGAGAAGGCAATGGCAAGCCACTCCAGTACTCTTGCCTAGAAAATCCCATGGATGGAGGAGCCTGGTAGGCTGCAGTCCATGGGGTCGCTACAAGTCGGCCACGACTGAGCGACTTTACTTTCACTTTTCACTTTCACGCAATGGAGAAGGAAATGGCTACCCACTCCAGTGTTCTTGCCTGGAGAATCCCAGGGATGGCAGAGCCTGGTGGACAGCTGTCTATGGGGTCGCACAGAGTCAGACAGGACTGAAGTGACTTAGCAGCATAAGCATGTTCAAAGTAAGGCCTCTTTGAACAGTAAGCTCATATCAGTTCAGTTCAGTCACTCAGTAGTGTCTGACTCTCTGTGACCCCGTGGACTGCAGCACGTCAGGCTTCCCTGTCCATCACCAACTCCCGGAGCTTGCTCAAACTCATGTCCATCGATTTAGTGATACCATCCAACCATCTCATCCTGTCATCCCCTTCTCCTCCTGCCTTCAGTCTTTCCCAGCATCAGGGTCTTTTCCAATGAGTCAGTTCTTCCCATCAGGTGGATAAAGTATTAAAGCTTCAGCTTTGGCATCAGTCCTTCCAATGAATATTCAGGACTGATTTCCTTTAGGATGGACTGGTTGGCTCTCCTTGCAGTCCAAGGGACTCTCAGGAGTTTTCTTCAACACCACAGTTCAAAAGAATCAATTCTTCACCACTCAGCTTTCTTTATGGTCCAATTCTCACATCCATACGTGACCACTAGAAAAACCATACCTTTGACTAGACAGACCTTTGTCAGCAAGGTAACATCTCTGCTTTTTAATATGTTGTCTAGGTTTGTCATGGGAGAAGGCAATGGCACCCCACTCCAGTACTATTGCCCGGAAAATCCCGTGGATGGAGGAGCCTGGTAGGCTGCAGTCCATGGGGTCGCTAAGAGTCAGACACGACTGAGCGACTTCACTTTCACTTTCCACTTTCATGCATTGGAGAAGGAAACGGCAACCCACTCCAGTGTTCTTGCCTGGAGAATCCCTACCAGAGAAGCCTGGTAGGCTGCAGTCCATGGGGTCACACAGAGTCAGACACGACTGAAATGACTTAGCAGCAGCAGCGGGTTTGTCATAGCTTTTCTTCTAAGGAGCAAGCGTCTTTTCATTTCATGGCTGCAGTCACCATCTGCAATGATTTTGGAACCCCCCAAAATAAAGTCTGCCACTGTTTCCATTGTTTCCCTATCTACTTGCCATGAAGTGATGGGATCGGATGCCATGACCTTAGGTTTTTGATGAGTTTTGAGCCAGCTTTTTCACTCTCCTCTTTCGCTTTCATCAAGAGGCTCTTTAGTTCCTCTTCACTTTCTGCCATAAGGGTGGTGTCATCTGCATATCTGAGGTTATTGATATTTCTCCTGGAAATCTTGATTCCGGCTTGTGCTTCATTCAGTCCAGCATTTCACATGATGTATTCTGCATATAAATTAAGCAAGGTGACAGTATACAGCCTTGATGTATTCCTTTCTCAATTTAGAACCAGCCAGTTGTTCCATGTCCAGTTCTAACTGTTGCTTCTTGACCTGCATACAGATTTCTCAGGAGGCAGGTAAGGTGGTCTGGTATTCCCAATTCTTGAAGAATTTTCCATAGTTTCTTGTGATCCACACAGTCAAAGGCTTTAGCATAGTCAATGAAGCAGAAGTAGATGTTTTTTCCTGTAATTCTATTGCTTTTTCTATGATCCAATGTATGTTGGCAATTTGATCTCTGGTTCCTCTCCTTTTCTAAATCCAGCTTGAACATCTGGAAGTTCTTGGTTCATGTACTGTTGAAGCCTTGCTTGGAGAATTTTGAGCATTACTTTGCTAGCGTGTGAGATGAGTGCAATTGTGCAGTAGTTTGAACATTCTTTGGCATTGTATACATATTTATGAATCATATACAAATAAGATTTGATTTAATCAAATAATATTAATTGCGTGTGATATATGTGTAACAGTGAACATCTTAAGGCCTGAGCAAGACTTTATTACCACACAGACAGGACACTTGGGGACATGTCTGGCTATAATCCAAGCACAAACAGGTATTTTTGGCCTCAACTTGAGCATAACAGACAGACACAACTCCTGAGATTTGCTCTTTACCCAAGGGACACAATATAGATTTCACATGAAGTATCCAGATGAAATGACTTCATCCACACATTGTTAAGCCAAATGCCTGAATTCACGGTCAGTGTCTAAGTGGTTAGAGAAAAGGACCAGGGTGGTCCCTTGCCCTCATCATGCCCAGGCATCATACCCTTTATAGATGTTAAATGAAGACCAAGGGACAAAATAAGAGCTAAAGAAATCTATGAGCAATGGAAACAGTCCCTGGAGTTACAAATTCTACCAGATCTGACTTCTCTGTATCTTCTGCTGCCCCTTCTCCACTCCTGCACTTGTCCTCCCCTCTCTCAACTCTCCCTTCTAGAACCAGCCAGTTCAACCAGTGAAAGCTGGACTCCTCACTGGGGCAGGTGTCCACCTAGGACTACAGTATCTCCATTGCCAATGGTTCATTTTCTTGTTCTGAGACTCAGAGAATATTTGAGGATCCCAAGTTCAGGGTGGGAGGCCAAGGCAGCTCCCCCTACTTACTGTCCCCTAACCCTAGCCATGTGCAAGTCACAGGTGACTACCATGCATCAAATAATGTCCCCTGTTCATATCCATCTAGAATCTCAAAGTGTGACCTTAATTGAAATAGGATTTTGAGATATCCCAAATCCAATGACTGGTATCCTTATAAGAAGTGAAGGCACAGACATGGGCAAGAAGGCCAGGTGAAGGCAGCGAGTGGGCGGCAGAGGTTAAAGTGCTGTGTCCACAAGCCAAGGGACACCAGCAGTCAGCCGAAGTCAGGAGAGAGGCATGGGATACTTTCTCCATCAGCACTCCCCAGAAGGAACCAGCCCTGCCTGGGCCTTGACTTTGGACTTCTGGCTTCCTGAACTATAAGAGAACACATTTCTGTTGTTTTAAGCCATGCAGTTTGTGGTAGGAATCTAAGACAATGACACATGGAAAGAGGGTTGCTTACCCAGCACAAAAGAGCCTGCAAGGACTCCACCCCCACTGACTGCAGGTCAACAGAAACCTTCTGGGGGACCCACAGATGACACTGATTCAGTTCCTGTTCATTCACAGTCACCAGGGTACAGACACACAGATACGGTGAGCCTGCGTCAAGGTGGCTGTGCCTAGTGTCTATCTCAAGGCTGGTGGGACTGCCGGATTTTTAAAAATCTACTTCTCTAAGTTTTTCAAAATTTTTAGATGAAAAAACTTATGATTATTAAAATAAACAGCGTAACTGTTTATACCCAATGTTTTTCAAAGAGCACGGCTAGGTGGCTGTAGGTGGTTATATAATAGAATCACCTATGTCTCTGGAAAAAAACACGAGGGCTAGCTTTTAAAATTTCTCTATGTGATTCTATGATCAGCCAGAATTATTCTTCCCTGGGCAACCATGAAGATGACAAGTTAGCCTGATATTAACCACATTTGACTGGACAAGAGGGTGAATCTCAAAATTCCCTACCTTTCTGCACTAAAGATGGAACAAGTCCCAGTAGGCAATCAAGATGCCTCACAATGAGAAAAGAGCCTGAACCACGCTCACTGCACCCTCCTCTCAATGGTTCCCTTGTCTTGATGCCCATGCCCTGGTTAGAGGAACGTTCACCTGTGATACTGTGATCTATAATAAGAAATGTATACCTGATCTCCGTTCCCATCTCCTGCACAGAGCTCCTAAAACCCGTGGAATTTTCTAAGTGGTGAGAGCAAAAGGAAAAAAAAGGGGGGGGGGGTCTTTTGTTATATGAATGAGGTGACTCTTGGACCACAACTAAGGATGGGGGCTGACTGCCAGAAAAAATCACCCTGTGATTAGAGGGTTGGAATTTTTGGTCCCCTCCCACAACCTCAGGGGAGGGGAGGGGGCTGGAAGTTTAATCCACTGCCAATGGCAAATATTTTCATCAGCCATGCCTGTGTAAAGAAGCCTTCGTAAAAATCCAAAAGGACAGGGTTTGGAGAGCTTCCAGGTTAGTGAATACCTGTAGATGTAGAGAGGGCATGGGAGCTCCGTGCCTGTTCCCCATACCTCGCCCTAGGTATCTCTTCCATCTGGCTGATCCTGAGTTGCATCCTTTTATAATAAACCAGAGTTCTAGTAAGTAAAAGGGCTTCCCAGGTGGCTTAGAGGTAAAGAATCCACCTACAATGCAGGTGATTCAGGAGACATAGGTTCAATCATTGGGTTGGGAAGATCCCCTGGAGGAAGGCATGACAACCCACTCAAGTATTGTTGCCTGGGAAATCCCAAAGGCAGAGGAGCCTGGTGGGCTACAGTCCAGGGGGTCACAAAGAGTGGGACACGACTGAAGCAACTGAGCACGCACACAGACACTGAGTTCTATGAACTGTTCTAGTAAATTCATCAAACCGAAGGCAGGAAGGGTTATGTAACCCTCTGATTTTTAGCTAGATAGTCAAAAGTACAGGTGATGACCTGGACTTGAGGTTGGGGGTAGTCTTGTGGCACTGAGCCCTTAAGCTATGGAATCTGGTGTCACTTCCAGGTAGACAGTGACAGAATTGGGTTGACTAGTAGGACACCCGGCTGGTGTCAGTGAATTGCCTGAAGGTGTGTGGAAAACCCCACCGACTGTAATTGTTACTAAAATCATATTACCAATCAAGCCAGAGACCCTGACTTACCTCTCCCTCTCTCTCCCCAGTTGATTACTCACCAACCACTGTTGACAACTGCTTTTCCAGTTTCCCTTGCATTGATTTGTTTCCACCTTACAGCCACTGCCTTTAATTAATCCAGTTCAGTTCCACAAACAGGTGCTACTGCCAGGCATCGTGTTAGACACTTCGGATGGGGCTCTCCTCTTTGCCAAGTCCTGGGCACGCTGACAGGTACGGATACTTAAAGAACCAGGAAAGAGGCTCTGACACTGATCACTGTTTATCTGGAACATTTCAACAGCCTCTTAACTGGCCTTTCTACCTCCAGTTCCTCACCACCCCCAGCCCTCCCTTCTCCCAAGCCCACTATCCTGGAGATTAAATGTTCTTGCTTCTTGCTCTGGCTTACAAAAGCATCCATGGCTATCTGTGGCCAACTTGGGACCCCATACTCTTTAGCAGCTGTCCACACAGACATACAAGGGAGGACGTCTCTTAATTCAGTTTCAAACCTTCAATTCCACTCTGCCCGGCTCACCCTCTGGCCCCTGCCACCCGCCCCGCCCCCCTCCCCCCCCACCCCCCACACAAACGTTCTCAAGCCAATCTGTTGGGCTCCAGAATCCAAGTCATTCTTTCCCCTTCTACATGAAACTACTCAATTTTTCCTCGCTCTTGTTTTCATCTTGCCATCTCTCTCTGCTAAGGAGGCATAAAGTTGCTCCCTGCCTTCCGTTTTAGCAAAGTTTTACACTAGCATTCGAAGCATGCGGTTTTCCCATTTCAAGTCTCACAAGCGGCCATGGAGTACAGGGCTAAGAGCCTGGAGTCTGGGTTCCTGGAGTCCAACCCTGGCTCCGTTGCTTACTAGTTGTGCACCCTGGAGAAGTCATTTAACTCCCTATATCTCAGTTTCCTCATTTGTAAAATAGAAGATAATAGCACATTTAAAAATATTTGACTCCCCAGACAGACTGTACTTGATGACAGAAAATTTCATATTCATCCACAATGTCCCCTGCCTCCAGAGTAATCTGGATATTTTTTAAATGAATCAATACATTAAAATACAGCCTTTCCACTTTGGAGGAAACTGGGTTCCCAGTTTCCCAGGGCTCCCACTCGTCACCGCCACTCCAAATTTCTAGCTGTGCTGTCACGGGGTTTGGAAGCCTCAAGGACCAGAAAGTGACTTAAATAATCAAAACATTACACACACATAAGCATACTGTCTAATGTTATCAGAGGTTAATTTTAAACAGTCTGGCTATTTTAATGTATTTGAGGCAAGAGATACCATTGATTTATTTACACCCAAATTCTTGTAGTTCTCAAGAAAGGGCATATCTGTTATAGTCTTTCTTCACTCCAATAATAGCCAACCCAAAATAAACTTCAATATCCACCCACAGGGGAAAAAATCTGGTTCTAACAAAGTATTTCAGCCTGAAGTCTGAAGGCAGAGGGCAGCAGTTTTGCGCACAAGATGAGGGGCTGTGACGTTTACCAACAGTATGATCTTTCTGAGACTTCCCATGAGCTCGTGTATAGATGGCCCTCCTGTATCACTGTCTCCCCGATCCCCTCAGACAAAGGGTTCCCAAGCAGAGCCCAAGAAGACTGAAGTGTGTAACTGCACATTTCCTAAAAAGCACAACAGACAAGTCAAAACCAAGGGAGAGAACTTTGGAAAACTCATCAAGGTTCCCGTATGTAAAGCCTCATTCATTATCCTTTTAGGGTCTACAAGGGATTCCCAGAAAAGTGTCTTGCTTAGAATTGTATGATTCAACTAGGCACTGGGTGCCAAGAAAACTCAGACAAGAGTCGCCTAAAGAGGGAAAATTCTAGTCAAGCAATATTGGAACGCTAATGTGTGGCCTTGGGCTATGGTTTTAACCTTTATCTAATATAGAAGTCGGGAATCTGCAGTTTGGATATACATACTGGAAATGAAGGAGACTTTTGATAAAACAATGAAATAAAAATAAACAACATGGATGCTTTTGAAATTCTGAAACTCCATTTTCCAGGGCATGTTACACACAGCTTATTATCACTCATGGTCCATTTCTACTGAAAGTCGCTTGGTGTGTATCTGTGGTATCTCAGACTGTCAAGTTCAAGGGTAGGGGCTCTGGCTTTTACATCTGTATCCCAGGCACCTTGCACCTGGGCTGACACATGGCCGTGATGAACGCACATTCATCGAATGACTGAATGTCTCCCCAAGTGAAAGACTCTAGTAAAGCATTAGGGTTTTTTAAAGATAGCAGAAGAAGGCAAAGGCACCCCACTCCAGTGCTCTTGCCTGGAGAATCCCAGGGACGGGGGAGCCTGGTGGGCTGCCATCTGTGGGGTCTCACAGAGTTGGACACGACTGAAGTGACTTAGCAGCAGCAGTGTTACTATGAAACCACTGAGAAAGTAGCCATATCTAACCATTCTCCCAAGACAGTCTTTCCTCTTGGGAGCTAATTAAATGTTATTATCTTGACACTGTCATCTTGACACCCCTCCTGCACTACTGGCCATCAATGGACTTTCTCCTCTTTATTCTAACAAATCCAAACTCTTTTCACTATCAGATCCCCAACTTCATGCCTGCTTACTGAAATGCAGTATAAGTAGTGCTTTAAAGCAGGTACCCTGAAGCCAGACTTCCTAGGATCCCAGCCTGGTTCCAGCCCCATGACCTGGCACAAGTCTGTTAACTCCTGTGTGCCTTGGCTATAAAAATAAAAGATAATAAGAGTCACTTCTACCATAGAGTGATTGTGAGAATTAAATAAGTCAAATATTTTGCAAGACATTTAGAACATGGTCTGGAACACAGTAAGCATTCAGTATGTGTTTGCTAATATGTTTATTAGTCACACTCGTAAGGGCAGGCCCTTTGCTATTTTGAACAATGGTTTTCTTCCTCTAGGAAGACTGGCTGAGGTTCACGTTCATCAAACACTCCCATCAATCCCAGATTGATGGCAACAGCACAGATGAGACTGTCTGCAAGTCCCAAGGCTCCAGCTACAACTCTCAGCTAAGCTACTAAAGTGGTTGAGATCTCAGGAAAATTCATCCATGTCTTAAATATCTTGACCGATTTATCAGTGTCCTGTTAAAATGAACTGCAGAATATAAAATGAAGAGAAAACTTGCATCTGCTCAGGAAACTACAGACGGATGACAGCCACAAGCCAGAAACTCCAGGGAACCTCTTGTATCTAGTTTTAGGTCAGACGGGACAAGCTGGACGAAAAGCCAATGGACTAATGATGACAACAAGCTTGCCTGCCAGGAACAGACTCCAACGAACTCCATTCATGATGCCTAATCAAAGGGATAAAGGAAGATGGTGAGGGTGACCACTTAGTGTCACTATGGAGTGCACCCCATACCATCAGGACACTGAAAAACACAAGAGATACCAGGGGCAGCCCAGAAAGGGGCACTGTGCCCACGAACCACAGGCTGCCCCTGAGACTGAGCTCCAGCGTAGATGAGAGCTTCTTGTTACAGTCACCTCAGATTCACCCGTTCCTCAGGTTCCTGGTCTTCTGAAACGGGTTTGTGGATTGAAACATTCAAATAGGAATGTTATTGTATCTGATAGAACCCACCTCTCCCCTCCATTTCGGATGAGCACAACCATCTTTCTTTAAGTATTAGCTGCCAGAGACAGCACAGGTCCTAAAAACAGCTTCAACAAGTCCAAAAGAGGCAAATTTCTTCGAGGAATCAGAGCACATTTGTTCCCATGAAACAGAATTATGCTTTAAGAAACTAGAGCAGTTTTCAAATGTGTGCTTGCAACCAGATTCGGGAGGAAAAAAACTGAAACTATTCCACAGAACAATCTGAAATCAAAGATGACTACAAGAAGATGCCAAATTTAAAATGTGTGGGGAATCGTGAGGAGTAGACTGAGGAATCTTGGAAATCTGGAGCTAAAGTATAAGAAAAGTTTAACTCAAAGGAAAAGTAGAGAGATATAATACAAAGGAGACGAAAAAAGATATGAAAAAAGGAATCCTGGCAAAATATGATGCAGAAATCTAAGCAAAATAAAGAAATAAAAGAATTAATAGAAGAAAACTACCATGAGCTAAAGAAAAGTGTGTCTCCAAGTATGGCTAGAATTAGGGAATGGAGGGCAGGGGAAAAGAGACCAGCATCTTGAGACGCATTTTGTTGAAATTTTTTTAAATTTGAAAACAGATCATTTTCAAAGGCTCCCCAAATCAGGTTGGCTCAGATTTCCCTACAACACTGAACACCAAGATGCAGTGGCCCAACACCAACAGAGTTTTGTTTTTTAACTATTATTTTTATATTTTTAATTAAAATAAATACAAACCAACAGAGTTTTGAGAGGCACTGAGCATCATGAGGCAATTCTACCTGAGTAGAAATCATGAGTATGCCCTCACCTAAATGCTCACTAAGTTTTCAAAGCCATGGTCCCCTTAATCAAGGAATGAATCAAAATAAGAACCCCAAAATATAGAAAATTTGGTTGACATAAATGGTGTGTAGCATAAGGAGTAAAACAGTTAATATACAAAACAACGAAGACGTAGACCACCTTGGACCTTGAAAACAAGACTGCAATGTTGACTGCCACCACTCTAAACATTTAGACTTGATATTTCAAAGCGTAAGACAGCACATTTTGCTCCAATACACTCTTCTTTATGTAAAGAGCATCCTGCTGGGAGATGGTGGTCTTCGAATGAACGATGTATTCATTCAGATAACTGCGTGATTCCTCAGAGTGTTTTTTTTTTTCTTTTAAAAATAATTCTATTTATTTATTTATTGCTGTGCTGGGTCTTCACTGCTGTGTGGGCTTTTCACCAGTCCAGCGAGCAGGGGGATTACGCTCTAGTTGTAGTGCAAAGGCTTCTCGTTGCGGTGGCTTCCCTTGTGGAGCACAGGCTTGATGGCATCTGGGCTCAGTAGTTGCTGTGCCCGGGCTCCAGCGCACAGGCTCAATAGTTGTGGTGCACGGGCTTAGCTGTTTCATGGCAACGAGGGATCTTCCCAGCAAAGAGATCAAACCCGTATCTCCTGCATTGGCAGGAGGATTTCTTTACCACTGAGCCACCAGGGAAGCCCTCCCAGAGTGTTTTTAACAAAACCAAACCCATTCTCAAGATCTGCCTCCAAAATTTTATGCTAACAGTACTACTTTCCTTACGTTGTCAAAAACCCTTCAAGCACAGCTTAAATACCACCACCTTTACCCCCAGCACATCCTGCACCATAATAGAATTATTTGCATACTCATCCTAGCTCTGAACTGCTCTATTTAGTATCCTAACTATTCCAATGACAGTACTCAGAACAGAGAGAGGATTTGACAGGTTTTAAATAAAGTAAAATGTGGCAACCACTGAAAAGATCCTTCTTATGAAGTTTTCTCATAACACTAAGGAATTTTTGTGCCTTCTGTTTATCTCAATTTATACCAACCTATGCTGTACACGGACTTTCATGAAAACGGTCTAATTTAACCTGAATTTTAACTTAATCAAAAGCTTTTCCAAGGTATGTCTGTAACTGTGGACTTTGAAGTCAGCTTGGCATCCCAACTACTGACATTTTTCTCATGTATCACTCAATATATACTCTAGCTCTGCACCCTCCCCCCTTCAGAGAACATTAAAAATCACCTACTTCTGAGTTGTTTTAAGGGCTAGACAGGATAATGCATGAAAACCACATAGTAGGCACTTTGCACATATCAAGAACTGAGTCAATGTTTGCTTTTACCATAACCATCAGTGTATCATGTACCATGCACCATGCTAGGCCTGGGGAAAGTGTGAAAGTGTTAGCTGCTCAGTTGTGTCCGACTCTTGTGACCCCATGGATTGTAGACTCGGGCGGGGGGTGGGGGGTGGCCCACAGAAAACCAGATCCATAGCCAGGTTCCTAACCCACAGATATTATAGGCTGATACTCGACTCACACAGACGAAGAGATGCAGACCTATGACGTAACATTTCTCTGCGTGCTTAAAACTCCATTCTAATTTATTAAGCCCTAGGCACTTAAATAAACCCTGTGGAATTTATTTCCCTGAAACACTTCAGTGATTCCAATAAATTACAGAACAGTCAAGATATAAGATAAATAGCATTTGGAGGCTCTTTCCGCAAGTTAAGAGTGTTCACATTTTCTGGTCTTCAAAATGGAGACCACAACATAATTTTTAATGTTACTTGGAAGATTTATACTGTAATAAAGGCATTTTTCCAAATTACCATATGCCTTTATAAGTGCCAAATAATATTTAGGACATTCAGTTGTTGAAATATAAGCAAGAATGTGGAATGAAGTAATAGTTATTAGGCCAAGTAGGAGAAAAACTGACTAAAGAGTCTTGAAGTTTAGAAATTTTAAGAAATGTATAAATTCGTCAGTAATTAAGGATATAAGACATGTAAAAGACAAAAGAGCTTATACAAGTACATATTCTGGCTTTTCATTAAGTTAATAGTATAATTTCTTTCTTTTTTTTTTAGTATAATTTCTTATTAAAATGTTTCATACATGTAAATAAGACTCTCTGCAGAAAAGTTCAAAAACCACAGAGAATTAAAAAGAAAAAAATTTACAGAATCACTTTCAATCCTATCATTCAAGATTAATAAACCTGTATATTTTTGTGCTGTGCTGAAGTGCTCAGTCACTCATTCTCTGACTCTTTACGACCCCATGAACCCTCCAGGCTCCTTCGTCCAAGCAATTTTCCAGGCAAGAATACTGGAGTGGGTTTGCCATTTCCTACTCCAGAGGATCTTCCTCACCCAGAGACTGAACCCGCATCTCTTGTGTCTCCTGCATTGGCAGGCAGTTTCTTCACCATTACACCACCTGCTGCTGCTGCTGCTGCTGCTAAGTCGCTTCAGTCGTGTCTGACTCTGTGCGACCCCACAGACAGCAGCCTACTAGGCTCCTCTGTCCCTAGGATTCTCCAGGCAAGAATACTGGAGTGGGTTGTCATTTCCTTCTCCAATGCCCTGGGAAGCCCTAAATTTCTGTACCAGTCATATTTTTTCTATGCATAAAACAAATATTTTCTTCTGTGACCCTATGACCTACTTTTCTCAACAGGTAATATAAGCTGAATATTTTCCCATATCACTAATGAGCTACAGCAAAAGTTTCTCACACCATCTAGGTTGTTACCAGGTCCTCATGATTATGCACAGCTCTGTCTTCAACATACTGAACATTTATGTCTGCACAGCATAGTGCGACTTGAAGAATGCATGAGATGGGGCACAAATACTACTGGAATCTATCCAGCCTGCCAATTAACATCCCAGGTTGTAAATTTACAAATTTTTTTAACCCTTCAGACCATTAATGGTGTCACTCAACAAAACTGCTTTATCTTCTACCAAAATGTCTTTGACACCTAAGTGTCTGATAAAATCTTGATATCATTTTCCTTACTGCCTGAGCATGAGAGACAAAGCCTACTGCTTTGGATAAAAAAAACCAGTAAGTGACCCAACTTCTAAACAACTAAGGTTGTATACTTCCTCCAGAAGTTACTAAAAAGTAACTAAAGTTACTAATACCAGCTTCCCAGTCTCAAGTAGAACTAGGGCAGGGGGGAGAACAAGAGACCCTTGAGGAGGGGAGGGCAGGGTTCTCGCTTCCAAGCACCCCAGCCACCCAGCTCACTCCCCATCCCCAACAAAATGAGATGGGGGGGCGCCTTCAAGAAGGAAAAACCAAAATCTCTTTCACTGGTTGTCAATCTATTTAGGCAGTGGACTGACTGATTTCCCTGAATGAAATGAAATGACCTGAGTGACAGGAGAGAGAAGAGAAAGGGGAGGGAGCAGAAGAGGAGGGAGGCAGGCCCAGGAAAGCAGCACCCACAGTTTGGAGAGATAAGGACCAGTGGATTTCCTGGGACTCAAATGGATGCCACGTTGTGAAGTCTTACTTGAGCCATCTTGCTGACACCCTGACCAATACGGCTGTCTGAGGGCAAGAGGGTAGGGAGAGGGGCTAGAAAGGGGCCAGCTGGAGACAGAGCCCCTGAGTCAGGTTACTGAAACCTGCGACACATTCCGAGCGAGCCGCTGATGAGAAACAGCCTTGATCAGAGAGAAGAGGAGGGCAGCAGCTGCAACTAGCTAAGTCTAGAGCTGTTCAGCTTCCCTGCCACCTCCAGGCTTCTTCCCTGTCCTTGCTCCAGGTGGGGAGCTGGGGTGGTTCAGGAGGGGCTCCATCCCCAAAGAGCAAGGGGCCAGGGTGAAAGGGCAGGATACCTCATGTCTCTCTCACGTCCAGTGCTGACTGGGGCAAGCTGCACTGGGGGAAAGAGAGGAGAAGATCTAAATCATGTTGCAGGTTAATTTCCCAAACTGGATTCATTTCTAGAAGTTTGTGGAGGTTGCAGCTGTGAAGGGACAGGAAAGGGAGATTCAGTGGGCATGGTTGAAAGCAAGGACTAAAAAGAAATAAAGACCCTCTTAATGTTATACCTCACAGACCTGAGACAGTTCATCAGATCAATTAACGGCTCCAATAGGGTAAAGTGCACATATTCAATAAAGGGCACTACAGTACTGGCCCAGGCTGGCTTGGCCCATTCATTCATTCAGCAGATAACTTATTGAGCACCTCCAGTGCACTGGACAGAGCAGTGGACAAGACCCATGATAAAGCCCTGTGCTATGGGAAGTTATTAATAACTTCCAGGTAAAATGTACAACTCCAGACAACTCTCTGAAACTTCTTGGGTCTTAGACTCCTCAGAGAATCTTGTTCTCCTCTTTTACCTTAATAAATTTCTAAGGATCCTGGAAATTAAGTATAATAAAACAATTTTTTTTTTTTTTTTTTTTTTTACAATTTATCACAAGATGAACAGCTTGTGTTTCAGAAACCCTGGCACAAGTCACTTGGAGGCTTCTAAGCACAACGAAATTACTCCAGGCTCCCAGAGGTGGGCAAGAGGCTGTGGGAGGATGCCAGTAATAGCTTGTCTGCTGCTGCTGCTACTGCTAAGTCGCTTCAGTCGTGTCTGACTCTGTGCGACCCCATAGACGGCAGCCCACTAGGCTCCTCCGTCCCTGGGATTCTCCAGGCAAGAACACTGGAGTGGGTTGCCATTTCCTTCTCCAATGCATGAAAGTGAAAAGTGAAAGTGAAGTCGCTCAGTCGTGCCTGACTCTTAGCGATCCCATGGATTGCAGCCAACCAGGCTCCTCCATCCATGGGATTTTCCAGGCAAGAGTACTGGAGTGGGGTGCCATTGCCTTCTCCGAATAGCTTGTCTCCTGGGTGTTAATTCTTGCCTCATGATCACAGTTTCTGAATATGAGGGAGGGAAAAAATCTTGTAAGTACAAGATCATCTTTACAAATGATTTTAAACTACCCAGAGCAAGTAAATATTTTGCAAAATTAATGGTAAGCACTAGGACTCTTATAAGGTAGGAGAAACTCAGAACTGTCTTGGTAAAATTAGCGCTGGTGATTCAACACATCCAGTACTAGGGCTCTGTCTAATAATTACCATCAAATCCATGAGCCAGGGACTTCCCTGAGGGTCCAGTGGTGAAGACTCTGCACTTCCCACTGCAGGAGGCCTGGGCTCGATCCCTAGTCAGGGAACTAAGATCCCACATGCTGCATGACATGGCCAAAAAAAATAAAGTTAACCCACGAGCCAGATTTTTCTGGGTACCTAAAGAGAATCAGGCCCCTCCTGGGCACTGGTCCATGGGTGGTAGATCAGCATCACTGCTGAGCAGAAAAGAACCCACCACGTGGCCAGATGGCACTTTCCCACAGCAGGGTAGCCCCATTCAGCTGAGCCTTCAGGCCCTAGGCTCCTGAGCAATCCCTGGGTGGGCTGGTGGTTCCTGAGTACACCTGGTTGGGCCCAGGTCTCTGTTGGACCCAGATCTGTCTCATCTCCAGGGACTACTTCCACTCGGGGCCTGTGATTCACTCCCTGCTGCAGCTTTAAAGCTGAAGACAGGCCGAGGAAGGGTGAGGCAGCGTTTCACCACCGCTCTAACTTTAGTGCTTTAGATCAACATGCACCCTGGCCAGACTTCTTCGGGAAGGTCAGGCCATACGTCACTGGTTAATCCTCAACTTTCCTGTTTTGAATCTGTGCAAACTTCACCCAGTTGGTGCAACCCCAGTGCTTTCAACTGTCCTCTATCAAAACAGGAGCTGAGATGACAACATTTACCAAGAAAGGTAACCAGACTGTCAGTGACTTGACTAGTCATTTCCTCAAATTATTTTTCCCCAAACTATTTACAAGATGCCACTTACTCTTCCTTTTATCCTTAAATTATTTTTCCCCAAACTATTTACAAGATGCCACTTACTCTTTCTTTTTTCCTTTTAGGTCCTACAAAAGGGAAGCACTTAGGTAGCTGAGTGCCAAGAAACTAGAAAATGGAAAAGCAATGTGTAAGCCAACTTTGCCAGCAGCCTCCCCACACTGGGTAATAAAAAGTAAAAATGCAAAAATCTCCCACAGGTCAAAAGTATCAAGGCTACTTATTCTTGCTTATTTCAAAATAAGTAAATGTAAAAAGATGCAAATAAATAAACATCCTATAGAAGAGTTTTCTAGGGCATAAAATTGCCAAAAAATTTACCACTCACTTAAAATATAAGCCTCCAGGATATTACTTTCTTAAATACAGTATATTTATTTTAGGTGAAGATAAATACTGTAGTTTAAATATAGGTATGGGAGTATTTTTCTCAATTCACAAGATTATACATTTTAATCTGTGTACCTTAAGATCTTAAAAACAAAATATAATCACATAAGAGCAAATTAGAAAGAGATACACAAGAGAAACATCCCCACCCATAATTTGATATTCTGCTAAAAAAAAGTCAAAATTTAGCTTTCTTTCTTTTTAGTCAATTTTCCTAAGCATATCTTTTCTAGCATAATTTTTGCCCTGCTTTCTTTTATGCTAATACTGTCCTAAAAGCAACTTTACAGGGCAATTCATTGTTATTTTACATTAATAGAATATAGAAAATTCCATAAGTTACTTTGAAAAAATTAACATTCCTTTGTTGTTTAATGTTTAGGTTATTTTCAGGGAAGTGACACAAAGAACACATCCAGAAACATATCTGTGCCTATAGTTTTCAAAAATATCTCAGATAAAATTGCTTTCTGTAAAGGATACCAGCAAAGAATGAAGGCATTGGGTATCATCACTGTGGAAAAATGTTTTCGATTATACCACAATGAGCAGAAACTGGTATTTTTTTATGGAAATATTTTAAAGTATCCAAGAGTAGAGGAAATAATTTATACTCCTTTTCCAAGACTATCAACCGGTGCCAGTCTCCTTTCATTTATCCTCCCATTTTAAATACTTCCTGCCCCAGATCATTTGAAGTAAATCCCAAATCACATAGCATAGCTTCAGTCAATATTTCTAAACGATAAGAACCTTTTTTTTAGAACTTAAGTACAATACCACATCATATCTTTAAAAAAAAATTACACTAATGCCTTAATACATCAAACATTTAGACAAATCCAAATTTTGCTGATTGTCTCATAAATTTTTCTTGGTCTGTTGAGATCAGGATACAAATAAGGTCCTTACGTTGTAAATGGTGGCTCCATTCTTCAATCTCTTCATCTGTAGGTTTTCCTCCTTCCCCACCCCTCTTTTTAATTTACTTGTTGAAGAAAATGAAAAGTGAAAGTGTTAGTTTAGTTGCTCAGTCCTCTTTTCCAACCCATGGACCATAGCCTGCCAGACTCCCCTCTCCATGGAATTCTCCAGGCAAAAATACTGGAGTGGGTAGACACTCCCTTCTCCAGGGATTGAACCTGGGTCTCCTACTGGAGTGGTAGCCACTCCCTTCTCCAGGGGATCATCCTGACCCAGGGATTGAACCTGGGTCTCCCGAATTGCAGGCGGATTCTTTACCATCTGAGCCACCAGGGAAGTGAGATCAACCGTCCTACAGAGTTTGTACTAATTGCATCTCATAATGACATTTATAACATGTTTCTCTATCTCCCTATTCCCTGTAAATCAGGAGGAGGATCTCAATACTTGATTAAATTCAAGTTCAATGTTTTGGCAACAACAAATATTTCATAGAAGGTGTTGTGTACTTCCATTGGAAGGCACAACATGTCTGGTTTCCTCTTTCTTTGAAGTTAGTGTGGAGTCTGTTTTTCTTTTTTTTTTTTTTTTTAACTTTTTATTAGAAAGCATTTAAAATATTTTATTGAAAAAAAATTCAAACAAAGGGAGAGAAAAGAATATAAAGAATCCCCAGTGGAGACTTCCCTGGCTGTCCAGTTGTTAAGACTTTGTCTTCCAATGCAAGGGGTGCAGGTTTGATCCCTGCTTGGGGCGTTAAGATCTCACATGCCTTGTGGCCAAAATGCCAAGACATAAAACAGAAGCAATTCTGTAACAAATTCAATAAAGACTTTAAAAATGGCCCACATCAAAGCAAATCTTAAAAAAAAAAAAAAAAAGAATCCCCATCTACCCATCACCCAGCTTTAACAAGTATCAACTCACTGGCTTCCCTCTCCCTTATTCTATTTTATCCACACCCTTACTCACTTCTCTCTCTTCCAAAGCTAGAATATCTTAAAGTAAATCCCAGACATCATATACTTTTATCTCTCAGCATTTCAGTGTTTATCTCTAAAAGACAGTGATTAAAAAAAAAATACTATTATAAAGCTTAAGACCTTTAATAATAATTCCTTAATATCAAATATCTGCTCAGAATTCACATTCCCTCTATTGTATTGGGCTTCCTTCTAGCAATGTGGGAGACCGGGGTTCAATCCCTGGGTTGGGAAGATCCCCTGGAGAAGGGAAAGGCTACCCACTCCAGTATTCTGGCCTGGAGAATCCCCATGGACAGAGGAGCCTGGTGGGTTCTGTCCATGCAGTCATAAAGAGTCAGACACGACTGAGTGACTAAGCACAGCACATTCACATTCCCTCCCCTGTATTACGAGATACTTTTGCATTTGACTTTATTGGGTAGCATTTGATTATTGGTGAGTGAGAACACTTCTGCTGTGTTTATTTACTGGCTATGTCCTCTGCTTGTTTTGAATTGAGTTGATGGGTTGAAAATAATAAAGACTGATGACATTTTTTTGCTACAAATATTTTCTCAGTCTTCTGTCCCTCTACTAACAGGAAGTGGACTGAGTCAGTCTGCCCTTATGTCCATCTACTACCAGTGAACTTAAGCTTTCTAATTTAAGTGCACTTCCTGAGCCCTTCTATTGCTGCTTAGCTCAGAATGCCTCCCTTCCTTCAAAGATATAATGACTATTCAATTCTATTTTCTTCTAGTTTCTCTAAGTAATCTGCATTGTTAAGTACATTCAGGTCATATACTCAGAAAGCTATTTAGGTTGTGTGAATGCCAGAATTCATCTCCATAATCCCTAAGCCACAGATAGAGAATAGAGTTTAATAATAGAAGCATATTTCTAAATTATTTGAATCCCTTAGTAAACTACCCATAGATTTCCACTGCTCCCAAAGAAAATTTCTAACCCCATCCAGAGAAAGGGGAGACCAGTCACCTGCTTTTAAAGCACTCTATCTCATTAGGGTGTTAATTAGTTCCTTGCAAGAATGAAAAGCAGGGATTAATTTAAATCACAGTGCAGTTGGTTGGGGTGGGGGGAGAGAGTTGGTTAATGGCTTCCTTTTTAACAGTTACCAACACATCTTAAATAGACCCAGACTCTTTTAAAAGGAGGGCAATTATGAGGTACAAGTTTGGTTACCTAGGAGATCCCACCTCTCCATTCTATCAGAGACTGTCCCCTCAGAAAAGCAGCTTGAATTACTAGATGGCTACTTTTCTAAGCCTCAATCAAATGGCCTAACAGAAGAAAAGTAAAACTCAAATATTACCTCAATTAGAGCTTAGATTTTTTTTTTTTTAAAAGCAGGAATTCCCACGGTAGCAAAGTAGGATTATGATACAAAGTCCCAAGGAAAATTAAGTACGAGTCTCACCAGTTTTCTATACCCTGCTTAAGACACAAAGGCAGGGAAAAAAAAAAAAAAAAACCAAAAAAACCTGTAGACCAAGTGATTTATAAAACGAGTGTAGCAAGAGTGTTGAAATGCAGAAGCATTGTGTAAATACCAGCACAGTTGACATCACACTTAATGCCTGTATCATGAACAGAAGTTTAGGGGTAACGAGTACATTATGATTGAATGTGTGGTTAACTCACACATTCATGTATCAAACCAAGAGGATGGATGACAGATGTTCACTAAAGTTATCATGGTAATCATTTCATGATATATGTAAATCAAATCATTATGTTGTACACCTTAAATTTACACTCTGTCAATTATATCTCAATAAAACTGGAAGAGAAAAAAACGCTTGGTTGACAGGATCAAATGAGGTTATACATGCAAAAGCACATCATTATTAATAATACCATTTGAAAGTTAGCTTTTCTTAAATCAGCTTCTGAAATCCCACTTTTCTTATACTGTGAGTTCAGGATACCACTTTGGCATCCCTGTCACGAGATAGGTAACTTCAAGTGTCAAATTGCTTGCTAGGCTCTGATGCCCAGTTGTTGGTCAAGCCTAGGTGTTACTGTGAAGGTACTTTGTAGATATGATTAACATTTAAATCAGTAAACTTTGAGGATAGTAGATTATCCTCCATAACATGAGAGAGTCTCATTCAAACACCTGAAGACAATAAAAAAAAAAAAAAAAACAACCTGAGATCCCCCCCAAAGAGGAATTCTGACTGCCAGCTAGCTTCAGACATGGGACTGCAATATCAGCTCTGCACTGGGTCCTCAGCCGAACTGGAAGACTTAAGACTTGTCAGCCCCATGGCTGTGTGAGCCCATTCCCTAGAATTTCTATACAGAGAGACAGACAGACATTGACACACACACACACACCCATTCTGGTTCACCATCATTCTATAGCTGTTCCCAATAAGTGAAACAAGTTTATATTTATCTGATTGTCCCCACATTATACAAGCCTGACTTTATAAATTTTCCCTAAAACTGGAGGCATGTTAGTTTGCTGGGGCTGCTGTAACAAAACGCTATAGGCTGGGAGTCTTAAACAACAGAAATGTGTTTGCTCACAATTCTGGCAGCTGGGAAGCCAGAGGTCAATGTGCCAGCAGGTTTGGTTCCTTCTGAAGCCCCTCTCGTTGGCTGGCAGGTGGCTACCTTCATGCAGTGTCCTCAACACAGTCTTTCCTCTGGGTTCAAATACCCCTGGTGTCTCCCCATGGGTTCAAATTTTTGACAAAAGTCAGACTGGGTTAGGCCCCATTCTAAAGGCCTCATTTTAACTTAGTCACCTCTTTCAAGGCCTGATCTCCAAACACTGTCACATTCTGAAATTCTGGTGGCTAGGGCTTCAACATATGAATGGGGTGGGAGGCACAATCCAGTCCAAAATGGAGGGGCTCTCTGAAAAAAATATGATTTACTTACTATTAGGCTACATGGATAAATAAAGCTCACTTTTGGGGGAAAGCAATTTGGATGCAAAGAGCACCGACTCATCAGAAAAGACCCTGAAGCTGGAAAAGATTGAAGGGAGGAGGAGAAGGGGAAAACAGAAGATGAGATGGTTGGATGGCATCACCGACTCAATGGCCGTGAGTTTGAGCAAGCTCTGGGAGATGGTGAAGGACAGGGAAGCCAGGCCAGCTGCAGTCCATGGGGTTGCAGAGAGTCAGACATGACTGAGTGACTGAACAACAATTTAGAGATAATCTTCCTCTAGATTCCCAGGTGGCGCTAGTGATAAAGAACCTGCCAGCCAATGCAGGAGATGTAAGAGATGGGGACTCGACCCCTGGGTGGGGAAGATCCCCTGGAGAAGGGCATGGCAACCCACTTCGGTATTCTTGCTGGAGAATCCCACGGACAGAGGAGCCTGGCAAGCCATGGGGTCACAAACAGTCAGACACGACTGAGTGACTTATTTTCCTCTAGATCAGGCAGAAATGTCCAATTAAGAAAAATATGCAAATCCATTACAACACTGTCTGCCAGAAAAAATAAAGAGATGATTTTAAACAAGAGCCCAAGTCCAAGGCATCGAAGCAGACACTCTGAATTTCAGGCACTAATCTGTCACTTGGGCAATATTTTACATCTTGCTCGGGTGTAGAAAGCAGCAAGGACTTAGTTTATCTGACCCTGACAAGTGAGTCTCCCCACAGGCTAGACAGTAATCATAAAATCAGTGACCAAACCCTCTTAAGCATAGGGCCAGGCAGGATGTGAAATCTTTGTAAATATATATTAAAGACATAGTTAAGTGTTTAATCTAACAGGCAATATCGCCAGGCATCAGTAGAGATCTAAGGCCTTAGACAAGACAGAAGGGGAAAGAAAGATGTAGGAAGACGGCAGAACAGAGGTAAGAAAGGGGATGGAAAGAAGAGGGAAAAGACAAGAAATGGGAAAGGAACAGCATGGGGAGGCTGGACTTTGTCCCTCCTCTCTTAGTAGCACTGCACTATGCCAGGGTCCTACCTTGACTGAAAAAAAAAAGCCAGAACTTCACATGTAAATAGCATTGTACATTTCCAAAGACTTTACCTCTGTTACCCCTGGTGACGATGAGATGATTAGATGGCATCACTGACTCAACAGACATGAATCTGAGCCAACTCCGGGAGATAATGGAGGACAGGGAAGCCTGATGTGCTGCAGTCCACGGGGTCTCAAAGAGTCGGACACGACTTAGTGACTGATTCCTGGTGTATCCCAAACCCATGTGAGATCTCATTGAACTGTGAATGAGGAATGGTGCCTGTCACATCAGTAAACAAAGGATGTCACAGGCACTACAGCTGCTCCCTACCATGAGCCCTGAGGGGACTTAGGACAGAAAAGAACAGGATCCTTGCCCAAGATAGCTGGGGTGCACATCAAAGGCATAATTTCTTGAGCCCAAACTCTTGCATCTTCCCACACATAGAAGAGTGCTAAATTCCTTAACTTGAGATACCTGGTTTTCTTGAATCTGTTGATGTTCTGACTACCTTGCTTTTTTTTGCAAAAATTCCTATATATACCCTTACCTCTTTGGAGCAGTCCCTCAGTGCTCTCTGAGAGTCCTTTCTCTTGGGCTTGAAGTCCTTAGCTGTCCGCCAAATTAAACACAATTCTCAACGTTTACGCTGTGCAATTTTTTACAGTCGATAGAACTGTTATTTTTACTTGACAGTTTTTCAAAAATTTGAGAGAGAGTCATTGAAGTGACTTGCAAAATCTCAAGTAACTGAATATTTCACAGACTAATTCTAGTCCATAGAAATGATCGACAACTATAGTCCTTTTTCACCCCACCATTCCTCCCTTAGGCTTTCTGGTTCATAATCAAACTATGTGATCTATATGTAATTTTTTTTTAAGTTCTGTGTTCACTCTTTCTCCGCAAAATTTCTTTTTGGCTTTATACTCCTGAGGGTTTAGTTTGTTTAGCATTAAAGATAGCTCTTAGACAAACAAGCTGAGAGAAAAGTGATTGATACATGTTTATCTACTGGGAAAAATAAGAGTGATCACATCTGAAGAGGTCAACTCCTCTCCTCCAGAGCTGCTGTTCCAAACACTACAACTTTCCTAGAACAATCTAAATGACTTTAAAATAAATCTCAGGAAAAAAGCTCATGAACTGTTATCAGTGGGGTCAAGGTAGGGTATACAGGTAACTTGGCTCTTGTCAGGAAATAAAATAACCTTATGGCACTAGGCGAAGAAAAGGATTGATCTTTGGTTTTCCAAGTGTGTCTTACACCTTTGAGTTCTGTTTGTGGTTGACAACCAAACATTTCTGTGGCTTTTACATTAAAACTCAGGCTCAAGTTCAAAGCTGGAAGGTAATATGTATCCTGGGACAGACTTCAAAACCCCATATTCCAGGCCTTTCCTTATGTTCAGTTCTCAGCTTCTGGTAAGTGCACCTGCTGGCAGGTAATGCAGTAACCAAAGGAACACCAGTGCTAGAACCTTCTGGAAGCACCTCTGCCTACAAGCTTATAAACTTTATATACTGCGGCAAATTGTATTTTCCAAAAGTGGCACTACAAGATTTCTGGTCCCATATGGCTATTCCAAAACCTTGCCACCTGCATCAAGAGTCAAGAGTCTATTTTTCCTCCCCTTGAATCTGGAGACTTCGTGACTGTTTCAAGTGATGGAAAGCAGCAGAGGCAACACCAGGGCGATGTGGCTTCTGTCTGGCTCTCTCTCAGGATGCTTCTCTTAGAACCCAGCTACTATGCTGTAAAGAAGCCCAGGCTACATGGAGGGGACAAAAATGCTTTGAAAAGACTCAATGAAAGTCTAAGGTACGAGCCGCCATCAGATGATGAGTGAATGAGCCTCCAGGTGATTCCCACAGCCAGCGTTTGAGTCTCCCCAGCTAAGTCTCACCTCATGGATCAGAGAGACAAGCTGCCCCAGTGTACCCCCTCCAGAAGAGTGTGAGTGTAGTAAATGTTTCATGCCACTAAATTTGGCAGTTAAACAGTCCTAGTAGCTGGAATGCACATTAATACTCACAAGCAAAAAGAATTCACTGATTAATTTGATTTTATACACAACTGGCTTTGGGTCTGTCTTACAGGTAGGAAAGTGTAGGCAGAAAGCAGAAACACAAATATTTAAGTGCCAACTCCCCTGTGCCAGGCACCATGTCACATATGAGAAAACTTCAAAACTTCAACTCCCCCCAAATCCCTGTGAGGTTTAAGCGCAATCTCCATTTAAAGATGAGTAAGCTGAGGCACAGAAAGGTTTAGTGCCTCCTCCAGGTTCACACAGGCAGTGGGGGAGCTGAAGTTTGTTCCCTTATCTGTGCGTGGGCTCTCAGTTACTCAGTTGTGTCCAACTCTGGGACCCCACACACTGTCGCCCACCAGGCTCCTCTGTCCATAAGATTTCCCAGGCAAGAATACTGGAGAGGGTTGCCATCTTCTTCTCCAGGGGATCTTCCCAACCCAGGGATCGAACTCGCACATCTCCTGTGTCTCCTGCATTGGCAAGCGTAATCTTTACTGAGCCACCCGGGAATCCTCTGATCCCATACCTGCCTGACTCTAAAATTCACAATCTTTTTGCTCTCCCAATGGAGCCCAACCATGGGGGCCTTGGCGCTGGACTGGGACAGGCATGGGGCTAAGGGGAAGGAGCTTCAATTTGGTGGCAGTCAGAAAGCTTCATTAATCCATGAGCATAAGTCCCTCTGTGTCATTTGCCCTCTCACCCCCTGCCATACACACACTTTTTGAATACAGTAAATTTCATAATAATTACAATTCAAATTCCTTTTGTACATTATTGATCTCGGTTTTGATTATGATTTCGGTCCTAATTATGTATCTTCTCAACTAACAGATGATAACAGAAGAGCTACTAAAAGTTAAAGGTCTGTAAACTTCCTATACGTATAGTAGAACAGGGTTTTCATACTTAAAAAACATTGGGAATTCTGAAACTTGTTCTCCTATAAAAGTGATACATGGGCATTGTAAAACAATCCATATAGTAGAGAAGGATATAAAGCCAAAAGTAAAACTCCTCTTGCTATCTCCAGCCTTAAACTTACTCCCCGCTGTAGTAACTACTGTTAAAATTTCCTATGAATTTTTCTAGGTATCTTTTAACACATACGAATATATTTGTTTTCTTTCTTTATATGTGTGAGCTTACACCACGTATAATGTTCTCCAACGTGCCTTTCCATTTATCACTGTTCCTTGGACATTTTTCCATGTTAGTACTAATAAATCTACCATGTTCTTTTAAAACAAACAAACCAACAACAACAAAAAAGTTGGGACCATGAACTATACACCTCCATGTGTAGAATTCACATTCATGCCTGGTAAGTTGGGCTATGTTACCACAGGAAAATGCAAGAGGTTGCAAATGAACAACGTTCTGTCTGTGCTGATTTAATAAAGATGGTTACCCAGGGCACTGAGAAGGTTCCCCCAGCCACAATTCATTGATTTGCTAATTGTTCTTCCCATTGACCACTGGCCAGCATTTTTTCTTGAGCTAATGATGATGTATGTGTCTTTCTACTTCCATATACAGGCAAGCGACAGGGATGGCGGGCAGAGAAGAATGGACCTTTCTTGGTCCTCGGCTTGCCTCTGTCCTTCAGAAAATCCTACTAAGCAGGCATTCTGCTTCCCTTGGGGTAGGAAGGGGGAGGTCATGATAGATGAGGGGACAACTTTATTATTCATCAGGGATGTACAGCAAGTTCACTACCTCCCTGAGAAATGGGAGCCCGCTCCATTCAGATCTGTGCTAAAGAGGCGAGAATGCTGGTACTTCATGTGCCTTAGAAAGGCTTCTTTCAGAAAAGAAAGGCAGTTTCACCAGAGTCCTTTGCCATTACATTCACACGGGATGCTGAGCAAGAAGCAACCTCTAGCCTGAGACAAATGGGCATGTCTGGGGTGGGTGGGAGGTACTCCCTCTTCCCAGGGCTCTTTTCTTTAGCTGCAGTAATCAGCATTCATTCCCTTAAGAAGGCCTTGCTTTGGGAGGCAAGTCCTACCATGTGACAGCCCCCAGGCTACTCTCCCCAGCCCTAAGCTCTTAAATCACTGCATTCCACAAGGATTTCTTTCTTCTCAAAAAGGGGGAGATAAAGGAGGGGAATTACAATATCTAATGAAGGTGGTCGGTGCCAAAACAACTAAAATTCCAATTCATAACATCACGTTTTATTTTTTAAAACAATCAAAGTGTGGTTTTAACAACTGTGTGTATACACCAAACCCCATGATTTCTGCTTGTGAGCTGTTCAGCTCTGATTAAATGGCAAAAGAAGAAAATAAGACTCAAGATTTTTGAAAGCACATTTCCTATTATCATTAACTTTAGGTATGTGAAAAATTTAAGAATTATTGGTGGTGGTAACTCTTCAAAATAAAGTCTTAAAATGAACTACCAATTAATCAGTTTAATTCATAAATGAAAAAAAATACATCTTTCATCTCAAGTGCACAACTAGAATCCATTACATACACACACATGCACAAATACACACTTTTAAGATTCACATATCGGCCACCAACAGTCAGAGCATCTATCTCCCAAAAGCAGAGCAGAGGCTTTAGCTCAAAAGGTCCTCCCTTCTCTCCTAGATCAACTTCAGTGAAGGCAGGAGGGGGAAGACAGTTTCACGGACAGTTATCTGGTCTACCCATGCTCTTCCCCCTTACCTTTTAAAGAAAAAGAACCTAGAAACCAAGAGAATAAGTGGAACGGTAGGAAGTAGGAGAAGATATTTTAAGACATTAACCCCAAATTCATAATTTGCTAGCCACATAACAAAAGCAGTTGACCTATCTCTGTCTTTCACCACTTCATTTTCTAAATCGAGGCAGGATTGCTGACCAAGGAGGTACATGGCCCCCAGCAGAACTGGTCACAACCAGGAGCTTCTGCCTCACCTGGATTACATGTGTGCATGCTAAGTCACTCAGTCATGTCCAACTCTTTGCGACTCCATGGACTGTAGCCTGCCAGGCTCCTCTGTCCATGGGATTCTCCAGGCAAGGATACTGGAGTGGATTGCTATGCCCTACTCCAAGGGATCTTCCTGACCCAGGGATCAAAGCCATGTCTTTTATGTCTCCTGCATTGGCACGTGGGTTCTTTATCACCAGTGCCACCAAATTCCCATTATCTCAAAAGATGTGGGCCCCATGAATCCATCCATGCTTATCCTTTAAAACTTATGCCTTTCCTATAATATAGAATATTTGTCTGTTTGCCTCATCTGTTGCCACAAACAACTCCAGATGTATACTATCAGGCATTTCCAAGGTCAGAGCTCCTTACAGATCACAAATTCCTAGAGGACAGGAAATACAGTTGTTTTTCTGGTACCGAACTGTAACTACCCAAATATTGCACACAAAGACATAAATTTCAGCCAGGAAATCCTTTTTGTTGTTGTTGTTAAAGCCTCATTTCCTTCAAAGTATCCAGCCTTATAAAACTTCTGGGAAGATGGATGATAACATTCTTCATTTATAACTGAGGTAACTGTGATTCATTCATCCACTTACTCATTCATTCATTCAACAGAGATCCCTTGAGCACCTCTTATGTGCCAGGGGATCCAGCAGTGAACTAGCCGAAGCCTAGGTCCTCACAGGGCTGCTGCTCTCAGGGGAGAAACAAGTCTATAGACAGGTCAGACACTAAGAAGTCAGTCGAAGATGAGCAGATAACATGCCAAGGGTGACAAAGGTTTACCAATTGGAAGTAAGGATAGGAAGCGAGAGGAATGTGTGATTGGGGTCCGGGGCAGTGTCAGGGATTCAGTGGACATGAACTTGGGCAAACTCCAGGACATGGTGAAGGGACAGGGAAGCTTGGCATGCTGCAGTCCTTGGGGTCGCAAGGACACGAAGAGTTGAACATGACTTGGCGACTGAATTAACAATCACAACGAGGGTGAGGGAAGAGCTCTCCAGGTGCCATTTGAGCAGAGAGACCTGGAGGAAGGCAGCCCTGTGGATGCCTTGGGGAGGAGCCTTCTAGAGTGGGAATAGTACATGGAAGGCTGGGTGGGCTCAGGAACTTATAAGCAAGCCTGGAGCAGAATAAACAAGAGGGTGGCTTCCAGACCTGGAAAGGACTCTGCGTGACTGAGTGGGATGCCATGCACGCCAAGTCACTTCAGTCATGTCCAACTCTGTGCAACCCTATGGACAGCAATCTGCCAGGCTCCTCTGTCCATGGGATTTTCCAGGCAAGAATACTGGAGTGGGTAGCCATTTCCTCCTCCAGATATTCCCAACTGATGGATCGAACCCATAGTCTTTTGTGCCTCCTGCATCAGCAGGCAAGTTCTTCTCCATTGTGCCACCTGGGAAGCCCATAAAAACTTAAGTGTTAGTCACTCAGCCATGTCCGACTCTTTGTGACCCCATGGACTGTAGCCCATCAGGCTCCTCTGTCCATAGAATTCTCCAGGCCAGAATACTGGAGTGGGTAGCCAGAATACTGGAGTGGGTAGCCATTTCCTTCTTCAAGACCTAAGAACTGAACCTGGGTCTTCTGCATTGCAGGCAAGACTCTTTACCATCTAAGTCACTGGAGCTTCCCGTACTTAAGCAATTACAAAGTTAGAGTGAAAAATCTGAAGTTTTCAATACACACTAATTTATTAGTTAAAGAACTGGTTTCTAACACCTGAGAATTTGTTATATTAAAAGACTTTTTATTAAAAATAAAAAAAAAAATAGTTTTGCTGATGTGACACAGAGTTGAGGGCATATGCATCAGACAGGCCTGAGTTGAATTCCAGCTCTGCTACCTCCTAGCTCTGTGACATTGGGGAAAACTTTCCATTTTTGAGTCTCAGCTCCTTCTATAAAATGAGGAAATACTGCCTTTATTGCAAAAGTAGAAATACTATACACAAGCATCTATTAAAATACTGGGGTGCTTTTTGAAAAACAATCTTTTCTTTGTGTAACCCAAATATCCCTGACCCCCAACACAAGAACATTCGTGTAGGGAGATGTCATGAGAATGTTCATGGCCTTAAAGTCCCCTTCTCTGGCTCCACCTTTTCTTCAATGGCCGGAATTGACTTTCATTACATATATGTTGTTGTCAAGGCTGGTTTACTGCTGTTGTTTTCAAGGCTGGTTTCAAGTTCTAATCTTAATAGAATCAGCAAACACCATCCATGCCCCTTATCCAAGAGGTGGACAGAAATAGTAAATGAAAAACAGAATCCTTAAGGCCAAGAATTTCTGAGAATGTCAGAAAGGTATTTGAACATAGTATTGCTAATTGCATATTAAACACTCCTGGCTCTTGTACTTAACAGAAGAGGCTTAATTATTATTACATGCTGTTCGATTTTTAAAACTGGGAGTTCTTGCTTCCTTTCCTGTCCAATAATTAGTTAGGCCAATATTTCTTACTTATGGCAACATATGATCACAATCATATGACCTTGAGTCCAGGAAGGAGTGAAACCACTCAGCCCTGAAAATCAAACAGAAGATCATGCTTCTGGTTTCTTGGCTGGAATGTCCACTAGGAAGTATATATACTTAATTTTGGCTCCCTTCACTTTCCTATCCAAATTAACCCAATGCTACATTCACATGGCTGCCTAAAAATGTAAAATAATTTTGCAAATCTCAGTTGGGTTTATGTGTGTGTGTGCTCAGGCGTGTCCAATGCTTTGCAATTCCATGGACTGCAGCCCACCAGGCTCCTCTGTCCATGGGCTTAACCAGGCAAAAATTCTGGAGTGAGTGGCCGTTTCCTCCTCCAGGGGATCTTCTTGACCCAGGGATGTTTAATGTAACTTTAAAAGCTATTCTAAACACTGGTTGAGCAACAGAAGCCAGCAAGTAGAGGATTAAAATGACTTATTAATGGATGCTTGTAAGTGATAGAGAAATCTAGTAATGGAGTCTTTATGGTTGAAATTTAGAACTCTATCTTGAAACATGTATAATTTCATATATGAAATGAGTCACCAGTCCAGGTTCGATGCATGATACTGGATGCTTGGGGCTGGTGCACTGGGACGACCCAGAGGGATGGTACGGGGAGGGGGGAGGGAGGAGGGTTCAGGATGGAGAACATGTGTATACTTGTGGTGGATTTATGTTGATATATGGCAAAACTAATACAATATTGTAAAGTTAAAAAATAAAAAAATAATAATAAAAAAAAATAGAACTCTATCTGAAGAATTTTAAACAGTTTTAATAGAACTAAAATTCATTACTCAAAAAGAAAATAAAATTCAAGTAGACCACCTCAGCATCTTCTGGAGCACTCATTGAAGGTGCTTTGAAATGTTCACTAAATTCATGTTGATAGTCACCTCACAAAGACTGTACCTTCAGTTCAGTTCAGTTGCTCAGTCATGTCTGACTCTTTGTGACCCCAAGAACTGCAGCATGCTAGGCCTCCCTTTCCATCACCAACTCCCGGAGTCCACCCAAACCCATGTCCATTGAGTCGGTGATGCCATCCAACCATCTTATCCTCTGTCATCCCCTTCTCCTCCTGCCCTCAGTCTTTCCCAGCATTAGGGTCTTTTCCAATGAGTCAGCTCTTCGCATCAGGTGGCCAAAGTATTGGAGTTTCAGCTTCAACATCAGACCTTCCAATGAACACCCAGGACTGATCTCCTTTAGGATGGACTGGTTGGATCTCCTTGGAGTCCCAGGGACTCTCAAGAGTCTTCTCCAACACCACACTTCAAAAGCATCAATTCTTCTGTGTTCAGCTTTCTTTATAGTCCAACTCTCACATCCATAAATGACCACTGGAAAAACCATAGCCTTGACTAGATGGACCCTTGTTGACAAAGTAATGTCTCTGCTTTTTAATATGCTGTCTAGGTTGGTTATAACTTTCCTTCCAAGAAATGTCTTTTAATTTCATGGCTGCAATCACCATATGCAGTGATTTTGGAGCCCAGAAAAATAAAGTCAGCCACTGTTTCCACTGTTTCCCCATCTATTTGCTGTGAAGTGATGGGACCAGATGCCATGATCTTAGTTTTTTGAATGTTGAGCTTTAAGCCAACTTCTTCACTCTCTTCTTTCACTTTCATCAAGAGGCTCTTTAGTTCTTCACTTTCTGCCATAAGGGTGGTGTCATCTGCATATCTGAGGTTATTGATATTTCTCCCGGCAATCTTGATTCCAGCTTGTGCTTCTTCCAGCCCAGTGTTTCCCATGATGTACTCTGCATATAAGTTAAAAAAGCAGGGTGACAATATACAGCCTTGATGTACTCCTTTTCCTATTTAGAACCAGTCTGTTGTTCCATGTCCATTTCTAACTGTTGCTTCCTGAGCTGCATACAGGTTTCTCAAGAGGCACGTCAGGTGGTCTGGTATTCCCATCTCTTTCAGAATTTTCCACAGTTTATTGTGATCCACACAGTCAAAGGCTTTGGCATTGACTGTACCTTCATCTGAACTTAAAAAGCCTGTGTTTTTTTTTCTTTTTAATCACTCATGCAGCACTTAAGATTCTATTCTGAGTATTATTCTTCTTCATGTAAATGTCTTATCCTCCCAGAGAAAAGTGCAGCTCCCCAACATCAAGAACCATGTCTCCAATTTTCTGTGGGGATCCAGGGCCTTGCGTCCGGCCAGCGCTAAATCTGTGTTCTTACATATTCTATGATTTCCCCTACAAAGCTGCATTTCTCCAAGGTGGTCCTGTCCAAGAGGCACAACCCATGGTTGTGAAGTAAAAAGATTACCTATCACATGGCATTCTCCACCCCACCCAACCCCACACATACAACCCTCTCCTTTCTTAGACATTTACAATGTACATTAACAGCTTAAAGGTACAGGCAATCCTGTAATAAACAAACTTCCTTATTTTGCTGAAAGGGACATGCTCCAAACTTCCCTGACACAGGAAACTTTTCTTCCTTATAATACTTGTTAAAAATTCAGTAGAGCCACTTGAGGAAACTGGCCTAAAGTATCTGCTGCTGCTAAGTCGCTTCAGTCGTGCCCAACTCTGTGCGACTCCATAGACGGCAGCCCACCAGGCTCTCCTGCTGGGATTCTCCAGGCAAGAACACTGGAGTGGGTTGCCATTTCCTTCTCCAATGCATGAAAGTGAAAAGTGAAAGTGAAGTCGCTCAGTCGTGTCCGACTCTTAGCAACCCCATGGACTGCAGCCTACCAGGCTCCTCCATCCATGGGATTTTCCAGGCAAGAGTACTGGAGTGGGGTGCCATTGCCTTCTCCTAAAGTATCTGAAACAACATCATATATACAATGAAGTGCTCAGTAAATAACATACATGAGACATGGTATAGTTCACAAGGTGCTTTCAATACATGATGATGACTGAACTCCCTCAATAGACAGATAAAGTAAGAAAATTTTAAAAGTAAGGAAACTGTCTTCCTTTCCTCCAACACCCTTGACTTCTCACTCACATCCCTTTATTTATGCATCTATCGACTGAAAACTTCTATTTCTGACTCTGAGTCAGTACGGATATGTGACAACTTATTTTTTCCACAAAGGGACTTGTTCCCACATCTTGGAACTGAGAGAGTCCTTAGATATAAATTACAAATTGTTCTCTTTACCTTTGTGGGGAGAAAGAGCAAGTTTTAGTTTTAGAAAGTCTACCTTAGAGACACAAAGAAATTGGGTGACTTGGTCAGTAATGTGATTTTAGCTTAGAGGAAAATCAAAGTTCCACATTTAGAGATACATCAGTTAAGGATTAGGTTCAACCATATATGAAAGGAAACTCAACAAAATGGCGGCTTAAACAAGATAGAAGTCTTGACACATAAACAGAGTCTGAGAAGAGTCAGTCCAGAGCTGACAAGGCAGTTGAGACCGGGACTCTATCTGTTCCACCATCTTAATACAAGGCTTCCATCTTTAAGGTCACCATAGGGCCCAAAATGGCAGCTGGAATGCTAGCCATCAAGTCCTGATCCCAGGCAGAAAAATAGAGGATGATGGCGGAATAGGTGAAAAACAAGTAGCTTTCAGGAAAGTTCTAAGATCCCTATGGAGACTTTCCCCAGTCCCCATGTCAGCTTCTCATTGGTCACATGTGATCTTTGAGCTGAGTACATTGAATCCCAAATTTTTAAAATGAAGTCCTATTACTAAGAAAGAACAGGAAAATCATTGTTGGGTAGTCAACTAGCAATCTCTGCCAGGAAGATGGAATAAGATATTAGAACCTTACTGTCTTAGGTTGCTGGTCAGAAATCATTTAGTCCAGTGTTTCTCAAGTTTATTGGTAAGAGTCATGTGTGTGGGGTGGGTGGTAGAGGAGTAGGAGGGAATATCCTCATTGAAATATAAATTCCCATGCTCCACCCAGGCCTACAGAACCAGAATCTCCAGGGAGACGACCTAGAGATTTTAACAAGCACTCTAGGTGATTTGTATCATCAAGCAAGTTTGGGAGCCATTGAAATCTACTCTTTCCCCTAGGTTGGCAGTTTCAGCAAATCCCTGGGCCTTGGTGCCCCAAAGGCAGTCAGTCCATCCTTGAGCAACATGAGACATGGACATACTCCCTCATACTGACACAACTTCCATCATCAGAGTGCCAACCCCACAGGAAGAACCCAAGGGGGCCTCACCAGTAAGGAATCATACCAAAGTAATTATGAATCCAGCAGCCAAGTGCTTAAGCCACCAGCCCCATCACATGGACAAACACGATTGCTAAAGAGAAAAACCACAAGCCCCAAACGGTGTCACGTGTGCTAAAGCCCATGGTACCAAACCTAGATTTAATACTCAACCTAACAGCAGTTTTGACTTTCACTGGAAGTGTTATCTTAATCAACCAGTCTGGAATTTTTTTTTTCTTTAACTTTTGGCTATGCTGGGTCGTCACTGCTTTGTACAGGCTTTTCTCTAGTTGTGGTGAGCCGGGGCTACTCTTCGTTGGGCTTCTCTTTGCAATGGCTTCTCTTGTTGCGGAGCACAGACTTCAGGTGCAGGCTTTAGTAGTTGTGGCACACAGGCTCAGTAGCTGCAGATCACCGACCTGAGATCTCCCAGGCTTCAGTAGTTGTGGCTCTGAAGCTCTACAGTGCACACTCAGTATTTGTGGTGCACGGGCTCAGCTGCTCTGCGACATATGGAGTCTTCCCAGACCAGGGATCGAACCTGTGTCCCCTGCATTGGCAGGTGGATTCTTATCCACTGGGCCACTAGGGAAATCTAGTCTGGAATTTTCTGATCAGCACCAGTGAGGTCTCTTGGGCCCTCTCTCACCCTCCAGAAGAAGGGGCAGCAGTCTGCATGATAATGGCCCCTGCCCTGCCGGCTTCCCTCCCTCAGAAGGATAATGTCCTGCCTAAAAAAAAAATTATCCTTTCTTTCCTTGACTAATAGCCCAAAGCCCCTTCTTTCTGTATACACCTTCCATGTTGTACTGTCCCTTGAATCACCCTTCTGTTTGCTGGATGTGGTGCTGCCCTATTCATGAATCACCTGAAAAAATTAGTTAAACCTTCAAATGGACGTGGTTGAATTTTGTCTCTTAACATGATCATACAAAATCAGTCCATTTCCTTACAGAAAGCTTGAGAATGACTGTTCTCTAATTTTTTTGAGCATATTGTTATGCCAACTGGGACATATGTTTGACAAGCATCAGAATCTCCCAGGCTCCAGGTGCCCTGCAGCATGTCAGGACTCTCCAGCAGATTGTCTGAAAGCCTTTAGCCTGTAGCTGGATGGGTTTTTCTTTGAAGATTTTTTTTTTGGCCATGCACAGTTGCATGACTTTAGTTCCTGGATCAGGGATTGAACCTAGGCTCCAGCAGTGAAAGGGCTGAGTCCTAACCACTGGACTGCCAGGGAATTCCATCTTTAGGAAGTAAAACTATAGATCCCAGGTGGCTCAGTAGTAAAGAATCTGCTTGCCAAGGCAGAAGATGTGGGTTCAATCCCCTGGAGGAGGAAATGGCAACCCAATCCAGTATTCTTGCCTGGGAAATCCCATGGACAGAAGAGCCTGGCAGGGTCATAGAGTTGGGCACAACTGAGTAACTGAGCATGCATGCATGCACACACAGATCAAACGTGCAGTGCATGCTGTAACACACAGAAGTCATTCGTTCCTGACTTGGAGTCTAGTTTTCCTGTCCATCGCAACATTTCCTCCAAACAAATGTACTAAGGACCATGCATTCTACCATTCTAGCAGTTCAGCTTCTATCTGCCATAATCTTTTACTGAGGAAAATGAGTGCAACCTACATTTAGTCTGATGTTTCTTTATGAATGAAGAATTACACCTTTAGAATGAATAAAAGAACAAAATAAACATGTTAAAGGAAGATTCTTTTTCACATGTCGGTGTTACAGTCTGAATTTTGTCCTCCAAAAAACAGATGTATTGACGTCCTCACCTCTGGTACATCAGAAGATGACCATATTTGGAAATAGGGTCTTTCTAGAAGTAATTAATTTAAACTGAGGTTAACAGAGTGTGCCCTAATCCAATGGACTGCTGTCCTTATAAAAAGGGAAAATTTAGATAGATAGACACCTGGAGGGAAGGCAGAGGATTGGAATGATGAATCTCTAAGCCAAAGTAGTCAAAAGATGGTCTGCAAACTACCAGAAACCAGGAAGAAACATGGACGACAAGTTTCAAAGGGACCATAATCTTGCAAACCCTGATTTCAGACTTCTAGCCTTCAGAGCCCAAAGACAATATACTTTTGTTGTTCTAAGCCACTTCGATTATGGAGGTTTGTTTCAGCAGCTCTAGCAAACAAACACAATTGGTTAATGAGAATGTATTTCTTCACCAAGGTCAAATTCAAACTCCCTGATCTAAGACTATAGCTATCTGCCTGCACAACTCAGTCTGAAAGCCAAACAAACTGCAAACGTCCACTTGAAAACAATTCAAATTGCTCTAAATGCAGCTTTCCATTGCATTTGATTTCTCCAGGATGCTTTGAAAACCAGGTTTTTCTACTTCTTATCACTGGGGGATCGGTAGTAGGTGAAGATGGAGGTAATTCATTGAAATGCTTCTCAGATCAGAAGTATCTACAATACTTACTTCCTTGCTACATGACCACTTGCTATCCTGGATCAGTGGTTCTAAACACTTTCAGCTCAGGACATTCACCCAGCCCGGGCTCCTCTCCAGAAGCTTTGATTCAGTTAGTTTTGGGGGGAGGGGGGTGGCGTGCCAAGGGGCAAGAAGCAGAAATAGTTTAGGATTTAGTTTTTTTTTTTTGAAGCCCCCCAGGCAATCTTAATGTACAGTGGGAGTTAAAACAACTGCCCAAGATTATAGGGGTTATGATTTTTTTTTTCAATCAACGGCTTGTGTTTGGGTTTGGTGTGTGTGTGGGGGGGGGGGGGGGTGTGTCCAAAATTCAGAAATAATAGGAAAACCCATTCTGTGTGAAATTGACATTAAGTAGCTACAGACTTTGAAAGCTGACTTCAGAAATCAATTTCCGTATGAATAACTGTTACATAATGGTTTGATTAGCAATGTTTTCACTAAATGGCTCCAGGCAGGCTCTTATGCATCTAATTTTATCTGTGGCATAATAGTCTTTTATATTCAATCTCACCCTCCATAGTTTTAACAGAAAGCAACAATTTTAGTCATTTTTTTAAAGCTACTGATACTTTCACTATTGCAAGTTGGCAAAATATCCGAATTCAGAGCTACCCACCACTTAGGAAATATGTTCTGAATAAACTGAAGCCAAGTTTTTCCTGTTTTGTTTTGATGAAAGGGGCAAGGAAATTACTTGACAACTGTTTAACAACTGGCATGTTTATTCAACTGATCAGAACTCTAAAGACTTCTTAAAAATTCTAAATTTCTTACTGCTTAGCTGCTTTGTTATTTTCAATATGGTTCTAAAGAGTATATTACACTATATCTTCAATTATAGGTAGGTAAAACTTAGGAGTTGAGCTTTTATACTGCCTAATTTCTGGACAAGATAACCTTTCCTTAAAAAAAAAAAATAATAACCCTTCCTTACTTTACTTCAGAAACAAAACAAATTCATAAATACAGTAGACATCTATGACATAAGAGCCTTTTCCTTCCTCTATTCCTATCTCAATCTCTTTCTTCTTTGGCCATTTTACAAAGCTTTGATTTTCCCCTTGGAGAGGTCAGAGACAGATTTCCTGTCTAGGGCCCTGCCTTTGTGCTTAAGGAAATGTGAAGAAACAAAAAAGACCCTCATGTTTCAAAAAAAAAAAAAAAAAGGTCATTATAATCACGCAATACAATAGGATCACATTCTTCTCCCTGAGTGTTCTTAGTTGGTAGAAATTATAAGAAATGCCAAGGACAAGAGGAAGAAGAAGGTACATTCTGACCAGGCACTGGGGAGACTTGAACATGCTTCAATTAAGATGTGTATTCTTTTTTTTCCACATGCCCGTGGGACTTCACACAACTCCAGTAAAAATAAATGTACTGCTTTCTGACTCTCTTACAGAAGCAATTACCAGGGGATGCGGAGATGAATGGGAGCACAGGGGGGTTGGAAAGTGACTTTACCAGGAAATACAGGACTTTAAAGCTTAATGAGACTTTTGAGAGCATCTTATTTTACCCATTTGGAAAGCTAGGGAGGTGAACTGACTTGCAGAAGTCTCAGGCATGTAATTGGCAGAGCTAAGATTCGTAAATGTAGCCCACAGCCCTGTCCACAAAATCAGCTGCCAAGCCTTGACGCCATTCGGAAGAAACAGTAAAACGCTGAGCCAAAAACCTCTTTGCCTCTGTGGGCCTCATGTTTTGCATATTTATCATCTCTTAATATGCTATAATTGATGTGGGGAGCAGTGAGAGCTGGAGGTCTTGATTGAGTTACCGCCTCTTGGTAAGATGATAAAAAGCTTTTCTGGAGTGGAAAGATGATTTCTCCCCACACACGCAATTCTCCGTACAAAAGTTCAAAGTCAAAGAACCACGTGTGGCATATCCAGCGGGGGCACAGGCATAACTTTGGGGCCCCAATGGTGGCACAGATAACCTAGGATTCCAAGCTGAGAAAAAACACTCCTGTTGTAACAGGAGCCACCAACAAATAGTATACTACACAGATCAAGACGAAAAAGCTTGCAGTACCGTGTGCATGGTGATACAATAGGCAAAACACCCGTGCAGTGACGTTCTGAAATAAAAAACTTCTTCCACGAGTTCAGAACTTCATGGCTCAAGTGTCACCTTTAAAATGTCAACATAAGTATCTAAGCAGCCTCAAATCCATTACTCAGCCGGAGATATTCTGACTAAGGGCCCCCCAAGGGACAAAAGCCATATAACGGCAGAAAATAATCCTTAAGTGGCATTATATTGATGTTTACCTTACAAGAAATCTTCACTGTGCTCCGTTTAATGAGTACCATTCAATCCGGGAAGATACATTCCATGGGTCACCTAAAGCCAAGGCAGCTGAAGTGGGTGGTTTAACATTTCAAGGAAAAATATGAATTATATGAAGGTCAAGTCCCCTTTTAAAAGTAGATTAGGAGGCAGTACCAAAATAAGGAAGTGGTTATAAATCTGAATTCCAAGAATGGTAACTCCCTTGTATGGACAGAGCAAAACTCCAGGGCAGAACAATTACATTCCTATGCTAAAAGAGCACTTCACAGAAAAAAACACCCAAAGGCCAAAATCACATATTTTAAAAAACAAATTTCATTGAGATACTCCATATTGAAATTCGTGTGGCTAAACCAGCAGCTACAGCTCAAACTCCTCTCAGGTTTGGAGGGCAAATGGTAGGCTGTGACTTTTTCCAACACAGAGGCTGTTGGGATACATCACAAGAAAAAGGGAGAAGGGCTCTAAATTGCTCCCACAAAAGCAAATTTAAGGGAGTGCAGTGCTCCCAAGTGTGAAGACAGCTGACTGGGTTAAGGTAAAGAAATGACTTAGGAGACCAGTTTTATTGTTTTACTTTGTCTTAACAGTTCTGTGGCTTGCTTTTTCAATTCTGTTGTTTCTTATTAGTGTCTATCAGTGCTGTCCAAGAGAAGTAATGTAAGCTGTATTTTATATTTTCTGATAGCTGCATTTAAAAATATAAAAAGAAATAGATAAAATTAATGTTTCATATAACCCAATATAACCAAAATATTATCACTTCAGCATGAAATCAACATGAAAACTACTAACAGGAGTTTTACATCCTTTTTTTTTCATACTAAGTCTTCAACATCCTGTATATTTATGTTATTGTTGTTCAGTAGCTCAGTCATGTCCAACTCTTTGTGACCCCATGGACTGCAGCACGCCAGGCTTCCTTATTCTTCACCATCTCCCGGAGTTTGCTCAAACTCATGTCCATTGAGTCAGTGATGCCATCCAACCATCTCATCTTCTGATGCACCCTTCTCCTCCTGCCCTCAATCTTTCCCAGCATTAGGGTCTTTTCCAGTGAGTCAGCTCTTCCCATCAGGTGGCCAAAGTACTGGAGCTTCAGCATCAGTCCTTTCAGTGAATATTCAGGACTGATTTCCTTTAGGATTGGCTGGTTTGCTCTCCTTGCTGTCTAAGGGACTGTCGACAGTCTTCTATCTCAATTGTAATGCTACATTTTTATCAGAAACACCTGATATGTATTTAGATTTCACATAGTTTATGCTTGAACAGGTAAATTCACAAACTTAAGTTGTTCCAAGGTAAAAAGTTTCCAACATCTGAACTGAGTAACCCATTTCTAAATTGAAATTGAAAATAAAATTTTCAATTCCATTCCTCTGCCACCCTCGCCACGTTTCAAGGGGCTACAGGAGGGGACCACATAGGACTCAGACAACCATCCCTGTCCCACCATCACAGGATTCATTGCTCCCTCCAACTGCCCACGGAATAGAAAAACTGGGCAATAACAGTCAGCCATAAGGAGAAAAAAAAAATTCCTTCACTATCCAAAACTGTCCTGAAATTCAGCTTATTGAATATAGAAATGGAAGAAACTTTTTAAAAATAGATTTGACCGATGAGTTTATTACTTGGGACAAATTAGCAAGTATTTGCAAAAGGGATCTGAATAACTTGAACACTTTTATCTTATTTAATCTTCACACTATCCTGGGAGGGGGGAGCTGTACTTTTCTCATATTCCTATTTTATTGAATAGGAATCAGAGGTTCAGAGAGGTTAGAGCTATTAAGTGAAGTGCAGAGAAACTGGGCTTTCTTTTTTTTCTGTAATTTTTACTTTTTGGCCGCGTCATTTGGCATGTGGGATCTTAGTTCCCTGACCAGAGATTGAACCCACACCCCTTGCACTGGAAGTGCGGCATGTTTACCATTGGACTCACAGGGAAGTCCGAGAAACTGGGCTTAACTAATGAATGAAATTAACTCTCAGGAGATAACTCTGGATTCTGTGCAAAACCATCGTTCAGCCAGTCAAGTAATTACAGATACTGATTCCCTTGTACTACCACCACTACTAACTACTAGGACACTGCAGTCGTGTCCGACTCTGCGACCCCACAGACGGCAGCCCACCAGGCTCCCCCGTCCCTGGGGTCTCCAGGCAAGAACACTGGAGGGGGTTGCCATTTCCTACTCCAGTGCGTGAAAGTGAAAACTGAAAGTGGATTCCCTTGTAGAGTTCAGGAAAGACAAAGCATGCTGACGAAGTATTCATCTACACAGCTCTCCATCTGTGTTGTAAGCGCCATAAGCGATAAATCCTTCACTTTCAGTGGTGAAGGATTTCTTTCCCTCTCACAGGACAAAGAATCTCTGGGGGTGAGTCCCAGCAATCAGCAGTTACAAAAGCTATGTGGGTGGTTGTCACGTAAAATGAGGGTTGACAGCTATAGGACTAGACCTCAAATCTGAGTTGGCACCAGAATAGCCTGGGGTTGGGGGCTTGGCTGGGCTCCACTCCCAGAGTTTCTGTCAGGTAGCCCCAAATTTGCAGCTCTAATAAGTTCCCCAGGAATGCTAAGTGGCTGGTCCAGACAATGCACTTGGAGAACGACCAAACTAAAAGAAAGATAAATGTACTTAAGTGAGATGAAGAAAAGCACCACCACAAAGTCTTTTACGAACCCTGTTGTATAGGGCAATTTACTAGGCCTGCGATGGTATCAGCAGAGGGCCCCTAGGAGATAACTGCTGCAATCTGAGATGGATTGAATGCCACAGGCTTGGCCTTCTTCTGCTTTAAGGTCAGAAGATGCAAAAAGGCAGACCAAAACACCCAGAAGCTACTGAAGCTTAAACCTAAGGGACCCCTTCCCTGTATGAGTCCCTTTCAAGGCCTGGCAATATGTTCCCAGTGTATGTACGTATATTTTTGTTTGTTTTGGTCTTTGTAAAATTTGTAAAGTAAAAAAAAAAAAAAAAAAAATTTTTTTAAGGAGGGTTCCCATATACTTCTGTATAACCCTCAGTTTCCACAAAACTTGGATCTGTCCTTAGAAGTCTCTTACCTTGTTCGTACCTTCCATCACAAGTATGTTTAAGAACTTCCTGTTATCTCTCAGTAATATACAAAACAGCTTTCACTAATAGATTTCTACAACATGTTTAATGGCTTTGTAATATGTACTCAAAAATGTACTCAGCCAATTTTTTTTTTTTTTACTGTAATCCTAAAGTGGTTTCTAGTTTTCATATATTTAAGAATATCACCAGGGTGAATATCCTTAAGGCTAAATATTTTCACCCATCCTTATTTCCTAAGTATTCCTCTAAGTGTTGATATGTACCATATGCATTTGCTTTTTGTAATTATAATGTCATATAATTTTGTAACTTGAATCTCTCTCCACTTAATTTATTAAATGCACTTTCCCAGTTGCTGCATAATTTTTTAAGCTTAGTATTTGTAAGAACTCTAGAACATTCCTCTCTGTGGATGGAATAATTTATTTGCATACTCCTCCAAAATATGGGTTGCTCTCCATTTTTTATTAATGTAAATAATATGACCAAAAAATTCTATGTTTTAGATTCTTTCCTTCACATAACTTCCCTTAAGTGGATCAAAAATTGTAACAGTGGCTAACCCAATAGAATTATTTATTAAACAGGTTGATAGTAGAGAAATGAATGTGTGAACAGGGCTCACAATGGGCTTGAAAGTTATCAAAGCCTCAAAGATAAGTAACATTTACCACATTATACCTGGAGCCATGAAATGAGACCTCTGTCTGATTGAGGACTTGCTTGACTATTTGAGAGAATTCTTCCACAGCGAGGAACAAGCTGTACAGACTCTTTTTGACCAACTTTGGCGAAATGACTTAGAAATACATTTTAAAAAATGAATAATAACGATATTATGGTCTCCTTTAAATGAGGTTGGCATAGCCGCTCCATCTTAACCACGACCTAAGCACTGTTTTGTTTCTGGTATTGAGTGGCCATATTCCTAATCAAACACTCCAGCTCTCACATGACCAAGGAGACGCAGATGCTAGTCAGTAAACTGGGTCTCAATTTAGATAATTTTTGCCCATAGGACACAAGCTAGTTAGTTATTTAGCCTACATCAGATCCAAGTTCATGACTGGTCTTGGCGTGGTTCTCCAACCACTTCAGCTAATGAACTACAGACACCAAATAACTTCACAGCATGGATACAAAACCCAGTTGGGTTGTACATAACAAGCCAGGCCCTCTGATGATGCTTGTTAATGTCATATAACACAACCAGAAGTGGCCAAGAGGACATTCAGGCCACTCTGAAGGAAACCCACCCAGAAAATCCCTCTGCCCATCTATTTCTGTCCACATGGGGAGAGTAGTAAATATTGAGCAAACAGGAGCCAGAGGAATGAGGGGGGTGTGGGTGGGGCTGTTGACAATGAGCAGTGTTTCCATGCTGCATTCATTCATTCATTCATTCATCACACTCTCTGGAGAAGGGAGCTGGGCTGGATGCTGTAGACAGAGCAGGCACAATGATCTCTTCCTGCCTACCATGGTTCTCTGTGTGGGAAGGGCAGAAGTGGCTTTCCAAATGCACTCCAAAATGCAGGAATCTATAGTACCAGGGTCCCACGACTATGGGACTTACTTGAACACTCAGCAGAACTTACCAAACAACCCATCTTCCAGCTCTTCATGGGGCACAGCTGATGCCCTGAGACCCGTCCCAGGGCCAGATCCACCACTCAGGGATAGCTGTGCCCCTAACAGTCAAAGGCACAGCCAGGCTGGCCTAAGTCCAGCCCTTTGTAATTTTCAACACAAAAAACTGTACACACATTCCTTAAGTCGCAGGTCCCAATGTATCTGCAGGTCCGGATCTTCCAGGAACAGGTCTAACTGCTTTGCTTTGCTTTGCTTTTCATGTTCTCCGCCCCAGTTAATCTCTGACACCAAAGGATTTCAGACCAATCAGTGGGAATCCAGCTACTGGGCTTTACCAGAACATGTTTTGGTCATAGTTTATCCATAATTATCACTGGTTAGTTGCCATGGTACTATGGAAAGAGGAATTTGAAATCCAATCTCAGGACTTGACTTGCTGGAATATTTTGCAGCTCCGCCAGCCAACACCTGTGCACAGCAGACACTACAGACACTGTGGGGAAGGCGTGGCTTGGGGAGGCGTGGCTTTGGGGAGGGCGTGACTTGTGGAAAGGCGTGGTTTGTGGAGAGGGCATGGCTTGTGGAGAAGGCGTGGCTTGTGTGGGAAGGCATGGCTTGTGGGGCCAGAGTCCCCAGGCCCCCAGGCACCAATCCTGGTTCCTGCTTCACCTTTCTGATTTGGACAGATGTTATGTTGATCCTATAATTCACATGTTCACGTCCTCACCCCCTTATTGCCTTATTTAGAAATAGGGTGGTGACAGGTGTGATTAGCTAAGATGAAGTCATTCTGAAGAAAGGTGAGCCCCTAATCCAATAATAGTGGTGTCCTCATGAAAAGGGGAAATTTGGACAGAGACCCACACACAGAGAATGTGTGTGAAGATGAAGGCAGAGATCTGGGAGATGCACGCCTAAGCCAAGAAAATGCCAAAGATTGCCAGCAAACCAGCAGAAGCGAGGAGAGGTGCGGGGAACACATTCTTCCTCATGGCCCTCCATCCTGCTGACACCTTGATCTCAGACTCCCGTTGTCCAAGAGTATGAAACAATACATCTCTGTTATTTAAGCCGCTCCATTTATACTACTTGTTACAACCGTGCTAGCAATCTAACACAGCAAGTTACTATGTCACAGCTTTCTCATCTGTAAAATGGGGATAAGAAAGGTACTCCTCTAACAGAGACAAGTAGCAGATTACAATTTGTTGTTTAGAACAATGCCTGGCAGAGCAGTGCATTTGAATGTTAACATTCTCCAAACATTCTTTTTTAATCAAGGAGATTCTCACTCTTTTTTTTTTTGGTCTTAAACCTCTTGAAGTTTCCCACAAAGCTGCTTAGTGAAAGGCGAGTGTGATAACAGCCCACGCCAGATTTCTCAGGAGATGGGGAGTACGCTCCCTTGGCTGGCGTGAGGCAGGGTGTGGTGCAACAGGAATCATCTTCTCTGCTCTTGGTCTCACACCCACTCAAGGCACCATATCCCTTCCCTCCCCACAGCAGCCACCACCGGAGCCTCGGCCCTAGAGTCCTGGCCCTTTCCTCCCATTAGTCTCTCAAAAACCTAAACCGTCCTACCACTCCAAATGCAATCATCTTCAACCCTCATTCTGCAACTTTATCAACACCACCCGCCCTTCGTTTCCAGTGCTGTGCAGAAGTCCATCCCTCCCACCTAAACTCAGTTATTCGTTTCATCTCCCTCTTTTCGATCTTTCCTCTGGACAGCCCCCCACCAGTATTGACTTCCTTTCTTAATCCTAACCTACCAGTCAAGAAGGCCCAGGCCCAAACTCACCCTTTCCAATGAAGCCCTCCCTTAACCCTTATAGTATTTATCACTGGGGCTCCTGGTTTTGTTTTGAATGACACAAGCCTTCTGTTGCTGTATCTGTTTCATGCATGTCAATCACAGTATCTCAACCAGACAGTAAACTTAGAGACCATTCATGCATCTCACACGACTGAAGACCTACTAATGCCAGGCACCAGGCAAGGCAGCAGGGTTAACAGGTACCATTGGGTAGTACTTATTGAAAACTTACTATGTGCCAGACTTTATCCTAATCCTCACAATGATGCTGGAAGGTGCTGGCATCACCCTGGTTTACAGATGAGAAAATCAAAGATGAGAGATGATGTAACCTGTCCAATATTTCATAGATAGTAAAGGATAAAACTGGGACAAGATAAACAGGGTTGAGAAATAGTATAATGGGTCAGCTGTAACCAGACCCCAAAGAATGTGAATTAAGGCACTGCCCATTTGGAAGGATGCTAATAATTATATACAGGCGTACATCAGCGATATTATGGGTTCAGTTTCAGACCACTGTAAAAAAGCAAATATTGCAATAAGGCAAGTCAGGAACTTTTTGGTTTCCCAGTACATATAAAAGTCATGTTTACACTATAGTCTATTAAATATGTGATAGAATTATGTCTAAAGAAACAATGTGCATAACAGTGAAAAATTATAAAACAAAAAACAATTACAACAGCATTATAAAAGATGACAGATCATGACAACAAATACAACAATAATGAAAAGGTTTGAAATATTGTAAGAATTACCTAAGTATGACACAGAGAAATGAAGTGAGCAAATGATGTTGGAAAAATGGTGCCAAAAGACTTGCTCGATGCAGCGTTGCCATAAACCTTCAATTTTCTTAGAAAAAATAAGCAATATCTGAAAAGCACAATAACATGAGGCATGCTTGTATATGATATATATATATTATATATCATATATGACAAGGTGATACATATTAACCACTGACATCCTTCCAAATGGGCACTGCCTTTATTCTTTGGAGTCTGGTTATATATCCATATCTGAAGACAGAGCTAGCTGTACCATACATTAATGACTTAAATTAAATAGGCATGCCTACTAAGTTTTGGGGATTCCCAGGTGGCTCAGTGGTAAAGAATCTACCTGCAATGCAGGAGACACAGGAGATGCAGGTTCGATCCTGGGGTTGGGAAGATCCCCTAGAGGAGGGCATGGCAACACACTCCAGTATTCTTGTCAGGAAAATTCCATAGGCAGAGGAGCCAGGCCAGCTGCAATCCATGGGGTTGCAAAGAGTCAGACATGACTGAGTGGCTGAGCAGGATAAGATGGATGACAATGTGATTATGGTAAGAGTTAGAATTTAATGCAAAAACCAGAGCAACAGAATTACTGAACAAACTTAACTAAGAAAATAAAATTTAACTGGGATAAATATAGTGTCTTGCATTTGGATTCAAATATTCAACAGCCCAAGCCCACAAAGAGAATGAAAAGGCTTTGCAAGCAACAGAGGTAGAAAAGAATAGTAAACTATGAATGAAAAGGGGAATGCAGGAAAAAAAAAAAATTATGTCAGGTTATAGTAATAAAGCTACATGACTGAGAAGTGGAAAATGCCACTATTTTAAGTTCTTTTGCAACAAATCTAATGTTTTGCTCAGAATTCTAAGCCTCAGCTTGAAAGTATGTCAAACGGGCATATATGTTCAAATGAAACTGATATAATTAAGAATCCTCATGTTTCACAATTTCATCGATTGCATACTGACCAAATGAATGTATGCACTTTAGTGTAACCTACAACTAAGTTTAAAATGTATAATTGTAGGCTGACATCACTCCCAAACTTCCCTGTGAAGGTATAGGATCAGGTCAGGACAGTTCCCATCGCCACAAACAATCTCAGAATGATGACTGTATGGTATACTTAACACAGGTCCTTTTAATCCCACTTCTTATCAAACCCAACCTATTAATGGACTAAAAGGAAAAACCTAATTGACATTAGGTTTAATGTCACCAGTTGGTAACACTTAGGAGCAGTTTCCATTTCAAACATGGAAAAAGCACTTCACGTCACATGAACAGCATGTCCACCAACAGAACAATGGAGAATTGGACAAATGGCAACCAATGTTCAGAACCGGGGTAAAAGCAGTCAAAACGAACAACATATGACACACCTTTACCACCTAACTCTTCAGATGAAACTCACTGTGGAAACTGCCTGTGGCCAAGTGTAATGGTTTTCCAGGGCTGCCACCGTAAAATACCACTAACTGGGTGGCTTAAAACAACAAAAATGTACTGTCTCCCAGTTCTGGAGGCTAGAAGCCCAAGATCAAGGTGTCCGCAGGGCTGTTTCCTCCTGAGGGCTAATCTGCTCCACACCTCTCTCCTCACTTCTAGGGGTCTGAAGACAATCTTTGGTCTTACAGGTGCATCACAGAGTTCCCCGCCTTCATCTCCACGTGGTGTTCTTCCTGTCTCTACACATAGTCTTCCCTCTGCCCAGGTCTGTGTCCGAGCATCCCCTTTTCGTAAGGACATCAGTCATATTGGATTAGCACTCATCTTAATAACTTCATTCTAACTTAATTACCTCTATTAAGATCCAATTTCCAAATAAGGTCACATACTGAGGACCTCAGTATGTGACTTCAATATATCTTTTGGGGGATGGGTAGCAATCCAACCCAGATCACTGAGTTAATCTACTCCAGGACCCATTCCTCCTATCGCTTGAGGTGTCGCTGGTTTCATGGCTGCCATCCGGAGAGAGTGCTTTCCTCTCAGAATTCCTTCACTTTTCACTTTTTCTGCATTGGAGAAGGAAATGGCAACCGACTCCAGTGTTCTTGCCTGGAGAATCCCAGGGACGGGGGAGCCTGGTGGGCTGCCGTCTCTGGGGTCGCAGAGTCGGACACAACTGAAGTGACTTAGCAGCAGCAGCAGCAGCAGCAGCTAGGTAGGGGCATGTGATTAAAGCTCCAGTAAGTTCCATGTGAGGGGAGAATGATTTGTGTGACTTTGGGGTCACATCCTTTAAAAAAAGAAGATGCTATTAGACTTCCTTGATGGTTCAGTGGCTGACTCCACGCTCCCAATGCAGGGGACCTGGATTCCACTCCTGGTCAGGTAACTAAGATCCCACATGCTACAACTAAGACCTGGCACAGCCAAATAAATAAATTTTTTTTTTTTAAAAAGGAGATGCTTGGGGTTCATTCTCCCTCTTTCTGGTTCTCACATACAGAATATGCACCATGAACAGCCTAGACCAGCACTGTCCAAAGGAATTAGTAAGATATAAGGCATTTTAAAGTTTCTAGGAGCCATATTAAAGAAGAAGGAACAAGGGGAGTGAATTTTAAATTTACTTAATTCATTGTCTGGAATATTAGCATTTCAATGTGTAATTATAAATATTATTAAGGTATTTGGCACATTTATTATTTGGTACTAAATCTTTGAAATCTGGTGGGTATCTCACATTTATGGAATACCTCCATTTGGACTAGCCACATTTCAAGTGCTCAAGAGCCACAGGCAGCAAGCGCCTACTACAAAACACAGTGCAGCTCGGGAGGGCAGCAGAAGGACATTATAGAGGGGCCTGGGTCCCTGGACGAGTCCACGAAGCAGACCTGTCCTGCTGGCTCTGGAGTGTTGGAAATGTTTACTTAAGGAAACAGTTCTATCTATCCAATTTCACGTATCTTGTTATCACAGCCTACCCCATATCATAATAAATATGTCCTCTGGGGTCTCCCAGAAGGACCCTGCAGCTTCTCAGTTATGAAACAACCCTTTAAAGCATGGACGCTGACTCTCGTGGAAAAATAAAGAAACCTCCAAAATCACTGCCCCAGTTTGAAAAATTACCATAGAAACATTCTCAGCATTGAAAAATACATTTCAAAATAAACCCATCCCAGGAGAACATGTGGTTCCTCAGACTTTTTTTGTTCTTTTCCCACATTATAAATCTCTGCACCTCTCGGTTAGTCAGCCCACTGGACAGCCCAAGAGGAAGGAGGAAGGGAGATACCATGTCCTTCAGCCTCCTGAGAAGATAGAAAATGAAATCCTTTCAGGCAGTGCTTCTTAAAAAGTGAAACTAATTTCACATGGTAACAACTAATAATTGGAAAACCAAGTCAATCAGAACATACTGACTTTCCTTGTTTAAAGGGAGATGGGGACTCAAAAGGAAAGTCAATGCTTGTCACTCATGTCATCTTAATAGACACTGCGCCTTCAACTCATGCTGACACCTGCTGCCACAGAAATGCAAAGAACCACCTCCTATGGCAAAGATCTGTGCAAAGAAACTCAACTGAAAAATCTCCATGGAATGAATTCAGAAGCAACTCCTATTTCACTTCAAAAGAAAAATTACATACCAGAATTTGTCAAGCAAAAAACACCGATGCCAGCCATAGTTCAAGATGATTAGGTAATTATTTTCAGAATAAAGAGATAAGAGGTAATAACCTAGATGATTCTCTACTTGTGGAGACGATCAGATTTCCCCAAGTTTAGGGGCCAGCTTCTGAGTTCCATATCGGTTTCCAGCTACAGCTGGAATGATATCAGGTTTAACCAAGAATTTCTGCAATTATGGTCTGGGGTAACTAGAGTGATAACCATTCTGCCTTCTTGCTTTTCTTTTTCTTTGGAATGTTTTTGTTTGCTGCCTCCTGTACAAATTTACAGAACTCCATCCACAGTTCTTCAGGTACACTGTTTACAAGTTCTAATACCTTGACAAACGAAGACTGTGTTGAAAAGCAGAGACATTACTCTGCTGACAAAGATCTGTATCAGTTCAGTTCAGTTGCTCAGTCGTGTCCAACTCTTTGAGACCCCGTGGAATGCAGCATGCCAGGCCTCCCTGTCCATCACCAACTCCCAGAGTTTACTAAAACTCATGTCCATGGAGTAGGTGATGCCATCCAACCATCTCATCCTCTGTCGGTAGTCCCCTTTTCCTCCCACCTTCAACCTTTCTCAGCATCAGGGTCTTTTCCAATGAGTCAGTTCTTTGCATCAGGTGGCCAAAGTATCGCAGTTTCAGCTTCAGCATCAGTCCTTCCAATGAATATTCAGGACTGATTTCCTTTCGGATGGACTGGTTGGATCTCCATGCAGTCCAAGGGACTTCAAGAGTCTTCTCCAACACCACACTTCAAAAGCATCAATTCTTCGGTGCTCAACCTTCTTTGTAGTCCAACTCTCACATCCATACATGACTACTGGAAAAACCATAGCGCCAACTAGACAGACCTTTGTTGGCAAAGTAATATCTCTGCTTTTTAATATGCTGTCTAGTGTGGTCATAACTTTCCTTCCAAGGAATAAGCATCTCTTAATTTCATGGCTGCAATCACCATCTGCAGTGATTTTGGAACCCCAAAAATGAAGTCTGTCACTGTTTCCACTGCTTCCCCATCTATTTGCCATGAAGTGATGGGATTGGATGTCATGATCTTAGTTTTCTGAATGTTGAGCTTTAAGCCAACTTTTTCACTCTCCTCTTTCACTTTCATCAAGAGGCTCTTTAGTTCTTCGCTTTCTGCCATAAGGATAGTGTCATCTGCATATCTGAAGTTAATGATATCTCTCCTGGCAATCTTGATTCCAGCTTGTGCTTCCTCCAGCCCAGTGTTTCTCATGATATACTCTGCATATAAGTTAAATAAGCAGGGTGACAATATACAGCCTTGACATACTCCTTTCCCTATTTGGAACCAGTCTGTTGTTCCATGTCCAGTTCTAACTGTTGCTTCTTGACCTGCATACAGATTTCTCAAGAGGCAGGTCAGGTGGTCTGGTATTCCCATCTCTTTAAGAATTTTCCACTGTTTGTAGTGATCCACAAGGTCAAAGGCTTTGGCATAGTCAATAAAGCAGAAATAGATGTTTTTCTGGATCTGTATAGTCAAGGCTATAGTCTTCACAGTGATCATGTACAGTTGTGAGAACTGGACTGTAAAGAAGGCAGTGCACTGAAGAATTGATGCCTTCGAACAATGGTGCTGGAGAAGACTCCCGAGAGTCTCTTGGACAGCAAGGAGATCAAACCAGTCAATCTTAAGGGAAATCAACCCTGAATACTCATTGGAAGGACTGATGCTGAAGCTGAAGCTCCAGTATTTTGGTCATCTGATGTGAACAGCTGACTCACTGGAAAAAAGCCCTGTTGCTAAGAAAGATTGAGGGCAGAAAGAGAAGAGGGCATCAGAGGATGAGATGGCTGGATGGCATCACCAGTGCAATGGACATGAACTTGGGCAAACTTCAGGAGATGGTGAAGGACAGGGAGGCCTGGCATGCTGTGGTCGGTCCATGGGGTCTCAAAGAGTCAGACACAGCTGGGCGACTGAACAACTAGAATGAGGTTGTGGTCTAGTTAGCCAGTAGTGGGGCTTCCATTTAGAATTAGAATTAGTTTTCTGAACTACAGAGGAAGAGCAGAAAGCAGCAGCATCTGTCCTCTCTTGCTTCGCAAGTTCAGTTTCAAGTGCATCTGCCTCCCACAAAGCAACCCAGAGCCTCCTCTGCCCGGGGAACGACACTATCCGTGAGCTTTGCCGCCACAGTGGCAAGCGCTGATAATGACAAAATCAATCCATGGGTCTTTATCTATTTATTAAATAAAGCATTTAATGCTCTAAAGCATTAGAGCATTGAAGCAAAATTCACTTTCTGCAGTCTGCAGCTTTGAAACTTAAGAAAGGGAATGCCCTGTGTCAACAACTATTGCTCTGGCACCAAGAGAAACTGGGATTCAGATCTCTCTGCCATTTATCAAACGTGCAACTTCAAGTAACTTTTAATCAAAAGTTACTTAACCTCTCTCAACCTTAACTTCTCTTTGTAAATTGCTATTACAGGAATGGTCTTTATTGGATACAATTTTGTAAGCATTACATGTGAAGGATTTTGGTACAGTGCCTGGCACATGGCAAGAATTAAATCAATGGGAACTCTTCTCCTAATTTCTCTTGTAATAGGTCAGTGATCAATACATGTTTACTCGTGTGATTGTATTTATTCTTGTGATTAACATTATGTTTAGGCACTGCCCCTTCATGGATCACAGCCTTGTCATGGCGAAGGGGCTTGTGCAACTCAGCGAAGCTATAAGCAATGCTGTGCAGAGCCATTCAAGACAGACAGGTCACAGTGATGAGTTCTGACAAAACATGGTCCACTGGAGGAGGGAATGGCAAACCACTCCAGTATTCTTGCCTAGAGAACTCCATGGACGGTAGGGAAGGCAAAGAGATATGACCATTCAGAAGATACGGCCACCTGATCCAAAGAGTCAACTCATTGGAAAAGATCCTAATGCTGGGAAAGGTTGAAGGCCAAAGAAGGGGGCGGCAGAGAATGAAATGGTTAGATAGCATCACTGACTCAATAAACATGAATTTGAGCAAACTCCGGGAGACAGTGGAGGACAGAGGAGCCTGGCGTGATGCAGTCCACGAAATTGCCAAGAGTCAGAAACGACTTAGCAACTGAACAACAAAATTAGGCACCAACACCCATTAAAAAATTGTGATACTCCGGCCTCACTTTATTAGACACTGAAAATGTACAGTCCAAAAGATGAAGAAACTGTGAAGCTAAAGTTTATGAGCACACGTGCTCAGCTGGGGGTGCCAGGGCTTTGGGGAATCTGTTCTAGGACAGAAAAGGATGGAGGCATGTTTGGGGCTGAACTGTGAGCCCCACGCCTGACACACACCTTGTGAAATTGATCAGTTGAAGTCTTAAGTACTCAGAATATGACCTCATCTGGAGATAGGGTCTTTACAAAGGTCATCAAGTTAAAATGAGGTCCTTAGGGTGGGCCCTAATCCAATAAGGCTGGTTTTCTCATGAAAAGGAGAATTCGAAGAGAACAGAGACAAGTAGAGTGATCGCCATGTGAAGATGAAGGTAGAGACCAAGGTGATGCATCTCAATGACTGTCAGCAAACCACCAAACAAAGCTGAGAGAGACACGGATCAGATTCACCTTCACAGCCCTCAGGGGGCAGGAAGCAACCCCACCAACACCTTGATCTCAAACTTCCGGTCGCCAGAACTGTGAGATAATACACCACTGTTGTATAAGCCACTCAAGGCATGTTCACAGCAAGTCTAGGTAACTAATGGGTTTCCCTCGTGGCTCAGTGGTAAAGAATCCACCTGCCAATGCTGGAGACAGGGGTTTGATCCCATGGTATGGAAGATCCCCTGGAGTAGGGAATGGCAACCCACTTCAGTATTCTTGTCTGCAAACTCCCATGGACAGAGGAGCCTGGCGGGCTGCAGTCCACGGGGTTGCAAAAGATTCAGACGACTGAGGGATAGACTTTCACTCCCCCCACCCCCACCCCAGGAAATTAATACAAGGTAAAATCAGGCAGCAGTGGATTCCTCACTAAGATGGGCTGACAGGACCTGGAAACTATGTAGCGTGACACATTCTCTGCTCAAGTTTACAAGAGACTCAGGCCTCTTCCCCAAAAGGTCACCTCTGATGTATTTTTAAATCTATGGGGGGAAAAAAGAGGCTAAGCTTTACAATAGATTTAGCCAAGGTTCCTCTGTCAAAAGAGGCTCAGATTTTAAAAACTTTTCTTTTCTTTTTTTTTTTTTTGCATGTGAGGTGGGGGAGGGAGGCATGGGCATCTGTAAAAACTTATTATAAACAACTAAAAACTTGAAAAAATACCTTGGCAAAGATGCCGATTATTGACCTTCACAAGAGCCACTCTCTCAACAGGCAACAAATTCAAACTCCTGTCTAAGCAGGATGTGTCTGGTTCCTCAAGATTCATGGGGCGTGTGCATTCTTTGGCTGAAAGCTGCCATCATTAGTAGCTGCTCCATAAAGAAATACCATTAATTTAATCTCTCATGGACACAGCCATTTCAAACTGGATGCCTCTTTTTTCCCCCCTAAATGGAATGTCCACTGCTTCCCTGTTGCAGTGGAAAACATAATTGGGAACAAATCTTTCATAAAATTAAGCACACACCCACAAAGTAAACTCTGAAGGCCTGGAACATGTTGGAGAGGCAGTTCTCAAGATTTGTTACAAAGAGCTCTCAACCCTTTTTTCGCATCCCTCAACCCCCACCCCTTTCACTCAAGGCACTAAAAATTGGCATTTACAAAGAAATTCCAGAAGCCTGAGCATTTTATTAGCAAAGGGAAATCCCAACCTTCTTGGCTTCATTTCTCATGATGACAGCTCATTTTTCCAAGTGGAACCACGTACTGGTTGCTGCAAATATTTAAAGAGGTAAAGAAGCTACTTTCAAACTAGTCATAAAAGAAAGAAATGATGATGATTTAGAACCCTGTACTTACTTTACAAGCATAAAAAGTCAAGTACATCCATTTTTTAGACTAGAATGAAAAATTTACAGTGCTCTTCTGCAAAGACTCAGAGCCATGCCATGGGCATTCTCTTGGGCTCCTGAAGTGTCACTGCTGTGCAGGGCAAGGGCTGTTTTTGGAAAGCGAGTCCACCCACTGTGCCTCACGACTTGCTCGCCAGCATTACCCTCTCCTCCTCTCCTAACCATCCTTCCAATCCTATGCCTCCCTGAGGCCTAGAAGAAGCTTCAGCTCCATAAACCTCCTACCAATTTTCCCATTTCCAGTGATTCACTCCTCTTTGAAAATCTGTAGCATTTATCATTCAGGTCTCCTAATTTAACAACTGGTTATATCATCCTGGATATCCTATTAATATCTATATTCTATAGGATTTGTATTTTGCCTTAGTTATTGCCTGTGTGTAGTTTTTCTCCTCCCACGTGGGTTTTTGAGTTTCTTCAAGACAACCAGCATCCCGCGTATTTCTCCAGTATCCCTTCCAGTACCTAACCCAGTTCAAAGATGACCAAATCAAGTTAGAAACAGGAATTGGAAAATGTCACCTATATTAGGGGAACATTTGTTAAGCTCCATGACTTTCTTTGGCCTCTGTGGGTTACCTGCAGGCTCCCTACTAAGTTTAGGGATGGAAGCCACTAGACAAGGATGGTATCTAACCACAGCCCAAAGACACAGGCTAGGTCCTTCCCCTAGGTCACGCACAGAAACTCAGCCACCTGAGTCCAGCATTCTGGAAAGGACGCTCGGAAGAAACCTCTGCCTGCCTGATGGTCCTAGTGCATGCAGCACAATGACCTTAAAGGCGTCCACGGGGGCTCCTCTGGGCCACGCTTGTCCTTTCTCACTCTTGGGTTTTACGCTCAATGGTCACAAACTCATTTGGCTGCAAGACCTCCCAGACACAGGCTGGCTGAAATGTGATCATGCCCGCGGGTCACCTGCCTTCTCTTTATGAGAGCACGAACATGATCTGCTGTCCCTCTTCCTCCTACCCCCCAGAAACACAAAGGGCCTTTTCTTTCTCCTTCTCTTAGCCTCCCACAAAGACTAGCGGGCAAATTTGATGGGTGGGTTTAGGGTTATTCTCTAAGAGACACCACTCACTTCGGGTAAAGAAAATTACAGTTTGGCTCATTGCACTGAATGTAAACAGTTTAGAACTTGTTTTTCTTGTAACAAGTGACACATGGGGATGCATACACATACACCCAAAAATGAAAGCCTAAAGCACCCAGTGAAAAGCAAAATCCCCCCCAACCCCTCACCCCCGCCCCCAACCCACTACCAGTTCTGTGTCCCTCCCGAGAGATAGCAACTTAGTTACCAGGTTATTTTGCCCTCCAGACCACATAGGCTTTTCTGCCTACTTCTCATTGTGTTTGCTTTTTTTATAAACCATAATTATACTATCGACTCATTCTCTACTTTCAATTAGCAATTTCTACATAATAATTTTCTTTTTTTTACTTTTCTGATAGCTCAGTTGGTAAAGGATCCGCCTGCAATACAGGAGACCCGAGCTCGATTCCTGGGTGGGGAAGATCCACTGGAGAAGGGATAGGCTACCCTCTCCAGTATTCTTGGGCTTCCCTCGTGGCTCAGCTGGTAAAGAATCCACCTGCAATGTGGGAGACCTGGGTTAGATCCCTGAGTTGGGAAGATCCTCTGGAGAAGGGCGACCCACTCCAGTATTCTGGCCTGGAGAATTCCATGGTCTGCATAGTCCATGGGGTCACAAAGAGTTGGACACAACTGAGCGACTTTCACTTTTATTTTGCCTTTTAAAACGCTTTTACATGACAATTTACATTTCATCTCCAATTACTTTTCAAAGAAAGGTCATCAGTAGTGAATTTCCCTCTTTATTTTTTCAATAATAATTTTCAATTTTAAAAATATTCAGAGTCAGTAAAAGATTTCACACATGAAATAAAGTTTGCACCAACAAAAATATCACTTTGCAGTCTGTCCTATTTGACTATTTTAAATTTTAGACACAAGTAAAAATTTCCAGTGGTCACATAGAGAATAAGAGAGAACAAGCTGCTTCTTTTGTGTTACAATCACAATGATATCATTTTCATCTAAAATCTACTGCTTAAAGGGAGAAATACATGTTGTAAGAGAGAGAAGGCCCTCACTGCCCAGGTTTGTGCTCTGAAGACCACTTACAGCGCCCGAGCAAGAGGTAGTAACCTTCCCAAGTAAAGCTTGTGGTGAGTCTGAACCTGTCTGCCAACCATACAGCTGAAGTCCTCTCAACTCCAGCATGGATGTCTGTGATTAAGAAAGAGGTAGAAAGATTGTACCAAGCACCTCCAGGATGCCAGGCCTAAAACGTGTGCCTTACAGGCGTTAGAACACTTAACCTTCACAACTTCATGAGGTAATACTATCTTCAGTTTTCAGGCGAGGAGCCTGGGGGTTCAGGAAGGGGAACAGACTTACCCAAGGCCACAGACCTAGGTCTTTAGTAGCTTTTCCAAGCTACTGCCTGGACTGCTGTTTCATAAAATCAGACCTGCATCCACATTTCCTCTTTTGCAAAACCTGGGGGCTGGAATCAGGCTACTTGGGCACAAACACTGACAACTTTTAGCTAGAACAACACAGGCCCAGGCAAGGGACTGGAGCTTCTTGGGTCTCAGTTTCTTCATCTGGAAAATGAGCCTGCCAATAATACTTACCACATAAGGGTTGTAGCAAGATTAAACAAAGTTCACATAATGAGCTTGGCACAGCACCTGACATAAAGTAAATATTTTATAATGGCTAGCTCTTACTATCCTATGGCTGATTAACAAGCTGGGCTTTGAAACGATTTTCTTTTCTGCTTTTATTCCCTCCATCTTGCAGTGGAGGAATGACGCTTTGGGAAGCAATTTGGGGTGAAATTGGGGAGCCATCTGATACCATCTGACCCCATAATGCCAATTTCTTATGCTCTCCTCTCTCAAGCTTGCTCTTCTAACATTTCTTCCCTTTGTGCTAACTGCCAAAATCATAGCCTTTCAACTGCCAAATTCCAGAAGCTTTTAATAGTGTTATTACTGTGACTTTTTTTTCCCCTAAATCATGGAAATATTTCAGTTTTTATTTAAAAAACTAGATTCCAGCAATACCCTCCCTACAGCCACCAGTTTATAAACCTAAAGTGTATGCTCCTATTATTTCCCCCTGCCCCTGTTCATATATCATGGAAGTCTAGACTGATTAAATTTTGCTAAAACAATTTCAGCTTGTACAAATGGAAGCTGCCCAATGGAATGGAAAAGGTATTTGTGAACCTGGTCACACAAGTTATAAACCCGAATCGTCCTGGCTGGGCAACATTTTCCATTTAACTGCCTTTTCCTTATTAACTGAAAGTCCAATGAGATCTAAAGGCTGTAGCATCACTTGGCCAACAAACGAGAAGACGGAAGGGAGTTTTCTCATGGGAGTGGCAGGGCAAGAGGTCAAGGAAGTCAGATGACCAACACTGTCACTCCAGCCAAAGGTTACCTGGACAACTTCGGCCAAGTCACATTCTCTGAGTCTTAGGTAACTTACCTGAAGAATGAGGAAGTGAAGTCCGCTTTTCCCCAAAAACCCTTTCTCCTTAGAGCTCAAACTTCCTTTCGGCATAACAGGATTCTGCAATCATTCCACAAGCACCTCCTCCAGTCTGGGGCTTATCAAGGCAGTAAGTTACACGTCATGATGTAGCCTCAGGAGATAAGCTTCAGCCAAGAGGAGGTATGTGTGTTCGCGTGTGTATGTGCATGTGTGACGTGTTAGCCGTAAGACACGGTCTCCACTCATTGTAAAAATGTGGTTGTGCCAAGCTATCATATAATTCACAGCAAAGCAATAAAATCCAGGTTTACTTTTAATTACCCAATGTTAAATGACAGCCAAGCAAGCCCATTAGGAGGGTGACATCGCTGAGCTTCCATCAAACATCCTTCCATGTATTTCTCCCCTTCAAGAACTCTGCTCCAAGTATCTGCAGCAGCTAGCACAAGACTGGAGCCTCGGCAGGGTTTATGAGCTGACCTTCTGTTATAATAGCATCATATATAATCCTACTGCTATGTTGCTTTTCTCCATTTTCTCCTCTGGGAGACTTTGTCTCATAATTCAGGCATCATCACTGGTTCAGTTCAGTTCAGTCGCTCAGTCGTGTCCGACTCTTTGTGACCCCATGAATCTCAGCACACCACACCTCCCTGTCCATCACCAACTCCCGGAGTTCACTCAAACTCACGTCCATCGAGTTGGTGATGCCATCCAGCCATCTCATCCTCTGTCGTTCCCTTCTCCTCCTGCCCCCAATCCCTCCCAGCAACAGAGTCTTTTCCAATGAGTCAACTCTTTGCATGAGGTGGTCAAAGCACTAGAGTTTCAGCTTTAGCATCACTGGTTACTCCAATCCAAAGGCTTGAATGATGAATAACAAATGAGGAAGAACCCCAGGAATTAAGGGGGAATAAAGGTGCAGGCGGCAATAGATATTGCTGTTTTACCACAAAAGCCTTAACAGAATTTAAGTTTTCTAAATGCCCAACATGAACCGCGTTAACACATAATTCCTTAACCACTCTCTAAAAATGACATTCTGAGTCAGATTTGGGGGTATTTAGAAATGCTGAGGTATTTTACTCTTTTTTTTAAGATGTTAATTTGACTGTTTCTTTCTCTACAAGGCACTGACATCAGAAGTAAAAAAAAAAAAAAAAAAAAAAAGTCCTTTTTAGAAACTATATACACAAAAAGCAAGAACACATCATTCACAAAAGCCACGCTGAGCTGGGCCCCAGAGCACTTGTGACTTACGTAGTTGATTAACCCAGCATCTTATCAAGGTCCAAGGGAGGGTGTTTCTGCAGCCAGACGTGAGTCACAAGTACTTACATCACTCTTCCTGAACTTGGCTTTCAAGCTCTTCATGTTTAGTCCATTCAGCCTTCCACAGCTCTAGAGGAGACCTTCAGCATCTAGCCAGAAGGAGAAAAAAAGAAATTAAGTACCAAGGTTTCCTGGCGCAGATGGTAACGAATCTGCCTATAATATAGGGGACCCAGGTTCGATCCCTCGGGTTGGGAAGATCCCATGGAGAAGGGAATGGCAACCCACTCCAGTATTCTTGCCTGGAGAATCCCATGGACAGAGGAGCCTGGTGGACTACAGTCCACGGGGTCACAAAGAATCAGACATGACTGAGCAACTCACACACACACATGCACAAACTTCAAGGTTTCCAAACAAACACTACAGTGACTCCTTCCCAAGTGGGCTGGGACTTTGGGCCATGGGTAAGCGTCTGGGTTTGAGTTAGGAAGGTGGTCAGGTTTAAGGGCTGGGAAGTGGTACAGAATGTTATGTTCTTTCCATTTGTGATACTCCTTTGAAGCATCCAACATTTTCAAGTTAACTGAAACTTTTCATTTTCTTCCAACTCCTCATTGAAAGTAGAACAAGCTTAAGTAAAGGCTGGCCTGTCACTGCACAAAACTCAGTGCCTAACTCCCTCCTCTCCATCCCCTTCACGGTACAGTTACAGCCTCCGCCTCCTCTGAAAGGGCCACAGGAGTGACGCATACTGAAGCGCAGCTCATATTCCAGATGCCATTCATTCCCTATTTATTTTTCTCAGTGTGTTTTTTTTCCCCCTCATAGATGCACAGGGCAATGAGGGAAAAATGCGAGAAAAAACAAAACCTCCCTCATCAAATACCTCATTCCTCAGGAAGCCACTCAAAACAGTGAAAGACTCTCCCCAGGTCCTCATGGGACCCAGTGATTCCAATCCGGAGCTCGAAAAGTCTTATGAAACCACCTCATTCAGGAGGGATCTGTGGTGCCTTTAGAAAATGAAGGTAAATTTTTGGAATGACAGTATATCTGTACTTTTTTTTTTTTTTTAGTTTATTTGGCTGTGGCAGGTCTTAGGTGCATCCTGCAGGATCTAGTTTCCTGACTAGGGGATCGAGCCCAGGCCCCCTGCATTGGGATTGCGGCGTCTTCATCGACTGGACCACCAGCGAAGTCCCTGTACTTTTTTCTGGGAAGTTCCTATTTTCATTAGATTCTGTAAAGGCATTGTCACCCTTCAAAAGGTAAGATCCCACTATGGATCCCACTATGGATCTAGTGAGAGCCCCTCATTTTCCAGAGGGAGAGATGGAACCTCAAAGTGAAGAAACCTGTCTGCATTCCCTACATCTCTGTATGATAAAATTCAGAATCAAAGTCAGACTGATGGGTAAATGCCTTTTCCACTGCCTTACAGCTTTAAAACTAAAACCTGAAAGTAAACTCCTGGGCTAAAACACGGCATGAACTTGACCTCTTCCATCCTGAAACCTGGAAAGTGTATGTTCGGGTCAAAAATGACAGAAAAATCTACGTGCAAGTTCTCATCACCTGGAAAGCACTCAAGAAATGTAACGTCAAGCCTCAGCTGACAAAGTGAGAACAGGGGAACATTAACAGGCCAGTCTATTTGAGGACTAAGGAACGATGGTCAGATGTTGACTAGGTTGATCATTACCTTTCAAAAGCCTTTCAAGGTCATCATGTTCATCCACCATCTTTATTCTGGACTAAACTGATCTGAGGAAACAGATGGCACAGTGGGGGCGGGTAGGAAATGCAGGCAACTGAATGGCTGGACCATTCCTCTTGAGGTCTTTGCTGTCACCTCCAGAAGTGGTCCAGGGGCTCCCTGGGTTCTAATTTGTTAATTTCTGACTTTCATTATTGCTGCTGCCCTTAAGCAGGGCCCTTTGGACCAGTCACAAAGCACCTCAATGACATTAATCTGGAGGCCACACCATTCCTGTGGCCTCCCTGTGGTCCCTTTCAATCTTCCCAGCCTCAGCGGGAGTGACAGAATGTCTGTTGCCTTGGAAACCGCACACACTGTAATTACACCTTGTTAATTGCCATGTACTTAACCACAGAGAAGCCTGGGCTGGTACCTGAATGGCAAAGTGCAAACTCTGAGGACAGTGCTTCTGGAAGGTGGCCCCCCAACTTAATCTGAATCAGAAGAATCTGGGGACACTTTGCTGAATGTAAAATTCCCTGGAAATTGAATCTCAAGGGCGGGGCCTAGGCATCTGCTTGGTTGACTCTGGCATACAAGTTTGAGAAGTTAGAAATGAGGTATGTGGAACTGGAAATATCCTTATCAAAGCTGTGCTGGTTTATGAACCAGCCCTTCATCATGTCAGAACAACCATCTTTTGATGAATCGAAGTAGAAACCATGAGAAGCAGATGTTCCCAACCTGACAGCGGCTCATGGTTCTCCACCAAATGCAGCTAGAAGATGGAAATTGCCCTTGAAGTTCAATTCCTTCTACCCTCTGGGTGAAGTGCTAACAACCAATAAAACAGGACAAATCCATTCACTAGGAAAAGAAGCAAAGAGAAATCCAGCCTTGGATAACCCACAAACTGTGTAACCCACTAAGGTGGAACCACCCAAAGCATCCTTTCAGGCAAGAACACAATGTCTCAGGCAAAGTTGGGTCAGATTTTTGTTTGAGGTCATGGGGCGCATAGGGCCGGAGGTGGGGGAGCATGTTTCACGGGTGTGGGCACTAGTAGCTTGGTATATTTGTCTTTGTCTCCCCCTCAGCCCTCAGTATGGCAGTGAGAAGTATGCAAAGGCTCATTTAAAGAGGATTAAGTAAATAAAGCAAGTAATTCCAAAAACTCCCAGGGGGAGGTATTAGCTGTGAAAATGAATGTTTTCCTGGAAGCTTTGGGTGTTTGAGAGCTGGGTGGTCCAAGGGTATAACTCTGGGATGACAGAGATGGGGGTCAAGGGTAAAAAGGTTTGGAAACCCACAAAATAGTAACTAGAAACAAGAACTGTAGCTGGGGATAATTAAAGTTAGTAACAAATCACTGCTTTCCCGGAATTGGTAAAAGGACCTAACTCCAGGACCTAAACCTGGAAGTCAGGACTTGTGGGAAGTCACCTGGGCTCCCTTTGCCTCAGTAGCCCCCTCTTCCCCAAGAGGATCCAAGAGTCAATCATGACTTGCCTTCCTTGGGTCAGCTGGAATCTTTCGGCTCCAAGTCGCAGATTCAAATTTTCAAAGCCCAGACTGGATAAAGTGACATCTATCAACTTCGTTATACCAAACTAAGAGCAGTCCTTGGAAAAGTAACTAGGTGCTTAGGTCAAAAGAGCTGTGATAAAGCTGAATTAGCTGCATGGGAGTCTAATTTGGATGGTTCAAAAAGAGAAGGGTGTGTTTCACATATACAGGAAAAGGTATTTGAATTAAATCTTCTCATTTCAAGCAGATGAAAAAGCCTGTCTATCCACTGAGCAGAAGTGTTGGTCAGTTTACTCCATGCTCAACCCAAAATAAGTCACCAAGCCCTGCTTCGTTGCCAGTTACCAAGCGATGTCACTCCATCAGTGAGGATAGAATAGGGCAGGGAGGCACAGACTGTTACCCACTCATCTGAAAGACTAGATCCAACAAACAGGGTTTGTTAATCCATTTTCCCTTTAAAAATAATGTAACTCTCCACCAAAGCTTAACATGAACTACCCTTATCGAATAGAATTTCTAGCCTGAATCAAAAAGCCTTGATGTTAGCCTATAGAGCTATACTGTGAACTAAGTTAGACTTCTATGAGTATTAAAAATGACATAACCAATATAGAATTTTCCTTTTGGGGTGATGAAAATGTTCTACATTTATTGCTATGATGGCTGTACAACCTGTGAACATACCAAAAACTGATCGACTGTACCATTCAAATGGGTAAATTGAATAGCATGTGACTTATCTCAATAAAGATGTTAATTCTTGCACTGTTTTTTTTTTTTAATAGTTGAATAATCTTCATTCTTCTCCAATCTGTAGAGCTAGGAAAATTTCAGGTTGAGAACCTCTGGATTGATTAAAAATGAATTTTGAAGGAACAAAGGTTAATAAGCAAGGCCCGTAGCGCTAAAAGGCTCCTTGCTCCTAAATTCTCTTTAGCTATTTCTCTACCACAAGCCATCTCCAACCGAAATGTAATCATGAGGAAAAGAGAGGCAAAAAGTTCCTTTCTTCTATCACCAAACTACTCCTTCTCTCACTCACCGCCACCTCCATCCCTACATGTGACCCAAAGGTTATTTCATAAGACAGTGCTGACAACTATGTCAGCACGTCAGGGCCCCCTTGGAGCCCCAGCCAGGTATCTGGATTTTGTAAACAGAAGTGAGGCTCAGAATTGGGTTTTTTTCCTTTGTTTTTTGGTCATGGTCCACAGCATGTGGGATCTTAGTTCCCTGACCAGGGATTGAACTCACACCTCCTGCACTGGAAGTGCAGAGTCTTAACCATTGGACTGCAAAGGAAGTCTCTTGTAATTTTTTTTTTTTTTTTTAACATACAAGGTGACTTGGATGCTCAATGAGATTGGGAACCACTGTTCTATACCTATCATACCACCTAATCATACCTATAATCGACAATTTCATTAAAAATAATTTAGAGACACTGCATAAGTAGATATTATAGATCATTATTTCTGAACATTGACAGAATCTTTCAAAATATTGTGGGTGGATGAGAGGGGAGCATTCTACATTAAAAGCAAAAGAGAGAAACTAGCTGGTTACCATGGCCACTAAGAAACAATAACTCACAGAGGCAAATGGCAGCTATACACACATGTGCCTTTTCCTGAATCACAGGGATGTATTAGCATCCAAGATGCCATACCCCAGGATTCAAGGGCAGTGGTTTAAAATAGTTCCCTCTGAGTCACTGGAGGACCTGAGTGAATAACAACGTTCTTGCTCTAACTAATCCCTCCGTCATGGAATGTGAGATGCTTCCTCAGAATCTTCAGCAACACCAGAAATACTAAATGTGCACCCCCAGACAGGCTTCAAGAATTTTTCTTCCAAGTGAAAAGTACATGAGACTTAAAATCCAAAGCACTGGAGATGACACTGAACAAATGCAAGACACTGAAATTAAAACACTTCTCTCTTGCTCAGCATCCACCTCTTCTCCCTTCAGTACCTGCTTCTACAATCATCTCTCTCCAGCAAATGGAATTTTAACCCAAAGCTGTATAAACACTCAAGGTGGCAAAACAAATACATGCTGTAAAAGGTCTCCCCGGATAAAGAAGTCCCTGACGAGAGAGCCTGTCCTGCCATCTAAACTGCCCCTGGGGGCAGAAGCTGCTTTAAGACTCTGCCTCCTGGATGGAAATCTCTGAGGGCTAGGAAAAATCAGAGAAGTCTTCACCACAAAGGTAGGGGTCCGAGTGTCTCTAAAAGGAAACTCAGGATCTGGGCAAGCTGACGAGAAGAGGGCTCCTCGTCGGGCCTTTCTGACAAGATGGGGCACAGCCATCCCAGGGGAAGGTCAAACACCCGTCCAAACTCTGCCAGCAGTCCTTGAAGCTTCTCTTGGGAGGCTGAGCGGGCATGGTGGGAACTGATGCAAACTTCTCTCTGAAGAAAGTCTCCATTCCCTGATCCTTTTAGACCCTGGATGTAAGCGAGGGGTTCAAGAGTCCCAATTACCAGTTTTTCTGGCAAATCTGAAAATGTACATCTCAGGCTATTTACATTGGAATGGAGGACTTTCAGGGTAGAGTTTTCATTTTGCTTATTACTTGGGTGCTAGCCATTGGTATAAAAATCAATAAATGTTTCCCAAAGGAATGTGTAGGACCGAGATACAGGTTAGGTGCCTGGGTATCTTTGACCTCAGCAAGGCTTTTTATGGTCCTAAATGGACTGGGTTAGCTGCCATGGGATTAAGTAAATGCCATGATCAGTTTTCACATGTACATATAAAAGCACTAAGTTTTTAAAAACCCCAAACCACCATCTCATTTGGCCCATGAATCTTATCAAGTTGCTCCTCTTTGCTCCTTCTGCTTCCCTCTCCTCTCTAAGCTGTGCACCTCCTGCAGCATCTCCCTAATCACATGCTGAGCTTAGCCAAGGGAGCTGATCATTTGAATAATGGAATGTAAGAGTCAACACAGAGCAAGGACCAGCTGCTAAACCCCCAGGGGGCAAGTGCTTAGGACAGAGATTTTATCAGCCTAATGCAAAGCAGGCCAAGGGCTCCACCAGATCTGCATGCCTGATCTATTATTTTTGCTTGAGATTCTACCACTTCCAGGTAGGGAACCTCTCAACAAGGAAAAAGTACATCCTAGCTGCTGCTGCTAAGTCGCATCAGTCGTGTCTGGCTCTGTGCGACCCCATAGACGGCAGCCCACCAGGCTCCCCCGTCCCTGGGATTCTCCAGGCAAGAACACTGGAATGGGTTGCCATTTCCTTCTCCAATGCAGGAAAGTGAAAAATGAAAGTGAAATCGCTCAGTCGTGTCTAACTCTTAGCGACCCCATGGACTGCAGCCTACCAGGCTCCTCCGCCCATGGGATTTTTCAGGCAAGAGTACTGGAGTGGGGTACCATTGCCTTCTCCGACACCCTAGCTGCACCTGATGCTAAAGCTGAAGCTCCAATACTCTGCCCACCTGATGCGAAGAACTGACTCATTGGAAAAGACCCTGATGCTGGAAAGATTGAGAGCAGGAGGAGAAGGGGACAACAGAGGATGAGATGGTTGGATGGTATCACCGACTCTGTGGACATCAGTTTGAGCAAGCTCCAGGAGATGGTGAAGGACAGGGAAGCCTGGCAAGCTGCAGTCCCTGGGGTCACAAAGAGTCGGACATGACTGAGTGACTGAAGTGAGCAACACCCAAGCATTCACCTCTGACCTCAGCAGGACTTTCTCCATGGTCCACACTCAGAGGAAGTTCACCAAGGCTGAGAGAAAGGATGGGTGACCAAGCGTTCATGCTAAGTCGCTTCAGTCCTGTCCGAGTCTGTGTGACCCTATGGACTGTAGCCTGCCAGGCTCCTCTGTCCATGGGATTTCCCAGGCAAGAATACTGGAGTGGATTGCCATGCCCTCCTCCAGGGGATCTTCCTGACCCGGGGATCGAACCCGTCTCTTAGGTCTCCTGCATTGGCAGGCAGGTTCTTTACCACTCAGTGTCACCTGAACAAGCACTGGGTGTCAAATTGGAAGCACAAAGATACAACAGACATTTCATTGCGGCCAGGCCAAGAGGCCCAATTTCAAAGGATTTAGCTAAAAACTGGTAACAGGACTCTTGAACCCTCACTCACATCCAGGGTTTAAACGGGTCAGAGCACATGGAGACTGGGGGAGGTTCTTTCTCCACTCCAGTGTTCTTGCCTGGAGAACCCCAGGGACGGAGGAGCCTGTGGGCTGCCATCTATGGGGTCGCACAGAGTCGGACATGACTGAAGAGACTTAGCAGCAGCAGCAGCTTTCTTGGGAAGGAATGATGCAATGATTCCCACCAGGCCTACTCAACCTAATGAGAAAGGCCCACAGGACCACTTAGAGAGACTGGACAGGGGTCTGATCCTCACCTGAAAAATCTACAAGTTTGGAGAGAAATTGGCCTAAGTTCTAAGGGTGGGAATGAAGGCATGGTAGCTGCTGGGCTGTGATCAGCCTGATGCTGAAGTTTATCTGTGCACAGATGTCTGTCTCCTGTAAACCAGACATAGGCAATGCATGGAAGGGTAGTAAGCTGTCTTGGATTCTGTCTAACAGAGTGGATTACAGGGTGAAGAGGGCAGAGAGAGGCTGAGTCCCAGACAGAAAAGCAACAAAGCAGAACCTGCAACACAGGAATCAGAGGCGTCCCTAGTGATGGTCCAGGAGTAGAACCGGGAGAGAGAGGGATCTTCCAAGGCCTCCTCTACTGGTTTGCTAGGACTCTGTAACAAAGTGTCAAATCTGGCGGCTTATGCAACAGAAATCTGTATCCTCACCGTTCTGGGCGCTAGAAGTCCAAGACGGCGGTAACAGCAAAGCCAATTCTGATTTATTCTGAGGCCTCTTGGACTGCAAGGAGATCAAACCAGTCCATCTTGAAGGAAATCAGTCCTGAATATTCACTGGATGGATTGATGCTGAAGCTGAAACTCCAATACTTTGTCCACCTGATGCAAAGTGCTAACTCATTGGAAAAGACCCTGATGCTGGAAAGATTGAAGGCAGGAGGAGAAGGGGATGACAGAGGATGAGATGGTTGGATGGCATCACCAATTGAATAGACATGAGTTTGAGTAAGCTCCGGGAGTTGGTGATAGACAGGGAAGTTTGGCATGCTGCAGTTCATGGGGTTGCAAAGAATCAGACATGACTGAGTGACTGAACTGAATTAAGGCCTCTCTCCCTGGTTGTAGATGGCTTCCTTCTCCCTTTGTGTTCAAGAGCCCTTCCTCTTTGCGTGCCTTTGTCCTAATGTCTTTTTAAAAGGACACCAGTCACACCCATATAGTCTCATTTATCTTAATCATATCTTTAAAGGTCCTACCTCCACAAACAGTCCCGTCCGAAGTACCAGGGGTCAGGACTTTAACATATAAATTTTAGGAGCACATGGTCCAGCCGAAAATACCTCCTCAAAGAGCAAGAATCAGCTCAAAATATCTGTCAGGATTAGAGAGCAGAGCACTGTCTTCCTGCGTACCATCAAGTAAGAACTTCTCATTCTTATTACCTCTCATCTCCACCCCTCCTGTCTCCAGTTTGCATTGTAACCCTGGAGGAGACACAAACCATGACAGTCAGATAAAGGGAGGAGAGTAACAGGAGAAAATGGAGAAAGACAGAAAAAGATATTTTCTTTTAAATCGAATTTGAAATTTTTATTTTAAATCAGGCATTCCGAGTTCTAAATTGAGAGTATTTAGCAACTGAAATTGACTGTAGAATTTTTTAAAAATATAATCAGAAAAGTTATAGATTTCACCCAGAATCATGAGATGGACTAACCTCTCTGAATAAATTTTAAAGAGTCAGTGGGACACAAAACAAAGCTGCTTTGTGATCACATTTTAGGTGTCTTATTTATTCCGCAGACCAGATACATATAAATGAATGAATGAATGACTCAACAAACATGCAAACTTTACTAAGCATTAATTATGGGCTGAGTGCTCTCATATATTAACTAAGGTGCAGATGAGATAAAAGATTGCCCAGATGATAAAGAAGAGGGAAAGGCAAGAGGGAGAGAAAAAGACATAGGCAGTGGTTTCATTCTGGCGATGAATCCTTCCTAAAATACTGCAGTACCTCACTCCCTCCCCCCAAAAATGACCACACTCTTTTAAAACATAAATGCCATCCAGATAATGTACCATAATGATCATGAAGTGAAACTCTTAAGAGCATTAATCTTCCTCCCTATATTTACAACTTGCCTTTATCAGGGGATGACATTTCTTTTGAGAAAAAAATACATCATTCTTCTTTAAAAATAAAACCTGCCATCAGTGAGCACCGATCTTGGTCCATGAATCAGTCAGAGCCACCACACTGATGTAAAACTGGTCAGGGCTCTGGCAACATCACTATCTGGACTGTCAAATCTGCTGCTCACATGCTCCGATAAACCTACCGAAGAAAAGCCCCAAGGTTACCTCATGCCCTAAATCCATCCAATTTAAAAAGCATGGGCTTAATCAAAACAAGCTACCTCTGGAATACAAAAACCACTCCGGGACTAAGAAACGCCATGTGCTTATCCCTCCTTTTGAGGTTATTTTTAAGCTGATCTCTAAAATGCCCCGTTTCCAGGGTGTATTTCCAAATCTTTGATGTTGGCGTCAACAGCTCTATCAAGACATAACACTGTGTTCATCTCTCAAGCAAAAAAGCTGCCCTGCACACATCTAGTAATCAAACCCAAACAGCAAGGGGTATGTGCTAAGTGCCTTACCATCTGCACCTCAAGTCCATTTCTTGGCTTTCCCCACCTTAAAATCCATAAGAATCATTCAAGTTTAAAAAGACAGGGCCACTCCTCAAATGTTACTGGTGAATATATAAAATGTGGAAAGCACAAAGTCACTGTGGCAAGTAGTTTGGCAGCTTAAGTTAAATTTTCAACCTGGCAATTATATGATGTGTCTTGCCAAAAGAAAACACGTGTCCACAGAGATGTGCACATGTTTACGGCAGCAGTACTCATAATCGTGAAAAAGTGGAAACTGAAACATCCACCAAGTAGGTAAACAAAACGTGGCATTTCCATACAGGGGAAGGCGGACTCTCCAGGACCAAAAAGGAACCAAGGGTGGATACATGCAGCGCGAAACCATTGCACCAAGTGAAGGTCAGACACAGAGACCACACAGTGTAAGATTCCATCTGTACGACATGTCTGGAACCGGCAAATTTATAGACAGGAAGTAGATTAGCAGTCGCCTAGGGCTGGGGATGATAAGGAGGAATTGCAAATGAGCATGAGGGCTCTTTGGGGACGGTGAGAGAGATGTTTTAAAACTCAATTGTGGTGATGATTCCACAGCTCTGTAAATTTATTAAAAAATTGAGCAGTACTGTATACTAAAAACGGTAAATTTTGTGGAATATAAATCATACCTCGATGAAGCTGTTTTTAACAAGATGAAATACAAAAAGTGAAATGCTGAGTTGTTAGGTAGTGAGAAACAACTTTAGAGTGTGAGAGGGTAGCTCCCTGGATGGTTATACCAGATTCCCTTGGTTTTACTCTAGAAAGATTTAATGGTCAAATGTTGGCTTACTGTGACATCATCAGTTCTTTGACTTGGCTTTAAAATGGGGTAACTCAGACTCTCCACATTCTTGTATGCAGAAGTGTCATTTACGATGGTCACAATGGTTCTGATGAATCAGTCATTCAGTGCCTCAAATACTTTTTGAGGGTAAGGGATAAATAAGTTAACAACATGGATACTGTGAATTCTGATGCCCTAGAAGCAGGAGTGGAACAGCAGATGGAGAGCACAAAAATCATTTCTGCTGCCCCAGCTACCATGTTGGGACGTCATTCGAACACCACATACTCAAATCGTTTATTCTCATCTCCAGCCCTGCTCACTCGAAGGCACGTCTCTGCATTTTCTTTAACACATTACCATGCGGCACGCGGTCTGCCCCATGACTCTCAGTGCCCAGCCTTCTTCTGATAACTGCATTTCTTTCTAGAAAGCTGTCCTCCTATTCCCTGCCCCCGCCCCCAACCCCACTCCAACCAGGTTATAGCCTGACCGTAGCTGTTCCCAAGAGATGGAAAGGTATCCTTAGGAAGGCTATCAGAAACCCTCCCTGGGATTTTGGGTGGCGGGAGAGGAAAGGGACAGGGAAGGGGTGAGTACAAGAAGAAGGAAGAGAAGGGAGTGAGTAGAACGGGGAAGAAAAAGGGAAGATTAAAGCCTTCCTTTCTGGTGGAGAAACTAGGAAAATGTGAGCCTGGCAGCTGTCCAAGACACTCCTAAGCCAGCACAGAGAGCAGGTTTGAGGGAGGGAACCAGAGAGGCCCCGACACCATTTTAGCACAGAATTTGGCATCCCATGAGCCAAGCTGCACCCCACTCCTCACCCCAACCTACATGAGTGCAAAGTCACTTCAGTCGTGTCTGACTCTTTGCAACTCCATGGACTGTAGCCTGCCAAGCTCCTCTGTTCATAGGATTCTCTAGGCAAGAATACTGGAGTGGGTTGCCATGCCCTCCTCCAGGGGATCTTTCCGACCCAGGGATCAAACCCATGTCTCTTGGATCTCCTGCATTGGCAGGTGGGTCCTTTACCACCAGTGCCACCAGGGAAGCCCTCCCTCCTATCCTAAGCTAGTTCAAATTGAGTTTCTGTGACTTGCAATCAACGAATATTGACAAATCCTCTGGTGCCTTCTCACCTAGTCAATCTCGCTCAGGCTGTCACTTTAGATGCCACAGTAAAAGAGGAGCCCAGAACCTCGGCAGCACCTCTGGAGTTTGTATGTCTGTCTGTTCAGCTCATTTGGAAGCCTGTAGCTAAATTCACTTTAAGAACCTACAGAACTGAAATACACACTCCAGAGTCTAAGTGGTTGAATACAGTGGGGTGACCTATAAGGTCCCCTCTGAACCCATAGGTTAGGGAGGGCCTATTTATCATCCATTTGTTTGGCTATTAGCTGCTCCCTGATCTGCCAGCATACCCTCACCCATCCCCACCTCCAAGCATTCCATTCTTTCTTCACCACAGAAGACCTGGCCAGCAAGCCCCACCTTCTGGGTTATTTCCACTCTGAAAATATGACCAGCTCTTTCGCTCTCCTACAGGAACCTGCCAACAAGGAAAACAATCACGAGTAACTGGAAATGAATAGAATTAGACTGTTAAAAACCCTCACGAAATGAAAAACCATCATAGCAGCTGGGTCCTGAAGGACCCTGTGATGTGGCTCAGGAGGAAGATAGAGGCTTCTGGGTGGGTGGGGCAAGGAGATGGGGGCAGACAGTGGGGAAGCTGCCTGGAGGAGGGGGTGGAACGGTGGGGTTCAGTTGGATCAGGAGACCTCAAGGACCAAGGATAATTCTCAGAGCAGTTAATCCTTGAATATCGCTGAAGATATGATAAGGATGCATGCTTTCACTCAGCCTAATTGATTCTAAACAAGACACCTGGAAGAGAAGCCCGACAGTAGCTCAGCCACCAAGCATCACCTCCTAGGGGTCAGGCTGGCCTGGATTTGCCACACTAATGTCCTGGCAGCGCAAATGGAAAAACCTTCCAGATCCTCTCCACTAGAAGCCCCAGGCCACTCCATGCCCATGCTCTGTCGGGGGCCCTAGGACCACCTACATAGTGAACACAGACTCTGTTGACTGAATTTGAGACCCTGGACCTTCTTTCCATTTTCAACCATTTTCTGTAGTGAGGGATAGAATAAAACAGCATTAACATAAAGGATGGGGAGTACATCTGTCACCTGCAACAAAGATTTAAAACGCACTCCCCTCCACCCTGGGCCCCACACACAAACTCACATACCTGGCATCTGATCCCATGAGGCTCTAGAGAGTAAAAACATCGCGGCTATTCAAGAACTTGCAATTTAAGAGGAAAACTAAGAAATCTATACTGTCTTGTTTACCCAGAGGCACTGCCTACCAACTCTGGGCCAAGTACACAGGGGAACGTAGAAAACTGGCCCATACATAATCCTTGCCTACAACAGAGAAAAAAAAAGTCCATGCTGATTAACGCACATGCAAGAAAGCAGAGACACACAGATTTGTAAACCAAGAACACAAATGTCCACTATTTCATGTGTAATCAGATCATGATGAAGCTAGTGAGCTATCATACTTCTCTAAGGAAACACTGAAAATGAAGGGCAAAATCCCAGATAACTAGGTTAAAGACACAGGGAAGCTTAATCAAACTTGCATCTACTGAGGCCATTCTAAGTGTCAGGTCGGCCTGGGGTTACAGGACCTACAAAATGACATACTACTCTGACCAGTGCTGTCCCATACTGCAGTCGTTGGCCACACGTGGCCACTAAGCATTTGAAACATGGCTAACACAAACTGACATGCACTGTAAGTGGAAAATACACAATGGATTTCAAAGATTTACTATTAAAAAAAATGTCAACTATATCATTAATAGCTTGACTGAATACATGTTGACAGAATTTTGGATATACTAGATAAAAATAAAAGATGATTACAATCTCAGTTGCTTCATTTTCCTTCTTGTGTCTACTAGAAACTTTGAAGTGACTTGTGATGACATGTATTTATGGCTTGCTTATATTCTATTAGACAGTAATGATTCACATTTTCCCCTCAAAGATTGGCACAACTGGCAATTATAGCATCTTATTATTATTACAAGGCAGGCACAAAATTAAGGGAAAAAGTATAGGTTATCATGTTTAACATTCACTTACTATCAAATCATAAAGCTCAGATCTAGTAAATCCCGCAAGTTGATAATGGATGAAAGTTAGTTTAAAAGATTCACTCTGCCACATGCAGAAGGGATGATTAATCAACAATTTCATTTCAAAGCTCAGGTCAGAGCTCTGTGACGTCATAGAGGGGTGGGATGGAGGGGGTGGGAGGGAGGCTCAAGAGGGAGGGGATATATGTATACTTATGTTGCTGTACAACAGAAACTAACACAACATTGTAAAGCAATTATCCTCCAATGTAAAAAAAAATTTTTTTTTTTAATTTTTTTTTCAATGCCATTCTCCCAAACCATCCCACCCTCTCCCTCTCCCACAGAGTCCAAAAGACTGTTCTATACATCAGTGTCTCTTTTGCTGTCTCGTACACAGGGTTATTGTTACCATCTTTCTAAATTCCATATATATGCGTTAGTATACTGTATTGGTGTTTTTCTTTCTGGCTTACTTCACTCTGTATAATAGGCTCCAGTTTCATCCACCTCATTAGAACTGCTTCAAATGTATTCTTTTTAATGGCTGAGTAATACTCCATTGTGTATATGTACCACTGCTTTCTTATCCATTCATCTGCTGATGGACATCTAGGTTGCTTCCATGTCCTGGCTATTATAAACAGTGCTGCGATGAACATTGAGGTACACGTGTCTCTTTCAATTCTGGTTTTCTCAGTGTGTATGCCCAGCAGTGGGATTGCTGGATCATAAGGCAGTTTTATTTCCAGTTTTTTAAGGAATCTCCACACTGTTCTCCATAGTGGCTGTACTAGTTTGCATTCCCACCAACAGTGTAAGAGGGTTCCCTTTTCTCCACACCCTCTCCAGCATTTATTACTTGTAGACTTTTGGATCGCAGCCATTCTGACTGGTGTGAAATGGTACCTCATTGTGGTTTTGATTTGCATTTCTCTGAGAATGAGTGATGTTGAGCATCTTTTCATGTGTTTGTTAGCCATCCGTATGTCTTCTTTGGAGAAATGTCTATTTAGTTCTTTGGCCCATTTTTTGATTGGGTCATTTATTTTTCTGGAGTTGAGCTGTAGGAGTTGCTTGTATATTCTCAAGATTAGTTGTTTGTCAGTTGCTTCATTTGCTATTATCTTCTCCCATTCTGAAGGCTGTCTTTTCACCTTGCTAATAGTTTCCTTTGATGTGCAGAAGCTTTTAAGGTTAATTAGGTCCCATTTGTTTATTTTTGCTTTTATTTCCAATATTCTGGGAGGTGGGTCATACAGGATCCTGCTGTGATGTATGTCAGAGAGTGTTTTGCCTATGTTCTCCTCTAGGAGTTTTATAGTTTCTGGTCTTACGTTTAGATCTTTAATCCATTTTGAGTTTATTTTTGTGTATGGTCTTAGAAAGTGTTCTAGTTTCATTCTTTTACAAGTGGTTGACCAGATTTCCCAGCACCACTTGTTAAAGAGATTGTCTTTAATCCATTGTATATTCTTGCCTCCTTTGTCAAAGATAAGGTGTCCATATGTGCGTGGATTTATCTCTGGGCTTTCTATTTTGTTCCATTGATCTATATTTCTGTCTTTGTGCCAGTACCATACTGTCTTGATAACTGTGGCTTTGTAGTAGAGCCTGAAGTCAGGTAGGTTGATTCCTCCAGTTCCATTCTTCTTTCTCAAGATCGCTTTGGCTATTCGAGGTTTTTTGTATTTCCATACAAATTGTGAAATTATTTGTTCCAGCTCTGTGAAGAATGCTGTTGGTAGCTTGATGGGGATTGCATTGAATCTATAGATTGCTTTGGGTAATATACTCATTTTCACTATATTGATTCTTCCAATCCATGAACATGGTATATTTCTCCATCTGTTAGTGTCCTCTTTGATTTCTTTCACCAGTCTTTTATAGTTTTCTATATATAGGTCTTTAGTTTCTTTAGGTAGATATATTCCTAAGTATTTTATTCTTTCCGTTGCAATGGTGAATGGAATTGTTTCCTTAATTTCTCTTTCTGTTTTCTCATTATTAGTGTATAGGAATGCAAGGGATTTCTGGGTGTTGATTTTATATCCTGCAACTTTACTATAGTCATTGATTATTTCTAGTAATTTTCTGGTGGAGTCTTTAGGGTTTTCTATGTAGAGGATCATGTCATCTGCAAACAGTGAGAGCTTTACTTCTTCTTTTCCAATTTGGATTCCTTTTATTTCTTTTTCTGCTCTGATTGCTGTGGCCAAAACTTCCAAAACTATGTTGAATAGTAATGGTGAAAGTGGGCACCCTTGTCTTGTTCCTGACTTTAGAGGAAATGCTTTCAATAAAAAATTTTTTAAAATTTCATTTCAAGACTGACAGACTTCTATGCAAACTATTACTCTGTTATATATGGTTCAGAAAACATGTCTGTTTTTCCTCTATCAACAGGTGGACAATTTTCCAAAGGATTCAAAAGGGAATTTAAGTTCCCCATCACTTCATTCTAGACACTACTATCTTCATTTTAACCACAAGATTACTCCTCTGTGCCTAGATGGTGACTGAAACAAAAGTTGTCTGGTGAGACACAATGGAATTTGTTAATACAACTGGGAATAGGATTGATCACAACTATAGGAAATATGCCTTTATTCGGTCCACATTACCTAAGGATATAAAGAAGGACTAAATGGAGGAATGATAACACAGGAAAACATAGTCCCAAACTACACAAAAGATACCTGGCAAATGTGTGTCAATGACTTTTGAGGGCAACCCCTTTTTAGTGCTATAGCTTATAATGGCAGGTATGATTATATTGGCCAATCTAACAACAGTTCTTCAAAGGTAGGATACAGAACATGATAACCTTAGTAATATTAACAATAGCTATGATTTACATCATTACTTTGCAAAAAAAAATTTTTTTTTACTATCTGATTTAAATTAGTATTATCTCATTTAATGCTCACACCACTTCAAAATTAGATCCTATTGCTTTTATTCTCAGTTTCAAGATTAGGAAATTGCCACCCAGAAAGTTTATTTGGCCAAAGTGGCACAATTTAAAAATAGAGAAGGCTGGGTTGACACTCAAGTTCAGTTTCTGGGCTGCATATTAAACAGCACTAGTAATTTTTAAAAAGTCTGACCAACAGACCGACCTTTTTACAACTTAAAATTTTGTTGCCTTTAAAGATGGAACAGTCCTCAGATCGGCCACTGGCATATACAGAGCTTCCCCTAGGAAGTCTGAACAAACCAATATGAAAAAAGGCATTCCCTTCTGGCTGTGCACACTCACAACATTCCAGGGGAAGGCGGCATTTTATTTCTTTGTCCTTTTAACATGTGAAGCATATAGTGAATAAATGTAATGAGCTCACCAGTCCAGGAAAAAAAAAACCCTTTTCCATATAGCTTGGCTAAAGATACCCAGTCAATAACATAAAATGTAAAGATAATTACAGACAAGTGAAGTGGCTATTTTTATACTCAGCTGAGCTGGCAAACTACAGACTGCAGTGGAGGTTTCCATGCTTTGGCAACCATATGAAAAAGCAGAATGGCTAGATATTTAAATCCTTCCCTATCACTAGGACATTTGTGTTCCTTAGGAAATTATTCTGATGTCCTGTATACTGTATACCTGTATACAGTATACCTGTGTCCTGTATACCTCTTTCCAAGCTATTAAAACAAAAACAAAACGCAATACTACAATGTTTTACAACCATTACATTTACAACCATAATAAAAGTGTGTCCTAAAACAATTACCAGTGAGACAGTAATGGGGTAGGGGGTGCAGGCAGTGTTTGTTCTGGAAGCCACACAGAAGCACCCGCAGCCAGCAGGCTGCCACCTCAGATATCACCAGGATAGGGTGAGCTACTCTTTGTTTCTTTTGCCACCGTGAACAAAAACACCCATCTGCAATGTAATGAAAATCAAATGCGCTTTGTTCCAAGGGGTTTGCACTTAAAATAATCAGGGGTTGTTTTAAAGCAGAAGAAGAAAGCAAGCTTGTTGCCAGACAAGTCACAAGTGGTAACACAGCCGTCCACAGATCGGCTGGGAGACAGGCTGGGACAGGGGTCATCTCTTTCTAGCTTTTAAAGACTCTAGAGGAAAAGCAATAGAAAAAGTCACCAAACGGCACACCGAACCCGACCTAAAGTTGTAAAGCACAGAAAGAATCTAAGTATCAAGGTGTTGCTGACTGGATGTATATACAAGGTTAGTGGAAGAAAGGAGTTTTTCCTTTAAAAAAAAAAAACTTAGGAAATCCTGGTTGGTATACAGATACTGGTTAGTGTCTATGCCTATATTTCCTAGTTTCTTCCGAATTCAAAAAAAGCTCAAAGGGACTTCCCTAGTGGTCCAGAGGCCTCCCTGGTGGCTGAGATCATAAAGAAGCCGCCTGCAACACAGGAGACCGGGGTTAGATCCCTGAGTAGGGAAGATCCCCTGGAGAAGGAAATGGCAACCCACACCAGTTATCTTGCCTGGAGAATCCCAAGAACAGAGGAGCCTGGCTGACTATAATCCATGGGGTTGCAAAGAGTCAGAGACAACTGAGTGACTAATACACACTGCTGGGTCCAGTGGTCAGACTCCACACTCCCAATGCAGGGGGCCCAGGTTCAATCCCTGGTCAGGGAACTAGATCCACATACTGCAACTAAAGATGCTGCATGCTGAAAGACCCAGCATAGCCAAACAAAGATTTTTTTAAGTAAATAATAAAGCTCAAAGGAGAGAAATGTGAAACTTTTTTCTCAAAAGAGAAAAATTATATAGCCCCAAAGAAAATTAAGGATTTTTTAAAAATGAAGATTCAAGAAGGTCCTGAGCATATTCTTGCATCCATGATGAATGTGGATTGAGCCCAAAATAAGATTCACTTGGAGACAGAATGGTAGGCTTCTCCCCACCTGGCTGTGGGTGAGGCCTTCCTGACATGGTTCAATGTGGGACCTCAGGGCCCCACATATGTTTATGGCCCTTGTACAACACAGGTTTGAACTATGCAAGTCCACTTACATGCAATTTTTTTTCAATAAATAGACTGGAAAGCTTTTTGGAGATTTGGGACAATTTGAAAAACCTCACCGATGAACCATGTAGCCTAGAAACAGAAAAAAAAAATTTTAAGGTATATCATGAATGCATAAAATGTGCAGATACCAGTCTATCCTTAAACAGGCATAAGGTGGGTGATATTTAGTATAAAACTAGTAATGCATTAGATTTCTTACTGTTTTCTAACTTTGCTTTAAAAAAATTACAGTATGCCTCTCTCTCATAATAGGAGAAACTGCCTATCAGCCTATCAACATGCTAAGCAGCTTTGTTTAAAAATGTAACAGTTTTCAATACTGTATTATGAATATAACTGTAATGCTGCCGCTGCTGCTAAGTTGCTTCAGTCGTGTCCGACTCTGTGCGACCCCAGAGACAGCAACCCACCAGGCTCCCCCATCCCTGGGATTCTCTAGGCAAGAACACTGGAGTGGGTTGCCACTGCCTTCTCCAATGCATGAAGGTGAAAAGTGAAAGTGAAGTCGCTCAGTCGTGTTTGACTCTTCGCGACCCCATGGACTGCAGCCCACCAGGCTCCTCCGTCCGTGGGATTTTCCAGGCAAGAGTACTGGAGTGGGGTACCATTTAATACTGTATACCATAAAATTTTATAAAGATTCATTCATTAGTGCCTAGGCTACACTACCATGAAGCAATTGTACCAATTATACTAAGCCACCTTAAAGCAATCACACCGCTGTTTCTTCCTATAAATATGAATTTTTTCACAACTTTTCATTTTTGATGTCCAATGTTAATAATACATACAACATCAACAGTGTTTTGTATCATAAGACTACACTAATGTGGATACTGGCAATTAATCACATAAACAGACAACGTGAACTTAGGGTATCAATACATTGTATTGTATTGTAGGGTATCAATACATATACAGTACCGGAAGTGTATTTTCTCTTCCTTACACTATTTCCTTAACATTTCTTTTCTCTAGCTTACTTTATTGTAAGGCTACAATATACAACTGCACTCATTTCACATGCTAGCAAAGTATTGCTCAAAATTCTCCAAGCTAGGCTTCAACAGTACGTGAACTGAGAACTAACAGATGTTCAAGTTGGATTTAGAAAAGGCGGAAGAACCAGAGATCTAATTGCCAACATCCACTGAATCATAGAAAAAGCAAGAGAATTCCAGAAAACCATCTACTTCTGCTTCATTGACCATGCTATAGCCTTTGACTACCTTTGTTGTGGATCACAACAAACTGTGGAAAATTCTGAGAGATGGGAATACCAGGCTATCTTACTGCCTCCTGAGAAATCTGTATGCAGGTCAAGAAGCAACAGTTAGAACCGGACAAGGAATAATGGATGGTTCAAAATTTGGAAAAGAGTACGTCAAGGCTGTATACTGTCACCCTGCTTATTTAACTTATAGGCAGGGTACATCATGCAAAATTCCCAGCTGGATGAAGCACAACCTGGAATCAAGATGGCCAGGAGAAATATCAATAACCTCAGATATGCAGATGACACCACCCTTATGGCAGAAAGTGAAGAGGAACTGAAGAGCCTCTTGATGAAAGTGAAAGAGGAGAGTGAAAAAGTTGTCTTAAAACTCAACATTCAAAAAACTAAGATCATGGCATCCGGTCCCATCACTTCACAGCAAATAGATGGGGAAACAATGGAAACAGGGACAGACTTTATATTTTCTTGGGCCCCAAAATCACTGCAGATAGTGACTGCAGCCATGAAATTAAATGACGCTTGCTCCTTGGAAGAAAAGCTATAACACACCTAGACAGCATATTAAAAAGCAGAGATATTACTTTGCCAAAGGTCCGTTTAGCCAAAGCTATGGTTTTTCTAGTAGTCATGTATGGACATGAGAGTTGGACCATAAAGAAAGCTGAGTGCTGAAGAATTAATGCTTTTGAACTGTGGTGTTGGAAAAGACTCTTGAGAGCCCCTTGAACTGCAAGGACATCCAACCAGTCAGTCCTAAAGGAAATCAATCCTGAATATTCATTGAAAGGACTGATGCTGAAGCTCCAATACTCCAGCCACCTAATGCAAAGAGCCCATTCATTGGAAAAGACCCTGATGCTAGGAAAGATTGAAGGCGGGAGGAAAAGGGGCTGACAGAGACAAGATAGTGGATGGCATCATTGACTTAATGGATATGAATCTGAGCAAGCTCTGGGAGATGGTGAAGGACAGGGAAGCCTGGCGTGCTACAGTCCATGGGGTTGCAAAGTTAGATACGACTGAGCGACTGAACAACAACAATAAATAATATCTATAACATACAAAATATGTGCTAATCAACAATTTGTTTTACTAGTAAGGCTTCCCGTCAACAGTAGGCTATTAGAAGTTAAGTTCTAGGGGAGTCAAAGTGATACACAGATTTTTCAACTTGGTGGTAGTGGGGTGGGAGGTATCCCCCTAAACCCCTACACAGTTCAAGGGTCAACTGTGTTTTGCTTCTGGCTGTCTTTAGTAAGGAAGAAAGAAAAAGCAACTCACAAGTCCATTAGCCTTCCAGCTCAGAGGTTCCCACGTCCTCTGGGGCAGCTGGGAGGAGCCACTGTGTACAGGCTGCTTCTCCCACCAGTGAAATGTCTATGGGTCAAAACCATCCACCCAAAGTCAGCACTCCCTTTCATTTTTGAAAAGCCATCAATCACAAACAGGTCAACTCTCGTAGGAGGAGATGGTCAAGTTATGTGAGCCTTCTCATCAAACTAAGAGGCTCAGCACAGATCTTGTTAACTCACTGACAAAGCTTGACAAATGGGTTTGTTTATGTGGTTCTTGCCTAGCAGGATCCCAAGGGCCTGGGTTCCAGTTCCTTTGCCAACTTTCCTGTTGCTGTTCAAAGCCATCTGCCTCACCTCGGACTCCCCACCAGAGTCCACTGCAGCAAGTCAGAGTTTATACCAGTCCTCTTCATTCATAACACTTGTCCTTAGCTACCTGTGGGACTCCCAAGGTCACTGTCTATATCAGTGAGAAAAAGAAAAGGACAACATCTAGAAGCCCTGTGCCAAGAGTAGCCAGAACTGAGGCTCACCTCTAGCTTCGCCCCTTATTGACTGTGCCACGTTCAGAGGGCTCATTTCTCTTTCCTAGACCTCAACACCTGCTGTCGATTGAGTTCCCCCCACGACCCCACTCCAACGACTAGAGCCTTGTACTCCAGTGGAATAAAAATGTGTTAACCTCATTAAAACTCAAAGTTCCATGAAGGCAGGCATTGCTGTTCATCCCCAGATCTTCTATCTACCACTCAATGATTCCACCAATATGTACTGCTCACAAGGGATTTGATGCTGAGTAAGACGGCCCAGAGAAGGCAATGGCACCTCACTCCAGTACTCTTGCCTGGAAAATCCCATGGATGGAGGAGCCTGGTGGGCTGCAGTCCATGGGGTCGCGAAGTCAGACATGACTGAGTGACTTCACTTTCACTTTTCACTTTCATGCATTGGAGAAGGAAATGGCAACCCACTCCAATGTTCTTGCCTGGAGAATCCCAAGGACGGAGGAGCCTGGTGGGCTGCCGTCTATGGGGTTGCACAGAGTCGGACATGACTTAAGTGACTTAGCAGCAGCAAGAAGGCCCAGACCTCCGGAATCTGCCAGTCTAGAAGCAAAGCGACTGGTGCAGACAGAGAAGGTGCTCAAGTCAATTCAAAGAACTTGTCGAAAAAAGCTTACATTATTTACCTTCTGTTATAGCCAGCTCAAATGTTCACTAAAGAGATAAAGGATGTCACCTAAGGTGGACAGTGACAGAACAAGCTCCTTCCTGAGCATGGCTGATGACCCTGGGATGACTCTCTACCAGCATCTGCTACTTCCCAGAGATGGGCTAGTTCCTCTGAAAAAGCCAGCCTCTGAGGACCAGCTCCCCAGCTAGGAAATGTGACCCTATCTTCCTTGGGTCCCTTTTGGAGGCAGCCCCATAGGCTAGGAGACTGAGAGGAGGACACAGAGAATTGGAGATATTTCCCCTACCTGGTTGAGCAGTAAGAGATTGACCCCCGTGAGCTAGAAGTGTTGTGTGCTGGACCCAGGGACATCATTCCCTCCTTCAACAGGAAAGGGAGGAAACTGCTGTCCCCTGGAAAGCAGAAAACAGTATGTACCAGCACTAGACCAAGAAATATCCCTGGGGTGAGGAACTCAAGACCCAGCCTTAGAATCCAGCACATCTCTGTGAAATAGTCATATGACAGGTTTACTACTTATTACTCCTAAATAGCGTTTTACTGCTTCCAATAGAAATAGCTCCTAAAAATGGTCGATGGTACATAGACTGGTTTTCCTACTGAGGGTATAAGACCCACAGTTATTACTTTGCACTCTTGTACGATCAGGCTCCCCAGGTGGCGCTAGTGGTAAAGAATCTGCCTAAAATACAAGAGACACAGGAGATACAGGTTCGATCCCTGGGTCAGGAAGATCCCCTAGAGGATGAAATGGCAACCCACTCCAGTATTTCTTGCCTGAAAAATCCCATGAACAGAGGAGCCTAGTGGGCTACAGTCCATGAGGTTGCAAAAGGTCACACATGACTGAGCAACAGCACACATACACATATGATATTGTCAGGTCTGAGGAACAGCGGCACTTGTTAGAAAACAGACCCCCTTGTCATTGTACTCCCGACCTTATAAGGTGGCCGTTAAAAGTAAGTAGGACAAATGCAACAAGATATTCTAGGTACATTCAACAGATCTTGGGTTAACCTGGGGATTCCAAAGATGTTCACAACTAGGCTGAGCCCAGGGACTTCCACGAACCTTTTGAAACCAACAAAGATTACAAGTGGATAGCATCATTGCATATAAGTGAATTTCCCTCTAGGAAAAGTGGTCCAACACCTGCATCCAATTTGCAAAAATGTCCATCTTTGACTCAAAAATATTTAAGAATTCCTGCTAGATGGCCTGCCTCGGTCTGCAAAATGAACTTCTCTTAGAGGAAAACACTTGACTCTGTGCTGCCCTAGAGCAAAGGAAGCTGCTCAGCCTTGTATTCCCCACCAATGAGCTCTGCCAAAGCTTTCTTTCCTGGCTGGGTTTCTGTCATTTCAGCCAGCAAAAGGAACTGGACAGACGTAGTGAAAGTGAAAAGAGAGATGCTGCTGGGGTTGTTAATTCTAGACTCATTTAGCTCTTTAAAAATAAAATATTCTGGATTAAGCAAACTGAGTTCATCTAGAAGGAAAGAAAAAAAAAAAAAACAACTGTAGATTGATATCACTGTTGCTGCTACTGCTAACTCACTTTATATATCACTGTTACCAATTGCAATACTTAACAGGGACAAGAAGAGTTAAGGTTTGAAAGTAATTATTGACAGTGAGGAAAATTGATATAGTAGAGGACAAAATGCTTATGCTCGATTACTTGATGATAAATTTGCTGTGTGCTGCTGCTGCTGCTAAGTTGCTTCAGTCGTGTCTGACTCTGTGCGACCCCATAGAAGGCAGCCAACTAGGCTCCTCTGTCCCTGGGATTCTCCAGGCAAGAATACTGGAGTGGGTTGCCATTTCCTTCTCCAATGCATGAAAGTAACAAGTGAAAGTGAAGTCGCTTAGTCGTGCCTGACTCTTAGCAACCCCATGGATTGCAGCCTACCAGGCTCCTCCATCCATGGGATTTTCCAGGCAAGAGTACTGGAGTGGGTTGCCATTGCCTTCTCCGAATTTGCTGTTTACTAAATGCCAATTTTAGGAAAAAATTATGTATTTTCTTGCACTGTACAATAAACTCCTTGGCCTACAACCAATTTTTCTCACAACTGGATTTTGTTCATTTAGAAGCAGGGAGGAACAAGTCATGAACTCCCAAAGATTGCCCCTTACCCAGGGGTGACCGGTAGCTGTGGAATTTATAAGGCAAGACACTGTTTCCAGTGAAGGCCAGTTACTACGGGAAGAACTGGTCTAGGTCCCAGGTTCAGGTTAGATGAGGTGAGACCTATCACACAAAACCAGCTGGTGAAGCAGGCAAGACACAGTAACTGTTCCAAAGGCGGGAAGCAGGTTTTTAAACTATAGGTAAGGCTCAGACAGTAAAGAGTCTGGCTGCAGGGAGACCCGGGTTTGATCCCTGGGTCGAGAAGATCCTCTGGAGAAGGAAACGGCAACCCACTCCAGTATTCTTGCCTGGAAAATCCCATGGGCGGAGGAGCCCGGTGGGCTACAGTCCATGGAGTCGCAGAGAGTCGGACATGACTGAAGTGGCTTAGTACACATATACCTGTTTAAAGACCCAACCTCCAAATGCAGTCACATTCTGAGGCACTGGGAATGAAGATTCAATATATAAATATTTTGTGGGGGGGGAGGGGCGGTGGGGAAGGCATACAGAATCCAGTCCATAACAGTTGGCTAAACTTCACTCTTTGCAACTGAGCAGTTTCAAATAAAAATAAAAAAGAAAACCAAGGCTCAGAGAGGTGATCTGACTTCCCTAAAAAGGAATACATCTTCTGAACTTCAGCCTGCCTTTGGCTAACTACCTCCACTCCTCAGCCTTTTGATTTCTGTTTCACTTCTCCTCCAGGCTCCTGAAAGTTCAATATCTGATGAACACCCTGAAGGGCTTTATGGCAACACGAGAGGGTGGTGGGTGTGTATAGTTCAATGTTAACCACCTACTATGTGACAGACACTCTACTATACACAGATTATAAAACGGAAGAATGAGGCATACTTCAATGAGAAGAGGTTTTGTTTTAAAACACATGTTAAGTCCGTAAAATTACTTGCTAAAATATTGATTACTAATACCCATCGGTGAGCCTGATGTCAAAGGCTGGAGCAGTCTGTTCATTGTAGATGGCTGGAGTTGGGAAACTGAGTTTGATTAACAATCTTTCATTAAACTACTACCACCTGTACTTTTCAGCTCATGGGTAGCAATAAAACAAGAAATAATCTCTAAATCATGCAGCATCTTCATGATTTTCTTAAAAGGATACCATCAGTATCATATACCTATGTAAATAATTAATGGGGGGGGGAATCTAGAATCCTTTTCACTATCACCCATTTAAAATACACCCAAGAGGCTTTTGATATATTTAGCTTTGTCTTGTCAACTCCTATATTCATCATTTCTCCTACACAGAGGATATTCAGTTGGCTTCTAGCAAAATAATGCACAGCACTAACAGTGAATGCTTTCAGTACCATGAGTTAAGGACTGTCTGATATGACAGTTTTTCTTTTACGTATTTCTGGGTATACTATTTCATATGTTGATTGCTCCTGGATCTTCATATTAAGGTCACCATTCCCCCCAACCAGAGAAAAAAGAAAACACGACCTCAGGATGAATGCACAAAAATCAAAGCAATGATGAATAAACCCTCTGCAACAATTCAGAGAGATACACTTTCTATTCTTGGAAATTCAGTGTGGTGGGTGTTACTCGAGATCATTTCTAATCTGTTTGGATCCTGTATGGAATGAAGAATGAGTATCACTTGGTCATGCTCATCCATAGCTGAACTGATGGAAGGCTAAGGTACTAAGAAAAGGAAAGATGGGCATGCTTCTGAGCATCATATTACTTATATTTTCCTCTGAATTCAGGTTAAGGCAAATGTTGAAGAAAAATTTGAAGACACAAGTGCTTTATGGGATAGATCACATGGATTTAAGAGTGCTCTGTTTATAAGAACCTATATTTTTATCCTGATAGAACCTGTAAATAAGACATCTGGGGCACTCAGTTGCAGCCGGGGTAACAGCCAGCACCACTGAGGATATCCAATATGTGCTAAGAAAAATTTTAAGTAGAAAAATCACAACAAAAGGCATGAAATTCAAATATTTGAGTACTTACTATGTGCAACACTGTTCTTGACACTACCAATTCACTAGTAAACAAAAGAGACAAAATCCCTGTCTTCATGGAGTACAGATTCTAGTGCAGACAGACTACTAACATGAACTAAACTAATATTAATTCCTGGCAAATTAGAAGGCAATTACATGCTAGGAAGAAAATAAAGGAGAAAAGCGAATTCCCTGGTGGTCCAGTGGTTAGGACCCAGAGTTTTCACTGCCAAGGGCCCAGGTTCGATCCCTGGTCCAAAAGAAAAACAAGAGAGAGAGAGAGAGACAGAGAAGAACACCAGGGTATGCCATAAAGGGGTGGCCAGAGAAGATGATTTTTCTGAGTGAAGAGCTGAGGGGTTGAGTGGCATAACCCTGCAGACAGCTGGCAGAAGAATGATCCAAACAATGGGGAACAGTAAATGCAGTGGCTGAGGCAGGAGTGTGCCTGGCAACTTGAAGTAACAATGAGGAAACCAAAGGGTTTTAATGCCTTAAACTGCTTCCAGATTAACAGAGTTACAATCAGATGGGAAATGTCATGAACACAGCCATATTTTCATACACGCATAGAGATGGGTGGTGGCTCAGACGGTAAAGAATCTGCCTGCAATGCCAAGGACCTGGGTTTGATCCCTGGGTTGGAAAGATCCCCTGGAGAAGGGAACAGCTATCCACTCCAGTATTCTTGCCTGGAGAATTCCATGGACGGAGGAGCCTGGCAGGCTGCAGCCCATGGGGTCGCAAAGAGTCAGACATGACTGACTTTCACTTCACTTAAGCCCCTAATCTTTCCAAGCTTGAAGAAATGAGGAAGAGAAGGTTGAGCAAGTAATCCAGGGTTACACCTGAGTGACTGGCCAAGAAAAGGCTTTAGTATAAATATCCCAAACTCACATCACACTTTTGTCTCAAGCTTCGATCCCTGGATTGGGAAGATCCCTTGGAGAAGGGAAAGGCTACCCACTCCAGTATTCTGGCCTAGAGAATTCCATGGACTGTATAGTCCACAGGGTTGCAAAGAGTCGGACACAAATGAGCGACTTTCACTTTCACACTTTAAGAGGCACTCGTTATTCTAAAAAAAAAAAAACAACAAAAACAAAAACTGAAGAACTCAGCCAACTAACATAACCTTAAAAGCTAAAACTGATCAATTTCACTTTTCATTCAGCAAGTAACTGAGAGACCCTACATATACCCTACATACGTGCTGAAGAAGAAATAATAAATGCATCATTACCTAGATCCCACTACTCAGCAATCAACTGTACAGGTGTGTTTCACAGAGAAATTGCTCAAGCAGAACACATTTCAGATGTTGACTGTAGCATTGTTAAGTTAAAAAAAAAAAGTAGAAAAAGATCAACTGTCCTATGCAGAAAAAGTGTAACAGTGAAAAACTGGAACCTCTCAAATTTTCTCTTGGCAAGGGAAAGAGCATGCTATAATTTATTCATACACTAGAATTCTCTGCAGCAGCTAAAGTAAATAAGATCTACAGACATCTCAAACACATACTGACAAATTTAAAAATGCAAGCTGTACGTATATAGAATTATGCTACTTAAATAAAATGTTAAGCTTGGGGATATGGTTTGTAGATATGTAACACAGAAGTACAAACATGTTTGGACACTCTGTATACTGACTTCACAGTAGTGGTTATCTGAGGATGGATGCAGAAGAGGAGGGATGGATAAAATATTTCAGTTGCAGTTTATTTTTAACGAGAGGGGGATATGAAGCAAATATGGAAAGATTAGGAACTCAAACATAAGTAGTGGAAAATGGAAGCCTTACTATGTTCTCTTTTTGTATGTTTGAAATTTTTCATACTTATACTTAAAAAAAAAAAAAAAAAACCAAACAGGAAGGATAGAAGGAAGGGATAGACAAAGCTCCTCCATCACATTCCAGTAACTCCCAAGGCCAAGTTTCCCTAACTTTCAAAGCTCAGGTTCTTCACCCGTAAGAGGTGAGTGATGCTAGATGTGCCTGTCTCAAAGACGCTACAGAAGTGGCAGTCTGGAGACAGAACTTCATTGTCAGATACAATACTGGCAGACAAGGGCACTACATCCTGTCCCCACTCAATCTCCAGGGCCCAGCAGCCATTACTTTATTTCAATTTCACAGATAATAGTAATAAGATTTTTCAAGAGGGTTATAACCCCCCCCCAAAAAAAGGCATTAAAAACACATCTAAGGAGTGTAAATGACACAATAAATGCTTTACTGAAGCATCTCGATGAATGCAGACAACCCAGAATGGGACCACCTCTCCCACTCCAAGTCATGCAAGGACTAGTTAAAAATTATAAGAACAGGATACAATTCCTCACATAAAATCAACTATTTTACAAGCAAAAGAGAAAAAAATATGACACTGGTTAAGCATCACTAAGAAAGGATAATCAGATTACATCCATCAGTAATAAAATTCCCAGCCACACCTGTAAACAGGACTCCGCAGGCTGGAGACCAAGCAATCAAAACCCAGCCTCCCTGTGATGCGCTGTCTCCTTTTAAAGTTTGTCCAAACCTCAAGAAGATGAGAGTCTCCTCGCTAAGATGAGCTTCTGCTAAGTCTTACTGACCGACAAAACCAACTCCTCCCTCTGCCAGGCTCTGAGGAGCTTGAGATCACATTCTCCAGAGAACTGGCAACGTTTCCCCATCCCAGGGCGCTCGGGAGTCTCCTCTCCCGGAAAGAAAACAGAGCCCAACTAAATCACCTGTGAGCCTGCGGCCAAGCGAAGCCGCAGGTCCAGGTGAGCGACCTCGAGTTCGCACATTTCCCCAATCGTCGGAAACGAAGTTGCGCTGAACTGGGCTCTTCGGAGAAGCGCCAGCCTAGGCACAGAACTCAGGCGCTGGGAGATCACTTGCAACCTCTCCACTTTACCCCGGGCTCCATCGGCCGCATCTGCGGTCTCTCCCGGCTCTCAGTCCCAACCCCCTCCACAAAAGCGGGGTACGAGGTCCACAGCAAAGGAGAGTGCGAGCCTAGGGTTAGCAAACGGACTCTGCAAACTGCAAAAACTAAACCGCGGGCACACAACCTGCCCGAGCCAGCAGCGAAGGGAGGAGGGTGGGTTAGGGAGGGCACCCACCCTTCTGGGCAGAGGATGGGGTAGATGGCGGGCGGGCGCCCCTCTTGCGGCTCCAAGAACTCCCTCCTTCCGAAGTCTGCCCGAACTCCAGCATCCCTCCTCCCGGCCCTCCTCGGAGCTACGGTGGGGAAAAGGACTCGAAAGATGGGGGAGCTGAGGGGTTGTGGGGTGGGGTGGGGGGCAGTTGCAGGCCCGGAGTGGTCCCGCCTGCACCCGGAGGGTTCCCGGAGTCAGGAAGAGAACAATAGCGGACCCTCAGTCGCCCGAGCCCTCCGAGTCTCCGGCTCGCGCCTTCCTCCCCAGCTCCTCCAAGTTCAGCGCGGAGGCGGGTCGAGTCCAGAATCGGGGACCTGGGGGAGCCAGACGCCGGGCGGACCAGGCAGGTGGGACTGGGAGCAGGCTCGGGGTACCCAGAACGCCCCGCCGGGAGTGGGGGGAGCTAGTCATTCATTCCCACCCGCGGTCCCTCCGCACCTACCCCTACCCCAGCCGGCCTGCGAGTGGCGGGGAATCAGCAGGAGAAAGCCCCTCTCCTGACTTGGCGCGCCCTTCCTCTCTACTCGGACCCCCACCATTCCCCTCTTCCTCTGTTTCTCCGCCTGTCCTCTGCAGACACTTGGCGGCAGGCGGGGAAAAGGGACTGGTGGAGGGACCCTCGCAGCCACTCCGCCCTGCGCGTCCTCCGCGCCTCCTACCCTCATCGGAGCCCCAGACACAAAGGCGGGGACCCGAGCTGAGGACCCTGCGCCGGGAAGCCGCCCAACTCCCGGCGCCGCGCACTCACCCCATCTAGGCGGCGGCAGCGGCTCCCCGGGTCGGCCCCGCTGGCTGCGCAACCCCGCCCGCCTCTTCCCCAGGAAAACGCGGCCGCCGGGCTCGCTTCCTGCTCGGCTTCCTGCGCCTCGGTCCCTCCTCCTCCTCCTCCCCCCGCTGCGGGGGTCCGTGGGCGCCGCGGCTCCCGGGCTGGGCCGGCGGGGCGGGGGTGGCGGCAGCACCACCACGTGGCCGCCCGGCGCCGGCCCCCGCCGACCCGGATCCCGCGGGAGCCGGGAGGGAGGTGCTATCCATTCCCCTCCTCTTCCACCGCGCGCGGCCCCAAATTCCGCGAGTCAGGTGATCCGGCCCCGCGCTCCGGCCGCAACCTGCGGGAGGTGCTCCCGGCCCGCGCGCCCCAAGCGTCCGCAGACTGCTTGTAGTTTTCCGCGGATCGTGCGATTCTGCCCCGTGAATCTGTTTGCATCATCGTCACCTGAAGCTAATGGAAACCACCGGTGTTCCGACCCCCGGGATTTTAGAATGGATGAGATACTGAATAGTATTCATTTCTGGTTAACGTCCAAAGTCGTTTGTGGTCGTGTTGGTGTTTGCAAGTCACTAATCCAAGCGCCTTCTACCCAGAATCAAATCGGTCATAGTTTCCAAAATTATTGAACAGAAAGGAAACTAAAACCTGCTCAGAGTCTCTGGACTGAACCAGTTGGTCGGAGCGACTGTTTCCTGACGTTCATCAGGTGGCAAGAGAAAACTACCAGCGTTCAGCGCTGCTCGCGAGTTAGGAAGGAGACGCCTACTGTCTGAACTGAGAGGCACCGTGCGGAACGCCCTCCCTGTGGGGTCTGGAATGCCGAGGGGCCCGGCCTCAGGGCCCCGGAGCTCCTCTCCCTTCCCTAGCCCCCTGAGCCCCCCTGCGTTTGAATCGTAATGGACTCTTGCTTCAACTCCCAAGGATTTCAAAGCTCTCCTCCTCTCCATTAATTTGGGACGCCTTTGAGATTCATTCTGGTCATGCCAACCAGCTATGACTTTAAAAGTCTTTTCACCAAAGCCCCTGTGTTGTTAACTCCAAGTCCTTTGCAGGAAGCTTTCTGGAAATAAATATGTGGTATGAGTCCCTTTTTGGTGAGATCAAATCTAAAGCAATTGAATTTTTTTTAATCCAATACAAATGAAATTCATCTAAGTTCAGTTTATAATGTCTTAAACAGATCCCCACGACTACCAGTCAGACTTTATCTGTACCCCTAGCTCCCCACTACCATCACCACCAGCAGCAAGCCAAAGGAACAGCCTGTCTTAGCTTTGACAGGTGACATCAGAGACAAAAGCTGTGTAACTAGCTGCATGGTCTTCCCTTCCTAAATCATAGGTCAGCAATTCCTTAGAGAAGTGATGAATAGCTGGTTTAAAGCAAGATGTACACTCCTCTTCCTGTCTTTTATCCCTCTCAAATAAAATCACCATCTAAAAGACACCTGAACTGATAAACTTCTTTTTGGTTTAATGCTGGCAATTTCCACAGTACAGTTATTCATTGCAGTTCACATGAATGGTGTAATGTAAGGTATTTATTGGGAACAATACTGCCACGTGTTGGTTTTCTGTTCCCCTTTCAGCAGGTCAGTCTCGCTAAACAGTGGCAGCTAGGAAGATGTGCACTGGAATGCACTGTCCTGTGCTGCCTTGAAAAGTTGCGTGCTGTGCGTAGTCGCTCAGTGGTGTCCAGCTCTTTGTGATCCCCATGGACTGCAGCTCTCCAGGCTCCTCTGTCCATGGGGATTCTCCAGCCAAGAATACTGAAGTGAGTTGCCCTGCCCTCCTCCATGGGATCTCCCTGCCCCAGGGATGGAACCCTCCTCTCCTGCATTGCAGGCAGATTCTTTACCACTAGCGCCACCTGGGAAGCCCCAGCTACAGAATACTACCACCTTCCACAAATCCAGGGATTGAACCCTGATCTCCCGCACTGCAGGGGGCAGGGTGGGGGTTGAGGGAGTGGGGGCTCTGGGGGGTTCTTTACCATCTGAGCCACCAGGGAAGCCCGCCTTGGAAAGTTAACATGTGGGTACTCTGTAGCTGGGGCTTCCCAGGTGGTAAAGAGCCTTGCCTGGAGAATCCCATGGACAGAGAAGCCTGGTGAGGTACAGTCCCTAGGGTTGCAAAGAGTCAGACTGAAGCGACTTCACACACACACACGTTCTGTAGCTGAAGGAGTTAAAATAGCAAACAATAATTGTGTAAGGCTTCCCTGATGGCTCAGATGGTAAAGAATCTCCCTGCAATGCCGGAGATCCAGGTTCGATCCCTGGGTTAGGAAGATCTCCTGGAGACGGGAATGGCAACCCACTCCAGTATTCATACCTGGAGATTTCCATGGACAGAGGAGCCTGGCAGGCTACAGTCTATGGTGCCGCAAAGAGTTGGATAAACTGAGTGTTTAACACACACAGGGTCATCAGCCTTTTATTCATAAAATAAGAACATTATTCATAGAATAAATTATTTTTCTCTTTTACATGACCAGACCCTGTCCCAGCCACTTGCCTGGGAGCCCACCCGCCTTTGTCAGCTCTGAATGGTTCCCACAGGTGGCTCGTGTGCTTATTCTCCTTAATTTATAATCCCACCTTCTCCATCACCAAGTCCAGCTCTGAGTGAGAAATTGTTGTGGAGGAAAGGACTCTTATAGTTAATCCACTGTGCTAAGACCCTTTTCCAGATCTCTGCCTCTGCTGAAACGCAGACCACCAGCTTCAGACCACAACAGAAGTTCTGCCACCTGTAGGGAGATTGGTGGTCAAGTGTATGTCTGAGCAGGGTTTTCTCATTGGTTGTTTTCACCCAGACCTTTTAGAAAATGCTAGTTGGGATTGGGATACATTGATGAGAGCCTCTGAAGGAGACCTGACCCAGGTGAAAGGGTTTGAGACGTGGAAGCATCTCAACTGTATAAAACTTTTTGGGGCTGTAAATAGCATGTTGAACTTCAATAGGAGAATAACCCACAAATCAAAGTAACCATGGTGTGATATATAGTATTAGGAGTAAGAAGAGCCAGGGGACCAGATTTCCCAACGCTTCTGTTTGACTCACTTTCCATTTGAACTTCACCACATGTTTGGATCTCTCCTGGGCCACTTTCCCATTCAGTTAAACAGAACACTGAATTACATGGCCTCTAGCATCCTAAGACCATTCCTTTAGTTTGAACAGCTTTCACCCGCTATGTCACCCTCACATGTGTTTGGCAAAGTATCTGATCTAGCAGGTCAGTCTTGCCATACCAACAAGATTGTAAATCTTAAGAGTCTTGCCATCCAGGACTTAGCAGCATCCATAAATGAAATCCATTGATTGGTAGGGCTCAATTTTCATTTTTGAAATTAAATAATGTCACATCCCTTCTTTCTTGCTTCATCTCTTACCAATATCAGTTCTTCCCAAATTAAGGACTTTTTAAGTTTGAGGAACCAAAGGTAAGACTTGTTGGGATTAAAAAAAACTGTCCCTGAAGGAGAAAATAGAGATTGGCCAAAAAGTGCCAGAGCCAAAGTTACCCCTCCACTTTCTCTGGTGTTTGGTCAGGCTCTGACCGCACCTCTGGGTCTAGTTAGAGGCAGCATAATTGAAAGGAATGTGGTGATACTGGGCCCAGTCCAGAGAATGGAACAAAAACACAATCAGAAGGCCGGAGAGAGATGATCTGTGGGGAGAAGCCGAAATATGTGTGTGTGCTTAGTCACTCAGTCATGTCTGATTCTTTGCAACCCCATAGACTGTAGCCCGCCAGGCTTCTCTGTCCATGGGATTCTCCAGGCAAGAAAACTGGAATGGGTTACCATTTTCTTCTCCAGGGGATCTGCTCGACCCTGGGATCACACCCATCTCCTGTGTCTTCTGCATTGGCAGGCAGGTTCTTTACCACTGAGCCACTTGAAAAGTCCCAAAAGCTCAAATATTCACAACAAAACCACCTTCTGTGTTTTCTTGGTGATGTTTCCAAATAGGAGGAAACTGTGACATGGGAGAAAATAAAATAACTCTGACATTTCTTCTCATAATGTAACAAGACCATAATAATAAAGAAACCCGCAAACGCTGATTGGTCCATGGTTTTTCCACTTGCCAGGAAGCCAGCAGAAATTTCTCCAATGGTAGATTACTACCCTCCCCTTCTCAGTGACCTTGGTCACCTGATGGGGAGGTGAAGTTAAGATGCTTGGTAAAAATACATCCCACAGCCCTGCATCAAAGCCCTGCTTATAGGAATGTGGCAGAGAAGATAAGCATTTGACACTACAAACCTGAGAAGGTCTTAAGACCCATCACTGTCCACGAGGAATGGAAAGTGTGCAGAACGTTCTATCTGGTATTGTAACCTCTACCCACACGTGGACACCTGAGACATCATTAGTGAACTAGGCTCCTGAGCACTCAAAACATCATTAGATGTGCCATAAATGCAGAACACACACCAAAATTCAAAGACTAAAAAAGAAAATCATCTCACAAAAAAATTTTATGTTGATTACATATTGAAATGCTGATATTTTGGATATATTAGTTAAATATATAACTGACACTAATATCAGTTACTCCTTGGAAGGAAAGTTATGACCAACCTAGATAACATATTCAAAAGCAGAGACATTCCTTTGCCAACAAAGGTCTGTCTAGTCAAAGCTATGGTTTTTCCTGTGGTCATGTATGGGTGTGAGAGTTGGACTGTGAAAAAGGCTGAGCGCTGAAGAACTGATGCTTTTGAACTGTGGTGTTGGAGAAGACTCTTGAGAGTCCCTTGGACTGCAAGGAGATCCAACCAGTCCATTCTGAAGGAGATCAGCCCTGGGATTTCTTTGGAGGGAATGATGCTAAAGCTGAAACTCCAGTACTTTGGCCACCTCATGCGAAGAGTTGACTCATTGGAAAAGACTCTGATGCTGGGAGGGATTGGGGGCAGGAGGAGAAGGGGACGACAGAGGATGAGATGGCTGGATGGCATCACTGACTCGATGGACGTGAGTCTGAGTGAACTCTGGGAGCTGGTGATGGACAGGGAGGCCTGGTGTGCTGTGATTCATGGGGTCGCAAAGAGTCAGACACAACTGAGAGACTGAACTGAACTGAACTGAATATCAGTTATGTCTTTTTACTTTATTAAATGTGGCTAACTAGAGGACTTCCCTGGTGGTCCAGTGGTTAAGACTCTGTGCTTTCAGTGCAGGGAACGTGGGTTCAATCCTTGGTCAGGGAACTAAGATCCCATATGCCATGCAACACAGACAGAAGATAAAAGTAAATAAAATAACAATAAAATGTGGCTAACTAGAAAATTAAAAATTACTATCTGGCTTACATTGTATTCCTATTGGTTAGCACCGCTATGGGGGCTAATATTAGCAGCTAGTACCCATTTAGCACCTTCTATATACCAGGCACTCTTCTAAGTGATATATGCATTAACTACCATGGCCAAGTACTTAATTATCCAATCTGGGACATTTTCTGAGAGTGAAGTAGGGCAAGCAGATGCTAAACCAGCCACAACATCAGGACAAGAGGCATAAACTGAAACTGTCCTGAGAAAACTGAGATGTCAAGTCCCCTTAATGTTAGGTCAATGTAATCCTTACATCAAACCTGTGCTGTTTAGTCACTCAGCCGTGTCCAACTCTTTTGTGATCCCACAGACTGTAGTCTGCCACGCTCTTCTGTCCATGGGATTTCCCACGAAAGAATACGGGAGTGAATTACCATTTCTTTCTCCAACATCAAACATATAAGTACAGTTATTATCCCTTTGGGGCACATGAGGGAACTGGGGCACAGAGAGATTAAGTAACTTGCCCAAGGTCACACAGCTGGAAAGTGGCAGTGTTGTGATTCAAACTAGGGCAGTCTGGCTCTCAACCCTTCACTCAACTGCTGTGCAACACTGTCTGCTCAAGAGTTAATATGGATGGAGGTTCTAATAGATGCCATTTATCTTAATTCTCACAGCAACTTGGACAGAGCATTGTTCTGTTTTTACAGTGCAGAAACTGAGTTTTAAATAGTTCCAGCAACTTGTCCAAATCCTAGAACCAGAAAGAATGGAGCCAAGAATCAAGATTTGGGATGACCAACTCCAGAGAGGTCCTCTTAACTACCACTTTGTTTTGCTTTCAGGCCACCTCTGTTTGTAAACGACTCTCATATTGACTTTACTACTTCTCTCCGTTCTGGCAGAGGACTGGATAAGAGAAGATGAGAATGCAGGTGTCATCCCCTCGGGACAGGCAACTAATACCAAAAGCTCCATCTTGTTGGCCTCTCCTTTCTCGGAAGGAGCATTGTAAGATAATCCAAAGAGCCATCCATGTGCCAAGTTGGTTGTTCTGCTGTGCATGTCAGGAATTCCAGAAAATATTTGCCATTGAGGCTATGGAGGTAGCATTGTGAGGAGCTCACAAACATCAAGAAGACAGCTGATTATCTAAAGGCTAAGAGCAGGGGCTTTTACAAAGCTCCACAGTCAGAAGCAATAACAGGGTACGTCATTCCATGAATGTGGCAGGGACAGTTTTACTGGCTTCCTCTGCAGTGGGTCACAATCTTAGCAGCTCCTTAGAATCACTTGCCTTTAAAAATCCCCATTGCCTTGGCCCCACACCCTAGAAGACTGGTTTAAATGGTCTGGTGTGGGGGCCGGGCATTGGTATTTTATATTTTCCCCCTGTCATAAAGGGGTACCATGGCAGTATTGGCTGTCCTGACTGTCCCAGCCATGCCTGGCACATCTAGTTCTTGATTTAGCATTGTAAGCAAAGTGAGTTTAAGTGAAGAGGGTGGGTAAGTTATTAACGGGCTTTACAAAAGCTGATGCTTCAGAATGATCTCTTCATAGAGTGATTCTAAAACAAAGCCACTATTTTTGTTGGCCTGGTCCATTTGTTTTCTGTTATGGCACTAAAACTGAGCTCCAGATTTTTGTCTTCTTCAGTAAGATAAACTTCTGCTTATAAGGTATTTTAATTTGTGTTTCTTCCTTAACTAAACAGTGCACACATAATACATCTGTGTCCTATTTTGGCTGATGAGTTATTTTGCATCTGTTATGGCTTCTTGTTTATGTTTTTCGAAGGTTTGGTAGCCATTTGGCTTCTGTTATTCATTTTCACATTCCCAGTTTTCTGGCTTTCTTTAACATCCTTAGAAGACATGAAGTAGTTTGCTTCTTGTTCTCAAAATCGCTCTTTCGAGTTTGCAAGAGAACACATTTTTAAGAGACATTCTATGGCAGACAGTTCATACATAAGACATACGACTACACTACTGTGAAGATATTTAACAAAATTCCACACACCCTTTGTTTGCCTTGCCTTTAATACAAATTCCTCAATGATCCAAACATGCACTGTAAGCAGGTTTCTCTCATTCGAGGTGGGGTTCTTCTAGGGTCGAGTTATCACTCTTCCTTTGCCTTCTTTGAGAAGAGTCCTGTAATTTCTTGTTCTAGACTTCCTGTTTGAGTTTCAGAACAGAATTAAGGCTGTGAAGATGTTTCTGACTGTCCCATGACATGCCAGAAGACAGAGGCACCACCACCAGAAAGATCGCTGTGGACCGGATTCCTTCCCCAGAGCCGAGATGGGACGGGGAAAGTGCACAGAAACCAGCCGAAGCCAGCAAAGAGGCCATGGTGACCGCCTGCCATGCATTCCTAGAACCCTCGGGACACAAATGCCAAGATGACAAATTGGCTTTACAATAATAGAGCAGTAAGAGGCAGGAGGGCAGGGTTCTGGTGGTGAGGATATGGAGGTCACCGTTGACCAGGTAGAGGAGTTTGTCCTTTTGAATATGTAACAGGGAAGGGAGTTTTGGAGGCCATTTGGGAGAATCAGAAAACTAGGTTGGCACTGAGTTAGTTTGGGAAATTTGCCACTGAAAAACCCAGGTCTTTGGGGCAAAGAGAGGAAGGTGGAGGTCTGAGTGGGTTTCACATTTGCTTTGTGGACTTCTGCAGGGTATTTTAAAAGGTTATATTTAAACTGTGTGCTTTAAGAGGACTCTTCATTCACATCCAGCATAACATGCTCATATGAAGAAACACAGATGATGAGAACATTCTGTGTGTGCCCTCATCCCAGTTCACCTCCCTGATCACACTGCCTTCTGCTTCAAATCTCCAAGTTCTTACTTGCATGTTCAGTTCAGAGGGATAGAAAACAATTCAAGGTCAGAGAGGCACTTGCAAAAATTTTAGAGTATCAAGTGTGAGGCCGGATCTGCAGAAGACTGGTGAGAACAGAGAAGCTGAATCCCGGCAGGAGCCCTCACAGTGTGGCCCAGAGAGGGGACTTCTCAGCCCAAAGCTGCTTGTCAGCTTCTAGGCAGCAATCATGATTGACTGCTTCTTTTTCCTTTGTTTTCATACATGGAGTAAAGATGAGAAATGAGAGAGTTTTTAAAAGGAAGAAATACTGTTAGGTTGCAGGTTGAGCCCTAGCTTCTCCACTTACTAGTGCAGTGAGCAGAGGGAGTTTGGATTCAGTAACGAACCCACCTCCAGTATCAATTCTGTGTTCCAGGCAGACAGAAGGGGATGAGCCAATAGCCAGTGTGGTCTGCCCCTCTCAGGAAGATTTTCTGAAAGCCCCATCCAACTTAATTTTATTGATCAAAATTGTATCACATGGCTGCATTCCTCTGAAAGGGAAGGGAACACAGATATGTATTTTTTAAACTGAGTACACTGTACACCGAATAAAATTGGGATTCTGCTAATATGGAAATGGGAAGAATGTTTATTGGGTTTATCTGTTGCTGTAAAACAAACAGCTTCAAAACGTAGTGACTTCAAGCAACAACAGTAGAGTCTGTTATTCCTCATGATTCTGTAGGTTGACTAGGTGATTCTGGAATGGCCAGACCTGAAATGTCTCTCCGAGAGCTGTGGTCAGTGTTGTTCCCTGGTTGGAGGTCAGCTGGGGATTGTTGGCTGAGATCTTGGTTCTCCTTCTTGTGGTTTCTTGGGCTTCCTCAAGGACTGGTGGCTGGGTTCCAGGAAGGAAGGTTCCAAGGGGATGTACCTCAGTCTACAAGTGCTCTTCAAGCTTCCACTCACACCATGCTTGCCACAGTCCCATTGGCCAAAGCTAAAGGTGTTGATCTCCGGTGGCCTCAGCCTACAGTGGCTTGCAGTGGAGCTTCAGTTCCCAGCCAGAGATGGGCTGGGGAGCAGTGGTGAAAGCACCAGATCCTAGCCACTAGACAAGCAGTCAGTGACAAGGGCCCTGGCCCTTCGGCTTTGCAGAAAAGAATGTCTACAAAGATGGAAAGTAGTCATACAAGTATTTATTAAGAGGAAAAAGTACAGTATGTGTGTATCTATACGTGGGCAGACTCAGAGGGAGAGTTCCTGAGTTGCGCCCTCAAGGCAATTTGAATTACTTTTATGGGATATTTCTTCTGGATTTCCTTTGGCCAATCATTATGAATTGTCTGGTTCACAGTCATACTGGCTATATCTCAGGATCCTTCTATATGTGTGCATGCATCTCAGCCAAGGTGGATCCTACCAAAAATGCATCTTAGCAGCCTAGCATTAGTTAGCATCACTCCCCTTTGACCTCCAAAAAGCTTCTCTGTGCATGTATTGTTGGGGAGGTCTCCTGACTTCAGGAAGGAAGAATGCGTAGTCTGAGCAGGGCCCAGCCTCCTCCCATAATTGTCATCCTATTCTTATCTTGGAGTTTTGGTCAGTAGAGAATGAATCTCCAATTGCTTTACCCTGTGGGGAGCCCATCTGCCTCCTGCCTCAGTGTTGCCAATGAATTTGAGGTTCTTGCTTCATCATGAAAGATTTCACAGACAAAGTGACAGGTAAGAACTGGATTTACTTAGAGAGAAACACACTTTACGGAGAGTGGGCCATCTCAGAAGGCAAGAGGCCTTGGGAGAAACACATTCCATGGAGGGTGGGCCATCTCAGACAAGAGAGAGAGAACCCTGAAATTAGGCATAGTTAGTTTTTGTGGGCTGGGTAATTTCATGGGCTAATGAGTGGGAAGATTATTCCAATTATTTTGGGGATAGGGCAGGGATTTCCAGGAATTGGGCCACCACACAATTTTTGGCCTTTGTGGCTGGCCTCAGAACTGTCGTGGTGCTAGTGGGTGTGCCATTGAGCATGCTAGTGTATTACAATGAGCCCATAGTGAGTCTCAAGGTCCACTGGAAGGTGAATCTTCGGTCATCTTGGACCTAATTGCTTCCAACCGGTCTTTATCATGTCCCATGGCTACATCATTCTTTTAAAAGTTGTGCCCTGCCCCACTTCCATCCATATTTCAATGGCACAGCCAAGTCCAAAGTCAAAGCAGAAAGCAATTACAGAAAGTCATAAGAGCCAGGAATCATGGCTCACTGGGGACCAACAAAGTACCTATCCACCATTGGTAGGTATTTAGCTACCAAGTGATCTTTTTTTGATCACATGTTTAAATTCATCAATGATTACTTTGCAGCAAATGTAGAGCAATACTTGGCAAGCATCAACTCTGAAAATCCTCCCAACAAACTTTGGGCTATATGCTCTTACTATTTCCATTTAGGGACTTCCCTGGTGGCTCAGACGATAAAGCGTCTGCCTACAATGCCAGAGACCCGGGTTCGATCCTTGCATTGTGAAGATCCCCTGGAGAAGGAAATGGCAACCCACTCCAGTTCTCTTGCCTGGAAAATCCCATGGACGGAGGAGCCTGGTAGGCTACAGTCCATGGGGTCACAAAGAGTTGGACACGACTGAGCGACTTCACTTCACTTCACTTCATTTCCATTTAGAGATGAGGAAATAGATCAGGGAAGCTTATGAAAGTTGTTCAAGGTCACATAGTAAGAAATCACCAGGGCTGGAACTTGAGCCCAACCTGAATATTCAGCTTGGACAGGGGTTTGTGATTACATTCTGGTTGCAGGAAGGTGGGAGCAAATCAAATGACAGGGATCTAACAAAGTGGCCATTTAAAAGAGATTTTCCCCATGTTTTAAATATCATTCTCTTTTGTCCCCTCCCGTAGCAGGTACAGAGAAAAAGGTGAGCTGTCCCTGCCCATCAGAGTCAAGGCTGAAGGACCGTATTGAGAAGATGCTCACTGGCTTCCTGGCGGGTGATCTAGTGCACGTTGGACCCCTTTTCCCAGAGTGTACACAGCAGAAGGCAGCGGTGAAAGCACATATGAACCAGTTAAAGCTGGGATGGCTATAGTCACCCTGAGAAAATTTGAGGAAAAAATCTAAACATTTAGGAGCTTTGATTAAGGAATCAAGGAGGTTTCTAAAAGGGTGGGGGTGGGGTGGGGAGAAATTTGCTGAACTTATACCTGTACAAGTGTGTCAGAAGTGAATCACCCTAACATTCTGGAAACACCGTCTATGAATGAAAAGCATAGTTAAGATGCAATGCTTTTTCTATTTAAAAGTCATCTTCTCCAGTGTGGTCTCTACACTAGCCTGTGCACAGAAGTACTGACTCAGGCTCTTCACTGGGCGAATCAGAAAATCTGCATGTTTAAGGAGCATTCCATGGGACTCATAAACAATACATTTGCAAATGATTGGTTTATTTTATTTATGATTGATTGATTTTAAAATGTTCTTTCAGTATGATGGTTTTTAAAACAGGGCTTCTCAAACTTAAATGTGCATCTGAGTTGCCTGAGATCTCTTTAAAAAGCAGGTTCTGATTCAGTAGGTCTTGAAGAAAGACTTGAGAGTCCCCATTTTTAACAAAGTCCCACCCCTCATGCTGGTTTGAAGAATCATGCCCCATACTTTGTAGCCAAGTTTTAAAACCTTGGAGGGAAAAACAAACAAAAAACCCTTCGAAAGTGAAAGTGTTAGTCCATCAGTCATGCCCAACTCTTTGCCACCCCATGGACTGTAGCTCGCCAGGCTCCTCTGTCCATGGAATTCTCCAGGCGAGAATACTGAAGTGGGTTTCCATTTCTAAAAATAGGGAGGCAGACAAACACAAGGGGAGTCAAGGTGTGGGTGCCCACTAAACACCTGTGGGAAAGACAGATGTCACTGCCCTTTCCAAAGGGACAGATCATTGATAAAAGACACAGACCTGGTAGCAAAAGAGGGAGCTTATGTACACCCGAAACTAATACAACACTGTAAATCAGCTATGCTCCAATATAAAGTAAAAATTTTAAAACAAGATGTAAAAAAAGGAGCTTAGAGTTATCCAGAACAGACTCCCTTGATCAAGGTGAGACAGATGGGCAGGTGCAACAAGGAACAGCGATGAAGGTGTTTTTCTAGTGAATCTGAACTGAGGAGCTGACACGATCTTTAAAGAACTTGAAGAAACTAAAAAAAAGTCAGATAGTGGGATTTCCCTGGTGACTGGTCCACTGGTTAAGACTCCATACTGCCAATGCTGGGGGCACAGTTTTAACGAACTAAAATCTCACATGCTGTATGGCATGGCCAAAAGATTAAAAAAAAAAAACTCAGTGCAAAGTCAATAGAACTAAATGAACACAAATGTTTAGATAGGCTGAACTTCTAAGGTGCAAAAATACACAATTTGTATTTAAGAGTTTGTTTTCTTCCCAATCCTTGCTTTTTGTGTGGTTTTGTGGAAACAGTGTCAGACTATTTTTCTGGGCTCCAAAATCACGACAGATGGTGGCTGCAGCCATGAAATGAAAAGACGCTTACTCCTTGGAAGGAAAGTTATGACCAACCTAGATAGCATGTTCAAAAGCAGAGACATTACTTTGCCAACAAAGGTTCGTCTAGTCAAGGCTATGGTTTTTCCTGTGGTCATGTATGGATGTGAGAGTTGGACCGTGAAGAAGGCTGAGCACTGAAGAATTGATGCTTCTGAACTGTGGTGTTGGAGAAGACTCTTGAGAGTCCCTTGGACTGCAAGGAGATCCAACCAGTCCATTCTGAAGGAGATCAGCCCTGGGATTTCTTTGGAAGGAATGATGCTAAAGCTGAAACTCCAGTACTTTGGCCACCTCATGTGAAGAGTTGACTCATTGGAAAAGACTCTGATGCTGGGAGGGATTGGGGGCAGGAGGAGAAGGGGACAACAGAGGATGAGATGGCTGGATGGCATCACTGACTCGATGGACGTGAGTCTGAGTGAACTCCGGGAGTTGGTGATGGACAGGGAGGCCTGGTGTGCTGCGATTCGTGGGGTCACAAAGAGTCAGACACGACTGAGTGACTGATCTGACCTGATCTGTGCTGTTTATAAGCAGAAGGAACATACTGGTAGAATACACTCTGTGGGAAGTGTTACCAAGTCCAAGCTCACTCTGCTCGCTGCATGAGAGGCCAATAAATCCAAGGGACAAGGGGTTGAGGCAAGGAATATGATTTTATTCGGAAGACAAACTGACCAAGAAGATGGCAGACTAATGTCTCAAAGCAATCATTTTGGGGGGTTCTGGATACCAGGTTCTTTTACAGAGTCAGAGAGAGAAACAATGAGGATCTAAAGTCAAAAGGCAGCATGGAGAGGGAGAGGCAGTGAGGAAGTAAGGTAAAAAGGGTCTTCAGTTCAGTTCAGTCACTCAGCCGTGTCCAACTCTTTGTGACCCCATGGACTGCAGCACACCAGGCCTCCCTGTCCATCACCAACTCCCGGAGTTCACTCAAACTCATGTCCATTGAGTCAGTGATGCCATCCAACCATCTCATCCTCTGTCGTCCACTTCTTCTCCAGCCTTCAATCTTTCCCATCATTCAGGGTCTCTTCCAGTGAGTCAGTTCTTTGCATCAGGTGGCCAAAGTATTGGAGCTTCAACTTCAGCATCAGTCCTTCCAATGAATATTCAGGACTGATTTCCTTTAGGACTGACTGGTTTGATCTCCTTGCAGTCCAGGGGACTCAAGTCTTGCAAAATATCTCTGGGAAGTGTCAGCTTTTGGAAGGGATGTGTTAATCTCTTCTATTCACAGGTGGGCAGGGTCAGATTATCTCTATGAGCTGAATAAAGGCACTTTACCATCAGGCTGAGGGACAGGGTCCTTTGAGACATGCCATTATGTATGATTGTAATAACAAAAGCTATAAAAAGCAAGTCAAAGAAACAGTTCCAGTATGGAGTCAGAATGTCTTTTTCTCTGCAACATAAATCCCTTCAAAAGTAAATTTTTAATCCTTGCAAATGAATCTGGATACCTTACTTAAGCAGATTTCCCTACCCCCACCTCCCCCGCCCCCCACTCCTGCCAGAGGAGGTATATCAGAGCAGAGTATTCTCTTTCCAGAGGAGAGCCTGGTACCATACCTTAGTTACAGAGTGGCTAGAACCACTCCTTAGAGTTAATAAAGTGTTTTTACACCCACTTGTCACATTTTTACCCCTCCTCCCATTATAAAAAACAAGATATGTCTATGGATTATTGGAATTTCATAGATGTACAAAGGAAAGGAGGCACTCTGTCCCACTAGACTGAAGCAAGAACAAGTTACTTCAGGCATAACTGGAGGTGACCATGTTCTTCAGAGCCAGGGAATGGACTTTGGTCTCCAACAGTATGGCTGCCTGGAAATTCTGAAAAAAATTTCCCCACAAGCACATAGATACACTGGGTAATATACACCAAACATCTGGTTAAAAGCAAAGTTAAATTTGTAAGACAGTAAGATTCACAGGCTGTAAGAAAAAAAAGTTGAAACCAGAGTGGTCAGCAAACCCTGAAGTATGGAGCTATTTGGGGGTTATCTGCCAATCCAGGGAGCTTGATTCTCCGTGGGGAGACTAAAGGCCTGTTAAGACAGAAATTGAGATCCTAGAAAAAGTTAGGGTCTCAAACATCTACATTCTCAAGTAAAAAGTTGGATTAGGAAAAAAAAAATCATCCTCTAGGAAAAAGGAAGCCAACAAGGAAATATCTCTATTCCAGCCTTGGTCAAAGGCATCGAAAATGAAAACAAAATAGCTCTTTACTGCGAATTTATAATCCCAAGCCTGACATTATAGTGATTTAGTATTTACTCTATTTGCATGGCCCAGGAAACTCTAGGGAGCAAAATTATTTTAAAAGTGCATCTAGTTCATAACACCCCAAGGCACCTGGTGTTAGATGGGATGCAACCTCAACCTAGAGTCTTCAGGATTATTACCTTTAAGAGTAGCCTTATTTGTACTGAGTGTAAAAATGAGAGGCACATGAGAAGATAAGCCAACATAAACTGGGCTCAGCAGACACAATGGACAATAGAATTAGACAATAAGAACTTTGGGCATGAAAGTGAAAGTGAAAGTCGCTCAACTGTGTCTGACTCTTTGCAACCCCATCGACTATACAGTTCATGGAATTCTCCAGGCCAGAATATTGGAGTGAGTAGCCTTTCCCTTCTCCAGGGGATCTTCCCAACCCAGGGATTGAACCCAGGTCTCTGAAGGAACAGTAGGAATTGTAACCATAAGAAATGAACAAAAGACAATCAAGAATAAATGTTCTTTTAAAAAGAGCCAAATAGAATATTTAGAAATGTAAAATATAATACTAAAAATTTCAAATATAATGGGGAGATTAAATGGCAGATATATCACAACTAATGTGAGAATTACTAAACTAGAAGAGAGGGGTGAAGACATGGAAACTATGTAATTGAGGCTGAGACATGGAGGAGAAAAGTAGACCTTCAAAATGTATCTAATTGGAGTTCCAAAAGGGGAGAATGGACAGAAGAAAGAATGGCAATATTCAAAGCGATAATGAAAAAACATGAACTGATGAGAGATCTGAATTCTAAGTTTGAAGAAATACATCAAATCTGAAGCAAAATAAATAAAAATGAAATTCATTGCTACAAACATCAAAATGAAGCTTTAGAAAACTAAAAACAAAACAAAAAGAAAAAAATCATAAAAAGAACCAGAAAGAAAGAAGAAATTATTATTAAAAAAAGAACAATAATTATATAATAGTCTTAACAACAACGAGAGGATTCAGAATCCAGAGGAACAATTCAAAGTGCTGAGAGAAAATAAGTGCCCCTGAAATTGTATACCCTACATCGTCTAGGACAAGGGGCAAATAAGACATTTTCAGAAGAATGTGAGAAGACAGCCTTATACTCTGGGAACTCCTGAATTTCTTCAGAAGAGTCTCCGTGCCTGTCTCCATGTCATTCAAATTTCCATGGTCATAAAAAGTATGGATGGTGCTGTACCTATATTTTACCACATTGGAAATATTTTTAAGGGTATTCAGGCTGATAGTTTCCTTATGTTAGATGACACTGTGCTTATCTCAAGATTCTAGTCATTCAATTTGTACACCCCGCTTTTTAGTTTTATGTTTGAGAATACATCTGAGTTGCACACAGACACACATATACACACGGTGTTGGGAAGGTTCTGCCAGATGAGATTTTGTGAGGACAGGAAGGTCAGGGCAGTCATACTCAATATCCATTATTGATTTGAACAAGTTGAGGAGTTTGGGATATTTTTATATTCCTGCGAAGAATTCACATTATGGGCTGAACTGTATCCCATCAAAATTCCTATGCTGCAGCCCTAACCTCCCAGTACCTCAAAATGTGACTGTTTTTGAAGGGAGAGACTTTAAAGGGGTAATTAAGTTGAAGTGAGGCCATTAGGCTGGGCACTAATCAGGGTTGACTGGTGTCCCTGTAAGAAGAGACGATAAGGACACAGAGAAACACCAGGGGTGTGTATGCGCTTGGGACAACCTTGTGAAGAGGCAGGAGGGTGGTGACTATTGAATGCTAGGGAGAGAGGACTCAGATGACACCAATCCTGCCAACATCTTAAATTTGGACTTCTATCCTCCAGGACTACAAGAAAATTAATTTCTGTTGTTTAAGTCACCCAACCCATGGTACTTTGTTATGACAACCCTAGCAAACTAAAACAACCTCCTTTTTTCTTTTCAGTGTATGCTTTCCCTCCATGGGTAACGCTCATCAACAGGCTCTGCTTTTTGTTATTGGACATGAGGCTTTCCCTTTTCTGGGTCAAGATTCATCTTCTGTATAAGTGAGATAAAGCATACTCCCTTCTGACTCCTCTTGGGCACTCATGAGCGCTGCTCTGCACCAACAGCTAGTTCAGTCCTGGGTCCGAGTGAGATTGTTAAAGATCTTCCTTCTTTCTTTCCATAGAATTCATCCTTGTGCTCTTTTTCTCACCCAAGACTCTCGAAAAGCAAAAGATCGATCTTCCCCAACTGTACCATGACCTCTGCTCCCTGCACCAACCGTACCCCAGATGCTCAGTTTGTTGGCTCTTGGGCTTGCACTGATTTCTAGAAGTGAGATGAAAAAGACTTTGAAAGCCCAGGCCAGACAGTTTCCCACCCCAGATATGGAGACTTTGGAAGACAAACATTTCTTGTGCTCTTCACCAGAGGCCTGCTGCTGTCTGTGAAGGAATGCAGAGCACTCTCACTGCAGCTGGACCTGGGGAGAGCTTTTCTTTAGCCTTGAGAGTTATAGACCTATGTAAAGAAACTCAAAAAGTTCTAAATTCCTGAGTATTGTTTTGATATTATTTGCTAGATTATTTTGGTCTCAGTGGAGTTTTAAATGTTAAAGCTAGTAACGTATCTGATAGTATGTTGCAGCCTATCTCAAATTCCATTTTTTTTTTTTTTAAAAAAAACAATGGAACTTGGAGCTTGTGGTTTCTCAGGGGTACCTTAGAGGGTGGAACTCAGGAAAAGGGGCCCCTCCTTCTGGCTGTCATCCCTGTGGATTCAATTCTACTTAGGATGAGCACCCATGGCCCTGACCCTAACCCACTACATTTCCTTTTAACTTAGTACTTAGAGAATAATTATAGATAATTATAAAGTTCCCACAAATATGAGTGCCCACTCTTGTGGGAGGATTACACATCCTCACCCTGATGAATTAAGATATGACCATGAGTCTTCCTCTGGGTAGTCCAGTGTGAGAGGAAGTATACATGTCACTTCCAGGCAGAAGTGTCCACATCTAGTGCCTGATTCAGTGCTGTCTTCTTTCCCACTCTGGGGAGCTGTAGCAGTAGAGTGGAGGCAGGTGTCCATCAGCCTGCAGTTCCTGAGTGACAGCATTGTGAAGTGGGAGTGGGTTGCCAGTTCCTTATCCAGACATTGTGAAGAGCCCCCGCCAACCAACATGGGAAATACCATGTGAGCAAGAGATGCACTGGGCTATTTTAAACTGCTGAGATTTTGGGGTTGTTTGTTACTGCAGCAAAACCTAGCCCATCTATTTATCATACTACATTATCTTTAGATTATTCAACTTTTAAAAAATTTAAGTAAAAAAGGCTTTTGATTTAAAATTGTATTCAAGAAGATAGTGTGTATTAATGAAAGAAGACAAACATTTAAATGAGGAAGAGAAGTACCCATGAGATTATCTCATGGGTACTTCTCTTTTCTCTTTTTCTATTTTTTTTTATTAATTGGCTATTTTTTATTCATTTTATCGATTATTGGATTATAAGATTTATTATAGTATACATCTCAAGTAGTATTTATACCTCTTTACATATGATCCAAACACCTTACTGTAGTAAATGTCACATTTCTCCCCAAGCTTTTGTACTATTGTTTATATACATTTTGCTTCTACATTTAACCCTGTAGTGCATTGTTATTGATTTTACTGAAATTTCTGTTTTTCTTTGTATCATGTTTATGTTTTTCTCTACTTCCTGGAATATTAATAGCTGTTTTAATGATCTTGTCTGCAGTGATTCTCTTGGGGCAGTTTGTACCAACAAGGTATATTTGGCATTGATACAGTGGCACCCCACTCCAGTACTCTTGCCTGGAAAATCCCATGGATGGAGGAGCCTGGTAGGCTACAGTCCGTGGGGTCACTAAGAGTCAGACATGACTGAGCGACTTCACTTTCACTTCTCACTTTCATGCATTGGAGAAGGAAATGGCAACCCACTCCAGTGTTCTTGCCCGGAGAATCCCAGGGACGGAGGAGCCTGGTGGGCTGCCATCTATGGGGTCGCACAGAGTCAGACACGAATGAAGTGACTTAGCAGTAGCCGTAGAGATATTTTGAGTGTCACATCTGGGAACAATGTTGCATCTAGTGGATATAGGCCAGGGATGCTGCTAAATATTCTATTATATATGCAAGAAATAATTATCACACCCAGAATTTCAGCAGTACCAAGGTTATGAAATCTTGGTCTGGGGCTCATTTGGTGCCACTGCTGAGGCATTACCATTCTAAGAACTCTGCCTAATTCTTTGTCTGTTAGGAAATTTTTCTGTTGTGTCTGGTGAAAGCAGACTATACCTGGACCTATGTTAGGATGTTTCCACTAATTCTTGTCTAGTGACTTTTTTCCCCTGGCCCTATTAGATTCTTTGTATACTTGATGCAGATCGGTCTAATAAGACTGATTTCAGGGAATCATTGTATAGACCTCCAGAGCACTTCCTCCTCTCTGTGCATCTCTTTCCTCTTTTTTTTTTGCCTCACAAATTCTAGTCACATAAACCTACCTAAACTCTGAACTGTCTCCTAAGTAAAGCTGTTGGGCTATTTGGATGTCCTTCCTCTTGCATTATAATTTGGAAACTCTTCACCAGCGAGCTGTGCACTTACAGCTCATTTGTGTTTTTTCTCAAGTATTAATATCCGGTACTGCTCTTTGTCCATTGCCTGAAACCTTTGTTTCAAATCTGTTTTGTCCAGTTTTCTAGTGTAATATAGAAAAATAAATCTAATTCCTGTTATTTTGTAATGGTAGGAAATAGAAATTCTTTATATCGATGCTTGGTTTATCCTTACTTTGGTTAGTGGAAGCCCCTTCAAGTTGTTTCCTGTGTGTTTTTGGCATGTAAGTCCTTTCTGTAGTAGTGAGGAAGGTGGTTTCTTAGTTTCCACAATATATTTATTTTCTCAGCCCTAGAGTACACAGAAGTTCAGTTCAAAATTGCTGGTTGATACCTCTGCAAAACACAAGTTTATTAGCCAAACTAATTTATGTTTGAAGTTCTTTTTTCTTTAGCCTGAGGGCATATGGTTTCAAAACTAAGTTTGCAAGTTACCTGGGATATTGTTAGCAAAAATGGCTGACTAAGGACATCCAAGAATTACCTTTCTCCTTTAAAAGCAGTGGAGAAAGCTGTCCATAGTGTCAGAATTGATGTTTTCAGAACTGTAGAATTAACCAAAAGCTTACTAAGGGTTGTTATTTATTAAAAATGGCTGAAACTTGATAGAGTATTTTTGTGACATTTTAAGTTGCTCTATTCTCATCCCCTACTCCCCAAGTCCATGGTGTCTTGAAAATCAGCAGCCCACAATCATGATGAGAACCTGCAGCCTGACAGATACTGGAAGGAGCTAGAAAAAGGTTGGAACTTTTTCAAAGACACATTCCCTGAGAATTATCTTTATTTGACCAGTAAGGTAGTTCACTGGAAGACCCCATGGCAATTCTGTCTTTATCTAACTTGGCTAAGAGCTTGCCCAATGTGAAAAGCCTTTTTCCTGAGATCACTTTTTGAAATCAGTTAGAGGCAATTGTTTAACATCACAACTTCCCAAGGCAGTGAATAAGTTGGGGAAGACAGAAGTTAATCAAACAGCTTAAAAGGAAATCTGGAAAATTCACTATCCTTAGGAACTTTGATAAGTTTTGTCATATTTCCTGGAATTAAGAAAGTCATATGAATGACAGGATTATGTGCACGTTCAGGAAAGTGTTGAGAAGGCCCTAAACCCTCACTTCTGGTTGACTTTGGAAGTTCTACATAAGCAGGAAGTGATGGCTAGTGTGGAATTGTCAACTTCCTGGCCAAGTGTTGAAAGTGTACCCCAACACACATACAGGCTCTCAACAAAGTTAGTGAAGTATCAATTCCAGGCATTAAGGGAATCTTTGTCCAGTTATTAGCATACCACTAAGCAAATGAAGCAGAGACTTTAGTGGCCATATTACAACAAAGAATACAGATTTCACAAAAATAGTTAAAAGTCACTAGACAAACAGCAACAAAAAATAGCAACAACAAACCCTAAGGAGAAGAGAATATCTGATTTCTAGAGTTGCAACATACATTATTATTTAAAATGTCTGGTTTTCAACAGAATATTGTAACACATACACAGCGTATGGCTCATATACAAGGAGAAAAAACAATCTATAGAAACTGTCCCAAATAGGCCCCAAACTTTGAATTTATTTGATGAAGACTTTAAATAGGCTATTTTAAATGTGTTCAAAGAACAAAAGGAAACAATATCTAAAAGTCTAAGAGAAAGTTTGAGAACTATTCTTATCAAATAGAGAATATCAGTAATGAGATAGAAATTATAAAGAAGAAAGAAAAAAGTTTAGGAATTGAAAACTACATTACTGAAACAAATGTCAACAGAAGGGTTCCACAGTACATATGAGCAGTTAGGAAGGATTGACTGAAGCTCACAATTGATCAGTTGAGATTATCCAATTAGAGGAACAGAGGGAAAATAAATAATGAAAGTTAATAGACTCTTGAAGACCCATGGGGATACCATCAAGCATATTAATATAGGCATAATGAGAGTCTAATATGACCCCACATTTCCAATCATAGTTGTGTAACCCCAAGAGAACTGAAACATATTTTAAAGGAAAAAAAATGGAATGCAGATGTTCATGGGAGCATTATTCATAATAGAGAAAAAGAGGAAAGAACCCAAATATCCATCTGCTGATGACTGGATAAATGGTGTATACATGCAGTGGCATATTATTGAGCCATTAAAAAAGAATGAAGTATTGATACATGTTGTGACATGGATGAATTAGAGTTCTGTTTATGTGAAATGTCTAGAGTAGGTAAATCCATTGCGATCAAAAGTAGATTAGTGGCTGAGAAGGGCTGAGGGGGAGAGGAATAGGGAGTGCTTGTTAATGGATGTGACATTTCCTTAAGGACTAAATGTGTTCTGAAATTGGATATTGTAGTGTTGGTTGCACAACTTTGTGAATATACAAAAATCCACTGAATTGTGTGCTTTATAAGGATGCATATTACTGTATGTGAATTATATCTCATTTTTTTAAAGAATAATAAAATTAAAAATAAATAAATAAATAAATAAATGAGGAAGAGGCACTAACTCCTTTGTAACCCACAGCTCATAAACTGGGCACATAATGGTTTCAGTTCTATTCCCTAGGGGTGAGTCTAGGTGAAACATTCAACAAATGTTTTCTTAAAGGACCAACTGTGAATATTTTCAGACTGCAGATCATATGGTCTCCATTACAGCTACTCAATTCTGCCATTGGAGCTCAAAAATGTCCATAGGTAATGAGTAAGCTAATGGGTGTGGCTGTGTTCCAATGAAACTTTACTTATAGGAACAGGAGGTTGACTCATCATTTGCTTACTCTGGTCTAGGGCCTAGAGACCAACATGGGAGCCCTTGATTCTCCAAACCCCTGCCAACCACTCTTATTTTTTTCCTTTCTGCTTTGAGTTTTAATTGACATACATTGTGTAGCTTAAAGTGAGGGAGTGATGTGTTGAGCTAATATGCTTGTATATTACAAAATGACTATCCTCATACCGTTATCTCATTCCTCCATCACAGCACGTAATTACCATTTATTTACTGTGGTGAGAACACTTAAGATCTACTCTCTTAGCAAATTTCAAGTGTATAATACACTGTCATTAACTATAATCACTATGTGTGTGTGTATATACACATATATATGTATTATATATATAAATTTGTTAAGATAGTAGATCTTTTATATATATATAGAATGCTGTAAATATATAGAATATATATAGTGCCATAAATTAGATGCCCGGAACTTATTAATCTTATAACTTGTACCCTTTACCAACATCTCCCATTTCCCCACCCCCAACCCCTGTTAACATCTACTCTACTCTCTGTTTAGATGAGTTTGGCTTTTTTAGATTCTACATATAAGTGATATTATACTATACTTGTCTTTTTCTTTCTGGCTTATCCCACTTAACATAATGTCCTTAAGTTTCATCCATATTGTAGCAAATGTCAGGGTTTCCTTCTTCCTTATGGCTAAATAATATTTCATTGTATATGTGTGTATATATGTATATAAACATATCTTCTTTACCCATTCATCTGTTGAGAAACACTTAGGTAGTTTGTACATCTTGGCTATTTTGTGAATAATGCTGCAGTGAACATGGGATGCAGATATCTATTCCAGATGCTGTTTTCATTTCCTTTGGATATATATACCCAGAAGCGGGATTGCTGGATCATAAGGCTTAAAATGATAAGATCTATTCTTTTTCCTGTCATGAGAAATCTTAGGATTTACTCTGCCAACCACACATGAGGAACTAAGTCAGGTGGTCAGCTATATTCATTTACTCCTTCACCCACTCAGTCACTCATTCTTCCACTGAGCTCGATACTGTGATAATCTTCTGTGTTTTAGCCACTGTGTTAGGCCCTGGGGACAGAGTAGAAAACAAAACTGACAAGATCTCTGCTCTCACAATGCTTAGGGAAAAGTGCAGGAAAACATATAGCAAAGAAATAGGAGATGAAAGTGAAAGCGGAGAGTGAAAAAGTTGGCTTAAAACTCAACATTCAGAAAACAAAGATCATGGCATCCGGTCCGATCACTTCATGGGAAATAGATGGGGAAACAGTGGAAACAGTGTCAGACTTTATTTTTCTGGGCTCCAAAATCACTACAGATGGTGACTGCAGCCATGAAATTAAAAGACGCTTACTCCTTGGAAGGAAAGTTATGACCAACCTAGATAACATATTCAAAAGCAGAGATATTATTTTGCCAACAAAGGTCCGTCTAGTCAAGGCTATGGTTTTTCCTGTGGTTATGTATGGATGTGAGAGTTGGACTGTGAAGAAGGCTGAGCGCTGAAGAATTGATGCTTTTGCACTGTGGTGTTGGAGAAGACTCTAGAGAGTCCCTTGGACTGCAAGGAGATCCAACCAGTCCATTCTGAAGGACATCAGCCCTGGGATTTCTTTGGAAGGAATGATGCTAAAGCTGAAACTCCAGTACTTTGGCCACCTCATGCGAAGAGTTGACTCATTGGAAAAGACACTGATGTTGGGAGGGATTGGGGGCAGGAGGAGAAGGGGACGACAGAGGATGAGATGGCTGGATGGCATCACTGACTCAATGGACATGAGTCTCAGTGAACTCTGGGAGTTGGTGATGGACAGGGAGGCCTGGCGTGCTGCAGTTCATGGGGTCGCAAAGAGTCGGACACGACTGAGCGACTGATCTGATCTGATGGATAAAATAAAAGTTTAAAGTAGTAGAGTACCAATGGTTGATCCAGTGTCATACAATGACTCTCTGAAGAGGTGACATTTGAGCTGAGACCTTCAGTGCCAGCTAGATGAGCAGGACTGAGGTGACTCTAGTTTGCCTTCTTCCTCTTTTTTTTTCCTTATTGACTATTTTATATATGTGTGTGTATATGTTATGCGTGTGTCCTAATTTACCCCTCCTGCCACCTTTCCGCTTTGGTAATCATGTTTGTTTTCAAAATCTGTGAGTCTGTTTCTGTATTATAAGTAAATTCATTTGCATTAGTTTTTAAGATTCCACATATAAGTGATTATGATATTTGTCTTTCTCTGTCTGACTTAACTTCACTTAGTATGATAACCTCTAGACTCATGTTGCAAATAACATTACTTCATTCTTTTTTATGGCTGAGTAATATTCCATTGTATAACCCTATTATTTCTCCTTTATCCATTCCTTTGTTGATGAGCATGTAGATTGTTTCCCTTTATTCTGCTTAAAACCCGTATAGTGGTATCTGAAACTCTTTATCCACAATCAGAAGAGACAGATTTAAAATGCAAAAGCATGATGGAGTTCACATTTTAGTGTGCACAAGCTTTGTGTGAAAAACCATCGGCCAATCTATGCATCAGTGGGAATGATGATCATACCCTGTTTTGATTGGAGAGGTGGGCAGAGGAGGAAAGTGAGAGGCTTTGTGTAAATCCTGGCTAGAATCATAGCTTCTTAGCAGGATCTAGTTCCTCTTTGCATTCCCAGTTTCTATGAACCCACCAATCTATTGAGTGGAAGAGAATGTGAAGAGATTTGAGAGAGGATATTTCTCCCCTGAAGGGGAAAGGACGCCCAAAGACTTGGCAAGAAAGGACCGGCTTCATAATTCCTCATCCGTCTAATGTTTTTTCCTTCCCTTAGGCAACTTTGCTTGCACAGTTTATATAGAAATTCTGTGTGCTTTTTGTTTTTACAATGTTTAGTTCCCAGGGATCTTTTAATTAAGATCTTATTGCTCTTATTTTCTATCCCACGCAGCGAGGCACTTAGTAAATGCTCAATAAATGCCTGCCCCTTGATCGCTCCTCTTGGTAATTATGTTCTAGAAATAGAAGCCTATTACTCAGCTGGATTATTTTCCTCTCCACTATGGGCTTTTGTGCCTCACAGACATTTATGGTTAACCTAAAAAGGGAGAATTGAATGTGATTTTTTAGTTGTCTGTAAGTGGGTTTTTAAAGTCTGAATGTACAAAGAAATACTTGATTAAAATATTTTGCCTGGAAAATGGGGAGAGAATCTTTTCCACAGGGTCTCGTTCACTTTCCACAAGTTTTACCAATTCTGAACTATAGGCGGAAAGAGCTGCAATTGATGCTTCAGTCAACAGCAAAGAAGAAGCCAAGTTTTGGATGGAGAATTCCTGCTTTCTCTCCAAATCCCTGCTAGTTAAGGAAGCTTCCCATTTATTTATGGAACAAAAGGCATTTTGAAAGTCCAAGCCTTTCTTGAGACACGATGCTTCTAATGTTTGAGGCTGGCCATTCTGGAAAACATGGTCTGTTTGTATGTGCTGAGAACACTGAACATACTATTCATTCTTAGAAAAAAAATTTTATAAATTTTTACACAGTTTTTTTTTTTTTTTGGCCCTGTGTCATGTGGAATCTTAGTTCTCTGACCAGGGATCAAACCCATGCCCCTTGCATTGGAAGTGCAAAGTCTTAACCACTGGACCAACAGGAAAGTCTCTTTATACAATTATTAAAGGTTACTTTCCATTTACAGTTGTTACAAAATATTGGCCATATACCCCATGTTGTATAATACATCATTGAGCCTACCTTCACCCAATAGTTTAAACTCCTCATTCCCCCACTATGGTGCTCTCCATTCCCCCCAGCTGGTACCCATTAGTTTGTTGTCTATCTCTGTAAGTCTGCTTCTTTTCTGTTATATTCACTAGTTTGCTGTGTTTTTTAAATTCCACATATAAGTGGCATCATGCAGTATTATCTTTCTCTAACTTCTTTCATTTAGCATAATGTCCCCTAAGTCCATCCATGTTGCTGCAAATGGCAAAACTTTGTTCTTTTTTTTATGGCCTCATACTACTCACTCTTAGCTCTTAATAACTGAAGTATCACAGAGCCTCTATTTTCAATGAGATCGTTTTCTAACCACCCCTCAACATATGACATGAGGTCTCTCTTTCCCTTTGGGAAAGCTATTTTTTGAAAAATCATGTTAAGTTTTCAGAAGCAAGCTAGCACAGGATAGCAAGGATGAGGGCTGGAGCAAGGGAGCTTTGAATCCCAGTGCCACCACTCGCTGGCTGAGCAAGTCAACTATTCTCCTGAGGCCTTGATTTCTCATCTGTATAATGAGACTAATAAGACTGCCTGCCTCACTTGAGATTTTGCAAGCATTAAATGAGAAGATGCAAATAAAGCACTCAGCCCAGGGCCTGACACATGGGAAGCCCTCTGTGAGTGTCGGCAGTGGTTCCAAACTATTACTGGTCATTAACTGCACCACTTTTGGTGATATATTTCTAGAAAGAAGATGATGTTTCCTCTTTCCTTTCTAAAATACAAGAGACGTACTAAACACTGTGGCTGAAGGGCAATTTAGGAATGAAAAAAATCTCTAGACCTCATCATTTTAAACCTCTAAATTTTAGCCAGAGTTTTCTAAAACCACTTTTAAATCTTTTGGCATTTCAGTTGTAGCATAATATGTAATATTTTTAAAAGCTGATATCTAAAAAGCAGTATTTTTTAAATGAGGGATCAGGTTACATACTTACGTGTAATGTACAGAAAGAAACTATTCTTTTTTAGGGGTTTGGTTCTATTCCTGGTTTATAAATCAATTTCCTCTTCCTATTTAAACCCAAACAGTCCACATTCCTGCATAAGTTTATGGTTATTGGTGTTTCTGTGGAAACAACCACCTAGGAAGTGGTATTTCTCAGCCTAAAAGCTTCGCCTTAAGTCTTCTTGGCAAGATGAGAGAAGGGTGTTTCATGTCCATAAAACCCATAATTTTAGCATAATCATCAGATAATAAGGATAATAATAGAGTTGTAGAACTTTAAGACTAGAACATTAAATCCCATCTAGGCCAACCCCCTTATTTTACAGATGAGTAAATACCATATGCTTGAATCTTGTTTTACAGTCCTCAAAGGGTTTTCATACGGTAGATCATTTGCCTCCCCAACAACCCTTTGAGGTAGTCAGAAGGTAGCTTTATTTATCTCCACTTTGTGGATAAAGAAATGGAGGCACTGGGAGGATGAATGACTTGCCCAGCTATGGAAGGGGTCAGTCAATGGACACATCTACTGCTCAGGCTTTCCACTGCCTTGTTGGTGGCCTTCTCACCGAAGAGCTGGATGCCATAGGACTTTGCATGCCTACGGGACTGTCTAGACTCCAGTTCCCTTAGGCTGGATACTTTTGGACTTGAAAACCCTGCCATGTGTGGAACTAACATCCCCTCTTATGCCTCACCTTTATGCATCTCTTTAAGCTTATCTTCTACCATGCCCGGTTTCCACTTTTTGTTCTAGCAACTCTGAAAGCTGTTACTTCTGCTCATATCCTTCCACCTGAGTGTGTTACCCAAACCAACTTCCTTTAAGAATGAGGCCTGAGATGCTCACCACTTTTGTCCAGCCCCTACATCTCCTTCCTGAGAACCCACCTTAGCCATAATTCTTAAAAAGGCAGGTCTGCACACTACCTGACTTTAACTGAACCTGATCGTACCAGAGGTGGCCATGAAATGTGGAGAGAGAGAAGAAAGAGATGTGTGGACCTAAGAAAAGATAAGATGCCATGTGGTTCTGAAAAGACTGATGGACACATATAAAGTTATCTCTGTTCTTGGTAAATTTACTTTGCTGTTTAGTCACTAAGTCGTGTCTGACTCTTTTGTGACACCACGAACTATAGCCTGACAGGCTCCTCTGTCCGTGGGATTTCCCAGGCAAGAACACTGGAGTGGGTTGCCATTTCCTTCTCCAGGGGATCGTCCCAACCCAGGGATCAAACCCAGGTCTCCTGCGCTGGCAGGCAGACTCTTTGCCCCTGAACCACCAGGGAAGCCCCAATACCTGGTTCCAAATCCTAGCAAGACTTGCAAGAGATACTTCTGTATAATCCACAAATTCCCACTTTGGCAATGGGATACTGGTTAGCCAGTTCTTATAAACAAACAACAAAGCCCTGATTTATAGCAACTGCCAATTTCCAAGGTGTAAATGCTCCCATTCTGGACTGTTTCAAGCTATCATGACTTCACTGATATCACTGCGAGAGATGTGTACTTGCTTTTTGCCTTCTGTGAGCTTGTCTGAGCTTTCTCTAGCTCACTATTGATTTGGGCTTAAGCTAAACATTATTGATTGGCTAAATTGTAGACAATCAATAAGGAAAGAACACTCTACTTTTAAAATTATGCCATAATGCTTTAAGGGCTGTTTTGTGCCATATATGAATCAGGACCACCAGCCTTTGCTTCTTTGACAATTTCTTATTTCTCTAGTTTTACCAATTTATCCTGCCTTTAGCTGTATTGCTTAGTGTGTGATAGGTGATTCTTTTTTGGTATCTTAGTAACAAAATGTAACAGAGCTTCATTTACTTCTACCTTCTTTTCTTGAGTCTTGTAAAATACTTGTTATTTTGGGAGAAAATATAGAACTGTGGCCATTCTTCCAATGACATGTATCTGCTTTCTTAACGATGAATGTATGGTCTTTTACTCTGTTCCCATACTTTTCTATATAGACAATAGCTTTTTACAGTAATGCCAAATCATGTGGAATCTCTAGAGAACATTTTAAATGGCAGTTCAACTCCACATTAAATGTTGCAAGTAAATGAACTGATGACCAAGTGACCAAGTTTGTTTCTGTGCAGTAATGACAATTATGTCATGACAGTTTGCCTGGCCTAGAGCTTCTACGTCTCCATCAATTATAAGACAGAGCTCAGAGGTTACAATGTGGAAAACAGCACATCTTAGAATCAGTGAAATATGGTTGGTCATCTCTACCACAGAAAGCAACTTGACTCAGCTATCACCTCCTCCACGAAGCCTTTCCAACCATCTTCTTTCTCTCCCTTGCAGCTGGGCTAAGCACCCTTCCTTGTGTCCCCACAGGACCCTGTGCACATCTCTGCTTTCACACTGACCTGCCTATCTGATGCTGCTGAATGCAGAGCTGGGCAGCCATGTGGTCTCCTAACCATTTGCTAACCTGAGGAGATCTGCAATATCTAGTAGAGTGTCTGACACATAACAGACCCTCAGGAAGTGCCTCATGACTGATTTGTGAATCCTAGGAGACAGGGTTCATCTTTCAGACCAGCCGCTTGCAAAGTTCTAGGTAGGACAGCCCCTGTCTGTCCCAGGTCCTCTCTGGCAGCAAGCCACCCCTGACCATCCCTACTGGTCATTATAAAATGCCAGAGAGCACTGTTCTCCACTCTCCCACATGGCCCTATGTGGGAACCAAGTCACACTAAAATTCTGATGGGCAGTAATGGCATCGTGTTTACCCCTCTCAGAGAGCTCATGACCTTTTGCCAGGCAGTTAGAAGGAGCCAACACACAGAAGAGACTCTTGATAAACATTTTGGGCTGATGTGAGGACAGGCTGCTTTTCTGAATCCCTAAAATCATACCACTTAAATGGCTGCCTGAGTTCACCTTATGGCCTAATTTGGGGCCATACTACAGTCATGATCCACTCAGGAAAGGCTGTTTTCATCTTTGCATTGCAATCTTCCGCTCTGGGATTCTCTCTTTCACTTTTTATGGAAATGGATTGGGCAAGAGAGCCAACACTCCTGAGGACAGAGGTGGCCTACCTCCACCTGTAAGGGAGGCACCAGAGGAGACCAAGTTTCCTCTTCTCCGCAGCATGACCCAAATGCTCTGACTAACTCAACCATGTTCCATCATCTCTCAACCAAGAGTCACAATACCCAACTCAAGTCACAATACTCTGTTCTCCCTAAGTGAGGAAAAGACTGAATTGCTTCCAGATCTTACTTCTTGACCTGCATCCTAGGTGTATCTCATTCTCCTTTATTTTCAAAGTTTCCAAAAATAAAAGTTACTTCCAACATTTGATCTTCTTACAACCCTCTTCCATATTGCTTGAACTGCAAAGTGTGTGTGTTAGTCACTCAGTCACTCAGTCGTGTCCGACTCTTCGTGACCCTATGGACTGTAGCCTGCCAGGCTCCTCTGTCCATGGAATTCTCCAGGCAAGAACACTGGAGTGGGTTGCCATTTCCTTCTCCAGGGGATCTTTTCAATCCAGGGATCCAAGCTGGGTCTCCTGCATTGCAGGCAGTTTGTTTTACCATCTGAGCCATCAAAAATCTAACCTAAATGAGGAAAAGTTGAAGAAGGAAACACTAGTTACAGGTATCAATTAAATAAGCAAGAATGGTTTTAAAAATTACATACAGTTTTCTTGGGTTTGGTGTCCTGCTTGCTGGGATATTGGAAGGAATATCAAAGGATTGGAAAATGGGGCCCCATCCAACTTCTAGCGCCTGTTGATTTAATGTTCAGACAGAGGTGGGTGGGGGACCTCCCCCCTGCTTCTCAGAGGCAGAAATAAGCCTCTGATAACTTTTCTTCTACAGGGAGGCTCGGTGGATATGGGACTTCAAGAATGAAACGCTTAATTATAACCAAACACAGAGTGAACAAAGGAATGAGGGACTAGTTGGGCTGTTTCATGTGAATCCTGCCTACAAAAGAAGCAGCTTCTTCCAAATTTCGTAAGAGATCAGTGACAAGCTGGAATTTTTCATTTCTGGGCGCAGTGAGAAGTTACATTTAAAGAACCATCCTCATTTATGTTTCAAAAGGAAATAGGTTCCGGCTTGCCACCCTGGTGTGCTTTGAGGCTGCTGAATGTTCTTGGAACTTTCATATTGACAATAATTTCATGACTGAGGCAAGATATTTTGGTCGTTTCCCTAACTTTAATAGTTTCCAGCCATAACCTCAAAAAGGAAGGTAAAAAATAACAATTGTGTGTGGTGGGGATGTCGCTCCTGAGTCTTTGTTACTGTTGAGGGATGTAGGGGAGGGTCTGTACCCACTTGTCCTCTCAACCCAGAATCTCTTTGTGCAACTGCTTGTATATGTCAGGGCTTGATACAATCTGCAGAGGCAGAAAGAGGTTTCTTTTCTTTCTTTGTCTCTCTCTTTTTTTTTTAAAATAAGATATCCAGGGACTTGCCTAGTGGTCCAGTGGTTAAGAATCTACCTTGAAATGCAGAGGACGAGGGTTTGATGCCTTGTCGGGGAACTAAGGTCCTACATGCTGTCTGGCCAAAATATTTAAAAAATGAATAAAATAAGATATCAACTTCCTGTGAGAAAGGAATCTGTATCCTTGGCTCTGTATTTATAATACTGGCATTTATTAAGTGTCTAGCAGCAACCAGAAAATTACACTATTCATAATCCTTATAACTCCCATTAGACAGATCTGCAAACTGAGACCAGGGGGTTCAAATAACTTAACCAAGCAATAGAACCAGACTATGAATGAGCCAGGCTTTGAACTCATTCTTCTCTGACTCCAAAACTTACATTCTTTCCACTCTACTTGCAGCCAAGTAAACTCGCCAGCCTATGTTGGAATAAGTCCTTAGAAAACTATCTTGGAAATAGAGAAAGGAATGAGATTTTTATCATCTTATCAGTTTAGAACATGCTATATATAGTATCTATGGGGAGCTTACAAAACACTAAAAATAAATTTGAGTTAATTTGAAAGAGAACTGAAGGTACTATGAGGATACAGTCACTTCCAAATGGATGATAATCACCCCTCCCTGTAGATACTGCCATGGCACCCCCCCCCCCACCAACTCCCCACCTTAGGGTGCTGTGCAGAGGCCCTCCTATTGACTCTGATCTACATTTTGACCTCATACTGTGAATCTCCAGTCTGGGGACCCTGCCATGTTCCACTTCCTGACCCATTGGACTTCTAGAATTTCCAGCATGAGGAGGTGTTCACACTGTAATCACAACGTGTCCCTTATTCCCATTATGGCCTCTCTTAGCAGTCAGCCGTCTCTTCAGATGCACATGGCCAACATGGTCCAGTTTTGGGGAAATTGCACAGGAAGAAGTTGGGTATTCTTGCAGAGGAGTCTTTGGTTCACAGCAGATTCAAACAGGTTAACAGCTTCAGGGCAGAGTGGACTTCAATGCCCGTGGTTGGCTTCTAAGGAATCTTACCTTCTGTTTTCACTCTCACTTGGGTGACGGTAGAACCTCCCACCAGTGTCTCTGCTTCCCCTCTTCCCTGTGTTCACCTCTCCTGCCCAATTGCCAAAGCCAAGTTTATCTTCAAACATGGTAAACCAATTTCCTGCTACAAACGTGTCGATGGCCTCTCATTCTGCCTCCCATCCTCACCCAGCCTGCATGACCCTGTAAGATCTGGCCACACTCCCCTTCTGCCTCACCCCACACCAGTCTCTTCTTGTTCACCAGGTACTCACAGAAGTACCTTCTCTCTGTTCCGCCAACAAACCAAGGGCCCTTCCCTCCTCGGGACCTTGGCACTTGGCTGGTCTCTGCCTGGAGTAGCATTCCCTACCTCTTCACGCTTTTCATCTTTCAGATCTCTGCTCTCCTCAGATAGCCCCTCTCTGGCAGAGACCCCTCCACACCCCAAGTCTGCCATTGGATGTGGCAGACCCCCCACCCCAATGACTCGCTACCATCGTTCTTGGTTATTTCCCTGTAGCACTTAACTGCTAATTGCAATCCTCTCCTTTTTCGATTTATTTTTTCTGGTTTCATGTTCTATCTCTCTGAATAGAAAGTAAAGTTATGAGGATGGGGACTTTATTTTGATCAGCCCTGGGTCCTTAGCAATAAACATTTGTTGAGCCACTGCGTCCCTTAAATTTAAATTATATGGCCTTTGTTTTTCAGGGCTTAGGAAAGCATGCTCCCTCTCCTTCAGGACCCGACTCTAAATCCATGCCTCCTGGACTTTCCTGGTGGTCCAGTGGATAAGAATCCGGCTTTCAATGCAGGAGACATGGGTTCGATCCCTGGCCTGCCCGGAGAGATTCCACATACTGTGGGGCAGCTAAGCCCATGCACCGCAACTACTGAGCCCACGCCCTAGAGCCTTCGGGCGGCAACTTCTGAAGCCTGTGTGCCTAGAGCCTGTGCTCTGCAATAAGAGAAGCCACCACAATGAAGAGTACCCTAAGAACCCCAACGAAGAGTAGCCCCCACTAACTGCAACTAGAGAAAAGCCCGCACAGCAACGAAGACCCAGCACGGCCATAAAATAAATCAATGATAAATCCATGCCTTCTGGGGAGTCCTCCTACTTCCAGCTCTATTATTTCTAGATCCCTTCTGTAAATTTGTACCAACCTTCCTGAGAGGAGTGTGTTCTAAACAGGGCCTAATATATTATGAGAACTTCCACGTGTCAAATGATAAATGTGAAACAATGGAAATTTTTATCCCTATGATATCCATGTGTCATTGTTTAGCCACGTCACTGCAGTGACTCATACTTTAGAACACTCTTCATAATAGCATTCTTGGGGTGGTTTTTGTTTTGGTTTTGATCCTTTTTAGTAACTAGTATTCTTATGTGGAATTCATTAGATTCCAGTCAAAAGCAGTGGATTTTTGTTTCATTTCCATATGTAGTCTCACCATGGGCAGATTTAGTTTTAAATCTCTACAAGTTTTAAAATGTTGACAATAGCGCAAAGCCTGCCTCCCTTATTACTGTCTCAAGGACCTTCAGTGACCCAGGGTTAATTGGTGTGTAGGGTCTGAGCCTGTGTAATCTAGGTCTATACTCGAGAAAGGCATTTGAGATATCAGGTGAAGTGCAAGTTGAATGGTATTTCAAGGTCTGTCTAAAGTCTTCTATCACAAGGCAGTTTGAAGTGTAAAACATTAGCTGAAATAAATGAGTTACAACTATGGGTAGGCATTCTTCCCCAATCCATCGTTTATTATAGTGATGCTGAAAGTTGGAGGGGTCATTAGGTGTCCAATTTCCAGAACAAAAGGCAGTCATATACCTTTGGCTGAAGGATACAAGGGGTGATATTTTCCTTTTTCAGAGACATTCTGTACAGATGTACAGAGACAGGAAAGCAAACTATTTCCTTCTAAAAGAAAGCAGGATATCAATTTAGTACCTGATCACTTCCCTTTTGTGGCCTATCCCAATGGCTATCTTTTCAGGTAATGACTTACTAATAATTATGACATATTGTAGACTTTTACTTTTTAATTAATTCATTCATTTCTATTCGATGTGCAGGATCTTAGTTCCCCACCTAGGGATCAAAGCTGCATCCCCCTGCAGTGGAAGTGTGGAGTCCTAACTACAGGACAGTCAGGGAAGCCTATTATAGACTTAGAAAAAAAAGTTTACAGAGTTCATTATATTATTTCATTTTATTCTCACAACAGCTAGCTCTGTGAGTATTGTTATCTTTGCTTACTGTCAAGGAGAGTGAGGCAGAAAGCAATTAAGTCTTTGTTCCCAGACCACCCAGCATAGGTAACAGAGGAAGAACTCAGATCTGCTTTCAGACTCCGCAGCCTGCTTCCCCCAGAGTACTTCCTCTGGCAGTTTGACCCCACAGGCTTGGCCCGCACCGTGAGATCCTTTTGGTGGAATTTTCTGAAAAGTTCAAGTTGGAGGAAGAGAAAGTGCTAATATCACTTTGGAGCTCTCATTGCCACTAAACTCTTGGTAACAAATTCATTTTTTTTTTCTTTCTTTTTTTTTTCTTTGGCTGCACCTCACAGCACATGAAACTTCACTGACCAGGGATTCAGTGGAACCCTCTGAAGCAGAAGCTCAGAGCCTTCCACCAGGGAAGCCCCACTGGCAACAAATTTATAATTCGACTTCCTAATGAATTGGCCAAGATAATCCTGCCATTGGATAACAAACTGCTAAATAATTGGAAGTTAGTTGTTTTTAAAGTTGCAGGAGAGGAACGATTTGACAGCTGTGAGGTTTTCCTTGTCCCTGTGCTCCTTTCATTTGCACACAGACATACTCTGAAACAATGTGGCATTATTGCAACAAGATCATAGGGAGTTTGGTCCTTGGAAGATAAATTGTGTTACCTTGACTGTCCTCTTGTCTCTGTTTAAGTGGCCTCTCTTTCTGGGGTCACACTTTCAGGGTCAAGAACAAACTAACTTGCCCACAGTTTGCAGTTGAACAGACTTGATAAGAAATAAGAAGGCTGGTGCCAGGGAAGCTACATGGATGAGTGACCTGGGCAGTCACACAGGGCCCATGTGCCCGCAGAGCCTGCTCTTGGTTAATGCTGTGTGGTCGCCATCTTGCGATTCTTACTAAGTTTTGAACAGGGAGCTCTGCATTTTCATTTTGCCTTCAGTTCAGTCGCTCAGTCACGTCCGACTCTTTGCGACTCCATGAATTGCAGCACACCAGGCCTCCCTGTCCATCACCAGCTCCCGGAGTTCACTCAGACTCACATCCATCAAGTCAGTGATGCCATCCAGCCATCTCATCCTCTGTTGTCCCCTTCTCCTCCTGCCCCCAATCCCTCCCAGCATCACAGTCTTTTCCAATGAGTCAACTCTTCGCATGAGGTGGCCAAAGTACTGGAGTTTCAGCTTTAGCATCATTCCTTCCAAAGAAATCCCAGGGCTGATGTCCTTCAGAATGGACTGGTTGGATCTCCTTGCAGTCCAAGGGACTCTCAAGAGTCTTCTCCAACACCACAATCACCACAATCACCAACAATCACCACATTTTGCCTTGAGACCTGCCAATTATGCAGCTGGTTTTGCTTGGTGTCTCAGGATATTAGCCTCAGAGACAGTGAGTGATCTGGCCAGGTCAGAGCACTGCCAAAGTTTTAGTTCTCCTGAGAGAGCTTGGGGATTAGCCAACACACTGCTGACAGATCCAGGACTGTGGGTTCAGGACTGAACGGGGGCCACACATACCCCAGTCTCAGCAGGGGCAGAGGGTGCTGCCCACCACCTGGCAGAAGGTTCCATCTTGTTATACTTAAAGTTGAAGAGGCGGGGGCCTGCCTGGAGCCCAACCCCAAATGCCAAGAAGATATGGAATTCCCCCAAGAATAATACTAGTCTCTTGTTTGGGATCTTTTTCCCACATACCTACTTAATCTACTTAACAGAGTATTGGGCAAGGTCAGATGACAAACAGGTTCAGTATCCAAGAGGCTGCAAGCTTTGGAACTTTCTAAAAGTCCTTTTATTTTAGAAAACACTTTCATTTTCTAGAAGTTAACTTTTTTTTATTTATTATAGACTAATATTCATTGAGAAACAATATTTCATTACTGATGAGCAGAAAGAAAGTAAATATCACTCAGAGTCTCACTCCCCAGAGATGATCATTATTTATATTTTAATGGACAGATAAACATATATGTGTGCAGTCAGTCATGTCCAACTCTTTTGAGACCCCATGGTCTATAGTCTACCAGGCATCTCTGTCCGTGGGATTTTCCTAGGCCAGAATACTGGAGTACGTTGCAATTTCCTACTCCAGGGGATCCTGCCAACCCAGGGATCAAACCCGTGTCTCCTGCATTGGCAGGCGGGTTTTTAGCACTGCGCCACCTAGGAAGCCAAAACATTTTATTAGGAATGTAAAATTTAAAATCTTTATAGCTATTGTGAAAGCATATATATGTATGTGTGTGTGTGTGTGTGTGTGTGTGTATGTCCGTGTGTGTGTGTGTTAGTCACTTTGACTCTTTGAGACCCCATGGACTGTAGCCTGCCAGGTTTCTCTGTCCATGGAATTCTCCAGGCAAGAATACTGGAGTGGATAGCTATTCCCTTCTCCAGGGAATCCTCCTGACCCAGGGATGGAACCTGGGTGTCCTGCATTGCAGGCCGATTCTTTACCATCTGAGCCACCAGGGAAGACCACATGCATTATATCTTTTATTATATATATTTTGCTACTACATCACATTATATAATATATATTTTACTACTGCATTACATTAAATTTAACATAATTTTAACAAAATTTATAGTTTACTGAATTGCCTCTATGGCTTAATGCTTAAGTTGATCCTCAGTCCTCAGATCCTCAGTCCTAAAAAAAACTATTTTAAACAGTTTTGTGATGAACAGGCATGTAGCTATTTTTGCAATCATCCATCACTTTAGAATAATTTTCTAGAAGTGAGTTTTCTGAATTAAAGATGTGAACATATTGAACAATCCTAGCCCAATTGCCTCAAAGAACTGTTGAAATAATCTCCATTCCCACCAGCAGTGTAGACCAGTTTGGGTTGTGTTCTTAGAGTCCCACGGAGACATAGTTTTGTGAGTGGGTGGAAGGTTGTGATTCACATCTAGAAGAGGCTCCTTCTGAAAACTCATAGAATTTCTAGAATCACAAGCGATCAAAAAGATTAGAGTGCAAATGGTGGTACTTTTTATGATTTGAAGTCTAGCAATCAGTATGAGTGAAAATCTCCCTAAAGAGATTACTGCCAAGAGGTCATCCAAACACTCTATTTGCATATAATTGCACCTTCTAGTTATAAGTAACAATGTAATCACATAGTATTGAATCAAGGATTTATAAAAATTACACTAAATTGAACAAACTTGGGGGGATAGTGAAGAACAGGGAAACCTGATATGCTGTGGTCCCTGGGGTCGCAATGTAACAGTCACGACTTCGCGACTGAACAACAACACTAAATCTACATTCTATAATTTAAAAAAACAAATAAAACAAGACTTTTTTTTTTCTAGTTATTAATCATTAGTAATTTTTGGCTAGATTGGTTTCCCTGCCCCTCTCCTCTTCCAGATGTCACATAGAGAAGCAGAAGTCCTATACTAAGTCTAACTATTCACAAGTTAGTTCCTTAATCTTCAGCTTCCTTTGTAAATAAAAATTTCATCTCAAATCTCTTTCATGTTTATAAACACTGAGCTTCATAATCCCCAAGTCCAATTTTGTATCAGGTTTCTCTTCAGGGAATCCATTCGTAATCCTTCTCTACAAGGCAGGCCTGCTTCTGCAAAAAAAATCAATAAGAGGGAAACAGAAATCAATCAACCAGAAGTGCAGCTGGAAATTAGAGGCTGGGTCAATCATAGGACCTTTTGCATTTATTTATTTTTTTAGTCAACAAAGATTTTATTATTGTACTATAGGGTGATAGATGTATAATCAGAATTCTTAAAAGTATTATAGGCTAGACAGAGACTTTCTACTGAGTGGATGTGTGATGTACAACATCCTTTGAAGATAAATCTCCCTTGTGGATTATGGTGATGCTCCAGGAATATATCCTAATGTCAGGAAAAACCATTACCCACCAATATACACTAGTAGTCATTTTCACTGACTAGTGGTTTGGATCTGTGGTGTGTTTATTTTCCTACACAATAATGCAATGGATTATATAACCTTTGCAGTGGGCAGTCTTAGAATTCCCATGGTACAATGGTTCATTCTTTTAAAAATGCATTAAATATGAATTAACCACTTCTCATTAAAAATAGTATGTATTATTTTCTTGATTCTGTCTCTTCTTTCTCTTTCTTTTCTGCATTGTCCTGTTTTATGTTTCCAGCTTCTTGCCTACACTCATTCTCAGTACTTTCAGAGCTTACTCACACGTCTCTTTTTAGTTTTCTTTGTAGTAACTCCAACACATTTCCTTTTATGCTGGTGATTGTTACTTAGCTTTTCTCCCTTGCTTTTCTACTCAAACTTGTTTATTTTCATTTTTCTCCCAATGGTCTAATTTTTCTCCATGCCTGTCAAATTTAATTGAGGTTTGCTGCATGGTTAAGATGAAGAAAGCCTTTTCTTCCCAGGCTCAAAAAGGAAATTAGAGTGTCAACTTAAAAAGTTTCAGTTTATCCTAGATTACTGACTCTCTCAAATAGAATCCTCAGCTTTTTCTTTTACAAATCTGATCAAGAAACAGCCCTGTGCTCTGTATAGAACACACAGGGGACATACAGGTTCATGATTTGTATTTCTGAGTTCTCAGTGTTGCTTTCTTAGATGTTATGGAACATTCTTATCACCAGATTCATCCCCCTTTTCTCTTTCACTGTTTCTGCTCTTTATGGATGTTTTGAGCTAAAATTCACCCTTCTTGTCAAAGCGGAACTTAGTAGCTCTAAGGTCACTAATCAGAATGCAAAAGATGTTTAGGGAGAGGTGTTAAACTCAAATGATCACCCTGAGATGTTCTTTCATTTGTGGAAGAAGGAAAACGTGAAGGAGAACTGAAAAAAGAACTCTGGAACAGTGAATAGTTATGAGATGTGCTTTGCATGAAAAACAGTATCCTTTACTTGGGAGTCTTTATCACTGGACATGTGTCTATTTTGGAGTGTCTCTGGAACATAGCTATCCTTGTGATGGGAACATCTTAAACTTTTTTGAGGTCTTGCTCAAGTCCGTTTTTAAGTGAGTGCATATGGGGGACAATATGAATTCTAAAATGTAGAGTATCTCAGACTCTCCACTGAGTCATTTCCTTATTTTTATTAATTGGCTTAGACCCAACTACAGAATGGAAAGCTATTTTTATGCATTTGCTCACAACTGAGAGATCTAACCCAAGACTTAAGCAACTCAGCCTGCCAGTTTAAAACAGGAAAAAAAAAAATGTCTTACTATATTCCATTAAATTAGACTGACAATATGTTTCACAATTTAAGGTCATCTTTGCCTTTTAAAACATTCATAGATGGTTAAGAATAGCCTCTGGGGGATGTGACAGTGCTTGAAGTTAAAGGGGTAGTCTTGTGTATCATTTTCCCTCTATTGTGGATTCCTTAGGATATATTTTCTCTTGCTCGACATCTTCAAAGTCTGATAGATTGAAGCTCTATCGAACATAAGTACTCTGTAATAAAATGTGACTCACCTCCTCACTCCATTGTAAAAGTCCTAAAGGCAGTAACTCAAGTGTGTGGCTGACTCAGTAACTGCCCAGCATTATCTTTATTGAAATTATCCTGCAATCTAGGTATTAGACATGGAATAACCCATGATGAAGTCATCCTGACCCAGCTATTCTGGGCCAAGGTAGGAGTCTTTTCGGGGCAATTTTTTTTCTAGTACTCTTTCAATTTAGTTTTATAACTATCAGTCATGCAACAACTCTGATCATTAATTTGACAAATTTCTATTCAAACTAGCTGTAAAATGATAGAATCTATCACTCATAGGCAAAGCATCTCTCCAGAAATGAAGTAGCATTTATTTTTCAAAGAAATAAGAGTTGGGAGGCAGCTCATAAAACTCCGGAAAACCTATGAGATGATTAGAAGTTACTCATGAAGTCCAATCTTGTCTGTGTCTGGGTGTGGAGGAGCAAGGCTTATCATGGGATGGAATGTGTCCAAGCAGCATGCCTGGGGCAGTGGAGAAGAATCTATATGTCAGAGGTAAAGGACTGACCACTGAACCATCTTCACCCTTCTAGTTGTCAATGCTGAGCACGGGAAAATTAGAAGTAGACAGGAAAGGGAACCTGGGAGGATGGATAAGACAGAGCAGACAGAGCAGTAGAATCCAATGAGCTCTAGAAATGCAGGTCTGAATGTGGCTCCCATCCCCTACAAGATGATCTCCAAATCGCTTAGTCTGGCAAAAGTACAGGCATCAAGATTTGGCTCAACCTCAGTGTTTGTTTACTTCCTGATTCCTTGACAATTCTGCTCTCTCTCTCTGGAATATCCTCTTCCCTTGCCTGTTTGAGAATTTGAATTTGTTTTTATTGAACTTAGTTTAGCTCTCATTTCTTTGGGAAGCTTTCACTGATCTCAGAGACAGAATTCATAGCTCCCTTTCTGCCAAGTGCACGCTCTGATTGCTGTACTTATCCAAAGCCATGTAATTTATCTACTTGATTTTTTTTTTTTCTGTCTGCTTCCTCTAATGGGCTAGGAACTCCCTGAGGACAAACCTGTGTCTTTATTCATGTGGTGTCTCCTGTGCCTAGCACAGAACCTAGCACATAACAGAGGCTCTTGACATTTATGTACAGCGAATGAATGAGTGCATGAGTGAATGAGAGAGAAGGCACCATTTTGGTGTTAGGAATCTAGGAGAGCATTCGGAGATGCCAAAGGAGGTGTTTCTGTATGGTGGTGTTGCTTGGATTAAATGTTTTCCATTCATCAAATGGCTTTCCTGGCTTTTAAGAGACCACAGATTCAGCACAAAAGAAAATGAGAAATCACCTGGTTCAATATTCCACTTTAAAAAAGAAGTCCTTTCCAGGGTCTTATTGACATAGAAGCAGCTGGCTTGCACTGGGATACCCCAGGGGCAGCAATTTACCGGAGAACCATTCTAGCCTCAGATGGCTATGTTTGTCTTTCATGATTGGGCATAATTTGCTTCTTTGAAATCTTTATTCAAGTAAACGCTCAGTAAAATCTAGCTGTGACTACTGTCATTTTCTTTTTTCTTCATGAAAAATGCTTAAAGGTAGTTATCAAGGTTTCCATCTCTTTTCAAGGCTAGTTTTCCTGATGACTTAAGCCTAAGCCTTAGTTCCTGACCCTCCTGTCCCCTCTCCTCTTACTTGGCAGAAGGTGCACCAGCTGCCAGTGTGTGGTCACCAGTGCTCCTTGTGACCTGCTATCTTTGACATTTTCTGGCTCAATTAATTCCAGAGAAAGGCTCCTTTCACCCTTCTGCTCCATGCTTATCAGAAACAAACGTTCAAAGCAGAAAGCAGCTGTGATTGGTTGATGTGGGCAAAATATATATACAGGCACACAAATAAGAATCAACTCCGATGTAGTATTCATCGGCCAAAGGTGAGCTGCAATTGGGAAAGTGATTCTAAATAAGTAATCAGGGACATAGGAAGCTCATAGTTTAAAAGAACTTGATGATATTAAGTAGAAATTAAGAAGAAAGCAAGCTTTCTTTCTGTATTAATTATTCACACGTTGCTGTTTGCTCATCAGAAAGCAAAACAAAATAACTTTTATTTCTTGGAAGCTAAGCCATTTTGAGCTCAAATAAATAAATGGAATTGTCAGAGAATAAGAGACTTGTGGGAGATTAAAAATAGATTGTGGGTTTTTCATTGCACTATGAGGTTCTTTTTTTTAATTGAAGTAAATTGATTTACAATGTTGTGTTAATTTCTGCTGTATAGCAAAGTGGTTTGATTATACATATATGCACATTCTTTTTTAAAAAATATTCTTTTCCATTATGTGTTATCATAGGATAGTGAATACAGTTCCCTGGCTGTATAATAGGACCTGTTTGTTTATCCACTCTATGTATAATAACTTACATCTGCTAACTCCAGTCTCCTAATCTATCCGTCCCCCAACCCCCTCCATGGCAGCCACAGTCTGTTCTCTCTGTTCATGAGTCTGCTTCTGTTTCATAGATAGGTTCATTTGTGTCATATTTTAGATTCCACACATAAGTGATATCATATGGTATTTGTCTTTCTGACTTACTTCACTTAATATGATGATCTCTAGTTGCATCCATATTGCTAAAAATGGCATCATTTTATTCTTTCTCATGGCTGAGTAGTATTTCATTGTATTATATGTACCACATCATCTTTATCCATTCATCTCTCAGTGGACCTTTAGGTTACTTCTATGTCTTAGCTATTGTAAGTAGTGCTGAATTACAGTGTTATCTAGATATATGCTCAGGAGTGGGATAGCTAGATCATATAGTTCTACTTTCAGTTTTCCAAGGAACTTCCATACTGTTCTCCACAGTGACTGTACCAGCTTATATCCCCACCAACAGTGTAGGAGGGTTCTGTTTTCTCCATACCTTCTCTGGCATTTGTTATTTGCAGACTTTTGGATGATGGTCATTCCGACCCGTGTGAGGTGGTAGTTGCCTCATTGTACTTTTGATTTGCATTTCTCTAATCATTAGCAATGTTGAGCATCTTTTCAGTACATGAGAGACTCTAAAGTTCTTCTGGGATGGTCTGGGGGGAAAACAAAGCAAAAGAATCTCCTTTTTGAAAAAATTATGTAAATTTTTATATTAGTCAGCATAAGTAAATGCATTTTCAATATCACAAATATTTGTAGATGTCATAACCTATTTTAATATTTAGTAGAATACAACCTTTTATTTCTTTTTCTTCTTTTACAGTTTTGAATTTTTACTGAACTATAGCTCAATATTCAGAAAACTAAGATTATGGCATCTGGTCCCATCACTTCATGGCAAATAGATGGGAAAACAGTGGAAACAGTGACTGACTTTATTTTTCTGGGCTCCAAAATCACTGCAGATGGTGACTGCAGCCATGAAATTAAAAGGCACTTACTCCTTGGAAGGAAAGTTATGACCAACCCAGATAGCATATTGAAAAGCAGAGACATTACTTTGTCAACAAAGGTCTGTCTAGTCAAGGCTATGGTTTTTCCAGTAGTCATATATGGATGTGAGAGTTGGACTATAAAGAAAGCTGAGCGCTGAAGAATTGATGCTTTTGAACTGTGGTGTGGGAGAAGACTCTTGAGAGTCCCTTGGACTGCAAAGAGATCCAACCAGTCCATCCTAAAGGAGATCAGTCCTGGGTGTTCATTGGACTGATGTTGAGGCTGAAATTCCAATACTTTGGCCACCTGATGTGAAGAGCCGACTCATTTGAAAAGACCCTGATGCTGGGAAAGATTGAGGGCAGGAGGAGAAGGGGATGACAGAGGATGAGATGGTTGTAGGCATCACCGACTCAATGGACATGGGTTTGGATAGACTCCGGCAGTTGGTGACGGACAGGGAGGCCTGGAGTGCTGCAGTTCATGGGATCGCAGAGTCAGACACGACTGAGTGACTGAACTGAACTGAACTGATGTTTGATATAACATTGTGTAAATTTAAGGCATGGGGCTTCCTAGGTGGCACAGTGGTAAAGAATCCACCTACCAATGTAGAAGAGGCAGGTTTGGTCTCTGGGTTGGGAAGATCCCCTGCAGGAGGAAATGGCAACCTGTTCCAGTATTCTTGCCTGGGAAATCCTGTGGATAGAGGAGCCAGAGGAACTTGGCAGGCTACAGTCCATGGGGTCACAAAGAATCTGTCACGAATGAGAAACTGAGCACACAAATTAAGGCAGACATGTTAATTTGATATTTTTATATATTGCTATATGATTGTGATAATGAACACCTCTAATCACGTTATATACATTTTTTTTTAGTGGTTGGAATAATTAAGTTCTGGTCTTGTAGCAAGTTTGATGATTATAATACAATATTGTTGTCTGTATTCCCTATACTATGCATTAGATCTCTAAGGCTTATTTACTACTTTTAAGTTTGTCCCCTTAAACAACATCCTTTCCTATCCGCCTCCCATTCTCCTTTCTTGATGTAAGTAATAATAATGAAATCAACAAGAAAGTAGAATAGAATGTCCTTCTAAAATTAATTAATTATCAGCAGTAAAGGACTAGTTTTTAAATGATATTGATAACAAGCCCTATGTTAACTAACACATGTAAATGATGTTCCAGCTGGTCACCCACCATTTGTATGACACAGTTTTCAAGTCACTTTCTTAATATTGATGATGAGTGTGCACTGAGAGATCCATGTTCTCTTGTCCAGCTCCTCTTATTCTCGATGATACATATTTGCACAGTGACTAGCCCGGAGAAGACTCTTAGATCTTCTGAACAGAAAATGAGATCAGGGTTTCTGGTTGAATATAAGATGCTGGTTGTGTTACAAAGATGCAGCTAAGCATGGGGTGGGGTCAGGGGCTTGGAAAAGAGAAGACACAAACTGGAGGAGACAGCCCATTCCAGGTGGTCCTCCCAGGAAAACTGCTATTTCTTTACAGGACTTTTTTATTGCAGGCGGAAAGATTGGCTTTACTAGCAGCAGACTGAATATCACAGGGTCTATAGTCATGTTGAAATTCAGGGACATGGTGCTGGAAAAGCAATGTTACAGCAGACAATGTCAGTTTCCATTTTGCCCCTTCCTTGTTGATTGTAGGACTCTGGTTTTGCACAGGTATTTATTTTGTCCTCTTTTTAAAAAAGCAACACTGCTCCAAGAGAGGTTGGGAATGAATTGTGATTATCCCAAGCTAATCATGGCAGTCTCTCTCTCTCTCTCACTGGGAATTAGTCTAAGCAGGTGTACATGAAGAGATTCCAGCCAGTGAGCAAAGGGGAAGTCTACACTGGGTCCTTTTGAATAGGACTGTAAAGAGAGACACCCAGGAAGACACAGATTATTATTCTACCAGGCTTATCCTAGCTGGATGTGATGCCCAGAACTGCAGCAGCCATTGTACAACCTGAGGAGCGAGGCTGAGGCTCAGCCCCACATGTTGAAGATGACTGAGCAGAGACGTGGCAAGCCCTGGGGTGTCAGTCATTCAGTCGCATCTGACTCTTTGTGACCCCGTGGACTGGAGCCTGCCAGGCTCTTCTGTCCTTGGGATTCTCCAGACAATGATACTGGGGTGGGTTGCCATTCCCTTCTCCAGGGGATCTTCCTGGCTTAGGGATCAAACCTGGGGCTCCTGCCTTGCAGGCAGCTTCTTTACCATCTGAGCCACCAGGGAAGCCCCGACAACCCCTGGGGCCTGAGGCTATACCTGAAGCACTGAATTAAGCAACCACAGAGCCTATTGTAGATTGAATTGTGTTTTTCCAAAATTCATACATTGAAGTCTTAACCCTCAGTGCCTTGAAATCTGACTATATTGCCAGATAGTGCCTTTTAAAGAGGTAATTAGAGTCAAATGAAATCTCATGGGTGGGCGCTAATTCAATCAGACTAGTGTCCTGATAAGAAGAGGAGAGTAGGACATTCAGGGAGGGGCACAGAGATGGAAGTGCCAAGAGAAGGCAGCAAGCCAAGCCCTGGGTGCAACCAAAGCTCCCGCAGCTTGATGTCAGAGTTTGAGCCTTCAGCACGCAGAGAAAATAAATTCCTGTTGTTCAAGCCACCCAGCCTGCACTCCTTAGTTAGGCGCAGCTCTTATAGACCAATATACTGCCTGACGTTTGGCCCTTGACTTATAAGGCCATACAGTTTTTTGTTTTTTTAAGTCACTTAAGTGGGGTTTTCTGTTCTATTCTAATAGAGTTGTTAAAAAACCAAAAAAGATATTGCAGCCATATTATTCCATTATAATGAAAGCAAGTCTGAAGATAGAAGATGTAGCTATAACATTTAACACTGAAGGCCAGAAAAACACAGAGCATCTTGTAATACCGAAGTAATACAGCCATAGTATAAGGAGTAGCAGATCATCTAATGACCAGGAGGAAGCTGAAGATGTCAGAGGAGTGGCAGCACTTTTAGTTTTTTTCAAACACACAGGTAGGGCTTTGGTATCTGTTCTCCCAACCCTCCCTCAGCTGGAACTGAGGATGCAGCTTCATGAGGATATGGTTTGTGGCCAAGGGACAGAGTGAAACCAACTGTCCCATGTGTGGGTTTAGACCAATGACTATGACCTCAGCTAACCAATCAAATTAATTAGCAATAGATAAAAAACAAATTTTGACCAGCTTCAGAGACTGAGAATTTACAAAGTCCTAGGACAGCATGGAACCAACTTCATTTTATGGGTTTCCCTCTACTAATTTGGATTATCCCCAGTTCTAACTTCAAAGCAGGATGTTGGACAACCACTGGATAAGGAGATAACTGCCAACATATAATAGTGTTTGTATGTACTATCAAATAGCTCAGGCTTGGCTCTGATCTATGAAATAAGACATGTTCCTGTCATAACTAAATACAAAGTTATGCTTGTTAAACAAGTATATTTTCCCTAGAGAATAGTGATCAGGTTGACTATGACCCCATTATTTTAAGTTTTCAATGCTTAGATTCAAATAGCTGCTCTTTGGTCTTCCTGCTTTGGGAATCTTCACTTTTAAACCATTCATCTCCCTGCTGAAGCTTCCTGAGATCATTTCTATTATTTCTTCAAGAACTGCCAAGCATTCATTTGGTTCTAAAAGCACTGAAGACATCTGTTGGTGCATCTGTCCAGGCTTCAGTCCCATCCCCCTTCTCTGAGTGCTGCTGCATCCTAGAGGTAGGCCTCAGAAGCCATGTTTGCTCAGTATGACATCACTTCTATTGTTGCCCTAGGAATAGACAACCAAATTCACTTTCATGGAAATTTGAATTGGAAGTCAAAGATGTGGGTAGCCTCTGCTGGTCATCTGAACTGAAGAGATATAAGCATGGGAGCTGTGGGAAGAATTGTCTTCTACCACATTCATGGGGAAGGATGAGGCAGATATGCAGAGAGAAGGCAAGATGAGACAGCATCTGACTGGGGTGGAGTTGTGTGATTGAGACTAGGAAACTTGTAGCTCTAGCTCCTGCTAGGTTTTCGTTCCTGGTTCCAGGCCTTGGGGTGACCCAGCCATCCATTCTGCCCTTGAGTTTACCTAGATCCTTTTGTTTTTAAGTTACCTCGCTCCCTGGAGCTTACACTAGTTTGAGTGGTTTTCTGTTATTTTCATCCAAAACCACCTTGGTCAAGGCAAAGCTAAAGCTCAAAGCCTTGGCTTGATAATGAACATGTGGCTGTAGTGTATTGTGTTCATCGTCATGTCCCCCTGCCATCCTACGGAGAGCTTCATTAATGCCAGTCTGCCTTCTTTCCTCCTCTCACACTTTATATTTCTTATATTTTTGTCTCATTCCTTATTCCACATAACTTCCTCTACCTAAAGTATTCTCTTTCTCTTCTTGGCCTACTTGAACCTTACACATTTTTAAAGGTCAACTCAAGTTTGCCCTTCTAAGTAAAGTCTTCCATAAGCTCCCCAGTCCACAACAAATCCTCCCTCTTTTAAACTTCTTTAGTGCATTTTTTCCATTAACAACTGTTTTGATATTACAATAGCTTATAGTAATGGAGAAAAACAGGTTGGTTTCAGAGAAAACACCTTGATGATAGAAACTCTAACTCCAGACTTTGGAAATAATGTGAGAGACCAAGGAATATATCCTAGGATGTCAAAACAGGAGGGTGGTAGCAAAAAATAGAAAAAAAGTACATTCAAGTATTACCATTAATAAAATAATATCCAATCTGTTGGAAAACATGAAATGTGCATGTTCGTATGACTTCCCAGGTGGCATGTTCTTATGACTTTTAGTATTTAGCTTTCTCAACAATGTGAATGGACCTAGAGATTGGCATACAGAGTGAAGTCAGAAAGAAGAAAAGAAATATTGCATATTAGCACATTTGTGGAATCTGGGAAAAAATGTTATGCTGCTGCTCTTTTTTTTTTTTTTTTTTTGCTGCTGCTCTTTAGTCGCTAAATCATGTCTGACTCTTGCAACCCCATGGACATGGACTATAGCCCTCCAGGTGCCTCTGTCCATGGGATTTCCCAGGCAAGAATACTGGAGTGGGTTGTCATTTCCTTCTCCAGAGGATCTTCCCTACCCAGGGATCAAACCCATAACTCCTGCTTGACAGGCAGATTCTTTACCACTGAGCCACCAGGGAAGCCCCCAAAGTGGTATAGATGATCCTATTCCCAAAGCAGAAATAGAGACACAGACATAGAGAACAAATGTATGGATACCAAGGGGGAAACCAGGGGTAGGATGAATTGGGAGATTGGGATTGACCTATGTACACTATTGATGCTATGCATAAAATAGATAACTAATTATAACCTACTGTATAGCACAGGAAACTATACTCAGGGCTCTGTGGTGAGCTAAATGGGAAGGAAATCCCAAAGAGAGGGAGTATATGTATATGTATAGCTGATTTCACAGTAGAAACTAACACAATGTCGTACAGCAACTATACTCCAATAAAAATTTTAAAAAGAAACCAAACAAAATATATGATAAAGCAATTAGATGAGAGAAGATAGATATAGAAGGAATTAGATGAGAGATGGAGAAACAAGAGGCTCTAAATGAGAAGTTAGACACTGCAGGGATGGAGAAGAGGCGGATGGTAGAGTTAAGAGTGGATAGGACAGAAAGGATCAGAAAGAGATGAGAAGATGTTGGTAGGTCTTCCTTTCTTCCGGTAAAATCAACTTTACCTGACACTACATCCTCTCTCAGGGAGGAGAAGGGATAGGAGAAGTTATGAGGGTGAAGTCAACAAAGAACAGTATGATGACAAGGAGGACAGGGCCATGTCCTTCCCCAGGCAAGGAAGACTTAGAATCCTTCACCTTTGACCCAGGATGAGATGTTCTAGTCTTTCTGACAAGAGTTAACCTGTGAGGACAAATTAGTGTTTGTCATAATGAATATGTGAATCCTTATAGCCCTGCCCACTCAACAACATTCACTTAACAAATATTTATTGTACTCTCTATTATCAGATGGCCCATTAACAAATGGATTCAGATCAGATCAGATCAGTCGCTCAGTCGTGGCCGACTCTTTGCGACCCCCATGAATCACAGCACGCCAGGCCTCCCTGTCCATCACCAACTCCCGGAGTTCACTGAGACTCAAGTCCATTGAGTCAGTGATGCCATCCAGCTATCTCATCCTCTGTCGTCCCCTTCTCCTCCTGCCCCCAATCCCTCCCAGCATCAGAGTCTTTTCCAATGAGTCAACTCTTTGCATGAGGTGGCCAAAGTACTGGAGTTTCAGCTTTAGCATCATTCCCTCCAAAGAAATCCCAGGGCTGATCTCCTTCAGAATGGACTGGTTGGATCTCCTTGCAGTCCAAGGGACTCTCAAGAGTCTTCTCCAACACCACAGTTCAAAAGCATCAATTCTTCGGCGCTCAGCCTCCTTCACAGTGCAACTCTCACATCCATACATGACCACAGGAAAAACCATAGCCTTGACTAGACTAACCTTTGTTGGCAAAGTAATGTCTCTGTTTTTGAATATGCTCTCTAGGTTGGTCATAACTTTCCTTCCAAGGAGAAAGCGTCTTTTAATTTCATGGCTGCAGTCACCATCTGTAGTGATTTTGGAGCCCAGAAAAATAAAGTCTGACACTGTTTCCACTGTTTCCCCATCTATTTCCCATGAAGTGGTGGGACCAGATGCCATGATCTTTGTTTTCTGAATGTTGAGCTTTAAGCCAACTTTTTCACTCTCCACTTTCACTTTCATCAAGAGGCTTTTTAGTTCCTCTTCACTTTCTGCCTTAAGGGTGGTGTCATCTGCATGTCTGAGGTTATTGATATTTCTCCCAGCAATCTTGATTCCAGCTTGTGTTTCTTCCAGTCCAGCATTTCTCATGATGTACTCTGCATATAAGTTAAATAAACAGGGTGACAATATACAGCCTTGACGAACTCCTTTTCCTATTTGGAACCAGTCTGTTTTTCCATGTCCAGTTCTAACTGTTGCTTTCTGATCTGTATACAAATTTCTCAAGAGGCAGATCAGGTGGTCTGGTATTCCCATCTCTTTCAGAATTTTCCACAGTTTATTGTGATCCACACAGTCAAAGGCTTTGGCATAGTCAACAAAGCAGAAATAGATGCTTTTCTGGAACTCTCTTGCTTTTTCCATGATCCACCGGATGTTGGCAATTTGATCTCTGGTTCCTCTGCCTTTCTAAAACCAGCTTGAACATCAGGAAGTTCATGGTTCACATATTGCTGAAGCCTGGCTTGGAGAATTTTGAGCATTACTTTACTAGCGTGTGAGATGAGTGCAATTGTGCAGTAGTTTGAGCATTCTTTGGCATTGCCTTTCTTTGGCACTGGAATGAAAACTGACCTTTTCCAGTCCTGTGGCCACTGCTGAGTTTTCCAAATTTGCTGGCATATTGAGTGCAGCACTTTCACAGCATCCTCTTTCAGGATTTGTAATAGCTCAACAGGAATTCCATCACCTCCACTAGCTTTGTTCGTAGAGATGCTTTCTAAGGCCCACTTGACTTCACATTCCAGGATGTCTGGATATAGGATATCCTACATATGGATTAGTCACACCCATATCCCATTGCATAATATAGAAACCCTCAGAGTCTGATAACGCTGGCTGTAAACCACACACAGCTGTAGGCATTTTGATGAGGCTGCCTCTTTGACTCACCACTGACCTTTGGTCCATGACAGTTTCCCACCCCTGTCTGCCTGCAGCATATTCTGAGGCTGATGCTCCTGGACTTGCAGCGGTCCTCAGGTCCTTTTGTTCTCTCAGTATGCACTTTCAAAAGCTTAAGATATCCAACAGCATGAGCTTGCTTTGATTTACCTCCTAGTTGCCATCTAGAGACTGCACTCTAGGGAATTTGAAGCCCAGAACATATCACCCTTTATGTCTGTTTCCCTCCTTGTATCAGAACATCAAAGGCACGCTTATAGGGAAAAGATGTTCCATACTGGTTTCAGCCTGCTTATGGGAGGTTGAAAAAGATCACTGCATTTCATTTGTTTTCTTCCAGTCTAAACCCATATGGAGATCAACTCTGTGCCAAGTGTTAGCCTTGAGGAGCCCATAGCCTCATGCAAAAGCAACTCGGAGAACTTATTAATCATATAGATGATTAACATATTAATCATATAGATGAATCAGTTCAGTTCAGTTCAGTTCAGTCGCTCAGTCGTGTCCGATTCATCTATATGAATACTAGTCTCTGTTTTTAGAACTACTTATACAAATAGAGAGCCACCTTCTCTATCAGCTTCTTACTTCCCATCCCCCATATCTGTTCTAGTCTCTTACTGAAACAGGAGGGAAGGGGGACAGGCACAACTTTTAAAAGAAAGGCATGGCCATAGAACATGACAAACACTGGTTAGAACCAACTGGGTCCAAGATGGTGGAAGATTTGACTTCCGGTGGACCTTGAGCCTCATTATATACTCATTGTAATACATTAGCATCTAAATGATAACCACCGGCAACATGACAATTCTGAGGCCAACCATCAAAGGCTAAAACGTGGGCAGGGGTTCAATTCCTGGAAATCCCCATCCCTTCCCCAGAATAACTGAAATAATCCTCCCACTCACTAACCTATGAAATTGTTGTTGTTGCTTAGTCACTAAGTCATGTTTGACTCTTTTGTGACCTCCATGGACTGTAGTCCACCAGGCTTCTCTGTCCATGGGATTTCCCATGCAGGAGTACTGGAGTGAGTTGCCATTTCCTCCTCCAGGGGATCTTCCCGACCCAGGGATTGAACCGGCATCTTCTGTATTGGCAGGTGGATTCTTTACCACTGAGCCACCTGGGAAGCCCCAGCCTATGAAATTGCCCAACCCCTAAAAACTAAGCAGGCCACATTTCAGCACTCCCTTGGATGTGCTCTCTTTCTCTCTCTCTCTCTCAGTTTATTCTTCTGAGATGGCCCACACTCTGAGGAGTGTGTTTGTCTCTAAATAAACCCACTTCTTACTATCACTTCATCTCTGAATTCTTTCATGATAAAGCGTGAATCTTAAATTCGTTGGCAGCATTACTTCATTGCATTTTAGAAATGGCATTAACTAGTATTGTAAAGATGGCAATACTGGCTTTGTGTGTGTTGTAACATGTAAGCAAGAAAAAGTGCTCTAATTTAATGCTTCATTTTAAAGAAAGCCTGTCCTTTAGCCCAGAGCTATGCTCCTAGGTGTTGCTCCATTCAATCCCTCTAGATTCCAGTCAAACATATAGGACCCGTTTCTTAGCCTTTCTTCCTTCACCTGAGAAGTTAGCATGTGTTGCCTGTTGTTTGGGAGGCATCTTTCATTCAGAATGTATGTCTACCTCCTTTCTGTACAGAAAAAATGAGCAAGGAGCCTCTCCAAGGGTGACATGTATTATTGGGCTGCCACCAAGGCTCACAGGGAGCAGTCCTGCTTTCTCTGATCCTGACAGTCATTCTTTCCTTAAATAGACAAGCCTATGTTATGTTTTTACTCCTTCACTCTCCTTCAAGGTCACAGCACACCTTCCAGTATAAAATATTACCTTGAGGAGGTAATCATTTTGAGTGCTTCGCATTTTCAATTTTGCAAACTTAAGACCCTGGAAAAGTTATGCATCATCCCTCAAGTCATACCAAATTTGGTATGCTGTTCCTGGAGTTTAAAATCCTTTAATTGGAGGATTTTAGTTGCCAGTTCTTCTAACTGAGTTTAGATGATTCACTGTCCAAATTCTAGTCACAGTCCTGTGATGAAATAAGAAACGGATTTTTTTTTTTTTCTCCCAAGACTCAGATACCACAGATAGGACTGAAAGGTTCACAAAAAGGTCAGTTCAATCTGGTCACATGTTGATCAACTCAGCCTGGAATCACAAAGCAGGAAATTTTAGGCTCAAAGAAGTAATTGGCACAGTGCCTGAAGCATACACATACCAGCTCTTTGGCAGGTATTTATTAATTGATTAATGCAAACTTAACACCAGATGCCATCTTTCAAGAGTCTCATTTCCCTTCAGCTAGATGTTCATGTTTGACACAAAAAGAAATCGTGAATTACAGTGTGACATCAATGATTTGAAAAATAAAGTGAGTCCTCCCTCCCAGACTAGCTACATAAATTGTGGAGTCCAGTACAGAAAGAAAGATTAAACAAAGATTCCTTTGCTCAAAAATTACTAAGAATTTCAAAATGGCAACTGCAGAACATTAAACCAGGTGTAGTGTCCCTACTAAGCACAGATCACACACCTGTGAAGCCGGCTCAACTTTCCTGCCCCTTTTGATTGACAGGTATGAGTGCCTACAATTTATCAGGTCTTGTACCTCACTGTCATATGCATCATCTTCTGTCATTTCCACAGCAACCATATGAGTCTGGGAGATTTCTTAACTTACTCAGGATCATACACAGAAGACTGTATACCATGCCAGTTTCTTCCCACCAGGCAGAATGTACATCAGTTCTGAACGATGTATCAGTGTTTTCATACATGCTGTCTTGCACAATTTCTCTTCATCTTGTTATGTAGATAATAATCATTAACACAAATTGAGAACTTGAAGGTGTCAGGCAATGTTCTTGTTGCTTTACATGCTTTTCGCTCGTTTGACGCCTGGTGGTGCATTCATGATGCTTGGGTTTGGATTTGGGGTTCCCTGCTGGCTCAGTTGGTAAACAATCTGCCTACAGTGCAGGAGACCTGGAATCAGTCCCTGGGTGGGGAAGATTCCCTAGAGAAGGGAATGGCATCCCACTCCAGTATTCTTGCCTGGAGAATTCCAGGGACAGGGGAGGTGGCCTACAGTCCATGGGGTTGCAAAGAGTTGGACACGACTGAGCAACTAACATTTTCTTATACTTTTTGGCTAGGATTTGGCAGAGGGCAGAAAGCACAATTCAAAGGATGAGATGAAGAGGTTTCAGTGAAGGGATTGCTTTCAGAGACATGGATAGGATGAAGGGGATCTTCGAGGAATAAGGTATGTCTGAAACTAACAAACCCGGGAAACACTATTTCAGGCTGGGAGGAGCGGGGCAGGGGGTGGAGAGAGGACAGTGTCACCTCACACAGTCACATCTTCAGTCATGGCAATTGAGCTGTTTGTCAGATACTTTGCTCAAGAAAGATGGCCATTACCAAATCCTGGTAAGGAGGAAGGGTGTGGAGGAGAAAAGTTTCAACCCCCTTTCCTGTTGCCCTTGATCTCCTGCCCAGGGTCTTCCTGTCGCCCAACCCAAGAGCCCAGGGGCTGTGGTCAGCAAAGTTAAGCCTCCTAGAACACGGATTAGGATACAGAATGGCAAAGGCAACTGGAGGAAAGCAGAATGACTATCACCTCCCTTTTACACATGAAAAGGAGACACCAAGTAACTTGCTCCAAATCACTCAGGTGTTCGCTTGTTTGTGTTAGTCATTCAGTCGTGTCTGACTCTTTGTGACCCCATGGACTGTGTCCCGCAAGGCTCTTCTGCCATGGGATTCTCCAGGCAAGAATATTGGAATGAATAGCCATTCCCTTCTCCAGGGGATCTTCCTGACGTAGGGCTTGACCTGAAGCAGGCTTGACCTGCTTCTCCCACATTACATGCATATTCTTTACCATCTGAGCCACCAGGGAAGCCCAGTCACTCAGGTAGCAACTAGCAGAGCTAGAATTCAAACTCAGGAAGTCTCACTGCATCTCTATGTTCTAAAACAGATTCTCAGATGGTACAGAAGCCAGCGTGTGGTCATAAACTCTCAGCTACCAAACTTATTGGTCTGGGATATTGTGATCAGGGAAATCCACCTTGAAGAAATAAAACTGAATTTTAATTATTATTCATGTGTGCAATTGGATGACCTTCAAGATTAAGAATAATTAGAATCAAGGTTATAAAGCATTGCTTAAGAGATGGTTTGAAGGGGCTAGGTTTATAAAGGAGACAGGTGGTTTGCAGGAAGCAGCATTAATTTCATAGCAAATGAGTCATTCTGAAACAGTGTCCAGAGCATTGGAAAATTTTGATTTCTTAATAGGACATATTCTTCCCAATTTATACTCCTTGCAGCTTGTTTAAATCCCACATTAATTCAAGGGCTCTGTATAGAGAATCTCCTACATGTCTGGTGGTGTTCTAGGTGCTGGAGTGAGACACAGCTATGGACACAAATGAATGAATCTCTATTGTGGAGGCACTTCCTCTCTAGAGGCAGGAGACAGGTGATAAATTATGAGTAAGTGTCTGTTAGTGCCATGAAGAAGAATAAAATGGAGGAAGAGGAGACAGCATGACAGGGGAAGGAGAGAGATGTTATTTAATACGGAATTATCAAGAAAGCTTTCTCTGACAAGGAGACATTTGAGCAGAGAACTGAAAAAAACCTCTGTTTCATTGGTGATGCAAAAGTGGACTTTATCCCAGTTACATAGAAGAGAATTTTAGTTCTGGAAGGGATCACAGAGATGCTTGTGTTCTATTCATGAAGAAACCAAGGGCCAGAGGGTAAAGTCTTTTATTCAGACATAATTGTGAATAATTATCAATTAAGCGTGGACCCAAAAATCACATATGGGAACTTTCATTCAACTGATGTTATTGGGCTTTCATTATGTGCCAGGCACCTAGTCTTATGCTTTTTTACTTGATCCTATTCTTTACTGATTCAGAATCAATTTCAAATTGATGAGTTTTTACTGTGACTTGAGTTTCAGCTACCTTGAGGTGTGGGTTCCCTTTGTGTGGCATGTCCAGATGCCATGGAAAGATAAAGGGAGTCTGAGCAGTTGTGGCTGGTGGAAAGAGATCAACAAACTATACCCCAACCCTTCTGAATTATTTTTGTGTGTGTAACTTGAGAATTAGAGACTGGTGGTTCACATGGGCTGGTTAAAAATCATACTGTCCCCCTCATCTAGGATCTATGTTGATAAAAAATGAACATGGCAGAGTCATTGTCCTAGTGTGGGAGGCTGGGCAAAGGAAGAAGAATTCAGGCAGGAAGAGAAACAGGACATTCAAGTTCAAATCAAGGGAGATGCGATATTGGAACATGACTCAAGATATTCCCAGGAGTTACACCAAACACAGGGTACAAATGTAGGAATAGGGTCAGTGGCCAGAGTGAGGGCATGGAGACCTGGACAGAGCCCAAGGGAGGTAGCTAAAGGGAAGAAGAAAGACAAAAGTTTAGCTAGGCCAGGTATCATGGGCCAGAGTGAACGCGAGAGGCTGGAGCCAGAGGTAATTCTTACAGATGCCTGGCTCCAAATTCAAAGGCCCAGGTTCCACCTCTTGCAGAGTTGACAATTATTTTTAATATAAACTCATTTTAAATGGCATTTTTTAACTTTACAAACCCTTCACATATATGCATGCATGTGTGCTCAGTCGCTAAGTCATCTCTGACTCTTTGTGGCATGCCAGAATTCTCTGTCCATTGGATTTCCCAGGCAGGAATATTGGAGTGGGTTGCCATTCCTTTCTACAAGGGATCTTCCCAACCCAGGAATTGAACCCACATCTCCTGCTTTGGCAGGCTGATTCTTTACCACTGAGCCACCTGGGAAGTCCTCACATATACACAATATCTTATTTAATCTGTACGTAATGGGTGAAGCTATTTCACCCATGTTTTATGGATGAGAGAATTGAAGTCCAAAGAGGCTGAGAACAGAACCCAATGTTTGGTGATGGGTTGATGCCAGAGCAGGGGCAAGAACTCTCCAACCTCCATCTCTCATACCACTTTGACCCAGACTATAGGACCATGTGATAGGAAGATGGAAATGAACTGTCAGTGGCAAGACGGGGAAATTTACACAAAATTTGTGGGATCTGTCCCACAGTGGGAATTTATACATCTTAAGAAATATTAATTTGCTTATGTAATCTCCCCCTCTTTTAGGGAGGAGACCAGTCACCTTATTTGCAAAGGAAGACAGCCTCATGACTTTGGTCCTTAACTTGAAGCATTCAACCTAGTTTAAATTGAAAACTGCCAAGAGTTTTCTCACCTTGGGATTCATCATGTAAAGTCTCGCATTAGTTTTTATGGTCTGAACATAGGTCCTAAGGGCTTCCCAGGTAGCATTAGTAGTAAAGAACCAGCCTGCCAATGTAGATACTTAAGAAACATGGGTTCAATCCATGGATAGGGAAGATCCCTTGGAGAAGGGCGTGGCAACCCACTCCAGTACTGTTGCCTGAAGAATCCCATGGACAGAGGAGCTGGTGGGCTACAGTCCATAGGGTCACAAAGAATTGAACACAGCTAAAGTGATTTAGCACAAGATCATGCTTGGAATATGGGGTTTTTTTGGACTTCCCTGGTGGCTCAGGTGTTAAGGAGTCTGCCTGTAATGGGGGACACCCCGGTTCAATCCCTGGGTTGGGAAGATCCCCTGGAGAAGGAAATGGCAACCTACTCCAATATTCTTACCTGGCGAATCCAATGGATGGAGGAGTCTGGCAGGCTACACTCCATGGGGTCAAAAAGAGTGCGTAGTCTATGTGATCTTCCTGAGCTCTTCACTGGGACTGTGTCCACAATGCCCACAACATTAAAATGCTCCTTAACAGACCTTACATTTGCTCTCTTCCACTGCATCTATCACTAACTGATGCTTCCTGGTTTTGACTCCCAAATTAAGTATTTCCACTCAAATCTTTGTCTCAGGATCTGTTTCTGGAAACTCAAGCCAAGACAGTGGGATGAACTGGAAGTGGTCCTAGAAAACAGACTCACAAATGGGAGTTTTTGAGTCTGGCCAGAAGGTAACAAGGATCCTTTGTTGGTGGTAAGTGAGGTACTGAAGACCCCTTGTATGCTGGAGCATTACAGACTCTCAGCCATGGAGATTGAGATGGCATACTGATTACAACAAACTGTGGAAAATTCTTAAAGAAATGGGAATACCAGACCACTTGACCTGCCTCCTGAGAAATCTGTATGCAGGTCAAGAAGCAACAGTTTGAACTGGACATGGAACAATAGGCTGGTTCCAAATTGGGAAACTGGTGAAATTGTCACCCTGCTTATTTAGCTTATATGCAGAGTACATCATGAGAAACTCTGCCTGGATGAAGCACAAGCTGGAATCAAAATTGCCGGGAGAAATAACAGTAACCTCAGATAGGCAGATGACACCATCCTTATGGCAGAAAGCAAAAAAGAACTAAGAGCCTCTTGATGAAAGTGAAAGAGGAAAGTGAAAAAGTTGGCTTAAATCTCAACATTCAGAAAACTAAGATCATGGCATCTGGTCTCATCAGATCAGATCAGATCAGATCAGTCGCTCAGTCGTGTCCGACTCTTTGCGACCCCATGAACTGCAGCACGCCAGGCCTCCCTGTCCATCACCAACTCCCAGAGTTCACTGAGACTCATGTCCATCGAGTCAGTGATGCCATCCAGCCATCTCATCCTCTGTTGTCCCCTTCTCCTCCTGTCCCCAATCGCTCCCAGCATCAGAGTCTTTTCCAATGAGTCAACTCTTCACATGAGGTGGCCAAAGTACTGGAGTTTCAGCTTTAGCATCATTCCTTCCAAAGAAATCCCAGGGCTGATCTCCTTTAGAATGGACTGGTTGGATCTCCTTGCAGTCCAAGGGACTCTCAAGAGTCTTCTCCAACACCACAGTTCAAAAGCATCAATTCTTTGGTGCTCAGCTTTCTTCACAGTCCAACTCTCACATCCATACATGACTACAGGAAAAACCATAGCCTTAACTAGATGAACCTTTGTTGGCAAAGTAATGTCTCTGCTTTTGAATATGCTATCTAGGTTGGTCATAACTTTCCTTCATCACTTTATGGCAAATAAATGGGGAAGCAATGGAAACAGTGACAGACTTTATTTTGGGGGGCTCCAAAATCACTGCAGATGGTGACTGCAGACATGAAATTTAAAGGCCCTTGCTCCTTGAAAGAAAAGCTATGACCCAACCTAGACAGCATATTAAAAAGTAGAGACATTTTTTTGCCAACAAAGGTCCATTTAGTCAGAGCTATGGTTTTTCCAGTTGTCTTTTATGGATGTGAGAGTTGGACTATAAAGAAAGCTGAGCACCGAAGAATTGATGCTTTTGAACTGTGGTGTTGGAGAAGACTCTTTTGAGTCCCTTGGACTGCAAGGAGATCCAACCAGTCAATCCAAAAAGAAATCAGTCCTGAATATTCATTGGAAGAACTGATGCTGAAGCTGAAGCTCCTGTTTCAGGTAGCCTACTTTGGCTACCTGTTGCAAAGAACTGACTCATTGGAAAAGACCCTGATGCTGGGAAAGATTGAAGGCGGGAGGAGAAGGGGCAACAGAGAATGAGATGGTTGGATGGCATCACGAACTCAATGGACATGAATTTGAACAAGCTTTGGGAGTTGGTGATGGACAGGGAAGCCTGGCATGCTGCAGTCCATGGGGTTGCAAAGAGTCGGATACAACTGAGCCACTGAACTGGACTGATGGAAGGGTACCCTGGGTTATGTCATAACTCCAACACTTGAGTGATTCATCCCTGGTGGCTCAGATGATAAAGAATCTGCCTGCAATGTGGGAGACTGGGGTTCGATCCCTGAGTTGGGAAGATCCCCTGGAGGAAGACATGGCAATCTACTTTAGTATTTTTTCCTTTAGAATCCCATGGACAGAGGAACCTTTTGGGCTACAGTTCATGGGGGTCACAAAGAGCTGAACATGACTAAACGACTAACATATACCAGCTTTTGAAACATTTGGGGGCAATGCTAACTACAAAGATTGGGGGGTTGATTGTCTGTTGTTTACAGCATTCGCTCTGAAAAAAGAAGTTAAAAGTTTCATGTCCGTGAAGAAGGAGAAGGTGAGGAGTCCGCTCTGCTGCCGTATAAAGAGACTCACATCTTCTGCAGCCAGAGGGCAGACTGCTGAAAGCCAGGCCTATCATTTGATTAAAAGATGACAAGGATAGTGGTGCCAGCATGGAATCCCCTTATCAAGGTAACCTAGCTACTGCTGCATCTGTTCCCTGACCTACTAAAGGTGGAAACCAATGCTGAGCTCTCTGTTTCGTACCATCTCTCAAGGAGTCAGTTACCCATGCTTGAAAGTTGATTATATTGGACCCATCCCACTTGGAAGGAAACACAGACTTGTGCTTAGTGGGGGTGGATTTAGCTTCCCTGTCCACAGTGCCAGCACCCTTAGCCAAGGATTCACAGAATGTCTGGTTTACCAACATGAGAATCCACATTACCTAACTTCAGGCCAAATGAGCCACTTTACAAGACAACAACAGGATCTACTGATCCTGTCACACACTCCATCATCTGGGGGCTGCTGGCTGGGTAGAGTTTTGGAACGACCTTATAAAGACTTAGCTAAGAAACCAGCTGGGGATGACACACCATGCGCTTGGGGCACTGTCTTCAAGGTGCAGTATATGCATCAAGTCATGACCCTGGGAGGCAGAATTCACAGATCCAGGAAATAAAGCAGGAGGTGGCCCTCTCACCATCATTCCTAGTGACCTACTTGCAGAGACTGTGCTTCCTATTTTTCCCTAAAGACTGTGGTTCCTGAAGTAAATGGGAGGAACGCCTATACAAATTTAGCCAGGGCTTCACTAAATTTAAAGCTGTGTCTGTCACCTAGTCCCTTAAAACTCCTGGGTCAGCAATACAGTAAGCTCCTCCCCCGCCCCCCCCCCCCCCACACACAAAGACTTTATGTACTGGCAGGAATAGTTGATCTTGATTATCTCAAGGAAGCAGGCTTCTTTCTACACGGTGAGAACAGAAAGAAGTGTATCTGGAATTCATTGGACAGTCTGGTCCCCCCGACTTGATGCTCCTAGACTGTGGATGGGCAATAGTAGCAACCATACTCTGACAAGGACATGGAAACTGGGGGTTCAGACCCCTCAGGGATGGGGGTATAATTTATCCCACCAGGTACACAACCTAGACCAGCAGAAGGACTGGCTGAGGGTCAGAGGAATTCAGAGTGAAGTGAGTGGATAGAAGAACCAGATGATGAAGACCAGAATTAGAGCCTTCACACTAACTGCAGCAGAAGTGATGGTGTCTTATCTCATTCATGTGCCTGTTGTACACTGTTTTTTTCCCCCTTGGGAATTGTGACCAGCCACCTTCAAACTCAGTGACAAGACAGATGCATGAATAGATCTGTGTGATGACAGGAGTGGACTATAGCTGAGGCTGTTTGTCCTCCACCTGCATCCCTTGGCTCTCACTGGTCCCATGTAGGCAGACAGGTCCCCACTCTTTCCAGAGGGCCTCTGTGGCCACAACAGCAAGATTGGTTTGTAAGAGGAGAGGCCAGAAATCCCAGGGAGTTCACATACTAGGGGGCAGCCCTCAGCCAATGAGGGATGGGACATGGTTGATAAATCCTCAGCTTGCTTGCCCCTTGGGTAGGATGTCCTTGAAGTGTATTCTCTACAGTTTTCCAGAGAAATGCTCTTGGACTAGAACCCTCAGCACCCCTAGGTAGCCTGGCCCTGAAATGCACTCCTTGCTGTCTGTCTTTCCTTTCCTAAAGAAATTCTCCACTCCCTTACTGGTGCTTCCTGGCCTTAGCTCTCAGATAAGCCACTTGTACCCAAACCCTTATCTCGGGTCCAGCTTCTGAGTGAACTCAATCACCAAGCGTTGGCGATCTGAAATAGAGTTCAAGTAGTTTGTCTTCAGAGTCCATGCTCGTAACCACTACATGTGAATTAAAGAATTGTCCCATAAATATAATGGATGCCAAAGAGGAGAAAAACGTTCGAAATATCCTTAAAGGCAGTCTCAAAATCTAATGATTCCAAGTGGCTGAGTGTTAAGTTTTTTTTGCAAAATAGCACTTAACTTTGTATCAATGTCTATAGGAAAGTTAGGTGACATTCATTTGGTTTCCCCTTTCTTTTCTTGTCCAGTTAGATGGGAATCTACTCATTTAATGTTTACTTCTTCACATTTGAGTTAAGAGTGATTTCATGACACTCAAAGAGCAGCCCCTCCTACCTCTCAAAGAAACGACAAGCATGTAAAGCAAAATTGTGTTTATTTTTTAGTTGTTTCTACCAACTGAGTTAAATATTGCCCCAGACACAGAGCAAAAACTTTGGCTTCCTCCACATCCAGTTTTATTAGGATCTTAGTGAATTACCCTCATCTTCAGAGGGAGGAAAAGAGAGTAGAAAGAAACAGGAAAAGCTTCCACGCCCTGTCCCTTTGCAATAGGTGAGGGGTAGACAGAGGCGATCTAGCTTAATAATAGTAGGTACCTCATAGGTGGTTGTGAGGATTAAATAAGTTGCTATATAGAAATTCTTAAAGCAATGCAGACACATAGTAAGAACTATTTCCGGATCTGTTACTATTATTCCATTCCTCATATTTCTCTGTGCTTTTCAGCATCCAGGTTGCTACAGGATTGATTGAGCTATTCCTTATGCATCTAGCGCCAGCCTGCTGCCTGGAGAATCTCTCTGCCAAGGCCAAGTGTCTGCTTCTTGTCTCTGGGGCATTGCTCTTGGATGACAATGTTGACCTCTACCACCAAGCCCTGCATTATCTCTGAGGCAAGGAGCTTATGAGTTGGGCTCAGGGAATGAGCCTCTGGTATGCTGGTCCCATCTGGAAAGACTTGCATTCTCACCTTATAAAGTAAATCTCCTTCAGAGAGTTAGACACAAGTCAACTCTGTCTGGGCTGAGCAGACAGTAAAGCTACACTTGTTTTCTCTCTGGCTGTCAGTTAGGGATCAAAGGGCAAGGGTCTCCCACAGTAAGTCCCACTCAGTTCCAGAATTGAATGTTGCCACCTACTTTCTCCAGAGTTCAATAATAACAGAAATTACTACCACCTCCTGGACATCTAATTATGGGCCAAACGTATCTCAGAAGCCTTATAAATTTCATGCCATCTAATATGAATAGCAACTCTGCCAAGTATTAGTGTCCTCTTTGTACACGTGAGGACACTGAGACTCAGAGGTTTCAGCAACATGGTGAAGAGGTAGCAGCTTTGAGATTGTTCTGTCTGACTCCAAAGACCTTTCTACTACACGGTGATATCAATGGATCCATTTTGAATCATGCATTCATTTCTAAACTTTTTCTACGGTCACCAAATACAGGCAAGCCTTGGAAATGGCTTTCTGTCCTTGAGAATCTTGTCACATTGATGGAAGACAAGAGTCACACAAATGGAGCAGTTTGAAAGTGATCTGTGTGAGTAGTGAATCAGGGGCTAAACTGAGCACCACAAACTCAGCATGTTGAGGGAGCTTCAAGAAAGAGAAGAATATGAAAGTAAAGTCCTCGAGAAGTAGAGCTGGGATGGGCAGGTGCATTTTGCAGAGAGAAGGAAGTAATGTCCATGGAAGGTGAAATCCGTGTCAAAAGAGAAGGAAGACAGAGAGAAGCCTGGGCAGTGGAAGAGGAAACCACTGGAACTAGAGGGAGAACTGAGTAGATGAGGAGGAGTTTGGGAAAGAATGGGAGAGTTACTGAGAGCTCTGAAGAGGATTTTAGACTCAGTCCGGCAGCAAAAGGAACCCATGGTAGTTGCAGAGGGGCAGCAGCACATGAAAGCTAAGTGCTAGGGAGCTAATGACTTCAGGGGCAAAGGAGAGGAAGGGAGGCTGTTAATACATGCTCATGCAAAGTATCAAGGATGGAGATAAGAGAAAGCTGGAGCCCCCCTTCAAAAGAACTAGCCAGACTTGGTGAGAAAATAGAGTGGATAAACAAGGATGACTTCATTTGCTTTCACTGTGCTCAAAAACAGGGGCAAGCAAATAGAAAGGAAGAAGAGTCATCTATGTACCTCCAGTTACATAGAGTGGAAGCCCCCAAAGGGAATGAAAACTGCTCTTCTGATCAGAGAAACAAATTTTACTTTTTTTTCCTGGGGGGGTGGGGGGAAGGTTGTGATATGTAGTCTTACAAAAAGCTCCTCGATCTCCACATCTGATAGTTTAGAGAAGGCTTTGAATAAATATCTCTCAACTCAGAGGTCACCTCTGTGTATCCTGAGCCATGTGTGACTTCAGCACTGGGGGGCTCAGAGTCTGGGAAAGGGTTCAAGGAAGCACCCTCCCCATCCTCCCAGTGGGGAGGTGTGTCAAAGTGTTCCTGCTGGTCCAAAGGAGAAATCTAAACAAGTCCAATTTGTTGTCTTGTTAAATCTCAAGGAATTCAAAATACGTCCTTATTAATCAACCAGTCAAACACTATTTACTCACTGAGCAAAAGTCCTAACCCTGAGAAGGTTTTATACACACAGCTTCTCTTGGCCTAAGTTCACTAAAATGCAGACTTTCTTTTTTGTTAAGATATTTAAGAAATGGTTTCCAACACACTGTTGCTACCAGTAAATTGTGGTTTCCATCATCTTTCCATAAAGATCTTGTATTTCCCTGACATCTAGCCCTTTTCATTAATCTAGACGCCTTCCTGCAAAACAAGTGAATGAATAAAAAATAAAATAATAAGCTCTGCTTCTCTGATCAGAGGAGCAGTTTTCATTTCCTTCAGGAGGAAGTCACAATTCTAGTTGTTAAATCCACTTGATTTATAGATGACTCTTCTCCCTACCTGTTCCTTTCTTCACCATTTCCTGAGCACCAGATGAGAGCTGGATTTATTTGTTCTTACAAGGCTTTTAAATATTTCTCTCTACTTTGTATAAATTAAGCGAAACTGCTTTTCTGTCATGAAAACAAACAACACGCTTCAGTTTAAATTATGCCTCATGTTATGTGACCTCTTTTCCAAAGAATGTGTGTGTGTTGGAGGTGTGGGTGGGGGAATGGGAGTGGGGCAGAGGAAAAGTGGTGAGGATGCAGAGTTTTCTCAGAACTCGGTGGTGATGGGCATGTGGCGTCAGTCCTTGAAGAGATAACAAGCGCTCTCTTTGACACGATGGCTCCCATCTAGCCTCCGTCAAACTTTTGAAGAGGATTTACAAGACCAGACATAAAAAGGCATTTCCTGATTAGCTGTCAGGAATACTATGTGTCTACAGACATGAATCACATCCCCTGTTTGTGCATTCCATTTCACAACAGGAACACGAGACGTACCCACCCAGTTCTTACCAGCTGTGAGGAGAAGATGGAGCTAACTGCCTTCCCTTCTGTGGGATGTGGGCACCACGGCAAGAGAAGATTAGGTTTCTGGTTGATTTGATGGTACAGATAGCCCAGTCAAGAAACTCAACTCCATGGTGAAAGGGGAAATAAGAGAGGGCTCTGGATTTACCCTGTGTACTAGGACTTGTAAATGCCACTGGAATCACTTAACTGGAGGAACACAACCCATGCTTTATAACCTTTCTGTCAGAATTAGTTAACCCATAATCCCTTTTTCTCCTTTTCCAGCCAGATGCCACCATTTGCCTCTCTTTCTTTGCATAATGGGAGGTGGAGCAGTTTCCTGTCCCAGCAGGAAGTGAATAAAGGGCCTCTAACTGGATTGGAAGCTTATCTCAGTTTCGTGCTCACTCTGTGGTTCCTTTGTTTATGGAACCTTGCACTGTTTTCCATACAGGTTTCTGATCCTTTGCTTCCTCGTGACAAGTAGATATTTTATATGCCTTTACCCATGACTTACTGGATTCCTGACTCACCGTGAGCTGGAAGGAAGACAGGGGTCAGATTTTTAAAGTTATATTACAAAGGATGAACTTTGTCCCAAAGACCACTGGAAACTCTGAGAAGATAGATAATGGTCAATATCTATCTATTTAATAGTTACTATATACACTATGTGTAGTTTTCACACATTGATATTCTCACAGTATCCTTCAGAGATGGGTATTTACCTGTTTTACAGATGAGGAGACTAAGACTCAGGGAATGTCTCAATCAGGGTCCAAACAAGCAACAGAGACCCTCTGAGTATTCCAAACAAAGGACATTCAATCTAGGGAACTGGTTCTGCCGGTGATGGAAGAGATGAGAAATCAGATAGCGATGGTGAAGCAGCTGAGAGATTAGCAAGATCAGAAAGCAAAAGAGAAAGGCTCAGGTTGTGGAAGCTCAGGATCCAGTGCAGGGTAGAAGCTGGAAGCTCAGGAGCACCACTGAAAGCAGAAAAGAACACACATGGGCAAGCCCCTGCCTTCCACTATCCAGTACTCAACACTGTCCTTATTGACTGAGCTCACTTGGAAGCCAGAGGGCCTGGAGAGTGCCATTCCTTGTGATACAGAGCAAAGCAGAGGAAGGACTTTGTATTAGTGTGGGTCCCAACAGGAATCAGATATGCACAAGAAAATAGGATAATTTGAGGAGGGTTTATTTCCTAAGGGCTTAATTACAAAAAGAATGTGGGAGCAATTGAGGAACCACAAGGATTAGTACAGAGGGCCTGGGGCCTTCTCTTCTCTTCCCTACTTTTCATCAGCTGGTATGCTTGTTGCCCAAACCCAAAAGGAAGTCTGAGGGCACTGGAGCCCTTTCAAGGTCATAACATTTCCATTTTCCATTTTAAAGACAAGAAACCAAGCTTTGGATCGTTTGGGCAACTTTTTCAAGGTCACACACACAATTTGTAGAGCTGCAAATCAAACCTAGATACATGTGACTTCAGACTTCCCAGGTGGCACCAGTGGTAAAGAATCTGCCTGCCAGTGCGGGAGGCCTAAGAGACTCGTGTTTGATCCCTGGGTCGGGAAGATCCCCTGGAGGAGGGCATGACAACCCACTCCAGTATTCTTGCCTAACGAATCCCCACGGACAGAGGAGACTGGCGGGCTACAATCCATGGCGTTGCAAAGAGTTGGACATGACTGAAGCAACCTAGCATGCACGCACATGTGACTTCAAAACCACATTTGTTAACTACTGTACTAGACTGTGCCTAGAAGACAATTTCTTTCTTTAATCTTCAAATCTGATATTTTAGCTCTTTGCCCACCTACTTCATTACAGAGCCCAATTTGCACAGAACTCAGAACCTTTTACACCTTGTGACTATTTCTCATTATTTGGATTCTGGTCCCCAACATTACCTTGGTTCTCCCTGGTCTTAGCAACTGAACATCTGTTCGACACTTAACACCATTTGTATTACTAACATTTCCTGCAGAAAAGGGACAGTTCTTTTGGAATCGAGGGTGCGGTATACACAATATAGAGTTCCCAGGTGGCCACCTAATGTCCTAATATAAAAGTGCTCTCCTGCCAGATGTTAAATGTCTGCTGGCTAAAATCAGCAGGTAGAATGACTAGCCTTAAGAAAAAATTTCAAATATAAAAATATATATACTTGAAGGTATTTGGTTTTGCATTATTTATAACAGTGAACTATTAGAAGCAGCACAAGTGTCCGAAAAGGGGAAATTGCCTTTATGAGTGTCACTCATCAAATACTGGGTGCGGAGAACTTTAAACTTCCCCTTGCCCATCTCTTCATTCTGATAAAAATTGAGGACATATTTCTGGACCAAGTAAGAGGGAACAAAACTTGGAACAAAGTAAGACGGACAAGAGTTAAAAACTCTTCTCCACACTTTTGGCCTTAGGTAGGTGGGGATTGGGCAAGTTGGGAGTTGTTCCTCTTGAGGGGATTTACTGCCCTGGGAAAGCTTAGTCAGCCCAAAGAAAAAAATCAGAGGAAGTGGTTTGGGCAACTCTGCTGAGGGTCTGAAAGACAGTCTTTTTTTTGGGATACATGTAACTTTTTAGAAAAAATTTCCAGCTTTATTAATTGCACACATCACTGTATAAGTTTAAGGTGTACAGCATAAGGCTTCTCTGGTGGCTCAGATGATAAAGAATCTGCCTGCAATGCAGGAGACCTGGGTTCAGTCCCTGGGTCAGGAAGATCCCCTGGAGAAGGGAATGGCTACCCACTCTAGTATCCTGACCTGGAGAATTCTGTGGCCAGAGGAGCCTGGCAGGCTACAGTATGATGGCTGACTTACATATATTACATACATTGTGAAATGATTATCACAACAGGCTCTTACATCGATCTTTTTATGTTTCTATGGTGCTAGTTCATGTTCTTTTATTTCCACTCAAACTCCCTTTAGCATTTCTTATAAAGCAGGTCTGGTGGTAATAATCTCTCAGCTTTTGTTTGTTTGGGAAAGTCTTTATCCCTCCCTCACACCTGAAGGACACTTTTGCAGAGTATACAATTCTTGGGTGACAGTTATTTTTTTTCAATAGTTTGAATATGTAATCCCATTACCTCTTGACCTGAAAACTTTCTGTCAAGGAATCTGACTGAAGTCTTATGTTGGTTCTGTTGTATGTAACCTCTCTCTTTTCTCTTAAAGCTCTTAAAATTCTTTTTTTGTCTTTGACCTTAGACAATTTAATTAAAATGTGTCTCAGTATAGCCCTGTTCAAGTTCAACTTCTTTGGGGCCTTTTGGACCTCATGGCTCTGTCCTCATTTCCGTTTATCTCCCCAGGTTTGGGAAGTTTTCAGCCAGTATTAGTTTAAATATATTTTCTATTCGTACTCTTTCATTTCTCCTGGAATTCCTATAATGCAAATATTATTTCTTTTCATTGTGTCCCATGAATTCCATAGGCTTTCTTCATTCTTTTCATTTTTTTTTTTCTTTTTAATTTTCCTTTTTGCTCCTCTGACAGGAGCAAATAATGTCCTAGCCTTCAGGTCATTGCTTCTTTCTTCTGCACAGTCAAGTCTGCTTATGAAACTCTCTATTGAATTTTTCAGTTCAGTTATTGTATTTTTCAACTCTAAGATTTTTTTTATGGCTACTGTTTCCTTACTGAATTTCTTGTTTTGTTCATGCATTGTTTTCCTAATTTTGTTTAATTGCTATCTGTTTTCTTGTAGTTCGATAAACTCTCTTAAGAGGATTATTCTGAATTCTTTATATGACAGTTAATAAATCCCCATCTCTTTAGGATCAATTATTGGAACTTATTAAATTCCTCTGGTGGTGTTATATTTACCTGGTTGTTCATGATCCTTGATTCTTTACATTGAGTATCTATGCATTTGAGTAACTGGGCTCCTCTTCCTGACTTTATAGGTTTACTTTGGAAGAGACAGTTCTTCTCTAGTCAGCTCAGTTTGAGTTTCTGAGTGTACTTGCTGATAAAGTCCTTGGGCAAGTGGGTCCTGCTGTAATGGTCTATTTTGGGGCAAGTTAACTGTCCCCCATCTGAGGGATGGGGCTGGGGGTGAGTGCCCCTGGCTGAGAACAGCTGGGTAGGACTGCTGGTGGGTGAGCCCTTTGTGAAGCTAAGGGAGGCTCTGTAGTTGCTTGAATTCTCTGGTTGGGTTTACTAGATGGTGAAGACTGGGTACTGTATTTGTGGTAGACGAGGCTATGAGTTGGGTACTGATTCACAGTACATGGGGCTATGAATTAGCTTCCCTTCCCTGGCAAGGTAGCAGGATGAGACCCAGGGACTGGACAACTCACTGGGGGCTTGAGTCAGCCTGAATGTGGGCTGGATTCCCTGGTTAGCTGAGTCCGGCAGTCTTGCTCTGCAGATGTGGGGAGCCACTCTCTATTCAAGTGCTGCTGTAAATAGGACTGTTGAATGGGCTGTGCAGCTTCCTGTGTGCTCTGGAAAGGTTCCCTGGTCACAGAGGCTGAACCGTATATTCAGCAATGAGTGGGAATGTGAATTAGATTCTGTACCTGGGTGTAGTGGGAGAAGCAGCTTTAAAACTGGTCAAGCTCTTTGCTGTCTTAACTCAGGCTGACTCACATCCCAGGTTCCCTGAATGAGCAGGGCCATGGCTTTGCCCTGCAAACTATTGGCTTTGCCGGCCCACCTCTCAACTCAAGCACTGCTGGATGGTACAACTTGCAGGTGTTGTCTCCAGCCCTTCCAGTCAGACGGGGACAGGAGACACTGTATAGTGGGCAGGGCTGATTCCATTCCTCAACTGAGGCTGGGCAGACCCGGCTCCAGGGCCAGCAGAACCTCTCAGAGGACCTGAATCAGGCAGATCTGCACTCCCTTGCTAAGTTTCCTGGTCAGTGTGCACCCCTGACTTGGTCCTGCAGATGAGAAAAGCTGCTGGTTGGGTTTGTTACTTGGGACCACAGATGTGAACTCAGTCAAGATCCCTGTGCTGGCTGTTGCAAGCTCTCCTCCCTTCTCCCTCACAGCCAGATTCCTGGTGGTTGCACCCCACAGATTCTCCTGGAATCCTCATGGGGCCAGATCAGAGTAGGAGCTTCTGCAGAGCCACCCACAATGCTGGGGGTGGCTGGTTGTCTCCACCCTGGGTTCTCTTTGCCCACTGGAGGAGTCAGAGGCAGCACTGTCCTGGGCGGAGAGGCAATGTTGTCAGTGTGTGGCTGTCTCTCTTACTTTCTAATGCAGTCTGTGTTTGTCTCTCTGGTGCCGGGGGTGCCTCAATCTCACCCTCGTGTCCTAGTATCCTTTCAGTGGTGTCTTGTTCTTGTAGAGTTGTTAGTTGTTCTTCTGAGAAGGAGCAATGTCAGGACAATTCGGGTGCTCATCTTGGTGATGTCACTCTGGGGTATCTTCGGGTCCTTCTTTTTACCATCAGATTGGTAAGACCTAGGGGGTTGAGGGAAAGGTTGTGACTTAGAAAAATGACCAAGGACCCTTAGTTCTCTTTTGGGTACAGTCTTAGAGTAGAAGGATCAAGAGTCCTTTTAACTTACATATGTCCCGCTCAGCTCACCCCAGATAGGCATCTAAGGCCAATGCAACTGTAATAAATATTCCTTTGCCCAGAGTGATTCATCTCAATGCTCTCCTAGAGCAGCAGTTCTTAAACTGTGATCTATAGACCCTTGGTGGGTGTGGGGCAGAGTGGGGGCGGGGCACAGTTCTCTGTGACCCTTCAGGAAATTTGCAAGCTCAAACCATCTTCATACTAATACTATGATGTTATTTACATTTTTTACTGATCAGTGCAAAAGCAATAGTGAGTTAAACTCTTGGTACCACAAAATCAAAGTACTGACTTTATGCCTTAATACAGTGTGGTGTTAAAACTGTATTTTTAAAAAAATCATCATACATTCATTTTTTAAAAAAAAGAGTCAAGTTCACATGATAACACCTTTTTAATTTTCTGTGTGATGAAATGACAAGTATAAAGCATTTCTGCAGCAAAACTAAGGACACCATGGCCATAAGGAAAAGCACTTGTGCAATTGATCGAGTTACAAGCTGAACTTAATTGCATTTTTCATGGAGCACCATTTTTGCTTGACAGAATGACTGACAAACTATGGTTATTGAGATAAAAGTATTTTGCAGACATTTTTCCAAAAATGAACACAATGAGTCTCAGTTCAAGAAAAACAACTGATATCATGTGCTGCTAATAACAAAACTCAAGTTTTTAAGCAAAAAAACCCCAACTTTTTTCTTAAAGTTTGTGTTTCTCTACAAGCTTGAGAGTTTCCCAATACTTCAAGAATTTTCTGATGAACTCAGTGGTGATATGAACAAATGTGATTTTTAAAATACTTTATATAATAAAATGTGTTAAAACTCTGTATGACTCAGTGAACCAGTGTCTTCCAAATGACCAATGTATTGTGTTTCGAAATCATGCATGGGTAAAAGAGCCGTCTCAAGTGAAAGAGAGACAAATGCTTTTTTATGTGACAGATTTAAAAAGTTTTTTTTAATATTTATTTTTAATTGATTGATGATTGCTTTACAATATTGGTTTGATTTCTGTCGTATATCAACAAAACGTTTATTGATATCATTTCAAATTCCACATTACAACTGGCCTTTAAAAAACTCCACCTGTCAAGATTTGAATAGGAACAAAGAAGAACATCCATAGTTATTTGAAAAGTCTATTAAAATACTCCTTCCTTTTCCAATTACACTTCTGGATGAGGCTGGATTGTCTTCATATACTTCAACCAAAATCCTCTTTGTATACTACAAAGATTGAGTGCAGAAGTAGTTATGAAGAATCCAGATGTCTGTTATTAAGCCAGACTATAAATAAATTTGAAAATATGCAAACCAATGCACTTTGCCACTATATTTCCCTTTCTCTTAAAAAAGTATTTTGAAAGTAACATATTTCATCAAAATATGTTATTTATGATGACATGCAATGGCATTATTTTCCAATAAATATATAAATAAGTATTTTTAAAATGTCATGGTCTTAATCTCTACTCCAGCAAATATTGATACCTATAATCAACATAAACAAAAGTTTTTTGAGGTCCTCAATAACTTTTAAGCATGTGATGAGGTCACAAAACTAAAAGTGTTTCTTGCTTATATATTTTTAAACCAGCGATTTGAGTAAATCAACTATATTTCAGTTTAAAGAAAAAAAGAGGGATAGAGGAAGGGAAGAATGAAAAAACAAACCCCAAAGCAAAGGTATGAGAATTGCTGGGCTAGGGCATTTGACTGAACACAGAATCGGGTGGCAATGTCAGCAGGGTATGGCTGGTTGATATTTCAAGGATTCTCTTCCATCTTCTCTCACACCTTATCTTCTCAAGAATATAATGGTGCTTTAGTCACTAAATCGTGTCCAACTCTTGTGACCCCATGGACTGTAGCCCACCAGGCTCTTCTGTCCATAGGATTCTCCAGGCAAAAATACTGGAGTGGGTTGCCATTTCCTTCTCCAGGGGATCTTCCCAACCCAGGGATTGAACCTGGGTCTCCTACACTGCAGGCAGATTCTTTACCAACTGAGCTACCAGGGAAGCCCTAAGAATAGAATACCAACATTAGAAACTAGACTTATGAAGATTTAAAAAATCTTTTATAAAGAAAAAAAAATTTAGATGCAGAGTGCAAATCTGTGTGTGGAACATGACAGTAATGGTGTGCTGACGTTTGTATGTGTCATCAAAGAGAGGAAGCGGACTTTGGAAAATGAGAACTGTATTGTGAGAGTGGTGGAATGATACTTGATGGATTTTCTTTGGTGTTTTTATAATAACAGATTAACAATTAAAAGAAATCAAATTAAAAATACTCATATATATAACATTTCTCCAGGAGATTAAAGGCAAGAATTCTCTAGGTTTTTCCCCAGTTGTAAAACCAAATTGTCTGTTAAGTTGATGGAGCCAGGCAAGTCCCCATGCTGTTTAGAAAGAGAAAATTTCAGCTCTTGGGCTATCTTTTTTTGGCTATGCCACAGGGCATGTGGGACCTTAGTTCCCTGACCAGGGATCGAACCCACGCCCCTGTGGTGGGAGATGGAGTCTTAACCACTGGACCACCAGGAATGTCCTCAGCTCTTGGACTATCTGGAATGTGATGGCTGTATGTGTGTGTTAGTCGCTCAGTTGTGTCCAACTCTTTGAGACCCCATGGACTATAGCCAGGTTCTTCTGTCCATGGGATTCTCCAGGCAAGAAGACTGGAGTGGGTTGTCATGCCCTCCTCCAGGGGATCTTCCCAACTTTGGGATTGAACCTGGATCTCCTGTACTGCAAGCATATTCTTTACTATTTGAGCCACCAGGGAAGGCTTTGGGGCTGAATTTCTCCCTCAGGTCTTTTGAAGGAGGGACACAGATTGCATAGCAGATTCGAGGCTGAGGATTGAGCTAAGTCTCTGAATATCGCTACTGAGGAGGAAGCAATTAGCACCTGGCTTTGCTTCCAGTGACCTGACCAGCTGCCCCACTGCAGCCAGGAAGAGATTTGGACCACTTCCACTGACAGCGGTGAGCAGAGTTACATGAAGCTGGCTGTGAGGGCAGTCTCCAGGTGCTGCAGGCTTCTGTACACACAGAAGAAAGAATTGGATGGGCAGGTAACACTGCAGGCCACCAAGGAAGCAAAGGGCTGGCTGCCCTCTGGCAGTAACATCCCCTGAGGGTGTGGCATTGAGATAACAAACAACTTATCCCAAGCTGATAGGGATACCTGAGTCACAGGAGTGTGAGTGTCCGTGTCCTCTGGGTCTCACTTAGGAGAAGAGGTTGCCTATGAAATTTGCTTATAAAAATGACATGCTTTTTCCTTTCATTCAACAATTTCATTTGTTCAACAAACGAGTGCTTACTATATGAGTCATCTGTTCTAGGGTCTAGGAATATAGGACTGAGCAGAACAGGTAATAATCTCACTGTCATGGAATTTACGTTCTAGAGGAGAGACAGAGAATCACTAAAATAATTAATTACTGAATGCGTTAAGTGCCTTGGGCTTCCCTGGTAGGTCAGACAGTAAAGTATCTGCCTACAATGCAGTAGACCTGGCTTTGAACCCTGAGTCGGGAAGATCCCCTGGAGGGGGAAATGGCAACCCACTCTCATATTTTTGCCTGGAGAATTCCACGGACAGAGGAGCTTGGGGGCTACAGTCCATGGGGTTGCAAAGAGTCGGACATGACTGAGCAACTAGCGCTTTCAATTTCATAAGTGCGCTGGAGAAAGATAAAGCAGGGGAGGGAAGGGGTGACTTGTGAGAATGGGTGTATACTACGTTCAATGCATGTATGAACATGTACTGTTTTTCATAGGTTTTCATAGGTTCATACTGTTTTTCATTCCTGCTCATATTCACACAGAGTTCTTATTTTCTCACTTTGCAGTACATCTTGAGCATCTTTCCATGTTTGTTCCTAGGTCTGCACCATTTCTTCAACTGGTCACAGAAGACAGGGAAGAGTATAGCATAACAGGGAGCTGGGGGTCTAGCCCCAGACCTGCCATTTATATAGGTTCTCTCAATTTCTCTCTCTGTGCCTCAATTTCTTCATCACTAAGATAAGGCTATAGAATTTAACTCATAGGATCATTCAGGAGGAATGAAATGATTCCCATGAAACAATACATCTAAAGGAGACTATTTCAGTAACTTGGACAAGAGATGGTGATTTGAACTGGAAGAGTGGCCATGAAGGTGATTAGAGGTGATCCAGTTCAGGATACATTTTGAAAACAGCTGATGATGTTTAACTACAGGGCCTTGAGCAAAAGAGGAAAGAATCAAGGGTGACTTCTGGGTAGGGGATGGTGGGAGGGTTATTTGTGTGGGGAGGACCAGATGGATACCTTTGAGGGTGGGTGGGTGGATGGATGACTCTCATTGGGCCATATTAACTCTGTTCCCATTGCTCTTCATCATTATTACCATCATCTTAGTTTAAGCCTTGCCCTGGACTATGTGTGTTAGTCACTCAGTCATGTCTTCCTCTTTGCAACTCCCATGAACTGTAGTCCCCAGGTTCCTCTGTCCATGGGATTCTCCAGGCGACAATACTTGTGTGGGTTGCCACGCCCTCCTCCAGGGGATCTTCCAGACCCAGGAATCGAACACACATCTTTTGTGCCTCCTGCTTTACAGGAGGATTCTTTACATGCTGAGCCATCAGTAAAGCTCGTCCTGGACTATAGCAATATCCTATCCTCCATAGACCTCTGGTTCCAGCCCCTCCTTTTCAAGGCAGCTGGTCTTCTTGCTAACTCTCTCCTTTCTTCCTTGGTCCTCTTCCTACTACCCTAATCTCTGTTTACTTAAGTCTGATTCACCTTCCAAGGCCAATTCTGAGTACCACCTTCTTCACAAAGCACTTCTCCTCCTGAATTTCGGTACAAACTATTTGTATCTGGCATTTGGGTTTTAGTATATTGTTCATCCTTTCTGTTAAAAATGTCTTAAGTTTCCTCCACTATTCCCTGAACCCTTCCTGACAGGACCCTAAAAATGGGGCCAGCATTGGGTACCACAGGTTGCATGTTTGGGGACCTTGGTGGCACAGGGTGGGGATTAGAAACGTTTTTAGGGGACAAGAGGAACTCAGAGGAAAACTTGTATATCCCACAGGAGCTCAGGGCTGGCTCCACACAGCACCAGGTGTATACCCAGTACCACTGAGGGTGTCCTTCCCATTTCCGAGGGACGATACTGTGAAGGCTTTTCACTGCTGGGGGATAATTTGAGACCATTTTCTCTGCTGTGTAAACTGTCCAGAGTGAGAGATGGCTGAACAGCAGCCTTTGGGATAATTGGCCACTTGGTCTCATTTCCTGCCTGTCCGGTTCTGTCCTCAGTCAAATTAGGCGGCTAAACAGAGGCTGACCCAACCCCAGAGAGCTCATTTTAGGCCATCCCACTGTGTTTATGGGTTTCCCTAATGGCTCAGATGGTAAAGAATCTGCCTGCAATACAGAAGACCTGGATTCAATCCCTGTGTTGGGAAGATCCTCTGGAGGAGGGCATGGCAACCCACTCTAGTATTCTTGCCTGGAGAATCCCATGGACAGAGGAGCCTGGTGGGCTACAGTCTATGGGGTCACAAGACAGTCAGACTTGACTAATACTTTCACTTTCACTGTGCTTATAAAGAGCTCAAGCTGCTCCCGCTTCCCCTGCCTGTTAGTAGGTTGATATCGTTTATTCTCCAGGGCCTAACTGAAAATTTCCTCCTCATGGGCCCTTCCAGGGTTGAAAACTATTTTATTTGTTCTTTCTTTGAGTCCAACTAAGTAATAAGATTATGCATGCCAGCATTAAAGGCGACCCTCATCTTGACTCAGATCTAACTGTTTTAGTAGCCAAGGAGGTGAGGAGCAAGGTCTTGGGGCCATCCCCTCTTTCCTTCTCTGTTTGCTTACAGGTACAAGCTGGTGGAGGTGGGACTGGGGGCCCTGCAGAGGTGTGGATGGCTGCCAGGACCCTCTAGAGTTCACACTCAGGGTAAGGAGCTTCTGAGAGGGAAGCTCTAGAGCCACCTCAGGAAGCAGGAGTTCAGTTGCTCAGTCATTTCTGACACTTTGTGACCCCACGGACTGCAGCACGCCAGGCCTCCCTGTCCATCACCAGCTCCCGGAGTTCACCCAAACTCATGTCCATTGAGTCGGAGATGCCATCCAACCATCTCATCCTCTGTCGTCCCCTTCTCCTCCTGCCTTCAATCTTTTCCAGCATCAGGGTCTTTTCAAGTGAGTCAGTTCTTCCCATCAGGTGGCCAAAGTATTGGAGTTTCAGCTTCAGCATCAGTCCTTCCAATGAAGAGTCTTCTCCAACACCACACTTCAAAAGCATCAATTCTTCAGTGCTCAGCTTTCTTTACAGTCCAACTCTCACAGCCATGCATGACTACTGGAAAAACCATAACCTTGACTAGATGGACCTTTGTTAGCAAAGTAATGTTTCTGCTTTTTAATATGCTGTCTAGCTTGGTCATAACTTTCCTTCCAAGGAGTAAGCGTCTTTTAATTTCATGGCTGCAGTCACCATCCGCAGTGATTTTGGAGCCCAGAAAAGTAAAGTCAGCCACTGTTTTCCCATCTATTTCCCATGAAGTGATGGGACCAGATGCCATGATCTTAGTTTTTTGAAAGTTGTGTTTTAAGCCAACTTTTTTACTCTCCACTTTTCAACTTTTTCACTTTCATCAAGAGGTTTTTTAGTTCCTCTTCACTTTCTGCCATAAGGGTGGTGTCATCTCCATATCTGAGGTTATTGATATTTCTCCCGGCAATCTTGATTCCAGCTTGTGCTTCTTCCAGCCCAGCATTTCTCATGATGCACTCTGCATATAAGTTAAATAGGCAAGGTGACAATATACAGCCTTGACGCACTCCTTTCCCTATTTGGAACCAGTCTGTTGTTCTATGTCCAGTTCTAACTGTTGCTTCCTGACCTGTATACAGGTTTCTCAAGAGGCAGGTCAGGTGGTCTGGTATTCCCATCTCTTTCAGAATTTCCCACAGTTTATTGTGGTCCACACAGTCAAAGGCTTTGGCACAGTCAATAAAGTAGAAATAGATGTTTTTCTGGAACTCTCTTGCTTTTTCAATCATCCAATGGATGTTGGCAATTTGATTTCTGGTTCCTCTGCCTTTTCTAAAACCAGCTTGAACATCAGGAAGTTCACGGTTCACATATTGCTGAAGCCTGGCTTGGAGAATTTTGAGCATTACTTACTAGCGTGTGAGATGAGTGCAATTGTGCAATAGTTTGAGCATTCTTTGGCATTGCCTTTCTTTGGGATTGGAAAGAAAACTGACCTTTTCCAGTCCTGTGGCCACTGTTGAGTTTTCCAAATTTGCTGGCATATTGAGTGCAGCACTTTCACAGCATCATCTTTCAGGATTTGAAATAGCTCAACTGGAATTCCATCACCTCCACTAGCTTTGTTCGTAGTGATGCTTTCTAAGGCCCACTTGACTTCATCTTCCCAGATGTCTGGCTCTAGGTGAGTGATGGGGAATGTAATATAGAAAAGAGGGAGCCACTGTGACCACAGAGTCTGAAGCAGGAGTAATCTGAAGCAGGAGTGAGGAGGCCATGTGATAAGCCAGGGATGGATGGCACCCAGCCACCAGAATTTGGAAGAGGTAACGTTGAGATTCTCTCCTGGAGCCTGCAGACACCTTGATTGAGCCCAGGAAGACTGAGTACTCACTTCCAGTATCCAGACAGTAAGAGAATAAATGTGTTGTTTTAAGCTTCCATCTGTGGGAGGTGGTAACAACAGCTGTAGGGAATGAATGCAGTTCCTCAGTCCACCCGAATTCTGGGTCCTCCAATTTTGGGCTTCCATTACCTGCGAGTCCATGTCATTCAGGGAGTGTGGCCAGGGGAGTGTGTGGACGCAAAGTGGATACCCTAGTCCAAGGAAGGCTTTTTGCTCTAGGACAAGATATTTCTCCCAGATGAAGCCCAGTCAGTTTCAGGCAGAATCTTGAGGGTGAGCCTGGAGCCCGATGTATCCCAGGGCAGCCTTGACTCGAGGCTTACAGCTAAGATGGCCATTTTCTCCTCTGAGCTTCCGCCCTATGCTCTGAGAACACAAAGAAGAACTTTTTGAAAACAGACCAGCTGGCCAGAACTTCATTGCTTGTGAGATCTAGCACAAAATTAAAGCACAGAGGCCCTTTTTCCAAACTTTTAAAGAATTTCAAGATGGCAACAACCATGCATTAACCAAGTGTGGGGCCTTCTGAAGGAGGGACCTCGTGAGACCCATGAAGGGGGCCTTTGCCCTCTGTTTCATCCTTAGGTAGACTTCCACTTCTAAGACCATTTTTCTTTCTTGAAACTTTTTAGAAAATTCATTTCTTTGAGGCTCATTTTCCCTTTTCATGAAGAGGTTCCGCTCTCCAAGTTGCCAGGCCACCTGAAGGAGCCAACTGATAACTCCAATGTTTTCAAAACAAATAAGGACAGCTATAAAGATAAATCATGGGCCCATTAAATATCCCCAGCATCAGCCATGGGACAGAGAGTGTCATTTGAGAGAAACTCTGTAATGTTATCCTACAGCTCCATGGTGGCCCAGGGCCTGAGGCAGGGCTGGGATGTTTCTCAGACTGAGCAGGGGAATAGGTGATCCCCAGAGGTGCTTATGGAAAAATGGGACTCAAGAGAGTGCCCATGCCACTATTCAGTTCAGTTCAGTTCAGTAGCTCAGTCGTGTCTGACTCTTTTGACCCCATGAATTGCAGCACGCCAGCCTCCCTGTCCATCACCAATTCCCGGAGTTCAAACTCACATCCATCGAGTCGGTGATGCTGTTCAGCCATCTCATCCTCTGTCATCCCCTTTTCCTCCTGCCCCCAATCCCTCCCAGCATCAGAGTCTTTTCCAATGAGTCAACTCTTCGCATGAGGTGGCCAAAGTACTGGGGTTTCAGCTTTAGCATCAGTCCTTCCAAAGAAATCCCAGGGCTGATCACCTTTAGAATGGACTGGTTGGATCTCCTTGCAGTCCAAGGGACTCTCAAGACTCTTCTCCAACACCACAGTTCAAAAGCATCAATTCTTTGGTGCTCAGCCTTCTTCACAGTCCAACTCTCACATCCATACATGACTACTGAAAAAACCATAGACTTGACTAGACAGACCTTTGTTGGCAAAGTAATGTCTCTGGTTTTCAATATGCTATCTAGGTTGGTCATAACTTTCCTTCTAAGAAGTAAGCGTCTTTTAATTTCATGGCTGCAGTCACCATCTGCAGTGATTTGGGAGCCCCCCAAAATAAAGTCTGACACTGTTTCCACTGTTTCCCATCTATTTCCCATGAAGTGATGGGACCAGATGCCATGATCTTTGTTTTCTGAATGTTGAGCTTTAGGCCAACTTTTTCACTCTACTCTTTCATTTTCATCAAGAGGCTTTTTAGTTCCTCTTCACTTTCTGCCATAAGGGTGGTGTCATCTGCATGTCTGAGGTTATTGATATTTCTCCCAGCAATCTTGATTCCAGCTTGTGCTTCTTCCAGTCCAGCATTTCTCATGATGTACTCTGCATATAAGTTAAATAAGCAGGGTGACAATATACAGCCTTGATGGACTCCTTTTCCTATTTGGAACCAGTCTGTTGTTTCATGTCCAGTTCTAACTGTTGCTTCCTGACCTACATATAGGTTTCTCAAGAGGCAGGTCAGGTGGTCTGGTATTCCCATCTCTTTCAGAATTTCCCACAGTTTATTGTGGTCCACACAAAGACTTTGGCATAGTCAATAAAGCAGAAATAGATGTTTTTCTGGAACTCTCTTGCTTTTTTAATCATCCAATGGTTGTTGGCAATTTGATTTCTGGTTCCTCTGCCTTTTCTAAAACCAGCTTGAACATCTGGAAATTCATGATTCACTTATTGCTTAAGCCTGGCTTGGAGAATTTTGAGCATTACTTTACTAGCGTGTGAGATGAGTGCAATTGTGCAGTAGTTTGAGCATTCTTTGGCATTGCCTTTCTTTGGGGATTGGAATGAAAACTGACCTTTTCCAGTCCTGTGGCCACTGCTGAGTTTTCCAAATTTGCTGGCATATTGAGTGCAGCACTTTCACAGCATCATCTTTCAGGATTTGAAATAGCTCAACTGGAATTCCATCACCTCCACTAGCTTTGTTCGTAGTGATGCTTTCTAAGGCCCACTTGACTTCACATTCCAGGATGTCTGGCTCTAGGTGAGTGATCATACCATCATGATTATCTTGATCGTGAAGATCTTTTCTGTACAGTTCTTCTGTGTATTCTTGCCACCTCTTCTTAATGTCTTCTGCTTCTGTTAGGTCCATACCATTTCTGTCCATACCATTTCTGTGCCACTATAGGACATACCAATTTTAGTGGCTTCTGCAATGGCTGGCCCCAAGCCTGCCTCCTGTCCCTTTCTCCCAAGACCCTGAGCTGCCCACTGGTAGGTGGAAAGAAAAGGGAAGCAGGCTGTGGCCTTAGATGCTGTTCTCCACAAGAACTTTTCAGTCAACCAGATTTTTCTTTAGCTTTTGCTTCATGCCATGGTACCTGAACCCCCATAGACTCAGGACGCAATTATACAGCACTTGGCTTCAGGTAAGTTGTTCTACATCCTTGATTCTGGCATCCCAGACTGTGAATGTCTGATGGGCTGGATGTTGAAGTTTGAGTTCTTTCTTTGGGAAAATCCAGCAGTCAATAGAGGAGAGACTCAGAATCTGTGAACCAGTTGGCTGATCAATGGCCCCATGGAACAACAGCTGAGAAGTAACAGCTTAATTGGTCAATTTTTCTTTTAGTTGTAACGGGAGGTGATCTGCAATGACCCAGAGATTGTGTCTTGCTAGCTTACCTTAAGAAATTCAATGATCCTAAAATATTGTAGCTGAAAGGGCTTCATTTTCCTGATGAGGAAAGTGTTCTAGTTGGTGGTGAGGAATTCCCTGGACTGTAGAAGTTGTTCCCACCACTAGTCTCTCCTCTTGCCCTTATCCTTCTGTGAGGCTACGATGTCAGTAGCCGGAGCCCCCCATGCTGGCCTGGCCTAGGCCTGGGACCACCTCTCCCAGGGAAGCCCAACTTCCATATGGTAGATGGGGCACCAGCCTTCTCCGAGTAACAGGCCGTCCCTATACTGATTGTATGAGCTGTCTGAGAAGCCTGGCTTCTCAGAGAGGACAGGAAGGAGCTTTGACTCCCTCCTCTCCACCCAAGCCTGCCAAGAACACACTCTCCTGTGATACACTAGGTGACACAGCACAAGATTTCATGGATTGCAGATCCTTTTGTGTGAACATGGATTCTCTTTGAAAGCACGAGTCCTCTGGGAGAGGGTAAATGTCTCCATCAGTTGTAAGCTGAAGGCAAGGGGACTGATCTTGTTTGGCCCAGCTGGGATGAGCTGCACCTGGAGAAGGCTTGCTCTGGGGTGGGTGGTGGGGGTAGGAAGCAAAGTCAAAGTGGGGATCTTTTATGGGGACCCATGTGGATGGGTGCTTATTGAAGGTCTTAGAATAGCATGACATCCTCTATATCCTGAGGCTCAGAGGTTAAGAGATGAAGTTAGAAATAAAAATATCTCTTGACTTGAAAAATCTGCCTTGGTTGGCCCTGCTTTCAGGTGAGAAGAGGAAACTCCTGGAGTTTACGATGGACAGGGAGGCCAGCCAGAGTGTAGGAGTCACCATTTCACTGCTTTGACTGCAGTTTCTTTCTGGGTTTTTTTTGGTTTTTAATTTACTATTTATTTTTAATTGGAGGATAATTGCTTTACAATGTTGTGTTAGTTTCTGCCATACATCAACATGAATCAGCCACAGGTATACATATGAGCCGACTTGCTGGAAAATACCCTGATGCTGGGAGAGACTGAGGGCAAGAGGAGAAGGGGGTAACAGAGGATGAGATGGTTGGATGGCATCACTGACTCAATGGACATGAATCCAAGCAAACTCCAGGAGGTAGTGAAGGACAGGGAAGCCTAGCTTACTGCAGTTCATGAGGTCACAAAGAGTCAGACACAACTGAGTGACTGAACAATACATATGTCTCCTCCCTCTTGAACCTCCCTCCCATCTCCCACCCAATCCCGCCCCTCTAGGTTGTCACAGTGACTGCAGTTTCATGTCCCTTCCATTCAGCTTGCTCATTCTCATCAATTTTACTCTCCTAAATGGTACTTCCTGTGACTGCCCTGCTCAAGAACATACAATGGCTCCCTTTTACCTGTTGGACCAAATCATAACCCTGATTACCTTTTAAAAAATCTGGCTCTGATTTACCTTAATGTTGGGCCTCTATTGGTAGAGCCTCAAAGTCAACATAAATATCACCTAATGATTTCTTTCTACATTATAAGAATGGCAACCCTGAGGAGGGTGTCATATTCTTAAGAAATGTATCAAGATCGTTGTGTACTTTGAAACTTTTACTGGTATAGGTGAATCATTCAAAAATCATGGAGAACAGTTTTCAAAATAAGTTCACCAAGCATGAAGAATGTATTTTTCTAAATATAATAAAAATGCAATCTGTCTGAGCAGAAAATTTCTACTTTTCCAACTATTTCTTTTTCCCCTCCATTATTTCTTCACAGCCTCATAATAACTGTGGATATTCACTCTCTGTCTCTCTCTCTTTTTTTTTTAAACCAATGAACCTGAGTCTTGCTGAGGCCTCCCAGTGTGTAGGGACAGGGAAGGGAGCAGGACCCAATTCCCTATACTCTGATCAATGTTCTTTCATCTCTTCACGTGAACACACACCAGCCTGTGGTTTCTGATCAGTATTTGTCTGTCCCTACAAGATTCTGTTCAGTAATTAAAATGTGAGATGAACGGTGATCATTTTGTGATGTACAGAAATTTTGAATCAGTGTGTTTTATAACAGGAACTAACACAATGTTGTAGGTTAATTATACTTCTAAAAACAAGCAAACAAACAAATGCATAGAGAAAGAGAGAAGATCTGTAGTTACCAGAGGTGGGGGCTGGGTGGAGGCCGAATTGGATGAAGGCTGTCAAAAGGTACCAACAAGCTTCCAGGTATAAGATAAATAAGTACTAGAGAAGTGCAGTGTGATAAATATAATCAAAAAGTGCTGTATGTTATATGTTCAAATTGTGAAGAGGATAACTCCTGGGACTTCCCTGTTGGTCAAGTGGTTAAGACTCTACACTTACAATGCAGGGAGGGTGGGTTTGATCCCTGGTCAGGGAACTAAGATCTTGGATGCTGTGTGGTGCAGCCAAAAAAATAATTAAGAGGGTAAATCCTAAGAGTTCTCATTACAAGGAAAGGATAATTATTTTTTTATTTATCTATAGGAGATGATGAAGTGAAAGTGTTAGTCATTCAGTTGTGTCCAGGTCTTTATGACCCCCTGGACTGTACCCTGCCAGGTTCCTCTGTATGGACTGCTCCTGGCAAGGATACTGGAGAGTGGGTAGCCGTTCCCTTCTCCAGGGGATCTTCCTGACCCAGGAATAGAACCCAGGTCTCCTGCATTGCAGGCAGATTTTTTACCTGCTGAGCTATGAGGGAAGCCCCATAGGCGATGATGGGTATTCATTAAACTTATCATGATAAACATTTCATGATGTATGTACATCAAATCATTGTGCTGCACACCTTAAACTTATACAGTGCCATGGGACTTCCTTGGAGGTCCAGCAGTTAAGACTTCGTCTTCCAGTGCAGGAGGTGGGGGTTTAGTCCCTGTTCAGGGAGATAAGATCCCACATGCCTCAGGGCCAAAAAGCCAGAACATAAAAATAAACAACAGAAGCAATATGGTAACAAATTCAATAAAGACTTTTTAAAAAAATGGTCCACACCAAAAGAAAAAAAAGTCTTAAAAAAAAAACCGAATACAGTGGTATATGTCAATTATATACCAATAAAACTGGAATAAAAAATACATAAATAAAAAGATTAAATGTGAGATGAAAAGGTCAGATCTGCTGGTCTTCAGGCAACAGCTCCCCTCTGTCAAAGGCAGCACTGCTCTGGGGAACATGAGGATCCCAAGATGCCAGGCTGCTCCCTTGTGAATATTTGGAGGGCTGGTCTCCAGCCTTAAGTACTACCAGACATGGGGCCTCAATCCCAGAGCAGATGATTATGTTCATAACATTTTATATCCTGGGCTTTTAGTCAAGTTGTTCCTACTCACCAACCCACAAAGTCCCAGCCCAGACCTCCTTTCAAAACTAATTTCTTTTATGAAACAGAGAATGAACCCACTGAAGGCAACTCCTTCCAGAAAGTTCCTTAAATCCCAACCTTAGAGAGAGAGTCCGTGAAGAGTGTAGGAAAAGGGAGAGAGTGGAGGAGGAAAAAAGAAAGGCAAAAAAAGAGAAGCAAGGTCTAAGAACTTAATATTAACGCCAAAGAGCCTCTTAAAGACTTATGGTCCTATGAGCCTTTTTGATGAGTCAGCCACTCTTTGACCATAAAAGGTAATACATTTTTGTGCATTAACTTTTGAAATCTGGTCAGGTGTCATTTACGCAACCAATGGTCCCATGAACTCATGCTGAAGATTAACTGCAAGACCTCCTCCAAGGACAAAATTCCAGGAGGGTGCATCTGTGTGACCATGAAGGAGTGCCACTTGCTGAGAAACTCTGTGGCTGACTTAAGTAGACCCAGGCCTCCCAGCCTCATGGAGGAGCATATGGAGGAGTCATTGGCTGCTGCCCTCAGATGAACCCACTGCCTGCTGGTCCAGCAGCAAAGCTTCTTTCTTTATTTTTTTGCACTTTGAAGTCCTTTATGGTACTTTTGAGCTCCAAATGAACATTCCCACAACCCTCTGAGGGGCCATGTTTCACATGCTTATTAAGCAATGCTCATACTTTTTAGTTTATATTTTAGGAAGACTGAGCAGAAATGGAGTCCAGGGTAGTGTCTGGGGGTGGGGAAGGAGTTGGGCTAGCTAAGGGAAGGACAAAAAGAAGCTGCACGTGAGGATGAGAGAAGACAGGTGTGCTGGGGTGGGCAGGAGGACAGCAAGGAGGCCCACCATGAGTCCAGCTGCAGGGTCCTTAACTTTATTTGTGCCCTGGAATCCTGGCAGCCTGATGAAGCCCAGGGACACTTTCTCAAAAGAATGTTTTAAAATGTATGAAATAAAATTCCTAGGATTCCAAAGCAGACCACAAGGATGTTGAAATACGGTTATCAAAATGCTTCACAGACAAATTCGTGATATAAAATGCACATGCTTTTTTGGCTAATGCATTAGATGCATTAACAATGCATTTATACATTTAATAATGGTGAGTCTGAAATTATTTTAGAGGTAGTGAAGTTAGTAAATGGGCAACAACTTAAACAATAACTTGCAATGACTCCCTTGAAAATATCCTTGATTTTTCCTGGTTAAAAAAAGTTGTAGGGACTTCTATAAGGACTATGGCTGTTGGCAACCTTTATAATGAAGAGAGAGAGAGGAGGTGTGTGCTCAGACATGTCTGCCTCTTTGTGATCCTATGGACTGGAACCTGCCAGGCTCAGGAAAATTTTAAATATTCTTTCTGAGCCCCCTGACTTCATGAACATGCTGAAATCTCTCTGCAAAATACTTTTGGTTCTCTTGGTCCCCAGATGAAGAAACTCTGCAGAGGTTCAAAATTACCTGGACAAACTCAGGAGGGAGAAAAAGGATCATGTGCTTGAACTCTGGAAATCAGTCAGGCAGCTTTGTTGACGTTTGCTGATTGCTCCAGATGAAAGGCTCAGGCAGAGGCTTCTCATTTAATTTCTGAGGCTGGTACTATAAAAATTATTATTTAAAGTTCATTAAAACATACCCATGCCTCATGAATTGCACACAGCTGAATTCACTAAAAGGATGGTTAATTAAGAAGCTGCCAAAGAAGAGAAATGAGTGTTGTCCTGAGTGTGTCTGCATGGTGTTCAGGAGGCGAGCCTGCTGCTCCTTAAGTGGGTCTCACTGAACTCATCTCCAGCCTCCTTGGAGACAGATGTTTGGATGCTGGCAGCCTTCCAAGAGTGTTTCATTAGGCTGGTCCTTCCCTGCAGACGTGGAGAAGGTGGTAGCCAAACAACCTCAAAGGGCAAAAGGCTCATCTTGGGATGATTTTCCTCTCACATTGTCTTTGCTCTATTTTGGTTCTTTCAATTCCTTAAACAAGCAATGTCTCAAGTCAGCTCTGCAAACCACCTGATTTCATGTGCTTATGAATGGTACAGGGAAGAGTATGGAGCCAGGCAGCATTCAGTCGGGCACCGAAGTCCTGAAGTCAACAACTGTTGCTCCAAAGTTGTCAAGGCAACTTTCTGCTGATAATAGGTGAAGGTGATGGAGAGAGGTGAAGGTGACCATATGTGAAGGTGACCATATGTGAAGGTGACCGTGAAGGGGATGGAGAGAGGAGACATATTGCCTCGGTTTAAGAAAACTCTGAATCTACTGCATTGAATGAGTTCCTTACGTAGTTAGGATATTAACCCCATATTGGATATGTGGTTTGCAAATAATTCTCCCATTCTGTAGGTTGCCTTTCCATTTTGTTGGTTGTTTCCTTTGTTATGCAAGAGTGTTTTAGTTTGATGTAGTTCCACTTCTTGATGTTAGCTTTTGTTGCTTGCACTTTACGGTTGGATCCAAAAAATCATTGCCAAGACTCATGTCAAGGAACTTTCCCCCAAGTTTTCTTCTAGGAGTTTTGTGGTTTCAGGTATTATGTTTAAGACTTGAAAACATTTTGAGTTAATTTTTGTGAGTGGTGTAAGAGAGGAGGTCTTCATACTTTTGCATGTGGATATCCAATTTTCCCAGCATCATTTATTGAAGGGACTGTCTATTCTTTATAGAGTACTCCTGGCTCCCTTGTCAAATATTAATTGACCATACATGCCAGGGTTTATTTCTGGGTTCTCAAGTCAGTCTATTTGCCTGTTTTTATGCCAGTACCAAACTGTTTTGATTACTATAGCTTTGTAATACAATTGAAATCAGGAAATGTTTGCCTCCAGCTTTGTTCTTTTTCAGGATTGCTTTGGTCTTTTGTGTTTCCATACAAATTTTATAATCAGTACGCTAAGGCCTATAATAAAAATCTCAAGAATAAAGCAGTGTTCTAAGCCTTTATAACTTGCCTTATTTAATCCTTTATTTAATATCAAAGAAGTAACTATTATTATTTCTATTTTATAGATAAAAGAAAATTTACATAAATTACCAAAGAGACAGAGCTGGATCTTAAACCTATGTTGTCAAGGTTAGTGTATTATAGAAGGATTTGTACATTTTTACAACATTGCTCCTTTCTTTACATAAAGAGTAGTGACTCTTGTACTTTAAGTACCTTGTTTATATATCGTGAATGACTAGGAAGGCTGAATATATAGGAGCTTAAAGTTAAATTTTTATGGATTGGTCCTCAATTCTGGTGGAAGAGTTTCTTAGGAAGACAATCTGATGTTCAAAATCATTTGCTTTTGTCTTTTCAAGTAAAGCCCCATGACATAAAGACAAAGTGATGAGCAACCCTTTCCCCATTGCCAGGATACACTCAGCACTAAATGGTTTATTTAATGACAGCCACTTTTTATTCAGTAACAAGACAAGCTGCCAAGTTCAGTTTGAAACCTATTTTTAAAATTTTGTCAGCAATTCCCAAACCACTTTTAAAATCCCAGGGTAAACATAAACCAAGGCACGACAGCATCTTTGTCATCTCTGTCATCATTATCAGCAGATGCAGTGTTCCTGGAGCCGTGACCTCTCCTCCTTTAAGGCAGCTGTCTGGTTCATGGGTCCAGGGCGTGTCCAACTGAGTGATTTGTAGCATCAGGCAAAGAGGACTGGCTTTAGGATGGGGATCTGCTGGGTGACCTTGGAGAAATCACTAACCTGTTTGACTCTCATTTGTCTCCAATTGTAAAATGAGACCAGGTCATTGTGTGGATCGCTTGAGATGATCTGTGAAGTGCTGTCTCTGTGTCAATATTATATATGGTTTTTGAGTATCCTTGTAAGTCCTGAAGAGCATTGCTCCCTGTAGAAAGGGCTGCTACGAATTCCATCCCCAGAGAGGACACAGGCTGTCCTCCTTTACAATTACCAGCAAAGCCACCCACTGCTTAGCAGGAGTGTATACAAATTTGTATCATTATTCTGTTAAAGTCTCCACTATTAGATGAAAAGTACCTCTGAAACAGAACCTTTGCTTAAGTCACTTTTTGTTCCTCATGCCTCCTCCAATGGCCCCTGCAAGCAAAAAGCACTTAGAAAATAAAGTCAGCTGGTAACATTTATTGAGCACAAACCATGTGCTGGGAACTGTTCCAAGTATTCCACATCGATGGATGCAAATGATCTTCACAATGAGCCTTTGAAGTAAGCCTTTTATTATCCCCATTTTATAGGTGAGGAGACAGAAGTGAAAAAAAGAGAAGAAGCTCACACAAGGTGAAGGCTGGGTTGACATGCACACACAGACACTTGCTGAGAGCCTGGAACCTCACCTACTCTGCCATGTTGCCTTTGAAATGCATCATCATGTCATGTAAACACTGCTGTATTTAAAATGGATAACCAACAAGGACCTATTGTATAGCAAAGGAAACTCTGCTCAGTGTTCTGTTCCAGCCTGGATGAGAGGGGGTGTTGGGGGAGAATGGATACATGTATATGTATGCCCAAGTCCCTTCACTGTTCACCTCAAAGTATCATAACATTGCTAATGAGCTATACCCCAATATAAAACGAAGTGTTTAAAGTTTTGGGGGAAAAATGCATCTTCAGGATGGGTGCCAGCTGATGGGAAGTAAGAGAGGAGTTCAGCAGTCTGCCAACCATGCTCACACCTCTTTTCCCTCCTGTATTGGGTGGAATAAGGTCTCTCCCCATGGAGTCCATGCCCACCCAGAACTGCAGAATGGAAACACAATCTGCAGATGTAATTAGTTAAGATGAGGTCATCCTGGATTAGGGTGGGCCTTAAATCCAATATGATTTGTGTTCTTAGAAGAGAGAAATTGGGACACAGACAGGTACACAGGAAAAAGACATGTGAAGACAAGGGCAGAGTGATGCCTCAACAAGCCCAGGCGTTCCAAGGATTGCCAGAAAACCCCAGGGAGTCAGGTGAGGGGCCTGGAACAGGATCCCTGGGAACCCCCAGAAGGAATCAACCTGGCTGACATCTTGGTTTTCAGACTCCTGGCCCTTGGAACCGGAAAGATACACTTCTCTGGTTTTAAGCTACCCAATCTATGACACCTTGTTATAGCAGCCCTAGAAAACCAATACATCTTCTTCCCTGTTCGCCACCTTCCAGTGAAGTGAAGGAAAGCACTGCACAGATGACTCAATGAAAAAAAAACCTAAGAATCTGAGGCTCTGGGGGGTTTAGTTTTGCATTAGCTCATTTCCTCTTTCTCTGATTAAACCTCACAGAAATCCAGCCCACTCAGATTAAGGGAAAGTGAAATTGTCCCATGGGTCATTATCTCTTGGTAAAGTAAAACCAGTCCCCAAAGATGGACTGCTTGGACAGCCCATCTTCATTAGTCAACCAGTAACGCTGCAAAGTTCAAACGTGCCCTTCTTTCTGCCTCTTTTGGGGAATGCGGTGTGGGGTGAGTAGGGGTTGAAGAGAGGTCATTCTAGACTAAGAATCTGAATTGGTCTGCAAAAAAAGAGAGAACTATAATTTCAAATGTCTGCTTTGATTCTCAGAGGTGGAGCCCTGGCTCAAATGGCCTATTTAGCAAATCATTTGACTGACTGTTAGCAGAATTATGGCCTGGAGTCTGGGCTTAGGAAGAAGCTGTAGGTTGCTCAGTTTCTTAGCATGACTGAGAATAAGACATTTTGGGTAGAGATTACTGTGGGGCAGAGAAAGAGGAGCACATGAGATGGAAAGGCCCAGATTCTACCCAGAGAGGCCCCTGCAGAAGGCACTGGCCAGTGGGCTCCACCAGGGTCTTTTAAGAAGAAGCTTGGCTGATGTCCAGTTTTAAGCTGGGTTGTGTGCGACTATGACATAACTGCCCAATCTAGTTGCATCAAACCACCACAAAAAGTTTCCTGAATATGCAGCCCTGTATTAATTGTCCTTTGAGGGAAAGAAGGAAATACACCCAGAGGCATAATGGGAGATGCTACAGAAAAGAGATGCACAAAAGGGGAAAAACAGAAGGAGCAGAATTTGGAGTAGCTAAGACCCATAAACCTTTCCATCTGCTCACCTACCACCATCTCTTCCCACCCTCTGTGAGCTTGGAGCTCATGTCCATCTTGAATAAATCCTAAAGGCCAGCAAGCTATGGGACTTGCAAACCCATGGTCAAGCTGCTGACCTCTTGGCCTCACCCATCCTGAGGGCAACTATGGGAAAGTGCCCTGGGGGCACAAAGGCTTACGGAACCTAATTAACTGTGTCTCCCGAGAGCTGACAGCACTGAGAGGCAAAGTCAAGACCAGCTATAGCAGGAAGGTCTTAACGGGATAAAAAGTGAGGAGCTTCATAACTTCAGAAAGACCGAAAGAGAAAAAACAAACAAAAAAAGAGCACCTCTGGCCAGAGTGATCAAGGAAGCCGAGTGAGATATGTAAGCCAAAACTCAGACAGGTGGAGTAGAGGAGTGTGTGTGTGTGTGTGTTTGTGTGTGTGTGTGTGAGAGAGAGAGAGAGAGAATGAGAGAGAGAGAGAGAGAGAGAGAGAGAGAGAGTCCTCCAGGCAGGTCATAGAGGACATTCACACAGGCTGTAATGTGGATGGTCCCCCTCTGGAGCTGTGCTCTGAGCAGATCTCTTCCAGGTAGAGTTCCTGGTACTAATCAAAGGAGGGAGTTCAAGTCTTGAAGTTCTGCACTTTCTGGTAAAGCAGTGAAGGAGCAATGATGTGGTGGACTGGAATCTTGAAGAGCATGAAAAGTATTTGTGAGGAAAGAAAAGGGGGACAATAAAACAAAAACATATATAAACAACCCAAAATGGGGGATGTAGGAAGAACTCCAGTAGATCTGCAGTGAAAAGAAGAGCACTGGGACTTGAGCATTTCCTAGCAGAGTCCTTAGGGTCTGCACTCATTTCCTATGGTTGCTGTAACAAACGGCTACAAACTTAGCTTGTTGGCTTAATCAGAAATGTATTCTTTCACTGTTCTAGAGATGAGAAGCATAAATCAGTTTCACTGAGCCAAAATCATGGTATCAGCAGGGTCATGCTCTCTCCAGAAGCTCCAAGGGGGGATGTGTTTTTGCCTCTTATAGATTCCACTGGCTGCCAGCATTCCTTGGTTTGTGGCCACAGCACTCCACTCTCTGCCTTTGTGGTCACATTGCCTCGTCCCGTCTGTAAAATCTCCCTCTGTCTCCCTCTTAGAAGGATACTTTTGATTTCACTTAAAGCCCACACAGATAATCCAGAATTATGTTGCCACTTCAACATCCTTGACATAATCACATCTGCAAAGATCCTTTATATTTTTATTTTTTGGCCATGGATATTAACATTTCCAGTTTCCAGGGATTTGGACCTGATATCTTTGGATGCTTGTTCCTTGGAAGAAGAGCTATGACAAACCTAGACAGTGCATTAAAAAGCAGAGACATCACTGTGCTGACAAAGGTCCATAGTCAAAGCTGTGGTTTTTCCAGTAGTCATGTACAGATGTGAGAGTTTAACAATAAAGAAGACTGAGCACTGAAGAATTGATGCTTTTGAACTGTGGTGCTGGAGAAGACTTTTGAGAGTCTCTTGGACTGCAAGTTCAAACCAGTTAATCCTAAAGGAAATCAACTCTGAATATTCAAAAGAAAGACTGATGCTGAAGCTGAAGTTCCCATAATTTGGCCACCTGATATGAAGAGCTGACTAATTGAAAAAGACTCTGATGCCAGGAAAGATTAAGGGCAGGAGGAGAAGGGGGCAACAGAGGATAAATTTGTTGGATGGTATCACTGACTCAATGGACATGAGTTTGAGCAACCTCTTAGAGATGGTGAAGGAGAGGGAAGCCTGGTGTGCTGCAGTCCATGTGGTCAGAAAGAGTCGGACAAGACTTAGCGACTAAACAGCAACAACAGCAAATCTTTGGAGGCCTTTATTAAACCTGTTACAGGGCCTTTTGAAGCTGGGGGAGGAGGAAAGTGAAAGCCAGGGAAAGAGATGGAGAAGGGCACTTGGACTTGGTATCTAGGTTGAGGAGAAGCCGCTGGAAACAAAACCTTCATAAAGGACTGTGTATGAGGGCTCAGGTAGGCAACATTGTACAGGCTAGACTCCCATGCATCTGCAGTTGTGGTCATCCTACCTTTTCTGAATTCCTAGAAGAGCTGTTTTCTTTAAATTCCTTGCCAGTTTCACAAGGCATACTTATGCAAAATGGAGAAGATACAAAACAAGCAGCCCTCTTTTGTCCTAAAATTGAAAGGCTTAGCTTCAAATGTAGTGTGAAATTGTCTGAAATTCCTGGCAGCAGACATGAGTCACATATTACTGTCTGACATTTACAGAACATTCTTCACAGCAGTTCCTAGAGTTAAGAGAGAGATATGGACTTTGTTGGATGACTGAATCAGTATCCAAAGACCTTTTTGTTAAAGTGATGGGTCAAATCCAAGAAGATGAAATGTTATAGGCATAAATTAAAGGTCCTGTACTTGGCCCACAGAGCCAGCTGAATAAATTCTACCAGAAGGAGGAGATTTGGTTGAATTGCAGTACACATAAATACTTGTGTAGTCAATGTACTGACTATACATTTTCAGTAGTAATAAACTGAATTAGGAAACTGTGATGAGGGGAACTTAAAAAATGTGATGTTTAATGTGATCGTGGGCTATGTTAATAGAAAAATAGAAGGGACGACAGAGGATGAGATGGTTGGATGGCATCGGCAACTCAGTGGACACGAGTTTGAGCAAGCTCTGAGAGATGGCGAAGGACAGGGAAGCCTGGCGTGCTGCTGTCCACGGGGTCACAAAGAGTTGGACACGACTGAGCGACTTAGCACTCATGCACAAGAACATATTTATAAGAATGTGGCACACAGAAGTGCAACAGCTGTCTCAGACCAGTGTCTGTGATGGACAATGTTGAGCCTCTAACCAAATCTGAATCACCAATCTCTGATCACACGTTGCATCTTGCAAGACAATTAAATATCTTTATTTTTTAAGCCACTGTTAGTTGGGTATTTTATCACTGCAGCCAGATGCATGCTAACCCACTCAAACCCTGCAAGTCTAAGAAAATCTCTAAGTTTGCAGTAGAATAATATATTTTTATATACAAACATCTTGCTGAACAGATAGATGTAAAGCAGTTGATGCAAGTTGAATATAATTTTGAATGCACAAATGAAATTATTATCCAGACAGCATCTTGAATATTGGGTTCCATTCTAAAGTCTTATATTTAAAAATGAAGCTTAGAGGATTCCTGGAGGGAAACAACCAGAATGATGGGGAATCTGGAACGTATGTGAAAAGGGGACTAAGAAAGGGTAGCCTGAAAAAAGAAACCTGGTAGTTGGTGGGGAGAAGGGAGTGATGTTTAAATATTTTTCATATAGAGCAAAGCTTAAACATATTTTTTATGGCCCCTAAGGCAGATCTTGAAGAAGGCAATGGCACCCCACTCCAGTACTCTTGCCTGGAAAATCCCATGGACGGAGGAGCCTGGAAGGCTGCAGTCTGGGGTTGCTGAGGGTCGGATACGACCCAGCGACTTCACTTTCACTTTTCACTTTCATGCATTGGAGAAGGAGATGGCAACTCACTCCAGTGTTCTTGCCTGGAGAATCCCAGGGATGAGGGAGCCTGGTGGGCTGCCGTCTATGGGGTCGCACAGAGTAGGACACGACTGAAGTGACTTAGCAGCAGTAGCAGCAGCAGCAAGGCAGATCTAGGTAGATCAAGTGGTAGAAAGCCAGGGTGGAAACTCCAGTTTGTAATAAAGAAAATTTTTTAAGAACTAGAGCATCCAGCAATAAGTTGAAAGGCCTCATGAAATGGTGGGATGCCAGAGGGTAGTCAAGCAGAAACTGGCCACCGTGTTGTTTAAGGGGAATTCCTGCCTTCAGTAGGTGTTAAACTAGATGTTTCTGGAAAGTGTTTAGAAATGGAGTGCTCCTTACTACCACTATTCTACAAATGAGGAAACTAAGGATTAGTGAGGAGAGATGAGATGCCCAGTTCTCGTAGCCAGTGAGATGCCAAGATGGGACTAGAAGGTAGGTAGAGGGCAGGACTAGAATGATGCTGCAAAACTTAGAGGATGCGGGGCTGGCTCCTTGAGTGCTGTGGGGAGGGAGGGAGCTTTGAGCTATTGAGCTTTGTTTCAGACACCAGAGGTAGCTGGACTCCTGAGCTTCGTAGACTTTTGATGGAAATTCAGGAAGCTGCCCTGAAAGGCTTCAGGCCATCCTAAAGTAAGATGCTGAAGCAGAAGTGATATCAAAAGATGATACCACTGGCATTGATCACTCAGAAGGAACCTGGACTGAACATTGCACTGGGCTCAGGGGAGGAGGTCTTGTACCCTGCATCAGGCCTGCCAAGGTCTTGTGGACCCAGAAGTAGGAACACATCCTTCTGGTTCCATGCCTGGGACTACCTCGTCCTCACCTGAGTCCAGCTTAGTTGCTGAGGAGTTCAGAGAGACTCCTCGCAGCAACACTGGGGCAGGTTGGAATCTCCAAGAAACATACTCTGCGCCTCTGAACAATGCACTCAGGTCGATTGAAGAATGCTTCAGGAATAGCTCCAGTTGGGGGTGGTGAGGAGAGTCAGATTGGGCAAAGGGAGAAGTCGAGCTGTGACAAAGGCCTCAGCTGGTCCTACAGAGATCTCTAGAGCAGAGATCCCTCTCACAAGGAAGAGGGAACAAGAGAGGCATCTGGCATGACTGAGTAGCCCTGAGCAGCTCTGCCGGTGCTCAAGCATGTCCCTGTCAAATGCTTCATCCAAGCTGTCCACCCTGGGGCTTCAGAGGTGTCCTGGGTGGGTGGCAGCAGCAGTGAGAAGCGGATACTGTCAGAAGGAAACACCCCTGTGGTATCAAAGTTGGTCAAGGTCTGAGTCATGGGTTTTGAAAATCTGGTGATTCCCCAGGCAAAAGATGTGCATCAGACCTGATGACAGGACACACCCAGGATCTGCATCTTCTGGGAGAGTAACACCCAGAATCAGGACACTCAAGCATTCTTGACTATGTGGGACAGTCCTGGCCAAGATGTGGCCTCTAGGCTGCTTCAGGCTTCGTGGAGCCTCTTTCTCAGCCCACTCCACTCAGCCTGACACAGTTTAGCCCTGAATTGCACACGGCATTGTATTGTCCTTGAACTGAACGACTGGGATCGTGTCCTTCTCATCTGTAAACTCCGTGTTACCTGAAGGGCACCTAACACTCTTTAGAGACTGAGTTCAGACTCCATTAGCAGACTTTCTATTTCCATGTCCCCTCCCTCCCTCCCACACAGGGCAGCTATTACGAGTTGGAAGGAAACAGATACTGTTTTCTCTCAGTAGAGTGATGGGAAAGAAAGTGAAGTCGCTCAGTCATGTCTGACTCTTTGCGACCCCATGGACTGTAGCCTACCAGGCTCCTCTCTCCATGGGATTCTCCAGGCAAGAGTACTGGAGTGGGTTGCCATTTCCTTCTCCAGGGGATCTTCCCGACCCAGGGATCAAACCCAAGTCTCCCTCATTCCAGGCAGATGCTTTAACCTCTGAGCCACCAGAGTGATGGGAAGATAAGCACAAAACTCCTACCTCTTTTCTGAGAAGGAGCTCCTAGAAGTAGAGGAATGGAGGGGCCCGTGGCTTGTTTATGGTGGGAGAGGCTGGGCTTCGTCAGCATGTCCTGTTGGCCAGTCCTTGGGAACTGGGGCGGAACTAAGGACCAGCGTGACTCTCTGGGCTGCGTAAATCCACCTTCCTGTCATGTGAATCACACAACCCCATGAGGTAGGGATGATTATATTTTCTATTACAGGTGAGTAAAATGAGGCATGGTCTTCCCAGGTGGCGCTAGTGTTAAAGAACCTGCTTCCCAATGCAGTAGACATAAGAGATGTGGGTTGAATCCCTGGGTCGGGAAGATCCCCTGGAGGAGGGCATGGCAACCCACTCCAGAATTCTTGCCTGGAGAATCCCATGGACAGAGGAGCCTGGCAGGCTACAGTCGGCAGGGTCATAAGGAGTCAGACATGACTGAAGTGACTTAACACACAAAGTGAGGCACACAGAATTTTAGGTTATGCCGCTGGTGAGAGGGTGAAGCTGGGGTTGGCACATGGCCCCCGTCCTGTGCTCAAAGCCAGAGTCTTGCACTGGGTGTCAGGACTCCTGTCAAGTGGCCTGATGGAGCACCTGGTTAGTTCCTGGGCTGTTGGTGGAACTACCAGTACAGAAGCAGCAAGGACAGTGGAAGGAAGGTACCAAAGGACCAACTCCTTGGTGAAACTAGTTTATGAAAGGAACACAATTTGAAAGGGAATAAGACAAAACGCGATGGCACCCCACTCCACTACTCTTGCCTGGAAAATCCCATGGATGGAGGAGCCTGGCAGGCTGCAGTCCATGGGGTCGCTAGGAGTTGGACACTACTAAGCTACTTCACTTTCACTTTTCACTTTCATGAATTGGAGAAGGAAATGGTAACCCACTCCAGTGTTCTTGCCTGGAAAATTCCAGGGACGGGGGACCTGGTGGGCTGCCGTCTATGGGGTCGCACAGAGTCGGACACGACTGAAGTGACTTAGCAGCAGCAGCAAGACAAAACAACTTAATTCTTTTTTACCCTCCTTGGGAAACTCATTGTTTGTTCCCTACCCTGGAAGAAGTCTCATGCAGTACTTATTGCTTTTCCAAAACATTTTAGATTATAAAAAGTGAAATCTACTGTAATAGCTAAACTCTAAATTTCACTTAGTTTAGAATACCCTCTTTCGCCTGGTGTATTTTCTCACAGTTCTGGAGATTACGAGTTCCAGACCAAGGTACCAGCAGGTCTGCTCCAGGTTAGGCTCTCTTTCTGATTTACAGACAACCACCTTCTCCCTGCACCTCACATAGCAGAGAGAGAGGGAGCACGCTGGTTTCTCTTCCTTTAAAAGGCACTAATCCCATCAAGGGGCCCCAATTTCCTGACCTCATCTGAACCTAGTTACCTCCTGAAGGCCCCACCTCCAAATATCATTATATTGGGGGTTAAGGTGTCAACATTTGAGTTTGGGAGGGAACTCAGACATTTAGTCCATAACAATAATCTACTGACTCATTGGAAGAGACCCTGATGCTGGGAAAGATTGAAGGCAGGAGGAGAGGGGGACCACAGAGGATGAGATGGTTGGATGGCATCACTGACTCAATGGACATGAGTTTGAGCAAGCTTCGGGAATTGGTGATGGACGGGGAAGCCTGGCGTGTTGCAGTCCATGGGGTTGCAAAGAGTAGGACATGGCTGAACAACTGAACTGAACTGAACTAATAAGATGTGTGTGTTTATGTGTGTGCGCGTGCGTGCTAAGTCCCTTCAGTCGTGTTTGACTCTTTGTGACCCCACGGACTGTAGCCTGCCAGGCATTGCCATGGTCTCCTTTAGTCAGGGGATCTTTCTGACCCAAGGTTCGAACCCATTTCTCATGTTTCCTGCACTGGTAGTCAGGTTCTTTACCACTGGTGCCACCTGGGAAGCCCTGTTTTATAAGATGAAAAATTGAAAGTTAAAGTCACTCAGTTGTGTCTGACTCTTTTCAACCCCATGAACTGTATAATCCATGAATTCTCCAGGCCAGAATACTGGAGTGGGTAGCTGTTCCGTTCTCCAGAGGATCTTCCCAACCCAGGAATCGAACCAGGGTCTCCTGCATTGCAGGCAGATTCATTAGCAACTGAGCTATCAGGGAAGCCCCTATCATAAGATAGCTGTTAACAAATGTGAGAAGGACAGCAGCACTAGAAATGGAGGTTTATTCAGAAATTATCTGTTTTTTGCAGAGGGTGCAGAGGGAGGGAGGCTGGCAGTGGGGATTTGAGGAAAAAGGATACAAAGAGGAACTTGACAACATAACCTCGTCCAAGGCTTTTCCGCTCCTGATTTCTTCATTTCTGAATATCCACTGTTAAACTGTTTGCTCTGACATGAAAGCTTTAGTCACCCTTGCCATACCCCAGGGAGAGGACCCTTGTTAAGGCCTGATCAGCATGGCAGCTCTTGTTTCCTAGGTTAGCTGAGCCACCAGAAGCTCCTGGGGTAGGGGTTGTTATTGTTCAGTCACTAAGTAGTGTCTGACTCTTTGCGATCCCATGGACTATAGCATGCCAGGCTTCCCTGTCCTTCACCATCTCCAGGAGTAGGGGTGGGGCTCATTTAAATGTCAACTCCAGTCCAACTCCTTTCCCTATGCCTCGGTCAAGTTTCACAGTTTCAGCATCTTTAGCTGGAATGACTGAATAAATGACCCAACTGACATTCCTGATTGCCATCTCACGCCCTGGCAAGCTTAGTTCTACAGCTAGAGTAATCTGTATTTTTCAGGGTCCCAACAGGAAGTAGAGTCCCATCCTGTTGGTTCAACAGGACTTATTTCTTTTTTTTTCAGAGGAAAGTTGAGTTGTATTGCCTAAGGAATCCAAAAAGGATTGTACACGGACAAGAGTGTAGAAATATTGAAATGGACAAATAACATATTTTCCACAATCAGTGCTGATTTCATTCCTTTGCAGACAAAAGTCTCCTTCTATGGATTTCTGAAAATATGGCAACCTTCTGGATGTTTTTTTTCTCATTGACATGTTCTCAATCTTTCCCTTTCTATTTTAGAAATTAGAAAGACTCAGACATTTGTTGCTGCTGATATTTAGTCTCAAAGTCATGTCTGACTCTTTGAGACACCATGAACTGAAGCCTGTCAGGCTCCTCTGTCCATGGGATTCTCCATGCAAGAATACTGGAGTGGATTGCTATTTTCTTCTCCAAACAGAAGCACTTTAATGAAGGAAGTATTTACCAAAGTGGACTCAGAGATCTGGGCACACCAGAGGAGTTGAGGACACGGAGATTAGCATGGGAAGTGGAACTCCTCTAGGCTTAAAGGGAGAAAAAATAAAGAAGGGAGGCCCTGAAGCTATAGAGAAGAGAGTGGCCCTGCAGAAACCAAGTTTGGCATGCACAGCAAATGCTTTTGTGTCCTTGTCACATCCCCTCAGCTTCCCTGTGGCTTCAGCAGCAGCTGCGGTCTCGTCCTGACAGCTTTGCACCCGGAGGGAGGCAAGTGTCCTTCTGATTTATTTCTAAGGGCTATCTTGAAGCTGCACCTGCTTGGCTTGCTGGGAAGTACAGCTGGAGAAGTCGAGGTGCTGATGCCCTGGGGACACCCAGCAATCTGGGTGGGGCACGAGAGCCTCCACCCTCTGGCAGAAATCCCAGAGGCATTCTGTATCTTCTCAGAGGTCTCCACAGAAGCATTGCGGTTACTCCCAGCAGTGATTTCAATTACACTCTCCGTTTGTTTATCTCTCTCCCCAGTCTGACCTTCCCTGATCCTTCAGTCCTGGAATCTTCTTCCAAAAAATTTCCAGAACCCAAGTCCTTGCCTCAGGCTCTGCTTGCACGAGAGCCCATCCAAGATGTGGAGGGTCATAGCCACGACCGGAAGAGCTACCCTTAATCAAGGAGCGCTTCAGGAAGAAATACCCAAACTCTGAAATTAAAAGACACTTTTGCTCCTTGAAAGAAAAGCTATGACAAACCTAGACAGTGTATTAAAAAGCAGAGATATCACTTTGCTGACCAAGTTCCATATAGTCAAAGCTATGGTTTTTGTATACGGTTGTTGTATACAGTTGTTTTGTATACAGTTGTTGTATATGGATGTGAAAGTTGGACCATAAAGAAGGCTGAGCACTGAAGAATTGATGCTTTTGAATTGTGTTGCTGGAAAAGACTCTTGAGAGTCCCTTGGACAGTAAGGAGATCAAACCAGTCAGTCCTAAAGGAAATCAATCCTGAATACTCACTGGAAGGACTGATGCTGAAGTTGAAGCTCCAATACTTAGGCCACCTGATGCAAAGAGCCGACTCATTGAAAAAGACTCTGATGCTGGGAAAGATTGAGGGCAGGAGGAAAAGGGGGTGACAGAGGATGATATGGTTGGATAGCATCACAGACTCAGTGGACACGAGTTTGAGGAGTCCATGGGGTTGCAAAGAGTCAGACACGACTTAGTGACTGAATAACAACGACAACCCACCTTCTATCTTTTCTACAGACTCCTGCTATTGCCTCCTCTTAGCTCTACCAGCAAGAAAGCAGCAAACAAGGGAGCCTGGACTTGCAATTTTGGGGGTTAACCTTCCAGGACACAGCAGGGCAGGGAAAGGAAGAAAATGGATCTGGTGGTGAAAGCAGAGAATACTCAGTAGTATTTTATTTTATTTAAAATATTTATTTATTTGGCTGTGCTACGTCTTGGGTGCAGCACATGGGGTATAGTTCCCTGACCAGGGATCAAACCTGGGCCCCCTGCATTGGAAGCAAGGAATCTTAGCTACTGGACCATCAGGCAAGTCCCTTAGTAGATTTTTTAAAGCATAAACAGCTTTTCATGTTATTCCTTTACTAATGATGATAGTGATAATAATAATAACAATAATGGGAATGAATGGCATTGCTTAAGACCTCCTGTGCTATGGATTTTGCACTGATGATGTTATTTAATCTACACAACTGCCCTATGAGGTAGGAATATTATAATTCTCATTTCACAGTGAGAAAGTTGATGCCTGGTGTAGTCAATCAGTTCATCTAAGGTCATGCCACTAGGACAAGCAGACCAGGGCAGTCTGATTTGACTCCACAACCTTCATAGTTAAGTTTAAATTCCTTAGTGTATAGCTGGGACTCTATCTTTAGCCTTGTGACTCACATTCTTCAGGCTCCTACATGTAGACCAATCCTAAGCCATTCCACATGACCAGATGTTTCCTCCATGTGACCTGACTCATCCATGCCCCTTGTTAGCCTGCTTCAGTGGGCCTCCAAGTCTCAGCAAGTCTCAGCTTAAGGACCACCTCCTGCTGGATGCTTTCATCCCTGCCACCCTCCCAGCCTCTGGTCCCTGTACACCCCTCTACCTTCTCTGGGTTTCCATGTCTCTCAGGACCCAGTCCAGGTGATATTCATAGGCCTGAACAGAGACTTGAATTGTTGGTTTGTCTCTCCCACCACCATGAGCTCTTGGAACAACTGTATCTGGATTTGTTTTTATTTCTATCCATTGTGCCTGCACAGAACCCAGCATGTTTTAAGTATTCAGCTGCTGCTGCTAAGTCGTTTCAGTCATGTCTGACTCTGTGCGACCCAATGGATGGCAGCCTACCAGGCTTCCCTGTCCCTGGGATTCTCCAGGCAAGAACACTGGAGTGGGTTGCCATTTCCTTCTCCAATGCATGAAAGTGAAAAGTGAAAAGTGAAAGTGAAGTCGCTCAGTCGTGTTGGACTCTTCGCGACCCCACGGACTGTAGCCCACCAGGGTTCTCTGTCCATGGATTTTCCAGGCAAGAGTACTGGAGTGGGGTGCCATTGCCTTCTCCGGAATCTACTGTATAGCACTGGGGAAAATAAAAGAAGGTACAATCTATTTGTAGGATGTGGTCACAGAGAGTCGGACATGACTAACTGAACTGAACTGAACTAAACCTTAAAAAGGCATTCCATTTAAAAAGAAATGATACAAATGAAATTACAAAACAGAAACAATCCAGTCTTGTCCGATTCTTTGTGACCCCATGAACTGTATAGTCCGTGAAATTCTCCAGGACAGAATACTGGAGTGGGTAGCTGTTTTATTCCCTAGGGGATCTTTCCAACCCAGGGATGGAACCCAGGTCTCCCACATTGCAGGCGGATTCTTAACCAGCTGAGCCACCAGGGAAGTCCCTTCACAGACTTAGAGAAGGAATTTATAACTATGGGGAGGAGGGTCGAGGATGGGGGGAAGGGATATTGAGGGAGTTTGGGATGGACATGCACACACTGCTATATTTAAAATAGATAACCAACAAGGGCCTACTATATAGCATATGAAACTCTGCTCAGTGATATGTGTCAGCCTGAATGAGAGAGGAGTTTGCGGGAGAACAGATACATGTATATGCATGGTTGAGTCCTTTTGCTGTTCTCCTGAAACTATCACCACATTGTTAATTGACTATACCCTGATACAAAATAAAAAACTGAATTCATTAGGTGCAGATGAATACTCTTTGATTCCACTTATATGAGATACCCAAATAGTCAAATTCATAGAGTCAGAAAGTACAGCAGTAGATGTTAGGGTCTGGGGGTGGGGATGTGGAGGGGGTCGGGAATGGAGTTGGTTTAGGGGGTTGCGGGGTGGGGGTGGGAGGAGTGGGAAGTGGGTATGGGGAGTTAGTGTTTAATGGGAACACAGTTTCAGTTTGGGAGATGAATGATGGTGAGAGTTGCACAACAATGTGAATGTACTTAAGGCCGGTGAACTATACAGTTAGTGATGGTATGTTTTCTATTTGACTATTCAATTCAGTTCACTTCAGTTGCTCAGTTGTGTCTGACTCTGCGACCCCATGAATCACAGCAATCCAGGCCTCCCTGTCCATCACCAACTCCTGGGGTTCACCCAAACTCATGTCCATCAAGTCGGCGATGCCATCCAATCATCTTATCCTCTGTCGTCCCCTTCTCCTCCTGCCCTCAATCTTTCCCAGCATCAGGGTCTTTTCCAATGAATTAGCTCTTCGAATCAGGTGGCCAAAGTATTGGAGTTTCAGCTTCAGCATCAGTCCTTCCAATGAACACCCAGGACTGATCTCCTTTAGGATGGGCTGGTTGGATCTGCTTGCAGTCCAAGGGACTCTCAAGAGTCTTCTCCAACACCACACTTCAAAAGCATCAATTCTTCGCCACTCAGCTTTCTTTATAGTCCAACTCTCACATCCATACATGACCACTGGAAAAACCACTAGCCTTGACTAGACGGACCTTTGTTGACAAAGTAATGTCTCTGCTTTTTAATATGTTGTCTAGGTTGGTCATAACTTTCCTTCCAAGGAGTAAGCGTCTTTTAATTTCATGGCTGCAGTCACCATCTGCAGTGATTTTGGAGCCTATTACCACAATAAATTTTTTTTTGTTTTAAATCTCCCTTTCCTTTTCACAGAATGTCAAGATTTTGACTCACACCCTCTGTTCCTGCACTGGGATTGAATCCTGCAGGGCAGGGACTGTGTAGTGGACACAGGGCTTGGCTTTTGCCATCTGCATGATGGTGTGAAGCCCTGCTTTGGGGCACTGGCATGAAGGTCAATGGGAACAGACTGATGAAAGCTTTTCCTGGAGGTCTCAGCACTCAGGGCTCTCAAGATGTGAGCAATGCACAGGGGCAACCCTTCCTGGAGGAGGGAGGGCCCCCTGAGAGCTGTACTCACTCACTCCACAGTTCTCACACTTTCAAGCGATGCTTCAAGCCATTTAGGGGTTTCAATTTTTTAAATGAAAATATATATAAGATTCAAGCCTTCACAGTGTTTCCCTAGAAGCTGCTGTTTCCTATCACAGTTTATTTGTTTTCACCACCCCATACATACCTATTTTTAACTTAAAGGTGAATAAAAATCCATTTTTCTTTCAGTCTTAAAAGCGTTCCATGCCCTTTGTCATTTTGGTACCCCAACGTGTGCAAAATTGGATTTCATACCCTCTGTTGAAGACTCTGCTAATTTCACTTGAGTGTTCATGTAAAGCATTGACCTAACTTACCTCTGGTTTCCATTTGAATGAAACCGTGTTCCGTGGTTGAGATGCAAGCTTCTCCCTCCAGCCACCAAGGAGTCAGTGCAGGGTGTTATTGCTTCTACCTCTCCTTGGATTTGATAAGTCTCCCGGAAATCATCAAGGGCAGTTTCTCTTTTTTTTCATTTGACTTTGGAAGATGAGATAGCCAGAGAGGGTAAGAAAGTTGCTCAGGGTACTATAACCAGTACATAATCAGGCTGGGGCTGGAAGCCAGTTCTTTCAATTCCTCATCTATTGTTTCTGCCATTCCTCATTTAATTTCTCATTCCATTGTACTGTCACCCACAGACCTCTGATGACCAACGATTCCTGTTATGAACTAAATTGTGTTCCCCCCAAATTCTTATGTTGAAGTTCCAGCCCTAGTACCTCAGCATATGACTGTATTTGGAGGCAGTCTTTAAAGAGGTAGTTAAGGTAAAATAAGGTTATTACAATGTGCCCTAATCCAATATGACTGATGCCCTCATAAGAAGAGGAAACTTGGACACAGATGCACACAGAAGGAAGACCACATGAAGATACAGGGAGAAGAGGGCCATCTACGAGTCAAAGAGAGAGGCCTCAGATGAAATCAACCCTGCTAAATGCCATGAGCCTGAACTTTTAGCTTCCAGAACTGTGAGAAAATGAATTTCTGGTGTTTAAGCCACTCAGCCTGCAGCACTTCATATGGCAGCTCTAGCAAAATAATATAATTCCTTATAAAAAATTAATTTAGGGACTTGCTTTATGGTTCAAGGGTTAAGACTCTTGGCTTTCAATGCAGAGAGCATGGGTTCAATCCTTGGTCAGGGAGCTAAAATCCCACATGCCACAAAGTGAAATCAAAAAAGAAAAATAATTTTTTTTAAAAAACAAATTGAGCGGAAAACAAGAAAAAAGAAAAAAAACAAAGATAAAAACTTCACCTCTTTCCATCTTACATCATTAGTCCTACCCATAGAGTTAACAAATAAATAAAATTAAAATGATATATTTCTTTGATTTCAAAGCAAATTTCTTCTATATGTGAAATAGGTATATTAGGATACAAAAAAGGAACATAAATTTGGTACAGTGAATACCTCTTTTTTTTTTTTTAACTTTCATTTAGACTGGGAATTAACAACTAGTAATTTTTCAGCATCCCTAACTCTAGATATTTTCTGATTATTGTAGGCAAGCTGACTTGCTTCTCTAGTAAAAATACTGTTTAATTAACTACCGTGCAGGAAACTACCTCCTCATCCCAAACAAAGAAATAGTCACTCTCTGCTTCCTCTGAAAACATGAGCTTCAGCCGTGCGGATAATGTTCCAAAATCTTTTCTAACTGTCTCAAGCCTGACTACTTTGGAAAGAAACCCAAAAGTTTCTTGTCAAAAGAACCAGAAAGTAAAAGCATGCTGTTTTTAACACAAGAAGGAAGATGAAGTTAATTGAGAAATCTCTCCTCCCAGGAATGGGAAGTTTCTGGGCAGGCATCCAAGCACAGCAGTGCCCGTGACCAGTGGTGGTTTATTTTCAGAGATATTACAGGTCAGAATTTCCATGTTTGTGATACATTCTTTGTCTTCATTACATTCATTACAGTTCATTCCAACAGGTGAGAGCACCTCAGAGACCGCTAAGGAGAGGGGGGCAGTTTCAGATTTATGACATCTAGCTCACATAAAGCATTTGGACTAGAAGATGACATCAGTGAGCCGTTAGCATGAAGAGTTTACAAAATCCTGAAAATGGCCTTGAGCTCCAGAGAGAAATGAATCCAATGCACAAGTCATCGCTGCCTCTCACATTCATTTTCCCCTTCCTTCCTTCTTTCTCTTCTTCTCTGGGCTTCTAGGAAGAGTGTAGGTGACCCAAAAGAGGACACCTATCATTTTAACCAGAGACACTGGATCTGAAGCCTTGGGTGCGTGTGGCTCTGGTAGACATCCACCAGGCAAGCCTGATGGAAAGCTGGGGGAAATGTGTCAGGGGAGAGAAGGAAGAGGGATGGTTGGGACCTAGCTGTGCATTGTCTGCTCGCTGTCAGGCTGGCAGCTGGGATGGTGTGGAAGGTGGCCATGGCTCCCTCCAATGCCTTAGAGGCTGCCTCCAGGCCTCACGTTTGGCAGGGACTAGGCTGTTCTTGAGTCCTGGCTCTTTTTTCCTGGAACTCTGGGTCTCCTGAAAGAAGAGCAGGTGCCAGGGCAGACAGACGTGTGGACACGATGCACATGAGTAGAGTGGATAACCCATAGAGCCCCCTGCAACTGTCCTTTGGGCTTTCCTTCCCACCCCCCTCGTTTTTTTTCTTTTCTGGTCGCTCAGATGCATTGCTGGCCCATAAGTCCAGCCAGAGATTTAGATTCAGCTCAGAGATTTCCTGACTGAGGGGCTTGGGGAGCGGGGGAGTCATTTCATCTCTCTGAGCCCTAACCTCAGAACCTAGAAAGGGACAGAACCATATCGTGACTGCTTTGTAAGACTTTTTTTAGGACTAAACTGAGATAGCATATTTGAAAGCAGTAAGATGTATTTAAATGTTTTGTAAGCTGAAAAGTGTTGTAGAGGTTTATTTATTGGATTTGTGTGTGGATGTATGTGTGTTCAGTCACTCAGTCGTGTCCAACTCTTTGCAACCCCATCGATTGTAGCCAACCAAGCTACAATTCCTCTGTCCATGGAGTTTCCAGGCAAGAATACTAGAGTGGGTTGCCATTTCCTCCTCCAGATATTCTCCCAGCGATGGAACCTGTGTCTCCTGCATTGGCAAGCAAATTCTTACCCCTGAGCCACTGGGGAAGACCATTATTGGTCTTGAATTCTCCTCAAATCTGTGTTCTTTTCTGCCTGTGCCAGCCTTTAGCATTTTGTTCTTCGACCTAGCGCTCACAGACTTCTCAAGATATGGGCCAGCGTGTCCTAGTCTGCATGGAGAATGCCCAGTGCCTGAGATGCCGTCCTTAAGGAATCATAGTTTTGAGAGTGAGTTGCTGCTGCTGCTGCTAAGTTGCTTCAGTCGTGTCCAACTCTGTGCGACCCCATAGACGGCAGCCCACCAGGCCCCCCCGTCCCTGGGATTCTCCAGGCAAGAACACTGGAGTGGGTTGCCATTTCCTTCTCCGTGGGAGTGAGTTAGTGCTTCTCAAATAGTTTTGGGGAAAACTTATCTTGAGGGTGAGACAGATGATTACCATCAGTGCACACAGTTTATTTAGCTGTGCTATGAAGTCACAGAACTCTCTTTCTCTTTGGGAATTCTCAGAACTATTAACAGGCTAAATTGCTCCAACTAAGGAGAGAGATTTAGTCTTCAGTTTCTCAAAATTATTTGACCAGTTGGAACTTCCCTGGTGATTGAGAATCCACCCTGAAATGCAGGAGACATGAGTTCAGTCCCTGATCAGGGAACTAAGTTCCCACATGCCACAGAGAAACTAAGTCCGAGTGCCATAGCTACTGAGCCTGCACACTCTGGAGCCCCTGCACCTTAATGAAAGATCCCATATGATGTAATGAAGATCTCACATGTCTGAATTAAGATCCGATGCAGCCAAATAAATGAATATTTTAAAAATAATTTTACCAGCAAAACCATGCATACCTTTTTCCATTAGGAATACCTTTTAAAATTTCTATGGTGGTAAACATAAGGTTTTGCATTTGATTTTTCATTTGTTTATTAGATCATCTCTTAAGTGAGAATACTGAGAGCGGTAACCCAAGGTATGAAAATAGAGAATATTTGATGGAAGGGGTAGTTTGTGATGAGGTAGGAGCTGGTAAGTTACCAGGCCTGCCTGACTCTGGGAAAACCCGGGACCCTTGAGAGCTGGGGAAGGGCTCTGTGGGCCCAGACTGGAAGCAGGGGGGGAAGAAAAGGCCCAGGAGCAGTGATTTCCTTATACTGTTTCATTTACTTCACTCAACAACTTTCTGAAGAACACAGTACTGCCGTCATGCTTTCAGGAGGGAAATGGAGGCTGAAAGGCGTTATGTTAGTTGCTCGTGGTTACACAGTTTGTCAGTGGTAGAATTAGGATTCAAATTCAAGTCAGCCTGCTCTGAAGCCCATTTTCCATCCAGAGTAAGATCCAAATGGTTCAAGAAATGGAAAGGTGAAAAAGACAAGCCTTGCTCACCATATGAATATGCAGCTATAACTGCTCAGATAAAACTGTTGTGGTCATTGAAGGTCATAGTCAAATTCAGAAAATATGGGCCTCCAAGTTCCTCTTTGGAAAAAAAAAAATCCTCTTACTCTGGCATGTGTAGTTTAGACCCAGGGAAAGTTGCAAGGGATCTGGGTGGAATTGGGCTCCATAAAAACCACTACCTTTGTGGTTAAAGATTTATTAAGTGATCACATTGTGCTGGGCATATAAACAGACTTGACCCTTGCCCTTAGGGAGCCCAGAGTAAACAGGCAAGATTTATAGCCAGAGTGCTTCACAGCAGACTAGACATGTTAAAAACATACACGTTCCAGGATCCTACCCAGCACAGCTGAAAAATATGACCTGGAAGAAATCCTGAGATGCAGGAAGTTGGAATTTGTCCACCTGATCTTTGCAGTCTCATCTCCCTGTGAGAGTTAAGGTAAATTACTTTTGCTAGCTGAGTGAGTTAAGGTAAATTCCTTAACTTCTCTAAGCCCCAGCTTCCTTTTCCAACAAATGAGGATGATCATACTTGCCTCATAGGATTAAGTGTGTGTGCTGTGCCTGCATGCTCAGTTGATCAGTCATGTCCAGGTTTTTGCAACCCCATGGACTGTAGCTCGCCAGGCGCCTCTGTCCAGGCAAGAATACTGCAGTGGGTTGCCATTTCCTCCTCCAGGGGATCTTCCCGACCCAGGGATCGAACCTGCGATTCCTGCTTTGGCAGGAGGATTCTTTACCACTGTGCCACCTAGGAAGCTCAGGATTAACATGGAGTGTTAATTAAATAATGTGAGCAAAATGCCAGGCACACAGTAGATGCTAAATAAATGATAGCTATGGTTTTTAAAGTTTCCCATTTGTCCATGGGATAATATTCAAGCTCTGCTCCCTGGTACTTAAGACTTTCCATAGTTTAGCACCTACTTAGCTCTCCAGCCTTTGCCTTGGCTCCCTTCCATTCACTATCCAGCCAACATCCAGGGGCATTCATTTCCTGATGACTTGTCAAAGTCTTCCCTGCTTTTGAGGTTTAGCACAATTCTCAGAGTATGAGAGTATGTCTATGGAATCTTGAGAAGGCACGGGTCTCTGAGGCACTTTCAGAGGGTCTTGAGGTCAAAATTATCATCATAATAATACTAAGATGGGAATTCCCTGGTAGTCCAAGGGTTTGGACTCAGCACTTTCACTGTTGTGAACCAGGTTCAATCCCTGGTCAGGGTATTAAGATCCCACAAGATGTGCAATGCTGCCCAAAAAATAATAACGCTCATAATAATGCTAAGACATTGTTTGGTTTCTTTTTTCACTTTTAACATTTGTACCAAATGTGCAAAAGCACTGGTGGGTGAAAGTGAGCGCCCAAGTAATCCTTGGTGGTAATCTATTTATTGGTAATCCATTAATCCATTATAGGTAATCCTATAATTGGGTGGTAATCCACCACCCAGTTACAAGGAGGAAAATACCAGTTTCACATAAGATTGTGCTTAAAGAAACAAAAAAATATTAATTCTGTTAAATATTGCCCTTTGAGCACACATCCTTTTAATATTCTGTGTGATGAAGTGGAAAAGCACTTCTGCTCTATGTGAACAGTCAATGGTTTTCTAGAGTACAAGTATTTGTGCAACTGAATTGTGAGTTGAACTGCTACTTTTTTTTCATGGAACATCATTTTATCTGATAGAATAACTCATAAACAAACTACTCATTCAAGTTTGCATATTTGGCGAACATTTTCTCAAAAATAAACTGAATCTGTCACTTCGAGGAAAAAAACTAAGCCTTGTTGCCAAATGATAAAATTGGGGCTTTCCAGCAAAATCAGACTTTTGGAAAACTTGTATACAACTGTGAGCTTGACAGATTCCCAATAATTGAAGACTTCTTGATGAGCTCCATGGTAATATTAAAAAATGTGATTCTTTTATTATTGTGTAACAAAACATGTCTACATTTTAAAGATCAAAATTTCTAAATGACCAGTGTATGAGGTTACAAAATCATGTGTGGGTAAAAGACACATTCAAAGTACATGCAGTCCAATGGGTTTTAATGTAACAGAGAACAAAAGTTCATTGATATGCTTTCAGATTCCACCTTGAAACTAACCTTTAAGAGATTACTTTTTGTTGAGATTTGTTGTCTCATCAAAGAAAAAAGATATGTATAATTATCTGAAAAAGGTTATGTATTCTCCCTTTTCCAACTTATCTGTGCAAGGCCGTGTTTTATTCATATACTTCAACCCAAACAACATGTGTCAACAGGCTGAATACAAAAGCAAATATAAGAACCCAGCTGTCTTCTGTTAAACCACTCATTAAAGAAATTTGCAAAATAGAATTTCCCACCAATTCTCCTTTTCTTTTAGAAAATAGTTATTTTTCAAAAAATGTATTATTTGTGTTAGCATGTAACTGGGTTTATTATTGTTATTTTTAAATGATTTAATAAACAATTAAAAATATGTTTTAGTTTCTAGCTGGGTAAATATTTAATCCACACAAACAAAATTCTTCAGTGTCTTCGATCATTCTCAAGAGGATAAAGAAGGTCAAGTGAATCAGTGGCTTAGAGTAGAAGTCCTACCACCTTCAAGAAAACTGTCAAAACATTCAGTAGAGGTGGGCAAACTTTTTTTGAATTCCTGTAGACTTTAAACTTGTACTACTCTTCTGTCACTTGGTGTTATCTTATTTTGTCATTCTCTGTTTTAAAATACATTTTAAAAAATCCACAATAGGTCCACAATAGGTCTGGCTTCTCACAAGCCAGAAATCTGTCTTATTGCCTTTAGGGGAGGGTATGAGGGATAATCCATGTATATGCCTATTGTTATATCCCTGATAGCTCAGTTGGTAAATAATCCGCCTGCAATGCAGGAGACCCTGGTTTGTATTCCTGGGTCGGGAAGATCCCCTGAAGAAGGGAAAAGCTACCCACTCCAGTATTCTGGCCTGGAGAATTCCATGGACTATATAGTCCATGGGGTTGCAACGAGTTGGACATGGCTGGGCCTAGGGACTTTCACTTTCACTTTCATACTTACTGTTGGTAGGATACAGTGAAGCATCCTAATTTACTAGCATCTTTGTCTTGATGAGCTCTTGCAAATATGACTGAACCTCCCTAACCTAAAATACTGTTGGGGTAATAGTCTGAATCAGTGAAAAATCAGATTCCAAGCATATTTATGTGTTTTAATTACATATTTTATATTTTTGTTATTTGTCCTTAAGGTAAGACTAATGCGTATTCATTGCAGAAAATTTTTAAATTACACAAGGTAAATAAAATAATTATCTGCAAAATAAATAATATCTAGTTGTTTTATAGCTTAAAAAAATTAGAAAGCACCTGCAATCTCATAATGTAGATATAAAGGATATCAATATTTTGATCTATCACCTTCAAGGATATGTATCATCCACATAAAATGAGAATTTTACAGAAAATTGGGATGTTACTTTATATAAAGTTTTGTACCTTTCACGGCCTTAATTGCTCTTTGAAAATGTTATTTTTAGTAGTGCTAATATGTTTCAATGATGCACATTTATGTTGTTTCTGGTTTATTGTTTTTAAACAATAAATAACACTGTGATGAATATCTTTAAAGAAACATTGATTATTTATTTGTTCAGGATAGATTCCTAGAGATGGGATTACTATATCAACAGGAATTCCAAAATGCAGTTTGATTAAATTAAAATTATGTAACTTGAAAATGATGATTGCATTATGCCCAAAGTAGGTCAAATAGAGCTTTCTGTTATGGATGGCCAGCTTCCTACACACTTCAGGTCTCTAGCACTTGGGTGCTCAGAGCTGTTTGCAGTGATGGTGTTATGGATTCAAGTTTGAAGGGATATAGGTATTGAGAAGTCGAGTACACAGAAACCAAACCTGGCTAATTTAAGCAGAAAGAAATGTATTAAAATATTGGGTCACTTTCTGAATCTCTAGGGACATCAAAGAACTAGGCCACATGGCCAGGTAAGCCTCCCAACACAACAGATCTGGTCCCAAGAAGACTCCACTCCTTTCATCTTCCTGCCATGACTACCCCTAGAGTTCACCATTAAGGCCGCCTCCAGCAGGACTAGAGTGGATGCCAGGCTCTGGCCTCCCAAGTCACAATCCAGCATGGATGCTGTGATTGTCAGAGCCTTGTACTTGTCCTCAGTCAGTCAAGCTGCAAGGGAGGCTGAGAAATCCTGACTCCAGTATTGGGGATCGGTGCCTGCTTTCCACCAGGACTTATCAAGAGGGGGCAGTCCTTGATCTTGAAGAACAGTTCAGATGCTGAGCTACCAAAAAAGAGGAACAAATGCTTACTATAGCCAGTAACAATGTTTGTCAAGCTCCTGGGAATCCAGGACCTATTCTAGGAGATGTGATACTGATATTGTATAATAAAACCTTTTGGAGATCAAGATTTTCCAAATGACCAGCATATGATGTTAAAAAATTATGTGTGTGTAAGAGATTCATTCAAAGTACATGTAGACCAACAAGTTTTAATACCACAGAGGACACATATTCATTTCATCTTGATATACCTTTCTATTTATTACAGAACAGCAGCCAGGTCTAATTTGCCATCATTATCTAGTGCCTAGAGCAGAGTGGGGGCTTTCCTGGTAGCTCACCTGGTGAAGAATCCATCTGCAATGAAGGAGATCCCAGTTCAATTCCTGGGTCAGGAAGGGATAGGCTACCTACTCCCAGTACTCTTTCTTGGGCTTCCCTGGTGGCTCAGATGGTAAAGAATCTGCCTGCAATTTGAGAGACCTGGGTTCAATCCCTGGGTTGGGAAGATCCCCTGGAAAAGGGCATGGCAACCCACTCCAGTATTCTTGCCAGGAGAATCCCAGTGACAGAGTAGCCTGGCAGGCTACAGTTCATGGGGTCACAAAGAGTCGGATACGACTGAGTGACTAATCACAGCACAGCACAGGGCAGAGTGGGTATGGAATAGACACTTCTTGAATGAATGAATGAATTAATATTAGACACTGCTTGGTGAAATGGATGCTATCCACTATTGAGAATGCTGACACTAAATTCCATTTCATTTCTATGGGTGCCATCACTGGGAGTGGAATATAGAACATCAGGTTGGAGACAAAGCAGTCTCCTGGTCTTCACCTTCCATCCCATCTTTTTTTTTTTTTTCCGGGAGGGGGAGTATTAAAAAATAAACGGAGACATACTGACATTTTTAAGCATCTATTTGAAAGTAAAAGTGAAAGTGTTAGATGTTCAGTCACGTCCAGCTCTTTTTGACCCCATGGACAAAGCTTGTCAGGCTCCTCTGTCCATGGGATTCTCCAAAGCAAGAATACTAGAGTGGGCCGCCATGACTTTCCCCAGAGGATCTTCCCGACCAGGGATCAAACCTGGGTCTCCCACTTTACAGGCAGATTCTTTACCATCTGAGCCACCAGGGAAATATTTATCTGAGTAAATGTCAGTTCCAATTGGCAGTACCAAACAGGAAGCAGTTAGTAGTTCTTCATTCAAGGGAGTTAGGGGCAAGATTTATTGAGAAGATTCAGCAAGCAAGTCAAAGAAAGGACTTGATTGGCTATAGCTTAAGCAGTGCCTTATTAGGGAAAGCCTAGTTGCTTAACTGTGATTGGTTGCCCTTGGGTTTCATTTCATAACTTGAAGGCATTTATTGGCTTCCTTCTAGTTTGCTTGCATAGGCTGCTAAGTCATTGGAGTCTTCTTAGAATAATGGTCTTCTTGTTTAATTAACTTAATAGAAAAAATTATCCAGGCCACACTGTCTTCATCTTTTTAATTCCCCCAAAGGAAGTGAGCATTGGTTTGTAAGCACATTCTCTCAAAAGATGAGAAGCAATAATTTTCAGATTTAAAAACAAAAACAGAAACCATAGGTCTGAACATCTAGGGCACCTGGATGGAAACGTGAGACTTTTATGGAGGATGTTATTCAGGCAGAGAGGGTTACACATGCAAGCAAAAGGCATTATGGATCAATGTTTCTAGGCATATGATCCTTGTCCCCTCTTATACCACTCTGCTACTGCCCATTCTTTGCAAATAAAAGAATTTTTAAAGTTGAGGAACTGTTTATGTAAATTTATAGATGGAAGAGAGGCATTTGAAAAAGCTGATTCTGAGCGATTGCGATTTTCCAAGTCTAATTTCCATTGTTGGAAAAGGAGAGCACGGTAACAGATGATGTCATTATTGGAACCACAGAAGCATGAGGACGTAGAGGCTCTGCCTTGCCTCATTCCCGCCTTTGCCAAGCGCTGAAGTGGAACTGTGGAGATGGATGGCTTGGGATAATTTTTGGCAAGGCACCTGAATGTCAGAGCGTGTTTTCCAGAAGGCTATTCCCTTTAAAGACACCCAGGTCTCTATCATATTCTGTAATTCTTTTTTTTTTCTTCTTCTTTGCCAAATAGATCACTTCAAGCTGCAGATATCCCAAGCACAAATTACAGTTCATTCTCACATCTGAGATGCCATATGCTAACTCACAGCAGTACTTGGAGTAAAAAAAGCAGCAAAGTAAAAAACTTCCTTCTTTGGCTCACTATGACGCCCACTAAGTCTCACCCAGCAGGACTGTTTAGGATGGAGAACAGCTTGCCTAATACAGTCTCATCTCCAACCCCATATGGAGTTGACATTTTCTCACAGTGGGCCATTCTTTCACTACTCTGCAGACATTAACTACTCTGCCTTCCCACAGATTTTTCAAGTAATTAGCTGCTCGCTGCCAGCAAACCTAGCCACTTTTGAGGTACAACACGAGTCATCCTCCAGTCAATCTCATAGTTTTTGAATTGCCGCCAGTTTCCCTTCTCCTGAGAGCTGACAGATGGGTCCTGTCTCTTTCTGTGGATGGAGATGTAGATGCTTGGAGTTCGGAGCTAAAATCCAGCAAGTGATAGAGTTGGACAAGTTCTCCCAGGTCTCTTCCAGTCCTCCTCTTTCCAGTATCCCCTGAGATACTGGCACACAGCCCCAGCCATACAGAGTGTGTAGTAGTAGGTCTTAATAACTGCTTATGTTGCTAGGGCTGAATGCATTTAAATACAAAGTGACAGCGGAATGCTTAGCATGTGGCAAGCACCGTCCTTATTAGCACCCGGAATGTCTGATACCAGTTGGTTCTCACAGCAAAGAGAGGAGAAAGGTACAACTACCATTCCTTTTTAGAGAAGGCGAAACTGAGGCACCAGCTGGTTTAAGCAACTTGCCCAAGTTTGCATTAGTAAGAGTTAGAGCTAGGGGATTCCCTGGTGGCTCAGTTGGTAAAGAATCCACCTACGACGCAGGAGAGCCAGGTTCGATTCCTGGGTCGGGGAAGATCCCCTGGAGAAAGGAATGGCAACCAAATCCTGTATTCTTGCCTGGAGAATCCCATGGACAGAGGAGCCTGGCAGGTGACTTGGAGTCACAAAGAGTTGGACACGCCTGAGTGACTGACACTTTCACTTTTCAGAGCTATGGGATGAGCTCTGACTGTCCTACTTCAAAGCTCATGTTCCTCAGAGTGATCATGACAACAAAATTAATAAAACAGCAAATGCTGTACAACCAGGCAATAGTCTGAGGATTCTATGCAAATCAGCTCCTATAATTTTCAGAATAGAAGGAAAGTAGACATATGATCCCACTGTTTACACAGGAGTAAGCTGAAACACAGAGACATTAAGGAGCTTGCTCAAGGTCACACAGCTCTTAACTGGCAGAGCTGGAATTTGAATCTAGGTTTCAGAGTGCATGCATGCTAATTTGACTCAGTCATGTAGGATTCTTTGCAATCCTGTAGCCTGCCAGGCTCCTCTGCCCCTGGGATTCTCCAGGCAAGAATACTGGAGTGGGTTCCCATACCCTCCTCCAGGGGATCTTCCTAACCCAGGAATGGAACCTGCTTCTCTTATGTCTCCTGCATGGAGAGGTGGGGTTTTGTGTGTGTGTGTGTGTGTGTGTGTGTTTTACCACTAATGCTGCCTGGGAAGCCCAGGCTTCAGAGTATGTGCTCTTAATCTCACGCTGTTTGGGGAGCACTTTCCTGGATTTTGCTACAGATTATGATAAAGCCACATCCCCTCGCTCAAGGCAGGGAGGAGAAGGCAGCTTCCTCTCAGGGGTCCTTTCAATCTGATTCCACGCCCCGTGGTTCTGGGAAGTGCTACCAGCACCTGCATGGACATTTCCGTTCCTCCCATGCACAGATGGCTCTCATGGGTGGTCCAAATGGTCTATATTGCTTCCTGCATGTTTCTGAGAAAGCAAGGGAAGTGTGGTTTGTCTTTGAACAGAGGCACTTCCATAGGGAAGGAATAATGGCCCCAAGTCCTAGGTTCTGCTGGGGACAGTGGACGGGTCCCAGAGTCTCTGGGTGGTTGGTGTTGTCTTGCCCAGCACACCTCCCCTCTTGTAGTCTAGCACTGCTCTCACTGATGGCTGCATAGCTGGCTGGCTCAAGCAGAACCCTCCCCAGGGATCGTTCTCGCTGTAACTGATAGAAAAGAGGCTCATTTTTGTCGCTCAGTGCCCAGAGCTGTTGGAAGCGGCCTGGGGACCACACTCTTTGCACTTGAGTAAGAGAGAAAGATGCTGACAACAGAGAAGTGATGGGGAACTTGGGCCCAGCCTTCAGTCTCCTTGAGACACTTTCCTGTCCTTCCCACTTGTGGGAGACAATAACTCGATATTATTTTGAGTTCTGTGAAGTTGGGTTTGCAACTGGCAACTAACCAGAAACCATCTCTAAGGACTGTATTACTGAATCTTTGTAAAGGTGCTGTGGCTTTGAATTCTGTGGCTCTTTCCACCTGAATTCGAGCTCACTGGCGTGCATTACTTTGAGGACAGCTCTGCAGTGATGTCCCGTTTGCCTTTTACTAGGTGTACTGGCTTCCAAGTATCACTTTGCCAACAAAGGTTAGTGTAGTCAAAGCTCTGGTTTTTCCAGTAGTCATGAACAGATGTGAGAATTGGACCATAAAGAAAGCTGAGCACCAAAGAATTGATGCTTTTGAAATGTGGTGTTGGAGAACTCTTGAGAGTCCCTTGGACAGCAAGGAGATCCAACCAATCAATACTAAAGGAAATCAACCCCAAACACTCATTGAAAGGACTGATGCTAAGGCTGAAACTCCAATATTTTGGCCACATGATGGGAAGAGCTGATTCATTGGAAAAGACCCTGATGTTGGGAAAGACTGAGGGCAAGAGAAGAAGGGGGTGACAGAGGATGAAGTAGTTGGATGGCATCATCAACTCAATGGACATGAGTTTGAGCAAACTCCAGGAGATGGTGAAGGACAGGGAAGCCTGGCATGCTGCAGTCCATGGAGGGTCACAAAGAATTGGACACGACTTAGCAACTGAACAAGTAACTTCATAGGGCTGCTGTAATAAGGTATCACAAACTGAGTGGCTTAAACAACAGAAATTTATTGTCTCACAGCTCTGGAGGCTAGAGTCCAAGATCAAGGTCACTAGAATTGGTTCCCTCTGATTCTATGTAGGAGAATCTGTTCCAGGCTTTCTTCCTAGCTTTTGGTGGCTTGACAACAATTTTTGGTGTTTCTTAGCTTATACATCATTGCCTTGGTCTCTGCTTTCATCCTCATGTAGCATTGTCTCTACATGTGTGTGTGTCTATATCCAAATTTCCCCCTTTTATAAGGACAATGGTCATATTGGATTAGGGCTCATCTTCAATGACCTCAAGTTATGACCAACTAATTGGATCTGCAACTATTTTCTTTTCAAATAGGGTCCCATTCTGAAGTATTGGGCATTAGGACTTTAATACAGGAATCCTGGGTTGGGGGGACACAAATCAACCCATACCACCATCAAGCAGGGGAAATAAAGAACAAGATGCTGTCTGCTCTTCACCCAGATGAAGGCTTTGGGGAGTAGACACAGAGGGCACCCACTCTGAATTTGAATGCCACTTTTATGAGTTAACCTTTCTGGGTTTGACAAATAAGCAGAGTGGGCTGGATCGATGGTTTTAAAAACTCATGCCACAGAGCCACTGGGACTAGTTTGGGTTGGGAGTTATGTTGGCAGATTTCCAGCCCCTTCTCCTCACTTCACCCAGTGATGTGCCGGCGGCGGGGGTGGGGGGAGGGGCATCCACCTTGGCAGATGGGAGTATTTAATTGCTGAAAAAGTGAAAGTTGCTCACTGGTGTCCAACTCTTTGCGATCCCATGGACTAAACAGTCCATGGAATTCTCTAGGCCAGAATATTGTAGTGGGTTGCCTTTCCCTTCTCCAGGGGATCTTCCCAACCAAGGGATCGAACCCACGTCTCCTGCATTGTGGGCAGATTCTTTACCAGCTGAGCCACAAGGGAAGCCGTAATTGCTGATGTTATACAGAATTGTCAGTGCACAGCGATAACACAAAGCAGTCGTTCAGTTGCTAAGTCGTGTCCAACTCTTCGCGACCCCATGGACTGCAGCACTCCAGGCTTCCCTGTCCTTCTTATCTCCCGGAGTTTGCTCAAACTCAAGTCTATCGAGTTAGTGATGCCATCCAACCCTCTCATCTCTGTCGTCCCCTTCTCATCCTGCCTTCAATCTTTCCCAGCATCAAGGTCTTTTCTAAATGAGTCAATTTTTCCCATCAGGTGGCCAAAGTATTGAAGCTTCAGCTTCAGCATCAGTCCTTCCAATGAATATTCAAGGTTGATTTCATTTAAAATGGACTGGTTTGAAGCAGACCAGCTATTAATTGGTTTTGTTGTTGTTTTGCAATTCTCTACAAATAATGCAGTACCCTCTCACCTGTCCCCTAGGTGGATAATTCAGACAGGCTGATCCCACCAGTTCCCATCTTTGTATGCACTGCTTTCTCAAAGTGATTCTGGGCTTATCTGTTTTATGGGTACAGACTCCAGGAAAATTTTTGTTTGAATAAAGCGCTCTGCTAAAAAAAAAGTTTGAGTCCAGAAAACAACTAAAGGATTTCTTGATTTCCTTCCAGTTCTAAGATCCCGTGTGTCTCTATTAAAATTAGTCTCAGGCTTCTGTGATGGTCCGGTGAATAAGAATCTGCCTGTGTCTGGAGTAGTAACAGCTTTTGTCAACCAGTGGAGATACCAACTGGCATGTATCCTGGAGTCCTGGGCAGCTGCAGTTCCAAACCTAGTTGGTTGCAGGCTAGTGGTCTCCACTTGACACCCCTTTCCCCAAAGCCACCCTCCCCAATGCTCGACTGTAGTCATAACCCTCTTTTCTCTTCACCCACTAGAATTCTGATGCTGCCCCTGTCTGCAGGGTGGAACCACTGCCTGCTAAGATTCTCTCACCTACTGTTGTTCTCATTTTAGAAAAGAGACATGACTATTTTGATATGTAATAATTGCTAATGCTTATTAAGGACTTACTCTGTGTCAGGCACTGGTCCAAGTGCTTTACTTGGAGGTACTTTGCTGGAGGAGGGCAAGGGCAGCCCAGTCCTCTGTTCTTGCCAGAAGAATTTCATGGACAGGGAGCAGGCTACAGTCCATGGGGTCACAAAGAGCTGGACACAACTGAGCAATTAGACACGAGTGAATAGACACGACTGTCTATTTCTCCTAACCATCCTATGAGGCAGGTGCCCTGTGGGCCCGTGGGGAAGCAGGTACAGAGAGGTGAAGTCATCCTGAGTTGAGGATGTGGCACAACTAGGATGTGGATCCAGACAGCCTGGCTGTCAACCACTGCGGGACGACAGGTGGTTATACAAGTGCCGTTGGAAGCCAGGTATTTGTACTGCATCCCTTATCTTGCCATTGAAGCGAACCTGAGAGAGCTAGAAAGAGAGCATGATGACATTTAGAAAGCAACAGAGGAGTGTATGACTAGGAGTCTAGAACAGAACCACTGTTTATCCCACTGGTCCTTTAGGGAGTGGGACAGGAAGCCAGCATGCCAGTGATGCTGTTTTCTGTCCCTGCAATGTGGGGTGAAGGTGCCTCCCTCTATCCCCTCCTGCCCTTGTGGGGGGAGAGGAATTTCCCTTCTTTCTCTCCCATGGCAGGGAGGTGGGGCACAAGCCCAGAATCAAGAGAAAGGATGTCATCTGTGAAGTGGGGGTTTCCAGACTGAGATTCATCAGTGGACAGAGAAAACAATTGTTTTGAGGAAAAAAAAATAGTGCTTGCTCTAACTTTAGGGTCTGTGTGTGTGTTAGTCGCTCAGTTGTGTCCAACTCTTTGTGACCCCGTGGACTGTAGCCTGCTCCCTGTCCATGAAATTCTCCTGGTGAGAACACTGGAGTGGGTTGCCTGTGCCCTCTTCCAAGGTATCTTCCTGGCTCAGGAATTGAAACTGGGTCTCCAGCACTGCAGGCAGATTCTTTACCATCTGAGCCACAGGGAATGCAGGAGATGCAGGAGACCCGGGTTCAGTCCCTGGGTTGGGAAGATCCCCTGGAGAAGGAAATGGCAACCCACTCCAGTATTCTTGCCTGGAGAATCCCATGGGCAGAGGAGCCTGGCAGGGTACAGGCCATGGGGTTGCAAAGAGTCAGACACGACTGAGCACGCAACTCAACTTTAGGGTCTGCCTACATTTAATCTCTACTCCTTTGACTCTGCCACATTCAAGGCCTACATTGCATTAACTTTAAAACCCATTTCCTCACTTCCAAAGATTCACCTCTCTAATTCATTTTCTGTGCTGTTGCCTATATTTTGTGTCCAAAAATACAAATCTGATTGTTTCCCTTCATACACTAAACCCTACATTGTTTTTCTCCTTGACTAGGGAACATTCCTCAAATCCACCTCTTTTCCCAGCTGTACAGGCATGTCCTGCCCATCTTGAGTCTTGTCTTCACTTTCCTGCCCCTTCAAACCCTCCCTATCCTTTATGACCTTGACCATAGGCTACTGTTGCGTATAAAGCTTCTTGGGATGCCCCCAGTAGAACACTCTTCCTTCCCCAGCTCCTTTCTGCTGTATCTTTCTTTCCATGGCTCTACATCTGGCAAGAGCTGCATCCACAAGCCACCAGGAGGTTTTGGAGACCACACTGAATTCATATTACAATGAGAACCTTACAGCTTTTGAACACCTGGACTCAGATATATGATTAAAAAAAAAAAAATCTCTTTCCTTCTTACTTTGGTCCAGATGCTCATTCATCATTTTCTCCCCATCATCCATGGGTTCCACGACAGAGACACAGAAGAGGTGGGTTCCATCCCTGGGTGAGGAAGATCCCCTGAAGAAGGAAATGGCAACCCATCTCCAGTATTCTTGTCTGGAAAATCCCAACAGAGAAGCCTGGCGGGTTACAGTCCATGGGGTTGCAAAGAGTCTATAGATGCCATTTTAGAAACAGCAATCTGTTGTCTAGCGAAATTCGATTATGTGTAGCTGAACATGTGACAATGTGGTCAGGTTCTCAGAAGATTTTCAGTTCTTTGGTGGCATTTAATTATGACCACATGGATACAGGTTCAACTTGAGGGTAGGCTGATTTTTTTCCTGGAAATGAGAGCTAAAAATCTACTGTTACTTATTGATTTTTTTTAAAGGATACAATCTCAAAAATTTTACAAGTTGGTAAAACAAACCAAAACACTGCAATTACCAAACCCCAGTCTGTTTTCCTTAGAAAAGCCCAGACACTTCAATGTAATTGGAGAGTTTTGTTTTGTTTGATCAAATACTGTGGTTAATTCACCAGCTGCTTCCCTGGAGTTCATGAAAATTGACCACGTAATTCCCACACTACCCATCCCTCCCCCAAATTTACTTTTCTTTTAAATGTAATTTATATTCCCTCTTTCTTCTAAGAGTAGCTAACTGTGTATGATAGCTTTCTTAAGTGGTATGAGGGGAAAAGCTAATATACATTGTTGTTCTATCTGGTCCAGAGGATTTCTGATGATCTCATTGGGGTAGAGGTGAAATGGCATCATTAGAATGTGTTTTACACGGGTCATTTATATAACTAGAGTAATAAGTTATTTTCATTGTGAAAAATATAAAAAAGAGAAATAGCCATTACCCTGCCAAAACAAAAACAAGGAGAAACAGAAGTCATAGGATTAAAAAGCACTGTTGCTTTCCTTTGCCAGTAAAAGGGGCAGTGATACACACAGTTGAAATGTGGACAATGAGGTCAGTATAAATCTGCCCAGTGATATTGATGCTGATAATTATATCAGGAGAGTATGTTGCATACACCTCGTAGGGCTCCCTGGACCCATCAAATGACATAACCAACTTTGATTTTGATAAGGGTTTCTGACTAGAAACCACTTCAGTATTCTTGCCTTGAGAATACCATGAACAGTATGAAAAGGCAAAAAGATAGGACCCTGAAAGATGAATTCTCCAGGCCGTTAGGTGCCGAATATGCTACTGGAGATCAGTGGAGCAATAACTCCAGAAAGAATGAAGGGATGGAGCCAAAACAAACACAACACCCAGGTGTGGATGTGACTGGTGATGGAAGTAAAGTCCAATGCTGTAAAGAGCAATATTGCATAGGAACCTGGAATGTTAGGTCCATGAATCAAGGCAAATTGGAAGTGGTCAAACAGGAGATGGCAGGAGCGAACTTCCACATTTTAGGAATCAGCAAACTAAAATGGACTGGAATGGGTGAATTTAACTCAGATGACCATTACATCTACTACTGTGGGCAAGAATCCCTTAGAAGAAATGGAGTAGCCATCATAGTCAACAAAACAGTCCAAAATGCAGTGCTTGGATGCAATCTCAAAAATGACAGAATGATCTTTGTTCATTTCCAAGGCAAACCATTCAATATCACAGTAATCCAAGTCTATGCTCCAACCAGTAATTCTGAAGAAGCTGAAGTTGAATGGTTCTGTGAAGACCTACAAGACCTTTTAGGACTAACATCCTGAAAAGATGTCCTTTTCATTATAGGGGACTGGAATGCAAAAGTAGGAGGTCAAGAAATACCTGGAGTAACAGGCAAATTTGGCCTTGGGATACAGAATGAAGCAGGGCAAAGACTAATAGAGTTTTGCCAAGAGAGTGCACTGGTCATAGCAAACACCCTCGTCCAACAACACAAAAGAAGACTCTACATATGGACATCACCAGATGGTCAACACCAAAATCAGATTGATTATATTCTTTGCAGCCAAAGATGGAGAAGCTCTACACAGTCAGCAAAAACAAGACAGGGAACTGACTGTGGCTCAGATCATGAACTCCTTATTGTCAAATTCAGACTTAAACTGAAGGAAGTAGAGAAAACCACTAGACCATTCAGGTATGACCTAAATCAAATCCCTTACAATGATGCAGTAGAAGTGACAAATAGATTCAAGGGATTAGATCTGATAGACAGTGTGCCTGAAGAACTATGGATGGAGGTTCGCGACATTGTACGGGAAGCTGTGATCAAGACCATCCCTAAGAAAAAGAAATGCAAAAAGGCAAAATGGTTGTCTGAGGAGGCCTTACAAATAGCTGTGAAAAAAAGAGAAGCTAAAGGCAAAGGAGAAAAGGAAAGATATACCCATTTGAATGCAGAGTTCCAAAGAACAGCAAGGAGAGTTAAGAAAGCCTTTCTCAGTGATCAATGCAAAGGAATAGAGGGAAACAATAGAATGGGAAAGACTAGAGATCTCTTCAAGAAAATTAGAGATACCAAGGGAATATTTCATGCAAAGATGGGCTCAATAAAGGACAGAAATGGTATGGACCTAACAGAAGCAGAAGATATTAAGAAGAGGTGGCAAGAATACACAGAAGAACTGTACAAAAAAGATCTTCACGACCCAGATAATCACGATGGTGTGATCACTGACCTAGAGCCAGACATCCTGGAATGTGAAATCAAGTGGGCCTTAGGAAGCATCACTATGAACAAAGCTAGTGGAGGTGATGGAATTCCAGTTGAGCTATTTCAAATCCTGAAAGATGATGCTGTGAAAGTGCTGCACTCAATATGCCAGCAAATTTGGAAAACTCAGCAGTGGCCACAGGACTGGAAAAGGTCAGTTTTCATTCCAATCCCAAAGAATGGCAATGCCAAAGAATGCTCAAGCTACCACACAATTGCACCGATCTCACACGCTAGCAAAGTAATGCTCAAAATTCTCCAAGCCAGGCTTCAGCAATACATGAACCGTGAACTTCCAGATGTTCAAGCTGGATTTAGAAAAGGCAGAGGAATCAGAGATCAAATTGTTAACATCCACTGGATCATCAAAAAAGCAAGAGTTCCAGAAAAACATCTATTTCTGCTTTATTGACTATGCCAAAGCCTTTGACTGTATGAACCACAACAAATTGTGGAAAATTCTTCAGGAGATGGGAATACCAGACCACTTGACCTGCCTGCTGAGAAATTGGTATCCAGATCTAGAAGCAACAGTTAGAACTGGACATAGAACAACAGACTGGTTCCAAATCAGGAAACGAGTACATCAAGGCTATATATTGTCACCCCGCATATTTAACTTATATGCAGAGTACATCATGAGAAATGCTGGGCTGGAGGAAGCACAAGCTGGAATCAAGATTCCTGGGAGAAATATCAATAACCTCAGATATGCAGATGACATCACACTTCTGGCAGAAAGCGAAGAAGAACTAAAGAGCTTCTTGATGAAAGTGAAAGAGGAGAGTGAAAAAGTTGGCTTAAAGCTCAACGTTCAGAAAACTAAGATCATGGCATCTGGTCCCATCGCTTCATGGTCAATAGATGGGGAAGCAATGGAAACAGTAACAGGCTATTTTTTGGGGCTCCAAAATCACTGCAGATGGTGACTGCAGCCATGAAATTAAAAGACGCTTCTTCCTTGGCAGAAAAGTTATGACCAACCTAGACAGCATATTAAAAAGCAGAGACATTACTTTGCCAACAAAGGTCCATCTAGTTAAAGCTATGGTTTTTTCAGTCGTTATGTATGAATATGAGAGTTGGACTGTGAAGAAAGCTGAGCACCAAAGAATTGATGCTTTTGAACTGTGGTGTTGGAGAAGACTCTTGAGAGTCCCCTGGACTGCAAAGAGATCAAACAGTTCATCCTAAAGGAAATAGTCCTGAATATTCATTGGAAGAACTGTTGCTGAAGCTGAAGCTCCAATACTTTGGCCACCTGATGTGAAGAACTGACTCATTTGAAAAGACCCTGATGCTGGGAAAGATTGAAGGTGGGAGGAGAAGGGGATGACAGAGAATGAGATGGTTGGATGGCATCATGGACTCAGTCTGAGTAAGCTCTGGGAGTTGGTGATGGACAGGGAAGCCTGGTGTGTGGCAGTCCATGGGGTCACAAAGGGTCGTACCAGACTGAGCAACTGACCTGAACTCAACTGACTAGAAACCTACTCAGTTATTAAGGGCAATTAAAATGTGACTAGGGCTTTTTTTTTTTTTTAATAAATAAAATATCAATCTCATTTCAGAAGTACATCAGAATTTCTTTGGCTGCTCTGGGTCTTAGTTGCAGTATGCACAATCTTCAGTTGTGGCATATGGAATCTAGTTCCCTGACCAGGGATGGAACTGGCCCTACTGCATTGGTAGCATGGAATCTTAGCCACTGGACCACCAGGGAAGTCCCAGGAGAACATAAGAATTTCACTTTTGCACCTCTCTCTTGCCCACTTGAGTTTTAGCCCCTAAGAAAGATGGCATGCCTGATGCTAGGGTTTTATGCCTTGACTAAGCAAAAATTGTGAGAACATCTGTTTTAAGCCTACCATGCATTTCAAGCCTAGAAAGCTAAAACTCTGTACGTCCCCACACACATCAAGTCTCATTTCAGGAGGACTCCTTTCATTGAATCCCTCCATAGCCATCCCCCTTCTCCCTCTTGTCTGCTCTTCTCTGACTAAATCAACTCTTTTGTCCTCTGGGCTCTCACTTAAAAAAGAATACCCTCTTTTACAGGACTTGTTACCTGGTATTGTTATTTCTTCTTGGTTTCTGCTTTAACACCCTCAGGCCAGTATACAGAGGACTTGTGACAGTTGGTTGTGTTTTTTGTATCTGTCTCCATTCCTAGACCATGAATCCCCAGAGAAGAACTCATCCCTCTGTCACCAACCACCCCTGACACATATGCATCCCTCTGTGGTCACATCATCTTATAAAGGATTAATGAATGAATTTGTGAGTGTCTGAGGAAAATATACTCTAACATTAGTCACCTCCAATAGGCTGACTCTATCTGGACCAGTCTATGGCTGATCACTGCTTTCAGTCCCCAAAGAATAAAGTGATCTCCTCCAGACTTCTGCAGGCCACTTTCTAAGCCCTGCTGCAGTGCTCAGGGAAGATAATATGAACAGCCCTGTTTTAGTTTGCCAGGGCTACCATAACAAAGACCACCAACTGGGTGGCTTAAATGATAGATATTTATGTTCCTGCACTTCTGGAGGCTGAAAGTCTCAGAACATGGTGTGGGCAGGTTTTGCTTCTCCTGGGAACTCTTCTTGGCTTGCGGGTGGTTGTCCCCTCACAGCTCTCATGTGGCCTTTTCTCCTTTATGTGCATCCCTAGTATCACCACCTCATCTCAGGACACCGGTTGTATTGGATTGGGGCCCCACCCTGAAGGCCTCATGTTAACTCAATCATCTCTTTGTAGGTCCTATTTCTTTCTGGAATGGGGGTTGGGACTTGAACATGTGACTCTTGGGGAAAACAATTCAGTCCTTACCAGGCTCTAGCACAGGTTCTCTAGTTTACTACCAATAGGTCCCACTGTCAAATAAACAGAGAGAGAGCTACAGCCTTTGGAAGCAGTCTGAGGCCCGTTGAGGGAACTTTTGGGGGGCTCACAATTCATGTGTTGAGATTCACTAATGCAGAGACCCAGGAACCTTACGGGATAGGGGGCAGTGAGAATATAAACTGCGATGGTGGGTGGGACTGCTGGGAGGGAGACCCTCTTGGGATAAAGATGTGCAGAGAAAACTTAGTGCTTCATGGGAAAACTGTGCATGGTTTTCTACAGCAGGTGTTGGCAAACTTGCTGTCAAGAGCTAGATAAGAAGTATTTTCTCTCTCTCTGTCTGGGCAACTCAAAAATACCTTTGTAGCTGGAAAGTAGCCATAGGCAATGCCTAAATGAATGGATGTGGCCATGTTCCAATAAAGCTTTATTTATAAAAACAGGCGGCTGGTTGGATTGGGCCTGCAGGCCTTAAGTGCCCTGGTCTAGAGCACACCCTTCCAATTTTGATTTTATATAGATTCTGAGCCTGTCATTTGAACTATTTTACAGCTCATAGACAAATGATAGCTATACAAAACATCCTTGACCCTAAAGATGTAAAGTTTTGACCCTGGGAAGTTCAATTGACTTCCTTCTCTGCCTTTGGAAGAAGGCAGTCTTGCCTGAATTTGCACATTTCTTTCAATATTCCTGATCTATAAAAATATCTACCCTTTGTATTCTCCAGTTCTCCTCCTTCATTAATAATGAGTTAAATAAGATCTTTAACATGCATTAATTTTGTATCTATAGGATGGATATGATTTTGTCTTTTAAAAAAAAATTATCTTTTTAACAAATACTGCTGGGCACTGTTTGGAAAGGGCTTGGAAACTGCACTAAGATCATTGTGATTCTGCCTTCTGGAGCAATAGTCTTTAAACTTTTTTTATTATATGCCTTTGTCAGCAAATATTTTTAACCACCTGCCTTTACATACAAATATAATATACTATATTCAGTACTGTACATAGACTAACATATATAAACATAAACAAAAATAATTTGAAAAATAAAGAGCTTGCAATAGTTTCTTTGCATATCGCAATGGATCTTCTTCCTAACACCTTTGGTTCTCTCTCTTTGCTATTTTTCTGGAGAATAGTGAATCACAAATATTAACTAGTTGGGGAAAAAAAAAGATCTGAGTTAACCCCAACAATACACAAACAAAGCACATTGTTGTAAAAACTAACTATAATTTCAGTTGTTTGGCTCAGAGGATGGTAGAATTTCTCCTAAAGAGGGAATTGCACCTTCGTCCTGGAAAATAGCTTAATGGAACTGATGGGTTATAAAAGGTGAGCTCAGGTGGTCATAGCTAGATGGAAGCAGGTTCCACATGAAGAGTCAAATTGCTTGTCTAACAAACATGAAGATTTCAGTATTGTCTACTAGACCTGAGGAATCCTTGGGGGTCCAGCAGTAAAGAATCTGCCTGCAATACAGGAGACACGGGTTCAATCTCTGGGTCAGGAAGATCCCCTGGAGAAGGAAATGGCAACCCGTTCCAGTATTCTTGCCTGAAAAGTCCCACTGACAGAAGACCCTGGTGGGCTACAGTCCATGGGGTGGCAAGAGCTGGGAGTGGAAGCTGTTAGGACTTTGGCAGAGAAGATGGGAAGGGGTTCTACTCTAATGAGGAACATGGCAGAGGGTGAGGTCATGGCTTCGAGTGGATCACAGCCAGGGAAACACAGAAAATGCCAGAGAAGTACAGCAAGTTCCCTACATACGAATGAGTTTCGTTACAAGAGCATGTTTATTAAGTCCAATTTGTTTGTAAGTCCAACAAAGTTAGCCTAGGTATCCAACTAACACAATTGGCTAGGTGGTACTGTACAAGTATAGATTTATAATACTTTTCACACAAATAATACATAAAAACAAACACAAAAAATAAAGAAAACTTTTTTTTTTTTTGACTGTACCATGCAGCATGAGGGATCCTAGTTCCCTGCCCAGGGATGGACTCCATGCCCCTCACATTGATGGAACACACATTGGCATCTTTGAAAGTCTGCAACTTGAGGTTTCCAATGTAGAGGATTCACTGTATCTTTAAACAATTGTGTTGATGGTTACTCTGACTGTGCCATTTATGCTCAATAATTTCTGGAGATTCTCCATAAAAATTTGCTTTTGCTTAATGGAATCAAAATGAAGAAAGCAGCTAGTAACTCTGAAATTCTTTAAGGTGACCAGAGGCAAAGAGAGCCAAGATCTGCATGTGAGCTGGGAGCAGAGTTGAGGAGCCAGAGTGGGGAAAGAAGCAGAGATGTAGCTGGGCTGTGACCTTAAAAGTGTGATGGGGAGACTACGTCTGGCAGTAATACAGGGTGAGGCCTCAGCAATGTCATTTCATAACTAAGGAAAGATGACTGCTGAGCACTGAGTACTAGAGTATTTTCAGCAGCAGACTGTTGGGTTACCTGTTCTGAAAAAATGTGGTGATGGATTGGAGAGCAACTGGATTGGAGAGCAACGACACTAGAAACAGCGAACCAGTTAAAAGATTGCTGGAACACCAGGCAAGGACGATAACAGAAAGGGGGCAGAGGGAGTGTTTATTCTGGAGGTAGAGTCTGTAGAACTGTATGATGATTCCCTCTAGGGGGAAAGAGGAGAGTCAATAGAAATAACATTTATAAAGCTTGGGTGGTTGGGTATCTGGTGACATGCCGTTCCCTGAATTAGGAAACATATGAAGAACAGGTTTTCAGGAAAGATAATGGGTTCATAGTAGGATAGGCTGAATTTGAGATGCCCATGAAACCTGGTGGAGATAGGCTACAAAGAGTTGACAATAAGGCTTAGCAGGTGGCTGTGTGGTAAAGAATCTTCCTGCAATGCAGAAGACTCGAGTTAGATCTCTGGGTTGGGAAGATCCCCTGGAGAAGGAAATGGCAACCCACTTCAGTGTTCTTGCCTGGAGAATCCCATGGACAGTGGAGCCTGGAGGGGCTGCAGTCCATGGGGTTGCAAAGGATCAGACACGAGCTAGTGATTAAACAATATCGCAGAAGAGAGATCAAGGCTAAAGACATCTCTGGGAATTGTCCTCTAAAAGGTGTCATGATTTTTGTTTATTGCCCTTTGACAAATGTTAAGAAAACAATACTCTTTTAGTTTATTTACTCATTCATTCAAACTTAACGAGTATGCAAACCATGTGCTAGATTCTAGGGCTTCCAAGGTGGTGTTAGCAGTAAAGAACCCACCTGCCAATGCAGGAGACATAAGAAACACGGGTTTGATCCCTGGGTAGGGAAGATCGCCTGGAGGAGGGCATGGCAACCCACTCCAGTATTCTTTGCCTGGAGAATCCCATGGACAGAGGATCCTGTCCATAGGGTCACAAAGAGTCGGATGTGACTGAAGTGACTTAGCACACGCACACATCCTAGACTCTAGGGGTAAATGATGAATAAGATCCTTCAGAAACTCATAGCCTTATCAGAGGATTAGATCACAAACTAAAAGCAGAGCTGCAGGTGTGGGGACCACTCAGAACCCCAGGGTTGTTACAAAGACTCTTAAACTAAAGACATTTGAGATTCAGCAGATACAGAAAGAAGCCTTCTCAGAGCTTCTCTTATCTGACAAGGCAGAAACTTCAGAGAAATGACGTGTGCCATAAATTCTCTCTTTGGGACAGGTCTGCCCCCAGGAGAGACCAAGAGTAAAACCTATCTTAAAACCCTTCTCTGGGGGAAATTTGATCCTGATAAAGTCAGAAAGACTGCTCATACCTGTGGAGACAAACATTACCACAAACTTTATCTCCTGTTTGTTCTAAAAAAAAAACCTGTTTGTCTTTTCTAAAGAAACCTATTTGTTCTTCCCATAGGAGTGTTTCTCCCTCCTCCCCTTTTCTACTAATCTACTATTTCTAATAACCCTTAAAGTTACTCATCGCCGAGTACTTGCATTTATGCACATTGCACACGTAAATAAGCTTTTTTTCCCCCTGTTAATCTGTATTTTGTTAGTTTAATCCATAGGCCCCAGCCACTAAACATAAGAGAATCAAAGAAAGGTTTTTCTTCTTCATCACCAGAAAGAAATTTCCATCCTCAATGGCTGACATTATGAAAGTGGCATTAAATACAATGGGCAACATAAAAAGATGACCAGCTGTGGAAGAAAATAGCAGAGAATATTCATTTCATTTTTATGTACCTAAGAGTATTGTGGGAGTTAATTTACCGTAGGATTTATATCCACCCAGTCTTCTCAGACATTTTTCACCTCTCACCGCTAGGTCTTTCTCCTTCCTCATTCTAGATTTGCATACTATTCTTGACAATATCTCTTCCAAGGACAGATAGGAAGTAAAGATAAAGTGGCTGAGATGTGGGATTTGGCACTCTGCCATGGCTAATCACCCACATTGACTTCCTTTCCACTTTTCCACACTGGGTTTACAATATTCTCACTTGGGGGCTTTCCAGTCCTTGAAGGAGCTCAGGTTTATCAGGAGATGGGTACTGAGTTTTGTTTCTTTCCACCTGACCACTCCCCAGACTCTCCCTGGGATAAGTTTTATTTAGATTTATTGTCTTTCAGAAAAAAATTTACGTACACTAGCATTAGATCAGAAACCTCTCAAACTGTTTGCAAACCTCAAGGACTATTTCAAGGACTTTGCCTCCAATTCATACTTTCCTATCTGTTTGTCTACCCTGTTCTTTTATTTACTGCCTCCCATATTTCATGTCAATAACATGCTTCAGGTTATCTCCCCTGGTTTTGTCCTCTATCTAATGAGTTTAATATTTGCCTCTTTTACCCTTCTAGAAAAGAAATCATCATTTCATATAGTTCTATTGTATTTCCTATAACTTAATCCAGCATTGGGAATGTAATAGGGACAGAATTTAAAAGTACTTTGAATTGAATTAGATGGAGTTATGTGGATTTGATCAGAGTTATGTTTTTTTTTTTTAATCCAAACTATAAACTCAAAGTTACCATCTCTATAACTTTCTTGTTATTTTCTATAAACTTTTTCATGGTCTATGCTCAGAGAGAACCCATGGGTATACAAAAGAGAATGGAAGCCCTGAGACCACAATGGGATTTTTGTTACTGGCTATGACTTTGGAAATCAGGAATGTTCCGTCAATACACATTCCAGAATTCCTAGCCTACACATTCTGGCTTGTTTCCAGTATGTTGACTCTATTAATGGATACTTGAAATATATACCACTTTCCACTCTTTATGCAACTGTCTTAGGGTGGAATTTTCTTTTCTCCTCCCACCAGAATCTCAGTGTTGTTTCAGCTCCCAGCGTGTACTTACATGATCCTTTGTAAAACAGAGGGCTCAATATTTCCCGAGCTTTGATCCTTTCTCCTCCAAGCCTGAGTTCCTTCTGGGTCTTCTCCTTCTTTGATTGGGCAGGCTCAAAGGCTGAGGAGAAGAAAAGCAAGATGGAAAGTTTTAGAGTTTAAAAAGAGAGAAAGGGGGGGTAGGACGAATTGATAGAGTAGGATTGACATATATAAGATAAGATAAAATAAGATCAGTTGCTTAGTCGTGTCTGACTCTTTGCGACCCCATGAATCACAGCACGCCAGGCCTCCCTGTCCATCACCAACTCCCGGAGTTCACTCAGACTCACGTCCATCGAGTCAGTGATGCCATCCAGCCATCTCATCCTATGTCGTCCCCTTCTCCTCCTGCCCCCAATCCCTCCCAGCATCAGTGTCTTTTCCAATGAGTCAACTCTTCGCATGAGGTGGCCAAAGTACTGGAGTTTCAGCTTTAGCATCATTCCTTCCAAAGAAATCCCAGGGCTGATCTCCTTCAGAATGGACTGGTTGGATCTCCTTGCAGTCCAAGGGACTCTCAAGAGTCTTCTCCAACACCACAGTTCAAAAGCATCAATTCTTTGGTGCTCAGCCTTCTTCACAGTCCAACTCTCACATCCATACATGACCACAGGAAAAACCATAGCCTTGACTAGACAAACCTTTGTTGGCAAAATAATGTCTCTGCTTTTGAATATGCTATCTAGGTTGGTCATAACTTTCCTTCCAAGGAGTAAGCGTCTTTTAATTTCATGGCTGCAGTCACCATCTGTAGTGATTTTGGAGCCCAGACAAATAAAGTCTGACACTGTTTCCACTGTTTCCCCATCTATTTACCATGAAGTGGTGGGACCAGATGCCATGATCTTCATTTTCTGAATGTTGAGCTTTAAGCAAACTTTTTCACTCTCCTCTTTCACTTTCATCAAGAGGCTTTTGAGTTCCTCTTCACTTTCTGCCATGGTGTCATCTGCATATCTGAGGTTATTGATATTTCTCCCAGCAATCTTGATTCCAGCTTGTGTTTCTTCCAGTCCAGCGTTTCTCATGATGTACTCTGCACATAAGTTAAATAAACAGGGTGACAATATACAGCCTTGACGAACTCCTTTTCCTATTTGGAACCAGTCTATTGTTCCATGTCCAGTTCTAACTGTTGTTTCCTGACCTGCATACAGATTTCTCAAGAGGCAGGTCAGGTGGTCTGGTATTCCCATCTCTTTCAGAATTTTCCACAGTTTATTGTGATCCACACAGTCAAAGGCTTCGGCATAGTCAATAAAGCAGAAATAGATGTTTTTCTGGAACTCTCTTGCTTTTTCCATGATCCAGCAGATGTTGGCAATTTGATCTCTGGTTCCTCTGCCTTTTCTAAAACCAGCTTGAACATCAGGAAGTTCACAGTTCACATATTCCTGAAGCCTGGCTTGGAGAATTTTGAGCATTACTTTACTAGCGTGTGAGATGAGTGCAATTGTGCGGTAGTTTGAGCATTCTTTGGCATTGCCTTTCTTTGGGATTGGAATGAAAACTGACCTTTTCCAGTCCTGTGGCCACTGCTGAGTTTTCCAAATTTGCTGGCATATTGAGTGCAGCACTTTCACAGCATCCTCTTTCAGGATTTGTAATAGCTCAACTGGAATTCCATCACCTCCACTAGCTTTGTTTGTAGTGATGCTTTCTAAGGCCCACTTGACTTCACATTCCAGAATGTCTGGCTCTAGGTGAGTGATCACACCATCGTGATTATCTGGGTCGTGAAGATCTTTTGTGTACAGTTCTTCTGTGTATTCTTGCCACCTCTTCTTAATATCTTCTGCTTCTGTTTGCGTGAAATGTTCCTTTGGTATCTCTGATTTTCTTGAAGAGATCCCTAGTCTTTCCCATTCTGTTGTTTTCCTCTATTTCTTTGCATTGATCGCTGAAGAAGGCTTTCTTATGTCTTCTTGCTATTCTTTGGAACTCTGCATTCAGATGTTTATATTTTTCCTTTTCTCCTTTGCTTTTCACTTCTCTTCTTTTCACAGCTATTTGTAAGGCCTCCCCAGACAGCCATTTTGCTTTTTTGCATTTCTTATATACTATGGGTAAAATCGGAGAAGGCAATGGCACCCCACTCCAGTACTCTTGCCTGGAAAATCCCATGGATGGAGGAGCCTGGTGGGCTGCCGTCCGTGGGGTCACACAGAGTCGGACACGACTGAAGTGACTTAGCAGTAGCAGCAGCATGGGTAAAATAGATGGCTAGTGGGAACCTGCTGTATAGCACAGGCAGCTCAGTGCTGTGATCTGTGATGACCTAGATGAGTGGGATGGGGGCTGAGGGGGTAGGAAGGAGATCCCAGAAGAAGGGGATATATATATGTGTGTGTGTGAGCATGTGTGCTCAGTTCTGTCCGACTCTTTGCGACCCCAGGGACTGTAGCCCACCTTGCCCCTCTATCCATGGGATTCTCCAAACAAGAATACTGGAGTGAGTTGCTATTTCTTTCTCCAGGGGATATTCCCAACCCAAGGATCGAATGAGCATTTCTTGCATCTCCTGCCATTGGCAGGCAGATTCTTTACTACTGCACAAGTTGGGAAGCCTGATAAATGCAGAATCTGCCTGCCACACTGGAGACCTAGGTTTGATCCCTGGGTTGGGAAAATCCCCTAGAGATGGAAAAGGCTACCCACTCCAATATTCTTGCCTGGAGAATTCCATGGAGAGAGGAGCCTGGTGGGCTACAGTCCATGTGGTCGCAGAGAGTCGGACACGACTGAACAACTAACACTAACACATAGCTGATTCGCTTCACTGTACAGAAGCAGAAACTAACACCACATTGTAAAGCAACTAGCCCCCAGTGAAAAAAATACTAAGGCTAAAAAATAAGAAAATAAAAGTAAAAGAAAAAGATTTGAACCGTATGATAAACTTAAATATGCATACATGAGAACACCTGGGAGAAGGTCTGGGTTTCAGGTTTCAGTGCAAACCAAGAGGTTAACCTCTGGTTTATTCAAAGAATCCTGAGGTTTTCAAGCCTGCCCGGGAATCTAGGGACTAGCTGATGACTTCATATTGAAATCATGCAAAACCCATGAGCTCATGAGCTGGGAGATGAAACCCAATGAGACAAAAATGGCTTCAAGGGGACTTGCTGTAAGTCTGTGTAAGATCATTCAAACCTGAAGAGGCAAAAGTAGATAAAACCAGGCCACTGGAATTTGGAAACTTTCTTGCAGGGACTTGTAGTAAAACGAAACTGCTTGGTTTCACCTAAGCCCTTGAAAGACTCTCAGAGAAACTGTAGGAGAAGAACTTGAAAGCAAGGAGCACTTTCTCTTTGCTTTTGCAATCACTGATTTCAGTGAGCGTGATTCTCAGTAGTTGATAAGGTCAGACATATCTCCATAGTCCTTCCTACCCTGTCTTCAAGAGCACTCTCTTTGGGTACAATCCCAATGACCATCCTCAGAGGGCTCTCACCCAGCTGTGCTGCACGTAGCCTTGACAGATATGTGTCTGATGTTTCGTCGGAGACAGCAGGCCCCGGAGAGCTGCTGGACATGGTCCAGGCCCCCAGGAACCTGGGCTGGAGAGGGCGTGGTGCTGGGGTCGGCCCCTAGGCTGTGATGGCATCAAAGAGGACCTGAGAGAAAATGACCAGGAACCATGCTGCCCAAGTCAGGCAGATGGAAATCTGAGGGAAGAATCAGAGAGGCTTAATCCAGGTACAGAACCAGGGCTGAGCAGACTTTACCAAAGGAGCCAATTTAAGGGGGCAATGAGGCCAAACAATGTAGCAAAAAGCATGTTTCCTTAGATACTAGAGTCTTAGTCATGGAAAGCAGGCTATGAACTGCCCTGTGTAGATCAGTTACACAGAGCAGGATCCACTGGAGTTATTTCATTCAGAAAGGATTTCTAGGATTTATATGGTTTAGAGAATCACTGAGAAGGCTGAAGAAGCAGACTCAGAATTAAGACTCAGGAACAACTCCTAAATGAAACCAAAGAACCAGGGCACCAAAGGGAGCCAAGGTTTCTTCCACATTTGGAGGCTGCCTTCTCAATCAGGGAGCTGGTTCCAGAACCCCCTGCTATTGCCAAGATCAGGAGGCTGCTCTGATCAGGAACCACTTCCATCCCCAGTCCCTACTGCTCCAGCTGCAGTCGGCACCATCAAATGAATGCAAAGCACTTGCTCCAACTGGAGGAAGCCAGTGACCTCTGTTTCCACCAACACCCGATGGCAGGGGAGGCCTGCCTGTGGAAGCAGCAAAAACAGTAGGAGCAGGGAAGCCTCATTTTCTTTTTAGCAAATCCAGCTTCCCTTGTGGCTCAGCTGGTAAAGAATCTGCCCACAAAGCGGGAGACCTTGGTTCGATCCCTGGGTTGGGAAGATTCCCTGGAGAAGGGAAAGGCTACCCTCTCCAATATTCTGGCTTGGAGAATTCCATGAACTGTATATTCCACGGGGGTGCAAAGAGTTGGACTCGACTGAGCAAATTTCACTTTCACTGCACCTTTAACAAGTGCATAACACTGGGCAAAAGAACAAATGTAGGACCGCTGACCATGTGTATTAATCGCTACGAGTTACAAATCAAGCTGCAGAAGTGTTCTGCCCTTGACAAACATACCTTCATAGCAATGTGGATGTTCAGAGCCAAATTTAGGTTCTTGAATGCCTCAGAAGACCATGTCAGAATATGGCAGTGTGGGAGAGTTAGCCCCTGGCCCATTTCTTACCCTGGACTCATCCTGTACCACATGACTTTGTGCCCATGAGTGTGGATGCTCCAGCTCAGATGGCCAAGCTCTATTCACACCGCAAACTCCCCTACCCTCCCCAAAGCCACCTTTGAGGGAGTTTGCTTTGCTCAGCTTTATTCTTGGTGTTAACTCCGTTCTTTTGATTTTAAGTGTTTGGGAAAATAAGAAATGCTTCCCCACTGGTCTGCAGTCTAGGAGCACACAGGGCCGTGTATAAGGTGGGGAGTCTGTAGGCCTTGGCAGGACCAACCTGCATCTGGCAAGTTTCCGAAATCCTCCAAGCCTCCATCCCTTCATCTCTAAAACGGTAACAATACGACTTACTTTTTAGGAAAATGCATGTGAAGTGCCTAATATTGTGCCCCAGCAGGCAGTGAGTGCTCCAAAAAGCTAATCATTGTCATCGTTGCCGTGGTTACATATTAACATGTAAGACTGACCATAGGGGAACGGCCACGTTATCAGGGTCTTTTAGAGTCTTGAACCAGATCTCTAATCAGATGCATGCACACTGCATCAGGCCCCCGTGCCCTGGGCCAATTATAGTCACTGCTTAGAGCAGGCTGGAAAGCAGTTTTCACCTACCTGGCCTGTTCAACCCATAATGGCTGCTTGGAGACTGTTTTGAGGAAGTGCATGTGTGCTAGCTCGCTTCTGTGCCTGACTCTTTGTGACCCTATGAACTGTAGCCCTTCAGGCTCCTCTGTCCATGGGATTCTCTGGGTAGGAATACTGGAGTGACTTGCCATGGCCTCCTCCAGGGGCTCTTCCTGACCCAGGGATCGAACCCAAGTGTGTGTCTCCTGTGTCTCCTGCATTGGCAGGTGGGTTCTTTACCACCGGCACCACCTGGGGAACCTGAGGCTAAATCTGGGCACAGTGCTGTGATTGATGAATAATGTCTGCTCAGGGTGTGGTGGGAAATGGGGCTGCATGTGGACTAGGTATTTGCCATTCCTGGCTCGTGCATGCATGCTCAGTCTTGTCTGACTCTTTGCCATTCCCTAGGCTGTAGTCTGCCAGACTCCTCTGTCCATGGAATTGTCCAGGCAAGAATACTGGAGTGGGTTGCCATTTGCTACTCCAGGGGATCTTCCCAACCCAGGGGTCTAAACTGTGTCTCTTGCATCTCCTGCATTGGCAGGTAGGTTCCTTACCACTCGTGCCACCTGGGAAGCCCTGCCATTCCTGAGTGTTAGGAAAGAAGATGGACTTGCAGAGAAGGATTGGGCATGAGCTCTGTTTCTTTCACCTGCTGGCTCTGTGACCAGGTGTTAGGTATTTCACCCTCTTTTGCTTAGATAACCCTCATCTGCAAAATAAGGATGACCAGGTTTACCATGCCTACCTTACAGGGTTATTTGTAAGGCTCAAATGATATCATGCTTGTAGGAATACTGTGGATTGTAGGGTGTTGCCTGAATGCAAGGTGTTTTGTTATTAGTGTGTGGTATTTGGCCAGTTTGTACTTGACAAGGAGGAAGAGCCGAGTCAGTGATAGCTTTGGTCTGCCTCTGCTTGTAGCATCTCAGCCTGATTCTGCACCCTGCTTCAGTTTCTGAGTGCCAAGCAATCAGGAGAGAGTCTGGTGGGGCAGAAAAAACTTGTACTGAAAGCCAGATGCCACCTCACTTATCCACTGCATGATTTAGGTCAAGTTTCATAGCCTGGGTGAGCCTCAGTTTCATCTTTGGTGGCACAGAGATTGGATAAGGGCAAACATGACATCTGTCTCAACTGTCTCGAAATTCAGGTGGTTGTGTAACTTCAAGTCCCTATACACGAAAGTGCTAGGAAAGCTCCAGGGGTGAGTGGTTATGACCTCTCCTATGATCTGTGTCAAATGCATCCTTATGAGCCCTCTTCCCTGTTGCTCGCTCCCCCTCCATGATCCCTGAACAGCCTGCAGCATTCTTGTCTTACCGTCAGTTTAAATTAGGGCAGAGCCTACATGAGCTCTCAGTGTCAAGGCAAGGTCAGAAACACAAGGTCAAGAGAACATAAAATGGCCTTCCCTGGTGGCTCAGATGGTAAAGACTCTGCCTGCAAAGCGGGAGACTCAGGTTCAACCCCTGGGTTGGGAAGATCTCCTGGAGACGGGAATGGCTACCCACTCCAGTATTCTTGCCTAAAGAATCATATGGACGAGGAGCCTGATGGGCTACAGTCCCTGGAGTCACAAATAGTTCGACACAACTGAGTGACTTTTTACAGAACACAAAATGAAGCTGTAACTTAGTCTTCAAACAGAGATGGATTGTGGCCATGGCCCGGATTGGGTATGAGAGGTCCCTGCGGAAGGGCAGAGTTAGACCCCAAATCCACGAGGAGCAAGGGAAGATGGTAAAGACAGTCAGTGAAGCGCTTATGTCATCAGAGCTGGCAGCATCTATGAACAAGTTGGTCCCAAAACTCCAGCCTTTGGCAGATCTCCAGACCCGGCCTCAGTCTTTGCAACTCTCCCAAAATCTCTGAGCCTCTGAACTGAGAATTAGGAGTAATGGTGTTCTGAGGCTACTGGAAATACTCACACCCATTTTCCCTGATAGCTCAGATGGTAAAGAATCTGCCTGCAATGCGGGAGATCTGGGTTCCATCCCTGGGTTGGGAAGATCCCCTCAAGGAGGGCGTGCCTGGAGAATCCCATGGACAGAGGAGCCTGCTGGGCTACAGTCCATGGGGGTTGCAGAGTTGGACACAACTGAGCCATTGCGTGCTCAGACACAGGAGACAGCCTTCAGCAAAGAGAGCAGCAGCGTTTGCTCCAGACTTTCTGTGTTAGTTTCCTAGGGCTACCATAACAAAGGAGCATAAGCTGGGAGGTTTGAGCAACAGAGTTTTACTGTCTCCCAGTGGAAGGCTAGAAACCCAGGAGTTGCAGCACTGGTTTGTCTGAGGCTGTAAGAGAGAATTGTTCCATGCCTGTCTCCTCACTTCTGCTGCTTTGCTGGCCATCTTTGGCATCCCCGGCTGGTAGAGGCATCACCCTGATTCCTGCCTCCATCTTCACGAGACATTCTCCCTGTGTCCAAAAGTTCCCTTTTATAAGGATACAATCATGTTGGGTTAGGACTCACCCTCACGACCTCATCTGAACTTGGTCATCTGCAAAGACTCTATTTCCAAATAAGGTCACATTCTGAGCTACTGGGTTGGGGGGTGGTGGGGGGAGAGACCTGATTCAACCTATAGCACTCTTCTTGCTTCTCCAGGGCTGGTTGAAACCAGCTCAGTAGAGTGAGGATGGGGAATGAGGTAGAATAAACATGAAGCACCAAATAAGCATGGATTCAGCTTTTGCTCACTTAACAAGCAGAGGAGCAGTGATGCCCTGTGAACTACTTCCTCACATTCTGTTGATAGAGGGGACGGGGGCTTTCAATACTGTCTCTTCAGAGCTTAGAACGATGGTGGCATGGAGTAGATGCTCAATAAATATTTGTTGAATTAGTGCTGAATGAGAGAAATTCAGCCCATACCAGCAGTTTTTTATAGTGTAAACTCTGATGCCAAGACCTGCCTGGCCTGGAAAAAGGACACGTAAATGTTTAATGAATTTAGCATCAGTTTCTCCCATATAGTACACATGGCCTTATTATGAAGAGCTGGGCCTTAGGGGAGTGGAATGAAAAGTTTCAGGTGCTGGGTCTTGGAGGACTGGGCTCCTCCTTAGCTCCCTGTCTCTTGCTACTCCTTGGTGGTCTCAGACCACCCCCTATCACCTTAGGGCCCCATTTGAAAGCCAATCTTGAGACATGAACTGAGCTTTAGATGTATAGAATCCTGTCTAGAAAGGATCCTGTCACAAAATCCTTTCCTTTACCAAAGTTTACTGACCCTGCATCTCACTCATTTATCTATCAGCATTATTGAGTTGGGAGTGCCTCTGTGGTCATCAAGTCCTACCACTTAATTCATAAATAAGGGCCCAGAGGTGAGAGGGGAAGAGATTCAACTCAAGTCACACAACCAGGACTCCTGACTCCCGGTCTATGGCTCTTCCTCTATACTATACCCTCTTTTCTATTGTCTATTAGGAAATAATTAGCCAGATAGAGGAATTCCTCTGAAAATTTGTTAGATAGGAGAATGCTATCATCCAGTTCAAATGTTCAGGTGTCCCCTGCGTGTGAGGCCCACAGTGGGGCTTTGGGGCATTTGGCTGGTTGCCGAGAATCACTGGGTCAGGGCCCTCACCCTCTCAGCCTTTGAGCTCTGCCACCTGGCTGGTGGCTTGCATCACCAACAGGGAAAGCTGACTTTCCATCCCGGACTCCCTTACGTCAGCACCCTCACCATCCAGAGACAAGAGAGTCCTTGTGGAAAGGCAGGCTGTGGCCCAATCGTGACCTCACGCCTGGCTGCCTGTTCTTGTTTCCCAATCATTCCTCGCCCCTGGCAAGTTTCACTGGGGTGAACAATGAATGGCTTCAGTCTACAGGTAGGTGAGCTCATTGCATTTTGCAGGTGCTTCTTTTGTACTACGGCCAGATGAAGGCTAAGATGTGGCCCTAACCAGCACCCTTAGAGCTCTTTCAGTTCAGTTCAGTCACTCAGTCATGTCCGACTCTTTGTGACCCCATGGACTGCCACACGCCAGGCTTCCCTGTCCATCACCAACTCCCAGAGGCTATTCATACTCATGTCCATCGAGTCGGTGATGCCATCCAACCATCTCATCCTCTGTGATCCCTTTCTCCCTCCACCTTCAATCTTTCCCAGCATCAGAGTCTTTTCCAATGAGTCAGCTCTTCGCATCATGTGGCCAAAGAATTGGAGTTTCAGCTTCAGCATCAGTCCTTCCAATGAATATTCAGGACTGATTTCCTTTATTATTGACTGGTTGGATCTCCTTGCAGTCCAAGGGACTCTCAAGAGTCTTCTCCAACACCACAGTTCAAAAGCATCAATTCTTCAGCGCTCAGCCTTCTTCACAGTCCAACTCTCACATCCATACATGACCACTGGAAAAACCATAGCCTTGACTAGACGGACCTTTGTTGGCAAAGTAATGTCTCTGCTTTTCAATATGCTATCTAGGTTGGTCATAACTTTTCTTCCAAGAAGTAAGCGTCTTTTAATTTCATGGCTGCAGTCACCATCTTCAGTGATTTTGGAGCCCCCCAAAATAAAGTCTGTCACTGTTTCCATTGCTTCCCCATCTATTTGCCACGAAGTGATAGGACAGGATGCCATGATCTTAGTTTTCTGAATGTTGAGCTTAAGCCAACTTTTTCATTCTCCTCTTTCACTTTTATCAAGAGGCTTTTTACAGTTTACAATGTCCAGACAGAAGGCCCATGGAACCCTGAACTTGTGCTTCCCCAGCCCCTAGCCAGCCCCACCACTGACACTACTGAGGTGGCCTCTCATTGTCTGCTGCACACCAGCTTTACCTGCAGTGGTGCCTTCCAGAGAGGCTCACATGTGTGCATTTATAATATCTAAACCGTTAAGTGTGTGTGTGCGTGTGTGCTAAGTCACTTCAGTCATGCTCGACTCTTCACAACCCTATGGATTGACTGTAGCCCACCAGGTTCCTCTGTTCATGGGATTCTCCAGCCAAGAATATTGGAGTGGGTTGCCATATCCATCTCCAGGGGATCTTCCTGACCCAGGGATCGAACCCATGCCTCTTATGTCTCCTGAATTGGAGGCAGGTTCTTTAGCACTAGCGCCACTTGGGAAGCCCCAAATTGTTAGGTTCACTTCAGTTGCTCAGTCGTGTCTGACTCTTTGCGACCCCATGAATCGCAGCACGCCAGGCCTCCCTGTCCATCACCAACTCCCAGAGTTCACCCAAACTCTTGTCCATCGAGTCAGTGATGCCATCCAGCCATCTCATCCTCTGTCGTCCCCTTCTCCTCCTGCCCCCAATCCCTCCCAGCATCAGAGTCTTTTCCAATAAGTCAACTCTTCGCATGATGTGGACAAAGTATTGGAGTTTCAGCTTTAGCATCAGTCCTTCCAAAGAACTGGAGAAGGCAATGGCAACCCACTCCAGTGTTCTTACCTGGAGAATCCCAGGGATGGCGGAGCCTGGTGGGCTGACGTCTATGGGGTCACATAGAGTCGGACACAACTGAAGCAACTTAGCAACAGCAGCAGCAGTTCCAAAGAACACCCAGGACTGATCTCCTTTAGAATGGACTGGTTGGATCTGCTTGCAGTCCAAGGGACTCTCAAGAGTCTTCTCCAACATCACAGTTCAAAAGCGTCAATTCTTTGGCGCTCAGCTTTCTTCACAGTCCAACTCTCACATCCATACATGACCACAGGAAAAACCACAGTCTTGACTAGACGGACCTTTGTTGGCAAAGTAATATCTCTGCTTTTGAATATGCTCTCTAGGTTGGTCATAACTTTCCTTCCAAGGAGTAAGCGTCTTTTAATTTCATGGCTGCAATCACCATCTGCAGTGATTTTGGAGCCCCAAAAAATAAAGTCTGACACTGTTTCCACTGTTTCCCCATCTATTTCCCATGAAGTGATGGGACCAGATGCCATGATCTTAGTTTTCTGAACGTTGAGCTTTAAGCCAACTTTTTCACTCTCCTCTTTCACCTTCATCAAGAGGCTTTTGAGTTCCTCTTCACTTTCTGCCATAAGGGTGGTGTCATCTGCATATCTGAGGTTATTGATATTTCTCCCGGCAATCTTGATTCCAGCCTGTGTTTCTTCCAGCCCAGCGTTTCTCATGATGTACTCTGCATATAAGTTAAATAAGCAGGGTGACAATATACAGCCTTGATGTACTCCTTTTCCTATTTGGAACCAGTCTATTGTTCCATGTCCAGTTCTAACTGTTGCTTCCTGACCTGCATATAGGTTTCTCAAGAGGCAGGTCAGATGGTCTGGTATTCTCATCTCTTTCAGAATTTTCCACAGTTTATTGTGATCCACACAGTCAAAGGCTTTGGCATAGTCAATAGATCTTTTTCTGGAACTCTCTTGCTTTTTCGATGATCCAATGGATGTTGGCAATTTGATCTCTGGTTCCTCTGCCTTTTCTAAAACCAGCTTGAACATCTGGAAGTTCACGGTTCACATATTGCTGAAGCCTGCCTTGGAGAATTTTGAGCATTACTTTACTAGCATGTGAGATGAGGTAGATGAGTTTAGTAAGTAAAAATAAGTATTAATCAGCCATTAAAAAGAATACATTTGAATCAGTTCTAATGAGGTGGATGAAACTGGAGCCTATTATACAGAGTGAAATAAGACAGAAAGAAAAACACCAATACAGTATACTAATGCATATATATGGAATTTAGAAAGATGGTAGCAATAACCCTGTATACGAGACAGCAAAAGAGACACTGATGTATAGAACAGTCTTTTGGACTCTGTGGGAGAGGGAGAGGGTGGGATGATCTGGGAGAATGGCATTGAAACATGTATAATATTATATATGAAACAAGTCACCAGTCCAGGTTTGATGCACGATACTGGATGCTTGGGGCTGGTGCACTGGGATGACCCAGAGGGATGGTATTGGGAGGGAGAAGGGAGGAGGGTTCAGGATGGGGAACACGTGTATACCTGTGGCAGATTCATGTTGATATATGGCAAAACCAATACAATATTGTAAAGTTAAAAAAAAAATAAATGCAACCATGTAATTTACTCAAAAAAAATAAAAATAAAAATAAAAAATAAAAACCAACCAACAAACAAAAGTGGAAGGGGGGTGGGTGAATGTTCCTCATTATGGTTACCAGATTTAACAAATGAAAATGCAGAATGCCAGTGAAATTTGAATTTCAGATTGTGAATGAAAAATGCCGCCTGTCATTTCAGTAAACAAAGAATGTCACAGCCGTCAAGCCACTGCAGCGGCCCACACAGTGAGCCCTGAGGGGACTTGGGACAGGAAAGAACAGGATGCTGGCCAGAGATAGCTAAGATGCACATCAAAGGTGTGGTTCCAGTGAACCCAGAGTCTTGCATCTTCTCATACGTAGAAAAGCACTAAATTTTTAAACTTGAGATGTCTGGTTTTCTTGAATGAACAGTAATCTTTTGATATTCCAGCTACCTGGTCTTTGTCACAAAAACTCCTATATACCCTGGCTCCTGCCTTACCTCTTCAGAGCAGCCTCTCAGAGCAATCTGAGAGGCCACCTCCCAGGCTTGAAGTCCTCAGAAAGTCCAGTGAATAAAACATAATTCTCAACTTTTAGGTTGTGCACTTTTTCTTTCTTAGTAGACAGGATAAGCAATGAATCATTTAGAAAAAGAAGTGTAAGTATATCCTGTGCAATATTCAGGACATAGTCATACTAAAAATTATTTCTTGCGCATCCCTCTCTGAAATTCAGATTTAACTGAGTGCCTGTATTTTAGCTGACAACCCCAGCTGCTATGGAATTCTGCAGTCCGGATATCCTGTGAAACACATCTTGACTCTTGACTGTTGGAACAAAATCCAGCCCTGACGTGGGCATCTCTGCCCTATTGTTACTGTTCACAAGCCCTGGAACAGGGGTTTCGGGGAGTTCCACAGGAAGGCTCCTGCATGGCCCCAGCTGCCAGGAATTCCCTGTAATGGGCACACAGCCAGCTCACGGAAAGTGCAAATATAACCAAAGTGAGTCAGCACATTTTCACATAGGCAGTCTAGGTACACGCACAGAGCTTTCATATCACCTTTTCCTCTGATTGCTCAACATTCCTGAATAGGATCAGCCACATGTTATTACCTTTGCTTAAAATGAGGAAACACTCAAGTCACATTGGCCGTGTCAGCGCCTAGTAAACAGAGACTCAGGAATCAGCCTGGCTGACAGGCTCTAAGACCAATCGCACGTATATGCTTTATTATTATGTTTTTTCCAAAACTGCTGCATTATGCTTTTTTCTGTATATAAAAGTAATATTTGATTATGATAGCAAACTTGGAAAACACAGATAAAAAAGAAAGGAAGACCAATCAGCAAAGAAAGCGATTCCACAATGGATAGTAACTGCTGGCGACAGGTGGGTGCATGGCTTTCCATATTGTGCCCTCTTCACATATATTAATACATTATGTGGTAGCCAGAGTGCGCTGCTAAAACAAAATACCATAGCCTGAGAGGCTTAAACAACAGGTATTTGTTTCTCACAGTTCTGGAGCCTGGAAAGTCCAAGATCAAAGAGCTGGTAAATTTGGTTTTTGATGGAGACCCCCTTCCAGTCATGCAGATGGCCACCTTCTCCCTGGGTCCTCACATGGTGTATAGAGGAAGCTTCGTTTCTCCTCTTCTTGGGGTCCCACCCTCATGACTTCATCTAAACTTAATCACCTCCCCAAAGCCCGGCATCCTAATACCATCATATTATAGGCTAAGACATTGACATATGAAACTGAAGAGTACACACATATCCAGTCCATAATATGTTCTTAGTTTTGAACAAAAAAGGCCAAATCATTTTATACACATGCATTCATATGAGTGATATAAATATGTGAATAGTTATATATGCAAAGATAATCATATGCATATATGCTCAAACATATCTATATATAAAATGAACTTGAAATTGATTTTGAAATTAAGTGATTCATTTTTGGCATTAACCAAGACTGAAGACTAAGTACAGAAAGAGGGTGAAAAGTACCAAATAAACTCCTGATTAAAAAAAAACAGAGTGGGGGACTTCCTTGGTAGTCCAGTGGCTAAGACTCTGCCCTTCCAGTTGCAGGGGCCCGGGTTTGATCCCTGGTTGGGGAACTAGATCCCACATGCTGCAGCTAAGATCCAGTGCAGCCAAATAAATGAACATTTTTTTTTTTTAAGGAGAAGAATAAAGAGTGGGCAGTAAAAGACACAGGGCAAAGTTCTACCACCATGAAGAGTGAAACTGTCCTCCATAATGAAATGTTCCTGGTCAAGAATGAGTGTTTGAAACAAAACGAGTGTTTGGTGAGTGGGGAGGGTCTATCCCCAGTGTGCCCCATAGGCACTGATGAAACATAATCCAGAGCTGATGTTATTGTGAATTCAGCAGCACTTAGGGCTCAGCTATAACATGTTCTGTAATCAGTGTATCCATAAATAACTTGTGCTTATATATAACCTCAGAATGACTTCTTGTTTCAGAGTGTGGAGGACATTCTTCATTTGGGGAGGTCAATACAATGAAACTGAGAACCTCTCAATCTTATATGGCAGCCAAAACAGTTTATTTTTGCAGACAGTTGTCAAACATGGCAACTTAGGGCACAGTCCCCTGACGACCCAGGGCCAGAGTCAGAGATTTTTGCAGAGAGCAGTACTCCTGTGGACTCAGGTGAGGAGTAACCTATAACCAACACTCAGTCCACTGGCCTTGCTGGGCTCTGTTACATGAAATAGTGGTTTATCATATTTTTCCATCATACGATATGGAAAGGCTCAGAGAAACTTCTTTCTCCCACAAAATGAAACTCCAAACACCCAGCTCCCTATGTAAGAGGATGACAGAGTACAAGCTGGTTGGATGGCATCACTGACTCAATGGACATGAGTTTGAGCAAGCTTCAGGAGATGGTGAAGGACAGGGAAGCCTGGTGTGCTGCACTCCACAGGGCACAAAGAGTTGGACATGACTGAGCGACTAAACAACAGCAACAATCTGTATTTCTTATATCTTGCTGCTCAAACTCAGAGACTTCAATGCATAGTGAATAGAGTGAGGACCTACAATAGAAGAATCTATCAAAATAGATTAGCATCTCACACTGTTGTGATCTAACCTGGTTTGTTAGTTTTGGTCTTGCTTGGAAAGGAGAATGTCAAAAAGCTTTGTTTAAACCTACTGAACAAGAAAACCCAGCTAACACAAAGCAAACCCCCAAATGGCCAATTTCTTATTCTGCTCATCCTTTTTGTAAGAAACATTTGCCTGGGATATCATTTATGATCAATTCTAAGGCAGAAGTAGTGTCAAGTTCCCAAGGGGGGAAAAAAATAGGAGCAGTGTGTAAGTATAAATTCCTGAACAATGGAAGGAAAAACCACACACTGGTAACTTTGAGAACAGTAACTGCTTTGGGCCATGATTTTCATCAGTCATCATGAGTACTGACAAATGTCATGAAATAGTAAAATACATCCAAAATTGAATCTGAAATGAGAATTCATGATGTTAGGTGGCCTGAGGAAGCACACCCTGAACACCCAGAAGACTCATTACTCTGTCTGAGGTGTTCTGGGCTATTTTAGACATGTGACTGCCACCTACTGGTTTCCATTAGCTTTACTTGGAGGGTCCAGGAATTCTGCAGCCTCCCCTACCCAATGTTGAGGACAACAGCGTCATGCTCTGCTAATGATGACCTCAATTCAATCGGTTTTCCCATTCTCTTTTATTGCACGCCCCCTTAGTTCTGTTTGTAAAGCAATGCAAAGTCATCACTTATTTTTCTCTAATACGATTTTCCTTCACTTCTCCATGCCACTAGTTCAAGAGAGCTCAAGCACTCACCTGAAAAACTGCCTCTTTATCCCAGATCTGCTCTATCCATTTCTATCTCTTGGCATGTGATGCAAGGGTTCCTTAAGAGAGAAGCTCTTGAAACACAGCTTGGTAAGAACAGCCATGAAATTAAAAGATGCTTACTCCTTGGAAGGAAAGTTATGACTAACATGGATAGTATATTGAAAAGCAGAGCTATTACTCTGCCAACAAAAGTGCGTCTAGTCAAGGCTATGGTTTTTCCAGTAGTCATGTATGGATATGAGAGTTGGACTGTGAAGAAAGCTGAGTGCCGAAGAATTGATGCTTTTGAGCTGTGGTGTTGGAGAAGACTCTTGAGAGTCTCTTGGACTGCAACGAGATCCAACCAGTCCATCCTAAAGGAGCTCAGTCCTGGGTGTTCATTGGAAGGACTGATGCTGAAGCTGAAACTCCAATACTTTGGCCACCTCATGTGAAGAGTTGACTCACTGGAAAAACCCTCATGCTGGGAGGGATTGGGGGCAGGAGGAGAAGGGGCGACAGAGGATGAGATGGCTGGATGGCATCACCGACTCGATGGACATGAGTTTGAAGGAACTCCGGGAGTTGGTGATGGACAGGGAGGCCTGGTGTGCTGTGATTCATGGGGTTGCAAAGAGTTGGACATGTCTGAGTGACTGAACTGAACTGAAGAGCAGTTGAAAAGCTGAGAACAGTGGCATACCCATGACTTACTTAAAAAATTAATTTCTACTACTCAAAGTTCAAAAATAATAATGCTGATAATAGCAGTTGTTTATGGCAAAAAGATATGGTTTTTAACATTTTTGGGATTCCCAGGTAGCTCAAACAGTAAAGAGTATGCCTGCAATGCGGGAGACCAGGGTTCATTCTCTGGGTTGGGAAGATCCCCTGGAGAAGGAAATGGCAACCCACTGCAGTATTCTTGCCTGGAAAATCCCATGGATGGAGGAGCCAGGCAGGTTAGAGTTCATGGTGTTGCAAAGAGTCGGACACGACTGGGTGACCTCACTTTCACTTTAATATTTTTACTTCAGAATGGATATGTGTATGTCCTTATGCAATGGGGGAAAACAAGTCAATGTACAGTTTAGTTGATACAAAATGAATATAAGGATACAAAAACAAGGCAGTGGTGAAGAGAGGTGACATATATTGAAATAAGAAATGTTTATCAAAGGTTTTGAAAGATTGTACCAAAGTCAACTCCTTCTAGCAAATTATGTGACTCTCTTTAACAGACTGTCATCAGTTTTGAGCATTAATAGACAGACATTCATCTAGTAATGATTCAAATATAGAAAATGTGGTTATGATATAAAAGGAGCTGTGAGACCATAGTACTTGGACCTGGTCTTTCTTGGAGGGGAGGGAGAGTGATTCCTAAGGAAATAATCATAAATAAAAACATAAAAATGCTTTTTATATCAAGTGTTCATAAAGAAGTTATTTGAATTGGAAAAAAATTAGAATACATTTAGAATATCTAACTGTAGAGAATTGAAAAAGATGATTAAAATTTTAATTATGAGTATGTTGTAAATTTGGAAAACTCAGCAGTGGCCACAGGACTGGAAAAGGTCAGTTTTCTTTCCAATCCCAAAGAAAGGCAATGCCAAAGAATGCTCAAACTACCGCACAATTGCACTCATCTCATACACTAGTAAAGTAATGCTCAAAATTCTCCACGCCAGGCTTCAGCAATATGTGAACCGTGAACTTCCTGATGTTCAAGCTGGTTTTAGAAAAGGCAGAGGAACCAGAGATCACATTGCCAACATCCGCTGGATCATGGAAAAAGCAAGAGAGTTCCAGAAAAACATCTATCTCTGCTTTATTGACTATGCCAAAGCCTTTGACTGTGTGGATCACAAGAAACTGTGGAAAATTCTGAAAGAGATGGGAATACCAGACCACCTGATCTGCTTCTTGAGAAATTTGTATGCAGGTCAGGAAGCAACAGCTAGAACTGGACATGGAACAACAGACTGGTTCGAAATAGGAAAAGGAGTCCGTCAAGGCTGTATATTGTCACCCTGCTTATTTAGCTTATATGCAGAGTACATCATGAGAAACGCTGGGCTGGAAGAAACACAAGCTGGAATCAAGATTGCCGGGAGAAATCTCAATAACCTCAGATATGCAGCTGACACCACCCTTATGGCAGAAAGTGAAGAGGAACTCAAAAGCCTCTTGATGAAAGTGAAAGTGGAGAGTGAAAAAGTTGGCTTAAAGCTCAACATTCAGAAAATGAAGATCATGGCATCCGGTCCCATCGCTTCATGGGAAATAGATGGGGAAACAGTGGAAACAGTGTCAGACTTTATTTTTGGGGGCTCCAAAATCACTGCAGATGGTGACTGTAGCTATGAAATTAAAAGATGCTTACTCCTTGGAAGGAAAGTTATGACCAACCTAGATAGCGTATTCAAAAGCAGAGACATTACTTTGCCAACAAAGGTCCGTTTGGTCAAGGCTATGGTCTTTCCTGCGGTCATGTATAGATGTGAGAGTTGGACTGTGAAGAAAGCTGAACGCCGAAGAATTGATGCTTTTGAACTGTGGTGTTGGAGAAGACTCTTGAGAATCCCTTGGACTGCAAGCAGATCCAACCAGTCCATTCTGAAGGAGATCAGCCCTGGGATTTCTTTGGAAGGAATGATGCGAAAGCTGAAACTCCAGTACTTTGGCCACCTCATGCGAAGAGTTGACTCATTGGAAAAGACTCTGATGCTGGGAGGGATTGGGGGCAGGAGGAGAAGGGGACGACAGAGGATGAGATGGCTGGATGGCATCACTGACTTGATGGATGTGAGTCTGGGTGAACTCCGGGAGTTGGTGATGGACAGGGAGGCCTGGTGTGCTGCGACTCATGGGGTCGCAAAGAGTCAGACACAACTGAGCGACTGAACTGACTGACTGACTGATGTTGTAAAATGTAAATGTTTGGTGAAGTGAATAGTCTACAAGGGTCTGTTGTACAGCAGAGGAAATAGAGCCAAAATTTTATAACTTTAAATAGAGTATAATCTATAAAGATTTTGAATCAGTATGTGGTACACCTGAAACTAATATTGTAAATCAACTGTATTTCAATTTTCTGAAATATCTGATAAGGTAGAAAATGTTAGAAACAAGCAATAGGTACAGTTAATAGTTTGTGAAACAAACTTATCTCTACTTGGAAAAATATCTGAATACAACATATCAGGATATTTGAGTGGTTTATTTGGGGGTGGCATTTTGTTTATTGAGTATTTCTTTTAAATATGTTCTTATCCTCCTGCCTACGTCCAGACCAGTTCATGAAAATAAAAAATAAACATCCTGCTATCAGGTTCCTAATGAAAGACAATTAGCAATGGAGGAGAACTCTCTAAAAGTATGACGAGTTATGTATATACTACATACAAGTATTAATAAATTTATAGAATGAATGGAGTCTAAATATTATACGGCCCTGAAAAGGGGAAACTTGCTCAGTCATGTCTGACTCTTTGTGAACCCATGGCTCCTCTGTCCATGGAATTCTCCAGGCAAGAATATTGGAGTGGGTTGCCATTTCCTTCTCCAGGGAATCTTCCTACCCAGGGATCGAACCTGTGTCTCCTTCATCACAGGCAGATTCCATACCATCTGAGCCACCAGGAAAGCCCCATTATACAGCCCTAACAATCATCAAATGCAGATATGAATTTGCATTTCAACTTTTCCCCCCAAAATGCTAGAACAGTGTGAAGGTGGGCAGAGATTCTCTGGAATAATTTCTAGGAAGATCAACAATGAAAAAAAGCATTTTAGAAATCTAGTTATCGTGGTAGATTTATGTCTCTGGCATCAACTTTATTATTGAGTCTCCACTGGGCACAAGGACGCCTAACCTCTGGAAATGCCTGGTCAGGGAGCTAAAATCCCACATGCCCTGGGCAACTAAGCCCCTGCACTATAGCTACTGAGCCCATGTGCTCCAGAGACACAACTAAGACCAGAGGAAGCCAAAATAAATAAATAAATAAATTTTTTTTTAAAAAAGGCAAAACCAATACAATATTGTAAAGTTTAAAAATAAAATAAAATTAAAAAAAAAAAAAAGAATTCAAACTTCAAAAAAAAAAAAAGAAACTAGATAGCATCTTTATCGACAAGCCTGGGAGGGTCACACTGAGCGCCATTACCTAGGTTCCAGTACTGGATTTGGTTGCTGTATCAGTTAAAGGATGTTTCTGGCACATTCAGTCTAGATATTTTGAAGAAAGTTTTATAATGACAACAGAACCCATGTGTGGTTGTGATGGGTCACTTTGCCAGCCTGACGACTGAAGAGAGGAGAAGAGGGAGCAGTCATCAGAGAGATGGAGAGAGAGGCATGGAGGTGGTGGGACAGAGAGAGAGAGAGGGGAAAAGAGCTTGAGTGTGGAAGAGGGATGCAGCCAGCCCTAGGCGACATGGCAGGGAGGGAGCCAGAGGAACATACGCTCCCAACCGTCTCTCTTCCTCTCCTGATCTGGCACTGTTTCCCGTGGTCAGAACACAATCGTGCAGCCAGAGGGCTGGGGGCCTGTTGGAGCAGAGCCAGAGGTCTTCTCTTGGGGCACAGAGAAGGAGGCAGGAAGGCAGAAGAGGGATTTGGTGGACAAACCAAAGATAAGCCAGTAAACTGCTTTTCAGAGATACAGAAAGATCATGTGGATTCTGAGAAGTAATGACTACTGAAGCATGACTTCTGAAAACTGGAAACAGGGGAAAGATTCTCCTTAAATGTGGAAATTAAAGTGAAAATTGTGTTTGTCTGTAGTGTCTACATTTTTATGCAGACACACACATCACACACATATGGGTTGTCTATTACTGGTTGTGCCTAGAGAATTACAGGGAACCCTGATTGATACACTCAGGAAACAGGCTATCAGACAAGAAGTGGCTACATCTAGGCCCACCTCCTTCCCTGAGATGTCTTCATGACAACCCAAGAACTTTGCAAAACCCAAAGGACAATTTGACATTTAACAGGTTTTCATCAGCAGCTATGGAAATTATTTCCCTCAAATAGTGCAACCCCAAATAGATCTGAACATATTTCTCCAATTCCATATCACCTAGGAGATCTAAGGGATCCTTGTAAAAGCACCCATCCCAGACACCTTGAGATGCCAATCACAGCACGCCAGCCGTATACAATCCATAAGGCCATCTTGCGGGCATGTAGGTCTTCGCATGTGTGGGTGCTAAGTCACTTCAGTCCTGTCAAACTCTTTTCGACCCCACCAGGCTTCTCTGTCCATGGAATCCTCCAGGTAAGAATACTGGAGTGGGTTGCCATGCATTCCTCCAGGGAATCTTCTCGACCCAGGGATCAAACCTACATCTCTTATGTTTCTTGCATTGAATGTTGCTCTTTACAGTTGCCAAAGAGGGTTAAAAGCACACTGGTACCCAGTCATAGTCCATGATACTTTAGGAGACAGGGACATGATTGTCTAATTTGCCTTTCTAACCCATTGTTCAATAGACACAAAGCGCCCCGCTTACAGCTGAGTAAATGTTTGCCAAGTCGAATTGATCGAAAAAACTCCAACAGAGGAAAGCTGGTAAGTTGAGCATGCGAAGTTTTGGTTTCTTTTCTGTTTTTGAAATAGGTTTAAAAAGAAGAATGGAGACTGCTGGTTTCATGAGCTGGACCCACAAAGGAAAAACTTGCAAGAACTGATGTCTGATTCTATGGAGCAAAAAATAGAGGGCTCAGGGGAAGTGATTGGCCTTTGGGCGGGGGTAGTGACCAGAAGGGTGACAGTGGGGGACCTTGGGGTTCTGCTCATGGTTTTTTTTTTTTTTTTCTTGTACTGGGTGCTGTTTATATAGGTGTGTTCAGTTTGTGATAATTTAGAGTCATACACTTCTGTGTACTTTTCTGTATGTGTATTAGATGTAAAAAAAAGTTTGGTAGCAATCCTTTATCGGCAATCTAACTAACTTCAAATAATAGAACCTCTGAAGAAATAACCTGAAATCGTGTTTATCTTTGAACATTAATTAATTGAGGGCCTAGGTATAGGACCAGGTGGTGTGGGTCAAGTTCTCTTAGCCATTCCTTTGCTCCTCTGGGAAACATGGGGTTATCGTACTGCACCTGCCCCTTGCCAGCCTGACAGAGCTCTGTGAGGCTGTCTGAGGTTGTCTGTCTAGACATGTGCACATTTTCTACTCCAGGATCTTGACTAGCCAGTACCATATCTGAGACAGTGGTTCGTCTTCCCCCCACCCCCATGCCCTGCCCCTACCCATCCTGCCTTGGCAATGGATGGAGCAGGTCATAGGGACTCGATGGCAAAGCTGGTGTAACACAGAGACTCTGAAAACCAAGAGAAGTTTATTTCTCTCTTTCTCATGCAGCAGTCAGGGCTGGTGGGCAACATGACCTCATGACATCATTCGGGGAACCAGGTTCTTTCCATCTGATTATTCCACCACCCATTAAAGTATGCATTTCTTCCTCCTCATGGTTAAAGTCAGACTCAGGCACTCATATTCCAGATCACAGGTTGGAGAAGAGGGAGTAAGTTCAAGCAAGTTATTCCTTTTAAATAGGTGAAAGAGAAGTTACTCAAAACATTTCTCCTCATGATCTTTTGTTGAGAGCTTATCTTATGACTTGCATCATGGACTTCTCCGAACCTTCCTTCCAACTATACTCGCCACTATCCTTTGGGTAGATACAGTGCCTTCATTATCCCCAAGGGTGTTTATTTTTCCTTTTTCATTGTTTGGTGTCCATGGAGAACTTGGCCTTCTCCTTAATTGGCTTTGAGAGTGTAAAGATAATGGAAACTATGGAAGTAGAATCAACAAGATGACAACCAATTATAAATAGTGACTATTTTAGATTCCCCACATAAGTGAGGTCATGCAGTGTTTGTCTTCTGTGTCTGCCTTACTTCATTCCGCATACATCCTCCAGGTTCAGCCATGTTGTTGAAATGGTGGAATTTCCTTCTTTTTAAAGGCCAAATACTGTTTCACTGTATACATGCACTGTATCTTCTTTATCCCTTCATCTTTTGATGGACATGTAGGTTGTTTTCATATTTTGGCTGTTGTGAATAATGCTGCAATGAATCAAAATAGTCAAAGTCACAGAAGCAGAGAGTAGAATGGTGGTTGCCAGGGGGTAGTGGGAAGAAGAAATGGGGAGATGTTGGTCAAAGGGTACAAAGTTTCTGTTATGCAAGATGAATAAGTTTTGAAGATAATAACGTACAGCAGTGTGCTCGTAGTTAACGATACTGTGTTGTGTACTTCAAATTTGTTAAGAGGCTAGATCTTAAGTTTCTCATCACACACACACATACACATACAGGAGGAAAATGCTAACTACGTGGAGTGATGGATCTGCTAATTAACTTGATTGTGGTGACTGCATGTATATCAAATATCAAGTTGTACATTTCAATATATAAATTTTTATGTATCAACTATATCTCAATAAAGCCAGAAAAAAACTGTTGGTGAAATAAAAGGAGGAATTGAAGTGTTTTTTTTTTTTTTCTTTAATGTTGAGCCAAGAGTGACATGAACCGATATGGGAAATATCAGAAGAGGAACAGATTTAATGAGAATTTAAAATAATCATGAAAATACTGATAATAACAACGTCAGTGCATGCTATGTCATTTCAGTCATGTCTGATTCTTTGCAACCTTATAGACTGCAGCCCACCAGGCTCCTCTGCCCATTGGATTCTCTAGGCAAGAATACTAGAGTGGGTTGCCATGCCCACCTCCAGGGGATCTTCCCGACCCAGGGATCAAACCCATGTGTCTTATGTCTCCTGCATTGATGGGTGGGTTTTTTACCACTAGCGCCACCTGGGAAGCCCCAATAGCAATATCTGGCATACATTATATAATGATAACTTTGAATCTATTACACCATTCAGTCTTCAAAACCCACATACTTATGTACAGTCATCCCTCGGTATCTGTGAATCCTTGTAGAAAACAAAATTTGTGGATGCTCAAGTTCCTTGCAGTTGGTCTTCTATACCCAAGAGTTCCATATCTGCGGGTACAAAGGACTGACTGCACTAGTTCTCCTAATTTAGAGATGAAGAGCCTGGGGCACAGGGAGTTACCGCAGATTGCCTAAGGTCATGTGGTTTGAAGCTGCAGAGCAGGATGGGCTTCTTGGCTCCAGAAATCCAGAGCCACCGCTTATAATCCCTGTGCTATACTCTCTCCCCTTCTGTACTCAGAAGAAGCTGAGTTCAGAGTTAGGGACGACTTATGTCTGGGGAGCTGGGAAAATTCAATGGCTAAGAGAGATGATGGCTGAGGGTGTCTCAACAATTGAGGGCTGGAATCATCTGGAAACATCTATTTATCTTTCTTTCATTGATGTTGACTGCTTGCTGGGACCTAAGCTGGGCTCCCAACTGGTGCACCAACTGGTCTTTGCATGTGGGCTGGACTTCCTCACAGCATGGCCTGCTTAGACAATGTGAATGTTTTTTTTTTTTTTTAATGGCAACTCATGGAGGAAGTGTTTTATGCTTCTTCAGCCTAACCAGCAAGCTGCATGGAAACAGCATCAATTTTCTGAAAGGTATGTTAGTATTAAAATTTTGATACTTTTTCCTTCAAAAAGGGTCACCTAACTTCCCTCCCTTGAGTATGAAATATATTTAGTGATTCACTTCTAATGAACAGAATGGTATAGAAGTGACAGTATGTGATTTTTGAGATTAGGACATAAAGACGTTGTGCCTTCCTCTTTGCTTCCCCTTGAGTCACTTGCTTTGGAGGAAGGCAGCTAGCTTGATACTCAAGCAACCCTATGAAAGGAGCCACAGGGTACGAAGCAGGCCTCCTACCAGCGGCCATGTGAGTGAACCATCTTGGAAGCGTGTCCTCCAGCCCTAGTCAAGTCTTTATATGACTGTATCCCAGTTTGATATCTTAACTGTAACCTCATAAAAGTCCCTGAGACAAAAATCACCAGGTAAGCCACTCCCAAATTCCTGAGCCATAGAGACTGTGGATAATAAATCTTGGATATCTTAAGTCACTGATTTTGAGGGGTAATTTGTTGTGGAATGGTAGGTGACTGATACTGAACCTCAGACCTCAGGTGGCATTGAAGTGAAGTCACTCAGTCGTGTCCGACTCTTTGCGACCCCGTGGACTGTAGCCTACCAGGCTTCTCCCTCCATGGGATTTTCCAGGCAAGAATACTGGAGTGGGTTACCATTTCCTTCTCCAGGGAAACTTTCTGACCCAGGGATCGAACCCAGGTCTCCCGCATTGGAGGCAGACACTTTAACCTCTGAGCCACCAGGGAAGCGCTATTCTATTGATTAAGAACCCAGATTTAAGGGGAGGGGATGCCAACTTAAGCACTCAGAAAGAAGAGGGTCAAAATATTTGCAGACATACTTTAAATAGCCACAGAGTGCTTAGTTTATATTATAACTGGGAGATGGCTACCAAATATCTAGAAATGAAAGTCCTTTGCAGCACATGTAACATTTGCAATTAAATCATTATTTGTATAATCTCTAGTTGGATTTCCATTATTCCACTGGACTGTGAATTGCATCTGTTTTTTCATCCTTGTTCCCAGAGCTTGGCATGGTGCTTAACAAATAGTACATGCTCATGAGGTATCTGTTGAACAAATGCACAAAACTTCATGTGATCAGGGCATTATTAACATACATATCTGGCCCTGGAAGTTTTTTTTTTTAATTGTTATCCCCAAATAAAATTTCTGAATAATGCTTGAAAATATATAACTCATTTTTTAACATTTGTGTAGTATATGCTACTATTTATTTATTTTGACTGTATCAGTTTATGGCTTCTCAAAAAAACAGCATGTGAAATAATTTTAGGACTTGCATAGATGGATAGAGGTTTAAACTTTTTAATAGCTGTGTGATTATTTTATTGCATGTTGAAAAGTGAAAAGTACAAAGTACATAAATTAAAGGAAAATATTAGGTAAAGAGTAGAATAAGCAGCATGCAGATATGGTAAAATTTACAAAAAATGTACCTGGGTGATTCAAGTTGGGTAAATATCATAAGGCTGAACTTCTACAGTAAAGTAGTGGGAATTCCTAATAATGTACTTTCATAGCCTTGAGAAATTCCACAGAAATAACACCTGGAAAAACAGCATATATTAATAAACTGTGTTAATGATTATCTTTCATGTTTTTCTTAAGAGTTATCTCCTTGTTACAAACCCCAAGGCCAGACCCAGATGGGAGTATGACTGGGATCATGAAAGCATGGACCTTGGAACACGGGGTCAGCACCAGGCATGAATGTTACCTACATCACTTGCTAATTGTTCCCAAGACTAGCTCAGTAGGGAATGGCCTGGGATAAACACAAGGAAATCTGGACGATTTCAGTGTAACCCATGACATTTAGAAGTAGGTGATTAACACAGCATGTGTCTTAAGAAAGAAAAGATCTGAGAAAGTCTTGTAGTCTGCAATTAGAAATAAAAGCTGGACTCAGAGTACACTCTGCACCTCAGTCCAATAGAGGCTGCAGGTCCTGTGACCCATTGCCCCAGATTTCGTGTTCTGTCTTCATTCTTGTCGTTCACTCCCAGACCATTAGGGCAACACAGTAATGTAATCTGTGGTGGAGATCATATCATCTCTGCTTTACAGAAAGTAAAACTGCAGTTTAGAGATTATAATGTGATGCTTTTTCCACAATGCCAGAATGCTCCTTAGGAGAAAAGCTATGACCAACCTAGATAGCATATTAAAAAGCAGAGACATTACTTTGCTAACAAAGGTCTGTCTAGTCAAAGCTATGGTTTTTCCAGTAGTCATGTATGGATGTGAGAGGTGGACCATAAAGAAAGCTGAGGGCAGAAAAATTGATGCTTTTGAACTGTGGTCCTGGAGAAGACTCTTGAGAGTCCCTTGGACTGCAAGGAGATCCAACCAGTCAATCCTAAAGGAAATCAACCATGAATATTCATTGGAAGGACTGATACTGAAGCTGAAGCTCCAATACTTTGACCACCTGATGTGAAGTGCCTACTCATTAGAAAGGACCCTGATACTGGAAAAGATTAAGGGCAGGAGGACAGAGGATGAGATGGTTGGATGGCACCACCAACTCAATGAACGTGTGTTTGAGCAAGCTCCAGGAGGTGGTGAAGGAGAGGGAAGCCTGGTGTACTGCAGTACATGGGGTCACAAAGAGTCAAAGATAACTGAGCGACTGAACAGCAAGGATACTTGTAATTCAAGCAACCTGCTTTAAACATTGCTTTTCAGTTCCCCATAAACACATAGATTTGAGGGTTGTACACAATTCCATTTGCTGACATATTTTATCTTTATCCCACCTCAACAAATTTGAAGACCTCATAGTTCTTAAATGATGACCGTAGATGGGTTCAAGTCAGTGAGGGAGATCAGATTTGTGACTTATTGCTTCTTAAATCTCTATTGGCACTTAGGCATCAACTAAACTCATTTTTCTTATCTGAACCTTGCAATTCTGGTAAGTCTTAAATGGAAGAGGCAAGCGACTAGAGCTAAAAGTCATTTCTTGAAAGCTGTTGATGGGAGAAGGTGTTCATTCATTTTCTATTGCTGCTGAAATAAATGTATTCACTTCAAACAACAATATGAATTTATTAAGTTACAGTTCTGTCTGTCAAGAGTCTGGATACAGCATGATCTTCTGCTGAGAGTTTCACCAGGTTGAAATCAGGTTTTGGCAAGGATGTCATTCTTTGTGGAGGCTCTAGAAATGTATCTATTTCCAGTTTCACTTGATGACAGAATTCAATTCCATACACTTCTAAGACCGAGGTTCCTATTTCCTCACTGATTGTTGGCTGAAGTTTAATCTCAGCTTCTAGAATCTATATGCATTCCTTGGCTTCCTTTGTCTTCAAAACCAGCAATGGTAGGTCAAGTTCACCTGATGCTGTGACCTCCCCTTCTGTCTCATCTCTGCTTTCATTGGACAAAGTTCTCAACTTTTAAGGACTTGTGTGATTAGGTTGTGTGCACCCACATAATCCAAGATAATCTCCCCATATTAGAACCAACTGTAGTCTTAATTAAATCTGTAAAGACCCTTGACAGCTGTAACTGGTTTTCTATTTTATTAAACAGTTTCCCTCGTGGCTCAGAGGGTGAAGAATCTGCCTGCAATGCAGGAAACCCAGGTTCAATCCCTGGGTCAGGAAAATCCCCTGGAGAAGGGAATGGTAATTCACTCTACTAGTCTTGCTTGGAGAATTCCATGGACAGAGGAGCCTGGTGGGCTACAGTGCCCATGGGGTCGCAAAGAGTCAGACATGACTGAATGACTAACACTTTCACTTTCAATTCAAAGACCCTTGACAGGTGTAACTGGATTCAGTTCAGTTCAGTCACTCAATCGTGTCCAACTCTTTGCAATCCCATGAATTGCAGCACACCAGGCCTCCCTGTCCATCGCCAACTCCCGGAGTTCACTCAAACTCATGTCCATCGAGTCAGTGATGCCATCCAGCCATCTCATCCTCTGTTGTCCCCTTCTCCTCCTGCCCCCAATCCCTCCCAGCATCAGAGTCTTTTCCAATGAGTCAACTCTTCGCATGAGGTGGCCAAAGTACTGGAGTTTCAGCTTTAGCATCAGTCCTTCCAAAGAAATCCCAAGACTGATCTCCTTTAAAATGGACTGGTTGGATCTCCTTGCAGTCCAAGGGACTCTCAAGAGTCTTCATCAATACCACACTTCAAAAGCATCAATTCTTTGGTGCTCAGCTTTCTTTATAGTCCAACTCTCACATCCATACATGACTACTGGAAAAACCATAGCCTTGACTAGTCGGACCTTTGGACCTTTGTTGGCAAAGTAATGTCTCTGCTTTTCAATACGCTATCTAGGTTGGTCATAACTTTCCTTCCAAGGAGTAAGTGTCTTTTAATTTCATGGCTGCAATCACCATCTGCAGTGATTTTGGAGCCCCCCAAAATAAAGTCTGACACTGTTTCCACTGTTTCCCTATCTATTTGCCATGAAGTGATGGGTAACTAGATTAGTATTTTATTAAACAGCAAAAGACAGTAGTCTTGGATGAACATCTTTAAAATTCTGCCTACCACCTTGAACAGCAGGATACAGGTGCAACCTAGTTAACTTCTCCATATACACCAAAGATTAAAGCTGAACTAGGGAGGGATAATCAGCAAAGCTCTTCCTAATCACACAGGGGAAGGATGTGAGCCCATAGCAGTTACTGGTCCCTGAAGATTCCTGGGCAACTGTGGTTGGACCTCCCCACTCTGGAAATAGGTCAAGTTTTTTATTTTGGTCCCAGTTCTGGGAGTAGTTCCCAAGTCTATTTTCGCCCTTGGCTCTGGAAGATGTTGCTTCCTCATCATGCCCCTTGCTCATTTCTGAGGAAGCCAAATATGCCATTTTGGGTGGCTAAGCAGCTTTTGCTACTTGTTTCCTTGTTGTAGAATGTTGGGGGCCCAAGGTCTGCTTACCTTTCAAATGATCACAGTCTCTTAGTCCAGGCCATAGCCTAGGGACTGTAGCCTGAAGACTTCACTGATATGCTAAAAAGCCTTTGTGTGTTTTTGTTGTGGGTTTTGGAATGCACAGTGTTTTCTCTATTTCATTCTATTCCATGCCACCTGCCAAAAGTCACACCCATAATTCTTTCAAGCTATGTTTCTCTCTTCAGCTATTTGTTGTTCCATTGATCAGTCATGTCTGACTGTTTGTGACCCCATGGACTGCAGCATACCAGGCTTCTCTGTCCATCATCTCCCAGAGCTTGCTCAAACTCATGTCCATTGAGCCAGTGATGCCATCCAACCATCTTATCCTCTGTGATCCCTTTCTCCTCCTGCCCTCAATCTTTCCCAGCAGCAGGGTATTTTCTAATGAGTCGGCTCTTTGCATCAGGTGGCCCAAGTATTGGAGTTTCAGTTTCAGCATCAGTCTTTCCAATGAATATTCAGGATTGATTTCCTTTAGGATTGACTGGTTTGATCTCCTTGCAGTCCAAGGAACTCTCAAGAGTCTTCTCCAACACCACAGTTCAAAAGCATCAGTTCTTCAGGGCTTAGCCTTCTTTATGGTCAAACTCTCACATCCATACATGACTATTGGGAAAACCATAGCTTTGACTATATGAATCTTTGTTGGCAAAGTAATATATATGTTATACATATGTTAGCTCTTCAGCTATAATTACTGCTAATTTGGGCTTTCCTGGGCTGTTGTGGGAACATGCCCATAAGCTTTCCAGGAGTCCTTTTGTTTAACAGTATGAATTGTTTAGGTGGGCATCCTGCTTGAAGGCAGAGGGAAGACCCTTTGATTGCTCCAGTTTCTATTAAGGATGAAGATCTCAGGAAGGAGTTGCCTGGAACCTGTCATGGGGATGCTTTCCCTTTGCTGCTCTGCTCTCCTGCTATCAGTATAGACACAGAATCACAGTGATCACTTAGAGCTCCTTCAGAAGCCCAGGGATGGTCTTGCTACATGCTGGCCATCAACAACATTCACCATCATCCTTTGTCATCAGATGAAACCTCTAAACCAGGCCCTGCCTTTTCCTTCACTCTTCTAGGCTCTCACTTGCATTCCAAAAGCCTTGCCAACTGGCCTGGAAACCAAAGCGTGTGGGAGACCCCTGAAAGAAGATACCTGTGACCAAGTACATGCCTCAGCTACTGCCGACACCTGGAAAACAACCACAAAAACTAAACCAAGTGTGTGAATCCAGGCAAGTGAGAGAAGCTGTGTCAGACCGTCTCATGCTGGGAGTTCCTGAGTTCTTGGGTCAAGGAGCCCCAGCAATTGTGTTATTGTGCAAATCTGCCCAGTGTCTGCCACAGGCTTAGCAAAGCATGGTTTTCAATGGCAGTCAATGCTGGCAGGCAGTCACTATATCTGAAAACTCTCTTCTGCTGGGGATGGCAAATACCTCCACAAATCACTTCATGCTGATCTCTACACTAAATCCATCAGTGATATTTCTATTATGAAGAGCAGTTAAAAATACAGGGTTAATTCTGAAGATTTGGGTTAACTCTAAGTACCATATCTATGCTCTGGGTAGTTACTACTTGGTGAATGCAAATATATATCTATCTCTTTAGGGTGATTTAAGCTTTGGTTCCCAAACCAGGCATGTTACCAAAAAGTATGCGTTGTGGGGAGGTCTGGCTGTTTGCCTCTCAAAAGCCAGTAAACAGGCCAGGTTGTGGAAAGGAAAGTTTGCTTTATTTCAGATGCCAGCAACTGGGGAGGAGGGTGATGTACATCTGTTCAAAGGCCGACTCCCCTCCACTCCTGACAAGCAGGGGGTGAGAGTTTTTATAGACAAAGTGTGTGTGGGGGGGTTACATGCAGAAACAGTACACTCATCTTCCAATTATCATCAGTAGTCTGACTAGCATCATCTTGGTTGTTTTAGGTACAGTTAATCTTCAGTTCCGGGGCACATTTGTTCCCATTTCTTTGCCATCAATTCTCAGAATTGTGGTAGCTTAAGTCCTGGGTACAGTCTGGGTCATCATGTCATTAACTGTTCCACCTGGGGGTTTAGTTCACAGGATATGGCTCAGAATATTATCTACAGCCCTTGAGAAAGAACTAAATGTCCTCAACTATGCTTAATGATTACATTATTATTATTTAGTCTCCTTAGACTGTTTTCCTTTGTTTCATCATTTCTCACTTCTCTGATTAAACTTATTCTTTGATTAAAGTTTTTTTACAGGCAAAAAGCAGGCAGACAACATGGTGGGGGTTGGGGGGTGGCAAGGACTATATAGTCTGCCATTTCAGGCAGAATAACATTTTAAAATTATACATCATCAGACACAGTGACAGAAGATTCTGATCTTGTAGTCTTTGGTGGTGCCTAGAATCATGTGTTTTAAAAAGGTCTTAGGCTGACTTTCCTGGTGGTCCAGTGGCTAAGACTCTGCAGGTTCAATCCCTGGCCAGGGATCTAGATCCTACAAGCCACAACTAAGACCCAGAGCAGCCAATTACGTAAATGAATAAATATTTTTTTTAAAAAATAAATAAAACCTTTTAAGATATTGTAAATCAGCTATACCCCAATAAACAAAATTTTTTAAACTCACAAAGGAGAAATCAGATGAGTTTCAATAAATAACTGGAACTTTGTAAAAAAAAAAAAAGGACAAAACTCTTAGGCATAATAGTTATGTACAGTTAGTTGCTATAAGAAAGAATCCCTGTATTTCAGTGGCTTTATGGTAGCTCAGCTGGTAGAGAATCCACCTGCAAGGCAGAAGACCCTGGTTTGATTCCCGGATCAGGAAGTACTCCTGGTGAAGGGATAGGCTACCCACTCCAGTATTCTTGGGCTTCACTTAAGAATCTTCCTGTAATGTGGGAGATCTGGATTTGATTCCTGAGTCTGGAAGATCCCTTGGAGGAGGGCATGGCAACCCACTCCAATTCACAACCTAGAAAGACTATATTTCAATGTAAACATGAATTAATTTAATTTTGCACTTTCTAAACAAAAATAATCTACTTTGTGATTTTAGATTTTAAGCACAAATTGAAAACTCCAGTAGTCATGGGCAATGACAGCATTGGAGTAACCCAAACTGTGCTTCTTCTTTACAAACATTATGTAGTCATGGTCTATTTTGAATTAGTATTTAAACGCAGGCATCTGTCATACTCCAGGGTTTTGGAGAAATAAGATATATCCTAAGATAGTTTCATCAGTTCTAAACTGTGAAAAATTTATTCCTGAAAAGAATATGTGGAGCTGAGTCTACATGTGTTGGATCTGACCACAAACTTCAAGTTCTCTGAATTAACTTCTGCATAGAATATAGTGTTTCTCAAAGGGTTGGTTATGAAAAGCATGTTCATTTGAAACTTCCATATGTATTATTAAAACTCAGCAATAATCACAGCAATAGTTCAGAACTTAGACCAACAAAAGAGTTATTTTCTTTTCTTGTTTAGACTTGCCAGGGAACATGTGTGTGTGCTAAGTTGCTTCAGTCGTGTCTGACTCTTTGTGACCCCATGGATGTTAGCCCACCAGGCTCCTCTCTCCATGGGATTCTCCAGGCAAGAATACTAGCGTGCGTTGCCATTCCCTCCTCCAGGGGATCTTCCCGACCCGGGGATCAAACCTGTATCTCTAATCCTCCTGCATTGGCAGGCAGGTTCTCTACCACTAGCACAACCTGGGAAGCCCAAGTAATATTGTAAAAGATCAGTTACAGGTGGGTTTCATGACTGTGTTTAAATTCTGTCCAAGTAAAGCCTGCACTTTACAGCTTGGGCTGACTGCTTCTACTGCCCTGCTCTTGGTATACTAGCCCATCTTCTCTGCTTTTATGTACTTCTCTACTTTGCAACTTCCGCTTCTCATGGTTTCGACTTCCTCATAACTTAGATGACACGAGATCCTTCCAGGTGGTCTTACCTTCCCACTTCAGCTCTTCTGTTTCCTTTTCCAATCTCCCAGAACTCCCTAGTTCAAATCCCTGGAAGAGAAATCCTTATTTGGCCAATTCATCTTTTCCAGAGCACACCGTATCATGGGCTTTTGACTAGTTTGATGCTATTGGGTCAGGGACTTCTGTTTCGTCCCTTAAAGAGGGTGGGGCCACCTGATTCAAATCATGGCTGCCTGGAAGGTGCTCGGGGCAATGCAGATTTGGGGTCTGGCATGTGCAATGCCAAGAAAGGTAAACACACATAGAGATACCAAAGGCAAGGTAAGCATTCTTTTAAGAATAGTGGAGGCACACTGGATGAAGACTCAGGTGAATTGGGGGTTAAATCTCCTCTCTGCTAAGTCTGATATTTTCTCATCCTCAGTTTGCATAGAGTGTAACAGTGTTTTCTTTAGGAGGAACATACAAGTAATAGAATTCTCAGTTATAGAAATGGCTGAAAGGAATAAGGGTTGACCCCTCACCCCCATAACAAGTCTAGCTGTGGGTGGCTGCTAGCACCAGTTCAGAGCCAGCTTCTCGGAGTCTCTTGGCTTTTCTCCTACGCTTCTTGCATCATGTTGCACAATAGTTCTTGCAGCTACAGACATCCTGTCCCTTTCCAGGTACAGAGGAAGAGAAAGTGGTGATGGACTCACATCTGTGCCTCTTGTCAGGAAAAGCAAAAGGCTTCCCAGAATCCCCGCCAATGTCTCATTGGCCAGTAAGGGTGCAGAGCCACCCCCGGCCGTGGTGGAGGCTAGGATGGGGGTGTTTGTCATGGCTGAACGCATGGCCTCCCAGAACAGAACTCCACTAGCAGTAGGAAGGAGGGGGAGTGGGTATGAGGAAGGGGTGGGGTGGGGTGCAAACACAAAGAGGTTAATTTGATCTAATTCCTTACAGGGTGGTTGTGAGTGTCAAATATATGTGAAATATGCAATGGGGGCTTTTCAAAATGAATACTGGCAACTTCCCCACACGGTCATGCTATATTATACGCCTGATTTCTTAAAGACAGACCCCCCACCCCCCACCCTGCCACTGCCACACCCTTTATCACCTCACCTTGAGATCTGCCAAAGGAAACTGAACATGGCTTGACCTTACCCTCCAACCTTGTCTCTCGCCATCCTGCCTGGGGCTCACCTTGTTCCCATGACAGCACTGACTTCCCTCCAAGGGTTGTGAGTTCACCATGACTTTTCTCACCCCAGACCTTTGCTTTCGTATTTCTCTTCTTGTGGAACAGACTTCCTCCTTTCTGTTACCATTTCAGAGAAATCCACCCTGACTCCCAATCTCTGTGAAAAAAAAATCCCCCCTTTGTACCTTCCAAGCACCAAGCAGACTCTTCATTTAAGCATAGTCTATAGACTCTTCATTCCATTTATCTGTTTAATGGTGTAACATTTAAAGGAATGGGTGCTAAAGCCCAACTGACCTCAGCTAACCTTTTCCTAGCTGTGTGGTGCTGGGGCAGGTTCCTTTGCCTCTATTTTTCTCCTCTGTAAAATGGTGATATGGGATTGTGAGGTGGATTAAATGTATTAGGTGCTAAGAACAGTGGTCTGTGCATAAATGGGCACTTACTACATGAGAGTTAAACAAATCAAAGAAATAACTTTCATTTCCTCCACCCATCTGATACTCTCAAAAGACAGAGCCTAACTCTGTTCTTTCACTACAGCAGCTGGCACAGTGCTGGGCCAAGTCATCCCTGTTGTCATTCTAATGGCTCTTTTATACCAAGTGGGTCTGAAGTATTTGTTGACTGAACACGTCAATGAATAACCAAGTGATGTTCTGCATGGGGGAGAAGGTGAAAGTGGCTCAGCAGTGTCCAACTCTTTGGGATCCCATGGACTGCAGGCGGCCAGGCTCCTTTGTCCATGGAATTCTCCAGGCAAAAATACTGGAGTGGGTAGCCATTCCCTTCTCCAGAAAGAAGCAACAAGCGGAAGTTTGTGGCCGAGTGGGGAGCTGAAATCTGAACCCGCTCGTGGGGTCTGTTAGAACAGAGTTCGCTGTGACAAAGCATGCGTCCCGCATGGCCCCATCTCCCAGCACGTCCTCCTCTGCTTCCTAGCCAAGAGACGCAAGGATCGCCCCGGGTGGATGGCCAGGTCTCAGGCCACCCAGGAAATGGAAGCGAGCCTCTGTCTGCGTGAGGACCACAGCGCATGCGCCCACGCACTTGTGATGCCGCTGCTCTGCCGGGGTTGGTGTCTCGCTCGCTGACCTGGCCACCCTAGGGACAGCTGTTTTCCCCAGCCAGCCGTGAGCTCTGGCCCCGGTCACCCCTCCGGCATTCTGACTCTCTCCGAAGAGGGTTTTTTCCAAACCCCAAAGTGCGGCAGTTTTATGGGCCAGCTGCACTGCGTTCCCCTTTCAGAGTCAACCAAGACTGTTAAATCACAGGAAAAGCCCGTCCAAGTTGCTCTGCGGGGACTCAGTCCGGCAACCGGCTGCTTTCCTCACTCTCCTCCAGCGCCGGTTCTCAGAGGAGCCGTTAGAAACCCAGCAAAGGAGACCTAGGTCACCCCGGCTGCCTTCCAGGGCCTGATACTCGCCTGCCTCTGAAGCCTTTGTTGAGCCCTGGCCATTTCCCGTGGCCTCTGGGCCCCCCAGCACACAGGTTAACGCGCAGCCCCCGTCCTCTGGGCACCACTTGTTTTTCTGTTTCTGTTTGGTGAATGGTCTCAGGGCTTCTCCCTTTCCTGCTCCACCCCAGCTGGAAGCCTCTTTATTAGCAGTTTGTTTGCAAGCTCATGGTGGTCTGTGAACTTGTCTGAAATTTCCTGGAAGGGAAACAACTGCTGCAGCCAGAATGTGAGCCCCAGAGGAACATCCTGGCAGTCTCTCTTCAGACAATGCTCATCCATGCTCTCTGGCCATCCGTCCTTCCTTCGCCCTACACGCCACACACCTTGAGAACATTCCAGCCCTCCGTTAAAAGTCTTACAGAGATCCTGACAAGGGAGAGAAGATTTCTTCCCCTAAAAGAGTGCAGCATGTGATGGTGCCTCTTATGTGTTGCCTTCCATGAGGTTCCTTAAGGAGAAATTAAGGAATAATTCCAGGTCAGCCACAAAGAAGCTTTCTAAAACAATTTTACTGAAGTATAGTTGATTTACAATGTTGTGTTTAGTTTCTGCTATCCAGCAAAGTGATTTAGTTATACGGATATACATTCTTTTTCATATTCTTCCCCATTATGATGTATCATGAGTACATCATTTATCCTGAGTACGTCATGAGAAATGCTGGGCTGGATGAAACACAAGCTGGAATCAAGATTGCTGGGAGAAATATCAATAATCTCAGATATGCAGATGACACCATCCTTATGGCAGAAAGCAAAGAGGAGCTTGATGAAGGTGAAAGAGGAAAGTGAAAATACTGACTTAAAACTCAATATTCAGAAAACTAAGATCATGGCATCCTGTCCCATCACTTCAAGGCAAATAGATAGGGAAACAATGGAAACAGTGACAGACTTTATTTTCTTGGGCTCCAAAATCACTGCAGATGGTGACTGCAGCCATGAAATTAAAAGATGCTTGCTCCTTGGAAGAAAAGCTATGACCAACCTAGACAGCATATTAAAAAGCTGAGACATTACATTGCCGACAAATGTCTGTCTAGTAAAGCTATGGTTTTTCCAGTGGTCATGTATGGATGTGAGAGGTGGACAATAAAGAAGGCTGAGCACCAAAGAATTGATGCTTTTGAACTGTGATTTGGAGAAGACTCTTGAGAGTCACTTAGACTGCAAGGAGATCAAAGCAGTCAATTCTAAAGGAATTCAACCCTGAATATTCATTGGTGGGACTGAAGCTGAAGCTCCAATTATTTGGCCACCTGATGCGAAGAGCCGACTCATTAGAAAAGACCCTGTTGCTGGGAAAGAATGAAGGCAGGAGAAGAAGGGGCAACAGAAGACAAGATGATTGGATGGTATCACCAACTCAATGGACACGAGTTTGAGCAAGCTCCGGGAGATGGTGAAAGACAGGGAAGCCTGGTGTGCTGCCGTCCATGGGGTTGCAAAGAGTCGTACATGACTGAGCAACTGAACAACAGCAAAGTGACTCAGTTATACAGATATACATTCTTTTTCATATTCTTTCCCATTATGATTTATCACAGGTTATTGAATATATAGCTCCCTGTGCCATACGTAGGACCTTGTTTTTATTCATCCTTTATATGATAGTTTGCATCTGCTAATCCCAAACTTCCAATCCTTCCATCCCCCAGTCCCTCCCCCTTGGCAACCACAAGTGGGTTCTCTATGCCTGTGGGGATGTTTTTGTTTCGTAGGTATGTTCATTTGTGTCATATTTTAGATTCCACTTGTCAGTTCAGTTCAGCCGCTCAGTTGTGTCTGACTCTTTGTGACCCCCATGGACTGCAGCACGCCAGGCCTCCCTATCCATCGCCAACTCCTGGAGTTTACTCCAACTCATGTCCGTTGAGTCGGTGATCCATCCAACCATCTCATCTTCTGTCATCTCCTTCTCCTCCTGCCTTCAATCTTTCCCAGCATCAGGGTCTTTTCAAATGAGTCAGTTCTGTGTCAGGTGGCCAAAGTATTGGAGTTTCAGCTTCAACATCAGTCCTTCCAATGAATATTCAGGACTGATTTCCTTTAGGATGGACTGGTTGGATCTCCTTGCAGTCCAGGGGACTCTCAAGAGTCTTCTCCAACTCCACAGTTCAAAAGCATCAGTTCTTCTGCACTCAGCTTTCTTTATAGTCCAACTATCACATCCATACATGACTACTGGAAAAACCATAGCTTTGAGTAGGTGGACATTTGTTGGCCAAGTAATGTCTCTGCTTTTTAATATGCTGTCTAGGTTGGTCATAACTTTCTTTCCAAGAAGCAAGCGTCTTAATTTCATGGCTGCAGTCACCATCTGCAGTAATTTTGAAGTCCAAAAAAATAAAGTCTGACACTGTTTCCATCTGTTTCTACTGTTTCCCCATCTATTTCCCATGAAGTGGTGGGACCGAATGCCATGATCTTCATTTTCTGAATGTTGAGCTTTTAAGCCAATTTTTTCACTCTCCACTTTCACTTTCATCAAGAGGCTTTTTAGCTCCTTTTCACTTTCTGCCATAAGAGTGGTGTCATCTGGATATCTGAGGTTATTGATATTTCTCCCGGAAATCTTGATTCCAGCTTGTGCTTCATCCAGCCCAGCATTTCTCATGATGTACTCTGCATATAAGTTAAATAAGCAGGGTGACAATATACAGCTTTGACATACTCTTTGCCCTATTTGGAACCAGTCTGTTGTTCCATGTCCAGTTCTAACTGTTGCTTCTTGACCTGCATACGGATTTCTCAAGAGGAAGGTCAGGTGATCTGGTATCCCCAGCTCTAAGATTTTTCCAGAGTTTGTTGTGGGCCACATAGTCAAAGGCTTTGGCATGGTCAATAAAGCAGAAGTAGATTCCACTTATAAGTGATGTCATATGGTATTTTTCTTTCTGTTTCTGACTCACTTCATTTAGTATGATCATCTCTAGGTCCATCAATGTTGCTGCAAAAGCTTTTTGCTGTTTGTCTTCTTATTAAGGAAAATTCCCGGCCCCACTGATGTCTGATTGTGAGAACCTAGTCATTGACTGAGGATGGGGAGAGAATAACAATGACGAAGAATAACATTGATAAAGAATTTCTTCGGCAAAAAATGTCTCCTACAGAGTCCAGTCCTGTCCATCAGGACTTGGTCACTCTGACCCTTCCCCTGAGGTAGCCTGGAGTCCAACAACTAGCTCCTGAGATTAGCTCCCTAATTGGCCCCTTGGGTCTCCCCTCTGTCTTCAGCAGCAGCATCCATCTCCCATGAAAGGCTGGTCCTGAGAGAGGAGGAGCCAAGCTTGAGCCCTGTGGTGGGTCTTGGCTAGAAATGTGGTTGGTGACAGAACCCCATATAAGTTACCAACATGTTCTTGCATTATCTTAAGGCTAATGGGGTGAAGGGTTTCCCTAGTGGCTCAGACAGTAAAGAAACTGCCTGTAATGCAGGAGACCTGAGTTTGAACCCTTAGTTGGGAAGATCCCCTGGAGAAGAGCACGGCAACCCACTCCAGTATTCTCGCCTGGAGAATCCCCATGGACCGAGGAGCCTGGTGGGCTACCGTCCACTGGGGTCGCAAAGAGTCAGACATGACTGAGCAACTAAGCACACAGGTGCAATGGGGTGAAACCACCTGAAGATGCTAACAGATTTCTGATTTGGCAGGAAATTAAGACAACAATCCAGGTCCCTGGGGTTCAGGCCTGCTTTAGCTTCAGCAAACTCCTGTCTGTGAGATCTCACTGCAAAGACCTGGGGCTGCCCATGAAGTAGAGGAGGGTCCAGACCCCACAGACTCGCCTCCTCATTTTCTTGGAAATCCCTGAAGCCCTTGTCCTGAATGCCTAGGACTCTCTAGAGCCTGACTCGAAAGTTATTCATTATGTTGAAGCCCAGTGCGGCCCCGTGAACCCAAATGACTGCCCCGATCTGATAGTTACCTGGGGGCCTCAGTGCAAGTGGAGCCTAAGTCCCTTAAAGACGGATTTATGAGCTTACAGATGCTCAGCCCGTAACACTTGCCCCATTTGCGTTAGAGTTAGCCCTGTGGTGACACGCTTCAGTGCTCACCCCACTTCTTTTTTCATTTTTCTTGGTTGGTATATTTGTTTGCTAGGGCTGCCATAACAAAGTACCACACATGGGGTGTCTTAAACAAAAGAAAGCTATTTTTCTCTCAGTCCTAAAGCCTAGAAGTCTGAGATCGAGGTGTCTTCAGGGTGGGTTCCTTGTGAGGCCTCACTCCTTGGCTTGTAGATGGCTGATTTCCCCCTGTGTCTTCACATTATATGCTCTCTTTATGGGCCTGTGCCAAATTTCCTCTTCTTATTGGGGCTGCTGCTGCTAAGTTGCTTCAGTCGTGTCCGACTCTGTGCAACCCCATAGACGGCAGCCCACTAGGCTCCTCTGTCCCTGGGATTCTCTAGGCAAGAATACTGGAGTGGGTTGCCATTTCCTTCTCCAATGCATGAAAGTGAAAAGTGAAAATGAAGTCGCTTAGTCATGTCCAACTCTTAGTGACCCCATGGACTGGAGCCTACCAGGCTCCTCTGTCCATGGGATTTTCCAGGCAAGAGTACTGGAGTGGGGTGCCATTGCCTTCTCTGTCTTATTGGGACTAGTCATACTGAATTCAGGCCCATTTCAATGATCTCATTTTAACTCTTTAAAGGGGCTTCCCAGGTGGCTCTAATGGTAAAGAACCCACCCGCCAATGCAAGAGATATAAGAGACACAGGTTGGATTCCTGGGTTGGGAAGATCCCCTTGAGGAGGACATGGCAATCCACTCCAGTATTCTTGCCTGGAGAATCTCATGGACAGAGAAGCCTGGCAGAGTACAGTCCATAGGATCTCAAAGAGTGGGACATGACTGAAGTGACTTAGCATGCACACACCTCTTTAAAGACCCAGCCTCCAAATGCAGTCACATTCTGAGGCACTGGGAATGAGGATTCAATATATAAATATTTTGTGTGTGGGGGGATGAGGAAGGCATACAAAATCTAGTCCATAACAGTTGGCTAAACTTCACCTTTCAGTGATTAATTCAAAGAAAGCATGTGGAAGATATATTCCTTGAATTCTTGTACATTTGAAAACATGTTTCTGTAGCCTTATTTCCAGGTCACTTTTTTCCTTTTTAAACTTGGAAGGCATTGCTCTATTGACTTCTAATCTTGTAAGTTGTTATGGAGAAAGTTTGAGGCAGGCTGAATTCCTTGAATTTGTTTTTCTAGCTCCAACTGCCAGACACATAAGGGACACCATCAAGGACCAGTCCCAGCCAAACAGGAAGACTTCTGCCTCGTAAGTGCCCCCAAGAGAGACATTCAAAGACGTGTCTATTGAACGCATTGCAACCGCTGACCCCCAGGATCCTTAGCAAATAAAACGGATGTTCTTTTTTTTTTTTTTTTTTTTGACTGCACTGGGTCCTTGTTGAGGCATACAGGATCCTTCACTGAGGCTCAAGGGCTATCTAGGTGTGGCACTCAGGCTTAGTTGCCCCATGTGGGATCTTGTTGCCCTGACCAGGGATCAAATCTGAGTCCCCTCCACTGGAAGGTAGATTCTCAACCACTGGACCATCAGGAAAGTCCCCCGGGATGTTCTTTTAAGCTGACTGTTTATTACTCAGCAATTTATATCTGACACACTGAACCTCCTGACACACAGGATTCTTCCTAGATCATAGCACAGAACTTGAGCTTCTTTGAATGGGTAAGTAGTTAACCTTTGTTTCTCTCCAGCCAGCAGATAGCAACTGCTCCAGGGCTGGGAAAGATTGAAGGCAAAAAAGGAGAAGGCGATGGCAGAGGACGAGATGGTTAGATGGCATCACTGATTCAATGTACATGAGTTTGAGCAAACTCCAGGAAACAGTGGAGGACAGAGAAGCCTGGTGGGCTATAGTCCATGAGGTCATAAAGAGTCAAACACGACTGAGCGTCTAACAGTTTCACTCCAGGTACTGCAGTGGGGATCAGTGAGGTCACAGATGTTGCCTGGTCCCATCACAGATGAAGCTGCATTTCTGTTTCTTAATTTTTTTTTTGGTGGGAGGTGAGCAGTGTGGGGTGGTGGTGGTAATCTTCTAAGAAGAAAGAGGTAGTTACATATTTGCTCTGTCACTTAAATAATAATAAATGTGTAAATAATAATAGCATTACTATAAAGTAAAAGTGTTAATCAGTCATGTCCGATTTTTTGCAACCCCATGGACTATAACCCACCAAGCTCCTCTGTCCATGGAATTCTCTCATGCAAGAATACTGGAGTAGGTTGCCATTTCCTTTTCCAGGGACCTTTCTGACCCAGGGATAAAACCCAGGTCTCCTGCATTGCAGGCAGACTCTTTACCATCTGAACCACCAGGGAAGTCCAACATTACTATATTATTATATAATAAATTACATTATATAATGTTGTATATAATAAATAAAATAAATTATATCAGCATAATAATAAAGAATAATAAAAACTTAAGAATATGGGGAATTAACATAGGACTGTCAACATTTTATCACACAAGGATATTTAAAAAGCAGCTACTCTTTACTACTATCATCTTTTCATTTTCCTTTAACACCTTAACTAATTGCAAAGTACATACATTCAGAAAAAAGGACAACCCTCCTTATAAGAGAATTAGTATATGATGTACATTTTAATATTTATGGGAAACATTAATTTTTGGATAAACAGAAAAATTGCAACTTAAAATCAGATTTTTACACAATTCTCCTTTAAGTGGCCTGTCAAGAATGTGAGCTTATAAACTGTAACGGAACAAGAATCTTTATGTTTAGGAAGAAAGTCATCTCTTCCCGAGCAAAGTAATCATTACGGCTTTAAAGTCATGGTGCTTATTAGGCGCAGCATCCTGTTTCATACTTCCTTAGCTTAACACACTTAACCTTCAAAATCCCCTCTGGCTCAAATCATTTCGGACTTTCAGCTCTGTCGTCACCCTGGATAAACTCCGTTGTTTATTTACAGGAAAGCGTCTAACAGAGTTGGGGGTCCTTCCGGAGGTAGGAGAAGGGCTTTGCGACAGAATGAAATTCCCACCGACTTTTGTTTCCACATCTTTCTGCCTCTGCTCGCTGGTCTGCGGAGATTGCAGGGACTTGAGGCGCCCCCGCAGACTCTCAAAGCTTTGCCCTTGGATCCCGTCACCAGAGAGCTGCGGGGGTTGTGTCCCCTCCCTCTCTAGCACTTAGCAGCTCCTCAGTAAGTGTTTGTGGACTAAGAAATGAATGACTCATACAAGGCCCACCACAAAAGGACCCACACCCGAGGGGCTGGGTGGGGTGCATGTGCTGAGATGCTCCGCTGACATCCCACACAGGGCCCGGCCCAGGCTCTCTAAGGGCCGCGTCTCCAGCTCCAGGGCAGGGATTCTGTTAGGAAACACAGAACTCCCAGAGGGTGGACACCAAGACAGTGCAGTTTAGCATCCTTTCTTCTTTTCAGGGAAAAAAAAAAGAATTAGCAGTCATTTAGAAACCCAAGGAGAAGGTCTGGGAGGGGCCCATGGCAGAATGGCCATCAAAGATGCGGCAGTTCTGTGAAAACCCCAGGGACTCCACTGTACCCTGGAGTGGAGGGGAGGGTCTCTTCCCACTCACATTCAGAAGCCAGAGAAAGCAAACCTGCACTCCCTGGTGGGCCCATGGCTGCCCCTCTAATCGCCAGCCCGTCAGGTAGGCACAAATGGGCTGTAAATAGTCTGTGACTGAGAGCACAAATATGAACTCTCCTCTGGGAATAGAAGCCAGGCTCCTTGGAACACCTCCCGGAAGCCCAGGAGGCTTATGGGGAGCCAGCCCACCCTGCACTGGCTTCTCTGCTCTCTGCTGCTTTTGTTCCCAGCTTCATTCACTGGCCTCTCCTTTTGGCCACTTGGAATCAGACCCCAAGAAGATCCTTATCAGATTAGCCCACACCCATTGCTGAGAGCAGGGACATAGAAACGGGGCTGTGAAGGCTGGGCTTCGGTGCTGGCCCTGCCTCTTGCTGTGTCATGATGGTCCAGCCACTAAAACTCCTTGAATATTAAGTTTCCTCAAACGTAAAAGACGATGTACGCTGGTACCCGGCTCTCACCCTGAAAGGAGGCTGGAGCCTAAAGGAGGCAGTACAGCTCGCATTGGAATTGCAATTAGCAATGGGGCTAACTAGGGCTGATCTCACCTCCCCTCTGAGATGAACGTACCTCAATAACCAGTAATCAAAAAGGGATGTGCGGGAGGGAAAAAAAGGAAAGGGAGCATAAAAAAGCAAAGGAGTACCTTTCCAGGGTACTTTAAATAGTTTCAACTACTATAAAAAGCTGCTATATGGTTTCAGCTGCTATAAAAATGACATAACCCATAAAAGACTAGAAAAACGACATATAAGATGTTAAAGAATGAAGGTTATCCCTAAAGTGAGAGCGTTATAATTTTTACTTTCTGCTTCAATAATAATAAAAAATACACTGTAAGATGGTACCCTTGCCCTAGTTCTTCTGCCTGTCCCCCAATTTTCCCAGAGCCAGGTGTGCACACCAGACTTAACAATGTCACAGGCAGCTTGGGGGCCAAGGAGGAGGTGTCCTGGGTCCTTGATTTCTTAGGCAGGCAGGGCAGGAGGAGGACCCTCAGACGAGAAGAAGAAAGGCTGGAAAGTGATGGCAACAAGAGCTGAGCCTGGCAGGCAGAGGGGCGAGGAGGATCTCTGGGCACAGATGCTCTCATCCCAGGATGATCTTGAGGAGCTCAGGTAAGGAGTGAAAGGAGAAGATAAAGGGTCCACTGGTAATATGTGAATAGGGTCCAGCTGCTCATAAGCCATTAAAGAGGCCAGGTTGGTGGAAGGGTGAAAAGTGTCTGACTCTTTGCAACCCCATGGACTAAATAGTCCATGGAGTTCTCCAGGCCAGAATACTGGGGTGGGTAGCCTTTTCCTTCTCCAGGGGATCTTCCTGACCCAGGGATCGAACCCAGGTCTCTTGCATCGCAAGTGAATTCTTTACCAGCTGAGCCACAAGGGAAGCTGGTGGAAAGGTAAATTTGCTTTATTTTGGATGCCAGCAACCAGGGTTGGCAAAGGGGGTAGGGGGGAGGGAGGGGAAGGAGGGCTGGGGAAGAAATCTATCCAAAGGATGACTCTCCTTCACTGCCAATCAATGGGAAAGAACTTTTATAGACAGAGGGAGGGGGTACGTGCAGAAACAATACAGTCAGCTCTAACAGTCTTCTTGAAATTGGTCATCTTGAAAGATGGCTGGTCAGACCACCATCTTGACTGACCAGCATCATCTTTCAGAGAAGGCAATGGCAACCCACTCTGCTACTCTTGCCTGGAAAATCCCATGGATGGAGGAGCCTGGTAGGCTGCAGTCCATGGGGTCACTAAGAGTTGGACATGACTAAGCGACTTCACTTTCACTTTTCACTTTCATGCATTGGAGAAGGAAATGGCAACCCATTCCAGTATTCTTGCCTGGAGAATCCCAGGGACGGGGGAGCCTAGTGGGCTGCCGTCTATGGGGTCACAAAGAGTCAGACATGACTGAAGCGACTTAGCAGCAGCAGCAGCAACACCTTTATTATGTTAAAGTACAGTTAGTTATTCTTCAGTTCCAAGGCTGGTTTGTTTCCATTTCTTTGAGGCCAGTTCTCAAAATTGCGGCAGCTTACGTCATGGCTGTGACAAACCTAGACGGCATATTAAAAAGCAGAGACGTCACTTTGCCAACAAAGGTCCAAATAGTCAAAGGTTTACCTGTGGATGTAAGAGTTGGACCATAAAGAAGGCTGAATGCCAAAGAATTGCTGCTTTTGAATTGTGGTACTGGAGAAGACTCTTGAGAGTCCCTTGGACTGCAAAGAGATCAAACCAGTCAATTCTAAAGGAAATCAACACTGAAGAACTGATGCTAAAGCTGAAGCTCCAATACTTTAGTTATCTGATGCGAAGAGCTGCCTCATTGGAAAAGACCTTGATGCTGGGAAAGACTGAGTGCAGGAGGAGAAGGGAACTTCAGAGGATGAGATGGATGGATGGCATCACCAACTCAATGGACATAAGTTTGAACAAGCTCTGGGAGATGGTGAAGGACAGGGAAGCCTGGCGTGCTGCAGTCCATAGGGTTGCAAAGAGTCATACATGACTGAGCAACTGAAGAGCAGCAACAATGTCATGGCTATGGTCTGGTCATCATGTAATTAACTTCTTCCACCTGGTGGAGGTTTTAATATCTGTAAGACAGCTCACAGAATATGGCTTAAAACATTATCTATAGCCCTTGAGAAGGAACTACGTCCTTGACTATGCCTAATGACGAAACTATTATTATTTGGTCTCCTTTGACTATTTCCCTTTGTTTCTGCATTCTGTCACCTCTCTGATTAAAATTGTTCTTTGGCTAAAGTTTTCTCACAGATGGAAGGCAGGCAGAGGACATGGAGGACAAGGACCACAGGACACCAGCCAAAGAGGCTGGTGCCCCACAGCCAGTCTTAGTGTGGAAGGTGTGGCAGACCGTGATAGTGGTGGGGAAACAAGGCCAAGCTCAGTTCTTTGCTGAACGGCAGTAGAGAGCCTTCTGCTTCAGCCTCCACGACATGGAGGAATGTGGTTCATTCCCAGCACACAGAATCCTAGACCAGACCTGTGATATAATTTCAGATCCCATTAGTCTTTCTGCAACTCCAGTGATTAACTCAGAAAAAGAGCAAAGCTGAGCTTCCAGGTAGAAGACGGCAATGACAGGGTGTTTCCTGTCAATCTCAGCCTCTGGTTAGTGATGCTGTCAGAACCTCTGGGTGCACTCACTTCGGCTGTCCTATCTGTGGCGCTTCCCTGGTGGCTCAGACAGTAAAGAATCTGTCTGTAATGCAGAAGACCTGAGCTTGATCCCTGGGTTGGGAAGATCCCCTGGAGAAGGGAATGGCAACCCACTCCAGTATTCTTGCCTGGAGAATCCCACGGACAGAGGAATCTGGTGGGCTGCAGTCCGTGGGGTCACATGACTGAGTGGCTAACACACACACTCACACTTGTGAGTCTCACAGAAGTTTTCAGAACTGGAACCAGTACTGTGGCTGGACCAGCCCCTGTGTTGTTTTGTAATTGTAAGAGGCACATCAGCTACAACCATCAGGAAACTTCAAAAAACAGCAACAAGGTTTATGACTCCTAAGTCCTGGAAGCACACAGCATACATGAGGCAACATAGTGAGGTCGTGGAGAGAGAGAGAAACAGTGCAGACTGGGGGCTCTGCCTTTCCTGGGGTTGAGGGTGGGAGGGGGCTAGGACTTCTCTCTTTAAACATAAGAGCAGGGATTGTGGTGCTAGAGGAGAAAAGCAGGCAAGGGGGCAGTTATCTGCTTCACCCAGGGCTCCCCATAAGGGGAACTTCAAGGGTGAGGCAACTTGGCACTTTATCTGGTTGTGTTGCTAGCAATGTGTTTATTGGAGATAGATATCTTTGAGGTGGAGACCTCACTATCAAAATCTTCATGTCCGGCCCTTACAGTACAATCAGCGAATCTTAGAGTCAGGCACTTCACACCACACAGGGGCTCTGAGGAGCTGACACTGCAGATTTCCCGGTTTAGGAGGGGCATCCCAGGTGGCACAGTGGTAAAAGAATTCACCTGCCAAGGCAGGAGATGCAAGAAGCGAGGGTTCATTCCCTGAGTCAGGAAGATCCCCTGGAGGGAAGAAATGGCAACCCACTCCAGTATTCTTGTCTGGAGAATCCCATGGGCGGAGAAGCCTGCCTGGCTACAGTCCATGGTGTCTCAGAGTCAAACACAGCTTAGTGACTGAATGACAACAACATTTGACAGAGACTCAGGCTTAACAACAGCAGCAGCAGCAGGCTTCAGAGCTCTTCCAGATAAGCTCAACAGGAAGTGCTAATTATCGCATTGGGGAGGCTCTACTGTAAAACATATGTGAGTGGGACAAAGTGAAGGAAACCCTATGTCACAAGATAGTTTAAAAAAATAAAAGTTCCTTAGACATAAAAATGCAAAGAATTTATCCATAATCAAAAGCTGAGAATGATCATGAAACAGACTTGCATGAGAGAAGACTTTCCATTTATTTCATCATAAAAGTGAAAAAAATATGGAAAAGAAAAAATCAAAATATCATAATGAGAATACAAGTTTCTGCTAAATTTATATAAATATATTGCATATATTGATACATATTTTTCTACATCTTAAAGAAGTCTTTATAAATAAATTTTTATTGGTGGCAAAAATATTTCATTGAATGACTATATCAAAATTTATTTATGCATTCCTTTACCATTAGGCAGTAAATGAGTTTCCAATGTTTTTGCAATTATAAATAATAAGACAAAAACCTAAGTATTCAAATCTGTGTTTATGGAACTAAAATTTCCTGAAAGTATGATGGATTCCTAAAAGTAAGGAGTTCTCTTACACATTTTCTACAATTTCCCTGGGTAGCTCAGTGATTTCTATTGTCTCATTCTCCTGCCAAACTCAGTTTTTTAAAACAAAGCAGAACTTTGCTAAATTAATAGCCAAACATAATATTGGCATAACTCTGTGCTCTAATGAGTGATAGAATCAAAATGCAAAAGATTTTGGCAAGCTGGAACAGTAATTCAGATGTTATAGATGAAAATTCTTGGGGTAATGACCTGGCATTTAAATCACCAGACCAGATGGCTGAAATACGAGATGAAGGTGACGTATCAAGAGCAGAGAAGAGTCATGTGAATCAAAAAACAGCTCATATCTTAGATCACAGTAATGGAAGCATGGGGTTCAGAATCAGAGGGTGATAGTCCCCTGCTCTGCATGGTTTCAGACCCACCCTCGACACTTGGCTGCCAACGTAAAGAGAATATGAACAAACGGTCAATTTTCAGAGGAGAGATGGGAGCTGGATCGGGCCTCTGTACCCAACCCTGTATTAATTCTCAGAGACAGAGTTTTGGATGAAGTAGAAGATAACAGCTTTATTGCTTCACTAGGAAAAGGGGGCCACCATAGGCTAATGCCTCAAGACCGTGTCCTGATTGGAGGAGGTAGTGAGAAGTTTTACAGTAATGCTTTAAAAAGGGGAGGGTCAGCTTGTAGACGCTTTTCTGATTGGTTGGTGGTAAGGTAGGTGGGAGTCACCATCTTCCACCTTCTGTTCCCAACCGGTCTGGGGTCTACATGCTTTTGGGCACCATTTGTTAACTTCTCCCACCTGGTGAGGACTTCAATTGGTTCAGTTGCTCAGTCATGTCTGACTCTTTGTAACCCCATGGACTGTAGCGCACCAGTTTCCTCTGTCCATGGAATTTTCCAGGCAAGAATACTGGAGTGGGTAGCCATTTCCGTCTCTAGGGGATCTTCCTGACCCAGTGATTGAACCCAGGTCTCCTGCATTGCAGGCAGAATCTTTACTGTCTGAGCCACCAGAGTCTCCACAGGAAGATGAAATGTGGAATTGAGAGACGCGGAGATGAGCGTGAGTCACCTTGTGATTTATGTGAAGGGCAAGGCTGTAGTAAGAGGGCCTTGGACTGCTGCTGTGAACTCCTAGCAGCCGCTTTCTCAGGCTTTAGGTGTTTAACTGTTCTCTTGATCCTGTGAGACATCCGAGGGAAAGCCAACCAGGGTCCAGCTCTGCAGCCTGCAGCAGAACAGGAAGAACCTTCACTAATACATTTAAGAACTGCTGAAACTTCCATGGTATTTATTCTGGAGAAGAAAAGACTGAAGACGTGAAAATTGGAGGCTTGTGTTTGAATGTCTGGCCATGAATAAGCTGGATAAGACTTGTTCTGTGAGACCTCAGATGGCAAGAGTCACTTAGAGATACTCACTTTTTAATGCAAATACCACATATTCTTATACAGCAACATGACAGGACTCTTGTGGAGGGTTTCAATCATTGGACATTACTTTTAGAGCATTGATCAGATCTGGGCAGCCTGCCTGTTCATCCCCTTCCTCCTGATTGAAACCTTCCAGGGCTCTCTGAAGGCAGTTTATAGGATTTTGGTGCCTCCTAATGGATGAGGACGAAAACAACATAGTCTCTGAAGTCAGGATCCTTCCAGGCTTCAGGTTAGCGAGCAGTTGATTAAATAGTTCTAAGCATACTATCATTCTTGATTAAATTAAACTTGGTAAAGGATGTTTTTATACCTTAAAAAGTAAGCCAGATTGTTTCATGAATTTTGGCATGATTTCCTTTGCCTACTTATTGTTCAGTAGTTCAGTCGTGTCCAACTCTTTGTGACCCCATGGACTGCAGCACACTAGCCTTCCCTGTCCTTCACTATCTCCCTGGGTTTGCTCAAACTCATTTCCATTGAATCAATAATGCCATCCAACCAGCTCATCCTCTGTTGTCCCCTTCTCCTCTTGCCCTCATCAGGATCATTTCCAATGAGTTGGCTCTTCACATCAGGTGGCCAAATTATCGAATCTTCAGCTTCAGCTTCAGTCCCTCCAATGAATGTTCAGGGTTGATTTCCTTTAGGATTGAGTAGTTTGATCACCTTGCAGTCCAAGGGACTCTCAAGAGTCTTCTCCAACACCACAGTTCAAAAGTGTCGATCCTTCGGCACTCAGCCTTCGTTATGGTCCAACTCTCACATCCATACATGACTACTGGAAAACCAAAGCTTTGACTATTCGGACCTCTGTCAGTAAAGTAATGCCTCTGCTTTTGCATATGCTGTCTTGGTTTGTCATAGCTTTTCTTCCAAGGAGGAAGCATCTTTTAATCTCATGGCTGCAGTCACCATCTGCATTGATTTTGGAGCCCGAGAAAATAAAGTCTGTCACTGTTTCCATTTTCCCCCATCTATTTGCCATGAAGTGATAGGACTGGATGCCATGATCTTAGTTTTTTGGATATTGAGATTTATGCCAGCTTTTTAAGAGGCTCTTTAGTTCCTCTTCACTTTCTTCCATAAGGGTGGTGACATCTGCATATCTGAAGTTATTGATATTTCTCCTGGCAATCTTGATTCCAGCTTGAGCTTCATCCAACCCAACATTTTCCATGAAGTACTCTGCATATAAAGTAAATAATCAGAGTGACAATATACAGCCTTGATGTACTCCTTTCCCGATTTGGAACCAGTTCGTTATTCCATGTCCAGTCCTGTTGCTTCTTGACCTGCATATATAGGTTTCTCAGGAGGCAGGTAAGGTGGTCTAGTATTCCCATCTCTAAAAATTTTCCACAGTTTGTTGTGATCAACAGTCAAAGGCTTTCGCATAGTCACTGAAACAGAAATAGATGCTTTTCTGGAATTCCCTTGCTTTTTCTATGATCCAACAGATATTGGCAATTTGATCTCTGGTTTCTCAGCCTTTTCTAAGTCCAGCTTGCCTGCTTGTTGTTAGTCCTGCTCAGTCGTGTCTAACTGTTTGTGACCCTATGGACTATAGCCCACCAGGCTCCTTTGTCCATGAAATTCTCCAGGCAAGAATATTGGAGTGGATTTCCATTCCCTTCTCCAGGGGATCTTCTTGATCCAGGGATTGAATTTTGGGTGTCCTGCCTTGCAGGCAGGTTCTTTTCTGTCTGAGCCACCAGGGAAGCTCAGATGGGTTTTCTTGGTCATGCGGTATTAAGAAAGTTGATTTTAAAAAAACTGCCTCTCCATTCTCCTCCCATATGTTTCTCTGCCCTATCCTCCTACATGTCTGCTCCCAACAGCAAGTATGAATCGCACCCGGTGGAAGGACAGTGCAGCACCAACCCCATGTCTTTCTGGCACTCATGGGAAAGCAAGGATATTGGACAAGAACTCTCAGGTTTATCTATTCTGCTTTCTGTTTCCTATTCTTGGTCAGAACCCAAATGACATAATCTGAATCCCTACTGATTTTCTCTAAGAGTCTGAACGATTAAATATTCTACATCTAGCTTGTCCAGGCTATCAAGTGTTGTTTCTAAAGGGACAGAAGTCTTTTAATAAGACAAGTTTCTTTGACAATGACTTATTCTCCAGGTTTACAAAGGCCACCTTTCCACTGGTCAGTCTTTGGGGGCATTTTGACAGGACTCTGGATTTTTCTGAGTAGAGCATCATATTACAAAAAAAAAAAAAAAGCAACCTCCTGAAGAGCATCCTTGAGGAAATACAAAATGGACCCAGTGTCAGTGGCTTACTTTAAAAAATTTATTTATTTATTTTAATTGGAGGCTAATTACTTTACAATATTGTCATGGTTTTTGCCATACATTGACATGAATCAGCTATAGTGTGCATGTGTCCCCCATCCTGAACCCCCTTCCCACCTCCCTCCCCATCCCATCCCTCTGGGTTGTCCCAGTGCACCGGTTTTGGGTGCCCTGTTTCATGCATCGAATTTGGACTAGTGATCTATTTCACATATGGTAATGTACATGTTTCAATGATATTCTCTCAAATCATCCTACCCTTGCCTTCTCCCACAGAGTCCAAAAGACTGTTCTATACATCTGTGTCTCTTTTGCTGTCTTGCATATAGGGTCGTTGTTACCATCTTTCTAAATTCTATATATATGTGTTAGGAAACACCTGGAGTAACAGGCAAATTTGGCCTTGGAATACGGAATGAAGCAGGGCAAAGACTAATAGAGTTTTGCCAAGAAAATGAACTGGTCATAACAAACACCCTCTTCCAACAACACAAGAGAAGACTCTACACATGGACATCACCAGATGGTCAACACCGAAATCAGATTGATTATATTCTTTGCAGCCAAAGATGGAGAAGCTCTATACAGTCAACAAAAACAAGAGCAGGAGCTGACTGTGGCTCAGATCATGAACTCCTTATTGCCAAATTCAGACTTAAATTGAAGAAAGTAGGGAAAACCACTAGACCATTCAGGTTTGACCTAAATCAAATCCCTTATGATTATACAGTGGAAGTGAGAAATAGATTTAAGGGTCTAGATCTGATAGAGTCCCTGATGAACTATGGAATGAGGTTCATGACATTGTACAGGAGACAGGGATCAAGACCATCCCCATGGAAAAGAAATGCAAAAAAGCAAAATGGCTGTCTGGGGAGGCCTTACAAATAGCTGTGAAAAGAAGAGAAGCAAAAAGCAAAGGAGAAAAGGAAAGATATAAGCATCTGAATGCAGAGTTCCAAAGAATAGCAAGAAGAGATAAGAAAACCTTCCTCAGCGATCAATGCAAAGAAATAGAGGAAAACAACATAATGAGAAACACTAGAGATCTCTTCAAGAAAATTATAGATACCAAGGGAACATTTCAGGCAAAGATGGGCTCAATAAAGGACAGAAATGGTATGGACCTAACAGAAGCAGAAGATATTAAGAAGAGGTGGCAAGAATACACAGAAGAAGTGTACAAAAAAGATCTTCACGACCCAGATAATCTCGATGGTGTGATCACTCACCTAGAGCCAGACATCGTGGAATGTGAAGTCAAGTGGGCCTTAGAAAGCATCACTACAAATAAAGCTAGTGGAGGTGATGGAATTCCAGTTGAGGTATTCCAAATCCTGAAAGATGAAGCTGTGAAAGTGCTGCACCCAATATGCCAGCAAATTTGGAAAACTCAGCAGTGGCCACAGGACTGGAAAAGGTCAGTTTTCTTTCCAATCCCAAAGAAAGGCAATGCCAAAGAATGCCCAAACGACCGCACAATTGCACTCATCTCACACGCTAGTAAAGTAATGCTCAAAATTCTCCAAGCCAGGCTTCAGCAATATGTGAACCGTGAACTTCCTGATGTTCAAGCTGGCTTTAGAAAAGGCAGAGGAACCAGAGATCACATTGCCAACATCCGCTGGATCATGGAAAAAGCAAGAGAGTTCCAGAAAAGCATCTATTTCTGCTTTATTGACTATGCCAAAGCCTTGACTGTGTGGATCACAATAAACTGTGGAAAATTCTGAAAGAGATGGGAATACCAGATCACCTGACCTGCCTCTTGAGAAATTTGTATGCAGGTCAGGAAGCACCAGTTAGAACTGGACATGGAACAACAGACTGGTTCCAAATAGGAAAAGGAGTATGTCAAGGCTGTATATTGTCACCCTGTTTATTTAACTTCTATGCAGAGTACATCATGAGAAACGCTGGGCTGGAAGAAACACAAGCTGGAATCAAGATGGCCGGGAGAAATATCAAGAACCTCAGATATGCAGATGACACCACCCTTATGGCAGAAAGTGAAGAGGAACTCAAAAGCCTCTTGATGAAAGTGAAAGTGGAGAGTGAAAAAGTGGGCTTAAAGCTCAACATTCAGAAAACGAAGATCATGGCATCTGGTCCCATCACTTTATGGGAAATAGATGGGGAAACAGTGGAAACAGTGTCAAACTTTATTTTGGGGGACTCCAAAATCACTGCAGATGATGACTGCAGCCATGAAATTAAAAGACGCTTACTCCTTGGAAGGAAAGTTATGACCAACCTAGATAGCATATTGAAAAGCAGAGACATTACTTTGCCAACAAAGGTTCGTCTAGTCAAGGCTATGGTTTTTCCGGTGGTCATGTATGGATGTGAGAGTTGGACTGTCGAGAAAACTGAGCACCGAAGAATTGATGCTTTTGAACTGTGGTGTTGGAGAAGACTCTTGAGAGTCCCTTGGACTGCAAGGAGATCCAACCAGTCCATTCTGATGGAGATCAGCCCTGGGATTTCTTTGGAAGGAAAGATGCTGAACCTGAAACTCCAATACTTTGGCCACCTCATGGGAAGAGTTGACTCACTGGAAAAGACTCTGATGCTGGGAGGGATTGGGGGCAGGAGGAGAAGGGGACGACAGAGGATGAGATGGCTGGATGGCATCACTGACTCAATGGACGTGAGTCTGAGTGAATTACAGGAGTTGGTGATGGACAGGGAAGCCTGGCATGCTGCGATTCATGGCGTCACAAAGAGTCGTACACGACTGAGCAACTGAAGTGAACTGAACTGATTGGTGTTTTTCTTTCTGACTTACTTCACTCTGTATAATAGGCTCCAGTTTCATCCACCTCATTAGAACTGATTCAAATGTATTCTTTTTAATGGCCGAGTAATAGTCCATTGTGTATATGTACCACAGCTTTCTTATCCATTCATCTGCCAATGGACATTTGGGTCACTTGCATGCCCTAGCTATTGTAAACAGTGCTGCGATGAACATTGGGGTACATGTGTCTCTTTCAATTCTGGTTTCCTTGGTGTGTATGCCCAGCAGTGGGATTACTGGGTTGTATGGCAGTCCTATTTTCAGTTTTTTAAGGAATCTCCACACTGTTCTCCATAGTGGCTGTACTAGTTTGCAATCCCACCAGCAGTGTAAGAGGGTTCCCTTTCCCCACACCTTCTCCAGCATTTATTGTTTGTAGGATTTTGGATAGCAACCATTCTGACCAGTATGAGATGGTACCTCACTGTGGTTTTGGTTTGCATTTCTCTGATAATGGGTAATATTGAGCATCTTTTCATGTGTTTGTTAGCCATCTGTATGTCTTCTTTGGAGAAATGTCTGTTTAGTTCTTTGTCCATTTTTTGATTGGGTTATTTATTTTTCTGGTAGTGAGCTTCATGAGCTGTTTGTATATTTTTGAGATTAATTCTTTATCAGTTGCTTCATTTGATATTATTTTCTCCCACTCGGAAGGCTGTCTTTTCACCTTGCTTATAGTTTCCTTTGTTGTGCAAAAGCTTTGAGTTTAATTCGGTCCCATTTGTTTATTTTTGCTTTTATTCCTATTACTCTGGGAGGTCGATCATAGAGGATCTTGCTATGATTTATGTCAGAGAGTGTTTTGCTTATGTTTTCCTTTAGAAGTTTTATAGTTTCTGGTCTTAAATTTAGATCTTTAATCCATTTTGAGCTTATTTTTGTGTATGGTGTTAGAAAGTGTTCTAGTTTCATTCTTTTACAGGTGGTTGACCACTTTTCCCAGCACCACCTGTTAAAGAGATTGTCTTTTCTCCATTATATATTTTTGCCTCCTTTGTCAAAGATAAGGTGTCCATAGGTGCATGGATTTATCTCTGAGCTTTCTATTTTGTTCCATTGATCTATATTTCTGTCTTTGTGCCAGTACCATACTGTCTTGATGACTGTAGCTTTGTAGTATAGTCTGAAGTTAGGCAGGTTGATTTCTCCAGTTCCATTCTTTCTCAAGATGCTTTGGCTATTCAAGGTTTTTCTGTATTGCCATACAAATTGTGAAGTTATTTGTTCTAGTTCTGTGAAAAATCTCATTGGTAGGCTTCTCTCCTGCTTCTTTGGAGCAGAGCTAACTGAGTGAGTGGTTGTCTCCCAGGCTATCACCCTCAGTAAGATATAATTAAAACTTAAACTCTCTACTCTCATGTTGTGTGTCTTTCTTTAAGTAGATGGCTTGTACGCTTATTTGGGAGAGATTCACTTAAAGCCTTCCAAGGCTAGAGCTATGCCAGATTCATAGTAGGAATTTCTAGAATGCATGAGGGGGCGGAGGAGGGAACCATGTTTGGGGAAGGGGCAAAGGTAAAGACTCTCAGACTACAAGTTAGAGAACCTCTAGCCCAGGAGATTTCCAAGTACTCTGTGAACCCAGAGGGTTCTTTCAATTCAGTTCAGTTCAGTTCAGCTCAGTTGCTTTAGTCATGTCCGACTCTTTGCGACCCCATGAATCGCAGCATGCCAGGCCTCCCTGTCCATCACCAACTCCTGTAGTTCACCCAGACTCACGTCCATCGAGTCAGTGATGCCATTCAGCCATCTCATCCTCTGTCGTCCCCTTCTCCTCCTGCCCCCAATCCCTCCCAGCATCAGAGTCTTTTCCAATGAGTCAACCCTTTGCATGAGGTGGCCAAAGTACTGGAGTTTCAGCTTTAGCATCAGTCCTTCCAAAGAACACCCAGGACTGATCCCCTTTAGAGTGGACTGGTTGGATCTCCTTGCAGTCCAAGGGACTCTCAAGAGTCTTCTCCAACACCACAGTTCAAAAGCATCAATTCTTCGGTGCTCAGCTTTCTTCACAGTCCAACTCTCACATCCATACATGACCACTGGAAAAACCATAGCCTTGACTAGACGAACCTTTGTTGGCAAAGTAATGTCTCTGCTTTTCAATATGCAATCTAGGTTGGTCATAACTTTCCTCCCAAGGAGTAAGCATCTTTTAATTTCATGGCTGCAGTCACCATCTGCAGTGATTTTGGAGCCCCAAAAAATAAAGTCTGACACTGTTTCCACTGTTTCCCCATCTATTTCCCATGAAGTGATGGGACCAGATGCCATGATTTTAGTTTTTTAGGGCTATTCAAATGTTTTATCCTGATTTCACCTGAAAATATATTTTAGCTTGTGATAAAAAGTGCTGTTAAAATATGTACTCAACTATCACAGCATTGTTAATCAGCTATACTCCAATACAAAAATAGAAGTTTAAAATTAAAAAAAGTATATATATGCTCAAAATCATTGACCCACACAAATGCACTAATTTATGCTGCCTGATTAGCTAGTTTTGGGGGAATTGTTTTGTTTTTGATGATACCAGATTAAAACCCACTCTGCCCCAGTTAAGTAGTACTCTCAATTGGCAAAGCATTATTGAAAACAAACAAAGCAAAACAAACAACAAAAGAAAAAGACCATTAGTATTCACACTCACTTGTATCAGGATCTTTGTGGTTGCTGCTGCTGCTGCTAAGTGGCTTTGGTCATGTTCGACTCTGTGCGACCCCATAGATGGCAGCCCACAAGGCTCCCCTGTCCCTGGGATTCTCCAGGCAAGAACACTGGAGTGAGTTGCCATTTCCTTCTCCAATGCATGAAAGTGAAAAGTGAAAGTGAAGTCGCTCAGTCGTGTTCAACTCTTAGCGACCCCATGGACTGCAGCCTACCAGCCTCCTCCGTCCATGGGATTTTCCAGACAAGAGTACTGGAGTGGGGTGCCATTGCCTTCTCCGTTGTGATTAGTGCAACTGAAATACATACATAGATAGCCTTGTTTTGTTACTTTGTAATAATCCAATGCATTTGAAGTTGTATACATTCATGAATTTATACTGCATATTTACATCTTTTTTATAGTAGAATTCTGGGGGCAAAATGGGGTGTTACTAATAAATAATTAGACATGAATTCGAGCAAATTCTGGGAGATAGTGAAGGACAGGGAAGCCTGGTGTGCTACAGTCCATTGGGTCCCAAAGAGTCTGACATGACTTAGTGACTGAACAACAACAACAACAAATAACCATAAAACCCTCAAGTCAACTGCTTCGCTCTGCAGAAGAGGAAAGCTAGTTGCGAGTAGATGGAGCCCCTCATTGCTCACTGTGATCAGAAGCAAAGCCCAGATCTTGAACCTAAAGTTGACTTCTTTCCTCATGCAAATTGTCCAGATTTTTCTTTTTTTTCTGTTAAAGGTAGTTTACTTTCTTACTGGTCCTCTTGCTGGCAAATAAAGTCAGTTATCTAACTTGAATTTCTTTTTGTTTGAAGGTAGGAAAAATGCTACCAAATAGTTTTAAGTGTGTGTCTGTGGGTTTAAATTAACACACAGAGACTCCAAGGACAATGGTTATAAACACAAAGCCACTGACTCATCGCAAAGTTGGGAAAGAAGTTTAGGGCTGAGCAGAGTCATAGTTCTATTGTCTGGCCTCTGAGCCCCTGCTGAGAGCCAGCGTCATCAGTGGCTGCGCGGAAAGCCCATTTGCGCTTTCCGAGATGAACCCTTTGGTTTTGTTTCTTGTCAGGCTCTCTGACAGGGTGATGTGAAGGAGGCTGCAAGAATATGTACCTAGCTCTCCCCTGCCCCCAAATCTCCACTCCATTCCCACCCCACAACCCACCCTGAGGTCTGCTCTTTCCTTACTCCAGAATCACCCCTAGGCTAGGATCACAGATGGGGAAACTGAGGCTGTGATTGATGTAGGAGATACATGGGCTCCAGGTTAGATGTTTACAACTGGCCACCTGTTTGCATTACACGGGGCACAAAGAAATGGTCTTCAGCCTGGATTCTTAGAACTGTTAGCATTTTCTGAGACAAGAGACAGGTGGGCTCCAGTTAAGGCATTTACAATCAGCCTCCTGTTTGCCCTCTGTAGTGGAAGTAACAACTGAAACAGGGTAAATAGCCAATGTTTGTCTCTTGTAAACTCCTTAAGGTAATAGTCATGCCAATAGTCAAGGGAATAGTCATGACAAAGACAAAGAGGGGCAAAACTTCATTTGAGTAAAAGATTAAGGGAGCTCTGCTCTCCCCTCTTTTGGGACAAAGGAGACACTGCACGCGCACAGGAAGGCTCCTTGTGGGTCAAAAGTCAGGCGATAACACAGGGCCATAATGAGCCTTGCTCCTCCCAGAAGCCTTCACTTCAAGATCCATCTTAGCTGAGGGTTGCATGCGCACCTGGGGAGTGCCCCAGGGTAGCTCAGGTGTGGAAAAAGAAACCAGAAACTTGGCATGAAGAAAGACAAAGACCCAGAAGAACTGATCTATATGAATAACTTAACTGCCTCCTTACTGCAGTCCTCCTCACTAGGAGGGACACCCACACGCTTTCTCTTGGGGTGTGGCTCTGTGCTTTGCTTCTGTCCTAAGTAAACCAACTATTTCTCTCTGTGCTCTTCCACTTGTTGTTGTGCTATGTCTCTAATTATAAACTTTATACCTGCATTTACAGTGTCTGCCTCCCTGATAAATGCATTTTTCACTGGGGGCAAAGATCCAGAGGAAAATAGCTTCTAGCCTGTAGCCCTTGCTGGTCTGGTGGCTAGGATTCCTGATTCTCATCCACGCTTTCCAGGTTCAGCTCCTGGGTAGGGGATGAAGATCTCACTTCAGGCCATCGCTCACTGCTGCCTCGCCAAGATCACGACAGGAAGGATAATTTCCTCAGCTCATGGAGACCGCAGCGGGCAGGACAGGCCTAAGAGGCTGAAGTCTGGGCTTTTGCATCATCAATGGGGCCTCTGCAGAGGCTCCAATGTGGCTTTTCAGAAATGGGGTACATTGGTGTCAGCCTGTGGGAGACATGGCAGGTCCCAAGAGGGCTACAGGAGTTTCTTTTTTTTTTTTTTACAGGAGTTTCTGTAGGACCAGAATGTGTGTTTCTGGTGGAAGGAGGGGCAAACTGGACTTTGCTTTGCATGTGGCCCCATTCCTTCTATGGCTTGTTACTGCATCCAGGACACCTCTTCTGCCCCTTCCTTTTCCTCCTTAACCCTCCCTAAGCATCCTTTTACCCTCTCAGTCCAATATTAGATCTTCTTCTCACCTTTTCCTTCCTCCCCTTGTAGGTCACCTACTAATCTAAACTCCTACTGGTGTAACTGGCTCCAGCAGATCCCATCTGCCCCTTCCCTTTCCTCCTTAACCCTCCCTAAGCATCCTTTTACCCTCTCAGTCCACTACTAGATCTTCTTACCTTTTCCTTCTTCCCTTCTTAAACTGCACTAAGCCCCTGGTTGTTTTACATGATCAGGTAAAAGAACTGGTCTTACTGGCTCCAGCAGGTCCCATCTGCTTGTCACTGATCATGATCCTAAGTCGAAGCTCGGAGGGAGAGCAGTGCTCTGGCAGGACAAGGATGTGAGGATGAAGAAAATGAGCAAATATGCAAGTGAGGCACACACCCAGTGGGTGGCCCTGCTTCTTCCCTGATCAGAAAATGGCATCAAGACACCCCCAGCTGACTGGTGGTAGAGTCTTCCAGAACTTGGTTGGCCCCATCTTTCCATCGATTTGTCTCTGTGATTTGTAATCATGTGATTCCTGTTCGTCTTGTATGACTTTAGGCCTTTTTATTTTTGGCGGTGACACTCAGCATGTAGGATCTTAGTTCCCCTGTACCTCCTGCAGTGGAAGCTCAGAGTCTTAACACCACACCACCAGGGAAGCCCATAGGCCATATTAATTAGTCCACAATGGAGTCACAGTAGCCAAGGTAAGCCTCCACGATGGTTGTTTTGAAATGTTCACTGTAGGACTATGAGTGTCTTAGAATGGTATGCTAACAGTGTTACTTTAGTTTTTAATTTGTTTTAAAACTTCTGTTTTGTATTGGGTTATGCTCAGTCACTCAGTTGTGTCCGACTCTCAGCGACCCCATGGACTGTAGCCTGCCAGGCTCGCCTGTCCATGGAATTCTCCAGGCAGGAATACTGGAGTGGTTGCCATTTCCTTCTCCATGTATTGGGGTATATTCAATTAACAATGTTGTGATACTTTCAGGTGAACAGTGAAGGGACTCAGCCATACGTATACGTGTATCCATTCTCCCCCAACTCCCCTCCCATTCAGGCTGTCACATATCATTGAGTAGAGTTCCAAGAGGTCCCTGTTGGTTATCCATTTAAAATATAGCAGTATGTACATGACCATCTCAAACTCCCTAACTGTCCCTTCCCTCCATCCTTCCCCCTGGCAACCATAAGTTCATTCTCTAACAGTGTTACTTTAGAACAGAAATTTGATGGGTGGAAATTCCCCGGCAGTCCAGTGGCTAGGACTCAGTGCTCTCACTGCCAAGTGCCAGGGTTCAATCCCTGGTCGGGGAACTAAAACCCCACAAGCCCCTTACCCTAAGGTCCTCCCCAAAACAAAAGAAATTTAATGAGTAACAATGTATGTCAAAGGAGCAACTGATAGACAAGACCCCGTCCCCCGGGGCATAACCACTGCTTCTTAAAAAGAGACCCCTGAGCCCAGTGACTTGAAGGCTCTTCTCTGGAGGACCCACTCCAAGCTGTTACGGGTGGAGCTGCTGGAGGCTCCCTAGGAGCAGAGAGTGAACCCGCTCATGCCTGTCCTGGGACCCGCATCAGACCCAGAGAGCCCTACTCCTGCTAAGACCTCCTTCCAGACTTCTTGAAGCAGCTGGTTACCCCCTTTCCTGTTCTCCCTACTTGAACAGACCTCTGTTGTGTGATAAATGTATGCAATAAACTGAGTAACTGGTGACCTGGATCCTGGCCATGTTTTATGTGTCTCCAGTCCTGTGATTCTTACTCAAGTGTTGGTGAATTATCAGCCATGTTTCATGTGTCTCCAGTCCCATGATTCTCACCTGGTCTTAACTGGGCCCTGTGACCAACAGGGGTGCCAAAACAAAGAAAGAGTTCCCAAATCCCATCTGCCTTCAACGTAAGAGCCCATTTAGGAGCAATTGTGTTTTGTCCCTTTGACTACAAACAGCAGGTGGTTATCAAAGGGGCAAAATAATTTTCCTCACAAAGACAAGAGATTAACATGTAAGAAGCAGATGGTTTTCCTGAAACTCGAATCAGGCAGGGTAAGAATTGCCCTTAGGTCACATTAGCCCTGAAAGGAGGAAAACACAGACATTGCTTCAAGATGCGCAATCAGTACAAGTATTTTCCTTGGAAGAAAAGCTATGACAAACCTAGACAGTGTATTAAAAAGCAGAGACATCACTTTGCTGACGAAGGTCCATACAGTCAAAGCTGTGGTTTCTCAGTAGTCATGTATGGATGTGAGTTGGACAGCCTGAGTCCTAACACTGCCCCCTAACCAGGACAAAATAACACAGCCTATGTGTCAGTTTCCTTATGTATGAAATGAGGAGGAGCCAAGGAATTAATTCACATAAAAGGCTTAGAAAAGTGCCTGGAAAAGAAAGCGATTAGTAAATATTATTACGTGAAATAGGCTGGATTGGCAAGGGTAATGAAGAAAGCACTTTATTTTTCTAACTGTCTTTACAGAACCACCCCGGAGATTCATGCTTCGCTGCCCCCACGCTTCCCTTTCCTCCATCAAATCTGATGGAGATTTAAACTTGGTTCCAAGATTGGAGAAGGAGCTGGGTTCAGGAAAAAGAGGAGTTCCAGCAGCCTGGACATGATCGCCATCTAGTGGTTATATAGCATAACAGCATTTGCCCACATATCTAAGGCTCAGTATTCTTTGTTTCTCTCTTTTCAAGAGAAATTCAAAACAGTAGAAATACACCACATAAAATAACAAAGATGGGAAAGATAGTCTACTCCAAAAACAGAATTTCCAAAAAGGGTTGTTCTGTGCAGTGTGCTCAATTGTGTTTGACTCTTTGTGACCCTTTGGGCTGTAGCGTTCCAGGCTGCTCTGTCCATGGGATTTTTCAGGCAAGCATACTGGAATGGGTTGCATATTTTCCTCCAGGGGATCTTCCCGACCCAGGGGTGGAACCTGAGTATCCTGTGTCTCCTGCATTTCAGGCAGATTCTTTACCGTTGACTACTGGGGAGACCCTCTAAAAAGGGCTGGAACTGGGTAATTAGGTAGCATAATTCTAATGTCTCCCAGCCCCTCTAGAAATAAGAAGTACTTAATGTGTAAGTAGGTTTATAGAGTAAGGAATGTTTTTAAACAAAATCATCACAATTAACAAACAATTCACCAACCCCAACTGCCAGATCAGAATTGCTATAACTTTATTGAGAGTGGGCAGTGATAGCTTATGTAATAAATACTGTGTTAAGAGTTCATGCTTATGTTCTGGCATCCCCCAATATCTATTTTACACTTTTTAAGAAGTCTGTTCCCTAATTCCTAGCTGTCACATGGGATAAAGATCTAATTTCTTAGCTTATGACTCAGTTCTGCCCTTATCCACAACTTCTTCTGACTAGCGGGAATGTGAGTGTGATGGCTGGAGTTCAAGGAATCACTTTTGAACCAAGAGGCAGAAGAATTTGTTGAAGTTGGCAGAACAATCAAGATAGACGTTCCCTGAGTCTTTGATACTTGATGAGCTGCCATGCCAACCCCAGATTATTTCCAGACCTACTTGATATGAAAGAAATAAATTTAGATTTTGTTTAATATGGCAGTTGATACCTAGAAATGACTTTTTGAATGTCATAAAAAGTAAATTATTAGTAACAGTCTATTGGAAGTGGTAAAGAAAAGGGCAGTGAGGACTCAGATACTGTAGACTGAGAACATGGGGATCTTTGTTTTGCAGCAGCAAGACATTTAGTTAAATCGTTACCCTCTGCATTCTGAAAGGCTGTGTGCTATAGTGCTAACTGAGGTTCTTCCATTAAGAATTCTCTGACAGATCTTGGAAGCCAGCTCATGTCAGAAATCAGCTGAAGGAAGTTGCCTTTCTACCCAAGTATCTCTGCCTTAAGAGGTTACAAGGTAGCACTCCATTCACTAAGCCATTTTGAACTGGTTTCAAAGTACAAAGACCATTGTCAAAGACCAAGGTAATGAGACTTTAAATATAATGGAATATAATGGCAAGTTGATACTGAAATTCATGTGGAAAAATAAATGTGCAAGAGTGGCCAGAAAACACTGTAAAAGAAAAGCTATAGGGGAGTGTCTCAGTTCAGTTCAGTTGCTCAGTCGTGTCCGACTCTTTGCGACCCCATGAATCGCGGCACGCCAGGCCTCCCTGTCCATCACCAACTCCCGGAATTCACTCAGGCTCATGTCCATCGAGTCAGTAATGCCATCCAGCCATCTCTTCCTCTGTCGTCCCCTTCTCCTCCTGCCCCCAATCCCTCCCAGCATCAGAGTCTTTTCCAATGAGTCAACTCTTCACATGAGGTGGCCAAAGTACTGGAGTTTCAGCTTTAGGATCAGTCCTTGCAAAGAAATCCCAGGGCTGATCTCCTTCCGAATGGACTGGTTGGATCTCCTTGCAGTCCAAGGGACTCTCAAGAGTCTTCTCCAACACCACAGTTCAAAAGCATCGATTCTTTGGTGCTCAGCTTTCTCGACAGTCCAACTCTCACATCCATACATGACCACCGGAAAAACCATAGCCTTGACTAGACGAACCTTTGTTGGCAAAGTAATGTCTCTGCTTTTCAATATGCTATCTAGGTTGGTCATAGCTTTTCTTCCAAGGAGTAAGCATCTTTTAATTTCATGGCTGCAGTCACCATCTGCAGTGATTTTGGAGCCCCCAAAAATAAAGTCTGACACTGTTTCCACTGTTTCCCCATCTATTTCCCATAAAGTGATGGGACCAGATGCCATGATCTTCGTTTTCTGAATATTGAGTTTTAAGCCAACTTTTTCACTCTCCTCTTTCACCTTCATCAAGAGGCTTTCTAGTTCCTCTTCACTTTCTGCCATAAGGGTGGTGTCATCTGCATATCTGAGGTTATTGATATTTCTCCTGGCAATCTTGATTCCAGCTTGTGTTTCTTCCAGCCCAGCATTCCTCATGATGTACTCTGCATATAACTTAAATAAGCAGGGTGACAATGTACAGCCTTGAAGTACTCCTTTTCCTATTTGGAACCAGCCTGCTGTTCCATGTCCAGTTCTAACTGTTGCTTCCTGACCTGCATACAAATTTCTCAAGAAGCAGGTCAGGTAGCCTGGTATTCCCATCTCTTTCAGAATTTTCCACAGTTTATTGTGATCCACACAGTCAAGGCTTTGGCATAGTCAATAAAGCAGAAATAGATGTTTTTCTGAAACTCTCTTGCTTTTTTGATGATCCAGCAGATGTTGACAATTTGGTCTCTGGTTCCTCTGCCTTTTCTAAAACCAGCTTGAACAACTGGAAGTTCATGGTTCATGTATTGCTGAAGCCTGGCTTGGATAATTTTGAGCATTACTTTACTAGCATGTGAGATGAGTGCAATTGTGCGGTAGTTTGAGCATTCTTTGGCATTGCCTTTCTTTGGGATTGGAAAGAAAACTGACCTTTTCCAGTCCTGTGGCCACTGCTGAGTTTTCCAAATTTGCTGGCATATTGAGTGCAGCACTTTCACAGCTTCATCTTTCAGGATTTGAAATAGCTCAACTCAATTCCATCACCTCCACTAACTTTGTTTGTAGTGATGCTTTCTAAGGCCCACTTGACTTCACACTCCAGGATGTCTGGCTCTAGGTCAGTGATCACACCATCATGATTATCTGGGTCGTGAAGATCTTTTTTGTACAGTTCTTCTGTGTATTCTTGCCACCTCTTCTTAATATCTTCTGCTTCTGTTAGGTCCATACCATTTCTGTCCTTTATTGAGCCCATCTTTGCATGAAATGTTCCCTTGGTATCTATAATTTTCTTGAAGAGATCTCTAGTCTTTCCCATTCTGTTGTTTTCCTCTATTTCTTTGCATTGATCACTGAGGAAGGCTTTCTCATCTCTTCTTGCTATTCTTTGGAACTCTGCATTCAGATGTTTATATCTTTCCTTTTCTCCTTTGCTTGTCACTTCTCTTCTTTTCACAGCTATTTGTAAGGCCTCCCCAGATAGCCATTTTGCTTTTTTGCATTTCTTTTCCATGGGGATGGTCTTGATCCCTGTCTCCTGTACAATGTCACGAACCTCAGTCCATAGTTCATCAGGCACTCTGTCCATCAGATCTAGTCCCTTAAATCTATTTCTCACTTCTGTTGTATAATCATAAGGGATTTGATTTAGGTCATACCTGAATGGTCTGATGGTTTTCCTTACTTTCTTCAATTTAAGTCTGAATTTGACAATAAGGAGTTCATGATCTGAGCCACAGTCAGCTCCTGATCTTGTTTTTGCTGACTGTATAGAGCTTCTCCATCTTTGGCTGCAAAGAATATAATCAATCTGATTTCGGTGTTGACCATCTGGTGATGTCCATGTGTAGAGTCTTCTCTTGTGTTGTTGGAAGAGGGTGTTTGCTATGACCAGTGCACTTTCTTGGTAAAACGCCCTGCTTCATTCCGTATTCCAAGGCCAAATTTGCCTGTTACTCCAGGTGTTTCTTGATTTCCTACTTTTACATTCCAGTCCCCTATAATGAAAAGGACATCTTTTTGGGGTGTTAGTTCTAAAAGGTCTGGTAGGTCTTCATAGAACCGTTCAACTTTAGCTTCTTCAGTGTTACTGGTTGGGGCATAGACTTGGATTAATGTGTGTGTGGAGCAGCGGCTGTGCTTTGCTGGAGCAGCTGTGAAGAAATACCCCATGTCCAAAGTAAGAGAAACCCAAGTAAGACAGTAGGTGTTGCAAGAGGGCATCAGAGGGCAGACACACTGAAACCATACTCACAGAAAACTAGTCAATCTAATCACACTAGGACCACAGCCTTGTCTAACTCAATGAAACTAAGCCATGCCCGTGGGGTCACCCAAGACGGGCGGGTCATGGTGAAGAGGTCTGACAGAATGTGGTCCACTGGAGAAGGGAATGGCAAACCACTTAAGTATTCTTGCCTTGAGAACCCCATGAACAGTATGAAAAGGCAAAATCATAGGATACTGAAAGAGGAACTCCCCAGGTTAGTAGGTGCCCAATATGCTACTGGAGATCAGTGGAGAAATAACTCCAGAAAGAATGAAGGGATGGAGCCAAAGCAAAAACAATACCCAGCTGTGGATGTGACTGGTGACAGAAGCAAGGTCTGATGCTGTAAAGAGTGATATTGCATAGGAACGTGGAATGTCAGGTTCATGAATCAAGGCAAATTGGAAGTGGTCAAACAAGAGATGGCAAGAGTGAATGTCGACATTCTAGGAATCAGCGAACTGAAATGGACTGGAATGGGTGAATTTAACTCAGATGACCATTATATCTACTACTGTGGGCAGGAATCCCTCAGAAGGGGAGTGTCTACCAGACCCTAAAACATCCAATACAGCTCAAAGCAGTGTGGCACTAATGCGTTGCAAAGACAGACCAATGGTATAGGATAGAAAGTCCAGAAACAGACCCAAATGCATATGGACATTTACTAAATGGTAAAGGTGGTATCAAAAGTCACTGAAGCAAAGATGACACTTTGCCTTGATTGTCTTAATCTGTAAAGTGGGCATGATTGTGTTATTTAATAGAAAGAGAACCAGATGAAGGCCCTTGCAACTTCACTACCTATGCTTTTGAAGCAGACCCAATGAACCCTCTGATCCTCCCTCCCATCGACTGTGAATAATAATCATATCCATCACCGTCTGGCCCAGGGGAATTGGTGGCATCAAAACAGAAAACAGTTGTAAGAGTGAGAGTAGTTACAGAAAAATAAGGAATGCCAAAGAAGCTGAAGTTGAATGGTTCTGTGATGACCTACAAGACCTTCTAGAACTAATACCCAAAAAAGATGTCCTTTTCATCACAAGGTACTGATGCAAAAGTAGGAAGTCAAAAGATACCTGGAGTAACAGGCAAGTTTGGCTCTGGAGTGCAAAATGAAGCAGGGCAAAGTCTAACAGAGTTGTGCCAAGAGAATGCACTTAGCATAGCAAACTCCCTCTTCCAACAACACAAGAGACGACTCTACACATGGACATCACCAGATGGTCAACACCAATATCAGATTGATTATATTCTTTGCAGCCAAAGATAGAGAAGCTCTATACAGTCAGCAACTGTATAGAGATCTGTATAGGAGATCATGAACTCCTTATTGCCAAATTCACACTTAAATTGAAGAAAGTAGGAAAAACCACCAGACCATTCAGGTATGACCTAAATAAAATCCCTTACAACTATACAGTGGAAGTGACAAATAGATTCAAGGGATTAAATCTGATAGAGTGCCTGAAGAACTACAGAGAGAGGTTCGTGACATTGTACAGGAGGCAGTGATCAAGACCATCCCCAAGAAAAAGAAATGCAAAAAGGCAAAATGGTTGTCTGAAGAGGGCTAACAAATAGCTGAGAAGAGAAGCAAAAGGCAAAGGAGAAAAGGAAAGATATACCCATTTGAATACAGAGTTCCAAAGAATAGCAGGGAGAGATAAGAAAGACTTCCTCAGCGATCAGTGCAAAGAAATAGAGGAAAACAATAGAATGGGAAAGACTAGAGATCTCTTCAAGTAAATTAGAGGTACCAAGGGAACATTTCATGGAAAGATGGGTACAATAAAGGACAGAAATGGTATGGACCTAACAGAAGCATAAAATACTAAGAGGTGGAAGGATACACAGAAGAACTATACAAAGAAGGTCTTAAAGACCCAGATAACCACAATGGTGTGATCACTCACCTAGAGACAGACATTCTGGAGTCTGAAATCAAGTGGACCTTGGGAAGGATCACTAAGAACAAAGCTAGTGGAGGTAATGGAATTCCAGCTGAGCTATTTCAAGTCCTAAAAGATGATTCTTCTAAAGTGCTACACTCATTATGCCAGCAAATTTGAAAAACTCAGCAGTGTCCACAGGACTGGAAAAGGTCAGTTTTCTTTCCAATCCTAAAGAAAGACAATGCCAAAGAATGTTCAAACCATTCCACAATTGCACTGATCTCACACGCTAGCAAAGTAATGCTCAAAATTCTCCAAGCCAGGCTTCAACAGTACATGAACCAAGAACTTCCAGATGTTCAAGCTGGATTTAGAAAAGGCAGAGGAACCAGAGTCAAATTGCCAACATCTTCTGGATCATCAAAAAAGCAAGAGAGTTCCAGAAAAACATCCGCTTTATTGACTATGCCAAAGCCTTTACTGTGTGGATAACAACAAACTGGAAAATTCTGAAAGAGATGGCAATACCAGACCACCTTACCTGCCTCTTGAGAAATCTGTGTGAAGGTCAAGAAGCAACAGCTAAAACAGGACAGGGAACAGCAGATGGGTTCCAAATTGGGAAAGAAGTACGTCAAGACTGTATAGTCACCCTGCTTATTTAACTTAAATGCAGAGTACATCATGTGAAATGCCAGGCTGGATGAAGCACAAACTCAAATCAAGATTGCCATGAGAATTATCAGTAACCTCAGATAGGCATATGACACCACTCTTACGGCAGAAAGCAAAGAGGAACCGAGGAGACCCTTGATGAAAGTGAAAGAGGAGAGTGAAAAAGCTGGCTTAAAGATCAACATTCAAAAAACTAAGACCATGGCATCTCGTCCCATTACTTCATGGCAAATAGATGGGGAAACGATGGAAACAGTGACAGATTTATTTTCTTGGGCTCCAAAATCACTACAGATGGTGACTGCCGCTATGAAATTAAAAGACACTTGCTCCTTGGGAGAAAAGCTATGACCAACCTAGACAGCATATTAAAAAGCAGAGACATTACTTTGCCAACAAATGTCTGTCTAGTCAAAGCTATTGTTTTTCCAGTAGTCATGTATGGATGTGAGAGGTGGACCATAAAGAAAGCTGAGTGCCGAAGAACTGATTCTTTTGAACTATGGTGTTGGAGAAGACTCTTGAGGGTTCTTTGGACTGCAAGGAGATCAAACTAGTCAGTCCTAAAAGGGAATGAGCCCTGAATATTCATTGAAAAGACTGATGCTGAAGCCAAAGCTCCAATACTTTGCCCACCTGATGTGAAGAACTGACTGGAAAAGACCCTGATGCTGGAAAAGATTGAAGGCAGGAGAAGGGGACGATAGAGGATGAAATGGTTGGATGGCATCACTGACTTGATGGACTTAAGTTTGAGCAATCTCTCAGAGTTGATGATGGACAGGGAATCCTGGTGTGCTGTAGTCCGTGGGGTCACAAAGAGTCAGACTTGACTGAGCAACTGAATTGAGCTGAACTAAGGAAGTTCACCTTAAAATGAATCTGTTTGGACCTTAAGTGTGTTGTTGGTTTTTTCCCTAGGGCTTCAGTGATGCCTCCCAAGCTACCCAGGGTAGAATTTGCTAGGCAAATGGGAAATGGAAAATCACATGAATGTTACTGAGTCGGAAAATACAGATTGGAATACTGTCTTACCTTTTCCTCTGTTTAGTCATTCATTTTTTTTAAAATTAGAGTTCAGGTCCTTTGGATCAGTAAGTAGTTGGAAACCACCTCCCCTTCATGGACCTCACGTGAAGGTGCTAAATATCAGTGATGGAGTAACCCAACCAGGGAGAAGAGCTGTGTCCTTGTGGGCTAGGGTTCATTCTCAGCAATGTTTTGGCTGGGCTGTGGACTTCGGTCTTCACGTGCCCCCAGCAAGGACACATCTGCGAAGCATCCTCTGTGGGTGAGAGTCAGCTGTTGGTTTCCAGCAGTGCAGGGCCTGGGGTCTCACTGCTGCTGAGTCACTTCAGTCGCGTCCGACTCTGTGCGACCCCATAGACGTCAGCCCACCAGGCTCCGCCGTCCCTGGGATTCTCCAGACAAGAACACTGGAGTGGGTTGCCATTTCCTTCTCCAATGCATGAAAGTGAAAAGTGAAAGTGAAGTTGCTCAGTCGTGTCCGACTCCTAGTGACCCCACGGACTGCAGCCCACCAGGCTCCTCCGTCCATGGGATTTTCCAGGCAAGAGTACTGGAGTGGGTGCCATTGCCTTCTCCAAGTGCTAACAGCAGAACCCACCAATTTCCTCACCTTCTCCCTCTGTGCTAGTTTTCTAACAGGGTAGAAAGCCAACCTGAATGCTGTCACTGTCAGTCACTCCACTAACTGTCACGACTAGAGTGGGAGTCTCGTTAGGTTACAACAAAATTTTTACAGGTGAGTCTTTACTCTTTTAAACCTTTAGCTCTAGTTGAGACAAGGTGCTCATTTCAGCAGGAATTTGGCTGAGCAATGAATTCTATGCTTGCTAAGTTGCTTCAGTCGTGTCGGACTCTTTGTGACCATATGGACTGTAGCCCACCAGGCTCCCTCTGTCCAAGGGATTCTCCAGGCAAGAATACTGGAATGGGCTGCCATGCCCTCCTCCAAGGGATCTTCCTGACCCAGGGATCGAACTGGAGTCTCTTATGTCTCTTGCATTGGCAGATGAGTTCTTTACCACAGAGTCACTGGGGAAGTCCCCAGATTTGTATCTACCAGATATCAAAACATCTGTGTAAGTGACTTTGGTCAGGCCAGCCTTACATAGTTCCTGCAGACATATTATGATATTATGATGAGGTATTCCATGGTATTGTGAGCCCTCCAGGAGGGGCACCATGGAAGTTTCATGAAAGAGGAATCTCTGACTCTCATTAAAAGATAAATTGAGGCACATTAGGAGTTTACCTGAGCAAAAATTGATTCACACAAGGCTGTGGCAAACCAGAAGTGGTTAGGAGGACTCCACGGACTGGAGCCACAGAAAGACTTTTATAAAGAAAAGGTAGAAGCAAAGTAAGGAAATTGTTGACAGGCTGTAGATTAAAGCCTAGATGAATATTTCTGATTGGTTGTCCTTTTGTTATTCAGTCATTCACTCATGTCCAACAATTTGCAACTCCATGGACTGCAGCACGCCGGGCTTCCCTGTCCTTCACCAATTCCCAGAGTTTGCTCAAACTCATGTCTATTGAGTCAATGATGCCATCCAACCATATCATCCTCTGTCACTCCCTTCTCTTCCTGTCTTCAATCTTTCTCAGCATCAGGGTCTTTTCCAATGAGTTGACTCTTCCCATCAAATGGCCAAAAGTATTTAAGCTCCAGCTTCAGCATCAGTCCTTCCAATAAATATTCAGGACTGATTTCCTTTAGGATTGACTGGTTTGATCTCCTTGCAGTCCAAGGGACTTTCAAGAGTCTTCTCCAGCACCACAGCTCAAAAGCATCAGTTCTTCTGCGTTCAGCTTTCTTTATGGTCCACCTCTCACATCCACACATGATTACTGGAAAGACCATAGCTTTGACTATATTTGGTTGTTCTTGGTGTTTTAATTTGGAACCTTGAGGCATTTATAGGCTTAGATTTTGGTTTCTTAAGTAAGTCATCACCACATTAGAGCCACATCGGTCCAATGCCCTCCTTGTTTACCACTTTTAACAAACAAGATATTTTTATGAAATGTTCATGACTCATCACTATAATCATTACTGCCTACTGTTCTAATTTGAGGAAATAATATTGAAGTGTTTCCTCCCTTAGTCTATGAGGTATGACATCTCTTCTGCACTTGCAGAAGGCATCGTGTGCTTGAGATCCATTTTGTTCTGCCACTACACAGGTTCTACATGTCCCTCTGGCCCTATTGGACCTTGGGAACTTTCTACCTTGGCACATTGTTTGCCAAATTCATACTCTCCACCTTAAATGTTCATTGAAGTAAATGAGCTCTTTGCCAAATGACAGAACAGCCGGCAATTCGTTCTTCAGAGCACTCTTGAATGGCAATTTTAAACAGATTCCACAAGCTGCAAGGTGCCCTCCCCTGCTCCCTCACCCTAAGTTACCCATTAATGTCTTTGGACCAATAATGTTGTCAGAGAGGAGCCTCTTTAGTCTTGTTTGTATCCATCAATCCGGTAGCACGATGATCTTACAGAATCCCAAGGCCTCGGGCCACCATCCTCAGAAGGCAAGGTACAGGTAAGGTTCCAAAAAGGAGTTCTGAGAAGCCTGAGAATAAACATTTGGGAAGGCAGTTCTGAGTGACCGGGTGGTTCTCACACCTGTTGGACTGAATATGAGACTATCCTGACAAACTGGCACCTCAACACCCTGACAAATCCCACAAACAAACCACTGGCCTTTTCCCACCAGAACCAAAATTTTAGTGCGTGTAGTACTCTTGCCTGGAAAATCCCATGGACGGCGGAGCCTGGTAGGCTGCAGTCCATGGGGTTGCCAAGAGTGGGACACGACTGAGCGACTTCACTTTCACTTTTCACTTTCATGCCTTGGAGAAGGAAATGGCGCCCCACTCCAGTGTTCTTGCCTGGAGAATCCCAGGGACGGGGGAGCCTGGTGGGCTGCCTTCTATGGGGTCGCACAGAGTCGGACACGACTGACGCGACTTAGCAGCAGCAGCAGCAGCAGCAGCAGCAGCAGCAGCAGCAGCTCTCCTATCACCGTGCTCTCAAACCCTGCCTGTTTTCCATAAAGGAACCAACAGATGGCGCTGTCACCCAACGGTAACTGCATTAGAGTGCCGCCAAACCATTTTCCAATCCGGTAAATCGTCCCCTCCCACTCCAGTCTATGAAAATTCATCTTTTTTGAGCAATACCAGACTGAATTCATTTTTCCAGCTTCCTGCTCAGCTGTGGTGGAGATGTTTGTTTACAACAGTATCTCTGCCGAACATATGCTGTATGGTTTGGGTAATTCAACATCCTGGTGGAGCCCAAAGAAACACAGAAGATGACAGTTTGGGCAGCATTATTTTGTTGCACACAGAATAGGCGTCATTCTTGTGTTTAGGAGGCCAAGTGTGCAAACACTGCAAAGATGCAAAGGGAGTTTGGATAATGAAGGAGGGAGAACAGTGAGGGCTGCACACCCTAAACAACGAAGTGGGTTCTCTCTCTCTCTCTCTCTTTCACACACACACTGGATTTTCAGTTGGTCAAAATGAGCAGGCGTTTTTGGTTCACAACCGTTTCCCCAGGGCCTGGCATCCCTCCCTTCCACATACTAATGCCTATACATACCTTTGAATCATAACTGATATATTCAATGTCAGAATTTGTTGAGAAGTTCAGTCCACTGGCTGTTTAGTTTATGAGGCGCTAAATATCCATTTTAACTAACTTAAAAAAAACCCTCAGCTAAATGAATCAGCTCTTTGTTTGAAGATCACAGGGACAAAGTCAGTAAATGTATTGAACAAACACTGCCCTGCCACCCTCAGCTCTCCTGCACCCTCCCATTCTCCTTACTTGACTTTCTTCCCCACAGAGACCCTTGCAGATGGGTTACTGTGAGCCTGGCCCTAGAGGGGACTGAGGCCATCCCAGTGTTTTCCCCAGTGGCCGGTGGGGGGAAGTTCACTCTGCTCCTCTAATCTCTGCCTCCTGCCCCTCACATCCAGGACAGATCCCCAAGGAAGCAGCAAGAGAGATCTCTTCCCTCTTCTGCCTGGAACCCATTGCTTCATCTTGTGATACTGCTCAGAACCTCAGAGGGGACCGTGGGCACATCACTTAGCCCACGGGAACCTAGTTGCATCCATAAAGGCCTGCCATTGTTGTTCGTACCTGAGCACTGAGGGTGGAGTCAGGACACCTGATTCCAGTCTTGCTTTGCACCAGCCAGTGAGGGGAGCCTGAGGAAGCCAGTTATCTGCTCCCCTCCCCTCCCCGCCAACCACCCTGAGGGTCAGTTTCTACCCTTTCAGGGCTATTTGGAGAATAAAACAGAAGAGCTCAGCAGGCACTTTGCAAACTGTGAAGGGAAACACCAAAGTGAAAGGTAAGAGGAACCAAAGGCTGAGGAGACTCTCCCAGCTCAGCTCCATCTACCCTGGATCCTGGAACCAGGACTGCCTCGGGCCCAGGTAGAACCCTCCCAAACCAGTGCCCACCGCCTATGGGGGCGGGGATGCAGAGGAGTTCTGAGCACTGCTGAAAATCAGGCCTTTTGGTCCACCCTGTGCTGAGCACTTGGGGCTGAGTCTTAGGCATCATGAGGGTTTTATTTCAAGGTATTTAAAATGAGTCTATTAAAAACAGGAGCAATTCCAAATGGGGTCTGAATACAGAGTCACATTCCAATATTTATCTTTTACAAATTAAATGTTTGTCACAGGAAAAGTGTGAAGAGCCAACTCATTGGAAAAGACCTGATGTTGGGAAAGATTGACCGCAGGAGGAGAAGGGGACGACAGAGGATGAGATGTTAGGAGGGCATCACCAACTTAATGGACATGAATTTCAGCAAACTCCAGGAGATGGTGAAGGACAGGGAAGCCTGGCATGCTGCAGTCAATGGGGTTGCAAACAGTTGGGCATGACTTGGCAACTGAACAACAAAAGGAAAAGTGCCAGGCAGCGTGAGAATGCCATCAGCATGGCAATTAAACTACTTTTGAATCATTCTTAGTGCACAGTGCAGGACAGGCGGAGTGGTCCAGGGCAAGGCTCGGAAGTCGTCTGCCCTGAACCATGTGGATTTTTCGAAGAACCCGCAACCTTAATTGGCCAGGCTATCAGAGGCCCAAGTCCTTGGCCCTGTGTCCTCCACCTGAGCAGGGAAGGCCGTTCTGAAAATGGGGATGTCGGAAGGGCTTTCTGGGGGTCCTGTGGGAGTGAGGACTGCAGGGGAGAGACAGAGAATTTATTTGGACATAAGAGCAGCAAGCAGACCGGGACCCTGAAGGGCTGAAACAAGACGTAGAAAATGGTGACGAAAACATGAAAGGGACTAACAGAAATATTTTGAAGGGAAAGGCTCTTGGTTTTTTGTGTTTTTTCACCTCTGTGAAATAACAGAAACACAACCAGAATTATTAATAGCAGAGGGCCATTTTTAAAGAAAGAATACAAGGAGTTCATTTCCAACTTTCAGAAGCTTCCAGCAACTGGTGACTTCTGTCAGGCGACTGCTTCACTGACCTGGAGGAAGAACAAATTTTACTCAGGCAGGCAGCTTGCCAAGGACTGTTCCTCCAGCCAGGCACGGTTGTCTTTTTCTCCCCAAGCGTGTTTTCCCTCAAACTGTCCAGGCAAAGGCCAGTAGGAGACGACATGTCCCAGGGTGGTCAGTGTTGCTGACAAATGTCATGTCCCCTCAGACTTCATCCTGTAGGGTGGGAAAACGCTGAGCTGTCCAAGATGCTGCGACACTGGAGGGGAGACTTGTCTGGACTTGAAGACCCCGACTCTTCAAGTTTAAAGTGCCAGGAGGGGTCCCAGGAGGGAGACAGGGCCCCTGGAAGGTTGGCCAGGTCCCCACTTCTCTGACATAGTGCTATACTCACCACCAGGGAGGGGTCAGGCCGGTTGCTTTACCTCAAAGAGCTCAGTGTGGCCAACTGGAAAGTAGTAATAACACGGCAGGGACCAGCTCCCAGACAGGCTTCAGTTTGAGAAGAGGTGGGTGCTGGGAGCTCGGGAAGCAAGAGGCCCAGTGGAGAGAAGCCAGCCTCCTGGTGACGGCTGAGGGTGCTGGGCCTTTGGTTTCTGAGAATGGTGGGGGCCTGTGCCTTGTGAGCACACAGCTTGCAAGGCCAAGTATGGGATTTCTGCAGGGCTCAACCATGGAAACAAGAGAAGAAAGCTAAGAGCCATGGCCTAGAGACTGAGGCAAAACATTCCTGCTTCTTCACTTAGAAGAAATGGAGCCTCCCGTCTTCAGATGGAGTCACCCCTCAGGGTGACTGAGAAAGAACCGCATCTAGAGTTCCTTTTTCCAAATGTTGGCTCTTTGGATTCTTCTTGTCCGACTCTAGAGAGGAAAGACACCCCCAGAGGTGACTGGGTTTACGTTTCTCATCACCTGTGTGTGTATGCAGCAGCACACAGCTCCAGGCTTGTGGAGTTTGGCGCTTGGGAAACTCGGAGAGCTCTCTTTAAGAAAAACAATACAAGGCTATGCATACACAAGGAGGTGTGGAAGTGATTGTTTTTTCAGAACAAGAGCAGAAATAACACCAAAGGACAAAATTTCAACAGTGGACTGTATTAGATCCCTGTGGCTGCCTTAACAGATTACCCCACACTTAGTGACTTAAGGGAAATTGATTCTCTCATGGTCCTGGAGGTCAGAAGTTAGAAACCAAGCTGCCAGTGAGGCCACACTCCCTCCCTCCCAGCGGCTCTAGTGGAGAACACTTTCCTGCCTATTCCAGCTTCTGGGAGCTTCCACAGCAGGCCTTGGCTTCCTTGGTTTGTTGCTGCATCGCTCCAGTCTCTGCCCCGGTGGTCACTTTGCCTCCTTTTCTTCTATTTTGGCTCCTCTTTGTATCTCTTATGAGGACACTTGTCAGTGGATTCAGGGCTCACCTGGATAATCGGTCTCAATACCCTAACTTAACTATACCTGCAGGGACCTTTTTTCCAAATAAGGTAAGTTTCATGGGTTCCAGGGAATAGGATGTGGACCTATCTTTTTGGAGGCCACTGTTCAACTCACTACACTGACAAATACCATAAACCTGACAAATATCAGGAAGATAATATTGCATTTTTATTAAATAACCATCTGACACACTTCTGAACGCTTTTTCCAAACTTTTTTGGCTGTGTACTCTTTGGCTGCCTCTCCACATGACGATAGTTGTATAATAATTTCATTTTCTGTACAGACAATAGAAAGAAGTTCTGTTTACTCCATCATGATTTATTTAAGTATACATATTATGATTGAAAATTTGGATGCACAGAGTATGTGATTCCACACACTTACTGCTTCTGAGACTGCTATAGGGTTGTGTACACATACACAGGAATTCTGATGAATTTTATTTCATGTGATTCTTATCTAAAGAGGACAAGAAAATCTACGGTGCCACATTTGTTTCCTAGGGCTGATGTAGCAAAGTAGTACAGCTTGGATGGCTTAAAATAGAAGGAATGTATTCTTTCACAGGTCTGGAGGCTAGAAGTCCAAAATCAAGCTGCGGACAGGGCTATGCTCCATCTGAGACTCTGGGTAAAACCCTTGTCTCCCTTCTGAAACTTCTAGTGTTGCTGTCAGTACCTGGCTTTCCTTGGCCTTCCTTAGTTTGCAGCTGCATAATTGCAATCTCATCCTCTGTCATCACCTGACATTTTCCAGTGTGGCCAAATTTCCCTCTTTTTATAAGGCCATCAATCATTGGGTTAGAGTCCACCCTTCTCCAACAGTTGTTGGAGTATATGTACGTAAGAATCATATATGAATTCCATATGAATTACATGTGAATTGTATGTGAGTATGAATTTATTTTAACTTATATTTAATTATATCTGTCTTGAAATAAAATTTATATTTAAGGCAAGAAAAGAATAATTCAAACATAGGTTTTTTTCTTTGCCTATTCTTCCCTCCCCTCTAGTGCTCATTGTACATCTGCATTATGCTTTAACCAGACCTCCCCAACAGAAGAAATATCTGCTCAACCATAAGGCTCAATTTCTCTTCTTTTGGCCTTGTAACTCCTTGGGAGATAATTTTCTTTCTTGGTCCTGTAAGGGGTCATAATGACCCACCATTCTCCATATATGAGCAGAAATCTTTGATGGATTTTAAGTGCAATATCCAGTATGTCATTTCCCTTAAAAACTAGAGATTAGTTAAGGAACAGACCGGATCAGATGACCTGGGGAGATACTGAACCAACCTAATGGAAGTTCTGAGCTTAAATACTTGTGATCTTACTAATGTCAGCAGTGTTCTGCCTGTTCTACAAGGCTATTGTTTCCTGTATTACCAAATGTGTGACTGAGACTCCCATAAAAGTAATGATGACTAGGGAACTTGCAACAATTGACCAAATGTACAGTTCTGTAAGATCAATGATTGTAATAGCTTAGGTCTAGATATGGGAACAAGCAACAGGCAGCAACCATTTCCTGGATCATAACAGACTAGTAAGACAGTGGTCCAGAGGTTATGGGCCACTGTTAACTGGGCCTGACCCAGGAATAGTACATGAAGAGTCTTAACAAGGCAATCTTGACCTGGCCTGAGAATGAGTATTCCTAGTGCAGTGGGCCAGCTGGTCACAAAATGCCTCCCAAACCTTGGCTGAATTTGAGTAAAAGGGAGAGTATTATAAAATAAAGAATGTTTCCCACCAGCCAGTTCTACAAGAACCAAGTCATTAGCCCCTGCAGTCGTTGACCTACGATACTCCCTGAAAGGAATTCAGGGTGAAGATCAAGATGAGGCATTTTGTGCTCTGGGAAAGCTGGTAGAATTAGTCCCCAGATAGTTTTTAAGCCATTTAAGGAGAATATCTTATGAACCCAGCTTCCTGTATCTACCCACACTTAGAAAACCACTGAAACTAATGATGAAGACGTCTGGTCCTCGAGAATAACAGTCACCTTCTACTGAGATGCGTGCGTGATGGCATGCACCCCTTCACCAAAATCACATACACGCTGGTCTCTCCCCTGACCCCTTTACCTGTTCACAACAGTCCTCAGGGCTTTCTGAAAGACTTTCTCCTGGGTTAGAATCCTCAGGTTGTCTCTAATAAAATTTTCTGTTTCCTTTTTGATTGACTATTAATTAATTTTTCCTCCACATCTGCAAAGACTTCATTTCCAAATAACATCACATTCATAGCTACAGGGGATGGTGGTAAGACTTCAATCTATCTTTTTGTGAGGCACAATTCAGGTGCTCTTATAACTGTATAGGACACCTTCTTCAGTATATAGCAGGAGAGAGACTTCATTTCAGACTCTGTATCAGTGAGAAGCCAATCCTCCACTGAGAGGTTTACCCGCCTGATGGCTGGGATCACCTTTCACAGGCTAGCTTCCATCTCTGGACATTTCAAACCTGTTTATTATGTTTGCCATCATTTTCTGGAGGAATGGGCCTGTATCATAAATTCAGAAACCTCATGTCAAATGCCCCCAGGGAAGAACCCAGAAAGAAGACAGTGATGTAGAGATGAATGTCTTAGGGCAGTTGGTGTTACCTTTGGGTAGAGAATGGAGTGGGTTAATTCTTGAGGATGCTGGGGGTCAATGAGATCTTAACGTTCTCACATGCTAGCAAAGTAATGCTCAAAATTCTCCAAGCCAGGCTTCAGTTGCATGTGAACTGAGAACTTCCAGATGTTCAAGCTGGATTTAGAAAAGGCAGAGGAACCAGAGATCAAATTGCCAACATCCATTGGATCATAGAAAATGCTAGAGAATTCTAGAGAAACATCTACTTCTGCTTCACTGACTATGCTAAAGCCTTTGACTGCGTAGATTACAACAAACTGTGGAAAATTCTTCAAGAGATGGGAATACCAGACCACCTGACCTGCCTCCTGAAAAACCTGTATGCAGGTCAAGAAGCAACAGTTAGACCCAGACATGGCACAATGGACTGGTTCCAAATTGGGAAAGGAGTACGTCAAGGCTGTATATTGTCACCCTGCGTATTTAAATTATATGCAGGTACATCATGCAAAATGCTGAGCTGGATGAAGCACAAGCTGGAATCAAGATTGCTGGGAGAAATATCAATAACCTCAGATATGCAAATGACACCACCCTTATGGCAGGAAGTGAAGAGGAACTAGAGTCTCTTGATGAAAGTGAAAGAGGGGAGTGAAAAAGCTGGCTTGAAGCTCAGCATTCAAAAAACGAAGATCATTGCCATCACATCATGGCAAATAGAAATGGGGAAACAATGGAAACAGTGTCAGACTTTATTTTTTTAGGCTCCAAAATCACTGCAGATGGTGACTGCAGCCATGAAATTAAAAGATGTTTGCTCTTTGGAAGAAAAGCTATGACCACTAGATAGCATATTAAAAAGCAGAGACATTACTTTGCAGACAAAGGTCTGTTTAGTCAAAGCTATTGTTTTTCCAGTAGTCATGGATAGATGTGAGAGTTGAACCATAATGAAGGCTAAGTGCCAAAGAATTGATGTTTTTGAACTATGGTGCTGGAGAAGACTCTTGAGAGTCCCTTGGACTGCAAGGAGATCAAACCAGTCAATTCTAAAGGAAATCAACACTGAATATTCATTGGAAGGACTGATGCTGAAGCTGAAGCTCCAATACTTTGGCCACCTGATTCAAAGAACTGACTCATTGGAAAAGACCCTGATGCTGGGAAAGGTTGAAGGCAGGAGAAAAGGGGACGACAAAGGATGAGACGGTTTGATGGCATCACCAACTCGATGGACATGAGTTTGAGGAAGCTCCAGAAGTTGGTGATGGACAGAGAAGCCTGGCGTGCTGCAGTCCATGGGGTCTCAAAGAGTTGGACACGACTTAGCGACTGAGCTGAACTGAACTTGCTGTAGCTTTAGTCTTTTACAGCTCTGTCTGAGAGTTCTTCAAATCTCATATGTTTCCTGCTTTACTTAAATCCCACCTTTTTGAGTATAGGGGACTCAGGATAGACACTGATGCCTGGGCATGCTTGTCCTTAAACCCTTCCTTCTGCCAGGATCACTGAGCCTGGGCCCAGGGGCCACAAAGGCTCCAGCTGCAGAGCGACTTCATTTGCATTGCTCTTCAGAAGCAAATGGCCCAGCTCCAAAGAAAGTCTTTCCTTTCTAACAAACAGGCCAGTATGTGGCATTTTTCTTTTCCTTACTCTGCAGGATAAAATGAACCTCGCAGATGTTCCTATAATCCCAGGAGAATAAGATTCGCAGATGAGCCTCTGAGAGTGGCTTGGCTTTGATACTGGGTTAGCCAGTTGCCATGTGGCCTGTGGTCAAATCCGAGGGAGCAGCTGGGAATCACATTTGAGAACTGACTTCATGGCTGCAATCAGAGAGCCAGAAAGCCTGTTTGTACAGAGCCTCCCCCCACAAACTGCAACAAGTGAGCTTCCCCAGGTAACAAAGCCTGTGACAAAGAAGCAGAGATTAGAGCACCTCCTTGTCCCAGTAAATTGGGTTGGGGCTCAGCTTTCTGTAACCTGGTGGTAGTGATCAGGCAGTGGAAATCCATGGGGGGTGGAGAAGGCAAGACCCTAACCCATAGGGACTGGACTCAGGGGATTCAGATACATAAAAAATTCTACAAAACTGCTCCCTGATGACTCTGGGAATAGCTGTCACCTGAATAAGTAAAAGCAAATGGATGCTGGGCTGTGTATGTTGTGCAGACCCATTTTACTAAACCACAGTCAAAGGCACGTTCAAACTAACCAATCAGCTACTATCTGTTTCCAGGGTCTTGTGGGCAGATCAACCCCAGGTTCCAGGCCCCAAAGTTCAACCTACACCAAGAGGATACATTTAAGGACCATGCTCACTTTCAAATGTCAGAGTCTATTTGAGAAAGAGTTCAGTTTGAGAGTAACCACTAGATTACAACACAACAAAACTCTTCTCACTGATGAAACTGATGCTCTTTTCCCTTCCTCATTCCATGCTGATTTTCACCCTTGTTAAACTGTGGAGGAGGAAAAAAAAAAGAATTTCCTGCTCTCCTAGATTTTGCCTCTGGAGCCCTGGAAATTAAACTGACAAAAGGTAGATTAAGAGGAGAAAAGGCATACACATTTTATTTGATGTTAATATTTTTATGTGTACCTGTAATCCTTCATATAAAAGAAATGAAGACCCTCCGAGGTGGTTAGGCCTGAGAGCTTATAGACCATTTTTGTCATAAAGAGATACATTGTAGACATGGGACAGACAGGAAAAGAAGTTTGAACTTTTAGAGGCAGTATATTGTGGAAAAGTAAATACATAGAGGAAAGTCATGGCAGGTAAGGGTCAATCAGTAAGATTTGTTATGCAGATTCCTCTCCCCGTGTCTCTGGGCTGATAAGAGTCTATAGAGTCTTCTCTGGAGATTAACGGTGAGTTAGAATTGTTCTGTCCTTCTTGGTATGCAAAAGGAATAGGGAAAACCTCCACAAAGGGAAATTTATGCCCTGATTTTAGACAAGTAGTGTTTCTGTGTCTTTTTAAAGAAATATCATAACTGGATAGTAAAATGGTAAAAATAGGATTTATTTAGGACTACTCCAGTAGGGGAAAAGAGACCTCAGTACAGAACTGGGCTCAGTTCCAATTACAGCAGGGCCAAGTGGGGATTTATAGCCAAGAAGCAGGGTGGGGGTCAGTGGAAGGAAAATTACCAAGAAAACATGGAAGAGGAGGTTGATTCTTGATAAAGGCAGGCCAGAGTCATTAGACATCCCAGGACTGGTGGAGGCGAGGGACCTGACTAAATATGGAGGATGATCGGATATTGAAGGTGGGGATTCTAACTAAACTGACCGCAGGATTGCTAATTGGATAGTGTAGAGATAAAACACAAGTACAAAACTCAAGATTTAGCCAAGCAGTGCTCAGAAGAGCCTAACTGAAATTTGGTTAAGGAGAGTGCATGTGTGCTAAGTTGCTTCAGTTGTATCTGACTCTTTGGGACCTATGGACAATAGCCTGCCAGGCTCCTCTGTCCAAAGGATTCTCCAGGCAAGAATACTGGGATGGGTTGCCATGCCCTCCTCCAGGGAGTCTTCCCAACTCAGGGATCAAACCCAGGTCTCCGGCCTTAGCAGGTGGGTTCTTTACCACTAGCGCCACCTGGGAAGCCTGGTCAAGGAGAGACTGTCAATCTGCTCTTTGTCAGTTGCTTTCAGCTCTAAATGATCTTTATGCCAAAGTGGCATATTTGGAGCAGCATATTCTGATACTGTTTCTTGCTATCATGGAATTCAACCATGTACCAGCATCTTTCTGGTGGTCATCACAAGAAAGGGGCCCCCTGGGCTGTGCATTTTAAGTTATTTCCATAGGCACAGAGGCATTTGATTGCCATTATTGCCAGAACTTTTAGTTACAAAGATACGAATCTGCCACAATTTTTAAAATTCAATAAAAGAATATAGAGAAAATGGCTACAACATGGTCACAATTATCTTAAAAATGTATATGTATACATACTTGCATATGTAAATATATTTGCATTTGTACCTGTGTTGATGATTCATGTCTGTCTCCCCACCTAAGTGCAATCCTCCTTGAGTGGCAACTGGAACTTTCGAAAGGAAAATGACTTTCTAAACAAATGAACAAGTGAAGAATTTCCAGTAATCAAATGTATTATATTTTCAGCCTCTTACCATGCCCTGGCTTCCTGGGTGGCGCTAGCGGTAAAGACTCTACCTGCATTGCGGGAGACCTGGGTTCAATCCCTGGGTCAGGAAGATCCCCTGGAGAAGAGATTGGCAACCCACTCCAGTATTCTTGCCTGGAAAATCCCACAGACAGAGGAGCCTGGTGGCCTATAGTCCCCAAGGTCACAAAGAGTCAGACATGCCTAGCTATAAATGGCTTTCTTAAAAAGATTCTGACCTTCAAGGCTTTGGACATGTTTGCTGCTACTGCTGCTAAGTCACTTCAGTCATGTCCGACTCTGTGTGGCCCCATAGACGGCAGCCCACCAGGCTTCCCCGTCCCTGGGATTCTCCAGGCAAGAACACTGGAGTGGGTTGCCATTTCCTTCTCCAATGCATGAAAGTGAAAAGTGAAAGTGAAGTCATGCAGTCATGTCTGACTCTTAGCGACCCCATGGACTGCATGTTTAGATCTCATTATTTAATCTCATAAATGACCAACATCCCAGCTGCTGTGGTTGAAATCCATCATCAGGTTCCCATGGAGACCAACCTTTCCTTGGGCTGCTCGGTGGTGGCAGGGACAGCAAGCAGGCTTATTGCTGGGATAGGTGATGTTGGTTTGAGGGTTCCCCGTCAGCCTTGCCAAACTTCCCTGGAAGTAGTACAGTCCCAAATGCTTCTACCCAACCTTCCTTCCTTCCCTCACTCCTCCTGAAAATAGAGAAACCCTCTGTCTGACTTCCAGGGCAAACCGCATGGAAGCACACACCAGAAAAGATTCTGTGGCAGAAAATAGAAATGGCTGCTGGATAATACTGGAGCTGAGCCTGAGAGAATCCCCTGAGTGGCGGCCCTGGGCCCAGAGGGACACAGAACACCCCCTAAAGATGTCCTTTAGCTGTAGTTTTGAGGTATAATCTTTCTCTTAAGAACTTAGCTGTCATCCTAAGGGGAAAAAATGGGAAAATTTCACAGAGCTGCCTGAAATTGAAAATTTTCATATATGAAGTGATTGAATTATTACTAACTTAACCAAATGTCTTGCACCGGCAGCATTGCTTCTAAAGGAAATGACAGCTCAAGATACAAATTTAGTGTAAGTTTGGAACAAATTTTAAAAGTAAGTGTTACAGATGAGTTTTGTGACTTTGAAAAATTTTGCACTGTAGACACATATGCTAATTGTGTAAGTACCTTTTTCATCCTACATTTCTTGACACAATGTATGGTGAGCATCTTCCATGTCAAGGAAAAGGTTTTCATTTTTCACAGTCATAGGCTTTCTGTTGAATAACTGCATCATCCTTTACTCCCTCCCTCCCTTCCTTCCTGGTGATCAAACAGGAACCTCTCTTGGCTGGGAGCCATTCTCAGCTCCTTGAGGCCACCTACATTCCTTGATCAGCTGACTTCTCATCTTCAAGTGAGCAAAAAGTATGTCAAGGCCTTCTCACACTTGGAATTTCTCCAGCTTCCCCTCCAGCTCATCTCTTCTGCCTCCAACCAATTCCAAGGTCCTCCCTATTCTATGTCTATAATCTAAGTCATATCTGCAAAGTCCCTTTTCCACAGAATAGAGCATCTTCCCAGGTTCCAGGGATCATGGTGTGAACATCTTTGGGGCCTGTTCCACCTGCTGCCATGCTTTGTATGAGGTATGCATACAGGTAGCTGCTTTATAAATGTGAATTGTCTCACTTTTCTGGTCTTTCAGTTTCATATTGCTCTTAGCTGTAGATAACATTGCATTCATTACAATGAATCTGTTTGTCTTGTTCTACCTGAGCCATATCTTACATATTCCAGATTTCCTCCATCCTGAGGTTAACTCTTAAGGTGAGAACAAGGACCACAGCTGTAATCTTCGTTTGGAAAAGACGCTTAGTTCTCCCTGTGCACAAGAATGTAGAATTGAGGATTGGGGGGAATAAAGTAATGTACCTGGAAAAATCTTGTATCACTTAGAATTAGGCTCAACTCCAGGTGAGAGACAATTTAACCTTTAAAGAGGTAAAGGGGCATAAATAAGGCTGAAGTTCATTTCTCTCATAGCAATGAAATCCAGAATTAAATTTAATCCAAGAGCTGGTACAGTAACGTCACAGTAGTCTTGGACCAAGGCTCTTTTTATTTAATTGCAGTACTTTCTCCATATGGTTTCCATCTCATGGTACAAAAGAACAGCTTGAGTTCTAGCCGTGGCATCCACATTCCCATCAGCAGGAAGGAGAAAGGATGGAGACATCACCCTTAAGACCTCTTCTATCCCATTGGCCAGAATTTGCTCCTATGGCAACCCCTAACCCCAAGGAAGCCTGGGAAATGCAATCTCTAGTCTAAGTGGCCATTATGCCCTTGTGTGTGTGTTCAGCCACTCAATTATGTCCAACTCTTTGAAACTCCTTGGACTATACCCTGCCAGGCTCCTCTGTCCATGGAATTCTCCAGGCAAGAATATTGGAATGGGTAGCCATTTCCTTCTCCAAGGGATCTTCCCAACCCAGGAATTGAGCCCAGGTCTCTTGCATTGCATGTGGATTCTTTCCCATCTGAGCCACCAGGAAAGCCTATTATACCCTGCATGTTCTCAGTAATAAGAAAGTAGAGGAGAACAGATACTGTAGTGAAACCAGTAGTCCATTCTAGATCTAAATCTAAAATTATTTTCACTTTTCCTTCTGACTCCTCATTCCGCAGGATGAGGAAGCCATGCCTGGTGAGCTGTGGATATGGCCAGAAAGATGTGAAGGAAATACAGAGGAGCCTTACTATTCAAAGGCTCCTTATTTAAGTCCCCAAATAAGGAATTAAAGGTCACTAATGACCTAACTGTATGAAAATGTCACCCCCACCGTCTCTCCCTCCTCACTTAACATCTGTCACTATCCATCTCTTCACAACTCTGTCTTCAGCCTCTCCCAGAGTTTTACCCCATGCAACAGGCAAGTGCTAAGCAAGCTGATTGCAAAGTAACATTGCAGATATTAAAACAGGTCCAGGGTTTCATGAAATCCATGAAATGCTATTAGGGAACCTCTTGCAGCCCAGCAAAACCAATGACAAATGAGCCCCTCTAATGAGTGAGACTAATGAGCAATTACAGAAGGAAAGATTGTTGAGGCATTTCAAAAGGGAGTTCTCTGAATACTTAAGGTTTAGGAAAAGCACTTTGTGAAATTTGTGAAAAGCATCATAGCCATGTATCCTTTTGAGTTAAAATTTTCTCTGTCCTTTCCTCTTTAAATGTAGCCATCATGGGAAGGTTAATGCCTCAGTGGCCAGGTTATCCATAAACACGGTGGGCCTCTCCTCTCACATGGAGGAACGGGCTATGTGGAAACACCAGACCTTTGTGGACAAGACAAAAGAAGTGTCAATCGAAGACCAGGGCAGATGTGGAGAAGCATGTTGTCAGCTTTCTAATGTTGCTCAAGGCCACTTCCACAGTGTCAGACGGTGAGGTCATTTCAGTGAGGAAATATTTGCACGAGAGCCCCTGTGGTCAAGCTGGTATAAATAGTCACATTCTACAGGCTGATTGCATCTTCAGAAGGGTATCACTTAAGGACATGACTAACCCTTCCATCAGGGGCTGAAGAAGGCAGCCACTCCCCAGCGTGTAATGATACCCTCGGAGATGGAGTTGCAGAGACAGAGTCCGGGAGCTCTGGTGGTTGTGGTGGACTTGGCACATTTTGGAGGCTGGGATGCTGGGGCCTGAAGTATGGGCCAGGCTCCTCAGTAGCCATTGCTCTGGTTAAGAGCTGAGCTATGTTCCCCGAAAGTTCACATGTTCAAGCTCTAGCCTCCAGTAGCTCAGAATGTGACTATATATGGAGAAAGGGCCTTTGAAGAGATAATTGAATTCAAATGAGGCCTTTGCTGTGGGCCCTAATCCAGTCTGACCAGTGTTCTTATAAGAAGTTTGAATGCACACAGATGACCATGTAAGGGCATATCAAGAAGGCAGCCATCTGCAAGCCAAGGAGAGAGGCCTCAGGGTTAACCAAACCTGCTGGGTCCTCGATCTCAGACTTCCAGGCTCCAGAATTTTGAAAAAATAAATTCTTGTTGTTTAAACTGCTCAGCCTGTGGTACCTTGTGATGGCTCACGCCAACCAATAGAGCTGTTAAGGGGTGGGGAGCTGCTTGGCTCCTCCATCTTCCCCTCTGATCTCCTGCACCCGGTGCAAACCTTCACTGTAACTTTTCACCTGGTTGTAATTCCTTGTTCTCCTCATAGCCTCGTCCTCTGACTGTGATTCCCTAAAGAGGAGGGACTGTTTTGGTCCACTTGTATTTTTAACACCTAGCACTTTGATTCCATTGTGAAAGTTTAAGAGAAGTATCACTAGGGACTTTTGTGCCTGTCATGCTGAAGATGTAAACATTTATTCATTTGTTCAGTTATTGTGCCAATAATTATTTGGTCATTTAAAGAGTAACACATAGTCACTCTTGGATCCTAAATTAGTGTGATAGTGTAGATTCTTGTTGTTATTAGTCTCTAATTGTGTCTGATTCTTTGTGACCCCATGGACTGCAGCACACCATGCTTCTCTGTCCTCCACTATCTCCCGGAGTTTGTTCAAACTCATGTCCATTGAGTCAGTGATGCCATCCAAGCATTTCATCCTCTGTCATCTCCTTCTCCTCCGCCTTCGCTCTTTCCCAGCATCAGGGTCTTTTCCAACGAGTCAGCTCTTCGAATCAGGTAGCCCAGGTAGTGGAGCCTCAGCTTTAACATCAGTCTACGTGTTCATGGTTGATTTCCTTTAGGATTGACTGGTTTGATTTCCTTGCTGCCCAAGAGACTCTCAAGAGTCTTCTCCAGCACCACAGTTTGAAAGCATCAATTCTTTGGCACTCAGCCTTATTTATGGTCCAACTCTTACATCCATACATGACTACTGGCAAAACCATAGCTTTGACTAGATGGACTTCTGTTGGCAAAGATATATCTCTGCTTTTTAATACACTGTCTTGGTTTGTCACAGCTTTTCTTCCAAGGAGGACGCATCTTTTAATTTCATGGCTACAGTCACTATCCACAGTGATTTTGGAGCCCAAGAAAATAAAGTCTGTCAGTGTTTTCATGTTTTCCCTTCTATTTGCCATGAAGTGATGGGACTGGATGCTATGACCTTATTTTTTTGAATACTGAGTTTTAAGCCGGCTTTTTCACTCTCCTCTTTCACCTTCATCAAGAGGCTCTTTAGTTCCTCTTCACTTTCTGCCGCTAGTGCAGTGTCACCTGCATATCTGAGATTGTGGATATTTCTCCCAGCAATCTTGATTCCAGCTTGTGATTCATCCAGCCTGGCATAAACAAAATACATACATATATATATTTGTTGTTGTTGTTGTTGTTGTTTTCCCTTTCTCTTTCCAGTAGGGAAGGAAAGTAAACCATGCCTGTCTTCCACTCCTAAGAGAGCAAGAAGAGGTCCCTATGTGTGCCTTTAGGGTCTTCCCTTAGATTGACTGGTTGAAATAAATGGGGCAGTTGACTGAGCCTCATGCAGGATGGCAGATAGAATGTTAGGACAATTGTGATTCCAACAGTGGGCTTTGAAAGTCTACTTTCTGCAACTTAACACATTGTATAAGGCTTTGAGCTAGATCAACTGCTAGAGGAAGGGGAAAACGCAGAGCTAGCTGCCAGCAACATTTCCATCTCCTCCGTGCTCTGGTATGCACTGAGAGCTGGCCAAGCCTCCCTTGCCAGCCCATCATTTGTCTGACTTAGGCTTTCACTGGGGCTGAAAACTATCATATTCTGATGAGAATGACATTTCTCTGAGCCCCCTGGGTTGTTTGGATGCGTGCAGAGTAGCTGCTCAATAGCCATGGAAACAATGTATGGGTGAGTTATAGATTTTGGCAGGAACTCTTGCAGGAAAAGTGGTTAAACAGGTCTCTGCCTTGCCCTTCATTTCCCTCTCTCTCTCCCACTATATTGCTTTCCTTCTACCCTCCACACCACATCAGCAACTTTTACTCAATGTTGACAGAGTCAGAATTCACAAAGAGCTCATAGTCTTCATTTAAACTTCAGAGAAGATAGGCAAAATAAAGGGGTGGGGGAACCAAGTCTGAAATGAAAAGAAGCTTCCTATGATATCCACAGAGGGGAAATACATATCATGGGAAAATAAATCAGGCTGAGACTTTCCAGAGGAAGTTCCCCATCATTGACTCTGTTCTTTGTTCTAAAGACTGTCTGGAGAAACTCAGACATGCTTTCAGTGGACTGAGCCATCTTTGCGAATAAGCCAGAGGCAATCCTCTTCCTTGGAGAAGGCAATGGCACCCTACTCCAGTACTCTTGCCTGGAAAATCCCATGGATGGAGGAGCCTGGTAGGCTGCAGTCCATGGGGTCACAAAGAGTCAGACACGACTGAGCAACTTCACTTTCACTCTTCACTTCCATGCATTGGTGAAGGAAATGGCAACCCGCTCCAGTGTTCTTGCCTGGAGAATCCCAGGGACGGGGGAGCCTGGTGGGCTGCTGTCTATGGGGTCACACAGAGTCGGACACGACTGAAGCGACTTAGCAGCAACCTCAGCAGCAGCAGCAGCAATCCTCTTCCTTCTCACCAAAAATGGTCCAGATTGGAGCTCAGGTGTCTGAGGAGCCAAGGGAGGCCTGCCTCCTGCCCAGGAAAACAATTTAGGACTTCATTCGAAAGCCATTTACTTCAAGTATCCACGGGCATGTTTACAATGGGAAGAAAAGTGCTTACCTGGCTCTGTTGGAGGAACTGTGGATTCTAGGAACTCAAGATACCTTCTGCCTTAGCTCACAGACAGGAAGGCCTCATTATCCTTGAATTAAACTGGTCAATGTGAAGCATATGCCTCAGGTTTCCAGCCTTCCTCATTGCTATGAAGACAAGTTTCCTGGATACAGAGAAATTTTCCCTAGTCATTAAAAAAAAAAAAAAAAAAGACATTCAGCAAAGGATTGCTGCTAAAAGATTTAGAAAGCACATTTATAAATATTTTAGAATTGCTGAAGGGCACATCTTCCTGGAGAATGGATTATGGGAAAGAAGATTATAGGGAAGATCTGTCAATTGGCAAAAGGAAGCTAGGAATAAATGGCTCAGGAGACAGCTGCACATTTTTGCCCTCATGGTGTGTAGCATGAAGATAAACGTTCCTATACATCATCTGTGTCCACGCAAACCATTTCCTGAAGAAGAAGGCCAGTCATACCTTATTATTATAAGTTCATTGTCACCTTTGTCCTGGGCTTGACTCAGTTTCACACATTCATCCTTAGTGATTTGTGTTAGGGTTGTCCAGAGAAGCAGAACCAGTATATGGACAGAGAGGCAGAGATTTATTTAAGGAATTGGCTCATCCCCTGGAGGAGGGCATGGCAACCCACTCCAGTGTTCTTGCCTGGAGAATCCCATGGACAGAGGAGACTGGTGGGCTACAGTCCATGGGGTCGCAAAGAGTCAGACCCTACTGAAGCGCACAGCACAGGTATCAGCTAACTTTAATAATGGGAAATTGCACATGTCACTAAACCAACCAAACAAAAGCATGAAATAAGGAATTGACTAACCAAATTGTGAAAACTGACATGTCCAAAATCCAACAGTAGGCTGTCAGGCTAAAAGCCCAGGGAAGTTAATGTGGTTCAAGTCCAAGGGTCATCTGTTGCCAGAATTCCTTCTCGCTTGGGAAGGATGGGAGGAGTTCGTCTTTGTTCTTTCAAGGCCTTCAAATGATCAGACGAGGCCCGCTTACATTATAGAGAGCCACATGCTTTACTCAAAGTCCACTGATTTAAATGTCAATCCAATTTAGAAACACACTCATAGATACGTCCAAAATAAAGTATGGCCAAGTATCTGGGCGCCGTGGTGCAGACAAGTTGATACATATAATCGGCCATTCACACAGCTCATGAACTTCAATGGTGTTATGGATGATTCCTAGAGATCCTTTCAACCCAAAACTCAATGATTTTAGGGTCTAAATATTTCCATGCCACTTGCTCTACTTACCACTTGACATTGTTGACAAAAATTCAATGAACTATTAAGTTCAGAAGAAAAAGGGAATTTTTGTTCGCGCCAAACCAAGGATCATGACCCAGCAAACAGACTCTCAGAAGCTCTGAGAACTGTTCTGCCTGTTAGAAGTCAAAGGCACAGTCATATACATTTTTGAGATAAGTGACCGTAATTAAAATGACATACTGATATTTTACATAAACTTCACAAAGGATACATAGTCCAGTGATGCATGTACAAAGCAAGCCCCAAGGCACCATGACCCCATACAGAGCTGGGAAAGAACACTGTTCTTAAGAAGTTACATTGCTAGTGTCAGAGAAAAGGCCAAAAGTCAATCTTTATGGTCAAGCAGGCACTTTGAGGAGCTGTGGTTAATGCAATGCAGATGCACTCTGCATATTAAGGAGCGAGGGAGGGAGGAGGCTCACACAAACTCAGAGAGAGAATTCGAGGTTTAATCTTTTTCTTGTCCTGCCTTCAGATATAACTTTTATTTCATCAACGTGAAAGCCAAGTACTTTTCAAAGTATGGGCTTTGAAACAGCTGTTGATCACATCTCCATCGCATGGTGAGCAGGTAGTGTGACAGTTTCAGAAAAAAATAAGTGGATGTACAAAAATGTCACAGATTTTGAGGTACTAGATGGAGTATTATTAGCTCAGAAACACCACAGCATCCTTTTTAAGTGTTATACTTTGTAAGGGAACCGAAGGTAGAGGTTGGTCCACTGGACTCTGCTCAGGTTCAGCTAAAGATGACATTGGAGTCTGCTGATGGCATTAAGTTGTTGTGGCATTGAGTAAGTTGTTGTTCATGCTTGTTTAACTTTTTTTTATTCTTTCTTTTTTATTTATATTATATCTCAATTCATAAAAGTGCATTAATTACCTGGACAGGTTCACTAGACTATAAAGTCATGATAAAAAATTAACAAGTAAAATTCTACAACCCAAAATAATGTCAAACTTTTTAAAAAGTGAACTAGGGGTCTTGAGTAAATAGTGACTAATAACTGTATGTGTTCTGGGACAGGTAAAACCATGAGTGTGATAAATATACACAAACAACTGTAAGAGAAGGGCAAAGAGGCTGTATCATGATGAATACCTACAGTTGAGCTTTGTTATTCTGTATTCATCCAGTCTCCATATTCTCTCCCTTTCCAATGTGTTGCCTATTATGAAACTACAGAGTAATGGGTTAGAACTCATCAAAGTCTTGCATAACTTTCAATCAAAGCAGAGAATCTTTTCATGTAAACTAATGAAATTTGGGGGGAACAAGGGTGAACTCATGGTGGCTTCCCAGGTGGCACAGCGGTAAAGAATCCGCCTGCCAGTGCAGGAGATGCAAGAGACTTGGGTTCAATCCCTGGGGTGGGAAGATTCCTTGGAGTAGGAAATGGCAACCCACTCCAGTATTCTTGCCTAGAAAATTCCAAGGACAGAACATCCTGGCAGGCTACAGACCACGGGGTCACAAAGAGTCAGACCCCACTGAGCACACACACTTGTTTATTTTTTGCTTTGTAAAAATCATGCATTTCAAGGTAAAATTGAGGAATGCTGCCCCTAAATTGGAGAAGAGCAATCCCAGAAATTCTAATGACAATGACCAGGTTAGGTGATACATCCGCAGAGAGGCTTGTTACCTAGAACTGCAACCACTTGAGCAAAATGACCAGCTAATGAAGAGTGGCTGTCAGGGGGCAATGAACTCTGTTATCCCTAGGCCGAGCAGCTGTCTCCCAGCTGCTGTGTGTTTCAGGATTGAAAAGTGATGAACATATGCACATTCCCCACTGCACACTGGAAAATATGAGATTTTCACAGGCATAACTGCTGGGCCATTGTGTCTGTCTCTGGAGTTTCAATTTATTGGTAAAGACCCCATGGACTTAGAAAACACATGTGGCCCACCCAGCATTGACAGGGGTATAATCCCATGTCAGTGATTAATCTGTAGCCTTGCACTCCCTCCATGAATCGAAAATCCTTCTACTGCAAGGAATGTGGGTCTGATTATATTGACAATCCATACCCCCGGCTCATGCCTGTGCCCATAGCCAGAACACATGGAACAATGTTCTGGTCAATTTAGAATCTACCCCTCAGATGTCAGTCCACAGATGTGAATTGGGTATTTCACAAAGGGGTCAAATTTGGCTTTGAATTTCTCATCTGTGCTAGTTGACTTTTGGCATTGCACTGGCTATCCCACGCCCCTACCCTGTCCATATGGGAGAATTCCCCATTGTGTGTAGTGCTTGTGGGTCTCAGTGGCCGAAATATAGAGATCTCTTGTCCTACCTGCTACTGCTAAGTCATTTCAGTCGTGTCCAACTCCGTGCGACCCCATAGACGGCAGCCTACCAGGCGCCCCCGTCCCTGGGATTCTCCAGGCAAGAACACTGGAGTGGGTTGCCATTTCCTTCTCCAATGCATGAAAGTGAAAAGTGAAAGTGAAATCGCTCAGTCGTGTCCGACTCTTAGCGACCCCATGGACTGCAGCCCACCAGGCTCCTCCATCCATGGGATTTTCCAGGCAAGAGTACTGGAGTGGGATGCCATTGCCTTCTCCGATTGTCCTACCTCTCCATTGCTAACTGTGGAGTGGGTTTGGGTGTGGTTTAGGATCAGGCAGGACTTCAACTAAACAAAAAAGAATGAAGGGTCAGTTAAAATTTAGTCATGGTGGCTTCAGGGGTCTCTAGGAGGACACAGGATCTGATCCCAAGACAATGACACAGCAGACTTATGTTTCCTCCTGCAAGATAATTGATTCACGTCCTGTATAGGAGCCTCTATACATGCCTTTGTGACATGTTTTCAAAGTCTGGTCCTCTAGCTGTCAGTCTATTGTATGAGCATCTCACAATTTCCCAGTGTGAACTTTTTTGCCTAAGACATCCTCTGATAGCTTCCATTGCTTCCACCCACATCCCTGATTGATACACATGCCTTTTGGTCTCTGTGTGGTGGGGAACAAGTGACCCATAGTGGTAATCAAAAAGGAGGAGATGATAGAAATATCATGAAGATATGAAAGTGAAAGTGCAAGTTGCTCAGTTGTGTCTGACTCTTTTCGACCCCATGGACTATACAGTCCTTGGAATTCTCCAGGCCAGAATACTGGAGTGGGTAGCCTATCCCTTCTCCAGCGGATCTTCCCAACCCAGGAATCAAACTGGGGTGTCCTGCACTGCAGGCGGATTCTTTGCCAACTGACCTATGAAGGAAGCCATGAACATATAGATGAAGACAAAAGACAAATAGAAAAGTTATGAAGTAGATGAAAAATTTAGATTCCCACAGCTCTTTTAGAAGCATCATCTGTTATCCCTTATTTTTTAAAAAACTGTATCTTTCCAAATACTGATAGTATTCCTGGTAAATTACAACTGTTCCCTAATTCAGTCAAGAAGACTCTGGAGAGACCAGGCTTAGAATAAACCAGGGGTCTGCAACCTGTGGGCCTCCATTTGTTTTTGTAAATAGTTTTACCAGAACTGCTCAGTCAGTCAGTTCAGTCACTCAGTCATGTCTGACTCTCTGCAACCCCATGGACTACAGCATGCCAGGAGCTTGTTCAAACTCATGTCCCTCACCCTCTCCATCACCAACTCCCAGAGCTTGATCAGACTCATGCCCATCGGAGTCGGTGGTGCCATCCAACATCTCATCTTCTGTCATTCCCATCTCCTCATGCCTTCAATCTTTCCCAGCATCAGGGTCTTTTCCAATGAGTCAATTCTTCACATCAGGTGGCCAAAGTATTGGAGCTTCAGCTTCAGCATCAGTCCTTCCAATGAATATTCAGGGTTGATTTCCTTTAGGATTGACTGGTTTGATTTCCTTACAGTCCAAAGGACTCTCAAGAGTCTTCTCCAACACCATAGTTCAGAAGAATCAATTCTTGGGCACTCAGCCTTCTTTATGGTCCAACTGTCACATCCATACATGACTACTGGAAAAATCATAGCTTTAACTACATGGACCTTTGTCAGCAAAGTAATGTCTCTGCTTTTTAATATGCTGTCTAGGTTGGTCATAGTTATTTTTCCAAGGAACAAGCATGTTTTAATTTCATGGCTGCAGTCACCATCTGCAGTGATTTTGGAGACCAAGAAAATGCTGATTCATTCCCGTCTTGTCTATGGCTGCCATCAAGTTGCAAAGGCAGAGTTGAGTGGTTGAGACAGAGATCATACAGCCAGCAAAGCCTAAAATACTTACTCCAAGGCCCTTCTCAGAAGAGGTGGTTGATCCCTTGACCAGAACATCTGAATCTCTGGGAATTAAAGTACAGAAATCTATTTTCTTTTCTTTTTTTAATATGAGTATATAATCACATTTATTTCCTTTAGGACTTATAGGTAATTGTTACAATATTTATTAGTTTCTTTTTTTAAATTTTATTTTATTTAACTTTACAATATTGTACTGGTTTTGCCATATATCAAAATGAATCTGCCACAGGTATACATGTGTTCCCCATCCTGAACCCTCCGCCCTCCTCCCTCCCCATACCATCCCTCTGGGTCGTCCCAGTATACCAGCCCCAAGCATCCAGTATCGTGCATTGAACCTGGACTGGCGACTTGTTTCATATATGATATTATACATATTTCAATGCCATTCTCCCAAATCATCCCACCCTCTCCCTCTCCCACAGAGTCCAAAGGACTGTTCTATACATCAGTGTCTCTTTTGCTGTCTTGTATACAGGGTTATTGTTACCATCTTTCTAAATTCCATATATATGCGTTAGTATACTGTATTGGTGTTTTTCTTTTTGGCTTACTTCACTCTGTATAATAGGCTCCAGTTTCATCCACCTCATTAGAACTGATTCAAATGTATTCTTTTTAATGGCTGAGTAATACCCCATTGTGTATATGTACCACTGCTTTCTTATCCATTCATCTGCTGATGGACATCTAGGGTGCTTCCACGTCCTGGCTATTATAAACAGTGCTGCGATGAACATTGGGGTACTACATGTCTCTTTCAATTCTGGTTTCCTCAGTGTGTATGCCCAGCAGTGGGATTGCTGGATCATAAGGCAGTTCTATTTCCAGTTTTTTAAGGAATCTCCACACTGTTCTCCATAGTGGCTGTACTAGTTTGCATTCCCACCAACAGTGTAAGAGGGTTCCCTTTTCTCCACACCCTCTCCAGCATTTATTGCTTGTAGACTTTTGGATCGCAGCCATTCTGACTGGCGTGAAATGGTACCTCATAGTGGTTTTGATTTGCATTTCTCTGATAATGAGTGACATTGAGCATCTTTTCATGTGTTTGTTAGCCATCTGTATGTCTTCTTTGGAGAAATGTCTATTTAGTTCTTTGGCCCATTTTTTGATTGGGTCATTTATTTTTCTGGAGTTGAGCTGTAGGAGTTGCTTTTTGAGATTAGTTGTTTGTCTGTTGCTTCATTTGCTATTATCTTCTCCCATTCTGAAGGCTGTCTTTTCACCTTGCTTATAGTTTCCTTTGTTGTGCAGAAGCTTTTAAGTTTAATTAGGTCCCATTTGTTTATTTTTGCTTTTATTTCCAATATTCTGGGAGGTGGATCATAGAGGATCCTGCTGTGATGTATGTAGGAGAGTGTTTTGCCTATGTTCTCCTCTAGGAGTTTTATAGTTTCTAGTCTTACATTTAGATCTTTAATCCATTTTGAGTTTATTTTTGTGTATGGTGTTAGAAAGTTCTCTACTTTCATTCTTTTACAAGTGGTTGACCAGTTTTCCCAGCACCACTTGTTAAAGAGATTGTCTTTAATCCATTGTATATTCTTGCCTCCTTTGTCAAAGATAAGGTGTCCATATGTGCATGGATTTATCTCTGGGATTTCTATTTTGTTCCATTGATCTATATTTCTGTCTTTGTGCCAGTACCATACTGTCTTGATGCTTGTGGTTTTGTAGTAGAGCCTGAAGTAAGGCAGGTTGATTCCTCCAGTTCCATTCTTCTTTCTCAAGATAGCTTTGGCTATTCGAGGTTTTTTGTATTTCTATACAAATTGTGAAATTATTTGTTCTAGCTCTGTGAAGAATACCATTGGTAGCTTGATAGGGATTGCATTGAATCTATAAATTGCTTTGGGTAGTATACTCATTTTCACTATATTGATTCTTCCAATCCATGAACATGGTATATTTCTCCATCTATTAGTGTCCTCTTTGATTTCTTTCACCAGTGTTTTATAGTTTTCTATATATAGGTCTTTAGTTTCTTTAGGTAGATATATTCCTAAGTATTTTATTCTTTTCGTTGCAATGGTGAATGGAATTGTTTCCTTAATTTTTCTTTCTATTTTCTCATTATTAGTGTATAGGAATGCAAGGGATTTCTGTGTGTTGATTTTATATCCTGTAACTTTACTATATTCATTGATTAGTTCTAGTAATTTTCTGGTGGAGTCTTTAGGGTTTTCTATGTAGAGGATCATGTCATCTGCAAACAGTGAGAGTTTTACTTCTTATCCAATTTGGATTCCTTTTATTTGTTTTTCTGCTCTGATTGCTGTGGCCATAACTTCCAAAACTATGTTGAATAGTAATGGTGAAAGTGGGCACCCTTGTCTTGTTCCTGACTTTAGAGGAAATGCTTTCAATTTTTCACCATTGAGGATAATGTTTGCTGTGGGTTTGTCATATATAGCTTTGATTATGTTGAGGTATGTTCCTTCTATTCCTGCTTTCTGGAGAGTTTTGATCATAAATGGATGTTGAATTTTGTCAAAGGCTTTCTCTGCGTCTATTGAGATAATCATATGGCTTTTATTTTTCAATTTGTTCATGTGGTGTATTACATTGATTGATTTGCGGATATTGAAGAATCCTTGCATCCCTGGGATAAAGCCCACTTGGTCATGGTGTATGATCTTTTTAATGTGTTGTTGGATTCTGATTGCTAGAATTTTGTTAAGGATTTTTGCATCTATGTTCATCAGTGATATTGGCCTGTAGTTTTCTTTTTTTGTGGGATCTTTGTCAGGTTTTGGTATTAGGGTGATGGTGGCCTCATAGAATGAGTTTGGAAGTTTACCTTCCTCTGCAATTTTCTGGAAGAGTTTGAGTAGGAAAGGTATTAGCTCTTCTCTAAATTTTTGGTAGAATTCAGCTGTGAAGCCATCTGGACCTGGGCTTTTGTTTGCTGGAAGATTTCTGATTACAGTTTCAATTTCTGTGCTTGTGATGGGTCTGTTAAGATTTTCTATTTCTTCCTGGTCGAGTTTTGGAAAGTTGTACTTTTCTAAGAATTTGTCCATTTCTTCCACGTTGTCCATTTCATTGCCATATAATTGCTGATAGTAGTCTCTTAGGATCCTTTGTATTTCTGTGTTGTCTGTTGTGATCTCTCCATTTTCATTTCTAATTTTATTGATTTGATTTTTCTCCCTTTGTTTCTTGATGAGTCTGGCTAATGGTTTGTCAATTTTATTTATCCTTTCAAAGAACCAGCTTTTGGCTTTGTTGATTTTTGCTATGGTCTCTTTTGTTTCTTTTGCATTTATTTCTGCCCTAATTTTTAAGATTTCTTTCCTTCTACTAACCCTGGGGTTCTTCATTTCTTCCTTTTCTAGTTGCTTTAGGTGTAGAGTTAGATTATTCATTTGACTTTTTTCTTGTTTCTTGAGGTATGCCTGTATTGCTATGAATTTTCCCCTTAGGACTACTTTTACAGTGTCCCACAGGTTTTGGGTTGTTGTGTTTTCATTTTCATTCGTTTCTATGCAAATTTTGATTTCTTTTTTGATTTTTTTTCTGTGATTTGTTGGTTATTGAGCAGCGTGTTGTTCAGCCTCCATATGTTGGAATTTTTAATAGTTTTTCTCCTATAATTGAGATCTAATCTTACTGCATTGTGGTCAGAAAAAATGCTTGGAATGATTTCAATTTTTCTGAATTTACCAAGGCTAGTTTTATGGCCCAAGATGTGATCTATCCTGGAGAAGGTTCCGTGTGCACTTGAGAAAAAGGTGAAATTCATTGTTTTGGGATGAAATGTCTTATAGATATCAATTAGGTCTAACTGGTCCATTGTATCGTTTAAAGTTTGTGTTTCCTTGTTAATTTTCTGTTTAGTTGATCTATCCATAGGTGTGAGTGGGGTATTAAAGTCTCCCACTATTGTTGTGTTATTGTTAATTTCTCCTTTCATACTTGTTAGTATTTGTCTTACATATTGCGGTGCTCCTATGTTGGGTGCATATGTATTTATAATTGTTATATCTTCTTCTTGGATTGATCCTTTGATCATTATGTAGTGATCTTCTTTGTCTCTTTTCACAGCCTTTGTTTTAAAGTCTATTTTATCTGATATGAGTATTGCTACTCTGCTTTCTTTTGGTCCCTATTTGCATGGAAAATCTTTTTCCAGCCCTTCACTTTCAGTCTGTATGTGTCCCCTGTTTTGAGGTGGGTCTCTTGTAGACAACATATGTAGGGGTCTTGTTTTTGTGTCCATTCAGCCAGTCTTTCTCTTTTGGTTGGGGCATTCAACCCATTTACGTTTAAGGTAATTATTGATAAGTATGATCCCGTTGCCATTTACTTTATTGTTTTGGGTTTGAATTTATACACCCTTTTTGTGTTTCCTGTCTAGAGAATATCCTTTAGTATTTGTTGGAGAGCTGGTTTGGTGGTGCTGAATTCTCTCAGCTTTTGCTTGTCTGTAAAGCTTTTGATTTCTCCTTCATATTTGAATGAGATCCTTGCTGGGTACAATAATCTGGGCTGTAGGTTATTTTCTTTCATCACTTTAAGTATGTGTTGCCATTCCCTCCTGGCTTGAAGAGTCTCTATTGAAAGATCAGCTGTTATCCTTATGGGAATTCCTTTGTGTGTTATTTGTTATTTTTCCCTTGCTGCTTTTAATATTTGTTCTTTGTGTTTGATCTTTGTTAATTTGATTAATATGTATCTTGGGGTGTTTTGCCTTGGGTTTATCCTGTTTGGGACTCTCTGGGTTTCTTGGACTTGAGTGATTATTTCCTTCCCCATTTTAGGGAAGTTTTCAACTATTATCTTCTCAAGTATTTTCTCATGGTCTTTCTTTTTGTCTTCTTCTTCTGGGACCCCTATGATTCGAATGTTGTAGTGTTTAATATTGTCCTGGAGGTCTCTGAGATTGTCCTCATTTCTTTTAATTCGTTTTTCTTTTATCCTCTCTGATTCATTTATTTCTACCATTCTATCTTCTAATTCACTAATCCTATCTTCTGCCTCTGTTATTCTATTTGTTGCCTCCAGAGTGTTTTTGATCTCATTTATTGCATTATTCATTATATATTGACTCTTTTTTATTTCTTCTAGGTCCTTGTTAAACCTTTCTTGCATCTTCTCAATCCTTGTCTCCAGGCTATTTATCTGTGATTCCATTTTGATTTCAAGATTTTGGATCAATTTCACTATCATTATTCGGAATTCTTTATCAGGTAGATTCCCTATATCTTCCTCTTTTGTTTGGTTTGGTGGGCATTTATCCTGTTCCTTTACCTGCTGGGTATTCCTCTGTTTCTTCATCTTGTTTAAATTGCTGAGTTTGGAGTGTCCTTTCTGTATTTTGGCAGTTTGTGGAGTTCTCTTTATTGTGGCATTTCCTCACTGTGTGTGGTTTTGTACAGGTGGCCTGTCAAGGTTTCTTGGTTAGGGAAGCTTGTGTCGGTGTTCTGGTGGGTGGAGCTGGATTTCTTCTCTCTGGAGTGCAATGAAGTGTCCAGTAATGAGTTATGAGATGTCTATGGTTTTGAGGTGACTTTGAGCAGCCTGTATATTGGAGCTCAGGGCTGTGTTCCTGGAGAATTTGCTTGGTATGTCTTGCCCTGGAGCTTGTTGGCCCTTGTGTGGTGCTTGGTTTCAGTGTAGGTATGGAGGCATTTGATGAGCTCCTGTCAATTAATGTTCCCTGGAGTTAGGGTTTGGACTTAAGCCTCCTGCTTCCAGTTATTGGTCTTATTTTTACAGTAGTCTCAAAACTTCTCCTTCTATACAGCACCATTGATAAAACATCTAGGTTAAAGATGAAAAGTTTCTCCACCGTGAGGGTCACCCAGAGAGGTTCACAGCGCTACATGGAGAAGAGAAGAGGGAGGAGGGAGTTAGGGTGACACGAATGAGATGAGGTGAAATCAATAGAGGAGAGAGCGGGCTAGCCAGTAATCACTTCCTTATGTGCACTCCACAAATGGACCACTCAGAGATGTTCATGGAGTTATACAGAGAAGAGAAGAGGGAGGAAGGAGACAGAGGTGGCCAGGAGGATAAAAGGAGGGAATGAAAAGGAGAGAGACAGATCCAGCCAGTAATCAGTTCCCTAAGTGTTCTCCACCGTCTGGAACATACAGAAATTCACAGAGTTGGGTAGAGTAGAGAAAGGTTAGGCAGGAGACACAGGTGACCTGGTGGAAAAAAAGGAGAGTCCGAAGGGGGAGAGAGCAGTCAAGCCAGTAATCTTGTTCCCTAGTAAAAAATGGGTACTGAAGATTGGGTTCTTAAAGGTACAAAATTGGTAACAAATACCTAAAAGCAAAAATTAAAAATCTAGAGTAGAGTTTGAAATTTCAAAAATACAATGTTAAAGTAAAGAAGAAGGAAAAGAAAAGAGAAAAAGAAAAAGAAAAAAAAGTCACAAAAATTATAAAAAAAATATAGGTACAAAATTGATAACAAATACCAAAAACCAAAGTTAAAAAACCTAGAGTAGAGTTTCGAATTTCAAGAATACAATGTGAAAGAAAAGAAGACGAAAAAGAAAGAGAAAAAAACAAAAACAAAAACAAACAAAGTCACAAAAATTATAAAGAAGATATAGATACAAAATTGATAACAAATACTGAAAAGCATAAATTAAAAATCTAGAGTAGAGTTTGGAATTTCAGGAATACAATGTTAAAGAAAAGATGAAGAGAAAGAAAGAGAGGGAAAAAAAATTCACAAAAGTTATAAAAAAAAATATAGGTACAAAATTGATAACAAATACCAAAAAGCTAAAATTAAAAATCTATATCAGAGTTTGGAATTTCAAAAATACAATGTTAAAGAAAAGAAGAAGAAGAAGAAAAAAAAAAAAAACAAGGTCACAAAAGTTATAAAAAATATATACATGAAGTTTGCTTTTTTTAAAAAAAAGGGTCTTTTTTTTTTTTTTGCAAAGTAATAGTGGGTTATAAAAGTGAAAATTAAAGGAGTAATAGAGGACCTAAAATTTTTTTTTATTTATTTTATTTTTTTTAATTTTATTTTATTTTTAAACTTTACATAATTGTATTAGTTTTGCCAAATATCAAAATGAATCCGTCACAGGTATACATGTGTTCAGAAAGAGAGAATGATCATAAAAATAGTAAAAATATATATAGGACTTTCTCTGATGTTGTTGTGGGTATTATGTGTTCAGTTCATTTTCGGCTAGTTCCTTGTTCTGGCTTATATTTCTCAAGATCTATAGGCCCCTTCCTATGTAGTTGGTACTAACCACAGGGTTTTAATCTATTGCCTGTAGCTTCCAAGGCAGTTCCCTCTGTTATAGCTTCTTCTGTTTTCTGGTCTCTTCAGTGTCTGATTTCCGCCCTGATACAAAGAGGGCAGTGGTGGACACTTTTTTTTTTAAGGCTCACTTGTTCAGTCTTGCTGTGGGGAGAGAAGGATGCTGCAAATAAATAAGACTGGCGTGTGCTCGCAGTGCCTCAGCCACACTGGGCCTGCCCCGGCTCACGGGGCGTGTAGCCTCCCTGCCCACACTGCTCAGGCTCTAGATTGCTCTGCCAGGAACCATCCACGGCCGGCCCTGGGCTGCTTGCACCTCCCAGGTCTAAGCTGCTCAGGTTCAGGCACTCAGGTAGTCCTCAGAGGCACAGACTTGGTTGGGCCTACGTTTTGTGCCCTTCCCAGGTCCAAGCAGCTCAAACAAGAAAGACAGGACATATACTTATCTTTCAATGATGAGGTGTTTGGCGAGCACAGTTGCTGTGACTTATTGCCTCCCCGCCGCTCGGTTATCTGGGTGTACAACTGGCGCACCTTCTCAGGCGGATGTTGACCGTCCAGACCCCCAAGAAGTTTTAGTTAGCGAAGAAAACTGCTTACAGTTTTGTAGATAATGTCTCTCTGGGGCTGTGATTGTCCCCTTCTGGCTCTGGCTGCCTGTCACCGGAGGGGGACGGTCTGCAGCCGGCTATCTCTGTACAGTCCTTTGTTCCGTGCCAGGGCCTGGCGGTGTCTTAGGTTAGGGCTGGCTTTGCGCGTGGTAGATAACCCACAGTCTGGTTTGCTAGCCCAAATTATTTTGCTCAGGTAGCGCTCGGGGTATTCAGGCCAGATCCTTATTCTAAACGATGCAGCCTGCGCTGCGCCTCCCTGCCCAGCCCCCACTTGCTAATGGTGGATGCAGGCGTCTGCGCTGCTTCTCCGCTGGGGGAGTTACCATAGGGCTCGTAATCTGTGGGTTTTAATTGTTTATTTATTTTTTCTCCCTGTTATGTTGCCCTTCTGTGCTTCCAAGGCTCGGCACAGACTCGGCAGTGAGAATGTTTCCTGGTGTTTGGAAACTTCCGTCTTTTTAAGACTCCCTTCCCTGGACGGAGCTCTGTCCCTCCCTCTTTTGTATCTTTTTTTGTCTTTTATATTTTTTCCTACCTCCTTTCGAAGACAATGGGTTGCTTTTCTGGGTGCCTGATGTCCTCTGCCGGCATTCAGAAGTTGTTTTGTGGAATTTACTCGGTGTTTAAATGTTCTTTTGATGAATTTGTGGGGGAGAAAGTTTTCTCCCCATCCTATTCCTCCGCCATCTTAGCTCCTCCCCAGAAATCTATTTTCCTCTTATTTTTCCAGCCCCTTTCCAGCCCCATGAGTGCATCTTTGGCTAGCCCCACTGAAGGTGAATCTGGGTGCAAAATCAGCCAGTTTTTATGCACCTAGCTGGGCTGTGGATCCATGGAGAGGTCACAAGTTTTATGAGCAACAGGAGCAGCCCAGCCAAGGATCCTAAGAAAAGCAGAGCCAGCTACAGTCCATTTCATCTAATCCCCATTCCTCTTCCTCCGCCCTGTTATGTCTGAGCAGATAAAGGGCCAGGAAAGGAGAAGGAGTGTGCCCAAGGTAAACTTTCCCCATGCTGAAGATTAACTCAAGGGGCCTGTCCTATCTCGGAGGCCTGGGATTCGTGTTCTTAGAGGATAGGAACCAACCAGGGAGAGAATATGGAAGCAGCTCTCGAGCCTTGCTCCCTGGGGGCCTGGACTCTTCTGGAGGCAGCGTGGGGAAGCCAAGTGCTAAAGACCACAGGCTGGTTAGTGAAGAAGAACTATGACCTAAAGCCAAGTCTTCCTACACCAGCCTGGTGCCCTCTCTGCTGTCACTCTGGCTCATCAGGGAAGCCTTAAAGGAGATGGTGGGAGCTGAGTCTCCCTTAGAAGCCAGAATGAGACCCACCCGAGCCAAGACCATTATTTCATCTCCCTTCAGTACCCAAGTGCTGAAGAGCAGCATTTCGGTGTGCTAGAGACATACCACACCATTCATGAAGCATGAAGGTCACCAATCTAGAAGTCAGCAGACCCGTGCTTTCGTTCTAACTCTGCCACTAACTAGCTCAGTTCCCTTGACACGTTGCTTCTCCTTTCCTGGACCATTATCTGCTCAGACATAACAGGGCAGGGGGAATTAGATGAAATCTGCTTTTCTTAAGATGCTCTTGTTGCTATAAATCATGTGACCTCTCCACGGATGCACATGCCAGCTAAGTGCATAAAAACTGGCTGATCTGGGGCTTCCCTGGTGGCTCAGTGGTTAAGAATCTGTCTGCCAAAGCAGGAGACAAGGGTTCAATCCCTGGTCAGGGATGATTCCATATGCTGCGGAGCAACAAAGCCTGTGTACCATGAGCACTGAACCTGTGCTCTAGAGGCCAGGAACTGCAATCTACTGAAGCCCATGTGCCCTAGAGCTTGTACTCTGCAGCAAGAGAAGCCACCACAATGAGAAGCCCCTGCACTGCAACTAGAGAGTAGCCCCTGCTCGTCACAACAAGAGAAAACCCCGAGCAGCAGTGAAGACCCAGCACAGCCAAAAATAAATAAAATTATTCTTTTTTTAAAGCTGGCTGATTTTGCATCCAAATTCATCCTCAGTGGGGCCAGCCAGGGATGTAGTCATGGACACGAGCATTCGACTGGCTTCGTGGGAAGTCCTGCAGCCTGAAGGAAAAGATGGCTCTGAAAGATGAGACCACCGTGTCACACCAGAGGATAGGGACCAATGGGATGAGGACGCTCATTAGCCAACATGGCTGGGTAGACTCTTGGTTTAGAATCCAAGAATGTCTTTCCTGTATGGCCTACTTTAAGGCTTGGAATAAAGAAATGTATTTGGGACGCCAACCCCAGATCTACTCCACTCTGTGGTTGGGGTGGAGTGTCTGGAATCAGCATTACTCATGTGGAAACATTTTTCTCTTTAATACCTCCAGAAGATCCTGGAACGGCCTGTGGCAAACCATGAAAGCAGGCAAGACAGGGCTGCTCTATTATTTGCTGAACCAAATGATTAATTTTCAAGGTGAATGAAAAGTGTTCTATGAGTCTATGAGTTTTTCATATACCTTCAGAGCTTTATTCCTTCAGGAGCTTTATCTCTGTTTCTGCCTAGAAAAGAAATCTATCCTCATTTCCTCAAATGTATCTTTGAGAAATAAAAGAAGTTAATGAAATATCTTTTAAAATTACACAAGTCTTCCAAGCTATTTACTGGACATCAACACCCCATAGTTCCTGAAGCTGAATTCAATGGAGGAAACGTTTCTCCCAGCACTTAAAAAAAGAAACACACTGTTTTTGTTGATTTGAAATCTTTTAATAGGTCTAATGACTCAAATGTTATTTTTAATTGTTTACTCACTAGCAGGAAGGATAATAAAGTTTATATTGACCAGATGTTTTCTTTCTAATAATTTCCTCCAGCTCCATTCCTTTTTTCTATCCCTGAGCTATAATAATAGTTAGTGGGTGCCAAGCAATGTGCTGGGAAGACAGTGCCTCTCTACAGAACCATCTCTTTTAATCTTCACCACAACCATGAGAGATAAATGTGATTAGTCCAATTTTATTAATGGGGAACCTGAGGCTTAGAATGGCTAAGGAAACACAGCTTAAAAGTTGGGAGTTGGGACTCAAACTCAAGTTGAGTCTGAAGTCAAAATCAATATCCATCTGCCCATCCTTTCATTCATACATGGCCTTCTCAGGTGGCACTAGTGGTAAAGAACCCGCCTGCCAATGCAGGAGACATAGAGACGTGGGTTTGATCCCTGGGTTGGGAAGATCCCCTGGAGAAGGAAATGGCAACCCACTCCAGTATTCTTGCCAGGAGAATCCCATGGACAGAGGAGCCTGAAGGGCTACAGTCCATAGAGTTGCAAATCCACCCATCTGTCATCCATCCATCATCCATCCATTCACCCATCTACTCATCCATCATTCATCATTCATTCATTCATCTGTCAATCATTCATCCATTCATCCACTCATCCATCTGTTCATCATTAGCAAATATTTATTTGCACTTATATTCCTGGTGCTATATTGAATACTAAAAATATAAAACAAAAGATCTCACATGGAATACACATTCTAGAGAAGAGAACAACATTAATAAAAGAATACAACATCATTGGAGTCTACAAATAATAAATGCTGGAGAGAGTACATATAAAAGAGAACCTTCCTACACTATTGGTAGGAATGTAAATTGGTACAGCCACTATGGAGAACAGTATGAAAGTTACTTAAAAAACTAAAACTGGAGTTACTATCCGAACCAGCAATCTTACTCCTGATCATATACCTGGAAAACACTAATTCGAGAAGATACATGCACCCCAGTGTTCATGGCAGCACTATTTACAATAGCCATGGATCAACCTAAATGTCCATAGACAGCTGGATAAAGAAGATGTAGTGCTTTATATATATATAGAAGAAGAAGAAAATATATATACACATACACACACATACACTTATATATATACACATACGGATCACTTTGTTGTACACCTCAAACTAACACAACATTGCAAATCAACTATACTTCAATAAAAAAGAATACAAGAAACAAACACAAATATTAACTGGAAAAGTACTAGACAGAAGGGATTTTAGTGCTCCAAGAACATAGAAGGAACTGCTCTAGTTAAGGATGCCAATTAAGTGGGGTAGGATATAGACTACCCATATGAATAAATTCATCCTCAAATACAGTGGTTTAACCCAATGAAGTTCATCATTTACTTAGAGTACATGATTTATAGGGGCGAGCAGGGTTCTCCTCCACCCAGGCACTCAGCCAACAGAGGCTCTGCCATCACAGCCTGCATCTGGAACACGTGGCCTCCAAGGTCAGTGTGGGAGAAGAAAAATAGGACAATCTCACTGGAGATTTTCAAGGCCAAGTTCAGAAGTGTCTTACCTCACCCATGTCCATCAACCAAAATCCAATCACCTGGTCCCAACTGTGCAGCAAGGGAGGTTGGGAAATGTCTAGGAAGAGAACAATGAAATGGCAACACAGGGCACTGTTTCTGCTGTAAGACATCATAAAAGCCTTCCTGGAGGAAAAAGGGACTGACATGAAGTGGGGGCACACTGCCTCTCTAGGAAGTACCAGGAGACCTGCAAGTAGGGGCAGAATTCCCCAGCCTCCAAATTCTTTGGTTTCTTTATAATTGATTTATTTACCTCCACTAAAAGCAAGCTTTCACTAAGTGGTCCATACATAAACCTATTAGTTTGGGTTATATTTTCCATTTACTTATTCTACCAATGAAAGGCATTTATGGAGTGTTTACTATGTGAAAGTTGCAGAATAAGGCTCTGTACAATAATAAACATGGTGTTATTATTTCCCTCAAGGATCCCTTCTGTCCAGTTGAAAGATGGCAAATGTGCAGAGAGTATTAAGAAATAATGTAATAAAGACAGTACTATTTATAAAAGGCATAAACAATACAAATGTATGCTCTCACAGAACAAGACAGTCGAGTGGCATGGAGGTTAGAATCAATGGCTCATAGAAGCCCTCGAGGATCAGGTTCTTTACATCTTTCCCTTCTGCTGTCCTCGGGGTTGTCCATATTGTTCCACTTCATCTGTAAACATGACACAATTAAGTGAAAGAAGAGACAGAAGAAGTGTATTTTCCATTTTGCATATTTGTTTTTAAGAGTGAGAAGTCCTTCCCCTAAGTACCCTAGCAGATTCCTTTCCCACTGGGTTATGTTAATGTTGACGCCCCAAGTAATCACAGGCAGAAAAATGACATCAATCCTGATTTATTGCCTGTGGCTGAGACTTGCTTCCTCAGAAAGAAGAACAAAATCAAGATTTGTTACAAGGAAGAAAGAGAATAGTAGTTATTGGGCCTCAAACAAATAGTGTCTTCCATGGAGATGATGCTAAGTGTGAAATGAATGTTTAGATGTTTATTATAACAGTAAGAGAAACCGTTTTGGTGTCATCTGCTTAAGACTGGCAAAATGTGATGAAAAACTCTGCCATCACGGAGGGCTTTTGAGGCAAGGAGACTAACCAGGAGAGAAGAACGTATGACTGTTGCGCATGGGAAGGAAGGGTCAGGCTGGGGCGAGGACATCTCTGGAAGGCTAAGGAAGCCTGGACCTAGAGACACTGGAGGTAGGGAGAGTGAGGGACCCCCACAGGCCTGTGCCCAAGGGCTAATCCTCTCTGGAATATTTCAGGATGAGAAAATTCTCTTCCAGAATCTCAAAGACTCTTGGATTAATCTTTGTGGTTACCAAAGACACCCAGCTTTCCTGAGATATCTATTCATTCACCTTTTATAATAACACCTGTAGTGATTAACTTTACAGGTCAACTTGGCCAGGCCCTGGTGCCCAGTTGCTGGGTCAAATACCAGTCTAGATGTTGCTTTGAGGGTGTTTTTAAAGAGGTGATTAACATGAAAATCAGTAGGCGCTGAGTATAGTAGGTCATCCTCCATAATGTGGGTGGGCCTCATCCAATCAGATGAAGGTCTTAAGAGAAAAGACGGAGGTCCGCAAGGAGGACAGAAGTTCTGCCTCCATGTCATCTTTGGATTCAAGACTGCAGCATGGACTTTTGCTAGAATTTCCAGAATGCTTGTCTGTCTTATAGGTCTCAGGCTTGTCAGCCTCCACAGTTGCATGTGGAGTTGCATGTGGAATTCCTTCAAGTAAATCTCTGTATGTGTGGGCACTTCATGCCAAGTCACTTCAGTCTGTCTGATTCTTTGTGACCCTATGGATTGCAGCCCACCAGGCCCCTCTGTCCGTGGAATTCTCCAGGCAAGAATACTGGAGTGGGTTGCCATGCCCTCCTTCAGGGAATCCTCCTGAACTAGGGGTCAAACCTGCATCTCTTACGTCTCCTGCATTGGCAGGCGGTTCTTTACTATTGGCGCCACTTGGGAAGCCCTCTCTTTATGTGTGTGTGTGTGTGTGCTCAGTCATGTCTGACTCTTTGTGACCCCATGGACCGTAGCCCACCAGGTTCCACTGTCCATGGAACTTTCCAGGCAAGAATACTGAGTGGCTTGTCATTTCCTACTCCACTTTTTATGTGTATATGCATCCAAATCTCTCAGGTATATCTATTTATATATACATGGATACATAGATATACATAGATATGGGCTTCCCCAGTGGTAAAGAATCCACCTGTAATGCAGGAGCTGCAGGAGACACAGGTTTGATTCCTAGGTTGGGAAGATCCCCTGGAGGAGGCCATGGTAGCTCACTCCAGTATTCTTGCCTGGAGAATCCCATGGACAGAGGAGTCTGGTAGGCTGCAGTCCATAGGGTTGCAAAGAGTTGGACATGACTGAAGCAACTTAGACACACACAGCAGGAATACATAGATACATGTATGCATATACACACACACACACATATATATATATACACCTGTATGTATATATATGTATATATGCATCCATTGATTCCATTTGCTGGATCTTGCTTTAAGTCCAGCAAGATCTCTGAGGAAACCACCCTTGTCTCATCTTGATTATGTGACTATACTATGCCTTAAGTGACCAGGAGGATGGTTTGGCCTGGCCCCTGCTAGAAAATGGAATTCCTGAGTGTCAGCTTCTTCTGCCTCAGGCTTCTTCAGCATCTGGATCAAGTTCATTTGGCTTCCATTGGTAGAAGTGAAACCTCAGTTTCTGAATGAAGAAAATGGGGTAGTGCTCTCTTAGGGGAGGTCATTCTGTTAGTGTCCGCTATTCCCTGAAAGAGAATGACTCAAAAGGTCATCTATGAATGCTCTAATTCAGTCCAGATGTCCGGGTGCAGTCTCCAGGGGTAATAAGAAAGATGGTTACTTTTTGTGATTACTGTCTCTGTGTTGAACCCATTTCTGATATTAAATTCTCCTCTATTGAAATACCTGGTGTGGTTTCTGATTTTCTGCTTGGACTCTAATAACTGATAAAAATGCTTGACGATACCAGTCATTAATGCTAACAAATAAATTTCATTTCACACACCCACAGACACACACAATTTCATGCTTATCACACACCTCTCTGATTAGAATTTGACATCTTTTGTAGATTTCTACAAAGAACATCTGCTGTCCAGCAAATGAGTACAACATGTATACTTCATTTGAGAATCATACTTTTCATTATAAGTGAAAATGTTTGAATGTGTATTTTTAAACATCAGTCTCTGACAGCCTTCTTTTGGTCATAGAGACCTGTCCTCTCCTGGGACACTGGCAACGGGTCTCCTTCACTTGCCTAATGAGGGTCAGACCATAAACTATGTAATTCCACCAAGGCAATGACATTCTGACTACTTGACCAATACCTTCTCTGATTTTGCTTTATGTTGGTGCCAAGCATGAACCTGTTTTTATTCAAATGGCATAAAACGGCTCCTGGAGGAGGGCATGGCAACCCACTCCAGTATTCTAGCCTGGAGAATCCAATGGACAGAGAAGTCTGGCTGGCTACAAACCATAGGGTCACAGAGTCAGACACGGTTGAAGCGACTGAGCACGCAGGCATGCATGCAAACCTCTAACTGGTTCCCATGAAACGGATCAGGCCTTGAATTTAGAACCTCAGAATTCACTAACTGAGTGTAGGGGAAATTTTTCAGTGGGAAGGGGTAGGAGAGAGGTGGGTCACACTCCAACTGATCCTTTCTAAAACTCATGCAAACATATGCCTTCCTCAGCTACTGTTTCATTTGGCGCTGATATAAAGACATGTTCAATCCCATACAATTCTCAACTGTCACTTGCCAGACCAGAGCTGATCTCCTTTTGGCCAAGACCACAGTGGGGCGCCCTGGGGGAAGCCACAGGATACCTACACATTTCATAACAGCCTTCTTTGTGACGTTAAACAAATATTTGCCTCTGGCTTGCAAAGTTGGTCTGTGGAGCTGAGTTTTCACACGTATTTGCAGTGTCTCCACCTCTACATTCACGGTGATAACTGTGTTCCCCGTGAATCTGAGGTTCTTGGTTCATCTCGAAAGAATTTGGAGATGAAGTGATAAGAAGTGGATTTATTTAAAGAGAAACACACTCCACAGACAGAGTATGAGCCATTGCAGAAGGCAAGAGAGCCCTGAAATATGACGTGCTTAGTTTTTATGGACTGGGTAGTTACATAGGCTGAGTGGGAGGGTTATTGCAATCATTTGGGGAGAAGAGGCAGGGATTGGCATTGCAGGAATTGGGCCTCTGCCTACTTTTTGACCTTTTATAGTTGGTCTCAGACTGGTTGTGGTGCCTGTAGGTGTATCATTTAGCATATGCTAATATACTACATGGATTTCCCTGGTGGCTCATACTATAAAGAATCCAACTGCAATGCAGGAGACCTGGGTTCAATCCCTGGGTTGGGAAGATTGAAGAAGGGAACGGCTATCCTCTCCAGTACTCTGGCCTGGAGAATTCCATGAACAGAGTCTGGTGGGCTACAGTCCATGGGTTCGACTCTTGCAAAGAGTCAGACATGACTGAGTGACTTTCAGTTTCACTTTTTTCAATGTTTTACATGGTGCTGGAGAAGACTCTTGAATGTCCCTTGGACAACAAGGAGATCAAACCAGACAATCCTAAAGGAAATCAATCCTGAATACTCATTGGAAGGACTAATGCTGAAGCTTGACTACTTTGGCCACCTGATGCAAAGAGCTGGCTCACTGGAAAAGATCTTGATGCAAGGAAAGATTGAGGGCAGAAAGAGAAGAGGGTGACAGAAGATGAGATGGTTGGATGGCATCACTGATTCAATGGACATGAACTTGGGCAAACTCCAGAAGATGGTGCGGGACAAAGAGGCCTGGTGTGCTGCAGTCCATGGAGTCAAAAAGTCAGACACAGCTTGATGACTGAACAACAATGCATTACAATGAGCATATAACGAGGCTTAAGGTCTACTGAAAATCTAATCTTCCACCATCTTGGACACGGTTCTAACCAGTCTTTGTCATGTCCTATGGTGATGGCATTCTTTTAAAGGTCATGCCCTGCCCTGTTTCAGCAGTGCCAACATCCTGACTATACTATAGGAGCCAACCAAGCAAGCAGTGGCAGTCCCAGTGCATGATAGAAGCCAGCTGTCCCCAGGCATTTACTGTGGGCTTTCAGAGCCAGAGATCACTGTGCAGAATTGGGACTCTGGTACCTTCCATGGATTTTCTGAAGGCAGATATTCTCAACCCTCAGTCCACAGACAAGAAATTATACCTGATTCTGATTCACATCTTTGAGCAAGGAACATTGCCAGAGCACCCAAATAAGGTTTAATAATAAGCCAAAGTTTAAAATGCATTTCCTGGGAAGGTGCTTGAGAAGACATACTAAGGGGCTGGGGACTCTTCTCTGGGACAGGCTTGCTATTCTCTGTTCATGAACTTGAACAACTGGCTAAATCTTTTAGACTGCCATCTCCATGTCTATAAAATGATAAGGTCTGGGTTTTTTTTTAAAGACTTCTTTACATGATTTCTTTATTGGTTTGCTGGGACTGCCATAATAAAGTTCCACAAATTGGGCGGCTTAAACAGGAATTTATTGTCTCATAGTTCTGGAGGCTAGAAGTCTCCAGATGGAGATGGAGGTGTCAGTAGGATGGTTCCTTCTGACGATTGTGTGGGAGAATCTCCTCCATGCCCTTCTTTTAGCTTCTGGTGGTTTGCTGGCAATCTTGGGCATTCCTTAATTTATAAATGCATCACCCCATCTCTGCCTTCATCTTTACATGGTGTTCTCCCTGTGTCCATATCTGTTTCTTTGTCTAGTTTTCCCCCCTTTTATAAGAACAGAGTCATATCTGGATCCACACTAATTACCTCATCTTAACTTGATTGTCTAAAAAGATTATTACCAAACAAAGTCATACTCACAGGTACTGGGGGTTAGGATCTCAATGTCTTTTGGGGTCCTACAATTCAGCTCATAATTCTCAGACCCAAATTCTTGTCCTGGAAGCTATGGAGCTGGCCTTTTCTCTGCGGTCTGCCTGATACTGGTTTTCTCTTGATTTGCTGTAGGAAGGCAGGAGGACAGAAGGAGGCATAGCCTAATGACCCCCTTCCAACTGCAGTACCAGGCAAGTCATTTTATTTCTCTGAACCTCTATTTCCTCATCTATAAAATGAGACCAATAGGTTTACTGAGAGAAGTCAGTGAGCTAAAGCAAAGAAGTACTCAGTTGACATATGGTAAATGATCAACAAAGGAGAGATATTATTGTCGTTTACTCCTACTCAGCAGTAAAGAATCTGCTACCAATGCAGGAGACGCAGGTTCAATCACTGGGTCAGGAAGATCCTCTGGAGAAGGAAATGGCAGCCCACTCCAGTATTCTTGTCTGGGAAAATCCCATGGACAGAGTAGACTGGCAGGCTACAATTCATGGGGTCACAAAAGAGTTGGACATGACTTAGCCACTAAACAACAACAACAACATTCCTATTGAGTCAAGGAAAGGATAGGTTAGCGATTCCTAACCCTGACTACACATTAGCATCATCTCAGGGAATTTTCAAAAGCTCTTAGTGCCCAGGCCCCACTAGAGATTCTGACTCAATTGGTCTGGGATGAGATCCAGGCATGATATATTTAGAAGCTCCCTGGTTTATTTATTACACAGATAGGACTGAGAACCACAAGAATAAATGAAAGAGTGGAAAACACCAATGGAAAATCTCAACGCAGTTGAAAGTCAGAAGAGGTTGACCTGAAGCTACTTATCCGGATTAGTAGAGCTGCCAGAAACAGCTCTTAGGAAACTTGTGAATGAGGTGACCTAGATTTCACAGATATGTCTTGCCTTGTAGTCTCCCTGTAGAATGTTTTCCGGGCTTCCCTGATGATGGTGCACCCCCATTGAGAGACCCTAGGCCTTTTCTCCCACAGCAATCTGCCATACACTTGCTTATCCACCAGACCTAAGAGCTGTCCTTCCCCAGCCTCCTGCTCCAGATCTGTTCAAAAATACTCTGTTAAGAATTAATGGCAGATAATAGCTTGATGTGCTGCCTTCCCTGGGGTATCTGCTCAAGAGTGTTCATCAAAGAACTCAAAAAGTCCTCCAGGGGGTACATTCTGGACATCTAAGGGAAGACTTATGAAGTGGGGATGGTCGAGTTTCTTACACTCCACTAGGGTAGAGCCGCTTGATGCAAGTGAAAGAGGAGAGTGAAAAAGTTGGCTTAAAACTCAACAGTCAAACATCCGGTCCCATCACTTCATGGCAAACAGATGGGGAAACAATGGAAACAGTGACAGACTTTATTTTCTTGGGCTCCAAAATCACTGCAGATGGTGACTGCAGCCATGAAATTAAAAGATACTTGTTCCTTGGAAGAAAAGCTATGACAAACCTAGACAACATATTAAAAAGCAGAGACATTACCTTTCTGACAAAGGTTCATCTAGTCAAAGCTATGGTTTTTCCAGTAGTCAGGTATGGATGTGAGAGTTGGACCATAAAGAAGGCTGAGCACCAAAGAATTGATGCTTTAGAAGTGTGGTGTTAGGGGGAGACTCTTGAGAGTCCCTTAGACTGCAAGGAGATCATACCAGTCAATCCTGAAGGAAATCAGTCCTGAAAATTCATTGGAAGGACTAATGCTGAAGCTGAGACTCCAATACTTTGACCACCTGATGTGAAGAACTGACTCACTGGAACGGACCCTGATGCTGAGAAAGACTGAAGGCAGGAGGAGAAGGGGACGACAGAGGATGAGATGGTTGAATGGCATCACCTACTAGATGGACATGAGTTTGAGCAAGCTCCAGGAGTTGGTGATGGACAGGGAAGCCTGGCGTGCTGCAGTCCATGGGGTCACAAAGAGTCGGACATGACTGAGTGACTGAACTGACAGGGGGGAGCGGCCTGCTTGGAAGATGCATTACTCCAAAGACCCCTGTGTTTGTGAACCAGTGAACTTTTATTTTACTGACTCTCTCTCTCGCTCCATCCTCCACACTGAATCCTTTCTATGCCAAAGCGTGGGCTCTAGAAGCTGCTGTTCTGGCAGAGGCAGGAATGAGGCGTCCTGCAGCGAGAGATGGCTTTTGGTTCCCAGGCCCCTTTCGGTGAGTGAGGAGGACAGCTGTGAGCAGCTCCTCCCCTCTCTCCAGTGGCTGTCACCTCATCCTCAGGCCTGGCTTCCCTCACTGTGGCTTCTGACAGTGCTGCCCTTGTCCTCTTAGCATCACACATACTGGCCACTCACTGCCTTTAAGTCCCAGGGTCTCTTCTCATGGGGGAGGACAGTGACTTTGTGTTATGTGAGTGAATGGGCACTATTAAATAAAATGATGTGGAAATAGAGGCAGTTTTTAATGGCAAAACTATATGAGTTCTCTTTATTATCACAAAGAGCTTAGCGAGACTTCCCTGGTGGTCCAGCGGTTAAGAATCCACAACGAAGAGGACGTGAGTTCAATTGCTGGTTGGAGAGCTAAGATCCCACACGACGCAGGGCAACTAAGCTGGTGCCACAACTCCAGAAGCCAGCTCACCGCAAGGAAGACCCAGCAGGCCAAGAGAAAAAAAAAAGAAAGAGTTAGGAAAGTCCACCTTCTCTTTGGCTGAATTCATTAAAATGTGGCAAGCATCCTAAAGGCAATGACAGTTTTCTCTAGCCTGATCTACTTGGAGGAGGGCGTTTGGTTGGAATCTTTGCATTTCTTTCATTTTAATCAAGAATGTGTCAGAAGGAAGAGGAGCCAGAGACAATTTTCTTTTAATATGAAGCAGGATGTCGGATATTCATCTGGCCAGAAGCGACTTCATCCTCTTTGATCTAACTCTGGCTTTTGAAAACTCCAGGGAAAAGGAAATGAAACCTACGATGGGGAGATGCTTTTGCTTAACCCAGAGACTCTGAACCTGAATCCAGCTTAGTGTTCTGGAGTCACCCAACTACCTTCTGCTGCTGGAGCCAGAACGGGAAATGAGTTCCTTTAAGTGGGGGAAATATGAACTGTATAATGAGAGTGCATAGCTCTCTCGATGGCCCTGAACACGTTCCCACTGCCATTTCAGATGGAACTGATGCAGTTAAGCCCGAATTTCCTGGCAAGCCCGGGAGGAGTTTTTTCCAAAAGACATCTTAGACCACAAAGGCGCAGCCTTTCCATGTCTAATCGCAAAAGCAAACCGCTGGACACATGCTGCCTGTTTCCAGCTGGTTGGGTATGTTCCCTTCACACTTTCACAAAAAAACGTGCCAAGGTGTGACATTTATGAACCCCACCAACTGGGAGCTGTGCACACAAATCGTTTTGCCTGTGGTATGGGAAAGTGATGAATGGGGCCCCTTCTGCCCGCGGAGGAGGACCGCTCTCCCTCTGGCTTGCCTGCTGCCTTATTTATTACACACTGAACTATAAAAACCGCCCGGCTAGAGGCAGCTCTGATCTCCAGCCCCTGGCTCTTGCCCGAGGAGACCACGGCGCCCAGAGCCCCAGCCATCTTCCCCGGGAAGCTCTGTGGCTCTGTTGAGAACCATGCTGGGGAGGCAGCTCGTCTATTGGCACCTTCTGGCTTTGCTTTTCCTCCCTTTTTGCCTGTGTCAAGATGAATACATGGAGGTGAGCGGAAGAGCTAATAAAGTGGTGGCGCGAATAGTGCAAAGCCATCAGCAGACTGGCCGTAGCGGCTCCAGAAGGGAGAAAGTGAGAGAGCGGAGCCATCCTAGAACTGGGACTGTGGATAATAACACTTCTACAGACCTAAAATCCCTGAGGCCGGATGAGCTACCGCCCCCCGAGGTAGATGACCTAGCCCAGATCACCCCATTCTGGGGCCAGGTACTCGGAATTCTCTTTTAAGGGTTACTGTCAAAGCTTCATGAGTTTTGTTGTCTTTGCTCTTTTATTTTATTTTTTTCCAGCTGTGATTCCCGGGAACAGTGCTTTCCAGAAGCTGGCTGAACTGCTCGCGGGTCTGTCTCTCTGGCTTGCTGTGGGATGCTAGGGGCGCTGGCAGTGTGCGTTAGACACTCAGCAGAGGTAGCGCTGATGTACTGAGATAAAGAGAAGCCACAGACGCCCCATCAGAAAGGCGAGTGGAGCATCAGCCCTGCTCTGCTGTGATTTTGTTTCTTTCTTGCTCTGCTGGTGTGGAAAGGAGGAGGAGAGCTGACCTTTGCCGATAGACGGGTTGCTGGAGATAATCATTTACAGATCATAAATTGGACTTTCTTAATTCTTCCTGGCAGAGAGAAGCTGCCCTTTGAGTTTTTCATTTGATTTGTAAGTTTACTGTGACATTTCATGCCAGGCTTGATTATTTAATTTAATAGCACTCTATTTTCACTTTGTTTTAAAAAGGACCAAAGAGTTAAAACAAAAACATATATCTGTATTTAAAATGCAGACCTCATGCTATTGTATGACCCAATGCCTAATAATCAGAGGATTTGTGTAAAATGCTGAGTATAAGCTCAGCATCTAAGGAGGCATCTTTAACTCTTTCAGGGTGGTGTGGGAGTGAGTTCATGTTTTAGTGTAGTGAATAGCAAATTGATGAAACTCAATTTCATTGAAAACATTAAGAACAGGAAGAAACAGGTTTTTAAATGTCTATTATTTTTAGTTTAAAAAATTTAATTGAAGTATATATAACATGATATTAGTCTCAGGTGTACAACATAAGGAAGAATAAGATTTTGATTTGCCTTCCAGGAATCAGCATGATGAAATCAGATGAGGGGGCAAGGAGAGTTACTCTGAATTATATGATTTTTGAACAGATAAATTTTACTATAAGAATTAACTGCTTCTGGTAGCTCAGCTGGTAAAGAACCTGCCTGAAATGTGTGAGACCCCAGTTCAATTCCTGGGTTGGGAAGATCCCCTGGAGAAGGGAATGGCAACCCACTCCAGTTTTCTGGCCAAGAGAATCCCATGAACAGAGGAGTCTGGTGGGCTACAGTCCATGGGGTCACAGAGTGGGACACGGCTGAAGTGACTGAGCATGCAAAGCGATTGAGCATGTACACACACATGCATTGGATAGGCCCTGAAAACATCCATGCAGCTGAAATCTCAGCCTTTCCAACCACAAACTGAACGTGTGGGTTGAGACCGGTAGAATGATCACACCAAGATCACAGGCAGAAGCAGTTGTGGATCCGAGACAAACCTGGACTTCTAACTTGACCACAGATATAGTTGTTCAAACTGTTCTGTGGGGCCTGGTTGAATTGGTGGAGCTGCGGGAGAAAAGATAAACTCTATACACAATCCTGTTTGTTTATTTATTTTTTTTGGCCATGCTGTGTGGCAAGTGAGATCTTAGTTCCCCAACCAGGGACGAATCTGTGTCCCCTGCAGTGGAAGTGAGAAGCCCTAACCACTGGTCCACCAGGGAAGTCCCCACTCCTGTTTTCTGAAGGCCACTTTTAGAGATTATCCTTTCATCTGATAGTCTTTTGGCTGAAGAGTGATTAATACTGATTTGTGTTTATCAGTGGTGAAGATATCTGTGCTTTTGTCTGAGCCTTGATCTGGACTTTCTGCTTCAGTAAATGGGCTCTCTGCTGGATCCTTCTTGGCATGGCAGTGTGAGCCCCCAGGGGCAGCAGAAGGCAGATGGGGGCTGTCATGGGTCATTACTTCTTGGCACCCAGCAGGCCACTGAAATTCAAATTACACTTCTGTTCCACGCTGCCTGCTAGTGGCCCTAGGCATCTAGCATATTAAAATCAGATGAGGTGGGTAAGAAGCCACTTTGGGGTTTCCTTTTGTTTTTTTTCTTTTGAAGGGGGGTGCTTTTAAACTCCCTTGGATTCCTGCAGTATTTCCAAATCAGCCCCCAACAGGAGTCACTGTGGAGATTTAGCCACTGATACTCTAGAAGTTTTAGTACAATTCTCTGCCCATGGATATGGAGCCCCATGTTGAATTTAGGATTTTTCTGTGTGCTTCCTTCTTTCCTCACTCCCCCCACTTCCCGCCTCTTCTCTTAATCCTCATTCATTCCTTTACTAATCTTTTTTTTTCCTTCACCAATCTTTTCCCTGTGCTTCTCCTGTGAGTCACATTTTAGGATGGGGATAGATACGCTCAAGCTTCTATTGCTGAACAGTTCTGAAGGGCTCTCGTGGGGATAAATTAACAGATAATTCAATACCATGTGATAAAGTTCACACACAAAAGACTGTTGGGAGGAAAGACTGTTGGGTGCCTGTTGAGTTGAATCTCAAAGGATGAGACAAAAAGGATGGCTATTCACAGAAAAGATAAAATAAATTTGTGTGACAGGAAAAGCCTTGAGAGAGCCTGGAGGAGTGGGTGTCGGTGGCGTGCCTGGGCTGTGGGAGGAAGACACCCATGATTTTAGTGCCGTTTGATGGATTCTGTTGACCGGTTAAAAGCTTAGACCTTATTTTGCAAGCAGAAGTTTTGTTCGTGCATAGCAGGGCAGTGAAGTCAGGGTTGTGTTCTAAAAAGAGGACTCTGGCCATAGGGTTTGTGCAAAGATGTGTAGAGGTGGGGAACCACTCTCCCAGGGAGACCTGCTCTCCCTTTTCCTGGCATTTTCTTCTCTGCAGCTCTTCACCATTTCCACCTTTATCAACCTTCCCTGCTCTTCCTAGGCGCCTGTCTCTCCCTCCTCCACTTCCCTTCACTTTCTTTATCTTCTCTTTTCCCTTTCCACAGAAGGAGCCGTGGACCCTTTTTCCTGAAGTCATTTCCCAATAGTAGAGCTTCATTCTCGGTAGCTGCCCCTAGGCCTCCATCTACAGAATAGATGAAACCTGTCTTAGGGACTTTCTTCCTCCCATACCACACATTTGCATGATCTTCGTGCTCAAATTTGACCTAATTTTGGGAAAAGAGTCAATAGCAAGGTGACCTGCAGAACTACCTAGTATGTGAATCTCCCTTGCCTGGGAGAAAACTTCTCAACTAACACATCCTGTCCAACTTGTTCTAAGGCTTACAGACATTGTTCCATTTGATTGATTTTTCAAAGACCAGGCCAGAGGGAGGACCGTGTTGTGAAATGTTGCAAGAGGGTTCTTAGGAGGGGGCCCACATAGTGACCAGAAATCTCTCCCTGTTTTGGTGGCAGCTCTGTGCTCTCAACTTCCCTGATGGCTCAGTAGTAAAGAATCTGCCTAGCAATGCAGGGGATGCAGGAGACACGGATTCAATCCCTGGGTCGGGAAGATCCCCTTGAGAAATGGCAACCCACTCCAGTATTCTTGCCTGGGAAATCCCACCGACAGAGGAGCCTGGCAGGCTACAGTCCATGGAGTCGTAAAAGAGTCAGACGCAACTTAGCGACTAAACAACCGTGCTCTCAAAGTGCTTGGGTGTGCACCTCATCTCCTGGAGCTAATTTCCTGTGCCCAGACACTAGCCTTCAAAACAAAAGCTTTCTAAGTCACCATCTGAGGCTTTGGGAAAGATTTCAGTATCATTGTTTGTGTTATAGAGCTGGAAGGAAATTTCATGACCATTTTTACCCTGTCCTCTAATTTAGTGGACAAGAAAAATGATGTCTGGGAGAAAATGACTTCATGAAAGTCACACAGACCTGTAATGGGAGTTCTGGTTCCAGTCCAGTTCTCTTTCTGACATTCTTGGTCGTCTCAGTTTTTCAATTCTATTTTTAAATAAATGGTTCCACTTCAGGATTTTCCCTCATCCCCACCCGTCTCCTTCCCTTAAATTCATTATTGGCAGAGCTTAGAATTTCTTGGAGCTTAAAAATCTGTATTTCATATTAGCAAAATTATACCAGGAAATTACAGAATACTTACTCCTCGGATTTCATCTTTGGATTAGAAGGTGAGGCAGTCTGCAGTGTCTGACTTCCCAAGTGTCTGAAATCCCTTGTCTCCAACCAATTGCTTTGGCTAATTTTCTTTTCCTCCACCAGCTTCGTAGAAGGTTTTCGTAGACTCCCATACCTGTCCAGGGTTGGGTCTGAGGGACTGAAGACTAGACCAGGAGATTGGTCCAAATCCTAGCTCCTGAAACCTTGAGTCTGGCCTCTCAGCTGTTGCAGCTTTTGCTGGACTACAGATGAGGCATTTGTTTCTTAATATTATAACTAGGTGGGAACCTGTTTAAATAAAAATGAAATAAGAGTCAGGGAAAACATTCTAGCTTGTTTTGTGTTTTGTTTATGCAAATTTAGTTTTTAAAAATAATGTTTATCAGAGTATAGTTGATTTGCAATGTTGTGTTACTTTCAGGTGTACAGCAAAGTAAATCAGTTATACATGCATATATATATACATGGGTTTCCAGGTGGTGATAATGCTAAAGAACCTGCCTACTAATACAAGAGACATATGAGGCTCTGGTTCAATCCCTGGGTTGGGAAAGTCCCCTGGAGGACGAAATGGCAACCCACTCCAATATTCTTGCCTGGAGAATCCAAAGGTCAGAGGAGCCTGGAAGGCTCGTAGGGTTGCAAAGAGTAGGCCATAACTGAAGCAACTTAGCACACATACACTCTTTCTTAAAAAGTTATTTATTTATTCATTTTATTCTGGTTCCACTGGTCTTCATTGCCGTGCCTGGGCTTCAGCTAGTTGCTGTGAGCGGGGCCTACTCCCTAGTTGTGGTGTTTGGGCTTCTCACTGTGGTGGTTTCTCTTGTTGCAGAGCATCATCTCTAGGGCACATGGGCTCAGTGGTTGTGGCACACAGGCTCAGCTGACCCACAGCACATGGACTCTCCCCCGACCAGGGATCAAACTGGTCTCTTGCATTGGCAGGCAGATTCTTAACCACTGGACCACAAGGGATGTTCTATCCATTCTTTTTTAGATTCTTTTCCCATACAGGCTATTACAGAGTATTGAGTAGAATTTGCTGTGCTATGAATGTCTAGAGGTGCAACAACATGAAGCACTGATACATTGTTCTGCTTGGATTTCTAATGGCAGAGAAAACTTGAATTTTAAATGACTTCTTCCTCCCTCCTTTTCTTCATTTCTCTCTCTTCCTTCCTTCCTCTCTCACCCCATCCCTTCCCTTTAAAAAATGAATCCCTTAGCAACAATATGCTATTTTCAAAAAAACTTTGATTTTTAATTGGTGTCAAGGAAAGTTTCCACAAGTTTTTTGTATGCTATCTATAATTAAAAGTTGCCCATTTAGAAGAGACTCAAAGTTTTATGAATGACTCTAACTCTTTTGCCATTCAACTTCTGCCAAATCTCTACCTCCTTGACAGTAAGCCCAAATTTTAGACATTTATCATAGATAAGTAAGTGTTGAACTCAGAGTCATATCTGAATACATTTAATATTCTATTAAGCAAGGCTTCAACAGTACGTGAACCGAGAACTTTCAGATGCTCAAGCTGGATTTAGAAAAGGCAGAGGAACCAGAGATCAAATTGCCAACATCTGTTGGATCATAGAAAAAGCAAGAGAGTTCCAGAAAAACATCTACTTCTGTTTCATTGACTACACCAAAGCCTTTAACTGTGTTGATCACAACAAACTGTGGAAAATTCTTCAAGAGATGGGAATACCAGACCACCTTAGCTGCCTCCTGAGAAATCTGTGTGCAGGTCATGAAGAAACAGAACTGGACATGGAACAACAGACTGGTTCCAAATCAGGAAAGGAGTACGTCAAGGCTGTATATTGTCACCCTGATTATTTAACTTATATGCAGAGTACATAATATGAAATGCCAGGCTGAATGAAGCACAAACTAGAATCAAGATTGCAGGGAGAAATATCAATAACCTCAGATATGCAGATTACACCACCTTTATGGCAGAAAGCGAAGAAGAACTAAAGAGCCTCTTGATGAAAGTGAAAGAGGGCAGTGAAAAGCTGGCTTAAAACTCAACATTCAGAAAACAAAGATCATGGCATCCGGTCCCATCACTTCAAGGCAAATAGAAATGGGGAAACAATGGAAACAGTGACAGACTTTATCATTTTGGGTTCCAAAATTACTGCAGATGGTGACTGCAGGCATGAAATTAAAAGATGCTTGCTTCTTGGAAGAAAAGCTATGACATGGAGAAGGAAATGGCAACCCACTCTAGTATTCTTGCCTGGAGAATCCCATGGAGGGAGGAGCCTGGTAGGCTACAGTCCATGGGGTCGCAAAGAGTCGGACACGACTGAGGGACTTGACTTCACTTCACTTTCTAGACCAAGTGACAGATACTGTCGATCACGAAGCAATATACCTGGTGTGGCTCTTCTCCCCACGTCTGTCTCTCGTGTGGACGTCCCGACCCCGAGTGTGTCCCAGCCGCCTGACTCGGCCTGTCCGAGCAGCTGGTGCCTCTTAGGTCAAGATCCTTGTGGACAGAGAGGGGCATGCATGATTACTTGAATTAAGTGATGGTTACAGAAAACAGAAGATGCTCAGTCGCTGGAAGTCTGGAGGCGGGCTTGCTGTGCACATGGGCTCCTGAGGACCCAGTGTGCACGGCTGAGCTGCCTCTGGGGTCACAGCCCCGGAGCCACTTTCATTCTCGGCAAGTTCACCAGCTGCTCCCACTGGGTCTCGGGCTGCTGTCAGACAAGGCTGGTGGTCTGGAGGGAGCCCTCCTGAGCGGAGGGCAGGAGTTACCGTGTGGACGGAGTCTTCAGTCCTCACTGCACTTCACCTCCAGTGAGTTCTCCCGACACTGCTTCCAGCAGAGCATGCTCTTCCCAGAGCCGAGCTCTGCGCCTCCCCTGATGACAGGCACAGACGCAGGTGAGGGGAGAGCACAGGGGCCTCGGGCAGGAAAGGGGCCACGTCTCACCTCAGCACTGAGGAGGGGTGAGGGGCGGAATCCAGAACATGCCAACCTCCGTCAAGGAGGCACAAAGAAGCACTTTTAGTCTGAGGAAATGGACAACTAAGACATCAGGAGAAACAGGAGGCCCAGGAAAACAGTGAGCTGCTGTCTGTCCCTTTGGAGCTGGCAAAGGACCCAGCCCTTCCAGACTCAGTGGGCGAGGAGGTGTCAGCCCACCGTGGGCGGGCGGCGGCAGCACGCGCTCTGACCGTGGGTCACACTTCAGCCGCGTGGTCTCCCATGAGCGTGTGCCCCGTGCACTGGGAGGCCCCGCAGGACACACCAGTGCCGCATCTGACACCAGACACAGGCGGTGGTGCTGACGTCCCGGAGGCACCCTGAGACCAACCCGGCTTTTGCGGGCCCAGACTGCTACCATTTACCACAGAGAACATAAATCAGCATTCTTTAATTCTGGTGTTTTCCTCAAGAAACCTTGAGTGGCTTTCGCCAAGTGATCAGAAGTCATGACATTCAATAGCACATTAAGAGTGCCGGAGACCCACCAACCAGAACCAGCAAGGGCTTGGCACAGAGAAAGCCCCGCTCAAAGGCAAAGCCGCCTGGGTCACCACTGAGCACTGCGCCCGGCCCCACCTCACTCCTCCTGCCATGGAGGACGTGGACCCCAGATCCCAGCCTCCGCCCGCTGCTCACAAGCAACCCGGCTCCCATTGGAGCTTCAGCACCTTCAGCCAGTGGGTTTGAGGATCCAGAGTTTAAAAATGTAAACGCTGGAAGGAAAGCGTTATAAAAGGGAAAAGGAGGATGCCGATGCAGCAGACCACATGCAAGGAGGAAGACAAGCTCCACGACAGAAGCCCCACCTGCTCTCCTCTGGCTCCTCAGTCCAGGTGCAGAGCTCAACACCTCCCTCCCCAGGAGTCACAGGGCATGCCTGGGGCAGTGCACACACACATGCACATGGACACACATATGCTCCAGGCCCTTCTGGCCAACTTGTAAACAGTACTGCTTTAGGAAGATTTAATTTCAAAAAATAAAAATAATAAAGCACAAAAAAAAAAAAAAAAAAGAAAAGCTATGACAAACCTAGACAGCATATTAAAGAGCAGAGACATTACTTTGCCAACAAAGGTCCGTCTAGTCAAAGCTATGGTTTTTCCAGTAGTCATGTATGGATGTGAGAGGTGGACCATAAAGAAAGCTGAGCACCAAAGAATTGATTCTTTTGAACTATAGTATTGGAGAAGACCCTTGAGAGTCCCTTGGACTGCAAGGAGATCCAACCAGTCAATCCTAAAGGAAGTCAACCCTGAATATTCATTGGAAAGACTGATGCTGAGGCTCCAATACTTTGGCTGCCTGATGCGAATAACTGACTCATGGAAAAGACCCTGATGGTGGGAAAGATTGAAGGCAGGAAGTGAAGGGGATGACAGAGGATGAGATGGTTGAATGGCATCACTGACTCAATGGACATTCAATCCTGATTCAAACAATACAATAATTGCTTAAATTTTCAAGTGGAATATGAAACAGACCTGTGTGTTAAAGGCAGAAGTTTAAAAAAGTGAAATTGTTTCAAGTTGTAAGTAATTAATAATAACTTTTTGGAGTCATGAATCTTAATTTTCTAAGGTAATTTTTGTGTGCTGTGACTGTGGGAAAAACTAGAGTTGCAATTTAGAATTTCTAAGAACTTTTAACATAGTAGTATCATGAATATACATAGTCTTAATTACTGTATTTGATGCTCGTAATTTTATCATTTGTGGGTCATCTACTCAGTCTAGCTATGTCTGAGACTATAGACAGTTGGAAAAGAAAAGGAATGTTTCCAAGTCTACTTCTGAAGGAGATTTCTCTTTTCCCATAGCTTCTGGAACATACTTTCTTGAAACACTGCCCCAATCCTCCACTCCCACTCCCACTTTCCAAGGAGCCTGTTCTTCTACCCACTCTTTGCCTTCTGATCATCACCTCACCTGAGCTATTCCCTGACTCCTTTGCCATTGACATACCCACCCCACACCTTCTTTTCTGATGTTGTTGTGGGTTGTTTGGAATTAAACTTACATAGGCACCAAAGCCAGAGGAAATTCAAAAGTTCTAATTACTCACATGTACCTTTCTTTGAAGTTTCTTTTTATGTCTTTTTTTTTTAAGTCTCCACAAACCGGAGGACTGCCCCCAGACTGCAGCAAGTGTTGCCATGGAGACTACAGCTTCCGAGGCTACCAAGGCCCCCCTGGACCTCCCGGTCCCCCTGGCATTCCAGGTAAGGATGAGAGAGATGCGTTATTTCCAGTCTACTTGCAGACCATACCAAATCAGGAGCCAGGGGTGAACCTCAGTGATCTGGGATCACTTGTGTATGATCCAGAGCTTGCGCATGGAAAATCCAAAAGAGAGTGGGGTAGGCAACTGAGTTTACTGAGTTCATGAGGTAGAAGTATATAAGATGTAGTATTTATTATCCATACCATGCACAGAATCCCACAGGCATTAGGCATACTGGGACCTCAGCCTACATGCCAGGAGGCCCTTCACCAGCGTGGAGTGTGGAATCACTGGAGCTTAACAGGTTCATACTTTTGTTTCAGTGTTTCTGCCACTGTGTGCTCCATAGGGCACTCTAGATCTAGCCTTCTGGGGATTTGGGAAGTGAGAATGGGGAGGAGAGATTGCTGGTCTGGGTTATAGTCATCTTCACAGTCCTTTTCACTGAATGACACATCCTTCTGTTTGATTCTAGGTCTAGCTGAGTTTGTCTTCCTCTAGCCTCTAGGCGCTCCATGCTCAGCTATCTCTCAGTTGACCCTTGTACTTCTCTTGGACTCATGGGAACATTTTTGGGCTAGAGCACCATATGGCGGCACAGGGTGTGCTGTCGAGCTCCACTGGAACCCTCTAGAGCCACCGCTCAGCCAAATCTACTCTACTGAGTGGGGCCCCAGGCATGGATCATTTGGGGAACTCGCTAGCCTCCTGGGTCAGGCAAGGAGAGGGCAGCCAGGTCCCCTCTGTCCACGACCTCCAAATCTGAGGGCCTATGTGACTCTGTAGTCTCCAGGTCAATTTCTGGGAGTGCAACCTTTTCTCAAGGTTTGGCAAAAGTCCCCTTACTCTTCTCTTACTCCCATTGATGTTAGTAGTTAAAAAACAATAAGACTTAATTTTTCTTAATACCTTTGAGAGGCTTCTCAAACAAAACCAAATATAGAACGAGCAAGTGCTCTGTTAGACTTTATGATTAGTAGCTTGGAACCTATGTCACTGACCATCATGGGCAGCAGGCAGCAGGTGCAGTCATTAGGGGTAGGGAACATTCAGACCCTCCTAAAATCTTCTTAGGTCTACAATCTGCTGAGGCCAGAGGATGGACTGGCTTTGACCTCATGTTTCTCATCAGAAACAGTTTTGTCATCAGCACATTAACCTGCAAATACAGTCAAAGTTCATCAGTATGGAAGAGCTGCAATGCTTGTTATGAAACCCGACCAAAGGTGGCACACAACATAAATGGCAGAAGGGCCTGGAATTCAACAAGTATAAAAATAAAGGAAGAGGTATAGAAATTCCCTCTGAGTAAAGCGTTGAAATCATTATCCAAATCTTGCTTTCAAGATTATTGTTATAATTTTCATCAATGATTTACTTTTCCTTCAGTTATAAAAGTGGTACATATTATTGTAGAAATTTTTAAAAATGCAGAAAGTTATATAGGATAATACAAAAATCACTTGTGTTCCATCCACTTAGAAAAAAGATTGCTATTGTTTGGTCGCTAAGTCGTGTCCGACTCTTTGCGACCCCATGGACTGTAGCCTGCCAGGCTCTTCTGTCCATGGGATTTCCCAGGCAAAATGAACCACTGTAAAATATTTTTATGTAATTTGTTATAGTCTTTTCCCCCTTTGGATAAAGCATGTATATATATATATATGTATATGTAATATACATACCTATACGTAGTATCATGGGAACCCTGTTGATTTGTAGCCTCTTTTATCTAAAACATATGTTATTTAATATTTTTCTTCATCATTTTTTTTTTGTGACTATATAACATTATTTACTGGGATATATATATACCATTTTTAAACAATTCTGTTTACAAATCCTTTATTATTATTATTATTTTGGCTGTGCCATGCAGCTTGCAGGATTATAGTTCCCTGGCCAGGGATAGAACTCATGCCCCCTACAGTGAAAACACAGAGATTTAAGCACTAGACCACCAGTGAATTCCCTACCATTTTGAAATTTTACCCTTTCAGTATTGATGGACATTTAGGTGGTTTCTAATCTTTGCTATTATAAAGGATCCTTTGATAATCAGTCTTCTATGCAACTATTCTTCCAGGTCTTGCTTTATAGGAAAAATAGGCTTTAGAATCTGGAGACTTAAGAGTATATAAGTCTGTTTTCATTGTTCCATTTAAGAGAGATCCTATTCCATGATGACCTCATGGCTGTGTTTAGGTTTGTTTCAAATGGTCCCCTTATGCCATTGAATCTGTATTATTGAAGAAAGGAACTATGTTTCTATAGAAATAGACAGTGAGTATGAGTGACTAGGCTTTCTCATGTGATGATGTCTGGTTGTTTAAGGAAACCATGGGAACAATGGCAATAATGGAGCCACTGGCCACGAAGGGGCCAAAGGTGAGAAAGGAGACAAAGGTGACCTGGGACCACGAGGGGAGCGTGGGCAGCATGGCCCCAAAGGAGAGAAGGGCTACCCAGGGATTCCACCAGAACTGCAGGTAAACCATCTTGGCATGTCTCCAGGTGACCCTTAGGGTCCAGGAGTCAGAAGGCTTGAGTGTTTTTTCATCCTCAGTGTTGAGTAAACAAACCCTGTCTCAATGTGTTCATCTCACTTTTTTCACCCCAGGATATTTGCCTAAGACCAATGCTGTCAAAGTGCTTTGAAATCATTCTTAGGGAGAAGAGAAATGTACGAAGGGTGAAATTCAGCACCCTCTTTAGACCAAATACAGAGTAACCCTGAACATCAGCTAATTTCCATTTTCCAAATGAAAACATATGTGCAATAAAAAGGTTTCTGGCAACTTGAATATATAAACTTTTAGATGCATGAAATATTATTAGACACTTGGCCATCCCATTTATTTATCAGTTTTGTTACATTTGCATGTTTAGGTCACACAGATAGATATTAATGCACAAATACTGCTGTCTATCAAATCAGCCATTAACTGCCATTGTGCCATTAACTTTTATTTAAATTTTCTCATCAGTATCTTCTTTATCACTAAAGACATTCTGAGCCCTTCACCTACATATTTCCAGACCAGACCATATTCCCTTCAACTTAAAGTTTTTAAAATTCATTTATGAGGCTATCATTGGACATTTTAATCTCAAGCCCAACTACCCATTTATCTGTTACTTCTCTTTTAAGTGATCTTCCGAAATTCTCATTGTCAGTAACACCTAAAACTTGCAAATGTGAGATTAGGTCACACCAATAAAATTACTAAGTCTGAGTTGCTTATTTATTTATTTATTTGGTTAATATTTTTAAAATGGATTCCTCCAAGAAACACCTATCAACACTGAAATCTAGCATTTTATATTGCTTGTTTCTGGCTGAAATGTCTTCCTGAAATAGTAACTTATGATTAAAATTAAGTAATTGAGAGAATATACTGATGAAATAAAACATATTTTAAAGCAAGTCAAGGAAAATTTATACATAATATTTTCTCTGCCCATTTGGGCCTTCTCTCTCCCCTCTAGTGTGCACTGTACGTCTGCATTATGCATTAACCAGACCACGCCAGTGGCAGAAATACCTACTCGACCATAAAGCTCAATCTCTTCTTTTGACAGCAGACATGTAACTCCTTAGAAGATAACACTTAGAAGATAACTACTTACTTACAACCTTATTAATGTTACTAGCGATATTACTTGTATTCTGCCTATTTTACAAGATTATTGTTTCTTGCATTACCAGCCAGTGACTGAGTCTCTGATAAAAATAGTGATGACTAGGGATGGGGGAGCCTGGTGGGCTGCCGTCTCTGGGGTCACACAGAGTCGGACACGACTGAAGCGACTTAGCAGCAGCAGCAGCAGGGAACTTGAAACAATTGACCAAATAAACAGTTCTGTAAGATCAATGATTGTAATAGATAGGGAAAGAAGCAACAAGGAGGAACCATTTCTTGGACCATTACAGACTAGTAAGGCAGGTGGTCCAGAGGCTGTTGGCTACTGTTAAGTGGGCCTCATCCAGTAACAGTACATGGAGTGTCTTATCAAGGAAATCTTGGCTTGGCCTTGGAATGATCATCCCTAGGGCAATGGGACAGTTGGTCACAAAATGCCTCCCAGACCGTGGTTGAAATTAAGGGCAAAAGGGAAAGGATTGTAAAATAAAGAGTGTTGCCCACCAGCCAGTTCTATAAGAACTAAGTCGTTAGCCACTGCAGTCGCCGACCTACAATATACCCTGAGAGGAATTCAAGGTGAAGATCAGGATCAAGTACTTTGTGCTCTGGGAAAACTGGCAGAATTGGCCATCCGACAGTTAAACCTTTTCAGGAGAGAATCTCATGGACCCAGTTTCCTGGGTCTTCCCACACTTAGAAAAAAGCACTGAAACTAGTGACTAAGACGTCTGGTCCTCGAGAATAGCAGTCACCTACTGAGATGCGCGTGTGACAGCATGCACTCCTTCCCCAAAACCACGTACACGCTGGTCTCTCCCCCGACCCCCTTACCTCTTCACAACAGTCCTCACGGCTTTCTGAAAGACTGTCTCCTGGGTTAGAATCCTCAGGTTGGCTCTAATACAACTTTCCAGTTTCTTTCATAGATTATTAATGTTTTCATGGACAATACTATAACACGAGAAACTTTTAAAGAACTAGAAAGTACAGTAACTATCTGAAAGATCAGTGGGGGGAAAACTGCCCTTTATTTGAGCACATGTGGTAGTTGATTACCCTTGGATAAATTCCATCATTTTTCTGGATCTCAGGTTTTTTTTTAAAGGGTGAACTAAGATGTCCTGTGTGTTATTCAACCAGTGTTTGTGTTTTCATAACTTTTTAATGAATGCTGTTTAATTTTAATAACCTGGGGTCTGGGTACCAGTATAAATTTAGAAAGAAAAGGAGACAGATACAGCTGCCCAGGTTATTGTTAGTGTTATTCAGTTGCTGGGTTGTATCTGACTCTTTGTGACCCCATGGACTGCTGCACACCAGGCTTCCCTGTCCAGGTTATAGGTACCTAATAAGATGGATGATAAACATTCTCAGGGCTAGAAATTAACCCAAATGTGTGAATGGTTATATTCTAGTTAAGGGGCCCTGTGGTAGCCAGTTTAAGGGAGAACACCTTGGCAACTGTTACCTTTGCTCTGTCCGCTTCTTAACCCTAAAACCATAATATGATCATTTGGGAGAACTACAGTCACACATTTTGAAGGAAGCCTTAAAGAGGATAGAAGATTGGTCTTAGGCAGATTGTAAAGGAGGGTAACTTCTGGCCCCTTGATCCCCATTCCTAAATCTTTCATCTGACGTCACCCCTTCTTCATCTTTCTGCATCCAGTGCCCTCATGTGGTCCTTCTGACTGCCCAAATCTTTCTGTGTTGATTCTCCCAGGCTTGCCTTCCCACTCTGCCCCAAGTCTTCCAGAACTTCATGTTATTTGCTCTTTCTTCTCTCCCTCTTCTCACTTAAAACTTCCATTCATTCAAGAAGATAACCTCCCAAATGAAAGAACTTACTGATCTAGGGGTTTCTCTGGTGGCTCAGTGATAAAAAATTCTGCCTGCCAATGCAGGAGACAAAGGTTTGATCCCTGGCCTGGGAAGATCCTACATGTGATGGAGTAACTAAGCCTGTGTTCCACAACTACTGAGCCAGCATTGTAGAGCCCACGCTGCAACTACCAAGCCCCCTTTTGCAACTGCTGAAGCCTGTGCGCCCAAGAGCCTGTACTCTGCAACAAGAGAAGACAGTGCAATGTGAAGCCCACGCACCACACTAGAGTGCACCCCAATCCTTGGCTCTAGAGAAAAGAACATGCAGCAATGAAGAACCAGCACAGCCTAGAAATAATAATTTTATTTTTTTAAAAGAAATTATTGATTTAATTCACACTCAGTTTCAATGACTCCTTTGGACAAGGGATTGGCATTGACTTTCAAATGTGACTCTCCAGTGGTGGCCCAATTTCCACCCGTGGGTTATTTCCACATCACTGAGCACTTTCCCAACACCACCTAGATGTCCTATGTGTGTGTGTGTGCTGTCACTCAGTCGTGACTCTTTGTGACCCCATGGACTGTAGCCCACCAGGCTCTTCTGTCCATGGGATTCTCCAGGCAAGAATACTGGAGTGGGTTGCCATTCCCTTCTCCAGGGGATCTTCCTGACTTAGGGATTGAACCCACGTCTCCTGCATTGGCAGGTGGATACTTTACCACTAGTGCCACCTGGGAAGCCGATGTCTTACAGTTCAGCTCAATTCTGACCCTTAAGAGCTCAGTCCTTTGAGACTGCTCCACCCTTCCCCTACTTTAGGCACCAATCCAAGTTCAGGTTGTCACCTGTGCTTGTCTGGCTATAGATCAAAGGTTCCAAATGAGCCCCTCATTGGGTTTGATTAATGTACTAAAGAGGCTCATAGAAGAACTCAGAGAAACATTTTACTTACTTTCTCACCAATTTATTATAAAAGGATATAACTGAAGAGCAGCCAGATAGAAGAGATGCATAAGGCAAGGTGTGGAGAAAGGGGGCTGAGAGGCACTCTCCCCAAATCTCCATGTGTTCACCAACCTGGAAACTCTCCAAAACTTGTCTTTTGGGTTTTTATGGAGGCTTCATTATTCAGGCATAAATGATTAAATCACTAGCTACTGGATTCTCTGTCCAGGCCCTGTCTTCTCTGCAGAGATCTGTCAGGGAAGAGCTGGGAGCAGAGAGGTATGGAGGATGGGAGGCACAGCTCAGTTCAGTTCAGTCACTCAGTCATGTCCGACTCTTTGCGACCCCAAGGACTGCAGCACTCCAGGCTTCCCTGTCCATCACTAACTCCCAGAGCTTACTCAAAATCATGTCCATTGAGGTGGTTATGCCAACCAACCATCTCATCTTCTGTCGTCCCCTTCTCCGTCCTGTCTTCAATCTTTCCCGGCATCAGGGTATTTTCCATGAGTCAGTTCTTCACATCAGGTGGCCAAAGTATTGGAGTTTCAGCTTCAGCATCAGTCTTTCCAATGAATATTCAGGACTGATTTCCTTTAGGATGGACTAGTTGGATCTCCTTGCAGTCCAAGGGACTCTCAAGAGTTGTCTCCAACACCACAGTTCAAAAGCATTAATTCTTCAGCTCTCAGCTTTCTTTATAGTCCAACTCTCACATCCATACATGACTACTGGAAAAACCATAGCTTTGACTAGACAGACCTTTGTTGGCAAAGTAATGTCTCTGCTTTTTAATATGCTCTCTAGGTTTGTCATAACTTTTCTTCCAAGGAGCAAGTGTCTTTTAATTTCATGGCTGCAGTCAGCATCTGCAGTGATGTTGGAGCCCAAGAAAATAAAATCTCTCACTGTTTCCACTGTTTCCCTATCTATTTGCCATGAAGTGATGGGACCAGATGCCCTGATCTTAGTTTTCTGACTGTTGAGTTTTAAGCCAACTTTTTCACTCTCCTCTTTCACTTTCATCAGGAGGCACTGAGAGTTCAAAACTTTCAGTTGGCTCTACAGGCAACCAGACCCTCCTGAGGGGCTTTTCCAAAGTTACCTCATTAACATAACAAAACACACCTTGATTGCCCTTAACACTTAGGAAATTCTGAGGATTTTAGGAGGTCTCTGTCAAAACTGAGGGACAAATATAAAATATATATTTATCATAAATCATAATGTCACAGGTGTCTTTTATGGAAAAAACACAGGGTAAATAAAATTAAAAAGTTGTTTGGCTGAAGGACTTTTCAGATCCTTTAGTATATGCCAATGGGCATTTAATAACTGTACAAAGAAGATTTCGTCAAAATTTTCCAGTATTATTTGCTAATAGAATTTTAATATCTCAAAAAGCCTTTTAAAGTCTAATGTTCACTGAAACCCATGCTCACAACTATTGATATATACTGTCATTCCAGTGGCTGCATAGCATTAAAATGTTAAAAATTACCATGATTCAATTTTTCTCCATAGATTAATGTTCATATTATTCCCACTCTTGCTGTTACAAATATTGTTGAAATAATGCTTGTTCTGAAACCTTGTTTCTCTAAGATAAATTGCCTTTTACTTAACCTCTAACTCTTTCCTTAGATTGCGTTCATGGCTTCCCTGGCAACTCACTTCACCAATCAGAACAGTGGGATAATTTTCAGCAGTGTTGAAACCAACATCGGAAACTTCTTTGATGTCATGACCGGGAGATTTGGGGCCCCAGTATCAGGTGAGAGGTAAAAATAAATGAGTGGATTAATCAATCTAGCAACCAAAATGGGGAAGGAAGGAAGGAGGAAAGGAAGGAAGGGAGGGAGGAAGAGAGGGAGGAAGGGAATGAGTTCTCTGTAATTCTGGTTAAAACATACATATATATATATAAAACACATACACACATATATATACACATACACATATATATGTGTATACACATACATACACACACATGTAAATATACACATATATACACATACATGGGGCTTAGACAATAAAGATTCTGCCTGCCATGCAGGAGACTCAGGTTTGATCCCTAGGTCAGGAAGATCCTCTGGAGAAGGAAATGTCAACCCGTTACCGAAAGGATGGGGGGTGGGGGAGTCTGGCTGCTTGCCACCAATAAACAGGCCAGGGGTGGAAAGGAAAATTAGCTTTATTTCAGATGCCAGCAACTGCCCATCCCCACCCCCACCCCAGGCAACCAATGGGGCAAGAGCTTTTATATACAGAAGGAGAAAGTTACCTGCAGAAACAGCACAGTCAGCTCTGACAGTCATCTTTAGTCATCTGACCAACATCATCTTGATTGTTGTAGGTACAGTTAATCTTCAGTTCCTGGTTTCCCAGGTGGCGCTAGTGGTAAAGAACCTGCCTGCTAATGCAGGAGATATAGGAGATGCGGGTTTGATCCCTGGGTCAGGAAGATCCCCTGGAGGAGAGCATGGCAACTCACGCCAGTATTCTTGCCTAGTGAACTGCATGGATAGAGTAGCCTGGCAGGCTATAGTTCATGGGGTCACAAACAGTCGGACATTACTAAGAAACTAACACTTTCACTTTTATACATACACATATGTATATGTGTGTGTAAATACATATACATATATGTGTATATATGCTATATATATATATAATATATATATAATTTTTCCCTGTTGGATTCAAAATAAATGAATTAGAATCTGAAAAGACAAAAATATTTTCTAAAATGATGACCATGTTTACTTACATTCTTAACTCTCATTTGAACTGAGAGTTCAATGAGAGGGCACAATTATCTCTGACTTGAAAAAACCCTTTAGATTATATTCTCACAATTTAAATATGTTATAACTGAGTTTATTGCAATTTAAACATGTCATAGCTGTGTTCATCCCTTCTCCTTGACCCCCAAGGAAGTCCACATAATTTTTTTAAAACATTAAAAAATTTTTTTGAGTACTTCTGTACTCAATTCCTATTGCTGCTGAAACAAATTACCACAAACTATGTTTAAAACAACACAAAATTATCCTCTTATAGTTCTGGAGATTGGTGATTCAGAATCAGTTCAACTGGGCTAAAGTCAAGGTGTGGCCAGAGCCAGTTCCTCTGGAAGCTCTAGCGTCTTGCCTCTTCCAACTTCCACAGGCTGTCACCAGCCCCACAACGTCTCAGGCTCTGCTTCCATTGTCACGTCACTTTGTCTTCTCAGATTCTGACCTCCTTGGCTCGTTCATAGAGATGGTGTGATTATTTTGGGCCTACCTCGACAATCCAGGATAAGCTCCCCATCATAAAACCTTAAATTTAATCATACCCACAAAATCCCTTTTGCCCTATAAGGCAACAGTCACAGATCCTGGGGATTTTAGGATGTGAGTATACATGCGTGCATGCTAAGTCCCCTCAGTTTTTCCAACTCTTTGCAACCCCATGAACCATAGCCCACCAAACTCCTCTGTCCGTGGGATTTCCCAGGCAAGAATACAGGAGTAGGTTGCCATGCCCTCCTCCAGGGGATCTTCCCAACCCAGGGATCAAAGCCAGGTCTCTTATATCTACCTTCTGCATGGGCAGGCAGATTCTTTATCACTCGTGCCACCTGGGAAGCCCAGACATGAGCATATGTGGAGTCTATTATTCAGTCCCCAACAACTTTCTTACTTCTTGTGCCACAAGCTGCTTCAAGCTCATATTCCATTTTCTTCTGTCCCAGCTCTGGCAATACTCACTTTTCCAAGGAGCCCTGGTTCCTTTTGTTGAGAAGTAGTATTTAGAAGGAGAAGGAAATGGCAACCCACTCTAGTGTTCTTGCCTGGAGAATTCCAGGGACAGGGGAGCCTGGTGGGCTGCCGTCTGTGGGGTCACATAGAGTTGGACACGACTGAAGTGACTTAGCAGCAGTATTTAGAAACAAAGACCCATGCTAAACATACTCATTGCTCTGAAGATGTCACTTCTTCTGGGTCCTATCCATGGGCAGGGCTGGGAAATATACATATATACTAATCATGAGTACATGCATAACTATATTTATTTTTCTATCTATCTATCTTGTGTGTTAAAAAACAGAAAGAAACATGAGTTAATTCTGATACCTCTGACTCAAATCCAGCACCACTGGGTTCATCCTAGCATCCTCTTTGTTTCTTTGCAGCTTTTACTTTGACAAGGAGAACCCCAACTCTCTTAATCTGTAATATATTTACTTATTTGTTGAACCGCCGTCTATGGGATCGCACAGAGTCGGACGCGACTGAAGTGACTTAGCAGCAGCAGTATACAAATAAAGTAGTTAAAAAATTGCACACCCATGTCCCATGAAAAATAAATTTACCAACTAAGGTGCAATGTTTGTATACATTTTTTTTTCCTTTTTATAGTATCTATTCAAAATGCCATCTTTAAAACCCTTGCTGTTGTTGTTTAGTGGCTAAGTTGTCTCCAACTCTTTTGCAACCCCATAGACTGTAGCCCACCAGGCTCATCTGTCCACGGGATTTCCCAGGCAAGAATAATGGAGTGGGTTGCCATTTCCTTCTCTAGGGGATCTTCCTGACTTAGGGATGAAACCCACTAGTGCTGCATTGGCAGACAGAGCTGAGCCACCTGGGAAGCCGTTAAAACCGATCATCTTTTTTCTTCATGCCATTTAGTTCTGTTACTTCATTGATTTCATAATACAGTTAGATTCATTTGTCATAATCTTATTTTGAGATTCTCTGATATTCTACTTGAGCTTTTAAAATTCTGCCTGCAGCAAAATGTATTCTTTGTGATGTACAGTTCTACGAGTTTTGACAAGTGCATAGAGGTATGTCTCCATCACTATTATTTCAAACAGAACAAGCTTTCGTTTCCCCAATTCCCTTGTGCTATCTCTTTGTAGTCAACCCCTGTGAACTACAACCCCTGACAATGACTGATTGATTTTCCATCCCTAGAGCTCTAAAATATCATATAAATGGAATAGTCATACAGTCTTCTGGTATTAAATAGTAGAATATAAGTCACTTAACAAAATTAATTTAATATTTATCCATGTCTATGTATTAATCAGCAGTGTGTTCCTTTTTCTGGTTATGTATTTCACTGAGTGGCGATATTAGTTTATCCATTCATGAGTTAAAAAACAATTTAGATTATTGGTGAATTGACCCTTTATCATCATATAATGTTTCTATTTGTCCTTAATAATATTTCAGAGGTCTACTTTGTTTGTTCCCTGGTGGGTCAGCGTTAAAGAATCCACCTGCCAATGCCTGCCAAGCAGGAGACATAGGTTTGATCCCTGGGTCAGGAAGATTCCTTGGAGAAGGGAATAGCTACCCAGTATTCTTGCCTGGGAAATCCCATAGACAGAAGAGCTTGGCAGGCTACCATCCACGAGGTCTCAAAAGAGTTGGACACGACTTTGCGACTAAAAAACAAAAACTGCCGGGGTCCAGCCCCGGTGGATCCAGGGAATTTGAAGGGGAGACGGCTTTGGCGATCAGGATACAATAGAATTAAAGATATAAAGAGTGGTTAAATAAGGATAGCTCAGTGAGAAAATTCAGTGGAGAAAAGAGGCTGAATAACTTGGTTTACGTGGAAAGCTAATAAAATTCCAAGATAAGGAATTTGCGTCACCTACGTAGGCCGCAGGCGTCCTCCCATTCTCCTGAAGGAGAGGAGACACTAAGGCCTCCCCGGTCAGATCTTAGAAGCCCAGGCAAAATTAGTAGGCTTGATGAGTCTCCACGCTACAGATGGGAATTCAGCCAGAAGGTGAGAGAAAGAACGACATGGGGAGACCAAGCTTTGGTGAACAAGGTCCGCACTTTATTTTCCAAAGTAGTTTTTATACCTTAAGTTATACATAGAGGATAATGGGGGAAGGGGTAGAGTCATGCAAGGACAGCAGTCCTTGATCCTAATCGAAGCCAGGCTTTCTTCCTGCAAATTTATCATATGCAAAAGTTTAGGTGATTTACATTATCTTCTGGCCAGGAAGCCTGTTAACATTTTATGACTCTTTCTTCAGAAAACTAATTTTTCTGTAAAGGTGATTATTCTAAAGTTAGGCGCCACCCTCTGAAAGCATTAGATAAAGTTGCATTCCTATAGGGCAAAGGTGTGGTGGGCTATAACAAGAAAAGAATTAACTCAAGGGTCCAAGGTTACAAACATTAAAGCTACTACTTACATTCCTATACACCAATTATATTAATCAATACACTCCCAGGGACACAGTAGGTAAGGGATATGGAAACTTAGCAGCAAACATTGGCCCAACAAGTGAAAAACCCTTCACCAATACAATTTCTAATCAATCTTTTAACTGCTCAAAGGAATCTGTATTTAGACAGTGTAGAACATCTCATGCCTCTCATGGTTGGGAGGCTGTGAATAATCACATGTGGCCGGAAGAACCTGTTCAGGCAGGCTAGAGGACTTCCAAAGGAGTTTGTAGGTTGAAACACTCTTGTCAAGCCCAGGAACTTTATTAACTGGAGCTGTAAGTTAACTCTTTTTCAGAGAGAGGTGGTGGGGGACAGCCCCCTGTAAATCAGAGGTGTAGGTGAGAGCACAAAGCGGTAAAGTAGGCAGACTCTGGTTTTTGGGGTAGATGCTTGAGAATTTCCAGGGGGACTCCTGAGGCTCTATCCCGCCTTTGTGTATGCTGAGCCTCCTTCCTCATGACCTTTGCCACGGGCGGAGTTCTCACGCTGGCTCCCAGCAAAAAACTACTATGTTTAATACATTACAGCTTCTTCAGTTTTCTTTTGGATAGTATTATGTGTATATGTATATATATATATATATATATATATATATATATATATATATATATAATGTAATATTATATATATTATTACAAATCGCTTTCTTAATTTTCAACTTTTGCCAGTTGAATCATTTGTACATTGTCAAGGTATAAAGTAATTGCATTTTAGTTTATCAACATTATCCTCTTCTATAATTTGAACTTATTCTGTAGTTATATATATATATTCATTGTTCACCATTGGTCATTTTGCCAAAGTTTCCCAAACATCTCTTTATTAGCTAAACTTTGTCCTTTAATTAGAGATTCCCTAATAGCTCAGCTGGTAAAGAATCTGCCTGCAAAGCAGGAGACCCTGGTTCAATTCCTGAGTTAGGAAGATCCCCTGGAGAAGGGTTAGGCTACCCTCTCCAGTATTCTTGTCCTTTAATTATTTTCTCAAAAAAGCTTATGACATCAGTATTCTCTAAGACTTTACATGCTCTAAACTGTTATAACCTTGGCTGCAAATAAAAACCTTAGTTTACATATTTTTTTCTGGTCCTGTTTTCTGGCATTTGGTCTGGAGAACTCAGACATAAATCTGAGCTTTTTCCTCTTATAAATGACTTAATCTTTTTGCTTGACTTCCTGAAGAATTCTTTATCTTCAAAGTTTAGTGATTTTTCCAGAAGAAATGTTAATCATTCTGGATCAAATTTTCCTGCTGTGTCTCTTCATTATGTGTATGGAACCCTTCTTTTTGTCCAGGAAAGTTTCTTTGAATTATATCTTAAAATATAAATACAGTTTTTTCTTCTCATTGTTGTACTAAGGTGAGGTTGGCATTGGGAGCAGTTTGTCTTGTGTTAGGAAATCAGGCAATAATGGGCTATATTGTCTATAGCATATTTCAGTTATAATAAACCCAATTAAAAGTCAACTAGATTTTTATCATCATAGACTGGCAGTTCTGAACAATGTCAGATATAAAATATTCTTATGTGCTCACAAACAGTACCCCGTCCATCTTAGTACAACACTTGTTAACTTTTTTAAGAACTCTGATTACACTTTGTTTTGTTTTTAACTTTCCTTTGTCTTCTACATGTATTATTTTCTCTAATTTTTTGGTGTTCTTTACTTCCATTTCATGTTTGCTTTTTTCCTTTGGTGGCACTAGTGGTAAAGAATCCACCTGCCAATGCAGGAGACACAAGAGATGCAGGTTCCATCTCTGGGTTGGGAAGATCCCTTGGAGGAGGTACAGACAACCCACTCCAGTATTCTTGCCTGGAGAATTCCATGGCTAGAGGAGCCTAATGGGCTACAGTCCATGGGGTTGCAAAGAGTCAGACACGACTGAGTGGCCAACACACACACATCCTGCATATGCTTAATTGCTTCTTCCTAGGATTAATTCTCCTTTTCTTCTCCCAGTTCCTTCTCTCTTCTGCCTTGTTTCTGTGGTACTATTTTAACCTTTTCTTTGTTTTACATTAGTCTTGTCATCCTGGTTTTCAGTTCTGCCTCTTGTCTGATCATTTCTACCATGGGTTTCCACATTCTGTCTTACAATGTTCTTTCATAGAGAAATTTCCTTCATTAATATACTTTTAAACCCATGATGGAACCTTTGGTTTTATTTTCCATCTCCCACATGATGACATTTCTTCTTGTTGAGTATTTTTTATCTATTGATAATTTTTGTTCTTTTCTACTTTCTAAAATTAACTGATGGTTGATGGATTTCCTAGATCAGCACTATGCCATAGTTTCTTGAAGAAGGGAAGGGACCTCAGCATACTTCTTGGCTTGGTAATTCAATGTTTCCTCCCTTGCTGCCAGGGGACTCCTCATCTCTCTCTCTGTCTTTTTTAATATAGAATGCTTCATAAATGTGTATGTCATCCTTGCACAGGGTCCATGTTAATCTTCTCTGTATCGTTCCAATTTTAATATATGTGCTGCCGAAGCGGGCACTCTCTATTTCTTTCAACTACAGCAGCTCTGTGTGCTTTCTGTGTGGCCACACTTCTCTGCCTTCCCAGAGTCACTGGGTCTAGAGAAACATGAAGCCAGCCTTGCTCTGGCCAGTTCCTTTGCCTCCTATTTGCTGGCAGATCCCAGGATCCACCATTGCAGAAGGACTTTTCACACTTTCTGTACTTTATCTGGCAAACTTCCTCCCAAATATAACTTTTGCTTTATCCCAGCTCTGCTCGAGGGAGCTTCTTTTCAGCATCAGTACTTCAGAGTGACCCTTCTGTATTGGGGGCTGGGGGAGGGCACTTCTCTGGGAATTGTTTGAGATCTGCTGCCACTTGGCCTCCTCAAAATTCCTTGCCCAACCTCCATGTTGCCTCCACGTGACTCTGCCTGCTATCACTGACATATGACAGCACTTAACTGACACTTGAAGTTGATTGATTTTCTTTCTGGTCTCCTTGTTTTGCAGAGAATGGATATTTTTGGTGCTTGTTTTCAATTTTCTTTGTCTCTGTCTCTGGCATTGAGAAGGAAAAGAAGAAAATTCTGATGGAGGCAGTGGCCATGTTAGATTTGTCACAAATACTTTTAATGTGTGCCTTGATTTATTTTTCTACCCAGCTGAAGTCAGAAATGAACTGACATATGCAGTGAAAGAAGCAATCTTTCATCACCCTTCAGTCAGCTTTAAACCTTTTTATGTGATTTTCTGCTCTGAAGATTTATGTTAAATTTTCCTGTAACTGTTTTGTTAAACACTTCTAGATATCCCCAATGAGTGGTTCCATTGCTTTCAATGATTTTATAATTGCAGCTCAAGGATTTAGTTGGTTTTTAGAATTTTCTTGGGCTGGACATAATTTGGACAATAACAACCATCATTAGACTCCCACTTTACTGTTTAAACTTTTGAGTTGATTATAAATGACCATTTGAGAGTTATGGGACAGAGAAGGTTGAATTTCACATGAAGATGTGAAAACCAGAGTGAAAATATATTGTCTCTGGTTTCAGTATGTTCCCTTACAGAGAAAAGCCATGTGTGGATGTAATATAGATGCATTTTTATATTTCCAATTCTAGTCATTTCATTTATTCACCATCTGGTTTCTTAGTGTTTCTAAAATACCTCTACATCTATTTTTTTAATAGCGGTCATCATTTTTCTTCAGGAAAAGTAATATTTTTTTCTGTCATTTTTATTCCCACTTTATCTTCTTGAGGCATTGAAAATTGTGTGTGTAAGTAATAAGTTTTGTAAAATACAAAAAACTGCACACATAGAAATTATTTTATTTGAGTCTCTGATTTCTATCTGCCTTTATGTTTCATCTGTAGATCCACCTTTAGGCATATGAATGGGCATCAGTAGATCCACCTTTAGGCATATGAATGGGCGTGGCTTATTTTTATACTGTATCTTTTATTCTTAGCGCATTGAAAATGCAAGCCTGGCTCCAAATTAAGCAAAATCATACATCTCAATGGACATGAGTTTGGGTGAACTCCGGGAGTTGGTGATGGACAGGGAGGCCTGGTGTGCTGCAGTCTATGGGGTCACAAAGAGTCAGATACGACTGAGCGACTGAACTGAACTGAACTGAACTGACACATTTGTATGTGGTTCAGCTTGACTCAGAGGCAGATGGATCAACATGGTAGCCTTATAGCTTCTCTTTTACTTGATTGCACCTTTGGAAAACAGCATAGAACTGTGTGGTGCTTTTTTTTTTTTTTCCTTCCAGATGTTTCTGGGTTTTTCTTTCACAAAGTATACTATGATCTGATTGTGTTCCCCCAAAACTCACACACTGAAAACCTGATGCCCAAGATGATGGGGTTAGGCATCACAATGAACTCTCATAAATGGAATTAGTGCCCTCAGAGAAGAGACCCCACAGAGTCTATGGGGTCCATTCTGCTATGAGAGGACACAACCAGAACTCAGTGACCTGAAAGAGAGCCCTAACCTGGTCTTGGAATTTCAGCCTCCAGAGCTGTGAGAAATAAATTTGTTGCTACTTCTAAGCTACTAAGTCTGTTTGGGGCTTCCCAAGTGGTGCAGTGGCAGAATCCACCTGCCAGTGCAGGAGATGCGAGAGACCCGGGTTCAATCCTTGGGTTGGGAAGACCCTCTGGAGGAGGAAATGGCAACCCACTCCAATATTCTTGCCTGGGGAATCCCATGGACAGAGGACCCTGGTGGGCTACAGTCCATGGAGTCACAAAGACTCAGACATGTCTGAGCAACTAAGCACGAGCAGTCTGTTGCATTTGGTTATAGCAGCTCAAATGCATTAAGGCAAGGCTATTAGTTTAAACATGTAACATGGAAATCAGTAAGAATGTGCTACTTTATGTTCATTCATCTTTCTAAAATGCACTCTCAAAACCAAGATCATTTGAAGTTAGGAAGATTTTCCTTTTCATTCATCTCTCTACTATTAGATTCCTCTTAATCTTTCAGTAAAAGTATTTCCTAAATTGGTATTTAAAGTGAATCAGGTATATTAGGTTGCTTTCAATTAGCAACCCTAGGCCCTTACGAGAAAACTAACATATTTTAAAGTGTGTTGGTCTTTTTTAAATGAAAAGTGTTCATATTTTTAGTAGCAAGGTCACGCTGCTCAAAGTTCAATCTATTTATTGTACATAATTTCACCTACTTACAGTGAATAACATGAGAAATTGCTGCAGTCATTAGAACTGATGAACATTTCTCTGTGCTATATGACTTCCTTATCTTTGGTTAATGGCAGTGCTGTCCTTGGGTCATTTTGTCAGGCCACAGGAGGCCACGGGTACCTCCATGCTGGGCTCTCTACTGTGTCCTTATACTGTGTCCACCTGAGGAAGGTGCTGCTGATGGTTACTCTAAACCTAAGGGGATAGACTTTTATACCTTATTCTATGCACTGAGAAAGTCTCATAAAAATTTAAAGGAGTTTGAAGGTGCAAGCAGATAAATGGATACTCATAGGAATAAAGGCCAAGAAGAACCTACATAACGGGAATTCCCCAGTGGTCCAGTGGCTAAGACTCTGTGCTCCCAGTTCAGCGGCCCGAGGTCCAATCCCTAGTCAGGGAACTAGATCCCACATGGCACAACGAAGAGTTCTCATGCTGAAACTAAAGATCTCACATGCTGCAATGAAGACTGAAGATCCTGAGTGCCATAACTAAGACCAAGGACAGCAAAAAAAAAAAAAAAAAAAAAAACGAGCTTCCCTGATGGCTCAGATAGTAAAGAATCTCTTTTCAATATGAGAGACCCAGTTTCAATTGCTGGGAAGGGAAGATTCCCTGGAGAAGGAAATGGCCTGGAGAATTCCATGGACAGAGGAGCCTGGTGAGCTACAGTCCATGTGGTTGCAAAGAGTCAGACAGAACTGAGCAAAAAAAAAAAAAAAGAACCTACATACCACTTAGAATACCAATAAATGAAATGTGAAGTCCAGTGACATGAATGCGAAGTCCCAGTCCTCAGCATTCAATAGTTAACATAAGTGTGGATTCATATCTGCCTCTTCCAGGTGTATACTTCTTCACCTTCAGCATGATGAAGCATGAGGATGTTGAGGAAGTGTATGTATACCTCATGCACAATGGCAACACAGTCTTCAGCATGTACAGGTAAGTGGTCTTTCCTATCATAGGTATCCATGCTGCCATTGTTTGCTCAAAGGATGGCCAATGTCAGGACGTGAATAGGATTCAACAGAGACCGGCACAAACTTTGTTGTCATCCAGAGCTCCCATACACCAGTATATGGTCAGATTGTCATTACTCTTTGTGGGGCAGTGAATCTGATAAACTTGAACACACACAGGTTGATAAGAGGTCTTGAGCTAATTACTAGCAACACTCATCATAACTAATTATTTGCATTCTTTTCTTAACTCTTTCTTTCCTTCTCTCTCAGGCTTTCCTTCTCCTTTCCTACTCTCTGCTCCCTTTGCCTAGAGTTTAGCTCTCTTGATGGCCTTCTCTATCATCCCTGGAGCTGGCAGATTAAGAGCTGGAAACCAATCTCCCTCTTTAGGCTGTGTTGCAACTCTGATGTTTATCTTAGCAACCTGGCCCTAAGGCTCCTTGGAGAAAAGTCCATATAAAAAAGAAAAAATGCACTTTGCTCTGATGTAAGCTTAAGATGTCAGAGAAGACAATGGCACCCCACTCCAGTACTCTTGCCTGGAAAATCCCACACATGGAGGAGCCTGGTAGGCTGCAGTCCATGGGGTCGCTAAGAGTCAGATACGACTGAGTGACTTCACTTTCACTTTTCATTTTCATGCATTGGAGAAGGAAATGGCAACCCACTCCAGTGTTCTTGCCTGGAGAATCCCAGGGACGGGGGAGCCTGGTGGGCTGCCGTCTATGGGGTCACACAGAGTCGGACATGACTGAAGTGACTTAGCAGCTTAGCAGCAAGCTTAAGATGTAGAGAAGAGGCAGAGAGCCAACACCTTTCCCATAATTAAAGAAATGGGTGTTGAGAAACTATGAAAAACTTTATTTGCTATCTTTTTTTTTTGTTTGTTTTTGATGATTTGTGGGGACTGACATTTTTTTTCTTTTGGAACCTGGCCTCTAGTAAGATGGTGTATTTGAAAAGCCAAAAGAGAAAAGATGAGTTAGATAGGTGAAACTGCTACAACAAAGAGATCTAGAAGACTGTGGCTTGAACATATTAGAATTCTATTTTTCTTGGCTGGTTCCAGGTTGGGGAACAATGGGGTAGAAAGAGAGGAGGGGAATGTGTGGAAGTTGGATGGAGGATTGCTCCAACAGGTTTCTGAGGGATGTGGGCTGGTAAAAGCTTTTCTGCCATCTGTAAAACTGACTCCCAAATTTGCACTGGTCATTATCATTGCCACAGTCAGAAGGTAGAAAGAACAACAAGCTTTGATGCATCAGACATTCTACTCCAAGTCACCACATTTTCCCAGATGGTTTTCTCTAACATGACAGGGATCTCCAGCTTTGAAGCCCACAATATCTATTTCCTCATTGCTCTGTCCCTGACCATGAGCTTATGCAACATGTTTCAGTTTGGGTTAGGGCAGCACACTTCTTTAGATACAAATTCTATTGTTAGTTAAGGTGGATTGAACTGCTCTAACATTGACCCAAAGGCTTGAACATGATAGAAATTCCTTTTCTTTTCATGCCACAATCTTCAAGCACTCAGGCTTCAATAAAAGGTTTCCAAGTTCATTCTGGTCATTGTCATTAGCATTCCACACAGTCGTAATGAGGAAAGATCAAGGTGGATTGTTTGTGGGAGTTTTACTGGCCAGTTCTATAAGTGGCACATGTAATTTCTGCTCATGTGTCATTTAGAGAATTTAATCCAGATTATAACTAAATGTATGGGACTCCGGGAGAGAGGGGGGATAGATTTTGGTTAAGATCTGACTGTTCTCTTCAAAGACTAAGTAGTTGGTGCGTTTTCTTTTTCCTTTTAGCTATGAAACAAAGGGGAAATCAGATACATCCAGCAACCATGCAGTGCTGAAGCTGGCCAAAGGGGATGAGGTGTGGCTGAGAATGGGCAATGGTGCTCTTCATGGGGACCACCAGCGCTTCTCTACCTTTGCAGGCTTCCTGCTCTTCGAAACTAAGTAAAACTATGAATAGACCAGCTCCACTTTGGGGAAGACTTGTAGCTGAGATGGTGTTGTCATGATCCAAGGGATTTTAGAGTTGATGGCTCTACATGTTGTATTTAAAAACATTTTTATTGGTTACATTGATAATCACAGTACAGGTACATCAATAATGTGGGATGACTCAGGGGCTCAGAAGAATAAACCACAAAATAGTCTTCCCAAGAGACCTTGACTAATATACCCAGCAACCTTTATTGCTCTTTTCTAGGCACCTAAAAGAGAATTCCCCTCTTCATACAGGTTAGAAATGATTGTTCCCATCAGAAAAGTCATTTGCAAAGAATTTTGGCTGCTCTAATAACAGCTTTCAGGAACTCTTAAGGTTTGGGGTTCCTTATTCTTTGGAGCATTGCAGAGAATAGGGTGCAGTGATTATGATGGGGACAAGAAAAGAATAGGGGGCACTTGCCTGGATCAAGGTACCAGAAATATTTGTAAAGTCTAAACTGGGGAGTAACACTTTGATCCAGTGGGTCAATATTCGTGAATAAAGTAGATATTTTTTAGTAATTCCAGATAGCTTTTAGATAGCAGAAGTATTCACAATGCTCACAAATAATTGACTCCTTTTTAATAAGGATACTGCTATAATTAAATCTTGACTTCTAATAGCATTTATTTTTGGAAATAGAATTTTCCTATGATCCAAAATTGGGCTTATCAGGTCTGGATTATCAGATGGACTCTTTTTCCATTGTGTTTCTTACATAACAATAGAGCTCTGTTGACTCTGGCCTGCAGTGAGTGCAGGTTCATATTGTGCAAATGTAATCACCTACTTTTCTGTCTGCTTAGAAATTAGCCTAATATTCTTTACACACACTGGCATGGAGTATTTAAGGAATTGTAAACCCAGTCATATGCAGTCAAACTGATGTGTACAAAATATAAGGGCATTTCACTCAGCAGACATATCATAAAATTGCTTAAGCTTTTTAAAAATAGAAAATTATATGGGAATTCCCTGGTGGTCCAATGGTTAGGACTCAGTGCTTTCATTGCCAGGCCTGGGTTCAATCCCTGGTCAGGGAACTAAGATCCCACAAGCTGCATAGTGGGGCCAAAATTTTGTAAAAATCTGTGTATTTTAAAAGGTTATATGACTTCTTTGATTACCATATTTAATCCATTTTCATGGAGTAGCCATGCAGCTAGACTTTTGCCTACTCCTCCCCCAAAATAAATTCTCAAAGGATTAAGTTTGCCACGAAAACTACACTCATGAGAATGTGCCATAAATTCTGATGATAGAACCCTAAATGAGTTAACTTTAAGCAAAGAATTATTGGAATATGAATTTACCTTGATGTTGAATCATATTTAAAATGCACTACAGAGATGTCTATCTAACAAATATTACATAATGAATTCCCTTAGAAGTAACAAACCCTTAAATTTATTTTCTGTTACAATTTGAATATTCACAAAGACCTTTTTAACTGTAAATTAACTTGTATTTGATTACCCCCTATAGCTAGAAATGGAAATAATGAATGAGAGCTACCCTGTTAGCTAATTTAATGTGTTCCACATTCATGTCAGTCTTTGACTCTTTCCTTTTGATCTTCAAATATTTTGAAATTCTTCCTGAATCCATATGCAATGCTATTTTAAAGTGAAATGGATATTAGCTCTAAGGTGCTTGACAGTAATGTCTTTGTGATTTTGTGTATATTTTCCCTCTCCCACCTCACCCTGGAATGGAGTCATGGGGTTGAAGTTTATTTTTACCAAATTTCAAAACTTTCCTTGAAGTGCATTGCCAATAGATAACTGAATGTTGCATGTTTCCCAGAAGGACTTTATATCTAAAGAGCATGCATTACTAATAAAGTGATTTAGAGTAAGATATTGACCTGGCTTTAAATAAAACTGAGGTAAGAAAAATGTAATAAGTATTACATGGAAATAAACCCACTTTTGTTAAATGTACTATTTTAGAATGTTTTTAATTAAGTTGAATAATCATGTAATTATAAGTCACTATAGCATCCGGTCCCATCACTTCATGGGAAATAGATGGGGAAACAGTGGAACAGTGTCAGACTTTATTTTTCTGGGCTCCAAAATCACTGCAGATGGTGACTGCAGCCATGAAATTAAAAGACGCTTACTCCTTGGAAGGAAAGTTATGACCAACCTAGATAGCATATTCAAAAGCAGAGACATTACTTTGCCAACAAAGGTCCGTCTAGTCAAGGCTATGGTTTTTCCTGTGGTCATGTATGGATGTGAGAGTTGGACTGTGAAGAAGGCTGAGCACCGAAGAATTGATGCTTTTGAAGTGTGGTGTTGGAGAAGACTCTTGAGAGTCCCTTGGACTGCAAGGAGATCCAACCAGTCCATCCTAAAGGAGATCAGCCCTGGGATTTCTTTGGAAGGAATGATGCTAAAGCTGAGACTCCAGTACTTTGGCCACCTAATGCGAAGAGTTGACTCATTGGAAAAGACTGTGATGCTGGGAGGGATTGGGGGCAGGAGGAGAAGGGGACGACAGAGGATGAGATGGCTGGATGGCATCACTGACTCTGATGGACGTGAGTCTGAGTGAACTCCGGGAGTTGGTGATGGACAGGGAGGCCTGGCGTGCTGGGATTCATGGGGTCACAAAGAGTCAGACACATCTGATCTGATCTGATGGTTTTATCTGGGGAGTGTGTAATTTCTTGGTTCTGTCTCACTGCAGCAAAGATTTGAAATGGCAGACCAGTGTTACGGCTTGGTTACAGCTCAGATTTATTTGGCAAGCAAAGGAAAATACATCCATGAGGCGTGAGGGCAGGCCGACCCAAAAGAAGAGAGGGGCTCAATTTTGGCTCCTCTTTTTATGTTTTTTCTCCTCCCCTTCAGCCTGCCCTCTGTAAATTAGGCTAGCCAGGAGGGCTGTTTGTTTCACTTGAGGTTCTCACTCAGGTCCTCAGATTTTACTTTGTTCCATTTTCGTGGGTTTTTTCCTTTTTTTGTCTTTTAGCCACTGCCATTTTGGATTCCTTTCTCCTATTCTAACTATATAACATTCCCCCCTCTAGAGATGGGAGGCCCAATTCTTTCGAATAGGGGCATCGAGGTCTCTCTGGGTACTTCCTGCTGAGCTGGGATGGCGAGGGGCTTTGGGCCTCCCCCTCTTGCTAGTCTCAAGCCTCAGAGTCTTTATAGTGGTGTTCATCTAAGGGTGAGTGATATTTTCTGTGGTCGGCTGTAGTTTTATATATCCTTGTTGAACTGTCACTGCATGTTGTAGCTTGTTGACCTGGGCAGAGACAAAATGGGTTAGACAGTTGATAATATATGGAGCAATCATAAGCAGCATCAATATGGTGATAACAGGGATTAGTAGGGGCATTAGCCACAACCAAATTCCCCCTCGCCAGGAGCAGGATTTCCCAAAGTGATATTGTAGCCACCCCGAGACCTCTCCAGCTCATTCTTTGAGATCCTGTAGGATCTGAATGTTTTCCTTGAGGACCACAAGACTTTCTGTAATTTAGCTGGGTGTATTTACCCAGAAATAGGATGTCTCATTCAAGATGGCTCAAGTCCCTCCTTGTTCAGGGATCAGATCTGTTTCCTCTCTATTTTGGAGTACAACACCTGCCAAGCTGTGTTGGCTCTTTAGAGCTATCCTAAGAAATCTTATCCCTGGAAACTTAATTTTGGGGGTGTTCTTTAGAATGGCACTCATTTGTAGTCTTGAATAGGTATCTGAGAGCTCCCAGGGGCTCACAGGTATATTGAGTGTGCTGTTATGTTTTCTTCCATGGCTTGACTCATGAGTAGTGAATCCAGGAGTCTTGTCCTGGTACCTTGACTTCTGTGGGGATAGAAAATACTAAAGGGTAGGGGCCCTTCTGTGTGGGCTGGAGTTGAGCCTTTGGGGACCCATCTTTCCAGAATTTAATTAGAACTTGAGTCCCTGGAGCATAGTGGCTCTTTAGAATCTTTTGGGTCCTGGTTGACACCTGTTGGAATTGCCCAGTGGCCATGGTATAAGACTGGAGGGTCTGAGCCTCTGGATCTAGGAAGAGGTCATTGACATAAACAAAAGGTCTCCCATATAGCATCTCATAAGGACTAAGGCCAACCTGTTCCTTAGGGGCAATATGGGTGCAGAGGAGAGCTATTGGTAAAGCCTCCTTCCATCTGAAGGAGGTCTCCTGGGTTATCGTTTTTATTGCTAATTTTAAGAATTGGTTGGTTCTTTCTACTTTTCCTAAAGACTGAGGCCTCCAGGCACAATGGAGGCAATAAGTAATGCCAACGTTTTAGAGGCCCTTTGGGTGACCTTACAAGTAAATGATGTCCCACTCTCACATTGTAATGGCCTGGGCAGACCAAATCTCAGAATGATTTCATGGAGCAATATTTTTACCACCTCCTCAGCCTTCTCAGTCCAGTGGGAAAACCTTCCATACATCCTGTGAATGTATATATCATGACTAGGAGGTATTCATACCCTTGAGAAACTGGCATCTGGGTGAAGCCCATCTGCCAGTCCTCTCCTGGGTAGGTCCCACACTGTTGGATGGGCTGGGCCAGCTGGAGTTTTTGAGCTCCTTGGGAGTTGTTTAATTGGCAAGTAGGAGAAGAGGAGACTTCTTGCCTTGTAGTTGTTTGGAGGCCTGTTCCTTTGAAAGACCTTTCTAGTAATCTTCGGAGGGCCTTCTCCTCTAAATGAGTGGTGGCATGTAAAGAATTAACCAACTTTCCACTAGACGGCCCCAGGCATAAAAAGGAGTCTCTCCTTTTGGAACCACCCCATATGATTCTCTTGAAAGCCCTCACTCTTAGCTTTAAGAATCTCACCTTCAGTATATGAAGGAGTTTCTGGCAAATTAGTCTGTGGCACTAAGGTGGCAATGCTTATTAGGTCATTGTTCTGTAATGCTGCTCTCTTAGCTGCCTGATCAGCTGTTTGGTTCCCTCATGCCACTTCCATGCTCTCTTTTTGCTGTCCTTTACAGTGGGAGACTGAAATCTCAGCAGGCAGATGGACTGTCTCTAAGAGTCTAAGGATTTGATCACCATACTTGATCGGGGACCCTTGGGTGGTCAAGTGGCCTCTTTCTTTCCAAATAGCAACATGTGCATATAGCACCAGAAAGGCAGACTTGGAGTCAGTGTAAATGGCTACTTCTTTTCCTTTTCCCAGCTCTAAAGCTCAAGTCAGGGCTATGAGCTCAGCCAGTTGGGCTGAAGTACCTAGTAGCAAAGGTTTAGCCTCTATGGTCTCAAAATTAGAGACTATTGTATATCCGGCTGTACTTTTCCCATCCAAGACAAAGCTGCTTCCATCAGTGTACCAGATTTCCTCAGGATTAGTCAGAGTATCTTCCGACAATCCCTCTCAGGGTTTTGTCCAGTGGTCCAAGGTTTCTAGGCAAGAGTGAAAGGGGAGAGAGCCCTCGGGGGTAGGTAGGAAGGTAGCTGGGTTAAGAACCTCACAAGGGGATATAGTGAGGCCTGGATTTTCCATCCGCACTACTTGATATCTGAGGATCCTTTGACCAGACATCCATAAATGGCCTCTCTGATTCAGGAGTTGTTTCACTTGGTGGCTAGTAAAAATAGTTTGCCCTCAAGGGAGAGTTTTAAAACATCTTCTATCAGGACTGCAATAGCTGCAAGATTTCAAAGGCAGGGAGAGATCTTTTCCCAATAAGGGAGTAGGACACTCAGGGACCATCAGAAACTGGTGGGAAAGTATTTGTCCACCCCAGCAACAAAGTGCTCAGGTGAGTGTTTTTGTAATTGTTTTTCCTGTAGCACCCAAAATGGTACAGTTTTGAGAGGAGAAGGAGCAGGAGGTCAAGATAGAGTAAGTAGCAGCCTGTGTCAATCAAGAAATTCTCAGACCTACCTGCCACATCCAGTTGCACCCTTGGCTCCAGCCCCTTGATGGTTATCTGTGACAGGCGGGCTGGCTATAGTGGGCCACTTCAGTCCTGTTGAACCATCATGAGGGTAGGCTTAATGCTTGACCTTGAGGCTCTTGGATCCCAGGGGCAGAGTGCTGCCCAATGTCCCATTTGATTACATTTGTAGCAAGCTGTTTTAGGAGACTTGTCACAGTTTGGACACTCTTTGGCCCATTGTCCCGTCTGTCTACAGATTAGGCATTTGCCTCGTGCCTTGTCCCTCAAGGACTCGGGATTTGCCATAGGGCTTCCTTGGAGGGCGGCCAGCATCTGGGCTTGCATTGTCTCTTTCCTTCTCTCTGTTTCCTGGGCCTTGGCCTCTCTCTCCTGTTCTCTGTTATAAGAGGTATTGGTGGCTGTCTGGGCCATCTCATCTAAAGATGGAGCAGGGCCCTGCTGCTATAGCCGTTGTAACTTTATTCAGGTGTGTGATGCATGTTGGGGCAGGAATTTGTCCATTAAAATCACCTGTCCCTCATAAGAGTCTAAGTCCAGATTGGTAAACTTTTGGAGGGCCACTTTAAGGCTTCCAAGAAAGTCAGTGAGGTTCTTGTTGGGCTACTGAGTTATTTCTGAGATAGGGCATAGTCCCATAAGTAATAGGCTTCCTTCTATTTCCATGGGTGGACTTCCTTAAGGGCAAGTCTTTCTTAAGCTTATCCTACCCAGTACTGTTGCAACCTGACAGTCAGGAGTCCCCTGGTCAGAGTGCAGATTCCCCAGGCAGGTTGAGGCATGACAGCCTCCTGGAGATTGAATCCCCGGGTAGGTCAAGGCATGTCGGCCTCCCGAGAATTGGGTCCCTGGGCAGGTCGAGGCATGACAACCTCCCAGGGACCAGATCCCTAGGTAGTTCAAGACAGGTCAACCTCCTAGGACCCTGAGCTAGTGGATCCCAGAGCAGGCTGAGGTGTGACAACCTCCCAGGGACCAGATCCCTAGGCAGATTGAGGCAAGTCCACCTCCTGGGATCCCCAAGCTAGAATTAGGTATCCCCAAGGTCTCCCAATTGAAACCACAATCACAGAAACTAGCCAATCTAATCACATGGACCACAGCCTTATCTAATTCAATGAAACTAAGCCAAGCTGTGTAGGGCCACCCAAGACTGACGGGTCTTAGTGGAGAGTTCTAACAAAACATGGTCCATTGGAAAAGGGAATGGCAAACCACTTCAGTATTCCTGCCTTGAGAACCCCATGAACAGTATGAAAAGGCAAAAAGATAGGACACTGAAAGATGAACTCCCCAGGTCAGTAGGTGCCCAATATGCTACTGGAGATCAGTGGAGAAATAATTCCAGAAAGAAAGAAGAGACAGAGCCAAAGCAAAAACAACACCCAGTTGTGGATGTGGCTGGTGATAGAAGCAAGGTCCGATGCTGTAAAGGGCAATATTGCATAGGAACCTGGAATGTTAGGTCCATGAATCAAGGCAAATTGGAAGTGGTCAAACAGGAGATGGCAAGAGTGAACGTCAACATTTTAGGAATCAGTGAACTAAAATGGACTGGAATGGGTGAATTTAACTCAGATGACCATTATATCTACTACTGTGGGCAAGAATCCCTTAGAAGAAATGGAGTAGCCAAAATAGTCAACAAAACAGTCTGAAATGCAGTACTTGGATGCAATCTCAAAAACAACAGAATGATCTCTGTTCATTTCCAAGGCAAATCATTCAATATCACAGTAATCCAAGTCTATGCCCCGACCAGTAATGCTGAAGAAGCTGAAGTTGAATGTTCTATGAAGACCTACAAGATCTTTTAGAACTAACATCCGAAAAAGATGCCCTTTTCACTATAGGGGAGTGGAATCCAAAGTAGGAGTAACAGGCAAATTTGGCCATGGAGTACAGAATGCAGTAGGGCAAAGGCTCATAGAGTTTTGCCAAGAGAACACACTGGTCATAGCAAACACCCTCTCCCAACAACACAAGAGAAGACTCTACACATAGACATCACCAGATTGCCAACACTGAAATCAGATTGATTACATTCTTTGCAGCCAAAGATGGAGAAGCTCTATACAGTCAGCAAAAACAAGACTGGGAGCTGATTGTGGCTCAGATCATGAACTCTTTATTGCCAAATTCAGATTTAAATTGAAGAAAGTAGGGAAAACCACTAGACCATTCAGATATGACCTAAATCAAATCCCTTATGATTGTACAGTGGAAGTGAGAAATAGATTTAAGGAACTATATCTGATAGAAAGAGTGCCTGATGAACTATGGACAGAAGTGCATGACATCGTACAAGAGACAGGGATCAAGACCATCCCCAAGAAATGCAAAAGAGCAAAATGGCTGTCTGGAGAGGCCTTACAAATAGCTGTGAAAAGAAGAGAAGCCAAAAGCAAAGGAGAAAAGGAAAGATATACCCATTTGCAGGCAGAGTTCCAAAAAATAGCAAGGAGAGATACAGTTTTCCTCAGTGATCAGTGCAAAGAAATAGAGGAAAACAATAGAATAGGAAAGACTAGAGATCTCTTCAAGAAAATTAGAGATACCAAGGGAACATTTCATGCAAAGATGGGCTCGATAAAGGACAGAAATGGTATGGACCTAGCAGAAGCAAAAGATATTAAGAAGAGGTGGCAAGAATACACAGAAGAACTGTACAAAAAAAGATCTTCATGACCCAGATAATCACAACGGTGTGATCACTCACCTAGAGCCAGACATCCGGGAATGTGAACTCAAGTGGGCCTTAGGAAGCATCACTATGAACAAAGCTAGTGCAGGTGTTGGAATTCCAGTTGAGCTATTTCAAATCCTAAAAGATGATGCTGTGAAAGTGCTGCACTTAATATGTCAGCAAATTTGGAAAACTCAGCAGTGGCCACAGGACTGGAAAAGATCAGTTTTCATTCCAATCCCAAAGAAAGGCAATGTCAAAGAATGCTCAAACTACCGCACAATTGCACTCATCTCACATGCTAGTAAAGTAATGCTCAAAATTATCCAAGCCAGGCTTCAACAACACGTGAACTGTAAACTTCCAGATGTTCAAGCTGGTTTTAGAAAAGGCAGAGGAACCAGAGAGCAAATTGCCAACATCTGGTGGATCATCAAAAGAGCAAGAGAGTTCCAGAAAAACATCTTTTTCTGTTTTATTGACTATTCCAAAGCCTTTGACTGTGTGGATCACAATCAACTGTGGAAAATTCTGAAAGAGATGGGAATACCAGACCACCTGACCTGCCTCTTGAGAAACCTATATGCAGGTCAGGAAGCAACAGTTAGAAGTGGACATGGAACAACAGACTGGTTCCAAATAGGAAAAGGAGTACGTCAAGGCTGTATATTGTCACCCTGCTTATTTAACTTATATGCAGAGTACATCATAAGAAACGCTGGGCTGGAAGAAGCACAAGCTGGAATCAAGATTGCCAGGAGAAATACCAATAACCTCAGATATGCAAATGACACCACCCTTATGGCAGAAAGTGAAGAGGAACTCAAAAGCCTCTTGATGAAAGTGAAAGAGGAGAGTGAAAAAGTTGGCTTAAAGCTCAACATTCAGAAAACTAGGATCATGGCATCTGGTCCCATCACTTCATGGGAAATAGATGGGGAAACAGTGGCTGATCTTGGGGCTCCAAAATCACTGCAGATGGTGACTGCAGCCATGCAATTAAAAGACACTTACTTACTTGGAAGGAAAGTTATGACCAACCTAGATAGCATATTGAAAAGCAGAGACATTACTTTGCCAACAAAGGTCCATCTCGTCAAGGCTATGCTTTTTCCAGTAGTCATGTATGGATGTGAAAGTTGGACTATAATGAAAGCTGAGAGCTGAAGAATTGATGCTTTTGAACTGTGGTGTTGGAGAAGACTCTTGAGAGTCCCTTGGACTGCAAGGAGATCCAACCAGTCCATCCTAAAAGAGATCAGTCCTGAGTATTCATTGGAAGGACTGATGTTGAAACTGAAACTCCAATACTTTGGCCATTTGATGCTAAGAGCTGACTCATTTGAAAAGACCCTGAAGCTGGGATAGACTGAAGGCAGGAGGAGAAGGGGATGACAGAGGACGAGATGGTTGGATGGCATCATGACAAAATGGAGATGAGTTTGAGTAGACTCTGGGAGTTGCTGATGGACAGGGAGGCCTGGCATGCTGTGGTCCATTGCGTCATGGAAAGTCAGACACAAATGAGCGACTGAGCTGGCTGACTGACTGTAAGAACAGTAAGGACATTTGCCAGGTGCCCCGTGGCTATTGAGCTGTGTGCTGCTGCAGCTGCCAACTTTCAGCATCCCCTGGGGTGAATTCACTGTGGAAAAGGAGACACTGTGTGTTCCAAGGAGGCTAGCGGAAGAGGTCTTCAAACAGCCAAATATTTACAGGGACTGATTTCATAATTCCAATCTCTGCATTTCTTCATATCTAGGTCATCATGTCCTTATGACTAGCAGAAAACTTTTGTAATGTAAGTGCTTAACTTCATTGAACTACCCCTTCACCAAAATCTTACATGTTGACCTTCCCAGACTACTTCTTTGGAGCAGTCTCTCAGAGCTATCTGAGGTGCTGTCTCCCAGGCTGCAGTCCTTATTTTGCCCCCAAATAAAGTTTAACTCGCGTCTCTCACATCGTCTTTTTTTTTTTTTTTTTCAGTCAACACAATCCACCATGGTCATGGTTTTAATTTAATGATCCCATCCTATGGGTCAGTGGGAGACTCTTCAATTTAGTACCTCTATCCTTCTGACTCAGACTCAGGTTCATGTGAATCCCTCAGAGATGGGCAGAGGTGTGTGGAAACTATGCAGATTTCTATCCTAATCAGTCTTCCACACTGTGACCTTGAACATGATTCCAGCAGCCTGAGTCCTGTCAGTTGCCTGAATTCAGCTTTCTCACACACTTACATGAGTTTTATTTCACAGACTTCCAGTGAATTCTTTTGTATTCAAGCCAAGAATCTCTGTTGATCTAATAGGAAAGAATAGAAATGGGGAGACCAGTTAACACAATATGGAGTGCAAAAGTAAATTCAGAAAAGTGGGTGCAATGTAACATTGTTTGTGAAAATTAAAACCACAAATTATCATATATAAATAATATAGCTATAGCATTCATATGTGGACCATATGTCAAAATCATGGGAGTGCTTGTGCCTTGAACAGTGAGGTGAACAGGAGCAATGCTAGGTAGCTGCAGGTGAGCATTAAAGGAGACTTAAGCTTTGGAAAGAGTTGAAAGCAGCTGACTTTTGATCTATTTACTCTGTTTAGTACAGGGAAGCCCTGGGAGGCCAAACAAAAGGGCACATGACTCCACTGAACTGTAGGTAAAGAAATTAATCATATTTGCTAAGAGGAAGTTGGTTGTTCAGGTGCTAAGTCCTGTTCGACTCTTTGTGACCTCACGAACTGCAACACACCAGGCTTGAGAGAATTTACTTATTGAATAGACTTAATGGTTATTCCTGGCCACAAGATTGTTTCAGTTCAGTTCAGTTCAGTTTCTCAGTCATGTCTGACTCTTTGTGACCCCATAAATTGCAGCACGCCAGGCTTCCCTGTTCATCACCAACTCCCAGAGTTCACCCAAACTCATGTGCATCGAGTCAGTGATGCCATCCAGCCATCTCATCCTTTGTTGTCCCCATCTCCTCCTGCCCCCAATCCCTCCCAGCATCAGAGTCTTTTCCAATGAGTCAACTCTTCGCATGAGGTGGCCAAAGTATTGGAGTTTCGGCTTTAGCATCAGTCCTTCCAATGAACACCCAGGACTGGTCTCCTTTAGGATGGACTGGTTGGATCTTCTTTGATTATGCTAAATAAACCAAGAATTTAGGAAACATGGTTCCATGGCTAAGTAACTTTCTGGAATAGAAAATAGTCTGTTTGGTGACCTGAGAACCTCAGTAGCGACCTCATTAGATCCTGATCTGTAACCATGGATCCGAGAATATATTAATTTGCAAGGAATTCCAGAAAAAAATAACAGACTGGGTGGCTTAAAAAACAGAAATTAATTTCCTCACAGTTTTGACAGCTAAAAGTCCAAGATCATGGGTCAACAGAAAGGCTTTCTTTTGAAGCTTCTCTTCTTGGCTTGCAGAGGGCTGCCTTATGCTGTGTCTTCACACGGTCGTCCCTTGGTCCTTGTTTTCCTAATCTTTTCTTATAAGGACACCAGTCCTATTGGATTAGGTCCCACACAAATGATCTCTTTTTTGTCTTAATTACCTCTACAGGCTCTGTCTCCAAATACAGTCACAGTACTGGGGTTAGAACTTAAATATATGAATTTTAAAGAGACACAATTCAGCTTGTATTAAGGTAGAAAACTGATGGGCCCTAAGACTGGATAGCTGCTATTTGTCAAATGGAGTAAAATTGAATTTTTGTCCAAGGACAAAGCTAATGGCAGAAGCTGAGCTCTGTAGAAGTAAAGAGATAAGATGACCACTCTTGAGGTCAAGGAGAACTTCCCTGTCTGCACATGCACAGGCAGGCTCCTTGGAGGTCAAAAAGGGAGGGGCTACTACCCCATAATGAGTGGACATGCACCCATAGTCCTACATGGTGGGATCCATCTTAACAAAGAGTTGTGCACCCATCTTGGAGAGGGTCCTAGGACCAGTCAAGTGTGAAAAAAAGAAACGAGAAAACTGGCCAAAGGTAAACAAAGACCTGCAAGAACTGTCCTATATAATTGATTTCAATCACTTCACTACTGCATGTGTCAGGAGAGAGGAGGCCCATACCCTTTCTCTCTGGGTCTGTATCTCTGCCTGTGTGTGTGCTCATTTCTCTCCAACTCTTTGCAACCCCAAGAGCTGTAGCCCACCAGGCTCCTCTGAGCGTGGGATTTTTCAAAGAATACTGGAGTGGGTTGCCATTTCCTACTACAGAGGATCTTCCTGGCTCATGGATCGAACCCACATCTCTCTTGTGTCTCCTGCATTGGCAGGCAGATCCTTTACCGTTGCGCCACCTGGCTTTCCAGCTTCAGTCTTAAATAAATAAATTGTTTCTCTGAACGTTCTCCCACATGCTCTGCTGTGTCTCTTATAATAAACTTTGTACTTGTTTTCACAGTTTTTGCCTCTTTTGAAGCATTCTCGCTTTCAAATGGGGGAAAGAGTCAGGGCCGCTGCTTCTGGCCTCTAACGCCTTGATGATCTGGTGGCTAGGAGTCCTGGTTTTCGTCCAGACTACCCACGTTCAATTCCTAGGCAGGGAGCTAAGATCTCTCTTCAGGACCATTCACGGCTATCTCTCGAGATCAGTAACAGAGAGTATGTTGCCCATGCAGGAAGGAAGGGCCTGCAGTGTCAAGTGAGATTTCCAGGACCTCAGCTTTTTCTGAGACTATCTCTACGATCTGCATCTTTGACCTTATTAGTAAAGCTTAATGCTGGTAAGATATCTGATTCATGTGACTCTAATCATGGGTGTTAGCTTAAGCACTATCTGTACTGCTTATTTTTTAGACTGGAGGTCACTATGAAATAATAGTACCTCTATCTATGGGTGTTTGCTAGAGTATTTTTTATACATTTATCTTTTACGTTTCTCAAAATCAAAATAAAAGAGGGCTGGGTTAGAAAATTTATGCTTGAACAAAGGGCTAGAGGGGACAAATAGGTGCTAATTAAACAAGAAAGCCATTAGAGTGATGTGGCTCTCATGCCCTGGCATCCTCTGTAAGCAAGCTGAATCTAACCTGGTCTGAGAGTCCAGAAATCAAAGTACGAAACAAATCCAAACAGTCAACTAGGCAATTACATCTAGTCAATGAGTAATTTCCTTGCCTCAACTTTTCTCTATAAAAGTCTCTCCCTAGCTCTTGGAGACTCCAAACTGCAAGGAGTGGGGCTATTTGTTCATATTTTATTGTACTTTTAAAATGCACTGAAATTAAAAACTCCAAACTATTATTGTAGAAATGGCGGGTAACAAATTAAAAATATTTTAAAACTTCTCAGATTTGTCTCTGATGAGCACCACCTGCTCATATGTGCTTTTTATATTCCATGATAGCACACAAGCTTTTTGTGGGTGGTGAATAATCATAACTGGCACATTGCCTCCCATGTCACTAAACGAAGGGTCCATTGTAGTTATTGCCAAAGGTGAGCTCGTGAGCCTAACCAGCTCAGGAAAGAAGAGTGCCTTCCTTCCTACAGTCATGGGACTACAGTCACTCCCTCGGTGTGAAAGGGAGGAAACTCAGGCTGCAAAAACACAGGATACTAACCCCAGATAGCTGAGAAACTAAAAACAACACTTTAACATTATTCTTAAATATTTATGTATTTTTCATGTTTTTCAAGGGCAGAGAGGTATAAACGGGTCCATAGAGCACAGCGGCTGGGAAAAACCATCCTGAAACATCCAGGACCAGCCATGGGCCCCACCCCCACCCCCATACCCCCAGGTCAACCCCTAGGGCACAATTTAGGATCCCCTAAAGTTTGCGATTTAGCAGCAGCAGCAGCAGAGTTTTAAAATCTAAGCCACCTCAGGCCACTAACAGCCCAGATCTGGAGGCGGTCCGAAGACGCACTATTTCGCAGGCTCTGCGGCTGCGCGCAGATGCGTGGGGGCGGGGCCACGAGGGAGGGAGCCTGCGCCCAGGGCTGACGCTGGGCTGTAGAAACCGAAGTTCAGGCAGCTGCTGCTTCTTCGGTTTGGGAAGGAGACGCTGGGCCCATGGCGCTTAGGGGCATCACAGTCGTGGAACTCGCCGGCCTGGCCCCGGTTCCCTTCTGCGGTATGGTCCTGGCGGACTTCGGGGCGCAGGTGGTGCGTGTGGACCGACCCGGCACCCGCAGCGACCCGAGCCGGTTGGCCCGAGGCAAGCGCTCGCTGGTGGTGGACCTGAAGCAGCCGCGGGGAGCGGCGGTGCTGCGGCGCCTGTGCGCCCGGGCGGACGTGATGCTGGAACCTTTCCGCCCTGGTGAGCCTCCTGCCCCTACGCGGGGCCAGAGAGGGGACGGTCCCCGCAGAAGGGAGGTCGCCGCGCCCGACCGTTTGGGGCTGCACCCCGCATACCTTTGCCCTGTTGCCACCCGAACCCTTTCCGTCCCACTTTCTAGACCTTGCTGTTGCATTTGATGTTGCTGATCGTTCGCCCCCTGAGACGATCTTCCACTCTTGGAGTCCGAGATAATGCTGTTGTCCTCACTTTTCTTATACCTCTATCTGACTCCTTCCCAAGTTCCCCCCTTCTTTTAGTTACTGTTTTGTATTTGCGTTTCTTAATTACGTGAAGGTCATGAACCCTATGAGAAACAAACGAAAGCCATAGATTCTCTCCCTGGAAAACTGCATGTAGGTTCATAGTCAAACTTTGCTAAATTTTGGAACTTGGTGTACCGGGGTAAAGCCAGGCGAACACCTGCTGCCTTAAATGCTGGTGTTCAGGTTCCAGCTTCTGCTCAATTTCCTTTACACTCTGCTTCTTGCAACTCTTATCCATTTCTCTTGTTTTTATTTTTTATAGGCAGGTGATGGCCAAGTCTATAACTGTGCCCCCTTCTTTTAGAGCCACAGACTTCCAGAATAGGCAAGTTCTGCCCAGTTCTATCTGACCATCTCCTGGGCACTGCAGCTTCCACATATTCCAAACTGAGCCCCACGTCTTCCCTACTAAAATGTCCTCTCCTCTTTCTTTATCATTTCAGTGAATAGAACCAATGTCCACCCAGTCGCCTGAATGAAAAACTCCTACCTTTGTCTAGGCTCCCAAATCTTCCTTTTCCACCACCAGCTTTCAATTATCATCAGTCCCATCATTCTTCCTCCTCTCTGTGACTTCTGGATTCTTTGCACGCCTGCTGCAGCTTCGTTGATAACAGTTGTAACAGCCTTTTAAAGCTGATGTTTGGGTCTAGCACCACTTTGATCTTTGCTCAGACACCTGCTCTTGCTCAAGTACAAATCCCATTTGGTATATAGCTGGAAGTCAGTAAATGGGGAATGAATCGGCTATGTCGGGCACCAGGTGTATTTAAATGTATGAATGAATCCACCCTCAGATCTGAGATTACAACAATAATAATTTAGTAATTAGGATTATATTATAATTTAATAATACACAACTTGAAATTGAAGGAGGCTCCACATGGGTAAATCATTTGTCTTAGTATTAGGGGAGAGGTGGAGCTGTGAATACAGATATAGCTGCAGGGGGTGTTGGGTGGATTGAGGCTGATGTCTTTCTAGTTAGAGAAATAGAGTTTATTTTTAATTGAAGTATGGTTGATTTACAATGTTGTGTTAATTACTGCTGTACAGCAGAGCCACTGAGTTACATATATGTTCTTTTTCATATTTTCCATTTATCACAGGTTTATCACAGGATATTAAATAGAGCTTCCTATGCTATATAGTAGAACCTTATTGTTTATCCATTCTGTATATACTTGTTTGCATCTGCTAATCCCAAGCTCCCAATTCATCCCTCTCCTATCCTTCACCCTTGGTAACCACCAGTTTAGGAATAGAATCCTTTTGTAACTTATCATAGCTTTGTGGAGACAAATTCAGTGAGTTTTATTATCTAATTTTATATCTTTAACCCCAGGACTCCTTAGGTTCCCCGGCTTTAGCAGAATAAATATTGATTGATCCTTGAACAAACCAGGGCTAATCTGTACTTTAGTTACAGTGGTCCTCCACTGCCGAGGTCCAGCCCCGGCTGATCCAGGGTATTCGAAGGGGAGACGGAGTAGGTGACCTATTTATTTATTTATTTATTCAGAGATATAAAGAATAATAGAATGAGGATAGCTCAGTAGGAAATTTCAGTGGAGAAAAGAAGCTGAGTAGCTTGGTTTACGCGGGAGACCAATAAAACTTCAAGACAAGAAGTTTGCACCACTTACGTAGGCCCAGGCATCCTTCCGTTCTCCCGAAGGAGAGGAGACACTGAGGCCTCCCCGGTCGGATCTTAGAAGCCCAGGCATAATAGTAAGCATGGTGGGTTCCGCGCTCCAGATGGAGACTCAGCTGGAAGTTAAAGGGAAGAATGACATGGGGAGACCAAGTGTTGGTGAGCAAGGCCCATAGCTTTATTTTCAACAGGGGCTTTTATACCCTAAGTTACACATAGAGGATAATAGGGGATGCAAAGTCAGCAGTCTTTGATGCTTATCAAAAACCAGGGTTTCTTTCCTGCAAATTTATCGTATACAAATGGTTTAGGTGATTTACATCATCTTCTGGCCAGAAGGCCTATTAACATTTTATGACTCTTGACAAGGACTTATCAACAAAGACTTATTTTCTCTAAGAGTAATTATTTTAAGGTTTGGCGCCATCTTTCGAAGATAAAATTGCATTCTATAGGGCGGATGTGTAATGGGTTTACAAAGGAAAGAATTTACTACCTTAAGGGTCTAAAGTTACTAACACCAAGGCCACTACTTATTTTTTCTACATAGCAACTATATTAATTAATACACATTCAAGGATACAATTCAGGGGATGTGGAAACTTGGCAACAAACATTGGCTCATCAATGAAATCTTTTACTAGTTTTATTCTGACAGTTTCTAACTCTCTGAGAGGCTCTAAGCTATTTGAATATCTTAAGCTTCCCGTGCCTTTCGAGGCTGGGAGACTGTAAACAATCGTATGCATAGCTGTATGTGTCCGGGTAAACTTGTCAGGCGAGTTAGAGAGCCATCTGAGGGGTTTGGATTTAAACACTCCTAATTGCCCAGGAACTTTATTAATTGGAGCTGTAAGTTAACTCTTTGACAGAGAGAGCGAGATGGTGGTGGGGGACAGCCCCCAGTAAAGTCAGAGGTGAGAGCACAAGGCAATAAAGTAGGCAGACTCTGGTTTTTTGGGGGTAGATGCTCGAGAATATCCGGGGGCACTCCCGAGGCTCGATCCCGCCTTTGCGTATGCCGAGCCTCCTTCCTCATGACCTTTGTCACGAGTGGAATGTCTCTCGCCGGCTCCTGGCACTCCACAGTTCCTCGGAATCCATCAACCACAGACTATGTAATACTGTAGTATTTACTTTTGAAAAACTGCATGTCAGTGGAACCAAACAGTTCAAACTCACCTTGTTCAAGGGTCAGCTGTACTCACTGATAACTTAAGAGCAATTAAATGCTGCTGTTGCTAACCCTTCTTCCACCAGATATTTATACTGAGCCTTTTTGTAGAGGAACTGCTGGGCATGTTAGAGGCTGTGGAAACAGATGAGACATGAATCCTGCCAGAGGAGCAACTGAGCTGTTTGGGAAGCTGGAATATATACATGCATAAGTATAGCAGGCACCCATGCAGGCATAGACATAAAAGAGGTCCTGAAAGGAAAAGCAGCTTCCAAAAGTGAATTTTTGATCAACTAAAGACCCAGAGTAACTTCCAAAAGAACAGACCATTTCTAATAAATTACTTAGGAGCAAACTGGGGAAACTCTGAAGGGGCTGACTGAAGGGATGGAATGTCCACTCTGAAGATGCTTGGGTATGCCTGCAGGGATGTAGGGCAGTGCTGAAGGGAAATAGCATTCTTGGGGTGGGGGGATCTGCCACACATTCCAGACATGGGGGCTTCACTGTCTGGGTTCTTAATTACTAGCGATACGTTCATTATAAACTCACAACAAATGTTACCAGTTTTCCTTGCAAAAAAGTGCTGTTTTATATTTGCCACAAAGAAGGGATTATACCCATCTTCAATTCATGCTGTCCTTAAAAAATAAATGTAACTTTTCTCTTAAGGGGTAATGGAAAAACTCCAGCTCGGTCCAGAGGTTCTGCAGAAGGAGAACCCAAGGCTTATCTATGCCAGGTTGAGTGGATTCGGCCAGTCAGGAAGGTTCTCCAAGGTAGCCGGACATGACATCAACTATCTGGCTTTGTCAGGTATGTTGGGAAAAAAAGCAATTTCTCTACACTCTTTTTTTCCCCCCAGTCAAGATCTACAGTTACACTTATTAGAATTTTTTAAAGGTGAAGTTTGGAATATTTATTGGAATTAATAAAGAGCGTGTACTTCTTTAAAAAAGATTGGTTTGTCTTGGAACAGTCATTGTCAGCCTCCCTCTGATGACTCCGATCGTAAGGAATCTGCCTGCAATGCAGGAGACATGGGTTTGATCCCTGGGTTTGGAATATCCCTTGGAGGAGGGCATGGCCAGTATTCTTGCCTGGAGAATACATGGACAGAGGAGCCTGGCAGTCTACAGTCCCTGGGGTCGCAAAGAGTCGAGCAACTAACACTTTCACTTACCCCTGCCTTAACACACAGGGAGGGGTAATACACTCACTAGTAACATTTACTGACTATGTTTGTGGAGTGAATTCTCCAACAAGCCCCTGCTAGGAAGTAAGAGACTTATTGGTAGTAGAAATGGTTGCACTGTAGTTTGCAAAGATACATTAATAGTTTCAATCTGGTACCCCCTTACTTTATTGTGAATTGTTGACTGAGTCATGGTTTTAGAAATTCTATGAATACTAGAAAAAGCCCACGGTTTTTGCCTGTACGAACATATCTTGAAAGTGTTAACCACTCAGTCATGTCCAACTCTTCGTAACTCCATGGACTGTATCCCACCAGGCTCCTCTGTCCATGGACTTCTCCAGGCAAGAATACTGGAGTGGGTTGCCATTCCCTTCCTGACTTAGGGATAGAATCTGAGTCTCCTGCATGGCAGGCAGGTTCTTTACCCTCTGAGCCACCAGGGAAGCTCTTCAGTTCAGTTCAGTTCAGTTCAGTCGCTCAGTCGTGTCCGACTCGTTGTGACCCCATGAATTGCAGCACACCAGGCCTCCCTGTCTATCCCCAACTCCTGGAGTCCACTCAAACTCATGTCCATCAAGTCGGTGATGCATACAACCATCTCATCCTCTGTGGTCCCCTTCTCTTCCTGCCCCCAATCCCTCCCAGCATCAGGGTCTTTTCTAGTGAGTCAACTCTTCGCATGAGGTGGCCAAAGTATTGGAGTTTCAGCTTCAGCATCAGTCCTTCCAATGAACACCCGGATTCATCTCCTTTAGGATGGACTGGTTGGCTCTCCTTGCAATCCCAGGGACTCTCAAGAGTCTTCTCCAATACCACAGTTCAAAAGCATCAATTCTTCAGCACTCAGCTTTCTTCACAGTCCAACTCTCACATCTATACGTGACCACTGGAAAAACCATAGTCTTGTCTAGACGGACCTTTGTTGGCAAAGTAATGTGTCTGCTTTTGAATATGCTATCTAGGTTGGTCATAACTTTCCTTCCAAGGAGTAAGCGTCTTTTAATTTCATGGCTGCAATTACCATCTGCAGTGATTTTGGAGCCCCCCTAAATAAAGTCTGACACTGTTTCCACTGTTTTCCAATCTATTTGCCATGAAGTGATGGGACCAGATGCCATGATCTTAGTTTTCCAAATGTTGAGCTTTAAGCCAACTTTGTCAGTCTCCTCTTTCACTTTAATGAAGAAGCTTTTTAGTTCCTTTTAACTTTCTGCCGTAAGTGTAGAGTCATCTACATATCTGAAATTATTGATATTTCTCCTGGCAATCTTGATTCCAGCTTGTGCTTCTTCCAGCCCGTTTCTCATGATGTACTCTGCATATAAGTTAAATAAGCAGGGTGACAATATACAGCCTTGATGTACTCCTTTTCCTATTTGGAACCAGTCTGTTGTTCCATGTCCAGTTCTAACTGTTGCTTCTTGACCTGTATACCGGTTTCTCAAGAGGCAGGTCAGGTGGTCCGGCATTCCCATCTCTTTCAGAATTTTCCACAGTTTCTTGTGATCCACATAGTCAAAGGCTTTGGCATAGTCAATAAAGGAGAAATAGATGTTTTTCTGGAACTCTCTTGCTTTTTTGATGATCCAGCAGATGTTGGCAATTTGCTCTCTGGTTCCTCTGCCTTTTCTAAAACCAGCTTGAACATCAGGAAGTTCACAGTTCACGTATTGCTGAAGCCTGGCTTGGAGAATTTTAAGCATTACTTTATTAGTGTGTGAGATGAGTGCAACTGTGCGGTAGTTTGAGCATTCTTTGGCATTGCCTTTCTTTGGGATTGGAATGAAAACTGATCTTTTCCAGTCCTGTGGCCACTGCTGAGTTTTCCAAATTTGCTGACATATTGAGTGCAGCACTTTCACAGCATCAGCTTTCAGGATTTGAAATAGCTCAACTGGAATTCCATCACCTCCACCAGCTTTGTTTGTAGTGATGCTTCCTAAGGCCCACTTGAGTTCACATTCCAGGATGTCTGGCTCTAGGTGAGTGATCACACCATTGTGATTATCTGGGTCATGAAGATCTTTTTTGTACAGTTCTTCTGTGTATTCTTGCCACCTCTTCTTAATATCTTTTGCTTCTGTTAGGTCCATACCATTTCTGTCCTTTATTGAGCCCATCTTTGAATTAAATGTTCCCTTGATATCTCTAATTTTCTTGTAGAGATCTCTAGTCTTTCCCATTCCATTGTTTTCCTCTATTTCTTTGCATTGATCACTGAGGAAGGGTTTCTTATCTCTCCTTGCTATTCTTTGGAACTCTGCATTCAGATGCTTATATCTTTCCTTTTCTCCTTTGCTTTTTGCTTCTCTTCTTTTCATACGTATTTGTAAGGCCTCCTCAGACAGCCATTTTGCTTTTTGCATTTCTTTTCCATGGGGATGGCCTTGATCCCTGTCTCCTGTACAATGTCATGAACCTCCGTCCATAGTTCATCAGGCACTCTATCAGATCTAGTCCCTTAAATGTATTTCTCACTTCCATTGTATAATCATAAGGGATTTTATTTAGGTCATACCTGAATGGTCTAGTGGTTTTCCCTACTTTCTTCAACTTAAGTCTGAATTTGGCAATAAGGAGCTCTTAGAATGACCTAATTCTAGATTTCTAAGAATCATATTGCCGAGTAAAAGAAGTCTCAGTTATTCTGTGTGTACACATTTAAAGTTTAAGGAAAAGAGTGAGTGGAGAGTTGATTTTTCACATCTATTTAAAAATGTAATTCCTTTTCTTTTTCTTGTGTTTATTTTCTTGCATCTCTTTCTAATAAGAATGGAAGTGCCTTATACCATTGTTAAGTCATAAACTAAGTGGATAGCAACCTTCCCCCCCCCCCCCCGCCCCCACAACTCAGTGAATAAAAACTTAGCAATAGAATTCTGAAAATGTTAGTAGGAATAAAGTTTTGAAGAAAATAAAGACATTAAAAAAAAACAAGGAAAGGAAAACCATCTTATAAATATACCAAACAAGTTTAGGTTTAGAAAAGCATTAGATATTAATTTTTACATACAACTCGTAGTGTAGGCTGCAGTCCATGGGGTCGCTAAGAGTCAGACAGGATGGAGCTACTTCACTTTCACTTTTCACCTTCATGCATTGGAGAAGGAAATGGCAACCCACTCCAGTATTCTTGCCTGGAGAATCCCAGGGACAGGGGAGCCTGGTGGACTGCCATCTATGGGGTTGCACAGAGTCGGAGACGACTGAAGCGACTTAGCAGTAGCAGTAGCTAAAGAGATTGATTTTCCTTCTAAGATGTTTATGTATTTATTTAACGTATACATTAAATGGGCTTTTTGACCCATTTACCACTGGATGGCTCATTGGTAAAGAATCTGCCTGCTAATGCAGGAGACACGGGGTTTGATCCCAGGTCCAGGAAGATCCCACATGCCATGGAGCAACTAAGCCTGTAAAGTACAGGCTTACTGTTGAGCCTGTTGTTCTAGAGCCCCAGAGCCGCAATGACTGAGCCCATGTACCACAGCTACTGAAGCCTGTGTGTCCTGGGGCCTGTGCTCTGCAACAGGAGAAGCCGCTGCAATGAGAAGCCCATGCACCGCAATTAGAGAGTAGCCTCCACTCAATACTACCAGAGAGAGCAACAAAGATCCAGCACAGCCAAAAATAAATAAATAAAAATTTAAAATGCACATTAAATTTACCCTTAATGGTCCTCCATTTTTTTTTTTCATGGTATAGGTGTTTTATCAAGAATTGGCAGAAGTGGTGAGAATCCATATGCCCCATTGAATCTCCTGGCTGATTTCAGTGGTGGTGGCCTCATGTGTACAATGGGCATCATTATGGCGTTGTTTGAACGCACACGCTCTGGCAAAGGTCAGGTCATTGATGCAAGCATGGTAAGTGTTAACTGGGGGAAATGATAAGCCTAGCGTTTGTTCCTAAGGTTGATACATGGCTGCCTCAAACCCTCTTTTGAACAAGACAGGAGATAAATTGAGATTTGAAATTTGAATCCAAGTTACCAAAGATAGCCTTCTCTTTAAAATAGCTTCGTATGTTTGACATGTGTCAGAATGTCATATTTTGATCGTCTGTGGAGTCAACTTTCTAAACTGTTCATGACTCACCTGATTACTACGTTGTGTTTCAGCGATTTTCCCCGTCTTGTGTCTTGTGCTTTGAATATGATTTTTAAGAGATCTTCATTCAAAACTGGGCTCAGGAAGTCTCCTTTAGCAGGAAGAGGAGATTCTTGATGATGCTCAAGTACAATGGACCAGTCCTGACCTTCCTGCTGCACTGTGTAGCGAAGATTCGAATGTCAGGATGCTTCAGTGTCATCACTCACACACGGAGCACTTGCTTCATGTTCTCCTAGGCACTTCTGCTATGTGATTTCTCCTAATCCCCAAAACAACAATTTCACTTGGAATACATTGTTTGTTTGTTTGTTTCCAGTTCTACCTGTTTATTGCTACCAACCCATCTCCCTCCAGAACCCTCACACATGTGCACTCAGTTGTGTGACCCCCATGGACTGCAGCCCATGAGGCTTTTTTGTCCATCAACTTTCCAGGCAAGAATACTGGAGTGGGTTGCCATTCCCCTCTCCTGGGACACATTTTTACTGAATCCAGTTAGACCCGTAACAGGGCTTCCCTGATGGCTCAGCAGGTAAAGAATTCACCTACAGTGCAGGAAACATAGGAGATGTGAGTTTGATCCCTGGGTCAGGAAGATCCCCTGGAGGAGGAAATGGCAACTCACTCCAGTATTCTTGTCTGAAAAATCCCATGGCCAGAGGAGCCTGGTGGGCTATAGTCCATGGGGTTGCAAAGAGTCGGACATGAGTGAGCAACTAAGCATAGACCCATAAAACTGTTAGGACATCTTTTTTCAACAGACTCATCAGCGCATTCAGAACTTTGCCCGAGTTCTCACAGCTAGTTGATGAGAGCCCAGTCTGGTGCCACTATACAGGTTACATTTGGACCTATCTTTGCTGGTAAGCTGGAGAGTGGATTTGATGAAGACAAGACTGAGAGAGAAAGGCAAGTACTAAAATGGTCAATGATAGACTAGGTCTGGATTTAAGGATTCACATTTGGGAGTGAAGGGAGAGGAAGGAATCAAGGATCGCTCCCTGATCTCTGACTTAGAAGACCCAGTGGATGGTGGCTCTGGTACCCTGGGGAGAACCACTGAAGGAGGAGGCTGATTGGAGGGGACGTATATCTTATTCTTTTAGATGAATAGTTTCCAAATGACTTTAGCAGCAGAATCTGTGACCTAGGCCTGCCCATGATGACCTGGAGTCATCTCTTCATCAGACTGTTCCCTTAGAAACTGTAGAGTTAGGGCTTCCCAGGGGGCGCTAGTGGTAAAGAACCCACCTGCCAATACAGGAGATGCCTGAGACTTGGGTTCAATCCCTGGGTTGCAAAGATCCCCTGGGGGAGGGCATGGTACTATAGTCCAGAATGCTTGCCTGGAGAATCCTCATGGACAAAGGAGCCTGGTGGGCTATAATCCATTGTGTCACAAAGAGTCTGGATGTCGGACAGGACTGAAGCAGCTTAGAATGCACACAACATGGCATGTGGGGTCTGTTTTACTGTGTTTACTCCTGACCTAAGGGAGCGCTTCTGACCCGGGGGACTGCATGTTGGCATTCAGGCCATTGGCCTATGTGATGAGAATAATATAAAAAGTTGGGGAATTGAGGCTGCAGTTTCCCTGCCTCAAGGGCTGTCATCCGTGGCAGCACACGCTGCATGTGGATGAGGAGGGAAGAGAGGTATGTGCTCGGTAGCCTGTTGAGATAAGGATTATAATTACTGTGTCTTGTCCTGTGTCCTTCTATGGCGCCAAGTAAAGGTGGAGTTAGATTAGAGCCTGTTTGTATCCTGAGTGAGCCAAAATAGACCCATAACACTTTCAGGACATCTTTTTTCAATAGTCTCATCAGTACATGCAGTGTATGCTGCTAAGTCACTTCAGTCATGTCCGACTCTGTGCGACCCCATAGACGGCAGCCCACCAGGCTCCCCCGTCCCTGGGATTCTCCAGGCAAGAACACTGGAGTGGGTTGCCATTTCCTTCTCCAATGCATGAAAGTGAAAAGTGAAAGTGAAGTCTCTCAGTCGTGTCTGACTCTCTTCGTGACTCCATGGACTGCAGCCTACCAGGCTCCTCCATCCATGGGATTTTCCAGGCAAGAGTACTGGAGTGGGGTGCCATTGCCTTCTCCAGTGTATACATCCAATGTATAAAAGAGATTAAATGTGTGTGTATATATATGTGTGTGTATGATGTATCTATATGTGTGTTTGTGTGTGTGTGTATAAACGTGGGGACTGTAAAATCTGTGTAACCCCATGTCAAAAGACAGCACCACCAAAGGCCACTTATACCAACTCCACTACTTGGTGACAGCAAATGTCAGATCCATGGATTCCAGTATTCCTGAGCTCCCTCAAGCTAAAAGGGAAAACTGAGACGTATCTAAAGATGGGCTTCCCAACTGGCACAGTGGTAAAGAATCCACCTGCAGACCCTGGAGACAAGGGTTCAGTCCCTGGGTTGGGAAGATCCCCTGGAGGAGGAAATGGCAACCCACTGCAGTCTTCTTGCCTGTTGTTAAATTTTGTGTTTGTTTCATAGCCAGAATCGGTGAGAAATCCCATGCTCACAGTTGGAATGGGGCCTTTCTGTTAATAACCTCAGAGACAAGGATGCTTTGCTGGCCTTCTTCCTGGAGTGCCAGAAGGGCAGGGAAGTGTTCTTTAGTTAGCTCAGTGCATCCAGTCTCATGACAATCATACCGGAGATGTGAATCCTTTTTATTTCAGGACTAGTGGGAAGCTGGCATTCCCAAACTAGTTTGTCTGTACTCAGAAAATCTTTATCACCTTCCAGCCACATTGTTATGTTTATTCTGTAACTTTCTAGTGATAATTAAAGTTAAAATATGTTAAATATTCAAATTTGTTTTTCTTGCTCTTGGTATCAAAACTAGAATCAACTAAATATAACTGTCATGCGATTTACCTTTAAAATGTGATCTGCTTCATGTGTTTGTGTGTATGTGTTTATAAGTATTGAGATCAGATGATAGATTTTTAAAAAACCTTTTTATTTGCAGCTTTTTAATCCTGACCATTTTTAACATATATAATAGTAAAGAGAATATATAATTAGCTTCCTAATGGTGAAGTAAGCTTACTAGTGAAGCTAGCCTCACTTAGCTTCAAAAATTGTCAACATTCTGCCAGTCTTATTTGAAAGGAAGAGCAGGAGTAGTTCCTTGAAGTCTTTTCTGAAGAATATTCCCTGATCCGAATAGTGCAGGAGCTCTATCATAAACCTGTCCTGACTCACTTTCTCGAAATATTCAAAGAAGTTGTATAATTAGGTATAATCTTTCTATATTCTAAGATAAACATTTTTATACAAACTTTTTTAAAACCCAAGTAGGAATCAGTCGTAATTTGTATAGTTGCATTACCTGGATTCACGTTGTAGTCTGTTTCTTCACAGGTGGAAGGAACAGCATATCTAAGTTCTTTTCTGTGGAAAACCCAAGAAATAGGATTGTGGGAGCAGCCCCGTGGACAGAACATATTAGATGGTGGAGCTCCTTTCTACACAACCTACCGGACAGCCGACGGGGGATTCATGGCTGTCGGAGCAATAGAGCCCCAGTTCTATGAGCTGCTGATCAAGGGTGAGTAACTTTTCAGGAACCTCTTTTCTGTGGATGTTTTCCAGCCTCTATTTTGGGGTCTTTTGAAGTTCATGATGTCTTTTATTATATGTATATACCCACTTTATAATTAGCCTAATGATGGTCATCATTATATTGTGAGGCACTTCCCCCATCTTTTAAATTGACAAGTAATTTTATAAAAAAGGTCTATAAAATAGCTCAGATTAAAAAGATCATAATCCTTTTTGTGGGCGTTCAGTGTTCTTATTACATTTCATACTCAGTGCTGTGCTAAGTCTCTTCAGTTGTGTCCAACTCTGTGTGATGCTATGGACCATAGCCCGCCAGGCTCCTCTGTCTCTGGGATTCTCCAGGCAAGAATCCTGGAGTGGGTTCATGCCCTTCTGCAGGGGGCCCTCCCAACCCAGGGATTGAACTCAGCTCTCTTCTGTGTCCTGCACTGGCAGGCAGGTTCTTCACCACTGGTGCCGCCTGGGAAGCCCATGCTCAGTAGTGTTGGGTATTTATCTTGCCCGTTGCACGGCCACAGTCTGTTCTCGCCTAGAAATGATCTGCTGGTTCTACCAGTTTTTATTCCTTGGTGGATAGGTGTCCCTCCTGGCACTTAATAACGGGGTCAGCAGAGCACAGAGAGACTTCGGCAAGTGAGAGTTGGGGTATATCACCATCACCTGATGCTTCTGCGGTTCACCTTTCCTGCAGATTCTTGTCTTACTGATATGTTGCCACAGGTTAGCAGAAAAATTTGGGATCCCTTCTGCCCTGGCTGATAATTGGACTGAAGTTATCTTGTCCCTGTGAAATGTGAATTTAAAGTTCACTTCACAGATTATTTCGTTTCTAAGAAGTTTTAGAATATATGCTGAAGCGGCGTGACAAGCACATGTGTTGCAGCACATTTATCTTCCAGCTTTAAGTTTGGAGTTTTATGTCTGATAGCTTTTCAGATGCAAAATGCTACTCAGAGTAGTCTGTATGTTGCTGGAATGATGGTTTTTGTAAGCATCAGAATGCATTCTGTGATCAACTATATTACCTTCCCTAACTTAACTGTAAGTTAGAAGAACGATAGAACGGAGTGGTGTGGACAAACTCCCACATCGGTAATGATTTTTTTGAGTTAGTGTTAATTTATTATTTCACCGTACATTTTGAGATCTTTGAGACCATAGCTTCATTTAGCTCTCAGTGTCTGAGCATAAATACACAAGGTTTTTGTAAGGGTCAGACTCCTCTGTGCTATGTTCCTAATGCTTTCCAGGGCAAAGAAATCTGAAAATACTGAGACTCTCATGACATAAGATTCTTGTAGTAAAGGCAATAGAGAATTTTTTTAAGTTGCTTTAAAATTTCAAAATATTATTAAAAGAAAGCCAGGAAATAAGTGTTGGTGAGGATGTGGAGAGATTGGAACCCCATGCATTACTGGTAAGAATGTAAAATTATACAGCCATTGTGGAAAATGATATGGTAACTCCTCAAAAAATTAAACATAGAATTACCATATGATCCAGCAATTCCACTTCTGGTTATATATCCAAAAGAATTAAAAGTGGGAACTTAAACAGATATTTGAACAGGGACTGGGGGAAGCAGAGAATAGAGTGTTAGTGTTTAATGGGTAAAAGTGTTAGTTGCTCAGCTGTGTCCAACTCTTTGCAGCCCCATGGACTGTAGCCCGCCAGGCTTCTCTGTCCATGAAATTCTTCATGCAAGAATATTGGAGTGGGTTGCCATTCTCTTCTCCAGGGGATCTTCCCAGCCCAGGAATTGAACCTGGGTCTCCTGCATTGCAGGCAGATTTTTTACCGTCTGAGCCACCAGGGAACCTGGTACAGTTTCAATTTGGAAAGATGAAAAGTTCTGGAGATGAATGGTGGTAATGGTTCCAGAACAATATGAATGTACTTAATAACAGTACTGTATTCTTAGTAGTGGCTAAAATGATCAATTTTATACTTTGTATATTTTACCACAATTTTAAAAAATGAAAAAATTCAAAATAATGTATTTTTTATGAAAAAAGTGTAAACAATACAGAATTTATAAGGTAATAGGTAAAAACTCTCCCTTGTCCTTCTACTTTAGGAAAGTTTGGAATGTGGCCTTTAATAATTTTCCCTGTACATATACAGACACAATTAAATTTTTTAATAATCTATATAATATAAATATATTATAATTTGTATAATATAAATATATGTATATTATATAATTTTCATAATATATATAATTATATACATTATATATTTATATAATTTGTAAAATACATAACCATATGTTTATAATTAATAATTTTTTAATTAAAAATATAGCAAAGACATCCTTTTTTGTCAATACCGAATATCTTCAGCCTCACCCTTTTAAATAGCAGCCGTGTTGACACAGCTGGTGAGTCAGAGTCAGGGGTAGAAGTGTTCTGATTTCTAGAAAGAGTCGGACACAACTGAGCGACTGAACTGAACTGAACTGATTCCGGTGTACAGACCTGTGCACCTTAACAAAACCTGTGTAACCTTAAGTTTAGTGTTTGTTGGAGAACTGTTGGCTCCAGTTCTAGTTGATGATTCTGATCACATTCTGATTAAAAAAAAAAAAAAAGAAAACTTTATAAAAGCATGCATTTATGTTTCCAGCAGTTAGCCGTGGTCTACTTAAGTGCTTTGGCACTTAAGTGCTTTGGCTAACTGCTCATTTTATATGCTTCTTAATCACAGAGTTTGGGACAATCAAGAAGAAGAAAGCAAAGTGAAAGACATCCTTAGAAATATTTCTTCATAGGTTACTGTGGTAAATCTGAAACTCTGGCTTTATATCTTTCCTGGTTTTGAATGGGACAGGTGGCTACAGAGAACAGTGTATTTGCACAGGTATTTTTTCACAGCTGTTCAGAATTATGTGAGTTCTTATATCCTTATATCCCTAAAAACTCCAGGAAGAGCCTATAGTATTCCTGTCTTCTTATCTCTGTAGGCACTTCTGCATCTTCAGAGCAGCTTACAATTATTGGTCATTGTTTTTCAACATGGTAGATAAGGAGAGGATGAAAAAAATGAGAATTGCTTGATTAACTTGGCTAAACTTATGCAAAATATTATGCATAATTTAAATTTAGAAACCCTCTTATACAAGAGGGAATAAAAATGACAGTTACACCAAACCCCAAAGGCAAAGTTGCCCTTTGGGTATAATTTAATCAGCCCTGGAGTTGGGGTGTATCTACAGGGGTGGGTTCCTGTAGTCAATAAAGGGAGCACAGATCAATCATGGACTAGAGAAGCCATCCTTCTTGTGATATTCCCTGGCAAATCCTTTCATCTTCTCTGGTCCTTGTGTTGAGGGGCCCTTCAGAACTCTTCGTACTTGAGAGAGAAAAAGTCTCTGTGTCCTCTGTTGATTGGCTGGCTGATAACTTGCTGTCATGTTTGCCATCGGAACAATTTGCATGTATCTTTGGGCTTCCCAGGTGACTCAGTGGTAAAGAATCTGCCTGCCAATGCAGGAGACTTGGGTTTGATTCCTGGGTCAGGAAGATCCCCTGGAGAAGAAAATGACAGCCCACTCCAGTGTTCTTGCCTGGGAAATCCCATGGACAGAGGAGCCTTGTGGGCTACAGGGGGATCACAAAAGAGTCAGACACAGCTTAGCGACTGAGCACACACATGGCAGATAATAACTTCATGACAAAGTCTCTTTTGGAAAAACTTCTCAGAGGGAAGAAGTTGATTTCTGGAAACTAGACAATTAAAAATAGACTGCTTTTGATGAAATGTAAATAATAAGATCTTGCAAAGACTTAGAAAGTCTGTTTTGAGTCCCGTTACGCTACTGCCTTCTCCAGCTTTGGCTCCAACTTCAAATTGTGTGAATTTCTTCTCTTGACTCATTTGAGAATTCTTATATAATATCCCACTTGGGGCAAGTATGATGAGTTCAAAACTCATTTGCACTGATTATATTTACTGCACCCAAAGCATGGTGATTTAAGAAATTCTGCTTTTCTCTCAGGACTTGGGCTAAAGTCTGATGAACTTCCCAGTCAGATGAGTATAAAGGATTGGCCAGAAATGAAGAAGAAATTTGCAGATATCTTTGCAAAGAAGACAAAGGCAGAGTGGTGTCAGATCTTTGACGGCACTGATGCGTGCGTGACTCCTGTGCTGACTTTTGAAGAGGTTAGCCATCACGGTCACAGCAAAGATCGGGGCTCGTTTATTACTGATACAGAGCAGCGTGTGAGTCCCCGTCCTGCTCCTCTGCTGTCCAACACCCCAGCTCTCCCTTCGACTAAAAGGGATCCTTTTGTAGGAGAACACACTGAAGAGATTCTTAAAGAACTTGGGTTCAGCCAGAAAGAGATCAATCAGCTTAAGTTAGATAATATTATTGAAATGCATAAACTTAGAGTTAATCTCTAAGTTCCAAGCCCCACAGTGCAAATGAATGTGAATGTTGCATTTACAGTATAATACAAAAAAATCGTGCGCATGAAACATGAGAAACGGTATCACGGTAGCCTAATTATTCTAATCAGGAAACGAGACTGATTATACAGTAGTGATGGAATTCTGAAAATGGTTATCATGGCTTTTGATTTGGGAATATTTTTAGTTTGCCTGTACTAAATTGTGGCAGTTTTTCTGCCTTTCAATTTACTTGATAGGTTATATTTGTCAATTGAAAATGCTTATATATTTATAAAATACTTGGAATGCATTAATATAATGCTTTTTATTAAATAAAGCTTGATTCCCCATAAAGTTTACTCCTGCTTTTAAGTTTGTGAAAAGCTTTCAAGAAAGTTCTTTCAGTAGCACTAAAATAGCCTTTTGTTGCTCATTGAAATATTTTAGGCTCTACTGTTAACCAGAATGAATGTCCTTAGGTGGAAAAGTCCGATCCTTTTAATTTGGTAAGGAAACCATTCAGCTGGTGCCTCTGAATTGAAATTTTAGAAAATGTCCTTGAGGTTTCCTTCAGATAACTGCCACCTCTCCATCTAGACCAGCTCCTGTGTATACCTGCTTGTTATTAGCATCATCCACCTGTGTCTCTTTATCAATAAACTGTACCATCATCCATTTTAAAGTCTTACTAGACTTTCCCTCCTCTTACTAGTCTCCAGCTTCCACTCCCAGTATGTCTACCTCTGTCTCAATAGACCCCACAGTTTACCTATCACTTCATTTGGCCACTGTTCAAATGTCCCTTACAGAGAGTCCTTTCCTGATCCCTGTCGAAAATAGCAGTTGCCTTATCACTCACTCTCCCAGAACCCTGTTTCATTTTCCTTCATACTGCCTATCACTACTGACGTTGTATAGATTAACCCCTGCCTCATTCCTTCTTCAGAGAAGGCAATGGCACCCCCTCCAGTACTCTTTTCTGGAAAATCCCATGGACAGAGGAGCCTGGAAGGCTGCAGTCCATGGGGTCGCTAGAGTCGGATATGACTGAGTGACTTCACTTTCACTTTTCACTTTCATGCATTGGAGAAGGAAATGGCAACCCACTCCAGTGTTCTTGCCTGGAGAATCCCAGGGACGGGAAGCCTGGTGAGCTGCCGTCTGTGGGGTCGCACAGAGTCAGACACGACTGAAGTGACTTAGCAGTAGCAGCAGCAGCATTCCTTCTTAATTAGGGTGTGCTAAAATGGAAACTTTATGAAGGACTTGGTAGGTTTCATTCATTGCTCAGTTCCCGGTTCCTGGAATAGTGCCTGGCCCATATTGGAAATTTTGTGAATATTTATTAAAGAAATGAATCTCAATAGTGAAGTGCTGTCAGTTCTACTTTCAGAGCTCCCATCTTCTTCCCTCTCCCCATCTTCCATTGCTTCTTTCATCGAGACCATATCACTTCTTCCTTGGACTACTGTTCAACTTCCCTTCCCAGCTTTGTACCCCTAGTATCATTGCCTTCAATTCCACCACCCCCCCACCCCATCCTTAGCAAGATCCGGAATCTCATTTCCACATAGCACAACATCCAAAAGAAGAGAGGGTCTCAGGAGCCCTCTGCAAACCTTATCTCGTGTTTCCTTTTGTTGTTCAGTCACTCAGTCATGTCCTACTCTTTGCCACCCCGTGGACTGCAACACACCAGACTTCCCTGTCCTTTACCATCTCCTGGAGCTTGCTCAAACTCATGTCCATTCAGTCGGTGATGCCATCCAACCATCTCATTCTCTGTCATCCCCTTCTCTTCCTGCCTTAAATCTTTCCCAGCATCAGGGTCTTTTCATATGAGTCAGTTCTTCCCATCCAGTGGCCAAAGTATTGGAGCTTCAGCATCAGTCCTTCCAATGAATATTCAGGACTGATTTCCTTTAGGATCAACTGGTTGGATCTCCTTGCCATCCAAGGGACTCTCAAGAGTCTTCTCCAACACCACAGTTCAAAAGCATCAATTCTTCAGCACTCAGCCTTCTTTACGGTCCACCTCTCATATCCATACAGGACTACTGGAAAAACCATAGCTTTGACTAGACAGACCATTGGCAAAGTAAAGTCTCTGCTTTTTAATATCCTGTCTAGGTTTGTCATAGCTTTTCTTTCAAGGAGCAAGCATGTCTCCTTGGGTCAAGTTAAGTCACAAGCCAACCCTATACTGGTCTTTGGTGGAGAAGGTAGGATTATCCATAGATAAAACCAACCTGCTCCTGGAGCTCCCCTGGACTCAACTTCCTGGAAGCATGTGGGTGTTTGTGGGAGGGGTGGATTCTGGAAGCTGGTCCAGATTCCATCAGGATAGAGGAGTGGAGAATTTGTGTTAACATCTCTGACATGCAGTATCTCAATTGCTTTTTGCCAATCACAAGAGGAAGGCAGGGTAGGTTCTACACTTTATAGATGTGGACACAAGGCTCAGATGGTCCTAAACCTTCTTAGTTCACATGTCCCTTAGTGTCTTGATTTTTTCCATGGTGCCCCTAAGCCAAAAGAAATACATAATCATTCCGTTTGTAAATAATTAGGTCCCAATAACTTAAGTATTTTTGTTCTAACAACTTATTAGCTGATTGAAAAATATAGTGTACACACTTGAAAGAAGACATTTATTTTTCATTCTTTTTTAAAAATTTCAATTTTTCATTCTTTTTTAAAAAATTATCATTGATTTACAACATTGTGTTTCAAATACAGCAATGTGATTCATTTATGTGTATATACTTTTCAGACTATTTTCCTTTATAAGTTATTACAAGATATTGAATATAGTTCCCTGTGCTTTGCACGGAGAAGGCAATGGCACCCCACTCCAGTACTCTTGCCCGGAAAATCCCATGGACGGAGGAGCCTGGTAGGCTGCAGTCATGGGGTCGCTAGAGTCGGACATGACTGAGCGACTTCACTTTCACTTTTCACTTTCATGCATTGGAGAAGGAAATGGCAACCCACTCCAGTGTTCTTGCCTGGAGAATCCCAGGGACGGGAAGCCTGGTGGGTGCCGTCTATGGGTCGCACAGAGTCAAACACGACTGAAGTGACTTAGCAGCAGCAGTGCTATGCAAGGATTGTAAATCTCTATTTTACATATAGTGTTTGTATCTGTTAATCCCACGCTCCTAGTTTATCCTTTCTCTACCCCTTCCTCCCCTTCCTCTTTTGTTAATCATAAGTTTGTTTTCTATGAGTGTGTTTCTGTTTTGTATATATATTCATTTGTATTATTTTTTAAATTCCACATACTAGTGATACTATATAATATTTGTCTTTCTCTGACATTAAGTATAATCTTCTCTAGGTCCATCCATATTGCTGCAAATGACAATATTTCATTCTTTTTTTTATCGCTGAGTAGTATTCTATTGTATATATATATATACCACATCTTCTTAATCTAATTGTCTGTAGATGGGCAGTTAGGTTGTTTCCATGTCTTGGCTATTGTAAATAGTGATGCTATGAACATTGGGGAGCATGTATCTTTTCAAATTAGAGTATTTGTCTTTCCTGTCTATGTACTCAGAAATGAGATCGCTGGTTCACATGGTAGCTCTATTTTTAGTTTTTTAAGGAACTTCCGTTCCTCCCCCCACCATGGTGACCTCACCAGTACACACTGCCATCAACAGTAGGATGGTTCCCTTTTCTCCACAGTCTCCAGCATTTATTAGACTGGCCATTCTGACCAGTGTAAAGTGATACCTCATTGTGGTTTTAATTTCCATCTCACTAATAATTAGTGATATTCAGCATCTTTTCATATACCTGTTTGCTATCTGTATGTCTTTGGATAGATGTCTGTTAGGTCCTCTGCCCATTTTTTTATGTGAGTTGTTTGTTTGAGATGTTGAGCTGTATGAGTTGCTTGTATATTTTGGAAATTAGGCCCTTGTTGGCTGCATCATTTGCAAATATTTTCTCTCATACCATAGGTTGGCTTTTCGTTTTGTTAATGGTTTCCTTTGTTGTGCACAAGCTTATAGGTTTGATTAGGTCCCATTTGTTTATTTCTGCTTTTATTTCTATTGTCTTGGGAGACTGATCTAAGAAAATATCTAAGAAAGAAATGATTTATGTCTGAGAATGTTTTATCTATGTTTCCTTCTAGGAGTTTTATGGTGTGTCATATCTTATATTTAGGTCTTTAAACCATTTCGAGTTTATTTTTGTATATGGTGTGAAGGAGTTTTCTAATTTCATTGATTTACCCACATAGCTATCCAGCTTTACTAACACCACTTGTTGAAGAGACTGTCTTTTCTCTATTGTGTATTTTTGCCTCCTTTGTCTAATAGACTATAGGTGTGTGGGTTTTTTCTGGGCTCTATGTTCTGTTCCATCTACATGTCCATTTTTGTGCCAATAGCATGATATTTTGATTACTATAGCTTTGTGGTATTGTCTGAAGCCTGGAAGGGTTACGCCTTCAGCTTTGTTCTTTCTCCTCAGGATTGCTTTAGCAATTCTGGGTCTTCTGTGGTTCCATAAAAACTTTAGAGTTACATTTTTCTAGTTCTGTGAAAAATGTCTTGGGTATTTTGATAGGGATCACATTAAATGTGTAGATTGCTTTGGGTAGTATGGCCATTTTAACAATATTAGTTCCTCCAGTCCAAGAGCATGGTCTTTTCCATTTCTTTGAATCATCTTCAATTTCCTTTATCAGTGTTTTATAGTTAACAGCATATAGGTCTTTCACCTCCTTGGTTAAGTTTATTTCCAGGTATTTTTAAATGCAATTTTAAACAAGATTATTTTCTAACTTTCACTTTCTGATAGTTCATTGTTAGTATAAAGAAATGCAACAGAGTTCTGTGTATTAATCATGTATCCTGCTACCTTGCTGAATTCATTTGTTGGTTCTAATAGTTTTTGTGTAAAGTCTTTAGGGTTCTCTGTACAGAGTATCATGTCATATCCAAATAATGGCAATTTTACTCTTCCCTTCCAAATTTAATACCTTTGATTTCATTTTCTTGTTTGATTGTTATGGCTAGGACTTCCAATGCTGTGTTGAATGGAAGTGGTAAGAGTGGGCATCCTTGTTTTATTTATGAATTTAGCAGGAAAGCTTTTAGTTTTTCACTGTTGAGTGTTAAGTTGGCTGTGGGTTTGTGGTAAGTGCTTTTATTATGTTGAGATATGTTCCCTCTATACTCATTTTGATGAGAGGTTTTGTCATGAATGGATGTTGAATTTTGTCAAATGCTTTTTCTGTGTCTATTGAAATGATCATGTGGTTTTTGTCTTTTCTTTTATGTTAACGTAGTGCTTCACATTGATTTGTGCTTGTTTAACCATCCTTGTGACCCTGGAATAAATACCACTTGATCATAGTATATGGTCCTTTTTATGTATTTTTGGGTGCAGTTTGCCAATATTTTGTTGATGATTTTTGCTTTTCATTAAAGATATTGTCCTGTAATTTTCTTTATTGGTAATATTTTTTGTCTGATTTTGGTATCAGGCTGATGGTGGCTTCATAGAATGACTTTAGGAATGTTTCCTCCTTTTTAATATTTGGGAGTAGTTTGAGAAGGATAGGTGTAAGTTCTTATTTGTATGTTTGGTAAAATTTCCCAGTGAAGCTGTCCAGTCCTGGACTTTTGTTTGCAAGAAATGTTTTGTTTTTTAAAGTATAGGTTCTATTTCACTTCTAGTGATCAGTCTGTTCACATTACCTGTTTCTTCTTGACTCAGTTTTACTAGATTGTATTTCTGTTGTGTTTGTGGAGGGAGTTAAGCTCAACATCTTCCTACCCTATCATCTTGATTTTCCTCCTTATATCATTTTTAATCACTAATAGGTCATAAGTGCCTGTTGTACTCTGTGCAGCTTCTCATGCCTTGGAATCAGATTGGATGTCAGTATCTTCGTTTTCTGTTCCACATTGATATTTGTAATGCTTCTTATGTCTGTGGAAAACCCAGCTTTACAATAATCTAAAGTCAGTGAAAGGATTGTAGTGCAGTCTTATGTTGCGAGTATGACCTGTTCCACTCTTACTTCAGGTGTTATCTGAAAGATGTTGAGTTTCACTGTATTTACTGTCTTAAAAATTTTAAATCTCCTGAGATACCCCTTTGAGTTCATTGTGGCTCCCTGGGTTACCTTGGCACACAGTTTGAGAAATACCAGTTTAAGTGACCTACTCAGGAAAATACAGGAAGAAACAGGCAGAACCAGCATTTAAACTTTAATATTTTGACTCCAAGTCTTGTTCTTAGACCATTTTTACTGTCTTTCCTATGAGATCATGTTTCCCTTGCCACGAAGACTTTCATTTGAATTCAATGTCCGACAAGGAAAATACAACCCACTAGAAGTCTTCAAAACAGAGGAAATTAATATCACCAATTATTACATTGGTGATAAAAGAGATGAGAAGCCAAGGGAACAGTGAGGCAACACAGATACAAGCAACCATAGGAATCTAGGAACACTCCCATAGGTGCAGGATTGATGGGAAAGGTAGTGTTATGGGGACCCAGAAGCTAAGGTTGGCAGCTGGACCCACAGTGGAAATGCAGCCACTGCCAGAGATGTCTCAGGATACAGAAAGAGGGGGAGGAAGTATCCTGATATCTTCCTTTCACCTGCCTCCTGTCTTCCCACCAGTTCCTCCCACTGGACAAATCTACCTGGAAGCTAGAGAGCAAGGGTACCTGGGAAACGTAGTCCCTTAGGTATGGAGCATAAGATGAGGGGGAGGGAATGGATCTGAGCAAACAGGCAGTTGACCAGCACTGCAAAATGTAGCATATATACTTTATAATTCCTTTAGCAAACATTTACTGAGGACCTACTAGGTGCCAGGTATCATGCTAGATGCCGTATGAGCAGAACAGACCTGATCATTGCTCATTAGAGAATCAAAGACTAAAACAGAAGGAAATGACAGATGAATGGATAAAGAAGTTGTGGTACATATACATAATGGAATATTACTCAGCCATAAAAAAGAATGCATTTGAGTCTGTTCTGATGAGGTGGATGAACCTAAAACCTATTATACAGAGTGAAGTGAGTCAGAAAGAGAAAGATAAATATCATATTCTAATGCACATATACAGAATCTAGAAACATGGTTCTGAAGAATTTATTTACAGGGCAGCAACATGGCAAATAGATGGGGAAACAGTGGCTGACTTTATTTTTCTGGGCCCCAAAATCACTGCAGATGGTGATTGCAGCCATGAAATTAAAAGACGCTTACTCCTTGGAGGGAAAGTTATGACCAACCTGCTGCTGCTGCTGCTGCTAAGTCGCCTCACTCGTGTCTGACTCTGTGCGACCCCAGAGATGGCAGCCCACCAGGCTCCCCCATCCCTGGGATTCTCCAGGCAAGAACACTGGAGTGGGTTGCCATTTCCTTCTCCAATGCATGAAAGTGAAAAGTGAAAGTGAAGTCGCTCAGTCGTGTCTGACTCTTAGCGACCCCATGGACTGCAGCCTACCAGGCTCCTCTGTCCATGGGATTTTCCAGGCAAGAGTACTGGAGTGGGGTGCCATTGCCCTCTCTGATGACCAACCTAGACAGCATATTAAAAAGCAGAGACATTACCTTGCCAACAAAGGTCCATCTAGTCAAGGCTATGGTTTTTCCAGTGGTCATGTATGGATGTGAGAGTTGGACTATAAAGAAAGCTGAGCACCAAAGAATTGATGCTTTTGAACTGCGGTGTTGGAGAAGACTCTTGAGAGTCCCTTGGACTGCAAGGACATCCAACCAGTCCATCCTAAAGGAGATCAGTCCTGGCTGTTCATTGGAAGGACTGATGTTGAAGCTGAAATTCCAATACTTTAGCCACCTGATAAGAAGAGCTGACTCATTTGAAAAGACCCTGATGCTGGGAAAGGTTGAGGGAGGAGGAGAAGGGGACAGCAGAGGATGAGATGGTTGGATGGCATCACCGACTCGATGGACATGGGTTTGGGTGAACTCCAGGAGTCGGTGATGAACAGGGGGGCTTGGCGTGCTGCGGTTCATGGGGTCTCCAAAGAGTCAGACACGACTGAGCGACTGAACTGAACTGAACTGAACTGAAAGGAGAAACAGACATAGAGAATACACTTATGGACATGGGGAGAGGGGAGGAGAGGGTGAGATGTATGGAAAGAGTAACATGAAAACTTACATTATGATATGTAAAACAGATAGCCAACAGGAATTTGCCGTATGGCTCAGGAAACTCAAACAGGTGCTCTGTATCAACGTAGAGGGGTGGGATGGGGAGGAAGGTGGGAGGGAGGTTCAAAAGGGAGGGGATATATGTATACTTATGGCTGATTCACAGAGAAGGCAATGGCAACCCACTCCAGTATTCTCGCCTGGAAAATCCCATGGACAGAGGAGCCTGGTAGGCTGCAGTCCATGGAGTCCCTAAGAGTTGGACACAACTGAGCAACTTCACTTTCACTTTTCACTTTCATCCATTGGAGAAGGAAATGGCAACCCACTCCAGTATTCTTGCCTGGAGAATCCCAGGGATGGGGGAGCCTGGTGGGCTGCCGTCTATGGGGTCGCACAGAGTTGGACACGACTGAAGCAACTTAGTAGCAGCAGCAGCAGCATGGCTGATTCATGTTGAGGTTTGACAGAAAACAAAATTCTGTAAAGCAATTATCCTTCAATAAAAAAAATGAATTAAAAAAACGAAAAAAGCAGGAGGAGAATAAACAGAACTATGTCAAGTATGGAAGAAAAATATGGCAGTGCTGTGGGAGAGTTAGTAATTTAGAAGGGGCAGCCTCTCACTGTTTTAAGTCTAGTTAATTGACTTGATGTGTGTGTATATAGAAAACCTGTGTTCAAGGAAGGACAGAATATTTATATCCAGAAAAAGTTTATAAAAAACATTGACCCCTTCATACTTAACATCTACATTATAGGGCTTTATTGTCCCAAAGCTATGTGTGATTGTGTGTAAATGTGTGTGTGTAAGAGAGAGAGGCAGAGGCAGAGAGAGAACAGTACAAAGGAAGATTCTTTTAGAAACACATTCAAAGGAGCCAGAGGGCTCCCAGCTGGCTAATCTCCATCATGCTTTCCTGGCCCCTCCCCCTTCCTTCTCATCATAACTTGTGATCTTAGAGGCATGAAAGAATTTGAGCCCCGCCCCCAGCCTGACCGTCTCTGCGGGCCGTGCAGCCAAGCTCCATGTCAAATCCACCTGGGAGCGCGAACCCCAGGGCCACGGAGAAGGTGGTGGGCTTGCAGGCAGGTTCCCCGCCCAGTGGCCATGGGCGACAAGAGCGGGCAGTCTCCCCTACGCACCTATAAATCCCTTGATGAGGAGGGCCTCTTCGGCTCTGCAGAGCTGCCCAAAAGACCCACGGGGAGCCTGGTTATGCACAGCATGGCCATGTTCGGCCGGGAGTTCTGCTATGCGGTGGAGGCGGCCTACGTGACTCCAGTGCTGCTCAGCGTGGGCCTGCCCAAGAGCCTGTACAGCATGGTGTGGCTCCTGAGTCCCATCTTGGGGTTCCTGCTGCAGCCCGTGGTGGGATCGGCCAGCGACCACTGCCGGGCCCGGTGGGGCCGACGGAGACCCTACATCCTCACGCTGGGCCTCATGATGCTCCTGGGCATGGCCATGTACCTCAACGGGGATGCGATCATATCAGGTCAGTGGACTGCACCTGGTAGGCTAGGTAGGCTGGGTGGGAGAAGGTCCTGTTATGCAGCTCAGGACAAGGAGAATGCAAAGTTCTTTCTGTGACAGTCAAAAAATGGTTAAAACTGATTCCCTAAGTTACATTGAATTTCCACCTTTGAGTGCCCCAGATTCTGTAGTTAGGCACCTTTACTTTTAGAAACTTCAGGATACATTATTTTTTAATTGTTGTGAGAACTTAAAAATGGGATTATATTTTTACCTATTTTATTATATTATGTATTGTTACGTTTATCAATTATGGGGTTTTGTGTGTGTGCCCACCATACCTTATTTAGGACTTTCTCAAATTAACCAGCTGCCTAATGGCTCCGTAAATTTTTCCAATAAATGTGTGTCCAAAGAAGAGTTAATGATGTTCACAGCTTTATATGGAGTCTTGTAACAGGTACAGGGCATCGGCCTGGCAGCTCAAGGGGACATTTTTTCATTGCAAATCATGGACATAGACCTGATGGTGAGCACTTTTTCTAGCCATTAAACAGCCGCTGATTAATCAGTAATTGGTGGTAGTATATATCACATTGAAAGAAAGAATTGTTAAACTTAAAAATAGCACACATTTTCTGACCATTAACTCTCAGGGTAGCAGAATGGATGATAATGAGCCATGATAATCAGTTATCATCTCCATGTATTTAAAAGTGGGCATGAATCTATAAATGTAGTATATTTATGGAAGAATTTATATAAAAAAAAAAATACCTGAAAAGAAATTTCGCCTCTAAGGAAGGGTGCTAAAGGCCTGGGGTTGAGAGGGGGAAGTTAAGCTTGTCTTTCACTAATTTTTGTACTGAATTTTTAAAATCAGGTGCATATATTACACATTTTCTTAAGTTTAAAAAATAAACTGAAAGCATGAGAAATAGTTATGAGGAGGTGAATGAACAGTGGTATGGTCCTAGGATGAATATCATTTAGGTGTTAAAATTGTGACATTGCTCTTCATCCACCGAAAGGCAAAGGTACGAAGAGAGTTGGTTAAAGATGCTCACTTACAACCTGCTCCCAGTAGACAGTGCTCCTCCAAGCCAAGCCCTCCAGCCTGTGGCATCAGCCTCACTGGAGGCTGATAGAGGTGAAAATTCCCAGGCCCTACCTTCCGCCTATTGAGGAATCATAGGAGACTCATGGTAGGTGAGGCCCAACAATCGGTTTTAACAAGTCATCCCGGTAATGGTTAAGGAGCTAAAGTCTGAGAAGCACTGCATGAGGGCACAGATGCACACCTCTCTCTATTTTTGTGCATAAAGGGATGTCTGAAGGATGACCATCTCTTGGGCCTCTTGAAGTATTTTCCCCAGCTTTCCTATATGGTTGGAGTGGTTTACAGTCAGTACATACAATTTTTTAAACCGGTTTATTTAAAAGAGAGATGATTCACATACCATAAAAGTCACCATCTAAAAGTGAACAGCTCAGTGCTTCTCAGTATATTCTCAAAATTGTATAATCACCACCACCACTATCTAATTACACAACAGTTTCGTCTCCCCCCCTACAGAAACCTGGTAGCCATTAGCAGACACTCCCCATTTCCTTCTCCCCCACAGTCCTAGGTAACTGCTCAATCTACGTTCTGTCTCCAGAGAGCTGTCTTTTCTGGACATTCACTGCATGACTTTTCAAAACTTGAAAAAATAATGAAGCTGTTTTTTATTTGGAAGAGCAAACACAATGAAAGTATAGGGAGGTAATATGATGACAGGAAGTTTGTGTGGAAATAAAAATGTGGATCATTCTAAACCAGGATTTAGGAGACCAACGGTTGTTTCTCTTTTAGCTTTGATTGCTGACCCAAGGAGGAAGCCAATTTGGGCCATAAGTATCACCATGATAGGTGTGGTTCTCTTTGATTTTGCTGCTGACTTCATTGATGGGCCCATCAAAGCCTACTTGTTTGATGTCTGCACTCATCGAGATAAGGAGAGGGGCCTCCACTACCATGCCCTTTTCACAGGTAGGGAATATCCAGAAAGTCTATCCTTCAGGTCTCCGGGCAGGGAAGCCCTTCCACTGAAGCCATCCAGTGTCTCAGCACTCAGATTTTTTGAATGAATGGATCTGTTGATGCATCGCTCCCATCACGCGGGCTCTGTCTTCCAGGGCATTACTCTTGTGACCAGGCTGTGGAGTTTCTGCAAAGGAAGTTTGTAGGAGAGCTCTCTGAAGAGCCGTGTGTGGAGACATTTACAATGAAATGAAAAGAAGCCTTGTAGACTTCATATTTTGTTTTGTTCTTTAGTCAGTAATGTGTATCATCAACATTATTTAGAAGCTTGCAGCTTCTTGGGCCCCTCTTCCTGTTATTTTAATTCAGCAGGTTCAGGGTGGGGCCCAGAAATTTGCGTTTTTAATGACTTTCCCAGATGATTCTGTGGCAAGTGTCCCAAGAGTCACATGAACCACATTTAAAAACAGAAATAGGAACAAACCAAGCAAATAAAAAGCCCCAAGTCTTAGAGACTTCTTCTTTTTTTTTTAATTAATTTATTTGGCTGCACTGGGTCTTAGTTGCAACAATCAGGGCCTTTAGTTGCAGCATGTGGGATCTAGTTTCCTGACTGGATCGAACCCCAGGCCTCCTGCATTGGGAGCTCAAAGTCTTAGCCATTGGGCCACCAGGAAAGTCCCAGAGATGTCCTAGTTATATAAACAGTTAGCAAATCCTCAACCTCCTGTTTTGGAAAATGCCATGCCAAGAGGACACTTCTTGGGGCCATTGCTGGCCTTCTTTTGTAGCTGTTGGGCCCTTCATGTAGAGCAATGCTACTAATGTTCAACATGCATTTCTAGAGCTCCATTTGTTGTTGTTCAGTCACTCAGTCATGTCCCACTCTTTTCAACCTCTTGGGCTACAGTATGTCAGGCTTCCCTGTCCTTCACTATTTCTTGGAGCTTGCTGAAACTCATGTCCATCACGTCAGTGATGCCATCCAGCCATCTCGTCCTCTGTCATCCCCTTCTCCTCCTGCCCTCAATCTTTCCCAGCATCAGGGTCTTTTCCAATGAGACTGCTCTTCACATCAGATGGGCAAAGTATTGGCATCAGTCCTTGCAATGAACATTCAGGATTGATTTCCTTTAGGACTGACTGGTTTGATCTCCTTGCTGTCCTTCCAGTTGGGACTGTTCTAGAATTGGGGTGTCATCCCCAAGACAACAGCATGATCCTGTCCTGGGAGCATTGTTAGGTCTAGATGTGAGGACTTTATTTCATTTTCTCCAAGGCCCAGCCAAGGTATTTTTATTTTATGTTTTGTCTCCTCCCATGGTCAGGTATGTCCCATGAGAAACAGAATCTTGAATTTTGTTCAGATTATATCCGCACAGCCAAAAGCAGGCCTGCCCACAGAAGCCGTTTGGTCAACAATTTGTTGTTTGTGCAGATATTTGAATGGTGAACACTGGGAAGAATGGGGCTGCCCGGCAGAGAGGGGCCTGGAGGAGCAGGAGTCCAGCCCATCTGTCTGGGACCCTGGAACACTTTGTCTAACAGCTGGAAGGTCCCAGAATAGATATTCAAACTGCATTCTCCTAACTTAAATCCCACAATTCCTACTGCTATGTAATAATCTGCTGAAATTAATTATGATGTTGTGGGAGGCTTTTTGGCTTTTGAACCTGACACGTCGAGAGTTTTGTTGCTCTAAGTACTTTGGGCAATGTGGTCACTCCTTCCCAGCTTATATCAGTGTTAATCTTGGCTTAACAACCTTTGCTTTGCTGCCTCTGATATTAAAAGACTGAGCTTTGTATTTTGGGAACTTTTCCAGGGTTAACACGTGGTAGTATTTCTGTTGAGTTTGATAAAATGTCTTGAGGTTTTCTTTTGATATTAGTGTACTGTGGTTTCAGCAAGCATATAATTCATGTGTAATTTTCATGTGACCTCATTTCAGGCTTTCACTGTATCTTGTCTGAGCTTTCATACTTACCCTTTAACTGATTTTCCAGTCTCTAATTTTTTCCTATTCCAATTGTGTTAACACACAGCTTCTAGGGTCACATACCTAAAAGACAGCTTTGACCGGGACACTTTCATGTTCAGTGACCCGCAGTGGTTCCTGTTGACAAAAAAATTAATTAATTAATCAATAGTCAATTTAAGAAAGAAATAGAGAATTTTATTCAAGTCAACCTAAAGATTATAAATTGGGAAACAGTCTCTCAGAGAGCTCTCAGAACTATTCCTCCCATCAGAGGTCAAAGCACAGTTAAATATGAGACAAAGTGTTATACATCTAATGACGTACTGACAGTTTATGTAGTCCAGGTCTGCACATACAAGGCGAGTAGTGGGTCATTGCGACCACTTAAAGGATTGAGAAAGGACTGTTATCTGCTAAGGAGTTCCCTTGCTGGTGCCAGGAGAAAGTTGCTGCTATCAAGGAAGTATTCCTGTGACTTCTATGGCTGTGGTCTGATTAATATATTAATGGGAAATAGATGGGGAAACAGTGGAAACAGTGTCAGACTTTATTTTTTTGGGCTCCAAAATCACTGCAGATGGTGACTGCAGCCATGAAATTAAAAGACGCTTACTCCTTGGAAGGAAAGTTATGACCAACCTAGATAGCATATTCAAAAACAGACACATTACTTTGCCAACAAAGGTCCGTCTAGTCAAGGCTATGGTTTTTCCAGTGGTCATGTATGGATGTGAGAGTTTGCTGTGAAGAAAGCTGAGTGCTGAAGAATTGATGCTTTTGAACTGTGGTGTTGGAGAAGACTCTTGAGAGTCCCTTGGACTGCAAGGAGATCCAACCAGTCCATTCGAAAGGAGATCAGCCCTGGGTGTTCTTTGGAAGGAATGATGCTAAGCTGAAACTCCAGTACTTTGGCCACCTCATGCGAAGAGTTGACTCATTGGAAAAGACTGTGATGCTGGGAGGGATTGGGGGCAGGAGGAGAAGGGGACAAGAGAGGATGAGATGGCTGGATGGCATCACTGACTCGATGGACATGAGTTTGAGTGAACTCTGGGAGTTGGTGATGGACGGGGAAGCCTGGCGTGCTGCGCTTCATGGGGTCGCAAAGAGTCGGACACGACTGAGCGACTGAACTGAACTGAACTGATAATGCAGATGCACATTGCACACTCCAGGGGAGGGAGGAGGCCCAAAGGGGAAAGTGTTATATTTAAATCTAGGCCCAGCAATTCCAAATGTTTTTCAAATAAGTGTCAAAGGGTTCACTGCCAAAATGTTCTCCAGCGTGTTTCTGAATTTTTTTTTTTTTTTTTAAAGAAAAGACCCTACTGGCTTCTGGGAATTTTAGTCCTCCAACTTCTTCTGTCTTATGTTTAAAGGTAACTCTACCTACCCTCCACCCCTGGTGTATGTGATAGCCATGCTGGGTTTAGTGGATCCATCTCATCCCTTCTGGATTCCCTGGTAGCTCAGTTGGTAAAGAATCTGCCTACAATGCAAGAGACCCTGGTTCACTTCCTGGATCAGGAATATCCCCTGGAGAAGGCAAAGGCTACCCACTCCAGTATTCTTGGGCTTCCCTGGTAGCTTAGACAGTAAAGAATCTGCCTGCAATGGGGAATACTTGGGTTCGATCCCTGTGTTGGGAAGATCCCCTGGCAGAGAGCATGGCAACCCACTCTAGTATTCTTGCCTAGAGAATCCCCGTGGACAGAGGAGCCTGGCTGGCTCCAGCCCATGGGGTCACAAAGAGTCAGACATGACTGAGTGACTAAGCACAGCACAGCCTCATCCCTTCACCTCATGCCTTTACCTCTGGGGCTGTGGAACCCTCACTCACCGGAAAGAAAGGAAATTCCTCCCTCGAGTCAAAATGCTTGTAACTGAGGATCTGTTGCTATTAGTAAATTAACCCGAGGCCTTGCTCTCCTGAATAGCAGTCTCCATTCCACCCGAGGAGGCTGGGATGAGGGCTGATGGTCAGTAAAGTTTGTCCCAGTTCAAATCCTGGCTCCTCCTCCTGCCCAGTCCCTAGTATTTCTGAACTTTTGTTTCTTCTCAGGGTTGTGAATCTATCCACCATGTTAGTTACTAATATGCTGGCAATATATTGGGGCTTCCCTCGTAGCTCAGTCGGTAAAGAATCTACCTGCAATGCCGGAGACCTGGGTTTGATTCCTGGGTTGGGAAGATCCCCTGGAGAGGGAAATGGCAACCAACTCTAGTGTTCTTGCCTGGAGAATCCCATGGACAGAAGAACCTGGCAGGCTACACAGTCCATGGGGTTGCAAGAAGTGGATGCAACTTAGCAACTGAATCACCAACCACTGCCACCATTCTGGCAAATGGTCCCAAGCAATGGTTCCTGAGAAAGGAACCCTTTAATAGGATTCAGCACCAAATGTATATATTTACTATATATTCTCCATTCCCACCAGGCTTGCAAAACTTGCGTTTGTTTGTAATGACTTGGTAAGGAACTTGCCTCATGTGCATCTTTGGAAGAAGAATCGGTAACGTGTTAGGCTTAGTTTCTTTTGACTGTTCGGTTTCTTTAATACTTCAAAGTTTGCATAAAAAATGCTTGTGAAACAAATACTCAGAATAGAAATTATTAAGAGCTAAAAAAAGAGTTCTAAAAATGAAGTTTAGATATGAGTCCCTTTGACCAAATGTATACAAGTGGAAAAAGGCTGTGTTTCATGGTAGAGTCGATTTTAACTCCTCCTTCAGGCCTCATTGCTGCATGAGTGGATTTCTTTCATTAGCTGAGTTTCCTTTGAAGTTTCTGCCCGCAGTGAACTTTCATGTCTCCTCACTCAGGCAGGAAAGGATGTGGCCAGAGCAGAAACCAGGGTACAGGAATTTCAGCTTTGAGGGTGACATGGATAACTTCGGGCGATACAGATAAGGTCTACAAACTGCCATTTCTTATCCCAATTCAGCACCTACCTCTCGAGGAATCTCAAAGGCAGGTTAGAGATAGGAGCCCCTGAGGATATTTTTTCATTTACTCAATACTTGTGTATGTGCTTAATCACTCATCTGAGTCTGACTCTTTGCAGCCTCATGGACCGTAGCCCGCCAGGCTCCTCTGTCAATGGAATTCTCCAGGCAAGAATACTGGAGTGGGCTGCCATTCCCTTCTCCAGGGGATCTTCATAACCCAGGGATGGAACCTGGGTCTCCTGCATTGCAGGTTAATTCTTCACCATCTGAGCCACGAGGGAATTGTCTACCAGAAATCTCTTTCCCCAGATACCAACTGGCTGGCTTGGTTTGCTTCCTCTCTTTGTTACAATCTCTGGTCACATAGCCCCTCCTCAGCAATTCATGATTACTTTATAATATATTATTTATTCATTTGTTTGTTGTTTATTGTCTGCCTCTAGAGCCAACATATAAGCTATCTGAAGACAGGAATATTTCCTGTTTGTTCCAAAATCACTAGTGCTTAGAATAGTCCTGGAAATATGCTGAATAAATATTGATGAGACAAATATTCTATTTTAACATCCTCCTTTTACCTGTGAGGAAGCTCTGTTGCTGAGAGGTAAGTGACTAACTCAAGGTCACACAGCTGGATGTATGTGCTAAGTTGCTTCAGTCATGTCCAACTCTTTTCGACCCTATGGACCATAGCCCACCAGGCTCCTCTGTCCATAGGGTTTTCCAGGCAAGAATACTGGAGAGGGTTGCCATGCACTTCTCCAGGGCATCTTCCCAACCCACAGATCGAACCTGGGTCTCTAACGTCTCCGGCTTCAGCAGGCATGTTCTTTACCGCTAGCGCCACCTGGGAATACAGCTAGTGGAAGATATTGAATCAATCTTTATGTCTGAAATGGAAGTGAATCCCCAGCCCAAGGGCTTCCATTATAGCTCAGTTGGTAAAGAATCTGCCTGCAATGCAAGAGATCTGGGTTTGATCCCTGGGTAGGGAAGATCACCTGGAGAAGGAAATGGCAACTCACTCCAGTATTCTTGCCTGGAGAATCCCATGGACAGAGGAGCCTGGCAGACATCAGTTCATGGGCTTCCAAAGAGTCAGACACAACGCAGTGACTAAACCACCACCCCAACCCAAATGTAATTTAATTGTGTCTGTGTTGAGCCCCATTGGCCCAGGATGGTGAAAACTTAGTGTCATTCCCTTCAGAATACTCTCCTACACCTTTCCCTGAGTCTTGCATCTAAAAACTGGGAGCTTAGAGTGCAAAAGTTTCAGGCAGCAAGGATCTGGGTTTCAGTATCATGTGTTCTTAATGGCATTTACTGGGCTGTCCTTGGTCCCGTGTTTCCTAGTTGTGAGGCTGAACTGGTCACAGTTGCATTCTCACTCATCCTTGTCCACAAGACCCCTTCAGAACCCCCAGGATTCTCAGCTCCCCACCACCCACATGGCATTCTGCTCTTCCAAGGCCTGCAGATGTGAGGTGGGCTCTGTGAACTGCAAACTCTCCATGCTCTGGTTTCCTTGTCTCTAAAAGAGAGGTGGAAATTCAGTTGAGCCTTGTTATTCGGGGATTCCATATTTGTGAAGTCATCTGCTTACTAATGGAGAAGGCAATGGCACCCCACTCCAGTACTCTTGCCTGGAAAATCCCATGGAGGGAGGAGCCTGGTAGGCTGCAGTCCATGGGGTCACGAAGAGTTGGACACTTACTGAGCAAATTCACTTTCACTTTTCACTTTCACGCATTGGAGAAGGAAATGGCAACCCACTCCAGTGTTCTTGCCTGGAGAATCCCAGGGATGGTGGAGCCTGGTGGTGCCATCTATGGGCCATCTATGGGGTCGCACAGAGTCGGACATGACTTAAGTGACTTAGCAGTAGCAGCTGCTTACTAAAACTAACTGGTACCACCAAAATCAATACTTGTAGCTCATTCTCCAACATTTGCAAGCTTCTACAGAGTGAACTTAGAGAAGGAAATGGCACCCCACTCCAGTACTCTTGCCTGGAAAATCCCATGGAGGGAGGAGCCTGGTAGTCTATAGTCCATGGGGTTGCAAAGAGTTAGACACGACTGAACGACTTCACTTTCACTTTTCACTTTCATGCATTGGAGAAGGAAATGGCAACCTACTCCAGTATTCTTGCCTGGAGAATCCCAGGGACAGGGGAGCCTGGTAGGCTGCCGTCTATGGAGTCGCACAGAGTCGGACATGACTGAAGTGACTTAGCAGCAGCAACAGAGGAGGAGGAAAAAAAAAACCAATGTGACTCACCCAGTGTGCTTGCTCCCAACTGTGGTTGAGCAAGGTGATTCTCTGCCTTCTTGTTTTGATTCTTACACTGTAAACAGATGTCCTTTTTGTGATATATTTAGTGCCATTTTTTTTCTTTTCTGTTTTTTTTTTTTTTTCTTGGTTATTTCAGTATTTAAAGTGGCTCCAAATGTGGTGCTGAAAGCACTGCTTTGGGTTCATAAGTGCAAGAATGTTGTGATGTGACTTCTGGAGAAAATATGTGTCCTAAATGGTGTTCCGGTGTGAGTTACAGTGCCGTTGGCCGCAGGCTATTCAGTGAGGTATCTTTAAACAGAAACACATGTAAAATAAGGTTCCGTGTTGTTTCACTGATGAAAACGAAGACTTGAGGCTCGCAGGAACTTAACCCTCAGAACAGGAGTTTACTATTCACCAATTCACCAATTCAGGGTTTGTGGAAACTTTCTGGAACGTAACTACTGGTAATAGTAAGATGCAGCGGTAGTAACTTCCTCAAAGAGTTGTGAGGATTGAATGAGTTGTAAACGTCAAGCACCTAGAACAGAGCCTGACACTTGGGCTCATCTGTCTCCACCCACCGCAGAGCCCTTGTTCCCTTGAAGTCTGAATGTCCCCCTGGGGTCTTCCTAGGAAATAAAGTGTTGATCCCTTCTGCTCTTGGGTTCTTCAAGCCATCTGGGCAGTTCTGCTCCCCTCCCCTCATCCTTCTATCCCAGCGAGGTCCAAGGATCCAGGAGCAGGACCACTACAGCTTTAGGGACACACCAATTCACCCTTCATGAATGCTTTGCCTATCCTGGGAAGCCTTGTTCTTAAATCACTTTTTGTTTGTTTTTTTTTTTAAACTGAATCTGTTGCAGTAAAAAGGAGAATAGAGGAATGAGTTTTTCTCTTTTCCTTTCCTGAGAAAGTGAAGTCGCTCAGTCATGTCCAACTCTTTGAGACCCCATGGACTATAGACTACCAGGCTCCTCCCTCCATGGGATTTTCCAGGCAAGAGTATTGGAGTGGGTTGCCATTTCCTTCTTCAGGATTTCTACCCGACCTAGGGATCAAGCCCAGGGCTCTCACATTGTAGGCAGACGCTTTACCATCTGAGCCACCAGGGAAGTCCAATGAAGAAGATAAAAGAGAATAGTGAGCAGGCCTGAACAATCCTAACTGGTCCTAACTCTGCATGTCTATAATTTAAGTTTGCTTTTCTGCCCCCTAACTCTGCAGGAGCTACATTTCTCACCAATTTTACCTTTGACTTTATGCTAAATACATCCTGCATCTAGTTTTTACCCTTACAACATCCTTCCCTTTGTAATTACATATCAGAGCCACCAAACTGCCAGACTCAATTACTGGGTTACTGACACCAGACTCTGACTGTCTTTGAAACACTGCAAGAGGAAGAAATCAAGATCCTAACACCTTTGTTCCTCATCCCTGACTCCTGACTAAGCCCCTAGACTCCCATGGAGAGGGAACATTGTTCTTGAGGCATGAGCCTATTGTCTTTCCCTCTCTGCCTGCTGAGAATTAAAGCCACCTCCCTATTTCTTCCATACTTGGTCTCTGTATTTTTTATTCAGCTCCGGTGGGCTAAGAGAGCCAAGGTTTTGGCCAGCAACAAAGCTACCATCAGTGCCTTTGGAGCCTATGGGCTTCTGAAACTCAGAAGCAAGGAGACACGTTCTTATTTCTCTGCTTTCTACTTTCATGCTTTTCCCCAAAAGCAATGAGCCTGGCTCAGTTTGAACATGAAGGAAGGGCCCAGGGAAATACCAGGGCAGTTGTGGGTGGACGAAGTCATGGTCAGCACTTTAAATATATTTTCTCACATCTTTTAGGAGATGAGTTGCCTTGCAAATCTCAAGAAATGTCAGGTCTTGGATGCTCAATCTCTAGAAGGGAAGTCACGTCTGCCTGGTTCATTGCTGGGTCTGCAGTGCCCAGTGCAGTTCTTGGTGAGAGTAGGTGTTCCATCCATTTCTATTGATTAAAAAATATCACACACACACACACACACACACACACACACACACACACACACACACTCCTAGTAGCTGATACTTCTGTTAACTCTCTGGGATTTTGTGTGTACGTGTGTGTATGGTGTAGGGACTAATCTGACACCTTCATTGCTGTTTTCTCAACACATAGAAAAGAATCAGAAGGACTCTTCCATGAACCTTCCAGGAATGCAGGGTCTTTCATCTGTCCCCTTGCTGAGGTACTGAAGCCGGCAGCACACCCATAACTCTCTCCCCTTGAGCTCTTTCTCCATTGCTGTTGAGGTTGTTTAGTCACATGCCTGAAACCAGGAAAACAATTACAGATGCATGGTAGGTGCAGAGTTTGACTCTTTAGATTCCTTGTTCCTGACACTCTCCCAGTTTCCCATTTTACCTGTTACATGTTGCGTTAGTCACCCAGTCATATCCGACTCTCTGTGACACTGTGGATTGATTGTAGCCTGCCAGACTTCTCTGTCTGTGGAATTCTCTAGGCAAGAATACTGGAATGGGTTGCCATTCCCTTCTCCATGGATCTTCCTGACCAGGGATTGAACCTGGGCCTCCTGCATCACTGGCAGATTCTTTACCATCTGAGCCACCAGGGAAGCCCTTTACTTATTATAGTTGTAGATTACAGAAAGAAATAATACATATTTCTGTATGCTTGGACTTCTTCCAGGAGGAACCATTGTTTAAGCTATATCGTTAGATATGAAATACACTGCTGAGCCATTCATTCCAGGGGGTTGGCTCTGGTGTGAGTTTGACATCACAGCCTGGCTCTGTCAGGCTAGGACAAGAGCCAGCTGGACCCTTCTTTTTGCAGAGGCTGGTTATCTAATGTGGTGGCAGATGCCTTTGAGATGCCCCAGCTTATCATATGGCCAATAGCCTGGGGACTGACTCTAAGAGCCCCAGGAAGGCTGATGTTGGCAGTAGAGATAAATGTAATCTTGATGTAAATGTGGGAGCTGATGTTAGCCTTTGTTGCACCTTTGATGACTAGACTTTGTTTAGGAGACTATTTTGAAGATAAAATCCTTAGTTTAAATGGAGGATGTTAAAAGGAAAGCTTTCAGTAAATTCCTACAGCCCTCTGCTGGGCCTCATCAGATCTGAAGTTGTGAATAGATAAATGTTTCCATCCAGAGTTTTAAGATGCTGCCTAGTAGAAATGGCATCCCACTTCAGTATTCTTGCCTGGAGAATCCCATGGATAGAGGAGCCTGGTGGACTACAGTCCATAGGGTTGCAAAGAGTTGGACACTACTAAAGCAACTTAGCATTCAGCATGGCCCCACTATTTAGCAAGGCATACTGTTATAACTTTTAGCTGTGTCCCGCAGTAGTGCTGAGACAAATGAATTAGTTTTGCTTGTTTTGTTTTTTCCCCTTTCCTGAGAGAAGAGAGGATTGGAAAATTTTTTAAGATACTTGTAGCATGTTTTACTTAACTGGTTAGTGGAGGAACTGATTGGGAAGACAAAGAGTTTCCCCAAGTTCTTTCAAGATAAATTGTGTGTGTGTGTGTGTGTGTGTGTGTGTGTTTAGCAAAAGAAAAAAATGCTAGATTAGATACAAATCTGATTAACATTCTACAAGGTAATATAACTGTAGCTCTTCTGTAATAGTCCTACCAAGTTATGAAAATATGGTTACAAACCTTATTAATGTCTGCAAATTATCCTGAGTTTTACAAGATTGTGCATCATTGTGCTTCATCAGTTGTGGCTTATTGGTCAATGACAACGAAGTCTCATTCCCAAGAATATCAGATGAGGGTAGTGCAGGTTGCTTAGAAATTGCTCTATCCCCTGAGTGCTCAAAAAGTGATATTTGGACTAACAGGGGTGGATTGGCACTGGGGAGCTTGAAAGGAATGCAGAGCCTTGGGTTCTACTGCCATCTTTAAAATCAGAACTTAGGCTATAGACTTCCCTGGTGGCTCAGACGGTAAAGTGTCTGCCTATAATTTGGGACACCTGGGTTCAATCCCTGTGTCAGGAAGATCTCCTGGAGAAGGAAATGGCAACTCACTTCTGTCTTCTTGCCTGGAAAATCCCATGGATGGAGGAGCCTGTTAGGCGACAGTCCATGAGGTCGCAAAGAGTCGGATACGACTGAGTGACTTCACTTCACTTCACATGCTATAGATTGAATGTTTGTGTCCCCCTCAGAATCCATATGTTGAAAACCTCATGCCTAATGTGATGCTGTTGAACACAGAGTGCCTGATGAACCATGGATGGAGGTTCGTGACATTGTACAGGAAACAGGAATCAAGACCATCCCCAAGAAAAAAAAAATGCAGAAAAGCAAAATAACTGCCTGAGGAGGTCTTACAAATAGCTGTGAAAAGAAGAGAAGCCCAAAGAAAAGGAGAAAAGGAGAAAAGGAAAGATATACTCGTTTGAATGCAGAGTTCCAAAGAATAGCAAGGAGAGATAAGAAAGCCTTCCTCAGTGATCAGTGCAAAGAAATAGAGGAAAACAATAGAATGGGAAAGACTAGAGATCTCTACAAGAAAATTAGAGACACCAAGGGAACATTTAATTCAAAGATGGGCTCAATAAAGGACAGAAATGGTATGGACCTAACAGAAGCAGAAGATATTAAGAAGAGGTGGCAAGAATACACAGAAGTGTATGAAGAAGATCTTTAAGACCCAGATAATCATGATGGTGTGATCACTCACCTAGAGCCAGACATCCTGGAATGTGAAGTCAAGTGGGCCTTAGGAAGCATCACTACGAACAAAGCTAGTGGAGGTGATGGAATTCCAGTTGAGTTATTTCAAATCCTGAAAGATGATGCTGTGAAAGTGCTGCACTCAATAGGCAGCAAATTTGGAAAACTCAGCAGTGGCCACAGGACTGGAAAAGGTCAGTTTTCATTCCAATCCCAAAGAAGGCAATGCCAAAGAATGTTCAAACTGCCACACAATTGTACTCATCTCCCACGCTAGTAAAGTAATGCTCAAAATTCTCCAAGCCAGGCTTCAGCAATTCGTGAACCATGAACTTCCTGATGTTCAAGCTGGTTTTAGAAAAGGCAGAGGAACCAGAGATCAAATTGCTAACATCTGCTGGATCATTGAAAAAGCAAGAGAGTTTCAGAAAAACATCTATTTCTGCTTTATTGACTATGCCAAAGCCTTTGACTGTGTGGATCACAAGAAACTGTGGAAAATTCTGAAAGAGATGGGAATACCAGACCACCTGACCTGCCTCTTGAGAGACCTGTATGCAGGTCAGTAAGCAACAGTTAGAACTGGCCATGGAACCACAGACTGGTTCCAAATAGGAAAAGGAGTATGTCAAGGCTGTATATTGTCACCCTGTTTATTTAACTTATATGCAGAGTACATCATGAGCAACACTGGGCTGGATGAAGCCCAGGCTGGAATCAAGATTGCTGGTAAAAATATCAATAACCTCAGATATGCAGATGACACCACCCTTATGGCAGAAAGTGAAGAGGAACTAAAGAGCCTCTTAATGAAAGTGAAAGAGGAGGGAGAACAAGTTGGTTTAAAGCTCAACATTCAGAAAACTAAGATCATGGCATCTGGTCCCATCACTTCGTGGCAAATAGATGGGGAAACAGTGGAAACAGTGGCTGATTTTATTTTTGGAGGCTCCAAAATCACTGCAGATGGTGACTGCAGTCATGAAATTAAAAGACGCTTACTCCTTGGAAGGAAAGTTATGACCAACCTAGATAGCATATTCAAAAGCAGACATATTACTTTGCCAACAAAGATCTGTCTAGTCAAGGCTATGGTTTTTCCAGTAGTCATGCATGAATGTGAGAGTTGGACTATAAAGAAAGCTGAGCACCAAAGAATTGATGCTTTTGAACTGTGGTGTTGGAGAAGATTCTTGAAAGTCCTTTGGACTGCAAGGAGATCCAACCAGTCCATCCTAAAGGAGATCAGTCTTGGGTGTTCATTGGAGGGACTGATGCTGAAGCTGAAACTCTAATACTTTGGCCACCTGATGTGAAGAGCTGACTCATTTGAAAAGACCCTGATGCTGGGAAAGATTGAGGGCGGGAAGAGAAGGGGACGACAGAGGATGAGATGGTTGGGTGGCATCACGGACTCAATGGACATGGGTTTGGGTGAACTCCAGGAGTTGGTGATGAACAGGGAGGCCTGGTGTGCTGCAGTTCATGGGGTCGCAAAGAGTCGGACACGACTGAGCGACTGAACTGAACTGAACTGAATGTGATACTGTTAGAAGATGGAGCCGTTAGAAGGTGATTAGGTCATGAAGGCTCATGAACAGAGTTAGTGCCCTTAGAAAATTTGCCCAAACCAGTTCCTTTGCCACTTATGCCAAGTTAGTGATGACAGTTAGAAGATGGCTGTCAATGAGGAAGTAGGTCCTCACCAGACCACATCTGCTGGCACCTTGATCTTGCATTCCCCAGTCTCCACAACTGTCAGAATAAGTGTCTGGTATTTATAAGTCATGAAGGTTATGGTATATTTGTTATAGCAGCTGGATCAGACTAAGACAACCTGTGTCATGACAAGGCATCGTGTGATTCCTGTGCACATTAACGTTTAAGAAGCCCTGCTTTATAATGAGATTTTTAAGAAATAAGGCCCTTTTAAATAGTTTTTGCTCTTTCCAGATTTGAGATACTTATTTTTTCCACAACAGTTGCCATAGGCCACACTTAGTCTTAGTACTCAGAGTGATCCCCTGATTCTAGTCACTGGACCTAGAATGACTAAGTCCTTTCGGTCAGCTCCAGGCAGCTGTCAGCTTCTCCTGCCTCTGAGCAAGGCTTTGGGATTAAGGTTTCTGTAGGAAGTCAGTAGCGCACTCCATTTGAAACCTGGTTCCCTGGTGGCTCAGATGGTAAAGGATCGACCTGCAATGCAGGAGACCTGGGTTCCATCCCTGGGTCAGGAAGATCCCCTGGAGGAGGGCATGGCTACCCACTCCAGTATTCTTGTCTGGAGAATCCCATGGACAGAGGATGAGCTACAGTCCACAGGGTCGCAAAGAGTCAGACACGACTGAGGGACAACACTTCCTGCTTCCTTCCTTCTGCTGCTATCTGTGGTATTGCTTTATATGTATTGTCACATTAACCCTCACAAGACCCATATAAAGAGGCATCACTACACCCACTTTCAGAGAAGTGCCCAAGGTCACATGGTTAGAAAACACACAAGTGGGCATTGATATCAGCATAATTATAAACCCTCCCTTCTATGTGTTCTCCTGTCACCCACTGCAGCCTGCAGTTCTCTTATCTAGTTCAACTAGACCAGCTGCAAACATCCTTCCACCTCTAAAATCTCTGGATTCCTTGATTTAGTGAACTCTTAGGAGCTTCATTGCTAATTAAGAATTCTATAATAATTAGTAATAATAAACTCATCAAAGCTCCTCTATTCTGTTTGAATATCTAGCTCACAGTTCTCTATTTGTTACAGTTTTTATTTTTTTAAGTAGCTGTTTGTTTTGGAGAAGGCAATGGCACCCCACTCCAGTACTCTTGCCTGGAAAATCCCATGGACGGAGGAGCCTGGTAGGCTGCAGTCCATGGGGTCGCTAGGAGTCGAACATGACTAAGCGACTTCACTTTCACTTTTCACTTTCATGCATTGGAGAAGGAAATGGCAACCCACTCCAGTGTTCTTGCCTGGAGAATCCCAGGGATGGGGGGCCTGGTGGGCTGCCGTATCTGGGGTCACACAGAGTCGGACACAACTGACGTGACTTAGCAGCAGCAGCTGTTTGTTTATCTGCTTCTTCTCCTTGGAACTATCTTCTGGGGAGGGAAGAATGGAGGTGCTGTGTCTTATTTATGTTTATATCCCCAGAAGCTAGTAGAGGTTTTATGTTTAAATTTAATACTCAAATATTTATTGAAGTACATGACGTGGGTAGACATAAAACTAGACTAGGAAACCCTCCAATTGCAGCAGTCAAGTGTTCAAGTCAGTATCTAATATAATCCACCTTTATGATTATATCCATATATTTATATTCATAAAATAAAACCAACATTCTATTTGCACAGTGGAAGGTTTATTTCACACATCAGTTCTTTCAAATGGGCAGGGGTTTTCTGCTCTGTATTTCCTCTGCTCAGTGGAAAAGTAAATTTGAAGAAAAGAGGCATACACGATAGGAGACCTTAATGGCAGTATAACAACTATTGATCTAGTCACAAATGGTAGTTTTGAGAAACGAATATATAAGTTTTGCATAGGATCAATTAAGATCAAGGGTTCTCAGTTGGTGCCCATTTGTCCCCCTAGGGGACATTAGACAATGTCAGGAGACATTCGTGTCTGTTGACTAGTGGAGAGGTTGTACTGGCATCGCATGGAGGAGGCCAGATATGTTGCAAAACATCCTACAATGCACAGAACAGCCTCCAACAAAGACTTCAGTTCAGTTCAGTTCAGTCGCTCAGTCGTGTCCGACTCTTTGCAACCCCATGAATCGCAGCACGCCAGGCCTCCCTGTCTATCACCCACTCCCAGAGTTCACCCAGACTCACGTCCATCAAGTCAGTGATGCCATCCAGTCATCTCATCCTCTGTTGTCCCCTTCTCCTCCTGCTCCCAATCCCTCCCAGCATCAGAGTCTTTTCCAATGAGTCAACTCTTCACATGAGGTGGCCAAAGTACTATCCATCCCCAAAATGTCAGTCATGCTGGGACTGAGAAACTCTGGTCTAGACAGACCCTCCAATAGAGCTAGGCTTTTAGTACATTTTGTTTGGTTGACTGCTTGGCTCAGCACAGACATCCTTGGCATCTCCATGATTGAATAAAGAGCATCACTGTCTAATGGTGATCCATCGCATCACATGTCCCAGAACTGCCTCCTGAACCAGCAACAATGTAACCACCTCCAGGGCTTCCCTTTCTTCCTGGAGCCTACCAGGGGCCTACCATCCAAACAGGTCACTCTATGTACCATTTATCTGTTTAAATACATGCACCTCACCCATAACTAGACTACATATTCCTTGCTAGCAGAGAACATATGTTTTTTTCATTGTAACCCATTGGCCTCTGTTCCCCATAATTCTGCCTTAAAATGCTTTGTCACTCAGAGCATGACAATGATGCGCTTGATATTCAGTGGTTAAACATTTGTTCATCTGTAAATACTCTCTATGGTAAGTTACAATTAGACAAAATGTGAGGTGACTAGAATCATCCATTCTTCCAACATTCTAGATAAATTAGGATTCATATTACCTGGCATTCAGATTTGTGTTCCCGGGATCAGGGTTTAGGTAAGTTTAAATGTTTAGGGTTTGAGAGAGAATTCCTTAAGCTCTGTTTTATTCCTTAATTCTCTGATTTGTGAGAACATTGTCTTTTTTAGGTTTTTTAAAAAAATTTATTTATTTGGCTCCACCAGGTTTTAGTTGCAGCTTGAAGGATCTTCGATCTTCTTTGCAGCATGTGGGATCTTTTAGCTGCAACATGCAAATTCTTAGTTGTGGCACGTGGGTTCTAGTTCCCTGACCAGGGATCAGACCCAGGCTCCCTACACTGGGAGAGGGGAGTCTTAGCCACCGGACCACCAGGGAAGTCCCAGGATGTTGTCTTTACCTGGCAGATACAATGGAGACTTCACTAACACAAGAAAAAGAAAAACAAACACAAAGCTGATCTGACTAGGTAGATAGATATTTCTCTTTGGTAAGACAGGATGGAAGGTTGATGTTTAAAGGTATTTGCAGGAGGATCGGCCCTACACTTCGTTGTAGGTAGATGTGTTTGGCATCCCTCTGCTTACTCTCCTGGACATACTCCAACCCCATGGTATGCTCCCGCTGCAGCCCAGCACTCTCGGATGTCACTGGTGCCGATGGCCAGGCAGACCATCTGAGGAGCACTTACTGCTTCAATATTGAGACCTGCAATAGCTTGTCTGTACCAGAGCACTTGCTTTTTAAAACAGGAACCCCAAAGAATGAATCACTAATGGCAGAATTTCAAATGTTAGGCTGTAAGGGCAGGATCCTTTTTGAGAAATCCCTTCTCAATGTCCCTCAGATCACTCTGTCTTTACGTGTAAGCAGATAAGGCAAGCACCAGAAAGACTTCAGGTCAGGATCCTGGGACAGGATAACAAGATTTTTAAAAATTCATATTTAGGGATTTACCTGGTGGTACAGTGGCTAAGACTCCATCCTCCCAATGCAAGGGACCTGGATGAAGGAACGAGATCCCACAGGCCAGAGCTAAAGAGTTCAAATGCTGCAATTAAAGAACCCGCATGCCACAGTGAAGACTGAAGATCCCAGGTGTTGAAACTAAGACATAGCACAGCCAAATAAACAAATAAATATTTTAAAATTCATATTTAAATTTTTGTTTTTATTTTTTCTGTGGCTATCAACTGGTACCAAGTACCTTTAGCTTTTGTTTTCTATTTTGTTTTATTGAAGTATAGTTGATTTATAATGTTTCAGGTATACAGCAAAGTGGTTCAGTTATACAGATGCTTTTTCAGGTTCTTTTTCATTATAAGTTATTACAAAATATTGAATATAGTTCCCTGTGCTATATAGTAGGTCCTTGTTTTTTATCTCTTTTATATGTAGTAGTGTGTATCTGTTAATCCCAAACTCCTAACTTATTCCCCCAAGTCACACCTTTAACTTGTCATAGGGGAAAGAAGAGAGATTCCAAGGCTGTTTGATCTTTGCAAACTTGTGTCACCCTAAGAAACTTATTAATAGATCAATGACAATGCAATAATTATATTTTATTGCAATCAGAAACTAGGGCTCTTAGGGCCAGGAGTTTTAATTCTTAAGCCATGTTGAGAGTACAGTTTAGAAAATCATGGGACTTCAGATGGTGGCAATATTTACTAAGTGCTTACTATGTGTCTAGCATGTTACTTTTTTAAAAAAAATCATAATCCCCATATTATGAATGAGGAAGTTCAAGTTCACAGCAAGTGTATACTAGAGCCAGGCCTTGAACCCACACATCCAGCCCAGGTGTCTTAGCCTCTCCCTGTGTTACTTCTCCAATTATAACCAGGCTACCTCTGCTGTCCTCAGGGAACTTTCCCACTGAAGTAGAGGGCCTGCACATGATGAGAGAGAAGACAGTTCTAATTAATGCTAATACAGCTCCTTCTTTCTTTGCAGGTTTGGGAGGTGCTCTTGGTTACCTTTTGGGTGCCATTGACTGGGCCCACTTGGAACTGGGAAGACTGCTGGGCACGGAATTCCAGGTCATGTTCTTCTTCTCCTCGCTGGTGCTCACTTTGTGTTTTATTATCCATCTGTGCAGTATCCCTGAAGCCCCACTTACAGATGTTGCAAAGGACATTCCCCCACAGCAAGCCCCCCAGGACCTTGCCTTGTCATCAGACAAAATGTACGAGTATGGGTCTATTGAGAAAGTAAAAAATGGTTATGTAAACCAAGAGTTGGTGCTGCAGGGAGGAAAAACCAAAAACCCTGCTGAACAGGTAAAGATGCAAGTTCTTTTTTATTTACTCAGGAAAAATACTCTTGTTCTTTCCTTGTGTTCGTTCTTTTAACATTAATCCTTGTCTTTGTTTTGCTTGATTATTTGATGTAAAGAGTTTTGTTATCCTCAGATTGAAATTTTGTGAATCTACCAATTGAATCTGCAAATGCCCAGTAGCTATTATCCCTTGGAATTAAAACTTTGCACCTAATAGAAAACTGTGTGCATTTCCCTCTTGTCCTTCTGCCTCTGACTCTTTGCAGACCATCAAATCAGGGAAGATGAAGCTGGCTGTAAAATGTTAGGCCATAAGATAAGCCTGGAATTATCCATCCTCAGGCTAGATTAGGATTATAAATTTGTTATTCCAAATAGCAGCATCCCCAGTTGGCAACTGGAGGAACTAAGAGGCTATTGGGATGGAGCCTTCATTTTATTTTGATCATACAGTAAATAGAGAAAATAGGAGAATCCAGGCCTCCATAGACCTGCTGAGACCTTGGGGCTCCAGACTGCCTGTGGGAAAACATTTATACTCCCTGCTGGTATCGGGTAGGATGGAGCCCCCTTGCTTTGTGGTTCTGCAAGGCAGCAGCATGGGATTCATGGAATAGCTACACAATGGAAGCCATTTGATCATTAGATGTGTGTGTTTTTGAAACTTTATTTAAGACATACTATATCAGATAGAACACTCATATATATACAAAATGAATGTTTTTTCCCATTCCCTGAGAGAAGAGAGGATTGAAAATTTGCCATAAAGGATATTTACAGATGGACAACTGTTTAACCATGAAATTCCAAAAAGACAGCATCCTTATCATGCCCTGAGTGACAAAGCATTTTAAGGTGGAATTAAAGGAAACAGTGGCCAATGGGTTGCGATGAAAAAACTCATATATTCTCTGCCCGCAAAGAATATATAATTATGGGGGATGTGCATATATTTAAACAGATCAATGGCACATACAGTGACCCGTTTGGATGGTAGATGCCCTGGTAGGCTTAAGGAAGCAGGGGAAGGCCTGGAGGTGGTCACACTGTTGCAGGTTCAGAGGGCAGTTCTAGGACATGTGATGAGACTAGATCACCTCACCATTAGACAGCGATGCTCTCTATTCAATCATGGAGACGCCAAGGATGCCAGAGGTCATTTGCAGAACCAAGTATTTAGCCGTGAAGAATTTTCCACAATGGAGATTGTGGGAAAAGCTACACAGACACAGAGAAAAAAACAGAAAGGATATACACCCAAAATGCTCATTGAAATTATTGTCTTTGTGTGGTGGGCTAACAGGTGGTCTTCATTTTCTTTTCTAAACCCTTCAGTGTATTCAACATTTCTGTAATAGACATGTATTACTTTGAAAATAAAGAAAAAATAATGTCAGGGTTAAAGGAATAAAACCAGACAGAGTTTACTTAAGATAAGTAGATCCGATAGATTATGCCTGCCTCTTTGCCCTCTTTGCATTGACTGGCTCTCAAAGAGTCACCCAACAGAGGCCGTCTAAGTCTGCCCCGAGGCTGTTGTGATGACTGAATGAAATCAAGTGTGTGGAAGTCTTTTGAAAGGCATAAAACCCTCTATACCATTGGGAGAAGAAATGCATCAAATACAATTAACTTGTACCAGCATATGCCACATGCACAACACTGTAGGCTCTGAATGCTTCTATTATGTGACAAAAAAATAAAAGAAAAACTACATAGGGGAAAAAAACCCAGTAATATATCTTAGGCACAAAGTCAAGCACCGGACGGCTATTCCAATAGTGCATCTGGGGAGCTTCCTGCTGAGCAGTGGGCATCTCCACAGTGTCAGGTCCTACCTATTCTTGTTTGTCAAAGACATTACTTTCCAAAATGAGGGTGGCTGTGCAATTTGAGAACTGGGATTTTTTTTTTTAATGGCAAGAGGCCTAAATTATTTCATTGTTCAAACTGGATACCATAAAAATCCATCTCTATTTCCTCCCCACCATTAGTTTCTCCCTTCAACATTTAGTCTCCTTCTGAGGGTACTTTTGTGCAGTTCTGTCTCCCCCTTATGGCTCTGTTCATTTTTCATTTATAGATCCATCATGACCCAATCTCCAGTTGACAAATGCATGCAGTAAAACAACTCCCCACAGCTCAAAATCATTGCAAGGGCTTTACTAAGGGAACTGATGAGGTAGTGAATAAGATGCTAGCTGAATATTTATATTCACAGCTTTTACAGAAAGGCATAATTTTGAAGCTTTTATTTATTTTGGGGAGAAAGGAAAAAATTAGGTTAACAATGAAAGCAGGCTGAAATTATATATAAGGCCAAAGCATAAATTAATATTTGAAATGAGGCTGAATACTTACTGGTCAGATTCACTTTTTAAATTTTTGGAAAGAAGAGAAAGAAATTAAAGATGAATCACTTAATCTGAGATATGAAAATCAGGCTGTTATTCCTCAGTCTATACCATTAATTGTTTCTTCCTGTAGTCAAGGGAAAAAGTAATAGTTCTACATTGGATTTCTGCTACGGTCACCATTTATTTAGACAAATACCATGTGCTACATGCAGAAAATATTTTTTTCCTTACTCCATAGTAATGTCTATGCATGTTTTTTTTTTTAATACTGAGTAAGTATAAAAAGTCAGTGGAGTCATGGTCATTAGGTTAAATACTATAAAATCCATGAAATAAAAAATCAACTTGTACAACAACCCTACAATGAGTGAATATGATTTCCTGCATCAAAGAAGTAAAAAGCATTATCATAGAAGATTAAGAGTTATAAAACAATTTTCTCTTATAGTTAAAATGGAAAAATCTTGGGAGACTATCTTGTAAATAAACTAGCTAAGATCCAATTTTATTATGTCAAGATTCAGAACAAATAGAAATCAGACAGAAAGAAAGACCCATCACCCTACCATGGTTAATGTTTTCTGTCTCAGTGTCTTCAGGGCAGCTGATTTCTTAATATTCCCGAGATATTTTTCTTCTCTCATATGACAAGCTATTAAAGGCTGTTTCTTTTACTTCAAAACAGTTGTGTCAATAGTTCAATTTTTTTCATTCTTTCAAAGCTACTGACACCAATAAATTATAGTCTCTGGTTTTAACATAATTCAAGTCTAGGTTAAAGAATTGGGGGGCATATGTATTCATCTTACATGTGTCTAGTTTTGTGCGTATGTGTATGTTCTACAATGTTCTCACTTCTGACTAGACTTAGGGCTCATTTACACATGTTGACTGATGGCAGGATCCAGAGAAATAAACCAGGGGGAGGTACCTGACCCAGAGCAGGGAGCTGATTGGCTCGATGTAGTAATTTTCTACTGCAGCATAAACTACCACGGGTTTAGCAGCTTAAAGCCATACCCATTTATTATCTCAGAGTTCTGTAGGTCAGAAGTCTGGGTGGGCTCAGTCAAGTGCTCTGCTCAGGGTCGCACAAGGCTGAAATCAAGGTGCTGGTGTAGCTGCCTTCTCATCCAGAGGTTTGAATGGGGAAGAATCAACTTCGAGCTCATGCAGGTAGAATTCAGCTTCTTGTGGTTGTCGAGGTCCTTGTTTTCTTGCTAATTGATGGCCAGGGATCAGTCACTTCCTGGAGGTCACAATGAAGTTCTTCGCTGTAGCCCACTTCACCTTCAAACCCTAGCAATGCTTGTGCTTTGAGACTTTCTGGCTTCCCCTTCTGCTCCCAGCCAGAGAGAAACCTAGGCTTTTTAAACGGTTGATGTGATTTCATTAGGGTCACCCAGATAATCTCCCTGCTAACTTGAAGCCAACTGATTAGTAACCTTTGTTACTTCTGCAAAATCCTTTTGCCATAGAATAGAACAGAATCATGAAGACAGAGAGTATAGAGGCCATTTTGGAATTTGGATGACCAGATTTTAAGAATCAAGAGATCTAAGAATTATAACCATCTAGGGCCTCACTTAAATCCATGAGCTTCATCCTTATACAGTGGTTCTGTCATTCAAAGATAGGAAGTTTGATGAGTGGCTCTTACATCTTGGCTTAAAGCAAGTCTATTTCTAGTCCCTTTGCCCTTATGTCCTCAAAGCCCTGATATTGGCCTGAAACTGTGAAGTATCTGCATATACATAACAAAACACCTCCTATGAGAACACTCCATGGAAACCATGGTGCCGCGCTCAGAGGGTGTGGCCTTGTGTGATGGACTACTAACAGATCCCACAGTGGGCTGTGTGTCTAACTGAATGTCACACCTGTTTGGTGTTTTATTCCAGACTCAGAGGACAATGACCTTGAGGTCACTGTTGAGGGCATTGAGGAGCATGCCCCCTCATTACCGCTGCCTTTGCATCAGCCACCTCATTGGATGGACTGCCTTCCTGTCCAACATGCTCTTCTTCACAGACTTCATGGGCCAGGTAACAGACTTGTCTGTACACGCTCTTTGTCTCACACACCAGTTGCTCCATCAGCACCTGTGGAGCTTCTGAGCACCTCTAGGATGGGCACAGTAAGAGCAGGAGAGAGAGTACCTTCAGGGAGCTGGCTTATAGATAAGTTCCAGAGGGAAGTTTCTACACCCTAAACAGTTAGAAGACACTATGGGACCAGTACTCGATCAAATACAACAAATAAGGAAAATTTGAGGTGAGCGGTAGTGGTCACAGTGCGCTTAATAAAGGAGGGGCAGTGTGATTTGGATCTTGAAGGGTGAGTAGGAATTGGAGAGGGAGGGGAGAGGGAGGAAACATTCCAGTTGGAGATAGGACTGGCATGTGTGGAGATGAGTCTGAAGCTTGTTGGCTGTACCAGAATAGGGGTGACAGGGTTGCCTAAGTCAGGTGGAGCCAGATGTTAGACAGGAGGAGGGATGTTCAACATTTGAAAGATGTTTAGATTGCAGGCAGTAGGCATTAAGTCCTCCTGAGGGTCCTTGAGTGGAGGTGTGAAAGGAGGAAAGGGTGACACAGTCATGGGGGAATGAGGTCTGTGCCCCCAGCAAGGGAAAGAGACACAGAGCACATGAGAAGGGGTCCTTACCAACCCGCAATGGGAACTCAGTGGCCCCAAATCTCTCTTGCAGATTGTGTACCACGGGGATCCCTACGGTGCCCACAACTCCACAGAGTTCCTCATCTACCAAAGGGGGGTTGAGGTTGGATGCTGGGGCTTGTGCATCAACTCTATGTTCTCCTCACTTTATTCTTGTAAGTAAGCCTCCTCCTCTTGAGGGTGTCTTCTAAGGGCTCTGGTCTAGCAGAATCTTGGATTTTATTTTTGGTAAATATATGGAGATCAGGAAAAACCTTTTCCCTTAGAAGAGACCTCATCAAGTAGCCTTTTCCCAATGAATCCTGGGTACCATTCTCCACAGCAATTACTTTGTACTTGGAATCAGGGGGCTCCTGATCAAGATATTTTGGGAAATAAGAGGAAAACTTGGAAACAACATGGTAAACTATTGGATGCGTGAGGGATTGTCACAGCCAAGATGACTGATTAACAGCAGGTCTGGGTTCTGCTGCAGTGAGATCACCATGAGGTTTCATAGGTACACTTATTAATCTAGACAGAAAATAGGAGGGATGGTTAATATGATAGGTGACAAAAGTAACATAACTTTAGCTCCGATCAGTAGAGTGGTATGTTATAGGAGCCCTGTTCTAGATTGAGAAGGACAGCTTTTCTTCTCAGGCATCAGCTTTCCATGGGGTCTATTAACTTCACCCACCCACCCCCAACCTTGGCTAAATTTATCTATGGGGACACTGTATTCAAAGGGATTTCTGGGATTGGATTTAACTGTGTCCAAATGGATGTCCTCTAACTTTAGGGCATCACACAGGCTCATTTTGTGCTTGCTAATTTGTATGGAAATCTCCAAGTGCTGTACACATTGAGTTCAATGAAAATTCAGGCCTTTAAAATGTATGCAGGTCCCTCATTTGGAATGGAAATTTGGAAGCTTCTTCAGTGTTGTGGGAAAAATAGCTGATCCGCAGGGCAGAGGTCCAGGCTTTGGACAGGCCCAGGGGACAGCAGGGTTATGACCCAGGTGGAAGCGGGGGAGGCAATGGAGGACAATCCGTGGTACCATTCCCAGGGGCATCATTCTGTCACTGAAGTGTGCTTCTTGTTGGGAAGGAAAGTGAATGTACACAATGTCCCCTAGCCTGGCATTTAGCCTTTTGCCCAGCTAAAACACAGCTGAAAACCTGTTTTGAGGTCAAGAAAATCGCTTTAAAGTATAGCCCAAGTGGGGAAAGGGGACCTAATATAAGCATATCCATGAACCCCATAATCATCAGATCAGATCAGATCAGATCAGTCGCTCAGTTGTGTCCGACTCTTCACGACCCCCTGAATCGCAGCACGCCAGGCCTCCCTGTCCATCACCAACTCCTGGAGGTCACTCAGACTCACGTCCTTCGAGTCAGTGATGCCATCCAGCCATCTCATCCTCTGTCGTCCCTTTCTCCTCCTGCCCCCAATCTCTCCCAGCATCAGAGTCTTTTCCAATGAGTCAACTCTTCACATGAGGTGGCCAAAGTACTGGAGTTTCAGCTTAGCATCATTCCTTCCAAAGAAATTCCAGGGCTGATCTCCTTTAGAATGGACTGGTTGGATCTCCTTGCAGTCCAAGGGACTCTCAAGAGTCTTCTCCAACACCACAGTTCAAAGGCATCAATTCTTCGGCGCTCAGCCTTCTTCACAGTCCAACTCTCACATCCGTACATGACCACAGGAAGAACCATAGCCTTGACTAGATGAACCTTTGTTGGCAAAGTAATGTCTCTGTTTTTGAATATGCTATCTAGGTTGGTCATAACTTTCCTTCCAAGGAGTAAGCGTCTTTTAATTTCATGACTGCAGTCACCATCTGCAGTGATTTTGGAGCCCAGAAAAATAAAGTCTGACACTGTTTCCACTGTTTCCCCATCTACTTCCCATGAAGTGATGGGACCGGATGCCATGATCTTCATTTTCTGAATGTTGAGCTTTAAGCCAACTTTTTCACTTTCCACTTTCACTTTCATCAAGAGGCTTTTTAGTTCCTCTTCACTTTCTGCCATAAGGGTGGTGTCATCTTCATATCTTTGGTTATTGATATTTCTCCTGGCAATCTTTATTCCAGTTTGTGTTTCATAATCATAAAGCCATAGAATTCATTATTTTAAAATTTATGGTAACCAAATAGTGGTGGCTTGAAGCTTACATTTCCTTAGCAAAACCCTTTCTTCCCCTTGTTGTTCGGTTGCTGAGCCATGTCTGACTCTACAACTCCTTGGACTGCAGCCAGGTTCCTCTGCCCATGGGATTTCCCAGGCAAAGAAAACTGGAGTGGGTTGCCATTTCCTTCTCCAGGGGATCTTCCCAACCCAGTGATTGAACCTGCATCTTCTGCATTGTCAGGCAGGTTCTTTACCACTGAGCCACCAGGGAAGCCCTTTGCCCACCTTGGGCTTCCCAGATGGCATTAATGGTAATGAACTCACCTGTGAGTGCAGAAGTAAGAGACACAGGTTTGATCCTTGGGTCCAGAGTATACAAATTAAGAAGAAGAAAAAAAAAAAAAAAAAAAAAACCTTGCAGGAGGACAATTTCAAATGCCTAGAATCAGGGAGCATTAGACTGAAAGGATTTAATAACTTATCCATCTCACTTTGTGCTTTCAAGATGTAGGGCAACTGTTTACTACCATCCTCATTCTTTTAAGAGGAAAATATTTTTCTAAAAGTCATTAGCCTTTTAATTTTATGTCAATTTTAACTTGTTCTCAAAGAATCCCTCCCAGGGACTCTTCCATTATCTAGGCTGAGCTCCTACATGAATTTCATGGCTTTTGAAAATTCAAGAGCATGTTATTTTTTAGGACCTTTCTACTTAAAAATCTCTCTATACAAGAATCCCTCCTATTTTAATAGTTTTTGAAAGTTATATTAATGTATAAACCTGTGATATTCCTAAGACAGTGAGTTAGAACTAAAATATTCTCTATAAAATACCAACCAGCCCTGCCTAAAGATCTTCAGGGTCTCCCATAAGATAGAGTGGAGGTCCTGACCTTGGTGCTCCAGGACTCACTGTCTGGCCTGGCTCATCCTTGGACCTCAGTCACTCCCAAGCAGGAACTCTCCCAATGACCCACTTCCCAGCCCGTCTCATGTCTGTGGATTTATATTTGGTTTCTTCCGCCTGAGCTGCTGTTTCTCCCTCCCTACCCAGCCAGACCCAACTCCAAAATGCCCCTGTTTGTGCCATCTCTCAAGTCTTTCCCTCTGCACTCCAACCCACTCTGGGCAGAATCGATCATTTGCCGCAATTCCAGAGTACACTAGATAACCCTGTATTTTGGACTCATCACATAACACCAGGTTGACGACCCAGAATGTCTATCCAGAGGGACTTTGGTAGGGCAATCTGGCTGCTGAGGTAAGAGATGGGGGATGGTGATAAAGGACTGTTTTCAAGCTCCTTTTACACAGCAGGTACACTTAGATTGATGAGTATAGCCACACTGAGTACTGAAATATAGCCAATTGTTCATAGCATAGACTACTATTCAAAGCTGGGGCCTAAATCAGTCATTTCTCTCCAACCCTAAGGAGAGGCACAATGTCACTTAGTATCAGACACAGCAGAGGGCAAGTCAACTTGGCTGACAGTTATTGATTTCACTTTATAAATAAAGCATTCTTTGCCAGATTTTCAGTCTTTGTAGTGAAGTTAGTTGTGTTTCCAAATATCTTTTTATCACCTTTTGCCTTCTTTCTGGTTGGCCCATCTACTTGGTGATAGCATTTACCTAAAGAATACTGATGGTATCTTTCAGGTACTGAGACAACTTGTATTCCATTTTCTGCATAAATGTAATCATTAAGCAAACTAGATTTACACTGCTTTTATTCTCAGCCTTGACAACACCCCTCCAAGCATGGCATGAATTTAATAGAGGAAGCAATGTTGTTCCTTTAACATTTCAGGATTCCAAATTGATACCAATGTAATACATAATAGATACAAATTTAATTCACCTGCAATGCAGGAGACCCTGGTTCAATTCCTGGGTCAGGAAGATTCACTGGCGAAGGGGTGGCCTACCACTCCAGTATTCTTGGGCGTCTCTTGTGGGTAAGCTGGTAAAGAATCCACCTGCAATGAGGGAGACCTGGGTTCGATTCCTGGTTTGGGAAGATCCCCTGGAGAAGGGAAAGGCCACCCACTCTAGAATTCTGGCCTGGAGAATTCCATGGACTGTATAGTCCATGGGGTCACAAAGAGTCAGACATGACTGAGCGACTTTCTCTTCACATATTTAATGCATAATTGATATCAACAATACTACAAATGGAGTACAGATGAGGTTTCTTGTCTATGCAATGTAAATCTAATAATTATTTGAATAGACATGGAAAATTTCACTCTTAAGTAGGCACATTCCTAGCTTCTATCATTTATCTATCTCCTGGGTTCATTTGTTCTAGCAGCATGGGGCAGAGGAAAGATAAAACTATGGATTAAAATAAATGATTAAAAAAGGAAGATAAAACGTTCTTAGGGATTTTCCCTACTGTGGTGAAAAACATAGGAAAATATTTTAAAGCAAAATTTTCAGTTTTAAAGAATGAGCTCTATCATGAGTCTTTTATGAGCAAGCCAGGTTTACCTGCTTTGAAGAGACCTCAGTGAGAAGTCAACCATATTCAGCAAAGTCTGTGTTTTTGGAATTATGATAGCCAATGTTAACTTGATGTCTTCTGTGTGCTTGACATTCGGCTGGGGGATTTCACAGCCATTTTACTTCATTTGATCCTAGTAACAACCGCCAGCAAGGATTTTACTAGTTCCATTTTTCTGATCAAGAAGCTGAGGCTTTGGAGAAGTTATAGAGCTTGTCCAGAGTGTGAGGGTGCCAGCGATGGGGAGGTGCCTGGCACAGCAGGGTTCCCTGACCGGACTGGGAAGGGCTGGTAAGTCAGGGCCAGTGTCTGCAGGTGATGTACCTTCTTTACCTGCTTCTCAGGTTGTGGAGACAGCATTCGGGTGGGGCAGAAAAACTGAATGATTCAGCTTATTCCATAAACTCTGGTTATGTTCATTTCCTCCAACCTGACTTTGGGTCAAGATAGACCTGGATTGTCATTTTGGTCCTGCTGGGATAGATCCCTGTGAATTAGAAAGAACTGCACTTTTCTCACATGTCCTGCAGCCCCAGGGTCCCATAACAAAGGTGGGCTTTTCAATCATCTCTTCTGCATCTTGTTGCTATATACAGCTGCCCACTATGCAGTACCTGGTCCTTCCCTGCAGAAAAGAAAATCAACCCAGGAAGGCAATCTCTAGCTCTCCTTTATGCAAGGGATTCAAAACTGATTCTCAAAACCAGCTGTTTTCAAGCATAGATAAGGGGGTTCTTTTGTTCCTGACTCAATATCAAAGGAAAGATTTAAAAAAACAAAAGTGAATCTTCAAAAGCAAAGGTTGTCTGAAATTATGAGATGTTGTGAGGCACTGCCAGCTATAATTACTCCCTCTCTTCTCCCCACAGACTTTCAGAAAGTGTTGGTTCCCTGCATCGGATTAAAGGCCCTGTACTTTATGGGGTATTTGCTGTTTGGCCTGGGGACGGGGTTCATCGGGCTCTTCCCGAATGTCTACTCCACCCTGGCCATGTGCACCTTGTTTGGCGTGATGTCCAGCACCCTGTACACGGTACCCTTTACCCTCATTGCTGTGTATCACCATGAGGAGCAGGTGCGTGGTCCAATCTCAGTGCTGAGTGACGTCTGGAGCCCCCTGGGAAGGCGGGGGTGGGGGGGACTTGAGAAAGTGTAGAGCAGAGCTGGAAAATACGGGTTCTTGAAACTGCATCACTACAATGGCCTGGCCAAGGCATGACCACGTTCCCAGCCCACCCTCTCCTCCTTACTCTGAAGCCCAGTGCACTTGGGAGCAGTGAGACAGGCACCATTACTCCCATTTGTCAGATTGGAAAAGGGAGGGTTGGTAATGCTGAGAAGCCAGCCCACAATCACACAGAGACAAAGCAGCGGAAACTCTGGGCTTATGACACATGCCATGCACCTGAAGCCATTTCTGGGTGCCACAGTAAGGGCCCTGGCCCTCAACCACTACAGAGGTCTGGTGCCATTTCTGGGAGTTACTGGTTGAGCAATATTTTCCTTGGAAATGGGGTTTTAGTAAGTCACACCCTGTGTGCAGGGAGGAAAGCTGGTGGCAGCTGGTTAACTCTCTAGCTGCCTCAAGGGAGGCCCGCCCCATCTCCATTTCCATCTGGGAATTCAAGCCAGAGGGCAAGACTCCACTTGGCCCTAAAAAAGCATTAGGTTGGGAATTTCTGCTCTAAAATTACCACCTTTTCTTCTCAAAATATGCAACTGTCCCCCTGAAAATAGGCTTACATTTCCCCAACTGTAAAAGCTAAAGAGAACTATTAGCTTATTCATCCCAGCAGGAAATTGCAAAAACGCTGAACACATGTCCATGTGACTAGAACACTGGCCTTCTTATTAATCATTTGATCGGGCAAGCACAGTGGGGCAGGGTTGCACTAGGCGTTAAAACCTTTAAACAAGAGTTGTAGCTGTCCTTACCCCTGGGAGACATTGTCACTAATGTTTCAATGCATGGCAGGCACTTAGCTGCTAGAGATACAGCTGGCATTGAGAACCGCCCCTCCAAGACAGAGTTGTATGATACTAGGCCCCAAACACTGGAGAAGGCAATGGGAACCCACTCCAGTACTCTTGCCTGGAAAATCCCATGGATGGAGGAGCCTGGTAGGCTGCAGTCCATGGGGTTGCAAAGAGTCGGACATGACTGAGCGACTTCACTTTCACTTTTCACTTTCATGAATTGGAGAGGGAAATGGCAACCCACTCCAGTATTCTTGCCTGGAGAATCCCAGGGATGGGGAAGCCTGATGGGCTGCCGTCTATGGGGTTGCACAGAGTTGGACACGACTGAAGTGACTTAGCAGCAGCAGCAGCAGCAGGCCCCAAACACAGAGGCTATGGACTCAGAAGAACCTGGATTCAAATCGTGCCTCCCCCATTTGGCAGCTATGGGACACTGGGGAGTCATAAAGCAGAGAAAATAGTCACTCAATTGTATCCAATTCTTTGTGACCCCATGAACTGTAGCCTGCCAGGCTTCTCTGACCATGGAATTCTCCAGGCAGGAATACTGGAGTGGGTTGCCATTTCCCCTTTCCAGGGGATCTTCCTGACTCAGGGATCGAACCTGGGTCTCTTGCATTATAGGTGGATACTTCACTGTCTTCGTCACCAGGGAAGCCCAGAGATCTTGTCCATTTATTTACTAAGTGTCACTCAAAATGAGTTCACTTTTAGATGGGAACTATAATGACATGGTTCAGCAGCCACAATGATGTGCACACGTGAATCAAATGGCACCTGCCTACCTCACCCTTCACGCTTTCCCTATTTCCCCGACCCCCTACCCCAGGCCCCTACAGGTAACCACTTTCTTCAGATTTTTGTCTGTCTTTCTAGTATTTTTGAATGAAAATCTAGCAATTACAAATTGCATTTTCTCATTTTCCTTTTCTTATTCAAAGGATCCTATGCATTTTCCTGCACAATGATTTTTTTTTAATTTAATAGTGTAGGAATTATCATTCAGACTCAGAGAGCCTTAGTTTTCTAATCAAATGGGAATATACACCCACCTTATAGAATTGTTGGAAAATTAAATGAAATGAGATAGTATAGGTAATCTGCTTATCATAATGCCTACCTGGCACCTTGCAAAGACTCAAAAAATGGTAGGTAGTAGTATTATTGTTATTATGAGGTTAATGATAATAATATGGGCCTCCCTGATGGCTCAGATGGTTAAAAAAAAAAAAGTCTACCTGCAATGAAGATTACTGGGGTTCAATCCCTGAGTCAGGAAGATCCCCTGGAGAAGGGAATGGCTAGCCACTACAGTATTCTTGCCTGGAGAATCCTCATGGACAGAGGAGCCTGGCCGGCTGCAGTCCATGGGGTCGCAAAGAACCGGACATGACTGAGGGGCTAACACTTTGGGGCTTCCCTGGCGGCACCATGTGCCTCTGGAAAGGTGGTAAGCATGAATGAAATAACATAAGTGAAAGAGCCTTGCTCAAGCCCTAGCATGTATATGATACCTGACAAATGGCAATGCTATCAGCCAATTCAGACCAAATGCCAAATAGCAATCAAACATTAATCTATTAACCAAACAACAACCCTATTTTAAAAGGTTGAATTTCTTTTTTATGTTGCCTCACCTAACATATATCTGTGATTCAACATCCTCCTGAAAGTGTTTGAACTTTCAACTCTAAGGAAGGGATGAAAAGGGATATTTATTGTTTCTAATCCACTGTATTTATTGAATGCTTGCTGCTAAGTTGCTTCAGTCGTGTCCGACTTTGTGCGACCCCATAGACGGCAGCCCACCAGGCTCCCCCGTCCCTGGGATTCTCCAGGCAAGAACACTGGAGTGGGTTGCCATTGCCTTCTCCAATGCATGAAGGTGAAAAGTGAAACTGAAGTCGCTCAGTCGTGTCTGACTCTTAGCGACCCCATGGACTGCAGCCCACCAGGCTCCTCCATCCATGGGATTTTCCAGGCGAGAGTACTAGAGTGGGTTGCCATTGCCTTCTCCATTGAATGCTTAGGAAGAGAGAATTTTGTGTTCTTAATCATTTAACTCTCATAGTTAATATTCAAGATTTTGTGGCAGGTAGGGGAAAGCAGGGGGTGGAGCTTGAATCAAATGGCAGGGTTCTAAGGTTGTGTTGGAGCATGTGTGTGTGCCATGACTACTTTGGCATTGCAACAGCAGAGTCATGTGTTTATAACCACAGCTGCAAGTATCTGTTATCTGGCTTTCTAAAGGACAAGTTTGCTTGCTGACTCTGCCCTATGGAACAGTTGGCATAGATCAAATGCTGTCCCTGTTCTTGCCTTGCAGAAGCAACGGGCCCTGGGTGGGGGCCCGGATGACAGCGGCAGAGGGCAGGGCCTGGACTGCGCCGCCCTCACATGCATGGTGCAGCTGGCTCAGATCCTGGTCGGAGGTGGCCTGGGCCTTCTGGTCAACACGGCCGGCAGCGTCGTCGTTGTGGTGATCACGGCCTCTGCGGTGGCGCTGATCGGCTGTTGCTTTGTGGCTCTCTTTGTTAGATATGTGGATTAGGTCAATAAAGAGACATGGTCCCTACTCTCAGACACAGTGGCACACGCAGCACGAAATCAGTATCTAGCTCTGCGTGTTTTGTATCTGCCCTAAGTCGCTTCAGTCGTGTCCGACTCTGCATAACTACCCCTTATTCCCAGCCAGCTCTGTCCACATCAGTCTCAGTATTTCAAGCATGACTTGTCTTAGGAGAGACTGGGCCATGCCTCCATTCACTGGTGGCAAAGGGCAAGTATGGTGATGGCACCTCCTTGCAACTTTCTCCCTGAATCACTGCAGTGGAATGGGGAGGCAGGGTCTGTTTTCCACAGGGCATTTTAGGCTTTGATGAAACCTGAGACGCCGACTAACACACACTTGTGATGCTGGAATTTATCCTGTGATGTGATTTTTTTAATTTTTATTTTTTAACTAGGGGTCCATATATAGTCAGGAAGGTCATATTTTTCATCCAATGCATCATTATGCAAAATAAGGCTGGTGATTTGAGGTATTAATTCATTCATATTCAATTCATATTTAACTCACTCATAATTAATTCATGTTAATTTATACTATCCCTACAAGTCTGCTTGAACATCTCATGCTAGAGGATTTCCCACTTAGAAACAGCTCATCTTGTTGATATAGTAAAAATCTTTCTCTCTAGCCTGCACTTTTGTTCCAGCCCCTGGAGTCTCACTGGAAGCCTTTCAAAGAACTGCCTCCCGTTTCTCCTGTGATCCTCTCTTCTCCAAGTGAAGCAGCATTTCTCAGCTGTACCCCTTGAAGTTCATGATGGCAGCATGGTTTAACAGAAAGACCGTGAGCTTTAGAGCTGGGCTGGTTTGGGATCCTGGCTTTGCTTCTCCCCAGCAAACTACAGAACCTCAAAAGCTGCACTTGTTCATCTGTACATTTCGGGTAATATTGAGTTAGCCAAAAAGTTCGTTCGAGATTTCTGTAACATCTTATGGAAAAAACGGAGGGAACTTTATGACCCACCCAATACTTCCTACCCCAGAGAGTGGTGACCATTTGTAATACCTAAGCCGTACAGAGTGCTTGCCACCATTCTCAGCATTTTACCCATGTTAACACAGCAATCTTGGGAGAAGCTGCTGCTACTGATTTCCATTTTCTAGATGAAGAAACAGAGGCAGAGAGGTTTATAGTTCTCATCTGAAGCTACACAGCTCCGAAGTGGCAGAGCTGGGCTTTGAACGCAGGCACTTGGGCTCTGCTGTTTCCTATAAGAGCAGCACTCAGCCTGGAGGCTGGCCGCTGGTCTGCACTTGATACACGACAACCATCGTTGTTATTTTTTAAAGGCTCACCATCCTGCTTCCTCAGGCCTAGATCTCCCCATCACCTGTCCTTCATAAGTGTTTTCTATATAATTCCAGATGTGCCTGAGTGGTACAGAATGATTTGCCCACATGTTTCTCCAAGTTAAAACATGTTATATGGTTCCTTCTCCTGCCTCATCTTAGAGCTGGTTGTGTAATCGCTGCCTCAGATGAATTTCTAGATTATGGAGACCTCCCATGCTGGAAGGGAATTTGGAGACACGAAATGAGCTGCTTTGAGAACAAGGACACGGGGATTCAGGCTGTTGTCTGGCTTCCTGGTGTACAGCAGAATGGATGGTTCGGTAGCGTGGCCAGGAACCTGCAGTGTAGGCTCATTTGGGGAAGGGGTACTGCAAAGGAGAACTGTGCTCGGGGGTTCTTTGGGTTCCCTTTTACAAAACCTCTGGGGGAATGAGGGGTGCAGGTCCACTCCTAACGTTTGCGTTTGCAGGGCCTGGGGGAGAGACCACTGATGAAGGCCCCTCCCTCCCTTTCCCACCCTTATCCCAGTCCAGCACTGTGAGGGCCCCTGTGGGCACCCTGACACCTGCACGTCCATCGCCTTCCCAACTCCCCACCCTTTACCACACCTGCAAACAGTCACCCTCAGCCTCCCCTCACACCTAAGGGTGCACAGACTCAGCGGTGTCTATCACCTTCAAGAGGAAAGGACCAACGAAGCCCTTAGAGATTCAGAGCCATTTAGATGGGGAATTCGACGTCTTGCATACCAAAGCATAGCCTAGGGGGTGGAGGTGCAGGGCTCAGGCTACAGGCAGCTCCATGGATTCCTTGCTATGTGGGAAGGGGTACAGGTGGGAGTGGAGGATTGAGCAGCACTCTCTAGTAGGGGACCCGGGGTGGGGGTCCTGGCTGCCCAGGTCTGATGGCTCCAGGCTGCAGTTCTCTTGGTTGCCTCCCTTTTAAGAGCCTGATCTCTGGGCTCTTGGGTTGTAGTAGGGGCAGTGCTAGGGTGTGGGGTGGTATTTCTGGGGCACCCCTGTGGATCTGAGCTCTTCTAGTTGTGTAGGGTGGGGCAGGAGAGGAAGGAGGGCAAGCCTTACACCAAAGTGGTCACTCCTTCCTTTCCCTGCCCACACTTGCCACCTGCAGAACACACACAGCTTCCTCATTCAGCACCAGGTTCTCTGGGTTCCCGCAGTTTATCCCATTTTCTCCAGATTAATTTTTTCCAGACTGAGCTGAGCTTTCTTCTCAGACTTCAGTGTGCTGTGGTTCCACTGATCAACCTCTGAGCCTTGCCTCCCTCCTGTGCACAGTGGCACTTATTTTCTGTCCAATCCAGGCCCCCTGCCTTCTATCAGTGTGTGTGTGTGTGTGTGTGCTGTTGCTTCAGTCGTATCCAACTCTTTGTGACCCCATGGACTGTAGCCCTCCAGGCTCCTCTGTCCATGGGATTCTCTAGGCAAGGATACTGGAGTGGTTGCCATGCGTTCCTCCAGGGGATATTCCCCACCAAGGGAGCGAACCCCATGTCTTTTGCGTCTCCCGCATTGGCGGGCGGGTTCTTTACCACTAGCGCCACCTATTGGAATGAAAGTGAAAAGAGAAGTGAAAGTGAAGTCGCTCAGTGGTGTCATTCTTTGCGACCCCATGGACTGTATCTCGCCAGACTCCTCCTCCGCCCATGGGATTTTCCAGGCAAGAATACTGGAGTTGGTTGCCATTTCCTTCCCCAGGGGATCTTCCCATCCCAGGGATCGAACCCTGGTCTCAAGCACCGCGGGCAGACTCTTTACCATCTGAGCCACCAGGGACGCCCATAACTATTGGAATATACACTCACAAATGAAATTATTACATTCACCAGCAAAAAGATCCCATCTTCCCCAGTCTTCCTTCCTCCTTCTCCCCCTCACGTTATCCATCCAAGAGCAGCAAGGTCATGACTGACTTAGAAGAGGACACAGGGAGGACACCTGCTCCCAATCCCACACAGGATCCCTGCCCTGGGCCCAGGATGAGAATGAGCCAGTACTCTCAGGGCCCCACATGACACAGGAAAGGAAAGTGAAGTCGCTCAGTCGTGCCCAACTCTTTGAGACCCCATGGACTGTAGCTTAGCAGGCTCCTCTGTCCATGGGATTGTCCAGGCAAGAGTACTGGAGTGGGTTGCCATTTCCTTCCCCAGGGGGATCTTCCCGACCCAGGGATCAAACCTGGATCTCCTGCATTGCAGGCAGACGCTTTACCATCTGAGCCACCAGGGTAGTTTTCCCACATGACACAGCACACAGCCTTAAGAAAGAAACAGCATCCAGCCACCTCTCCTGCCTCACCTACCTGTTCTTGATGTCTGCAACATTTGGAAATGGAATTATTTGCTGAGTTCAGTGTGTATCTTCTGATCATTTCTCCAAGCACTGCTCTGCTGATTAAAGATTTTGAAATGAATGACTGGGTGGGCTGGAAGGGTGACCTGCAACTGAGAGCCGTCTTCCCTGGACCCCCAAGGAAATAAGAGTAGTCATCTGTGGCCAACCACAGGGCATGGTCTTCATTACAAGTGAAGCTCTTTTCAGATGGAACACTGGGTGGGCTATGGGATGGAAAAGGGAGCTAGAGCACACAGACTCACTCTCTCTCACACACACACTCACACACACACACACACACTCACACACACTCACACTTAAGTGATACTTTACTCCTTGAACTCAACTTCATTGAGACTTGAATGAGCAGATAGAATCCAATTTTAAAAGACTTTAACCACCTTAAAGACTTTTAATCTACCAGGGCTTCCCTGGTAGCCCAGCTGGTAAAGAATCCACCTGCAATGTGGGAGACCTGGGTTTGATCCCTGGGTTGGGAAATCTCCTGGAGAAGGGAAAGGTTCTCACTCCAGTGTTCTGTCCTGGAGCATTCCATGGACTATATAGTCCATGGGGTCACAAAGAGTTGGACACAACTGAGCGACTTTCACACTCTCTTAACCACCTTTGGGAACTTAAGTACTTGTTCTTAGTATACCAATGACATATCCCCTCTGGGACAAAATTGTCCTGTTCCCAGACAAATAAAGCAAGTGCAGGGACATTTACATTCTTCCTAGAAATCCCAGTAAATCCTGCAGGAGAAAGGGAGGCCACACTGCTTTGCTTCTCCCTCCATGCACCTAGCCTTCCAACCTCAAAACCTTTGATCACTGAATTTCCCCAGCTTCAAATGCCCTAGCTATGCACCTACTCTCTGTCTCAATTGCCAGATTGCCCATCTAAATTGTACTCATATTCCTAAGAAAGTGACGTGAAAGTGAATGTCGCTCAGTCATGCCCAACTCTTTGCGACCCCATGGACTATATACAGTCCATGGAATTCTCCAGGCTAGAATACTGGAGAGGGTAGCCTTTCCCTTCTCCAGGGGATCTTCCCAACCCAGGGATCAAACCCAGGTCTCCCATACCGCAGGCAGATTCTTTACCAGCTGAGCCACAAGAGAAGCCCATATTTGTAGGTCCATCTCAAATACTGCTTTGGCCAGGAAGTCTCTGATTCCCCAACAGAATCAAGTTCTCCATCCCTGTGTTCCTGTAAACAGCACTTCCTTTTAGCCCTTACTATGATATTCAAAAGCAAGAAGATCAAACCAATCAATCCTAAAGGAAATCAACCTTGCATATTCATTGTAAGGACTGATGCTGAAGCTCCAATACTTTGGCCACCAGATGTGAAGAGCTGATTCATTGGAAAAGACCCTAATGCTGGGAAAGATTGAGGGCAGGAGGAGAAGGGAGTGACAGAGGATGAGATGGTAGGATGGCATCGCCAACTCAATGGACATAAGTTTGAGCAAACTCAGGGAGATAGTGAAGGACACAGAGGCCTGGAGTGCTGCAGTTCATGGGATCAAAAAGGGTCCAACACAACTTAGTGACTGAACAGCAACAACATGACATTTAACTTACTGTCCCATGACTCATTTGCCTCATGTACATGGTACTGTCCCCTTCTAAATGTCAGGAATGTGTACGTAACCCCAACACTCAACACAGAGCTAGGCACACAACAAGCATTCAAAAAAAAAAAATTGATGATCTCAACTGGATTTGACCATTTCCTTGTTGATGCTTTTGTCCTTGTGTAGATAGGAGTTTTGGTCTTGGCTCCCTCTAGCCATGTTCTTAGAAGTCCACAGATGTGGGTGGGGACAAGGTGACTCTTTTCATAGAGTTCTTTCCTGAAGTCCTTGCCCCCACCCCTTCTGTTTTTCTAGTGCCCATCATACCAGAAGTACACACTTCAACATACTTTCCAAAAAACCTTGGGCAACCCACACGTTGTTTATTATTAAATTCAAAACAGCAAGTTGCTTAATAAAGAGAATATCTCAGTAAGTGTCTAATATCAGTGTAACACAGAGATACACTACCATGCTACTATTTGTTCTTTGTAGGTGTTTACTTGTTCATTTACTTTATATTTTGGAGACTTGGGATTATAGTTCAATGTTTATTAGCCCACTGGTTCTCAGTATCAATAAGTTTTCATCCTAAATGGCAAAAAGAGGCTAATTTGACTACTTAGCATTATTCTGTTTCCTAAAAAAGCTACCTCCTTCAAGGCTGCTCAGGATTGAGGAGGTCAAACAGCTTTTGTGTTTCTGGCAAGGTCTTAATTTTTGCACTGTGTGTGCAAAATGTGTGTTACAGAAAGTGGGACAGGAACGCTGGAGCTGAGGAGTTCACATTTTGAACCTTAAATCTCAGACAGTCCTGGGAATTTCCAACAAAATCACAAAGTATTTTATGGTTCAAGAGGCTACAGAAGCAGACATGCTTGTATAGTGATGATTTATGCTATGAAAATAAGCACACCAGTAGATGCTCACATTGCCTGTTTATGATCTCAAACTAGGTCGCCAAAGAGAAAAGCAGTAGCACCTCTGTCAAAACTGGCAGCTGGATGGGTAGATCATTCCATCCAGCCCTCTGAGCAGCCTCAAGAAAGGACTATACTGCTGTGACCAGAACAGAATTGTCATGAGAAATGTGTCACCCTTCAGAAGGTCCCATTAGACTTGGGGTCATGGAAAAATTCATCACGTGTGTCAACGTGCTGAGCACTCTTTAGAATGAATGGAACTTGGTTAAGGTAGAGTCCTGTGGGAATTCCGATTCTTGCCGTCTCTCCTCAGTGTTATGAGCGATAAGAAACCCCACACCTGAAATCCTGGTTATTCACCCAGAACAGACTCTCCCTACTCTTTCCCCTTCAGCACAGAGTTTACTTGAGTCTCCCATTCCCCTTCCTACCCCACAACTCCTCTGGAACGATCAGACTCCGGCTTCCGGGAATTTGGTTTTCAGGAACCACGTTTCTACAGCATCTCTTCATCTTCTAAGCCTAAAAGCGCGGCCGAGTCATTCCTCTACTTGCTGGTCTAGAGCCTCAATCAAACACGCATTCCGATTCCCAAAGAGTGAGAGGGTGAGGCTGCAGAAAAGTCTCTACTCCCAGTGGCGTGTCTCCTCAGACCTGTTCAAATTGCTCCTGGGCACAGCTCACCTGCAGTGCCTCCAGGCACAGGCAGGGCTCACAAGGGAATCCAGACGCCCAGCTTCCAGCGCAGGGCGCATTCACTTGCCGTTGGAGTACCAAGAGAGCACGTGCCCCGCCCCCCTTCTCCTTGAGAATCCCAGGGACGGGGGGAGCCTGGTGGGCTTCCTTCTATGGGGTCGCCCGGAGTCGGACACGACTGAAGCGACTTAGCAGCAGCAGCAGCCTAAAGTCTCTCTCTTCAGCCTCTGTAACCTCACTGAGTCCGCTCGCTCTCGCAGGGAAGCCACTCCCCGGCAAAGAGCTGTACTACACGCGAGCGTTTTGGTTCCCTCGACTCTTGGGCGGTGCAGAGTCCCAGTCCGGCTCCGGGTGTGCGCACTCTCCCCGACCCAAAAGATAAACCATACGCCTCACGGGAGGTGGCTGTCTTTCGGTGCATTTCTCCTGCGGGCGGAACAAGATTGTCACTTCTTTCAACTCCGAAAAAGTTTCCGGGTCCCATACTTTAGGCCTGCCCGCACCCAAGCAGCAGATCAGACCTTCGCGCCGCGGCTGTCCCAGAACCAGGGCACAAAGGTTTTGAGGGTGGCTCCCCCGGCTGCGTGCACCTTGAGGACTTTTTCAAGAGCTGCCCCCCAAAAGTTTCTGTAATACATGTGCTCAACTGTCTGCGCATCATTGGCTGAGGCCACTTCCTCGCCCCCGAATTGCTCTACGTTCCGGATGCCTTTCTCCTCCTTCTAGGCGCCCTACACTGCCCAGCCTACACTACATAGCCTAAGAGAAGGAAGGGGGTGCGTGTAGTGAGAAGGGGAACGGAGGCTGATGGCTTGGGCCTGTAAGGCTGAGCTCGGCCCCTTTGCCAGCTTCCTCTCTCCACCTGGGTTCGCAGCCTCCCCTCTCCGGAGGAGGTCCCCAACCTTTTCTTGGGCTGCTCCTTTATGCTCCTCTCCAACCTGCTACCTCCTAAACTCTTGATCCGGAGGTCCCCCTAGCATCCCTTCACCCGCTCCGCTCTTTTCCGTCCAGGAAAAACCGCTTTGCAGTTTGCGCGCACGCTGGGCTTCGGCCCGCGTCAGTAGACCGAGCTGCTGGGCAGCAGGTCGTAGCGCCCGCCGCTGTAGACCACCACACCAGGCGGGTAGTAGAGCAGGTCGGGCTCCGCGGCTTGGTGGAGAGGCGCCAGGGCCTGCAGTCCCTGGCCCTCCGGCTCGGGCTTGGTGGTGGCCGTGAAAGGGCGCATGCTGGTGAGAGAAGGCGACGCGATGCGCCATAGTAGGTTCTTGAGCGCTTTGCGGAACTCGCGGCGTACGAGGCAGTAGAGGATGGGATTGAGACAGCTGTTGGAGTGTGCCAGGCACACGCTCACGGGGAACGCGTACACCTGGCACAGGAAGTACTCTTGGCTGAAGGGCACCGCATTGAACTTGATGAGGATGCTCCAGGTGGTGAGCGCCTGGTTGGGCAGCCAACACAAGAAGAAGGACAGGACCACGATGGTGACTGATTTGGTGACCTTGGAGCGTCTCCGAGCGCTGGCTCCGGCCAGGCCTCCCCCGGCCGCTGAGGCTCCTCCTTCGGTCCCTGCCACGCGGTGGTCGGAGATGAAGCGCACCAGCAGCAGGTAGCACAGGCTGATGATGCCTAGCGGCAGCACGAAGCCCAACAGCACCTTCTGCAAGTGGTAGAGGCCCAGCCAGAACTGCCTGTCGCGGCCCAGCAACCTGTCGGGGAAGCGCACCAGGCACAGCTCCTCCCCCATCACCTTGACCGTGGTGGAGAAGATGGCGTTGGGCAGCGAGGCCAGCGCGGCGGAGGCCCAGATCATCAAGCACAGTGCTTTGACGGAGAAGCAGCAGCTGTCCCCCAGGCTCCGGCCGCAGCAGTCGCCCCGGCCGTACCCTCGGGTCCGGTGACTCTTAAGAGCTGAGGCCACCGAGTGGTAGCGCGCCACGCTCATGGAGGTGAGAAAGAAAACGCTGGCATACATGTTCATGGACGTCACTATGGATACGATCTTACACATGGCCTTGCCGAAGGGCCATTTGAAGTCAAGGGCGTTTTCCACGGCCCAGAAGGGCAGAGTGAGCACGAACTGGAAGTCAGTCAGCGCCAGGTTGGTGACGAAGAGGTTGATGGAGGACTTGCGCCAGCCCTGCTTGCTCTTCATCAGGTAGAGCACCAGCAGGTTGCTGGTCAGCCCCAGCGCGCAAACCACCCAGTACACCACGCTGACGAGGATGCGCACCCGGGCCTCGGGGTCCGCGCTCTCCGCCCCGCCGCCGCTCGGGGGGTGCCCCGGCGCCGCGCCGTCCGGCAACTCCAGCCCCAGCTCCCACCACAAGTCCTGGAGCTGCAGCGACGCGTTGCCGCTGAAGTTGGCCGCGTGCAGAAGGTCCGGGATCCGACCGAAGAGTTCTGTGAGCTCGTCCCCGCCAGCCGCCTTATTCATGGTGGCTGGCGCGGCTGCCGCGGCCACCTGCCAGCGCTGGTGCCTCTAGGTCATGTTTTGGGAGATAGCTCCTAAGGGGAGTCCGGCTCTCCCGGGGTTCCGGCGCACGCGGGGGCTTGCAAAGTAGCTGTGGAAGAGAGCGCCTAGGAACCGGGCGCCAGGCGCGTCCCCGGCGCGCGGAGCTTGGCCTTGGGAGTGAAAATGGGCGCCGAACGTCGGTTCTGGAGGGGTATTCGAGAGTAGAGACGCACAGCTCCCAAGGCGAGCGAACGGCGTCGAAAGATGTCCGGCCAAGGCTGGAGTCTGCGGGTCTCTACTGTAAAAACTCAGATTTTTTGCCCCCAGCGTTTCCCGCTGGCACTAGCGCGTTCCCTCCCTGCCGCTCCAGACCGCTCCTGGGGGCCCGCTCTTTCCCTTTCAAATACCTTTGCAGGTTTCCTCCGCAGCTGCTCCGACGAGGTTTCCGAAGAGAGTTCAGTCTACCTCGCTGAGACTCTGGAGGGCTTTCGATGCCGGCCTCGCTGCCTCGCATCTCCGTATCTCCGCTGCTGTCGACTCGCAGTGCGTTGCCAGCCGCGTTGCCGCGAGTTGTATTTCCACCCGCACAGCCGAGGCTGCGGGCTCCCGAAGAGCATGCGTAACCCTAGCGCCAGGAGAGGGGGCGCTTTCCGAGGTGCTGAACTTCGTCGCACGCGCCGAGCCACGGGGCCAGTCTCCCTTTTCAGTTTCAAAAGGTCGTCAAGTCCTTGATTTCCCTCTGTGGCTGGAGAAAGTCGGCTTTGATTTGCGATCGCTTTTCCTTCCTCATCCCCCAACATAATTATGAGAATTTTTTCTTTCTCAGTTCCAAATGCACAATCTTCTGCCCATTTTTCTTTTTTAAAAGCAACGATAGTTGTCTCTTTTCATGCCCATACATTAAATCAGATGGTGGGCTCTTACTGAATACCCAAACGCCAGCTCCACTTCCCCTTACTAATAGCTGACTGTAATTGGCGTCTGTGGTTGTCAGGATTTTCAACGCGTCTTCACGTAACAGAACTCTGGGTTCAGATGTTGGTATCTGCTTTGGTGTATTCTGAGAACTGAAGCTAAGCAGAATATGTAATTAATTGGTGCGCTAACCTCACAGGCATTAGATGCTTAGCTGTTAGCCCACAGCTCTTCAATAGATTGTTTACTCACATTCAACCACACTGTCTTTAATCTGATGCAGTTGGAAAAGAGGTTTTCATAGGGCTGTTTTTTGGCACCAGTACCCATACTACTATTATAATCAGAACTCTTAACCAGGTGTTTGCTTGTTTGCTTCAGACCAATGGAAGTAAATTTTAAGGACTCTTCTAAGTTCCTTTGGGCAAAAGCAATCAATATAAACCATTTGAGTCACTTCTTAAATTGCAGTTTAAGTGCCAGATCAACTGCTCTGGTGTAAAATGTGCGCTTCTTATGAAACACTTAAGAAATTTGAAATGTTTTCCTCATTGTGCTGGACTAAACGGAAACAAAAGTATATTAAATGTAATTGTCCTCACTCTTGCAGAGCGCCTGACTTTACTTACAGAGACAAAAAGGTTATGACTTTAAAGCAGAGGAGATAGAAAAGCATACTGAAAAACAAGCAAACAAACAAACAAACCACGGTATAGCTCAGTTGGTAAAGAATCTGCCTGCAATGCAGAGGACTCCGGTTCGATTCCTGTGTCGGGAAGCTCTCCTGGAGAAGGGAAAGGCTACCCACTCCAGCATTCTGGCCTCGAGAATTCCATGGATTGTATAGTTTATGGGGTCGCAAAGAGTCGAAGACAACTGAGGAACTTGCACTTCACTTCATGCAATACTAAAGAAGAGAAAATGAAACATCAGGATTTCAAAATCGGAAAACAGTTCCAGAGAACACCTTCACTATAGTCTCGGTATTGCTCCGTTTACCCGCTAGGGGGCGCGAGAGTTTTAATAAAAACAAGTGTTAGTCGTTCATTTGTGTCCGACTCTGCATGGACTGTAGCAACTCCATGGACTGTAGCCCGTCATGCTCCTCTGTCCAGGGGATTTCCCAGGGAATAACACTGGCGTGGGTTGCCATTCCCTTCTCCAAGGGATCTTTTCGAACCAGGGATCGAACCTGCGTCTCTTGCATCTTCTACATTACAGCCGGATTCTTTACCACTAAGCCACCAAGGAAAACAGAAACAAAGGCAAAGCACTTCCTTTGAGAAGCTGTAATCTGAAGAAGCTCAGCCCTTCTCTGAACCAATATAACACACAAGTTGCTTCTGTGCACACCTCTTATCCCTGCGTAAGTAGCCTCTTCTTCAAGCTCAGTTCTCACTCCAATTTTTACTAGCTTTTTCTCCATCAAATTTTTATTTCTCCTTTAGTTAAAAAAGTTTAAAAATATTTCAAGGTGCTGTTGAAAAACAAGGAAGCCTGGGATATACCCTGAAAGCCCTTTGCCTCAGTTTCCTTCTGTGTACATGGGAGGAATTGTGGTTTTCAAATATTCTGAGGATAAGTACTGAGCAGGTGACATCTGAGTCGGGGGCGGTGGCGGGGGGAAGCTTCCTAAAATGTAAGTTGCAGCTCTCCTCCCAGCCCCATGTGGTCACAGAGATTCTGATTCTCTGAATCAGAGTTGGAATTGGAGTTGGAAAGGGGCCTAACAGTCTATACGTTAAACATTCTTCCAGGTGATTCTAATTTTCCCCGAAATTTGGGAACATTTGGATTAATTTTTATTTGTTCTCTAAGCTCTCCATGTGCAAACATTTAAGTCCCAAAGAAATCTTAATTTTCAATGTTGGTTGATCCTAGGATTGGAAGCAAAGAAAGAAAAGGGGGTCTTGCTGAATTCCTTAATAATCACATTTAGACCCAATAATGACATTTCCTTCATTGTAGGATGGGGGGACCATGTGCTCCTGAGATCTGCCAGGCCTTAAGTACTTGTCGGGCAAGACAGACTGAGGCCCCAGGAGAGGCTATTCCCAAGTGCGACTCCCAGAGAACGCTGCTGGAGTGCTTCTGAGCCTACAATTCTCTTCATTTCCAAATCTGTGTTCTCTGAAAGTGAAGTACAAGTTGTGTGCAGAAATTTATAGTATCACTTAAGGAAGTCTGTGTTATGGAAGCAAGACGGTCTTTTTTCAAATAAGTTCTTTTTCAGTATGACCTTAAGATATTTTAGACTGTATTTCTTAAAATCATGGGCCATGTTTTTCTCAGACAGCATCTAATATATTCAAAGAGAGAGGCATATCAGTTATGGTCAAATATCATTTAGGTATACTGTTAAAATATTACCAAAATCTTACCATAAAAATTCCTAATGGAAAATTTGGACAACTGACAAATTTTCGAAGGGTATATAGATTTATAAGGATCAACCCTGTGGAAAAATTAAAAGAGGGACTTTTTTAGTTGTCTGTTTTTAATAAACCAGCTATGATTCCTTCCCTTGCCCCATGAGTCTAATTGTTAAGTTTTATTGCTGTGGATCCACTCATGGCAATCTGTTTTCCCAAGATAGTGTCTTTGCTAAAAACTGTTCTTCTGAAAGTTCTTCCTCTATTCTCTTCTCTCTCTTCCCCAAATTCAATGTATTTCGATGTTACCTATACTGCTTAAAATTACTAGTAAAAGGCTACTGTTTTTGGGGATTTTTTCTGAATTCTCTGAGAAATAGGTATTGATCCTTTCCCCTCTTGAGTATCATTGAGCCCTCTATCAGCACATCTCTTAAGGCATGCCTCCGATCAAGAAGTGCTGTGGCTCTTTCTGAATATTTCAAGTGTCAGTCTTGCAGAGCAGGATGTATATTGCTGCTGTCTGCCCTTAGTGCTGAGCCTAGGGTTTTCACATGTATGAGCACAGGACACATTTATAGATTGGACTCAGCATTCAGATGCAATCTTCCTACTAAGGCAGTGCCTTTAAAAAATAACTCGAAGTTTTTCTTAACTATCCACTCCTATAGAATATCCAAGTCTAACTCCAGGACAATTGATTTATTTAAAATATGTTTCATTTTTTCCTACACTATGTGAGTGTGAATATATCCCCAAATTTTCTCTATCTTAAGAGTATTAATGAATGTGTTGTCAATGAGGTGCATGTGTGTGTGCTCAGTTGTGACTCATTGGGCCCCCCATGGACTGTAGCCCATCAGGCTCCTCTGTCCATGGAATTTTTTCAGCCAAGAATACAACCCAGGGATCGAACCCATGTCTCATGTCTTTCCTGCACTGCAGGCAGATTCTTTACCTGCTGAGCCACTGGGGAAGCCTAAGCTTTACCTCCAGCTATAAAGCCACCTGCATACTAAAGCCACTTAAAAATATTGATGCTGAGGACTTCCCTGGTGGTCCAGTGGTTAAGAATCCACCTGCCAATGCAGGGGACATGGGTTCGATCCCTGGTCTGGGAAGATTCCACATGCCCTGGAGCAACTAAGCCCACGCTTAGGTTCACAACTACTGAGACCACGTGCCACAATTACTGAAACCCTTGCACCTAGAGCCCGTGGTCCACAGCAAGAGAAGCCAACACAATGAGAAGCCCTTGCACCACAACAGAGAGCAGCCCCCACTTGCCACGACTAGAGAAAGCCTGCACACAGCAATGAAGACCTAAAGCAGCAAAAAAATAAAATAAAATTAATTTAAAAATATTGATGCTGAGTGCCGACCTTACACCAATAAAATGGGAATCATTTGTTAAGAGCAAGATCTGTAGTTCTATAGGGCTTATTGTTGAAAAATTGCAGCTCCCTTCCAGCTGGGCCCTCCATATTTCTTCTGCTCAGAGGCACATTCAAATCTTTTGATTCGTTTGCTATATACTGCGTAACTCTGATTGACATTCTTGTGTTGCTACTTTATTTTTTCATTTTAGGCATGAATTTTTTACTCCTTACCATGGACGGTGAAAGTTTAGCTTTTTTTCTGACATACACTCTCCTTGTAGTTCTACCAGCCTTTGGACACCTTCCAATTTCGTTGTATTATACTTTTGAAAGATCCGTCCCCAGCGTTTACACTGCAATGACTATGCAAACATTAACAACTGAGCCATAGAGTATATGAGAGCCATTCTTTCCTTTCATAGCTTTCTGTCTCCAATGGAATTAATAATTATCTTTGTTACTATGGTAGGAAAGACCAAGTCAAAGCTACTAGAACTGCTTCTACCTACCAAAATACTAAACCAAAGTCACGCTACCAACCTGAAGGAATCTTGTAGAAATTAACGTTCTCAAGACTTTCAAAGATGTAGAGTTTGAAGTGAAGCAGCAGCCATTCCCATATAGTACAATACGCACTGCTGTGTCTTGCCCACATTTTCAGTGACCTACTGGCTCACCCTGTTGCCATTGGTCAGCAGCTGGGGTCATGGCTCCTGTACTGCCCGTGAGATCCCTTCCTTCTGCTTGTTTGAGTTCCAAGGCAGGCAAGTATGCAGCCCCATGCCAAAGGTCATCAACTTTCTGCACATCGCCTGCCTTGGAGGCAGAGAGAGATGTGGATTCAAGTTTGTCTACATGGGTTCCAGCAGAAGAATATTCTTTAAAAGGAAAACACCAGGATAATATGTCTGCCAGTGGTTGGAAGTTCTCTTACTCCAACTCTAAAGAAGGGTTGGCCAACAGAATTAAGCAGATTGTTCCAGCAGGCAAAGAGCAAAAAGTCAAAAGTTGCCTCTGGGTGGGAGACCATGCTGGCAGGAATGGCACCTGAGACCAGGGTAGGCAAGAGTCAGATCAGTCTGGGATGCCATGACTGAGAGTCCAGATTTCATTCAAAACTCAACAGGAAGTTACTGGAGGGATTTGCGTAGGTGTAGTAGATGTTGTTGGAGAAGGCAATGGCACCCCACTCCAGTACTCTTGCCTGGAAAATCCCATGGATGGAGGAGCCTGGTAGGCTGCAGTCCATGCGGTCGCTAAGACTCAGACACGACTGAGCGACTTCACTTTCACTTTCCACTTTCATGCATTGGAGTAGGAAATGGCCACGCACTCCAGTGTTCTTTCCTGGAGAATCCCATGGACAGAGAAGCCTGGTAGGCTGCAGTCCATGGGGTCGCACAGAGTTGGACACGACTGAAGGGACTTAGCAGCAGCAGCAGCAGTAGATGTTGTCAGTGCCCTGACCATCTCCCCTTGGCACGTACCAGTTCCGTATTTGCCAACTTGACAAGTACTTGAAAGTATCAGCTCCTGTGATTTCCCTAGTGGCCTTTCTTTGAAGCTGCTTTGCTTGTTTGTGGGGCAGCCTACAGTAGTGGGGACTTAATCTGACTCTCAGAGGAGAGGAGCCTACAACCAGTGACTGTTGGGAGCTGGTGTACAAATACCCCAGTTTCCTTGCCCCTTTGGAAGATAATTCTGGGTGTGTATTTTAACTTATTCCCTAGAGTTCAGAGATAAGCTTCAGTTGGCAGAGTGGTAGCTTGTTTAACATGTTTATTGCATCTCTCCTCTTTCTTACCACTTTACTTCCAGTGCTTTCTGGGGTCTCCTCCCAAATGAATTACTTTCACTAGAATTTCTGGCTCCCAATCTAATTTGGGAGGAGTCCAAGTCAAGACAGAAGGGAAATTATGCAGTCCAGTTCACATATTATAAAGACCGTACTGATTGGTGAAACAGTTATAAGGCATGAAGTATGCGAACTGGGAGCCTGGAAAAAGACTACTGCAGAAGTCTGGGTGGAAGATGGTGGCAGGCTGTCTTAGTCCATTCAGGCTGCTGTAACAAAAACACTGGAGACCGGGTGGATGGAACGACAAACATTTCTTATAGTTCCAGATGCTGGGACATCCAGGATTGGCACTGGCAGATTTCGTGTTTGGTGAGAGCCTGGTTCATAGAGGGCCATCTTCTGTTCTTCTCTGCTGGGTCTACTCATGGCAGGAAGGGCAAGAGAATTTTCTGGGATCTCTTTCATAAGGACACCAATCCCAGTCATGAAGGCTCTACCCTCATGACCTAATCATGTCTCAGAGGTTGCACCTCCTAATACTATTGCAGTGAGGGTTAGGATTACAACCTATGAATTTTGGTGAGACATAAACATCCAGTCCATTATACAGCTTAAAGATGAGGATGGAACTTCCCTGGTGGCTCAGTCATAAAGAATCTGCCTGCCAATGCAGGCGATAAGGGTTTGATTCCTGATCCAGGAAAATCCCACATACCGAGGAGCAACTAAGTCTCTTCACCAAAATATTGAGCCTGTGCTTCTGAGCCCAAGAGCCACAACTATTGAGCCCACATGTTGCAGCTACTGATATCTGAGCACCCTAGAGCCTGTGCTCTGCAACAAGAGAAGTCATTGCAAAAAGAAGCCGGCACATCAAAACTAGAAAGTAGCCTCCACTAGCTGCAACTAGAGAAAAGCCTTCCAGAAAATTAAGACCCAGCCCATCCAAAAATAAATAAATAATTTTTTTTTAATGGTGGGGATGGTGAAGATGGAGAGAGTTCCTAATTTGAATTTTATCAACAGGTCAGTGGTTGGACCAAGAAGAAGCTACAAAGCACTTCCCAAAGCCAAACTTGCACCAAAGAAAAGTCATGGTCACTGCAGGTGGCCTGCCGCCCGTCTGATCCACTACGGCTTTCTGAATGCAAAAAAACCCCATTATATCTAAGAAGTACACTCAGCAAATCAATGAGATGCACCAAAAACTGCAACGCCTGCAGCTGGCACTGGTCAACAGAAAAGGTCAAATTCTTCTCTGCAACAATGCCCAACCACATGCATCTCATAACCAACATTTCAAAAGTTGAATGAATCAGGCTATGAAGTTTTGCCTCATCTGCCATATTCACCTGACCTCTCACCAACTGACTACCACTTCTTCAAGCATCTTGATAACATTTTGCAGGGAATATGCTTCCACAACCAGCAGGAGGCAGAAAATGCTTTCCAAGAGTTTGTTGAATACAGAAGCACGGATTTTTATGCTACTGGAATAAACAAATGTATTTCTTGTTGGCAAAAATGTGTTGATTGTAATAGTTCCTATTTTGATTAATAACAATGTGTTTGAACCGAGTTATAATGACTTAAAATTCACGGTTTGAAAGCACAGTTACTTTTTCAGCAACCTAGTAGAATTACCAGGGTGTGGTGATGGTAATGGATTAGATGGTGTTTGAGGGGAGACAAGGAGTAGTTTCCAATATGATCTCATCCTAGGTGTGGTTAACAGGAATCTGCTGTGATGGAAAGGCTAGAAAACAAAAGATTTTGGTAAAAGACAAAAAGATTTCTTATGGACATATTGCCTTTTTTTGACATGCAGTTGAAGAGTTCAAACAGGCAGGCAAAGCATGGTTACATGGAGCTTGCAAGTTAGGGCTGGATGGTCTTTAAAGTTATAAGAACAGATGAAATCACTCAAGGAGAAAGCATAGGAAAGAAAGCCCAAACCATCATGGGTAGTTCAGGAAACATCAGTTTCTGAAGATGAGGTTTCTATGACTTTTTTGGGAGGAAGTTATCACAATGAGCCTTTTAATTTTATCATCTATTCTGAAAAATTGCTTCTCAGGAGAAAACTAGAACTATCTCCACCAAGCTGAATGCAGGTAATACAGACAAATAGAAAATCTTGAAAAGGGAAGTTGAGCGTATGTTTACTAGACTTGAGACCTTGAATAATATGATACATGTTTCAACTAAATACAGAAAACATACTATCTACTGAGACGCTTTACAGATCAAGAGAGGCCTGGGACTCCTCCAAGATTTTCCTAAGGGCATGGGAACCCACTCCAGTATTCTTGCCTGGAAAATCCCATGGACAGAGGAAACTGGCTAGCTATAGTCTCTGGGGTTGTGAAGAATCAGACACGACTAGTGACTAACACATACACACACTTTCCTAGGTAACAGATTTGTTTCTGTAAGAAATTACCAGGGTACTTACTGGTGGTCCAGTGGTTAAGAATCCATCTTGCAATGTGGGGAATGTGGATTCGATTGCTGGTGGGGGAACTAAGATCCCACATGCTGGGGAGCAACTTAGCCTGAGAGCCACAACTAAAAAGTCCATATGCTGCAATGCAAGATCCCAAGTGCCACAAAAAACATCCTGCATGTCACAACTAAGTCAAATAAATAAAACAAAACTAAAGCCTATAAGTCTGATTGGGTCCCGTTACATCAGAGAGTGTTTGCCTATAGAACATGTATTTTGAGCATAGTGGAATCAAGCTAGAAATCAATCAATGAAGAAATAACTGTTATTAGTTGCTCAGTTGTGTCCGACTCTTTGTGACCCCATGGACTATAGCCTGCCTGTGAACCCATCTGTCCATGGGATTCTCTAGGCAAGAATACTTGAGTGGGTTGCCATTTCCTCCTTCAGGGGAATCTTCCTGACCCAGGGACTGAACCCAGGTCTCCGGCATTGCAGGCAGTTTCTTTCCCCTCTGAGCTACCAGGGAAGCCCTAGCTTGGGGTTCGGTGGGTGGACGGGGAGTCTAAGTAAAAGTACACAGTAACGGTAAGTCCTTCGAAAGTCTATGGTCTGAAAGATTAGGTTTGTAGTTCTAATTCCCCAGGCAGTTATGGAATGGTCAAAGAGACCAGGAAAAGCTGAGCGAGAAAGGAAAGTTTTGTCCACATGCTTTGCCCATAGGCTTTCGACCACTGACACACACAGGTACACTGTAGAGTTAGTAAAATAAAGGAGGAAATGTGTATACTGAGAAAGCAGAGGGGCTAGAGCTCTGAGTGTTCTTGCCTTGTCGTGAAGATCCTGGACGAGCCCCCAAGATGGTAGCTTACGGTGAACGATGTTGGATTCGTGATTTCCAAAGAAGATTTAGCTTCAGGATCAGGGACCAGACTTGATCACTCAGAGCTTTTGTGTGGCAGAAGTTTTATTACAGTGAAAAAAGACAGAGAAATCTTCTGACATAGACATCAGAAGGGAGATGGAGAAGCCCTCACATATTTCAAAATTAAGCAATACTTTGAACAACCCCATGACTAAAGAACTAATACATAAGATAAGTTATAAGATGTTTTAAAGTTAATTGTAATGAAGTATGGCACATCAAATTTTGTGGGATGCAATGAAAGCATAAGTACACACCTTTAAAAAGAAGAAATGTTAAACATCAATGATCTAAGCTTTTAACTCAGGATACTAGATGTAAAAAATTAAATCCAAAGAAAGAAGTATATGGAAATGTTAAAGGTAAGAGCAGAGATACATGCAAGCCCCTGGTATGTCAGGGATTAACCTTCTAGTTACTAGATCCTAGAGAGGTGGGTGGAGTGGTCTCAAAAGAGGACCAGAGCAGCCCCAGGTGGAATTACTCAGGGGCTTGGGGCAGAGGTGAAGCATTAGATATGGAAGTATATGGGCTTTCCTGGTGGCTCAGTAATAAAGAATCTGCCTGCCAACGCAGGAGACAGGGATTCGATCCCTGATCTGGGAAGATCCCCTGGAAAGGAAACAGCAACCCACTCCAGTATTCTTGTCTCAGAAATCTCATGGACAGAGAAACCCGGCAAACTGTGGTCCATGGGCTCACAAAGAGTCAGACATGAATTAGCAACTGAACGACAACAATCAAAGAATATAAACATTCTTAAAAACCACCACTGTCGAAACTTCCTTGGTGGTCCAGTGGTTAAGACTCCTCCCCTTCCAATTCAGGAGGCCTGGGTTTGATCCCTGGTCCAGGAACTAGATCCTGGATGCCTCAGCTAAGACCTGGCATAACCAAGTAATAATAATAATAATAATAATAAAGCAGTAACTATTATATTTTCTCATACCACTTGAATATGAGGTTTTCTTATTATGGCCCCACCTCCTATTTAACCTTCTATTTTCTTATCAGCTTTTCCCCATGAGCTACCACGTCCCTAACACTTACTGATTTGCACTGATACTACCTCACAGATCATTCCCATATTTTAGTAGGCAACCTCCTAGTCCATTTCTTTGCCCACAGAGCTCTCTTTGCCTAAGTGGACATTTCTCTCTTATCCCTGTTGCCTTACTGTTGACCTACTAATTGTTCTTCAAGGTTCAACTCACACCTTATTTCCTCTTTGAAGGATTTTACTATTCCCAATATTTCCTAGAGAGAATTAGTCACTCTTTCTGTGCCCTCCTAGGACTTTGTATAAACATTGATTTTAGTGCTTATTACTGTCTCAGACACAAAATAAACTAGTCTCCCTCTAAACTGAAAGCCTCTTGAGAACTATAGCCCATATCTAATCCATCTTTGTACCATAGAGCCTGGAAAAATGCATGCAGTTTGAACCCATGGATGAGTCATTAATCCCATTTCTTTACTAATCACAAAGATTCATTCAACAATAAAAAAGCAACTCCCAGTTGGAGTATCCAGTCTGTAAAGTCCATGGCAAAGGCTTCTCCAATCTTTCTCACCACGTTCTACACACTCACAACTTGGCAATTGCCATTCTCAATGCACAGAAAATGATGTTTCCCCTGATCTTTGCCCTCAGGGACCTCTCAAATTAGGGAAACAATGCCATTTGTTTTTTCCATTTTTAAAAATCGAAGTGCAGTTGATTTACAATGTTGTGACAATCCCTGCTGTGCAATGAAGTGATCCAGTTATACATATATAGACATTCTTTTTTAAAAATTCTTTTCCATTATGGTTTATCATAGGATATTGAATATAGTTCCCTGTGCTATACAGTAGGACCTTGTCGTTTATCCATCCTGTATATATTAGTTTACATCCACTAATCTCAATACAGCTCTTAGTCAAATGGTTAGTGGGGACTTGTTTCATCAGAAGATATTAAAACAAATCTGGATCCCTTCACAGCATTCTGTGGGCAAAAAATGTCACATTTCATTATTTTTCTGAATCAACTTAAACCTGGCTTAAGTTTCCCCCTGACTAAGTTGGAGGGAAATCAAGACAGGTAAAATTTAGTGACTTCTTGCTCTTCATGGGGGTTCTATCACAGGGTTCATGAGGTCTGGAGAAGAAAGGGGAATCTTGGTCCTCATGCCATGCCAACACACATGCTGTGGTGGCCTGTCTAGATGGGACTTAACATCTGGGGACAGATGCACTGGAAGTTTTCCCAGGTGATGCGAGTGGTAAAGAATCTGCCTGGGTTCAACCCTGGTTTGATCCCTGGGTCAGGAAGATCCCCTGGAGAAGGAAATGGCAACCCACTCCAGATATATATATATATATATTGAAATGTGATATATATATATATATATATATAGAAATGTGATATATATATATATGTGGTATATATATATATATATATATCACATTTTGTTTACTCATCTGTTGATGGGCATATATGTTGTTTGCACTCTGGCTATTGTGAATCATATTTCTGGAACATTGTGTACTGATATTTGAGTCCTTGCTTTGAATTCTTTTGGATAAATACCTAAAAGCAGAATTGCCAGAGCACATAGTTGTTCTATATTTAACTTTTTGAGAAACTGTCAAACTGTTCTCATCATGGCTACTATACTATTTCACATTCCCACCAGTAATGCATGAGAGTTCCAATTTCTTAACATCTTTGTCAACACTTCGCATTTTCTTTTTTAAAAATTATAGCCATCCTAAGTAGGGAGTTTGCCTGGTGGCTCAGATGGTAAAGAATTGGCCTGCAATGCAGGATACTCAGGTTTGATCCCCAGGTAAGGAAGATGCCCTGGAGAAGAAAGTGGCTACCCACTCCAGTATTTTTTTTTTCAATTTTTATTTTATTTTTACATAACAATGATTTTATTTATTTATTTTTTTTTACTTTACAATATTGTATTGGTTTTGCCATACATCAACATGAATCTGCCATGGGTGCACACATATTCCCCATCCTGAACCCCACTCCCACCTCCCTCCCCATACCATCCCTCTGGGTCATCCCAGTGCACCAGCCCAGAGCATCCTGTATCATGCATCGAACCTGACTGGCAATTTGTTTCACATATGATATTACACATGTTTCAATGCCATTCTCCCAAATCATCCCACACTCCCCCTCTCCCACAGAGTCCAGAAGACTGTTCTATACATCTGTGTCTCTTTTGCTGTCTCGCATACAGGGTAATCATGACCATCTTTCTAAATTCCATATATATGCGTTAGTATACTGTATTGGTGTTTTTCTTTCTGGCTTACTTCACTCTGTATCATAGGCTCCAGTTTCATCCACCTCATTAGAACTGATTCAAATGTATTCTTTTTAATGGCTGAGTAGTACTCCATTGTGTATATGCACTACAGCTTTCTTATCCATTCGTCTCCTGATGGACATCTGGGTTGCTTCCGTGTTCTGGCTATTATAAACAGTGCTGCGATGAACATTGGGGTACATGTGTCTCTTTCAATTCTGGAGAAGTGGGATTCCTGGGTCATATGGCAGTTCTATTGCCAGTTTTTTAAGGAATCTCCACGCTATTCTCCATAGCGGCTGTACTAGTTTGCATTCCCACCAACAGCATAAGAGGGTTCCCTTTTCTCCACACCCTCTCCAGCATTTATTGCTTGTAGACTTTTGGATAGCAGCCATTCTGACTGGCGTGAAATAATACCTTATTGTGGTTTTGATTTGCATTTCTCTGATAATGAGTGATGTTGAGCATCTTTTCATGTGTTTGTTAGCCATCTGTATGTCTTCTTTGGAGAAATGTCTGTATAGTTCATTGGCCTACTTTTTGATTGGGTCGTTTATTTTTCTGGAATTGAGCTGGAGGAGTTGTTTGTAAATTTTTGAGATTAGTTGTTTGTCAGTTGCTTCATTTGCTATTATTTTCTCCCATTCTGAAGGCTGTCTTTTCACCTTGCTTATAGTTTCCTTTGTTGTGCAGAAACTTTTAATTTTAATTAGGTCCCATTTGTTTATTTTTGCTTTTATTTCCAATATTCTGGGAGGTGGGTCATGGAGGATCCTGCTGTGATTTATGTCGGAGAGTGTTTTGCCTATGCTCTCCTCAAAGAGTTTTATAGTTTCAGTCTTATGTTTAGATCTTTAATCCATTTTGAGTTTATTTTTGTGTATGGTGTTAGAAAGTGTTCTAGTTTCATTCTTTTACAAGTGGTTGACCAGATTTACTTGTTCAAGAGATTGTCTTTTCTCCATTGTATATTCTTGCTTCCTTTGTCAAAGATAAGGTGTCCATAGGTGCATGAATTTATCTCTGGGCTTTCTATTTTGTTCCATTGATCTATATTTCTGTCTTTGTGCCAGTACCATACTGTCTTGATGACTGTGGCTTTGTAGTAGAGCCTGAAGTCAGGCAGGTTGATTCCTCCAGTTCCATTCTTCTTTCTCAAGATTACTTTGGCTATTCAAAGTTTTTTGTATTTCCATATAAATTGTGAAATTATTTGTTCTAGCTCTGTGAAAAATACCATTGGAAGCTTGATAGGGATTGCATTGCATCTATAGATTGCTTTGGGTAGTATACTCATTTTTGCTATATTGATTCTTCCGATCCATGAACACAGTATATTTCTCCATCTATTAGTGTCCTCTTTCATTTCTTTCACCAGTGTTTTATAGTTTTCTATATATAGGTCTTTTGTTTCTTTAGGTAGATATATTCCTAAGTATTTTATTCTTTCCGTTGCAATGGTGAATGGAATTGTTTCCTTAATTTCTCTTTCTGTTTTCTCATTATTAGTGTATAGGAATGCAAGGGATTTCTGTGTATTGATTTTATATCCTGCAACTTTACTATATTCATTGATTAGCTCCAGTAATTTTCTGGTGGAGTCTTTAGGGTTTTCTAAGTAGAGGATCATGTCATCTGCAAACAGTGAGAGTTTTACTTCTTCTTTTCCAATTTGGATTCCTTTTATTTCTTTTTCTGCTCTGATTGCTGTGGCCAAAACTTCCAAAACTATATTGAATAGTAGTGGTGAGAGTGGGCATCCTTGTCTTGTTCCTGACTTTAGAGGAAATGCTTTCAATTTTTCACCATTGAGGATAATGTTTGCTGTGGGTTTGTCATATATAGCTTTTATTATGTTGAGGTATGTTCCTTCTATTCCTGCTTTCTGGAGAGTTTTTATCATAAATGGATGCTGAATTTTGTCAAAGGCTTTCTCTGCATCTATTGAGATAATCATATGGCTTTTATTTTTCAATTTGTTAATGTGGTATATTACATTGATTGATTTGCAGATATTGAAGAATCCTTGCATCCCTGGGATAAAGCCCACTTGGTCATGGTGTATGATCTTTTTAATGTGTTGTTGGATTCTGATTGCTAGAATTTTGTTAAGGATTTTTGCATCTATGTTCATCAGTGACATTGGCCTGTAGTTTTCTTTTTTTGTGACATCTTTGTCAGGTTTTGGTAGTAGGATGATGGTGGCCTCATAGAATGAGTTTGGAAGTTTACCTTCCTCTGCAATTTTCTGGAAGAGTTTGAGTAGGATAGGTGTTAGCTCTTCTCTAAATTTTTGGTAAAATTCAGTGTGAAGCCGTCTAGACCTGGGCTTTTGTTTGCTGGAAGATTTCTGATTACAGTTTCAATTTCTGTGCTTGTGATGGGTCTGTTAAGATTTTCTATTTCTTCCTGGTCGAGTTTTGGAAAGTTGTACTTTTCTAAGAATTTGTCCATTTCTTCCATGTTGTCCATTTTATTGGCATATAATTGCTGATAGTAGCAGCCCACTCCAGTACTCTTGCCTGGAAAATCCCATGGATGGAGGAGCCTGGTAGGCTGCAGTCCATGGGGTCGCTAAGAGTCGGACACGACTGAGTGGCTTCACTTTCACTTTTCACTTTCATGCATTGGAGAAGGAAATGGCAACCCACTCCAGTATTCTTGCCTGGAGAATCCCAGGGACGGGGGAGCCTGGTGGGCTGCCGTCTATGGGGTCGCACAGAGTTGGACACGACTGAAGTGACTTAGCAGCAGTAGCAGCAGCAGCAGTCTCTTATGATCTTTTGTATTTCTGTGTTGTCTGTTGTGATCTCTCCATTTTCATTTCTAATTTAATTGATTTGGTTTTTCTCCCTTTGTTTCTTGATGAGTCTGACTAATGGTTTGTCAATTTTATTTGTCCTCTCAAAGAACCAGCTTTTGGGTTTGTTGATTTTTGCTATGGTCTCTTTTGTGTTTATTTCTGCCCTAAATTTTAACATTTCTTTCCTTCTACTAACCCTGGGGTTCATAATTTCTTCCTTTTCAAGTTGCTTTAGGTGTAGAGTTAGGTTATTTGTTCCAGTATTCTTGCCTGGAGAATTTCATGGACAGAGGAGCCTCGAGGGCTGCAGTCCACAGGGTCACAAATCGACTAAGCGATTGACACAACACTAAGTAGCTATGAATTGATCATTTCTTAACAAGGAAGTGATTTTGCCCTCTAGGGGATATTTAACATTTTTGGCTGTTATGTTTCGGGGGAGGAGTTTCTTGTGGCATTTAATGAGTAAAGGCCAACGATGCTGCAACAGTCTACGATGCATAGGCCTCTCCACAGCAAAGAATATGTCAATAGTGCCGAGGTTGAGATAACTTTTTCTAGATACATGTACAGTAGTCAGAGCTAGGCTTCTTTACAAAATATTTATTTTTATTTATTTACTTACTTGGTTGCAGCAGGTCTCAGTTGTGGCACGTGGTATCTTTAGTTGCAACATTCAAACTCTTAGTTGTGGAATGTGGGATCTAGTTCCCTGACCAGGGATCAAACCCAGGCCCCCTGCCCTGGACCACAAGGAAAGTCCCCAGAGCTAAGCTTCTGACACTCAGTCCTTTTATACTCTTTGCCATTGAAATAACTTTATATACATATATACACATTGGGGTACAGTTGATTTACAATGTTGTGTTAGTTCCAGATGTACAGCAGAGTGATTCAGTTATACATATCCATATATCTATTCTTCTTTAGGGTCTTTCCCCATATAGGTTATTACTCATTTCTCAAGAGTATTCCTCTTGAGAAATGGAGTGAGTGAGTAGCCCTCTAGGCTCCTCTGTCCATGGGATTCTCCAGGCAAGAATACTGGAGTGGGTTGCTATGCCCTTCTCTAGGGGATCTTCCCGATCCAGGGATTGAACCCAGGTCTCCTGCATTGCGGGCAGATTCTTTACCATCTGAGCCACCAGGGAAACCTGGAGTATTTCCTACCATATCAGTAAACAAGGATGTCAGAGTCATCAACACTTGCAGCCCTCCTACATGAATTCCTGAGCCCTAAGGGCAGTTTCTTAAAGGAAATCAACCCTTTAATATTCATTGGAAGGACCGATGCTGAAGCGCCAATACTTTGGTCACCTGATGTGAAGAGCTGACTCATTAGAAAAGACCTTGATGCTGGGGAAGACTGAAGGCAGGAGGAAAAGGGGAAGACAGGGAACAAGATGGTTGGATGGTGTCACTGACTCAATGGACTTGAATTTGAGCAAGCTGCGGGAGATGGTGAAGGACAGAGAAGCCTGGAGTGCTGCAGTTCACCGGGTCCCAAAGAGTCGGACATGACTGAGCCACTGAACAACAACAAGGGCAGTCAGGAAGGAAAATACTGGTAGCCATGAGAACTGCAACCTCTCCATGGTAAGCCCCAAGGGAGTTCAGGATGTGAAAAACACGGGGTGCTGGCTTCAAATAGCAGAGATGCATATGAAAGGAATGATTTCAGTGAGTCCAGACTCTTTGCATCTTTCCATACAAAGAACAGCACTAAATTCCTTAACTTCAGAAGTGTGGTTTTCTTTAATTAACAATAATCTTTTGATATTAAGATTACCTGCCCTTTGTTGTAAAACTTCTATATAATCTGGCTCCTCCCCTCCCCTCCTCTGAGCAGTTCTCTCACGGTTACTTGAGATTCTATCTCCCAGGCTTGAAGTCCTAAAAATAGTAAAATATTAACTCTCAACTTTTAGATTGTGACTATTTTTAAAGTGGACCCTGTGTTGGATGTCTCAAAGTTATGACCCTAACGCCATGAGTCATCCACTATAGTCATCTTTGCTCTGGGATGCTTCATTGAGGCAGGTTCTGAACACTTCTGAAATCTCCAACCTTCCTCCTATCCCAGTTCCTAAGGTTTGCTATCTTCTAGGTTGAGTACTTCCTTTGGTAGTTTGTTGAAATTCCATTTCTTTCACAGTTGAGAAACCACTCAACCTAATCACCCTGTGACCTCTGAAATAGTGGTTCTCCAAATGAGATTCCAGCCAGCATCATCAGCATACAAATTCTCAGACCCCATCTGATACCTACTGAATCAGAAGCCATAGGGATGGGGTCCAGCTATCAGGGGTCAGCAAGGCCTCCAGGTGATTTTGATGTGCTAAGATTTGAGAACCAAATTCTAAAACAAAGAAGTAGCTTTTCCCCAACTCCTACTCTGAAGCTCATTTAAAAAAAAGGGGGGGGGGCTGTTAACCTCTCTTTCCCCCAAAGAAACCTGATAACGAGACAACAAGGATGTGATAGGAGGGACAGTATGGGGACTGACTATCTTTCCCTTCTAAGGCTATGACAGCCAGTCAGAGGAAAAAATTAAACACAACAAAATTTCTGTGGCAGAATGAGCTATTGATGTCTGTTTCTTGAGTTGTCTTAGACTCTCTTGAGGAGCTTAGATACATTCCAATCCCCGGGTTCCTCCCATTTGGAATTCTGATTAAATATGTCTGGAGTGAGATCCAGATGTTATTTCTGCAGAGTTTCCCAGGTTACTCTTCTGTGCAGCCAAGGCTGAAAATTATTGCCCTGGAAGCCCTATTGTTTGCTTGTTTAAGGATGACACAGGTATTTTAACTATCTATTATCTTCTAGGTTTGCTTTTAACTCAATTTGGGATGGAATGGAAACCTTCAATCCTAGGTTCTCCCAGTTGCCTCCTATTCAGTCAAGCGTGGACACTTCTGTTCTTTTTCTTGCTTTTGGCATTCACATATAGGTCTAACAATTACAACGTCAGTGAGGAATGCTTTTGAATATAAGCCCCTATGCTTTTCTCACTCCCAGCATCACAAATGAACTTCAGCTGACTTTTCCTGTATAGCTTCTTGGGTTCTTTTGCCAAAAATCAATAGTCACCTAGGGTTAGAGGTGGGTAAGTCATGATTGTGGTCTCTGCCCCACCACCTCTATACCAGATGTCAAAGAAGCTTATCTCAGTCCACATTGTGCCACACACATTTATTTGTAAAGCAAAGACATACAACCCTTTTTGTAGGCCCAGTGCATCCAGCCAGCATGTAGGGTAAAGGGTTCACCTGAGGAACATGCAGGATATGACTAATGAGTAGAGGATGCTGTTGTTTAATCACTCAGTTGTGTCTGACTCTTTTGTGAATCAAACTGATAATCATCAGAGACCAGAGGTAAATCTATTCATCTATCAGGGCAGTGATGTCATTTATAAAGATGGATTATTTTCTAATTTAAAAACATGTTTGAAAAGTGATATTTGTGATATAATTGACATATAATAAACTGTATATACTTAAAATATAAAATTTTATTCTATCATGCCCAAAAGTTTCCTCTCGAATATCATTATCTATCCTTCTTTCATAGTCACTCATTCCGATTGGCTTTCTGTCACTACAGATGATTTGCCTTTATAGGATTTTATGTAAACCATAAAGTATGTATCTATGTTTATTTGTTTAGTCTGCTTTTCTTTCACTCAGCCTAAGTATTTTGAGATTTATCCATGTTGCTGACTGTAGCTTGCTCCTTTTTAACACTATTATTCCACAGTATGGATATACCACAATTTTTAAATCCTTTCAAATGTTGATAGATTTAGATTGTTGCCACTTTTCAGCAATTACAAATGAAACTGCTATGAACATTCATCTATAAATATTTATGTGCACATATATCTTCATTTTCTGTGGGTAAATACCATAATGGGACAGCTGGATCATCTGGTAAGTGTACAGTTAAATGATCCTGGTAAGTGTACAGTTAACTTTTAAAATTTCAGTTAACTGTGTTAATTTCAGCTGTGCAGCAAAGTGATGTGGGGTGGCTGGAGTCTGTGGGCAAACTCCTAATCCCTCCCTCTCCCAGTCCTCACCTTGGAAACCACAAGTCTGTTCTCTGTGTCTGTGTGTCTGTTTCTGTTTCATGCATGTGCTAAGTCACTTCAGTTGTGTCCATCTCTTTGTGACCCCATGGATTGTAGCCCCTCCAGAATCCTCTGTCCATAGGATTCTCTAAGCAAGAATACTGGAGTGGATTGCCATGCCCTTCTCCAGGGGAACTTCCCGACTCAGGGGTCAAACTGTGTCTCTTGGTCTCCTGCATTGGCAGGCGGTTTCTTTACCACTACCACCACTATACAGAAGTTCATTTGTGTCATATTTAGATTCCACATATAGGTGATATCACATGGTATTTTTCTTTATCTTTATGACTTACTTCCCTTCGTATGATAATCTCTAATTCCATCTATGTTGCTGCAAATGGCATTATTTCATTCTTTTATGGCTGAGTAGTTTTTCCATTTTATATGTGTATGACATTGTCTTTATCTGTTCATCTGTAGATGGACATTTAGGTTGTTTAGTTAATATTTTTAAGAAACTAGCAAGCTGTTTTCCAAAGTAGATATACAATTTTACAGTCCCACCAGCAGTATGTGAGAGCTTAAGTTCCTTCATACAGCAATGCCAATATCGGTATAATCAGACTTTTAAATTTTAACCATTCCACTATTTAATGATATCTTAGTTTTAATTTGCAATTCCCTAACTGTATACAAATAATATTAATAATATTTCCATGTGTTTATTAGCTATCTTTTATGTGCAGTGCCCATTCAAATATTTTGCCTATTTTTATTGGTTGTTTGTCATTTTCTTACTGAGTTATAAGAGATCTTTATGTACTCAAGAGAACATGCTGTTTTTCAGATATATGTTTTACAAATATTTTCTCAGTGTCTTTTGAAGATTAGAATTTTTTAATTTTGATGAAGACCAATCAATTGATTTATTTTCTTTTAGAGTCTGTGCTTTGGGGTTGTTAGTTAAAAGATCTTTGCCAAACCCAAGTTTACTAAGGATTTCTCCCATGTTTCTAAAGTTCTATTTATTTAGCTCATAAATTTCACTTGAAAAAAAATATGATCCCTTTCAAGTTAATTTTTGTATATGGTATGAGTTCAGGGTCAAAGTTAATTTTTTCAGACAGTTACCCAATTCTTCTTGCACCATTTACTGAAATGATTTTATATATATACACATATGTATGTATATGAATATATGTATATGTATGTATGTACTTCTATTTTATTTCAGATTCTTTTCCATTATAGGATATTACAAAATATTGAGTATAGTTCCCTGTGCTATATAGTAGGTCTATGTTGGTTATCTATTTTGTGTATGCTGCTGCTGCTGCTGCTAAGTCGCTTCAGTCGTGTCCGACTCTGTGCGACCCCATAGACAGCAGCCCACCAGGCTCCCCCGTCCCTGGGATTCTCCAGGCAAGAACACTGGAGTGGGTTGCCATTTCCTTCTCCAATGCATGAAAGTGAAAAATGAAAGTGAACTCGCTCAGTCAGTCGTGTCCAACTCTGTGCGACCCCATAGACAACAGCCCACCAGGCTCCTCCGTCCGTGGGATTTTCCAGGCAAGAGTACTGGAGTGGGGTGCCATTGCCTTCTCCAATTTTGTGTATAGTAGTGTGTATATGTTAATCCCATGAAGTCTTGCTTTTAAGTTTTGTTAAGTGCGACCAGGAAAACGTTTATTCCAGGTCTAATTTTGCCTCACTATTGAGGCAACATTTGTCTGATGCCCTGTGTATTTTAAGTTTTTTTTCCAGTTTGACTAGTGGGAAAGCAAACTATTCCTAGCCCTGTGTAATCATTTGAGTTGTTCTACCTGAATCTTTTCAGTGTTTTTTTGTTTTTGTTTTTAATTTTCCTCCTGCTTCAGATAGTTTGTTCTCATGTATGCGCTGAGGACTATTCCGCTAAAGCCTTGCAGGGGATTTGCTGTACAATTCTGAAACTCTATATGCAGCTCTCACCTGTCTGTGTAGGTCTCTCCTCCTCCATAATATGACTCATAAACTCTTAGCTGCTTTGGCTTACTTGAGTCCTTAACGGTTTCCTCAATTCAGAGAGACCATTAAGCAGTTTGGGGTCCCTCCCTGAACTGCAGCCTGGAAATTCCCTCTAGACTGTCATTTGGGTAATTGCAGGGCTCACATCACTTGTTTGCCTTCCTTCAGGGATTGTTGTCCTGTATTGCTTGTAGCAGCTGAAGCCATTGTTTCATATATTTTTCCCATTATATATTTAGTCATTTACACTGAAAGGGAAATTGCATTTCTGTTACTCCGTCAAAGCTGAAACTGGAAATCACTTTTGCTTGATATTGCATCCTGTTTGTATAAGGTTGGGAGTGTTTCTACAATATCTTTCTCAAGCCACATATCTTTCTAGTTAAAGAAAAAAAAAAAGTGTTAAAAAAATTCTAGTTTAAAAAATCTGACCTTTGTCAGAGATGAAGGTAGCTGAAATACTTTTGAATGCTGACTTGTCCTGTGAACCTTTAGTTAAACATTACCTAACAGTGGGGCATCCCTGGGGGTCCAGTGCTTAAAAGCCACAGTCCTGTGAACAGCGACCGACACCCCCTTCTGCTGAGGTGCGCCTAGTGCTCTCGCTGTCAGAACAAGCGTCAGTATTAATAAACCTCCCTTTGCTGCCGTGACTGGTGATTTCAATAGTTACTTTTGCTTTTAGGAAATACACGGAGAATATTTATTCCTGAGGGCAAAGAGAGGAGTGGACAGTCTAATATTCAGACCAGAATCTATTTCCCAAAGTAAGGTGGGATTAGGGAGAGGAAGTCAACTCTTTTTTCGGGTCGTGCCCTGTGGCTTGCTGGAACTTAGTTCCCAGACCAAGAACAATCGAACCCGCACCACCTACATTGGAAGCACAGAATTTTAACCAGTTAGAAGGCCAGAGAATTCCCAGGATGCCAACTCTTTTTTTTTTAAATTGAATTAATTTTTATTGAATTGAATTAAAAATTGAATTAATTTTTATTGGCATGTACTTGCTGTACAATGTTGTTCGTTTCTGCTGTACAGCAAAGTTAATCAGTTATATAATACATATACAGATATCCACTCTTTTTTAGATTTCCTTCCCATTTAGATCTGCACAGAACATTGTGTAGAGTTCCGTGCTATACAGTAGGTTCTCCTTAGTTATCTATTTTATACATAGTATCAATAGTGTATATATGTCAATCCCAATCACCTGCTCTTAATAGAGGGGTGTTTCCATGAGCCTCAAGGCAGATCATTCCTCAGAATATTCTCCACTGTCACCCACCCACACACCCATCCTCTGATCAGATATTCATTTACCATTTTTATCTTTGAGGGAAATGCAGAAATAAAAAAAAAAATCATCCTGTACCTACAGCTTTTAATCAAGTGGAAAATCAATCATAACAAATTGTAAGATTCATTAACTTGAATCTCACTGCGTGAAATGCAGCTCTGTTGCCACTTTCTAATTCATCACGTGATAACATCAGTTCTTTCTGAAAGTCTTTCATAAAGTTTTTGCTTGTCTTACACTCTCTGTGTGCATGTGTGTGTGTGCACTAAGTTGCTTCAGTTGCGTCCATCTCTTTGCAACCCCATGGACTGTAGCCTGCCAGGCTACTCTGTCCATGGGAATTCTTCAGGCAAGAATACTGGAATGGGTTGCCAAGCCCTCTTTCAGGGGATCTTCCTGATCGAAGGATCAAACCTGAGTCTCCTGCATTGGGAGCCAGGTTCCTTACCACTAGGGCCACCTGGGAGGCCCACCTTACACACTAAGCCATGTATTCGTTAAACATACCCTGTGTAGCAAATTTTATCACCCTGGGTTTCAAAGGCTCCATCTGTCTAACCATAGACAGATCACCTCTCTCCCCTTCAAAAGATGAATCACAGCACCTTAATCTGATTATGGCCACTGCTTTACACAGGAAACAATGACTGAATCAATACAACTCTATGCTCTTGGGGGTTTCTCAGGAGACTTGGTACAGATTTAGCAGGACAGCAAAACAAGTAACTAACAGTGTGAGTCTGTGTTATCAGCAACACTCAGAGGGACTCTGAACCAAGACCCTTCTTGTTGCCAAGGAGAAGACCCTGGCAACATCATTTGGAGAGCCAAAGTGGATAAAGGTATTAGCAGGGCATCTTGCCTTCAGCCAGCCAGCCCCTGGGCTTTGCAAGAGCAGAGAGTCTGACTCTCTGTGCTATGGAAAATCAAAGGGTTGCAAAGACTTGTTATCCCGTGGCTGTGGAGGTAACCTCCCCCTGGATCTGGCAGTGTGGGCAAGCTATGTTGAAACCCTCTATGACACCACTGAGAGATCTTTCATCTTAAGCCAGTGTGCTCAGTCACTCATTTGTGCCTGACTCTGCGACCCCATGGACTGGGGCACACCAGGCTCCTCTGTCCATGAAGTTTTCCAGGCAAGAACAGTGGAGTAGGTTGTCATTTCCTTCTCCCTCTTAATCCAGGGTCGACTTCAAAGATGAGCTTTCATTATTTGGATGTGCATCTTTTAAAGGCACTTCATCCTGAGGAGAAATGTACACTGCCCATGGAAATTAGGGCCCTTACTTCATAAATGGTGAGGAAAGGCCTCTAAACATAAACTAGTGTTACGCATGCATCTGCCTGATTTTAGACTAAGTGCTCGGGACTAAGCTTTCTTGCCATCATTTCCCCAGTGGTTATCAGATAAATCAGTAACAAGATGAATGAACAGACCGATTATGGTAGGTCCATATGATAGAATACTATGCAGAAGTAAAAAGGAAGAGTATTGGCACACAAAGCACATAAGTAACTATGCTGAGTGAATGAAGACAGATAAAAGTGAGTACAGCCACTTTCCTGGTGGTCCAATGGCTAAGACTCCAGGCTCCCAATGCAGAGAGCTTGGGGTTGATCCCTGGTCAGGGAATTAGATCCCATATGCCACAACTAAGAGTTTACATGTCGCAGCTAAAGATCCTGTGTACCACAGCTAAGACCTGGTGCAGCCAAATAAATAAATATTTTTAAAAGGGGATACAAATTTTAGAAAATGCTAATCTCCAGTGATGGAAAACAGGATAGTGACTTCCTGCGGCTGGGGGTGATGCAAGTAGGGATAGGAGGAAGGAAGTATAGAGGAGCAAAAGGAAACTTCTGGTTTGACAGATACATGCATACATGTCCATACACACACTTGCACACACACACGCATATATGTCAAAATTTATTGTGGTGATGGTTTCACAGATGTGTATGTATATACATATACATATGCCGGGGTCCAGCCCCGGTGGATCCAGGGAATTCGAAGCGGGGACGGCGTCGGCGAGGCTCAGGAAACAACTGCTTAATTAAACTTTAATTAAGGATATACAGTAATAGAATAAGGATAGCTCAGTGAGGAAATTCAGTGGAGAAAGGAGGCTGAAATAAGGATAGCTCAGTGAGGAAATTCAGTGGAGAAAAGAGGCTGAATAATTCAGCCAGAAGGTGAGAGAAAGAACGACATGGGGAGACCAAGCTTCAGTGAACAAGGCCCGCACTTTATTTTCCAAAGTAGTTTTTATACCTTAAGTTATGCATAGAGGATAATGGGGGAAGGGGTAGAGTCATGCAGCAAGCCAGGCTTTCTTCCTGCAAACTTATCATATGCAAAAGCTTAGGTGATTTGCATCATCTTCTGGCCAGGAGGCCTGTTAACATTTTAAGACCCTTTCTTCAGAAAGCTTATTTTTCTCTAAAGGTGATTGGTCAGGAGCCACCCTCCAAAAGCATTAGATAAAGTTGCATTCCTACAGAGCAAAGGTGTGGTGGGCTATAACAAGAAAAAGAATTAACTCAAGGGTCCCAGGTTACAAACATTAAAGCTACTACTTACACCAATTATATTAATCAATACACTGCCAGGGACACAGCAGGTAAGGGATATGGAAACTTAGCAGCAAACATTGGCCCAACAAGTGAAAATCCCTTCACCAATACAATTTCTAATCAATCTTTTAACTGCTCAAAGGAATCTGTGTTTAGACAGTTTAGAACATCTCATGCCTCTCACAGTTGGGAGGCTTTGAGCAATCACATGTGGCCGGAAAAACCTATTCAGGCAGGCTAGAGGACTTCCAAAGGAGTTTGTAGGTTGAAACACTGTCACACCCAGGAATTGTTAACTGGAGCTGTAAGCTAACTCTTTTTTCAGAGAGAGGTTGTGGGGGACAGCCCCCCGTAAAGTCAGAGGTGTAGGTGAAAGCACAAAGCAGAAAGTAGGCAGACTCTGGTTTTGGGGGGTAGATGCTCGAGAATTTCCAGGGGGACTCCTGAGGCTCGATCCTGCCTTTGCGTATGCCGAGCCTCCTTCCTCATGACCTTTGTCATGGGTGGAGCTCCTCACGCTGGCTCCCGGCAGTGATAGAATTCCAGTTGAGCTATTCCAGATCCTGAAAGATGATGCTGTGGAAAGTGCTGCACTCAATATGCAATATGCACTCAATATGCAATATGCCGGCTCCCAGCATACATATATATATATATATATATATATATATATATATATATATATATATGCAAACACATAAAACTGTACACTTTAAACATTGTTCAGTTCATTGTATGTCATTTATACCTCAACAAAGGGGTAAAAAAGAGTAGGTACTATAATGATAGATCCTATTGCTACCTGAACTAATCTCATTCACTCATTTCAAAGTTTCTGGGGGCACAGCTAATGTTCTGCTCTTGGTGGCTCCAGGAAGAGATCAAAGAACAGTGATACTAACATTTAGCTGGTCTCCTCTGATGAGGACCTCAGTCCAGGACACTCATAGGATCTGGTTGGGCTCAACATGTTAAGAGAATATAAATAGTGAGGTGAGCTAGGTTTGTGGACATTCCTTGGTGCTCTCATCCCTTCCTGACACCACTTTTCATGACAAAATTTCGAATCTGGTCAGATTTCAAGGACATCAGTTGGGCTGCATTTATTATTAGATGGAGTTATTGTTTCTTAACTGAACAAACACAATCTTTGGTCTCTTTCTTTCATTTTTTTTCCATGCAGGTGAGTTTATAGATCTAGGACTCCTCTTCTGTCCCTATCTCCAGTCTGAGCTAGTGGATCATTGTGGTATCTTGGTTTCAAAGATATCACACTTTCTTTATTTTCTTCTTATATTGTTGGTCATCCCCCACTCTTCTTTGCTGATTCCTCTTTATTTCCTAGAACTCTAAATGTTGGAGTACCACCCCTTCTGCATCAATGTCTTAGTCCATTAGGGCTGCTATAGCAAAAATACCATAGACTGGGTAGCTTATAAATAAGAGATATTTATTTCTAACAGTTCTAGAGCTTGGGGAGTCCAAGATCAAGGCAATGGAACATTTGGTGTCTGGTGAGACATGCGTGATGGTTCACAGACAGTCACCTCTTGCTGGGTTTTCACTTTGTGGATGGGTGAGAAGGCTCTCTGGGAGCTCTTTTATAAGGACTCTAATCCCATTCAAGAGGGGTCTTCACTCATGACCTGAATCACCTCCCCAAGACCTTACTTCCTAATGCCATCACATTGGGGGTTAGAACTTCACCATATGAATTTTGAGGAGACACAAATATTTGGTCTACAGCACCCAAAGCTTCTTTGGTGGCTCAGACAGTAAAGAATCTGCCTTTACTGCCTTTACCCAGGGTTTGATCCCTGGGTCAGGAAGATCCCCTTGAGAAGGGAATGGTAACCTACTCCAGTATTCTTGCCTAGAGAATTCCATGGACAGAGGAGCCTAGCCGGCTACAGTCCATGGAGTTACAAACACACGACTGAATGACTAACACACAACAACAGCAGCACCCAAGGTACAGTCCTCATGCCTCTTTTCTTCTCTGTTACAGTCACACACTCTATTTCATGGTGGTCAGTAATATGCATATACCCAATCTGAATGTCTCTGAACTCCAGGCTTGTATATCCAATGCCCTTGTTGAGATTTCATATCAAATGTCTCAGAGACATCTTAATAAGTCTCCATCTGAACTTCTGATCCCCACCCCCCTACCAAATCTATTCTAACTTCCATCTTCCTCATCTCAGTTCTTGGCAATTCTGAACCTTGGAATCATCCTTGAGTTCTTTCTTTCTCTTGTCCCACACGTTCAATTCGTTAGAAAGTCTTGTTGGCTCTACCTTCAAAATAAATTCAGCATCTGAGTAATTCCCACCATGCCTTTTGCTACCACCTGAGGCAATCCACCTTTATCTTTTATCAGAGTTAATTCATTAATCTCCTAACTGCTCTCCATGCTCCTGCCTTTCCCTCCATATAGCTATTCTCAACCCAGCAACCAAAGAGATCCTTATAAATTCTAAATCACTTCTCTATCCGAAACTGGCAGTGGCTTCTTAATTTGCTCAGGGTAAAATTCAAAGTCTTTACTAGGGACATTTAAATCTTTCCCTCTCCCCCTATCCCACCACCCTCCCCTTGCCCACACACTCCAGCTACACCTCCCACTCCTCAATTTTCCATGTCCTCCAAACCTATGTTTTCCCAATCGAGGATCTTTGCTGTTACTGTTTCCATGGCCTGGAATATTCTTCTGCCAGATAGCTAAATTTTTAAAGTTTCTTTTAATATCACCTTAGTAGAGAAGCCATTCTTGGTCCCCTTATATAAAATAGATATACACCCCTCTCAACCACTCCCTGTCCTCCTTAGCCTGCTTATTGCTCTCCATTGCTCCTACCACTGTCTTACGTACTATATATTTACCTATTTATTTCCTTTCTCCCTGATTCACACATTCCCAAACTAGAACTTAACTCCAGCATGAAGAAAGAGTCTCTGTTTCCTTCATTGCTATATTTTCAATGCCTAGCTTGGTAGGCAGTAAATAAATATTTGTTGAATGAATAAATGAAGTATTCTCTTCTTGCTAAGGTAGTAGTATTCAAAGGTTCCCTGGTACATTCCATCCCTAATTTCTTCCTCTCCTTGGGAGCAATGAGCACACTCTTTAATTTAGACTTAATCTTTAAGGCAGAGTGACAGACAGGACTGGTGCCTGTGCGGCTCAGGACCAACACATAGCAGTCTGATAATAGTAACCTTCACAGCTGTCTGCATGGGTGCTCAGAGACCATCATACATGGGCACTTAATTGGCTACTTTGTTGCTTGTTTTTTAGGCACTCAGTTGTGTCTGATTCTTGGCGACTCCACGGACTGCAGCATGCCAGGCTTCCCTGTCCTTCACGCTGTCCCCGAGTTTGCTCAAACTCATGTCCATTGAATCGGTGATTCTATCCAACCATCTTACCCTCTGTCACCCTCTTCTCCTCATGCCCTCAGTGTTTCCAAGTATCAGGGGCTTTTCCAATGGAGTCCACTTTTTGCATCAGGTGGCCAAAATATTGGCGCTTCAGCTTCAGCATCAGTCCTTCCAGTGAAAATTCAGGGTTGATTTCCTCTAGGATTGGTTGATTTGATCTCCTTGCTATCCAAGAGACTCTCAAGAGTCTTCTCCAGAACCATAGTTTGAAAGCATCAATTATTTTAATTATTCAGTGCTCAGCCTTCTTTATGGTCCAACTCTCACATCCATACATGACTACTGGAAAAACCATAGCTTTAACTAGACGGATCTTTGCTGGCAAAGTGATGTCTCTGCTTTTTAATACACTGTCTAGGTTTGTCATAGCTTTTCTTTAAAGGAGCAAGCATCTTTTAATTTCATGGCTGCAGTCACTATCCACAGTGATTTTGGAGCCCAAGAAAGTAGTCTGTCAATATTTTCACTTTTTCCCCATCTATTTGCCATGAAGTGATGGGACTGGATGCCATGATCTCAGTTTTTTGAATGTTGAGTTTTAAGCCAGCTTTTTCACTCTCCTATTTCACCTTCATCAAGAGGCTCTTTAGTTCCTCTTCACTTTCTACCAGGAGGGTGGTGTCATCTAACTTCTCATTGTTAGGCTTCTCTAATTTCCAATTCTATAGCATCACCACCAAGTGTTAAATAACGAATGAGAATAGACTGTTACATTTGATGTTTTTTATTTAGAATCATTCTCAAACTTACACAAAAGTTGAAAGTTAAAAAAAGCAAAAAACATTTTGTGTTCTAAATTATTGATGAGGAATTTATCAGCTAGATGCCCCATCACTTTCATATACTTTAAGGTGTACCTCTAAAAAACAAGGAAGCTCTTCTACAAATTCACATCACATTCAGAAAATTAAATGAAACAATACTACTATCCAATCCTCTGTCCTCTTTCAAGTTTCACTAATTGATCCAACAATGTCTTTTGTAAGCAAAGGATCCTATTCAGACTCATGTGTTGGATTTAGTTGTCAAATCTCTTTGATCTCCTTCAATCTAGAAGAGGTTTTCAGTTTTCCTTTGACTTTCGTGGGCTTTTGAAGATAAAAAGCCAGCTGTTTTGTAGAATGTCCCTCAATTTTGGTTTGTCTGATGTTTTCTTCTTGTTATATTCAGGCTATGTAACTCTGGCAGAGATTTCACAGAAGTCATGTTCTCACTGAAGCCTATCAGGTAGTGCACAGCTTTGATTTTCCACATTGCTGATTCTGCTTATTTTGTTAACTCAAGTAAGTTGATACCTGCTAGGCTTTTGCAGTCTACTCTTCGAGTACTTCATAATAAATATTTGGGAGGAGGTAACATAAAATTCGGAGAAGGCAATGGCACCCCACCCACTCCAGTACTCTTGCCTGGAAAATCCCATGGACGGAGGAGCCTGGTGGGCTGCAGTCCATGGGGTTGCTAAGAGTCGGACACGACTGAGCGACTTCACTTTCTCTTTTCACTTTCATGCATTGGAGAAGGAAATGGTAACCCACTCCAGTGTTCTTGCCTGGAGAATCCCACGGACGGGGCAGCCTAGCGGGTTGCCGCCGTCTATGGGGTCGCACAGAGTCGGATACGACTGAAGCGACTTAGCAGCAGTAGCAGCAGCAACATAAAATTATATAGAGTTTCCATTCCTCATTGACCTTTCTTTCTATTCATTTATCTATTTGCATCAGAATGGATTTGAGGTTCTTATTTTATTATATGTCTAATAATTTATTACTATTGTGTACTTTTGCTTAAACTTTCTTAGATTTGGCTAGTGGACACTGTTTCAGGCCAGCTTATCTCTTCTTTTGATGTGCCCTCATCTTTCTTTGAGTCTTTCCTTGTTATTGGCTGTTTCTGTTTGTTTTTTGAACAATAAATTTTTTTGGAACAATTCAGGCTGATCTGTTTTTACCAAGTTTTAGTTTTGAAATCAGTCATTTCTTTAAGGATTCTTAGTTCTTTTAGGGGGAAATGGTATTTTTAGAATTTAAGACCTGGGTGTCAGATGCACTCATTGTTTTTGGGGTATTGTTGCTCCAACATATTCAAATGGACAGGCCTAGGGAATATATATATATATATATATATATATATATATATATGCATATACACATATATATAACACTTTCACACAATCATATCTTTATTTCTGCACACATCTATACAGACATCAACAACTATGGGTTCCAACCATGGATTCAGTTACAAAACAGCATCCCTGGGTTCATTCTGCTCTTCTCTTTCTTCTTACAGTTACTTCTCTTCACTGGCAGTGAGAAACTTGACTTTCATTATCCTTGTTCTGTTAACATATTTGATCAATCCCCCTGCATCTAAATACTCTCCAGTCACTGCCTCAGTTGCCATCATCATTCCACTACCCTGCCAGTATTTCAACACTCTGCTGGGGCATCAGCTCTTAGGTGGGTGCCCTTCTCCCTCTTCCATGGTTCTGATACATGTCCTGGGCAGCTATCCTACAGGGATACTCTCTTTACACTGCTGAGGTTCTGATATCTTTTACCAGGCAACGCCATATCCCCCCTCACCTCACCTGGATTCCCTCTGACCTATGACCCATGTAGATCTCCTTCCATCAACCACAATAAACCCTTGTTATGTTTCATTTTGATTAGGCTTAAGATGATTCCAAACTAACTTTAGATTCAATTTGCTGCAGCATTCTGATTCAAGTGCTACACAATTTTTTTCTGAGATGTGCTCTTTTCTTTCAGCCAATAATATGTTTAATTAATCAGGGATCCATAGCCTTTTCAGCCATGGCTTTAAAAGGGGCATTGACATGACATTGTTTCTTTAGTCAAATGGAACAATTACAATGTCTGAAGAATGGTTCAATGGCATTCATTTAATACAGAGCCAAGTAGGTTCCAGGAGCTTCAGGCTGAGCGAGGAAGACAGGCTCTCTTGGTGATGGGAATGGGCAGTGCTGATTATTGATAAAATTATACACTGACTACAAGTAGGTGGAAAAATAGAAGTGAACTGATAATCCCGAGGGTTTCAAATACCATCTCCATCTACTTTGAAGGAATGCAGAGAGGTTTAAAAGAAAATAGTACATGTGACAGCAATATTAAAATGTATGATTTTTGAAGACATTGTTTTTTGACTTCCAAGCAGAGTTAAGGTCTAACTATGCTTGAAAAGTTCAGAGGAAGACTTTTCTCCCTTTCATCCTCTAACTTGGCTTACTAAAGGAATCTTGTAAACTATAGAGCATGATAGCATGATTGTCATTATGAAGTGGTGGTGATGGTGGTATTAAGGTAGGGTTAACAGATGTTAATTCTCTTTTTGTAGTATTAATTTGTGATTCTTGGGGCCAAGTCAGAGTTGGTCTTCTTGGTCTATGTCAGTTTCTTTTGTCTTTCCAGTGTTAATAAGAACTGTGAAAAATGCCTTGAGCTAATGTTCCTTGAATTTCAGCCATCCCTTGTTCTTCTAGAGGTTTTAAAGGAAAGTATGAACTTCGTTATGCCTTTTTAAGGGAAGTATGAACTTTGCTGTTTGCCTATGTAACAGAGGGAACTCTTTGTGAGGCATTTTATCTTTTGACTCAATTTGTATTTTTACATGGAAAACACTTTACTTACAAACTGAACCACTACTTGGCACACATTGGTGATGTCTGTACATCAGTATCAGTCCCTCCACACCTTGTGGATGAAGATACTGCAAGTAGGTAAGATACATCTATATTTGGTTCTACTTAGCATCTTGGCTAAGTCTTCATTTTTTCTTACCTTCACTGCTTCACCCTGATTTTCTACTTCATAGTGATGTGATCCTAGGCAAGTTATGTAACCTTTCAGTGTGTGTTTTCTCATCCACAAATCAAGGCTAATAATAGTACCTGTCTAACTAATGTGGTTTTGTGAAGATTAAATAAAATAATACAGATACAGGACAATGCCCAGTAAATAGCTTGTGATAAATATTGTGTTTGCTGTCCCGACCTCTTAAATAACGCTGGCATTCTGTATGTGTTTATAGTTTTTCTTCAGTGGGAGCATATTTGCATCAGTCATGGGAGGTTTAGGAGACAATGCGCTGCTTCACAGCTGTACTCTCTTTCGAGGACACATCAGGAAAGACTGTGAGCTCTTTTGCTGCTACACCCTTGGTCACCAAAAGGATCTGTTTCCTTTTCCCATTGACAAGAGGAGGGTTAATTCTTCCCTCTGCTCCCAGGTAACAACAGCTGGCTTTGGAGGAATCTCGTAAATTCTGGAGAGAGTAAGAGGAACTCGGTCTTAGAACAGCAGCAGGATGCATATCTGTGCTGAGCCATGTTGAAAACTTGCTGAAGTTGGAGAGATGAACTGGCCGTTGCACCACTAGGGACAATTATGTGAGTCTCTTCAACAGCACTTGGGGAAAAAGAAGGAAAAAAGAAAAATAGGAAAGACACTGAAAAATAATAAATGTAGGTATATGTATAACTAAAACACTCTGCTGTATACCTGAAACTGACACAGCATTGTAAGTGAACTCCAGAAGTGAAATCCAGTAAGTGATTACTCCAGAAAAAAAATTCTTTTAATGGCAAAGAGTATAAAAGAACTCTGACTGCTGTACACGTATCTAGAAAAAGTTATCTCAACCTCGGCACTATTGGCATATTCTTTGTTGTGGAGAGAAGTCTATGCTTTGCAGAAGGTTTAGCAGCATCTCTGGTCTTAAATGCCAGTAGGAAACTCTTTTTCCTCACCCTTCAGGTGAGACTCTGCTTGCTATTACAAGAAGAAGAAACAGAAAGAGGAAGAAGAGGAGGAGGAGGAGAAGGACAAGGGGAAGAGGACAAAAGGGAAAGAAAGAGTTCTAGCCCAAAATGGTTCTTCAACACCCTTGCAATTGCCTTTCTGTTGGGTCTTCATGACATTTCACTAGACATGCATGTCTTATCTGAATCTCCTTTGGACTAAAGTTATGCTCTTCTTAACTAATATTTATATGAAAGGAACAGAGGCTCAGAGCAGTTCTATGACTGATCTATGACAGCACAACTTAACATGTAATGTTGTATGGCAAGGAGGATAAAAGTTGCAGATGGAATTAAAGTTGCTAATCATCTGATTCTCTTGAGAGTCACTTGGGCTGTAAGGAGATCAAACCAGTCAATCCTAAAGGAAATCAATCCTGAATGTTCATTAGAAGGACTGATGCGAAGTTCTTCCATTTGGCTACCTGGTGCAAAGAGCCGACTCACTGGAAAAGATGATGGGCAAAATAAGAAGGCAGAGGCAGAGGATGAGATAGTTAGATAGCATCACAACTCAATGGACATGAATTTGAGCAAACTTCGGGAGATGGTGGACAGAAGAGCCTGATGTACAGTCCACAGTGTCACAAAGAGTCACACATGACTAAGTGACTGAACAATAGCAACAATCAGCTGACTTTTCATAAAAAGATGAACCTGGATGATCTGGGTGGCTTTAGAATGCAATCACAAAAGTCCTTAGACATGGAAAAGGGAGGAAAAAGAGGTAGTGTCAGGATGATGTGACTTAAGAGATCCAACTGGCCCTTACTGTCTTTGAAAATGGGAGAAGATGGCCATGAGCCAAGAAATTTGGGCAGCCTCTCAATTCAGTTCAGTAGCTCATTCGTGTCTGACTCTTTGAGACCCCATGAATTGCAGCATGCCAGGCCTCCCTGTCCATCACCAACTCCCGGAGTTCACTCAAACTCACGTCCATCAAGTCGGTGATGCCATCCAGACATCTCATCCTCTGCCGTCCCCTTCTCCTCCTGCCCCCAATCCCTCCCAGCATCAGGGTCTTTTCCAATGAGTCAACTCTTCACATGAGGTGCCCAAAGTACTGGAGTTTCAGCTTTAGCATCATTCTTTCAAAGAACACCCAGGACTGATCTTCCTTTAGAATGGACTGGTTGGATCTCCTTGCAGTCCAAGGAGTCTTCTCCAACACCACAAGTCAAGAGTCTTCTCCAACACCACAGTTCAAAAGCATCAATTCTTCGGCACTAAGCTTTCTTCACAGTCCAACTCTCACATCCATACATGACTACTGGAAAAACCATAGCCTTGACTAGATGGACCTTTGTTGGCAAAGTAATGTCTCTGCTTTTGAATATGCTATCTAGGTTGGTCATAACTTTCCCTGCAAGGAGTAAGCGTCTTTTAATTTCATGGCTTCAATCACCATCTGCAGTGATTTTGGAGCCCAAAAAAATAAAGTCTGACGCTATTTCCACTGTTTCCCCATCTATTTCCCATGAAGTGATGGGACCAGATGCCATGATCTTCGTTTTCTGAATGTTGAGCTTTAAGCCAACTTTTTCACTTTCCTCTTTCACTTTCATCAAGAGGCTTTTCAGTTCCTCTTCACTTTCTGCCATAAGGGTGGTGTCATCTGGATATCTGAGGTTATTGATATTTCTCCTGGCAACCTTGACTCCAGCTTGTGCTTCTTCCAGCCCAGGTTTCTCATGATGTACTCTCTAGAACCCAGAAAAGGCAAGGAAACAGCCTTCAGTGAGGAATGTGGCTGTGTTAACCTTGATTTAGCCCAGCAAGACCCATCTCAGACTTCTGACCTCCAGACCTGTAAGACACTAAATTTGTGTTGTTTAATGTTGCCAAACTTATGGGCATTTGTAATGGCAATAACAAGAAATGTGGTATGTATGTATCCAGTCTAAAGTCCTTCAAACTACCCACCCCGGGTCTGTGAGCACCACCTTTTGCTTGGCTCACTGCTTGGCCCTGGGCTAGATGAGTTGGTACCCACTCCACTCACTGAACACATATGGGTGCAGGAAGCCACGGAGAACCAGTATGGAGCCAAATTCCTCCTGAATGGAATAAAGAGGACTGTTTCAGCCCTGAGGTGCAAAATCTTGAGTGGATTATCCCAGGAAATTTTCAGGATGCCTGGCAAGCACCCTAGTTTGCAGCAGGCTCATTGATGTAAAGCTTGAGCCTCTGGATGGCTTCGCCTTCTATGTGCAGGTAAACTGGAGAAACACTTGGACACCTTCTGGGGCTGACTGACTTCCTCTACTCTTCCGGTTTCCTTTTGGGTGAGTAGAGGTGGGCTTAGGAAGATTAGAAAAGCCCCAAAGAGGCCTGCAGACTCCAAGCTGTTCCTGGTCCTTTGGTCCCATCACCTCATGGCACAGAGTCTTGTCCAGGGTTGCACTAGCGTATGAACACACCATTTCCCTTTGTGTAACCGGGCAAAGGGAAAAACTGCTTGTTATTTTTTTTGAAAGGTAAGCCCTAGCCGGCCCTGGAAGAGAATCTTGGAGACAGAGGGCCGGCGGAGGAGGCTTGGTAGGGGTAGGAAAAGTTCAGGAACGGGGAGGAGAAAGGGCGGAGAGGGGGCAGCACTGAGCTGTGGAGGGTCAGGGAGTGGGGTCCCCTCTACCCCATCTCTGCCTTCAATGTTTTCCTCGTGTATGGACTGGCCTGGGGGCCTCTCACTCGCGGTCACGCCCAGGGTGACTCTCCCTGAGCTCCCCTATTTGGCCGGCTCGGTCGGGCTCTGGGCGGGGCTGCGGAGCGCGGGGGTGGGAGTCCCGGAGGAAGATGCGCGGGGCTGACTTGAAGGAGGCCGGGCGCCCAAGGCAGAGGGGTGGGGATCGGGGGTGGGGATCGGGGGTGGGCTGCGGCCTCCCGCTCGGACCCATTCCACAGCCCGCGGAAAGCAGACGCTGTCAGCTGAATCACTCCCCTTTCAGGAGGAGGGAGGGGACGGAAAGGTAACAAGCCCGTTTCTGCTTAAAAAAAGCAAAGGGAGCTCGTGGGCAGCCTTGCAGCCTCCCTCTCCCCACTCCTGGACCATGCACCCCTGCATCTTCCTGCTTGGCCACGGGCGAGGACTTGATTTCTTGAGCTGAGAGCTACAACTTGTTGACTTTTCTTCTCCCCAACGACTGAATCATGCCATGTGCCCAGAGGAGCTGGCTTGCAAAGCTCTCCGTGGTGGCTCAGCTCCTGAACCTGGGGGCCCTTTGCTATGGGCGACAACCTCAGCCGGGCCCGGTGCGTTTCCCAGACAAGAGGCAAGGTTAGTGTCTTTTCTTTATTTCCTTTGAAAACCGCAGGCTAAAACGCGTGCAAAGTTGGTTGCTCTTTTTTTCCCTTCCCCCACTCAGCTGAACTCCGCAAAGCCGTTTGGCTGAGTTGCAAAGAAATCTGGGCTGGGAGCTGGGTAACCCTGGGCATCTCGGAATTCAGTGCTTAACGTGTCGAGTCCTTACTTCTTACGGAAACCGAAGGTCGGGACTCTTATACACGAAGGATGCTGCTGCGAAGACTCTAGAGTTAGCTGGTAACCCCTTACCGCCTTTTTCTCCTCTGAACACTGAACTGTTTCAATCCTTGTTTTTCAGACTCTGAACACAGAAAATGACTTTAAAAAAAAAAAAATTAAAGTTCCAACCGGCCGCTGGCAGTCATTGCCATGTTTCTAGTTAGTTTGAAACTTCTGGTGAGGGGAGGGGAAATGCGATTCCGCCCCCCCCCCCCCCCCCGCCCCCTGCTGAGTGAGCTTGGCTGTGTTTTCCTTTCCTGGAAAGATTTAGGGCTGTGTTGTAAAAATAACAGCCCTTTTAGAGAAAATGTCCTACCGTAGGGGCTCACCTTTCCCTGTTCTGTCTTGCTGATCGCCTCTGGCTGCTTCTCTTCCAGAATTTCATGAATCTCTATAATGCGAGAGAAAGCACTGGAGTTGTGATGGAAATTGGTGATTATACTTGTTGTTGTTGTTATTATTATTATTACATATTTTTAAAATCTAACATCCTGAGCAGGATGGTGTTGTCGTCTCTGCCTTTTCATTGGATTTGCGAAGGCCAGACACACATTCCCATTTGGTGGGCAGTTCATTGGGCTTCTGAGAGCCAACACTCATGGCAGCAGCCATGGCCGGTGTGGTTGGATGTGGGAGCACTCTGGTGTGTCAGCCTCTTGACTGCTGACAACAGCCTCCTGGGTGCAGGCACCTTTGTTACCACCTCTGCTTTACACACAAGGAAGCTGAAACCTGGGGAGTTTATGGGCTTAGCTATGGTGAAGTGAGGCTGTAAACCCAGGTAGCCTGACTCCAGCGGCTGGCTTCTTACAGTCAAGCAGCATTGTCCTAGAGCAATAATAGGGACAACATAAACACACACACACACACACACACATCCACAGAGCATGGGGGTTAGTGTCCATTAAGTCCTGTGTCTGCTGACTGTGCTCAAGTCTTCTATAGCTTCCTGGCCCCCTTTAATCCCCAAGACCACTTGGGTGGTAAACATCACCAGCCTGACCTTGTTGAGGATTTCTGCCTACTTTGCAAAGTTCAGCTACAGCTGGAGAGCTCATATGCTGACTTCCAGAGCCATCAGAAGCGGGACCCTTTGCTTTCTTTGGAAGCCGGAGCTGCAGACACTGGGGTGAGATGTCAGTCAGCCAGCACTCGCTTGTGTAAATGGTCCAGGTCCAGATCGATCTCCCACCCCCAAGTTTAAAATAGCAGCGTTTGTTGTTCTTTGAAAAACAGCCCTTTTATGAAAAGTCTTTTGCTGGCAGCACAAACAAAGCTTGCAAGCACTTCCCAGGGCATTTGGAGATGGTTTGGTTCAAAACCACACATTCTCCTGGGCTGGTTTTCAGCTCTGCTTGCTCCACATCTTCTTTGTAAGTGAATTCAGCTTAGTGTGGAGCAGACTCCATTGGGACTTGCTTTCTCCTCTCTGGAATGCAAGAGATAAGTCACCTTTAGGGTTGTGTGCTGAGAGGGGTTGATACCAAAAAAGAGCTGTACAGTACTCTGAGCTTATTGGTGATGCATGGATATTAAAAATAATTTCCAAAAATTTTTTCGATTTTAGTTAAAGACCTAAATGTCAGATTTGAAGCCATTCAACTTCTAGAAGAGAACATGGGCAGAACACTCTTTGACATAAACCATAGAAATATTTTTTCAGATATGTCTCCTAAGGCAAAAGAAACAAAAGCAAAAGCAAACAAATGAGACCTGATTAAACTTAAAAGCTTTTGCACAGCAAAGGAAGGCATCAACAAAATGAAAGACAATCGACTGAATGAGAGAAAATATTTGCAAATGCTATAACTGATAGGGTTAAAATCCAAATATATACACATATAAATATTACTCTCTATATAAAAAAAGCAAACAACCAAAAAATGGGCAGAAGACTTGAATATATGTTTTTTCTAAGAAAGGTATATAGATGGCCAACAGGCACATAAAAAGATGCTCAACATCACAGATCATCAGAGAAATGCACACCAAAACTGCAATGAGACGTCACCTCACACCTTTCAGGATAGCTATCGTCATAAAGTCAGCAAGTCATAAATGTTGGTGAGAATGTGGAGAAAAGGGAATCCTTGTATACTGTTCAGTTCAGTCGCTCAGTCGTGTCTGACTCTTTGCGACCCCATGAATCACAGCATACCAGGCCCCCCGTCCATCACCAACTCCCGGAGTTCACTCAGACTCACGTCCATCGAGTCAGTGATGCCATCCAGCCATCTCATCCTCTGTTGTCCCCTTCTCCTCCTGTCCCCAATCCCTCCCAGCATCAGATTCTTTTCCAATGAGTCAACTCTTCGCATGAGGTGGCCAAAGTACTGGAGTTTCAGCTTTAGCATCATTCCTTCCAAAGAACACCCAGGCCTGATCTCTGTTAGTAGTAACATAAATTGGTACAGCCACTGTGGAAAATGGTATGGAGATTTCTCAAAACAATAAAAATAGAACTACCTTATGATCTAGGAATTCCACTCCTGGGAAAATACTGGAAGAAAATGAAAACACTAGTTCAAAAAGATACATGTATCCCAATGTTCATAGCAACACTATTTATAACAGGGGAGATATGGAAGAAACCTAAGGGTCCATCAGTAGGTGAATGGATAAACATGTGGTACATAGATACAATGGAATACTACTCAGCCATAAAAAGAATGAAATTTTGCCATTTGCAACAATGTGGATGGACCTAGAGGACATTTTGCTTAGTGAAATAAATCAGACATAGACAAACATCATATGATATCACTTATATGTGGAATCTAAAAAATAAAATGATTGAATATAACAAAACAGAAGCAGACTCACAAATATAGAGTATGAATTAGTGGTTACCAATGGGGAGAGAGAAGAGGGTAGGGCAAGATAAGGGTAGGATTAAGAGATACAAACTACTATATATCAAATAAGTAAACTTCAAGGGTATATTGTACAGCACAGGGGAATATAACCATTATTTTGTAATAGCTTAAAATAAAATAAAACCAGGAAAAAATTCAGATTTTTAAAAGTCTTTCAGCCAAAATATTTGTTCTCAGTCAACTCACTGGTGGATTTACAAGTAATCCCCATTTGGTGCAAAGGAGACATCGTTGAGCAGATTTCCATTTAGAACTTAGAGAGAGAGAAAGAGAGAGATAAGTGAGAGAATAAGAATGAAGGTAAATTAGATAGAAAAGGAAATTCTTTTTTAAAAAATTTATTTAATTGAAGTATAGTTGATTTGCATGTTGTGTTAGTTTCTGCTGTGTAGCTAAGTGATTCAGTTCCACATTCTTTTCCATTATGGTTTATCACAGGATATTGAATACAGCTCACTGTCCTATACAGTAAGACCTTGTTGTTTATTCATTCTATATATAATAATTTACATCTGCTAATCCCAAACTCCTAATCCATCCACCCCCTATTCCTCTTTGGGGTCTGTTCTCTATGTCTGTGAGTCTGTTTCTGCTTCATCGATAGATTGATTTGTGTCATATTTTAGATTCCACATATGTGCGTGAGTGCTCAGTTGCTCAGTTGTGTCTAACTCTTTGTGACCCCATAGACTGTAGACTGCCAGGCTACTCTATATATGGCAGTATATACAGGCAAGAATACCGGAGTGAGCTGCCCTTTCCTCCTCTAGGGCGTCTTCCTGACCCAGGGATCAAACCCTTATCTCCCACATTGGCGGGTGGATTCTTTACTACTGAGCCACATGGGAAGCCCAGATTCCACCTATAAGTGCTTCCAGATGATATTTGTTTTCTGACTTACTTCACTTAGTATGATACGCTCCAGGTCCATTCCTGTTGCTACAAATGGTATTGCTGCTGCTGCTGCTAAGTTGAGTCAGTTGTGTCTGACTCTGTGCGACTCCATAGATGGCAGCCCACCAGGCTCCCCCGTCCCTGGGATTCTCCAGGCAAGAACACTGGAGTGGGTTGCCATTTCCTTCTCCAATGCATGAAAGTGAAAAGTGAAAGTGAAGTCGCTCAGTTGTGTCCAACTCTTTGGGACCCCATGGACTGCAGCCCACCAGGCTCCTCCATCCATGGGATTTTCCAGACAAGAGTACTGGAGTGGGATGCCATCGCCTTCTCCACAAATGATATTAGTTCATTCTTTTTTATAGCTGAGTAATATTCCATTGTATATATGTGGGCTTCCCCATGGCTCAGTGGTAAAGAATCTGTCTGTGATGCAGGAGACCCAGGAGAGTCGGGTTCTATCCCTGGGTCAGGAAGACACCCTGGAGGAGGAAATGGCAACCCACTCCAGTATTCTTGGCTGGAAAATCCCATGGACAGAGGAGCCTGGAGGGCTACAGTCCATGGGGTCACAAAGAGTCGGTTGCGACCAAGCAATGAAGCACACATGCGTGCAATATTCCATTGTATCTGTGTACTGCGTTTTCTTTATCCATTCATCTGTCGATGGACATGTAGGTTGTCTCCATGTCTTGTGAGTAATGCTACTACGAACATAGGGTGCATGTATCCTTTCAGACTTTTGTCTGGATATATCCCCAGGAGTGGCATTGCTGGATCATATGGCAACTCTATTTTTAGTTTTTTGAGGAACCTCCAGACTGTTTTCCGTAGTGGCTGCACCAATTTACATTCGTAGCAGCAGTGTAGGAAGGTTCCTTTTTCCTCCACATCCTCTCCAGCATTTGTTATTTGTATATTTTATTTTATTTTATTTATTTATTTTTTTTAATTTTATTTTATTTTTAAGCTTTACATAACTGTATTAGTTTTGCCATAATGATGACCATTCCAACCCACGTGAGGTGATACCTCAGTGTAAATTTGATTTGCACTGAAAAGGAAATCTTTAAAGCTTTCTAGAAATAAGAAGACTAGGGCTTTGCCTTACTGCCTGCTGCTTCACAATTACTCAATCTCTAAACAGTTCCATTTCCACTCTGACAACATTTTTCAATTGCACCCAAGTTCGGAACTTTTAAACTTGGAAATTACTTCAGACATCACGACTGTCATCCTTTTTATTTCTGCAGATGAGGAATGGGAGGTCTGGTTGGTCAGTCAGTCAACATGCATTTATTGAGCACCTGCTAACTGCCACTCCAGCAGCAGGTTGAGGGGCATCACACAGGGTCCCGCAGTGGGAGGCAGACTCAGAACCTTGATGACTATTAACATTCCTTCTAGTTCTCAGGGGCAGGGCAGGAGAGTCAACATTTTATTGTTTTTAAAATAATTTTGTTTATTTATTTATTTTTGGCTGCACTGGGACTCTTTTACTGCCTGGGCTTTCTCTACTTGCTGCGAGCGGGGACTACTCTTTGTTGACGTGTATGGGCTTCTCCTTGCGGTGGCTTCTCCTGTTGAGAAGCACAAGCTCTAGGGCACAGCAGCTTCAGCAGTTGTGGCTCGCAGGCTCCAGAGCACAGGATCAGTGGTTGTGGCATATGGGCTTAGTGGGAGCTTCCTGTGTCCCCTGCCTTAGCAGGCAGTTTCCTGTCTACTGTACCACAAGGGAAGTAGAAAGGACCATGGAGATGAATCCAATACTTTCTAGGACTACAAACAGGTAGATTGGACAATCTCTGCCTAATATTCTTGCCTCAGTGCTCAGTGGTGATATACACGAGTGTGTGATGACCTCTACAAGGCTCCCAACCTAGTATCAGAACCATTCAGTTCAGTTCAGTCGCTCAGTCACGTCTGACTCTTTGCGGCCCCATGAACCGCAGCACGCCAGGCCTTCCTGTCCATCACCAACTCCCGGAGTTTAACCAAACCCATGTCCATTGAGTTGGTGATTCCATCCAATCATCTCATCCTCTGTCGTCCTCTTCTCCTCCTGCCTTCAATCTTTCCCAGAATCAGGGTCTTTTCCAGTGAGTCAACTCTTCGCATCAGGTGGCCAAAGTATCGGAGTTTCAGCTTCAACATCAGAACTATAGGAAATATTAATCTTGCACACAACATACTGCCTCTCTTCTGCAGCTGGCAATCTCCCCTCAGGTTCATATGCCTTGTACTGTTTACAGGTCACGGGTCCTTCCATGATCTCTTTTGCTGCTGGCAACTCTATGAAGCCCATCTCCTGCATGGGCTTGTGCAGAACCGAGGGAGAGCTACAGTGTGTTTCAAGACCAATGTCATGATCATATGCTTATGCCATTTGCAAAAGATAACTTCTGTAAAGAGGAAATGATTTCAGATCTTAACGTAAGAAGAGTCTTCACAGTTTTGATATGGGATTTGTCTCCATTCTTATCAGCATTTACTGTCTGCGGGTTAGTTAATGTAGGGCTGGTGAGCAAACTCAATTTCTTCTGGTGTATTTTACAACTTTGAGTCAAAGTTTTGAATCAGTACGATTCTCCACAACCTTTCCATGTATGTAGTTTTCCATAATAAAAATACAATTGAAAGGTTACAGCAACACATGGAAGAGAATTATGAAAATAAACTTCCTACTATTACAGGAAGTAATACCATTGCCCTTTGTAGGAAGGAGTCTTAGAAATTCAATTGTTCTCTCATATAGAAATAAATATAAAGAATAAGTATAGATTTAACTTAAATTTTACAAAATCTGGCAGGTCAATAATTTCTCACCTCTCTCCTTTCTGAGAGAGAGGTCGGTTGGCAGTTTGTATTTTCAAAAGTGCTTATAACAACAGGCTTTCCCCAAAGTTTCTCGTGAAGTATCATCTAAACTTGTGGCCTAGGGTTTCAAATCTAATCTTAAACAAGGCAAATCAAAGTATTTGTGGCTTGTGTTTTACACCCACCAATCCTAGTGCAGACTGTGCTGTGATTACGGCGTGTGTTAGTCCCACCCACAGCCTTGTTGATGCCCCCCCTCTTGACTTCTGGCTCTCAGTGGTAGACCCTTGAGAAGTAGTGAGGGCAGAAGTTAGGAGGGTGTGCTCTGGGTTCAGGTTGTCCCAGCCTGAATCCTTACTCCTCTTTATTGTCTTTTTTATAGAGGTGGGAATGAAGGCTCAGACAAGGAACACTGTCAGTAATATCCCAGACAATTGTGAGGATTAGATGAAACGAAGTTGCTGCTGCTGCTGCTGCTAAGTCGCGTCAGTCGTGTCTGACTCTGTGCGACCCCATAGACGGCAGCCCACCAGGCTCTCCCATCCCTGGGATTCTTGGTATACTCTAAATGTCATGTTTGATAATAGAATTGGTAAAAAAAAAAAAAAGTAGGAGTTATTCTTATTCCTTGACATCTTGTTTCTCCATCTTTGTCATATCCCTTCTGAGCTCTGCTTTCTGTTGGCCAGGACAATAGCTAACTACTCCTCCAAACTAAACGCCCACTGAGAGGAAGCCAAGATGAGCTTGGGCCTCTCCCCATCTCTGCTTGGAGCTTACATATATTTAAGGCCACAGGGGTCCCTAGTAGTCAAGTCTCTATCTTGAATACCAAGAGTGAGTAGCTAGTACTTAGATAGTGAGCATTACCTCTTCCCCTACCATCGCTCTGGGTCATCCCAGTGCCCCAGCCCCAGCTGTCACAACCACCTGTGTGCTGTGCTTAGTCACCCAGCTGTGTCTGACTCTTTGCGACCCCATGGACTGTAGCCCACCAGGCTCTTCTGTCCATGGGGATTCTCCAGGCAAGAATACTGAAGTGGGTTGCCATTTCCCTCTCCAGGGGATCTTCCCAACCCAGGGATCGAACCCGGGTCTTCCCCATTGCAGGTAGATTCTTTACCATCTGAGCCGCCAAGGAAGCCCTACAACCACCCTAAGATACTATTATTTTTATGCCCATTGTATAGATGAGGCTAGTGCAGTTGGACTGCCCACATAAAACACACTCCATTAAGTAGCCTCCTAATTCCATCCACATCTATTGGCTGCTGTGGCTTAGCCACCTCCTTTGCAGTAAAATCAAGGGTGAAGGTGATTTTATCTCCCCTCACTTCACCAGATAAGGAGCAGTTATTTTCTCCATCTACTGCTGAGTGACTTGAGGCCTCTCAAAGAAGTCAGCCAGTTCTTTTCTTGTCACATCATCACCGTCTATGGGGTCGCACAGACTGATATGACTTAGCAGTAGCAGCAGCAGCAGCATCCTCGGGGGCAATGTTCTCGCCTCTACTCTCTGTACCCTCTGCCAAGTGCAAGTGCTTATGTACACAAAGTGTGGAGGCTAAGAACATGATTTTGAAATAGGAATCTCAAGATTTTAATCTAAGTTTGTTGCATATTGGCTCTGTGACCTCTCTTAGATTCTGTTTCTTTTTTTATGAAATGAAGATAGTAACTGAATCTGTGACACAGAGTCTTGTGTGGATTAAATGAGCACTATTGTAGCAAATTCTTCCCTGGTGGCTCAGTGTAAAGCATCTGCTTGCAGTGCAGGAGATGTGGGTTTGATCCTTGTCAGGAAGATCCCCTGGAGGAGGAAATGGCAACCCACTGCAGCATTCTTGCCTGGAAAATCCCATGGACAGAGGAGCCTGGTGGGCTACAATGCATGGGGTCTCAAAGAATCGGACACAACTGAACGCACTCGCATGCACAGTTTTAGAAAGTGTTCATTAAATGGTTACTATAATTTTAATCATTATATTATTACACAGCCAGCTTATGCTGACTCTCTTAAAAAACCCCAGTAGATCAAAAACAACTAGGTCAAAAACTGCAAATGTATTTGCTTTTCTATTCTTTGGGCAATAGGTGCTGGGGTTCAGGCAAGTTAGTCTTTTATTTTATACTTGTCGTGTTTAATTCTTTGGATGTATCTTTAGAGACAGGTCCTCGAAGGTACATAAGCTTCTCTTGAGAGGAATCAGCATACAGGGGTACCATTGCAAGGTGATGGTTGTATTCAGTTGAATAAGACTTTTTCTACTCCATTCTGCTCTCCACTGCACCAACCCTGGGGGAACCAGAGATATCACGGAATCATAGAAGAAGAGAGCAACAGGAGGGAAATACTAGAGCTACATCCATCCTCAGCCAACCTGGCTATTCCTTTCCTGAGGTCTGAACACGAAAGGGCAGTGAAGCTCTGAGTCTTACGAGGCCCACATAGTCCTTGGAGATAGGAAGTACAGAGTCCTGAGTCAATCAGACTCCTAGTTCATGGTACATTCACAGTATTAATTTGTGCAAAATGCCTTTCTTGTTTTGTTTATTTATGCCTTTTGGTCCCCATTCTCCACTCTCAGTCCTCTGCATAGAAAACTGTTTTAATGGGTTCCATATGTGGTTTTTTTTGTTGTGTATGTCCTGGCCTGGGAAACTTGTACTACTGTTTTTGCATGTATTTTCCCTGAATGTAAATGGCTCTGCATTAAGTTGTTTTTATTCTTACTTTTCACTGAGGATTGTTTTTAAGGTTGGTTTGTGTTGCTCTGTGCTCTGGGGCTCTTAGTCACTGCAGTCAGAAGCAAGGAGTCTGGAGTTTTTACTCTTAAAAACTGAGACTTTGTTAGTACCTAGGAGTGAAAGCTGTTCTCTGTCTCATGTTTCCTTCTTTCTTTCTTTCCTTCTTTTTTTGAAGTATAATTGACCTCTGTTAGTTTCAGGTACATAACATAGTGATTCAATGATATTTCTATACATTTCAAAATGATCACTGGTGGGTCTAGTTACCATCTGTCACTGTACAAAGATATGACAGTATTATTGACTATATTCCCCACACTGTATTTCTTCCCCATGACTCGTTTGGTAACTGGAAGTTTGTACCTCTTACTCTCCCTCACCTATTTCACTCATCCCCTTCCCCCTTCCCCTCTGGCAACCACCTGTTCTGTCTCTGTATCTGTGTGTCTGTTCCATTTTGTTATGTTTGTTCATTTGCTTTGTTTTTTAGGTTCCATATATAAGTAAGATCATATGGTATTTATCTTTCTCTTATTTTACTTATCCAAGGCACAGATGAACTACAAGTATGTTTGAAGAGAGTTTTCTGCAAAAAAAAAAAAAAGCTCTTTTATAGTTGTATCCCATTAAGTCCAGTTTTTTGAATAGTCAGCTACAAATATGTTCAGTGTTACACGCACACAAATGAGTTGGGCACTTGTGATATGCAAGATTCTGACCTCTAAAGGGTTTGGGAATCAGTAATATAATAAACAAACAGCTCTGTAGAATTAGGCTGTTCTGGGAGCTACAGAAAATGAGGACATGGCAGTTCAGAACAGAGAGAGAACTTTAAGGACTTTAGGAGAAAGAAGAGGGAGGATTTGAGTTGAAACTTTAAAAAATAAGCATAAGCTGGGACTTCCTTGGTGGTCCAGAGGTTAAGACTGCTTTCCAATGCAGGGGGCATGGGTTCAATCCCTAGTTAGGGAACTAATTTCCCACATGCCACAGGGTGAGGCCAATTTTTTTTTTTAAAAACCATGTTGTTATTGTTGTTTTTGCTCAGTTGTGTCCAATTCTTTTGTGACCCCATGGACTGTAGTCCGCCAGGTTCCTCTGTCCATGGAATTTCCCAGGCAAGAATACTGGAGTGGGTTGCCATTTCCTTCTCCAGGGGATATTCCCCACCCAGGGATTGAATCTGCATCTTGTGCATTGCAAGTGGGTTCTTTACCACTGAGCCACCAGGAAAGCTAAAAAGGCATAAGCTGCTGCTGCTAAGTCACTTCAGTCGTGTCCGACTCTTTGTGACCCCGTAGACGGCAGCCCACCAGGCTCCCCCGTCCCTGGGATTCTCCAGGCAAGAACACTGGAGTAGGTTGCCATTTCCTTCTCCAATGCATGAAAGTGAAAAGTGAAAATGAAGTTGCTCAGTCGTGTCCGACTCTTAGCGACCCCATGGACTGCAGCCTACCAGGATCCTCCATGCATGGGATTTTCCAGGCAAGGGTACTGGAGTGGGGTGCCATTGCCTTCTCCGGAAAAGGCATAAGATTATGTTAAATATAAGATTTTGATAGAGAGTGCAAAAGACATTTTAGCTGGGGAAAATAAGTTGAAAAAGTAATACAAGTTACAAAGTGCAGGGGTACAGCTGGAAGGTGGAAACAGAAAAGTAAAATTTTTTTCCCCTTTGTCTCTCTCCTAGTTCCTCTCCCTCCCTCCTTTGTTTTCTTCTTCCTCCCTCCCCCCGCCACCCCCGGCCAACCCCCCCACCCCCCGCTCACCCCCCCCACTGCCACTTTTTTTTTGGCCTGAAGCAAAAGATTAGTTTATCAGCTCAAGTGGTTAATGGCTTGCTTAGGTAGTCTGTAATGTGGAACCTGCTGCTTACTCTCCACTAGATATAATAGATTTCTTGTTTTTATCAAATAGGAAAGTGAAGAGGCAGTGGTAGGGATTTCAATTTAAGGAAATCAAAAGATGTGTTCATTCTGATGTGTGGAAGAAAGGAAGACGTGTTCATGTCTTGCATTTTTGAAGTGGCAGTTTTCTAGATTCCACATATATGTGTTAATAAACAATATTTATTTTTCTATTTTTGATTTACTTCTCTAGATCCATGCACATCTCTGCAAATGGCACAGTTTTGTTCCGTCTTATGGCTGAGTAATTTTCCATTGTATATATATGTACCACATCATATATATACATACAGCTGATTCACTTTGCTGTAGCAGAAACTAACACAACATTGGAATGCAACTATGCTCCAATAAAAAAGTGGAAATTTTTATATTTTGACCTCATGCTTCTGAATCTGATATGTTCATCTACCGTTTTATTTTGTATATTTTATAAAAATAAAAAAGAAACATCCAAGTTCTTTTACGTACTCATTGTTACATTACAGAACACTTATGCTGTAACTATGCAAGGTTTTTCAGGGTCTACTTGATGGGTTTACTGTGCTTTTGCATTTTTCCTTCAACCTGACTTAACTGAAAATTTTAGAGGCATTTACATTCCTTATGATAAATGGTGAAGCTCTGTGATTTGTATGAATGAACTCTAGACCTGAAATGTTCCTGTTTGCCATACTGATCTCGCCACTTTCCTAACCATATTCCTCATGCATTAATTCTTGTCTTAGTCTGTCTCAGGTGAAATATCTGACATCCAGAGCTATGTCTTGATGTCAGCTCAGACAGTTGCCTGTCATCTGTGAGAGAGCCCTGGGTCGATCTGAGTTGTTTAGGGAACTTGATGTGGACGGAGTTCATACCATGGAAACAATCTCTAAACTTCAGGTCAACAGTAGGATTTTGAAATCAGCAGGCTAAAATCCAAGTTCAAACAGGAGTGTGTTTGTCTTAACCATAGATTCAGCAGGGATCTCTTAGTCTCTCTCTCTCTCTCTTTTTTTTTAACTTGTTATTTTATATTGGAGGAGAGCCGATTAACAATGTTGTGATAGTTTAGGTGGACAGCAAAGGGACCCAGCCATACATATATGTGTATCCATTCTCCCCAAATACCCCTCCCTTCCAGGCTGCATATAACACTGAGGTGAGTTCCAGTGATTTACAGTAGGACTTTGTTGGTTATACGTTTTAAACATAGCAGTGTGTACATGTCGAAAGGATCTCTTTGTCTTATTCTGTGTTTCCTTTTTGCCCCCAGAGCATTTTATCAAGGCCCTGCCAGAATACCACGTGGTGGCTCCTGTCCGAGTCGACGCGAGCGGGCGTTTTCTGTCTTACGGCTTGCACCATTCTGTCTCCAATGGCAGGAGAAAGAGAGATTTGGATGATCCAGAGGGCCGAGTGTACTATAGAATTTCACACCATGAGAAGGACTTGTTCTTTAACCTGACGGTCAATCAGGGATTACTTTCCAAAAGCTACATCGTGGAGAGGAGATACGGGAACCTCTCCCATGTGAAGATGGAGGCTTCCTCGGGGCCCCCCTGCCATCTCAGGGGCACAGTTCTGCAGCAGGGCACCAAGGTCGGGACTGCAGCCCTCAGCACCTGCCATGGACTGGTGAGTCCTCTTTCTTCTCTGCCCTCAGTCCCTGGCTGTCATGGCCTGGAGAACCCACTGTAGACAGATTCACACACACATTCAACACATATGAGTTGAGCACTTGTGATATGCATGATCCAGGTTCCCAAACAGGCTGGAGAGAAAGTGCATACAATTAAAAGTCAATCCATCTGGATGGAATGGAGAGAATAACGGAATTGAGGGTCCAGGGAGAAGTTCAACCAAGAATATCAGAGCAAGAAGTGGTGGTGGGGGGATCAGAGTTGAGTCTTCAACCTCTGGGGCAGCTCTGAGGGTGTTGGTGACTGGTTGGCTGGCTAGCCCCTTTGGAGTTAGGAAAACCTGGACCTGCACTGGGTGTGAGGCATATAGTAAGGATGGTGAGGGACTTCCCTGGTGGTCCAGTGGTTAAGAATTCGAGCTCCCAGTGCAGGGGGCCCAGGTTTGATCCCTGCTCAGGGAACTAAGATCTTGTATATCTTTTGGCACAGCCAGAAAAAAAAAAAAAAAAGATGGTGAGCTGCTATGAGCTCATTGTTGATTCTCAGTTCAGTTCAGTTCAGTCGCTCAGTCATGTCTGACTCTTTGCAACCCCATGGACTGCAGCATGCCAGGCCTCCCTGTCCATCACCAACTCCCGGAGTTCACTCAAACTTATGTGTATTGAGTCGGTGATGCCATCCAACCATCTCATCCTCTGTCATCCCCTTCTCCTGCCTTCAATCTTTCCCAGCATCAGGTGGCCAAATTATTGGAGTTTCAGCTTCAGCATTGCTCCTTCCAATGAATATTCAGGACTGATTTCCTTTAGGATGGATTGGTTGGATCTCCTTGCTATCCAAGGGACTCTCAAGAATCTTTGCCAACACCACAGTTCAAAAGTATCAAGCATCAATTCTGGCTAGTTTATAGTCAGACTGCACATGGACTCTTGGGCTGACAGTTGATCCCTTTGTGCCTCTGCTCTCTCCTCTGTGGAACGGAGATAATAATAGCCCCCAATTCACAAAGCAGGGGTTGGTAAACTACGGCCCATGGGCCAAACCTGGGCCACCTTTTGTTTTTATAAATACAGTTTTATTGAAACACAGATATGCCCATGCTTTTGACTTACAACAGCAGAGCTGAGTGGTCAGGATAGGGACTGTGTGAGACTATGAGGCCCCAAATATTTGCTGTCTGTGCTTTGCAAGAAAAGTATGCTAATCTCTGTAATACAGGACTGTTAGTATTAAATGCATTCATATATATATATATATATAAATCTTAGAAGAGTATCTGGTAAATAATGGACATAATGAATATTGGCTGCTATTATTATTTATGTTTCTAATATACCAGGCACCTGAATGTGTGGTTTATAATGTGGTTTATGCTCATTGTCCTCTCTACAGCATTACCCACCTCACCACCATTTTGGTTATGTTTTAACAGATGATGAAGTTTGGAGATGTTGAATACCTTTACTGTGCTGTTTTTAATTTCAGCCTACGTCTTTCAGGTGTTCTGTGCTACATCTCAAAATGTGACCAAGTTTGTTTTTCAAAATTTAAACTTTAAAAAAAAGCGGCCCCTTTGTTCCCCTGTACTTCTAGCAGTGACAACAGTGACTGCCCCCCTGGCCGCGGCCTGGCAAATAGTGCCTAAGATGCTGTTGCCGTTTTTGTCACACTGGAGTAGGAGTCAGGGGTCAGTACCAATCAAGTGTGCTTAGGGCCCGAATGCAGGAGGACAGGTGCTGGAGTCCTGGAGCCAGTTGTTGGCAGAGCCTAGGGCATCCGCCTTGGCACTGTGCCAGAACTGGTTTTTGCATAAACTCCTGAGTGGCATTCACATTCCTATAGGAGGCACTCATTTCAGATTTTCCATCCTTACTGCCTGTTTCTTGAGAATCTTGTTCTTCATAATTTATTTTTTTATTTTTTTTTAAATTTTATTTTATTTTTAAACTTTACATAACTGTATTAGTTTTGCCAAATATCAAAATGAATCCGCCACAGGTAGAGACCAAAAGAAAGCAGGAGTAGCATACTCATATCAGATAAAATAGACTTTAAAACAAAGACTGTGAAAAGAGACAAAGATGGTCACTACATAATGATCAAAGGATCAATCCAAGAAGAAGATATAACAATTATAAATATATATGCACCCAACACGGGAGCACCGCAGTATGTAAGACAAACGCTAACAAGTATGAAAGAAGAAATTAACAATAACACAATAATAATGGGAGACTTTAATACCCCACTCACACCTATGGATAGATCAACTAAACAGAAAATTAACAAGGAAACACAAACTTTAAACGATACAATAGACCAGTTAGACCTAATTGATATCTATAGGACATTTCATCCCAAAACAATGAATTCCACCTTCTTCTCAAGCGCACATGGAACCTTCTCCAGGATAGATCACATCCTGGGCCATAAAGCTAGCCTTGGTAAATTCAAAAAAATAGAAATCATTCCAAGCTTCTTTTCTGACCACAATGCAGTAAGATTAGATCTCAATTACAGGAGAAAAACTATTAAAAAATCCAGCATATGGAGGCTGAACAACACGCTGCTGAATAACCAACAGATCACAGAAGAAATCAAAAAAGAAATAAAAATTTGCATAGAAACGAATGAAAATGAAAACACAACAACCCAAAACCTGTGGGACACGGTAAAAGCAGTCCTAAGGGGAAAGTTCATAGCAATACAGGCACACCTCAAGAAACAAGAAAAAAGTCAAATAAATAACCTAACTCTACACCTAAAGCAACTAGAAAAGGAAGAAATGAAGAACCCCAGGGTTAGTAGAAGGAAAGAAATCTTAAAAATTAGAGCAGAAATAAATGCAAAAGAAACAAAAGAGACCATAGCAAAAATCAACAAAACCAAAAGCTGGTTCTTTGAAAGGATAAATAAAATTGACAAACCATTAGCCAGACTCATCAAGAAACAAAGGGAGAAAAATCAAATCAATAAAATTAGAAATGAAAATGGAGAGATCACAACAGACAACACAGAAATACAAAGGATCATAAGAGACTACTATCAACAATTATATGCCAATAAAATGGACAACGAGGAAGAAATGGACAAATTCTTAGAAAAGTACAACTTTCCAAAACTCGACCAGGAAGAAATAGAAAATCTTAACAGACCCATCACAAGCACAGAAATTGAAACTGTAATAAAAAATCTTCCAGCAAACAAAAGCCCAGGTCCAGACGGCTTCACAGCTGAATTCTACCAAAAATTTAGAGAAGAGCTAACACCTATCCTGCTCAAACTCTTCCAGAAAATTGCAGAGGATGGTAAACTTCCAAACTCATTCTATGAGGCCACCATCACCCTAATACCAAAACCTGACAAAGATCCCACAAAAAAAGAAAACTACAGGCCAATATCACTGATGAACATAGATGCAAAAATCCTTAACAAAATTCTAGCAATCAGAATCCAACAACACATTAAAAAGATCATACACCATGACCAAGTGGGCTTTATCCCAGGGATGCAAGGATTCTTCAATATCCGCAAATCAATCAATGTAATACACCACATTAACAAATTGAAAAATAAAAACCATATGATTATCTCAATAGATGCAGAGAAAGCCTTTGACAAAATTCAACATCCATTTATGATAAAAACTCTCCAGAAAGCAGGAATAGAAGGAACATACCTCAACATAATAAAAGCTATATATGACAAACCCACAGCAAACATTATCCTCAATGGTGAAAAATTGAAAGCATTTCCTCTAAAGTCAGGAACAAGACAATGGTGCCCACTTTCACCATTACTATTCAACATAGTTTTGGAAGTTATGGCCACAGCAATCAGAACAGAAAAAGAAATAAAAGGAATCCAAATTGGAAAAGAAGAAGTAAAGCTCTCACTGTTTGCAGATGACATGATCCTCTACATAGAAAACCCTAAAGACTCCACACACAGAAATCCCTTGCATTCCTATACACTAATAATGAGAAAACAGAAAGAGAAATTAAGGAAACAATTCCATTCACCATTGCAACAGAAAGAATAAAATACTTAGGAATATATCTACCTAAAGAAACTAAAGACCTATATATAGAAAACTATAAAACACTGGTGAAAGAAATCAAAGAGGACACTAACAGATGGAGAAATATACCATGTTCATGGATTGGAAGAATCAATATAGTGAAAATGAGTATACTACCCGAAGCAATCTATAGATTCAATGCAATCCCTATCAAGCTACCAACAGCATTCTTCACAGAGCTAGAACAAATAATTTCACAATTTGTATGGAAATACAAAAAACCTCGAATAGCCAAAGCGATCTTGAGAAAGAAGAATGGAACTGGAGGAATCAACCTGCCTGACTTCAGGCTCTACTACAAAGCCACAGTTATCAAGACAGTATGGTACTGGCACAAAGACAGAAATATAGATCAATGGAACAAAATAGAAAGCCCAGAGATAAATCCACGCACATATGGACACCTTATCTTTGACAAAGGAGGCAAGAATATACAATGGATTAAAGACAATCTCTTTAACAAGTGGTGCTGGGAACTCTGGTCAACCACTTGTAAAAGAATGAAACTAGAACACTTTCTAACACCATACACAAAAATAAACTCAAAATGGATTAAAGATCTCAACGTAAGACCAGAAACTATAAAACTCCTAGAGGAGAACATAGGCAAAACACTCTCCGACATACATCACAGCAGGATCCTCTATGACCCACCTCCCAGAACATTGGAAATAAAAGCAAAAATAAACAAATGGGACCTAATTAAGCTTAAAAGCTTCTGCACATCAAAGGAAACTATTAGCAAGGTGAAAAGACAGCCTTCAGAATGGGAGAAAATAATAGCAAATGAAGCAACTGACAAACAACTAATCTTGAGAATATACAAGCAACTCCTACAGCTCAACTCCAGAAAAATAAATGACCCAATCAAAAAATGGGCCAAAGAACTAAATAGACATTTCTCCAAAGAAGACATGCAGATGGCTAACAAACACATGAAAAGATGCTCAACATCACTCATTATCAGAGAAATGCAAATCAAAACCACTATGAGGTACCATTTCACACCAGTCAGAATGGCTGTGATCCAAAAGTCTACAAGTAATAAATGCTGGAGAGGGTGTGGAGAAAAGGGAACCCTCTTACACTGTTGGTGGGAATGCAAACTAGTACAGCCACTATGGAGAACAGTGTGGAGATTCCTTAAAAAACTGGAAATAGACCTGCCTTATGATCCAGCAATCCCACTGCTGGGCATACACACTGAGGAAACCAGAAGGGAAAGAGACACGTGTACCCCAATGTTCATCACAGCACTGTTTATAATAGCCAGGACATGGAAGCAACCTAGATGTCCATCAGCAGATGAATGGATAAGAAAGCTGTGGTACATATACACAATGGAGTATTATTCAGCCATTAAAAAGAATACATTTGAATCAGTTCTAATGAGGTGGATGAAACTGGAGCCTATTATACAGAGTGAAGTAAGCCAGAAAGAAAAACACCAATACAGTATACTAATGCATATATATGAAATTTAGAAAGATAGTAACAATAACCCTGTGTACGAGACAGCAAAAGAGACACTGATGTATAGAACAGTCTTATGGACTCTGTGAGAAAGGGAGAGGGTGGGAAGATTTGGGAGAATGGCATTGAAACATGTAAAATATCATGTATGAAACGAGTTGCCAGTCCAGGTTCAATGCACGATACTGGATGCTTGGGGCTGGTGCACTGGGACGACCCAGAGGGATGGAATGGGGAGGGAGGAGGGAGGAGGGTTCAGGATGTTCTTCATAATTTAAGTTTGTTTATCCTGTACCTGTTTGAGTTGGCTTTGCTAAAAAACTGTGGGAAAATTAACATAAAACATTGTTGTTGTTTAGTCATTAAGTCATGCCCAACTCTTTTGAGACCTCATGGACTGTAGTCGACTAGGTTCCTCTGTGAGTGGCATTGATTTCCCGGGTGAAAATACTGGAGAGGGGTTTCCATTTCCTTCACCAGGGGATCTTCCTGACCCAGGGATTGAAACTGAGTCTCCTGCGTTGGCAGGTGGATTCTTTACCACTGAGCCATCTGGGAAACCCCATAAAACACTGTGCATCAGTGTACATGTCTTGAAAAAGTTCAACCTTCTGAAGGACCTCTGGGGATGAATTGTTTTGTACAGAAAGTAGAAAGTCTTGCTTTGCCTTTTTTTTAGTATATCTAGATTTTCATATATAGCCGTGTATCATTTCCCCTTAATTGGATCATAAACAGCACAATGAATTAAGCCCTCTTCGTCTCCCTAGGCCTCATTCATTGCTCGGGTGAACTGCGGGATATCTCCTGGCTTCATGGTCCTCATCCTCTGAGTTTCCTCGAGGTTCATATGATGGTCTCCCTGTGCAATCCCTGCTGTCATTTCTATGACACAACCCTGGAAGCATCAGTGTCACCTGATCTTCCCGGAGTAACAGAAGAAAGAGCCTTTGTTCTAGGAGGACAGGTGCATGAGAGTGAAGTGATCCACAAGACAAACATGCAAAGGCCACACTGCTCCAGGAAATACTCGTGTGGAACCCACACATAGTAATTAACCATTCGTAAACCATTATTGTGCTCATGAAATTTTAGAAAGTTTAAATACCATTGTCTTTCCGTGCCCTAGAGCCGTTTGGTCTATGACCGCACAGAATCAGTATCACCTGAGATTTCTCCGCTTCACACCCACTGCATCAGAATCTCTGCGGGAGGGCAGAAACCTATATGAGTGTGTTTTAACAACTGTGTGTGGTGTGTGTGTGTGTGCGTGCTCAGTTGCTCAGTTTGTCCCACTCTTTTGTGACCCCATGGACTGTAGCCCACCAGTCTCCTCTGTCCATGGGACTTTTCAGGCAAGAACACTGGAGTGAGTTGCCTTTTTCTCCTCCAGGGGAGCTTCCCGACCCGGGAATCCTGCATTGGCAGGCGGATTCTTTACCACTTAAGCCACTGGGGAAGCCCTTGAAGCTTTATTGAGATATAATTCACATACTTAGAACTTACCACTTAATGTGTATAATCCAATGACTTTAAATATAGTCACAGGGTTGTGCAGTTATCACTACAATCAATCTTAGAACATTCTCATTAGCCCCCAAAGAAACTGTTAGCAGTCATTCTCCAATCCTCCCATCTCCACTCCTCCTCGGGAACCATGGATCTACTTTTGATCTCTGTTATCTGCTTTATTGAATAATTGATTTATCTGGCTGTGCTGGGTCTTCGTAGCAGCTTGTGGGCTTCTTCAGTTGCCGCGCGTAGGCTTACTTGCCCTGCAGCTTGTGGGACCTCAGTTTTCTGACCAGGGATCCCACATCTCCTGCATTGGAAGGTGGATTCTTAATCACTGGACCACCAGTGAAGTGCCTGAAATTTTGATTTAATGAACTCTTCAGGAGACTCTGATGCTCACTGAAGTATGAGTGAGCTAGGCAGTCACTGCTGGGCTAGGGCAGTCATTCTTAACCCAGGCGGATCATTAGGATCAATTAAGGAGCTTCTTTTTTTTGGATTGAAGTATAATTGATTTACAATACTGCATTAGTTTCAGGTGTCCGGCAGAATGACTCTGTTTTATATATGTACATTTTTCAGATTATTTTTTGTTTAGATTCTTACAAGGTATTAAATGTAGTTCCCTGTGCTACATAGTAAATAGTTAAGAAGCTTTAAAAAATTACCTATGCCCAACCCCGTCTCCCAGATTCTCTGATTTGACTAGTCAGAGGAGAGTGGGGCCCAGATCAGTGTTTTTAAAAGCTCTTTAGGAGAGTCTGATGTACCTTAGCTGTTGCCAACCACTGAATTAGTGTGAGTGGGTGTTAATTAGCAGTACTAGCCGATATTGCTGTAAAGTAGCTGCTCTCCCCAGGATTCTAGTATGCAGCCAGGATTGAGGACCATTGCCCTCAATTACTCCCTAATTTCACCTTGTTTTCTCTAGAGGAAATTGTATATAGTTTAGAATTATTCCAGGGTTGGGAATAGAAGAGGAGCTTTGCAATTTCTAATGGCCCCAGAGAGCTATGAGAACCACCATGTAGGTCTTTTCAGATTCAGATTCATGTTAAACACATGAGCACAAAGAAGCAAATGTGAACTCATAGACTTATGTGGTGGCTAAGGTGATGGGAAATTTGAGATTCAAATCATTGAATGAGTTTTCCAGGAGAACCAATCCACTGGGATTGTTTAAGAGCTTTTGACACATAATTGGACAATTAGTGGATGGTTATAAAAAAAAAAAAAGGCACCAAAAGCCAAATGAGTTTCTTTGGTGAGCACACAAGCTGGCTGGCTTCGGGTTCACTTGCTCATGCACCATTGTTCAACAACACTCACCTACAGTCCTACAGTGGATCTAGTCAAAAGTTAGTGGTTGGACTTGTGTCTGATTTTTTTGACCAGTTGTCTGGGGGCTGATCTCCAGGGTATTTCTCTTCCCTTTCACCTAGGGATGACCCCACACTCAGATTCGCAGGATGACCGGCTTAGGATCTGCCAGCTCTAAGCCTCCCCGCACTCCTGAGGACAGAGGTGGCGTTTGGGAAGGCTTTCTGATGCAGGAAACCCTCTTTTGTGGAGCAGGACATCTGCTTCTCATTCTTATGGCTCAGGGCTGGCTTATTCTTTGCTTCAGATGTGGTAATCCTAATGTTAGGGGCTGTGTTCCCTTGGAGTTGTCTATAATTTTAGGTTCCTTTAGTCTCCCTTAGAGAAGACTCAGCTGGTTGCAAACTGAAGACCCAAGAAAGGTCACCGATGACAAGATGGAGATGACCTCCTTCCTGCAGTTAGTATCTTCTCACACGACCATGGTGCCCATCCTCTCGGAGGCTGCTTGCAGACCAGATCAGCCCACGTCCTGACTCAGTGACTTTCCCTCTGTCATCTTCCCCATTTTCACCCTCTATTTGCCCTCAGCGCTTGTATAACTTTGAAGTTATGGAACTTGTTTCATTTGAACAGTTTAGTTGATTTGTTTAATTCTGTGTTCTTTGGTGGAGAAACTGTATTCTTTAATCAATTAGATTAGGACTTCATCCTCAATGGGAGGTGTTACCTGTGAGAACCTTGGGGTGGTTTTGGATTTGCAGTTGCCAAGGGTGGTTCAGATGGTAAAGAGTCTGCCTTCAATTCCGGTGACCTGGGTTTGATCCTTGGGTCGGGAAGATCCCCTGGAGAAGGAAATGGCAACTCACTCCAGTATTCTTGCCTGGAGAATCCCATGGATGGAGGAGCCTTCCAGGCTATAGTCTATGAGGTCACAAAGAGTCGGCTACCACTGAGTGACTTCACTCTACAACTTTGCAAGGGCCCTTCAGGATTTGTTGCAGGCTACTTTGTTGTTCATCTTTCAGTTTAGTTTTCTGGACTGGGAGGACAGTGCAGAGTGTTAGGCTCCACACTTATGCATGATACAGGATTGGGATTCTGTCTCTTCTTGGGGTACCCCACTTCCATCAAGAGCTTGAGCTAGGCCCCATTATCTGGACTGCATACTGGAGTCAGTAAACAAATACTTTTGATTTTTATTCACAATCAGGTACAGTATTTCTCAGTTCTTTATTAAGGTGGAAACAGTTCTTGGCTCCATCCTAAACCCTAGCCTCAACTCCAGCCCCTGCTAGAGAGTTAAATGCTGATTCCTAATCTGAATAATAGGGTTATTCAGCTTCAACTCCCAGTTAACTCTCTTTCCCTTTCCATTTGGGCATATTGAGATTTCCTTTCTTGTTTTGACCTCAACTATGAATTAAAATTATGAGAAGGTATTATTTTTAGTTTTTTTAAAGTTAAGCTTTTTATCTTGAGATAGTTGTAGATTCATTTGGTATTATAAGAACCACTACAGAGAATATTAAAAAGCAGAGACATTACTTTGCCAACAAAGGTCTGTCTAGTCGAGGCTGTGCTTTTTCCAGTAGTCATGTATGGATGTGAGAATTGGACTATAAACAAAGCTGAGTGCTGAAGAACTGATGCTTTTGAACTGTGGTGTTGGAGAATACTTTTGAGAGTCCCTTAAAGGAGATCAGTCCTAAGTGTTCATTGGAAGGACTGATGTTGAAGCTGAAACTTCAATACTTGGGCCACCTGATACACAGAGCTGACTCATTTGAAAAGACCCTGATGCTGGGAAAGATTGAGGGCAGGAGGATAAGGGGATGACAGAGAATGAGATGGTTGGATAGCATCACTGACTCAATGGACGTGAATTTGAGTAGACTCTGGGAGTTGGTGATGGACAGGGAGGCCTGGCATGCTGTGGTTCATGCGGTCGCAAAGAATTGGACACGACTGAGTAACTGAACTGAACTGAACTGACAGAGAAGTCCCATGTACCCTTTCCCCACTCCCCTGCTGCTGCCCACCACCAATGGTAACATCTTGCAAAATTACTATCCAGTATCACAGACAGGATTGGCAAGTCAAGATGCCCAAGATGCCCAATATCATCACAACTATCACTCACGTTGCTCTTTCAGACACACTTATTTCCTTCCTGCCTCCATCCTCTCCTTAGGTTTTGAAAAGTGAAAGTAAAACTGTTCATTGCTCAGTCGTGTCTGACTCTTTGCCACCCCATGGAATTCTTCAGGCAAGAATACTGGAGTGGGTTGCCATTCACTTTTCCATGGCATCTTCCTGACCCAAGGATTGAACCTGGGTCTCCTATACTGCAGGTAGATTCTTTACTGTCTGAGCCACTAGGGAAGCCCCCCTATGTTTACATTTTATATTTAAATTCATGATCCATTTTGAGTTAATTTTTGCTTAAAGTGTGAGACTTAAAGGTTAATTTTCTTTCTTTTCTTCCTTTCCTCCTTCCTTCCCTCACTCCCTCCCTTCCTCCTTCCTTCCTTTTTCCTCTTCTTCTCCCCCCACCCCACCTTCCTTACTTTCTGTTTTTCAAAGTATCATGCCCACTCTGTCCTTATTGTCTTTGCACGGACAGTTCCCTCTCTCCATAGAACACTCTTCTCTCAGTTTTCTACATAGCTGCTCCTTCTTATCTTTCAGATCCCGGCTTGTGGTCTTCCCTGGCTGCACAATCTAAAGTCTACACTCCTCCAATATTCTATCACATTGCCTAGGTAACCCAGATAATGTAGGTAACCTACAGTACCTGATATTTTCTTCTCTTTTCTGCTTAACTTTTCTTTCCCTCACCCTGTCTTATTCACACATGTTAAGCTATGTTTCATAATAAGCACTCAGTACATAGTAGTTGAATGAATGAAAGTGTTCATTTCATTATTTCATCTTTATACTGCTCCAGGTTTCTGCAGACCTTTCCAGCCTGTGGCTTCACAATGAGATTGTAGATCCTTAACCACCCAGGCAATGGTTTGAATGCCACCTGCTGAATTCCAGAATTCAATCTGCTTAAATGGTCCCTGTGCCACTTCTGGTGGGTTCCCAGGGCTCTGGCTCCCCACCATGGCAAGGTGATGTTGCCTCCGCTACAAGGCCCTCCTGGGTCCATCACTCTACAAGCGATGGTGGCGTGGTGACTGCCACCATCATGTGGACTTTGGCAAGTGGATACTGCAGTCAGTTTTGCTATTCTCATTCAGGCCTTTCCTTAGTTCTGCAAAACATATCAGAGTCCATGCTATAATTTTTATTTGTTTGTTTATTGGCTGTGCTGGGTTATCATTGTTTCATTGTGCAGATTTTCTCTAGTTGCATTGAGCAGGGGCTAGTCTTCATTGTGGTGGGCGGACTTGTCACTGCAGTGGCTTCTCTTCTTGGGAAGCCCGGGCTCAGCAGTTGCAGTTCTTGGACTCTATAGAGTGTGGGCTCAGTAGTTTTGGCACATGGGCTTAGTTGCTCCTCGGCATGTGGAATCTTTCCAGACCTTTCAGCAAGATTTCTTTAAAGGTTTGCATGCAAAAGGAAGGAAAGTACAAAACAAATAATAACCTAAAACCTCTGCTCACCTTGGTTGTGCTTTGAGCCTAGGCTGAGCTTCAAGAGAATCTCTAATGAAGCCCTTGGCCTTTTGCTGTGTAGCAAGAATTGCCCTGGACTTCCCTGGTTGTCCAGACAGTGAAGAATCTGCCTGCAGTATGGGAGAATTGGGTTCGATCTCTGGGTTGGGAAGATGTCCTGGAGAAGGGAATGGCTACCCACTCCAGTATTCTTGCCTGGAGAATCCTATAGACAGAGGAGCCAGGCAGGAGTAGTTGCAAAGAGTTGAACACGACTGAAGGACGAATACACACACACACACACACACACACATGAACCACCCAACACCAGTCTCCGGGGTAAGGGATGCACTGAAACATAGTTTTCTTCTGAGGCCTAGGCCCCAGTCATGAGGCCTCTGAGAAAGGGGGACTTTTCCCCATCTTTGTTTCTAGTTCTTCTTTCTAGAAGTTTCTTTCAAAGAATAGAAAAGAAGAGAATAGATATTCTTTTTCAAAGAATATCTAGTGTCTTCAGGGAAATTCCCAACATAAAAGCACTGTAGGGTCCCATCAGGCAGTTTGTGTGTTACAAACCCTAAAAGATACCCCATCTAGGGGACTCAGGGCTGGAACCCCGCTCAGGCTCTTCCATCTAAACCATGTCCTGGCTCTAGGAGGAAGAGGGGTCTTTTTATAATCCCTTTGGCCAAAGAGGAGCATCTTTTTGTACTTAGCTTTAGATGAGGTGACTTTTAAATTCATTTGTCTGGAGGGGGCATCTGTTAACATTTCATCTGCCTCTCTTGCAATCGCCCTCTCTTGCAATGTGCACAAACATGTTCTCTGCAGTAGTCCCAGAGCCCTTCTCCCATAGGACTTGACTCTGTGGACCTCAGGTGACAGTCACAGGAGAACACAACCTTTCATCTTCAGCATATTTCTCAAAGCCTGAGGTGTTCAGTTTCAGTTTCAAATAACAGTGTAGAGAGTTGGGGGCTGTGTGCATTAGAAACAGATCTTTTTCAACTGAGCTACAGTAAGTCCTGACTGAGTGCCTTTCCCAGTCTCCCCTTTGATTCAAGGTGAAGAACAAGCCTGTCTTATTGCCTGAAATTCTGGAGTCTTTGCTTCTAACCTCCAGTGAACAACAGCTTAAGCTGGAACACAAGGGAGGGGTATTCTCATGAAGAAACAATTCCATGAAGGGTCAGTTCCTGTCAATATATGCAGAGAGAAAACATGGCTCTGTAAAGACACCCAAAACAGTGAAATATTTCTGCTGAGATAAATAACCCACGAGCTGCATTTGAAGGCATCCTTTTCATTCTTTGTTTAGCCGTCTTCACATCGAAGTGAAAGGATTTTAATCTTTGTCCCCAGAACAAATGGAAAAAATACTCTGAAAAGAAATTCAATCTTTGGATGCAGGACAGTATGAAACTTTGGAATTGTTTTCCAGCTTCTAACCAGCCAGGTAGCAGCTTTTTTGCTAGAAAGTGCTGTTACAGTAATTTTAACAATTTAAATTTTTTAGGTTCTAATGTTCAAAGACATTACTTTGCCAACAAAGTTCTGTCTAGTCAAAGCTATGGTTTTTCTAGTAGTCATGCATGGATGTGAGAGTTTGACTATAAAGAAAGCTGATTGCCAAAGAATTGATGCTTTTGAACTGTAGTGTTGGAGAAGACTCTTGAGAGTCCCTTGGACTGCAAGGAGATCCAACCAGTCCATCCTAAAGGAGATCAGTCCAGGCTGTTCATTGGAAGGACTGATGCTGAAGCTGAAACTCCAGTACTTTGGTCACATGATGTGAAGAGCTGACTCATTTGAAAAGACCCTGATGCTGGGAAAGATTGAAAGCAAGAAGAGAAGTGGACGACAGAGGATGAGATGGTTGGATGGCATCACTGACTCAGCGGACATGAGTTTGAGTATGCTCCGGGAATTGGTGATGGACAGAGAGAACTGGCCTGCTTCAGTCCATTGGGTTGCAAAGAGTTGAACACGACTGAGTGACTGAACTGAACTGAATGTTCAAAAATGTGAGAATTAAGTGTTTCCTGCATTTTGCTATGTGAATGCTACAAATGAGGTTAGTGGTGTTTAAGAATCTCTGCTTTATGATGGTGTGTCTACTGAGAAGTTGTGCTTTATACTACATCACTGACTCCCTCCAGTGCCGTTGAGTTCTTGGCCCAGATGAAAAGTCCTAGTGATTCTTTGCCCTACAACCAAAAAATGTAACTGTTTCTGCCTTTGTGTTCTTGGACCGCGGCTGAAGCCTGGGGTGCTGGAGCTGAGGAATGAAACCCGTTGGCAGAGCTGTGTGGGAAAACTTCCTCAGCGTGGCTTCTTGCCTGCTTCACCATGTGGAACTTGGTGGCTCATTTGCAGAAAGCACGAATTTGAGTTGCAGGATGCCTGTGTGTCAGAGTCTGTTATTCCTTGCCAGGGGGAGGGACAGAAATGTTCTGTGTATCTCCTGAGTCTGCTCCCAGGCTGAGGAATTCTCCATGACCCCTGACCTTTGGGGGTTGCCTGATAAGACCCATGCTTACTCAGATATGAGACTTTGGAGTGGGGCCCCTGGCTGGTGGGAGAGTTCTTTCATCACTATTAATGCTTTATGTTACAGGCTCATAAACATGAGCAATTCTTTCCCTCCCTTCTCTCCCTTTTTGTCTTTCTGCTTACTTTTCAGTTCATCAGGTTCATTTTGTGACTCCCCAACCTGATAGACTGAAAGTGGGAGAGAGGCCTGAAGAATCGGTAGTTCAAGAAGCAGTGATCATGACTCACTTCTTCCCTATGGTCCAGGCATTGTGCAGGAGAGAAAGGACCATCAGCTGTGATGGGAGATGAGTGCCCGGATGTTCTGTTTATTATCAGGTCAATTACTTGGCTCATGGTCCACACAAATGCCGTGTAGAGACGTTACCTGCCTCTTCTTTGGAGACTTGGCTTTGAATCTCATTTCTGTTTTCATTACAGAAACTGAAGATTGGGTGTCCAGCATTTCTCATGAGATGTTTACATATTAATATTTATCTCCTTTTTTTTTTATCTAGCATGACTCATAGGTTCATGGAACTTAAATATTAGCTTTCAGAAAGATCTGGTTTCCTTCAAAAATATCTCCATTGATTGACAGATATTAATAAGAATTTTGAGAAATGAGAAAACAGGAGGCCTGGGTTTTAGGCTTTGTAATTGAAAAAATGTTTTACTTGATTTTTGGAGATGGTCTTTCAGTATGAGACGACCGATTTATTTTTAACCACCAGATAACTCATGTCAGAGAGACACAGCCAGGTTGGGGGTGATGGCATATTTTTCACATGGAGCAATCTCACTGATTTGGGAGTTGGAGGAACTGAGATCAATGCTTACTAACCATGTGACCTTAGATGTGATCCTTTGCCTCTTTGGGTCTCTTGTTTGAGTCGACTGTGGCCTGTGGACAGCAGAGTGAGCACCACCTGGGAGCTTGTTAGAAAGGCACATTCTTAGCTCCTACCCCTCATCTGCTGAAACAGAACATAAACTTTAACAGGCATCTCATGGAATTTGCATGTGCATTAAAATCTGACAAGCACTGGCCTGTCAAACCCATAGACCTTAATTCTTCTTGAGTTCATTCTTTTACAAATTACATCCTTTTGTCAAATTGTTTGCTCAGATGCCTAATGATGCATAGATGTATTTGGGGCTGGAGGATGCTGCTATTCTAATCAGTGTTGATGACTCAAAGGGTATAAGAGGAATCTTAGATACTGTGATATAACAGAAAAAGATGGAAAAGATACATGGACCCTTGGACGCTAGGTAGGATGGGTTATTGTGGTCAGGTGTGCCCATTGTCATCCCTTGCTGCTCCTCTGTCCTCTGCAGTCTTTTGTTATGTTAGAGTCCATGGACAGCTTCCGGTGATTCTCAGGCTCTTTTGTTCTCATCTCTCTGGTGTGTGTGCTAAGTAGCAGTCTCTTGCTTCCATATTTCATCTAGGCTGTTGAGAAGAGAAAAGCTTTCTGGGCCTCGGAAACCTGAGGGAAATAATAATAACCAACACTGTTCTGACTTTCAATCCCTTCCCAAAGAGATGGAGACTTGTTGATGCTACATTTGGGTTCAGAATGAGAAGATCTTGATGTTTATAAATGTTCCCTTATGAGATTGTAAGTGTGGCATTTTCCAGAATGTTCATGAAAGTCTAGGTATAAAAGGCAAAGCAAGAATGGGGCTCCCTTCTCAGCTCTGGGAGGACACTGTCCATGCAGACAGGACTGCTTATAATAGTGTCCCTGCCCCCTCAGACCACAGGGATGGGAGACATGACCTCTGCTCCTGGGCTGGGCCACCTTACTTTCATTAAATTCTAATCTTTGACTGAATACATTGGGGCCTGAGAGAAAGTGCACATATGTTTCTTTTTCCACTTTTCCATAACCATTTGTTAGTACCAGGATGTCCTGTTTGCCTTCTTCATGGATTATACCTGGTTATCTGCTTGTAAAGGCTTTTCAAATAGTTTAGCACTGAAAATCTTCCTCTAAACAAACACATTAAAAAAAAAAAAAAAAAAGACCCGAGATTTCCCAGTAGTGTGTGTTGTTGGATTTGCTGGTTTCCCTGCTTGAGATAAGCCAGGAGTTCATTTAGAGTGACTTTCCTACGCCAGTGCCTCCTTCCAGACCCAGCTTCTTTGACTTCCAGACCACACATCCTCACTGCAGTCCCTTCAAGGCTCTGCAGTGAAACTGCTGGGAGGACACTGAGCTATTCTGAGAAACCGATTTATCAGTTACAAAAGTTCATGCTAAGCAGTCCCATTTCGTGTCATTGACTCACCCCTTCACCAGGCCCTGACTACCCGCCACCCTGTTTACAGACAGATTTTTCTCTGGAAATTTTTTCCTCACTTGCTTTCTGCTTTGGTCCCAAGGAATGAGTCACACAATTCAAAAAGGCACAGCTTCCAGCCTCGGACTAGGTCATCAGATAGCACTACTTTCCTTCCAAGCAGGCTTCCTTTCTTCTAACAATTTTTTTTTTTTTTTTTAAAGTTTACAACTGAACTTCTCTCTTTGCGATCCTCCAACATTCTTGGCTTATCTCTAAGGACCAATTTTCTCCCCCAGTTGTGGGTTTTCTGGGCTCTCTCTTTGGCTTTTCTTTTTCTTATAATTTTTATTTTTATAATTTTTAAAAGTATGTCTGCAGAACAAACACACAAGGTTGAGCTGTTTGTTCAGTAAGGCTTATTTAACTTATGAGACATGTGTATATAGAACTTTGAAAATAGTTTATGTATTTCAAATATCTGTTGATACTATATCTAATTTTAAATATACATAACTCATATAATTATATAACAAGTTATTTAACTTATTTATATAAATTTCTTTCCTCTTTTCTAACCTCTATGTAGCTTGATACGGAAAGAACACTGCAAATGATCTGCTCATGGAGTTTCCAGACAACTTGGTGTTTATTGCAAATATAGGAGCAGACTGTGTGTGTATGTCTTAGGAGTGGGGCAGAGAGTTGTTGTTCAGTCTCAAAGATGTGTCTGACTCTTTGAGACCCCATGGATTGCAGCATACCCGTCTCTTCTATCTTCCACTGTCTCCTGGAGTTTGCTCAAATTCATGTCCATTGAGTCAGTGATGCTGTCTAACCATCTCATTCTCTGCTGCTCCTTTCTCCTTTTGCCTCCAATTTTCCCAGTATCAGGGTCTTTTCCAATGGGTCAGCTCTTCACATCAGGTGGCCAAAGTATTGGAGTTTCACCTTCAGCATCAGTCTTTCCAATGAATATTCAGGACTGATCTCCTTTAAGATTGACTGGTTTGACTTCCTTGCAGTCCAAGGGACTCTCAAGAGCCTTCTCCTGCACCACAGTTTGAAAGTATCAATTGTTTGGCACTCAGCCTTCTTTTATAGTCCAACTCTCACATCCATACATGACTACTGGTAAAACCATAGCCTTGACTATCTGGATCTTTGTTAGCAAAATGATGTCTCTATTTTTCAATACACTATCTAGATTTGTCTTCTCCAGTGGCATATTGGGCACCTACCAACTTGGGGAGTTCATCTTTCAGTGTAATATCTTTTTCATACTGTTCATGGGGTTCTCAAGGCAAGAATACTGAGTGGTTTGCCATTCCCTTCTCCAGTGGGAGAAGTGTACAGGAGACAGAGATGAGGACCATCCCCAAGAAAAAGAAGTGCAAAAAAGGCAAAATGGTTGTCTGAAGAAGCCTTATAAAGAGCTGAGAAAAGAAGTGAAAGGCAAAGGAGAAAAGGAAAGATACATCCATTTGAATGCAGAGTTCCAAAGAATAGCAAGGAGAGATAAGAAAGCCTTCCTCAGTGATCAGTGCAAAGAAATAGAGGAGAACATCAGAATGGGAAAGACTAGAGATCTCTTCAAGAAAATTAGAGATACCAAGGGAACATTTCATGCAAAGATGAGCACAATAAAGGAAAGAAATGGTATGGACCTAACAGAAGCAGCAGATATTAAGAAGAGTTGGCAAGAATATAGAAGAACTATACAGAAAAGATCTTCATGACCTAGATAACCACAATGGTGTGATCACTAACCTAGAGCCAGACATCCTAGAATGCAAAGTCAAGTAGGCTGTAGGAAACATCACTATGAACAAAGCTAGAGGAGGTTATGAAATTCCAGTTGAGTTATTTCAAATTTTAAAAGATGATGCTGTGAAAGTGCTGCACTCAATATGCCAGCAAATCTGGAAAACACAACAGTGGCCACAGGACTGGAAAAGATCAGTTTTCATTCCAATCCCAAAGAAAGGCAATGCCAAACAATGTTGAAACTACCGCATGATTGCACTCATCTGACATGCTGGTAAACTAATGCCCCAAATTCTCCAAGCCAGGCTTCAACAGTACGTGAACCGTGAACTTCCAGATGTTCAAGCTGGATTTAGAAAAGACAGAGGAACCAGAGATCAAATTGCCAACATCCCTTGGATTGTTGAAAAAGCACAAGAGTTCCAGAAAAATATCTACTTCTGCTTTATTGATTATTCCAAAGCCTTTGACTGTGTCAATCACAGAAAACTGGAAAATTCTGAAAGAGATGGGAATACCAGACCAGCTTACCTGCCCCCTGAGAAATCTGTATGCAGGTCAAGAAGCAACAGTTAGAACTGAACATGGAACAACAGTCTGGTTCCAAATAGGAAAAGGAGTACCTCAAGGCTATATATTGTCACCCTGCTTATTTAACTTATATGCAGAGTACATCATGAGAAATGCTGGGCTGGAAGAAGCACAAGCTGGAATCAAGATTGCTGGGAGAAATCTCAATAACCTCAGATATGCAGATGACACCACACTTATGGCAGAAAGTGAAGAGGAACTAAAGAGCCTCTTAATGAAAGTGAAAGAGGAGAGTGAAAAAGATGGCTTAAAACTCAACATTCAAAAAACTAAGATCATGGTATCTGCTCCCATCACTTCATGGTAAATAGCTGGAGAAATGATGGAAACAGTGACAGACTTTGTTTTTTTGGGCTCCAAAATTACTGCAGATGGTGACTGCAGCCATGAAATTAAAAGATGCTTCCTCCTTGGAAGAAAAGCTATGACCAACTTAAACAGCATATTAAAAAGTAGAGACATTACTTTGCCAACAAAGATCCGTCTAGTCAAAGCTATGGTTTTTCTAATAGTCATGTATGGATGTGGGAGTTGGACTATAAAGAAAGCTGAGCACTGAAGACTTTACGCTTTTGAGGTGTGGTGTTGGAGAAGACTCTTGAGAGTCCCTTGGACTGCACAGAGATCAAACCAGTCAATCCTAAAGAAAATTAGTCCTGAATATTCATTGGAAGGACTGATGCTGAAGCTGAAGCTCCAATACTTTGACTACCTGATGAAAATAACTGACTCAGTGAAAAAGACTCTGATGCTGGGAAAGATTGAAGGCAGGAGGAGAAGGGGACAACAGAGGCTGAGATGGTTGGATGGTATCACTGACTTGATGGACGTGAGTTTGAGCAAGCTCCTGGAGTTGGTGATGGACAGGGAAGTCTGGCATGCTACAGTCCATGAGGTCGCATACAGTCCATGAGGTCGCAAAGAGTCGGACATGACTGAGCTACTACTGAACTGATGTAGGTTTGTCATAGCTTTCCTTCCAAGGAGCAAACATCTTTTAATTTCACAGTTGCAGTCACTGTCTGCAGTGATTTTGGAGCCCAAGAAAATAAAAACTGTCACTGCTTCCACGATTTCCCCTTCTATTTGACATGAAGTGATGGGACCAGATGCCGTGATCTTAATTTTCTTTAATGATGAGTTTCAAGCCAGCTTTTTCACTCTCCTCTTTCACCTACATCAAGAGGCTCTTGACTTCCCCTTCACTTTCTGCCATTAGAGTGATATCATCTGCATATCTGAGGTTGTTGATATTTCTCCTGGAAGCCTGGATTCCATCTTGTGCTTCATCCAGCCTGGCATTTCGCATGATGTACTCTGCATTTAAGTTAACTAAGCAGAGTGACAATATACAGCCTTGTCGTACTCCCTTCCCAATCTTGAACTGGTCAGTTGTTGGTTCTAACTGTTGTTCCTTGACCTGCCTACAAATTTCTCAGGAGGCAGGTCAGGTGGTCTGGTATTCCCATCTCTTTAAGAATTTCCCACAGTTTGTTGACAAGATGTCCACAGAAATGGATTTGTATCTAAAGCTCTGGTTCAGAATATGGATGAAATCACAGTGACAACTATAGGTGAAGATGTAAAAGATCCTCGACCGTCATTTGTTTGAAATGGCACTAGAGCAGGGAGCATGTCTGAACTTGAAGGATGGATGGAAGGCACTCATCCAGTTTCCCTTCTGACTAGTTTCCCTTCCCTTTCTCTCTGAAAGATTGTGATGCCATTTGCCTTGTCCAATGAACAGGAAAGGATTTGAGACCTACTGATAAAAGCTTTACATCCCTTTTCTGGAAAGGATTCAGTTTTTTTAACTAGTTAATTCTGTTTCCATTCAACTGTTTTAATAAAGAGATGCAAGTTTGATAAATGGATTGTTCTTCCCTTTTAATTCAACCTCTAGCCCAGCCCATTGTGATTTAGGTTTATGGAGAATATTATTTTTTTATTAATCAAAAGCTTTGGACATGGAGTTGAGAAACCTGCATTTTATGCCTCACTGCTCCTAGTTCTTAGGAGTTCTGAGGCAAGTCCCTTAATACATCACAGTCCAAGCTTCCTTGTCTGTGAAATGAAGGCTGAACAATTTCCAGGGTCTCATGGAATTCAGCACCGCTGACACTGTGACCAGTCTGTGGCCAAGGTACTTACCATCGTTAATGTACCATTGTTTACCAATGCAGGGTTCATCCATGGTGTCTCAAATGGTAAGATTTCCTTCTTTTTAAAGGCTGAATACTATTCCATGGTGGTGTGTGTGTATTTCATATTTTCTTTGTCTGTTATCTGTTGATGAACATTTGGTTATTTTCATGTTTCTGCTTTTGTGAATAATGCTGTGATGAATGTGGGAGTGCAGATAACTCGTTGTGATCCTGATTTCAATTCTTCTGAATATCTACCCAGAAGTGGCATTGGTGGATTGTATGGTAGTTCTCCTTTTAAGTTTTTATGAAATATCCATTTTATTTTCCAAAGCAGTGGCACTGTTTCACATTCCCACCCACAGTGTATAAGTGTTCAGTTTCTCCACATCCTCCTCAACCTTGTCAGCTTTTCTTTTTTACTCCCCATGTTGTACAATACATTCTTTTTTTTTTTAATATTTATTTGGCTGTGCTGGGTCTTGAGGCACACAGGATCTTAGTTCCTGGGCTAGGGATTGCACTCACATGCCCTGCATTCCAAGGTGGATTCTCAACCACTGGGCCACCAGGGAAGTCCTAGCTTTTTTTTTTTTTTTTTGCTAATAGCCATTCTGACAGGTGTGAGTTGATACCTCACTGAGGTTTTGATTTGCATTTCCCTGATGATTAATGATGTTGAACATCTTATATACCCTTTGGCTATTCATAGTCTTCCTTTAAAGGTTAAGTAGTATAAGCTATCAGTCAGACTTAAGAAGAAAGGGAATTCTTACTGTAGATTTTTAAAGGCTCAGTGTCTCTGTGGAGAACAGAAGTTGTATGTAAATTGGGCACTGTGGAATTTCCAGAAGAGAGCTGGAGGCTTGTGGCATAGCTCTGAACTTGGAGCTGGAAGATCTGGATTTTAAGCCTGTGACTATAGCTTGCTTCAGGGAGTGTGCAATAAAGCATCTGTTGACTGTTTTCTCTAATTTCTCTCTGCATTTTGTCAATGTCTACCTTGGGAATATTCCACAGTGAATGCTTACATGGAGAAGTACGAATATCAGCATTTACTGCTACCACTAATAAATGTCCGTAATATAAGAAGGATGTTGGTGTGCCTAGCTGTTGGTATTAGATATTAGATAACTAATTGCAAACATAATTGGGATGTTGATAAGTGCTATGAATGCTGCAGGAACATATAAAATAGGGACCCAATAAGGCCTGGGATTTGGGAGAAGGCTTTTGGAGAAGATAATTTTTGATCTGAGTTTGAAGGACAAGTGTGATAAAAGGAAGAGAGTGTTTCTGGAACATGTGAACAGGTCATGGAGCAGGAAATATCCAAGGAAGCACCTTGGAGGAACTAAAGAAAACAGTGTAAAGCAGAAAGTTTTTCTACTCTCTCTAATTAATAAATATTTAGGGGGAAAGGACTTTGAAAATATGTAAACATGCTCTTTCTCATAGACATTCATTTATTGAAGTTAGTATGAACTTGCATCCTAATACATCATTATTTATTGTGTTGCTCATGTATCTCAATTTGGTCAATGAAAGTCCTTCAGCCTGGGATCTGTGTCCTTTTGACCTGATCTATCACTATTTGAGCAACTCTGTTGCTCAACTCTGTTGTTTTCGGGTATGGTAAGATATTCTAGACTTATCTTGTACTTTCCTAGCTCTAGAATCAGTCATTACTTCAGGGAACTTTTTCTCCCTTTCCTGAAAATGATACGTAGAAGCAAAGATCTGGACATTAGATGTGCTCACTGCTATTGGGTGTTACTCTTCCAGGTCCACTGAATGGAATAGGTGCGTCTGCATAGATACACACATGTAAATCAAAACACAGTCACATCTGTAGCTATTAGTATATTTATCTGTACATTTGGAAGATTATGAATTTATACTAATAAATTCAATTCTAGTCCAACAACATAAGCCTCATTCTTGTTTTCTGTTTCCAAATTTGTAAACTGTCTCTCTGACAGTGACAAAACTAGTTCCATTATTCTTAGTATATTTAGTCATTTGATGAGTCCCCCTATTTATAACCAATATTCCACTGCTGTTATGGCTACAGCCACCTCCTTTCCTGTGTAGATGCCCTTGTTGACTGAATTGGGCTCCTCCATTCCATGCTAGTGACCCGCCCAGATGCCTCATGTGAGTGCCCTCCTCACCCTACTTGGGCTCCAACCCTCATGCCTGCCCACTGGGCTTTGATTCCCTAGCTAGACTGTCTCCCTCTGGGGTTGTCATTTTTCTCTGTTTCAGCTCTGACACCCAGCACTGTACCACTTTCCCATCAACATGGATGCCTGTTCCCTTTGTCTGGGTTCTAGGTTCTGTTGCCCTGCATCACACATCCCTCCTGTGCCTGTTATCGTTTTCACTCTGCTCCGTTCCCACCTCTGCTCTTCTCATACCTTCAATCTCCTGACCCTAGTCCTGCAGTTGCTTACTTCCCTTTACCCTACTAAGAGCTATCAAACTGAGTTGTTTAGGAAGAGAAGAGTAGAGCGAGACTAGGGAGAGGGAAGGGCACGTTGTCTGTAATTTGACCGTGTTTGTCCCAGTGGCCACCAAATACCTTTCTAATTCAGATATTCTGCGCCCCCATGCTGGGTTGGTGACAGATTCCCAGTTCTTCCCTGGTATTTCTTGTGTGCCCGCCAAGTGTGGTTGTGCCCTTGGTAGCTGTCCTGGCCTTTGTTTCCATCCGTAGCGTTCACATCTCACTGTTACACTAGCTATTGTTGTTACACCCACTGTCCTGGTATCTTGGGGTCTTCTGTCTTTATATGAGTCATCTGCAGGGTGTTTCCACCAACTGTTATATGACTAAGTTCCCCCAGTATCCAGAACCATGCCGGCTTCCTATTTCCCTGTGTTTTTCCAGCCACCCCTGGAGTTTTCTCAATTGTTCTTTATGAAGCATTGTGAATATAAAGTAACTTTTAATTTTATTAACATTAATTTTAATAAATTAACCAAAATTGTAATATTTAATAATAATATTAAATTAATAAAAATTTAATAATATTATTAAATATTTAGTGTGAAGAGCTGTTTAAAATCACAGTGAGGACAACTCCTGTTTTAAACTGCTTTTGCTCTAAAAAGTTTCTTTGTTAACCCTCCTTTTGAGGCTAGATGCAAACCTAGTTTACTTATAGGGGAGCCATCCCCACAGTGAATTCTATTTGACCTTCAACTCAGCTGTATAACTTGAAATATACCCCTAAGTATAGCACCCTAAATTTATGTAAACATTGAAAAGGAAGAATGGGAATCAGTGACAGGAAATTGTGATTGAAAGGGCACGTGGAAAACACATTTCACTTCTGTGCTCATTACACAGGATTTTCTCTCTGTTGTGAGTTACAGATGAACCTGTATCCCTAGATGCCCTAGCAACACAAAATCATAATCCTTTTGTTCTGGTGATTGAGAAGCACTGCTGAGAGATGGTTGAAGGGGTGTGACAGGGTTATCTGATGCATGGATGTTGTTAATTCTGTTCACCTGGTTATCCAGGTGTGTGAGATCACGGGGTTAGGAAGGATGTGGGGTGAAGAGGAAAATGAAGAGGCGTCAGGGCCTAAAAATCTTAGGTATGCATAACAGTGATGTGGGGAGGGCAGAAATCCCAGTGTATTACACAGAAGAGTAATAGGGAGGAAATTAAGCTCCAGATTCTTTTAGAAGAAAAAGAAGAATACAGGTCACTGGATGGAGAGGAAGCAAGGTTATGTGTGAGCTGACTTTCTCTTTTTGGAAGTTGGGAGGGGCTTGAGAGAAGGCACTGGGAGCCTCTCACTACACAGATAGAGGACCACTGATGAAACAGGGACCCTGAAGAGCAAGGGGGTCCAAGACTCAGAGCGCAATGAGAAGACAACTTTGCCTTGGATGGGAATTTTTTTATTTGTAAGTCCCCCCCATTTTAAAGTTTTTTTTTTTAAATGACTTTTTGAGGGTGTCAGTGCTTTTGTACATTTCTAGCTGAAAGAAAATAATGGCAGGGTCTTGGGTGTCGATGGGGGTGTTGGCGTGGATCTCGGGCACATGGCCTGCGCCCAGGTAGCAGCAGGTCACTGATGTGCAGGCTGCACCCCCACAGCCTTGGAGACGCCCCCCTTGAAGCTGAACCCTCCTAACTTCCACAGAGGTCGTGAGTACATGGCTGTGTAGGTCTCTGAGCTCCGCCTGCTGCTTTCCTGAGGACGGCAGAAGTCCATCTCAGCTGGCTCCTCCAGGGCTGACCTCTTCAGGGCTGTGCCGGGTGGGAGGCTATGCCCTTCTGTCCGCAGCGCCGGTTCCCACAGATCCTGGGCCCCTGACAGACATCTGGGGGCTGTCCTAACCTGAGCCGAGTCCTTCTGCTGCTGCTGCACCTTCATTTCGATCTCCAGGGCAAAGAGCTGCTTGGCCTGGTAGGTGGGGGTTTGGGAGTGGGGAGCCCAGGAAGGCATTGGGCTCCCTACTCTGCGTTCCCTCCGCATGCACTCCTGGAGGCAAGTTAGTCTGGAGGCTGGCGTGAAGCCCACGAGGTTGACCAGATGCTGCTTCTCGAAGGTGATGTACTGCTCCCTATTCACGGGGCGCAGCTAAGGTGCAAGTGTGTCCACCGGCAGGCAGAGCATATTCAGGACAAGGGCTTGCTTTGGGTGGATGGGGAGATGCTGGACGCCAATGTCAGATCTGTTCTGCTAACACAAGGAGGATGAGGGTGAAGCTGCAGAGAAGTGTGAGGTTAGGGTTCACAAAGTAAAGGGAACTCCAGCAGTGTCCTGAGCCTCTGAACCCTGGGATATCAGGGCTGTGAATTTCAGGACCTGCCTGAGTAGTCTAGAGTTCCCCTTGACAATCCAGGACTGACGTATGAGCCAAGAGATTGTGCTGAAGGCTGGTCTCAGAGACTGGGCAAACATTCCAGGACCGGGCATGCAGGCAGCTCAGCTTAGAAGATGTGGGAGTTTCTAGCCTCCTGAATCTTTGTGTTAAACTGCAGGCCTTGGTAGCTGGGGGCCTGAGGCTGATACACAGCTAGATCAGAAATGGGACAGAGGCTGCATCTGTGGGCTGAAGATCATTCCTACAACTGTTGGTTGGCCTTGGGGATACAGGGTCTCAGTGTGGCAGAGGACCAAGGTGGGAGGAAGGCTGCTTCATTCCTAAGGTCTTGAGCAGAGAGCTGATACTGTGATTGCTAGGAAAGTTACTGTTACCTAGTCCAAGCTCGATCTGTTCGCTGCAGAAGGAGCCAATGAATCCAGGAGACAAGGTGTTGAGGCAAGGAATACAACTTTTTTTGGAAAGTCGGCTGACGGAGAAGATGGTGGACTAATTTCTCAAAATAACCTTTCTGTTGATGTCTGGATGCCAGGTTCTTTTATAGATTAGAATTGGGGAGAGGTGTGGAAAACAAAGTGAGAAGACCATTTAATTCTTGCAGCTATCTCCTAGAATGGCAAGCCTCAGACAGGGGTATGTGTTAATTTCTTTCTTCCTGTAATCTAGAGGTGGATCGGGTTATGAACAAAGGCACTTTAGCTTAACAGGCAGAGGGGCAGGATTCTCTGAGGCAGGCCATTATGTATGATTATAATAACAAAAATGGCAAAAGAAAAAAAAGCAAACAAATAAGGCTTAAAGTTAAAGAAACAGATCTAGCATGAAGGAGTCAAAATTGACTCTTCCCTGTAACATTACCAGATGAACCCTACTCTAGATGCTTTATGGCTTTTTTTCATTTAACTTCAACTATAATTGCCTGGAGAATCCCATGGACAGAGGAGCCTGGCAGGCTACAGTCCATGGGGATGCAAAGAGTTGCCACACACACACAAATCTATGAGGTGGTACTGTAGTATTCTCCACTCTACAGAAGCAAAAATTGAGACAAAGAAAAGTTAAGGAAGTTGAGTTTTTGCATCTAGTAAGCAGCTGAGTGAATTCAGGTTGTTGGGTTTCTGATTCTGAGCTCTTAGAATGCCACGTGAACCGTGGTCAGTTCACAGGTAGGGTGAAGAAATGGAGGCAGGGGAGTGGGTAGGAAACCTGCCTGTTCACAGCTAGTGAGAGGAGAGGAATCTGAACACTGCAGGGGGCCCTAGAGTCTGAGCATTGTTATTTCTTAAATTAAGCTCTTATAAACATGGAGGTGAAAAAAGAAAAAGAATAAAATAGGCTGTGCTAATCTTTTGAGTTCCGGACCTGGGTCACACTGCTTTTGTAAAGCTTTAGAGAAAATGCATTAAGTGAACACCTTCCCAGGGCATGTACTCCTTCCTCAAAGTTTAGCCTCTTTCTGCAAATAGTACACACTTAGGATCTATCCAGGAATGTCAGTGAATGGGGAACTTGGCGGTAGCTTAGACAATAATCTTTTCATCAAAATACATTTAGAAAAATAGCTTTGAATTCTTTGATGCCAAAGCCATCTTTGTTTTGTAGCATCTTTCTCCCCCACAGCTAGTCACTTTATTCGACCCTATTGAAACACAGAGAATTTTCTTCTTCCCAGTTCACGAAAGTACCAAGCAAAGTCCTGTGGTGTATTTATAGTGAACATAAAAGGATGGACAAAAGCAGGGGAGCAGGGCTAAGTTATTATGCTTTTACTGCTTGTGTTTCAGTGAACAACTGCTTACAACTTTTTTTCAGTGATCAAGATGGTGGAGATAGGGGCAAGGGAGCACAGTATTAATAGGATTTTTGAAGTGCTGGGTAGACAAACCTAGGAAGTGAGAAGCTTGACCTCAGTGGGAACCAAGCAAGGATGCCCCTGTCCAGTCTGCTTCCCTCAGCGTGGAGTGCAGACCCCTGTTCTCTTAATCCCTCCCAGGGTTGCAGCCAGGAGTGCCAGCCACACATCAAGGAGGCTGTCCTGGGATTCTCTAAAGAAAGGACTGCACTTTGTCTCAGTGTGATCCAGTAATGTGTAGACTTGAGAAGTATAAGTCGCTCAGTCATGTCCAACTCTTTGCCACCCCACAAACTGTAACCCACCAGGCTCTTCTGTCCATGGGATTCTCCAGGCAAGAATAATGGAGTGGGTTGCCATTTCCTTCTACCAGGGATCTTCCTGACCCAGGGACTGAACCAGGTCTCCTGCACTACAGGCAGATTCTTTATCATCTGAGCCACCAGGAATGGCTTGGAGGGGCACATGCCCATTAGTTCAACTGTCAAACATCTAATAAGAGCAGGCAGCAAAATTCTGATCTAAATCAAGGTTAGCCTACACCACCCGCATATGGGTTAGTAGATACTTGAAATTTACAATAAAAGATCTCTGCTAACAAATAACTCACCCTTCTGACCAGGCTTCAATCTAACTTAATCTTTACTAGAAACCTATAAGATAAATATTATTACCACCTGCCATTTCTAGGCAAGAAAACTGAGGCACAAATGAGTTTAGTGACTTTTTAAAGGACACACATCAAGGAGATTGAAACAGCTGACCTCCTGTTACTGTGGTCTTAATCTCAGCACTGTTCTGATTTTTTTTTTTTTTTTAATTAGAGAAGAGTCAAATTTGCAAAGACCTGCTTCACTTTATTGGTGAGGGAACTGCGGTTGAGGGAGGCTGGACTCAGAGCTGGGGTAGCATCTCAGGTTAACATCAGTAGGTACGTCCTGAGTCCATTGTTTTTCAGTCAGAACAAGAGGAAGTTACTTTAACCATGCTATCCTTCCCAACTGTTTTAGTCAGTTGTCTATCCGAGGGACACAACTTCTCTTAGGAAATGACCTATATTTTGTGATGAGCCCCTCCTGTCTCCTTTCTCCTGCTACACACTTCTGTCCCCTTGTCCCCTCCGCAGTGGTCCTCTCCCTCACCATCCATCTTTCTCCTGCTTCTGCCTCTTCCTTTCTTCTCTCTCCTCTCCCCAGTTTCTTCTCCTCCTCTAATATCTTTGTTCTCCACAATTCTCTTTGTCTGCCTCCCTTTTCCTGCCTTCTCCTCTGATGCTATCATTTTCTATTTTAAGGTTAGTTTTTTTTTTTAATCCTTTGACTCAGTTGAGTCTGGCTGATCTAAGACTAATAAACCGTGTAATTGACACTGTTCTTGTGATTGAACCTCTTTCGTTCTTTAGACTCTTGAAAGATGGCCCCACTGCTTCATATTTTCTCAATTGGTGTAGTCTTTGCTCATCATGGCAGTCTAGACACCTATATGAGTCCACCAGAGTCAATGGGGGAATTTCTATGTAAGCATTTCTGTGGTGATGTTGCGGAGACTAATTAAAATGAGATCATGATGATTCTTACTTTAAGAAAATGAGAGAGATATTAAGCTGAACTGTAAATTCTGATTTAATTTAATTGTGACATTTCAATGTTCTTAGTAAATGATAGTGGTGTTTTTTTTTTTTTTTTCCTTTTTAATCATGGGCTTCCCTGTAAAGAATCTTCCTCCAATGTAGGAGACCTGGGTTCGATCCCTGGATCAGGAAGATCCCCTGGAGAAGGGAATGGTTACACACCCCAGTATTCTTGCCTGGAGAACCTTATGGACAAAGGAACCTGGTGGGCTATAGTCCATGGGGTCACAAAGTCAGATACAACTGAAATGACTTAACACTTTTTAATCATACGACTGTATACAACTTTTAAACTTTTTAAACATAAGTTTTCTGAAAGGCAGGCCTTGCCCAACAGAAAATCTGCTTCTCTGGTTAAAAGCTTTAAGTGTGGTTTCTTCCAGTAATTCCTTCTCAGCAGTGTTCTAGTTGTAGGAAGTGTGTGCTGACAACTCCATGATTGAATCCAGAGAGTCACTGTCCGGGATCTGTCTCCTTGGCTGTATTCTGTCACACTCCACTCATTCTTTAAAACTTTCACAAGATAATAATACCCTCCAAGGAGCACCAAGCAGAAAAGCATCTGCAGATGCTGGAAGAGGTAGAGGAAATACTCATACCTGAGCCCAGGAATCCCATTCATCTAGAAACAGAGGCATTCCCTGAAACAAAGGCATTCCCTGCTCTATGGGGTCAGATTCCTATAAGAAATGTATGCTTTTCAAGAATTTCCTGGGGGACCCAGGTGGTCCATTGTCAAAGGAATTTATTTGTGTGAGTGTGGTAATCAGGGCTCTTATGATGACTTTCTTGTAATATTATTATTACACTATATTATTAATATATATTTGGCTTAATGCATGGGGACTGGGATCCCTCCCCCTTCGCACCGTCCACCACTGCGGCCTGGCCATCGTTAGCCCCATTGATTCTGGCTCCAAAGTTTAGTTCAAGTCCTTCCTTCCTCCCTATGTCCCTTCTCACTCTAGTCCATCCCCGCTGCCCCAGCCCCACCTGGGCTCATTACCTCTGTATGATTTATTCTGCACAGAACAGCAGCAGCCACCTTTTAAATACATAAACTGGGTTTTCTCCAGTGCACTTCAGCCCCTCCAGTGGTTCCCCACTGATAGGCTAAAATCTCCCGCCTGCTGCAGAAGCTGACATGACCTCTCTTTAGGGGTTTGTCCGCTCATTTTGCATACCACTCGTCAGGTCTCCAGCCTTCCTGCCTGCCTTTGATGTTTTGGGGATACCTCGGGCTCTTTGTGTGTGCTGCTGTCTTTGGTGAGAATATTCGTTACCGGCCTCTGGTTCCTTCTGGCCCTTCAGTTCTTCATTTGCTTGCTTATCACCTCCTTTGAGAGTCAGCTGAGCAATGGCCCGCCGTACCACTCCATTACTGCATTGCTTTCTTTCCCAGCAGAGAACTTAATTTTTGTTTCTTCATTGCCTGAAAACTATTGTCTGTCTCCACCACTGCCCCAACGAGAATGGAAGTTCCCCCCAAACCAGAGGAATCCTTGTCTTGTCTTATTCACGTGTGTTCACTGTTACATGTTTCATATCTAGTGAATATTAAAGATTCGCTGAATGAACGGATTTGTTTCCAGCCTTGCTGGTTGTCCTGACTTTCATCTTCCTCTCCCAGAAATTTAATGTGCCACCTGGACGGGGATTTGCATTTTAATAGAGGACATTTGAGGAAGGCTGACACCAATGCAGGAGGTGAATCACCCATTGGAGACTGTCTGGGTTTAAGGGAGGGACATTTTTCTAGGGGTTGGAGGAGCTACCTGAATGTTTTCAGTTAAGTTCAGTCTCTCAGTCGTGTCCAGCTCTTTGCAATGCCATGGACTGCAGCATGCCAGGCTTCCCTGTCCATCACCAACTCTTGGAGCTTGCTCAAACTCGTGTCCATTGAGTTGGTGATGCCATCCAACCATCTCATCCTCTGTCATCCTCTTCTCCTCCTGTCTTCAATCTTTCCCAGCATCAGGGTCTTTTCCAATGAATTAGTTCTTTGCATCATGTGGCTGAAGTATTGGAGTTTCAGCTTCAGCATCAGTCCGTCCAATGAATATTCAGGACTGATTTCCTTTAGGATTGACTGGTTTGATCTCCTTGCAGCCCAAGGGACTCTCAAGAGTCTTCTACAATACCACAGTTCGAAAGCATCAATTCTTCGGCTCTCAGCTTTCTTTATAGTCCAACTCTCACATCCGTACATGACCACCGGAAAAACCATAACCTTGACTAGACGGACCTTTGTTGGCAAAGTAATATCTCTGCTTTTTAATATGCTATCTAGGTTGGTCATAGCTTTTCTTGCAAGGAGCAAGTGTCTTTTAATTTCATAGCTGCAGTCAACATCTGCAGTGATTTTGGAGCCCCCCAAAATAAAGTCTGTCAATGTTTCCATTGTTTCTGCATCTATTTGCCACAAAGTGATGGGACCAGGTGGCATGATCTTCGTTTTCTGAAATTTGAGTTTTAAGCCACCTTTTTTACTCTCTTCTTTCACTTTCATTAAAAGGCTCTTAAGTTATTCTTCACTTTATGCCATAAGGGTGGTGTCATCTGCATACCTGAGGTTATTGATACTATCTCTTGGCAATCTTGATTCCAACTTGTGCTTCATCCAGCCCGGCATTTTGCATGATGTACCCTGCATATAAGTTAAATAAGCAGGGTGACAATATACAACCTTGACATACTCCTTTCCCAATTTGGAACCAGTCTATGGTTCCATGTCCAGTTATAACTGTTGCTTCTTGACCTGCATACAGATTTCTCAGAAGGCAGGTCAGGTGGTCTGGTATTCCCATCTCTTTAAAAATTTTCCACAGTTTGTTGTGATCCACACAACAAAGGCTACGTCAAAGGCTTTGGCATAGTCAATGAAGCAGATGTTTTTCTGGAACTCTCTTGCTTTTTTGATGATCCAAGGGATGTTGTCAACTTGATCTCTGGTTCCTCTGCCTTTTCTAAAACCAGCTTGAACATCTGGAAGTTCATGGTTCACATACTGTTGAAGCCTGGCTTGGAGAATTTTGAGCATTACTTTACTAGCGTGTGAGATGAGTGCAATTGTGTGGTAGTTTGAACATTGTTTAGCATTGCCTTTCTTTGGGATTATAATGAAAACTGACCTTTTCCAGTCCTGTGGCCGCTGCTGAGTTTTCCAAATTTGCTGGCATATTGAGTGTAGCCCTTTCACAGCATCATCTTTTAGGATTTGCAATAGCTCAACTGGAATTCCATCACCTCCACTAGCTTTGCTTGTAGTGATGCTTCCTAAGGCCCACTTGACTTCACATTCCAGGATGTCTGGCTCTAGGTAAGTGATCACACCTGGTTATCTGGGTCATGATGATCTTTCTTGGATAGTTCTTCTGTGTATTCTTGCCCACTGCAGAAGGGAATGGCAAACCACTTCAGGATTCTTGCCTTGAGAACCCCATCAACAGTATGAAAAGACAAGAAGATATGACTGATTTCAAGCCATTTTAGACTGGTACCACCTGCTTCTCCAGGCTGAGGGGGCAGTCTTGTGGCTGGTGAACAGCCTTCTCCCTCCACCCAACCAAGCCACAGCAGTCATGGCCCAGTGGTTTCCAGATTTGGTGCTCATATTTGCTGGGCTTTTTCCGTTGGAGGAATGCATTTCTACAAGTGAATTTTCAAGAAAATACAAACAGAAACAGGAATATTTGTATCTGTACTGAGCTTCTGAAGTACATACCTTGCATTTGAAGCTTAACATAAATGGCTTAGCTAGACTGTAGATAGATGGATGTTGGATGATAGGTAGCTGATAGCTGCTGCTAAGTCACTTCAGTTGTGTCTGACTCTGTGCGACCCCATAGACAGCAGCCCACCAGGCTCCCCCGTCCCTGAGATTCTCCAGGGAAGAACACTGGAGTGGGTTGCCATTTCCTTCTCCAATGCATGAAAGTGAAAAGTGAAAGTGAAGTTGCTCAGTCACGTCCAACCCTCAGCGACCCCATGGACTGCAGACCACCAGGCTCCTCTGTCCATGGGATTTTCCAGGCAAGAGTACTGGAATGGGGTGGATAGGTAAATGGTATTTTCCTCAGTCTGATCGTAAATTCTCTACAGGCAGGGGGAAAGTCTCATACTGTTCTCTATTTTCCAATCCTGAGGATGTTGCACAGATTTTCTCCAATCCTCCATTGTCTCAGTTCTAAAATGGGAATAATAAGACTGATTTTGCAAAATTAGTATAAGAACTAGAGCTAATCCTTGACAGATCCTTACCTGGGAGTGTAGGTTCTCAGTAAATGGTGCTAACTTGGGGAAGGGCCCGGCTATTTGTTCTTTCATTTTTCAATAGATGCTGATCATGGACCCCACTGGGGACCTGACTTTGTGGAGCTTATGGTCCTGAATGCAAACGACAGGGGCTCTGGAATTAGCCTGGGGTTTCGAACCTGGCTCAGCTGCTTTTTAACTGTGCAGTCTTGGGAAAGTAACTTCTCTGAGTCTCATTTTCCTTGTTTGTAAAATTGTTGTTGTTCAGTCACTAAGTCGTGTCCAACCCTTTGAGACCTCATGGACTGCAGCATGCCAGGTTTTCCTATCCTTCACCATCTCCTGGAGTTTGTTCAGACTCACATCCCTTGAGTTACCAATGCCAACCAACCATCTTGTCCTCTGTCGTCCCCTTCTCCTCCTGCCTTCAATCTTTCCACGCATCAGGTCTTTTCCAATGAGTCAGAAAGCATTTGTCCTGAATTTGAAAACTGTCTCATACCATTCCTGGGTTACAGAGTGCCAGAGAGATGGTGGTTGTTATTTCTGTCCCACTGATATTACTGTGGCTCATGTTGCCACAAAGGTTGATGACTTTTCTGCTTCTTGTTTTCTTGTCCCCACGTGCCACCTTGGTCTTGATTATTCCCAAAATTTTAGGTGAGTTGGAATCAGTCTGGTCCTCCTCCTTGTACTTGTGACCTAAATCTGTGTTTTAGGCAGGCATTTGAAAGCTGCATTCTTGGCCAGCGTCTGTGTCTCACAGTTGGAACGCTGTGTTCTCGTCCTCCAAGGATCTGGTGACATCTGTCTTAAATTCCTGTCTGCTCAGGGAACTTGGGTGAAATGTGTGTGTGTGGGTGTGGGTGTGTGTGCAGTTAGGAGGGGTTGATCTGACCTTGGCAGGTGGGCCTTGCCCTCCTGACTCCCCAAGTGGAATTGTGTGGAGAAGGGCAGGCCCTAGCCCTCTGGAATGCGAGCCCCTGGTTCAGAGCTGGTCATGGGTTCCCGAGTGAGGGCTCAGTCACTCCCTGACACATACCTGGCAGGCAGCTCAGTGTTAAGGAGGCGCCTTTGCAAGAAAACCGTTCCATTCTCAAGAATGTGAAGAACTTGTTTTAAAAATAACCTTCATTGTTTTTTCTAAATATAAAAGTGGTACATCTTATTTAATACACCACATTCATAAAAATACTAAAGAGAGAAGTGAAATCCCCCTCTCATTCTGCCCCTTTTGAGCTTAAGTCAAAACAAAAAAAAACAATTGTCTAATGACTTAAGAACTAAAAAACCAAGTGCTCTGTGCCCTGAGGCAGACTTGGAACTTTTCAAAGCAGAGTTTTTTTTTTTTTTTTAACAGAAATTGTATTTCCTCTCCTCCCCTATCACACTCCTACCTTCATTATTCATCCTTATCATTTCACACTGATGTCCTGTGTGCCTTTATAAAATGAGGGGGCAATGACTCACAACTTTTATTCATAGTGACTTATTCACTGCTGTTGTACTCCTGGAATAGCTCTTAATAGAGAGAAACAAGTATGTTCCTGAAATCTATGCTAAAAAGAGGACTGTATAGACCTGAAGACAAAAAAAAAAAAAAAAAAAAGGAAGCAAAAAAGTTGCCCCAAAGGGTGAGCAAATAAGCAAGCGGTCTTATTCTCCTTCACTTTTTGATGCAGGTCAGTTTTCAGTCTGGTCTCTGCCTCCCACGGTTGTCTCTGATGCATGGGTGAGAGTCAGATGGAGTGAGCCATATATTTATATTGATTTAAGTGAGGTAAAGTATGGGTTCTATTTAAAGAAGGGGAAATTCAGCTCTTTCGTAAACAGTTATTCCAAATAAGCAGACATTGAATCATTGTCCCCAAATCCAAACATATCGAGGGAAGACACCACCACCTCTCTAGTGCTGAGTGGAAATTTTCTTCTTGCACATATGCTGACCAAGTGGGAGAAATTGTCCACATTATGTGTTGTAAAGTTTTTGATGTATAACACATTTGCCTGCCTGTCAGTTTAATGGAACTCAATTGAAACAAGAAAAGGAAATTCCATTTTGTGTTTGTGAAAATTCCAACAACATTGATTATTTTTGCTTTTCAGGCTGTAACTTTAAATAGGTATACAGTGCCCATGCCCGTAGATTTTTTTTTTCTCACAAAATGATCATTTATTTATTAGATCACTGTCTCTGCAAAACACATCCTCTCTTTGTATGGTGCCAGTGAGGAAACGGAGGCATGGGAAGCTTCCAGATTTTGATGAAGCTCACAGGAGTCCATGGTACAACTTAGAAATGAATAAAAGATCCCATTTCCTATTTAATTACTCTAACCATTGGTCTTTGCACAGACTTCCAGATTTTGCCTTTAGAAAGTAAATGGCAGATACTCTTTCTCCTTCTTCCACATGAAACTTTCCAGGTGATTTTAGCAAGAGGTCATCAGTGGTGGTCTTGGTGAGCACCTGAAACCCATGGAAATTGCTGCATTCTTCAGAAGGGGAGTAACTATGTTTGGTACCGCTTCCCTTCAAGGCTCCTGTGATCCCCTTTCTCCTGATAGGGAACATGCTCTACCTCATCATTCCTGGCAGGACTCTCCCTGGGTGTCTGGAGATATTTGAGAGGACCTGCCTACTTCAAGCTCCTAAAGTCACCTTGGCTTTGGGGCAGGGTTTTCATCACTGTCTCCGTCACCTGAAGTTTTCATCTTGGGGCCCGTTCATTTGCCGTATTTTGTTTCCTGTGAAGGTATGTGGGCTAGTAATTAGGAAAACAGCCAGAATAAAGAGATGATGGCAGGGCCAGATTAATTTGCACCTCTCATTCTGTCAGTAATTAAGCTGTTCAGGAGATTCAGATGGAGGCAAGCTCTTGGCTTGGTAGTGCTGTCTCCCATGTGGTCTGGGGGGTGAGAAGTCATCCAGGTTGAGGACCAACTAGATACAAGATGGAAAGAGGGCACTTCAATTGGAACCAGTGATGTGCCTCTTGCTATTAGTTACTTGAGATACAATAAGTCATGCAAAATATTTGCCTTTAGCAGCTAGACTACTGTATGGGCTAATTAGTGAGGAATCTTTCACAAGGAAGCTTGACTCAAGGTCATTGTTTATTTTTGCTGGACAGATGAATCACCATTATCGAAAAGGCCGTGGGACAGACTGGTTTTAGTGATGAATTGTGGAGCCAGAGGGCATGGATGGAATCCCAGTTCTGTCCCCTTCTCACTGTATGGTCTTAGATGAGATAGTCAATCTCCATCTGCCTCGATATATGGGAATGTAAACAGTAGCTATTTTATGGGGTGTAGATTCAGTGAGTTAACATATAACATGTGCTTAAAAGAGTGTCTTGAACATCATAAATATTATCTATTGTTTTCTCTTATTATTATTGCCATTTTTTTTTCCATTTGTATTCTGGGGCTGTTTTGAGTTATGTATGAGTGCATGTGTGCATGCTTCATAAGGCAAGAGTCTGTAACATATTATGATGGAAATCATTTTGAAGATGGAATTAAATCAGGAACCAGAGGCATGAAGCCAGCAACTGTCAACAGTTACAGTGTGGCCTTTCTTTTGCAAAAGGAGTTGACGAGAAGGCAGAATTCTTTCATAAGTGACTTTTAAGTTGTTACGATGCTCTGCTCATAGGCCTTTCTTTGTTCTATATCAATCAGCTGCTTTCTTGGTGGGCTGACCATTTTGTGATTATCTTCCCTTTCGAAAATAAATATCCTCATGTAATTAGACTGGCCTTAGGTCAGTTGCTCTGTAGACCAAATGTGCATTCCTGTTGTCCTAACCCCTTTTTGCTACTCATCTCTCCCTACTACTCCTCCCTCTACCTCTCTATTTGGGTAATTTCACTCAGGTCTGTTTCCTCATAATCCCTCCCCTTTGCCCCACTATTGCCCCATGCTTTCTTCTCCTCTAATCCATGAAATCCATGGCTGCCACATCCTCTTCCTGGCTGTGATTTACATCCAGTGACCCTGGCCTCTTTCTAGCCTGCGATGTCTTGCATGCCTTCCTTTGTAATGTCAGGGTTTAGGACACTAATGTTTTATGGGGTCAGAGATAGAGACTGACCAAGAGGGCATGGAGAGGAGGTACTCTCTTAGTGCCACCGAGGAGCCTTGAGACTGGTGACTCTCCTGGGAAGGCCCTGGATTTTCCATCATGGGTGCCAAGTGGATTCCTCAGTAAAGTGAGGCTGAATTCCATGAGAACTGAGGAGAGCTGGTTGACATTAGCAGGGCTTCCATAGGCGGCTTTGTGCTTGCTGACTGTGGTTGGTTGACTTGGTGGAATCTGCCCACAGCTGTGGAAGGGAGCTGTTTCCAGGCAATGAGTTCAGGGAACAGAAAGGCCTCAGGAGGACCTAATTATTAAAGTCCATGGGGGTTAAAGAAGGCAGGGGCAGCTCAAAGGCCAGGGGTCAGATCCTCTTTCCATGCAATTCCTGGGAAATCACTTCTGAGTTTCCAGGCCAAATTAGAAATTGAGGGTCGGAAAAGATAGAGCAGAAAGTCAGTTGTGTGCTCTTTGAAAAGATGGGGAGGGAAGGGCCTGGATGAGTGAGAAGAGGAATGGAAAGCTTTCCCCCAAAACTTTAAAAAAGAGCAGTGAGATTAAAGTATACCATGAAAGATGAAGGCCTTTTTAACCAGGCAATTCAGGATGCCTGGTCTCTGAAACCAAGTCCTACAGTCCTTCCTTGAGGGAAGGCCCCAGGGTCTTCCCTCTTGTTTTGTTCAGGGAAGGCCAGCTTGGGGAGGTGCAGCTCACTAGTGTGGTCTTTTTAATGGATTCTTCACCCATCACTGGCCTAAGAAGTTATGCCATTTTTTAATTTTATTGAGACTTTATCAGTTTTGTGATGAAAAAAATTTGAAGATGAATTGGAACACGTTCAGTGCAGTGTGGGTAATGCCAACTGCTGATGTAACCAAGGCTTACGTGGTTACATAAACATGTGTCTAACCATATGTCAGCATGACCCTCTCTACCATACCCCCCAAGTGGAAAAGAACTATTGTTTTCAATAGAAGCAGACAAATCAGAGGTTAGTAATGATCGCACATGGGCCAGAGAGGATGTTCAGGACAGTATGTCCTGGGATGGACCCTTCCCTTTACGTCTTCCACCACCAACATCTGAGTCACTGCATCATGCCCTCTTCCAAAGCATGGTGGGATGACTTTGGCTTTCCAGCCCCACTCACATCCATATTTCTCATCTTGCTTCTACCCAGGGTGGATTGTTGAGCAGATGGTGGTAAGAAAACTGGCTTACAATATGGAGAAAAGTAAAACTAGAGTCTCATACAGATCTGGACTCTAGGTGGATTAAGGACTGAAATGAAAAAGGTAAAAATATGAAGTCCAGAGAAGTACTGAATACTATTTCGGTGACTTAATGCTGGGAAATATTTCTTAATAAGTATTCCAGTAAAGCACAAGCTATAAAGCAAAACATTGATGAATGTGGTTATATAAAATTGAGGATTTCCAAGTTACATTGGGAGATACCAGAAAAGTCTGATCTCCAAAAGATACAAGAACTTTCTAGAAATCAATTTCTAGAACATATAGCTAATCAAATCTAGAAAAAGATGGGAAACATAAAAATAATTGGAAAAGCATACAAGCAGGAAATTCACAAAAAGGGAAATCCAAATTGTTAATACATATTATTTTTAATACATATAACCTATATGAAGTAACACTCAAAATTATTGATTCAGAGAAATGCAAATTAGAAGAACTAGATAACACTTTATACCCGGGAGACTGACAAAGATTACCAAGTTGGTAATGTCAAATCTTAAAAGAGGTAGAAAATAGGAATCCTTGCACTATCTAGCAAGTATCCTGGTATAACATTTGGGACAGTGATTTGATAACTGTCATATAGTCTGTGACATGTTTATCCAATTCCTGGGTATGTACTCCAGGGGTATTCTAAGATAAGATCATGAGGAGACATACAAGGGATGCTTATTATAGTGCTGGTTTTGGTATCAGAGAATTGAAGGCCAACTTAGAAGAATGCATTAATAAAAATGTAGTTGATACTACAGAATACATACTTTGTAACAGAAGAAACTTGCTAAATATCACCATAGCAACATGTATAGATCTTAACAACATAGATGTAAAAAAATTAATAAATAGTGTGGGATACATGGCACAATACTATTGATGTAAATTCAACTACAGGGCTTCCCTGGTGGCTCAGTGGTAAAGAATCTACTTGCCAGTGCAGGAGACACATGTTCGATCCCTGTGTCAGGAAGATCCCCTGGAGAAGGAAATGGCAACCCATTCCAGTATTCTTGCCTGGGAAATTTCATGGACAGAGAAGCCTGGTGGGCTAGGAGTTGGACACAACTTAGCAACTAAACAACAGCAACAACTTCAACTACATATTCAAAATAAGGATCTATCTATTTTTTAAGGAACCTATACAAATTAAAATCTACATGTTAATCACAGAAATGCATATGAGTGAAGGGAAGTGGGTTTCAAGGGGAAATTTGCTGAGAATTAGTTTTCTAATTGCTAAAACAAATTATCACAAACTTAGAGACTTTGAAACAACACCTATTTATTAACTCAGAGTTCTGTAGGTGAGAAATCTGGCAGAACATGGCATGGTTCTCTATTGAGAGGAACACATGTCCGAAACCAAGATGTTTTGTTGGCTGAGTTTTTGTCTAAGGCTCTGGGGAAAAGTTTGTCTCTAAGCTTAGTTCATTGTGGTTGTAGGACTGTGGTTCTTTCTGGCTGTAAGTCAGAGACTACTGGCTCCTAGAATCCACCAGCATTCCTGACCACATGGCCACCCTCTTGTCTTCAGACTAGCAATGATGCATCAAATTCTCTCATGCTTCCCATCTCTTCTTTCTTCCCCCGTGACAAGTCATCTGATGTCAAAGGGCTAATGTGATTATATCATGGCCACTCTGATAATCTCCATATTTTAAGGTCAACTGATTTGGTACCTTAATGATGTCATCAAAATTCCTTTACAGCAGCAACTAGATTAATGTTCCATTGAATAACTGGAGATGATCTAAACCTCTGAAGTGGCCTGGGACTATCAGATAAGTTTTGTTTCAGTGTCCTTGATCTCCTGGAGAGAGTTTCACGGTTGTTGTTCATTAGTTTGTCCATTTGACATTTTTAGCCAGCAAAGACCTCATCCTCATCTTAAATCTTGACTTGATCTGGAAGTAAATATATCATAGACTGTGCCATGAGGAACTTGATCTTACCTTGAGTATAATGAGCTGGATGCAGTCCAGCTATACAGGGAGCCAGTTTAGGCTTATCAAGCTGAAGTCAATGTTCTGAATGTTACAAAACACCACGTTCTTGTGAGTGACTTGACTTTGTCAGGCTGCCTCATCTGTTCTCAGCAGCTTGCCAAGTACAGCAGGTGCATCCCCCAAAGAAGGGGCTGAGTGTTTTTCACCACTGGCTTTGAAGAATAGCTTTTCAGTTACATTTTCCAGGTCCTCTTAGCCTGGGGCTGTTTTCTTGGCCATCTTGGTACTCAGCCTTCTTCTGCATCTAGTGTTTGTCTGTTTGATATCAAAAATTCAGCTTCCTGACTAAAAAAGATTGTTTGCTTGATATCAGAAATTCAGCTTCCTGACTGAAAAATCTTTCTCAGAAGACAGATTCTGCCTGAGATGTCAAGATTTCCTCCTGAGTCCACACTCGAAAATTGTCAAGCAAATAGAACATCTGCCCATCTTGTTTTTTTTTCAAAGTGGTCCCTTTGGCAATGCATAGAGTAGAAAATATGAGGTAAGGAAGCGACTTTATGCAGCCAGAGTGACCTAAGAATCCATTAATTTGTCTCCATTTGTTCTAGGAGGGCTATTAGGGATGTACTTACTTTATGCTCTTGCTAGTCATTGCTTTTGTGCCTTTCTAGAGTAATAGATGAGAATAAAAATGCACATGACAATCAGAGAAAAAGCCCTCTGGCATTTAGACTTTGAACTTCATGTTTTCAATTACTTTGTATTGGTTCTAAGGAACACCTACATAATTATGTGGTATTTTTCCAGCCCTCCCACCATGGCTCCAATCAAAGTAACTGTTTTCTCAATTAAAATTTTTTTAATTTGAAGTATAGTTGATTTACAATGTTGTGTTAATTTATGATGTACAGCAAAGTGATTTCGTTTTACATATATGTATATGTTTTACTAAATCATTATATGTAAAACTAACGGTAAAGCGTCTACCTACAATGCAGGAAACCTGGGTTCCATCCCTGGGTTGGGAAGATCCTCTGGAGAAGGAAACGGGAACCCACTCCAGTGCTCTTGCCTGGAAGATCCCATGGACGGAGGAGAGTGGTAGACTACAGTCCATGGGATCGCAAAGAGTTGGACACAACTGCACGACTTCACTTTCACTTTAATGCCTATATATGTGTGTGTGTGTGTGTGCGTATAATATAGGTTTCTCAGGTGGCACAGTGGTAAAAATATGCCTGCTAATGCATATATCTCTGCTTCATATCTCCTGATAATTCATGAGTTAATTTTGGTAAGTAACAGAATGCAAAAGCCTACATATGAAACAATAGCTAAATGTTCACATACCAGCAGTAGTGCAAAATGATGTAGGTGGATTCTGTCAGAGAACACATTTTTTGGGTGAAAGGTTAGATAGCAAGTTTTTCAGTCTTTGGGAGCCACACAGTCTCTGTCACAGCTCCTCAGCTTTCCTGTTGCAGTGTGAAAGTAGCCATAGACAATTCATAAATGAATGAATGTGACTGTGTTCCAATAAAACTTTATTTACAAAAACAAGTGGCCTGGGTTTGGCTCATGGACCAGAGTTTGCCAACCCTTGAATTATATCCTTTAATTCTTATAGGAACCCTGTATGTAGAGACTATTATTATTTCTACTTTATGGATAAAGAAACTAAAGCCTAGAATAGTTAGCTAATTTGTCTAATTTCACACTAAAAATTAGAAAATCCAGGATTTGATTTTCCATAGTGACTTCAGAACTCAGCTCTTATCTTTGAGCTATAAACTACTCCTGACTACCACTAAAGAAATAAGTAAACAAACATTTGGGTCTTATGTTTTATTATTGTTGATTGACTAGGAAATACAGTTTTCCTGAGCTACAAGTACAAAATTCTATCTATAACTTTTCATCAGTTTCTTCGATGTAAGTAAGACTGACCTTCCCCTGCTTATGCCGCACTATGTGATCTGATCCTGGTTGAAGGTGCTCAGAAGTGGGGGCATTTCATCAGGGTTGATCTTGAACAAGGGCTTCCCCTGTGGCTCAGAGGGTGAGGAATCTGCCTGCAATGCAGGAGACACAAGAGATGTGGGCTCGATCCCTGGATGGGGAAGATCCCCTGGAGAAGGAAACGGCAACCCACTCCAGTATTCTTGCTTGGAAAATCTCATCAACATAGGAGCCTAGTGGGCTGTAGTTCATGAGGGTCACAAAGAGTTGGACACGCCTGAGCCAAGGCACATGCTGAGGCTGATCCTGAAAGCACTGTTCCAGGTCTACTTGTTAGCCTTGAACAGCCTTCTATCGGGCCAGGTCTTTATGAGGGGAGTGATGCTTGCAGTTCCATCAGTTTTAATTTTTGTGGATGGCTGGTTTAGTCTGGTTTAGTTGCTAAGTGGATGACGGAGAGCTATTTAATAGCAACCATTCCTGTATGTTACTAAGGGTCATTAAGCTTCAGTATTCATAAACTCAAATTAATGCATTGTTGGAGCTTATTTTAGACTCTGATTCAGTATTTTATGAAGAAACCTGGTGGCCCTGTAATGCTTGGCAATGTAGCAGGGGACCCACTGCCCTCCAAATGGGGTGGCTGCAGTTCTGCAGTTTTGGAACAGAAGCTTCTAACCAGTTACCATCAGGGTGGTACTTAGATTTTTGTATTTGCTACTGCATGAGTGCATGCATGCTGAGTCACTTAAGTCCTGTCTGACTCTTTGCAACCCTATGGACTGTAGCCCGCCAGGATCCTCTGTCCATGGGATTCTCCAGGCAAGAATACTGGGAGGGCGTTGTCATGGCTTCCTCTAGGGGTTCTTCCAGACTCAAAGATTGAAACTGTGTCTCCTGTGGTTCCTGCATTGTATGTGGATTCTTTACCATTGAGCCACCAGTGAAGCCCGTATTTGCTACTCTTCTTTTTTAAGATATTTATTGATGCATTTATTTATTTGGCTGTACCAGATCTTAGTTGTGGCATGCAGAATCTTTAGTTTCAGTGTGGCATGCAGAATCTTTAGTTTTGGCATGTGAACTCTTAGTTTTGGCATATGGGATCTAATTCCCTGACCAGGGATTGAACCCATACCCCCTGTATTAGGAGCGTGGAGTCTTATCCACTGGACCACCAGGGAAATCCCTTACTATACTTGATTTTTAATTACAAATTGCCCTTTAGTTTGTTATTTGTTATATAATTAATCAAATAATGTGTAGTGGTACACATTTTATCAGGAATGTTTTTGACATGTTTTCAAGCAGTTAGACATATATATGTATTTATGTACCTATATATATAGGTACATAAATGTGTACACATGTATATGTTGACATGCAAATTGAACGACCCCATACGCTATTGTTCATACCGACGTTTTTCATCTTCCCCAAATCCACATTATTTTCCATTAACAATTTAAAACATGGGAAAGTTAGGTGAGCAGTGAATCCTTTGCCTCCGCTAAGTAGACTTACATTAAAAAAAGTTTCAGTTCCATGGGTCAGGAAGAGAGCTCTTCTTTTCTGAGTGTACTATTGCGGACCTTACCAAGAGGCACAAATTTAATAAAAACTTTTAGAAGAGAAGTAGAAAACCAATTTATTTTTTGACTTCCCTTGGAAATGTCTTTCTTATCACCAGCAGAGCATCTAGCAATACACAGGTGAAAATACATATATTTTCATCTTCTTTTCAGGAAGGAGCTTTTTGTAGCACCTCCCTCTCCCCTAACTGCAGTCAAACAGCTGGGTCAAATGATATGTATAACCTATTCCTCTGTGGCTAGGGAGGGATCTGTTTCAGCATGGCATTTTTCCAAATCCAATTTGCAGACGTGACCTGGCTCAGCCTCATTCTCTAGAACAAGCCTAATTCTAGTAAGGTGCATACTTGTCAGCTTACATAATTGAGGACCTGAATCACAGAAATGCTTCCACTAATTTCTCTATAGAACTATGAGTCCAGCAGAGGCTTGTATGGGGAAGAGTTGTTTGCAGTTTGGTCCAACTTTCTCACTTCCAAAGAATTTTCATATAATAAATTATCACTTCTTTCTCAATCATAATTTGCTGAGTAAAACCCCGTGTATTTAGAGCTATCCACTGGAAATTATCTGATCTGTTTTTTGCCAAAATAAAAAACATTTCTGCTAGCATATAAGTTTCCAAGTACTAAATTTGCATCACTAGTTAAGAACCTTATGGTTTTGTGTGGCATTTGAAGCCCAAATCCTGGATGTACAAAATTCCCTCTTGGCAGAAGGTTCTGCCACATTTATTGCTCTGTCATTGAAAGTCATCAGAGTTTGCCACTGACTAAAACTCCTGTCCAGTGAAATGACATACCAACCCTAGTTTTCCTCTTTCAAAAATGTGGGTCCACAGTGCATCCTGAGGTATCACTAGATTCCTGACCACTAACTGATTTCTTTTGGGTGCTCTGTGTTCTTACACTTGGCTAAGAGGGCTGTTCAGAATTTTAGTAGATGATTTGACTCTTTACAAAGATAAGGGTATTTTAAGCAGGTTTTGTGGGGTTACTTCTAAAGACCTCCTCATCTGTAACTCTTTGATTGTTTGCAGGACAGAAAAGCTTGTGCAAACTTTATCCTTGATTGTTGTTCAGTTGCTCAGTCATCCGACTCTTTGCGACCCCATGGACTACAGCACACCAGGCTTCCCTGTCCTTCACTATCTTACAGGGTTTGCTCCAACTCATGTCCACCAAGTCGGTGATGCCATCCAACCATCTCATCCTCTGTCATCCCCTTGTCCTCTTGCCTTCAATCTTTCCCAGCATCAGGGTCTTTTCCAATGAGTCAGTTCTTCGCATCTGTTGGCCAGAGTATTAGAGCTTCAGTTTCAGCATGAGTCCTTCCAATGAATAATCAGGGTTGATTTCCTTTAGGATTGGCTGATTTGATCTCCTTGCAGTCAAAGGGACTCTCAAGAGTCTTTTCCAACACCACTGTTCAAAAGGACAATTCTTCGGTGCTCAGCCTTCTTTATGGTCCAATTGTCATATCCATACATGACTACTGGAAAACCATAACTTTGACTGTATGGACCTTTGATTAGGCACAGATGAAATCTCTCTAGTTTTCCTTGCGAACTCTGTTACAATGTGCTTGCCAGCTGCTTCTAACACATAGCTCCCAAATCCTAATGGCAAGTCACAATAAATATCGTTTCTCATTCACATCATTGCCCAGTTGGGTCAGCATCTCTTCCAGATGGCTCTCCTCCAAGAAGTGGCACCTCTTCCAGTGATGACTCAGAAGTATAGCCTCATTCATTAGGTGGCTTTGCTATGTTGGAGTCCTTTACTTCCCACCTGCTGAAAAGCTATCAAGGTGTGAACTGAGGATCTCCTAGGTGATTTTAGGGGCCAGATTGGAAAGTGTCATCCTAGCCATGACTACATAACTTTACAGAGCAAGGCATGCTGGGAAGTGAGGCTGTTTTGTGTGGACAGAAAGAAGAATTGGGATTGGTGAACAGACAGGCAGGCTCAGCTACAAATACCATCGCAGGACCTTTCTCCCACATTTGTGTTCCTGAACTGATGGCCAATTCCTAGACAGCCATTTTTTGGAATGTTAAAAGATAAACTGAGGCATATTAAAATGTAGAAGAGTTTAAAATAAAACAAAACAGACTCATAGAATCAGAGAACAAATGGGTGATTGCCAGAAGAGAGAGGGGTGCGGGGGGGCAGTTGAGGGGAATAGGTGAAGTGGCTTAAGAGGTACAGACCTCTGTATGTAATGAATAAGTCATCAAGATGTAATATACATCATAAGGAATATAGCCAATAATTTTGTAATAACTTTGTAACAGGATAGATGGTTATTAGACTTATCAAGGTGATCATTTCATAGTGTATGCAAAAGTCAAATCATTATGTAGTACACTTGAAACTAACATAATATTTTACATCAGCAATATTGTTGTTTGGTCACTAAGTCATGTCCAACTCTTTTGTGACCCACCCATGGACTGTAACCTGCCAGGGATACCCTGTTCATGGGATTCTCCAGGCGAGAATATTGGAATGGATTGCTATTCCCAACCCAGGGATCAAATATGCATGTCCCATGGACAGAGGACCATGGCAGGCCATAGACCACAGGGCTGGAAAGAGTCTGACATGACTGAAGCAATTTAGCACAGCACAGCTTAAAGCCTATTTGGCTAATTTGCATTGGTTATCCTTAAATTTCAGCGTCATAGCCTTGAGGCATTTTACAGGCTTAAGTTTTGGTTTGCTTACATGGACCACCATGGCATTGGGGCTCCCTCAGGATAATGACTTCCTTGTTTAATTGCTGTAACAAGAGTTAGCTGACTGGCTCCGCAGGCAACCAGCAGGGCACTCTTCTGCTTCACCCCTGCTCTGAATAAAAACTGGATGACTTGGAATGAAGAAATCTATTTTTTTCAGGCGTGTTTGTGTTCTTATTCATGTTGTTTCTTATTTCCATGTGGACTAAGTTGCCTAACTGAAGCTTGCAAAAATGTAAACTTCAGGGCCATTCCTCTATTAAAATGAACTGGCAGATGGTCTTTACTGGAGAAAGGAGGCTGCCTTCCAGGGCTCCTGAGACCCACAACTCTCCAATGCGGCTGCTACAAGCCCACATGTAATCACACTTTGTTCCTTTCCCCTGGCAGTGGCTTCATGGGGTAGAGCATAGAAGTTAAGAGCATAGACTTGGGTTTGAGTCCTGGGTCAGGCACTTGAAACTATTTGAACTTGAAATTTAAGTGAATGTAACCAATGGCACCCCACTCCAGTCCTCCTGCCTGGAAAATCCCATGGACAGAGAAGTCTGGTAGGCTGCAGTCCATGGGGTCATGAAGAGTCGGACATGACTGAGCGACTTCATTTTTTGCTTTCATGCATTGGAGGAGGAAATGGCAACCCACTCCAGTGTTCTTACCTGGAGAATCCCAGGGACGGGGGAGCCTGGTGGGCTGCTGTCTATGGGGTCGCACAGAGTCAGACATGACTGAAGCGACTTAGCAGCAGCAGCAGCAGCAACCATTTAACTCAGCCTGGGAGGTTATCATCTCCACCCAGGTCAGGCTCATCAAGACCATCCCCATGGAACAGAAATGCAAAAAAGCAAAATGGCTGTCTGGGGAGGCCTTACAAATAGCTGTGAAAAGAAGAGAAGCGAAAAGCAAAGGACAAAAGGAAAGGTATAACCATCTGAATGCAGAGTTCCAAAGAATAGCAAGAAGAGATAAGAAAGCCTTCCTCAGCCATCAATGCAAAGAAATAGAGGAAAACAACAGAATGGGAAAGACTAGAGATCTCTTCAAGAAAATTAGAGATACCAAGGGAACATTTCATGCAAAGATGGGCTTGATAAAGGACAGAAATGGTATGGACCTAACAGAAGCAGAAGATATTAGGAAGAGGAGGCAAGAATACACAGAAGAACTGTACAAAAAAGATCATGGCCCAGATAATCACAATGGTGTGATCACTGATCTGGAGCCAGACATCCTGGAATGTGAAGTCAAGTGGGCCTTAGAAAGCATCACCATGAACAAAGCTAGTGGAGGTGATGGAATTCCAGTGGAGCTATTTCAAATCCTGAAAGGTGATGCTGTGAAAGTGCTGCACTCAATATGCCAGCAAATTTGGAAGACTCAGCAGTGGCCACAGGACTGGAAAAGGTCAGTTTTCATTCCAATCCCAAAGAAAGGCAGTGCCAAAGAATGCTCAAACTACCACACAATTGCACTCATCTCACACGCTAGTTAAGTAATGCTCAAAATTCTCCAAGCCAGGCTTTAGCAATATGTGAACCGTGAACTTCCTGATGTTCAAGCTGGTTTTAGAAAAGGCAGAGGAACCGGAGATCAGATTGCCAATATCCGCTGGACCATGGAAAAAGCAAGAGAGTTCCAGAAAAACATCTATTTCTGCTTTATTGACTATGCCAAAGCCTTTGACTGTGTGGATCACAAGAAACTGTGGAAAATTCTGAAAGAGATGGGAATACCAGACCACCTGACCTGCCTCTTGAGAAAGCTATATGCAGGTCAGGAAGCAACAGTTAGAACTGGACATGGAACCACAGACTGTTTCCAAATAGGAAAAGGAGTACATCAAGGCTGTATATTGTCACCCTGCTTATTTAACTTCTATGCAGAGTACATCATGAGAAACGCTGGACTGGAAGAAGCACAAGCTGGAATCAAGATTGCCAGGAGAAATATCAATAACCTCAGATATCCAGATGACACCACCCTTATGGCTGAAAGTGAAGAGGAGCTAAAGAGCCTCTTGATGAAAGTGAAAGAGGAGAGTGAAAAAATTGGCTTAAAGCTCAACATTCAGAAAACGAAGATCATGGCATCTGGTCCCACCACTTCATGGGAAATAGATGGGGAAACAGTGGAAATAGTGTCAGACTTTATTTTTTTGGGCTCCAAAATCACTGCAGATGGTGACTGCAGCCATGAAATTAAAAGACGCTTACTCCTTGGAAGGAAAGTTATGACCAACCTAAATAGCATATTCAAAAGCAGAGATATTACTTTGCCAACAAAGGTCCATCTAGTCAAGGCTATACTTTTTCCAGTAGTCATGTATGGATGTGAAAGTTGGACTGTGAAGAAAGCTGAGTGCTGAAGAATTGATGCTTTTGAACTGTGGTGTTGGAGAAGACTCTTGAGAGTCCCTTGGACTGCAAGGAGATCCAACCAGTCCATTCTGAAGGAGATCAGCCCTGGGATTTCTTTGGAAGGAATGATGCTAAAGCTGAAACTCCAGTACTTCAGCCACCTCATGTGAAGAGTTGACTCATTGGAAAAGACCCTGATGCTGGGAGGGATTGGGGGCAGGAGGAGAAGGGGATAACAGGGGATGAGATAGCTGGATGGCATCACCGACTAGATGCACATGAGTTTGGGTGAACTCTGGGAATTGGTGATGGACAGGGAGGCCTAGCGTGCTGCGATTCATGGGATCGCAAAGAGTTGGACACATCTGAGTGACTGAACTGAACTGAAGCCTCAGGAATGAGTTTTTCTTTTTTTTTTTTTTAATTTAGAATTTTAAGTAAAATGTATTTTCTGCCTATCAGATTTCAGTTGCTTTAAAGTTAATGGGTATTAGCAGTGTTAGGGGAGAGGGCACACTCATGTCCTGCTGCTTGGAATGGATTATGGTACAAGTGTTCAGAGGGATGTGTTTTAATACAGATCAAAATAAAAATTTGTATGATTTATGACCTGATGATTCCATTTCTAGGATTTTATTTCCAATATATCCTCTAAAGTTCAGCTACCAGAATATTTACAAAAGCACTGATCATAATAACAAAAAGACATAAATAGAAAACAAACCAAATGCCCAACAATATGGAAATGTTCAAACAAACAGACTTTCTTCATGCAATAGAAAATTAAGGAGCCATTCTCAGTATCTTGGGTGATAATTTGATGATGAAGAAAAGAATTCATAATATTGTTAAATGTGAGAAACAACATGATATGAGTCAAAATTTTAAATTATAAAGACTATAGATATTACGAAAGCTACAGAAATGTCACCAGGTATTATAATATTACCTGATATTACTTTCCTGAGCTATATTTTCCAAACTTTCTTTATACTTAGCAATAACAAATTATAGTTCAGTAATTAAAAAAACCCAACCCTACAAACTGAAATTTCCTCTCTCAGCTGATACTAGCTTTAGTTCTGTTGACTACAGAGCAGTTTATTATCTCCTCTACCCATTAATTGTTTTCCAGTTGTCTTAAGATTGTGTGCAAATGCCAAACATGATCTACTGAACACATTTTTAAAGGTTGTATGTGTAAAGCTATTCTCTAAGAGTTCCCAGATGGGCCACACATAAAGCATTATTAGAAGGGAACAATCCGTGTGGCTCTTTTAGTCTCTTTTAATGTGATAATAACTAGATTGTTGTTAGCAGTCCGCTCTACATTTAATTTAAATCTACTGCTCTTGGTGTCAAAGAATGAAATTCCCCCTGCAGGGGAAGCCCTGAATTTTTAACTTTATAAATACTATCAATAGTCCTGGCAATTTCAATTTTTTGTTTCAATTTTTTGAAAGAACACAAAGAACGTTAGCATTTGAAAAGTCTCAAAATTTATAGATGGTACAGTTGAGACTCAGAGAAATAAAAGGATTTTCCCAAGGTCACAGTCAATGCCACATATGCCTAAGTAAATGTTAGCCTCCTGTGGCACACTATATCTTGAAGAGTCTGCATATATAATTCATTAACAGAAAGGAAGTGAAATTACTGCTCGATAATCACAGATACAAAATGGCAGCTGGAAAATGGTGACTCTTTCTTTTCCCTTCCCAGCTGGTCAACTTTTATCTTTATGTGAGTACTTCTCTCTCTCTCTGTACTCTGTCCTTTTCTCTTTTCTGCCCTTCTGCTCTGCTCATCCAGATCAAAAATAGGAAGTATGTCACTGATGACACCATTGTGGGATGGCCCCTTGATGCTTCATGCGGGAAATATTTGGGTCTCTCAGATTCTTCTGAGTGGAGTATCTATCTCTAGGACAAGTAAATCTCAGTTTTCTTTTCATTAGAAAAAAGCACATGTTTTATTATATTAAAAAGCTTGCCTTAAAATCTCTGTATAGTACTAAGGGATGATTTGCATGATATAACATTAAATGAGAAAAGAAGGTGGAGAAAAATTTACAAAATACCTGTGGCAGATTCATTTCGATATTTGGCAAAACTAATACAATATTGTAAAGTTTAAAAATAAAATTAAAAAAAAAAGAAAACAAAAACAAACAAACAAAAAGTTGCAAAATAGATCTTTTCTAGGCTTGTAAAGTGGTGCTGGATGCCACATGGGAATTCAGCAGGGGCTTTTTGTCAGCAACTTTAATTCTCTTCCATATGGACCTTTTCTTCATGGCTTCTTGAGCTTCCTTAAGCATAGTGGCTAGGTTCCAAGTAAGAGGACACAGTAGCCGTCAGCCCTTCTCAACGGTAGGTCCAGGACTGCCACTGCATCACTTTCACTATATTCTACTGATCAGAGTAGTTGACGACCCAGTGAAGATTCAAGGGGATAGAGAAGTATCTTCCATCTCTCACTGTGTCTGTGTGTGGGGGGAGTAGGGGGTGGGTGGTTACAACAATTTTAGCCATCTTTAATCCACTAAAAGATCCAGTTAAAAGACTGGCAAAAGACTTGAACAAGTACTTTGCATAAAAGGGATATTAGCATTACCAATAGGCATGAAAATGTGCTCAATAATTTCTCTGATTCCTTATCAGAGAAATACAAGTTGAAGTTGCAAGATACCAGTATATATCAATTAGGAGGGCTAAGATGAATAAACAAACACACACACTTGACAGTACAGTCGTTGGTGAGAATATAGAGTAATATGAACTCTTAAATATAGTTCGTGGGAGCTTAAATTAATATATGGCATTAGGAATTTGTTTGGCATGATCTGTAGACCACTCACATTCCAGGATGTTTGGACTAGATGAGTGATCACACCATCGTGATTATCTTGGTCATGAAGATCTTTTTTGTACAGTTCTTCTGTGTATTCCTGCCACCTCTTCTTAATATCTTCTGCTTCTGTTAGGTCCATACCATTTCTGTCCTTTATCGAGCCCATCTTTGCATGAAATGTTCCCTTGGTATCTCTAATTTTCTTGAAGAGATCTCTAGTCTTTCCCATTCTGTTGTTTTCCTCTATTTCTTTGCATTGATCACTGAGGAAGGCTTTCTTATATCTTCTTGCTATTCTTTGGAACTCTGCATTCATATGCTTATATCTTTCCTTTTGTCCTTTGCTTTTCGCTTCTCTTCTTTTCACAGCTATTTGTAAGGCCTCCCCAGACAGCCATTTTGTTTTTTTTTGCATTTCTGTTCCATGGGGATGGTCTTGATCCCTGTCTCCTGTACAATGTCATGAACCTCCATCCATAGTTCATCAGCTAGAGCCAGACACCCTGGTATGTGAAGTCAAGTGGGCCTTAGAAAGCATCACCATGAACAAAGCTAGTGGAGGTGATGGAATTCCAGTGGAGCTATTTCAAATCCTGAAAGATGATGCTGTGAAAGTGCTGCACTCAATATGCCAGCAAATTTGGAAGACTCAGCAGTGGCCACAGGACTGGAAAAAGTCAGTTTTCATTCCAATTCCAAAGAAAGGCAGTGCCAAAGAATGCTCAAACTACCACACAATTGCACTCATCTCACACGCTAGTTAAGTAATGCTCAAAATTCTCCAAGCCAGGCTTCAGCAATATGTGAACCGTGAACTTCCAGGTGTTCAAGCTGGTTTTAGAAAAGGCAGAGGAACTGGAGATCAGATTGCCAATATCCGCTGAATCATGGAAAAAGCAAGAGAGTTCCAGAAAAACATCTATTTCTGCTTTATTGACTATGCCAAAGCCTTTGACTGTGTGGATCACAAGAAACTGTGGAAAATTCTGAAAGAGATGGGAATACCAGACCACCTGACCTGCCTCTTGAGAAAGCTATATGCAGGTCAGGAAGCAACAGTTAGAACTGGACATGGAACCACAGACTGTTTCCAAATAGGAAAAGGAGTACATCAAGGCTGTATATTGTCACCCTGCTTATTTAACTTCTATGCAGAGTACATCATGAGAAACGCTAGACTGGAAGAAGCACAAGCTGGAATCAAGATTGCCAGGAGAAATATCAATAACCTCAGATATCCAGATGACACCACCCTTATGGCAGAAAGTGAAGAGGAGCTAAAGAGCCTCTTGATGAAAGTGAAAGAGGAGAGTGAAAAAATTGGCTTAAAGCTCAACATTCAGAAAATGAAGATCATGGCATCCGGTCCCACCACTTCATGGGAAACAGATGGGGAAACAGTAGAAACAGATAGAAACAGTGTCAGACTTTATTTTTTTGGGCTCCAAAATCACTGCAGATGGTGACTGCAGCCATGAAATTAAAAGACGCTTACTCCTTGGAAGGAAAGTTATGACCAACCTAGATAGCATATTCAAAAGCAGAGACATTACTTTGCCAACAAAGGTCCGTCTAGTCAAGGCTATGGTTTTTTCTGTGGTTATGTATGGATGTGAGAGTTGGACTGTGAAGAAGGCTGAGCGCTGAAGAATTGATGCTTTTGAACTCTGGTGTTGGAGAAGACTCTTGAGAGTCCCTTGGACTGCAAGGAGATCCAACCAGTCCATTCTGAAGGAGATCAGCCCTGGGATTTCTTTGGAAGGAATGATGGTAAAGCTGAAACTCCAGTACTTTGGCCACCTCATGGGAAGAGTTGACTCATTGGAAAAGACTCTTATGCTGGGAGGAATTGGGGGCAGGAGGAGAAGGGGATGACAGAGGATGAGATGGCTGGATGGCATCACTGACTCAATGGACGTGAGTCTGGGTGAACTCCGGGAGTTGTTGATGGACAGGGAGGCCTGGCGTGCTGTGATTCATGGGGTCACAAAGATTGGGACACGACTGAGGGACTGAACTGAACTGAACTGAACTGTAGACCACTCATAAGGCCTGCAAGTTTGTGCTGTTTGTCCCTTGAGAGTTCAGCTGGGTTTATTGATTAGGTAACAGTTCTTCTTCACTTGAGTCTTTCTATACAGCTTCTTAGGCTTGCTTATAGCATGGTGGCTGGGTTCTAAATTAGAGGAAGCAGCATGTGTGTACATATGGATGTGGACCCAAAAGAAATGCATATATTTGTGCAACAGAAGATACATGGTGCAAGACTGTTCATGATAGTTGTGTTAGTAATAGAATCAATCTAGAGACAAACCTAATATCCATCAACAACAAATGGATATATATATATATATATATATATATATATATAAACCATGGTGTATTCAAGCAATGGAATAATATACAATAATAAAATAGATAAACTGTTGCTATACTTAACAATGTGAATGCTTCTGACAAAATTAATAATGAATGAAAAAAGCCAAGCACAAGAATTCTTATTCTTTGATTTCTTTTATATGGAGTTCAGGGTTGATTTCCTTTAAGATTGACTGGTTTGATCTCCTTGCAGTTCAAGGGACTCTTAAGAGTCTTCTCTTGATAATTGCACCAAAATTCAAAAGCATCAATTCTGCATCACTCAGCCTTCTTTATGATCCAATTCTCACATCCAAAAATGAGTACTGAAAAAAGCCATAGCTTTGACTACACAGACTTTTGTGGGCCAAGTGACATCTCTGGTTTTTTAATATGCTATCTAGGTTTGTTATAGCTTACCTTCCAAGAAGCAAGCATCTTTTAATTTCATGGCTGCAGTCACCATCTGCAGTGATTTTGGAGCACAAGAAAATAAAATCTTTTTGTTACTTCCACTTTTCCCCCTTTTATCCACCATGAAGTGATGGCTTCCCAGGTGGTGCTAGTGGTAAAGAGCCCACCTGCCAATGCAGAAGACATAAGAGATGTGAGTTCAATCCCTGGGTCGGGAAGATCCCCTGGAGGAGGGCATGGCAACCCACTCTAGTATTCTTGCTTGGAGAATCCCATGGACAGAGGAGCCTGGTGGGCTACAGTCCATAGGATCCCATAGAGTTGGGCACAACTGAAGCAACTTAGCATGCATGCATGATGAGACCAGATGCCATAATCTTAGTTTTTTAAATGTTGAATTTGAAGTCAGCTTTTTCATTCTCCTCTTTCATCCTCATCAAGAGGCTCCTTAGTTCTTCTTCACTTTCTGCCATTAGAGTGATATCATCTGCATATCTGAGCTTGTTGATGTTTCTCCCTATTTTTGATATTCATTGGAAGGATTATTGCTGAAGCTCCAATACTTTGGCCATGCGATGTGAAGAGCTGACTCATTGGAAAAGACCCTGATGCTTGGAAAGACTGAAGGCAAAAGGAAAAGGTGGCAGCAGAGGATGAGATGGCTAGATAGCATCACTGACTCAATGGACATGAGTTTGAGCAAACTCCAGGAGTTAGTGGGGGACAGAGGGACCTAGCATGCTGCAGTCCATGAGAGCACAAAGAGTCAGATGCATCTTAGTGACTAAACAAACAACAAATGTGGAGTTCAATAAACAAAACTAATCTATGGTAACGGATGTCAGAATAACAGTTACCTTTAGGGTGAGTGGTGATAAGCGGGGGCATATAATAAAAGCTTCTGTGTTGGCAAAAATATTCTACTTTTTCATCTTGGTAGTGAGCACCCTGGTATGTTCTTTGTATACAAATTCATCGGGCTGTCCCTTTAAGCTGTGCGCATTTTCCTGTATGTTTGCTTGAGCTAAAGGTAGTAACTTGTCTAAAACTGAACTTCTCTTCCTCCTACCTAAACCTGATGTTTCTCCCTATTTTTGATATTCAGATCTTCCATCTGAGCTAATGGCTCAGATCTTCCCATGTGAGCTAATGGCTCACCTATCCTTTGGGTCATCTCCAAATTCACTCTCTTCCTCTCACATGCCAAATTCACCTGTAATTCCTGTTGGTTGTTCAGCATAGGTCTAGCTTCCAGCTACTTTGTCTTCCTCCAGTGGAACTGACACTTTGGTCCATTATGCCCTCCTAACTGGTCTCTCAGCTTCCACCCTGTCCCTTGCTACATGCTGTTCTTAGAACTGCAGCCAGACATCCACTCAAAGCCTAAGTCACTTCTTGGCACTCCTCCTGTGGCCCTCATCTCATACAGAGTAAAAGCCAAAGCCCTTAACATGGTTTATGGGGTCTGGTTTATGGTTTATGGGGTCTGGCCCCATTTCCTCACTGTTTTTCTTATATCCTTTCACTGTCAACCACTCTGGTCTTCTTGTTGTTCCTTGAACACAGCCTGTGCACCTTCCCCATATGGCCATTGTCCTTCCCATTTCTTTTTCCTGATCACATTTCCCCCAAAAAAGCTGCATGGCTGTCACCTGTTTAAGTCTTTTCAGACATCACTTTCTCATGAGAGTTACTCTAACCATCCTGGTTAAGATACCTTTCCCTCATATTCCCCTGCCATGCTTTGAATTTTACCTTTGTACTTCTTCTTATCTTCTGACAAACTATATATTTTACTTATTTATTTTGCATATTGTCTTTGCTCTTCATACAGACTCCCAGGAAATTTTGAAGCAATTTATAGTTTGGGAAAGGCTTCCCTGGTGGCTCAGCAATAAAGAATCCACCTGTAAGGCAGGAGCCTCAGAAGATGCAGGTTTGATCACTGGGCAGGGAATATCCCCTGGAGGAGGGCATGGAAACCCACTCCAGTATTCTTGCCTGGAGAATCCATGTACAGAGTTGTCTGGTGGGCTACAGTCCATGGGGTTACAAAGAGTTAGACACAACTGAAGCAACTTAGCACACATGCAAAGTTTGGGAAGCTCTAGTTTTGACCGTCCTGCTTTCAGAGTGCTTTTGCATCCTGTTATTGGGTTTAGTTTTACCCTATGAATTGGCAGAGCACATGCTTTTAGCACCAAATTTATTGTTTGTGGAAATGAGGAGATTGGAGCTTAGAGAAGAAGGTCGTGGTGCTAGAAGTGGAAGGGCCAAGACTTGTACATTCATGTTCAAGGAACTGATTCCAAGGCCAGTATCTTTGTGTATCATTCCCTATGGCCAATGACTCTAACTAAAGGGCAGATGAGATACTGAAGAGAACCCAGTGAAGAGGTGGGCCAGCGGGCAGAGGAAGTGACTGGGACCTAATTTAGTTATGAAGCAAGATAGTGGTGATGACTATGTGGACATAAAAATGACAGACCCTGGCTTAGAGATAGCTAGCCCGTTGTCCCCAGTGACTGCTGTGGAGTCAAGTAAGGACAGTCCTGGCTTGATTCCATGTCTAGAGGCTAAAGTAGAGCAGAAGAAGGGCAGATTCCTTAGTGACCAAATGCCTCAACTTCAGAGCAATGTTCCTGCATTGTGAAGTTATATTCCTTTTTTTTCTCTTAAAAAAAACTTTAATTATAGATTAATGAATTTTACAACATTGCAAGATAAACAGCTTATTATGCAATTATTTGTTGCATTTCTGTATACAAGCAACCCAAAAATGATATTAAGAAATCAGTTTCAGTCACAATAATAAGATACTTAGTAATGCATTTAAGAAAAGCAATGCAATATATCTGAACACTAAAAAGGTATAGAGCTCAACTAAGAGAAATTAGAGAAAAATCTCAATAAATGGAGAGATATTTCAGTGTTTTATAAATGGATTATAAGATGGTTGCATAGCTCTATAATTTAATAAAAATTTCTAAGCTGTACACTTACAACTGGTGAATTTTATGGTCTGTAATTCATACCTCAATAGAGCTATTTAAAAGGATTGTTTTTTTTAAATGACCTGTCTGGGTATAGGTGCTAGGATGTACTCATGTCAGAAAACTAATTTTATGTTTGTGCTTTTGAAATAAAGACTGTTGAATATATATGAGTTTATTAAAACCAGAATATTTTTATATTCCTAATTCCAGTCTCTAACTGTTAAACTCCTTAACATTCATCCTCATAGATTTTGGCTTCTAAACTTGTACAAGCTTTTATTTATGTCCACAGCTAAAAAAACTTGCAAAGTATGTTTTTTGTGTTATTTGTTAAAACTATTATGGTGTTTACTATGAGGAGAAGAGGGGAGGAGAAAATAGGGTGCCATGGATAAAAATGAAGCCAAAAGCTGTGGCTCTTGTTAGGGTACCGTCATTTCAGTAGCCCGCATGGCAATTGAACAGTTATATTGAGAAGTTTTCTTCACTAAATGGAAACTGGCAATTAGATTTTCCACAGTGAGGGCCTCTTTAATATTGCTAGACTTCTCAGTGTGAGAAGTCCACATATCATCTAACTCCTCTATTAAACATCTTTCTTTTAAGCTGTGGGGAAGTTCCCTGTGAAGCAGCATCTGTCACGGTACTTTTATTTTTTATTGGGAATATGGTTGCTTTACACTGCCATGTCAGCTTCTGCTGTACAGCAGCATGAACCAGGCGTAGATATATATATATCCCCTTTTCTGGCTTCCCTTCCCATTTAGGTCACCACAGGGCACTAAACAGAGCTCTCTGCCCCACATAGCAGGCCCTCATTAGTCATCTCTTCTATACAGAGCAGTGCATATACATCAATCCCAGTCTCCCAGTCCATCCCACCCCTCCCCCCATTCTTCACGTCTGTGACTCTATCTCTGCTTTGCTAATAAGATCACCTATACCATTTTCCTTGGTGGCACTTCCCTGGTGGCTCAGAGGTTAAAGCATCTGCCTCTAATGTGGGAGACCCGGGTTCGATCCCTGGGTAGGGAAGATCCCCTGGAGAAGGAAATGGTAACCCACTTCAGTATTCTTGCCTGGAGAAATCCCATGGACAGAGAAGCCTGGTAGGCCACAGTTCTTGGGGTCGCAAAGAGTTGGACACGACTGAACGACTTCACTTTCACCATACCATTTTCCTAGACTCCACATATATGCATCAATATACAATGTTTGTTTTTCTCTTTCTGACTTACCTCACTCTGTATGACAGACTCTAGGTCCATCCACGTCTCTGCAAATGACACAGTTTTTTTCCTTTCTGTGGCTGAGCAGTACTTCATCATATATGTGAACCAGTCCTCTGTCAATGGACATCTAGGTTACCTCCCTGTTCCGGCTGTAGTCCTTGTTTTGCTGGTGCCCACAGACCTCTTAGGGTGTTCCAGGTGGCACTAGTGGTAAAGAACCCGCCTCCCAATGCAGGAGATGTAAGAGATGTGGGTTCAATCCCTGGGTTGGGAAGATTCCCTGGAGAAGGGCATGGCAACCCACTCCATATTCTTGCCTGGAGAATCCCATGGCCAGAGGAGCCTGGCGGGTTGGACGCGACTGAAGCGACTTAGCATGCACAGACCTCTTAGTGGTCTCAGATATCCCATAGGATTTACATAAGAATCAGGTCCAAATTTCTAAAGATTATTTCATTTACATTTGTATATTCTCTCCATCCAACTTTCCTGGTAAATAGATTTGAGACAGCTTACAATTTAAGAGGACTAATAGCATAAACATAAAAGATAGTGCATGTGGGGGTGGGGGATATGTAAAAAGCCAAAAATATTTTGCTAGTGGATTTACTGTGTTGGAAACATCTGGTTTTTGTCATTCTGAAATCTGGAGAGAAAATGAAAAGTAGCAGCCATTGTCTGATTAAAACATGCTTAATATTTGGTCACAGGGAGCTGGAAATTTTAGGAGTATGCAATCTAAGAGAAATTCATCACACAAATCTTATTTAAGGGACTTTGACTTCATTAGTGGATTTTTATTTTTACAGATCTATTTTAAAGCATTTTTTTCCTGCTACCAGATGAATGTTCTGTTTATCCAGTAGCATTCTCCAGAGAGTAAAATGCAGCATGCTTAGGGTGGGGGTTTTGTGGGGGGAGCTTTGCATTGTGAGGATCACACTTGTGTTTCCATTATTGCTGCTGCATTCTTAGCACTCCACGACTTAGCATCATTCTGTGCATCACTGTCTTCAGTGCTTTTCACCTGAGTTTGCAAGTTAAATTTAAACTTCTTGAGGACTGAAATGTCTTCCTCTTATGTACTCCCTCAATTCCAGGCCCCCAACATTTTAAAAATTACAAAGTCTTCAGCCATCTCTCAAATGAGTTTGACTATAGAGTCAGATCAATGAAAAGATTTGAACTTGAATTCTCCTCTAAGATTATATTGGGTGAGGGATTTAGAGACAAGAAGGTTTGGTTTGGGTACTGGCTCCAACACTTACAAATTGTGAACCTCAGTTCCTCTTCTGTAAATGGGGCAGTTAGTGACCCATTTCTCATAGGACCGTTACTGTCATAAATTTTGTAGTCAGGTCTTAGTGAACCCATCAGCAGCACTTGACATAAATAACCCCTTTCTCCTTTCTGTTACACTGTGTTCATATGGTTTCCAGGACACCAAACTCTTTCTGTATCATTGGTCACTCCTTGGTTTCTTTTGCTAGTCTCTTCTTGACCTCTAAAACTAAGTAAGCTCTAAAACTAACCTGTAGCCAACTTTTATTTCTCTCTATCTCTACTCACTGGTGATCTAACCAAACACAAATATAGGCTGACATATGCTAATGACTCCCAAGTTCATATTGGCAGTCCTCATGTTCATTGAACTGATTATTCAATGTCTCCACCTGGAAGTCTCCTAAAAATCTCAAACACATCCAAGACTGAACTCTGGACCTCCCCCCTCCTCTCTCTCTAAACTTGCTTTCCTTACAGCTTTCCCCATCTCAGTTCATGATTACTTCATCCTTTGGTTGCTCAAGCCAAAAACCTTGGCATCATCCCTTTTATCTTTCTCTCACTTCCCATGCAAACCATTGGGAATTTATTGGCCCTACCTTTTAAGAAAACTGCTGATAGTTGGAACATCCTGATTTCAACTTCAGTATTTTTCTCACCAATTCCAATGCCAATATCATAGTTAAACCCCATCCTTATACCCCTATATAATATCTTTTGAAGATTATTGGAGGAAAATGTGTAACTTGTCTCCTTGCTTCTAAAAGGAGCTCTCCTACATGGCAGTCATAGAGAGTCTTTGAGAAAATGTCAGCTTTATGTCACTTCCTGCTTAAAATTCTGCAATAGCTCCTCATCCCTTCCTAAATAGAAGCCAAAATCCTCCCACACATTGATCTACAAGCTAGTACCTCTATGGTTCCCACCCTCAAACCATCCCCACTAGAGGATTTGTATTGGTTTTTCCCTCTGCCTGGAATGCTCTCTCCCTGGACCTACTGTTTATCTTCATTAAAATGTCATGTTCCCCATGGGGCTGACCCTGACCTCATATTTGAAATTGCACTCCCTCACATCCAAATAGCAACTTTGTCTTTTTCCCATAGCACCTTTATATCTTCTGAGTTACCATTTTACTTATTTATGTTGGATGTTCCTTCTGTTGCAAAGTAATGTAAGATTCCTAAGTCCATATGGGAAGAACCAATGAGCTCATAATTTTCCAGAATTGACAAGAGGCTCAATCCTCAGATGGAAGAAGCATCCCAAGCCTTGAGTAGGACAAACAAACATAAATCTAGGCGCATTTCATCAAAAACACTGAACGTCACCAAAAGCAAATACTAGACTGGTATAGAATTTCTCATTAGTAACAGTAGAGGTCAGAGGACAATACAATAGGGCCCCTGGGGGAAAATGACTGTTAACATTGAATTCTGAATCTGCCAAACCCTTGTTACTCAAAGTGCGATGGAGGCCGAGCAGCACACCATCATCAGGGATCAAGTGAGAAATGCAGGGTCCACCCCAGACCGACGGAATCACAGTGGTTTCATAAGAACCCCAGGGGTTTTGTTTTATACGCTTGTTTTAAAAAGCTTATAAAAGTTTGTAAATATTCACCACTTATAAAGTTTGTGAATCCTTGAACTAGATTATGACCCAAATGAGACCAAAACAAATAGATTTCAAACAAAGAATAAGAGAACTTTGATAAAAAAATTATTTCAATAAGCACATCCAACCCAAAGGAAAGAAGGATGTGGGAAACAAAGAAATTGGCAAATGTAGGTAAACCTAAAGAATTTAAGATGTAGCCCTTATTCTCAGGGAGGTTACAATACTGCTGAGAAGGGGAAACCAACATGCCCAGGAAACAGGGGACCATTAGGTACCCTGGAAGTAGTTGTCAGGAAACCTCGATTCTGGTCTGGAATTTGCCATCGTTCACGTGTGTGTTTGACTTTAGAGTAGCCTTTTAATCTATTTGAACCTCAATTTTCTCATTTATGAAAGGAGTTAAGTCACTGTTTTCCAAACTTGTTTGACCCTGACCCACCATAAGAAATGTATTTTACATCTTGACCCAGTTCATTCATATGAAACCATACAATTAAATGTTAATCAGAATTGTGCTTTCCCTTTCTGTGGGCAGTGCACTTGAATGTTTTCTATTCTATTTCCTTTATTAATTTGCTGCTCTATTTTGACTTGAAAATGATAAAACTGAAGGCTCCCTAAAGCTCTTTTTGGTTCTGCTGCTGCTGCTGCTAAGTCACTTCAGTCGTGTCCGACTCTGTGCGACCCCATAGACGGCAGCCCACCAGGCTCCCCGACCCTGGGATTCTCCAGGCAAGAACACTAGAGTGGGTTGCCATTTCCTTCTCCAATGCATGAAAGTGAAAAGTGAAAGTGAAGTTGCTCAGTTGTGCCCGACTCTTAGTGACCCCATGGACTGCAGCCCACCAGGCTCCTCCCTCCATGGGATTTTCCAGGCAAGAGTACTGGAGTGGGGTGCCATTGCCTTCTCCGCTTTTTGGTTCTGACTATATATAATTCATTCTTAATGGTAAATATTAAATCACATACAATCTCTAGATGACTTGTTCTTAAACTTGACTGCACATTAGAACCTCTTGGGTTAGTGTTTCTTAATTACTGATGCTTGTGTCCCACCTTAGAGATTCTCATTTAATTGCTATGGCATGTAACCCAAGGTCAGGCTTTGTAAAAGCTTCTTGCATGGTCCACGACTAAGCCAACTCTTGAGAGCCATTGCTGACAGAGAGTCCCCTGTGTTTGAAGCAACTTTGCAAATAGAAATAGCTTTTCCCAGGCTCTGCTTTTTGGTGGCTCCTGACAGCCTTTGTAAAATAAAAAAAGTCACACTAGTGTGCGTAAAGATTGACATTTTTCTAATTCCTGAATCCTTTCTCCTGCTTGCCCTCTTTGCTTCCTTGGGTGCTTTGCAGAATCAGTTGTCATCTCTCTGCCCTGTACCCTACTTTGTCGTCTCTAGCTCTAGCTCCATCCTCATCCCATTGTCCCTGGACATTTAAGCATGCCCTAATCACCAGAGGAAAAAACAATTTCTCTCCATCTTCTCTCTTTTTTCCTCTCTTTTGTAGTAAAACTTCCCATGTGAACAAAGACATCTGCTGCCCCCTTCACTCTCTAACCTCTCACCACCTAACCACCCTCTGCCTTCCACCCCTGCCCCTTTCATCAACTAACTACCCTCTGCCTTCCACCCCTGCCCCTTTCATCAACTAACTACCCTCTGCCTTCCACCCCTGCCCCTTTCATCAACTAACTACCCTCTGCCTTCCACCCCTGCCCCTTTCATCAACTAACTACCCTCTGCCTTCCACCCCTGCCCGTTTCATCAACTAACTACCCTCTGCCTTCCACCCCTGCCCCTTTCATCAACTAACCACCCTCTGCCTTCCACCCCTGCCCCTTTCATCAACTAATTACCCTCTGCCTTCCACCCCTGCCCCTTTCATCGAAACCTCTTTTGTCAAGGTCACCAGTGCCTCTTAGACTGTTGGGTTCAATGGACACACTTCAGGACTTAACTTGCTTGAACTCTCAATAGCATTTTATACTCTTACCTTGGTTTTCTAAGAACTTCATACTTTCTTAATTTGTTAGTTTCAGGTCACTTCATCTCTCACTCACCACCCCCGCCCCCCTACCCACCCCCACCACTTCCTGGCTTTACTCTTTCTCAGAGCTTAGTTCCATTTCTTTGATTTCATTTTTATGCCATGCTTTCTATCTCATCTTTTTCCATTTCTGTCTATATGAAATAACTTGTAAATTCCTATTTTTTGCCCTGGATCTTTGTTTTGAGCTCCAAGTGCTTCCTTACTGATAATCTCTGTGTGGATGTCACACAAACTCAATTTGTCCAAAGCTGAATTCATTGTCCTTTCCGACCTTTTTCTGTCAGTTTCGCTGTCTCAGTAAATGGTATCAGTATCACCCAGTGGCACAAGCTAGAGTCCTGCACATTCTCCGGGCTCCTTCCTCTGTTATCTTCCACAGCCGATGAATCATCGCATCCTGTTGATTCTACCTTGTACATTTCTCTTTTCTCTCTCACTGTCATCCATCCTGTTACCATCTTCCCAGTGCCATCCACCACACCCTGACTGCAGACTGAAGATCTTCCTGCCTGCACTCTAACCCCTGGAATTCATTTTCCACTTACTGCCTCTGTATATTTTGAAAATGTATATCTGCTCATGTCGTTCCTTGTTTAAAACCCATTAATGTCTTTCTGTGACCTCAGAATACAGTCTAAACCCTTTCCCACTGCTTACAGAGCTCTTTCTGTCTGGCTCCTTTGTGTCTCCAGTCATTTTTCTCTGTTCTCATTCTATTTCAACAATACTGGAGTTTTATCTCCTCCAGAGTTCCACATTCCCTTCTGCCTTTGGGTCTTTATCTTTGCTACTTTTTGTCTCCCTCTTCCTACAACAGTCATTATGTAGATAAGAAAAATAAATTTCAGAAGAAGAAAGTGACTTGCTGGTGGACATTTCTTCTGTTTGCCTATTAGAAGAGAACTGAAATTCCAAAGTACAACAAAGAAAGATAATAGCATGGAATCAGACACATTTAGAATGTGTGTCTAGAATCAGACACACTTAGCTTCAACTTTTAGCTCCATCACTTACTGTGTGACCTTTGTCAAATGACATAACTCTTCTGTGATCTTTGCTTTCCTCATCTGTAGAATGGAGATGATGGTCGAACCTTTATCATTAGGTTCCTGTGAGGAGGAAGTGAGAAAGTAGATGAAAGTAGATGTAAATGTCTTTTGACAAAGATTGGCACATAATAAACATTAAATGAAAATCTGATATTGTGTTGTTGATTTGTCATCCTCCTCCTCAGCATCAGTTGGCTTATTTTTTTAATTTTTTTGTATGGACTAGAAGGAGAGCCAGACTGTAGGCCACATTCTTTCCTAAGTATGGCTCAGTCACTGTCAGCTCCCACGGTAGGGAGGGAAGCATGTTACTGAGGCAAAAACCCAGAAGAACTTACACCTTGTGACACTATTTTTAAAGAAATAGTGGTTTTTAGTGTAGACTCTAGATTTTATTAAAAATCCCATGGATGGAGGAGCCTGGTAGGCTGCAGTCCATGGGGTCGCTAAGAGTTGGACACGACTGAGCGACTTCACTTTCACTTTTCTTTTTAATTTTTTTTTAAATTTTATTTTATTTTTAAACTTTACATAATTGTATTAGTTTTGCCAAATATCAAAATGAATCCGCCACAGGTATACATGTATTCCCCATCCTGAACCTTCCTCCCTCCTCCCTCCCCATTCCATCCCTCTGGGTCGTCCCAGTGCACCAGCCCCAAGCATCCAGTATCGTGCATCAAACCTTCATTTTCATGCATTGGAGAAGGAAATGGCAACCCACTCCAGTGTTCTTGCCTGGAGAATCCCAGGTTCGGGGGAGCCTGGTGGGCTGCCGTCTATGGGGTCACACAGAGTCGGACACGACTGAAGTGACTTAGCAGCTAGATTTTATTTATTTTTTAATTGAAGAATAATTACTTTATAGAATTTTGTTGGTTTCTGCCAAACATCAACATAAATTGGCCAGAGGTATACATATGTCCCCTCCCTCTTGAACTTCCCTCCTATCTTCCACCCCATCCCACCCTTATAGCTTGTTACAGAGCCCCTGTTTGAATTCCCTGAGAAATACAGCAAATTCCCACTGGCTATCTATTTTACATATGGTAATGTAACTTTCCATGTTACTCTTCCAGGCATCTCACCCTCTCCTCCCTACCCCTCTGCCCCATGTCCGTATGTCTGTTTTCTGTCTGCATCTCCATTGCTACCCTGCAAATAATTTCATCAGTACCATCTTTCTAGATAGAATCTATGTTTTAAATTCTCTAAATGTGCTAGTTATGTGCTATTGTTGTTGTTCAGTCACTAAGTCACATCTGACTCTTTTTAACACCTGTACTGCAGCATGCCAGGCTTCCCTGTCCTTCACTGTCTCCCAGAGTTTGCTCAAACTCATGTCCATTGAGTCGGTGATGCCATCCAACCATCTCATCCTCTGTCATCCATCAGAGGGCAAACAAAAGAAGCAAGAACTACAACCCCACAGCCTCTAGAATGAAAGTAACGTGCTAGTAATTATAGAATTGGGCTTCCCAGGTGGCTCAGTGGTAAAGAATCTGCCTGCAATGCAGAAGGCACAAGAGACGGGGGTTTGATCCCTAGGTCAGGAAGATCCCCTGGAGAAGGGAATAGCTACCCAGTCCCAATCCAATATTCTTACCTGGAAAATTCCATGGATAGAGGAGACTGGTGGGCAACAGTCCATGTGGTCAAAAAGAGTCGGACACCACTGAGCATGCACACAGTAAAAAATGAATATTCTCCATGTTATATATTTCTAATGTATCCTATGTATTTGATAAATAGTACCTGCCTCAATACTGTGTTTTTCCCCATTAAAAAAGCTGTAACGGAGACTGAAACGTATTGTTGGCAGGATTCACGGAGAAGGGAGTTTAGCACCAGTTCCATCATTTGACTAGAACTGAGATTCTTCAACTTGGATTTCAGTGAATAGTTTTTAAAAAGTAAAAAGTTGGCATGAGGTTGTTTGTTGATGGTTTTACATTTCCATGTAGGGATATTAAAAAGTTACAGCCACTTTCAGCTGTAACTGACCAGCATCATTTTATTCCATAGACCAGTGTTGAGAAAGGACTTAGGCAGCCATCATGAATGGTCTTTACATCCTTAAAAGACTGTGTATGTACTGAATACAGTTGTGTATGTACTGACTATAGTTGTCCCTTGGTATCCATGGGGGATCCCCAAATCCATTATTGCTCAAATTCCTTATATAAGATAGTGTGGTACAGCAGGTCCTCCATATCCACAGGTCCCCCATCCTGAAGATATGGAGCATCTACTATACATTTCTAGATTCTTTAGTGACTTCTATATATTGATAGAGGGAGCAGGGGAGAGAGGGAACTAATACTTATTGAAAATGCACAGTGCTTCTTCCTGTGTTCGGGATCTATTCTAAGCACTCTTAGTCAGTACTCTGTGTGTTAGTTGCTCAGTCATGTCCCATTCTTTGCAGTCCTATGGACTGTAGCCCACCAGGATCCTCAGTCCCTGGAATTTCTCCAGGCAAGAGTACTGGAGTGGGTAGTCATTCCTATCTCCCGATGACCTTCCTGACCCAGGCATCAAACCCAGGTCTCCTACATTGCAGGCAGATTCTTTACTGTCTGAGCCACCAGGAATGCCCCTATTATAATGCATTATCCCATTTAATACAACACTCCTTTAAAAAGATTATTTGATTATCTCTTTGGTTGCATTGAGTCTTAGTTGCAGCACGCAAGATGTCCAATCTTCATTGCAGCATGCAGTGTCTTTAGTTGTGGCATTCAGACTCTTAGTTGCAGAATGTGGGATCTCGTTCCCTGACCAGGGGTGGAACCTGGCTCCCCTCCATTGAGAGTTCAGACTCCTAGCCACTGGACCCCCAGGGAAGGGCCAGTATAACACTCCTTTAAGATATAGATGACCTGTGTATTACAAATGATCAAGCTGAAGCTCACAGCAGATCTATAGCTCACTGATGGAGGAACCAGGATTTGTATGACTTTAATGCATGAATTCTTTTAATATCTCATCATCTTATTTTGAATTGCAAACAAATCTAATTTTATACATTTGTATTTATTTACTCCTTAGACTGCAGTAGACTCTAATTAAATATAATTATATTTAATTTATTTTTAAGTGTTCTGTAATTTACATTCTTTACAAAGTCATTTTTTTTTCCAAATTAGAAAGGCTTCTTTTTTTCTTTTATAGCACAGGCATCATGACTTCTTTTTTTCTGTCACACATATAGACATTTATCAGACAAACATTAATTAACAAGGCAGGCATAAAACAGTGTGCAGATCTGTGCAGTAAACTCTGTCTCCTCTTCGGGATTCTGCCCGCTCTCTGAAGCTGCTCATTCTAGGCAGACGTGGCCACATTCCGAGGCAGGATGGTGTGCGGTCAGTCATCCTCCTAATCCCATCAGTGGGTGTGGGGCTGACTGAAGATTAAGCCCCACGTGCCCTGTCCATGTTTCTGGTCATGCTGGATTCTTATACTTTGTTCATGTAAGAACAGAGAGTGTTGGTCAACTGTCTTGGCAGTTTATACATTTTCAACCTCTTTTTATTTCTTCAATGAGATTACATTTCTAATACTCATCATGCTAATGAACAGGACCCTGGCCTCCTTAATAATTTTTTTATATACATTGTGCTAATTAGCACAGTATAGACTGTTGATGTTGACTCAGAGAAGAGGATTAGCGGGAGCCCCTCAGGGAGTGTGGCTCTTCATTTTAATGCTGACTGACCACCCCACCATTGACACTTGCTGATGCTGGGTAGGTCTCCTTCTGAAGGCAGGGGTTGCTTTTTAAATGTCTTAAATCTCCAGAACCTTGTTCAATCCTGGCATTGAGAATTCCTCAATAAGCATTTCTTAAATGAATGAATAGACAAGATTTTGCTGCAAAGAGATCTCACACCTGGAGGAGTAAATCTGTTACCCTGTGCAAATTTCCCAATGATAGCAATTATAGTACCTCTCCCATTAAAGAAATGAATCATGAGATATTCACTTTGCTTGGCTGTTGCTAACATCTACAGTTTGAAAGAATGTTCAAGGCATTTATTGGGGTGGTGAGATGAAGAGAGGGTAAGGATTCAGAGGAGCAGTGCCTTAGAAAGAGTAGGTTAGACTGTTTTCTATTAGCTGCTCCTGGATGTTAACTTCAGATGCCACCAGAGGAGACTGCCTGAGGTCTTCATGGTGAGGACATTTATGAGGAGTCATGGGGGAAGATGTGGGGAACAGGGAGCCAGGTAGCCATCCAAGCCATGGTTGCTAAGTTGCTGTTACCATAGTATCCCAGAGCAGAGGCGTCTTTGGTGATATGCACCACCCCTGCAGAGATACTGTGGGCGGCATCCTCTTGTTTGACAAATGCGACCTGCCTGTGGTTAGGATTCAGTTTTGTATTTGGCCCAGCATAGTTTTTTTTAGGAGACAGTAGCTTGGGCATATGTTTGACAGAGAAACAAACGTTTCAACTCAGCCCCTTTCAGAAAGCTCTTTGATTAGTCTGGGAAGGAGGTTCTCTCCTTTCCCAGTGACAAACTATCTCAGTGATTTGGCACTGGGATCAGAAAGAGTGAAAATCATGGAGATGGGAACACCTTAGCAGTCATCTCTGACTTTCCCTCACAGGCAGCGTTTGGTCATGGCTATTTGATGCAACTAATGGCATCTCCTCCTCAATGACAGACATCATGTCTTGCTCATCCTTGTACCTTCAGTGCTGTTTCTGGTACACAGTAGGTGCTTAATAATGTTCCTAGAGTGAATGAGTTCGTTCTGAGGCTTTTATTTTTTCAAGAAGGAAACCACAGAGAAAAGTAAAGAGAGCTATGTAAGGACAGATAGAATCTGTTTGAGAGAGAATCAGAATAAGGAGCCTGGTCACGTTAAGTGCTTTTTCTGGTGTATGAAGTCACATGACATCATATGACATCATAACATAGTACATCATGCCATGTCATGCCATGAAGCATGTTCTCTAGTTGTTTGTCTCAGGCTAAACTGCCCAGGTATGCTTTGAGAACACACCAGCTCTCTGAAATGTAAAAGCTCTGATTTTTTCATTGCCTATTTCTGTGGTGTAAATACTCCACCACGGTTGGTTTTAGGCTTCTCAGGTGGCACAGTGGTAAAGAGTCTACCTGCCATACAGGAGACACAGGTTCAATCCCTGGGTCAGGTAGATCCCCTGGGGAAGGAAATGTCAACCCGTTCCAGTATTTTCGCCTGGGAAATCCTATGGACAGAGGAGCCTGGTGGACTCTAGTCCATGGGGTTGTGAAAGAGTCAGATAGGAATGAGTAGCAAACAACAACAAAGAGAAACAGTGGGTTTTAAGTGTTAGTTTCCTGTGTCTGCTGAAACAAATGACCACAAATTTAGGAGTATAAATCAACAAAAATTTATTCTCTTTCACTCCTGGAGGCCAGTATTAGAGAGACAGTTTCACTGTGCTGAAATCGGGATGTCAGCAGGACCTCTGGAGGCTCTAAGGGGTCATCTAATCCTTGCTTCTTCCTTCTGGTGGCTGCTGGGAGTGCTTGGCTTGTGACCACATCCCTCCACCTTCTGTCTTGCTGGCCACATGGCCTCCTCCTCTTCTGTATCAGATCTCCTTCTGCACTCCTTATAAGTCTTTCTATAAGACTGCATTAAGGGTCCACCCAGGTAATACTCCCATCTCAAGATTCTTAACACATCTTCGAAGATGGTTTTTTTTTTTTTTTTGCCATATGAATTAACTTTCTCCAGCTCCAGGAATTAGGACATGATATCTTTTGGAGGGCCATTATTCAAGAAATCACACTTCTGTTTAACAGCTCGCTCACAAAATGCCTAGTTATTTAGCCAATGGTACTCACAAGCAGGTACAAGAGACAGGATCCCACTGAATGTGAGCTGCTTGCAGGAAGAGATTGCTGCTGCTCCTTAATTTGTATCCTCTACAATCCCTAGTTGGAGCCATCCAACATGAGCTGGTGCTTAAAAAGTACCTTTTAATTGGCTAAGGAAGACCTTAGTGTCATCCCCAAAGCCAGTTAATGTAAAACCACAGTGGTCATTTATTTCTAGGAAAAACCTCCAGACTGTGAGGATTGTAGTAGAAATAACTAGTTGAAGGCTCTTGAACATGGTCAAAACACAGATCTTGTTAAAAGAGTTTAACGGGCCATGGCCAAAACTGACAGTGTGAGTACTTTGGAAAACCCCCTTGTCTGCAATGACTCAGTTTCTGAATGTTGCCCTCAGGTCAGATTTTCCAGTCCTGATGTTTTTGTTTTTTTTTCTCCTGTGTCCTTTGTCCTCTTAAGACTATGCTCTTTGAGCAGGGATTCTGTGCTCAGCTTCCCCTCCCCATCTACCTGCATCCAGTCCTGCAAGGCTAGTATAGTGCCTTGAATTTCATGTCTCCATGATGATTTTGATCTGCATCAAATGACTGAGCCACTTGCCAAATTGATGTGTGTGTCCCTGTGTATGTGTGTAAGACTACTGAATGAGTAAAAACTAGAACAGGTCTTGTATTTTTCTAAAGTGATCAAGTCCATGCATCATAATGGCATCTCCTTCAGTTCCTGTGCTTGGTTGATACAGGTTGTGTCACCTGGGCCCTCACAGGAGGCCAGGTGTTCAGAGCATCTTCAAGAATGTTGGCCCCACATCCCTCTAGTCCTGGGACATACTCTGGCCTTCTGCTCTCTACCACTCCATCTAGTGATGTCAACCCAGTTCCCCTCTGCCTGCTTTGAGGGGAAGACGGTGCATGTAGCATATAGAAGGGGGGCCCTCTGAGTTGCTCTCCTGGTCTTTTGTCCAAATCAGGGTATTGACCAAACAACAAAGGCCTTTTACCGTCCTTCGCAATCTTGTCTTCAGATGGTCACTCAATCCTTCTGATAGCCAAAAAAGAAAGAGAGGAAATACATTAACTAAACATATACTTTATGTAGGCATTGGGTAAGGTGGTTTACAATATAGTTTTCTATTGAATCTGTTTGACAACCTAGCCAGTGGGGCCTTATCCTCATTTTGTGGATGATGAGATTCATGCATGGCCAAAGAAGTGGGCAAGTTTGTAGGTACATAAAGTAGTTGGGGAATGAAGGTGCCTGATGAATGATGGTCAGTCAGTCAGTAAACCAGGTATTGCAATTCCCACTTTACAAAAAATGTGTTCATAGTCCAGAGTGGTTCAGAATGTGCTGAATTTCTCTTGTGAGGAACCCCACCCCTACCATCATCTGCACCTTCTGGCATTATGAGCCGGCTCACTTTGGCCTCTGTGCTCAGCTATGGTCACCTGCAGGTCAGTATTCCTGTGTTCCTCTGGGTCCCAGAGTTTTTCTCCTGGGAAACTCCATTTGACACTAGTTGGAAGGGGTCTTATTTTAGAGAGAAGGCTTATCAAAGTGTGAGCAGTTTATTATGCTATTAATGACTCTTTTAATCCCAGTGTTTACCAACCTTTATTTCTTGTAACTCCAGGAAATAGTGTGGGTTTTTTTCTCCCAGCATTACTGACATAAAATTGACAAAACTGTAAGATGTTTAAAATATAATGATTTGATGTATACATTGTGAAATGGTTCTCCCATTGAGGTAATTTTTACATCTGTTACAACACACACTTACCTTTTTTAAAGTGAGAACATTTAAGTTTTACTCTCTAAGTCAACTTCAATTATACAACACAGTCTTATCAACTAGTCATTATGTTATATATGAGATTCTCAGACTTTATTCATATTGTATGTAATAGAAAGTTGTACTTTTTTACCAACCTCTTCCTATTTCTCCCACCTCTCAGCCCCTGGCAACCACTTTTCTGTATTTGTATGAGTTCAACTTTTAATTTTTTTAGATTCTACATGGAAGTGATGCATACCATGTAGTACTTATCTTTTTTGGTCTGGATTATTTTACACAGCAGAATGCCTTCCAGGCTCATTCATGTTGTCGAAAGTGTCAGGATTTCCCTCTTTTTAAAGGCTGAAAAATATTCCACTGTTTGTGTGTATTATACATACCACTTTTTCTTTTATATTCATCCATTGATGGACACTAAGGTCATTCGCATGTCTTGCTTATTCTGAGTAATGCTTCAGTCAGTATGAGATTACAAGTACATCTTTGAGAGAATGACTTTGTTTCCTTTGGATAGAGACCCAGAAGTGGGGTTGAGGGACCATGTGTTGTATTTTTCATTTTTTGAGAAACCTTCATACTGTTTTCCATAGTGGTCGTAGAAATTTAATTCCCATCAGCAGTGCACAGGGTTCCCTTTTCTCCATGTCCTTGCCAACACTTGTTATCACTTGTCTTTTTGACAGTAACTATCCTAAAAGGTGGGCTTCCCAGGTGGCGCTAGTGGTAAAGAACCTGCCTGCCAATACAAGAGATGTTAAGAGATGCGGGGTTTGATCCCTGGATCAGGAAGATCCCCTGGCGGAGGGCATGGCAATCCACTCCAGTATTCTTACCTGGAGAATCTCTTGGACAAAGGAGCATGGTGGGGCCTGGTAGGCTATAGTCCATAGGCTCGCAAAGAGTCGGACACAACTGAAGTGATTTAGCATGCCTGCATACATCCTAAAAGGTTTGAGGGGATAGCTAACCCAACAGGTGTTAGGTGTTTGAAGGATAGCGCTAACAGGTGTGTGAGTTTCAGGTCATAGTATTTAAATAGACTACAGCAGAACTGGCATTTTCTTGAGTTCTGCAGGGTAGGAGGCCTTCTCAACTCTTTTGGCCAGGAAGGTCACAGGTCCTTGACCACTTTTAAAACTGAAGGTAAGTTCTTTTTGTCTAGTGACTGGGACTGTGGAAGGCCAGGCATCTAAATTTTTCAAAACTTTTTGCTGGAGCATAATTGCTTTACAATGTTGTGTTAGTTTCTGCTGTACAACAAAATGAATCAGCTATATGCACTCATATATCCCCTCCTTTGTAAACCTCCCTCCCATCTCTCCCCTGGAAATTTGTTAATATGAGATAAGCTAAAGGTTTGCTTGCTGACACTCTTGTTATCAGAATATTAGCTTATCATGCCTGGATGTAGAGGTTCTTTTATGGAAGAAGGTTTCTCAGATTCCTTTTAATCCTGCCTTCTGTGAATTCTTTGCTTTTCATTTTGGACGTGATTTGATCCTGTAATATCTGGACAGAAGTCAGGCTGCTTTGAAGGGCTCTCGAGGCATCAGTCATCACAAAGGTCATCCATCATCCAGTGTTCATTCCCGAAGGTAGTTAAATCCACACAACTCTCATTTGAAATCACAGGGTTTTGATTTGTATTTATTTTTATTGAAGTATAATTTACATATAACATTATATTAGTTTCTGGTGCACAATATAATGATTTGATATTTGTGTATACTTTGGAATAATCACCATTATAGGTCTAGTTAACATCTGTCATCATACATAGTTAAAAGTTTTTTTTCTTCTGATGAGAACTTTTAAGGTCTACTCTCTTAGCAGCCATCAAATATTCAATCTGGTATCATTAACTATAGTCGTCATGCAGTTCATTACATCCCTATGACTTATTTTATAACTGTAAGTTTATACCTTTTGACCTCCTTCACCATTTCTCTCCTCCACCCAAGTTTTAATCTTTCAAATAAAATGAAGATATGGCTAATATTTGGGCTTTGAATGGGGTTTTGAAACTGCCCTTTGCACTACCGCTTTGTCAAGGAATTGGAATGGCAAGTAGCAGCCCTGATATTAACAAAGTTGAAATGGATATAACTAGATTTACAATAAAAAGGATTTCTGTTTGTTTCAATAGCAGGCAAAGCTTGGCTGTTCAGGATGCCTCTTCATCCCTTCATCCCATCTTTCCCTTTACTTATTTTTCAAGGAGAGGTGGGAGGGACAGCCTCTGGTTTCTGGAAACATTGGGCAGGTTCCATTCTGTGTCATCCCTTTGAACTTCAGTTTTTTAACTTCAAATTTGTTCCCTGTGAAAACATGCTTTCTCCTTGGAGGTGGTCAACGAAAATGTCCAAGCTGTTTTCAGTTTGAAGTAGTGGTTCTCCCTCAGCTCCTTTCCCCAAGGCAGTTCTTAACCTTGGTTAGAATCACCTGGGGAGCTTTGAAAACTCTTGGCACCTCTATCCCACCACTAAATACATAGATTCAGTTGGTTGGGAGGCAGCTGACACTGGATATGTGCAGTCACCAGGTGACTCTGATGTACAGCCAAGCTTAGAATTGGTGGCTTACAGGAAGGAACCAGTGGAAGTCTAGATGGGGCTGGAGGAGAAGCACAGTGTTTGGGTAGCTGGGGAGTAGGGATGATAGGGAAGAAAAATAAGGAAAGAGCAGAAACGAGTAAGGCATAGGTGAGAAAGCTGAATGAGGGAAAGACAGGCTTATCAGATCTCGCTTCCGCTAGATTGGTCCAAGGAGAAAGCTTCCCCCTATTTTAGCTTCCTTAGTTAAATGATTTCCAGGGATGCTAAAGCTGCTGATGCCAGGAGATGAAGGTATCAGACATTGAAAGAGAACTACCACTTAAGATTGCCCATTGGCTGATTTGGATTTATGCATGGGCAAAGTCAAGAGGAGGGAGCAATCGAACTTAGTAATTACAGATATGACTGTGTTTAGTGTAAAACAATTTTTAAAATAGAGAGTTGCATAAAGTAAATAGTGGAACTCCCTAAGCTTGCCTTCAGAGATAAAACTTCATCTGATTATTCTTCTGAAATTTTTATGCATGTTATACTTGCACATATATATTCGTAAATACACACATATATGTATGCATACATGTATAGATGTGTGTGTGTGTGTGTGTGTCTTATGGTTGTCAGAAATGGGTATGGTTATGCTGGGGAAAAGACCCTCATGCTGGGAAAGACTGAAAGCAAAAAGAAGAGACGGCAGCAGAGGGTTAGATACCATCACCGACCAAATCTGAGCAAACTCGGGGAGATAGTGAAGGACTGGGAAACCTGATATGCTGCAGTCCATGGGGTTGCAAAGAGTTGGACACAACTGAAGCAACAGACAGTTGCTTCAGGGTAACAGACAACCCTAAACCTGGTTGAACACAGAAGTTTATTTCTCACTCCAGTATTACATGCATATTGACTGGGGAACCTGTTCATCATGGTCACTCCAAGATCTAGGTTGCTAGAGGCTTGATCTCAACACTTACTTTCAAGATAAACTTGGGAAGCGGGTGAGAACTCTGAGGCCCATGCTGGTATGTAAATGTTCTGGCCTATAAGTGACACATGTCACTTTTGCTCACAACTTCTTGGTTATAACTAGACATGTGGCCCCACCCAACTAAAGAGGGCCCAGAAATGTTCAATTTTCCATATTCCTGGAGAAAAGAAGAGTATGGGCATCAGTGAACAACACAGTATAAATGCTGCCTATCTATATGAATGTATGTAATTTTAAAATGAAAAGATATAAAAAAATAAACGTGTACATATCACTAACAGTAAACATGGAGTCGTACTCTTTGATAACTGGATGCCTTTCATATAGCTGGAGAAGGAAATGGCAACCCATTTGCCTGGAAAATGTCATGGATGGAGGAGCCTGGCGGACTATAGTCCATAGGGTTGCAAAGAGTCGGACACGACTGAACGATTTCATTTTCACTTTCATACAGCTGTATACCTTGACATCTTCCCACGTCAATATATGTCTTGCCTATTCTAAAGTTTGCATAGTAGCATGTTCATTCTATTTGCTGGCTCATCTTTCCAGAGTTTACCATATGCCAGGCCCTCTGCTGGGTACTGGACTGAATAAGATGGACATGGCAGCCTTGCCCTCATGGTGCACTCTGTGGAGCCCCTATGTAGTGTACCCACTGTGGGTCTGTACTGCAGTCTGTCTTCTTAGAAAGCATATTAAAAAGCAAAGACATTACTTTGCCAACAAAGGTCTGTTTAGTCAAAGCTATGATTTTTCCAGTAGTCATGTATGGATGCGAGAGTGGGACTATAAAGAAAGCTGAGCACCAAAGAATTGATGCTTTTGAATTGTGGTATTGGAGAAGACTCTTGAGAGTCCCTTGGACTGCAAGGAGATCCAACCAGTCCATCCTAAAGGAAATCAGTCCTGAATATTCATTGGAAGGACTGATGTTGAAGCTGAAGCTCCAGTACTTTGGCCACCTGATTAAAAAAACAGACTTATTTGAAAAGACCCTGATGCTGGGAAATATTGAAGGCAGGAGGAGAAGGGGACAACAGAGGATGAGATGGTTGGATGGCATCGCTGACTCGATGGACATTAGTTTGAACAAGCTCCAGGAATTGGTGATGGACAGGGAAGCCTGGTGTGTGTCAGTGCATGGGGTCACAGAGTTGGACACGACTTGAATGACTGAACTGAATTGATGTCCTTGTTGTGGGACATTTAGACAATACAAATAATAATGTAGGCAGCATAATTGTGCATTTATCTTTGGGCACTTGTGCAAGGGTTTTCTCTCTTGCCAACAGTAGGGAATAAATTATAAATCCTGGCAGTTCTCCATGGTGCCCAGAGAGATTCTGTTCATTGTAATGGAGGTGCCAGTCAGTCTCTCTATAATGGGGCTCTCCAAGTGGAATTTCCAGGTGTTTGTTGCTGGACTATTCCTCAGCTTACTCCAGCATTTAATTGCTACTGAAACAGTTCACCTAAGGTCCTTGGTCCCTTCCTTCTCTTCAGCCTTCACTTTATTTATTTTTAAAATTTATTTTAATTGGAGGCTAATTACTTTACAATATTGAATTGGTTTCACTTTAGATGGTGGGGTGAACATGGTGGATTTCCAGAGCCTTCCATGTCTGGGTTCTTAATGACTGTGAGAGGGAGAGGCTCTGGGAGGAGCATTGTTCATCCCCCCTGGACCCCGCATCCAAACTCCCCTGCAAGGAGCTCTAGGAGTTTGTCTGCCCACCACTCCTTCTCTGCATAACTTCCTCCCTAGAATCCTCTTCCATTTTGTTCCCAAGTGTGCTTATGGATGACACTTACTCAAACTTTTGATTTAAGACAGACTGTTTCCTAGTCCCAGTTCTGTGAGTAGATTCCGCGCCACCCCCATATTATTTCACATGAGTTAGAGGGTCTGGTTAGATATGAGATGGTTGGATAGCATCACCAACTCAGTGGACATGAATTTGAGCAAGCTGCAGGGTAGTGGAGGACAGGGTAGCCTGACATGCTTCAGTCCATGTGGTTGCAAAGAGTCCGACACGACTTAACCACTGAACCACAGCAGGGGGTCTGGAGATCTATATTTTGTTTGTTTCTAAACTCTTTCCCAGATCCCTCCCATGTATTCAGTGTCCTCCATCAATGAGCATTAGGTGGGGGTGACACCTTTTTTATCTTATTCTCATGGAATGTTTTTTTAGGGTTGGTGTTTTATAATCTATTGAGACATTTCAAATCACTGAACTGGCCAGCCTCATGATTTTCTTGTCTTTACTGCTAGGGCAGTGCCATCATGTACACTGAGGGCCAGGGTAGATGCTTGCAGACTGGGTTGACTTGACTCTTTCAGCCCATGGGTCCTACAGTGCTTGCTTTAGGGCTGGAAGTATTGAGAGCATTCTTCCTAGTGTTCTTCTGCTGTGCCTTTAGAGTTTCCCAAGAAAACCCAGACTTTGCTGTACACAAAAGCCCCTTCTTAAAACCAACTGCCTGAAAGTAACAAACCTTTCAAGTGTCTTTTTAAAAATACTTAGAACTTTGTAATTACTAAAAACAAGATGTAAATGTCGGTGTCTTCTCTGTGAGGAAAAGGACATCCTTGGGCTGTCCCCTGAAGACTGTTTCAAGCTGCCAGTGGAGTTATTTTGGGAGCTGAGTTTCTGACGGGTGACAGCTGGAGACGTGATTCATCGAGTCGGAAAGTGCACTGCTTTTTTGCTATTCCTTCTGGAAAGCTAGCCTCTTGCAGACTCTGAGGGAAATATTCAGGTGTGTATGTGTCTCGGACACCTGCCAAGCCAGAGAGTGCTAAGACAGCCTCCACAGCTGTAAGGGCAGCTGCTACCTCTTCGTCTACTGATGCGCCACCCACAGTGGGCGGCCCGAAGGGAAACGGGCCATGGGAAGGGTCTCAGCTAGGCAGTGGGCACACCCCTCCCTACCTGCACCGCTGTCTCCAGGCAAGGGGATATCACGTTCTTGGTTTATTTACTTCATGGGGGTAGCTGGGCTATAAACTGAGAATAGAGGACAGCATGATGAGAATCGGCTCAGGCATCAGGCTGAACCCAAAGGAACAAGGTTCTTTGCAGGCTTCCTCCACCACCCCTCTACCAGGCTGGTGTTACCTTGCTTGCTTGAGTGCCCTCAACGGCACATCTTCTTAAATAATGAGAACACTTGAAGAGATGGCCGAGTCTCTTCTTCCCCAGGAATTCTTCCTTGACTCTTCTAAAAATGTGTATCTGTCCTTTTTTGAAACTTTCCAAGTCTGTGCCACATTCTGACACTTGCTTACATGTGTATTCTGTTGTTCCCTCATGTTTTGTGCGTCAGCCATGATTCCTCAAGGACAGGTGTGCTCAGAGGTAGAGAAAATGCATCACACATGGCTCAGACGGTAAAGTGTCTGCCTACAATGCGGGAAACCCAGGTTTGATCTCTGAGTCAGGAAGATCCTCTGGTAAAGGAAATGGCAACCCACTCCAGTATTCTAGCCTGGAAAACCCAATGAACGGAGAGCGTCCAGTCCATGGGGTCGCAAAGAGTCGGACATGACTTCAACTTCATTTTCACTTTTGAACTGAAGAATCATTGCACTTGGCCAAAGGATCATCTGGTCAACCTTTCTCCTTCATTGTGAGTATGGAATTTAAGATGGCCAAGGCTGATTAGGTATTAGCCTCCTCCTTTTCTTCAACGCTAATCTTTCACTCCTTCCGACAGCCCCTTCCTTTCCAGTCAAACCCAGATATTTATTCTTCTCTGACATTTCTTTCTTTGGACCTTGAGTGCAGTTGTTCCTCTGGTTTTTTATTCCCCTTTCCCAGTGTGTTTTAAAAATTCTATCCTTCCTTCAAGGCTCCTTCTGGGTTCTATCCTCTCTAAGAGGCCTGCATTGCTGATTTTGTCCTGTATTAACACTGATAATAATTAGTATTTGATGACTGGTCTTGGTCAAGTTTTATATGTGTCTTTTTTGGTGTAAGATGTCAAGACAGTATCTACTATTTCTATATTATTTTAGAACTAGCAGGATCATTAATAACTATTCCTGGAGCCATCTTGTTGATAGTACCAGACTTTGAGATTCATTTAAAAAAGGGGCTGGCTTGACAGATTATTGTCTAGAATGCTTGTACTGAAAATGTGATACAAAATAAGTTGTGGATATCAAATGGAATATGAGGATAACATATGGAGCTTCATGTGGAAATGTATTAAACAAATAAGAAAATGGGGCTAATTTGGGTAAAATTTGGGCAACTTTTAAAGTCTCATTTTGAAAAATATAAAATTCAATTAAAAAATATGATTGGATAACCTTCCATGTATATCAGTGTCCAGATGTTAAGAAACCTACCTCCCTAAAGCTTCTGTTGCTGGATGGTCATCACGTTTCTTGGTATTTCACACTATTCAGAAAATTATTTTTAAGAAATGGAACAAAATGGAGTTTATTCTCTACAACTTTAATTACTAATTAAAACAAATAAAAACATTTGACATCTTCCTTTAAAAATTTGAGCAGATTCCCATTTTGTGGGAATGGACATAGGAATAAGATTATTCTTAGTTTTAGACACATTAGAGATACATATGTAGCCATAAAGGAGTAAAAGAGGGGTTTATTCTACAAAGATTTATTGAGCCCCCACTAAATGGCAGGCAGTATTCTAGAGACAATAGTGAACCCACATAAGAATTCATACTCTCCTAGAGCTTCCGTATTGAAGAAGATGTCCAGGAAATAAACATGATAGAAATATCTACTTTGTTTGATGGTGATCAGTACCAAGGAGAACAATACAGCAGGAAAGGAGGGAAAGAATTACGGGGATGGTTAAGTGGATAGGGTGACCAGAGAGGGCTTCAATGAGAAGATAACTATAAGTCCAGACCCCTGGAGATGAGGGAGGGAGCTCTGAAAGTATATGGGGAAAGGACTCCATTGACTGAAAGAACAGTGTTTACAAAGGCCCTGGGGCAGAAATATGCCTGGTGTTGAAGGCTCAGCAAAAAGGCAAGTGTAGTTGGAGTTGAGTGAGTGGGGTGTTGAGTAGCTGGGGGTGGGGGTAGACATTCCTAGGGCCTCAGATCCATTGTTGGGACCTTGCCTTGCCTCTGAGGGAGCTAGGAGCCGTGGGGGCAGATTAAGGAGTGCAGTGACATGGCATCACTTATATTTCACCTGCTGTGATGAGCATGGGGCTTCCCTAGTGGCTCAGATGGTAAAGAATCTGCCTGCAATGTGAGAGACCTGGGTTTGATCCCTAGGTTGGGAAGATCCCCTGGAAAGGGAACAGCTACTGAAGTGGGACAAGGCAGAGGGCTGAGAAACCAATCAAGAGACTACAGGATGGAGTGAGTGGACCCTCTGACCTGGAGGGTCTTAGTGTCTGAGGCCAGGGGGTTGATAGATGCACGTGGATATGGCAGAAGGGTTGAGCACACACCAGATATCAAGGAAGGGCCTCTTCATAGATTGTTGTCATTCAGTTGCTAAGTTGTGCCATAGGTTACATCATTTAAATCTTGCAGAAGTCTAGAAAAAGAGTGAAGGCTAGAATTAGGGGAGGAGAGAAGGAGGGAGCTGGGGATGGCAGGGGGGAGAGAGAGATGTCCTTTGTTTTACAGATAGGTTCTGAGAGATGAAGGAATTGCTGAAGTTCACACAGTGACTTCACTTTTATGTAGACTGAGGAGCCAGAGAGAGGGACTGAGAGGTGAGGCCCGGGATACCTACGGGCACGTGCACTTTGCTTTGACTGGTTGCACGCATGCAGAGTGATGTCTGAATTCCTACATCTCCAGGAAATGGAACTCAAGCCTATCCTCTGTGGGAACATGTTCCTTCAGTCCTCCTCAGGTCCCAGGATGATGTCTGGTTGCCCCAGACATCATCTCCACCCTCAGCCTGCCTTGTCCTTGCAGGAGCCATTCTCCAGAGAAGCCTGGGAGAGGAAGGCCCTTCACGCCTACTGCAGCTTCTCTTTGTCGTTTGCTGTCTGCCTGTGAGGGCAGAAAGCACGAGGACACAAGCCTGTAGTTTGAAGAGGTGTCTTCTTGCTTAGCTAATCCTATGGACAGAGGAGCCTGACAGGCTGCAGTCCATGGGGTCGCAAAGAGTCGGACATGACTGACGCGATAATGCACATGTGTACTGAGGAATCTGAACACTTGGCCTCTGTCCTCAAGAACTTTTTAGTTTGGGGTGGGGGAAGATGGAACACCAAAAATAACCCAGTAGAGAGACAGGAAGCTGGCCTTCACCGAAGTTCTTCAGAAAGGAGGGCGTGGGACCAAGGCTGCCATGTCACTTCCTTGGTCAGGACCACAGTCTTGGGGGGCAGGAGCGAGGGGCACCAAGTGAGGCGGGGGGAAGGAGGCTGTACTGCCAACCTGGGACCCCTTGGCATCAAGTGGGGTTGATGGCTGCTTCTGAGAAACAACATAGAGTCCTGCTTCTCAGGGCAGCCTGCTTAGGGGTGGGAGGGGAAGCAGATGTATGTGCTGGCTGTGTCCTCCTTTGTTCAGAGATCTCTCCATGTGGTCCTATTCCTCTGCACTTCTTGAGTATGCATGGTTGAGTGTCAGGAGTGGGTGCTGTGGCTTCTCTCACCTCAGAGTCAACAGAGAAGTCTCAGAAGAGGAGGTGAGTAGTAGGCAAAAGTGGTTACCAGGTGCCATCTGGCCGTACCCTACAGAGCTGATCACACTCCAGGCAGCTGATCATCAGAGTGGCTGTGGGGACAAGTGGCTAGAGCCCTGGGGCAGGTGAAGCCCAGATGATCTGAACTGTCCAATGCCTTCAGGGCACAGCCCAAGGGAGGGTGACTGGCCAAGTCTGTGGTTGAGTCTGGTGTTTAGAGAGTGCCCAGGGAAGGGGGAACAGAGGCAGTGGTTCAATTCTGGAAGGCTGTCTGGAGTGGCTGACTTTGGTGTCAGTTCAAAGGTGCCAGGGTTGGGCCGTATTTGCTTGATTAGCCTGTGTACTGGACAAAAACGTCAGCCATAGGACAAATAGGAGTTGGAATCTAGCTCATACTCTGCTCATCAAGTTGCCCCTGATGGGTTGGACTGCAGTAGGGAAAAGAAGGGGCATCTTTTAAAATTTACATCAGGATTGCCCTGCAGCCATGATTAGCTTTTCAAGGGCATGGTTCTTCTTGACTTTGCTTCATTGCTATGGAAGCAGCCTGGTAACCAAGGCCAGTGAGCCCAGGGGTAAGTCTCTGGTCCTTCAGTTTTGCAGCAGCTGCAGGACTGATCAAAAGGACTCAAACTCCAGAGAAATTCTGTGGTTTTGTCACCTTTCCTCCCACCCCAGTCAGCAATGGCTCCGCACAAGATCAGGGAGAGTAGCCTTGGCAAGGGGCTGAGTCAGCACATATCTGCCAAGCATCTCCTGTGTGCCCACAGCTGCACAAGTCTCCCTGGAGATAAAAAGAAGTAGAGGAGACTTCACCAAGGCAGTAATTGGAGTGCATTGTCAATTGTGTGAAATGTGGAGTTGTATTGTTACAAGGTCAGTGAAAACCAGTACTCTCAGACGATAATAGTTTTTGTCCATCATCTTCTGAAAAGGGGGACTGGGTGGAAGATGGGAGCTGGCTAGGTGAAATTCACATTCCTGGTGTCAAGGGGATTTCCTCTGTGTGTGGGGTCACTCTGTTCCACATCTAGTGGACTAATAAAGTGTGGAAGCAAGAGGGAAGTCAGTTTCCGTGTGAATACCTCAGATATTTTGAATGAGTTTCACAGGTGATTAGCCTCATAATACATGGAAAGAAAGCCAACCATGGCTGATGTAGCCACGTAAGTATCTTCAGGGAGTGTCAGAATCTGAACTTGGCCTTGGAAGATGGTTGATATATTAATAAAGGTTCTTTTCGTAGCAAACCACAGAAACTGATATGGTTATCCTAAGCCAGACAAAAAAGGAATTTATTGGAAGATTTGAAAATATGTCTGGAATATCTCAGAGAATCACGAATGGAACAACCAAGAGTGAGAAATTTCAGGAACCAAAGCAATAAGTGTTTGTGGACATTTTCTCCAAAGAATTTCTGTTAATGTGGCTCAGCTGTCACTGTACAGTCTCACACAGGCGTGCCAGGTTCTAATTCTCAGAAGATAAACTTGATTGGCTTGAACGTTCCTCTGGACTCTTCTCTCATTGAGTCCTCTCTGTTGATTCAGAGAAGTTTAAGTGATTGGGATTACAGAGCATGTGAATATCAAGATTAAGTTTAGGATCTCAAACTTTCAATACTCTATTCTGCCCAGGCCCTCTTCTTAGGGTAATTTAAGATTTTAAAGCTTCTGATCACTCCTTTCAACCCAGTAGTTACCAGAAAGCTAATTCTTGCTGACAGCCAGGGATTAAGGGTCAGTCAGCTATGTTTCCCTGCACAGGAGAAGCTGTGACCAGGTGGGTGAGGAATCAGGGGCAGAGTTTAGGCCAGAGGTGATGCCCTTCATCTCCTAGGAGGCTTTGAGGTCTGGGCTTGGTTTGCCTTCATCACTGGAGCCTGATCTTACAATGGAGGGATCACCTGTTAATCTGGGGATCAACCTGGAACCCTCTGATCAATGTTTGTGTCACTAAGTGTGGGTGAACCAGATAGATGTAAGGGATACCTCATTCGGGATGCAGCAGGAAGAACACAGCATTACCTTTGAAGGGTCCTTAGTCATATGTTTACGTATATGTGTGAAAGAAGCTGGCATCCACTATTTAACCATATGTCTGTCTGTATGCTGGAGAAGGCAATGGCAAGCCACTCCAGTACTCTTGCCTAGAAAATCCCATGGACAGAGGAGCCTTGTAGGCTACAGTCCAGGGGGTCACTATGAGTTGGACAAGACTGAGCAACTTCACTTTCATGCATTGGAGAAGGAAATGGCAACCCACTCCAGTGTTCTTGCCTGGAGAATCCCAGGGACGGGGGAGCCTGGTGGGCTGCCGTCTATGGGGTCCCACAGAGTCGGACACAACTGAAGCGACTTAGCAGCAGCAGCTGTGTGTATGTGTATATATATATGTATGTATCAAGCCACAAGCTTGATTTGATTCATATATATGTATACGTGTATAAATCTATGCATGCATTCTTGATGCACATATATGTATACACACATACACCTACCATGTGCTTGAGTCTAATCAAGCTTCTAACTCATTTTAGCACTTTATGGAACAGGGTACAAGGAAGTAAACAGACAAAATTAGATTATGAGTTGCTTTGTAGGACAACTGACCTGGTTTCTGCAGGAAGGAAAGACAGGTCAACCTGCTGTAGGATCAGTTCAGTTCAGTTGCTCAGTTGTGTCCAACTCTTTGTGAACTGCAGCACGCCAGGCCTCCCTGTCCATCACCAACTCCCGGAATTCACCCAAACTCATGTGCATCGAGTCGTGATGCCATCCAGCTATCTCATCCTCTGTCGTCCCCTTCTCTTCCTGCCCCCAATCCCTCCCAGCATCAGAGTCTTTTCCAATGAGTCAGCTCTTCGCGTGAGGTGGCCAAAGTATTGGAGTTTCAGCTTCAGCATCAGTCCTTCCAATGAACACCCAAGACTGGTCTCCTTTAGGATGGACTGGTTGGATCTCGTTGCAGTCCAAGGGACTCTTCAAGAGTCTTCTCCAACACCACAGTTCAAAAGCATCAATTCTTTGGTGCTCAGCTTTCTTCACAGTCCAACTCTCACATCCATACATGACCACTGATAAAACCATAGCCTTGACTAGATGGACCTTTGTTGGCAAAGTAATATCTCTGCTTTTTAATATGCTGTCTAGGTTGGCCATAACTTTCCTTCCAAGGAATAAGCTGTAGGATCAAACAGATATAAACGGCAAAAGAACCAAATGCCAAGGGTGGACCTTGTCTGTTCCTTATATGAACAGATGAACTGTAAAGAGATTTTTTTTTTTTAGAGAACAGCAAAAAGTTGTATTGTTTACAACACTCAGAAATTACTTCTCAACCTTGTTAGGTTAACACCTAAAAGCATAGTGATTATGTTTGAAGATGTCCATAAATTTAAGTGTAGTGTTGGGGTGAAATGACAAGATGTCATGATTTACTTAAAATCATGATGTCTGAATGCACATGTCTGCATGTCATGTTGGTTGCTGGAGGGTCCTATGTTCAGTACGAGGGTGGGACAAGGTATCCAGAGCTGACTTGAGCACACCTGCGGGAAACATCCTTTCCCCTGAATTGACCAGTTTGCCAGGAGCATTAAGGGGCTTCTGTGGTGGCTCAGACAGTAAAGAATCTGCTTGCAATGCAGGAGACCAGGTTTGATCTCTGGGTTGGGATGATGCCCTGGAGAAGGGAATGGTCTCCAGTATTCTTGCTTGGAGAATTCCGTGGACAGAGGAGCCTGGCAGGCTACAGTCCCTGGGATCTCAAAGAGTGGGATACAACTGAGCAAGTAACGCTTTCACTTTCAAACCACAGCCCTGAAATACCTTTGAGAGGGTGCCAGGAGCCTTGTCTCTGTGTTACTTGCAAAACGTCACTGCTGCAAACATGTTCATTATTTCTTTTCAAACCTGCTGTGAATGTGGCTGCAGGGCATCCTTTGGCCACCAGCAGCATCCGTCCTCTGTGGACTGCTGATTACTTCCTGCTTTCTTGCCTGAGGGCCCTGTGGGGGACCATGGAACGCTCCTGTCAATTTCTCCATGGCCCTGGGGAGTGTAGGCTTCCCCACTCTGCATTCCCCTCGGGGTGGCCCACTTGCGGCCTGGGGACCGAATGCCTGGGCAGTGCCAACTGGCATTTGGATGACAGATGTGTCCTTGTCCACAGTTCACGACACCCACGTGGGGCAGCAGCTGGTTCTCTGAGGATCTGAGCCCCTGGGTCCAAGACCCGGCAGCTGTCAGGCCATCCCCTGGCTGAGCTTGTGTGGCCATCCAGTCTGGTGGGAAGCTCACATGGTGTCCACAGCCTGTGAGAGCTCTCGTGTCCCTGTGGATCCTGAGATTTACTCAGAGCAAACCCACCCTTGGTTTATAGGATCCATGCATCCTGAGTGTGTGTGTCTGTGTGAGTCAGCCTTCTGTGCCCTGAATCACATTTTTGGTGAGCTGGGACTTTGCTCTGAGAGACTGGAGTTTCCAGGCTCCTGGAGTGAGTGAAGAACTCCCTTGCAGAACACTCTGGGGACAGTCAGAGGACCTGGAGGAAGTGTAATTGCCATGTCTGCACAGAGAGGGTGGTGACGCCTGCCCTGCCTCTCTCACAGGGTTATTGGGGGAGTGAAGGAGAATGTGTGTGGAGGTGCTCTGCTAGCATTACACGGGCTTTTTGAGGACTAGACTTGCTTATGCTGAGAGTCACTTCCTCCTCACTAGTAGCCCCTCTCTTTCTCTCAGGCTGTGATCCAAGGATCCGCTCACAACTGAAATTCAAACTCGCTGGCTGGGGTACCTACTTCTGGCTTTTCGAATCATGCCCCGTTCCTTTCCCTACTGACTGCGCTGGGGTGTGTGCATGCTCAGTTGCTTCAGTCATATCCGACTCTGTGTGACCCTATAGACTGTAACCTGTCAGACTCCTTTGTCCATGGGATCCTCCAGGCAAGAATACTGGAGTGGGTTGCTGTGCTCTCCTCCAGGGGATCTTCCCGACCCGGGAATCGAACCCACATCTCTTATGTATCCAGCATTGGCAGGTGTGTTCTTTACCACTAGTGCCACCTGGGAAGCCCTGGAGTCCCTGGCAAATGAAATCCCATGGAACTATCCAGAGAAGGACAACATTACTTCTTTCTTGTACCTCCACCTGGTATATTTTAGTTGTCCTGCCTTTCCTTCCTCCCTCCCTCCTTTTCCTCCCTCTCTTTTCACCTTCTTCCTTCCTTCTATTACTAATCAGGGTTTGTGGATTCTTTAATCAATAGAAATTGATAAGAGGTCAGGCAAGTCTTTATTGGGACCCATACTGCAGCACAAGGGAGTGAAAAGAAACAGGTTCCCTTGTTCAGTCCTTTAGGGGTGGTGAGCTGGTCTCTTAAATGGTGTGAGGGAAGGGGCAGGTTCAGGGGTCTGGAGGGAGGGTGGTGTGGGTGGTCTGCCCACTTCCTGTGCTGTGTGAGGGACCATGCACAGTACCCTGCTTCTGCTCTGGACACCTCGGAACTGGCAGTTAGGTTTTGGTTCTTTTGTATCTTGCTGTTCATAATTTGCCTCAACTGCACAAGTGCCTCTAGTGGTAAAGAACCCAGCTGCCAATGCAGGAGATGTAAAGGACATGGGTTTGATCCCTGGGTTGGGAAGATCCCCTGGAGGAGGGCATGGAGAATCCCATGGACAGAGGAGCCTGGTGGGCTGTCATCCATAGGATTGCAAAGAGTCGGACACAACTGAAGCAACTTAGCATGCTCATGCATACAGTTATTTTTAGTTCCTTTGTATTCTGTTACTGGAGGAGACATTTGTCCAGGTGCAGGCTCTGCAGTAAAAAGTCCTGGATCCCAGCCCATCTCACTTCTTGGGACATTTTTATTTATTTATGTATTTATTTATTTTTTATTGTCTAATAGCTTTATTGATTGTTATGACTGACAAATAATAAACTACATTTATTTAAAAAGTGTACAATTTGATAAAATCCGACACACACATATCCCTGTGAAGCCAGCACCACAAAAAACAGTGAGCACATCCATCACCCCCAAAAGATTCGTTTTAAGCATGCCATCATTCCATCCTAATTCCCATCACCAGAAACCCACTGATCTGTCAATAAAGATTAGCTACATAGTCTAGAGTTTTATACGAATGGAGTTATAAAGTATTTAGTGATTTTTAATTTCTTTTTTCTTTCCCTCAGCACAAATTTTTCTTTTAGATTCATCCACATTTTTTTAAATTTTATTTTATTTTTAAACTTTAAAATATTGTATTGGTTCAGTGAGTTAGCCTCAAATGTAATTGCATTTATTATCTTGAATATGTACTCATTTATTGGACAGGCAGAGAGATGATCCAGGCCTCTCTCAAAATTGCTTGTTTGTTTCAGTTAGAGGAGGTATGTTAGTCCAATTTCTGTTATGTGATGGCAACCACTGATGACTGTTCAAAAGGAACCATCCGTGGGCAGGTGTTTGTGTCCCAGCACAGATTGCAGGACAAGGACCTGGACATGCTCCACAACCATTAGCTGGTGATCCAGGCAAGGATGGGGCACCCATCTGTTCTGGAGTTAATTGGCCTCCTTATGAGATCATCTTGATTGGAGGTGACTAAGAGTTCCCTGTACCCTCCCATGCAGTGAAGCTGGGCGCTCCATGGTGACAGGGGCTGTGTTACGTTTGTCTCACTTATCTCACACTGGAGTGCTCCCTTACACATGATAGGTCCTCAGTAAGTGTCTGTTTAATTCATGGCCAAGAGTCAGAAGAAAACAGCTCTGTTTCCAGTCCTGCTTCCCAGGGTCTTTGTAAAATGTTGAAAAAATTATCACTCTTTTTTCTATACTGGAGATTCTCTGTACCCCATAGTGACATAGTAACGATTCCTAGAAGTAGTTCTGTCTGAGGGTCCTGCCAGGACATGGGAGGGATCAGTGTGGGCAGCTGATGTGGAAATCAGGAAACAGGCCTTCCTAAAGATGGACCCACAGGCTTCCCTGGTGGCTCAGATGGTAAAGAATCTGCCTGGAGTGCAGGAGACCTAGATTTGATCCCTGGATTGGGACTATCCCCTGGAGAAGGGCATGGCAACCCATTCTAGTATTCTTGCCTGGAGAATCCCATGGACAGAGGAGCCTGGTGGGCTACAGTACATGGGTTCTGAAAGAGTCAGACACAACTGTGTGACTAACACTTCAAGGATGGACCACAACACGGGGGTCCTTTCAACTTGGTGCCATTCAATTCTCGCTTTTGATGACTCATGTCACCACCAAATCACGCTTATGTATGTAGTAATTAAAGTGCCTATAGTTGCTTTCTTCTCTCAAGAAACATGCAGTCATCATGAACCAGCCTTTGTGGGAGCGCTGAAGTTTTTGTCCACAATGCTGAACAAGGGTAGAGACCTCAGCCAGTTTGCTACACTGGAACCTTTTGACATGCACAGAGCTGGCCATGCGCCTTGGATGGATAGCATTTTAATTTTGTTTAAGCCCCTGTGTTCTCTCCCTCTCTCTTAAAGCTGTACTTTTTCTAAAAATAATAGGAACCTTTAGCCTTCAATCTCTAGCAATCTGATTTTTTTTTTTTTTTGGCAAACCTGACAATCAGGAAAATAAAGCAGTAGGTTGTGACTGCAAATACTGTACATTTTTTATGTTGCCTAACTTTTTCCAAGAATAGGAAACTTCTCTTGACTAAGAAATGACAAAATGCTTCAAAGGAAAAAATATTACTTTTTAAAAGGGGAAATATGGTCTCACTGTCTCATAATCATGCAAAGCACTTCTCAACCTAGAGGACCACAAATAGGCATAAATGGAGCAAATTATCTCATAGCTAACATGTGTCATGAGTACGATTAGGTCATAGTTGTAACAAAATGGTTGGCCTTCTTGTTATTGAGCTCAGGGAGATTCCTTTCCAGGGACAAGAATGCCCACCAAAGATGGAGGAATTGGAAGTCTTCACTGTTGGTTTAATTCATTGAAGTCTTGAGGTATTGGCTGTCTCTGGTGTCTGGCAGTGGAGGTGACTGCAAATGCTGGGTGGATGGGTAGATGTGATTAAAAGAGGGTCAGAATATAGATCTTCCCAGAGTATCATTTATCCCACTGTGTCCTGCCACAGTGCTGAAAGTTGCTAGCATTGTAGAACGTGGGCAGAGTCATTACACTCATTTTGCTTATTGAAAACATAGACTCCTGGGACCCAATCTGATCAAGAGGAGATTCTCAGGGGTACTTATGTGGATCATGTATATCAGAGTCATTTGAAGGAGTGTTTGCAAACTGTATATAGCCTTTCCATAATAGATGATGATATTCTTTGATTTCTATATTATATGCAGGGAAGAAATATATGTATGCTACAAAAAACCTTAGATAATTCTAACATGCCTGCCTCCTATATTCCTCACTACCCCACACCCATCCCTGTCTATCCTCATTGGAGAACTGCTAGCCCAAAAAAGTAAATTATGATTTTAGAAATGTTTTTTGGTAGGTTTATTGAGGTATCATTTATATGCTATACAATTTACCTACTCTAACTGTACAGTTCAGAGATTTTTGGTAAATTTATGCAATTGTTGACTCATCACCAGAATACGTTTTGGAATATTTCTGTAACACCTAAAAGTTCACTCTTGCCTATTTGCATGTCAGTTCTCATTCCCATCCTAGCTCAGGGCAAATTCTCTTTTCCAAGAGATGTGCATTTTAAAGAAATTTTGTAGAGTAGAATCATAAAGATGTCTTTTGTGTTTGGTTTTTTCCCCTTAGCATAATATTTTTGAGGTTCATCTTTGTTTTTGCATTTATAAGTGGCTTGTTCTTTTTATTGCTGAAAAATATTTCATTGTATTGATATATAATAATTTGCTTATCTGTTCACCAACTGATGGATGTTGGATTGTTTTCAGTTTTGAGAAATTGTGAATAATGCTGCTGTAGATATTTGCATACATGGCCTTGTGTCAATATGCTTTCTTTTCTCTTGGGTAGATACTTAGGAGTGGAATTGCTTGGCTATATGAAAAGTATATGTTTCGTCTTCTGAGCAAACCTTCTGCCAAACTTTTTTCCAAGTTAATTGTGCTATTTTACCTTTTCACCAGCATTATTTGTGGGTTTTGGTTTTTCCAGATGCTGGCCAACAGTATTCCTAGATCTTTAAATCCTTGTCTTTTTCAATCACTAAGTTGTGTCCAACTCTTTGTGACCCCATGGACTGCAGCAGGCCGGGCTGCCCTGCAGCCATCCAACCATCTCATTCTGTCTACCTCTTCTCCTCCAGCCCTCAGTCTTTATTATAGAAAGATTTATTATAGAAAAATGAATTGTAACGCTGAAATTTTTTTAAAAAAGTATTTCTATACTAGAAACAAACCAAAAATGAAACTAACATTTCTATTCACAGTATCATCAAAAAGAATTGAAAAATTACAAATCGGTTTTTAAACAGATGTTCAAGATGGGTGCAGATGGGAATGTGGTGGTATATAATTATGGTTTTCATTTGTATTTCCCTAATAATTAATGATGTTGAGCACCTTTTTATGAGTTTAGTAGATACTCATATCTTGAGTATGAGTACCTACTCATATTGAAGAGTCTATTCAGATTTGCCAATTTTGTAATTGGCTTGTCTTATTGACTTATAAGTATGTGTGCATGTGTGTAAGTATTCTAGCCTGAGAAATCCCATGGACAGAGGAGACTGGTGGGCTCAAAAGGGGTGGGTCCATGGGGTCACAAAAGAATCGGACATGACTTAGCAACTAAACAACAGCAACAATATATAAAATCTTATGTGTAATATATGTGTATGTATGTGTATATACACATACATGCACACATTATGTACAAGTCTTTTATCAGATTTTGTGCACGTATTTTCTGTGCGTGTCAGCTTTTTTGTTTTCTAAAAGATATTTTTTGGATATAAAAATTTTGGTGAAGTTCAATTTATCACCTTTGTCTCATGATTTATGCTTTTGGCATTATATATAAGAAAATTTTTGCCTTATCCGAGGTCACAGTGATGCGCTCCTCATAGTTTTCACTCCTGCATTTAGGTCTGTGATCCGCTGTGAGTTTAGTTTGATATATGGTGTGAGGTAGGTGTCCACCTTCATTCTTTCCCATATGGACATCAGCCCCATTTCCTTTTCTGGTTTTCCTATCCTCTCTGCATTAAGTTGCCTTGGCAATTTCATTAAAAATTAATTGACTTAAAAGTAAGGGTTGATTTCTTAGCTCTTCATTCTCTTCCGGTGATCTGGATATCTTTCCTTACACCAATACCACACACTGTCTTTGTTACTGCAGTTTTACAGTAAACTTTGAAATAAGGGAGTCCTTTTCCAACTTTGTTCTTTTTTATAAAACTTATTTTGGCTGTTCTAGGTATTTTTCATTTCAATACAAGTTTTAGGATAATCTCCTTAACTTCTCCAAAAAAAATTCACTTGAAATTTTGATAAGGATTATGCTGAAATATAGGTCAGTTTGGGGAGAATTTCCCCAAACTGTGTCCTCAATCCTTAAACATTGTATGTTTTCCAACTCTTTAGAAATTCTTAATTTATCTCAGTGATGTAGTGATGTTTTATAGAATTGAGGGTATAAATCTTTTGTTTTTCAGTTTTATTTATTTATTTTTTACTTTAAGTATTGCATTGGTTTTGCCGTACATTGACATGAATCCACCATGGGTGTACACGTGTTCCCCCATCCTGAACCTCCCTCCCACCTCCCTCCCCATTCCATCCCTCTGGGTCATCCCAGTGCACCAGCCCCAAGCACCCTGTCTCATGCATTGAAACTGGACTGTCGATTCATTTCACATGTGATAATTTACATGTTTCAATGCCATTCTCGCATATCATCCCGCCCTTGCCCTCTCCCACAGAGTCCAAAAGACTGTTCTATACATCTGTGTCTCTTTTGCTGTCTCACATAAATCTTGAACCTCTGTTTAAAAATTGATTTGTAATTTTTCAATTCTTTTTGATGATACTGTGAATAGAACTGTTAGTTTCATTTTTGGTTTGTTTCTAGTATACAAATAACTTAAAAAAATTTTTTTTAGCATTACAATTAATTTTTCTATATGTTTTGATGAAAGTCTATTTTTTTTCAGTAGTTCAGTGTGTCCTATGGTCCCTAGGTGATATGCACTGTCATAGGGTCATTTTCAAAAAGTTGAAAACATAATTTTCATGTTTAATTAATTTAATTTAAAAACTCAGTTCATTGAAGCAGGAATAAGCAGCATAGTAAAGCTGGTTAAAAACAAAAGCACATGATTCATGTCAATGTATGGCAAAAACCACTACAATATTGTAAAGTAATTAGCTGCCAATTAAAATAAATAAATTTAAAAAAACACAAGTAAGAGTTAATGGGAAAAGAGAATCCTGGGATTAGAATGTCAAGTCAGATACAAAACAGTTTAATATTATACAAGGCAATGAAAGTTAACCTTCAGGGTTCTCTTCTCTACTGACAAGTAACTATTCGCATTTCTATTAGACAAAAGTCACATCGGTTTTTCAATCTTCTACAAGTTAATTCTAACTTCACAGAATCTAGACTCTTATCAGAGGTAAAAAGTAATTCAAATAAGAGTACATTCCTTTAGAGAATTAGCCTCTGAGTAGGCCTGTTGGACAGTGAGCCAGTGTGAAATCACAAGGACATGTTGTCATCCTTTTGCATTATTTCCAAGTTTTGGGTAATTTTTCATAAAGTTGTGTACAATCATGGTTAGAAAAAAACCAGCATAGTTCACCCACATACAAGCAACCCCAAAACATGTTCAGATCAGATCAGATCAGTTGCTCAGTCGTGTCCAACTATTTGCAACCCCATGAATCGCAGCACGCCAGGCCTCCCTGTCCATCACCAACTCCCGGAGTTCACTCAGACTCACGTCCATCGAGTCAGTGATGCCATCCAGCCATCTCATCCTCTGTCGTCCCCTTCTCCTCCTGCCCCCATCCCTCCCAGCATCAGAGTCTTTTCCAATGAGTCAACTCTTCGCCTGAGGTGGCCAAAGTACTGGAGTTTCAGCTTTAACATCATTCCTTCCAAAGAAATCCCAGGGTCGATCTCCTTCAGAATGGACTGGTTGGATCTCCTTGCAGTCCAAGGGACTCTCAAGAGTCTTCTCCAACACCACAGTGCAAAAGCATCAATTCTTCGGCGCTCAGCCTTCTTCACAGTCCAACTCTCACATCCATACATGACCACAGGAAAAACCATAGCCTTGACTAGATGGACCTTTGTTGGCAAAGTAATGTCTCTGCTTTTGAATATGCTATCTAGGTTGGTCATAACTTTCCTTCTAAGGAGTAAGCGTCTTTTAATTTCATGGCTGCAGTCACCATCTGTAGTGATTTTGGAGCCCAGAAAAATAAAGTCTGACACTGTTTCCACTGTTTCCCCATCTATTTCCCATGAAGTGATGGGACCGGATGCCATTATCTTTGTTTTCTGAATGTTGAGCTTTAAGCCAACTTTTTCACTCTCTACTTTAACTTTCATCAAGAGGCTTTTGTGTTCCTCTTCAGTTTCTGCCATAAGGGTGGTGTCATCTGCATATCTGAGGTTATTGATATTTCTCCTGGCAATCTTCATTCCAGCTTGTGTTTCTTCCAGTCCAGCGTTTCTCATGATGCACTCTGCATATAAGTTAAATAAACAGGGTGACAATACACAGCCTTGACGAACTCCTTTTCCTATTTGGAACCAGTCTGTTGTTCCATGTCCAGTTCTAACTGTTGCTTCCTGACCTGCATACCAATTTCTCAAGAGGCAGATCAGGTGGTCTGGTATTCCCATCTCTTTCAGAATTTTCCACAGTTTCTTGTGATCCACACAGTCAAAGGCTTTGGCATAGTCAATAAAGCAGAAATAGATGTTTTTCTGGAACTCTCTTGCTTTTTCCATGATCCAACGGATGTTGGCTATTTGATCTCTGGTTCCTCTGCCTTTTCTAAAACCAGCTTGAACATCAGGAAGTTCACGGTTCACATATTGCTGAAGCCTGGCTTGGAGAATTTTGAGCATTACTTTACTAGCGTGTGAGATGAGTGCAATTGTGCAGTAGTTTGAGCATTCTTTGGCATTGCCTTTCTTTGGGATTGGAATGAAAACTGACCTTTTCCAGTCCTGTGGCCACTGCTGAGTTTTCCAAATGTGCTGGCATATTGAGTGCAGCACTTTCACAGCATCATCTTTCAGGATCTGAAATAGCTCCACTGGAATTCCATCACCTCCACTAGCTTTGTTTGTAGTGATGCTTTCTAAGGCCCACTTGACTTCACATTCCAGGATGTCTGGCTCTAGTTTTTGGTGCCAAATTATTGTGTCAGTTTCCTGCAAACTCTAGGTTCTCATATGCTCTCATAGAAACCCACATATTCCTAGTCAGGACTTTTATTACAATGCATGTTAATTGCTATTTAATTATCTGTGTTCTTCACTAGACTGTAAGCTTTGCAAGGACAGGAATGTCGAGTTTGTTCAATGTTACATTCTCAGGGCTCTGAGGAGAAGCTGGCACACAGGAAACAACTAAGAAATGCTTCTTGATTGGGTAGATGAAAGTGATGATCTCAGATCATGTTAGTGTGAAATTAAACAAAAGCCTGACATAGTGGATTCAGAGGAAGCCCAGCCAGCTGCTTTCCTAGGGCAATGCTTGATGGTCAGCCACTTTTTAACAATGTTTCTCTTAATAAAGGGCCAACTCAACCCTGTTTTTCCCCATCAGCAGAAAGAATTGGAGGTTATTTGTGCATCTACACCAGCATCGTAACAAAAGATATTCTTTTTCAGTAGCTCAGTGTGTATGGTGCTATGCTAGCTTCTGGAAATAAATCACTCAACATCTGCTTGGGGTTAAGCGAAATACAAAGTGCAAGGGAAGACAAAAAAATGATATTTTTTTGCCTGTTTTCTTATCAGTTTTATGCATATACTTAGGTCCATGCTACTACTAGGAGGCAGGTAATTCTGAATCTAGTGACTACTAATTCACATAAAATAATGGGCCCTGGTTTATCATCTTGATGGCCACAGTGGTGGAGCTCTGACAAGCCACAAAGGAGGCTCTGTAGTTGACACACACATACCTCTAGAGCAGCGGTCGCCAATCTTTTTGGCACCAGGGACCAGTTTCCTGGGAGATGATTTTTCTGAGGACTTGCAGGGCGGGTAGGGTGGGAATGGTTTCGGAATGACTCAAGCACATTACATTCATTATACACTTTGTTTCTGTTATTGTTACATCAGCTCCACCTCAGATCATCAAGGTCCACCTCGGATCATTAGGTCTGGAGAATGGGGAGCCCTGATCTAGAGTACACGCCAGAACATAAATTGTTTGGCAGCATGTTTTCATTTTATAAGGACCATAGTTCACTCATCAGCAGCCAGTTCTCACTTTAAACTCCCTAAAGGAGAAGAATGAAAACTAAAGGGAGTATGGTTCTTAAAGCTGTGAATACTTATCTACCAAGCTCCAACCCAAATCTCAAGAACTGACTGTTCTTACTGTTGAGTAGACCAATTATTGGAAAGTTGGCCAAAGAGTTACTGTGTTGGGCCTGAATTCAAAAAGGGAGGAGGCTTAGAACCTGAAATGTCCTTGAACAAGAAGATAAGTAGTGAAAGCTGTTCTCAAAAGGACAAAGAACAATTAGAAGATTCAGTCAAGAACAACTTCTGTGTGCTGGAATCCTGGCTACGCCTCTACCTTCCATATCAGAACTTCGTGCAAAGTCTTTTCAGCTGCCTAAAAGATTATATTCCCAGACTGTAAAGAACTCCTCATTCTCCAAGGCCCAGACTGCAGACACCTCCTTTGTGAAACCTTCCCAGATGGAATCAATTGCTTTCTCATTAATACCTCCACAGCATGGGATCTGTTCCTTTTCACTGCCTGCTTTGTATTAACAGTTATTCATGTCTGTATCTAGAAGGCAATACGCAAGCCTTATTTATAAATACATCACATGTGGTGGGGCTTATCTTAATGCACTTCAAAGAGTAGGTGTTCAAAAGAAATCAAATCCAGTGGAAACGTATCCAGTGCTAGCTCAGTTCTTAAGAGTCATGCAGAGCTGCCTTTAAGACAGGATTTTCATTATGCAAAGGGGTGAAATACAGCCCAGTGACTGTTTTCAAGAACTCTGGACAAAGAGGATCTCATGTTTCACTCACATGCATATACTTTATTACGTATGGAGGAAGGCACACACAGGAACTCTTTTTCATCTCTTTTCCTAGAATATATATATATATTAAATTCTGCCATTATTTTTGCTCAATTTCCTGACCTTCCATATGTTTTCCAAATGAGTAATAGAACACCGTAGGAAGAGTTATGTCCAGATTATAATGGTAAATAAGTTTCATTTCTCATTTCAAATTTGGTGAATCGAGAGAAGATGCCCAAACCGCTGTGGAGAGGGTCTATAAGGTGAGTAGACAGTATGGGCAGTGTGCCAAGGATGAATAGCAGTGTCTGCTGTGAACCCAACACAGGGCCACGTAGGTGAGGCAGGTGGCAGTGTGTGGACCAGAATTTTGCCATCTCTGGTTTAGGTGGGTTATGGTAGCTCATGTGCAAGGAGATGGCTCCTGAGTCTAAAATTAAATCCATGCAGAATTTACTTATTGAAAGCGACAGTTCTCATTTTAAGGACAACGGATTTTTATTTTCTCTTTTTTTCTTGCAGTTTTTTATATTGTGCTAAAACACACAATATAAAATTTATTGTCGTAACTATTTTTACATAGGCCGTTCTGTGGCATTAAGTGCATTCATGTTGTGAGTGCATCCATTTACCAAACTCTTTTTATCTTGCCAAACTGAAACTTTATACCTATTAAACAAACTTGGAACTTTTTTTGCAATTTAATTTTTTAAAGAGTAGTCCTAAGTTCACAGAAGAATTTTAAGAGAAAGCTACAGAGATTTCCTGTATACCCACATGCCCCCTACTACATGCTTAGCCTACCCCACTGTTGACATCCACCACCAGAGTGATACATTTGTTACAATTGAAGAATCTATATTGACAATCATATTGGCCCAAAGGCCACAGGTTTTTTTTTTCTTTAATTATTTCTTGGTCACGTCATGTGGCAAGTGGGATCTTAGTTCCCCCACCAGAGATTGAATCCATAACCCCCGGAACTGGAAGGCGAATTCTCAACCAGTGGACTGCTAGGGAAGCCGTCACTGTTTTTACCTTAGGGTTCATTGTTTGTTTTGTACATTCCACGGATTTGGACAAATATATAATGACATGTACAGGTACACCCTTATGTTATTATACAGAGAATTTTCACTGCCCTAAAAAATCCTCTGTGTTCCACCTATTCAACTCTCCCCCCACTCCCAGTCTCTGGAAACCACTGATTATATTACTGTCTCCATAGTTTTGCCTTTTCCAGAATTTCATATAGTTGGAATCATGCCTATAGCCTTTTCTGATTTTTTTTTCACTTAGTAATATCCTTTTAAGTTTATTCCATGTCTCTTCATGGCTTGATAGTTCATTTCTTTTTTATTTTGAATAATATTTCATTGTCTGGATGGACAACAGTTTGCTTATCCATTCATTTACTAAAAGACATCTTGGCTACATTCCAAGCTTGGGCAATTATGAATACAGCTGCTATAAGCACCCAAGTGCAGGTTTTTGTGTGGATATAAGTTTACAGTTCCTCTGGGCTGATAACAAGGAGTGTGATTGCTGGATTGTATGATAAACGTATGTCTAAGTATTATAAGGTACCACCAAACAACCAAACTGTCTTCCAGAGTCACTGGACCATTCTGCATTTCCACCATCAAATGAAAGTGAAAGTCACTCAGTCATGTCCAACTCTTTGCGATCCCATGGACTGTCCATGGAATTCTCCAGTCCAGAATACTGGAGTAGGTAGCTTTTCCCTTCTCCAGGGGATCTTCCCAACCCAGGAATTGAACCAGGGTCTCCCACATTTAAGGCAGATTCTTTACCAACTGAACTATCAGGGAAAATGCCAAGAATGAAATAATTAATTTCTGTTGCTTCATGTGCTCATCAGCATTTGATGTTGTCAGTGTTCCAGATTTTGGCCTTTCTAATAGGTGTGCAGTGATATTTCATTGTTTTAATTTGCATTTCTGTAATGACATATGATGGGAAACATCTTTTCATATGATTATTTAACATTATATATCTTCTTTGGTAATTTCTGTTAAGGCCTTTGGCCCATTTTTAAATCAGATTTTTTTAAAAAACTGTTAAGTCTTAAGACTTCTTTGTATATTTTTGATAACAATTTTTTAGCAGATGTATCTTTTACAATATTTTCTCCCAGTCTGTAGCTTGTTTTCTCATTTTCTTGACATTGGCTTTTTTGTTTTTTTGAAAAGTAGAAATTTTTAATGAAGATCAGCTTATCAGTTATTTCTTGGATCATGCCTTTACATTATATCTAAAAAGTCCTCATCATACCCAAGGTAATCTAAGTTTTCTCCTTTGTTATTTTCTAAGAGTTTTATAGTTATGCATTTTAATTTATGTCCATTATATATTTTGAGTCAGTTTTTGTGAAGGATATAAGGCCAGTGTCCAGCAGTACCATTTATTGAAAAGATTGCCTTTACTTCTTTGATAAAGATTGGTGGACTATGTATGTGGGTCTGTTCCTGGGTTCTCTGTTTTGTTCCATTAACTGTCTGTTCTTTTGTAGTACTACATTATCTTGACTACTGTAGTTGTGTAGTGTCAACTCCTCCAACTTTTTTTTTTAATATAAATTTATTTTAATTGGAGGTTAATTACTTTACAATATTGTATTGGTTTTGCCATACATCCTTTCCTCTCCTTCAATATTGTGTTGGCTCTTCTAGGTCTTTTGCCTCTCTATATAAACTTTAAAATCAGTTTGTTGATTTACATAAATATAACTTCCTAGAATTTTGATTGAAACTGTCGGCAATGCAGAAGACTCAGGTTTGATCTCTTGGTTGGGAAGATCCCCTAGAGAAGGGAATGGCAACCCACTTCAGTATGCTTGCTTGGAAAAGCCCATGGACAGAGGAGCCTGTGGGCTACAGTCCATGAGGTTGCAAAGAGTCTGAGATGAATGAGTGACTAACAATTTCACACTTTTCTGTAACTGGATCCCCCTAGAGTTAACTCTCAGAGTTGTCCACCTGAGCCTCCAGCAATTCATCAATCACAGTTTAGGTTTTTCTACCTCAGCACTGGGTCCCCTAGTGGTTTCCACCAGTGAGCCTCTGCTCTCTTAAGCTGCTTCTTCCTGTATTCACCATCTGACCCTTCAGTCAGTCTGCTCAGCAATTTATGTGTTAGGATGGAGTGGTGACTTTCCAGCTCCTTTTATGCAGAGCCAGAAACCAGAAGCCCTTTTGTACCTATTGGAAATATTTCTTTTTTTAGTTAAAATTTTTAATAATCAAATTACTCATGTTAGATTTAGAATGCACACAAAAGGAAGAAACAGGAATAATATCGTTGTTTAGTGGCGAAGTCGTGTCTGACTCTTCACGATCCCATGGACTGTAGCCTACCAGGCTCCTCTGTCTATGGGATTTCCTAGGCAATAATACTGGCATGGGTTGCCAGTTCCTTCTCCAGGGGATCTTCCTAACCCAGAGATGGAACCCACATCTCCTACATTGACAGGCAGATTCTTTACCACTGAGCCACCAGGGAAGCCACATATCTTTGCTGCTGCTGCATTGCTTCAGTCGTGCCCGACTCTGTGCGACCCTATAGCCGGCAGCCCACCTGGCTGCTCTGTCCCTGGGATTCTCCAGGCAAGAATACCGGAGTGGGTTGCCATTTCCTTCCCTAATATCTTTAGAATGGTACAATTACTATCTTGGTGAATGCCTCTCCACTTGGATACTGAGGCTCTTAGTTTTTCTCTGGTTTATCAACCCTTGTTCCCAGAAAAGGACTGAGACCCACTCATTCATACAGATTGAGAAACTTTACTAAGATACTGCTTCCAAGGTAATTTACCTTAAGTCAAAAGAGTAAAGACCTAACTGTGGATTTTAGGCATCAATTAGTGAACATTCATCACTGAGCAGATATATGTGGACACCTACCATGTGTTGAGTTGTATTCCAAGCAATGGAGATGTACAGTGAACACAATAGATACAAACTCCTTCCATCATGGGACTGGATTCTAGGGTGGAGAGTGATGTTAGACAAGAAGAAACTGGGAAATATATGCCTATAAAGGGTATGTAATAAGTGCTTTGTAGAAAAATAAAGGACGTGGGGTGGACAGGGAGTGGTGGGATGGGAGCTCTGCTTTTGTTTGCATGGTCAGGAAAGGACTTTCTAGATGACATCAGAAGTGCACATTTGTCAGGGGAAAGAGGATAAGAATGCAATTTGAGGGCAGGGACCCTGAAATGACTTTATTTTAATCATCCTGCCTGGGTCTAATCCAGAACCGACTATGTGCTTAGACCCCTGAATTTTTTTGAATGTACATTTCAGACTGGTTTGAGAAACACTTTATAAAACAATTGTTACATTGCTGCAAAACCCCCAATAAGCTGCAGACATAGAATCAGTGAAAGCTGGACTGAGTTAGACTTCGATTTCCTAGTATGTCCTGGGAGAAGCTGAATCACAGGCAGTTGAAAACTCCTCCTCCTCCCAAACAATGTGCAAGTTACCAATTAAAAAATGGTGAGACAGGATCCAGCAATGTCCCCACAATTTCCCAGTGGGCTCCAGGAAGGCTAAAACTTGATCTGAACAGGCTCTCTTGCTCCCCACAGATTTCACATTTTCCAGTGCTCAGTTCATAATTGGAAACAACCAGGACCCAGTACAGAAAGGCCATTTCCTCTTTAATGCCCTTGTGGTTTAACAGATTGTTGTGTTTGGAGCCTTTGGAATGAAGCCATGTTTAAAACCATGAGCTCATGCTTTCCATAGATGAGACTTGGTGTCAGATAGACTGTCACATTATTAAAAAAACAAAAGACAGCAATCAGCCACAAGCTCCAGGCATGAGTTTATTTGAAAGAAAACTATGTTACTAAAGCATAATTGTGATTTGCAGCAAAACAAATGATTGAAATTATTAAGCTTAAAATGTTAGAAGGATATATGTATGTGTGTGTGTGTATTACTTGCAGCTTCATATATATAGTTTTGTTTGCCTTTCACGATATTCATGGGAAGAAGGCAGGACAGGTATTATCATTTTCACTTTTCATTTGCAAAACTTGAGATCCAAGAGATTCCATGACTGCGTAAGGTCACATACCAAGGTAACACCGCCTCTCCTAATTGCTAGACCAGCTTCCTGTGTCATTCTTTTTCACCTCTTGCGTTCCATCTCAGAGTCCTATATCATATGTTAAGATTTCTAGAAAGACAACAAAGTATCAGAATGCTGTCTCTAATTTTTCTTCCTAGTAGAGAAACTGTGTCCGAGAAGGCAATGGCAACCCACTCCAGTACTCTTGCTTGGAAAATCTCATGGACGGAGGAGCCTGGTAGGCTGTAGTTCATGGGGTCACTAGGAATCAGACAGGACTGAGCGACTTCACTTTCACTTTTCACTTTCATGCATTGGAGAAGGAAATGGCAACTCACTCCAGTGTTCTTGCCTGGAGAATCCCAGGGATTGGGGAGCCTGGTGGGCTGCCGTCTATGGAGTCGCACAGAATCGGACACGACTAAAGCGACTTAGCAGCAGCAGCAGAGAAACTGTGTTTTCAGTCTTAACAAGCTTGACATTTTCTTTGTGCTGATTTGCAAAAACTCTGGGGACTGAGATATTCCTGTCACTGTCATTGATTTAAGGTGAATACAATGGCCTCATTCTAGCTTCTTACAAACACTTCAATCTGGATCAAGCAACTAAAATTTACAGGGAGCAAAGTAAGCTCTTTCTATCAATCTCAGGGTTAAGTACTTGCTTCCATCAGAGTTTAGGTAATCTTTTATTTGGAGCTGGCATGCTAATTCTAGCTGGCAGCCTCTCCTTTGGCACTTGATGTATGTAACTATGGGGCTTCCCAGGTGGCACTAGGGGTAAAGAACCCCCTTGCCAATGCAGGAGATATAAGAGACGTGGATTTGATCCCTGAGTCAGGAAGATCCCATAGAGAATGAAATGGCAACCTATTCCAGAATTCTTGCCTAGAGAATCCCATGAACAAAGGAGCTTTGTGCGCTCCAGTCCATGGGGTAGCAGAGTCAGACGTGACTGAAGTGACTTCGCACATAGGTATATACCTGTATTGTATTAGTTTCTTGTTGCTTCTTTAATGAATTATCATAGGCTGTGTGTTCTAAAGCAACACACATTTCTTACCTTATAGTTCTGGAGGTCAGTAGTTTGAAATGGTTCTCAGTGTCAAGGCATCAACTGGATTGCATTCCTTCCAGAGACTTGCGGATAAATCAGTTCCTTGCTTTTTCCAGTTTCTACAGATCACTTGCATTCGTGGCTCATGGCTCCATTTCTCTATCTTCAAAGTCAGCAACATGGGGCCGGGTCTTTTTCACACTGCCGTCTCTCTAGTTATACCTCTCTCTTCTGCTTAAAATAATCCTTTGGATTACATCAGTTCCACCTGGATAATCCAGGCTAAGTTTCCAAACGCAAGGTCAGATGGTTAGCAATGTTAATTCCATCTGCAGTCTTAATCTTTGCTGTATAATCTACACATTCACAGTTTCTGGGAGTTAGGATGTGGGTATCTTTTGGGGGCATTATTTTGCCTACCACCCATATATTGTTTTATTTTCTTGTTGTTTTCTTTCAAACAGTACACATTTTTATAGTATATAACTTGGGTAGTTTTTTATTGCACCACTAAATGTTCCTAAAGATGGTAATAAATGGCATTCTATTTTCTCATGAGGAACATTTAAATCAAATCAATTATAACTAAAACCCACAATATGTTATAAAATGAAAAGCACAGACATTTAAAAAATCTTTTAAATTGGTCAGAATAACATTAACCTATAAACCCTACAAAAGGAAGCATGATTGTATGCTGTCCAGTAATTGCATTTTCCTTGTTCAATGTACTGAAAATTATAAAGCAGGCAATGTACAATTCTCCTGCATCAATTAAATATGATTGAAAACTAGTACCTTGGCAAGTGAAACACCCAGAAAATACTTAGTAAATAAGAATTTCCCTTTCTTCATGGATCAGAAGGACTTTGAAAATGGTGATTTTTGATCACCCAAAGTCTCCAACAGCTTACTGGTGTTATTTCCTTGTGGCTAACAGTCTTCAAAAGCTCCCCTCCAGCTTTAGAAAGTGGCTTTTCAAAAATTAGCTACACTTCTCCCTATTGTGTTGTGAGGTAAACAAGTGAAACAGAGAGGAAGTGGAGGTGGGCGAGAGGCCTGGAGTCGCATTACTGGGCAAGACAAGCCACTCAGACGACAACATGGGGACAGCCTGTGTGTCTCGCGTCACACACCGCTCCTGTATATTGACTAGCACAGGCGTGCACGGTCACCTCCCCAGGACGTTTTCTCACAGCCATTAAATGTTTTCAAACATAAGTGGTACCTGATAAACCCTGTTGTTTTATCTACTGACTTAAGGACATTTCTAAGCCTGTATTCTTACTGCCTTTTAGTGAATTTATTTCAGGTATTTTCCCACTTCCTAGATTTGAGAGCGGTACACGTTTCGCTCTTTCTTTCTCTTCTTCCCAGCCTTCCACTCTTTCCTTTCTCTCTCTTTCTGTACTCCTTTCCCCTTATCTTCTTTTCTGGTATGTTTGTCCTTTCCCTCTTCTCTGTCTTCTTCTCGGTGTACATTCACGTTCTCCAGCCCTACCCGCTCTTCCCTGCTCCCAGCCAGTTCATCTCCAAGAATATCACCCTCATCAAGGTTAAGGTTACTGCAAGGTCACAAATGATGAGTAAACACAAATGATGAGTTATCACTTAGGTGCTTCAGAAAGTTCTATAGAATTCAGCACATGCTTTCCAGAATTAACTAAATTGTTTGTGCTGCATAGAATTTGATAAGAATGCCATGTTATTTTAGTGTAAAATTATTCTATTTAGTGTATAATTATTCTTTTGGTAGGGATTTTTAAAATGTTTTATGCCGCTTATCATTTCTCTATTATGAATTATTTGAAATATAAATAGTTTCAAATGGCAAATTGAAAGAAAAGTAGACTTATTTTTCTTAGTTAAAAAAGGGTGAATTTCAGTGTTATAATATCTTTGTTGGTGTGAAGGTTTAATTCATTGTTTATTTAAATCTGTTAAAGTATGTCTTATTAATCTAATAATTTTTATTTTGAATGTTCTTGGAACCATCAACAAGTTGTCAAAGATGACAGGTGGAACAATAGGTTTCCTTTCCTTCCTAATAATAATGGAGAATAAGAGAGGAGCTCTCTTAGGATATAATATTTAGACAAAATTCCAGAGAATGGAAAGTGGGACAAGTAATAACTGATATTTCATGCCAAGTGAGCCTGACCCCAGACTGTACATACAGGTGGGATATAGACAAGGAGGAAGTTGATTTGACCACAAAGCATTTTGGGACTTAGAAGTGCTGGATATGTGAAGGGCAGGGAGGATGAAGGCATGGGGCTGAAAATAGAATTGTTGTCGGCTTCTAAGCAGAATTACTGCAGGCAGATGTCTGTCCCCTAAGCCGTAGGCTAGACTTTTCTTCTCTGCATGAATTAAGTGGTTCTCCCCAAAATGACCATTACATTCTGGCATTTAGGAAAGCCTCCAGCCACACGGATTAGGCACCTATCAGACCCCTCACTTAAACAGTCAAAAGTCCTCCATACACGCACAGAGCACTTTACCAGCTTTTCAGCACTCCCTCGTAAATGTGGACGGATAAGCAAGGAGGTCAAGACATTTTAGGGAAGCTTCCAATAAGAAAGCAATAGAGCAGTGTAAACAGGAAAAATTAACTTTGGAGAAAACAGATGCAGGAAACATGAAGGAATGCAACAAACCAATAGACAAGCCATAAAACCTATAAAGAGAGTCCTTAGAAGTATTCTAGAGTTGATTGTGCCCATAGAACAAGAAAATGATACTGTGAAAAAGAACAGCTAGAGGCCAAGAATGAGAAAAAAAAGATTGATGCAATTTATAAGAAATCAATGGAAACGTTGGAAGATAAAGTCAAGATCATCTCCCACAAAATTAATAAAGAAGACTAAGAGTTAGAAAAGATGGGAGAAAAAATAAGGAAAATGGAGGAGCAATCCAGAAGGTCCAACATCCAAGAGTATTTTTCATAACTGAAGAGCTGAAAAATGCAGTAACCAGAGTGAGACGGACCTCTGAGTGTCCCATACAATGGATGAGAGAAGATTCACTCAAAGGCATATAAATTTGAAAATTTTCAAGTAGCATAGGTCAAGAGATGACCCTAAACCTTTTGGGGAGAGAAGAAGGGGACACCCAGAAAGGATTGATGTTTAGAAAAACTTCTGACTTTTAAAAATGGGTGCTAGAAGAAACATAAAAATGTGAGAACCAAAAAAATCAGTGGCTCTAACTTAGAGGTATGATCAAGGGAAGTCCCTGCATAGCATACATAGCCCAGAGCAGAACTATGAACCTCTAGGCAGGAGCAGACTCTTGAGAGTCCCCTGGACAGCAAGGAGATTGAACCAGTCCATCCTGAAGGAAATCAGTCCTGAATATTCATTGGAAGGACTGATGCTGAAGCTGAAACTCCAATACTTTGGTCACCTGATTTGAAGAACTGACTCATTTGAAAAGACCCTGATTCTGCGAAAGATTGAAAGCGGGAGGAGAAGGGGATGACAGCGGATGAGATGGTTGGATGGCATCACCGACTCAATGGACATGAGTTTGAGAAAACTCCAGCAGTTGGTGATACACAGGGAGACCTGGCGTGCTGCAGTCCATGGGTGGCAAAGAGTCGGACACGACTGAGTGACTGAACTGAAGAGAGATGGAGAGCTCAAGGGGATATGTCCAAGGAAAAACAGGAGTCCATAGAACAGTGCCTTATACATTGGGGATTTAAAAATAATGGATTATTATAACAGGAAGCCAGCACAATAAGAAAAGTAAAACAAGTAGAAATTCCAGGGAAAACAAATGGCTGTACATAAAGGAAATACTAGTACCTTGTGTGGCTTGGAGACCAACTAATAGAGTAGATAGTGGTCAGTGTCTACTGGCTGAGTTTCAGGTTTGCCTTTACGTTGTTTTAGAAATGGAACTACAGTTATCTATGTGGCTTCCCTGGTGGCTCAGAGGTAAAGAACCACCTGCAGTGCAGGAGTCACGGGTTTAATTCCTGGATCGGGACGATCCCCTGGAGAAGGAAATGGCAACCCATTCCAGTATTCTTGCCTGGAAAATCCCATGGACAGAGGAGCCTGATGGGCCATATAGTCCATGGGTCACAAAAGAGTCAGACACTATTTAGAGACTAAATAATAGTCATCTCTATTGGTTTGACAGAAGTAATGATATGAGAAAATGGCATGGGCTTTGTGTAAGGAAGCCAGTCCTCATCTATTATAGCAGGCACAATACTTTAGATAATGCCTAAAACTGATTTTTAAAAATAACAGCATGTTATTGAGAAAACAGAGAGATAATTTACAGAAGAATAAGGTTAAAAAGTCAAGAATCATTACCTTTGGGGATTGGGAGAGGTAGAACAAAATATTATTGCTTTTCATAACAGGCTTTAAAAATATTCCACTTTTTAAACTTGTGTGCTTGAGGTACATTACTTTTTTTAAAAATTTATTATAAAACAACCAAAATGCATTGTATTAAACTCAACTAGTTCTAGATTACAAACAATGAAATAAAGAAACAATGAATAACTCTAAAAGATTTTGGAGGGAACAATATGGGAAATTTGAACATGGAATGAAATTAGGATTATGTACAATGATTGCTAATTCTTAGGTGAGGTCATGGACCTGTGGTTATGTAGGAAGAGTACCTGCTTCTTAGGACAGGCTTGCTCATGTATTTAAAGCTGAATTGCCATCCTGTCTGCAAGTTACTTTTCAAATAGTACAGCCTATATATTTCAAAAGTGGCAGAATATTAGTATTTTTTAAATCCAAGTGCAACTGTATGGATGTTTATTTTACTGTTCTTTGAGTTTTTTGTACGTTTGAAATTCTTCTAAGTAAAACATTGAAGGGCTTCCCTGATAGTTCGGTTGGTAAAGAATCTGCCTGCAATGCAGTGGGGGGAAAAAAAAGCCAACTCACTGTACTCTTAGACCAACTTTTCCCCTGCAGTAACATTGAGGTATTGCCTGCAGATTTTACAGAGAAATTGGAACTGTTTTTACAGAGGGCTGGTTTTGGTGTGGTCTGTTCATATTCCAAACAGCACTGCCATAAACTGTTTACTGGTCATCTGCACCTCAATGCTGAAATAAGGGTCAGAATGTCAGGGAAATCAAACTCTAATGAAGGAGATGTCTAGTCAACTCAGGGCTGTGTTTAAAGAAAAAAATCATTGAACTTCAGAGAGTACTGAGACATTCTGTCCTCCGTGTTGTTACTGTGTTCCCTCAATTCTGAAGCCTATTTCCTGGCCCTTCATTTAACTCCCTGGAGAAAATAGATCATTTCTTTAAGCCCTAGTAAAAGGAGTAAGTCCTTATTAGACCACATTTTTGCCTCATCAATTTCTCCCCTGAAGAATTTGATTATTGTGAAGGGAGAAAATATATATACTTTTCCCACTATTTCATTTCTCCAAAGTTGATGGCATTGAAGTGCTGGGATCTCAGTGTCCAATTCAGTGTGATTTTTGGAGAGAAATTGACAAACTGTAGTACTATTTCAAGGAGCTTAACCAGGTTGCTGAAGGATTAGCACAATAAGAAATGAAAAATGGTTGAAGGAAGTGCAAATATTTAGGCTGAAAAGAGAAGTCTTAGTGGTGCATGATAAATATTATCCAGTATACTTAAGTAAATATTATATATTTTGTTGTTGTTGTTCGGTTGCTAAGTCGTGTTCAACTCTTTGAGACCTCATGAACTGCAGCACACCAGGCTTCCTTGTCCTTCACTATCTCCTGGAGTTTGCTCAAACTCATGTCCATTGAGTCAGTGATGTCATCCAACCATCTCATCCTCTGCCACCCCCTTCTCCTCCGGCCCTCAATCTTTCCCAGCGTCAGAATCTTTTTGAATAAGTCAGCTCTTACCATCAGGTGGCCAAAGTATTGGAGCTTCAGCATCAGTCCTTCCAGTGAATATACAGGGTTGACTTCCTTTAGGATTGACTACTTTGATCTCCTTGCATTCAAGGAGATCTCCTTGCAGTCAAACACACTGTGGTGTTTTGAACACCACAGTTCAACAGCATCACTTCTATGGTGCTCAGCCTTCTTTATGATTCAACTCTCACATCTGTACATGACTACTGGAAAAACCATAGCTTTGACAATACAGACCTTTATTGCCGAAAGTGATGTCTCTGCCTTTTAATATGCGATCTAGGTTTGTGATAGCTTTTCTTCCAAGAAGCAAGCATCTTTTATGTATAAAAGATATTAGACATATTCTGGCATAGCTCCACAAGGCAGAACTAAGATGATGAATGGAAGTTATGGCACACATACCATAAAGGAAAGAGATTTTTAATAATTAGTTTAGCAATGGTGGATGCCTTGAGAACTATCTTTCCTCATTAGAAGAACATTTATGGTGTGGATGAGTGGAGGTGAGGAAGCAATTCCAGTATCTACTGAAAAATTGACCCTTGAAGTATCTTAGGATAAGCTTCTCTGATTTTACAAGAAGCTGCTATTTTTGAATTAATGCTACATGCCAGCCTCTGTAATAGGTGCTTCCTCACAACAATTCATTTATTCTTAACAGCTTTAGCAATTGGGCATTCTCCATTTCTCATAAGAATGACCTGAGACTCATTGGTTAGCCACTTTGACCAAGGTCACACAGGAAGAAAGCATAGAACTAGAATAAGAACTCAGATCCAGATTTAACAATAAAGTCCAAGTTCTCCCCACCATATCAGTTTTTGGATCTGCAAGTTGTAATCCATTACATGAATGTGAAATCAGCTTAGTGTTTTAGAACCAGGATTTAAATTGATTAAAACAAAATAGAATGTATCAGAATGCCACCTAAATAGGAAAATAAGGAAGCATTGCTTCCTGAAATTGTTGGTTATATACTGGGCTCACAATGTGAAGGGTCTTTTTAGCTGCAAGTCAAGATGAACATCTTAACTTCATGGACCCTTAACCTTCTTGACTTCCCTTTCCTAGACTCCTTCAGTGGGGTTCACTTTGGTGACCTTTTCCCATGACCAGTCTCCCGTTAATGAGTTTCCTGAGGCTGCTTTAACAAATCTCTACGAATGCAGTGGTTTAAAACAACAAGTTCTGGAGGTCATGACTAATGAGCGTCCTTGGGGTCACTTTCCTTCTGGATGCTTCAGGGGAAATCTGTTTTCTTACCTTTTTCAGTTTCTAGAGGCCACCTCTGTTCCTTGGCTTGTGGCCCCTTCCTCACCTCATTACACCCTCTTGCTTCTGTTGTTACCTCCCCCACTACTCATTCTGATCCTCCTGCTTCCCTCTTATAGGACTCTTCCAAATACCATGGGTCAACAGTCTCCGTCTCTCAAGATCCTTAATTTAATTACATCTGCAAAGTCCCACACACCATGTAAAGTAACCTACTCACAGGTGCCAGGGCTTAGGCTGTGGATATCTTTTGGGGGCTAGATTCATTCCACCACACCACATTTACATTATAAACTCTAAATGCTTAAACTTTAATACTCCTCTTTCTGATCACGACCTCTTCTTCATTTGCCCTGTTTGTCATTTCCTTTGACTTGCTTTTCAGTGGCTCACAGTCTCAGCTGAGACTTCAACTGGGCTCCATCAAAGGCTGGTGGCTTCTCCCATTCTTCAGAGCAGTTTTACAGACGCCTTTCCTGCTTGCCTCAAGTAGATGTTTTCACCCTCTACCTAAAGAGGAAAAGAGGTTCCTCCTATGTATCATTTAGTGACTCTCTTTTCTTCTTGTACCATCTGTGATGGAGAATACAGCATTTCTAGTCACAAAAAGTATTAGAGAACAGTGTTTCTTTTATTGAAGGTTTCACAGGTAGAAGAGACACAGGAGTTTACCTTGTACATTTCTTATGATGCTAGCAAAAATCCCCATTTTCCTTTTGCATGTCTTTTTCGTTGACCACTGGCCGATACATCTTCTCTTGTGGGCTTTTTTTTTTTCTTTCCTTTTCAGCCTCTGCTTCTCCAGGTGCCACTTTGTTTACATCTGGATTATTTCTGAGACTCCCAACTTGTCCCTTCTCTCTTAAACACAGTTGTTTAAGACTTCCTCAGTTGCTATTTCCCTTCCTCCTACCACTTAAATGTTGTCTTCAAGGATGTGAAAGTCTATTCTATTTTCATAGTAGAAGTCTATTCTTTTTTTCTAAAAAAAAAAAAAAAATGATTTTTTTTCTTTTGCCCTTGGTTGAAAAGTACTAAAGTTACCCAGACCCATTCTCCTTACAGGGTTGTAGGAGATTACAAATAACTAAAATAAGTTTGTCCCACTATAGTTATGACTTTGGTGTGGCATATAAAGTGGAGACAATGGGTGTGGACTTATTCTTTCATGAAGAGCCTGTGGAAAGGCAAATCTTGCTTTAACTAATTCCATTTTAGAATACAATGAGGGTATAATATTTCCTAATGCTCACATTCACGTCTTTAGCATCTTACACTAGACCTGCTCTTTATTTTTTTCCCTTTCTCTGCTGTGGTACTTAGTGAAGTTAACATGCTATGAAATTCTCTCCTGGTTTGCCAGCTCCCATCACCAAGCCACCAGAGAAGGCATTCCCCTTTGGCCCTGAGCCATTGGTAAACATCCCTGGAATGCTCTGTTTCAGTTCAGAATCACTTTGGTGGCCATAGCAACAGTCTTGACAGGCTGCTGTGCTCTTTCCGTTGATGGGAGCTCTCCCTGATTGGGGCTTATTGCCCATCAGAGATTGTCACAGTGAGAGAAGCAAGACCAGGGCCGTGTTCTCCATAGCCCAGGGAGGGATTTGCATCCTTAGGGTAGTTTCTGATGAGAATGAAGGCCTGCTGAGGCATCATGAAAAAAATAGTGCTGTGCCTCAGCTGAGCCTACCCTAATGGTTTTCTGCTCCCCGTGGGAGACAATGCTTTTGCTTGTTCTCCCTAATAACATGTTTCCTGGGCTCCCAAGGTGTTAGCTGTTTTTTTTTTTTTTTTTTTTCCTCTCTCTCTTCCTTTTGGTTGGACGTATTTTCTAGAGTTGACAAACATGGATTACTGCTTAGAGAGACAAAAAAAAAAAAAAAAAAAGCAAAGACATAGAGAAATTTTGAGAAACAAAAATTGTTCTGATAGAAGATTTTTGGGAGAAAGAGAAGAAGTCAGAAATGACCTTAGGTGTCTGATGGGGCTAGAAAGACCATTTTGTGAAACTGTCAAACTGCCTGTCCCTGAATACAGTGTGACAGAGAAGTTCTGATGAGTTTTTGGTTGCTACAGGCTCTTAGACGATCTTGCTGATTCTGATGGTTTATCTGGGAACACATGGTTTGAGATGTGATAAAAATTCCCTTTTTAATTTTTGAGAATAGTAGATTTGGTGGGGTTCATCAGGATTTGTGTCAGGCCAGCTTATTTCAGTCTGCATATTTTCTCCTGTGAAATAATTTCACATTTATTTCACATTTCAAATCCAAAACATTTATTCACCCATTTCCTAGAATGATTTAAACTTTTTTATTTTTTGCATCTTTAAAGTGTCCTGATCTGCCAAAATGTTATGGGCCTTCCCTGCAAACTTCAGGGAATATTCTTCATGAACTACAATCAACAATCATTATTGCTGAAACTTCTTTCAATTGAGATGAACTGTTTGATTAGAGTCAGTATGAGTATTTCATCATATTCATAGTATTATGCCTATCTGTTGGTGGGAGAAGTTAAAAAGCAATCAAGCACCACCTAAGGGGAAAATGTAGTGTTTTCCAAAGTATAGTACACGGATTATCTGTCAGCAACCTCAAGGTGATTGCTAAAATGTGGATTCCTGGGTATCACATTAAACTTACTAACTAGAATGTCTGGACAAGGCTTCCCAGTGTATGTGTTTTTAATAAGCTTTCCATGTGGTTCTTCTGCACACTAGAATTGGAAATAAGTGGATCATTTGATGCCTCATTCTCTTTGGTAGTTACATTTTAAATTTCTAAAAATCCACTTAATTGGGCTGAGTGGCTGTCCTACCTACCTATCTATCTTCCTTAAGAAAAATAGTGAATCTGTGGAGAGAGCTCTTGGGAACTATAATTGAATAAATGCACTCAGTTCCAAGTACTGTCAAGTAAGAAATGAGAAAACTAGTTACTAGGCAACTTTTCTGCTCTTATGTAAGCCGAAGGTTTTCTTCTGAAACTCAAAACTGGGACAACCATAAAACAAGCATGTTAACCATGCCTGCCAGATAGCAGACTGAATGTATGTGAATTTGAGCAAATTCTGGGAGACAGTGAAAGACAGGGAAGTCTGGCATGCTGCCGTCCATGGGATCGCAAAGAGTTGGATATGACTTACCAACTGAACTACAAGGTATGGAAATGATTGATTGAATCACCGGGAGGAGTCCAAGCACATCACTTTGAAGGAATCCATGAAGACAGCAAGGCCTTATAAGAATTACCTTATTCTGTTCTTGTCAAAATTCTTTAGCAAAGAATATGTTGTCAACCCCATTTTATAGATGAGGAGAGTGAGGCTCAGAGAGACTAAATGACTTGTGTAAAGCTACCTTGCTTAATCGTGCTGGAGTTGAGTGTTGAACTCAGCCCTGTCCCCGGACTTTTCTGCTAGGGGAACACAAATTCTGCTGTAGATTATTCTGTTTCCAGTAGGAGAAGGGGGAAGGTCGGATCTGGCACCCATCATTGACCTAGAGACTTTATTAGGTATATACTATGTGCTGACACTCACACTAAGTTTATTGAAGATTTCAGCCTTGGTTCATTTGAAGAAATCCCAGCTTGGGAATTGGGCTTGATTATTCCTAAGACATGCTCTGAAAACCAGCCTCCCAGGCTGAGAGGTGTGTGAAGTTTGAGAAGTCTCCCACCATCGCTTCCAGCTCTAAGACTATCAAACAGCAAGAAAGAGAAATCTATCAATTCTGTCTCCTCTCAAAATTTCCAGGCAGTTCAATTTACATCCATGCACCACTGATTCTCCCCTAATTAATGTAATTATTATGAAGAACTGGCTCACACGATTATGGAGGCTGAGAAATTGCACAATCTGTCATCTGCAAGCTGGAGAACCAGGACAGCTATGGTGTAATTTGGCCCATGGCTGAAGGCCTGACAACCAGGACAGCTGAGGTGTCAGCTCCAGTCTGAGGGCCAGAGATGATCTGACCCTGAAGAAATTGAATGATACCCACCCACATTGGAAACAGCAGTCTACTGAGTCCACTGATTTATATGCTAATGACATCTGGAAACACCCTCACAGACAGACCCAAGAAATAATATGTAACCTGGGCACCTCGTATTGTGTTACAGTGACATAAACATCACATCAGGCATCTGGGATGAGTTTTCCTTATACTATCATAATAGCTAATAACTCACATTTATTAGGTACATGCTGTGTGCTGGCAGTTCTGCAAGCACTCTATACTAACTCATTTAATACACATGACACCTTTTAATAAGCTAATTAGCAAGTTACTACCACTATTTATATTTTTCACATGAGAAAGCTGAAGCCAAGAGAACTTGCAGCTAAGAGATGAAACAAAAGGCTGAACATGAGAATAATTGCTTTCAGTCATTCCTTTATATTCATCTTCACTGTGGATGATGCTATGATAAAATGAGCTACTTGTAAAGTAAAAAAAAAAAAAATAAAAAGTGGGAAAAAAATTAAACAAGAAAAAAAAATAAAATGAGCTACTGTACATTTATGGCTACCTACCATATGTATGTCAACCCTTCTGCTAGGCATTTTATAGAAAATGTCTGTGATAGTTACAACTGTGCTAATTAAGATAGATTTTGCCCCATTTTACAGATGAGAAAACAGAGGCTCTATGTATTAACTAATTTGACCATGCATGCTGTGCATGCTAAGTCACTTCAGTCATGTCTGACTCTGTGACCCTATGGACTGTAGCCCAACAGGGATTCTCAGTCCATGGGATTCTCCAGGCAAGAATACTGGAGTGGGTTGCCATGCCCTTCTCCAGGGGATCTTCCTGCGTCTCTTATGTCTCCTGCATTGTCAGGCAGGTTCTTTACCACTAGTGCCATGTGGGAAGCCCAACTTGACCATAGCTTGTGCTTTCAATTAAACCCTGTCATAACTTTTTGATTGTATATATTTTTTGAACCCATCTCATCAATTTTTCAATGAAGGGATATTTTTTCTACTACTTAGCCTCTGAACTGACAGCCAGTGATTGGTAGATGATCTTGTGTATATTAGGGTTTAGACAGGTTCCTCTTATGAGCATCAGAGAGGTATGACGACACGTAGGTTGATATTCTAGGGCTCTCATGGGAACAGCTCCTTCTAGAAGTAGAGCTGGGGTTTTGATGCTGTCTGATCATAAGCCCAGTCCCAGGCTTTTCCTGGTACTTTCATATCCCTTCTGATCTGGCCTCAGGATGATGGCAGCCCCTTCACACAGCCCTTGTCCTGCCAAATTGTTCCTGATGATTCATTTTAATCTTGGTAAGTGTTGCATTTTTTATACCTGGTTGCCTGTCTCAATTCTCTGAAGTCTGTGTGCATTACACTGGTATTTCTAAGCCGGCTCCTGATTGACTTGATTACAGAAAACAAACTGTGATCAGTGAAATGTCACATATTTGTAGCCTGTTTTTAAAATAAGTCTTCAGATTTGCCCTTGATTCTAGCACCTGTCACTGTGTGATATAAACGTGTATGGATCCCTTTCTTCACTAGTCAGCCGTGGTCTAGATATATGCTGTTCAGAATCCATGGACAGAGGAGCCTGGCAGGCTACAGTCCATACGGTCACAGAGTCGGCCATGATTGAGCAACTAACACACACACACACACACACACACACGGCAGCTATTAATCACCTAGGGCTGTTTAAAGATAATAGAGTTTAATGAAATTAAGAATTCAGTTCCACTGTTACATTAGCCACAGATCAAGTGCTCAGCAGACACATGAGGCTCTAGAGGCTATCAACAATGCAGATGCATCTGTCGTGTCATGGTAAAAGGACTAGTTTTAAACTAGATTCTGATGAGTAAAAGGGGAATGTTATAATCTCTAAGGTAATAACTAAGAGAAACTGCATACATAGGTAATAGTATTTAAAAGAGAGTGATAATTGATTAATTCAGAAAAGGCCAAAAAAGATAGCTAAAGAAACATAAGAACATATGGGACAAACAGAAAACAATACAGTGGTCTATTTAAACCCAATAATGTTAGTAATTTTATCAGATGTAAATAGGATACATTCTCCAATGGAAAGACAAAGAAACCAAAATGCAAATACATTCTTTGGTGTATAGAAAGGTTAAAAATAAAAATAAAAATCTTTAAAAACAAACAAACAAACAATGCAGATGTAGAACATCTCTGTCATCGCAGGAAGTTCTATTTGACAGCATTGTTCTAGGAGGTGGGGGCCAGATCTGATTGTTAACAATACCTGCCTGGCATATGGGTGACTAACAGGTGGATGAACCAGATACATGTTTCTGGCCTGAGCTTTACCTAAGGCTGCTAAGACTAATATGTAGAATCTGTGGATCAATGACATTGCCAGTTACACTCCCTTTTGTCTCCATGGGGGCCTGTCAGGGAGCTCTTGGCGTCACGGCAGGTGGGAGAGGTTATTCCTGGACTGATCTTCCCAGTGGTCTCAGCTCTGTGTTTTGTGGCTTCTGTCATCCCCTGACTTCTGACTTAAGGTCCTGGCTATGCATTAAATGATAGAAAGTTGTTCTTCCTCTAACAACCCAGCAACAGAAAAGTTAAAAGTTAATAATTCTGGCAGGTTGTCATGGCTTTAGGGCTGGGCCAGGTTTATTGGAGACTGTAGAAGTTCAGTCTGTCTGTGCCCTCTAAAAGCATTTACCTCAGTGGCCTTTGTCTCTCCTGGACCACAGCACTGGAATCTGTAGCACTTAGGGAGACACATCCCCCACCTTCTGCAAGGATGCTGTGTTTGGTCGAGAAGGGACTGTGATACAGGACTTAAGGGCTGGCCTCTAGGCCCAGAGGTCATGGACCAACCTCTTGGCACATGTGAGCACTGTACCCTTTTTTGACACAAAAATTCTAGGTCTTTGCTGTTCTCCTTTCTGCTGTTTTATGGATGTCAGTCTTGTCTTCCTGGCTAGGTTGTAAACCTCAAGGGCAGGGGTCACTGCCCCTCTTAGACATCTTAGCCCCGGGCTGGACATGTGACAGATGCAGATTGATCATCAAGAAGGGTGATTTTGGGGGGGGGGTCTTATTTTATCCTCTTTCCTGTGTATATAGTAGGCCACAGGTGATATCTTTCCCAGTGATCTATGTACTATAACTGAGTGTCTTGGATACATCTTTATCCCAAATCAATTTTTTTCTCTTCTTGATTTCAGAATAAGTTCATGTTATTGTCTTCATCACCACGGGAAAAAACAAACTGATCTGGTAACTTCTGACATTTTCAAATGAACAGGAATTTCTTTCCAGGACAGGCTAATGAGTTAGTGACAATGCTCCATCGCACACCTCTGGGGGCTCCACTCACAGTTTTATCTATGTGAATATCACCCCCTTGACTTGTGCAACACAGGGCCCTGAGTGTTGGAACTGGTTTGATAAGTTCCCCCATGTCTTTTACAATACCATTGTTTTTATTCTTCAGCCTGCTGTTTTTACCTGTGGTAAAAGCTGAAGGCATGACAGCCTAGACCAGGTGACTCTTCAAGGCCTCATGGCTTTGCAATCCTAGAACAGTCTATTCACAAATTTCTTGTAAGACACTGCCAGTTTCCCACTGGACCCAAAATCTTTGCACTAACTGAAGTATAACATCAAGTACATCCAGATGACTAATACTTTGATAGGAGTTGAGGAGAAGGAGGAGATGTTATAGGCAACTATTCTCAGTGGAAGACTAGGAAAAATAAATTGGTCCTAAAGATTCTGAAGGTCCTACCCCTGTTCCTCCTTAGCAGAGAGCAGTAGAGGTTCAATGCCAGATGATTCTCACCAAGGTAGCTCAGCCCTTTGTCTCATCCCCACCGTCTGGGGCTGAGGAGGAAGCAGTAGGAAGAGTCTGATTTAATGGGTCTCAAGACATCTCTGGAGAAGGCAATGGCATCCCACTCCAGTACTCTTGCCTGGAAAATCCCATGGATGGAGGAGCCTGGTAGGCTGCAGTCCATGGGGTCGCTAAGAGTCAGACATGACTGAGTGACTTCACTTTCACTTTTCACTTTCCTGCATTGGAGAAGGAAATGGCAACCCACTCCAGTGTTCTTGCCTGGAGAATCCCAGGGACGGGGGAGCCTGGTGGGCTGCTGTCTATGGGGTCGCACAGAGTTGGACACGACTGAAGTGACTTAGCAGTAGCAGTGGCAAGGCATCTCCTTGCCTTAAATTTCTTTCACCGGCCAGTCTCTAACATTTGAAATGAACTAGTAGACGTTATTAAGGCTTCCCAGGTGGCATTAGTGGTAAAGAACCCACCTGCTTGAGACATAGGTTTGATCCTTGGGTGGGGAAGATCCCCTGGAGAAGAGCATGGGAACCCACTCCAGTATTCTTGCCTGGAGAATCCCATGGACAGAGAAGCCTGTTGGGCTACAGTCCAGGGGGTCACAAAGAGTCAGACATGACAAGTGACTTAGCACTCATGGAGTAGACATTACTTTTTGTATCAAGTGACCCTTCCTGTAAAGAATTAAGGAAAGATTTAAAATGAATGTATTAGTGTTAGAAATCAGAATAAGGTTACCCCTGGGGGTGATATTGAGTGAGAAGTGAAGCAGGTAGTTTCGTGCTACTGGAAAGCTTCTCTTCCTGAATTTAGGTGTTTCTTCTGTGAAAGTTTTATGGGACTTTGCAGTTATAACTTGTATATTTTTCTGCAGGTTTATAGTGCTTTGAAATAAAGTTTATTTAGAATAATTCTTAGTGCCTCAGGAAACATGCTCAGGTATTTATAACTTAGAACAATGAGGTGAGTTTATTTCCAAAAGACACTGAGCAGCATGCTGGGATGCTGAGAGGAGAAAGAGATGACTGAGGTGAACGGAGGTGAAAGGGCAACTTGTGTTCTTTGGGCTTCTGCCAGGGGCTCACCCTGCCCTGGTTCTTTCAGGAATCGGAGAATTCCCCAGAGAACTGGATAGTTTTTCTTCATGTCCATTCTCAGTCTCCTTCAAAAATATGAGAGGTGACACACACACACTGATTTATTTAACATGGATAACCAACAAGAACCTAACTATTTAGCACAGGAAACTGCTTAATGTTATCTGGTAGCCTGGATGGGAGAGGAGTTTGGGGGAGAATTTTGTTTGTTTAGTCACTAAATTGTGTCCAACTCTTTTGTGACCCCATAAAGGTAGCCCATCAGGATCTGTCCTGGGATCTGTCCATCAGGATCCCAATCCCTCTGTCTGTGGGATTCTCCAGGCAAAAATACTGGAGTGGGTTGCCATTTCCTCCTCCAGGGAATCTTCCCGACCCATGTCTCCTGCATTGGTGGGCAGATTCTTTACCATCTGAGCCACCTGGGAAGACCTTGGGGGAGAACAGATACATGTATGGCTGAGTTCCTTTGCTGTCCACCTGAAACTATCACGACATTGTTAATCAGCTCTACTGCAATATAAAATAAAAGTTTTTGAAAAAAGATGCAAGAAGTAAGCAGTATATAAAGGAGAGTGGAATGTAGAGCGCCTTCTCTGATTCAGATCCAGAGCTGGCAACAGAAGAAGGTGGCCCTCTTGGGCAGTTAGCTTCAGGGAGAGCATGGAGCCAGTCCTTACTTCTATTGGAATGCAAAGGGTGTATGATTTTCCAGCATGACCCAGCTCTGGTTAGACGAGAAGAGACCAGTGAACTGTGGCCCCTTGGGTACCAGGTGTATAAAGCTCTGTGTTTATATGTTGAGGGAGAAGGAGATGCAGAGCTCAGCTGGGAAATCTTCTCACCTCACCCTCCTGGAACCAGAAGCATCTCTTCATCTCCTCTCCTGTCCATCCCTTCTCTGCAATACACATGGGGTCCTGAGGCCAGCACCCTCCCCTTCCTATGAGCAGATGTCCTGCCTCCCCTCCAGCTGATGAGTCACCCAGCTTTCCTTGGGCTCCGTCCAGCTTCTGAGAAGTATTTAGGATGGAGAGGTAGCTGATTTCCAGGTGCCTGATGGCAAAACTGGCCTTGTGTAAAAATGCAAATGGAGGAAGCAGTTAAGAAAATGCTCATTTGACTTTTGGGCACCCTCATTCATGTTGTCCATAAAACAGTTATTGTGTTCTCAACTGGAGTCCCATGTGTTTCTTCTGCACCACCTGGGTCCAAAATTTGAGGCTGGAGCAATACCAGTTCATCCTTCTTGTTGATGTTACTTTTTTTTCCTTCAAAGACTTTAGTATTAGATTGATGGAAGTTGCACAAAGGGACTGCACTCCAGCCGTGCCTGAGGAGTCCTTGCCTTCTATTTAATTTCCGTGGAACAAATGAGCTCCATTTGCAAGAGGTCCACTGTCTATTTATGTCCCTGGTCTTTGTCTCAGAGTAGAAATAAAACTGAATCTCAGCCCTACATGAGTCTGTTTATAGCTACTTTACAGTCTGGACCTTGTCAATGCTTCTTGTCCCAGAGGTTTTTTTTTCTCAAAGAAAGATGCTGAGAAAAAAAAACTGTCAGCAAATGTGAGCAAATTTGAAGTCAGATGTCAGCTATTGGTGTTGGTAGCTAAAATATTATCACTGTGCATTTGTAAAGCTGTTTGCATGGCACTTTGATAAGCCTCAGTTCATTTGCTCCTCCTGACAGCCCTGTGAGGTGGTAGGCATTATCTACATTTTACAGGTTGAGTGACCTATTCAAGGTCACACAGCTATTCTTATGACTTTCAGTAAATTTTTTTTTCTATTCTCCTTATTATCGAAGATACTTAAAAGTCAGTAATCAAAATAAGAAGGTGTGAGGTGTATATTCAGATCTGGTTATATTACTATATGAAGAGTTGACTCATTGGAAAAGTCCCTGATGCTGGGAAAGGTTGAAGGGAGGAGGAGAAGGGGGTGATGGAGGATGAGATGGTTGGATGGCATCACTGACTCGGTGGACATGAGTTTGAGTAAAGTCCGCAAGATAGTGAAGGACAGGCGAGCCTGGTGTGCTGCAGTCCATGGGGTCACAAAGAGTCAGACACGATTTAGTGACTGAACAGCAGCAACAATGTGGCACCGTTTTGGAAAGACCCCAGAGTCAAAGCCTGTTCAACAGAGAGCATTTCGCTTCATGGAGCCCCTTTTGCTTCCTAGCCTGGGGTGAGGGCAGGGAGTGTACTCAGCTCATCTTCAGACTCACCTACGGAGCAGAGCAGCCCTGGCTTGCTGAGATGTGATGAGTGACCTTGAACTTTGGGACCTGTTCACAGTTTTACTAACCTCAAACTTTCCAGGTTTATTTTTGTAAACAATATTCATTAAACTGTTATATTGACTCTAGATACCCTAAGACAATGAAAAGACATGAAACCTGACATCTGGAAAGAGTCTAATAACAAATAAGCCTGTAGGCCACACCCTTTTCTAGGAGCTTTGCATATATTAACTCATTTAAGCTTCACAGCGTCCCTTGGTTATCCTCATTTTTTAGTTGAGAAAGCTCAAACTGAGCAAGTCATTTGTCCCACATCACAGAACTAAAAAGTGGAGGAGCTGCAATGTGAACACAGGCTAATTCCAAAGTCTGAGCTCTTGGTCACTCCAGTGTGATGCTGCAAACAGGGTGTCTGGGGCAAGCCATCTTTTTCATCAACATAGGATTCAGATCCTGAGAGTTAAGTCTGTCATAGGAGGTCATTGGCAAAGCAGCTTCTAAATGTCTTAAATGGGCACTCAGAAACTTTCACAAAGAGAAGAAAGAGTTGTCGGCTATACCATCCTTCTTCTAGACCTGACCTCCAGAAAGAGTTACTTGTTGCCCATCATTTCCCAACTTATTGCTAATTCTCCTGTCTGTGAGATGAAAGTGTCTGCTTTAGACTCCTGGAAACTCAAGTCTCAGATCAGGAACTCAGTATTGTATTTCTTTGTTTCCTTGAGAGCAGAATGGCATTAAACACTTCAAGCCAAACCACTATGGGACTTTCCTGGTGGTCCAGTGGTTGAGAATCTACCTGCCAGTGCTGGGGACATGAGTTAGCTCCCTGGTCTGGGAAGATTCCACATGCCATGGGGCAACTAAGCTTGTGTACCACAGCTATTGAGCCTGAGCCCTAGAGACCATACTCCACAACTACTGAAGCCCTTACACTCTAGAGCCTATGCTCTGCAACAAGAGAAGCCACAGCAATGAGAAGCCTGCATACTGCAATTAGAAAGTAGCCTCTGCTCATCCTGACTAGAGAAGGCCGGCACACAGCAGTGAAGACTTAGTGCAGTCAAAACGAAATAAACAAGATGAAACCACATGTGAGCATGTAGCTGAGCTACCCACATACAGATAAATGTTTCCCAAAAATGTCCATGAACTGTGATCCACAAGTCCCATATCAGGGCACCCAGGAAGCCCTGTTCCTAATTTGAGATTAACCAGCAATGGGTTTGAGGAGAAGGCAATGGCAACCCAGTCCAGTGTTCTTGCCTGGAGAATCCCAGGGACGGTGGAGCCTGGTGGGCTGCCGTCTTTGGGGTCGCACAGAATTGGACATGACTGACGTGACTTAGCAGCAGCAGCAGCAGTGTATGTACACATTTTTTCATTAGTGTCTCAAAGAGCTCATGACCCCCAAACATTTAATAACTATGACTATGAAGACATTTCACTGAATTATTTACATGGCGCTCTTCTGTGAGACTAAATGGCAGACTATTAAAGTCTTTTGAGTTTCAGAGGTCATCCTAATCTATATAATTTTCACTTTGTGAATTTTCTTTGTCCAGATAAAAAATGAATTCAAATAAAACCTTTGTCTTGCATGTATTTACAGACTGGATTTTTCCATTTACCACATGGAGACTTCTTCATTGAGCCTGTCAAAAAGCATCCGCTGGCTGAGGGAGAGTACCACCCACACGTCGTATACAGGAGGCAGAGGCGAGGCGTCCCAGAGATGAAGGAGCCAACCTGTGGATTAAAGGGTATTGTACTTTATCTCCTCACTGGATGGGGGAGTTTGTTTTGCTCTATTTTTTTTTTATGAGACCTGTTATTATTCAAATCTGTTTTCTCTTCCCCACTCTGTGGTCAGAAAATATGTACCATTATACATTTCATTTCTCTGTACTCACGTCTGTATTATTAACAGGAAAAGGGAAAGGAATCTCCTACTACCTTGCCACATTGGTTGATGATATTTATATGGTATTAGTAATGCTGAATTTTTTTTAAGTCTCTTTTTAATTCCTTAGAGGAAGATAGTTTAGAGACAGTGCTTTTCAGTATCAGCAATGTTATAATACATTAATGTGGAATATTACTAGACAGCTAAATATTTGATGATGCTGATAATGATATGTGAAGAGAAACTGAAAAAATACCAACATGTTATCAGATGATGAATTCAGCTAAGGTTCTTTGGGCTGAGGTCTTCCTTGAATATAAATCTTGTTCCATCAACTATTTGCACAGCTTCATTAGAGCTCCCTCCCCAAACAGTATGTAACATTGTATAGATGCAAAGTAGAAATTCAGTAAATCATTAAAATGAAATGAAGAGTGACTTGTGGCCACATAGATGAATCTAGAATCTAGAGTGCATCCAGTCCACATAACACTGATAAAAAGGAAAATGTGAGGCTTATAGATGTGGAGGAGGTGTCAGTTCTTTGTGACTATCTCTTTCCTAAGACAGTAAGCGAAATGCAGTATTTACATGACAGCTAGCAACTGCAGAATAAGTTAATGTGCTGGCAATTATTCTTAAAGTATACTTGACATTTGGAATTTTAAAATCTTGGCATACTGAAATGTGCTGGTCTCTCTGAGTCAGGTAATTGCAGTGTTCTTGTACTGTGTTACACTGGAATTCACTGACACTAGCCATGTCATTAACCCATATTAAGGTATACCTTGGGCTTAGGGAGATCGGTGCTGCCAGATCGAATTACTGTGATTAAATCGAGAAAGATCACCTTTCCTTGTGGAAAACATTCTATCTTTGTAATGTTCAAAGCAGGAACACCCCTGGTATTGAATAAAAAGATGGAGTTTAAAAGTACTCTAGGACTTCAGGAGAGAAAGTGAATCATTTCCCCTAAAATGTGTCCCTTCATTTACGTTTATTTCCCAAATAGAAAGGTAATCGGGAATTTCACAGTGTCTTTTAATATGGCCCAATGAAATCAACCCAGACCTTTAATGTGACGTTATTTTGCTGTCAATTTGATCAGTTTGAACTAAAATTTCTTAACCAGTTTTGTTTGCTGTTCTAAGTGTTATATTTCCTGAGCCTGTCAAAGTTCTTGTTCAAATTTCTGGATTCCACGTTAAATGATGAGAAAATATAGATTGCTGGAATTAAATCTAGAGCAAATTTCAAGGCCTCATTTTATTGACATTGACAAGCTCCCTTCTCTTTGGATTTTTGGTGGGAACATATCATACTGGGACTTGAGTGGAGCTTAGATGGAAGTATCTGGGGGGAGTCTGGTTTTTGGAAGCTGGGTAAGTGGGTGTCAGGTTAGATGACAACAGCTGCAGGGTCAACTATGGCAGAAAGGGGTCCAAGGAGGTAAAGTCAGGTTTCGGGATTTCATACATCAGGACGCTAGGCTGGAAACACAGGGTCTAGTTCCTGGCATGTGTTTTTGTGGTCAGAAACTATTCATTTAATCAACAAGAATCTGTTGGGTGTCTGTTGGGTACCAGCACTTTATGTCTGGTGCTCTGCAAGATTCTGTGGGTACAGTTGTGAGTAGAATTAGACCTTGGTCTTAAGAGCATCAGCCTGGATTTGGGAGATCCAGTCCAGATTTTATCTTTAAAATACGTGGTAAGATCATGAAAGGAAATGAAATCTGAATATATGCATTGGACTTTTTGTTCCTCCACATTGTGTTTGTTCCAGGACATGTAGCTGTAATTCCCTTTTTAATGTTGTAGACACTCCCATTATGTGACTTTCACTTGGACTGGTCTTCTGTGAGTGGATCTGAACTGTTTCCAGTTTGGGGCTATTATACCTTATATTGCACAGATGATCTTGTACATGTTTTTTAAGAACACAGGCTCATAGGGTTTTCCAGGGCATGTAACTAGTATGGAATGAAAGCAATGTCTCATAGGATACATACATCTTGACTTTACCAGATGTAAAATTGCTTTCCAGAGTTGTTCAGGAGCAGTGAATATAGCAGTTTCCACTGTTACATATTCCGTCTAACACTTGATATTCTCATTTATAAATTTTGCCAGTCTGGGGAATGTGGAATGGTATCTTTCTCCGCTTACTGGTGAAGTTACACATATTCCATTGTGAAGTTGGGCCCCAAATCTATGGTTTGTGGCTGTAGATGCTCCAGGAGTAGTTTCCTGCCCTCTACTCAGAGTTGAAGCCCAGAGAGCCAAGTTTAGGTTTGCTTACTTGTTTCTTTGTTTCTGGGTTCACTTTTTCACTTAATGGCTCCTGATCTGGCTTTTCACCTAGGTGGGTCCTAAACTTGCCTCTTCTTTCCAGAGCAGAAATAGAGGGCAGCAGTGAGCTCTGTGCACCAATCAGGGGTCAACCAGGGAAGCAGAACCAATAGCAAGTATCTATTAAGAGGTTTCTTGCAAGAAGTTGTCTACATGGTATTGGGGGGCTGGCTAGGCAAATCCAGAATCAATGGGCAGGAGGGGCAGGCTGCCTCTCTCATCCATAGGCTGAAGTACCTGTCCATGGGCAGAATTTCTTCATTTGGGAAGTCTCAGCTCTGCCTTTAAGGTATTTTGACTGACTGAATCCGGCCTACTAGATTATCAAGAATAATGTTAAATTCAATTGATTATGGACTTCAATTACAGTTACAAAATGCCTTCAGTCTTCCCAGGTGGTTCAGCTGTAAAGAATCTGCCTGCTAATGCAGGAGACCCTGGTTTGATCCCTGGGTCACGAAGATCCCCTGGAGAAGGAAGTGGCAACCCACTCCAGTATTCTTGCTGGGAAATCCCATGAACAGAGGAGCCTAGTGGCCACAGTCTATGGGGTCACAAAGAGTTGGACATGACTTGGCAACTAACCAACAGCAAAATGACTTCACAGTAACACCCAGATTAGTGTTTGTCTGAATAAATAAGACTGTAGCCAAGGTGAGTTGACACAAAAAAGATCATCACACTGCATCTTTTACCTTTCTCCTGAATTTCTGTGACTTCTTTTTGATTTATGACTTCTGAGGATTTTTTGGCCCAGCTTTTAAATGCCATAAGCTTTGTTAGGGACTTAATACTGGGAGAGTTGTTTTGGAATATCTAGTCCGCCATATTGAAGTCCTGGGTGGATTTCTCATCTAAGTCATTTGGAAATGACTAAGTTCCTTTCTGGGGTCTACCCTGGTGGCTCAAAGGTTAAAGCCTCTGCCTGCAATGTGGGAGACCTGGGTTTGATCCCTGGGTCTGGAAGATCCCCTGGAGAAGGAAATGGCAACCCACTCCAGTACTCTTGCCTGGAGAATCCCATGGACGGAGGAGCCTGGTGGGCTATAGTCCATGGGGTCGCAAAGAGTTGGACATGACTGAGTGACTTCACTTTCACTCACATCACTTAAGTTCCTTTCTAAGTAGTCTGTAAAAATGTTAAATGTTTTATAATAGCATTAACAATTGCTCATTAGCATTAGTATATCAGATCACTAATCTGATATTGTGTGTTTTGGGGGTATTGTTTATAGTTTTGTTCTGATTTAATGGGAATTCAGTGAGTTGAAGATCTAAGCAATCACCATACTTTCTGTTGAGTCTAGAATGCACTGTTAATTTTCCTTGGCTAATGGCACACTTTCTTGGTACAACCTGCCTGAGGCTTATCTTGAATTTCTTGAATTCCTGATTGCCATATGATTATAGCTACTCTACAGTGATCCATGCTTTGCCTTGCTATGAGGTAGTTAAATTTTTAATTGTTATTCAATAGTTTTGATTTTTCTTTTAGTGAAGTGAAGTTTATTTTTGATGACCTGTCTTTTAGGACTGGCAGGAGGATTGGCAAAGTGCTTCTAGCTTTTACCAGCAAGAGGAATGAAAAAGTTATTGGAAAGAACTTGGGGAAATACTTCTCTGGGAAAATAAAATGGGAACCTGCTTAGTTTTGTTTGCTTAGTAAAATCCAAGACCAAGACTGTAGGAATTCAGAACACTAGCACCTTAGGAAGGAGAAGGCGATGGCACCCCACTCCAGTACTCTTGCCTGGAGAATCCCATGGATAGAGGAGCCTGCTGGGCTGCAGTCTATGGGGTCACGAAGAGTCTGACACGACTGAGTGACTTCGCTTTCACTTTTTACTTTCACGCATTGAAGAAGAAAATGGCAACCCACTCCAGTGTTCTTGCATGGAGAATCCCAGGGACGGTGGAGACTGGTGGGCTGCCGTCTATGTGGTCGCACAGAGTCGGACACAACTGAAGCGACTTAGCAGCAGCAGCAGCAGCACCTTAGGAATGTTTCTCTGTAGTGATGAGATACTTATTTATCCAGTCAAAAGCCCTTATTCTTTAGCTAGACCGCACCATGGTAGTTTCTTTCTTTGCATTTTCTCAGCACTTGACAATTTTTTGACTCATTTCAGGTCCATACATTCCCATTCCCCAAACAGGAAACAGCTTCCCTAGGAAGCATGGCATCTGTTCATTTAATATCCTCCAGGTGCTCTGTGCTGGGCATATGTTGTCAGAGTGAGTGGGACTGTGCTGAAGTTGGGGTAGAATTTGGAAGGCAAAGGACACTGGGGAGTGCATTCTAGGCTGGAAAGGGGATTTGGATCAATAAGGGCAAAGGATCACTTTCAGCTAAAAGGTGATTCTCTCATACAGCAATAAGTTGTTTTTTTTTTTTTCTTAGAAATCCTATTCCCTTTTAAAAAATAATTTTTATTGGAGTATAGTTGCTTTACAATGTTATGTTAGTTTTTACTGTACAGTGAAATGAATCAGCAGTACATATATACATATCCCCTCCCCTTTGGACCTCCTTCTCATTCAGATCACAGAAGAAATGTTAGGTGAGTAGTTAGCTATTAAACTCTTCTTCCCTTCCCACAACTCTGTAGGGAAACACACACACACACACACACAAGGTATCTTGATGAGAAGTGGCCCCTAGCTTTGCCCTTGGTCGTCCTTGTGTTTCCATGTACCTTCAGTGAGGCTGGGAGGAGGTTTATCCTGTTCTGACCCACCTCTGGCTCCCTCCTGCTGCCTGCAAAGATGGGGAGGGCTGTCTCCTCGCTGCATCCCACTCTAGTATGCTCACGGCTGGAGCCATCAGTGACCCCTGCAGGACCATGATACTGTCCCTAAAAAATGAACAACTCAATCTCTAGCTTCAAAGCTCTGTGTGGCAAACAAACTCCTGGATTTTCTTCTTTGATTCAAGCCTTCAATCAACATACATTGCCAAGTCTTGTCATTTCTGCTACCTAAATAGTTTTCTAAATATGTCTGCCTTCAGCATCGTAAGCTTTCGCTTGGATCACTGAAGTCTCCCCACCCTAGATCTCACCCATTAGAAGCCAGAGAAATATTTCTAAAGCAAATCAGCTCATCTCTTTCCCCCGTTAAAAGCCTGCCAGCATGCCCTCAGGATAGAGACCCAGCTATTAAGTGAGTTTTAGAATCTCCTTCTCTGTGTGACTTTTACCTGTTTCTCCAGTTTCATCTCTTGTCATTCCAAATATAGTCTGTGCCATCCTGAACGACTGTTTATCTCCAAGAAGCTTTGCTTTTCACTGCCTAAGCCCTTGCACTTAGAGTCCTTCTTCAGAAACACGTTCTCCCCAGTGCCTTACTGGCTCAGAAGTATTTATCTCTAGGACTCATACACGGCTTCCTTTAGAAAACCTTCTTCACTGCCAAAAGATCAGTGTTAGGTTCTGCTGCGTTAGGTGTCTCTCCTGTGACTGTTATCTCCAGCTACTTGCCCTGCCATGGGCTTTATCATATAATGCACGTCTATCTGTGTCCTTCTCTAAGCAATAAGCTCAACAAGGATGAAAATCAGGTCTGCTCATTCACAGGTGTGTCCCCAAGATTTGGCAGACTTCCTGGCCAGGGTAGGAACTCAGAAAAGTTGAACTTTAAAAGTATTGAATTTACTGACCATCTGTGCTGCATCTGGCAGCTGACTGGATACTTCTATTTTCACCTCTATGGAGCCAGTTTAACCCATGAGAATACCCATGCCTTCCTGAAGGAGTTCAGTGGATACTCTGATACCTTGCTGTTGAAGAGGAAAATGCAAGACAAAGATGTGGCCTGAGGCTGTAGCTGAAAGCAGCTACTTTGAATTCTTGTTTTGGAAAAAAGGAAAAAAAAGAGGATGGAAAGATAGATAAGAAAAAGCAAGAGATGTTTATTTACTTAACAAGCTCCTACCTGGTGACAGGTACAGTTCTAGATCTGGGGGTGCGATGGTGAACATAACGGTGATCCTGGCAGGAATGTGGAGATGGAGGCCTGAGAGAGCCATCAGCTAGCGATGTTCAGGCGTGCCTTCTCAGTAGAGGTAAAGAAGAGCAGATGCTTTGGGAGATGAGTGGGTCAGAGAGGACCAGGTCAGTCATCTGCAGCCGAGTGCTGGTCTTTGAACCTACAGCATGCATGGCTTCCAGCTTCCTGCTGAGAGTGGGAAGATGAATTCTCAGCTGGTCCACTAAGCAAACTGCTGGCGTTGTTTCAGTCTCATTTCAAATGCTCCTGCCTTATGAGGCCTCTCCCCTCCATGTAGGACTGATGGGTCCATTTCCTGAGCTCACTCTGCATCTTACTGTGGCCTCTGGTTGCCATCTGTATGCCTTCCTACAGCTCTGCCCCTCCTTCCCTGCCTGCTAGGCATTCCTGGATGTAGGCTCACACCAGGGCCTTTGCACTCAATATTCCCTCTGCCTGCAATACGCCTCCCTAAGATCTTTTCATGGCTCATTCTTTCAAACTAGTCAGGTCTCTGCTCAAAATCACTCAATCAAGGAAGCCTTCCTTGACCACTAAGTAAGATAGATTTCTCTCTCTCACTTTGTAAACCATTTCTCCTGCTTTATTTATTTTCATAGCACTTATCATCATCTGATGTTATTTTACCTATTTGTTCATTATCTATCTCTCCCCAAACAAGAATGTGAGTTCCATGAGAGCAAATATTTCCTTGCTTTTGAACTCTGCTGAATCCCCACTGCCTTGGACAGAGCCTGTCATAGTAAGCACCTGGTAAATGTTGAATGAATGAGTGAGTAAATAAATGAGTGAGTCACAGCTTCATTCATAATTGTTCTGGTGAACTTGTATTCTGTTTTCACCATAAGACTCATCTTTGCATCCCAAGTGTCAGAGATACTTGTATCCAAGGCCAATGTCTGATGCATAGTTGTTTGTTTGATAAACGTTTGTCCACTGAATGAAGGCATGATGTGTGTTTCCAATGGGGTCCTGCAGGTGTGAGCAGGACATGCATCTTACCTGTGCTAAGGGTCTCAGCATTCCAGGAGTGCTCCAAGTCACTGAGGCAAGGCAGATGTGTTCTTTTGGTGATTAATATTAACTATATGTTTGTCCCATAGCTTGATTAATGCCAGCCTTTGGGAAAACAAACATTCTCCCTCTCCAGACACATACACTCAGTCAGTTCCATTTCTGTGCAGCAGCTGGGAGTCTTGTTAAATAGCCACAAATTTGTTATGGAGAAGGAAGTTTACTTGTTAGATTTGAAATTAAATATTTGAGAAAATGATAAATGCACTTTATGTTCCCAATTTTCTCCTCCAAAGGCTCAAGAAATGTGTCCCCAGGGTGTTTCCTGGGTCAGTAAGCCAAAGATTAGAAGGTTCCAGCGTTTATTTCCATTGGTTTGTATGTCATTGATTGGCCTTCCTTCAGTTAGAAAATTTTAATTTGTTGCTTCCTGTGGACCAGATACTAAGGGACAAAGTTCTTAACATTCATAGTTGGACTCTGCCCTCACAAACTTATATAATTTAGTGGGAGGAGAACTTAAAAATTATAAAAGTAATGTGTATGAGCATTGAGGCTGTAAGAATATCTAGAAGAGGAACTTGATTGATCAGGGGGGTTAGAGAAGGCCTCTCCGAGAGAAGCCATAGTCTGGGTATACATTCTTAGTGAACTGTTTTCCCTGAGATCACTTCTACAGAATATCCAACTTTTGAGGGTCAGTATCCATGATTGATTGAATTGTGTCCCCCAACTCTTATGTTTAAAGAAGACTGAGCACCAAAGAATTGATGCTTTTGAACTGTGGTGTTGGAGAAGGCTCTTGAGAGTCCCTTGGACTGCAAGGAGATCAAACCAGTCAATCTTAAAGGAAATCAATCCTGAATATTCATTGGAGGGACTGATGCTCAGGCTCCAATATTTTGGTCACCTGATGTGAAGAACTGGGCCTTTGGAAAAGACCCTGATGCTGGGAAAGATTGAAGACAGGAGGAGAAAGGACAATAGAGGATGAGATGGTTGGATAGCATCACTGACTCAAAGGACATGAGTCTGAGCAAGTTCCAGGAGTTGGTGATGGACAGGGAAGCCTGGCATGCTGTGGTCCATGGGATTGGAAAGAGGTGGACACCACTAAATGACTGAACAACAACAACAACTCATATGTTGAAGGTTAGAACATCTAACACTTAGTATCTCAGAATGTGACTGTAGTTGGAGATAGAATCCTTAAAGAGGTAATTAAATTGAAGTAAGTCCTCCTGGGCTCCTGCTTTGCACTCGGACACGTCTTCTAGTGTGACCCTACCAAGGCAATGACTAGGTTGCACTGGGGTGGGAGAAGGATGTGTTCTCTGGCTGCCCTCTGCTCCCCAGCATGAGCCTGGCGCACACTCAGGAGGTTCAGGATGGTGTGTGCATCCCGCAGTGTCTTGAGGTGAGGTAACAGTGCTCCTCTCCATCCAGCTGGTTGCTTGGAGAGGGACTGCTCCACCACCTCCCATTCAGGTACTGAATATATCTTGGCGTGGTATTTGCAGTTCCTGGGGGGGGGTCGCCCTTCTGCTGTGAGTTGGGATGATGGGCTGTGGGAAGGAAAGATTGGTTTCCCTGCCCCTGGCCCGGGCCCTGTGTTTTCATTTTGTGCTGCACTCTACAAAAATATAGCTGGACCTGAATTTAAAATTGCTTGGCTTGCAAAAGATTAAAGTGAATCTGACACATGTTAATGACATGCTTGAGATACTGCACAGTTAGCCAGAGGTAGAAAGCAATTATTATGAAGCATTATTTTTAGTTTTGCTCATTTACAGGCAGGGCTTCCCAGGTGGAGCTACTGGTAAAGAACCCACCTGCCAGTACAGGAGATATAAGAGACATGGGTTTGATCCCTGGGTCCAGAAGATTCCCTGGAGGAGGGCATGGCGATCCACTCCAGTATTCTTGCCTGGAGAATCCCCATGAACAGAGGAGCCTGACGGGCTACAGTTCATAGCATCACAAAGAGTCGGACGTGACTAAAGTGAATTAGCATAGCATGTATACAGGCAAAGGAGATTTACATTTTTCTCTTTCCACAGTAGAACTTAGAAATGGACTGCAGTTGGGAGAAACAGGTTTTATAACACCTGATCCTTCTGTAACTTAGATTAGTTACAGGAGCCCTGGCCTCCGTTTCCTCATCAGTAAGATGAAGGGGTTGGAAGATCTTAGCAGATTCTTTTAACTCTCATATGTCATAAGTATGTTTCTGCTCCTATTTTGGAGTATTAAGGAACAAAGTTGACATTCTTCATTCAAACCAGTATGGGTTAACATGACATGAGGTTTGCACACACTGGTGTCTCACACTTAAACAGTGAAGATCTTTTTCCCCCTGTATATGTATATGTATATATATACTTTATTGAAGTATAGTTGATTTACAGTGTTGTGTTAATCTCTACTGTGGTGGTGGTTTAGTCACTAAGTCATGTCAGACTTTTGCGACCCCATAGACGGTAGCCTTCCAGACTCCTCTATCCATGGAATTTCCCAGGCAAGAAAATACAGGAATGGGTTACCATTTCCTTCTCCAGGGGATCATCTTGACCCAGGGATAGAACTCAGTTCCTCTGCATTGTGGGTGGATTCTTTACTGACTGAGCCACCAGGGAAGCCGCTTATTTCTACTGTGCTGCTGCTGCTGCTAAGTTGCTTCAGTCATGTCTGACTCTGCGACCCCATAGACGGCAGCCCACCAGGTCCCCCATCCCTGGGATTCTCTAGGCAAGAACACACACATACATTCTTTTTTCTTATTTATTGATTTATTTTTTCTGCTGTAAAATTTGTTGAGCTTTATTTGAGTTAGGAAGCAGAAATAAGTTTTTCATGCTCTTGTTATCTTTTTAAGAAAAAATATAGCGGCACTGTTAAAATTTTGAATCAAATGTTATCAATCTTTCTTTACCAAATCCATACATTCTTTTTTATTTTCTACTCCATTGTGGCTCACCATACGATATTGAATATAGTTTCCCGTTCAGTACTGTAGGGCCTTCTGGCTTCTGCTTTCTATATATAATAGTTTGTACCTGCTAATCCCCACCTTCCCCCCAACTCCCCCACTTGGTAACCACAAGTCTGTTTTCTACGTCTGTGAGTCTGTTTCTCTTTCATAGGTTCATTTGTATCATATTTTAGATTTTATATAAAAGTGATATCATATAGTATTTTTCTTCATCTTTCTGACCTACCTCACTTAGCTTTATAATCTCCAGGTCCGTCCATGTTGCTGCAGATGGCATTATTTCATTCTTTTTATGGCTGAATAATAATCCCTTGTGTGTATGCACCACATTTTCTTAATATGTTCATCCATTGACGGGCATTTTAGTTTGTTTCCATGTTTTGGTTATTGTAGTAATAGTTCTGCTGGGAATATAAGCATGCGTGTATCTTTTTGAATTACAGTTTTGTTCAGTTATATACTCAGGAGTGGCATTCCTGGGTTATGTGGTAGCTCTGTTTTTAATTTTTTGAGGAACCTCCGTATTGTTCTCTATAGTAGCTGTACCAGTTTACATTCCCACCAACAGTATAGGAGGGTTCCCTGTTCTCCACACCCTTGCCAGCATTTGTTATTTGTAGACTTTCTAATGATGGCCATTCATTGTAAGCAGCACCTTGTTACAGCTTTGAATTTGCATTTCTCTAACAATTAGCGCTGTTGAGCATTTTTAAATAGCAAAGGTCCTGACCCACCTCTCTGGTGTCCCTAGGGCCTGGCTCTAAGTGCTCTCTCCTTCTGGGCCTTTTGCCCCTGTATTCCCTCACCCCTTCCCACACTGCCTGTGTGAAACAGCCTGGGCTTCTGCTCCCTCTCTTCACCCTACCCCTGACCTGGCAGGGCCCAAAGGGCCAGCATTTCAGGGGCCTTAAGCTGGGGCTGCAGAACTTCAGGGTCATGAGTTAGTGGGGGTTTTTGGTCCATCATCATACTACTACTACTGCTACTAAGTCGCTTCAGTCGTGTCCGACTCTGTGCGACCCCGTAGACGGCAGCCCACCAGGCTCCCCCGTCCCTGGGATTCTCCAGGCAAGAACACTGGAGTGGGTTGCCATTTCCTTCTCCAATGCATGAAAGTGAAAAGTGAAAGTGAAGTCGCTCAGTTGTGTCCGACTCTTAGCGACCCCATGGACTGCAGCCCACCAGGCTCCTCCATCCATGGGATTTTCCGGGCAAGAGTACTGGAGTGGGGTGCCATTGCCTTCATCATAGTCAATGCATCAAAGGGAAGGAGTGGCAGCACAGCACTGAATCTGGACCCAAGATCTAATACTGGGAAAGGAGAGAGGTGAGGGCATGATGTGGTACCTAGTTAGAAAGACTCCATGTATATTTGTTGTTGTTGTTCAGTCGCTAAGTCATGTCTGACTCTTTTGGGATCCCATGGACTGTAGCCTGCCAGGCTCCTCTGTCCATGGTATTCTCCATGCAAGAATACTAGAGTGGGTTGCTGTTTCTTCCTCCAGTGATCTGCCTGACCCAGGGATTGAACCTGAATTTCTTTCATCTCCTGCATTGGCAGGTGGGTTCTTTACCACTAGTGCCACGTGGGAAGCTCCCATTTGTATGTAAGTGATGTCAAATATGCAGAGAGCTGACTCATTTGAAAAGACCCTGATGCTGGGAAAGATTAAAGGCAGGAGGAGAAGGGGACGACAGAGGATGAGATGGTTGGATGGCATCACTGACTCAATGGTCATGAGTTTGAGTAAACTCCTGGAGTTGGTGATGGACAGGGAGGCCTGGCGTGCTGCAGTCCATGGGGTTGCAAAGAGTCAGACACGACTGAGTGACTTAACTGAACTGAACTGGTGTCAAATACAGTGGGCCTGTTATTCTTAGTTGAGGACCTCATGTCTGATCTACATTCAGAGTTATGTGTGTGTGCGTGTGTGTGCGTGCATGTGCAGGTGTGTTTAAATGCACCCATCATGCACTTTTGGCTCCGGGAGGCCAGGAGAGCCTGCTCAGCTGTGATGACTCAGGGTTTCATGGACGTTCTTTCCATTCTCGTTAAAGATTCCATGCTGAAAGCCCAGTGTTTTCTCTCAGTCAACAGAGGAGCTCTTTGTTGAATTTAACAGAGAAAGGAGAGTCCATGCTCCTGAGCAGAAAGGCTTCCTTTGCTGAGAAGTTGTGCGAGGAACAGTGCTGGCGTTAATGCTGCCAGCAGACACTCAGCAGGGCAGCCACGCTTCCCAGGGGCCCCAGCTGCTGAAGCTGCACAGCAAGGGGCAGGAGGATTGTGACCTGTGAGGCCACCCCCTCGTCCCTCCTCCCTCAGGAAGCATTTATTCAGGAGTCAGCCCTTCTCCCCATTTCATACTGTTCAGGAGTTTGAGCAAACTCCAGGAGACAGTGAAGGACAGGGAAGCCTGGCATGCTGCAGTCCATGGGGTTGCAAAGAGTCGGACATGACCGAGTGACTGAACAACAAGAGCCCTTCTCCCCATCTCCTCTGGAACCCCAAACTTTGGCCCTTTGGTGCTTTCTGCCAGTGGGGACAGCGAGCACTGAGACACTGAGGACCGTCCCTCGTCAGGCTGTTCAGCGCTCTGATGTGACATCTGCAGTGATTCTGGGGAGCCCGAGAGAATGTGCAGAAGGCGGACAGTGGTCAGCGCAGGTCTGCTATCAACTCGGAGCTGTTGCAGTGAAGACCGGTTGATACAGAATCTGCAGTTATGGAGCATCCCCAAACCAAGGCTGACCTCAGATGTGAGAGATGAGAATGAGATGCTTTTTTCTCGCTAGCTCTGTCAGGCTGCAGATCTCCTTTGGCCTCATTTCTCCTAGGAATATGCAGGAGATGCGCCAGGTTGAGAGAGTCAAAGGCACTTCTAATTTGCATGCTTTCTGTTTCTGGGGACTAGCCCCAGTCGAAAGCAAATGCTTAGTGTTGTGGAGAAGGGGAGAAGAGCTCACTGATCAGAGGTGTTCCTTACCTCAGGTCTGAGAAACAAAAGATCAAAGAACAGTTCCCAGAGATGGGGCGGAGGTCTGTCCTGCTCATGTTTCTGCCTCTGAGAGGGACATGAATTGGGCTGGTGAGAGTGCATGTCGTGGCCAGTGTCCAGCCCCCAGTGGCTCCATCTCACACACCTGCCACTAGCTCCATATCGGGATAGATTCTTTGGCATCTCTTTTGAGTTTCAATGTACTTCTTTCAGATCCCAGTGTTTTGTTGACCACATCTGTGTCCACGTTAGCCTAGGGTCAGGGTGAAGGCCCAGCAGGGGAACCAGGCAAGTTTGCATTTCCACAAGTCAACAGGCCTTTGGCCAGTGGCTGTTTTCCTACTCCTGCTGTATCCTGTTTCTATCTTCTCATCTGTGCACTGTGGACAATGAACATTTTGTACTGAGGTGTGGGGTAGGGTGGGTCAGTGGGAGCTATAGACTCACAGTTCCTGAGCTGCCATTCCAAATTCCATAGACTGCTGAAACCCTGAAGTCTTTTAGTGAATATTTGGCAGTTTGACAATTAATTGGCAAAACAACCTGCACTGATGTGAGACTGTATGATTTTCGTAGATCCTAATTAGTGAGACCTGTCATACATTTCATTGCAGAAGAATCCACATATTTATTTCAGGGTACTACTCTAGACCCTAGTAGGGATGCTCAGATCATATGATCCAAATTGCTTTATTATAAAATTGTGGCAAAATAACATAAAACATTAAGCCTCGCATTGTCCAGTTTTTAAGCATGCAATTCAATACTGTTAATGTGTATTCATATGGTTGTGTGATCAATTTCTAGAACTCTTTCCTCTTGCAAAACTGAAACTCTACCTCCAGTAAACAATGGCTCCCTGTTTCCTCTACCCCTGCCCCCCACCCCTGGCAACCACCATTCTACTTTCCAAATTACATTTATAATTTCAAAAATCTTGACTTCCAACACATAAGCTTTGGGAAGCTTCCCCAAGCTTTGGGAAGAGGGCTTATGGACCTGAGTGAAGGAAGGCGGTTGGCCAACATTTGACAGAGAGTCCCTGGAGAAGGAAATGACAACCTACTCCAGTATTCTTGCCTAGAGAATCCTATGGACGGAGAAGCCTGGAGGGTTACAGTCCATGGAGTCGCAAAGAATCGGACATTACTGAGCACACAAGTACCACTGGTGAGATCATCATCCTCAAGAGCCCAGTTCCTCTCATCTACAGGAGTCTTCTTATCCCTCTGCTTCCCACATCGGGTGCCCATTTGTAAAAGACTGCAAAGCATGGAGAACACGTGCCATTGGATTCTAACTAGTAGCCAAGGGAGTGTGGGTACTGAAATACAGTACTTAATACACTCTCTTTTTTCCCTCTCTGTCATCCCTTAATCTCTTTCCTGGGACGTTGAGGGGCATGCATAGTGCTGGCATCAGCATTTTAGTCCCATGCCATGAGGCATGATACAAGATGTTTTCACAGTGAGAAAGCGTTCAAACCAGCCTGCAGACTGAACTTGTGGGAAGATGCTGACAGCCCACCGAGACCTCACTGGAGGCCTTGAAGCTGGATTTCTCCGTTTTGCAGAGCTCTCCAGGCATGTCAGGGAAAGCTGTACTGCTCACTTTGTTATTCCCCAGGAGGGCTCAGCATAGAGACCTGCTCTGAGTCATGTTCTAACTGGATCGAGTTCAGGAATTGAACATGTGGGAGTGAAGGGCTCCTCCAGGTTATCATTGGAAAACCCGTCAGTAGCCAAGTGTCATTATTGGAATGTCCTCCGCACCACCAATTTCATGAACTTCCGGGGGGCGGGGGGTGGGGTGGAATGAAAAGGTGGTTCTCTGCATGGGGCTTAGGCTTTCTTCCCCTGCTTGTAATCTCCAGGGACAAAAGTGGGTGCTCAATAAATGAGAAGCCCATGAACACAAAAATTCAGAACATGGATAGATCCTCATAAGTATGGTAAAACCTCAAAACCTTAGTACAAGATCTTCCGCTTTGAGGTTATCTGAAATATGCAAAGAGTGGTGTGCTTTCAAAGCAGATTACATTAATTGAGGTGTCTTTATTATCATCATTCCTGTTTAAAAAAATGATAAGAAATCTACTTCCCCCAAGACAACACTAGAGAACTTTTCATATTATATATAGCCCTGGAAAAAATAAAACATGATCAGATTCCAGACTTCCTCATGGAACATTTCTAATCCCTAGTGACCAGGGTGCCCCTGAGTGCCAGAGGCATGGGGTCAGCTCCAGGGCAGGTTTCCTGACCTTAGTGACATTGGTACCACCATCACTGCCATTGTGTGACCTGTGCTGGACACCAGCCGGCCTCTCAGCCACTTGAAGGTGCACTTTCCTGATGAGGCCACTGGGCAGAAGGGATCTTAAGGAGGAAACAGGTGTGGGGTGGGGCACAGAGGGACCAAGACCAGGAATTAGTCTAGCGTCTAGGTCACATTGGCCTTCCCAGGTGGCGCTAGTGGTAAAGAACCTGCCTGTCAATGCAGGAGACAAAAGAGACGCAGGTTCAATCCCTGGGTTGGGAAAATCCCCTGGAGGAGGAAATGGCAACCGACTCCAGTATTCTTGCCCAGAGAATTCCATGGACAGAGGAGCTTGGCGGGCTAGAGTTCCTGGGGTCACAAACAGTTGGATACAACTGAAGTGACTGAGTACACATGCACACACGCTAGCTCAAATTTGATCTAAAAGCTAAGATTTTACATTTTTCAATGGTTACATTTAAAATGGTCATATGAGTACTCATATAATGAGCTTGATTTTGCTCCTTAATCCTCAAAGCCTAAAGCATTTATTTACTGGCCCTTTCATAAAAAAATTTTTCTGACTCCTGGTCAAGACCATCAAGAGTGGTCTCTGGACCAGGAGCATCAGCATCACCTGGGAGCTTGTTGGAAAGTCACACCCTCAGACATAACCCCAGGTTTACTGAATCAGAAATTCTGAGGGTGGGGCCCTCACATCTGTGTTTTAACTGGCCCTCTGGGCAGTTCTGATGCAAGCTAACATTTTAAGAACCACTGATGGAGACTGATGGGGCCATCATTTATTAGTTCATTGATTTATTCCTTAAAAAAAGGAGGGACCTGGGGCAAATTACTTAACCTCAGTGTGCCTGGGTTTCTTCAACAAGGAGGGTGGCTGTAAGGATTAAAAGAGGTAAGCAAGTATGACATATTAAAGTAAATGCTCAGTGCATGTTAGTGGTTCTTTCAAATTTATTGTTTAGGTCTCAGGTCAGTTAAAAATCAAGAAGAACTTACCAGAGATATGAAATTTTAGTAGAACTCATCAAGGCGCCTTGCAGCAAGGTAGGCTTGGAGGAATTCAGATACTGGTCTAGAAATTGATTGCTGAGGGCTCCAGACCCCACTTCCTCCAGTCAGGCTCTGGGCGTACCTCCAGCCCTGACCAGATAGCCCTGCTGTTCTTTCTTCCAAGGAAGCGCCCTCCCAGCCCTCTTCCTCTCTTTTGACATCAGCACCCTTCCTGTCAGGCCTCTGGGATTCTTCATTCTTCAGAGTAAGGTCCCACCTCCTAACCCCCCTGGACATAAACTTTTATACTGTCGTCATGAATCTGTATCAGGGAATTTGGGCTCATAAAAATCACTCTTGGGTAGTTGTAAAGGAATTTTAAAGCTATGTTTTAGCACAGTGAATTGAATGTGTACTACATGTTAGCTGCTGCTCTTGTTATGATTTTTTTAAATTTGTAGCTGTTATTCAAAAACATATGGTGGCATATCTCAAGCCGGTTAAAGACAGGAGAAGCAGAAAGCCCTCTGGTCAGCTGAGGTTTCTGACTGATGATGCTGCTCCCTCAGGGACTTTGGACCTCCATCCTCTGCTGTAATTCCTGAGGGCCAGCTTTGCACAGCTGTGTCCTCACCTCTGACCTGGAAGCATTTTGAGCAGCTCAGGCAGAGCCCAGGTTGCTGGGGGGTGGAGTCCCTCTTTGCCTGCTTTTGCCAGAGCCCCAAGAGTGGCAGGGTGATAGCTACTTCACTTGAGAGACAGAGGGGTGTTGCTCTCTCCGGTTGCCAAGAGAAGAGGCAGGAACACATCTCTTGGTTACAGAGTGGAGGAAAGAAAGGAGGAAATGGGACCTCTCTGCTGTCCACTGTCCAGCAGTGGCTGACCACTGCTCAGGGGCTGCATCCCTGCCTGACTGCTCAAGCCATCCTTGGAGGCATCGTGATGTTAAGAGCTGAGACGTGTGTGTGTGTGTCTGTTGATGGTGGTGAGAGAGTCCAGGCTTTAACATCACAATGATGTTCATGTGAAATTTCTGAGCCACTCTGTGATTTCAGACAAATTTCTGAAGCTCTTGGAGCCTCATTGTCTTCATCTGCAAAATGCACATGGTCCTCACATGGCTCAGTGTCTGTATGAGTCAGAGAGGATGAAGAGCTCAGGAAGTGCTTGTCTCTGGTAAGGGGGCTGGGAAAGCAGTGTCTTGCTGACATGTTTCCTTGACTATGTGTGGAAGGATGGTTTAGGAAATGGCATTGATGGTGATTCTCAGGAAACTCCAGCTCACATAGCTTCTTGTGGCCAACCACAAAGCCAGCTGGGCTTCCACAAAGCACAGCCCTGTGCTTTGTATTTGGAATGTAAGGACCCAGGATGCACAGCCGCTTTCACTGGCTGACTCCAATCCATCAAAAACTGATGATCAGTTCCCTTCAGACCAGCTAGTAATTGGTATTGAAGTACCTCCTATAGGCCAAAAGCAATACTAACCACTTGGGAGTATCTCTTAAGACTCACAGCTGTCTTATGAGTAGGCGCTGTTACTATTCCCATTTCACAGACAAGAAAACTGAGGCTTGGAAAGGTTAAGTGACTTGCCCAAGCTCATGTTGTTAAAGGTGTCCAGGGCCTGTGTAACCGTAGAACTTGTTCTGACCCACTGTGCTCCAGGACTCTTTTCTGTGATTGGTTTGCTTGAAAAATTTTCATGTGACTGTTTTAATCAAATGTAATTAAACTTTTTTCTAATAAAAGGAAAAAATAAAAAATTATTTTTCACTGGGAAACTATAGAATGATAAAATGAGGAAAATAAAAATTACTCATAGTCACACAACCAAAAATAAACCATTATTTGTTAATATTTTATTTTCTATATGTCATGACATATGACATGATGATATAATCTAATTTAACATTGGATAAAATATAATATGCTATAGTAATGCAACACACAATTAGGTTTTGTGGAATCTTTTCAGGCAGGTTTTATAGGAAAATTATTCCAAAGCAGTTTTAAGGATTAATTAAAACTCCTCTGTTCGATAGGTTAAATTTTATTTAACCATTTTCTAATTTGGACATTTTAGATTTTTCCCCCAAATTTTGTTGTTATAAAATTCTGTATGATTATTATTCTTGTGTTATAAATCTTGCCATCATTTAAAAATAGTACCTTAGGTTAGATTCCTATAAATGAATTACTGGAAATATTTTTAAGTATTCTCAAAAAGGCAATTTATATTCCTGAAACAATATATAATTATCTACTTATATTCTTACCAGCTTTGAGTAGTGTATCTTTAACCTTCTCTGATTTTGTGTATAAGATATGTTATCTCATGAGCCCTCTAGTTATTGTTTCTTTGAATGCAAGTATGCATGTGTGTAACCTAAGTTTTTGATTCATTTAAAATTTTTCCTTAAGAATCATCTCACCATGTTCTCTTGTCACTCTCCATTGGATCATTAGCATTTTTCTTAATAATTCATAAGAAAACTTCCTATATAAATATATAATACCTTTGTCATATTTGTGAAAAAATACTTTTTCTTTTATATGTTTTTAATATTTTTGTTACCTAAACATGTTAGAATTTTTCTTAGATATTTTTCTTTGCAATCTCTCCCATTTCTTTTTTGCTTCCAGAGTTCCTCCTTGTCCTAGTATAAGTATTCATCTCTTTTTTTCTGGTACTTTCTTCATGGCTTGTCATTGGATTTTGAATGACAGGAGAGATGATGGGTGTATGGCACATGCATTGCTTCCTCTGGTGTCTGGCCAGATGTCTAATCTGTCACAGCATCCTTTCCTGCTCAGCCTGGGTGCAGCCCTAGGATATTTCTCAATTGCAGCTTTAGCTGAGACCAGCAGGTCAGAGTTGGACCATGAGGTTATATCTTTTCACCATCCCTTCAGTTCAGTCAGTTCAGTCACTCAGTCATGTCCAACTGCAGCACGCCAGGCCTCCCTGTCCATCACCAACTCCTAGAGTTTACTCAAACTCATGTTGATTGAATTGGTGATGCCATCCAACCATCTCATCGTCTGTCATCCCCTTCTCCTCCGGCTTTCAATCTTTCCCAGCATCAGGGTCTTCTCAAATGAGTCAGTTCTTCGAATCAGGTGGCCAAAGTATTGGAGTTTCAGCTACAACATCACTCTTTCCAATGAATATTCAGGACTTATTTCTTTTAGGATGGACTAGTTGGATCTCCTTGCAGTCCAAGGGACTCGCAAGAGTCTTCTCCAGCACCACGGTTCAAAAGCATCAATTCTTCGATGCTCAGCTTTCTTTATAGTCCAACTCTCACATCCATACATGACTACTAGAAAAATCATAGCCTTGACTAGACAGACCTGTGTAGACAAAGTAATGTGTCTGTTTTTTAATATGCTGTCTAGGTTGGTCATAACTTTTCTTCCAAGGAGTAAACGTCTTTTAATTTCATGGCTGCAGTCACCATCTGCGGTGATTTTGGAGCCCCCCAAAATAGTCTGTCACTGTTTCCCCATCTATGTCCCATGAAGTGATGGGATCAGATGCCATGATTTTCGTTTTCTGAATGTTGAGCTTTAAGCCAACTTTTTCAGTCTCCACTTTCACTTTCATTAAGAGGCTTTTGAGTTCCTCTTCACTTTCTGCCATAAGGGTGGTGTCATCTGCATATCTGAGGTTATTGATATTTCTCCTGGAAATCTTGATTCCAGCTTATGTTTCATCCAGCCCAGCATTTCTCATGATGTACTCTGCATATAATTTAAATAAGCAGGGTGACAATATACAGCCTTGATGTACTCCTTTCCCAGTTTGGAACCAGTCTGTTGTTCCGTGTCCAGTTCTAACTCTTGCTTCCTGATCTGCTTACAGATTTCTCAAGAGGCAGGTCAGGTGGTCTGGTATTCCTATCTCTTTAAGAATTTTCCAGTTTATTGTGATCCACACAGTCAAAGACATTGGCATAGTCAATAAAGCAGAAATAGATGTTTTTCTGGAACTCTCTTGCTTTTTTGATAATTCAACAGATGTTGGCAATTTTATCTCTGATTCCTCTGCCTTTTCACCTTCTCTATTGAAACAAATTCTCTGATGTTGTTCAGAGAATGCACACAGTCTAATAAGATGCACTCTTAACATTTCTCAGTCCATTCACAAGCCATCTTTAGATTTCTGGCATCTTTCTGCTGAACAGTCTCTGCTAGGACAAAGCATCTTATTTCTATCACTCATGCTGCTATTCTGCTGCTAAGTCGCTTCGTCGTGTCCAACTCTGTGCGACCCCATAGACAGCAGCCCACCAGGCTCCGCCATCCCTGGGATTCTCCAGGCAAGAACACTGGAGTGGGTTGCCATTTCCTTCTCCAACGCAAAAAAGTGAAAAGTGAAAGTGAAGTCGCTCAGCCGTTTCCGACTCTTAACGAAGGCATGGACTGCAGCCCACCAGGCTCCTCCGTCCATGGGATTTTCCAGGCAAGAGTACTGGAGTGGGTTGCCATTGCCTTCTCTATTCTAACTGGCTTTAATTTTGGATTTATCAGTGTGGTCCTCAAGAAGGCGCTTACTCCTTTCTGCCTTATATGACTTCTTAAGCCCTCTTAGGATTTGACTCCTCATCTTAGTAGACATCACTGGTCCCTCTTTTGGAGCTGGATACAATGGCCTGTGGGGATTTGGCTCAGTGGTAAAGAGCTCGCCTGCCAATGCAAGAGATGTGGGTTTGTTCCCTGGGTTGGGAAGATCTCCTGGAGAAGAGAATGGCAGTCTACTCCAGTATTCTTGCCTGGGAAATTCCATGAACAGAGGAGTCTGGTGGGCTACAGTCCATGGGGTCTCAAAGAGTAGGACATGACATAAGGACTGAGTACACATGCACACCATGACCTGCCCTTTCATGGCTGTTTTGCCTCATTATCAATCATACTTTTTCAAGGCCTTAAATAAAAGCCATATCTGAGCACATCCAAATGAAGCTTGGGATTGGATGAAAAGGCAGCAAGGAGCTCTGTATATTTGCCTGTTCTCTTCAATGCTTGCTATACTGTAAAGGAAAAGAAAGATAAGTAGAGGGGAAACTGGTGTTTCAGTTCAGTTCAGTTCAGTTCAGTCGCTCAGTCGTGTCCGACTCTTTGCGACCCCGTGAATCGCAGCACACCAGGCCTCCCTGTCCATCACCAACTCCCAGAGTTCACTCAGACCCACGTCCATCGAGTCAGTGATGCCATCCAGCCATCTCATCCTCTGTCGTCCCCTTCTCTTCCTGCCACCAATCCCTCCCAGCATCAGAGTCTTTTCCAATGAGTCAACTCTTCTCATGAGGTGGCCAAAGTACTGGAGTTTCAACCTTAGCATCAGGCCTTCCAAAGAAATCCCAGGGCTGATCTCCTTCAGAATGGACTGGCTGGATCTCCTTGCAGTCCAAGGGACTCTCGAGTCTTCTCCAACACCACAGTTCAAAAGCATCAATTCTTCAGTGCTCAGCTTTCTTCACAGTCCAACTCTCACATCCATACATGACCACAGGAAAAACCATAGCCTTGACTAGACGAAACTTTGTTGGCAAAGTAATGTCTCTGCTTTTGAATATGCTATCTAGGTTGGTCATAACTTTGTGTTTACTAGTTTATAATAACAATGATTAAAAATAAATGGCTGTTTATTTTATACAGTCGTGCATGAAAGCTTCAGTTGTGTCCAACTGTTTGCGACCCCATGGACTGTAGCCCGCCAGACTCCTCTCTCCATTGGATTCTTCCCCAGGCCAGAATACTGGAGTGGGTTGCTGTGCCCTCCTCCAGGGGATCTTCCTGAACCAGAGATTGAACCCCTGTGTCCTGCGGCTCCTGAATTGCAGGTGGATTTTTTACTGCTGAGCTACCAAGGAACAAATATCATATATTTAATTAACACAATAATATTCTGAGGCCATTTAAAATATTCCTGTTTATAGATGAGAAAACCAAGGCAGGTCAGAGGTCTTCCGGTTAGTAAGTATGGAGTTGGAATTTGTATCTAGGTCAGTCTGATTCCTAAGCCTTGCTGATGGGCATCAGGAAAATAATTAGATTATCCCAAACAAGCAAAGTTAAAGGATTATGTAGAGTTGCTTATCTTTCATGGTCACAGTTGCTGCTGCTACCACTAAGTCGCTTCAGTCGTGTCCGACTCTGTGCGACCCCAGAGATGGCAGCCCACCGGGCTCCCCCGTCCCTGGGATTCTCCAGGCAAGAACACTGGAGTGGGTTGCCATCACAATTAGGAATGTGTTAAAATGTATCAGTAGGGTTAATGACATCATCAGTTCAGTTCAGTTGCTCAGTCCTGTCTGACTCTGTGACCCCTTTGATGGCCGCATGCCAGGCTTCCCTGTCCATCTCCAACTCTCAGAGCTTGCTCAAACTCATGTCCATTAAGTCGGTGATGTCATCCAATCATCTCATCCTCTGTCATCCCCTTCTCCTTCCGCCTTTAATCTTTCCCAGCATCAGGGTCTTTTCCAGTAAGCCAGCTCTTAACATCAGGTGGCCAGAGTATTGGAGCTTCAGCTTCAGAGTCAGTCCTTCCAATGAATATTTAGGACTAATATCCTTTAGGATTGACTGATTTGATCTTCTTATAGTCCAAGGGACTCTCAAGAGTCTTCTCCAACACCACGGTTCAAAAGCATCAGTTCTTTGATGCTCAACTTTCTTTATGATCCAGCTACCACATCCATATATGACTATTGGAAAAACTGTAACTTTGACTAGACAGACCTTTGTCCACAAAGTCATGTCTCTGCTTTTTAACATGCTGTCTCGGGTTGTCATAGCTTTTCTTCCAGGAGTAAGCGTCTTTTAATTTCATGGCAGCAGTCACCACCTGCAGTGATTTCAGAGCCCAAGGAAATAAAGTCTCTCAATGTTTCCCCATCTATTTGCCATGAAGTAATGGTGTCATACCAGTGTGGAAAGCAATATAGGAAGTGGGATTTCCCAATGAAATAATCCTTGCCATAGTTAGATAGAAGAGGGACTTTTCTATCTTTTGACACTTGCTTCCTGTAGATTGGTAGTGGGAACCAGTCTTTGGAAGACTGCTGATTGATTTTAGGGTATTTTCCTCTTATTAAAAAATAATAAAATTATAGATTTTATCAACTCTTACAGAGATTAAGATATTGAATGAAAATTCTATGTGAAAAATAAAAATAGGCATTCAAACTATATTTTAAGAATGTATAGGAAAAAATTATGATAGCAGGGGGAGACATGGGGTGGGAGATGGAGGAAAAAGACTCTGTGATCCTTCCCAAGGGTCATTTATCTATCCTTCCAAAGAGGATTAACTCTCAGCAGACACCCACCCACCTACCCTATTAGACTTTGGTAGCATAATGACGCCATCTTGTGGCCGTGTGCAGTTTTGATACTTAAAGAATATCACAGGTAAGCTGTTTTTGCAACTGTTGGCATAAACTGTGTATAATCCCTAGTGGCTCCAACCGTAAAGAAACTGCCTGCAATGCAGGAGACCAGGGTTTGATCCCTGGGTCAGGAAGATTCCCTGGAGTAGGAAATGGGAAACCACTCCAGTATTCTTGCCTGAAGAATTCCCTGGACAGTGGAGCCTGGTGGGCTATAGTCCGTAGGATCACACAGAGTTGGACATGCCTGAGCATGCATGCACACATATGCAAACGTGTATAATCCCATTTTGCACAGAAAGATTTAGATTCAGTCTATACGAGAACCCTGGGTGGCTGGTGAAGGACATTGTTGAGGGCATCGGGGTGGGAGAAAGGAAATTTCTATTATGTGACCTTGCTTGTAGTTCCAGAATTGAACTTTTGCCCATAGGCACACCTTTAACTATTGGGAAAGACCCTGATGCTGGGAAAGATTGAAGACAGGAAGAGAAGGGATGAGACAGTTGGATGGCATCACTGACTCAGTGGACATGAGTTTGAGCAAACTCCAGGAGATAGTGAATGACAGGGAAGCCTGGAGTGCTACAGTCCATGGAATCCAAAGAGTCAGACACAACTTGTGACTGAACAACAACATTTAGAAAAGTGGGTGTGCAATAAGTGCTTGTTGAAAAGCTATATATCCTCTGTAACAGTGATTCATAATACACACATATATTTTCCCAACCCTCTTGCTCCGCCACCTGAAACTGGGTGTTCTGGGTCTCACCATGGTATTGTCTCTTCCTTTCATTTGGAAAGAAGCTTTGGGAGACCCTACCACACTAGCAAGTAGAATTTGCCTGACCTGCCAGTTGCCAAAATCCCAAATGTTCATCTGGGCGATGCTTCTGATTCTTCAGAGTACTGTAGAGCTTGATCCCTCTGGATAACATATCTACCTGTGCATTCCATGAGCTGGAATCTATTATCCCATTAAAGTCTTTTCTCTGATTGTGTAAGTTATATCTGCATAGTATAACATTTGGAAACTTCATGCAAGTATAAAGAATGTAAGATATTGGTGTAACCTTATCACATGGAGCAAATATTAACATTTCCTATTTCACATGCATCAGTTTTCCTATGCATCTGTGCATACTGTCTCTGCAGTTGTGTCTAACTCATTGTGACCCCATGGACTGTAGCCCCTCAGGCTCCTCTGTCCATGGGAATTCTCCAGGCAGGAATACTGGAGTGAGTTGCCATGCCCTCCTCCAGGGGATCTTCTTGACCCAGGGATAGAACCTGCATCATCTTCTGCATCGCAGGTGGGTTCTTCGCCACTGAGCCCTACATATACAAGTATGGATGCACATATACGTGCCCGTGTGTTTAAGTACACACACACACACACACACACACACATATATTCAAGTGATATGTGTTTCTTTGTAATGAGATACTTTATGAATTGAGAGGTTAAATGACTTGTCCAGCCAGGATTGATGTTCCTGGTTAGTTGTCTGATTATAGAAATCCTTTCTTTCTCCCATTTCTAATTGACTCAGTCTCTGCTTCACACTGTCTGAATGCTTCATAGAGCTCGGTGGCCTTTCCCAGTCTAGGGTAATAGTGGGTTTTCTGGAAGAGCCTGTAACAGCCCAAGACCTGAGTCCCTGCCAGCAGGCACACTGTCCTTCCCTCACTATGGAGTTGTTGTTCAATTGCTCAGTCGTGTCTGACTTTCTGTGACCCCATGGACTGCAGCACACCAGGCTTAAAGAGCAAATGGCTTCGGCAGAGAGGGTCCAGGGACAGGCTGACCCCACCAGATGCTGGTGATCAGACCACATACTGAGAGGATGTGGGAGCCACCAGGCAGACAGCTTATGATTCTAGAGGTCACAGCTCTGTGGATTGATGGAAAGGGGCAGGATTGGGAGGGAGGGAGCACCGAAAACTCGTTCTGTCCACCTCACCATCTGGGAGCATCTGACCCACAGCAGAGGGTTCCCAGTGGGCAGGAACCTGGCTCCCTCCCAGGCTTTCCTCATAGAGTCTTTTCTGAGGCAGTGCTTTGGTAGTCTTTCTCTCCTCTCCCGCTCTTCCCTTTTAGCCTGTGGATTTTCAGCTGAAATGTATTATTTCAGTAAACATGGCAAGTGGAATAACTTCCTCCAGCCTCAGCAGTCTCAGCGGTAGACAAAGAATGGGGCCTCCTTCTGGGGGAGGACAGTGGTCTCATGCTGCCTGGGGAGCGGGGAGACAGGATGTCCAAGACTCACTGAACTGCCACCTGAGCATTTCATGGGCACGCCAGGACTTTGATTCAATAGTTATGATATTTATTTTTTTTCTTTAGAAAATAGGAGAAATCGCAGGCTCTGTGTTTTTGATTCATCTGCAGATATGTATTGAGTGCCTGAGTTCTGGATGCTGAGAGTGGATTTTAAATATGCAGTGTGCCCTCAGGGAGCCCACGGTTTCATAGGAAAACTGATGAAGAGATAAATATTACAAACTTAAAAATGCAAACCAATAAAAACCAGATGTGAAATTAGCAACATAGAGCAGCAGAGGACAAGAGGGATGCTAGTTGGTCCATAGGACTCGAAGGCTGAGAACAGGAGAGGGGACAGCCACTCAAAACTCAGGAGCGAAATACACGAAGGCCTTGAACACAGACAGCTTATTTTAGGGATTGAAAGAAGCCTGGTGTGGCCAGAGAGATGATAAAGGGAATGAACCTGAAGAGAGAGCCAGGAGCCTGCTTGAATAAGCCCCAAGCTAACATCATGTATCTGTAATAATCGAAAACCTTGGAAAATCGGGAAAGTGGCAATCCCCAAGAAGCTGAGACCTCAGGCCACTGTCTCTAAAGCTAACGTTTGAATAATTCTTTCTTCAAGGTAGAGCTGCTCACAGAAAACTGCTGTTTCTCTAGAGAGTCAGCTGCAAAGCTGCGAGATGCCTCTAAGGAGAAAGAAAAGCATCACAAGCCTGAATACCCTGCTCTTGGATCACTGAAAGTTTATTCAGAAGTGCTGGGTTTATTCAGACAACATGCATAGACTTTCACCCCAGGGCAAATCTCCAGGCTGCACCTGACCTTGACCCAGACCAGGCCCTGGGCAGCCCTGATTTGTGGTGCCCTAGCCATGAGGTGGAAACACCCCTCAAGGAGGAAGAGGAGAGGGAGGAAGAGGAGAAAGGACTCTTTGTGGAACCTTTGTCCAGGGGGAGATGAGCTGCCTTGATTAGAGCTGGCACTTCCTCTGGAGCCAGAAGAGAAGACAGCACCTGGCAAAGAGCCAAGTCAAGGAAGTGCTGCCTTGACAGGTGGATTTCTGGATCTGGCCTTTCAAGAGGGTAGTTTCACATGGCTTCAGTGAGTGAAGGCACTTCATAAAGTGCACAGCATCAGACAAATGTATACAAGATGATTTTTAGGAAGGTGCCAAAGGCAAATTGATGATTTTGAGGTGGTCACCTGACCAGAGAATTGGAATTCAGCCCCCAAATTTCTTTAGCAGCCCATATCTAGCCCTTCACCCTTCGCCCAGGCCTCTGCAAATTAGCCTCCAATGTGAAAGAAATCCGTGTACTCACCAAGTAGTGGGGGCTTCAGGGTTAGTCCTCTGGACATGTACCTTTCCAACAGATTGCTTCCTCAAGCCTCTTGTTCATAGACTTTCCTAGTGACTGCTGAACAGTGAGTCTGTTTGGTGGTCACGGCTTAGGCTGTGTAGCAGAAGGTGACATAGAACAGGACACAGAACACCTGGGGTCTTGGCTTGACCCTGGTGCTAATGAGCTGTGCGGCCTGGGGCAAGTCACTCACCCTCTCGAGTTCTCCATTTTTTTTCTTCATCTATAAATTAAATAGTTGGGGATGTGTTTTCTCAGATAGCAGTGGTTCTTGAACTTGAGCATACATCAGAATTCCCTGGAGAAGGATTCTTGTTGAAACACAGATTGCTGGGTACCCCTCTGCCCTGAGCTTCTGGCTTGGTAGGTCTGGAGTGGAGCCCAAGAAATTGAATAGCCAACAAGTTCTTGGGGGATGCTGATGCTACTTGTCCTGGGAGTCTACTTTGAGATGGAGTATTCCTAAGGTGAAAGACAGGGAATCCCGGTGTGCTGCAGTTCATGGAATCGAAAAGAGTCAGACATGAGTTAGCGACTGAACAACACAATTTCCAAGGTATTGTCAAGCTGAGTTATAGCTGTAACTCCAGGCTCCACAAAGTCAGGGTTTCCTCACTGACCATCTGACAAGGCCATTCACAGCTATGGTACCTGTGCTGTTTCCTTGGGGAACTCTTCATGGGGCCTGACTATTGATTATGTCTTTTGATCAGTGAAGTCTACTTTCAGATGCTTCATTTTAGCCCCATTTCCCTCCCTCCCCTGCCTGGGCAAGTTTACACACAAAGCTTTAAATATTTCAGAGAGTTCTGAGCCCTGGGATGGCAACAGAATTTGATATTGTAAAGGGAAGAGTTCTGAGTAATGAAAAATCTCCCTCTCTAGGGCTGGATAAGATGATAAGGCAGGGAAGAAAGGGCTGACTCTTGTGCTAAATGCCTTGCCTTAATGTTTGGTCTCATATGATCAGATAAAGAGAAATTGTGTCTAGCAAGCCAGGTGACCCAGGAGGATTCACTGTGAGGAAATCAGGATTGGAATTTAAAGCAGAATGGTAAAGCTAGTAGGGCTTAAAAATCATCCAGCTCAGTGGTTTTTAAAAACCAGTGTTTCTCCAGAACCGCATGGGGAACTGTTTCAGACTTACTGATTGTCCACTTTCCAAAGACCACGACCAGCCTGTTGAGCAGGCAAAGCGAGGTTGATTAGGTGTTCTGGGTGCTGGGATAAAGCAGACCTGGGCAGTATCTCATAGGGGAAGTCAGGGCAGGACACTGGGAAGATTTGGGAACCTGAGGTGGGTGATTTCAAGGCAGGTCTTATAAGGGAGGAGATGGTTGGGGTTTGGAAGAGCTTATGACCTAATAGCTTGAGACTGATGGGCTCATCAAGGCAGGCATATTGAAATGGATCTTGATAAGTAAGCTGTCAGTCATGGTTCATAGCCTTGCCCCGCAGGAAGAGGAATGTCCAGAACACAGAGTTAGCATATTCCTCCTGCTGGGTGTAGATCTGTCTAAGACAGGAACAGAAATGTATGTCTGTTTCTAGTATAGTTTAGCATAAAAAAATAAGGGGGATTGTGTGGACTTCAGTAGGACCCAGGAGACAGTTGCTGTGTGAGTCCCTGCCCCCTCCCCTGCCTTCTCAATCAGCTAGACCACCTGCGAATATGTTTTGTTTTCCATTTTGGTTCTCTGCATCAGAGTTCATTGAGAGAAATGGCTTTATGTTTTGAAAGGGGTTCAAAAGCCAGATCTCCATAAAAATCTCCATTTAGAAAAGGGAACACAGACGCCCAGAGCGGTGATACAGCTTTCTTGCCCACAGTCACCCTGTGGGTTCATAGAATGTAAGAGGAGTGGCTCTGCCTTGTACCATGGCCCTGGGGAATTCAGCAGAGTGATGCTGGGCTCAGCCACAAGTCACCTCCCAAATCTGTGTGTGTGTGTAGGGGTGTGTGTGCGCACATGTGCGTTCAGTCATGTCTGACTCTTTGCAACCCTATGGACTGTAGCCCACCAGGCTCCTCTGTTTATCGAATTTTCCAGGCAAGGATACTGGAGTAGGTTGCCATTTCCTACTCCAGAGGATCTTCCCAACCCTGGGATTGAACCTGCATCTCTTGAGTCTCCTGCATCAGCAAGGGGATTCTTTAACACTGAGCCACCAAGGAAGCCTCAATAGCACCTAGGAAAGGTGTCTCCCCCTTACATCACATCTGAAGGGGTCTGGAAGTTTTCCCAAGTCTTCCATCTTTCCTTGTGGAAACGTGGTCTTGAAGTGCTGTGGAAGAAGACAGGAAGGAGTTGACTCGCTGGCACTGCACTCCAGAGCCGTTGAAAACACAGGTCGCATCCATGTACAGGCCATTGGCTCTCACCTGACTACGAGGGAGGCTGAGTGGCATCGAGGAGCCCAGGAAACACTCAGTAGACACTGACTCCTTCTGCCTCACCCCAGATTTGGGGGTGCACACGTGCTCCATCTTCTGCTGTTTTTATCCCCAGGTTTCCAGAGGGGAAACTTCAAGAGCAGCGAGGATGAGCCACTTGACAACCCCACACAGGCTGGAATTGATGTGGCCAGCACATGACCTGGGACTTCCCAGGGTCTCAGCGGTAAAGAATCTGCCTGCCAACAAGCATGGTTTCAATTCCTGGGTCAGGAAGACCCCCCCTGGAGAAGGAAATGGCAACCCATTCCAGTATTCTTGCCTGGAAATCCCATGGACAGTGGAGCCTGGTGGGCTGCAGTTCATGGGGTCACAAAGAATCAGACACAACAGTACATGACCCCAGATCTATTAGAGATTAGGGCTTCCGTCTCCTATTCTGTTAGGGAAAGAGACATGTCAGGAGGCCAAAGGTAGATGGCTGTGAGGGAAGAGACATCTATGCATTTTGGAGATAGAGAGGTAGGAACAGGTGGGCATGAAGTTGAAGTTGAAATGTAGGAGATTGAAGGAAGATGGGTAAGATCTTAGTGAGAAAAATAGGATTAAAAGCACAAATTAAAATGTTAGCAGGCAGAAAAGTGATGGGTTTATTTCTCTTCCTCTTACACAAAAGAAATAATAAGGGAGTAGTTTATAGACTGTGACTATAAGGACAGTGGAGCCTACAGGCAAACCCAGGATTAGGATGACAAATCACAGTGCAAAGGAGTGGCGGAAGCATCGGCTCACACTGAGGGGACAGGAGAAGAGCAGGGTGCTTAGGTGACCCGGATTCACATTAGATCCTGTGCTCTGCGCTCCCCTGTCACCTCACCCCTCCTGGTTACCACTCTTCCAGCTTCCGTCTGATTCCTGAGGTTGTGTGCTGGGCGCGTCCCCCTTGCTCCCAAGCTGCCCGACTTCAGGGAGGCCAGTTTGCTGCTCCTGTGTTGTCAGACTTTGGTGATCACTGCCTGGACCGTTGTCCTGCCTTTGTGATCCCTCAGTTGCCTGCCTTGGCTCACCTGCTTCCAGAATTACTCCTGATGAATTTTTATTATAGCTTTTGTTGATGCGGGTAATTTTTAAAGACTTTATTGAATTTGTTACAGTATCATTTCTGTTTTGTGTTTTAGTTTTTTTGGTGACAAGACATGTGGCATCTTAGTCCTCATTTGGGGATCAAACCTACATCTCCTACATTGGAAGGGAAAGTCTTAACCAATGGACGACCAGGGAAGTGTCCCAGTGAGCTCTTGTTAATACAGTAGTTGTCCCATCTGTAGTCCTCTTATCTACATGACTACAACCCACTGAAAAGAATCAAACTTACTTTGATATTCATTCCAAGAAACAAGTAGGACAATCCAGCCTTCTTAGGCGAGGCAGTGAGGCTGCCTGAGCTCATATCCCAGTTCACCCCAACCAACTTTGAGACTTGACGCTGATTACTTATTCTCTTGGCCTCCCTCATCCTTCATCTGGAGATGGGGTTAATAGTAGTTTCCACTTCATAGTGTGTTTCTAAGCATTAAAACTTTTTAAGGGACTTCTCTGGCAGTCCAGTGGTTGACTCTGAGCTCCCAATGCAGGGGTCATAGGTTCAACCCCTAGTGAGGAAACTACGATTCCTCATGCCTCATGGCACAGCCTAAAACATATATATCTGTATATATAGATACATGTATCTATATATATATATATATATATGTGCATGTGTGTAGACACATATATCTATATGTATATATAGAGAAAGTCAATACCCTAATTAATATAAAGTGGAAGTGTTAGTCTCTCAGTCATGTCTGACTCTTTGCAACCCCATGGACAATAGCTGGCCAGGCTTATCTGTCCATAGAATTCTCCAGGCAAGAATACTGGAGTGGGTTTCCATTCCTTCTCCAGGGGATCTTCCTGACCCAGGGATCAAACTCGGGTCCCCTGCATTGCAGACAGATTCTTTACTGTGAGCCACCAGGGAAGCCCAATTAAAATTAAAAAAGTGGTTAAAAATGATATTATTAAAAACTTGTTAATATTTTTAAAACATTAAGATAAATTATATCTAAAACTTGGAACAGTAGTAAGAATAATGTAACTGTTTATCACCGCCATTATTGTTACACACAAGTAACCTAATACAGGGTCAAGAGTGATAATGGTTTTATTATTTGTGCATTGTGAAAATCTGTGTCACTGCTTTGCTTTATTCTCCTAGCACATAATTACTGGTCGATCATATTGTTATCTTGGTTATAGTGGCATTTCATTAAGTTCACATATAAAAAGGTATCTTCTGAGTTTGATGGAAATGAGATTGCTATGTTACTTGCACTGCAGTTTTATATTCTTGCCATGGGAAATATTGCGACCAAAGAACTGCTTTTATCTCAAGTTACAAGGGAAAGTTTTATTGAAGCCAGGGTAAGGGGGAAATCTTGTCACATTGCCATCAGCATGAAAAGTCTTCACTCACATGTCCTGCTGCTTGTTTATATAAAGAAATCTCAGCGTCAGGTCCCTATGAGCAGAGACAGTGGCATCTGAGATGAGCTCTTTGGAGGCTCAGAGGACCTTTGAGAGAAGGGCAGTCTCATTTAATAAGATGGGAGGCTGAGTTTCTGCTTTTTGCTCTCAGCAAAGACTTTGCTTAAAAGCAAACAGAAAGATTCAGGTGGCGAAGGGAGGATGCTGTAGAATAGACCCAGGCAAGCGAAGATAATCCAACTCAGGATGCATAATTAGAATATTTACTCTGACAGCAGCATGGTCTCAGTAATGTCTTCTATCTTGCCACTTCCCTGTTCCTACCAAGCTTGAAGCCTTTAAAATACCAATGGTTTGCATCATATGGGTAGAAATCTAGATTTAGAGAAAGTGAATCCTCCCAGGGAGGCCAGGGAGCTTTGTGCTCCAGCCACCTTGGAGCTGTAGAGAAGGGAAGAGGCAGGGATCCCTATCCTGACTGATCCTGCCACCTGACCTGAGCACCCTTTTCCAATGGAATGACTGGACATTGAATTTTTATTCTTTTGTAATTGTTCAACTTAAAAAGCCTAACAGAATAGATTACTTTTGCCTTTTTGATACTTCATATAAATGGAATAATTCAATACATATTCTGCTGCTGCTCAGTTGCTTCAGTCGTGTCTGACTCTGCACGACCCCATAGATGGCAGCCCACCAGGCTCTGCCATCCCTGGGATTCTCCAGGCAAGAACACTGGAGTGGGTTGCCATTTCCTTCTCCAGTGCATGAAAGTGAAAAGTGAAAGTGAAGTCGCTCAGTTGTATCCGACTCTTAGCAACCCCATGGACTGCAGCCTACCAGGCTCCTCCGTCCATGGGAGTTTCCAGGCAAGAGTGCTGGAGTGGGGTGCCATTGTCTTCTCCAAATACACATTCTAGTACCTGACTTTTCCCCTCAACATTGCATTGGTGAGATTCATCCACAAAGTTGTGTGTGGTTTAAGATCATCGTTCCAAGTAGAGAATACCATCATGTGAATACTACTGATGGGCATTTAATAGTTTCCGTTTGGGCTTTTTTATTAATGTTGCTATAAATGTTTTCAGATCAGATCAGTTGCTCAGTCGTGTCCGACTCTTTGCGACCCCATGAATCGCAGCACGCCAGGCCTCCCTGTCCATCACCAACTCCCGGAGTTCACTCAGACTCACATCCATCGAGTCAGTGATGCCATCCAGCCATCTCATCCTCTATCGTCCCCCTCTCCTCTTGCCCCCAATCCCTCCCAGCATCAGAGTCTTTTCCAATGAGTCAACTCTTCGCATGAGGTGGCCAAAGTACTGGAGTTTCAGCTTTAGCATCATTCCTTCCAAAGAAATCCCAGGGCTGATCTCCTTCAGAATGGACTGATTGGATCTCCTTGCAGTCCAAGGGACTCTCAAGAGTCTTCTCCAACACCATAGTTCAAAAGCATCAATTCTTCGGCACTCAGCCTTCTTCACAGTCCAACTCTCACATCCATACATGACCACAGGAAAAACCATAGCCTTGACTAGACGAACCTTTGTTGGCAAAGTAATGTCTCTGCTTTTGAATATGCTATCTAGGTTGGTCATAACTTTCCTTCCAAGGAGTAAGCGTCTTTTAATTTCATGGCTGCAGTCACCATCTGTAGTGATTTTGGAGCCCAGAAAAATAAAGTCTGACACGGTTTCCACTGTTTCCCCATCTATTTTCCATGAAGTGATGGGACCAGATACACGCCTTTTTTGTTGTTGTTGTTGAAAGAGTTTCAATTCTAATTTTATTTTATTTTTTGCATTAAAATATATAAATACTTAAATCCAAATATTTTCATAGGTACTTTCTTTTTTTCTTCTTCTTTTTTTTTTTACTGCAAATATTTATCTTTTTTTTTTTTTTACTGCAAATACATGCCTTTTAAAAAACTATTGATTTGGCTGCTCCGGGTCTTAGTTTCAGCATATGGGGCCCCCATCTTCTTGTGGCATGTGGGATCTTTGGAGCATAGTGCCAGACGCTCAGCCGCTTCAGTTGTGTCTGACCCCATGGACTGTGGCCTGCCAGGCTCCTCTGTCCAGAGAATTCTCCAGGTAAGAATACTGAAGTGGGTTGCCATTCCTCCTCTAGGGGATCTTTCTAGGGATTGAATCCACATCTCCTGCGGTTCCTGCATTGGCAGGCGAATTCTTTACTACTGAGCCACCGGGAAAGCCCTTAGTTGTAGCATGCGGAATATTTTAGTTGTGGTATAAGAACTCATAGTTGCAGCATAAGGACTCTTAGTTGTGGCATGTGTACAGGAACTAGTTCTCTGATCAGGGATCGAACCCTGGGCCCCGTGCAGTGGGAGTGCAGAGTCTTAGCCACTGGACTGTTAGGGAAGTTCCTAGTACATGTCTTTTGGTGAACATACGTGCACGTTTAGGGGGGAATATATGTATGTTCCCTGGGGACACACACACACACATACACACCTGCTCCCTTCACACCTAGGAATGGAATTGCTGGGTCACGCAATATGCATATGTTCACCTTCAGCTGATGCTGGCAGTTTCATAAATGGGTCATATGGGAGTTCCGTTTTCTTTCCATTCAACTGTTGTCTCTCTAGATTCTTCAGCCAGGCGGACAGACTGCACATGGAATAAGCACATATAGACTGGAACATGCAATCCTACTTTCAGTAGGCAACTTAATATTCTTTTTAAAGTGGGAGCTAACATTGTGGCCACTCACCTCAGCTGCTGTCTGTCTGATGAGATTTATCCTTGGAGACATATATCAAGTCCCTAATTATATAAACATGGATCAGATCTTTGGTTCTGGTTTTCTTTTGACCATTGAGAATCATTTTGAGAGTGTATTCTTGATGATTACCAATCAAAGGACAATCTCTTTGGCGTGTTTATAACAGGAAGGGTGGAAGGACTTGGAATGCCTTTTCCTGAGTTCTGATAAAACATTGGAGTTGGAAAATGAAGCCACTTTTTGGAGTTGGCAATCAGTTTTTTTTTTTTTTTTGAGGAGGAGAGCTGTGAAGAGCCTATTTAAGAAGCTTGCCATGTTAATACCAGAAATCTCTTTCATTCTCTGCAAAATATTCATTCTAATCCCATTGTCCAATTGGATGAGAGTTGTTCACAATTTTAGAAGTCTCTGGATAGCTTCCACTGTGGATGTTTGTTTGCATGTTTTTACAAGCAGAGTATTTTCTTGTGGAATGTTTGACAAACATTTGAAATAAAGAGTTTGAAGTTGAAGTTGTTGATACAGATGGTTAAGATCACCATACAAATCAACCAACAAGTAATATTTAAATGTTTGAATTGTATGTAAGTAAGTGCTTTAACTCTTCTTCCCCCTCTTTGAGTATTTCACTTCTATCTTCTAATGATTAAAAATGTTTTTATCTGATTTGGGGCAAAAGACTTTTTTAAAAAATATAACATTCATATGTCATAATAACTTCTCTACTTTTAAGGGAACTACTAAAATTTCTGTTTTCCATGCTGCCTTTTATTCATAAGTTAAGTTCTAGAAAGTAAAGATGACAGAAGCCAGTGACTAGGAGCTGTCCTATGGGTAAGGGATTTCAAATGCCACTTTGCATAATTAACCTTCTTAAGAGTCTTAGAAACTGACAGTGCTATGAAACCACTGGACTTAATAGATGCTTATTGGACTGTCGAGTCACCTGACCATCTTATGCCTCCCTGGTCAGAAGAGCAAGTTAATCATGTGTGCAGCTGTTTTGTAGCTAAATTTCTAGAAATGGAATACTAGGTCAAAGAGTAACTGTGTTTAAAAATTTTTAGAACTCTTGCCAGACTGTGGTCCAGAAGGGTTGCATCACTATTCACTCAGGCCACAGTATACCAGAGTATCTCTCTCATAACCTCTTTAAAAACCTGTCACAAAAATAAATTGCTCTTGGCTTCTTTATAGAGCCTTCCTTTCACCAATACCACTTTGTATTTCCTTGGCATCTATCTTCTTCTCAATGGTTTATATTTTGTATATTTTTACAGCTTACTTCATTGGGGGTTTTGGAATGCATAGGGTTTTCTCTATTTGATTCTATTCCATTTTAGTTTTAGTTTAGTTCAGTCGCTCAGTCATGTCTGACTGTTTGCTACCCCATGGACTGCAGCACACCAGGCTTCACTGTCCTTCACCATCTCCCAGAGTTTGCTCAAACTCATGTCCATTGAGTCGGTGATGCCATCCAACCATCTCATCCTCTGTAGCCCCCTTCTCCTCCTGCCTTCAATCTTTTCCAGCATCAGGGTCTTTTCCAGTGAGTCAGCTCTTTGCATCAGGTGGCCGAAGTATTGAAGTGTCAGCTTCAGCCTCAGTCCTTCCAATGAATATTCAGGACTGATTTCCTTTAGGACTGACTGGTTTGATCTCCTTGCTGTCTAAGGGATTCTCGAGAGTTTTCTCCAGCATCACAGTTCAAAGGCATCTATTCTTCGGCCTTCAGCCTTCTTTATTATTCAGCTCTCACATCTGTACATGACTACTAGATGTGTTTAAATCCTTGCTGTGCCACTTTCTGTGTGATTATCTGGCAAGCAACCCATGTCATCTGTAAATGGGGTAATAGTTGTAGTTACTGTGTAGATCAAATGACTTAATATATACAAAGTGCTTCTAATAGAATCTGGCTCAGGGCCATTATTATTAGTTTATTAGTCCATTGCTTCCTTTTCTTCAGTGCACTTGACTATTTCATTGATAAGATGAAAATTCTGCTCTGAGTTCCTTCTGTAAGACTAGCTGAAATTTGTTTGCCCAGGAAGGCAGTTTACTTGAAATGACTATTTTCTGCCTGAAAAAACAGGCAAGATGGTGCCAAAAGAAAGTGGAAGAGGGGATATATGTATACATGTGGCTGATTCACTTTTCTGTACAGCAGAAACTAATACAACATTGTAAAGCAGTTATACTTCAATAAAAAATAAATTTTAATGGCTGTGATGAAGACCTTCTTCTATACATGGACAAAGTTGACATTTAAGGCATAAGTGTAGACCATTAATGGAATCCACTGGTACTTTTTCCAATAGAAAAATAAAATTGGATTTTCCAAAAAAATAAAGAGAAAAATTGCAAACAAGGGGTGCAAATGTTGCCTTGTCTATTTAAAAATATTGCCTGCATGAACCTCTGTTTTTTAAACTATTTGCTGAACACTGTGGCTAGCATAAAGTATCTTCTGTCTTCCTCCTCATGGCTCATCTGGCAAGCCTTCAGCAAGGAAATATAAGCCCTGCAAATCCCCATGATGCCAAGACATAGGACCATCTTCCTTTGCAGGCTTCCCTGGCCAGTATCACCTCTCTTGTGTGGTGTGCACAAAAAAACCCAAAAAATATGTGATTTTTTTTCTTATCAATCTCTACTTAAACTTGACTTTCCAGCCTCTAAATCCATAGAATTCCTTTAACTCTGTAATGGGATGAAAATTATATGGATGTTCTTAGATTTTCCCCTCCACAACCAGTAAATTAAAGATTCTGTTTTGACAAGCTCAGTGACTCTCCCCAGTCCTCTGAGTCCGGTTTAGTCCTACTAGACTAGCTCTCTGGGGGCTTTTGTAATGTGGAATCAGGAGGAAGGTAAACATGGAGAAGAATGTGGGCTTGGGCAATTTTGGAGGGATGCTATGAGCTTCAGAGATTGATCCTTGTCATGATGATTCATCATTGCAAGTAAATTACTTGAGTTATTTTAAATGTATTTTGTTAGTGGCTGAACTGCGATCCTTTGTTCTTATCAAAATATTATTTTCAATGAATAAAACACATTCCAATAAAAATTATGGTAAGCATGTGCAAGGTTTTAATTACTGCAGTAATGAGGAAACTGGAAAGATGACAAAGCTGATTCATAGGACGACATGAGAAATTAGCATGTATCAGTATACAGCCAGTGAAGGAAGAACAGAAAAGAACACTGCAATGAAGAAGAAACAGCAGTGAAATTTCTAAGTTTGATGCACAAGTGGTTCATTTCCTATAGCGCAATAAAACCATAGCCTCATAGCCTTGGGGTTATCTTATCTGTTGAACAAAAAGCAATTGTAGTTTATAAGTTTTCTACAAATTAACATCTGTTTTTGTGCAGTTGTAAAATGCCTGGGCTCTTATCAGTGGTAAATAGTAAGCCAAACAAAGCTGTATCTCCAAGCCTAGGGCCCAGCAAACCTTGGGTGGGCTTGTTAGACAACTGTCTCAGTTATCTTTTCGCTTTTCTTCCAAGTTTTGGATACTTTTTCTTAATAGTCCTTTGTGTGGTCATAAACAGTCTTCTAAGATTATTTTTGATTGCAAAAAGGCTAGTCTCACTGGGTTTTGTGTTTTTTGCCTGTTTCCTTTTAAAGGAGCAGCATGTATAACACATTCCACCGTTCTTGTTGTGCAGCCAACAAATCAAGAACCGTAAGAAGCCAAGCAATACAGAAGCCAGAGAATTAGCTTCATCCTGGAAAGTTTGTAAAGAATCTAGGATTGCATCTCAATATCCTGTTATTCCAAAGATCATCTCGCTAAATGTCTGTTTGTTTTAATCATTCTTATATGCTGATCCCTTGGACAGCAAGGAAATCAAACCTGTCAGTCCTAAAGGAAATCAACCCTGAATATCATTGGAAGGATTGATGCTGAAGCTCCAATACTTTGGCCACCTGATGCCAAGAGCTGACTCATTGGAAAAGACCATGTTGCTAGGAAAGATTGAGGGCAGCAGGAGAAGAGGGTGACAGAGGATGAGATGGTTGGATGGCATCACCAACTCAATGGACCTGAGTTTGAGCAAACTCTGGGAGATAGTGAGGGACAGAGAGGCCTGGTGTGCTGTAGTCCATGGGATCGCAAAGAGTCGGGCATGACTTAGCGACTGAACAACTACCCAATATGCTTATTTATTCCAAAGCAAGTAAAACAAAATTAAGGTATTCATTTCCATCTGGATTTCATCCACAGTGCCTACAACTGCATATGAATTTGCCTTTTCTTGAGACACTGCAAATTGCTGAAGTTCCTTGGCTGCCAGGAAGTGATTCTCCTTACTGCCTATAAGGCTAGACCCCTATAAGCACATACCAATTTCTCAGCTTGGCTTTATTGACCTTAGGTTCACTTGCAACATTTAGTTTTTGTTGCTTGTTCTACCAGGTGATAGGAGATTTAACTCAGGTATGATACTCTGTGTATGGCCTAAGTTTACTAATCAATTTGTTCAATTATATCTGTGTTAAAAAACAAAACAGATCTTTAATAATCTATGCAAATAGCATATCTTGCCAGAGAGTAATAGCATTGGTACCAAGATGAAGAAGTGGGTTGTTGGCATTTTCTCCATAGAGTATGTGTCAAAAATGATTTGGCTCTTAAAAATACTTTGCCAATAATACTTTTTTTTTTCTGAATTTATGGTGTTATCTTGAAAAAAACTGCATCAAAAAGAGCTATCAAAAGAGAGCAGATACTTTATTCAAACAGAAGCCTACATGCCAAACAACAACGGCTTTGCTTCCCTTCACTTTTACTTACCAGAATGATAATCCAATATTTAACAATAAATATGTCAAAAATCACATAATTGTAAGGAACTTTAGTTCTTTCAGCACCCTGTTCTTTGTTTTTCAAAATCAGGGCCATACAGAATATATTCTGGGGAGAAGCAAAATCTCTATTGTCTGGACAGATTGCGCAAAGCTAAAGAATAAATTTGATTACCTCTTGTTAAGAGCAGACAGAATATTCTAAGACTAATTTGTCATTTATCATATTCTAATTTTGCATTAATATAATATCTGACAAAGAATTTATGACCATTTTTCAAGTGAAAATTAAACCAATTTTGTCAACATTTTAAACAGATTTCTTTTTTCAGCCTTAAATTTGCAGATTTTATCAACAAAGGCAAAATTTCCTTCCTTTGAGTCCTCTGTATCTTGTTCCCATGTAGGCCTTGGCTTTTGCCAGCTTTTTTTCATATTCTAGCACAAACATATATTTTACTATAAGATAGAAATCTTTTCCTTTTTCATTTGTAAAACAAAACACACCCCATTGTCTTGTATATGTGGGTGCTAAGTTGCTTCAGTCATGTCCAACTCTTTGCAATGCTATTTACTGTAGCCCGCTAGGCTCCTCTGTCCATGGGATTCTCCAGGCAAGAAGACTGGAGTGGGTTGCCATTTCCTCCTCCAGGGGATCTTCCCGACCCCCAGGGATCGCGCCTTCTGTCTCTTGCATCTCCTGTATTGGCAGGCGGGTTCTTTACCACTGGCGCCGCCTGGGAAGCTCCTCTTGTGTACATGTGAACCTATTTCGTAGGTACTGTTGGTCTCAGTGTAGGCTCAACCACTCATCTTGTTTATAGCTTTTAACTAAAGTAACTCATTTTTATTTCATAGTGAAAACTGGGACATAATATTTAAGAACTAACCCTCTGTTATACAGAAGCACCTAATAGATGAGCAAAGTTGATGAACATACAACACAATGTCCTGAGGCATACACATCTGCTTTACATGTATATGTGCCAGGAGCATACAGCTTCAGTTCTACAATTTGGTGAGATGCAGATAGAGACACAGATATAGTCAAACCACCAACCACCTTCTGTTTAGAGTTAAAAAAAAAAAAGAAAAAAGAAGCCCTGAAAGTCAGCAGACCTTAAGGATGGATAATTATTCTCCATTTTTTTTTTAAAGCTTTTCTCATAGCATCTAAATAGCCGTAGGCCATTACTTAATCAGACATTCAGATACAAACAAGCGATAGCACAGCCAAAGTCCATACCCAGGTTTTTGATCTCTACCTGGTGGACAGGGGTCCAGCCAAGTCACCCACACTCTCACTCTGGAAAGGAGATCATTGTCAAACAAGATCTTTAAGACACTCACTCTGAATGATGAACAGAATCACTAGATCTTAACATTATTATTATTATTATTTTTGCAGATCTCAGAAATGATTTTTCTTCTATTAACCAGTGGATTTTTCGAATAACTAATCATATTGCCCTTTTCTTAGTAATGACTAGAACTGAAGCCAAGTTTGTAGACCGAACAAAGCCAGGAAAGACAGAAGATAAGAACCATATTTTAAATTGGTCTTATGGGATTCTTATAAATGGAAAAGGGAGGAAAAAGAAATAGTGTCAGGATGATGTGACTTGAGAGACCCTACTGGTCCTTGGGGCTTCCCAGGTGGCACCGTGGTAAAGAACCCACCTGCCAGTGCGGGAGACACAAGAGACAGGTTTGATCCCTGGGTCAGGAAGGTTCCTTGGAGTAGGAAATGGCAACCTGCTCCAGTTTCCCCGCCTGGAAAACTCCACGGACAGAGGAGCCTGGCTAGCTGATGGGGTCACAAAGAGTCGGACACTACTGAGTGCACACACACACACACACATTTTTCACTCATTTTACCTTCTTCCTCTTATCTTTTCTTTCTTGCTGTCTTCTAATTTATCTTGTCATAGTGTCTATAACTGGAAGTCACATTTACTCCTTTGTGAAATAATCAGGGGGTGTGTGTGTATATAATATAAAATCCCCATACTAGATCCATTTCCATATTTCTGTTTGTGATGCACCTGTAGTTTTGAGGATTGAAAGTGCTTTGGAATGAATAAGAAAAACTTGTTCTAGCTTTAAATCTGTACTTTCAAAAAGCTCTTGTGAGGATGGATAATGATATTATTTTGTATGTTGGTGGTTTTTGTTTTTTTGCTCTGTTTTTGCTTCCCTAGAACTTGATTTCCTAAGCAGTGAGCTAATAAGACTCACTACTGCTGCTGACTGGACACATTTATATACAATAAATCTTGATAAAACAATATGCAGTGAAGAGTATATGTATAGCTCCCTGATTGGCCCTTTTCATAATACTGATTGTTCCCTTTGTTGCATTGTGCTATGAATCAAGCTCTAAGAAGTAGGTGGAAAGCATCTCCTTAGTTTCAGAAACATCAATTCAGAGTCTCAAGGCCCCAGATTGTGGGCCTTCCACAATTACAAATCTCGTGTGGAATTTGGGTATTTGACTAGTTTTTGTTAAAAATCAAGATGAAAATCCCTGCTGAGTCCCAAATTTATTTTGAAATGAGGCCAAATTCCATGAATCTAGCCAGGTCTCCTTGTTCTGTGATGAATTGCTGTTGGGTCCAGGCCATGACCCAGTGGTCCACAAGTAACCTTGTGATTTTAAGCACCAGATGTTGTGTTGAAAGAGCCAAAGTTGCAGGGTCCAGCAAAAAGACACTGAGTTAGCTTATCTCATCTGGATTCATCTCTTGGTCTAAGAGGGACTCAGTAGGTCCAAGAGGAGTGAAGTTTCAATTGAGAAGCCAAACTAGTTCATCTTTGCTAGTTTATTACATAAATCATCACAGCTTCTCATTTACCTTCAGTGATCTTGGCCTTGGCTTTGCATTGTCAAACCTCATGGATTCTTTTCCATACCCCTAAAATCTATGGAACCTCTTCACTCACATTCACCTGAATTCTCATAGCTTAGTGCTATAAACCCATGCAACCCCTGCAAGAGGCCCTTCTTCAGAGACTAGGATGTCAGGACATTGTTTTCCCAACCTGCTTTCTCTCCTCTAGGCAGTTCTTTCCCACCCCTAGTTCATCTATATATAGTTCATCAAATGTAGTTCATCTATATTTGAAGCCCACCCCTGAAGGGCATTTTAAAAGTCTTTAGCTCTCTGGGGGCAGTATGTGATTTGGAGGATATGTTGAATACATCTCTCATCATCCAAAGCCCAATTTGGTATTAACTGAGTCTTTTTAGTTTTCCAGCCAGTTTTTATTTATTGGTTCAATTATTAATAGCAATAACATTCATTGAATTTTTAGTGTGCCAACTACTATTATAGGTATTTTTCCATCAAGTCATTAATGTTTGTAATAGTTCCAGAAGTTAAATTCCAAGGTCTTCCTAATGTACAGATGAGGAAACTGAGGCAGAGAGAATCCAAATAAATTACCCGGAGTCACTCAGGAGTTAACTAAGAAGTTGTGCTAAGTTGGTTTTGAAGGTCTGCACATGAACCTCATTCTATGCTCAAAACTAAGATTATGATACTGTTCTCTGTACGTGTCCTCCAGGTCATTCCATCTCTCCACAGTCTATTGTATTCTTATTATTTAAGTAGTATTTGCACCTCTGAATTTGAAAAGGTAATACATACTGCAGCTCGAACTTTGCAGATATTTTTTGCAAAGTTCGAAGAGGAGACTAGAAGAGCAATGAGAAAGGCAATGATGATGTTTACCTCCTGGCATTTGTTTTATATTTTGTTTCTGTGGGAGGATGTTGCCTATGTATCTGTGGACATAATTCCAGTCTTTCAGAGACTGATGGTAGGGAGCAGTGTTTGGAAGGTGTTGTGTATTTGGAAGGGCACCAGAATCTATCTGTGTAGCATAATTCCCAAGTTTGTGCCAGTTAAGCTCAGCAAAGGCTTTAATTTAGAATTTTCTCAGCCATTTGTGCATGCAAAGTATGTCATATGTGTTTCAAAATAATCATTGAAAAGGAAGCACAGACAGTAGGTCAGCTGTAAAAATTGTGTGCTATCTAACAATGGCGCCAGGTTACCAATGGTCTTTACCCCTGGGGGGAATCAGTAACAAAGTGCCTTGGAAAGTTCTATGTTCTTTGGAAGGGAAGCTGGGGTGGGGCTGAAAGGGGAAATAAGATTCAGGGTCTGGAGAATAATTTGAGTAGGGCGAGTCAGTTACTTATCAGACTCTGAATTGAATGTGAAGAGCTTTGTCTGGTAGGATCCTAAGTTGGGGATAAAACTGGCTTAAGAGGCAGACCATGGCATTTGAAGATGATGAGGATGCAAGTTTTTAGAAATCTTCAGTGTAGGAGAGAAGAGGCAGCAATGGGCACATCATTTCTAAGGTGCTTCCTTGGTTATCATCTCTCAATGGTGTGTATCATCTAGCCCTGCCCTCTGTGCAAGGTAATCTTATGTCACTTGCTCCACATTCAGTGTCCCAGTTGATCTTTCTGATACTTTCTCATTTCTGTTACAAGAATTCACACCTATCTTTCCTTTGTCTGGAATATTCCCCCTCTATGTCTGCACATGGGCTTCTTATCATCTAAGTTTCAGCTGAAGTGCCACACCCTTGAAAGTGTTTTTTCCTGATCATGGGTGCATGCGTGCTAAGTTGCTTCAGTCATGTCTGACTCTTTGCAACCCTATGAACTGCAGCCCACCAGGCTCCTCTGTCCATGGGATTCTCCAAGCAACAATACTGGAGTGGGCTGCTATGCCCTTGTCCAGGGGATCTTCCCAACCCAGGGATCAAACCCACCCTCTCTGCCAGCATTGGCAGGCAGCTTCTTTACCACTAGCGCTACCTGGGAAGTCCTTTTCCTGATATCCCTATCTAAAATACACTCTTCCCCTCAGTTCAGTTCAGTCACTCAGTCGTGTCCGACTCTGCGACCCCATGGACTACAGCACACCAGGCTTCCCTGTCCATCACTAACTCCCAGAGCCTACTCAAACTCATGTTCATTGTGTTGGTGATGCCATCCAACCATCTCATCCTCTGTCATCCCCTTCTACTACTGCCTTCAATCTTTCCCAGCATCAGGGTCTTTTCCAATGACTCAGTTCTTCGCATCAAGTGGCCAAAGTATTGGAGTTTCAGCTTCAGCATCAGTCCTTCCAAAGAATATTCAGGACTGATTTCCTCTAGGATTGACTCGTTTGATCTCCTTGCAGTTCAAGGGACTCTTAAGAGTCTTCTCCAACACCACACTTCAAAAGCATCAATTCTTCAGCACTCAGCTTTCTTTATAGTCCAACTGTCACATCCATACATGACTACTGGAAAAACCATAGCCTTGACTAGACAGACCTTTGTTGGTAAAGTACTGTCTCTGCTTTTTAATATGCTGTCTAGGTTGGTCACAGTTTTTCTTCCAAGGAGCAAGCGTCTTTTAATTTCATGGCTACATTTACCATCTGCAGTGATTTTGGAGCCCAAGAAAATAAAGTCTGTCACTGTTTCCACTGTTTCCTCATCTATTTGCCATGAAGTGGTGGGACCAGATGCCATGATATTAGTTTTCTGAATGTTGAGTTTTAAGCCAACTTTTTCTCTCTCCTCTTTCACTTTCATCAAGAGGCTTTTTAGTTCCTCTTCGCTTTCTGCCATAAGGGTGGTGTCATCTGCATATCTGAAGTTATTGATACTTCTCCCTGCAATCTTGATTCCGGCTTGTGCTTCATCCAACCCAGCATTTTGCATGATGTACTCTGCATATAAGTTAAATAAGTAGGGTGACAATATACAGCTTTGATGTATTCCTTTTCCTATTTGGAACCAGTCTGTTGTTCCATGTCTAGTTCTAACTGTTGCTTCTTGACCTGCATACAGATTTCTCAGGACGCAGGTCAGGTGGTTTGGTATTCCCATCTCTTTAAGAATTTTCTATATATTCCAGTAGTCTTCTTGTCGTATCTTTGCTTGTGCATATGGCAACCTCTGATTTGTTTGATTGTCTCATTTATAGTGACTTTGCATCTTCAGATTCTAAACTCCATAAGGCCAGAGACCCTGTCAGTATTGACCTAATCTTTACTTCTCTTTTAAAAATTATTTCAAGATGTATGAATGTATGGACTTAATCATAAAATGTAAAACTATAACACTTTTAAGAAAAAAATAGAAAACCTTTGGGATTCAGGACTAAGAGAGAATTCAACAAGAGGAAGATGAGCATAAGGACTTCTTTGATGATTGAGAAAGCACATGCAGACCCTCATAGATTCCTGATCACCATTGAGGCCATGAATACTGTAGCAAAAGAAAGAATATCCTGCATTGAAGCTGGACTGATTCTAGAACTAATGCTGGAAGTTGTATTATATAAATTACTGATATCAATGCCTTTATCATTTGGCCAATTCTCTTTCTCTTGTAAAAACAAAAAACTGTCTAAGTGGAGAATGATGCCCTGGTTATGTATCAAGTTAATAATACTTCTATGGGATGGCTTATGGGAGACTTAATCTATCTGTTTTTAGCCATCTGTGAATGCCCAGAAAATCCATTTGATCTAGTGCATGTACTACAACATCCTTTAAAGATTGCAGTTGGTGGTTGTCACTGTCCTTTAAATTGACATTAGCAAGAAAGTTGAAAAAGGAAAATGACAGGAATGTTTTGGTTTTGTGGCTGTGGGGGATTGTCCATCTTCCTTTCAAATGGCTTAAGGCCATTTAAGACTATGGGGAAGGTACTGTGCTGATGGTTATGTGGTTTATATCTCCACATTTTATCCCCACAAGTTAGGTCTCCAGTTGGCAGTGGAACTCAAACAATAGTCCCAGTTGCCAGTTCTGATTGTGGTTATTTGGAAGATCAAGGCTATGGGTTGTCTTTTGCTTTTATGGCCATCTTTTTAATTTTTTTATAATTTTCTTCTACATTTTTGAGCATATAAAATCTGAGAAGAGCTTCTCAGTAATTCTAGACCTCCAGATTTGGATAACCTCTTACTGATCCAAACTTGTTCTCAGGGGCTATGCTGGGTCAAGGTGGGGATGGGTGAGTGGTTTGTTAATGCCACTTCTAGGGAAACTCAAAGAAGTAAACACCATCTGTAAGGCAGATGATACCACTCTAATGGCAGAAAGCAAAGAGGAATTAAAAAGCCTCTTGAGTGAAAAATCTAGCTTAAAACTCAACATTCAAAAAACTAAGATCATGGCGTCCAGTCCCACCACTTCATGGCAAATAGATGCAGTGGGGGAAAGTGACAGATTTTATTTTCTGGGGTTCGAAAATCACTGCAGACAGTGATTGCAGCCATAAAATTAAATGACACTTGCTCTTTGGAAGAAAAACGATGACAAACCTAGAGAACATATTAAAAAGCAGAGACATCACTTTGGAAACAAAGATCCATATAGTCAAAGCTATGGTTTTTCCAGTGGTTGTTTATGGATGTGACAGTTGGACTGTAAAAGAAGGCCGAGTGTGAAAGAATTGATGCTTTTGGACTGTGGTGCTGGAGAAGACTCTTGAGAGTCCCTTGGACTGCACAGAGATCAAACCAGTCAATCCTAAAGGAAATCAACCCTGAATATTCATTAGAAGGACTGATGCCGAGGCTAAAGCTCCAATACTTTGGCCACCTGATGCAAAGAGATGACTCATTGGAAAAGACCCCGATGCTGGGAAAGATTGAAGGCAAAGGGCAAAGGGGGCAACAGAGGATGAGATGGTTGAATGGTGTCATTGACTCAAAAGATGTGAGTTTGAGCCAACTCCAGGAGAGAGTGAAGGACAGGGAAGCCTGGCATGCTGAAGTCTGTGGGTTCATGAAGAGTCACACATGACTTAGCAATGAACAACATCAGCAGTGTACTGTAGTTTGATTCCCGTTGTAGCATATGTCAGAGCACCCTTCCTTTTAAAGGCTGAATACTATTTCATTGTATGTATTTACTGTTATGTTGTGTTGGTCACTCAGTCGTGTCTGACTCCCTGCGACCCCATGGACTGCAAACACCAGGCTCCTCTGTCCATGCAGTTCTCCAGGCAAGAATACTGGAGTGGGTTGCCATTTCCTTCTTCTTGTATTTACTATGTTTTGTTTATTTGTTTATCTCTCTGACAATGTAGGAAGTTACTTTTTAAAATCTCAGTGTTGGAAATTTACCCATCTCTCTCTTTCTTCTGCCAAAAAGAGCTTGGGAAAACAGTGAGTAAAAATTATTTGCTTCTAAGTTCTGCTTCCTTGTCACTTTGCTCTAGTGGTTGAGTAACTGACATATTCTACAAAGTGAGGGCAGAGATGGGATTAGAGTCATGGCTTTCCCCAGCCAGTGGAATTAAATAAGACTTAACAGAAAATGAGAGGAACTAGACTTTTGACCTGTAATGAGCATCATGTCTTTCATTGCAAATAGGAATGAAGAAAACAAAATAATACTTATTGTGACTCTGGGACACGCCAGGCATTATGCTTGAGGTTCATCCCACATTCTAATTTATCCCTTCCTAGAGCAAGTCTGTAAGTCAGACTTTAGACAAAACAGCAATAATGAAAAGGCCTTGGACTAATATACAAGTTTCTTGAATTCTTAACAAGTGCTATGCAATAAAAAACATACTGTGAGTCACAGATGCAAATGACATATGTAATTCTCAATTTCCTAGCAGCCAAAGTAAAAAAAAAAAAGAGAAATAATGAAAAGAAACAAGTCAAATTCATTTTAATCACTTACTTAGCCTGAGATATCTAGAATTTTATTATTTCAATATGTAATCGATGTAAATTGTTAATGTGATAATTTACATTCTTTTTTTTTTTGGTTGCCAACTCTTTGGAATCCAGGGTGTATTTTACATTTACAGCACATTTCAATTTTGACTTGTCATGTTTTAAGAGCTCTATCACCGCATGTGGCTGGTGCCTGGGTATTGTCCTGTGCTCCTCTGGGCCATGGTGTTCTTTCCACTTCACCCCAGTGAGTATGTGTTCAGTCTCTCCCTTTATACTTCATGTATCTCTAGTTCCTTAATGGACATACTAGCTCATAACTTCCAAGCTGTCTACCAGTCACTTACTTTCATAGAAGAATGGCTGGCTTATTACTTAGAGGGAATATTTCCTTTTATTCCCCTTAATTTTGCATTCTCCCCAGGTCTATTTTTCTACCTTTGGAGAACCAGGAAATGAATGAATAGACAAATTGGGTAGATTTATACTTCTCAGTAATTACATAGGTGATTATTATGTGATTGCTGTTGCTAGGGGAGCATTTTAGATGGTTGGGGAAAATAGCCTTTGGTTACTTGGTTAAAAGGACAGACATTAACAAGAGAATTAGAGAGGAAAGTCAGAAAAACGTTGCTATTATAAAATTGTGGTGCAGAATATAAAAGGGAAAGTCTTCACCATATTTTTAAAGTTTATCTTTCTAACTATAAAAGCGATATAGAAAATACAATAGAGTGAATAAAACAAAAAATTACCCATAAGCTCACTTTCTCTAATGAGCTTCTGAGAAATTTCAAAACTAGAGGGGATTTCAAGACTAAACTCCTATTTTATGGGTTTCCTTGTCCTTTAGAGTGAGGAAGACACCTCACTTCAGAACAGTGTTTCCTTTGCGAAACAGAACTTGCCCAGTTTGGACACGTGTGCATGTTTGTTGTTAGTACTGCTTTGGGGTTGGGAACTGGAGGTGGGTAAATGTCCTGACAGAAGCATAGAAGTTGAGAAGAAGGAGCAAATGACCGTTAAGGTGATGGCTCATTTGATGTTGAATGGCATGTCTCCTGAATGAATGAAGGGGTCCCAAGGAAAATAAAAGGAGGTTGAGTTCAGTATTTATGGGATATGGGTCTTCTATTGGAACCAGCCCCTGACCATCAGCTGGTGGCCTTGAGTATCCTGGGCTGTAGCCCCGGCGCTGCATGGATAGATTCTGGTTCTCTCTGTGAGTGACTTTCTCTTGGTCCAGAACACTCCCGCTGCAGGTTTCCAGATCATTCGTCCTCTTTGGGCCATTGATACCTTCAGCATTTGAAATACACATGACCTTGAACAACACAGGAGTTGGAAGTACAGACCCCTGTGCAGCTGAAAATCCGCGTACTGCTAGCTCTGCCTCCCAGAAAAGCAGCTGTTTGATGGCTCACTCATGGGTAGGAGGCTCAAACCATTTGGATAGAATCAGGTCACAAAACCTAGTTTTGTTGATTCCACACATTGTGATCTCTAACTGAAAGCAAACTCCCCCCCGCGACCCCCACTTAGTTAATTTAAAGAACTGTTCTTGGCTTCCCTTTACTCAGATGGTAAAGGATCTACCTGCAATGAGGGAAACGTGGGCTACATTTCTGGGTTGGGAAGATCCCCTGGAGGAGGGCATGGCAACCCACTCCAGTATTCTTGCCTGAAGAATCCCCATGGACAGAGGAGCCTAGAAGGCTACAGTCCATGAGGTTGTGAAGAGTTGGACACAACTGAGTGACGAAGCACAGGACAAATGAAAATATAGGTACTATGTTTGAAAAAAATCCATGTGTAAGTGGATTGGTGCAGTTCAAACCTGTGTTGTTCAGGGATCAACTGTATTCAACTGATAATTCCTCCCCAAAATGAGGAGGAGAGACAACATGAAGGGGGACTCGTGATACTGACATGGTCCTTGCCTGGTACTGACATGGGCAGGGAGGGCTTGCCTGATAATGCCATGGTCCTTCTCCAGTGTCTGCCCCTTAACAGAACCCATCCTGTGTAGGCAGGCCAGGGTGATTTTGAAGCCTGTCATCAGACCTGTGAAGGATGTATCCTGTCACCCTGGATGTATCCTTTGTCTTCAGACAGCTATTTAAGACCAGTTCAGCACTTACAAATTCATGAATCTCGTGGAGCCCAAACGAACCCTTTGGGTGGCATATATACTTGCAGCTTCTCTAAAGTAGTACTCATCTTTGTCACTGTACCAAAATCAGGCCAAAAGGGACTCACATTTGATGAATGAATAATAAAATTCAGATTAGATTTACTTGAATGTGAATGTGATTACTTCCTGTTTTCTTTACCTCTCTATGCACAACCCCTCTCCCACAAATCATTATTAAGTGAATGAATCCATATACTCATTCAGTAAATATTTATTGCCTATTAAAGGATGCCCTCTGTGACTTCCCTGGTGGCTCAGACAGTAAAGCGTCTACAATGCGGGAGACCCGGGTTCAATCCCTGGGTTAGGAAGATCCCCTGGAGAAGGGAATGGCAACCCACTCCAGTACTCTTGCCTGGAAAATCCCATGGATGGAGGAGCATGGTAGGCTACAGTCCATGGGGTCGCAAAGAGTCGGACATGATGAGCGACTTCACTCAAAGGATGCCAGGCTCTAGGCTGAGTCTTGAGTTACACAGATGGCTGAGACACCGGTTCAGTTCTTCCTTGTATAGAAAGGCTTCCTTCTCAGGATGTTGCTCTCCAAAATGGCAGGCTCATCCACACAGAACAAAAATTAAATGAAACAGAGAACTTGGAAATAAGGGAATTAACAATAACAAATCCATTTACTTGCTCATTTGATAATAGATAAGTGCCCTTGATTCACAACATAAATAATATTCTGACCTTTATTAGAAAAAAGCAAATTGCAGAGTCCCTCTTTTTGTCACTAATCACAAGAGCAAATTGATCCATGATTGCAACTGATATAAAATCCCCTAGGATTATAATTGATATCTCCTGAGTTCTTGCCCTGAATTCCTTTCTCAGATCTGTGATATCCCAGAGAGCTAAGGAAAACACACACACACAACAGTGTATTCACTGCCTTTAGAGTATTTAGAAAGCAAATTCTTATAAAACAGTGGGAAACTCTATACTCTGTAATGTTTCCTTATTAAAGAAACATTGTTATAAAGTAAATGTACTAGTTAGGCTGAGTTTTACTGTGAAAAATGACACAAAGATATTGGAGACTAGAAGCCCCTAGTCTCTACTTTAAGTATGGAAAACCTAAAAGCTCTGGATAAAGAGGTTTGAAAGAGAGTCCTTTTCTTTAAATACAGATAGTGGAGTGGACATGAATGTGAGTAAAGTTCTCAGAAGGAAAGAAAGAGGAAAAGACGGAGGGAGGGAAAAAGGAAGGAAAGAAGGAAAGGAAATAAAAGAAAAGAGGGGAAAATGAGAATACAGATACCAGAGGTTAACCAAATGCAGAATACAGTGGCTTCCTGGAGCTCTGAGCTCTGGAGTTTGAGCGGCCACAGGTCAGGTCCTGAGGATGAGTTTCTGAGCTCACAGAAGGTGGTGAAGTATGGAGAGACTCATGCCTTAAAGCCCCAACTTTGAAAACGTGTCATTCTCAGTGAATGGGTGTGCTAGGAACCAAACCAACCAAGCTATAAAAAAAAAAAAAAAAAAAAATACCTGCAGAGGAAAATTGTAAAGAAATGTCCCAATTTGGGCCCAGGGCCGGGTGGAGGAAGGCCATGTACTCTGCCAGGAGAATAACAGAACATTTTGAAGCCTGTACAAATCTAAGTTGTTATAGTAAAATTTTTATGCAAGAGGTTATATTGATGTAAAATTAAGCATTAGCAAGGGGAAAAGAATTGCAAATACATCCATACGTATGTATATTGTACACACATGCTTATGTAAATATGACCAGATATAAATATAATAAAAATGATCTCATCAGGCTAGAATTGTTCTGTTGTTGTCTCCCAAAAGTGAGGCAGATGGTTTCTCAGGGTCTCTGTAATCTCTTTCTCTGATTAGTGCACTCACAGATTTCTTTACTCATGACTTATAGCCTGACTGTTGCTTTCTTGCCAAGTTAACATTTTTTATTCAGGGACTCGGGGGGTGCAGGAAGAGCTTAGACCTATTTAAGCCCTGGAGTCAAGTTGGTGCAATATCAAGCAGTTATGTGTGATCTGAGAGGTAGCTGCAGCGAAAGTAGCTGACTGTTATGTTTCTTATTAATAGACACACTCAGCCTCTGTGGCCGCTGGGTAGAGTGTTAATAAATGAACAATATGCTAGGCATCACCCCGAATTTTCTTGCTGCATTTGAAAATGCATGTGAATTGAAGTTTCCAAACAGTCAACCTTGGTACTTTCAGATCTCTTAGGAAAACCATACAAAGAACTCATGGAATTGTTTTCTCCAGAACAAGAATGCACATATAACTTTTATGAATATAGTGTTTCTAGAAGCTGTTGTGTGGGTCAGTCTTATTCCTGCTAGTGACAGAGTGGAGGTTCTAAAAGAGAACCCACTAGTTATTTATATTTAATCAACTTGCTGAGCTGAGGGTTTAGATCAAATGTTACCATTTGGAGAAGAAAACAGCTCCCTTCCTGAGTTGTAAATGAGGAGAGATGCTTACAAACGTGGAGGGGGTGATTAATCATCATATCATGCAGGATATGTTTATGTGTAGCAGAAAACCCCATGTAAGTTTTATTTATTTGAAATATTATTGTTATTGAGTGCAAAGAACTATGTTTTTATGTAAAGTTTAAAAATAAAAAAAAAACAAAACTATGTTTTTAGATGCTGGAGATAAAGGAGCACACAAAATAGTCCTTTTTTATTCTAGTTGAAAAATAGACCTTTATTTATCATTCACATGAGTGAAATCTGGAGATAAAATGTCCGAGGTTGGTATAGTGCTCCACAATCATCAGGGACTCAGACTCCTATCATCTATCTTCCATCTTGTTCCATCTTCTTGGATATATGGCTTCTGCTTCCTTGTCCAGACTATCCCAATGCAGACTAGGAAGGAGGAAGAAGAGAGGTATCTATGCCTTCCCTTTAAATTCTGTAAGTTTCATGTAGCACTGCCTCATATCCCATAGATCAGAATTTAACCGCAAGGGAGGCTGGGACATTTAGTTTTTCTCCTAGGAGGCCAGCTTCCCAGCAAAAATTCAAGGAGGAAGAACAAATATTGGGGCAACTGGTAGTCTGACACAGTCAGCATAAAGGCAAGCAGAAATTGCCTTAGACATGACATGGTATTTGACATGGTAGTAGTTTTAAGGACCTGATACAAATAACAGAGAAGGGACAAATGGAGAAGGGAAACTATGAGGGTAGTCACCTTAGGTTGCCCACCACCTTAGAGTGGCCTGGATCTGTTTGGAGAGCACCAATTCATTTTTCTTTCTGTGTCAGTGCTTGGCTGTAAGTCTGTGTGAGTATTGACAAAAGCCTGTTAAATAGTTTGTACCATATTTATTAAGCATGTAATATGTTTAGAGAGTTCAGTAATCTTTAAAAAGTACAGCCAGAAAGGGAGGTAGATGTGGAGTTTCAGAGTGGCCCTTTCCTTGGAAGGTCCTGCTGAAGCTCAGCACCAGCCCTGGGTAAATGGTAAGATGGTCCCATGCTGGTCCATCACCCATATCCCCACAGATGGAAGAGAGCTCCATTCTCCAAGAGACTCATCTCCAGTCTCTTCCACTGCCTCAGTGGCTCTACTTATGTAATAGGTCTTTCTGGTCCATCAATATGTAAACCTTGATTAAAACCTCAGAAGAAAGCATAAGCTACTTAAAGCAACCTGGATTTCTGTTCTCTCTGTAGCTTCTGGGCAAGACTTTTTCCCCCCTTTATTTTCATGCAGATAATTTTAGAATAACAAATTCTTATAATCTAAAGAGCCATTTAATCTAACTTCCTTCCTGAACTTGTCTTCCTTAAAGCTGTATTTCCCAAGTAATGTACCATGGAAGTCTCAGTTTTAAGAGGAGTTCTGTAAACAGTCCCAAGATTAAGAATCCCTGGGAAACAGTGCCAAATTTCCCATCTGGAGATTCCCAATATAGTTAGTTTTTATAGGCTGGTAGAATTGCGTACCTTACATAAAAATGTAAATGTGTGGGAATAAACTCTTTATTGATACCTGCAGAAAAGGAGAGCTCACCACTGAGGATCTAGAGCCTAACAGAAGCCTTTCATGGTGCCTTGGGTCCCTGGTGGCTCAGATGGTAAAGAATCCACCTATAGTGTAGAAGACCTGGGTTTGATTCCTGGGTGGTGAAGATCTCCTGGAGGAGGGCATAGCTACCCACTCCAGTATTCTTGTCTAGAGAATTCCAGGGACAGAGGACCCTGGCAGGCTGTAGTCCATGGGATTGTAAAGAGTCAAACACCACTGAGCAACTAACGTTTTCACTTGGGTGTGTGTGAAGGTCCCTAACTTATTCACCTATCCCTTAGTCACGAAGCTGAGGAAAATGTGTCACCAGAATTCTACCAATGTTGAAGTGTGCTGGGACTCATTATCCACTTGGTTGATTATTCAGTTTTTCTTAGTCTTCCTTCTGCACCCAGCTGCCTCTTCTGCATCTGGTCTTCATGGTGAGAAGCGCCTCAATGCATTTTTATTAAACGATAAGGAAGGGAAAGATTAGATTTCGAATTAGGGGATTACATTTCGAATCAGGGGAATTCCTCATCATTCCAAATGTTAGTGATGAATGAAAGTGGTAATTTACAATACAATACTAATGGATTAAAATGTTTATAAATTCTCATTCTGATTGACTCTCCAGAGAGATCTCAAAGCCTCCCTTTTACTTAGACTTGATTTGGTTTCTATGTTGTTATTTCAGGGAGTTTCACATTTCCAAAGTTGTCCATGATTTCCTTCCTCTCTTTTGGCACGTTCTGAGTGAAGTTAGGACTTCATCAGGCAAGACCAGTCAGCCCTTGGAGAGTATGTTTCATCTTATTTATTCAGGTGCTTATATTTATGTCCACACTCCTAAACCTGGGGGGTTCTTGCTTTTGACATCTACTAGTTACTAACACTTAGATTCATGTAGCTGCACTTGTTTATCTTTAAAGACAGCTGTTTCCACTTTAGTAGTGGCCAGTTTTGAGAAATGGATAGTCTGTTACATAAGTGTAAAAATATTTTTAGTTCTCAGTAAAAGAGGTAGACTTTTTTTTTAAATGAATTTCCTAGCTGAGACATTTCAAATCTATCCAAAGCCAGCCTGAAGGACACATAATGACGGCAGCTCAGCCATCATTGCTAAAGGACATGGCCCCAGCACTGACATTCAGGTCTGTGGGAAAGGCCGCAGTGTCCTGCTAAAAAGGGGATCTGGTTGCAGGTGTGCGATGGCAGCCAAGTGTAGACAGCTGTGCATGGGTAATGGGAAGGTGCGCTGGTTCGACTCTGCACCAGAGCTAAAAGGTTACCGCGAGATGGTGTCGTCTGGTGGCCTAAACCTGTGCCATGTGGAACCCCTCTCAGGGTCATCTGCCACCTGATCGTAGTCACGGTCTTTTCCATGCTCTTTGCCTAATCTTTGTTTGAAGAAAGTGTTCCGTAGCTAAAATAAAAATGTAAAGTAGGAGTTCAATTCAGTTTCCTGTACATGAGGGTGGAGTCAGGGATGGTGATGAGAACATTTGTCCAAGGTTCTGGGACTTGCAAGTGGCTCAGTGCAGAAGTGGCCCAAGCCAGGCCCACAGGGAGTGGGTGGTGGTCGGTGGTGGTCTCAGGGACTTCCCTGGCTGTCCAGTGGTTAAGACTTTGCCTTCCAATGCAGGCAGGGTTGATTCAATCTCTGGTCAGGGAGCTAAAATCCCACATTCCTTGGGACCAAAACATAAAAAAAAAAACAGAAGCAATATTGTGACAAATTCAATAAAGACTTTAAAAGTGGTCCACATCAAAAAATCTTAAAAATAGTGGGCCTGGACAAGCTGTCTAGGTTCTATTAGACTTAAGGCATTCTTTTTCCTTTTTCCAGGCAAGTCTTGCCTGGGAATTTCATTCCCATCTCCACACCACAATTTAAATGGGATTCAGACTGACTTGTCTAAAATGCTCTTATGCTGCTTAATGGCTACGAGGCTTTGGACAAATTTGAATAAATATAACCTCTCTGAGTCTCATTTTTCTCACTTAAAAATGATAAGAATAAGACTTACCTCAAATATTTGTTGAGAATTAAATACAGTTGACCTTCCATAGCTGCAGGTTCAACCAACCACAGATTAGCCAACCTTGGCTAGAAGATACTGCCCCCTCCAAAAAAAAGCCTAGAAAATTCCAAAAAGAAAAATTTGAATTTATTGCTCATCTGCAACTGTTTGTGTAGCACGTATATGTATTTATAACTATCTACGTAGCATTTACTTTATATGAAGTATCACAAGTAATCTAGAGATACTTTGAAGTATACAAAAGGTTGTGCCTAGGTTATATACAAACATGATGCCCCCTTATATATAAATTACTTTAATAATCATGGATATTGGCAGCTGCCGGGGTCCTGGAACCAATTCCCTATGGATATTAAAGGATGACTGCATTAAATATCAGATCTAAAAAAAATTCATCACAGGCCAGGCTTTCCATCAGAGGTGGCTGTTGATGTTTGTGTTCTTGCCAAGTTGTGTCCCAAGAATTCACTCATGCTGGTGGCAAGAAGGTAGGAACAAGGGTACTAGGTCTTACTTATCTGGAAGCTATAGAGTATGGCCTGGAGAAGACTAACTTGAGAGGATCTTCTTGGGGAAAATTAGTTCTCATACCTAGCAGTAGTTCCAGTTAAAGGCTAATATCCAATCATCGGTAAACAATTCTAAGCTAAACATCCTTCTAAAGCTCCTTCTCCGTGGGAACTCTGAGAAAAGGCAGCTGAAAAGAATCCAGATGAGGGAAGAGTTGAGTCATGGTAGGAGACAAATCCTAAAACAATTCCCTAAGCCGAAGAGGTAGCTTCTGGAAATTACTGGCATGCTAAACAGGCACTCTCTAGAACACAGGAAAATATAATTTCCAGAGTCTTCTGCTCTGTGTTAACTTTCCCTGCTTCCTGATGATACTCAAGCCTCCTCCAGGCAACTTCCTCAAGTCTTGGTCTGTTCCTGTCTGCAGGTAACCCTGAGTCTAAGACAGAGGTGGCAGATAATGGCCCTGCTACCTGTTGTTGTTCAGATGCCATGTCATGCCTAACTCTTCCTGGCCCTGTGGACTGCAGCACACCAGGCTTCCCTGTCCCTTACCATCTCCTGGAGTTTGCCCAGGTTCATGTTCATTGAATCAGTGATGCTGATTGAACCATCAGCTAGAATCGGTGACCTGACCATCTCATCTTCTGCCACCTGCTTCTCTTTCTGTCCTCAATCTTTCCCAGCCTCAGGGTCTTTCCCAATGAGTCAGCTCTTGGCATCAGGTGGTCAAAGTATTGGAGCTTCAGCTTCAGCATCAGTCCTTCCAGTGAGTATTCAAGGTTGATTTCCTTTCAGATTAACTGGTTTGATCTCCTTTCTGTCCAACAGACTCTCAAGAGTCTTCTCCAGCATCACAGTTCAAAAGCATCAGTTCTTTGGTGGTCAGCTTTCTTTATGGTCCAGCTCTCACATCCATATGTGGCTACTGGAAGGGCCATAGCCTTGACTATATGCACCTTTGTTGGAAAAGAATGTCTTTGCTTTTAATACACTGTCTAGGTTTGTCTACTACCTGAGAGAGTGCTAAATGTGAGAGAGCTTTGTGAAGAGCTGCCAAAAGCATTTGGGAAAAGGAAAAAAACTCAGTTATTTGCATTGCCCTGGTATCTCCAGGGCCTCCATTCTGCTGGTTCACAGGGCATCCTGGACATCTCAGCAGATGTTGCCCAGATCCTTGCTCTTCCTCTGCTTCTGGTTACAGAAAGTCAGTCCTCTGTTAGGACTGGACGTCATCCTTACTTATACTGCCCCCTTGGCTAGATTTCTCCCCTTAAAACAAACACTTCGTGTGTTGGCAGGCAGGTTCTTTACCACTAGCACCACCTGGAAAGCCCAAGCTTATTAAGCCCAAGAATAAAATTTGAATTTATTTAGACCTATGATGAACTGTGGTGTTAGAGAAGACTCTTGAGAGTCCCTTGGACTGCAAAGAGATCCAATCAGTCCATCCTAAAGGAAATCAACCCTGAATATTCTTTGGAAGGACTGATGCTGAAGCTGAAACTCCAATACTTTGGCCACCTGATGTGAAGAACTGACTCATTGGTAAAGACCCTGATGCTGGGAAAGATTGAAAGCAGGAGGAGAAGGAGACAACAGAGGATGAGATGGTTGGGTGGCAGCACCGACTCGATGGACATGAGTTTGAGTAAAGCTTCAGGAGTTGGTGATGGACAGGGAAGCCTGGTGTGCTGCAGTCCATGGGGTCACAAAGAGTCGGACATGACTGAGCGACTGAACTGATGATCGTGTCTCATCTCTTTTTTAATATTAGTCAGTGCAGTGTGTCCTAACTTCACATAGGAAGCAAAATGAGGAACCAGGATGGGTTACAGAGCAAATGAGTGTAATCAACTCTACAACCCAGAGGGCAGGATGTGGTTTTGGTTGTCCCAATTCCAAGTCAGAGCCAGGGCCTCAGGAGGGGGTGGTGTTATAGATACCTTCAAAGAATAGGACCGACTAACAAACGGAAATTACAAGGGGAAAGTTCTAGCTCAGTGCAGGAGAGGACTGGGAGTTGATGTGTGCCCCCAGGACCAGAAGTCTTCAAGCCGAGGCTGGGTGGCCATCACCAGGGTGAGGAAGGGGTTGAGAGGTTTCCTGTTCTGCTTGCGTGTTCTTCCAGCCAGTGCTCCAGGGTCCTGAGGAGAGTAGGGAGCAGGTGTGTCACTATCTTCCAGACAGAAATCTTCAAAGATTGGGACTCTGCTTGTCCATTAGCCCAGGCTTCTTGTCTTATTTATTCTTTTGGTAAATTCATCTTTTGTCTACTCCCTTACTCCTTTTGGCTTCCCTGCTGGCTCAGCTGGTAAAGAATCTGCCTGCAATGCAGAAGACCTGGGTTTGATCCCTGGGTTGGGAAGATCCCCTGGAGAAGGGAACAGCTATCCACTCCAGTATTCTGGCCTGGGGAATTCCATGGACTGTATAGTCCATGGGGTCACAAAGAATTGGACACGACTGAGTGACTTTCACTCACTCACTCACTAAGCCATTCTGAGCCCATTGAAATCTTTCAGACTTGACCACCACTTGGCAGTAAGCTTCTCAGTGTGTGAAGTAGCACTTCATTTTTGTTTTGGTTTTAAACAGACCTCCTTCAAGTTTCAGGGCAGTGCTTCTCAAACTTCTGGGAGTTTAAAGATGTTTTCAGTTTTCTTCCTGATTCTGTAACCTCTCCTGGGTTTTGCCTTCCAAACTCTGATCCTCATATATTAAATCTTTTCCGAAACCTATGAGTCACCTTGAGAGTTTTAGTGTCCTTTGCTAGATCTTCTCCAGCTCATTTTATACCTTCTTGGAATAGAATGTCCTGAACCACATGCAGCTTTCCCAGCTTACATTTCTGCAGTTTTATGCATGTTTACTCTGTGGGAGCCAGTGTGGTGTATATGAAAATGCATGATTTTAGGGCAGAAAAAAATTCTGGTTCTTCCACTAATACTATGGGTTGTGCAACTTTGGAGAAGTTACTTAACCATCTGCTTTGAGCATCAGTTTCCACATTTGCAAGATGGAGATAGCAGTATGCATGTCAGATGTTCAAGAGGATAAATGGCTTGGCATTTTAAAGTCTAATACCTTGCCTTGCATTCAGTAAGCTCTGAATAATTTAGAGGAGTAGGAGGAGGAGAAAGGAATGAAAAAGTTCTCATTCTTGTTTGTAATATCTTTTTCATAATAAGGGACCTATTTGATAAAATAGTTAACATATTTCAGAGCTGTACTTTGAACCTCCCTGTCATATTCCAATTTCACTTATCTTTGTCGAATTAATTATTTTCCATTTCAGTGGAAGAATGGTATTCTTCCATTTCAATCATGTAGATAAGAATGGTGTATTTGACCATTATTAAACATAAGTTAAACTTACAGCCTTGTATCTTTATGAACGTAAGTAAGTAGTATGTGAGAGAGATAGAGAATGAACCCATTATCTTCTGGTTAATGTTTAGACAGTCCTGGCACCTCCCAGAAACAAGAGCTACTGCGAGAGAAGTGGGAGAGGAGCCACTTGCGAGGCAGAAGCCTCTCTCGGCGTTCCATCAGCAAGGAGAGGTGGGTGGAGACCCTGGTGGTGGCCGACACAAAGATGATTGAGTACCATGGGAGAGAGAACGTGGAATCCTATATCCTCACCATCATGAACATGGTATGTCAGACCTTGTGGGGGCATGGGCAGCAGGTGAATAGATATCACTAGAAATGCTCCACCCCCCAAATAAGAAATAAGAGACCTTTTTGTGGTCCTTTTATGTTCTTTAATTTTTTAATTTGTTTGGCTGCATAGCTTGCGGGATCTTAGTTCCCCAACCAGGGACTGAACCCGGGCCCTTGGCAGTGAAAGGGCAGAGTTCTAACCACTGGACTGCCACAGAATTCCCTGGTCCTACATATATAATATATAATATTTGTATTTATATTTATTTTATTTTTATATTTTTATATATTATTATTTATAAAAATATTTATAAATATTTTCCATACCTAGTTGAACTTTTCTGAAGTTAAGGATACACCTGCAATGCAGGAGATCCTAGGGATGTGGATTCAATCCGTGTGTTGGGGAGATCCCCTGGAGAAGGAAGTGGCAACCCATTCCAGTAGTCTTACCTGTGAAAACCTGTGAAAATCCCATGGACAGAGGAGCCTGGTGTGCTACAGTCCATGGGGTCACATAGAGTTGACATGACTGAGCAACTAAACACACACATGCCTAGTTAATTAAGGATGGAAATTCAAAGTAAATTGCTGTTTTTCTTAAAAACATGTATCCTAGGAAAACCTGTAATTTATCATGTACATTTTTCTAGTAGTTATTTATCAAATGACTGAATCATTTTAGTATGATTTTTTTCTCACTGATTTATATACGAAATTATAAAAGAATTTCCACAAATGAAACTGAGGCAAAGAACTGGAATATTATTTCTTCAAGATAGTTGGAGCTAGAATTGGAGTAAAGTTAATGACCCCTAATTTCAAGTGCCCTTTTGCATTGTAATGTTTTCTGCCTTCCCAGTTGGTCATGTCTCACTCATCTTTGAACTCCACCAAAAATTTCAGACCTATAAGATAAGGAATTATCGCAAATGCATTCTCCTCCTCCAGTATTTATCTGTTTTGTATTCACCTGAGACTAATGATTTTCCATTTCTGACTCTAGGTCACCGGGTTGTTCCATAACCCAAGCATTGGCAATGCAATTCACATCGTTGTGGTTCGGCTCATTCTACTTGAAGAAGAAGAGGTAAGGCATAGCTTCCCCACCACTCTTCCAACCTAGATCCTCACACTCCTTGGAATGCGAAGTCACTTCAGCCATGTTCAGCTCTTTGTGACCCTATGAACTGTAGCCTACCAGGCTCCTCTGTTCATGGGATTCTCCAGGCAAGAATGCTGGAGTGGGTTGCCATTTCCTACTCCGAGGGATCTTTCTAACCCAGGAATCGAACCTGTGTCTCTTATGTCTCCTGCATTAGCAGGTGGGTTCTTTACCACTAGTGCCACCTGGGACGCCCTTCGCACTCCTTACCTCCTATCTTCAGAAGAGCTGTTGATGGACAAGAAAGAGGGTACCAGAAAGATGTCTGGAAGCCCATCTGTGTTATTGTCTTGGGAATTCAAGGACATCAAGTGGGAGACAGAGAACATTTCCAAGATATACATTCTTGGAATCATCTGACAGTCTTTGTATCTAGTAACTCACAAATCAGCTTGACAGCCGTGCCTAAGAATATTCCAAAGTGGATTAAATCATGTTCTGACTGAGTGATTTCAAACAGTTCAAAGAGGTGTGGAGATATTGAACCTTTTTACTGTTTATTTCCCTCTTGCATAGTAACACATGTCTCTGTTCTGGGCCCACTGGTCACTCTGCACTTTTACTTGGGGATTCCATCTGGCCTCAGAGACTTACAGAACGTGGACATGCTGAGACTCAATTGATACCTCCAGCCTAGACCTGCTGCTTGAGCTTCAGACTCATATCCAATTGCTTATTCAACATCTCAACCCGGATGTGTTCTAATCTACTTGAACTTGGAAACTTAATAAAATTTGAAATGGAATTCTCGGTTACTCTCTTCCCAAAGCATTTCATTTCTGCCTCCCGCCTTTCTCCAGCCCTCCCCTTCCCCATCTCAGTAAGCAGTGCTCTTGTGCACTGTTCAGAAGTCTGGGAATCATACTTGATCCACCTTCCTTTCTTGTCTTGCACATCTTGCAGCAAAGCCCACAGTGCTCCTGCCTTCAAAATGCATCTCCGAATCACCCACTCTTAGTCATCTCCACAGTCATTGTGTTTGTTTTGGCTTTATCATTGCTTGCCTTTATCATCTCTACCACAGTGGAATCCTTCAAGTTCTTCCTGTTGCAACTCCTCCCCGCCCACCACCACCGTAATCCAATCCTGATATAGCAGTTTAGAATGGAAATTTTAAATACAAATTGAGGTGCTCCACTGCACGAAACATTTAATGGATTTTTGGGCTTCCCTGATAGTTCAGTTGGTAAAGAATCTGCTTGCAATGCAGGAAACTCGTTTGATTCCTGGGTCAGGAAGATCCCCTGGAGAAGGAATAGGCTACCCGTTCCAGTATTCTTGGGCTTCCCTTGTGGCTCAGCTGGTAAAGAATCCACCTGCAATGTGGGAGACCTGGGTTTGATCCCTGGGTTGGGAAGATCCCCTGGAGAAGGGAAAGGCTACCCACTCCAGTATTCTGGCCTGGAGAATCCCAGGGATGGGGGAGCCTGGTGGGCTGCTGTCTCTGGGGTCGCACAGAGTTGGACACGACTGAAGCTACTTAGCAGCAGCAGCAGCCTTTATCATTTCTACCACAGTGGAATCCTTCATGTTCTTCCTGTTGTAACTGTTCACCTCCCACCACGACTGTAATCCAATCTTGACATAGCAGTTTAGAATGGAAATTTTAAATACAAATTGAGGTGCTCCACTGCACAAAACATTTAATGGATTTTGGGGCTTCCCTGATACTTCAGTTGGTAAAGAATCTGCTTACAATGCAGGAGACCCCAGTTCAATTCCTAGGTCAGGAAGATCCCCTGGAGAAGGAATAGGCTACCCACTCCAGTATTCTTGGGCTTCCCTTGTGGCTCAGCTGATAAAGAATCCACCTGCAAAGTGGGAGACCTGGGTTTGATCCCTGGGTTTGGAAGATCCCCTGGAGAAGGGAATGGCTACCCACTCCAGAATTCTGGCCTGGAGAATTCCATGGACTGTATAGTCCATGGGGTCATAAAGAGTTGGACACGACTGAGCAACTTTCACTTTCACAGAACAGTTTCAGCATTTCTTACTCTGTCCTGTGGAGAGTTTCATGATCTGGCCTCCCTCCACTTTCCCATTTTTCTGTGTGGCACTCTCTGCCTTTCTTCGCCACTTTGCACAGGACTTCATATAGGTTCTAGAGCACCCAAAGCATTCTTGAGCCTCATGGCCTGTGCACTTGAGGTTCCCAATGCCTGAAACATCCCTCCCCTGGCTCTGCTCATGGCTGGCACCTTGTGAACTCCAAGGCCTCTGTTTAAATGACACTTCTTCAGAGAGGTCTCAATGACCAGCCTTCCCAAAGCTGGCCCCACTTAGCATTCTCCATCGCAGAATGGAGTTTACTTCCTTTCTTAATACAGCTTCTAGAATACATTAATATTCTGTGTATTTGTTTACTTTTTTCTTGCTTATCTCAATCACCATCAGAATGTGACTTCCAGGAGAGCAGTAAATATGTTTCTTTATTCTTGGCTTTATCTCCAGCATCTAACACAGTACCTGGGCATAAATGAATGAATAAATGAATTAAGTAAAATTTGATGAATGAATGAACCATCCAACCTGGTGAAATGACTTTGAAATCTATAGCTCTTAACCAGCAGCTGAGATGGATAAAGAAGGGCATTATTCAAATCTCCATTAACAGGAGGAGTTGTTCAGTTGCTCATTTGTGTCCTGTTCTTTGGGGCCCCGTGGACTTCAGCATGCCAGGCTTCCCTGTCTTTCACTATCTTCCAGAGTTTGCTCAAACTCATGTTCGTTGAGTTGATGATGCCATCCAACCATCTCATCCTCTGTAGCCCCCTTCTCCTCCTGCCCTCAATCTTTCCCAACATGAGGGTCTTTTCCAATGAGTCAGCTCTTCACATCAGGTGCCCAAAGTATTGGAGCTTCAGCTACAGCATCTGTAATTCCATTGAAGATTCAGGGGTGATTTCCTTTAGGATTGACTACTTTGATCTTGCTGTCCAAGGGACTCTTAAGAGTGTTCTCCAGCACCACAATCTGAAAGCATCAATTCTTTGGTACTCAGCCTTCTTTGTGGTCCAGCTCTCATATCTGTACATGACTACTGGTAAAACCATAGCTTTGATTATATGGACCTTTGTTGGCAAAGTGATGTCTCCGGTTTTAAACACATATTCTAGATTTGTCGTAGCTTTACTTCCAAGGACCAAACGTCTTTTAATTTCATGGCCACAGTCACAGTCCAAAGTGATTTTGGAGCCCAAGAAAATAAAGTGTGTCACTGTTTCCATCGTTTTCCATCTATTTACCATGAAGTGATGGGACCAGATGCCATGATGTTAGTTTTTTGAATGTTGAGTTTTAAGCCAGCTTTTTCACTCTCCTCTTTCACTTTCATCAAGAGACTCCTCATTTCCTCTTCACTTTCTGCCATTAGGGCCGTGACATCTACATATCTGAGATTACTGATATTTCTCCCAGCAATCTTGATTCCAGCTTGTGCTTCATTGAGCCTGGCATTTCACATGATGTACTGCATATAAGTTAAGTAAGCAGGGTGACAATGTACAGCCTTGACATATTCCTTTCCCAGTTTGGAATCAGTCTATTGTTCCATGTCTGGTTCTTACTGTTGCTTCTTGACCTGCATACAAGTTTCTCAGGAGGCAGGTAAGGTGGTTTGGTATTCCCATCTTTTAGGAATTTTCCAGTTTGTTGTGATGTACACAGTCAAAGGCTTTAGCATAGTCAATGAAGCAGAAGTAGATGTTTTTCAGAAATTCCTTCGTTTTTTTGTGTGATCCAATGGATGTTGGCAATTTCCTCTCTGGTTCCTCTGCTTTTCTAAATCCAGCTTGAACATCTGGAAGGTCTTGGTTCATATACTGTTAAAGCCTACCTGAAGGATTTTGATCATTACCTTGCTTGCATTTGAAATGAGGGCAATTATGTGGTGGTTTGAACACTCTTTGGCATTGCCCTTCTTTGGGATTGAAATGAAAACTGACCTTTTCCAGTCCTATGGCCAGTGCTAAGTTTTACAAATTTGCTGGCATATTGACTGCGGCACTTTAACAGCATCATCTGTTAGGATTTGAAATATTTCAGCTGGAATTCCATCACTTCCACTAGCTCTGTTGTGCTAATGCTTCCTAAGGCCCACTTGACTTCACATTCCAGGATGTCTGGCTCTAGGTCAGTGATCATACCATCGTGGTTGTCTGGGTCATTAAGACCTTTTTTTGTGTAGTTCTTCTGTGTAGTCTTGCTACCTCTTCTTAACATCTTCTGCTTCTGATGGGTCCATACCGTTTCTGTCCTTTATTGTGCCCATCTTTACATGAAATGTTGCCTTGGTGTCTTAATTTTTTGAAGAGATCTCTAGTCTTTCCCATTCTATCGCTTTCCTCTGTTTCTTTGCACTGTTCACCTATGAAGACTTTCTTGCTCTTCTTTGGAACTCTGCTTTCAGATGGATATATCTTCCCTTTTCTCCTTTTCCTTTCACTTCTCTTCTTTTCTCAGCTATTTGTAAGGCCTAAGAGACAAGCATTTTGCTTTTTTGCCTTTTTTTCTTGGGGATAGTTTTGGTCACCGCATCCTGTACAATGTTATGAACCTCCGTCCATAGTTGTTCAGCCACTCTATCAGATCTAATCCCTTGATTTGTCACTTCCAGTGTATAAGGGATTTGATTTAGGTCAAACCTGAATGGTCTAGTGATTTTCACTACTTTCTTCAGTTAAAGTCTGAATTTTGCAAATAGGAGACATGAGGTCAAAATGCTCAAGGCAAGTTTTACTGTTTTCTGCGTGGAAACCTCCATAATAGAAGATCTTAATGTCAGTGATCTCTGAAGCCTTATCCTTTTTCCTTCCTCTCTCCACTACCACTTCCACTTGCCTTAGTCACTAAAGACATACTTTGGGTATCATGGAACACCTATTATTTCCCTTTCTGTAAACATTTTTTTAAAAAGATTTAACCCAAACTTAGAAGCTAGGCAAAACAAAGACTATGTATCCTTTCAGTGGCTAGCATGACTCTTCTTACTCTGTGGGGATGTAGATTTATTTGGTTATGGTCTAGACAGCTGTGAAAAGAAGAGAAGCGAAAAGCAAAGGAGAAAAGGAAAACTATAAGCATCTGAATGCAGAATTCCAAAGAATAGCAAGGAGAGATAAGAAAGCCTTCTTCAGCAATCATCAATGCCAAGAAATAGAGGAAAACAACAGAATGGGAAAGACTAGAGATCTCTTCAAGAAAATTAGAGATACCAAGGGAACATTTCATGCAAAGATGGGCTCGATAAAGGACAGAAATAGTGTGGGCCTAACACAAGCAGAAGATATTAAGAAGAGGTGGCAAGAATACACAGAAGAACTGTACAAAAAAGATATTCACGACCAAGATAATCACGATGGTGTGATCACTCACCTAGAGCCAGACATCCTGGAATGTGAAGTCAAGTGGGCCTTAGAAAGTATCACTAAGAACAAAGCTAGTGAGGGTGATGGAATTCCAGTGGAGCTATTTCAAATCCTGAAAGCTGATGCTGTGAAAGTGCTGCACTCAATATGTCAGCAAATCTGGAAAACTCAGCATTGGCCACAGGACTGGAAAAGGTCAGTTTTCATTCCAATCCCAAAGAAAGGCAATGCCAAAGAATGTTCATGCTACCGTACAATAGCACTCATCTCACACGCTAGTAAAGTAATGCTCAAAATTCTCCAAGCCAGGCTTCAGCAATACGTGAACCGTGAACTTCCAGATATTCAAGCTGGTTTTAGAAAAGGCAGAGGAACCAGAGATCAAATTGCCAACATCTGCTGGATCATGGAAAAAGCAAGAGAGTTCCAGAAAAACATATATTTCTGCTCTATTGACTATGCCAAAGCCTTTGACTGTGTGGATCACAATAAACTGTGGAAAATTCTGAAAGAGATGGGAATACCAGACCACCTGACCTGCCTCTTGAGAAACCTGTATGCAGGTCAGGAAGCAACAGTTAGAACTGGACATGGAACAACAGACTGGTTCCAAATAAGAAAAGGAGTACATCAAGGCTATCTATTGTCACCCTGCTTTTTTAACTTATATGCAGAGTACATCATGAGAAACACTGGGCTAGAAGAAGCACAAGCTGGAATCAAGATTGCTGGGAGAAATATCAATAACCTCAGATATGCAGATGACACCACCCTTATGGCAGAAAGTGAAGAGGAACTAAAAAGCCTCTTGATAAAAGTGAAAGAAGAGAGTGAAAAAGTTGGCTTAAAGCTCAACATTCAGAAAACTAAGATCATGGCATCTGGTCCCATCACTTCATGGGAAATAGGTGGGGAAACAGTGGAAACAGTGTCAGACTTTATCTTTTTGGGCTCCAAAATCACTGCAGATGGTGACTGCAGCCATGCAATTAAAAGACACTTACTCCTTAGAAGGAAAGTTATGACCAACCTAGGTAGCATATTGAAAAGCAGAGACATTACTTTGCCAAGAAAGGTCCGTCTAGTCAAGGCTATGGTTTTTCCTGTGTCATGTATGGATGTGAGAGTTGGACTGTGAAGAAAGCTGAGCACTGAAGAATTGATGCTTTTGAACTGTGGTGTTGGAGAAGACTCTTGAGAGTCCCTTGGACTGCAAGGAGATCCAACCAGTCCATTCTGAAGGAGATCAGCCCTGGGATTTCTTTGGAAGGAATGATGCTAAAGCTGAAACTCCAGTACTTTGGGCACCTCATGTGAAGAGTTGACTCATTGGAAAAGACTCTGATGCTGGGAGGGATTGGGGGCAGGAGGAGAAGGGGATGACAGAGGATGAGATGGCTGGATGGCATCACCAATTTGATTGACATGGGTTTGGGTGAACTCCTGGAGTTGGTGATAGACAGGGAGGCCTGTCATGCTGCGATTCATGGGGTCGCAAAGAGTCAGACATGACTGAGTGACTGAAGTGAACTGAACTGATGGTAAATTTAGGTGATAACATTCAGGAAACTTATAGAATACAAATGGATTTTGTCAAGTAGAGATGGAAAGGATTTGTGTCCAGCTGAGAGGATAACTACAAAGATTATGGTTTTATTGCTCTGTGGCCCATTACATAATTGTGTATGTAATTTAGCAGTCTTAGTCCAGCATTCCTTTTCTTTGTTTTTCTGTTTTTTTTTTTTTTTTTACTATCACTGCATCAGCTTTTAGTATCTATCCAGTTTTGCCATTTTGCTTGTCTCCTTATTAGTGAGTTAAGTAAATCTTGAACATCTGCTCACCATATATCTGTATGAGAATTATGTTTTTAACTTTTTGAAAATTATGCTTGACTAACTTGGAAGAAAATTATACTTGACAATTGCCATTACTGCCATTACCCCTACCATAGTTTGGCCAAACTACAGGGAGGGAACACAGCCCCACTCATCAGCAGAAAATTGGGTTAAAGATTTACTGAGCATGGCCCTGCCTTTCAGAGCAAGACCCAAATTCCCCCACAGCCAGTCCCTCCCATCAGGAAGCTTCCACAAACCTCTTATCCTTTTCCATCAGAGGGCAGACAGAATAAAATCCACAATCACAGAAAACTAACCAAACTGATTTGGATCACAGCCTTGTCTAACTCAATGCAACTATGAGCTGTGCTATGTAGGGCCACCCAAGACAGATGGGTCATGGTGGAGAGTTCTGACAAAACGTGGTCCACTAGAGAAGAGAATGGCAAACCACTTCAGCATTCTTGCCTTGAAAACCCACGAACAGTATGACAAGGGAAAAAAATATGACACCGAAAGATGAACTCCCCAGGTCGGTAGGTGCCCAATATACTACTGGAGAAGACTGGAGAAATACTCCAGAAAGAATGAAGAGATGGAGCCAAAGCAAAAAAAATGCCCAGTTGTGGATGTGACTGGTGATAGAAGCAAGGTCTGATGCTGTAAAGAGCAATATTGCATAGGAACCTGAAATGTTAAGTCCATGAATCAAGGTAAATTGGAAGTGGTCAAACAGGAGAAGGCAGAAGTGAACATCGACATTTTAGAAATCAGTGAAATAAAATAGCCTGGAATGGGCAAATTTAATTCGGATGACCATTATATTTACTACTGTGGGCAAGAATCCCTTAGAAGTGGCCCTCATAGTCAATGAGAGTCTGAAATGCAGTACTTAGGTGCAGTCTCAAAAATGAAAGAATAACCTCTGTTCGTTTCCAAGGCAAATCATTCAATATCACAGTAATCCAAGTCTGTGCCCCAACCACTAATGCCAAAGAAGCTGAAGTTGAACACTTCTATGAAGACCTACAAGACCTTCTAGAACTAACACCAAAAAAAGATTTCCTTTTCATTGTAGGGGACTAGAGTTCAAAAGTAGGAAGTCAAGAGATACCTGGAGTAACAGGAAAGTTTTGCCTTGAAGTACAAAATGAAGTAGGGCAATGGCTAACAGAGTTTTGCCGAGAGAACACATTGGTCATAGCAAACACCCTCTTCCAACAATACAAGGGATGACTCTACTCATGGACATCACCAGATGGTCAATACTGAAATCAGATTGATTATATTCTTTGCAGCTGAAGTTGGGAAAGCTCTATACCGTCATCACAAACAAGACTGGGAATTGACTGGCTCAGATCATGAACTCCTTATTACCAAATTCAGACTTACATTGAAGAAGTAGAGAAAATCACTAGACCATTCAGGTATGACCTAGATCAAATCCCTTATAATTATACAGTAACAAATAGATTCAAGGGATTAGATCTGATAGAGTACCTGAAGAACTATAGACAGAGGTTCATGACATATGCAGAGTACATCATGTGAAATGCCAGACTGTATGAAGCACGAGCTGGAATCAAGATTGCCAGGAGAAATATCAATAACCTCAGATATGCAGATGACACCACCTTTATGTCAGAAAGTGAATAAGAACTAAAGAGCCTCTTGATGAAAATAGAAGAGTGAAAAAGCTGGCTTAAAACTCAGCATTAAAAAAATAAAGATCATGGCATCTGGTCCCATCACTTCATGGCAAATACATGGGGAAACAATGGAAACAGTGACAGACTTTATTTTCTTGGGCTCCAAAATCACTGCAGATGGTGACTGCAGCCATGAAATTAAAAGATGCTTGCTCCTTGGAAGAAAAGTTATGACAAATGTAGACAGCATTTTAAAAAGCAGAGACATTACTTTGCTGACAAAGGTTCATCTAGTCAAAGTTATGGTTTTTCCAGTAGTCATGTATGGATATGAGAGTTGGACCATAAAGAAAGCTGAGTGCTGAAGAATTGATGCTTTTGAACGGTGGTGTTGGAGAAGACTCTTGAGAGTCCCTTGGACTGCAAGGAGTTCTAACCAATCAACCCTAAAGGAAATCAACCTTGAGTATTCACTGGAAGGACTGATGATGAAGCTCCAATACTTTGACCACCTGATGCGAAGAACTGTCTCATTAGGAAAGACCTTGATGCTGGGAAAGATTGAAGGCAGGAGGAGAAGGGATCAACAGAGGATGAGATGGTGAATGACATCACCAACTCGATGAACATGAGTTTGAGCAAACTCTAGGATTTGGCGATGGACAGGGAAGCCTGGCTTGCTGCAGTCCATGGGGTTGCAAAGAGTTAGACATGACTGAACAGCTGAACTGACTGACTGATCTTGGAGGGCAAATCTTCACTCTTGTAAAATGGTCTAACATATATGCATGCTTAGCCATGGTTGTGGCAGTGGGGGGAAGGAAGGTTCTCCTGAGTGTAGAAAGGAAAAACCTTTACCCTCACAGTCTCAACAATAGCCTTAGTAGGAGCTCAATATGTGGTTTCCATGGACTGGACCCCTTTGAACCCTGCAACTCTTCATTCTCAGGAAACAAGGCCACCGAAGTCTCACTGCCAGTGGAATCCTTTGAAAGAACTTGATTGGTCATTACCTCTTTGGCCCTATCACAGTTACATTGTTTTTCTTTCCATCCTCACTTGGCAAGTGCAACGAGAGACCCATGAATTGCTGTAAAATAGCCACAGCTTCCTTTGTCCCAATTGCCAAATGTCTTTCTCATTCAAGCTTTCATAGAATCTCCAAGTGGCACAGGGTTCACAATTTGACAATGGAATTGCCAGCCCATTGGAGCATTGTGGTTAACAGTTCCCATTTTCTTGATTCTCAGAGAACAGTTGGAGCTGTTCTTCACATCTTGGACTAATAAGCAGCCCAAGAAAGAGCAGTAATGACTCCTTAATTAACATCAAGGTAGCAGCCACAAGCGGAGAAGGCAATGGCAACCCACTCCAGTGTGCTTGCCCGGAGACTCCCAGGAACAGGGGAGCCTGGTGGGCTCCTGTCTATGGGGTCGCACAGAGTTGGACACGACTGAAGCGATTTAGCAGCAGCAGCCGCCACAGGCAGAAAGTTTAGTGTGAGGTGTTGAGAGGTGACTGCTCTTGAGCAGGGGACTTGAGGTCGAGTCCTGACTCTGTCATCATCCCAACCCTGTCATTATCCCGTGGGTAACTGAGAAAGTCCCATCACAGCTGCATCCCTCCTTTTGCTTCATCTGCAAATGAGAAGCCAGCGGTGGTGCAGCAACTCTGTCAAATGCCGTGTTAGCCACTGAAGGTGCGAACACAAAGCTAAGTCCTATTTCCTGATTCTAAGGCGCTTAGCATCTCCTGCACAAAGGCACAAAGTAGAAAACTTCAAACTGACGTCGCTTGTTGTGAAAAAAGGAAACAGTGTGATTGCGCGGGAGCAGGAGAGAAAATAGCCAATCAAAACCTGCCCACCTCCATTCCTACCTGGTCTTGTTCTAGTGTTGTGCGTCTCTGTGTGTGACATCAACATGCATCCAGTTGTAGGAGCCAAGAACCTAGAAATTGTCCATGATCCCTCCTCCTCCCGCCTCCACCCCAAATCCAGCCCATCATCAGGTACTGCCAGTTTTTTCTGACCAACTCCATTTACATCACTTAAATTCAGGACCAGTTGTCTCTTCCCTGGGTTCTAGTTGTATATACTTTCTGTTCTATTTGGATTCCTTTGGATCTTGTTTTCTCATTGTAGCCAGGATGATCTCCAAATAATAATCTGGTTATCTCTACTCTCCTGACTTCCTTCCCAAAGCACATCCCTGGATTTAAAGCAATCCAGTGTTTTCCTGATTCCCTCTCTAAACTCTTACTGTGTCCCACTTGCTGTTAGGATAGAGTGATAGTTTTCTATTCATCATGCTTTCTTCTACTGCTCATCTTGTTGTTCAGTCTGTCTTCCTTGTGGAGTTCAGTTAGTTAACACCTTCATTTTCAGATCTCAGTTCAAGTGTCACTTGGCTGAGGAAGCCTTCCTTGAGATCCATGTCCAGTAATATTCTATTATATAATTCCACAACACTGCATTTCTCCTTTGTAGCACATATTTGAGTTATAATTTTATATCTCTTGGCCTGATGCACTCTCCTGCAATTGTGTGTGGGACTTATGTGCAGAGGCTGGGACTGGTGTTGCTCACCACTCAGCCCCACTGGTTTAGAATAGATAAAGGAAAGAATGAATGAGTGAGAGCAGTCAGTGGGTGAAGCTAAGGGTCAACAGTGGCCAAGTCATGACAAGCCTATGACCCCTAATGGGATGTGGATCTAATCCTGTGAAACCTTCTGGATGATTCCAAACTGAGAGATGAAGTGGAGAGAGAAGCATTAGAGAGATGGCTCTGGGGCTCTGTGGAGAGAGACATGAGGTGGGGGACACAGAGGTAGGTCTCTGCCATCAGTGAATTCCTATGACTCTCTTCTTCCTTATTCAAAATCCTGCCTGGCAGCTCACACCATTTGGGTTTTCATTTTCTGTGCTGGGTTCAAGAGACTTGGTGGTTAACCTCCATACGGAAAATACACTTCCTCTGTGTCAGTTGCACACGTGCTCAGTTGTGTCTGGCTGTCTGTGGCCTCATGGATTGTAGCCCATGGAGGAGCCTGGTGGGCTGCAGTCCATGGGGTCACTAAGAGTTGGACATGACTGAGCGACTTCACTTTCACTTTTCACTTTCATGCATTGGAGAAGGAAATGGCAACCCACTCTACTGTTCTTGCCTGGAGAATCCCAGGGACGGGGGAGCCTGGTCGGCTGCCGTCTACTGGGTTGCACAGAGTTGGACACAACTGAAGGGACTTAGCAGCAGCAGGCTCCTCTGACCATGGAATTTTCCAGGTAAGATTACTGGAGCAGGGTTCTATTTCTCAGTTACTGCCATGTGAAAACCACTGTGGAATTCCATCACATTTTGAGGGTAAGTTTGACATGATACTCATTTTGGAGTATCCTAGAGACATCTCAAGGAATAGAGGGTCATATTTAAGACCAGTGGAAACACACATACACAAAACCATGAGCTGGAAAGGTTTGCCATGCTTTTTAAGACATCATGGGCCAAGAAATCAGAGTGGCTTTACATATGAACCAATTTGCTCTCTTTCCTGTCTTGCTTCCATCCAGCCCTGAATCAAACTCTCATCTTCACTTTATGACCCTATCCTATCTTTTGAACTCCTGTTCTCTCTCAGGGACTCAGACTCAAACTTAGCCTTTTAGTCCTTTCCACTTAAGACCAATTCATTCAGTGACCTCCCTGCTCAACAGTTGGCCAGGGACTGCTCTCTTCCCTTCTGCTTCTGTGAGCAGTTGACATCATGGCAAGCACAGATTTATAGTTACTCCCGCCTCTTCCTAGCCGTATAAGCCCTGGTAGGTTTCTTGTCTGTGCCTCCATTTCTTCATTTGGTAAAATGGGGATAAGAATGTTTACTTCCTGGTGTTGTTGTGAGAATCAAACATGTTAATTTACATAATGGTCAGCATAGTCAGGCTTGTAGAAACCATTCCATCAGTGTTACTTGTTAGTATCATTCTCATTCTTATCATCATTGTCATCATCATTTAGGTCCCACAGCAACCCTGGCAATTGTTACTATTATACTCATTTCACGGATGAGGAGATTGTACCAAAGTCTTTGATGGAAAACAAAAAACCTGAAGGAGATGAATAGGGTCTTTAGAAGCTGGAGACTTCTTTTAAGAACAGGATAGAGCCAAAGCTGGGGGTGGAGTGAGTTGGGATGAAGACAGGCGCATGGCCCCAGATCACTGTGCCATTGAGAAGTAGGGCCTTGGGGTGTCAGGCTGGCTTGAAGGAGCAGCAGACCTGACAAATAGGAAGGAGATGTCTGTTTGCACAGAGAATGTCTCTCCAGATTTAGTGTTGGGTTCACTTCTCTGATACTCTGGCGTTAAAAGCCTGCTGACTTTGGCAACTCAGACTGGTGACCTCCCCTGTCCCCAGGGTGACATGTGGGTCTGTAGTAATCTGTAGAACTGCTGCTTTTTCAAGATAAATGTCAAAAAATATGGGCAATGAATTTGTACACTCACCACTTTAAAAAATATCAAGTATCTCTTCCTCTGACCATCAGATGAGTTATTCCTTGGGTACACTGGAAGTTTTAAGGTTAAACTTTTTTACTGCTTTTCTTTCTCTGCCTGTTCACTTTCTTTTAAGAACCTAAGCCTGGCTAGCAGAGCATGATCAGACTGCAGTGAATCACAAATTCTCTAGGAAATCGATACATGACTTTTTTGTTCATTATAATGAGAGAGATTACAAAGAGGACAACTTATAATAAAAGCCACGTTCTTGCAAAATCATTTTCTCTCTCCCATTTGGGACTATTTCTGCAAACCATTGCTGACTTCCTCTAGGTCACCTCCCTGTTCAATCAGGTCACATACTCAAATGAATAGGAAAGGGGAAGTGAGAAGTGAATTGGACTGAAGTGGCTGAGAAAATGAGGTGAGAAAAAATGATGAAGGAACAAAAATGGAAATCTATTTTTGTTTACAAAGGAAATAGGGAAAAAAATTGAGTGGATGGGGGTTTGTTTTGAGAAGTGCAGATAATGACAAGGATGTTTTATAGGAAATATTTAATACAAGTCTCCCCTTATTCATTGTGCATCAGTGTTACCTCTCTGAAGCTCTTTTGTATCATGTGCATGCTGAGAGCTACATGGTGTTGAGGCATAGCTAACCATGGCTCCTGGGATCACATGCATTCAAGAAACTGAATATTTCTTGGACTTAGCCTCTTATGAGACTTGGAGATGAAGAGGCTGAAAAAAGTTGTGCTCAATTAAAATTTCCTGCAAAAGTCATGACATCTAATAGGAAAATAGTAACATGGAACTTGTGTTAAATGCCGCATACTGTAGATGAAAGTTATATACAAGGGCAAGGTACCGAGCTACAAATGACCAGCAGCTCAGTTAATTGCGCTTGCTATGGCTGTTAGAGGAACTGGCAAAGGCAATAAGGAGAAAACAAGCATGATTTGGGGGTAGACTTGGGGCTCTAACATTTTTTTTCTTTCTCATGTTGATGAAAATTCAATTAACTACTAAGTTAATAGAAAAAAGAATTTTATTCAAGCTAAACTGAGGTTTATAATCTGGAAGGCAGATTCTCGGAAATCTCTGAGAGTAACATCACACAATTTTAACATGTCAAGCTAGTGCAGCAAATGCTGTGAACCAAGATGCTCACAACATATTTGTAGAAAACTCCTCCAGACGAGGAGGCAGGGAAGACTTCTTGGAAATGTCCCAGTTGAGTCTTTAAAAATTAATGGATGTTGAGTAAGTTAAAGGGAATAAATAAGGAGAGAAATGAGGCTTTCTAGACAGAGGAGGCAGCCTGAAGAAAGCAAGGAGAGAAAGAATATATGTCCGGGGGTGGGGCAAATGGTACCACAGGCAGTTTGAATGTTGCTGGAACACAAACTGTGAGGTTGAACATGAAGGGAGGGCTTCCTGGAGGCTGGACTTTGAAAGGTCTCAAGTCTTGCCTGGTGATATGAGCAGACTTTGGTTTTAGCTGGATCAACCTGATGATGGCAAGGAGGATAGATTTAAAAAGCAGAAAGAAGGAGAACAGTGAAAAGATGCTGCAAGAATTAATTCAAGAATAAAATGATGAGGGTTTGAACTCAGACAGTTGGGAGTAAAGATGGAGAGAAGGTTGAGTTAACAGCACATGATGACAAACTGGGATATTGAAAGAGAGAGAGGAGACCAATAGGAGGACACCGACTTGATGGTGGTTCCTGTAACTAAGAAGATGCGGGAAGAATAGCAGGTTAACACAGGGAGATAGAGGGTCAGGGATGTGGAGTTAGGGCTATCTGTGGTGCAAGCCAGAAGGGTGTGTCCATCAAGAGATTTGGGTCCATGAGTTTGAACTCTAGGGGATGTTGGGAATGGGATATAGGCTTGAAAGTTAGTAGTGTATAGGTGAATACCCAAAATAAAACTGTGATCAAGAGTGAACTATTAATAGCAATGAGCCAGAAAGAAGAAGAGCTACCCAAGAACAGACCTGAGAGTAAGAAGAGGAAGGAGAGCTAGGGGGTCTCAGAAGTAAAGGGTCTCTGTGTTTGTCTCCCCTGGTGGTGGGAGTATGAGGTGGGGGAGATAAACAATAACCATCAATATTTGAATTGCTAAATCTTTCCAATTACTCAAAGCAAAATATTTAGAGAAATGTCTTCCAACTCATTGGAAGAGACCATGATGCTGGCAAAGATTTGAGGGCAGGAGCATAAGGGGACGACAGAGATGAGATGGTTGGATAGCATCACTGACTCTATGGACATGAGTTTGAGCAAACTCTGGGAGATGGTGAAGGACAGGAAAGCCTGGTGTGCTGCAGTCCCTGGGATCCCAAAGAGTAAAGACACAACTGAGAAACTGAACAACAACTTCAGTAGTTTGAAAACCACCAGTCCTGGATTAGTAGCTGTAAAACTGGCATTCCAACCTTGCTCTGCCAAAACCAGCTCTGACTTGGCCGAAGTCCTCCCCTCTAAGACCTGGATCTCCTCATTGTTTAAATGAGAGGACTGGATTTATAATTCTGAAGGCCCTTCAAGGAAATGGACTCATAGTAACGCTGGGAAAACTGGAGACAGAGTCTGTGCAGCAGGGTCTGGAAGATGACTGTTTCTCCAGGTCCTTGCTCACACTTGAATTTGGCTCAGTGTCCAGGGACAGTGGATATTTGTAGACATTTGCTTTTCCTTAAACAGACACACATGTAGACTGGTGTATAAGTTCTTACAAAATGATGAGTCCAATGTGAAGAGCTGACTCATTTGAAATGACTCTGATGCTGGGAAAGATTGAGGGCAGGAGGAGAAGGGGACGACAGAGGATGAGATGGTTGGATGGCATCACCGACTCAATGGACATGAGTTTGGGTGGACTCTGGGAGTTGGTGTTGGACAGGGAGGCCTGGTGTGCTGCAGCTCATGGGATCTATTGCAACCCTCTAGTCTTGATTGGGGCCAGTTGTTACTTTTAAGATGTTAAAAATTTCTTGAGATAATTGTAGATTCACATATAGTTGTAAGAAATATTGCAGTGAAATCCCTTATACCCTTTACCCAGTTTCCCCTAAGGATAACATCTTGTATAATATCTTGTACATTTGGTGCAAGATCAGAACCAATAAATCGATATTCATACAAACTACCTCTCTCATTCAGATTTCACCAGTTTTACAAGCACTTAGATGACCCTAGTGGTAAAGAACCCGCCTGCCACTGTAGCAGACATAAGAGACCTAGGTTCCATCCGTGGGTCGGGAAGATCCCCTAGGGAATGGCAATCTACTCCAGTATTCTTGCCTGGAGAATCCCATGGACAGAGGAGCCCCCCAGGTTACAATCCATGGGATCGCACAGTCAGACATGACTGTGGTTGAGCATGCACATTGATTTTGTCTGTTTACATTCAGTTCTATGCAGTTGTAATACGTGTAGATTTCTGGAACCTTTGCCACAGTGCAGAACAGTTCATTACAAAGATGCTACCCTTTGATACCTCCCTTCTGCCTACTGACCTAAATCCTGGAAAGCACGAATCTGTTCTACATCTCTCTAATTCTATCATTTCAAGAATGTTATATAAATGGAATCGTACACTATGTAAGCTCTTGAGATTTTTTTTTTCATGTAACCTCTTGAGACTGGATTTTTTTCATTGGTCATAATTCCCTTGAGATCCATCCAAGTTGTGTGTATGGAAAGTTTGTTCCTTTTTAGTCCTAAGTAGCATTCCACGGTACATGACAGTTTATTTAACCATTCACTCATTGAGGGACGTTTGGGTTCTTTCCAGTCTTCTGCTACCGTGCACGAAGCTGCTGTAAACATTCCACCGCAGGCTTTTGTGTGAGTGCAAGTCTTCATTTCTCTGGGACAAATGTCCAGGAATGCAGTTGCTGGGTCATATGATTGTTGCAGGTTTCGTTTTTTAAGAAACTTCAAACTGTTTTCCGTAGTGGCTGTACATTTTACATTCTCACCAACAGTGTGAGTGACCCAATTTGATCACCTCCTTACCGTTGTTTGGGTGCTGTCACTTTTAAAAATGTTAGTCACTCTGACAGGCATATAGTAATGTCTCATTATCCTTACAGTTTTTCCTCTGTCATGTTTGCAGGGCTTAGTGACCCCTTTAGGTACCTAATTTTACCTTAAATACAAAGCAAAAAGAAAAGGATTTCTTCAAATACTAGTTTTCCTGCAGAACCTGGTAAAAGGACATGTTCTAAGATTTTTTTTTTCATTTTCAAAATCCTCCACAATTTCTTTTGTTTCTTTTGTCTATGGTGAAAATTCCAAAGGCATGTTTCCATTATGTAAAAGAAGATGGGTTGATCACTAAAAACTACCTTGTTATGATTACACCTACAGTCATTTGTAAAAGATACTCAAAACTTCAGCTTTCTTTTTTTTTTTTTTAATGATACTTTTACAATAGAGGTATTTTGCTGCTAAGGCAAATTGAAAGCAAAAGTTTTCAGAAAGCTTTGATTAATTCAGAAAATTGTGATGCTCCTTGAAGTAGAAGAACAGAGAAGTTGGAGGAAACCTAATGGGGTGAAAGGGGCTTCCCTGGTGGCTCAGTGGTAAAGAATCCACTTACCAGGTAAAGATTCGATCCCTAGGTCAGGAAGATCCCCTAAAGGAGGAAATGGCAATCAACCCCAGTATTCTTGCCAGGAAAATCCCATGGACAGAGGAGGCTGGTGGGCTATAGTTTATGGGATTGCAAAGAATCAGACACAACTGAGTGACTAAACAACACCATCTTATTGTGGTTTTCATTTGCAATTCTCTGATGGTTAATAAGGTTGAACATCTTTTTATTGTGCTTACTTGCCATCTGTATATCCCCTTCAGTGACACGTCTCTTCATGTCTTTTGCCTGTTTTCTAGTTGTTCTTTCATTGTTGAGATTTGACAGATCTTTAGATTTTCTAGAGACAAGACCTTGACAGCTTTCTGGCTTACAAATACTTTCTCTCACTCTGGAGCTCTTCTGTTCATTCTCTTCACAAGGTTTCTTCCAGAACAAAAGTTTTTCATTTTGATGAGATTCAGTTTTTCAGTTTTTCCTTTTCTGGATTATCTTATTAGTATCCAGTCTCTAAACTTTTTTCCTAGTCTTGGGGACCCAAGATTTTCCCCTGATTTTTTTTAAGTTTTATAATTTTTTTTTTAATTTTATATATCAGTCTGTGGTCCACCTTGAGAAAATTTTTGTGTAAGGTGTGAAGTTTAGATCAAGGCTCATGCCATCCCTCAAAAGTTTGTAATATTCTGGATACAGATCCTGTACATATTTTATTAGATTTATGCCAGTTTCATTTTCTTTGGAATAATGCAAAATGGCATTATTTTTTAATTAATGAGTATGTCTTTCACATCCTTCCTCTCCCCCAAACAAACAAGCAAATGTGAGTTTAAAACAAACCTCAAAGCAATCTGGTGATAGTCGATGGTTTTATAGCTTGCCTTCCTGTCTGAAGGAGAGGGAGTAAGGCACCGTTCTTATGAGGCTGGTCACCAGTTATTAACAGAACCACAGCTCCATCTAGGAGCCTTCGTCCTCATAGTCTTTGATTCAGTAACTGACCTGGGCGACCTTCTGCTAGTTCTTTACTTCTCTGAGGTTTAATTTTCTCTTATTATAAAATGAAAATAGCAATACTTTCTTTATAAATAATGCTGCCACCAGCAAAGAGCCACCAGGGAAGCCCAGGAATACTGGAGTGGGTAGCCTATCCCTTCTCCAGTGGATCTTCCTGACTCAGGAATCAAACTGGGGTCTCATGCATTGTAGGAGGATTCTTTACCAGCTGAGCTTACCAGGAAAGCCTATAAATAATACTAAGAGGGTGCAATTAAATTAAAAACAGAATTTATCTATAACTATCTGGCATATAAATAAAGATCAATAAATGTTTCCTTCTTCCCTTTCTTCCTTTCCTCCTTTCCCTTCCTTCTTCCCTCCACCTTCACTTCCTTTTTTCCTCCTTTCTATTGGTAGTTCATGCCACCAGGCCAGTTCTTTATGGTAGGTTTCTTCCAGAAGGGTTCTTGCTGTACCTTCAGTTTGACTAGGAGACTGACGCCCCTGTGCCCAACTAGCCCCCAAGAACCTCTCCTCCTTCACCATAGCTCCTTTAATAGATGCTAATGATGAGGATTATTAAATCATGAAGTCTGTTTCTTCTCTTTAACTTCTTTACTCTAGGAGTTCAGTGAGTTTGCATAAGCAATGAGCCACTTTTCTGTGTTCTCATGAGGGGAAGGTGATTTTTGGTAGTCAATCAGCATGGATGGGGGGACCTTGGAGTGCTTCTAACAGGCAACCAGGGTCTCTCAGGCCCTGTTGAATTTGAATGTGGGTCTCATCAAAATACAGAATATAGAGAAAAAAGCTCATAGTTTGATGAAGAGACAACCTGAAGTTCTTGGGCTGAGCCCAGAGTAATAGACTCAGATTAGAGTAGGCCAATGTAGGTCGTCATTCTCCCTGTAGACTCCACCCTGTACAAGAGATGGCTATATAGAGACTCCATAGAAATGAGGTGGGGGAAAGGAATTTCTCCTTTAAAAATTCAAATTAAGCTGGAGTCCCTCTAGGGCTGATTATCTTTTTTCTTCTTCATTTGACAAGTGTTCATCCAGTTAATTTGGAACCAGCCCTCTCCTCCCATCTTCAATAGTAACTGTGGGCCAGCTAGATATGACTCAGGAGCCCTTGATGTTGTGGGGTGGGCCATCTACTCCAGCATCCTAATTGTTGTCAGACAGTCAATGATCCTAAATGGTTAAAAGCCTGGAGAGATTATGTCACCTTCTGACCTTCATCCATGGATGTCAAACCAAGATGGAGACCATGGACAAGGAAATGTTCCATTCATCCTTGCAGGATACATCATGAAATGAAGGAGCTTTTTGTTGAAAATCTATTCATTTTGCATTCAGTTCAGTTCAGTCGCTCAGTCGTGTCCGACTCTTTGCGATTAGAAATGAAAATACCTATTTGGCATCATATTGACTTTGGAAACAAAGAACTACTAGAAATAGAACATCAAACAGATGTTGGTCTTTGCTAATATATTTTTAGTTTTCCTTCAAGGTCAACTTGTCCCAGTGATCATTTCTGTCCTACAGTTCTCATCTTTATATTCTTTTAGTGGAAGTCATGGAAACAATAGTGTTTAGAGCAGGAGAGTGGCCTAGAGGAGTATGTTGGCCTTCCCAGACTCTTGCCAAATGTCTGGGGAGCACCTACCCAAAGCTCATTTCACCTGGCTGCTTTTGGGGCCTAATGTGATGGGCTCTGACCACAGAAATCTCACCTGTGCCAATCTCTCCCTCTTCTTTCTCCAGCAAGGATTGAAAATAGTTCACCATGCAGAGAAGACACTGTCCAGCTTCTGCAAGTGGCAGAAGAGCATCAATCCCAAGAGTGACCTCAACCCTGCCCATCATGATGTGGCCGTCCTTCTAACCAGGTACCCCAGAGCCAGGGATGGTAAGACGGGTGGGGGATTGGCAAGTGAAAAGGTTGCCAGGTATTCAAACTCATGAGATTCTTCTATTCTGTGTTGTTCTTGGTCATTTAAAAGGGAGCTTCTGTGAACTAGATACCTCCTGACTCCCATCCCAGTAAGGGAGGAGTTAGTTAACTTGCTAAATGTGCACAGCTCTCTGTGTTAATCAACTGCATCTGCTTGTTCCTATCCCAGAGATGATTTCATCATTAAAACTGGCTTCTCGGTGCAGCTCTGTAAACAATCAGTAAGCTTGTTTGCAGATCCTCATTAAAGCCTCCTATAACTCTTCACCATGGAATTTCTTATCCTTTAATTTTATTTAAAAAAAAAGTTCCTGCACGATACTGGATGCTTGGGGCTGGTGCACTGGGATGACCCAGAGGGATGGAATGGGGAGGGAGGAGGGAGGAGGGTTCAGGATGGGGAACACATGTATACCTGTGGCGGATTCATTTTGATATTTGGCAAAACTAATACAATTATGTAACGTTTAAAAATAAAATAAAATTAAAAAAAAAAAAGTTCCTCCAATTTTGAAACCTGCAACTCTTTCTACAGAAATTAGTCTTCCATCTCTGACTGATGTTGAAGACAGAATATGGGGAGAAGGGCCTTCCCTGAATAAGCAGAGTGATTTGCTTGCACCTTTGTCTCCTTTACCCTCATGAAGACACTATTTGTTCTGACTACAGAGACCCTATGTGCTAATAAGAACCATCAGGACTTCTAGGACTCATAGCAGTGAAAACCTAGTGAATTTACCTGATCAACCCAGGCTCTTGGAAGGCTAAGTGTGCTCATTGATCCAATAGATATTTTTTGAGCACCTACTGTATAACAGATACTATTTTAATCTAGACAAATGAAGCTGTTAATGAGGGGGGAAGGGTAAGTTTTCACTGGGTACTCCTATGCAGACTCAGAGACATCCTGAATTCAGGGATGTAGAGTGGAAGAGGCCCTTCAGCCTGGCCCTCCAACCTTATGATCAGGAAGGCCCTGGGTATCTGTTTGTTGTCTCTGGGGAGGACGGACTGCCTCTGAACATCTTGGCTTGTCCTCTGTGCCTTTGACAGGATTATCTGAGTACATTGGATATCTACAAGGGATGATAATTAGCTCCCACCCTATCCAAATATCTGTCTTACCCTAACCAGAAACTTCAATCCCAGAATCACTCTTTTGGCTGATTGCGAATGTGTTCCAAAATAAGTCTGTGGCATAAACCTATTACATTAGGTTCATCAGGGCTTGTGACACCTGTGTTGATTGTAACTTCTCTAGGGAATAGGTTGGTATGGGTGTAGAATTTAAGCACAGAGGCTTTGGGGAGCCAGCAGGCAGCCAGAGGACATGAGGACCCAGGCAAGTGGCCCCGAGAAGACCAGTCTAGGCAAGACCTGGCTCTAGGAAAGAACCCTGGATCATGGAACCAGCATTGGCCAGTGGGCAGCTGTGTCTCTGCTGTGTCTCTCTTCTTTCTCTGAAAGCAGAATAGTTTCACCTCTCATTTTCACATGAATAAATGAGTGAGTTAATGATAGCTGGCTTTTGAGGGGTATTTGACATGGGCCAGGTTCAGTGCTACATCTGGTAGAACAATTATCATTCCACTTAATCCCCACAACAACCCTGATAGTTCATTACTATCAATCATTCCTATTTTACAGATCAAGAAACTGAGTCTTATACATTATGTCACCTGCCCCAAATCTCACTGCTTTTAACAGATATAGCAGGGACTTAAATCCAGTTAGTTTGACCCCAGTAGCCATACTATCACCCTGTAAGAATGCAAAGGATCTGTTCTCCTTTTCTTCTTCTTATGATCATTTTTCTTCTTTACAACAGAGTTCTGGCTTCAAGTTTTGATGAACCTCAACCAGCTCCTAGACAATAGAGAGAATTTCAAGTTCTGAAGCAGGATTTCTCAGTAGTAACACTACTGACAATTTGGGTTGGCTAATTCTTTGCTGTGAGGATCTGGCCTGTGCACTGGGCTGTATTTAACAGAATCCCTGGCCTCCATCCATGAGATGTCAGTGACACCCTCCTCTAAGTTGTGATGGCCATAACTGTCTCCAGACATTGCCAGAAGTTCCTGAGGAGGGTGCGGGGAACAAAACCACCCCCTGTGGAGAATCTCTGCTCTGAAGGAGCAGGTAGGCTCAGGAAGGGAGGGAAGGAGAGGACTGAACTGGTCTCTGGAGGACTAGACTGAGATCCACTTCAACAGAGTTCCCTATAGAGGAGCTTTCAGTACAAGGTGGATTTGGTGTGAACACATCTTGTGAAATGGGGCTGGTGGATTCATGTCAAGGCATGTTTTTTCTTATACTGTCTCCAGTGCTTAGTGGAGGTGAAGCTGATCCCTTATTGGGAGCTTATGCGCCTTACCTGTAAGACCCATATTTTACAATCCTTTTGTCAGCCCTTTTTATCCTCTTTATTGCTGGATACTTAATAGACACTCAGTGGACAGTTTTTTTAGGGGCCTAACTTCCTCGTATCCTGTGAGATCCTAGGAGTTTTTCTTTGTATGTCCATCCCCTCCCATATGCAGTATTGTTAGGGTGGTGGGACTGGAGAGACCATGAATTTGATCTCTAGATGGATTGATGGGACCAGTTGCCTTTTTCATGAATGAACAAAAGTTCTCAGATATCTTTTGAACACATACCTCAGAAAGGCCAAAAAGGCATTTCGTGTTTGAAAAACCTCAACCACTGATGGTTGTCCTTTCCCTGTTTAAAAGTTTAATTAATTCCAATTTTCAATCAAATCCTTTCTCTTGTGTGTCAAATAATATAATTTGGCTTCCTGAGATTAAGAATAAAAGCAACTCAAATTAAAACATTTGCTGTATTTTCATATATTTCTTTGGGTGTGAATGAGATTCAATAATGAAGTGGTAAAATCAGAATAATCCTAGTGAATTCAAAATCGCTCCCTAAGATTTATATGGACTTTTAAAAACAATTTTAATCATGCTTTACAGACCATATTGAAAGTGAATTCATGGCCAGATGGGTTTTTTTCCTAGATGTTTCTTGAGGCACCTCCACATCCCTGTTCTTTGCTTTCAGAAAAGACCTCTGTGCAGGTGTCAATCACCGTTGTGAGACTCTGGGGCTGTCCCACCTGTCAGGAATGTGCCAGCCTCACCGGAGTTGTAACATCAATGAAGACTCTGGACTCCCCTTGGCTTTCACAGTTGCCCATGAACTCGGACACAGGTAAAGGGCCAAGGAAACTGAGATCTTCTCCTTCTGATCATGCATCAGTATCAGGGTGTCAGGAGAATCAGATTGCACTGTGGCTTGAGAATGACTTCCTAAATCTCTGCTTTCTCATCTGTAAAGTGGGTGGGGGGTGGATTGGGGAAAGACACAAGTTCAATATTCCACTGTCTTCTCTGCCGATCACTTGTATCGTCAACATCACAGAATCATAGAGACCACTACAAATCTCTGAGTTAGAATGAGGTGAGCAGAAACAAGGAGGTAAGTTTTAACTTAATTGATTAACTCAGGAGTAGTAATTCCTATTTAGTTCTTATGAAATAGTGATGTTATTAATATCACTGAAAAGTCACAAACCTTAACATTCTTTGCCCTTCCTTTATGCCAGACATTTCACATTGTATCATTGACTTCTCTCAACAAAATTAGGAAGTAGATACTATTGTTTGCACCATTGTACTTATGTGTATTAAAGGAGGACACTGAAAAAAAGAAAAAAATGGAAAACTGCTTTAAACTCGGAAAGACTATCAAACAAACACCAGTTAACAGGAAGTCCAAGTTGTCACAAAAATGTGTAAATTTGATTAGGTCAATTGATTGAAGGCAGGTTTCATAAATTTTTGGCAAAGGAATGTTGAGAATTCTGGATTCTCTGAGTATCAGAGGTTCTCAAGAGGAAAGATCTTAGCTTATTTGTAACTTAATATATTGATGTATTTATTAACCAGTAATGAGAGAACATCATACGAGGTGGAAGCTCAGAGTGGGGAGTCATATAAATGGCTCAACTGCACCCCCACCTGTTATGTGGCCACTAGCTTGAAAGAAAGCAAAACACTGAGAATATTCTGAATGTCCAGCCAGAAAAAGAGGTGGCATTAGGAAGAGCCCTGCTGACTAGATTATTCAAGGCCTGGCCTCTCTGGTCTGGGCTTTCTCACCATTTTTCTCATATAATATTGGAACTTTTCAAAATACTTTTACCTAAAGTACTAAACCAGAGTATTGGCTTGGGAATTGGGACATGTGAGTGGTTATTCTGGCTTTTCCATCAGCCAATATTATGACTAGAGAATTCCCTTCACTTCTTTGTGCTTATTTTCTTATATCTGAAGTGAGTAGATATGGTTAGGTACTGTGATTGATCCTTACCAAAAAGCCCTGGGAGATAAATGTGCTACAGTGTAGTATCCTTAATTATCAAAAATGCAAATACAGAGAGGGTAAGTGACTTGCTTTTAATTAAATAAGATTGAGGACAAAATACTGAAAAAAACAGGCCATAGTTATTGGCATGTTGATAATAACTGGGGAAAGTGAAAATTATTCTTATGAGCAAATGTATAGGCACCCTCAGTCCTGGCACATGGAAGAACTGTCCCTTGTGGCCTCGAATAAAGTCACTGTTGTCAGAAGCATCTCTAGTCAAGCAGTGTCAAGCAATATAACTGGATTAAACTGAGAAATGATTTCTCAAGGCATTCTCAGCAATGGTATGCCCAAGTTGAAGAAAAGCGAAGACTTGCTTGATAAGACATTCTCAAGTGCTCACTTATGTCCAAAGAATGGATCCTTTATCCTCAATGCATTTTGGCAGTTTTTAAAAATTAAACTCATACTACTTATGATCCAGCAGTTGTACTCTGGGCATTTATCAAGAAGAAGTGAAGATGTATGTTCATATTTTAAAAACCTATACATGAAAGTTTATAGAAGCTTAATCTTAATAGCCCCAGACTGGAAGCAACCCAGGGGTTGTTTCAACTCTATGTGGTGAATGGTTAAATAAACTGTGATGGATCCATATCATGGAATACTACTCAGCAAGAAAAAGGACCAATTATTGATACATGCAGTGACCTTGATGAATCTTTGAACAATTATGCTCAGTGAAAAAAACTAGTCCCCAAAGGTTATATACTGTAAGATTCCATTTACATAGCATTATTGAAATAATAAAATTATCTAAATAGAGAACATATTAGTGGCTGCCAGAGCTTAAGAAGGGGATAGGGGAGGGCCGGAAAGTAGGTCTGGCTACAAAGTGCAACATGAGGAATTCCACCAGGTGAAAATGTTCTGTGTCTTGACTATATCAACATCAGCATCCTAGCTGTGATATTGTATTGTAATTTTGCAAGATGTTACTGTGAGGGTATAGTGGGTAAAGGGTACATGGGACCTCTTTGTATTATTTATTTACAACTTGCATCTGAATCTATAATGATATAATAAATTTAATATGTAAATATAATGAATTAAAATTTTAAATTTTAAAAGAGGGCATTGGGCCATGTACAGTTGACTTAAATAAAGCACTATCTTTTAAATGGCAAAAAAGTTTAGGGTCACTGATAGGAAAGACAAAATTGGGGAATTCCCTGCTTGTTCAGTGGTTAGGACTCTGCTTTTCCACTGTTGGGGGCTCGGTTCGATCCCTAATCAGAGAACTAAGATTCTGCAAGCCGAGTGGCATGACTGAAAACAAAAAAGAAGAGGAAAGAAAGACAAAGTTGAAGAAAGACATATAAGTTTGAATTTGAGTGACAGAAAAAATACTTCGGTAAGTCACAAAACTGAAGAAAAGACATTAGGAGTACCCTGAGAAATTTGTTTATAGCACAAGATGCTTCTCAAATATTCAGTTCTCTTTTTAGATATAAAGTTCTAACTAGCTGTGGACCAAACTGAGAAACACTGGGCATATCAATGAAACAGCCTGGTGCCAGAAAAAAAAAAAAAAATATATATATATATATAATAAGCCACTATCCTAAGATAGTCACTATAGTTTAATAAAAAAGATACTCCATTGTTCTTGAAAACTTGTTTATTTCATCACTGATTGCATAGGATTTAAAATAGAAAGTGAAGTTAACTAACTGGTGCTTTGGCCTAAATAATTGCATTTTTATTTTGAGAAAAAATAATTAAATTCCATTTATGAGAAGCCTAGATTATATCCATCATCCATACCTAAGCTCTCATCCCTTAATAGGTGAATTACCAAAATGAAGATGGAATTCCAGAAGGAAATTTAAAAACCTCTCTGAGACCTAGCATCCTTTCCCTTGAAGTAATGAAAATGATAGAGATGAACACTTGCAACACAACATCCATCCAGTATTTCCCATTCTTCTGGATTGGGATATTCCATTTGTTTCACTTATAGAGCTTTCCTTGTTGCATATGCCAAATTGGTATTTCCTGAATGAGTCAGAAAAGCTCACATTTATACTATCATAGTTCTTGTTCTCTGCTGGTTCTACTCCACCATAACATGAATAGTAAAAAGCAAGAAATGTCTGACCAAGTGACACCCTAAGATTCAGGCAGTGACTTAGCTTGCTATTTCATGTCTCTAATTTTCATAAACCCATCTAGCAGGAATTGTAAAATCAAGATGTAGTAAAGCAGGCTAATTCAGCAGCCAGTGAGTTGTTTCAGCCTGTAGTAGGCTCTTACTCCAAACTGCTTTTGAGGTTCATTCCACTTGCTAGGAAGTAGCTTCTTGGAAACACCTTTCATCCCTCTGACCTCATGTATTTTTCCTGTTTCTCATTTTTCACTGACCCACTGATCCCATATGACTCGAGCGCTCCCCCTCATATAGAGAGAGTGGACATGTGCAGAGGAACCTTTATTTAGCAGCTTTGCTTTCTTTTGTTTCATGGAAGCACACAGGAGTGATAGAGATGGAGAGGGGAATGCTTAGTGAACTAAGAACTTTAGATGGAGCAACGTGAGCTTTTGAGGAGCTGATGTATTTAGAGGGTAGGTTTGAAGTCACCCAGTATATAGGATAGGCTTCCCTGGTGGCTTAGTGGTAAAGGATCTGCCTGCAATGCAGAAGACCTGGGTTCAATCCCTGGGTCAGGAAGATCCCCTGGAGAAGGAAATGGCAACCCACTCCAGTATTCTTACCTGGGAAATGCCTCCATGGAATCACAAAGAGTTGAACACGATTGAGTGACCAACAAAGTATATAAGATCCAGACATCTGGCTTGTCATATTGGAAAGGCTGATCCTAGAAAAGCCATTATTAATGGTGATTTTTAGAACCATGTTTGTTTAAGATTTTTCCTAATTATTAAACAGGTGAACGTGTGGAATACTTAATGAACAGGGCAGGACTGGATTTTCAACAGCCTGGGAAAGGCCTGCTCAGAAAAAAAACCCAAAAACAAAAAACTTTCATTGAATTAAATTCTTTGTGTTTGAGTGATTAAAGAGCTTGGTAGATTAATTCTGTGACTCCTTTGGGAATTTTGTATTCATGTGGAATGTGATCAGAGTCTGTAAGTAAGTTGATAACATCTTAATGCATTAAAAATAATACAAGAAAATTTCTAAATCCCACAAAGACTTTTTTCTGCAAGAGTTGCTAATGTTGATCAGGAGATTTTATTAAAGTTGGATATGAGCTTTCCTGTCAGAGGAATTGCATTTCACCAGCAGAGTAAAAGGTCATAGTTTCCTCTGTTCAAATTTGAAAAGTTGAGCCAAGATCTCCAGGTTGCAAGTTTCCAAAAAGCAGATTCCAACAGAGACAGGTCTTGTGGAGACTCAGAAAGCATCTTGGCAGTGATCCTGAGGTCTCGGCTTATAAACAGACACTTCTCAGTCAGCTTCTTTCCCAGGCAGCCCCTTGCCATGGGGGTCAGTTAAGCATTTTAGGGCCTTTCAAGGCTGCTTCACCTGGTCACCCCTGGCAATGGGAGGTCAGGGAGCCGACCGAATGAGACACTGACAAGAACACTGATTTAGGAGCACAGAGATCTGCAGAACACTTAGCTTTGTCACGAACTAGCTTGTGACTTTTGACAAATCTCAAACTCTCATCTAAAAAAGGAAAATAAGCCAGCTAGACAATGATAAAGTAAAAGTGTTAGTCACTCAGTTGTGTCCGACTCTTTGCGACCCCATGGACTGTAGCCTACCAGTCTCCTCTGTCCAGGGAATTCTCTAGGCAAGAATACTGGAGTGGGTTGTCATTCCCTTCTCCAGGGGATCTTCCCAACCCAGAGATCAAACCCACGTCTGTTAACGTTTTCTGCATTGGCAAATGGGTTCTTCACCACTCGTGCCACCTGGGAAGCCCATTAGACTGTGTGTGCTCCCTAATGTTCATATATTGAAGGACTTGTATGATACTGGAGAGAAATCCATCCATTCCAAGCTTGCAGCTTCTGACAAAGTCTCCCATAGGCTTTGCCATTCATGCTCTCCAGTAAATTATGATGAAAAAGCAAAAGGAAGTTTTTGTTCTTTTGTGCTGCAGTTGCTACAGCAGGAGAAAGAAGACAGCTGGAGGCAAGATTTGCCCTCCTGACTGTAGTCTCATGGAAAGCCAAAGCCAAACTGGAAGCTTTTAGCTTTCTGCCAAACGGGAGTTTTTGGATTAGCCACACGGCTCCCAGGGTTGTATATTTGGAACAAAACTATGCCTAAAATGTTTCCTGTGCTTTCTAGTTGAAAATTAGCTAGCCCCCTCCAACTTCAAAGTCCCACTTTGTAATCAGATGCCTTCTATACAAAGGTGGCTCCCTGTGGGTTATTTTCACCTTGGAGGAACTGTGGTTTTCCTCTTGTTTCATGCCTGCCTCTTTAATATCCTTGTGCTCCGTGCTTCCCTGCAGCTTCGGCATCCAGCATGATGGGAAGGAAAACGACTGTGAGCCCGTGGGCAGGCACCTGTACATCATGTCCCGCCAGCTGCAGTACAATCCCGCCCCGCTGACATGGTCCAAGTGCAGCAAGGACTATATCACTCGCTTCCTGGAGTAAGTGACCATGCATCTCAGCATAGCCTCACTCAGGGCTCTGTACACCAGAAGTCACTTTGAGTTCTACCCAAGACCTGGAAAAGCCTCAGTTCCTCTCATAGGTCGTGTCGGGGTGGTAACAGTAACTGTAACAGGTAACTTCGCTTCTGCTCTCTGACCCTGAGATCCAGGTGGGTTCTGCCTCCAGCTTCAGCCAGGTGAACACTCTGTCTCCCCCCACCCTCCTTCAGCTTTTTGTCATCTGAAAGGGGCTCTTGATGACCCAAGAGTGAGTTTAAGTCCTTGAGGGACTGGCAAGAATGACTAGGACAAGTCAGAAGTTGTCACCATACCCCACTGAGGGTAATATAATTTTTTTCATTTTACCACTGCTTGTAAATATTTCCTAAATCACATCTGAGCGAATGATGTGGGATTATGATTTGCATTTCCTTTTAGACAGCCCCTACCTTGGGCCTAGTAGAAATAAAATTGTCTTAAAGGACATAGAACACTAGAAAAAAAAGTTTTTCTTGAATGGAAGACTAAATCTTTCATTTAGAAGGAAATTGTAAGCCACTGCTCTCATTTCTATTCACTTGTTTTCAGCCGAGGCTGGGGATTCTGTCTGGATGACATCCCGCAAAAGAAAGGCTTGAAGTCCAACATCATTGCCCCTGGAGTGATCTATGATGTTCACCACCAATGCCAGCTGCAGTATGGCCCCAATGCTACCTTCTGCCAGGAAGTAGAAGTAAGTGTTGGGTATCTAGGTGCCTCTGGTGGGTATGTGCAGGGCTCAAGATGCAACATACTAAAGGAGAGCCAGGGAAATATTGGGAAATCCTTGTGGTTTAGCTGGTAAAGAATCTGCCTGTAATGCAGGAGACCTGGGTTCGATCCCTGGGTTAGGAAGATCCCCTGGAGAAGGATAAGGCTACCCACTTCAGTATTCTGGCCTGGAGAATTACATGGACTGTACAGTCTGTGGGGTCACAAGGGGTCAGATGCGAATGAGAAACTTTCACTTTCAAAGATCCAGAAATGGAAACTTACTATTCATGACAAGATGTCTGTAACGTAGAAGGATTGAAGTTGAGGTCATTCATATTATTTGACCCACCTCCTTGGTATCCTTTACAACTGGGTGGTGGTTAAGAAAATGCTATAGTGCTTTTCAAGAATCACAGTGATTCACACCTGCAGACACCATAGCAACCAACTTAATCCCTGAAGTTTCTCCCTTTCCTAAATTTCCTGTCTGGTTGCTGAGCACCTCCAGAGGCCAAGGTAGGAATAAGATTTATCCCTTATTCATTCTTCTCTATTTTCAACATCTAAGTGATAAGTTAAGCCCTGGTATTTAACCTAACCTGTGATGGAATCTGTGGCTCTGTCCTGTCTCTTCATTCTTATTACTGCTCTCCTGATTCCATCTCTCATTACCTCTCCTTACTATTACCTTTGAACTATTTGATCCAGAGATCAAATTGCCAACATTCATTGGATCATAGAAAAAGCAGAGAATTTCAGAAAAGCACCTACTTCTGCTTCATTGACTATGCTAAAGCCTTTGACTGTGTGGATCACAATGAACTGGGGAAAATTCTTAAAAAGATGGGCAGCATACTAGACTCCTGCCTCTTCTCACCTGCCTCCTGAGAAACCTGTATGCAGATCAAGAAGCAACAGTTAGAACCCTTCCTGAGGGCATTGAACAGTGGATATTGTGCCACACAAATAGAAATTCAACTCTTGGCAAATGTGTTTTATCTCCCATTTCCATATGGCCTAGAATGGCTTACAGCCAACTGTTTATGTGTAATGACAATGTTTAGATTAAGTTTAAACTGAGGTTTCTTGAGTGATCACTTTCCATCAGTCTTACTCAGTAACAACAGTAACATTTATTGTGAGTATGTGGATAAACCTGTGTAGATTACACAATCATTGTAGAAATGCTTTTGTGCAAGTTTTGAAAAATACAAAAAAGCTCAGCCTCATGTTTGTTTTCCAGAATGTTTGCCAGACACTGTGGTGCTCAGTGAAGGGCTTTTGTCGTTCCAAGTTGGATGCTGCTGCAGATGGGACTCAATGTGGTGAGAAGAAGGTGAGGTGTCAGTGGGGTGCCAGGCTGAGGAAGGAAGGTTGGGATAGGGGGCTTACGTTCTTGGGCAGAGCTGGGGAAGAGGCCCTGGAGAGGAGCTGTTTCTGGGTGAATGGGGATCATCATACAGTCAGACTCACCAAAGGAAAGGACTCCACTTTCACTATTCCTCTTGAGCCTTCACTTGGGACAGGTAATTAGGGAGATAGGGCTGAGACCTAAGCCACACTCCTATTACACAACATCTGGCCCACCTTTCCCTGATGAACTTTAGAGGAGTTTGTGATCAGTAACATCTGCTGAGCTTCACATCATCAACCTTCACTTTAACCTTTTCTCCCGCTCCATATTGAACATTGGGGGCTTCCCTGGTGTCTCAGACGGTAAAGAATCTGCCTGCAATGTGGGAGACCTGGGTTCAATCCCTGGGTCTGGAAGATCCCCTGAAGAAGGGAATGGCAGCCCATTTCAGTATTCTTGCCTGGGAAATACCGTGAACAGAGAAGCCTGATGGGCTACAGTCCATGGGGTCGCAAAATTTCGGACACGACTGAGTGACTAACACTTTCTCTTTTGTATTGAACATTGGGAAGGACAAGTCAGTGGCTTCTTCTTTCCAAGGATGTGATTTCAGACCATATGTTATCTTCTTGCTCATCATCTGCATGTGTGCGTGTTCAGTTGCTTCAGTTGTGTCTGACTCTTTGTGACCCCATGGACTGTAGCCCTCCAGGCTCCTCTGTCTATGGGATTCTCCAGGCAAGCATACTGGAGTGAGTTGCTATGCCCTCCTCCAGATCTTCCCAACCCATGGATCGAACCTGCATCTCCTACAGTGGCAGGTGAGTTCTTTATCCACTGAGCCTCCTGGGAAGCCTGTTCATCATCTGACATGACTGCATTTCTTAAAGTCCTACCCATACCCAAGAACTCACAGATGTTAGATGTCCAGAATACCTGAAGACAGGGTAATACATGCTGTTCAAAAGCACAGTTTGGGTTTGTGTGGGCCTAGGGTTTATGTGTTTAGTGGGTGTCTTCTTGTAGCTTGAGTATGTCGTGACTCATCATTAAGATCATAGAGCTTGATCAAAATCCACAGTCATCAGAAATAATGAGGAAGAGGAGGCAAGCAGATGAAACACATCCAGATCCTCTGTGAAATGTGGCCATTTCTAACAACCAGCTCGCATTTCTTGTTTCCCTTTTTGTATGTTCACCTTCCTAAACTGATAGTTGTTGAGGGAGTCCCTTGAAGAGGGAGAGTGTGGAGTTTTTCCTGAGCCACTTGAAATACTGGAACTGGAAACAATGCAAAGAGTTATAGGAGAGCAGAAATTTTTCTTGATATTAGAAAGAACTTCAACTTCTGTAACAACTTGGGTTTTTCAGCAATGAGCAGATTTTTTACAGAGGGGATGAGTTATCCGTTGCAAACATTAAATGCCCATAGAGGCCATAGAGGAGCGCTATCATGGTGCCAGTCTGCAAAATGCTTGTTATGGTTCTCAACAAGATGAGAAGCTTGCATCAGAAAGTAAATCAATTATATTACTGAACAGCTATGTTACTAAATATACTCAGCTGAAATGCTTTCCATGGCAAGATTTTCTTAGTAAAGGAAGCTAACATTCTGGCATGCAAGTCTGCCAATTACACTTTGAGTCATACTCCTTTCTCTGCAACTAGGCACATAACATTCCCTTTAATTCCTGAAATTCTCTGATTCTAAAACCCAAGACTTTCAAGGGAAATTCTTTTATGAGATGCTCTTTGTTCTACATCTGATGTGTGACTGTAGGAAGTCTGCTTGATCAGGAAGAACTCGGTTCAGGCTGCAAGGGTTCCTGAGTCAGCTTGTTATGGAACCTTTCTGACATACGCATCTCCCGTCTCTTCCGTTTTCAGTGGTGTATGGCTGGCAAGTGTATCACAGTGGGCAAAAAACCAGAGAGCATTCCTGGAGGCTGGGGCCGCTGGTCACCCTGGTCCCACTGTTCCAGGACCTGTGGGGCTGGAGCCCAGAGTGCAGAGAGGCTCTGCAACAACCCTGAGTAAGTCAAGTCAAAGATGTTTTTCTTCCTTCCTTGAGCACTGGGAGACCAGTTGTGGATGGGGTGATGTCAGTGACCCCAAGGCTCTCCAAGGAAACTAAGTAGGTTCCCAGAGAGAGAAGCCAGAAGGAAGACTCATAGAGCATGAAGAAAAAAGTTTTGCTTTTTTGTATTTCTTGCTTTGTCTCATTTTGGCTTGGTACTGGATTCGAACTTAGGTAACTAAACTGATTTCATCATTTGGAGAAATAAGCAAAAAATTTTTTAAAGTACAATCCATGTGAAAGTCTCTAGAAGATTATACAATTAAGTCCTTTTAAATAACCCCATTCTATCAGTGAGGATTATCATACCCAATTTTACTGACAAGACACAGCTTTCTTTCCATTATAAGAATGTACAATTTTGTAAAAATAGTTTTCTTCTCTTGGGTAACCAATCATATATAGCTTGGCACATTTTTTGAGGATGATTATTTTTAATGTTTTAGATAAGAATTTTGTAAACCTCAGAGTTCTGTATTAGCCTGTTAAGGATTTCATAGAAGTTATTTCACAAGTTGCTTTAAATTTTTTAATCAAATTGCTTAATTTTTTTATATTTTAAGTTTGTATAATGATATTTTATGTGAAATATTCTGTTTTCTTGATTTCCAAATATATATGTATTACATTCTTCATTTCACTATTTGCTGGTATACTAGTTCCTAAGTATAATTTTTTAGCAGTGTGCATATGATGACTCCTATAAGTAGAAAATGTTTTAAACTTCTTTTATCTAAATTTACATTAGTCTGTGTTGAACAGTAAGAGTCACATATTTTAAAAGGCAAATGATATATATTAAAACAATTCCATCAGTATCTCAGTTCTAAATCTTACCTCCTTTTTATTATAAATGTATCACTGTGTGTATATATATATGCATGTATATATACACATATAAACTGTATATATAACTATATATGTAATTTCTCCTAAAGGTTAATAAGTCAATATCTATGAATAACTCAACACACTAACTACTACATAAGTTTGTCAGTAAATGGTAGTTACTGTGACATCTTTATCATTTCCCATGCCTATAAGTAAGTGTACATTTGAGGGATTTGGGCAAAAATTGTTTTAAAATCTTATTTTTTGTTAAAACACCAGGTTCCTGTGGCTTCAAAAATTCAAAATCAAGAAATTCTTATAGAATTTTTTTTTTACAGAAAATCTTTATTTTATAGTTTGTTTCAATGTGATCAGAAAAACTATTTCCATTTTTGTAATCAGGAAATGCAGGCAATTTGCTCCAGGATCTGTGGTCAGTGTTGTGTATCAGCCACTGCCAGTCCTTAGCCTTCTTGGGAGGATAGTCAGCAATCCGTGGTTGTCAGAAAAGGGACGTTCCTGTTGAGGAAATGAAAGATGATCCCCTAACTTGGCTTGAGGGGAAAAAAATGGTCCTACATTTTGTCATAGAGTCTCCTTGGGTGACTCCATAGAGTGATCATATCTGATCTCAGTAGCTGGTTTGCTTAAGTTCATTGAGAAGGTCAATAAAAATACAGTCACAAATTCAGGTCAGTGCCTGACCAGCCTATGATGACACTCTATCCTTGATATATATTGGTCAGCTGTCTAGTGAGAACCCAGCAGGGCTTGGCTCATAAAAGGCTCTTAGATGGAAATGAATTGGAGAGCTGCCAAGTCATAGAGTATCACTTCATCAGCACAAATAGGAAACCACCAGCCTAGCCTCACCTATGAAGTACAATGCTTAGTCCTGCCTACAGGGAATCGATGAATGTGAACTGCCTTGGTTAAAGAATTATCTTTGGGTGTGATAAGTGTAGAAAGTGCCTCCAGCTAGATAATGAAATATTATCAGGAGGAGAAAGAGATTACTTCTGGCAGGAATTCAGATAGAATTCATGATGGAGATGGAAATAACATTTATTTGTCTTTAAAGGATGGGCAGTATGTAGACATTTAGCTGCTACTGCTAAGTCACTTCAGTCGTGTCTGACTCTGTGCGACCCCATAGATGGCAGCCCACCAGGCTCCCCCGTCCCTGGGATTTTCCAGGCAAGAACATTGAGTGGGTTGCCATTTCCTTCTCCAATGCATCAAAGTGAAAGTGAAGTCGCTCAGTCATGTCCGACTCTTAGCGACCCCATGGACTGCAGCCTCCCAGCCTCCTCTGTTCATGGGATTTTCCAGGCAAGAGTACTGGAGTGAGGTGCCATTGCCTTCTCCAAGACATTTAGAGAAGAGTGAAATCCAGAAGCATGGGGGGGGAAAGCAAACAAGTCAGCTGGTATCATGGGAGCGGTGTGCAAATGAGAAGGAATGTGGGAAGAAAATGTGTTCAGGTGTGGTGAGTCAGGATCATGATGGCCTTGAATGCCATCATGCTTAAGAGGCTGGACTGTATCCTATGGTCACAGGGTGCCATTATGGGTTTTTCAACAGGAAACTAAAATAATGAAGGTAGTTATGAAAGTTAGCCAGAGAAGAATGTGTACAGTAGAAAAAAGAGAAAAGACAGAAATGGAGATAAGGAGGGACAGAGCATTTTTAACAGAAAATACTGGCCTTTAAGGAAATTAAAGAACAATTTGTGTGTTTCACGTGTAGACCAAAGTTCGGAGGGAAGTACTGCACTGGAGAACGAAAACGCTATCGCTTGTGCAACATCCACCCCTGTCGCCCGGACACACCCACTTTTCGGCAGATGCAGTGCAGTGAGTTTGACACTGTTCCCTACAGGAATGAATTCTACCACTGGTTTCCGGTTTTTAATCCAGGTAAGGAGCTGTGATGGAATATTCCAGATCGAGGGCCACAGCCATTGTCAGAAAGCATTTATCTGTCAGGGTACTGTGATGCAGTACAGAGAAAAAAAGAGAGTAGTGCCATCAAGAGTTTTATATTTTAAGAGGTGGAGACACTGACCTGGTTAAGTCAGTCAGTAAATGTTGAAGGTGACTGTTCCAACTCCCTGCCAAGCTCTGTGGGAGTTAGAAGAGAATTTTATCAAACAGGATGACTCACTTCAAAACAGCTGAGGTACGACTAAGCAATATGTGGGGCTTGTTGGGACACAGGAGGAAGCGCTTATTGATGAGTGTGTGGAACTGAATATAATTTTGACGGGAACTCAGAAAAGGTCATTATGGGTGTGGGGTAATTTCAAAATAGTCTTCCAAGGAAGCGGTTGACAATTCTTAAACATGTTTCATCTTTCTCCTGTAATAAGGAGGGGAAGGCATTCAAAGTAGAGTCAGCAATTCCCAGTGAGAGGAGAAAAGCACAAGGCAAGACAAAATGGTAGAAAATGTGAATCAGATCGCCAGTTCAGGGTCGATGCATGAGGCAGGGTGCTCAGGACTGGTGCACTGGGATGACCCTGAGGGATGGGATGGGGAGGGAGGAAGGAGGTAGGGTCAGGATGGGGAACACATGTACACCCATGGCTGATTCATGTGAACGTATGGCAAAAAACCACCACAATATTGTAAAGCAATTAGCCTCCAATTAAAAAAAAAAAAGAATGCACCCAGCATAAAAAAAAAAGAAAGAAAATGAATGAGAAACTTGATCGCAAATGAGTGAGAGCCAGCTTTGGGCCAGAAATCAACATTTTGTATCTATAGGACAACATGCATGCGTGCTAAGTCACTTCAGTCATGTCTGACCCTTTGCGACCCTATGGACTATAGCCTGCCAGGTTTCTCTGTCCATGGGATTCTCCAGACAAGAATACTGGAGTGGGTTGCCATGCCCTCCTCCAGGGGGTCAAACCAGTGTCTCTTATGTCTCCTGCATTGGCAGACGGGTTCTTACCACTAGTGCCACATAAGGGTACAATGTAAAGTCAAGCATCTAAAGGAGGCACATCAGAGGATGAGGGCATAGTGGAGTTGGATAACAGAGCAGCAGCCTTGGCAGCGTTTCTCCTGAATCAGCACCAGTGACACATTTTCTTCTGAAAATGAGGAAAAACCATTGACCTTTAACTAGAGCATCAAAGAGGATCTATGCTTTTCATTGTTATTCCAGTAGAGAATGAAAGAAAAGATGTTCCTGAGTTAAGGAAATTTGAAACAACAGTGAAAAGTAACCACATTTCTTTTGTGTGTGATTGTTAAGTTTCTGAAATCCAATATAATAGAACACAAGAGGACTCCCAGGTATCGGCCAATGAATGAAAATTACATATTTGGACTGTTAGGAAAATGATACAGTCAATTGCTTTTGAAAAAAAGTGCTTTTCCTACTTTGTGTCTCCAAAATACCCTGATGGCTGTTGGTTGTCATGGGCGACATCTGCTCCTTGTCTCCCATTGTTTAGCGTCATTCATGCTCGAGAGGAGCGAGTCATTTGGTTTTTGGTGCAATTTTACTTCCTGATCTAAGCACCTGAATAAAGAAAAGCTCTTGTATATACTCATGTGGGTGCAAAAAAAAAAAAAAAAAAGTGATGAAAGGTATAGCCAGTTGGTACTACCTATACCTATATTTTGGAAATTCTGCTTTGTTAGAACTAGTTGCATCAGTAATACTAGAAACCCTGAATGAGCAGAACGAAAATGGCATAGCTGCCTTAGTGTTGTGACAGGTGCTTAGTTTGGAGTCCCCACACCTGCAAGATTCAGGGTTGGATTTGCGTCTGCTGGACTCTGATGGCTCAAGTAACTCTTAGAATAAACAGATTTGGTTCAGCTTAACTTTTCATTGATTTATAAGCAATGATTGTGTGCAGAGGCATCACTTTGCTGACAAAGGTCTGTATAGTCAAAACTATGGTTTTTCTAGTAGTCATGTATGGATGTGAGAGTTGGACCATAAAGAAGGCTGAGCACTGAAGAACTGATGCTTTGGTGCTGGAGAAGACTCTTGAGAGTCCCTTGGGCATCAAGGAGATCAAACCAGTCAATCCTGAAGGAAATTAACCCTGAATATTCATTGGAAGGACTGATGCTGAAGCTCCTATACTTTGGCCACCTGATGTGAAGAGCCTACTCATTGGAAAAGACCCTGATGCTGGGAAAGATTGAGGGCAGGAGGAGAAGGGGATGACAGAGAATGAGGTGGTTGGATGGCATCACTGACTCAATGGACATGAGTGAGCAAACTCAGGGAGATAATGAAGGACAGGGGAGTCTGGGGTGCTGCAGTTCATGGAGTCACAAAGAATTGGATACAACTTAGTGACTGAACAGCAACAAATTGTGTGCTTCCTTTTGCATAACATAGGTATTAAAGAAATGAGAGTTACGAAAGTACACACAGATTTCATTCACTTTTGGAGTGATTGTTTTGCATCTGTAACTGGTATTGAGACTGTGTATACCATGTGAGGTTATCTGAGTGCCATCTGCTTAATTCGTCTGCCTGGGCTGTAAGCCTCCATTCTCCATCTCAGTGGTTTTCTTATAGGCTCCTGTGATATTATTTGAGCTCTAAACTGAGTAGCTACTATCTTGACCAACACACTGACTTCTGTCCCCCCATCAAACTCTGTACTACAGAGTTACTACTAGTTGCTTAGTTGATGGGCATCCTTGGTGACAACAGTGTGGTGTTCATGACAACAGCTCTGTGCAGAGCACTCGATCTGTGCCAGGCAGTCAGTACTTTATACCTTCCCAGGCTTCCCTTAGAAGCCACCAGAGGATAAACTCCATGTGCAGCAGAGTTTTGGCAGATTTGCTGAGCAGCCAATGGCAGAAGAATGATCACAGATGCAAACATTTGGAATAAGTATACAGACTCCATCAAACCTGTTAGTTTACAAATTCTGTTCCAGGGCTTCCAAAAATGTTTGATTCTAATTTCATTTTTCAAAAAAGTAATTTAATTGAAAAATTAGTTTTTAAAAATGCAGTAAGGAATAATGCTTACATTCAAAAAAATAGTATATGTTGAGTTTTAACATATTGAAAACCATCAGTATATTAACTTATACATATTAATTTGGTTTTCTACAGACCTTAGAATAAAAGTCTCCCATCAACACAATTCATTTGAGAAATATCCTGAGATTACAGATCAAGTTGTTTTAAACTGTTATCATATCATTTACAGCCGTTTGTGTGAATCAAGATTTTTCAATGCTGTGCAAACAAACAAATAAAAGTTGACACGAATGGTAAAGAACCCACTTGCCAATGCAGGAGACTTAAGAGACTTGAGTTCTTTCCCTGGGTTGGGAAGATCCCCTGGAGGAGGGCATGGCAACCCACTCCAGTATTCTTTTTTTGGTCTCTTGATAACTTTATTATTTTTTTTTTAATTTTATTTTTAAACTTTACAAAATTATATTAGTTTCGCCAAATATCAAAATGAATCCACATTGAAACATGTATAATATCATGTATGAAACGAGTTGCCAGTCCAGGTTCGATGCACGATACTGGATGCTTGGGGCTGGTGCAGTGGGACGACCCAGAGGGATGGTATGGGGAGGGAGGAGGGAGGAGGGTTCAGGATGGGGAACACATGTATACCTGTGGCGGATTCAGTCCAGTATTCTTGCCTGGAGAATCCTCACCCATGGACAGAGGAGCCTGGCGGGCTATGGTCCATAGGGTCGCAGAGTCAGACATGACTGAAGCAACTTCATGCGTGTGCAAACAAACAAACAAAAAAAAACCATAGAAAAAAATTAGATGCTGCAACCATATAACTCTGTAACTGCCATCTGTAACCTTGATTTCAAATTTTTCTGTTCATTTTAATAGTCTCTTTAGATCCCACTGAACTATTTTTAAGCATTATATACTTGAACTTACAAAATTTATGCTTCATAAAATTCTGATCTTTTATCTGCTTTATTTGCAAGATCTTATTTGAAAAAAGAAAAATATTTCTTCTGCCTAAAGGGTTTGAAAAGTCCTAATTTAGATCAACTTACTTTCCAGTATAGGCATTTTCTTTACCAGCTCTCCTAGCCAAAAAAAAAAAAAAAAGGCAGCCAAACTCCCCTTGATCACATTCATGGAAGCACCAGCATGAAGAGATGTGGCTGTATGTTTTTTCACTAACCCCCATCCCCGTGCTTCAGAGATGAAGCAACTTCGTCACAGAGAGGACAATAACTTAGTCAGGGTTATAGAGTCTTATATAATGGAGGTGGAATTGAAGAATAAAGTCTGTTTGATTAAGAAGCTGAGATACTTACACTAATTTATGTAGCTTCTTAGGGACTTGATTAGCCTATGTTAATCAGAAATATGTTTATGTCCTTCATCTTCTATTCAGTTCAGTTCAGTTCAGTCTCTCAGTTGTGTCTGACTCTTTGCGACCCCATGAATCGCAGCACGCCAGGCCTCCCTGTCCATCACAAACTCCCGGAGTTCACTCAGACTCACGTCCATCGAGTCAGTGATGCCATCCAGCCATCTCATCCTCTGTCATCCCCTTCTCCTCCTGCCCCCAATCCCTCCCAGCATCAGAGTCTCTTCCAATGAATCAACTCTGCATGAGGCGGCCAAAGTACTAGAGCTTCAGCTTTAGCATCATTCCTTCCAAAGAAATCCCAGGGCTGATCTCCTTCAGAATGGACTGGTTGGATCTCCTTGCAGTCCAGGGGACTCTCAAGACTCTTCTCCAACACCACAGTTCAAAAGCATCAATTCTTTGGTGCTCAGCTTTCTTAACAGTCCAACTCTCATATCCATACATGACCACTGGAAAAACCATAGCCTTGACTAGATGGACCTTTGTTGGCTAAGTAATGTCTCTGCTTTTGAATATGCTATCTGGTTTGGTCATAAATTTCCTTCCAAGGAGTAATTAGGGGATGGCAAAGACCTTATCTTGGTGCTATCACTTTCTTGGAATCTCTCTTCCTTTTTTGGGTGTTTTTCTCAGCACCTCCAAATAATTCCTCATTAAGGCTAATTTTTTAGTTGTTGCTTCTAAATATCTCAGCCCTAGTAATGTTTGCTGCCAGTGAGGTTTCCAGCCAATGTGGAGGATCTGACATGAGGTCAGACCTCAGTCTGCATCTCCTGAAATAGAATCTTTCAGGAACATCTTTAAGGAATTGTTGCAGTTACGTTCCCTAGGAAACAGATTCTGAGACGGATACTAGCATGTAGGAAGTTCAGCAGGTGCAGAAGTAGAGGGAGGGAAAAGGGGTTAGGCAGGGACAGAACCCGGGCTACAGTGCAGTCTCAGCTGAGGGCTTCTCCATCCCCATGGGAGCTCTATAGCTGGAAGGACCTTCAGAGTTGCCACAGTTGGTCAGGTACCACAACCACTGAGCCCCGTGTGCCACAACAAGAGAAGCCCCCGCAATGAAAAGCCTGCGCGCTGCAACTAAGAGAGTAGCTGCCGTAAGAGAGAAAGCTCATTCATAGCAATGAAGACCCAGTGTTTAAATGAGAATGCCAGTGTGGTGAGCATCCCAGGAGATCTTCTAGCCAGATGGCTCTCATTTCACAAACTAGGAATCTGTAGCTTACAGAGGGAAAATGATGGAATAATAAGGATGATGTTTGTGGACACCTCAAAACCATTCACAGCCCTCCTCCCCTTCACTTTCCTCTACAATTGAAAAGGGAAAAGTAGAAGACTTGCTAATCTGTACCCCCCAGGAGCCCCAATCCCAGCCAAAGGATAAAGAGGGCAGCCTTACTGGGTCAGGCCTCTGAGAAGGATTTTAATGGTTTTGACGCAGCTGCCCTCAGCCCCAATCTCATCTTTCTGCCTTTCACTCTTCTCTTGCTCCTTGTCCCTTTGCAACCACGTTCAGACAGCTAAGAGGGAGATAGAAGGAGGATAGCCCCCAAATTTCTGTTATGTGGGGAAAATAAACTGCTGCCCTTTAAAACAAGGCAGCACATTTTTTTGCTACTTTGCAGAAAAACATATCACTACCTGATAATGAGAACAGACAGCTTCCCTGGTAGCTCAGTCGGTAAAGAATCTGCCTGAAATACAGGAGACCCAGGTTCAGTCCCTGCGTCAGGGAAGATTCCCTGGAGAAGAGAATAGCTACCCACTCCAGTATTCTTACTTGGAGAATTCCATGGACAGAGGAGCCTGGCGGGCTGCAGTTCATGGGTTGCAATGAGTCAGACACGACTGAGCAACTAACACTTATCTTTCAATGAGAACAGCTTATATTAAACTTACATCATTATTTATTCTGTACACATACTTTATTCAACACTTTATATGCATTTTCTTAATTTTAACTCCGTAAGAAAATCCTATGTGGAAATTTAAGTTTTTGACCTAATTTTTATGCATATGCTAATAGATTTAGAGAATAAATAACTTCTTAAATTCATACTATGCAATAGAGCCAAGAGTTAGCCCAGGCTACACTCTGCAGACTAAACATTAACCATGAAAACAGAGATGGGGATAAGTCCATTATCTTAAGAACAGAGCATTGAATTTTAAATTTTACCTACGGTGATGTTCATGTTTTTTTTTTTTAAGATAGATGATTTTATAGCCAAGGGGCTGTGGTGGGAGGAAAAGAGCCCCAGTGACCAGTGACTGCTTGTATTATGACAAATGCTAGGTTTATTAAACTTATGTCTCTTGCTTTGAAAATCTATTTTTTTAACCATTTAAGCATTATGTCAAAATAATTATGTTTGGTAAACAATTTAAGTTGACAGTCCAAATTTAGTTTCACAGTTCCTAACCATTTTAAGTAAAAGAACATAAACATACAGTAAACATTACTAAACATACAGTAAACATACAGCAAACATTACTACATTCAGCCTCATCTAAAACATCAGTGAAGTGGGTTTAATTCATTTTTAACAATTCTACTCCTATTTTCATCCTTTCTATGGTTATAGTAGAATGTATTAATTTTAACACCTTCTAGTGTTTAATATGTATTTTTATATATTTGGAGATTACAATATTACCTTATCAGAAAGTGAAAGAATACTATTTTAGATCAGCCAAATTTACAGAGTTTTGGTAATTATTTGACTGATTTTGGGTTAGATTTTTGGTCAGGACTTTTTGTTTCCTTTTTTTTTTCCCCTCAAGCTGATCTGAGCCTGGTCTTAAACTGGGCTTCTTTTTTAAGTTAAATGTTACTTGTTAAAACAATAAAACATTTTAAATTATGCCTTTTGCTTAAGGTTTAGTATTTCTTAGAACCTGGCAAGAAGCTGCACACACACACATCACAGATCTCTTCTGCACATGCGCATGCCCCACCTTCCCATCAGACTTCACTGAGAAGGCACAAGTGAAAAGTGAAAGTCAGTTGTGTCTGACTCTTTGCAACCCCTTGGACTTTACAGCCCATGGGATTCTCCAGGCCAGAATACTGGAGTGGGTAGCCTTTCCCTTCTCCATGGGATCTTCCCACCCCAGGGATCGAGCCTAGGTCTCCCACATTGCAGGCGGATTCTTTACCAGCTGAGCCACCAGGGAAGCCCAGGAACACTGGAGTGGGTAGCCTATCCTTTCTCTAGTGGACCCTCCTGACCCAGGAATCGAACCAGGGTTGACATAAGTGCAGATGTACAATTATTAAGAGTTTTAAGACATGAGAACAGAGCTTTCAACCAAGTGTCAGGCCCTGGGTGACTGCACAGGAGTCATACCCAAGGAGCCCTGCCCTTAAATGGATTTTAGAAACTGGATTTTTTTAAATGGTGAAGCTCAAATTGCAACCTACTGACGGAACATGAGATGCCTGCAAAATTTTCCTTGACCTAAGAAGTCATTTATATCCCTCTTAGCAAGTTTTAGTTTCATTTCTAATGATCACTTCTGCAGATCATTATCCAAAAACGTTGGGCTGCCCTGTTTCAGCCAAACTGAAAATGCAGCCTTTAATTCAGAGAGTACATTCAGTTCCCTCAGTTTCCTTTGAGAGGATTAGTCAGCCAGTGTGAGGGCAGAGCTCACCAGTCCATTAGTTTTAGAGTTTTCACTCAGCTGAACTGCAAATGCATAGAAAAGCTGGAGGGGAAATACCACATGAGCTGGACGAAAAAGATGTGTGAGGAAAGATGAGTGTACCTGAGGTGGTGAAACACTCCACTCTGTGGATATTGTGGAAGAAGTGAGTTCGGTGTCTGGTACAGACTCTCTGATAGTTGTGGTGACCTTTGAGAACTAAGATTACCCATTGCTCCTCTTACCCCTTTGTGCAGGGCCCTGTGTCACAGGCCCACCTGATGACATTACTCAGAAAGCCATAAAAGACAGAGGCCAGAGGAAAGGGCAGGGAAACAGGACTCCAGGGCTGCCTTGAAAACTGCCTCAGAACCCTGAACCTTGACTTCACAATGGCTGCTTTCGAGTACAGGTTCCTTCTGGCCTTGGGCACGGTGATAGGTCATAGGTGTGCAGGTTCTGGGAGTCACAGCAATGGGTCTTTTTTGTTTTGCTCTTGCTTTTAGCACAGATTATTTACTAGGTATTCTTAGACTCCATAGTGCATGCTCAGTTGTCCAACTCTTTGCGTCCCCATGAACTGTAGCCCTCCAGGCTCCTCTGTCCATGGGATTTCCCAAGCAAGAATACTGGAGTGGGTTGCCATTTCCTCCTCCAGAGGATCTTTCTGACCCATGGATCAAACCCTTATCTCCTACAGCTCCTGCATTGCAGGAAGATTCTTTACCACTTAAGCCACCAGGGAAGCCCTAAGACTCCATAGGCCGATGAACTTATGTTCCATAGAAATCTATGTTTCTTCCTTGCAGTGTACTTCAGTTAGCCTGTCTAACCATAAAGGATGTGCTAATCCAGTATCACAGAAGGAAGATGAAAGGAAGGATTGAAATGAGGGCCTTTCTTCATGGAATGAGACCTTCCCCATTGTCTTGATTGACGGCCAAAATATTATTTATAAAAGAAATATATGCTTCTTATTTAAAAATGCAAGCATATATAATAAAATGAAATAAAATGAATTCTTCTTAGCCCAGCACACTTACTCCTCAGAGGCAAGCGTTGTTAACAGCAGATTTCCATTTACACACAAATGGACTCATATTTTGCCAGTTCTGCTAGTTTTCCACTCATGGAGTGGAACACTATTACCTTATTCCTCTTAGTGACTGCATTAGCCTTCCGTTATGTAAATGCAGCTTAATTGATGTGTCTGTTTCCTCCTGGATAAACAGCTGCCATGAACATCCTTGACCTCTGTCACTAAGTTTAAAGTTCATTTTTTAATATATAGTTTTTAAAATTTACTTTTGGTTGTGCTGGGTCTTGTTGCTATGTGGGATTTCTCTAGTTGCAGAGAGGGGAGTGCTACCCTTTGTTACACTGGTGGGCTTCTCACTGCGGTGACTTCTGTTGCTGAGCACAGGCTCTAAGGCATGCAGGCCTCATTAGTTGTGGCGCCTGGGCTCGGTTGACCAGGGTGTGGGGATCTTCCCAGATCAGAGATCAAACCCATGTCCCCTGCATTGGCAGGTGAATTCTTACCCACTGGACCACCAGGGAAGCCCCTCAAGGCTCATTTTTATGACTGAGTGGATGATCTCTCAGGATGGAGTTGAACTTTTTGCCACTCTGTCCAGAACTTTCTCCCTAACAGTGTTGATCACTGCCATGGCTGTTACTAAGTACTCATGGGTTAAGAGCCTTTTCTGAGTGTAATAATCTACTAGTATTCACTGGGAAAGGTTAATGGTAATCACATTAAAACAATTGCTGTATGCCAGATACCTTATTCCAGGTTTCAGGGTGTTATCCTCTGACAGTCCCTTCCATGCAAAGACCAAGAAGGCCCTGGGCAAGATGGACGCATCAGGGCTGGAATTTGAACCCCTATGACTCTAACTCCAAAGATCGTGTGAAGGAGGGACTCCCAGGTTGTGCTTATTTCTGCTCCTCTTTCTCCTTTTGGTCCTCACCAGCATTGTCCTGGCTCCTCTTTTTCACAGTGTGCTTGGCAGTAGTAGCTGATCAATGCACAGATGCCTGCAGTGCTCTTGAGGACATCGCAGTCTGGTTGAGGGGATTGTAAAATCTGTAGTCTTAGGAGCACAGAGCTGTGGAGACCTCAGCAGGCATTGTAGGAGTGGAACAGCTTTGAACCAGGCCCACAGTCACAGAAAAGGAAAGTCATGGGGCCACCTACTGACCTAGCAGGGTGTAGAATTCTTTATACTGACAAGACATTGACAAGAAATTGACAAGACAGCAATTGTTTAGAAAATAGTAAAACAATGCATGACATCAGTGCAGAATTGATTAGAAATGGCATTATGGAATAATCTGAAGGAGAAGAGGATATTTCAAGAAAGATTTGTGTATGTGTGGGAAACAGAATTTGAGCCAGCATTACAAAACACAGGTCTTTTGACTGTTCTGAAAGAGGATTGGAATGATAAATGCATAGCTTATGGGGCAAGGACCTTCAGAATTCACCAGGTCATGATAAGGAGGGGAAATCAACAACCATGGCAGCTGTCATTTGTCAAACACGTACTGTACACCAGGTACCACGCTGAGTGCTTGACATACAATCTCTGCCTTAATCTTCACATTTACCCTGCAAAGTAGATATCATTAGCCCCAATTTTCAGATGAGGAACTGAGTCACAGAAAGATTAAGTAACTTTCTCAGGATAATATTAGACCTTCATGAATTTTTATGTCTCTGCTCTCTGTAGAAGTCATGGCTCCAGAGGCTAGTGATTCTCACCATATTTAAGACCCATGAAAGATTTTTAAAATGGAGTTCAGTGAGTATTCTGCCAAGTTTGTTCTCAGATGTGATCTGTGAATAAATGCATTGTCTAAGAGGAAAAAGAGTGGTTACTTGAAAGGTCTCATTAAAGCATTTCTTTTTTGTTAAAAATAATTGTGTGTGTGTAGGTTAGGGGCTAATAGAGTGAGCGCTAAGCTGAATCATCAGGTTTTACTCCGTCACTCATACTGTGAGATCTTGGAACACTTAATCTCTCTGGGCCTAAAATTTTCTCTTCTAAATGAAGATAATAAGAGAACTAACATCCTCGGGTGGTTGTGATTGTTAGAATGAGATAATGTAACGAATGCAAAGCACAAGATCTGGCAAATAATGTTCAGGTGTATTATACACTGTTATTTTAACAAGCAAAAATTCCTGTTAACTCACTAAATAACACCCACCAAATCTCTGAATAGTTGTATCCTTCAGGAAGTGAGTCAAACAGCACAAGCCCAGGGGGAATATAACTAAGGCAAACATTGGAACTTCACCACTTTGGAATTCAAATGCTTTTGGATGGGGGTTTTACTGGCTGCAAAGACCCATTTTTACAACCCTGAGAGTGAGTGTTTTCTTAAAATTTGCACCCTTAGGCACCTCTGGGCTTCCCTGGTGGCTCAGCTGATAAAGAATCCACCTGCAATGTGGAAGACCTGGGTTTGATCCCGGGGTTGGGAAGATCCCCTGGAGAAGGGAACGGCTACCCACTCCAGTATTCTGGCCTGGAGAATTCCATGGACTGTATAGTCCATGGGGTCACAAAGAGTCAGATGTGACTGAGTGAATTTCACTTTTCAGTTTAGGCACCTCTAGTCCCAGCCCTCCCAGCAGGCTGAACAGGTAATTCCTTTAGAAAAGCTCCACAATAATTCAGGGGTGCTTCCTCTTTGGCTTTAATGTGTCCCGATATCAATACAAAATCTAAATTCTAAAGCTCAAATCAAAGCCTCATTTAAAAGTGCTTCCCCTGCCTCCATCCTTCTGCTTGACAGGCTGATATTTCCTTAGTTGCTTCCCAGATCACTTGGACTCAGCACATCTGGGTGGATGCTCTCATCTCTGAAAGAGCAAAATTGCTCCCAGGTGGCTCCTCTAAGCACTTCTATTCCAGTTCAGGCAGTGACAGAACTAATCATGCTGCCAGGAGTGAAGATTTACAGTAACCGTGGGCTATGCCTTGTTCCTGGAATCTTCTGGTCCTTTGCTGTTGGCACTTTGTGGAGTGATCGCTCCAACTCATGTTAACTTCATTTGTATTCTCAGACAAATTATCCACTGCACTTTATATAAAATCAATGGTATTCTTTATGCACTTTTACCTTTCTCCTTTGAGTTTTGAGCAGATGCTTTAGAAGCTCTGACTCAAATTTCTCCCGAGTTTCCGTGTTTGAATTTTGCTCATAGTTAGATTTGTGTGAGTTGTACATTTTTATTTCTTCAACACGTGGATCATGGCATCCCTGAGTACCCACACCTAGAGCTGTGCACATTGGCTTGCATTTGGGGCCCAGCCACACTGAGGTGTGTTCATGGAAAATGGACTTATGGCTGGTCTCATCAAGCCCTCAGCTGGTCACAACACCAAGAAATTAACAGCACGTTCCCCAGTAAACAGACCCAGAAGAGATCCCAAAAGGACATTTCTGAAGGGGATAATCTTAGATCTTTAACTTAAAAAAAAAAAAACAACAAGACATAATATTCAAAGAAAATTACTATTTGAATTCTTAATATATACACATATAGGGCTTCCTAGGTGTCCTAGTGGTAAATAACCTGCCTGCCAATGCAGGAGACCTAAGAGACACAGATTCGATTCTTGGGTCATGGAAGATCCCCTCGAGGAGGGCATGGCAACCAACTCCAGTATCCTTGCCTGGAGAATCCCATAGACAAAGGAACCTGGCAGTCTACAATCCATAGAATGGCAAAGAGTTGAACATGACTGAAGCGACTTAGCATGCATGCTGCTGCTGCTGCTGCTAAGTCACTCAGTCGTGTCCGACTCTGTGCGACCCCATAGACGGCAGCCCACCAGGCTCTGCCGTCCCTGGGATTCTCCAGGCAAGAACACTGGAGTGGGTTGCCATTTCCTTCTCCAATGCAGGAAAGTGAAAAATGAAAGGGAAGTCGCTCAGTCGTGTCCGACTCTTAGTGACCCCATGGACTGCAGCCTTCCAGGCTCCTCCATCCATGGGATTTTCCAGGCAAGAGTACTGGAGTGGGGTGCCATTGCCTTCTCTGAGCATGCATGCATGTACATGTATTACCTATTAAAATTTTTAAGGCAATTTATGTTTTGAAAGTTATCTCCTTTTCTGGTTATTCTAAGTACTTACAAATAGATATGAATTTTATTATATAAATCTTTAGAACATTTATATGTGGGAGATCATCCATCTTCATTCACAAGTGAACAGAAAATTGGACCTTAAAATGGATACAATGCAGGACCTAGCACGGTGGGAGGGACCACTGTGATAAGCAGGTTGGCTTATGCTTTGGCTAAAACACAGATCTTTTGTTTCTATGTGGTTATAAACCTGTGTCCAAGGACTTCTTGAAGAGAGTAAGGGAGAATATTTGTTGGGTTGGTTTATGATAGCAGCAGTGGTATTAGTAATGAGCTGGCCCCCATGGAAGGAGCTCCCACAGTGGTCTGCTTACTTTGCTGCAAAGAGTGGGCAAGCATCATGCTTGTCTGGAGTCTGGCACCTCTGGTTTCTATTACTTATTTTCTAGGTTAACCCCAGATACTCAGTACCTTATTTTTATAAGCACAGTTCAACATTGGGTTGAAAGGGCTCCTCATTTGTTACAAAAGACAGCATTTTAAAGCAGTCTTCCCAATTTAATTCATTGTAAACCTCTTTAAAAGAAAGAAGTCCCCATTACAGCAAGTGTCATAGAAAGGTGGAAGATGGGAATCTTCAGATTGATGACACCTGGGGGGTCCTGTGTACAAATCCTGGGGGAAGGGTGCTGAGCTGGGAAGCTAATTTGCGAGCATGTGTCTTTCTTTCACTTCAGCACATCCTTGTGAGCTCTACTGCCGACCCATAGATGGCCACTTTTCCGAGAAAATGCTGGATGCTGTCATTGATGGTACCCCTTGCTTTGAAGGCGGCAACAGCAGAAATGTCTGTATTAATGGCATGTGTAAGGTATTGGGTATGTTTCCTTAATCTACAACTTTATAAAATCGTGATTTTTTATTAATTTGGAAAGTTAAATGTTCTAATCTTTTGCTTTTGTGGTATTTGCATGTGGACTGGTATTTTTATACAGTCTGAGACAAGACTTTTCAGTGTTCATCAAGGTCACAGTTAGAAACCAAATGTCCTCCTGCTGTTGTCTTCATTTCTTGAGCTGTTGACGCACTCTGTGATATTTCAGGCATGGAGCTGAGTCAAATTGAAGAAGAATCAAATTATTCTTCTGAGGAATAATTCTTTGGAGGAATTATTAGGAAAAGGCAACTCGAATTATTTCAGTGGCTTTGAATTACTCATTGGTTACTTGCCAACAGTAAATTTGAGGAAAAACTAATAAACAATCATATAGTGTTTTTCACAAAGCATTTTGATACTTAATTCACCTTGATCACCAACATGATCACCTTAGGAAGAGAGATGGCATGACAGATAATTATAAAACAGGTCTTCTGATATCAGTTTAACTTTTCACATTGACTCCATTAGGAAACTCTTGCCTTTATATAAATTACTTGGGTCTGATTTTTAATCAGACTCGGCATCACAGACTCAATGGATATGGGTTAGAGCAAGCTCTGGGAGTTGGTGAGGGACAGGGCAGCCTGGTGTGCTGCAGTCCATGGGGTCACAAGGAGTCAGACATGACTGAGTGACCAAACTGATTTTTTAATGCCTTTATATGTACAACCACTGAGGAATTTCTCCCATTGCTTACAGTCTATTTTGCAAGGAACTAAAGAACATGTTTTGAGATCCAGTACTTGGTCATAAACCTCAGTTTAAAGAGGAGGTGTTTTGGGGACATCCCTGATGGTCCCGTGATTAAGACTCAGTGCTTCCACAGCTGGGGGCATGGGTTTGATCCCTGGTCAGGGAACTAAGATCCCACATGCCATGCACCATGGCCAAAAATAAATAAAGAGAAGGTGTTTTTAATCAATGAAAGAAAAGCTGTATAAAAATAACTAAGTATTAGTAAAGCATAAGGGCTTTTTTTCTTCAAGAAAATTAGAGATACCAAGGGAACATTTCATGCTAAGATGAGCTCGATAAAGGACAGAAATGGTATGGACCTAACAGAAGCAGAAGATATTAAGAAGAGGTGGCAAGAATACACAGAAGAACTGTGCAAAAAAGATCTTCACAACCCAGATAATCACGATGGTATAATCACTCATCTAGAGCCAGACATCCTGGAATGTGAAGTCAAGTGGGCCTTAGAAAGCATCACTACGAACAAAGCTAGCGGAGGTGATGGAATTCCAGTGGAGCTATTCCAAATCCTGAAAGATAATGCTGTGAAAGTGCTACACTCAATATACCAGCACATTTGGAAAACTCAGCAGTGGCCACAGGACTGGAAAAGGTCAGTTTTCATTCCAATCCCAAAGAAAGGCAATGCCAAAGACTGCTCAAACTACCGCACAATTGCACTCATCTCACACGCTAGTAAAGTAATGCCCCAAATTCTCCAAGCCAGCCTTCAGCAATACGTGAACTGTGAACTTCCTGATGTTCAAGCTTTTAGAAAAGGCAGAGGAACCAGAAATCACATTGCCAATATCCACTGGATCATGGAAAAAGCAAGAGAGTTCCAGAAAAACATCTATTTCTGCTTTATTGACTATGCCAAAGCCTTTGACTGTGTGGATCACAATAAACTGTGGACAATTCTGAAAGAAATGGGAATACCAGACCACCTGATCTGCCTCTTGAGAAATCTGTATGCAAGTCAGGAAGCAACAGTTAGAACTGGACATGGAACAACAGACTGGTTCCAAATAGGAAAAGGAGTACGTCAAGGCTGTATATTGTCACCCTGCTTATTTAACTTATAGGCAGAGTATGTCATGAGAAACGCTGGGCTGGAAGAAGCACAAGCTGGAATCAAGATTGCCGGGAGAAATATCAAGAACCTCAGATATGCAGATGACACCACCCTTATGGCAGAAAGTGAAGAAGAACTAAAAAGCCTCTTGATGAAAGTGAAAGTGGAGAGTGAAAAAGTTGGCTTAAAGCTCAACATTCAGAAAATGAAGATCGTGGCATTCAGTCCCATCAGTTCATGGGAAATAGATGGAGAAACAGTGGAAACAGTGTCAGACTTTATTTTTCTGGGCTCCAAAATCACTGCAGATGGTGATTGCAGCCATGAAATTAAAAGACGCTTACTCCTTGGAAGGAAAGTTATGACCAATCTATATAGCATATTGAAAAGCAGAGACATTACTTTGCCAACAAAGGTCCATCTTGTCAAGGCTATGGTTTTTCCAGTGGTCATGTATGGATGTGAGAGTTCGTCTGTGAAGAAGGCTGAGCACCGAAGAATTGATGCTTTTGAACTGTCGTGTTGGGGAAGACTCTTGAGAGTCCCTTGGACTGCAAGGAGATCCAACCAGTCCATTCTGAAGGAGATCAGCCCTGGGATTTCTTTGGAAGGAATGATGCTCAAGTTGAAACTCCAGTACTTTGGCCACCTCATGCGAAGAGTTGATTCATTGGAAAAGACTCTGATGCTGGGAGGGATTGGGGGCAGGAGGAGAAGGGGATGACAGAGGATGAGATGGCTGGATGGGGTCACTGACTTGATGGATGTGAGTCTGAGTGAACTCCGGGAGTTGGTGATGGACCGGGAGGCCTGGCGTGCTGTGATTCATGGGGTCTCAAAGAGTCGGACACGACTGAACAACTGAACTGAACTGAACTGAAGGGCTTAGTGTTTAGGCTCTAGAATCTGAACCCAATACCACTATTTCCAAGCTGTGTAACTCTATACATCTTTTTAAGACTCATTTATCTTTCCTAGAATTGAGATATTAACATATCTTTTTAGATTAAATAGAGTTTTATATGTAAAGCCCTTAACAGAGCCCATGGCACACCAAAAACTCTTAATGTATTTTACTCATTTTTGCGAGTAATTGTCACAGTTTTCCACTGGACTGAGTTATCACCATGAGACGATCCTGGCCATCAGTGTTTAGCACCCTGGGAAGGTGAATTTATCACCCTGCAGGTGCTGATGGACTTATTCCAGTCCTGACCAAGGCACACGGAGGCGGTATATGTTTCCCAGGACTGAGTGAGCTAACAGCAGGTCATAATCGGACTCTAAATTAGAAGGAACTCAGGCAAAATTCTCTTCCTGACACGCTAATTACCATTGTAGCTGCAAAGAGCCAAAAATAATTAATATATTTTAGGTTAGGTCTGTTCCCCAGAGTGGGAAAAAGTTTGGCTAATTTAGGCCCCAACAGCCCCATGGCCATGTAATACAGCAGTTTTCAGGTCTGGCTGCCTATTAGAATCAGCTGGAGAACTTTTAATAACCATACTGATGTCTGGCTCTATCTCCACCCTATTAATTCAGAATCACCTGGATGTGGAGACTAGGCATTGGTATTTTTAAGACTCCTTAGGTGATTGCCATATGCTGTTAGGGCTGAGAACTTTAGTCATCAAGAAATGAATGTGATGCTAAAATTATCTTTTAGACCTAAATACCTTTGCCTGTATAGAGACTGTCTTTAGCTTTTGATGGAAAAAGCAAATAGTTTGAACGGAAACATAAGGGGTATTGGATATCTCTCTTGAAGCCAATTAAATCAGCTTAATAGAATAAGTCAGATTCTCTCAGCTTGCTTTTTTCTTTCTAGAAACCAGTTAAGGTCTTTTAGAAACATTAATTACTCACTTTATGTCTATACCACACTGAGATAAGTTTTTAAGCTGAGAAATTATGTCAAATCAAATTTACCTTAATAGCCTGAATGCAGTTTATCTTTTAAAGATCCAAATTGTAGTTATTTTCAGCTTTTGTTAGTCTTCTTATTCATTTACTACAGTTTTTTTCAAAGGGAACTGAACATGTATTGAAAGAAGTTACACCATCAGAAAAAAATGTATATGGTATCTGATTCATCTTTGTGTATATTAAAATGTTTGCTTATTGTCATATAAATACCTGCTATAGTTGCTTATACTCATATATTTAGCTATTTTGAAATAATGATGTTTGCCACCATTTGGGCATGTTAGATTTGCAGATTTTGTTGTCAAGGGGATTATTGAATGTTGATCAGAAATGAATTTTTTTAGGAGAAGTAACTCTGCTTTCCTCTCCCATTTTTTTTTTAACCTGTACTGAATTTCTAAGCTTCTTTTTTTTCTATTTATTGAATTTTTTTCTACTATTTCATTTACCCTCTGTATCTACACAAGACTAAGATTTTAAGTGGTATTTGCAGTCAAATTATTTTCTCCTGTCCTTTTTTGGGAAAGATTTACACTCACCTTCTGCTAGATTTTTTAGCGTTAATGGATACAGCGTCCTCAGAGTTCTTTCTTGTTTAAAAATATGTATAAATTTGCTTTTTTCTTGAAGGACACTTGACTGGGTACAAAATTTGGGGCATCACACTGTCTTCCCCCTAAATTTTGTAAATATTGCTCTTCTCTCTTCTGCTGTTGAATTCTCATATGAAGTACAGGGCTGGGCTAATATCTCTCCCTAGGTAACTTGGTATCTTCCTTTCTTTTTATGTAATTTACTTATTATTGAAGTATAGTTGACTTATAGTGTTTCAGGTATTCAGCATAGTAATTCAGTATGCTGTGCTGTGCTATGCATAGTTGTTCAGTTATGTCCAACTCTTTGCCACCCCATGGGCTGTAACCTGTCAGGCTCCTCTGTTCATGGGGATTCTCCAGGCAATAATACTGGAGTGGGTTGCCATGCCCTCCTCCAGGGAATCTTCCCAACCCAGGGATTGAACCCAGATCTCCCGCATTACAGGTAGATACTCTCTGAGCCACCAGGGAAGCCCAAGAATACTGGAGTCAGTAGCCTATGCCTTCTTCAGGGGATCTTCCGGACCCAGGAATCAAACTGGGGTCTCCTGTATTATAGGAGGATTCTTTACCAGCTGAGTTACCAGGGAATGAATATATATATATATATATATGCTTTTTCAGATTCTTATCCACTATAGGTTATTACAAGGTATTGAATATTATTCCTTGTGCTGAATAGTAGGTAGAGATCAATAGGTAGCATCTATACAGTAGCTTATTGTTTATGTATTTCATTTAGGGTAGTATGTATCTGTTAATCTCAGATCCCTAATTTATCCCTCTTGCCTCTTTCCCTTTTGGTAGCTAAGTTTGTTTTCTGTGTCTGTGAGTCTATTTCTGTTTCATAAATAAGTTACTTTGTATCATTTTTGTTGATTCCACATATAAGTGATATCATGTGGTATTTGTCTTTCTCTAACTTACGTCACTTAGTATGACAATCTCTAGGTCCATCGATATGGCTGCAAATGACATTTCATTCTTCTTTGCATGCATGTTTCTTCGTATGTCCAACTCTTTGTGACACTATGGACTGTAGCCTGCCAGGCTCCTCTGTCCATGGGATTCTCTAGTCAAGAATATTGGAGTGGATTGCCATTCCCTTTTCCAGGGGATCTTCCTGACCCAGGGGTCAAACCTGTTATGTCTCCTGAATTGCAGGCCAGTTCTTTACTACTAGCGCCCCCTGGTCTGAGTGATATTCTGTTGTACATATACACCACATTGTCTTTATCCATTCATTTATTGATGGACATTTAGGTTGCTTCCACACCTTGACTACTATAAATAGTGTTGCTATGAATACTGGGGTTCATGTGTCTTTTTGAGTTAGAGTTTCTCTGGATATATGCACAAGAATAGGATTATTGCATCATTTGGCAACTCTATTTTTAGCTTTTAAAGGAATCCTTTTAAAGGAATCTCTACAGTGTTCTCCAGAGTGGCTGCACCAATTTGCATTCCCACCAACGATGTAGGAGGGTTACCTTTTCTCCACACCCTCTCCAGCATTTACTATTTTTAGACTTTTCAATGATGGCCATTCTGACCAGTGTAAGGTGATGCCTCATTGTAGTTTTGATTTGCATTTGGCTAAATAGTGACATTGAGTGTATTTTCATGTACTTATTGACTATCTGTTTATCTTCTTTGAGAAATGTCTATTTAGGTCTTCTATTTTGTTATTTTATTTATTTATTTTTGCTGTTGAGCTGTATAAGCTGTTTTCTTATTTTAGAAATTAGTCCCTTGTCAGTTGCCTCATTTACTAATATTTTCTCCCATTCCATAGGTTGTCTTTTCATTTTCTTTATGGTTTCCTTTGCTGTGCAAAAGCTTTTAAGTTTAATATGGTCCCATTTGTTTACTTTTGCTCTTATTTCCATTACTCTAGGAGATGGATCCAAAATAATACTGCTGTGATTTATGTCAAAGAGTGTTCTGCCTGTGTTTCTCAAAAACTCTAGTTTTTGAGTATCCAGTCTTACATTTAGGTCTTTATTCCATATTGAGTTTATTTTTGTATATGATATTAGAGAATGTTCTAATTTCACTCTTTTACATGTAGCTGTCCAGTTTTCTCAGCACCACTTATTGAAGAGTCTTTTCCCCATTGCATATTCATGCCTCCTTTGTCATGTTAACTGACCATAAATGCATGGGTTTATTTCTGGCCTTTCTGTTCTCTGAACTTCTAAACTTATTTATCACAGATACAAATTTAAACAATGACTTTTCAGGATGTCATCTATTTTTAATCACAAGAATGACATGCAATAAGCTTTTAAATATATGAACAGATATTCCCAACCCTCTTCCTACTATCCCAGCTTTGCAGTCTTACCTGCTGTCTTAAGACAGGATACCAATCTTCCAGCTCACTCGCCCCTTACGGTAACCAGTTGTCTGACTTTCAGTTCCTTTACTCTTCCCTTTTCTCCCAGTCAGTGCAGCTTTGGCTTCATTTCCTTCCCAAACAGCCTTGATGCCTTGAACTATCACATCAACCATCCCCTGGTCTTCTCTTAGCCATCCATCAGCCTCTCACCCTAGGACCCTGATTCTGATCAACCCACCATAATGATTTTTGCTCTTATAATAAGTCTACTGTACACTTCTTAAAATAATAAGTCAACTTTGTGAATTCCCTTATAAATCAATGTCTTTCACCCCTGCTGAGTCCTCAGGCTTCCTTGACAGTCTTCCTACCTGTTGTAAGTTAGCTTCCCTTCTCATTGCTCTCACAATCTTTCTGACTCCTCTTCGTTCTCTGTCATGGCCATTTTGGCCAACTCAGTGATTGGCTGAACACCCAGGTGGCAATTTCTCTGGGCCAAATATCTCTCCAAAAGACCAGATTCAGGCTCCTGGCCCTCAATGTTATAGTGAGAAAGCATTATTGCTGCTATCCCATTTGTTAAAGGACAATGTCATTTACCTGTTCTCAGTTAAGCATAAATGGCCGTATCTTCACACTAAAGTTCCATTGGCTGGGAATGAATCTCATCTTGGAACTAGGCATTCTTCCAGTCTCTGCCTTTGCCAAGGGACTGCAGAAAGAAATAATGACATTCTCAGTGGATTAGGTCAAGGCAGCAGTTGGTATTTCAGTCCTGTTATATGAGAATTTCCTAAGTAAAACAGTGTTAACTCATGATGAAAGAATGAGAATTAGGTAAGAAAATACGTTCCTTATTCACTTACATAGGGGTAAAAGCCCCAGTGAAAGACTGGGAACTGATTTCTCTATGTAATACTCAAGATAGGATACTCTTCAGTTCAGATGACAGGGTCAAGAATTGATACACTTCTGCACAGGAAAGGAAATAGCCATCAGAGTAAAGAGGCAACCTACAGAATGGGATAAAAATTTACATACTATGTATATAATGAGTTAATATCTAAAACATATGAGAAACTCCTACAATTCAATAGCAGAAAAATAACCTGATTTAAAAATGAACAAAAGACTTGAATAGACATTTCTCCAAAGAAGATATGCAAATGGCCAACAGATATGTGAAAAGGTGCTCAACATCATTAAACAGAGAGAAATACAAGTGAAACTCATGAGCTATCACCTCACAGCTGTTAGGATGGCTGTTACCAACACTCATAAGATAGTGAGTATTGGTGTGGATGTGGAGAAATTGGAATCCTGTGCACCATTGGTGGGAATGTACAGTGATACAGCCACTATGGAAAAAATCAAAAAATTAAAAATAATTTAGTTTTAATTAAATTAAAATATTTTGTTTTAATTAAATTAAAACATTTTGTTTTAATTAAATTATAATATTTAATTTTGATTAAATTAAAATACTTAGATACATGTTTAACTTTAATTAAATTTAAATATTTAATTTGTGATTAAAATTTAATTTTTACCATAAGACCTAGCAATTCCAGTTCTAGGTATATATCCAAAGGAATGAAATCAGGATCTTGAAATGATATCTGTACTCCCAAGTTCATAGTGACATTATTCACACTAGTCAAGATAGGATGGAAACAACCCAGATGTTCATCAACAAATGAATGGATAAAGAAAATGTGGTATATGCGTATCATAGAATATTGTTCAACTTTAAAAAAGAAGTAAATTCTGTCATTTTGGCAATATGAATGAGCCTAGGAACATTATGCTAAGTGAAACAGGTCAATCGCAGAAGGACAAATGCTACAAGATTCCACATATAGGAGAATCTAAAATAGTCAAACTCATTGAGGCAGAGAAGAGAACAGTGGTTGCTAAGGGAACAATGGAGAGTTGCTATTCAACAAGTATAAAGTTTCACTTACACAAGATGAATATGGCTCGAGCTTTGCTATACAATGTATTGCCTGTGGTTAACAACACTCTATTGTTCCCTTAAAAACTTATGAAATGGGTAGATCTCATGTTAAGTGTTCTTACCACACACACAAAAAAAGGGACACAAGGAAACTTTTGGATCAGATGGATATGTCTGTTGCCTTAATTGTGACGATGGTTTCACAGATGTTTGTATGAGTCCAAACTCATCAAATTATAAAATTAAATATGTATAGTATTTTATATATCAGCTACACCCCCAAGAAAGCTGTTAAAAAAAAAAAAAAAAGAAAGAATGATAGGAAATTAGAGTGATTTCCTTTTGTAAAGAAATGCAGCCTGTGGGTGGCTGTCTGGCCTCCTAATAGTCACAGGGAGGAGAGCCTTCCTGGAGCCGTCGTTCCATTGGTAGCAGCAGCACAGCCCACTCTGATCTGCTGAAGGCAGAAAGACAGTGTTATCGATCGTAGCCCTGTTGCCAGATCACAGGGCACTGAAGAAAGGGATGTCTGTTCGTTTTTCCCTGAGAGCCTTACAGGTTCTGTGTAGTCAGGAGGACGGACTTCCACCTTCCAAGCCTTAGGTTCTGTACTCAGTTCAGTGTTGACTGGGCTGTGTGCAGCTGCTGGAGGAGCAGAGGCTGAAGTCTCCACCAGCACCATGCGCTGTGCCCTGGCTCAGCATCTGACGGGGGTGTGTTTCCTTCCCCACCCCTGCCCCCCGAGGGATGCAGGCAGATATTGGTGGAGGAGAAAGACGCGCTCAAGGTGTTTGTTTTTCTGAACATCTTTCCTTTTTCTTCATATTTTTCTTCATAATTTTTGGCACTCCATGCTGCTTGCAGGGTCTTAGTTCCCCACCCAAGGATTTCACCCATGGCCCCTACAGTGGAAACTCAGAGTCTTAATCACTGGACCACCAGGGAAGTTCCTCTTCATATTTTTTAATCCATCCCCTCTTGGTAGGATTTTTAAAAACACTTTACTATGTTGCAAAGTATGTTTCCCTGGCTCGTTCCAAATCAGTGAAGAAATGAAGTTGCTGGGAATAGGATGTGTAAAGTTTAGCTAATTAGAAGATGATCAAGCTTGACATAAATACATCACTTGTGAAGGGCTGGCATTTTACCTATGGCCACTGAAGGCACATATTCAGACTGTTTCTTTCATTTCCATCGTGATTAGTGTGATTGAGTTTTTTAAATCTCTTAGCATTTTGTGTTTCCCAATTGGGTCAAGTGGCACAATCTTCAAACATAAAGAAAGTCAGCGATGGTTAAACTGAGGAATGGTGCTATTTTCTATCCGTGGGCATTCATTCTCTATTTAGCTAGTGGAGGGAGAGTATATTTAAAGACCTAAATGGTTATTCCTTTCAGGTGATTCAAGGTGACTTTAAAATAAGAAAGGAACTTATCTTTGAGAGAGACATAAAAACTACCTGGGCACAATTCTTCTTCCCAAACAGAAAAGAAAAATCCCACTAAGAGACTATGGTGTGTTTTTCCCTTTTTCTATCATTGAAATGTGGTTAAGGAATAAAAGCCATAGAAAAGAGCCAGCGACAAAGGACTTCAGCGGAACCTCACGTGTTTCATGACTTTCCATCTGAATGTTACCATTCTTGGGTATCTGATGTCACCAAACACCCCAAGTTTAATACTCTTCTTTTCCAGTATGGAGATTGGATGGGAAAGACTTGGCTGTACTGGTAGGCAGAGGAGAAGGAACCAGTGGAGAGGGAAGGATGATGGTTGGGAAGGACCAACAGACAGAACACTGAGAAAGGATCGGGTCCAGGGCACATGAGCAAGATTAGTCCTGGCTCAGGAGAGAAACAACCAGTTTCTCCTGTGTAGTTGGAAGGAAGGAGGTCAGGATGGCTGGGATACGATAAGTGTGACGTGCAGTAGGGGCTGGGGTCATAGGAGGCTCCCAAGAGTCTGATGTGGCTCTGCACGTCCAAGATCTCATCCCATGTGGAACTGGAGTGGTCTCAGCATGAAACCAGGAAAGTAAAGGGAGTGAGCGACTGACTATAGGTGACAAGGACTATAGCCATTGCATCATCCCTGGGAATCTCATTAGAGAGGAGAGGGCATGAGGTTTGCACATCTGAAAGAGATTTGCTGCTCCAATGACTCTTGATTCCAAGACATTTTTCACTGTTTTGTTTTTGAAACTGTTTTCAATTCTGCTTCTCACTCAGGGGAAACTGCAGACCCATTCAGTGCATACCTCGTTTCCCACTAAGCAGTGTTTCCTTTATCATCAGTGGACGCTTAGAGTATTGCTCTGGCTGCCACCAGGAAAAGGAAATGTTTTTTTATAGACTCCATTTCTATTCTTTATTCTTCTTCCTGCCATGTACTGGAGAAGGAAATGGCAACCCACTCCAGTATTCCTGCCCAGAGAATCCCATGGGCAGAGGAGCCTGATAGGTTACGATCCTTGGGCTTGCAAGAGTCAGACATGACTTAGAGACTAAATCACCACCACCACCTGCCATGTACAAGTCAGTGTTCAGTATTTCTGTGTCCTAATCCATGGGAGTTAGTGTTTTAGGGCACTTTCCAGTTGTTTCTTGGACACCAAGTATGTATCTTGGCCACCAACTCCATAGTCAGTACCTGATATAGGAACAATGACTAGCGTGTACATTTTGTGTGTAACATAACAAGTGTAAAACACATGTAGCTGTCTTCAGCCCTGATCTCATCCAGAGCAAAGGGGGAAGAAGAGTCAGAGGTCCAGGGCAGGCGTGGCATCTCCTGCCCATGTCACTCACCCTTAACCTCTCTTCTCTGCAGATGGTCGGCTGCGATTATGAGATCGACTCCAACGCCACAGAGGACCGCTGTGGTGTGTGCCTTGGGGATGGCTCAGCCTGCCAGACTGTGAAGAAGATGTTTAAGCAGAAAGAAGGATCTGGTAATAAACAATTTCAGTGGCAGGGGACTGAGGATGAAGGTCAAGATGGAGTGCTATTTTTTTTTTTTTTTAGCAGATTGTAACTTTTTAAGCAGATTGTAACTTTCACAGAATTCAAAATAGATATAGCCTTGGCTACAAAGGCTCCTTGGCAGTTGTAGAAAAGGGATTGATTGCTAAGTGACTGCAGGAAGCATTATTTTGCACTAGGGATCTAAGATGGCTGAGTGGCTGCCCACAGGACCAGGTTTAATAGTGTGATCCCTGGGAGAGGATCCAGGGCTGAAGGCCAGTGGACCAAGACCTGAGGGAGAGAAGGGATGAAAAGTTGGTGGAGGAGGATGCAGACATGGGGCAGGTTCCATAATTGAGGGCAGAGAAGCCAACAGTGGGTTTAAAGGCAGAAGAATCAGGATGTAGCTTTAGGACCAGAGGAGAAGCAAGGCAGGGTTACTTCAATTTGCTCTTATTCCCAATCCCTCCCCATAAGAGGGTCTCTCCCAGTGGTGCCTTAAGTCTCTCCAGGTGGCTTCTCCCAGCTAACATGCCCTCCTTACCCACACCCCACCCTTACTTCTCCATGATTACCTTTTTTGAGATTTCTTCCTTTAACAGCTTCAGGCTACTAATGATCTTTGGGGTTGGAGAGCTCATCACCCTTGCTCCTTCCCAAAAATAACCAGACAGGAAAGGGAGTTATCATTAAGCCAGGTACATTATGTGGGAGCCAGTGTGGAAGTTGTTGTACTTCAGAATTTTCCCCACCCAGGAGAGAAAGAGTTGAGACAGTATAAGGCAGCTCTCATCAATCATTGCTTGAGGCTACTCTGGGGAGGTAAGGGGTCCAGTGGTTGATTCTCTGGATTCCAAGGAAAGCAGGTGCTGGGAGTAGGCAGGCCAGTGTGCTCCACCCAGGTAGAGATGGGACAGTACCCCTGTGTCGGGGCTGGCGTGACGCCCAGGGCAGAATTTGGATCCTGGGGCACCTCCCTTCTAGACATGCTTACCACCTGGGATGAAGTGACTAAGTTCGCCCAAGAGATTATTCATTAAGTGACCTGTTGTTCCCTAGTACACATAATAGTAGATAACCCAAATTTAACTTTCATCCCCATTTTTTGATCTTTGGCTATTGAACCAGGAAGGTAAAATTGTAAAGTGAAATGCTTGTCCTGCCCTTTCAAATTACTGTTGCAGGATTATATTTCGTGTCTACTATTTGAAAGCTTTATTATGCATGAGACATCTTTTGCATTTTAGTAAGGATGTGAATGACAACCCATTTATCTTAAGTGTATGGTCAAGTGTCCTGTGATAGCTAATAGTTATTCAGTCTTTACAAAGGTGTTATGTAAATGTTTTTCATTATTTAGATGTGACCTTATTTACTTGGATTAGTAAAAGTCAGACTTAAAATTGCATTCCTTTATTTAACCTCTGTTTTCTTTCTTTTTTGTGGGGCTTTGTATCTTTGGCCTCAGACATGGTATGCTTTCAACATAATGGTGTGCATGCTTAGTCTCTCAGTTGTGTCCCACTTTTTACGACCCTCTGGACTGTAGCCCACCAGGCTTTTCTGTCCATGGGATTTTCCAGGCAAGATTACTGGAGTGGGTTGTCATTTCCTTCTCCATAACAGAGCTTCCCTGATAGCTAAGTTGGTAAAGAATCCGCCTGCAATGCAGAAGACCCCAGCTCAATTCCTGAGTCAGGAAGATCCACTGGAGAAGGGAATAAGCTACCCACTCCAGTGTTCTTGGGTTTCCCCAGTGGCTCAGCTGGTAAAGAATCTACTTGCAATGTGGGAGACCTGGGTTCAGTCACTGGGTTGGTAAGATGCCCCAGAGAAGGGAAAGGCTATCCACTCCAATATTTTGGCCTGGAGAATTCCATGGACTGTATAGAGTCGGATACAACTGAGTGACTTTCACTTTCACTTTCTCCATAACGTTATGGTAACTCCTTTGAAAAGCAGAGTTTTCAATCTCAAATCTCTACCACTTAACCTTTTAAGCCCTTAGGAAATCAGGCTTTAGTTCTGGGATCTCATCTCTGCCCTGGTGTCCTAGGGGTGAGGAAAACGGACCAGAAACATCTTGAGTTTCCCTCCGTCTACCACACCTACCTCAGAAACTGCAGTCCATCTGGCTGTATGCCCACCACTAAGCATTTTTATCCCCATTGCCTTTCTGCTTTCTGATAGCTTTTGGCATCCAGAGAGAGTATCAACTTTATGCTGTATTTGCCCTGATGGATTTCTCAAAGCCCTCTGGCACGGCCACCCACAGCACAGTGGAGAAACCCAGTAAGCACTCATTCTAAACTCTGCGGCATCAGTTAGGGGTCTGTGTTCCATATCCCCACTGGACACTGGCCAGAACCCACTTTTGCTACATGCCCAATAAAGCTAGAAACATTGTAAAGAAGCTGGCTGCCACCACCACCACTCCCAGATTGAGTGAGGCTAAACAGTGATGGAAAATTTTTTGAAAGGGAATCAGATTGTATTGGAGAGGATGATTTATGCAAAGGCCAAAGTCAAAAGAGAAATTTCCTCTCCTGGAAGACACCCAATGTATTAGTTATTTTCTGTACTTGTTTACATGCTATCTTGTGTTGTTGCCCTTTTTGCACCTTATATTTTATTCTTTTTTTCTAACACAATGCAATCTGAAGGCTGAATTGTCTTTCAGGCTTTTTCTCCACTCAGCCCCAAATCAGCAAACATAAAGGATATATATGAATATATGAATATATATATATATATATATATATATAGTAGGTATTCAATTTACTCATGTAAATTTCAGTGAAAAAAGTCTTTCATAGGGTGGATTCTATATTCCTTTGACAATAAAGGAAGCAAATCTTTATCCTCTAGTTATGTTGACATAATATCCGAGTAGGTATTTTCTCCTGGATGTCCAGCCTGTGGTTTTGCTGGAGTGTTGTAACTCTTTTGTAGCACGAATATTGTTACAATACTGCATACCCAGTATTAAAATATTGGGTTTTAGTCACTTTATGATTCTAGCCCAAAGATTGTTATTCATTTGCTCAGTCGTTTCCGACTGTTTGCGACCCCATGGACTGCAGCATGCCAAGCTTCCCTGTCCTTCACCATCTCCTGGAGTTTACTCAAACTTGTGTCCATTGAATCAATGATACCATCCAATCATCTCGCCCTCTGTCATCCCCTTCTCTTCCTGCCTTCAGGCTTTCCCAGCATCAGGATCTTTTTCAATGAGTTGGCTCATTGATGAGCCAGCCCAAAGATGGAAATCTCCAAATCCTTCCTCTTTTTGTGCATGTCCTAAAGTATTCTTTTCTCTTTGTCTCTCCACCCAGAGCTGCTGTTGTTGACAGCAAGCTGGTCATGAGGGTCCCATTTGCCCTCAAGAGTCTGTGGCTTGTGACAGTTCCTTCTGGAGAATTATTCCCAGAACAAGTGTGTGTTCATAGCTGCAACACGGGACTATGATTGATTGAAGATGGCTTTGTTATTCCAGGACTTGTGCATGAGATCCCCAGAGCCTTGTTATCACTGTTCTTAACCATGATATTGAAAGAAAACCCAGTATCTTTCTTCTAAGAGAAGTAAGAAACCATCAGGCAACACTGAAAAGCAATAAACTTGGGCAACAGGTGCAGACTTTTGTGGCAAAATTATCTCCATGACTAGGAAATAATGAGAATATGTGCTCAGTCACTCACAAGGATTCAAAAATCTTTCAAAGCTTGCATGGCCAAACTGATCCATGGCTTCTGCCTGAGTTCTTCTCTTTTTTTCCTGCTTTACTCTGGCTGTCAGCTTTTTCTTCAGTAGAAGTATAGGTGAAAAAGTCTGCATTAGAGATGTCCATGGCAGTCATACCCAATACCTCCTCCTCTCTGGCTGCTGCTGCTCTTGATGATGGAGGCATGAAATATTAGTCAAGCCTTTTTCTTTATTTTTTGTGAGTGCTTCTAAGAAACAGAGAGGATGATGTGGAGTTGAAGTATGCTCAGAGGCAAAAAAACTGGATTACTGGTCTAGATTGCCATTGACCTTGGGGAAGCCACCTCTCTGGGCCATTTCTGAGGCCCCTTCCAACCCTCCACGGTGTATTTTGTCTTCCCCCATTTGCAGCACCAAGGCTGATCATTTGTTGATATCTAAGTGTTGAAGTTGGGCAGAGTTTTTCGGAGAAGGTATCTTTATTCATGGCTCCCCTGGAATGTCCCAACAGCTAAGTTTCCATCTTTCTCTTGGTAGAGGAACTCTGCTTAGTAGATTTGGCGCTGCATTGACATCTAGTCCTTTAAGTAGGATCGTGCTTGGGGAACAAAAGGGCTATCCTCTTGTAGACCCTCCATTATAACTTCTATTTCCTCTCATGGAGAAAGAGAAAAAAAAAAAAATGGCATCTAGGTGTAGCACATGGTTACTGTGATGGAAATTGTCTTTGGTTTGAAGAACTTAGGTCCAGAGTATACTGTACTATGTACAGGAGCTCCCTGGCTCATTTGTTCATTCACTCACTTGCTCTTTTACTTGAGAAACTTTAATTGAGCACCTATTGAGCGCTCGGCATGGGGGACAGAATAGTGAATAAGATGGTGACTCTTCCCACTGCTTGTTTCCTCACACTATCTGGGTGATGGAACCACCAGGAATCCACTGTCACATTTTGCTCTTAGGGAAAATTTAAATTAGGAGCCTGTTTCAAAAGGAAGTTGGGAGAATATTAAGCCCTCTTGTTCCAAGGGCACCCTGGGCTTGCCACCCAGAGCCTTGGCCTTCATCCCAAACTCCTGCAGCCCATTCTCTTTGGTCTAGAACACTGACCCCTTGTTGCCCAGTTCCTCAGCATGATTTATTTCCTGCTGCCTAATCTCCTTGATTCTGTAATACTCACCTACCTTTATCTTTAATACTAGCTAGCTCTTTCCTGGCATTTTTTAAACTTTTTGCACTTAATCCATTAACCTCCTAAAACCTGTGGCCTTTATTGGCTTCTCTTGACCCCTCCAATGCCAGGTCCTCTGACCACTAACCCAAATCCTGGGCTTATTCTCATGGACCTGCCTTGTTCTGATGCTGGCAACAAGGGACCACATTCTCTGAGCACCCTGGAACTCGCCTACGACTAATTGTGTCACTTAACTCAGGACCCAAACCACCAGCCTTGATTCCTACCTCCTTTATGTAGTCCTAACCGTAATATGCTCAACTTTTGTTTAAAATCTTTTTACGGAACTAGAACAGTTACGATATAAAGTTCACCTTTATATTTTAAGTACACATTTACATATCTATTGAGTAGATTTGATGCCCATAGTAGAGTTACTTTAAGTCTTTCAGCACAATACTTAATTCAGTTTCCACTGTCTAACATACCTTACATACAGTTTTTCATTTCTACAATTCAGCATACTGAAAAAAAGGTCTAGAGTCTAGAGAGCAGAAGAAACACACAGAATGTTTTTAAACTCTTGCTACTAGCATCCATATCTTTAGAAGAGATTCCTAGAATGGAGGGAAAGCAGCAGCTGCCTGAAATTGTGTACCTGACCCTCTGGATCCCATCCTGTATTGATTTTGTGTGTTTCTGTGCTTAGTACTTCTGGCTGCCGCTCCCTAAGTTCTGCCACTGATCTTTATGGTCAAAAGATTAAATTCACAGAGAGTTCAGAATTGACAAAAATTATAACTTCAATGCCCATCTTAATTCCATAATGAAGCACATTCTGGACTTTGGCTTAGGGCCTCTAGGCTCTGTGACAAACTAATGTGATCATGAATATGAGCAGAGCCCACTAAGAGCACTCACAGCACAGGTCGGGGCTGTGGCCTCAGTGTTGAGTGCAGGGTCCCACTGGGCAGTGGGACTTGAGATGCTCTTAAGAAGAAATGATATGGCTTCATGACTCAAAGTTGCTCCTAGGCTGTCCCACAATATTCAGTTTATTTCCTATTGATTTAAGAGAGAATAGGGACCATTCTGGGGCTTCCAGGATGATGCTAGTGGTAAAGAACCTGCCTGCCAATGCAGAAGACATAAGAACACTGGTTTGATCCCTGAGTCAGGAAGATCCCCTAGAAGAGGGGATGGCAACCAGCTCTAGTGTTCTTGCCTGGAGAATCCCATGGACAGAGGAGCCTGGCAGGCTACAGTCCATAGGGTTGCAAAGAGTCAGATATGACTGAAGTGACTTAGCACAGCACATACGGGGCCATTATATGATTACAGGAAGGTGAAATGACATGAGAAGGTCAGTGTCATAGAAAGCCTGGTTTGCCAGTGACATACAAAATTGCCTGGAATAGGAGAGCCCAGTGCCTGGATATCAACCCAGGTCCAGGAGATGAGGGCCTGGACTAAAGCAGTTCATGTAAAGGGGATGAGACTCACATAAGAAAACATCCCAGAGACAGAATTGGAGGCAGAAGTTAGGAGACAATGATGAGAGAAGACATGGCTTTCTTGAAACCATATTTACCAAAACACCACCTTTACTTAGAAACTGTCCTAAGTCACACTTTCTGGGAAACCTTGAGTTGGAAGGAGTAGGGAGAATGGACACTTTATACAGAAGTTCTCCCATCAGAAGAGCTGAAAGACCTCCTGGGCTCAGGACTGTGGCCTTTACCCTGGAAGTGTTCAGAGTCAGGAAGCCTCCATCTGTCCACTCGGCTGTTTCCACCGGTTTCTATTGGGTTGGCCAAAAAATTCATTCAGATTTTTCTGTACGATCTTATGGAAAAACCTGGATGAACTTTTTAACCAACCCAATAACAAAAGGATCACAGTTGCTCATGGTGTGTTCCATGACTCCAGGCCCCTTCCTACCCTCTTTTAAAATAATTGAGGCTAAAGTTCCAAATCCGGAGCAGTTTAATTCTCAAAGAGATAGCTGATAAATACAATTATATGTAGCTCTTCCTCACTGTGATTTGTGAGCAGGTCAAATGCGGGTTTGAATCTGAACCAGACACCAGTGTGTCACTGCTGTCGAGCCAGGCTTCAGAAGAGTGATCTGTCTTTCCCAGGCGAAAAAAACATCTTTCCTCATAGAAACCATGACATCTTGGCCTGCAGTGAGGATCGTCTTGCTTGCCACAAACTGACAGAACAAATTTTTTTAAAAAAGGAAAAGGCAGTCTGGTAGTTGTAGATAAATTGCATGGGTTAACAATATGACCCCTTCATAAACACATTTTTATTTGAAGTGACAGACTGGAAACAAAATAAGCCAGTGAGCAAATCCCTTTTTTAGAATAGTTGGATAAGATGCATATTAGCACCAATAATCCACTGTTGCTCCTATGATATGTCTTCAGAAGTGAGGCCGGTCTTCTGCCCCATCCTCAAAGGTCCTGAATATTCTTTTAGCTTAAGATGTTTTAGATTCAGGGATGGTTTTTCCAGGTGGTCTCCATGGACAAAGAAGAGACTTCTTCTTTGAGGTCAAGATTATGTGTTTCCACTTTCCCCAACATTGGTGCAAAAGGATAGTGTTTACTGGGAAAAATGAAAGAAAAGTGATTTGCTGAATGAATATATTAATCATTCTTACTACTTGAGGGATATTCTTACCAACCCTGAAAATTTTCCCTTGACATAGAATAAATGTCTCAATAACCCTTCACCTCTACAACTTTTTTATATGATTCTCATTTCTGTAAAGAAGACCCATGAATATGAGACATTCAAGGGGACTTTTTTCAGCTCTGTTCTACCAATCACACTTTTTCATTAAAAACGCTGTTTTAGGTGTTTAACAAATCCTGGTTTTAGATGTGTGTGTGTATGTGTATACACACATACACACACACACACACACACACACATACATATATATATATATACACACACATACATCTGTGTGATGTAGCATAGATTTCCTCCTCTCTTGAAAACATTTCTTCATTTTGTAGATAGACAGATGGTCATTCCCTTCCACCTAAATGTCCATTACCAATGTGTTGGTTAAAAAATGGGTTTATGTCATTTTGGCAGTTGTTAAAATGCTCAAAAAATGTGAAAAGATGTGTAAGGTACATTAAATTTAAAAAGCAATAGTTAAAATGTTCATATAGTATGATATCACTTGTTTAAAAAAGCATGTGTATATGTGTTTGTAAGTGTAAAGAAAGGATTTGAAAGAGAATCAAGAGACTATTAAGTGTAATTATCGTTGGGATTTAAGACTATGGGTGGAGGGAAATGGAAACTTTTACTTTTCATTTTACACTCCTCTCTATTGTGGGCTATTTTGTCATGTGTAAAAGAGTCTGTGGATATGTTATGGTTCTTTTTAAATCCAAATATCAGAATTTTATTTTTTGCGTTTCTTTGGTGTTCTTTTGCAAAAATATATTATAAATATGTATTACTTTTGCTCATGGCTAAATCTGCCTCAGTTTACATCTTCTGTCTACAAACTGTTCAGAAGCAGATATTCTATTCAATGAAATCTTTTATTTTAAATTTGATGTACTTCCCCTTTTAATATGGCAGAATCTACACACAATAAATATTTCTAATTTTAATATTCATAAGTGGAAGATAAAAGGCAAACTCTTGGGGGTTGTTTTCTCATCTATTTCTCATAGCTTTTTTATTTTGTTTGGTTTTTTGTTTGTTTTAAGACAAGGGATATGGTGGTTATCATACTATTTAATGGGCTTTCCAGATGATTCAGTGGTAAAGAATCCACTTGCTAATGCAGAAGACATGGGTTCAAGCCCTGGGTCTGGAAGATCCCCTGGAGAAGGAAATGGCAACCCACCCCAGTATTTTTGCCTGAGAAATCCCATGGACAGAGGAGCCTGGTGGGCTACAATCCATAGGGTCTCAAAAGAGTTAGGCACGACTGAGCGACTAAACAACAGCATACTATTTAATGCCAGTTGACTTTTCTGCATGAGCTCTGCCACGAGAAGCTCTGCTATGGATGTAGGAAGCAGTGTTCCAATGGCTTTTTAAACAATTGCATCACCCTCAATTACATGGGATAAATATTTTGCCCTGCTAGTTGTAAATTAGTAGTTTTGACCAACTGTCTCAGGTGAGTTTGTAAGGGCCTAGTGCAATTTAATCAAGTACTTCATGCCCTACACTTTGGTTCCTTTGGATGGCAGCTGCCAGTTTGAAAAATAGAGCTGAAGTTGTGGTCTGTACCCAGCTTCTGAGTAAATCATTCCTGCTGGCCTATTGTGGGTTTTAACGCCCAGGATTCTATGCTGTGTTAATGTCTGAGACAGAGAAAGCAATCAGGGCACTTTTAGGTGACAGGGATGAGGGCTTGCTGGTTAGTCAGAATAAAACCTAGGATAATTCCAGTGGGAAATGACCAGGATGATCAAGATCTTAAAATCAAGTTTTATATGGAAAAAGTAAAGGAACAAAGAAACTGTAGCCTAGAAATGGGCAAAATAATTGATTATCAGCGCCCGGAAGGATGCCAGACATCATCTCATTCAAGCTCCTTCCTTTTACAGATGACATTCAAAGCAGTTGAATAAGTTGTTGGACATCATGGAGCTTATTCGTGGTGATGCAGAAACTAGAACTGATGTCTGACTCCCATGCCCAGTACTCCTTTCCCAGTGCCTTGCCCAGAGTCTTTCCTTTCTATCACAGCTACGAGGTGATGAACATATGCTTCTTATGTTCTTAAGAAGCATAAATAGGATGAATGCATAAAGGGCTTAGCTTAGAGTCTGGCAAAGAGAAAAAACCCTTCATGTTTTAATTCCATTTCACGCCTTTAGGTCTCCTACCATAATAACCAATAAGTGAGGGTAAGACTGTAGCTAGAATTGATCATTGTCTTTAAGTGGATGTTCTGTTTTTTGAGAATGTTGGATTAGAACATATGAGAATAAAACATAAGTTTATATTTCATCAAAACATAGGAAAATATGAAAAAAAAAACCTTTTTAATGAATATAATTGTCCAGCAATACAAAAAGCTGTGCTCAGAGCTGAGTTTCTCATCATAAGTTGTATTCAAGTGTGCCAGGTGGCAATCAATCCAACATTCCCTACAGAATTCTCTTAATGAATTTAAGCTATGATTAAATTATTTCCTCGTCTGTCTTTAATTTTCAGGCAATGAGGATAAGGCAAAAGATGTAGCCACTGCAAGTGTTCAGGAAGATTAATCTGATAGCAGCAACAAATGGGGAAGCAGAAATGCAAATGGGAAGCTGGCTAGGGGCTGTAACATTTTGAACTATCAATAGGAAATCACAGAAAAATAAATGCTGGATCAACCACAAAAGCTTCAGAATCTGATCTGCATTTATTTCACCTCTCCTATCATAAAACTGATTATGTACTGAGTCACAAAGCTCCTGAGATTTCTACTCATGGCCAAGCTCCTTAAAGTTCCCCATGATTGGTGCATCTGCCAGTCTCAGTAACCACCCAGCAGGAAGACAAGGGCACTAAATGGTGGAGATGCTGGAAAAAGCAGGAATAAAGGGTTGAAAACAGACCGTGTTCAGCTAAGCTTGCATGCATCTCTTTTCTCCTTAGGTTATGTTGACATCGGACTGATTCCAAAAGGAGCCAGGGACATACGAGTAATGGAGGTTGAAGGAGCTGGAAACTTTCTGGCCATCAGGAGTGAAGACCCTGAAAAATATTACCTCAATGGAGGATTTATTATCCAGTGGAATGGGAACTACAAGCTGGCAGGGACCATCTTTCAATACGACAGAAAAGGAGACCTGGAGAAACTGATGGCCACGGGTCCCACCAATGAGTCAGTGTGGATCCAGGTAACACAGAAGTGAAGGAAACTGCTGACATTTACACTCGTTAGGATCTTTGTAATTGTCTTTTCCAAAGTATTTGCTAGAGGATATGGCTCTAGTGGTAAAGAACCTGTGTGCCAATGCAGGAGACATAAGAGATGCAGGTTCGATCCCTGGGTTAGAAAGATCCCCTGGAAAAGGGCATGGTAACCCACTCCAGGATTTTGCCTGGAGAACCAACATAGAGAGAGGGGCCTGGCAGGCTATAGTCCAAAGGCTCACAAAAAGTCAGACATGACTGAAGTGACTTAATTAATAATCCTTAAAGCTCCTTTTAGCAAGGAACAAGGGGGAAAATCCTTTATTGCCTAAAATTGCTGCCACTCTCATGATGGAATGCCAGGGGCCCTAAGATCATCCATGGAGTTCAGTTTCCAATATGGTCAATGCAGGCTATTTATTTCAGGATGAGTTTTTCCTGGGATATGAAAATGACAGCAGCAGTCTATGTCAGCCTGTTATGAGTTTTCAAACAGCTTTCCAGCAGTGGTGATGAACTGGCATGGTTCTTTCACGTGTTCTCATGTGCTTGTCCTCAGACAAAAGATCGGACTTTCTAAAACCCTTGGAGGAGAAATATATTTAGATATAGGATGTGCTCTTCAAAGGCAGAGGTGATTTGTCTACCATACTGGCAAACAACTATAGAAAAGGAGTGGGATAATTATACCAGCAGAGGCAAGGCAAGGTTGGGGATTACGAATGGCCCAAGAGATAGTGACATCTAACTATATCCAGAATTTAGAGGTAAGTCATTTCAGAACCAGAGATCAGAGCATTCACAGAAGCTAGAAGTCAAGGCTTGACAGCCATGATCCATAAATGTCAGGAGACCTTACATTTTAGAGGCCCACCAGGGAAAAAAGTTTTATATGTGGGGACCCATAATTCCATGGAGCAACCAATCCACCATCTCTAATGTAAGATAAATCTATTTCAAACACCTGATAAGTAGATTGCCTGCAGGAGAGGGAAAGGAGGAGAAGGTCCCAAATTCTGATTACAATTTTATGCTTTGGCTAAAACCCATGACCATTTTAACCCCAGAATTATATGCTGTAAAGAAATCAGCCTAAGAGCTAGAAGAGGGCATCATAAAGCAATAAAAACAACAACCAAATTAGTGTTTACTGAGTGCTAACTGTATGCCTGGCACAGATCCAACCATATTTAATCACATAACGATTATTTATTTAGCTGTCATCAACAATCCTTAGTCATGCTGTGATTATCCTTACCTTGTTGATAAGGAAAGTAAGGCACAAGGAGATCAAGGAAATCACCCATAACCACAAAGTTAGTAAGTATGCAAGGGCAAAAAGTGACCTACCAGCTATTGTTGGAAAGGGTACTCTGGTTAATCCCTCAGAATAATTCCCATATGATTAGATTTCCCATGGGAATTCAGTCAAGCAATAATAGATTGGGGCAGATTAGATGTAGATGTAGACTTACAGGTGGAAGTAGACGTGCTTATTTAATGGCGATTGTTCCAGTGCATGCCTTCATGACTACTTTAAGGTGGTGGACATTGGGCAGGATTTTTTTACGTGACTGTGATTTGCTGTGTAAGGTCACATCGGAGTTTTGCATGACCCCTCTCTTGCCCTTTAGCTTCTATTCCAGGTGACTAATCCTGGTATCAAGTATGAGTATACAATCCGGAAGGATGGCCTTGACAATGACGTGGAGAAGCTGGTGTACTTCTGGCAGTATGGCCGCTGGACAGAGTGCAGTGTAACATGTGGAACAGGTGAGAACAGATGCTCTCTCTATGAACCACGTCAGCTTCAGAATAAGCCATGGAGACAGTTCAAGCCGGCAGTTTGCACTCATGTCCCTGAGTCTTCAGGGTTCTACAAAGATGGCCCAGGGGCTTCTATGAGTAGTAAATGTGTCAGACATGGTATAAACAAAGAGGCAGTTTTCTTTTTTTTTTAATCAGCTTTATATACTATCCTCGTGAAACGTTTTGTTTACATAAAGAGTTACAAGTCTTTTATTTATTTTCCATATTTGTTTATTTGGCTTTGCCAGGTCTTCGTTTCAGCATGTGGGATCTTTAGTTGTGCTGTGCTAACTCTTAGTTGTAGCGTGTGGGATCTAGTTCCCTGACCAAGGGTGGGACCCAGGCTCCCTGCATTGGGAGCTTGGAGTCTTAGCCACTGGACTGCTAGGGAAGTCCCTACATGTCTTTTTATTTACTTATTTATTTATTTTTAATTGGAGGATAATTGCTTTACAGTATTCTTTTGGTTTCTGCCATATATCAACATGAATCAGTCATAGGTATACCCATGTCCCCTCCCTCTTGAACCTCCCTCCCACCTCCCACCTCCCACCTCCCACCTCATCCCAACCCTCAGGGGCATCATGGAGCTCAAATCTGGTGCTTAGCAACAACCTGTGTGTCTTTTTAAAAAGCAAAACATAAAGATTTATAACTGTTCTGGTTGAGGACCACAGAAGTCAAACCACCTACCAGAGGCATCCTTTCAATTATGGCCACATCCAGACCATAACCAGCTCTCCTGATTCCTAGCCCAATGGTCTTTTTCTGTCTCCAATTGATCAGTTTTTCATACCTACAGGAATAATAGTTTTCTCTCATAAAATCAAGCATTGGAGAGGTTCCTTGCCGTTAAGTATGTCAGGATAGCACAGGTTCTGCTGCGGTAACAAATCAAAATCTTAGGAACACAGTGAAGGTTTATTTTTATCCCATTCTAAACATAGATCAGATGACCCTGCTTTGTCTTGTAGCTGAGACATCTGAAATTGCCCCGCTGGGAGGGGAGAAATTGAAGAGGCAGACTGGCCCTTCATAATGGCCTTGGCCTGGAGTGATGCAGACCACTTCTGCTTAGGTTTCATTGATTGGCCTCAGCCCTGTAGGCACAGTCCTACTTCAGACAGATGCTAGAAGCAGGACAGGAGCACATGGACATTTGTAGAACATGGGCTCTCGAGGTCTCTGAAGGCAGGAGTTGGGGCTGTTCTGGTACTTGGGGCTCTTCACTCATTTGGGGACTTTAATAGTAAACTCTAACTCTCTTTTCTTCTTTTGGATACTGTCCAAGTCTGTTCTGGAATTTTATGCCTCTGTTGTTACTACTGCCTATAAAATGAGGGCAACTAACGATAGTGGTAAAGAACCCGCCTTCCAAAGCAGGAAACGTAAGAGAAGCGGCTTTGACCCCTGGATCAGGAAAATCCCCCGGAGGAGGGCAAAGCAACCCACTCCAGTATTTTTTCCTGGAGAATCCCATGGACAGACTGGCAGGCTACAGAGTTGCAAAGAGTCAGACACGACTGAAGCGACTTAGCATTCATGTATGCATTGTTACTACTGCCTATAAAACAAGGACGACTATATGCTGAAACGCCAGAATCAGCAATACAGCAAAGAGAATCAAAGTGATGGAATGAAGGAGCCAGGAGAATACAGCCTCCTTCTCCCTGGCTTCCTCTCATGTACTTTGCTCCATTTGTCCACTTGCTCCTTCTACCCCCTGCCCCCCAGGAGGTAATCATGGAAAGAGATCCAGCGACAGTGAAACAACTTCAGTATTACTGATTTCTTTCTTTCCTTCCTTCAGTATAGAAAACCAAGAGCTAACCTTTGGAATGGAGAAGGAAATGGCAACCTCCTCCAGTATCCTTGCCTGGAGAATCCCATGGACAGAGGAGCCTGGTGGACTATGGTCCACGGGGTCGCAAAGAGTCGGACATGAGTGAGCACACAGCACACAACCCTTAGAAATAACAGGTCATATGTTCATTTCAAAGTGCGTGACATTTTGAAAAACCCCAAACCTCTGGAAATCTGTCCAGGTCAAATGTGCACTGACAGCAGCCTCAGGGGCATCCGTAAGAGCCTGTCCTGCTGTTCCCGCCAAGGATCCTGCCCCTGCTGCCCAGGAGGGCTGGACACGCTGAGAAGCAAAAGCTACTTAAGCAGAAAATAAGAAAATATTTTCCTGAGGAACAGTTGTGAGGAACATGAAGTCATTGAGACTTCATTGTGGTTAACAAATACTTTTTCAATTTTGCATCCCTTTTGTTCTCTTTTCTGTGCAAGGATTGTTGTTGTTTAGTTGCTAAGTTGTGTCCCACTCTTTTGCATCCCCATGGACTACAGCCTGCTAGGCTCCTCTATCCTGGGATTTTAAGCTTTAAGTTTGAATCATTTGTCCCAGGACACCACAGAGAGAAACTCAGCCAGTCCTGCCTTAGCAGGGCCTCCTCAGAGAAGAAGAGAACATCATCCAACCCCTCCTGCTATTTCAGCATGGGTTGGACTCCTTGCGTGACTTGTGTGATATTTCAGAACAGGGGAAATACCATATAAATAGCTGATTGGTGTGAGAATCATAAAGATATATCTGCAGTTAGCAATGAGATGCAACAGCCTTACCAAGAGTGAAGGGCCTTTGATTTTGATACAGCCTGATCCTTCAGTTGCACCTCGGCCAACTTGGGCAAATGTCACTCTGCTTATTAAACTTTAGCACAGCGATCATAGTGTCCACATGCTCACCTGAATTTCAGCCTCTGCTATCTATTCAAATAGCACTGTGCTGTCTTCGTTCTGACAGAGAAGAGTGACAGTGTATCCACCTTCGTACTCTCAGACATAGAGAATGAAATGCTAATATTTACACAGGACACTCACTGTTAAATATAAAGATGGAAGCATGCCCAAAACACTGAATCATTTGGTGGTGTATTTTTATGTCAGGTTAAAATTTTATATATTGTAAAACTAACTTAAATACGTTAATTAAAATTTTTTTTTTAAATCAACACCCTAACACATATGCACTTTGGTATTTTGCTTTATTGCCCTTCAATATTCTTGCTTCCCATCATAGATCTTTATGTGAAAGAAAGTGAAGTTGCTCGGTAATGTCCAACTCTTTGCAACCCCGTGAACTGTAGCCTGCCAGGCTCCTCCACCCATGGGATTTTCCAGGCAAGAGCACTGGAGGGGTTGCCATTGCCTTCTCCAGTAGATGTTTACAGTGGTGCATGCGGATGGATTTATGTACACACACACACACGTTTTCATTTAACATCCTAACATAGGTAATTTTCCACGTATTATTAGTGTCCAGAACAATCATTTTTATGGACACATTATATTTCACTAGCAAGACAATTGGAGAAGGCAATGGCACCCCACTCCAGTACTCTTGCCTGGAAAATCCCATGGACAGAAGAGCCTGGTAGGCTGCAGACCATGGGGTCGCGAAGAGTGGGACACGACTGAGCGACTTCACTTTCACTTTTCCCTTTCATGCATTGGAGAAGGAAATGGCAACACACTCCAGTGTTCTTGCCTGGAGAATCCCAGGGACAGGGGAGCCTGGTGGGCTGCCGTCTATGGGGTCGCACAGAGTCGGACACGACTGAAGCGACTTAGCAGCAGAAGCAGCAGCAGCAAGACAAAGCAAAATTCCCTTAGCCAGTTCCTTATTGATCATTACCCTCTAATGAGCATCTTTGGGCCCATGTAAAGAATTATCTCATTAAATGTTAATTTGTAAATATAATTTCTGGGTTCAAAAAGTAAGATATACCAAATATTAAGAAATTTATTATCAAATTGATTCCCATAGTAAAAGGGTTGCTAGTTTTACACTTTTTCACTTGAAAATATTTCAAACATTCCAGCAAAAAAAGGAGAATGCCATAACAAACTCCTGTATATCAACGACTCAAGTTTATCAGATCTTATTATTATGTCATGTTTATTTCAATCTTCATTTTTAAAGAATAAAAAAGTGCAAAAATATACTTAAAGAGCACTCTCTAATTCCACTCTCTTTCCTTTCTCCCAGAGTTAACTAGAGTCAATGTTTTGTTTCCATGTGGGAGAAACACTAGAGGAATGGCAAAGAGAAAGAAGATCTTGGCAGTCATCTGGGGAAGTAATATTAGTGGCTTGAACTAAAAGTAAGGTGGTACACACTGCTATATTTAAAATGGATGACCAACAAGGCCCTGCTGTGTAGCACATGGAACTCTGCTCAATGTTATGTGGCAGCCTGGATGGCATTGGGGGTTTGGGGGAGAAAAGATAAGTGTATATATATGGCTGGGTCCCTTCGTGGTCTACTTGAAACTGTCACAACATTTTTTGTTAATCAGCTATACCTCCATAAAAAAGAAAAAGTTATATTTGGCAAAACTAATACAATTATGTAAAATTTAAAAATAAAATTAAAAAAAGTAAATAAATAAAAGTAAGGTGTTACAGGTAGAAAAATTATACAAACGTGGAGATATTTAGGAGGCGGACTAGCCTGGACTTACTGGTTGATTCAGTTTATCTGTTGGTAAGGAGTTTTTTGAGCCTGAGGGATGGTTGAAATGTTCTCCTTTCAGTGTTCCCCTCTGCATAACTGGCTAAATGTGGTTTTACTCACTGAAGCAGAGAGATGTGACAAGAAACATTTCTAAAGAGGAGTTTATAATTATGTGAATTCAGTTAAAGTGAGTGTGAGATGTCCAAGTGAAAATATCCAAAGGCAGCAAGTAGCATGCTTATTTTAAAATATATGTCAGATTGCTGTATTTTTCAGTTTGGACTGCTATTACAAAACACAACAGACTGGGAAGCTTCATTTCTCACAGTTCTGGAGGCTAGAAATTCCAAGGTCAAGGTGCTCACAGATTTAGTTCTCAGAGAATCTTCTGACTTGATGGCTATCTTCTCACTGTATCCTTACATGGCAGAGAGAGCAAGGTCTCCTGTGCCCCTTCTCCTTTACATAAGGGTGTCTTTTCTGTTATGAGGACCTTACCCTCATGACCCAATTACCTCCCCATTACCCCACCTGCAAATACCATGACACTGGTGTGGGGGGGCTTCAACATATGAATTGTCATATGTTCAACAAATGTTCATTCCATAGCACTGTCCTATCAAACATATTTTATCCAGAGTAAATTCTTGTTGTAATTATTTTACTGTCCTTCAGTTCAGTTCAGTCACTCAGTTGTGTCCAACTCTTTGTGACCCCATAAACTGCAGCACGCCAGGCCTCCCTGTCCATCACAAACTCCTGGAGTCCACCCAAACTCATGTCCATTGAGTCAGTGATGCCATCCAGCCATCTCATCCTCTGTCATCCCCTTCTCCTCCTGCCCTCAATCTTTCCCAGCATCAGGGTCTTTTCAAATGAGTCAGCTCTTCGCATGAGGTGGCCAAAGTACTGGAGTTTCAGCTTAAACCTCATTCCTTCCAATGAACACTCAGGACTGATTTCCTTTAGGATGGACTGGTTTGATCTCCTTGCAGTCCAAGGGACTCTCAAGAGTCTTCTCCAACACCACAGTTTAAAAGCATCAATTCTTCTGCACTCAGCTTTCTTTATAGTTCAACTCTTACATCCATACATGACCACTGGAAAAACCAGTGCCTTGACTAGACAGACCTTTGTTGGCAAAGTAATGTCTCTGCTTTTTAATATGCTGTCTAGGTTGGTCATAACTTTCCTTCCAAGGAGTTAGTGTCTTTTAATTTCATAGCTGCAGTCACCATCTGCAGTGATTTTGGAGCTCAAAACAATAGTCAGCCACTGTTTCCACTGTTTCCCCATCTATTTGCCATGAAGTGATGGGACAGGATGCCATGATCTTAGTTTTCTGAATGTTGAGGTTTAAGCCAACTTTCTCACTCTCTTCTTTCACACTCATCAAGAGGCTCTTTAGTTCTTCTTCAATTTCTGCCATAAGGGTGGTGTCATCTGCATATCTGAGGTTATTGATATTTCTCCCAGCAATCTTGATCCCAGCTTGTGTTTCTTCCAGTCCAGCATTTCTCATGATGTACTCTGCATAGAAGTCTAATAAGCAGGGTGACAATATACAGCCTTGACGGACTCCTTTTCCTATTTGGAACCAGTCTGTTGTTCCATGTCCAGTTCTAACTGTTGCTTCCTGACCTGCATACAGATTTCTCAAGAGGCAGGTCAAGTGGTCTGGTATTCCCATCTCTTTCAGAATTTTCCACAGTTTCTTGTGATCCACACAGTCAAAGGCTTTGGCATAGTCAATAAAGCAGAAATAGATGTTTTTCTGGAACTCTCTTGCTTTTTCAATGATATTATATTTCTTTATGGACTTTGAATTCTAATTTATAGGCTTGATTTGAGCATGATTTCCTATTTGTTGTTAAGTCACCATTGTGTCAAATTCTTTGCAACCCAATGGACTGCAGCATACCAGCCTTCTCTGTCCTCCACCGTCTCCCAGAGCTTGCTCAAACTCATGTTCTTTGAGTCAATGATGCCATCCAACCATCTCATCCTCTGTCACCTCCTCCTTCTCCTGCCCTCATTTTCCCCAGCATCAGAGTCTTTTCCAATGAGTCAGCTCTTCTCATCAGGTGACCAAAGTATTGGAGCTTCAGCTTCAGTCCTTCCAGTGAATATTCAGGGTTGATTTCCTTTAGGATTGACTAGTTTGATCTTGCAGTCCAAGGTACTCTCAAGAGTCTTCCCCAGCACCACAATTTGAAAGCTTCAACTCTTCAGTGCTCAACCTTCTTTATGGAAAAACTCTCCCTTTTGGTTTCTTTTTATTTTTCTCTTTCCTGTCCTTTTCCTCCCCTTTACTCTCTACATGCACCCACTCTTCCTAGTTTTGGCACTTTTTTCCTGACCACCCTGTGGGACTTCATTTTAGGACAGTACTTGTTAAGGTGGTTCAGAATTGCCTCTCCTTGTGACGCTGAAAATACATTAGGAATTATCACAGAGACAGCAGGCAGCTTGGTGGAGTGTTTATGTGACAAGCTGAGTCCTTACTTTGCCACCTTCCTAGGCCTGAAGTTCAGGAGTTAGGATCTAAGAAGTTTGTGGTGAGGGTGGTCTCTTTCCCACCTCATGTGGAGCAGTTAAAGCTCTCAGACTTCACTGGAGCCAAGTACATGGCCACCACCCACAACAGCTTCTGGCAGACCCTTCACTTAAGTCCTGCTCACCCTTTTGCCAGGATTTTTACCTTCATTTAAGCATTGTGACATTTTGGTTTTCCCTTTGAAATAGTTATAATTGAATACTTTTTATAATTTTGCATATTACTGAACCACCAGTAATTTTACATATTTGTTGTTTTTGTTCAGTGAAGTCATGTCCAGCTCTTTGCAACTCCATGGGCTGCAGCACACCAGGCTTCCCTGTCCTTTACTATCTCCTGGAGTTTGCTCAAACTCATGTCCATTGAGTCAGTGATGCCATCCAACCATCTCATCCTCTGTTGCCTCATAGTTCTCCTGCCTTCAATCTTTTCCAGGATCAGAGTCTTTTCCAGTCAGTTGGCTCTTTCCCTCAGGTGGCCTAAGGATTGGAGTTTCAGCTTCAGCATCAGTCCTTCCAATGAATATTCAGGGTTGATTTCCTTTAGGGTTGACTGGTTTTATCTCCTTGCAGTCCAAGGAACTCTCAGGAGTCTTCTCCAACACCTACGAATTACTCTTGTCTATTTGGAGCAGAGAGCTACTAAAGTATAAATTCACTAAGATGTAATCAGTCATTGGCTTCTTATCTGGAAGAAGGCTTTGAAGGAGAACCAAAATGATATGTTCCAAGGGAAAGATAGAGCTCTGCATCTGCTGGCTCAGTCTTGACCTGCCAAAGAAAAAGGACGGGTGGGACGTTGCCTGTGCCCATCCACCAAAGGCTGTCACACGTCTCTAAATCAAGAGGCTTCCACTTCCCAATCAGGCAACTTGTGTGTACAGTCAGCTTCTTCTAGCAACTCTGTATCTGTTGGCTTCAAGAGAGTGTTTTGCCTCCATATACATACCCCTTCTTCTTTTTTCAAAGATGAATTTAAACCAACATGCCTCCAGGAACAAGAACAAAATGAAGAATCCAAAAAATATAGTTAGGGAAAAAATGCAATAATTTTTGTTGAAATGAGTGAAGGACAAGAAGCAAGTTATGTTGACTATTGTAGATACAGCATTCTGATTAAATCTGGCAAAAAGGCAGCCTGTTTTTTTTCTGCTTTTATTTTATTAACAGTTGAGGTAACCAAGTTACTTAAAATGAAGTTTATGATTTAAAAAATCCACTAAGATGTTATTTCCTTAGTCTATTTAAAATTTTTATCTTTGTTTGAGAGCAGAAATCCGTATGAAGAATTGGCAGGAGAATATTATAAATTTAGTTGGCTATCATCAAAGCCAGCCCACTTATTTCCCACAGCCCACTTTTGAAAGAGAACTCAAAGTATAACAAAAACAGCGTCTCCTTCTGTTTGTGTTCATTCTTCTATCCTCTCTGCCATATTTGATTTTACTCCTGCTTTATCTGTGGGGCGTGACTTTGGGGTGACTCTGGGAGAATTTAGGATGAGCTATCCCTTGGGAAGGGTTGGAAGGGAATGGAAGAATGAGCACTACGATTCATTACAAGAGGCTTGTTGAAGAAAATTTACCCCAGTCACCCATCAAAAGATCAACCAGAAAAGTATAACCAATGAGTTATCTGTGAAGGAACAGCTGCAGAAATGCGCGACACAGATGCTGTGTTGACCTTTAGGAAGCTTCAGGACTCCTTACTAAAAAGAAATATTTTGGCAAAACCTCAAGCTCACTTTTGTAAGAATGTAAAAGCCATAGTCTTGCCCTATTCTAACCTCAGTACTGCAGGAAGCTTCTAGTTGTAATGCATTCTAACCAAAACTGCCTATATCTAGTAAAACTTAGAGCAGTGGCACCACTCTGAGACAGTGAGTCGTCACCTCAGAGTGTGACCTCTGCCAGTTCTGTGCTCCATGGTCTCCTCGATGCTGTGTTTTTAGGTGTAGAAGTACACTGATGACCTGCACCAAAGGGGGAACATTTCCCACTGCCCCACTCTGGACATCACCTGGCTTGGCTGAATTCTCTCTGGAGTATAATCATTGTCCCTTTGTTTAAGAAACATCATGTTCTGATAGGAAAAGATAAATACAATTCCAAAGACCATGGGAAGCTCCTGGAGATTGCTAGAACTGTTCTAAACTGCCTTAGAAACTAGATCATGTTCATTAGAAATAAATGCATGTAGAACAGATACCTACAGTCACTGAAACTAGTTCTTACAGGGTCTATCTGACAGTATTGCTATGAAGGCTCAAAATAATCATACATTTGGGATATGTCCACATATCCTTGATAAAGGGTGAGAATAATACATTAGGGCATGTATTTCTCTCTAATCCTGATAGGTGACCATATAGTGATTGTGCATGCTCAAGTCGTTCAGTCCAGCTCTTTGCGACCCCATGGACTATAGCACCAGGCTCCCTTGTCCATAGAGTAGTGCAGACAAGAATAGTGGACTGGGTTCCCATTCCCTCCTCCAGGCGATTTTCTCTACCCAGGGATCAAACGCACATCTCCTGCATTGGCAGGCAGATTCTTTACCACTGAGCCACCTGGGAAGCCCATAGTGATGCTTAGAAGACAGAAAATCAGAGTCAGATACTTCGTTGACTTTGTAAAATTGCACTTATCCTGGTGCTATTCCATCTGACTTTGTACTCTGTTAATTGTCAAGTAGGATTAAAAAAAGAATAAAAGTGTTAGTCACTCAGTCGTATCCAACTCTTTGCAACCCCATGGACTGGGCCCACCAGGCTCCTCTGTCCATGGAATTCTCCAGGCAAGAATACTGGAGTGGGTTGCCATTCCCTTCTTCAGGGGATCTTCCTGACCCAGGGATAGAACCCACGTCTCCTGCATTGCAGGCAGATTCTTTACCATCTGAGCCAACAGGGAATCCCCTTGTCCTCTGTAATTGTCAAGTTGGATCAACCAAGTCCAGATATTAACCCCCCCAAAATACCAAAATATACATGTTTCAATATGTAGGACTTCATAAAAATAATAGGAGGATTCATTGAGACAGATTTAAATATATGCTCTGGAATAAGGATTATATAGTTTACCATATGCATAAATATATAAAATAAACCACTAGTAGTACACAGTAGAGATCTGATAACTTTCTAGTTGCCTTTACTAATGAACTAGTGAGAACTCTTAGCCTAGAGTAGCTAATCTATTTTTTTTTTAGTGTTTGCCCTAGAATTAGCAATACATGTTTACAGCTAATCCAAGTCCACTTTCAAATATTAATAACACTATATCACTTTACAGGCAGTAAGAATACCTTGTAATAACAAAATATCCTAGTTACTACTGCCTCTTGTCTGTTGCATCATTTCTGTCATTCATTTCATTTGTATATGTACCTAAGCCCATATACATATGTATCATATACACATAAGCATCATAGTCAATACATTGTTGGTATTATTATTAATATTTTTAACAAACTTTTCTGTTAGATCAGCTCAGAATTTTAAAAATGCAAGTTTTTATTTAACCTTCATTTATTGCTTCTTTAATGCTTTTTCTTTTTTTAATATAGATCCAAGTTTCTGATTTTTAATGCTTTCCTTCTTTCTTAACATTTCTTTCCCACAGGTCTACTGGCAACAAATTCCTTCCACCTTTGTTTGTCTGAAAAAGTATTTCTGCTTCTCTTTTGAATGGTGATTTCACAGGGTGCCCAATTCTAGGTTGCCCTGGTTTTTTTCTCTCAACACTTCTAGTATTTCACTCCACTCTCCTCTTGCTTGTGAGATTTCTGAGAAGTCTTATGCAGTTTTTTCTTTGTGCCTCTGTGAGTAAGGTGTTTTTCCCTCTGACTTGTTTCACAATATTCTTTCTTTGTCTTTGATTTTCTATAATCTGAAAATGATATGCCTAGATGTAGTTTTTTGGCATTATCCTGGGTCTGTGGTTTGGTATCTGGCATTGTTGTTGTTCATTCCTCAGTCATGTCCGACTCTTTGCAACCCCATGGACTGCAGCACGCCAGGCTTCCCTGTCCTTCACCATCTCCCAGAACTTGCTCAAACTCATGTCCACTGAGTCGGTGATGCCATCCAACCGTCCTGTCCTCTGCTGTCCCCTCTCCTCCTGCCCCCAATCCTTCCCAGCATCAGGGTCTTTTCCAGTGAGCTGGCTCTTCACATCAGGTGGCCAAAGTATTGGAGCTTCAACTTCAGCATCAGTCCTTCCAATGAATATTCAGGATTGATTTCCTTTAGTGTCGACCAGTTTGATCTCCTTGCTGTCCAAGGGACTCTCAAGAGTCTCCTTCAAGCCACAGTTTAAAAAGCATCAATTCTTCAGCGCTCAGCTTTCTTTATGGTCCAACTCTCACATCCATACATGACCACTGGAAAAACCATAGCCTTGACTAGATGGCTTTCATTGGCAAAGTAGTGTCTCTGCTTTTTAATATGCTGTCTAGGTTTGTCATAGCTTTTCTTCCAAGGAGCAAGCATCTTGTAATTCCATAGCTGCAGCCACCATCTGCAGTGATTTTAGAGCCCAAGAAAATAAAGTCCATCACTGTTTCCATTGTTTTCCCATCTATTTGCCATGAAATGATAAGACTGACTGCCATGATCTTAGTTTTTAGAATGTTGAGTTTTAAGCCAGCTTTTTCACTGTCCTCTTTCACCTTCATCAAGAGGGTCTTTAGCTACTCTTTTCTTAATGTTTAGTTGGTGAAATTCAGGTTACCATGGTGGTCCACTTATGAGTCTCTGCTTTGGGAAGTTGGGAATCTGTGACTCCCTCTATTCGTCTATGTCTCAAGTCTTGAAGATAGTTTGACCTATACCCTTTCCTCTCACATGCCCAAGAATAGTTGGTTTTTCAGTCTGTCCAGGTTTTTTACTTGTCATTACAACAGAGTGGCAACTTCCAAGTTCCCTACATATGGAACTTTTAACCAGAATCCTTTCCAAGGAGGCTAATCTAATGTTCTCGTATTCTGCTGGTCATCTTCATTGCATCCCATCCCTTTTTTTTATCACATGCGGCCAGCAGAGATTAGTCCCTCCCCTGTTTCCAGGACCTTAATTTGGTTCCCTAATAATGTACTTTCTGGGGATTTCTCAGTTGGTTTCTCTGAAGGCTGGCTTTGCTCAGTGTGCCCTGAAATTGCTGGCTGACTGCTTTCTTGTTAACCTGTGAGTTTTGTGAGATGTTTCTGGCCTCTGCCTCTTTTTTAAGCGTGTGCTTCGCCTGATGTGTACATAGCAGGTGTAGAAGAGGAATTATAAGCAGGAAAGAGTACTTCCTGATCCTAAGTTTTGAAGATGGATCCTATCTCATTCCATTAAGCATTCTTCAAGCACCAGCAATGCTCCTATTTGAGCATATCTTATGTACTTATTTCTTTAAAAATTTCTTTCTGACCATGACAGTCAGTATATGTAATCAGTTCATTGGGATTTCAGGGAGGAGGAAACTATTGGCCTTAAGTCTTAACCAGTGTTGTGACAAGTGTGGGTTTCAGCAATGGATAATAATAAAATCAAACCTCATTAGTTGATATCCAATTAATATTTGTACTTACTGAAGTCAGTTTCAATGTCCTTTTGAGCTAGAGAAACAATTGTATAAATCAGGGTCCCGCTGTTTGTAGTAAGAAGCTTACATTATTGAAGTATTGAGGACAGGATAAGTTAGATTTGCTCTATTCCCTGGTATCAGAGTGTGAAGCCAACCCTGACCTCACAACATTCAGAAAACAGAGCTGTGCAGGCAAATAATGTTCCATGATTAGTGAGTGCGTTACAAAGAGGCTTCACGTTCAGGTTAAAATCTTTTCTCAGGGACCTAACATGCATTAAGCACTGTGCCAGGACTTAGGGGACATCATCTTAGATACATCATGTATATATCAGAGTGTATGCATCATTTATATCCTCACAGAAACCTTATACAATACTCTCATCAACATGAGGATGAGGACAGTGAGGTTGGAAGAGGCTAGAAAGATTGCCCAGGATCATTTGATACATGTTAAAAGCAGGATTCAAAACCATTTCTAATTCCAGTGGTGGTGGTGGTAATGTTGACATTGTAGTTGTTGAAGACACACACACACATCAATGTGTTTGAGCTCTTGCAGTGATGGGATTCAAGTTCTTCTTGACTGAACCTTCATTATGAAGGACAGATCTGAATTCACTGATCAAGGAAATCAGAGATGAAGGGCGTCAAGGAGCCAGAAAATACAAAATATATGTTTACTGGGAACTGAAATTGAAAGTTGATAGATTTAGATGGACTTGCCAACAAGACATATGGTTATATAATTCCTATTCTTCCCATCTTCTATGAAGTTAAATGTTATTTCTCTTTATTTAAGAGAATTGTGGCAGTGTTTGTTTTCATCTCATATTATTAAACTCAAGGTTATGTCCAGTTTTAGGAGAATTATCAATTTTGTGCTAGAGTAAAATTTAACTTGTACTGCTTAACTTGCTCTCAAATGGTTGTTTTTTTAAAAAGATCTTGTTCTTTGTCAGTATTTTAAAGACTTGGTATACAGTACTTTGAATCTCTTTCAGACGCTGTGATGAAATATTCAGGGCTTGAGTATCTTTGATCTTAAGTTAAAATAATAGGAAATCTTACATTTTCTGCCACAGATCATTACAATAAGCTAAGTCTTCAGTTTATCCCCTCATAAATTAAATTTTTCAGTCAGAAAAATCTTGTATGAGCTAAATTAACCATATAACAGTCTCCCTTTATTTTACAGTCTCAATATTGAATTGAGAATATGATGAACTGTATTGTCCTGTTTAATTTTGTTTTGGTTTTGTACATAAGAAACTTGTTCTTTATATCAAGGGATAATTTTCACTCAAGATGATCAGGTTCAAGGGTATATGAAGATAATTTTTTTTAATTAATTTTATTTTATTTTTTAACTTTACAATATTTTATTGGTTTTGCCATATAGCGAAATGAATCTGCCACAGGCATACATGTGTTCCCCATCCCGAACCCTCCTCCCTCCCCCCTCCCCATACCATCTCTCTGGGTCATCCCATTGCACCAGCTCCAAGCATCCAGTATCGTGCATCAAACCTGGACTGGCGGCTTGTTTCATATATGATATTATACATATTTCAATGCCATTCTCCCAAATCATCCCACCCTCTCCCTCTCCCACAGAGTCAAAAAGACTGTTCTATACATCTGTGTCTCTTTTGCTGTCTTGCATACAGGGTTTATTGTTACCATCTTTCTAAATTCCATATATATGCATTAGTATACTGTATTGGTGTTTTTGCTTTCTGGCTTGTTTCATTCTGTATAATAGGCTCCAGTTTCATCCACCTCATTAGAACTGATTCAAATGTATTCTTTTTAATGGCTGAGTAATACTCCATTGTGTATATGTACCACAGCTTTCTTATCCATTCATCTGCTGATGGACATCTAGGTTGCTTCCATGTCCTGGCTATTATAAACAGTGCTGCGATGAACATTGGGGTACATGTGTCTCTTTCAATTCTGGTTTCCTCAGTGTGTATGCCCAGCAGTGGGATTGCTGGGTCATAAGGCAGTTCTATTTCCAGTTTTTAAAGGAATCTCCACACTGTTCTCAATTTTTTTTAAGTAAAAGTTCTTAATTAATCTCTCACTGTGTGTTAGTCACTCAGTTGTGCCCAACTCTTTGCAACCTCGTGGACTGTAGCGCACCAGGCTCCTTTGTCCACAGAATTCTCCAGCAAGAAAATGGGAGTGTGTTGCCATGCCCTTCTCCAGGGGATCTTCCTGACCCAGTTATCAAACCAGGTTTCTTACATCACAGGTCAATTGTTTACCTTCTGAGTCTCAAGAAAGCCCCAACCACTCACTGCTGCTGCTGCTGCTGCTGCTAATTCACTTCAGTCGTGTCCAACTCTGTGTGACCCCATAGATGGCAGCCCACCAGGCTCTCCCGTCCCTGGGATTCTCCAGGCAAGAACACTGGAGTGGGTTGCCATTTCCTTCTCCAATGCACGAAAGTGAAAAGTGAAAGGGAAGTCGCTCAGTCAAGTCCGACTCTCCGCGACCCCATGGACTGAAGCCTACCAGGCTCCTCCGTCCATGGGATTTTCCAGGCAAGAGTACTGGAGTGGGGTGCCATTGCTTTCTCCAAACCGCTCACTACCAGTGTCTAAAAAAGTTTCCTATATGTTTACAGCTTCACGGTGACATTCTCATTGCTATATGTGGAGACAGTGACTCAGATTCCTCTATAAAACTTTGGGTTTGATTCTCATCTATTTAGAATGTGATTGATTTCCACTTACTGCCCTTTTCAAGTAAATACTTATAGATAATCAGTTAACTTAGTTCTGGGCCAACATATTGATTGGTACCTTAATTACTTGGAATTTCTTTGTGGGCTGTGTTCAGTGTGTAAGTTAAAGGGTCAAAAGGCAAGCCAGATTTAAAAGCCAACATCATTTTTCTTTTTTGAATTACAGGAAAAGGTCAGGGTCACATAGATTGAACCTAATCTGTTACACTTTCTGCATTTGCAGTGTTACATCATGATCACTACTCTTAAAATAATGACTGATTCTGACCCCCTCCACAAAGAGGTATTACAATATCCTATGTCAAGAAAGATTCTGTTGTTTCAGCAGTTGGTTTACAGAGTTGATTAATGACTATGCCACTCATAATTAATGGTTTGAGTTTTTTATTACAATGGAGACGTTATCAGTCAGGGTGCCCTGCACACCCAAACAGAATACCTTGACTACTTTCAAAGGTGTGCGTAGGGCTTAGGGAAGCCAAGAAAAGTGATTCATTACCTCTGTCCATCCATTAATAGTAGAGGATGGAGGGAACAAAGCTACCATCCTAGGCCTAAAGAAGTAAAAGGAGGAGCAGTTATCCAAAGAAATAGTGTCTCCATTTCCCAAATCTAATTGGAAGCCACAGCAATCCATAGCATCAGCTTCTGCAGAGTGGATCTGGAGTGAAAACCAAAAAAAAAAAAAAAAAAAGGAATGAAAACAGAAAACACAGGAGAGGATGAAATGAAAAGTCAATAAAATCAGTAGTGGTGAGTTTCCTAGCAAGCCAAGCTCGTTGGTAGCTCTGGGTCTTGACTCAAGAAAAGAAGGAAGCTAGCATTTATTGAGTACTATTCCAGTTACTATTGCTGTATAACATAGCAACCTAAATTTAGTGTACTAAAACAACCATTTTACTATGGCTTCTTACCTATAAAATTGAACTGGTAAAGAACCTACCTACCAATGCAGGAGATCTAAGAGGCTCAGGTTCAGCCCCTGGATTGGGAAGATCCCCCTGGAGAAGGGCATGGCAGCCCACTCCAGTATTCTTGCCTAGAGAATCCCATGGACAGAGGAGCCTGGGGGACTACAGTCCATGTGGTCACAAAGAGTCAGACACAATTGAAGTGACTTAACATGCATGCACGTAGGTAGGATTCTGTAGGTCAGAAATTTAGACAGGATACAGTGGGGATGGCATGCCTTAGCTCCACAGTGTTTGACACCTCAGCTAGGAAGACCCAGGTGGCAAAGAATGATTCAAATGCCTAGGAGCTGGAGTCATCTGGAGGCTTCTTAACTCATATGATTGGCACTTGGGCTGGATAACTCATTGGGTACTGTCAACTGGAGTAGCTATACCTGGTCTCTCCAAGGGTGGGGGCTTCCTACTCCATGGCAGGTGGAGGGTCTTGAGAGTGACAGATTCTAAAGAATTGGAGGGAAGCCACATGGTCTTTTATGACCTCACCTCTGAACTCACATAACTTCATTTCTGCATTCAGTCCAAAGTCAGGGTAACTAGAGAAGAACATGCCAAAAGACAGATTATTGTTGTAGCCATCTTTGGAAAATACACTTTGTCACCAAGGCAATAAGAACTAGCAATGTGGAGGCATTCTGATGGCAGTTGAAACAAACTTTTCCAAGTTAATGGTAAAATTTCTTTAACCAGAATTCACTTATTAGCCAGTTTTCCATGATTAAACTTTATCATCTCTTCATGGGTTATAGATTATAAAAGTAGAAGACACTCCCAGAAATAAACTAGCTCAGCATCACACTCTTAAATGGTCTGAATGTCATTATTCTCATTTGTTGCTGTTAAACTGGTGATGAGTAGAAGGAAAAGTAGAGACTAGAACCTAGGACTCTTGGATTTTATTTGTCTTATTTATTTAAGTAGAATTTGATAAGGGATGGAATTATAGATTACATTTTACAAAATGAACAGAGAAGTACCTGAGTAGAGTCAGAAGCACCTGGCCAGGTATTGTGTTCCTATAACCTGGGAGAAATCAGTCTATTGAGTCGGGGCCCCTCATTGGAAGGTTTGGGCTTAGCTTTGTATCTATGAAGTAAGAACTCAAGAGCTAGAATAGTAGAAGATTAGTGGTCTGTGGTGTTGGAGAAGACTCTTGAGAGCCCCTTGGACTGCAAGATCAAACCAGTCAATCCTGAAGGAAATCAATCCTGAATATTCTTTGGAAGGACTGATGCTGAAGTTGAAGCTCCAATACTTTGGCCACCTGATGCAAAGAGCTGGCTTTTTAGAAAAGACCCTGATGCTGGGAAAGATTGAAGGCAGGAGAAGGGGATTACAGAGGATGAGATGGTTGGATGGCATCACCAACTTAATAGACATGAGTTTGAGCAAACTCCCAGAGATGGTGATGGACAGGGAAGCCCAGCATACTGCAGTCCATGGGGTCACAAAGAGTCAGACATGACTGAGCAACTGAACAGCAACAACAATGACCATTAATTCCAACAGAGAAACTCTGACACATTGTTTATTTTCCCCCATGCACCCGTCAGTATCTGCCTGGCCCATTCATCCACTCATCAGGCTGCTGGTCTAGCAGACTGACTCATGAAATGTTATTAACTTTCTGGCGGGGACTGTTTGTAATGTCTCTGCCCTCCTACTACTTCTGGAGTATGAAGCACTGACTTATCTTTGCTATTAATGCACAGAAACAAGCCTTCTATGGGGGGATATTTCCAACCTATGAGAGTCATCTGACAGTTGCCTTTTATGTTTTGACATCAAGAATTTGCCAAACTATCCAAAGTTTTACTGAAACTTCTAAGATCTAAGCGTTTTCCTTTTTTTCTCTTCTATAATGGCAGATTCCATGTCAGTTTTTCTGGATTCAGTCATTGCAATCTCCACTCCACTCATATTATATAAGACTTCTCTACAGGTGTGTGTGTCTTTCCAGACAATGACTCAGTCATTATGCCATGAAAGTTTCTTTTATAGTGTTGCTTCAAGCTGTTGGTAGTACTTTGTTTATATGACAAAAAAAAAAAAAAAAAAAAAGCACATAGTCTATCATTTGAGAAAGCCTGAGTGGCTGAAAGGTTACCTGTCTTTTTAAATAGAACTGCTGCTGCTGGTGCTAAGTCACTTCAGTCGTGTCTGACTGTGCGACCCCATAGATGGCAGCCCACCAGGTTCCTCTGTCCCTGCAGTTCTCCAGGCAAGAATACTGGAGTGGGTTGCCATTTCCTTCTCCAATGCATGCATGCATGCATGCTAAGTTGCTTCAGTCATGTCCAACTCTATGCAACCCTAGGGACAGCATCCCACCAGGCTCCTCTGTACACAGGATTCTCTAGGCAAGAACACTGGAGCGGGTTGCCATTTCCTTCTCCTTAAATAGAACTAAACAGTGTTGATTTCACAATAAAATTAGGAGCTAAATAATAAAAGAGGAACTAAAGAGCCTCTTGATAAAAGTGAAAGAGGAGAGTGAAAAAGCTGGCTTAAAACTCAACATTCAGAAAGCTAGGATCCAGTCCTATCACTTCAAGACAAATAGATGGGGAAACAACGGAAACAGTGACAGACTTTATTTTCTTGGGCTCCAAAATCACTGCAGATGGTGACTGCAGCCATGAAGTTAAAAGATGCTTGCTCCTTGGAAAAAAAGCTATGACAAACCTGCTGCTGCTGCTGCTAAGTCACTTCAGTCGTGTCCGACTCTGTGTGACCCCATAGACGGCAGCCCATCAGGCTCCCCCGTCCCTGGGATTCTCCAGGCAAGAACACTGGAGTGGGTTGCCATTTCCTTCTCCAATGCATGAAAGGGAAAAGTGAAAGTGAAGTCGCTCAGTTGTGTCCGACTCTTCGCAACCCCATGGACTGCAGCCTACCAGGCTCCTCCGTCCATGGAATTTTCCAGGCAAGAGTACTGGAGTGGGGTGCCATCCCCTTCTCTGATGACAAACCTAGACAGTGTATTAAAAAGCAGAGACATCACTTTGCCGACAAAAGTCCATCTAGTCAAAGCTGTGGTTTCTCTGGTAGTCATGTATAGATGTGAGACTTAGACCATAAAAAAAGCTAAGTGCTGAAAAATTGATGCTTTTTTAACTGTGGTGTTGGAGAAGACTCTTAAGAGTCCCTTGCACTACAAGGAGATTAAACCAGTCAATCCTAAAGGAAATCAGTCCTGAATATTCATTGGAAGAACTGATGCTGAAGCTGAAACTCCAATCCTTTGGCCACCTGATGCAAAGAGCCAACTCATTGGAAAAGACCCTGATGCTGGGAAAGATTGAAGGCAGGAGAAGGGAGCAACAGAGGTTGAGATGATTGGATGGCATCACTGACTTGACAGACATGAGTTTGAGCAAGTTCCAGGAGTTGGTGATGGACAGGGAAGCCTGGAGTGCTGCAGACCATGGTGTTGGCGAAGAGTTGGACATGACTGAGCGAATGAACTAAACTGAGTGAACAATAAAATACTGTTGATTCATTTTAAAGTCTTCACTTACTGTTTTGCATTTCCCTCTGACATTTTTTAATTTGTTGTTGTTCAGTTGCTCAATCATATCTGACTCTTTGTGACCCCATGGATTGCAGAACACCAGGCTTCCTGCCCTTCACTGTCTCCTGAAGTTTGCTCCAACTCATGTCGATTGAGTCAGTGATGCCATCCAACCGTCTCATCCGAGATACAATCTTTGGCATCTGAATATGCAAGCTAGCCCCAGATATTGGCATGAGTCCATGTAAGGGCATGTGAGGCATGCCCTTACATGGTAGGGGAGCTCCCCATTTTGGGTCCTGCCAGCATTGTGGATATGGGCAATCCCTTCATGTCATTGGCACTAAAGCAAGGAGGTGACTAGCTTATTGGTGCACATGTGGCCCTTCAAATTCTGGGCTTCACCAGTGAGCCCACTCGAGGCCCAGATGCCCTGAGAGCTCAGGGTGCCCGTCTCTGTGCTGGTCAATTGCTCTCTTTCCTGGGGCCTCCATCTTCAGTCTTCCCACCCAGCCTTTCCTATTTCACATGGAATCATTGGTCCTCTCAGGACAGATGATGACACTGTTCCTACTTGCCTTTCACCTCTCAATCCGTGATGTCTGGCCACTCCTCCTCGTTCTCTTGCCAATGATGTCCTAGCTAGTAAAGCCAGTGGCCCTTTCTTTTCCCTTCTTAACCTGTATGACTTCACTGTGCCCTGTTTTCTCATCTGTTAGGTAGCAATAGTAATAGTGTTGACCTTATTGGGTTGTGAGATTTTATTTATTATACATCATAGTAGATAATAGGTGCTATGTTATACATACACACACTTACACTTATATATGTATATATTTGTCTGGGACATACATAGGTAGTCACACACACACATAAACACATCACATCAGATCAGATCAGATCAGTCGCTCAGTTGTGTCCGACTCTTTGCGACCCCATGAATCACAGCATGCCAGGCCTCCCTGTCCATCACCAACTCCCGGAGTTCACTCAGACTCACATCCATCGAGTCAGTGATGCCATCCAGCCATCTCATCCTCCGTGGTCCCCTTCTCCTCCTGCCCCCAATCCCTCCCAGCATCAGAGTCTTTTCCAATGAGTCAACTCTTCGCATGAGGTGGCCAAAGTACTGGAGTTTCAGCTTTAGCATCATTCCTTCCAAAGAAATCCCAGGGCTGATCTCCTTCAGAATGGACTGGTTGGATCTCCTTGCAGTCCAAGGGATGGACTCTCAAGAGTCTTCTCCAACACCACAGTTTAAAAGCATCAATTCTTCGGTGCTCAGCCTTCTTCACAGTCCAACTCTCACATCCATACATGACCACAGGAAAAACCATAGCCTTGACTAGACGAACCTTTGTTGGCAAAGTAATGTCTCTGCTTTTGAATATGCTATCTAGGTTGGTCATAACTTTCCTTCCAAGGAGTAAGAGTCTTCATACAAGTCTGAACAGTGCCCTGGGCAAGGCAAGCACTACATGGATTAATTATTACTCAGTTAGTTAGTGTTAGTCGCTCAGTTCAGTTCAGTCTCTTAGTCACGTCTGACTCTTTGTGACCCCATGAGCTGCAGCAGGCCAGGCTTCCCTGTCCATCACCAACTCCCGGAACTTTTGGAGCCCAAAATATAAAGTCTCTCACTGTTTCCATTGTTTCCCCATCTATTTACCATGAAGTGATAGAACCAGATGCCATGATCTTTTGCTTTTTGAGTGTTGAGTTTTAAGCCAGCTTTTTCACTCTCTTCTTTCACTTTCCTCAAGAGGCTCTTCAGTTCCTCTTCACTTTCTGCCATAAGGGTGGTGTCATCTGCATATCTGAGATTATTGATATTTCTCCCAGCAATCTTGATTCTAGCTTGTGCTTCATCCAGCCCAGCATTTTGTATGATGTACTCTGCATATAAATTAAATAAGCAAAGTGACAATATACAGCCTTGACATACTCCTTTCCCAATTTGGAACCAGTCCATATTTGGAACAACAGACTGCTTCCAAATTGGAAAAGGAGTCACTCATTCACTTGCAACTCTTTGTGCTCCCAGGGACCATAACCCGCCAGGCTCCTATGTCCAAGGAATTCTCCAGGCAAGAATACTGCAGTGGGTAGCGATTCCCTTCTCCAGGGATTGAACCCAACTATCATTCTATATCCAAAGTCAAATCCAGCCCCCACGTGGGCTGTTCACCTGTAGACCCAACCATTTCTATGTGCTTCTCTTTCTTACTTACTAACCTGGTGTCAAAGGCAACAGTATTTTCCATCCCTGCTGTCAGAACCCTCTACTTTAAAAAACATAACCTCTTAACTTCACAACATTATTTTGAATTTTATTTCTGTCTTTCAGAGTTTACAAGCCCCAACTAATATAAAGCTCCCATTCCTCTCTTCTTTTATTAAACTAAATAAGTCGGACTGTGTTGCAACACCTGGTGATGGAATCTGTTTTCAGTATTTAAATCTCACTTTGTGTTTTATTTGGCATATGTATGTTAGCCTTGTCTCCACAGCTAGAGTGGAATTTGTATACTAGATTACATATTAATTTGCCTATATCATCTGTGGTCCTTACTTAGGAAGATATTTTTCACCCATTGCGTTCAGCAGCATGAGCAGATTTAAAGAGGTCTCCATTCCTACTTTAAAAACCAAATATTCTGGACTTCCCTGGTGGTCCACTGGTTGAGACTTCACCTTCCAATGCGGGAGATGTGGATTTGATCCCTGGTTGGAGAACTAAGATTCCACATGCTTCATGGCTAAAAGGCCAAACCATAGAACAGAAGTACTAATGTAACAAATTCAATAAAGACTTTAAAAAAATGGTCTACATAAAAAAAAAATCTTTAAGAAAATAAAAATAAAGACCAAATACTTTATGGACAACTTTCTTATCAGTTATAGGCATGATCAGGGGCCTCATCTGACACTAAGAATGTGGGCTCGGGTTTAATACGTGTGAACCTTTCTGTTAAACCCCCAGGTATCCGCCGCCAGACTGCCCATTGCATGAAGAAGGGCCGTGGGATAGTGAAAGCTACGTTCTGTGATCCAGAAACACAACCCAATGGGAGACAGAAGAAGTGTCATGAAAAGGATTGTCCACCCAGGTAACTGTTAGTAACAGCTCAAGCTCTATGTGTCTGCCTACCATGGTGTCTGATTTCATAGTAATCAAGGGCTCAGTGATGGGGGAGGGCTGGGTGGCTTCATTATTAGAATAAATACAGGCAAGCTGTCACACATTTCAGTGGCTATGCTGTTAGAACCTGTGACAAGGTGTGAGTGGGGAACGTTTTCTCCCCAGAGAACAGTATTTCTTACAAAGCTCCTGTGATCTATGCTTAATTATTTGGTAAGACGTAAGTCCCAAAGCACTGTTGAACAGAATGGTGTATCAGATCAGATCAGTCGCTCAGTCGTGTCCGACTCTTTGCGACCCCATGAATCGCAGCACGCCAGGCCTCCCTGTCCATCACCAACTCCCAGAGTTCACCCAGACTCATGTCCATCGAGTCAATGATGCCTTCCAGCCATCTCATCCTCTGTCATCCCCTTCTCCTCTTGCCCCCAATCCCTCCCAGCATCAGAGTCTTTTCCAATGAGTCAACTCTTCGCATGAGGTGGCCAAAGTACTGGAGTTTCAGCTTTAGCATCATTCCTTCCAAAGAAATCCCAGGGCTGATCTCCTTCAGAATGGACTGGTTGGATCTCCTTGCAGTCCAAGGGACTCTTAAGAGTCTTCTCCAACACCACAGTTCAAAAGCATCAATTCTTCGGCACTCAGCCTTCTTCACAGTCCAACTCTCACATCCATACATGACCACTGGAAAAACCATAGCCTTGACTAGACGAACCTTTGTTGGCAAAGTAATGTCTCTGCTTTTGAATATGCTATCTAGGTTGGTCATAACTTTCCTTCCAAGGAATAAGTGTCTTTTAATTGAATGGCTGCAGTCACCATCTGCAGTGATTTTGGAGCCCAGAAAAATAAAGTCTGACACTGTTTCCCCATCTATTTCCCATGAAGTGATGGGACCGGATGCCATGATCTTCGTTTTCTGAATGTTGAGCTTTAAGCCAACTTTTTCACTCTCCACTTTCACTTTCATCAAGAGGCTTTTTTGTTCCTCTTCACTTTCTGCCTTAAAGGTGGTGTCATCTGCATATCTGAGGTTCTTGATATTTCTCCCAGCAATCTTGATTCCAGCTTGTGTTTCTTCCAGCCCAGCGTTTCTCATGATGTACTCTGCATATAAGTTAAATAAACAGGGTGACAATATACAGCCTTGACGAACTCCTTTTCCTATTTGGAACCAGTCTGTTGTTCCATGTCCAGTTCTAACTGTTGCTTCCTGACCTGCATACAAATTTCTCAAGAGGCAGATCAGGTGGTCTGGTATTCCCATCTCTTTCAGAATTTTCCACAGTTTACTGTGATCCACACAGTCAAAGGCTTTGGCATAGTCAATAAAGCAGAAATAGATGCCTTTCTGGAACTCTCTTGCTTTTACCATGAACCAGCGGATGTTGGCAATTTGATCTCTGGTTCCTCTGCCTTTTCTAAAACCAGCTTGAACATCAGGAAGTTCACGGTTCACATATTGCTGAAGCCTGGCTTGGAGAATTTTGAGCATTACTTTACTAGCGTGTGAGATGAGTGCAATTGTGCAGTAGTTTGAGCATTCTTTGGCATTGCCTTTCTTTGGGATTGGAATGAAAACTGACCTTTTCCAGTCCTGAGGCCAATGCTGAGTTTTCCAGATTTGCTGGCATATTGAGTGCAGCACTTTCACAGCATCATCCTCAGGATTTGGAATAGCTCAACTGGAATTCCATCACCTCCACTAGCTTTGTTCGTAGTGATGCTTTCAAGGCCCACTTGACTTCACATTCCAGGATGTCTGGCTCTAGGTCAGTGATCACACCGTGATTATCTGGGTCGTGAAGATCTTTTTTGTACAGTTCTTCTGTGTATTCTTGCCATCTCTTATTAATATCTTCTGCTTCTGTTAGGTCCATACCATTTCTGTCCTTTATCGAGCTCATCTTTGCATGAAATGTTCCTTTGGTATCTCTGATTTTCTTGAAGAGATCCCTAGTCTTTCCCATTCTGTTGTTTTCCTCTATTTCTTTGCATTGATCGCTGAGGAAGGTTTTCTTATCTCTTCTTGCTATTCTTTGGAACTCTGCATTCAGATGTTTATATCTTTCCTTTTCTCCTTTGCTTTTCGCTTCTCTTATTTTCACAGCTATTTGTAAGGCCTCCCCAGACAGCCATTTTGCTTTTTTGCATTTCTTTTCCATGGGGATGGTCTTGATCCCTGTCTCCTGTACAATGTCAGGAACCTCATTCCATAGTTCATCAGGCACTCTATCTATCAGATCTAGTCCCTTAAATCTATTTCTCACTTCCACTCTATAATAAGAAGGAATTTGATTTAGGTCATACCTGAATGGCCTAGTGGTTTTCCCTACTTTCTTCAATTTAAGTCTGAATTTGGCAATAAGGAGTTCATGGTCTGAGCCACAGTCAGCTCCTAGTCTTGTTTTTGCTGACTGTATAGAGCTTCTCCATCTTTGGCTGCAAAGAATATAATCAATCTGATTTCGGTGTTGACCGTCTGGTGATGTGTAGATCATCCCAAAATTCTTTAGCTAATTGGTTTGGCTTTTCCAAGAGCACTTTACCAACCAGTACAATAGTAGCCTTTAGAGATCACACTGACACTTTTGGATCACTGCCTTGAAAAGTGGACTTATAGACCAGGCTTGTTCAACCTCAGCAGTGTTGACATTTGGGGCTGGATAATTCTTTGTTGTTGGGGGCTGTCACATGTTTAGCAGCATCCCTGGCCTTGTGTCCATTTAGAGGTTTGTAGCATTTCATCTTCCCCATCCAGGTTGTGACAACCATAAATTGTCTCCAAACTTTGCCAAATGTCTTCTGGGGGCAGAATCACCCTTGGTTGAGAACTGCTGTTAATAGAGGTATTCATCTGCTCCGAATCATATGGATTCAAGTTTCTAGAAGGCAACTTGGATGTTATTATGAGGGGCGTTTGTTAGAGAGAGAAAGAAGGGTAGGGAGAAGAAGAAAAAGAAAAAAGAAGGGAGGGAAAGAAAGAAAGAATTAATTGTGGGGAGTGTTTTCATTCCCTCATTTCCATAAACAGAGATGTATTTCATTTGCAGATCCCGTCAGGCATTCATTCCAGTCCCAAGAAGACACATTAAGAAGAGTTTAGTTTAACAGGAGGGGACTGGTTGGCATAATAAATCTACCAAGTGACAGGCAGAATTCTAAAGAAGAGCTGAAAGAATGGGATAAATGCCGATTAACTAGGTCAAAAAGAAGCATCTAGACAGCTCAGCCAAGGCAGACAGTGTCAGTTTCTTCTGGTCTCAGGCAGGGAGGTCCCAGAGGCCAGGGTGTTCTCTTCTCAGAGTCAGGTTGATTCTCTGTCCAGTTCTGGGGTTTCTTTCTAGGTGGAAAGTGGGCTGTGAGGTTCAGAGCTGGACCCCATCTCCATCGAGAGAGGACAGAGGTACCACTGTCCCCTCCCGTCGCTGTGGCTCTAACCTGATGTCTTTATTGAGTTTGTTACAATGTTGCTGTTGTTAGGTTTTGGGTTTTTGGCCACAAGGCATGTGGGATCTTAGTTACACAAGCAGGGTTCGAACCCACACCCTCTGCACTGGAAGGTGAAGTCTTAACCACTGGACCACCAGGGAAGTCCCTCCCATAACTCTTTCACTGGGAGGAACTAAGGACTTGAGGGGAGGATCAGGCCCCACTAGGTTTCATATGTAATCATTGCAGTTTCTATAGATCCTTCTCAGGGAAGAATGAGCCTGGAAAGAAGAATCTTTCTTATCACTTGCCTTATCTCATCAATAGCCTGTCCCTTTGTGGAGTTTACGTGCTTCCATCATATTTATCTCCATCAAAGTCAATGACTCTCACCAGCTACTTCCTTTTGCCCTCACCAGCTGCCAACCACCACACACACCCTGGGATGCTTGCCTCACTTTTCAATGCCACCCTTTCTGGTGAGTGGCTACCTTCTTAAAACCACAGCTGTTTAGTTCCTGAGTCTAACTTTGGCCCTAGGGTTCAGGGACCTTTTTATTATTTTATTTAGTCTACCTGGGCCTTCCTTAATATTACCAGCAAATCTTTGTTAAACATTCATTATTTCCCATGAGAGGTACGATGGCAAGGATAACCATGTTACAGTTACATGTACTGAGCACTGTGATTTTGTGATATAATAAAAGCTATGTCTCTGGTACGTGGCTCCAGACAGAGCTCCTAAAACTCAAGGCTGACTAGCTGTAAGGCTGCAGTGGGTCGACATACAGCAGACTCTTCAAAGACAGGCATGCACCTCTCCCTTCACTTGATCTGTGTCTAAGGCAAAGCAAGCCCTGTGCTAGGTTGGTGGGCACCAAAAGATGCTGATGCAGGTGCTCACCTGCTGAGACCAAGAGAGAGATGGGGATATTAGCTGTGTCCATAAAAGCAGCATAGTCAGAGAAGACAGTGGATTTGGTAGCCACTCTCTGTTTGAGAAGAGTCATCAGTCCGTATCTGACATTTTCTTATTCACCTATAACTAAGTCTTGGCCTCACTATTTTCAGAATTCAGTTCCCATAAGGGTGGTTATCTTTGTCTATCTCTGTACTCTAACCACCAGAATTTTCTAGTTGAAAGTCATCCTATAAGATACACCAGTGCTAGAAGGAGATGGATACTGGGGCCTGAGTCCAGAGGCTAATGGATGGGAAATGAGCTGAGGCTGGAGCCTGGTAGACAGAGAGGCGGAGCCTTGACAGAGGAATTCCAAATGATACAGGCTGAGCTCTGGGGACTGGAAGTTGGCCCTAAAGGGAGTCATGTAGTAGCTATAAACTAGCCTCCACGATATCCACTTCCTGGTCCCTGGAACCTGCAAGCGTTACCTTATTTGGAGAAAGGGCCTTTGAAGATATAATTAACTTGAAGGGTCTTGAAATGGGCAAGTTATGCTGAATTATTGATTTGGACCCTAAATTCCATCATAGCATCCTTATAGAAGCAGAGGGAAACTTCACACACCACACACACACACACACACACACACACGAGAAACAATATGAAGGTGGAACAGAAAGATTTGAAGACACTGGAATGATGGGCCACAAGCCAGGGAGTGCTGGCAGCCACCACAGACTTGAAGATGAAAGGAATGGATCTTCCCTAGAGCCTCCAAAGAGTGCAGGCCAGCCAACACCTTTACTTCATCCCAGCAATGCTGACTTGTCTATCTGGCCTCCAGAGATATAAGAAACTAGATTTCTTTTGTTTTTGCCACCAAGTTTGTGGTGACTTGTTTTACAGCAGCCCTAGGAAAGTAACACAAGCAGTGTACTAATTAATGCCAGCATAATGTTAAAGCGGGAGCTTCCCGGGTTGCTCAGTGGTAAAGAATCAGCCTGACAATGCAGGAGATGCAGGAGATGCAGATTCGATCCCCATTCGGGAAGATCCCCTGGAGGAGGACATGACAATCCATCCCAGTATTCTTGGCTGGAGAATTCCGTGGACAGAGGAGCCTGGTCTGCTGCAGTCTATGGGTCACAAAGAGTCGGACACAACTGAGCACACACGTGCACACACAACGTAAAAGCAAGGGAGAGGAGAGGCAATCTCTTCACCAAGTCATAGAAGCACCAAAGCTTGGAAAATAAGTAACTCGAGCTTTCTCAGGATTTTTTGGAATAGCACAAATATGTCACTTCCTAAGGAAGCTTACAGCCAGGAGAGCTATATGAGACATGTACAGCAGCAAGACAAAGCTCTTGTCAGGGCTGGGACCACAGTCAAGCATCTGGATTCCTTGCCCTGGGACCTGATCACTGTCCATGGCCCCTGTCCTCTTTGGAGCTCTGTGGTTAATTGACATCGCTTTAGCTTGCATTTCTAAGAGCAGCATTGTTAGAACAAGGTAAATGATGTGCATGCTAAGTAGCTTCAGTCATGTCTGACTCTTTGCAACCCTGTGGACTGTAGTCCGCCAGGCTCCTCTGTCCATGGGCTTCTCCAGGCAAAAAATACTGGAGTGGGTTGCCATGCCCTCCTCTAGGGGATCTTCCTGACCCAGGAATCAAACCCAAATCTCTTACATCTAGTGTCCTGCACTGGCAGGCAGATTCTTTTTACCACTAGCGCCGCCTGGAAAGCTCCAAGGTAAATGATATTTTGGGCTTTCCTCTGGAATGCTTCCTAAGCTGAGTACACTGATGCAAAAAGATTCAGTACAAAATTTTTAAGTGGACCGATTCCACAGCCTCCTGTCACAAAATCAGTAGTGAACCTCTGGTATCACCATCTAGAATGGAAGTGTTGATGGCCACAAATAGGTAATAGGCTACAGGGCAGTCACAGTGCTGTCCCATTCAGTACAAATGTGACATCCAGTGCTCAGGTTTTCTTGGGGAGCTGATGATCATTTTTGTAGCTGCTGCTTCTGCCACTGTACATCATTGCACTTCAAGGGGGGAAAACAATACATCTTATGCCCAATTTCTGCTGTTGTGTTGGAAACATAATTTCCTCCAATTCCATCCAAACAATTTGAAGGTCATACTTAAAGAAGAACAAAGCATATGCAATTTGACAACTCTTTTTAAATTGTTATCATTTAGTAGCATTTTTTTTTGTTTTAATTTCCCTCTGATATCCATTTCCCAAGGTCTGAGTTTCTTGAATTTCTGTACATGATTAATGCCTGGGCTCCAGCTTGTGGTCCTTAAAGATCCTAAAAGTAGCAGATCAAGCCTGAATTTACCCAGTTCAGACCTCAAGCTAAAGCACAGCCTTTGGAGAGGGATATTAAAGATCCCAGTAGCATTTTTTTAACTTGAAAGTAGAATGTCTGCCTTTGGTTTTGTTTTTATACCCAAGGTCACACACACATACTTAGATGCATACATACATTTATGTTTAAAATTTATGATACCTGTATTGGGATGGGTTCAGTTCAGTTCAGTTGCTCAGTCATGTCCAACTCTTTGCAACCCCATGAATTGCAGCACACCAGGCCTCCCTGTCCATCACCAACTCCTGGAGTTCACTCAAACTCACGTCCATTGAGTTGGTGATGCCATCCAGCCATCTCATCCTCTGTCGTCCCCTTCTCCTCCTGCCCCCAGTCCCTCCCAGCATCAGAGTCTTTTCCAATGAGTCAACTCTTTGCATGAGGTGGCCAAAGTACTGGAGTTTCAGCTTTAGCATCAGTCCTTCCAAAGAACACTCAGGACTGATCTCTTGACCTCAGATAGCTAACTTTGTAGGAGAAGGAAATGGCAACCCACTCCAGTGTTCTTGCCTAGAGAATCCCATAGACAGAGGAGCCTGGTTGGCTGCTGTCCATAAGGTCGCACAGAGTCGGACACGACTGAAGCGACTTAGCACGCATACATGCATTGGAGAAGGGAAATGGTAACCCACTCCAGTTTTCTTGCCTGGAGGATCCCAGGGACAGGGGAGCCCAGTGGGCTGCCATCTGTGGGGTTGCACAGAGTCAGACATGACTGAAATGACTTAACACCAGCTAACTTTATTGAAAGTTCTTTTTTAACCTTTATTTGTCTTCATATTATATATATATATTTTTTTTTCACATTCCTTTTGCTGTATCTGTATTGGTTTATTTAATGCCTCAGGACTAAAGTCTTTCTCAAAAGTAACAACTAGCAATTCACCTGTAGTGCTTCTATTATGCAGTTCATTTTGTTGAAATAGGTAAGACTCTCTAAGGTCAGAGATTTTGACTCCTGAAGATGTTAAGTAGATACAGCACATAACAGGTACAGTTTCTGAAAATGCATTCTAAAGTAGCATGTGTTGTATGCTCAGTCATGTCCAGCTCTTTGCAACGCCATGGACTGTAGCCTGCCAGGCTCCTCTGTCCATGAAATTATCCAGGCAAGCAAAAACCATCACAATATTGTAAAGTAATTATCCTCCAATTAAAATAAATTAAGTTAGTAAATAAATTTTTTAAAAAAGGAATACTGGAATGGGTTGCTGTTTCCTACTCCACTAAAGTAGCATATGATAAGTTAAATAGAATTTCATGAAATATTCCAACATAATGGATAATTTATAGAAGTCCTTCTTATTTATTATTGTGTTTCAGCTTCCCAAAAGATTCATGATAAAGTCAGGAGGTAGAGGGTAGATATTATTCCCAGATGGTAATGAGGTAGAGGTTACTAACAATTTTCAGAACCTACTGTTTTACTTTTCTCTTATACTTTATTTACTTATTTATTGATAAACCTACACTGACATATCATAATTTCCCAAAGTCCGTACTTTAGCATAGGGTTCTCACTCTTGGTGATGTACATACATTCCATGGGTTTTGGCAAATATATAATGACATTACCCATTGTTATGTTACCATGCAGAGTATTTTCACTATCTAAAAATCCTTCTTTCCTTTGGCAACCACTGGCCTTTTTACCACCTTTATAGTTTTGTCTTTTCCAGAATTTCAGATAGTGGGAATCATACAGTATATAACCTTTTCAGATTGCCTTCTTTCACTTAATAATACACATTTAAGGTTTCTCCATGTCTTTTCATGGCTTGATAGCTCATTTCTTTTCTGTGTGAATATTATTCCATTATCTGGATGGGCCACAGTTTATCAGTTCACCTTCTAAAGGACATCTTGGCTGCATCCAAGTTTTGGGAATTATGAATAAAGCTACCGTAAACATCCCTATGTGGGGTTTTGTGTGAACAAAAAGTTTTCAGCTCCTTTAGATAAATACCAAGGAGTATGATTTCTGAATTGAGAACCCACTCTACTTCAAGCCTTTTCCATGTTGCCAAGTGATTTATTCATGTTAGCAACTCTGATTGGTAGATACTTTTATGCCTTTGCACAGATGAGGACACTAAAGTCCTCAGATTCTTCCCAAATCACTTAGCCGAAGTGGTAGAGTCTAGATTTGAACCTGGATGAAGCTACTGAGTGTTCTGTGCTGGTGCTCATACACTGTGCTGCTGCCCAGGATCTCAGGATGAGCACGTTTCGGTGCTGAAGTCAGAAATCCAAGTTTAAAATATTTCTCACACATTAAAACACAATGAAAAAGTTATTAACAAGCAGAAACTAACTTCAAAGCTAAATCATGCCTGCAAACTCACAAGGGGATTAAAGAAAGGAAATTAAGTTAACTTGCTTTTTTAAAGACTAATAAATGTCGATGGCTATCTTAATATTATTTGTCTTTGGAAGACTAGTCCAGTAGTTTCCTTAGATATGAATTTCAAGTTGTAACATCTTCCCCTGTCACCTAATTTTCATGCTGTCTGAAAACTTCATACCATTGTTCAGGGCTGTCATTTCTGCTCATAAAATGGTTTCATATGCAAGATTTAATCTTTTTATTTCTGGATTATTGTCCTTCAGTAATAATTTGTTTCTATACCCAATTTGGACCTTCTGTGTTCTTTCCCAAATGGATACTTAAGATAGATTTTTAAAAAAGATTTAATAAAAAGCTTCTGTTAATCTTAATGTAAGAAATCTGTGTTATATCATCAATGGCTTCCAGACTGAAAGTTTGCATGGCACACTCCAGGATGGAGTAGCCTGTCAAGAAAGAAATTCTTTGGAATTGGAAGCGTATCTGACTCCAGAAAGAGGTCATTTGAGTCTCTTCTCTCTCTGACTTCTCTCTGCACTTTGGTTTACAGGAAAGCAAGCTTCTGCCAGGCTCCAGTTGTGATGGTGCTCTGTATGTTTAAAGCTCCATAAACTCCTGTAACAGGTCTTTCCAGCCTGGCAGCTGTATGTAGGTTTTCATGCAAAAGGAATGCTTCATGATTTAAATCCAGGTTTCTCAGCCTGAGAACTAGAGCCATTTTGGGCTGGATGATTCTTTGCTGTGGGGGCTGTCCTATGTCTTGTAGAATATTTCTCAGCATCCTTGTTCACTATCCACTAGATGCCAAGAGTACACCTCTCCTCTCATTTGTGACAACCAAAAATGCCTTCAAACATTCCCAAATGTCCCCTGGGGAGGTGGCTGTGGGAATCTCCATTGGGTGAGAATGGAGAATAACACCAATCTGTTATTGTTCAGTGACTCAGTCATGTCCAACTCTGAGTGACCCCCATGGACTGCAGCACGCCAGGCTTCCCTGTCCATCACCAACTCCCAGAGTTTGCTCAAACTCATGTCCATTGAGTCAGTGATGCCATCCAACCATCTCATCCTCTGTTGTCCCCTTCTCCTCCTGCCTTCAATCTTTCCCAGCTTCATGGCCTTTTCCAATGAGTCAGCTCTTCACATCAGATGGGCCAAAGTCTTGGAGCTTCAGTTTCAGCATCAGTCCTTCCAGTGAATATTCAGGGTTGATTTCCTTTAAGATTGACTGGCTTGATCTCCTTGCTGTCCAAGGGACTCTCAAGAGTCTTCTCCAGCACCACAGTTCAAAGGCATAAATGACAAGAAAGGGGTCATTAAGACTGGGAAAGTCCATGAGAGTGGGGAGAGGAATGAGCATGGTGCGAGTGGGGAATAACAAGAAAACCAGAGAAAATCAGGGGATGAATAGGATACAGTGAGAATGTGGCTACTCTGTTAAAAAGATCAGTGAAGCATACTGTAATTTTAGTATGAATTATGTAATATATAGAAATATGTGTGTGTGTGTGTTTCAAGACCCTCAAAGAGCTTATAGTTACCTTGGAAAAGCTTACTGTACTTTGGACATCCTTCAAACAGAAGAATCTGTATCTTCCACCTACACCCATACCAGCGCTTGCTCAGGAAGTTCTGACTACCAATAAGCCAGTAAAATACAAAATTAAACTCTTTCTAATCCTCATTACTCAGAAAACTATAAGTCTTAATCTGAAATTTTTTAAAACTCTTGCTTAGAATAGAAATTTCCTTTAAAATGTCAATTTTTATAACTACTATCTTTGTACTAATCTTTGTCCTAATAGCATACTAAATCTACAGAGTCCATTCTTTATAGAAAAAATTGCAAGATAAACAATCAAATTCATTTATCTGATGTCATAACACCATGCATGTGTGCTAAGTCACGTCAGTCATGCCCAACTCTGTGCAACCCTATGGACTGTAGCCTGCCACACTCCTCTGTCTGTGGGATTCTCCAGGCAAGAATACTGGAGTGGGCTGCCATGCCCTCCTCCAGGGGATCTCTCCAATCCAGGGATCAAACCCATGTCTCTCACATTGGCAGGCAGGTTCTTTACCACTAATGCCACCTGGGGAGCCCATCGTAACACCAGTGGTTTTTAATCCTGACTCCATATGAAAGTCATCAAAGAATTCTTAATACTGATGCCTTTGACCTAACCTCAAGAGATTCTGGCCATCCAATATAGCAAGGGGGCCTGAACTGATGGCTGATACTTTTTTAAAGATCCCCAAATGATGATACAGTGAGAATCACTGATATAGGCCAGGTCCTTAGGACTTTTACCTAGTACCTGGAATGTTCAGATTGACTAATTATAGAGACAATTAAAAAAAAAACAAAACAGTATGAGACAATGCATGATCAGTTATCCACTTGTACTTTAGGTGTGACAGATAATGGAAATTCTGGCAAGAAAAAAATTAATAGCAAAAATGGAAAAAGTTGGATTAGATTGTTGTTGATTTTATGCTGATTAAACGAGAAAGGTTGCCTTGCAGGGGGTGGTGAATAAATGTGTGGTCTGGGCCTTTTGTCCTACTGAGTTCTTGGAATGTTATATTGTGCTTGTCAGCTATCACTCAGAGCATGTAAACAGTCTTCTGTTATAAATCTCCTATAAATATAAATACAAAACAAGATTCTTTAATAAATCTCCTCAAAGAGGTGGGATTATGGCAGACACCAGAACGAATAAGCTGGACAACAGAGAACAGTTTGGCAATAGCTCCTGAGTCTTGGGCCTGGAAGAACTTTTCAGGGAAATAAAGGGTGGATTTCACCTTAAACTAGGAGCAAACATATGCAAGATGTCCCCAGGAGTCTGTGAAGGCAGCTTCAGAAAGAGAAACAAGAAAGTCTATTATCACCTTTTAGTAACATAGCTGAAAGCCTTGTAGTAAGTAGTTAGATAAATTGGACTTTCAGTCAGCTCACATTAAGGCCCTTCCAGAATGGCATTTGATTTATTTGATAGTGTGTCTGGCCTCACATAGAAATGTCGGAGGTAGAACAGAGTAATTAGATTAACACAGAGGGCATTTATTTGGTGTCATATCATATGGTCCCAATATTAGCTCTTTATCTACACAAGATGGCCAGATGTTAAATACCAGGGACTAAATGCTGCTGCTGCTAAGTCACTTCAGTCGTGTCCGACTCTGTGTGACCCCATAGACGGCAGCCCACCAGGCTCCCCTGTCCCTGGGATTCTCCAGGCAAGAACACTGGAGTGGGTTGCCATTTCCTTCTCCAATGCTTGAAAGTGAAAGTGAAGTCGCTCAGTTGTGTCCGACCCTCAGCGACGTCATGGACTGCAGCCTTCCAGGCTCCTCTGTTCATGGGATTTTCCAGGCAAGAGTACTGGAGTGGGTTGCCATTGCCAAGTAATCTTAATTACTTATTAACTGAAGAACATAATAGAATTGAGGAAAAGCTTTCTTCTAGTATATTTAACCAGAGATTAAAAGTATGAGAATCAAAGAAGTTCTACTCAAATAAACTAATATTTTGTAGACATAAGTAGTAGTACACAGTTTAACCTACTTCAAAATTTGATACTATCTCAAGGTCAGAAGATTTCCTTAAAGTCAAGAATAAAGGAATTCACATGTTGTACTGTTTTCCCATGAAAAACAAATATTCTATTTTATTCCTGCATGGAGGGATGAATAAGCAGACTACACATCTAAGCAATGGTGGACCCAAAGTGCGCTGGGTCAAGACCCCTATTCTGTATTTGATATTGAGGAAGATTTGGACAATGATGAAGAAGGAGGAAAAGAGATGGCTCTCAAGAGGATTCCTTGGCACTTTTAAAAGTGACTTTAGTGTAACTATAGGGCCCCACATCCTAGAACCTTGAGGCAATCAACCATGATAGCAGGTAAAGGAAAATCACACATCTTCCTTTTTCCCTAGAGAATCCAGAATATTAATTTAGCAAACAGTTTCAACAATTCAACTTATCAAGAACAGCTGACAAAAAACAAGAGATTATCTTATTTAATACATTTCTTCTTTTCCTACTTCTTTCTTTTAAAGCGACCAGTGAGAATATTCACAGGTCGACTGAAGGAGATGGAGGAGGGAGAGAGTGATGACAATACCCCTGACTGATCATCTTATACATAACTGAAAATTAATTAAGTGCATTATATTGAAACATAAAAATATTCAGTTAGGAGCCAGGAGACTTAGATTCTAATTGGGTTCTTTTAGTCAATAGCAGCAGTTAAAACAATAATTACAATTACAAATGGTTGAGCTTGTATAATGTCAGGCTCTGTACTATGCACTGTACATAAATTGGTATTTCAGTACATGAATGACACTCATCTAAAGTCAATATTGTTACATCCATTCAACAGATGTGGAGAGTAAGGCTTAAACTTGCTTGAGGTTTCACAATAGAAAACAGGACCTCAATTTTCTTGTCTGAGAAGAGAGAGGATTTGGTGGGAGGGTCGTTTTTTCATTTAAAGACATGCTTACTTATCATCTACTCACGTCAAGTGTTCTGCGGAGTTCCATAGCTGTGATTGAACAAGCTAAGAGTCGGACGCGACTGAGCGACTTCCCTTTCACTTTTCACTTTCATGAATTGGAGAAGGAAATGGCAACCCACTCCAGTGTTCTTGCCTGGAGAATGCCAGGGACGGGGGAGCCTGGTGGGCTGTCGTCTATGGGGTCGCACAGAGTCGGACACGACTGAAGCGACTTAGCAGCAGTAGCAGCAGCAGCCATGGCCCTGTCTGCAGAGCGCCCTCTACTGGGCTGAAACATCTTCAGGGACCTCCCAACTCTGTAATCAGCGTTTCTGCTCTGGATTTCTATCCAGTGGTTGAAGGTACATGTGTATTGACTCGGGCTGATCTTTTCTCACATGTCCATGTGTGTCTGCAGGTGGTGGGCAGGGGAGTGGGAAGCATGTTCTACAACATGTGGGCCCCATGGAGAGAAGAAGCGAACGGTGCTGTGCATCCAGACCATGGGCTCGGATGAGCAGGCTCTCCCCCCTCAAGACTGCCAGCATCTGCTGAAGCCCAAGACCTTTGTGTCCTGCAACAGAGACATCCTATGTCCATCAGACTGGACGGTGGGCAACTGGAGTGAGGTAAGCCCAGGGGTTAAAAGGGACACCGGGGTTATTCGTGCTTCATCAGCCCTCTCACCCATCCTCCTCATTAACCAATCCAAAGTGACGGGGTGAGGTGCACAGTGGCCTGTTTTCTGCATTTCCCACCTCCCAGTATCCTATCTCACCTGTTTTCCATTTTTACAAGATCTTCCTCTCATCTGGTCAGATACCTACCTGCCTGGAATGACCTGGATCTTACATACTCAGGCTCACGACAGCTAATTGAAAAATCTTCAGGATTTTTTGCTGGCCCGTTGTTAAACCATTGGGAACAAATCAAGGCTCTCCCACCTACCCCAAAAGCTGGCTTGCCAAACATTTACTGGAACTTATGTTTCAGACTAAAACTAAAGGAGAGTCACTTTAACTGGAATGATAGACAATGTGCTTGCTACTTGGAGAAGCCTCTCAAACCATCTATCTATTCAGACCTGATGAAGGTTTGGGACGTGTACTATTAGTCACATAAATTGAAATAGTGTTGCGTTTCCCCACAGTTAATCTGATCTGATTCTAGTATGACTAGAAATCCATAGGCTAGGAGATCATGAAATGCTTCCAGGCTTTAATTTTCTTTGGGTCACCAGGGGACCTAGAACTGTCAGGACCTTTGCTACCAGAGTCTGTAGTAGAAGTAGACCTCTGCCTTCTCCAGGGGTGCTGGTGTCTCCAGGGGCCTTGCTCTGCTTCCCTATGTGTATTTCAGTCAGTGACCTAAGGAATGACTAGAAAATAAATGACTGTAAAACCAACAGGCCAGAATATATTGATGGTTGTTGACTTCTTATGAGTTTCCTTGGGAAGCCACATGGTTGCCATAATAATGCTACTATTGACCACAGTATCTTAGAATTCCTCTTAGACTCACTGTCAGAGAAATGGAAAATATTTGATTCAGGAGAAAACCACAGGAAGTTGATTAGAATTAAGTCTGGTGGATAAAGGAGTAATCTGATCCACTTGGATAAGACCTTTGTGTTTAAAGTGATTCTTGATTATAAGTAATGCTATTGCTTTTCATAGCTTATAAAGTACTATCTAAAGAAGAATTCAGCTGTGCAGCAAAGTGAATTAGGTATATGTCTACATATATTCACTCTTTTTTTTTTTTTTAGATTTCCTTCTCATTTAGGTCCCCACAGAGCACTGAGTAGAGTTCCCTATGTTATACAGTAGGTCCTCATTAGTTATCTATTTTATGCATAGTAGTGTACATGTCAATCCCAGTCTCCTAACTCATCCCACCCCACTTCCCCCTTGGTAATCATAAGTTTGTTTTCCACATCTGTGACTCTGTTTCTGCTTTGCAAATAAATTCATCTGTATCATGTTTGTAGACCCACATACAAGTGATACCACATAATATCTTTTTCTCTCTTTCTGACTTACTTCACTCTGCAGGACAATCTTCAGGTCAATCCACAGCTCTGCAGATGGCATTATTTCATTCCTTTTTTGTGGCTGAGTAATATTCCATTGTGTATATGTGCCATCTCTTCTTTATTCCTCTGCTGATGGACGTCTAGGTTGCTTCCATGTCCCAGCTAGTGTAACTAGTGTAACTAGTATAACTAGTATAACTAGTGCTGCAGTGAACGTCGGGGTGCATGCACCCTCTTGCATTCTGGTTTTATCTGGATATATGCCTAAGAATGGAATTGCTGGGTCGTACAGTTCTATTTTTAGTTTTTTAAGGAATTTCTATACTGTTCTCCATAGTAGCTGTTTATTTTGTTATTATTTGTTTAAAATTGGTGTTTATCCACCAATTTACATTCCCACTAACACTGTAAAAAGAGTTCCCTTTTCTCTACACCTTCTCCAGCATTTATTCTTTATAGGTTTTTAGATGGTGGCCATTCTAACCTGTGTGAGGTAATACCTCATTGAGGTTTTGATTCATGTTTCTCTAATAATTAGTGATGTTGAGCATCTTTTCATGTGTTTTTTGGCCATCTGTATGTCTTCTTTGGATAAACATTTATTTAGGTTTTTAGATTGGGTTTGTTTGTTTCTTTTTTTTTATATTGAGATGCATGAGTTGTTTGTATATTTTGGAAATTAATCCCTTGTCAGTTGCTTCATTTGCAAATATGTTCTCCCATTCTGAAGATTGCCTTTTTATTTTGTTTAAGGTTTCTTTTGCTGTGCGAAAGTTTTTAAGTTTAATTAGATCTCATTTGTTTATTTTTGTTTTTATTTTCATTACTCTAGGAGGTGGATCAAAAAAGATCTTGCTGTGATTTATGTCAGAAAGTATTCCGCCTATATTTTTCTCTGAGAGTTTTATAGTATCTGGCCTTACTTTTGGGTCTTTAATCCATTTTGAGTTTATTTTTGTGTATGGTATTAGGGAGTGTTCTAATTTCATTATTTCACAGGTAGCTGTCTAGTTTTCCCAGCCCTACTTATTGAAGAGACTATCTTTTCTCCATTGTATATTCTTGCCTCCTTTGTCATAGATTAAGTGACCACAGGTGCATGGGTTTATCTCTGGACATTCTGTTTGGTTCCATTGATCTATACTTGTGGTTTTGTGCCAGTACCATACTGTTTTGATGACTGTAGCTTTGTAGTATAGTCTGAAGTCAGGGACCTGAGTTGGGAGAATGCTATGATTTACCACCCAGACACATTTTCAGAAATAAAGGGCTTATATTCAGCTGTTGGTACAACTCTGAAGGGCTATCCCAGTACCAGAGCTTCTCTTGAGACTGGCTAAACCTGTTATCAGGCCTGCATCATGGCACCATCTCCCCTAGGCTGTATCCTGTTTCCTTCCCCTCTTTCTGACTGGAGTTGATTTCCAGAGTACTTCCTAATAAAAGCCATGCTAGCTAAAGACCTCAGAGTCTGTCTCCTTGAGAACTTACCCTGCAGCACTGAGTTAGACTCAAGGATCTTCTAGCAGTTTCAAGCAACTTAGTTTTTAGGAGACTGTTTCTAATATGACTTCTGCAGGGCAGCCATGATTCCTGATTCCCATAAGATGTGCCTCTTCTAAAATCTTTTCTCAGCCCCACTGCTCTTAGAGACCAGGTTCTGGACAGCAAAACTAATTCTAGACTCTACCTACTGGTAGAGATGAGGCCCAGAGGATATTGCCTGACTTGGGTAGGATTAACCCAGGAACTTTTCAGGCTAATTGAGAATGAATTCTCATCATGGATGTTTGAACTGGAATACAGATATTTAAGATGAAATTCACTTTTTTGATCCAAGGCAGTGTTTCTCTTTTTTTTTTCCCCAATGGGCTTCCCTGGTGGCTCAGACAGTAAAGAATCTGCCTGCAATGCAGAAGACCTGGGTTCGATCCCTGGGTCAGAAAGATCCCCTGGAGAAGGAAATGGCTCCTTAAGTGCCTTTTTAGAGGCTCTTTCCTAATTGTCTTCCTCCATCATGACTTTATTTTCAAGGAGGGAAGTGGTTTGTGTGTGTGTGTGTGTGTGTGTGTGTGTGTATTGAGATATAATTCACATATCATAAAATTCACCCATTGAAAGTGTACAAACAAATGACCTTTAGTATAATCGCAGAGTTATACAGTCACTACCACAGTAATTTAAGAATGTTTTCATCAACTCCTAAATAAACTCTGCATGCATTAATCATCATCCCAGGTCCCTACCTTCATTCCCCATCCCTAGACAATCATTAATCCACTTTGTATTTCCAGACATCTGCCTTTCTGAACGTTTCATATGAAAGAATTATATAATACATAATCATAGGACAGATATACTATATATTTATTTATGTACTATGTATATATCTGTGCTTTATAAAGAGGGTGAGGTTTTCTGACTCACTCCACCTCTGAACCAGTCTTCATTGCCCCCACTGAGAATGAATGATCCTAGTGGATCCTATGATCCACTTAGTTTCTATGCAGAATTTTCTTGACCAGCTGCAGATATCAAAACTGTTCATTTGACAATATATGATTATTTAAAAAAAAATTCAAAATTTTATATAAGCAAAGGTACCATATCTGAAGATAACTATTGGAAAGCAGAAAACTCTCATTTGAATACAACCATTTTGATAACTGTATTTCCAAAACTATTTCATTAGCTCAAAGTCACAATAGGTTTATTTTGCTTCTGCATGCATGCATGAAAAGTCACTTCAGTCATGTCCAGCTCTGTGACACTATGGACTGTAGCCTGCCAGGCTCCTCTATCGATAGGATTCTCAAAGCAAGACTACTGAGTGGGTCGCCATGCCCTCCTCCAGGGGATCTTCCTGATCCAGGGATTGAACCTGCATCTTTATGTCTCCTGCACCACTTTGCCATTTGCACCCCCTGAGAGGCCCTTATTTAGCTTCTAATTCTGTACATAGTACTCTCAGGAGCAGCTGGGTGGAAATAAAAAAAGATATAGTTCCTTTATGGTAATAACTGCTAATCAAATGGGAGAGCAAGGACCCCCAAAAAAGAAAGACAAAGGTGTACATGCAAAGAAAACATCTACAGCCTAATCCAGGCCTGTTGCTGGTATTGCACTGATTCATGTGAACACATCAATAACAGGCCAGAGTATTTCCCTGCTGTTCCTGGGAATCTATAATCACAGCCTGTGGCTGGCCTGACCTATTAGTCCACTGCCAACCTCGATTGCTGTAAATTACAGTGTTGTCAAAATAAGGCCGAATGGAGTATTGTGACTGGTCCATTAAAACTGTTTACCAAAAGTGTGTTGGCTGCATCCAAAGCAGTTAATAATTCTTGTCATGTAGAATTTACTAATTGCCAGAATCTTCATGCCTTTTCAAGGGACCACAATTACATATTTGGCTGAGGAGTCCTTTTCATTGTGTTTCTGTTTCTGGGGAGCAAAACGATGTGCCTCACTGGACAACAAGGGACTGAAATGTTGGCACCAAGTGACAAGTGCTGGAGTCTGTTGTCCTGAATAGAGGCCACTGCATAGTGTAGTGATGGCAGACGTGGAATCCAGTGTCCAGGTGCACTGAGAGGCTGAGCTGCTGCCTTCATTTAGAGGCGTTGTCAGGAGAGGTGCTTTTAGTTAAATCAGCATCAGAATATTCATTGAGTGGGATCTTCCTTTTTTCCCCCTCTGCTGTCTTGCTACTGTCTGTACACATTAGCCCTCTAATGAGCTTTGCTGAAGCATGAATGTCTTTGACATTCTGTACTGGGAAATGTTTTAAGAGACAATACTGTGTTTACAAAAGAAAGGGAAAGTGAAGTCGCTCAGTCGTATCCGACTCTTTGTGACCCCATGGACTGTAGCCTATCAGGCTCCTCCATCCATGGGATTCTCCAGGAAGGAATACTGGAGTGGGTTGCCATTTTCTTCTCCAGGAGATCTTCCCAACCCAGAGACTGAACCCAGATCTCCTGCATTGTAGGCAGACACTTAACCATCTGAGCCACCAGGGAAATCCTTAAAAAAGAAGTCAGCCAATAAACTTAGAAAAAATAAAATCAAGAAAGGAGCAATGTTTCCTACAATTGCACCCAACTGATTAAGAAAAATATGTACTTACTTTTCAAATAAAGGGCCATAAAATAGGAAAAGAAAAAAAGATGATATAGTGACTCCTGCTACACGTAGTATTTATGGTCTGGATTTTGTCTTGAGATCAACTGTGATGCTTTTAGAAGCCTGTAGAATGGTCCTCCCCGGGATAACCAAGGTAAGGAGAAGAGGCAAATCCATGAGATGCCCTTCCTGTGAAGAGACCACTGAGAGGAGGGTGGGCTTATCTGTGCCAGGCTGGACCACTCCTCCCTGACCCAGGAGATGTCAGAAGGAGGAGGTCTCTCCCTTCCCAGGGAGAGTCAGTGGCTGCCCCCAAAGACTGCTTTCCTGTTCCCTGTGACCAGCCCCTTCCCCTTTAAATTCATATTCTAGACACCAGACTCCCACCCCCAATCTCAGGAATCAAGAATCTTATTCTGGTTTTGCCCAGCCTACTTTCTGGGCTTGGAGGGTCCAGAAGGGGGGCTCTTTTGTAAACGAAGATAAGTATCAAAGTTTCTGTGGCTCCCACTAGATACCCCACTTCAGTGACATGCCTTTTGAGAGGTGGCCAGTCTAGTGGTGAAGAGCCTGCACCCTGCACCTCTACCAGGTCCAAATCCTGGCTTTGCCACTTAACAGATGTGTGAATTTAATCCCCCTGTGGTTACTTTTATTTTCCTGTGACTTGTTTCCTCCATCTCTAAAGTGAGGATAACAGCAGTGCTTAGACTCCAGGGAAGTTATGAGGCTGAAATGAGCTAATATTCCTAAAATTGTCATAAGAAGAATACCTGGCACATAATAAGCTCTATACCTATAATCATTTTTTAGTAAAGTGAATAGATGAAAATAGTAAGAATGTCATCCATCTTTTGTTGGCTGCTTTCCACTCTATTTAAATATCTCATTTAATTCTTGAACTCTATGAGTTTGATTTTAGTTCATTAATTCCCATATTTCTCCCAGCAGTTAGACTAATAGATTTCCTGGGATAGTAATTTTCCTAGGTTTTCCAGCCTTGGCAAGCTCTAACTGAGCTAGTGTTAAGCCTCTCTCAACCTTTGCTCATTTAGAAAGACAGGATTATCATAAAGTTTGGTGATAATCCATGTGAGCCCTTCACATAGTGCCTAGCAAATAGTAAAGTGAAAGTGAAAGTCACTCAGGCGTGTCCGACTCTTTGCAACCCCATGGACTATAAGGTCCATAGAATTCTCCAGGCCAGAATACTGGAGTAGTTAGCCTTTCCCTTCTCCAGGGGATCGTCCCAACCCAGGGATCGAACCCAGGTCTCCTGCACTGCAGGAGGATTCTTTACCAGCTGAGCCACCAGGGAAGCCCAAGAATACTGGAGCATTCACTAAATGGGAACTTTATTATCAGGCAAGAAGACAAGGGTCTGTTTTCCATATTACTCTTACTTTGCAAGTCTTGTCCAGTCAGTGACACCCAACTTCCCTGACAGAATGGATCTGTGGCCCTTGCATTTTCTTAAAAAAAAAAAAAATTATTGGAGTATAGTTGATTTACAGTATTGGCAAAGTGAATCAGTTGTACATATACATATATCAACTCATTTTAAGATTCTTTTTTCAAATAGGTCATTACAGAGTACTGAGTAGAGTTCTCAGTGCTATAGCAATGCACTCCAGTATTCTTGCCTGGAAAAGCCCATGGACAGAGGAGCTTGGTGGGCTACAATCCATAGGTCGCACAGAGTCAGACACAACTAAGCACACACACATACACAGCAGTGTTTATATATCAATCCCAGTCTTCCAATTTACCCCTCTCAACCCTTGCCCCTGGCAACCATGTTTGTCTTCTACATCTGTGACCCTATTTCTGTTTTGTAAGTTTATTTGTATCCAGTTTTTAAGATGCCATATATAAGCAATATATAATATTTGTCTTTCTCTGACTTACTTCACTCAGTATGACAAGCTCTACATCCATCCATGTTGCTGCAAATGGCATTCCATCATTCTTTTTTATGATATTCCACTGTGTATATGTACCCTAACTTCTTTTCCCATTCCTCTGTTAATGAACATGCCCTGGCTTCCATGTCCTGGCTACTGTAAATGGTGCTACAGTGAACACTGGGGTGCATATATCTCTTTGAATTACAGCTTTCTCTGGGTATAAGCCAAGGAATGGGGTTGCTGGGTCATATAGTAGTTCTTATAGCAAAAACAAACAAACAAACAATCCAGTTTTTAAAAGTGGGCAGAAAATCTAAATAGACATTTCTCCAAAGAAGACATACAGATATGAAAAAATGCTCAACATCACTAATTATTAGAGAAATGCAAATCAAAACTACAATAACGTATCATCTCACAGGTCAGAATAGCCACCATCAAAAGGTCTACAAATAATAAATGCTGGAGAGGGTGTGGAGAAAAGGGAATCCTTCTACAATGTAGTGGGGAATGTGTGTTGGCCCCTGCATCTTCATCTAACTCCCTCTCTGAGCTCAGAGCCCTTTTATGCAGGGGCACATGGCTTAGTGCCTGCAAGGTTTTCATGGACCCACAAAAGGGTTTGAAAAACAAAACTACTGTGTTGCTCCAATAAAGCAAAGGACACTGCAAAATCAGAAATCAATATTTAATTACATATTAAAAACAAATGATTATCAAGCATTTAGTATGTATATTAAACACCTTTGTAGGTATTACCAGGCTTACCAGGTGGCTCAGTGGTAAAGAATCCACTTACCAATACAGGAGACTCAGGAGATGCAGGTTTGATCCCTGGGTCGGGAAGATCCCCTAGAGGAGGAAATGGCCACCCACTCCAGTATTCTTGCCTGGAAAATCCCATGGACAGAGGAGCCTGGTGAGCTACAGCCCATAGGATCGCAGAGTCGAACACGACTGAGCACACCATGGCCTCATTAGCCCCATTTCACTGGAAAAGAAAGAGAGGCATAGAGATAATTAGAAACTTGTCCAAAGTCACACAAGCCTTTAAGCAATGGAGCCAGGATTTAACTGCTGGCAACATTTTACTCTGAACTCTGGCATACAAGTCTCAAACATCTGCAAAATGTAACAACATGTCAGCTCTCAGTGTTCATAAAAAATGTATTCTGTTTAGGAAACAATTTGTAGACTGGCTTTTCTCACTTTGCTGGCATTCCAGACTATGTGTAATGATCACAGAGAAATCAGAGCCACTCATAAATTAAATGAGTGGTCCTCACCAAATGTTTTCAAAAGCAAAAGAATAAAAAGCTTTTCAAATTGTTTTTACAGAAGAAGATTATATGTCACTTGAGACTAGAGATGGTTTTTAATATATTGGATGGGCCTTAGGGTAGAGCCTCAAAAGCAGACATGCTCAGGGTCTGCAGAGATCTTTAATCTACTCTCTTTGTGCCTGACCAAAACACACAAACAAATGAATACAACAATTAATTAGGCCAGCTCCTGAGAATCTATTAAGTGCAAAGCTGTTCACATGGGTTTTGGCTTCCACGTGTGACCAGATAGACTAAATGTTTCATGATCAAGCTGTCCTGGCTCTTCAAACAGAAGGCACTGCAGCAAATGCCCATGGCTTATCTGTTGCTAAATGAAAACAGGCATGCAAAACTCACGTGAAGAGCCACAGGGGTTCCTGAAAACTGCAGGGAGACAACATGGAAGGTGAGAAGACATGCCTGAGTCAGTTACTCGCAGTATTCCCCAGTTTCATTCAAGGTCCCAGACAGTCATGTGAGACTGGACACCTGATGCTTTAGTCTTGACCACCTGCTCTTTTGGCATGTCACCTCTGCAAGTGCCAGCATCTCAGTTCTTCCCAGATGCCAGCAGCCCATGCTTGCCAGGTTTCCTGGAGAACACATGTAAGCACCCTTGTCTGGAACAGCTACTCGAAGAAAACCAGTTGGGGGTCATATTGATTCTCCACAGTGCTGTATATTTGCTTGCTCGAGCTGCCTTAACAAAGCACCGCAAACCGGGTACCTTAAACAATAGAAATGTACTGTCTCACCAGTTTTGTAATGTTGACTGCAAAAATGCACAGCCTCAAAGTCAAGAGTTAGGTTTTATTTGGTGGACAAAAGGGAGGCATTAAGCCTGAGATGCAACCTCTCAGATAGCTCTGAGGGACTGTACCAAAGAGGTAAGGGAGGAGCCAGAGTATCGAGGTTTCTCAGATGGCGCCTGTGGTAAAGAACCCGCCTGCCAATACAGAGGACATAAGAGATGCGGATTCAATCCCTGGGTGGGGAAGATCCCCTGGAGGAGATCCAGTATTCTTGCCTGGAGAATCTCATGGTGAACTACTGTCCATAGGGTCGCAAAGAGTTAGACATGACTGAAGTGACTTAGCGTGCATAGTTGACTTACACTGTTGCACAAAACAGAAAAGAATCACAGAAGTAGAAAACAAACTTGTGGTCGTTAAGAGGGAGAGGCAGGGGAGAGGTAAACAGGAAGCTTGGGATTGACATTGAGGTTTTTGCCACAAAGACCAGGTAGTTGGAACTCAGCAGGTCCCAGCGAGATATGAACTCACGACCCTGGTTTATTAAGACCAGTGCTCTAACCCCTGAGCTATAGGGCCTCATATCTAAAGATTAGCATTAATTAAAGAGAACCAGATATCTAAAATTAATGAATTTAGCACTTTTCTATGTATGAGGAGATGCAAGAGTCTGGGCTCTCTGAAATCATGCCTCTGAGGTACACCTTAGCTATCTGGGTCAGGGCCCTGCTCCTCCCCTTCTTGAGTCCCCTCAGGGCTGGCTGGGTTTGACAACTGCAGCATCCTTTGTTTACTGCCAGGACGGGCAGCATCTTTCATTCACAATAACCGGAAGTCTAAGAGTAAGGTGTCCGCAGAGTTGATTCCTCCTGAGGATTCCCAGGTGGCACTAGTGGTAAAGAACCCACCTACCAATGCAGGAGACATAAGAGACGTGTGTTTGATCCCTGGGTCAGGAAGATCCCCTGGAGGAGGGCACAGCAACCCACTCCAGTGTTCTTGCCTGGAAAATCCCGTGGACAGAGGAGCCTGGCAGGCTACAGTCCGTGGGGTCGCAGAGTCAGACGTGACTGAAGCGACTTCGCATGCATGCACACATGAGGGCTGTGAGAGAGAAACTTTCCACGCTTCTCTCCTGACCTCTGATGCTTTGCTCACAATCTTTGGTGTCTCTTGGCTTATAGATGCATCACCATCATCTCCTCTTTCATCTTCATGTGGTGCTGTCTCTATATGTGTGTCTCTGCATCCAGATTTACCCTTTTCATGAGGACAATGGTCATACTGGATTAGGGCCACCCTAGTGACCTCGTTTTACCTTGATTTCCTCTGTAAAGACAGCATCTCCAAATAAGACCACATTCTGAGGCACAAGGGAAGCGGGGGACCAGGAGTTAAGATTCTTATCTTTTTTGGAGGGGACATGGTTCAACCTGAAATAGGTCACTTACTTTCAAAATGATTTTAGTATGAGATTGGAAGGACTAATGGTGATGCTGAAGCTCCAATACTTTGGCCACCTGATGGGAACAGCCAACTCCCTGGAAAAGACTGATGCTGGGAAAGAATGAGGGCAGGAGGACAAGGAGATGGACAGAGGATGAGATGGTTGGATGGCATCACAGACTCAATGGACATGAGTTTGAAAGAACTCCAAGAGATAGTGGACAGGGAAGCCTCGCATCTGCAGTGCATGGAGTCACAGAGTTGGACATGATTGAGCAACTGAACAACAACCAATCATTCATTTATCACTTCCTGAGACTATGTATTGGTTGTTTCCCTGCTCATCCCTTTAACCCAGCCTCTCTGATAAACCCCAGCTGTGTTTTTGAATAAACTCAGCATGACAGCTCTGAGCCCGTTGGGAGGCCCCTCCCCAACAGTGCCCCTCCGGTGGGTAGAGTTGACTAATTTAGCAGTGGACTTCTTTCTCAGTGGGCTCCTCCCAGAGGCCTTAATCTCAGAGAGATGGCAAGTGAGGGCAAGATAACTCCCAGGGAGGACATTCACAGATGGACAAACTGTTTGCCTGGTACAAAATTCAAAATTATAAGGCAAGGGCGTAAGGTAGTCATTGCACAAACTGGTTTTGAGGATCCTGAAACTAGCAATTGAGATGAGTTCTAAGTGTGGCGCTGTGTCCTGCATTTATCTCATCTGAAGGGCTTGACAGCTCCTAAGGAGATAAACACAGTTGGAAGATGTACCGGGAAATGTGTGGGCTGAATATAAAACAGTACCACTTGCTCTGCTGCGACTGTGAGAAAAGGCACCTGAGTTTTTAGGCTCATATAACAGTAGACAGTTCACACTGACTGTCTCACTGGACGTAATATGCCCCAGTGCGAAGGAATGGCGAGCATCGATTATTTGAAAGATGCCATGTCTACTGGGTGAGGAGAGTGGATGGGTTTGAATGGTAGGTAAAGAAACATGTAAACTCCCCCAGACCCGGTATCTGTTCATGAAGTTTTTGAGTTGCCAGTTGGGAATGGGGCCCATAGTTATAGATCATCTGCTTTTTCAAGAGAAGCTAAAAACCCGGGAGTTTTAATATGGAATCTTCTTACTTTAAAATGTTGCCTGCTAATTTGATATTTGTATTTTGTTATTTGCTTGTTTCTTTTGAGGTTGAGCAGACCAAAGAATACATGCCAGTGGGCCACAGTTACCTCCTGGGCTGCGACTTTAGTGTTTCTGTTCTAGAATAATCTTCTGTTTTGAAAGACCAAAATCTAATGTGTTTTAATTAAACAGCCATCTAGATAGCAATTATTTACTCCCGCTTTATTCTTCTAAGCTGAACAAATTCATAGTGAATAAGATTATTTAATACTTATAATTTGTAAAATTAGAAATAAAAACATATCTATTAGCCCTAGGAAACCCAAATCCAAAAAAAAAAAAAAAAAAAATCCAGCAATAAACCAATGGGAATATGTGTCTCCATAGTATTTTCTAGACTTGTGGCTGCAACCAAGTTACTTTTTCAGCTGCTCACTTTACAGCATCCTGCAAGATAGGTCTGTGTCTCACTCTGCGCTTCAGAAGGATAGTAGAAATTGGGGACCCCATGCCCTTTGTTGTCATTACTATTATTATTATCAGCATCGTTATTATAACAGTGATAATACCTTCCAATTCCCACTTGTCTCCTATATATTAGGCACTATGTTAAGATTGTTGTCTTATATACATATCGTCAGTCTTGAAAGGTTATTATTACTTTCAGTTTCTAGATGAGGAAGCTGAGCTTAGTCCCTACATCAAGCCTGGAGTTTATAATGGCATATCAGGTGCTATTTCTTACAGGTTTTATAACTTTTTAATTTCATAGTTCATCATTGGGTGATGGGCACACACGCATATACTTTTGAATTTTTAAAAATGCTTGTAAAGTTGTAAAGTCTGTGGGTATTAGAGATGTTGCAAATCAAAAAAAAAAAAAAAACAAACAAACAAAAAAAGGATACAAACTGAGAAGAAAACAAAATCAGAGTTTCCTACTTTTAGCTATGTCTACTCTGACATTTCTCGGAAAGAAAATGCAAGGCAGGGTACACCTGCTTAGTATTAGGGTTATAAGGGTCCTAATTTATGAATCAGTTCTCAAATTGGAGCCTGTCTGAGGCAGCCAGCCTGGAAATATGTTCAGGCATACATAGAGGATTATTTACTTAGACTGATACAGTTTTACAAAGTGAAGATTTGAAAACCCTGGGTGTTCAGGTCAGAATGTAGCAAGTGGAGAAGTGACTCAGGATGACTAAAATGAATGTAGCATAAAGTCTCTTCATACACAAGAAAAGCAGAAACATTGTAGCAAGCCAGAAAAATAAACACCCACAGCCTGCCCTTTCCAGGCTTTAAAGTGAAGTGAGTCATAGAAGATGCTAGAAGAGACCATTTCTTCACTGCAGGGTTTTAAGAGCTTTATTGGTGGTCTCCATTTAGTTGGAAATAAGTGTGCATTTCTTGGTCTATGAAGCACTGTTCCCCCAAGCATAAACGTGTTAGTTCTCAGTCATGTCTGACTTTTTGCAACTCCATGAACTATATAGCCCACCAGGCTCCAGTGTCCATGGAATTTTCCAGGCAAGAATACTGGAGTAGGTTGCCATTCCTTTCTCCAGAGGATCTTCCTGACTCGGGGATCAAACCCCAGGTTTCCTGCATTGTAGGCAGATTCTTTACCATCTGAGCTACCAGGGAAGTCCAAAGATTAATACTATTATATCAAAACAAACTTGGAAGTTCAGTCTTTGAGCTGGTTGTTTAAGTGTTTGTTGACATGTTAATCTCACAGCTTCAGTTGTGTCTGATTCTGTGCAACCCCATGGACTGTAGCCCCCCAGGCTCTCTGTCCATGGGATTTCCCAGGCAAGGATACTGGAGTGGGTTGCCATGCCCTCCTCCAGGGGATCTTCCCAACCCAGGGATTGAACCTGCATCTCTTATGTCTCCTGAATTGGCAGGTGGGTCCTTTACCACTAGCGCCACCTGAGAAGCACTACAGCTTTATTGGTTGACCCAACTCTGCAGTTAAAACATTCCCTGAGCAACACAGTCTTCTGTACTCACATGCATCTCCTGCTTTTCAAAAATGCTGATTTCAACAGAATTATAATATATCAGTGAGTGATTATGCTGGATTGGAACAAAATTAAGGAGAAATTTATTTTCCAATACAGAGGAACTTGAAAGTAGGGTTTGAGAAGGCAAGAAACTCAAAGTGAAAAATGCATAAGCTCCCAGGGAGAAGAATATTCCCATTCCTGATTATTTTCCAGGTAGAATAGTCACTTAATAAATATGTAGTAAGTGATCATTGTATCCTAAGAAGTATCCTGGAGTTCACTTATGAATAAAAGACTGTTTCTGCCTTTGGGTAAATTTTCAAAAATTAAAAGCTTGATCAAGTCAATAAGTGAATTCAGTAGATAAATTGCTTGTCCACCATGCTGTGCTAGGTTTTTTTTTTGTTTGTTTGTTTTTTTGGTGGATCGGGAGAGGCATGGAATTAATCCAATTTTTACTCTTCCACTGACTGCAACCTTTCAAGCGGGTTCCTGAGTGTCAGCTTCCTCTCTTGTAAGAGATGGAATAATAATTTCGGTCTTGAAAATCTCACAGCTGTATAGATCTCACAAGGCTGATATTCACAGGGTATCACACAGGATAATGGCTGTGAAGCCCTTTGAAATCCAGGAAACGTTATGTAGTCCCCATCTTCAAGAAACCCATGTTAGGGTCAGAGAGGTAAGACAGACAAATGTGGACCAGCCAACACAAACTCCTGGACAGTCCATGTTCGAGAACCAACTATTTGGTAGACACTTTAACCTATCATTGAAAAAGAAAGCTAAAAATGGAGCAGTTGGATAAAAATGTGATTTAAAAAAAACATTGAGAAATCTACTGTTATGTATTGATCACAACTACATACTATGTATGGTTTGGGCTTCCCGGGTGGTGCTAGTGGTAAAGAACCCACCTGCCAATTCAGGAGATATAAGAGATTCTATCCCTGGGTCAGGAAGATCCCCTGGAGGAGGGCATGGCAACCCACTCCATCCAGGATTCTTGCCTGGAGAATCCCATGGACAGAGGAGCCTGGTGACCTGTGGTCCATAGGGTTGCAAAGAGATCTTTACCATGAATCCTGAGAAGTGACTGTCCTGTTAGGATTCCTTCAAAGGCAGTCTAGCCATCCATGCTTTGCATGCCCTGGAAGGACCACTAGGGAAAGGTGCTTGCCACAACATCCATATATCGACACCATGCTCCAGGACTCCCCTATCTCTTTGGACAGGGTATCTCCCCATCTTTGATTAACTTCCCATCTTTAAATTTCATAAAAGGTCCTGGCGTTATATACGTGTTATGCATACAATGACTGTCTAGCTTTTAATCTGAGTCCATCTGATAACAAGCAAGAAAATGGAGCTTAGGATACCTGAGTGAGTCTGTGTGACTTATATGAATATAAAGGGACAGGCTCATTATCATTAAATTAATAGATTCTAGAAAATACATAAACACTTTAATAGCACTGAAATCTTAGGGAAGATAATATTCCTATCTCTTTGGAAAAATCAGGTGATTGTTTAAATCACTGTGCTCTTTGCAGATCCACTATCCAATAGTCCTGGCCCGGAGAGACTTCAGCTTTCCCGTGTCATGGTTTGCCTTTTCAGTTTGTGAAGGGTAGATTGTTAGTCCTGAGCCCCAGCTGGTCTCCCCGAGATACATATTTCTATGGGAAACTAAAATTGCACAGAAGCCAAATACGAAGATAGGAAATGATTTTAGCCGCACAGTTCCGTTTCTACTGGGCCTGTCCTGATTTGCTGTAAATCAGCATGAGAACCAACATGTCTTTCCCACTGGACTAACAGCCATCTCTCTTTTCCAGTGCTCTGTTTCCTGTGGTGGTGGAGTGCGGATTCGCAGTGTCATGTGTGCCAAGAACCACGACGAGCCTTGCGACATGACAAGGAAACCCAACAGCAGAGCTCTCTGTGGCCTCCAGCAGTGCCCATCTAGCCGGAGAATTCTGAAGCCCAACAGAGGCACGATTTTCAGTGGGAGAAAGCTACCAACACCTGACCCCTTCAAACCTGTCCCTCCAACTACACCCAGTCCTAGGATGCTGACTACACCCAGTCCCAGGGTGCTGACTACACCCACAGTGCCTGGGGCTCTGGGCACAAGCACTCCGACAATGAACAGCCCTGATCCTACCAGAGCCTCCAAAGGAGACCTGGATGGGAAGCAGGAGCAGACTAGTTCAATCCAAACTGAACTGGACACACATAATGTCATTTCCACTGGAAGTACTTCCCAGCCCATCCTCACTTCTTGGTCTTTGAGCATCCAGCCAAATGAAGAGAATGTTTCCAATCCCAACACTGGTCCTACCTCAGAGGGAGACCTTGTCATCACGACGACGAGTGGTTCTGACTTGTCAACTTCCAGCAGTGCTGTGACTTGGCAGGTGACTTCATTTTACAGTCCCTTGACCAAAGAGCCAGAAATGGAGATTCACAGTGGCTCAGGGGAAGGCAGTGAACCATCTGAGAAAAAAAATGAGAACAACTCTGTGACATGGACCAAGATCAGAGTACCTGGAAATGATGCTCCAGGGGAAAGAAGTACTGAAATACCACTTGGACCTCCACCAACACCTTATCTTGGGGGGGCATCTCTATGGCCACCCTTTAGCACAGTATCAGAAGGACTGGTACCCAGCCAAAGGCCCATTAGTCTCAAAAATGGAGCATCCAGAGCTGAAGGGACGGTCACTGAAAAGCCAGCTAATACTCCACTCCCTCTGGGAGGAGACCACCAGCCAGCATACTCCAAAAAGCCAGTAAACCCTCACCCAACAGAACTTCCAAGCAACATGAATCTAACACAGAGTTCTGGACCAGTCCTGACCAAGGAAGATGCAACAAGTCTGATGGCTGAGGGATTTTTGCTGAATGCCTCGGATTACAAGCATCTCTCGATGGGACGCAGCCCTGCCTACTGGATTGTTGGAAACTGGAGTGAGGTAAGAATTCTGTTTCTTACCCAGGCCTGATTCTATATGGAATTAGCTAGGGGTGTTGCATTTCTGTGCAGATTTCCAAATGGACTTGAAAAAAATGAAGCAATCAGGTCCATGCCCTCACCTCCCTCTTCACCTAACTCCAAAAATAAGAAAAAAAAAAAGTCCAGGGAAAGAGAACAAATGTAGTGAGATAGAGTGAGGAGAACCTAGAACTAAATCAGGAGACCTGAGTCAGCCAGTTATGTGACAGGAGACAATTCAGTCTGCCTCTCTGAACCTGCTTTTCAACAGCAATGGAGCTAGTACAAATCACCTCTTTTCTCCAATGTCCCTTCCAGCTACAAACTGTAAGAATCCTATGATGAAGGACCAAAGAATCCATAGGATTCAAAGAATCCTATGGGAGGACCTGAGTTCACATTTCATTCAGAAAGCCAATGTTGCACAGTTGGAATGGAAATCTAAAACAAAGTTCTTTAAAAGAATTCTATGCTTACTTTATTAACTATTTCTTTTTTTTTTTTTTTGGACTCAGTGCTTCCTTGTATTAAAAAAATTCTTTTAAAAAAACTCTTTTTGACTCATAGAGTAAGAAGAAAATAGAGTGAGAAGAAAATAAACATGATGGCAAAACATTGGTTCCTGTTTTCAGGCTTCAGGAATTTGGCTAGATATTTGTTTCTCCATTTCTAGAACTAATTACATCCTTTGAAGCATCATAATCGTTTTTCACCCATTTGCATTTTCAATGCACAGTATTTGAACTTGTTAAAAATAAATTGACAACTCAAAAGAAAACTTTGTGGCAAAATAATCACATGTTCAAATCATTCAGCAATTTTTATGACGATGCATGACTCATCTCTCTAGCTAAAAAAGAAGTATTAGCAGCTAATGTAAAGATAACAATACATTTAATTTACAAACCATGTTGATTTCCAAACCACTTTCATATGTAGTCTCCTATTTTCTCCCTTTCATAGTCCTGGGGAGCAGGTAAGCTCTCCATTTATACCAATTTACAATTACAGAAACTAAGATTTTTAACAGTTAAGTGGCTTGTCTATAGACATGTCAATTGGAAGATGAGCCTTCTAAATCTTTTCACTCTAATCCGCAGGCTCTCTAGTGAATTTTAGCAGCAGCTGACAAGTTCACTGTTTAAATTCTGTTGTATGAATTAGTCAGCATCATTGGTCCTGAAATCGACTATACTGGCAAAGAATAGGTAAATGCTACCTTTCACCTTTTTTTATTTGCATTCAAACTATGTTTTCACGTTGATCTATTTTGATTTCTAAAGTGAAATCATGTTCATTACATTTTCTGTCAATGGAGAATCATCTTATTATCTCCTTTTGCAAGTAAAAAATCCAGTATCAGGAGGACAAAAAAGATTTCCAGGCTTAGAGTAATCCAATTTGTTCAGAAAAGGAGAGGACTGAGTCTCATGATCCCTGACATTTTGGTCAGATTTCTTTCCGTTCAGTTCAGTTCACTCAGTCGTGTCCGACTCTTTGCAACCCCATGAATTGCAACACACCAGGCCTCCCTGTCCATCAGCAACTCCCAGAGTTTACTCAAACTCACGTCCATCGAGTAGGTGATGCCATCCAGCCATCTCACCCTTTGTCATCCCCTTCTCCTCCTGCCCCCAATCCTTCCCAGCATCAGGGTCTTTTCCAATGTTAGCAAAGTCTAATTGGGCTCTTAATGATGAGGAGGAAGTTGACAGTGAATACGTATGAAGTGTGTGCCATGCTTTATAGAATGACTTTATGCTAATTCTCAGTACAGCCCAAGGAGATTGGTAATATGGCCTCCATTGTTGAGATGAGGAAGAGCTGAAAGGTGAAAGCTAGCCAGAATCACACACACACGCGCATGCACACACGGCAGAGATCTGAACCTAAGCAGACAGACTTCATAGCCTATGATCCATTGCTTTACAATCAGAAACATCACCACTCTCTCTGCCTTCTGTTACATTTGTTTCTTCCTTGATCATATGACCCATAAAAATAATGCCAGTTACATCGTAACCCTGGGTAGACAGATGAGAAAATCACATGGTTCATAAGAAGCTGCTTTCAAATAACATTGAGGGCGTGTGGTTATTTTTGAGCTCACAGGAGCAAATGGCCACTGAAGTGGATTCAGCCAGCCTAGATATTTGAAATTAAAATGTACTGTGTAGGTTTTATGAATGATATCATTTCACATAGTACCCTCAAAAGGTATTTTTCCTTTCAAAAACATGGGTCACCCCTAAAGAACTTAAATAGGCTCATTGTCCTCTATCCAACAAAACAGTCTGGTCTAAATTAAACAACAAAGAGAACAAGTTATGGAAACTGAGGCTACCTGTTAATTTGTAAGATTTTGTTAATTAGTCAGTGGAGATGAAGTCTGAAAGCACCTTCTGTTAAAGGCACCGTGGGCCTTGAGAAAAATACAAGGAGGACAAACAGAGGCTGAAAGACTAGATGGAAGGCATGTATATGGTATCAATTTAAGAATAAAGTGTGAGTGACATATTGTACATAATGGCATATGTACAATATTTGTATGTACTTAGAAGTCACGCACAGATGCACACGTGAGAGGTGGGCTGTTGTTAACAAATAGAGCCAAACGAGTTATGGTTCACCAAAACAGAAGTTGGTTTCTCACTCACATAATAATACATGGGAATTCCATGTCTGCAATGGTAGCAGTAAAGAATGAGGCTCTGACCCGTGTGCGGTTATTTGGGACTTCAGCCTGACAATGGCTCTACCATCCTCCCATCTTCAAACTGGCCCTGGGGTCACCATCCTAGTCACAGTCAGGAAGGAAAAGAGCACAGAGGCTCTCCCACAAGAGGTTTTATGGGCCAAACCTAGAAGGGGGCATTTAGCATTTCTGCTCATGTTCCACTGTCTAGAACTCAGTCATTTGACCCAAGCAAAGTGCAAAATGGATAGAAAACATAATCTAGTTGAGTGCCCAGGAGGATGGGGAAAAAGGATCGTAGTGAGGATCTAGCAGTCTCTGCCACTGAATGACATGTGTGTTTTAGGTATAGCCCATTCCAGAAGCAGTGAGAATAAGGGATATGACATGTTGGGAGGATACTGCAGTAGTCTAGATGAGGAATGAGAACTATGACAAGCATGCTTGGGATGAAGAGGGAAAGATAAATTCAGGAGACATGGGGAACTTAAAATCAGTAGGACTTTGTGAACAACTGGATGTGGAATGTGAGAAAAGAGGTGTAGAGGAGTCTGTCATGACTATTCCATTGGAATCTTGGGTAGCCAATGGGTGGTGCTCCCATAAACTGAGATATCATACAATGTACAGAAACAGTGAGTTTCAATAGAGACAAAGAAAGGATGATGAGTCCAGTTATAGATTGAGTTTAGTTGGCAGGACCTCTGGGCTATCCAAAGGATAACCAGCAGATGTTTGTGTATATTTATCTGAGGTTCTTGAGAGTGGTGAAAACTGGGGATGGCATTTGGTAGCCATGACCAATAGGGAGAAGTTCAAACCTTGGAAGTGAGCGAGGTCATCCAAGTACAACCTGTAGGCTGCAAACAGGAGTGGCCTCAGGATGGGACTCTGGAAAAAAAACATTTTAAGAAGCTGGCTGACAAAGAGATCCCATGTGAAAGACTAGTAAGGAACAGTCTACTAAGTAAGACTCAAATCAAGAGGTGTGGTGCCACGGACATCAAGCAACATGAGAACTGACCGTGGACCTAATGGATCTTACAATGAGCAAGTCACTGGTGACTTTTGGGGAACATTTATAGTATTAAAATGGAAGGAGGCACTAAAGTGCACCCCAAGGAGAGACCCTTTCAGATGAAACAGTCCTCACATTAGGAGTGTTAATAAAGTTGGACAGCTCTTCTCGGTCCACAGAATAATGCATTACAAAAGTTTCATTAAAAAGTAGCTTTGGATGACCTAGAAATTAGTTTCCTTTCCCATCCTCTTATGTAAATGTGTTTTAATGCTTTTGTCCTGAGGATATTTAATATGTTAATTAATTGACAAGTGTTAATTAATCTAGTGAGAAGTTAGTATATTCAAACAAAGTAAACCTAATAGAAGTACCTATCAGCTCCAATGACTGTTTAAGCCCAGAGGTTAATTGAAACATTCTGATTATAGGCAGTCAAGATACAAAGAATTAATTCTATCTCCTGTCATCCTTTGACTTTGACAGAAATAAACTGTCTTATTGAGTACATCCTCGCTCACCCAATATTTGGCAACCATTGGAGCTGTTGGGAACTATTAATTCTAGGCAGTTTGGCTGGAAAAAGGGAATTGGCCCAGACTGCAGAGGGTTTTTCAGAGAAGGCACTGGCAACGCACTCCAATACTCTTGCCTGGAAAATCCCGTGGATGGAGGAGCCTGGTGGGCTGCAGTCCATGGGGTCGCTAGGAGTCGGACACAACTGAACGACTTCACTTTCACTTTTCACTTTCATGCATTGCAGAAGGAAATAGCAACCCACTCCAGTATTCTTGCTTGGAGAACCCCAGGGATGGGGGAGCCTGGCGGGCTGCCGTCTTTGGGGTTGCACAGAGTTGGACACGACTGAAGTGACTTAGCAGCAGCATCAGAGGTTTTTAAAGCTACAAGGTATTATGAAACTAGAAGTTGACGTTTGGCAGAAGTCCCCTACATGACTGGGCTTGGTGCCTGCTCCCTTTAAGCATCTTTTGAGACAAAGTGTTTAATACACAGAATTGTCTGAGAGGATCAGGATTCAGAATGAAAACTTTGGGTTGTGAGTTCCCCACTGTCCCCTGATTTTTTATTCTACCCATCTCTGAAGTTGTTTCTTTAGGACTATCCCTCCCTAGAATGGTCTCATTGGCCACTCAGTCAGATACCTTAGGAAGCCCAGGATAACCATTGATATCCGGCTTCCCTGTCCTACTAGAAAAACCCTAACAGTTTTTTGGGCCTGTGTCTGTCCTCTCATCATGTCTGTCATCTTCTCTTTATTTCCTGTTTACTTGTTGTTTAGTTGCTCAGTCATGTACAACTCTTTTGCAACCCCATGGACTGTAGTCTGCCAGGCTCCTCTGTTCATGGATTCCCCAGGCAAGAATACTGGAGTGGAATGTTCATTGCCGCACTGTTTATAGTAGCTAGCACACGGAAGCAACCTAGATGTCCATCGCCAGATGAATGGATAAGGAAGTTGTGGTACATATACACAATGGAATATTACTCAGCTATAAAAAAAGACTGCATTTGAGTCAGTTCTAATAAGGTGGATGAAACTGGATCTTATTATATAGAGTAAAGTAAGTCAAAAAGAGAAACACCAATACAGTATATATTAACACATATATATGGAATTTATAAAGATGGTAATGATGACCATATATGCAAGACAGCAAAAGAGACACAAATGTAAAGAACAGACTTTTGGACTCTGTGGAAGAAGGAGAGGGTGGGACGATACGAAAGAATAGCATTGAAACATGTATATTACCATATGTTAAATAAATGACCAGTGCAAGTTCAATGCATGAAGCAGGGCACTCAAAGCTGGTGCTCTGGGACAACCCAGAGGGATGGGGTGGGGAGGGAGGTGGGAAGGGGGTTCAGGATGGGGGGGGACACCTGTACACCCATGGCCGATTCATGTCGATGTATGGTGAAAACCACCACAATATTGTAAAGTAATTAGTCTCCAATTAAAATAAATAAATTGATTAATTAAAAAAAGAATACTGGAGTGGGTTGCCATTTCCTTCTCCAGGGGATCTTCCCAACCCAGGGATCGAGCCCGCGTCTCCTGCATTGCAGGCAGTTTATTTACCACTGAGCCACTGGGGAGGCCTCAATGAACAGGAAGTAAAAACATCGTGTCTGTCATCTCCTCTTTATTTCCTGCTCATTTAGGCCCCATGGTTTCCAGTCTGCTGCTGGGTGGCATATAGAAAAAAGCAGGGATGCTTTGTTTATTACTGTGCTGGCGGAGGGGCTGATGCCAGCATTCAGAGTCTAGGAGCCAAAGATCATGAGGGTCCTGTGACATTTTGGGAAATCCAAAATGCCAATAGCGCCACAATGGTCAAGAATGGTGGACACTCGGTTGCTACTCTTGTTAGGACCCTTGCCCTTGCTCTTGCAATTGCTGGTCTGGGTACTTACTATCTCTCCTCTCCCCAGTGCTTTCCACAGATCATCACAAGCAATGTATTGCCATATTACTCTTCCGAAAGGAATTTTCTAATTCCGAACACCTAATCATAAATTGCTAATGTCTCTTCATTGCATATCAGATCATATAAAGTCCACTCTAATATCCAAGAGCCTTCACATCCTTGAATAGTTCAGCTTTCAACATACTATGTCCTATGCCTTCACCCACCTGCTGCTGCTGCTAAGTTACTTCAGTCGTGTCCAATTCTGTGCGACCCCATAGACGGCAGCCCACTAGGCTCCTCTGTCCCTGGGATTCTCCAGGCAAGAATACTGGAGTGGGTTGCCATTTCCTTCTCCAATGCATGAAAGAGAAAAGTGAAAGTGAAAGTGAAGTCGTGCCTGACTCTTAGCGACCCCATGGACTGCAGCCTACCAGGCTCCTCCGTCCATGGGCGTTTCCAGGCAAGAGTACTGGAGTGAGTTGCCATTGCTTTCAGCAAATCTCAGCTGCTCTGTTTCCACTAAACCTTCTGCTCATCTCAGCTCAGTGCCTTTGTTTCCATGGTTTTCTCTGCCTGAAATTTCCTTCTCCTTCTTTTATTAATAAATCCTACCTGTTCTTCAGTATCAAGCTTTGAGCTGCTTCTTCCATAAAGGCTTTCTTGCTCTTTAATATTGGAAGTAAGTTCTAAAGTTCCTTAGCATTCAATCAGAAATCTCTCTTACCTTCTCCTCCCACTTTCTGTCCTGTGCTGAAGGGCTGTTCACAGCATATTCCTCTAACTATTGTGATTTCAAATATTAAATGTGTATGTCTGACTCTTGGTGAACCCATGGATTATAACCCACCAGGCTCTTCTGTCCATGGGATTCTCCAGGCAAGAATACTGGAATGGGTAGCCATTCCCTTCTCCAGGGGATCTTCTTGACCCAGGGATCAAACCCAGGGCTCCTGCATTGCAGGCAGATTCTTTACCATCTAAGCCACCAAAACCAAGTTCATATTGTGACTAGACATAAAACTTGAAAGCAGACATTCTGGTTTTGAGTATTAGCTCCATCACTTACTCTGTATGTTCTCTCCACACTCATGTCCTCATTTTTAAAATGAGGATGACAATGCCTGATTCATACGATTATTATGAAATAAGAGGAATAACTGTGTAGAAGAGTGTCAGGCATATAGGAAGTGCTCAATAAGTATTTGCTTTGCAATATATTACAAGACAGAAGACTCAGGAGCTTCACAGTGTGCATGGGTGTGGATCGCGTTGTGACAGAAGATCACTTCTCATCTCATTGCCTCCTCATTCAATCAGATCCCCTGGACCAGTCAATGAATTGTATGCTGTGCTGTCATGTAAATGGAAGTGACAGTGTAATTTTCCACAGTCTTTCCCAGCAGTTTTCACATGATTCTGATATAGCCCTGCACAGCAGTTCCAGTTCTTACCCCAATACCTACTCCTTGACCTGGTAAATCAGTTATCACAGGGTCACTGGCTGTAACGAGGGAGAAGGTTCCCAGGACAAAGAGAGGCTGTTCCTCTGCCTCCTCAGGATCTTCTCTGCACCCCCAACTCCCAATTTTAAACCAACATAAGAGATGATCAGTGGAATCCCCTTTTGCTTACTGCATTCTATGAATGTCCTCTTGTCATCTTTGTCTTTGGACACGTTTGCTCCCTAAATAGAAATTGTCAAAAAGCAATTAAACAAATGTCTGCTCACATCTGAACCCTACAGGACTAGACTCAGAGCCCCAGAGACATATGTTTATTTACCACATAAATATGGCACAAAGAGCTATAGACATCACTTGAGATGTACCAGGGTCACCACTAACCTGGGAATTTGGTCTCACTAGCTCCTGTCCTGGGTTTGGAACAAACATTGTTTTCCTCCTTGCTATGGTGTGAAATTAACATTGTAATGTCTGTGTGACCTCGAGCATGACTGCTAAGCTCTCTGCGCCCCATTGGGACTCATAACGCTGACTTTGCAGGTGTGCTGTTTGTTGTTGTTATTCAGTCGCTCAGCCATGTCCGACTCTTTGCCACCCCATGGACTGCAGCATGCCAGGCTTCCCTGCCCTTCACTATCTCCCAGAGCTTGCTCGAACACATGTCCATTGAGTTGGTGATGTCATCCAACCATCTCATTCTCTATCGTCCCATTCTCCTCCTGCCTTAGATCTTTCCTAGCATCAGGGTCTTCTCTAAAGAGTCGGCTCTTCACATCAGGTGACCAAAGTATTGGAGCTTCAGCTACAGTGCTATGTTTAATAGTAGCATTTGTAGAGCACTCACTTTGTGCTTGGATTAACTCGACTGTTCTCACAGCAACTTAATAAATGAGGTCCTAGTGTTATCAGCAGTTTTACTTGCTAGAGAAGTTAGGAAACCACCAAATATCACACAGAATTCTAATTGTATCCTGAGTCTCCAAGGTTAGAGAAAATATAGGAAAAGTACCTGTTGTGTAGTTTTATCCATTGTCTATTACAATAGTGCTATATAACAACCAACCATAAAACCTCATTAAACGTTCATTTTTTCCATGAGTCTGTGGGTTGCTGAAAGTGTCTTCTGACCCAGGCTGAGCTTAGCTGATCTCAGCTTGGCTTGTCATGCATCTGGTGAATGGTTGGCTGAAGGCTGGCTGGTCTGGGATGGCCTCAGCTGGATCACCCAGCTTGATTTCACATGATCTCTCATCCTCCAGGTTAGCCAGTTTTATTCTCATGGCAGAGACAAGGGTCCAAGAGAAAGAACTGAAACAAGCAAGATTTCTTAAGAACTTGCACACCATCATCCACTGCAATTTATTGGCAAAAGAAAGGTACAAGAACAGTCCTGATTCGACAGCTGGGGAAATACATTCTATCATTTGATGAGAGGAGCTGTGAAGTTCATTGCAAACAGCATGGGTGTGAACAGTGGGGCCCCTAGTGCAATGAGTCTATGCACTTCAGCTGTTATTACCTCTAATATATATTATGTATATAGGGTTCCCTGGTAGCTCAGCTGGTTAAGAATCTGCCTGCAATGTAGGAGACCCTGGTTTCATTCCTGGTTCAGGAAGATACCCTGGAGAAGGGATAGGCTATCCATTCCAGTATTCCTGGGTTTCCCTGGTGGCTCAGCTGTTAAAGAATCTGCCTGCAATGTGGGAGAATTGGATTCAATCCCTGGGTTGGGAATATCCCCTGGAGAAGGGAAAGGCTACCCACTCCAGTATTCTGGCCTGGAGAATTCTATGGACTGTATGTATAGTCCATGGGGTCACAAAGTGTCAGACATGACTGAGTGACTTTCACTTTCATATATTTTATATATATGTATTATGTGTATTATGTATATTATGTATTATGTGAATATATGTATTATGTGTATATATGTATTATGTGTATATATGTATAATATACACACATACACACACACACATAAGTCTATGGAATGACTACGAGCTACAGGCACACTGCTACATTTCATCAATGCTGTTCATGGAAAGGGAAGAGTAGAAAATAGCCTAGGTCAACAGTGTTTTCAACTGGCTCATTTATGGAGGTAAATGTGCTTCCCTGGTGGCTCACTGGTGTATATACACACATAATACAGTGCTCAGTTGCTCAGTTGTGTCTGATTCTTTGTGACCCCATGGACTGTAGTCCGCCAGGCTCCTCTATCCATGGGATTTTCCATGCAAGAATACTGGAGTGGGTTTCCGTTTCCTTCTTCAGGGGACCTTCCTGACCCAGGGATCAAAGCCACCTCTTCTGCGTTGCTTGGCTGATTCTTTACCACTGAGCCACCAGGGAAGCCCATTTACCTCCATAAATGAGCCAGTTGAAAAAACTGTTGACCTAGGCTATTTTCTACTCTTCCCTTTCCATGAACAGCATTGATGAAATGTAGCAGTGTGTCTGTAGCTCGTAGTCATTTTATAGACCTTCCGCTCAGGATACTTTTTAAAGGGAAGCAAATTTCCATTTGCATTGGGTTTTCCTTCCACATAGAAATCAGGGATTCTCAACCCTGGCTGCTTATTAGAATCACCTGGGGTTTATTTTTTTAACTACTCCTGCCTGAGCCCTACCTTCTGCCATTCAGATTGTTTGGGGCTGGAGCCCCAGCGCTGGTAAGTTTCTGAAGCTCTGCATGCAGGTTTAGTGAGTAGCCAAGATGGAGCCCTATGCCCCCAGGGTGGGGTGGGGTGTACCTGAGGAAGCAGCCCTGAGCCTCTGTCATCTCTCCCTCCTCCCGGGCAGTGCTCCACCACGTGCGGGCTGGGGACCTACTGGCGGAGCGTGCAGTGCAGCACCCACGTGGATTCCGACTGCGCCACCCTGCAAAGGCCAGACCCGGCCAAGAGGTGCCACCTCCGTCCCTGCGCTGGCTGGAAAGTGGGAAACTGGAGCAAGGTAATTGATCAGCTCAGCCGTGTTTCGGGGGGCGGGGGCGGAGGGACTTACACCAGCGCCGTTTGCTATAGCAGCTTTCCTGCTTCCCTTCCTGCCTCCCTTCTGCCCTTTCCTGTGATAAACTGGCAGATGAGTGAACCACAGGCGTTGCCATAAGCCTACTTTCCGCTACACAATAGCCTTAGAGCAAGCACGGATTTTCATTAGCCCACGTGTTTTTATCCGCTTGTCCTCCCTTACCGGATAAACTGAGAAAGAAAGAAGTTAAATTTGTGTAATTTAATTTGCTTGTCCAGCCTGCGACACTATTTCTAAATTGCTTAAACTTAACGTTATAATTAATAATGATACATGAGCACATGTATAATTAAATCATGGTTCAGCAGCTGCTCACAAAGCATGGAATTTGCCAGACTCAAAATGAAAAGAAAGCTGAAACATCAAAGCTTGGTCTTTAAAAGTGTCTTTCCTATATTGATTTCTTTGAAGTGTGATGTTCCTGTCCTTGCTAACTTAGAGTGGTTACTTATTTCTCTGTGCTGCCTTCATAGTCTCTGGTGAAAGGCTTTGTCAGGTCTTAGGATTGGTCAGCCTTGGTTTTTCTGGGCAGCAATGAGGCCCAGACTGCCTGTCACTGTGATGGGGCTGAGCCAACCCCTGGGGGATACAGATGCACCCAGGTCATAGAGACACTGGTCAAGGTGGAGTTCAAAGCCACTTGGCAGGAGGGGTGCAGAGGTGTGAGCTGTGCATACATCCTCTGTTGCCAAGCACACCTCCCATACCCCCTCACACCAAGACACCTTGTAGGCACCTGTCTTCTCTCTGAGGAGCTAGTTTCCCTTAATGGCCTTAACACAGAAGGAGAAAGAGCTGCCCAGAAGTTTGGGGAGGCTGGCATCTGTTAGCACCCTCACCTGGTGGAAAACTCAGGTCCCCAGACAAGCAGGACCATGAGGTATCTCACTGGCTGTCTCTGGTTCTCCTGGCAGACTTACCTGACAGACAGGAGCGGGCACTGTCATTAATCTGCAATAGGCCCCCTTTCCCAAAGAAAGGCTCTGATCTTTGGCAAGAGAGAGAAAGTATGGCTACTCCCTGAGAAAATCACCACACATTTCTTTGATTCCTGCCAACATGCCTTTCTTCTGTTCTCATACCGTTTTTCTTTAAGGAATGAATGCTGGTTCTGCATTTTTTTTTCTCTTCCAACTCATAACAAATTCCAAAAGGGACCAAATGCCTGGCTACAAATTCTCTTCCTATCCAGAAAAATTTCAAGAAACATTTCTGTCCTTGACCTTGCCAAATGTTGACCAAGTCCTTAAGTTCCACTTTCCCATCACTGGGACTAATCCTTTACTTGGAAATTACATGGCTCATAAAAAAGACAGATGTGTGAAATAGCTCACACTTTAAAAAAGGTCAGTCCAGTGTAAAATTCCAGGAATTCTAGCTGATATAAAACTGGAATGGGAGAGCCAGTAGCTCTTGGTGGGGTCAGACCCCCTAAAGGAAGCCCTGCTCTGGCAGCTCATCCCTGCTCTGTCAGCCTCTGGGTCTCTTCTCTGTCATGGCCAGGAGGCTAACCAATATACTTATTAACCCCTGTACCACTCCTGGTGTGTTATAGAAGCTATCTTGGACACATCACTAAGTTCTGCCAGAATGTGGCGACCACCATATCTAAACTCAAATCCTCAAAGTTACTCCATTCCTGTCAGTACTGTCCTATCTCCTCTCTCAGGATAATAGATAAACCTTATGTCAGAGACCCCATTTAAATACTTAAAGTCAATTGCCTTGACATCTGTTTTTTTCTATCATTAGGAATATTTAATGCGGAACTTCTATTTTTCCTAGAGATGTTGATTTAAATTTTATCTTAGACTTTGGTAACTGAATGACACTATATTTTGGCAGCTTTTTGACTGCCACATTATTAACCAGTCCGTTTGGATGTCTGAAGTCTAAATCATGTACTAGGAAAGATCTGAAGGGCATCTTAGTTTCACTGTTCTGCTGGGACTCTTAAACTTACTCAGAGGCAGACCTCCAAACCTAGAGTAGGAAAACATACCCCTGATTTTACCTTTAAATATCCAGAGTTAGTTGTTTTTGTCATTTTAGTCGCTAAGTCTTATCAGGCTCTTAGTGACCCCATGGACTGTAGCCCACCAGGCTCCTCTGTCCATGGGATTTCCCAGGCAAGAATACTGGGGTGGGTTGCCATTTCCTTCTCCAGGGGATCTTCCTGACCCAGGGCTCAAACACATATCCCCCACATCAGCAGGTGGATTCTCTACCATCTGAGCCACCAGGGAGGCCCATCCAGAGGGTTTAGATTCTGCCAACTCGATGGTTTTCCTTTTCACAAACACTTTCTCAGAGGGACGAATTCTAATTTGATCTTGAGTCTTTCTGCATTATCCCACCAACCACAAGCCCAGATCCAGAGACACTTTAATCTCACAGGACTAAGGGTATGCCACAGCCTCACCTGAAGCTACAGGGATCACACCTGAGGTCCTCCAGATTACTCACCAGAAACTCCCCACTGCTGTGTGTGCAGTCTGAATTGCAGCTGTTTTACAGGCTTATGTCTCCAGCACCATTCATCTCCTTGATGGAGTCCTGATAAAACTGCTGTGGACATTTTCTCATATTTGTGACAGTACAGTGAGCCTGTGTATTAAGATCTCTTCCTTTACAAAGTCCAGAAGTTGTTTTTGGAAAGGCTTGCTTCTTCTTCATGCACTGATCTATCTGAAACAAAGTTAAGGTAATGGTCTTTAGGTTTGTCCCAGAGGCATATGGAGAAAGCGGAGTTCTACAGAATTGAATCCTAGAAGCAGCCCCGGGCCTGGGATCAGACATGTCTGGGTTGGCAGCCCCACTCTGTCACCAAGGGCTTCCCTGGCAGCTCAGATGGTAAAGAATCTGCCTGCAATGCAGGAGACCCGGGTTCAATCCCTTGGTTGGAAAGATTCCCCTGGAGGAAGGCACGGCAACCCACTCCAGTATTCTTGCCTGGAGAATCCCATGGATGGAGGAGCCTAGCAGGCTACAGTCCATAGGGTCACGAAGAGTCAGACACGACTGAAGCACACTAGCACACACACACTGTCACCAGCATAGGGTGCTAATCCTTTCTTCCAGCCTCTTAGGAGCTTTAGTTTTCTCACCTCTGGGAAATGAAGTACATCATGTGGCCTCTACCAACTTCATAAAGTTGTACAAGTCAAAGAGTGTTCGTGCAACCACTTTGTAAATGGTAAAAGACTGTTCAGATAAAGCCTTGGGTGAACTTTGAGCTCTGGGTAAAGGCTAGGAGTAGTTCTCAGGTGTTTACTAACTTCTGGCTTCCTGGACTTGGGGCAGGGGACTGTCGACAGGGGGCAGTGGAGTAAGTCCTGTCAATCCATCAGGGCTCCACTCCCCAGTACTAGGCAGTCAGGTCCTCCATGAACTTTGGCAGATGACCTACCTTGTGTCCTGGCACTCACCAATTACCACTACATGCCTGACACTGCACAAGAATTTTAGGTGAACAATTTTATTTTCACCTAGTAAAGGACCTTCTTTATAATTCCCATTGAGGAAGTGAAGGCTTAGAGGGTTTAAATCACTAGCACATGATCAGTTGGTACTGATACTCTCAATTCTGAAAAACCATCAACTGGGGGAACACTCGTCAATGTAATGACAGCTTTTCAGAAAGAAAGGAAACACTGCATAATAAATATGTATGTCAGTTTAAGATGCATGCCAATTTCAGAACATTAAAATTTGTCTAAGGAGAAAAAACTGATTCTTTGATTCTTGTGCTGAAAGAAATGCAATAAGTGACAAAGATGAGCTTAAAAAACCTTCAGTTGGGTTTGACACCAAAGTTATGCATCATCACACACTTCCTGACTGAACATTTTGACTGTACCTCCGGCAGTTTTGTAAACTGGTGATTTAACAACTTCTTTATTATCTCTCTCAGAATGATAACTTCTCATAGTTCAGTCTAACAGATTTTGATTATTTCTGAAATGAATCAAAGATTTTTACATTTTCTTGGAATGATCTGTCTCCCCACCTAGGCAGTGTTGCAATTTTATTTTAACAGTAGCTGACTTTATTATCTGTCAAATTTATTGGAAAATAAAAGTGGCAACCTTTTCTTATGACCTTGAGTTTCATAATATTCAGTGCTACGTTTTTTTTTTTTTTTTTGGATCTGAACTTTTACAAATGAATAATATAGGGAAAGAGCCCCTGTCTAAGTACAGACTTTCATCTATAACATGTTCCCAGAAACATATTGAAGCCCAAAGTGTAAAATTTCATAACAGAGAATTGTATGTTATAGGGGAGCTTCTGTGCCCAGAAAGCAAAAATTGACCAGCCAGAAGGAAAATAATACACTCAAAATCACTGCATTTATTTTCTTTTGGTATTATTTACTGTATGTCTAACCTATTACCTGCTCTTGGAAGCCCCAGGTGCTTTAGATTAATGGAATCCCTAAGTGAGAAAAGAACAGAAATCAAAGAAAGCCTTTAGACTTACAGAAAGCATGAACCCAAGACCACTTCAGCTGAGGAGTGATGTTCAAACCATGAGATCCTTTATCATGGCCCCTTCCCATCTCTCTTTCTCCATCCGTACCCTCCACTCTAGCATTCTGATGGACATGTTCCCAAACAAGCCTTGTTGCTTCACTCCACTTGCATATGTCATTCTTTCCACCTTGAATGTCCCCCACACTGTTTGCCAGCTGAGTGAGCATTTACCCATGTTGCATGATACAGTTCAAGGTTTGGCTTCTCCCTTCAAGCCTTTCCTTCTTCGAGTAAAATCAACCACCTCCTCCTTTGTTCCTTCACTGGATCATGAACAACTTATGACATATCATCTTTATGACTGTTATAATTGACTGTTATAATTTATGACTGTCATAATTGCTGTTCTTTTCTCACTTATTCATTGCATGACTTTTTCCTTCTGCTAGATTGGCATACAGAAGCTGGCACATAGATAAGTGCCTAATAGTAGAGAGGAAGTGAAGTGGGGATGGCGTGGGGGAGTAGACAGATGAATGACTTTTGGTGCTGTTCAAAATAGAATTTTTGGAATGAATTATTTCTGAATGATCTTAAGAGTCTTATGAATCTGTTTAGTATTAGGAAAGAAGCAAAAAAGAATTATTTCCATGTCCTTGCTTAGTACTTCAGGAAAGCAAGAAAGTATTCTGCAACCAAAGCATAATACAAGCCCAATGATCCCATACACTTATATCACTCTAGAATATGGAAGAGTTTAATCATCCAATTTATTTTCTTTTTAATGCTGATGGAGAAAACGGAGGCTCGTAGAGCTACAGTCACAAAGCCACTTAGTGTCAGGGTGATACTTGAATGCAGTCTACTGACTCCCAATTCCAGGTTGGTTAATTTCACTATACTCATTTGAACACTAGGTAGGAGTCCAACATGGAACATGTGTCAGGATGGCTCCATAAATCAGAGACGACACAAGGAAGAACTGGTTGTGAGTCTTCCATTTTTCTTTCTGCCAGTGGCTCCTGTAAACTAAGAGGAGTCTCCATTCTAACTCAGTCGATTTGCCTATCACATCAGTTAAACAGACTGACGTGGGAACCGGAAAATGGTTAGACCTGTTCGGTCGCACGTGGGCATTAGCCAGTCCTTCTATTCTCCTTAGCCTGGCTCCTGTCCTCAGTCTGGTCCACAGGCTCCAGGTTAGGAAAATAGGAATATAAATAGCTCTCCTTTAGGGCAATAAGAAAATGAATATAGTAATTGGCATTCGACACACCAAGGCAGAGCAGTTTTCAAAGTGGAGTGATTTAATGCCCTGCCACTTCCCTCCTGCTAACTGAGTCAGAGGCCCTTCCGAAAATGAAGTAGAAAAGTCACAGATTTAGTGAGTGCCTCCCCTTAATATTTACTTGAACATATGAACCAACCTCATTTCCCACTGAATGTGAATGCACTCTTTGACAAAAGGGTAATGCTAATGTGAAAACTCTAGGAATAACAGGTTGTAGCAACAAATGAAAAATAAGAAAATAAACCCCCATTGTACACTATGTCTTGTAAAATTCCTATCCCTAATAAAGAGCCCTCTTGTCTTAACCGTGGGTTATTTCCTGGAAATCTGTCACACAAAGGGCTGCTTTGTGTAAAATTTTCTGCATGTTTGTTCTGTGGCTGATTTTAAACCGGCAGTTATTTCGTTCTCTGTGCTTACAGCATGGCAGGCAAATGAAGTTTTGAATTTGCTTTTGGGGGGCTGTCTGGCAAGTGTTGCTTATTTCTGAGAAGCTAAATACACTTGATTTATAGAGGCATTAGAGCATCCATCTGCCCCCTTGTCACATGGGCCCACATCTGCCATGCTACAACCCAAGTTTTGCATTCAGGTGACTTGCACTATCTGCCAAGTGGCAAAGAAAGAGGGATCAGTATTTTGGGAGGTACCTCTAATGAAAGGTTCTGAGAAATTTTCTTTTACCATCCACAACACTACAATTATGACTATTCCACTGTAGCCAAAAAGGGAACATGGTATTTTACCAAGTAGAGAAGGGGCCAGATGAAAACATACCTTACGGCAGTGGGCTTTGGTGGTGGTGTATTTTCTCAGCCAAGATGTAATGAGATCATTGATGGAAAGATTGAGAGGGTGAAGAAGGATGTTCTTTATCCCCATGGTAACCACAGAGCTCTTTGGCCCACTGGGAATCCCCAACTTCCCTTTTCTCAGAATTCATATAGTCATTCCACAGGCTGTGAGGAGCATCTGTGCCATGCCTGGCCCCATGCTGGATGCTCAAGACACAGTGGTGACCAAGACAGATGGGTTTCCAGCTTCAGGGCAGTGAAACAGTCTAACAGAAAAGATGGACAGAATAAATAGAAGTTGCTTCACATTTCAAGTCCTTGCAATGGAAACAGAGAAGGATTTGAGATGAATAATGAAAGAAATAGATATCCTTTGGAGAAGGTATTCAAGGATGACTTCACAAAGGAGGTGACATTTAAGCCAAGTCTAAAGGAAGAGCAGTAGTGAGTAAAGCAAAGGATAGAGGAAGGAAGATTCAGGACATAAGGACCACAGGACATATTATTAATCTACAGAGAATCCAGGGGAGAGGGGCTGAGGAGCTCAGGGCTCAGCCTCCATGCCACCTACCTTGGGTTCCCACCTGGAAGTGGGCAGTGACAAGACAAGCCAGGACCGGCCTTGAGAGACTGAGGTGCATGTGCAAGATGAGCTGAAGGGAAACCGATAATGATAGCATTCTGTACAGACTGAAGATCAAGTCTTGGAAGCTCGAGTTATGATTGAATAAAATCTACCTAGATGAAGGATGGACAGAGCTTCCAAAGTCCAAGAGGTCTTTGTAAACCAAAGAAGTCATCCTGAATACGCCACATAAATGTAGGTGACTCGGGGGCAGCCGTGTTTGTTGTGAGCTTCAGGAAATCAGCCTGCTGGTGAACAGTGTCCTTTACTGGGATCAGAGTGCAGGGGCTGCTGCACAAAGGTGTGGGCACAGGCAGGGGAGTGGGGAGGACCTCTTAAGGGCTTGCACTGGGCATCCGTTGAGAACACCCTTGGTGATGGAGGCCTGCAATGGTGGCCTTAGGAGGAAAGATGATGGGTGATGGTGATGTACAGGGAAGCCTGTCACTGGGACCAAGGACAGGGTTCGCCCACTCCCTGGATGAAACCACTGAGAAGTTATTCACTTTGTTTTCCTTAAAAAGGGGTAACCAATCCTGTGTCCAGAGTCAGGGACGAAGCAGGTTTTCAGCAGGATTCTGAGGGGTAATTGGGTGTGTCTTGGCAGAGAGATCCCCTCATGGGTGGTTGCATTTACCTCCAATGAATACAGACGTCCTAAGGAACAGCTCCGCCTGCGTCACCCAAGTCCAACCCCACGTAATCTTCGGGACAGCCCCGTATAACAGCTGTTGCCCCAGTTTACAGACATGACAGCTGAGGCTCAGAGCATTTCTGCAGCTCGTCCAAGGCCTCACAGTGAGTCTGTGACAGAACTGGATTTGTTACCTGGTTCTTACACTTCCCATGTGCATTTTCTAACACAGGGAGCCCCACCTTAGGGAGCTGCTAGAGTGACTCTTCTCTCCTCGGTGTGCAAGGAAAGACAGGTCACCAACCTCTCTAGAAGCTGGGAACTAGAAGCTGGGAACTTTGTGATCCTTTGTGAAACCCCTGGATATCTGGGCATGGACAGCCTGATGCCAAGGACTCAGGTGTCCCCTTTTCTCTCATTCTCCATACAGTGCTCCAGAAACTGCAGCGGGGGCTTCCAGATCCGGGAGATTCAGTGTGTGGACAGCCGGGACCACCGGAGCTTGAGGCCATTTCACTGCCGATTCCTGGCTGGCCTTCCTCCTCCACTGACCACGAGCTGTAACCTGGAGCCCTGTGAGGAGTGGCAGGTGGAGCCCTGGAGCCAGGTACTGTGCCTAGTGCACCATCTACACAACTGGGAAAACATGAATTTCTGTGTTACCTGGTGAGTCCAGGGAAGACCACACGTGCCTCAGACCAGTGGCTGGCCTCTATTCAGCCAGTGGCTGGCCTCCTTCCATTCACACCTTACACTTGGTGTGTTCCTGATCCACAGGTGGGTCCCTTGCCCATACACAGTAAAGCCAATCTGTTGATACCAGGTGGTGGTGAGGGAAAGTGTAGCACTTATTGTAGCTAGTGTGCCAAGCAAGGAGTCCAGGTAGTTAGTGTTTAAAAGGCTTGAATTGCTCGAAGGCTTCCGGGATAAGGTTTTTAAAATCAGAATGGGGCAGAGTGGGTGGTGGTAGGCGATGTGATCAGCTTGTGGCATTCTTTGGATTGGTTGATAGTGAGGTAATCAGGAGTCAACATCATCAGCCTTCTGGGTCCAACCTGTCTTGGGTCTACATGCTTGTGGGTAGTATATAGTTAACTTCTTCCACCTGATAGGGGTTTCAATATCTATAAAACAGCTCAAAGGACATGGCTCAGATTATTATCTGTAGCCCTTGAGAAGGAACTAAAGGTCTTTGACTTTGTTTAATGGCCAGCCCAATATTATTATTATTATTATTATTATTATTTTGGTCTTGCTTGATTTCCTTTCTGCATTTCCTCACATCATGATTAAATTTACACTTTAGAAATTGGGGAAGGCCAAGGAGGCTAAAGTTTTTCTATAGACGAGAGGAGGGTGAAGGACATGGTGTGGGAGGTGGAGGTGGGGGTGAGGCTGTGCTGGGAAGGCCCCTTAGGGTCCTGCTCAGTTACAGGTGGGGAGGCTGGACAGGCCTAACAATTTGAAGGCTGTGTTGTGTGGTTTAAACTGTGACTGTTCAAAGTTTTATTATGACCTAGTCTCAGTGGATATACTGGGGAATTGGGGTCCCTCTGGGGAGTCATACATGAACCACCTTGATGAGCAGCATTTGGGACAGATCATCACATGTCCCTCTTAGGCTGGGAATAATGGTCAGATCCTTTCCACACAGTATGATTTCAAAGTCCTACCTCTCAAATGCCCAGATCCTTGTTTACACAAATAAAAAGAGGGGTGTGTGTGTGTGTGTCTCCATCCTGTGTTGCAAGGGGTGGGACTCTGCTTCATCTTTGTCCTACTTCAGTATGTGAAACCAAGTTACTGTTCTTTGGTGAAATATAATGATTTCATTTCCCTATTGGCTTCAATAAAAAAGAAAATACTCCCAACTATACTACGGTAGAAATAAGAGGGAAGGAAAGAACCCAGCATGTTTTGAGTGTGTCCATGCACTGGGCATTTTGCCTACAGTACTTATTTTAATTCTTGTAACAACCTGGATGGTAGGCCTTACTGATTCCATTTTATAAAGAAAGAATTTAATTGAGACTCAGAGATTAAGAAGCTTACACAACTAGAAAATACATGGTGGAGTATTAATTCAAGCTTCAGTTTGACTCTGATTCCCATACTCTTGTTACTGTAGAATTTAGCTGAATAGACATGGAGCAAAGAGAGAACTAGGGAGAGTAAGTCAATAACTGTACATGCTAGAAAAGGCAAGACAGAAAACCACAGTGTGGGATACAGAGTTAGTGTCCAACCCTGGAAGACTGAACCCCCTCTAGCTTCTTATTGCCCGTTGGGTCAAGTGGCCATGCTGGTTCCTGAGGCCCCTGGTGTTTCCTGGGGGCAACAACCACCACCGCCTTCTCTTTCACCTCCTTCCCTGTCTCGCTTTGAGACATAAAGTGCCTACCACTCCTAGGCTCTGGACTTATGCCTCTCAGCTTTCCATGTTTGCTGAGCCTGGTGATGTGCTTGGTCGCTCAGTTGTGTCCAACTCTTTGCAACCCTTTGGACTGTAGCCCACCAGGCTACATTCCTACAGTCCATTGGGTTTTCCTGGTGACAGCTTCCAGGATCCTGGAATTTGTAGAGAAGCTTAGATAGCCTTGTCAGAGAAATTGCAATTGCAAGTTATCAAAGATGACCAATTGTATCTGCTCTCTGGTTGTGAAAAAGATGTATTCTGTATACTTCCTCTTCCAAGGAGCATCAATCATGAGCCTGTTTCCTGAAGACCTCCCAACACCCTTCTTTATAAATAGTTCTGTTCTGAGCAAACCACACAGTTGGAAGACTTTCCTCAGAGGGAACAGTAAGGATAGAAAATACTGAAGTTGGTTGAACATTTCCCCGGAAATGTCAGGGGACTGTTTAGGGACTGAGCACCTTTAGGTGCTTTTCCTGAGCCCTCGTGATGCTGCTCTGTATATGCATAGTATCTAACGGATGCCTTCATTGGAATATTCTGGGACCCTCCAGCGAGTGTCATCCAGCCTAAACTGCTTGCCATGGAAAATGCTTTTCAACCGTGAGAATGTCCCTCACCAGTTTTCAAACTTTAGCATGCTTCAGGATTACTTGGAGGGTTCATCAGCACACAGATGTCTGAACCCCATCCCCATGGTGTCCAATTCAGAAGTCTGGGGTAGGGCCTGAAGTTTTGCATTTCTAACAAGTACCTAGATGATACTGAAGTTGTTGCTCTGGGGACCACACTTTGAGGACCACTTGCCCCTTCCTGGAGATTACTTGGCCAGGTAGCCCTGTGTCTGTATGCACACATACAGGTATACAACAGGATCCCAAATGTGGGGTTCCTGTCCTTCCCTCCTCATATAGGGTTAAAAGCAGTGAATAAGTGGGAAAAGATTCATGTTTACTCTCAAAGTTGGAATGCTGGGAAAGCAATAGATTAGTTCTTTTATTGAACAGAAAGGTTAATTGTGTATAATTTCCCTGTTTTCTATGGTTACCACCACACACACAGTGTCTGATGTGATAGGTATGATGTTGGCAATCATGACTGCTTTGTTGTTCAGTTCAGTTCATTTCAGTTCAGTTCAGTCACTCAGTCATGTCCAACTCCTTGCAACCCCATGAATTGCAGCACGCCAGGCCTCCCTGTCCATCACCAACTCCCAGAGTTCACTCAGACTCACATCCATCGAGTCAGTGATGCCATCCAGCCATCTTATCCTCTGTCATGCCCTTCTCCTCCTGCCCCCAATCCCTCCCAGCATCAGAGTCTTTTCCAATGAGTCAACTCTTCGAATGAGGTGGCCAAAGTACTGGAGTTTCAGCTTCAGCATCATTCCTTCCAAAGAAATCCCAGGGCTGATCTCCTTCAGAATGGACTGGTTGGATCTCCTTGCAGTCCAAGGGACGGACTCTCAAGAGTCTTCTCCAACACCACAGTTCAAAAGCATCAATTCTTCGGCTCTCAGCTTTCTTCACAGTCCAACTCTCACATCCATACATGACTACTGGAAAAACCATAGCCTTGACTAGACGGACCTTTGTTGGCAAAGTAATGTCTCTGCTTTTGAATATGCTGTCTAGGTTGGTCATAACTTTTCTTCCAAGGAGTAAGCGTCTTTTAATTTCATGGCTGCAGTCACCATCTGCAGTGATTTGGGAGCCCCCCAAAATAAAGTCTGACACTGTTTCCACTGTTTCCCCATCTATTTCCCATGAAGTGATGGGACTGGATGCCATGATCTTCGTTTTCTGAATGTTAAGTTTTAAGCCAACTTTTTCACTCTCCTCTTTCACCTTCATCAACAGGCTTTTTAGTTCCTCTTCACTTTCTGCCATAAGGGTGGTGTCATCTGCATATCTGAGGTTATTGATATTTCTCCCGGCAATCTTGATTCCAGCTTATTGTTACCATGCCATAATTAAAGACTTTTCAAAACACCAAGATTTTTCAAAGTGCTTTTCAAAGTACTCAAAAGTATTTTTCAAAGAGTTTTGGTGAATTATCTTAATTTTCTTCTAGAAACCTCAGGAAAATGAAACAATATAGCTTAGAAAATTATTCTAGTGAGCAAAAACCTGACATGTTTTAGAATTATATTCTTCCAGGAATCAAACTTGTCACCTCGAATTTATTTAGTGAGCATTGCAGCCAGTGCGCCAGACCCTTAGAAAACCGATCAACATCACCGTTTCAAATATGGGTAAATTTAACTATAAAACTTAATGTAGTGAGGAAAGAAGGCTGAGTCCCATTTTAATAGGAGATGAACAAAATTCTATTGCAGAAGTGTGCTCTCCATGAGGACTGTCACAGCTAATCAGAATAAAAACACCTACATTTTATATTTTGGTTTCTCGACCAGAATTCTTTCCATTTGACATATTGAACTATTCAGCATCCTCTGATTTTTCCCCCGTCTTCTTATCCCCAGAATTTTCTTTATCAGTCTCCTTTCTTTAAGTCTTACTTCACCACTGTTTTTGTTTCTGTTATTGCTTTTTGGCCTAAACAACAAAAATATTTTTTCTCAGAGTTATAGAAACTGAAAGTCTGAGATCAAGGTGTTGGCAGAATTGGTTTATTCTGAGGCCTCTAAAAAATTCTGTTTTTCTGTTCAGCTTGAGTGATTTCCACCACTCTTCTAACTCACTGATATGTTCTTCTGTAATATCTAATCTACTACTGATTCTTTCTAATGTACTTTTTATTCCAGTTATTGTATTTTTCACCTCTGTCTGGTCTTTCTTTATATTTTCTAACTCTTTATTGAAATTCACACCTTATTCATTTATTCTTCTCCTAAATTTGTTAAGCATTTTTATGATCTTTACCTTCCCTGTAGCTCAGATGGTAAAGAATCTGCCTGCAGTGCATGAAACCTGGGTTTGATCCCTGGGTCAGGAAGATCCTCTAGAGAAGGGAGTGGCAACCAACTCCAGTATTCTTGCCTGGAGAACTCCATGAACAGAGGAGCCTGGTGGGCTACAGTCTGTGGGGTCGCAAAGAGATGGACACGACTGAGCGACTAACACTTCAACTACTACTCCTTAATCAAGCCGATTGTTTACCTCCACTTTGTTCTGTTCTTTTTCTCAGATTTTTGTCTTGTTACTTCATTTGGAACATATTCCTCTGGCTTCTAATTTCGCCTAATTCTCTGTGTTGTTTATTCCTATTGGGTAAGTTGGTCACAGTTCCCAGTCTTGCAGAAGTGGCCTTGTGTAGGAGATGTCCAATGAGGCAGCAGCACACTCCTGAGCTGTATGCTCTAAGGGTACCCCCCATGTGGGCTGCATGGACCCTTCTATTGTGGTAGAACTGACTACTGTGGGAGCTCTGGTAGGTGGGGCTCTTCCTGATCTGGTTAATTCCTAGGCTGTGCCTCCCATGGTGGCTAGTTGCATGGCCTGGGGATCTTGGAGCTGTTGTTGGCCCACTGGTGGGTTGGGCCAGGTTCCAGTGCAGCTGGCTGTGGGCCCTGGCAGGGTGGGGACTGGTGCTCACCTGCTGGTGGGAGGGCTGGGTCTTAGGGCTTGTTTCGCCACTGTCTTTGAATTGAATGAGTGGCCATTGTGAGGAACTTGACATGGATGTTCCAGGTTTCAGTAGAGATACTAATATTCTTAATAACAGTGTGCATAACAAATTAATACTAAATTTTAAAGAAAATATAATTCTATTGACCTTTTCTGTCTTGGGTTCTTTATTTAAAAGTGAATAATAGCTCTTTTGGCAGTCTGTAATTTATTTTTACATACTTTGGCGAAAAGCATCCAAATACACATGGTTGTGAAGACACTAGGAACATGCTACAGTGAGCAGGTAAAACCACTGAGATTTGAACTTAGTACAGCTGGGCCAGGGTTGGGAAGTTCCTCTGGAGGAGGGCATGACAACCCACTCCAGTATTCTTGCCTGAAGAATCCGTGTGGACAAAGGAGCCTGGAGGGCCTCAGTCCATGGAGAAACAAAGAGTCGCACACGACCGAGGGACTCAGAACAGCATAGCATAGCTGGGCCTATTTGTTGTTATCAACTTTGTGAGGTACTGTGATAGGCTAGGCCTCATCTCATTTAACACTGAACCAGTGCTCACCCAACTGATTTTTTATCCCCACTTGAAATAATTTATTTGGCAATCATGGGAATTTCTGCTCTAAAGAGAACTTATGTTTTATATGATATACATCTATATCTTTATAACTTTATATATCTTTATAACTTAATATAGTAAAAAAAAAAGTTGCAGACTTATTTGACACATTCTTTTTTTTTTTTTTTAATTTCTGAACTGAAAAGGAAAAAAAAAACCCTCTTACTGAATTATTGGGGAGGGAATGGGTTGAAATACAGAGTATGGAACTAGCAATGAACTGTCAAGTATTTTTTAAAATAAACATTTACTCAGCCTCTACTGAGTATTCATATCTTCCCGGTGCAGTGTCACGCACTGCAGACACAGTGGAAAAGGCCACATCCCTACCCTTTATCTCTGAAAATGATGCCTTGTGATTTTCACCTGACCTTGTCCCTCTTGTGGACCAGTGTTCCAGCTCCTGTGGAGGTGGAGTTCAGAAGAGAGGAGTGACTTGTCCAGGCCTCTGTGACTGGACTGAAAGACCCCCATCCACCGCACCCTGCAGCGGGCAGCCTTGCTGTCACTGGGCCGCTGGAAACTGGGACCCGGTAAGAATCAGTTAAAATCTCTTTCATTTGTTTTAGTCTTTTTAAAAAATAGCATTTGTTTTCTTTTGATGTTAGAAGTCATATATTATTCCTGTAAATGTCTAATGTGTCCATTGATTTAAAGTGTTTTATGTATTTATTTTTTATTAAAGGATAATTGCTTTACAGAATTTTGCTGTTTTCTGTCAAACCTCAATATGAATCAGCCATACGTATACATATGTCCCCTACCTTTTGAAACTCCCTCCCATCTCCCTCCCCATCCCACCCCTCTAGGTTGATACAGAGCCCCTGTTTGAGTTTCCTGAGCCACACAGCAAATTCCCATTGGCTATCTATTTTCCATATGGTAATGTAAGTGTCCATGTTACTCTTTTCATACATCTCACCCTCTCCTCCCCTCTCCTCATGTCCATAAGTCTATTCTGTATGTCTGTTTCTCCACTGCTGCCCTATAAATAAATTCTTGAGTACCATTTTTCTAGATTCCATATATATGTGTTAGCATACAGTATTTATCTTTCTCTTTCTGACTCATTTCACTCTGTATAATAGGTTCTAGGTTCATCCACCTCATGAAACTGACTCAAATGCATTACTTTTTCATGATTGAGTAATATTCCATTGTGTATATATACCCGAACTTCTTTCAGTTCTATATTTTACCCTTCTGCTTTCTAATATGTCTAAGTATACAAAAAGGACTGACTCACTGGAAAAGACCCTGATGCTTGGAAAGATTGGGGGCAGGAGGAGAAGGGGACAACAGAGGATGAGATGGTTGGATGGCATCACTGACTCAATGGACATGGGTTTGGGTGGACTCCGGGAATTGGTGATGGACAGGGAGGCCTGGCGTGCTGTGGTTCGTGGGGTCGCAAAGAATCGGACATGACTGAGCGACTGAACTGAACTGAGGGAAGCAGAAATGATAGAAAAGAGGAAGGAGGCAGGGAAGAAGGGGAATCAGGTGCAAGGTGGTCCATTCCCAGGGTGATTGTTTTTTCCTAACTTAGACTGCTTGGTGTCTAAGAGCAACTGATGGCTTGCTCTTGAAAGAAGGTCTTTATAAAGCTGTTTGAACTGCTGTCACTTAGTTTGTCCAGAGACAAGAAGAGAGATTATCTACTGGCTCCTATCTCCCAGCATTGTGTAAAAGTCTCCCCTTCGATGGATAGCATCTCCCATTGTCCTGGGTAATTCAGGTGTGGGCAGGTCCCACTGAGTCTCACATCTCACTGGCAATAACAAAATTCAGAGTCAGGGTCAGAGGCACACAACAAGCCCAAGGGTTGTGCTTTCATGAAGTGGGTTGCCTCATCAGTTGGGGCCCATCAAAGGCCAACAGCAGGAGACAAGGAGAGCTAGAAGATCTGATACACTAACCATTCAACTATTAATATTTTTTAAAGTAACTTGTTCTTATGTGAGTATCTTTTGATGGTTATAATTATAACACAGGCTAATGCAATATTTTGCCAAATAGCATGTCCCCAGATAGTCTTAGGTTGATATGTTCATAGTAATTTTCATTGTTGTACTTATCTAGTTATACCTGCATAACCATGCTCAATTTGAATGCTGGCATGTACTCTTAAAAAAAAACAAAAAAAACAAAAAAAAAACCTCTTATTGGTGCATCCAGCTTAAGGTTGCATCAGTCTCTGGATACCACCTCACTCAATCCAGGAATAATAAGATGCCTCATTACTGCCAAAGGAATATTGTACATTAATCAGCCTACAACAAATTAAAAGTACATATTTTATTATCTTCATACCTTAAAAATGCCTGGTAGACAATGAAGAGTGACATCAACCATTCCCTTAGACAGATAGGACCCATAGTAATTTCTATAAATGCCCTATGTTCGTTGACATCTAATGTTGAGTTGTGATGAACTGCCAAAGGAGATTCTGGAGTCCAGGCAAGCTTCTGGTTGTGCATGCTACTAAGCTATCTGCCACGGGCAGTACCCACCTTCTTCTCTCTCCCATGGGTCTTGTGAACATCCGAAAACAATGTCATACACTTGTATTATTTTTCATAATGAGAAAATTTAATTTACATTTAGGCATCTTAAAATATCTGCCTTGGAAATTTACTTCCTATTTATTAGAGGTTCAGTTATTTCTAAAAACCGGTTTTTCCTCATCCATCTTTGATTTCACAACCTGAAAATATTGTACTCAACAAACAAAGATGTGTTTTAGAATTAAGCTCTTCATAAATATCCTGGTGTCCTGTGTAACAATTATAAGCATCACTAATCAAATCAAATGTGAAAAGAAAATTTGATATACATGTGTTCCCATGTATACCTGTGGCGGATTCATTTTGATATTTGGCAAAACTAATACAATTATGTAAAGTTTAAAAATAAAATAAAATTTAAAAAAAAAGAAAATTTGATATAATATGAACTGTCATAAAAATTCTGTAAATTTGGGCTCATTCAGGGGCATAAAATCCCATAGATTAAAAATTACCAATAAGCATTTTTATGGCTGAGTGATATTCCATTGGGGGCTTCCCAGGTGTGTAAAGAATCTACTTGCCACTGAAGGAGACCGAAGTTTGATCCTTGGGTCAGGAAGATCCCCTGGAAAAGGAAATGGCTACCCACTCCAGTATTCTTGCCTGGGAAATCCCATGGACAGAGGAGCCAGGCAGGCTAGAGTCCATTGGGTCACAAAGAGTCAGGCACAACTGAGCGACTGAGCATGCATGCAATGTTCTTGAATATGTACCACACCTTCTTCATCCATTTATCTGTTGATGGACATTTAGGTTGCTTCAATGTCTTGGCTGTTGTAACGACTACTGCAGTGAACATTGGGGTGCATGTGTCTTTTTAAATTATTCTTTACTCCAGACACATACCCAAGAGTGATATTGTTGGATCATATGGCAACCTTAGTGTTTAAGGAGCCTCTATACTGTTCACCATAGTGGTGGTACCAATTTACATTCCCACCAATGGTATAGGAAGGTTCCCTTTTACCCACACCCTCTCCAGCATTGATTGTTCGTAGAATTTTTTATTATGGTCATTCTGATTTGTCTAATAATTAGTGAGGGCTTCCCTGGTGGCTCAGTGATAAAGAATCTGCCTGCTAATACAGGAGACACAGGTTCAATCCCTGGATCAGGAAGATCCCCTGGTGAAGGAAATGGCAAGCCACTCCAGTATTCTTACCTGAGAAATCCCATGGACAGAGGACCCTGATGGGCTATAGTCCATGGGGTTGCAAAAGAGTCAGACATGACTTAGCCATTAAAACAATGATAATTAGCAATGTTGAGTACCTTTTTTTTTTTTTTTTTTTTGTCTGTGTGGCATGTGAGGTCTTAGTTCCCCAAATAGGGGTTGAACATGTGTCCCCTTACATTGAAAGCTCCAAGTCTTAAGGACTGGGCCAGCAAGGAAGTCTCAGTGTTGACTATCTTTTCATGTGCTTTTTGATTACCTGTATGTCTTCTTTAGAGAAATGTCTATTTAGCTATTCTGCCCATTTTTTTATTGGGTTGTGGTCTTTTTTTTTTTTTTTTTAATATGGATCTACCTGAGCTGTTTGTAGATTTTGAATATTAATCCCTCATCAGCCCTTTCATTTGCAGATACTTTCTCCCATTCTGTAGGTTGTCTTTTCATTTTGTTTACAATTTCCTTTGCTCTGCAAAAGTTTTTGAATTTAATTAGGCTATATTTGTTTATTTTTGTTTTAATTTTCATTACTCTAGGAGGTAGATCAAAAAAGATATTGCTGTGATTTATGTCAAAGAGTGTTCTGCCTCTGTTTTCCTCTAAGAGTTTGATAGTATCCAGTCTTACACTGAGGTCTTTAATCTATTTTGAGTTTATTTTTTATATATGGTGTTAGAGAATATTCTAATTTCATTCTTTTACATTGGAAAACTGGTAAATTGTCCAATTTTCCCAGCACCAGTTATTGGAGAGACTGTCTTTTCTCCATCGTATATTATTGCCTCCTTTGTTGAAGATTAATTGACCATAGGTACATGGGTTTATTTCTGGGCTTTCTGTTGTATTTCATTGATCTACATTTGTCCTGCCCAGGGGGCCTGTGTGACTTCAGCACCCAGGACCACCAGCCCAGCCTAGTTCCATCAGATCCTTAGAAGTAGAAAGCAGTAAAGGAAGTCATATGTTCTTTATCTAACAATCTTATTTTACAGTAGAAGAAAGAGAGCGGTTGAGTAAGATCCAGGACAATGTGTAAGAGTGAGAAAGCCCAAGTTTCCTGAATTCTGGTCCAGGACATCCAACACCCTTTATTAATTTCCCTTGTTCTTCCTTCTGTCCTATGTTGCACACTTTGTCTACTCAGGATCAGTTACATAGTTATTTTCTTATCTTTTTCCCCACAGAGAATTTGATTCATATCAATTTTATTCACTGAATAAAGTTACCTTTAGGTTTAATCAGAGGAATCTCTGACTTTATAAAACAACATGAAGTTCCATGCTTATCACCTTGCTCTAGGCTTTATGAAGAACAGATTAAAATAAAGCTGTGGGTGTTAAGAAAAATTTGATGTTTCTCCTCTTATTCCATTTGGAGTTTTGTGAGAAACAGGGTTTGGTAGCAGTATTCTGAGTTTCAGTGGTGCCCCAGTGTGGGTAGTATTTTAAAATCTAGTAATCTTGTTGACTGTCTAAGCCAGATGTAAACAGTTGACTCATTGCAAAAGTCCCTGGTGCTAGGAAAGATTGAGGGCAGGATAAGAGGGCATCAGAGGATGAGATGGCTGGATGGCATCACCAATGCAATGGACATGAAACTTGGGCAAACTTCGGGACATGGTGAGGGACAGGGAGGCCTGGTGTGCTGCAGTCCATGGGGTCGCAGAGTCGGACATGACTTAGCGACTGAACAACAACTACAGTCTTGTTGACCAACAGTAATTCAAATGGCAGATGGAATATTTAGGGCCTGGAGATTTTTCCAGAGTTTGGCATGCAGCAGTCTTTTTCTGGCAGTCAGTCAATGAGTATTTACTGTATGGTCAGGCTATGTTTAGCACTTACCTACCTGCCATGCAGGATAAAGAAAGGAGAACTGGTTTCTTCTCTTAGGGAGATTTTAATTATATAAGAAAGATGAGACTAAAAGTAGTAAAATATGAAATAGAATGTGAATCATAAGAGTATATGTAGTTTACAACAGCCGGAATGTGGAAGCTACCCAAGTGTCCATCAATGGATAAAGAAAATGTGATCTCAAAAAAAAAAAAAGAAAAAAGTATTCTCTACATACAATGGAATGTTGTTGCATCTAGGGAAATGTTGACACTTGCTATAACATGGAGGAAACTTGAAGATGTTAATTGAAATAAGCAAGTCACAAAATGACAAATACTGTATGGTTCCACTCATATGAGGTACCTCAAGTAGTCAAATTCATTGAGAAAAAATTTAGAATGATAGTTGCCAGGGGTGGGGCAGAGGTGGGTTGAGGCATAGAAGGTTTCTATTTGGGAAAATGGAAACGTCCTAGAGATGTTTGGTGGTAATGATCATAGAACAATGTGAATGTATTTAAGTGAAACTGTATAGTGGAAAATGGTTAAAATAAATTTTATGTTTTACGTATTTTTGTTGTTACTGTTCAGTCAGTAACTCATGTACAATTCTTTGTGACTCCATAGACTGCAGCATGCCAGGCTTCCCTGTCCTTCATTATCTCCCAGAGTTTGCTCAAATTCATGTTCACTGAGTTGGTGATGCTATCCAACTGTCTCACCCTCTGTCGTCCCCTTCTCCTCCTGCCTTCAATCTTTCCCAGCATCAGGGTCTTTTCCAGCAAGTTGGCTCTTTGCATCTGGTGGCCAAAATGTTAGAGCTTCAGCTTTAGCATTAGTCCTTCCAATGAACACTCAGGATTGGTTTCCTTTAGGATTGCCTGGTTTGATCTCCTTGCAGTCTAAAGGACTCTCAAAAGTTTTCTGTAGCACCATAATTTGAAATCATCAATTCTTCAGTATATATTTTACCACAGTAAAAATAATTTTTTAAGAAGAGTATCTATATATATCTGCCTCTTGAGAAATTTGTATGCAGGTCAGGAAGCAACAGTTAGAACTGGACATGGAACAACAGACTGGTTCCAAATAGGAAAAGGAGTTCGTCAAGGCTGTATATTGTCACCCTGTTTATTTAACTTACATGCAGAGTATATCATGAGAAACGCTGGACTGGAAGAAGCACAAGCTGGAATCAAGATTGCCGGGAGAAATATCAATAACCTCAGATATGCAGATGACACCACCCTTATGGCAGAAAATGAAGAGGAACTCAAAAGCCTCTTGATCAAAGTGAAAGTGGAGAGTGAAAAAGTTGGCTTAAAGCTCAACATTCAGAAAATGAAGATCATGGCATCCAGTCCCATCACTTCATGGGAAATAGATGGGGAAACAGTGTCAGACTTTATTTTTGGGGGCTCCAAAATCACTGCAGATGGTGACTGCAGCCATGAAATTAAAAGACGCTTACTCCTTGGAAGGAAAGTTATGACCAACCTAGAAAGTATATTCAAAAGCAGAGACATTACTTTGCCAACAAAGGTCCGTCTAGTCAAGGCTATGGCTTTTCCTGTGGTCATGTATGGATGTGAGAGTTGGACTGTGAAGAAGGCTGAGCACCGAAGAATTGATGCTTTTGAACTGTGGTGTTGGAGAAGACTCTTGAGAGTCCCTTGGACTGCAAGGAGATCCAACCAGTCCATTCTGAAGGAGATCAGCCCTGGGATTTCTTTGGAAGGAATGATGCTGAAGCTGAAACTCCAGTACTTTGGCCACCTCATGCGAAGAGCTGACTCATTGGAAAAGACTCTGATGCTGGGAGGGATTGGGGGAAGGAGGAGAAGGGAAGGACAGAGGATGAGATGGCTGGATGGCATCACTGATTTGATGGACGTGAGTCTGAGTGAACTCCGGGAGTTGGTGATGGACAGGGAGGCCTGGCGTGCTGCGATTCATGGGGTCGCAAAGAGTCAGACACGACTGAGCAACTGATCTGATGTGATCTGATCTGATCTATATATATGTATATATAATATATTCAGACACATTTTATTACATCCCCCGATGGTTTTCACAGCCCAGAGAGTCTCCTTCTGCTTCCAGGCAGCCATATACATCAGAACATTACATGAATCTTGTCTGTTAGGTGGCTTGAGGCCACACATGCATCCAAGTCCATTCCAAATCCTCCCTCCATTCCACCTTGCTTTTCTTCTCCCTCTTCCCTTTTTATCCTCTCTGAGCCTTCCTGGTAGCTCTGTGCCTTCTCCTTACACCTGATTCCCAGCCCCAGATCGAAACCAGTTTAGAGAAACTGGATTGCTGAGGCACCAGGGCCCAGATAAGAAATTTTTTCTGTGTTGCTTGCAGTTCACCCTCTGTCCACATTCTTCAGAGAACCCAATAGTAAATTAAGCCAAATTCAATTGCCAGTCTATAACCTAAACTCTTCCTAAATTCACATCTCCAAATTATTCCTGCTTTTATTCGATGACTCCTTCAAAAAGACCTGTGATAATTGAGGCTTCCTCTATTTGACCGTCCTTCCGGGTGGCACTAGTGGTAAAATATCCGCCTCCCAGTGCAGGAAACCTAAGAGATGTGAGTTCAATCCCTGGGTCCCCCTGGAGGAGGGCATGGCAACCCACTCCAGTATTCTTGCCTGGAGAATCCCATGGACAGAGGAGCCTAGCGAGCTACAGTCCATGGGGTCACAAAGAGTTGGACATGACTGAAGGGACTTCGCAGCACAACCTACTTGACCACTGTGGGGTTAGAGCACCTCTGCCGGAGTTCCCCCAGCGATCTTGGGAGAGAATTCTGACTCTCTCCATGTGCCCCTCTCTTCCAGTGCACTGTGTCCTGTGGAGGTGGCTTTCAGAAGAGGACTGTCCATTGTGTGGCCTCAGAGAACAATAAAACCGAAGGCCAGGACCAATGCCTGTGTGATCATGAACCCAGACCCCCGGAATTCCAGAAGTGCAACCCGCAGGCCTGCCGGAAGAATGCTGGTAGGTGAATGGCTTTGCTCAGGGGGGCATAGAGCTTTTCATAAGTAAACTGTCCTGCATGACTCGGTCTGTGGGCCATTTTAGTCCCTGTTACTGAGCCAGCTCCTCTGGGAGCCATTTGTCTGATTTGGTAAAGTTTGACACTAGCTCCTTGAGGGACTATCTCATCCCTTTTCCTATCTGAGAGCACATTCACACTGATTTCCCACACAGATGAGAATCACTTCTGTTTTTTCAAGGTTTCTGAGAAATGTTCTATCTAGCCTTTCTCAGGAGCCCAGTCAAGTGCTAAATGGCCCTTTCTATCATCCAGCACTGATGTCTTAGGTTCTGCAGAAACAGACTCCAAGGTGCACACCTGTGTCCCAGGGATTCATTAAGCAAGTGCTCCCATGGAAGATGCTGAGGGAGAGGGAAACAAGGCAGAAAAGAGAGAAAGCACAGCCAGCCTGCCATTTCAGACACAGTCCTGACTTCAACCTGGTCCCACGGGGACACTCCAGAGGAAAGTTAAGTCTCAGAGCTATCTGCTCTCGAGGCCAATGGACTGAGAGTTTACACACCCACACTCTGATACCATTGACCATAAGCTCCCAGAAAAGGTAGACTTGAAGGTATTTAAGGCTCTCTACCAGTAGTAGTCTTTTTTCAAATACTTTTAAGCGTGAGCGGTAGCGAAACCTGTGGTTTATAGATCTGCTCCTTGCCTCCTTCTGAGCACTGAGGGCTGGCATTCAGCAGAGACTGTGGTCAGAGTAAATATATTGAGAAGAGTTTCCCTAAAGATTGTTTATCTACAGATGGTGTATTTATTTAACAGATATTTGTTGAGCACTTGCTGTGTGCCAAACATAATATCAAATGAGGAAGATCACCAACCAGTGAGGTTATGATGTTAAGAGAGTACTTGGGAAGGTCATCACACATAAACTGGGGGTGGGGGTGGAGGGAAGTGAAGGATGAGTAGAAAGGTCAGGCTGCAGTTTCCAAGAGCAGCTTTCAGAGTATGCAGTAAGCAGGAAGAAGATGATGTCATGGCATGTAAGTCTAAATACAGTACACAGTTCAAGGGGAGTTAGGAAGCAGTAGGACTAGCGAGGTAAGCTGGAGCTAGAGGATAAAGAGCCTTGTGAAGCATGCTGATGAGCTGATTTATGCCTAGGGCAGATGGGAGCCCTTGAAGTATTCCAAACAGGGGAGTCAAGGTAAGAGAGTCATGCATGCTGCACTGTGGAAGGTGGAGAAGGGGACCAGGTCAGGGACGCAACTGTACCTTAATCAGGAGATGTGTGTGGCGTGAACTAAGGCAGCAGAAGTGCAAGCAGACAGAAGTAAGTGGATTCAAGGGCTGCTTAAAAGAGAGACCTGACAGGACTTTGTGCTGGAAAAGAGGAGGGAGAACAAAGCCCAGATGTCCGACTTGGGTAGCTGAGTAGATGAGGCTACCATTCCCTGAAAGAGGAGGCCCAGGGTGGATTTGGGAACCAGGAAAGGTATTGTGTTCTGTGTGGGATATGTTTTCAGAGCAGTCTATGAATCCTTTAGGTAGGAGTGGCCTGTGATTGGTTTTTACACAGGTGCAGAAGTCAGGAGAGAGGTATGGGTTGGAAATCCTGAACAAAGTGCACTGAGAAAATGCTTCAGATCTAATGATCACATGCAGCTTCTCTCTGACCAGCGTGCATTTGACAGTGGCTGTCATTGGCCTTACTCTAAACTCCAAACAGAGCTACCTGGGGCTTGTTTTCAGAGGTTTTATTAAGTTTTAGTCTTCCAGACTCTCAGCTACTCAAAGTGTGGCCCCTGGACTAGCTGCACTGGCATCACCTGGGAGCTTCTCAGAAATGCGGGATCTCTGGCCTCACCCCAGACCTACTGAATCAGAATCTGCAGTTAAACAAGAATCCCAGGTGATTTGGGTGTGCCTTAAGGCTTGAGAAGCACCCTGTTCTATTTTTTAATTTTATTCAAGTACGGTTGATTTACAACGTTGTGTTAATTTCTCCTGTACAACAAAGTGATTCCATTGTATATATTCTTGTTCACGTTCTTTCCCATTCTGGTTTATCACAGGATATTGAATATAGTTACCTGTATTCAGTAGGACCGTGTTGTCTATCCAGTCTATGTATATAATAGTTTGCACCTGCTAATCCCAGAAGCCCAATCCATCCCTCTCCCACCCCCATGCTTGGTAACCACAAGCCTGTTCTCTATGCCTTTGAGTCTGTTTCTGTTTCATAGACAGGTTCATCGGGGTCATATTTTAGAATCCACATACAATATAAGTGATAGCATGTGGTATTTGTCTTTCTCGTTCTGACTTACTTCACTTAGTATGATAATCTGTAGGTACCTCAACGTAGTTTTGTTTCACATTTCTCTAATAATTAGCAGTCATGAGCCTCTTTTCATAAGAAGCATCCTGTTCTAGACCAAAGGGTCAATTTGGAACTCTTTTCCTTTCATTCCATCACATTCTCTGGTACCACTTTTTAAAATGCTGAGGGCACAGAATCCTTCTAAATTATGTTGGTTTTTATATAATCAAGGCAGCAACATAGTCTTGGTTGACCATGCCTAGGGTTTGTTGTTGTTGTTTGTGGCTACACCTTGCAGCGTGCAGAATCTGACCAGGGATTGAACCCATGCTCCCTGCAGTGGAAGCATGGAGTCTTAACCACTGGACAGCCAGGGAAGTCCCTATAGGTTATTTTACATTATACATACATCGCACTGCCCAGCAACACGAGAGTTTAAGACAGTTTTCAACAATCAAAATTGGGTTAAATGTGTATCTGGTAATTTTTACATTGAAATCTCACACTGAAGAGGTGATGACTAACAGTTGGCTGGCAATGGATGTAAATAACAATGAATTCTACTCACCAACAATTATCAGGACAACAAAAGGTAATTACAAGCTTCTCTTGAAGGCAGAGCCATGCTTACTCATATAGAAACAACAGGAAAGAGCAGCTGCATGAGATTCTTGGATTTAAGAAAAGCTATCCTGGCACTCATTCCATAGTTCATCAGATGAACTATGGAATGAGGTTCATGACATTGTACAGGAGACAGGGATCAAGACCATTCCCATAGAAAAGAAATGCAAAAAAGCAAAATGGCTGTCTGGGGAGGCCTTACAAATAGCTGTGAAAAGAAGAGAAGTGAAAAGCAAAGGAGAAAAGGAAAGATATAAACATCTGAATGCAGAGTTCCAAAGAATAGCAAGAAGAGATAAGAAAGCCTTCTTCAGCGATCAATGCAAAGAAATAGAGGAAAACAACAGAATGGGAAAGACTAGGGATCTCTTCAAGAAAATCAGAGATACCAAAGGAATATTTCATGCAAAGATGAGCTCAATAAAGGACAGAAATGGTATGGACCTAACAGAAGCAGAAGATATTAAGAAGAGATGGCAAGAATACACAGAAGAACTGTACAAAAAAGATCTTCACGACCCAGATAATCACGATGGTGTGATCACTGACCTAGAGCCTGACATCCTGGAATGTGAAGTCAAGTGGGCCTTAGAAAGCATCACTACGAACAAAGCGAGTGGAGGTGATGGAATTCCAGTTGAGCTATTCCAAATCCTGAAAGATGATGCTGTGAAAATGCTGCACTCAATATGCCAGCACATTTGGAAAACTCAGCAGTGGCCACAGGACTGGAAAAGGTCAGTTTTCATTCCAGTCCCAAAGAAAGGCAATGCCAAAGAATGCTCAAACGACTGCACAATTATACTCATCTCACACGATAGTAAAGTAATGCTCAAAATTCTCCAAGCCAGGCTTCAGCAATATGTAAACCGTGAACTTCCTGATGTTCAAGCTGGTTTTAGAAAAGGCAGAGGAACCAGAGATCAAATTGCCAACATCCGCTGGATCATGGAAAAAGCAAGAGAGTTCCAGAAAGGCATCTATTTCTGCTTTATTGACTATGCCAAAGCCTTTGACTGTGTGGATCACAGTAAACTGTGGAAAATTCTGAAAGAGATGGGAATACCAGACCACCTGATCTGCCTCTTGAGAAATTTGTATGCAGGTCAGGAAGCAACAGTTAGAACTGGACATGGAACAAGAGACTGGTTCCAAATAGGAAAAGGAGTTCGTCAAGGCTGTATATTGTCACCCTGTTTATTTAACTTATATGCAGAGTACATCATGAGAAATGCTGGACTGGAAGAAACACAAGCTGGAATCAAGATTGCCGGGAGAAATATCAAGAACCTCAGATATGCAGATGACACCACCCTTATGGCAGAAAGTGAAGAGGAACTCAGAAGCCTCTTGATGAAAGTGAAAGTGGAGAGTGAAAAAGTTGGCTTAAAGCTCAACATTCAGAAAACGAAGATCATGGCATCTGGTCCCACCACTTCATGGGAAATAGATGGGGAAACAGTGGAAACAGTGTCAGACTATTTTTCTGGGCTCCAAAATCACTGCAGATGGTGACTGCAGCCATGAAATTAAAAGACACTTACTTCTTGGAAGGAAGGTTATAACCAACCTAGATAGCATATTCAAAAGCAGAGACATTACTTTGCCAACAAAGGTTCGTCTAGTCAAGGCTATGGTTTTTCCTGTGGTCATGTATGGATGTGAGAGTTGGACTGTGAAGAAGGCTGAGCACCGAAGAATTGATGCTTTTGAACTGTGGTGTTGGAGAAGACTCTTGAGAGTCCCTTGGACTGCAAGGAGATCCAACCAGTCCATTCTGAAAGAGATCGGCCCTGGGATTCCTTTGGAAGGAATGATGCTAAAGCTGAAACTCCAGTACTTTGGCCACCTCATGCGAAGAGTTGACTCATTGGAAAAGACTCTGATGCTGGGAGGGATTGGGGGCAGGAGGAGAAGGGGATGACAGAGGATGAGATGGCTGGATGGCATCACTGACTCAATGGACGTGAGTCTGAGTGAACTCCGGGAGTTGGTGATGGAGAGGGAGGCCTGGCATGCTGTGATTCATGGGGTCGCAAAGAGTCGGACATGACTGAGCGACTGGTCTGATCTGATCCTGACACTCATGCCCTCTAAAATGCTTTTTTTTTTAATTTTTAAACTTTACATAATTGTATTAGTTTTGCCAAATATCATCCAATGCCCAGATTCTTCTCAGCTGGCCAGCCACCACAGTAAACATGCCCCCAAGCCCATCTTGAACTTCCTAGGTGGCGAGTGGTAAAGAATCCACTTGCCAATGCAGGACACACAGGAAACATGGTTCAATCACTGGGCCGAGAAGTTCCCTGGGAGACAAAAATGGCAACCCACTCAGGTACTCTTGCCTGGGAAATCCCATGGACAGAGGAACCTGATGAGCTATAGTGCATAGGGTTGCAGAGAGTCAGACATGACTGAGCGACTGAGCACATGCCCATCTTGTAAAATCAGGTATGAATTCATGTAAGGTTTGCCTTTTACTTCCTTTAGGTGCTGTCTAAATTGCTAGTGACTTAAAATCTAAATTAGAATTACCACTTTCATAGTGGGGACTATAGAATCCAAGTATCTGGGATTAGAAAAAAAAATTTTTAATTCATTCAGAAATATTTACTGAGTATCATCTATATTCTAGACATTACATTCATAATGATTAAAAATCAAAAGCTAACCCTTTATGCACACCATTTTTGAGTTGTTGTTTTTTAATTTGGGGAATGAGGGGTACAGAAGTAAATACAAATAATAAAAGTAATAAGGAATGACAGGACTTAAAGTTGATACAAATAAACATTTGAGTCAGTAGACTTTTAAAATTTTTTGTCCCAGTTTTATTTGAGATATAATTGACATATAGCACTATATAAGTTTAAGGTGTACAGCATAATTATTACATGTAATTATTTAATTACAACAGGAAGTGATAATCATGAAAAGTTTGCAAATGGACATCATCTCATAGATACAAAATTAAAGAAATAGAAAAAATTGTTTTGTGATGAGGATGCTTAGGATTCCTCTTAACCACTTTCATATATAATGTACAGCATCACTAACTATATTTGTCATGTTATATGTTACATCCTTAGTACTTATGTTATAACCAGAAGTTTCTACCTTTTGATTGCCTTCATCCAATTCCCACCCCCACCACACCACCCACCTCTGTTGTTGTTGTGCACTTGCTAAGTTGTGTCTGTCGGTTTGTGACCCCATGAACTGCAGTACTACAGGCTTCCTTGTCCTTCACTATCTCCCAGAGTTTGCGCAAACTCATGTATATTGAGATGGTGATGCTCTCCAACCATCTCATCCTCTGTCTTTATCTGGTGAAAAGACCCCACCCCTGGTAACGACAATCTGACCTATTTCTCTATGAGTTAGTTAGTTTTTGAAGCATAACAAACAACACCATTAGTGCCTGGTATACAACATACTGATTTGATATTTCTATACAGTTCAAACTGATCATAATGATGTCTAGTTATGGTATGTAACCATACAAATATATTACAGAGTTATTGACTGTATTCCCCACACTGTACATTCTATACCCATGACTCATTAATTTTGTAACTGGAAGTCTGTACCTCTTAATATCCTCCACCTATTTCTTTTCCTCCCCTTACCCTACACTCTCCTGGAAACCACCTGTTTGTTCTCTGTATCTATTAGTCTGTTTTTGTTTTTTATTTTTGGAGATTCCACATATAAGATCTCTGATTTAATTTAGTGTTAATACCCTCTAGGTTCATCCATATTGTGGCAAATGGCAGGATCTCATTTCTTTTTCATGGCTGAGTATTACTTCATTGTACATATCTGAATGATATATACATCTTATCTATTTTTCTATTGATGGGCATTTATGTCATTTCCATATGTTGGCTATTGTTGCTGCAATGAACATAAGGGTACATATGTGTTTTCTAATTAGTGTTCTTGTTTTCTTTGGATAAATACCTAGGAGTGGGATTTTTGGATTGTATGGTAGTTTTATTTTTAATTTTTTGAGGAATATCCATATTGTTTTCCATAGTAGCTGCACCAACTTGCATTCCCACCAACAGGGCACAAGGGCTCCCTTTTCTCCACATCCTGGCCAACATTTGTGATTTGTGATCTTCTTGATGCAAGACATTCTGACTGGTGTGAAGTGATATCTCATTGTGGTTTTGAGTTGCATTTCCCTGATGATTAGTAATGCTGAGCATCCTTTCACATGCCTGTTGCCCAGCTGCATGTCTTTGGAAAAATTTCTGTTCAGATCCTCTGCCCATCTTTTAATCAGGTCTCGGAGAAGGCCATGGCACCCCACTCCAGTACTCTTGCCTGGAAAATCCCATGGATGGAGGAGCCTGGTAGGCTGCAGTCCATGGGGTTGCAAAAAGTTGGACACGACTGAGCGACTTGACTTTCACTTTTCACTTTCATACATTGGAGAAGGCAATGGCAACCCACTCCAGTGTTCTTGCCTGGAGAATCCCGGGGATGGAGGAGCCTGGTTGGCTGCCGTCTATGGGGTTGCACAGAGTTGGACACGACTGAAGCGACTTAGCAGCAGCTTAGCAGCATGCTTTTTGATGTTGATGTATGAGAACTTTGAATATTTTGGATAGTAACCCCTTATCAAATACAGTTTGCAAATATCTTCTCCAATTCAGTTCAGTTCAGTTGCTCAGTAGTGTCTCTTTGCAATCCCATGGACTGCAGTAAGCCAGGCTTCCCTGTCCATCACCAACTCCCGGAGCTTGCTCAAACTCATGTTCATCGAGTCGGTGATGCCATTCAACCATCTCATCTTCTGTCATCCCCTTCTCCTCCTGCCTTTAGTCTTTCCCAGCATCAGGATCTTGGGTATTCAGTAGGCAGCCTTTATGTTTTGTTGATATTTTCCTTCACTAGGCAGAAGATTTTTAGTTTGATATATCCTCATTTATTTTTGCTTTTGTTTCCCTTACCTAAATAGACAGATCCAAAAAAAAAAAAAAAAAAATTACTAAGACTGACATCAAAGCATGTACTGCTGTTTTCTTCAAGAAATTTTGTGGGTTTTTTCTTACACTTAAGCCTTTAATCCACTTTGAATATATTTTTGTGCATGATGTGAGAGAATAATCCAGTTTGATTCTTTTGCATGTAGCTGTTCATTCTCCCAGCACCATTTGTTGAAGAGGCTGTCAGTCCCCCATTGTATAGTCTTCACTGTTTTGTCATAGGTTATTTGCCCATGTGAGGGTGGGTCCGTTTCTGGGCTGTCTTTTCTGTTCCATCGAGCAGTGTCTGTTTTTGTGTCAGTACCATACTGTTTTGATTACTATAGCTTTGTCAGATAGTTGGAAATCAGGACATGTAATACCTCTAGCTTTGTTCTTCTTTCTGAAGATTGTTTTGGCTATTGGGGAATCTTTTGTGTTTCCATACAAATTTAAGAATTAATCTCTTCTAGTTCTGTAAAAAATGCATTTGGTAATTTGATAGGGAGTGCATTGAATCTGTAGATTTCCTTGGGTAGTATAGTCATTTTAACAGAATTAATTCTTCCAATTCATAAACACAGGATATCTTTCCAGTTGATTGTGTCTTCTTCATTTTCTTTCATCAGTGTCTGATAGTTTTCCAAGTACAGTTTTTAACTCCTTTAATTTATTCCTTGGTATTTCATTCCTTTTGATATTGTAAATAGAATTGTTTCTTCTATTTCTCTGATAGTTCATTGTTAGTGTGTAGAAATGCATCTGATTTCTGTATATTAACTTTGTGTCCTGCAACTTTATTGAATTCAGTGATGAGCTCTAGTGGTTTTTGTTGACATCTTTTTAGGATTTCCTATGTATAGGATGCATTTAACACATTATTGACCAGAGACATATTAATACATCTGTTTTTTACCTGAATGTTACTGACTGGAGACATTTGAGTGTTCACTTACATACCAATTCACTGGCCACAGGCATTAGTGTCTACTAAAATCCCCTGGTCAATAATGTGTTAACAGCCCTGCATTTTTACTCCTCTCTCTCATGTTTATTGTTTTTGACATCATATTTTATGCATTTTTGTTTGTGTATTTCTTAACTACTTACTGTGGATATAGATGAACTTGCTGTTTTTGCCTTTTAATCTTTCTACATGATGGATTTTTTGTATATTTGCCTTTATTGCATATTTGTATTTACCGTTTAATTTTTCCTTTTGTAATTTTCATGTTTCTAATTGTGACATTTTATTTTTCACTTATAGAAGTCCCTTTAGCATTTCTTATAAAGCTAATTTGTGTGCTTAGTCGCTCAGTCGTGTCCTACTCTGGGTAACCCAATGGACTGTAGTCCATCGGGCTCCTCTTGTCTATGGGATTTTCCAGGCAAGAATACTGGAGTGGGTTGCCATGCCCTTCTCTAGGGGATCTTCTCAACCCAGGGATCGAACCCAGGTCTCCTGCATTGCAGGTGGATTCTGTACTGTCTGAGTTACCAGATAAGTTTAGTGATGCTAAATTTTCTTAGCTTTTGTAAAACTTCCAATCTCTCCATCAGGTAGAATATTCTTGGTTACAACCAAGAATTTCCTCTTTGATCACTTTAAATGTATTATGCCCTTCTGGCCTGCAGAGTTTCTGCTGAAGAGTCAGCTGACAGCCTTATGGGAATGCTCTTGTACTTGTTGTTTTTCCCTTGCTGGTTTTAATTTTCTCCCTATAATTTTTGCCATTTTAATTACATTGTGTCTCAATGTGATCATCTTTGAGTTGATCCTATTTTGGACTATGTGCTTCCTGGACCTGGATGTCTCTTTCCTTTTCCAGGTTAGGGCAGTTTTTAGTTATTACATCATCAAATATGTTCTCTGCCCATTTCCCTAATTTTCCTTCTGGGGTCCCTATAGTGTGAATGTTAGTGCACTTAATATTGCATCACAGAGGTCTCTAAACTGTCCTCATTTTTATTTATTTATTTTTTTTTGCTTTTCTGTTCAACTTCAGTATTTCTACTACTGTCTTCCAGCTCGCTGATCTGTTCCTATCATCTCATCCACTGTTAATTCCTTTTAGTATATTTTTTATTTCAGCTTTTCTATTCTTCAGCTGTTTGATTCTTTCTTTGTTAATCCTCTCACTGTATTCACCGATTCTTCTCTCAAGTTCTTTGAGCATCTTTATAATCATTACCTTGAACTCTTTTTTGGATGGGTTGCCTGTCTTCAGTGTAGTTAGTTCTGGGATTTTATCTTATTCCTTCATTTGGGATATATTCCTCTATTGCCTCATTTTGCCTAATTTGCTCTTTTTATTTCTGTGCGCTTGATAGGTTATGTTTTCTGACCTTGGAGAAGCAGCCTTTTGTAGAGAAATCCTATGTGTTCCAGCAGCATAGTCTGCTCTCATCACAAAAACTTTATGCTCTAAAGGTGTCCCCACATGGGCTGCATGGGTCCTTCTGTTGTGATGGGCTGACCACTGTGGGTGGTCTGGTAGGTGTGGCTGGCTTCCTGTAGGTTTCTGCCAGGCTCTGCCTTGGTGGGGCCAGGACATGAGATGGCTGACTACAACCCTACCTGTAGGCAGAGCTGGTTCCTAACATGACTGGCTATGAGGTCCATGGTGTCCCAAAGCTGCTGTTGGCCTGCTGATGTGTGACCCAGGGTGACTTGGAGCTGATGCCAGCCTGCAGATAGGTAGAGCCAGGTTCGGGGGTCTCTTGTTACAGGGTCCTGAAGGTCCTAGAGCTGGTATTGACCCACTGGTAGGTAGGGTCATATCCTGGGGCTGCTGGATGAAGGGTCCAAGGTGTCTCAGAGAAGATGTTGACCTGCCAAATGGACAAGGGCCAGGGGTTACTGACATGGCAAGCTGCAGGGTGAAACCTGGTCCTGGGACTTCTGGGTCCTGGAGTTGATGTGTCAACCTGCTGGTGGGTGGGGACTGGGCCCTGGGGGTCCTGGAGCTAGTCCTAGCACACTGGTGTGAAGGGCTGGGCCCTAGGCCCTCCAGTGGGCAGGGCCAAGTCAAGGCAGCTCAAGGGGCCTTAAAGCAGCAGGGCTGCTGGTGACTGGGGTACTGTGTCTGCACCTGGAGGTTGCCTGACCTGGGGCATCCTGGTTCAGACAGACTGCCTTCAGATTACTGCTTCTGCCTTGGGTCCTGGAGCATGTGAAATTTTGTGTGTGCCCTTTAAATCAAAGTGTTAGTTGCTCAGTCATGTCCGACTCTTTGTGACCCCATTGCCTGTAGCCCACAGGCTCCTCTGTCCATGGGATTCTCCAGGCAATAATTCTGGAGTAGTAACAATTCCCTTCTCTGGGGGGATCTCCGTGACCCAGGGATTGAACCTGGGTCTCTTGCATCACAAGTGAATTCTTTCCCATCTGAGCCAGTAGGGAAGCCCTTTAAGAATAGGGTCTTTATTTCCAGCAGCCCTTGGGCTGTCCTAAATTAGAGTCCTATCAGCCTTAAGGCAGATGTCCTGGGGACTCATATTATTCATTCAGGACTACTAGTCTGGGAAGCCTGATGTGGGGGTCAGGCCCCCTGCTCACGGAGAACCTCTGTGATTATTATTTTCATTTGTGGTCCACCCACCCAGAGTTATGGGTCTTAACTGTACTACATCTCCATCCTGCCTACCTGTTTCCTTATGGTTTCTTCTTTATATCTTTAGTTGAAGAAGATCTTTTCTGCAAGTCTTTCTCATCAGTAGTTACTCTGTACATCGTTGTAATTTTAGTATGCCTGTGGGAAGAGGTGGGCTCAGGGTCTTACTGCTCCCTCTTGGCCACTCCTCAGCAGACTTCCTACTGAAAGATATTCTTCCAGATGAACAGAATTTCAATTCATTCATTTGTTCAGCAAATATTGCTGATCACAAGATACGTTTCATGCAAAACGTAAAAACTGAGGATATAGATATGAGTATGCCACAGTCCCTGGCCTCAAGGAACCCAAAGTCTTACAGAATCTGTATTTGCCAACAACATGGAAATTATTTTTTACCTTTTGTGCACAAAATGTTATCCCTTCAACTTAGACATAGCTGACAGCAAGGGAACAAGCTTGTAACTGTCCCTTTAAGTTCCAAGTGTGATTTCTATTGAACAGACATAGGCAAATTGGGATGTCCTCTCTAAGTTGCCCCTAATTATAAGCATTGTGTGTGCTTCGGCTGGGATCCAGTTGGCTGATGAACACAGCCAGCCTTCATTGTTTCACAATAATAAGGAGAACTGGTGCAATTAAGCCCTGCCATGTTGTTGGGCTCATAGTCATTGTCTAAATGAGCTGCTAAACATAGACCTGGAACACAGGCTCCCAATATAGGTCACTGCCCTCCTCCACTCTTATTTACAGTTCCCCACTTTCAAACAGGAAGACTCAGGACCTACATGATCCCAGGGCTTGAAAAGCAGGGCTTGTGATCCAATGGTTCCCAAGATCAGGCAAGAACACCAGGCTTGGTTGGGTCCCTTTTATTCCTGGAGGTGTGGACCTGACAAGTGGGAGCCCTGGGTTAAACAAATGAAGATGTTCTGGTCAGGGAAGAACCTGTCCATGTGGGCCCCTCCTCCCCATCACCAGCACAAGAGATCCATTCTCTTGGAGGCAAAGCTCTAGAGGCACTAAGGCAACATTCGGATTCCAGCATCACTGTCTACTTTCCAGCTGTGTGATGTTGGGCCAGTTAGTAAGCCTTTCTGGAACCTCAGTTTTAAAAGGAGAAAAATAGACATCAGTTCAGTTCAGTTCAGTCGCTCAGTCGTGTCTGACTCTTTGCGACCCCATGAATCACAGCACGCCAGGCCTCCCTGTCCATCACCAACTCCCGGAGTTCACCCAAACTCATGTCCATCGAGTCAGTCATGCCATCCAGCCATCTCATCCTCTGTCGTCCCCTTCTTCTCCTTCCCCCAATCCCTCCCAGCATCAGGGTCTTTTCCAATGAGTCAACTCTTTGCATGAGGTGGCCAAAGTATTGGGGTTTCAGCCTCAGCATCAGTCCTTCCAATGAACACCCAGGGCTGATCTCCTTCAGAATGGACTGGTTGGATCTCCTTGCAGTCCAAGGGACTCTCAAGAGTCTTCTCTAACACCACAGTTCAAAAGCATCAATTCTTCTGTGCTCAGCTTTCTTTATGGTCCAACTCTCACATACATACATGACTACTGGAAAAACCATAGCCTTGACTAGACAGACCTTTGTTGGTAAAGGATAAAAATAGATATACCTATAAGTAAATTCTGTGAGGATCAAATGAAATAGTATATATCAAGCATGTTGCCTAGTATGTGGTAAGTGCTTAATAAATTATCTCTGTCCTTGTTATGGGGGAGGAGGTACATTACTTTCCTAGGGCTCTTGCAAACTATCAGAAGCTTAAAGCAACAGAAATTTGTTCTCACTGTTTTGGAGGCAAGGAGGTTAAAAAAAAAAAAAAAAAAAAAAAAACAAGGTTCTTGGTAGAATCGTGCTCTCTTGTCTTAGCTTCTGGTGGTCATCAGCTTTCCCTGACTTGTAGCTACATAACTCCAGTCTCTGCCTCCATCATCACATGGCCATCTGTGTGTCTGTGTCATCGCATGGCTTTCTCTTTACCACGTGTGTCTATCTCTTCTCTCTCGATAAGAACACAGTCATGTTGATTAAGAGCCCACTCTACTCCAGTGTGCCTGCATCTTGATTTATATCATCCTTACATCTGCAAAGAAATATTTCCAAATAAGGTCACATTCACAGGTACCAATGGTTAAGATTTCAACTTTGAAGGAACACTTAAGCTTTGGAGGACACAATTCAACCCAGAACAAGTTAAAGACTTGGAGGTACTCTAAGAAGCCTTTCTGCTGGGTTGGCAAAAAAGTTCATTTGGGTTCTTCCATCAGGTGTTTTAGACAAACCCAAACAAACTTTTTGGCCAACCCAGTAGAATGGTAGACACCCTAGAGAGAGGTGACACTTCAGCCTTTAGTAGAAAAGGCTCACACACCATTTATAGAACAGTTTAAGATAGAACATAGTGCCATGTTTGAACAAATGTTACAATAATAATACAGGTTTGGAGATTGGGACAGAAGGGATCCATGTGGTCCAACATGGCCAAAAGAAGCTTTGTGGAGAGGAGGAATAGAAGCTAAGCTTTCAAACTTCCACTGTCTTCTCTTGTAGTAGCACCGGAGCACTCATAGGTTCACGGCAAGGAGACTGTGGGACAGAGTTACCCCAGATGCACCTTCTCCATCCACCATCCACATGGGCCTTCAATTCAGTTCAGTCGCTCAGTTGTGTCTGACTCTTAGTGACCCCATGAATCACAGCACGCCAGGCCTCTCTGTCCATCACCAACTCCTGGAGTTCACTCAGACTCACATCCATCGAGTCAGTGATGCCATCCAGCCATCTCATCCTCTGCCGTCCCCTTCTCCTCCTGCCCCCAATCCCTCCCAGCATCAGAGTCTTTTCCAATGAGTCAACTCTTCCCATGAGGTGGCCAAAGTACTGGAGTTTCAGCTTTAGCATCATTCCTTCCAAAGAAATCCCAGGGCTGATCTCCTTCAGAATGGACTGGTTGGATCTCCTTGCAGTCCAAAGGACTCTCAAGAGTCTTCTCCAACACCACAGTTCAAAAGCATCAACTCTTTGGCGCTCAGCCTTCTTCACAGTCCAACTCTCACATCCATACATGACCACTGGAAAGACCATAGCCTTGACTAGACCTTAGGAGAGACTTAGAGATCAGAGCAACCCTATGATGCCCAGGCATCTATGCTGGGCCCTGTTCTAAAGCCAGAAGCCTAGGAAGGAAGCCCTGCCTCATTCTAAAGAGCAATCCACTCCAGTATTCTTGCCTGGAGAATCCCATGGACAGAGGAGTCTGACAGGCTACAGTCCATAGGGTCACAAAGAGTCCGACACGGCTGAAGTGAGCACACACGCATGCATGCATCTTGAGAACATGAATTTAATGTGTTGTATTAGAGTTGACTCATTGGAAAAGACTCTGATGCTGGGAGGGATTGGGGGCAGGAGGAGAAGGGGACGACAGAGGATGAGATGGCTGGATGGCATCACCGACTCGATGGACATGAGTTTGAGTGAACTCCGGGAGTTGGTGATGGACAGGGAGGCCTGGTGTGCTGCGATTCATGGGGTCGCAAAGAGTCGGACACAACTGAGCGACTGAACTGAACTGATTCATTCAGCTATATAAGCGAGTAAGGTTTTTTTCCATCATTGCAGTCTTTTTAGTGGATTGCCTGTGATGTGCATTGCATTCTGATAGGCCCCATGGAGAACACCTGCTGCTCCTGCAGGAACATGGGAGATGAAGAGCTCAGATTCCCATTCCACAGTAGGAACACTTGGCAGAAATACGTACTCTTTCTGAAATATCAGATCATGTACAGAAGTTTCCTGTGGGATTAGGGGACACTGATTTTTATAATAGTTTTAAGACGAAGCCTGAAGAAGAAAAGCAGCAGCAATGAAAAGGTCGTGGGTTCTGTTACCTACTCTCAAATGCAGCTAACACTTGCAAACCAAATGGAATTAGACAGTTAATAGAAGATATCTCTTCATGAAGAAGAAGAAAAAAAAAAAAGGCACTGTCAAGGAATGATGAGTTCTGAGCAGGTGAAAAGCATTTTTTGCCTTTGTGACCTGAAGGTGAAAAATGCAGAGAGAGGCAAAACGCTGTCACAGATTTAGGTTAAGAGGAATATTACCTCAATTTCTGCTTTTACTGACAATTCTATTTACAAGGACAGCAGCCTGTTTGGGGTAAAAAGCTTTACTGTAGGACTATTCAAATGTGTAATGGAGAAAGAAAATCGGGCAGAGCTCTGAAAGGCACTGAAGCAAAGTTTAAAACAATTTCATTTTATAAAAGAAAAATCTGTTATTGGGCCCTTATTGAACTTCTTCCAGGCAAGGGCCACTGCAGTCTGAGTATCTACCACCCACAGAATATGCGAGGATGGTCCCTGAGCAATCTAGTCCAGTCATGTATGAGGAAAGGATGGTCAAGATATTAGGCTGGTACAAATGTAATTGTGGTTTTGGACTGTGAATTTTAAGTTATTATAACTAGGCTCAAACATGTTGTTATTAGTTAAAATAGGAACCATTATAATCAACACATTACTACACAGGAGTGACCGTCAGTAGATGTCAACTATGACAAATCGCTATGGAGCCTTTCTCAGTAGACATATAAAATCTTCCATTAATAGAAGTTGTGCTCTTTCACTTAACAAAAAGATCTTTTGTTTTTTTCTCATCATTTGTCTCCTCCCACAGATCTCCTTTGCATCAAAGACAACTTATCAGCCAGTTTCTGCCAGACGCTTAAAACCATGAAGAAATGTTCTGTGCCCACCGTGAGGGCTCAGTGCTGCCTCTCGTGTTCCCAGACACACGTGGCCCACACACAAAGGCCAAGAAAGCGACAGCCACTCAAGAACCCCAAAGCACCCTAAGTGCAGAAGGAAGCCACCCTCCACCATAGACTGCAGCAGCCTGCTGACCAGGACATGTTCTGGCCCAGAGACCACTTTCTTGCCGTGTTATTCTGCATGTTTCAGGTTCAACTTTGACTCATAACAAAACAAAGCACACTGCGTCCCTTTAACCACACAATGTCCCTAGCAGGAGTCATGGCACTGTTGTGCTCACTGCTCCCTGATAGAGGCAGGTGAGGTATCCAGGAGAACTGGGCTTCTCATGGGATCATCTCCTGGGAAAGGTATCGAATTGGACAAGTCTATGAAATGATGTCTTTTGTTTCTCCCTTAAAGATAAAAACAGAGAGACCATATTTTTCCCAGACTACCTCAAGAGACTATCAGGAAATAGAGCCTCACTTATCCAGGGAACAAATATTCTTGTTAATTTACTTTGATGAAATCACTCCCTTTTTTCTTTTTTTCCCTAAATCTCCCTACTTGGGGCAGCTGCTGTTTCAAATGTCATGGGAGAGCTTTTGGGAACATTCTTGTAATTCAACCAGGCAGGGGACTGCTTTCTTTACCCAATATTTAACTGAGGCAGGAAGAAAAAGTCTTGGCTACAGACTCAGTCTGTCCCTATTCCCTGTAGACTCTACATCTGAGCTGTTTAGACTCCCGTGCCTTCCTAGGGACACTAGAAGAAGAGGAAATGGGCAGGAACTGTAGCTTTAGTAAACTTAAGGGATTTAGGTTATATAGAAGACATTTCTGACTTTGGATAATTTCTATGAAAACTCTTAAAAAACAAATGATCAGAAATCAGTTTCTTGTATAAGGAAGAGAATGTGGGCTTCTATTCTTCCCACTTCCCTGGCACATACCCATTCCTTTGCAGAAGAGCATGTGAGTCTTCCTGTGTGACTTTCCCTTCCCTGGCACACCCCCTGCCTGGGTCTTCAAGTCAGGGTGAACATCTTTCCACTGCTGGGGCTTTATACATCACAAGTGCTGCAGCCAGGTCTGCATCTACCACCCGCCCACCCACCCTCAGGTTGGAAAATGGAGCTCTAGACGAAAATATTTCTAAGACCTAGGTAAATTGCATCAAGTATAGAAAAACTTTGTATAAACTAATAGTCTCAAGAAAAAAACTTTTCAAAAAGGAGGTAAAGCTGACCTACTCTCTAGCACACCCAGTAGTTACTTTTGAGAATCTGTTTCCTTGAAGGGAACAGGTGAGTCAGGGAGTCCAGAAAAGTTAAGAAGGCTGAATCTTTGATGTTCCCATCACCCAGCAGGAGTCAAAGTAGGTTATGGTCTCAAATTGAAGAGGAATTTTCTGGTGTATAAGAGGAGGTGTTTATATGAACTAAACCTGGAAAATCAGGGGAGGGTGAGAGGAGCCCCCAGGGAAAGAAGCCTTCAGAACCAGCTCTTGACAGAGGGGAAGGCAGGAGAGTCATCTTCATGTCATGGGCCACATGTCTTCAGACTCACAAGTACCATTAACATTCACCATGGAACACAATGTCCCATCTTTCCCTTGAGTTCTCTCTCTGTTCAGCAGAATGGTGCTATTGAAACATGGTGCTAATATGCAGATGGTGGCAGAATGAATATAAACATGTAGATAGATGTACAAGTGGGCAAATCCATATGCGTCTTCTGTTAAATGTGTAATGGTGTTGCTGGCCAACGCCAGTTCTATTGCTTGGATACCAGAAGCTGAAAATTTTTATATTATGTGCTTTTTTTTAAGCCATTACTATGTATTATTCTGATAAATGCCTGTGGAAAATAAAACACTGGGGTTGGGATGGAATTTTAGATAGGACCAGACACAGTAGAAAAGTAAAAATGTTTACCAAAACCAGGCAATTTATTTCTGTATGATTAGGTTCTTATATTCTGTCCTTAAATCTAAACATTGCTGGCTGATGACAGTCTCTGGTGAAATCAGTTTGAGAGAGAAGACGCTTAAATCGTCAGTGACAGAAGTAGAAGAGAACCTGATTTTTTTTCTAATGAGGCAATTTGCAAAAACTGCCCTTGAAGTGTAGTATAGGCTTTCAAGGGGATTAATTTAGTAAGTTGGATGGATTTAACTTAACCTGGTACTCTGCTATCCCAGGGCTTCTCTGGTGGCTCAGATGGTAAAGAGTTATCTGCAATGCAGGAGACATGGGTTCGATCCCTGAGTTGGGAAGATCCCCTGGAGAAGGGAATGGCAACTCACTCCATTATTCTTGTGTGGAGAATTCCATGGACAGAGGAGCCTGGCTGGGGTTGCAAGGAGTCGGACATGAGTTGGACAAGACTGAATGACAGATGACAGAGAATGAGATGATTGGATGGCATCACCAAATCAATGGACATGAGTTTAAGCAAACTCTGGGAGATGGTGATGGACAGGAAAGCCTGACATGCTGCAGTCCGTGGGGTCACAAAAAGTTGAACAGATTTAACAAATGAACAACAACAATTGTTATCCTGGGATCATGCATGTCATCAGAGCCCTGGATATGACCAGTTTTACAAAACTCAGGAACAAACCCAGATTGCTTTGACCTCAGCAAACTAAACTAGGCCAGATTTCCCAATATGCGAAATGTTATTTATGACCCATGAGGAAAAGATGGTAGAAATGTAGAGAGGGTCTGACCGGGTGCTCTATTCTAGGCCTTTCTCTAGTTTCTCAAAGGCAGAATATTGGCCCCTAATCCTGCCTCATGAACATTCACTTCCTGTATTGAGGCTGTGAGGTAAGACAGTTGTGTAGCATCTGTCATTCTGGGTCGCAAGACAGATAGTACTTGCTGCTGGGGTCATCTGACTTGGTTGTTGCCTTGACAGTCACTCAACTTTGGGTCATTAGGGTTTTGAATGGTCCCCATGCTAGCAATAAGAGAGGGACCTCAGATTAACAGGAAAACGTGAAAGACAAGAACCTAGATGACATCTCACCATTCTTTTGGTGCTCACGGGGGCCCACATGAAGTAGCAATGTTGCTTTATTTCCTCCATGGCCTCCTTTCCTCCCACCTTGAACAAGCAAGTGAGAAGTGTAGCAAGAGACACTGGATACGCATCTACCATGAACCAGAGAGGCCACCACAGGGCCTGGTGCTTCAATACATAAAGGGTCTCAAGCCCAATCTGGTTTATGTCACCTCTCCCAGTGGTAGAGTTAACTCTTCTCTGAAAAGGTATGGGTTCATTTAGTTCTTGAACATCCAAGCATAATTCAAACCACCAAGAGGAAACAACACTTCAAGAGATGAAAGAGTGAATACCTTTGTAAAAATGAAATCAATTTGTGATACAAGCAGTTGCCCCTTTGTAGGAGTGACTCATTTTAATATTGGGACTTCTTAAGCGTGTATCTCCGTCCAATCTCCTGATCCATCTCTACATGGTGGAGCCATCCCAATGTGAAGCTTTCAGATATTGAGTGTTGTTGATAACCTTCATCATGTTTCTGGAACATGATTTGAAGGATTTATATTGTTTCGGGTCATAATTTCCCAATCAATTTGTTAAAATCCCCGAAATGCTGAAAGCTACACATTGCTTCACCAGAGATTACAAGTCATAGCACTTCTGACTTTAGGATGAAGCCCTAGGACAATGAAATGAGTGCACAGCGATTCACTTTCAAGAGGGAGGCCTCATGACATGAACTCTCTGGTGCTACAACTTAACCAACATATTTGATGCTTTTTTTTTTTTTTTTGGTATTGCTTGTTCAAATATTGTTAGTATTATTTTAAGTTATGTCATAAAAAAATATGGTTGGGAAAGCACAATTTTGCCTGTCTCTGCCCTCCAAAGTGGTTGCATGTGGTCCGAGGCCTCATCCATTGTCCTCTCTGCATCTCTGCACTGCTTTCCCAGGCCCAGACTGCTTAAGGGGTACCTCAGTGGGTACCACAGTATGTAAAACCAGAATGTTAACCATAGCCTGCCATTGTGTGGCATCAATAAATGGCCAGACTCACTGATGTTTCCATGCGATTCATTTACCCCTGCTATGAGACTCCCACTAGCCACCAGAACAACTCTGAAATTTAGCAACCTGGAGGAGGATCTGTCAATTCCTCCCTCCCTCGCTCCCTGCAGACTCCCTCCTCCTCCACCCCTAAATCCGTATGTCATGAGATGAGTCACGTCCCAGGTGAAGTAGAACTTGGGTCTCTTCTCACAAATGATTGTGCAGTAACCAACACAACCTACCATATGACCATCTGAAGTGATACTTGAAATCTGCCACAATCCCAGATCCAGCATATTGGGAATTGCAGCTCATTGCATCACCTAGTCCCTCAATCTATCCAAAGGTCAGACATAATGGAGACTTCCCTGGTGGTCCCCGTGGTTAAGAGTCTGCCTGCCAATGCAGGGGACACAGGTTTGATCTTTGAAAGACCCTGTGTGCCTTGGAGCACCTAAGCCTGGGCGCCACAACTACTGAGCCCACGTGCACAATTATACACTGAAACCCAAGCTCTCTAAAGCGCATGCTCTGTAACAAGAGAACCCACCACAGTGGGAAGCCCGTGCACTGTAACTAGAGAGTAGCCCCCACTTGCCACAACTAGAGAAAATCTACATAGCAATGAAGACCCAGTACAGGCAAAAAAAAATTTAGAAAAAAACAACAATGAATTGTACACATGCTTTCTCTTAATGCTTGAGAAAGTAATAATAAAGATGAAAAGGAATTTGCTTTAGAAATCCAACATATTTTTTCAAAGGCAGTGCACAGCATGGTAAGTATAACCAGCAATTGTATCGAGTTGTCCCAAAAGTTCATTTGGGTTGTCCTGTAAGACAGAAAAACCCAAACAAACTTTTGGGCCAACCCAAAAGAATCTGTACATATGGACATGGAATCCACTCACATGAATGAGTAAGATCACTGAGGCAGTGAAGAGTGAGGCATCCACAGGTGACCCCTACAATGTTTGTGGGCATGCATAGGGGTGGTAGGAAGCTGGTTTGGGTCAAGAAATCAGAGGGCCATGAACACCTACCTGTCTGTACCTTGAAAACTCTGCTATGACCACTAGGTAACCCTTATCCTACAAGGCTCAGCTCAAATGCTTTTCCCCATGAGGCCAGCGCTAACTCGGCCACCAAGACGGAGGCGCTACTCTGCTGCTGCTTCACTGTATCTATTTTCCCCTAGAAGAGCAGTCCTTAATTAGAGATGGTTTTGTCCCCAGAAGACATCTAACAATGTTTGAGACCCGTTTGGCTTTCACAAATTTGATGGAGGCTGCTACTGGCATCTGGTGAGTAGAGGCGAAGGATGCTGCTAAACTTTCTATAGGACAGCCCCTCCCACCACAGAGAATTATGTGACTCAAAATGTCAGTAGTTCTGAAGCTGAAAAATGGCAGGAGAACAGCTGTCACCTTGGAGTGAGTAGCAGGGTTTCTGGAGTAAAACCAAACTTACCCTAACACTCAGACCTCACTAAGAACTGATGGGGTGGGCCAGAAAACTTCCAAAGAAGAAAAAATACATATCAGGATTCAAAGGTCATTAGCTTGATAAAAATAATTTCAGAGGAGAGAGAAGGTAAGGAGCATGGCTTCACAAGAGTGTTGAATCAGCTGTTGAGGGCTCAAGTGTTCAATCCTAGAGTCAGAGGAAATGAACCAGAAGTGGGTAAAATGGAAAAGTGACATTTTGAGGGTTTGGTATAACCACCCTCCTCCAACTGAGGTTTCAAACCAAACAGCACAGACATACTCAGCCAGATCATAACCACAGCTTTACTAATGGTGAAGCTGGCTTGCGGAGTGTATTTTGGAGGAAGATGGAAAAGGGCTTTCCTACCCTTCTCTGCAGTGCCAGGTTTCAGGCTCAAGAGGGATGTAGGGGAAGGGTGGGGGGAAAGAGGAGAGACGAACTACTCACGCCATTAAACTCAGTACATAGAAGTACCCATGGCCATTAAATATTCACTAGTACCCATGGCCCGGACAAGGCAATGGCACCCCACTCCAGTACTCTTGCCTGGAAAATCCCATGGATGGAGGAGCCTGGAAGGCTGCAGTCCATGGGGTCACTGAAGGTCGGACACAACTGAGCGACTTCACTTTCACTTTTCATTTTCATGCGTTGAAGAAGGAAATGGCAACCCACTCCAGTGTTCTTGCCTGGAGAATCCCAGGGATGGGGGAGCCTGGTGGGCTGCCGTCTCTGGGGTTGCACAGAGTCGGACACAACTGAAGTGACTCAGCAGAAGCAGCAGTACCTATGGCCATTAAATATTCACTAATAGTAGCCCTTCCTCTTGCACTGAGAGAAGGCTGACAGGGATATCAAAGATCCCAAAGAGATAGCCCATCACTATCCACCCTTGATATGGAACACCCCTGTTTCTATGTGAGAAAGTTAAGATTAGCATGAATGGGGCAGGGGGGAGCATTATTTAAAAAAAAAAAAAAAAAAAAGTTCCTGAGCTTCCCTGGTATATTGCCTGCCTGCCAGTACAGGAGACACAGGTTCAATCCCTGATCTGGGAAGATGCAACATGACTCTGAGCAACTGAGCCCATGTGCCACAACTGTAGAGGCTACTCTCTAGACCCCTGCAAGCTGCAACTACTGAGCCCACGTGCCACAAATACTGAAGCCTGTGCACCCTGGACCCTGTGCTCCACAACAAGAGAAGCCACCACAATGAGAAGCTCGAGCACTCTGATGACGAGTAGCCCTATCTCATCACAACTAGGGAAAAGCCTGTGCAGCCAAAAAGACCTGGCACAGCCAAAATTAAATAAACAAAATTATTTTAAAAATATGGTTCCTTTCCCATCTGAATGATGATGTGGTTTCAAGATCATAATGAAAAGACAGAAGAAGCAGTTTAAAGGAAGACCCAGAAGTTAAGGAGAGAATGGCCCTACCTCTGTGCTCACTCTCCCACCAAGCACTGCCCACCCACTCCCCTCTGGACAGCACCAGGGCCCCTTCATTTCAGTGGTACTGCCCAACTCACCCAACTTGTTTCATGGGATGTGGCCAGGACTAAGGGTGCTCACTGATGGTCCCTGCGGATCCGGCAGTGATGGGATACAGTTCCTGGGGCCAAGGTAATACCAAGGCAGGGAGCACAATCCAGCTGGAACTTGACGTCAGGCAGCCAGCCACCAGCTGGGGTCCTGCTCAGATGCCAGCTACCATGGAGCCTGTGGCGCCATCACTGCACGGCTTCCTCTCTGGCTGGGAGAACAACTGGGAAATATCCCCACAGACAGCTGGGTCGGGATGGGAAGACAGAGAGGCAGGAAAGACATTAAGAGAACTAGTCCATGGTTTTGGCTGTGTGGAGACAGGCTGGAGGGGATGGGGTGTGGCATGCCGCAACCAGGAGTGTTTTCAGAAGCAGCCCAGGCCACCATGGAAGAGAAGCTCCCCTGTTAAGTGGCATGAAGAGAAGCTCCCCATGTTAAGTGCCACCATGGCAGCCCCTCACCCCACCCTCTGGACCCTGCCTCTGCAGCTTCCAGAAGAGACTCTGGCCCAGGCAGGCTTGCATGTTCTAGCCACCGCCACCGCCTGGGCAGCCCAGGACCAGACACCAGTGGGTTGCCCACGCACAGAGGTGGGGCTGAAATCACAGCTGAGTTCCAGGGGCATGCAACTTAGGAAACGGAAATTAAATCTCAATCCAAGGCAGCACAGACACTGAGTTACACCTCCTCCACCAGCTTTGTGAATTCAACACATACAGAACATCCAAAGGGACAGCAGGTGCTCCCGAGGCTGGGAGGGGTCTGGCCTTAGCAGCCGTGGGCTTTGTGGATGCATGCATGCAGGGGCTGGGCCGGGCCAGCATCTGAGCTATCTCCATAACTCCCACAGTGGGTCCCGGATATGTCCCTGCAGCCCTGTGACTTGAGCTCGAAGGTTCTGCTGGCCTTGTGAACACAAAGCCTGAGAGGCACCAGGGCCGATCGCTGACATGCCCATGGCTAAGGTGGGGCTGAGGACAGCGACAACAACAGTGTACTTTGTGAATCCACACGATGGGTGAAAGCTGACACAGCAGAGCACACTCACAGGTGAGCAGCTCCAGGAAACAATACTCGGGGGCTCCTCGCCCAGAAAGAGTGTTCTAATCCCACCTGCCTGCATTTGTAAGTCACTTCAGTCATGTCCGACTCTGGGCGACCCTATGGACTGTGGCCCGTCAGGCTCCTCATCCATGGGATTCTCTAGGCAAGAATACTGGAGTGCGTTGTCATGCCCTTCTCCAACGGATCTTCCCAAACCAGGGATCAAACCTGCATCTCTTATGTCTTCTGCATTGGCAGGCAGGTTCTTCACCACTAGCACCACCTGGGAATCCCTCCAATCCTGCCTACCTTGCAGCAAAGACCAGAAATGCAGCTCAGACAGATCTGGAGACTTCTGCTTCAACAACAGGGAGCAGACCTTGCCCCTGACAGGGCAGTGAAAACCACCGAGCAGAAAAAGAGACCCTGCTCAACATCCAGCACAGGCTGCGGTCACCCCAGCATCTGTTACACTGCCTGTCAAGGCAGTAACAGTCAGCATACACTGAGGAAGAGGTGGCAGGCAGCCATACTAAAAACAGCCCTCTTACCAAAAAATAGTAAACCCACACAGGTTACAGAGGGATGCTCTCACATAAAAATAGACCACCAAGACCAAAGTAGATCATTGTTTCTCCTAAACTCATAGAGCAAGAGAAACATAAGTGAAGAAGCCAAGGAATCACACTCAATTAAGAGGTGGAGCCAATTCCCCTGAAAGAACAATGAAACAGACCTCTTCAATCCAATAGACACTAAAAGGAGTGCTAAAAGGAGATAATGCAAATACTGGAGGAATTAAGAAAGGTTCAACAGAAATGCAGATTGCTGTAAAAAGCAATTAGAAACTATAAGGAGGAGCCAAGAAAGGTTGGAGAATTCATTTGAAGAGATGAAAGTTGAACTAAAGGGTAAGAATACCAGAACCAATAATACAGAAGAATAAATAGGTGATCTAGACTATAGAATAATGGAAATCACTCAATTAGAACAGCAGAGAGAAAGCCAAATGAAAAAAAGAAAATGAAAGCAATGTAAGAGAACTGTGGTAAAAGATGAAGTGTGCCAATTTACACATAATATGAATCCCAGAAGGAGAAGAGAAAGGGGGATTGAAAATGTATTTAAAGAAATTATGGCTGAAAACTTCCCAAACCTAAAGAAGGAAACATATACCCAGACACAGAAAGCACAGAGGGTCCCAAACCAGACAAACCCAAACAGATCTACACCAAGACATAATATAATAAAAATGGTGAAAGTTAAAGATAAAAAAGGATTCTAAAGGCAGCAAAACGATGAGTTAATTACAAGGTAACCCCCATAAGTCTATCAGCTGACTTCTCTACAGAAATGCTGCAGGCAAGACATATTCAAAGTCCTCAAAGGGAAAAATCTGCAACCGAGGATATTCTACCATTTAGAATAGAAGGAGACATAAAGAATTCTTCAGACAAGCAAAAAGTAAAAGAATACAGCAACACTAAAGGAAATACTGAAAAGTCTTCTCTAAATAGAAAAGCAGTAAGAATCTATAGGAAAGAGAAAATCATAATTGGAAAGTAAAGCGCTTAAGTAAGCCAGTACACATAATAAGAAAAAAAAAATCAAAAATTTCTGTGAAAGCCATGATAGCCTCAATGAAGAGCAAAAGGAATGAACATGAAAATGCAAGGTGCTCACAAGCTCATATGTCCATTCCCCTCCCAGCCTCTTCACTAAGCAGCTCTGGAGACTGATTCTGGGACTCTTCCAGGACAAAGGCCATTCTCCTGGCCTCTGAACTGCCTCCGTTTTCTGAACTTCTCCTGGCTTTGTCTTACTTTAGACATCCATGGCCAAACTACTCAGTTCCATAGGGCCTGGGTCATCTTTATCACCTTGGTCGTCATAACTTGGACTTACTCATGTGTGGTTGCTCCTGGTGGTTTGCCTTCAGAAAGAGAAACAGCTGCACTCCCCCAGATGATTCACAGAGCTGGTATTCATTTAAAAGGAACACCGAGTCTCAATAGGAGAGCAAGCCCCTTTTGAGAAAAAAGAATGGGAGACGATGGTGGTGCCGATCAGTGAAAAAGCAGGAGCACCTTTCTCCAACTCCGTGGAAATAATTGCAGATGGAGTCTGATGGTGGAGTCATTGGGGACCAGCTTAAACCCACAAAAGGGCAAAAAAAAATTTTAAGATAATCACCATTTATTTTAATTTTTATTTTTTTTAATTTATTTATTTTAATTGGAGGCTAACTACTTTACACTATTGTATTGGTTTTGCCATACATTGGCATGAATCCATCATGGGTAACTGATTATCTTGCGTTTGATTTTGATTTCAGACAAGGGATGAACTAATGAAGCTGAGATTAAATTAGCTCTACTTGGCCCTTGTGGATTGAGAAATGGATTAGTCATGTATTGCTGAGAGCCAACTGCCCTTTATTGTCTTTATGATTCACTAAAGAGCAGAACATTAAGAAAATTCATCTTCACTTGTCTGTTTGTTGGGGACATGGGCATCTGAATGCATCTGAACCTCAGAAGGTGAGGAAGGAATATACAAGCTGACAAAAATTTCTTCCCTCCTTCTCACTTAGAGAGCTGCAATGCTGGGAACAATTTCAATTGCCAGTTTATTTGGAGCAGGGATATCAGAAGTGAAGGTGATACAGCTATGTCCATTGTTGGGATTTTTTTTTTAACAAGATAATCACCAGACTGAAATCTTACTATTCCTTTGTACCACAGTATCCCTAGGCTCATCTTTATACATTTTTATAACACAGTTCAAAAGGCCAACTTCCCTCAAGATGTGTTTACTGGGTTATTGCTCATGAACTCTGAGGTTCCCAGGTAGGAGGAAAAAATTTCCACTCTGGCCAAGTAAACAAAGAAGGATCTTCTGGGGTTCTTAGCAGGTTATATGTTAGATGATCCTCTGGGCCATGTCTAGTTTGATATGAAATTGTCCAGGGTCTTTGGTGAATGAGAGCTATCCTCTAGTCATGTAAGACTGTGGGTGAAAAAGTGGAAACCTAGCCTTGCACTACCCTCTGGTTCCCAAATTCATCTGCTTGTTCACTAAAAACTTGACTGATTTCCCACTATGCAACCAGCATTGTACTTCAAGCTCTTGTCTATTTAAGGAAGCATTAAAGCAAACCCCTACCTTCAAGGAGTTTGCCATCCAGCAGAGAGTTCACCCAAACGTCTAAGAAGAGAAATTCAAAACCAAAATACTGCAAAAGGGAGGACTTCCAAAGAGACCACCAAGAAGAATAGTTGGTACATAGGGAATCAGAATAATAAGCCATCACAGCTTGGAAAGATCATCCACAGGGAGAAAAATCATCTGAGAAAACCAGTCTCAGCTCAGTGTCTCATTCAAAGGAATAGAGTCCCCCTCCCCCAACAAAAGCAAGTGAAAAATGATTTCAAACTCTGCTAGCCTCTCCCAGAGAACATAAAGGAGTACAACTTAAGACCTGCAGCTATGTTTATTTATTTTTTAATTAATTAATTTTAATTGAAGGCTAATTACTTTACAATATTGTAGTGGTTCTTGCCATACATTGACATTAATCAGCCATGGGTGTACATGTGTTCTCCATTCTGAGCCCCCCTCCCACCTCCCTTCCCATCCCACCCCTCAGGGTCATCCCAGTGCACCAGCCCTGAGCACCCTATCTCATGCATCAAACCTGGATTGGCAATCTGATTCACATATGATAATATACAGGTTTCAATGCTATTCTCTCAAATCATCTCACCCTTTTCTTCTCCCACAGAGTCCAAAAAACTGTTCTATACATCTGTGTCTCTTTTGCTGTCTCGCATATAGCGTCATTGTTACCATCTTTCTAAATTCCATATATATGCATTAGTATACTGTATTGGTGTTTTTCATTCTGACTTACTTCACTCTGTATAATAGGCTCCAGTTTCATCCACCTCATTAGAACGGATTCAAATGTATTCTTTTTAATGGCTGAATAATAGTCCATTGTGTATATGTACCACAGCTTTCTTATCCATTTGTCTGTCAATGGACATATAGGTTGCTTCCATGTCCTGGTTATTGTAAACAGTGCTGCAATGAACATTGGAGTACACGTGGCTCTTTCAATTCTGGTTTCCTCAGTGTGTATGCCCAGAAGTGGGATTGCTGGGTCATATGGCAGTTCTATTTCCAGTTTTTTAAGGAATCTCCACACTGTTCTCCATAGTGGCTGTACTAGTTTACATTCCCACCAACAGTGTAAGATGGTTCCCTTTTCCCCACACCCTCTCCAGCATTTCTTGTTTGTAGACTTTTGGATAGCAGCCATTCTGACTGGCATGAGATGGTACCTCATTGTGGTTTTGATTTGCATTTCTCTGATAATGAGTGATGTTGAGCATCTTTTCATGTGTTTGTTAGCCATCTGTATGTCTTCTTTGGAGAAATGTCTGTTTAGTTCTTTGGGCCATTTTGATTGGGTCATTTATTTTTCTGGAATTGAGCTGCAGGAGCTGCTTGTATATTTTTGAGATTAATTCTTTGTCAGTTGCTTCATTTGTTATTATTTTCTCCCAGTCTGAAGGCTGTCTTTTCCCATTGCTTATAGTTTCCTTCATTGTGCAAAAGCTTTTAAGTTTAATTAGGTCCCATTTGTTTATTTTTGCTTTTATTTCCATTACTCTGGGAGGTGGGTCATAGAGGATCCCGCTGTGATTTATGTCAGAGAGTGTTTTGCCTATGTTTTCCTCTAGGAGTTTTATAGTTTCTGGTCTTACGTTTAAATCTTTAATCCATTTTGAGTTTATTTTTGTGTATGGTGTTAGAAAGTGTTCTAGTTTCATTCTTTTACAAGTGGTTGACCAGTTTTCCCAGCACCACTTGTTAAAGAGATTGTCTTTTCTCCATTGTATATTCTTGCCTCCTTTGTCAAAGATAAGGTGTCCATAGGCACATGGATTTATCTCTGGGCTTTCTATTTTGTTCCATTGATCTATATTTCTGTCTTTGTGCCAGTACCATACTGTCTTGATGACTGTAGCTTTGTATTAGAGCCTGAAGTCAGGCAGGTTGGTTCCTCCAGTTCCATTCTTCTTTCTCAAGATTGCTTTGGCTATTTGAGGGTTTTTGTATTTCCATACAAATTGTTAAATTATTTGTTCTAGTTCTGTGAAAAATACCGTTGGTAGCTTGATAGGGATTGCATTGAATCTATAGATTGCTTTGGGTAATATACTCATTTTCACTATATTGATTCTTCCATGAGCATGGTATATTTCTCCATATTTGTGTCATCTTTGATTTCTTTCATCAGTGTTTTATAGTTTCCTATATATAGGTCTTTTGTTTCTTTAGGTAGATTTATTCCTATGTATTTTATTCTTTTCATTGCAATGGTGAATGGAATTGTTTCCTTAATTTCTCTTTCTGTTTTCTCATGGTTAGTGTATAGGTATGCAAGGGATTTCTGTGTGTTAATTTTATATCCTGAAACTTTACCATATTCATTGATTAGCTCTAGTAATTTTCTGGTGGAGTCTTCAGGGTTTTCTATGTACAGGATCATGTCATCTGCAAACAGTGAGTTTTACTTATTCTTTTCCAATTTGGATTCCTTTTTTTTTTTTTTTTCTGCTCTGATTGCTGTGGCCAAAACTTCCAAAACTATATTGAATAGTAGTGGTGAAAGTGGGCACCCTTGTCTTGTTCCTGACTTTAGGGGAAATGCTTTCAATTTTTCACCATTGAGGATAAAGTTTGCTTGGGTTTGTCATAAATAGCTTTTGTTATGTTGAGGTATGTTCCTTCTATTCCTGCTTTCTGGAGAGTTTTTATCATAAATGGATGTTGAATTTTGTCAAAGGCTTTCTCTGCATCTATTGAGATAATCATATGGCTTTTATCTTTCAATTTGTTAATGTGGGGTACTACATTGATTGATTCACGGATATTAAACAATCCTTGCATCCCTGGGATAAAGCCCACTTGGTCATGATGTATGATCTTTTTAATATGTTGTTGAATTCTGTTTGCTAGGATTTTGTTAAGGATTTTTGCATCTATATTCATCAGTGATATTGGCCTGTAGTTTTATTTTTTTGTGGCATCTTTTTCTGGTTTTGTTATTAGGATGATGGTGGCCTCATAGAATGAGTTTGGAAGTTTGCCTTCCTCTGCAATTTTCTGGAAGAGTTTGAGTAGGATAGGTGTTAGCTCTTCTCTAAATTTTTGGTAGAATTCAGCTGTGAAGCCATCTGGTCCTGGGCTTTTGTTTGCTGGAAGATTTCTGATTACAGTTTTGATTTCTGTGCTTGTGATGGGTCTATGAAGATTTTCTATTTCTTCCTGGTTCAGTTTTGGAAAGTTATACTTTTCTAAGAATTTGTCCATTTCTTCCACGTTGTTCATTTTTTTGCCATATAATTGCTGATAGTAGTCTCTTATGATCCTTTGTATTTCTGTGTTGTCTGTTGTGATTTCTCCATTTTCATTTCTAATTTTGTTGATTTGATTCTTCTCCATTTGTTTCTTGATGAGTCTGGTGAATGGTTTATCTGTTTTATTTATCTTCTCAAAGAACCAGCTTTTAGCTTTGTTGATTTTTGCTATGGTCTCTTTTGTTTCTTTTGCATTTATTTCTGCCCTAATTTTTAAGATTTCTTTCCTTCTTCTAACCCTGGGGTTCTTCATTTCTTCCTTTTCTACTTGCTTTAGGTGTAGAGTTAGGTTAATTTATTTGACTCTTTTCTTGTTTCTTGAGGTAAACTTGTATTGCTATGAACCTTCCCCTTTGCACTGCTTTTACTGAGTCCCATAGGTTTGGGGTTGCTGTGCTTTCATTTTCATTTGTTTCTATGCATATTTTGGTTTATTTTTTGTTTTATTCTGTGATTTGTTGGTTATTCAGAAGCATGTTGTTTAGCTTCCATATGTTGGGATTTTTAATAGTTTTTTTTCCTGTAGCTGACATTTAATCTTACTGCATTGTGATCAGAAAAGATGCTTGGAATGATTTCAGTTTCTTTGAATTTATCAAGGCTAGATTTATGGCCCAGGATGTGGTCTATCCTGGAGAAGGTTCTATGTGCACTTGAGAAAAAGGTGAAATTCATTGTTTTGGGGTGAAATGTCCTATAGATATCAATTAGGTCTAACAATTAGGAAAAAATTAGGTCCATTTTATCATTTAAAGTTTGTGTTTCTTTTTTAATTTTATGTTTAGTTGATCTGTCCATAGGTGTGAGTGGGGTATTAAAGTCTCCCACTATTATTGTGTTATTGTTAATTTCCCCTTTCATACTTGTTAGCATTTTGCCTTAGATATTGTGGTGCTATGTTGGGTGCATATATATTTATAATTGTTATATCTTCTTCTTGGATTGATCCTTTGATCATTATGTACTGTCCTTCTATGTCTCTTTTCACAGCCTTTATTTCAAAGTCTATTTTGTCTGATGAGTATTGCTACTCCTGCTTTCTTTTGGTCTCCGTTTGTGTGAAATATCTTTTTCCAGTCCTTCACTTTCAGTCTGTATGTGTCCCTTGTTTTGAGGTGAGTCTCTTGTAGACAGCAAATATAGGGGTCTTGTTTTTGTATCCATTCATCCAGTCTTTGTCTCTTGGTTGGGGCATTCAACCCATTTACATTTAAGGTAATTATTGATAAGTATGATCCCATTGCCATTTACTTTCTTGTTTTGGGTACGAGTTGATACACCTTTCCTGAATAGAGAAGATCCTTTAGCATTTGTTGAAGAGCTGGTTTGGTGGTGCTGAATTCTCTCAGCTTTTGCTGGTCTGTAAAGCTTTTGATTTCTCCTTCATATTTGAATGAGATCCTTGCTGGGTACAGTAACATGGGTTGTGGGGTTTTCTCTTTCATCAATTTTAAGTATGTCCTGCCATTCCATTCTGGGGGAATCCCCTTGTGTGTTATTTGTTGTTTTTCCCTTGCTGCTTTTAATATTTGTTCTTTGTATTTGATCTTTGTAATTTGATTAATATGTGTCTTGGGGTGCTGCAGCTATGTTTAAAACAGTTCTTTCTTCTCCTCTTTAGTTGTCGCACAGAGAAACTAACTTTCTCAAACAAATTCTTCCCACAGAAAAAAGAAGAGTCAGGAAGGCTCAACCCTTCCCTTTTTATTCAACTTTTCCAGGCCTGAGTCTCTCTAACCACTCCCCTCACTTGGTAGCATAACAGCACCCAGGAAAGAGCTTGTCAATGACAGGATTCTCCTTCGATGGTAAGGATAGGAGGGAAGGTAGGCAGACAAGAACAAAACACAGGTGCTCTCCAGAAGGCTATTTTTTGGGGTGACATAGGAGGAAAGGAGGGCTTCCCTGGTTGCTCAGACAGTAAAGAATCTGCTTGCAATGCAGGAGACCTGGGTTCAATCTCTGGGTCGGGAAGATCCCTTGGAGAAGGGAAAGGCTACCCACTCCAGGATTCTTGCCTGGAGAATCCCATGGAGAGAGGAGCCTGGTGGGCTACAGTCCTTGGGGGTCACAAAGAGTCAGACATGACTGAGTGACTAACACACACAGGGAAAAGGGAAAACAGCAGCTTCAACAAACTTTCTCCATCACTAGTAAAATCACCAGGTGGATGGGATCAGCCACCCATAGAAATCACCTCGGGCTATGCACTTACAGAAGTGGCCAGGGAGATAAGACACTGGCAGCCACTGTCTCTGAAAAGAATATCACTTACTATTCATATTTAATTCTAACATCTAAACTCTGATCTAGCCAAACAATCCTAAAACCTACTTATTTTTATTTATCAGACTTAGAAATGTTAATTCAATGCAAACTCTATAACCCATGCTATAAAAATTATGCATACTCATGTCTGAGTGAAGCAGAAGGATCATCTGTTAATATATGTTTGCTCCATGTTCATTCGCTTTGACTTCTGCTATCCTTTCCTTGCAAGGGTGTAAAAGCCAGAATATCATTTGCCAATATTTCAAGGAAAAAACCTTTGAAAGAAAAAATTTTTTCCCACTTTAGCTTATTCACTTCTAACTAGCAAAATGCTCACTAGAATCTAACTTTTGGTTTGAGTTCATGAAACTCCGACAGAAATCTGTGTCCACTTTCTAAGTCAAAACAGTAAGCGTTGGAAATCCAGCCTTGCTGTGCCAACCTGTGAAAGCCAGCTGAGGCCAAATTGATAAATCCATCTCTTGAGGGAGAAACATGGGGAAAGCAGGGGTTGTTTTGCTTAGTGCCTAAAGGAAGCAGGCAAAGATAAAAATGCACATACTGTTTTCCATCATTTTCCAAAAAAAAAAAAAAATCATTCACCATTCTATACAAGTATCACCATCATCTGATAAAGAACTCCTGGAAATATAGTAAATTATCAATTTCCTGGAGTTAGGCTAGTGTAGTCAATACCTCTAAATCAGAATTCAGTTTCTACCCTGAAAGTCAAAACTTGGACTATTATTGATTCATCCCCTCAAAATGCCACCTCTTGAGGCCCAGTGTGGGCAGCCAGCTGACCACCCACTATGGCATCAAAACATCTGATCTTCTTGATCTCACTTGGCAAGTGATCAGCAGGGACAATATGTTCTGAGATTTTCAATGCCTAGCATAGAGCCCGGAACATAGTAAGAACTTAGTAACTTCTGTTGAGATCATTTTTTCTGTTTATTATTCCTAGGAGAGATGTGTGGTAAAGAAGTTGAAATTTGACAGAGGAGGTGGAAGAGCTAAGAATGCTCAGATCATGCTTAGGAACCTGAATGCATTCCATTTGGAATGGAGAATAGTGAGTGAGTGTGAGTGTGTGAGTATGTGAGAGAGTGTGTGTGTGTGTGTGTGTGTGTGTCGGGTTGAGAGAGTGGAAAGACAAAGTGACTGAAATACAGACAGTCCTGTTCTACCCACTGACCATGGGAGGAGACCAAGGACACAGCTGAGCCTTATCAGAGCAGACTGGATGGATACTTCCTCCTGGTCCTTGCATTAATCTGCACCCTCCTCCTGTCTGTGCAGATCCCCATCTTCTGCAGCCCAGGCAGTAGATGGAGGCATATGTCAGGTTCCTCTAAAATTGCCTAAGGTTATTCCATCAGACAAGAGGTTGGTGTCCTCCCTGCCCATTCTAGGCCCTGAGAGATGCTTGCTTTAGGCTCCCTCCTAGCTTTTGTGGGGCCTGGAGAAAGAAAACAATGGAAGGTCCACATATCAAATGTCTTAATATTTTAAAGTTATCAAATGAGCTATGTCCCAGACCCAGCCCACCCCACCCCCTGGATCACTCTGCTGTCTGAGAGGCTAAATGAGCCATCTCTGGGCCAGCACTGGCTCATGAGACCCTGGTGGTCCAGACCTAAGACTGAACCAAAATTCATGATGGCAATTGACCTGGCCAAGCTCCCCAGAGGGTCAGGACACATGGATTCCCATCCCCCTGAGTCTCACTTTTCCAATTTATAATCAGCAGCCAATTCTAAACACCTCTGCAAACCACATCATTGAGGCAGAGAGAAGGGTGGGGGGAACATAGTGATCTGGGGAACCTGGTCTGCCCAGGGCCCCAAGATGTTCCTTACTTGCTTTGAGGTGTCCACCTTTAAGCCAGAACAGCTACTCTAGCCTGGAAGCCTGGATTTTTGAAGGCCACCCAGGAAGACAGGCTGGGTTGTGGCTGTGACTGGCCAGAGTGGGATCAGCAGACTAGAACCAGGGGATCTTGAGTTTAGACTTTGATATGTGCCCCACTCCCACCTCAAGGCCTCCTATCCTGCTAACTGGCTCTGCCCACTGTCAAGGATGTGACTCACAGAAGGCCCAGAAGCAAAAGAAGTGGGCAGAGGGGCAATGTGGACAACGTTGATTTCAAATACACCAATTATCCTCCCTCTGCACTTGACCAAGAAGCCAAGTCTCATCCTGATTAGAGGTCATCCTGAATTATTAATAAATTGTTGGGATTTCACAAATAGCCCCCACATTTCACTCTAGGAAGCTAAACAACCAGGAACTCCTTACCAAGTCATCATCAAGCATAGTGTATATAGGTCTGGGGATGAAAAAAAGAGCAGAACCATTGAAAGTTTGTTATCTGCTCTGTCCACCCGGAAGTTATAAGAAATGCGATGCCAAGAAGGGAGTTCAGGATGATGACAGGAGAGAGCTCGCTCATTATTCCTTTCCTCTTTGGTAAGGTGGTCCTGATATTACTGGAACTACCTTAGACCCTCCCAGAGCAACTGTGGAGCCCTAGTAAGATAATGACGTCTGGGAAACGGCCTGGAAAAGCTAGTGGGCCCATGATATATCCATTGTCATTCAGCCACACACAGGGGAGACCACCTCCTTGAGAGTCATGCCATCCACATAACATCCATTTTTCACTCATTTCTCCCCAAGATTCATCAGCGTTTTGGCTTCCTTCTATCCTCAGCCCTCTTCCTTTCTTTGGGAAATCCAATGTCTAAGGACCCATTCAACACCTCCAACCCTATGCTCTCAAACTAGAGTTTGTATATGTTACATGGGGGAACTTTTTCAAAATGCAGGCTCATTGGCCCAGGTCCCAGTGATTCTGACTCAACAGGAAGGAGAAGGCCCTCGAATTTGCAGGTAATGCTGATCTAGATGGCCCCACGGTCACAGAGAAGTCCTTTATTTTTCTCAGTTCTTTGACCCTGTTGGTGAAATTGACCTAGGATTTCACAAAGGTCTTTTAAAAAGGCTAAGCCACTTCTATTTTTAAGGTTTCTGATGTATTTTTTAAAAAATGAAGGAATATAAAAGCAAAGTTATAAAAACTGTAAGTTTTGAATGTTTATATAAATAGGTGTGTATGTATATATATATACACATACACACACACTGCAGATGGTGACTGCAGCCATGAAATTAAAAGATGCTTGCTCCTTGGAAGAAAAGCTATGACAAACATTGACAACATATTAAAAAGCAGAGATATTACTTTCCTGATAAAGGTCTGTATAGTCAAAGCTATAGTTTTTCCAGTAGTCATGTATGGATTTGACAATTGGACCATAAAGAAGGCTGAATGCCAAAGAATTGATGCTTTTGGACTATGGTGTTGGAGAAGACTCTTGAGAGTCCGTTGGACTGCAAGGAGATCCCACCAGTTAATCCTAAAGGAAATAAGTCCTGAATATTCATTAGAAGGACTGATGCTGAAGCTCCAACACTTTGGACACCTGATGCAAAGAGACAATTCATTAGAAAAGACCCTGATTCTGGGAAAGATTTAAGGTAGGAGGACAAGGGGATGACAGAGGACAAGATTGTTGAACAGCATCACTGACTCAATGGACGCGAGTTTGAGCAAGCTTCAGGAGATGGTGAAGGACAAGGAAGCCTGGCACTCTGCAGTCCATGGGGTCACAAAGAGTTGGACACAACTGACTGACTGAATAGCAACATACACACACACACATACACACACACAGCAGTGTGTGAGGTAAACAACAGAAGTCTAAACATGACGCCCTCCCTGAAGAGGTCAGCCTCTGTACACTGTGAATATATTAATATAAGGGTGCTGAAGGGCCCTCAGAGCAGACCTAAAGCCTTGAGGAAGTACAGCATCCGCTAGCAGCTCTCCAACAGCTCCTGTACACTGTCTTTTTGCTGCAACCCCAGCTGGTTGGGGCCACAGTGAGAAAAATTGATACATGAGACAAAGCAGCTGTGTGACTACAGGTAAGGCTGCCTGTCTGTGGTTGTGTTCAACTCTCATAGCCAAGTGTATTGAGATGATGGTTGATCTACTGTGTAAGACCATGGTTCCCCTGGGTAGGAATGAATAGGAGCTCCCTATGACCAACCACCCAGGAAATACGTGGGCCTCCATCATAAACTTTAGGGGGATTGGAGGAAAATATCTGCTTGAAAAAGTTAGGGTGACCACCATTTATGCAAGCTTATAGAAAAGGTTCAGCTCCCTACACATTTGTGTGGAAGAAGTCACCAGACTCTCTCTCAGAGAGGAAAGGGTAAGAGAAGAGAGTTAAAGTATATCAAATGCCTCCTCCCAGCTTCTCCTAAGGTGCTTGCTTTGTAAACTTACTTTTCATTACAGGCTGGGACCTTGCCAGATGTATTAGGTGGAACCATGTGAAGCTTCCATTTCTGTGGGTCAAAATGGTTGCATATTGGTAACCATTTCATATGGCATTTCACTGGCATTTCACATGGTTCAATCTAATATTTCAGACATTGAGAAGCAGGTGAATGTACAATTTTGGAAACTAAGGAACAGAGACTGGCCCAAGCTCAAAAGGTTTAACCAGACAGTGGTTGACCCTGATAGACAGAGAGCAGGACAGGGAGGAATATTAATAATTCTCTGATTGATAATCAATGACGGTGATGAACTTGCTGTCCTCCCTGCCTGGAGGGCTCCCCCCACCCCGCATAATTTCCTCCCTTGTGTCCTCTGAATGTGTCCTCTTTGTTCAAGTCTTATATTCTCCCTCACTATTCCTACCTCTAGGAGTGCTCCACCCCTTCTCTGCCTTATTTATCTCACAGCACTTGTCCTATTTTTGTTTATTATCCATCCCCCAACTAGGATGTAGAAGCTATGAGTGCAAGAGTCTTTGTCCGTTTTCTCCCATGTCCCCCGCACGTAAAACATTGCCAGGCATGTAGTGATGCTCGTATTTGTTGAGTAAGTGAGCAGATGAACAACTGATTACTCCATCGAGGTTGCTATTGAAACGGATCTCATATGAACAGAGAAGCACATGACAACCGTGACTAAGAGCATGACTCTCAGTTAATTACATAAAACCATCACTGTCATCACTTTAATTGCAGACAATCCAGCCCTCGGCATTTGCTTCCTGGGTACTACAAGCAGTTCTTCTCTCAGGTCTCTGGGAGGGAGATTTATATGTTTCTAGATTTCTTTTGGAAAAAAAGGAGATTCCACTATAGAAAGGTTGAGGTCACATAGCCCTTTAATAGACAAGGCCCTAAGGAGCCAACTGGGGGCAGGAAAGAAGGCTCATGGTAGAACGCCGATCTCCATTGTCTTGGGACAATGGAACAATCCTGCCGGGGCATCAGTAGGTGATTGAAAACATCTGCCACTGATACTTCCCAGTCTGCCACAATATTGAAAACCTTTCTGCCAGTAAAGGGTTCTTCCCAAACCTGTTCCTTTTGGTTTCACCATTTTCAGCTGGGCTGCTCCCTGCAGCAGTGCTCACCATGGTCTGTCAATATGAGGCATTTCAAATCAGGACCCACATCCAGGATTTATAATGCCAGAGAGCAATAGAGCAAGTATTGATACATTTAAAGGGATAGAGCTACCTTTTACCTAGGGTTCTCCTGGTGGCTCAGACAGTAAAGAATCTGCCTGCAATGTGGGAGACCCAAGTTCAATCCCTGAGTTGGGAAAATCCCCTGGAGGTGGGCATGGCAACTCACTCCAGTATTCTTGTCTAGAGAATCCCCATGGAGAGAGGAGGCTGGTGGGCTATAGTCCACGGGCTTGCAAAGAGCCAGATATGACTGAGCGAATAACATACATACACACCCTTTACCTGGGATTCTTTAGTGGTAAAGAATCTGCCCTGCCAATACAGGAGATGTAGGAGATGAAGTTTGGATCCCTGGGTCAGAGAGATCCTCTTGAGGAGGAAATGGACACCACTCCAGTATTCTTACCTGGGAAAGCCCATGTACAGAGGAGCCCGGAAGGTTACAGTCCATGGGGTGGCAGAGTCGGACACGACTGAGCACATACGCATACACATACACGCATACACAGATCTATAGGATCTGCTGGGTCTCACAGGAAATCTGGAATGAATTCTTTTACATTTATAATAATTTTAATAATAAATCTCCCACCTGGTACTAGAAAGAACCTGCCAACCTGCTCTAGGATATTTCTCTCATTTAACTGTTCACTGAGAGAGGTGAAACTGATGGTAGAAGGACAACAGAAGAGGAAGAAAAGGAAGGAAAGCTACTGCTAGCTTTCCTCTTTGGAGGCTGAGCTTAAATCCTCTAAAAAACTACCACAAATGCAGTGGCTTAAGCCGACAAAAACGCATTACCTTACAGTTCTTCAGGTCTCACTCCGTTAAAGCCAAGGTGTTGGCTAAGCTGTTCTTTTCCTGGAAGCTCTAGCAAAAAACTGATGTTCTTGTCTGTCTGGTATCCAAAGGCTGCCTGCACACGTGGGCTCATGGTTCCTTTTCCCCACTCCAAAGGCAGCACCAAGTGGCTAAGTTCTTCTCACATTGCATCCCTCTCTCTTCTGCCTTCTTCTTCAACTTGTAATGACCCTGTGATTATATTACACCCACCTGGATAACCAATCATGCTCTCCCTAGCTTTGGGTCAGCTGATGAGCAACCTTAATTTTCCCTGAAGTCTTAATATCCCTTTGCCATCTAACCTAACACAGTCACAGGTCACTCTGGGAATAGGGCATGGACAGCTGTGTGGGGCCATTATTCTATCTCATCCCATAAAGGATGAGATAAAATGGGTGACAACCCTTTTACTTTAGCCTAAGGTGGCCTAAGAATCTGCTTGCCAATGCAGGAGGCCCAGGTTCGACCCTTGGGTTGGGAAGATTCCCTGAAGAAGGCTTTCCCTAGTGGCTCAGCTGGTAAAGAATCCACCTTTATTGCTGGACATCTGGGTTCTATCCCCGCTTTGGGAAAATACCCTGGAGAAGGGCATGGCTACCTATTCCAGTATTTTGGCCTGGAGAATTCCATGGACTGTATAGTCCATGGGGTTGCAAAGAGTTAGACACAACTGAGCAACTTTCACTTTCACTTTTTTTCCTGAAGAAGGAAGTGACAACCCACTCCAGTATTCTTGCCTGGGAAATCCCATGGACAGAGGAGCCTGGTGGGCTACAGTCCATGGGGTTGCAAAGGGTCGGACTTAGTGACTGAATACACAAGGGTCATTTAAGAGTTTTAATCAAGTGATCATATGGTATTCTAGGCTAAACTGGTGTGGCCTTTTTCTCTGTAGTTTGGCATAGGGATGGGGTGCTGTCAAATGGAACTCCGGGCCTGAGCCTGATACTAGGTCTTAGACAAAGTCCTGTCTAGGGAACAGAGCAGGAGAAATTGTAGGTGTAGTACTTCAGATCCAGTACTCCAGATGGATACCTGTACCCCAATTCCCAAACCTCATCCAACACAAGTCTACACCTAATAAGTTGAGAGTCTACTGTAAGGAGAGAGCCCCTTTACTTCCTGCAGAACTGCAGTTATCTCTACCTCTGTGGAGTCAGGCTGGATCAGAGTTTTTTGGTAAGGAAATCAGAGAGTTGCCACCCAGAGTGGGGAAACACACATACACACCATACCCTCTCTTGGTTTCTCTTTATTATACTTCCCTGCATTTAGCAAGAACAGCTTGAATAACATCACCTGTCTCTAACCCAGACTCCTTTTGATAAGACAGTTAAGGAAATATACCCTCTACCTCTTTGTCTGCTTTATCATGGGGAAGATGTTCCCCGAAACTTTAAAATCTTTTTAAATTGCAAGAATAATATAAAGTATTTGAAAGATTTTATTCTCTTTCCCTTAAAACACTTTACTTGGAAAGGGGGAAGTTTCTAGAAATAAAGACTTATTAGGAGCCAAGCCTCCCTACCAAATGACAAATGCAGCAGGATGGGGATCTGGGTCAAGCATTTCTTTCAACCGTATTTGGTTAATTAGCCTGATTGTTCCGCCTTCTATTGATACGATCAACTGTCCATACCAGCTGTTTGGTTTACAGAACAAATAGCAATCCTCTGTATGCTTTACTCCTTATCTTCCCGTTGAAGGATATGAACACTGAACTACAGGGACCTCTCCAGTCTTGGGCCTATCTACACCCCGGGGACAGGGACTGGGCCCCACCACAGGTTCTCTGATTTGGCTCATACCTTTCATTAGTCCTGGAGAGCACAGACCACCCCAGCTCACTCTAATTCCATCCCATGCCCTTAACAACCTCATCTCATGTGCTAGTTTCCACAGCCTTCTCATCATTAGTTCACTCCACCTGGGGTTGCCACGACCTAGGGAAGAAAAATCTACCTGACACAGCCCTTCATCCCTTCACAACATGGTATGAACAAGGGTCTTAGTATCTCAAAACCTGAGTCCCCAAACTCTGACACTTGTTATGTGCCTTCACTAGCTGTATAATAATAATATTGTCCTCACAGACTTACTGTGGGAGTTAAATCAGCTAATCCATGTAAACATATGTGAAAAAGTGCTATTCAAATGCATTTTATGGGAACCCTCCTACACTGAGGGCTTCCCAGGTGATGCAGTGGTAAAGAATCCACCTGCCAATGCAGGAGATTCAGGAGACCCGGGTTCAATCCTTGGGTTGGGTCAACCTCCTGCAGTAGGAAATGGCAACCCACTCCAGTATTTTTGCCTGGAGAATTCCACAGACAATGGAGCCTGGTGGGCTACAGTCCGTGGGGTCCAAAGAGTCAGATGCAGCTGAGCATGCATGCACTCCTACACTGCTGGTGGGAAGGTAAACTGGTGTAGCCACTATGGAGAACAGAATTTAAACTGTGCAGCCACTATGGAGAACAGTAAACAGTTTTATTCAACTAAAAACAGAGGTACTGTATGATTCTGCAATCCCAGTTCTGGGCATATATCCAGGCAAGACTATAATCTGAAAAGATACATGCACCCTGGTGCTCGCAGCAGCACTATTTACCACAGCCAAGACCTGGAAGCAACCGAAACATCCACTGACAAGTGACTGGACAAAGAGTGTGGTATATATTAATATATACAATGGAATATTCAGTTCAGTTCAGTTCAGTCACTCAGTCATGTCTGACTTTTTGTGACCCCATGAATCCCAGCACGCCAGGCCTCCCTGTCCATCACCAACTCCCAGAGTTCACTCAGACTCATGTCCATGGAGTCAGTGATGCCATCCAGCCATCTCATCCTCTGTTGTCCCCTTCTCCTCCTGCCCCAATCCCTCCCAGCATCAGAGTCTTTTCCAATGAGTCAACTCTTCGCATGAAGTGGCCAAAGTACTGGAGTTTCAGCTTCAGCATCATTCCCTCCAAAGAAATCCCAGGGCTGATCTCCTTCAGAATGGACTGGTTGGATCTCCTTGCAGTCCAAGGGACTCTCAAGAGTCTTCTCCAACACCACAGTTCAAAAGCATCAATTCTTCAGCGCTCAGCCTTCTTCACAGTCCAACTCTCACATCCATACATGACCACAGGAAAAACCATAGCCTTGACTAGACGAACCTTTGTTGGCAAAGTAATGTCTCTGCTTTTGAATATGCTATCTAGGTTGGTCATAACTTTCCTTCCGAGGAGTAAGTGTCTTTTAATTTCATGGCTGCAGTCACCATCTGCAGTGATTTTGGAGCCCAAAAAATAAAGTCTGACACTGTTTCCCCATCTATTTCCCATGAAGTGATGGGACCAGATACCATGATCTTCGTTTTCTGAATGTTGAGCTTTAAGCCAACTTTTTCACTCTCCACTTTCACTTTCATCAAGAGGCTTCTGAGTTCCTCTTCACTTTCTGCCATAAGGGTGGTGTCATCTGCATATCTGAGGTTATTGATATTTCTCCCGGCAATCTTGATTCCAGCTTGTGTTTCTTCCAGTCCAGCGTTTCTCATGATGTACTCTGCATATAAGTTAAATAAGCAGGGTGACAATATACAGCCTTGACGGACTCCTTTTCCTATTTGGAACCAGTCTGTTGTTCCATGTCCAGTTCTAACTGTTGCTTCCTGACCTGCATACAGATTTCTCAAGAGGCCAATCAGGTGGTCTGGTATTCCCATCTCTTTCAGAATTTTCCACAGTTTCTTGTGATCCACACAGTCAAAGGCTTTGGCATAGTCAATAAAGCAGAAATAGATGTTTTTCTGGAACTCTCTTGCTTTTTCCATGATCCAGCAGATGTTGGCAATTTGATCTCTGGTTCCTCTGTCTTTTCTAAAGCTTGACACATTACAAACTCTAAATATTGATACACACAGCATTTATTCAAAGTGTGCATAAAGGCTCTTAATATGGGGAGTCACTACTTTATCCACAACTTTTTGTGAAGTTAACAATTATGTAATAACAAGGTATTAGTAGAATAGTGATTGTATTACCCAAACTTTCAATGGACATTGTGTACAATTTTACAGTTTTTTTCCTATGTACTTTTCTATTAATCCACATGTATTGTAGTTTGTAAAAACATTGTTCTGTGCCAAATTGGAAATTAAAGAAGAAACTAGTCATGTTTCAGAGAATTTGAGAAGCTCTGACTTAGAAACTACTTGGTATATTTCAAAGAACAGAAGAAAGTGTTAAATATAGCAGGTGTTCAGTTAAGGCTGCTGCTGCTGCTACTGCTAAGTCACTTCAGTCGTGTCCGACTCTATGCGACCCCATAGATGGCAGCCCACCAGGCTCCGCCGTCCCTGGGATTCTCCAGGCAAGAACACTGGAGTGGGTTGCCATTTCCTTCTCCAATGCATGAAAGTGAAAGTGAAGTCGCTCAGTCGTGTCCGACCCTCAGTGACCCCATGGACTGCAGCCTACTAGGCTTCTCCATCCATGGGATTTTCCAGGCAAGAGTACTGGAGTGGGGTGCCATTGCCTTCTCCTCAATTAAGGCTAGCTACCTTTATTTTCAATTTATGGATGAAGAATCTTAGGGAGAGAGAGGTTCAGCAACTTCCCCAGCACCCCACATCCACTGTTCCGTCCACTAGAGGCAGGCTACCCAGGATGTGGACATAACTGCCTGTTTGCCTTGAAGAAATTGCCAAAAGCAGTAGTCTTAATAGGGACAAGGGAGTCTTGCAGAAAATCCTGCAGAATAAAAAGAAGCTGGAGGAAAATGAGTATCTCAGCCAGTCCTCGGGTTGGTCATGGTGCCGGCAGGAGCTGAGATGAAATAGGACTACCCAATACAGCACCTTGGGGTGCACAGCCTTTGGAACGCAGACTGGTATTTGGGGTGAGCAAGGTGCCTAGCTACTGGCAGAAAAGAAACAGTATTTAGAAACCAGGAGATTTATTGGGCAGCACAAGGTCTCTAGAGCTCCCTGGGCACCCCAACTTCCTTGCAAAGCCACAATGTCAGGTAAGCTATATTCTTAAAAATCAGACACAATCTTAATTTTTAAAAGAGACAGAGAAGCTATAGGAGGAACTGAGCATTTCTAACTAACAGAAACTGAACCCCACTTAAAGGGAATACACTTTAGACAGACCTGGAGATGTAATTAATTTTTGCCTAGGTTCTATAGGAGAGGGCTCAGGAGAAAGTTCCAATTACAGAGAAAACAATCTCCCTTCCTGTGTACCTCTAAGCTGTGAAGAGTTGAATTTTTTGGTCTTGCTAAGAGGAGGGGAAAGCCAGAGAATGAATTAAGGAAGGAACCTATGAAGCTTGTGCTCAGTCATCCACTTCTGACTCCTTTCCTCCAAATCACCTTGAGAGCTGAGCCCCCAGCACACACACCGCTGGTCTCTGCAGTGTCTGAGCGAGTGTCAGCCCGCACTTCACAGCCCATTAGCGGACTGGAGGACAAGGGAAGTTAAGTGCCTGCAGCCTGCAGAGGAGCATGTCGGTGTGTTTTTTAGCTGTGGGAAGCATGTCATCTCCAAGAAGATGCCTGTGACAGCTGGGCAGATGCTGGGGCAGGTGGGTGGGGCTTCTCCCTGCTGCTAATGAGGCTTTTCCTGGCGCAGGCGCAGCCCTCCACCCACGCTGCACTAATTCAGCCTTAATGGGGAAACGCGAACATTCTTTTCAGTGAAGGGCAGAGCCCATGCCAGGACCTTTCGCTTGTTTTAGCATATGATTTTTAACCTTTTTTAAAGAAGTCAAACATATTTTAATATTATATGTAATTATGTGCTTGAATATTTGAAAGGGAAGTGTAATAAAATGTTTAATATTTATACCTGTAACATAAATGAGAGCATTTCTAAAAGGCCAACTCATAACAGTTTTAAAAGTGAGGCATCCATGGCTAAGGTTTCTGAACGTTTGTAGTGGTTACATGACTGTATATGTTTGTCAAAACGCATTGAATTATACAACCCAAAGGCTGGATTTTCAGCATGTAAATTGTACCTCAATGAGAAAAAAAAGAGGAACTTCTTCAATCCCAAAAGGAATTTTAAAGAAATACATATTTATTTTAATAGTTTATTGGGGGAAATAGCTTCAAACTTACAGAAAAGTTCCAATAATAATGCAAAGAACTTTTCTTCCTGAACCGATGTGAGAGCAGGTGGCAGGTGGCTGACCTGCCATCCCATCAGGTCAGTTCAGTTCAGTCGCTCAGTCATGTCTGACTGTTTGCGACCCCATGGGCTGCAGCACACCAGGTTTACCTGTCCATCACCAACTCCCAGAGCTTGCTCAAATTCAAGTCCATCAAGTCGGTGATGCCACCCAACCATTTTATGCTCTGTCATCGTCTTCTCCTCCTGCCTTCATTCCCAGCATCAGGGTCTTTTCCAATGAGTCAGTTCTTTGCATCAGGTGGCCAAAGTATTGGAGCTTCAGCTTCAGCATCAGTCCTTCCATTGAATATTCAGGACTGATTTCCTTTAGGATTGACTGGTTTGATATCGTTGCAGTCCAGAAGACTCTCAAGAGTCTTCTCCAACACTACAGTTCAAAAGCATCAAAAGCTACCCCATCACTCCTGAATATTTCAGTATATTTCTCATAAACAAGGACCTCCTCCTACATAACCACAAAACAACTTCAAAATCAGGAATTCAAGACTGATAGCCATCCAGTGTCCAACACACAGACACCATTCAGGTTTCACCAATCGTTCCAGTAACGTCCTTATAGAGAAAGGATCAAATCTAGAATCACACGCTGCATCTGGTCATTGTATTCCCCTTCTGTCTTGAATACTTCCTCAGTCTTTCTTTGATGATTATGGCCTTGACACGTTTGACGATTACAGGCTAGCTGTTTTGCAGAATGTCTCTGAATCAGGATTTGTCTGATACTTTTTTCGTAATTAGATTCAGGTTATGATTTTTGGCAGGAATATCACAGAAGTGACATGGTCTTCTTATTGAAACCTATTGGGGACACTTGATTTGAAATTGCCCCATTGCTAGAAATGTTAAACTTTTTTTAAGTAATTTTATTTATTTATTTATTGGCTGTGCTGCGTGGGCTTTTCTCTAGCTGCACAGAACAGGAGCTGCTCTAGTTGCAGTAAGTGGGCTTCTCAACACAGTGCCTCCTCTTGTTGCAGAGCACAGGCTCTAGAACACAGGGTCAATAGTTCTGGCACACAGGCTTGTTTCTCTGTGGCATGTGGGGTCTTCTCAGACTGGGGATCGAACGCATGTCTCCTGCATTGGCAGGCAGATTCTTTACCACTGAGCCACTAGGGAAGCCCTTACTAATGTTCATTTTGAACACTTGGGAGTTCCCTGATTGTTCAGTGTTAGGATGCCAAGCTTTCACTGCTGAGGCTGCTGGGGCTTTGAACCCTGGTCAGGGGCTAAGAGGGCTTTCCTGTTGACTCAGTGGCAAAGAATTTGCCTGCCAATATGGGAGACTTGGGCTTGATCCCTGGGTTGGAAAGATCCAGGTTGCTGCTGCTGCTGCTAAGTCGCTTCAGTCATGTCTGACTCTGTGCAACCCCATAGACAGCGGCCCACCAGGCTCCCCCATCCCTGGGATTCTCCAGGCAAGAACACTGGAGTGGGTTGCCATTTCCTTCTCCAATGCGTGAAAGGGAAAAGTGAAAGTGAAGTCACTCGGTCGTGTCCGACTCTTCGCGACCCCATGGTCTGCAGCCTACCAGGCTCCTCCGTCCATGGGATTTTCCAAGCAAGAGTACTGGAGTGGGGTGCCATTAGATCCCATAAAATATACACTTCCCCAAAAAACTTTTTTTTTTTTGATCACTTGTTTGAAGTGGTGTCTGAGTGTGTGTATATAAACACAAACGTTCATATCTCTATTTTTATACCTATATATATATACTGGAGATCATGGGTCCACAATGATGTCTTCAATTCCAAACTAGCATCACTAATTTGAGTTTTCCCTCCATATTTGTAACTCCTTGACTCTCACTATCCTTCGTAAATGTACTCGTTGGCTCATCTCTCATCACCACCTCCCCCACCTCCCACTGTCCCCTCCCTCACCTAACCTGTGCTCTTAACTTCCTGCTCGGGGCCACCACCACCATCACCCCTACATGGGTGCCCTCTTCACCCTGCTTGGCCTGCCAGGATTGCAAGGCCTCTGTCCCTGTCATTCCCTCAAACACACGGGTGCCTCCTCTGCCCATTTAGGCTCTGATGCCATGCTCTGGTCCTGCCCCTCCTCCCACAATAGTGGCCTATTTTGCACAGTTCTAGTGATATTTGGACTAAATTATTCAGGAAAGAAGGAAGAAAGGAAGAGAGGGAGGGAGAGAAGCTTTACCCAAATGCTGGTGTGTGGGTTTCTGTGGTCTTTCTAATTCAGCCCAGAGCATATCTAGAATGAATTCTCTCCTGTCTTGAACCTGGTCTCTAGAAGGGTCCTCACTTCATCTTTCCTTAGCCTTACTCATCACCCTGCTCTGTGTCATAGGCACCCCCTGCATCCAACACACTGTTAAGCCCACCCCAGAAAAGCTCAAGGCTGGGGAGTCTTGGTGCGTGCCTGCCTCTTCCAGGCTGGGTCCCATCCTGGCTCCCCATTTCTGCAGAGAAAGTGGTACTTGCAAGGCCTTGAAATGGGATATCTTGCAGATCACATGAGAAGCCAGAAAGGATCTGGGGAAAATCCAAAGGAGAAAAAATGCTTTTTGGAGGGATTTTAGGCCCTATGACATGCCTTTGAGGAAAGGAGGAGAGGATGGTTATTCCCAAGATCCCACACCTGAGACGCCTGGTTAGTTGGGGTCAGGTGTCAACTCAAGGCTGCCTCCCCATCCCAGGTAAAGAGAGGCTCCTCTGGCTTGCTCTGTGCAGCTCAATTGCTCTCACCTGCACTTTGTTGCCAGCAAACCACCCTCTTGTTAATATGCCATCACAATTTTTTCTTATGATAAGTAGTTATTTAAAAAAAATCAATTCTGGAAAATGAAAGAAGTTACTGTGTTCATGGCTCTGGAAAAGGACTCTATTAAATGAGTCATGTACGTGTGCTCAGTCACTTCAGTTGTGTCTGACTCGGACTGTAACCTGCTAGGCTCCTCTGTCCATGGGATTATCCTGGCAAGAATACTGGAGTGGGTTGCCAATTCTTCCTCCAAGGGATCTTCCTGACCCAAGGATCAAACCTTCGTCTCCTAAGGCTCCTGCATTGGCAGGTGGATTCTTTACCACTGAACCACCAGGGAAGCCTGGTACAGTTAAATGGAAAGGTTGGTTGAATAAACTATCTTAAAGAGGATTTTTGAGGGGAGGAAGAATAGTTGGGCAGAGGGGTCAGTGAATTTGTGTTTGTTTCACAAGGGTTAACTAGCCCGCCTTACACATTTCAAAATCATCTAGGGTCCTTGTTAAAATCTTAGACTGTTTCCTGACTTAATGGATTGATATAACTGGAGAATACCACCTGGAATATATAATGATTATAATGGTATGAAATAATTACACATTCAGTTGAAACAGTATTTTGAATCTTGAATTTTGATCTTTTCCTGGGCCAGCAGAATTCAGCAGCACTCTCTTGTGAGTGGCAGCCGCAGCTCCCAGTCAGCCATATGATCTCAAGGGCAAACAGCGGATACACTTACAGCCGTTCTGTTTTTCACTTTCAGTATTCAGTAAGTTACATGAGATATTCAACACTGTATTTATAAAATAGGCTGAGTGTTAGATGGTTTTACCCACCTGTAAGATAATGTAAGTGTTCTAAATACTTTTAAAGTTGCTTAAGTTATAAGCCTAGGTGAAGTTATAATTTTTATAGGTTTAGGTGTATGAAATGAATTTTCCACTTTATGATATTTTCAACTTTCAGTGGGTATATGAGGAGAGAAGCCCATCATAAGGAAGACCTGTATGGTTTAACAATCTTAAGTGATTTTTCCCATAATCAAAGCTTGAGAACTGCTGCTTTATATGGGAAATACAGATACTTTGAAGAAATAAAGTTTAAATTTTAAAGTTTATAATTAATATATCAGGATACCATTTATGTTGCATTATTCATTCTAGTCTGTTGATTTAGAGTAATGTCTGTTACTTATATTGTAGTCCACAAATTCTGAAGTGAACGTCTTTCACTTTTATCCATGCATTTGAATTTCAAATGTCTAACATTTTCTAGGAGTCATTAGTCCACATTTTTCTAAACTAATCGTCACAATCATTGCATAGCTTCTTAGCTAAGCTTCTAAATCATTGTCTTTGATAGCAGAACTGGTAATAGGGCTTGTCTCCCCTCCAACAGGGCTTTTAGTCTCTAATTGGCTTTTATTTTTTGAAATGTAAAGTCATTCTCCTTCAAGGAAAAATAGTCCATCAAATTTCCCACTAGCTAAGCTTTTGAAGCCAGTCTTTCTCAAACTTAATGTGCATCAGAAAAATCTAGAGAGCTATGGAGTCTGCGAGTCCTCTAACTCTGTCAGCCCGGGATGTGGTGAGTATGGACTGTGAAAGTGGATGGTCACATCACAAGCAAATCAAATGCATTAAGTGATGCATTAAATCTCAGTCCCCTAGATTTCTGCCTGTAGGATGATATAACAGTGGGCACAGACATTTGCTATACTCTTCGGTAACCCAATATTTCTCCGTTCTGTTCCTGCTTCTGGGCAATTAGGCATTAGGTTTTCTCCCTGAGGCAAAACCCTCCACCAACCTTCCTTGGAACTAGAGCACAAGGAGCAAGATTTTCACTGGAGATAAGGAGTCAGGGATTTTATCAACAAGTGCTATTTCTTCTGTTAGTGGGTGAGCAGGTGCTGAGACTTGTCGGTATATTGAATATATTGAATGTATTCATTTTTGATCAAATAAACCAAGACCTTGGCCTTGGTTTATGCAGTCAATTGTGGATAATTGAGGTTCCAAATGGTAGATGCTTTCTGAAAATAGTGGTTACAGAAAAAAATTTAGAGTCCCACTTATATTTTAGAGAAAAGACCTGGGCTAAAGCTTTGACGTTTGCAGCCAAAATATATATGAGAGCATTCCCACTCACCTACATGGGCATTCTCACCAGCCAAAGTATCTTTGAATAGGAATAAGGATCCAATGCTGGGAAAGATTGAGGGCAGGAGACGAAGAGGGTAACAGAGGATGAGATGGTTGGATGGCATCATCGACTCAATGGACATGAGTTTGAGGAAACTCCAGGAGGTAGTGAAGGACAGGGAAGCCTGGTGTGCTGCAGCCCATGGGGTTGCAGAGTCAGACACCACCAACTAAACAACAACAAAAGGATCTAAACAATTGCTAGAAGGTGATGTTAATTCCCTGGTGGTGGTTTAGTCACTAAATCATGTCTCTTTGCAACCCCATGTACTGTAGCCCGCTAGGCTCCTCTGTCCATGGGATATTCCATCACTGGAGTGGGTTGCCATTCCCTTCTCCAGGGGATCTTCCTGACCCAGGGATTTAACCTGGGTCTCCTGCATTATAGGTGGACTCTCTACCATCTGAGCCACCAGGGAAGCCCATTAATTCCCTACTTCTGTTTAGACTCAGTCTCCTTATCCCTCTTTTCACCTCATTTCACTCCCCACTCCCCAGCTAAGAGCATAGTTATCTGATAAAGTAAGAGTTGTGTCCCATGAGCCCTGCCCCTTTCCTCTTGTGAATCAACTAGTCCAGGAAGCAGGTATTCTCTGCCTCACAGTTTATCAGGAGAGGGTTTCAAAGCCCTGACTGGACTGCGTGAAAGAATTTACTTCTGTCTTTGTAGAAAACGGGCAACTAGCTAAGGTTATTTTAGCTGATTTTATCTCAACCTTGTCAAATGTATGTCAGTCTGCATTTTTTAGCTGATTTTACTCAACTTCATCAAATGAATGTCAATCTGCATAAGAAGGGCAAGATTGCCTTCTGCTGCCTAAAGGTAAAATAGCTGCACATATTCATAGATCAGGCTTTCCCAGCAGAAAATTCCTGACACTAGTAGCCAGAGGAGAGTCCCCTTTGATAAAAGAAGTTCTGGCCTCACTGGAAATGCATAATGAACTCTGAGATAGTGAAAACTCCAAGAGCTCATATCTTGAAGTAACTCATTTACCTAGGTCTATTCCAAATTGAGTGTCTTTAAGAGCCGCAGAAGCATTATTTTACCAACAAAGGTCCGTCTAGTCAAGGCTATGGTTTTTCCAGTGGTCATGTATGGATGTGAGAGTTGGACTGTGAAGAAAGCTGAGTGCTGAAGAATCGATGCTTTTGAACTGTGGTGTTGGAGAAGACTCTTGAGAGTCCCTTGGACTGCAAGGAGATCCAACCAGTCCATTCTAAAGGAGATCAGTCCTGGGTGTTCTTTGGAAGGAATGATGCTAAAGCTGAAACTCCAGTACTTTGGCCACCTCATGCTAAGAGCTGACTCATTGGAAAAGACTCTGATGCTGGGAGGGATTAGGGGCAGGAGGAGAAGGGGAGGACAGAGGATGAGATGGCTGGATGGCATCACCAACTCAATGGATGTGAGTCTGAGTGAACTCCGGGAGTTGGTGATGGAAGACAGGGAGGCCTGGTGTGCTGCAATTCGTGGGGTCACAAAGAGTCAGACACGACTGAGTGACTGAAATGAACTGAACTGAGAGGGCTTCCCAGGTGGTTCAGTTGTAAAGAATCTTCCTGCAGTGCAGGAGACTCAGATTCAATCCCTGGGTCAGGAAGATCCCCTGGAGAAGGAAATGGCAACACACTCCAATACACTTGCCTGGGAAATCCCAAGGACAGTCGATCCTGACTGGCTACAGTCCATGGAGATCGCAAAGAGTCAGACAAGACTTAGCAACTAAACAACAAGAGCCTATAGAGAGCACATGACTTCATATTCTCAAAGTCAACACATAAATGGCACTTCCCACAGACCATTGTGAATTAAATGCAATTATCTATACCTCCCTGGGATGGCACCATCCCTCAATCATTTCACCCTCAATTCCACAGTAACCCTGCCTCTTACTCCCCCAAACTTCCCCCATCCCATCTCTCTTCCAAGTCAAATATGAAATAAAAGTATTTAATGACGAGACAAGAAAAATTTAACTATAAAAATTTCTCCATGCTTTGATCTCCTCTCACCACCACTGTGCACTGTGTATATGCATTATGCATTGACCAAACCTCCATCAGCAGAAATACCTGCTCACCCATAAAGAACAACATTCTTTCAACATTAATGAGAAAATTCCTTAAAGATAACATTCTTTCTTGATAGAGGTCGCATGGTGCTTAGATCCGGATTATGTAAACTGTCAATAATATATTATTTAAGTACAGCCTGTCTCAAAAAAATGTGTAAAACTGTGCCTTGACTTCTAACAGGTGGAAGAGTTCTTAGAGCTTTCTGAAATGCTCTTTCTGGGTTGCAATCCTCACATTTGCCTTGAATAAAAAATGTTCATTTCTTTCTTAGATCAACTGATTAATTTTTCATTGACACATGCTTGATGTAGTAGGCAAGATATCAGAGACACTTGACAGACACCTAGATTCTACCTGGAACCGGTGCTCAGTACAAGCATGAGCCCATTGAGCCCCACAGGCTTATTGGTATTCCTCGCATGTTGTAGTGAGCTCTCTTGATACTCGGATCTTATTGTTTGGATGATAGTCCTAAAATTTTTATTGAAGCCGGTTTTCACTTAAGACATGGAATCTTAAGGTGCACAGGTGCTGTTGCTAGGCAGGGCCTAGGGGGTCTGGGCAAGAGAGCCAGGGAATCATAGATGGCTGGATTTTGTTAGATTTGGCTTAAATTGGAAAAAAAAAAAAAAAACTGAGTTGATATATAGTCTGAACAAAACATTTGCTAGTGAAATGAGGCTGAATTATTCAGCTCTGATGAATAAAGGGACATTTTGCTCCTTTTGGCCACGAGCCTTCCTCAGGCAACTGAGAACCTTGTGAAAGTGTCTGAGGATCAGCTCTGGTAACATGCAGAGGTCCCATAGGGAAAGCCCTACCACCACCATTAAGTGAATATTGCTCCAGGGGCATGATGGAGACTGATCACCTAGTGGTAGCTTCTGAGCACCTGTGACAGTTTTAGACTGTCATTGGGAGAAAGCAAGCCACATAAAAGAAGTTGAACTGACCCAAGGGTAACTCCTTGGGGAGCTAGACTCACAGATAGCACACGTGTGATCTTCCACACTGGGCTCAGAAAGTTGCTGAGATAATATCTCATATCTGAATTAGGCTCTGAAAGTGAAAGTTGCTCAGTGGTTTCCAACTCTTTGCAACCCCATATACTATACAGTTCATGGAATTCTCCAGGACAGAATACTAGAGTGGGTAGCCTTTCCCTTCTCCAGATCTTCCCAACCCAGAGATTGAAGCCAGGTCTCCCGCATTGCAGGTGGATTCTTTACCAGCTGAACCACCAAGGAAGCCCCAAAATACTGGAGTGGATAGCCTATCCCTTCTTCAGCGGATCTTCCCAACCCAGGAATAGAACCAGGGTCTCCTGCATTGCAGGGGGATTCTTTACCAGCTGCACTACAAGGAAAGTCAGGCTATGAAAGTAATACTGGGAAATTGTGCCTCAAAGAACAAACAGCTCCCTTGCAAATAGTCACCTATGGGAGCATCAGCTGGGTTTAAGTATGCTTGCAAATACTTAATTGGAAAATAAAGATCAGGCCCTGAAATGGCCACGTTGGGGTTGTGATACTCCAGAACAATTTTCAGCTGGCAGTTAAAACCATCAGTCTTCTGGATATGTGCCTGCGGGATCTACTGGAAGCAACAGTGGTGTTTTCATCTTCTCTAAATTTAGATTAGCTGGGAAAAATATTTGTAGAGCTAACTCCATGGATCCTTTGAGTTGGAGAAACATCTGAACTGTTAAAATTTTAAAGCCCTCATTTTAAACTAATGTACCTATTTTAATTGGTAGATATAAGCCCCCCAAAACTTCAAAATTCCAAAATAAAAGATTTGTTGTAGAAGGCTGCACATGTGCTAAGTTGCTTCAGTCATATCCAACTCTTTGCAACCCTATGGACTACAGCCCACTAGACTCCTCTGTCCATGGCATTCTCCAGGCCAGAATACTGGAGTGGGTTGCCATACTCCCCTCCAGGGGATCTTTCCAAGCCAGAGATCGAACCTGCGCCTCTTGCGTCTCCTGCATTGGCAGGCAGATTCTTTACCACTAGCTCCACCTGTTATTCAGTTGCTCAGTTGTGTTCAACTCTGCAACCCCATGGACTGCAGCTTGCTCAAACTCATGCCCACTGAGTTGGTGATGCCATCCAACCATCTTGTCCTCTGTTGTCTCATTCTCCTGCCTTCAGTCTTTCCCAGCATCAGGGTCATTTATAATAAATCAGCTCTTTGCATCAGGTGGTCAAAATATTGGAGCTTCAGCTTCAGTCCTTCTAATGAATATCCAGGATTGATTTCCTTTAGGATTGACTGGTTTGACCTCCTTGCAGTGCAAGGGACTCTCAAGAGTCTTTTCCAACACCACAGTTCTAAAGCATCAATTCTTCAGTGTTCTACTTTCTTTATGGTCCAACTCTCACATCCACACATGACTACTGGAAAAACCATAGATTTGACTATATGGACATTTGTTGGCAAAATAATATCTCTGCTTTTTAATATGCTGTCTAGGTTTGTCATAGCTTTTCTTCCAAGGAGGAAGCGTCTTTTAATTTTGTGGCTGCAGTCACCAGCTGCAGTGATTTTGGAGCCCAAGAAAATAAAGTCTGTCACTGTTTCCGTTGTTTCCCCATCATGCCATGAAGTGATGGGACCGGATGCCATAATCTTCTTTTTTTGATTGTTGAGTTTTAAGCCAGCTTTTTCACTCTGGGATACCCCTTAAGGAAACTATCAAAAGATGAACAAATCAGTTGTAAAAAATCCCAGTTCTGTTTCAGTGGCAAAGATTAGCCTGAAGAACTTTATTGAACTGTTTTGCAGAATTTAAACCCCTCCCCCCACCTTTAGCGCTCAACCACCAGATCAACTGGAGCCTAAGAGATGTTGATATTGACTTTATCGACCTTCTTGACTTCAAGGAAAGCTTGGAAGCCTCTGCTCAAACTCCTTCATGAATATGCATATGACCTTAGCCTAAACATTCCCAATTTTGCTCTTTGGGGAGATACTGCTTTGGAGGAGATCCCAGGGATTCTCCTTACCTGCTGCAAGTAATTAATCTTTCCTTCTCCTGGTTGGTGGCTTGGTTGTGTCTATTGGCTTGGCACCTACCAAGAGGTGAACCATTTTGTGGTGGTTGTTGTTTAGTCACTAAGTTGTATACAACTAAAAGAAGGTAAATGGGGCATTGGCTTATGATGCAGCAGAGAAAAGGAAGGTCAAATTAAAATGCTTGTACAGACTAGAAAGAGCAAGATTATTTGCCTTGAAGAACCCAGGAAGTTTCAGGAATTAGAGTCATTGGGTACCCTGGAAGAAAGGGGATTAAATATAAGGGCTTTATTTGAAGTCTGCATAGAGAGGAGTTAAACCTCTGTCTGCAACCCTACCTTGTGCAGTCAGGTGGTTGCTCCATGCTGTGCCTCCCAGAATGTTTGGTTTATTCTCAATCAGAGAAACTGCAGCCTTCTGAGACACCAGGGTCTGAGGAGGACAAAGATGAAGTGGGCTTGGACATTGGGAGAGTAAGTTACAGTCAGCATATTGAATAAGACTTCCTCTGCCAAGCCCCTTCCTGCATGCAACACCAGCAGGCTTAAGTTGCAGGGCGATTGGAAGAAAATTCTCTAAAGAAACTTAACAACCCCTACAGAATGTTATTATAAAAGGAATAGGCTCAGAACGGAGAATAATCCTGAAAACTTAAAAAAAGTGGCAGTTGAAACTTTTTTTAATCAATAGAATGAATGGGAAGATAAAGTTAAGGAGAACTCGAATGTAAAACAACTAAATGATAGAAATTAGTTCTAAATGATAGAAATTAGGCACTAAGAACAGAAGGAAAAATAAACTGCGCATCAGATTGTAATTCAGTAAAGTTCTCCAGTCTGTACACACACACACACATACACATGAAATTATAGAAAGAAAAGTTAAGGAAATCTCCCCTAAAGTAGAACACCTATATAATAGAAGGCTCATTAGGACCAAGATAAGGAAGAAAGTCATCAAAGACAACACAAAAAGCCTTTCTCAGAACTGCAGGGCACCAATTTCCAGAATGAAAAGGCTGCTCACCAGGATGGATGGTAAAAGACCCACACCGTCATCATGTAATTTCAGAACAATAAGGCTAAAAAAAAAGAGATCTAAACTTTTCAGAGAAAAAAAGTGACAGGTAACCCACAAAGGGCAGAGAATAAGAATGGATTCTTCAGAGAAATACTAGAAGGCAGAAGGAAATGAAAGCAATGTCTTCCAAAGCCTTAGAAAAAAAAATTTATTTTCAACCAAGATTCTATACCTAACTCCACACATCCTTCTTTGAAAAGCAGCTGGAAAATCCTGCTCACCATGAAGCTGTGACCCAAGTGAAAGGAAGAGATGGAATTCAGGGAAGAGATCAAATATGGAGTGGAGATGGGAGCTGCTGATCCAGGTGAGGGCTGCCATGAGCCCATCTTGCAGCAGAATGCTGGAAGCTTCTAGAAGAAACTTGTCTTGGAAAATGGTAGTAGAGGGTATGGAGATGAAACTAACCTTACTGCAGTAAACCATTTTGCAGTATTTATGTGTACCAAATCATCACATTGTGCATAACTTACCACATTATTGATATATATATATATGTCAATAATACTTCAATAAAGTTAGGAGGAAAATTGACTTTTGGGAAAAGTATAATGAAAGGTACAGAAAAGAACTGTTCAAGTCAGATACTCAAGGAAAAGATTTTAAAAGAAAGAGAAAACTATCAAGTCCATTAAGAAAATCTGTACTAGGAAAATGTAATCATAGAATGTGATTAGAGCATATTTATGAACCTAGCAACAATAACACCCTGTTGTTGCTGTTGTTTAGTTGCTAAGTTGTGTCCTGACTCTTTGTGACTCCATGCTCTACAGCTCACCAGGCTCCTCTGTCCATGGGATTCTCCAGGCAAGAATACTGGAGTGGGTTGCCGTTCCCTTTTCCAGGAGATCTTCCCAACCCAGGGTTCGCACCCACATCTCCTGTATGTGCAGGTGGATTCTTTACCACTGAGCCACCTGAGAAGCCCAATTACACCTACTGTGGATTTAACAAAAAGTTGATATATATTAGGATGGAGGGAAGAAATGAAATGGTGTGAATTAAAATCTACATCTTCTGAAAATGTCGAAAGAAGGTTCTAAAGTGAGAGAGAGTAACATATTTGGACACAGGAACAGAAGCCTACACAGGCATGGTTACATGGTTGCCTGGCACAGTGGGAATCAGCTGAGGGTCCACAGTACAAGAGCCTGGTTTCCTTTCAGGCCTTCTACTACAATTTGATTTTCAGAGTGTGCTTCTCAGCATCAACTAGGAACTTGTTAGACACAGGATGCCAGGACCCAGGCCCACAACGTTAAGTGCACATTTCCACGGCATCTCCTGGAGATTCCTGTGCCCAGTACAACTCAAGAAGCACCGTCTAGCAGTCACAGCACAGGTGTGTGGGGATGTAGTAAAGATCAGTGAAGCAAGTGGATGCAGTGGGCACAGGAGGTCACCAGGGGCTCAGGCGACCATTCCAGGTCCTTCAACCTTTCACTTGTCTAGACCATCCTAACCCGCCTGCACAGTACAGACTTCGTCTCTACAGATTTTGGCTTCATTTTGGTTTTGGTACATACTTTACACATTTTGGCATCTACTTTAATTTTGTACCTAATTTTGTGATTTTTATACCACAAAATCCGTTTTTGCAGATGTCATTGTCCTTACGTCTTTCCTGTCTGTATATTTTATTACCAAGATCATGTAACTCTTGATACAGTCTAAACAATTAGGTTCTATCACTTCTTTTTAGGCCATGCTGTGTGGCATGTGGATCTTAGTTCCCTGACCAGGGATCGAACCTGTGCCCCATGCAGTGGAAACAAGGGGTTTTATCCATTGGACTGCCAGGGAAATCCCAGAAACTGGGTTCTGTCAATTCTTCATTATATGCCAGAAGAGATCAGAGGGGTACAATAAATAGAAGTCTGCTCTCTGGGAAAGAGAAGGAAAATAAACTACAGGCATAAGAGCTTTGCTGGGATGCATTCCAAGTTGCTTCAGTCGTGTCCGACTCCTTGTGACCCTACGGACTGTCATCAGGCTCTTCTGTCCATGGGATTCTCTAGGCAAGAATACTGGAGTGGGTTGCCATGCCCTCCTCCAGGGGATGTCCTGACCCATGTCTCTTATGTCTCCTGCATTGGCTGGCAGTTTCTTTACTACTAGTGCCACCTGATAAGACAGCGGTCCCCTAATACGTCCACTGAAATCTGAGGACTAAGTTAAGAAGGTGTCAGTTACAAACAGTAATCTTTTGATTCCCAGTCCTGCTTACCTCTGTCTTTATTATACTTTTATATCTTACATTTTGTAGTATTTCCAAGTATTGCAAGCAAAGCCATTTGTTGCTTCAAGTGTAAAAAGGGGACTGAAAAAAATCTAGATAAATCATAGGTGGCCTTTGACTACATTATGAAAACCATTTAAAATAATTCATTGTAATATGAGTTTTTTTAAAAACTGAGGAAAAAAATCCAAACTCAGATACTATGATTTTAAAGAAATAAAAGTCAAGTATAGCTGTGAAATGAATTATTATGGTGTTATGACTTGTGAATACAAAGTTTTGGTTCAAATGCCGAATTAATTTCCCAAGATCAGATAAGAAGTTAATTACAAATCTGTCAAAGGCTGTCTTAAGACAGTCATAAGAAAGGCTTAATTATGAAGTTTCAAAAAGAAAAATCCCTGTGATTAAAGATCTTATCTCCTTTATTAAAATGAGGATTAGTCAATGCAAATTGGCTCTACTTTGAAGTGATCCTAGCAAACAAGCTACTGGAGTTACTGGATAACTGACAAGATGTTACATTTTTAGAATCACTAAAGAGGAATTAATAAGTCTCCATTTATCAATTAAAAATAAGAAATTTCTTATTTTGTGGTGTTCTCCCAAACACCATTCATTGGCAAAAAAGAAACTCATCAATTATTCCTTATGAGAGAATACAGAATTTGTATATAGAATTCTAGGGCCCAGAAGAGTCTGCCATAAACACATTTTTTTTTTTTTTAATTGAAGTACAGCTGACATACAATACTAAATAAGTTACATAATGATTCACAATTTTTAAGATTATCCTCCATTTATATTCATTACAGAATCCTGGCTAAATTCCCTAGTACTATATAATATATCTTTGTAGCTGATTTTATACCTAAAGGTTTGTGTCTTCATATTCAAAAGCAGAGACATTACTTTGCCAACAAAGGTTCATCTAGTCAAGGCTATGGTTTTTCCTGTGGTCATGTATGGATGTGAGAGTTGGACTGTGAAGAAGGCTGAGCGCCGAAGAATTGATGCTTTTGAACTGTGGTGTTGGAGAAGACTCTTGAGAATCCCTTGGACTGCAAGGAGATCCGACCAGTCCATTCTGAAGGAGATCAGCCCTGGGATTTCTTTGGAAGGAATGATGCTAAAGCTGAAACTCCAGTACTTTGGCCGCCTCATGCGAAGAGTTGACTCATTGGAAAAGACTCTGATGCTGGGAGGGATTGGGGGCAGGAGAAGGGGACGACAGAAGACGAGAAGACAAGATGGCTGGATAGCATCACTGACTCGATGGACGTGAGTCTGAGTGAACTCCAGGAGTTGGTGATGGACAGGGAGGCCTGGCATGCTGCGATTCATGGGGTCGCAAAGAGTCAGACACGACTGAGTGACTGATCTGATCTGAACCCTCTATCTATCCCTATACTACCCCTCCCCTCTTGTCTCTCTGCACTAGTAACCACTCGTTTGTTCTCTGTATCTATGAAACATCCTTCTTACATCTAGATACAGAGATCTCTATAGATTCAGAAAACTAAGATCATGGCATCCGGTCCCATCACTTCATGGCAAATAGATGCTGGGAAAGATTGAGGGCAGAAGGAGAAGGGGATGACAGAGGATGAGATGGCTGGAGATGGCATCACTGACTCAATGGACATGAGTTTGGGTAAACTCCGGGAGTTGGTGATGTACAGAGAGGCCCAGCGTGCTGCGGTTCACAGGGTCACAAAGAGTCGGTTACTACTGAGCGACTGAACTGAAACTGAAATAGATATCTATATCCATGACTCACCCTTCTGAAAAATTTGTGCAAATCTACTCTAAAATAGCTTCATGGTTGGTTTTAAAAGGTTTGTGTCCCCAAAACAGCTACAAGTGACATTCCTACAAGATGTCATCCTATGACTGAGTGGCAGGCCCCTGGTTCACACCACAGTTTAAGAACAGAATATACTATGGGCTTGACCTCTCCACCCAACTTACATCATCTGTGTTACAAAACATGAAAGATAAATATTGGATCATGTGATTTGTTCCGGGTAGGTGTGTATGGACATGAAGGACAGAGCAGTTGAAACTTAATGTGAACAGAAGTTTTTATTTTTAAATCATAATCCAATTCTAATCTTTTCCATTGATCAAATCTGAAAAAACTTACATTTTAGCTGTATTACATTTACAAAAACATTCTTCCACATTACATTAGCACATTCCTCATGCTTTTATCCAGTGTTCAGAAACTTAATGAATCAAATCATGTTAATGTGTCACTTTTAATTACCTTCTTCAAATACGTATAGTCTAAAGTCTAAATTAAAAAACATTGATCTGCAGTAATCTCCAAAGGCTCTGCCAAATTATTCTAAGGTTAGTATAAGCTGATATTTTCCATCACCCAAAGTTCATGGTAGGCAAACACGTTCACCCTTTTCTACTGAGCCAAGCTGGGCAAAGTTATTCCTTAAAATTCTTCTTCTGCCTGTTTGCTGCGGGAATGCTTGAGCTGCTGGAGCCGCTCGATGGTTTCAGAGATCGTACGTTCTCCGTGCACCTTATTGTCTCTGGTACGGATATTGACAGTGCCGCTGGTTTTCTCTTTTTCACCAACAACTAAACCAAAACCCACAAAACTTTTGTTAGGTGAAAAGATTCCTACTGAATATTCAAACAGAAATCCACCCTGTAGCTTCTGATTCATTAAAATGTACAGGTGGCCAAATCTACTCATGAAAAAAACAAACCCAACCCACCATTCTGCAATGACTAGAACTGCTGTGCTTATTACCAAGTCACTTAATCCAGCCAACTTATTAAAAAGTCACCAGACGAAAAGCAGGAGGTGAAGGGGAGAAGATTTTTAGACAAACCTTTCAAGATTACTTGAATCTTTCAAGTTTCCAAACCAAAATGTTCCTTTGTTATATCAACAGAACAAACATATAGTTTGAGATCAGGACTGGAAAGACTACTGATGATCACAATTCCCTTAAGCCTACATCTCCAGGTTTCAAGTTTTCCTAAGTTCTGGCAGGCTGTCTTTGGTAAGTCTCCTTTCTTACCTAGGATGAAGTTATATTGTGCTAACTGTGCATTTCTGATCTTCTTGTTTAATGTACAGCCTGGATCCAGATCAATGTCCACCATGAATTTAGCATCGTGGAATTGTTGCCGTACCTATTTAAACATAGAGAATTCTTCAGATCTCAAGGAGAATTATATTTTGATCTTAAATAATTTTATTTAACAATTTGAACAATTACACAAACATTAAAAAGGAATGTTAATAAATATACTGAAGTATATATTATCGTGATGTGGAACTACAAAACGATATATTGTTTGAGAGATAAACTATGAATTAAATAAACCAGGTTAAATTTTCCATCTATCTGACAACCAATTACCACTCAATAAGACAGAATGATCTGAACGGGCCATTTTTATCTCACTAATAGGTTGTTATGCTTTAGTGATCATTAACCAATGAACCTCCTAGCATTTTTAAGTATACAAATTTCAGAAAGGTTCTTAGTTTATTACAGTGCCAGGATAAGACTACACTCTCAACTGTAACCTATTTTAAAGTATAAAGCACCAGTGCTTTTTTTCTTAACACGAGCCCTGTGCACATGTTAGTTGAGTTATTCTGCCACTGGGTAAGAAGCCTGGTAACTGCAGGCTATTTAACATCTCTGGTCTCTAGTCATTAAGGATTAATAGCAGTGTCCTCCCCCCACAACTCAGTATAATCAAAAATCCACCCCCTACATAATTTGAAATGCCACTCCATCCCCACATGGAGAAAGTTAGTGTTACAGTTGAAAAGTGAGTTAACTAAAACTGACCTTTTTTCTACTGTGAAAATACATGCATATATAATAAAGTAAAATCCATTAACCATGGAAAGCATAACTGATTAAACGACTGTGTGAGGTGATAGGAATACAGTATATCTTGAATAGTCTGCCTATCGGTTGTTTTTTTTTAATGTTCCTTTATTAAAAGGCAGTTGAGACTCGAGTGCAATTTATTCTGATCCAAACACAGGCTGGGTTTTTTTTGGCTGCACACTGTGGTCTGTGATCTTAGTGCCCCAACCAGGGACTGAACCCGTGCTCCCTTCAATGGAAGCGTGGAGGCTTAACCACTGGACTGCCAGGGAAGTCCAACGTGGTGGTTTTGACGTTACAATGTTATTCGTTGATATATAGATTTTTTGTCTAGCCAATTTACTACTTTCAGCTTGCAATTATGAAACAATGCTTTTTATTAATAATTCAACTTTTCATAATTTGAGATTCCTTAGCATGGAATTGTTGCTGTATAACAGAATAGACTGTTCTACTCTTTAAGGTGTGAGGTATGAATGGATATTCGTACATCTGTTAGTAAGGTGGCTTTTTGGTAGGGAGGGCAAAGATTGCTGTCATACCATCAATTTGAAAAAAGTTTCAAATTAAAGAAATGTGCATTAGAAACAAACCAAAATTACTGAGTCAAAGAACAGTTTACACTACATTATGCATTTGAATTTATATGTCACACTACTTGCTAATATTAAAAACTAAAACATCAAGTGTGTGTAAAACTTTCCAAATTAAGTCTACTCACCACAGAACCACATAAAAACACATTAAAGAGGTAATATGATCTACTTAGGCTTACCAAAGACTGAAAATGTAAACACTTCTCTATATCACAGCAGTTTGACTTACAAAGCATAGATATAATTTATGAGATCTGAAAAGGTGAACAACAGCTATTAAATTTAAAGAAAGTCATACTTAAGGATTACCTTTTGGGCATATTCATCACATGTTGGTCCCACTGGAACTACCATTACCTGACGAGGGGACAGCCAGAAGGGCCTTTAGAAGAAATAAAAAAATATGTAATGTGAATTTGGGAACTTTCTTCAACAAGGATAGCACATTTCTTAGTCTACTATTTAGTACATTTTCCTGAAACATGCAAGGACCACTTCCAAAAACTTGGCTTTTTTTCAATGTCCAATAAGGACTGAAGGACGATTCAGGAGCAGAAAAAAGGGAAATAGAGAGCTGGGACCACGTCCCATAATTCAACACAGCAGCTAACAGAAAACACCATGCACCTGCTGCTGGAGGGCTTAACACACCGACAAAGAAAAGCACTTAATGATTCAAGTTATTTTACCCCAAAGGTTATTTTATTCAAGTGTTACTGTATTACTCATTCTTCATGTAGGGACAGAGACTGTGCCTTCAGTTTATTCAAGATCCATTTTGCAGGACTCAACAAATAGAAACAGTTAGTAAGTGGTGATGGTACTTGTTAAAGTGAGTGTGTTTTCACTGCTTATAAAAAGGTGAGCCCATCTGCAGTTCTCCTTTCAGGGATTTCAGGCATCCAATCCCCACGCGCTGCAGACTCAAGCCAGTGCTGCTCCTGGTCCCGCCTCTATTTTCAAGTTATTTTGCTACAATTAAGGGCGTAATTGCTACAGTTAGGCTGGAGTAAGCCCCAAATTGCTTCCCTCTTGGCTCAGCTGGTAAAGAATCCACCTGCAATGTGGGAGGATTCAATCCCTGGTTGGGAAGATCCTGGAGAAGGGAAAGGCTACACACTCCAGTATTCTGGCCTGGAGAATTCCATGGACTGTATAGTCCATGGGGTCGCAAAGAGTCAGACACAACTAAGCGACTTTCATTTTCACTTTCAAGCACCAAATTCGGCTGAATTTGGTAAGCACCAAATTCCACCCCAATTGTGGGCTGTTCCCCACTTACTACAGGTTTGGTAAAGCATCAGCTGAGGACCTCCCTATTCTCGAGATTGTGCAGAGAATACTGCCCATATTTGTTTTGATTTTGTGAAATATAACTAAAAAGAAATTAGCTTATTTCATTTATACATATGACATCCCTAACCTAAAATGTCTGAACTAATCAAATTACAAAGAAAACTGAAGTGGCTGCAATGTAATGACACAGGCTGTACAAAATGGGTGTTTCATAACCATTTCCTGTTTTCAACTGCCTTCCCAAAATGGGGCCCAGACAAAGGTGCTGAGAAAATAAAATGCAGGTAACGTGCTTATTATCTTGCCAGCAGAAACAAACGTTTCTAGAAATGAGACACAAAAATGTTAATTGGTTTGGACTCTGTACTTTCAATCAAAAAAAAAAAAAAAACACCCCAAAAACTTGGCTTCTAAAGGGTCCAAAATGCTTATTTATTATGATCAGCAGCACTGAACAAGGTACTGCTGAAAGCCTACTTTTGTTTACTCAAACAAAAAACAAAGTTTTATAAGTTCCCAAAGTTACTTAGAAAGCAATCAAAACAATAATCTTACTGATGAATAACTCCTAATTAGAAAGCATTTATATAACATTCGAACCAATCAACTGCTAAAAATAATTGCAAACATTCTTCTAGCTAAAAAATTTGGGTTTAGACTGTGATTCCTTACTTTTTAGTAAACACTTGTCATTAATCAGAAGTCACCAACTAGAATCATTCTCCCTTTCCATCATAGAACTAAACTGGACAACAGACATTTCTGACAGTTAATTTACACAGTCTGGAAAGAAACACACGCAAATAATGACACACATTACCATTTGCCCCCGTAGTTTTCAGTGAGGATAGCAATCATTCTTTCCACTGACCCCAAGATGGCTCTATGGATAATGACTGGCTTTTTCTTATCATCACCATCATGGCTAGAAAGAAAAAAAAAATTGTTTTATTTTGTATATATGTTCCTTTATGTCCTATGGAAGAATATTCAGAGCAAACACTTAGAAACTCACCTTACAAAAGTAAGATTAAATCTAATGGGCAGCTGAAAATCCAACTGTATTGTTGCACACTGGTGGTACCGCCCAATAGCATCTTTAATCTGGATGTCAATCTAAGATGCAAAGATTGGGTTCTATTAGGGGTGAATTTTTAAAAACTTTAAAGTAGTCTCTTCTTCACCCGAACAGAAAAGACATATTACTCTCAATTAGACTTTGGTACTGACCTTTGGACCATAGAAAGCTCCATCTCCGGGATTTAATTCCCACTTTTCGCCAAACTCATTCAGACTGTTTTCAAGTTGCTAAGGATAAAACAAAATGATTTAAATTTTTGTTCAAATGCAACTTCTTCCATCCTAATTTGAGACTAAAAGTATTATAACTACTTTATGGGTTACTATTCTTTGCTTTACAATTTTGTCCACCTAGACATACTCATACACAAACCCCTTTAAAGGTTACAGCTTGATGACTAAAAAAACACACTCAACCATGTCTAAAATACAAAATCATAGACGAAAAAACTGGCTTACACAAGCCTGGAAACCATTTCCAATTTTCTTTCGCTTTTATCCATTTAAAGAAGCTTGGCTTTCTCACATTATGGCGCATGCCAGTTTCACTCAAGTAATACTGAAGTACACTGAAAACCACCACTTACTTTCTCAGCTTGATTCCATACTTCAATATCTCCAAGGAATTTTTCTGGGCGAGTAGACAGGTTCAGTTTAAAAGAAAATCCAAATATGCTATATACTGTACGCAGAAAATCCAAACAACCTTTTATTTCATCCTCAATCTTTAAAAAAAAAAGGGGCGGGCGGAACAGTGGTAATTTAATTTTCCTCAATTTTCTTGACATGTCTTTCAAAGTGTTTTACCCCAGAGTCTCATACCTGCTCCATGGCACAGAATATATGAGCATCATCTTGCTGGAACCTTCGGACCCGAGTAAGTCCTGTGAGTGCTCCTGACAGCTCATTCCTATGAAGCACCCCAAAATCAGCAACTCGCAGAGGCAACTCTCGCCAGGATCTTGGCCGATGATCAAACATGAGGCTAAAGAAGAGAGCAAAGTAAAATCCACTGACATTTAATTTCACAAGAACACAACTGCTTCTCTGATACTGCTAAGAAAGGCTGCCAAATACTGGATCTAGCTGTTCACACATCAAAAGTCTGGGCTTCTCTAAGCACTTGCATGAATAAAGCAGCAAATAAATTATAATACAACCATCCATGACCAAGCTAGAATAAAAAATGTATTTCCATTAAGTCTGAAGTCTTATCCTTATGCTCTTTGAGGATGGCCTTTAAGGCTCATATTGTAAAGAAAATCTTAGCTATAGAAACAGTGGAAATGAAAGTCTGTACTTAAGCTGTTGTGCTATGCAAGTCACTTCAATCATGTCCAACTCTTTGCTACCCTATGGACTGTAGCCCACCAGCCTCTTCTGTCTGTGGGACAGGCAAGAATACTGGAGTGGGTTGCCATTCTCTTCTCCAGGAGATCTTCCCAATCTGGGGATTGAACCCGCGTCTCTTACGTCTACCTGCATTGGCAGGTGGGAGATTTTCCACTAGCGCCTCCTGTACTTTCTTACTGCTCCCCAAAGTGCTTTAGTTCCCGGTTAGTCTGAAAGTGCTTCAGAAACTTTGAAGAACCTGGGAAGACTAAGAATAAACTTGAACTTGGCTCCCTGACTTACAAGCCAGGGCCCACGTGGAGACTCCTCCGTTTCACGCCCTCTGCCCTCGAGGCCTGGCTGCTGGGACCGGTGCCAGGAGCTATGACTTGGCCACCTGCAGCCAGCCAGCACTCTCCCTGGTCTGCCCTACGCTGCTCCTCACCCAGCTTCCAAGGATACAAAGTGAGCTGCCTCAAGGCAAGGAGGATTTTCCAAGGATGTCAATTCATCAGCAGGAGGTTCTGATGCATGTATCTTAAAAAAGTAAATAAATAAAAGTCTCCCCTGTTCTGTATCCTGTCTGTTCACTGATGCTGCCCCAATGCCACTCTTGAACGTCTACAGAGCTGAGGATCTAGCTGGGCACAGAGGACGTTACACCACTGCGCTTATGATGCATTTAAATACTCTTCTGATTACATCATTGTTTTCTTTTTAAATATTTTTAAAGGAGGAAAAACAATCCAGGACTGATTGCTAGAAAATCTCTGAGAGAAACTCAAAACTGCTGAATACCAGTGTCCCGGGCAGTTCATGGGTTTCAGAGCAAACAGCTCCTTTTCCACTTCAAAGGAGAACATGTTCTCGCTGTAGTGCTCCCAGTGGCCCGAGGTCACCCAGAGCCGGCTATTATAGATGTTGGGGGTGACCACCTCCTGGAATCCTCGTTTCCTGTATTCACTCTGTTAGGAAACAGACACAATGCATGTAGGGAATACATGCTTACACATCAGATGCAAGGAACAATTTCACGAGCCATTGTCTACAATCTAGTAAAGTTCCAGATGCACATCTTAAAATCTCAAAGCTCCGCTGGGAGGGATTCACCTAAGAGGAAGCCCCTGATATGTACAAGAGGAGGGTACTCCAGCACAGCTGGTCACACGGGAGAAAGGGAAATGACGTCAGTGCGCCCGGTAAGCACATGGGCACACTGTGGAAGTTAGACGATGGATTAATACTGAGAGAGTCAGTTCCTAGGCAAGTTGATAGGGAGTCTAGGGGTCCCCAAGGAGAGAGGGGTCTGGAATTCTCAAGGAGGAAGAAAGGACAGTCTTTGGATTCAACCTTTTGTTATCTTAAAATGTTAATTATGGGAGTAGACCTGGTCTTTACAAGGATGTATCCTGCCTAAGGACAGTCTTTGGATTCAACCTTTTGTTATCTTAAAATGTTAATTACGGGAGTAGACCTGGTCTTTACAAGGATGTATCTTGCCTGAGGACAGTATTACCTTAAGATGTAAATTATGGGAGTGGGTCTGATGAAGTCTTTACAACCTTCAGACCTTCTTTGGATTATATAACCTCATTGTTAACACTAGCAAGTGGGTACTCTTTCTGCCCCCTTCTGATGCCTATGTCAGAAGCTTTCTCTATCTCCTTTATACTTTAATAAAACTTTATTACACAAAAGCTCTGAGCAATCAAGCCTTGTCTCTGGCCCCGGATTGAATTTCTTCTCCTCCGGGAGCCAAGAATCCTGGTGTATTCACGTGATTCAACAACAACCTTTCATCTTGGGGGCTCGTCCGGGATCCTTCAGGACAAGGTAAGGAAGCTTGGAGCTTTAGTTCTTTGTTCTCTTAGCGAACACATTTTCTGCCGTGCTTTACTAACTCTACGGTGTGCTTGTGTGAATGAATGGCAGGCCCTGCGTGAAGCAAGTAAGGGGCCCTGCTCTGCGGTTCCACAGTGATCTCATACGGCTTATGGCAGAAACCTGTTGGGGCGTTATACCGACCTGCCAATGCCAAGAGGCACCCAATGTCTCCTTCAGGAACCGACCAGAAATGGGCAAAGCGTGTGGACTGAACTCTCCTTTCTCGGTCAAACTTTTCGGTCTCTTTGGCCATTTCATAACTCCTTGGTAATTAGAAGTACTAACCTAATCTATCAGATCATAGACTTTCAAGAGACTTGTGATTTATATTGTTACTGTATACTGTGGCTTAGGTCTCAAACTTGGATTGGTAGTCAAGAAAGTGTCTAGCCTCGCTAGGAATCTTGAAAGTTCGGAAGCTAGTTGGAGCTCTAGCTCCCAGAACATCTCTGAGGTTAAAGGTTACTCAGATTGGGACTGTGATGTGTTTTTTCCTTTGGTAACGCTGGCTCCTGGTGGATCAGAGGAGGCTGTTATACTGGTGTGGTGATGCTTGGAAAGAATATCTGTTTTATGTTCGCGTTGGTCGTATTGTGGTCAGGAAATACTCAGGGTCGTGCAAAGGCACTCAAGTGACGAATGTTTCCCACAGCGGTTTTAGCTTGGGAGGCATTCCGGAAGGTTACTCTGATTCACCCCGGGTGACATCAGAGGCAAGCAAGGTTAAGGGTGAAGAGCTGGACGTCAAGTAGGGATGCTATCAAGTCTACCCCTGGTACATCCCCACCCCATCTTGGTGGTAGAACCAGGAGGGACGAGTACGGCACCTGCGTCGGTAAGGGACAGACTAAGTCCGACCAGGAAGGAAAAGCTTTTGGTGTAACGTCTGTCTACACCCCCATCTAGAGCAGGGAGGGACGCCTCCGGTAGAAAAAATGGCGCTGGTCGCTTTTTTTCTCTCTTACAGATGGGAGCTAACAATTCCAGCCTCACTCCTTTGAACTGTATCCTGAAAAACTGGGATAGATTTGATCCCCAGGGCTTAAAGAAGACACACCTGGTCTTCCTATGTGATACTGCATGGCCACGGTATCCATTGGAGGACGGTGAATGGTGGCCAGTTGGAGGGTCTCTTAAGTATAATACTGTTCTACAATTAGACCGGTTCTGTAAGGGACAAGGGAAATGGGTAGAAGTAGCGTATGTGTTGCCCTTTTTCTCTCTGCGAAATATGCCAGACTTATGTCCTAAGGGTATAGATTTGGGCGTGAAACCTTCAGCTCCCTCCTGTCCTCTTACTCTGCCCCCGTGCTGGGGACTCCAAACTGAGATTCAAACTGCCCACATGGAGGTCCAAACAACTCCTGTCTCAGTACGACCTCAGACTACTCTGGTTTCATTAGAAACTCAGACCATCGAAGTAAGAGATGAGATGGAGGACAGGAGACAAAGAGAAGAGGAAAAACAGGTTTCTCCAATCTATCCCTGGGATCATATGCGCAGAGCAGCCAGAGAGACTGAGGAACAGCCACAGAAGCTGTTGCCTCTTTATGAAACACCCACCGGGAGAAATAATCAGTCTGTGAGAGTTAATAAGCCTTTTTCTTATCAAGAAATACAAAGAATCAAGGAGGATCTGGGAGACTATTTAGATGACCCAGAAAAATATATTAGAGCTTTTAAAGGTGTTACTCTGCTTTATGACCTCACTTGGAAGGATGTGATGTATATCTTAGGACAAACGCTGACTCCCGAGTCAAAGACTCGAGTTTTGGGAAAAGCGGTTGCTTATAGAGATGAATGGCTTGGTAATGAATCAGTAGAGAAGAGGGAGAACGAGATAGCGGCCCTCCCCACTGGGAATCAGGCGGTCCCAACTATAGAACCAGACTGGGACTACAACACAGCTAAAGGAAGATGGGATCAGAATCATTTTGTTAGATGTATTCTTGAAGGACTTAGGCAGGCACGTTCTAAGCCTTTAAACTATGGCAAATTGGCAGATATAGAACAGGAGGAAAAAGAAGCTCCTGGTAAATTCCTAGATAGACTGAGAGAAGGCCTTCGCAGATTCACTGAGATTGATCCCGAAAGTGAAGAGGGAAAAGTGATCTTAAAGGATAGATTTCTCACTCAGTCGGCTCCAGATATCCGCCGTAAGCTATTAAAACAGGCGTATGGACCAAATCAGTCTTTAGATACTCTGTTACAACTGGCTCAGACAGTCTATTATGGTAGGGAATATGAGGAAAAGAAAGAAAGGCAAAAAAAGACAAAGGAAAAGGCGGAAGCCTTCGCCATGGCTATGAAAAACGTTCTTAAACAGCCTGAGAAAAGTGCCCAGAGGGGCCCAGGTGAAAAGAGATGGGCTTGCTACTACTATGGAAAGGAGGGGCACCTCAAGCGGGATTGCCCTCAGGCATCTAAGCCACCCCCGGCTCCATGTCCGGTCTGCAAAGGACCACACTGGAAGAGAGACTGCCCCCAGAGGCGTAGGTCTCCCGGGTCGGACTCTCAAGACAATCAGGACTGAAGGTGCCCGGGGGTCCCCACACAAGCTCCCGTCCTAATTACACCTGAGGAACCCCGGGTATTAATAGTTGTGGGGGGCCAATCCGTCGATTTCCTTTTAGATACTGGGGCAACTTATTCTGTGCTCACTGAAGCCCCTGGCCCACTTTCTTCCCGATCCGCTTCCGTAATGGGACTGTCTGGACGAGCCAAAAGGTATTATTTCAGTTATTCTTTATCTTGCAACTGGGATTCTGTGCTGTTTTCACACGAGTTTCTGATTGTGCCAGAATCTCCCTCACCCCTCTTGGGAAGGGATATACTGAGCAAGGTCCATGCCTCTGTTTTTATGAATATGGAGCCCTCCCTTTCTCTCCCTTTAGTTGAACAAAATGTAAATCCTAGAGTATGGGCTGATGGAAAATCTGTGCGTTGAGCACAAAATGCTATTCCTGTAGTTGTTAAGCTCAAAGACCCGCACGTATTTCCACATAAGAAGCAGTATCCACTGAAACCTGAAGTTAAGGAAGGGTTAAAACCCATCATCAAAAATTTAAAAGAGCAGGGACTATTAATTCCCTGTAACAGTCCTTGCAACACTCCTATTTTGGGTATAAAGAAATCAAATGGTAAATGGAGACTAGTTCAAGATTTACGAATAATAAATGAGGCTGTAGTTCCTTTACACCCTGTGGTGCCTAATCCTTATACTCTATTGTCTGAAATTCCTGAACGGGCCAAATATTTCTCAGTAATTGATTTAAAAGATGTCTTCTATTCAGTGCCTTTGGCGGAAGAAAGTCAATTCCTATTTGCCTTTGAAGACCCTACGCAGCCAGCTTCTCAATTAACCTGGACAGTTTTGCCCCAAGGATTTCGTGACAGTCCTCACTTATTCGGACAAAGTTTGTCACGGGATCTACAAAACTTTAATAGCTCTAAAGTAGTGGTGTTACAATATGTAGATGATATTTTGCTCTGTGCTGAGACAGAGGAAGCTTGTTCGCGAGCCTCAGAAGATTTCTTAAACTTTCTGGCGGACTGTGGTTACAAGGCATCAAGAGAAAAGGCTCAGCTTTGTCAACAATCGGTTAGATATCTGGGCCTAATCATATCAGAAGGGACTAGGGCCATAGGCCCTGAGAGAATTAAGCCTATACTAAATCACCCCCTACCTATGACTTTAAGACAATTGAGAGGATTTTTGGGAATCACAGGTTACTGTCGCATTTGGATTCTGGGTTATGGGGAACTTGCCCGGCCTTTATATAAACTTACGGCTGAAACTCAGCAGGCCCAAACCGACAAACTGGTTTGGTCTCCAGAAACTCAAAAGGCTTTTAAGGTTCTCCAGACTGCTCTCCTGCAAGCTCCAGCTCTGAGCTTGCCCACAGGGTCAGAATTTAATTTGTTTGTCACTGAAAGAAAAGGTGTGGCATTGGGAGTTTTGACACAACCCCGAGGGCCTCACCAGCAACCTGTTGCTTATCTAAGCAGAGAATTAGATGTAGTTTCACGTGGGTGGCCCCACTGCCTAAGAGTAATTGGGGCAGCGGCTTTATTAGCACCTGAAGCTTTAAAAATAATTAATGGACGAAACCTTACTGTACTGACTTCTCATAATGTGAGTGGAATCTTAAATTCTAAGGTTAATATTTGGATGACAGACAGTAGGCTTCTTAAGTATCAGTCATTGTTGTTAGAAGGACCAGTAACTAAGCTTAAAGTTTGTGGAAATTTAAATCCTGCCACTTTCCTTCCTGAGAAGGAAAATGAAACACCTGATCACGATTGTTCTCAATTCCTAACTTTAAACCATACAGCTCGGGAGGATCTAAAGGATAAACTGCTGGGTCTGTGGAGCGCTCCCCTCTTCGTCAATGGAAGGCTTCCCGTGGTGGACATCCCCACTTCAAGGAAAAGACTTTCTCCAAGTCTGTAAATATCTTTGACAACAATCACATGCGATGTTTCTTCTTCATCTGATGACATCTACCAACCCTAAAATGGACTGGTGCAACACTTTGTACTTTAACTATGGACATAATGTGACTTTTAATTTCGATTTTAACTTGTTTTAATGACTATGTTGCCTACATCTGTAATTGTATAACTGGATTTGTTCTAGCCGCATGAAAGCTTTTAAGTTACAAATGGTTGCTCAAACTCCTGCTACTGCTGTAGCTTCCTCCAGCTACTATTTGGGGCCCCTGGATCAGATATCCTCAATATGAGGATTAGGAGAATATGTTGCCTCGCCAATTTAGGGACAACGCCCCTTGTCAGCTCGGAAGCAGTTATGGAATGAGAACGACGCCCCTTTTCCCTAGGCAACATAATTCTCCTAAAAGAAAAGGGGGGAATGAGAGAGTCGGTTCCTAGGCAAGTTGATAGGGAGTCTAGGGGTCCCCAAGGAGAGAGGGGTCTGGAATTCTCAAGGAGGAAGAAAGGACAGTCTTTGGATTCAACCTTTTGTTATCTTAAAATGTTAATTATGGGAGTAGACCTGGTCTTTACAAGGATGTATCCTGCCTAAGGACAGTCTTTGGATTCAACCTTTTGTTATCTTAAAATGTTAATTATGGGAGTAGACCTGGTCTTTACAAGGATGTATCTTGCCTGAGGACAGTGTTACCTTAAGATGTAAATTATGGGAGTGGGTCTGATGAAGTCTTTACAACCTCCAGACCTTCTTTGGATTATATAACCTCATTGTTAACACTAGCAAGCGGGTACTCTTTCTGCCCCCTTCTGATGCCTATGTCAGAAGCTTTCTCTATCTCCTTTATACTTTAATAAAACTTTATTACACAAAAGCTCTGAGCAATCAAGCCTTGTCTCTGGCCCCGGATTGAATTCTTCTCCTCCGGGAGCCAAGAATCCTGGTGTATTCGCGTGATTCAACAACAACCTTTCAATACTGAACAGGTGAAAATGAACTGGATGTGTACTTATCTGAAGTGAAAATCACAGGGCAGACTAATACACATCAAGGCTTCATGCATGTAACTTTGAAGCACACAAACACATAATTTAGATACATATTTATATGGCAGATTTAAAAATAACATGCACAAAAAGGAGCCATCCATGCTAACTTTAAAATAGTATATAGTTTCTTCTAGGAAAGGAAGGAAGTAGATCAGAAAGGACTCTTAAAAGACAGTTTCTCCCCCCTTACCATGTATATATTACTCCGTTGTTTAGTTACTAAGTAGTATGTGACTCTTTAACCCCATTGACTATAGCCCGCCAGGCTGCTCTGTCCATGGGATTTCCTAGGCCAGAATACTGGAGTAGGTTGCCCTTTCCTTCTCCAGAGGATCTTCCTGACCCAGGAATCAAACCCATGTCTTCTGCACTGGCAGGAGGATTCTTTACCACTGAGCCACCAGGGAAGCCCATGTATTACTCTACCTCAATAAAAAACCTGAAGCAAATATAGCCCTATTTGGATATGTTTTAACTAGGAGATGAGTACAGAGATACTGGTGGTGTTATTCTCTATAAATGTACGGTTGTCACAGTTTACAAAGAAAAAAGTAATGTAAAGATTAACTTGTTTTTCAAAGAAAATACAAATGAACGGTCAGAAAGCCACAGATCTCCCACATAAGGGGTTACGGGTCCCATTACAAGCTCACCAGCTTATCTCATGCATATATACCCAACTATATGGACTAGATCACATATTAGGAGGAAACAATTTTTTATACATTTTATGAAACCTAATACATCCATTTTCATTTATTCTTTAAAATGTTTCTTCTCAAACGCAAGGTTATCTTTCCCTCTGGCAGACCTTATCTAATAAAATCAACTTATGTCTTAAATCTATAGAAGAAAAGAATGAATATGGCTTACCCTGATGAATTCAATAAGTGTGTTATAAATGTAGGCTCCCTTGGGCAGGAAAAAGCAACTCCCAGGGCTGAGTTCATGGAAGAAGTAGAGTTCTTGGTCCTGGGTATACAAAAGCAAAAGGAAGTTTATACATATATCATGCCCAGCACAGAGTGAACACACTTGTAGAAATGAGTATTTTTTTACCAAACTTAACTTCCAGTTTAGAAAACATTCAGGGGTAGAGGAATAAAGAAAAGGACACCACAGAATCCACTGGCAATGCTCTGTGTCATCTTGGGCAACAAGCAGATAAACGTTTCTGGGACTTAAGTTTCCATGTCTTTCAAGTAAGTCAGCGAGAGCAGGGAATTTCAAAAGCATCTCCCAGCTCTACGAAATGCTGCTATACTTCTTTTACAGAAAAATGTAGGCCATTAACATGTGGTCTCAATAAAAAGAGTAGTTAAAATCAATTTCTGCAGAGTACTGAACACACTCTAGAAAGATAATGCGGACAATGAGTAAGTAATTTACAGCTTTTCCAGAACAGTACAGTAAGTCCTTGAAAGGTACAGCACCTCTTCAGAATTAAATAACCATTACCTGATACAATTATATTTCAAATGACAATCTGGTCTACACACATTGTTCTTTTTAAACATACCCTTCCAATTTTCCTATGATCTCGGTTTTTAGCCTCCTCTTGGAACTTCTCCCATTCTTTCAACATCTTAGGATCTGGAAAGGAAATGCCGTAAATTCTCTGTAGAGTCTCCATATCGGACTTGCCTTCCCAGTAGGTGGAGGAATTCTGAAAAAAGGGAATAACCATGAGATAACATTCAAATTCTTAATATCTCATTTAAGAGTTACATGTTATTTCTCACAGTTACATTATGGGTCAAATTCGTATTTAGCCCTTATTTCAAGAAAAATGGCACAAAAAGCCAACATGTAGATAAGCATCTCCCAGTTGCTGAGGTCTGTCTAGAGTGGTTGTACTCATTCCACAGAACGAAGCTAGTTGCTTAATCCTCTCAAAATTGCCCCGTTTTCAATACCCACTGACATCACAACTCCACAAACAAAACTGACTTTAGAGGCACCTTTCTTTCACAAGAAGATTGGGCAAAAATGGAAAATCAACCAACCAAAAAACAACAAAAATCTTACTGGCATGATTAGTTTGGTTAAAAAAGAATTTGGGTTAATTACCACCTTAGACATAACAGAAGGCAAAAGCACACCCCTCCAGTGAATCGGTCTCAAAGCCTGACTGTGTGATTTTGTAAGTCCCCCAAAAATCCACCACCACGTGCTTTGGTGATGGGTGGTGAGTCTCTCAGTCACTGCTTGAGAGCATTTCAATTAAAAAAAACAAAAAGAAAAAAAAAAGGCTAGTGACACACAGCACCCACAGTCAGCAGAGAGCACAAGAAAAAAATCCACCCTTACATATGCAAGAGAAACATGGCTGAAAAGAGAAGGGAATGCAAGTTTAAATAAACATACATCTTTAGTAGACAAGTATGTCTATATAGAGCCTCCAAAGTTATACTGCTTACTTTGTGTATTTTCAAAGTCTTGATTTTGCCAGTGTGTCTGACATGAGGACCCCGGCAGAGATCTATCAAGGGGCCACATCTGAAGATTAAAAAAAAAAGAATTTTAACAAAGACTTACAATGACATATACAATAGTAGTATTTAACGACACTTGATATTCTCACCTATAGACTGTGGTAGTTGGAGTATTCACTTTTTCATTCAAAATCCTGCATTTGAACTTGTTGTACTGAAAATAGAAAAAATTATTTTAAAAAATAACCACTCTTTAATTTTTACTTCTAAATACTGTAGCTAAAATACAATTTGAAGTATGTCTAAGCATTCTATGACTATAAATGTCATACATGTTTTAAAAACATTTGTTAAATTTTTCTAAAGAACAGGATAGTCATTGACTTAGTACACTAAGCCCAATGTACCTTAAGTAACGTTAATGAGTGAAACAGAAGTGGAGGCCGTGTTACAGTTCAATTTACCTTAAACATTTCCAGTAAAGTTTCCTTCTTAACTTCTAATCTTTCAAAAGCTTGCTTTTCTTTAATGATTTTCTTACATAAAGTCTCCAAAGAAGAGAAATCATTGCTGGACACACCCCTGAAGAATAAAATAGAATTAATCTCTTTCTATCCCTTTCTACTCACACCACAGCTTGGGGGAACATGTCTTCAGAATACTTCAAAGGTTTTAATATAGAAGATTAGACCCTGGCATCATATATTAAGAATTTTAGACCCCAGCATCATATATTAAGAATTTTAGACCCTTGCATCATATATTAAGAATTTTTAAACTAGACATTTTTTTTGTAAACTATTTCTATATTTTCAGTGACTTTGAGCTTGCTCTTCATGAAGACCATTCCCACACGTCCCACTAGGAAAGGAGAGGTTCAACCTTCATGTCATTTCCCGACATATGGTTTAGGTCTATGATCTAAATCACCTTCATTGATCTAGAACAGAGCTCTCAAGAGTCTTTACTACTTCGTGAGTTACTCCAACACTTCAAGTTTTCTTAGCAGGAATACTGGGTAACTGTGAAGCAATAAGCTTTGTCTCATTTCTCCTTTATTGACAAATCTTTAAAAATAAAGTATGAACCCACAGTAACTCAGATTTTTTCTTTATCCAGTTACACAACTTACCCTTCTTCGAGGTACATGTCGTAATAGAATCCATTTTCTATTGGTGGTCCATAACACAGACACCCACCATAGACTCTTTCCATGGCTTCACCCATTATGTGAGCACTTGAGTGCCAATACACCTGAAAATTCAAAGAAAAATAAGGTGGTCTGAGTCTGGGAGTACAAGTTGTAAATTAATTGTTTGTTTTGAAAGATATATAAAGTTTAGTATAGAGTAAATTTAAGACAAGAAGATCTAAATTTATAAATCTACAGATTTCAATGTGATTCTATTCAGAGCCAAAAGGATTTAAAAGGATTCTAATTACTAAATTGTATTTGTATCTTAGAAATTATCTGTTCAAACTAATTAAAATACAAATTAGCATCATTAATTAAATGGGATGGATTTTGTCCCCTGAAAACAACATGTACCCACAGCATGACTGTCTTATTAACAACAATGGACCAGGGTCTTTTGAGTCAACCCCACGGGCTATGCTCTGGCCTTTACTTGGCTGTGGAACATCACTTACGAGTTATACCTACTTTTTTTCTTATTGTGTTTAGTTGCCCAGTCGTGTCCAACTCTTTGAGACCCCATGGACTATAGCTCACCAGGCTCCTCTGTCCATGGGGATTATCCAGGCAAGAATACCAGAGTGGGTTGCCATGCCCTCCTCTCTAGATGTTCCTGACCCAGGGATCCAACCCAGGTCTCCCACATTGCAGGTGGATTTTTTACCATCTGAGCTACCATGGAAGCCCTTTTTTCTTATTGGGCTCAAACAACACACAACTAGAGCCTATAATACAATTTAAAACCAAGAACAAACATATGGACCTTGAAATCAAAATAAAAAGTAATAAGTAAATTTAAATTCTCATAAAAAACTTAAGGACTCGAGAGTACATTTGGAAACCGTTGATGCATCTAAGCAAATCACTGTCACTAAAACAAAACATTTTATTTTTTCTTATATGGTATTCCACCCTGGAGAAATAGGGGAAAACTCTGCTGTCAAATGCAGACTGATTTTTATAGTGCTTTTGGCATTTTAAAGTAAGAAAGATATGAAAATCAACTGTCCAAAAGGAACAGAAATTTTAATCATTTCAAATTTAATAAATAGATACATCTTGATTAAGTGTTGACCAACAGTATAGTTAATAATTTTTACTTGCTTAATCAATTTCTAATAAAATTCCGAGCACTTTTCCCTCACTGAAGTGTCTTGAGTAAGAATAAATCTGAATTAAGTGCACTTCTGCACATCTTAATTTTATAAAACAAGCACTTTTATTCTGTTTCCTACATGAAAGACAAAATCAAGACTTCAAATATGACAATGAGACATCAACCAACTTTAGCCACTTGCTGGCTTAAATAATAAGCTGGAAAAGACTGTGAATTTGAATAAAAACTTACTGCTTGAGCTTCCTCATCCTCAAACTTGAGCAGCTCCAAGGTGCAATCTTCCTCCAGAGGACGGTCTAGGTCCCAGACGGCTTTATTCACCTTAGCAATGACAGTGTTGTCGGCCAGGCCTTGACTGAAAATATATACACACGTGTATAAAAACATGATTCTATAAAAAAGAATCTTCTGCAGCACAAGAGTTGATGTGAGAACCGAAATAAGAAAACATTATATACAGGCATATCTAGTCTTTCATTACACCCTGTAGATATATACACACACACACACATATATATATTTGTGTGTGTGTGTGTGTGTGTGTGTGTGGTAACCCTGCATCAAGCCTGTCGGTACCATTTTCAGAACAGCATTTGCTTACTTTGTGCCTCTGTGTCACATTTTCTTAATTCTCACAATATTTCAAGCTTTTTCATTATTACGATACTTGTTGCCATGGTGATCTGTGATCTCTGGTGTTAGTATCAAGATTTGCTGTAGGTTCAGATGATGGTTGGCATTTTTTAGTAATACAGTATTTTTAAATTAGGGCATGTACTGTTTTTTCAGACCAAACTATTGGACACTTAATACATTACAGTATAATGCAAACAACTTGTATATATATTGTGAAACCAAAAAATTCATATGACTTGCTTTCCTGTGATGGTCTGGAACTGAACCTGTATTGTCTTTGAGGTTTGACTGTGTATTATTATGGTGATGTACATTTAACTTTGTGAAATAAAATTAAAAAGCAACAAAATTCAAGATAGTCCCTAAGAATATAACTACAAGATTCTGAAAATTCCAAACACTATTATTTGACATCTAATGCTTCTTGTTTAAGCAAACATGGCAACTGTAATAAACAATAACAACTTCCAGTAGTTTACATTTTAATTTCTTCAAAATTAGTTTTCCATAAAACCAGGCTATTTAGACGCCAAAGGGGGAAAAAAAAAAAGGGTGGGGGGGGAGATAGGGTGGTTCTAAATAACTTCTCTGCTTTTCTTCTGCTTGAAATCTGTAACAGATCTTTCCTTTGAGAGGCGACACTAATCTCAGAATTCTGCAAATGCCTAAGATAATATTATTTACAACATATATGTGAAATAAAATGCTATCTAATAAAACATTTTATAATACGGATAAAAACGTCACCTAAATACACAGTACGAAGTACAAGTTATGAGGTGTCAGACCACACTGGGTACAGAAGTCACAGGAGTTCTGAGGAAGTGAAAGCAGCACAGATTAGAGGGGCCTAGACAGGCTTTAAACATAAAGTAACCAGGTAGTCTAGTGGTTAAGAATCCACCTTCCTTCCAAAGCAAGGGACGTGCATTTGATCCCTGGTCAGGGAATGAAGATCCCACATGTTCCGGGCAACTAAGCCTTCACAGCACAACTGCTGAGCCTGCATGCTCTAGAGCTGGGGTACCACAAATAGAGAAAGGCCCACACATCCCAATGAAGAGCCCACACGCCATACCAAAAGATCCACATGCTGGAACGAAGATCCATCATGCCAGAACAAAGACCCGATGCAGCCAAAAACAAACAAATATTAAAAAAAATAAAGTACCCAGGGGCTGAAGGATCAGAAGATTTGGACAAGAAGCAAAGGAGAGGAGTTGGCACTCCAAGTGTGAGAACAGGCATGGATGCAAGCAGAGATATGTTAGGAAAGGTGCAGGAAGCTGTGTGGCTGGCTCAAGCAGGATTGAGTATGGTTAGTCAGATCACATACGCAAACGTGCAGCTGGAGAAACAATAGTCTATAATACTCTAACCTGACAAAAGCAGGCAACACCCTACACCATGAAGCCCTCACACTGAGTCTTAAGTCTACCACCAGCAGGCTTGGGCTAGCTGAACTTGCTGTGGGAGCTGGTTCACCCCTTGCTCTGTTTGAGGGTTTACAACCTGTTTATATATCCTTCCCCGCTGAAGCATCAGAACTGAAGAACAAAAGAAAACACATTCCTATCCCATCTTCAGTGTTCCCACTGAATTTCCCATGTATTATATCCAATGTTTCTTTTCTTCCTGAGATTAAAAGGATCCAATAAAAAAAAAGTGTACATTCACAAAAGATACATGGAATTGTCAGAGGGAAGCATATTTTATCATACTTGTGTAAAACAGTTGTCAGAAGATTAAAGTACTGATGAAAGGTGATTAATATTCTCTGTATTCTTTGGATTCTTTGGGAAGAAAATAAGTTTCATCTTCGGATCTAAAAGGTACTCTGAGATGCTAACAATTTTGAAAATGTAGATTATACATGAATAATACTGGTTCTTTTCAATTTTTCAAAGAAGGCGTAAAATAATCTACAAAGTAAGATTTGGAACAAAACTTCAAAGAAAAACATTCTGAAGCAAACGGAGCAGCCCCCCTCCCTTTTTCCCTTTCATATATTTACCGCAAATCCCCTGAACCTTTAAATAGCCTGTTATTCATGCTATACATTTTCACAGAACAAGAAGTTATTCTGGACTTTTGTAAAAATGTCATAAAACACTCTCACTTTCATATTACTAACTCAATTCTAGGCCTAGAGTTCACCAGTGTCTTACATGATTCAACTTAAAATTTTGATGTTTCCCCCAAAATATTTTCCGACTAGTTAGCTGCAATGGAAGCATTAATTCAAAAAAAAAAAAAAAACCGGAAAATTATTTTCCAATTGGCCCCTTGATAAAGTACAACATAATCTGAAGAATGTTGTAGTATGTAGAGAACCAGTTCCTGGGCTGACAGGAGCCTGGATTTTAACACGGACACAGCTACAATCTCATTGCACAAGAATGGAGAAATCTCTTAAACAACCAACCTGTAAAATTCTCTCAAATGAAAGGCTGAACTGATACTTAAAAAAGTCTGTCCATATATCCAGTTATATATGACCTCACATGGAAACTTGCTTAATATTCTTACCATCTTTGGAGTAAGGTAGAAGTACTTTAGGTAGAAATACTCGTCGAATTAATAGCAACATTCACGTGGCTCATGGGCCTACCTGCTCCTACTCCCACCAGCTGCACAGTGGGCTTGCCAAGAACCAGCTGTGTGTGGCGGCTCCCAAATTTGTTTGTGCACTTGTTATTGTACCTCTTAGGTTCAACAATATGATAGTGATGATAATCATTTTTGACAATTCATGTGATGATTTCAGTGGTTTCAGCTCAATATGTAAACACATTGTAAGTAAACAGAAACAGGTAAATAATACAACAAGGGAATTACAGTTTCTGTGAAAACCAAGTTGAATGTTTGAGAAGGCTTGATACAGGCAAGTCACTTAAAAAAAATTGTCAAGTCAGGTGTGGATGAAACAACTACATAAAAATCTGGAAGGACTTTGCACTCATATGGCTTCTCAAGTGTGTTAAAATAATGTAAAAGTTTAATTAGCATTCCACCCACCCCCAACCTTGGTATTATAGTCGTATTAGTCATTTTTTTAATGACCGTAGTTTGCCAATACCTGGTAGAAAATCTATGTATCGATTTATGCCTTTCCAACTTTATCATTTTTTGATAAAATTACCAGCTATTCATCCCTATCATATCACATTAAGAAAGCATTTCCTTTATTACAAAGTATGCATCTAATTCTCACTTACCTGAAATAACTTTAACCCAGCCCAACAGAAGTTTGAACATTAGATTTACAAAAATAATACAGTTTTTCATGTGTCACGTTAGTTTTTTAACTTTCCCATTTGAGATGAGCTGCTTTCATTTTTAATTTTAAAACTGAGAATTTTAGTCAAAATAGATAAAGCAGTCTCTACTTGCTTATGTGACATTTTATGATCAAAGTAGAAAAAATATATGAGGATATGCAATCCACTCCAGTATTCTTGCCTGGAGAATCCCATGGACAGAGGAGCCTGGTGGGCTACTGTCCATAGGGTTGCACAGAATCGGACACTACTGAAGCGACTTAGCATGCATGCATGAAAAAGAAATATACAATCTTTTGGAAAATAAGACCAAAGTCTTCAAGATATTCACTTTGAATCTTGACCACAAACCTCTAAACTGTTTTTTTAAAAAACCCAAATAAAGTAAATTAAACAATAAAAGCATCGAACAGGAACATAACTGTTATGAGGATAAAACCTGGCAAGATAAAAAAAAAAAAGAAGTTTAGTTACAAACAACAAATGGTCAAGACAGATATAGCTCATACCTAATTCCACAAGCAATTTGATATGGTGTAGTTTTCCAGGATTCTGCATCTACCTGTTTACCATCAGGCAGGGTGACTTTAATGGGCTTACTATCTTTTTCTGCCTTTTCTGCCAGAATGGAATCATGTTCTGCTTTTAGCTTATTGTACATCTCAAGACGTGTGTTAATATATTCGGGCCAAGGATTCAACTGCAAGATAACAAATAAACAGTCAGTCAATACTCACATTCCTTTTCATATAGAAAAGCAAAAGAAATAATAAAAAGATTTATCTTATGTGAAGTAGTACTTCATTTTTTCCCCTCATACAAAATTTCCTTCTCATTTCAATCATATTTTTTTCTTGGCTTTTAATTTTTTTTTTTTTTAATGGAAGAGTCTTGATCTCTTTATAACTCCCTCCTACCACAGTCCTTCCCTTTCTTTAGTCATTCAGGTGCTCTTAGGGGGCTTTTCATTAAATCATCACAGGGGTCCATAATCCTTGATAGGAAAGCACCAATAAATTAACTGAAAACACAGAGCCCATCATTCTATTAATACAATCCTGCTCACATTACCTGGTCCCACCTACTCAGAAGCATCAGTAAGGTCCTACCCACCCACATAACCCTCTCCATCTTACTGCCGTTTATCTCCACATCCATTTGGCACTTCCTGATCAGAAGCACTTAGTGTTAAACTTAACTTATTCACCACTCATGGAGCAGATACTCTCTGTACCTGGCCCTACAGAGGAGAATAAGATCTACCCGCTGCCCTTAGAAGGGGAACCAGACAAGTACATAAATGATGGGAGTATGGAGGAGGAGGAAAGGTCTTGGATACCTCATTGTACACTTTTTTTCCAGAGAGATCACTTAACATACATATTCAATCACATCACACACACAATTCTTGATTCAGAAAAGTCCTCTAATTATATCCCTTCTTTCCTATTTCCAGGCTAATTCTCAAACTTTAACAGAACAGTATGTACTACTCATATTGAAAGTATAAAAAATAAATTAGGGAACATATGCAGTTTCTTACAAATTCTGAAATTCAGTCAACAATTCCCCCCACACTTACAGTGGGATACAATGAACAAAACAGAACAGAAATGGTTATGCAGGGCTCTAAGCAACAATTAGTGGTGCTTGACCACCTACAAACTTACCTTTCAGTAAGCGGAAGTGCTCTAAGTTTAGCAATTATAAAAAGAGCTCTTAAATCAGTTTACCATGCTATAGGATACTTCTTAAGAGCCTATTCCTTTGTTCTTCTGTCTTTTGGTCGTTTTCTAAAGAGTCTCTAATAAAACAGTTGCAATGACAAAAGCAAAAAATGAAGCCTAGTTCATAGCAGTTCAACTTCAAAAACAAAGTAGGAAGACGAGTCTCACTGCCTCCTACAGCACCCAGGAACGAGGTGGATTCTGGGATGACTCCTGAGATGCCAGTTCCTTCCAGCGTCTGCCTGGTGAACTGAAAGCATTTTCGCTACACTTGTGAGGCCTCAAGGAAATTTGCCCTGCTTAAAACCAGTCCCTAGAGGCAGGTCCAGGTGGAAACAGTGTGAATGGGGTAAAAGAATGGGGCTTTCTTTGGTTTTCCCTTGTACTCAGTATAAGCTCAAACACCAAAGTCTCTCAATGTCTCATTGAATGAAATGGTCACAGGGCTAGCACCCAATCTGGCAACTGAGTAATTATCACAGTCCTCTTTTTGGCAACGTTTGTTCTCTGTTTTTCATATCTAATCCCACAGATTATCTTACAATCATACTTCAGCTGTTTTTCTTTTTCAGTAACAAGTAACCGCCAGTCTTTCTTTCCCTCTTAAGACTTTCCTGGCTCTTCTCCCTGATTTTTTCATCTTGTGCCATCTTAAAATTCCATGAAAACCATAAGACTCTCACATAGGACAAGTCTAAGACAGCTCCCTGCCCTGTCAATCTCTGATGAGAGAGCCCTGAAAACATTTACCTCTGCTCGACCTCCATCCCCCGATCCTTCTTTATTCTTCTTCTTGCTTCCTTCCTTTTGTTTCTCTTCACCAGCACCTACCTAAAGAAGCAAAAAAGATATGAAGGGTCTTTATTTTAATCTAATTTGACACCCATCCAAGCTGCCCCTAGGAAAGTTTTGAGGATGTTATTTTAGCATCTGTTTTTTAAAAAAGTGGAAATCTGATTTTGAAAGAGGAAATTTCACCACTGTCAAAGACAAGGTCAGTTCAGTTCAGTCGATCAGTCATGTCCGACTCTACAACCCCATGAATCACAGCACACCAGGCCTCCCTGAGTTCACTCAAACTCACTAGTTCTTGCCGTTGGTGTCTTGCACAAGACTTACTACTTTAAAACTTTCTGTGACTTCCTGGCATTGAACTGAATTCTAAGAAGTCCACAGATGACACCTCCCTTATGGCAGAGAGTGAAGAGGAACTAAAAAGCCTCTTGATGAAAGTGAAAGAGGAGAGTGAAAAAGTTGGCTTAAAGCTCAACATCACCACCTCCCTGAGTTCACTCAAACTCATGTCCATCGAGAAGGTGATGCCATCCAGCCATCTCATCCTCTGTCGTCCCCTTCTCCTCCTGCCCCCAATCCCTCCCAGCATCAGGGTCTTCTCCAATAAGTCAACTCTTAGCATGAGGTGGCCAAAGTACTGGAGTTTCAGCTTTAGCATCAGTCCTTCCAATGAACACCCAGGACTGATCTCCTTTAGGATGGACTGGCTGGACCTCCTTGCAGTTCAAGGGACTCTCAAGAGTCTTCTCCAACACAACAATTCAAAAGCATCAATTCTTCAGCACTCAGCTTTCTTCACAGTCCAACTCTCACATCTATACATGACTACTGGAAAAACCAGAGCCTTGACTAGACGGACCTTTGTTGGCAAAGTAATGTCTTTGCTGTTTAATATGCTATCTAGGTTGGTCATAACTTTTCTTCCAAGGAGTAAGCTGGCTGCAGTCACCATCTGCAGTGATTTTGGAGCCCAAAAAAATAAAGTCTGACACTGTTTCCACTGTTTCCCCATCTATTTCCCATGAAGTGATGGGACCAGATGCCATGATCTTAGTTTTCTGAATGTTGAGCTTTAAGCCAACTCTCCTCTTTCACTTTCATGAAGAGGCTTTTGAGTTCCTCTTCACTTTCTGCCATAAGGGTGGTGTCATCTGTGGACTTCTTAGAATTCAGTTCAACGCCAGGAAGTCACAGAAAGTTTTAAAGTAGTAAGTCTTGTGCAAGACACCAACAGCAAGAACTCGTCTTAACCAGTGGTTCTCACCCAGAAGCAGTGACCCGTTCAGTGAACATTTGGCGATATCTGGAAACCTTTTAGCTTGTCACAACTGGGGAGTACAATTGGCATAGACTGGGTAGAGGCCAGGGATAGTGCTAAGCATCCAACAAGGCACAGGACAGCTTCCCACAACAAAGAATTATCCAGTTTGTAGTGTCAAGAGCATTGAGGTTGAGAAATCCCAAACCACATTAAGGGATACTATAGGGAACGGCTACCCACTCTAGTGTTCTTGCCTGGAGAGTCCCATGAACAGAGGAGCCTGGTGGGCTATACAGTCCATGTGATTGCAAAGAGTTGTGCACGACTAGCAACTAACAGTCGGACACGACTGAGCGACTTCACTTTCACGCATTGGAGAAGGAAATGGCAACCCACTCCAGTGTTCTTGCCTGGAGAATCCCAGGGACGGGTAAGCCTGGTGGGCTGCCGTCTGTGGGGTCGCACAGAGTCGGACACGACTGAAGCGACTTAGCAGCAGCAGCAGCAGTAGTAAACAGGGTTTCCCTTGTGGCCCAGACGGTAAAGAAACCGTCCGCAATGTGGAAGCCCTGGGTTCGATCTCTGGGTGGGGAAGATCCCCTAGAGGAGGGCAAGGCAACCCATTCCAGTATTCTTGCCTGGAGAAATCCATGGACAGAGGAGCCTGGTGGGCTACAGTCCATAGGGTCGCAAAGAGTCGGACACGACTGAGCGACTAAGCACAGCACAGTGAACAGTAGAGCCGCGATACTAAAATGGGTCTCTCTGGAACCCTGATGTCCACTTCACCTTTCCTGTAACAACTGGAAACGTGACGGGGCAGCCGTTCTTTATTTCCAACGAAAACAGAACAAAGATGGGCAAGTGTACATACTATAAATTTACGTAAAAGCGATCTGAACTTTCAACCCAAAAGTTGGCCCACAGAACAGGATTGGGAAGATGTTCCCAAGCATAGTATACCACTAAAGCGAAAAGTTCAGGCGTAAAATGATGAACGTTTGTCAATGTGATAAGGCAAGCCTCTAGCATCGGGCAGGGGATTGTGTAACTTCTCTAGAGTTTGTCAGATGGGGTGGTCTCCACCGTTTATTATACACTTGGGCAGATATCGGTGACTTGGTTTTCCCTTTCTTAAACTGGGTCTTTTAACCGTACGTGGTTTTACAATTAAATGAGGCTCCGCAACATTCTTCCCGACTACAGTGAGCCAAAGACGCTAGTCTAGAAGCCCAAAGCTCTAGATTCTAATTCTGTCTCGGCTTCTAATTAGTTGTGTGGCTCTGAGCAAGACACTCAGCGTCCTCATCTACAAAAAGAGGATGGACTCAGAGATGGTCTGCAAGGCCCCGACCTGCTTTATGAATCTGCGATTCCTCTCCAAAGGGGACCCTGACTCGTCCGGGAGTTCCATCGCGCCCCCAGCCCCAGGGTTCCTCCACCCCTCCCTCTCCCCATGTTGGGCAACACGGGTACAAGAGCGCCAGCGTTGCCTCCGGGCTCCACTCAGCCCACTCACCGGCTTCTCCTCGTCTCCCATTTTCGCTGAAGGGCTACTGGCCTGCTCCTCGGACATCCGCAAACCACCAAGAGAAAACTAAAGCCCAGATCGACGGCCAGGAGGAAAGGACAGCAGTCGCCAAGAAGTGGGCAGTGGCGACTGGGAGCACTGCGCTTGCGCCACGAGGTCCACAGCTGATGCAATCTGAAAGCGCCCAAACTCCGCCTCCTAACCTGATGGGAGAGCAGGCAGCTAATCGACAACGCGGAATGGCTGGCCCTGCTTTCTCTAAACCAATGGAAAAGCGTCTGTGGCGATAGCCCTTCTCGGAAATCAGGCAGCGGCGGGGCGGTAGAGGAAGCTACAGAACCTGCACTCACTCCTGGCGGGTTATAGGGTCATCTCCGGAGCCCAGAAGTCCGCAATGCGCGTGCGCCTTCTTCAGGGCTGACTCCGCCTATTACTCCAGGGCCCTTTCGGTCGCCGTAGCGAGCAAGACGCGCTAAGTCTGAGCTTCCGGGAAATTTCGGGTTATCTGATCCTGGCCCGCGCGGTCAGACACTGGGGTAGAGGCCAGCGCTCTTTGCTGCTTTGGCGCTACCTGACCTGGCGTGACTGCTGAGTTCTGCGGACTTTTCCCGGCTCTCAAGTCTATGGCGGTGAACCGAGCGAGGCCCTTCTTGCAATCCGGAGTTCCCAAGACCTAAGCCTTGTTGATCAGGGGACGAGCGCCTTTCCTCGGACATTCATTATTATTACACGCCACCTCCAGTCTATATTGCATCAGGGAGCATTTCCACAGAGCCTATGAAAATGCAAGGAAACTTTACTTAAGGAAATAACCACACCGTCTCCGCGGATTCTCCCACACAGAGGTCTCAGTGTTTGGAATCGAATGGCTCTATTTTCGTTTATCAGTCAATTTAAAACAGTCGCTGTTTTGAAATCAGAATCATAATGAGCTTGTTTACAGTTTATGTACTCCACCGAGTTTCATGGATTGCCTCCTTCAGGGTCATCCTTTCACGAAGCTCAATCAATAGCCTCCTAACCCGATTTCTTGGGTTCATTTTTTTTCGCATGCCAGCAGTTTATTTCTCAGTGAATTTCTTTTTATTATCCTTTCACAAGGGAGAATAGTCTTTTTTAAAAAATACAAATATGATCATGGCAACTTCTAGATTAAAACTCTTCTTTAAGTGGTTTTCAGTGTAAAGAAAGTCATGGTTTTGAAGGTCTCTGACTGCCCAGCTTTTTCACTTCCCCACCGTACACTGAGCTGCAACCTTCAGTTCAGTTCAGTTCAGTCACTTAGTCGTGTCCGACTCTTTGTGACCCCATGAATCGCAGCACGCCAGGCCTCCCTGTCCATCACCAACTCCCGGAGTTCACTCAGACTCATGTCCATCGAGTCAGTGATGCCATCCAGCCATCTCATCCTCTGTCGTCCCCTTCTCCTCCTGCCCCCAATCCCTCCCAGCATCAGAGTCTTTTCCAATGAGTCAACTCTTCGCATTAGGTGGCCAAAGCACTGGAGTTTCAGCTTTAGCATCAGTCCTTCCAATGAACAGCCAGGGCTAATCTCCAGAATGGACTGGTTGGATCTCCTTGCAGTCCAAGGGACTCTCAAGAGTCTTCTCCAACACCACAGTTCAAAAGCATCAATTCGTAGGCACTCAGCTCTCTTCACAGTCCAACTCGCACATCCATACATGACCACTGGAAAAACCATAGCCTTGACTAGATGGACCTTTGTTGGCAAAGTAATGTCTCTGCTTTTTAATATGCTATCTAGTTTTGTCATAACTTTCCTTCCAAGGAGCTGCAACCTTAGTGACATTATTATTTCTTGGATCTGCCTATTGGGGCTATTCTCATTCTCATCTCTGCCTGCCCCACATACTTTTTGCCTAATTAGCAACTACGTATTAGATCTCAGAAATAGTTTTCTTTGGGGGACAATTTCTTGACCACTTTTACTGGGATGGAGTAAGTCTCCCTGTTACATATTCTGGTAGCTTTCTGTAGCGCTGTTCATAGCGCAATTGTAAAACCACTACAGTTTTACAATTAAAAAATTATTTTCTCAAGTTGAAAACTTCACAAAAGCACAACTTGTGTATTTTTGCCAACATCTAGCAGATAAAAGCCTGGCACACAGTTGATGTTCAATACATGTTGAGGGAATTAATGAGTGTTGAGACAATCCTTGCTTGAAAAACAAGTTACTAGTTAATCAGGATTGTGAAAGAAAGAAGCCCAAACCTCTATACTAATGAAATTAAGAAGAGGGTCTATAATTAGAGTAGATTATTGGTAGTACTTGGTGGATGTTCTCTTTAAGAAGTTTCAGGAGTTAGACACAATTTTATAGCCTTAAGTAAATCAATCTGACTTCCCATATTTAAATCACAATAAGAATCAGCAGGATCTAGTCTTTGCATCTAATGCAAAACATTTAAATGTGCTCATTAGCAGTGTTTTCCTGAATTATACCTAAATTTTAAATGAGAATAATGAGACCAAGAAAGATCAAGATACTGAATTTGCTAGAGGCAGAACAGTGTTAGTGGCTCAGTTGTGTCCTTTGTGACCCCATGGACTGTTGCCCACCAGGCGCCTCTGTCCAATGAATTTTCCAGGCAAAAATAGTGGAGTGGGTTGCCATTTCCTTCTCCACGGGATCTTCCCCACCCAGGGATCAAACCTGGGTCTCCTGCATTGTAGGCAGATTCTTTACCCTCTGAGCTACCAGGGAAGCCCCAGAGGCAAAATGCTGCTGCTTCTGTGTCACTTCAGTCGTGTCCGACTCTGTGCGACCCCATAGACGGCGGCCAACCAGGCTTCCCGTCCCTGGGATTCTCCAGGCGAGAACACTGGAGTGGGTTGCCATTTCCTTCTCCAATGCATGAAAGTGAAAAGTGAAAGTGAAGTCGCTCAGTCGTGTCCGACTCTAGCGACCCCATGGACTGAAGCCTACCAGGCTTCTCCGTCCATGGGATTTTCTAGGCAAAAGTACTGGAGTGGGGTGCCATTGCCTTCTCCAAGAGGCAGAATAAAATTGGCTAAAAATTACAGGGTGTTCTTACTGCCCTGAAACTTGTTCTCATTTAACCTCAGAACTAGTCCTGGCCTAAGAATAGTAAAAAGAAAAAGCAGAAGTCTTTTCTGAAGGGTTTAATGTGGTGCAGGAACGTAGAAGCAACTGCAAAAAAAAAAAAAAAAAAAAAAAAAATCAGTTTCTGGCAGTATCCTGATGGCACAGTGCCCTCTGGTGTTAGGAAAGGGGTACTTTCATCACATGCATATTGAGAACTAAGCAAAGATGGGAGCTTCCAGCGGGTCTCAGTCCATACTGTTATGCAACTTTTTTGTATTTACCATACACAAAAATGTTGACTAACAACCAGTATTATGCTTAGTACCCTACATACTTTATAGGAAAGTGATTCCCAACAGCTCTACTTTGAGAAGTGGAACAAAATTATTTAAGAGCTATGCTACAGAAAAATGTTACAAATAATGGAAGATTGCACATAATTAACTTTTTAGAAATATAAATTAGAGAATATTCAAGATGATCTATGATAATTTCTTATTCACTCATGTAAGAACATTAGAGGGGAAAAAAAAAAGAAGTACAAAGGGTGTATAACAATGGAAGAAAGTTCTGCTTTGGTGTTGGTACATCTTAGAAAAAACATTCAGCTGGAACATAACCAGGTAAGAATAATCTGATTACAGTGGGAATGAGGAGGGGTGGTCTTTGTTTGCAGATACTCATTTGGTGATTTTGACTAATAGGGAATTTATCCTTAAGCTACATGAAGTAGAAAGGGAAATGGGAATCTTAGCTGTGAGGCCAGGCCACAGGGACTGCAGGAAAATTGACAATTGGGCCTCATGGGAGGCTGCAAAGACTGAAGCTTGATGAGTAATCAGAATCTGAGGTACTCTGTTGTAACAGAAAGCAGTGTCTTTGAACTCTAGTAGGAGGCTTCCCTGGTAGCTCAGATGGTAAAGAATCTGCCTGCAATGCAGGAGATGTGGGTTCAATCTCTGGGTCGGGAAGATCCCCTGGAGGAGGAAATGGCTACCCACTCCAGTATTCTTACTGGGAAGTCCCATGGACAGAGGAGGCTGGCACCCACGAGGTCTCAAGGAGTTGGACATGACTGAGCAACTGAACTTGAGATGAGCACTCGGCTAGTAACAAGATTCAGTTAGTCTTGTCATTTGCTCCTCCTAGTACCAGCTGACCAGTTTATTCCATGTGTCTTGGTTCAAATTACGAGAGTATCAAAGTAGTTGTCTAATGACCAGGGTGCATCATTGTAAGTCACAGGCCAACTAATGGATGGATTGGTTGTTCCTTGGTTGGCACCAGGTCAGATGCCTCCCCTGGTCTGATCCGTAATAGCTAAGGGGCTGTCATGTGGTACAGCCATCCTGCTGCAGGGATCAACTGTTTTCCCCATAGACTGTGGGCATCTTGAGAAGGAGATGATGAGCGCGACAGGTGCTAACAAGTGTTATCTCTAAGGCAAAACTTGTTGGTGATTCATTTGACAGTATTTTCAGTTACTGTATAAAAACTTGGGTGTTATTTTACTTAAAAATGACCAAGAGGGTTTTTTTTTTTGGGGGGGTGGTGTGGTTTTGTGTGTGTGTGTGTGTGTTTTGTTTTGTTTTGTTTTTGGTGGAGGTTTTTGGTAGGGAGGGGATGCTGGGATGCTTAATGTCTAACAACATCTAACAAAATTAATTGTTACATGGAATGCACTTTGGAAAATGTGACACCATTTATAAGGCCTTTGTTACTGTGAAAAGATTACTTACCAATCAAATTTGAAGTGACATAATGCTTTTCAAAGAAATCTTGATTTATGTTTTAGTGTGAAGTCCTTAGAGCTATCAGATAAATGGTCCCTACTGATATGAATTTTTTTCATTCTGATTTTGCAGTTCATCCTAGAGATCATTTTATATCTGAAAAATATGGTTAAAATTATGAACATTGTTGAAAATGATACCAATCATCAGGCAGAATCATGGATACGAAAATGAGCTGACTGTGGCTTAGATCATGAACTCCTTATTGCCAAATTCAGACTGTATGGAAGAAAGTAGGGAAAACCACTAGACCATTCAGGTATGACCTAAATCAAATCCCTTACGATTATACAGTGGAAATGACAAATAGATTCAAGGGATTAGATCTGATAGAGTATCTGAAAAACTATGGACGGAGGTTCGTGACATTCTATAGAAAGTAGTGATCAAGACCATCCCCAAGAGAAAGAAATGCAAAAAGGCAAAACAGTTGTCTGAGGAGGGCTTACAAATAGCTGAGAAAAGAAGAGAAGCTGGAGGCAAAGGAGAAAAGGAAAGATCTGCCCATCTGAATGCAGAGTTCCAAAGAATAGCAAGGAGAGATAAGAAAGCCTTCCTCAGTGATCAATGCAAAGAGAGGAAAACAATAGAATGGGAAAGACTAGCAATCTCTTCAAGAAAATTAGAGATATCAAGGGAACGTTTCATGAAAAGATGGGCTCAATAAAGGACAGAAATGGTATGGACCTAACAGAAGCAGAAGATATTAAGAAGAGGTGGCAACAATACACAGGATAACTATACAAAAAAGATCTTCATGACCCAGATAACCACGATGGAATGATCACTCACCTAGAGCCAGACATCCTGGAATGGGAAGTCAAGTGGGCCTTAGGAAGCATCACTACAAACAAAGCTATTGGAGGTGATGGAATTCCAGTTGAGCTATTTCAGATCCTAAAAGATGATGCTGTGAAAGTGCTGCACTCAATATGCCAGCAAATCTGGAAAACTCAGCAGTGGCCACAGGACTGGAAAAGGTCAGTTTTCATTCCAATCCCAAAGAAAGGCAATGCCAAAGAGTGCTCAAACTACCACACAATTGCACTCATCGCACATGCTAGCAAAGTAATGCTCAAAATTCTCCAAGCCAGGCTTCAGCAATATGTGAACAGTGAACTTCCAGATGTTCAAGCTGGATTTAGAAAAGGCAGAGGAACCAGAGATCAGATTGCCAACATCCGCTGGATCATGGAAAAAGCAAGAGAGTTCCAGAAAAACATCTATTTCTGCTTTATTGACTGTACCAAAGCCTTTGACTGTGTGGATCACAACAAACTGTGGAAAATTCTTAAAGAGATGGTAATCCCAGACTTCCTGACCTGCCTTCTGAGAAATCTGTACACAGGTCAAGAAGGAACAGTTAGCACTAGACGTGGAACAACAGACTGGTTCCAAATCAAAAAGGAGTATGTCAAGGCTGTATATTGTCACCCTGCTTATTTAACTTATATACAGAGTACATCATGAGAAATGTTGGGCTGGATGAAGCACAAGCTGGAATCAAGATTGCTGGGACAAATATCAATAACCTCAGATCTGCAAATGACACCACCCTGATGGCAGAAAGTGAAGAAGAGCTAAAGAGCCTCTTGATGAAAATGAATAAAGATAGTGAAAAAGTTGGCTTAAAATTCAACGTGCAGAAAACAAAGATGGCATCTTGTCCCATCACTCCATGGCAAATAGATGGGGAAATAATGGAAACAGTGAAAGACTGTTTTTTTGGGGAGGAGGCTCCAAAGTCACTGTAGATGGTGACTGCAGCCATGAAATTAAAAGATGCTTGCTCCCTGGAAGAAAAACTATGACCAACCTAAACAGTGTATTAAGAAGCAGAGACATTACTTTGTCAACAAAAGTCCGTTTAGTCAAAGCTATGGTTTTTTCAGTAGTCATTTATGGATGTGAGAGTTGGACTATAAAGAAGCTGAGTACCAAAGAATTGATGCTTTTGAACTGTGGTGTTGGAGAAGACTCTTGAGAGTCCCTTGGACTGCAAGGAGATCTAACCAGTACATCCTAAAGGAAATCAATCCTGAATATTTATTGGAAGTACTGATGCTGAAGCTGAAACTCCAATACTTTGGCCACCTGATGTGAAGAACTGACTCATTTGAAAAGACCCTGATGCTAGGAAAGATTGAAAGTGGGAGGAGAAGGGGATGCCAGAGGGTGAAATGGATGAATGGCATCACCAACTGAATGAACATGAATTTGAGTAAGCTCTGGGAGTTGGTGATGGACAGGGAAGCTTGGCATGCTATAGCCCATGAGATCGCTAGAGTCGGACACGATTGAGTGACTGAACTGAACTGAGACCATAGTGCAGAAGATAATGCTGATGCAGATTTATTTTATATATATAATATACATGTACATATGTGTGTGAATATATATATATATATGTAACCATGTGTTTCCTCAGGCACAAGCATAATACTTTTGTCAACTTGAAGCTCACTCAAAACTAACTCTTTGAGTATTTTACACCAGTATTTCTAGTTTACTTTTCAAAACTGTCTAAATGTTCTATGAGTGTTTTGATTTGACAGTGTCAGTCTTTAGTGGATGTCTGCAAAATAGAAAATCTGTCTACCCCTTGCAGAAGGCACTCTGCGATGTTTTTTTTTAAATTTTATTTTATTTTTAAACTTTACAAAATTGTATTAGTTTTGCCAAATATCAAAATGAATCTGCCACAGGTATACATGTGTCCCCCATCCTGAACCCTCCTCCCTCCTCCCTCCCCATACCATCCCTCTGGGTCGTCCCAGTGCACTAGCCCCAAGCATCCAGTATCATACATTGAACCTGGACTGCGATGTTTAAATCCTAGTTTCTTATGAGTTATTTCAGTTTGTTTAGTCGCTTTGCTTCCCATCCTGTTATATTTGATTTCTGTGGATCTAATTATTTTGACAACATCTAACACACTTCCTCATTTTCTGCTGCTTTTTTGAAGAACACCTTAGTTCTCTTCTACCTTTTGAGGTTAGTCCCTTTACTATCTATCTGTCTTTTTCTTAAAGATATACTTTTTGCTTTCTTGCCTCCACCCTAATAATTTTTTTCTTAAGAAATTTGGCAAAACTAATACAGTTATGTAAAGTCTAAAAATAAAATAAAATTAAAAAAAAAAAGAAAACTTATTTTCTGCAGCTTCATCAGCTTGTCATCTCTTGTTTTATTTTCAGTGTAACAACTGCTGATTTCTAACACTAAGACTTGAAGTGTATTTTTCAAGCTCCTCTCCTTCTGCTTGGATCTCCTAAGAATACCTGCTTCCCAGAGACTGAGACTTCAGACACAGGGGTTTTAAAAATGTAATTACTTTCTTCACCTTTGGGTTTGCAATAATTTAATTGAATTGTTTCTCTATTGCAGTTTTATGAAAGAACATAGTCTCTTTGTAATAAAGACCTATATCCTTGACTTGTTGGTCAATAACATGTACTAATTTTTAAAAATGTTTTTAACGGTCAAAATTCTACTTAAGATCACATAGCTGGTGAAACCTCTGGATAAACCACGAAAGTCAAAAAAGTTACTACCTCCACACTTTTAAATACAATTCCAAAACTCTGCAGAGAGAAGTGGAATTTGGGACAACTGATGAAGCTCTGGATACCTAGACCTAGTTCTAAAACTACCAGTCCTAGTCCTGCCGTACAGCAGTGCTCTATAGTCCGTGTGTATCCTTGCTGTCTGTCTGCTATCTGGAACATTGGCTGAAAAAGACTGTAGAGAGAAAATATTATTCCATTTGACGACACTTGACAGAATGCCCCAGCCTAATGTTTAGTGCATGGAAAAACTGAAGCAGCAACTCTCTCAGGAAGATCCTTCCAGAGCCTGTCTGATGTCTTTGTATTCCTCGGCTGTAAAATGAGGATAAGAATAACACATGATTCTGGAACTTGTTGGGAGAATACAATGAAACTAGATGTATGAAACTAGATGTACTTTGCAAACTCTGAAGGGCTGTAAGTTAGTCATGTTTGGGAAATGAATGTTCTGGCTAATTACCGTCTCAGGTTTCATCTAGATTCATTAGGGACTATCCTAAAAAGTCCCCCGAATTAATCTTCAGTTTTGTCATCTCTCTTCTTTGCTGAGAACCTTACAATAACTTTTCATTGCCTAGAGCAAAGGTTGTCCTTATCCTAGCATTAAAGGACTTTCACCACTTAGACCCTAGTAACTTTCCAGTTTGTTTCTTCTCTGTCCTCGTAAATTCCAGTGAAACGGATGAACCCCAGGAGAGGTGACAGAGTTTTTTTCTGTATCTTGGCCTTGCTCACTTGGTCATGAACTTATTCCTTCAGATCCATCTAGATCTTGCCGTTTCTCAATACCCAGCATAAGGCCTTAGCAAATTCATAACTAATATTTGTATCTAGAGCATTTGTTGGGTATATATATTTTTTGGAAGTTAATCAAATGTTGGGGACCTTGATATGCTTCGTGGCAATGAAGGGTCATATTTTCAGTGTTTCTTGCCTCTCCCTTTTCCTGTGCAGGCCCACAGGACTCAACTTAGTTCCCTTTTCTCTTACGATGCCAGAAGCTACTTGATTCCCAGAGAACTTTCTTCCTCTAAGATGGAGTGTGAGGTGTGATTCTTCTCAGCTGCTATTTTCTAGTATGTTCCTGAGATGAATTCCAGAATGTTCCTTATTTTAAGCATTTGCAGTTGCTTTTGTAGAAAGTAGATGGGGGAATGACAGAGATGGCAAATAGAGACACTTGATCAATTTGGCAGTGTTCTAATATTCTCCTTCCCTCACCTGTGTGGATCCTTTCCTTCTCTGGATCCTCTGTGATCTGCTTCTTTTATCTGAGCATGGCCCTCAAGGACCAGCACTTCCCCAGGTCCTCACCATTCAGGGGCCCCTGGCTGTAGGATGACCATTGACATCTCAGAGGGCTCCAGCTTAGGTGCTTTGCATTTAAACATCTGTGTTCCAAGTGGAAATCTCACCCTAATAACAACTACTACAATTTATTTAATCCCCATAATTATCCTGCATGGTACCTCATCCTTGAGGAAACAGATTTAGGGAGGTTCAGTGGTTTGGTCACTGTTACAGAGTTAGTAAAAGCAGGACTAAGGGTGGACAACAGGTCCATTTGTCTCCGAAATTTGTCTTTTTCCCACTGTTCCAAACTGCATTACTGTAACGCAGGTTATTTCCTGGCAGTCACAGACTCTCACAGGAAAGCATATGAAGGCACTTCTGTTGTTATGTTGATCTTAGTGTTTGTATCTTTTATCATTTTTAACTGTTATTATATTCTTTATAAAGCTAACTGAAATCAGAAACATTGTTTTCTATGTCACTGTATTAGCCAGTTCGCCTTTACTAAGGCTTTTTTATTTTTTAACTTTACAATGTTGTATTGGTTTTGCCATATATCAAAATGAATCCGCCACAGGTATACATGTGTTCCCCATCCTGAACCCTCCTCCCTCCTCCCTCCCCATACCATCCCTCTGGTATGGGGATCGTCCCAGTGCACCAGCCCCAAGCATCCAGTATTGTGCATCGAACCTGGACTGGCGACTCATTTCATATATGATATTATACATGTTTCTAAGGCTTTAATGCATAGCTTGTGTTTTGCTGTTGTTGTTATTCAGTCACTAAGTTGTGTCCAACTCTTTGCGACCCCATGGGCCACAGCACACCAGGCTTCCCTGTCTTTCACCATCTCCCAGAGTTTGCTCAGACTCATGTCCACTGTATATTTTTTGGTTAATTGTTCCAGAAAGAATGAATAGGTTCTTTTACCTGTTTTCTTTTTTATGTGCAGTGTAACTGGGATCATAATTCTAATCTTTCTTCATGAAATGACAATCTTGCAAGTGAAGAGTGATCTTAGCACATGACAAACAACAAAACCAAACCAAAGGATGTTTAAAATTATATATCTAAAAGGGGCCACAAAGAAATGGGGTAGTGGTTTTAAAAAAAGGTCCTGGACAGAGAGGCAGAATTTAGAGATGATGACCTATGTATAGTGAGTTTGGACTTTTTTTCAGGACCAATGAGGAGTCATCAGAAGGGTTAGATCTATCAGATTTGTTTTAGGAGTGTACCTGAGAGAGTGGGTTGTTGTGGTGTGAAGCTGGAGGCAGAGAAATCTGGTCCTCCTTATGGGGTCTAGTTTTACTTCCGCAGCCCCACTCCCCACATTACCGTACTAGCAAGGGTGCCTCATCGTGTTTGTTAGTGAGGAATTGGGTTTCTACCCTATAGTGGATGTAATGAATATTATCTTTAGAACCTAGAGAGTCACTGGAGTACCTCATGACACTCCTATGACAGATAGTCCTAGTCAGAGTGCACCTGTAGCAATCCAATAAAAATAAGACCAGCAAAGGCTCATCTCCTATGGAAATAAATATTTGGATCTTCATACCAGATAAATAATCTAGGTGAGATACAATCAGAAGGTAAAGGGAACTTGAGTGAGGGAAGAAGACAGCTATGATTACCAACTTCAGACTAGTAAACAGCTACTGAAGTAGAAATTGTAGCAGTTATGCTAAATATAGTTTATCTGTTTCTCTTCCCACTCCTTTCCACCTTTCTCCATTTATGAAGAATACTGATGCCAGCTAACTTTTAGTTTTCATGTGGGAACATTAATGAATGATATCAACAAGAATGAAACAACCGATGCGCTGGAGACACAAAATTTTCATTTGAATTAAAGACAAGAGTGTATACTGAGGGTCAGAATGGATGGACTGTGTTGTAGAGTTTCTGACTTTTATTACACTCCCTACTCTTCCCCTGGGTCTGACTTGGAGGCTTACTATTAGAGACTGAATGTTTGTGTCCCCCTAAAATTTGCATGTTGAAATTCTTACCCCTACTGTGATGGTATTAGGAGATGAGACCTTCAGAAAGTGATTAGGTCTTCAGGGTGGATGCCTCATGAATGGGATTAGTGTCCCTATAAAGGAGACTCCAGAGAGCTCCCTCATCCTTTCTGCCATGTGAGGATACAGTGTGAAGACAGCCATTCATGAAGCTCTGAATCTGCAGGTGCCTTGATCTTATACTTCCCGGTTTCCAGAACTGTGAGAAATAAATAAAACTTCTGTTGCTTATAAGCCATTCAACCTATGGTATTCTGTTATAGCAACCCAAATGGACTAAGACACTGACCTTCATCAAGTGATCTTCCCTTCTCAATGCCCTTTGGATTCAGCCAATGAGACATGCCAGCTGGAGATCAGAAGGGATGAGGAGAGTGAAAAGTATGTATTCTCCCGGTTTCTTTCTTATAGGGTCTTCATGGAAAGGATATATCCCTTGACCAAATGTCATACCCTGGTCAGGATGTTTCCCCTGAACAACTCTCTGAATTCAGTGGTTAGAGAAATGCTCACTCCCATACCCACTTCAGGAGTAAGAGTGGTATTATTGCTGGTCTTAAATCTTGCATTGTTTCCTGTGATTTCCTTACATTATGCCCATGCCTTTGGAAATAGTCCTTTTAGTAAAGTTTCTTCAAATTACCCAGTTTATGGCTGTCAGCTGTTCCTGCCAGGATCCTGATCATCTATGAAGAAGCTTGAATTTATTTTCACTAAATGAATGACTGCTTGACTTTGATTTGTTACCTCACTCAGATAGTGAAAGCTGTCTAAAGCAGGATTTTCTCAGCCTCGACACTACTGACATTTGGGGCCAAAAACTCTTTGTTGTAGGGGGCTGTTCTATGCATTGCAGATTGCTAAGCTGAATCCCTGGCCTCAACCTACTGTATGTCAGTAGCACTCTTCTCCGAGTTGTGATAACCAAAAATGTCTCCAGACCTTCCCAAATGTCCTGTGGGGGCAGTATCACTCACAGTTGAGAACAAGGGTCTAAAAGGATGAAGTTACATCTGTGCAACCTTTGGGCATCATCAAACCAACAGGGCAGCAACCGGGAGGTCCTCCTTGAACCTTGAGTGTTTGTTGCTAAGGGACCACGTGGCCTTCTAATTGAATTGTATAGTCAGATAATTTTTTCCCAAACTGAAGATTTCCTATCAAGTGATGGAATTATGATGACATGATTATGAAAAAAAACCTATTTTTTCAGTTCCTTTTTCACATAGGAATATATATATATGCATATATATGCATATACATATCCTCTGTATTACAGTTCTCCAGAGATCAGAAACAATAGGATACACACACACATACACACACACACATATATATATAGAGAGAGAGCATGAGAAAGATTTATTATAAGGAATTGTTGTTGCTGTTGTTTAGTCACTAAGTCGTGTCTGACTCTTTTGAGACTCTATGGACTGTAGCCCACCAGGCTCCTCTGTCCATGGGATTTCCCAGGCAAGAATACTGGAGTGTGTTGCCATTTCCTTCTCCAGGGGATCTTCCTGACTTAGGGATCAAACCCAGGTCATCTGTGTTGTAGACGGATTCTTTATGATTGAGCTACCAATTGGCTTTTGTACTTATGGAGACTGAGAAGTCCCAAGATCTGCACTCAGCATGCTGGAGACCCAGAAAGGTGAGTGGTATAAGTTCCAGTCTGATAGTCAGCAGAGGTGACATCCAATAAGAGCTGGTTTTTCAGTTCAGCTTTGAAGGCAGGAAGAGACCAATGTCCCCGCTCAAACAATCAGACAGAAGGAGTTTCCTCTTACTTGGCTTTTTTATTTTATTCAGATCTTCAATTGGTTAGATGAGGTCCACTTTCATTGCTACTGCTAAGTCACTTCAGTCGTGTCTGACTCTGGGCGACCTCATAGACAGCAGCCTACCAGACTTCCCCGTCCCTGGGATTCTCCAGGCAAGAACACTGGAGTGGGTTGCCATTTCCTTCTCCAATGCATGAAAGTGAAAAGTGAAAGTGAAGTCGCTCAGTCATGTCCAACTCCTAGCGACCCCATGGACTGTAGCCTACCAGGCTCCTCCGTCCATGGGATTTTCCAGGCAAGAGTACTGGAGTGGGTGCCATTGTCTTCTCCCCCACTTTCATTAGGGAGGAGCAATATGCTTTAGTCTACTCATTCAAATGTTATTCTTATCCAGAAATACGCTCACAGGCACACCCAGAAAAATGGGGAAGACAAATGGATTGACCACGCTTGGATCATGAATCTCTGGCGTTGAATCTCTGCTTGGGCTGAGGAAAACTGCCACTGCCTGCCCCCACTGTGTAACGAAGAATGGAGATAAGTGGTTTTCCGACAGAAAGTGGGAAAAACTATCCAATAACGTTGTCTTCTTTTGGCTACACATATAGTACACGATTACTTTTTTATTTTATAAAATTGCTCCCCGTTTATTTTAAAAAGGATACATTGACAGTATGTTAATCCTTGGTTGATAAGTAGTTAGATGGTAGGTAGTAAATATATGTATTTAAGCATCAGTGATAGGCTCAATATAACTCAATATTAGGACCACCAAAATACCATTCAATTTCATTCATTTATCTACGATAAAACTAGAGAGGATATTAGAAAGCAAAGACATCACTTTGCTGACAAAGGTCCATATAGTTAAAGCTATGGTTTTTCCAGTTGTCATGTATGTGTGTTAGAGTTGGACCATAAAGAAGGCTGAGCACCGAAGATGCTTTTGAATCATGGTGCTGGAGAAGGCTCTTGAGAGTCCATTGGACTGCAAGATCAAACTGTCAATCCTAAAGGAAATCAATCCTGAATATTCATTGGACAGACTGATGCTGAAGCTGAAGCTCCAATACTTTGGCCACCTGATGCAAAAAGCCGACTAACTGGAAAAGACCTCAATGCTTGGAAAGATTGAAGGCAAAAGGAAAAGAGGGTGGAAGAGAATGAGATAGTTAGATAGCATCTCTGACTCAGTGGACATGAATTTGAGCAAACTCTGGGGGATAGTGAAGGACAGATGAGACTGACATGTTGCAGCCCATGGGGTTGCAAAGAGTTAGACATGATTTAGCCACTGAACAACAAAAACTAGGGCCACAAAAATGAGTGTGACCTGGGGTTCTTAATCTCATAAATCTCATGACTGATGGAGAAATTTAAACAAATAGATGACCATTATAAACAACGTGATAATCACTAATAGGTACTATGACACATAATGATTGGTGAAATCAAAACTCATTCTAAGGCAAGGAACATTTACACGTAACATGTTTTCCCCTGTCCTTTGGCCTCTTCTTACCCCTCTACTGTGCATCAGTTGCATTATGCATCAACCAAACCTCCCTATGGCATCACAGACTCGATGGACATGAGTTTGAGCAAGCTCTGGGAGTTGGTGATGGACAGGGAAGCCTGGCATGCTGCAGTCCATGGGGTTGCAAAGGGTTGGACATGACTGAGTGACTGAACTGAACTGAAACCTCCTTATTGGCAGAAATACTGGTTCAACCAAAAAGAGCAAATTTCTTGATGCAAAAAGAGCATCTTTTTGAACTTTTACCTAACTGTATTCTTGGTGGGTATCAAGCCAGTAAACACAATCAAGCCGAAGATCAAGAGAAGGAAGGATTTGCTTGAAGGAAGTAAGGAGTTTGAACTCTGAGGATGTCTACCAAAGCAGTGTCTCCCCAGACAGGTGAACAGTTAAGGGACTCAGCCATACGTATACCTGTCTCCATTCTCCTCCAAACTCCCTTCTTATTTTTAAATTTATTTGGCTGAGCTGGGTCTTAGTTGCAGCATGTGGGATCTAGTCCCCTGACCAGGGATTGAACCCTGGCCCCCTGCATTGAGAGCATGGAGTCATAGCCACTGAATTACTAGGGAAATCCTCAGATTTGGGATTTTTAAGCTAAGGGTACATGCATATTATAATGGGCTTCCTCCATGGCTCAGGGGTGAAGAATCCACTTGCCAAGCAGGAGACTCAGGTTCAATCTTTGGGTTGGGAATATTTCCTGGAGAAGGAATTGGCAACCCACTCCAGTATTCTTGTCTGAGAAATCCCATGGACAGAGGAGCATGGTGGGTTATATAGTCCAAGGGGTGGTAAAGAGTAGTACAGGACTTAGCAACTAAACAATAACAATAACATGCATAGTCATGAAGAGGCTTGAGCAGAGGAGATCAGCATAGAACTCAGGCAAAGGTTGACTGAAGTCATAATTCCATCCTCCGCCTGGGTGGGGGCCTAAGCTCCCGTAGACCTTAAAGATATGTTATGTATGTCCCTTGTGGAACCAGGACCCTGATCCAAGCTTACACTATTGTTTCTTGACTGCTCTTCCCTAGTTTCTGCATTCCCTCCATTAAAATCATTTATTACTTTGACCTATTCAAGGGCAAGCATTGTGTTCAGGCTTAGATCACAAAAACGGCTTAGGCCAAAATGGATACTCTTTTGTCAAGAAAGCCATTTCTGGTTCCCTTCCTCAGGGGAGGTGCCCCGCCGCCACCTGTCTGCTTACACTCTTGTAAAGGGTCATGATGATCTGCCACTTTGTGTTTACAGGTTTGGACTGTGCAAACTATCTGTCATTTACTGTGCATGCGTGTGCTTAATCGCTCAGTTGTGTCCGACTCTGCGATCCCATGGACTGTAGCCCATCAGGCCCTTCTCTCCATGGAATTCTCCAGGCAAGAAGTGGGTAGCCATTCCCTTCTTCAGGGAATCTTCTCGACCCAGAGATCTAACCTGGGTCTCCTGCATTGCACCCGATTCTTTACAGTCTGAGCCACCGGCATGCATAACTCATTTAATGTGTGTGTGCGTGTGCTGTTGCTTCAGTCTTGTCCGACTCTTTATAACTCATGGACTGTAGCCTGCTAGGCTTCTCTGCTCTTGGGATTCTCCAGGCAAGAATACTGGAGTGGGTTGCCATACCCCTCTCTAGGGGGTCTTCCTGACCCAGGGATCGAACCTATGTCTCTTATGTCTCCTGCATTGGCAGGGAGGTTCTTTACCACTACTGCCACCTGGGAAGCCCCATTTAAGGTACAGGCTGTCTCAAAAACATATATAGCTGTGCTTTGACTTCTAACATGCAAAATACTTTTCAGAGCTTTCTGAAAGGCTGTTCCAGGATATAATCCTCAATTTGGCTTGAATAAAATTTTCCATTTCTTTCTTAGATTAGCTGATTAATTTTTCACTGACATAATCTTGTATAAAGGAATAAAATCCTTCTTGATCTTTTGTAGGATTATTTCTTGCCATCTTTGGCATTTGTGGGGAACATAAAAATAAAGAAGACAAACACACTGAATTTAGAATCAACAGACTTTGGGTAAACTCTAGTTGTGGGTCCTTAATTAAGCAAGAATATGATCACTCTTGGTTCTGTTATCATGAGTGTAAAATGAGGACGCTGAACTAGATTCTTTAGAGTGCTCTGTCTTTTAAAATTCTAAATATTTGTGTGTGTAAAATTGTAGTAGTCCACAGTAACTTCATTGAAATTGTTAGGTAGTCAGGATGTACATAAACTTAGAAGCCACTAGATGTCATACATGTCACAGATTTTGCTTGTCAAACTCTGGATACCAGGGTATTTGGGAAACTGAATGGAACCTTAAAATTCATATGGTTCAATCATGTCAGTTAACTAAAAGCAAGAATAGACTCTTTGAACTAGGTATATCAAGTCATTTAGCTAAGATCACATAGCTAGTTAGCATTAAAATCAGATTTCTTGACTTCCATTCCAGTGAACTTTCCTCTCCTTAAAGTAAGTAATGCTTTGTTTTTGCATTAGTTATCAACTTTGATTTTCCCCCATTTTCTCACTGAACTATTACTCAAAGTAATTTTGGGTATCTGGAGTATATTGTTCAAATTGCTGTGATTTAATGTAATAGCAGTAATACTGGGCAAAAAAGTAATATTATTCATAGATTCATACTCTGTTTTGAGAACTGTCTGTAGGTAAGTCCTAGGAGGATACAAGAAACTGGGTAGATGTGAAGGAAAATGGGAATCAAAGTTCACAAACACCTAGATTAGCTGAAGTTTAGACTTGGGCAACCTCAGGTTTTCATTTTTTAACATGGTCCTGGATGGAAAAATTGAAAAGGGCTTTCTTTGAAAAGCGAAATAATTGAGATTTCTGCACCAAATCTATTAACAATAATTCCTATGCCATCCATTGAATCTTACCTAACATGCAGTTTTTTGTTTTTTTAAAAAGACTTTTTTATTTGGCTGCCTGGAGTCTTAGCTGCAGTTCATGAGTCTTGTGTCACGTGGAATCTTTAGGTGCAGCGCACAGTCTTTGTAATGCTGGAATCTTCCCAGGTTAGGGATTGGGCCCGTGTCCCCTGCATTGGCAGGCAGTTTCCCAACCACTGGCCCACCAGAGAAGTCTTAACATGCAGTTTTTAATAAACATAGTCGTCTAATTCTTAGTTTGATGATTCCAGGGTATTTGAGACAGATGGGACTGTAAGAGGCAGGCCCATTAAAATAGGAAGTGACAGCAAATAGCTTGAAAGGAATAAGGAGGAAAATTGCTAGACTCAAAGAGAGAAAACTATATTACATAATTATAAATTAACAGATATTGACATTTATATTTGGCCCTTCAAGAATAAGTAACTTGCATTGACTATCCTGTATGACATGTAAGTTTTTTGAGTGGGATTTCTTACCAACTGGGTAAATGGAGCTTTGCTGTCAAAAGGAATAAATTGTGCTTATATGAGAAAGTTGTTTATGTAATGCTTATAAATGTGAAGTTATAATAAATCCTTTTGTTGGGATGGAGCTGGGAATGGATCATATATATAAAAGGTGAGTCTGTTAAAACTTGCTTCATTTCCTGAATAAATTGAGAATAATAATACTACAGCATAGGGGTGCTATGGGATGTTTGAAAGAGTGTGGAAAATGGAAAGTGCTATATAACTGTGAACTATTAAAATAATGACAGTAAGAAAAAGTGAATGCACACACTCTTCCAGGAGAAGCTCTTTGTGGGGAGATGAACTGAGAAAGTGGACAAGCTTAGAATTTAAAAGACAGAACAGAAAGGAGAGTGGGCCATGGGTTAACTTCTCTGTGATGGTAAATAATAGGACTGATCTACTTTCCAGAAGATAAGAAATGGTCGAGAGGTCCTGCCAAGGATAAGAAAATGGGAAAACTCTGAACCAATACCGAGGTGGCTGCGATGGGGCTCTGTGAATCCAAGGACCAGATCTTGTATTCTCCCCATTTTTTTTTTCCTGCTCAACTCCAACATGAAGGAACACCAGGATCTGTATAGTATCTCCCTGAAGCTATTTTCAGTTTTATTTTATATCTTCCCTGTGTGGGACAACTGGAGTATTATGGTATTTTTCCTATTTTATGTGGTCAGGCTTCAGCCTTTTTCTCCCTCTTTTTTAATCCCTTTGATGAATTAATACGTACACAATGGAAGTTGCCTGTTGTGGGAAGATTCCAGTTGGTTTCAATGAGGAAACCAGACAAGCTGGCCATCACCTGTGTTTGCATCTCTCAGGCATGTGCTGATTGAGTTTCTATATTCCCTCTATCCCCTTGATATAGAAATACAAGTAAATAACCAGCAAATGTGCTTTATTTCAATGTGGGAATTTCATAAACTCATATATATTACTGGAAAAAATTTATTTTGCACATAAGAGATAGTGTGATTATATCATACTAATGATGGTTATGTTGTTGTGTTAACATGATGTTGGCATTCACATTATAAACTTTGTCAGGCTTTTGTAACTTGCCCATAAAATTGTGCCTCAAGTTTGAGACTTGCTCTCAATCCCAGAGCCATTTAAGAAAGAAGGAAATAAATTTAGCTTAAATTGAATAAGATGTTAAATAGTCAAAATAATTAACAGCAAAAATCTCCAACGGTTCAAATTTAGTTGCTATTTTTTGTCAACTCCAAACCCTAAAGCACAATTTTTTAATCCATTAAGTTCTTTCATACTATGTGACTTTTAGTATAGTTTGGAAGTTCATCTTTAGATCAACAAAAGACATTGGATCTCTGCAAATAAACCAATATAACATCTGGGTGAGAAAATAATTCTGCTTGTGAAAGTTTCTTGTTTGTAATAAAATAGCTTTGTGAGGTTACATAGAGGAAGGGCAGACAACACAGTGCACCTGGGAGAAGCCATTGATGCATGTTCTGATGCTGTCTTTCTTCAACCTCAGTGATAAAGTAGTCGGAAATCCTGCTTATTCACCATTTCTCTCTTGAATTACTTGCATATGCTTTCCCTTTTTAATGTTTTAGTTCAAATTTTACTTTTTATTTTAATAGCAAGAGTGTTGTGCAGGGGATAGAAGTGACGAGAACAAAGCTACACATCAAATTCACTTTTTAAAAGATTCTCTTTAGAGCTTATCCATAAGTGAGCCAGGGTGCTGTAGAAGTAAAATACTTTTTTTAGTTTAACTGTCTCTCTGGAAAACGAATTTGTAGCTGCAAATTGAAATTGAATTTGTAGTTTGTCTGTGCTCCTCAGTGTTTAACCTGCAAACTGACTGATAACTTGAGTGACCCTGAGGCTTTTGCTGAACTTACTTTCAGAGGCCAAGGCTCCAGCCCGGGGACGCTCCCCAGAGGACGTTTTCTGTGCACATTGACTTCAAAGCAAGCTGATCTCAGAGACAGATAGGCACAGTGTGGGGGCTCTCTGGGCCAAATTTTTATCAAGATTATTTTAGGGTAGGGCTGTTGAGATGAACTAAACAGTGTACAACTTTTAATCATCTTCAAAGTCCCAAATGATAATGTTTGATTTTATTGATTTTATTTTTATAATTTTCATTTCTTTTGGCCATGTTGTAGGCATGTGGGATCTTAATTCCCTGACCAGGGATCAAACTTGCACCCCCTGCAGTGAAGCATGGAGTCCTATCCACTGGACTGCTAGGAAAGTCCCAATGTTTGATTTTAGTAAGTTCAATTTGAATTGAAAGCAAATCAGTTGAAAAAAAACTAGCAACTGTGTTATGGGACCCCAAGCTAAACAGGCTTCCTGAAAGAAATGACCTCTTTCAAAGTTGTTTAAGTGCAAGAAGGAATATGGGATGGGAATGGGGATAAGAGAATTCCTGTCACCACCTTGCTGGGTGATTTTCACTAAGTTGCTATACTTCTTTGAAAATCAGTTCCTCTCTATACCAAAAAAAAAAAAAAAAAAAAGAAGAAGAAGAAAGTAAAGAAAATTGAGCTATCACCATCTTAATAGTTATTTTTTTGTTGTTTATTCAGGAATTGGGATTGGGAAACTCTGGAAAAAGCCAAGGAGCAAATATTTTCACTTATATTCTACATGGTCTCTGTTACAACTACTCAAAGCTATTGTAAATAGAGAGCAATCATAGACAATACGTAAATGATGAATATGAATGTGTTCCAGTAAAACTTGACAAAAACTAGTGCCCTGTGAACCACTAATTTGTTGACTCTGGATTTAACGTGTGCTTGTGTACTTAGTAAGTGCTGCGCGCTGTGTTGACTGGGGCTTCCCAGGTGGCTCAGTCGTAAAGAATCCACCTGCAACACAGGAGATGCAGGTTCGATCCCTGGGTGGGGAATCTCCCCTGAAGAAGGAAATGGCAACCCAGTCCAGTATTCTTGCCTGAAAAAGTCCATTGACAAAGGCACTGGCAGGGCACAGTCCAGCGGCTGCGAACGGTCGGACATGACTGAGTAAACAACAACAACTGGGTTGGGTACTTTACACACATTAGTACAACTAATGAGGAAGATACGATTATTATCATCAACTTATGGGTGAAGAAGCCAAAGCTCAGAGAGGTTAATCCACTCACACAAGAACACATATAGCTAGTTAATGGCATCAAGTTCACCTGCCTCAGCCTCAAGACTGACTTGCATACCTAAGAGAGCCCCCAGAAGAGAATTGCTGACTCCCAGCATTCTAGACTAGGAAACGTGACCCAAATCTTAATAACTCCAACTGGTGAGTGCCATTGCATATTTTGACACTGAACATATTTTCTAGATGATCTGGTAATTTAGCTTGATAATAAGGGTCAAAATAATTTTTCCAGTTATATGACTACTCTTGTTCCACTCATAGTTCAGCTTACAAGGGAAGAATTCTTCTTCTTTCCAGATGTATTTAATAATTTTCCACTTGTTTTTCTCTCTTGAAAGCAAGAGAAGTGTTAAGATACACTGTTTACTTAGACCTGGGTTCCTCATTTTAAGTGGGAAAAAGCCAAAGTATATTTTTTCTGTTCCCTCTCTCTCCAAGAGAAAAAAGAAAAGAATTGGAAACAATGAGAAAGCCTTGGCAAGTACCATAGAGATGATGAATTGTAATTCAACATGAATGCCATCCCCATCCTCTCATGTGATTTGACAATCATTGAAGGGCTTGCGTTTTTAGCTGCATGGTGTTTGCAAAGTGGAAAAGTGTATGCACTTTTACAGCAAGGTTGTTGGATTGTTACTCAGGCAGAACAGCTTATTTGGCAAGATTTAGAAGTATATTGAAAATCCAAGTTGGTTTATCTGCATTAGGGAGGGGAGAACTCCCCAGCACCTCATGTCTTCCCATTGGCTCTGCCTGGCGTCCCAGGCAGGCTGAGTGATTGAAAAAACAGATTGGAGAGTTCCCACATTTTCAATGTAGTAGAAAGAACCAACCATCAAGACTTTCTGTACATTGACTGTGATCTGTGGTGCCCTTCACAACTATTCTTTTAGATTTCCCGGATCTTAGCAGGAAAGGAAACTTGGGCTACAGGAAGGTCTGTAATGCATCAAAGATTCCCAATGAACCTTTAAACTTTCTCCCTTCAAAGTTTACTCTTAACCATTTGGGTCTGGAAGGCACAATGAATCCCAAGATCTGGGCTTCCAGGACAAAGTACACATAGGTAGCCATGTATATATGTTTCCATGGCTAGAACACCTGGAGCACCCTTTCTTCATGGTGGAGACATTCTTGCTTCCGAAGCCTGGTGAGTTTGCTCTGGTGTTTGTATTGGAGTCATGAATGTTTTCTGGACAAAATAAACCTCCTTAGCAATTCTTTGAAGGTCTTGGATGAACTCTGTTGAAGGCTTGATTTGACCAACACAGCATTTATAATTTATTTTCTGGGAGTAGCGATTCAGGTGCATAGCATAGCTGTCACGAAAATCATCGTCAAGCAGTGACTGGTGACCCTTTTGGGGACAATGCTGTATGTCAGCACCACCACCTCTCTTTTCAGAGTCTTTCACTTCTAGCAATCTCGTTCCTATGCCCCACCCAACCCTGGCTTTTCCGAGCTTGCTACGTATCTCTATTTCTTATTCATTTCTCTAAGCCTGACATAGACATGTTTTTTGTGTTGACATAAAGTCTCATTGCATTGCTTTTAGGAACATTAATCTCCATTTTTTAAAAAATTGCAATTAGGTCTAAAGAGGGAAAGTGAAGTGATTGAAGATTGCTCAGTCATGTCTCACTCTTTGCGACCCCATGGACTATACAGTCCATGGAATTCTCCAGGTCAGAATACTGGAGTGGGTGGCCTTTTCCCTTCTCCAGGGGATCTTCCAACCCTGGAATCGAACCAGGTCTCCTGCATTGCAGGCGGATTCTTTACCAGCTGAGCCACAAGGGAAGCCCAAAGAGGGAAAAACTACTGGATAAAATTTCTCTTTTTTTTTTGACTAATAAAGAATACCAATTGTATCAGATACTAGGGTGAATTAAAGTTCTCCAGGATAATATAACATTTATATATAAAATATAAAACATTATATTTTTTGTTATATTTCATGACAAACTGTGGAAAGCTCTTAGAGACATGGGAATACCAGACCATCTTACCTGTCTCCTGAGAAACCTGTTTGTGGATCAAGAAGCAACAGTTAGAACCCTGTATGGAACAACTGATTGGTTCCAGATCAAGAAAGGAGTACAACAGGGCTGTTTGTTTTCACCCTGTTTGTTCAACCTATATGCTGAGCACATCATGAGAAATGCTGGGCTGGATGAATTACAAGCCAGAATCAAGATAGATGAGAGAGACATCAACAGCCTCAGATATGCAGATGATGCCACTTTAATGGCATGTGAAGTGGAACTAAAGAGCCTCTTGATGAGGGTGAAGGAGGAGAGTGAAAGAGCTGGCTTAAAACTAAATATTAAAAAAACTAAGATCATGGCATCCAGCCCCATTACTGCATGGCAAATAGAAGGGGGAAAGGTGGAAGTAGTGGCAGATTTCCTCTTCTTGGGCTCCAAAATCACTGCAGATGGTGACTGCTGTCATGAAATCAGAAGGTGATTGCTTCTTGGCAGGAAAGCAATGACAAACCTAAACAGTGTGTTGAAAAGCAGAGACATTACTCTGCTGACAAAGGTCCATATAGTCAAGACTGTGGTCTTCCCACTGGTCACATATGCTTGTGAGTGCTGGACCGAAAAGAAGGCAGAATGCCCAAGAATTGATGCCTTCGAACCATGGTGTTAGAGAAGATTCCTGAAAGTCCCTTGGACAGCAAGGAGATTAAGCCAGCCAATCTTAAGGGAGATCAACCCTAAATACTCACTGGAAGGACTGATGCTGAAGCTGAAGCTCCAGTATTTTGGTCATCTGATGCAAACAGACGACTCATTGGAAAAGTCCCTAATGCTGGGAAAGATCGAAGACAGAAGGAGAAGGGGGCATCAGAGGAAGAGATCACTAGATGGCATCACCGATGCAATGAACATGAACTTGGCAAACATGGTGATGCACAGGGAGGCCTCGAACTGCAGTCCATGGGTCCCAAAAAGTTGGACACGACTGGGCAACTGAATAGCATAAAACATGAAGGTGCATGGTTGCTTTGAAGATAACACTAAACTTTTGAAGGCCAGATGTTTCAAGGAGAATTCCTTACAAATGAACTAGAACTGCCATATTTATGGTAACAGAAAACAGAACAAGACACCCATGTAAACCATTTCATCTTTTTATAGAGACACTAGGGCAAAGATGTGATGTTAAAATTCTTGAATTATCTGAAGAATTCAATTAATTATCTACTTATTGATGTAGACTTGACCTTCCGAGAAATTACAGAGCTTATTTTTATGATTGTTCCCAGAAAGTTATTACCTTCTTGTTTTTCATTTCTGGTAAAATTTACTTTGCTGGAAAGAATAAAAAATGCAAAAAGATTAGACACGTAATTACAAATCAGTAGCAGAGAAATTTGTCAATTTTTCTATCTATAATATTGTTTAGAAACACATTTGGTTTGACCTATTGTTTCTGTAGGTTTGTCATGAAATACACCTCTTCTAAATTTCCAGCATGGTCAGAGTTTCCCATAGAGACTCATGCTATCCAAAGCAAATTAAATTAATGACAGGGTAGTACCACCTACTCTTTCACCAAAAATTTTTTTCTGCTTATAATAATAAAAATAATATATATCACCACAGAATATTTGGAAAATAGAGAATATTACATGAAATCATATAAAAATACTCATAATCCTACTGCCCATAAAAAACAGCTGTTACCATTTTGGTATATCTCCTTCCAGCCCTTATCCATGCATGGATCCACAGTGCATATCCACCAGTGTGCACATACCAGTGGGGTCACAGTAAGAATATGAACCAAAATTTAACTAGATTGTATCCACATCTTCCGAGTTTCAGCCTTCACCTGTAGCCCTCCAGCTCCGCTTCACCTCAGTTATCTCTGGGAATCTGTGGGATATTCCAGATGAGCGCCAATGATTTCTCATGGGCTGATTTATTTCTCTTATTGCTTTCTTCTGCCCTTGCTTTTTTCAGTACACCCCAACTGTAGAATAAAGACTGGCACAGAGGCTGCTCACAAGTATTTATTGAGGTGTGAACAAGGTCTCCTGGAGGCACATGCCCCAGCAGCGTCCCAGCTGCTGCTACTACTGCAGCTCTTTCCGAGGAAGCTGTTGACCCACTAGCGGCGCAGTCTCCTCATGCTTCCCAAAGTCCTCATGTTATTGGAGGGATGCATCACGCAAAGGTGTAGAGGAGGCTCCGCTTCCTAGCTCTGGGCCACACTGTGTCATCCAGGACATCAGTGCCTTGCTGAGTAGGTCCCCACACCTCATGGAGCCCCTTTACAAACACCTCCTATAGCTTCTGCCTATAGTTCTCCCTTCACTGGACTCAGACAGAAGTTGAGAATAATATCTGAAATAAACAGTGATGTCTTCTGTGGATTTGTGTCCTGACTTCACCTCCAAAATTTTTCCACAGAACTGAAATGTGGTCCTAAGAGAGAAAAGTAATTACATAGTTGGTTCCCCTCAGCCAATATGTTTAGAAGGCTTGAACAGTAGGCAAAATCACCTCAATGCCTTAGTGGCCTCTTTTGCCTGAAAATGCCTGAGAAAATGGGAGAAAGACCGTACTACCTTATTCACCTTGGTTATCACCTCGCGACAGTAGTAGTTAAGAGCTGCATTGGAGCTGTACTTGCCTCTCAACAATTTTTTTTTTCTTTAAACCTGAGCTATATCAGGTTTCTGCTGCATTGATTACATTAAAGCCTTTGTGTAGATCACAACAAACAGTGGAAAATTCTTAAAGAGATGGAAATACCAGACTGCCTTACCTGCCTCCTGAGAAACCTATATGGAGATCAAGAAGCAACAGTTAGAACTACATGGAACAATGGATTGATTCAAAATTGGGAAGGGAGTACATAAAGGCTGTATATTGTCACCCCGCTTATTTAACTTATATGCAGAACACATCATGTAAAATGCTGGGCTGAGTGAAGCACAAGCTGGAATCAAGATTGCCAGGAGAAATATCAGTAACCTCAGATATGCAGATGACACCACCTTTATGGCAGAAAATGAAGAGGAACTAAACAGCCTCTTGATGAAGGTGAAAGAGGAGAGTGAAAAAGCTGGCTTAAAACTCAACATTCAAAAAAAGAAGATCATGGCATCTGGTCCCATCACTTCATGGCAAATAGCGGGGAAACAATGGAAACAGTGAGAGATTTTATTTTCTTGGACTCTAAAATCACTGCAGATGCTGACTGGAGCCATGAAATTAAAAGATGCTTGCTCCTTGGAAGAAAAACTATGACAAACCTAGACAGTGTGTTAAAAAGCAGAGACATTACTTTGTTGACAAAGGTCCATCTAGTCATAGCTATGGTTTTTCCAGTAATCATATATGGATGTGAGAGCTGGACCACAAAGAAGGCTGAGCACTGAAGAATCGATGCTTTTGAACTGTGATGTTGGAGAAGATTCTTGAGAGTCCCTTGGATTGCAAGGAGATCAAACCAGTCAATCCTAAAGGATATAAACCCTGAATATTAACTGGAAGGACTGAAGCTGAGGCTGAAGCTCCAGTATTTTGGTCACCTGATGCGAAGAGCCAACTCTTTGGAAAAGACCCTGAAGCTGGGAAAGATTGAAGGCAAGAGGAAAAGGGGACAACAGAGGATGAAACGGTTGGGTGGCATCACCAACTTAATGGACATGAGTTTGAGCAAGCTCCAGGAGATGGTGAAGGACAGGGAAGCCTGGCGTGTTGCAGTCCATGGGGTCACAAAGAATTGGATGTAACTGAGCAACTGAACAACATCATCATCAGCTACCTTCTTCATTTTTCCCTTCTGAAATCAATGCTACTCCTTTATCTTGGAATGTCTCTTTCTCTCATTTTCCTCATGAGAAATGTGCATTTCCCTCATGAACACACACATTAGAACGATCATCTCCATGCTTAATGAATTTAAAGGGTGAGATATGGCTTCTCTCTCTTTCTTTTCCCCCAGTAATCCTCCTGAGAAGCTGACAGTATTAGTGAGCTGACTCTGTTCTTTCCTGAAAATGTCTTGTCATGAATCTTTTTCAGGTTTTGATGAAATTTTCATGCTTGAGGTTTATTTGTTTATGGTATTGCATTAATTCAGCTTTATATAACCATATAATCAGGTTCACTTTTCTTATGATTTAAATAATCCATTCACTGAATCCAGACTCATCCCTTGATTCAGAGGGAAAATTTAGCTTGCGTAAGGCAAAAGGAATCAAGTCCATTCCAATGTTCAAGATCAAATACTAAAGGGAAAGAGGTGATGAAAGTTTCAGTTTTAGAAGCACAAGGATTGTTTCTGTTCCTAGTGCTTTGGTGTGTATGTTTTTTGAGTTCATGATTTGAATCATAAAGATGATAACTTTGGGTGCTGGAAAGTTTCAAGGGTGCTTGAAAACTTGGGGATGCCTTCTACCTCTAGTAAAGCTGGTCCCAAGAGCCCTGTATGGGCCAGTAGGGTGTTCACAGTTGGAGATCGAAGAACAAAAAGTGGGGACAGCCCCAGAAAGGAAGGTAGTCTGGGATTCCTCAGAATTATTTTGAAAATGGTCCCAAATCTGATTTTTGGTTTTCCTTGCATGAACTCAGTTCCTGGCTCATATCAGATGCTGTCTTGCCACTCCATCTCCTCTCATGTCATTCCCAGCTTGGCACCAAGGCTATGGGGAAAATATCACAGGCCCTTCCCTGAAGCCACCTGTAATCTTCAAGGCCTGGCCTGAGTCCCTCCTCTTCTTTGCTGCCTTCTCTAACTATTTCAGCCATTACTGAGTTTTCTTTCACTCTGATTGCCTCCAGCACTTGGAATCTTTCTCTCTTTAGTAGTTAACTAATCAGACTTTCCAGGTGGGACAGTGGTGAAGAACCTGCTTGCCAACGCAGGAGATGTGGGTTTGATCCTTGGGTCAGAAAAATTCCATGAAGGAGGAAATGGCAACCCATTCTAGTATGCTTGCAGGGAGAATTCCTCGGACAGAGGAGCCTGGCCAGCTACAGTTCATAGGGTTGCAAAGAATTGAACACAACTGAGCATGCAGGCAAAATAATTGGTATTGCCCCCCGTTTCTGAGTGGGAATCAAGACACTTATGTTTTAGCCCAAGTTCATTTACTAGGCAGGTGTCCTTGGCTCCCCTGGTGGCTCAGCTGGTAAAGAATCTGCCTGTAATGTGGGAGACTTAGGTTCTGTCCCTGGGTTGGGAAGATCCCCTGGAGAAGGGAATGGCTGTCCACTCTAGTAGTCTGGCCTGGAGTATTCCATGGACTGTATAATTGGTATTGCCCCACATTACTGAGTAGTAGCCAAGACATTTATGTTTTAGCCCAAATTTATTTACTAGGTAGATGTCCTTAGATCATAATGCCTTTCTCACTTTTCTGGGTCTTATTTTTCTCATATAAAAAAACAGGATTAGGTAGATAATCTCTAAAATGACTTTTAATTTAATTCTATTACTTCTGCTGCTCAAGGAGATTTTCATTGTATATAGAACTTCTATCTTCTATCTTCCTCATGCTTAGCTAAGTGCTTTATGCAAAGAACTCAATTAATGAATACTTAGAGGCTGATTCAAGCCCCCAGAAAGTACAAATATTCTACCTTTTGTTCTATTCATCTTTGAATAGGAAAATTAATATCAAATACTTACTGTTTGTTGTGTTTGGGACTCAGTTTACAATTAACTCAAGGTTTTCTACATTTCTTACATCCAATAGTATTGTTAAATGTGAACTGGTGGTCAAAAGACGATGCTGAAATCTCTGCAGTTTTAAGGATGCACATGTCTTCCAGCATGACAATAATTCTACACTGGGGCAGTTTTATTTCCTAGGAGATATATGTAACAAGGACTAGACATTTTTGCTTCTCAAAATTAAGGAAGTGCTACTGGCATTAGTGGATGTGGGCAAGGGATTCCATTAAACATTTTACAATCTGCAGGACAGCTTCTGACAACAAATAATTTTTTAGTCCAAAATATCAATAGTTCTGAGGTTGAGAAGCCCTATTACATGGTAGAGCTTGCCTGGTGTCTCAGTGGTAAAGAACCCGCCTGCTGATGCAGGAGATGGGAGTCAGGAAGGCATGGGTTTGATCCCTGGTTGAGGAAATAAGATCCTTGCTGTGCCACATGGCCAAAAGGAAAAAAAAAATGCAAGAAAAATTTCAGGAATTCCCTGGTGGGTCCAGTGGGTCAGGAAGATCCTCTGGAGAAGAAAATGGCTACCCACTCTAGTATTCTTGCCTGGGAAAGCCCTTGGACAGAGGAGCCTGGAAGACTACAGTCTATGGGATTGCAAAAGAGTTGGACACAACTTAGGGACTAAACAACAACAACTATATAATGAGCCGCAGGAGGGCAGAGATTTTATTTATTTATTTACCATTTTGTAATTTTATTTATTTTGTGTGTATTTTCGGCTGTGCTGGTTCTTTGCTGCTGCACTCGGGCTTTCTGTAGTTGTGGTGGGCAGGCTCATCGTGTGGCTTCTCTTGTTGTGGAGCACAGATTCTAGAGGACTTGGGCTTCAGTGGTCGTGGCACACGGGCTCAGTAGCTGCAGTTCCTGGACTCTAGAGCACAGGTTCGGTAGGTGTGGCACACAAGTTTAGTTGTCCTGCCCCATATGGGATCTTTCCAAACCAGGGAACCCATGTCTCCTACACTGGTAGACAGATTCGTTACCACTGAGCCACCAGAGAAGCCCATGGAGATTTTATCTTATTCATATTTGTTCCCTAGCGATCAATACTTATTTCTCCCATCCTCCAAACACTGACCTAATTCTATCAATCTGGTTTTAATATTAGGCACATTTTATGAAACTAAAATTGTTTCCAAATTGATCATCTATGTGGTTCTTTTATTTAGCATTTTTTAAATACCAAGAATATAAAATTAACTAAAACAAACAGCATTCTAACAAAGTTTAGCGACAGAGACTTTAATACTGTAGTTCTCTGAATATTGAGCCTGCATAAATTGAGTTTAATTATGGTAAGTAAATTGCATGAATATGAAGCGTGTTTCTAGACCTAAAGAAGAAAGAGTGATGATATCCAGCTTTTCCATAATTGAATTAGTGAGTGAAGAGAGGAGAGACATTTGGCAGTTCTGCCTTTAGTGTTAATATTTTTGTTTTTCCAACTTCTGCTTTTTTATTTTTATTTTTGCCATGCTGCCTGGCTTATGGGATTTTAGTTCGCTGACCAAGGATTGAATCTGAGTCCCAGGAGTGAAAGTGCCAAGTCCTAACCATTGAACCCGCCAGGGAATTCCTGAAATTTTTCTTGCATTTTTTTGTTTTCTTTTGGCCACATGGCACAATCATTGGAATCTTAGTTCCTCAGCCAGGGATCGAACCCATGCCTTCTACAGTGGAAGCAAAGGATCTTAACCACTAGACTGCCAAGGAAGTCCCTCCAACTTTAGATTTGAGTATAGTATTTTTTTTTTTCTTTAGTGATTTTCAGAATTTACTGACATTCCATTGTTATTTGCCAGTGATGGTATGGATATTTAGAAGATGCTAGCTACTAGACTGCTTGATCTATTTAATCAAACATATATAGATTGCTCTCATATACAAGGTCTTTTTGGAGAAGGGGATGGCAACCCACACCAGTATTCTGGCCTGGAGAATCCTATGGACAGAGGAATCTAGCAGACTACAGTCCATGGGATGGCAAAGACTCAGACATGACTGAGTAACTAACACAGAAGTTCTTCTCTGGTAAAGACTGAATAATGAGGAATCTGCTCTTTTGCAATGTATCGGCAATTAGAATAGGTCTTAAGACTATCAAGGAGAGATAAGGAAGCCTTCCTCAGTGATCAATGCAAAGAAATAGAGGAAAACAATAGAATGGGAAAGACTAGAGATCTATTCAAGAAAATTAGAGACACCCAGGAAACTTTTCATACAAAGTTGGGCTCAATAAAGGACAGAAATGGTATGGACCTAACAGAAGCAGAAGATATTAAGAAGAGGTGGCAAGAATAGATATAAGGATTATACAAAAAAGATCTTCATAACCCATATAACTACAATGGAGTGATCACTCACCTAGAGCCAGACATCCTGGAATGAGAAGTCAAGTGGGCCTTAGGAAGCATCACTATGAACAAAGCTAGTGGAGCTGATGGAATTCCAGTTGAGCTATTTCAAATCCTAAAAGATGATGCTGTGAAAGTGCTGCACTCAATATGCCAGCAAATTTAGGAAACTCAGCAGTGGCCACAGGATTGGAAAAGGTCAGTTTTCATTCCAATCCCAAAGAAAGGCAATGCCAAATAATGTTCAAACTACCACACAATTGCACTCATCTCACATGCTAGCAAAGTAATGCTCAAGATTCTTCAAGCCAGGCTTCAATAGTACGTGAACCATGAATTTCCAGATGTTCAAGCTGGATTTAGAAAAGGCAGAGGAACCAGAGATCAAATTGCCAACATCCGCTAGATCATCAAAAAAGCAAGAGAGTTCCAGAAAAAAACATCTACTTCTGCTTTATTGACTCTGCCCAGCCTTTTGACTATGTGGATCACAACAAATTGTGGAAAATTCTTGAAAAATGGGAATACCAGACCACCTGACCTGCCTCCTGAGAAATCTGTATGCAGGTCAAGAAGCAACAGTGAGAACTGGACGTGGAACAATAAACTGGTTCCAAATTGGGAAAGGAGTACCTCAAAGCTGTATACAGGTCAAGAAGCAATAGTTAGAACTGGACATGGAACAACAGACTGGTTCTAAATCAGGAAGGAGTACATTAAGGCTATATATTTTTACCCTGTTTATTTAACTTATATGCAGAGTACATCATGAGAAATGTTGGACTGGATGAAGCACAAGCTGGAATCAAGATTTCCAGGAGAAATATCAATAACCTCAGAGATGCAGATGACACCACCCTTATGGCAGAAAGTGAAGAGGAACTCAAAAGCCTCTTGATGAAAGTGAAAGAGGAGAGTGAAAAAGTTGGCTTAAAGCTCAACATTCAGAAAACAAAGATCATAGCATCTGGTCCCATCACTTCATGGGAAATAGATGGGGAAACATTGGAAACAGTGTCAGACTTTATTTTTGGGGGCTCTAAAATCACTGCAGATGGTGACTGCAGCCATGAAATTAAAAGCTTGCTCCTTGGAAGAAAAGCTATGAGCAACCTAGACAGTGTGTTAAGAAACAGAAACATTACTTGGCAACAGAAGTCTGTCTAGTCAAAACTACGGTTTTTCCAGTAGTCATGTATGGATGTGAGAGTTGGACTGTAAAGAAAGCTGAGCACTGAAGAATTGATGTTTTTGAACTGTGATGTTGGAGAAGACTCTTGAGAGTCCCTTGGAGTGCAAGGAGATCCAACCAGTCAATTGTAAAGGAAATCAGTCCTGAATATTCATTGGAAGGACTGATGCTGAAGCTGAAACTCCAATACTTTGGCCACATTATGTGAAGAGCTGAGTCATTTGAAAAGACCCTGATGCTGAGAAAGATTGAAGATGGGAAGAGAAGGGATTGACAGAGGATGAGATGGTTGGATGGCATCACCAACTCGACGGACATGAGTGTGAATAAGCTTCAGGAGTTGGTGATGGACAGGGAAGCCTGTCATGCTGCAGTCCATGGGGTTACAATGGGTCGGACACAATGAAGCGACTGAACTGAACTGATCACAGGCTTTCTCTACTTGCAGAAAGCAGGGTCCACTCTCTGGTTGCGGTGCATGGGCTTCTCATTGCAGTGGCTTCTCTTGTTGCAGAGCACAGGTTCTAGGGCCCCTGGGCTTCAGTAGTCATGGCACATGGGCTTAGTTGCTCCATGACATGTGGAATCTTCCCAGATCAGAGATCGAACCTGTCTCCCCTCCATTGGGAGGTGGATTCTTAACCACTGGCTCACCAGGGAGGGAAGTCCAAATAAAAAGTAATTTTAAAAGTTTATGAGGGGATTTTCCTGGTAGCTCAGCTGGCAAAGATTCTACCAGCAATGCAAGAGTCACTGGTTTGATTCCTCTGTTGGGAAGAACTGCTGGGAAAGGGATAGGTTACCCACTCAAGTATCCTTGGGCTTCTCTGGTGGCTCAGCTGGTAAAGCACACACCTGCAGTGTAGGAGAGCTGGGTTTGATCCTTGGGCTGGGACGATCCCCTGGAGAAGGAACAGCATCCCACTCCAGTATTCTGGCCTGGAGAATTCCATGAACTGTATATCCCATGGAGTCACAAAAAGTTGGACACAGCTGAACAACTTTCACTTCCTGGTAGTCCAGTGTTAAGTATCTGCCTCCCAATACAGGGAATACAGATTTGATCTCTGGGCTGGGAGAATTCCACATGAGATGGGCAACTAAGCCTCTGTGTCACAACTTCTGAAGCCTGGGTGCCCTAGAGCCTGTGTGCTGCAACAAGAGAAGTCACTGCAATGAGAAACCTATGCATCCCAACTAGAGAGTAGCCCCTGTTCTCTGCAACTAGAGAAAGCCCATGTGCAGCAATGAAGACCCAGTGCAGCCCAAAAGAATAATAAAAAAAAAAATTTTTTTTAAGTTTATAAGTGCAAATTAAGCCCTACTTCAGAGGAAGAGACATTATTTCCAACGGAGGGGAATGGTTAGGGGAGATAAGTTAGGGGTGAAGTTTGGGATCAGGAAATATGGATAGTCTTTATGGAGAAATGAAGTGCTGCTTTGGCCCAATAGTACTTGTTCTTCCTGGCCAGTAACAAAACTACCATTTCTTGTGTGTGGACCTTCTTAGAGCCTTTGATATTGTGAGTGAATCTCAAGATAAGGAGAGATTATTCTGCACATCTCAGGTTTATTAGTACAGGGATCACTTCATTTGTCAGGATTACAGTTCCTTAAGACACATTCCAGAAAATGCTCTCTGTTTCAGTGGAGCTGAGTGAACATGCAGCAAGGCAGGCCTTTGTACCTTTAATAGCACATTTGGTGAAGGAGAAGGGAAGTGTCTTCCCTGGTGGCTCAGTTGGTAAAGAGTCTGCCTTCAATGCAGGAGACCCGGGTTCAATCCCTGGGTCAGGAAGATCCCCTGGAGAAGGAAATGGCAATCAACTCCAATATTCTTGCCTGGAGAATTCCATGGACAGAGGAGCATGGTGGGCTACAGTCCATGGGGTCACAAAGAGTCAGACACGACTGAGTGACTAACACTTTCGTTTTCACTTTGAATGTAACCAAGCTCATAGGCCATCACAAAGACTGAGGAAAGCGTTGATCTGGAGACCAGGGTTGAGCAGAGAAAGGCCTCAGTCCTTTGGGTACCATGTAGGACTATACAAGTGTTTCATGTCTGTTTTCTCCATTATAATCTATATTAACAGACAGACTGGCTGCATCACCGAGCCTGTTCCTTGGCTGCTGCTAAACAGGAACCGTGTATGAAGAGCAGGTATCTGGCTCTCTTGTTTTTGTGTTTCTGTTTTCCATTTGCAGATCAGGGATTTCATCATTGGGATTATACTTTTCTTTCTTTTTAAAATAAAATAACTCTATCAGTTATTTTAGAGGTACAAAATGCTTCTTTCATTGTAAATAATTGTTGTATAATAATATTTGGCAATGGGGTCCACTTGGAACTGAGGGGTCCCTAGGTCAAAATGTGGAACCTATTCTGACATCAAAGCCTCCTTTTTCCTCTCCAGAAGGCAAGGAACTGACACACCAGCTCGATCCAACACATGCTTTTCTTGTAGCCGATGGTTATTTATTGTTGTTGCACACTCTGACAAGCAATGAGACAAGGCAGGGATGCAAAAATGTCTTGCCAAATGACTGCCTCCCCCAAGCATCTGTAAGGGAACATTATAAAATCACTGAATACTAGAGTTAAAGGCAACTTAGTGATAGATAAAAGAAAAACAAAACCAGATAAAAGAAACCATCTCCCCTAGATAAGAAAGGGGTAAACTGAGGCCTGGAAAGTTTAAGTGACCTGCCTTAATCAACCAGGCCATAAAGCAGATTTTGGACCTAGTATCTGACTCTTAACACAGCATTCATTTTCCTACACCATAAATTAAGATTCATGATCTGGATTTTATTATACTACGTAATCTCTATAAACACTTGATTTTCTCACTTGTAGTTTGTCTGAATGTAAATTGCGACATTCTGCTATCCTTTCAGCACAGGGCATTGGAGGTTTCCAGGTAGAATCACTGGATGTTTCTGGCAAAGTTGAGTTTGGATGGACTAGAACATAAGTCAATCAGCAACAGGGATTCAGTTTTGTTGAAAACCAACTGAGGTTGAAAAATGAAAGATAAAACTGCCAGGTAGTTGGAGTTTTAGTGACTCCAGAATATTGAGAAAGAGTTGAAGAATTTGGACCAAACTGCTCATTGCTTCTTGACTTGCTCAGCCCTGCTCAACACTACAGGGAAATTTGGCAGAAAACGCTGGAAATGGGTTTAGTCTACAAATATCTTAACTGGTGAGACGGAAAGCATCATAGTGGCCAGCAGGAGACATTTGTGTCTTGAAATTATCCCAAACCTAAGAGTACAACCAGGGTGGAGGCAGTGTGTAAACATTGCTTAAACCAAAGTATCCCAGATCTTTCAGGAAGTCCTCCTTGATTAAGCCAGGGCAAAAACCAGCGGAAACAATCTTAAGTCCATGCTTTTATTCTCAATATAGCCACTAAACAATTAACAAGTATTACTAAGCACCTGTGTGCCAGACATTGGGGCATACAGAGCCTTTTAGAAGTGCTCTTTCCCCCAGGCAGGCTATCTTTTATCATGGAATTCCCAGAGGACTTTTAGGAATTGTCCTTGACCTGCAGTTCAAGGACACTGCAACAAGTATCCAAGTATATCCTTGGCTTGTTGTGGAAGGGAACTTGAACTTGGTCCACAACGGAAGTTCAGATACTCACACTCTTGTCTGGTGCACTGGGCTAGGGTGGCAGTCAGAAGTCATGGATTCCTTGAGAGTAAATCGTCATGAGTGAAGAAAGTGGGCTCAGTGGTTCAGATAGAAGGTCATGGTCTGGAAGTTGGCTGGAAACAGTGGTTCCAGCTTTGGTTACAAAGTATACTTGACCCAATCAGCTGTCCCTCACTTTCCGTAGGTGCTCATTTCATTCTACTGTGTATTATGCTATTTACATATCTTTTTCTCTATCTAGACCATAAATCTTTTAAAGACAAGGTACATATTTTTAAAAATGCTTTTTTTTCCTCTTTCCTCAAAGGAAATATATGTTCAGTATCAGATACTTAAAAAACAAACAAAATGAAAAAACAAGCAACTTTCTACTAATATTTTGTTGTTGTTTAGTTGCTAAGTCATGTCTGACTCTTTTGCGACCCCATGGACTGTAGCCTGCCAGCTCCTCTGTCCATGGAATTCTCCAGGCAAGAATCCTGGAGCAGGTTGCTATTTCCTTCTCCAGGGGATCTTCTCAACCCAGGGATTCTTTACCCTTGAGCCACAGGGAAACATCCTATAATATCAGATCAGATCAGTCGCTCAGTCGTGTCCGACTCTTTGCGACCCCATGAATCGCAGCACCCCAGGCCTCCCTGTCCATCACCAACTCCCGAAGTTCACTGAGACTCACGTCCATCGAGTCAGTGATGCTATCCAGCTATCTCATCCTCTGTCGTCCCCTTCTCCTCCTGCCCCCAATCCTATAATATAGAAAGATCTAAATATATGTATAGGCATATACATATTCACATGCCTGTAGAACAATCACATAAAGGGATAATAAAATGGACTGTGGGTATACTGCTTTGTTATCTACCCTAAAGTAACCATATATCTTTGTGCTATTAAATATTCAATAACACCGTCATTTTTAATAGCTTTAAAGCAATCCATCTGGTACATATACTGTGATTTATTTAATTAAATTCCTAATAGACATTATTCCCAAGTTTTCACTGTTATTTTTAAAAATGCAATAAATACCATTGTGGCTAATTCTTTCCACATATCAAAGGTTTCTCCTTAGAACTGATTTTTAGAATAGAATTCATGGAACAAAATGTACAAGCTGGTGAAGTCTGACAAATATGCACAGCTGTGTAACAGTCATTGTAACTGTGATATAGAACATTTCTATCACCTCAGAAAGTTCCCTTGCGTCCATTTACAGCCCATCCCCTCTCCCTATTTCTTGGCTCCTGTAAACCACTGACTTGCTTTCTTTCATTATAGTTCTGCCTTTTCTAGAATTTCATATAAATGAGATCATACAGTATATAGTTTATTTGTTTTTTGGGTCTGTTACCTAGTATGATGCTTTAGAGATTCACATCCCTATTGTGTGTTTATCTGTAGTCTGTTTCTTTTTATTATGGAGTAGTATTTATTGCAGGAGTGTATCACAATATGTTTATTTCATTCGCCATCTGATGATTATTTATTTTTCTCCCAGTTTTTTGGCTATTATGAGGAAAGCTGCTATGCATATATGAGCACAAGCCTTTGTGTAAGCATGCATTTTCATTTTTCTTGAGTAAATATTTAGAATTTTAATTTCTGGGTCATATGGTAAATGTATGCTTAACTCTTTACGAAATCCAAATTTATGAGCATTTCAGTTGCCAATCCTTGGGCGTTGTCAGTCTTTTTGATTTTAGAAATTCTAGTGTTTAGAGTATTAATGGTGCTATTTGATTATGATTTTAATTTGCATTTCCCTGATGACTAATGATGTGGTGACTCTTTTCCATCCAAGGGACTGTTCAAAGCCTTTGTTCTTTCTGTTGTTGTTGTTTTCTTTTTAATGAATTGTAAGGGTTTTAAAAATACATTTTTATTGGAAGATCTTCAGTGGATACATGTTTTACAAATATTTTCATATACTAGCCTGTGGATTGTCTTTTCATTTTCTTAATGGTGTCTTCAGAAGAGCAAAAGTTTTAAATTTTGATGAGATTCAATTTTTAAATACTTTCATGCTTTTTTAAAATCCAGTTTAAGAAAACTTTGCCTAACCAAAGTAACTAAGATTTTTCTTTAATGATTTCTTCTGGAAATTTTATAGTTTTAACTCTTACTAAAATCACTGCAGATGGTGATTGCAGCCATGAAATTAAAAGACACTTACTCCTTGGAAGGAAAGTTATGACCAACCTAGATAGCATATTGAAAAGCAGAAATATTACTTGGCCAACAAAGGTCTGTCTAGTCAAGGCTATGGTTTTTCCAGTGGTCATGTATGGATGTGAGAGTTGGACTGTGAAGAAAGCTGAGTGCCAAAGAATTGATGCTTTTTAACTGTGGTGTTGGAGAAGACTCTTGAGAGTCCCTTGGACTGCAAGGAGATCCAACCAGTCCATCCTAAAGGAGATCAGTTCTGGGTGTTCATTGGAAGGACTGATGCTAAAGCTGAAACTCCAATACTTTGGCCACCTCATGCGAAGAGTTGACTCATTGGAAAAGACCCTGATGCTGGGAGGGATTGGGGGCAGGAGGAGAAGGGGACGACAGAGGATGAGATGGCTGGATGGCATCACTGACTCGATGGACATGAGTTTGAGTGAACTCCGGGAGTTGGTGATGGACAGGGAGGCCTGGCATGCTGCAATTCATGGGGTCGCAAAGGGTTGGACACGACTGAGTGACTGAACTGAACTGAAAACTCAGTTTAGTTCTATAATCCATTTCAAATTAATTTTTGTGTAGTGGAGAATGTAAGAGTTAAGATTTTTTTTCTTTTGATAATCAGTTATTTCAGTACGATTTGTTGGAAAGATTTCCTTTTCCTCACTGAATTGCCTTGGAACATTGTTTATATATATATCTAAATGGTTTGTGGTTTTAGTTTCACCTAGATGGTCTATATGACCTGTACGGAATTTAATAACATGGGTAACAAGAAAATAACATTGCCAGCAGTGTGCTATCAATTGTAACCTCTACCCTACTATGTAAAGACACTCTCCCTGCTTAGTCATCTTTTATCTGTCTGTATTTTAAAAGGTGGGTATAATCCCAGACCATTGTTTTTTAGGCCATCAGTTCTTATCTTTTTATCAGGCCAACCACATCACTAATAGGTTGGTTGTTGAATCTAATAATTTTTTTTCATATTTTCATGTGGACCAGAAAGATTGGTATCAGAACTGATTTTACTCATTACTGAATGAGTCTTTAATAACTTGATTTTCTGCTGTTAATAATATTATAACTTCTCTTTTCTCCCCTGTTGTCCCTAAATTCAGAGAGCTCAGTACTTAGGGCAACTCCGGTCACTCTACATTTGAAACTAACCCATCACTTGCATTCTTGAACTTCCTCCAACCAAATTATTAAAAGAATGTATTCCTGAGGCGACTGCTCTGGTGATTACACTGACTTTTTTCTTTTTCAAGTGACAGGTGTTAGGACCATGACAATTATGACTCACTGGGGAAAAAAATCTTAAAACATTTTCTGCCCAGGACCTAAGCACCCAGGCTGTCTGGGATTTGCCGTATTTATTAATGTGGGAAGAAGATCTTATTTTCTTTATCACAACTCATTTAATGACAGTCCCTCTCCAGGCTGTCTGTGTGTCTGGCCTGCCTAGGGAATCCTGAAGATTCAATACATTAATTTAGATTCTTCCTGGTTGCTAAGGGAAAAAGAGACCACGTGTGCCTCCAAGAGTTCAATTACCCCTGCAGAGCAGCACAGCTGGACTTGCATTCAAGGATGGTATTTTTTTCATTAGGAGGGAGGTTAGCAATTCCTGACCAGAGAGCGAATAACACTGAAGTTATGAATACCTCAAATTTCTCTGCCTCCACAGATAAGATGTTTTGGAACAATGTGCCTTCAAGACTTTAGACTCCGAGTGGGAAGACAGAATGGGTAAGTGACTAATTAAAAAAGAGATACTCAGTGTGAATTAAGAGGAAATGGCAACCCACTCCAGTGTTCTTGCCTGGAGAATCCCAGGGACGGAGGAGCCTGGTGGGCTGCCGTCTATGGGGACGCACAGAGTCGGACACTTAGCGACTTAGCAGCAGCAGCAGCAGCAGCAGCAGAGGAAAAGTAAAAAATATACACATAAAATGCTTCCATACTAATAAAATCATATTTCACTATTATGTGCCAGATATTATGCTAGTACTATCACATACTACAAAACAATTATTTCAGTGATAATAATAATATTCAGTTGTCCTAAAAGTTCATTTGAGTTTTTCCATAAGATGTTATGGAAAGACCCAGACTAACTTTTTGGCCAACCCAATAATTTGTACTATATACCACATGGTACCAAGCACTTATATAGACAACTTATTCATTGTTCAAGGTGGGTGCTATTGCCATCTTTATTTTTAGAAGAGGAAACTGAAGCTCAGATGGAGTAAGCAACTTTTCCAAGGTTCTACCGAAGATGAGTGGCATAACGAGGATTCTGATTGACAGGATTATATTTTCCCCTCTTCTATGTGATTATTCTATGGACAAATGCCTGCAGAAGTTTGAACTGGAATAGCAGAGAAAACTTCAGAGAAGAGACACTATGAGGTGGTCTTAGAGCACCAGTTCGAATTTGAACAGTGGGAATGGAAGGGAGAGAACGGACCTGGTATTGCAGGTGAAAGGTATAAAATAGGCTCCATGGGCATTTTTTTAATCTTTTATCTGTGGATTCATCTCTCCAGTGCCCCATACCTGTTTGCATATCTTGTATAGGCGTATGAACTATTGTATTGTCTTCTGACACAGCTGTTTCATTAAGGCCATGCTACCATAACTAGGTATTGGGGTCCCCCTCTAAAAGGGAGGTGGATCTTTGAATTCACTATCTGTGAAAGAGATCACTGTTCTGACCGGACATTGATTCTCCTAATTTTGGGGAGGCAGCTCTTAGACAGGGAGACAACCTGCTTCTTTTAAGTCTGTGTCTTTGTGAATCTAGACTTTGAGATGGGCTTGCGGGCCTTACCGAGCAGTGAGAAAAGGTTTTTCATTTTTATCTGGAGTCAGAGGGGCCACATCAAGAGACTCCCACAGAAGATATTTTGGAAAACATAGCTGGAGATATTCTGGAAGATAGATTATCTTGCTTCATATTACTCTGTTTTCCTTTGGTGACCTGAGAACCTCAGCAAAAGTTTTATTTGAATGCTTAAACTTGATCTTGGCTATGCTATGCCATTTGAGTCTAAAAACAGTAATGCCCTCTGAGGTCAGACTGATGGGGTAGCAGTAATTCATTTTTTCTCCCCACCCTTCCTCTCTCTCCTGTATCTCTTCTTCTCTCTTCCCTTCTTCTCTCACCTCTGCACATGACTACTGGAAGAACCAGGTATATATAGTCAAAGCTATGGATTTTCCAGTAGTCATGTATGGATGCAAGAGTTGAACCAAAAAGAAGGCTAAGCACTGAAGAATTGATGCTTTCAAACCATGGTATTGGAGAAGACTCTTAGGAGTCTCTTGGACTGCAAGGGGATCAAACCAATTAATCCTAAAGAAATCAACCCTGAATATTCATTGGATGGACTGATGCTGAAGCTGAAGCTCCAATACTTTGGCTGCCTGATGTGAAGACCTGTCTCATTGGAAAAGACCCTGATGCTGGGAAACATAGAGGGCAGGAGCAGAAGGGGTCAACAGAGGACAAGATGGTTGGATGGCATCACCGACTCAATGGACATGAGTTTGAGCAAGCTCTGGGAGATGGTGAGGAACAGGGAAGCCTGGTGTGCTGCAGTCCATGGGGTTGCAAAGAGTTGGACAAGATTGAGCAACTGAAGAACAACTGGAAAAACCATAGCTTTGACTATATGAACTTTTGTTGACAAACAATAATAGTGCATAATAAATAACCATAAACTTCATTAACATGTAGTAGTTAACATTTGTTTTGTACATGAGTCTGTAGGGTAAAGCTAATGTCATCTGGACTTGGCTTATTTTAGCTGGTTTCACTCTTGTGGCCAGCTCTGGGACAGCTGTGTGGTCTTGTCATCTTGGTTAGGCTTGCTCACATGTCTGGGGTTTGGCTGCTGCTGCTGCTGGTAAGTTGCTTCAGTCGTGTCTGACTCTGTGAAACCCCATAGATGGCAGCCCACCAGGCTCCCCCGTCCCTGGGATTCTCCAGGCAAGAACACTGGAGTGGGTTGCCATTTTCTTCTCCAATGCATGGAAGTGAAAAGTGAAAGTGGAGTTGCTCAGTTGTGTCCAACTCTTAGCGACCCCACAGACTCTAGCCCACCAGGCTCCTCCATCCATGGGATTTTCCAGGCAAGAGTATTGGAGTGGGTTGTCTAGTTATTGGCTAACTGGGTACGACCTCTACTGGGAGTTTGCCTTTGTTTCATTTCTTGCCCCCACTATGGTACACTAGCCTAGGCGTGTCCATCTCATGGCATGGCAGAGGACAAGAGCAACAAGCAGAAGCATGTAAGTGGTCTTGAAGTGTCTACACATGTCATTCTACAAACATCCTGTTGGGAAAGCAAGTCACAGGACCAGAGTTATAGGACCTTGGATATGTGAAAAATCAAGGCCATTAGTGCAACCAACCTGCCACAGTGGTGGCACTCATGTCTCCTCTCACTTTTCTATCTCCCATTAAGTTGTGAGATCAGTTAAGTTCAGTCACTCAGTCATGTCCGAGTCTTTGTGATCCTACGGACTGCAGCACGCCAGGCCTCCCTGTCCATCACCAACTCCTGGAGTTTACTCAAACTCATGTCCATTGAGTCAGTGATGTCATCCAACCATCTCATCCTCTGTCATCCCCTTCCCTCCCACCTTCAATCTTCCCCAGCACCAGGGTCTTTTCAAAAGAGTCAGTTCTTCACATCAGGTGGCCGAAGTACTGGAGTTTCAGCTTCAACATCAGTCCTTCCTATGAATAGTCAGTACTGATTTCCTTTAGAATTGTCTGGTTGGATCTCCTTGCTGTCCAAGGGACTCTCAAGAGTCTTCTCCAATACCACAGTTCAAAAGCATCAATTCTTTGGCACTCAGCTTTCTTTATAGTTTAACTCTCACATCCATACATGACCGCTGGAAAAACCATAGCCTTGACTAAGTGGACCTTTGTTGGCAAAGTAATGTCTCTGCTTTTTAATGTGCTGTCTAGGTTGGTCATACTTTTCTTCCAAGGAGCAAGTGTCTTTTAATTTCATGGCTGCAGTCACCATCTGCAGTGATTTCGGAGCCCCCCAAAATAAAGTCCCTCACTGTTTCCACTGTTTCCCCATCTATTTGCCATGAAGTAATGGGACCAGATGCCATAATCTTAGTTTTCTGAATGTTGAGTTTTAATCCAACTTTTTCACTCTCCTCTTTCACTTTCATCAAGAGGCTCTTTTGTTCTTCATTTTCTGCCATAAGGGTGGGGCCATCTGCATATCTGAGGTTATTGATATTTCTTCTGGCAATCTTGATTTCAGCCTGTGCTTCATCCAGTCCAACATTTCTCATGATGTACTACTCTACATAGAAGTTAAATAAACGGGGTGACAATATACAGCCTTGACATACTCCTTTCCTGATTTGGAACCAGTCTATTGTTCCATGTCCCGTTCTAACTGTTGCTTCTTGACCTGCACACAGATTTCTCAGGAGGCAGGTCAGATGGTCTGGTATTCCCATCTCTTTAAGAATTTTCCACAGTTTGTTGTGATCCACAGTCAAAGACTTTTGCATAGTCAATAAAGCAGAAATAGATGTTTTTTTCTGGAACCCTCTTGCTTTACTGATGATCCAGAAGATGTTGGCAATTTGATCTCTGGTTGCTCTGCCTTTTCTAAATCCAGCTTGAACATCTGGAAGTTCATGGTTCACGTACTATTGAAGCCTGGCTTGGAGATGAGTGCAATTGTGCAATAGTTTGCATATTCTTTGGCATTGGCTTTCTTTGGGATTGGAATGAAAACTGACCTTTTCCAGTCCTGTGGCCACTGCTGACTTTTCCAAATTTGCTGGCATATTGAGTGCACTACTTTCACAGCATCATCTTTTAGGATTTGAAATAACTCAACTGGAATTCCATCACCTCCACTAGCTTTGTTCGTAGTGATGCTTTCTAAGGCCCACTTGTCTTTGTATTCCAGGATGTCTGGCTCTACGTGAGTAGAAAATGGTCAGATCACACCATTTTGATTATCTGGGTCATGAGGATCTCTTTTGTACAGTTCTTCTGTGTATTCCTACCACCCCTTCTTAATATCTTCTGTTTCTCTTAGGTCCATACCATTTCTGTCCTTTATTGTGCCCATATTTTCATGAAGAGCTCCCTTTGTATCTCCAATTTCCTTGAAGAGATCTCTAGTTTTTCCTATTCTATTGTTTTCTTCTATTTCTTTGCATTGATCACTGAGGAAGGCTTTCTTATCTCTCCTTGCTCTTCTTTGGAACTCTTTATTCAAATGAGTATATCTTTCCTTTTCTCCTTTGCCTTTGCCTCTCTTCTTTTCATAGCTGTTTGTAAGGCCTCCTCAGACAACTATTTTGCCTTTTAGCACTTCTCCTACTTTTGCATTGTGAGATAATTATCCAATAATTGACCAGTTATTCTTTACCTACTTTCATTAAATAGAAAATGATTCTTGAACTAGAGGATTTGGGGCTGATAGGTCTGGTTGCCTCTTCTTTGAAGATAATCCCTGCATTGACAATTTCAGAGAAGAGGAGTTTGCTTCTTTACACTGTGTGTATTCATATCTTGGAATTATGGTCATCCATAAGATCCCTTGTTGAAGAATTTTCCTCACTACAGTGGTCCTCAATATTTCTGAGGCTGAAAACTCCTCTCCAGTAATAAAGTACTCACAGAGCCTTCCATGATATTAGCCATAGCAAACTGAGAAAATGCACAATAGCAAAGAGTTATTCTGAATTATAACATGTTTCAGTTCAGTCGCTCAGTCATGTCCAATTCTTTGTGACCCCATGAATCGCAGCACGCCAGGCCTCCCTGTCCATCACCAACTCCCGGAGTTCACTCAGACTCACGTCCATCGAGTCAGTGATGCCATCCAGCCATCTCATCCTCTGTCATCCCCTTCTCCTCCTGCCCCCAATCCCTCCCAGCATCAGAGTCTTTTCCAATGAGTCAACTCTTCACATGAGGTGGCCAAATACTGGAGTTTCAGCCTTAGCATCATTCCTTCCAAAGAAATCCCAGGGCTGATCTCCTTCAGAATGGACTGGTTGGATCTCCTTGCAGTCCAGCGGACTCTCAAGAGTCTTCTCCAACACCACAGTTCAAAAGCATCAATTCTTCGGCGCTCAGCTTTCTTTATAGTCCAACTATCACATCCATACTTGACTACTGGAAAAACCATAGCCTTGACTAGATGGACCTTTGTTGGCAAAGTGATGTCTCTGCTTTTGAATATGCTATCTAGGTTGGTCATAACTTTTCTTCCAAGGAGTAAACGTCTTTTAATTTCTTGGCTGCAGTCACCATCTGCAGTGATTTTGGAGCCCCCAAAAATAAAGTCTGACACTGGCCGGGAGGAGCTACCCTACGCCTGAGGCCAGGGACGTCGGCCGGTAGGAGCAACCCCACCTCCAAGGAGCGGTGGCTGCCTGGGCATAGGAGGGCCTAGAGGAGCTATTCCACATTCAAGGTCAGGAGGGGCAGCAGTGAGGAGATACCCCTCGTCCAAGATAAGGAGCAGCAGCTGTGCTTTGCTGGAGCATCTGTGAAGAGATACCCCACGTCCAAGGTAAGAGAAACCCAAGTAAGACGGTAGGTGTTGCAAGAGGGCATCAGAGGGCAGACACACTGAAATCATAATCACAGAAAATTAGTCAATCAAATCACACTAGGACCACAGCCTTGTCTAACTCATAACATGTTTAGACTAATTTATATTTTTAAATACCAGTAATATTTATATCCATATATATTTTGAAAATAATGATACTTATCTACATGAGATATTATTTATGTATTATACAGATAGTGCAGTTTGTGAATATAGATCCTCTGATTCTTTGCAATAACTCTGAAGCTTGTCTCCCAAGTAAAGACACATACACAAACTGCTGTGATCTTTTTCCTAGCCTTAGTGATAAAGTTTTTTATTACATTTTTACAAAATGTTTAAGTCATTCAGTTGTGTCCAACTCTTTGCAAACCCATGGACTTTAGCCTGTAGCCCATCAGGCTATTCTGTCCTTGGAATTCTCCAGGCAAGAATCCTGGAGTGGGTAGCCATTGTCTTCTCCAGGGAGGTCTTCCACACCCAGTGATCAAACCTGGGTTTCCTGCTTTGCAGGAAGATTCTTTACCATGTGAACCACCAGAGAAGCCCAAGAATACTGGAGTGGGTAGCCTATTCCTTCTCCAGCGGATCTTCCTGACCCAGGAATTGAACCTGGGTCTCCTGCATTGCAGGCGGATTCTTTACCAACTAAGCTACTAGGGAAACCCATTTTACAAAATATCTCATAGTAAATGAAAGGGAAGTCTTTCAGAGCTATGACAGTCTTTTACAAGATGCAGAAGTACAGTAGCAACATCTCTGCTTTCTAGAAAGACCCTTAAGCACAAAGAGAAAGTCCTGACCCTTCAGTCAGGGATTTGAAAACTTCCCCAAACCTCCTAAACTTCTCTTTCAGGATTTTTCTTTCACAATTTTCTTTACAAAATGCTTTCCTCTTCTGAAAACACACATTTTTCTCATTTCTGTTTTTTGCTTGATATAAAATATCCTCTCTGTGTTGGACACCTACCTGTCCCTCAAGACCAGACTCATCCCATCCTTAAGACCTTCTCTAACTTGGTCATCAGCCTGCCTTTTATTTCTCGGTTCCTTGCATCTCCTTATATTTGACTTACTTAGATTTACTCTGATTCAGTTCAGTTTACACTCGTTTAACACTTTCAGAGTATCACCCATCAGTCCAGGTTCCAGGGTTACAGAGTAAAAACCCTGTCTCTGCTGCTAATAAACTCAGTTGCTCCTCTTATACATTTTAAACCCTCATCTCTATAGCACGTGTTTTATTTTCATATGGCTTATGGCATCAAGCAGATAGCAGTTGTTTTAAAATACATTTTGAATTGAAATAATAAAAAAGAGGTAACTGGTGAGATTTTCTCTGAAGAACTGTGTATTAAAGGTCTTAAAAGTACATATACACAATGGAGTATTACTCAGCCATTAAAAAGAATACATTTGAATCAGTTCTAATGAGGTGGATGAAACTGGAGCCTATTATACAGAGTGAAGTAAGCCAGAAAGAAAAACACCAATACAGTATACTAACGCATATATATGGAATTTAGAAAGATGGTAACAATAACCCTGTATACGAGACAGCAAAAGAGACACTGATATATAGAACAGTCTTTTGGACTCTGTGGGAGAGGGAGAGGGTGGGATGATTTGGGAGAATGGCATTGAAACATGTATAATATTATATATGAAATGACTAACCAGTCCAGGCTCAATGCATGATACTGGATGCTTGGGGCTGGTGCACTGGGATGACCCAGAGGGATGGTATGGGGAGGGAAGAGGGAGGGGGGGTTCAGGATGGGGAACACATGTATACCTGTGGCAGATTCATTTTGATATATGGCAAAACCAATACAATACTATAAAGTTAAAAAATAAAATAAAATAAAAAAAGAAAGACTGACTTCTGTGACATTAGAATGTTTCTCTCTCGTCATAGTGAGGGGCTAATTAGAAGACAGTAAAGCCAAGTGTTGACTGAGTATTGAACCGGGACTAGTCGCTGAGGGTTGTACCCTAAGCCTAGGGGGAGGTGGAAAGGTAAATGATTTTTCACTGGGAGTTTGAAGAGGGAGAGGTTGATCAAAGGATCTCTTAGAGCCAGACTGTGAAGGCTCTGGTCATGGTTTATGGTGTTGATTGTACTGTGTGAACACTGACAGAATCAGAAAGAGAATATCTGGATTTGGAGTTTAAAGAAATGGATATCTCAGTTAATTTTTGGCTCCATTATCTGTATGTCAAATTTTTTGACTGCCTCTCTTCCACAGCCTCTGGTGGAAGCACAGCAGACCAGAATCTCTTAGAAAGTCCCCTATAGGGTGGCAAAAGGGGCTGTCATAAAAGATGCTCGATAAAGACTCCAGTTGGCTGTAAGTTTTTCAGTGAAATGACCTAAGCAGGTCATTGACTTTCCTGCCAATCAAAAGCACAGATGTCAATGGAGGAGGCAAGAAAAGTAGATGTTTGTGGACACACAAACATTCATTTATAGTCTGTCTTTGAGCAAACAGATCCCACCAAGGCTCCAGTGTTCCACTTACAGTTTGTGTTTGTGCTAAGTCACTTCAGTTGTGTCCAACTCTATACAACCCTATGGACTTCCCCAGGCTTCTCTGTCCATGGGTATTCTCCAGGCAAGAACACTGGAGTGGGTTGCTATTCACTCCTCCAGGGGATCTTCCCAACCCAGGGATGGAACCTATGTCTCTTATGTCTCCTGCCTTGGCAGACAGGTTCTTTACCACTAGCACTACCTGGGAAGCCCTCCACTTATAGGTCTAGCCACAAATACTCACTGAAAAGCCATTCGAAGTCACAGCCATTCCTAAGACTGTCTGTTTTCCTTAGGCAGCTTGCTTAAACTCCTTAAATTCAGTTCTCTCACTTTTAAAATATAGATGAGACCAATTCCTTACCATCTGAGCCACCAGTTCAGTTCAGTCACTCAATTATGCCCGACTCTTTGCGACCCCATGAACTGCAGCATGCCAGGCCTCCCTGTCCCTCACCAACTCCCGGAGTCTGCCGAAACTGCTTTGGAATTTGGTGGTAACCTCAGGCCAAAATTTGGAAATTACCTTATTGTACAAAACCAGGATACATATTAATAAAATTTTCTAAGTCATAAAAAAGAATAAAATAAAAATAAAATATAGATGAGAGTAGCTATGCCACCAGAAATTTTTACTGAGGTATACCTGTTATCTTGTTTTGTTTCAGTGTCATAGAAAGGTGGGAAATCTAAAAGGTGATATTCCTTTTCCTTTGCATGCTCCTCACTCTCTATATCCAGGTCTTTGTGTTCTGTGCTCCCTGGTCCCTGAGGGAATTCAGTTTCCCGTAGATTAGGCATCCCTCTCCCCCGAGGCCACTACCACCCAGAGCTTTGTTTGGAAGTGGGGGATTGCTATGAAGAGTCAAGAGGGAATCAAGTGGTGGTTGATTTTTAGCCATCTCAGGTGGGGGCTGAACCAAATTTGATTTTAAAGATATAAAAGAGTGTGACAAAACTGCATGCTGGGATGTGAAGGAAGCTCACACACCATCGTTCTATCAGAGTTAATGTGAGAACTGAAATCACCTAGTCCAGTGGCTGACACATAGTCTAGACTCAGCAAATGTTTATTTCTCTTTTCTACCTGTTTGTTTGTGTTTTGTATCCAGGAAACACCCATCAGTTGAGCCATTTGAAATTCAAATATCTATACTTTTTAGACCAGCTGTCAGTAAACTGGGTTATTTGGACCTCTAGTATGCACAGAAACTCTTCAAAATATTGAGTGGGTGAGAGAGATTTAGGGAATTTGTTTTTAAATCCTAAAGCTCCATATTTACTTTTTTCTAAAATGGATCAGCCTGGTGTGGATGCCAGTTCTCTTTCCCAATCTTTCCTTTTAAAATCATCTTTCTATTGCTTGACAAAAGAATAGCACACCTCCTACCATTTCCAAATCGTACTATACTATGTTGCCTGGGGAGAGGGTATACCTGTGGCGGATTCATTTTGATATTTGGCAAATCTAATACAGTTATGTTAAGTTTAAAAATAAAATAAAATTAAAAAAAAAAAAACAAAAACAAAAAGCAGAAATTAGAAAAATATGTGTTGGCAGAGGAGAGCATTTTTGTGAAGGAAATTGTGAAAGAAACATCTAGAAAAGAAAGCGTAGTCCCAGTTTAGGAGGTTTTCAAATCCCTGACTGCAGAGCTGTTGTATAAAGCAAAGAGGTTGCTACTATCTTCCTCATCTTGTAAAAGACTGTCATAGCTCTGATGGTCTTCCTGTTGCAACTTTAGCCCTACATTTCTTATGAGGCATTTTGTAAAATATGCAATATATATTATGTTTATATATTATTGAAAGATATGTGTCCAGGAAAATTTTACTTTTCGTGTTGAATAATTATTTTCAAACTTTGTAAGATATTTATGTTGTTTGGAATAGTTGTGTACTGCTGATAATTTTAATGGCTCACTCAATCTAGAAGAAATTATAAACGTAAGAGAATTATGAATATAATAAATTAAAAACATAAATACATATTTCAGATAATGTACATATTTTTGTTAAAGACAATGATGATAGGGTGATCAGTAAAACATAATGATAAATTCATTTAGATAAATTCTACAGGGGCATATTCTGATGACCAAAAATAAAAGCAACAAAGTAAACATGTTAAAGAAGTGTTCATTTACCTATTTTCAAATGGATGGGTATCAAGTCACTGTAGTGTTTAGATTTCACTGAACAAATTTATAAAGGGATGCAATAGTTGTTTTTAAATGCTATTAATAATACACTGGAAATATCACCCTTTGCAACTATTTAAATTTTTGGTGAAAAACTTTGGAGAATTACTTAAAAATGTGTGAATGGGTATATAGTTTTCAATCTTGGGAAGGGTAAGTAATCCAAAAGTTTAAAAATCACTGTTATAGGAAATGCACAAAATGAAGTTTGTCTAACAGTGCTGATTTTCTCACAGTAGGTAACAGAATAGTTGGGAAAAATCAAGAGCAGTGAAGAAGGGATAATTAGTAGCACATATATTCTTGCTTGGAAAATCCCATGGACAGAAGAGCCTGAGGGGTCTATAGTCCATGGGGTCCCAAAAAAATCACACAGGACTTAGCTGACTAAACAACATACGTGCTATAGTGGAGGTACCATAGAGGGGCTTTGGAAGACTGAGAGCTAGAGAGACCTTTGTAGGGGTTATCAGGAAGTGACTCTTGGAACAAACACAGAAAATACAAAATGGCAACAGCTGCTTGAAAAGTTGGCTCCACAAAAATTTAGCCAGATAGTTGCAGCGAGTTGGTTTGGGGCAACAGCTACTGTCAGGATAGGCTTCCAGTGAGATGGGGCTGCTTCCTTCAAGCACAGTTGGTGAGTTGGAGTTAGTGCTGGTGGAGAGGAGTCCTAAAGATTTTAATTAGGAGATGCTGAAAGCAAGGCTGTTTTTGACTACTCAGAGTTCAGCTCCTGTAAGAGTAGTGTGTGTCTTACACACACATAAGTAAAAGCAGCTCAGAATTTTACGCATCAGTTAGGAAAAGGTATAGAGTGATCATGTGATGATATTTATATTTTGAAAAGACTAAGCGTTTCCCAACAGCTACTCTTGCCTATAGAGGAAAATCTCACTTTTTCGTCTGGCATTCAGTGACTTCTCCATCCATATTTCTTATTTTATTTTCCATCTTTTCTCTACGTGGAATAGCAGCTTAATCTGGTTGTTTCTCTGTCATCCTGAATATGACTTTAGGATTCAGTAGGTACCAGATTAAGATACACAAAAAGTATGACAGGAGGTTACTTTTGTTAGGGCAGTCGGAAAGAATTCATAAAAAAGGTGACATTTGAACTGATCCTTGACATATTGGATTTTCAGGCATGGGCTTAAAATTAAATATTGAGCTATTGATGAGAGACTAGGTGTGGTCTAGATTTCTAGGACATTTATTCTAATAAAAGACATGGGAAACCTTTTGCATTTTTAAAAAATCATTACATACTGCACCAGTGTGGCAATAATTCCTACATTAGATATGTGTTTAGGTTCCTGTCCACTCATGGAGTTATGAAGTAGGTACTTCCTGAAATTCAATCCACCAAGTAGGCAGAATTTGGTATTGGCTAGTTCTGGAAAGTTATGACCAAACTAGATAGCATATTAAAAAGCAGAGACATTACTTTGCCAACAAAGGTCCATCTAGTCAAAGCTATGGTTTTTCCAGTGGTCATGTATGGATGTGAGAGTTGGACTGTGAAGAAAGCTGAGCGCTGAAGAATTGATGCTTTTGAACTGTGGTGTTGGAGAAGACTCTTGAGAGTCCCTTGGACTGCAAGGAGATCCAACCAGTCCATCCTAAAGGACATTAGCCCTGGGATTTCTTTGGAAGGACTGATGCTGAAGCTGAAACTCCAATACTTTGGCCACCTCATGCAAAGAGTTGACTCATTGGAAAAGACTGATGCTGGGAGGGATTGGGGGCAGGAGGAGAAGGGGACGACAGAGGATGAGATGGCTGGATGGCATCACCGACTCGATGGACATGAGTTTGGGTGAACTCTGGGAGTTGGTGACAGACAGGGAGGCCTGGCGTGCTGCGATTCATGGGGTCGCAAAGAGTCGGACACGACTGAGCAACTGAACTGAACTGAGTTCTGCTTAGTATCCTATTTGTGGTGGTTTATTATTATTATAGAACAACTCCATTCTTGTACTTCACCTACAGCATTTTAAGATAGGTGTTATCTAGGAGTATCCCTGGACAAAACAGTAATTCAAGTTTATTTATTGTCAATTAAGGATTAAAAAAAAAAAAAGACCCTGAAGGAAGAATCTGAGACTGCACACTCTAGATCTGACAGTGTCACTGAGTAGCAGGATGCTAATAAAAACCAAATAATGACTTTTCCCAGCCTTAGTGTCTATGCTGAGTCACTTCAGTCATGTCCGACTCTGTGCGACCCCATAGACGGCAGCCCACCAGGCTCCCCCATCCCTAGGATTCTCCAGGCAAGAACACTGGAGGGTCCCTACTAGTGGCTATATATAGTAACAACTTCCTTTCTTATTTATAAGAGTGCAGTGAGGATTAAATATGTTAATACATGTGAAAATATCTCCAAGGAATTTGAAAAGTCCGCAAAATGCCAAGAATCAAATTCTAGATTTCGTATTCTTTCTGAGGATACAGTGAGATAACCTGATTGCTTATCAGTCATTCAAATGCATTAGGTGGTATAGACAAAGCCCATGAGAGGTGAAACTTTTTTTCTATTTCCAGAACAGTGAAATATCACATAGCAGGTACTCACTGTATATTTAGAAAAGGAAGGAATAAATGAGTGACTGGAGCATTCAAGGGCCTCCCTCTAGCTGTCTGATCTGGCTGCCAAAGCTCGGTATCTAGGTGACTGGCTTAGTAGAGTCTGTGAACTGTGTGTTTGCTTAAGGATACCTTGATTCCACCTGACTTTTCTCCCTGACTATTTTGATAATAGTAATAGCTAACATTGCTTGAGAACTAAATATGTGCTGGGAGCAGAATCCTCCCAACCCTGAAAAGATGTGTATCCTTATTTTAAACACCAGAAATTCATGCTCAGAAAGGCTAAGTAACTTACAAAAAATCATACAGATGACATACCAACTTGGATCGGCTAGATTATGCTGTGATAATAAACAGCCTTTATATCTCAGTGACTTAAAACACAAAGGTTTGTTTTTGCTTGTTTCATGTATTCATACTGAGTCAGCAGAAGGGCCCTGCTTGTCATCCATAGGGATCCAGGCTGCAGATCAGCAACTATCACAAATATTGCTGTACCAGTATAACAGACACCTCTAGAGAGTATCATACCAGTAATAACACTTGGCCTCTGAGTGACATAAAGCCCCTTTTCTCAAAATGCATTGGTCAAGGTTAGTCATATGACTTGACCCAACTGTAGGCAAACTAGAAGAATGTACCTTATATTACGTACCTGGGAGACAGAGGGAGACATTTCAAGGGTGATGCAAATAACTCCCAGAGCTAGTAAGTGGAAGACTTGATTTACAAATTCCAGCATTATCTACTTAAAAATCAGTTTTATATCACAAAACCACATTGCCTTCCTCAGCTTACCTAGAGGTTTGGGAATGGGGAATATCCATTTGACTTCTAATGAGGGTTGTATTTTTGAGGCAACTTATGGCCTATGGTGTATCTTCCTAAACTGAGAATAACTCTTTCTTCTCAGGTTGTCACGTCAGCAGACATGACCCCTTTGGCCCATGGTAGATGAGGATTGAGAGTCAGACCCGGTAAGATAGGCGTGGTCCCTATCCATGCTGTCTCCTGCTTCTTTCATCTATAGCAGAAATGGTGTCATTAACACGATTTTCCTCTCTTCCAGGTCCAGAGTTCCTGGAGTGACCTAGCAGTTGGCAAGGTGTGCCCTAAACTACAGAAGTTGTATCAGTGGGCCAGAAGCAGGCCTTTTTGCAGACTTGGCATGAGTTGATGACAAAGGCCTTTCAATACTGCTGAGACTCTAAGTTAAGATCATTCACATTTCCATCTTTGTAGGCAGTCTATGATGTGACTTTGGAGACTGCCCAGCTGAAATTCCCTGAATTGGAATTCAAGATCTTTGAAATTAGCCCTGGCTCTATCACTTGCTGTGTGACCTTGGGGAAGTAATTTAATCTCTCAGAAGTCTGAGTTTTCTCATCTGGAAAAAGAATTCCAGTTCCAACATTCTCATTTTTAAGATGAGAACTGCCTATCTGTACATTGCGTGAGTGGCTGACATTTGAGTAGCAGTTAATATTTCACAAAGCTTTTCTTCAGCTGCCTTGCTATGAAGATGTGATTACTGCGATTTTCCCAGTGAAGAAACGGTCTTGTAGGATCAGGTGACTTGCCCAAGGTCTCACAATTGATCAAGAGCAGAAGTAGGACTTAAACATAAATCTTCTATCTCCAAGTCTGGCATTCTTTCCCTGGTCTGAGTTCATGACTGAGTAGTCCACAGCATGTGAAAAAGAACCCAGAAGTAAAGACAGTGAGTGGCAGAGAGGAAATAGTAGAGGATTTAAGTCCTTAAAGATTAACTTTGAATCCAGGTTCTGCCATTTACTGGTTTAGAGGTTCCTAGAAAAGTCTTTCTTTTTTTTTTTTTTTTTTCTTTCCTATTTGGTAAAAGTAGACAGGGCTGACAGTCACATGAAACACACTGGTATAGCCATACTGCTTACTAAAATATTGGGATCCTTCTGTACTGTTTGATGACCAGCCATTCCATCTCTCCCCCTCCTTTCAGATCCACCCAATATTCCCATGATTCAGTAACAGGAGCGTTAATGTGGTACTCAGCCAGGGACATTAAGGATGCCCTCCATTTCAGGGAGCTGTGGTTGGTCCAAAACCATTTTGCTTGTTAAAAAATTTTAATGTCAACACTGATTAGGGATAATAATGATAACATTCTTCCCCACATCAGTAGTAGGTTGCTATTGAAGATCAGATAATATAAAACAATGAAGATGACAGATCAGCTATAAATCTTAAAAGAAATATTTTTTAAAAAATGTTGTAGCAATGACCTCTGGGAAAAAAGTTCTATTGTACAGAAAAGAACATGTAGGATTTTTACCTTGGCGAGATTGCTGCCTATTCATCTATTGAAGATTATCAGATGGTAAAGGAACTTAGTTTGCATTTTTAAAAATTTCATTTATGTCTTTATTTTTGTCTGTGCTGGTCTTTGTTGCTGCTTTTCTCTGATTGTGGCAAGTGGGGGCTGCTCTCCAGTTGCAGTCTGTGGGATTCTCATTGTAGTGGCTTCTCTTGTGGAGCAAGGGCTCCAGGACGCGTGGGCTTGAGTAGCTGTGGCACTTGGATTCAATAGTCGTGGCTCCCAGGCTCTAGAGCGCAGGCTCAGTAGTTGCAGCACATGGGCTTAGTTGCTCCGAGGCATGTGAGGTCTTCTAGGAGCGGGGATTGAATCTGTGTCTCCTGCATTGGCAGGTGGATTATTTACCACTAAGCCATCAGGAAAGCCCCCAAATTTTACATTTTTGACTTTGAATTTTCTGATATTTGGGAATCGAACTCATTTTTTTCCACCATAAAAAACCTATCACATCCTCTCCTGATTTTGTGGATCTAGGTTTTTGACCCTTATTGTTTTCTATATCTTATTCTTGTACAATGTGTCTTTCTGTGCAGTGACTCACATGATTCTTAACCCAGCTGCTGCTTTAGTCCAGGGTTAAAGGCACTAAACTCTTCGTGGCAGGTTTATCACAAAGCCGAGGTCTCTAAGAGTCCAGCTATCCTAGAATAGCAAGAATAAGGAAAATGATAGTATCATCAAAAAACAATGGCAGGAAACATCTATTGAGTGTTTTCCACATGTTGAGGACCCTGCTGAGTGCTGTACATATTCTACTGACCCTGGTGCTTGACTGCATCCGTTTCACCCACATGATTAGTCTTAGCTAGGGTTCAGCAAACACAGTCTGCAAGCCATACAGTCCCTGGCGTGTTGTTGGAGGACCCATGAACTCAGAATATATAGGGTTGAAACAAGAAGTATATGCTGCAAGGATTGTATATGGCCCATAAAGTCTAAAATTGTCATTATCTTGTCTTTTACAGAAAAGTGCCAAGACCCCTTTCCTTACTAATGGTTCGATTAGAGTTGGGCATGTGGTCCATTCGAACAACAAATAGTTATTAAGTCTTAACTACTATTTTGATTGTTGGGAGTACATCAGTAAGCAAAACAGACAAATTCCTGCCCTCGTGTGTTTTTATTCTAGTTTTAGTTAATGAGATTAAGTTTGTGGCTGTTTGGTAAATGTTTCTCTCATTTGAGTAGGCAATAGTGAAAAAGATATCCCTTTCTACCTCTAATTATTTCTTTCTTTAAATGTGATACTTCTAATTTATGATCATGAGGGGAGACAGCTCAATATAGAGTTAATACATCAACAGCACAGAAGAGAAAGTCAGAAAAATTAATTAAGCTGCTGAGTCAATCAGCCTTGAAATCTGCCATACCTAATATTATGTAATGCATATATAAGTTTATATATATATATATATATATATGTTTTCCTTGTCTCTATTTTCTATGGCATACTTACACATGTACATTGCCCAATTTAATTCTTATAACAGCCCTATGAAGTGCTTAAATTGTTCTCATTTTGCAGAAAGGGAGTGTAAAGATCAGAAAAATAACTTTATAGTCTGCACAGTTAGTGGAAGAGACAAGATGGAAACCCAAGTCTCTCTGGATCTCTCAGGTCTCTAGTCTCTCCCTCTCATGGAATTTCTAAGCAGTGAGGATTGTTAGAGGGAAAGACAGGGAGTCAATACGAGGACAGTTTTGTATCCTAAGCCTGTGTATTGGCTGCATCACTGAGTTTCGTCCTTTTGCTTAGTCCTAGAACAATGTTTCTTGACTCCCATCCCACTATGAGAAGGCATCATTTTTCCATTCATTGAAAAGTCACTACCCTCAGACAGTTGTATTAATATAAATATAAATAACCAAGCACTGAAATCTTCCAGGGAGGGGCAGATCTATCAATTTCCATCCGTTTTTCCCACCACCATTTAGATCATTTCTCACTTTGTCAATTGGAATAACAGACTCCCACATGGTCTTTGTTCAATTCACTCCGGCCTTCTAATCCAATCTCTACACTATAACTGGAGGAATAAGATGCATTTTCAATATGATCTGCAAAGTTTGTTAGCTTGGTATTTCCTTAGACACCCTCCTACTTTCTCTGTACCAGTCACACCTTTATTGGCCATCAGCTTATGCCTGGAATGAACTTTCTTTCCTGCTATGTCCAATAAACACCTATTTGTCTTGTGGATATCTATTCAGATGTTCCTTTTTCATGCAAGCATTGATTTTCCTAACTGGATTGACCCCTATCATTTGTCCTCATCAAGCCATGTACCTCTCCTTCAAAAGCACATGGTGCTGTTGTAGTTTTCCCCCAGTTGGTGTGATTATCATTTTAATTTATCTGCCATGCTGTATTTTATGCTGTAGGAGAGCAGTGGGCACATTGGTCACCATTGTAAACCCAGTGTCTGGTACGCTATTGAAAGTGAAAGTTGCTCGGTCATGCCCGACTCTTTGCGAACCCCATGACTATAGAGTCCATGGAATTCTCCAGGCCAGAATACTGGAGTGGGTAGTTATTCCCTTCTCCAGGGAATCTTCCCAACCCAGGGATCAAACCCAGATCTTCTGCATTGCAGGCGGATTCTTTACCAGCTGAGCCACCAGGGAAGCCCTGCATGCTATTGGTACTCAATAAATATTTGTGGATTGAATATATGAATTTATGCAAGAAAAGGCATCTTATATTTTTTCATTGATCCAAATCAAGGAGATTTTAGAGCTCAGGTTGTATTAGTTTGAATCTTTGCAGGAAATACACTAGAATCTCAAATGGAGCAACAGAGGAAAGTTTAATTTAGGAACTATTTACACAAGTTTAAGGGAAAATAACAAGGAGTAGTGAAGCATCTTTGGGCTAGCAACAGTGGGGGGAAGTTGGTACCCCTAAAACTGACTGCTCAGGGAAGGGAGCATTTCTGCCCTTAAGGGAATAGTTGTGGTTCTAGAAGAAAGTCAGAGGATAGGCTGTTGTAAACAAACCCAGCTAACCTGAAGGACCTCTCCAGTATCCAGTGATGCTAAGATGATAAGACCAAGAAAAACACCATTATCATTAATACTCTCATTGCTCCTTTGGCCTGCATCCAGTGCCTCCCATGCCATTAACCCAGTTGGATTTACCGAGTAGAAAGCCAGAAGGCAGGGAATGAAATGATGTAGTCTGTAAAGGCTGAAATCCAGGGCACCATACTGGGTAGAAAATGGAGGAAGTGTGTCAGGCAGGACAAATAAAAAATAGTCAGTCATTGGGACTTTTCTTGTTGTTGCTCAGTTGCTCAGTTGTGTCCAACTCTTTGTGATCCCCATGGACTGTAGCACTTCTAGAGACATTTCTCTCTCTTGCTTTTCTGAAAGAATTATTAAGATGAATAACGCTAAAGGTAACTTGAAACGTTTTAATAGAAGGGAATCACTAAAGTTTGAGAGAGATATAGGTAGTCAAAACTACAGAAGTTTTCTTATCATGGAAATGCCATGAGAAGGGTAGATTAATGAAAAGTATCTGGGATTTTTAGTTAGATGGAGCTCAAACCAGCTCTGCCACCATCTACTTTGGTAGATTTGGTTTGTAGAGTGAGGATTGTAATGCCCATTTCATAGTATTATTCTAAGAATCCAAAGTCTGACACATGGTATCGACTCAATGGACATGAATTTGATAAACTTTGGGAGACAGTGGAGGACAGAGGAGCCTGGTGTGCTATAGTGCATGAGGTTGCAGAGAGTCAGACATGACTTAGTGACTGAAAAACAACAACCACGAGGTGCTCATTAGTTGGTTTCTGTGAAAAATATACATAGTGATTAGCGCTAGGGCCTAGCACTGTGATGGAATATTTCCCTGGGAGCTTTTGTTGTTGTTAGGCAAGCAAACAAAGGCTCCAGGGAAGGAGCAGTTAGAGACTAAGTAGGCCAGAGAATAACCAAATATCAATTGCATATTTATCTTCTCAAGAAAGATTCAGGTCACAGGCTCTAGCAGATCTGCTGTGTAAATGAACTACTTCTCACTCCTGCCACTTCCCCAGTCCACCTCCCACTCACACCTCTAGATCTCTGAGAAAACTTCCAGTCCTAAAAGCTAATGCATTGTAGATCATGACGATTGTATACATCTGTAAACTACTGAGTCACTCAGCTACGTGCAGTTCAACCACGGGCTATTGAAGCCAATAAAAGCAAGAGAAGTTTAGAACTTCTTAGTGGGTACTCCTACCTTAAGACAGTAGTGACATCACATCACTCAGCTCAGATGCATTGTGTGAAAGTGACAACTTTCCCCCTCTTAACAAAATCCCTGTTTGCTCACTCGGTGCCAAATGGCTCATATATAAACACTGAAGGACAGATTAAAGACTGCATTGTACTTTTCTTTGCCATTGCGTGAAGGGCATTATTTTCCAAGTTGATAAGATCTGGAAGGAAGAATAAGGCACAATGGACATTTATTTTAACCACTAAACACTCACCTTATCTCATAGAGTGCCCGGGGCTCTGTTCTACTACTCTTGGTCACAAAGCTTATGCCATTTAGGAAAAGTAAAGATACTTGGCTCAGAATTTATTTCTAGGGAACAGGAAAGGAATTAAGAAGAGGGATGAAAAAGCAGAATTAGAAGGCCTGGAGGACAAGCTGGGATAACAATTTTTATGCCTGGAGTCCTCTGCAGACAATATGATTTTTGCTCTCAAATTGCCTGAGACATACTGATAAAGAGGAGCAGACACCACCAGTGTAGATGAGTCAGAGTATTAGCAACAGACGCAAATGAATCCTCCTTCACAAACATAGCCTTTCCCAATGCTTCTGTCCTGTGTTGACCTGTGTCTTCTCTGTATTTTCTCCAAACAAGGCGAGCAATCCCTCTATTCCCTCCTCCCTTTTCTGCTTACATTAATGTCTTGTGTTGTCACAGTTCACTCTTGAAGTTGAAGTCACAGTGGGTCAGGAATTAAGAGGCCTACTTCTAGCTTTAGATTTGCTGTATTATCTTTGAATATGCCCTTTTGTTTATGTATTGTTATTATCTCATTTTTCAAGACCTGTTTAAAATTGAAAATATGGTTGATGTGCAGTATTATGTTAGTCTGACATTTGTACACATTATGAAATGATCACCATGATATGTCTAGTTACCAGCTGTTCCTCATATAAAATTATTACAATATTATTGACCGTATTCCTTATGCTGTTTATTATATCCCTGTGGGTTTTTTACTTTATAACTAGAGGTTTGTGGCTCTTAATTCCCATCACCTCTTTGCCTCCTCCAACCCCCTTCTTTCCAACAATTACCTGTTTGATCTCTGTGTCTGTGAGTCTGTTTTTGTTCATTTGTTTTGTTTTTCAGATTCCATATGTAAGTGAGATCATAGGGTATTTTGTCATTCTCTGTTGGCAATTTCATTTTTTTTATGACTGAGTAGTATTCCGTGGTGGGAACCTTTCTACTTTGTTTGCCATATACAAAAATGGGTTATGGGGTTGTAGGAGAATAAAGTGAAATCACACCAGCTTTTCCCCATTTCTTGGGGCCTTCGCCCACCCTCTCACCTTGTACATGACCATCCTTGTTCATGACCACTTCTTTTGTGAGTAGCAAAGGGTTGCCAGGAAAAGACTGGTAGATTTCCTTGTTTTTACCAGAAATAGAGAGTATATCATGACTGAAGGAAAGTACTCTGAATAGTTCTCAGCAAAACAATTCTATTATAATAGGGGCATGGTCTCAATGAGGAAACTGACACTTGAAGATACATCTGTGTGTACTTTCTTTGGTTCAGGAAGGGAAAATAACAACATGGGGTTGTTTGCATTGCAGAGAAGAACTCTTCAAGGTCAGAACTGGCTTCAATCTGACTGAAGCTCATTGGCCTGTGATTTCTGAGACTGAACAGGCAGCCAAAAACACAGTCTGGATTCATTATGAAGACACTATATTAATGTGTTACTAGAATTATATAGGGCTTCCCAGGTGGTGCCTCCTCCCAATGCAGGAGGCGCAAGAGATGTAAGTTCAATCCCTGGGTCAGGAGGATCCCCTGGAAGAGGAACTGATTCCAGTATTCTCACCTGGAATTCCATGGACAGAGGAGCCTGGTGGGCTACAGTCCATGGGGTCTCAGAAAGCCAGACATAACTAAGCACACATGTGGATGCAGAATTATAGAAATACAGTATTACGAAAGGCCTATATAATAGCTGCTCAAGTATTTTCAAATTATATTCCACAGAGCTCTATCCACGGAGGCACTTTTAAGTATTCTGCAAATGTTTGGTTTGAATTTTATTTTTTTTTTAAATGTGGTCAGTTCTTGATTATGATTTTAATCCTTATTTTGGCTTTCTTTTACAGCCTGTCTCTTAGAATCCAGTTTTCAGTAGACCTTGTGCTGTGCTGTGCTTAGTCACTCAGTCATGTCTGACTCTTTGTGACCCCGCGGACTGTAGCCCACCAGGCTCTTCTGTCCATGGGGTTTCCCCAGGCAAGAATACTGGAGTGGGTTGCCATGCCCTCCTCCACAGGATCTTCCCTACCTAGAGATTGAACCCAGGTCTCCCACATTGCAGGCGGATTCTCTACTGTCTGAGCCACAAGGGAAGCCCAAGAATACTTAAGTGGGTAGCCTATCCCTTCTCCAGGGGAACTTCCCAACCCAGGAATCAAAGCGGGGTCTCCTGCATTACAGGTGAATTCTTTACCAGCTCCAGGGAAGCTACTGGGAAGTCGCCAGTAGACCTTACCACTACTAAATAATAAATCATCTTAGTTTCTTTGTCAGGAAACGGGAAATAATGATTCCCAAATCACCTTGGGGAAAGTATACATTCTTGATGCCAAATACATTTTTGAAAAGATGTTTCCATCTTGCGTACCTTGATAGAATAGCTTTTTGGAAGTCCATCCTCTTGGGTAGATACTGAAATCTGGAAGGACCCATTTTGGAGTTAGAGAATGCCTACATAGAATAGGAGCTGGGCAAATCAAAGGTGCATGTGTGTGTGTGTGTGTGTGTGTGTGTGTGTAGTAGGGAGTTAGAAGAATAATGACTGTCGCAGGCAACTCATATTTTGGCCCCAAATGGATTTACCTTGCTTGGTCACTCTCATTCATTTATGAATAATATTTGGCAGTTTTCAGAAATTTAATTCCATCTCTGAGGCGGAAGTTTTAACTTTTAGAGGCTATTGGAAGGAATGTTCTTCATCCAGTAAGGGCCATTCCCAAGGAGGAATTTTTTAAAAATGGTTGGAGTATTAGAAATATGGCTACAGTATTTCACCTTAAGGTATATGGTTGCCAGATTCCTGAGAAAAAGAAAAAGAAGAATGCTCAGTTTAATTTGAATTTCAGGTAAAAAATTATTTGTTATTTAACTAAAGCACAGGGTATCATGTTTTGCATGTAGTGGTCCTCTGAGCTGGCTACTTTGCTCTGATATATGTTAAGTTCCAGATTTACTAAATTGAAATCATTCCTCCATAACCCCTTTTTGCAAAGGGCTGAAGTCCTGCTTGACTCAGTGCCAGGAGAAACGTGTGCTATGTACAGTGTCTTGCCACGTCCCCATATATCTGGACCCAAAAAAGCATGACCCCAGGGCGAGGAGAAACAAAAGAGGAAAATCACGGCTTGGGTCTCTGCAGTCTTTCAGGCCTGACCTTGGATGTTTTGCAGCCTTCCAGCAGCCTGGCAGCTTGTCCTGAGCAGTTTAATGCTGAGATTCTTTTAAGTGATTGTGTTAGTTTCCTTTTCATAAGCCTTATCTCTTCCTTGGAGTGTGTTTTAGTTTGCATGGATGGAGCTGAGGCTCCCTGAGTCCTCACGTCAGACTCTTGTTTCTGTGGGATTTCATTCTTTGCTTATTTGCTTTAGGAAGAGGCTCACTGATAAAGGAGGGCAGTCATCTAGGGGCCAGGGGATCCTCTTGTGTAGCTGCCCGTGGGGACCCTGCTTTCTTCTCAAGCTGCAGGGATTTTATTTATAATCATGGAATGTTTTAGCTGAGAAGCACCTTAACATGTTCTATTATAATGGGACATAGGAAGTGACCCCCTAGACGTTGTCTCTGAGTATTTTTTTTTAATTTTTAAGAGGAGTTTTACTCTTTATCTGTTATACATTGTTAGTTTTTCTGAAAGATATCACTTGATGAAAGGATCCTGCAGCTATAAATGAGTTATAAAATTCTTCATTATACCCCAGCTCTTTAAAAATAAGGAATCTGGAGCCCAGAGAGGTGAAGTGACTTGCCAAAGATAATGTAGCACGTTAGTAGCAGAAACGGGACATAGAAGTTCAGGTCTTCCAGCTCCCAGAGGGTACTTTTTATTTGAGTATACCAAGTCCCTAACACTATGATTCAGCTATGCACATTTCAGGGCCCAGGAAAGAGTTCCTTGGCTCTTTAGTTCATGTGCCTTCCTTGCCTGCTTTAGAAGGTTGGAGATTTTTTTTTTTTTTTTTTTTTTTTACTGCTTCTGGAGTGGTGGAAAGGTGTGTTAGGCTTAAAGCATAAATACTTGGGGGATAGTAGACAACTATTCTATTCCATCCTATTAGGTAAATCTAGATAGGGGCTTGTTTTCTGAAAGTAATGTTTTACGGGAGAGAGAACAGAACAATCTGGAGACTTAAAATTAGGATGAGCGGCCTGCTTTTAGAGTAGAAATAGATTCTAACAGCAGGATATGCCCTGGCGTGTATCCTCCCCAGCTTTTATTTATTTGGTGTTTTTGGTATTCCGTCACCTCTGGATGTGTGAGAAATATATGATTCTCTTCTCTTTTTCTCATCCCTTCTTAGATGGACACTTGGCTGAGGTTCAGTCCTTCTGTTATACCATGTACTCTGGTTTGTTACCCTTTCCCTGAGGAACTCGATAGTTCCTTTTTAGGTTGTCCCTCACATACTCCAGGCAGCAATAGGGAATCACTAAAACCAAAAATCACAGCCTCAAATATCCCTTATGCTTCCCTTGTATGTAGAGCACTTTACCATGTCATGAGGGAATAGAATAACAAGATTTTTAAGGACCTGGAGTTAAGGTTGCAACAGACCTGGATTAAGGACCAGCTCTGAATTTTGCTAGCAAATGACTTTGGGCAATTATTTTCTACCGTTTTGAACTAGCTTCTTCATGTATGAAAGGGACAGACGGGGCTGAGTGCTAACAATAGCTCACACTTCATAGGATCGCTGTGAGGCTTAAAGGAGAACTGTATGTAAAGTACTTTGAATAGTACCTGGCAAGTGGTAAGCACTCAGTTGCTGCTAATTGCTTTATTATTGTTTTTATTTTTGATACTTTTATTATGAATCTCCATAGAAATTAACTATTTTGGGTCTCCAATACCATGATCTGTGGGTTGGTATCATTCGTATTTTCATTAAAGATAATGTCTCTCAAACAATAATTTGGATTTATGTAAAGAGATTTCTTTTTTGCTGAAATATAAATAGAGAATAAACCCTTTTAAGTTTAAAAAAAAAAGGAAAGAGAAGAAAATCTCTCTCCTAATCAAAACGCTACTTATTTTTAATTGTTTTCACTTATGATTTCTTAAGTTCTGGTTCCAGTTTCACCTCTTTGATGAAATTTTTCACCATTCCACACCACTGATACCTGTCTCCTTTAATTTCCTGATTTACATATGTTCTGAGTCAAATGATCTAGAGAGAAATTTCTAACATTTTTCACAGAAAGTGTCTCTTTTTAAAATTATTTTTCCATGGAGGTTATGTTTGGAAGCTTATTTTAAAGCTAATTTTCTTATTAGGGAAATTTCAAACATTTAAAACATAAAAGTAGTGAAAATAGTACAATGGGCTCCATGTATCCATTACTCAACTTTAACAATTATTACTATTTTGTTGACTTTGTTTTACCCATCTCTCCTGTTCTCCTTTTATTTCGGAGAATATTCTAAAGTATATCCCCAGACATCATATAAGTTCATAAGTAAATAGTTATGTACAGTTAATTGATAAGGATTTTTCCCTTATAATTACAGTGCCATCAATCTAACAAACTTAATGATATTCCTTTTATCATTTAACACCCAGTCAGTATTCACATTTCTCTGATTACCTCAAAAACACAAAAAAAACCAAACAGTTGAATCAATAGTTGAATCCAGTCAAACAATGCAGCCTCCACACTGCATTTGGTTGCTGTATCTATTAAGTCTCTTAATTGAATAGAGTTCCTCTTCCCTTGCTTTTTAAATAAGTTTTCTAAAAACTCAAAGCCTAAACAAACAAAAAACCCAGAGAGTGTTTATTATAAAGAAGTCATTTGCTTATTTAATAAATAGGACATATGTAACTGTCAGTCAGAGGGTCTAGTTAACATAGCTAGAATTAACATTCTGAATTGACATCAGTCCAGCTGAAAGCAAAGAAATATACTAGTTTAGTTAATTTGTGCATTTTTATCTTAGAGTATATTTCTATTTGTTTTTTAAAAATACTACAGATGGCTTAAGGGATTTTAGTCCTAAAATCTAAGTGATATTTATTATAGAAAGACCATTCTTACTTTTAAATATCTAAAATTAAGTGTTTTTCTCAGCAGGCAAACTCCTCTTATATCTGGAGACCCCCACTCTGTTCTCTCTGATATTGGTTGACAATGCTGTCCTGCTCTCTGGGTCACAGTCTGTCTTTATCCTGTTCATTGGCTACTCCTAACTGCATGGACTTTATCCTCCTTGTGAGCCTGGACAACGTGATGGAGGGGGATGGAGGGAGCATCTAGCTAGCTCCTGGGACTAGAAGGGATGAACATGAAGGCAGTGGAGAAAGAAACATGAGACAGGTCAGAGACAGGAGCCCTGAGAGAGACAGGAGCCTGCAGAACTAAGTTAAGAGAAAGGCTGATTAAGAGGGACATTTAGCTTTGGCAGTTGTAGAGTTTATATTTCGACTGAAAGGAGAGAGAGTGTTCATTCCATTTATAAGCCCCCAAATGACCTTAATTTTGAGTAAGAGGTGATGTGTAATAATAGCTCCATCAAAAGAAAAAAACCTGAAAGCAAGTTATTTTACAGTTAAACTAGACAAAATTTAAAGAACTGGTAGCATCACTTGCTGAAGCCATTGAAGGCACCTAGAAATTCCACTTCACTTCCCTCGAGCAGTGGTTCTCAACTGTGGCTCACATTGAGATTACCTGGGAGCTTTATAAATTACTGATGCTAGACGCTACCCTACCCACCAGGTTCCAATTTACTCTGAGGTGGGATCCAGGAATTAGTATTTTTAAAAGCTTACGAGGTGACTCTAAATGCAACAGCATTCAAGGTTAATTTCTATAATTCTTACTTTACTATATTTTCCCCAGTTTCATTAGTATAATTTATTGGGGCCCCCTATGTTGCTTCTCTTTTAATATTTTTTAATAGATTCTGCAAGTTCAAATATATCGCTAATTTTACTATTTAAAATTTTCTAAGCACACAGTTTTTAAACCACATTATGCTTTTGCTTTTTCCCAATAATGGAAAATTAAGTATGAGATTGTATATGACGATCATAGATCACTTAATGAAGGGATTCTAAACTAAAAAATAGCTAACAGAAAATATATAGGGGGAATTTACAGTAACTAAATAAGTAGCTATAAAACCATCTTTAGAGATTTCTTGTTAAAATTTGTTATGCTCTCTAAATGTCAATGTCTGCTGTTTTGAGGTTTGGTTGTATATTTAGTTATGTTATAAATTCATTATTAATATCAAAACTATCTTTAAAATGTACTAAAGAGATACTGACTGAGGACTCCCTGTGTTGACTCAGGGTGACTAACAGATATAATTGGTTTAAATAAAATCTAAGATATTTTTGCTCATTAGTCATTTATAATCAAATTAGGAACACAAGAAAAACACACATGAATTTATGAGAAAACAGGGGTAGTGATCATATGACATGCTGTGTCGGTTACTACCTAGGTTCGAATCCATTAATATAGGCTGAAGTAGCCTATCTTGTGATTCCTGATTACTATTCCAGTATCTTCCCAAACTCACTCTTTGGTTAAAGGTCAAATTTCTCCTGTCACATATTAGAAATTCCATCTGTAATTTTTATTTGAACATTTTCCTCCCTTTCTCAATAATGTCATCCCGCCCTAACCACCCACCAGAGAAAACAACACAGGATTCTTTTGTGTGGCAATGGCATTTTGAGAACAAGAGAACATGCCTCGTGCAATTAAGCTGAATATTTGCATGTCTGCATGATGCTGTGATTGTGGTCCTTTGGACACGAATTGCGCGCATCCATCTTAGGAGTCACCAGGCCAAGGTGAAGAAATCTTTGGACTTTAAAACCAGGCTCCTTGGCAGGATTCCGTTTTTGAAGGGAAAAAACCACCCAAGAGTGAGGTGTGTATGTGTGTACGTACAGAAGTCGTAGTGGCAGATTTTACACATTGGGCAGCAGTTCCAAGGAGCTGTTTTCTAATAACAACGAGTAAAGGATGAAATCTTTGTATTTCAGCTTTTTAAATTATGTAAGAAAGAGGAGCTGCTGAAACTAGCATCTGGTACCTAGGGAATCAGCTGCTGAGTTGCAAAACTTGATGTCATTTATTCACCAGGGTAGACCAGATTGTAGAAAGAAGCTATGCCAGAACCCACATGGCTTAAGACAACAAAGGAGTGCTTGTTGCTCCCACTACATGTCTATCATGGGTCAACAGAGGGCTTTGTTATGCAACACAATTGCCCTCACTCTGGGAGTTGACGGGAGCAGCCACTATTTGGAAATTATGGTTCATGTGGCAGAGGGAGAAAAATCAACTCTGTAGGGTCTAGCATGGAGAAGGCAATGGCACCCCACTCCAGTACTCTTGCCTGGAAAATCCCATGGATGGAGGAGCCTGGTGGGCTGCAGTCCATGGGATCGCTAGGAGTCGGACACGACTGAGCGACTTCACTTTATTTTTTCACTTTCATGCATTGGAGAAGGAAATGGCAACCCACTCCAATGTTCTTGCCTGGAGAATCCCAGGAACGGGGGAGCCTGGTGGGCTGCTGTCTATGGGGTCGCACAGAGTCGGACACAACTGAAGTGACTTAGCAGCAGCAACAGCAGCAGCAGCAGCAGCAGCAGCAGCGTCTAGCGTCTGCATCAGTCTTTGGCTTGGAAGTAACACAAACCAATCTTGGGAGTTTAGGATTTAATCAAGTTTTATAAGACAAAAACTCCATTGAGATAAATACAGAATCTTTTATTTAGGAACTCAGATTCACTTGCCTAGAATGAGGGCATGTGCAGAAAGGACTGAGGGCTCCATATGAATAAGCCAGTAGAGTTACATGACAGCCAAAAAAAGCTAAGATGATTTCAGGTTGGAGTGATAACATCCATTTCAAAATTGGTTCCTAATAATTCCATTATCCTCCCTAGTGGTTAGACCATTCCAGAAGTATATATTCAGGTTTGGTATTATACTTGGAGAGAGATTTTCATAAAGAGAAGTCAGTCTAAATAGAAACAGGACGGTCAATTTCACAAAAACTCTTATATGAGAAATGGTTGAAGAAACTGATGCTATTTTACTTCTGTAAGAGAAGACTGAGAGGTGACCTCCAAGCTGCGAGAATATAGAGAAGGAATTTAGTCTATTTCTATGTAAGAGAGGGTAAAATGGAACTTTTGATGGAAGTTAAATGGAGAAGAATTTCAAGTCAGTGTTAATAATCATTGGAATTCTCTAGCAATAGCACAGACTATAAGGTGCAGTTTCTGGCTCTGTGGGAGGTACTAATTGAACATGATTTGTTATTCAATATGAGCTCATGTTGTCCCTAGTTGAATTTTACTCCTGTATAGTTGACTGGATTTCTGTTTCATAGTTTGGAGGCTTTTGAATCTTATTTGGAATTTTTTAAACTGATAGTTGGCCTTTGAAAAATGTCTTTGATAAATGAACTTTTGAAAATCTCTTTCAGGGATCATTAAATGATTTATTTTAGAGTCAGACTGACTTGTATCCATATCCTAGCTCTTCCTTTAACAAGTTTTGTGGCCTTGGCAGTTTAGCTACTTAATGTCTAGAAATGGGATTAATAATGTTGCTTGAGAGGATTAAATTGAACTAGCTAATGCACATGAAGAACTTGGCACAGAGTATAGGAGGCTATTGCGTTATTAATCCTTTCTTTGGCTTTGACCAAGGCTAATGTGGCACTTAGCAAAGGCTTTTAGATTCTTAGTCATAGCTTCTTTTCACTGTTTCTCTTGAGTTACTTCAGGTTTCAGGGTCAAGTACAAAATATTAATGACTAATATTCCTCCACTCATTTACTTTCCTAGCACTTGAGTATTCTAGAGTCAGGTTTTCTGATGACTTCTGTAGCTGTCATTACAGGCTATCTGTGTAGTAAAACCCATCATACTGCAGCATTTCAGATGACCTAGTGGTCTTTGAAAACCTGCAGGAGCCTTAGGCCTACTCATGTGTAATACCCCTTCTTAAGTTTTTCCTCACATTTGAAGGCTTTGAGTTTTTCTTTGACTGTTATCTAGGGTGAGGCTCAGATAACTCTATTAACTTGATTTTTCCCTTATGCCACAGAAGACTCAAAGAAATCTCATCTAAAACCCCTTTTTGGGAAAAATAAGCTTTAGAAACCGTGGCATTTGCCAGCATTGAAATTTGTGCTTTTTATGGCTTATTTCAGGCTTCCCTTGTGGTTCAACTGGTAAAATCCACCTGCAATGTGGGAGACCTGGCTTCAATCCCTGGGTTGGGAAGATTCCCCGGGAGAAGGAAAAGGCTACCCACTCCAGTATTCTGGCCTGGAGAATTCCATGGGCTGTATAGTCCATGGGGTTGCAAAGAGTCAGACACGACTGAGCAACTTTCACTTTACTTTACAGCTTATTTTACCCCCAGCACTGACCAAAAGGATTGTTATACCCATGAGTTTTTGGAAGCTATTTGCTTTAAAAGTCCTGTATTAGGTTAAAATGTGAATAATTATATTGCATGTATGTTCTATTTTGCAATGTTTTACTGCAAAAATCAATTTTAAGGGCTTATTTCTGCACGTAGATAGCAGGCTTGCATCCAGCTTTCTTACCGGTCTGCTTAGTGCCAACTTGTCTATTTCTCATCGAAGCCAAGTTGATGGCTTTATTCCTGAGGTTTTTAAGCAATTAATTCTCTATTCCACAGGGACTAGTAAAACGCAACTACATTCTGATACAGGGAAGCACGAGGCCTTTGGAATTTATGAATCATAGCAATCAAATCTGGAAATAGTCTTGTAGCCCTTTGCTTGAAAACATATTACGGAGAATTCAGTTTATGGTTATTGCTTTTCCCTAGTGCCAGTTTGATTGTAAGTCAGTTAGAAAACTGCTCACGCAGCCATTGTGTGCAGATACTTATGCTGGCAAACACTCAAGTGTTACAGACATTTATTATTAAACTGAGCAAACATTTCCATAAATGTTCAGGGTTTTTTCCCTTTAGAACAGTCCTCAAAGGGCATTTTACACTTGGCAGGTATTCCCACTCGCTCACACATTCATCAGGACTCGCTCAACTAATTGGTGTTAAAGTGACAATGGGGGCATGCTTTCAGTTTTTTGAGGGGAAGGATTTACATTTTTTTGCAGACGAATTTCTTTAGGCTAATCTTAGTGTTCCTTAGATAATTTGAGATTACTGTGCTAATTTTTATAACTGGATTACCCTAATTTTTAGAATGGGGGAAAGTATTAAGATATTTGAATTTCTCAATTGGTATAGATGCTCTTATGTGCAAGAGTGAATTGCTAGAGAGAGAATTCAGGTAATTTTATTATAATAGTACCTATCAAATGAAAGTAATTCAAAGTGCTAGGTTCCTACTTCTTCATTTATAAAATAAGACTGATAATGGCACAATCTCAAAGACCTATTGTGAATTTCCAAGGAGGCTGTGTGTTAAGCGTTTAACTCAAGGGAACATTTCATGAGAAGATGGGCTCAATAAAGGACAGAAATGGTATGGACCTAACAGAAGCAGAAGATATTAAGAAGAGGTGGCAAGAATACACAGAAGAACCATACAAAAAAGATCTTCACGACCCAGATAATCATAATGGTGTGATCACTCACCTAGAGCCAGACATCCTGGAATGTGAAGGCAAGTGGGCCTTAGGAAGTATCACTATGAACAAAGCTAGTGGAGGTGATGGAATTCCAGTTGAGCTATTTCAAATCCTGAAAGATGATGCTGTAAAAGTGCTGCACTCAATATGCTAGCAAATTTGGAAAAGTCAGCAGTGGCCACAGGACTGGTAAAGGTCAGTTTTCGTTCCAGTCCCAAAGAAAGGCAATGCCAAAGAATGCTCAAACTACCACACCATTGCACTCATCTCACACGCTAGTAAAGTAATGCTCAAAATTCTCCAAGCCAGGCTTCAGCAATATGTGAACTGTGAACTTCCAGATGTTCAAGCTGGTTTTAGAATAGGCAGAGGAACAGAGATCAAATTGCCAACATCCGCTGGATCATGGAAAAAGCAAGAGAGTTCCAGAAAAACATCTATTTCTGCTTTATTGACTATACCAAAGCCTTTGACTGTGTGGATCACAACAAACTATGGAAAATTCTGAAACAGATGGGAATACCAGACCACCTGACCTGCCTCTTGAGAAACCTGTATGCAGGTCAGGAAGCAACAGTTAGAACTGGCCATGGAACCACAGACTGGTTCCAAATAGGAAAAGGACTATGTCAAGGCTGTATATTGTTACCCTGCTTATTTAACTTATATGCAGAGTACATCATGAGAAACTCTGGGCTGGATGAAGCACAAGCTGGAATCAACATTGTCGGGAGAAATATCAAGAACCTCAGATATGCAGATGATACCACCCTTATGGCAGAAAGTGAAGAGGAACTAAAAAGCCTCTTGATGAAAGTGAAAGAGGAAAGCGAAAAAGTTGGCTTAAAACTCAACATTCAGAAAACTAAGATCATGGCATCTGGTCCCATCACTTCATGGCAAATAGATGGAGAAACAGTGGAAACAGTGGCTGACTTTATTTTTTGGGCTCCAAAATCACTGCAGATGGTGATTGCAGCCATGAAATTAAAAGATGCTTACTCCTTGGAAGGAAAGTTATGACAAACCTAGACAGCATATTGAAAAGCAGAGACATTACTTTGTCAACAAAGGTCCATCTAGTCAAGGCTATGGTTTTTCCAGTAGTCATGTATGGATGTGAGAGTTAGGCTATAAAGAAAGCTGAGTGCAGAAGAATTGATGCTTTTGAACTGTGGTGGTGGGGAAGACTCTTGAGAGTCCCCTGGACTGCAAGAGATCCAACCAGTCTGTCCTAAAGGAGATCAATCCTGGGTGTTCACTGGTAGGGCTGTTGTTGAAGCTGAAACTCCAATCTTTTGGCCACCTCATATGAAGAGCTGACGCATTTGAAAAGACCCTGATGTTGGGAAAGATTGAAGGCAGGAGGAGAAGGGGACGACAGGATGAGATGGTAGATGGCAGCACCGACTCAATGGACATGAGTTTACATAAACTCCAGGAGTTTGAGAGGGACAGGGAGGCCTGGCGTGCTGTGGTTCATGGGGTTGCAATGAGTAGGACACGACTGAGTGACTGAACTGAACTGAACTGATGGCATTGTAAGTGGGTGGATGAGCATTTGTTCCTCCTCAGCTTGTGAGACAGGAGGTGTATTGTTTCTTGAACTTTGCAGCTGAGGAAGCTAAAGCTCCCAGAGGATCAACAGGGACTTTTAAAGTCTTCTGGCTAATGTATAGCTGAGAGTGGGACCTCATTCTGAGATTCTTAACTTCTAGTTCAGTGCTCTTATACTACCTGAAGGTCCAGGGGGGAATTAATTGGGTGGATTACATGACACAGATTTAACCAGTGATTTTTAATCCTTACAGCTCATTAGAATCTCCAGTAAAACTGTAGTGCCATGTAGATACTTTGGTTCCACCAATGGAGATTCTAGTGCAGTAGATCTGGTATGGAGCCTGGAATTTGTAGTGACAAACTCTCTTGGTGCTGTCGACTTGCTACATCTCCTTCATTCTCTACTTTTTAACATTTTTGGAGCTCCTTCCAGATGTATGTTGGAACTTTTTCTTCTATCCTTTATATCTATAAACTATAGATTTTCACTTTTATCTATGTTGCATGGTATTTGGTTGCCCATTCATATTTTACTAAAATACTCTAAAAACATTCTGGAGATGTGGAGTGGGCTTGTCCAAATATGCGTCATTAAACAATGATCAGATAAGGGCCTGGCTGTTCTTTCAGTACCTTTTCATTGACTCTTAGTATCAAGAAAATCTTAGTTGGATCTTTCCTTTGGAGTGGTTTGTGCTCCCAAAGAAGAATTCTCCAATCTCTTGCCCTAGAGATATAACCCCGATTGTGACATTATAAGCAAGAAACCTGGGAGTCATAAACTTTTGCTTAACCTGTTATTTACAATATAGAACTCCTGCCTCCCACTGTGCCTCATGTCTCTGAGTGTGTAGTCCTTCACTTTCCATCTGTTTATAAGAATCAATATTCAGGCTTATAGATGGTAGAACAGTTTTTTTTTTTTTTTAATGAATGCTTTACCAGTGTTTTGCCATGTTTAGAGATACATGATGCATCTAGTTCTCAATTCTTTCTGGGCCTCCATTGTGTGAACCTGTATCCTATTAAACACCCCTATCCCATCTCACCACTTGTATATAGTGTTCTGCCTCATCTAGTACGTTTTCCAGGTTAGGATTGCAGGTGTCAGGATCTGATGGCTGCAAGAGAGACAGGCATGGAATGTTCTTCTTTCCTTCTTTTTCTTTCTCATGACTGTTCTGCTTCCTAGGATCTTCCTTCATCTGCTCAGACCTTTGCTTTTCTCCTGGCTTCAGTGGTAGTTCGGAGCAATGCTGCGAGCAATGGGATCCTGACCATAAAGGGGAACATGAGAAACTCAAAATATAAGCCTTGCACCTCAGTGCTGTAAGCCTGTTTACCAATTACCTTTCAATCCTACAGTCAATCCTCTTAGGAAGGCTTTAAGAACTCTTTTTGGGTGAGTGGATAAATTTTCCTTTTGTGGACTCAGAGGGATCTTAAAATATTTTGGTCTTTCTCATCAGTATTTAAGTATAAAGAAAGGAGAGAGGACACAGAAAGGGTTTTCTTAAACCTGACTTTGTGCTTACTAGCAATTCAGAAAACTTCTGAAAACCAAACTTATTGGTAAGGCTGACAGATAATTTTGCATTCTTCCAATGGCCAGAGTAGAAAGACTGGTCAAAAATTACAAGTGAACAGTCTTATGGACTCTGTGGGAGAGGGAGAGGGTGGGAAGATTTGGGAGAATGGCATTGAAACATGTAAAATATCATGTATGAAACGAGTTGCCAGTCCAGGTTCAATGCACGATACTGGATGCTTGGGGCTGGTGCACTGGGACGACCCAGAGGGATGGTATGGGGAGGGAGGAGGGAGGAGGGTTCAGGATGGGGAACACATGTATACCTGTGGCGGATCCATTTTGATATTTGGCAAAACTAATACAATTTTGTAAAGTTTAAAAATAAAATAAAATTTAAAAAATAAATAAATAAAAATTAAAAAATATATATATATATAAAAGAATGACAAGTGATGTCTGTAACAGTGAAAGGAGGTTGGTCAGATTAACCATAGAAAGCCTTCATAAGCCTTCTTTTTGTTCCTTTTTCTTTTCAAATTGTCCCTTTCCTCAGATTCCAAATAACGAAATGATTCAGAGAGGGACTTCTAGAGCTTAGCTATCTCTTTTTGAATCCTGGCTTTGATAACTTTTAGGTATATAAATGTGAACATGTTTATACAATTACAACTATGTGATACTGATACAAGCATAGACAAATAGATGAATAGAACAGAAGTGATTCCAAAACAGAGGTCACTTAAATGACTTTTGTACTTAAAAGTAAAACTGCGATTCAGTATTTAACTCCTATGCATCTTGGTTTCTTCATATGCAGAATAGGAACAACTGTATCCCCATGGTAGTAATGTGAGGGTTAAATGCATTAAAAAAATGTGCTCATAGTTGGGCTTGGCATCTAATAAATACTTTATAAGTTTCAGTTACTATTTCTGTTCTCTTTATTTCAATAAGACTTTCCCTGGTTCCAGGCCTTAATCGGATTGCTTTGAAATTTCACACTACTCTGTAGTATTTCTTTCGGGACTTAATACTTCAGTATCTTGCTTTGCTACCAAATCCTTTTACATGCATTACTGTTATTTCCAGTTCTCTGAGGACCGACCCCACATAACATGCATGTACTTGCTTTTCAAGTTCTCCTGGCACCCGGCACAGTGTTGAAGAAGAAATTCAGTGTGTGCTCATCACTTCAGGGGTAAGGCCATGCTTGTCAGGTGATCAGCTTTTAACTTCCCAAGACACGAGGTAGGAGGAGTTCTGTATTTTTTAGCCCTAATTGATATCAGAAACATTGCTATTTTTACATTTTTAGTAAATAGTCCTGGATCTTATGTATTCTTAGGGATAATACCTGACAGAATCTGTCCACAATTAAATACACTGAGAGGAAAAGTAGAAGCTTGTTCTTCACCTCCCTTTGATCTCCAGGGGCTCTAAAGAAGACAGGAAAGAGTTTATGATTTTTCTTATTTATGAATGAGTAAACTTTTCTCATCTATATTGTTCTTTTGGACCTGTTTGGTTTATGTATTTTATGTGGCAACCTAAAATTACAAGGGTATTTTTCCTCTCGTCATTTTCTTTTTCCTTCCATCTCTACATTACCTACTGGCACTTAGAAAATCTGTCTTTTCGAGGTCCTCCTGCCTTCCCAAGAAAGGACATCATGTCTGTTGGTTACCTCGAAGTTGGCATATTGCCTTTCTTCCTGTTTCAAACTAGTCCCATGGTGCTTTCTTTCCCAAGAGACAGCTAAAACTACTGGGCTGAAATGGTCATTTGTGAATACAGTAATTCTCAGGAGGCATAAATTCATATCCTGTTCTCACTGTGTATTTTATTAACTGTTAGAATTATTCTATTGCCAGGCCCTGGCTAGAAGCTGATTCAGTGCCCAGGGCTAACAACTGTCTTTAAAGGCTTATGAATAGGGTCATAAACACTATTTACATTAGTAGAAACATGTAGTTTTATTAATATTATTTCCACCACCCACTGCCCTCCTGCTCACCACAACACGCACAAGCAGTTTGTAGTAAATGTGTGGTTACTATGCAGTTTCCCCATTTTTTGTGTTCACCTGTGGATAAATTTGTTTGTTTAAATTTATTTTTTATAATCAAGTCACTCTTGTATCCTGGTCTCCAGTCTTCAAATAACATGAACCTTCCCAGATTTATGTTCTAAGGTTTTTCTTTTCCTTCTTTTAGACTAGGGTAAGAAATAATAAACCTGGGTTATTATGCAAGGAACCAGGAAGTTAAACTGTTGCTTAATACACATTAGCAGAAGTTTAACTGCAGTAGGGCCCTGTTGTAGGTTTAATAACATCATGGAACGCTCTTTAGTTTAATGGCAAACTTGATGTTCACTTCCCAGGATATTCCGTTTCAGCTTCATATCAAAGAAATGTGAAAATAAAAGTTAGAGAGGCAACTAATCTTTGTTTTTCCTCAATTTCATTCAAGAGGGAGACTAGATAGTTGAAAAAGAGATTATTCCTGCTGTTTTAAGATGCAAACCATGTCATGTTACAACAAATCTGAAAAAGAAGCAATATCCTGCAAAGGTTGATTTGATGGTGACTGGATTTCCACTAAGACTATCTGGTAATTCATGGTGGATATCATTCATATAGCTCAAAGGATCTGTAATACCAGGCTTGAATTCAGTCCAACTATTCAACATGCCAGACAATCTGCTAAGTGATGAAGTCAGAATAATGATGGCAAGGATTATAGCTGAAACAGTCTGTCTACAAAAGATACATAGCAAAGAAATACAAAACTCATATTTTTGACCTTCACGTAGGGATAAGGGACATTAGAGAAAAGTTGTCAATTATATACTTAATTTTTGTCTCAGTCTCATTTTACACACTGTATTTAACTATGCATTTTATATTCTGTGCCTTCAAAACTGATCACAGTATTGAACTGGGCCTGAGAATGCTATTTAAGTCCATGTAACACTGATGACAAAGAAGTATCAACAAGTCACCTATCCCATAGAAACAGTTTTGAGTAATGCTTAAATGCACTGGATTTGGAGGTATAGTTATACTATTTCTTTGCTATAGGACATGGAGCAAGCTTTCTATGAATCTCAACTTCTCTTTCTGTAAAATTTGGATAATAGTAGTTCCTACATGATAGTATCAGTGTGAAGATTAAATGAAATAATGCATCATTGTTTAGGATACTGCCTGGAACACAGTAAGCTCTTTAAATAAACATTAACTCTTATTATCCAACTATATTTGTTCTTGTGTGACTGTCTTAGCAAGGGTCTCTTTTATTTAACTCTTCCTACTTCTCTGAACATTTTAGTGCTCAAAAAAAGTTAGTAGATTAATGTTAACAACTGTTAATTTGATTTTGTACTGGTGTCTGGTTTGGGTAACTGCTAGTGAAATGACTCAATTCATTTTTTTATATGCAAGTAAGTCTTTTAAGTGTTCTATTTCAGTCTTTTGATTATAGCAATGTGTTCCCATTAATCCCAGTTTATAGCCAAAGACTGTTCTCAGTTATTACAGGAGAGAAATATGATCAGTGGGCACTAATCTTTCTCTCTCTCTCTCTTTTTTTTTTACATGGTGGCTTCTGTCTCTAATCAAAGAGGACTGGGCTTATACCTAACCATAATGAAGGTAGGCGAGTTTGGATGGTAACATTAACCTTAGAGCTTGCTATATGATGGACTTTGTTGGGGTCTTTGTAAATGAGAAAGGATTGATTGGGTGAAGCACATGGATTCTAAAAGGAAAGCCTGGGGCATTTTCTTTTGGCTCTAATACCATCCCACACTCCAATATATACACAAAATATGAAGAAGGAGATCCATTTTTAATTTTATTTTGTTAGCACTTTTTAACTACTATAAACTCTTTCCCAGGAAGCTGTGTGTCCTTGAAATAAATTTTGCTCTATTAAAATTGCACCTTCTCTGTGTAAGGTCTCTGATGGCTTTTCTTGCTCTGAATATTCAGTAGAAAGAAGCCCTTATGATGTCTCTGCCAATATTTTCTCCAGTCTGGATCTAGTTGAGTTAACATTACAATTTTTTTTTTTCAGAAATCAAAAGTTTCTCATTAAAATCTTTACTTGAAATTCACATAGAGTTTAATAAAGTTTCTGAGTTTAGTTTCATAGCTAATAGTCCATTAAGAATAAGGAATGATTGACTTGTGTTTTTATTAGCCTTTGGCTGTAAGTAGCCTTAAAACACCATCTAGCACATTCAAAATCACCAGGCATGACTGTCCAGTGCTCCACCTAATCTAACCCTTTCTTTTGTTCTCTTGTTAAAGTCTCTCAAAATCTCCATTGGAAGAGAGTGTGTCAGAATCTCCTTTACCAGTCTGTTGTGGCATCTTACAATTCATACAATACTTCAGAAGAAAACTGAGTAGTGTTCTTATAAGTGTAAATGTTTATTTTGATATTTGCTCAGGTTGAGGCTGCTCCTGTTCTGTTGGCTACTGTATTCATGTACTAGTTGTTAATCATGGCGCAGATAGCTGACAGTGGGTTGTACACAATAGGAGCTGCACCCAAAGAAGCTGTGCCACAAATCACGTAGCAATAACTTGGAGTCTTTTTCGGGATGGCGACCATGTCAGAATGTTATGCTGTCCCCACCTCCCTCCTACAAACATGCATATACAATACACAATACTAGTTTTACCTTTTATCTGTTAATTTAAGAAAATCCATAGTAGATTATGGATTATGAGATATTATAAGTATAGTAAAGCTTTTTAGTGAGCATGTCTTTTCTTAAACAAAACTGCTCCTTCATACTTTTGAAAAGTAACAACACATATGTGGGAGAAGTTTTCCTGGCTAGGAAATGAAATGTGTCCTGTTTATCATTATGAGTCATTCAGTGAGAGTACTGGTGGTGTTTTAACCCTAAAAATCCTTTATTCATTATGCATATTTTGGGGTCTAATTAAAGATAAAAAATGACAAAGAGTGGTGAACATTTCATTTTTTTTTCACTCTCCTTGCCTGTAGCTCACAAGAAGGGTCTTGTTAAAACATAGCTATCACTAAGACAATAAAGCATAATAAATGTGAATGCTCCAGACAGTGTGTTGAGCCTCAGACTATGCTGCCTGTGATTAAATCTGAAAATGTTTATAAATAAAAACAAAGGATTTGTACTCTCAAAAAATTTTCTCCATACAAATTTCTTTATGGAGCTCTAAAATTTCCTGGTTCATGCATCTTTTTTTAACTTAGAAGAAAAAATTCTTGTCCTTTTTAACATATGTCACTCCATGAGGGAATACTTAATAATGAAACAATCCATTAACAAAAATGTGTTTATAAATGTCTACCACGTGGCTGACAAGAAATCATTGGTTTCTCTCATCCATTTATCTATTGGCCTTAGGTCAGTAATGAATGTCAGTTACTATGGATACAGAAAGGAATTTTTATATTGATGAAGTGCATTTAGACTTAGAAAGTTGACTCAAGTCTATCTAAGTAGATTGCTTTTTGATAGATATTTTCCTTTGGATAGACAAAGGCACTGTTTTTTTTTTTAATATCATTTTTATATTTATGAGGGACAAGCTGATGCTTATCTTTTGGGAGCTGTTGAATATTTTTCTGCCCATGTGAAGAACTGATCAAATAATATACATGTGGTTCACTGTCTCTCTTAGAGTGCAGGGACTAGGAAGGATGGGTTAGTGCATGAGAAATTGATATACTAAAGGTGCCAAAGACTGCTTGTCTTGAGTAGTACTGATAGAAGGAGAGTATTTTCCTGTTTTATTTTTGTCTTGTTTTGTATATAGGGATGGAAGGGCTTCCCTGATAGCTCAGTTGGTAAAGAATTGGCCTGCAATGCAGGAGACCCAGGTTCGATTCCTAGGTCAGGAAGATCCCCTGGAGAAAAGACAGGCTACCCACTCCAGTATTCTTGGACTTCCTTTGTGGCTCAGCTGGTTAAGAATCCTCCTGCAATGTGGGAGACGTGGGTTCGATCCCTGGGTTGGGAAGATCACCTGGAGAAGGAAAAGGCTGCCCGCTCCAGTATACCGGCCTGAAGAATTCCATGGGTTCACAAAGAGTCAGACACGTCTGCGTCACTTTCACTTTCACTTTTCACGGAGATGGAATGTTGAGATTCAATTTGGAAATATAATACAGTTAAATCTCAAACTAATTAACTTAGTAGAATGACTACCACTGATATTTCCAGTTATCATAAAATTCAGACTATGCTGAGTATGCATTGTTAAAATAAAACACAAGTCTTTAAAGGACTATTTCCCTGGCTGTGGAAACTATTTATGTTCCTCTGCTGTTATTTTGCTGGGAAGGACTGATAACTGAAACTCTCTGGCATCAGCTTTAATATGAAATGTGTCTAAAGTGCACTCATTAATCCCACGAATCACAGACATTTCTTGGGCGTTTATCATGTTCAAGGCATTACAGTTGACAGTGAATATACAAGTATCTATAATGTGATGAAATGGGAAGTTTAATTAATGGGCTCTTTTTTATCTTCCTAGTTTTACTGGTGCTCGTGAAGTCACTCAGTCATGTCTGACTCTTTGCGCCCCCATGGACTGTAGCCCCACCAGGGGCCTCTGGCAATGGGATTTTCCTGGTAATGATACCCTATTTGGCAGGTACACATTGGCCACCTATTACTTGAGTGTTGTAAATGGCACATGCCAAAGTTGTAGCTTCTAACTGAAAGGTCTCATCTGGAGTGAGATAGGGACAATTCGAGCCAATGCTGACATACTAAACAGGTTTCTCTTCCTATTTCTAGACTGGGTAAAAGACCCATTGAATTAGGAAAGAGAAAGAGCAGTTGGAGAGGAAGAGGAGAATTAGATGTAGCATAACAGTCCTGTGCTCAGCTCTCAACATCCCAGTGGGGATGAGGCTGGGCAGAGGACACAGTTAACATTTGCCTTGAGATTTTTAGGTTTCCAAGAATAGAGGGACTTGGGCTCCACCTTCCTTTTTGAAAACTTTGGAGATGGTGGTCTCACAGATGTGTCTTGTGTTATCTTTGACAGGTGAGTGGGATAGAGCTGGTAGCTTATATATGTCCCAAATGTCTATTGTAGTGTGGTAGATATTACAAAGGAGAAGGCAATGGCAACCCACTCCAGTACTCTTGCCTGGAAAATCCCATGGATGGAGGAACCTGGTAGGCTGCAGTCCATGGGGTCGCAAAGAGTTGGACACGACTGAAGCGACTTAGCAGCAGCAACAGCAGATATTACAAAAGTTAAGAAGAAAGAGAGGTTACCTTGGCCTAGGTTTATTGAAAAAAGTTTGTTTTCTTGTCTTAGTAGGTATAGGGAATATAGATAATATTATGTTGGCTAGTTAGAATTAATAAAATGCAAATAATTTCCAGAATATGAGCAGTAAAACTCTTGACTTCCCCCTTTTTTGCCCACATAGATAATATTGAAAAAAAAAAAAACAAAACACCTTTTTCTTATTGACTGGAAAATAGAGCAGACAAACCTTTTATTGACCTTTGGGGTACTTTTTCTTTCTTCATTTGTTAAATGACTCCAGACCTGATGGTTAATAATTTTCTTTTTTCTTCCTCCAAAACAAACAAACAAGCTGAGGTAGCAGGAGTCCTGATCAAGCGCCACCTATCCAGTATGTGATGTGCAAGAGCAGTAACAGCCCCTAATAGAACAGATTCCAGCTGTTGCATTTTTGAAATAAACTTAAATCCTAATAATCACTGAGATCATGGGGCACACATATCCCTTGAGGGTTTTCTCCCCCATAACCCACATTTCTTCCAGATGTTCCTCAATCTCTAAAAATGCAGAACAGTCATTGATGAGGCACCCCTACCATAAATTTTGCCTGCCCCAGGAAGTCTCCAGGTAAGAGCCTCCTTACATCCAATTTCCATTCTAAAAGTAAAGTAATAAACCAAATTACAGCAAGCCAATACAACTCCTCCCTCACTCTTTATCCCATTCAACTTGACCTTACAGGGACCCAGAAGAACAATGGAAAAGTTACCATTGAATTAACTGTAAACTGTACCATATGAACTGGAAATAATGACTCTAATGTTTGCCTAAGCCCTTGGGAGATGTTGCTTAGTTTTAATTATTGATCCTTTATAGTAAACTCATGTCCTTCAAAACCACTAGTTATTCATTGGATTTGGAGAATAATATAGAGTTGCATAATATAAAATCTGAATTTAAAATTTATATTATATGGCTATTTATAATTACATATGGCCCTTTTGTCTTTTCTAAGGTTAACATTTTCTGGCAGTGTATTTCTGGCAAAGTTACAGACTGAGGTGTGACCTTTCACCTTAGGTAAGCAATTATATAACTACTTAATAGTAATCACTTTACCATCTGTAGTCCACACTAATTTAAAAGACACCTGATCCTGAATTCTGGCATGTAGCTCCAAGCTCTGTCTTTCTTTTCCTAGTTCAGCAATGATCAATTCTATTCTGCTGACTGTAACTGTCAGTTTGATGGATGGAAAAGCAAAACACTAAATATAGCCTCATTTATTCTGAACCAATTAGCTCCACCCAGCTTTATTTCCATCCTACAAAGCTGGTTCCCAGATAATCCAGACTTTCATGTTTCTTCATCCCATTTTGGTCCTGCAAATATGTAGACCATTTGTATTCATTTTCCATTGTGAGTTTTTCTAGTCTTGAGTAAGATTCCAATGGGTTCTGGAGGGAAAGAATGGCCAAAACCCTTTTTGTGGATATAGATTGCTTTCCCTGTCTCCATGGAGATATAAGGCTGTCCCTTGATGGGTGTTAAAATAATATATAAGTTCCACCCAGACCTGGATATGAGGAAAGCATTTGCTTTTTGTTCTAGCATGTAGCAGGCTTTTACAGCAGAGTAGAAAAATCAATCACATTTTCTGACAGTCCAAACACCTTTTTAATGTATTGTTCATTCCTGGTGTTGAGGAGGGAGGTGGGCAGAATAAAGATGCTGGCAATCATAAAGCCTTTTTTCCCCTTTTGATTCCACAGATGTTTTAGCCTAAGAGTCCCCACTGTAAGGCTTGAAAAATATATTCTGTAACCTTCTTGTGATAATTATACATGATGAATCTGAATTCTACCCCCCACCCTCCCTGGTCTTCTCAGTGCTTAATACACTTTCCTGTTCATTTTCTGTCTTTGCTTCCAATCCTCCCAGCTTTCCATATCATCCCACATCTTTCTATACCAAGGCATCTACTTTGCTGGATTTAAATGATTCAGACTTATTGTCATTGTTGAAATCATCCTTGGGTACTTGGCCTGTGTCTGTGCTTTGTGGGTTATCCTGTACTCTTCAGGATAAAGAAAAGTGTGGGAGGCATGGAGTTTGTGACTTACTGTTTCTGGCATCTCAACCTTATAAACTATATTCATGGGAATTTGAGAACCTGCTCTCTGAAGTTCACTTCGCTGTTTAACTACACTATTCCATAAAACACTTGGAAATGAGCTGTTGGTGCAGAAACATCCTTAATTAATGATTCAGAATGAGTCTGCAGCCAGCCAAGATACAATTATGGAAACATTTGGAAAAATATGTATGGCCTATAAAATGAATTCCTTTGCTTAAATGTGCAAGAAATTATCTATCATATATATACATATTGTCTATCATATATGTGCATATAATATACACTATATACGTGTATATATGCTTTATGTATATGTTTTATTGATATTTTACCTAGCATATAACTAGGTATACATATGTGATATGTAACAAAAATTTTTCCAGTAGTCATGTATGGATGTGAGAGCTGGACCATAAAGAAGGTTGAGCACCTAGGAATCGATACCCTTGAATTGTGGTGCTAGACTCTTGAGAGTTCCTTGGACAGGAAGAAGATCAAACCAGTCAATCCTAAAGGAAATCAACCCTGAATATTCAATATTCAAGCTGAAGCTCCAAAACTTTGGCCACCTGTTGTGAAGAACCAACTCATTGGAAAGACACTGATGCTGGGAAAGATTGAAGGGAAAAGGAGAAGGGATGGCAGAGGATGAGATGGTTGAATGGCATCACTGACTCAATGGACGTGAGTTTGAGCAAATTCTGGGAGATAGTGAAGGATGGGGAAGCCTGGCATGCTGCAGTGCATGGTGTTGCAAAGAGTTGGGCATGACTTAGCAACTGAACAACAGCAACAATCTATACTATATACCTGGTGTATATGCTATATATGTGTTTATGTACTATATATGTAAATATACTATATACCACATTAAGTACACTCTGTATTTACATATATAAAGTATTTACTATATATAGTGTAAATAGATAGTATATGTATAATATAGATAGGTTTTATATCTGTTTATACTATTAATATAATCTTCTGGTTTTAGGTGTTTCTAGGGAAATGACTGTCTCTTCCCAGGCCAGCTATGAACGTAGGCCTAGTAAATGGTCACTTTAATGGGCTGATTGATTTATTTGTGTGAGCCTGTAAACAGCAATGTCAGGCCCATTATGGAACTTCAAATTCTATCAGTTTGATTTTGTTTCTTTAAACTCTAAAGACTTTTTTGCATTCCTAAGTACCAATTAAAATTTAATATTCCTGGGAACACTTTTCAATTGTAGCCTACTTGAAAGGCTAGGACAAAAAGAGAAAGGGAGTTAGTTGGCAATTAGATAATAACAAAATCCTGGGAACCTGAGTCCAGGGCAGAGACCTGAGTTTAGCAGTGGGACAGCTGGGGGCGGGGAACAGGGCTCACAGCCAAAAGAGGTGGAAAGGAGTTGTCAGATATAAAGTCACCTACTTAGTTTTGCAGAAGGCTGGTCCAGCTCCTCTTCTGTGCATAATGGGTGTTCACTCTGTCAAAGAAGTACTTGGATGATCTCTCGAGGGAGGGAGAGAAATAACTTTTCTTACCAAGTTAACAGCCAGAACCTTCACACACCTAAATAAACAACCTTCCATGCCAAACATCACATTAGTTTATAGGAAGATGTCAGGGGTAGAGCTAAAACATTGCTTTAAAAGATTTCCCGTTGGAGGAGCCTGACAGAGGCGCTAGAGGAGAGTCTTGCTGGGCTGGGCTGATAAATGCTCTCAATGTTTTTCCCGATAGCTCTGTTAAAGTTGTACTTCTTCAAATACAAGATTTTAATGTTCTCTTGAAAGTAAAATAGCTAGGACTTGACTAAAGTCAAAACTTTCTCTTATCTGTTGGATTTTATGGGTTGGTTTAGTGACAGAATCTTTACTTATTTCTTTTAATTTCAGTCTCTGACTTATTGTCAGCCTTTTTTGATGACCAACCTAATTTCTTTTGTTAGCAATCTTTGGTAATTACACCTTTCTCTCAACAGCATTGGTGAACACCAGGCCAAGTACTTCTCTTGGCCAGTCTTATCTTGCACTTGCTCTTCAGTGCTGCCCGTTGTCTCTATGGTTTCCCGTTTCCAGATTCAGTATCTCCTTTTTTAAAAATTTGAATTTAAATTTCCTGTTGATGTTACATATGATCAGACTAGAGTGGTAGGAGTCAAAAAGTACTTAAGATAATAAAGTGAAAGTGAAAGTCACTCAGTTGTGTCCGACTCTTTGCAACCCCATGGACTATACAGTTCATGTAATTCTCCAGGCGAGAATAGTGGAGTGGGTAGCTGTTCTCTTCTCCAGGGGATCTTTCCAACCTAGGGATCAAACCCAGGTCTCCTACATTGCAGGCAGATCCTTTACCAGCTGAGCCACCAGTGGGAAGATAATAAAAAGTAACTATTATGAGTCAAATACTGTATAGTGTTATCTCTGTGTATGTGTGTGTGCTTGCTCAGTCATGTCTCTTTGTGACTGCATGGACTGTAGCCCGCCAGGCCCCTTGTCTGGGATTCTCCAGACAAGAATACTGGAGAGAGTTGCCTTTTCCTCCTCCAGGGGATCTATCCAACCCAGGGACTGAACCTGAGTCTCCTGCGTCTCCTACATTGGCAGGTAGCTTCTTTACGACTGAGTTACTGAGAAGGTAAGCATGTATGGAATTACATATATAGTCTTTATGTTCCTAATGCTGAGACATTTTCTTGTGGCTTATAATAAAAGTCCACAAAACAAGGCAGCTAAAATAACTTAACAATACTACAGAGCAGTAATTTTCAAAGAATGATCAAATGACAATCACTGGAACCCTAAGAAGTCTCAGGGCTACTGGAGGTGGGGGGTTGTTTGAGGGAGGCTTAGTTTGTGGGGCTCCGAGCTCCTTTCTCAACAGTTATACTTTTATTCTGTTTTATGTATCAAGATTCCGAGTAACTCTTTTTCAAACCAGAGTCCATTGTTTACATTTTTTTTCTAAGTTTTTATTTGTTATAATGTTGGAGAAACTTAGTTAGGAATTTGGGATGTCAAAGTCAGAACCACAAGGTTGACTGGACTTCCTGGCAACTTCTGAGGATAAAAAGGCATCACGTTTATTTATAGAGTCTCTGTTGTTTTGTGTAGGAAAAAAGGAAAGGAAGAGAGGGAGAGGAGGAGAGGACAGAAGGAAGGAAAGGAAGAGCAGACTAATATGTATGCCTTGTAAGGCAAGGCAAGCGTTCCCTTGGTATTAATTACAGGAGGAATTTATCTTGATTCTTAAATGAGGGACATAATAGACAGTGATGGTTTCAGTTATAGTTTTACATAAGATGTTGTTGTAATAAATTTTTCTTTTAACAACCTTTAATGAAACCAGTACTTTAGCCACCTGATGCGAAGAGTTGACTCCTTGGAAAAGACCCTGATGCTAGGAGGGATTGGGGGCAGGAGGAGAAGGGGACGACAGAGGATGAGATGGCTGGATGGCATCACCGACTCAATGGACATGAGTCTGAGTGAACTCCGAGAGTTAGTGATGGACAGGGAGGCCTGGTGAGCTGTGATTCATGGGGTTGCAAAGAGTCAGACATGACTGAGCAACTGAACTGAATGAAACATAGGGCTTCCTTGGTGGCTCAGATGGTAAAGCGTCTGCCTGCAATGCAGGAGACTCGGGTTCAATCCCTGGGTTGGGAAGATCCTCTGGAGAAGGAAATGGCAGCCCACTCCAGTATTCTTGCCTGGAAAATTCCATGGACTGAGGAGCCTGGTAGACTACAGTCCATGGGTCTCAAAGAGTCAGACACGACTGAGTGACTTCATTTTCACTTTCAATGAAACATAAAGCTGTAATGTTAATTGAAGAGTCCTCTTGAGAGAGGGTAATAAAATAAGGTATGTAAAGTGGACACAGCAACCTTTCTAGCCTACCTCAGAGCATTGTTGCTGACAATTCATAAAATACATGTGAAAAAGTTAGAAACATGTCAGAATGACCTGACATTTAGATACTTATTCATTAAATCACACATATTTTTGAGTTCAGGCTCTGAGCCTGGTATTATTTTAGGTGTTGGAGATGCTCAGTGTCAACAGTTATAGGTTAAGTTTTTATTTGTCTACTCATATCTTTTGAAAAGTATATATTTAATCTTATTACTTTGAGAGATGAGATTCACTGCATGAAGAAATTCTTGATCTGTGTTGCTGCAAATGGCATTATTGCATTCCTTTTTAGGGGTGAGTAATATTCTGTTGTATACATGCACCACATCTTCTTTATCCATTCCTCTGTCAATGGACATTTAGGTTGTTCCATGTCTGGGCTATTTTATATAGTGTATGTAGTGCTGCAATGAACATCAGGGTGCCTGCATCCTTTTGGATTACAATTTTCTCTGGATATATGCCTAGGAGTGGGATTGCTGGGTCATATGGGAGCTTTATTTTTAGTTTTATAAGGAACCTCTTTACTGTTCCCCATAGTAGCTGTACCAATTTACATTCCCACCAACAGTGTAGGAGGCTTCCCTTTTCTCTGTATCCTCTCCAGCATCATTGTTTGGAGATTTCTTTTTGATGATGCCCATTCTGACCGATGTGAGGTGATACCTCATCGTACTTTTGATTTTTGTTTCTCTAATAATTAATCATGTTGCACATCTTTTCATGTGCTTTTTTTTCCTTTGCCATTTGTAAGTCTATGGAGAATCAATGCACCATGTGACCTAGATGGGAAGGAAATATAAAAAAAAGAGTGGATATGTGTATGCATAATTGATTTACTTTGCTGTACAGCAGAAACTAACACAATATTGTAAAGCAACTGTATGCCAATAAAAAGTTAAAAAAAAAAAAGATTGATTACCTGAATAAATTGAGTGCAGCTTGACAGTCGTACTTTGGGATGCTCTCAGAATGTGAAATCATTGAGTGTTCATGCTGGAAACATTTCTAGAGATTATCTGGTTCATCTTGCTAAAACAGGAATCCCTCTCACAGAGTTCCTGAGAAAGGGTACCAGGACCTCTAACTGCCTGTATTTCTATAAACTCTGTGTTTCTGATTTACAAGTAGTTCAGTCTATTTTAGACAGGTTTGGATTTTAGAGAGTTTCTTCTTTGTGTTGAGCAATCTGGAAGGTTGGAGAACACTGGTAAGGATAGATTTTAAATTATCCTCTTTGTTCTTATGTTTATCATTGGCACTAGTTGTGCCATCAGAAGCATGATAGAAAGGATCTTTTACCCTTTCACTTGACAACCATTGAATTTAGAGATGTCCACCCTAAAACTTTGCCTTTTATAAGCTAACACTTGCAGTTCTCTCATTCTCCACTTGAGATGGTTTCCAGACATCGTCTTGGTTGCCCTTGTCTAGATACATTGTTTTGGCAGTGTCCTTTTTTACAGTATAACATTCAGAAATAAACACAGTGTCCCAGATCTGGCCCACTACATTGGATTCTAGTCTCGAGAGCTTATTGTACATTTTCATTTTGTTTCTTTTTTTTTCAAGCTTCACATCAGCCTGTAATTGAAATATGTTTTTGAATGACCTCTGATTGGCTGTCTCTCGAATTGCTTACCAATGTTGTCAAACTTGTTATACAGAAAAGTAATTTATCACTTGAGAAATGCTCAGATGAGGTAGTAGACACAAGGCTGTTTGTAAGTCATAAAATGCTATATAGATATGAGATATTGCAGGAAAGGTCCTCATATTTTCAGTATGTCAATTCTGAAATCATTGTTGAAATACACTTGGATCCATAGAACTTATTTCCATGCCATTTTATTCAAGCTGTTCCTTTCAATTCATCAGATGTCTTTTCCTGAACTTTTAATTTTTCAAGAAATAAATTAATTGGGCCTACTTTTTTGGTAAATTGATCAGAAAGTAGTTATTGAGCACTAATAAACATGCTGCTAAACACTGCAGGGTCAAAGAGATTGAGAATAATCTACCATCAAGGAGTCTTACAGAGGCAGGGTGGCCTTGGGTAAAACTGTGTATTTGTCCTTGTTGCTTTCATTAAAATATACTTTCAAAATGGTGATGATGTATGGGAAGGAGAGAGAACTCCAACCTGGGAAGTTGAAGAGTGGTGGATGTGGCTATGTATAGCAAAGTCATGATCTTGAGTGTTTAAATGTTTGCACTGAGGTTAAAATGTGGGCTTGCACAGAACTACTGGTTCCTAGAGAGAAGCCAGGGAGAAGTTGATTTAGAGTGCCTGGTCTAGAGGAATAGAAGGAAAGAAAAGAGAGAAAATAGAGAGTACCATATAAGGGGAGAGCACCTTTCTGTTCTGTGAACCTCATGTTCTGCCAGCCTTAATGTATTAGTTTTTATTCTTGGGCTTATTCCTCATGGTATCAGAATGATTTCAGTGATTCCACACATCACTTCCTCATTATAACTAAGTACATTTATAGGAATATGGGAAGGTATAGATATAATGATCATCTGAGTTAAATTCACCCATCCAGTCCATTTCAGTTCACTGATTCCTAGAATGTCAACATTCACTCTTGCCATCTCTTGTTTGACCACTTCCAATTTGCCTTGATTCATGGACCTGACATTCCAGGTTCCTATGCAATATTGCTCTTTACAGCATCGGACCTTGCTTCTATCATCAGTCACAACCACAGCTGGGTATTCTTTTTGCTTTAGCTCCATCCCTTCATTCTTTCTGGAGTTATTTCTCCACTGATCTCCAGTAGCATATTGGGCACTTACTGACCTGGGGAGTTTCTCTTTCAGTGTCCTATCATTTTGCCTTTTCATACTGTTCATGGGGTTCTCAAGGCAAATCCCTCAGAAGAAATGGAGTAGCCCTCATGGTCAACAAAAGAGTCTGAAATGCAGTATTTGGATGCAATCTCAAAAATGACAGAATGATCTCTGTTAGTTTCCAAGGCAAACCATTCAATATCACAGTAATCCAAGTGTATGCCCCAACCAGTAATGCTGAAGAAGCTGAAGTTGAATGGTTCTATGAAGACCTTCAAGACCTTTTAGAACTAACACACAAAAAAGATGTCCTTTTCATTATAGGGGACTGGAATGCAAAAGTAGGAAGTCAAGAAATACCTGGAGTAACAGGCAAATTTGGCCTTGGAATACGGAATGAAGCAGGGCAAAGACTAATAGAGTTTTGCCAAGAAAATGCACTGGTCATAACAAACACCCTCTTCCAACAACACAAGAGAAGACTCTATACATGGACATCACCAGATGGTCAACACCGAAATCAGATTGATTATATTCTTTGCAGCCAAAGATGGAGAAGCTCTATACAGTCAGCAAAAACAAGACCAGGAGCTGACTGTGGCTCAGACCATGAACTCCTTATTGCCAAATTCAGACTTAAATTGAAGAAAGTAGGGAACACACTAGACCATTCAGGTATGACCTAAATCAAATCCCTTATAATTATACAGTGGAAGTGAGAAATAGATATAAGGGCCTAGATCTGATAGACAGAGTGCCTGATGAACTATGGAATGAGGTTCGTAACATTGTACAGGACACAGGGATCAAGACCATCCCCGTGTATAGATCAGTCTTATGGACTCTGTGGGAGAGGGAGAGGGTGGGAAGATTTGGGAGAATGGCATTGAAACATGTATGATATCATGTATGAAACGAGTCACCAGTCCAGGTTCAATGCACGATGCTGGATGCTTGGGGCTGGTGCACTGGGATGACCCAGAGGGATGGTATGGGGAGGGAGGAGGGAGGAGGGTTCAGGATGGGGAACACATGTATACCTGTGGCGGATTCATTTCGATATTTGGCAAAACTAATACAATATTGTAAAGTTTATTTTTTTTAAATAAAATAAAAAAAAAAGAATTTACCAGTTGGGGGGTTGGGGGGAGACCATCCCCATGGAAAAGAAATGCAAAAAAGCAAAATGGCTGTCTGGGGAGGCCTTACAAATAGCTGTGAATAGAAGAGAAGCAAAAAGCAAAGGAGAAAAGGAAAGATATAAGCATCTGAATGCAGAGTTCCAAAGAATAGCAAGAAGAGATAAGAAAGCCTTCTTCAGCGATCAGTGCAAAGAAATAGAGGAAAACAACAGAATGGGAAAGACTAGAGATCTCTTCAAGAAAATCAGAGATACCAAAGGAACATTTCATGCAAAGATGGGCTCGATAAAGAACAGAAATGGTATGGACCTAACAGAAGCACAAGATATTAAGAAGAGGTGGCAAGAATACACAGAAGAACTGTACAAAAAAGATCTTCATGACCCAGATAATCACGATGGTGTGATCACTGACCTAGAACCAGACATCCTGGAATGTGAAGTCAAGTGGGCCTTAGAAAGCATCACTACAAACAAAGCTAGTGGAGGTGATGGAATTCCAGTTGAGCTATTTCAAATCCTGAAAGATGATGCTGTGAAAGTGCTGCACTCAATATGCCAGCAAATTTGGAAAACTCAGCAATGGCCACAGGACTGGTAAAGGTCAGTTTTCATTCCAATCCCAAAGAAAGGCAATGCCAAAGAATGCTCAAACTACCACACCATTGCACTCATCTCACACACTAGTAAAGTAATGCACAAAATTCTCCAAACCAGGCTTCAGCAATATGTGAACCGTGAACTTCCAGATGTTCAAGCTGGTTTTAGAAAAGGCAGAGCAACCAGAGATCAAATTGCTAACATCTGCTGGATCATGGAAAAAGCAAGAGAGTTCCAGAAAAACAGCTATTTCTGCTTTATTGACTATGCCAAAGCCTTTGACGGTGTGGATCACAATAAACTGTGGAAAATTCTGAAAGAGATGGGAATACCAGACCACCTGATCTGTCTCTTGAGAAACCTGTATGCAGGTCAAGAAGCAACAGTTAGAACTGGCCATGGAACCACAGACTGGTTCCAAATAGGAAAAGGAGTATGTCAAGGCTGTATATTGTCACCCTGTTTATTTAACTTATATGCAGAGTACATCATGAGAAACGCTGGACTGGAAGAAACACAAGCTGGAATCAAGATTGCTGGGAGAAATATCAATAACCTCAGATATGCGGATGACACCACCCTTATGGCAGAAAGTGAAGAGGAACTTAAAAGCCTCTTGATGAAAGTGAAAGAGGAGAGTGAAAAAGTTGGCTTAAAGCTCAATATTCAGAAAACGAAGATCATGGCATCCAGTCCCATCACTTCATGGGAAATCGATGGGGAAACAGTGGAAACAGTGTCAGACTTTATTTTTCTAGGCTCCAAAATCACTACAGATGGTGACTGCAGCCATGAAATTAAAAGACGCTTACTCCTCGGAAGGAAAGTTATGACCAACCTAGATAGCATATTGAAAAGCAGAGACATTACTTTGCCAACAAAGGTTCGTCTAGTCAAGCCTATGGTTTTTCCTGTGGTCATGTATGGATGTGAGAGTTGGACTGTGAAGAAGGCTGAGCGCCGAAGAATTGATGCTTTTGAAGTGTGGTGTTGGAGAAGACTCTTGAGAGTCCCTTGGACTGCCAGGAGATCCAACCAGTCCATTCTGAAGGAGATTAGCCCTGGGATTTCTTTGGCAGGAATGATGCTAAAGCTGAAACTCCAGCACTTTGGGCACCTCATGCGAAGAGTTGAGTCATTGGGAAAGACTGATGCTGGGAGGGATTGGGGGCAAGAGGAGAAGGGGATGACAGAGGATGAGATGGCTGGATGGCATCACTGACTTGATGGACGTGAGTCTGAGTGAACTCCGGGAGTTGGTGATGGACAGGGAGGCCTGGCGTGCTGCAATTCATGGGGTCACAAAGAGTCGAACATGACTGAGCGACTGATCTGATCTGATCTGATCTGGGAAGGTATAAAACGTGGCCATAACCCACCCCCTCTGTGTGTGTGCGTGCTAAGTCACTTCAGTCATGTCCATCTCTTTGCAACCCTCTTTGGACTGTAGCCCACCAGGCTCCTCTGTCCATGGGACTTTTCAGGCAAGAATACTGGAGTGGGTTGCCATGCCTTCTTCCAGGGGATCTTCCCGACCCAGAGGATCAAACCTGCAGCTCCTGCATTGGCAGGTGGGTTCTTCACCACCGGTGCCACCTGAAGCCCGACTCACCCCCTCCATGGGGGGTACAAAGCTCCAGAAACCTCAGTATACTTTCCTTATATATTGGTCATATTCCTACTTTTAAGTCCACTGACAAATGGAGTAAGGAAAAACAAAATTGGTGTGGACCAATCATGGTTCATCTGGGAGAGGAGCTCACCTTTCCTGAACATATCAAGAAGGGAAAGCAAAATGGGAGGAGAGACCATTGAATAGGCAGTCAGCTGCATCTGCCATAAATGAAGATCCCAGCTGAGTTCTCACTAGACAAAAATATGCTTTTGCTTTTGTTTTTGTGTAAGGGAACAGTTACTGTACAGTGAGCTCAGGGGAGGATTTTGTCATTTATTTAATATTGTGCCTTCATGAATAGTATGGTATTGAATTTGTCTTTCTTTTTTAACTGTAGATTTTTATTTTGTGGATATATTTTAATGTTTCTTAGCCACTTTGTCCATGGAGTATCACAGAATTTTGGATTCCTGTAATTTCAGTTTGCTAATATGAATTCTAATCCTTGGGGACTGTACAGATGTTAGCTTCCCTGATTAATATCTTTTTGTGTGTATATGGAGGTTCTTTATTAAGCTAAAAAAAGACTTTATTTTGTTTCTCTAATATAGTCTTCCCAGTGCAAATTACTGCCAAAAAATTTCAATGTATAAAAAGTTTGGCAATGTATACAAAATATTCTACAATTTTGTACTGTAATGTAATTTGGTCATAGTGATAGAGTGAAGGATTGGTTTGGAGGACAAGAGACCAGGTGTACTACTGACTCTTCTACAAATTAGCTCATGGTCTTTGTTCAGTTACTTCACTTCTCTAGAGCTTTATTTCATCATCTCTTCCCTTGAGGGAGTCATATTAGATTAGTGTTTCCTAAACTGTATTCTATGAAGAACTAGCTTTCCAAGAACGATTATTAATATGTGAAAACTAGAAAATTTGATAAAAGGTATTTGGGAAATATTGGGTTAAATCAAGTTAACCACATTTCCTCATCTTCGGATTCTCAGAGCCTTTCATATGCTAATATGCACCATGAATCTCCAAGAGAAAGGTAGAGTGTGTAGCATTTCTAACACTATTTTATCAGGACCTTTATTCTTCTTATTTGTTTTGTTTTGTTTTAAGAATCATGAGACATTGTTCTTTAGAGCACAGTTAGTGAAACATTGCCCCAAATAATATTTACCCCTGCAATTATGCAAAAATAATGTATTCTTTGATCTAAGGCTTTCTTTAGGGATGGCAGGATGGAGAGACCTTTCCAACCAAGTCAAGCATGGAGTACATGTTGAAGGAAGAAAATCAGAACTGGAATCTGTAGAATGGGTAGAATTTTCATAGTTGAAGTTGAGTGGAGACTTTTACAGATAAAAGGAACGGCATGGATGATGACAGGAGTAGAGGGACGATGCAGTAGGCGTTAGGAAATGATGAATTCAAGCTGCATCTAAAGTATGTGTTGGGATGTAGCGGGGGAACAGCAGGAAATGTGGGAGCTGGCAGCCTGGAGTGTCAGAGCAGAGCTGCGCTTTGTGTAGGCACTGTAAAGCCCTTTGAGAAGGAGGATGATATAAAGAGATATAAAAGGCAGCTTAATCTGGGACAGTGTGGAAGATGTATTGGAGTGTATTGTGAAAGCAGATGAATGTGTAATATGGATTTGAAATTGAATAAGGGTGGTGGCAGTGGAAATAGAATGGAAGGGGTGGAATCTGGTTCTTTCTGAACATCAGAGGACTCTGAAGTGTTAATATCCCCTCCCTGCCAAAAGAACTAAAACTAAAGAGTGTGCTGCATTTGAAGGGAGACTGAGATCCAGAAAGAGAAGTTATTCAAGAGCAAGAGTCAGTGTTTCTTAGGCAACCAAGAGTACAAAAAGGAGTGCTGTTTATTTGGCTTGTTTGTTCATTCACTGATTTATTTATTCACTCACTTATGCATTCATCAAACACTTACTGACGGCCTACACTGGGTAGGTAAGAATGTCCAGGGACATTATACCCCTTTTCCCAGTTTACTGATAATAGTTTTCAGTGAGGGCCTTATATATTCTTACAGTTATTCTTATTGGGAAGGTTTATTACTTCATTAGAATAATAGAATTTTATATTTGAAATTTTTTTATTTTTTTGGCTGCCACACGGCTTATGGGATCCTAACTCCTCAATCAGGGATTGAACCCAGGTCTTCGACCATGAAAACACCAAGTCCTAACCACTTTACCGCCAGGGAATTCCCTTGTAATCGAATTTTTTAAAACATCTCTCTATGTCTTTTTTCATTTCTCTAATATGCTAAATTGTGCGAGTTCACAATTTAAAACTACACTGGGCGATGGTTTCTTATAAATGTTTTAAGCCCCATAGTCTAAGGGACTGTGAGCATTCAAATGATAGAGTGCATTAAAACACTTCTCTGCATTAATGGTAAGTAGTAATAATCATGACTGCTACTGTGTTTGCTACTGCTCTATCACTACTATACTTACCTTTCCGAATTTTTTCCTGGCTTTGAGTAAGCCTCCAGCACGTTCATTTGTAATTTCAGTTTTCTTCTAGCCTCACCTTGAAGAAATAGGTTGAGAGGGCACGAAGCAAAGTGAGTGGAATTCCTGTGTATAGTAAACCATGACGTTTGGGAGAGCCTGAGAAGTTTAAGGTTGTGGTTTCCTTGCGACACGTGGGAACAAGGGGCCCTCAGAATCTGCTTGTGTGGGTGCTTGTGAGTGTACATATGTGTGTTTGTTCATGTGTGTGCATGAGTGGTTGTATTTCAAGCAGGGTTTTTTGTTTTTTGAGATACTGTTTGTATTGGGTTGGCCAAAAGGTTTGCTCCCTAAGATCTTACATAAAATCCTTTGGCCAACACAGTGTTATTATTTAGATAATTTTTAATATTCTGTGTTTCTTTTTCTTTAAAACCTTGGAGTTTCTTGGTTATCTTGAAAGAAATTGTACAAGAGTCATGCTGAAGGGGAGATGAGAAGGCTGCTCTAACATGGTAGTCTTCCTGCCCTTCACTCCCTTGTCACCTGGCAATTTTGCCTCCTGCAAAACTGGAATTCTGGACTCAGGATTTTTAAAGGGAGGGACACATTTCTAGAAAATTTTGGAGTCAAAGAAAAATATGTATTCTCAACACATAATTTCTTAGAAATTATGATTTTCATATTTAGCATCAGGGAAATTGAAATCCCACATGATTCATGCCCTAGGATTTTTCCAAACCTTTGCATCTGAGCAAACATTTCCTGATTTGTTTAAGCTCTCACCCAGCCCAAGGGGTTCCTATCAGAGATGCCTGAGCAGGCTACGTAATGCGGGTGATTTATAATGTTCTAATGGTGAAGTTGGAGATTTCCTTATTAAACACCAAGAACAAAAGGGAAACAAAGTGAGGAACAGCGTAGATCATAATCATTGCTGACTGAAATCTGTACACCAGGCGTGAGAGAGAGGAAGGGACAAACGGGCTCAGGCCCAAACCTACTGCTTCCAGCAAACTTACAAGTGGATTCGGTGACTTCCTGTTCTGAGAATAAAGTTTTTTCCCCTTTGGCCTCCTTTTGGAACAACAACCTCAGAAATATTGTCATTCACAAAACTTTTATTAAAATGCATTCAATCAGTCAACAAGTATTTACTGAACAACTACTCTGTGCCAGGAACTGCTTAGGCCCTGAGTATACAACAGTGAACAAAGCAGATGAAAATCTCCACCTTTGTGGAAATTCTGTTTTTTGTGACTTGGACTCCTAGGCATTGGAGTGTTGGAGGCAGAGTCTGGCGAGTGCAGAGGCCTTGCGGAGCATAAGGAACAGGAGGCAGGCGTACCTGCATTGCAGAGAGCAGAAGGGAGAGGGGAGATAAGGGCATGGGGCGTGGAGTCTGACTGTGTAGAGGCTCATGGGTCTGGTGAGGGCTTGGGCTTCTACCCCACATGACAAGGAAGCCACTGAAGGGTTTTGAGCAGACGAGTGACATGATCTGACTTACATTTTCAGTTCAGTTCAGTCACTCAGTCGTGTCCACCTCTTTGGGACCCCATGGACTGCAGCATACCAGGCCTCCCTGTCCATCACCAACTCCCGGAGTTTACTCAAACTCATGTCCATTGAGTCAGTGATGCCATCCAACCATCTCATCCTCTGTCATCCCCTTCTCCTCCCGCCTTCAATCTTTCTCAACATTAGGGTCTTTTCAAATGAGTCAGTTCTTTGCATCAGGTGGCCAAAGTGCTGGAGTTTCAGCTTCAGCATCAGTCCAGACTTATATTTCACTGGAACATTTTACTTCCATGGTGCAGTATGCTGAAGGGGACAAGGATAGAAGCAGGAAGACAGATTAGTAAGATACCTGAGAATCTGAGGGTTTGTCTTCAGTTTTCACCAGGGAGGCTGTCTTGACTAGACCTAAACTGCTGATTCTCAGTAGTGTATGTCCCATATCTAGCTCATAGGAATACTTCCTTCATTGTTGCTTCAGTAAACACAGTGAATGCAGTAGCAACTTCTCTCCCATTGCCAAAGCTCCAAACTAACCTGGCTCTTGCTCTTTAAAGTTTCCAGGCAGGAGTCAGACACCAGTTCAGTGGATTCCTTCCTAACAGAAGGAAATTAATGATAAATTACTCTGATTGTTATGTCATCTATCATCTATGTCATGGTGGAGGGAAGAAAGAAGAACTCACTTCCTCCTTGGAAAGGGGTGGACCCTAGAACATTAAGAATTTTCTCCACAGAAATCTTCTCTAGAAATTCTCCTTGAGTAATGTCCCTGAGGAACTTTTATTTTAGGAGCTAGTACTTCTCTCACATCTCTTCTGTGGAGGAAAAGAGATAGGAGAAAGTATAGCATTCTCTCAGAAAATTTTTTCCCCTGAGCTCTATTTTTCCTCTATCTTTTATACCCTGGATGCAAGTGAGGGGTTCCAGAGTTTTGCAGTCATTTTTTGGTGGGGAGGGGATTACCATCTTTGAAAATTTGCATCGTGGCCTGGCACTTCACTCTGAATGTCGTAGCTATTATATTTTGATGCATTGGTTGCAACATCGTGTTACAAAGGGAAGGGCTAGTTAATGAATTGTGTATTTCTGCTTGATAATGGCTATTGATGAATGAGAATATGTTTGGCAGGGAGGAAAAAGAAAATTCAGGATATAGCCTCAGGTCTTGGCATGGCGATATTCACACAGTAGAACCTTAACAAATATTCGTATTAGGAAAGCAGTTCATGGTCAGAATTAAGTCCACCCCTCACAAGGATAGTACAAATAAGATTATTGTGTCCTCACTCTGCACTGAACTACTACCCAAGGTATTGCTTTTTCTCCTCGTTTTTTATGCACAAGGGTTGGTCAGCAATTGCTAAGCCTCAAAACTCCTTATGAGTCCCTAGACGAGCTGCCACATAATTGGGTAACAAGTGCTATCGTATCATTGCCAGTCTTTGGGCTTATAAAAAGAACAGGAGAGTTTTCTGACTGATGATAAAGGGGTGTCCAACTCTGGGAGCTGGACTTGAGAAAAGTGTTTGAGAAATGATGATGATAAATACTGGAACATTGCCTTAACATGACCTGTTCTGATTAAGATTCACACTTACACTCTCTATTGCTTCTTATGAATAAAAGGGTGTCAAGGGGATTCTTTGTGCCAAGCCATAAGCTGGAAGACAAAGCATACACATGTGAAAGCCTGAAAAAGAGCACGGGAATGGTCGTGAGGCATTTCATATGAGGCATATTCACTTTATTGCCAGTGAGAGGCCTAAACAATCAATTCCGTGAGAACAAAGGAGGAGGTAGTCATTGTGGGGTGGGGAGGAATGTGAAAGCTTTTTGGAGGACAGAGAAATCAGCTTTGTACTGAGGCTCTGTCATATAGTTTGGTACTCATTGAATATATTTCATGTGGGTATGAAATATGTAAATCAATCACTCTGTTACTCAGACGTTCATCTTCCCTTTATCATCTTCTTTCAAAAAAAAAATATGACACATATACAGAAAAGTACCCCAGTTTAGCTTAATGAAAAGTGGTTTGATGAATCAATACAATGAAATAAAACTGCCCATGCAGTTGTAATTAGAAAACATGGAGACTGTTCTTGAAGCCTGAGTGTCTCTTGCCAAGAACCTCCCTCTCACTTTGTCCTCGAGGTAGTCACTGTTCTGCATTTTATGGCAATGATTTCCTCACATTTCTTTTTAGCTTTGTATGGTATGTACAGTAAAAGAAAAAAATTGTTCAAGCCTGCTCTGGAGTAGAAACTTTTTGTGTGAGGTAATTTAAAACCCCTTTCTTGGAGAAGATTAATGTTCCTGATAGAGTGACTGAAAAAAGGTCTGATGAAATTTAATGAGATTTATTTTGGAAATGGATTATTCACCAGTCAATCGGGTTTTCAGTTGACTGTCAGTCAAAAATCTGCTACCTTTAACCTCATCCTGATCTTTAGATGTTATTGTTCAGTCACTAAGTCATATCCAACTCTTTTGACCCCATGGACTGCAGCATGCCAGGTTTCCCTGTCCTTCACTATCTCCTGGAATTTACACAAATTCATGTCCACTGAGTCAGTGATGCCATCCAACCATTTCATCCTCTGTTGCCCCTTCTCCTCCTGTCCTCAGTCTTTCCCAGCTTCAGAGTCTTTTCCAAGGTCTGCTCTTCACATCAACTGATGCTTCAGCTTCAGCATCAGTCCTTCCAATGAACATTCAGAGTTGATTTTTCTTGAGGATTGATTGGTTTGATTTTCTTGCAGTCCAAGTGACTCTCAAGAGTCTTCTCCAGCACCACAATTCAAAAACATCAATTCTTTGGCACTCAGCCTTGTTTATGATCCAACTTTCACATCCATACATGACAACTGGGAAAACTATAGCTTTGACTAGATGGACCTTTGTTGGCAAAGTGATGTCTCTGCTTTTTAATATGCTGTCTAGGTTGGTCATAACTTTTCTTCCAAAGAGTATCTTTTATTTTCATGGCTGCAGTCATCATCTGCAGTGATTTTGAACCCAAGAAAATAAAATCTGTTACTGTTTCCATTTTTTCCCCATCTATTTGCCATGAAGTGATGGGACTGGGTGCCATGATCATAGTTCTGTGAATGTTGAGTTTTAAGCCAGCTTTTTCACTCTCCTCTTTTACCCTCATCAAAAGGCTCTTTAGTTCCTCTTCACTTTCTGCCATTGGAGTGGTATCATCTGCTTATCTGAGGTCGTTGATATTGTCCCCAGTGTCTTGATTCTAGCTTATAATTCATCCAGCCTGGCATTCCACATCATGCACTCTGCATACAAGTTAGATAAGCAGGGTGACAACGTACAACCTTGACATACTTCTTTCCCAATTTTCAACCAGTCCATTGTTCTATGTCTGGTTCTAACTATTGATTCTTGACCTGCATACAGGTTTCTCAGGAGACAGGTAAGGTGGAATATTATTCTCATCTCTTTAAGAATTTTCCAGTTTGTTGTGATCCATATAGTCAAAAGCTTTAGCATAGTCAATGAAGCAGAAGTAGATGTTTTCCTGGAATTTCCTTGCTTTCTCTGTGATCCACGAATGTTGGTAATTTGATCTGGGGTTCCTCAGCCTTTTCTAAATCCAGCTTGTACATCTGAAAGTTCTCAGTTCACGTACTGCTGAAGCCTAGCTTGAAGGATTTTGAGCGTTACCTTTCTAACATCTTTAGATATCTAGACTAAAAATGACTACCTAATCATTCTCCTTTCCTACTAAATGTACCTACAAAGAATAACTATTTGAATATACCTCTAGGTATCCTTTTCCCTGTGTGTAAAATTTAAAAACATGAATAACATTAATGCTGCTGCTAAGTCGCTTCAGTCGTGTCCGACTCTGTGCAACCCCGTAGATGGCTGCCCACCAGGCTCCCCCGTCCCTGGGATTCTCCAGGCAAGAACACTGGAGCAGGTTGCCATTTCCTTCTCCAATGCATGAAAGTGAAAAGTGAAAGTGAAGTTGCTCAGTCGTGTCTAACTCTTCACAACCCCATGGACTGCAGCCCACCAGGCTCCTCTATCCATGGGATTTTCCAGGCAAGAGTACTGGAGTGGGGTGCCATTGCCTTCTCCGAATAACGTTAATACCTACCTATAAGAAAAAGCTTGAAGAACTTTCTTTAATGGTATGCATTGCTAATAATAATAATAATTTTACTGTTGCTCATTTTTAAACTTCATGAAAATGGACTCATATATTACCTTGTCATCATTCTTTCTTTTGCTTAATACTTTGTCTTTAAGAGCCAAACATCCTTTCATGTATAGTTTTTGTTTATTCATTTTTATTGTTGTGTAGTATTTCATTGGGGAGAAGGCAATGGCACCCCACTCCGGCACTGTTGCCTGGGAAATCCCGTGGACGGAGGAGCCTGGTGGGCTGCAGTCCATGGGGTAGTGAAGAGTCGGACACGACTGAGCGACTTCACTTTCACTTTTCACTTTCCTGCATTGGAGAAGGAAATGGCAACCCACTCCAGTGTTCTTGCCTGGAGAATCCCAGGGACGGTGGGCTGCTGTCTATGGGGTCGCACAGAGTTGGACACGACTGAAGCGACTTAGCAGCAGCAGCAGTATTTCATTGGAGGTACATACTAGAATCTATTCATTCTATTTTGCTGGGCACTGTTGTTTCCAAAATACCAGTTTTGGACTGTTGAGAAGACTGCTAGGAGCATTCTTGTATATGTATCTAGATTCAAATATGTAAGAATTTCTCTAGGTGATGTACTCAAGGGCAGAATTGCTGGATCATAGGATATGCACATATTCAGTTTTAGTAGATGATGCCCACTTGCTTTATCCAAAGTGCCTGTACCAATCTCTACTTCCAGAAGCGCAATATGAGAGTTTCTAAATTTGTTCCATTTCCTCACCCAACACATGATATTTTCAGACTTTCTGAATTTTCTTGATTGGTTTAGAGTGCAGTTGTATCTCATTCTGTTTGACTTGTATTTTTCAGGTCAGATATTAGGTTGGACACATATATTTATTTGTCTTTTGGATTTCTTTTTTATAATATTCTTGCTCCAGACTCTAGCCTTTATTTTTCTATTCTATTGGATGGTATTTTTTTTTTGAGGAGTTTCTACAAATATAAAAATCTCTCTATTACTAATATCCTCTCCTATCTTGTGACTATTTTTAAATAGCCTTCCAATAATCAAGTTTTGCCATCTTTTCCTTTATGGTATGTGTGGTATGTGTGCCTGCACATGCACATACAAGTACATTTTTGTATTAAAATTTTTTCATAATTTACTGAATTCATTTATTAGTTCTAGCAGTTATTTGATAGTCTTTAGGGTTTTCTATATATAAGTTGTTGTCATCTGCAAATGGATAATTTCACATCTTTCTTTATGATTTGTATGCCTTTTATTTCTTTTTCCTGTGTGATTGCTGTTTATAATTTTTTTTAATTTTATTTTATTTTTAAACTTTACAAAATTGTATTAGTTTGGCCAAATATGCTGTTTATAATTTAACTACCAGTACTGTGTTGAGTGAAAGTGGCCACCATCGGCATCCTTGCCTTGTACTGGATCTTAGAGTAAAAACTTTCCTCTTTTCCCCCATTGATTGTGATGTTAGTTGTGGGCTTTTCATAAATAGCCTTTATTGTGTTGCAAAAATTTCCCTTTATACCCATTTCATCGCGAGTTTTATTGCGAATAGATGCTGAATTTTCTCAGATGCTTTTCTGCTTCTGTCGAGATGATCATGTAGTTTTTATCTTTCATTCTGTTTATGTGGTGTATCACATTGGTTGATTTACATATGTTAAACCTTGAAACCGGGGATAAATCCCACTTGGTCATGATGTAAGAGGTCCTTATATGTTTTGGATAGCTGTCCTTTATCAGATGTGTAACTTGCAAATATTTTCTCCAGGCTGATGGCTTGTCGTCTCATCTTCTGAATCACTTAGCATACTAATTATAGTTATTCAAAATTTTAAGTCTGATGATAATTCCAACATCCCTGCCATACCTGAGTCTGATTCTGATACTTGTGTTAAACTATATATATATATATATATATATATATATATTTTTTTTTTTTTTTTTTGGCTTTTAGTATGCTTTGTAATTTTGTTGTTGTTGTTGAAGGCTGGGCCTGATATTCTGGGTAGATGGGTAAGGTATATAAGCCTTATTGATATGGTGGTAACATGCTGTGGAGGGATAGCATTCTATAGTCTGATGATTAGGTCTCAGGTTTTTAGTGAACCTATGCATCTGGGCTGTGAGATTTAAAAGTTCTTCTCATGTTCCCTCCTACACACACACACACACACACGCACGCACACACAAGTGAGACAGGAAGACTAGAAGAGGCTGTGATTGTATATTTCTCTTCCTCCACATCAAAACCTAAAAGGAAATGGCTCTGAGTATACTTCTCTTCCTCCAAGTTTGTTAGGCTCTAGTGAAATAGTTTATTTTGTTAAGAAGAACAGAGTGCTCTGGGTTTGATTCAAAATGATTACTTTTTCCCTCCCCCTGATGGAAGCATGAGGAGATTTTTCTCCATTCATCTCTGTGAGAACCTCCTAGGGCTTCTGGAGGGAATGCTTACAAAGGGTTAGAGCCACACCTAAGACTGCCCTTCCCTGGAACTTTCAATTCTCAAACTTGTCCACTCTGAATTTCCAGCAATTCATCAATTATAGTCCAGATTTTTTTACCCTGATACTGATTCCCATGAAGGTTTCTGCCCTAGTAAGCTGTGGTTCTCTTTATCTGCCTGTCTGCCTCTCAGAATTTGGGGGCAGTGATTTGTTTTGTAATCTTGACTCTCTGATAAGATCTAAGAAAAGTTGTTGATTTTCAGTTTGCTCAACTTTTTCTTCTTATTTAGATGGGAGTGAGGACTTCCAAGCCCCTTATATGCTGGACTGGAAAGTGGATGTCTTTACAGTTTAACTCTTCCAGTTCTAGAATGTTATACAATTTTATCTTAGAACAATTACATTTCATTCATTTTACAGAAGTCTGGGAAAGTTGAAAAAAATAAAAACCCCATACTTAGTCATATAGTTAGTAGCAGAGGTGGTGTTAGAACTGAGGTTTTGGACTTATCCATAGCTATTTAACCCGGATCAAGTGAGCACAGTGATAATGTACATTCTTCGCAAATGGAAATCCAGGGAAGAATGGAACAATAAGCATATGATTAACTACGAAGTAGAGGTGATGTTTTCGGAGAAGGTGATGGCACCCCACTCCAGTACTCTTGCCTGGAAAACCCCATGGATGGAGGAGCCTGGTAGGCTGCAGTCCATGGGGTCACTAAGAGTCGGACCTGACTGAACGACTTCACTTTCACTTTTCACTTTCATGCATTAGAGAAGGAAATGGCAACCCACTCCAGTGTTCTTGCCTGGAGAATCCCAGGGACAGGGGAGCCTGGTGGGCTGCCGTCTATGGGGTCGCACAGAGTCGGACACGACTGAAGCGACTTAGCAGTAGCAGCAGCAGCAGCAGCAGCAGACGTGATGTTTTAGAGAAACAGTAATAGCAACAACAACATAGTTATTAGGAGAACAGTTTGAAATAGTGAAGGAAAACTTTTTTTTTCAATATGTGATATATTGTAATAATAAGAATCTTTGTGTTTTTATAAATATAAACACAAATGGAAGTAACATTTATTGAATATTTACAATATTTACTCTATGTAATTAACTCAGCATTCTCAAAAACATGCCCCCATGCAACAATAATTTCAAGTGTTTTCTGATCATTAAAATTGAGAAATGCTGTACATGGGATCTTGTTGATTCACTAAGAAAATTATCATATTAAAAACTTTTGAGAAGTTGTGCATTAAATAAATCAGTTTGATAAGTTATGATTCATTGTTTCCTAAACTGATTTGATCCACGGATCTTGTTTACTCTTCTCTGGAACTTGTCTTCCTGGAACACACTTTGGAAAATGCAAATCCTTGCAAGCTAACATAATTGACAAGTTAAGTGAGATAGGTTTATGGTCATTATTTTACGGATAAATGTATTGAAGCTAAGAGGGTTTACAACACTTGCCAATAACAACACTGTAAGTGGTAACACTGGGATTTAAAGTTGATTTGGTGTTTTTAAGTCTCCAGATCTTTCTTTCTTTTACTTCACTAAAAATAAATTTTGCTGAAGGAAAAGTGAAAATGAAAGTCACTTGGTTGTGTCTGACTCTTTGTGACCCTATGGACTGTGGAATTCTCCAGGCCAGAATACTGGAGTGGGTAGCCTTTTCCTTCTCCAGGGAATCTTCCCAACCCAGGGATTGAACCCAAGTCTCCCACATTGCAGGCGGATTCTTTACCAGCTGAGCCACAAGGAAAGCCCAAGAATACTGGAGTGGGTAACCTATCCTTTCTCCAGCGGATCTTCCCAACCCAGGAATTGAACCATGGTCTCCTGCATTAAAGGTGGATTAATGATCAGCAAATCTTCACCTCATATCAAATGTTAATACCTCTGACAGCACCAGAAATTGTCAAAAGGATTAGGTTTCCCCAGCATCCTTATTGGTATTATTGCTCAATGCAATATTTCTAACAGTTAGATTCCCAGGTCCCCAGTGGCAGATAGGCTGTGTGCACTCCATGTGTAAACACCTCATGATGGCCTCCATTCTAGAGACTGTTTTGTTCCACGTGATGAGATGTTGCCTATGATTCCAGAATGAAAATACAAACCAAATTCAATAAAGCCTAGCTGGTAAGAGAACATTCGGCTGAATTACATACTTAGTTGAATATGTCCCACCACCCTCCCACTTGATCACTGCTGTTGATTCCCTAAGAACTTGAGTTGAGCGCTAGTGAAGCTGGTTGAGGTTGGCTTTTCATTACTTCCTGTGAAACCGTTTTCCAGTCCGATGCTGGTGCATCTCTTGGAAGCATAAAAAGCTTTTCTCTTTATAAATTTTTCCTATTGTTTTTTATTTTGTTTTAAATTCCCTTATCTCTTGAATTTTTCTTCTTTCTATTGCCTGGAATATGAAGTTTTCTTTCTGCGAGACAACTTTTGAGAGGGGAAGGATGGGGTCAGAATCAGCTGCATAACTTGTGACATCTACTGTAAAATGAAAACATAGGGCCTTTTGTTCAAAAACAATTTCAAGACAGGAAGAGCAGAGCATTAAAACAGGAGTGGGGCCATTCCTAATGTGAGGCCCTGTGCGATTGTGTAGGTCATATGCCCATGAGGCTGGCCCCAGGGTACAATATTAGAGGTCAGAAGGGCTCAGAAGGCTGGGGTTTTGGTTCTGGCTCTGCCACAACTCAGCTGTATGATCACTGACGTGGCCACCGCTTGTCCATCTCTGAAACCAGCAGGTGAATTAAATGGTCTCCAAGCTTCTCTGCAATGCCAGGTCCTTTGATTATGTGACTCATTTGTAAATTCTTGAAGGAAGCAGAACAGTGCTTCAGTTCAGTTCAGTCGTTCAGTCGTGTCCGATTCTTTGCAACCCCATGAATCGCAGCACGCCAGGCCTCCCTGTCCATCACCAACTCCCGGAGTTCACTCAAACTCAGGTCCATCGAGTCAGTGATGCCATCCAGCCATCTCATCCTCTGTCGTCCCCTTCTCCTCCTGCCCTCACTCCCTCCCAGCATCAGAGTCTTTTCCAATGAGTCAACTCTTCGCATGAGGTGGCCAAAGTACTGGAGTTTCAGCTTTAGCATCATTCCTTCCAAAGAACATGCAAGACTGATCTCCTTTAGAAAGGACTGGTTGGATCTCCTTGCAGTCCAAGGGACTCTCAAGAGTCTTCTCTAACACCACAGTTCAAAAGCATCAATTAACTATTATTAACTATTAATTAATTATTAACTATTTTTAACTATTCATCTTTAATTCCACCCCCTTTGCCCCAAAACATACATACACATTCAATGCTCAGATACTGGTAGTGGGGCTGCCTTTCCACCAGATGTTTTGGAAAACATCTCCTCTCCATTCTGTTTTCAGTGACAGATGAGAGTTAGAGAAAGACCTTCAGGATCTCACCATGGGGAAGGTGAAAGCAAGATTGAAGGACTAACTTTGCTCTTAGAAAGGAATTTTTTTTTTTAAATGGCCAGTAATTTCCCCAGAGACCTCATTTAGTTCTGGCATGTATGCTTTCTGCATTGTCTAACTATGTATTTTTATACTTGTTTGTCTTGGTGTTGAATAAAAAGTATCATTACTATGGAAACTGCTTTGTTGCATCAAGCTTTGTTTGAGATAGAGCAAAAGAACACATGCTTTTCACAATGCCTTGTCAACCTCTTTATTTTCATGGATAAAATGAAAACCAGAGCTATACCCTTGATATTAACTAGTGCTTTTAAAGCAACATAAAAAGCCAAATTCTAGTGCTCCATAGGTGATTGGATCAGAAAAAAAAAATTCAGGATTGCTGATGATCCTTCTTGTTCTTAAATATTTTCAGAGAAGACATTTTTATACATCTCCCCCACCCTTTCTCAACTTTTTAAGATTTATTTTGTATTTACATATAGTAATTCACCTTTTTTGGGGGGATAGGGGTGGTATAGAGTTCTACAAGTTTTGACAAATGCATGCTGCTGCTGCTGCTAAGTCACTTCAGTCGTGTCTGACTCTGTGTGACCCCAGAGATGGCAGCCCACCAGGCTCCCCCGTCCCTGGGATTCTCCAGGCAAGAACACTGGAGTGGGTTGCCATTTCCTTCTCCAATGCATGAAAGTGAAAAGTGAAAGTGAAGTCGCTCAGTCGTGTCCGACTCTTTGCGACCCCATGGACTGCAGCCTACCAGGCTCCTCCATCCATGGGGTTTTCCAGGCAAGAGTACTGGAGTGGGATGCCATTGCCTTCTCGTGACAAATGCATAGCATTATGTAATCACCACTATGATCAACATAAGAGCAGTTAGATCATCTATCCCCAAACTCCCTGTGCTAACCTTTTCCAGTTAAGTCTTACTCCTATCCTTAACTCCTGGAAACCACTGACCTGCTCTCCATCCCTATAGTTGTGCCTTTTCTGGAATGTCATATAAATGAAGTCATATACTATGTAGCTTTTACAGTCTGGCTTAGTAATGTGCACTTATTAAGTTATGTTAAAATAACTCATGCTATTTTAGATACATGTCTATGCAATTATGTTGAGTTATTCTGGTTCACTGGTGTTATTCAGCTTCTGTGCATTGGAGTCAAAATGCATTGCTAAGAGGCGGGGCTCCCCAGGTGGCTTAGTGGTAAAGATTCTGCCTGCCAAGCAGGAGATCTGAGTTTGATCCCTGGATTGGGAAGATCCCCTGGAGAAGTAAATGGCAACCCACTGCAATACTCTTGCCGGGAAAATCCCATGGACAGAGGGGCTTGGCAGGCTACAGGCCATCGGGTAGCAAAAGAGTCAGACATGGGTTAGTGACTAAAACAACAAAGAAGAGGCAGACTCTGATGGAACAGGGGAAGATATTTTATGAGCAACACCTTTCAGCTGGGATATCTTTGCAAAATTGTCTGTAAATCTGCCACAATCTCATTTTCTACTCTTGATTTCTAAAGAAAAGTTTTCGGTTTAGATCTGGAGGGCTCCTTTGGAGGATGGTTGCTCAAATATTCTTAGACAGTAAAATGAGGACTGCTGTTTAGGCACAAAGAAGAGCTTCCCCAAAATGAGGGTTCTATTTTAAAAGTAAGAGGAGTTGGGAAGTAAACTAGTGTGTGTTTTCAACTACACCCAAGCAGAAGAGGTATTGCCATTTATCAACTTCTCATGCTTGCAGGTTGGGGAACTGTGTCTTTCTGGTAGAATAATGAGTAATTTGATAATGAAAATATTAGTTCTACTGTTCTTTATTGAGACATGAGGATTTTCTGATCAGTAAAATTGTCACTTGATGTTAAAACAAAATAAAAACAGTTTAAGAAAATAAAAATAACCTGACTCTTACCACAGTCTGGTTAGGGTGGACCAACATTTGATCCCATGTCTGATTGAGAAGGTCAGTCTCTCTCTCTTTTAATAGACCTTTTATTTGGGAATAATTTTAAACTTATGCAGAAGTTGCAAAGATAGTACTGTGAGTTCTCATATGCTCCTCTCAGTTTCCCTCATCATTAACATCTTCAGTTCAGTTCAGTTCAGTTGCTCAGTCGTGTCCAACTCTTTGCGACCCCATGAATCACAGCACACCAGGCCTCCCTGTCCATCACCAACTCCCGGAGTTCACTCAGACTCACGTCCATAGAGTCAGTGATGCCATCCAGCCATCTCATGCTCTGTCATCCCCTTCTCCTCCTGCCCCCAATCCCTCCCAGCATCAGGGGCTTTTCCAACGAGTCAACTCTTCGCATGAGGTGGCCAAAGTACTGGAGTTTCAGATTTAGCATCATTCCTTCCAAAGAACACCCAGGACTGATCTCCTTCAGAATGGACTGGTTGGATCTCCTTGCAGTCCAAGGGACTCTCAAGAGTCTTCTCCAACACCACAGTTCAAAAGCATCAATTCTCTGGCGCTCAGTTTTCTTCACAGTCCAACTCTCACATCCATACATGACCACAGGAAAACCATAGCCTTGACTAGATGGACCTTTGTTGGCAAAGTAATGTCTCTGCTTTTGAATATGCTATCTAGGCTGGTCATAACTTTCCTTCCAAGGAGTAAGCATTATCTTACTGAAGTTCTTTTAAACAAATGAAGAAAATTGTCTCTAATTCAGATATGGGGTGCTGGACAAATAGATAGTCCCCAAAGGTAAATTATTCCTTAAGAGACAACGTCTGAAAAGTTTGTACCAGACACAGCCTAGTCAAACATGATAATTGCTTTCTAAAAGAGAGCTTAATGATGGTGGGCAAAAATGATGAGTGAGAGGAAAGAGAAGAATGTGAAATTCAGGTAATCTAGATGTTTCTCTCAGGTATCTGCAGCCATTTGCCTGCAATGCAGGAGACCCCGGTTCAATTCCAGGGTCAGGAAGATACCCTGGAAAAGGGATAGGATACCCACTCCAGCATTCCTGGCTCATCTGGTAAAGAATCTGCCTGCAATGTGGGAGACCTGGGTTTGATCCCTGGGCTGGAAAGATCCCCTGAAGAAGGGAATGGCTACCCACTCCAGTATTCTGGCCTGGAGAATTCCATGGACTGTATAGTCCATGGGATTGCAAGGAATCGGACACGATTGAGTGACTTTCTCTTTCTTTCTTTAATTCTTCAAGCATAATTGCATATTTGGAGTTTCAGTTCTATAGCTGGATAGGATTGTATCCATATCTTTCTGATAAGAGGAAACCCCTCTGGTATTCCCCAGCATATTGCAACTTGTATTTAGCTTTGGCTTAGGATAAGTCTACTTAATGGACATAGTCCATGGTAGAAATTTTTCTGTCTTAGCAAACATGGTTCAGTGTGTCATTTACCTTAGGATCTCTTAAAATGTGTTTGGAATTTTATTTTATTTTATTTTATTTTATTTTAAATTTTATTTTATTTTTAAACTTTACATAATTGTATTAGTTTTAAAATATATATTCTATATACACCTTGCATTTCATAACTATATGATAGTTTTTAAATATGTGGAGTTATGATTCAAAAAGAAAAATTAAAGGGAACCATGGACTGGATGGTTTTAAAATATGGGGTTTTACAATTTTAAGCTATATAGTCCATGGAATTCTGCCGACCAGAATACTGGAGTGGGTAGCCTTTCCCTTCTCCAGGGGATCTTCTCAATCCAGGGATCAAACCCAGGTCTCCCACATTGCAGGCAGATTCTTTACCAGCTGAGCCATCAGGGAAGCAAGAATAATGGAGTGGGTAGCATATCCTTTCTCCAGCGGATCTTCTCAACCCTGGAATTGAACCAGGGTCTCCGGCATTGCAGGTGGATTCTTTACCAGCTGAGCTATGTTTGGGAAGCCTGTAAAGGCTGAAAAGAACTACAAAAATGATATATTAATGTAATCACTCTGTCCTTTGTAGCCCTTGTTTTCTGTTCTTTTTTCCTTGACCTTGAGCCAGTTTACCTTCTATTATATACAGCTCTTTCCAATGGACTAGCTTTGTATTGTTTGTAGCCTGGACTGGGTCCCTGAAGAGACATTAGAGGAACAGTTTAATGGTTAGCAAGTTATGTTGGGAGCTGGGCTTGCTGAGGCAGAACAGAACACAATTGTCCAGACTAGCTGCTTGGGGAACGAGGTTGTCTGGATGCTGTAAGTTTAACTTAATAGCGTTGGCAGTGGCCAAAGGCAGTGGATAAGGGATGTCTTGGAGTAAACGGACTGCTGCCTTGGAGTTCCCTAGTTCAGTTCTTCATAATTCTCATCTATCCTCGATCAGTATGGGATCCTCTTGTAGTTCTGGGGTATACAAAGCTTTTAAAAAGGTAAAATAGAGAGAGTATTAGGAAACTGCCTGTGGGGAATTGTGCTCTGCATAGCAACACTGCGGGCTTTGAATGTAACATAGAGCTGGTCTGTTTATCCTCAGATATTTTAGTAATATACCTCATACCTTTGCTTCTTTCCTCACACTGGGACAAACCCGATTGCAATAAATATGCTTGTAATGTCCGGGGAGGAGTTTTGACTGTAAAACTATATGACTTTGGCTTTTTTCATAAATATTTATGTTTTAAGACATTCCCCAAACCTCATAACAAAAGATTTTTAAAACAACCAGGCCCTAAAAGAAATCTGTGTAAAGATGATGAAAACCAGGCTGTAGTCCTAAAAAGAATTTCCTGTGTTCTTTCTAGCTCTTCTTTCCTTACAGCCTTGGTTTTGATAGAATTTTATAAAGGCACACATGCGGTTGGGATATATATAAAGAGAATCTTTTGTTACTATAGGAAAGACTGAGATTTGGAAGTCTGTTATTTAATTTAAAAATATTAAACATTTTGTAAAGGTCAGTTATATTGGTCAGAGGAAAAGTACATTCATGGCCATGACCTCAACTTTAAGGAAGGGCCAGATACATGGGAGGGAGCCACCAAAGGGAGGTGATAAATGTATACCTATGGCAAATAGATGGGGAAAGAGTGGAAACAGTGTCAGACTTTATTTTTCTGGGCTCCAAAATCACTGCAGATGGTGATTGCAGCCATGAAATTAAAAGATGCTTACTCCTTGGAAGGAAAGTTATGACCAACCTAGATAGCATATTCAAAAGCAGAGATATTACTTTGCCAACAAGGGTCCATCTAGTCAAGGCTATGGTTTTTCCTGTGGTCATGTATGGATGTGAGAGTTGGACTGTGAAGAAAACTGAGCACCGAAGAATTGATGCTTTTGAACTGTGGTGTTGGAGAAGACTCTTGAGAGTCCCTTGGCCTGCAAGGAGATCCAACCAGTCCATTCTGAAGGAGATCAGCCCTGGGATTTCTTTGGAAGGAATGATGCTAAAGCTGAAACTCCAGCACTTTGGCCACCTCATGTGAAGAGTTGACTCACTGGAAAAGACTCTGGTGCTGCGAGGGATTGGGGGCAGGAAGAGAAGGGGACAACAGAGGATGAGATGGCTGGATGGCATCACCGACTCGATGGACATGAGTTTGAGTGAACTCCAGGAATTGGTGATGGACAGGGAAGCCTGGCATGCTGCAATTCATGGGGTCACAAAGAGTTGGACATGACTGAGTGACTGAACTGAACTGAACTGAACTGATGGCTGATTCATGTTGAGGTTTGACAGAAAACAGCAAAATTCTGTAAAGCAATTATCCTTCAATAAAAAATAAATTAATTTTTTAAGTCCTCTTTTTAATTCCAAGAAGAGCCCAGATGGGGGCCAGTGTTTGGATGAATTAGTGAAAATTCATTATCTCCACAAGGGGGAAAAATAACTTGAAAAAGCACCCAAGTGCAAATGTGACAGGTTCACTAACATTATCTTAAGTTATATGGAACTTGTTAGGAGGTTGAGATTATAGCAACAAAAGTCAGGAATAATTTGTGGGACAGAGAAGAATTTCTCTATGTGAATGATTCTTATTTTGAATGATTTCAGAAGATATATTTCAAAGATGTGCTAATGGATCTAGTTTAGGGATTGTATCATAATTGAACTCTACTTTGTGCTTAGTTGCTCAGTCGTGTCCAACTCTTTGCATCCCCATGGATTGTAGCCTGTCAGGCTCCTCTGTCCATGGGGATTCCCCAGGCAAGAATACTGGAATGGGTTGCCGTGCCCTCCTCCAGGGGGTCTTCCTAACCCAGGGATTAAGCCCAGGTCTCCCTCATTGCAGATGGATTCTTTACCATCTGAGCCACCACACTCTGCTAGAGGACACTAGTTTGAATTTAAAATATGTGTATCTAGAGAGTTTTAAATGTGTTTAAAAGGGTACTGGAACCTGATTACATTCAATAATCACAGGTGAATTTGTTAACTCGTAAATTCAACCAATTTTTGTGACGAACACACTATGTGCTAGGCTTTACAATATTCATTTTTTTGGTGAGTGTACAATAATGCTACACTTATAAGAAGAAGGTGGAAGTTTTGACATTTAGGGGAGGCACTCTCCTGGAAGAGAGCTTCTGGGGTTTGGTAACAAGCCCAGGTAAGTAAAGACAAAGTAAAGCCACCATATGGAGGGATACAGGCTCATCTGGAAGCCTCTGACAAATGTTCTATGACTCTTTGAGAATGTTTCCACAATTTGATTATTTGATTTTTTTTTTTTTTTTAGTTTTAGGTAAAAGCTAAACATAGATTTCCTTTAGTGTCTGGCTATTTGAAAATCTTTTGTTATAGGTTGTGGCATATGTCTTAAAATATAAATATTTATGGTGAAATAAAGCATTTTCCTTGCTTTATTGCTAGGAAAGTTCTGCAGTTTTTGTGTGAAATGCAGAACTTTGTAGCTCAGAATAAGTGAACCGTACAATTTTCCCCAGCAAAAATGCCTTCTGTAACCCTGCACCGACTTTTACTTCTCTGGGATCTGTACCTACATTTTCTAGGGATTTTCTTTTCTGTGTATCTCTTGTTTACAGATCTTGCAGCTGATTTATCTCTTTTCCCCATCTATTCAATGTTTGGGCAAATTTGGTTATGACTTTAAACTCGGATGGAAACTATTTTGAGTTTTTAAATGTCCAAGGTCTTTGCTGTGGTTTCTCATATGTGTTTCCTAAGTTTCTAATAATAACTTCCTCTGATCTTTCTGGTGGCAGTCAGGAGCTGTATGGGTAAGTGAGCTGCTCTAAGTTATTGAATTTGGAAGATATGGCTATTCTTGGACAGTAAGAGTTAGAATGTAATTGATTTGATTTGATATTTTAATCCTCTTAGTCATTTTCAGTGCAGAAATCTTTTAGGGGTTAGGGTAGGAAATTTGTATAAATAGCGGTTATTTTTTTCCCCTGATCTACTTGCTCTCAAAATTTTACCAGATTTATGGGACTTCATTAATAGCTTGGAATAGCAGTGACTCTTTTTCTAAGTATGTTGGTGCCCCTGTCTTAATGCTAGATATACAGTTAAGGGTGCTTTTTTTGGCCACTTTATTTTTTTAATTAAAGGATAATTGCTTTACAGAATTTTGTGGTTTACTGTTAAACATCAGCAAGAATCAGCCAGAGGTATAGCCATGTTCCATGTCCCCTCCCCAACCTTCCTCCCATCTCCTTCCCCATCCCACCCTTCTAGATTATCACAGAGCCCTGTTTGAGTTCCCTGAGTCTTATAGCAAATTCCCATTGGCTATCTATTTTACATATGGTAATGTAAGTTTCCATGTTACTCTCTCCATACATCTCACCCTCTCCCTCCTCCCCTCCCACCCCATGTCCATGGGTGTGTTCTCTATGTCTGTTTCTCCATTGCTGCCCTAAAATAAATTCATCAGTACCACCTTTCTAGACTCCATATATATGTGTCAGTATATGATATTTATATTTCTCTTTCTGACTTACTTCGTTTAATAATAATAGGCTTCATATAACAATAATAGTAATAGGCTCTAGGTTCATCCACTTCATTAGAATTGACTCAAATGTGTTCCTTTTTATGACTAAGTAGTATTCCATTGTGTATATGTGTACCACAGCTTCTTTATCCATTCATCTGTCGATGGACATCTAGGTTGCTTCCATGCTCTAGCTATTGTAAAAAATTCTGCAGTGAACATTGGGGTACATGTGTCTTTTTCAGTTTTGGTTTCCTCAGAGTGTATGCCTAGTAGTGGGATTGCTAAGTGATATGGTGGTGTTATTCCTAGCTTTTAAAGGAATCTCCATACCATCTTGCACAGTGGCTGTATCAATTTACATTCCCACCAGCAATGCAAGAGGCTTCCCTTTTCTTAAAGAGTGTTTTTAATGGCCAACTTCTCTCTGCTTTAGCCTTAGTTCCTCTTGGAATGTTTCCTTTAACTAAAAAATGTTTCACGATTTATTTACTTAGTGTTCATTTTAAATTAAAAAACTTTAAAGTTGGGAGGAATCTTAGAAATTCTGTATCTACCTTCCATTTGGTGAACAAATACATTCAAACTCTGCTTGAACAGTTCTACTAAAGGTAACATCATATTTCATGGGGCCCATTCAGTTTGTAAAAGTTCTACCTATGTATTGAGTAAAATACACGTCCTATAGTTTCTAGTCATTTATTCTAGGTGGTATTCCACAACAAAGTGGAATGTCTTACACATTTAAAATTGAGGTTATGAAGGCAGGTAAGAATTAGATACTAAACTAGAAAAGTCACTGGAAAGATGTTTAGCATGATACACACTAAATAAAAGTATATACTACATGCTACAGAATACATAGTAGATCTATTAAAGACATTTTGTTTTCTCAAAGGGTCATCTAAATTGGAACTTGAAGATAAAGAGATATTTGGACTGAGCAACAGCAAAAGTATAGAAATATGAAACTGTGACACATTCAAATGAAATATGGTGAGAATGAAAATGGCGTGTGTGTGTGTGGTAGTGATGGAGAGAAGACTAGGAAAGGAACTAGAGATTATACATAGGCCCAGACCTTAAAGAGTTTTGTGTTCTTAAGGGAGTTTGAACTTTCTACAGACATTACTTTGTCAACAAAGGTCTGTCTAGTCAAGGCTATGATTTTTCCAGTGGTCATGTATGGATGTGAGAGTTGGACTGTGAAGAAAACTGAGTGCCGAAGAATTGATGTTTTTGAACTGTGGTGTTGGAAGAGACTCTTGAGAGTCCCTTGGACTGCCAGGAGATCCAACCAGTCCATCCTGAAGGAGATCGGTCCTGGGTGTTCATCGGAAGGACTGATGTTGAAGCTGAAGCTCCAATACTTTGGCCACTTGATGCAAAGAGTTGACTCATTGGAAAAGACCCTGATGCTGGGAGGGATTGGGGCAGGAGGAGAAGGGGACGACAGAGGATGAGATGGCTGGATGGCATCACCGACTCAATGGACATGGGTTTGGGTGGACTCCAGGAGTTGGTGATAGACAGGGAGGCCTGGCATGCTGCGGTTCATGGGGTCGCAAAGAGTCGAACATGACTGAGTGACTGAACTGAACTGAACAGAATACAATGGACACTCACTAAAGCATGTTTTAAGCAGAGAAGCAACTTGATTACATTTGGTTTTTTTAACTGAAGAATACAAAAAACCTGTTTTATTTCACCAGAATTTTACAAACTTACGCATAAGAGAAAATGACTTTTTCAGAATGAAATTGGGTTCTTCCCCCAACCTCTTTCCCCACCACTTCCAAATATCCCTCAGGCTTGTTTATTTCAAAAACTGAAATTCAGGACATGAACATTCATTAGGAAAAGGCACACACGATATATCTTGCTTGTTTCCTCCTTTCTTTCTATCTACATTACAAATAATGATATGACCCACTATGAGTCTCTGATTTTCCTTGAATTCAGAATTCAAGATAGCATAAATGGTTGATTACCAACCTATATTCCAGGAACAGGGAACTTGATTGGAGAAAAAAAAAATCACTATTCATTTTCTACTAAAAGACAGAGCCAGGTAGATATTCAAGGAAAGCACGCAAATGTTTAAGAGAGTAAGAGGTGAAAACAGCAGACAAGGTGGAAGATAGCAGATATGTGTGAAAAAAATTAATGTCAGCTGGTCAGGGTGTAAAAAGCACAGATTTTGTAGCACCATAGACCTGGGGTGGATGTAAAATTTATGAACTCATTTACTCTCTCAAAACCTTACTATAACACTTTCACCTTCTGTTTCCTTGTTATAAAATGTGGGTTAATGCAGGCCTCATAGTTTTATTATGAACTTCAAATAGAGAAACAGTGAATGCTTAATGATACCTACACATCATTGACAAAAAAGGAAATTAAAGTAGCAGTTTTCATAATCTGGGCTTCTCTAGTGGCTCAGATGGTAAAGAATCCACCTGCAATGTGGGAGACCTGGGTTCAATCCCTGGATTGGGAAGATCCCTTGGAGAAGAGAATGGCTACCCACTCCAGTATTCTGGCACAGAGAATTCCATGGACTGTATATAGTCTATGGAGTCGCAAAGAGTTGGACACAGTTGAGCAACTTTCACTTCACTTCCATAATCTGGGCAGGCCTAGAAGGAAGTAATCAAGTTTAGGTGTAGTGGAGGAGGTAAAAACTAAGGTGAAGTTAGAAGCAGGCTGGAGTTATACTGATGCCCTCATTACTCTCCTCTTCTCTACCTTGACTTCAGCGGATACTCTAAGGACATTTTTTACTTACTCCTCAAACTTCACCTTAGTTTTTTTTTTTTTAACCTCCTATATTTGCCTTTTAGTCAGATCACCCTTACTCAGTCACTTGGTCATGTCCAACTCTTTATGACCACATGGAATGTAGCCCTCCAGCCTCCTCTGTCCAGGGGATTTTTCAGGCAAGAATACTGGAGTGGGTTGCCATTTCCTCCTGCTAGGGATCTTCCCTACCTGGGGATCGAACCTGCATCTCCTGTGTCAAATTCATTGCAGGCTAATACTTTACTGCTGAGCCATCTGGGAAGCCTGAGATCACCTTTGGAAGCAGGTAAAGGGAGAGAGTTAAGTAAAGCAAACATAGATAGAATCCAGGAGTCTATTTGGGTGCCTGAGGTAATTCAGGAAAACTTTGGGAGGAGTCTGTACTTAAGAAAGAAATGGGGGAGATGGAGAGGGATGATGAGAAAAGAAAAAAAGGAAAGACAGGAAGAAAGACAAAGACAGAAAGACTGAAAAGAAGACAAATAGGAAGGAAGACAGAAAGTAAGGGAAGAAAGAAAAAGAAAAAGTGAGGGTAAAGATGGGAGCAGGGAGGTAGGGATGGACGGAGATGGTTGATGAATATAGGAGGTGAAAAGAAGAGCGTGATATTGACTGCCTTGGTTTTCAAAACTACACATTAGAATGACTAGGGCATTTCAAAGAAATACTGTTGTCTTCAGCCCATCCCCTAGGATTCTGTTTAATTTTTACAGGGTGTTGCCTGGGCATTAAGATTTTTAAAAGCTCCCCAAGGAATTCATATTGTGCAGCAAAATTTAAGAACCACTGATCTAGATCATCATCTATTCAGTAGGTGATGGTTTTCAACATTCTATTTATATGGCACCTAGAAGTGGACAAAATGCTATAAATGTGTTCTGATTAAAGAAAAGTAAGAAAATTACTTCCTTGGATCAGGTCACTATTTTTCTTTATTAATGAAGCCTGATAGAGAATTTATTTCCTGTTTTGGTAGTTATATCCCATTGTTTCATATGGTGAGTCTATAATTAACTAAAACCCACATGCTTCTCATATAAGAACTATGTTAAATGAGGTCTCCTCTCTTCCCCATCTTTGAGGTTGATTTTTTAAAGATTTAGTTTTTAAGAGAACTTTTAGGTTCATTGTAAAATTTAGAGAGAAGTGCACAGATTCCCCAGGCTTTCCAGGTAGCTCAGTGGTAAAGAACCCACCTGCCAATGTAGGAGACAGGTTCTATCCCTGGGTTGGGAAGATCCCCTGGAGAAGGAAATGGCAACCCACTGTAGTATTCTTACTTGGGAAATCTCATGGACTGGGGAACCTGGTGGGCTACAGTCCATGATTTTGCAGAGTTTAACATGACTTAGTGACTAAACAATATCACAGATTCCCCATAGACTTCCTGCCTCCACACCTGTGCAACCTCTCTCAATATCAACATTGCTCACCAGGAGAGTACATTTTTTTCTAAGGATGAACCTACCCTGACATATCATAATCACCCAGAGTCCATGGTTTACATCAGGGTTCACTTTTTTTTGTTGTACGTTATATGGGTTTGGACAAATGTATAATGGCATATATCCATCATTATGGTATCATCAGAGTATTTTCACCACCCTAAAAGTTTTCTGGCTCTGCCTATTCATCTCTCTCTCCCAAACCCCTGGCAAACTGGATCTTTTTATTGTTTCCACATTTTTGCCTGTTCCAGAATGTCATATGGTTGGAATCATATAGTATTTAATCTCCTCAGATTGACTTCTTTCTTCACTTAGCAATATACATTTAAGTTTCCTTCATGTCTTTTCATGGCTCATAGCTCGTTTTTCTTTAACACTGAATACTATTTCATTGTGTGGGTGTTCCATAATTTAATTATCCATTCCCTACTGAAGGACATCTTGATTGCTTCCAACTTTTGCCAATTATGAAGAAGTTTCTATGAACATCCATGTACAGAGTTTTGTGTAGACATAAGTTTTCCATTTCTTTAGGTAAATACCAAGGAATGTGATTGTTAGCTCATCTGGTAAGAACTCATTTAGTTTTGTAAGAAAACCACCTAAACATCTTCCAAAGTGGCTGTACCATTTAGCATTCCCACCAGCAATAAATGAGTGTTCCTGTTGTTTCTCATCCTTGCTGGCCTTTGGTGTCATCAGTGTTCTGGATTTTGGGCTTCTATTAGGTGCGCAGTGTTTGAATTTGTTCTTTGAATTTGCACTTCCTTGATAACAGGAAGGAACAGTTAGAACTGGACATGGAACAACAGACTGCTTCCAAATAGGAAAAGGAATACATCAAGGCTGTATATCGTTACCCTGCTTATTTAACTTCTATGCAGAGTACATAATGAGAAATGCTGGACTGGAAGAAGCACAAGCTGGAATCAAGATTGCTGGGAGAAATATCAATAACCTCACTTATGCAGATGACACCACCCTTATGGCAGAAAGTGAAGAGGAACCAAAAAGCCTCTTGATGAAAGTGAAAGAGGAGAGTGAAAAGTTGGCTTAAAGCTCAACATTCAGAAAACTGAGATCATGGCATCTGGTCCCATCACTTCATGGGAAATAGATGGAGAAACAGTGGAAACAGTGTCAGACTTTATTTTTCTGGGCTCCAAAATCACTGCAGATGGTGACTGCAGCCATGAAATTAAAAGACGCTTACTCCTTGGGAGGAAAGTTATGACCAACCTGCTGCTGCTGCTAATTCGCTTCAGTCATGTCCGACTCTGTGCGACCCCACAGACAGCAGCCCACCAGGCTCCCCTGTTCCTGGGATTCTTCAGGCAAGAACACTGGAGTGGGTTGCCATTTCCTTCTCTAATGCATGAAAGTGAAAAGTGAAAGTGAAGTCGCTCAGTCATGTTGGACTCTTAGCTACCCCATGGACTGCAGCCCACCAGGGTCCTCCATCCATGGGATTTTCCAGGCAAGAGTACTGGAGTGGGGTGCCATTGCCTTCTCTGATGACCAACCTAGATAGCATATTAAAAAGCAGAGATATTACTTTACCAACAAAGGTCCATCTAGTCAAGGCCATGGTTTTTCCACTGGTCATGTATGGATGTGAGAGTTGAACTATGAAGAAAGCTGAGCGCTGAAGAATTGATGCTTTTGAACTGTGGTGTTGGAGAAGACTCTTGAGAGTCCCTTGGACTGCAAGGAGATCCAACCAGTCCATCCTAAAAGAGACCAGTCCTGGGTGTTCATTGGAAGGACTGATGCTGAGGCTGAAACTCCAATACTTTGGCCACCTCATGCGAAGAGTTGACTCATTGGAAAAGCCCCTGATGCTGGGAGGGATTGGGGGCAGGAGGAGAAGGGGACGACAGAGGATGAGATGGCTGGATGGAATCACCGACTCAATGGACATGAGTTTGGGTGGACTCCGGGAATTGGTGATGGACAGGGAGGCCTGGCGTGCTGCCATTTATGGGGTCGCAAAGAGTCGGACACGACTGAGCGACTGAACTCAACTGAACTGATAATAGGATGTAGAGTTTCTTTTCATATGCTTATTTGACATCTGTGTGTCTTCTTCAGTAAGGTGTCTATTAGGGTCTTTGGTCCATTTTAAAATCAAGTTCTTTGTTTTCTTATTGTTGAGTTTTAATTCTTTGTATATTTTTTGGATAATACTTATTTATCAGTTGTGTCATTTGCAAATAATTTCTTACAGTCTATGACTTGTCTTCTAATTCTCTTGATATTGTTTTTTTCAGGGCAGAAGTTTTTAATTTTCATGAAGTTCAGCAGTTTCTTTCATGGATCTTATCTTCATGATGTTGTGTTTTAAAGGGTATCACACCCAGGATCATTCAGATTTTTTTCTATGTTATTATCCAAGAGTTTTATATTTTGTGTTTAAGACTATGATCCATTTTGTTAGTTTTCATAACAGGCATAAGGTCTGTTTCTGATGTATTTTTTCATTCCCTTATGACAAAGAAAAAATACATCAGAAACAGATTTTATACCAAGATGGTGCAAAAATTCTTAAGTTTTTAATTTGTAAAAATTTTCAAAGAAGTTTCCTGATAAAGGTCTGAGAGAAAAGTCCCCTTAAGGTATTTATTCATCAAGTCTTCTACAAGCTGCAGTTTAGAACATGCTAAACATATAGGTTGGGAAGTCACCACTGATATTCTTGTCTTGGAAGAAAAATGCTATTTAAGTCTCTGGATGAGTTGAATAAATGCTATTTTGTTTAGAGCATTTTGACTTCAACATCAGGGCTTTGAAGAGCTCAGAAGTTCAAATGTTACCTAACAATAAAGTGCTGTTGAACCAACTAAGGGACATGAATGCCATTTTCTTGAAATCTGCCGGCAAACTACAGATAAACTGTGATACTTGCTTATACACGTTCACTGGATTTCATTTAGAAGAACTCTAATAGACAAAAGCTTTTGGCCCAAGATGTTTTATTATAGGCTTTCTTTCCAAAGTGGATATTTTCTAGGTTATAGACTTAAGCAAAAAAGAATTTAGTTTTGAAAACCCAAAGGCAATTTTAAAATAAAGTATTTAATGCACTGGGTACCTGAGATTCCTTTCCTTTAAAAAGAAAAAAGTATTTATTTATTTATTTTTGGCTCTGCTGGGACTTCATTGCTGCGTGCAGGCTTTCTGTAGTTGTGGCAAGTAGAGGCTACTCTTTGTTAAGGTGCGCAGGCTCCTCACTGTGGTGGCTTCTCTTGGTGCAGAACACAAGCTCGAGGTGCCCAGGCTTTAGTAGATGCAACAAGTGGGCTCAGTACTTGTGGCTCTTGGACTCTAAAGTGATGAGTCAGTAGTTGTGGTCCCTAGGCTTAGTTGCTCCGTGGCACGGGCAGGTGGAATCTTCCTGGACCAGGGATCAAACCCGTGTCCCTTGCATTGACAAGTGGATTCTTATCCATTGTACCACTGGGAAAGTCCTGTAAAACCCAAAGACATTTTTAACAGTAACAAGAACAGGATTCTTACCATTAGTAAAGAAGACATATTGGAGTTCTAAAGACTTCTTTTGGAAAATAATTATTGAAAAATTAGAAAATGAATTAAAACAATCACTTTCAACTTTGAAAGTTGAAGTTTTTATTAGGGTTGATACTAATAAAAATTTTGGAAGCAGATGAAGTTTGTCTTTTCTGGGCCTGCTATGCCTGTTCAGGTCTTGAGCCTCTTGTACCTTCTGCTATAGCTTTCTCTACTGCCTTTGTGCCCCCTGACCCATGACTGCCTTCCCATCTCCTACCTGTCACTAACATGTCAAACCTAAGCCTTGGGCAGCATATTTCAGGTTGTCTTCTTCCAAATAGCCTGCTTTGAATCTTATAGTCTCAGCATTCCTCTTTGAAAACTGATTAATTTCCTGTATTTCCTGTAATTTCTGCTGAGGATATGTGTCTTTTAATATTTTACTTCATCTTAAGGGGCAATTCACAGAAAAGAACATGCAAATACCCAATAAATACATGCTTGTAGGATATATCACTAGTAGGCAGGGATCTGGGAGGGTGAATTATCATAATATAACTTGACTCCCCATACTTCCCTCTTAACTTTCGCTATCCTTCCTCATGTCCACTCTCTTACCAAAATGGCTTTCCTGCTGTTCTCTGAAAATTGCAGGCATGCTCCCCTTTCTTTCACTTGCTATTTTCTATTATGTTGAGATTGAAACCTTCCCTGACTACTCTATTTAAAATTTTACCTTTCTTCCTAGATATTCTTTAGTCTCCTCTCCTGCTTTATTTTTCTCATGACACATCACCACCTGGCATACTATTGATTGATATATTGATATATTACTACCACTAAAATTAAGATCTATAAGGGTAAAGTTTTAGGTCTGCTTTGATCCATATATAACACAGAGTATGTCTAGTAATATTGCACAAATATTTGCTGAATGAGTGAATTAAACCTTTTGGAGAAAGAATATGGCAGTATTTATTCATGCTGGATCATCAAAAAAGCAAGAGAGTTCCAGAAAAACATCTATTTCTGCTTTATTGACTATGCCAAAGCCTTTGACTGTGTGGATCACAATAAACTATGGAAAATTCTGAAAGAGATGGGAATACCAGACCACCTGACCAGCCTCTTGAGAAACCTATATGCGGGTCAGGAAGCAACAGTTAGAACTGGACATGGAACAACAGACTGGTTCCAAATAGGAAAAGGAGTACGTCAAGGCTGTATATTGTCACCCTGCTTATTTAACTTCTATGGAGAGTACATCATGAGAAACTCTGGGCTGGAAAAAGCACAAGCTGGAATCAAGATTGCTGGGAGAAATATCAATAACCTCAGATATGCAGATGACACCACCCTTATGGCAGAAAGTGAAGAGGAACTTAAAAGCCTCTTGATGAAGGTGAAAGTAGAGAGTGAAAACGTTGGCTTAAAGCTCAACATTCAGAAAACAAAGATCATGGCATCTGGTCCCATCACTTCATGGGAAATCGATGGGGAAACAGTGGAAACAGTGTCAGACTTTATTTTTCTGGGCTCCAAAATCACTGCAGATGGTGACTGCAGCCATGAAATTCAAAGATGCTTACTCCTTGGAAGGAAAGTTATGACCGACCTAGATAGCATATTCAAAAGCAGAGACATTACTTTGCCAACAAAGGTCCGTCTAGTCAAGACTATGGTTTTTCCTGTGGTCATGTATGGATGTGAGAGTTGGACTGTGAAGAAGGCTGAGCGCCGAAGAATTGATGCTTTTGAAGTGTGGTGTTGGAGAAGACTCTTGAGAGTCCCTTGGACTGCAAGGAGAGCCAACCAGTCCATCCTAAAGGAGATCAGTCCTGGCTGTTCATTGGAAGGACTGGTGCTGAAGCTGAAACTCCAATACTTTGGCCACCTCATGTGAAGAATTGACTCATTGGAAAAGCCCCTGATGTTGGGAGGGATTGGGGGCAGGAGGAGAAGGGGATGACAGAGGATGAGATGGCTGGATGGCATCACCAACTGGATGGACATGAGTTTGAGTGAACTCCGGGAGTTGGTGATGGACAGGGAGGCCTGGCGTGCTGCAATTCATGGGGTCGCAAACAGTTGGACATGACTGAGCAACTGAACTGAACTGAACTGATTCATACTAAAAATGAGCAGTTTCTTTCACTCATTAATCCTACTTGTAAATTAAAGTTCAGTGCATATTATTTTGGACACCTCCCATGGAGAGGTAAGGCTTATGTCTCCTCCCCTTGAATCTAGGTAGCTCTATGACTGATTAACCAATAGAATATGGTTGAAGGAATATGACCAGGTTTTAGAGTCAAACCTTAAGAAATTATGTTTCCATTTCTGATCTCTGAGACACTTGCTTTTAGAACCAGTCATCTTGTTGTACAAAGCCTAAGCAGTCTACAGAGAGGACAGGTGGAAAGGAATTGAAATTTTTGGTTAATAGTACCATCTGATTTCTCAGCTAACAGCCAGTAATGGCTTGCCAGCTCTTTGAATGGGCTGTTTGGAAATTAACACTTTAACCCTATTTGAGCTACTCCAGTTTAAGCTACATGAATTGTTCTGCTCACTCTGTTGAAATGATAAATTAATAAGCTATTTTAGGGTGGTTTCCTTTAGAAAAACAAACCGGAACACTACTTTTAACAAATCTCTCTTACGAAAGTAAGAACACCAGAACACAAAAATAGATGTATATAGGGATATTTTAGGATAATCTTTATGATAGTCCAAAAAATAGCTTTATTATACAACATATTATAATCAATTGCATTTCCATATGCTAACAATGAACAGTCTGAAAAAGAAATTACAAAGGCAAGTCCATTAACAATAGTATTAAAAAGAATAAAAAAGAATTAACCAAGCAGATGAAAATCTTGTACAATGAAAACTACAAAACATTGCTGAAAGAAATTAAAGACATGAGTAAATGGAAACACATTCCATGTCATAGGTTGGAAGACTTAATATGGTTAAGATGCTAATGTTACCCAAAGTAATTTGTATGTTGAGTATAATCCCTATCAAAATCCTAATGACTGTTTTTGCAGCAACAGAAAAACCCATCCTAAAATTAATAAGGGACCTCAAGGGACCCACAAATATCCAAAATAATCTTGAAAAAGAAGAACAAAGCTGAGGGACTGACACTGATTTTTAAGTTTATTACAAAGTTACAGTAATTAAAACAGTGTGTTACTGGTATAAAGACAGGCATATAGTATAGATAGGGTCAAATGATTTTTTAAGGGTAAAATAACAGTTTAATGGGGAAATAACAGTCTTTTCAAAAAATGATGCTGAGAAAATTGGATATCCAAACACAAAACAATGAAATAGTACTCTTACTTAGCAGTGTATACAAAAATTAACCCCAAATGGGTCAAACACTTAAATGTAAGACCTTTGAGTGTTTGAGTGTCTCCTGTGGAGGCATGCGTCAGCAGCAGCCTGCCACAAGGACAGGGGCTCTGGCTGCAGCAGACCTGGGAGGTGTGTCATGTGGCATAAATCCTCTTGGAGGAGGTCGCCATTAGCCCCACCATAGAACCACTGAGCCAATGACCCACAAACTGGACAGAAATTATACCAAAGAAGTTCTCACACTGTTGCAAAAGTTCTAGGGCCCACAGCAGATTTCCTAACCTGGGGATCCATCAAAAGGGCTGAGAACCCCCAGGGAATTTGACTTTGAAGGCCAGTGGGATTTGGTTACAGAACTTCCACAGGACTAGAGAAACAGACTCTTGGAGGGCACAAACAAAATCTTGTGTGCACCAGGACCTAGGAGAAAGGAGTAATGTAAGATCTAAAACTATAAAACTCTTAGAAGAGAGTACAGGGTATAAGATGCACAGTGTTGAATGTGGCAATTATTTCTTGGCTATGACACAAAAGGAACAGCAATAAAAGAAAGATAAGATAAACAAACTGGACTTAATTAAAAAATTTAAATTATGTCCAATGAAAGGCACTGTCAACAGAATAAAAGGGTCACTCATTTTGGAAGTGATCTGTGACTTCTTTTCTGTGGGATCTTCAAAGATCCCAATTCTCAGGGAGTTGATTAGTGGATAATTTTCCCACATGTCTAAAAATGGAGAATGCTTTTGTAATATAGTGATATATTTTGTGTGGGGAGAAGTGGTTGGTGAAAGGGGGAAATGCTCTGAAGCCTAGGGATCTCTCTCATTAGTACTGAGGCTGTAGGTCTAGGAATCAAAAGAACTATGCTCTGATCCTAGTTCTGCTGTGACTAGCTGACTTTAAGCAAAATTTAACCTGCTCTGTGCCTCTTGTTTCCTTACCTGTATATAGAGATATGACAGAAGAAATATTGTCTTTCATTGACTACATAGAATGGTCACAACATTTGCTTCCTTACAGGAGTTTATAGAAATGAGTAATGTCTTGCCATTGCAGCAGCTAGATGGCACCATCACCTCTAACATTTGTTTTAATCATTCAGATTTAATTGCAGCTGGTGTTTTCTTTGGCAATTTTTAGATTAAAAGAAATGTAGGTGTGTTTCTTTGAAACACTATAGATCTTTTCAAAGAAGATTCATCATAGATAAATCTGAAGTCTTTTAGAAAACTGAAAGTCATCCTTTAGTAGAGGATGTATGTGTGTGTGTTAGCTGTTAAGTTGCGTCCAAATCCTTGCAACCCCATGGACTGTAGCCTACCAGACTCCTCTGTCCATGGAATTCTCTGGAAAAGAATACAGGAATGGATTGTCATTTCCTTCTCCAGGAGATCTTCCCAACCCAGGGACCAAACTTGCATCTCCTGCATTGCAGGCGGATTTTTTACATCTGATCCACCAGAGAAGCCCTTAGAGGATTGTTTTTGTCCAGTTGCTAAGTTGTGTCCGACTCTGCACCCCACAGACTGCAGCATGCCAGGCTTCCCTGTCCTTCACTATTTCCTGGAGTTTCCTCAGAGTCATGTCCATTGGGTTGGTGATGGTATCTGACCATCTCATCCTCTGTCATCCCCTTCTTTTGCCTTCAATCTTTCCCAGCATCAGGTCTTTCCCAGTGAGTCAGCTCTTTGCATCAGGTGACCAAAGTGTTGGAGCTTCAGCTTCAGCATCAGTCCTTCCAATGAATATTCAGGACTGATTTCCCTTAGGACTGACTGGTTTGATCTCCTTGCTGTCCAAGGGAATCTCAAGAGTCTTCTCCAGTGCCACAGCTCAAAAGCATCGATTTTTCCAATGCTCAACCTACTTTATGGTCCAACTCTCACATCCATACATGACTACTGGAAAAACCATAGCTTTCACTATATGGACCTTTGTTGGCAAAGTTATATCTCTGCTTTTTAAGACACTGTTTAGATTTGTCATAGCCTTTCTTCCAAGGAGCAAGCATCTTCTAATTTCATGACTACAGTCACTGTCCACAGTGATTTTGGAGACCATGAAAATAAAATCTGCCACTGTTTCCATTTTTTCCCCATCTATTTGCCATGAAGTGATGGGACCAAATGCCATGATCTTAGGTTTTAGAATGTTGAATTTTAAGCCAGCTTTTTCAGAATCACTCTATTCTAATCACCTCTGGGGTCATAGTTGCCCTAGTTTCATCAGAGTTCTCTCTTTTCACTCTGGATGCCAGACTGACAGGCCTAGCCTGAGGGAATAAAATTATGTGAGAAAGGTTGTGTTTATTCAGGAAGGTTTTGTCCTTACCACATCTCCAGATCCAGGGGAAGAGATCTACAGAGTTATTAACTATATGATTTGTTGTCTACCAGGCTCCTCAGTCCATGGGATTCTCCAGGAAAGAATACTGGAGTAGCTTGCCATTCCCTTCTCCAGGGGATATTCTGGACCCAGGGATTGAATCCGGGTCTCCTGAATTGCAGGTGGATTTTTTACCATCTGAGCCACCGGAAAAGCCCAGTTAAATCATAGATTTTAGCAATACCTGAGCAAGCCAGCTTCTGCATTTTACAACTAAGTATTTGAAACCAAGAGAGGTTAAGTGATTTGTTCAAGCTTAACACCCATCCCCACCCCAACCCCTGCAAAATAGTAGTTTTCAGACTCCCATCTCTTGTTTTCCCACTAGGCTGCCTTTTTTTTTTTTGAGTAAACTTTTGCCTTGAGCTGTTTTGCCTTGAGTGTTACAACTCAGTGGGAGTTTGCAGGATCATTTTGTATTTACCAAATAAATAAATACATTGAGTCTCATAAAACAGAATGAAATATTTAAACCAGTCCTAGCTCCTTTATCACCAATGAGCTCTAGATCAAGGGTGCTTTGAGCACCTGGGAAATTATGTGTGATTAAACTCTTTGTGATTTAAGTTCTCTATTTCTTAAAAATGATTTAAGAAATATCTCGCCCTTCTTTAAAATATTTAATTAAAATATATAAGAAAATTAAGGAGATAATGGAGTAAAATTTCTTTTTAATTTTCTAAAATAATATAAAAATTTAGCTCACTGTCTTTTTTCTCTTAATTTTTCTTTTAAATTTATGTCTTGGTTATTCATACTATTTTTTTCAGTTCACAAGATACCTAGAAGAACATACTAAACAAGGAGCTATCTTCCACTTCACTTCTAGCTTTGTTGATTTAAACAGGAGAGATTTGTGGATTTGGCTTCATCTACTTTCTGATATGACTGCCTTAAAATTATGGAAGTCTCGCTACGTCAACATAATGCTTCTTTTCTTTGTTTTTTTTTTTCTTCAAGTGTTTTGTTACTGAATCATGAATTTCAAAGAGACACTAAGACTTTAGAAATCTGCTTGAAAGACTCTAGCAGTTTTGCTGGATAGTACATTGAGCAATAGTCATATTTTTCTCTTTTCATCAACTCTGTCCCTTGCAAAACAAAAGATTACTCAGCAGTTTATATTATTTTATGGTTTTGACAAACCCCCTTTTTTTTTTCATGTGTAATATGTTATGACTATAAATCACTTTTCCCAGAACTCTGAGAGAGGATGGTGAATAGTTTTAGGAAATGATGATGATAGTAACTTGATATTCTGAGAGCAATGTTTCCCAGTCTGTTTGAAACCTTTAAAATGAAGAAGATAAATTGAAGGAACTCTGCATGATAATAGCTATGTTTATAATATGTGTTGACTGTGAAAATATATAAAAACAAAAAGTTACTATAAATTCAGTAATACTGCTTACTTGAATTAGTGCTTTAATAGTCATAAAATATCCATATATATTTGAAAAATAGGAGTTCTTCTATGAGCAAAATATATCATGTATTTAGTTGAGAGAAAGTACTAGATACCCCTAGAGATTTAGATTCCAGTTCTCTATAGCTTCCCCAAAGCTGTAAATTGGAAGCCATTGTTGATAAATATCTCCAAGTGAACTGGATTTTAATGATAGTATTCAGCTGCAGTCACAAGTATATGGGAACTTAATATGTTCTGGAATTATGCAAAGTTGCCTTCCATGTGTTAACTAACTTAATCCCCATAATAGTCCTATAAGGTAGGTATTACCATTGTCTCCATTTTATAAATGTAAAGAGAGAAGCTTAAAAGGTTTAAGTCACTTTTTCAAGGTCATATAGCTAATCAGTGGCAGATCTAAGCCCCAATACAAGAAATTCCAAAGCGTGGCATTAACCACAATACCTTTTTCCTTCACTTAATTGAAATCTGTTTCTCACTTGAAAGTTTAAGATGAGTTTTAACCTATAGGTAATTCTGATCTTCATGCCTGTATCACACAATCAGAGGTAAGCTGAGATAGCTGTCAATTTAATGCTCTTGGAACAAAAGTGCATTTTAATAAAAATGCAGACTCACCCAAAACACCTAGAAGGGACTTTAGAGATCATACAATATAGTGGTTCTCAAGTAGAATAGGGAAACACTTGGGTGAGTATTAAAATTCAGAATCCAAGACTCCACAATAGACATACAGAATCCAGATTTCTAGGGGGCAGATGGACTTAGACATGTATGTTTCAAAGATAGCCCCAACTGGATTTAATGTGTGTATATATATATACATATATGTGTGTATATATGTATGTATGTATATAATATATATATATATATATGTGGTAAGAATCACTGGTCTAATTTACCTTCCTCTTTGAAGAACTTGAAGTCCAGAGGGAGACTAAGTTACTCCTGTTCTAGATCTAATTTGAAATCTTTGCAACCATCACCATAAATATTTTTTCCCTTTTCAGAAATCTAAGAGATAAAAAATCCTTTTGAATGTCTTATAATCTGAATACAGAGGAAGAACTTAGGCAGAGAAACATAAAAAACTAAAGCAATAAATGCTATGTAGAGAAATGAGTGGTTGCAGAAAGAGAAGGTGTTTAGTTGAGAGAGACATCTTTAAGGTAGGCTTTAGGATGGGGGTGAGTTTTGAAAGAAGAGTAGAACTTAGTGAAGCAGAGATGGGGGGTAGGAAGCTTTTCAGGCAGAAGTAGTGTAATAAAAAGACAGGGAGGGAGGCAGGAAGATGAACAGAAGTTTGGTGTAAAAGAAAAGACCATTCTAGCTATGGTAGATGGCTTTCTAGGGGGAAAAATAGAAGACAATTAGAAAAGTAGATGGAGGCTAGATTGGTGGCCTTGTGTGCTAGCCTAAGAAGTTGGCACTTTTTCCTATAGGAAGAGGAAGGCTATGAAAGTCTTAGAGGATGAGTGAAAATGATATTTGTAAGTCTAGTGGCTGAGTTTGAGAGTATAGAATTACATTCACCTGATGTTTTGGTCTAATGATGGCCCAGCAGGAAAAAAAAATCTTCCTGCAGTACAGGAGACACTGGAGACATGGATTTAATCTCTGGGTCAAGAAGATCCCCTGGAGAAGGAAATGGCAACCCACTCCAGTAGTCTTGCCTGGAGAATCCCATGGACAGAGGAGCCTGGAGGGCTATAGTCCAAAGGGTCGCAAAAAGTTGGCTATGATTGAGTAACTGAGCATGCGCAGTACGCAGGAAGAACTCGCATACAACTAGAGAATAATGGAGTGAGTTGCCATGTCCTCCTCCATGATCCCCTCTCTTCCTGACCCAGGGATCAAACCCTTGTTTCTTACCTTTTTGGCATTGGCAGGTGGGTTCTTTACCACTAGCGCCACCTGAGAAGCGCAGAACTTCTAATATTTGTATTTAAATAGGTTAGTATTTTAAATTTCAGAGAGAGTTGAAGTGGCAGAATTTAGTCTGAGGTTTTCAAATTTTGCTCACTACTGTTTTTATTCTCACTCAGCCAAGTATGCCTATTTATCATTATAAAAATGAAATAAGTTGCTCAGTCGTGTCCGACTCTTTGCAACCCCATGGACTGTAGCCTACCAGGCTCCTCTGTCCATGGAATTTTCCAGGCAAGAGTACTGGAGTGGGTTGCCATTTCCTTCTCCAGGGGATCTTCCCGACCCAGGGATGGAACCCGGGTCTCCCGCATTGTAGGCAGACTCTACCGTCTGAGCCACCAGGGAAGCATTTATCATTATACTTTCACAAAATTTCAGTCAGTGGTGACATTGATTTTGCCTCAGAAAGAGAAATAAACTAGAAAGCCATGGTAACTCTTCAGGAAGAATTTATTTATTTTTGTTCATGTTTGTGGAGTTTTTTAAATTTAATGTTTTGTTCTGAGGTAGCCAGAGATCCACACACAGTTGTTGCCGCTAATACAGAAGAGTTCTATGTACCCAGGTTCCCCCAAGGGCAACATCTTGGAAAACTGGAGTTCAGTATCATAGCAGGATACTGGCACTGGTACAGTCAAGAAACAGAATATCACATCACCACAAAGATTTCCGCTCTTGTCCTTTTATACTAGCCATATTCAGGTCCCTCCAGCCCTTCAGTTCAGTTCAGTTCAGTTCAGTCGCTCAGTCGTGTCCGACTCTTTGTGACCCCATGAATCGCAGCATGCCAGGCCTCCCTGTCCATCACCAACTCCTGGAGTTCACCCAGACTCACGTCCATTGAGTCAGTGATGCCATCCAGCCATCTCATCCTCTGTCGTCCCCTTCTCCTCCTGCCCCCAATCCCTCCCAGCTTCAGAGTCTTCTCCTGCCCTTAACCCCTCCTTAACCTCAGCAACTACTAACTAGTGCCCATTTCTCTGGTTTTTTAATAATATGTATGAAAAATATTGTATAAATATAATAGTATAGTATTTAACATCTAGGGGTTGACATTACTGAGCATATTCTCTGGAGATTCATCCAGGTTGTTGTACATATCAGTAGATTGTTCCTTTTTTGTTATTTTTTATACTGTTTTAGAGTGTACCTCTTTGTATAGCTTTCTTAGTAATTTAGATATTATATTATGTGTGCATTGCTCATCACAGTCTACTGGTGCCATCATTTTCCCAGTTTGAAGGAGTGTTAAAAACTTACCTCCCTTTACATCTTACTGCTTTCCCTCATTTACAAAGTAATTATCTTAAATATTTCCTCTACATATATTTAGAATTACACTGGATAGTGTGATTTTTGCTTCAACCATCAAACATAATTTAGAAAACTAAGTTAAAGTGTACTGCCCTTATTCACATTTTTGCATTTATTCACATTTATTAAGTGTATTACATTTATTCACATTTTTGCTTACCATATTCTTTCTTCCATGGCAACCCACTCCAGTGTTCTTGCCTGGAGAATCCCAGGGATGGGGAAGCCTGGTGGGCTGCCGTCTGTGGGGTTGCACAGAGTCGGACACGACTGAAGCGACTTAGTAGTAGTAGCAGTAGTAGTAATAGTATTCTTTCTTCCTGATGTTTTCAGTTTCCTTCTTTTATAATTTCTGGTAAAAAAAACAAAACAAAACTTTTAGAGTAGGTCTACCAGTGACAAATCCTCTTAGTGTCCCTTTATCTGAAAATGTTTTGATTTCTACTTTAATTTTAATGCATATTTTTATCAGATAAATTTTGGGGTTGACAATTTCCAATTTTTTTTATGTCGTTGAGAATTTGGTTATGGTGCATAATGGTGTAGATTTCCTTGAGTTTATCCTGTTTGGGGTTACCTTTCTTGAATCTGCAGGTTTATGTATTTTGCCAAATTTAGGATGTTTTCAGTCAACTGTTATTCATTTCAAGTGCTTTTCTAGCCCCACTCTCTTTCTTTACTCCTTCCAGAACTCCAAAACATAAATGTTAGATCTTTTTTTTTTTTTTAATAGTTCTTGAGGTACCTTAGTCTCTTAATTTGTTTTAATCTATTTTCTCTCTGTTGTTCAAATTAGGTAATTCTTTTGTTGTATCTTCTGGTTCACTGAGTGTTCTGTCTCTTTTCTGATATTGAGCTTATCCACTAATTTTTTATTTCAGTAACTGTATTTTTCAGTTCTAAAATTTCCATTTGGTTCTTATTTATATCTTCTATTCTTTGCTAAGACTTTCTATTCTGTTTCAAGTGTATTTGTAATTGCTCATTGCAACATTTTATCATGGCTGCTTTAAAATCTTTGGTAATTCTAAGTTTTTTATCATCTTTGTATTGCCATCTGTTTATTTTTTTCCATTAAGTTTAAAAATTTCCTGGTTCTTTGTACAATATGTAGTCATCAGTTGAAACTTGGATATTTGGGATACTGTTATAAGACTCTAGATCTTACTTGAATCTGTATTTGGTTATGGCTTTCTCTGACACCAAGGGAAGGAGAGATGCTACCTCCTACTGCAAGGTTCCTCCCCTCTGGCTCCTTTTACACAAGGTCAGGTATTCCTTGATACTGGGCAGAAATGTGTCTTCCAGCTCCCCACTGTGTCTTCACTGATATCCTTCTGTCTGGGAAGCACTTCCTTATTGCTATCTATCTGGCCACCACTGACACCACAGAGACAGGGGGAGTGATCTCATTTCTCCCGGAAAATGGCAGAACTCCTTACTCTGTGCGAGGGCTCTTTTGACAGCACTCTAGCAGGAAGACAGAGTGACACGGTATTACTTCTGGGTGAGGACAGAAGTCCATGCTGCCATGTGGTCTCCACAGACATTGTGGATGTGTATATGAGAGGGTGGCTCATCACTGCCCAGCAGAGATAAATATCCCAGTTTCATACTTCTTTCTTTGATATTACTATGTTGGTAGGTGTTGGGCTGTCTTATTACAGCCTGATGACAATGGTAGTCTAGGGTCCTCTCTTGTCCCCTGCTGGTGGAGGTGAGGGTGAGGGTAGGGGTGGAGTCAATTTCTTCTGTGTGGCTTATTTTCTTTAGTGCTTATTTTCTATACATTTTCTCTCTTGTTATACTGCCCACTTCCTGGACCTTTGGCTAAAGAAAGCAGGCTGTTCTTGAGGTTTCAGTTCAGTTCAGTTTCTCAGTCATGTCCAACTCTTTGTGACCTCATGAACCGCAGCATGCCAGGCCTCCCTGTCTATCACCAACTCCTGGAGTTCACTCAAACTCATGTCCATCGAGTCAGTGATGCCATCCAGCCATCTCATTCTCTGTCGTCCCCTTCTGCTCCTTCCCTCAATTTTTCCCAGCATCAGGGTCTTTTCCAATGAGTCAGCTCTTCGCATCAGGTGGCCAAAGTATTGGAGTTTCAGCTTCAACATCGGTCTTTCCAATGAACACCCAGGTCTGAGCTCCTTTAGGATGGACTAGTTGGATCTCTCTGCAGTCCAAGGGACACTCAAGAGTCTTCTCCAACACCATACTTCAAAAGCATCAATTCTTCGGCACTCGGTCTTCTTTATAGTCCAACTCTCACATCCATACACGACCACAGGAAAAACCATACATAGCCTTGACTAGACAGACTTTTGTTGACAAAGTAATGTCTCTGTTTTTCAATATGCTGTCTAGGTTGGTCATAACTTTCCTTCCAAGGAGTAAGCGTCTTTTAATATCATGGCTGCAGTCACCATCTGCAGTGATTTTGGAGCCCAGAAAAATAAAGTCTGACACTGTTTCCACTGTTTCCCCATCGATTTCCCATGAAGTGATGGGACCTGATGCCATGATCTTTGTTTTCTGAATGTTGAGCTTTAAGCCAACTTTTTCACTCTCCTCTTTCACCTTCATCAAGAGGCTCTTTAGTTCTTCTTCACTTTCTGCCATAAGGGTGGTGTCATCTGCATATCTGAGGTTATTTATATTTCTCCCAGCAATCTTGATTCCAGCTTCTGCTTCCTCCAGCCCAGCATTACTGTTTTATTCATTGCTGTTTCTGGGTTGCTGACTTCTTCATCTTCAAGTCTGGAATACACCAGGCTAAAAGAAAATGCAGAGTACTCACCCAAGTGAGTTGTGACCCATCTGCCTTCTTCTCTTCACTTTTCAGTCTTCTTACATTTGTTTTATATATAATATCCAGGGGTTTCTATTGTATTTAATGGGAGGAATAGGGAAAAATACATCTACTCTACCTTTTTAGAAGAGAGGTTGCCTGCAGAATTTATTTTTAAACATTCATTTAGCTCTTCAGGATTCCAGATATTCTGAGTTGTATAATTCTTATACTTGTTGTTTGTATGAAAGATGCCTTTTTATGTTGGTTTATCCCTTTAAAGTTAATGAATTTTCTCTAAATAAGTGAGTTAGTAATTTTTTAAGATTTTTTTGGCACTTTATTTTTTATAGGGGACTGGAATGCAAAAGTAGGAAGCCAAGAAACACCTGGAGTAACAGGCAAATTTGGCCTTGGAATACGGAATGAAGCAGGGCAAAGACTAATAGAGTTTTGCCAAGAAAATGCACTGATCATAACAAACACCCTCTTCCAACAACACAAGAGAAGACTCTACACATGGACATCACCATTGGTCAACACCGAAATCAGATTGATTATATTCTTTGCAGCCAAAGATGGAGAAGCTCTATACAGTCAGCAAAAACAAGACCAGGAGCTGACTGTGGCTCAGATCATGAACTCCTTATTGCCAAATTCAGACTTATATTCAAGAAAGTAGGGAAAACCACTAGACCATTCAGGTATGACCTAAATCAAATCCCTTATGGTTATACAGTGGAAGTAAGAAATAGATTTAAGGGCCTAGATCTGATAGATAGAGTGCCTGATGAACTATGGAATGAGGTTCATGACATTGTACAGGAGACAGGGATCAAGACCATCCCCATGGAAAAGATGCAAAAAAGCAAAATGGCTGTCTGGGGAGGCCTTACAAATAGCTGTGAAAAGAAGAGAAGCGAAAAGCAAAGGAGAAAAGGAAAGATATAAGCATCTGAATGCAGAGTTCCAAAGAATAGCAAGAAGAGATAAGAAAGCCTTCTTCGGCGATCAATGCAAAGAAATAGAGGAAAACAACAGAATGGGAAAGACCAGAGATCTCTTCAAGAAAATTAGAGATACCAAGGGAACATTTCATGCAAAGATGGGCTCGATAAAGGACAGAAATGGTATGGACCTAACAGAAGCAGAAGATATTAAGAAGAGGTGGCAAGAATACACAGAAGAACTGTACAAAAAAGATCTTCATGACCCAGATAATCATGATGGTGTGATCACTGACCTAGAGCCAGACATCCTGGAATGTGAAGTCAAGTGGGCCTTAGAAAGCATCACTACGAACAAAGCTAGTGGAGGTGAGCTAGCTTTGAGCTATTTCAAATCCTGAAAGATGATGCTGTGAAAGTGCTGCACTCAATATGCCAGCAAATTTGGAAAACTCAGCAGTGGCCACAGGACTGGAAAAGGTCAGTTTTCATTCCAATCCCAAAGAAAGGCAATGCCAAAGCATGCTCAAACTACCGCACAATTGCACTCATCTCACACGCTAAAGTAATGCTCAAAATTCTCCAAGCCAGGCTTCAGCAATATGTGAACCGTGAACTTCCAGATGTTCAAGCTGATTTAGAAAAGGCAGAGGAACCAGAGATCAAATTGCCAACATCCACTGGATCATCAAAAAACCAAGAGAATTCCAGAAAAATATCTATTTCTGCTTTATTGACTATGCCAAAGCCTTTGACTGTGTGGATCACAATAAACTGCGGAAAATTCTGAAAGAGATGGGAATACCAGACCACCTGACATGCCTCTTGAGAAATCTATATACAGGTCAGGAAGCAACAGTTTGAACTGGACATGAAACAACAGACTGGTTCCAAATAGGAAAAGGAGTTCGTCAAGGCTGTATATTGTCACCCTGTTTATTTAACTTCTATACAGAGTACATCGTGAGAAACGCTGGACTGGAAGAAACACAAGCTGGAATCAAGATTGCCAGGAGAAATATCAATCACCTCAGATATGCAGATGACACCACCCTTATGGCAGAAAGTGAAGAGGAACTCAAAAGTCTCTTGATGAAAGTGAAAGTCAAGAGTGAAAAAGTTGGCTTAAAGCTCAACATTCAGAAAACGAAGATCATGGCATCTGGTCCCATCACTTCATGGGAAATCGATGGGGAAACAGTGGAAACAGTGTCAGGCTTTATTTTTCTGGGCTCCAAAATCACTGCAGATGGTGACTGCAGCCATGAAATTAAATGATGCTTACTCCTTGGAAGGAAAGTTATGACCAACCTAGATAGCATATTGAAAAGCAGAGACATTACTTTGCCAACAAAGGTCCATCTAGTCAAGGTTATGGTTTTTCCTGTGGTCATGTATGGATGTGAGAGATGGACTGTGAAGAAGGCTGAGCGCCAAAGAATTGATGCTTTTGAAGTGTGGTGTTGGAGAAGACTCTTGAGAGTCCCTTGGACTGCAAGGAGATCCAACCAGTCCATTCTGAAGGAGATCAGCCCTGGGATTTCTTTGGAAGGAATGATGCTAAAGCTGAAACTCCAGTACTTTGGCCACCTCATGTGAAGAGTGTACTCATTGGAAAAGACTCTGATGCTGGGAGGGATTGGGGGCAGGAGGAGAAGGGGACGACAGAGGATGAGATGGCTGGATGGCATCACTGACTCGATGGACTTGAGTTGGGTGAACTCCGGGAGTTGGTGATGGACAGGGAGGCCTGGCGTGCTGCGATTCATGGGGTCGCAAAGAGTTGGACACGACTGAGTGACTGAACTGAACTGAACTGAATTGCTTTATAGAATTTTGTGGTTTTCTGTCAAACATTAACAAGAATCACCCATAGGAACTAATTTCAACTGAAGCATTAAATAGGAACTTTAAAAAAAAACACACTACTATAAAGTGGCACCTTACTCTCCAATCGGTGTTTCTTATTCTCTTTTGGAGGAGTGGGAGAAGGTGTCAAAAGGCTTCTCTGTTCATGGAGTTCTCCAGGCAAGAATACTGGAGTGGATTGCCATTCCCTTCTCTAGGAGGTCTTCCCAACCTAGGGATCAAACCTGGATCTCCTGCATTGCAGGTGAATTTTTTGTCATCTGAGCCTCCAGGAAAGCACTGGGAGAAGGTGTCAAAAGTCTTGCTTGAGAATCTGATTAAAACAATACACTTTATATTCCCAAATGTTTCTTATCATTTAGGATGTCCACAGATTGGATGTAGACCCATGGTAAGTAACCCTATTCTATGTATTAGTAATATAGGCTAAACTACCACAAATGGAAAAGGGGGAAAATGATTAGGAAATACAGAAATCAAGGCTTTTTCTATAACAGGCTGAGCAGTCCTCACAGCCAGACTCTACAAAACTCCATTTCTGTTGGCCTAGAAAGATGATTCTTCCATGTACTGGGAAAAACTGTCAATTTCTATTAATACAGTCCTTAAAAGCAGTGGAGCTACCATTTCAATGTAGGTTTTCTTTACTTTAATTCTTATGTTCTATTTCTTATATTTTAAACACTCAAAGTGTTTTCCATTTCTTTTATTAGCAGCTTGCTGTTTGGGAGGTTTATAGTTATGTAGGCCACACCTATACCTTTGGATTGACCAAAATTTGGTGTAAAATGAACCAATATGTGATTTAAAAAAAAAGAAGAAGAATGTTTTAGTAAAAAATTGAGATTTTCTTCCCTCTTGAACAGCAGATTGAGGTAAAATGCCGGATAACTGTTGCCGAGAAAGGATTGGTAATGACAGCTTTCTATACAGCAGTTATCTTCTGCTGTATGACCAGTCACCCCAAAACAGTAGTTTAAAGCCACAGCTATTTATAATTTTTTTCAAAATTCTCTGGATTTACCATCTGGATGGCTCTTCTGCTGGTCTTGACTGGGATCACATGATTATATTCGCATGATGACTTTCCCTAGTACTTCTGGAAATTGATGCTGGCAGTCGGCTGGGCTACCTCGGTTCTCCTCTACATGGACTTTTATCCTCCTTTTGGTGACACTGGACTTCTTCCAGTCATGGTGGCCTCAGGGTTCCAGGAGAGAGAGAAATGAAAGCTGTAAGGCCCTGAGGGCCTGGCCCATAAAGTCACACAGGCTGCTTCTGCATTCTGCTGGTCAAAGCAAGTCACAGGGGCGAGCCCAGATTTAAGTAGAGGGTTAAGGGACTCCATCTCTCAGTGGGAAGAGGGACAAAGTCACAACTCAAAAGGGCATATGAGATGGGAGGAATTGTGACCATTCCTGCAAACTGTCCACCCCAGGGAACAGGAAAGTGAAGTGCTGAGAACATAGAGGATTTGTACCAAAGACTGCAGTGAGTGGGGGGTGAGCTACTGACACAGGCCATGTGTCCTGGAGCAAACTCAAGCTGTGAACAGCAGCCAAAGAAAAGAGTGTGAAGCAGCTGGCAGGGAAACATTCTGTGATGATTTTAGATAGCTCTGGGGACTATTTATTGAGACTCAGCCAGTGGACAGAACTAGGCTTTTTCTTCCCTAGAGTTTTTCCCTTACTGCAGGCAAAGGCTGAAATCAACAGGCTACAGTTCAATTTGGATACATTATCAGACTGAGACGAAAAGGTTTTTCCCAAGCTAAGCACCTCATGGGCTTAAAAAAATTCAAATATGAAACAAAGCTGTCTGCAGAATACCTATTATGCAAACATTTTGGCTGCTAAAATAGTGTTGTAAGCAATGAAAAAATGAAGACTGTGAGGTTTTGCAAAATAAATTATCTTTTTGGTGCATTCAAGCCAATGGATTAACAACATCAGTAAACTAGCTCTAAAGAAGACACCATGGCTATTTCTTGATGGTGTTGGTACAGTACCATCCCATAGTGTGCCAGCTGGATTGCTCTAGTGAGAGGCTCCTATCAAGCATTCACTTTAGTGGTGTGACGGTGCCTGTGATAGAATCAGCTGCAGCCAGGGGGGATGTGCACATGATGAATAGCGTGGGTGAATTTCAATGCTCCTGTGTCTCCAGTCCTGTCTTTTATAATGCCAGCCTTGCAAGTTTCACCATTTGGGATCTCTGAGCACTAGATATACAACCTTACTCTATCACAGCAGTGAGGAACAGCCCAGTACATAATCAGACTAAAACATGGCAGTGATTACTGAGAGCCCTTCAGAAGTTACCTTATTGTTCTGTATGTATTTCATTCCTTTAATTGAACTATTTCTAGGTTGTTGTCAATAGGCAAGCCACTGTCATGGAAGATAAACATAGACAGTGTGTGAAGCTGTTCTTATACATGTATGGAATAGCACAGTGATCTGAAGGATTTTAAGAAAGGAGCATTATTCGCTCAGTCGTGTCCAGCTCTTTGCAACCCCATCGACTGTAGCCCATCAGGCTCCTCTGTCCATGAAATTCTCTAGGCAAGAATACTGGAGTGGATAGTCTTTCCCTGCTCCACAGGATCTTTCCAACCTAAGGCTCAAACCCAGGTCTCCTACATAGGAGGCAGAGTCTTTACCATCTGAGCCAGCAGGGAAGCCCTTTAAGAAAGGAGTTAATTCCCAAAGAGTATCCTTTCTGGTTCATTTCCGATGTCTGAAATTTTATCACTAAAAAATTCTTTCTTTTCTTTTTCCTTTCTTTCTAAAACTGTTTCCTGTAGGCTTTCTTTTTTAAAATGCAAACATTCCCAGTATGTTGTTGAATGAGGCTTCATGATATAGTGGAAATCATACAGACCTTGATTTCTGACTCCGTTCTTATGAACTATGTGATCATGGGCAAGTTACTAAACTTATGTTAAATCATTGGGTTTTGTGAGGATTAAATTTTAACATATTCTTACAAAATGCAGTAAGTGAGTAAATTTGGTAAATAACATATGTTCAATAAACATTAGTTTCCTGCTTATTTTTTTAATTTATTTTTTATTGGAGGATAATTGCTTTACAGCATTTTGTTGTTTTCTGTCAAACCTCAACATGAATCAGCCATACATATACATATATCCCCTCCCTTTTGAACCTCCCTCTCATCTTCTGCCCCATCTAGGTTGGTTACAGAGCCCCTGTTTTAGTTTCCTGAGCCATACAGCAAATTCCCGTTGGCTATCTATTTTCCATATGGTAATATAAGTTTCCATGTTACTCTTTCTATACATCTCAGCCTGTCCTCCCCTCTCCCCATGTCCATAAGTTTATTCTCTATGTCTGTTTCTCCATTCCTGCCCTGTTAATAAATTCTTCAGTACCATTCTTCTAGATTCCGTATATATACATTAGAATATGATATTTATCTTTCTCTTTCTGGCTCACTTTACTCTGTATAATAGGTTCTAGGTTCATCCACCTCATTGAACTGACTCAAATGTATTCCTTTTTATGGCTGAGTAATATCCCATTGTGTATATGTACCACAACTTCTTTATCCATTCATCTGGCAATGGACATCCAGGTTGCTTCCATGTTCTAGCTGTTGTAAATCATGCTGCAATGAACAATGGGATACACGTGTCTTTTTCAGTTTTGGTTTCCTCAGGGTATATTTCTAGGAGTGGGATTGCTGGGTCATATTGTTTTCATTTCTAGTTTTTTAAGGAATCTCCGTACTGTCTTCCATAGTGGCTGTATCAGTCTACATTCCCACCAACAGTGCAAGAGCATTCCCTTTTCTCCACACCCTCTCCAGCATTTATTGTTTGTAGACTTTTTGATGATGGTCAGTGTGACCAGTGTGAAGTGATATCTCATTGTAGTTTTCTCTAATGCATTTCTCTAGTAATGAGTGATGTTGAGCATCTTTTCATGTGTTTGTTAGCCATCTGCATGTCTTCTTTGGAGAAATGTTTCTTTACATCTTTTTCCCACTTTTTGATTGGGTTGTTTGTTTTTCTGGCATTGAGTTGTATGAGCTGCTTGTATATGTTGGACATTAATCCTTTGTCAGTTGTTTCATTTGCTATTATTTTCTCCCATTCTGAGGGTTGTCTTTTCCCATTGCTTATAGTTTCCTTTGCTGTGCAAAATCTTTTAAGTTTAATCAGGTTCCACTTGTTTACTATCGTTTTTATTTCCATTACTCTAGGAGGTGGGTCATAGAGGATCTTGCTTTGATTTATGTTATTGGGTGTTCTGCCAATATTTTCCTCTAAGAGTGTTATAGTTTCTGGTCTTACATTTATGTTTTTAATCCATTTTGAGTTTATCTTTGTGTGTGGTATTAGGAAGTGTTCTAATTTCTCCTGCTTCTCTTAAAACAGCAAATTAGCAAAATGCCTAGGTAGTATTTTCTTTCACTGTTCTTTCCTGACATTAAGGCAGAGGTTTGTAACTTGGGGTCCATGAGTAGAAATCTGAGGATTCTGTGAACATGGATGGGGAGAAATTACATCTTCACTTTCATTAACCTTTAACTGAAAATTTGCATTTTCCCTCAGTATAAATGTAGGCTACAAGCAACAATATTGACAATAATAGTGATTCTTGTCATCAGTAGGAGTCACAGATATTCTATAATATTATGAGTCACATAAATTTTGAAACATGATTTATATTCATGACTTCTTTAAAATTGGTAGTTGTTAGACTGCCACTAGATCTTGTTATTGAATTCATTAATATGTACATATATTACTGTGTCACAAATTTGTTTATTGATTTGATAAGTATATCTCATTATAATTGGTTTCATTTTTAACTTAATGTGTTTTATTATATACATTTAAAAACATTATTCTAAGAAGAGATCCATATATGTTAAAATAAAAAATGTAGTAACACCTTAAGCATCTTGCTTGTACTTGCCCAGGGGTGATGTTTTGGTACTAAGTTACATTTGTTGTCAGGCTTAATCGTGTCATCACTTACTTTTAGGATTTTTGATCAATAGGCTGTAGACATGGCTGTCTTTTAATAATTCACATTTCCTTATTTCAAGCAGTTTTCCACAGTAATTCAGTTTATTATTGAACAGCTAAAATACATATGTGTAGCATATCTACATAATGAAATACAAACTATTTTAAGGAGAAGTGAGGAATAGTTATATATACAGCTATGGGGGTAATCTCCAGGATTTAATTTTAAAAGAGAAAAATGAAGAGAAATCTATATAGTATGCCAATAACTATACAAATATAGAAGTAAAATATATACTTGCGAGCTTATTTACATGAAAATGGCCTACATACAATGGAATATCAGTGTTAGATCCTGGAATAGAAAGAGGACATTTGTGTAGAAACTAGTGAAATCTGGGGAAAAAAAAGAAGCCTGTAGTCAGTTAGTGTTGTGACAGTGTTAGCATCTCCTTTTGCCAAGTGTACCATGTGTATGTAAGGTGTCAGCAAGGAGGAAAGCTGGCTGGAAGACCGATGGACCTCTCCGTACAACTCTTTTGAAAGCCAATAATTGTTCCAAAATAAAGTTGAAAAAAAGAGTAAGGGAAAAAATGGAAGGATAAACCAGAAAATAACAAAAATTTACTTATAGTGGGGAGGAGGAAACAGGATAGAGGCAGTATGGATAGCAACTAGAAGCCTCCTAAAGTATCTTGTTTTGTAGATTTAACTCAGCCAAACCATTGAGACATTGTATGTTATTGTAAGACGAATTGAGTAAAGAAAAAAAAAAGTCTTTTAATAAAAGGAGAATTAAATAAAAACAGAATTACTTTTTGCATTGCTGGTTAAGGCCTTAGAGAGGAATCGTTTTAGTGATTTTTGAACAGTAATTTGACAGCACACATGTAGTGGGATGTATCCTATGGCCAAAACAAACTGCAAAAACAAAAAACCCTAAACTATCTTTAGTAATAATATTGTAATAATATTGCTACTGGTATTTTAAACTGATGTATTATTATGTGTAAGTATAGTATATACTAGGTACTTCGAGCCAACCTATTATTATGTGTATGTACAGTATGTAGTAGGATAACACTACTAAGTATGTTGCTGGCATTGTATGTGTGTATGTGTTAGCTGCTTAGTCATGTCCAACTCTTTGGAACCCCATGGACTGTAGCCCACCAGGCTTCTCTGTTCATGGGATTCTCCAGGCAAGAGTTCTGAAGTAAGTTGCCATTTCCTTCTCCAGGGGATCTTCCCAACCCAGAGATCGAACCCGATATAGTAGGAGAACACTAAATAGTATATTGCTGTCATTACTAGTCACTATTCTCAGTTTAGGAGAAAGAAAATCAAAGAAGTAAAAGCTCTGCAGTCATATATGTGAATTGTAAATGTTGGTGTGAATTCATGATGAATTTTCTCATAAAGGATATCCAGGGCAACATGATTTCTTACTTTCCTGGTGTTTAGAAGCAGTAAGTTAGATGGTGCTAAGATGGAAGTTCTGCTCATTACAGCCACTGCAACATGGGAAGAAAGGATACTCTCCAGGTAATGAGTATAGGACAAAATCATACTTTATACCTCATCAAATGAGCATATTATAGTAAAATGAAGGATATTCATAATCATGATTTGAATCAAGAAAGCTCCAATTATGACCATATCCCTCTGTTGGAGAAGAGTTAAATATTTTAATATATTTGAAAATAAAACATGTTTTGGCATTTAAAAATGTTTGAGATATGTTAAAATCTGTTTATATGGTGTTCCTTAGTCTCAGATGATATTGAAAAGTGAGGAGTGGTTATATTTGGAAACACTTCCAAATGTGAGCTAGTGCCCCCTGTTGATCTGCACCTGGTGACACCTTAAAGCATCTTGGTAGGAATAACAAGTGTCTGGCCTGAGTCTATAATTATGAAAGGAATTGGCTGATAGGTAGTTTTGTGACTCCACATGTCTCAGACTGTAAGTGCTGCCTGAAGAGGTCATTGCAAGATGATTAGGGCTGTCTAAATTTACAGCTAATCTTGAAAAGAAGTCAGAGTGTGCTTTTATTTACCCACTATGCCTTGCGCACTAGAGATCACTGTGCTGATTTAATTTTTTTTCAGTCTAACTTCCTTATTTACCTCTTTACGTCTGTTTTTTGTTTGTTTGTTTGTTTTTAACACCAAAAACATTTGTATCAGGGTACAGCCGATTAACAATGTGGTGGTAGTTTCAGCTGAACAGCAAAGGGATTTTTAGGTTTTAAAAAGTTGTAGCATTGTAACTTGTTTCACATTTTAACCTTATGGTTTGTGAGTCACTAGGCTCAGCTATCAATGGCGTAGAGTAGTGTTAGTTGAACTTGTCCTGAGGTTCTCAGTCATCAATAGCTTTCCTTTTTGGTCTAATAGTTAAATTCTTTAATTGCACTTTTCTGTTATCTGTTTTCTGGGACTAAAGGTAGAGAAATATACTGAAACAATCATCATAAGGAGAACAAATGATCTTATTTTTTGAATGTAGGGCAAAAATGTACTCCGTTGTAAGAAGTGTATTAATTTATTCATTCCTGAAAGTGAAAGTGTTAATTGCTCAGTTGTATCTGACTCTGCAACCCCATAGAATGTGGCCTGCTAGGCTCCTCTGTCCCTGGAATTCTCCAGGCAAGAATACTGAAATGGGTAGCCATTCCTTTCTCCAGGGGATCTTCCTGACCCAGGGGTCGCACCTAGGTCTCCTGCATTGTAGACAGATTCTTTACATCTGAGCTAATACCTATATACCAAGCACTATGCTAAGCTACTGTAATATACAGAGATGACTTATACATAGAGAATGGTCCTCATCATATTCTTGCCTATTCCTGCCATTTTCTGATATTATCTAAAATTCACTGCATAGTTATATAAACTTCCTCAGTTGCTCTCATGTTTTCACAAGTTTTTTTAAATGTGTATAAAAGTTTTAAAATTTGTTAAAAGACCATCATCATCTTAGTGTTAGCAGATTCAGAGTTCTGTTGTAACAACTCTCTGAAGAGAATCTCATTGAGAAAATAAACTTTTTTCCTTCAAAATGAGATTTGTAGAAGAAATTGATAATCAGTTTGGCAGATTAGGTATTAGCAGTGGGGATACACAGACAGTTATAAAACAGACAGTAGGTACATAAGGAATCTTGAGTAAGGAGGAGAAAGGGGTAAGAAAAGGAAGATCCATTTCTGAGGACAAACTTCTTTGTAAAGCTCCATGGACTGACATGGTGTTCCATCTCTGAGTTGTTTCCCTTGGTGTCACATCCCTTGCTCCAGGCTCTCTCCCATCTCTCCCCTTATCCTTCTCTTTTGTTGAGGCTCTTCTTTATTTAAGACATATGAATTGGAATATTCTAACAGTTTTCATATCAACAAATCTGCCAGATTAATCTTTTAAAAACATAAACCAAATAATTTGTTGTTGTTGTTTAGTTGATAAGTCTTTTCCTACTCTTTTGCAATCCCATGGACTGTAGCCTGCTGGGATCCTCCGTCCACAGAGGACTATGAACAAAACCAAATAATATCACCTTGCTTAAAACCTTCCAATGGCCATTTCCCAATACACAGACTAAGAGTCAAACCCTATGCCTCCACCTACGAAGGTCGACTTGATCTGGCCTGGGCCTGTTCTAGGACCTCATTTCTCCACTCTTCTCTCTTTGTACTTCAGTCACACTGCCTCTCTCTCCAGAATTTGCACATACTGTGTATATTCCTGGTTCACAGCTCTGAACTTGTAATTATGTCTCTAAGCCTATTAACTCTTTCCCTAACCCTGTGTTTTCATCCACCCACAATTCACACTCTAAATGGAATTAGCATATACTTTGTTTACTCTTTTATTGCTTCTCTTGTCCCATTAGAATATAAGCTCCATAAGGGTAGAACTTGTTCTGTCATATTTTCCACTATTCATTAAAGATGTGTTAAATTAATAATCAATGAAACAAATTTTATTTTGATTTATTTAACTTTTTATTTTAGAGAAACACCATCTGTAAACAATGTCACATTTTTATTTACTCTTCAGAAAACCCCCAAAGCTTCCAGATAATATACAAATATATGTGTAAACTGAGTCTTTGCCTTACTTTTAAGTCTCATTAATATGGGACCATTGAGATGGTAAGAGAGCACATAGCTAGCTCTCTGGTTCTTATAGTTCATATTTGTGCTGAAGGGCAGAAAAAAATATTCTTAAATTCATGGGATGTATTCCCAGTGGGTCGACCAGTGGTGGGCAGAACATTCTGTCTTACTGAATACCAAAATGGGCAAGACGGATGTCAGAGCAGCAGTACCGCTCTCCGTCTTATGTGATTTTATTCTTACTGTGCCAACATCCCTCTTACAGATCCTCCAATTAGTTTGGAAGCTCCTTAAAGATGGAAATTTGATGGTGTAGTTTTCTCCCCAATAGTGTCTAGTGTCTAGCATGGTGCTGGAGACATAGTAAATAATCAGTGATCATTTTTCATCAAATAATAATAATAATAATGAAAATAACTTCAGTTTTATGCAGATCTTTATAGTCTCTCAAGAAGTAACATATATTTTCTTATAAAAACTCAGCAAAGTAGCAAGGAAAATATGTGTTTCTTCCTTTTATACTGAAAGACTGCAATTGCAGAGTCTGCCAGAATTAAGTTCACTCAGTGGGTAGTGAGTGGCTAAGATGAGTCTTGAATACATTTTAGTGATAATGATATCACTTAAAAATTAAAATGATTAAATTATTTCAGGTAAGATTTAGTGAAATGACTGTTCATCCTTTGATATCAGAGTGAAAATGTGAATAAAGTACTTGAAGGACAGTGCACAGTACTTTCAGATACCAGCGAGACCTCTGCGCGTATGCTGGCATTTTGGTGCTGGAAGAACAGATGATTCCCACTGGGCCTCCTTAGCCATCAAGGCTTATTATTCTTTCCAAACTTACTTACAACCCACTCAACATGCCACAAAATACTCCACTATTGATGAATGCAGTGATATCCAACAGATTTTCTTTTGCTTCTAAGAGGATTTTGAAAAACTGTAACTCTTCTTGTATGTTTTACAAATTGACATGCAAAATTGTTATTTTTAATGAAATAACTGCAAATGATGCATTGTATTATAAATACTGACATACTAAAATAAAGCTACTGTATCACTTTTTGAAATGTGGCCCAATGGCATTTAAATGCAGTTATTTGTTAAAATGCAATAATCTGTTTAAAAAGTTCATGAATACGCTCTTTTTAATAGTTAGAAATTTTTCTCTCTCTTTTTCTCCTAAAACCACAATTCTCATTCCATTTTTCTCTCAGAAGTCATAATGTAAATGGCTTTATGTTTAACATCCTTTACGGACCACTTATGATATTCCTCTTTAAAAAGATACATATTCGATATTATAAAATTTTTAAAAATTAGTTTCCTGTGACTGTAAGGTACCACGTATTAAAAACAAAAAGTATTTAAAAACATTCTTCTGTGGCAGAAACTAATGCAATATTGTAAAGCAATTATCCTCCAATTAAGAATAAATAAAATTTAAAAATTCTTTTTTTTCTCCTGTATTGCATTATCACTACAATTATTGTTAGAACATGATTAGTCAAAACCAAATAAATATATTAGACTTTTTGATAATTAGTAACATAAAAAGAAAAAATTTATTAGAAATACACAATGAAATAGGTAAAGCAGGTCTTTCTCCTGTAATTCATGTATCTGTGGATACTATATGTTGCTATGATTAAACAGAATTTGGTATCAGTTTTCTTCTGTTTTTAAATGCATAAATGCTAATAAATTAATTTATTATCACAGTATTACTTAAGGTGATATTATAGCAATATTCACTCAGTTCTTTTTTTTTTTGTAGTAAATGCCAAAATCCACACAGTGAATTTTCTTTGAAAACTAATGGTCTGTCAACTAACAAGTTGATTTTGGTCCTCCAATTTTATTACTTAAAAACAAAGAATTTAAAGCCATCTGATTTTGCTATACTCTCATTCAGTTCAGTTCAGTTCAGTCGCTCAGTCGTGTCCGACTCTTTGCAATCCCATGAATCACAGCACGCCAGGCCTCCCCATCCATCACCAACTCCCAGAGTGCACTCAAACTCATGTCCATCAAGTCAGTGATGCCATCCAGCCATCTAATCCTCTGTCATCCCCTTCTCCTCCTGCCCCCCATCCCTCCCAGCATCAGAGTCTTTTCAAATGAGTCAACTCTTCGCATGAGGTGGCCAAAGTATTGGAGCTTCAGCTTCAGAATCAGTCCTTCCAATGAACACCCAGGACTGATCTCCTTTAGGATGGACTGGTTGGATCTCCTTGCAGTCCAAGGGACTCTCAAGAGTCTTCTTTAGAATAGTTCATTTTCTCAGTACTGATGCAGGTATTTGAAAAAGTTTCTTTGTGTAGTGTTCCAGAAGTTTTGACATTCGTTGATCATGAACCATGACCTGGTAAGCTTATGTCTGGGAGAAAGTTTCACTTGTCTTTTGTAAAGAGAGAGGAGATTGTAAAAGCGCAACATAAGCATCAGCTTTAGAATGTATGGAAATTGAAGATTTGGCAGTAAAATTATTTATAAAGCCATTTTGAACACCACTGGATTAATGGATCAACTGTGGGAGTTTAATGAAGCACCTTGGTAAATAGGATTAGAAAGAGAGTTATCACAAGCTGCCACCATTCACATTTTCTTACCCCCAGGTTAGAGAAAAGCTCCAGAGATGGCCAAATACATTGACTTTTCATTAATATCTCAGAAAATTGCTAAGTCAAGATGGGAGGGATGTTCCAGTGGGAAGCAACATGGGTAAACCTATGATTGTTTCATGTTGATGTTTGGTAGAAACCAATGAAATACTGTAAAGCAATATCCTTCAATTAAAAATAAATAAATTTTAAAAAAGAAAATTGCAAAGTCAGTAGAGGAAAATAAGACATATCTTTAACTTTTATCATTTGAAAAGGTTTTGCTTGTGTTTTGAAGATAGAAATGTAGTGTTTGCTGAAGGCAAATGGGTGTGCAGTTTTTGCAGGGATAAATAATAGGATATAACAAAGTTATCAGATTGACATATTCTCATATCCTGCTTCAGCATGTCTTTCTTTTCTCTTATTCTTCAGTTCTTCAACTCTTGAGCTTCTATAATGATCTACCCACTCCCAACCCCTTCCCCTGAATTTTAAGAGGAAATTCCTGAAGAGCCTAAAACCTACAAGACATGTGTACACCCGTGGCGGATTCATGTTGATGTATGGCAAAACCAATACAATATTGTAAAGTAATTAACCTCCAATTAAATAAATTTAAATTTAAAAATAATAAAAATAAAGAAAAAAATAAATAAAACCTACAAGACATAAAGAACACAAGGCAGAAAAGAGTAGTGACAAGGAGTGAGGAATATTCTCTTAAGCATACTTCATAGATAATGCCACTTCTTTCTTTCTTCCATGGTCAGTTCTGTGGGGCTGGGGAGGATAAGTAAAGGACAGTGTCACTTCCCCATGCTGGGTCAGTGGATATTCTGCAGTCCACAAGTAGTATTTTTTTAAGCCAATTGATCTCCTTAGATTGCTGTCCAAGACTGGGTTACTTAGATAGATTCACATAATTCAAACATTACATATCATATGAAACTGAAGCCCATGACCAGATACTAACTTCCCAGAATATGGCACCAAAACATTAATGAATGGATGAAGTTTGGGTTTCTGACGTCAACTTGGCTTTTAAAAAGGAGTTGTGAGCAATGGTAGTGACAAGCAGTCACAGGACTTTGGATCTAAGTCTAAACAAACAAAATGATAGGAACAGACCACATATAAATAGATGAAGATTTTCTGTAGGGCCAAGATAGAGCACATAGCAAAGCAGTTGGTTGGAGGTCATTGCCCTTGAGAAGGGTGATGAGTATTTTTATACATCTTCCACGCTAAGTTTTATTTTTAGTGAAAGCTTTATATCAGTTTAAAGAGAAATAATATTTTTGAGTCTGTATAACCCCCATATTTTTTATATGCAAAATTGAGTTTACAGGATGCTGCTGCTGCTAAGTTGCTTCAGTCGTGTCCGACTCTGTGCAACCCCATAGATGGCAGCCCACCAGGCTCCCCCGTCCCTGGGATTCTCCAGGCAAGAACACTGGAGTGGGTTGCCATTTCTTTCTCCAGTGCAGAAAAGTGAAAAGTGAAAGTGAAGTCGCTCAGTCTTGTCCGACTCTTAGCGACCCCACGGACTGCAGCCCACCAGGGTCCTCCATCCATGGGATTTTCCAGGCAAGAGTACTGGAGTGGGGTGCCATTGCCTTCTCCAGTTTATAGGATATTATCCAACAAATTTTTTAAATGGAGCCAGTTTTTTTCTCAAGAAGCAAAACCACTCTTGACAAATCTATGAGAAAATGATAAACTGTTTTGTTCTACATTTCCAGGAAAGTTCTTCCAGCACTGTAAGTTACAGGCATCATGATCAATCTTTGAGTCAATCACCAGAGTGTTTCTATCTTGCTCATGAAATCATAACATGTGGCGACTCGTTTCTTATATGATATTATACATGTTTCAATGCCATTCTCCCAAATCATCCCACCCTCTCCCTCTCCCACAGAGTCCAAAAGGCTATTCTATACATTTGTGTCTGTTTTGCTGTCTTTCATACAGGATACAGGGTTATCGTTACCATCTTTCTAAATTCCATATATATGCGTTAGTATACTGTATTGGTGTTTTTCTTTCTGGCTTACTTCACTCTGTATATAGGCTCCAGTTTCATCCACCTCATTAGAACTGATTCAAATGTATTCTTTTTAATGGCTGAGTAAAAGAGACACTGATGTATGGAACAGTCTTTTGGACTCTGTGGGAGAGGGAGAGGCTGGGATGATTTGGAGAAATGGCATTGAAACATGTATAATATCATATATGAAATGAGTCGCCAGTCCAGGTTTGAAGCACAATACTGGATGCTTGGGGCTGGTGCACTAGGACGACCCAGAGGGATGGTACGGGGAGGGAGGAGGGAGGAGGGTTCAGGATGGGGAACACGTGTATACCTGTGGCGGATTCATGTTGATATATGGCAAAACCAATACAATATTATAAAGTTAAAAAATTAAATTAAATTAAATTAAAAAACAAAAAAAATAAAAGTAAAAAGGAATACAATATTAATTTTAGCAAAAAAAAAAGAAATGATTGGATTAGGAAGTCATTTTTTAAAGCATAGATTGTTAGTCATCTTGATATTTCTGGCATGTTGTCAGCTGAAAAATCTACTATAAAAATTTCATTGCTACTGACATAATCTAATGTACAGGAAATGTCTTTGTAAGGATCTTAATATCACATATTTTATTGTTTAATAAAATGAAAAAATAATTGTTAAAAAAAAAGAAAGGAAGAAAATCAAGAGAACAAGTTGTCTATTATAGGGGAATATTGACCTAGTCTCTCCATCCAAGTGAAAGTCATTTCAATTTTAACCAAGATTTATGCAGAAAAACTAGTCGTTATAACATTATTTATAATAACAAAAAAGTATAAATAAACTTAATATCCAATATTAGGTAACAAACTTTGATGGTGTATGAAAAGGCCTTCAAATTATATACATGAAGACCTTTAACAAAGAGAAATTATATAAACCTAATTGAAAACAAAAGGATGCAAAATTAAATGTTCAGTATGGTATCTATTTCATGATAAAATAAAATTTTAAAGTACCTAATGGAAAAAAAAAAAAGAAATCATAACATATGTTATATCCTCCACAGCATATGGGATAAAATTGTCTTGAAACAGAATATGCTCCTCTAGGGACTTACACCAGAGTAACCACCTTAGATGGTGCCATTAATACATAGATCATAGAATTTTTGCTGTCATAGGATCTGAGGAGATCCCAGTCCATTATTTAATGAGATCTAGAGGTCAAAAGATTTATCAAAGACTGTGTCATGAGTTGGTCCCAGAGCTGTGACTGAGTTTCCATCCCCTGACTTTCAAATCAGTGCTTCTCCCACTATTCCAGCTGGCCTCCTGAGAGCCCACTGGCCACATGCACACATACAAAAGGAGGTATCAGAAAAGCAGGAAATAACAGTAAGCCCTTCCCCTTGTCCTCTCAGAGCCTATCAGGTAGTATTTTGCTTCAACCTTTTTCTCCCTAGAGACATCAGAGTATTTATTCTTCACCCTGATGATCAGAGTTAGACCTGTCTGAGATTTAGGATGTGTGGCTAACTATAAAATCAATGATATATCCCCATAAATTTTAAGAGTGGTACACCTAAGAAATGCTGGAATCCAGCAGAGATCCACTGGCCAGGTATGGGAATACACAAAGCAACTCTGGGTGAATTGAATATTTGCTGTAACATTTGCAAGTTTGCAAACCCTATTTATATCAGGAGATGCTCTGATTGAAGTTAGGTGAGCGCTCTGGAACTCTGTCTACTTATCTTTCCCTTTGCTCTGAGCAGCTACCCCTTCAGAGATCCTTGCAGTTTTGCAAATTCACATCTTGAAAACCACGGGGCTAAGTAAGCCAACTTGCAAAGGAATTTTCTGCTTGAAAGTACAGAAATATTATTTTATTCCTTTAGTCTTTAACTCAACAAATACAGAGTGATGAAAGAAAGTAAAATGTTAGTTGCTAAGTCATGTCCAACTCTTTGCAACCCCATGGACTGTAGCCTGCCAAGCTGCTCTGTCCATGGGGTTCTCTAGGTAAGAATACTGGAGTGGGTTGCCATTTACTTGATAGATTATGCAAATTTATGATATTCTACATTTCTTTCTAATCTCAGATAATGCTAAATGAGGTGGTTCCTCAATAATGTTTTTTACATACCAGTTATTGGATAGTGGAGAACACTTTACCAAATATTTCCATATACATGACTCACTCAATCTTCATAACAATCCAATAAAATAGATATTTTAAATATTCGTTTCACAGGTGAGGCAACTGAGCCTCAGAAAAATTAAATGACTTGTCCAAGGCTAGACTCTTAACCTAAGATTTCTAACCACAAGTCTAAGATTTTTGGATTGTTTTCCATTGTAGTTAAGTAACCTAAGTGGCCTTTCCCATTGTCTTTGGTGCAATTTGTGAAATTGCTCTCTAGTCTGCAGTCATGGAATCTGCCAAACCAGATTTGGTTTATAAAGTACTGAAAACCATGACCTCAGTCTCACTGCACCTCACTAACTAAGCTAATGGGCCCTAGAGAATTAAAATCTTCATGGTGCTTATCACTGATGTTTAAGCATGCTTAATTTAAAAACTGGAATCCTGTATCATTTTCATTAGTATATGCATCAAGATTCACTCTTGTTATTGACGCATAGACTACAATACTTTGTGGGTCCTATAATCAGAACTGTCTCACCATATTAAGAGAATTTTCCCTAGATTTTCTTATCTATTCTTTGTGCGTTGATGGAAGGGAAATAACTGAGGGAGGTCCGTGACAAGAAGGATGTCATCCTGCCAGCAGATGCACATAAAGAGCTATAGTTACATGAACGTAACTAACTCACAATTTCAGTGTTTCATGCCAGAAGAGAGAAAATTTCTTTTGTTTCACTCTCAAGCTGTCCTTCCATTACATTATTTTAAAATTCATCACTGTCCATGATGTCCATTTTAGTAAACTTCACTTCATCAGAATAACACAGATGTGGAAATAGAAGAGTAAGTTCACACTGATTTTCTCCCTAAGCCCTATCCATAGAAAAGTTGCTGCTTAGGAACTTAGGACAGTTGCCACTGAGAGGCATCAACATGAGTCTTTTATGTGTTCTCGACAGAATGTCGAGCTATACACTGTACCTGTGCCTTGAACACAGACAGAAGCACATGACATGGCCGTCTCCTGGTGGCAAAGAAGAATCATGAGCAGGAGGAAAGTGGTAATGAGATTTTGGCTGTTTCTTTTTAGGATCATGTCTTAACCTGCCTAAAATATAAAACTGGAGGACTTCTGGCTCCAGTTTACAAGTCTGGTCGGACTTGGGGAATCATTTTGATCTGCTCTGCAACCACATACTTGTTTTACTTGTCTGGGAGTCCAGTCATCTCTTCCCTGGTGGCTCAGTTGGTAAAATAGCTGGCTGCTATGCAGGAGATTTGGGTTTGATCCCTGGGTAGGGAAGATCCCCTGGAGAAGGAAATGGCAACCTACTCTACTATTCTCGCCTGGAGAATTCCACAGATAGAGGAGCCTGGCAGGCTACAGTCCTTGGGGTTGCGAAGAGTTGGATACAACTGAGCGATTAGCACTTTTAACTTTCACTTCCAGTCATCTCCCCTCCTTAACCTTATACTCTGACCTTCTCACCTCATGGTTAGAAAGTTTGAAAATATTTGACACGGACCTCCAGGGTTTCTCCAATATGAATTTGTAACTAATGTTCAAGTTCTCAGTCCTGGGAGTCAGTTGATATCAATCAGGATCTCCTGAGGCCACTTTAAAGCTAAGCACCCATATGATATTTCAGCCTTGAGTTAGGCTTTCCTGAGTTCTTGAAGTTTAATGCCAATTAGATGCCACCACCATGGTGATTTCCTCAGGTTTACTTTTCCAGGTGTTGGGAGCAAGTGTGTTTAGTACTGTTTTAAAAGTTATCGAAATACTCTTCTCTTCCCTCCCCACTACTCCCCACCAACCACCTCCCCAACCCCACCTCAAGGCAAGCCTAGCTGCATTTTAGCAATCTTTCCTGCACATGTTTTTGAGGAGGTCCTGATGAGAGAGTAGAGCTTGTGTTTGTGTTTTCTGTGTTTAATATATTGCCTTTCTCAAACAGTACTAAAAATGAAGTCTCTTAGTTTTAATTTGTACAGAGTTTCTTGTGCAGCTTTTGATGTTCTCTGGTTTATAACCTGGTGTGGATTTCCTGCATTCAACAGGCATTTAATCTTTTTCCCACCACCCTATTTTTTAGGCACATTTAGATTGAATTCAGAGTGTCAGTGTAAAGCAGTTGGTACAAGATTGTGGTATTTTTAATCCCATCAAACATGTAATTGTTAAGTCCTTGGTTGTGGGGTATAAACTGCAAAGGTCGGAGGAACTTAGACTTGGGGAGTATCACTGTTACCTATATTTTTAGTCATTCAGCTTATATTTATTAAGCCTTCCTTTGGAAATTGACTAGATTATTTTAATTTGTTTCAGATATTTTATATTGAGAGAAAGAAAAATGTTTCATGGAAAATAGAACAAAAAGGTTCTTGTGTTTATTTATGGCTATTGGTTGTTTTTAAAAAACGACCATTCTGATTCATGTGTGAACTAAGTAAATACATTTGGGGGCTCTCATTATGGGTCCAGTTACTAAATAGTAAATATTCAGTAAGCAAATGATTCTCATCACATGTTCTCAAGTCTGTTCCTAAGCAGGTGGTCCATATTTGCACGTAGAAAAAGAGGCATTGTTGGCATGCCTCATTTCTATAGGAATGGTATATAATTTGGAACTCAATCCTTGGATCTTTAATTCATTGCTTTGTCTCCAACCCCTGCTTCCTTAGGATATGATATATGAGAAAGTATGTTTCTTAAAAATATAGTATATTTGGGAAATTCCTGATTCTTCATGGTAATGTCAGAGTTTAATTGCTCGAATAATTTTAAAAAATTCAAAATTATTTGTTTTTACTATTGATTATACACATATCTTCACTAATTTGTTTTATTTAGACAAATTTTAAAAGATTTTCCCCCAAACACATTAAATGATGACTTGGAAATTATTTTACATAAATGTCTGAGATTATAGATATATCATGAGGGGATGATAGAGGATAAGATGGCTGGAAGGCATCACTGACTCGATGGACTTGAATTTGAACAAGCTCTGGGAGTTAGTGATGGACAGGGAAGCCTGACATGTTGCAGTCCACGGGGTCACAAAGAGTCGGACATGACTGCAACTGAACTGAACTGTACATATAATAAAGCATAAAATCTGTATTAATTTTTTTCTTTTCTGGTCATTTAAATTACTGTTTACTTATACTATCAGGAAGCCAAGAATGGGTTTAGCATATTTTTCTAAAGTGTCAAACGTTTGCTAGATGGAGATTCCATACATCTCCAGATCTGTCTCTTCCCAGCCATACTTAGCTTCTCCCCGCTCTCAACGCTGGAGTCTTGACAGATCTGGGCTTGTCAATTGACTCTGGTCTTTTATCCTCTGGATGCTTTTGGCTGGTAGGTGCTTTGGCAATCATTCATGGTTTTCTCCGGAGAAGGCAATGGCACCCCACTCCAGCACTCTTGCCTGGAAAACCCCATGGACGGAGGAGCCTCGCGAGCTGCAGTCCATGGGGTTGCTAGGAGTTGGACGCGATTGGGCGACTTCACTTTCACTTTTCACTTTCATGCATTGGAGAAGGAAATGGCAACCCACTCCAGTGTTCTTGCCTGGAGAATCCCAGGGACTGGGGAGCCTGGTGGGCTGCCGTCTGTGGGGTCGCACAGAGTTGGACACGACTGAAGTGACTTAGCAGCAGCAGCAGCAGCAGCAGCATGGTCTTCTCCATACAATTGTACTTTGGAGGGCTGATCCTTCTTTCAGAGGCTACCATGTGATATGATACTCTATGCTCCTGGGTTCTGGTCACCTCACCCCTTTTGTTTTGTGCCTAAAAGGAGTAACAGATTCTCTAGTGTTAAAAAAAAAAAAAAAGCTCAAAGTTAACTAGTTACTACATTTTCCCTTGTGATTCCCCCACACTCTCCTGCACCTTTGTACATAGTCTATTTGTAAATAAATTTACTCTCAGTTTATCCTGGTTTGAGTGTGCCGTCTATATCCCGTAGGGGCCCTGAATGATTCAAAAGACAAAAAAAAAAAAAAAAAAAACAGATCTCAGAGTACAGGAGAACTGTATATTACTATCATTTGTAAACAATTAAGGAGCTGATAGAGGAGAAGAATAAAAAATTGCTACTTACTTTCAGAATTTTCAGAAAAAGTACTTAAAATTCCTAGAATAAGCATATTTATTATTTTTATGTCTCAGACAAATATATTTGTATTTTTTTTAATTTAATTTTATTTTTTAACTTTACAATATTGTATTGGTTTTGCCATATATCGAAATGAATCCACCACAGGTATACATATGTTCCCCATCCTGAACCCTCCTCCCTCCCCATACCATCCCTCTGGGTCATCCCAGTGCACCAGCCCCAAGCATCCAGTATTGTGCATTGAACCTGGACTGGCGACTCGTTCCATATATGATATTATACGTATTTAAATGCCATTCTCCCAAATCATCCCACCCTTTCCCTCTCCCACAGAGTCCAAAAGACTGTTCTATACATCAGTGTCTCTTTTGCTGTCTCATATACAGGGTTATTGTTACCATCTTTCTAAATTCCATATATATGCATTAGTATACTGTATTGGTGTTTTTCTTTCTGGCTTACTTCACTTTGTATAATAGGCTGCAGTTTGATCCACCTCATTAGAACTGATTCAAATGTATTCTTTTTAATGGCTGAGTAATACTCCATTGTGTATATGTACCACAGCTTTCTTATCCATTCATCTGCTGATGGACATCTAGGTTGCTTCCATGTCCTGGCTATTATAACAAGTGGTGCTGGGAAAACTGGTCAACCACTTGTAAAAGAATGAAACTAGAGCACTTTCTAAAACCACTATATTTGTATTTTTTAATCTTGTATTTGCTCAAAATTTTATACACAGCCTCAAATTTTATTTATTTTTTAATATAAATGTATTTATTTTACTGCTACTGCTGCTAAGTCACTTCAGTTGTGTCCGACTCTGTGTGACCCCGTAGATGGCAGCCCACCAGGCTCCCCCATCCCTGGGATTCTCCAGGCAAGAACACTGGAGTGGGTTACCATTTCCTTCTCCAATGCATGAAAGTGAAAAGTGAAAGTGAAGTTGCTCAGTCATGTCCAACTCTTGGTGACCCCATGGACTGCAGCCTATCAGGCCCCTCCATCCATGGGATTTTCCAGGCAAAAGTACTGGAGTGGGGTGCCATTGCCTTCTCCAATTTATTTTAATTGGAGGCTAATTACTTTACAATCAAAATTTTAATGATGGTAGATTTACTCATGTATAAATCAATATGGGTAAAGAATAACCATGGATTAGATTCTCTCTATGGGGGAGAGAATTCTTTATTCCTGAGGTTTTATACAGGTTTTTCCTTCTGGTCCTGGAATGATCCCTTATTATCTATTGTAATTCTGCTGTTGGAATTCCTGAGGATGACTAATAATTCTGTCAGTACAGATTACACTTAGCCTTTCCTTTGCCAAGTGACTAAAGGTATTGTTTTGTCTGTTATTCATTGGGCTTCCCAGGTGATGCTAGTGGTAAAGAATCTGCCAAGAGGCAGACACGACTGAGCGACTGAACTGAATTTAACCGACAGAAGATGTGTGTTCAACCCCTCAGTTGGGAAGCACCCCTGGAGTAGGAAATGGCACCCACTCTAATATTCTTGCCTGGAAAATTCCATCAACAGAGGAGACTGGCGGGCAAAAGCCCTTGGGTTGCAAAGAGTCGGACATGGCTGAGCACAACACATACACTCTTCTCTATTCAACAGCTACAGGGACTCTATACTATGCTAAAGGTGTCTGCTCCAGCCCCAGCAGAGCGTTTAGAATGATGAATGATAGAGGACATAATTTCTGCACACACAGGACTTTCAGACATAGGCAAAAAAACATAACTTTGTATTCTTTTAGCTTTTTATTTTGAAACGATTTTCAGTTCACATAGAAGTTGCAAAAATAGTACAGAGAGTTTCTATGCCCTCCTTCCTCAACTGCCCACAATGATGATAAATTACATAACCATAATGCTATATTTTATTTTTACAATTTTGCATATAATTGATTTATTGATTTATTCCTGTTCTCTGTATTTTGGTTCCCATGAGCTATTATTAAAGTGCCTCCATCTTTCTATTTTTATTTTGGGAAAAAGTTAGGATGAATTTTAAGAAGGAACAAATAGTATAATAAACAACATCACTTTGCTAGAAAGTAGTAGCTGGGTAGAGAGTGAAAATGCAGCTCTGCTGATAGAATCTTTAGCAGTGACAACTAAATATTGATTTTTGTTCCAAAGCAAAACAACTAAGTATGATTTATTATATACCAGAGATACTTTCCTAACACTGCCAAGCTATGTTTGGGGAAAGGCTGTGTAGTCAGCCTTTTTTTTTTTTTAAAGAGGTGAGAAAAATTAATTTCTCCAATATTTTGATTTATTACAGCAGGCACATTTTTCCTATTTATAAAACCATTCCTAATGTCTGTCTACAAAATTAAATCTGATAGAGTATATCAAGGTATTTTACTTCAGGAACATTATTTATTTGAATACTTGACAATAGTTCCCATATCATGGTAAATTTCTACTCTTATACCCTTAAGACACCTAGGCCAATGGCCCTGAAAGACTCCCTTATTATTGACCCTTTAAGAAAAGTCTTCAAATGGTCAAGAACTGAAAATGCAGAGCAGTGAATTTTACTCTTACCTTGATTTTCTCATCACCCTATCATGGTTATTATCCTTTCTGATGGCTGTGAATTATTTTTTACTTATATAAAGTAATTGATTGTGTTTAATGACTGAGGAGAGGCTTCCCTCGTGGCTCAGTAGGAAAGAATCCACTTGCCAATCCAGAAGGCTCAGGTTCGATCCCTGCATCGAGAAGATCCTCTGGAGAAGGAAATGACAACCCCTTCCAATATTCTTGCTAGTGAAATCCCATGGACAGAGGATGTTGGTGGGCTATAGTCCATGGGGTCGCAAAAGAGCTGGACATGACTTAGCGACTAAACAGCAGCATCAGTGACTATGGAATGATCGTGTGCTGTGCTGTGCTGTGCTGTGCTGTGCTGTGCTGTGCTCAGTCAGCTTCAATTGTGTCCGGTTCTTTGTGACCCCATGGACTGTAGCCTGCCAGACTCCTCTGTCCAGGGGATTCTCCAGGTAAGAATACTGGAGTGGATTGCCATGCCCTCCTCCAGAGGATCTTTCTGACCCTGGAATCAAACCCATATCTCCAGCATCTCCTTCATTGCAGACAGGTTCTTTACCTGGGAAGCCCCTGGAATGATTATAGTTTTGTTCAAATAATCCTGGCCAACTAAACCCTGTTTGCTTAGACACTTATTCAGATGAAAGTAAGTGGAAATAGCTGCTTCCCTAGAAGTACTGCTGTCAAGAGGTAGACCATTGGTCTTTTAACAAATTATTGGTATTAACTGCTTTTCACTAAAGGAAACTCTATTGTTCAGGAAGCAGACACAATATAAAAACCAGTAACTATGTAAAAGAACCAGATGCCAGTTTCCAAGTATTATTTGAAGTATTTGGATTTAAAATCAGAGAGGAAAAAAGTGCTTTTAACTAGACAAATAGATTTTAATGACAGCTAATTTCCAAGGATCTATTTATATAACTGAATGCGAATTTAAACCATTTAAACAGCCATTTATTGTGCTACTTTCAGGCACCGTTATTGCTTAGTCTCATGTCCAAATGTTTTCGACCCCATGGACTGTAGCCTGCCAGGCTCCTCTATTCATGGGATTTCCCAGGCAAGAATACTAAACAGATTGCCATTTCCTTCTCTAGAGGATCTTCCTGACCTAGGGTTTGAACCCGCAACTCCTGTGTCTCCTGCATTGGCAGGCGGATTCTTTACCACTGAGCCAACAGGAAAGCTCACTGACTGCAGACAAAAATCTGATTTATTATCCTTGCGGTAAATTAAATCATCTCCAAGTAAAAGTTTTTGTGTAAGTATCTTTCTGCTGGAGAGGAAATTTTAAAGATGAAACTGAAGTAAAAGAAACAAATTCTATTTAGACAGTACCTGATTTCATTAATGTGAGTCTTAATTCTAGGGTCTACAAAGGAAATAGCCACTCAGTGGTAGAGTCTTAGGGAGCTATGCATGACAAGAACAAGACTTCCTTCTGGTAACCTTCCTCCTTATCCTTCCTCTTATGGCTTTTGTCTTGCTGAGATTGATATTGTTGCAAATAAAGAGATGCAGCAAGGAAAATCTCTTAGATATCACTTAGGATATCTTTTTGCATGAGTTCATAATGCCCCTCACACTTTGCTATTCTTTCAGGCTTATAATAAGATTGGCATGTATTGGTATTGACTTGAGAGAGCCAAAAATCAATCCTGTGAAAGACAGTTCATTCCCTTTTAGGGCCACAAACTGTATTGCTAACCTGGCTTATGTACTACTGGTTATGAAGAAGCTAGGCCAAAAAAAAAAAAATCCATCAACACTACAAGAAAAATCATAGTACTGGGATTCAAAGATTCATTAGACACAGTTCCTGTCTGCTCATAGTTCATATTCTAGTCAGAAGAATAAGTAAATGCAGAATTACAATGTAGTACAATAAGTGATATAATTGGGCTCCAAAATCACTGCAGATAGTGACTGCAGCCACGAAATTAAAAGACGCTTGCTCCTTAGAAGAAAAGCTATGATCAACCTAGACAGCATATTAAAAGGCAGAGACATTACTTTGCCAACAAAGATCCATTTAGTCAAAGCTATGGTTTTTCCAGTAGTCATGTATGCATGTGAGAGTTGGACTATAAAGAAAGCTGAGCACCAAAGAATTGATGCTTTTGAACCGTGGTGTTGGGAAAGACTCTTAAGAGTCCCTTGGGCTGCAAGGAGATCCAACCAGTCCATCCTAAAGGAAATCAGTCCTGAATATTCATTGGAAGGACTGATATTGAAGCTGAAACTCCAATACTTTGGCCACCTGATGTGAAGAGCTGACTCATTGGAAAAGACTATGATGCTGGGAAAGATTGAAGGTGGGAGGAGAAGAGGGTGACAGAGGATGAGATGGCTGGATGGCATCACCACTTCAATGGACATGAGTTTGAGTAAACTCTGGGAGTTGGTGATGGACAGAGAAGCATGGCGTGCTGCAGTCCTTGGGGTCACAAAGAGTCGAACATGTCTAGTGACTGAACTGAACTGAACTGAACTGACTGAATTAGTGTGTATATCAAGCTTGAGCATATGCATGCTCAGTTGCTAAGTCGTGTTCAACTCTTTTCAACCCCATAGACTCTAACCCACCAGGGACTGAACCTGAGTCTCCTACCTGGGAGCTCATAACTATGATCCTTTTCTGAGGGTAGAGTTGGGATTTGGGAAAGCTACTGGTGGAGGTTACCTGTGAGTGCTGAAAAGGCAAAAACCTGTAAGTCAGCAAAGGGAAGGATGGAGATAGGAGTTGGATGGGTCTGTGAGAGTTGAAATGGTTAGGTGGTTAGGTTGAGATACAGTTGTGAATAGGACAGTGTATGAGTTTTGCAGGTTTTGTTTTTCAGTCTCTAAGTTGTGTCTGACTCTGATCTCATGGACTGTACCACACCACGCTCCTCTGTCCTCCACTCTCTCCCGGAGTTTGCTCGAATTCATGTCCATTGATTTGGTGGTGCCATCTAACCATCTCATCCTCTGCCACCCCCTCTCCTTTTGCTTTCAATCTTTCCCAGCATCAGGGTCTTTGCCAATGAGTCTGCTCTTTGCATCAGGTGGCCAAAGTATTGGAACTTGAGCTACAGCAAGAGTCTTTCCAATGAATGAATCTTCAAGGTTGATTTTCTTTAGGATTGGCTGGTTTGATCTCCTTGTTGTTTAAGGGACTCTCAAGCGTCTTCTCAAAAAAAAAAAAAAAAAAGAGTCTTCTCCAGCACCACAATTTGAAGCATCAGTTCTTTGGCGCTCAGCCTTCTATATAGTCCAACTCTCACATCTGTATATGACTACTGGAAAAACTGTAGCTTTGATTATACAGACCTTTGTTAGCAAAGTGATGTCTCTGTTTTACAATATGCTGTCTAGGTTTGTCATACCTTTTCTTCCGAGGAGCAAGTGTCTTTTAGTTTCATGGCTGCCGTCACTGGCCACAGTGATTTTGGAGCCCAAGAAAATAAAACCTGTCATTGCTTCCACTTTTCCCCCTTCTGGGACTGGATGCCATAATCTTAGTTTTTGAATGTTGAGTTTTAAGCCAGCTTTTTCCACTCTCCTCTTTCACCCTATCAAGAGGCTTTTTAGTTGCTCTTCACTTTCTGCCATTCAGTTCAGTTCAGTCACTCAGTCGTGTCCAACTTTTTGTGACCCCATGGACTGCAGTATTCCATGCTTCCCTGTCCATCACCAACTCCTGGAGCTTGCTCAAACTCATGGCCATTGAGATGGTGATGCCATCCAATGATCTCATCCCCTGTGGTCCCCTTCTCCTCGTGCCTTCAATCTTTCCCAGCATCAGGGTCTTTTCCAATGAGTCAGCTCTTTGCATCAGTGGCCAAAGTATTGGGGCTTCAGCTTTAGCATCATTCTTCCAATGAATATTCAGAACTGATTTCCTTTAGGATTGACTGGTTTGATCTCTCTGCAGTCCTAGGGACTCTCAAGAGTCTTCTCCAACACCATAGTTCAAAAGCATCAATTCTTCTGTGCTCAGCTTTCTTTATAGTCCAACTCTCACATGCATACATGACTACTGAAAAAACGATAGCTTTGACTAGATGGACTTTGTTGGCAAAGAAATGTCTCTGCTTTTTAATATGCTGTCTAGGTTGATCATAGCTTTTCTCCAAAAAGGCAAGTGTCTTTTAATTTCATGGCTGCAGTCACCATCTGCAGTGCTTTTAGAGCCATTCGGTTCGGTTCAGTTGCTCAGTCATGTCCGACTCTTTGTGACCCCATGAACCACAGCACGCCAGGTCTCCCTGTCCATCACCAACTCCCAGAGTCCACCCAAACCCATGTCCATCGAGTCTGTGATGTCATCCAATCATCTCATCCTCTGTTGTCCCCTTCTCCTTCTGCCCTCAATCTTTCCCAGCATCAGGGTCTTTTCCAATGAGTCAGTTCTTTGCATCAGGTGGCCAAAGTGGAGCCATTAGAGTAGATCATCTGTATATCTGAGGTTGTTGATATTTTTCCCAGCAATCTTGATTCCAGTTTGTGAATCATCCAGCCCAGCATTTCGCATGATGTACTCTGCATAGAAGTTAAATAAGCAGGGTGGCAATATATAGCATTGTCATTCTCCTTTCACAATTTATGAACCAGTCAGTTCTTAGCCAGCCTAATTTCAACCCATTTTTCAGGCAGGCCAAAATATTTTATCTATTTATACTTAGAAATCATTCAGCCGGGATTTGAGTTCTGTTCTGGTGACTTCAGATTCTTTATTTTCAATATACCACTTTAACCAAGACCATATAAAATAAAGAGTGAGCAGGAACATCTTAACTAATAAAATGTACAAGTTTTCTTCCTGTAAATTATTCATTTTTTGAGTTGTACTATTTGTTATTTATTTTGTACTCTCAAGCATAGTGCTAGACTTATAGGAGTTGACCAATCATTATTTTGAATTGAATTCATGTATAGGTATCCAGACTTTTCTTGAATGAAATTAGGGCTTTCTGCTTTTTGCTCTCCTCATTTTAGTTCCTTTCCAGTTTATTCTTGTTTTTTTGCCACACACCATATGGAATCTTAGTTTTCTCACCAGGAATTGAACCTGCACCCCCTGCATTGGAAGTGTGGAGTCTTAACCATTAGACTGCCAGGAAAGCCCATTTAGTGTATTCTTATTTTCCCAGGTGTTGTACATTAGAACTTCATTCCCAGATCCTAAACGTAGAACTTCAGCTTTCTTAACTCTCTAATCAGATTTCCTTCTTGCATACTAAAGGCTTCCTTTTCAAATACATTTGTGTAGAACTTATCCCACACATCTATTTTTGCTTTATTGAGTATGTCAAAGCCTTTGACTGTGTGGATCACTAGAAACTATGGAAAATTCTGAAAGAGATGGGAATACCAGACCACCTGACGTGCCTCTTGAGAAATTTGTATGCAGGTCAGGAAGCAACAGTTAGAACTGGACATGGAACAACAGACTGGTTCCAAACAGGAAAAGGAGTACGTCAAGGCTGTATATTGTCACCCTGCTTATTTAACTTATGTGTAGAGCACATCATGATAAACACTGGACTGGATGAAGCACATGCTAGAATCAAGATTGCCGGGAGAAATATCAATAACCTCAGATATGCAGATGACACCACCCTTATGGCAGAAAGTGAAGAACTAAAGACCCTCTTGATGAAAGTGAGAGAGGAAAGTGAAAAAGTTGGCTTAAAACTCAACATTCAGAAAACTAAGATCATGGCATCTGGTCCCATCACTTCATGGCAAAGAGATGGGGAAACAGTGGAAATAGTAGAGACTTTATTTTTGGGGGCTCCAAAATCACCGCAGATTGTGACTGCAACCATGAAATTAAAAGACACTTGCTCCTTGGAAGAAAAGTTATGAAGAAGCTAGACAGCATATTAAAAAGCAGAGACATTACTTTGCCAGCAAAGGTCCATCTAGTCAAAGCTATGGTTTTTCCAGTAGTCATGTATGGATATGACAGTTGGACTATAAAGAAAGCTGAGCACTGAAGAATTGATGCTTTTGAACTATGGTTTTGGAGAAAACTCTTGCGAGTCCCTTGGACTGCAAGGAGATCCAACCAGTCCATCTTAAAGGAAATCAGTCCTGAATATTCATTAAAAGGATTGATGTTGAATCTGAAACTCTAATACTTTGGCCACCTGATGCGAAGAACTGACTCATTTGAAAAGACCCTGATGCTGGGAAAGAGTGAAGCCAGAAGGGGACAACAGAGGATGAGATGGTTGGATGGCATCACCAACTGAATGGACATGAGTTTGAGTAAACTCTAGGAGTTGGTGATGGACAGGGAGGCCTGGCATACTGCAGTCCATGAGGTCACTAAGAGTAGGACATGACTGGGTGACTGAACTGAACTGAACTATCTCACACATTTTTTTTTTTTCCCCTCCATGGTCTCCACTCCAAACAAAATCTTGACAAAGAAAATTATGCCTTTGTCTGGGTAAATGGTCTTCCTTATCAGTTTTCATTTCTTGAAGCACCGGTATAAGGATTTAACATTCAAGGCTTCCTGTGAAGACTTTGGAATGATTGTATCCTATTTCTCACACTTGCTCTTGGCTAGGGAGATGATGACATTTTTGCTTTCAAGTAGCCTTTACTTTCTGCCTCTACTTGAAGTCATCTAATAAAAGAAAAAGAAACTATATGAATATAATTAGTCTGGAGAGGAAATTAGAAAACATTTGATGTTGATCTGATGTTAACTGAGGACAAAGATGAATTTAAGCAACAGAACTGGATTGCACTGATTATTCCCTACTTTCCAGACTTTGAATTGTGTTGACATTCACGAGTGCTGTGTGGGGCCAATTTTGTGTCAGAAAATCTTAACTTCCAAAAAAAATGTACGGAGATATATCTATGGAAATAATTGGATGACTCTAATGGCTCATATTCCCCACTGTAATGTGGGCTAACAGTCCTAAAGGATGCGCTACATCAGTCATCACTGGAAAAGCCTGTTAGCCCCTGCTCTGGGATGGAGTGGCCCCTGGTGTGTTTTTCCCCTGTATCCAGAGTTCCTAGTGAGGAATCCACCATTTCTCTTGGAAGCCCTTCCAATTCACTGTCCATCACAGCTTTTTCCAGACAGGGAGACATGTTTTTTGCAGCTGTGTTTGGCCAGATGGTCCCATGTGGTCATTCTCCTAGGCTTATCCCCATCATGCCCTATTATGTGTGGACCTCAAAGCTCTGATCTGGACTAGAGTTGGGGGAAAGGAAATGGAGAGTGTTGTCAGTTAACTTGAAGACTCATGTTTTAGTGTTTCATTTTTGCTCTTAGTTAAGCCTCCAGGATTCCTATCACGAGTTCCTTACAAATGTCATGTATCAAACATACGGTCATCTAGCTTCATGTTTGGTCAGTATTTAGTTTCACAGTGATAAACCAGTACCTCCAAGACCCAATCCTAAGTCCTTATCACTGTAGTTACATCATCGTGGGGATCTAGTGTCATAAGTGACATGATACATTCACTTAAACAGTACACCAAATGTTCTTGGCCTCATTTGCAAGCTTTGCTCTATTGGAAAATCATCCATGATTTTCTGGCTGCTGACATTCCTGGGTCTCTGCTTTCCATAACCTCTCATTCCTATTGAACAGCTGTGCTTCTGATTAGTTTTCCCTAGAGATATTAACTTTTCAGCACTCTGTGAAAGGAAACTTTGAAGTAATGGGAACAATGGGCCGATCTTTGCTTTGTTAAAGCCAGTTAGTCAGTTGTGGCTCAGAAAGCTTCTGGAAAAGAGACCTAAGACTAAACTAAGAATTCACCTAAATGTTTCTTAAGACAAATTTGAATCTTGGCATTATGAGAATTATGATTATCTCTTTGGGGTAAAGAACAATTTCATGTTACTTGTATATATTTCTTTTGTCTGTTTTTTTCATGTATTTTGAGAAACAAATATTTAATTATCAATATCATATGCCAGTTTTCTGATGATTTGAGTGGAGAATGAATGGTCTTAATTGCTACAGATAGCTGTATATAACCACATTTTACCTGTTTTCCTTGACCATCTAGTTTAGGTTAGATTCCATTATTACACACTCACTGAATGGCATTTTTTTTTATTTTATTTTATTTAACTTTACAATATTGTATTGGTTTTGCCATTTATCAAAATGAATCTGTCACAGGTATACATGTGTTCCCCATCCTGAACCCTCCTCCCTCCTCCCTCCCCATACCATCCCTCTGGGTCGTCCCAGTGCACCAGCCCCAAGCATCCAGTATCATGCATCGAACCTGGACTGGTGACTTGTTTCATATATGATATTATACATATTTCAATGCCATTCTCCCAAATCATCCCACCCTCTCCCTCTCCCACAGAGTCCAAAGGAATGTTCTATACATCAATGTCTCTTTTGCTGTCTCGGGACTGCAGCCATGAAATTAAAAGACGCTTACTCCTTGGAAGGAAAGTTATGACCAACCTAGATAGCATATTCAAAAGCAGAGACTTACTTTGCCAACAAAGGTTTGTCTAGTCAAGGCTATGGTTTTTCCTGTGGTCATGTATGGATGTGAGAGTTGGACTGTGAAGAAGGCTGAGCGCCAAAGAATTGATGCTTTTCAAGTGTGGTGTTGGAGAAGACTCTTGAGAGTCCCTTGGACTGCAAGGAGATCCAACCAGTCCATTCTGAAGGAGATCAGCCCTGGGATTTCTTTGGAAGTAATGATGCTAAAGCTGAAACTCCAGTACTTTGGCCACCTCATGCGAAGATTTGACTCATTGGAAAAGACTCTGATGCTGGGAGGGATTGGGGCCAGGAGGAGAAGGGGACGACAGAGGATGAGATGGCTGGATAGCATCACTGACTCGATGGACGTGAGTCTGAGTGAACTCCAGGAGTTGGTGATGGACAGGGAGGCCTGGCGTGCTGCGATTCATGGGGTTGCAAAGAGTCGGACACGACTGAGCGACTGATCTGATCTGATCAGATCTGATACAGGGTAATTGTTACCATCGTTCTAAATTCCATATATATGCGTTAGTATACTCTATTGGTGTTTTTCTTTCTGGCTTACTTCACTCTGTATAATAGGCTCCAGTTTCATCCACCTCATTAGAACTGATTCAAATGTATTCTTTTTAATGGCTGAGTAATACTCCATTGTGTATATGTACCACAGCTTTCTTATCCATTCATCTGCTGATGGACATCTAGGTTGCTTCCATGTCCTGGCTATTATAAACAGTGCTGCGATGAACATTGGGGTACACGTGCCTCTTTCTATTGAATGGCATTTTTTAAATAATACTTACCATTTGTTTTATTAAAATAAAAAATGCCTTTTAAACTTCTTCTTAATAAGAATATATAATGACTGTTAATAAATGAAACTGTTTTGGGCTTCCCTGGCGGTCCAGTGGTTAAGAATCCGCCTCGCGGTGCAGGGACACCAGTTTGATCCCTGGTCCAGGAAGATCCCACATGATGCTGGGCAACTAAGTGTGTGCATCACAAGTATTGAGCCTGTGTTCCAGAGCCTGGGAGCCACAGCTACTGCCCACGAACCCTAGAGCCCGTGCTTCACAACGAGAGAAGCCACCACATTGAGAAGCGTGTGTACCACAACTAGAGAGTCACCCCCACTCTTCCAAAACTAGAGTAAGCCTGCACATAGCAATAGAGACCCGGCACAGCCAAAAATAAATAACTTTTTAAAAATGAAACTGTGTTAATTTTACAAGTACTACTTTCTGCCCAGGAAACTCAATGAGAGAATATATTTATATGCTAACAAATGGAATGCAAGAATAAACCACCATTCAAAGGAATACTGAAATACAACATGTAGAAAGCTTTATGAATTTGCTGTAAGATCTTTCTTCCTATAGATTTACACCAGAATTAGGTATTTAGCCCTTATTTCTACAACCAACAAAATGTCAAGTTATTTGGTGAAGAAATAACTGACCCAACATTGATTGATTACCATAGTATATGTAGGTAAAAAGGAGCAGAGTGCTTCCTGGTTGTCAGGAAATGTCTTGAGGAGGAGGTGATACTTAAGGTAGATCATGAGAGTTGGATAGGATTTAGTATTTTATAAAGAAGGCAAACCAGAGAAACAAAGCAAAAACCCAGGGAAGGAGGAGAGTTAAATGTGTTGAGCAGAGAACAAGATATCTGACTTTTTGAAGAGTCTGTGTAAAGTTTGGGTGTCTAGTACATAGTAGAGACTCACTTATTACTTATTGAGTGACCAAATGATCCCCTCTTCTAAATTAAATTCTGTTTTCTGCTTCCTGAAGAAGGTGTTCTTTTTTAAATTTTTTTCTTTTTTAAAAATTTTAAAACCATGACTATAAATGGCTCTCACCTATTCATCAGAATATTTTGTCATTTCCAACTCCAGGGGATCTTCCAGACACAGGGATCAAACCCAGACCTCCTGTGTCTCCTGTACTGGCAGGGGGATTCTTTGCCACTGTGCCACCTGGGAAGCTCCAGCACCACAGTTTGTCAGCTCAGCAAATTTTTATAGTTTAGTTAGTCCTTATTTTCTCGTTATAAACTAATGTTAAGATACTTCATTCTACTCAGTGCTAGCCCAGAAACAGTCAAATTTGACTTTATGTTGGAAGTCTGTTGTTTAGGAAGTTTAAGTTAGATTTCCCTGATCCTTCATTTTCAAAATGGAAACATGCTGCCGCTGCTGCTAAGTTGCTTCAGTCGTGTCCGACTCTGTGCGACCCCATAGACATCAGCCCACCAGACTCCCCTGCCCCTGGGATTCTCCAGGCAAGAACACTGGAGTGGGTTGCCATTTCCTTCTCCAATGCATGAAAGTGAAGAGTGAAAGTGTTTAAACTAAATAGGTTTTTAGACCATTAACCCTTGTTTCTTTTCTGCATTTCCTGTAGTTTTTCAATTGCTTTTGTATAAGGTACTTTTTTGGGTTCAAAACACAGAGTTCCTCCTCATACCCCACCCCCACCCCCAGCCCATACCAAATACACACAATAAAAATACCAGGAAGAAAGAGGTATGAGTCATAGGAAAATGAAAAAGGAATGTCTCAAACCTTGGGATGAGAGGACTACTCTTCTCATCTAACAGAATTCTCATTTCCTGCCCTGAATCACTCGTTCCCATTGAAATAGCAACAACTGTAATTCTAGCTAGGGGTGTGTGAGTGTGTATATGGGGGGAGTTGGGGGAGGGATGGGAGGGCAGGGTGTGTGATTTTGGGAAACACTAGAGAAAAGAGGGTGTGAAGCTCTTGTTATTCCTTGTTTATGAATCTATCTTTGGGTTATGGTGGTCTGGTCTAAAAGAGTTAGAATCTTTGGACCTCTGTGGTATTTATAATGGTGATGGGGAGCTTTGAAGTGTGGTAAGCTAGTATGGCATGCTGGATCAGAGTTCTTTTGGAGTGGGAATAGCATTAATAAATAATGTAAGACAATCAGAGTGGGAAACAAGCAGAGTAATTGTGGATTTCACCTTCTCATCCCAGGTGACTCATCTGTATAGATACTGTTCTGAATTTAGTTTTTAAGCTTCCATGTGAAACTAGCCAAATTTGAGAAGTTTTGGTCACTCCTTGCGTTTGCTCAAACTCATGTCCATTGAGTCAGTGATGTCATCTGGCCATCTCATCCTCTGTCACCCCCTTCTCCTGTCCCCAGTCTTTCTCAGCATCAGGGTCTTTTCCAATGAGTCAACTCTTTGCATCAGGTGACCAAAGTATTGGAGCTTCAGCTTCAACATCAGGGTTGATTCAGGGTTGATTTCCTTTAGGATTGACTCTTAAAGGAGTCAAGGAGTTTGATCTCCTTGCAGTCCAAATGACTCTCAAGAGTCTTCTCCAGCACCACAGTTTGAAAATGTCAATTCTTCAGTGCTCAGCCTTCTTTATGGTCCAACTCGCACATCCATACATGACTATTGGAAAAACCATAGCTTTGACTATATGGACTCTTGTCAGCAAAGTGATGTCTCTGCTTTTTAATATACTGTCTGGGTTTCTCATAGTTATTATTCCAAAGAGAAAGCATCTTTTAATTTCATGGCTGCAGGGAAAGGTAAATTAAAGAGATAAAGGATGGGTATATCAATGTTGTGGGGCTTCCCACATGGCACAGTGGTAAAGAATCTTCCTGCCATTGCAGGAAACACAGAAAATGTGGGTTCAATCCTGGGTGTCAAGAAGATCCCCTGGAGAAGGGAATAGCAACATGCTCCAGTATTCTTGCCTGGAAAATCCCATGGACAGAGGAGCTTCGTGGACTATATATAGTCCATGGGTTCAAAAAGAGTTGGACACAACTGAGGGACTAACACTTTTACTGACTTTCTAGTCCCTGTTTGTCCCATATAACAGCTCTCTCTCTGAAGGAAACCTCTGTTATTAATGAGGTCCAGATCTGAGTCACTAATGCACCTCTACAGAACCCATGCTTTCAGATGCCTCTTTCAAACTGTTTACTTCTGGACCAGTCTGATCAGAAGTAGAGTCCTTCAAGTATATAGGTCATCTTAAAGAATTCTTCTTCTTACAGTTATGACTCTTTTTTATAATCTAAAAATACAATAAATCTCTTTCAGCCACTTTAAAGGGGGAATTTCTAATTCAAAATGACAACAAACATGGGTTGACATATCAAATATCAAATTAGTGCCACAGGAAGGCTTGGGTTTTCTAAAACAGCAAGAAGCATGCAATCCGATCATTTGCACTAATGAATTGCCAAGTAGTACATAAGCCAACTATCATTCTTATTGAGAATGATAATATTTACATATTATGAAAATTCTGTCCCAATTTTGTCCCTTTGTATAAATGTTTTGTTTAAAATATGTCAAAACTTCTTTTAGAAAATGTTTATGATGTAGTACTATGCGTCATAAAAGCACCCCTTACTTGCATTATGCTTATGATAAAATTTTATTTTGCATCTTTTATCTGACATATTTAGAAACTTATCTTTAAAAATATAATTTTTCATCAGTAAAGTAATATTGCATTATGATTACATTACTTTCTTTCACATGGTTTATTCTATTATTGACTTTAGTATTTGCAAAAATAAATCCATTTATATATTGTGCTTTGGTAAAACATAGCTTTGCCTGTACAAATTTAATTTACTCACAAAATATTTGTGAATCCCCAAGTCAGTATAAATTTGATTCAACTGCAGAAGCAGAAATTGAAAACCTGTTATCCCTATGTGAAATTATATAAGATCTTTTGTTTTCTTTTTTATTGCTTCCTTCTGGAGAGTATTGGGTTCCATGAGATCAGGGATTTTGTTTTTTTCAGCTGCTGGATTCCTCACTTTTAGAATATTTTATGGTGCATAGTGAGCTATTAATAAATATTGCTGAATGAATTCACTTATTAAAACAGAGTTTATTGAGTTTCTATAACGTGTCAAGTATCTAGGCACTGGGGAGAAAGCAATGAATAGGCCAAAGTCCTGGATTTTTGGTTTACTTTCAAATGAGAAGAGACAATAACAAGCAATTAAATATATAAAATATCTGGTGTTAGTAAGAGCTAAGAAGAAAAGTGAAGTAGATCCAAGGGGACAGAGGGCTGGGTGGAACGAGAGAATTGCTGTCTTAGGAATTCAGGGAAGGCATCTCTGAGAACGAGAGTAAAGTGGGTGAATGTTACTGTTCCTGTGCTACTGCTGTTGGGGACACTAAAAAACGTGAGACCTGGTCGTTGGTGTGATCTGATCTGATGATGACAAAATCAGTTTTATATATCACATACATAAGTTGTGTATGCATACCTGTCATGCATACAGTGCTATGGGAACAATGTTTGGAGAATGGAGCCAGTCCTCTTTAGCAAGAAAAGTACATGGTTGTGGGGTCAGGGATGACTGTAGAAAGGCTGAAAATATAGAAGTGAGTGTAGGCTTTGAAGATTCTGCCAGATTGAGGACTTTGCGCCTCAGCCAGTAGGCAATGGGAGACTGATGATGGTTTTTAGGTCTGAAAAGGAAACAACCAGATGTGTATTCTAGAATAATGTGTTTAGTCGTGCAATGGAGGATGCATTAGAGAGCATAAGAATAGATGAGCTGATGTTTTAATAGAATTGTTGTGATCAAATATTATTTGAAATAATAGGCCATTAGTTGGGCTAAATCATCTTCTCCACCCCACCTCCCAGGCAAAAAGAAAAAAAAAATGGCTTTCAAGGCTTATTTTCATTTCAAACATTATTTTCAAGGTTATTTTCAAAAACTTACAATTTTTTTTTGGCCACACCATGCAGCATGCAGGATCTTAGTTCCTTGACCAAGGATAGAACCCATGCCTCCTGCATTGGAACCATGGAGTCTTAACCACTGAAGCGCCAAGAGAATGCCCTCAATGTTAATTTTAATGGTAGAATTGGATCACTATATGAAGTCATAAGAAAAATCTCACGTTTGATGGTAAAAATTTTAGCTGAAATACTCAAATCAAGAGAAAGGCAAGAGAAAAGATTTGCAATCTTAGAATTATAGGATAATTACATTGATTCAAGGAAACACCCACCCGATTTCTCTGTGTGCACTTGTGTTTCCCTGCATAATCCACATGGTGTCATTTTTTACATGTGTTTTCTCAGAGCAGCTATTTTTCATTCACAGGCAGTACTGATGACTCACTTTATCCCTTTTGGGTTTTAGAGGGTCTGATTTCATTCAGGAGATTTTCCGATTAACTAGACAGTATAGACATTATTGTCTAGTTGGAATTTGCCTGGGGGGAAATCCTTAAATAAATACATCAACGTTGCTTATACCACCCTCACATACATATTTTAGCAAAAATTAGTTAGGAAAAACTCAACTTGATGAGGAATCTATATTAGTTTCTTAGGACTTTCAGAGCAAAGCACCACACATTGGGTGACTTAAACAATGAAAGTTACTTTTGAGGCTATGAGGTAAAGATCTTTTCCAGGCCTCTCTCCATGGCTAGCAGATGGCTGTTTTCTCCTAGTATCTTCACATGTTTTCACTCTGTACATCTGTGTTTCCAAATTTCTTGTTCTTACAAAGACACTAGTCACTTTGGACTAAGGCTCCTGCTAATGACCTCATATTGACTTGATTACCTCTGTAAGGACCCTATCTCCAAAAACAGTCACATTCTAAGGTACTGGGGGTTGGAATTTAATGTAATTCAGTCTATAAAATAGTCTAATTTTTTTTTTCTCTCCAGATGTCCAATTTCCCTAAAGGGAGAATACCTAATAGACCTGACTCCTTTGACAGGAACTTCTAGTTTCTTACTATGACTACCAGCTGTCTTCATTAGCGATGTCCTCATAAAGTATCTAGCTGTAACATGATGAGATTCTCTGACGTGATCAGATACTAATGATGCATTTGCTTGGACTTGTGATTCTATGGAACCACAGCGTACTTCCTATATGCTTTTTTCCACATGAGTTCCCAGACTTTGGTGAGTCATATTATTTAATTAACTTGGCTTTAGGAATTGTGATATTAAACTTGAATTCATAAATAAAGATATTCTTTTCTCCAATTTGATGGCTAGCAATGAGAAAGTTTCTCTATTAAAGATCATTCCAGATAAGCGGAAAAACAGAAAAGTCAGTAGTATACAGGGTGCATTGAAAATAAAATTATTGGATCTTCCAGTTAATAAAATTGTGTTGTGATACATACATACTATCAATACTTTCTTGAAAATAAAGTGGTGGTCCAGGGGTTAAGACTCCACGATTTCACTGCAGGTGGCACATGTTCAGTCCCTGATCTGTGAACTAAGATCCTACATGGCCAAAAAAATAAACAAAATACAAAAACAGAGCAGGACTGGGAAATTGTAAAAAAAAAAAAAAATATATATATATATATATATATATATATATATATATATATATATATATATAAAATACTTTTTTCAAAAGAGAAGCAACGGCAGGATGAATTGGGAGAATACCACTGACATATAGGCCAGGCTAGGCTAAGTCATTTCAGTCATGTCCAACTCTATGCGACGCTGTCGTAGACTGCCAGACTCCTCCGTCCATGGGTTTTTCCAGGAAAGAATACTGGGGTGGGTTGCTAATTTCCTCCTCCTGCCAATTTCTTCCCAACCCAAGGATCTAACCCATGTCTTTATGTCTCCTGCATTGGCTGGCGGGTTCTTCACCACTAGCACCATGAGCGAAGCCCACCATTGACATATATACACTACCACGTGTAAAATACTTAGCTACTGGGAAGCTGCTGTATAGCACAGGGAGCAAAGCTTGATGTTCTGTGATGACCTAGAGGGGTGGGATTGGGGTGGTGGTGGGAGGGAGGCTAAAGAGGGAGGGGACGTATATATACTTATAACTGATTCTGTAACATAGGTGCTTTTATGATCTGTATTTTACAGATGGAGAAACTGAGATACAGGATAGTTAAGTAATTGTTCAAAGGACAGCAGAAACTAACACAACATTGTAAAGCAGCTATACTCCAATTAAAAAATAAAACAAAAATAAAAAAATTAAAAGAAAATAAGATGTGGTAGCAACAGTTAGAACTGGACATGGAACAACAGACTGGTTCCAAATAGGAAAAGGAGTACGTCAAGGCTGTATATTGTCACCCTGTTTATTTAACTTATATGCAGAGTACACCATGAGAAACGCTGGACTGGAAGAAACACACTGGAATCAAGATAGCCGGGAGAAATATCAATAACCTCAGATATGCAGATGACACCACCCTTATGGCAGAAAGTAAAGAGGAGCTAAAAAGCCCCTTGATGAAAGTAAAAGCGGAGAGTGAAAAAGTTGGCTTAAAGCACAACATTCAGAAAACAAAGATCATGGCATCCAGTCCCATCACTTCATGGGAAATAGATGGGGAAACAGTGGAAACAGTGTCAGACTTTATTTTTTTGGGCTCCAAAATCACTGCAGATGCTGACTGCAGCCATGAAATTAAAAGACGCTTACTCCTTGGAAGGAAAGTTATGGCTGACCTAGATAGCATATTCAAAAGCAGACACACTACTTCGCCAACAAAGGTCCGTCTAGTCAAGGCTATGGTTTTTCCAGCGGTCATGTATGGATGTGAGAGTTGGACTGGGAAGAAGGCTGAGCGTCGAAGAGTTGATGCTTTTGAACTGTGGTGTTGGAGAAGACTCTTGAGAGTCCCTTGGCCTGCAAGGAGATCCAACCAGTCCATTCTGAAGGAGATCAGCCCTGGGATTTCTTTGGAAGGAATGATGCTAAAGCTGAAACTCCAGTCCTTTGGCCACCTCATGCGAAGAGTTGACTCATTGGAAAAGATTCTGATGCTGGGAGGGATTGGGGGCAGGAGAAGAAGGGGACGACAGAGGATGAGATGGCTGGATGGCATCACTGACTCGATGGACGTGAGTCTGGGTGAACTCCGGGAGTTGGTGATGGACAGGGAGGCCTGGCGTGCTGCGATTCATGGGGTCGCAAAGAGTAGGACACGACTGAGCAACTGAACTGAACTGAACTGAGGCTCAGGTAATTTTCCCTTTAATTGTGAAATCTTTGGGCAACGTGTTTATTATGGTTTCATAATAAAATAAATTTTTAAAAATAAGCAGTATTTTAAAGACTTGAAATAAACAGTATTTCTTTGTTGTATTATATCAGGAATCATCATCTCACTGGGCTAAATTACTGATCCCAAGCACCCACTCTTTTCAGTGTGGTGATGATCATGTCTTCCCACTCTTTTGTCAATGTTAAAAAGTCTCAACTCAAGGGTGCTTGCTAAGGACAGTTATTTTATTATGAAAGGTTTGGTGACTCCTTTGGTGACCCTCAGGGGTCTTGCTGAATGCATTCAGTAAATATTTTTTGAGCAGAGGCCATGGAGCTGGTCTGCCTGGATATGAAATTTCCGTTCCAATACAGAGCTGTGTGTCCTTTGAAAAATTTCTTAACTGCTGTGTGTCTCAGTTTCCCCATCTGTAAAATACAGATTATAAAAGTACCTATGTTATAGAATTTTTTTGAAGATTAAACAAGTTAAAATATTTAGAATGCCTGACATGTTATAAGCATGAACTAGCCTATGTCCATACCATTTAGGTGAACTTGTATGAATTGATTAACTGTTGCTTTTAATATTAATTATCTGAAGTATCCTGGTCAACTTTGTTCATGTGCTTCATCTTAAACAGAATATAGAGAGACCGATCATTAGGATCAAGCTATGTATTATATCCCTCTCTCTTTCCTTCCCTGTGACTTTCTCTTCCCTTCTTGTCTCTCTGCCCTCCCTCCATCTTCCTGCCTTTCTTTCTTCCTCCTCTGCCTCCTTTCCTCTCCCTTCCTTCATTCTCTCCTTTCTCCTTTTTTCCCTACCTCTCTTCTTTCCTTCCTTCCTTCCTCCACAACAAAGCTTTAATGAGAGCCCATCGCCAGACACTTAGCATTCAAGCCTTAAATAGGCTCTAGTCTTTGTCCTCAGGGAGCTCTTGGTCTAGTAGGGCAGATTCTAGGGGGGAAAAAAAAAGATATTAATTATAAAATAAGTTGGTAAGTTCTTAAGTACCAAAAATTTTGGAGTACTTTGTTAGGGTTAGATAAGATTTAGTGTTAGGAAAGTGTTAGTTACTCAGTGGCGTCCAGTTCTCTTCAATCCCATGGACTGTAGCTCGCCAGGCTCCTCTGTCCATGGAATTCTCCAGGCAAGAACACTGGAGTTGGTAGCCATTCCCTTCTCCAGGGGATCTTCCTGACTCAGGGATGGAACCTGGGTCTCTTGCATTGCAGGTAGATTCTTTACTGTCTGAGCCATGCTGTTTAATACTGTTAGGAAATGCATCCCAACTGAGGTGTTAAGTGGTTGGGACTAGCCAGGCAAGGATGGGTTATTGTAACAGAGGGGGCTGGTTGGAGTTCATGTGCATTAAAGGCAGAACAAGCTTATGGTGGCACCAGGTCAAGAGACAGCAGTGTGGGGAGCTATAGCCTACATTTAAACAGGGGAGTTGGGGGAATGAGGCTGCAGAATAGAGAGAGGTGAGATCACAGAGAGATCTCATTTTATATAAAGCAGCTTGGACTTTATTATGGGTGAGTGGAAGTCACTGACGAATTTTAAGTCCTATGGTGACAAAGTCAAATCTTTTTTAGAAATGATGAATATTACTTGATTCAACTACCTTGGTATATCTGGTCCTCAAGTGTGACTAAAGTCACGCTTTATGAATTTATAAGATAGGGACACTAATTTATAGCCCATAAAGATGATGAAATTGATCTCTGCCTCACAATTCACATTAACACTAATAAGTTTTTAATGCTTAGTTATATTAATTAACATTTTATAATGGGATGATGTACATTATCCCTTGGAGAGGGGAATGGCAACCCACTCTAGGATTCTTGCCTGGGAAATCCCATGGACAGAGGAGCTGGTGTGCTGTGGTCCATAGGGTCGCAAAAAGTTGGACACAACTGACGTGACTTAGAACACATGTACATTATGATGTACATTAATGATCTTATTGTTGTTGTTTAGTCACTAAGTTGTATCTGACTCTTTTTGCAACCCCATGGACCATAGCCCACCAGGCTCCTCTGTCCATGGGATTTCCCAGGCAAGAACCCTGGAGTATGTTGACATTTCCTTCTCCAGGGGAACCTCCTGATCCAAGGATCAAACCCAGTTTCCTGTATTGGCAGGGAAATTCTTTACCACTGAACCACCGTGGAAGCCCCATTAATGATCTACATTGAGGCAAATTTGTAAATCTGATAAATTAAGAGAAAAGTGTTGGTAGTACTTTTTTGTTTCTTTTTCTTTAGAAAGTAAACTTCCCATTAAGTACAGAGCTCCTCTTGTGCATTTTAAAAAGTACTTTATAGTAAATTCATCAGGAAAAATAAATTACATAAAATAAACTGTATATGTATAAAACACTGTTAAGCATGTTTATAGGATATGAAAAATTGTAATTTCTATTTTTATAAAGCCTACAATCTAATGTCAAAACAAAGCAGTATGAGCTGTTCACGCCAACAAGGCATCTGTTGCCCCAATAATGTAGGCATTCATTTTTCTTTTCCTCAGTTGTTTTGTATTTGTCCTTTTATTTTTTTCTGGCCAGAATTGAAAAATAGTGAATGGAAAAAAAGGTGTCTCATTTGTTAACATTCCTTCTATGTCATTCCTCAACTTAGAAATCAACTTCTGTCTTTAATTTTGCAGAGAATCTGCTGTTGCAAAAAGAATGTGTTTTCATCAGAGGACTTTTTGGGTGAGGGCAGCTAGCTTGTTCTTGAACTTTAAGATATAAAGTTGGCAGAGAGCACAGAAGCACAATAGTAATAGATGATCAGCATTCGTAATTTAGTTAGCACTGAACCATCTAGAAACAATCCAACCTACTAGTTAGGGTTTAAGGTTTTATGTATATGTATGTGTGTGCATTCCTTTTACTGAACTTTTCATTATACTAAACTTTTTGAGTTTCATGGTTGGCCTTTGTTGTTGTTGTCATTGCTCAGTCACCCAGTCCTGTCTGACTCTTTGCAACCCATGGCCTGCAGTGTGCCAGGCCTCCCTGTCCCTCACTATCTCTCGGAGTTTGCCCAAGTTCATGTTCACTGCATCAGTGATACTGTCCAGCCGTCTCACCCTCTGACACCCTCTTCTCCTTCTGTCCTCAATCTTTCCCAGCATTAGGGACTTTTCCAATGAGTCGGCTCTTCACACCAGATGACCAAGATACCAGAGCTTCAGCTTAAGCATCAGCCCTTCCAGTGAATATTCAGGGTTGATCGCCCTTTAGATTGACTGGTTTGATCTCCTTGCTGTCCAAGGGACTCTCAGGAGCCTTCTTCAGCACCATAGTTTGAAGGCCTCTGTGACCACTGGGAAGACCATAGCCTTGACTTATACAGACCTTTGTTGGCAGAATAATGTCTCTGCTTTTCAATACACTGCTTTTAAGACCTGCAAAAAAACCCACAAGATACATTAAACAAAAATAAAATATTCCCATCCAAACAAATTTGAAAGGCTGGCCCCCAGCCTATCAAATTGAGGTTCTTGACCTATGCTTGCTCTTCTTAGTGTAACACTCACATGATTTGAGGGAAAACATACCCTTCAGAAAACAGGGGAGACTGTCACAGTTTGGGGTTGTGAAACTTCTTGTAGTGCCCTAGGTTTCACTAAAGCCTCCCATCTAGCTTTGTGAAACTCTCTTCTCCTTGCTGAAAAAATGCCCCATATGTTTTAAACCATGTGTTTCATATTCATTTACACATCTCATTAAGCTGGAGTTGGGTAAGAATCACTTTGTGTCCAAAAAGGCCTTTCCTACTAGCCTTTGGTTCTTAGAAACAGAAAGTTAGCCTTTGCCAAATGCAGATGAATTCCAGACCCTCACATTTTAAGGGGGATTTGCAAAACTGGGGCGGAGGGTGGTGGGAGGGACTCCATGTCTCTGTCCTTATTTTCAAGATATTCAGGCATGATAGTCTTTCTCAAAGTGTGATCTCCCTACATGAGAATAACAGAAGGGATGTTAAAAATGCCTCTTTGCTGGTCCTAACATAGCTCTACGAAATTTGAACCCCTGCTTATTTTATATGGTGTGCTTCTTTTAGAAGGAACTGCAGGCATACAGTAGCTACTCAGTAAGTTTTAGCTATTTTTATCCAAGTGATTTCTAGACTTCTCAGTTTGTCCAATAGGCATTTGGGATTCATCATGTTTGAAATTAAACTCATCATCATTCTCCCAGTGTAACAAATAGCATGCCTTGTTCAGTGCAGGGTCCCACCACTGTCTAAGCCAGAACATAGCACTCACTCCCTTCCTACTTCCCATTGGTCAGTATGTCCTGTAGATTTTACCTGTTTGCAATTTCCTGTTTAATTCCTTCATTTCCAAATCTCCTGCTACTGACTATTTAGATCTGTAAATAGATTCTCTACCCCTCAATTACTGCAATCACTTTTTTCTTTGCCATCAGTTGTCCAGCTTCTGCAGGAACTAATCTGTCTGCCACACTGTCATCTTTCTTATGATATGTATATCTTATATATATACCTAATATCTATATAGTGATGCCATCTTCCTTCTTGACTGTCAGGGTTCAAACTATGTTATTATTCAGTCACTAAGTTGTGTCTGACTCTGTGGTCCCATGGACTGTAGCATGCCAGGCTCTTCTGTCCTCCACTATCTCTTGGACTTTGCTCAAATTCATGTCCATTGAGTCAGTGATACTATCTAACCATATCATCCTCTGCTGCTCCCTTCTCCTTTTGCCTTCAATCTTGCCTAGCATCAGGGTCTTTTCCAATGAGTCAGTTCTTCACATCAGGTGGCCAAAGTAATGGAGCATCAGTTTCAGCATCAGTCCTTCCAATGAATATTCAGGATTGATTTTCCTTTAGGATTGACTCGTTTTATCTCTTGCTGTCCAAGGGACTCTTAAGAGTCTTCTCCAGCACCACAGTTAAAAAGCATCAATTCTTCAGTGCTCAGCTTTCTTTTTGGACTGACTCTCACATCTGTACATGACTACTGGAAAACCATAGCTTTGACTGTATGGTTCAAGCTATAGTTCCATTTTAATGTCTGGAGTGAAGTTCAAGTTTTATTTTAATACCCATGACCCTCATGATCTGTCTCTTTCCTACCTCTGCAGGTAATCTCTCACAGCTTTCCATGTGAATCCTTTGTTCTAGCCACACACAGTTTTCTGAATGCCTTATGCTGTTCCATGCTTCCACGCTTTTACACATACAGTTATCTTCTTCCTTCAGTACACCGTCTTCTCCTAGCTTCTTCTAGATAACTCTTATGTGTCCCTTAATAATCAGCCATTAACATCACCTCTTCTTGAAAGTCTTCTCCTGACTACCACTCTGACATAGTTGCCACTATGCTTAGCATAGTGTGATAAATAATAAAATTGACCCTTCGTTCTTTCTTGGGAGAAGTTCAAGTAGATTTTATCATACTTTAGTTAGTTACAAAACTTGGATTGAGATTCACCAATTCTTCTATATTTAGTCTAGGACTTTCTAAATGTATCCAAATAGTTAATCTTTGGAATGCTTATTACATTGAGAGGGAGGTATCTGAGAGTAGGCATAAGGACTTGCTGTAGGACTGACAGTGTTCTATGTATTGATCTGTTCTATGTATTGATACTTCTATATCAGTTTATCACTCTGTATACTTAAATTTGTGCACTTAACTATAAATTATGAATCAGTTTAAAAATGAATGTAAATAGCTGAGCTTTTAACTATAAAATTGATTTTAAGGCCTTTTTTTCATTTTCCTTTTTGCCAGTTAAATGAAATCATAAAAACCTTGCCACTAGAAGATAGTTTTAAATGTCTTTATGGGAATGTACATTAAGCTTTCTGAGGAAGAGAGTTCTTAAACTTTAATGTCTCACTACACAATGAAATAATAAAATGGGATTAATTGGAAAAGTGGTTTAATACTTGCTTTACTTATGTTTCTGCTATTTCCTGTATCTTTTCCAGATATTTATTTTATTGGGCTATGTTTTAATCTCCTTGTGACTGCTGTGTTCTTTTTGGCTTTTCAATATCATCAAAACTAAAAATTGTATGAATTATTAAGATTTATTGTAAAAGTGCCAATAAGAAAAATGACTAGTGCTTCTTGATTTTCAACTTGAGATCTTTTTAAATTCTTCTGTTAATCATTATACTACATGATCTTTTAAACGCCTGAGAGTCTGTGATTCCACTTGGAGTGGCTTTCCATGGAGAGAGATTATTGGTAAGAATTGCACTCACTGTTGGCTATGTCTTCAAGAGGAACTTATCTTTAAAAATAAATGTGTAGGGAGCTTCCGTGATGGTCCAGTGGTTAAGGATCTGCCTGCCAATGCAGGGTACACTTGTTCGATCCCTGGGCCTGGAAGATCCCACTTGCCTCGGGGCAGCTAAGCCCGTGCACCACAGCTACTGAGCTTGCCTCATACAACGACTGAAGCCCATGTCCCTGGAGCCCATGCTCCACAAGAGAAGCCACCACAGTGGAAGCTTGTGCACTGCAAGAAAGAGTAACCCCTGCTCACCACAACTGGAGAAAGCCCTCACAGCAACGATGACCTAGGCAGCCAATGAATAAATGAAATTAAAAACATAGATTTGTAATTTCCATCAGAGACTGTTTAGTTTACTATTGTATCTCCAGCACTTAGAACCTTCCCTGACACATAGCTGATGGTCAGTTACAATAATATTGATAGCAATATTCATGAATTAATAAATGAAATGACTGCTGCTGCTGCTAAGTCGCTTCAGTCGTGTCTGACTCTGTGCAACCCCATAGACGGCAGCCCACCAGGTTCCGCCATCCCTGGGATTCTCCAGGCAAGAATACTGGAGTGGGTTGCCATTTCCTTCTCCAATGCATGAAACTGAAAAGTGAAAGAAGTCGCTCAGTTGTGTCCGACTCTTTGCGACCCCATGGACTACAGCCTACCAGGCTCCTCCATCCATGGGATTTTCCAGGCAAGAGTACTGGAGTGGGTGGCCATTGCCTTCTCCAAAATGAAATGACTAAAACACTGCAAAATATGTTACCCACTCCTCCGCTTCTGTTGTTGTTTAGTTGCTCAGTCATCTCTGACTCTTTTTGCGACCCCAAGGACTGTAGCCCTCTAGGTTCTGCTGTCCATGGGATTTCCCAGGCAAGAGTACTGGAGTGGGTTGCCATTTCCTTCTCCAAGAGATCTTGTCAACTTAGGGATTGACCCCGCATCTCCTGCATTGCAGGTGGATTCTTTATCACTGAGCCACCTGGGAAGCTCAACTTCTCGATCTGCTATAATTCACAGATTAACCTCAACTGCTTAATTTTGGTCATTTGTCTTCTGAACAATTTTGCATCTAGAAAATCAAATTGTAACTTGTGCGAAAAGCCTTCACAACAGTTTCCAAATTTCATTTACTATTTTAGTGAGTGTGTTTCTTAGTGAAGAAACACTTCAATGGGTGCTAATTTTTTCTTTGCTGAAAATTAAAAAAGAACTAGCAATATATATCATGGACAGATTTTAATATGTTTACTTTTGAGAGAGTTCATGAATTCTTAAATTTGAATTTTTTTAAATATGGCTAAAGAAGCAAGTGAAGGAGGCAATTTAATTTATCCCTTATCCCCTCCTATGCCAGACTGATGCATTAGTACAACCCATACCACTGGATTAAGTTCTGAAGATCAATTTAGTGATTCTCTAGAGCTAGAGATGTCAGCTGATACCTGATAGAAGATAATGGAACCTTCTAAAAAGAGTTTACCTTTCATTGATTACTGCCTTCTACCAAGGTCTTCCCTGGTAGCTCAAATGGTAAAGAATCTGCCTGCAATGCAGGAGACCTGAGTTCAATCCCTGGGTTGGGAAGATCCCCTGGAGGAGGGCATGGCAACCCACTCCAGTGTTCTTGCCTAGAGAAGCCCCATGGACAGAGGAGCCTTGGGGGCTACAGTTCATGGGGTTGCAAAGAGTCTTCTACTAATGTTTTTCTCAGTCTTTGTAATGCATGTTGTTATGTTTTGACATTTTTCAGTCTGCTCTTAGAAGAATTTATATATGAGATCTAACTATTTTTACTTAAAATTAGCCCTTTATTAAATCTAGTTGTGGAGAAGAGGGACTGGGAATGCATATGGGGAAAGAGAATAAAGCTTCTTTTTTTAAAAAACTGCTTCATAAACTAATAAAATTTCTGAGAGAAAGCAAGTGTCCAAGTTCTCATGTTGTTCAGTCACTCAGTCATGTCTGACTCTTTGCAACCCCATGGATTGTAGCACACTAGTCTATCCAAGTCTAGAATACTGGAGTACATTGCCATTTCTTTCTCCAGGAGGTCTTCCTGACCCAGGGATGGAACCTGCGTCTCCTGCATTGGTAGGCAGATTCTTTACCACTGAGCCACCAGGGAAGCCCTCAAGTCCTCATGCATGCTTAGCTGTTTAGTCATGTCCGATTCTTTGTGACCCCATTAACAGTAGCCCACCAGGCTGCTCTGTCCACAGGGATTCTCCAGGCAAGAGTACTGGAGTGGGTTTCCATGCCCTCCTCCGGGGGATCTTCCCAACCCAGGGATCAAACCCAGATCTCCCATATTGCAGGCGGATTCTTTACAGTCTGGCCAAGTAACTTGTTAATCCTTTTTTTCAAGAGATATCTAAACCCAACTATGCACAGTTGGGATCTCTTTGTTGTATTATATGCTTAACAATAAAAGTAGGCTTTTAAAGTACTTATTTCTGGAAATCAGGAATAATAATCTCTTTGGTGCTTCTTGTCATAGCTACTCATCAAGTAGTAATTCTGGAAAAGCAGCCTGTTTGTTATGGTGTTGTGATAACACTCAGTTTTCAATGTTTGGGTGAGTTTGAAGGAAGTATCGTTTTCATTCTGTTGCAAATCGTGTACGTGTCTTTGATGTTACCATAAAAAAAGGAGGCAGCGTTTCATTAGCCACACATTAAATGTTTTCTTTATTTAATAGTTCCATCAGGTAAGGCAATCTAATCCTATACATTAACTAGATTTATATCAAGTATTAAATTCCTTGAGCACAGCATTGCTACATTCTTGAGAGATGAAAGCATCAATATTGTGGTTATTATGACTTTAGAACATGTTTTGACCTTAACTCAGGAATCAAGTAAATCTAGATTGGAGTCCACGTTTTTTCAAGCTACCTTGACACCTTGAGATTTTTAATAACTTTTGTGCCCTAGTCAAATAGGAACAATAAAATAAGAATAATACTGTCTCCTCTATTTTTAGAGTAGTATTGAAAAAATAGGAAATGTGCTACCTACATTGAAAGAGTTTACAACTGTGTAGAATAAAACAGAGATTGAGGGCAAGAGGAGAAGGGGATAACAGGATGAGATGGTTGGATGGCATTACTGACTCAATGGACATGAGTTTGAGCAAACTCAAGGAGATAGTGAAGGACTGATAAGCCTGGAGTACTACAGTTCATGGGGTCGCAGAGTCAAATACAACTTAGCAACTGAACAACACCAATAAGAATAAAACAAGTGATATATTTGGCATTTTTATTAAACAACTTTTTGGAGATTACACAAATAATTATAATAGTTTTCATACCCACCAAAAAAGGTCTAACAAAGGATCTAGCCTATTTTACTTCCTTTAACTTGGTTTCGCAGTTAGGATATTCCTCAATACAAATGATGCCCCCTTAGTGTTCTGACCTTTGATTAGCCAATAATCTCTATTGATTGGTACTTTGTTTTGCATTTAAAATAATTGTTTCTTTTATTTGAATTTTATTTATTTTTAACATAGCTGATTAACAATATTGTGATAGTTTCAGGTGAACAGTGCAGGGACTCAGCCGTGTGTATACATGTTGTGATTCTCCCCCAAGCCCCCCTCCCACCCAGACTGGCACATAACATTGAGCAGGGTTCCCTCTGTATGCAGTAGGTCTTTGTTGGTTATTTATTTTAAATATAGTAGTGTGTACATGACCTTCCCCAAGTCCTTAACTATCCCACCTCCCTCTCCAACAACTACAAGTTCATTTTCTGTGAGTCTCTTTCTGTTTTGTAAGTAAATTAGTACTTATCATTTCTTTTTAGATTCCACATATAAGGGATGTCACATGATATTTCTCCTTCTCTGTCTGACTTACTTCACTCAGTATGACGCTCTGTAGGTCCATCCATGTTGCTGCAAATGGCCTTATTTCATTCTTTTTAATGATTGAATAATAATATTCCATTGTGTATACACACACACACACACACACATCTTTTATCCAAATATTTCCTATGGAATACTGTAAAATCTTGATATGCTTATCAGAATGTGATTAAATTTTGCTGAATATAATTTTTTGTTGTTGTTTAGTTGCTCAGTCATGTCCAATTCTTTGCCACCCATGGACAATAGCCTGCCAGGCTTCTCTGGCCATGGGATTTCCCCAGGCAAGAATACTGGAGTGGGTTGCCACTTCCTTCTCCAGGGAATCTTCCTGACCCAGGGATCGAACCCAAGTCTCCTGCATTGGCAGTGGATTCTTTTTTGCTGAACCACAGGGAAGTAATTTAAACTTTTTATCTTCAGAGTGTAATTTTCTAGAGCTAAGAACCTATGTGTTTTACTTTCTTGCATACCCCAAGCATCATGCTTTGTGCATAAATTGAGACCATATTCCCCCTCAAATTTAAAGGCCTTGTCAGGAATTATTATATACTTAAATAAATTTAACAATAGTTATGTGAAATGCAGCAGCTTTAATTATACAAGGAAAAAATAAATTGGAATCTTAGGATTACAATGTCTATATGAAGTAAAAAATTTCACATTATTACCTAACAAAATGAAATCTAAGTTATTTTCAGGTCTATTAAAACAATATTAGGATTTCCTCTTCCCTAGTTGCTGAAATGCTGTATATTGTAAAAGATGTTGAAAGAATGAATAAGTATACAAGGACAGGCACTTGCTTCTTTCTAGCATTTAAATTTGTTATTCTTTTTAATACTGGCCAATAATTTCTATTAACTTAAATGTTTCCTACCTCACAGAGTTTGACATTCAAGAGGCACACAGTAAATGTTTTTCAATTAAACTAAAAATTTTAATAAATAAGATAACAGATGAGAACACACACACACACACACACACACACACACACACACAACACCTGACACAAGCCCCAGTGTAGAGAAACCACAATAAAGATGAGTTTCTTGCTCAGCTCCCCGACTCATTCCAAATATTTTCTGTGCTTCATAATTTTACTGCAAGAATCCTTTGTTGAGTTCCTTTGTTTAAAACCTCAAGATCTTTGACTAAAGTGCCTAGTGATTATAACTGAATGTCCATGAATAATCTTTCACCTAAGGGCCAGTGGGAGGTATAGTGAAATTAGTGAAAATGTGTCATGTCCTACACTTGGTCACTTTTCCCAATATGCTTCAAGATCTGCTAAAACTTGTTTCGGTGAACTTTCACTCCAGTGCTGCAAAAGAAATGAAACATGTTGATTGAGAGTCTGCCACAGCATTATAGTTTTTTTTTTTTTTCTTAAAACACACTTTTTTTTTTCAGGGCTAGCTTAATCCTAGTATGACCTTAGCCATAATTATACTGACTCCATTCACCTTGTACAATTAATTAGATAATTGCATGAATGTGAACATTGCTTTGGCCAGCCTTTCCCCCATATAATTCTGTAGGGGATATCCTCTTCAGCTGCAGTGTATTCTTCTGGAATCTAATTATGATGTCTCTTGAAATCTGGCCTGAGTACAAGAACTCAAGCTGATTTTCCAGGGTGGAGACCATCCAAAAATCCCAATTGGATTCACTGAAATCCAGTTGTAAACATCATATTATTCAGCTGCATTGTGATGGAGGAATCCATTGCAATTTTAATTTACACATTAAAATTGAATTGTAAAAGATGTCTTGACTATCCAACTTCTTTTTTAGCAGACCTGAATGTTGACATACTTACTGGGTGTTGACTGATGTTTGTAAGGTTGATAGGCCCTATTGTGCTGTTAATAAGACAAGGTAATTGCTCTTAGTATAGAGTTACAACACATTGTATAATAGGCTCCAGCCTGTAGGAAGGGCCAACATAGTTAACTTAGAGATTGAAATTATTTCTTCCCAAGGTGAAAGAAACTTGTAATGATGGTCTAAATATCTGAAATACTTGCAAGAAAAGTTGAAGATGCATAAACCATTGCTCTATATTTTGACTGAGTGGAAGAATATAGAAGTACCTGTTAATTTTCATATATTCTTGGCTTGTCTTGTTAAGGCTTCATGAAGAGACTTTGATGTTGACATGTCAGTGAAGGAGCCACAGTATCCTTCTGGGGGAATTATGTTTTCATTGATTAGTTTTTTAACTCACTGAGGACAAAGTACCATCATTTCGTAAATTAGTCACTATCTAAACTTACTTTTCTCTTTATTTTTTTTTTTTTTTTTTTTTATTTTATTTTATTTTATTTATTTATTTTTTTTTTAATTTTATTTTATTTTTAAACTTTACATAACTGTATTAGATTTGCCAAATATCAAAATGAATCCGCCACAGGTTTACATGTGTTCCCCATCCTGAACCCTCCTCCCTATATTCACCAGAGAGAGAAGATGTGGAGAAGTGATGTGTGGAATGAACAAATATGGCTACCTGGATTCTATTTAACTCATTGGAAAAGATCCTGATGCTGGAAAAGATTGAAGGCAGGAGGAGAAGGGGACGACAGAGGTTGAGATGGTTGGATAGTATCACGGACTCGATGCGCATGAGTTAGAGCAAACTCTGGGACTTGGTGATGGACAGAGAAGCCTGGTGTGCTGCAGTCCATGGGGTGGCAAAGAGTCAGACACGACTCAGCAACTGAACTGACTGAATGACTGATGTGGTTAGGAGTAGGTATTAATGCATCAGTCTAGTAGTTTGATTGCAGTTGTATACTTGGTGCTCCAGCTTAAGGTGGAGGAAGCTTCTTGATTTGTTTTTAACCCATGGGTTACTGTAAGAAATTAAAACTTAAAGAGGTCCATTTTCAAGGTTGGCTGACATTGAGTGGAAAAGTTACTACCAGCCAAACTTGCTTAACAGGTTACTGATGTAGTAACCACCATAAGGGTTACAAAACTAGAAAGTCTGGGCAAATGAAGGGAGAATGGGATGCCTAGGATTTTCACGCGGGCTCATTCTGTTGGTGAATTCAAAACAAAAACAGCAATGGGTGTGCAGGAAAGGAGGAAACAAGATGTCAGGGAGAGGGCAGCCCCTAAAGAGGGAGGGTATAAACCTAGGCAACACCTGGGATGATTGTTCACCCCATAGTACTCAGCCAGTGAGGAACGGGGGAGGGCCTTATGTGCTAGAAAATAAATTGCTTGCTACAGGACACTGGGTGTGCCTGTCCCTCAGACACCCCATCTTGCAAGAACATCATTAAAAGTCTTGCTTTCCCTGTGCTTCAAGTCTCCAAGTCCATCCCTTAGTTTGGGGCTGGTGAGCATGTTTCTCACAGTGACCTACAACAGTCCCCTGTTTTGCTTTTCCATCCTTCAGTCTGTGTAACAAAATTCCCTCTATTACATTCCCACATTCCTGTTTTCTCAGTTGGACCTTGACTGATGAGGATGGGTTTTGTTTTTTTGATGGAGAGAAAGAGTGGGAATGAATCAAAGAAGAGAAACAGAGAGAGTTTACAGATTGATAAGAGATATGTTTTCATGTGTTTAGGGCTGGCTGTGAGCTGTCACTTCTTTCCTCCTCCTATATCCCAAAGCCACTGCTCACCTGTCATAGTTTGAAGGACCTGAGGTGGACATCTGAATTTGTCAGGTCTCCAGTGGTGGTTCTCATTGAGACCCATTTCTGCTCAGTCATTTGACTCCCAGTCAATTCAGTTTTTCTGCAAAAGAATATTGAGTTTGTCCACTGGAGGGCTTCTGTATTTTTCTGTTAATGCAATACATGGAGAAGGATGAATTCTTAACAGTTCAATATGGGAAATTAAACATTCAGTCCAAGAGAATTTTCTTGTTCCCCCAAGAGCAGCATTTATGAAATTTAGACATTATTTGGCTTCTCCAACCAAATCATAGTATCAATAATTTTTCTGCATATACTTTGAAATTTTCTCCATAAATAAAGCTTCTACTAAAATGACTTCCTTAATATCATGTTAGATGTGATTAGTTCAGTGCAAAACCACAGAAAAATAATATTTATATGATCAACACTATAAAGGTAATACTTCAGATACTGTCTGGTCATGTGAGTGCTCTGTGGAAAGCAATCCCCATGCTCTTCCCATTTCTGCATTTAAAGAGACCTAAAGAAAAGCTGAGACGCCAGTCTCAGCTTCTTTAACATAAAGGTCATGGATCCTTTGGTAAAGTTTGTTAAAGGTTGATTTATTGAATTGGATTGTGACAAAAACATAAAATAAATGTAACATTCAACAATTTGTCCTCCTTATGCTAATAAAAACCTGGCATAACTGTATGTCTTTTTAAAATCCAGATTTTCTGTGGTTTCAAAGCATAAACACTATTAAAACATTCAGTCATTTAAAAAACAATCCAATGTGAAACATTTTGTGGAGGTTGGAGACCAGTAGGCTAAGATGGGTGTTGTACCTATCCCAGAGAGCTGGCTCATTTCTCTGAGAAAATCTTAAATTATTGATTGCCTGCAATTTATGGCATTCATGTTTCATATCAAAAAAATCTCAGGTTAAATGGAACTCACATGACCTAGGACTGACTTTATGAACACCTTTACATGAATTAGAATTAGGACGTGTAAAGCCAAGCAGAGGCAACCAAGTGAATACCAGAGCTTTCTTTGGCTCACAGAAGGATTTGGATAGCCAGAGGCATTAATACTCTGTGGGCATCCATACATGAAAAGCCTTATGTAAGTGTCAGGTGCCAAGGTGGTGATGATGGGGTATTAAAAATCGTCTGATAGGTGGTAACACAGATCCAGTCTCCTCGTAAAATAAGCTTACATGTTTTTTTTGGTAGGAACCAACACTAGGCTGCACGGTTAATGAGCTCCAGAGCTGTTTATTGGTTACTCTCGAGGAGCCTTATGGAGTAGTTCAGTCATGCTGAGATGCTGCTTGGGTGGTGCTGGAAACCTAGCCAGCCCCAATGCCTGTTTTCTCCCACAGTGGTGGATATTTCCATAAACCAGATGTCTGCGTTTCTGTATGGGATCCATCACATGGAAATTGTGGCGCTTGTTTGTGCCTTCATTTTCTTATCTCATTTTGGTGATGGGGAGGAGAGGGGATGTGTTGGGTCAACTGGATGGCATTAGGTCAGAGGCAGTTGGGAAAAGATGGTCTCTGCTAAGGGGTCTCAGCCAGCTTGCAAAAGGCTGTGCTGAGAGGATGAAAGATAAGCAGACTTAGCAAGTGCCGGAGAAGGAAGCAGCACTTCCTCCAGGCAATTCTCAGAACTGTTTCTAAGCTGTTTACTTCCTATTTTGATACCTAGAGCAACAAGAAACAAGGTCTCTGGACCAGTCTTTGCCTGGCCTTGTCCTGAGCTTGTTTATCCACTCTTTCTGTCAGGAAGCAATTGTGATAAGGCCCCTGGCACTGTTCTGGAAGGTTGTTTTTTTTTTTTTTCCATTTTGTGTGTAGCTTTTGATTGATCATGTTGTGAACATAGTGCTCTATTCTTGGATTGATTTATCAGCAGGGTTCAAAGAACCTCCACCATTTAAAAGGTTGTTTCCTTTTGTCTAAGGAGAAAGGCATTATTTGCATCTTAAAGGAGGGCGTTTTGCAGGCTCTCAGTTCAGCAACTGAAGATGGAGTGGCCGTCTGTCTTGAGGTCAATTCACCCACATCATGTGGGCTTGACATCTAATTTATTGTTCTGGAGTAGACATTTGTTTATTTATGTATTATTTTTTCATTGACATATGGTTGATTTGCATTGTTGTGTTCATTTCTGCTGTACAACAAAGTGATTCAGTTATACATATATACACATTCTTTTTTCTATTCTTTTCCATTGTGGTTTATCGCAGGATATCGAATATAGCTTTCTGTGCTATACAGTAGGACCTTGCTGTTTATCCATTCTACATACACTATGGATACTACTACCTCTAGGAGTTTGCCTCTGCGCACCCCAAGCTCCCCACGTGTCCTTCCTTCCCCCGCCCCCGCCTTTTGGCAACCATGTCTATTCTCATGTCTGTGAGTCTGCTTCTGTTTCACAGATAGGTTCACTTGTTTCATGGAGTCCACATATGCGTGATACGATACGGTATTTGTCTTTCTCTTCCTGACTTACTTCAATTACTGGGGTGATCTTTAAGTCCATCCAAGTTGCTTCAAATGACATTTTTTCTTTTTCTTTCTTTTTTTTTTTTTTTGATGGCTGAGTAGTATAGGCTTCTTATTTTTCTGCTTAGAAAATGGAGGGAGAAAGCCTTCTTAAAAAAAATGTTGGCTTGGACAACTCATTTTGAGGCTTTAGCTCCTATTCAAAGGTTTTCTATTATTTTATTGTACTTTAGGGGGATCCCTTCTTTTCTTCACCCTAAAACCACTCCCCCTTCTATAGCTCTTCCTTTGCAGTGGCCCTGAGCTATGCCATGTTTATTTTGAGTTGTTGGTTTGGTGTTGGATTGAGTCTGTATATGGCCTCTGCCTGCTTTGGAGCAAAATTTGATTTGCTTGGCCCCACTTCAAATATTGTCAGCACCCTGTGCATTTAGGGCTCTATAAAAATATGAAATAATAACCACAGCTTTATGAGCTGGAAACAGCTTTTCTCACCACACTTCCTTCTCAGTGGACAATAGCAATTTCCACATTTGAAAAGCAACCAATATTTTTCATTATCTCCATACTACTTCAAATAAAACTGACATAATGAGGAATTGGAAGCATCTTAGTTCTCTGAAGAAATCGATCCAACGAGTGGTTTTCAAAGTTAAAATAAAAATAATATACTTCTGCCCTGTAGTGAGAATACTTAGATAGAAAGTCCCTATCATCCAGCAGCCAGTATCACTCATCATTTTTATTTTTCTTCTATATCGTGACCAATAACAGAGGAATAAGGAGAATGGAACACTAATGAAATTAGTTTCTTAAAAAAAATGTGACCTGGCTGAAACTCAGGGCAGCTTTAGTTTCTGGGAAATGCCATCTCAGATTCTGAGGAGTCATTGGATAAGACAGCTGGGGCACATCTGATTAAACAGACGAAACAAACTGGGCGGGAAGGATAGTTACACAAGAGTCCTGATAATGGCCAATAAGATCTTTTTATGAAGACATTTATTCATTATGATCAGATAATATACTGGGTCCACAAATGTTAATTAAAGTCTATTGCTGTTTTGTTCTTAAGTTCCTACTGCTACTGTCTGTAGTAAAGTGGGACAGACACTGAGTTGTTATTACTTTGTATTAATGGGGGTTAAAAGCTCTTTTTCTTATGAAGCGGTTGTGGAAGGAGGTAGTCACATGTTTGCTGTCTTTACTTGAAAAACGAAAACTATGATAGCCTAGTGTCAGTCACCAGAGTTTCTACTGAAATGTAAATTTTACTGTTGTCTTTTTTCCTTTCATTGGTGTAAGTCAGCAGACATTTACTTGCAAGGATACAGTATGTCTGAGCAGGCACCTGATGTCCTCAGTAGAGCCTGAAGAAGAGCATATTGATTCACTTATGTGAACCATGCACCCATGAGAAAAAAATGTGTTTGACATGATACCACCTGAGTACAACTTCACATATTTTCAGTGGAATACATCAGAGAGAAAGGCATCATAGTATTTACTAGGATCCCAGAGAAGAAAAAAATGCCCATGATTGAGCTGCTGCTGCTGCTAAGTTGCTTCAGTCGTGTCTGACTCTGTGTGACCCCATAGACGGCAGGCCACCAGGCTACCCCATCCCTGGCATTCTCCAGGCAAGAACACTGGAGTGGGTTGCCATTTCCTTCTCCAATGCATGAAAGTGAAAAGTGAAAGGGAAGTCGTTTAGTCATGTCTGACTCTTAGCGACCCCGTGGACTGCAGCCCACCAGGCTCCTCTGTCCATGGGATTTTCCAGGCAAGAGTACTGGAGTGGTTTGCCATTGCCTTCTCCATGATTGGGCAGACACCAACAAATAGGATTTCTGGAGCGGATGCTGGGGTCCATGCCCATAGCAGATTATTGACTGCCAAACACAGGGCAGTGGCCCTGAGTTCAGTGGCAGTGCAAGCCTGTGTCATACATTCAGGCTGTTCCCAAGGGGGCAGCTTCCCTGGGTCCCTGAACAACTCATTGGTTTTAAGGGCAGGGTCTGTAGGTCAGACTCTCTTGGCATGGCCTTTGTGGGTAATGAGAAAATATTTTGAGGTGTGATGTTATTTATCATATTATACTACATTGCAGTGGTGAAGCTGAGAAAGTGATATTGAATAGGTAAACCAGGAAACCTGGGTTCTCATGTCAGTTCTGCTTCTGATTTGCTGGTATAACTTCTCTGGGCCTCAGTTTACTCATTTGTAGACTGACAGCATTGTCAGTATTTGTAAATAGTGTTTGCTTACCCCACCTACATCAGGCTCAAAATGTTTGTACAAATGCAAATTCCTGGGCCCATCTAGCCCAACTGAATCAGAATCTTGCTGTGTGGCCCTGAATCTGCGTTTGTAACGCTTTCCATTGCTAGGTGACTGTTACACAGCAGAAGTTTGAAAAAATACACAATTGAACTAAATATCTCTCTAAGGCACCTTGTATTCTTCAACTTGGTGCTTCAAAAGTAAAAACTCTTCCACCCCCATGGGAATGGCTGAGGGCCATTCAAGGGTATGTTGTCCAACTAAACTCTTTTGTAGATAAAACATTTTGGAACTGAGTTATCTCCAGTATTTTAGGTTAGAAAGATTGCTTACATCACAAAGATAAATTAAAACAATGCCCTTGGGGGGAAAAAACTTTACAAGGTTTTGAAAATACAAATATCCTTGTAGTACATTCCCCTTCAGTCACCTTCAAAAGAATCTCTCAAAGGCCCTGACTTCCTCTCTGTGGACTGTAGGTCAGTCTGGGTAAGACTTTTCAGCCAGGTGATTCAGCTCTGTCAGCTTTGGTTCAACGCTGGTGAGGATACAGCTCCCCCTTGACTCCTTCATGGGGCTCAGTTGTAAAGAATCTGCCTGCAATGCAGGAGACCCCAGTTCCATCCCTGGGTCAGGACAATCCGCTAGAGAAGGCATAGACTACGCACTCCAGTATTCTTGCCTGGGGAACTCTATGGACAGAGAAGCCTGTCCATGGGGTCACAAAGAGTTGGACACAACTGAGTGACTTTCACTTTCACTGACTCCTAAAGACTAAACATTTGAGTTACTAGCCCAGGATACCATTTGGTAGGGATTGTAGCTAGGGCTTCCCAGGTGGCGCTAGTGGTAAAGAACCTGCCTCCCAGTGCAGGAGACACAGGAGATCTGGGTTTGATACCTGGGTCAGGAAGATCCCCTGCAGGAGGGCATAGCAACCGACTCCAGTATTCTTGCCTGCTGCTGCTGCTAAGTCGCTTCAGTCATGTCCGACTCTGTGCGACCCCATAGATGGCAGCCCACCAGACTCGCCTGTCCCTGGGATTCTCCAGGCAAGAACACTGGAGTGGGTTGCTATTTCCTTCTCCAATGCATGAAAGTGAAAAGTGAGTAGTCCACCATCTTTTTGGTCTCCTGGCTTTCTGAATAAAGTCACTATTCCTTGCCCAAAAAAAAAAAAAAAAAAAGTGAAAAGTGAAAGGGAAGTCGCTCAGTCATGTCCGACTCTTAGCAACCCCATGGACTGTAGCCCACCAGGCTCCTCCATCCATGGGATTTTCCAGGCAAGAGTTCTGGAGTGGGGTGCCATTGCTTTCTCTGATTCTTGCCTAAAGAATACCAATGACAGAGGAGCCTGGAGGGCTACAGTCCATGGGGTTGCAAAGAATCTGACACAACTGAAGCGACTTAGCACACATGCTTGTATCCAGGGAAAGTCAGCTCACAGTCTGACACCTGATAAAGCCAAATTTAGAGTTTGTGGGGTTTTGTGTATACTGGAGTAAATACTGGAGTGGGTAGCCTATCTCTTCTCCAGCGAATCTTCCCAATCCAGGGATTGAACCGGGTCTCCTGCATTGCAAGTGGATTCTTTACCAACTGAGCCCCATGAAGGAGTCAAGGTTTTGTGTATATAACCGTGTGTGTGTATGTGTATTAAGCAATCACCTGGTTGTGAGTTTTTCTCCTCCTGACTGACAAAACAAAATGGAGTTCAGTTCGTTTCTCTCCTTTAAGCACTTCATGATTTTTGCCTCGTTTTATTTGGACGTCGTTGGGCTAGCCAAGATTGTCACAAATACAAAGAAGCTGGAGGAGCTAGCTGCAGCTAGATGAATTAGAGCTTTGGATTTCCTTTTTCCAGCAGCTACAATGGTGGTTCTCATGCAAGGACAGTTTCCCTTTCAGAGGACGTTTAGAAGTATATGCAAATATTTTTGTTTGTCACAACTAGGGTGGTGCTACTGGCCTCCACTGGGTAGAGGTCAAGGGTTCTGCTAACAGCTACAATGCACAAGTCACACTCCCTATCCACACCGACACACAGTTATTTGGCTCAAAATGTCAGTAGATCCAAGATTGAGAACACTTAGTATTTAGTAACTAGAGTAATAATTCACACAGTATAGGAATGGACACTTCCAGAAAGCCAGAGGAGTAGAGGATGAGGAGTCAAGGGAGGGTGACTTTAATATGGAATGTTTGACACAACTTAACATGAAAATAAAGTCTACCGATTTCTAGGACAGGTTCAGGTTCAATGAGGTGTTTATAACAGAGTTTTGAAAAGGACCCAGGAGGGAAATATAGGCTGGGATGAATATAAAGAGGCAAGCCCATTAATTTTAGGCCACATAAGACAAGTTTCCTTTGTTAACATTGACGTGATAAACATCCTTTTCTGATGAGTGATTTTATATATTTTCACTTTTTTCTTTTAAAAGTTATATTTTGAAGATTCTAGAATTTCACATCTAGAATAGCTCCCCATCCCTTGAAGTTTCCTAAGGCTGTTAAAAGCATCAGGTATTAATATTGAACCACTGGCTGTAACCACTGGACTTCCCTTGTGGCTCAGTTGGTAAAGAATCCGCCTGCAATGCGGGAGACCTGGGTTCTATCCCTGGGTTTGGAAGATCCCCTGGAGAAGGGAAAGACTACCCACTCCAATATTCTGGCCTGGAGAATTCCATGGACTGTATAGTCTATGGGGTCACAAAGAGTCAGACACGACTGAGTGACTTTTCACTTTCACTTCACTGGCTCTAAGGGAACTTGACTGAGGTTCTTTTTCCTGTTGCTGTCCCTCTACTCTGTACCGGTAGTCTTTATTCTCTCTATTCCACTTCCAATTCATTCTCTTCCCTGTGCACCAAAAAACTCTCTTGTTCGCTGGTTTCTAGGTTGTTGTCATTCAGTTGCTAGGTCATGTCTGACTCTTTGCTGTACCACGGACTGCAGCATGCCAGGCTTCCCTGTCCTTCACTATCTCCCAGAGTTTGCTCAATCTCATGTCCATTAAGTCATTGATGCCCTCCATCTCCAACCATCCCCTCCTTTGTCACACCCTTCTCCTCCTGCCCTCCATCTTTCCCAGCATCAGAATCTTTTCCAATGAGTTGGCTCTTTGCATCAGGTGGCCAAAGTATTGAAGCTTCAGCATCAGTCCTTCCAATGAATATTCAGGGTTGATTTCCTTTAGGATTGACTGGCTTGATCTCCCTGCTGTCCAAGGGACTCTTAAGAGTCTTCTTCAGCATCACAATTCGAAAGCATCAGTTATCGGTGCTCAGCTTTCTTTACGGTCTATCTCTCACATCCATACATGACTACTGGAAAAACTGTTGCTTTGACTATATGGACCTTTGTTGGCAAAGTGATGTCTCCGCCTTTTACTACACTAAGTTTGTCATAGCTTTTCTTCCAAGGAGCAAGTGTCTTTTAATTTCATGGCTGCAGTGACAATCTGCAGTGATTTTGGAGCCCAAGAAAATAAACCCTGTCACTATTTTCACTTTTTTCCGCATCTATGTGCCAAGAAGTGATAGAACCAGATGCCATGATTTTGGGTTTTTCAATGCTGAGTTTTAAGCCAGTTTTTCACTCTCCTCTTTCACCCTCATCAAGAGGCTAAATTTTTAGTTCCTCTTCACTTTCTGCCTTTAGAGTGGTATCATCTGTATGTCTGAGGTTGTTGATATTTCTCCTGGAAATCTTGATTCCATCTTGTGATTTATCCATCCAGACATTTTTCATGATGTACTATGCATATAAGTTAAATAAGCAGGGTGACAATATACAGCCTAGACATACTCCTTTCCCTGTTTTGAATCAGTCCACTGTTCCATGTCCAGTTCTAACTGTTGCTTCTTGACTTGCATATAGATTTCTCAGAAGACAGGTAAGGTGGCCTGATATTCCCATCTCTTTTAAGAATTTTCCACAGTTTGCTGTGATCCACATAGTCAAAGGCTTTAGCGTAGTCAATGAAGCAGAAGTAGATGTTTTTCTGAAATTCTCTTGCTTTTGGAATAGCAAAATGGTTTCTGGGTAGATTTGGCTAATGAGAGACAATAGCAAGAAACTGGAGGGCAGGAGAAAAAGAGGTCCTAGGTATTTACCATGGTCCTCCATCTCCTTGCTTCTCAGCATTGTGCGAGTTGCTCTTTTTCTGAGACCCCAGTTTCTGTGGGTCAACCATAATTCCTCCAGTGTGGGACCTCTGAAAATCTGTTTCCTCCCCCTGCTCCTTCAGACCTAGGAAGGAATAGTAAAGACTTTTCACTGCTGCTAGTCCCTGGATGCCTCATCATCTCTCTTTGGTTCCCTTAACTCAGAACACTACTCTGTAAAAAGTCCCTTCATTCAATTCTTTTCAGTTAAGCCCTCTTTGTTGTGCCGTCTATATTGCACTAGGCCTTCCACTAATGTAGTACTTATTACATTTTTTATTGATTTTGTATTAAATATTCAAATAACATTGATCTGGAAGCTAAAAAATTCGGGTTCCTGTGGCAGTTCCCTTAAGTAACTCTTTCCTTGTGAAAATCCATTCAGCCTTAGTCCTTCAACTATTAAATAAGGATTAAAAAATATGTCCTGTCCTTCTCACATTGATGTTATGAGAATGAAATGAATGTATACACTTTGAAAACATTAAGCCCTGAATATTGGAAGCCATGTGTTGGCAAGAAGACTAGCAATACATATTCTAATTCTAACCCTGAAGTTTTTAGGACTCTAACTTTGTGTGCGTGTGTGTGTGTGTTCTCTGGGACTCCTTTTCCCCATGTTGAATATGCTCACTAGATTAGACAATCTTCCTGGTTCCTCCTCGCTTCAAAAAATTTCTCAATTTTTATATAGTCTGTTCTCATTGTTCTAGACTATTCAGCAGCATGACCTGTAAAAACAAAAATTAAAATGTAGATTATAAACCTGGAGAAAATAAAAGTAGAGGTTCACTAGAGAAAAGAAAATTTGAAATATTCAAAATACAGAACATTGAAAGATGGACTTAACTTTTGTGGGGTTACAAAGGGAAGAGTCAGGACAACTGGGTAAATGTTATAGAAGTTAGTAGTAAGTACAAGGAATGGAAAAGCCTTTCAAATATTTGGACTGCTTCAGTAGTGGAGTGTGCTAGGTTGGTTTTCAGGGCAGTGACTTGCCCATAACTGGGATTGTTCAAGCAGAAATGTATTTGCTTATTTCTCAAGAGCACTGTAGAGAAGATGCCTGTGATGAATATGGTAGTCACATGATTTAATAATGTAATGATTATGTAAGTCACAAATGTAAGTGGATTGTTCAGGAGTGTTAAAGAATTTTGATTATTTTCAACAAAATAAGACAAAGGCAATAAGAAAGGAGAAGATGTAAAGTGTTATTATATATACAAGATACCATTATGTGGTCTTCACAGAGAAGCAAAAAGAATACAGCATGATTTAGATTTTAGCAACTATTTTTTTTTTGTTTGTTTAAACTACTGGAAAACACCTATTGTAATAGTAATGAAACAGTCTCTACATCAGAGGACTTCTAATTCATTTCATAAGTGTTTGATGAATTCCTACTACATATACCAAACATATGCTGAGATCAAAACTAGGTTTTAAAAAGGCATGCACATTTTAGGGGAGAAAAACAAGGCTGTTTTCATTGTCAGCATGTCCTAGAGGAGGAAGCCCTTGTGAAAATGGTCGTTTGGTTGAACCATCACTTCACTCCTCTTTTAATTATTGCCCTGCCTGCCTTTCAGCAACCCTTCCTTATTAATCTGACAAATACTTATTAAGTATATACTCAGTGCAAGTACTATTCAAAGTTATAAAGATCCGTCAGTGAACAACAAAGTGATCAGTGCCTTGAATCTGCATTTTGAGTTTCCCTCATCAAAAACTCAACTCCGTCTGCCTCTTGCAGCAAGCATCAGTTTGTTTTCACCTCTGTTTCGCATTAATTTCAGTAAGTGGAAAATATATCGTCTGTTCACAAGTGGGGAGTATCAGCACTTAATATGCCGTAACATTTATGTCTCTCCACTTTAGTGGTCAATAGGAACATGACTCACTTTGTCAGTACATAGTATTATGGACTAAATTGTGCACCCCCTAAAAAGTCCATATGTATTCTAGAAGCCTAGAATGGCCCCTTGAGTAACAGAAAACAACAGACTGGAAACCTCAGTCATACCTTCATAAAGAAATGACCCAGAGAACCTTAGAAACAGATCTTTCACTAGTCAAGACCCCAACCGTGGATGTACGGCACTGACACCTTGAGCTCAGCCTTGTGGAATTCTGAGTGTAGTACATGTAGGCACTAAAATGTGCCTTCTGACCCACAGAAGCCATTAGATAGTACATTTGTGTTTACAGAAATGACTAATTGTGGTAACTGGTTATGCAGCAATAGGAAATGAACACACTTGAGTATTATTACATCCGTTTCACAACAGGGAAACTGAGGTATGAGGAATTAGACTAACTTGCTTAAGGTTACTAAGTCAGTACATAGTAGACCTTGGATTTGAACCTCAATTTCTGGTTGCAGTGTGTGTATTTAACCACAACATTTGCTATCTCCTGCCACCTGCCTTCTCTTTGTTTCGCTCTCCCTGCAAGTTGCCATGGCCAGAGTATACGGACCCTTCCTCCTAGTATAGTTGGTCAGAAAGCCATTTTGAAAGCAGTAACTCTAGGCCCCTGGCCTCTAGCCAATCCTCCACTCGGTAACAACTCCCTTTTTTCATAGATGGGAAATCCTAGGCTTCATTCCCAGAGGGTTATTTTTTTTCTTCTACTTTTTTTTTAACACTTCTTAAAAAAAAAAAAATCTACAGTTTTTGAATTATAGCCCTGTGGTTAAGGGAAATGACTTTTACTGGGGAAGCAACTTGTTATGGTCTTAGGTACTCTGCCAAATGCAATGAAAAGGGGGCTTTTAAGTGTCATTTATACATTAAAAAAGATTTAAAGAGACACTGAAGAATATACCCACTTGGCATTGCCAAAATCTGTAGGCCTAGTATCCACAAGTATCCTGGGCTAAAGTTTAATTTCTTCTTTTATGAGTGAGTAGAGTATATTCTGTCTCAGGTCTGAACCAAAATGTTTAAAAATCACACTTCATTTAAAAGGATTCATGGAGACATGCCAGATCTACAAAGATATAAAGTATAGATCTGAAGAATAGGTAGAAGTGTTCATTGCCTAGAGAGTCTCTTTTTTGGAGGAAAAAAAAAATGGTAAGAAAGCAAGACAATATTCTTTCAAGTAAGAGGACTTAACCTGGGTGAGTTTTCTTAAACTTTTTGAAAATCCAGACAGAACCTCCTCTAATTTAAATAAAAGTGACTGAGGTCTAGTTATTTAATAATTGTTAGGCAATAACCAGGTGAGTAATCCAAATTACTTGGCAACAGTGGCAAGTTAAACTGAGTCTTGGTAGTGACCAGTTTGATCAGAACCTTGTAGAAAGAAGGTTGGAGGATAATTTAAAATCTTGAGGGTGTCTCTTTTGCTGTCTCGTATGCAGGGTTATTGTTACCATTTTTCTAAATTCCATATATATGCGTTAGTATACTGTATTGGTGTTTTTCTTTCTGGCTTACTTCACTCTGTATAATAGGCTCCAGTTTCATCCACCTCATTATATGGCAAAACCAATACAATATTGTAAAGTTAAAAAATAAAATAAATTAAAAAAAAAACAGTAAAAGAAAAATAAAATCTTCAGGGGTTACTGCTAATGTTCCTCTGCAATGCATTTTAACCTCTCTTAATTAATTTCATCTATGGTCATTGAGTACATTAGCATTATATATATCTCTGTAATTTCATTTTTGTCATTCATTTATTTTGCTTGTAAAAGGCACTTGAGAATCCCTCTCCCATTAACCTTCAACTATCCTAGATATTTATAGCTCATTTACTGCCTTTTACTTGCTTTGTATATAATAGCAAAATACGGGCACGTCTCTCACATTGTGAGGTTAATGCAGCACGCTGACACATTACAGTGAAAAGAATCTTTATATGTGAAAGTGACATGAGCAAATATTTCAGTATCAGTGGGCTATGCATTGAGTTGCTTTCATTAGAGGTGATTAATTTGGGTCAAATCATCTAAAGCCTTTTAGTCTTCTTTGTAATCAGAGCATGCAGCATTTTATAAGACCTTTGCCAGGAGTAAGTGTGTTCCGGAATGGATTTGTTCACTGTATACTGATGCCACAGGCTTTCAGAGACAGTGGAAAATGGTACATGGGTGAAACTGTGACTATTTGGTTAAGAAACTTGCAAAGACTTTTTTAAGTGATGCTAAGGATTAGATATTTTAAATCTAATTACAATTTAGTTATATTTGTATAGAGAACAGGTCCTGCATCTTAATAATACTGTTACCCCTACACATTGCAGCTCCCTTGAAGGTGTTATCACCTACTCAATATTGTTGTGATGAACTTAGGAAATAATACATGAGACTCTATGTAATACAATGTCTGACAGCTAGGATTTATTCAGTTGATTGCAAAATCTAAAAAAAGCAAAAAGATTTTATTGAGTGCCCATCAAATGAATGAAAACAGGTATAGAGCATTTTGTATAGTTACTGAGAATCAAGTACGGAATTTGGGGTAATGTGACTATATTACTTTGTAAAATAGTAAAACATTATTTAAGAGAGTTCTTGCCATCTTCATTTAGGGCCATGAGACAGCCTCATTATTTTAGATAGAGAAGAACTTCAGAAAGGGAATGTTGGATGTTTGAAGCATCTTTGTGATAGGATAAATGGCTATATCAAATTCAGTTTAGTTCAGTTCAGTTGCTCAGTTGTGTCTGACTCTTTGTGACCCCATGAACCGCAGCATTCCAGGCCTCCCTGTCCATCACCAACTCCCGGAGTTTACCCAAACTCATGTCCATCGAGTCGGTGATGCCATCCAGCCATCTCATCCTCTGTCGTCCCTTTCTCCTCCTGCCCTCAATCTTTCCCAGCATCAGGGTCTTTTCAAATGAGTCAGCTCTTCGCATCAGGTGGCCAACGTACTGGAGTTTCAGCTTCAGTATCAGTCCTTCCAATGAACACCCAGGACAGATCTCCTTTAGGATGGACTGGTTGGATCTCCTTGCAGTCCAAGGGACTCTCAAATTAAGTAATCTCTAATCAAAATATGTAATGACAACCATTTCACAAAAATCCTCTCTGTGTTAAAATGCCTGACCCAGGAATTCACTCAGGACGATGTGAGGCTGATAACAGGCAGCGATTCATTGTGTTATCGTTCACGTACATCTGTGAAAATCTTACTCAAGCATAAGAAAAGCAGAGGAAAAAAAGCCCTTTTTCTTTGAGAATTCCAGCTGTGGCCTCTGGTCAGTACCTTGCTTGATATTCTGGTCTACTGAAAACCAAATTATTTGCAAAACAAAACAAGAAAACAAATAAGTTGTATGGTTATTGACCAAAACCTTCTTCTATTCCAGGATCTATGACCCTACTGTTATTGACAAATAGATCAGAAAAGGCCAATCATATTTTTTTGCCTGAGTCATTATAAAGTCAAACAGTTTTAAATATTTAATTACTTATTTTTGCTAGATGCTCTTGATAGTCTTTCTTCTTTACATGTTCTTTTTAATGAAAGATTGCATCCCTCACTTTTTTGTAGCTTGCCAAGTAATATAATTGGCAAAGAGTATTTCAGGTGTTGGGACCCTTTAGCCAGAGCTTGCTGTCATTCTCATTGTTCTGGGAAAAAAAAAGAAAACAAACATTCGGAAATGACAGTGGATAAGCCTGAGCCTTGGTTTAAGCAGTGGAAGGAAGTGCAGTTAGTTTAAGCATAGAGGAAACCTTTCTTAAAGAAACTGGACTGATTCCTTTAAGAAATAAAAGCCAAAGTGCTCTGTGGGGAAGGTGAGACACTTAGCATTCAGTGCAGGCACCAATACCAGCTAGCCTGATGACAGCCAGCGGTCAGAAGAGGGATCTGTTAATTCTAGGACAAGGATCAGCTAGACCCAGGGCCTGCCCTGAGCAAATAAGTCATCAAATTTGTCTTCAATTACCACCCCACCTCCCACCCCCACTGCCTCATTCTGCATCCTCCTCCTCAATTCCAAGGTTTCTCTTCTCCATTTTTTCCCCCAGAGGCTTAAGGTAGTTTAATTACTTGTTTGTTTGTTTTTTTCCTTTTAACTGTTAAGAACATATGATATGTTTTCCTTTCATAGTTGCAAGTTCTCTAATCAAAGGAGGAAATTCATACTAAGGTGATAGAATTGTAGGGATTTTTTTTTTCCTTACTTTTTCTAATAAGGTGAACCAAATTCATACTAAGGTGATAGAATTGTAGGGATTTTTTTTTCCCTTACTTTTTCTAGGAATCTTTCTAATACTTGGAAAGGACTGTGCTTAACTTAAGAGATTTTCAGGCACCTGAGGACCAGTGTGTAAGAGGTGGGCAGGCACTTATTCAGAAGATCAGGCTTCCCAGGTGGTGCTAGCGGTAAAAATCTGCTTGACAATGCTGGAGATGCAAGAGATGTGGGTTCGATCCTTGGATTGGAAAGATGCAGAAGATTAACTGAGTGAATGAAATTGTGCAATGGATGCCAGTGGGACCCAAAGTGTTGGGTTCCAAATCTGTCTCTGATGTCTTGAAGAGAGATTATTTCTCTTGAGTAATATATGAAGTAGACTGAATTTATACCTCATTCTGTCTCATTTCATTCTCAGTCCTTCTCACAGGAAATTTATACTACTGTAAGATCTCCATGAACTTTCTTTTGGACAGTATTTGTCATATGCAGCACCCAACTAGTCTTCCATCATCTTTTTCAACTTTTGTTTTTGTTGTTGCTTAAATAGGACTCTGTAGAGCTTTGCATTGCACTGAAACTCAATAATAGGACTTTGGGGGGTTGAATCTTTTTTAAAGAGATAAAAGTGTGTTTATGTACACTCATGAAGAAGACAGGTTATAAAGAATAGATTCTGTCCAAGTAAAAGGCATAGCAACACAGTCACAAGCCATCAGAGAATGCAAAGACTAGCCTAACCTAAAGAAGAAATATATCTAAGTAAGACTGAACTCTCGTTTTTTTCTTTTTTCCAATAATTACAGTTAACACCCTATTATCCACCTGGGGTGTGTCTGAGCAGTACCATTGGAAAAGAGTATTGAATCTGTAGACCTGAAACTCAGGATGTCTACCTAGTATGCTGCTTCTGTCTACATCCTCCAGATGTAGACATCCTTCCATTCCATCCTCCTCTGCTCACTTCTACACCTAACTTTCTTTGGTTGCATCATCCAGCATTTTATTCTTTACGTGTTAGTTGCTCAGTCGTAGCCGACTCTGTTACCCCACGAACTGTAGCCCGCCAGGCTTCTGTGTCCATGGAATTCTCCAGGCTAGAATACTGGAGTGGATTGCCATTCTTCTCCAGAGGATCTTCCTTACCTAGGGACTGAACCCTGGTCTCCTTCATCACAGGCAGATTCTTTAGCTTCTGGTTAATTTTGCTTGATGGGAGGCACTGGCAGAGGAGTGGAGGGTGAGAAAAGAGAAGGATCTGGGTATTTCTTCACTGGCCTTACATTATCCCACTTTGCCACAGTTTCGGCAATATCTGTGTCCACCATCCTGTCAGGCAACTCCTCTTTCATAGTGGCAGCTCTCACCGAGCTCTGGGAGCATTATTCTCTCTCCATCAGATCTCAGGGTAGTTGTCACTTTCTGCCTTTCAGTCCCAGAGTGTTTTACATTCCCTTTGTTTGGCCGCTTCAATCAGTTATTTTCAGTCAGATCCCTTAGATACGCCATCTGTTTCCTGTCAGAACCCTAACAGATACATTCATGTTCTTGGACAAGTCAGATAATCTCTCTGACCTTTTATTTTCTTCATCTATAAAACCAGATAATATCTACATTGTTTATCTTGAAAGGTTGCCAAGAGGAGCAATAATGCATGTGAATTAATAAATGTCAGAAAAATGTCCACTCTGAAGAGGAAATGATCTGCTTTCCTCAGATACTTGATTTGTTTTTCATAACCCTTCTTCATGATAAACTGATAGAAGCTTTGAAGATGAAATCTTGGGTTGACCACAGGCAAGCAGAAGCATAAAAGGTAATTCTCTATTGCTTGTATTCCAAAGCTAAATACACACTCGCCTTAGGTTGTTACCGTACCTCTGTTCCCGTTCTCAGCAGTATATAATTCAGAGCAGGAAAGGCAAGACAGATCATCTTATACCTTTGTTCCTACGCCGCATTTTTACCCTTGATAATGACTTTGTCAGACATTATTTCCTTGTGGTATGTCTTGTGTACGTGTCACGCCCCTGTGTATGTAGTGAAGTGAAGTGTTAGTCACTCAGTCGTGTCTGACTCTATGTGACCCCATGGGTTATAGCCCACCAGGCTCCTCGGTCCATGGAATTCTCCAGGCAAGAATACTAGAGTGGGTTGCCATTCCCTTCTCCAAAAGTTTCTTTATAATGTTCCTGAGGATAGAGATCATATTTACATTTCTTTTATGACAGGATAATTCACATACTGTTAAGCATATATTTGATAAAGCAGACACTTGGGAAGTGAATGGCTGGATATTCAGTGCACACCTGTTCATGCTGAAACTTCCAAGCCTGATCGGGGCGTTCACTCGTTTTATACAAGAGTGTGCTCTCCGTAATTAGCATGACCCTTTTTGCATGCATGAAAAGTGTTTGTTTAACATGAAGATTTTATGGACATCTGTTGTGTTTAATACATGTATTTTTTTGTGTGATGTAACATATGTAGGACTTAAAATCCAATATAGAAACTCCTCCTCTTTGTTCCCATCTTATTAGGTTGGCACCTAGTAAAATGATCTTACAAAACAAAATAAATGTTTCTGATGAAAACAGCAGATGATTTTCCATTCGATCTTCCCAATGCCAATAAAGAGAAGCATACCTGCTCCTGAATATCAGGTAAACCCAAACTCACACATTCAGAGAAAACATGTAAATTTTCAGAATAATAGGCCTGGGAATAGTGACTGCTGGTTTATCCACTGAACCAACTCTAGAAAGGGTACATGGACAATATACAAGAGGTATTTGGCTCACTGATTCTTCCTTTCTTTGTTTTCTTGTTTCTGAATAGGCTCAATGCACTCCAGAGAACCCTTGCTATTTTTTGTTCCCACACTCTCATTCCTTCAAAAATAAAAGAGAGAGAAAAATAACTTAGGTAATCAGGAGCCATATTAAGGGCTCTTGGGAGGCCTGGACTGACCCTACTAATTTCTCTCAGACAGACACTATGTAAAAACAAAATCAACAGCCTAGTTGAAGGGATGCTATAAAAGGCCCACAGCTTACTGAGGTCACCAAGTCTGAGAAAGTAAAGAAATGCTTAGACCCTAAAATATCTTTGGTAAATTGAAGAACTGGCTGGATACAGAAGACTGTAGGAATGTATGTATGTATGTATGGTGTGAAATTAGAACCTAACAGAGGAGTTGTGGTCGATTAGCAGCTGACTGAGAGTAACACTAGTGCAAAAGTACAGAAGGAACCCAGGACTGCTAAGAAGTCCCAAGAATAGAAGAGAATGCACAAGCTTGTTAAATTTCTGATTTATTTGGCGTAAATGATAATAATAGGGAAGTTTAGAAAATGGAAAGATTAAAATGGAAGGAACCATCAGGGAATATTCCTTGAGGAAAGTGAGCCTGAAATTATCATCTGAAGGGTTGGCTTGGTATAAAAGGGAACAGTAGGGTTGATGAAATGCCATATCCCTTTCCATGGCAAGATTTATACATTAAAACAAAAACTTGTTCAAATAGAATGTCTGGTAAAAAGTAATGAGGTGATATTGGAAAGTCCTCTCTAGACCCCTGGGCAGAGAGAGTCAGCCTTCCAAATAGTAGTGATGAACCTGAGGAAGCAATCATTCACGGGAGTCTTGGTGGAGAGGGAGAAGGGAGTATCCTGGTTTGCTCAGGATGTCACAACATCCGCATAGATGGGGTGACTTAAACAGAAATTTACTTCTCTTCCCCTTCTTATTGGGGCACTGATCTCATCATGGGGACACTATCCTCATGATTTCATCTAAATTTAATTATCTTTCAAATTCCCTCCCACAAAACATCATCATATTGGGGGTTAGGGCTCACTGTATGAATTTTAGGGAGACACATTCATTCAGTCTGTAACAGGGAGTAAGTCAGTTTCATGGAAGGGAATTGGTTATTCTTTTGAGGGCATCAAGAGAAGCTGTCATGTGAGAGAAGGAAAAAAGGTAGACACAGAACAAGAGGAATAGCACGGTTCTGATTACATGACAATTAATCTGGGCCAGGAAAAATAGAGGAGGAGCCATGATTTATCTAAGTGTGTAACTGACCAACAATAGGAACTAACTAACTGACTAGGGACTGCCTAGTCAGATAAAAGAATCAAAATCTGCAAGAAAGGTAGTTGGTTAGGGAGAAAGCAAATGTGGAATCTGATTATTTCCTATAGCGTTTTCGAATGCAAAGAGATAGCTGCAAAGTGAGTGCAGAATGATCTCAATTCAAACAGTACAGGGCCCTAGATCTGCTCCTGAGGTACTCAAAGGAGGTAATTCTGTGGTCTTAGATGAAAATGGAAGGACTAGTGAAAGATTAACACTCTGGTATGGGGTTAAGGCAAGAATATTTTTTATAGAGTGGACTAAGAGGCTTGAGGTGATGAAATTCCAGTTGAGCTATTTCAAATCCTAAAAGATGATGTTGTGAAAGTGCTGCACTCAATATGCCAAAAAATTTGGAAAACTCAGCAGTGGCCACAGGACTGGAAGAGGTCAGTTTTCATTCCAATCTCAAAGAAATGCAATGCCAAAGCATGCTCAAATTACTGCACAATTGCACTCAGCAGCAGCACATGCTAGTAAAGTAATGCTCAAAATTCTCCAAGCCAGGCTTCAGCAGTATGTGAACCATGAACTTCCAGATGTTCAAGCTGGTTTTAGAAAAGGCAGAGGAACCAGAGATCAAATTTCCAACATCTGCTGGATCATGGAAAAAGCAAGAGAATTCCAGAAAAACACCTATTTCTGCTTTATTGACTATGCCAAAGCCTTTGACTCTGTGGATCACAATAAACGGTGGAAAATTCTGAAAGAGATGGGAATACCAGACCACCTGACCTTCCTCTTGAGAAACCTATGTGCAGGTCAGGAAGCAACAGTTAGAACTGGACGTGGAACAACAGACTGGTTCCAAATAGGAAAAGAAGTATGTCAAGGCTGTCTATTGTCACCCTGCTTATTTAACTTCTATGCAGAGTACATCATGAGAAATGCTGGGCTAGAAGAAGCACAAGCTGGAATCAAGATTTCTGGGAGAAATATCAATAACCTCAGATATGCAGATGACACCACTCCTATGGCAGAAAGTGAAGAGGAATTAAAAAGCCTCTTGATGAAAGTGCAAGAGGAGAGTGAAAAAGTTGGCTTAAAGCTCAACATTCAGAAAACGAAGATCATGGCATCTGGTCCCATCACTTCATGGGAAATAGATGAGGAAACAGTGGAAACAGAGTCAAACTTTATTTTTTGGCGCTCCAAAATCACTGCAGATGGTGACTGCAGCCATGAAATTAAAAGACGCTTACTCCTTGGAAGGAAAGTTATGACCAACCTAGATAGCATATTCAAAAGCAGACACATTACTTTGCCAACAAAGGTCCGTCTAGTCAAGGCTATGGTTTTTCCAGTGGTCATGTATGGATGTGAGAGTTGGACTGTGAAGAAAGCTGAGTGCCAAAGAACTGATGCTTTTGAACTGTGGTGTTGGAGAAGACTCTTGAGAATTCCTTGGACTGCAAGGAGATCCAACCAGTCCATTCTGAAGGAGATCAGCCCTGGGATTTCTTTGGAAGGAATGATGCTCAAGCTGAAACTCCAGTGCTTTGGCCACCTCATGCGAAGAGTTGACTCATTGGAAAAGACTCTGATGCGGGGAGGGATTGGGGGCAGGAGAGGAAGGGGACGACAGAGGATGAGATGGCTGGATGGCATCACTGACTCGATGGACGTGAGTCTGAGTAAACTCTGGGAGTTGGTGATGGACAGGGAGGCCTGGCGTGCTGCGATTCATGGGGTAGCAAAGAGTCGGACATGACTGAGTGACTGAACTGAACTGAAGAGACTTGAATAAACCTAACCCAAATGGTTGGTGAGGCATCCTGGGAACAAACTGAGGCATAGACCAAGATAAGACATCTGTAAAGAGATCATAGTCATCCTGGGCTCTTTTCTAAGCCTAGTCTTATTACAGATAGGAGTAGCCTTTAAGGTCATACCTTTAAAACTCTATTACTCTTGAATGTCCATCTTCTTTTCTTTTCTTAGCAGGTTCCTAAGGAAAATAGTGACAAAATAGAAGGGCAGCCAAATACAGGGTGCCAAAGAGGAAGAAATGATTAATTTGATGGATGAAGTGGACTGATTTTGCTTAGCAGAGTACAGTGTACCTCAAACATTAAACCAATTCCCATCTAATCAGTGTTCCCCATAGTGAGCAATCTGGCATGTATACTCTTCATTTGTCCAAATGTGCATTATCATAACATTGATAATGTGTTATATTCATGATAAATTATGATATGATATATGTTAATACTATCACATTCATGATAAAAAAAAAACATTGGAAAGGCACACTAACAAGAATATGAAGCTATGTGAATTTAAGGCAATGTGAGCTATGAAGTTTAAATTTGTTCTCTTATTTCTGCCTCTGAATGTGTCATTTTAAGGAGTTCCCTGGTGCCCTGGTGGTTTGGATTTGGGGCTTTCACTGCTCTTGCCCAGGTTCAGTCCCTGGCTGGGTGACCAAGATCCCACAGGCTGTGTGGCATGGTCAAAAAAAGGTAATTTTATTGGGATAAATTCCACAAATATGTTTTCAAGCATTCATAAAAAAAATTAGTAAAATTCTATATTCCTGCTGGGCTTATAGAATCTACATTACACTGTGACCTCATTCTGAGCAAGTAACACCTAGGTAATTTAAGATAAAGTAAAGAAAATTGATGAAATGAAGAGGGTATATGTATATATATACCTCTTGTATGTATATATATATGTATATATATATGTATATATATACCCTCTTCATTTCATCATATCCTCTGTATATATCTTTTATTACCATTGAATTTTTAACTGTTTTATCACTCTGCCTGACCATTCTCTCCCACTTCTCTGTCGGTCTGTGTGATAAGAGTCAGAGCCCATCTCAGTGATTGTGAAGTTGTAAGTCTTATCTCTGGAGCAGCCAGTGTAAATCGGAATTTAAACCCTACCAGCCAAAAGCTGACAAACAGTCTCAGAATGTAACGTGTCTGCCAATGTCTGTTACTTGAGGACAGATGAATCTGGTTCTGATGTGATTATTTTCTGTTGGCAGTAAGGAACTTTATGAGAGAGCATGCTCGGAAACAAACAAGATCTTTCAAATAAAAATATTCCAGAACTCCTGTATCTAAAATTATTTTTAAATTTAAAATGAAAAAATTAAAAAATTTATAGGTATTCTTGACTAAAAGCTTTTAGCTGCCCCAAAAGAGAATTATTTAAAAACATATACAAATAGATGATAACAAAGAAGGCAGCAGCTCAGATAAAACCAAAATCAAGCATGGCCTGAGAAAGTCCTATGTTTCTAAAACCCTCCAGGTCCGATGGTGTGACTTTTCATGACAAAGATCAGGACAACCAATCAAGGCCATGCTACAGGCAGGGGTGAGGTGGGGGAGAGCATTCCACCTCAATTCTTTCACATGTTTTTAATTTGGAAGAAGAAAGCCTCAGTCATTTTTAATTGAGCACGTGTGAGGGTGTGGAAGTGAACATGCTTCGGCCTGCCAGCTTTCACGTCCTGCCACTGGTAACAAAACTGGCAGATTCATTCAGGACAAAATTAGGGGTGAAGTGAAGTAAAAATCACTCAGTCCTCTCTGCCTCTTTGTGACCCCATGGACTATACAGTCCATGGAATTCTCCAGGCCAGAATACTGGGGTGGTTAGCCTTTCCCTTCTCCAGGGGGTCTTCCCAACCCAGGGATCGAACTCACGTCTCCCATACTGCAGGCAGATTCTTTACCAGCTGAGCCACCAAGGAAACCCATTCAAACTTTGAGTGGACAATTAGTGTTATAGTATAATTTTGGATTTTATAAAATTCTAGCATTTTCAAGGCTTTTTCCTTCTAAAATCATATTATTTATATAAACTATAATCAAAGGCTGATGGTACTTATATGAGGGCCTGTAGGTTTAAACAACTAGGCTTCTAAGAGCAATAATCAGCTAAATTAAAGTTTCTTTGATTAAAAATCAGTTTCTTTTCTATCAAAGTCTGAACTTCAGTGAAATACTAAATATATGTCTAATACTTAACTTTTTTGAAATCTACCAAGTACTACCAATTTGCTATTCCTCAGAATATTAATGTAATCATCAAGAAGACTAAAATGTATTTTAATTAACTTTGAGATTATTTGCAGACAAAAAAAAGAACTTGTGCAGAGAAATGGGGGAGGTAGGTAGAATCAGAAAGAAGTAGGAGATGGGAAGTGGACACTGATTATGTAGCAGGATTAATAAAAGGATTTGATATTCTGGACTATGATGTTTGATCAGAATATTGCTGCTGCTGCTGCTAAGTCGCTTCAGTCATGTCCGACTCTGTGCGACCCCATATACGGCAGCCCACCAGGCTCCCCTGTCCCTGGGATTCTCCAGGCAAGAACACTGGAGTGGGTTGCCATTTCCTTCTCCAAGGCATGAAAGTGAAAAGTGAAAGGGAAGTCGCTCAGTCATATCCGACTCTTAGCGACCCCATGGACTGCAGCCCACCAGGCTCCTCAGTCCATGGGATTTTCCAGGCAAGAGTACTTGATCAGAATACTAGGGAATGGCAAATGGTGTTGGAGAAGACTCTTGAGAGTCCCTTGGACTGCAAGGAGATCCAACCAGTCCATTCTAAAGGAGATCAGCCCTGGGATTTCTTTGGAAGGAATGATGCTCAAGCTGAAACTCCAGTGCTTTGGCCACCTCATGCGAAGAGTTGACTCATTGGAAAAGACTCTGATTCTGGGAGGAATTGGGGGCAGGAGAAGGGGACGACAGAGGATGAGATGGCTGGATGGCATCACCAACTCGATGGACGTGAGTTTGAGTGAACTCCGGGAGTTGGTGATGGACAGGGAGGCCTGGCGTGCTGTGATTCATGGGGTCACAAAGAGTCAGACACTACTGAGTGACTGAACTGAACTGAAGAAGTTATTTTCAAATAATTTTTTAGTGTTTCAGGGGCTCTAAACTAATTCTTGAAAGGAAGACATATAAAAAGAAGGTATCTAATACAGTTATGTAAAGTTTAAAAATAAAATAAAATTAAAAAAAAAAAGAAGATATCATAAGTGTCACACAGAAAAAGCTGTAGTGGAAATGCTAACCAGCTCTTCAAAGCCATCACCCAGCTCATATTATCTCCTCAAGTGTATTCCCATCATGCCTTCCAGAGCTTTTTGCTCCATGATTTCTGTTGGAAGGGCTTTTCCCCTTTCACTACAGGGCAAATGCTACTTACTTCTCAAGACTTACTCCAAATATCTCTTTTGCCATGACACTATCCCCGATGCAGAATTTTGCTTTTTAATACACTAATTGCACTATCAAGTTACTTGCTCATGTGCCTTCTCTTCTCAAATGTTCAAAGCAGTTGGAGACCGAGTCATCATTTTATCTGCCTAACTTATAGAATTCTTGTTAAACAAATAGATGAATATTGAGTATCATGATTTTAGAAAGACAACTGTTTTCATGTTATAATTGTGAGTAAGATGAAGAACTGCAGCCTGGATTTAGTAACAGTGGATTTATGGTTGGTAAAATAACTCATTCATGGAGAAGGAAATGGCAACACACTCCAGTATTCTTGCCTGGGATGGCCCACGGATGAGGAGCCCGGCGGGCTACCATCCATGAGGACACAACTGAGTGACTAAACAATAACAACAACAACAAAATCGCTCGTTAGCCGGGAGGTGATTGGGCAAGGTGAATCTGGAGAGGAGTCTCCAGTGAAAGACTTTAAGGCTTTGTCTTAAAACTGAGTCTTACACTGTGTAATCAGTGACTTAGAGGGAGAAAAGAAAGAATAGGATTAGTTAATTACACTTATTCAATTCCTGGTAGACTTTAAAGTATTAGACTTCCTAAGCTATGTTATGCCTTTTGCTGTATCAACCAAAAAATTAGCTTTGTGGTTTATATATTACTCTTTTTTTGAGTTGGGTTATTAGTTTGATTTTCCAGAAGTTGAAAAAATCCTATTTGAACTAAAAAGAAAAATAAAATAAAACTAAACTTTAAAATTTGTAATGGTTAGATGCCTATTTCCTTGTCTTTGTTGTTTTCTCATTAACACAATCTGTGCATCAGCAATTTATTGAAAACTACATATCTTGATTTTATCATTTTAGTGTATTTTATTAAATAAGACACAAGACATTGTTTCTTCTGTATTTTAGATGGCTTTTAGAGTCTAACTGGAAATGTTAACAAATGAAAATAATAGTAATAAACCCTTACATTGATGAGAACAGTTAGACTCTTCTGGAAAATATGTGAGTTCTTTTACTTAAGTCTACTGTTGGAAAATAAAGAAAAGAAAACTATGCTCTCATGTGGTCCTGTTGGCCCAGAATATAGTCAAAGCCATTAATTCTGAGGTCTTGCTAATCTTACCATCCAAGTCTGTTTTCTCCAGGCCACAGAGAGGAACCCAGTGTCTGGGTCTAAAGACTGATTTGCACAAAAAGCAATGGATACAAAAGAAAAATATGGTTTATTCATAGTTTTAGAGGAAGCAGGAACTTGAGACATCATCTGGTTTAGAGATTTCCAGACCTGACTTCTCATCAGAATCACCTGGAGAGCTTTTAAAATACAGATTTTTGATCTTCATCCCCTGGCAGATATTCTGGGAGGGGGGATCAAAAGGATTACATTTATTAAGGCCTTCAGATAGTTTTGGTGCTTAGCCAGATTTGGAAACCAGTGATCTGGTCAAGCCTCCCTGATTTATAGATGCATAAACTGAGGCACATGTTCATTCAATGGACATGAACTTTGGCAAACTCTGGGAGACGGTGAGGGACAGAGAAGCCTCACATGCTGCAGTCATGGAGTTGAGAAAAGTTGGACACAACTTAGCAACTGAGCAACAGCATCAAAGTGAGGCACAGAAGGTGAAGGGACAGCTCAAGGTTTGCAGAGCAGCCTCAGAACCCAGTACTTCTGATGTCCGGGCTTCATATACCTGTATTAAACTACAGAATCTCAGGCGGTGTTTTCAATTGCCTATTTGACATCCAAAGTGACCTTTTATAGTTATAGGAAGCAGTAGAATAGTGAAGGGAAAAATAACTAATTTGAAACCAAAGACTCAAAGGACTGCCATGAGAATTTGGTGAAATGATAGGTTACTGCTTCATAAACAGTGAAGTGATATACCAATATACATATATAGAGTATATACAGGGGAATAAAATTGTCTTATGAAAAAAGTTTTTAAGTAAATAAAAATGCTTCAAAAGAACTTCATAGTGCATTAAACATAGTGCATTGTTTCAACATTTGGTTTCTAAAGGGTCATTCACTATGCAAGGCCCTATGCCATTTGGTTCCCCTTTATCTCTTTCCCTTTTCTCACTCCTCTCCAACCGTGCTGACTCCATTTCTCTTGCTCAGATATGCTAACCAGCTCCCCTCTGAGGGACTCTGACTTTGTTCTTTCTTCTTCCTAGAATGCCCTTTCACCACATATCTACATGGCCAGCTTTACTTTATTTAAGCCGATGGTAGGGTAATGGAGGGGTGAATCCTCTACTCTTGCTAGAGTCTGACTGGCTAACCATTCTCTCTCTTCTTCAGTTAATTGTAGAGCCTCTCATCCCCTGTTGGGGCTTGAATGCCTCTCTGAAGGAAGGGCTTATTCTACCCTCAAATGCTTCTAAAGAAGCAAAAGGGTCCTGGGGTATTTCTAAGGGTAAAGGTAGCAACAGATACCTAACCACTGGACCACCAGGGAAGTCCCCTCATTTATTCTTATATGAAGGTAGCATTAGGATTGCTTCCTGGAATTCCAGGAGTAATATAGCAGATTTTGTCTTTTTTGGCTGTTTGATCTTTGATTTTTATTGTTATTATTGTTTTTGCTTTCTTCATTCTTTAAATGCATATGTGTGTTTACATCAGAAAGATAATACATATCAAGGAGCAACAGAGCTGGGGTCTTATTGGGTGTAGCTCATGAAATACTTATTAACTGGTTGATAGTTTTTCTTGAACTACAAAGTGTGAATGTGTGTGTTTATGGGTGTGTTGATAGAAGGGAAGAAGAGCATGGCATACTGGAAATAGGTATTTCCAAAGAAAAGCAGTGTCTGTCAAGAATTTATGGACATATTAAATGAAAAAAATCCCATAAAAGCACCTCTGTATTTTTTATTCAACAAGAATTTTTGAGCAAGATGCAAGGCCTTTGGGAGGAGGTGATGAGTGGTGCATGGAATCCCTTATATTAAGGGATTTATAATATAATGAGAGATATAGGCTTTCACACCTGAGCTATGCTGCAAGGCTGAGGGGACTAAGAGCTGCAACAGGAAAGCAAAGCACTCACAGAGGAAGCAGAGTAGAGAACGAAGTATGAACTAATAGAAGTGATCATGTGACAATGTCACTTATTAATATTAGCTATTGTTCAGTTGCTCAGTTGTGTCTGGCTCTTTGCATGGACTCTCCCATGGACTACAGCACGCCAGGCTTGCTTGTCCTTCACTATCTCCTGGAGTTTGTTCAAACTCATGTCCATCAAGTCAATGATGCCATCCAACCATCTCCTGTCGTCCCCTTCTCCTCCTGCCCTCAGTCTTTCCTAGCATCAGGGTCTTTTCCAATAAGTCAGCTCTTTGCATCAGGTGGCCAGAGTATTGGAGCTTCAGTTTCAACATTAGTTGAATATCCAATGAATATTCAGGGTTGATTTCCTTTAGATTTGACTGGTTTTATCTTCTTGCAGTCCAAGGGACGCTCAAGAGTCTTCTCCAGCACCAAAGTTCAAAAGCATCAATTCTTCAGCACTCAGCCTTCTTTATGACCCAACTCTGAACTGACTATGGCTCAAATCATGAGCTCCTTATTGAAAAATTCAGCCTTAAGTTGAAGAAAGTAAGGAAAACCACTAGACAATTCAGGTATGATCTAAATCAAATCCTTTGTGATTATACTTTGGAGATGACAAGTAGATTCCAGAGATTAGCTCTGGTAGGCAGAGTGCCTAAAGAACTACGGACAGAGGTCCATAACCTTGTACAGGAGGCAGTGCCCAAAACCATCCCCAAGAAAAAGAAATTCAAGAAGGCAAAGTGGTTGTCTGAGTAGAGCTGAGAAAAGAAGAGAGGCAAAAGGCAAAGGAGAAAAGGAAAGATATACCCAACTGAATGCCAAGTTCCAAAGGATTTTAGCTAAGCGACGCCAGTAGTTCAGTGACAAGCACACATTTAAGGTTAATTTGGAAAGGCTTCAGAGGAGAAAGGAGGAAAGCATGACGGCCACTCACCATATAAGGGACAGTGACTCTGTCCTGTGTGTCCTACTCCCTAGAAAGATGCTTCTCTCTCCAAGGCTGCCTCTTGTCAGTGGAGGAGTAACCCTAGAGGATACGCAAATGGTCAGTTCTGTAAACTCTTTACAAGGTTCCTGTGCGTGAACATGGGAGGAAAGAGGTACTGGGTTAGGATATTTGTCTTGTAGGGACATAAACTAACAACCTGGTAAGTGTCTGATGGCATGGGGAGCCCGCTAGGCAGTTTTAACGTTGTCAGGCCATGCCTGGGAAGGAACACACATGAGCCTCGAATCCCTTTGAAGACAGGAAAGCCTAAGGAAGGACATGGGTTTGTTTGCTGTTTTACTACTCTCCTGCCCCCACCCCTCAGTGTGAGAAAAGGTTATCGTTTCTTGGCTTTCAAGGTTTTCTCTCAGGAAAATCTTTCCTTTGTTCTATTTATGCCCCAGACTCGGCACCACATTTCTGGAGCAGTCACGGTGCCTGGGTCGCTGAATGAGTCAGCCTGACATGGGCTGGCTTACATCCTAATTACAGAAAAGACAACAAGATTGTTTCAGATTTATAAATCCTGGAGGGTGCTACTGCTTCACATGAACAGCAAACCCTCATGTCCAGTAACCCCTGCCCTTGTTCTAACGTAGAGATGGGAAGTGAGCTGAGCGAGAAACTTCACTGTCTGAAGGAAAGAAGGCGTCCTCTCTTTAGCCTTTTGCTTGCTTGAATGAGAGCGAAACGAGGGGCTGAACACAATGGAGCTACCCACTGAATGACTTTCCATCTGGAAGGAAGGTGTTTGCTTTTAGACTAGTTAGACCACTGGAAGCTAGGAAGAGGCAATGAATGATTCCCCTACAGACTTCAGAGGGGGCATGGGGCTTCTGGCATTCTGATTTTAGACTTCTGGCCTCCAGAACTGTGAGATAATGAATTTCTGTTGTTTTAGACCTCCACATCTATGATATTTTACATAAATATTTCTTTATTTATAAAGATTGAGGGCAGAAGGAGAAGTGGGCGACAGAGGATGAGATGGTTGGATGGCATCACTGAGTCAATAGACATGAGTTTGAACAAGCTCAGGGAGATGGTGAAGGACAGGGAAACTGGCATGCTGCAGTCCATGGGGTCGCAAAGAGTTGGATACAACTTAGTGACTGAACAACAACAATTATTTGGTGGCACATAGGATCTTGGTTGCGTCATATGGCATCTTTCATTGTGAAGCACAGACTCTCTAGTTGTGCTGCATGGACTCAGTAGCTCTGTGGCATGTGGGATCTTGGTTCCCTGACCAGGGATTGAACCCATGTCCCCTGCATTTCAAGGCAGATTCTTAACCCCCGGATCACCAGGGAAGTCCCAAGTTTATGATATTTTATTATGGCATCCCTAGGAAACGAATATACAGTCACTCAGTTGCTGCTGCTGTACTGCTAAGTCACTTCAGTAGTGTCCGACTCTGTGTGACCCCATAGATGGCAGCCCACCAGGCTCCCCCGTCCCTGGGATTCTCCAGGCAAGAACACTGGAGTGGGTTGCCATTTCTTTCTCCAATGCATGAAAGTGAAAAGTGAAAGCGAAGTCGCTCAGTTGTGTCCGACTCTTTGCAACCCCATGGGTCACTCAGCTAGTAAGTGACAAAAATAGAATTTGAAATCTAGTCCATCATCCATATCCCATGCCTTTTTCTGAACAGAAAACTTGGAATGTAAGGCTGGATTTCTATACATGTGGCTTTCCTGACAGTTGAAGCAGAAAAGCAGTGATTGATAATCATAGCAGTAGACACAGTCAGGTTGGAAGTGGGGCTGGCTATAGTTGAACAAATAAGATGAAGCTAAGGCATATAGTTGTTCAGTCTTGCTTAGTTCTGCTTCATCGCATCTAACTCTATTCCTCAGTCTAATTACCTCCACAGGGGAACAGTGTGAGCTAAGTAAGCTCAGTGAGTTAGGCAGAAGAAAGCAGAGATTTCTTTAATTTCAGAGTTGGACCAAAAGGGGAGAGTAATTGGATATCCTCAGGGGCTTCTAGGTCTATTATTTAGTTACCAAGAGAAACTGTCTTCTTTAGAAGTTCTCACCCCTACACTTATAATGACTGCTAAATGTGTGTTGGGCACATTGGGAAGGTGATGACTGTAAAATAAACATAAGATCTAATCCTAGTAATCAAGGCTGAAATCTGGGAACAAAAAAATCAGTATATCTGAAAATATCAGAGGCAGTGAGACTGTTCAGTTTCAACTATCAGTGTAATAGGAGTTCAAGGAAGGGATGACAGAAAAGGATCCTCTGTGTATTTTTTTTCCAGATTTCTTGAGATATAATTGACATATATAACTTTCTGTATGTTTAAAGTATACAGTGTGTTGATTTGATACACCCATATGTTGCCAAATTGTTACCACCATAGCATTGGCTAACACCAACATCACATCACAAAAGTACTACTTTTTTTGTGGTGAGAACATTTAAGACCTACTCTGTTAGTAACTTCAAATATATAATACAGTATTACTAACTATATTCACCAGGTTGTACCTTAGAGCTCCAGAACTCATTTTTTCTAATCCATGAACATGGAACATCTCCATTTATTTGTGCCTTCTTCAGTTTCTTTCAACAATGTCTTATAATTCTCAGTGTACAGATCTTTCACCTCCTTGTTGAAATTTATTCTTGGGTATTTATTCTTTTGATGCTATTGTAAATGGGGTTGTTTTCTTAATTTCTTTTTCTGATAGTTCATAGAAACACAACTGCTTTTTTGTATACTACTTTTGAATCCTGCAAATTTACTGGATTTGTTTATTAGTTCTAGGAGGTTTTTTAATGGAATCTTTAAGTATATACTATGTCATCTACAAATGAAGGCAATTTTACTTCTTATTCAATTTGGATGCTTTTTTAAAAATTGAAGTATAGTTGATTTATAATATTTTATTAGTTTCAGTTGTATATCACAGTGATTCAGTGTTTTTACAAATTATGCTCCATTTCTGATTTGTATCTTCCTCTTTCTTTTAAATGTCAGTGTTTCCTAATGCTTCATCTTCAGGTTTTCTTTACCTTCTCCATGTACTCTATGGCCAGTCTCATGATGTCAGCTACTGTCTGATTCCTCTGGCACTGACTTTTATTCCAAATTTCAGAATTTATTTATAGCTATAACTGGAAGCTTCTCACAGAAGAATTTAGAATCAGCCCAGAATCATCATTTCCTGGGTAGAGGGAAGCAAAGTGACTGCTGTATCCCAGATCAAACATAAAATATAATAATAGCTGCTAACATTTATTGAGGGACCTTCCAGTCACTTGACTACTTGGTATCAGATCTATTTCCTGCCCTCCTACTTTCCCAGATAACTATATTTTCTAGACTCTGTTACCAACTGACTTCTAACACATTTCAGAAAATAGACAGTGGCAGAAGGCTGCAGGTCTGGAGCCAGGCTACATCCTCATATTTATGTATGTTTCCAGTAGGATATCCAGAAGTCACTGTGTCTTTCTTATGTTCCAGCTTCTTCCAGAAAGCTCTAGCTCTTAAGTACTGCTTAAACTACCTCCTCCCTTTGCTTCCAGACCTATAGGGCAGAGAGACTTTCTCTGTTTGTTAATGTCTGAATTGCTTCATTGTCCCGTTTAATCTTTCAGCACATCCAACATACTTGAAAATAGGTTCCTAGGGTTTGGTTTCTCTGCCTGGATCCTGGCTGTTCTGAGTTCTTTACACATATTAACATTCTAATCTATGTTAACAGTTCTGTGAGGTAGACACTATTATTTCCCCATTTTAGAAATGAAAAAACAAAGGTAAACAGAGATTAAGTTGCTTATTCTAAGTCCAACAGAAAGTGGTGGCCTGAGTCTAAACTCTTGAACACTAAATCATGTTGCCTGTCATTAAAACAGTCATTCACCCTTGATTTCAAGCATTTCCAACTGAAGAATTCTTCCCTGAACTCTGAGCTCAGGGTCACTGGCATCCTGCCAAAAGTCTCTGGTAATGCTTCTATTTTTAGGAGGGCAAGTAGCCAAAGGTCTGCTTGTGAGATCATCCAGGAACCTCTGAGTTCCCTTTTGCTTTCTCTGATTTATTTATTTTCTCCTCCCTCCATTGATTCTACAGGCCTCCTACCAGGCTCACTCACTGAGTTGTCTTGATGCCATCACTCAGTGCACTCAGTGTATCCAGGGGTTGCCTCCTGTTCTCGTTTTGCTTCCTGCCTCATTTCTGCCCTTTGCCAGTTCCAGTGGTGCATAAGCACAGGTCAGAAATTCATCACATAGGAACACATGGATTTATTTTCTAATGATGAATTGAACACTTCCCAGAAGAGCTCTACCATCTTTCCCAGCATAACTTTTTCATAAATACATCCTGGCTCTCTATTTAGGATTCTGTGACTATACTATCTAATTTTATGTTTATTATAAATAGATATATTAATTCTTATTTTTTCCTTATTGTCCTCTTTGTTTCATTGTCCTCATTTTCTTCCTGGTGAAATCACACTCATCTGGAAAGTCAAGATCGAGCTTAAATGTTATCTATTCTAGTAATCCTTCATGACTCCCCGCCCTCCCTCTACACCTTACCCCTACCTAAATAGAATAAATCACCTCTTACCTTTTGGTTCCGTATCATCCTATTCACCCTCTAAACCATTCTCAGTGTGTACATGTCTATCTCGCAACTAAACTTGACAGTAGAGAGCATATCTTTGCGTTCATGTTTCCTGTCACCTAATACACGTTCAGCAAAATTTTGAGTTGAATCAGAGAAAGCAGTTTTGTTGACATCTGCTTGGGAGACTTGTCAATGAAAGGTAAACAATATTTAGTGAATGTTAAGCAGGCTAGACTATCTTCTTATAGATTTTGGTTTTTGTTCTTGTAACTTAATATGTTATAAGATGGACACCTGGTGATTTTTATAACGAATAACTTGTATCCTAGATGCCAGGTTCTAAGGCAAAATTGTATGTGTTTGTGCCTGTGTATAAGAGAGAGAGAGACAATGTAAACATTTACTTAGACATCTTTTTTTTTTCCTTGTAAAACCACAACCACTTCACAATGTTATTTTGAGAAAACATGACTGAATGGTAGCAGAATATTACTTTGTAAGTATAACCAAATTCTGTGAAATAGTGGTGGAGGATAGATATTACTGGATCAGCAGTAGGTTATAAGTTGGTTTATTTCTAATGGGAAATATTTAATGTAGAAAAAGTATGTTTTGGTGGTAGGGAGAACTGCCAGCATGTATAATCTTAGTTTATGCACACATGGGTGGGGTATTATGTGTATAACTTACCAAAAAATGGTTACTTAGTCCTGGGTATTATAAGGGCCATTTGCAAAGAGTTAAATAGTTTACCAAAGGGCTAATATGAATTAGTTAATCATTAAAAAGTTTGCAATTTTCAGACTAACATGTTCCACTTTGAATGGTTGATTCAGTTGGTCATTTCCTAGAGTTTAGCACCTAGATAAATGGATCCACTGCAGTACCCCCAAACAGCACAATAAATAGGTTTTTGTTGTGGTTGATCATCCAGTGTAATCCAGAGAGCATCATGATAAAGGAGTAAAGCTGTCAGAGTAACCATTGCATATTGTTCTCTAGCTTTCAGTTCAGTTCAGTCGCTCAGTTATGTCCAACTCTGCGACCCCATGGACTGCAGCATCCCAGGCTTCCCTGTCCATCACCAACTCCCGAAGCATGCTCAAACTCATGTCCATTGAGTCAGTGATGCCATCCAACCACCTCATCCTCTGTTACACCCTTCTCCTCCTGGCTTCAATCTTTCCCATCATCAGGGTCTTTTCCAATGAGTCCGTTCTTTGCATTAGGTGGCCAAAGTATTGGAGTTTCAGCTTCAGCATCAGTCCTTTCATGAATATTCAGGACTCATCTCTTTTAGGATTGACTGGTTTGATCTCCTTGTAGTCCAAGGGACTCTCAAGAGTTTTCTTCAACACCACAGTTCAAAAGCATCAATTCTTTGGCGCTCAGCTTTCTTTATAGTCCAACTCTCACATCCATACATGACTACTGGAAAAACCATAAGTTTGACTAGACGGATCTTTGTTGGCAAAGTAGATTTAGGCTTGTAAATATCAGTGTTCCATCTCATGCTTTTTATGGCTTTTATCATGGCCACTGAGCCAATTCTTTTCCTTTTAAATTTTTCAACCTGTTTATTTATCTTATCATGATCTTTTTTTCTGCCATTAATTTATGTTAAGGTGAAAAGTTTAGACCCACAGTGCCTGGTAAAAAGCAAACAAGTGATTTGGCTAGATGTACAGCAAGAGTACTAAAGAAAAATATCTTGTAACTTGTGAAAATGAAAATTTTAATTGGCTAGAAGCAAGAGAATACACAAAGGAAATGTATGAGAGGCCAGATTGTAAATTCAGCTAAAAATAGTTTTAGACATGGTGGAAGCCCTTTGAAATCTCAAAGGGCAATATAAACATTGGTAGTGCTAAGAAGAAGTAACTATCAATTATACAAACAGGGGCTGCACTGACTGTTATCAGTGCATCAGGGACGTCAGGACATCTGAAGACAATGGAACAACAGCCAGGAAGCAGGAATGCAAAATGCATCTCTATACAAATATGGCATAACTAGGCATACATATAAATACAAATACACACACACATATAAAGTTACATTGGGTTTTTGTTAAAATAAGAAAGCATCTATTTCTGCTTTATTGACTATGCCAAAGCCTTTGACTGTGTGGATTACAATAAACTGTGGAAAATTCTGAAAGAGATGGGAATACCAGACCACCTGATCTGCCTCTTGAGAAATTTGTATGCAGGTCAGGAAGCAACAGTTAGAACTGGACATGGAACAACAGACTGGTTCCAAATAGGAAAAGGAGTACGTCAAGGCTGTATATTGTCACCCTGTTTATTTAAGGTATATGCAGAGTACATCATGAGAAACGCTGGACTGGAAGAACCACAAGCTGGAATCAAGATTGCCAGGAGAAATATCAATAACCTCAGATATGCAGATGACACCACCCTTATGGCAGAAAGTGAAGAGGAACTCAAAAGCCTCTTGATGAAAGTGAAAGAGGAGAGTGAAAAAGTTGGCTTAAAGCTCAACATTCAGAAAATGAAGATCATGGCATCCGGTCCCATCACTTCATGGGAAATAGATGGGGAAACAGTGGAAACAGTGTCAGACTTTATTTTTCTGGGCTCCAAAATCACTACAGATGGTGACTGCAGCCATGAAATTAAAAGGCGCTTACTCCTTGGAATGAAAGTTATGACCAACCTTGATAGCATATTCAAAAGCAGACACATTACTTTGCCAACAAAGGTCCATCTAGTCAAGGCTATGGTTTTTCCAGTGGTCATGTATGGATGTGAGAGTTGGACTGTGAAGAAGGCTGAGCACTGAAGAATTGATGCTTTTGAAGTGTGGTGTTGGAGAAGACTCTTGAGAGTCCCTTGGACTGCAAGGAGACCCAACCAGTCCATTCTGAAGGAGATCAGCCCTGGGATTTCTTTGGAAGGAATGATGCTCAAGTTGAAACTCCAGTCCTTTGGCCACCTCATGCGAAGAGTTGACTTATTGGAAAAGACTCTGATGCTGGGAGGGATTGGGGACAGGAGGAGAAGGGGACGACAGAGGATGAGATGGCTGGATGGCATCACTGACTCGATGGACGTGAGTCTGGGTGAACTCCGGGAGTTGGTGATGGACAGGGAGGCCTGGTGTGCTGTGATTCATGGGGTCACAAAGAGTCGGATACGACTGAGCAACTCCCTCATCTGATCTGATGCACATGACATTGTAACGTGTTTTCCTCTCACTTTCTTAGAATACAGATGTAACTCAATTGATTTTCAACAAATGTACCAAGACAATTCAGTAGGGAAAGAGTGGTCTTTTCAACAAAGAGACAACTGTATGTATACAAGCAAAAAAATTAATTTTAATCACTTTCTTATATCACACATACAAAAATTATTCCTAGTGGATCATGGACCTAAATGTAAGAGCTAAAATTATATAACTATTTGAATTAAACATGGGAATGAATCTTCATGACATGTAGTTAGTTAAAACCTTCTTGCTGCTAAGTCACTTCAATCATGTCTGACTCTGTGTGACCCCATAGACAGCAGCCCATCAGGCTCTGCCGTCCCTGGGATTCTCCAGGCAAGAACACTGGAGTGGGTTGCCATTTCCTTCTCCAATGCATGAAAGTGAAAAGTGAAAGTGAAGTCACTCAGTCATGTCCAACTCTTAGCTATGATCAAAATAATGAATGACAAAAGAAAAAGAGACAAATTGCACTTCACCAAAATTTAAGATTTTTTTTTAGTTTTTATTTTATTTTATTTTTTTTCTCCTATCATTTTTTTTAAATTTTATTTTATTTTTAAACTTTACAATATTGTATTAGTTCTGCCATATATTGGAATGAATCCACCACAGGTATACATGTGTTCCCCATCCTGAACCCTCCTCCCTCCTCCCTCCCCATACCATTCCTCTGGGTCGTCCCAGTGCACCATCCCCAAGCACCCAGTATCATGCATCGAACCTGGACTGGCGACTTGTTTCATATATGATATTATACATGTTTCAATGACATTCTCCCAAATCATCCCACCCTCTCCCTCTCCCACAGAGTCCAAAAGACTGTTCTATACATCAGTGTCTCTTTTGCTGTTTCGTATACAGGGTTATTGTTACCATCTTTCTAAATTCCATATATATGCATTAGTATACTGTATTGGTGTTTCTCTTTCTGGCTTACTTCACTCTGTATCATAGGCTCCAGTTTCATCCACCTCATTAGAACTGATTCAAATGTATTCTTTTTAATGGCTGAGTAATACTCCATTGTGTATATGTACCACTGCTTTCTTATCCATTCATCTGCTGATGGACATCTAGGTTGCTTCCATGTCCTGGCTATTATAAACAGTGCTGCGATGAACACTGGGGTACACGTGTCTCTTTCAATTCTGGTTTCTTCAGTGTGTATGCCCAGCAGTGGGATTGCTGGATCATAAGGCAGTTCTATTTCCAGTTTTTTAAGGAATCTCCACACTGTTCTCCATACTGGCTGTACTAGTTTGCATTTCCACCAACAGAGTAAGAGGGTTCCCTTTTCTCCACATCCTCTCCAGCATTTATTACCTGTAGTCTTTTGGATCACAGCCATTCTGACTGGTGTGAAATGGTACCTCATAGTGGTTTTGATTTGCATTTCTCTGATAATGAGTGATGTTGAGCATCTTTTCATGTGTTTGTTAGCCATCTGTATGTCTTCTTTGGAGAAATGTCTATTTAGTTCTTTGGCCCATTTTTTGTTTGGGTCATTTATTTTTCTGGAATTTAGCTGTAGGAATTGCTTGTATATTTTTGAGATTAGTTGTTTGTCAGTTGCTTCATTTGCTATTATTTTCTCCCATTCTGAAGGCTGTCTTTTCACCTTGCTTATAGTTTCCTTTGTTGTGCAGAAGCTTTTAAGTTTAGTTAGGTCCCATTTGTTTATTTTTGCTTTTCTTTCCAATATTCTGGGAGGTGGGTCATAGAGGATCCTGCTGTGATTTATGTCGGAGAGTGTTTTGCCTATATTCTCCTCTAGGAGTTTTATAGTTTCTGGTCTTACGTTTAGATCTTTAATCCATTTTGAGTTTATTTTTCTGTATGGTGGTAGAAAGTGGTCTAGTTTCATTCTTTTACAAGTGGTTGACCAGTTTTCCCAGCACCAATTGTTAAAGAGATTGTCTTTAATCCATTGTATATTCTTGCCTCCTTTGTCAAAGACAAGGTGTCCATATGTGCGTGGATTAATCTCCGGGCTTTCAATTTTGTTCCATTGATCTATATTTCTGTCTTTGTGCCAGTACCATACTGTTTTGATAACTGTGGCTTTGTAGTAGAGCCTGAAGTCAGGCAGGTTGATTCCTCCAGTTCCATTCTTCTTTCTCAAGATAGCTTTGGCTCTTCGAGGTTTTTTGTATTTCCATACAAATTGTGAAATTATTTGTTCTTGCTCTGTGAAGAATATTGTTGTTAGCTTGATAGGGATCGCATTGAATCTATAAATTGCTTTGGGTAGTATACTCATTTTCACTATATTGATTCTTCCAATCCATGAGCATGGTATATTTCTCCATCTATCAGTGTCCTCTTTGATTTCTTTCACCAGTGTTTTATAGTTTTCTATATATAGGTCTTTAGTTTCTTTAGGTAGATATATTCCTAAGTATTTTATTCTTTTCATTGCAATGGTGAATGGAATTGTTTCCTTAATTTCTCTTTCTGTTTTCTCATTATTAGTGTAGAGGAATGCAAGGGATTTCTGTGTGTTGATTTTATACCCTTCAACTTTACTATAATCATTGATTATTTCTAGTAATTTTCTAGTGGAGTCTTCAGGGTTTTCTATGCAGAGGATCATGTCATCTGCAAACAGTGAGAGTTTTACTCCTTCTTTTCCAATTTGGATTCCTTTTATTTCTTTTTCTGCTCTGATTGCTGTGGCCAAAACTTCCAAAACTATGTTGAATAGTAATGGTGAAAGTGGGCACCCTTGTCTTGTTCCTGACTTTAGAGGAAATGCTTTCAATTTTTCACCATTGAGGATAATGTTTGCTGTGGGTTTGTCATATATAGCTTTGATTATGTTGAGGTATGTTCCTTCTATTCCTGCTTTCTGGAGAGTTTTTATCATAAATGGATGTTGAATTTTGTCAAAGGCTTTCTCTGCATCTATTGAGATAATCATATGGTTTTTATTTTTCAATTTGTTAATGTGGTGTATTACATTGATTGATTTGCGGATATTGAAGAATCCTTGCATCCCTGGGATAAAGCCCACTTGGTCATGGTGTATGATCTTTTTAATGGGTTGTTGGATTCTGATTGCTAGAATTTTGTTAAGGATTTTTGCATCTATGTTCATCAGTGATATTGGCCTGTAGTTTTCTTTTTTTGTGGGATCTTTGTCAGGTTTTGGTATTAGGGTGATGGTGGCCTCATAGAATGAGTTTGGAAGTTTACCTTCCTCTGCAATTTTCTGGAAGAGTTTGAGTAGGATAGGTGTTAGCTCTTCTCTAAATTTTTGGTAGCATTCAGCTGTGAAGCCGTCTGGACCTGGGCTTTTGTTTGCTGGAAGATTTTTGATTACAGTTTCAATTTCTGTGCTTGTGATGGGTCTGTTAAGATTTTCTATTTCTTCCTCATTCAGTTTTGGAAAGTTGTACTTTTCTAAGAATTTGTCCATTTCATTGCCATATAATTGCTGATAGTAGTCTCTTATGATCCTTTGTATTTCTGTGTTGTCTGTTGTGATCTCTCCATTTTCATTTCTAATTTTGTTGATTTGATTTTTCTCCCTTTGTTTCTTGATGAGTCTGGCTAATGGTTTGTCAATTGTATTTATCCTTTCAAAGAACCAGCTTTTGGCTTTGTTGATTTTTGCTATGGTCTCTTTTGTTTCTTTTGCATTTATTTCTGCCCTAATTTTTAAGATTTCTTTCCTTCTACTAACCCTGGGGTTCTTCATTTCTTTCTTTTCTAGTTGCTTTAGGTGTAGAGTTAGGTTATTTGACTTTTTTCTTGTTTCTTGAGGTATGCCTGTATTGCTATGATCTTTCCCCTGAGAACCACTTTTACAGTGTCCCACACGTTTTGGGTTGTTGTGTTTTCATTTTCATTCATTTCTATGCAAATTTTGATTTCTTTTTTGATTTCTTCTGTGATTTGTTGGTTATTCAGCAGCGTGTTGTTCAGCCTCCATATGCTGGAATTTTTAATAGTTTTTCTCCTGTAATTGAGATCTAATCTTACTGCATTGTGGTCACAAAAGATGCTTGGAATGATTTCAATTTTTTTAATTTACCAAGGCTAGATTTATGGCCCAGGATGTGATCTATCCTGGAGAAGGTTCCATGTGCGCTTGAGAAAAAGGTGAAATTCATTGTTTTGGGATGAAATGTCCTGTAGATATCAATTAGGTCTAACTGGTCTATTGTATCGTTTAAAGTTTGTGTTTCCTTGTTAACTTTCTGTTTAGTTGATCTATCCATAGGTGTGAGTGGGGTATTAAAGTCTCCCACTATTATTGTGTTATTGTTAATTTCTCCTTGTTAGCATTTGCCTTACATATTGCGGTGCTCCCGTGTTGGGTGCATATATATTTATAATTGTTATATCTTCTTCTTGGATTGATCCTTTGATCATTATGTAGTGACTGTCTTTGTCTCTTTTCACAGCCTTTGTTTTAAAGTCTATTTTATCTGATATGAGTATTGCTACTCCCGCTTTCTTTTGGTCCCTATTTGCATGGAAAATCTTTTTCCAGCCCTTCACTTTCAGTCTGTATGTGTCCCCTGTTTTGACGTGCGTCTCTTGTAGACAGCATATGTAGGGGTCTTGTTTTTGTATCCTTTCAGCCAGTCTTTGTCTTTTGGTTGGGGCATTCAACCCATTTACGTTTAAGGTAATTATTGATAAGTATGATCCCGTTGCCATTTACTTTATTGTTTTGGGTTCGAATTTATACACTGTTTTTGTGTTTCCTGTCTAGAGAATATCCTTTAGTATTTGTTGGAGAGCTGGTTTGGTGGTGCTGAATTCTCTCAGCTTTTGCTTGTCTGTAAAGCTTTTGATTTCTCCTTCATATTTGAATGAGATCCTTGCTGGGTACAATAATCTGGGCTGTAGGTTATTTTCTTTCATCATTTTAAGTATGTCTTGCCATTCCCTCCTGGCTTGAAGAGTTTCTATTGAAAGATCAGCTGTTATCCTTATGGGAATTCCCTTGTGTGTTATTTGTTGTTTTTCCCTTGCTGCTTTTAATATTTGTTCTTTGTGTTTGATCTTTGTTAATTTGATTAATATGTGTCTTGGGGTGTTTCACCTTGGGTTTATCCTGTTTGGGACTCTCTGGGTTTCTTGGACTTGGGTGATTATTTCCTTCCCCATTTTAGGGAAGTTTTCAACTATTATCTCCTCAAGTATTTTCTCACGGTCTTTCTTTTTATCTTCTTCTTCTGGGACCCCTGTGATTCGAATGTTGTAGCGTTTAATATTGTCCTGGAGGTCTCTGAGATTGTCCTCATTTCTTTTAATTCGTTTTTCTTTTTTCCTCTCTGATTCATTTATTTCTACCATTCTATCTTCTAGTTCACTAATCCTATCTTCTGCCTCTGTTATTCTACTATTTGTTGCCTCCAGAGTGTTTTTGATCTCATTTATTGCATTATTCATTATATATTGACTCTTTTTTATTTCTTCTAGGTCCTTGTTAAACCTTTCTTGCATCTTCTCAATCCTTGTCTCCAGGCTATTAATCTGTGATTCCATTTTGATTTCAAGATTTTGGATCAATTTCACTATCATTATTCGGAATTCTTTATCAGGTAGATTCCCTATCTCTTCCTCTTTTGTTTGGTTTGGTGGGCATTTATCCTGTTCCTTTACCTGTTGGGTATTCCTCTGTTTCTTCATCTTGTTTAAATTGCTGAGTTTGGGGTGTCCTATCTGTATTCTGGCAGTTTGTGGAGTTCTCTTTATTGTGGCGTTTCCTCACTGTGTGTGGGTTTGTACAGGTGGCTTGTCAAGGTTTCTTGGTTAGGGAAGCTTGTGTCGGTGTTCTGGTGGGTGGAGCTGTATTTCTTGTCTCTGAAGTGCAATGAAGTGTCCAGTAATGAGTTATGAGATGTCTATGGTTTTGGGGTGACTTTAGGCAGCCTGTATCTTGGAGCTCAGGGCTGTGTTCCTGTGTTGCTAGAGAATTTGCTTGGTATGTCTTGCCCTGGAACTTGTTGGCCCTTGTGTGGTGCTTGGTTTCAGTGTAGGTATGGAGGCGTTTGATGAGTTTCTGTCAATTAATGCTCCCTGGAGTCAGGAGTTCCCTGGAGTTAGGGTTGGGACTTAAGCCTCCTGCTTCCAGTTATCAGTATTATTTTTACAGTAGTTTCAAAACTTCTCCTTCTATACAGCACCATTGATAAAACATCTCCTTTCGAAGACATGGGTTGCTTTTCTGGGTGCCTGATGTCCTCTGCCAGCATTCAGGAGTTGTTTTGTGGAATTTACTCGGTGTTTAAATGTTCTTTTGATGAATTTGTGGGGGAGAAAGTGTTCTCCCGGTCCTACTCCTCCCCCATCTTAGCTCCTCCAAAATTTAAGATTTTTGTGCTTCAAAGAACCCATCAGTAACGTGAAAAGATAAACCAGAATGGGAAAAAATATTTGCATATCATATATCTGACAAGGAACCTATATCCAGAATAAATAAAACATGCTTGCCACTCAACAATAAAATGACAGATGACCCAGTTAAAAGTGGGTGAAGAGGGATCTGAAGAGATGTTACTCCAAAGAATACATAAATGGCCAGTAAGCACATGGAAAGATGCTCAACGTCATTAACCATTTGAAGACTGCATATCAAAATCACGAGATACCACTTCATATCCACTAGGTCAGCTGTAATCAAGAAGACAGGTAATAGCAAGTGTTGGTGAGGATGTGGAGAATCTGGAATCCTCAAGCACTGCTGGTCATAATGTAAAATAGTGCTGGCTCCTTGGAAAACAGTTGGCAAACCATCTGACCCAGAAAATCTACATCTAGGCTCAACCCCAAGGAAATCAGAACATGTCATGTAAAACTTGCTCATGGACGTTCATAAAAGCATTAGTCATTATAGTCATAAAGTGGAGACAACCCAAATGTCCATAAGCTGATAAATGGATAGATAAAATATGGTATAACTGAACAATGGAATATTATATGGCAATAAAGAGGAATGAAGTACTGATAGATGCTACAATATGGATGAATGTTGAAAACTTTATGCTAGATGGAAAAAGCCAGTCAAAAAGACTACATATTGTATTATTCCACTTATATGTAAATCTAGTATAGGCAAATCTATAGAAAGTAAATTAATGGTTTGCAAGAACTGAGAGAGTCGGAGGGAAATGGATAGTGACTGTTATTGGATGTGGAATTTGGGGGATAGATAAGGAAAATGTTCCAGAATTGATTGTGGTGAGGGTTACACAAGTTTGTGAATATACTTGTTGTTCAGTCACTTAATTGTGTCCAACTCTTTGCAACTCCATGGACTGCAGCACTCCAGGCTTCTCTGTCCTTTGCCATCCCTGGAGCTTGCTCAAACTCACATCCATTGAGTCAGTGATGCCATCCAACCATCTTGCACTCAATCAGCTCCTTCTCCTCCTGCCTTCAGTCTTTCCCAGCATCAGGGTCTTTTCTAATAAGTCAGCTCTTTGCATCAGGTGGCCAAAGTATTGGAGCTTCAGCTTCAGCATCAGTCCTTCCAATGAATATTCAGGACTGATTTCCTTTAGGATCATCTGGTTTGATCTCCTCGCTGTCAAAGGGACTCTCAAGAGTTTTCTCCAACACCAGAGTTCAAAAGCATCAATTCTTTGGTGTTCAGTTGTCTTTATGGTCCAACTCTCACATCCATCCAGGACTACTAGAAAAACCATAGCTTTGATTAGACAGACCTTTCAGCAAAGGTCAGCAAAGTATATTTAGTGAATATACTAAAAACCACTGAATTGTATACTCTAAATTGGTAAATTTTATGGATTTTAAATTTTACTCAGTTTTTAAAATTCATGATACTATCGTACTTGCAAATTTCTTCTTGCTATGTAAGATAACATAGTCACAGGTTTCAGGGATTAACAGGTAGACGTGTTTGTGGGGGCCATTACTCTGACGGTCACATTTGGATTTTATGGAAGAAGCTGAAACTGAGCCAGTCAGATTCAACATGACCTTGCTGTCCTCTGTGAGTAGCAGTGCAGCCCCCAGAACATGGGGCTACAAATGAAGTCAGGATGATCTGCTTCTCAGCAGATGTCAGCACAGAAAGATGATGGTAGAAGACAAGGCATTCTGCCTCTTCTTCCCTCCTGCCACTGAGATGTCATGGTACCACAAAAGGCCTTCTGTATTAGTCATGTCTTCGTTATGGTGTCTTTTACCTCAATATTTTTATTCTTTAAATACATTTCTCCTTCCTGATTTCTTATGTTTTAGAAGGGTCTCTCCTATCTCAAGGTTAGAATGACTTCCCTAATTTTTCTATTATTTATTTTCATTTTCCTTAAAAAATTCAATTTATGTGAGACATTTTTGTCAGTGATATGAAGTAGGGGTCTGCCTTTATTTCCTTTTAATTGGATAACTATTTTTGCTAACATCATTTGCTTAATAATCCACCATTTTCTCTCTTATTGGAAACTCTGGTCATACACTAAATTCTTATATGTACTTCAGTCTATTTCTGAACTCTTCTGTGTTCCACTGATGCGTTTACTTTCAAGAATAAAAACCTCATGTAGAAAAAAATACATAAATAAAATCTCTATACTATTACAGACTTTGATATTGAGAACAATTAGAAAGTAAAGAAAAGCAGTTTGGGCCATTTTCTTTTCCTGCCATCACATTCCAATTTACATAGGCCTTTTTTGTATAGGGGTTTCCCTGGTGTGGTAAAGAAACCATGTGCCAATGCAGGAGACTCTGGTTCAATCCCTGAGTTGGGAAGATCCCATGGTGAAGTAAATGGCAACCCACTCCAGTATTCTTGCCTGGGAAATCCTATGGACAGAGCAGCCTGGCATGCTGCACTCCATGGGGTCATGAAAGAGTGGGACACAACTTTGATTAAACAACAAAAACAACAACATTTGTATAGTCCATGCCATATAAATACAAAGCAATATTGTGTGTACGTGTGTGTGTGTTTATTTTCTATTGGAGTATTGTTGTTATTCAGTCTTTCAGTCATGTCCAACTCTTTTCAACCCCATGGCTTGAAGCACACCAGGGTTCCCTGTCCTTCACTATCTCCCAGAGCTTGCTCAAACTCATGTGCATTGAGTCAGTGATGCCATCCAACCGTTCATCCTCTGTTGTCCCCTTCTCGTCCTGCCTTCCATCTTTCCCAGCATCAGGGTCTTTTCCAATGAGTTAGGTCTTTGCAGCAGGTAAACAACGTACTGGAACTTCAGCTTTAGCATCAGTCCTACCAATGGGATTGGAGGACTGATTATTCGGGACTCTTGGAGGATAGTTGTTTTTACAAATATTATGTTAATTTCTGCTGTATAACAAAGTGAAAATCAGTTATACATATACATATGTCCGCTCTTTTTTAGATTTCCTTCACATTTAGGTCACCAAAGGGCACTGAGTAGAGTTCCCTGTGCTATACAGTAGGTTCTTATTAGTTATGTGCTTTATACATAGTACAGTATATATGTCAATCCCAATCTCTCAATTCATTTCACTTCCCCTTCCCACCTTAGAAACCATAAGTTTGTTTTCTATGTCTGTGACTCATTTCTGCTTTGCAAATAAGTTCATCGCTTTTCTAGATTTCACATATAAATGATATAACATGTCTTTCTTTCTCTTTCTGACTTCACTCTGTCTCATGTATGACATTTCACTGCAATGGCGAAATAATCACTCCTTTTTATGACTGAGCAATATTCCATTTTATATATGTATTGCATCTTCTTAATTTCTCTGTATATGGACATTTAGATTGCTTCCAAGTCCTGGCTATTGTAAACAATGTTGCAATGAACATTGGGGTGCATGCAGCTTCTCAAATTGTTTTCATCTGTATATACACCCAGGAGTGGAATTGCTGGGTCATATGGTAGCTCTGTTTTTAGTTTTTTAAAGAAGCTCCACACTGTTCTCCACAGTGGCTGTATCAGCTTACATTCCCACCAACAGTGTAAGAGGGTTTCCCTTTCTCCACACCCTCTCCAGCATCTATTATTTGCAGGCTTTTTGATTTTTGCAGGCTCTTCTGACCAATGTGAGAGGCTACTCATTGTAGTTTCGACTTTCATTTTCCTAACATAGTGATGTCAAGCAGTTTTTCATGTGTTTTTTTTGCCATCCAAATGTCCTCTTTGGAGAAACATCTATGTAGATCTTCTGTCCATTTTTTGATTGCATTTTTAAAAAAATATTGAACTGCATGAACTGTTTGTCGTGTATGTGTTTTTGAGGTACTTCCACATAGTGTTGCCTGGTCTTGTAGACACCATCTAAAATGTACAAATTGAAAGGTGCTGAGAAGCTTCTCCAATTAAAAATATCTTCTCCATGGATACACAGCCTGGCCTGAGATAGCTACCCTTAGAGGTACTCTCTTGTGGTCAGTTTACCATCTATAGGAGTTTACCGTCTTGTGTGAGGAATTGAATACAAAATCATTGGCATCCACCACCATCTTAGAACTGAAGAAGGAAACGGCATCCCACTCCGATATTCTTGCCTGGAAAATCCCACAGACAGAGGAACCTGGTGGGTTACAATCCATGGGGTCACAAGAGTCAGACACGACTGAGCGACTAAACCACCACCACCACATCATCTTAGAAATGAAAAACACATTTACTAGCATTATGGAATAAAACAGAATTCTGTTCAATAAAATTTCTTAGAGTCACTAAATATCGAGGGACATGGGAAAGGTTTCCAAAGGCATGATGCCCTTAATAGAAGAAAACAGTTTCTCATGAATTTTTTATCCTGAAACGAAATATCAGGAGAAATCCCTGTAGATCAATACTTTTTTATTTAGCTCTGTCAAGTTTTTTTCTTCTTCTTTTTTTAGCTTTGTAGGCCTTGTTATGTTACTTCACCGTGGCTTATTTGGAAGCATAATGAAAAAAAAAATTTTTTTCCGCAGGGATGGCATGTTTTCAGGATGAATTTTTCTTTCTTCATTTGAAACTTAAGATCTGAGCTCACATAAATATTCCATTTGTTGAAATTTGACTTATCATCTTGAACTGTACCATTTAAAAGCATGATCATTTTCTCCTTTAACCCATTTCATTGAAAGGGCATCCAGCAATGTGGTTTGTTGTGCAATGACCCTGAATTTACTCTGTGTTTTACTTTCAGTGATGCCATATGTCACAGACATGGTAAGGCAGAAATAACCAACTTATATTAAGAAGGAATGTGTTCTAAACAAATTAATTAGAGTAACAGTTTTCTTTTTGAGTTCCTTAGAACGCTTAATAGTATCTATGAAGGAACTATTCTGTATTTAGTAAATTACTCATTATTAACATGGGATATAGTAGACAATTTTCTCTTCATGGCTGTTTCTTAGACTCAGTTCAAGGGAAGGCTTGTTTTCCATAGATGTTTTTCAATAGTAGTTTTATATTATTTTTGTTCTCATACTGGAACTGAAGCCATTTAAGCTTCCTCCTATCCTGGACCCTCTTTTAAAAAACTGTATACCATTGTAAATAAAATGACATGTTGGAAGGAATTCATATTTGCAAAGTAGAAAAAAGATTTCCCCTCTTATCAGAAAACCCAATCAAAGTTTTAAGCCAACCCAGCACATAATTATAAAGCAGTATTCATCTGTGTTTATCTGATTACTGATCAATACAAAGGTACCAATTACAGATCTGTTTGCTAAAATGGTTCTTAAATATAGTTTTAAATAGTCTCTGTGTTTAAATGTGTCATGCTGTAGAGTATAGGTGGAATACTAGCAGTTTTTAGATGCATTATTTCCCACAACTGATGAAGAAGCTGAAGTTGAACGGTTCTATGAAGACCGACAAGGCCTTCTAGAACTAACACCAAAAAAAAAAAAAAAAAAAAAAAAGATGACCTTTTCATCCTAAGGGACTGGAACACAAAAGTAGGACATCAAGAAACCTGGAGTAACAGCAAAGTTTGGCTGGGGAATACAAAATGAAGCAGAGCAAAGGCTAACAGAGTTTGCCGAGAGAATACACTGGTCATAGCAAGGACCGTCATCCAACAACACAAGAGATGACTCTACACATGGACATCACCAGATGGTCAATACCGAAATCAGACTGACTATATTCTTTGCAGCCAAAGATGGAGAAGCCCTGTAAAATCAGCAAAAACAAGACTGGGAGCTAACTGCATCTCAGATCATGAACTCATTACAAATTCGGACTTAAATTGAAGAAAGTAGGGAAAACCACTAGACCATTGAGGTATGACCTAAATTAAATCCTTACAACTATACAGTGTAAGCAACAATTAGATTCAAGGGACTAGATGTGATAGAGTGCCTGAAGAACTATGGACAGAGGTTCATAACACTGTACAGGAGGCAGTGATCAAGACCATCACCAAGAAAAAGAAATGAAAAAAGGCAAAATGATTGTCTGAGGAGGCCTTAAAAATAGCTAAGAAAAGAAGAGAAGCTAAAGGTCGCAGAGAGTTGGATATGACTGAGCCACTGAACTGAAAGGTGAAGGAGAAAAGGAAAGATATACCCATCTGATGCAGAATTTCAAAGAATAGCAAGGAGAGATAAGAAAGCCTTCCTCAGTGATCAATGCAAAAAAATAGAGGAAAACAATAGCATGGGAAAGACTAGAAATCTATTCAAGAAAATTAGATACCAAGGAAACATTTCATGCAAAGATGGGCAAATAAAGGACAGAAACAATATGGACCTAACAGAAACAGAAGACATTAAGAAGAGGTGGCAAGAATACACAGAAGAACTGTACAAAAAAGATCTTCATGACCCAGATAATCACAATGGTGTGATCACTCACGTAGAGCCAGGCATCCTGGAATGTGAAGACAAGTGGACCTTAGGAAATATCACTACGAACAAAGCTAGTGGAGGTAATGGAATTCCAGTTGAGCTATTTCAAACCTTAAAAGATGATGCTGTGAAAATGCTGCACTCAATATGCCAGCAAATTTGGAAAACTCAACAGTGGCCACAGGACTGGAAAAGGTCAGTTTTCATTCCAACCCCAAAGAAAGGCAAAACCAAAGAATGCTCAAACTACCACACAATTGCACTAATCTCACACTCTAGCAAAGTAATGCTCAAAATTATCTAAGTGAGGCTTCAACAGTACATGAACCATGAACTTCCAGATGTTCAAGCTGGATTTAGAAAAGGCAGAGGAACCAGAGATCAAATTTCCAACATCCATTGGATCATCAAAAAATCAAGAGAGTTTCAGAAAAACATCTACTTCTGCTTTATTGACTATGTTAAAGGGTTTGACTGTGTGGATCAAACTGTGGAAAATTCTTCAAGAAATGGTAATACCATACCACTTTACCTGCCTCCTGAGAAATCTGTATGCCAGTCAAGAAGCAACAGTTAGAACTAGACATGGAACAATGGATTGGTTCCAAATTGGGAAAGGAGTACGTCAAATCTATATATTGTCATCCTGCTTATTTAGCTTATATGCAGAGTACATCATGAGAAATGCTGAGCTAGATGAAGCACAAGCTGGAATCAAGATTGCTGGGAGAAATATCAATAACCTCAGATATGCAGATGGCCCCACCCTATGGCAGAAAATAAAGAGGAACTTAAAAAGCCTCTTGATGAAAGTGAAAGATGAGAATGAAAAAGCTGGCTTTTCAAAAATGAAGATCATGGCATCTGGTCCCATCACTTCATGGCAAATAGATGGGGAAACAATGGAAACAGTGAGAGACTTTATTTTATTTTCTTGGGCTCCAAAATCACTGCAGATGGTGACTGCAGCCATGAAATTAAAAGGTGCTTCCTCCTTGGTAGAAAAGCTATGATCAACTTAGACAGCACATTAAAAAGCAGAGACAATCCTGACAAATGTCTGTCTAGTCAAAGCTATGTTTTTTCCAGTAGTCATGTATGGATGTGAGAGTTGGACCATAAAGAAAGCTGAGCTCTGAAGAATTGATGCTTTTGAAGTGTGGTGTTGGAGAACTCTTGAGAGTCCCTTGGACTGCAAGGAGATCCAACCAGTCCATCCTAAAGGAAATCAGTCCTGAATATTCATTTGAAGGACCGATGCTGAACCTGAAGCTTCAATACCTTGGCCACCTGATGTGAAGAACTAACTCATGGAAAAGACCCTGATGTTGTGAAAGACTGAAGGCAGGAGGAGAAGGGCATGACAGAGGATGAGGTGGCTGGATGGCACCACTGACTTGATGGACATAAGTTTGAGCAAACTCTGGGAGTTGGTGATGTACAAGGAAACCTGCCATGCTGCAGTCCATGGGGGGGTCACAAAATGTCGGACATGACTGAGCTACCGAACTGAACTGATCTCTCACAATGAAAGACATGGGAATGTAGACAACAGCAACAAAAGAGTAATAGTTTGTGGTTTATCCCTTCAGGATTTCAGCTATATTGAATGTTTTTATTTGGTCAATCAGGTGCCCAGCTCCATTGCTTTTTATGGGTAGTAGAAAAGAGCTGACCGAAGAGATTTCCTCAACCTGAGGAAATCTGAAAAACAGTGATAACATCTTGAATTGGAAGAAGGAGTAGCATAAAGAATTTAACAGGGAGATTCCATTTGGGGAAATACACCATTGACAGTAAGAACATGTGAAGCCAAGTGTTATACTTAGTGTAGATTGAAGCCTGTTGAACAGACTGTGCAGCTGTTCTTCAGAGCTACTCTGTTTATTTCCATACAGATCATAGAAAAATAGCATATAGACTAAATATTTGATTTTAGTCAGGGTTTAAAGGTAGCTTGACATTTTTTCCAAGTTGAACATGAGTTCTAATCTTGGCTAATTCTTCTCCTTGGTTATAAACATAATTTTCCAGCTCATTAGTTGGTTTTGTGATATAGCCCAGCGATTTTTAATTTGCCCAGTAGTGACTCTAACACATGCACCCTATTCACTTTATGAATATCCTAAACTTGTTAAAATGTTTTTGCAGGAACTATTTATTCCATATCCTGACCATTTCTGATGTAAAAAATTTTCAAATTCTTGCCACTAAAAATCAAATAATTATCTTTTATATAATTTTTTCAAGAAGTGCTTTCTCAACTACTTATCACATGTGGCAATAATATAACTCATCAAACACCTGTTATAGATATTCATGGAAAAAAATGATTCTGTGATGAGTTCAGTTTTCTCAGAGATTTGGGTGAATGGTAAATTTTGCTGTTTTAACTACAGCTAGGAAAATGAGTGTCATTTTGCAAATGAATTTCTAAGGCTAGAACTGTTGCTGTTTCAGTGCCAGTCAGGCAGAACATGTTGAAATTTAATTGCTTTATGATTATTCACACATGATATAATCACAAAAATTTAGTAATTATTTTTTTGCATTAAATTAATCAATACAGATAGAGATTTATTAATATGATAAATTAGACTAGCTTTAGAGTTGTTTAATCTCTTGTTCTAATTAATCAAAAATGTACTAGTCAATGTGCCATCCTAGTTTATTATACTGAAAAAGTAACTGTCTTTCAGATTTTATTGACTTAAAAATTCTATTGGCAGATAACATCCTACACACTACAAAGAAAGAAAAATATTCTAACTAAACTGTGACATAATATTTTCTGCTTAAAAATTTGATTTTATACTTAATAAAATAACTATTTTAAACTCATATACCCATTAAAAAAATTTTTTGTGCATTCATGTGAAAAAGAAAATATAAACAAAATACATTTATTATACTCCTCAAAATCTTTGCATTCAAAGTTCAATTCATCTGAGTCTCTTTTAAATTCGGTATTGTCACTGTCTTTTTTTCCCATACATATCTTTTTCATCATCAAGAACATTGGTATTATTGCATTGCTTGAGACAGTATTCCAGTATCACCTCCAGTATTTTTTTCCAAGTCATAGACACTCATTTTGCCAATTTTGAAGTTGGCAAGATTTTAGTAAAAGGTTCTTAGATTAACAACCAGTCCCTGTCTGACAGAGTTTATAAAAGATGCCATCTACTGTAAAAAAAAAAAAAAAAAAAAAATCCTGATTTCAGAAATGTTAATAATATCGGTAAAATTTTAGAGTCATGAAATATATATAGTATTAATTTTGCTAATTTTTTCTATAATTGCAGTAGTTTAAATATTTGCAGCAAAGCCTCTCTACGTGCTACATTTGTGTCCAAACCATCTGGGGCTCCTATGACTAAGTCCTTGACATTAAACATTAAAAAAAGCCTATGAAAGAAACAGTTCAATTGCAAAACAACCCACATTTCAGAATTTCATGTTACAATGTATTAAGAGTCAAAGCATATATGCTTACTAGTAACTACTGACCTATGAAAGCGAAAGGGTTGCGGTAATTCTAAGGATTCAAAGACATTAGGAAAAAGTAAGAATTTTTCCTTTATTATACTCCATTGAAGAACACAATTATAGGTTTTTCTGTTTTGTTTTGTTTTGGCTGCTCTGCCTGTGGGATCTCAGTTCCCCAACAAGGATTAAGCCCCAGGCCACAAAAGTGAAAGCACCAAATCCTAACCACTAACCTCTGCCATGCTAAGGCCACCCCAGCACATACCTGAGCCCATACCAATTGCCCTCTCAGACCCCTTTTGGCCCAGCATTGCTCCACTTTGGGGCAAAGGTGCCAGTGCTGCAAGGAGGTAGAACACACAGTTAGAAGGAACAGAGACAGTTCAGAAAGGACCCTCAGGGCTTCTGCTCCAGCAACTTGGTACCTGATTCCACCCCCAATATGGTGGTGTTGACCACCGAACAGAGGAGAAGCCTTGGCTCACATCTGGCTCTGGCTTTAGTACCCTCCTGCCAAGTTCCAGCCTGGCCTCCCAGCAAGGTGATAGCTGCTAGCACACCCTGAGGGAAGAAGTGACTTGTGCTCACTTCACAACCAGCTCTCCCACCAAAGCCACTGGGCTCATAGACTGTATATCTAGTAAATTATTTTATCTTTGTTTCATTAGTTTTTTCCAAGGCTTTCATTTCTACTTTTGTTTGAAATAAATTCCTCAGTCTTAGTTTGCTTAACTTCCTTTGTCTCTATAAAGTTAGAGGAAATATTTGCTTATCACAGTCTTGAAGGGGCATCCAAGTAGATAAATAGAAATATATCAACATACACGAACCTCCTGGTAACCACATATCAAAAACCTACAATAGATACACAAAAACAGAAAGGAACATAAGTATGTCACTAAAACAAATCATAAAGCCATAAAGGAAGAAACTAAAAGAAGAAAAGAGCAGAAAACTACGAATATAACCAGGAAACAAGTAGCAAAAGGCATTAAGTACATGCCTACCAATTATAAATGGACTAAGTGCACCAATCAAAAGACATAAGGTGGTTGACTGGATAAAAATCAAAAGCCATCTGAAAGCTGCTTACAAGAAACTCACTTTCAGAGCTAAAGATACACACATTATGAAAGTGAGAGAATATAAAAAGATATTTCATGCAAATGGAAACTACAGGAAAACTGGGGTAGCAATACTCATATCTGACAAAATAGACTTTAAGACAAAGTCTATAACAAAAGACAAAGGTTACTATATAATAATAAAGTCATCAATACAAGAAGAGCATATAACATATAACATTTATTGATGTATATGCACTTAATACAGAAGCACCTAAACTTCTCTGATAGCTTAGCTGATAAAGATTCCACCTGCAGGGCAGGAGACCCCAGTTTGATCCCGAGGTTGGGAAGACCCGCTGGAGAAGGAATCGGCTACCCACTCCAGTATTCTTGGGCTTTCCTGGTGGCTCAAACAGTAAAGAATCTACCTGTAATGCAGGAGACTTAAGTTTGATTCCTGAGTTGGGAAGATTCTTTGGAGAAGGGAATAGCTACCTCCTCCAGTATTCTGACCTGGAGAACTCCATGGACTGTATAGTCCATGAGTCACAAAGAGTCTGGACATGACTGAGCGACTTTCACTTTTTCAAATATATAAAGCAAATATTAACGTACATATAGGGGGAAATAGGCAATAGTACCATTCAATATCACAGTAATCCAAGTCTATGCCCCAAACAGTAACGCTGAAGAAGCTGAACGGTTCTATGAAGACCTACAAGACCTTTTAGAACTAACACCCAAAAAAGATGTCCTTTTCATTATAAGGGACTGGAATGCAAAAGTAGGAAGTCAAGAAACACCTGGGGTAACAGGCAAATTTGGCATTGGAATACAGAATGAAGCAGGGCAGAGGCTAACAGAGTTTTGCCAAAAGAACGCGCTGGTCATAGCAAACACCCTCTTCCAACAACACAGGAGAAGACTCTACACATGGACATCACCAGATGGTCAACACCAAAATCACATTGATTATATTCTTTGCAGCCAAAGATGGAGAAGCTCTATACAGTCAGCAAAACAAGACCGGGAGCTGACTGTGGCTCAGATCATGAACTCCTTATTGCCAAATGGAGACAAACTGAAGAAAGTAGGGAAAACCACTAGACTATTCAGGTATGACCTAAATCAAATCCCTTATGATTATACAGTGGAAGTGAGAAATAGATTTAAGGGCCTAGATCTGATAGATAGAGTGTCTGATGAACTATGGACTGAGGTTCGTGATACTGTAGAGGAGACAGGGATCAAGACCATTCCCATGGAAAAGAAATGCAAAAAAGCAAAATGGCTGTCTGGGGAGGCCTTACAAATAGCTGTGAGAAGAAGAGAAGCAAAAAGCAAAGGAGAAAAGGAAATATATAAGCATCTGAATGCAGAGTTCCAAAGGATTGCAAGGAGAGATAAGAAAGCCTTCCTCAGCGACCAGTGCAAAGAAATAGAGGAAAACAACAGAATGGGAAAGACTAGAGATCTCTTCAAGAAAATCAGAGATACCAAGGGAACATTTCATGCAAAGATGGGCTCAATAAAGGACAGAAATGGTATGGGCCTAACAGAAGCAGAAGATATTAAGAAGAGGTGGCAAGAATACACGGAAGAACTGTACAAAAAAGAGCTTCATGACCAAGAGAATCACGATGGTGTGATCACTCACCTAGAGCCAGATCCTGGAATGTGAAGTCAAGTGGGCCTTAGAATGCATCACTACAAACAAAGCTAGATGGAATTCCAGTTGAGCTCTTTAAAATCCTGGAAGATGATGCTGTGAAAGTGCTGCAACTCAATATGCCAGCAAATTTGGAAAACTCAGCAGTGGCCACAGGACTGGAAAAGGTCAGTTTTCATTCCAATCCCAAAGAAAGTCAATGCCAAAGAATGCTCAAACTACCGCACAATTGCACTCATTTCACACGCTAGTAAAGTAATGCTCAAAATTCTCCAAACCAGGCTTCGCAATATGTGAAGAGTGAACTGGTCTCCTTTAGGATGAACTAGTTGGATCTCCTTGCAGTCCAAGGGACTCTAAAGAGTCTTCTCCAACACCACAGTTCAAAAGCAAAAATTCTTCTGCGCTCAGCTTTCTTCACAGTCCAACTCTCACGTCCATACATGACTACTGGAAAAACCATAGCCTTGACTAGATGGACCTTTGTTGGCAAAGTAATGTGTCTGCTTTGGAATATGCTATCTAGGTTGGTCATAACTTTCCTTCCAAGGAGTAAGCGTCTTTTAATTTCATGGCTGCAGTCACCATCTGCAGTGATTTGGAAGCCCAAAAGAATAAAGTCTGACACTGTTTCCACTGTTTCCCTATCTATTTCCCATGAAGTGATGGGACCAGATGCCATGATCTTCATTTTCTGAATGTTGAGCTTTAAGCCAACTTTTTCACTCTCCTCTTTCACTTTCATCAAGAGGCTTTTGAGTTCCTCTTCACTTTCTGCCATAAGGGTGGTGTCATCTGCATAGCTGAGGTTATTGATATTTCTCCCGGCAATCTTGATTCCAGCTTGTGCTTCTTCCAGCCCAGCATTTCTCATGATGTACTCTGCATAGAAGTTAAATAAGCAGGGTGACAATATACAGCCTTGAGTACTCCTTATCTTATTTGGAACCTGGAGTCTGTTGTTCCATGTCCAGTTCTAATTGTTGCTTCCTGACCTGCATATAGGTTTCTCAAGAGGAAGGTCAGGTGGTCTGGTATTCCCATCTCTTTCAGAATTTTTCAGTTTATTGTGATCCACACAGTCAAAGGCTTTGACATAGTCAATAAAGCAGAAGTAGATGTTTTTCTGGAACTCTCTTGCTTTTCCATGATCCAGCGGATGTTGGCAATTTGATCTCTGGTTCCTCTGCCTTTTCTAAAACCAGCTTGTACATCTGGAAGTTCACTGTTCATGTATTGCTGAAGCCTGGCTTGGAGAATTTTGAGAATTACTTTACTAGCGTGTGAAATGAGTGCAATTGTGCAGTAGTTTGAGCATTCTTTGGCATTGCCTTTCTTTGGGATTGGAACAAAAACTGACCTTTTCCAGTCCTGTGGCCACTGCTGAGTTTTCCAAATTTGCTGGCATATTGAGTTGCAGCACTTTCACAGCATCATCTTCCAGGATTTTAAAGAGCTCAACTGGAATTGCATCACCTCCACTAGCTTTGTTCATAGTGATGCTTTCTAAGGCCCACTTGACTTCACATTCCAGGATGTCTGGCTCTAGGTGAGTGATCACACCATCGTGATTCTCTTGGTCATGAAGCTCTTTTTTGTACAGTTCTTCCGTGTATTCTTGCCACCTCTTCTTAATATCTTCTGCTTTTGTTAGGCCCATACCATTTCTGTCCTTTATTGAGCCCATCTTTCCATGAAATGTTCCCTTGGTATCTCTAATTTTCTTGAAGAGATCTCTAGTCTTTCCCATTCTGTTGTTTTCCTCTATTTCTTTGCACTGGTCGCTGAGAAAGGCTTTCTTATCTCTCCTTGCAATCCTTTGGAACTCTGCATTCAGATGCTTATATATTTCCTTTTCTCCTTTGCTTTTTGCTTCTCTTCTTCTCACAGCTATTTGTAAGGCCTCCCCAGACAGCCATTTTGCTTTTTTGCATTTCTTTTCCATGGGAATGGTCTTGATCCCTGTCTCCTGTACAATGTCATGTACCTCCATCCGTAGTTCATCAGACACTCTATCTATCTGATCTAGTCCCTTAAATCTATTTCTCACTTCCACTGTATAATCATAAGGGATTTGATTTAGGTCATACCTGAATGGTCTAGTGGTTATGGCCCTATCAGAGTCTTTTTTCGAGCCTCTTGTAGCAGGCAATCAGAAGGCCTCTTTGGCCAGTGTTTCTCCATAGCTCCACCCATTGAGGCACTGAGAGTGCTTGCTTCCGTGCCTGGGGTCCTTCTCTGTTGTTCGGTGTATCAGGCACATAGAGGGGCCCCCTGGCTGGGGTCCTACTCTGTAGATCAGCATGTCAGGCACTTAAAGGGGCACCCTGGGTGGGGTCCTACTCTGTAGTTCAGTGCCTTGGGTGTTTGATGAGCCAGACTTTCTACTGTTCAGCTGCCCATGCTGGCATGTTGGGGGAGATAGGCTATGGTGATGGGTCCATACATGACCCCCTACATATGACTCAGCAGTATGGCCTTGCTTCCATGGCTGCCCAGCTTTCCTCCATAGGCATTTCCCACCACAATCTCCTCTGTCACATCCCCTCAATCTGTCTCTCTACAGTCAACAGCAGCCCTTGCCCTGGGATTGCTCCACAACCCCTAAACTCCAGTTCCCAGCCACTGCACCATCTTGGGTATGTATGGCTGCAGCAAAGACTGCCTGATTCTCATTCCATTTAGGCTGCCACAGATCAGCTGTTTCCCTCTCAGCCTTAAATGTTTCTCCTCTGACTCAGACAATTTCCCTGATATGGGGATCGGACCCCTGCTTCAGTTCCCCTACCCGCCAAGGGCAGCTCCAGTCCTACTAACACTCCCATTTTCCCCCCTAGTTTCTTCCTCCTGCTGGGTTTTGCGTGGGTCTATATATTCTTTTCTGCTGGTCAGGTATTCCTGTCTGCTCTCAGCTGGCATTCTGAGTGCATTTCTGTGTCTGAAGGTGTATTCCTGATGTATCCATGGAGAGAGATGTATTCCGTGTCCACCTACTTCTCTGCCATCTTGTTTCCTGATAATGTCTTTTTAGTAAACTTCTCACAGATAAGGAAGTATGGAAGCTGAAAGGAAAACAGAGATTGTTACCACTGATGAGGAGGAATCAAGAAATATATAAAAAGAAAAGCTGGGGTGCCTAGCTAAACCTGTGTGTGTGTGTGTGTGTGTGTGAGTGTGTGTATGTGTGTGTGCATGCTTAATCACTCAGTTGTGTTTGACTCTTTGCGACCCCATGGACTGTAGCCCACCAGGCTCTCTGTCCTTGGAGATTCTCCAGACAAGAATACTGGAGTCAGTTGCCATGCCTTCTTCCAGGGAATCTTCCCAACTCAGGAATTGAACCCAGATCTCTCACATTGCAGGTGTATTCTTTATCATTTGAGCCACCAGGGAAGACCAAAAATAATGGAGTGGGTAGCCTATCCCTTCTCCAGGGGATCTTCCAGACCCAGGAATCAAACCAGAGTCTCCTGCATTGCAGGTGGATTCTTTACCAGCTGAGCTATCAGGGAAGCCCAGTTAAACCTGGATTTTGCATATTCAATGATATTTCATTTTAGTGGTGGTGGTGGTTTTAGATAGAGAGGCCTGGTGAGCACTATAAGGCTGATCATAAGCAATGAATTGGCCATATTTCTTTGTTTTTTCATTAGGCCTCAAGTAGTGGAGAAGGCAGTGGCACCCCACTCCAGTACTCTTGCCTGGAAAATCTCATGGACGGAGGAGCCTGGTAGGCTGCAGTCCATGGGGTCGCAAAGAGTCGGACACAACTGAGCGACTTCACTTTCACTTTTCACTTTCATGAATTGAAGAAGGAAATGGCAACCCACTCCAGTGTTCTTGCCTAGAGAATCCCAGGAATAGGGGCGCCGGGTGGGCTGCCATCTATGGAGTCACATAGAGTCGGACACAACTGAAGTGACTTTGCAGCAGCAGCAGCAGCAGTGGTAGGAAACATTGAATTTGCAACAGAAACATTTGTTCTGTGAATCACTCATGCATTTCTTTTAGTTAGAAAAACATGTTATATAAAATTGAATTTCCTTGAGAAAATATTAATATAAATGAAAAGAAAACCATAGGGACCCTAATGCTCTTACAGCTAGTTGTCAAATACCAAGAAGAGTATTATTTGAAATGGAAAAGAAACATTTTTTTCTTGAGATACAATGGTTTAGAAGATACTCTTCCCCCACCCTTATCCTGATAACTGGAAAATAGCAGACAAAAATGTCATTTTATTAAAGTATTCATTAAATTTTAACTTTAAAAATTCAGTTAAAAGTATTTGGGAATTGAGCCTAGGATAATGGCAATGTCCTCAGTTCATTTGGTAACTCAAAGAGAAAAAGGATTAATCAAACAATAATTGAATTTTAATCTTTTCAATTCATATATTAGTTTCATATATTTAGGTTTTGAATTCCATGCAGCTAAGGACAATTTGTTGTCTTCTTCATTGGTAGGCCTCATTATTGATTTCATAACTTGAGTTAGATTGAAGAATGAGTGCAAATATTAATTGTTTCAGCCTACAAAGAATGGCAGGTATTGAGAAAAGATTTTTTTAATGTGTTCAACAGATGATCATAACTTTTTAAAATTTTTATTCATTATGAAAAAGAATAGTAATTCTTTTTTTTTTAATTTTATTTTTTAAACTTTACATAATTGTATTAGTTTTGCCAAATATCAAAATGAATCTTATAGGAAGTAATACATGTGAATAATGGCAGAGTTAGGTTGAATATTATTTAGTCATCTTTGTGTTATATAACATTTGTAAAATTTCTTTTTTTTCCTGATAAGCATGTGTCCCATTTTCAAATGTCAGACAAATTGCATATGATTTTAGTGATGATCAGAGGAAACTGATGAGAAGCATTTGACTTGGGGCTTCCCAAGTGATGCAATGATAAAGAATCTGCCTGCCAATGCAAGAGACATGAGTTCGATAACCTGGGTTAGAAAGATCCCCTGGAGTACAAAATGGCAACCTGCTCCAGTATTCTTTCCTGGAAATTTTAATGGAGAGAGAAGCCTAGAGGGCTATAGTCCATAGGGCTGCAAAGAGTCAGACATGACTGAGCATGCAAGTGATGCAAACCATATTGGTTTCATTTAATTTTGGTTTTGACATCTGATATATTCTAGGAAGTACAATAGTTCAGTTCCCAAGTTGTGCTTTACACTACATAAATGACCTTAACCAAAGGATGGAGTAGATGAGAAGGGGAAAGGAAGAGAGAAATCCCAAAGGGGTATTTTGATTTGTTGAACAGAACAACAGACTTATGGCTTTACTCTCAAAGAAAGAAAAATAAATGCCCAAACCAGCAACATAGTGTGGCATCATCTATGAGCTTGTTAGAAAAGGAGAATGCCACATTTAATCAAATGTACATTTTAACGGAATCACATAATTCTTATGCATATTAAGTCTGAGTAACCTTGGCTAAGGTACCCCTCTCCTACATTATTTATAACCACTTTCCTCATGATGTTCTGCTAGATGGGATTTGAAGCATAATATCCCAGTGTTTGCATTTAGCTATCAGGCTTTAAGCTTTAAACTGAAAAAAACATGAGTCTTATATGTAATTTAAGGCACTATTGAATAAGGAAGAAAGATATTTGGAGTTCCAGGGTCTCTAGTCCCTCTAAAGTTGAACCATGCTGCTGCTGCTGCTGAGTCACTTCAGTTGTGTCCGACGCTGTGCGACCCCATAGACGGCAGCCCACCAGGATGCCCCATCCCTAGGATTCTCCAGGCAAGAACATTGGAGTGGGTTGCCTTTTCCTTCTCCAATGCATGAAAGTGAAAAGTGAAAGTGAAGTTGCTCAGTCATGTCTGACCCTCAGCGACCCCTGGACTACAGCCTTCCAGGCTCCTCCATCCATGGGATTTTCCAGGCAAGAGTACTGGAGTGGGGTGCCATTGCCTTCTCCAAAAGTTGAACCATAGAAGTGGTCTATTCCACATGTAAATAGGTTACATTCATCCGTTAACACAAAACAAAGTAGATTTGTTGAATCTTAGATTTAGCTTGTCATTAGACATTCTGGGCATAAAAGTCAATATGCAATTTTGAATGCATCTTATGGGGGATGTCAGTTTTTACAGACATTTGTCTGTGCATACCAAGAATGAGTACTCTACATGCCCAGGGGAGAGGGAATATTTCTGAAATTCTGGCACCTTTGACTAAAAGGAATGTTTGTGGCATTTCTCTGTTTATTCAGACTCCTTGAGGTTACTCTGCTAGTACTTGGTAATAAACCCACAATAGAAAAGAAAATTTTTAAGAAAAATCTTTAAATTATGCTTTTATAGGTTTGAGAATTCTGCTTTCCATAATTTCATTTATTCATTTCATTTCATTTGAAGAACTGTTGATATTTTTAAAGGATATAATAATCACTAAATGTAGGAACACAGAGAATGTATTAACCTAAATATTCTAGATAAATATTAGCAGATGTACTTATGTTGACGTGAACTAGGGAGCTGACAGATTGAGATCTATTGATGCAAGTTGTGGTTATGTTAAGTAGTTGGTTTTATTAATTAAATGACAACTTCATCCTCCAGAATCCCATTTCACTTGTAGTACCTGTGATGCAAAAGGAGAAAAGAAGATAGAATGCAAATATTGGAACATTGGTCTTAATTATTGTCATTTAAAACAATTTTCTTAAAAGTTGTCTTAAAAATTGCCATGTAAGCAGTTTTCTGAGCACGGTTTACTTTTCTTTCAAGGAATACCTGCTGCTGCTGCTGCTGCTAAGTCGCTTCAGTCATGTCCGACTCTGTGTGACCCCAGAGACGGCAGCCCACCAGGCTTCCCCATCCTTGGGATTCTCCAGGCAAGAACACTGGAGTGGAGTGCTATTGCCTTCTCCAATTTATGAAAGTGAAAAGTGAAGTCGCTCAGTCGTGTCCGACTCTTAGCAACCCCATGGACTACAGCCTACCAGGCTCCTCCGTCCATGGGATTTCCAGGCAAGAGTACTGGAGTGGGGTGCCATTGCCTTCTCCGCAAGGAATATCTACTTTTTGTTAAATCTTTCCACTTGCCTAATACTCCAAATTTACTGAAACAAGTGGCGATAATTCTTGCAAAAAAGCAGTGCTTTCTAATGCAAATATTCTCCAGCCAAAGACACCAGAAACATACGTTTAGTTAAACAAGTTGGTTTTATTACTTACTTATTACTTATTTACTTGATGCAGTAAGAGAAAATACACACCACGGAACCACCATGGAATCACCATGGAGTCATGGAGCATCCCAGTAAGAAGGTATTATGGACTGAATGTTTGAGTCTCCCCAGAATTCATATGTCGAAGTCCTAACTCCCAAACATGATAGTATTTGGAGCTGGGACCTTTGGGATGTCATGAGGATTAGACAAGATCATAAGGTTAGGGTGTTCATGATGAGACTAGTGCCCTTTTAAGAAGAGATACCAGACATCTTGCTTTCCCTCTTCACTATATTAAATGACAATAAGAAGGGCTTCATCTACAAGTTAGGAAGAGAATCTTCACCAAAAACTGACCTGGTCTCAGGCACCCTGGTCTCAGATTTCTAGTCTCCAGAACAATGAGAAGATTGTTTCTGTTTAAGTCACCCAGTCTGTGTACTTTGTTACAAAAGTCTCAAACTTTGAGGTGAAGAAATCTACTTGAAACTCAGCCTGTAAATTTCCTTACTCTAAGTCAGATGTCTAGTCTCATCTAATCATTCTACTCCTATAATAATTATAATCAAGGACCAGCATTGTTCAGTTCAGTTCAGTTCAGTTGCTCAGTCGTGTCCGACTCTTTACGACCCCATAGACTGCAGTATGCCAGGCCTCCCTATCCATCATCAACTCCTGGAGTTTACTCAAACTCATGTCCATTGAGTCAGTGATGCCATCCAACCATCTCATCCTCTGTTGTCTCCTTCTCCTCCCACCATCAATCTTTCCCAGCATCAGGGTCTTTTCAAATGAATCATTCACATCAGGTGGCCAAAATATTGGAGTTTCAGCTTCAGCATCAGTCCAATGAATATTCAGGACTGATTTCCTTTAGGATGGACTGGTTGGATCTCCTTGCAGTCTAAGGGACTCTCCAGAGTCTTCTCCAATGCCACAGTTCTAAAACATCAATTCTTCAGTGCTCAGCTTTCTTTTTTTTTTATTTTTTTAAACTTTACATAATTGTATTAGTTTTGCCAAATATCAAAATGAATCCGCCACAGGTATACTTTATAGTCCAACTGTCACATCCATACATGACTACTGGAAAAACCATAGCTTTGACTAGATGGATCTTTTTTGGCAAAGTAATGTCTCTGTTTTTTAATATGCTGTCTAGGTCTGTCATAACTTTTCTTCCAAGGAGCAAGTGTCTTTTTATTTCATGGCTGCAGTCACCATCTGCAGTGATTTTGGAACCCCAAAAATAGTCTGTCACTGTTTCCATTGTTTGCCCATCTATTTGTCATGAAGTGATAGGACCAGATGCCATGATCTTTTTCACTCTTCTCTTTCATTTTCATCAAGAGGCTCTTTAGTTCTTCACTTTCTGCCATAAGGGTGGTGTCATCTGCATATCTGAGGTTATTGATATTTCTCCCAGCAATCTTGATTCCAGCTATCCTAACCTAATGCTCAAATAATATTTGGAAATAGATCAGGGTAAAGGTTGTGAAAATATAGCTTACAGAAAAGGAAATGCAGATTGTTCCTAAACATATAAAAATGTTCAACTCGCTCATAAGATTAAAAAAAAACTACATGGTAATGTCATTTTCACCTGTAAAATTGTTAAAACTTAGTGTTAAATATGTTAGATAATACACTGTATTAGTGAAGCTGTGAGGAAAATGGCCTTTTCTTTATTCATGGTGGGAATGTAGTTTCTATGGAGGTTAGTTTGGCAATATGTATTCAGTTTTCATCAATAGGAACTGCATAAGTTTATTAACACACACACGTAGACTGAAATACTATGTAAAAATAATAAGTAAACACAATGCACTGAAGTGGAATGATTTACAAGATGTATTGCTAAGTGAAAAAAAATCCATCTGTAAAACAGTATATATAGTAGGCTACCATTTTAAAACAAGGGATAGAGAAATAACTTTATATACATATTATATATATTACATTCAGATTTCTTGGAGGATATGTAAAAGACTAAATATTAGTGAGGAGAGACTAGTTGGGAGAAAAGAGTAGGTAGGAGACCTCACTCCTTTTCCATTTTGAACCATATGAATACGTTACTTATTTAAAAATTTAGCTAAAAATAATTTTAGAATAGAATAAATAAGACTTTTATCACTATGAAAAATGGAAAAGGAAAATCCATATTCTTTCAAATACAATATAGAACAACAGAAGGACAAACAAAGCTATACAGAACCACACTTCAAGCATAAATAGAGGACAAAGAACAACATCCAAGTATATACATAAATTCCTCAGAGCTTTCTCTAGTATTCTTCCTGTAAGTCTTCAGGTTGATCAGTATAGGAAAAACTGCTGGTAAGAGAGTAAATGACAGAGAACAATGAATCAAAGGTACATTTAAAGCAACTGCCCAATAGGAAAGAGTTCACCCTAGGTGAAATTATTGAAAAAGTGTGCTGGTAGCCTACAGCACCTTTGAAGATTGGGTAGTAAAGTATAAAGGAATCAAGAAGGAAATGTTAATGTCTTACAATCAGAAAAGGAACCCCAAACTGGAAAATACCACCCTACTTCCCAACACCACCCCCGCCAAAATCCATTAAACAACCTGGACTCTGACACATTGACAGAAGAGGGCACCATTGAACTAAAAATTTTGTAAGCCACTATGCTAAGTCGCTTCAGTCGTGTCCGACTCTATGCGACCCCATAGACTGCAGGCCCACCAGGTTCCCCCGTCCCTGGGATTCTCCAGGCAAGAACACTGGAGTGGGTTGCCATTTCCTTCTCCAATGTAAGCCACTATAGATCCACAAAATTAAAAATATAAAAGTGAGTAAATCTATATAACTCTACTATAAAATAACAAAAGGAGAATCAAAATATCTCATGCGTTTAAAATTTGTCGCTAGAAGACATCATGAAACAGAAGAAAAATGTAGTAAAAAACAAAAAAACAAAAAAACTTCAAGTAACATTTAGAACCTAAACAAGCATTTGCAGATAGGAAAACATTAAAGACAAAAAATGAACAACAAATAGTAAAAGATAACAAATTGACCAAACTTGAGAAAGAAAAAAATAAAAAAGAAAATTATAACAGATATGAAGACTAAATTACATGGTACTCAAGGGAGAATAGACTCAAATGAAAATTTTATGCCATACTGAAGCACAAAAACAGAAAAGCTAGTAAATCACACCAAAAAGTAAATAGGAGTAGAGAGAAAGTGGTTGAAATTGAAATAGCAAGGAATAAAAAACATACATATTTAGAGTCCCTAAAGCAGAAAAAGAAAAAAAATGGGACAGAAGTAATATTTAAAGTTATAATTCAAGAGCACGTTCCAGGAACAAATGAAGATCTGACTTTACATATTAAAAGGGTCTCAACAGGTACATGAGAAAATAGACCTAAATGACCAGTTTTGAGGTGTATCCTAGTAATCTCTTAAATGTCAAGATCTAGGGAAAATATTTTTCAAGATCTCTTATCAAATATCAAATGAAATGGGATAAAGACTGGAGTCTGACTTGTCCAAAACAAGTTACAAAATAATAAAGCAGTGTCAAAAACAAAAACAAAATCTCCAAACCAAACCAACAAAAAAAACACTAGGAAGAAATTGTGAACCAAAGATTTTTATATCATCTCTCGAAAGTGAAAGGCACTCAGTCGTGCCTGACTCTTTGTGACCCCATGAACTATACAGTCCATGGAATTCCCTAGGCCAGAATACTAGAGTGTGTAGCCTTTCCCTTCTCCAGGGGATCTTCCCAACCCCGGGATCGAACCCAGGTCTCCCAAATTGCAGGTGGATTCTTTACCAGTTGAGCCACAAGGAAAGCCCATCCAGCACTTAAGACAATAGAAAAACACAGTCTGCCACAGGATGGCTTTATCCAGATAAACAGATGACTGAGAAAACCTCAGCACTGTAGTTTATAGTAAGCCTTTAGTATATTTCATTGCAGACACAAGACTAAAATAAATATGGGTACAAGGCTGGCCTGTAATTAGGAACATATCACATGCTCTGATAATGTGGAAATGATGTAAATAAAGAAAAGGGACAATAAAAGAGAGGTAGGGGTAAATAGAAAAGAAGAATAAGCTCTTGGTAGTGTATTCTGTATGTAGGGGTTGAAGGAACCTTTAAAAACTGACAAATCATATAGCATCAGATGACTGAAAAATTGAGAATATTTGCTAAATACGCCAGATAAAGCACTAATATCTCTTGTACACAAGAACTTAACAATTGAGAGGAAGCAAGCAACAAGAGTATGATAGAAAAATGGGTAAAAGATAAGAATAATTTATAAAAGAAGGTATAAAAATCACCCATAATGAAAAAAACATCACTCAACCTCATTCATAAGTAGAGAAATATGAATTTAAACTACAAAAAGAAACTGTCATCTTCCAGATTGGCAAACTTAAAAAGTATAACAGCATATTTGTTGGAGTGTGTGTGTTTGTGCGTGTACACTTAGTCGTGTCTGACTCTTTGTAGGCCCATAAACTCTAGCCCACCAGGCTCCTCTATTCATGGAATTTTCCAAGCAAGAATACTGGAGTGGGTTGCCATGCTCTCCTCCAGGGGATCTTTCCAATTCAGGGATCAAGCCCTCATCCCTTAAGTCTCCTACATTGGCAGGTAGGTTCTTTACCACTAGTGCCACCTGGGAGGTCCCATTTGTTGGAGAGGTTGTTGCAATCTAGCTCACTCAAACATTGCTACTGGGACAACCTCAAACACTGCAAACTGGTACAACTTTTAGAGACGAGATCTGGCAATATCTAACAAAAGTGCTCATGCGTTTACATTACAGCCCATACAGCCCTTTCTAGGAACTATCCTAAAGATATTTAGCAACAATTCAAAAATATATACTTACAATATTATTCATTAAAGCATTCTTTGTATTTATAAAATATTGTAAACAACCTTAGTGCTCTTTGATAGAGGAGAGGTTGAACAAATTAATGATACTTAAAACTTATATGCAGAGTACATCATGAGAAACGCTGGACTGGAAGAAACACAAGCTGGAATCAAGATTGCTGGGAGAAATATCAATAACCTCAGATATGCAGATGACACCACCATTATGGCAGAAAGTGAAGAGGAACTCAAAAGCCTCTTGATGAAAGTGAAAGTGGAGAGTGAAAAAGTGGGCTTAAAGCTCAACATTCAGAAAACGAAGATCATGGCATCCGGTCCCATCACTTCATGGGAAATAGATGGGGAAACAGTGGAAACTGTGTCAGACTTTATCTTTTTGGGCTCCAAAATCACTACAGATGGTGACTGCAGCCATGAAATTAAAAGATGCTTACTCCTTGGAAGGAAAGTTATGACCAACCTAGATAGCACATTCAAAAGCAGAGACACTACTTTGCCAACAAAGGTCTGTCTAGTCAAGGCTATGGTTTTTCCTGTGGTCATGTATGGATGTGAAAGTTGGACTGTGAAGAAGGCTGAGCACCGAAGAATTGATGCTTTTGAAGTGTGGTGTTGGAGAAGACTCTTGAGAGTCCCTTGGACTGCAAGGAGACCCAACCAGTCCATTCTGCAGGAGATCAGCCCTGGGATTTCTTTGGAAGGAATGATGCTAAAGCTGATACTCCAGTACTTTGGCCACCTCATGCGAAGAGTTGACTCATTGGAAAAGACTCTGATGCTGGGAGGGATTGGGGGCAAGAGGAGAAGGGGACGACGGAGGGTGAGATGGCTGGATGGCATCACTGATTTGATGGACGTGAGTCTGAGTGAACTCCGGGAGTTGGTGATGGACAGGGAGGCCTGGCGTGCTGCAATTCATGGGGTCACAAAAAGTCGGACATGACTGAGCGACTGAACTGAACTGAAGCAGCTATAAAAACAATGACAAAGATCCCTTAACTAATACAAAATGATTTGGAGTATACATGATTTTTAAGAAAGCAAAGTACAAAAGAACATCTGGCATTAATAAGCATGTGTGTAATGAAAAAAAGGAAGTATAAACATACATATATTTGCTTATTTGTGCAAAACTAAACACAGGAAGCATAAACCAAAGACTGAGATAGTTACCACCAGGGATGGCTAGAACTGGGATATTAAAAAAATGGATGATATCAGAATGGGGTAGAATTTATGGGTTGGGGGAGAAACAGTCCTTTAAATATATCTATCTGTGTACTTCTGAATTTTAAAATCAACATTATATGTTTCACATATCATACAGTGAATGAATGAAATCAACAAAGTTGAGAGAAAACCAAAATGGAGCCAAGAGAAACAAATGAACTAATTATAGTTGACAGGGAAGTGGACTAATTCAAGGACTGATTCTGAGCACTATATTTTGATTATATACCTCCAGGTTATATACTAAAAGAACTTTAAATAAATACTGATTCTAGTTAGTAGGTTTGTTTTTCACAGGAGTATAGATTAAGCAATTTTTAAATATATGAAGTGCATTCTGTTGTTGCTCTGTCGCTCAATCATGTCTGACTCTTTGCAACCCTGTGGACTGCAGCATGCCAGGCTTCCCTGTCCTTCACTATCTCCCAGAGTTTGCTCAAACTCAGGTCCATTGAATCAGTGATGCCATCCAACCATCTCATCATCTGTTGTCTCATTCCTCCTCCTGCCTTCAATCTTTCCAGCATCAGGGTCTTTTCCAATGAGTCACCTCTTTGCATCAGGTGGCCAAAGTATTGAAGCTTCAGCCTCAGCATCAATCCCTCCGATGAATATTCAGGATTGATTTTCTTTAGGATGGATTGATTTGATTTTGCTGCTGTCCAAAGGGGTCTCAAGAGTCTTCTCCAACACAAGAATTGATCAACAAGATTTGATGTTTGAAAGCATTAATTCTTTAGCACTCAGACTTCTTTATGATCCAACTCTCACATCCATATATGACTACTGGAAAAATGGTAGCTTTGACTATGTGAACTTTTGTTGGCAAAGAGATGTCTCTGCTTTTTAATATGCTGTCTAGATTTGCTATAGGTTTTCTTCCAGGGAGCAAGCATCTTTTAATTCCATGGCTGCAGTCACCATCTGCATTGATTTTGGAGCCCAAGAAAATAAAGTCTCACTGTTTCCTCATCTATTTGCCATGAAGTGATGAGACCAGATGCCATGATCTTCGTTTTTTGAATGTTGAGTTTTAAGCCAGATTTTTCACTCTCCTCTTTCACCTTCATCAGGAAGCTCTTTGGTTCTTCTTCTAGTTCTGAGTAAATAAGTAAATATACTGGATTGTGAGAGCCAGGTTTCTAGTTGTCAGAGAGGCAAGTTGTATAGATTTAAGGAGGGGAAGTACAACAAAGTTCTGAAGTTACATTGGAATTGGAGGTGTCAGTATGAACTCATGGTTTAAATCATTTATAATTGTTGTTGTTGTTTAGTTGCTAAGTTGTGTCCGACTCTTTGTGACTGCATGTGCACCCATGGACTGCAGTGCACCAGGCTCTGTTCTCCTGTCCTTTATCATCTCCCAGAGTTTGCTCAAACTTATGTCCATTAAGTCAGTGATGCTGTCCAACTATCTCATCCTTTGCCACCCTCTTCTCCTGCCCTCAGTCTTTCCTAGCATCATGATCTTTTCCAATGAGTCACCTCTCCACATCCGGTAGCCAAAGTATTAGAGCTTCAGCATCAGCATCAGTCCTTCCAATGAACATTCAGGGTTGATTTCCTTTAAGATGGACTGGTTAGATCTTTCTGCTGTCCAAGTGACTCTCAAGGGTCTTTTCCAGCACCAGAATTCAAAAACATCAATTCTTCAGCACTCTCTCTTCTTTATGGTCCAATTCTCACATCCACACGTGACTACTGGAAAATCTATAGCTTTGGCTATATGCACCTTTTTTGGCAAAGTGATGTCCCTACTTTTTAACATGCTGTCTAGGTTTGTCCTATCTTTCCTTCCAAGGAGCAAGCGTCTTTTAATTTTATGACCGCAGTCACAGTCCAGAGTGATTTTGGAGCCCAAGAAGATACCATTTATAAAATTTGTCACTGTTTCCACTTTTTCTCCTTCTATTTGCCATGAAGTGATTGGACCTGATGCCATGATCTTAGGTTTCTGAATGTTGAGTTTTAAGCCAGCTTTTTCACTCTGCTCTTTCACCCTCATCCAGAAGCTCTTTAGTTCCTCTTCACTTTCTGCTATTAGAGTGGTATCATATGCATATCTGAGATTGTTGATATTTCTCCCTGCAGTCTTGATTCCAGCTTGTGATTCATTTCACATGTGAAATGCCAGGCTGGAGGAAACACTGAATGAAGCTAAACTGAGGGATAATCTACAAAATATTAAAGTCATTCAAGACTGAGAAACTGATCTAGAATAAAGAGACATGATTACTAAATACAGTGTGTGATCTTAGATTGGAATCTAGACCAGGGAAAATGTCATTTTTTCTATAAAGGTGGTTAGTTAGAAGTTAGTATTACTTGAAGGAAGTCTATATGCTGGATAATAATGTATCACTATTAGTTCCTGGATTTTAATCACTGCCCAAAGATTATGTCTGAAGTGTCCTTGGTTTTATGATATACACACATTGATATATTTAGGGGTAAAGGGTCAACATGTGTGCAGGGAATGGGAAAGTCTGTGGCTTAGCTGGTAAAGAACCTACCCGCAATGCTGGAGACCTGGGTTCGATCCCTGAGTTGGGAAGATCCCCTGGAGAAGAGAATAGCTACCCACTCCAGTACTCTGGCCTGGAAAATTCCATGGACTGTATAGTCCATGGGGTTGCAAAGAGTCAGACATGACTGAGCAACTATCACTCACAAGAGTCAACATACATGTAGGGAATGGGAGAGTCAAAAAAAATGATAAAGTGTGATAAAATTCTTAGATTTGGGGAAACTGGGTGAAGGATATGCAGGAATTATTTATACTATTTAAGTAATTTTTCTTTAAGTCTGAAATTATTTCCAAATAAAACTTTCAAATATATAAAAATAAAATAGTACCATTTGCTTTCAAAATCAGGTTTAAAATAACTACTTTAGGATTTGACATTTTGCTAGGGTGTAAGTTATATGCAGGTCAGGAAGCAACAGTTAGAACTGGACATGGAACAACAGACTGGTTCCAAATAGGAAAAGGAGTACGTCAAGGCTGTATATTGTCACCCTGCTTATTTAACTTATATGCAGAGTACATCATGAGAAACACTGGGCTAGAAGAAGCACAAGCTGGAATCAAGATTGCCGGGAGACATATCAATAACTTCAGATATGCAGATGACACCACCCTTATGGCAGAAAGTGAAGAGGAACTCAAAAGCCTCTTGATGAAAGTGAAAGAGGAGAGTAAAAAAGTTGGCTTAAAGCTCAACATTCAGAAAACGAAGATCATGGCATCTGGTCCCATCACTTCATGGGAAATAGATGGGGAAACAGTGGAAACAGTGTCAGACTTTATCTTTTTGGGCTCCAAAATCACTGCAGATGGTGACTGAAGCCATGAAATTAAAAGACGCTTACTCCTTAGAAGGAAAGTTATGACCAACCTAGATAGCATATTCAAAAGCAGACACATTACTTTGCTAACAAAGGTCCATCTAGTCAAGGCTATGGTTTTTCCTGTGGTCATGTATGGATGTGAGAGTTGGACTGTGACGAAAGCTGAGCACTGAAGAATTGATGCTTTTGAAGTGTGGTGTTGGAGAAGACTCTTGAGAGTCCCTTGGACTGCAAGGAGACCCAACCAGTCCATTCTGAAGGAGATCAGCCCTGGGATTTCTTTGAAAGGAATGATGCTAAAGCTGAAACTCCAGTCCTTTGGCCACCTCATGCGAAGAGTTGACTCATTGGAAAACAGTCTGATGCTGGGAAGGATTGGGGGCAGGAGGAGAAGAGGATGACGGAGGATGAGATGGCTGGATGGCATCACTGACTTGATGGACATGAGTCTGAGTGAACTCTGGGAGTTGGTGATGGACAGGGAGGCCTGGCGTGCTGTGATTCATGGGGTCGCAAAGAGTCAGACACGACTGAGCGACTGAAGTGAACTGAACTGAAGTTAAAAATATAGGTATAAAATTTTTTAAAACATATATATATTTATATATAATCTGCAGGTATTTAAAAACTCTAGTTTGTTCAGTTATTTGTTCATTCTTTGTTAAATTAGTCATTGATCAAATTAAATATCAATTTGCTAAATACAGGGTGCTGAGCTTATGGTTATAGTTAAGAAGGACAAGTCTCCTAGCACTCATGGTAAAGGGAATGACAGAAACAAAATAAAAAAGAACAAGTGTAGTAATTCATATTAGGTATATTGTTATGAAAGAAATAAAATAAGGTGATGTGGTAATGTTAGTCATGGGAGGGCATATGTGGTCAAGAAAAACCTTTCTGAGAGACTGACATTTGAAGTGACACCTGAATAATGAGAAAGAGCCAATACTTGAAGAGCTAAGAGAATACTTCATAAAGCAATACCTTGGATTTATAATAGATGTAAAAACGGACATTGTTTTAGCAGCCATTTGGCCTGTAAAAATAATATATATCTCAATGCCAACTAGAAAATTATTTTATAAAATACTGAAACATGGCAGGCCTGCAATATTGTTGAAATGACAATTAGGATATATGGATCTGTTCTTTTTTTACCATTTCATATTTATACTGCACAAATTGCTGAATTTCTGACTCTCAGTTTTATCTGTAACAAAGGGCTATGAATACAAAATCTCTAATTTCTCCTACACATTCAATAATTATGATTTCACAGTCTTATTTACTGTCTGTACTTATAATGTTACAGTACAGTTATGTAAAAACAGATATAGATAGATTCAAATTGATAAAGAAAAAAATGATGTTTTATAATCTTCCATTGTTAGCTATGAGCACTCTCTGAACTAGACCATAGTTTAGGTTTTAACTAAGGAGGAAGGGGTGTTTCCAGGATATCAAGCAAAAGAAAGTGGTCAAAGGGCTTCACAAAATTTCTTATTAAATTCAATATCCAAACTGTACTTCATACTTTAACACTTCCCCCTTTCACTGTTGTTGTTCAGTCACTCAGTCATGTCCAACTCTGCGACACCATGGACTGCAGCACGTCAGGCTTCCTGTCCTAAACCATCTCCCAGTGCTTGCTCAAATTCATGTCCACTGACGTGGTGGTGCCATCTTACTGTCTTGCCCTCTGTTGTCCCCTTCTCCTCCTGCCTTCAATCTTTCCCAGCATCAGGGTCTTTTTCAATGAGTCAGCTCTTCGCATCAGGTGGCCAAAGTTTTGGAGTTTCAGCCTCAGCATCAGTCTTTCCAATGAATATTCAGGGTTGATTTCCTTTAGGATTGACTGGTTGGATCTCCTTGCAGTCCAAGGGACTCTCAAGAGTCTTCTAAAACACGAGAGTTCAAAGCATCAATTCTTCAGGACTCAGCCTTCTTTATGGTATAACTTTCACATCCATACATGACGACTGGAAAAACCATAGCTTTGAGTAGATGGACTTCTGTTGGCAAAGTAATGTCTCTTCTTTTTAATATGCTGTCTAGGTTGGTCATAACTGTTCTTCCAAGGAGCAAGCGTCCTTTAATTTCATGGTTACAGTCACCATCTGCAGTGATTTTGGGGCCCAAGAAAATAAAGTCTCACTGTTTGCATTGTTTCCCTGTCTATTTGCCATGAAGTGATGGCACCATGATCTTCGTTTTTTGAATGTTGAGTTTTAAGCCAGCTTTTTCACTCTCCTCTTTCACTTTCATCAAGAGGCTCTATAGTTCCTCTTAGCTTTATGCCATAAGGTGTCACCTGCATATCTGAGGTTACTGATATTTCTCCCAGAAATCTTGCTTCCCCTTTCACTTCTAATTGATAACTTTATATCTTTTTAACTGAAAAAAATATGAATAATCAGATGTGAATCCCTATGTATTCCCAACAGAAAAATGTACCAACCTATTAAAATCTGTGTCAATACTCTCTGCTTTATCTCCTGTTACAGTGGATTTGTCCTTGCTTCTATGTTCTCTCATAACAACTTTCAAATATAGAATTCAGTATTGTAAACTATAGCCATCTTGCTGTACATTATATCCCCAGAACTTGTTTATCTTATAACTAATAGTTTGTACCTTTTGATTGCCTTGTTTTCTTCACCCACTGGCCCCATCTCGGGCAACTATGAATCTGTTCTCTGTTCCTGTGAGTTCAATGGTTTCAGACTCCCAAATAAGATCATATAGTATTTGTCTTTCTATGTCTGACTTGTTGCCTAACATAATGCCCTCAAAGTCCATCTATGCTGTTGCAAATAGCAAGATTTCCTTTTTCGTGACCAAGTAACGTTACATCCACATGGGGCTTCCCAGGTGGCATTAGTGGTAAAGAATCCACCTGCTAATGCAAGAGATGCAGAGATGTGGATCTGATCCCTTGGTCAGAAAGCTCCCCTGGAGTAGGAAGTGGCAATCCACTCCAACATTCTTACCTGGAAAATCCCATGGACAGAGGAGAGTGGCAGGCTACAGTTCATGGGACTGCAAAGAGTCAGATGCAACTAAGATACAGATGCTACATTTTCTTCAGCCATTCATCTGCTGGTAGACATCTAGATTGTTTCTGTACCTTGACTAGTTTATTAAGCTGCAATGAACATGAGAATTCAGGTCTTTGTGAGATAGTGATTTAGTTTCCTTTAGACATACAGAAGTAGAATAGCTGAGGGTGAAGGAAGAGAGTGAGAGAGTCGGCTTGAAACTAAATATTAAAAAAACTAAGATCATGGCATCTAGCCCCATTACTTCATGGGAGATAGAGGGGGAAAAGGTGGAAGTACTGACAGATTTTCTCTTCTTAGGCTCTAAAATCTCTGCAGATGATGACTGCAGCCATGAAATCAGAAGACATTTGCTTCTTGGCAGGAAAGCTATGACAAACCTAGACAGTGTGTTGAAAAGCAGAGACATCACTCTACCAGCAAAGGTCGGAATAGTCAAGGCTATGGTCTTCCCGGTGTTCACATACCGGTTGTGAGGACTGGACGGTAAAGAAGGCAGAAGGCTGAAGAATCGATGCCTTCAAACTGTGGTGCTGGAAAAGACTCCTGAGAATCAATTGGACAGCAAGGAGATCAAACCAGGCAATTGTAAGGGAAATCAACCCTGAATACTCATTGGAAAGATTCATGCTGAAACTGAAACTCCTGTATTTTGGTCATCTGATGGGAACAGCTGACTCATTGGAAAAGCCCTGATGCGGGGATGGATTGAGGGCGGAAGGAGAAGAGGGCATCAGAGGATGAGATGGCTGGACAGCATCACTGATGCAATGCACATGAACTTGGGCAAACTTGAGGAGATGGTGAAGGACAGAGAGGCCTGGTTTGCTACAGTCTACAGGGCCACAAAGAGTCACACACGCCTGGGCAACTCAACAACAACAACAGAACTGCTGTACTATAGATGGTGAGCATCTTAAGGGAAGAAACCTTATATTCTCATACCATGGCACAGCACAGTACTTGGAAACTAACTGTTAGCCTATCACAAATATTTAGTTAACTAGACTGAATTAAAGCCACAAAGCATTATGATATGGAAGAATGTTCTGTACTCTCTTCTGGGAGATTACTCACCCCCACTCACCCATGTATTCACCAACATCACATAAGACACATAGGGAAAGGAGGCATTCTTGGATCGTTAAACTCTCATCGTGTATCCTCAGGCTTTTTTCTTGAGATGTGTATCTTAGAGCTGAGTCAGCATATCTCTTGGTGAAAGAATCTGGGAACTGGCAGGAATCTCTCCTCAGCAGATTGATTCTCCTGCCTGTAACAGATATGAGAGTGCCTGACAGTATGTAAATGAAACTGCATGGGCCTGGCTATTTTTTCAGAGCCAGTGGAGGCTGAGTGGATAGAATGCGGCCCATTGATGCCAATATGAAATGCATGTTAATGTGCTGATTCACGTCAAAGATAAGTTTGCTTTTATAAATAGTCCCTCTCTCCCCAGTAAATAGGCTAAAAGAGATGACTCTCTGACAGGAATGAGACTTCAGGACTGGGGCACTCTTAAAAGAAGGGGCCTATTTAGTTAATTATGGGGCCAACTTGTGAATGTGCTGCTAGCGGCTAGAAATGAATACTATCCCTTGTGCTAAAGGACCAGTAGATGATGGTGTCAGCCAACTCCAGCCCTGTCTATGAAGAGCCCACACTTCCCTGGATAATAAGCCCTACTGCTAGGTCTGTTTAATAATTAAAGAAGCCACGTGCTGGTCAGAGCTAACAAGGAGAAGTAGAGAGTAAGGGAGGGGTGATTTTTTTCATCCCTTTCATCAGAGAATGTTCATGAGTATATGTATGTTTCAGGATGGGACTCAGACTTGTGTATGAAGCACGGGAGGGTGTTAATCCAGGGTATCCAAAAGTAGCTTACAGTTGAGCATGTGGCATTCTGGCTCTGTGTTCTGCTCTTAAAAATGTAAAGGAAATAATACAACCCATAATTTCTACAAGTCTTGGTATTTCCTATAGAAGATTTCATATTTGGAATACATGACATCAGTGCAAGAAATGACACTCTGTTTGGTGGAGTACCTAGTCATTTCTTTCTTTCTTAATTATTTATTACCTGTTACTCAATCCTTGTAAGGTGCAGGTAATATCTCTTGGTCCTTTGTCCAACAAAATAGTTCCCATGTTCTGTTGATTGTGCTTTCCTAAGGTCAAAAATTTGGACCATGAAGTCAGAATATCTACATTGGAATTCTGGTTACACATTTATGTGATCTCAAATTCTTTATGTGTAAGATTATACCTATTTCATAAAGATGATGTGTAGAAAGAAATGTGTTAATAATATTTTAAGCATTTAGCATTTGCTAAACACATTTAGCAATGTGTTAGATAATATTTAAGCATTTAATAATATTTAAGCATTTAAGCATTTTAAGCAATATTTTAAGCATTTAGTGCCTCGGGTACAGTAAATAATTTAAAAAATCATCTTCTGACTTTGTTCCATCTTATTTCTTCTTGCTCCCTACTTAATCTAAAATTTCATTGTATTTTTCCTGAATTACATGTTTTCCACAAATCTCCTATCCTCTTCTTTTTCCTCCCTGCATAGGTACCAGAGTACTTTTTGAGAAATATAAATATGACTATATCACTCTTCTGGTTATATTCAGACTCCCCATCATGACATAGAAACCGTTCTCCTTTCCAAACTTAATTTCCCTCCTACTCTTCCCATTTTGTTCTAATGCAGTACTGAAAGGCTCTCAGACAATCATTATTTAAGTATAGAAGTTTTGAAATTACTTGTATTTTATTAAAATTGTGGTATTAGATTAAATATAGATATTATCGGTCATTAGAACAGAATTGAGAATTAATAAATAGGCCAACATACAGGTAAATTGATTTTTTTTTAAGTTTCCAAAGCATTCAATGGAAAATGGTTGAAATTTTTAAAATAGTATCAGTTCAGTTCAGTCGCTCAGTCATGTTTGACTCTTTGCAACCCCATGAATAACAGCACACAAGGCCTCCCTGTCCATCAGCAACTCCCGGAGTACACCCAGACTCACGTCCATCGAGTCAGTGATGCCATCCAGCCATCTCATCCTCTGTCATCCACTTCTCCTCCTGCCCCCAATCCCTCCCAGCAACAGAGTCTTTTCCAATGGGTCAACTCTTCGCATGAGGTGGCCAAAGGACTGGAGTTTCAGCTTTAGCATCATTCCTTCCAAAGAAATCCCAGGGCTGATCTCCTTCAGAATGGACTGGTTGGCTCTCCTTGCAGTCCAAGGGACTCTCAAGAGTCTTCTCCAACATCACAGTTCAAAAGCATCAATTCTTTGGTGCTCAGACTTCTTCACAGTCCAACTCTCACATCTATACATGACCATAGGAAAAACCATAGCCTTGACTAGACGAACCTTTGTTGGCAAAGTAATGTCTCTGCTTTTGAATATTCTGTCTAGGTTGGTCATAACTTTCCTTCCAAGGAGCAGGCGTCTTTCAATTTCATGGCTGCAGTCACCATCTGCAGTGATTTTGGAGCCCAAAAAAATAAAGTCTGACACTGTTTCCACTGTTTCCCCATCTATTTCCCATGAAGTGATGGGACCGGATGCCATGATCTTCATTTTCTGAATGTTGAGCTTTAAGCCAACTTTTTCACTCTCCTCTTTCACTTTCATCAAGAGGCTTTTGAGTTCCTCTTCACTTTCTGCCATAAGGGTGGTGTCATCTGCATATCTGAGGTTATTGATATTTCTCCCGGCAATCTTGATTCCAGCTTATGCTTCTTCCAGTCCAGCATTTCTCATGATGTACTCTGCCTATAAGTTAAATAAGCAGGGTGACAATATACAGCCTTGACATACTCCATTTCCTATTTGGAACCAGTCTGTTGTTCCATGTCCAGTTCTAACTGTTGCTTCCTGACCTGCATACAAATTTATCAAGAGGCAGATCAGGTGGTCTGGTATTCCCATCTCTTGAAGAATTTTCCAGTTTATTGTGATCCACACAGTCAAAGGCTTTGGCATAGTCAATAAAGCAGAAATAGATGTTTTTCTGGAACTCTCTTGCTTTTTCCATGATCCAGCAGATGTTGGCAATTTGATCTCTGGTTCCTCTGCCTTTTCTAAAACCAGCTTGAACATCAGGAAGTTCACAGTTCACGTATTGCTGAAGCCTGGCTTGGAGAATTTTGAGCATTACTTTACTAGCGTGTGAGATGAGTGCAATTGTGCGGTAGTTTGAGCATTCTTTGGCATTGCCTTTCTTTGGGATTAGAATGAAAACTGACCTCTTCCAGTCCTGTGGCCACTGCTGAGTTTTCCAAATTTGCTGGCATATCGAGTGCAGCACTTTCACAGCATCATCTTTCAGGATCTGAAATAGCTCCACTGGAATTCCATCACCTCCACTAGCTTTGTTAGTAGTGATGCTTTCTAAGGCCTACTTGACTTCACATTCCAGGATGTCTGGCTCTAGGTCAGTGATCACACCATCATGATTATCTGGGTCGTGAAGATCTTTTTTGTACAGCTCTTCTGTGTATTCTTGCCATCTCTTCTTAGAATCTTCAGCTTCTGTTAGGTCCATACCTTTTCTGTCCTTTATCGAGCCCATCTTTGCATGAAATGTTCCCTTGGTATCTCTGATTTTCTTGAAGAGATCTCTAGTCTTTCCCATTTTGTTGTTTTCCTCTATTTCTTTGCATTGATCACTGAAGAAGGCTTTCTTATCTCTTCTTGCTATTCTTTGGAACTCTGCATTCAGATGTTTATATCTTTCCTTTTCTCCTTTGCTTTTCGCTTCTCTTCTTTTCACAGCTATTTGTAAGGCCTCCCCAGACAGCCTTTTTGCTTTTTTGCATTTCTTTTCCATGGGGATGGTGTTGATCCCTGTCTCCTATACAATGTCATGAACCTCCTTCCATAGTTCATCAGGCACTCTATCTATCAGATCTAGGCCCTTAAATGTATTTCTCACTTCCACTGTATAATCATAAGGGATTTGATTTAGGTCATACCTGAATGGTCTAGTGGTTTGCCCTACTTTCTTCAATTTAAGTCTGCATTTGGCAATAAGGTGTTCATGGTCTGAGCCACAGTCAGCTCCTGGTCTTGTTTTTGCTGACTGTATAGAACTTCTCCATCTTTGGCCACAAAGAATATAATCAATCTGATTTCAGTGTTGACCATCTGGTGATGTCCATGTATAGAGTCTTCTCTTGTGTTGTTGGAAGAGGGTGTTTGTTATGACCAGTGCATTTTCTTGGCAAAACTCTATTAGTCTTTGCCCTGCTTCATTCCATATTCCAAGGCCAAATTTGCCTGTTACTCCAGGTGTTTCTTGACTTCCTACTTTTGCATTCCATTCCCCTATAATGAAAAGGACATCTTTTTTGGGTGTTAGTTCTAAAAGGTCTTGTAGGTCTTCATAGAACCATTCAACTTCAGCTTCTTCAGTGTTACTGTTTGGGGCATAGACTTGGATTACTGTGATATTGAATGGTTTGCCTTGGAAATGAACAGAGATCATTCTGTCGTTTTTGAGACTGCATCCAAGTACTGGATTTCGGACTCTTCTGTTGACCATGATGGCTACTCCATTTCTTCTGAGGGATTCCTGCCAGCAGTAGTAGATATAATGGTCATCTGAGTTAAATTCACCCATTCCAGTCCATTTGAGTTCGCTGATTCCTAGAATGTCAACATTCACTCTTGTCATCTCTTGTTTGACCACTTCCAATTTGCCTTGATTCATGGACCTGACATTCCAGGTTCCTATGCAATATTGCTCTTTACAGCATCGGACCTTGCTTCTATCACCAGTCACATCCACAGATGGGTATTCTTTTTGCTTTGGCTTTATCCGTTCATTCTTTCTGGAGTTATTTCTCCACTGATCTCCAGTAGCATATTGGGCACCTACTGACCTGGGAAGTTCCTCTTTCAGTATCCTGTCATTTTGCCTTTCCATACTGTTCATGGGGTTCTCAAGGCAGAAACACTGAATTGGTTTGCCATTCCCTTCTCCAGTGGACCACATTCTGTCAGATCTCTCCACCATGACCCGCCCATCTTGGGTTGCCCCACGGGCATGGCTTAGTTTCATTGAGTTGGACAAGGCTGTGGTCCATGCGATTAGACTGACTAGTTTTCTGTGAGTACGGTTTCAGTGTGTCTGCCCTCTGATGCCCTCTTGCAACACCTACCGTCTTACTTGGGTTTCTCTTACCTTGGGCGTGGGGTATCTCTTCACGGCTGCTCCAGCAAAGGGCAACTGCTGCTCCTTACCTTGGACGAGGGCTATCTCCTCACCACCGCCCTTCCTGACCTTCAACATGGAATAGCTCCTCTAGGCCCTCCTACTCCCGCGCAGCCACAGCTCCTTGGGCATGGGGTTGTTCCTCCCGGCCGCCGCCCCTGGCTTTGGGTGTGGGGGCGTGGGGTAGCTAGCTCCTCTTGTCACCGCCCCTGACCTCGGACGCGGGGTAGCTCCTCTCAGCCGTTCCTGCGCTGTCGCAGCCTGGCACTCTCGGCCGCTGTCCCTGACCTGGGAAGCGGGGTAACTCCTCTTGGACGCTGCCCTTCGGGCATGAGTTCCTCCAAGCTTCTGTACTAATACATATATATGGAATTTAGAAAGATGGTAACAATAACCCTGTATACGAGACAGCAAAAGAGACACTGATGTATAGAACAGTCTTTTGGACTCTGTGGGAGAGGGAGAAGGTGGGATGATTTGGGAGAATGGCATTGAAACATGTATAATATCATATGTGAAAGGAGTCACCAGTCCAGGTTCGATGCACAATACTGGATGCTTGGGGCTGGTGCACTGGGACGACCCAGAGGGATGGTATGGGGAGGGAGGAGGGAGGAGGGTTCAGGATGGGGAACATGTGTATACCTGTGGTGGATTCATGTTGATATATGACAAAACCAATACAATATTGTGAAGTTAAAAATTAAAAGAAAAAAAAAAGAGCTGCTATGAAAAATAGTGCTACGTCAACTGGATACTAAAAAACAAAAAAACAAAGACTCTTGACCTATATCTCATACCATATATAAAAACTAACTCAAAATAGATCCAAGGCCTAAGTGTAAAAGTTAAACTATCAAAATCCTAAGAGAAAATATAGGATAAATTTTTAGCTACCTTGGATTAGGCAAAGATTTATTACTTAGAACACAAAAGGACAAAGAAGAAAAGAAAAGAAAAAAAAAAAAAAACCTGATGAATTAGACTTCATCTTGCCTGGAAAATCCCATGGACTGAGGAGCCTGGAAGGCTGCAGTTCATGGGGTCGCTGAGGGTCTGACACGACTGAGTGACTTCACTTTCACTTTTCACTTTCATGCATTGGAGAAGGAAATGGCAACCCACTCCAGTGTTCTTGCCTGGAGAATCCCAGGGACGGGGGAGCCTGGTGGGCTGCCGTCTATGGGGTCGCACAGAGTCGGACATGACTGAAGTGACTTAGCAGCAGTAGCAGCAGCAATATAAAAACTTTGATTCTTCAAAACACTGATAACAAAAATTAAACACCATCCCACAAACTGGATAAAATATTTTCAAAACACTTACCAGCACGGGAATTGTACCTAGAGTATGTAAAGAATACTTATAAGTTAATTAGAAGACCAAAAGAGAGAAAAAAAAAAGAGTAAAAATTGAGCTAAATATTTGAAAGATACTTTAACAAGAATGATATACAGATAGTAAATGAGCACAAAACAAGATACGCAACATCTTTAGTTGTTAGGGAAATATAAAATAAAGCCATAACCAGATACCATTATGATCCCATTGAATGGCTAGGAGTAAAGACAGTGGCCATACCAAGTGTTGGTGATGGTGTGGAGCTACTGGAACTAATCCATTATTGCTGGCCATTTTAAACAGTAAAGGCACTCTGGAAAATATATCAAAAGGTTTTTTAAAAAAAATTGAGGTGAAATTCATATAAATAATCGTAATGCTTTGAAAATTAGAGATACCAAGGGAACATTTCATGCAAAGATGGGCTCGATAAAGGACAGAAACAGTATGAACCTAATAGAACCAGAAGATATTAAGAAGAGATGGCAAGAATACACAGAAGAACTATACAAAAAAGACCTTCACAACCCAGATAATCCCGATGGTGTGATCACTCACCTAGAGCCAGACATCCTGGAATGTGCAGTTAAGTAAGCCTTAGGAAGCATCACTACGAAGAAAACTAGTGGAGGTAATGGAATTCCAGTTGAGCTATTTCAAATCCTAAAAGATGCTGTGAAAATGCTACACTCAATATGCCAGCAAATTTGGAAAACTCAGCAGTGGCCACAGGACTGGAAGAGGTCAGTTTTCATTCCAATCCCAAAGAAAGGCAATGCCAAAGAGTGCTCAAACTACCACACAACTGCACTCATCTCACAGGCTAGCAAAATAATGCTCAAAATTCTTCAAGCCAGGCTTCAACAGTATGTGAACCAAGAACTTCCAGATGTTCAAGCTGGTTTTAGAAAAGGCAGAGGAACCAGAGATCAAATTCCCAACATCTGTTGAATCATGGAAAAAGCAAGAGAGTTCCAGAAACACATCTACTTCTGGTTTATTGACTGCTCCAAAGCCTTTGCCTGTGTGGATCACAACAAACTGTGGAAAATTCTTAAATAGATGTAAATACCAGACCACCTGACCTGCCTCCTGAGAAATCTGTATGCAGGTCAAGAAGCAACCGTTAGAACTGGACATGGAACAAAAGACTGGTTCCAAATAAGGAAAGGAGTATGTCAAGGCTGTATATTGTCACCCTGCTTATTTAACTTATATGCAGAGTACATCATGAGAAATGCTGGACTGGATGAAGCACAAGCTGGAGTCAAGATTGCTGGGAGAAATATCAATAACCTCAGATATGCAGACGACACCACCCTTATGGCAGAAAGAGAAGAATTAAAGAGCGTCTTGATGAAATTGAAAGAGGAGAGTAAAAAAGCTGGCTTAAAACTCAACATTCAGAAAACAGATCATGACATCTGGTCCCATCACTTCATGACAAATAGATGGATAAACAATGGAAACAATGAGAGATTTTAATTTTTGGGGCTCCAAAATCACTGTAGATGGTGACTGTGGCCATGAAATTAAAAGAGGCTTGCTGCTTGGAAGGAAAGTTATGACCAACCTAGACAGCATATTAAAAAACAGAAACAGTACTTTGCCAACACAGGTCCATCTAGTCAAAGCTATGGTTTTTCCAGTAGTCATATATGGATGTGAAAGTTGGACTATAAAGAAAGCTCAATACAGAAGAATTGATGCTTTTAAACTGTGGTGTTGGAGAAGACTCTTGACAGTCCCTTGGACTGCAAGGAGATCCAACCAGTCAATCCATCACTAACTCAATGGACATGAGTTTCAGTAAACTCCAAGAGTTGGTGATGGACAGGGATGCCTGACCTGGTGCAGTCCATGGGATCAGAAAAAGTCAGACACGACTGAGCAACTGAAAGGAACTGATGATAATTTTATGTTTAGCTTTATGATGAAGCACCAAACTACTTCTGCAGTAGCTATAGTAGTTTATATTTCCACCAGTGCTTTAAGGTTCCAATTTCTCCATAGCCTTATCAAACTTATTTTACATTTTTAAATTCAGTTCAGTCACTCAGTCATGTCCAACTCTTTGTGACCCCATGAACCGCAGCATGCCAGGCCTCCCTGTCCATCACCAACTCCCAGAGTCCACCCAAACCCTTGTCCATTGAGTCAGTGATGCCATCCAACCATCTCATCCTCTGTTGTCCCATTCTCCTCCTGCCTTCATGCTTTCCCAGCATCAGGGTCTTTTCAAATGAGTCAGTTCTTCGCATCAGGTGGCCGAAGTATTGGAGTTTCAGCTTCAACATCAGTCCTTTTAATGAACATTCAGGACTGATTTCCTTTAAGATGGACTGGTTGCATCCCCTTGCAGTCCAAGGGACTCTCAAGAGTCTTCTCCAACACCACAGTTCAAAAGCATCAATTCTTCAGTGCTCAGCTTTCTTTATAGTCCAACTCTCACATCCATACATGACCACTGGGAAAACCATAGCCTTGACTAGACAGACCTTTTTTGACAAAGTAATGTCTATGCTTTTTAATATGCTGTCTAGGTTGGTCATAACTTTCCTTCTAAGGAGCAATTACAGTTAACTTATTGGGTGTGAAGGTGTAACTTATTGGGTATGAAGGTGTAACTTATTGGGTATGAAGGTGTATCTCATTGTGGTTTGGATTTCTTTCCCTAGTATTTTTTTTTAAGTTGTACATACACCTAGTATACCATTCATCCATTGCAATATTATACATTTACCCAAATGAACTGAAACACGTGTCTCCAAAAAGACTTGTGTTGTTTTTGTTCAGTTGTTAAATCATATTCTATTCTTTGTAACCCCATAGACTGCAGCATGCCAGGCTTCCCTGTCCTTAACTATCTCCCGGAGTTTGCTCAAACTCAGGTCCTTTGAGTCAGTGGTGCCATCCAACCATCTCATCCTCTGTCGCCCCCTTCTCCTCCTACCTTCAGTCTTTGCCAGCATCAGGGTCTTTTCCAATGAGTCAGCTCCTCCCATTAGATGGCCAAAGTATTGGCGCTTCAGGTTCAACATCAGCCCATCCAATGAATATTCAGGATTGGTTGCCTTTAGGATCAACTCTCCCTGCTGTCCAAGCGACTGTCAAGAGTTTTCTCCAGCACCACAGTTCGAAAGAATCAATTCTTCGGCTCTCAGCCTTTTTTGTGGTCCAACTCTCACATTCTTACATGACTACTGGGAAAACCATAGTTTGACTATATGGACATTTGTTGGCAAAATAATGACTCTGCTTTTTAATATGCTGTCTAGGTTAGTCAAAACTTTTCTTCCAAGGAGCAAACATCTTTTAATTTCATGGCTGCAGTCAGCATCCACAGTGATTTTGGAGACCAATAAAAGTCTGTCACTGTTTTCATTTTTTCCCCATCTGTTTGTCATGAAGTAATGGGGCCAGATGCCATGATCTTGGTTTTTTGAATGTTGAGATTTTAAGCCATCTTATTCACCCTCCTCTATTTGCAATAGCCAAAACCTGGGAGGAAAACCCAAATATCCATCAATAGGTAAATGGATAAACAAATTTGGTGTATTTATTTAGTGAACTACTACTGAGTGACACAATGCTTTCAAACTGTGGTGCTGGAGAAGACTCTTGAGAGTCCCTTGGACTGCAAGGAGATCACACTAGTTAATCCTAAAAGAAATCAACCCTGAATATTCATTTAAAGGACTGATGCTGAAACTCCCATACTTTGGCCACCTGATGCAAAGAGCTGACTCACTGGAAAAGACCCTGATGCTGGGAAAGAGTGAAGGCAAAAGGAGAAGGGGTTGGCAGAGGATGAAATGTTTAGATAGCATCAGCGACTCAATGGACATGCATTTGAGCAAACTCTGGGAGACAGTAAAGGACAGGGGAGCCTGTGTGCTGCAGTCCAAGGGGTCCCAGAGGGTTGAACAGCACTCAGTGACTGAACAGCAACAACACAGCACAGTGTACATACTTTCTCTCTGTACTTTGCTTTCTTTATATCTTGATGATCTTTCCATATCCGTATATAGTTTATTCATTCTTTTTTATTGACTGCCTAGCATTCCACTCAGAGAAGGCAATGGCACCCCACTCCAGTACTCTTGCCTGGAAAATCCCATGGATGAAAGAGCCTGGTAGGCTGCAGTCCATGGGGTCGCGAAGAGTCAGACACGACTGAGCGACTTCACTCTCACTTTTCACTTTCATGCATTGGAGAAGGAAATGGCAACTCACTCCAATGTTCTTGCCTGGAGAATCCCAGGGATGGGGGAGCCTGGTGGGCTGCCGTCTATGGGGTCGCACAGAGTCGGACACGACTAAAGCGACTTAGCAGCAGCAGCACTGAGTGACATAGAAGAATTTTTTAAATATTGCTGATTGAAAGAACCCAGAAAGAAACCAGTGTATTATTTCATTTATATAAAGTCCTAGAAAAAACAAACCAACCTATGGTGACTAGAAAGCTTATCAGTTGTTTCCTTTGAATGTGGGTTTAGGTGTGAATTTAGGTATGGATTACCAAGGGACCTCAGGAAGCCCTAGGGAATGATGAATATATTCTTTATCTTGATTATGCTGATGGTTTTACAAATACATACATGTATCAAATTTCTTAAAATTGTCTACTTTAATAAATATGTGCAATTTATTCTTTATCAGTCATTCTCAGAAAGGATCTTTAAAAGGTAGAGGCATAATTATCATGATCAGGTGTCTAAGAGTATATTTTAAAAGCTTGGTAAAATTATTTTTTAAAACCCTAATTGTTAACGATAAGCATTTCTTCCATTGATTCTGGTATTCGTCTGTTTTTTTTTTGTTTTGTTTTTTTTTTTCAGTTTCTATACCTTCTTCCAAGTTGAAATCATAGTTGTTGTTTTTTTTTTTCTCTCTTGGCATATTATTATGTACGCCATATTAATATGTATACATATTATTTGTATAATATGTATACATACATATTAATATGTATACATATTATTATGTATGTAATTTCTTAATTACTCATGTATGTTCATAAAATTTTGCTGGTAGATAAAATTAGGTTCCTCTCTTAAGCCAAATATCAGAAATCTCTTGTTTCTTCTATGTAATGGAATCAGAGCTAGTTTCCTAATATGCATGCCTGCGTGCTTCAGTTGTGTCCGACTTTTTGCAACCCTATGGACTGTAACCCGCCAGGCCCCTCTGTCTATGGGATTCTCCAGGCAAGAATACTGGAGTGGGTTTCCATACTCTTCTCCAGAGATCTTCATGACACAGGGATTGAACCCACATCTCTTATGTCTCCTGCACTGGCAGGCAGGTTCTTTACCACTAGCGCCACCAGTTGCCCAGTATTCACTCTAAAACTCAGTGACTTGAAACAGCAGTCCTGTAATATTTCTCTTGTGCCAGCAGGTTGCCTGGGTGTGGCTCTAGGGTTTGTCCAGCTGGGGCAGTTCTGCTCCATTTGCCTTTCATCTTTCTCAGGGCAGTGGATAAGCAAGACTTACCCTCACAGAAATGGCTGAGATGTGAGTAGACTTTTAGGAACACCCATGGCCTCTTAAGGTTTGGCTTACAAATGCTATGCTGTCATATCCTTTTGTTAGTCAAAGGAAGTTATCTGGTCAAATCCAAAGTCAAGTAGACACCATCCTGTTAGTGAGAGGAACCCATGAACAATAGTGTGTGTACAACAAGAGTGATGTATTGAGGTCAATAATGTGATCTGCAAACATCAGTTTTAAATTGTTTTTACTTTTCCCTCTCCTCATTCTTACTAGTTCTCTGTTGACTAGTGAAGATATCCCACTCTTTCTAAGTCTTCAGTAGAATAGTCCTGATTTAGCTTTTGAAGCTTAATCATTCTCTATATCCCTTCGAAGATTTTACACTCTAGCCCGTGTAATGATGCCCATCTGAGGCTGTATTCTCTTGCTTCTTTTTGCTCCTTCAGCTTTCTCTGCTGAAATCCTCCTAGATTCATTACAAACTTCTTTTTATAAAAAAAGATCCACAAATTTCCTTTTATAAAAAATAGGCAGTATAGTTTCAAAAAAAAAAAAAGGGAAGGGGGAGATGATGTGATAAGAAAGGCTAGATAAAATCCTTGTCAACCACTTATTAGCTTTGGGGAAAGTAATTTCTTCATCTGTAAAATTTATAGACTATCATTTTCTTAACTTTTCTGTAAGCCAATGGAAACAATATTGAGATTTTTAATTCCTTTCTTCCCTCCTTTTCTTTTCCTCCAGTTTTATTTAACATTTTCTCTATGATTCCATAAAGGGAGACTTCTAAATGTTTGTTTCAGGAAGTTTGAGGATGCTGCCAAAATATATGTTCTGAATTTATGAATGAAATGCAGAACTTCCATAAATCACCCAGTCATTAAACAGACAGAAGAACCACTGACTTTTAACATTTCTTATAGCATTTTGCATAGGTCCTTATGCTATAAGCACACAGAACAGTTACTTCATTGAGGGGCCTGTATGATTGAGAGAATAAAAATTGAATGACATATTGATGAATTGATTCAGAATGCAGATCTTTATCTGTGTTTGTGGGTCAAATGGAAAAGTAGACTGCTCATTATTTTACATTAGAACTCTTGGAATATACAGAAACATTCTTATTAGGTATTTCAACACCTTTCACAGAGTTAACAACTGCCCCTATCAAAGGTAGATGTCTATAAAAGAAGTATTAATAGTATGTTTTTAAACAAGTTATTTAGATTTCATCAATATTTCACCAAAGATTTCATAGTTCCATGGAAGCTTATTTAATTTTATCAGTTAAAAGTCTATTAGAATAAATTCAAAATAATAAAATCTCTGTTCTTCAAAAATTTGTACCTTTAAAAGACAAAGATCTGCTGTATTATTCAAGATACAATGGATTATGATGTGGAACGAGATTAACCCTGAAGTGTCGGTGGCATAATAGAATAGAATTTTATGTTTCACTCAGTCGCATGTCTGTCACTCAGTTAGATGTCCAGCAGAGGAGCTCTGACCCATATAGTCACTCAAAGTCCCAGGCTAACCAATTCTAGCATCTCAGTACAAGACCTCAATAATTTGCACATCAGAGAAAGTGAGAAGACAGAGAACTTGTGCCCTGTCTTGTAACTCTTACCCTAGATGCTCTCTGTCCAGTGTTCTTAGAAGTGTTAAAGGTCATTTTTATTCATAGTTTACTGGGCAGGATGCACCATGTGTCTCCATTTAACTGTAGTGTGCTGGGGAATATAGGGAACATGTGGATATTCACTGAGCTGTAAATATCTCAGCCACAGTTATAACAGGACCTAGACTCATCCAAAGTAATTGTTGGTAAATAAATAAGATGTGTTAGTCACTCAGTCATGTCTGACTCTTTGTGACCCCATAGACTGTAGCTCACCAGGCACCTCTGTCCTTGGGATTTTCCAGGCAAAAAAGTGATGTCAGTCAGTCAGTCAGTTCAGTTGCTCAGTCAGGTCCGACTCTTTGTGACCCCATGAATCGCAGCATGCCAGGCCTCCCTGTCTCAAAGTTAAAACATCCTTGGAATGTGGTAGGAGGTTTCCGCTGAGATTTTATAAATCCTGTCCACAGAAGTGTGTCTTTCTTTGTCATGAATGTTGTTTAATGACAATTATCCTTGGTATCTTGTGTTTCTGCACATCCTGCAAACAGAACTAACTTCTTTTGTTTTAGACTTAACTCTCTGAAGACATTTGTTCAGTGAATAGGCTTGGAAAGCTATATGTCTCACTCTGGAGCAAAGGGCAAGCATGCTTACTTTCCGCTATAAAAGTTTTGGATTCCCTAAGATCAGAGTTTCCCACCCATAATGTAACACATAGGCATCCATCTGGACCTATTCAGGTTGCCTTTGTGGAACTTGAGGCAAGGGAAACTGTTGCATAAAATTCTAAGGCAAAAAGTCTGTTGCTACTGCTATAAGTATAATCTGTCCCTCTTCTTTGCCCTGGAGTCTTGTTTTCTTCCACCAGCATCCATGAAACTGAGTGAACTTTTTTCTTTGTAAGTAGGGTGAATCTCACCCCCTTCATGATTCTTAACAAATGTATGTAAAGAACACATCTAATACAACAACAAAAAATGGTTGACAGAAACTCTAAAGCTTCATTTATTTAACAAATATAAAATTGTGTTCCTAGTTTGTGTGAGATATGATACCAGGTATTTAGATAATGTAAAGATGAAAAGATATGGCCCTTGTATTCAGGTTACTTATAGTCTAGTTGGAAGAATGCATGGAAACAAAAGATACAATAGTATCAGAACACTGGAATAAAATGGTATACAAAATACAGTGAGACTTTGAGGAGGAAGAGTAGTGCAGTCCACTGGGAGAGGCTTTATTTGAGGAGATAGTGTTTTAATTGAGATAGGAGATGAATACAAGTTCACCAGATGGCCAGGAAGTGGAGATGACTTCTAGGAAGAGGGAAAATCATGAATAAAAATCCTGACATATTGTCTTTTTGGGGAAATGCCTGGCTGGAGTTTTAAGTATAAGACGTCAGAGGATAATAGTGAAAAGGGTGGTCTGAGAGGCAAACAGTGACTGTGCTGTGGAGGTTTTTAAATGTCACGCAAAGGACTTTGGATTTATCCTGTAGGCCATACAGAACTATTTAGGTGCACTTCAAAATAATTATTAATAAGGCTCTCAAGAGGATTTCAAGAAACAAATCTTACTCTTTCTAGAACAATAATTTACTAAATTACTGTATCCACCTTCCTTTTCATATAAGGTTATTCTTTTGTTGATACTGAGAATGATTCTCTTAATTAAACTGCTTCTCTATAATATTACATATTGCCCTAAAGTAGATGCTTAAGCCAGTTTTGAAACTGTAGCTCCATAGCCACACTGCAACAGAGCTGAACCATCAAAGCCAAGCTGTGTTCATTATCCCTAACACTAGTGAGGAAAGACTATGAGGTTTTATTAAACAATAATTACATTTTTTTTTCAAAAGAGGCATAGTCTTTACTTTTGGAAGATTGATATGATAATATTTTCTCTTTAGAAAGATTAACTTTTCAATTTAATTTTGATGTGCTATTCTGACAAAATACACTGGCTTCTTCCCAAAAGAATAATTCCTGAAAAGACTTGAAGTACAGTTGGCAGCCCACGTGAAAAGTAAGTGTGGCATCTGTGTATGATACACAGGTTAAATTTAACTTGGTGGTTCAGAAAGTTTGTTTACATATTCCTTCAAAATGTGATGGGCACCTTTCTCCTGAAGAATAGGATTTTCCTTGTAATGGGGTAGATTCAGGTGCTAGAAACCCAGGGTACACATGTGTGAAAATTTTCCTGATATTTGCTCAGTCACTTGCCAAATCTGTTGAAGAAGGAGGCACTGTCTTTTGCTGTTGCTGGAATTGACAGATGTTAAGACTGGTATCATTCTAATAGCTGCTGGCTTTGGGGCTCTTTTTGCTACTCTGGTAAAGCAAGTAAAGGAAAATCCTATGAGTAGGTAGGGTGAGGCATATCTTCTTACAAAACTGGACTGCGGGGAGCCATGTTGGAGTTACAGAAATTATGTCATAGTAATCTCTTACATTACAGCGTGAAGTTCTCTAATGATCAAACGATGACTCAGCCTGGAGCTTTGCTTACCTCCAATTAGAAAACTGCCTCCTGTTGTGATTCTGAGAATGCTACAAAGGACTTCCTGTCCAACAATATAGCTTTCTGTTTATGGTATATACTGGTAGACAACTTATCCCCAAATTAGAGGTGACATTTAAGGTACAAATGCCCCTAGGTATGTCATTTTATACTTAATACACCCCTGGGTGAGGTGTTGTATACTTAATACATTGTACTGTAAATGAATTGTAAAAGCAAATTTTGTTGATGGAGATTGGTAGGAACGATCAATCACTTGAGTATCAGGTATATGAAGCGGGAAGGGATTTAGGAGATGCAATGAAGGGTAGGTAAAGATTCCAAATTAGCTACTGTTTCTTGAGTGCCTATTATGTATCAGGAAGTTCTAACCTCTTTCAATGGATTATCTCTTTCAAACTACTCCAAAAATCCTGTGAGGTAGGCACTGTTTTTATCCCCCATTTCAAAGATGTCACAGCTAAAGAACAGGGCGATCGTCACTTTTCCAAGGTTATATAATTGGTAAGTTGTTGGAATTCCAATCCAGACAACCTGACACTAGCCTACCCTTTAGACCACCTTCCTATACTTCATTTTTATCAGTTTTGAACATGTTTCTCATGAAATCAGAGCCCCTTGCATAGGACAACATAGTTGACCCCAAAAAAGCTACAGTCAATTTATGAAAGGACTTCTGCTGCTGCTAAGTCACTTCAGTCATGTTCGACTCTGTGCAACCCCATAGATGGCAGCCCACCAGGCTCCCCCATCCCTGGGATTCTCCAGGCAAGAACACTGGAGTGGGTTGCTATTTCCTTCTCCAATGCATGAAAGGAAGAGTGAAAGTGAAGTCATTCAGTCGTGTCCAACTCTTAGCAACCCCATGGACTGCAGCCTACCAGGCTCCTCTGTCCATGGGATTTTCTAGGCGAGAGTACTGGAGTGGGTTGCCATTGCCTTCTCCGGTGAAAGGACTAATAAGGTTAATAACTCTCAATCTGTATATATATATGTACGTGTATATGAACGGTGGTGTTGGAGAAGACTCTTGAGAGTCCATTGGACTGCAAGGAAATCCAACCAGTCAGTCCTAAAGGAGATCAGTCCTGAGTGTTCATTGGAAGGACTGATGTTGAAGCTGAAACGCCAATACTTTGGCCACCAGATGCGAAGAGCTGACTCATTTGAAAAGACCCTGATGCTGGGAAAGATTGAGGGCAGGAGGAGAATGGGACGACAGAGGATGCAATGGTTGGATGGCATCACCAACTCAGTGGACATGAGTTTGGGTGAACTCCGGGAGTTGGTGATGGACAAGGAGGCCTGGCGTGCTGCAGCCCATGAGGTCGCAAAGAGTTGGACACGACTGAGCAACTGAACTGAACTGAATATATATTTTTTCCTTCATCACTGTGAAAAAGAGAATTAGGTATGCATTTTAATGAATAAATAACTAAAGAATCAAGCTTGTAGTTTGTGTCATAGGTATAAGACATTGCCAACATGCTCCTTAAATTTCTTTTTTCCCAGAGAAGAGTAGTATTTTAAGTTGGTAGTGATGTATTCCTAATTGAGAAAAGAAAGGAGGGACTCTTTTTTTTTTTTTTTTTTTGAGTATTTATGACCTTTATTTTTTTTTAATTTAATTTTATTTTTAAACTTTACATAATTGTATTAGTTTTGCCAAATATCAAAATGAATCCGCCACAGGTATACATGTGTTCCCCATCCTGAACCCTCCTCCCTCCTCCCTCCCCATTCCATCCCTCTGGGACTCTTAATGGAAACAGTTTTGGATAGATGAGAGGATACTCAGATGGAGGAGATATTCTTCTATTCAGTTTTGTCTTATTCTCCATTTTATTAAGGCAAAACCAGATTGGGTCATCAAAGTGAGTTTTTAGACTTTCTGTTCCTAAATTTTCCCTTTCTTTGCCATGAAGATTCTTTTTCTCTCACCTAGGTTTTGATTTACCTTCTACATTGTCTGTTTTCAAGCAAAAGAGTGAGGAAAAAGTACTGATACGTGGAGGGATTTAAGAGCCCAAACTTTATAAAGTTGAACTGGATTTGGAATGCTGACCCTATCATTTTCTAAACATGACCTTGGGCCAGTTATTAATGGCTTGGAAACATTTTCCTCTTCTATAAAATAAATGTATCAAATAAGAGGACTTATAGCTATATGTAACAAACTTCCAACTCTCAGCCGGTTTATTTCCCCCACCTATAGAGAAGTCTGTTGGTAAGTAGCTGCTGATTTTGGCCCCAAATTTGATGATTTTAGGGCCAGTTTTTCTGCCGTTCTCTAGATCATTCCTGTAGATCAGTTCTTTGCCTCAGGGCAACAAAGTGATTGCAGCAACCTCAAATATTTCATTGTATTCAAGGCAGGAAGAAGATGAAAGTGGAAGCAATAGTTATTGCAGTCTTTTTGTGTGTGTTATCAGAAAAGCAAAATCTTCTCTGAACCCCTATTTCTACTTATGCCTTATGGGACAGGGGCTTTCCTGGTGTCTCAGACAGTAAAGAATCCACCTGCAGTGTGGGAGACCTGGGTTCGATCCCTAGATTGGGAAGATCCCCTGGAGGAGAGCATGGCAACCCACTCCAGTATTCTTGCCTGTAGAATCCCCATGAACAAAGGAGCCGGGCAAGCTACAGTCAGTCCATGGGGTCACAAAGAGTCAGACACGACTGAGCGGGTAAGCACACATGAAACAGAGTGTGCCACTCCTATCTAAGGAGTTGGAAAACAAGATTTGGCTCTCCCAATAGGATTTCAAAAGTTAATGAGTTGGTCATACATTTATGTTACAAAGGACAGAAATAGTAGATCCACCTCACAAGTTAGATAAAGATTAAATTAGATAATATTATATCAAGTGCTAATTCTGTGCCTATCATATAGGAAGTATTTACTTAATACAAGTCAGATATGGTTATCATTGTCATGTCTTATATTGTCATTCCCATTACCAAGAAAGTAATATGAACCCTCCATAGCATCTCATCTCATCTCATCTCAAAAATCCAGTCACAGAGCCTTCTCAGTCACAGGCTCTTTTATTTCCTGCCAAAACTCATCTCTGACCTTTTTTTCACACTTGATACAGAAACAACTAACTCCTTTAGAAAAAAGCTAACTGCTTAGAGTTCTTTCCTGTACGAACTACTTTGCTTTTCCTTTGCTCATATCTATCTTGATCCCTACAGTGCCCTTTCATTCTCACAAACCTATGTAGCTCTGGATCATCCCTTAAAACTGAATAGGCTTCACCTCTCTGGCAACCCCCAGCCCCACCCCAAACTGGTAAGTGCCCCTCTTCAATGTTCTCCAGTATCCTGATGGTTTCTCAGGTGCCATTAGTGGTAAGGAACCCACCTGCCAATTTGGGAGACATAAGAGTTGCTGGTTTGATCCCTGGGTTGGGAGGATCCCCTGGAGGAGGGCATGGCAACCCACTCCAGTACTTTTGCATGGAGAATCTCATGGACAGAGGGGCATGGCAGGCTATAGTCCATGGAGTTGCAAAGAGTCAGACACAACTGAAGCGACTTAGCACATAACACACACACATTGACTGCATCACTATAATAAATTTCACAAGCATGTTTAGAAATTTTCTCTTTACTTAATGACCTCCTGTGGTAGGCTCTGAATTTCTTGAGGTCTAGACCAGCTTTCCTTCTCATCTTGATGTTCCCTAAACAGCTGGCAGTCAGTATATGTTTATTAAACACAACTGCAGAGTCATGTATCTTCTATAATGTTCATTGCCCTCCATTTGAAGCACTTCATAAGTATCTATCTCATCTCTCCTTTTTTCTTCTCCTGTCTCAGGGAATAATGATCATATTTTCAAGAAATAATTATTGGATCTTGATACTTCTTGTTATTTTGGAAAGTAAACATTTACTTGGATAGCTTGAGCTCCTGTTTATTCTGACTGCCAGTAACAAGAAGTTATGTGGTACTATGTAAGCTCAGTAGAGAAAGAATCTCTGTTTTTTGGGTTTGTGATAGTTCAATTGCCATAGAAACAGCCTTCCCTCTAAGTTAGTTCATTAGGGTTTTTTCTCCCTTAGATAATTTGGAGAACAGCCATGTTCCACAAATAGACTACTTCATGGGAAAGATCATACTTGACATCCCTTTCCATATTCTAAAATCTGCACCAAACAGGAAAGCAGTAGTCCTTCAACATCACCCACTCCATTTTAAGCTTGACTTATTATAGCAAGTAATTCACTTGACTTTAAAAAAGACTTCTTTCTGGAGTATGAATGTGAAGTAAGAACAGGAGCAAAATTTCCAAACAAAGCCATTCTGACAGATTTTGTATAATCTACGCAGTTAGGTTACAATCTTAATTCATATCAGATGTAAGTACCACATCTTCTTAAAGGGAAAAAAAATCAGATTTCTATTGCGTTGTCTAGGGAAGTGAGTTCTCTGTCTTTTGGGAATATATGATATAAAATAACAGGTAAAATAATTCTTTTCGTAGATGAACGAAGTTATGTTTTCAGCTAGTTGGGGGGACTTTTACTCCTGAAATAGGAAGAGTCACAAGTGTGCTTTAAAAGTTCTTACTTGATTTTGATCAAAGCCGACTGGCCACACCACAGTGGATTCATTCAGATTCCAAACTTTTAGAAAGCTCTTGTGTATTAAGGTATACAGTAGTGAAGAATCTGCCTGCCAATGCAGGAGATGCAGGAGGCGCAGATTGGATCCCTGGGTCAGGAAGATCCCCTGGAGGAGGAAATGGCAACCCACTCCAGTATTCTTGCCTGGGAAATGACATTAACAGAGGAGCCTGGTGGGCTACAACAGTTCATGGGTTCACAAAGAGTTAGACACAACTTAGCAACTAAACAACAACAATTATGGTATATGCCTGAGTTTTCTAACAAAGGAATTAGAAAAGTTTATCCCTCTCATTTTGTGAAACAGAAATCAGTGACAGCCAATTACAATTGATTTAAAATATTTGACTTTGGAGAAGACTAGACTGTGATGGACAAACCTTTAAATTTTGTGAAAGGGTCCTCCACTTTCATATTTTACATAGATTAGGGCTTGATAATTCATTAAAAATTGATCTCAGGAAAGGCTCTGAGACTCATTCAACAAACGGAAACTCAGGTGATTGCTGATAGCTAGAGAATTTTCACTTGAAAAGGGAATCAACATCTTTAGTTTGAACTGAAGTAAAATTTGGGCAGGAGAGAAGTGATTTCCAGGAGCTATAGTTGACAACCATACCTCTACATTTGTGATACATTAGAAATCACTTATCATTCTAAATACATATCATTCCAAAAAAAAGTTTGAATTCTTATAGAAATGTGGCAGCTTCTCTGGTTCATAAGTCTTCTCTAGGCAAGGGATGGAATATTAAGAAAAAGGATCTTAAAAGGTTGATGAGAACAACATTGACTGCCTATTTTGGCAAATGAACCTATGGAGATGTCTTATATAAGGCTCAGAGCTGAAATTCAACACCATAGGAGAAAACATAGTCCATTATTCAAGGACCAGAGGTTGTAGAGTTGAGACAGGTTTCTATACACTTAGACTTGGAAAAAACAAATCTTGTGAACCAACAGAAAAAATTCTATTAATGTTATTGTGTCTATGTTGTTAACAGCTTCTCTGCTGAGCTTTAGTGTCATATCTCAGCTAGTATTTGGAACATACTTCAAATCATTAGAAATGCCATCCATCACTAAATCAATTTAACAATTGCTAAAACATTTATTTTTTCCAGCTTTATTGAGATATAATTAACATACTACGTAGAAAACATTGATTTAATTGTTTAAAACAAGTGCCATTCTTTCAACATTCAAGAAACATTGATATTGTACTTACTGTAGTTGTGTGTGTGTGTGTGTATTAGTCACTCGGTCATGTCTGACTCTTTGTGACCCCATGGACTGTAGCTCACCAGGCTCCTCTGTCCATGGGATTCTCCAGCCAAGAATAATGGAGTGGGTTGCCATTCCCTTCTCCAGGGCATCTTCTCAATCCAGGGATGGAACCCGGGTCTCCCACACTGCAGGCAGATTCTTTACCATCTGAGCCACCAGGGGTACTCTACTATTAACAAATGTTAGGAAACAAGAATGAATAAGACTTATAGAGCTCATAGTATGGGAGAGGAAACAGAAAAGAAAGTAACTGCAATAAAATGCAGTGATACCAAAGGCCAAGTTTCATTTCACACAGAAGAATCAGTCCAGAAAAAGGTGTTTATTTGTAAGATATCTTATCTACAGAAAAAAGTCAATAAATATTTATAGATGTTTGTGATGTCGGAACTAAGCACTGGTTGAAATTGTTATTTTTTCTGTTTTATTATTTGTTATACTTACAGACATAAAATAAACATTGCTTTGGGGGATATGAAATGTATATGAAAGTGCTTTATAATTTATAAAGTGAAAGTCACTCAGTCATGTCAAACTCTTTGTGACCCCATGGACCATAGTCCATGGAATTCTCTAGGCCAGAATACTGGAGTGGGTAACCTTTCCCTTCTCCAGGGGATCTTCCCAACCCAGGGATCGAACCCAGATCTTCCACATTGCAGGCAGATTCTTTACCAGCTGATCCACAAGGGAAGCCCAATTTATAAAGCATGGTACAAATATATGGCATAATCAGTATTTGCAAACATTATTTGTCACGCCTTTGAATGCACCAGTGTTAAACTGATTTTTGGCAGAATTTTACCATTTTTTTCTGGAGATGGACAACAGAGACCAAAATTAATAGACACAGTCTGGCAAGACAATATATTGATGTAATTTAAACTATTTCAGGAATCCTCTGCTTTCTGAATTATTTTTTTCTGACATCATGGCCAAAGTGCTTGTTTTTCCTCAGAAAGATGATCGCTTCATCTCATCAATACCCAGTTTTTAATCAGCCAGTTAACTAAGTAGAAATCTTGGTTCTTACATAATATAATTTTATTTATCATCTCAGAATTTGTGTTTTTGAATGAATGTTGTCCTCTTAAGGTAGCAATTTTTAGAAGTTATGCTCTTATTCTGCCTTTCAAAGTGATTTTCAAAGTCATCTTTTAGACTATCTTTTAAACATCTTTTTGAAAAATTTTATTTTAAAATGACACTTTGTTTGTTTCTAGTGGCACAAAAATGTAAATCCATCATAGGAAATTTGAAACTCCAGTAAACAAAATAAGATTTGAGCCATCTCTATTCTATCTCCTAGGAATTATAACTTCTGTTTAGTTTGCATTCCTCTACTTTTAAGAGAAAGATAACTTTTCTATAATACTGTTTTGAAACTATTTACCTCCTTCAAAAATGTGGTGTGAATCTCTTTCCATCTGAAATTCATTATATAGATATAATGTGCCTTATCTAATCAGTTCTCCACTGTTGAACACATGTTGTTTCTTTTTTTCTATTAAAAAGAGCACTATGATAAACATGCTTGTAACTAAATTTTTGTTCCTCTTCAGAAATGTTTCCTTAAACTAACTTACTTAAAGTAAAAGTGACTAAACTAAAAGGATGCATATAAACCATCCCCCAGCAATGTATGCCTGATTCCCTATGCATGTGAGCTCGGTGGCTCGGTTGTGCCCGACCCTTTTCAACCCCATGGGCTGTAGCCCACCAGTCTATTCTGTGCATGGAATTTTCCAGGCAAGAGTACTGGAGTGGTTTGCCATTTCCTCCTCCACTAAACCCTTGTTAAATTTAAATATTTTAAAAGTCTTAGGACTTCTCTGGCGGTCCAGCAGTTGAGACTTGTGCTTCCAACGCAATGGGGCATGAGTTTGAGCCCTGGTTAGGGCGCTAAATGGGCTTCTCTGATAGCTCAGCTGGTAAAGAATCCACCTGCAATGCAGGAGATCCCGATTTGATTCCTGGGTCGGGAAGATCCCTGGAGAAGGGATAGGCTACCCACTCGAGTATTCTTGGGCTTCCCTTGTGGCTCAGCTGGTAAAGAATCCACCTGCAATGCGGGAGACCTAGGTTTGATCACTGGGTTAGGAAGATCCGCTGGAGAAGGGAAAAGCTACCCACTCCAGTATTCTGGCCTGAAGAATTGCATGGGCTGTATAGTCCATGGGGTTGCAAAGAGCTGGACCCGACTGAATGACTTTGACTTTCACTTTCACTTTCACAGGGCACTAAGATCCTGTATACCAGGGGGAGTGGTCAAAAAGTGTTTTTTAAAAAAGTTTTTGTTAATTTAGCAAGTTAAAAATGCAATTTCATTTTCAGGAGCATTTTATATTTTTACTAACGGGTTAAACTTATACAAGTCATTTTATTACTTTTTTATTGGTTGCCTATTAGCTTCTTTACCCATGTTTCTGTTGATGTGATTTTTCTTTGTTTATAGGAATATTTTATATGTCAAGGCTTATAAGCAAAAAATGCAAAGTATACATAATATACAAAAAATCCATAGTATACAAAGCATACATGTGTTACATTTACAAATATAATCTTTGTCTTTTTATAATATTTGTGCCATATTGTAACACAAAATTAAGTTTTTAAATAATTATTTTAATCTTGTTATTTTAGTTATTTTCAAATACTTCTTTGAATCCTTTAGACAGACTTCATATTGAAGGAAAGAGCCAAAAGTATTTGATAGTAATATTCAGAATTAGATCAATAATGTAGTTAAGCAAAGCCATTTAGAATTTTTTAAATTAAGTCGTAATGAATAATTGAGATAGCAACTTGTAGGGCTGATCACGTGATTTTTTAAATTAATTTTATTGATATGTCACAGCATGTATTGAACCTCTCCTATATGACTAAGACATATAAGCCTTAGGTGGTATTTAAAAGAAATTGTTATGGTTATTTTTGTTAAGAATCCTTGACATATGCTTCTGTTTTATTCATCTGGGATCTTGATCATGTGATCTTTCTATGTGGGTTCCAGATTGAGGCCTCTCTTGGGTTCTGTTATTATTAGCACTCTTGGATATAGGCTGCTTATTACTAAGTCTCATTGAGCTTGCCCTTCTTTCTCAAACAATCCCATTTATAGTTATTTGGGGCAGGGTAGAGTTAGTGAGGCTTCCTTATTCCTTTTCTGACATGGCCTGATTTATTAAACAGCATCAAGTTTTTCCCCCTTCATGCTCCCTGAAAAGAGCCCCATTGTGCTTCTGCCTTGGCAAATACAATGCACTCTAAATTTATTGCCTTTAAATCACAAAATTCATAGTTATCTATTCATTGTTAAGATAAACATTTTCTGTATTTGCAGAACACCCTGTTGATGTCTTTGTGGACCTCATCTAATATTAACCTCCCTTTCCCAAGAGTAGCACTCACTTAACACCTCCTGACATTATTATTCATGAACTTTAAACTTCATCATGCACTTCTTGTTGCGTGCAGCTGCCCCATTTCTCCCTTGCCTGACATAACCACACAAAATAAGGAATAGTGTTTTTGCTTTGAGAATATGTTGGAAAAGTTGCCTTAAGATCATTATCTAGTCCCTTCTATATCTAGGTATATGGCAGGCTTCTTAACCAACTAAATAGACAAAATAAAGCAAACTCCCTCTGTAAAATGAGCAGAGCAATGTGATAACAATAAGAATTATAAAGGAATGAAATAGGGTGAAATGCGGAAAACTTCACAAAAAAGAACTATTTTGAGATACAATTTGACCTTGTCTTCTTTGTTCACAGTTTTTCCTTCCTTCTTTCTCTTTGCTGTGAATCCTACCCTCCTTTATGACAGGATTAAACTTACATGTCCCATTGATGTTGGGTTTGGTCATGTGATTTGCTTTCACTATGAAATGGGGGCAGAGCTGATTGAGTGATCAGTTATACTCCAATACAAAATAAAAAGTTTTATTTTTATAAAAAGAAATGATAAGTGCTAGTTCTGAGCTAGGCCATAAGAAAAATCATTTGTTTCTTTTTACTCCTTTGTGCTTCCACCATTGCCATGAGAAGAGCACTCCCCAGTTCACCGATGGCCCTGAACAGCTTACAATCTCTGCTACACCATCACTGGTTTAAAACTTTTAATCTAGAGCTGTTAGTCCTAAAAATCCACTGTGACACTACCTATCAGCTCAATATCTGTGGTCCTGGTTGCCTACAGATTCAGCATCAAGTTTGGCATAAATTAGTGATTTCCAGTAGACAGCTTCTATTTGCATCTAGTACCAACCTTGCAGGTGAAACCAAAACTTCTTTGCTTTCTCAGTAAATAATCCTGTCATACCAAAACTTTAACAAACAATGTAGAAGTTACCTATAGTTTCATAGGAGAGGCAGAGGTCATTCACTACATGGCAAATAGCTCAATAAATCCTCATCACAGTTTTCATTCTCTTCCAGTCTTTTTTCTGTTGTGTGGCCACTTATGGGCTTTTTTTTTTTTTTTTCTGATCCTCCAGCATGAAGGTCCTAAATCTTCCAATTCCTTTCTTTGTACCTATAAGTCTCTCTACCCATTTCCTTTCTTATATATCTTATAATGAACCAAATATACCAAATATGCATAGCCACACTCATTATCTCACTCAGGAAAGTAATAAAGACCCTTTGATGGTTGGGTCCACCCTCCTTAGAAAGCTGTGAGGAATCACATCTGTTTTCCTCTGATACGTTGCCTACAAGACGTCTGTGGCTGAATCATTTCTACTTTCAGAGAAGGCAATGGCAACCCACTCCAGTACTCTTGCCTGGCAAATCCCATGGGCAGAGGATCCTGGTGGGCTGCAGTCCATGGAGTCACTAAGAGTTGGACATGACTGAGTGACTTCACTTTCACTTTTCACTTTCATGCATTGGAGAAGGAAATGGAAACCCACTCCAGTGTTCTTGCCTGGAAAATCCCAGGGATGGGGGAGCCTGGTGGGCTGCCATCTATGGAGTCGCACAGGGTCGGACACAACTAAGTGACTTAGCAGCAGCAGCATTTCTACTTTTAAAAATTTCATTTCTAATTTCCCCCTTCATTCCTCCTGCTACATTCCAGTCGTACTGAACTCCTCACCATGGCTTGAATACGTTTTGTTTTTTCTTGTCTCTGGGGCCATTGCAGTGACTACACCCTATGGCCAGAACTCTTCTCCTGCCTCTGCATGTCAAGAAGATCCCATAAATCCTTTAAGGGCTGGCACCAAGATCTCCTTCACTGTGGACTCTTACCTACCCTTAGTCCTCTCCCCCATCTTCCCAGAATTCATTGTTGTTCTTGTGGAATTCTGTACTGTACATATCACTAGTATAGTACTTATTACATTGTTTAATATGGTGTTCAGGTCTCTAGTTCCTCAAAATAGAGACGCTGTCAACTTTCAATTCTTGGTGTAGTACCTAATATGAAGCCTGAAACACAGTGTCTTGGTAAATGTTTATTGATGAAAGGAATATTGATTATATTCTTCGCAGCCAAAGATGAAGAAGCTCTATACAGTCAGCAAAAATAAGACCAGAAGCTGACTGTGGCTCAGATCATGAACTCCTTATTGCCAAATTAAGACTTAAATTGAAGAAAGTAGGGAAAACCACTAGACCATTCACATATGACCTAAATCAAAACCTTATGATTATACAGTGGAAGGGAGAATTAGATTTAAGGGACTAGATCTGATAGATAGAGTACCTGATGAACTATGGATGGACGTTCATGACATTGTACAGGAGACAAGGAACAAGATCATCCCCATGGAAAAGAAATGAAGAAAAGCAAAATGGCTGTCTGGGGAGGCCTTACAAATAGCTGTGAAAAGAAGAGAAGCAAAAAGCAAAGGAGAAAAGGAAAGATATAAGCATCTGAATGCAGCATTCCAAAGAATAGCAAGGAGAGATAAGAAAGCCTTCCTCAGTGATCAATGCAAATAAATAGAGGAAAACAACAGAATGGGAAAGACTAGAAATCTCTTCAAGAAAATTAGGGATACCAAGGGAACATTTCATGCAAAGATGGGCTCGATAAAGGACAGAAATGGTATGGACCTAACAAAAGCAGAAGATATTAAGAAGACGTGGCAAGAATACACAGAAGAACTGTACAAAAAAGATCTTCACGACCAAGATAATTATGATGATGTGATCACTGACCTAGAGCCAGACATCCTGGAATGTGAAGTCAAGTGAGCCTTAGAAAGCATCACTACGAACAAAGCTAGTGGAGGTGATGGAATTCCAGTTGAGCTATTTTAAATCCTGAAAGATGATGCTGTGAAAGTGCTGCACTCGATATGCCAGCAAATTTGGAAAACTCAGCAGTGGCCACAGGACTGGAAAAGGTCAGTTTTCATTCCAATCCCAAAGAAAGGCAATGCCAAAGAATGCTCAAGCTACCACACAATTGCACTCATCTCACATGCTAGTAAAGTAATGCTCCAAATTCTCCAAGCCAGGCTTCAGCAAAACGTAAACAGTGAACTTCCTGATGTTCAAGCTGGTTTTAGAAAAGGCAGAGGAACCAGAGATCAAATTGCCAACATCCACTGGATCATGGAAAAAGCAAGACAGTTCCAGAAAAACATCTATTTTTGCTTTATTGACTATGCCAAAGCCTTTGACTGTGTGGATTACAATAAACTGTGGAAAATTCTGAAAGAGATGGGAATACCAGACCACCTGACTTGCCTCTTGAGAAACTTATATGCAGGTCAGGAAGCAACAGTTAGAACTGGACATGGAACAACAGACTGGTTCCAAATAGGAAAAGGAGTACGTCAAGGCTGTATATTGTCACCCTGCTTATTTATCTTATATGCAGAGTACATCATGAGAAACTCTGGGCTGGAAGAAGCACAAGCCAGATCAAGATTGCTGGGAGAAATATCAATAACCTCAGATATGCAGATGACACCACCTTTATGGCAGAAAGTGAAGAGGAACTCAAAAGCCTCTTGATGAAAGTGAAAGAGGAGAGTGAAAAAGTTGGCTTAAAGCTCAACATTCAGAAAACCATGATCATGGCATCTGGTCCCATCACTTCATGACAGATAGATGGGGAAACAGTGCAAACAGTGTCAGACTTTATTTTTCTCGGCTCCAAAATCACTGCAGATGGTGACTGCAGCCATGAAATTAAAAGACACTTACACTTTGGAAGGAAAGTTACGACCAATCTAGATAGCATATTGAAAAACAAAGACATTACTTTGCCAATAAATGTCCGTCTAGTCAAAGCTATGGTTTTTCCAGTGTTCATGTATGGATGTGAGAGTTGGACTGTGATGAAAGCTGAGTGCAGAAGAATTGATGGTTTGGAACTGTGGTGTTGGAGAAGACTCTTGAGAGTCCCTTGGACTGCAAAGAGATCCAACCAGTCCATTCTAAAGGAGATCGATCCTGGGTGTTCTTTGGAAGGACTGATGCTAAAGCTGAAACTCTAATACTTTGGCCACCTCATGCGAAGAGTTGTCTCATTGGAAAAGACCCTGATGCTGGGAGGGGTTGGGGGCAGGAGGAGAAGGGGACGACAGAGGATGAGATGGCTGCATGGCATCACCAACTCCATGAACATGAGTTTGGGTGAACTCCAGGAGTTGGTGATGGACAGGGAGGCCTGGCGTGCTGCAATTCATGGGGTCGCAAAGAATCAGACATGACTGAGCGACTGCACTGAACTGAACTGATGAAAGGAAAGTTTCCCTGGGAGATAAAAAATTGTCCAAGAGATGGTGAGGATCTCAGCTCACGACCAAAGGTAGTCTGGAACACAGAGCATGCCCATGAGAAGAGTCTTTAGGATACCTTTAATTCTTTTTTCTGAAGTGCTATCAGTGAAGGGAACAAACATTTTGGGACTTCTTTTAATATGCTGTTTTCCAACAGGTTCTTAAATTATACTTTTTGTGAAGAGAAAGTTGAAGGGAAGAAGAGACTGATTGAAAGAATAGTGAGCCAGAAGCTAAAGACATTCCAGAAATGTTAATGAGAGCTAAAATGTATAATTTTCCCCCTCACTTCCTGGGTTTCATGCATTTAATGTAGCTTGACATATTTAACTCATCTTGGATTTCCCTACAAAGGCTGTATCTTTTAGGCCAAATTATCTATCCAATGTAGCAGATATATAAATAATCATATATCCCTACCAGTTTAGTGAATGTTTGTGAATTTATAAAAAAATTCGAGAACCTATGTCTTCCAATGCAATAGATTGTAACACAGAGAAGGCAATGGCACTCCACTCCAGCACTCTTGCCTGGAAAATCCCATGGATGGAGGAGCCTGGTAGGCTGCAGTCCATGGGGTCGCTGGGAGTCAGACACGACTGAGAGACTTCACTTTCACTTTTCATTTTCATGCATTGGAGAAGGAAATGGCAACCCACTCCAGTGTTCTTGCCTGGAGAGTCCCAGGGACGGGGGAGCTTGGTGGGCTGCCGTCTATGGGGTCACACAGAGTCGGACATGACTAAAGTGACTTAGCATAGCATAGCATAGATTGTAACAAACAACACCACGAATCTATGCATGGAAGACTACTTTGAATGTTTAGCCAATAACTCAGCTTTCTTTACTGTCATTTTGGCCTTGATACTGAAGCTGGCCAGAGAGAGTTTAGTAAAACAATATCCTCATCATACCCTACAGAGCAATTAAAGTACATCCTCCAGACAATTAGGCGGTAGAAACATAGACAAGATATAACTAACAGGGATAGTGGTTGACAGTATTGCTTAAGGTAGCTCTGACTGTAACCTGCCAGGCTCCTCTGTTCATGGGATTCCCCAGGCAAGAATACTGGAATGGGTTGCCATTTCTTTCTCCAGGGTATCTTCTTGACCCAGGGATCAAACCCAGGTCTCCTACCTCAGAGGAAGTTGTTTTACCATCTGAGCCATCAGAGAAGCTATAAGGTAGCTCCAGCTGCTACATACAGATAAATCTCCAAATCTCAGCGATTTAACATAAAAGCATATTTTTCCCTCATGTTGAGCAAAAGTTCACCTCCAAATAACGATTAAGGGATAGTAATTTCTTTTTCCTTTCAATGGTTTCTCCCACCCTGTGACTCTAGAAAATTAACACAAGACTCCAAAAACTGCCCTGAGGATTGTTTCCATTCCAGACTGCAAAAAGGGAAAGAACACAGACACTCTTGTTTGGAGATATTTGTGGGCCTAGTCTGGAGATAGTACATATTGCTTCTGTGTTCATTCCTCTGGCAAGAAGGCTACCGCAAGACCATGCCTTGCTCCAAGGAAAGCTAGCAAATGTAGTCAAGCTATTAATGTAAGGAGAAAGAAAGAGGCAGCATAGACAATGCCATAATCCACTGATAAAGTAAATGTGGTTAAAAAAGAGAATAAGAAAAATTTATAACAAAATCCTAATTTTTTACAGATCCTATGTTTAATTCACTTACTTTCTAAAATGCATTTGTAACCCCAAAACCAATAGTCCCAGTGCTTTCAAAGTCATCTGTGGACATATCCTCTGTCATTGTGGACAAAAAGCAACCAAAAAATTTGAGTCATCCAACTACATACATTCTCAGCAGATATCGTACAAGTCAATGTTTTGCCTTCTTGTTTCATCTCTCATACTGCAAACAAGTGTCCTTTAAAGTCTGTTTGGTGTGTTTGCTTTTGTTAATGGTTTTACTGCTTAAAATTGCCACAGAGCATAATTATGATGTGTGGTATAGTGTTCCTGGGGCTTCCCAGGTGGAACTAGTGGTAAAGAACCCACCTGCCAGTGTAGGAGATATAAGAGACATGGGTTCAATCCCTGATGTAGGAAAATCCTCTAGAGGAGGAAATGGCAGCCACCCCAGTATTTGTGTCTGGAGAATCCCATAGACAGAAGAGCCTGGTGGATTAGTTCATTCGGGTCGCAAAGAGTCGGACACGACTGAAGTGACTTAACACACAACACACGTATAAGTGTTCCTAAGGGAACAAGAAGGCTTCAACGTGCCTTATGGAGAAAATACATGTGCTAGTTAAGTGTTGTCTAAGTATGAGTTAAATGTGGTTGCTTGTGAATTCTATGTTAATAAATCAACAGAATATATTCAATAAGCTATTGTTAAACAGAAACTCATATAAAAGTGTATTTGTTAGTTGATGAAAATGTGACCACAGACTCTCACAAGGAGCAATGATTCAGTACTCACTAATTAACTGTTTATAATGATTTAATAGGACATAAATGCCATAAATAATAATCAACTACATGTATGTATGTGTAATTTTACATCTTTCCCACTTACATTTTTTTGATTTGTGTATTGTGTCAGCCACTGCCTGATGCCTATCCCAAAAGGCATTTCTTACTTCTCTCTCCTGAGCACCAACAAAACTGTGATTTTGTTCAGACATCGGGGAGAGTAACTTGATTTCAGGTTCTGTTAGCCCAGTACCTAGGATAGGTTTCACTTAGCACGTGGTTCTAGCTGGTGAAATGTAAGGGGCCTGTTTTGCACTTCTTTCCATTTTCCCTGCCTCCCATATGGTATGAAGAGGTGACACTTTGAGGTGCTCCAGCCATCCTGCAACCATGTGGTAAAGGCCAAGAAAACTTCCCGGATGTGACCATCATGGAGCTGCTAAATCAGTGACAGCAATGCTCTACCTCCAGACTTCATACTTGTAAGAAAATAAATCCCTATTTTTAAAACTATTGTCAATTAGATTTTTCCTCATTTCCACACAGTGTTTTTCAGCCAAAAGTATTACTACTTATTCACATAATATTTAATCAGTTCAACAAATACTTGTTAAGAGTTTATCATACACAAGCACTGTTAAAATAGTGGCTATTTTGCAATGGCCAAAAGAGATAAATCCATGCCCACATGGAGCTTATATTCAATGGGAAAACATATTAAAAAAAAGAATAAATTTGTAAGTGCCACTGTCAACTGATTTTGGAAGAAACCTATCAGATCCTTAGTAAGTTCACAATGCAGTCCCCATTAGTGGGATCAGAAGAATGTGGGACACGAAAGAACATGCAGGAGGCCAAGCACATCAGCATGTTACATGAAGCAAATGAAGGGCTATGGTTAATAAGAAGTCCACTAAGTAAAGATCAGTTAAAAGAGCTTCTTTATTGTATCTGAGATTCCTAGAGGAGGAAGCAACCAACTGATGAAGATGTAAGAGTAAGGTGTTACACTGAGTTTCAAAGACTGTACGCAAAGCATGGAAAAGAATGAAATGCTTTCAAGGGAGAAAGTTAAAGTGTTAGGCGTTCAGTCCCGTCCAACTCTTTGTGACCCCATAGTCTGTAGGCCACCAGGCTTCTCTGTCCATGGAATTAGCCAGACAAGAATACTGGAGTGGGTAGCCATTCCCTACTCCAGGGGATCTTCCTGACCCAGGCAAATTCTTAACCATCTGAGCTACTGGGGAAGACAGGTCAGGCTATTAAAGACCTAGAGCTATAACAGAACAGGCCATGTTTGGTGAGTACTTCTATGTGGCTAAAGACTTCTTTGTGGCTGAAGACTTCTTTTCACTAAGTGGGAAGAAATGAAGTTTGAACATTAGGTTGAGGCACATGTTAAAAGGCTTTACACATCATATCCTGGATGTTGAATTTGTCCTTTGAACTCCAATACAATGTGAATAAAAGTGGAGGGAGCAGATACCCTTGTCTTGTTTCTAATCTTAGGGGAAGCATTCAATTTTCAGTATTTAGTGTGATTTTGTTATGGGTTTTTCATAGATATACTTTTCCATGATAAAGAAATTCTTTTACATTCCTAGTTTATTGAGTGTTTTATCCTCAAAATAAAACAGGGATTTATGAATCCCATAAAAGGGATTATTGAATTTTGTTAAATGTTTTTTCTGCATTGAGATGCTTAATGCTTTTTCTGCACTGAGATGATCATTCAATTGTGGCCCTTTATTCTGGTGGCTCAGACAGTTAAGAATCTGCCTTCAATGCCGGAGACCCGGGTTCAGTCCCTGGGTTAGGAAGATTCCCTGGAGAAGGAAATGGCAACCAACTTCAATATTCTTGCTGGGAGAATTCCATGGACAGAGGAGCCTGGAGGGCTACAGTCCATGAGGTTGCAAAGAGTCGGACACAACCAAGCGACAAAGCACACATCTTGTTTGATTAGTCTATGTGTCTTATTTTGTGCTAGTACCATGCTGTTCTAACTACTGTAGCTTTATAGTATAGTCCAAAGTCAAGGAACATGATACCTCTAGTTTTGTTCAACTCAAAATTTCTTGGACTGTTTAGGGTCTTTTGTGGCTTCATATAAATTTTAGGATTATTTGGTCTAGTTCTCAGCAAGAAGTCATTGATATTTTGATGGAGATTGCACTGAATCTGTAGATTGCTTTGGGAAATATGAGTATTTTAACAATATCATTTCATGAAGATGAGGTGTCTTTCCTTTTATTTGTATTATCTTAAGTTTCCTCTGTCAATGTCTTATAGTTTTCAGAATATAAGTCTCTAACCTCTTTGGTTAAGTTTATTCCTAGGTATTGTATTCTTTTTGATGCAGTTGTAAATGGAATTATTTTCTTACTTTCTCATTCTGATAGGTCATTATTACTGTATAGAAAAGCAACAGATTTCCGTGTATTATTCAGAGTTCCTTTTCTCGTGGACTGTCTTTCACATTGGGCAAAATTTCTGAGCTACTGCTCCAAGTGCTTTATTTTACTGGTATATTAATTTCCTACAATTGCTATAACAGAGTATCACAATCTGGGGAACTAGAGGAATGTATTGTCTCACAATTCTGAAGATCAAAAGTCTGAAATCAAGGTGTTATTAAGGCTATGTTGCCTCTGAAGTTTCTAGGGAAAAATTTTTCCAGGCCTCTCTTCTAGCTTCTGGTCGTTCCTTGGCTTGCGGAGCTTAACTCCAGCCCTTGTATGGCATTCATCCTGTGTGCATTTGTGTCTCCTAATATGACATTCTTTTTATAAGGACACCAATCACTTTGGATTGGAGCCCACACTAATGACCTCATATTGATTACATTTGCAAAACTCTAGTTTTGTTGCTTTTAGATTTGAAACTCCTAAAGAAAGAAAAACTGTGACAAACCTAAATAGCATGTTAAAAAGCAAAGATATCACTTTTCAGACAAAGGTCTATATAGTCCAAGCTATGGTTTTTCCAGTAGTCATGCACAGATGTGAGAGTTGGACCATAAAGAAGGCTGTGTTGTGAAGAACTGATGCTTTTATTTTTTTTTATTTTATTTTATTTTTAAACTTTACATAATTGTATTAGTTTTGCCAAATATCAAAATGAATCCACCACAGGTATACTGATGCTTTTAAACTGCGGTGTTGGAGAAGACTCTTGAGAGTCCCTTGGACAGCAATAGATCAGACCAGTCGATCCTAAAGGAAATCAACCCAGAATATTCATTGAAAGGACTGATGCTGAAGTCAAAGCTCCTATACTTTGGCCACCTGATGAAGAGCTCACTCATTGGAAAAGACCCTGATGCTGGTAAAGATTGAGGACAGGAGAAGGGGATAACAAAGGATGAGGTGTTTGAATGCCATCATGGACTCAAAGGACATGAGTTTGAGCAAACTCAAAGAGATAGTGAAGACAGAGAAGCCAGACATGCTGCAGTCCATGGGGTCGCAAAGAGTCGGACATGACTGAGCAGCTGAACAAGAGGGCAGGAGCTGACTCTATAACTCTGCTCTCAGCCAAGAGCCCTGTGTAATTAGGAACTGAAAATTTAATGCTTTTAATGATATGATGTTATAAATACAAATAGAAGGAAGTGGTAAGGAGAATAATTGATTGTTACTTCTATAATTTACAAGATAAAATCATAGTGACTCAGATTCCACTGAAGAATTTGTATAAATGTATAAAGTTTATGACTGTTGTTAGGGTTCCTTGTCAAGGTAGCTGTGTGGTAGTGGAGAAGTGAGCCTAGGTTAGGCCAACTGAGATTCTCAAACTAAACTTTTTTGGGTTTCAGATCAGATCAGTTGCTCAGTCGTGTCCGACTCTTTGAGACCCCATGAATCGCAGCATGCCAGGCCTCCCTGTCCATCACCAACTCCCGGAGTTCACTCAGACCCACGTCCATTGAGTCAGTGATGCCATCCAGCCATCTCATCCTCTGTCATCCTCTTCTCCTCTTGCCCCCAATCCCTCCCAGCACCAGAGTCTTTTCCAATGAGTCAACTCTTCGCATGAGGTGGCCAAAGGACTGGAGTTTCAGCTTTAGCATCATTCCTTCCAAAGAAATCCAGGGCTGATCTCCTTCAGAATGGACTGGTTGGATCTCCTTGCAGTCCAAGGGACTCTCAAGAGTCTTCTCCAACACCACACTTCAAAAGCATCAATTCTTTGGTGCTCAGCCTTCTTCAGAGTCCAACTCTCACATCCATACATGACCACAGGAAAAACCATAGCCTTGAATAGATGAACCTTTGTTGGCAAAGTAATGTCTCTGCTTTTCAATATGCTATCTAGGTTGGTCTTTTGGGGTTTACTTTTTTAATTTTTATTTATTTATTTTAAACTTTACAGTGTTGTGATAGTTTTTGCCACACATCAGTATGAATCGGCCATAGGTATACATTTCTCCTCCATCCTGAACCCCACTCCCACCTCCCTCCCCACCCTATCCCTCTAGGTTGTCACAGAGTACTGGCTTTGGGTGCCCTGCTTCATGCATCAAACTGGCACTGGTTATCTGTTTTATATGTGTTAATGTATATGTTTCAATGTTTCTCAAATCATCCCACCTTCTCCTTCTCCCACTGAGTCCAAAAGTCTGTTCTTTATGTCTGTGTCTCCTTTGCCGCTCTGTACGTAGGATCATTGGTACCATTTTTCCAGGTTTCATATGATCTTTACCCTTGCCATAGAAGTGAACTTCTCCAAGTAAGGATCACTTTTCCACAATTACCTACTCTCTGGAAAGCTGAGGTGCGCTAGCGATGTGTTCCTGTTTCCCTGTCTGATATTGTAGTTTCTGCCAGATGTTATAATCTATCTCAACAACTGTGCCAGCATACTCCTCTTGGGGACCCAGATTTCTTTCACTAAGTGTATCCGGTTCTCCCACTGTCACATGAGTGGTAAGCAAAGGCTACACATGCTGACATAAGGCTGATAAAAACTAGAATCTTCCACTAGTCATTGTTTGTCTGAATCATTCAACAATGACTTAAATACAAACTTCCCTTATTTCATATCTTTTGTACCCTCACATCCTATTTTTAGGTTTATTCAACACTTTTTGGCTTTAATGACTCAGAATTGCACTATGTACAAAAAGTAGTAGGCTGATGCCATTTTTATGAAAGCTTCTGGGTGAAACAGTCTTGGCATATGAATGTCTTACCACTTTTTATTATAAGTGGTTTAAAGAAGATGCTGTTTCTGAGACTGGAATTCTTACAGTCTGTTCCCTATGGTCTACACAGATAGCAAAGCCAGTGCCTATCACCTATGCAGATAGTAAAGTCAATGCTGTTTTCTACATTTTGATCTATCTTATGGCAATATGCTATAGGGATGATAGAAATATATGCATCATTCAAATCTAAACTACCAGGAAGATTCGTCAGCTCATCATATGCTATGAAGCATCCGGCAGGGTAACTGGAAAACACTTGAAGAAGTTAGACTATACATAAATATTTGTAGCCTGCCAAGGTGTTTTCCCAATTGTAAAAATATTAGAGAAAATATGAAGAAAATGTGCACCATTTTCTTAGAGAAAGAATGCTTTATATTCCATGCCAATGTCTCTTTCTTCTTTTACTTTCTTAGTTTTTTTTTTTAATATTAGGAATTAAAAATATTTGATGCAGCCTTAGGTAGAATATGATCTGGTGACAAAATATAATTGTAAATTTGTCTAGCCTCTACTCTGTTTTAACTGTTTTCTTTACCTCTGTGCACAATTGGCTTCTGGGTAAAGAACCTCACTTGTTACCACCCATCTTCTTGACTGATATTGACTAACTCATAATGTGGGTCCTCCTGGGAGTCTTCTGCTGAGTAAAGTTATTTCCTTTACTGGATCCTTCCCAGTATGGTGTCTGTAAGACATTCTGAATTTTTTGGTTGTTATCAAAACAGTTTCCTAAGCCCACGGTCTGGATTCTGATTTGGATTGGAGAGTTGCAGTTTCACAAGGATCAAATAAATGTGCATTTCTGGAAGAAAGGAACATTTTTTGTGGTCACAGCAAATGCCACTGGACATCACCAGTTTTAGACTTAGGGGCATCTGAGAAGAATGTGATATTTTCCCATATTTTAGCTTCTTGCTTTTTGAAGCTAGGTTCCTTGAGTCTGTGGCATGCTCTCATACTGGAATGATTTTTTGCTTAGGTATACTTGGTCATACTTCAGCCTCCAGTATTTGGGAGCTCCCTGATTAAATTTGTGTTCTTAATCTGGCCTATGTAATTATTAGAAATGAGAAATTAGATGCAGATGCATTGCAGTCTGCTTAGATTCAGATTCTACTCCCAAAGTTAAGAAGGCAATGAAGGAGGATATGCACAAAGACAGTTTACCAGGGGCCACGCTGTATCTTTTTTTCTGTTTCTGGTTTAATAAATCTCAGGAATTTTCTTGAAAGGCATATATGGAAATTTTGGGTAAAAGCATGGATGACTTACTGGTGAAATAAGAAGAAGGGAATGGAAATAAATGGGAATATAAATTAATTTGATGAAGGATCAGGGGACTTTAGTAGGAGATGCACATTTCTAAGAACCTGTTATATTATTTATTCTAAAATAATTTTAAATTGGGAGAAAAAGTACAAAACTCCCTATAGTCCCTCACCCCCAAGTTCTCCAAATATTAACACTTTACCAACATTTGTCTCTCTCTTTTCTCTTAATCCATCCGTGTGCATATTCCAAAACAAGAGAATACTCTCTTACATAGCCAAATGCAGATGTCAAAAAAATCAGTAGTCCTATAACACTACCATCCAATCTACAGACCTTGTTTAGATTTCACTACCTGCATAAATTGCATCTCTTTTTGATTTCTTGTCTAGCATCTAATTCAAATAATTGTCATTTCTATTTCAGCTCTTAAATCTGGAACAGTTCCCAATCTTTCTCTGATTTTTATGATCTTGAGTTTTAAAATAGTGAGGCCTTTCATTTGGAAGCTTTTTTTTTTTTACCCCAGGTACATCTAATGTTCCTTGGAAGCAGTGTCAGTTCATGCTTTCTTGGCATGAACACTATAGAAGTGGTACTGCCCTTGTCTGAGGGTCTGAGAACCGAGAGAGCCAGCGATGTAATTTCCAGTCCAAATTCAAAGTCCCGACAACCGGAAACACCAGTAGTGTGAATTCTAGTCTAAGCCTCAGTCCAAAAGCAGGAGAAGGCCTATATCCCAGCTGAAAGACAGTCAGGCAGAGACCGAATTCTCCCATATTCAGCCTTTTTGTGTTAGTCAGGCCGCCAACAGGTTGGATAAAGAGACCCGCATTAGGTAGTGTACTCTGTTTTACTCAATCCGCTGATTCAAATGTTACTGTCATTCAGAAACACCCTCACAGAAACACCTCGAACGTTTAACCAAATATCTAGGTACCCTGTGGCCCAGTCAAGTTGACGCATAAAATTAACCATCATAAATCCAACCCTTGTCAACTTGATACCCATATAAATCTCCTTAAAGCATATTTAATCTCCAAATAAAGATAATATCAAGGTCAAAATACTATCTGCCGTGATACACGTATCCTGCATACAGTGAAAACCACACTAAATTTCATGATTTAAAGTTGACAATACTTAAAATACTATAATATAAAGTCAATGGGCTTCCCAGGTGGTGCTAGTAGTAAAGAACCTGCCTGTCAGTGCAGGAGACAGAAGAGACGTGGGTTCGATTCCTGGATTGGGAAGATCCCCTGGAGGAGGGCATGGCAACCCACTCCAGTATTCTTGCCTGGAGAATCCCCATGGACAGAGGAGCCTGGCAGGCTCTAGTCCCTAAGGTCGCAAAGAGTTGGACACGACTGAAGCAACTTAGAACACAGCACATAAAGTCAATACATCTTATAAGGGGATAAGAGAATGAAGAAAACAATGATTTTGTGTAAAAATATATTAAAATGAGGACACACCCATAACTATTAGAGTCCTCAATTCTGTAATTGGTCACATGGTTGTAATTACTACTTTTAATACTTTTAATTAACTTCTTTCACTACCCTGTCTGTATCACCTTTGCCATCATCAAGCACTTAGGCTGGTAATGGTTTGTTACCTAGTGGAGTGATTCAAACATTGATTTCTGAAGGATATGGGAGATTAGCAGTCCTGCCTAGATTGGAGTGTTGTAGTTTTCCATTGACCTTAATCATAGGCAACGATAATACTAAGAGACATTGTAAGGGTTCACTTGTGTTCCAGACATTGTCTTCTTTACCCACATTGTCCAATTTTTCCTTAAAATCAGGATCAATCACCTTGGGCAGCATGGTAACACCCTTCTTTGCCTGTTGATTCACAGGAATGAAGCTCAGAGGGGCTGGACAACAGTCTTAAATTCCAGATCTGTGTAATTGTTGTTGTATCTCCTGGTGAAAGCACTCCTTTGGTCTTGGGGAAAAGAAGCAAAAAATTTGCTAATGGGTTAGTAGGAGTGGTACCTAACTGGTATAACTAAGTCTTCAAAAAGCCATTTTGCCAATCTGTCAAACCAGCTGTTTCAGGATAGTGGAGAGAGTGGTACAAGCACTGAATTCCATAAGCATGGGCCTGATGCAGTGAAGTAAGTTCCTTGATCAAAGTATCAGAAGGCCCTTGCTTGGCCCAAGGGGTATCTTTCCTTGCCTCTTCCATCTTCCAGTAGTTCTGGCATTCCCAGATTTGTGGCTGGATAATCCCAATATCTGGGGCTTACCTGGTGGCTCAGCAGTAACGAATCCACCTGCAATGCAGGAGATGAGGGTTCAATCCCTGGATCAGGAAGATCCTCTGGGAAAGGAAATGGCAACCCGCTCCAGTATTCTTGCCTGGGAAATCCCATGGAGAGAGGAGTCTGGTCCATGGGGTCGCAAAAGAGTTGGACATGACTGAACGACTGAAAACAAACAAGATTCTAATATCGACTGTCATCTTCACATGGCCTTCTCTTCTCCCTTTGTGTCTCTCCTCTCTATGTCTCTTATGAGCACACTTTTTATAGGATTTAGGACCCACACAGAAAATTCTAAGTGATCATGCCTCAAGATCCCTAACTTAATTACATCTGCAAAGACCCCTGTTTCCAAATGGGTTCACACTCACAGGTCCTGCGAGTTAGGAAATGAACATACGAGGACCGCCATTCAACCCACTGCAGTCATTTAAATTCTTTCTTTCTTTTTATGGATAAAGAAACTAAGAATTCACATATTTTGGTCTAGATTAGAAAAAGGAATCTGAATCTAGATTGATTTTCCACAAAAATCTCTGCTATTTCTGTCACACGGTCTCTTATGTGAAGCTCTTTGGATTGCATGTATATCTTAAGTAGAGTTGGAAATTCATAAGTGTGGTGACTGTTTCTCTCTTTTCATACAAGCCTGTGCTATTATCATTCTAGCCCTCCTCCAGGTAAACCCACCTTTACCAAGATAGAAGCCTGGGAAGCTCCTTTTGAGAATATGCCTGAAGTGTAGTTAGTTCACATTAAAGCACTAAAAATGAGCAGAAACTTCCCAGCAAACCAACTCACTGCTGTAGGTGGCATTTGTATTCAATATCCTTCTCTTTCACATCAGCAGAAACAGCAGATGGTTTAAGTCATGCATTTGGGTTATCAGCAGGACACAATTTTCCACAGATGAATGTAAACAGTGCTTTTTGAAAACATGGTTTTTATGGAATATTTTAATCATAATGGTTGTTTATCACCAAAATTCAGAAGACGCCCTTAATTTGGTAACATGACATGTTGACCTAAACTCAAATGTTCTGAACTCACAACCTTTCTAAAGATTCTTATTTTAGCCTCCTGCCATGTTTCTGACCTCTAAGTGAAGTTATTTCATAATAACAAGTATTTTGTTTCACTCATTGCTTCAAATAATGGCAAAATTTCATCATTTTTTCATGTTCTAGGTTTATTATTTCCTCTGTAATTAATTTCAGATTTTTCCCTCAGCAATTGCACCAAAATACATTTTATAGTGACTTTCATGAACTTTTTAAGAATGAAAATTGATTAAACAATTTATGCTTTTGACGGTTATAACTTTAGTCCCATTTTATAGTTGGGTAAGTTGATTCAGAGGCAAATGACTTTTCATAGGTTATATGGCAAGTTCTCATCAGAGACTTCCTGGCTCTCAGGACTATGACTGACTTTCTCTTGTTAAATGTAATCAATATAAAAATAGGCCCCAGTCTCATAACTTGCAGGTAGTCTTTCCTATCCTTGCAATTGTCACTTCCCTTAGCAACTGCTTAGCACTGCAGCAGTTCCTCTGTAGTATATTAATTTGTTTGACAATTATTTATTTCATGATTTTGTATCTTTTTGAGATTCTTTACCTGAATTGTAGGTTGAGGGTCTTTTCTGCTTTGAATCTTCTTCTTTATCTCCCAAGATGCCTGGATTATTATTCTGTTCATACTGGAGACAGAATGTTTGTAGATAATAGTGTCTGGGAAGGGAAATGCATCCTCTTCAGACATATGAAGCAAAGGTTGCTCATTTCTCCTACTTTTGTTTAGTCTCCTTTAACATAACATTTCATAGGATTAAAAATCCTGGACTCTGGAGTCAGGCCACTGGGTTCAATTCCAGCTCTACGTGATCAAACTGCTTAGCCTCTACATCCCTCAGTTTTCTAACCTATAAAAAAAATGAATAGGACTACGTTTTACTTTATATTTTTTATCATAACAATAAATTGTGTTTAATAGACAAAAACAATGAAGATAATAGTAGTACATATATTACAGGATCTGTGATAATTGAGTTAATATTAAAATGAGAATCAGGCCTGGAATGTAGTAAACACTAAATGTTTATTTATTAGTAAGTAATTTTTCCTAGTATTTCTGACACTGCCACATGTTTCTACCTCTAATATTGTTCCCCACCAATTCACTTGCTATTACAGCCAAATTGATCCTTCTAAAACATAATTATAATACTGTATTTCTCTGCTTAAATACCTTAATGGAGAGAGTTTCAGCTTCCATCTGTCATGGAGTAAATGATACCAAGCTAGACTTCTTGCCATCAGCATCCTTAGATCTGAACAAAACATATTAGGCAACAATTTTTCAGGCAATGGACAGCAGTCAATTTTAAGTCTGATGTGTGAGGAGGGAAACTCATGAAGTAAGCCCTGCAGTTGCTCAATTCTCTGTCTGGAAATAATTTTCTGACTACAGCATAGAGAAGTAGAGGCTACACACAGTACAGGGATCTCACTGAGCTAAGGGTGCAGAGGTCAGAGTTCTAGGTTCCTGAAGCAGTTGGAATGTGCTGGGTAGCGGCATCAGAGAGCTGTCACCAAAACCTATGGGATAGACAACCTCAAGTCCATGGCTGAGCATGAGCTGTAGATTCTAAGGAAAAACACCAGAGGTTTAATATAGCAGCTGCAATAGGGTCAAGAGCTGGACAAAGATGTTTTAGGTTAAGCAGAACCTACAGATACTGAAATTCCAGCCTTGCCAGAGCAGATTTTCCTAAAGCTTCTTTTTTTTTAGCAGCCCTGACATCCATCAGTGTTGTTAGGTGCTCAATCATGTCTGACTCTTTGCAACCCCGTGGATTGTAGCCCACTAGCCTCCTCTGTCCTTGGAGTTCTCCAGGCAGGAATACTTGGATGGGTATCCATTGCCTTTTGCAGGGGATCTTCCTGATCCAGGGATCCAACCTGGGAGTCTTACATTGCAGGCAGATTCTTTACCTTCTGAGCCACCAGGGAAGCCCCAACATCTGCCAGAGTCACCCCAAAAGGTGACTCTTGGAGCAAGACCTATATCCTAGAGTAATACCTACTATAGTTTTCCCCAGGAAACCCTAATACCAAGCTCCAAAAAGATCCATAGAGCAACAGAGTTTAAAGGTTGAGTCCCACCAAGTTAGTATGCTGCCAAAATACCTTTGGCCTTCCACAGCTCCTCACTCATAAAAATCAGGCCTACACAAATTCTAGGGAATTAGCTGGTAATTCTCTACAATGTATCATCCAAAATATTTTGAATTCAATAAAAAAAAGAAAAATACAGAGAAATGTAATGCATAGTCAATAAAAAAGTCAATAGAAGCAGAACTGATTTTCTATAAAGTAATTCAATGAGAAAATGATAGTTTTTCAATAAATAGTGATGAAATAATTGGAATCTGATCCCTATGTGCAAAACAATAAAATTCACTCTTATTTCACACATACACAAAATTAACTCAAAATGGATTATATACCTAAATGCAAAGATTAAGATATAAATCTTCTAGAAACAAACATTGGAAAAAGGAAAAAGGAGTAATGATAAAGGAAAGTATTGAAAAATTGGACTTCCTCAAAAATTCAAACTATCTGCTCTTCAAGGGAGAAACTCAAGAAAATGAAATAGCAAGCTGTATACTAAAAGAAAATATTCATAACACATATAACTGAAAAAACACTTGAATCAGCAACATATAATGAACTCTTACAACTCAATAAATAATACAATCAACTCAATTCTTAAAATAAGTGAACAAATTTCATAAAAGACAAAATAAAAATAGGCAACAATCATGTAAAAAGATGTTCAGTACAAAATTAAAATCATAATAGAATGCCATTTCACACCTATAGAATGACTAAAATTAAAAGGACTGATCATATAATGTATTGGCAAGGGTGTGGAGAAACATGGACTTTCATACATTTATGGTGAGATGTAAAATGGCATGACCACTTTTGAGGACGATTTGCCAGTTTCCTATACAATTGAACATACTTACCATATGACCTAACAAATCTTTTTCTGAGGTATTTACTCAAAGAAATGAAAATCATATAAAGACTTGTGCATGAATATTCATAGTTGCTGTATTTATAGTGACCCAAAACTGGAAACAACCCAAATAATGACAGATTTGGGTCAGTGACCAAATAAACAAATTATAGTATTAGCAATGAAAGGAATAACCTACTGATACACACAGCACGGAGGAATCTCACTTATTATGCTGAATAAAAGAACAAAGAATTCATACTGAAAAATCCTATTAATATGGAATGGTAACAAACATAATCCATAAAAGCAATTTTTAAGAAACAGCAATTTTCACCTGAGCTCAGAGGATGGGGAACATGAAGGGAGATGACTACAAAGGGATGCTAACAAATTTTCCCCAGAGGTGAAAATGTTCTGTATCTTGATTGGAGTGTGATCTGCCTTTTGAGAAGTCTATATGCAGGTCAGGAAGCAACAGTTAGAATTGGACATGGAACAACAGACTGGTTCCAAATTGGAAAAGGAGTACATCAAAGCTGTATATTGTCACCCTGCTTATTTAACTTATATGCAGAGTACATCATGAGAAACGCTGGACTGGAAGAAACACAAGCTGGAATCAAGATTGCCGGGAGAAATATCAATAACCTCAGATATGCAGATGGCACCACCCTTATGGCAGAAAGTGAAGAGGAACTTAAAAGCCTCTTGATGAAAGTGAAAGAGGAGAGTGAAAAAGTTGGCTTAAAGCTCAACATTCAGAAAATGAAGATCATGGCATCTGGTCCTATCACTTCATGGGAAATAGATGGGGAAACAGTGGAAACAGTGTCAGACTTTATTTTTTTGGGCTCCAAAATCACTGCAGATGGTGACTGCAGCCATGAAATTAAAAGACGCTTACTCCTTGGAAGGAAAGTTATGACCAACCTAGATAGCATATTCAAAAGCAGAGACGTTACTTTGCCAACAAAGGTTCATCTAGTCAAGGCTATGCCTTTTCCTGTGGTCATGTATGGATGTGAGAGTTGGACTGTGAAGAAGGCTGAGCGCCGAAGAATTGATGCTTTTGAAATGTGGTGTTGGAGAAGACTCTTGAGAGTCCCTTGGACTGCAAGGAGATCCAACCAGTCCATTCTGAAGATCAGCCCTGGGATTTCTTTGGAAGGAATGATGCTAAAGCTGAAACTCCAGTCCTTTGGCCACCTCATGCGAAGAGTTGACTCATTGGAAAAGACTCTGATGCTGGGAGGGATTGGGGGCAGGAGGAGAAGGGGACGATGGAGGATGAGATGGCTGGATGGCATCACTGACTCGATGGACGTGAGTCTGGGTGAATTCCGGGAGTTGGTGATGGACAGGGAGGCCTGGCGTGCTGCGATCATGGGGTCGCAAAAAGTTGGACACGACTGAGCGACTGAACTGAACTGATACATGACACACTTTGTCAAAATTCATTTTACCTTAAATGTATGCATTTTATTAAACATAGATCACACAATTCAGTTCATTTCAAAAGACCTTTCATATCCTAACTTCCACCTCTCTGCAGCTTAATCTCTAGCTATTTCATCTTGAACTTTCAAGTTTACTTCATTGGGACACTTCTTGCCTTCAGGGTTTTGTATAAACTGCCCCCTCACCTGATAATCTTCCCCCTCCTTCCTCACCTCAAGGAGCATGTTTCCTTCTAACCCCAGATGGGTTAAGTGCTCTTCCTGTCTGCTTCCACAGCACTCCAGAATAGCACACAGTAGAAGATATATCACATTTTATCAATTTTTATTGTTTGTCTGTCTTTCCTGTTGCATTATAATCTGCCTGAGTACAGGAACTGTGTTTGCTCTGTTCCCACAACATACCTGTCACAGTCTTGGTTTTAGTTGGCGCTTAAAAAATATTTGTTGAATAAGTGAATGAGTGAACCAGTAAATGAACAGATCTCATGAGATCTTCAGGTCGATTCTCAATGATTTCAAGGTTCTGTTTTCTTAGTGAAATTAATTGAGGGCTTCCCCCTTGAAGTGAATGTTATTTTTGGTATGGCACAACACAATTTATTATAGGTATTTTCTTCTAAATTTTATTTCTCAGAAGCCACCATTTTTGTAGGAGCAGTGAGTCACAGAAATGCAATTCTTGGCAGTGCCTTCCCCCACCACCCCATTCCCCCAGCCAGCCAGACCAAACATTCCATAGTAACCGTGTTTTTGATTGTCTGAAGGATTTCTGTCTGATTTAGGTTGTCTATCAAGATATTTTGTAGTCTACTTCCACTCTGAAAAGGGTAGGTTATTCTTCCTTTTTCATAATGTTCCTTTCCTTTTTGCAAATGCTTTTGAAAAAATAGTTGTCATTATCTATAATAATATATGCAAACATTAGAGACAAAGCCTAATAAAATAGCTTCTTATTCACTCTACCACTGTTTCTTTTTTAAATTTTTAATTGTAAGATAATTGCTTTATAATGTTGTGCTGCTGCTGCTAAGTCACTTCAGTCGTGTCTGACTCTGTGCGACCCCATAGACGGCAGCCCACCAGGCTCCCCCGTCCCTGGGATTCTCCAGGCAAGAACACTGGAGTGGGTTGCCATTTCCTTCTCCAATGCATGAAAGTGAAAAGTGAAAGTGAAGTCGCTCAGTCGTGTCTGACTCTTGGCAACCCTATGGACTGTAGCCTACCAGGCTCCTCCTTCTGTGGGATTTTCCAGGCAAGAGTACTGGAGTGGGGTGCCATTGCCTTCTCCGAATGTTGTGCTAGTTTCTACTATACAGCAGAGTGAATCGGCTATAAGTATATATCCCCTCCCTCTTAAGCCTCCCTACCACTTGCCCCCATGCCAACACTCTAGGTCATCACAGGGCACCAAACTGAGTTTCCTGTGCTTCCCACTAACTATCTGTTTTACACATGGTGGTGTATACATGTCAATGCTATTCTCTCAGTTCATCCCACCCTCTCATTTCCCTACTGTGTCTGCAAGTCTGTTCTCTACATCTGTGTCTCTATTCCTTCCCTACAATACTTTCATCAGCACCATTTCTCTAGATTACATATACATGGGTTAATATACGATATTTGTTTTTCTCTTTCTGACTTACTTTACTCTGTATAACAGGCTGTAGATCCATCCACATCAGTTCAAATGACTCACATTCATTCCTTTTTATGGCTGAGTAATATTCCATTGTATATATGTACCACAACTTCTTTCTCCACTCTTCTGTCAGTGTACCTCTAGGTTGCCTCCATATCCTAGCTATTGTATTAATAAACAGTCTTGCTATGAACATTGTGGTATATGTATCTTTTTGAATTATGGTTTTCTCAGGGTATATGCCTGACAGTGGGATAGCTGGGTCATATGCTTACCACTTTCTTGTCTTTTATTCTGTTGACATATACTTTTGAAGCTTTTAGGAAAAGCTATGCTACTATTCATTCGGTTTAGAGTTTCAGAGAGAAGTGTTAGACCCCCTTCTCAAAGAGCTTAGAGTCTGGTGGAGACTTACAAATAAACCAACTATTTTGGGCTCTAGGACACAATAAAGGCATATCCAGGGCACTAAATGGGAGTTAGAGTCTACAACTCTAGGTAAATTATATCCCATTATTAAAGATGCTTCTAAGATTGACATTATTAGTCCCACTTTACGAATAAAGATTATGAGAATCACAGGGCAGCAATGTGGCTGAGAGAAAATGCCCCACGGCCAAGATCAGGAGCAGTGGCTGTGAGGAGATACCCCACATCCAAGATAAGGAGCAGAAGCTGCGCTTTCCTGGAGCAGCCGTGAAGAGATACCCCCACATCCAAGGTAAGAGAAACCCAAGACAGTAGGTGCTGAGAGAGGGCATCAGAGGGCAGACAGACTGAAACCACAATCACAGACAACTAGCCAATCTGATCACACGAACCACAGCCTTGTCTAACCCAATGAAACTAGGCTATGCCGTGTGGGGCCACCCAAAACAGATGGGTCATGGTGGAGAGGTCAGACAGAATGGGGCCCACAGGAGAAGGGAATGGCAAACCACATCAGTATTATTGCCTTGAGAACCCCATGAACAGTATGAAAAGGCAAAAACACTGAAAGATGAACTCCCCAGGTCGGTAGGTGCCCAGTATGCTACTGGAGATCAGTGGAGAAATAACTCCAGAAAGAATGAAGGGATGGAGCCAAAGCAAAAACAATACCCAGCTATGGATGTGACTGGTGATAGAAGCAAGGTCCGATGCTGTAAAGGGCAATATTGCATAGGAACCTGGAATGTTAGGTCCATGAATCAAGGCAAATTGGAAGTGGTCAAATAGGAGATGGCAAGAGTGAACATCGACATTCTAGGAATCAGCGAACTAAAATGGACTGGAATGGGTGAATTTAACTCAGATGACCATTATATCTACTACTGCGGGCAGGAATCCCTTAGAAGAAATGGAGTAGCCATCATAGTCAACAAAAGAGTCCAAAATGCAGTACTTGGATGCAATCTCAAAAATGACAGAATGATCTCTGTTCATTTCCAAGGCAACCATTCAATATCACAGTAATCCAAGTCTATGCCCCAACCAGTAATGCTGAAGAAGCTGAAGTTGAACAATTCTATGAAGACCTACAAGATCTTTTAGAACTAACACCCAAAAAAAGATGTCGTTTTCATTATAGGGGAGTGGATTGCAAAAGAAGGAAGTCAAGAAACACCTGGAGTAACAGGCAAATTTGGCCTTGGAATATGAAATGAAGCAGGGCAAAGGCTAATAGAGTTTTACCAAGAGAATGCACTGGTCATAGCAAACACCCTCTTCCAACAACACAAGTGAAGACTCTACACAGATTGATTATATTCTGTGCAGCCAAAGATGGACAATCTCTATACAGTCAGCAAAACCAAGACTGGGAGCTGACTGTGGCTCAGATCATGAATGCCTTACTGACAAACTCAGACTTAAATTGAAGAAAGTAGGGGAAACCACTAGACCATTCAGGTATGACCTAAATCAAATCCCTTATGATTATACAGTGGAAGTGAGAAATAGATTTAAGGGACTAGATCTGATAGATTGAGTGCCTGATGAACTATGGATGGAGGTTTGTGACACTCTACAGGAGACAGGGAGGAAAACAATCCCCAAGAAAAAGAAATGCAAAAAAAGCTAAATGGCTGTCTGAGGAGGCCTTACAAATAGCTGTGGAAAGAAGAGAAGTGAAAGGCAAAGAAGAAAAGGAAAGATATACCCATTTGAATGCAGAGTATCAAAGAATAGCAAGGAGAGAAAAGAAAGCCTTCCTCAGGGATCAATGCAAACAAATAGTGGAAAACAACAGAATGGGAAAGACTAGAGATCTCTTCAAGAAGATTAGAGATACCAAGGGAACATTTCATGTAAAGATGGGCACAATAAAGGACAGCAATGTATGGATCTAACAGAAGAAGAAGATATTAAGAACAGGTGGCAAGAATACACAGAACTGTAGAAAAAAGATCTTTATGACCCAGATAATAATGATGATGTGATCACTCACCTAGAGCCAGACATCCTGGAATGTGAAGTCAAGTGGGCCTTAGGAAGCATCACTACAAACAAAGCTAGTAGAGGTGATGGAATTCAAGTTGAGCTATTTCAAATCCTGAATGATGATGCTGTGAAAATGCTGCACTCAATATGTCAGCAAATTTGGAAAACTGAGCAGTGGCCACAGGACTGGAAAAGGTCAGTTTTCAATCCAATCCCAAAGAAAGGCAATGCCAAAGAATGCTCAAACTACCGCACAATTGTGCTCATCTCACATGCTAGTAAAGTAATGCTCAAAATTCTCCAAGCCAGGCTTCAGCAATACGTGAACCATGAAGTTCCAGATGTTCAAGCTGTATTTAGAAAAGGCAGAGGAACCAGAGATCAAACTGCCAACATCTGCTCAATCATCAAAAAAGCAAGAGACTTCCAGAAAAGCATCTATTTCTGCTTTATTGACTATGCCAAAGCCTTTGACTGTGTGGATTACAATAAACTGTGGAAAATTTTGAAAAAGATGGGATTACCAGGCCATCTGACCTGCCTCTTGAGAAACCTATATGCAGTTCAGGAAGCAACAGTTAGAACTGGACATGGAACAACTGACTAGTTCCAAATAGGAAAAGGAGTATGTCAAGGTTGTATATTGTCACCTGCTTATTTAACTTATAGGCAGAGTACATCATGAGAAATGCTTGGCTGGATGAAGCATAAGCTGGAATCAAGTTGCTGGGAGAAATATCAATAACCTCAGATATGCAGATGACAAAACCCTTATGGCAGAAAGTGAAGAAGAACTAAAGAGCCTCTTGATGAAAGTGAAAGAGGAGAGTGAAAAAGTTGGCTTAAAGCTCAACATTCAGAAAATGAAGATCATGGCATCTGGTCCCATCACTTCATGCAAATACATGGGGAAACAGTGTCAGACTTTATTTTGGGGGGCTCCAAAATCACTGCAGATGGTGACTGCAGCCATGAAATTAAAAGATGCTTACTCCTTGAAAAGAAAGTATGACCAACCTAGACAGCATATTAAAAAGCAGAGACATTACTTTGTCAACAGAGGTCCATCTAGTCAAAGCTATGGTTTTTCCAGTAGTCATGTATGGATGTGAAAGTTAGACTATAAAGAAAGCTGAGTGCAGAAGAATTGATGTTTTGGAACTGTGGTGTTGGAGAAGACTCTTGAGAGTCCCTTGGACTGCAAGGAGATCCAACCAATCCCTCCTAAAAGAGATCAGTCCTAGGTGTTCATTGGAGAGACTGATGTTGAAGCTGAAACTCCAATACTTTGGCCACCTAATGCGAAGAGCTGACTCATTGGAAAAGACCCTTATGCTGGGAAAGAATGAGGGCAGGAGGAGAAGGGGACACAGAGGATGCAATGGTTGGATGGCACCACTGACTCAATGGACATGAGTTTGGGTAAGCTCCAGGGGTTGGTGATGGATAGGGAGCCCTGGCATGCTGTGGTACATGGGGTCGCAAAGAGTCAGACATGACTGAGCAACTGAACTGAACTGAATGTTTTTAAGGTCACACAACTGATAAATAGCAGAACCAAAAGCCAGACCTCTAAGATTTTTAAGCCTATGCCCTTCTTTTTTTTTTTTTTTTTTTTTTTTGGTTATAGAGAAAGCTTTATTTATTTTTTTTTTATTTTATTTTTAAACTTTACATAATTGTATTAGTTTTGCCAAATATCAAAATGAATCCGCCACAGGTATACATGTGTTCCCCACCCTGAACCCTCCTCCCTCCTCCCTCCCCATACCATCTCTCTGGGTCGTCCCAGTGCACTAGCCCCAAGCATCCAGTATCGAGCATCGAACCTGGACTGGCAACTCATTTCATACATGATATTTTACATGTTTCAATGCCCTTTTATATGTGCCACACTGCTCTTCCCTCCAGGTACACGAAGAGGAGAAAATTCAGGAGTCAGGGATGACTCACAGTTTTCCAGCAAGGTACACGGAATGGCAATTGATGATGCCTATATTCTGAGACCCAGGGTACAGTTGAGGAGCAAGTTTGGAGCAGAACATGATATTTTGAGATACTTGAAGATCATTACTTCATGATGTTGAGAGCAGGATGCCTGTAGGCAATTATGGCCAGCTACCACAAGCTTTGGGAATGAGGCTCTATAGCACCAGCTATAGGAACGGGTTGGAGATAAAGGCATGAACACCATAGTACCTATGTAGTGGTTGAAACTCTGGGTATGTATTGAATCACCCAGAAGGAGTGTGCAGGTTTAGAGTCTTAAACATCCATCTTTGATTCATTGTCTCTAGATCCCTCTTAAACATATTATGTAAAAATCTCATGCATGTATCAGGTCTTAATTAAAGTTGGACTCATTCATTTATCAAATATTGATGAAGTTACTAAATATCAATTATGTGTTCAACAGTGGACTAGGCTCTATGGGGAATAGAAAGGAAGAAGATATAATTTTCCCACTCCAGGAGCCTACCATTTGCTTGGCAAGTCAGGTTATATTTATATACCGACTATTGGAAGTCACAGTGCACACTCTAGACTATGGAAAGTGCCAGCATGTTTTATGTTCATGCATATGTTTCAAGGAAACCTTGAATATCTCACAACAAATCATCCCAAGACAGCCAAAAGCTATAATATACACATCATTATATGAGATCCTCCTAGTTTGCCGCTTCTGTTTCTGTTTTCCTCTTTGGAAGATGTTTATCACGTAAGTAATAAAAAACATTTCTTTCTTGAGCATGTTATGCTTTAAGCCCATTTACTTTAATCCTGAAGAATCCAGGTATTCCGCAGAAAGTCTGGAACTTGGAATTGGAAAGCTGTAGGAAGATCCATGCATGACTTTACTCCATTTCTCATTCCTGCTTCTCTCTGCATGTCTGGTTCTTTCTTCTCTCTGTAGACTCTCTCTCTCTGCTCTGAAAGCTGCCTGACAAAATCTGACTACCCAGAGTAGAATACATTAAGTATTCTATGTTAGTAGAATACTGCTAAGTGTTTCCACAAGCTGGAATCAAGATTGCCAGGAGAAACCTCAATAACCTCAGATATGCAGATGACACCACCCTTATGGCAGAAAGTGAAGCGAAACTAAAAAGCCTCTTGATGAAAGTGAAAGAGGAGAGTGAAAAAGTTGGCTTAAAGCTCAACATTCAGAAAACGAAGATCATGGCATCTGGTCCTATCACTTCTTGGGAAATAGATGGGGAAACAGTGGAAACAGTGTCAGACTTTATTTTGGGGGGCTCCAAAATCACTGCAGATGGTGACTGCAGCCATGAAATTAAAAGATGCTTACTCCTTGGAAGGAAAGTTATGTCCAACCTAGATAGCATATTGAAAAGCAGAGACATTACTTTGCCAACAAAGGCCGTCTAGTCAAGGCTATGGTTTTTCCAGTGTTCCTGTATGGATGTGAGAGTTGGACTGTGAAGAAGGCTGAGCGCCAAAGGATTGACGCTTTTGAAGTGTGGTGTTGGAGAAGACTCTTGAGAGTCCCTTGGACTGCAAGGAGATCCAATCAGTCCATTCTGAAGGAGATCAGCCCTGGGATTTCTTTGGAAGGAATGATGCTAAGGCTGAAACTCCAGTACTTTGGACACCTCATGCAAAGAGTTGACTCATTGGAAAAGACTGATGCTGGAGGGATTGGGGGCAGGAGGAGAAGGGGACGACAGAGGATGAGATGGCTGGATGGCATCACTGACTCTGATGGACGTGAGTCTGAGTGAACTCCGGGAGTTGGTGATGGACAGGGAGGCCTGGTGTGCTGTGATTCATGGGATCACAAAGAGTCGGACATGACTGAGTAACTGAACTGAACTGAACTGGAGTGTTTTCTTGGTCTTAAGCCCCTCTTGGTTTTCCTCTGTCAGCAGTGCATATGTATTATTTTTAATCTTTACAATAACCCTTCAAGGCTGAAATTATTCTTTCTGCATCACATATGAGGGAACTGAAGCTGAGAGAGATTGTGCCCCTCCCCCCAAAATCATTGTCATTTGTTGGGGATTCAAAGATAAAAAGATAAGGCCTCTGCCCTCATGGACTTCAGAGTCCAGTGATGAAGCAGACATTCGTTGTTACACGTATGCATGTGTGTGCAGTCTCTTCAGTCATGTCCAACTCTTTGTGACCCTATGGACTATAACCCCCTAGGTTCCTCTCTCCATGGGCTTGTCTAGGAAAGAATACTAGAGTGGGTTGCCATGCCCTCTTCCAGGGGTTCTTCCCAACCCAAGAATCAAACCCGTGTCTCCTGAGTCTCCTGCATGTTAGGCAGATTCTTTACCCACTGAGTCACCTGGAAAGCTCTGTTATAGGTATAGACATAAATTAGTCATCATAGAATCCTGTGGGCAGTGCTATAATAGATTGTAAATGTAGAATTATAGTGGGCTTCCCAGGTGGTGCTAATGGTGAAGAGCCCATCTGCCAGTGCAGGAGATGTAAGAAACACGGGTTCGACCCCAGGGTCATGAAGATCCCATTTAGGAGGGCATGGCAATGCACTCCAGTATTCTTGCCTGGAGAATCCCTGTGGACAGAGGCGTCTGCAGACTACAGTTCATAGGGTATCACAGTGTCAGATACGAGTGAAGCAACTTAGTGCAGCACAGAATTGTAGTAAGAAAAAGACTGGTGCCTGGGAGCAGCAAAGCAGGGAGAGAACTGTAGAAAGGACATCTAAACCAAATTTGGAAAGATATTTATCTCTCCAGTTTAAAAGGAGTAAAATGAATTCTAGTTAAGAGGAGTCTTAGATTGTAGAGATACAAGAGTGTTTATTATCGACAGGAGTGCTGTCTGTTTCTTCCTGAACCCCTGGCTCACCTTCTGAGTTGACAGCCAAGCACAGGTCCACTAATGATGAGACTGGCTATAGATCCTGATGAAATGGTTCAAAATGATCTGATTTCCAGTAAACCAAAGAAGAGAACACGAGAAACTAATATTTGGTATAAAAACTTAGTCTTTTGCTCTTTAGTTTTTTCTCTCTTTTTTCCTCCCTACACCCCTACTCCAACCACAATATAAATCAACACAGAAAACAATGTGGGCTTGGCAGTAGTTGCTGTTAATTTTGAGTGATGAATACATACCAGACTTGGGCATTACAAGAGCTGCCTGTGTGGTACATTATACTTTTTTTTCAGGATTTGTATTGTGTCTATCTTACAGCTTTGCATAGAACTTTTGGGTTATCCCACCAAATAATATGACTCTGGATTCTATCCAGACTTATTTATGTAAGCTATCAGTTACATAATCTTACTTATGTCTCTTTGGAAATAAGGCTGAAATGGAAGTGTTGTCTATACAGATAGAAGCTTAATGCTATCTCTAGCTTGTTATAAATGGAGAAAAGTACTATCAGTTTTCACTTATGAGGTACATTCTCTCATAGCCAAGCCATACTCCTAGAGATGTTTAAATAAAAAGTTTCTCTTAGATTATGAGAAAATTCAATAATCAAGAAAGATTTGTTACTTAAAGTATTATATTTAAGTTTCAGTAGAATTATACCTGACCATCTATAAATTCAGATGCATGTGCATCTCTACAGAAGTCTCTTTCAGCGTAGCATTTGTCAGTAGGACAATCATTCCCCATGTCATTGTTATCAGAAATAGCCCTCTCTTTTTCTGAACCTCAGCTGAAGGTCTTGCTGGTATAGAGCATAATGAATATTGCAGTACTAAACTACTTCACTTTACCTAATGTAACTAAAAATCAACTAATCCAAAAGGACTCAAGACAAAGGCAAGCACAGATGGATTTAAGCATCTAGCCCCACAAGCCCTCAGCTCTAATGGAAAGAGTATCTAGTTATAGCAGATAATTTAAAAAAACTTTTTTGTTCAAGTGATTATATGTATGTTTTTAAAAATTGAAAAAATAGGAAATATGCATAGTAAGGCATCTTCCTCCTCACCATTTCCCCAGTCATACTGCACCAGCTCTAGAGCAGTCACCATATCCAGATGTTCCCTATCCTTCCAGAGAGATGATGCACATATGTGTGTATGTTTGCGTGTGCATTTACACACATTGCTTTAATTTTATACAGATGGTAACACATAATACACATTCATTTGCATCTTGTGTTTTCACTTAACACATCTTAAGAGTTGTGGCATATTAGTCCATGTAGACCTGCCTCACTCTATTTAATTGCTGCTTAGTATTATGTTATTTCATTGCACTGTTATTCATTTACCAGATCTCTATTGATGGGAATTCATGCTGTTTCTAGTCTTATGCTAAAACAGACTATGTTGCAGTGAATATACTTTGCATATGTATAGTAATATTTGTCAGATAAATTTCTGGAAGCAGAGTTGTTGGGCTAATGACGGAGAGTGAGAGAAAGGGTGTTTTTTTTTCTTTTTTTTTAGTGAAGGTTCAGAAATGATCAGAGGTGTAGTACTAATATATTAGCTTAGTTCTGTATCTATCTTTCTTGGTGCTTTTTCTCTCCTAGGGATTCCTTACCTGAAACTATTCAGACACAATCATACATCTCGTTTTTGCTTTCTCACCAATATTCTGAATTCCTTTGTCTGTTTATCCTATCTGCTCCTTCAGTCATCAAAGCCAGATCAATCAAAACATCTCCCTTCTTTACTACTACACCTAGACTGCCAAGTGTTTGGAGGGTACACATGTAATTTTCTTAGATAATTTAGGGACTTTATGCTACTCAAAACTACTTTTACTTAAACTAACAAATTGTCTTTCCATTTCTAATATTGGCCATTCCACTGCCTAATCCATATTCACAAATTTTTATCTTACTTATACCATACTCACTCTTAGGAAATGGCTTGGTTCTCTACTTCTCAGAGAAAGACAACTCATTAGTGCAAGAACCCCCTTACTTTCTCTTTTCACCCTTAAAATTTCTACATGAAATTCTCAGATTATCTTTTTTTCTGCTTTTTTTAATGCTAATCCTGCCACATATTCTTTATTACCCACTGATTTTTTCACCCCAGTCTATAAAGAAATTCTATAAAATAAAAGTCCTCTCTCTGTTCTTTATTTTCTCCCACTATTTGCTTCCTGTTGCTGTTGTTCATTGTTCAGTTGCTAAGTCGTATCTGACTCTTTGCAACTCCATGGACTGTAGCACACCAGGCTCCTGGAGTTTGCTCAAACTCATGTCCACTGAGTCAGTGATGCCATCCAACCATCTCATCCTTTGTTGCGCCCTTCTCCTCTTGCCCTCAATCTTTCCCAGCATCAGAATCTTTTCCAGTGAGTCAGCTCTTCGTATTAGGTAGCCAAAGTATTACAGCTTCAGCACCAGTCCTTCCAATGAGTATTCAGGGTTGATTTCCTTTAGGATTGACTTGTTTGATCTCCTTGATGTCCTAGGGACACACGAGAATCTTCTCCAGCACCACAATTCAAAATCATCAATTCTTCAGCGCTCAGCCTTCTTTACGTCCAGCTCTCACCTTCATATATGACTACTTTGTTGGCTGTCGAGGTCTGTCATAGCTTTTCTTCCAGGGAATTTTAATTTCATGGTTGCAGTCACTGTCTGCAGTGGTTTTGGAGCCCAAGAAAAGAAAGTCTGTCACTGTTTCCACTTTTTCCCCACCTATTTGGCATGAAGTGATGGGACCAGATGTCATGATCTTTGTTTTTTGAATTTTGAGTTTTAAGCCAACTTTTTCACTCTCCTCTTTCACCTTCATCAAGAGGTTCTTTAGTTCCTCTTGGCTTTCTGCCATTAGGACTTCCCTGGTAGCTCAGATGGTAAATCGTCTGCCTACAATGCAGGAGACCCAGGCTCAATACCTGGCTCAGGAAGATCCCCTGGAGAAGGAAATGGCAACCCACTCTAGTACTATTGCTAGAAAATCCCATGACAGAGGAGCCTGGTAGGCTACAGTCCATGGGGTTGCAAAGAGTCAGACATGACTGAGCGACTTCACTTCTGCCATTAGAGTGGTATCATCTGCATGTCTTAGGTTGTTGATATTTCTCCTGGCAATCTTGATTCTATCTTGTGATTCATCCAGCCCAGCATTTCCCATGATGTACTCTACATATAAGTTAAGCAGAATGATGATATACATCCTTGACGTACTCCTTTCCCAATTTGGAACCAGTCCATTGTTTCATGTCCAGTTCTAACTGTTGCTTCTTGTCCTGCATACAGGCTTGTCAGGAGACAAGTAAAGTGGTATTGTATTCCCATCTCTTTAAGAATTTTATGCAGTTTGTTGTGATCCACAAAATCAAAGGCTTTAGCATAGCCAATGAAGCAGATTTTGTTTTTAATTCCCTTACTTTTTCTATGACCCAATGGATGTTGGCAATTTGATTTCTTGTTCCTCTGCCTTTTCTAAATACAGCTTGTACATCTGGAAGTTCTTGGTTCACATACTGCTAAAGCCTAACTTGAAGCATTTTGAGCATAATCTTGCTAGCATGTGAAATGAGTGCAATTGTATGATAGTTTGAACATAATTTGGCAATGCCTTTTTTCTGTCCCAAATAGCATTCTTAAGAAAGTGAAAGTGCATGAGACAGGGTGCTCAGGGCTGGTGCACTGGGATGACCCTGGGGGATGGGATGGGGAGGGAGGTGGGAGGGGGGTTCTGGATGCGGAACACATGTGCGCCCGTGGCTGACTTATGTCGATGTTTGGCAAAAACCACTACAATATTGTAAAGTAATTAGCCTCCAATTAAAATTTTAAAAGTGAAAGCGAAGTCACTCAGTCATGTCCCACTCTTTGCAACCCCATAGACTGTAGCCTACCATAGATTGTAGCCTACAGGCTTCTCCATCCATGGGATTTTCCAGGCAAGAGTACTGGAGTGGGTTGGCATTTCCTTCTCCAGGGGATCTTCTCAACCCAGGGATCAAACCCTGGTCTCCCTCATTGCAGGCAGATGCTTCACCCTCTGAGCCACCAGGGAAGCCCCAGCATTCTTAAGAGAGTAGGCCAAAAACTAGATATTTTCAGTTTCATTTCCAATCTGTTTGTCCAGTCATTAAAGAAAGGGGACTGCCTCTACTGCAATGATGACCCTGCTCTCACTAGATCCCCAAAGGACGTCAAATTTCAATCATTTATGAGCAGTCTTAGACTTCCCTATACTTGAATTTTCTCCATCATTTGACCCTTGAATCACCCCTAATCCCACCTGTTGCTGCAGAATTTCTCAACTGTTTTCATTATATGCTTTCTTCTTGTTCTCCTTAACTCACTTTTTTCTTGGCTTTCTAAAAATGTTCTTCTGGTTTCTTTCTGACTTTAGATGTTTAGGTCCTATGTTCCCTAGAATTAAGTCCTCATTAAGTTTTCCTTCTCTTTATTCTTTCCACAAGTGATCTCATTCATTCCCCAGTTTCAAAGATCACCTATATGTTGATGACTCATAGCGCCTGTCTAAACCTTTCTCCTTGACTCCAGACCATATTTAAACTGCCTAATAGTCTTCTTCACTTGGTTGACTCACAGATATCTGAAACATAACATGTCCCAAATTGAACTTACCATTCAGTTCCCCACCCCATTTCTCAAGGCTGTCCTTTCTTTCCATCATTCACCCAGTCACCCAGGTCAGGAATCTTTAAATCATCATCTCCTCTTGCTTTTCTCTCTTTTAGCCACACTTCATCAATCACTGAATTCTGTTGTTTCTATTTCCTAGGTACTGGTTGATGTCATCCTCTTAGTCCCTACGCATGTGACCACCTGAGTTTTATCTCTCATTATTCCTTACCTGAACTATCTCAGTAATCTGCTAACTGGTCTCCATCAATTTATGTACTCCTAATTAAGCTCCTTAACAATTGAGTTATCTTTCTAAATTAATTATCATATTATGTTACTCTCCTACTTAAAATTATTTTCTATGCTTTCTTTGCCTACAAGTGGTTTGAATTACTTAACTGCATTTTACATTTTACTTGCTTCTCCAGCTTCATTACTTCTGTCTCTTCAACATATGTTGTATACTTTAGTCTTTAAAAATTATTCATAATTGCCTCCATATCCCTTTTCTTCTATCCCTGATTGGTTGTTCATCCTATTTCTTGGCCTTTCTCACTCCGTCTCCAAAGGAATATCTATTGATCTTTCAAACTCAGATGAACTGCCCTCTCCAATATGGTTCCATAGATTTTTAAAAAAATAATTGTATATTTAAAAAATCCACTGTTGTATTTCCTCTGTTAGACTGCAAGACTGTCTTGGGAAATGACCATATTTTATTCATTTATATATCTGTGATATTAATATCTTTCACAATTCCTTGTACTGAGAAGCCACTCAAATAGTATTCATTGAATGATATCCTCTGTTTGGTCCCCATTTTCTTTCTTTATTCTAGTTTATACTTGATTGTCAAATTAGCTTTCCTAAAACAATGCTCTGTTTGTGTCATTTCCCTCTAAATCTTCCAAGGGACTTTGCTCACCTATAGGCTGATATCCACATTCCTTGATATGGTGCTTAGATTTCTCAGACCTGTTTACCTATATTTCTTTCCAACGTCGCTGTTAATGTATCTACATATACCTTTTACTTTTCCGCCAGACCGGTCTACTTGATATTCTTCAAAATGCTCAAGGTGAATTTGCACTACTCTTTTCCTGCTCAGATCATTATCTTGAGGTCAGATGACCTTTCCCCTTCTCTAACTTATCTGATCTCACTCATCTTCACAGTGAAGTTCATATCTACAGTTCCATAATACTTTCTATGATTGTGCTGTGCTTCGTCGCTCAGTCATGTCTGACTCTTTGCAGCCCCATGGACTGTAGCCCACCTGGCTCCTCTGTCCATGCGGGATTCTCCAGGCAAGAATACTGGAGTGGGTTGCCTTGCCCCCCTCCAAGGGGTCTTCCCAACCCAGGGAACAAACCCAGATCTTCTGCATTGCAGGCAGAATCTTTACCATCTGAGCCACCAGGCAAGCCCACTTTCCCTATTTCCTGAATAATAATCTATTTTCCCAATTGTCACAGCCCTTGTTCCTTATACAATAGTTTGTTGTGTTCAGCATTTTTTATGGCTTATATTGCTGCTATCTTGGTGAAATTGTGACTTTTATTTGTCTCAACTATATGACTAATTTATAATGCATTAAGGATAGGGACTATGTCTCAACGGTATTGAATAAATGCTGTTAGTGGCCTTCACATAGGTGATCAGGACTATTGCTATTCTTTCTTAATTTATGGATTTCCTGACTTGACTTATATATGATTTCCATCTTATGCAAGTTTTAAGTGTATTTTTGCTTATTGATTCTGACTGTTTATAGTATTATTTTCTTTTAATTTCTGATTTCCTGCCTGCATGGCTGATGGTCCATAAACTTGTCTGTTACTCTTTAGTTTTCTGACCCAATTATCTTTCGCTGCATCGGCTAATACAATGATCATGAGAAAAAAAAGAGAAGGAGGAAGAGTGTTTCAATCATGTTTCAAGGTACAGTGCTTCCTTTTCTTTTGTGGACATCATCATGTGAACATATTCATCCATAGGGATAGAGAAAAGTTGCTGCTTCTCTATCCCAAAGTATGAAGGGAACATGTAGTTACCAGATATGAGGAAATAGAATTCCAGGGTCTCACTGTTTTTAACTTTAGGACCCAGCATCTGCCCCAAGCCTCTGGGTCCCTTTTGCATGTTACTCCCACCCAGAGATTCAACAGGGACACTCCCCATTTCTAAAGCCATGCCTTTAGACTCATGGCCATACCTTTTTTCTTTTTTTCAACCTCAGCTGCTTGAAACAGAACTCCAATTTACAAAAGTGCTGAAGTATTTGAAGTGCAAATTGTATTCATTATTATTTGCCCAGACTTCTCAAACTTGAAGAAAATGGGCAATTTTGTTAAAATACATGTTAGCTTTACTTACTACTTGGCTTCCCTCCCTTTAGCAGTTCCGGAGCCCCAGACCCAGTATGAGTCCCTTTCTGCTAGGCCTGTGTCTATTGCAGCTCCGGGTCTCACTTGCTGTACGCCAGTGCTGGCTGTACCGTCCCGTAGATGCAGCCTGTTTTACAAATGAAATTATACATTTGAACCAGACGACTTTGGCTTGGTGATTGGCCCTGTGCACAGTCTACAATTTGGGTCAGACTTATGAGAAGGTTGGTGAATTTGGCACTGTCTTCGAGGAAGCGTGGACTCTCCTTAAAACTCCAGAGAGAAACCTTCAGGATCTCAGACATTCCATCTCTTGTGGGCTTCCAGAAAAGGCCACCGTCAGCTGGCATGGAAGACAGGGCTCTTTTTCAAACTATTCAAGTCATGCTGTGACTTGAAGTCTAGTACAAAACCATGAAGAGACGTGAGATAATTTGCACTGATCCTAGAACGAGCAAGTTTACTCTATTGAATAGGGACTCTGCTTTAATGGTCCAGCAATATAATACGTCTGCCACTGAAGTATAATTCTATGAAAGAATTTAAAATAAACATCATTTATAAAATGTGAGAAAAAAATACAGCTAAGTTAGTTTGCTAAGGGGAGACAATGACCTGATCCCATGTACCCATTAAAGGTACGTGGATTTTAATTTAATCCCAATTAAAAGGGATTTGTGGGTTCCAAGGTGGGATATCTCTTTGTTTCATCCTCTTGTCAGCTTCAGTAGAAATGAGGCTTCAATTAGTATCTTAGTAGTAAAGCCTGAGAATTTTTCCATCCCAGATTTTTAAAGAATCATAAAATATCTTGAAAGAAAGCTTCACTCACTTGCCCCGAAATCTCCACTGAAAAATAAATAATTGAAACCATAGCTGGGCATGATTAATGAAGATACATTATTATAATTTATTATACAGTTTTTGGAGGGCTGTTTTTCCTCCACTTTTTTCTCATCTGTCTCCTCTATTGCTTCTCCTACCACACTGGAGACTGAACAAAATGCAGATGTTAATAACATAAAGATATCAAAGAGTTAGTTTTGGCTGAGTTAGCAGTGACCACATTATAGATCTCAGATTTTCCCTCCTTTCATGTGGCTTTTTTGTAGGCTGGACAATAAATTTACTGGTATGAATTACTATACATTTGATCCAAATGTGTGGCAGTGGATAAAAGGAAGTAACTATGGATAGGTCTGTGGGGAACGTCTAGATCAAATCAGGTATACATGGAGGGGCCCTAGAATTTCAATGAAACTTTTCAAATCCGACAAATACATTGCTTTGGACATTTGGAAAATTCTTAAAACAAATAAGAGAAACCCCCCTTGTGCCTAATTACCTCATAGATTTTTATAAAGGAAGTCATATAAAGTAATTATAGTTAATGTCAGGTCTATTCACTTAAATATATCTCTACCTTTGGCTTGAACTATTCCCTCTTCTGGGCTTCCCCAGGTGGCACTAGTGGTAAAGAACCCGCCTGCCAATGCAGGAGACAGAAGAGACATGGGTTCAATCCCTGGATCAGGAAGATCCCCTGGAGAAAGGCAAGGCAATCCACTCCAGTATTCTTGACTGGAGAATTGCATGGACAGAGGAGCCTGGTGGGCTAAAGTCCATAGGGTTGCAAACAGTCGGATATGACTGAAGTGACTTAGCACACATGCACGCTCGTTCCTTTTTTTAATACTAAAGAATCTTCTAAGTGTACCACCTGCCTCATGTTTAAATGTTTTCCTATATACAGATGGTCTAAATCTAGCCTAAAACACTGCACTAAAATGATATGTTTCCTGTTTAAACCTTTAAACCTCTTGCCTAGCAATCATAAGCTTCAGTATTTTTCATCTGAAAGAATATATTTAGAGCAATCATTCTCAACCTTGACTGCACATTAAAAGTACCTGATGAGCTTTAAAAAGTTCTGATGCCCAAGGTATACTCCAGAAAACTTAAATGAGAATTTTAGTACATGGTACTTAGGCATCAGTACTCTTTCTGGATCCCTAGAAAATTCTAATGTGTAGCCAAAGTTGAGACAACTGATTTTAAAAAATAGCACTTTGTAAATGAAAAGAGCAAAGGCTCTGGAATCAACTGGTTTCTTGGTTGGCATTCCATTTCTAACATATCATTCATTCATTTGAAAATATTAAAACTCCTAATAAAAAATGAAATGCCTAATACACACTGGTACGTTCAGTATGGGCAGTATAATAAAAATGATGATGATGTCTGCTAACAAAGGTGTTTTATGAATAGCATCATATACACATAGAAAACACATATGTTAATAAGATTGCATTTTAAGTGCCTTATTATACTTCAAGGTTAAATTATATATGCTATGTTTGTAAGGATGAACAGTGAAAGTGTTAGTTGCTCAGTTCTGTCCTTCTCTTTGCAACACTATGCACTGTAGCCCACCAGGCTCCTCTGTGCAGGGGATTCTCCAGTCACGAATACTGGAGGGGGTTGCATTTCCTTCTCCAGGGGATTTTCCCAACCCAGGGATTGAACCTGGATCTCCTGCATTGCAGGCAGATTCTTTACTATCTGAGCTACTGGGGAAGCCACTATTATAAGATTGACAAAACCGAATAGACATCTCATCTATCTTTCAGTCCCTTAACACCTTGTACTTCCCTTACAGTGATTATTTTAATTCCACTTTGTATTGTATACATATTGTCTTTATCAATGCATGAAAAATATTATACTCAATTGCTGCAATGCTAAACTTTAAGCTTCTTGAACAGAAAATATTTTCTTACTCATCCTGGCATACCCCTCTTAGCTTGGTGCATCTCTTTCCATGATGCTAGCATGCAGCCTATTTCCTGAAGCCAGTTAGATTGGTCACATTTGGGAAGCAATTAAAGACAGGATATTGAAGGAATTAGAGATTTTGTATCCATATGGGATGTGATGTTTGAACATGCATGTGTGTGTGTGTGTGTGTGTGTGTTTGGAGAGAATGATTTTCTATTAAAGGAAAACATGCTTAGTTTAGTCTGCCCCTTGTTTATAGTCTCCTTGCAGTAGGCATTTTCCTGAGGGTTGTCTGTCAGAAGATTGATTTTGTGGGTGGTCTGCCATACTGAATTTTGGATCTAAGATCTCAGCTCCAAGGCCGTCATCCTCCATAATGCCAGCAGACGGTACACTCCATCAACACCTAATTACTTCCTAGTAGTTTGAACCCACAATCTTTGTTGGTTTGGGACCAGAATCAACTTCATAAGACATAGTAGAAAGAATGTCTGGAATTGGGAACCTAAATATGTGACTTTCCTTCGGGAGGTGATTGGTCAGAAGAACATTTTGTTATCCACAGTGTGTTTATGGAAGACAGCTTTGAGGAGAGGCTTTCTGACCTCGTGGCAACCAATTGTTGCCCACTGAAACTTCTGCCCTGATTGTTTTCTGAATTAGTAACCATTTTCCACAGGAATATGAGGAGGAAACTTGTTAATTAAAAGGGTGTGGTCATTTTAACTGTCAGTTGGTTGTCCTTCTAAGGACACTACTCCAATCTCTACTCGTACTTGAAGCCTCCACAGAGCTGAATCCATGACACGTGCTAGATGAACTAAAGGGAAAACCTGAAATAAGGGTAGAGAATGTTTATGCAAATGATCTTTTAAAACAGAGAAAATATTTTTTAAAAGAGTATTGAAATATGAGAGCATCCATAATTTTTGCCTTTCTCCAGTGAACTTATAGTCACGTAGAATATGCTGTCAAAGTGGCTCATTGAGATTAGGGACTACAAATTGGCTTAGATTATCTTATCCTCCTGCAAAGAGGAAATCCCTCTTAACAGATTTATCACACTCATTAATCCTCACAGTTCCCGCAACACTCAGAACAATGAAAGTTATGTAAATCTACTTGGTAGGTAGAAGCAGAAAAGTAGCGCTATATAGATGACACTTAAGGTCCTTAAGGAAACTTGTTGGTTTCCTATAGAGGGACTGACTAGCTTTCTCCTAACAGATATTATCTATTTTATTAAATTTCTGTCTACCAGAATCCTGTGACTGGGTGTGCAGATTGTACTAAAGGTATGTCACCATTGCCAGGAGAGAGTGGGTCCTTTCCAGTGAAAGTGAAAGTGAAGTCGCTCAGTCGTGTCCCACTCTTTGTGTCCTCACGGACTGTAGCCTACCAGGCTCCTCCATCCGAGGGATTTTCCAGGCAAGAATACTGGAGTGGGTTGCCATTTCCTTCTCCAGGAGATCTTCCAAACCCAGGGATTGAACCCGGGTCTCCCGCATTGTAGGCAGACACTTTACCTTCTGAGCCACCAGGGAAGTCCCCCTTTCCAGTAAAATGAAGTTAATCTTTTTCATATCACAGATATCAATCAGTATTTGAAATTGAATATATTATAAATTCAAAATCATTCTGAATCTCAACCAGTGGTTTCCAATGTATATATTCCCTGAGGAAAGAAGAGGCAAAAGCCTATTGAAGGAAGAAGGAAAACAACTGAAAGCTGTACTATTTCCCATTCCCACTGCTGTACCTCTGTGAAGTTGCATCACTGCTTCACAAGAGTGATCAGTCAGACATTAATGATGTACGAGCATTTTTACATTCTCATAATGAATTTCTCCTGTTTTTCCCCCCATTTTACCTGCAGAATTTGAAATATATACACTTTCTCTGTTCTTCGCTACTTCTAATTGGCTGTTGCTAGTCAAATGTTGGATTATTGCTCCATTTACAGTAATACAATTGTAATAAATGGTAATATAATTTTTTCAGATTGAAAAGATCCCATTTAATCCCTGCAGGGGGGAAACACCTGCATTTTAGAGGCTCATACTCACCAAGTGATTTAAGAACACCCTGCTTGATAATGGGGGCTTCCCAGGTGGTGCTAGTAGTTAAGAACCCACCTGCCAATGCAGGAGACAAGAAACGAGGGTTCGATCCCTGGAGGAATATCCCCTGGAGGAGGGCATAGCCGCCCACTCCAGTATTCTTGCCTGGAGAATCCCATGAACAGAAGAGCCTTGTGGGCGACAGTCCATAGGGTCACACAGAGTCGGACACAACTGAAGCGACTTAGCAAGTACACGCACACACAGCCTGATATTGTGATCTTTTGATCACAAATACCTTTTGAAAGCTGTAGTTTTTGAAAAACAAAACACGATTAATGCTACAACTAATGAGTCACAAATAAAATGCAAGAAAATAAAGATAATTTCTCCAAAAGATTTGGAAAACTTAATTAGGGGAGTATTTTTAATAATTAGTGTTTTAAAATTGAACTTGTAGTTTTCCTCTAGATTTTACAGTGTATATTTTGTAAACTATTTTCTTTGTTCACCCTCACCTCCCTTCACATTTAGCGTTGATTTAGATGATTTGGAATGGAAAGCTTCCCTTGTCTCTAATAATATATTTCCAAGACAGAAATTTCACTTGTCTCCCACCTTAATCGGTTAGAGGTACTATTATGTAATTCTCAGCATTCCTTACCAAGAACTTTACTAGCATGATCAATCCCCTTGGCATTAATTTTCCTTTTCCCTTGTTCTGTGATCTAGGATGGGCAGTGCCAGAAAAAGCTGGATTCTAATTTCTACTGTAAAATTTCTTTTTTCTAGTGGGAGTTTCAAGCTTAGCCTCTTACTGTTTATGTGAAGGCAAGATTTGGCTGACCCAAAGGCAGCATATCCTGGGAAGGCCAACCAGCCAAAAACATCACTGTGTGTTTGTTTTGTTCCCTAGTTTAAGTACAGGAAAGGAAATCACACTTTATATGTAGTACCATACATGTGCTTTCTTTGGTCAATTATGAACAGCATGCATTGGATTTTAACATGTTGATCTTTGACTTTCAGGGGTGAGATATTTTATAATCATTCAATGATCTGGTTTCCTTACAGTGTAATCACTATTTAATTAGGGTATAAAAGCTTAATGAAGGCAACATGGAAAGTATTAATATTAATATACAACATTTATTAAATACCATTACTGCCCTAGAAATTGAACAAATCACAAAATTAGAGTAACTGTCAGTTAGTTTAGCATACATCTGCCAATTTTTAAAGCAGTTATTTAAAAAATTATGAAATATCTTTATAACCATTGTAGTATGAAACCAAAAAAATCTAGTTAATCCTTTCCACCAAAATTCATCATCATTGATCTATTTTGATAGTACCTGCTTAAGAATACTACTTCCACTGTCTTTACAAGTGTGCCAAGATGAAATGGAATAACTAAACTTCTCTGTCAAATTGGCAATGGGTTATAATGGGAGAAGATGGATAAATAACCCTAGCAAAAACTAATTTTATCTTAAAAGAAAGAAAGAAAGAAAGTCGCTCAGTCGCATCCGACTCTTTGTGACCCCATGAATCACAGCACGCCAGGCCTCCCTGTCCATCACCAACTCCCAGAGTTCACTCAAACTCACGTTCATCGAGTTGGTGATGCCATCCAGCAATCTCATCCTCTGCCATCCCCTTTTCCTCCTGCCCCCAACCCCTCTGAGCATCAGAGTCTTTTCCAATGAGTCAACTCTTCACATGAGGTGGCCAAAGTACTGGAGTTTCAGCTTTAACATCATTCCTTCCAAAGAAATCCCAGGGCTGATCTCCTTCAGAATGGACTGGTTGGATCTCCTGGCAGTCCAAGGGACTCTCAAGAGTCTTCTCTTTTGAACCACAGTTCAAAAACATCAATTCTTTGCGCTCAGCTTTCTTCACAGTCCAACTCTCACTTCCATACATGACCACTGGAAAAACCATAGCCTTAACTAGACGGACCTTTGTTGGCAAAGTAATGTCTCTGCTTTTGAATATGTTATCTAGGTTGGTCATAACTTTCCTTCCAAGGAGTAAGCATCTTTTAATTTTATGGCTGCAGTTACCATCTGCAGAGACTCCCTTAATTCTTGGACTCACTGCATGAGTCCAAGTCCAAGTTGAGTCTTGGACTCAACTCCATAGTCTATTCCACTACCTTTGTGACCTTCACTCCTACTCTTCTCTCCTTTATCTTCTACTCCAGCGTTGCTGGTCTTCTTGGCATTGTATTGGCCAAGCCGACTCTCTTCTGAGTTTTTGCATTTATGCTCTCTGTGCTTGGACTGCTCTCCCCCAAGTATCTGAAGGGTTTGTCTCATTATCTCTTTCAGGTCTCTGTTCAAATGTTACCTCTGGTAAGTCTTTCCTAGATCACCCCATGTAATCGTAATTCCTCTTCTCTACGCTCACTTTTCTGTCTCAGGTTTCTTCTCAGTGCTGAGAATTGTGCCTGGCATGTAGTAGTCACTCAGTAAATATTTGCTGCATGCATGAATGAATGAGTTACCAAAGTTATAAAGAAGTCAAACTGTCCATGACTTCAAAATTCCTAGATTTAACTGTCAGTCAAATTACCTATGGGATGATGGCAGGGAGACATATTTTTGGGTGACATTTCAGACCATGTTATGAGAATCTGTGTAAGAGAGATTCATGAAGACATTTCTCTCAGGGGTGACTTTTTTCCCCTCTGGAGATGGTACTGAAGAGGACAGAAATATTTAGACAGGATGTGGTCCTGAATGACTCCAGTGTTTTTACCTAGCCCCTCACAGGTGAGGAAACTTTGCCATACATCAGCCTCACAAAAATTGTGAGTTTAGCTAATTTAATTACTTTGTCATCAGTGATTTGTTTGGATCACATTGATATGGCCAAACACAGCTCGTTGAGAAAGTCAGCAATGTGAGGGAGCCAAATAAGATCTTAAAATTCCATGGTCTTTGCAGGTCATTTTGCCAATAACCAAATAATGCTACTCTATGCTATGCTAAGTCACTTCAGTCGTGTCTGACTCTGTGCGACCCCATAGATGGCAGCTCACCAGGCTCCCCCGTCCCTGGGATTCTCCAGGCAAGAACACTGGAGTGGGTTGCCATTTCCTTCTCCAATGCATGAAAGTGAAAAGTGAAAGTGAAGTCACTCAGTCATGTCCGACTCCCAGCGACCCCATGGACTGCAGCTTACCAGGCCCCTCTGTCCATGGGATTTTCCAGGCAAGAGTACTGGAGTGGGGTGCCATTGCCTTCTCTGAACCAAATGATATGCCACTGTAAATTGTAAAGGTTATTATTTTTATTTTTTAATATATTTATATTGGACTTTTCTGATGACCAGAGTATGGTCCCCCACTCTGTTTATTTTGTTTTTTGTTTTTGTCTTTGTTTTTGTCCATAGGCCCATAAATCTCATTCAGTTGAAAAAGATCCCTATAAAAATGTTCTGTGAAAAATCTTTTTGTTAACAAAACTGTTTTTCTTCTTTTCACAACCATGAAAATTTGTCATTATAAAAATCTGAATTCTCTGAAGTCTGGTTAATTCACCAAACACTAGCTTGCTTTCAAGAAAGCAAATATCTCAGTGAGTTCAAAGTAAAATGTTCAGGCACGAGATTATATAGCCATTTCAGAAAAGGCTTTATTTTAAGATATTTCCTTTAAAGAACATTTGTCTAGACATGTCTTCCTTGCCTCGTGTGAAATTAATTTTTAATAGCTTAAAAAGAGCTCTCTGAATGGTTCCAAATGCAAACTTTGAAATTGTTGAATAACTTAATAAAGATGCATTTCATTCCTGGTTTACCAAATATGGTTTTGACAATTCTTCCAACAGTCAAGATGGTTTTTATAGTGGAGAATGCCACATTATTTAATAATAATGCCACCCCGAAGAACTCTATTTGAGACTTAACTGCACAGATCATCTATTTAGAATTGAAAAAATAAGTTCATGCAAGTGTCCTCTGAGATCATTAACTGAGTCTTTTTAACACAGAAAAAAAAACCTAAGTCAAAGAAAAATCTGAGCCTCTCCTCTATCAGCAAAGAGAACTACTCACCTGAACAAGAACTGTCTGAAATACCATTGGTCTTCACAAAGTGGGTGCACACTTGATAGCGGAAATAGACTCAGTGAGTCTCTACACAGAGTATCCGTGTATCAAATACTTCTGCATATCTTATCTTATCAAATACTTCTGCATATTCCTCACAAACAACCTGTTAGATAGGTATAGTTATTTCTGTATTACCAGTAAGAAAACTCAAGAGATTCAGACATGCGGCTAAGTTGGAATATGAACCCAGGTCTTGTGACTCCATGGCCAGTGCTCTTTCCACTAAATCGCATTATCCTATGGGTCTGCCCAGTCTCTGAGGTAGAAATGGTATTCTCAATAAAATATTATTAGGAATGTCACAGATTCCAATACTCCACCCATATTCCTTCATATATTCCCACAGAAGTGTTTACATTTTCTGTGCCTATTCCAGATCTCATGGCTTTACCCTACAAAAATTACCCCACAAATCAGTGGCAGAAATCAACTGTTTATTATGCTCACAGATTCTGCAGATTGAGAATTTGAACAAGGCATGGAAGGGGCAGGATACCCTCTGCCCATGACGTCCGGGGCATTGGCTGGAAGGCTGGAAGATGGAATCATCAGGAGTCTACCTCATTCACATGTCTGTGGTTGATGCTGATAATGGACTTAGATCTTAGCTGGGACTGTGAGACAGACAGTGAGAAGGAGTGTGGGATTCTTCATGTGGTCTCATTACATGGGACCTGAGTTCTAAGAGCAAGACCAGCCCAACAGGGGAAGTGAGAATCAGGCAGGTGTAAACTGTTTTGAACCTAGCCTTGTAATTCATGCGGTGTCACTTCTGTTCATTAGAAGTGAATCACTGGGGCAAGTCCATATTTAAGGGGAATTGGGCTCTTTCTGAGGGGATCAGTGTCAGAGATATTTGTGGAAATGTTTTAAGGTTACTAGAGTGCCCCTCCCCTGGCTTTGGAGTGCATTTGCTTGCAAGAGTCTGCCACTGTGACTATTTCTTGGAGGACTGCCCTCAAGTTGAGCCGATGTGCTACAGAAGTGCCAGGGAGTTGACATGGGGAAACCCTTTCTCTCAGAATGTAACATAGATCACATTCTAATCCTGCAGGATTAAAATAAAGCTGCCCTCCATAGACTTTGCTTAATAACACACCCCTGCTTGGTTTCTTTCCCTTCCTTGTCTTCTAGGAGAACTTCTTTATACATTTTTGTATACAGATTTTCGTATCAGAGTCCTTTACTGGGAACTCAACCTGTGACAGAGATGACCTTCACACCTGTAAAATGATTCTGACTCATAAGAGCAAATTCTGATGGTACCATCTTTGCTGTCACTAGTCTGCCCCCAGCACATAGGACATGGTTTTTTCTAAAGGGTTCTGCCATAATGCGTTAATTCACAGATTTTAACCATCACATAATATTTGGAAATGCTTTATATTTTAAATGTCTGAGCCTCTTTCAATTGTTGAGAGGCTCAAAGTGTACCTTTACTAAACTTGATTCTCTAGTTATTTTTTATTTTTATGTATTTATTCATTTTTATTTATTTTTGTCTGCCATTAGGTTTGACTTGTGGGAATCTTAGTTCCCTGGGGATCAATCCTGTGCCCCTTGCAATATAAGCATGGAGTCTTAACCACTGGATCACTGGTAAAATCCTTAGTTAATTTCTAAAAGGCGTATTCTTTGTAGCAGACCTTCAGGTTTCTCTAAGGAATTAATTGGGCACCTTTCTCAGTAATTGTATTTACATAAATTTCTTGTGCATAAAAGCAGAGAAAATATGTTTACTAGAATTTCCTTTGGAAGGGGCAGTGGATGTTAGTCAGATATTCACAGAGGTCAGATATTCACAGATATTCACAGATGTGACAATATGGATTACAGGTACTCTCACAAAGGCGGAAATGCAGTTATATGCAAGAAAGAAGTCCTTATGGAAGGGGCAGCAGGAAGGAGGGAGAGAATACAGAAGTAAGAGGAGGTAGGAGAGAGGGAGAGAAAGTGGAGGCGAGAGTGAGGAGAGACAAGGAGGGAAAGGAAAAAGGAAGGTAGCCGGAGAGAGGGTGGCAGGATGTTTTTCAGTGTGATTTCATCACAGTTACCCAAAAATTCTTAATTAAATCTGAAAATCATAATGTGGTTGATATATTTGAGTTTTCTGCAGAAGCAGGAATAGAGAAAAGTTTTGTGTCAAGTTTGTACAAAGTGCTAAATCTAACTGATAGGCACGGATTCTAGAATGAAAACGATTGATCCACTAGATGTTAGTCAGATATTCACAGAGGTCATCGGGAGGCCACTGTACATTCTAGGTTCTGAAACTGGGAGTTTGACGGACTCTGAAAAGGTCAAGGCACTCCTAAGTGACATGTGTGTTACATTTGCTTTTTCCCAGTGAAGGCATGAGAGCAAAATGCTTTGTCATCATTGAAAGCTCCACAGGGTGTCTTGGCATAATGGTAAACTCTCTAGTCTGCTTTATGAAGATGGTTCTGTTTGGATGTGTGTCTGGATAGTTGCCCTCAAATGTTTGTGGAAACCGTAGCAACTCACAGTTTCTACTTGAAACACTGCTTATGATGCAACGCATGAGAAGTATTCCCAAGCTAAATTTTCCAGAATCATTTCATTGCTGAATGACAGTGTTGTAGAATCTAGATTGAAATATTCCTTTGTTTATTGTGTTTTCAGAAATATCTAGAAGGCAGGTTAAATCATGTTACTTTGCCCATTTTTAAAATGCAGTTTCATTTTCACTTGCCAGTGATTCCAAAACAAACCTCTGGATCCCATAAACTTGGAGCTATCAATACTTCATAATTCTAACAATAGTGTAGAAGCAGTGTAGAAATGAAAGTTAGATTCAGAGACATTCACTGGGGTGATACCAGGTCTGCCAGTTAAGGTTCTACAAGAAACAAATGACACACTGGAAAATGCTGAATTGAGTAAAGTTTTGGGTGAGACTATTTATGGAGGTGTGAGCAGAGCAAGGGCGACCAGCAAGATAGGATGAAACATCAGTTCTACTAATAGAGGCTGCTGAGAACTGGAACTGTACCAAAAGGGCCACCTGAGAGACACTGTGGACTTAAAGGCACAGCAAGTGCCAATCGATAGTAAGACAAGGAGAAAACAAGAGGAGTGGGTATCCCAAACGTTCTCCAATCTCCTCTGGATGCTGCTCATTGGCAGAAACCAAAAGTAAGCCAGAGACAAGGGGTCCTGGGTGACAATCCATAGAAGTCAGTTTTTAAATTTATTTCTTTAAGTTTTATTTTATATTGGGATATAGTTGATTTACGTTGTTGTGTTAGTTTCAGATGTACAGCAGAATAGTTGAGTTATCCATATACATACATCCATTCTTTTTCAGATTCTTTTCCCATATTGGATATTATAGAATATTGAAGAGAGTTCCCTGTGCTATATAGTAGGTCCTTGTTACTTATCAGTTTTATAGTGTGTATATGTTAATCCCAAAATCCTAATTTAGCCCTTCCCCCAACCTGTCCCTTTGGTAACCATAAGTATGTTTTATAAGTCTGTGAGTCTGTTTCTTTTTCATACACAAGTTCATTGGTATCATTTTTATATTCCACATATAAGTGATATCGTATGTTATTTGTCTTTCTCTGTCTGAATTACTTCACTTAGTACGATAATCCCCAGGTCTATGCAGGTTGCTGCATATGACATTATTTCGCCCTTTCTGATGGCTGGGTAACATTCTGTTGTATATACGTACCACATCTTCTTTATCTATTCCCTTGTCAATGGACATTTAGGTGCTTCCATGTCTTGGCTGTTGTAAACAGTGCTGTAATGAACACTGGGTTAAGGTATCTTTTCAAATTGTTTTTCTCTGGATATATGCATAGGAGTGGGGTTGCTGGATCATACGGTAGTTGTATTTTTAGTTTTTAAAGGAACCTTCATACTGTTCTCCATAGTGGTTGTACAAATTTACATTCTCCTAACAGTGTAGGAGTGTTTCCTTTTCTCTACACCCTCTCTAGCATTTATTATTTGTAGACATTTTGATAGTGGCCATTCTGACTGGTGTGAGGTGATACCTCATTGTAGCTTTGACTTGCATTTCTCTGATAATCAGCAGTGTTGCACATCTTTTCAGGTACTTTTTGGCCATCTGTGTGTCTTCTTTGGAGAAAAGCCTATTTTTAATTGTGTTTGCTTTTTTGATTGAGCTGAATGAACTTTTTATAGTTTTGGAAGTCAATCTCTTGTCAGTCACATCATTTGCAAATATTTCCTCCTATTCTGTGGGTTGTGTTTTCATTTTATTAATGGCTTCTTTTGCTGTGCAAAAACTTTTAAATTTAATTAGGTCCCATTTGTTTATTTTTCTTTTTATTTTCATTACTCTAAAGATGTGGATCCAAAAAGATATTTCTGGGATTTATGCCAAAGAGTGTTCTACCTATGTTTTCCTCTAAGATTTTGCTAGATCCAGTTTTACATCAATCCATTAGCTTATTTTTGTGTATGGTGTTAGAGAATGTACTAATTTCATTCTTTTACATGTAGCTATCCAGTTTGCCAAGCACTACTTATTGAAGAGTCAGTTTTTTCTCCATTGTATATTCTTGCCTCCTTTGTCATAGAGTAACTGACCATAGGTGTGTTGGTTCACTTCTGGACTTTCCATTTCTACATTTCTCTTTTTGTGCCAGTATCATAACATTTTGATTACTGTAGCTTTGTAGTATAGTTTGAAGTCAGGGATCCTGATTCCTCCAGCTCTGTTTTTCTTTCTCAAGATTGCTTGGGCTATTCAGGGTCTTCTGTGTTTCCAGACAGATTTTTTTTTTAATTTTTTGTTCTAGTTCTGTGAAAAATGCCATTGGTAATTTGATAGGGATTGCATTGAATCTGTAGGTTGCCTTGGGGAGTAGAATCATTTTGACAGTGGATTCTTCCAATCTATGAACATGGTGTATTTTCCATCTACTGGTTTCATCTTCAATTTCTTTCATCAAGGTCTTATAACTTTCAAAGTACAGGTCTTTTGCCTCCTTAGGTAGGTTTATTCCTAGTCTTTTTGATGTAATAGTAAGTGGGATTGTTTCCTTGATTTCTCTTTCTGACCTTTTTTTGTTAATGTATAGAAATGCAAGAGATTTCTATGTATTAAATTTGTATCCTACAACATTATGGAATTCATTGATGAGCCCTAGTAGTTTTCTGGTAGCATCTTTAGGATATTTTCTATACAGTATCATGTCAATTGCAAACACTGACAGTTTTACTTTTTCTTTTCCAATTTGGATTCCTTTTATTTCTTTTTTTCCTCTGATGTCCATGGTTAAGACTTTCAAAACTATGTTGAACAAAAGTGTCAAGAGTGGACATCTTTGTCTTGTCCTGATCTTAGAGGAAATGATTTTAGCTTTTCACTGTTTAGTATGATGTTATCTGTGAATTTGTCATATATGGCCCACATATTTTCTGGAGAGATTTTGTCTTTTTTTTTTCTTTTTTGCACCTTTTATTGAAGCATGACCCTTGATGACAATCTGACAGGCATATCAATGTCAGCCAAGAAGGGAGTGGTGGAGGACACAAATGCAGAAACAATAAGATTCAGAAAATCAATAGGTTCACGTGAGATAGATGCCTCTCCCCCAACAGTTGTACAACAAACACTGGTTCTTTCTCTGTAGAAATTGCCCCTGCCCCACCCCCCTCTAAAGACCTACTACTAATCTTTAAATAATATAATATGCTATTACAGAAATATTACTGAATGTTGTTGAATTTTGTCAAAAGCCTTTTCTGCATTAATTGAGATGATCATAAGATTTTTATTCTTCAATTTGTTAATGTAGTGTATTATCACACTGATTGATTTGTGAATATTGAAAAATCCTTGCACCCCTGGGTGAAATCCCACTTAATCATGGTGTATGATCTTTTTGATGTCTTGTTGGATTCAGTTTACTAGTATTTTGTTGAGGATTTTGGTGAATATGTCCATCAGTGATATTGTTCTGTAATTTTCTTTTCTTTTTTTTTTTCATCTGGTTTTGGTATCAGGGTAGTGATGGCTTTACAGAATGAGTTTAAGAGTGTTCCTCCCCTTGAAGATTTTTGGAATAGTTTCGGAAGGATAAGTGTTACCACTTATCTAAATGCTTGATAGAATTCTCCTGTTAAGCAATGTGGTCCTGAACTTTCGATTGTTGGGAGTTTTTCAGTCATAGTTTCAGTTTCAGTACTGGGATTAGCCTTTATTTTTTCGATTGCCTCCTGGTTCAGTTTTGGAAGATTGTAATTTTCTAATAATTTGTCAATTTCTTCTAGGTTGTCTGTTTTATTGATATATAGTTGTCTGTGTAGTCTTTTATGGTCTTTTGTATTTCTCAGGTGTCTGCTGTAACTTCTCCTTTTTTGTTTCTAATTTTATTAATTTGAGCCCTTTCACTTTTTTCTTGATGCATCTGGTTAAAAGTTTGTCAATTTTGTTTACCTATTTAAAGAACCAGCATTTAGTTTCATTGATCTTTTCTATTGTTTTCTTCCTTTCTAGTTTACTTATTTCTGCTCTGATCTTTATGATTTTTTTCCCTTTTACTAACTTTGGGTTTTGTTTCTCTAGCTGCTTTAGGTTTGTTGTTGTTCAGTTGCCAGATCGTGTCCGACTCTTTGTGACCCCATGTAGCATTTCAGGCCTCTGTGTCCCTCACTGTCTCCTGGAGTTTGCCCAGGTTCATGTCCAGTGAATTGGTGATGCCATCTAACCATTGCCCTCTTCTCCTTCTGCCTTCAATCTTTCCTAGCATCAGGGTCTTTTCCAATGAGTTAGCTTTTCACATCAGGTGGGCAAAGTCTTGGAGCTTCAGCATCAGTTCTTTGAAAGAGTATTCAGGGTTGATTTCCTTTAAGATTAACTGGTTTGATCTCCCTGCTTTCTAAAGTAGGAAGTCAAGAGTTACCTTACTCCAAGTGAGTTTGGCCTTGGAGTACAAAATAAAGCATGGCAAAGGCTAAAAGAATTCTGCCAAGAGAATGCACTGGTCACAGCAAACACCCTTTTTCAACAACACAAGAGATGACTTTATATGTGCACATCATCAAATGGTCAATACCAAAATCAGATTGATTATATTCTATGTAGCTGAAGATGGAGAAGCTGAATACAGTCAGCAAAAATAAGACCTAGTGCTGACTGTGACTCAGATTATCAGCTCCTCCTAGCAAAATCCAGGCTTAAACTAAAGGTGTGAGCTTAGGCTGTTTATTGTGATTTCTCTTGTTTCACAAGGTAAGACTGGATTGCTATAAACTTCCCTCTTGGAACTGCTTTTGCTGTGTCCCAGAGATTTTGGATTGTCATGTTTCTGTTTTCATTTGTCTCTATGTATTTTTATATTCCTTCTTTGATGTCCTTGTTGATCGATTAGCTGTTAAGTAGCATATTGTTTGACAAAGAAGGCAATGGCACCCCACTCCAATACTCTTGCCTGGAAAATCCCATGCATGGAGGAGCCTGGTAGGCTGCAGTCCATGGGGTCGCAAAGCACTGGACACAACTGAGCGACTTCACTTTCACTTTTCACTTTGACACATTGGAGAAGGAAATGGCAACCCACTCCAGTGTTCTTGCCTGGAGAATCCCAGGGACAGAGGAGCCTAGTGGGCTGCCATCTATGGGATCGCACAGAGTCGGACACGACTGAAGCGACTTAGCAGCAGCAGCATATTGTTTAGCCTCCCATGTTTGTGGGTTTTTTAAAGGTTTGTTTGTTTTTGTAGTTGATTTCTAATCTCATAGCATTTCAGTCAGAAAAGATGCTTGATGTAAACTTTGATCTCCAGTCACAGATTCAGAAGGGACTCCAGAATGTGCTATGTGATCTGACCATGTTACACAATTAGACCTATTGAATTTTAGAGCTCTTATAATATCATGCTTAGTAAAGGAACATACTCTCACCTCAAAATACATTGTCTTTCATCTGTGACCCACGATTATTATACTGGAGCCCATCTCTGCAGAGTGTGTGGTGTCCGTTTGCTTGTACCTCGTTCTCTAATGAGTCCAAGGAGTCACTGAATTGTAGTTTGTTCAACTTTTTTCTCACTGTAAGGAAAGGAGTGATGAATTCCAAGCTCTTTATGTGTTGGAGCTGAAACTGGAAATCAGATTATTTTTTAAAAATCTTTTAAGCCCAGTATTTTCAATAGGCTATGTCTATGTTGATCATTTTCTATCAGACTGTCCTAGAATAGTACACTATACTTGCAGATGCCAAATTCAGTTTTTTCATTTTACTTTGAAATATTTTTCTGTTCTGTTAGTTGTGTATACCACCTCAAGGGAACCAATTTATATATTATTGGTCCCTTTTGGTCTGTTAATCATAGCTTCTCTTTATTTTTTTTTTCATCATCTCTATTTTTGTCTATTTTAGCTGCATTCTGTAATGTTTTCTAGAGCTCTTCATCAAATTGATCTTTCACTGTGAACATTAATAAATTGCTGTTTATAGATAATCAGTTCTAAAATAATTTTGATGTTCTCTCTGACTCGTTCTCTAGTGTCATTTTACCTTATTTTGCTGCCATCATTTCACCATGAATTTATTCTTTCAAAAATATCTGTTTTCCCTCACGTGCTCAGTCACTCAGTCGTGTCTGACTCTTAGTGACCCCATGGACTATATCGCACTAGGCTCCTCTGTCCATGGGATTTTTCAGGCTAGAGTACTGGAATAGGTTGCCATTGCTTCCACCAGTGGATCTTCCTGACCCTGAGACTGAACCCGAGTCTCCTGTGTCTCAGGCATTGGCAGGCAGATTCTTTACCACTGCACCACCTTTTCTTTAATTGTACTTAATTCATGAAGATTTTTGATTATTGATATTTTATTCTCCATTCCAGACTTCAACAGTATATGAACCGTGAACTTCCAGATGTTCAAGCTGGATTTAGAAAATGCAGAGGAACCAGAGATCAAATTGCCAACATCTGCTAGATCATCAACAAAGCAAGAGAGTTCCAGAAAAACATCTACTTCTGCTTTATTGACTACGCCAAAGCCTTTGACTGTGTGGATCACAGCAAACTGTGGAAAATTCTTCAAGAGATGGGGATACCAGACCACCTGACCTGCCTCCTGAGAAATCTGTATACAGGTCAAGAAGCAACAGTTAGAACTGGACATGGAACAGACTGGTTCCAAATTGGGAAAGGAGTACATCAAGGCTGTATATTGTCACCCTGCTTATTTAACTTCTATGCAAGTTAACTTCTCATGCATCATGAGAAATGCTGGATGAAGCATTTCTGGACTGGATGAAGCACAAGCTGAAATCAAGATTGCCGGGAAAATATCAATAACCTCAGATATGCAGATGACACCACCCTTCTGGCAGAAAGTGAAGAAGAACTAAAGAGCCTCTTGATGAAAGTGAAAGAGGAGAGTGAAAAAGTTGGCTTGAGGCTCAACATTCAGAAAACGAAGATCATGACATCCGGTCCCATCCCTTCATGGCAAATCAATGGGGAAACAGTGACAGACTTTATTTTGGGGGGCTCCAAAATCACTGCAGATGGTGACTGCAGCCATGAAATTAAAGGATGCTTGCTCCTTGGAAGGAAAGTTATAATCAACCTAGACAGCATATTAAAAAGCACAGACATTATTTTGCCAACAAAGGTCCGTCTAGTCAAAGCTATGGTTTTCCAATAGTCATCTATGGATGTGAGAGTTGGACTGTAAAGAAAGCTGAACACCAAAGAATTGATGGTTTTGAAATGTGGTGTTGGAGAAGACTCTTAAGAGTCCCTTGGACATCAAGGAGATCAAACCTGTAAATCCTAAAAGAAATCAATCATGAATATTCATTGGAAGGACTGATGCTGAAGCTGAAACTCCAATACCTTGGCCACCTGATGCAAAGAAATGACTCATTTGAAAAGATCCTGATGCTGGGAAAGATTGAGGGCAGGAGGATAATGGGATGACAGAGGATGAGATGGTTGGATGGCATCACTGACTCGATGGACATGAATTTGAGTAAACTTTGGGAGTTGGTGATGGACAGGGAGGCCTGACATGATGCAGTCCATGGGGCTGCAAAGAGTCAGACATGACTGAGCGGCCAAACTGAACTGAACTGAACTGATTTTCATCCAGAATGGATTATTTTTATGGATTGCAAAATACACACACACGCACACATATATATGCGAAATGTTTTGTTTTTCTGTATTGTTTCAGTGTAGTTGCTCTATCTTTTCCACTTCTCCATCTCTTTTCCCAAATATGTGGGTAGTTTCTCCTTGCCAAGTTTCTGCTTTATCTGATCATTCTTGTAAATATCTCTGAACCCATGAGTCAGTTCTATATTTAACTTTTCACAATAGTTACCTAGGCAAGGGCAGTGGTGGGATGAAAGTGAGAGAAAAGAGCTGGAGGTGTGTACTTTTTCCATTCGCAGATTTTGTCTTTAATCTCTCTGGAAGTTTGTTAAACATCTTTTATCAGATTTTTACTCTGTCTAGGGGGCATTTCCATACATGAGGGTATTGGATTGTTTCCTTATTTCACAGTGAGTCTGCCAGTTCAGGCTCACTAAATCTTTGGCTATATGAAAACAACCACTACTTAACTCACCACTCCCCCAGCATTTCTTCTGCTTCACTCCCAGCTGTGGTCATATTGGAGAAATACTCAAAATGTAGAGGTGGTTCCAACAATCAACATGATGCTTTTTAGCTACTATGGAAAAGTATTCAGTGGGTTAAGGAATGGTATTTTCCTTTTATTCTCATCTTTTATTTTGCCAAACTTTTATTTATTATAGACAATTAGTTCTGGATAATTCTTCCTGAGGTATTTCTCTCATGTTCCTCTGGGCCAGAAAAAACAAATTCATGACTCTTTTTAGTTCTTTCCACTTCTCATTCACCCACCCTCAGTCCTCTTCCCTGTACCATCAATAGACTCTTCAGGATTTTGTCCACTCACTTTCTATCCCCATGGTACAGCTTCTGTTTGTTCTCTTTGTGTGTGTGTGTGTGTGTATGTGTGTGTGTGTGTGATATTGTATTTGGAAGAAAAAGATGATGGGTAGAGAAACTTGAATTATTCTCAGAATCTTCATCATATAGAGATGCCTTAAAAATTTTAGGATTCATGATTATGCATCCCTTGTAAGAGTAGTATTTCTATTTTCTTCATTCATTTTACTTCTTATTTTCATTAATAGTTTATGTTTAGGGAAGGAAGCTTCTATAATCCTATATTTACTATGTCACGTTTCCTCATATGTTCTTTAATGTAATTCAAATTCTGGTGGTGATAAAGCAATCCAGTGGTTTTTGAAGGAAAACTACTATGAAAATGAACATACTGAACACACATCTTGATGTGAATTATCTTCACATCAATTGGGAATTTAGATAAATGGAGAGAAAAAAGAGGCTAAATAATTGAAGATCACTCATGTACTGAGGATATTGAATGGATTTTAGTCATACTATGAATTTCTTCTATGACTAAATTTGCTGATGGGCTAATTGATTGTACTGAACTCATTCAGTTCAGTTCAGTCGCTCAGTCGTGTCAGACTCTTTGTGACCCATGAACTGCAGTATGCCAGGCTTCCCTTGTCCATCACTGACTCCTGGAGCTTGTTCAAACTCATGTCCATCAAGTCGGTGATGCCATCCAACCATCTCATTCTCTGTTGTCCTCTTATCCTCTTGCCTTCAATCTTTCCCAGCATCAAGGTCTTTTCCAATGAATCAGTTCTTCACATAAGATGGCCAAGGTATTGGAGTTTCAGCATCAGCATCAGTCCTTCCAATGAATATTTAGGACGGATCTCCTTTAGGATTGACTGGTTGGTTCTTCTTGCAATTCAAGGGACTCTCAAGAGTCTTCTCCAACACCACCGTTCAAAAGCATCAATTATTCGGCTCTCAGCTTTCTTTATAGTCCAACTCTCATTATAAAGATGAAAATGAATGTAATGGGTGTCAGGTAAGGAATAAAGGGAGGACAGTGTAATTCACACCCTCTGCCCACCCCCAATTCCATGGGCATATATTTGAAAGCTGACCTGGTTTCTAAAATGACAGCTTACCCAAAAACACATTTCATTTTGATGATGAGGAATCTTTGAAACAGATGTAGTGAAGCTGAATCCAAGAAAAGCCAGGAGATAGGTGAAGTTTGGTGTCAAAGCCCCTTAACCCTTTATTTCATGGATCACAAGTTTCTCAAGACCCCTGTATCCATCCCCTATACTGCTTGATGAAACTTGTTCTCAAATTGTTTTTTTCACTCTGAGGAATAAATAACTGGTGAGGGACTTTACCCAGGGGAAATCTACATTTAATCAGGATTAAATCCTTAAATAAAAGTGTTGAGATTATGAAATGTAGAACTTTAGGTATCAGCAAGCTTATCATTTTGGGGCATCTTAGAACCCTGAAATCATATGATTGATACTTGACTAATGCCTGTTATATTTTTTCCATAAGGAAAACCTTCAGTGGTAATTAAATTAATTTCTTTTCACCTTTCCATTCTGCTGAAGTTGGACAAAGCTTTGTGTGCTGATTCAGCAAATATTAGCTTATTGGTATATCTTTAACACATTGAAATGAGTCTGGAAAATATATCTAGGTCTTCCTTTGACTAAACATTTACCAAAACTAAAAAGAACAGAGAGAATCCTTCCATGGCTCAACTTCTATGAAGCTGTTCTCATTTTCTCACAGTTCTTGAACTCTAACCTGCGACCCTGGCTCAGATTTCAGCAGTGTTTTGTTCTCAGGATACGCTCTGGCCCTGAGTGATTTTAGATAATCTACTCCTAATATTTTTTTTTTGAAAGAGGGCTGTCTTTGGCCCTCCCAGCTTCCAAGGAGGTCTCTGGAATCCCTTTAACTTGTTTCTAACAAAAAGCCCCAAATGTTGCCATGATTTCAAACTTAGACCCCTTGCCATAGGCTACTCTGTGCGCGTGTATGCTCAGTCACTCAGTCATGCCTGACTCTATGCAACCCAGTGGACTGTAGCCTGCCAGGCTCCTCCATCCACAGGATTTTACAAGCAGGAACACTGGAGTGGGTTTCTATTTCCTCCTCGAGGGCATCTTCCTGACCCAGGTATCGAACCTGCATCTCCTGCGTCTCCTGCATTGGCAGGTGGATTCTTCACCACTGAACCACCTCTGGGTATATTTAAAACTGTTTCAAGCTAGGGAGCATTTATACATCCCTGTACCAAGTACTGTCAAGTACTATGAGAAAGACAAAAAAATAGATTTTTTTCATGCAGTGAAACCTTCGACAACTGCTCATGACTCCTCATAGCCCTATGCGTGTCAAGCTCCTAAATTTCATTATAGTGGGGATGGAGATACAAGCAGGAGAAGGCAGACAATAAACAAACAAAAGTAAAATATAAAATGTGTCAGGTGATCATGAATGCTATAGAGAAAAATGAAACAGGGAAGTGTGTCAGGAATGCTAGGTAGGGAGTTGAGGGGATTGTATTTTAATAAAAAAAATAGAAAGGTTATATTGAGAAGATGACTTTTGAACAAAATATGAAGATTAGGGCCTGAGTTGTGCAGACATTTGGAAGAAGAGTGTGCCACACAGAGTAGATAGCAAGTATTAACATTGTTTACAGGTGAAAATGTACTTGGTTTTAGACATGGTAAGTGTTTAGTGTTAGCAGAATGGTTGAAAGTGAAAGTCGATCAGTCGTGTCTGACTCTTTGAGACCCCATGGACTATAGTCCATGGAATTCTCCAGGCAAGAATACTGGAGTGGGTTGCCATTCCCTTCTCCATGGGATCTTCCCAACCCAGGTCAACCAGCTGAGCCATGGTTGAAAGAGGGAGAGGTATGTAGGAAATGAGCCCAGAGAGTTAAGAGGATAGACAGACAGATCTTGTAGGGTCTTATAGGACATTTTAAGGATTTAACTTCCTCTAGTTTGAGTAAAATTGGAGGCTATTAGACTCCCGTATAAAGTCTGATATGATCTAATTTAGTTTTTTCAAAGAATCACTTTATTTTCTGTTGAAACTAAAGAAGAAAAAGGTGGAAACAGTGTATCTAGTGTAACATTCTAAGCAACTAATAATTAGGATTCAGATGGTGGTGGTGGTGGTATTAAAGCAGTGAGAAGTGGTAAGAGTCCACATAGATGTTAAATGAAGGAGAGTCAGTAAGATTTGCTGAAGAACAGGATGCTGGTCATGAGACAGTGATGTCTCCAAGATTTTTGACTTGTGACTGGTGGAAGATGGGTAACAACTGAGATGGAGACGATTGTGGGAGGAACAGAATTTGGGAGAAGAACAGGTGCTCAATTAGGAGATTCCGAGTAGTAAACTGAAATTCAATTCACTGAATTAAAATTCAAGAAATTTTGATAGAAACCTGGCAGTCATCAGCATATAAATGGTATATAAAGAAAAGAGAAAAGATCTGAGCATTTCAGACAGCATCACCCAGCCTTCTCAATTCTCTGGCTTCTTGCTGGTATTGGTAATCAGAGGGCACTTGTAGGAAAGAAAAGATGAGAGAAAAGCAAAGGTGGGGGTTTGGGAGGTCACTCCCACCCCCTGGCTCATGTCCATGTCTGATAGCCCCTCTCTTATAGCAAGAAGTTTCACTGAGCTCTGGTCACTGCTCCTTCTTCAGCCTCTCGGGCCAAGCATTGATGGAGTGGCAACTGCTTTTCAGTGTTCCCAGTCCTGGGTGCTTTACCACCTTTGATTGGTTCCCTTGACCCCATCCGCTCCATTTAACTATATTACTGCTTTGGAGTATGCCATCTGTTTTTTGACAGGACCCAAATGACAATAATAGAACTGGTAAAAATAAATTGGTGGTAATAGCACCTAGGGCTTCCCTCATAGTTAAGTCGGTAAAGACTCTGCCTGCAATGCGGGAGACCCGGGTTTGATACCTGGGTTGGGAATATCCTCTGGAGAAGGAAATGACAACCCTCTCCAGTATTCTTGCCTGGAGAATCCCATGGACAGAGGAGCCTGGCGGGCTACAGTCCACGCAGTCACAAGTGTCAGACTTGGCTAACCCAATAGCACTTAAACCCTGAGGCCCAATCTATTGCCAATTAGTGCTTATCATTTGGATTGATAATTATCATAATTTCCATACAGTTATTGAATTTATTTTATTATATTTTATTTGCTTCATTTTATAATGTCTTATAATTGAAAGGATTAATAGTATATTAGAAGGAAGGAAACAGTTTTGACTTGTTGCATTACCTTAGAAAAGTCATGTCACTTTCCAGAACTTCAGTTTCTGTTTGAGTTAAGTAGACATAGTAACTACTGCCTCTGTTTCTAGAAGTCCCTAAACTCCTCCTTTAACGTCTTGGAAGAAAGTTGTTAGAGAAGCATAAAGGCTGATTGCTTACTATTAAATTATTCTGCTAGTACATAAAACCCACAAACGCTAGCAAGAATTAAAAGAGATGGTTAAGGTTGGGGGAAGGCTGACAGTATCTGCAAAGCCAAACTGTGTGTCATTTCAAGCTGCATTTAGTGAATTTTTTTTTCTATCAGAATCAATTCTTTTGGTCAAAGTCACATGACTAAGGCAAAAAACAATCTAAAGACTTTGGAATGACAATCTAAATTTTGACCATTGCCAGCATCTGTCCTCTAGGTCTCCTCCCTGAAAGCTTCATCTAAAAATGACACACAGTCACCCAGCCCTGGAGTTTGGCAACCGAGCACCTTCGATCTCTCGCCTTCCGTACCCAGAGGATAGTTCTTAAATCTACAAACTGTCTCGTGCAGCAGTTTTTTCCCCCTCCTCCTCAAATAATATCCAGTTACTAAGTGCTGTGCTGGGAAAACCTGGGGAAATGCTAGAAGGAAACGCAGCTGAGAGTCGCTGTGGTCTGACAGCTCTCCAGCTGCTTTGAAAATATTTTGGCAAAAACAAGATGTTAAGTAAAACTGTTTCATTTGGTAACATACCCAAAACTGCAGGTTTAACATTTTCAGCACTATGGTTTGGGCCAAAGGGGGAAAAAAGAGAAAAAAGAGGGGGGGAAAGCTGTTCTTGAGGAAGGGAAATAGAATCGAAGAGAAAAGAGGGAAGACTTTTCATGCACTAGATACAGGAATGAGGGCCAGGAGGAAGCACAGGGAGGCACATTTAATATCATCTCCTTACTTTTCTTTCCTGAGGAATTTCCCTTGTCAAAATGTACCATTCTCTTTTGCCCTTAGATGACCTGAAAGGGATTCTCTGGGGTTAACCAGGGTAGAGCTTGTGTTCTTCCTTATTACAGGACGATTGATTGGGGAAGGAAGTCAACTGGAGAAGATCACACTGCACGTGGCCATCCCACATCAAAGCACACACAGGGGATGAAATGGAATGGTTTTCATCTCAACCTACTATCAGGTCTTTAGAGGACATGCTTTATCTTTCTTGCTTCATTTTCTTCCCAGTTGCAACCACACATGAAATCATTCAGCTCTTCAAAATTAGGCTTGCTGCTCTCTCACGGTGTTTGTAAATGCTGTTTTCTCTACCCAGAATGCTCGGTCCCAACCTTCACCACCCTTTCTTGGGGAATCCGCCTCTGACTCTCCAAATGATGTTAGCTTCTTCTGTTCTTTTTCTGACTCTCTGTCTACATATTCTATAATCATCTATAAAATCTGTGAGGGCTTGTCCATCATCCTATCCCCAGGACCTAGCATACAGGGGATGCTTAATTTAAAAATATCAACCAGGTTATTTCGTGAATAAATGACCCATTCACTGTGTAACATAAGCCTATGTCTTTTAAAAATAGAAAATATTTTTTAAAAAGAAAAAATGTCAAACAGTTGTCTGACTGAATCTGCATACATTTACTTCCTATTTCTCACTGTGCTCCTTTCCTATTAACTTGTTTCTGCTTTGTTTTTGTTTCCCCTTATATTTTTTTCTCCCTGTTATGCTTTCTTCACATCGTATTTTGAGGTCCCTAAAGAAAACATACTCCAAACTACAGAACGTTAATTCTAGAGGGTGCTTCAGAGATTATTTAATTCAGTCCCTCCAATTGTATAATTGCACTCTATTGTTCAAGGTCACCGGAGAAGGCGATGGCACCCTACTCCAGTACTCTTGCTTGGAAAATCCCATGGACAGAGGAGCCTGGTAGGCTGCAGTCCATGGAGTCGTGAAGAGTTGGATATGAATGAGCAGCTTCACTTTCACTTGCCACTTCCATGCATTGGAGAAGGAAATGGCAACTCACTCCAGTGTTCTTGCCTGAAGAATCCCAGGGATGGGGGAGCCTGGTGGGCTGCGTCTATGGGGTCGCACAGAGTCGGACATGACTGAAGCGGGTTAGCAGCAGCAGTTCAAGGTCACAAAGCTAGAAGGGAGCAGTTGAATTTAGCTAGAGCCTTGTAATTCTGACTCTAGTTTTAGTCTTCCTTTCATTATTGTCATGTTATATAAAGTGTTAGAAGAGAAAACAACACCCAGTTGTGGATGTGACTGGTGATGGAAGGAAAGTCAGATGCTGCAAAGAGCAATATTGCATAGGAACCTGGGATGCTAGGTCCAAGAACCAAGGCAAATTGGAAGTGGTCAAAAAGGACACAGCAAGAGTGAATATCAACATTTTAGGAATCAGCGAACTAAAATGGACTGGAATGGGTGAATTTAAGTCAGATGACCATTATATCTACTACTATGGGCAAGAATCCCTTAGAAGAAATGGAGTAGCCATCATAGTCAACAAAAGAGTCCAAAATGCAGTACTTGGATGCAATCTCAAAAATGACAGAATGATCTCTGTTCATTTCCAAGGCAAACAATTCAATAACACAGTAATCCAAGTCTATGCCCCAACCAGTAAACCTGAAGAAGCTGAAGTTGAATGGTTCTATAAAGATCTACAAGATCTTCTAGAACTAACACCCAACAAAGATGCCCTTTTCATTATAGGGGACTGGAATGCAAAAGAAGGAAGTCAAGAAATACCTGGAGTAATAGGCAAATTTTGTCTTGGAATACAAAATAAAGCAGGTCAAAGGCTAACAGAGTTTTGCCAAGAGAACACATGATCATAGCAAACACCGTGTTCCAAGAACACAAGAGAAAACTCTACGCATGAACATCACTAGATGGTCATTACTGAAATCAGATTGATTATATTCTTTGCAGTCAAGATGGAGAAGCTCTGTACAGTCAGCAAAAACAAGACCAGGTGCTGACTATGGCTCAGATCATGAACTCCTTATTGCCAGATTCAGACTGAAATTGAAGAAAGTAGGAAAACCACTAGACCATTCAGGTATGACCTAAATCAAATCCCTTACGATTATACAGTGGAAGTGACAAATAGATTCAAGGGATTAGATCTGACAGACAGAGTGCCTGAAGAACTATGGACAGAGGTTCGTGATATTGTCCAGGAGGCAGTGATCAAGACCATCCCCAAGAAAAAGAAATGCAAAAAGGCAAAATGGTTGTCTGAAGAAGACTTATAAATAGCTGAGAGAAGAAAGACGCTAAAGGCCAAGGAGAAAAGGAAAAATATACCCATTTGAATGCAGAGTTCCAAAGAATAGCAAGGAGAGGTAAGAAAGGCTTCCTAAGGGATCAATACAAAGAAATAGAGGAAAACAATAGAATGGGAAAGACTAGAGATCTCTTCAAGAAAATTAGAGATACCAAGGGAACATTTCATGCAAATATGGGCTCAATAAAGGACAGAAATGGTATGGACCTAACAGAAGAAGGAAATATTAAGAAGACGTGGCAACAATACACAGAAAAACTATACAAAAAAGATCTTCATGACCCAGATAATCATAATAGCGTGATCACTCACCTGGAGCCAGACATTCTGGAATGCGAAGTCAAGTGTGCCTTAGGAAGCATGACTACAAACAAAGCTAGTGGAGTGATAGAATTCCAGTTGAGCTATTTCAAATCTTAAAAGATGATGCTATGAAAGTGCTGCACTCAATATGCCAGCAAATTTGGAAAACTCAGCAGTGGTCACAGGACTGGAAAAGGTCAGTTTTCATTCCAATCCTGAAGTAAGGCAATGCCAAAGAATGCTCAAACTACTGCACAATTGCACTCATCTCACATGTTAGCAAAGCAATGCTCAAAATTCTCCAAGCCAGGCTTCAACAGTACATGAACCATGAACTCCTAGATGTTCAAGCTGGATTTAGAAAAGGCAGAGGAACCAGAGATCAAGTTGCCAACATCCACTAGATCATTGAAAAAGCCAGACAGTTCCTGAAAAACATCTACTTTTGCTTTATTGACTACACCAAAGCCTTTGACTGTGTGGGTCACAACAAACTGTAAAATTCTGAAAGAGAAGGGAATACCAGACCACCTGACCTGCCTCCTCAGAAATCTGTATGCAGGTCAAGAAGCAACAGTTAGAATTGGACATGGAACAACAAACTGGTTCCAAATAAAGAAAGGAGTACGTTAAGGCTGTATATTGCCACCCTGCTTGCTTAACTTACATGCAGAGTACATCATGAGAAATGCTGGGCTGGATGAAGCACAAGCTGGAATCAAGATTGCCGGGAGAAATATCAATAACCTCAGATACGCAGATGACACCATCCTTGTGGCAGAAAGTGAACAAGAACTCAAAAGCCTCTTGATGAAAGTGAAAGAGGAGAGTAAAAAAGTTGGCTTAAAACTCAACATTCAGAAAACTAAGATCATGGCATCTGGTCCCATCACTTCATGGCAAATAGTTGGGGAAACAATGGAAACAGTGACAGACTTCATTTTGGGGGGCTCCAAAATTGCTGCAGATGGTTACTGGAGTTATGAAATTAAAAGATGCTTACTTCTTGGATAAAAAGTTATGACTAACCTAGAAAACATATTAAAAAGCAGAGACATTACATTACCAACAAAGGTCCGTCTAGTCAAAGCTATGGTTTTTTCCTGTAATCATGTATGGATGTGAGAGTTGGACTATAAAGAAAGCTGAACACCGAAGAATTGATGCTTATGAAAATCAGTGTTGGAAAAGACTCTTGAGAGTTCCTTAGATTGCAAGGAGATCCAACCTGTAAATCCTAAAGGAAATCAGTCCTGAATATTCTTGGAAGGTCTGATGCTGAAGTTGAAACTTCAATACTTTGACCACCTGATGTGAAGAACTGACTCATTTAAAAAGATCCTGATGCTGGCAAAGTTTGAAGGCAGAAGGAGAAGTGGACAACAGAGGATAAGATGGTTGGATGGCATCACTGATGCGATGAACATGAGTTTGAGTAGGCTCCGGGAGTTGATGATGGACAGGGAAGCCTGGTGTGCTGAAGTGCATGGGGTTGCAAAGGAGGCAGACATGACTGAGCGACTGAACTGACTGACTCACTGAACCGTTTTTAATCTGATTTTTTTCTTATTGAGTTGTGTGAGTTCTTTGTTTGTTTGAATACTGGGTGAATCATTTTCAAATATCCTCTCCAGTTCAGTAAATTAACTTTTCATTTTGATGGTATTTTCCTTCACTATATAAAATCTTTTAGTTTGAGGTAGACTCATTTGTTTATTTTTGCTTTTGTTGCCCTTACCTGAGGAGACAGATTCAAAAATATTATTAAAACTGATGTCAAAAACCATACTGTGTTTTCTTCTAGGAGTTTTATGGTTTCAGGTCTTACATTTAAGTCTTTAACCCATTTGAGCTTATTCATATGGTATAAGCAAGTGTGTCAGTTCCACTTTTTTGCATATAGCTGTCCATTTTTTTTCCAGCACAATTTATTAAAGAGACAAGTCTTTTCTGCATCATATATTCTTGGCTCCTTTTTCATAAATTAATTGGAAACACTAACATGGATTTCTTAACTGTATTGTACTCTCTAGTCTGTTCCGCTGATCTCTGTGTCTCTTTTTGTGCTACTACCATACAGTTTTGAAAACCATAGATTTGTAGTATAGTTCAAAGCCAGGGCTTCCCTCGTGGCTCAGAGGTTAAAGCGTCTGCCTGCAATGTGGGAGACCCAGGTTTGAACCCTGGGTCAGGAAGATCCCCTGGAGAAGGAAATGGCAACCCACTCCAGTATTCTTGCCTGGAGAATCCCATGGACAGAGGAGCCTGGTGGGCTACAGTCCACAGGGTTGCAAAGAGTCAGACACGACTGAGCTACTTCACTTTTCTTTTCAAAACCAGGGAGCATGATCCCTCCAGCTTTGTTCTTTCTTAAGATTTCTTTGGCTAGTTAGGGTCTTTCTTGGTTCCATACAAATTTTAAGAGTATTTGCTCTAGTTCTATGAAAAATGCCATCAATATTTTGATAGGAATAGCATTGAATCTATAGATTGCTTTGGGTAGTATGAATATTTTAACAATATTAAGATACTGTTTAATATTGTTATGCATGAAAATGGTATATCTATTTATTTATGTTGTCTTTAATTTCTTTCATTGGTGTTTTATACTTTTCAGTGTCTTTTATCTACTTGGTTAAATTTACTCCCAGGTCTTTGTTCTTTTTGATGCAACTGTAAATGGGATTATTTTCTTAATTTCTATTTCTGATAGTTTTTTGTTAGTATATAGACTTTATGCTTTGTTCTTTTTTCTAGTTTCTTTAGGTGTAAGGTCAGATTGTTTATTTGAGACTTTTTCTTGTTTTCAGAAGTATGCCTGTATCACTATAAACTACCTTCCTAGTACTTTTTTTGCTGCATCCTATAGATTTTGGAACATTGTGTTTTCCTTTTCCTTAATTCAAGGTATTTTTTTCTTTGTGATCCATTAGTTATTTAACAGCATGTGGTTTAGCCTCCTCTTGTTTGTGCTTTTTCCAGTTTTCTACTCCTAATTAACTTCCAGTTTCATACCACTGTGGTAGGAAAAGATGCCTGATATGATTTCAACCTGCTTAAATTTACTGAGACTGTTTTATGACCTAATATAATATATACTGGAGAAAGTACTATTTGCACTTGAAAACAATGTGTTTTCTGTTGTTTTTTAGTGTGTTGTTATTTATCTATTAAGTTCATTAGGCTAATGTGTCATTCAAGGGCCATTGTTTCCTAATTGATTTTCTGTCTGGATGATCTATCCATTGATGTAGAGGGGTATTAAAGTTCCCTACTATTATTATATTACTGTCAATGTCTCTCTTTATATGTAATACTGTTTGCTTTATTTATTTACATTCTCCTATGTTGGGTACGTATTTTGTTGTTGTTGTTTAGTTGCTAAGTTGTGTCTGACTCTTTGCAACCCCATGAATTGTAGCCCACCAGGCTCCACTGTGCATGGGATTTCCCAGGCTAGAATACTAAAGTGGGTTGTCATTACTTTCTCCAGATGATCTTCCCAGACCTGGGATCGTGTCTCCTGCATTGGCAGGCAGATTCTTTACCATTGAGCTACCTGGTGTTATATCTTCTTCTTAAAATGACCCTTTTATGTAATGCTCTTCTTTGTCTCTTGTTACAGTCTTTGTTTTAAAGTCTATTTTGTCAGCATAAGTATTGCTGCTGCTGCTAAGTCGCTTCAGTCGTGTCCGACTCTGTGCGACCCCATAGATGGCAGCCCACCAGGCTCCGCCATCCCTGGGATTCTCCAGGCAAGAACACTGGAGTGAATTGCCATTTCCTTGTCCAATGCATGAAAGTGAAAAGTGAAAGTGAAGTCGCTCTCTAAAGCTTTTAGTTTCCATTTCCATGGAACACTTTATTTTCAGTTTGTATGTCTTTAGATTTTAAGTGAGTTTCTTGTATGCAGCATGTATATGGATCTTTTTAAAATTCCATCCAGCCACTTTATGTGTTTTGATTGGAACATTTAGTCCCTTTACATTTAAATAAATTATTGATAGATCGTACTTATTGCTGTTTTGATAATTTTTTCTGATTATTTTTGTAGTTCTCTGTTCGTTTCTTTTCTGATTCTTCTTTCTTGTAATTTGATTACTTTCTTTTTTTATTCATTTATTTTTGGCTGTGCTGGATCTTCGTTGCTGCTCTGCTTTTCTCTAGTTGTGGTGAGCAGGGGCTACTCCCTAGTTGTGGTGTGTGGGCTTCCCATTGCATTGGCTTCTCTTGTGGAGCCCAGGCTCTAGAGTGCACGGGCTTCAGTAGGTGCAGCAGGGGGTCAGAAGTTGTGGTTCCCAGGCTCTAGAGCTCAGACTCAATAGTTGTGGTGCACAGGTTTAGTTGCTCCACAGCATGTGGGATCTTCCCAGACCAGGGATTGAATCTGCATCCCCTGCATTGGCAGGCGGATTCTTTACCACTGAGCTACCAGGGAAACCCTGATGACTTTCTTTAGTTCTATGTTTGCACTCCTTTCTCTTTATTTTTTATATCTGTTATGGGTTTTTGGTTTGTGGTTACAATGAGGTTCATTTATAACACCCTTTGTATATAGCAGTCTATTTTAAGTTGATAGTTGCCTGAGTTCACCTTCCTACCACACATTTATGTTTTTGGCATCATATTTTGCATCTTTTTGTTTTGTGTATTGATTAACTTTTGTAGATATAGATGATTTTTGCTATATTGTCTTTTAACTTTCATAATAGCTTAATAGGTGGTTGTCTGCTACCTCTACTATATGTTTGTTTTTACCAGTGAGATTTTTTTCCTTCATAATTTTATTTCTAATTATTACCTTTTCCTTTTAAAGAAGTCCCTTTAATATTTTTTGTAAGGCCAACTTAAGTGGTGATGAACTCCTTTAGCTTTTGCTTGTCTAGAAACTATCTCTTCTTCAGTTTTGAACGAGAACCTTCCCAGGTAAAGTATTCCTGGCTGTAATTTTTTTTTCTTTCAACACTTTGAGTATACAGTATCAGTTCCTTCAGGATAGTAAAGTTTTTGCTGTAAGATCAGTTGATAATTCTTTAGGGTAGTTCCTTTGTACGTAACTAGTTGTTTTTCTCTTCATATTTTTAAGAGTCTCTCTTTATCTTTAGCATTTGGCATTTGGTATTTTAATTATAATGTGTCTTGGTGTGAGTTTCTTTGGGTTTATCTTTTTTGGGGACTCACTGTGTTCCTAGACTTGGATTTTTGTTCCCTTCACCAGGTTAGGGAAGTTCTCAGCCATTACTTTTTCAAACAGGTTTTTCAAACCCTTTTTCTTGAGACTTCTAAAATGCAACAATAAGTATGCTTGATGTTGTCTCAGAGGTCCCTATCTTCATTCTTTTTCATTCTTTTATCTTTTTGCTATTCTGCTCAAGTGATTTCTACCACCCTGTCTTTTAGATTATTGATCCATTCTTCTACATGCTCTAATCTGCTGTTAATTCCCATTAGTGTATCTTTTATTTGTCATTATATTCTTCAGTTTTGATTGGTTCTTTTTTTAATAATTTCTGCTTCTTAGTCGAAGTTCTCAGTGTGTTCATCCATTCTTCTCCAAGGTTCGGCGAGCACATTTATGACTGTTACTTTCAACTTTATCTGGTAAATTGCTTATCTCCATTTCATTTATTTGGAGAGGGCATGTTCTTTTGTTTGGAAGGCATTCTTTTGTCTTCTTATTTTGCCTAACTCTGAGTTTGTCTCTATGTATTTCGTATATCAGCTACATTTCTCAGTTAGAAAGAGTGCCCTTATGTAGAAGGTGTCCTGTGGTGCCCAGTGGCTCAGTCCCCTCTGGTCGCCAGAGCTAGGTGCTGCAGGGTGCCCCGTGAGTGGGCTGTACATGCTCTCCTGTTTTGGTTGAGTTCTGACTACTGCAGGTAGACTGGTGAGTCAGCTGGCTGAGAAGTTTGGCCACAACTGTTGTGGATATGTGGGGCTGACCCCCAGAGCTGGAGCCACTTTGGAGGAACACTAATGCTGGCAGAGGCTACCCACCAGGTGGGGTAGAATGGGAGCCTTTGGAGAGCAGGATTGACTTTTTTAATTAGCTGCATAGCATGAGAGACTTTTCTAAGATCCAGTCAGAAACCCGCTTGTATCTATAAAAACCAATTTAGGTGATCTTGGTTTACACAAAGTTTCTCAACTTCAACACTGTTTTATCTGGGGTTGGATAATTCTTTGTTGTGGGGTTGGGCAGTTCTCCTATGCATTGTCAAATGTTTAACAGGATCCCTGGCCTCTACCCAGTAGATGCCAATAGTACCCCCTTCACAGTTATGACAAAAATATTTCCAGACTTTACTAAATGTCCCTGGGGGTAAAAATTGCCCCTTATTTATAGAGTAGGGAAATAAGCCATTCAGGTGTCCAAGATTTAGGCCCACAACCTTATATGATAGATCCTAAACCTCAGTAAACTATATCCCAGAATCTAGCCTCTTCAGTACTTCTACAGACAGACTCATGTCCACTGGCATGTTTATTAAAGCCAAGCAGTTGAAGCAATGATAAATACATATTATATGCATACCATATAAATTTTATATTGTATAAGGTCTTTGAATAGCATACATCTGATCTTGACTTCACTTGGTGTTTCACTCACTTTATTTCATTTTTAACTGCCTTGTCAAAGAGTTACTAGAGATATAAGAACTCGATTTACTATCACATTTTACAGTTATTTATAATTCTATGACATTCACACCATCCAGTTACCTGAGGGAAATTTTTAAAGCTTAGTAAGGTTGGAATCATATATCCAATCTTACTGTTTTCAGTTTTTTTACCATTCCAGCCCAACTATGTCTTCAGTACATATAAAGACTAAAATGATCATATTCTAAGTAATTCAGATTACCTAATATTTATCCATTTTAAAAAATGTTTCAAAGTACAGTAAGGTTAATCTCAAAACCATTTATAATGATAGGTCTCAGAATAAATTTACAAATTTGCTGTGAGATATCACTAGGGTTTTTTTTTTAATTAATGTGTGTCAAGAATCTCTCCTTTGCATTTATATATTTATCTTTGAAAGTATGTTCTACAGGGTATCAATCCTCTCATTCCTTAGGGATGCTAAACATGGCCCCATCAGACCTGCTGCCAATCTTGGTCACCACAAATAATTAACCCCAACATGAAGTATTCAAAATATGTAAAGGTTAAAAGATCATAAAAATGAGACCATATGTCCAAACATACCACGTGTTCTTTGGCAATGGAAATGTATGTGTTAAGACAGATCCTAAGAAGCCTGCCAGGGAACTAGATCAAAACCAGAACAAAAAGATTCTTTTCATATAAGCTAGGTATTTCCCTAGTACTTACTCCCCAAGGTTAGCCAAGATGAAAGAAGTCCATCTACTCATATATCTGTCTAGCAAAGCCATCTTCCTTCATGATTGAGAAGATAAAAGCCCCAGAACTCTGTATTTCGGAAGATGAATTGCCTTGGTCCAAATCCTGGTTTCACCACTGACTCTATCAACATCTAAACGTGTTGGCAAGATACTTAACATCTCTGAGCCTCAATTTCCTTGTTTACAAAATGGAAATGATTATATTTCTTCTTCTGTAATGTCTTGATGATTAAACAAGATAAATTGAAAGTGTTTAGAATTTTTTCCTGGCTCGTAATGAAGATTGCTGTTCTTACCAAGAAAACAAATGTACATCCATTCTCCTCAGGAATGCTAATATTTTGGTGCCCATTCTTATTTATTTCAAATTATGCTCCAAGGTCTGGATCTGAAAAGGTGCATCCAGTTTTGCTTGATGGCTTTATCACCAAAGCCAGATCAAGGAAGAGCATATATAGCCAAAATCTAGTATGTGCACTTCTGCACTGGTATGCAGTTTATCTCACTGATGATAAAGAACCAAAGAGACTTCTTAAGGACCACCACCAGAAAGAGCGGTTAAAAATGGAGATGTTTGAGTGAGCAGGGAATGGCTTCAACCCATGGGATACATGTATTCAATTACTTAGAGTAGCCTGTATACCACTTACATTGGCTGAGTAACTAGACTGTAAAACTGTCAAAACCCTAGAAGAAATTACTTTTAGTTAGCCAGGCTTATCCATATCATACTTTTCATAATTGAGAACCAATTATCTAGTATTTTTTTATACTATTATGGGTCTGTTAGGTAGTTAGAATAGGAAACAGGAGTCTAGAATGGCAGTGGCTAAAAGACAAGGAAGGGAAAAGCCCATGAAAATAGAACAAAGGAAAGTCAGAGGACTGGAGTGAGGACCTCAGGTAGAACAAACAGCACTCCTGGCTTGGCCAGTTTACACAGGGCAGGCCTGGGGCAGTGGGGGTGGGGGGCAAGGAAAAAACATATAAAAAGAGGAGCCAAAGGGCCAGGGCCCTCTCTTCTCTTCACTTCTTTGGGTCAGCATGCCCTCATGCCTTGAGGATGTATTTTCCTGCTATTTTCTAAATAAAACTGAGCTGTAACATGGAGCTGTAACACTGATCTATCTAAGAGCTATAACACGGTCTGTCTGAGAGCTGTGACATGCTGAGGGCTTTAATGTCCATCGCTTCAAATTTTTGTTGAGACAAGACAGAACCAAGGAGATTACACTCCCCTGACAGGTCAAAAACTGTTAAATTAGAAATTGCTAAAATAAAAATTCACTTTAATATTTATCTAGGTAAATAAAAATTAATTTATGTAACCCTCAAGGGAAAAAAAAGTAATTTCCCATGCTTTTAATTCCTTTTAAAACTTAAAAATAAATATAATGAAATATTCCAGACATATAAAAATGTATAAAGAATAATACAGCAAACTTTGACTCAGGGCACAGACCTTCAGGGGTCCCAGTTTTAATCTGGGGTCTCAATTCCTTCTTCACATCTTGCTTCCCCCCCATCCACCCACCTTCATATCCAAGCTTCACAGCATCAGATTGTCAAATGCCCTGAGCAGCTGAAGATTTGGCATCAGCTTCCCACTCTGCTTTCTCTGAGAATTCAAATGAGCCATAAATATAAAAGATATGTGAAGTATTTCATTCAGTACTCTATATGTTTTAGTGGAAAATTTTTCAGGGTATCTAGTTCCTTTATTATTTTTTAAACTAAACTATACTCACCGTTATGAGTTTAAAATTTTTGTTAATTTCATTTTATTTCTATATTTGTGTCTGTCTGCATTAAGATATGAATGTAAATAAAGACAAAATGACCATGATCAGAATTGATATGCTTTAAATCACTGTAAAGATACAATTTTCCATGGTAGAGTGTAATTTTTGTATTTGAATGTATTTGTAATAGTTCCAAAATAACAACTAAATGCCAATTAGTCATCTTGTTTTTATTCAGTGAATGCTACCTCTAAATCTAAACTCTCCTATCCCTTTCCAAAGGTCCTCTAGGATATTTACCCAATTTATAAATTCCCCATTCTAGGGTAAATAGTCCTTAAAGAGTGGAATGTTCCTGCTAGCAAATCCACTTAGCCTTCTCCATCTCACCTAAAGTATGTTAATGAGGAAATTCATTCTGTGTGTGTGTGTGTGTGAGAGAGAGAGTGATCAAACCTTAGAATTTCAACATTTTCCTTACCCAAATGTGAAAACTGTGCAGTAGGCATGCACTGAATTAGCTGTTTTATTTCCCCAGGGTTCAGACGAGCCCTGGCATATCAGTTCAGTCGCTCAGTCGTGTCCAACTCTTTGCGACCCCATGAACCACAGCACACCAGGCCTCCCTGTCCATCACCAACTCCCGGAGTCCACCCAAACCCATGTCCATTGAGTCGGTGATGCCATCCAACCATCTCATCCTCTGCCGTCCCCTTCTCCTCCTGCCCTCAATCTTTCCCAGGATCAGGGTCTTTTCCAGTGAGTCAGCTCTTCACATCATGCGGCCATCAGATGGTAAATCTCTCATTGGCAACTGTCTTTGATAAGAACGGAGACTTGCACTCCTGGGTGTGTGTGCTCCTGGCTGACCGAAGGCTAATGCCTCCTGCCAAATTTCTCTTTGGAGGACCTGAACTCCAGCCCTAACACCATTGTATCCCACTCAGAGCTGCCTTGGCCCCTCTGCATGGGAAAGGGAGGAGAGGGTGTTCTATTCACTTTTAAGATGAGGAAACGTAATCTCAAAGAAATTAGCTTTTATGAATTCAAATAGTAAAGGGTGGAAACAAACTGACTCTAGAGCTCAATGTTTCACTATACTGAAAATATTAAAATGCAATTTTGGCAAAACCAATACAATATTGTAAAGTTTAAAAATAAAATAAAATTTTAAAAAAAGAGAAAAAAATAAAATAGAATGCAATTTTGTAAAGAGCTGATAGCTAGTAGTGCAGTGATTGAGTTTAAAGGTGTTTGAAGCAGTTGGGGTTTCACTGGCTGCTTGTGGGAGCCCTGATTTGTTTGGAGCCATGCCTGGTGCATAATGATAGCTATATAGGTGTTTACCATTTGCCACTGCACAAGCATAGACTCTGAGCAGCTTAGATGTCACAAGTATGTCGTAACTATCATGTGTACACTGGTTCCTGGATCTAGACTTAAGAAGGGGAACAATTCCCTTAAAATATAAGGAAGTTTAAGCCAGTGAGAATTTTTGTAAACTAAAGTAGTGTTTCTGTGACACTCAGCGGTGGTGGTTTAGTCGCTAAGTTGTTTCTGACTCTTGCAACCCCATGGCCTATAGCCTGCCAGGCCCCTCTGTCCATGGGATTCTCCAGGCAAGAATACTGAAGTGGGTTGCCATTTCTTTCTCTAGGAGATCTTCCTGATCCAAGAATTGAACCCGGGTCTCCTGCATTGCAGGCAGATTCTTTACCGACTGAGCTAAAAAGGAAGCCTCATGATACTCAGTGAGGCCACAATAATGTCAAGAAGGCTATTTATATAACCCCATCAGTATAAATCGAGATTAGATATCTGTGACACTTGTTAACCTTGTTGCTGATCTTTAACTCTTGATGTGGGCTTAATCTCTGCTTATCTAAAAATACCAAGTTATGAGAAGCTTGTGGATTCAGACCAAGACCCACTCATAAAATCTACAACATTTGGATAAAGGCTTGGCAGAAGTTTCCCTCTGGAACATCTAGTTGAAGTAATTTTCTCTGGAAAATAATAATATAAACAATGTTAAAAGAAAAGTATTTGAAGTAGTCAAGGTAGCATATTTTGAAATATCTTAGGCTCCTCAAGGAGCAACATAAATGATAATATACAATCATGAGATCTGTTTCATAAACCAGATCCACAAAATATTTCTACCAGGAAATTCTTCCTGTTCAGATCAGATCAGATCAGTCTCTTAGTCGTGTCCGACTCTTTGTGACCCCATGAATCGCAGCACGCCAGGCCTCCCTGTTCAACACCAACTCCCGGAGTTCACTGAGACTCACATCCATTGAGTCAGTGATGCCATCCAGCCATCTCATCCTCTGTCGTCCCCTTCTCCTCCTGCCCCCAATCCCTATCCCTTCCAGCATCAGAGTCTTTTCCAATGAGTCAACTCTTCACATGAGGTGGCCAAAGTACTGGAGTTTCAGCTTTAGCATCATTCCTTCCAAAGAAATCCTCTTCCTATTTTTACCTTATTAAGATTGCAGAGGCCACCCATTCCCAAAGTATTTTTTTCATACTCAACCTGAGATTTTTTTCAATACAGATTTAAATTCACTCTCTTACTACTTCTACTTTTCTTTTTCTGAGGGAGTGATTTTATAATGACCATTGCAGATTTTAAAATATTTTAAGATCTACCATCTCAGAGATCTGTGTCATAGAAAACTTGTATTATCAAAATTTTAGGTAGAACATTTATGAAATTGCTGAATAAATTAATAGTGATTTTGATTCTACAATGTAGAAGCTTATGTAGATGACTTCATATTTAGGAATTTTGTGTTATTAAAGTCTTGAGAAATTGATGTACCAAATTTATGTACCAAATTTATTGGTAGTGCTGAATTTGAATGCTTGTGAATAAATAAATCTCTTTTACAAATACAAATTTCAGATGTCTCTAGGAAAAGAAATATGTATGCATAATTGTAAATATACATACACATATATATAGCTACATATATAGCTTTATAAGTTTGGGCCAGGTACAGAGAAAGCACTAAAATATTTCCATAATATCTCTGCTATTTAAAATAATATTTCCACCATACTGACATCTATGCAGCTAGTGCTCCACTGCCAGGACAAGTGAGCATGTTCTGTGAGCCTTGGCATGCAGAATGCTATGGACACTTCAGGAAAACCACCTGGCCCACCACTTGCAAAACAACTCATAGGTTAGCGATAGCAGGAATCCCTTACTGCTCTCAGTGCAAAGGAAAGAAGTGAATCTAGAACCACCCACTAGAAGAAAGAATACCCTGGTTTCTCCTTCCTTTCTCCCAGTTTCCCATCATAGCCTGACATTAGCCAAACACAGCAAGAGGCTAGTTTCCATGGAAGCCTGAAAAAACACAGCTTGCCAAAGTGCCCTATCCCTTCCACTTATCCCCCAATTCAGGGAGAGCAGAGAAAAGGCAAGCAGAGGATCAGCACAATGGCCAACAAACTTTGAGACATGCTAGGTTAAACAAAGAACAATCAATTTCTTAACTGTGGGGTTTCTCTTATAACTATGATTCTGCACAGAGGGGATATAGTGTGTGGTTGAAAATGGAGCTCTTATGCCAGAGTATTGCACAGAACAAGGACTATCCTTTGAGAAACTCTATCTTCATCTGGACTAACCCAGGAGAACAGAAATGATCTTATGGAAATTGCTCTGCATTGGCTGCAAGAGTAAATGGTCTCCTAATCAGATCAGATCAGATCAGACCAGTCACTCAGTCATGTCTGACTCTTTGCGACCCCATGAATCGCAGCATGCCAGGCCTCCCTGTCCATCACCAACTCCCGGAGTTCACTCAGACTCATATCTATCGAGTCAGTGATGCCATCCAGCCATCTCATCCTCTGTCGTCCCTTTCTCCTCCTGCCCCCAATCCCTCCCAGCGTCAGAGTCTTTTCCAATGAGTCAACTCTTCACATGAGGTGGCCAAAGGACTGGAGTTTCAGCTTTAGCATCATTCCTTCCAAAGAAATCCCAGGGCTGATCTCCTTCAGAATGGACTGGTTGGATCTCCTGGCAGTCCAAGGGACTCTCAAGAGTCTTCTCCAACACCACAGTTCAAAAGCATCAATTCTTCAGCGCTCAACCTTCTTCACAGTCCAACTCTCACATCCATACATGACCACAGGAAAAACCATAGCCTTGACTAGACGAACCTTTGTTGGCAAAGTAATGTCTCTGCTTTTGAACATGCTATCTAGGTTGGTCATAACTTTCCTTCCAAGGAGTAAGCGTCTTTTAATTTCATGGCTGCAGTCACCATCTGCAGTGATTTTGGAGCCCAAAAAAATAAAGTCTGACACTGTTTCCACTGTTGCCCCATCTATTTCCCATGAAGTGATGGGACCGGATGCCATGATCTTCGTTTTCTGAATGTTGAGCTTTAAGCCAACTTTTTCACTCTCCACTTTCACTTTCATCAAGGGGCTTTTGAGTTCCTCTTCACTTTCTGCCATAAGAGTGGTGTCATCTGCATATCTGAGGTTATTGATATTTCTCCTGGCAATCTTGATTCCAGTTTGTGTTTCTTCCAGTCCAGCATTTCTCATGATGTACTCTGCATATAAGTTAAATAAACAGGGTGACAATATACAGCCTTGACAAACTCCTTTTCCTATTTGGAACCAATCTGTTGTTCCATATCCAGTTCTAACTGTTGCTTCCTGACCTGCATACAAATTTCTCAAGAGGCAGATCAGGTGGTCTGGTATTCCCATCTCTTTCAGAATTTTCCACCGTTTATTGTGATCCACACAGTCAAAGGCTTTGGCATAGTCAATAAAGCAGAAATAGATGTTTTTCTGGAACTCTCTTGCTTTTACCATGAACCAGCGGATGTTGGCGATTTGATCTCTGGTTCCTCTGCCTTTTCTAAAACCAGCTTGAACATCAGGAAGTTCACAGTTCACATATTGCTGAAGCCTGGCTTGGAGAAATTTTGAGCATTACTTTACTAGCGTGTGAGATGAGTGCAATTGTGTTGTAGTTTGAGCATTCTTTGGCATTGCCTTTCTTTGGGATTGGAATGAAAACTGACCTTTACCAGTCCTGTGGCCACTGCTGAGTTTTCCAAATTTGCTGGCATATCGAGTGCAACACTTTCACAGCATCATCTTTTAGGATTTGGAATAGCTCCACTGGAATTCCATCACCTCCACTAGCTTTGTTCGTAGTGATGCTTTCTAAGGCCCACTTGACTTCACATTCCAGGATGTCTGGCTCTAGGTCAGTGATCACACCATCGTGATTATCTGGGTTGTGAAGATCTTTTTTGTACAGTTCTTCTGTGTATTCTTGCCATCTCTTCTTAATATCTTCTGCTTCTGTTAGGTCCATACCATTTCTGTCCTTTATCGAGCTCATCTTTGCATGAAATGTTCCTTTGGTATCTGATTTTCTTGAAGAGATCACTAGTCTATCCCATTCTGTTGTTTTCCTCTATTTCTTTGCATTGATCGCTGAAGGAGGCTTTCTTATCTCTTCTTGCTATTCTTTGGAACTCTGCATTCAGATGTGTATATCTTTCCTTTTCTCCTTTGCTTTTCACTTCTCTTCTTTTCACAGCTGTTTTGTAAGGCCTCCCCAGACAGCCATTTTTATTTTTTGCATTTCTTTTCCATGGGAATTGTCTTGATCCCTGTCTCCTGTACAATGTCACGAACCTCCTTCCATAGTTCATCAGGCACTCTATCTATCAGATCTAGGCCCTTAAATGTATTTCTCACTTCCACTGTATAATCATAAGGGATTTGATTTAGGTCATACCTGAATGGTCTAGTGGTTTTCCCTACTTTCTTCAATTTAAGTCTGAATTTGGCAATAAGGAGTTCATGGTCTGAGCCACAGTCAGCTCCTGGTCTCCTAATAGACACCATCTACTCTCTTCTTGAGAACAGTGAAGAAAATTCGAAGTATAAAAGTAGGTAAGAAAAAAGTAGATAAGAGTATCCATGCGGCTTTTTCTCTGCTTCCTATAGGGGCCATTCTAGAATTTACTTTTTTTTTTAATAATCCTTGCACCCAAGACCCTGGCATTTTATACTTTTAAGTCTCAAACTGAAGATTAAACTGTCAGAAAAAAATGACTGCTCAATATTATGTGCCAGCCTGGATGGGAGCGAGTCTAGGGGAAAATGGATACATGTATATGCATGGCTGAATCTCTTTGCTGTCCAGCTGAAACCATCACAACATTGCTAATCAGCCATACTCCAATACAAAATGAAAAGTTTAATAAAAAGGAAAAAAATAAAAAATAATGAAAAAAACCCGACACTCTTCAAGGACACCATTTGGGGAAAATCTTGCTTCTTACCAGCGCTTACATTTGTTTTCAGCTGATATAATTCTAGGTGATTTACTAAGACTGGTCCATCTGACAGGCATTCAAAAGATTGGCTAAGGCCAGACATTCTCAAGTGGTAGAAGAGGCAATGAAAATAAAAGAGCACGCAAAGCATGATGTTTTTCTGCATGCTTCTCTTACCATAGACACTTAAGAAAACAAAAACAAAAATAAAAAGTAATTACTGAAAGCTATCACAGCACGATTTGCTGAGTCACTGAATTAAGTTTTTTTAAATAGACCTGTTTATTTCTAGAGGACTGTTGATTTTTAATAGAGATGTTACTATTTGAATCCAAGTGGGGTTTTTTGGTCCACTTATATATCCAATGCTAAGGCTGTGTCAAGTAGCAGTTAGCTGTGTATCAGACACAAAGAAATAGTAAGAAAAAAAAAACAAAGTTTAGGGGCACTATGAGCTTTATTGGAGAAGGCAATGGCACCCCACTCCAGTACTCTTGCCTGGAAAATCCCATGGATGGAGGAGCCTGGTAGGCTGCAGTCCATGGGGTCACTAAGAGTCGGACACGACTGAGCGACTTCACTTTCACATGAGCTTTATCAGAGCTCATTAGTTGAAGAATTCTTGTGCTAAATATATTGCAAAATACCTTTAAACTTGGAATCAAGAAAGATTTCATCCTGGCCCCGCTACTTAGTAGTTGTGTGACCTGGTCTGGTCACTTATTGTTTCCAATTCCCTCATCTGGAAAATGAGATTGAAAGAAAATGCGTGTCCTATATCCTTAGGTCATCATTGAGAGACAAATGAGATCATGTCTGGGAAAACACTTCTAAATTATCAACTGCTTCTCTGTGAAAGAGGGTGGCTGAACAAGGATGTACACTTTATTTGGAATTAACCCAGAGGTCTTAACATGCTAAAATATCTGAAAAATGAAATCAGCCTTTTTCTTTCCTGTCCTCAGAGACTTAATTTTTCTACAAGCAACTCATAAAATTAGTGCTCCACTGGAAATGCAACCTAATTTGAGTAGTATCAGCACTGAGAAACTCCTTGGAGGCCAAGGGTGTTTCCTCTTTCACACCGCTATGAACAGCATTCATGTGGTCCTGAAAATTAGTGCAATATTGCATATCTCTAAACTGCAGGTTTTCTCCTCTGATTTACCTAGATATTACTTCCCCATATCGCTGCTTATGAATTATTCTCTTCTGCCCAAGCCATATTCTTGGCAGCAGACATCAAGTTAACCTTCATGTGCGATGCTCCAAGCCCTCTGAGTACTAGCATTTCAATAAACAGAGTTACTTTAGTCAGTAAAATGACAGTAGATCACACTGTAAAGAAGTAATTTTTCTAGAAGATCTGAATCCTAGAATAGCATCAGAATTGACTTCAGAAATCATCTTCCCAAATGGTTTATAAATTTTTTAGAGGACATGCCTTTTATAAAATGAAATCATGGATAGAGCACCATATAAAATAGATTTAGTAAAATATGCTTTGGCTGAAGAGGGAGACAGAACCCCAACATATTACTCAGCCTTTTTGTTTCTTTGCAGATGCTAAGATTCCACTTAACCATTTTAAAACTATAGTCCAGCCCCTCTTCCCTCCAGAGTTTCATTCCCTCCTACAACAACCAGCATTGATTTATTCAACATTGCATCACTTTCAGTGGTCTGTCCTCCCAAGGAAGGCTCTCTTATTTTTGGACAGCTTTACTTATTTGTTTAGAAAATTTATTCTCAAGTTTTGTTGCTTTCCTTATAACTTCTCTATTTTTTGAACCTAGGACAAAACTAGATTGTGCTCTATCCAATGTATTTGAGTCAATGATCATATTCTTTCGAAAAAAAAATTTTTACAAGCCAAACATCTCTGATTTTTTTAATTTCTCATAATGTGAGAATGTGTAATACTAATCTTTTTATTCAAATTGCTTTCCTTTGGATTAACTTCAGGTTGTTAATGACAGTTTTAATTTGTATGCCCAGAACTGTGAACAGTAATTCCTATCTTGATTGCAACCATAAACTCTTTCATTTGAAACATTTTATTTCTGTTAAAGTGGCCTATAATTGCAATTGATTTGGAGGAGATTCATGGAGCTTAGTCAACAAACACAGATATCCTTTAAATATGCTACTATAGAGCAACATCTCTCATATTTTAAACTTGTAAAAATGTTTTTATGGCTTCATGTGGTTAGTTTCCTTTGCTGTGGCTCCTGAAGTCCGGTTGCAGTTTTGTTAAAAGATTTCCAGGTTTTTGTCATTTACAAAATCTACTTCGTGGGATTCAGTAAATTGATGACTATTTATTCACATTTTATAACACAGACACCATCTTCTTAGTAATAACCTGTAGGTCTTTGTTGATATAAATTTTGTTGCAAAAAAATGGATTATTGCAGATCCAAACTATATAATCATGGATACCCATTTATATCTGACATAACGAGCTTTCTTACCATAGAATTTTTGAGGTTTGGAGAGGGGTGACTATAAGCCTGAAAGGATAATAAACCTGCTAAGCTGATTTGGTTATACTCCCATGGTTCTATGAGTCTGTAATTTCAAAAGTCCATTACCTCCAAACCAGGCATTTTATCTACTGTTAAATACATGAATTTTTAAACACCAGAAGATTGGTCTGAATTTTTATTCTTCCCTAGGAATTTCCTCAACTGTGTGGGTTTCAACCAGATACTTTGCTTTCCTTGAAAATACTTTCATGTGGCTTTATAATATTTATTCAACATTATCTTCCATTAGTTCTCTATTTTTAATTGTTGCTAACTATTTCAGTATGTAGCTATTACATGGTGCAGAACTGAATTGTCTATGTTAATGTCTAAGGAGACCATGACCCATTTTATTTGCTGCGTGGTCAGCCCTGGTATTCATGGCAGGTTTTCTTTAAGCACATGTAATTCTGAAAACACATTCCCATTCAGTAAGACTTATACAGGATGGTAAGCCCAACATGGCAAAAGGTTTCTAAAAAATTCCATAAACATTAAGCATATTTATGTCATAGCATTAAGTTTGGTCAACTTGAACCTTACTGTATTGTAGTATAAGAGGCATTTTGTTCACTTGTGTTTACTTTCCCAGGAGTAAATGCATTTTGGTTAACCACAATGGCAAACTTAGTCAAGACATTTCTGTCAACAAATCCTACTGCTTAACAAAGTCATATTCTTAGTTTCTAGGACAGCAGACTGGATTCTAAGTAATAAGGTGTTTATAAGGTGTGCTGTAAATCTGGGACTATAAACATGTCTACTCTCTGTTAAACCTGCTGCTGTGCACGAGGTACAATAAGCTCCCTTTTCAGTTTTATGGTGGCCAGTGTGTTGGCTTGCCAGTCTTGATTGCTGTTGATTCTACGGTTCCCAAGTCTCCTGCCAAGCTCTTGACCCAAGTCACGCTCTCTGGTGATGTCATAATGCAGCTAAGAATTTGCTCATTCACTCTACCTTCAGGGATGCCCCAGGAGTCACATACCTTCCCTATTAGTCACACACTAGTTGGAGAATAACATCTTGAAAAAAACTAGGGCCTCTCTTTCCCCTATTTCAAATGTCTACATTTTTAGATCTTTCATAATGAGCTTATAGATATAGTAAGATGAATGATACCTTTATAGAAATTATTTTTCACATGGCTTTTTCTCAAGAGTTAACAGCACTATTTTTTTTACAAACAAAATTTTCTCTGCATTCATAAGCAAATCTATCTCAATTAAACACATATTTATAAAACACAGAACTTGGTATTTGAGATTACCACCATGGTTATTCAATATGTCAGCAAATTTGGAAAACTCAGCAGTGGCCACAGGACTGAAAAAGATCAGTTTTCATTCCAATCCCAAAGAAGGGCAATACCAAAGAATGTTCAAACTACCATACAACTGTGCTCATTTCACATGCTAGCAAAATTATGCTTAAAATACTTCAAGCAAGGCTTCAGCAGTACGTGAACCAATAACTTCCAGATGTACAAGCTGGGTTTAGAAAATGCAGAGGAATCAGATATCAAATTGCCAACACACTCGTTGGATCACAGGGAAAGCAAGGGGATTCCAAAAAAACACATCTACTTCCACTTCATTGACTATGATAAAGCCTTTAACTGTATGGATCACAACAAAATATGAAAAATTCTTAAAGAAATAGGAGTACCAGACCATCTTGCCTGTCTCCTAAGAAACCTGTATGTGGGTCAAGAAGCAATAGTTAGAATCAGACATGGAACAACTGACTACAAAATTAGGAAAGGAGTATGACAAGGCTGTTTGTCACCCTGGTTATTTAACATCTATGCAGAGTACATCATTGAAAATGTCAGGCTGGGTAACTCACAAGCTAGAATCAGGATTGCTGGGAGAAATATCAACAACCTCGGACTGGCAAATGATACCACTCTAATGGCACAAAGTGAAGAGGAGGTAAAGAGCCTCTTGATGAAGGTGAAAGAGGAGAGTGAAAAAGCTGGCTTGAAACTCAGCATTCAAAAAACTAACATCATGACATCAAGTCCCATCACTTCATGGCAAATAGAAGAGGGAAAAAGTGGAAGCAGTGACATATTTTCTTTTCTTGGGCTCCAAAATCACTGCAGACAGTGACTGCAGCCATGAAACTTAAATATTCTTTCTCCTTGAAAGGAAAGTTATGACAAACCTAGACAGCGTATTAAAAAGCAGAGACATCACTTTGCTGATAAAATCCATATAGTCAGTGCTATGGTTTTTCCAGTAGTCATGTATGGATGTGAGAGTTGGATCATAAAGATGGTTGAGTGCTAAAGAACTGATGCTTTTGAATTGTAGTCTAGAGAAGACTATGGAGAGCCCCTTGGGCAATAAGGAGATCAAATTAGTCAGAAGACTATTGAGAGTCCCTTGGACAACAAGGAGATCAAGTCAGTCAATCCTAAAGGAAATCAACCTTAAATACTCATTGGAAGGACTGATACTGAAGCTGAAGCTCCAATACTTTGGCCACCTGATGCAAAAAGCCAACTCACTGAAAAAGACCCGGATACTAGGAAAGATAGAAGGCAAAAGAAGGAGCAGCAGAGGATGAAATGGTTAGATAGCATCATCAACTCAGTGTATATGAATTTGTGCAAACTCCAGGAGATAGTGGAGGAACAGAAGAACCTGGCATGCTTTATTCCACAGGGTCTCAAAGAGTTGGATATGACTTAGAGGCTGAACAACAACAACCATGGTTACTAATGTTGAACATTGAGGGCACGGAGGAAGAAAGGAAACTGGTAGTACATCTGAATGTTTAAATTACATGATGTCAAATATACCTCTTTGGAAATATCTAATCAATTTTAAGGTCTTCACTTTTCACCCAAATATTGGGTGTTTCTATAAATATATCTTGCATCTTGTCTTACTTTACACTTTAATTAGCTGACCCAAAGTGCTCATAGAACAATGTTCCAGAGATCCTGTTAAATCAAATATAAAAGCAAAAACAAACAAACAAGAAAACCTCAACAAAATTCTCTAAAATCCCTTGGGTTTGAACTCAGTCCAAAAAAATAGCTCATGTATTTGTACACTTTTTGTTTCTCGGAAGAACACTACCAAGATAGCATCAGTGTTTTAACCAGGTATGAACAATGGCCCATAAACAAATGGCCAAAAACTACAAGTTAATTTCTCATGGACCATAGACTTGGAGCTTACCTATGTCTTTTGACATGTCAGAATGTTTCCTCTGACACTTCATATTTAATGAGTGTTTTGGGAGAGAATATTTTCTTCAGGAAGAACATCAGGAAAGAAATAAAAATCTTTAAAAAAAATTTTTTTAAATAAAAAAGCAATTAAAATCTACGACCATAGATTTAGAGGCTATTTCTGGAAAGTTTTTTGAGCTATTTTGTCCACAATTATATACCTATGCATTTGACACTCAACTTGACAATTAATGTGAAAAAGGCAAAAAATATTTCCCTAAGCAATTTTTCAAACTTCACTAATATAGATATTTTGTAAGGAAAAAGTTCTTGTAGATCCCCAACAATGAAATATTTTTATCATGATGTTAATTAAACTGTTTGATTTTATATAATGAAAATTAAATAAATCTAAGAGCAAAAATAGCCTCATGAAATCCATAAAATTCAATATTAATTTAATATGAGTTATATGGTTGCTTTAGTGATACAAAATTACTATTTAACCTATGAATATGATAAACTTTTTAGTAGCACGAGACTTTATGCTTCATGAGGACAAATCCATGTCTGGTTTTTCTTACCATTTTGTGATCTTAAGAAATATTTGAGGAGAAAGTTAGACAATGGTCCCTATTAATATGAACAACTTTTAATATACTGAGCAGATCAAAGATGTATAATACTCTACACTGAAAACTATAGAATATGCCCAGGTTCAATCCCTGGGGTGGGAAAACCCCCTAGAGAAGGGAATGGCTACCCACTTCAGTATTCTTGCCTGGAAAATTCCATGGACAAAGAAGTCTGGCGGTCTACAGTCTATGGGGACACAGAGTCAGACACAACTGAGTAACACTTTCACTTTCAAAAGAAACTACATGAACAAATGCAGGGGCCCTTAGTTAATGGATGAGAAGATTTGGTACTTAAAGATGTCAATGTACCCAATAAACTAATCTATCAATTAAATGTAATCCGCTCAAAATCCTAAGAGGTGACCTCTTTGCAGAAATTGATAATGCTAAAATTCATATGTAAAAGCAAAGGCTTATAAATAGACCAGTAAATCTTTAAGAACAATAAATTTTAAAACTGGAGGTCTTACTACCATATATTAAGACTCACTGTTCAGTTCAGTTCAGCCACTCAATCATGTCTGACTCTTTGTGACCCCATGGACTGCAGCATGCCAGCCTCCCTGTCCATCACCAACTCCCGGAGTTTACCCAAACTCATGTCCATTGAGTGGTGATGCCATCCAACCATCTCATCCTCTGTTGTCCCCTTCTCCTCCAACCTTCAATCTTTCCCAGCATCAGGGTCTTTCAAATGAGTCAGCTCTTCACAGCAGGTGGCCAAAACATTGGAGTTTCAGATTCAACATCAGTCCTTCCAATGAATACTCAGGACTGATCTCCTTTAGGATGGACTGGTTGGATATCCCTGCAGTCCAAAGGACTCTCAAGAGTCTTCTCCAACACTGCAGTTCAAAAGCATCGATTCTTCAGCGCTCAGCTTTCTTTATAGTCCAACTCGCACATCCATACATGACTACTGGAAAAACCATAGCCTTGACTAGATGGACCTTTGTTGGCAAAGTAATGTCTCTGTTTTTTAATATGCTGTCTAGGTTGGTCAGCAGAGAGGGCAATGGCACCCCACTCCAGTGCTCTTGCCTGGAGGGTCCCATGGACAGAGGAGCCTGGTAGGCTGCAGTCCATGGGGTCACTAGGAGTCGGACATGACTGAGCGACTTCACTTTCACTTTTCACTTTCATGCATTGAAGAAGGAAATGGCAACCCACTCCAATGTTCTTGCCTGGAGAATCCCAGGGACAGGGAAGCCTGGTGGGCTGCCGTCTCTGGGGTCGCACAGAGTCAGACACGACTGAAGTGACTTAGCAGCAGCAGCAGCAGGTTGGTCATAACTTTCAAATCCTAAAAAATGATGCTGTGAAAGTGCTGCACTCAATATGCCAGCAAATTTGAAAAACTCAGCAGTGGCCACAAGACTGGAAAAGGTCAGTTTTCATTCCAATCCCAAAGAAAGGCAATGCCAAAGAATGCTCAAACTACCGCACAATTGCACTAATCTCACAAGTTAGTAAAGTAACGCTCAAAATTCTCCAAGCCAGGCTTCAGCAATACGTGAACCATGAACTTCCAGGTGTTCAAGCTGGTTTTAGAAAAGGCAGAGGAACCAGAGATCAAATTGCCAACATCCATTGGATCATTAAAAAAGCAAGAGAGTCCCAGAAAAACATCTATTTCTGCTTTATTGACTATGCCAAAGCCTTTGACTGTCTGAATCACAATAAATTGTGGAAAATTTTGAAAGAGATGGGAATATCAGACCACCTGACCTGCCTCTAGAGAAATCTGTATGCAGTTCAGGAAGCAACAGTTAGAACTGGGCATGGAACAACAAACTGGTTCCAAATCAAAAAGGAGTATGTCAAGGCTGTATATTGTCACCCTGCTTATTTAAGTTATATGCAGAGTACATCATGCAAAATGCTGGATGAAACACAGGCTGGAATCAAGATTGCCAGCAGAAATATCAAGAATCCCAGATGTGCAGATGACACCATCCTTATGGCAGAAAGTGAAGAAGAACTAAAGAGCTTCTTGATAAAAGTGAAAGAGGAGAGTGAAAAAGTTGGCTTAAAGCTCAACATTCAGAAAACTAAGATCATGGCATCTGGTCCCATCACTTCATGGGAAATAGATGAGGAAACAGTGGAAACAGTGACAGACTTTATTTGGGGTGAGGGCTCTAAAATCACTGCAGATGGTGATTGCAGCCATGATATTAAAAGATGCTTACTCCTTGGAAGGAAAGTTATGATCAAGACTCACTGTAAGCTATACTAATTATAAAGAGGAAGCTGGTAGGTTACAGTCCATGGGGTCACGAAGATCCAACATGACTGAGTGACTTCACTTTCACTTTTCACTTTCATGCATTGGAGAAGGAAATGGCAACCCACTCCAGTGTTCTTGCCCAGAGAATCCCAGGGACGGAGGAGCCTGGTGGGTTGCCGTCTATGGGGTCGCACAGAGTCAGACACGACTGAAGCGACTTAGCAGCAGCAGTGTTGATGAAATTATAGGCAGCCTGACAAATGGAACACAATAGAGTCCATAAGCAAAGAAATAAATGTGCATTCATTCACCTGATTTATGGCAAACGTTGATGCTACACTGAAGTACAGAAAGTATGCCCTTTTCAATAAGTAGTTCTGGGTCAATTACATATTAATACCAAAAAAATGTTTCTTGACCCCCACTTTATGCCATATAAAAAATTAATTCCAGATTGATTGCAGATCTAAATGTGAAAGGTGCAACAAATAAAGCCTTTTAAGTGAAAACAAAGGTAATATATCTTTGTTCCCTGGGAAGAGTCAAAGATTGCTTAAACAGGACACTAAAAGCACTAACCATTAGATATTATAATCTATAATAAAATAAAAGAAGCTAAAAAAGCTTAGTTACTTCTGCTTCTGGAATAGATTGAGTAATATGGATCATATTCATACTCCCAATTGAAATAAGAACAACACAACCAAAAAAAAAAAAAAAAAACAGAAAAGAAACAATGACAAAAAATGAAAAACAGACAAGATACATGAAGCTACTACAAAGAGTTGGACATGACTGAGCAACTGACAAACAGCAGCAACTGTTCTTGAGACATCAGAAATTAAGACATAAAAGACAGTGATCACTGGGAGACGGAGAGCAAATGAAGCAGGCTCTGTTATTACCCTGGCTTACTCCCTTGAGAGAGTTTATAGTCTTCAGTTTAGGTGGTGAAACTCAGGAGGAGCCTAGAAGTCTCCCTGAGTTGAGGAGGCAGACCTTGTCTAGGAGATCAAGGAAGCTAGAGTTTACAGGACAAAGTACTGAACAGGACAGAGCTTCACAGAGAAATAATTTTAGAGATAAATACTTAACTGACTTCTGACTGCATACAAATATGAGGAAACCATCTGAATCCAAGAAAAGAATGATGAGAGGCTACTACTGAGTACAGTGCCTTTTTGCACTAGCCAGGCAATAAACCTGATGATTCACAAGACATGGGAAATAACTCAAATGGAGTTGCTTCAGTAAAAGGGAAGAATTTTAAAATTACCCCTAGACTAAATGCTACTCTGACCCCACCTAAAAACTCTTAAAAGCAAACTTAAAAGTATTAAACTGTTTCCTGTAATTTAAATACAAATTTTAAGAATACAAAATATCCATAACCCAAGAAGGTAAAATCACAATGCCAATTAAGTAATCATCTAATTAAAGATTATCAGACATAGAAGTCAAAAAATATATCCCATAATGAGGACAAAAATCAACCAACTGAAACCAAATCAGAATGACACAGATGTTAGAATTACCAGATGGGCATTTACAAAGTTATTTTTATAACTGTATTCCAGATGTTTAAAAAAATTAAGTTGAGAAAGAGAAGAAATAAAAAACTCAAAGAAACTTACAGAGATGAAAGACAGCTACATTTTTAAAGTACTAAAAGAAAAAAAACTGTCAAACTACAAATTTATACCCAGTAAAAATATATTTTAGAATAAATATTCATCACTAGTAGATCTTGAGATAATAGAAAAATAATACTAGATAGAAAACTAGAGCCACACAAAGGAATGAATGAAGAGCATAATGGTAACTACATGATAAACTACTTGGTAAATAAGTAAGATTTTACTTATTATTTAAATATCTTATTAAATATAATAATAACAATGTTTTTGGGGATGCATATGTATAAATACATAATGAAAAATAGCATTAAAGCCAGGAGGATAAAAATTAAAGTATACTGTACAACAGTTCTTATATATATATGTGAGTGGTATAGTATCACTTGAAAGTAAATTGTGGTAGATTAGAGTTGTTTAACATAAAACAATCACCTATATGATGAAACAAACAATTATAGTTAATAATCCAGCAAAAGAGAGAATATGGAATCATTTTAAAACTTAATAAAAACACCATTAATTAAAAGACAAAGATTGTCATACTGGATTTTTAAAAATCAATACTCAATTATATACTGCATACCAAAAAAAAAATTTTAAATATGAAGACACAAATAGTGAAAAGTAAAAAGATGATAAATATATACCACACTAAAACTAGTCAAAATAAAGCTAGAATGGCTATATCAGAGAAATAGATTTTAAAGCAAAGAATATTTCCATGGATTAAAAAAAAAAAGGTGATTTATAATATTAAAGCAGTGACAACATCAAGAGGACACAATTCCAAACATGTAATCTGCCTAATAAAAGACCTGCAAAAGACATGTAGAAATAGACATGGTCACAAATTAAGATTTCAATACTGTACTCTCAATAATGGATAGAACAGGTAGACAGAAAGTCTGCAAACATACAGAAGATTTTTATATTGACAACTACTTTGATTCAATTGACATTTTAAAGCTCTCTCCTCAACAACATCATTCTTTTCAAGTCCACCCAGAACATTTATCAAGATAGACCATATTCTGGGCCATAAAACCAAGTCTCAATAAATTCAGAAAGATTCAAGTCATGTAAAATATGTTCTCTGACTACAGTGAATATAAATTAGAAATCAATAAAAGAAAGAGATCTGAAAAATCTCTAAATAAATAACATGTAGAACCTAAACAATACTATTATGTGATTCATGGGTCAAAGAAGAAACCAAGAGAAGAATTAGGCAATATTTTGAAGTGAATGAAAATAAAATCACAGTTATGGAATGTGGCTGAAACACTTATTAGAGGAGAATTTATAGCATTAAGGGCCTATTGTAGAAAATAAAAACGGTCTCAAATTCATAACCTCAGCTTTCACCTTAAGAAACTAGAGGAAGAACAAACTAAAGAAATAATAAACATTATAATTGAAATAAATGAAAAGAAAAATAATAGAGAATATCGATGAAACCAGGAGCTGACTTTTTAGAAGACAAATAAAATTGATAAAACTCTCCTAGACTGACCAGAAAAATAGAAAGAAGGCATAAACTGCTCATTTGAAGAATAAGAAGTGCTATCATGATAGGTTCAGTCTCTACAGACATTAAAATGATAAGGGGATATGATGAACAACTTTACATCAATGAATTCTAACATAGATAGACAAATTACTTGAAAGTACAAACTACCAAAACTCTATCAAGAAAAAATAGATAGATGGCCCTGTCTAGTAAGGAAACTGAATTTGTAGTTAAATTTTCCTATAAAGAAAACTGCAAGCCCAATGACTTGCTGGAGAACTCTACCAAACTTTTATGGAAGAAATATGAATTCCACACAAACTCTTCAAAAAACATGGAGAGGGGAATATTTCCCAAGTCATTCTATGAAGCCATTGTTGTTGTTGTTCAGTCACTCAGTCATGTCCGACTCTTTCTGACCCCACAGACTGCAGTACTCCAGGCTTCCCTGTCCTTTACTACCTCCCGAAGTTTGCTCAAACTCATGTCCGTTGAATCAGACATGCCATTCAACCATCTCATCCTCTGTCATCCCCTTCTCCTCCACCTTCAATCTTTCCTAACATCAGGGTCTTTTCCAATGAGTCTGCTCTTTGCATCAGATGGCCAAAATGCTGGAGCTTTAGCCTCAGCATCATCCCTCCAATGAATATTTTGGGTTTATTTTCTTTAGGATTGACAGGTTTGATCTCCTTGCTGTCCAAGGGACTCTCAAGAGTTTTCTCCAACACCATAGTTCAAAAGCATCAATTTTTCAGCACTCAGCCTTCTTAATGGTCCAACTCTCACATTTCCAATATCTCTGATGAACATAGACACAAAATTGTTTACAAATTTTTAGCAAAGCTAATCATGGCCAAGCTGGGTTTACCCCAGGAATACAGAGCTAGTTTAGCATTTGAACGCCAATTAATGTAATTCAACATATTAAAAAGCTGAGAAGAAAGAAAGCACTTCATCTGAATAGAGAAAAAGCATTTAACAAATCAAATATTCATTCCTGATAAAAACTCAGTAAGCTAGGAATAGAAGGGAACGTCTTCAACGTAATAAAGGGCATCTAAAGAAAACTATCACTGGCAGCATACTTTAATGTTGAAAGACTAAATTTTTTCCCCAAAGATCAGGAACAGGACATGGATATTCATTCCCATCCCTTGCTATTCAGCATTATACTGGAGAATCTGACCACTGCATTAAGAGAGAAAAAAGACATCTGTATTGAAAGAAAGAGCAAAAACCATTTTTTTTTTTTACCAGATTAATGATCATCTACGTAGAAAGTCCAAGAAACTCTACAAAAAACTACTAGAAGGAGAAAGTTAATTTCAGTGAGATTTCAGTGTGCATAATCGACATATAAAAATCAATGACAGTTCAATATACCAGCAATGAACAGTTTAAAGTTGAAATAAAAAATATCATTTCCACCTGCATAAAAATATGAGATATTTAGGTACACATCTGCCCAATATTTTTTTTTGTTTGTTTTGTTTTTTGTTTTTTAAATTTTATTTTATTTTTAAACTTTACATAATTGTATTAGTTTTGCCAAATATCAAAATGAATCCACCACAGGTATACATGTGTTCCCCATCCTGAACCCTCCTCCCTCCTCCCTCCTCCCTCCCCATTCCATCCCTCTGGGTCGTCCCAGTGCACCAGCCCCAAGCATCCAGTATCGTGCATCGAACCTGGACTGGCAACTCGTTTCATACATGATATTTTACATGTTTCAATGCCATTCTCCCAAATCTTCCCACCCTCTCCCTCTCCCACAGAGTCCAAAAGACTGTTCTATACATCAGTGTCTCTTTTGCTGTCTCATACACAGGGTTATTGTTACCATCTTTCTAAATTCCATATATATGCGTTAGTATACTGTATTGGTGTTTTTCTTTCTGGCTTACTTCACTCTGTATAATAGGCTCCAGTTTCATCCACCTCATTAGAACTGATTCAAATGTATTCTTTTTAATGGCTGAGTAATACTCCATTGTGTATATGTACCACTGCTTTCTTATCCATTCATCTGCTGATGGACATCTAGGTTGCTTCCATGTCCTGGCTATTATAAACAGTGCTGCAATGAACATTGGGGTACACGTGTCTCTTTCCCTTCTGGTTTCCTCAGTGTGTATGCCCAGCAGTGGGATTGCTGGATCATAAGGCAGGTCTATTTCCAGTTTTTTAAGGAATCTCCACACTGTTCTCCATAGTGGCTGTACTAGTTTGCATTCCCACCAACAGTGTAAGAGGGTTCCCTTTTCTCCACACCCTCTCCAGCATTTATTGCTTGTAGACTTTTGGATCGCAGCCATTCTGACTAGTGTGAAATGGTACCTCATAGTGGTTTTGATTTGCATTTCTCTGATAATGAGTGATGTTGAGCATCTTTTTATGTGTTTGTTAGCCATCTGTATGTCTTCTTTGGAGAAATGTCTATTTAGTTCTTTGGCCCATTTTTTGATTGGGTCATTTATTTTTCTGGAGTTGAGCTGTAGGAGTTGCTTGTATATTTTTGAGATTAGTTGTTTGTCAGTTGCTTCATTTGCTATTATCTTCTCCCATTCTGAAGGCTGTCTTTTCACCTTGCTAATAGTTTCCTTTGATGTGCAGAAGCTTTTAAGGTTAATTAGGTCCCATTTGTTTATTTTTGCTTTTATTTCCAATATTCTTGGAGGTGGGTCATAGAGGATCCTGCTGTGATGTATGTCAGAGAGTGTTTTGCCTATGTTCTCCTCTAGGAGTTTTATAGTTTCTGGTCTTACGTTTAGATCTTTAATCCATTTTGAGTTTATTTTTGTGTATGGTGTTAGAAAGTGTTCTAGTTTCATTCTTTTACAAGTGGTTGACCAGATTTCCCAGCACCACTTGTTAAAGAGATTGTCTTTAATTAATTGTATATTCTTGCCTCCTTTGTCAAAGATAAGGTGTCCATATGTGCGTGGATTTATCTCTGGGCTTTCTATTTTGTTCCATTGATCTATATTTCTGTCTTTGTGCCAGTACCATACTGTCTTGATAACTGTGGCTATGTAGTAGAGCCTGAAGTCAGGTAGGTTGATTCCTCCAGTTCCATTCTTCTTTCTCAAGATGGCTTTGGCTATTCGAGGTTTTTTGTATTTCCATACAAATTGTGAAATTATTTGTTCTAGCTCTGTGAAGAATGCTGTTGGTAGCTTGATAGGGATTGCATTGAATCTATAGATTGCTTTGGGTAGTATACTCATTTTCACTATATTGATTCTTCCAATCCATGAACATGGTATATTTCTCCATCTGTTAGTGTCCTCTTTGATTTCTTTCACCAGTGTTTTATAGTTTTCTATATATAGGTCTTTAGATTCTTTAGGTAGATATATTCCTAAGTATTTTATTCTTTCCGTTGCAATGGTGAATGGAATTGTTTCCTTAATTTCTCTTTCTGTTTTCTCATTATTAGTGTATAGGAATGCAAGGGATTTCTGTGTGTTGATTTTATATCCTGCAACTTTACTATAGTCATTGATTAGTTCTAGTAATTTTCTGGTGGAGTCTTTAGGGTTTTCTATGTAGAGGATCATGTCATCTGCAAACAGTGAGAGCTTGACTTCTTCTTTTCCAATTTGGATTCCTTTTATTTCTTTTTCTGCTCTGATTGCTGTGGCCAAAACTTCCAAAACTATATTGAATAGTAATGGTGAAAGTGGGCACCCTTGTCTTGTTCCTGACTTTAGAGGAAATGCTTTCAATTTTTCACCATTGAGGATAATGTTTGCTGTGGGTTTATCATATATAGCTTTGATTATGTTGAGGTATGTTCCTTCTATTCCTGCTTTCTGGAGAGTTTTTATCATAAATGGATGTTGAATTTTGTCAAAGGCTTTCTCTGCATCTATTGAGATAATCATATGGTTTTTATTTTTCAATTTGTTAATGTGGTGTATTGCATTGATTTGAGGATATTAAAGAATCCTTGCATCCCTGGGATAAAGCCCACTTGGTCATGGTGTATGATCTTTTTAATGTGTTCTTGGATTCTGATTGCTAGAATTTTGTTAAGGAGTTTTGCATCTATGTTCATCAGTGATATTGGCCTGTAGTTTTCTTTTTTTGTAGAATCTTTGTCAGGTTTTGGTATTCGGGTGATGGTGGCCTCATAGAATGAGTTTGGAAGTTTACCATCCTCTGCAATTTTCTGGAAGAGTTTGAGCAGGATAGGTGTTAGCTCTTCTCTAAATTTTTGGTAGAATTCAGCTGTGAAACCGTCTGGACCCACATCTGCCCAATATTTTATAAGACCTGAATGCAGAAAAACTGTAAAACATTGCTGAGAGAAATTTAAGAAAACTTAGATGTACTTAATTCAACAGACTGGTTCAAAAATGGGAAAGGAGTACATCAAGGCTGTATATTGTCACTCTGCTTATTTAACTTTTATGCAGAGTACATCATGTGATATGCTCGGCTGGATGACTCACAAGCTTAACATTCAAAAAATTAAAATCATGGCATCCAGTCCCATAACTTCATGGCAATTAGAAGGGGAAAAAGTGGAAGCAGTGACATATTTTCCTTTCTTGGGCTCCAAAATCACTGCAGACAGTGACTTCATCCATGAAATTAAGACACTTGATCCTTGGAAGAAAAGCTATGACAAAATTAGACACCTTTTTAAAAGCAGAAACATCACTTTGCTGACAAAGGTCCATATAATCAAAGCTATGATTTTTCCAGTAGTCATGTACAGATATGAGAGATGGACCATAAAGAAGGCTGAGCGCCAAAGAATTGATGCTTTCAAACTGTGGTGCTGGAGAAGATTCTTGAGACAGCAAGATCAAACAGATCAAACCAGTCAATCCTAAAGGAAATCAACCCTGAATATCATTGGAAGGACTGACTCTGAAGCTGAAATTCCTATACTCTGGCCCTCTGATGCAAAGAGCTGACTCATTGGGAAAGACCCTGATGCTAGGAAAGATTGAGGGCAGGAGAAGAGGGCAACAGAGAATGAGATGGTTGGATGGCATCACCGACTCAATGGACATGAGTTTGAGCAAACTCTGGAAGATAGTGAAGGAAGGGAAGCCTGTCATGCTGCAGTCCATGGGGTTGCAAAGAGTCAGACTTGACTTTGTAACTGAACAATAACAACCTTGTTCATGGATTGGAAGATTGTTAAAATACCAACAAAGATACTGTTAAGATACCAATATCGTTAACATATCAATTCTCCCAAATTAATATATACATCCAGTGTAATCCAAATCACTATTTTTAAGGCAAATAATATTTCTGGTGATGAGTACTTCAGTGGGGGCTCAGCTTGCATTTCTATGTTGGCCTTTTCCATCACTATTGCCATGATATGTGTTGTGGTCACACAGCATGTGGCCTCTGATGTACTACTCTTTCAGCTAGAACAATCTTTGATCTTCTTTAATAAGTTACATTGTGAAGACTCCGCATCCCCAGGTACTACTGAAATTACTAGCTTTGAGAGAAGTATTTTTATTTTAGCATACATTCTGCACAATCCTGCATTACACTTTCTTCATCAGAAAGAATGAAGAATATGCAAAAACACGAAAAGGCCAGGTTAACTGTTGCATATTTTATGCGATAACTCATGATTCTCCAAGAGATTAAAGATGGGGAGCTCTCCACCTTTAACTTTACAATATTGCCTCACACTGGCCCCACTCCTAGAGGATTTTTGTTCCTTTCAACAGATACTGGTGTCCTCCCCCAATTTTGGCTTTGATAAAAGTCTATGCCTCTTTAACTAAGGCATACTAATCATATCTCCATCTCTTCTGAATGTTGTTAAACAGCTGTTAGTTCACTGCAGTTTTGCAAATTTGCTCAAAGGGGTTATTAGGATGTTTGCCTCTACCTTAAATGCCTCCAAACTACCAATTTTGCTTGTTTGTTTTATTTTCTTTTCCTTCCATGTCCATGTGATCTGTCACTGCAGTTTGCCCAAATTGTTCTTGATTTATAAAAAACCCTCTTTTTGTGTCCTCTTATTTGTTACCTTCAATGTACTCTTAGATTGGAAATCAGACTACTTACCTTATTAAAATTTTGTATAAAGTAAAAATTGACCTTGACAGCATGTCAAAGGGTCTCTTCAGTGGATTCAAGGGCCTCAGTTTGTGTGGCATGAGCTACTTCAGTAGCTTAGAGATCTTTCCCCTTCTTTTCAGGTACTTGTTAGCAATAGCTGGAAATGAAAGATGACTGACAAGTGAGTCACTATCATAATAGAGTTACTAAGAAAGCAATTACTATTGAAAACTACCAGCCACAGCACTAGTTACGCAGTAGCATTTGAAGCCTTCATGAAAGTCAGGGTAGACTCCCTTAATATCTCCTCTTGGCAAATGTCTGTGGTATGAATTGGAAGCCACACTAAAAAGCCCTGTAGGCTTGCTGCAGCCCTCCAAGTCCAACAGAATAGACAGAGATTTCATTCTTCTTAACTGTTATATTGCCAAGAAAGCCTGTTGAATTCTGAATATTCCTGGAAGTGATATCACATTTAGCTAAATCAGCTGTCAGTTTCTGACTGTGAAGTAGTTTCCCAATTAGGCACCATGCAAAGCCTTCATAGGACATAAGGCTGATAAATGCTGAGTGAAGGAGGGAAATGGTGCTGGGCAGCCAACACGAGGGTGCTGGTACCTAGAAATGGGAGGATGAAGAGAGAGTGGTCCAACAAGGAAAAGGAAAGAACGCATTGTACAACTTCACTTCCCTCATGACTTTGTTAGTCATAATTCTGGATATATGCATGTTGGGTTTATGATCTCTTTCAAAAATAATGTGAAAAGGTCATATGCAATTCTTATAGACTTATTAGAGAAACTGCATCCTCTTTAGCATTTTCCTGAGTCCTTGTAAGCCTGTTACACTCATACAGACATAATTTCAAACCAAAAACACTTCAAAACATAGATTGCCTTAAGGGAGCTGAGTTCTTATTGAAAGATTGCTAAGGAAAAGTAGTTCTTCATGTTATATATGAAGTACATTTTTATACTTACTTAAATAAATGGAAAAAAATTGTTTAGCAGAGACTGACCAAATACCTCTTCTTATTCTCCTAGGCATACAGCTAAATTACATTCACCAGACCATTGTAGATTATTTACATTTAACCCACATTTACATTAGAGATTATCTAACTAATTCTTACTCATGAAATGAATGGAAGTGACGAAATTAAGAATGTAAGTTTTTCGTATTTGTTTTCTCTTCTCTTCATCTGCTGGTTGGATGACACTAAGGCAACCTAAATAAACCACAAGTTGAAGGTAATATGACGATAGCATAGAGAGAGCAGAGCCCCACTACTCACCCTCACTGGATTATAAGAGAGAAATAAACCTTTGTTGGGTCAAACACTGAGATTTGGGGTTTGCTTATTTCAGCAGCTGGTATTATTTAACAAAGCTGTTTAAGAAAAGAAAAATACACATCATATTTGGGTAAAGCACAGAGAATCCCTCATTCATGGACTCTTGAGCCAAAATCACATTGTGTGATGATGCCTACTTAGTAGGTAGTAACAGCTCATCTCTCAGTTATTAATGCTCTCAAAAAACCTTCAGAGGCCTACAGAAGAGGCTAGAAGCCACACTATACAATGTCAGATCTGCACAGTGCGGGTAACACAGGAATAGCATTAGTCGTAAGAACTGGGCTTCAAGTTGAGACTTTTGTATGTGGCCTGAAGTGTGCTCATGCCATTTATTAATCATTTTATCTTCAGCATCTTGTTTAGCACTGTCATACCTTGGTTTTGTCATCTGCAAAAAGGAAAAAAATAATAGTACCAACCTTAGATAGTGAAGGTTACCTAAGTGATCTATCATATGGTAAGTCCCTTGAATAGTGCATGGCACATAGTAAATATTATATGAGTATTTTTTACTATTATTAGCTAGCCAAATGACCCTGAGAACTTACATATTTCTGAATCTTAATTTCCATATCTGAAAAGTAAATCTACTAGTAGTAAAATCTCTGTCACTGATAAAGGAGTGTAATGTTACAATACTTTGGAAGATTCTTCATTAATGGCCCTCAATGAATCATATGGGGTTGGCATTTAACTTGCTTTGGTCAGTGAGATATAACAAATGTGACACAGTAAAAAGCTTAATAAGCACTTATATCTCATGTCTTTACCTATAGGTTCAACAAAATCCCAATCAAAATCTCAGCAAGTTATTTTGTGGATATCAGCAAACTGATTCCAGAATAGCCAACAGAATATTGAAGAAGAACAGTCAAAGGACTGACTTTACCCAATTTACTTACAGTAATCAAAAGCTACAGTAATCAAGACACTGTTGGATTGGTGAAAGAATAAACAAATGGATCAATGGAAGAGAACAGAGTCTAGAAATAGATCCATATAGTCACTGATCTTTGGCAAAGGAGCAAAGGCAGTACAATGGAACAAAGATATCTTTTCAAGTGGTGCTAGAACAACTGAACATCCAGATGCAAAAAAAAATGAATCTAGATACAGATCTTACACTTTTCACAAAAATTAACTCAAAATGGGTCAAACCTAAATATAAAATACAAAATTATAAAACTCCTAGAGGATAGGAGAAAACCTATGTGACTGTGCATTTTGCAAGGCCTTTTTAGAAACAACACTAGGAGTACAATCCAAGAAAGAAATAATTGATAAATGGCAGATTTCATTAAAATTAAAAGCTGGATTTTTTAATTTATTAATTTTTTATTGAAGGATAATTACTTTACAGAATTTTGCTGTTTTCTGTCAAACCTCAACACGAATCAGCCATAGGTATACATATATCCCCTCCCTTTTGAATCTCCCTCCTATCTCCCTCCCCATCCCACCCCTCTAGGTTGATACAGAGCCCCTGTTTGAGCTTCCTGAGCCATACGGCAAATTCTCTTTGGCTGTCTATTTTAAAAGCTGTTCTGTGAAATATAGTCAAGAGAATGAGAAGACAAGCCACAGACTGGGAGAAAATATTGGCAAAGTACATAACTGGTAAAGCACTGCTATCTAAAATATATAAAAACTCAAAAAACTCAAGAATTCCCCAATTTAAAAATGGGCAAAAGATTTGAATAGATACCTCATCAAAAACAGCTAGGCAGATGACAAAATAAGCATATGAAGAGATGCTCAACATCATATGTCATTAGAAAATTGCAAATTAAACCAATGGTAAGATAGCATTACACACCAAAATTCAAAAGACTAACCATACCAAATGATGACAAGGCAGTAAAGCAAAAAAAAATCTGTGCTACATGCTTAGTCAATTGGCCATGTCTGACTCTGTGACCCCATGGACTGTAGCCCGTCAGGCTCCTCTGTCCATGGGATTCTCCAGGGGAGAATACTGGAGTGGTTGCCCTTCTCCTCTCCATGGCAAACCCACGTCTTCTGTGTTGCCAACAGATTCTTCGCCATCTGAGCCACCAGGGAAGCCCCATTGGTAGTGCACTACAAAATGGTACAACCACTTTAGAAGATAGTTTGGCAGTTTCTTACAAAGCTAAACATACTTTTACCATGCACGTGTGTGTAGGCTCAGTTGTGTCCAACTCTTTGTGGCCCCAAGTACAATAGCCTGCCAGGCTTCTCTGTCCATGGGATTTCCCAGGCAAGAATACTGGATTGGGTTACCATTTCCTTCTCCAGGGAATATTCTTGATCCAGGCACTGAACCCACATCTCCTGCATCTTTTGTTCTGGCACATGGATTCTTTATTGCTTAGCTGCCAGAGAAGCTCATATGATCTAGCAGTTGTGCTTCTTGGTACTTACCTATATGAGTTGAAAACTCATGTGTACGCAATGCACATATAAGGATGTTTATAATACAGATAATGGAATATTATTCAGCACTGAAAAGAAATGAGCCATTAAGCCAAGAAAATAACACAGAGGAAACTTAAATGAGTATTACTATGTGAAAGAAGTCAATCTTAAAAGACTGCTACTGTGTGATATCAACTCTATGACATTCTGGGAAAGGCAAAACTATGGAGACAGTGAAAGGATCTGTGGTTACCAAGGGTGAGCAGTGAAAGTACTCTGATACTGTGAAGTTGAATACGTGTCAATATATAAGCCCATAGAATGTACCACACCACAAGTGAGCTGTAATGTAAACTGTGGCTTTGAGTGATAATTCTGTGAATGTAGGTTCAGCAATTGTAGCAATTCTACCACTGCAATGGATTTTGATAGTGAGGGAGGTTGTGCATATGTCGGGGTAGGGAATATGTGGGAAATCTCTTTACCTTATGCTCAAATTTTCTGTAAACCTAAAACTGCTCTTGAATGGCATTGAAACATGTATAGTATCATATATGAAATGAATCGCCAGTCCAGGTTCGATGCATGATACTGGATGCTTGGGCCTGGTGCACTAAGATGACCCAGAGGGATGGTATGGGGAGGGAGGAGGGAGGAGGGAGGGGGGTTCAGGATGGGGAACACGTGCATACATGTGGCAGATTCATGTTGATGTATGGCAAAACCAATACAATATTATAAAGTAATTAGCCTCCAATTAAAATAAATAAATTTATATTAAAAAAAATTTCCAAGATGTTGTCATTGTTGTTGTTCAGTTGCCAAGTTGTGTTTGACTCTTCACAACCCCATGGACTGCAGCAAACCAGCCCTCCCTGTCCCCCACCATCTCCTGGAGCTTGCCCAAGTTCGTGTCTATTGCTTCAGTGATGCCATTCAACCTCTCATTTCCTGTTGCCCTCTTCTCCTCCTGCCTTCAATCTTTCCAAGCATCAGGGTCTTTTCCAATGAGTCGGCTGTTTGCATCAGATGGCCAAAGTATTGGAGCTTCAGCATCAGTCCTTCCAATGAGTACTCAGGGCTGATTTCCTGTAAGATTGACTGGTTTGATCTCCTTGCTGTCCAAGGGACTCTCAAGAGTCTTATCCAGCACCACAATTTGAAAGAATCAATTCTTTGGCACTGTGCCTTCTTTAAGGTCCAGCTTTCATAACCATACGTGACTACTGGAAAGACCATAACTTTGACCATATGAACCTTTGTTGGCAAGGTGACGTCTTTGCTTTTTAACACACTGTCTAGGTTTATCATAGCTTTCCTGCCAAGAAGCAATCATCTAATTTCATGGCTGCAGTCACCATCCACAGTGATTTTAGAGCCCAAGAAAAGGACATCTGTCACTGCTTCCACCTTTTCCCCTTCTAATTACCATGAATTGATGGGACCAGATGCCATAATCTTAGTGTTGTTTTTTTTTAAGATTTAGTTTTAAGCCGGCTTTTTTCACTCTCCTCTTTCACCCTCATCAAAAGGAGCTAAGGCTCTTTAGCTCCTCTTCACCCTCTGTCATTAGAGTGGTATCATCCGCATACCTGAGGTTGTTGATAAATCTCCCAGCTGTCTTGATTCCATCTGGTAACTCATCCAGCCCAGCATTTCTCATGATGTGTTCTATGTATAAGTTAAATAAACAGGGTGACAATAAACAGCCTTGGCATACTTCTTTATCAATCCTGAACCAGTCAGTTGTTCCATACAAGGTTCTAACTGTTGCTACTTGACCTGCATACAGGTTTCTTGGGAGATGGGTAAGATGGTCTGGTATTCCCATCTCTAAGAGTTTCCCACAGTTTGTTATAATCCACACAGTCAAAGGCTTTAGTGTAGTCAATGAAACAGAGGTAGATATTTTTCTGGAATTCCCATGCTTTCTCTATGATCTAGCAAATTTGGAAATTTGAACTCTGGGTTCCATGTCTTTGATAAACCCAGCTCGGACATCTGAAATTTCTGAGTTTATGTAATGCTGAACATGTAGGATTTTGAGCATAACCTCACTAACTAGCATGGGAGATGAGTGCCGTTGTATGGTTGTTTGAACATTCTTTAGTGCTGCCCTTATTGGGAATTGGGATGAAGATTGACCTTTTCCAGTCCTGTGGTCACTGCTGAGTTTTCCAAATTCGCTGCCATATTGAGTGCAACACTTTGATAGCATCATCTTTTAGGATTTTAAATAGCTCTGCTGGAATTCCATTGCCTTCACTATTGACAGCAATGTTTCTTAAAGCCCACTTGACTTCACACTCCAGAATGTCTGGCTCTGAGTGAGTGAGCACACCATCATGGTTATCTGGTTCATTAAGACCTTTTTTTGTACAGTTCTGTGTATTCTTGGCCATCTCTTCTTGATCTCTTCTGCTTCTGTACTAGGTCTTGGCCACTTCTGTCCTTTATCATGCCCATCTTTTGATGAAATATTCCTTTTATATTTCCACTTTTCTTGAAGAGATCTCTAGTCTTTCCCCTTCTATTGCTTTCTTATATTTCTTTGCATTGTTCATTGAAGAAGGCCTTCTTGTCTCTCCTCGCTATTCTCTGGAACTCTGTGTTTAGTTGAGTGTACCTTTTCCTTTCTCCCTTGCTTTTCACTTCTCTTCTTTCTTCAGTTGTGTGTAAAGCCTCCTCAGACAACCACTTTGCCTTCTTGCTTTACTTTTTATTTGGGATGGTTTTGTTCACTGCCTTTTGTATAATATTACGGACGTCTATCCATAGTTCTTCAAGCACTCTGTTTACTAGATCTAGTCCCTTGAATCTATTCGGACTCTTTTGTTGATTATGAGGGCTACTCCATTTCTTCTATGTTATTCTAGTCCACAGTAGTAGATACAATAGTCATCTGAGTCAAATAATACCAAGAGAAATTCATTAAATATCTTATACTGAGCTCCTAGTATGTAGCAAGAACAATGTCAGACATAGTAGGGGGACAGGAAGCAAAAGAGTTATAGATGCAAGGGAAATAGAGAATTTGTGTCCTATGTAATCATTTTCTAGGTAGGAAGACAAGACACAGTAAAAATAAATGAAGTAGCTAGTCCAGCTGCATTTCCTCCCAGTCCCCATAAAGACTCCCTTCTGGATATGTGACATTTATTTGTAACATATAACTTGGAATTCTTTTCAACAATCTCTAAAACACAGAAAATTGCATAATGAGTTGAAAAAAGCAAAAGTATGCAAGGGTCAGTTACAGAAGTGAGTTAATCAGGGCAGTATATAATATAGTAGGAACTTGCAGAGAGGGTGGAGGTGTGGCAGAGCTGTGGTCAAACAGAAACATGCTTATTCTGCCAGGAAGAATTCAAATTTATATTAAAAGTAAACCAAACTAAAACAAAACACAGAAAATTCTAAAGTAAAAGTTTATAACTCATTGCAGAGTTAATTATGGACTTATTTTCCCTAAATATAGGCTTTAAAATATCTCTCAATACAAGGCATTTTGATAGACTACTGCTGGTAGTGATTTTAGAAACAGAATTTAACACTCAAATATTGTACACAGTATTCACAGTGGGTTTTTACTTAGTTATTCTGCTTCTGTGTATCAACCATAATAACAGCTACAATCATGCTAAGAATAAAAGACCTACAGAATTAAAAAAAAAAAAAAAAAGGCTCATGCCGGCTGAACAAAATAAGTCTGTCAGATGTGATCTCTGCCCTTAACTGTGTTCCTTGGAAGACTAGGCTATCAATCAGTTCAGCAATATATATTGACTGAACATTTATTTGCTTGGGAAAGAACTCTCAGAGTACCTAAAACACATATGAAACAAGATATTAAATAACTTGGGTTGAAAAAATGAGTTGTTTCACAGCCAAGAGATGTGATGACCACATCTAATGTGCTATCCTGGATGGGATCCTGGAACAGAAAAAGGACATTAGATAAAAACTAAGGGAATCTGATTCAAGTCCGGACTTTAGTAAATTATAATGTATCATATTGGTTCATTCATTATAATAAATGTACCCGTACTGTGTGTGTGTGCATTCGTGTGTATATGCATGCTATCATGAACAACTCCTTGAGACCCCATGGACTGTAACCCACCAGACTCCTCTGTCCATGGAATTTTCCAGGCAAGAATGAATACTAGAGTGGGTTGCCATTTCTGCCTCCAGAGGATCTTCCTGACCCAGGGATCAAACCCCATACCTCTTGGGTCTCCTGCATTGAGGTGGATTCTTTACCACTGCTCTTCCTACTCTACTAATATGTTATTTATAGATAGATCTGGGTGCCAAATATGTGGGAACTCTCTGTACTATCTTTTCAATTTTTTGGTAAATCTAAAACTGTCCTAAAAAATTAAGTTTTAAAAAAATTAACTAATGACTCTTATGGCAAATTCAGGCCTCTTGATTCCCAGGTCCCTTTGCTTTTCCCACAGATAGGAGTTTGTAACCTGTTTGTGTTATGGAAGCCTTTGGCAGTCTGAGAAGCATAACTGCATTAATAAAAAGGATTGCAAAGGAAATAAGCACTATTGAAATAGTTATAATAGTAAAAAAAAAAATTTGCAATATACTAATCTATGTTTGATGCTTTTGAACTGTGGTGTTGGAGAAGACTCTTGAGAGTCCCTTGGACTGCAGGGAGATCCAACCAGTCCATTCTAAAGGAGATCAGCCCTGGGTGTTCTTTGGAAGGAATGATGCTAAAGCTGAAACTCCAGTACTTTGGCCACCTCATGCGAAGAGTTGACTCATTGGAAAAGATTCTGATGCTGGAGGGTTTGGGAGCAGGAGGAAAAGGGGACGACAGAGGATGAGATGGCTGGATGGCATCACCGACTCAATGGACGTCAGTCTGAGTGAACTCCAGGAGTTGGTGATGGACAGGGAGGCCTGGCACACTGCAATTCATGGAGTCACAAAGAGTCGGACACGACTGAGCGACTGAACTGAACTGAACTGAATGTGTGTTGTCATAGTGCATCAAATACAAGATCCAATGACAGGCTTCTTACCTACTATCATTTGGAAATGTGATGAGTATAAATGATAATTCAAGATACCTGCACCTACTGAAATATACAAAAATATTTTTATCTCCATGGGTGCAAGTCACAAGTATTAAAACTGCTATGGTTTGTTGCCTCCATTCATAATTTTTAAGACAGTTAAATTTCAGTTAGAAGTTATGAAAAAGAGTTGTGTATTCTTATCTGAGTTCATAGGACACACACACCTCACCGTCTCCTGCGTTCTATGGACGTAGGAGTCCCTGGGCTAGGGAAGTACTTGCACTTTCAGCCTCTCTAAGGATAAAAATGAAATCATGGTCTTTGTGATCTTGGACCTGTGTCTGCTTGGATTCTGAAAGAGATTTTTGGAAGGATGCAGTATTGTAGTTTCTCTCTCCTTTACCCTACACAGCCTCAGCTTTGCTCATCTTATTCTCCTTCCTGGTCTGATGTTCTTGGTACCCTTATGACAAAGTTAGAGATGATTTTGAATATTCGTCACTTTTTTTGTTATTTACAGCATGAATCTAGACTTTACTCTAGTTATGTTTTCTTCCTGTCCTAACTCTCCAGGTAGCAAGTTCCACACGATTAACTAGGTGCTTTATTACAGAAGTTCTGTAACTTTTTCCTAACCTCTCCACACAATAGTTTCTCTAAGAAATGGTGAAAAATAGCCCACATTCAAATCAAGTTTCTGAAGAACTTACTTGTATAAATTCCATTAAAACCATGATCAGTTTACACCTTAGCAGCCATAGATACTGAAATATCCCCTTGAAGCTGTAGCTTTCAAGAGTTCTCTGCTGCCTCATCTCTTCTCACCAGGTTACTAGGAAGAGAAATCCCATGATTTCCAATCCATACTTTCCAACAAATGCATAATATCCTGCTCAGAAATATCCAGTGACTAGCAGCTTGGCAGTGCCAAGTAAAATTTGGTAGGTAAACACTTAGAAATATTCCCCTTTGTGGCTTTCTTCATCTTTACACCAACTTACCTGTTGATGGTATCTGTCAGTGACTCCTTCCCAGTAGAGCAATGTTGGCCCCACAAATCAGAATTTCTCTTTGCTGAGAACAGAGTCTGGCAACCATTCAAAAACAAGTAATCTGAAAACACTTACCTGCCTAAACCAATCTTGATTTTGATATGCCGGCTCTGGCGTTGCCAGACTTGGAGACGTCTCAAACAATGTGTTTTGTTTCTGAAAAACAGAATTAATGTACAGTGATTAAAGTCTGACACAATGTCCTCAAGCCATCCTTTATTTTTGTTTTATTCTGAGAAACTTTGCCTAAAGCAATTTAAGAAAGTCTGAGAAAGACTAAATGAAATCAAGGGAGATAGTTATCTTGATCCTATTTGATTTTGACCAGATACTTCCAACTAATTACTAATTCTTGGTAATGCTGCCATGTTAAAATACAGATATGTGGATTTATAAGAACAGAGGCTATTTATGTTGTTTTTCTATTCAAGCAGAAATAAGCCTGGACTTGCAGGATATCTGTACACTTAGAAAAACTTAACTGTTTAGCTGCTTTTGTCCTGAAATACAAAAATAATGTATATCCTTGAGTGGATTTTTTTTACTTTTCTGTGATGCAGCGCTGGGGGCTCAGTGAAAGAACGCTGCATTAATCCAATAGAGCTGCTGGCTGTCCTTTGGCAAGCTTTATGCCAGTGGCGGACGCATCCCTGTGTATCTGCTCCCTTCCCCCTTCGTGGTTTCAGAGTCTAGAGCCTTACACCCAAAGCAATGGGGAGAAATAAGGTCAATCTGGATAATTTCAGACCCCACTCCAAGGATAGTCAACTTTTGCTTTTCTCTTAAAAGAAGATAGATCTTCCCAACCCAGGGATCAAACCCAAGTCTCCCTCATTGCAGGTGTTTTCTTTATCAGCTGACCCACCAGGGAAGCCAAAAGAAGAATCGGTGTTTTTTTTATCTCTAATATGAGGGAAATTGGCTCACTAGTTTTCATAAGATTATCTTTTTCCATATTCACCATCTCTCCCCTGTGGAGCCAGAGTGGGGATTTGCAGGTAACAGAAACTGGCTGCATGGAGAGAGCCAGAGGGTACTGCAGGAGCCAGGGCTTGGGCCAGGCAGACTTTGGGACAGACAAACTAGAGAGCCACTCCAGACCCCACACCCCGGGGGGCTCTGAGGGCGCTGGTCAACATCAGGCAGCAATGAATGTGATGTATTTGATACTGATTATTTCCCTCTATTTCTGAGAAGGAAAAAAAAAAAAGCTATTAACAATAAACTTGTTCATTTGAACTGTGCTTTATAGGGCTTCCCAGCTGGCTCAGTGGTAAAGAATCTGCCTGCCAATGCAGGAGGTACAGGAGATGCAAGAGACTCGAGTTCGATCTCTTGAGTCGGGAAGATTCTGTGGAGGAAATCTTTGGGTCTGGAAGATTCCCTGGAGGAGGAAATTTATGGCTTGTAATCTTCTTAGAGCTGTGAATTCTTGTCTTTTTGACCTAACCAATAAATTGTATCGGGACTTCTATAGAAATGCTCACTTTTAAATATGCCAGTTCTAATATCACTTTCATTTCATTAAAAATAACAGGATATTTTAAAGCTTCAGAAAATATAAGGAAGGACATAAATTAAGAACAATTGTTTTGGTAAGTTTTATGAAAAACTGATTATGTATCCTTTTTTTGGCTTTTCTTGGTTATGTTGATTTGTTTTTTAATTTTACCACTGTCTAATCTAACTTTTAGGCATTATTGCTTTAGACTATAATTTGGCTAGGACAATAAATCAGGAAATAGCATGCAAGCCTGTGGCAACTATAAAAATGTGCTCCTCACATGTCCTGCTGCAGGAGTGTAACAGAGAGAAGACAGAGCTGTGACCCACGGATCCACACCCAGGCCACGATTGCCCAGAGTAGGAGTGACGAGGCAGGTCTGTTCTGTCAAGATGCAGGACTCCTCAGATGCATGCCTTTGGCTGAAGGGCTCCCCATGGGCTGGCAGATACTTTCTTAGAACCGAGGTGTACTCTGTGCCCTGTCTCTCCTTCCTTCCCTCTCCTTCATGGGAAGAGTTGCACCTGATCACAGGCTCAGGGATCTCCATACCTCATCCAGTTCCCTCCCGCTTTTCCCTTGGATTTCCCCCATCTCTTACAGGTCGAATCCTGTCCAGGTAACTGTTCCTTAGAGGACCCGAGCCAACCCAAAGTCCTTTCCCACCCACTACTTCAGTCACTTGCACCTCACACCACCACTGGGAGAATTCAAGAATGGGTACAGAGAATGAGAGACTTGAGTGTGTATCATTTGTGCCAAAGCTAGGATGAGAAGCCAGAAGTTCCGACTCTTAAGACTGAACTTCCCATTGTATCACAAGATTTCTTCTGAAGGAATCACTCTTCAATACAAGGTACCCTGTTTGAGAAGAAATATCTAGATTATAAGAACTCCACTGAATTTTCCAGTGATAATTTCCAAGTGATTGTGCCATCTCTCCGGAGTAGTGGTTTTCAAATATTTTTAAGCCGTGGACTTTTTTCTTCAAGTTAGACCCTCAATGAAGCAGAGGCAGGCCTGAGGCACAGCTGGGATGGTAGGTGAAGTGGCCAAATGGAGGCCTAAAATCAACTGCTAGGCTTCATGCTCCCTCACCCCCAGTCACTGCTGCTTGAGACGCCCTTTTCAAGAACCCCTGAGCTCCACAAGCATGGTAGTGAAACCTCTGCTTAAACTGTTGGTTTTTAAATAGTATCTCACAGAGAGCCCCTCTCAGTCTAATCACAAAGGAAAAAGAAGGTCAAGCCAGGGGCTCTGGATCCCAGGCTACCTCAGAGGGAGCTACTGTGCTTTAAGCTGCTAGTCTATGATTCCTCAGAAGTGTACCTTTGAAGCAAGTGTTCTGTAGCCAAAATATTTTTTCAAATATATATTTTTGAAGTAAATATATTTGGAAAAGCTCCTGCTCCAGAGCACTGTACAGAAAGTGAAGAAAGAAAGTGAAGTTTCTCAGTCATGTCCGACTCTTTGGGACCCCATGGACTGTAGCCCACCAGGTTCCCCTGTCCATGTGATTCTCCAGGCAAGAGTACTGGAGTGGGTTGCCATTTCCTTCTCCAAGGGATCTTCCTGACCCAAGGTTTGAACCCAGGTCTCCCACATTGTAGGCAGACACTTTTACCATCTGAGCCACCAGGGAATGCTGAAGACTCAGAGGTACAGAGGGACCTCTGAGGTATAAAAGGTACCAAAAGGACCTCTTATAAAACATGGTCTTGCTTCCTTACATTGTGGCCACATCTATGAACATCTGGAACAGAGGAACTGGAGCACAATCCCAGTTGTCTGATTCATCCCAGTGTAGTCCAGCTGAACTGATAGGGAGTTCTGCAGCCAGCAGACAAAAGAGCCCTCCTCTTCTGGGCCTGGTTCCTTTGTCCTGGGACAGGTCAGTAGCTTCCCTGCTTGGCAGTCAGAGGAGTGTGTCTTCAGGTGCCCTCACCAAGTGCTCAGACTCAAGTTCTCCACCCCTGCTATTGCTCTTCCTGGAAATGCTTTCCTCCATATGTCTGCTTGGCTATCTCTGTCACTTCCCTTATGTGAAAATTGCTCAGTCGTGTCCAACTCTTTGCAACCCCACAGACTGTAGTCCGCCAGGTTTCTCTGTCCATGGAATTCTCCAGGCCAGAATACTGGAGTGGGTAATCGTTCCCTTCTCCAAGGGATCCTCCCAACCCAGGGATCAAACCCAGGTCTCCCACATTGCAGGCAGACTCTTTACCATTTGAGCCACCAGGGAAGCCCTCACTTCCCTTATGGCTCTACACAATTGTCACCTCATCAGAAAGATACCCCTGATGACATCACATAAAATATCAGCCCACCTCATCTCCTGCACCCCACTTACTTCTCACCAACTTTTCCTGTCTGCCTTCCTCAACTCTGCTCTTCTTTATGGTATTTATGTCATCTAACATATTGGATACTTGTTATTAACTCCATTCCTCCAAGAAAAGAAAAGCTCTACAGAGGCATAGAGTTTTTCTTTAGCGCTGCCTCCCTCGTGCTTAGAGTAGTATCTGACACAAAGAAAGCACTCAAACATGTGTTGAATGATTAAATGAATCAATGATCATACCTTGGAATTTTTAAGCAAAAGTGATTTATTTAGGACAGCACCTATGTAACAGGGGAGAGGAGTAGGCTAGGGAATCTGAGTTGAGAAAAAGAAGGTTGCAAGAAGATCCTTGCTCTGTCCAATGAGTTAACCTGCATCTCATCTTCACTACATACATATGGCAACCATTTGTCCAAGACTTGAGGATCATATCAAAGATTCTATTGATTTCCCCTATGGTTAATTTAATTCCTTCCAGACCATATATCAATAACATTGGATTTAAAAAATATGTAGTCACTCTATCTATATGCATAAAGAGTTGAAAATTCCAGGTCTGCAAATATCCACAGCAAAAATATGATATATTTTATGTTTGTGTTTACAGACTCAGGACATCTTACACACTGAATTTTTGTTTATTTTCTAGCCACAGTAAAGTAATTTTTGATTGTCTGCTGGCCCAGTTGAGTGCTGCTCCCCCAGAATCTCTGCAGGAAGCCTACTACAGTGATGCTTCAGCCAGTTATTCAAAGATAGTAGCCCTCGCAAGCTGGAATACTCTGCCAGAATATTATATTATGAATACGTTAGCAGTTGTTGTTCTTCAGTTGCTAAGTCATATCCTACTTTTTATGACCCCATGGACTGCAGCACATCAGGCTTCGATGTCCTTCACTATCTCCCAGGGTTTGCTCAAACTCATGTCCATTGAGTTGATGATGCCATCCAACCATCTTATCTTTTGTCTCCTTCTCCTGCCCTCAATTTTTCCAAGCAGCAGGGTCTTTCCCAACAAGTAGTCTCTTCACAGCAGGCAGCCAATGTATTGGAGCTTCAGCTTCAGCATCAGCCCTTCCAATAATATTCAGGATTGATTTCCTTTAGGATTGACTTGTTTGATCTCCTTGCTGTCCAAGGGATGCTCAAGAGTCTTCTCCAGCACCACAGTTTGAAAGCATCAATTCTTCAGTGCTCAGTCTTCTTTGTGGTCCAACTCTCACGTCCATACCTGACTACTGGAAAAATCATAGCTTTGACTATATGGACCTTTGTTGTCAAAGTGATGTCTCTACTTTTTCAATACACTGTCTAGGTTTGTCATAGCTTTTCTTCCAAGGAGCAAGTGTCTTTTAATTTCTTGGCTGCAGTCATTGTCTGCACTGATTTGGGGGCCCAAGAAAATAAAGTCTGTCACTATTTCCATTTTTTCCTATCTATTTGCCATGAAGTGAGTACCAGATTCTATGATCTTAGTTTTTTGAATGTTGAGTTTTAAACCAGCTTTTTCACTCTCCTCTTTCATCTTCATCAAGAGGCACTTTGTTGATATTTCTTCCGGCAGCCTTGATTCCAGCTTGTGATTCATCCAGCCCAGCATTTCGCATGCTGTATTGACATACAAATATTATTAATATAGTAGCATTATTTGCTACTATATTTTTTCACTAAAACATTCTTCCAGAAGCACATTAGGATTTAATGCCTGTCCACAGCAATCTGCATTTAAGAGAATCCAAGTTAGTGTTCTCAGTAGTAGCCAAGGGACAAAAATTATTTTTTTTAATTAATTAATTTATTTTAATTGGAGGCTAATTACAGTATTGTGATAGTTTTTACCATACACTGACATGAATCAGCCACGGGTGTACATGTGTCCCCCATCCTAAACCCCCCTCCCACCTCCCTTTCCACCAGATCCTTCTGGGTCCAAGGAACAAAAATTCTTAAGCAAATCAATCAAATTAAAAGGGGATCAAACTTTGTAGACAATGTCAGATAATGCCTTCTATTACTTTAAATCCCTTTTTCAAAGCATTTGCTTTCTCTCAGAATTAATAACATAGTGGAAATAAGAGTTCAGGAGAAGCAGTCTGAGTAAAGGAAATCAACCTATTTAATTCCTTGCTTGGTCTTTCTTGGTCCCGGGTTCGAGTTTGTCATTTTGAGTCTCCTAGATTGGCTTCATTTCCTTCTTCTCTTCCTCTTAAGAAAGAGAGAAAGCAAGAAAGAAAATCTCTTTATGGGCAAAGGTCCTGTCTCATATGTCTTTGTCCAGAGTCCATGCTCAATAAATGTCTGTTGAGGTCAGCGTGTCTCCTCCCCCGTAAGAGGTGAAACCGTTTAGAAGGTGTCAGTGCTTACAGGTTAGGCAGTTCAATCAGGCCTCACAGTGGCTTTAAGCACATTCTTTGATGTCAGTAGTGGAAGCAGGTCTCATTCTGTCTTAGATTTTTGGGAACAATAAAGTTGCAGTGATTTGGTAGGAAGACAATTATCACCCTCAGATCACATTCAGAGGCCCTCTCCCACCTTTTTCTCTTTCTCCTTCCTGTTTATTCTCTGCCTCTTTCTTCATAGTTCATCCTCCCAAAACTTTTTATCACCAGCACAAAGACCCAGTACTAGCATCTTTTTATTCAAGAGTCCAAGGTCCTTCTGTCGTATTTTGATGGAACTTATCCAAGTGTCTATTTTTTCACAGCAGATTAGACATGGAATTGATCCTTTCAACATCTAAGGGAATTCCATGAAATCAAGCACCACATTCTTTGGGCAGTTTTATAGGAGTTCTTACAGGCATATCTGCCTACCTGCAATTTTAAATTAATTAATTAACTTATTTATACTGTTGCTGAGAGACCCCCTCTACCTCTGTCCTCGCCCTGACACAAAGGGAGCGATAGCACTTTCTTTTCAGTCTGTCTTCTGATGACTATAAGATTCATTTTGATATTTGGCAAAACTAATACAGTTATGTAAAGTTTAAAAATAAAATTAAAAAAAAAAGAACTATTTTCATCTCATTGTTTAAAGGTAATTTTCTTTTTGATTCAGAGAGCTCCTGAATTCCATTAAAATCACAGGGCTGTCATGGAATCATAGAAATGTAAACCTAAAATGGATTATAAAATCATCTAGTCCAACTCTTTCATATTCTATATTAATGCATTCAGATTTTCAAGAAATATACATTTAGCATCTACTACATGTCGGGCATTGGGCTAGTTATTGAGGTCACATCCTTTCTGGAAAAGGAAACACATAAATAAGTACTAGACAATGTGATTCAAGTGCAAAAGAAGCCCAGAAGATGGGTTCCCATCTGCTTGTGGGGAGCAGGGAAGGCCAGTATAGAAAAGAACACCTACAAAGATTCAGGTACTGGAAGTTGGGTGTTTGTTCTTCCTATTCTGGTCAGGCTCTGCTCCAAGTGCCCCATATTTAAGAACTCCTTCATGCCTCACACAACCCTGTGAGGTAGAAATTTCTGTCATCTCCATTTTAGAGACAAGGAAACCCAGTACAGAAAAGGTTAGTAATGTGCCTGAGTAACACATCAGTAAGTGGCAGAGCCAGGAGCGTACCACCCATTGTTCATCCTCTTAACTGCAGTGCATCCTGCCACTAGGACTTTGCTGAAATTCCCTGGCTAAACATCAAGTGAGGATTAAGTCAAGGTGTTCAGGTTCCAGACTAAACATTAAAGTCTTAACTCCCAAGACCCCAGAGTAAGTGTCTGTTTTTCTTAGTGGTCTGTCAGAGGCTGATGATTCTCAAAGTAGCTTCTTAAAAAAAGGTAAGATGTTCCCTAGAATAGCAACTTAGGGGTCCTTGTTTAGAAGTGTCAGGGCTTGGGGGAGGGAAATACGACAAATATAAGACTGAGCTTCCATTAAACAAAAATATACTGTGAGCAAAAGCCTGGTGTGTTTAGGTGAATAGTGAGTTTCTACTACTTGCAAGGTATAATAATAATCAGGTTTTCAAAATACTCTGCCAGACTCCACTGGCCTCTTTAAGATAGAAATTCAGAGACAGATAAAAGACTGTGTTCAGGTTTTATTTTAATCTCTGCCTCCCTACTTGTGGTCTTAGAGGCCTTAGTATTGAAAGCAAATAATATTTCTACCTTCTTCCCAAGACAGGAATTTGCATTTTAATTTTGGAACACTTAGAGAAAAATCAAATGTAATGCTTTACTTACATTTTTGAGACTCTTTCCTCCCTCTTTCCAGGAATAAAGGTTACTGCTTACTGCTGCTGCTGCTGCTAAGTCGCTTCAGTCACTGCTTACTGAGTTGTAGACTAAATACTATAAGTTCCATGACAGGACTAGTTGCTGGAGCTGTAGAAAAAGTGTCTGTGCTTTGCCCAGGAGGAAGGAGTCTGCTTCAAGTGGCTCCAGCATGAAATGAATTTCTATCAGAGCATAGAAATTAGTTTATCTTGAACTGAACTTCAGTTCAGGAAGTTTATATGTAAACAAGTGGAAAATATACTTTAGATGTTTTGAGAGTCTTACTTTGGTAAAGAAAATTGTTTATGTGTGTTTATCATCTTATTAGCAATTCCGAAGCTAATACTGAAGAGTTTGTCTATCAGCCTAGTCTCTGCTCAACTTGGTAAGGTGGCCATGCAATTTATCATACAAACTGGACACTTAGAAAGCTTAAGTGTTAGAAAGTGAAAGTGTTAAGTTGTTCAGTCGTATCCAAAAGCATAATGAGTACCATTATTATATACATTGGGACAGTGTGTAAACCAGGTCTGAACCAGCAAACTACCATGCATGATCAACCTAATCATGGGCAAAATTCCCTTTTCAAGCAAAATAAATTAATGTGGCATCTGCAGACAGAGCATGATGGCAAGTACAGGGTCACATAAATGAAGGGCCAATAAGACGAAGTTTGCCACCTGAGACTACTTTGAACTTAGCAGTTTAGAACTGGAAGGGACAGTGTAGTCATCTTTAAAGTTAATGAGAACCATGAACTCACATGTAGAGCAGGTGTGGGGTGCCCAGAGCACTCGAGTGTTTGCTCTACTTAGGAATCAAAGACCAGGAATTAATTATCTCCTTAAAGGCAGGTTCCTTTGCATATCTGTCTCTAGTTCTTTACTATTTCCCCACAAACCAAGGTGAGCTGGCAGGGAGAGGGAAATTAATTAATTTCCAAATATAGAATTAAACTTTTTTTCCTATCACTCACGAGCAGCACATTTTGTTTTATGCAATGAGCCCAGGAGGATTGGAATGGATACCTTTTGCAAAGCGAAGAGGAAAGAACATTGAAATTCTGGCATTGTTTGGAATGAAAGAGCAAGTCTCAAAAGAATATCAGTTTATCTGTGGCAAAATATCTTTACTGAATGAAACCAACATTTAGATGAAGATGGAAAAACTGTATCAGTCATTTAGAATTTTAGTCACACTATAATCTATATCACCTTCCTGCCTATTGCATATTTGGGACTTCATGGACACATATTTCAGTTTTCACCAAGATGTCGAATACCATGGAAGATTGATAGCTCTGCAGTGAACTCAACATATTTCTCAAGTCTTTTACGTTAGGTCTTCCAGAGTACCACTTAAGAAGCCCCCTTTTATTGGGCAGTGTCCAGTAAGTACGCTTTAACTAAATTCAGTGCTTTTGAAACTTTTTTTTTACTGCAGCTTACCTAAAAAATACATTTTAGGGCAAGTTCCTGAGATAGCAGAGTAGAAAGACCCTGAGCCCACCTCCTGTCATGGTCACATCAAAATGACAACTATATACAGAAAAAAACTATCAATGAAAAAGATTGAAACCTAACCAGAAAAGATCTTCTACAACTAAAGATACGAAGAAAGAACCACAACATAGGAAGGAGAGGCAAAGTGACAATATAGTCAAGACCTACCCCCACAGTGGGCAATCCACAAATGGGAGAATAATTACAACTGCTTTTGGCTTTGAAGGTGTTCAGGGCTTACTTTTGGGAAACTCAGAGGCTCTTCTCTAAAAAAGTGCATACAAAACCTCACATGCTACCAACCAAGGGCAGAAGCAATAATTTGAGAAGATCTGGGGTCAGACCCACCTGCTGATCTTGGAGAGTCTCCGGGAGAGACTGGAGGCAACGAGAACTCACTCAGGGGATACAGACACCGGCAGTAGCCATTTGAGGTTACTCATTCAACCGCATGGACACTGGTGCTGGCAAGGACCATTTTGGAACCCTCGCCCCAGCTTTATGAGCCTTAGGTCCCAGACCTGCCCCCACTCACCAGCCTAGAGGCACCAGTACTGGGTTTTCTCAGACCAAGCCACTAACTAGTTGGGAGGGGACACAGCACCACCCACCAGCAGACAGAATGCTTTAAGATCCCCTGAACTCCAAGCTGCCTGTGGACAGAGCCCTGTCCTCCAAAAGCCCAGGACCCAGCTCCACTCTCCCATGCATAGGCACTAGACCCAGAAGCCCAAGGGCAATATAGACTCCAGGACCCAGCCATACCCACCAGTGCACAGGCAGCAGCCCCAGAATCCTCTGGGCTCCAACCCACCCACCAGCAAGCCTGTTTTAACCTCTGAACCAGCCTCATCTACCAGCAGACAGACAGCAGCCCCAGGACAACCAGTGACCCATAACCCTCCTTGGCAGGACTCAGCCAACTCCCAGCAGGCCAGTTCCAGCCTTGGGACCAGCTGGAGCCTGAGCCTTACCCACATGCAGGTCAACACAAGCTACAGAACATCCTGGAGCCCATGGTCAGCTATGTCAGGAACCAGTTGCACCCACCAATCGTCCAACACCAGCTCTGGGAACCCCAGGCCTTGCGGTCAGACGCCAGGATACAGTTCTGCCCTCTAGTGGGCCAGCACTGTACCTAGGACCTGGCCTCACCCACCAGTGGGTGGGTACCAGCCCCAGGATCTCCTGGACCCCCAATTCCATTTACAAATGAGCTAGCACTAGCCCCAGGACCCCAGGGTTCTGCAGATAGCTGCCTCATGACCTGGCCCTGCCAATCACTGCCAGCAGCCTCCACACAAGGCAGCTAAGAGAACCAAAGACCAGCCACTCCTACCAGATCACCAACATTGGTCAGCCCACCACAAGAGAAGGACCCATGCAGCCCACCTAAGGGACACCCCTAGAGCATATAGCTTTAGTTACCAGAGGGGAGGGGCTTCCCAAGTGGCGCTAGTAAGAGACGTGGGTTTGATCCCTGGGTCGGGAAGATCTCCTGGAGGAGGGCATGGCAACCCACTCTGGTATTCCTGCCTGGGAAATCTCATGAACAGAGGATCCTGGTGAGCTACAGTCCATGAGGTTACAAAGAGTTGGACACGACTGAAGCAATTTACAATGCATGCACCGGAGGGGAGTGTGCTGCAAGGACACATAGGATTTCTCCTTCAAAATGCCCTTTCTCCAAGGTCAGAAAATGTAGCCAACCTACAAGGTACATAGAAATAAAAACAGCAAGTTAGGCAAAATGAGGCAACAAAGAAATATATTCCAAATGAATGAACAAGGTAAAATCCCAGAAAAACTAAGTGAGGTGGAGATAAGCTCAAAAAACAGTTCAAAGTAGTGACTGTAAAGATGATCAAAGAACTCAGGAGAAGAATGGATGAACAGAGCAAGAAGTTAGAATTATTTTAGCAAAGAGAAAATATAAAGAGCAACAAAACAGGAATGAAGAGTACAACTGCAAAGAAAAATACACTCAAAGGAATTAAAAGTAGACTAAATGATAACAGAGGAACAGATCAGTGAGCTGCAAGACAGTATTGAAAAATCACTGAGGCTGAACCAAAAAAGAAAAAGAATAAAAAGAAATGAAGACAATTTAAGAGACCTCTGGAACAATTTCAAGCATAATGGTTTTCTTCTAGGAGTTTTATAGTTTTAGCTCTTACACTTACATGTATCACCTATTTGGAATTAATTTTTGTGTATGATATGAGGAAGTGGTTCAACTCATTCCTGGGCATGTGGATATCCAGTTGTCCTGGCACCATTTCTTGAAACACTATTTTTCTTCATCAACAAGTAGTGACTGTGTGGATCATAATAAACTGTGGAAAATTCTGAAAGAGATGGGAATACCAGACCACCTGATCTGCCTCTTGAGAAATCTGCATGCAGGTCAGGAAGCAATAGTTAGAACTGGACATGGAACAACAGAGTGGTTCCAAATAGGAAAAGGAGTACGTCAAGGCTGTATATTGTCACCCTGCTTATTTAACTTCTATGCAGAGTACATCATGAGAAATGCTGGACTGGAAGAAGCACAATCTGGAATCAAGATTGCCAGGAGAAATATCAACAACCTCAGATATGCAGATGATACCACCCTTATGGCAGAAAGTGAAGAGGAACTAAAAAGCCTCTTGATGAAAGTGAAAGAGGAGAGTTAAAAAGTTGGCTTAAAGCTCAACATTGAGAAAATGAAGATCATGGCATCCAGTCCCATCACTTCATGGGAAATAGATGGGGAAACAGTGGGAACAGTGGCTGACTTTATTTTTCTGGCACTCCAAAATCACTGCAGATGGTGACTGCAGCCATGAAATTAAAAGACGCTTACTCCTTGGAAGGAAAGTTATGACCAACCTAGATAGCATGTTCAAAAGCAGAGACATTACTTTGCCAGCAAAGGTCCATCTAGTCAAGGCTATGGTTTTTCCTGTGGTCATGAATGGATGTGAGAGTTGGACTGTGAAGAAGGCTGAGTGCCAAAGAATTGATGCTTTTGAACTGTGGTGTTGGAGAAGACTCTTGAGAGTCCCTTAGACTGCCAGGAGATCCAACCAGTCCATTCTGAAGGAGATCAGCCCTGGGATTTCTTTGGAAGGAATGATGCTAAAGCTGAAATTCCTGTACTTTGGCCACCTCATGCTAAGAGTTGACTCATTGGAAAAGACTCTGATGCTGGGAGGGATTGGGGGCAGAAGGAGAAGTGGATGACAGAGGATGAGATGGCTGGATGGCATCACTGACTCGATGGACGTGAGTTTGAGTGAACTCCGGGAGTTGGTGATGGACAGGGAGGCCTGGTGTGCTGCGATTCATGGGGTCTCAAAGAGTCGGACACGACTGAGCGACTGAACTGAACTGAACTGATGCCAGGACCACACTGTCTCGATTACTGTAGCTTTATATTAAGTTAAAAGTTGGGAACTATGAGTCTTTAGACGTTTTTTTTTTTCCTCTTTAAGATTATTTGGCTATTCTAGGACCCTTAAATTTCTATATGAATTTTAGGATAATCTTGCCAGTTTCTGGGGATAAAAAGGAAGTTGAAATTGTGATAGACATTACATTCAATATGAGAATATGTAGACCAATTGGAGAATATTTCCATCTTAACAAAATTATGTTTCTAATACATGAATATGGGATTTTTTTCATTTTGCTTAGATTTTATTTGCCTAGAGATTATTTACTTTTGACAATATTTTGGATCTTGTTTCCACATCTAGTTAAATGTTCATGTTTTGTATTTTATTCTATTAATATGGTATATTACACTGGTTGATTTTTTACATTTTATTTTTTTATTTTATTTTTTAATTTAAATTTATTTATTTTAATTGGAGGCTAATTACTTTACAATATTGTATTGGTTTTTATATTTAAACCAATCTTGCATTCTTGGGCTAAGTCCTACTTGGTCATGGGGGGGCAATTCTTTTTATATGCTTGGATATGGTCTGCTAGTATTTTGTTGATGAGTTTTGTGTCTATAACCATAAATAATATTGATTTGTAGTTTTCCATATTTGTGATCTTTGTCTGGTTTTGATATCAGTGAACACTGGCCTCATATTTGGAGGGAAATTTTGTGAAGGATTAATAATAAGTGAATCGTTAAAGGTTTGGCAGCATTCACCAGTGAAGCCATCTGGGTCTGGGTTTTGTTTGTGGACAAGTTTTAAAGAACTATTCAACCTTTCATTGTTATAGATCTATTCAGACTTCCTGTTTTTCCTTGAGTCAGTTTCTGTGGCTCGTGTCTTTTAAAGAATTTGTCCTTTTCATTTAGGTTATTTAATTTGTTGGCAAATAATTATTCATCGTACTTTTTATATTTGTTTTTATTTCTGTAATTTCAATAGTGATTTCCTTTCTTCCATCCTTGATTTTAGCAACTGTTCTCTCTTTTTTCTTTACAAGTCTAGTTGGATTTGTTCTTTTTATTATCTTTTCAAAGAACCAGCTTTTAGTTGCATTAACTTTTCTTTATTGCTTTTCTATTCTCTACTTTATTTTTGCTATAATCTTTTTATTTCCTTCCTTCTGTTGGGCTTGGAGTCTTTTTCAAATTTCTTGGTAAAAAAGGCTAGGTTATTTATTTATTGGGGATCTTTATTTTTTAATGAAGACATTCACAGCTATAAATTTCCTTCTGAGCACTGCTTTAGACTCACACCATAGGTTTTGTTATGCTACATTTTTTATTTCCATTCACCTCAAAGTATTTTCTAATTTCCCATGTGATTTCTTCTTTAACTCATTTATTATCTAGTACTGTGTTTTATTTCTACTTATTTGTGAGTTTCCCAAATTTCTTTGTTACTGAATTCTAATTTAATTCCATGTGTCCAAAGAACATATTTTATATTATTTCAATCCTTTCAAATGTATTGAGGCTTGATTTATGTCCTAACAGATGACCTATTCTGGCAGATTTTCCATGTACATTTCAGGAAAATTTATATTCTTCTGTTGTTACATTGAGTCTTCTATAGACTCATCTGGATTATATTCTTATTCAAGTTTCTATTTTCTGGTTCCTGTTCTGCCTAGTTGTTCTATTTTTGAAAGTGGGATATTAAAGTCTCCAATTGTTTTGTGGAATTTTCTGTTTCCTCCTTGAGTTACCTCAGCTTTCACTTTATATATTTTGTGACACTATTGAAAGCTGAATATATATTTACAATTATCATGTCTTCATGATGTAGTGACCCTTTATCATTATTAAATGTCCTTCATTGGCTCTAGTAACTATTTTTGTCTTAAAGCCTATGTTAACTATTTTTGTCTTAAAGTCTATGCTGATATCAAGTTAACCACTCTCACTCTCTTTTGGTTATGGTTTGCATGGTATATCATAATCCATCTTTTTACTTTCAACCTATTTGTAGCTCTGAATCTAACATATGTCTATTGTAATAAACATATAAATATATATATGGATATGTTGGATATATATAGTTGGATATGTGTTTTTTCTATTCTGCTGATTTCTGCCTTTTGATTGGAGTTTATAGTCCACTTACATCTAATTTAATAACTAATCAAGTAGTACCTTTTTACTATTATTTTCTGTATGTCTTATGCCTTTTTTGTTCTCCAGTTTCTTGATTATTGCCTTCTTTTGTGTCAGTATATATTTTCTGTTGTGCCATTTTAACTCCCTTTATTGTTCCTTCCGCTATATTTTTTAGTTATTTATTAGTAGTTTCCTAGGAGATTAAATACACCATCTTATCTTAAAATAATCTAATTAAGATTAATTCCAACTTAATAATAGCATCACAATAAACTGTGGAAAATTCTGAAAGAGATGGGAATACCAGACCACCTGACCTGCCTCTTGAGAAATCTGTATGCAGGCCAGGAAGCAACCGTTAGAACTGGACATGGAACAACAGACTGGTTCCAAATAAGAAAAGGAGTACGACAAGGCTGTATATTGTCACCCTGCTTATTTAACTTATATGCAGAGTACATCATGAGAAACACTAGGCTGGAGGAAGCACAAGCTGGAATCAAGATTGCTGGGAGAAATATCAATAACCTCAGATATGCAGATGACACCACCCTTATGGCAGAAAGTGAAGAAGAGCTAAAGAGCCTCTTGATGAAAGTGAAAGAGGAAAGTGAAAAAGTTGGCTTAGTGTGGTAAATACTTCAACCTGACAGATTACAGTCCATGGGGCAGCAAAGAGTCAGATATGACTGAAATAAATAACACTTTTACTTTTCACTTTCATATGATCAGTGTCAGTGGGAGAAGTCCCCCAATTATTCTTGAATACAAGCTTTAATTTAAATATCAGAATGTTTTTCCTTCCTCTGCTACTGTCTATTAAAATAAACTTTGAACTTGAATGCACAAAAAAAAAAAGTTGGCTTAAAGCTCAACATTCAGAAGACGAAGATCATGGCATCCGGTCCCATCACTTCATGGGAAATAGATGGGGAAACAGTGGAAACAGTGGCTGACTTTATTTTGGGGGGCTCCAAAATCACTGCAGATGGTGACTGCAGCCATGAAATTAAAAGACGCTTACCCCTTGGAAGGAAAGTTATGACCAACCTAGACAGCATACTAAAAAGCAGAGACATTACTTTGCCAACAAAGGTCTGACTAGTCAAGGCTATGGTTTTTCCAGTAGTCATATATGGATGTGAGAGTTGGACTGTGAAGAAGGCTGAGCACCGAAGAATTGGTGCTTTTGAACTGTGGTGTTGGAGAGGACATTTGAGAGTCCCTTGGACTGCAAGGAGATCCAACCAGTCCATCCTGAAGGAAATCAGTCCTGGGTGTTCACTGGAAGGACTGATATTGAAGCTGAAGCTCCAATATTTTGGCCACCTGATGCGAAGAGCTGACTCATTTGAAAAGACCCTGATGTTGGGGAAGACTGAAGGCAGGAGGAGAAGGGGACAACAGAGGATGAGATGCTTAGATGACATCACCGACTCAATGGACACGAGTTTGGGTAAACTCCAGGAGTTGGTGATGGACAGGGAGGCCTGGTGTGCTGTGGTTCATGGAGTCGCAAAGAGTTGGACACAACTGAGTGACTGAACCGAACTGAATAACATATGAAAACTTTTCTCTGGTAAACCTCTGCTGCCTTCCCACTTCTCTGTGATATTACTGACAAACAAAATCTTTATGCATTATAAGCCCACCAATACAGCTTTTAAGTTATTTCTTGTGCAACTGTATTTTTAAATCATATTGAGAAGAAAAGAATTATCAAAATTATATTTATACTATTTTTATACTTATTTGTATCATTACCTTTATTTCTGCCCTTTGCTTATTTCATGTGCATTTGACTCATTGCCTAACACCATTTCATTTAAGGCTAAAAAAAGTCTCTAGTTCTTCTAATAGGGCAAGTCTTCCAGTGATTAATTCTGTCATTTTTTTTAATCTGTAAGTGTCTTGATTTCTCCTCCATTTTTAGATAGTATTGCTGGAGGTAGAATTCTTTGTTGACTGTCTTTTTCTTTTATCACTTCAATATGTCAGCCTACTGCTTTCTGAACCCCACGGTTTCTGATGAAAAATCAGCTCAGTCTTTTTGAAGACTCCTTGAACATGATGTGGTGTAGTTTTGCTTTTTACTGCTTTCAAGATTTCTTTTGTCTTTATCTTTTGACAGTTTTACTCAAATATATCTAAATGTGGATCTTGTTGAGTTTGTTCAATTTGAAGTTCATTAAGTTTCTTGAGTGGGTAGATTAATGGGTTTTTAAAATCACATTTAGGAAGTTTATGGCTATTATTTCTTCAAGAATTCTTTATACGCTTTCTCTCTGTTTTCCCTTTCACCATGTTAGTGTACTAGCCAGTGTCCCATAGGTATCTGAGACTTGCTTTTAACCTTTGTTATATGACACAATGACAGGCTTCATTCTAGAGCTAATTCTGCCACATTACTGATTCAACAATGTCCTGAGTACCTTCCTTATCCATTCATTTACTTGTGAATTATGAGGTTTTCTCACAGACTGAGAGACTCAGCTTGTTGGTTATTTTGACTGCTTTATACAGCTATGATTATGTAATCTTTACTCAGCCTTTCTTGTGAAGTATCAAATGAACAGGTTTTTAAACAAATAGGAAATTGAATGCATGGATGAATTAGAAGAACAACCTATACCAAAATGCAGGACTTTACACATGGATGTATTGCTCAAAAGTTGCAGAATTTCTGGGAATGTATCTTCAATGATCTGAGGAACCTCCTTATATAAACCTAATAATTTTGTTAAGAGAAAATTCCTTTTGAAATACAGAAAATTACCAAAATTACCTCATGTCTCAGCAGGTTTTGATTTCAATAAGTTGAATTTTTTAAAAAACTCTATTCCTGTAAAAGATAGAGTCAACAGTCATAAAGTTTCACTCAAAGGTCATCTCATGAAGTGAACACAGATCAAAGCTGGGTCTGAGGGCTTTTCTGAAGCACTTTGCTCTCACCTTATCTAGGAGTACACACTGGCTCAGGTGATGAGTCCTTTTTTTTTTCCTTTTCAAAGTCTGTCACAGACTCCTGTTCTGTTCCCACAGGAAGACAAACATGTTACTTTGTATGTGAATCTAACTTGAATTTGCTTTTCTGATTAGGACTGCTAATGACAGGCAGTCCTGCTGCTGAAGATGTTTTAATGATTCAATTAGTCAGCAGGCATTTATGAAGTCTACTATGTGCTCAGCAATAGAGGAAGAGATGAAAAAAATAGCCTGTGTCCTCAGTGAACTCAGAGTCTACTGAGTAGAACTGATTGTTAGGCTATTACTATTTAAAGATTATTTATTTTCATTATGGAGCTTCCCTGATAGCTCAGTTGTTAAAGAATCTGCATGGAATGCAGGAGACCCTGGTCCAATTCCTGGGTTGGTAAGGTCCTCTGGAAAAAGGATAGGCTACTCACTCCAGTATCCTTGTGCTTCCCTTGTGACTCAGCTGGTAAAGAATCCACCTGCAATGCCGGAAACCTGGGTTTGATCCCTTGGGTGGGAAGATACTCGAGAGAAGGGAAAGGCTCCCCACTCAAGTATTCTGGCCTAGAGAATTCCATGGACTGTATAATAATGTATCTTTATTATTAATAATAATGCCCATATTGCTCTGCAATAATATAGTAAAACCTTTACATGTAAAATGCCATGGAATTTTCAGAATGTGAAGGTGTTGGTATTAAGTATTGGCTATGTACCAGGTTCTATGATGGCTCAGATGGTAAAGAATCTGCCTGCAATGCAGGAGACCCGGGTTTGATCCCTGGGTCAGGAAGATCCCCTGGGGAAAGAAATGGCAACCCACCCCATATTCTTGCCTGGAGAATTCCATGAACAGAGGAGCCTAGTGGGCCACAGTCTATGGGGTCACAAAGAGTTGGACACAACTGAGTGACTGAACTGACTGAACTGAGATGGTTGCTTGGATTTGAGCAAACTATTTCTCTGGGAAGTGAAGAGTGACCTCCTCACCCTCAATGTCAGTTGGTCTCTGCTCCAGAAGAATTTCTTGGCTAATGTTGTACATCCAGTCACTCAGTCATGTCTGACTCTTCGCAACCCCCTGGACTGAAGCCTGCCAGACTCCTCTGTCCATGGAATTTTCCAAGCAAGAATACTGGAGTGTGTTGCCATTTCCTTCTCAGGGGATCTTCCCCACCAGGGATTGAACCTGAGTCTCTTGGGTCTTCTGGCAAGAATTGGCAGGCAGATTCTTTACCACTGCACTACCTGGGAAGCCCCGAGTTAGTGTAGGGTTGTGTTTTACTCTGGTTTTACTGGAATATTAAGAATTGGGGGCAGGTGCCTAAGGGGACAGAGCAAATTAGGCCAATGGAGGGGAAGAACTTGCTTCCTTTCATCCACTCTTCTCTCCCGACCCCTCAAGAAACACCCTCAGGCAGCATAGTTTTCTATTCCCTTTTGAATAAAGTCCTCTGATCAGTCTTACTCCAGTAATTAAATGCTCAGTCCAGTATTTTAATCACAATTTCATACTTTATTGAAAGGAAAGCTTCTCCCTTCCTCTCAATCTGTGCTACTTCCATCCGAGACTTCTACAGTGGGGGAAGGAGACATGATCCACCTTTCTATTTCCCACCCTTGAACTTTCCTCCTTCCCACTGTAAACCCTCCAGGTTTAATTAGTTTTGGAGCTGGGGGATAGTGAAAGGAAAGTTTCTACTGTTTGGAAGAGATCACCTGGCACCGGTGTCCTCATTGCAGGGCAGATTCCCAACACTGATTCTTTTTCTCATGGGTAGTTTTCTTCTCGGTTTCTCAACTATTTTCTCACTGCTGTGTGCTTAATCTCTGTCATGTCTAACTCTTTATGATCCCATGGGCTGTATGTAGCCTGCCAGGCTCCTCTGTCCATGGAGATTCTCCAGGCAAGAATACTGGAGTAGGTTGCCATGCCTTCCTCCAGGGGATCTTCCCAACCTAGAGATTGAATCCAGGTCTCCCGCATTGCAGGCAGATTCTTTACTATCTGAGCCACCAGATAGAAGCCCATGAATACTGGAGTGAGTAGCCTATCCCTTCTTCAGGAGATTTTCCCAACCCAGGAATCGAAACGGGGTTTCTTACATTGCAGGTGGATTGTTTACCAGCTGAGCTACCAGGCAAGTCCTGGGAACATGAAATAACAATTCTTAAGACATTGGCAATCTGACTGACTGCTAAAGAATCAACCCTCCAGCCCTGGAAATCTAGCAGTCACACACACTGAGTCCATTGCCTAGCCAGTGGCTCTACTGGACAAAATCCACTTAAGCTGCCTCTGGGCCAACTCTCCCAGAGGGTCTCCATTAAGTCCAAAGTAAGCTCTCATGTTATCTTCCTGTGAAGCCTCACAAAAGGCAGTTACTCAATGCAACCTACTTTCCTCTGCTCTACCACCCCCAAGCTTCTAGAATCTAAGAAATTTATAACTTTGGGGGGAAACTCTACTCAGAAGGGATATATTATCAGTTATTGAGATACTTTTCCATAAAATCCTCTCCCTCTTTTTCCTCTTCCTATACACTTGGTATTTGAAACCATAAAGAATACGGCATGTAATTCTGACTTTCCATAACTTGTAACAACCTACAAGTTAGCACAAGCCCTCACCCAATGGATTCAGAGCATGTTATTAATAGATTGAGTTCAATCAACCCCAGGTACTGTTCTACCCTCTTCTTCAGTGTAAAGGTTTTTTAATTGGCTCAAAGATATCTTCCCTCTCCAAATACCAAGCACAGAGCTTTGGTTCAGCAAAATTCATTCTTAGTCATCTCTAGGATCCTGCCTTAAATCTGTCTGTCTCCCTACCCTGGTAATATTAAAATGTCCAATCTAGAAACTTTAAACCAGATTCCATTTTTTCTATCTTAAAGCTTATGCCAGTTGACCTAAAAGGCCCCCCTCTTTCTTATGTCCTTTTCTCTAGGGTAGCACCAACACGTAAGAAAAAAAAAAAAAAATCAAGTCTATTTAGAAGCCAGATGGCCTCAAGGGCATGCTTGACGCAAAAATCCTTCAGTAACCTCAGAAACCCTGCTTTTCAGATCATAGAGCCAAGTCATTTTGTTGAAGAAATGTGTTCTTTTAGCTTTTCTTATTTAACCTTTCTTATAATATTGATTTCCATTTTCATTTAACATCATCACTGAAAAGGCAGATGGAAATAATCTGATTTTTCTTCTAGAGATAGTATTCAAGTTTCTTATCAGCAGAAATAAGCAGAGAAGTTATTTTTATAAATACACATAGGTCTTGTGATTAAGGAAAGAAGAACTTTTTTTCAGTATTTAATAATATGCTAAACTTAATCATTGTGATAACAATGTATGTCTTATAGTATATATCTGTTGACCACTTAAAGATCTATAGATTTCCATAATGTCATCCCTGAAAGACAAATAACATATGGTGAAATTTACTAACCATATGGCTTTATGGAAAGGAATTCATTGTTTTGCAGTGGAATTTTAATGGATGATAAATGAGATCTGAAGCAAGACTGAATTTCTTAAAAATGCCTCCTAGATAAGGAACGAATAAACAGCAATGAGGAGATTCAAAAATTAAGATTCAACTTATATTTTAAAAAATAACTACTTGTTGGATTATATTTGACTTTCATGTTAAAGTACCATTATTTTATAAAATACTGATTGCTAGTCAGTACCAGTAAGGAATTATATGATTGTAAATCAAAATACTTAAGAAACTCAAACTAACTCTATTTCAGTGAAATTAATTAAAGACTGCTATAAAACAGAAATACTTCCAATTTGCAAATATACATTTATAATTGATGAAAAGTATGATAGTAATAAATCTTATAGTGTGTTCCACTTAGAGGATATTAGCCAAAATTGCTTTTAACTAATGTAAATAGCATGAGCTTTTTTTAGAGACAGAAAGATAAAAGTTCCAGTTCTGAGTTTACCACTTTCTAAATGGAACTTTCAGCAATTTACTTGGCTTGTCTGAGACTAGTTCCCTCACCAATAAAATGGTATAATAATAATACTTTACCATTTGTAAAAATTAAATGATTTTTCTCACTTCTAATGAAGGCAAACTAAGAAATTCAGACCAACCTCCCCAAACAAACAACTAGTAGATAGTTTTGGGGTTTTTTAAGTATTCTGCTTGAATGTTCTGGAGAACCAATAAGACAATGAATAATTAGAGGGACAGCATGTCAGAAAAGAAAAGTTTAAGGTTTACAGAGGTAAGTTCACACTGGGGACTCTTTCTCCACCAGTATCTGCTGGTTCTAGAAGAAGATACTGAGGAGCCTAAAAATAAGCAAAACTTTCAACTGACTCATCAGAAAACAGTTGGAGTTAAGGGTGTTTTCAGTAGAGACTCCTCAGAACAGTGGTGTCAGAAGTAGACCAGTCATCACAAGGACTAAAGCCTAGCTTCAAGTCATCTTAATAAGGTAAGAAGGGCGAATGAAGGAACACATACAGATGGGAACAAGAGAAATCAGGTCACAATTCCAGAGATTTAAACTCAAATATTTCAGTGGCGCTAGTGGTAAACAATCTGCCAGCCAATGCAGGGGACATAAGAGATGCAAGTTCAATCCCTGGATCAGAAAGATCCCATGGAGAAGGAAATGTAACCCACTCCTGTTTTCTTGCCTGGAGAATCCCATGGACAGAGGCGCCTGGCAGGCTAAAGTCCATGGGGTCACAGAGTCGGACATGACTGAAGTGACTTAGCACGCAGGCATATCAATAATTACATTGAGTAAAAAGGAAATAAGTGCTCCAATTGAAATTCAAAGGATGATATAGTGGCATATGATATCTGTGTTTTTCGCTTACTATGAGCCAAACCTAAAATATAAGGAAATGTAAAGTCTTGAAATAAAAGTATGAAAAAAAATATACCAAGCAAATACTAATTGTGATGGTTTTAAAGTAGGTCCACAAATTCTTTGATACTTCTCCCTTCAAACACAGAACCGAATTCCCCTCTTCTTGAGAGTGGGTTGCACTTAGTGACTCACTTTTTTTTTAATTTATTTATTTTTAATTGAAGGCTAATTGCTTTACAATATTGTGTTGGTTTCTACCATGCATCAGCATGAATCACTTCTAACACATAGAATGTGGCAGAAGTGTGAGACTTCTGAAAATTGGCCATAAATACTTCATGGCTGCCTCCTTGACCTCTCTCTGTCAGATTGCTTTCTCCGTAGGAAGCTATCTTCCTCATCATGAGGACACTCAGGCAGCATTATGGAGAGGTCCATGTAATGAGGAACCTAGGCTTCTTATCAACAGCCCATAAGAAACTGAGGCCTCCAGCCAACAACCATGTGAGTGAGCCATCTTGGAAGTAGATTATCCAGTTCCATTCAAACTTCTCATGAAGTTACCACCCCACTAGATATTTGACTGCAATCTCATGAGAGACTAGGCTGCTCCTATATTCCTGACTCCCTTAAACTATTTTAAACAATAAATTTTGTTGTTCTAAACTACTAAGTTTTGGGAGTACTGAGCAGTGGTAGAGTTACATTATTATGTGAAATATATATATATATATCAGATCAGATCAGATCAGATCAGTCACTCAGTCATGTCCAACTCTTTGAGACCCCATGAATCGCAGCACACCAGGCCTCCCTGTCCATCACCAACCCCCAGAGTTCACCCAGACTCACATCCATCGAGTCATTGACACCATCCAGCCATCTCATCCTCTGTCGTCCCCTTCTCCTCCTGCCCCCAATCCCTCCCAGCATCAGAATCTTTTCCAATGAGTCAACTCTTCACATGAGGTGGCCAAAGTACTAGAGTTTCAGCTTTAGCATCATTCCTTCCAAAGAAATCCCAGGGCTGATCTCCTTCAGAATGGACTGGCTGGATCTCCTTGCAGTCCAAGGGACTCTCAAGAGTCTTCTCCAACACCACACTTCAAAAGCATCAATTCTTCGGCACTCAGCCGTCTTCACAGTCCAACTCTCACATCCATACATGACCACAGGAAAAACCATAGCCTTGACTAGATGGACCTTTGTTGGCAAAGTAATGTCTCTGCTTTTGAACATGCTATCTAGGTTGGTCATAACTTTCCTTCCAAGGAGAAAGCGTCTTTTAATTTCATGGCTGCAGTCACCATCTGCAGTGATTTTGGAGCCCAAAAAATAAAGTCAGCCACTGTTTCCACTGTTTCCTCATCTATTTCCCATGAAGTGATGGGACCGGATGCCATGATCTTCGTTTTCTGAATGTTGAGCTTTAAGCCAACTTTTTCACTCTTCACTTTCACTTTCATCAAGAGGCTTTTGAGTTCCTCTTCACTTTCTGCCATAAGGGTGGTGTCATCTGTATATCTGAGGTTATTGATATTTCTCCCGGCAATCTTGATTCCAGCTTGTGTTTCTTCCAGTCCAGCATTTCTCATGATGTACTCGGCATGTAAGTTAAATAAACAGGGTGACAATACTCAGCCTTGACATACTCCTTTTCCTATTTGGAACCAGTCTGTTTTTCCATGTCCAGTTCTGACTGTTGTTTCTTGACCTGCATACAGATTTCTCAAGAGGCAGATCAGGTGGTCTGGTATTCCCATCTCTTTCAGAATTTTCCACAGTTTATTGTGATCCACACAGTCAAAGGATGTACATACCTTAAAGCAAAAAAGAGAGACAAAAAAGAAAAGAAAATAGTTTAATTTGATAGATGTAATAATTATAAATTTGTCACCTAATAGTATAGCCTGAAAACATTTAAAGTAAAAACTGATGAAATTATAAGAAGTAATAGGCAAATTCACAATAATAGCAAGTTCATAATAGCACATTCATGCTGGAAGATTTTAAAAAATACCTCTGTGTAACTGGTAGAACAAGAAGACCAAAGACATGATATGATACAAAATATTTTAACAACTCAGTTGAAATGTATGTAATTAAATACCCGACAACTACAAACAACACATTCCTTTCAAATACATGTGGAAATTTTTCAGAATTTCTGGACCATAAAGCAACTCAAAAAATGTCATCTGAATGACATCAGATAGAATTTATTAGATGACCACATATCAGTGTATAATAAAAAGATAGCTAGGAAATTCCCATATGTTTGGAAAATACAAAATATAATTCTAAATAACCTCTGAGTCAAAGAAGAGACTTCAATGAAAATTAGAAAATATTTTGAACTTAATGAAAATATATGTGGAATTCAACTAAGGTCATGCTTTAGATAGAAATATGTAGCCTTAAATACATATGCTAGAAAAGAATAAAGACTGAGAATTGATGATCTAAGAATCCATCTCAAGAAGTTAGTTAAAGAATAGCAACTTAAATCCCTCACAAATAGAAAAATCTCATGAAGAAAGGAGCAGAAATTGATGCTATAGAATGTTAACTAACAGGATCAACAAAGCAAAAACTAATTCTTTGAAAAGACTAATGCTCATATGCGTGCAAGCTCAATCATGTCCGACTCTTAGGGACTCCGTAGACTGTAGCCTGTCAGGCTCCTCTGTCCATGGAATTTTCCAGGCCAGAATACTGGAGTGGGTTGCCATTTCCTACTCCAGGGATCTTCCCGACCCAGGGATGGAACCTGTGTCTCTTGTGTCTCCTGCTTTGGCAGACAGATTCTTTACCACTGGTGCCAACCAGGAAGCCCAAAAAGACCTATAACATTAATAAACTCTGGGCAAAACTTATCAAAAGCAAATAAGTTACAAATCAGTAATAGAACCGTAGAGGGTGATATCACTACATAACCTATACACATTTAAAGTATAATGAGAGGGATTATGTATAACGTCACAGATTGGAATTTTGTAATCTCTCCATTATGATGGTTATCCTCTTTCTTATTCTTCAGTTTTGTGTTAACATTTTTTACTTTTAAAATAGTTATCCAAACTTTTCTACAAATTACTGGTCCCACTTTCTTCGATTTCAAGTCTTCTTACATCCATCTTTGAAAAATGTTATGTTGTTGAATGTTTTATACTGTTAATCTTTAATTTTGGCAGCAGAGGATGAGATGGTTAGATAGTATCACTGACTCAATGGACATGAATTTGAGCAAACTGTGGAAGATAGTGCAGGATAGAGAAGCCGGGCATGCTGTAGTCCATAGGGTTGCAAAGAGTCATTTGAGGAGAAAATGGTCACTGAGGAGAAAAAGGTCACTTGATTTGTTTTAATTACTATATTTTTTATTGAAGGATGATTGCTTTACATTTTTCTTTGATGTAAACAAATTTTAGGACTTTTCACATGCTGTTAGTTTCTGTTCCTTTCTACTGCAGAATATATTTTCAGTTCTCAGATTCTCAGACTATTTTGTTTTTGTTGGCTTTTTTTCTTTTTGGGGGGGGAATTTGGTCATCTTTGAGACTTTCATATTTTAAAGTCATCCAGAGTATCAAGCATAGATGAAGGAATCTTTTTGGGACCAAGCCAAGGACAGGCTTTATATATTTAAAAAAAAAAAAAACCTCCCACCCTCCCTGCTTCCCTATACACATACACAATTTGGTGTTCCTACTTCTCTCTACCCACAGCTGGAGCTGAAAGACAACTTGGAAAGCAAAAAAAAGCAATGGACGAGAGAACTAATTGTCTTTGAAATTAATAATACCCAGTTTCACCGTTTACTGTGTGAATAACTGGGCAAATTAACCTACTCAAGCCTCAGTTTTCAAACCAGGAAAATTGAGATGATTAACAATAGGCAGCTCATAGTTTTGTTGTAATGAGTAAATAAAATTATATGTGAAAGTATTTACAACAATGCCTAGCCCATCCTGAGTGCTCAATAAATAGAAACTAATAATAATGAATCCAGTTCCCCATTCCAGTCTGATTGCAAAGAGGGCCAAAGCCCAAATAAGACTAGCTAGAAGGCTGGCTACCCAGGCCCAGAGACCACAACTAAGATCTTATCATCCACCTGGAAGTACTATGCCAAAATTTATGGTAAAAAACTAGTCCCTCAACTTTGCATGTAAAATGATGATGCTGATATCTCAAGCATTTAAGTTAATAATCAGCTGAAAATCTCTCTCTCTCCTTTAGCAGGCTTCATGACAGTAAAACAGTTAACAACACAGTTCATGGTTACGCATTTAAGTTAGTGTAGCTTCTTTACATGCATGTTGAGCTTCACACTCATTAGATTTCTTACAGTTCTATTCCAAAGATTTCCAGCCATCTGGGCTTCCCAGGTAGCACTAGTGGTAAAGAGCCCACCTTCCAGTCCAGGAGACACAGGAGACGCAGTTTTGATCCCTGGGTCAGGAAGATCCTTGGAGGAGAACATGGCAACCCACTCCAGTACTCTTACCTGAAGAATCCCATGGACAGAGAAGCCTGGTGGGCTATAATCCACAGGATCACAAAGAGTCAAACATGACTGAAGTGACTTAGCACGCATACATGCACACATAGAGTGACTTGCCATTTTCCATGGAAAGAATCCATTTTACCTTTTATTTTCAGATTTAAAAAGTTAAGCCTTCAGATCAAGAGGTAAGGATAGAGGGAGCTAGCTGAAAGTGCTGATTATTTAGGACAAGGGGAATGTGAGTGTGTGTGTGTGTGTGTGTATGGAGCTGACAGCACTCTTGCAAAAGTAGGAGATTAGTGTGAGTGATTAGCCAAATACCTCAGTGGCAGAGAGAAGGCTGGTTGCTTTTCTTCTTTGGAAATGGCCGTTAATTTTGGAGATTGCTAAGGGGCAATGTTTATGATGCAGTTGCCAATCCCATCACTTTGTGGATCCGGCATCAAGATGCACTGGCCAGTCTCCGGTTTTCTTTATCCATTATCTCATTATAATCATTAGTATTGCTTTCTCTTCTTCCCAATTATAGCCTCCTCTTCTCTGAAAAATGAATATGTCCAGGAGTCGGTGTCTGTTGTCTTAAGTGGAAGGGCTGTTGAAGAGTCATCATTTAGATTTCTGAAAAGATCTGTTATTCACTTAGTAACTTACCAAATATTTATTTCCTGCCCTATTCCAGTCATGACTAGAGCCCTGGAGCCACAGAAACAAAATAGATAGACACTGACCTCAAATGGATTATAGTCTAACAGGAAAACCAACAAGGATGCAGATGACTAAAAGACAGTGTGACCTGTGTGACAAGAGTCACAAAAACAGGGAATGATGGGAGTGTGCAGAAGAGCAGAGTTTAGAAGGATGCGTGGGATGTAAGTAGGTGAAACAGTAAAGAAACGATGATTTAGGGAGAAACAGGTACAAAGTAAGACAAAGCTGGCATATGCTGGGACCTGCAAAGAGTTTTATGTAGCTACAGTGTGAGATGTGATGAGAGATTTTTACCTTCCAAATGTCTCAAAATTTTCCATCTCAAATACCAAGTTATAACTTAGGGGCATCCCAGGTGGCACCAGAGGTAAGATGCAAGAGACTGAGTCGGGTCCCTGGGTGGGGAAGATCGCAACCTGTAAGTGACAACCCACTCCAATATTCTTACCTGGAAAATTCCATGGACAGAGGAACCTGGTGGGCTTTCAAACTGTGGTGCAGGATCAACAGATGTGAGAGTTGGACCATAAAGAAAGCTGACTGCTGGAGAATTGATGCTTTCAAACTGTGATGCTGAAGAAAACTCTTGAGAGTCCCTTGGACAGCAAGGAGATCAAACCAGTCAATCCTAAAGGAAAACAACCCTGAATATTCACTGAAAGGCCTGAATCTGAAGCTGAAGCTCCAATACTTTGGCCACCTGATATAAAGAGCCAACTCACTAGAAAAGACCCTAATGCTGGGAAAGACTGAGAGCAGGAGAAGGGGGCAACAGAGGAAGAGATGATTGGATGGCATCACCAACTCAATGGACCTGGGTCTGAGAAAACTCCAGGAGATAGTGAAAGGCTGAACACACACACGCACGCATATTCAATATTTACTGAGTGCCCACTATGTGCCAGACACTATTCAAATTATGAGAAAGAGGAACAAGCAAGATAGAGCAAAATTCCTGCCTTACAAAGTTTATATTGTAATATGCTTGGATGCTCAGTCATGTCCAGCTCTTTGCAACCCCATGGACTGTAGCCTGCCAGGCTTCTCTGTCCATGGGATTTTTCCATGCAAGAAGACTAGAGTGGGTTGCCATTTTCTTCTCCAGAGGATCTTCCCCACACAGGTATCAAACCTAGGTCTTCTGTATTGCAGGTGGATTTTTTATCAACTGAGCCACCAGGGAAGCCTTACATTATAATGAGAAATGCTAAATAAAATTTATTTTAACACATTCAGGGGATAACAGTTCACAATAGTAAAATACACTGAATTTAGGAAATAGAGTTTAAAGTGAAAAATAATAAAGAAAATAGAATTGATCCTATCTTCTCTACTTAAGTTATTCTTTTAATAAAATAAAATGAAAAATCTAACAATAGATGACTTTTTCTCAATTAGATACTGGTAGTTCTCTGTTACCTTTCTTTCACTGAAACATTTTTCAGAGTTTCTACATTTGTTCTGTGAAACCTGGCAACTCTTTTTTTCTACAATGATCTTCATGTTTTCATCTTACTCTGCCTCCCCCTTTACTGTATTTCCTTGGACCTTTTCCATTGACTGTTCGCTGGTGGCTCTTAATACCAAAAGGGACAATTAAGCCAAAGAGATGTAAACCAATACCTAAACTTAGTGAGATGAACCCACTCTTTCTCTGATACTGCAGTAATGATGTGTGGTTATACCTGTTCTAGAGGTGGGATTTTTTAATAAATAATTTTTTTAATTATTTAAATTTAAAGGAAAACTCATAAGAGCTTTCCTAGTGCCTCACGATCCAGATCCTTCCAACATGGCAGGGTTAGCAAGGACCTAACAGACTGACAGAATGGATGGATCTCCTAATGAGGCCAGTTGTTTCCAGATACTTATACAATCACCAGCCATATCTGTAACAGATGAGAAATCCAGATAAGCACTGTCCATCCTAAATACTGAAAATACTCTTTTTTTAAAAAAATTCACCATTCCCCATATCTCAATTTCATGTCTCATCTTATTCTTCCTTGATTGAAACACATTTATTTTTCTTATTTTCTATATTAATCTTTGTTATAATTAATAGCTGGCATATTGCCGTGGTATGTGTGGAAGCGTTATGAATTCTTGGTATTCTTTTTTTTAGAGGAGATATCCAGGAGTGTGTTCACAGTTTCCACATTCTGGGAAAGCTGACCGTGTTGTCATCAGCATCAGATTTCAATTAGTCTTCTAAAGCGCATGGCATGGTGCTAGATTCTATCACTACAAAGACAAATGAGAAAAAACCTTTGCCTTCCATGCATTCACAGTCTACTGGAAGAGACAGACAAGTAAACACACAGTTGTTGGTGGTGTTTTTATTTTAATGGGATGAGTTGTGCAATGGAGTTATATATAGAGCACAATGAATGCAAAAAGGAAAGAATGCCTTGATGCAGGAAAGGAAAGAATTCACAAAGAATGCTCCATAGAAGAGCTACTTGAACTGAATTTTGAAACTAAGTGAAAATTCAACAAGAGATTTTTAATTAAATCATCTGTGAAGATTCTAGAACCTTCCCCAAATTGGGGCTATCAACTTAAAAATGTTCATGTGTCCCAATTATGTCCAGGAGTGGTGTGTGACCCCATGCCCACATTCCAGATAGTTCTTGCTCCACTTGACCCCCATTCCTCATGCTATATTTGTAATGAAGAATGACAGGATGAATGCCTCATCTATAACTCATTGCAAGAGGGTCAGTTTTCACTGGCCTTCCTTGGCCAAATGCCCACTGATATCATAGTAAAGTCAAAGGGCATTTGGCTTCAGGATGCAATGCTCTATGAAGGCCAGTAGTGAATAGCTTTAATTTTATGTCACAGTGAAACATGGTAGAATACAAGCTTTATTGGTTTCAGAAAATTGACTCAAGAAGAAATTCAGAAGACTCACCAGATTCTATAGTCTTTACAACCTTTTCACTTGCTGCTTACACAGAAGAACCAGATCTTAAGTGAAATTAGAAAATATAGTGAGCCATTTCTACTTGCCCAATTCCTATTAAAAAATAAAATGTCATTTCAGTGATTTAATTTCTTGGTGCAAAACCTAACCTGATCCTGAATCTGTAAATGCTTCCACATCCACTGTTACTGAATCCATCATTAGTGAAGTCACTCAGTCATGTCTGACTCTTTGCGACCCCATGGACTGTAGCCCAGGCTCCTCCCTCCATGGGATTTTCCAGGCAAGAATACCGGAGTGAGTTGCCATTTCCTTCTCCAGGAGATCTTCCCGACTCAGGGTTTGAACCCAGGTCTCCCACATTGTAGGCAGATGCTTTACCATCTGAGCCACCAGGGAAGTCCATGAATCCATCATTAAGAGTCACTTACTTTTTGGAAGTCTTCCCAGGTGGCGCTAGTGGTAAAGAACCCACCTGCCAACAGGAGACATAAGAGGCATGGGTAAGATCCTTGGGTCAGGAAGATTCCCTGGAGGAGGGCATGGAAACTCACTCCAGTATTCTTGCCTGGAGAGTCCTGTGGACAGAGGAACCTGGCAAGCTACAGTCCATAGGGTCGCACAGCACACATGCACATCTTTTGGTAATTGAAATTGCATGTTAGAGAGGGTAAACTAAAACCACCACGTGACCTGGCTGTTCCCTTGTTCTGTAGTTCTACACCTGAAAGTGGCTACTTAAAGAATATCGTGATGACTGTTAGTGGAACAGTGTCCACGTACTGAGCCAGAGTTATTTTAGAGACAGCACAGTGGTAAGTGAATCACAGGTTTATCTTTTAAAAAAATATGGATTCTATGTTTTCCATTTATTAAAAAAAAAAAAAAAGAAGCAAAAGAAAATTTGTTGCCAAGGAATGCCTTGTGAAAATGTTAGCATTGTGATGCCATTTGACAAGTGGCTTGAGAAAAAAACTAATATTGCTGGTGGCATTGAGAAGGTCACTATAATAATAATCTACAGTCAATTCTAGGTGATTAGCTGGCTCTAGGTTGTCCTGGCTCGGGGCATTTATTCGCTCTCTCTTTCCAAATTTCTGATGGGGGATCATCTTGTTTATTAGTGCCTCTCTATGAAACCTGCCAGGAAACAAAGAAGATGAAACTTATTCTGTTTAATGTATTTGGATTTTTTTAATTCCTGCAAGATTTTTGAAGGAAAGAGCTCCAGAATAACTGTAAAGTGAGATTTAAAGACCTCCGGGGCATCTAATAATATATCCTGCTTTTATTCCATAGCAATCATAAGTACACTGATTTGATTGCCTTTATTATAAGCACCTTTCTTGGAGCCTCTGAAATAAAGGTTTTCCTGTGTTCTGAAGACTGGCTAGTGATGCGTAGTTGATCACTGCTCCCACGCTTTTATCTCCCAGCTAATGTCATCTCTGTGCAGCTCTACCAACATCAAGATTCCAACTTAAGGGAGTTCACCAAGCAAACCAACAAGTCCAAGAACCAAATGCTATGCTGTAAAATTTTTTTTTCCAGTGTGATTAGCTGGGTGTTTCGCTTGTGTTTGGCTTCTTTGAGAGCCTTTATTATCTGAATTCTTGACTGGCTTTCTCCTCCCAATGACAAGCAGTGTATGGCTTTGCTTCTCCACATCTCCACCGGTGTTGGCAAAGTGCATCCACCAACCATTCTGTGTGGAGCACTCTCTCTACTTTTCAGAAATCAGAGGTTCAGATACTCTTCTTGATCCCATCTTCAGAGTTTGTTGGCATCCCCAGGGGAGAGCACACTGCTTTAAGAAATGTCAGTACCTTCCCCATATCAGGACAGGATGGGCTCTCTGTGTCGAATCCAATATGAAAGTATCTCTTGGAAGGGAGATACTGCTGCTCTGGATGGACTGGAAACTTTACTGGGCAAAGCTGTGACTGCAGCCGCCGGGCTGCTAGACTGACACTGCCTCCCTCTTGCATCGGTGTGAACTGTGACCAAATTCAGTTAAAGTAACCGAGAGTCTTAGGTGTTTGTTTAAAAAAGGAAACATTTTCACAACTTTATTTGAAGCAAAATTTCTTTTCTTAATATAAATTTATTTATTTTAATTGGAGCCTGATTACTTTACAATATTGTATTGGTTTTGCCATACATTCAGCTTGGATGTTCAACCATATGAAACGGTTTAGAATTTTCCAATTTGATATGACATAAACTCAGGGCAGCATTTTACATTTTTTTATTTCAAATCCAGAGTATTAGCAGAGCAAAGGGGGAAAATGAGATATCTGTCAGTATATTTCATCATGTATTGAGGAGGCCAGGGTAAGTTTTCATAAGTGCTATGGACTGAACTATATCCCCTCAAAATTTAGATGTTGAAGGCCTAACTCCCCATTGTGACCATATTTGGAAGTAGAGTCTTTTTTTAAACTTTTTATTTTATACTGGGGTATAGCCAATTAACAATGTTGTGATAGTTTCAGGTAAACTGTGAAAGGATTCAGCCATACACATACATGGATCCATTCTCCCCCAAGCCCTCTCCCATCCAAGCTACCACATAGCAACAGTTCCCCTGTGCTACACTTCATTTTAAACATAACAGTGTACACATGTCTGTCCCAAACTCCCTAACTATCCCTTCCCCCCAGCAGCCATAAGTTCATTCTTTGTCTGTGAGTCTCTTTCTGTTTTGTAAGTAAATTCATTTGTATCATTTCTTTTTAGATTCCACATAGAAAGGATGTCATACTACAAGGGTGGGGGGAAAGGAGAGAGTGGGACAAATTGAAAACATAACATTGAAACATATATATTGACATATTATGTCAAAACATAACATTGAAACATATAATATTGACATATTATGTCAAATTAGACAGCCAGTGGAAATTTGCTGTATGACATAGGGAGCTCAAATCTGGTGCTCTGTGGCAACCTAGAGAGGTGGGATGGGGTGGGAGGTGGGAGGGAGGGGAGCATATGCATATCTATGGCTGATTCATGTTGATGTGTGGCAGAATCCAACCAACACAATATTTTAAAGCAATTATCCTCCAATTAAAAATAATTTTTTAAAAAAAGGATGGCATTCAATATTTCTCCTTCTCTGTCTGACTTACTTCACTCAGTATGACACTCTAGGTCATCCATGTTGCTACAAATGGCATTATTTCACGCTTTTTAATGGCTAATATTCCATTTTATATATGTATCACATCTTTTTTATCCATTCCTCTGTTAATGGACATGTAAGTTGCTTCCATGTCTTGGCTATTGTAAACAGTGTTGCAATGAACATTGGGGTGCATGTATTCTTTTGGGTGATGTTTTTCTCTGGAAATATGTCCAGGAGTGGGATTGCAGGGTCATATGGTTGCTCTATTTTTAGTTTTTTAAGGAAACTCCATACTGCTGTTCATAGTGGTTGCACCAATTTACATTCCCACCAACAGTGTAGGAGGATTCCTTTCTTGAAGATAGGGCCTTTAAGGAGGTAATTAAGATTAAATGAGATCATAAGACTGGGGCCCTAATCCAATATGACTGATGTCCTTATAAGAAGAGAGACACCAGGGATACGCACAGAGGAAAGGCCGGCGTGTGTGTGTGTGTGTGAATATGTGTGCTCAATCGTGTCCAGCTCTTTGCAACCCCATGGACTATAGCCCACCAGGCTCCTCTCCATGAATTTTCTAGGCAAGAATACTGGAGTGGGTTGCCATTTCCTACTCTAAAAGGCCAGGTGAAGACACAGCAAAAAGAGCTGTCTACAAAGGAAAGAGGCCTAGGAAGATACTAAACTTGCTGACACCTTGATCCTGGACTTTCAGCCTCCAGACCTGTGAGAAAATAAATGTCATTTAAGCCAGGAAGCCTGTGGTGTTTTGTTATGGCAGCCCTAATAGACTAGCACAATAGTCAAAATGTCTTCAAAGAGAAAGGTGAGAAAGTCAAACCTTCAAGAGCTTGACCAAATTTATCTTTTATGGATTCTGTAGATTTAATTTGGTTGCTTTGGACAAAAATGATTCAGTCCTTTTGTTAAGTTAATAATATCAAAACAACAAGAAAGCACAGTTTTGTGTTCCCAACAAATTCAAATCAAAATCATCTGCAGTGGGATAAATTTTGATGCATTCATCATTGTGCTAGGAACATGGTAGAATCCTGGGCATGATGTTTTCAACTAGAAACATCTGAAAAAAGAAATTTATCAGTATCCTACCTGTGGTTGTATTATGTTGACTGCTCCATGGGCTATAGCTTTCTCTTTCCTATCTGTTATTTCTCAAATTTTATTCAGCATGCTAGTATTTCTTCCATAATGAAAAACTAAAGCATAATTGACTTGAAAACATTATATCTGTCTGTGTAATTATATGATATTTTTAAGCCAATTACCTTATTTGTCACATTCTGTGTATTTTATATAATTATTTTACAGCTATAGGCAGAAACTATATATTGTGATGTCATCCACAATTTATCTAGGGTGTCAGGAATGTTTAATTGGAGAAGGATTGTAAGAGGAGAAAGAAATGATTGTGAAAGCAATGGCATGAGAAAGGACGTGGGGAAAGGAGAACTTTTGAACAGGACAAAAGTTCAGTCTGTCATGCCACTAATGTGGTGAGTGCACATATATTAATTAAAATAAGGCTAGAAAGACTAAACAGATAACTGAAAATCATAAGTGCTACGTTAAGGGGGTTGGACTTGATTTGGCAGCAGTGGGATGCCATGAATGGTGGCATGAGTGATGGTGTGAAGGCCTACAGCAGAGAGACTAAAAAGCTTAGGAGACAGATTCAGATGAGATCAGATCAGTCACTCAGTCATGTCCGACTCTTTGTGACCCCATGAATCGCAGCACGCCAGGCCTCCCTGTCCATCACCAACTCCTGGAGTTCACTCAGACTCACGTCCATCGAGTCACTGATGCCATCCAGCCATCTCATCCTCTGTTGTCCCCTTCTCCTCTTGCCCCCAATCCCTCCCAGCATCAGTCTTTTCCAATGAGTCAACTCTTCGCATGAGGTGGCCAAAGTACTGGAGTTTCAGCTTTAGCATCATTCCTTCCAAAGAAATCCCAGGGCTGATCTCCTTCAGAATGGACTGATTGGATCTCCCTGCAGTCCAAGGGACTCTCAAGAGTCTTCTCCAACACCAGACTTCAAAAGCATCAATTCTTCGGCGCTCAGCCTTCTTCACAGTCCAGACAGATTACGAAGCTATAAAATAGTTCTTGAGACAAGTATTTTAGGTCCTGAGGAAAATGGCAAAGGGATGTAGAAAAATGGCATTGCCTAAGTGGAATGGGCAGGATTTATGGGTAGACTGCACGTGATGGAGAAAGCAAAGTACAAAGCCGTGACTGTTACAAAGTTGTCGGTTTGGAGGACTGTAAGAGCGGCAGCTCTATAATTCAGTGATGCTGTTGCTTAGCTGCTAAGTCGTGTCTGACTCTTTGCCACTCCAGGGACTGCAGCACACCAGATTCCTCTGCCCTCCAGTATATCCCAGAGTTTGCTCAAATTCATGTCCATTGAGTCAGTGATGCTCTAACCATCTCATCCTCTGCCGCCCTCTTCTGTTTTTGCCTTAAATCTTTCCCAGCATCAGGGTCTTTTCCAGTGAGCCAGCTCTTCACATCAAGTGGCCAAAGTATTGGAGCTTCAGCATCAGTCCTTCCAGTGAATATTTACGGTTGATTCCCTTTAGGACTGACTGGTTTGATCCCCTTTCTGTCCAGGGGACTCTCATGAACAGTATAATTCAGTGTAGAAAACTGGAAAGGAGGAACAGTATAGGTTTTGACTTTGAACAACTGATGCATTAATGTTTATCTCTCTAGAAATGTCCAAAGACTATTTGGAAACACAGGGTTAGAACTTAAGAGGGAGCTAGAACCAAGAGAATGGTTATTCTTTCTTAGAGTAAGAGGACCATCGGACAGAACCAAGGAAGGGTCTTAGAGAAGGGCCCCAAATGTGGGGCTGACTATAGAAGGAAACACACAGTCATGGAGAAAAAGAGCAGAAATAGGGCAGCTGGATGGAAGAAGGTCCGGGAGAATGTGATGATACAGAAGGTGTTCAGGAAAGCTTATTGTACGCTTGCCATGGCATGAACATACTTGTTTCTTGCGCCTGACTGAATAAACAGCCTCCAATCATCAGGGAAACCATTTTACTCCCAGAATCAACAATAGGATGGAGCCACACTGTCTAGGGTAAGATGGGGTCGGCTATTCATCCCAAGACCTTTCCTTCCTGCTTCTTGACCTGTAACCTGGCCTCCCTCTAGCCCCCTTATCTTCAGCTTGTGGGGAGCCTACTCCAGCTAGGAGAAAACCACCTCTCTCCTCCAGGCCTCTCCTCCTGTGTCTGTTATCGCTTGTCAGCTGTGATACCATCCAAGGTTATGATTCCAGACAGCAGTGGGCCTGGACATTCCCTGTCCAAGACCAAAGGTTATACAAACAGCCAATGGACAAAGAGAAATACCTCTCACATGATAATAGTTAAAGGCATGAACTGCTAAAATTCAGACTTCCCTGACCACCCAAGAACACAACTGTGTTGATTGAGCTCACTTTAAATTCATGACTGCTAACCTCAAACAGGCAACCCTATCACACAAGTCTCGTTTATTCAGCTTCCTATTCTAAAATACTAGTTCACATTTTTTCCTCTATCCTCAAATCTCCTACTCCCCCAACATTCCCATCATTCTTAGAGATGATATTTACAGAGATAATAGAAGCAGTCACCATCAGCCTTCCACCATCAAATCTATCCGATTATAACTGCATTCAGTACCCTAACTCTGCATCTCTTCAGCTACATTGAGCTTAGTATCACTGCTGTGTCAAAATCCAGTCCTCCACCTGGACCCCATTCCCTCTCACCTCCTCAGTCATGGCAACTGTAATTATCACCTCTGCTCCGGAGCATTTCCATCTGCACACAAACATGTTCTGATGTCTCCCCTTAACTTTCCAGAGTCTCGGCTCCATCAGTGAGTATTAGAGTAGAATGTCTATCCGTGAAACATTTAGGTTCTTCCAACGAGTCTGTCTTTGACCATTCCCTTCCACCACCACCCTCACCTTTCTAATTCGAAGATGTTTTATTTCTGCAAAGCCATATACTACTTTATTTTACTTGATTCAACACAAATGAAACTCCAATTGTGAATATATGGTTTTAGCAAATTATTCTCTCATTGGCTTACGGACATAACACACTTCCTAACCCTTAGCCAACCTTCTAGATTGTGCTACCAAGAGCTTGGGAAAGACAAATAATGTCAATTCTTTATTTGTTAACAATTTGGAGACTATTAACTAAAACCAGGTCTATTTTAAGATAAGCAAAGCTTGTGAAAGAGTCAAAAAAAATGTTGTTAAAAGGGTTTCAAAAGTACACCTGAAAAATAAGTTAGAGTAGTAGGCCTTTTAAACCTGGAGATAAGTAAACAGCAGAACAATGTAACCATAGTCTTTTTTTTCAATTAACAGAATTATTCAGAGGACAATGAATCCTGATTATCAATTCCATTAATAATAAAGGCAAAAATAGGTTTTGATAAATGCATGAGTATTTCTTAGTTGTCTGTAATTGAAATACAATGTGAAATAAGTTTTAAATAACTCTCCTTCTCTGGAGTAGATATTTTCATATAAAATATAACTGCCTCATTTAGGAAGAATTCAAGAATGGTCATGTTTTAATAATTTTATTAATTTATTTGTTTTTGTCTGTGCTGGGTCTTCACTGCTGTGTGGGCTTTTCTCTAGTTGCAGTGCTTGGGCTTCTCATTGCAGTAGCTTCTCTGGTTGCAGAGCACGGCCTCTAGGAGCATGGGCTTCCGTGGTTGCAGCTCCCAGGCTGTAGAGCACAGACTTGATAGTTGTGGTGCACGGGCTTAGTTGCTCCACGGATCAGGGATCAGACCCATGTCTCCTGCATCGACAGGCGGCTTCTTTACACTGAGCCACCAGGGAAGCCCAAGAATGGCAGTTCTTGAAGTCAGTGGAAAATAATAGATTACCTCCACATGTAGTATGACACACCACAAAACCCTTTTGATTTTTTGCTTTTTTTGTTTCTGTCCTTTTTCTTTTATCCATCAAGGTAGCAGATACCATCAAGGTTTAACTATTTCTAACATTTATAAAACTGTATGTGTTCTTGTGTTAATTGTGCAGATACCACAGTTCAGTTCAGTTGCTCAGTCATGTCCTACTCTGCGACCCCATGGACTACAGCACGCCAGGCTCCCTGTCCATCACCAACTCCTGGAGTTTACTCAAATTCGTGTCCACTGAGTGGATGATGCCACCCAGCCATCTCATCCTCTGTCATCCCCTTCTCCTCCCACCTTCAATCTTTCCCAGTATCAGGGTCTTTTCAAATGAGTACCCTCTTCACATCAGGTGGCCAAAGTATTGAAGTTTCAGCTTCAGAATCAGTCCCTCCAATGAATATTCAGGACTGATTTCCTTTAGGATGGACTGGTTGGATCTCCTTGCAGTCCAAAGGACTCTCAAGAGTCTTCTCCAACACCGCAGTTCAAAAGCATCAACTCTTCGGCACTCAGCTTTCTTTACAGTCCAGCTCTCACATCCATACATGACTACTGGAAAAACCATAGCCTTGACTAGACGGACCTTTGTTGTCAGCAGACACCACAATATGATATTATTGCATAATGTAAATCTTCAACTAACAATAGATTTTACTGTAGAGCAGTCATGAGTGTGAAGAATACATCAGATCCTCCATCAGTTTGTTCCCAATTTTAGTTGTTAGGCTTCAGAAGTCCAGGTATAATCTTATGTTTCTATAAACATGAAGGCATGGACTTTGGAGAGAACTTCAATTTCTGTGTGTGTGTGTGTGCGCTTCTGCCATGCTTCTAGAGGATCTGGACCTTTACGTTATATGACTTACATGATTATCTTTTAAATGACAAAATGTGGAAAAACTGATGACCTGCCAAGAAATAATAACCATAACAAAGTCAGAACACACTGTGCATTATGGAAGAAAATCAGTAAGTTATAGTGTTGGCCAAAACCCACACTCCCATGAAATATCCAAGTAATTCTACGTTTGGCACCTTATTTATCGAGATGATGACAGGTCTCCCTAATGCCTTATAGATCTAGTAACCTCTTCAGCACTGGAAATGTTGCATATTTTGACGGTGATTTTTTTGTATGTGAAAAATTAAAAGTCATTTTGGAGTGAAATCTGATAAATAAAACATGTAAGCTGTGTTTCACATTTCTAAAACCAAGTCAGGGTATAACTTTAAAGTAAAAATATGAATTCTCTTATCTGGTTCATAAATGTCCCTGGATGCAGTTAAGTGATGGCCACTGTGCTGGAGTAAGGGGACGAATCCTAAGGGAGCTATTTTTTTATTATTGAAGTATAGTCAATTTACAGTGTTCCAAGTGTACAGCAAAGTGATTCAGTTATATCCATATATATATACACTCTTTTTTCAGATTCTTTTCCATTATAGGTTATTACAAGATATTGAATAAGTTCCCTGTGCTATACTATAAGCCCTTATTATTTATTTTATATACAGTCATGTGTATCTGTTAATCCCAAATTCCTAATTTATCCCTCCCCCCACCTTTCCCCTTTGATAACCATAGTTATTTTCTATGTCTATGAGTCTTTTTCTGTTTTATAAATAAGTTCATTTGTATCACTTTTTCAGATTCCACATATAAGTGATATGTGAAATTTGCCTTTCTGTATTTGACTTCACTCAGTGTGATCATCTCTAGGTCCATCCATGTTGTGCAAATAGCATTATTTCATTCTTTTCAATGGCTGTATAATAATCCATCATGTGTGTGTGTATCTTTCTCAAAACACTTCTTAAAACACATTGTGTGTGTGTGTGTGTGTGTGTGTGTGCGCGCGCGAGCGCACATGTGTATGTCATATCTTCTTTATTTACTCATCTATCAGTGGATATTTAGGTTGCTTCCATGTCTCTGCCATTGTAAATACAGCTATTATGAACATTAGGATACATGTGTCTTTTTAAATTAACGTTTTCATCTTTTCAGGATATATGCCCAGAAGTGGGATTTTTGGATCATATGGTAGCTCTATTTTTAGGTTTTTTAAGGAAACTCCCTACTGTTCTCCAAGTGGCTGTACCAATTTACATTCCCACCAATAGTGTAGAAGGGTTAGTTCTTAAGGGCATTATTTTGAAGGGTGGTATTATTGATATGTTTAAATTTTCTTTGTTTTTATTTCCAATAAACAAAATGCTGTGCTTATATTTAGATTCTATAAAAGATAGAGAACATCTGCCCTGAGGTGTAGATTGTTATGTATTTTATTTGCATTTTATTTGTATTTAAATGTATTTTATTTGTTCTCTGGTGGATGAAAGGAGTGGCTCATTCCTATGACGTTCACTCCACCTTAGTGAAAGTGATGTCGCTCAGTCGTGTCCAACTCTTAGCGACCCCATGGACTGCAGCCCACCAGGCTCCTCCGTCCATGGGATTTTCCAGGCAATAATACTGGAGTGGGGTGCCATTGCCTTCTCTGCCCTTTCCCCTTTGGTAACCACAAATTTGTTTTCCATGTCTGTGAGTCTATTTCTGTTTTGTAAATAAGTTTACTCATATCATTTTTTTAGATTCTACTTATAAGTGATATCATATGATATCTGTCATTCTTAGTCTGACTTACTCAGTATGATAATCTCTAGGTCCATGTTGTTGGAAACAGCAAAATTTTATTCTTCTTTATGGCTGAGTACTATTCCATTGCGTGTATGTAAGCATGTATGTATATATGTGTGTGTGTGTATATATATGTATGCACAATAAATATATATATTATGTCTTCTTTATCTGTTCATCTCTTGATGGACAATTAGGTTGCTTCTGTGTATAATCTATTAAAATCCATATCTCTCAGGTCTGGATTTAGAGTGATAGCTAGAGACTAGAGTATGGTTCATTCTGGGAGAGAAAATGTAAACAGATCATGAGAGACAAGTGAGGAGGGGGCCCTAGGGAAACCTTTCAATTAGGGGACTAGAGGTAGAAGATTTAGCATAGATTAAAACAGACTTGGTAGGTGACCCTATCACCTGGAAGAAGAAAGTGTTACAGAAGATGGAAAGAAGTGTTTTGAGAAAGATGCACCAAGAAGCTTGTTTCTTCATGAAGAAATGCAGTATCTGCCTGCCCCCGCTCCAGACATTACTAGGGCTGCTTCACAAACTAACCCCATTGCAGCTGCTTTTCCTAGGGGACTTCCACGTGCCTGATTTTATCCTTGCACCTAACACTCTATGTTTATATGACTTTGGATCTGATAGTATAAAACATTATCATCACCTCTTGTGAAATTAGTTTGGCAGGCAGTCTTCTCTTGTAAATGTTATCATAAGCCCTACCGAGTCATTGATAGGCAAAGCCTCTGGGCCTCTGTTCCCTCTTTACTTTAGCTCTTGACATTTGCTTGCCAAGCAGCAGCATCCATTGTAGCAGCAGTAGCCAGAAAATACACAAGTTAAAAAGAAAACAAAATGGACTTCTTTGTTCATTGAAATAAAAAGAAACAGGTACCTAATATAAGTCAAAAATGTACCCAACATCTTTGTATTTTTGACTGTTGATTTGCAGCAAATGAGCAAGAACATTTTCAAATACAAATTCTCTCTGGACTGCTATATTCTGGCCATATTGTTGCCCTTAGACATGTCCACATCTGCAAGTTGCACCAGATATTATCAGATCCAATTCTCTGCAGGGCCCAAAGATACTCTTCTTTTTCATCTTTTATTTTGATTGTTGAGGTATTTTCACAGAATTTATCCCCAGTAGTAAACTGCATTCCAATTCTTTGAGTCAGAGCAATGTTTGAACATGCATGCCAACATCAAGGTTGTTGTTTTGTTACCAGTTTTGCCTGGAGATGGGGATCTTTAGAAATTAATTCAAAACATTTCAAAACCACATGAGACATGGGACAATGAGAACTAGTGATGATAGAAAGATGATTTTCTGGGCTTTGTAGAATTTTTGCCCAAAAGATAAGAGCCATTAGCTATTTTTACTTCACAAGAAGAAAGAAACCTAGGGTTTAAACTAGAAGAAAGAAAACCCTGACAATGATGGATAATACGTGGTATAATTAGAAGTGATTCCAAAACGCATAGCATCTTCTTCTCGGAAGATGTTAGAAATTGAATAGATATATACCAGTCTGAGATAGTTTGGCTAAAGAGAAGCTAAGTGATTACCAAGTCCTTTCCCAGTCCATTCTAAAGGAGATCAGCCCTGGGATTTCTTTGGAAGGAATGATGCTAAAGCTGAAACTCCAGTACTTTGGCCACCTCATGTGAAGAGTTGACTCATTGGAAAAGACTCTCATGCTGGGAGGGATTGGGGGCAAGAGGAGAAGGGGACGACAGAGGATGAGATGGCTGGATGACATCACTGACTCAATTGACGTGAGTCTGAGTGAACTCCGGGAGTTGGTGATGGACAGGGAGGCCTGGCGTGCTGCGATTCATGGGGTCACAAAGAGTCAGATACAACTGAGCGACTGATCTGATCTGATCTGAATAATATTGAATCATTACGGACTTAAATATCTTGGTCTTTAGCTATTCAAAATAGTTCAGGGAAAAGCAGTCATCACAGTGTGGGCACTACTTTTTCATGGTATTCAAATTGTGCCATATTTTCAGTTGGCATTCAGTATTAGGTAGAAGTAATTCTGGACTTTATAAAAATTAGAGTAAAACAACTGAGAGATAGTATCTAAAATACATATTGAAATTTATTCCCAATGAGATCTGAAAGCTATATGATATTGTCACCTCAATTAGACTCACAACTTTGAAGCAACACAATTTTCATTTTCAGAAATAGTTATTGAGCCTATAATTCAGTATCCTGTACTAGATGTTGAATGAATGAAGTAAACTATCTGCCTTCATGAAGTTTACAGTCTTCCAAAAATAGAGACATTAAATAATAAAATATATATATATATATATAAATTGCAAAATTCTGACAATGAAATAAACTGGATGCTGTGATGGAAAATAATAGAGAAAACTTACAGTAATCAGACACAGACTTCTAATTCATTTGGGGTTATACAAAAGAAGCCAAAATTTTATTTTAAGGTAATATATTAAAGGAACTATATGAAATTGCTGTTATTTGGCCATATTTAAGCTACAAAAATGAGTATATCATATGATAACATCTAATGAAAAGAAACTGTGCCTCCAAAACTGAACTAGTCTGTTTGGGCAAATAAGGAAAAATAGTAGAAGACATTTTCTAGACATGCACATGTATATGCAGACAAACAAATCTGATATCAAATGTCTTAAAAACCTGAAAAATGGCAAAAGCTGGAACAAAAAAAAAAAGTGTGAGACAGGACAGATTTTTATTTCAGTATCTAAGACTAGAAAGCTGAAACAAAGAGACATTAAGTGACTTACAAAAATCATACAGTGACTGGTTGATGTAGCAAGTGTTTAAAACCAGATCTAATTGCTGCTTATCTATTATATTTTTCACTATCATTTAATGGAATCTACTTCATATTAGAACTTGTTCATTATTTTACCTTGCCTCTGTATGTTTATATTTTATCAAAAGATAGACTGGCCCAGTTGTGGCTGAGACTGCTACGTGTTAGTCAAAATCCAGATTTCCTTTAGCTCAAGGACACACCACTAGACTGCATTTTCTGACCTCCCTTGCAATTACATATGCCCATTAACCTGATACTGGCCATAGCCTATGGGTGAAAGCAATATTCCATTTCCAGACCAGACTCATGAACTCTTCAAGACAATCCTCCACACACTCTCTCCTTCCCCATCTGCCAATGAATGGAAAGGAGTTCAAGGTCTTCAGGAAAGCTGAAGCCACAAGATGGAAAAAGACCAAACCTCAAATGGCTAGAATGAAAGATGACCAGACCAGAACATCTGTCTGGATTCTTCGGGTTAAGTAATAAATTTTATATTATGTCATGAGACTTTTTAGAGTTTGTTGTGGTTGTTTCAGCAACTAATATCACTTCCCTAACTAATACACTGACATTGTTATTTTTAAGCTTCTTTTGTAGGTGTTCTTTGGGCATAATTTGAGTTAGAAGGTATATTACTTTTCCATGAATGCTGTAACGAATTACCAGAAACTTAGTGGCTTAAAAGATAAATCTATTACTTATAATTCTTCAGGTCAATATTTCTTTCTGGAGACTCTAGAAGAGAATCTGCTTTCTTAACCTTTTGCTGCTTCTAAAGAATGCACATGTTCCTTGGCTTGTTGCCCCCTTTTGTCTTCAAAGCTACTTATGGCAGTTGAGTCTTCTCCATATTATGTTATTTTGAAACTAATTCTTCTGCCTTCCTCTTCCACATATAAAGACCCAATAATTACAGGGGCCTCACCTGGATAATCAAGAATTTGTTGTTGTTGTTCACTTTCTAAGTCATGTCTGACTGTTTGTCACCCCATGGACTACAGTGTGCCACGCTCCTCTGTCCTCCACTGTCTCCTCGAATTTGTGCAAATTCATGTCCATTAAGTTGGTGATGCTGTCTAGCCATCCAGTCCTCTGCTGCTCCCTTCTCCTTTTGCCTTCAGTCTTTCCCAGCATCAGGGTCTTTTTGAACGAGTTGGCTCTTCGCATCAGGTGGCCAAAGCATTAGAGCTTTAGTTTCAGCAACAGTCCTTCCAATGAATAACCAGGGTTGATTTCCTTTAGGATTGATTGGTTTTATCTCCTTGCAGTCCAAGATCTCTCTGGAGTCTTCTCCAACACCACAGTTTGAAAGCCTCAATTCTTCAGCACTCAGCCTTCTTTATGATCCAACTCTCTGCACATGACTACTGGAAAAACTATAGATTTGACTCAATGGACCTTTGTCAGGAAAGTGATGTCTCTGCTTCTTAATACAGTGTCTAGGTTTGTCATAGTTTTCCTTCCAAAGAACAAGCATATTTTAAGTTCATTGCTGCAGTTACTGTCATCAGTGCTTTTGGAGTTCAAGAAAATAAAATCTGTCACTGCTTCCACTTTTTCTCCTTCTTTGTGCCATGAAGTAATGGGACCAGATGCCATGATCTTAGGTTTTTTAATGCTGATTTTCAAACCAGCTTTTTCACTTTCCTCTTTCACCCTCATCAAGAGGTTCTTTAGTTCTTCTTCACTTGCTGCCATTAAGGTATCATCATCTGCATATGTGAGGCTATTGATGTTTCCCCAGATCTTGATTAAAGCTTGGGATTCATCCAGCCTGGCATTTCACATGATGTACTCTGCATAGTGCCAGTCAATCCCAAAGGAAATCAACCCTGAATATTCATTTGAAGGATTGATGCTGAAGCTGACAGTCCAATAATTTGGCCACTTGATGCAAAGAGCTGACCCACTGGAAAAGACCCTGATGCTGGGAAAGATTGAAGGCATGAGGAGAAGGGGATGACAGGTGATGAGATGGTTGGATGGCATCACTGACTCAGTGGACTTAAGTTTGAGCAAACTCTGGGAGATGGTGAAGGACAGGGAATCCTGGTGTGCTGCAGTTCATGGGGTCCCAGAGTCAGACACAACTGAGCAACTGAACAACAGCTCAGCATAGAAGATAAATAAGCAGGATGACAATATACAGCCTTGTCGTACTCCTCTCTCAATTTTGAAGCAGTCAGTTGTTCCATATCTGATTCTAACTGTTGCTTCTTGACCCACATACAGGTTTTTCAGGAGGCAGGTAAGGTGGTCTAGTATTCCCATCTCTTTAAGAATTTTCCAGTTTGCTGTGATCCACACAGGGCTTTAGCATCATCAATGAAGAAGAAGTAGATATTTTTCTGGAATTCCGTTGCTTTGTCTATGATCCAACAAATGTTGGCAATTTGATCTCTGGTTCCTCTGCCTTTTCTAAATCCAACTTGTACATATGGAAGTTCTTACTTCACATACTGCTGAAGCCTAGCTTGAAGGATTTTGAGCATAACCTTGCTAATATATGAAATTAGTACAATTATACAGTAGTTTGAACATTTGTTGGCATTGGCCTTCTTTGGGATTGGATTGAAAACTGACCTTTTCCAGTCCTGTGGTCACTGCTGAGTTTTCCAAATTTGCTGATATTTTGAGTGAAGCACTTTAACAGCATCATCTTTTAGTATTTTAAATAGCTCAGCTGAAATTCCATCAACTCCACTAGCTTTGTTTATAGTGATGCTTCCTAAGGCCCACCTGACTTAATACTCCAGGATATCTGGCTCTAGGTTACTGACCACACAATCATGGTTAACTGGGTCATTAAGACCTTTTTTGTATAATCTAAAATAATCATTCTATTTTAAGGTCATCTGATTCACAATCTTAAATCCATTGGTGATTTAATTCCCCTTTGCCTTGCAACCCAACATGTTCACAGTATTGTAGGGATAAAGATACAGACACTTTGGCAGAGTGGGGTGGGGGAGGAGGCTAGGCAGAGGTGACATTACTCTCTTTACCAGGGAAGAATACCTACAACAGGGCTTATTAAGTTTGGATTTCACCTTAACTTTAACTGTGGATAAGCTTCTTTACCCAGATATTAATTACATTCTGATACCTCTCAGGGTAAAAATTAATATGCCTCTTAGAATTATCACAGAGAAGGCGATGGTAACTCACTCCAGTACTCTTGCCTGGAAAATCCCATGGACAGAGGAGCCGGTAGGCTGCAGTCCACGGGGTTGCTAAGAGTGGGACACGACTGAGCGACTTCACTTTCACTTTTCACTTTCATGCATTGGAGAAGGAAATGGCAACCCACTCCAGTGTTCTTGCCTGGAGAATCCCAGGGACAGGGGAGCCTGGTGGGCTGCCGTCTATGGGGTCGCACAGAGTCGGACACAACTGAAGCGACTTAGCAGCAGCAGCAGTAGAATTACCAAAATGACTCTTGCTGTCAAGTGTCTTTTAAAATAAGTACATTTAACTAACATCACTTAGTCATTAATTAATTTGTATGTTCTTCAGAGTCTCATTTTTTTCTAGATAGAATCTGACCACATTTGAACCACATTTGGGGACAATCTCACCTAGGGGGAAAATGTCAGAAAAGTAATGCTGTAAACATCTTTATGTCAGATACTGATTATCTAAAGGGTCTGCTTTTGCACTTTGGGTTCTTATTTAGAACTTCTAGCACTATGTGTGTGTTCATATACACATATCATACACACGCATGCATCCATGTATGAGAAACAAACCTGCCTCCCCCCCAAAAAAAAAAAAAAAGAGGTTGGGGAGGTGGGGAAAGAAGAGACTTGGAGTTATAATGAGAAAAGACACTGCAAAAATAACATTGTGGCTTCTGTGGGATCCCATATTTATCCTCTCAGATGCTTCCAGAGCAAACAAAGTCCATTTATAAATGAAAGGAGGATTTTGCTGTCAACCTAGAAGCTCCACCTGAGACCTAAGGAGGAAAGGCCCCACCCTCACTCTTTTAGTCTCTTACCTCATTGCCTGGAGCAAACACACCTTCTCTTAAACACACCACCTTCAATATCAGTCTTGGTCTCTGCAAATGTGGTCATTGGCATCTATGCTCACTTCTACAGTACAGAAAAGGAAAGCATTTAGTATTTAAATCTACTCAAGGAAGATAGATTAATGTGGTCATTTTTCCAGCCTCAATAATTTTATCTGAAATGAAATTCTACTTAAGTCAAATATTATATTTTCATGCACTCAGCTGTTAGAATGGAGTACAGAGGCTCTGACTATTACTCAGAATTAACCTGGCTACCACAGGGCAGGTAAAAATTCAGAGTGAGTAGTTAGGAAGGAGATGTGCCCTCTCTCCCTCCCCACAACCTCTGGGTTCTGAGCATCAAGAATACAGTGGAAAAGCAAGAGGTTAATAAATAGGCACAGGTCAATTTGCATCTGGACTTGACCATACTTAGTGTCTGACCACAAAAAATTCCACAAGCCCTCTGGTCCTGGGTTGTTTTTTTGTTTTTTGTTTTTTCATCTTTAAAAGGATAATAATCATTCCTGCCTTCAAAAAGAACTTTTGTGATAATTTAAGAAGAATATGTTTGTGAGAGATTCTAACACAGCACCTGGCCCAAGTAGGTACTTAAGAACATTTAAGTACATTTGCAGTTCAGTTCAGTCCCTCAGTCATGTCTGACTCTTTGTGACCCCATGAATTGCAGCATGCCAGGCCTCCCTGTCCATCACCAACTCCCAGAGTTCACTCAAACTCACGTCCATCGAGTCAGTGATGCCATCCAGCCATCTCATCCTCTGTCATCCTCTTCTCCTCCTGCCCCCAATCCCTCCCAGCATCAGAGTCTTTTCTAATGAGTCAACTCTTCGCGTCAGGTAGCCAAAGTATTGGAGTTTCAGCTTCACCATCATTCCTTCCTAAGAACACCCAGGACTGATATCCTTTAGAATGAACTGGTTGGATCTCCTTGCAGTCCAAGGGACTCTCAAGAGTCTACTCCAACACCACAGTTCAAAAGCATCAATTTGTTGGCACTCAGCTTTCTTCACAGTCCAACTCTCACATCCATACATGACTACTGGAAAAACCATAGCATTTTACAGCTCTTTAAAAGTCCTGATCCCACCAGACCTTGGATCTATCCCTACCCTTCCCCTGTTCTTCCTTCGTATTGCAGAAGGAATAACCTCTGCAGGCCTTCTTGCCTGGCTTCCAAATCCCTGCCTGGGTTTGGCCCATGGACAGCACTATGGAAGTTAGACAGCAAGGGGTACAGGGAGAATCCAAGGGATGCTCCCCTTCCCCTGCCTCTGGTGGTTACTCTGGAAGCTTCTGCATCTCCTTTATGGCCCCACCTTCTATGATCCCATCTCCTTTACAGGTCCACCATGGTTCCAGCTCCAGTCGGGTGATCTCAGACCTTTAGGCACAGTTAAATACTACTTCCTTCTAAACTAGGGATGGTAATGGCTAGTGCTCAGTCACTAAGTTGTTTCTGACTCTGCAGGCCCATGGGCTGTAGCCCAGCAGGCTCCTCTGTCCATGGGATTTCCCAGACAAGAATACTGGAGGGGGTTGCCATTTCCTTCACTTTGCGTTAACTCACGCATGATGGCCATGTGACTGGGTTTGACTCTCCACTTCTCCATCACTCATGCAACTGCTCCCTGAACTAAGACTCTGTATTTTAGATACTCAAAGTAATTTCTGTTTTGTTTTTTTTTTTTTCTGGTAAGATCTCAACTGTTAGCGTTCTTTTCCTCTTTCCCAAGCCGTGACAGTTGAGGGAACAATATAAAGGTCAGAAACCTAGCCTGCCTTGGATTTATTTGGTGGCTCAGTCAGTAAAGAATCCACCTGCAATACAAGAGACCCGGGTTCAGTCCCTGGGTTGGGAAGATCCCCTGGAGAAGGGAATGGCAACCCACTCCAGTATTCTTGCCTGGAGGATTCCATGGGCAGAGGAACCTGGCGGGCTACAGTCCGTGGGGTTGCAAAGAGTCAGACATGACTTAGTGACTAAACCACCACAGCAAACTCTAAGGGCTTACAATCCTTGTTTTGACTTACCCACTACCTGTTCCCTTTACATGATAATTATGATCATGATCTAATGATCAATAGGGAAGAGAAGGACCAGGAATTTCCTGTCACTATCATAGTGGGTGGATTGAGGGGTGTCATCAAATGGAAGGAAGACTTAGTCAGTTTAGATGTTCATCATCCTGGAGATCAGAGAGCAAGGCTTTCCAACAGGTAAAATAACAGGTAGATGACAGGCTAGACATGTGATGTGCAGGGAAAGTGGAAATGAGCATCAGGTACCTGATGAAGGACATTTGAGGAGCTTTTTGTTCACTTCACTCTGGCATCTACTCAAATGACACCTCAAAGAAGCCTTCTCTGACCATCTCATCTAGACCAGTGCCATCACATCACCACTCTTTCTTTGCTTTAACTTCAGAGCACTTATGAATACTGGATTCCACATTATACATTTACTCGTTTATCATCTATTGTCTGTACTAGTAAGAAAGCCTCAGGAGGTCAAGGGTTTTGTTACATTAGTCACTGAATGTCAAGAACCTAGTGCTGTACCAAGCACATAGCAAGCACTCAGGAAATTATGTGTTCAGTGAATGAATGAATGTGAGGACGCTGAATGTCTTACGTCTGGATTGCCTTCTCCCCCACCACACACTCCCTATCTCAGCCAAGAGGATTCATTATCTACTTCTGCCTATAAACTCCAAGTTAACTAGCAGCAGGCCCTCTTTGTGCCCTAACAAAATAACAGGTGATGATGTTTGAGTCTCAAGCAATGGTTTTTACCACTTCTAATAGTCTCTTGAACTGTGGTGTTGGAGAAGACCCTTGAGAGTCCCTTGGACTACAAGGAGATCCAACCAGTCCATCCTAAAGGAGACCAGTCCTGGGTGTTCATTGGAAGGACTGATGTTGAAGCTGAAACTCCAATACTTTGGCCACCTCCTGTGAAGAGTTGACTCATTGGAAAAGACCCTGATGCTGGCAAAGATTGAGGGCAGGAGGAGAAGGGGATGACAGAGCATGAGATGGCTGGATGGCATCACTGACTCAATGGACATGGGTTTGGGTGGACTCCGGGAGTGGGTGATGGACAGGGAGGCCTGGCGTGCTGCAGTTCATGGGGTCGCAAAGAGTCAGTCTTGTGACTGAGTGACTAAACTGAACTGAAAGCTATTTACTTATCCCAATGTACCTTGTTTTGCCTCTTTTTTCTTGGCTTTTGCTTCCTAAATATCTCCCTGGGCCTTTTCACCTGTGCCTTGCCAATCTGTTTGTCTGGATATCTATCTAGCCTCTGACTCAAGGTTTTAACTGACCATGAACGCATTTATATGTCTTGACTTCTTACTATTGCCCTGCTACCAACACCTCACGTAAGCCTCTAGTTCCTGGTTTTCCTTTTTTACCCATGTTCCATGTATCCCAGTGCTGGCATGCTAAAACAAAGGAAAGAAAGGGAGGACACAGAGGGCAAAAATAGGAGACAGAGAAAATAAAACACTTTCTGCTTTATCATTTCATCTAGGTTTACCAAGAGGACCTTGAGTTCTAGTTTGTTTGAGCTGACGACTTAATACCCAACCTTGAGGAAGGTTATTTGGTCTAGCCTGACCCAGTGTAACTCTGGTATAAAGCAGAAAGTTTGATCCTAATGCTGAGCTGCGCATTCCAACAGGAACCTCTAATCCCAGACTGATAAATAAGTAAAATTAGCCCTGCTAATCCCCAATTGCTAGAGGCCTCACTGATATGTTTGTGCTGTTGAAATAACACTTTTAAATTCTTTTCTTAACAGTATTTTGGGCTTGGAAACAGCTTCATTAGTCTCCCTATTTTATGGAGCTAATGTGCCCATTTTAATGGAAAAGGATTTGGCCTAAAAGTTAAGAAAACTGGATTCTGGCTCCAACCCTGCCGCTCATTAGCTATGTGCCTTTGGACATTTGCCGCTTCTAGGGTTTAGTGTCCCTATCACTAAATGAAAGATTTGGACTTAAATGATCTCTGAAATTATTTCAAGCTTTATAATGCTGTGCAATTTAGAAAGTAAGTAAAAGCACTGGTATGTGTAGGGTTTTTTGCCAAAAGTGAAAGTCGCTCAGTCGTGTCCGACTCTTTGTGAACCCATGGACTGTAGTCTATGGAATTCTCCAGGCCAGAATACTGAAATGGGTAGCCTTTCACTTCTCCAGGGAATCTTCCCAACCCAGGGATCAAACCCAGGTCTCCTGCATTGCAGGCAGATTCTTTACCAATTGAGCCACAAGAGAAGAAAATTGTATGATACAGTGAAAGAAACCCTGGAATCCCAGGGCTCTTGTTTTTAATGATTCCTTTCTGCCTTCTTAGTTTCCATTCCTTTTCCTGTGAAAAATTAATACGAGTTTGAGCAAGAATATATCTGAGCTCCCTTCTTTTTCTCAGATCTTATAATTCCTACATTTCTATGATTATACAAAGGCTATTTGCCTGGCATACACTATGAACAAATTTTCACATCTTTGAAATCAGACAACTATGAAATGGCACTTGGAATTTGAGTGAGAGTGGTATAAAACCCTTTTCACCTTTTATGGGCTTTTCTACCAAGTAAATTTCAGGAGGAGAAAAACATTAATTATTCATGATATGGATGGGTGGATACATAGATAAATAAAAGGAGGTAGAGATTTTATAATAAAGAGACAAGAAAAAAGAAAAGTAGCTAACATGAATATTCGACTTAATGTGGTTGCTAGTTTCAAGCCATAATCCAGATTTTATCTTTGATGAAAGGTGGTCCCAATAGATCCAGTCTTTGTCCTTGTTTTATTTCTCATAGTTTCAAATTGCCCAGAATTGATCTGCTGGAACCAATGTATCATAGAGCCAATATCTCTAACATTGATTGAAGGACTTTTAAAATACTAAACTGTCAATATTTTCCTCACAAGAGCCTCCCTATTAATTAACATTGAGAAGCATTTATTTCTTAAATTTATTGTAAAATTATAATTAAAGTTAGATTATGAATCACAAATGCTTAAAGCTTATGACTCAAGTTTCTGTTGTTGTCGTTGCTTGCTGTCACTAAGTCATGTCCAGCTCTTTTCTGCTACCCCATGGATTGTGGCCCACCAGGCTCCTCTGTCCATGGGTTTGCCCAGGAAAGAATACTGGAGTGGGTTACCATTTCCTTCTCTATTGGATCTTCCTGACCCAAGGATCGAACCTATATCTCCTGCATTAGCAGGTGGATTCTTTACCATTGAGCCACCTGGGAAACCAAGTTTCTATTATTTTCCAATAAGGCAAATGATACTACAACAGCAATAGGAATTAAAAGGATGGGGAACAGGGGTAGGTAGAGGTTTTTATTTCTTAATAAGAAAGCATGTGAATGTCATTGTCCATCTTAAAAAATGATTGTCATGGATAATTAAAAAGAAGACATATATTAAAGCACTTAGCATAGGCCTGAAACATGATAAGTATTTAACAAATGTGATTCCCTTTCCTTCTTTTCTTCCTTCCACAAATTCCTAGACAATCTTCAAGATGATCGTTAATCCTGAAAGTTTAAATCTTCCCCAGTCCATGATTCACCATGCCTCTGCTCTTTTAATAAGGCTTAGTAAATATGTCTATCTTTCATACACCCTTAGGGTGTTCATTTTATTTCTACTAGCATCTAAACAAATGAAAAGTACAAGACATGCCTAACCAAGATTCAGCATGCTTTAAGGATTCTTTCCTGCAGAGGTCTATTTTTAAGTTGCAAGCTCTGAGAACACATTGTGTATGAAATGAGTACGGCTTGTTCAGTCTTCATTCTGGACCTTCCCCAGCTGCTTCTAGGACAGAGAGATCCCAAAGACGTGGCTGGAGATCAGCATCCTCTGTGGGGCACACCTATGAAATTTGTTGTGGAACCCCCTGAGTATGGGGCACAAACTGGCAGATTTAACAGGTTTCTAACATCTCTCTTTCCCTCACCAAAGATTATTGTTTCATTTTCTCAGTCACTGATTTATGCCTTACCAGTTTTTTTAATGGTAACTAAAACTGTCCAAGAATGTACTTATTCTCTTTATGAGTATTGATTTGTGGTAACAACCTATTATATATTTAGTTTTCTTATTTATACCCATCTTAAAAAAAAAAGTTTAAATATACATGTGTGGTGTGTGCGTGTGTGTGCATGCGCTCACGTGCATGCTAAATCATTTCAGTCATGTCAAACTCTTTGTGCCCCTGTGGACTGTAGCCCTACAGACTCTTCTTTTGTCCATGGGATTCTCCAGGCAAGAATACTGGAGTGGGTTGCCATGCCCTCCTCCAGGGGATCTTCCCAACCCAGGGACTGAACCCACGTTTCCAATGGCTCCTGCATTACAGGCGGATTCTTTAGCGCTGAGCCACCACAGAAGCGTGTGTGTGTGTGTGTGTGTGTGTATACATATACATATATACATATACTTCTTCAGATTCTTTTACCTTACAGGTCATTGCTGTTGTTGTTGTTCAGTCTGTCAGTCACATCTGACTCTTTGCAATACCATGGACTGCAGCACACCAGGATTCCCTGTCCTTCACCATGTCCCAATGTTTGCTCAAACTCATGTCCATTGAGTAGGTGATGCCATCCAACCATCTCATCCTCTGTCAACCCCTTCTCCTCCTGACTTAAATGTTTCCCAGCATCAGGGTCTTTTCCAATGAGTGGATCTTTGCATCAGGTGGCCAAAATGTTGGAGCTTCAGCATCAGTCCTTCCAATGAATATTCAGGACTGATTTCCTTTTAGATTGACTGCTTGGATCTCCTTGCAGTCCAAGGGACTCCAAAAGTCTTCTCCAACACCACAATTTGAAGCATCAATTCTTCAGTGCTCAGCCTTCTCTATGGTACAACTCTCACATCTGTACATGACCACTGGAAAATCCATAGCTTTGACTAGATAGACCTTTGTTGGCAAAGTAACATCTCTGCTTTTTAATACACTGTCTAGGTTTGTCATAGATTTTACTCCAAGAAGCAAGCATCTTTTAATTTCATGGCTGCAGTCACTGTCCACAGTGATTTTCAAGCCCAAGAAAATTAAGTCTGTCACTGTTTCTATTGTTTCCCCATCTACTTGCCATGAAATAATAGAACCGGCAACATTCAGAAAATGAAGATCATGGCATCTGGTCCCATCACTTCATGGGAAATATATGGAGAAACAGTGAAAACAGTGTCAGACTTTATTTTGGGGGGCTCCAAAATCACTGCAGATGGTGACTGCAGCCATGAAATTAAAAGACGCTTACTCCTTGGAAGAAAAGTTATGACCAACCTAGATAGCATATTCAAAAGCAGAGACATTACTTTGCCAACAAAGGTTCATCTAGTCAAGGCTATGGTTTTTCCTGTGGTCATGTATGGATGTGAGAGTTGGACTGTGAAGAAGGCTGAGCGCCAAAGAATTGATGCTTTTGAACTGTGGTATTGGAGAAGACTCTTGAGAGTCCCTTGGACTGCCAGGAGATCCAACCAGTCCATTTTGAAGGAGATCAGCCCTGGGATTTCTTTGGAGGGAATGATGCTAAAGCTGAAACTCCAGGACTTTGGCCACCTCATGCGAAGAGTTGACTCATTGGAAAAGACTCTGATGCTGGGAGGGATTGGGGGAAGGAGGAGAAATGAGATGGCTGGATGGCATCACGGACTCGATGGACGTGAGTTTGAGTGACCTCCGGGGGTTGGTGATGGACAGGGAGGCCTGGCGTGCTGCAATTCATGGGGTTGCAAAGAGTCGGACATGACTGAGCCACTGAACTGAACTGAACTGAACTGAACTGAATGGAACCGGATGGTATGTTCTTCATTTTTGTGTAAGTTATTACATAATATTAATATAGTTCCCTGTGCTATACAGTAGGTCCTTGTTGATTATCTATTTTATACATAGTAGGGTGTATGTGGGCTTCCCTGGTGGCTCTGTGGTAAAGAATCTGCTTGCTATGTAGGAGACTCAGGTTCGATCCCTGGGTTGGGAGGATCCCCTGGAGGAGGGCATGGCAACCCACTCCAGTACTCTTGCCTGGAGAATTCCATGGACAGAGGAGCCTGGCGGGCTACAGTCCATAGGGTCACACAGAGTCCGACACAACTAAAGCGACTAAGCAGCAATAGTAGTGTATATATGTTAATCTTAACCTCCCAATTTATCCCCCACCCCCTTTGTATAATACCCATCCTTTTTATCACAAAGGTTTGGAATGACTTTTAACAAAATATATTAAATTTATAAGACAGAAAACCAAGGCCAGAGAAAGAGGAGAATGCAGATGTACCACCCATAAGGGTGAATTGATTGCTATGACTGGACCTCACATTTAATTATGAATGCCTTTGTAGCCAGGGCCATAATTCTTATCAGAGAGTAAGTAGTATATCAGGGTCTAAAAAAGAGACAAAACTATTTTAGGGCTAAATTCTAAATAGAATGGTATGTATGGCTTTACATGAGTGATATAAAGCTTTTTGTGGACCAAATCCTCAATATATTTAAATTAGGAAGTGGATCTTGGCATGTGGATACTCAAATATGTGTTCTTAGACATTAGTCACTCATTTAAAATGTTTCTGCTTGAAGTATGGTTGTTTTCAAATATATTAATCTCTCAATGAACAGAGCAAAAAGAAAACACAGATATTCTGTTAACTATTAACAAAATAAGTAAAATTTTTGAATTACACAATAAAATCTGTTACTTAGAGAAAAAGAAGTAGATTTTGGATGACTAATTTTGGTGATAACTCTAAAGAAACACTCAAAGCATAAGATTAAAGAACAACTTGAGAAATGAATATGTGATAATTGGTGAAGACCAATTCTGAAACTGTCTGGAAATTCTGTTGTTCCAAGGCAAGAATGAAAAGTACTTGGGGAAATGAACAGACTATGTCTCTTAGATAGCCTACTCAGAACTCCACTTGGCACAACTCAGCTTCTGAAAGAAGATATAAGAAATTATATTCTCATTTGATTATTATGGGAAAAAAAGAGAAATCATTTTCTCAGACTAAGCCTTGGAGACTGGGCTTCCACACTAGGAATGAATCCTTAAGTTTGAAAATCAGATGAACAAGTGCCTAATTCATACTCTGGTCTGAATTAAAGACCACCCCATCTCTATACAGAATTTGACTGTGTGTGCATACAAAAGCAATAGATTAAGAATCTTCACAATTGGAGATTAACTTAGCCACAGTAGAATATGGTCTGGTAAAATAGGAGTATAATATCTTTTCATTAATCTGGGCTTTCTATACACTTTCCCTTCTAAAATCCATGTGCTGTTTCAGCAGGGGGTTCTCTAACCCCTTTTGCTAAAGGTGGGCCTCCTTGATGCATGACCCCCAGTCTACTGCTCACTATACTTTAGTTATAAATAGTCATTTAATGTTTTTCCACCCCTTCAGACAGTACAGGTATAGGAAATACACCCATCATTTTCATTACTGATATCCTTTTATGTTGAGAATAGTGTCTGATTTATTATTGGTCTTCAAACTCCATTTGTTAAATATGTGAATACATAGATAATGTTGCTATTTTTCAATGTTGTTTCATAACTTTTTGTTAAGTGATCATTCTGCTCATCAGGAGTGACCTCCTGTGTGTATGTGGGATGTAACAGGATGTAGTAGGTATGATAGTATTTAATCCTTAAACTATCCTACCAGGGAAATTTGATTATTATCTTCCATTTTACTGATAAGAAAGTTGAGACACTAAAAGGAATAAGAACTCCCCAGGGTTGTACCATGGGTAAACTATGAAACTAAGAATAAATTAAAAGATGCTTACTCCTTGGAAGGAAAGTTATGACCAACCTAGATAACATATTCAAAAGCAGAGATATTACTTTGCCAACAAAGGTCCGTCTAGTCAAGGCTATGGTTTTTTAAGTGGTCATGTATGGATGTCAGAGATGGACTGTGAAGAAAACTGAGCACTGAAGAATTGATGTTTTTGAACTGTGATGTTGGAGAAGACTCTTGAGAGTCCCTTAGACTGCAAGGAGATCCAACCAATCCATCCTAAAGGAGATCAGTCCTGAGTGTTCTTTGGAAGGACTGATGCTAAAACTGAAACTCCAATACTTTGGCCACCTCATGCGAAGAGTTGACTCATTGGAAAAGACTCTGATGCTGGGAGGGATTGGGGGCAGGAGGAGAAGGGGACGACCGAGGATGAGATGGCTGGATGGCATCACCGACTTGATGAATGTGAGTGTGAGTGAACTCCGGGAGTTGGTGATGGACAAGGGGGGCCTGGCGTGCTGCGATTCATGGGGTCACAAAGAGTCAGACACAACTGAGTGACTGAACTGAACTGAACTACCACATAATGTGAGCCCTATGACCAAATTACCTTTCAGAACTTTAATAATTTCATCCTCTCACAAAGTACCCATCTCACTACACTCTTACTGACATTATTATTATTAATTATTGGTGAATCATTGTTTTAACTTGCTTTTCTTTGATAAAAAGTTGAGATTGAATATTAATTGTTTATTAGTTCTAAGCGTTTCTTAAGGATATGTAAGTTAGCACACGTAAGTTTTAATTGATGGAGGCAAAGGAAAAAGAAAGACCAAGAAATAGACTTATTGTTCAGGGTAAACAACAGGTCTAACTAACTAACTAAACTAACTAGAGTGTTGCCCATGGGGACAAGGAGACATGGGGGGAGGTACCAGCAGCAAACATCTCTGTTTTTAGAGCGGTAATTAGTTTACCCTTCAAAGCTAGTGTTCAGGGAGGAACGGGGGCACTGTTACTAATACCGTCGAGACCACAGGTGTCAACCAGGACTGTCAACTGGCCAACTGGCATATAGAGCCATCTAAGCTATTCTTCACCTTACCAGACTGGCTCTAGCTCTGAAATGCGGTGACTGCTCCTGGCTACCTCAAACTGTTTTATTCAGCATATCTTGTGGGCCATGCTCACTTTTTTTTAACATTCCAGGCATTGCACAACTATTTGTACCGTCCCTGTCAGCGTGTCCACTTGGGAGACGACACACCTATTCCAATGATGTCGTAACTGTTCAAAATATTTTTTTGTAATTCTGTTTGGCATCACCTTCTGAACCTTTAATGTCTTCTTTAAAAAGTCAATCTGAACGTATCTTGTTAATCTTTTTATTTCACTTAGCTCCTTGCATGTAGAATCACTCAATAAATAGTCACTGAATTCAGTGAAATGCAACTAGATTCCAAAGCTCAAAATTACCCTCAGAGAATTAAGATTCATTACTGTTGAGTCTATTCATTAGGCCACAACTTAGAAAACACAGACTGGAAAGAAATATGGTTGAGTTTTAGAATTATAAGTAAAGCTTCAGAAAACAATAAAAAGATGAAAATCAAAGCTTTCATTATGAATATGTATTAGTTTTAAATTAAGAAAATGTTCATCTTGTTTTGTGTTTATATACTATGCCTTAGGTAATTCCAAAGAAGAGTTTCTCAAATATGTTACATAATATTTCCATTTTGGGAATATGTGTACACCCTTCAGAGGTGATTACTTGGAAAGGAACAACACACATTTAGATGAGTACATCCTGTAATGTTTGTTTAAAAAATAATCCACTACTTTATAATCATGCTTCTATTTTAGACATTTTCATGAATATAAGTCATGACATGGATGCTATGAGGGACATGATTTTAAAAATAAGAGAAATAAACATCCAAGAAATAAGCAGATGACACTTGGGGTCAGGGCACCTAGCCAGCTGTCTGGTGAGTAGTCTCCAGTGCTGTGAAACGGAGCAACGACAGTGGTTCATCTGTAAGTTCTGCCCTGTGATAAGCAAGAGGGACGTTTGCCCAGCCAGATATTTAGAGACTGAGAACAAGCGTTATCATTCCAGTCTTATGGAATGAAATTAAAGCGCAAAAGTTCTAACAGTTTGCCTGAGCTTTCAGACCAGAGTGTTGAGAGGGCATATACCAAGGACCCACATCAATACACATATATTTCTGCCAACTGCATAACCAACTAAAACAGCCACACCCTCAACACAAACTGCCCATAAACCAAGAGCTAATTAAACACAAACAGAGTTGTTATCACTCACCACCGGATGGAGTGGTATATGGTAAGGGTGTTCTGAGCAAGAGCATTCATGTCAATGAGACTTTCTATGAAAAAAACTTTCTTAACCTTGTGGATGGAAGAATGGGAAAGAGAAGAAGAGGCAGTACTATGGCTGGTGGCTGAGAACTCAGGGTCATCCAAAGACACCAGGGATTTATGTTGAAGGAGGCCATGTTACCAGCTTCTTTTGAGCCAGAACCACTGGAAGGGGACCATGTTCGGAGCAAATGTTCCCACGTGACTGCCACTTTCCCTGTGCATGAATATAAGTCTGGGCTATAAAGGAGTGCGAAGCCAAAACTGGTTCCCCTCTCCTAGTGGAAAGGAGACGCATGTTGTCCATTGTAAAAAGAAAACATTATAAAGTGCCTGTTTATGTGCTGAAGTAATTTCTAATTACTGGAGGCAGTGAGCGTGGTCTGGTGTGGTTATGGGAGGGCGCACAGCACCAGGACAGCTGCCATTCTGTTCTGCTCTCAGCCTCTTCCCATGACTGGTGGCTTGTCACCTAACCTCCTCCCTCCTCAGACTCCCAGCTTGACCATATGGGTGAAACTTCCCATTCAGTACTTCATATTCTCAAGCACTTCAAAAATTTAGGCTAATTAATAGTATCCCATTGCGGCTGAAAAATTATTATTATGAAGATGATGATGCTTTCAGTTGATGGCGATCAGAGGCACACAGACTTGAAATGATTTCCCTCCAGGGGCTAGAAGCCCTAAGTGTGGGTAAAGAGCTAAGCTTGGGCTATCACCACTCAACCCCACACCCTCCCAGCCCACACCAAGGAACTCACAGGGTGCTTTGAGGATACAGAAGCCATTTATTCAGCCTATGGGACAACTCAGAATAGGTGTTAAAGAAATACAAAGCATTTCTGATACAGACAGGGGCTTTCTTTTCACAAAGCCACACCAGTATTCCTGAACCCCTGATTCACTGGGCGGAGCTCCTTCCTGGTCATTTTCTCTGCTCTAGAGACTGTCACAAGGACAGACTGTTTGAATCAGCCTGAATTACTGCTCTCTTATTTTAGTTAACTTATCTCTTTAAAAAATTACAACATACTCCTAGAAAAATAAGATTTAAATGACAGAGGGAAAAGAGAACATAACTTTCTCTCAGTTCAGTTCAGTTCAGTTCAGTTGCTCAGTCGTGTACAACTCCTTGTGACCCCATGAATCGCAGCACGCCAGGCCTCCCTGTCCATCACCAACTCCCGGAGTTCACTCAGATTCACGTCCATCGAGTCCGTGATGCCATCCAGCCATCTCATCCTCGGTCGTCCCCTTCTCCTCCTGCCCCCAATCCCTCCCAGCATCAGAGTCTTTTCCAATGAATCAACTCTTTGCATGAGGTGGCCAAAGTACTGGAGTTTCAGCTTTAGCATCAGTCCCTCCAAAGAAATCCCAGGGCTGATCTCCTTCAAAATGGACTGGTTGGATCTCCTTGCAGTCCAAGGGACTCTCAAGGGTCTTCTCCAACACCACAGTTCAAAAGCATCAATTCTTTGGCGCTCAGCTTTCTTCACAGTCCAACTCTGACATCCATACATGACCACAGGAAAAACCATAGCCTTGACTAGATGGACCTTTGTTGGCAAAGTAATGTCTCTGCTTTTCAATATGCTATCTAGGTTGATCATAACTTTCCTTCCAAGGAGTAAGCGTCTTTTAATTTCATGGCTGCAGTCACCATCTGCAGTGATTTTGGAGCCCAGAAAAATAAAGTCTGACACTGTTTCCACTGTTTCCCCATCTATTTCCCATGAAGTGATGGGACCAGATGCCATGATCTCTAGGCTTCTCTTAACCCATTGCTAACTACCCCCAGTCCAATTTACCACTGCTAAACACTGTTCACTTTTTTGTTTGTCTCTCAAAGCAGTCACAAAAAATAATAATACATATTCAGGAGGCCAGATAGTCTGACTAATACTCAATATTTCCTAACTATATAATCTTGGCCAAATTCTTAAACCTTTTTGAGCTTCGGTTTCCTCACAGACGGAGAAGGCAATGGCACCCCACTCCAGTGCTCTTGCCTGGCAAATCCCATGGACCGAGGAGCCTGGTGGGCTACAGTCCATGGGGTCACTAAGAGTCAGACACGACTGAGTGACTTCACTTTCACTTTTCACTTTCATGCTTTGGAGAAGGAAATGGCAACCCACTCCAGTGTTCTTGCCTGGAGAATCCCAGGGACAGGGGAGCCTGGTGGGCTGCTGTCTATAAGGTCGCACAGAGTCAGACACGACTGAAGCGACTTAGCTGTAGCAGTTCCTCAGAGAGGTTTAAGAATTCCTATGGGAATAATTACAATGCCTACTTTATAGGCTATTTTAAAGATTACATGATACCTACGTTGTACAGTTAAGTAAATGTTAACTATTATTTATAGGAATATATAGACTCCTTTGGGGCTTAGGATCATTCCAAGAATGAGTTTTGCCAGTTGGTTTTTGAACACAACCTTCTGCCATAGCCAAAAGGATTTTTTTCCACTGCTGATTTGTAAAAATGGGGCAATACTCAGAGTATTGACAACCGGCCTGGCTCAGACACTGAGCAGTCAGGAAGAATACAATGAACAATCAGAGTAGATGCCAGACAAAAATAGTAGGTGGATAGCAGCTGAATATCAGCTATGTCTAAGGAAAACATTGTCTTCTGTTTAAATCATTTACTCAGTTTCTTTGGAATGCTTCATCATTTTTAATAGTGCCTTAAAAAACACGGTAATATACTTTGTTAATTGATTTCTTACTTAATTGCTATGTGTCAAGGAACATGCTCTATGTGATTTCTATCCTCTGAAAGGAGTTAAGAAATATTTGGGCCAAGTATATAGTCAAAGTCTTTGAAACTGCTTCACGGGTATTTTGAAAGGATGCCTATTGTGCAGTTGTATTGTTGTGTCAGTCGCTCAGTTGTGTCCTACTCTTTGTGACCCCACAGACAGTAGCCTACCAGGGCTCTCTGTCCATAGAATTCTCCAGGCAAGAATACTGGAGTGGGTTGCCATTTCCTCCTCCAGGGGATCTTCCCAACCCAGGGATCGAATCCGCATCTCCTGTACTGCAGGCAGATTCTTTACAGTCTGAGCCAGCAGGGATTCCCTTGTGCAGTTGTCGTGCATCTTGTGCAGTTGTAGATGCATGTTTTTTATATACCCACAAAATTAGAGTTTTTATATTGTGTTGTTCAAATTTCTATGACTCCACTGAGTTTTGTTGCTTGTTTCTATCAATTATGGAGAGTGGTATACTAGAAATTTTCTGTAATGGTACTGATTCATCTTTTTGTTTGTTTGTTTTGTCAGTTTTGGTGGAAGCTGCTTATTACTAAATGATAAGTTCCAATTTCCTATAAAAGTAATTCAAAGTCTACTACTGCCTCCTCATAAATTAATTATCTAGGTTTGTCTCTATTGAGGTCCATAAACAAATGACAGTATTGACAGTTACTTTATAAACCACATGGTTGAACTTATAAAAACATTCTAATAAGCTGTTTGGTTATTTAATATGTATTAGAAAAAATATAAAAACATCATTTCAAACCCAAGATTTCATGAATTTATTGCTTTAAAGTGAAATCAAAATTATTTAAGCTTTTAAAGAGAGAGTTAAAGAAAAATATTTAGTATATAAGTTTACAGATTACACTAGAGTATGGAAAATATATTGAAGATAGCTCACAAAAGACTATGGCTTGAGAGACCTTAAGCTAAATAATAATTAAAGGAAAGCCTGTTACACTCCCTTCGTGGATCACAGCCTTGTCATGGTGAAGGGGTTTGTGTAACTCAATGAAATTATGAGTTATGCTGTGCAGGGCCACCCAAGAAAGATAGGTCACGGTGAAGAGTTCTGATAAAATGTGGTCCATTGGAGGAGGGAATAACATACCACTCCAGTATTCTTGCTGTGAGAACCCCATGGAGAGTATGAAAAGCCAAAAAGATAGGACATCAGAAGATGGGCCACCAAGTCAGAAGGTGTACAATATGCTACTGGGAAAGAGCAGAGGGCAATTATTAACAGCTCCAGAAAAAATGAAGCAGGTGGACCAAAGAGGAATCAACGCTCAGTTAAGGATGCGTCTGGTGGTGAAAGAAAAGTCAGATGCTGTAAAGAACAATATTGCATAGGAACCTGGCATGTTAGGTCCATGAATCAAGATAAATTGGACATGGCCAAGCAGGAGATGGCAAGAGTGAACATCAACATCTTAGGAATCAGCGAACTAAAATGGACAGGAATGGATGAATGTAATTCAGACGACCATTATATCTACTACTGTGGATAAGAATCCCTTAGAAGAAATAGAGTAGCTCTCATATCAACAAAAGAGTCCGAAGTGCAATACTTGGGTGCAATCTCAAAAACAACATGATCTCAGTTTGTTTCCAAGGCAAACCATTCAGCATCAGAGTAATCCAAGTCTATGCCCCAACCACTGATACCAAAGAAGCTGAAACTGATTGGTTCTATGAAGACCTATAAGACCTTCTAGAACTAACACCAAAAAAAGATGTCCTTTTCATCATAGGGGATTGAAATACAAATATAGGAAGTCGAGAGATACCTGGAGTGACAGACAAGTTTGGCCTTGGAGTACCAAATGAAGCAGGGCAAAGACTAACAGAGTTTTGTCAAGAGAATAATCTGGTCATAGCAAATACCCTTTTGCAACAACCCAAGAGACAATTCTACACATGGACATCACCAGGTGGTCAATACTGAAAATCAGATTGATTATATTCTTGGCAGCCAAAGATTGAGAAGTTCTGTACAGTCAGTAAAAACAACCTGGAGCTGAATGTGGCTCATATCATGAACTCCTTGTTGCAAAATTCAGACTTATTTTGAAGAAAGTAGGGGAAACCATTAGGCCATTCAGGTATGACTTAAATAAAATCCCTGTGATTATACAGTGGAGGTGATGAATAGATTCAAGGAATTAGATCTAGTAGACAAAGTGCCTGAAGAACTATGGATGAAGGTTCATCACACTGTACAGGAGGCAGTGACCAAAACTATCCCAAAGAAAAAGCGATTCAAGAAGGCAAAGTGGTTGTCTGAGGAGGCTTTACAAATAGCTGAGAACAGAAGAGAAGTGAAAGGCAAGGGAGAAAGAGAAAGCTATACCCAGCTGAATGCAAAGTTCCAGGGAATAACATGGAAAGATAAGAAGGCCTTCTTAAATGAACAACGCAAAGAACAGAGGAAGACAATGGAATGAAAAAGACTAGAGATCTGAGAAAATTGGAGATATCAAAGGAACATTTCATGCAAAGATGAGCATTAAGGACAGAAATGGTAGAGACCTAACAGAAGCAGAAGAGATTAAGAAGGTATCAAGAATACACAGATGAACTACATAAAAAAAGATCTTAATGACTTCTTTGACAATGATGGCATAGTCACCTAGAGCCAGGCAGCCTGAAGTGTGAAGTCAAGTGGGCTATAGGAAGCATTATTATGAGCAAAGCTGGTGGAGGTGATGAAATTCCATCTGAGCTATTTTAAATCCTAAAAGATGATGCTGTTAAAGTATTGCACTCAATATGTCAGCAAAGTTGGAAAACTCAGCAATGGCCACATGACTGGAAAAGGCGAGTTTTCATTCCAATCCCAAAGAAGAACAATGCCAACAAATGTTCAAACTACAATATAATTGTGTTCATTTCACATGATAGCAAAGTAATGCTCAAAATCCTTCAAGTTAGGCTTCAGCAATACATGAAGTGAGAACTTCCAGATATACAGGTTGGTTTTAGAAAAGGCAGAGGAACCAGAGATCAAATTGCCAACATTTGAAAGATCATGAAGAAAGCAAAGGAATTCCAGACAAACATCTACTTCTGTTTCACTGACAACACTAAAGTCTTTGACTGTGTGGATCATAACAAACAGTGGAAAATTCTTAAAGAGATAAGAGTAGCAGACCATCTTACCTATCTCCTGAGAAACCTGTTTGTGGGTCAAGAAGCAACAATTAGAACCAGACGTGGAAACACTGGTTCAAAATTGGGAAGGTAGTAAGACAAGGCTGTATATTGTCATCCTGATTATTTAATGTCTATGCAGAGGACATCATGCGACATGCTGGGCTGGGTGAATCACAAGCTGGATTCAAGATTGCTGGAAGAAATATCAGTAATATCATATAGGTAGATGATACCACTCTAATGACAGAAAGGGAAGAGGAACTAAAGAATTTCTTGCTGAGGGTGAGAGAAGAGAGTGAAAAGGCTGGCTTGAAACTCAACATTCAAAAAACTAAGATCATGGCATCTGGTCCTATCAGTTCATGGCAAGTAGAAGGAGGAAAGAGGAAGCAGTGACAGATTTTCTTTTCTTGGGCTCCAAAATCACTGTGAATGGTGTTTGCATCCATAAAATTAAAAATTGTTTGCTCCTTGGAAGGTAAGATATGACAAACCTAGACAGGATATTAAAAAGCAGAGCCAGCACTTTGCCAACAAAGGTCCATATAGTCAAAGCTGTGGTTTCTCCAGTAGTCATATACAGATGTGTTGGACCATAAAGAAGGCTGAGTGTCAAAGAATCGATGCTTTCAAATCATGGTGCCGGAAAAGACTCTTGAGAGTCCCTTGGACAGCAATAGATCAAGCCAGTCAATCCTAAAGGAAATCAACCCTGAGTGTTCACTGGAAGAACTGTTGCTGAAACTGAAGCTCCAATACTCTGACCTCCTGATGCAAAGAGCCAATTCATTGGAAAAGAAAGCTGATTGAAAGCAAAAGAAGGAGGTGGCAAAAGATGAGATGGTTAAGTAGCATCACTGACTCAATGAACTTGAATTTGAGCAAACTCCGGGAGATAGTGGAGGACTGAGGAGACTAATGTGCTGCAGTCCATGGGGTCACAAAGAGTTGAATAAAACTTAGCTACTGAACAACAACTATTACAAAGCAACAAGCATGTCTTTATGCTAGACTCTGCTCAGCAAGCTGTGGGCAGACAGTAAATATAGTGACACCCCCTTATAATTCTATAGTAAAAATGGAGACTGAACTGGAATTACAGACTAATAGAGGATGAGATGGTTGGATGGCATCATTGACTCAATGGACATGAGTTTGAACAAACTCCAAAAAATAGTGAAGGAAGGACAGGGAAGCCTGGCATGCTGTAGTCCATGGGGTTGCAAAGAATCAGACACAACTGAGAGACTGAACAACAACAATAACAATTCTAAATGGTATCTAGATGTATTTGTGCTTTTTTAAGAAACAGTATTTACCTTGAATATATTTATATGTAAAAAAGTCTTGCTTTACTTATTTAATTGCATGTCTGAAACCACCAAGCTTTCTTTTTAATTGAAATATAGCTGACATCCAATACTCTGTTAGTTTCAGGTGTACTACGTAGTGATTTGACCTTTGCATACATTATGAAATTATCACCATGTTAAGTCTAGTAACCATCTGTCCCCATACAAAGTTACTACAATATTATTAACCATACGTCTTATGTTGTTTATTAGATGGATTAAAAAATGAGGAGTTGGTTGAAGTTTTTATTTGAGATCATTTGTAGATGTTAATTTGCCCTTTTTAAGGCCACTAACTCTCATAATAGAGCATTGCTGATAGTTTGATACTTTTAACGGAGAAGAGTTTTGGCTGCAGTTCTCCAATAGTAACACAGCTTATAATCTATACAGCCTTTAAAGTTTGCAAAGCACTTTCACAGACGCTGATTAGTTTAATCTTGACACAACCTTGCAAAGTAGGTAGAGTGTTGTTACACAAAGTGTGAGGATGCCTTGGGAGGACTGTAACTTAGATCTGTTGAAGTCAGAGATTTGTCTTTTAGGAAGTTTAAAACAGCCAGTGCATTTCAGGAGAAAACAGAGTTTGTCTTTAGGGAAGGTCCTCCTTCTGTTCTGGGAGAGATTGTTTTTGTCAAGCAGTTATAAGGCAGGACGTTATGGGTAATTCTCTGGAAAGCCTGTTGGACTGAATGTATACCCGTGGCGGATTCATGTCAATGTATGGCAAAATCAATACAATATTGTAAAGTAATTAGCCTCCAATTAAAATAAATAAATTAAAAAATTAAAAACAAAGAATTTGGTTTTATAATATAAAATAAATCTATTCATAAGACCACAACACTAAAGATTTATAGACAACTTTGAAGATTTTGTTTTCAGTTTCCCTTTGCTGAAAAATATTATTTGTTCTTGGAAGATGTGTCTATATCCTTGCCTAAACACTGGCTCATAGGAAAGGACAATTGGTTGATGGTCCACAGAAACAAGCAAGGTTGACCTTTTCTTTCATGTCGCCCTAACAACAGACTGTAAAATGCATAAGACCTGGATGTGGAGTGCACTGGCTAAACCAGTGATTTCTCAAGCCTGGTGCCACTGAGAGCTTTAATATCACAGGCTTCAGTACATATGCCATGACCTACTGTGATTGCCAAGTCCATGACAGGTAGACCAGGCTTCATCTTGGAGGTAAGGGTTCACATTTCCTTGAAGGAATTGGATCTCCCTATTATGATTCATCCTAGGGAAGAAAAGAGAGCCTGGGGGGATGGTTCTCCAATATGCCCATGGGAAGGTGCTGAGCTGGCTCCACATATCATGGAAAATGAGTTATGCAAGTAATTAGAATTTGGATGTGGGTACTTATGGGAGGGGTTATAAGCAAAAGACATCAAGCCAATAAGGCTTAATCATCAGGCTCCCTGACATGGGACTGCCCCTTCAGAGGTCTTGGGTAGAAACAGCAATCTGCAGATATGGTCAGGTTTTTAAAACTTGCAAAGTAAAATGTTTTTGTATTATTTTGCTTACAGAAAGCTCCCATATTATATCAATTTCATTCCCCCACAGACTCTGGGTCTGTCTTAATTCTAAGATAATCTACATTGAACTTTTGTTATCTTCAAGTTTTCAGTAAAGTTCTATGAAATATTGTAGCTGTGTCTTGGCTGTTCTCTGGAGGAATTAAAGGATATTGGGTTTACACTTGTGAAATGGTATAGTGAAAGTGTTAGTCCCTCAGTCATGTCCAACTCTTTGCAACCCCAGGGACCGTAGCCAGACAGGCTTCTCTGTCCATGGGTTTGCCAGGTAAGAATACTGGAGTGGGTAGCCATTCTCTTCTCCAGGGGCTCTTCTTGACTAAGGGATCGAACCTGGGTCTCCTGCATTGCAGGCAGACTCTTTTCCATCTGAACTACCAGGGAAGCCCAAAATGGTAGAGGATTGTGACAAAATCCTGGAAAAGCTGTTTATTGTTCAGTAGCCGACCAATGGAAGGTAAAACAGTGATCTGGGGAATGACTGTTAGGAGTCAGATGACCCTGACAACACATGGGAAAGTGTCACCAAGGCAGGAGTATGCCTTGACCAGACACGCTCACCAACACTCCTATATATATTGATGGGAATGGTACCTTGAAAGAAATACTATGTATGTATGTATGTATGAATGTAGGTGCCATTGGAGTTACACTCATTTTAAAGAATAATGAACTAAAGAGAACAGAAATGAAGCAAATAACAAGAAGACTATAAAACTAGTTAGAAGAATTTGTAGAAATGGAGCTCAAGTCTTCTGCTTTCATAGTCAGTTTTCACATCCTGAAAATGGTAAAAACTTGAGGATCAGAGGTTTCCCATCTAGGAAAATTGAGCAAAAGTAAAGAAGCAACTTTAAGCAAATTCTACTTGCTGATGCAGTAAGACATTTGCCTGTCTGTTTGAAGTGCTTGATAGCATCCAGGATTCTTGTTTGAGCAAGAATTTCAAACTAGACTTTACCATCAGACCTCTGTTATTCTGTTTCCTCTGCCTGATTCCATTTTTAAGAAATCCAAAAGTGGATAAAACTAATCTGTGGTGAAGGCAATTAGAAAGTGATTGAAGGAGGGCCAGGAGAACTGATGGGAAAATGAGTACAAAGGAACTTTCTTATCCTCTATCTTATTACAGTCGTCCAAATTTACTGCCTGCAATGCAGGAGACACAGAAGTTGCAGGTTCGATTCCTGGGTTGAGAAGGTCCCCTGAAGAAGGAAATGGAAACCCACTCCAGTATTCTTGCCTGGAGAATCCCCGTGAAGAGAGGAGCCTGGCAGGCTACAGTCCATAGTGTTGCAAAGAGTAGGACACAACTGAGCGACTGAGGATGCAAAGTTATCAAGCCAAATACCTAAGAACTGTGTATTTAAAATTCAGTAAAAATATGAAATAAATGACTAACAAAACCATGTATAAAAATAAAAATTAAATTATAAATCTGTTATTCTGTAGAGGCTTGAGTAAAGCCTCTCAAGACTCTAGGAGGTAAGATTAAGATTCCCTGCTCTTCCTGTTGCAAGGGAAAATGTTTCCCCACATTACTGTATGTCGCACATCTGTCTCCTTTTTATCTCTCACTGTCACTGGAGAACAATGCCATTGGCAGACACAGTATGATTATCAGGCAAAACAATATTATTACTGGAAAAATCGGCAAGTTGTTTTCAGCAAAATCCTTTTCCCAATCATAGGGTCGCATTTCCTTTCCTTCTATTCTCTGATATTCTAGTCTCTCTGCTACAAACTTTTTTAAAAATAAATTCTCATGTGGCCCTATAATTCTAAGTGCTGTGTATTTCTGTTTTTCCGGGCTCCAGCTCAACAGGATTAATTCCAAGTAAGTAAATGCAGACGTGGTTCTGTGTTTTGTTGTTGGTGTTTATTGCTCTACTTTTGAAAAGTTTTACACTAACTACCTCGCTGGTCTATTTTTTTTTTTTTTGGTATATTTTTTAATAAATGTATATATTTTTCTTACATAAAACCTTGGTATAAATAAATTTAATCTCAGAAATAGCCACCCATTCACATCCAAATGTTTTGTTTTCCACAGTTGAGATTGTGAGATCATTTTTATTTATTTTTTCTAACATAACATTATAGCATGAGAATTTTCTGACACTATTAGAACTGCTTTCTAGAGCAGGATGTACTTAATAATTAGTGCTCCTTTATTTTCAAATTGGTCAAATAATTCTATCCATTTTCAGATAATGATTATTTTATATCAATTATTGAATCAGTGTCAGTCAACAGCATTTTTTCTAGTTCCATGTAAATCAAACTAGAAACATTTGTCCAAAATAATAGGCAGATTGTGATCAACTGGAGGGCCGGGATAATATTTACTCCATCTTTGAGTTCTCCACAGTGCCAATACATAATAGGAATTAAATAAACACTAGTAGATTGAATGAGTGAGTGAACGATAAAATTACATATTTCCAGGATTCAAGACTGGAGAGGTAGGTGGATAGACCTCCATGCCTACAACTTCCCTTCTGTGAGTAACTATACTGATGGACTCTCAATCAAAAACAGAATGCCTTGGGAATTCCTTGGTGGTCCAGTGGTTAGAACATCATGATTTCCTTGTCCTGGGCCTGAGTTCAATCCTGGGTCAGGGAACACAGATCCCACAGGACATATATGTGCTCTCGCTCAGTCGTGTCTGGCTCTCTGCAACCCCACGGACTGTAATGCACCAGGCTCCTTTGTCCATGGGATTTTCCAGGCAAGAATACTGGAAAGCATTGCCATTTCTTTCTCCAACCAAGACATGTAGTGTGGTCAAAAAAAAAAGAATATGTAAAATGCCTTTTAGATTAGTTCTCCAGACTATTTGTAAGCCACCTTTTTATACCAGCATGAACTATGCATTGACACAACTCAACAAACTTTGCTTAAAGATTTTAGGTGTTCTAGCCATAAATTTTCTAGTTTTTTAAAACTAATTATCACTGAATATAATTTGGAATTGCATCATGAAGCCCCTTTGAATAATACCAGTTGGTTTTTACTTGAATATCATAAAGGCCTTTTAGAACAGAAATTCAGGATATTCTAGAGATATTTATTCTAGAGATTATTTATTCATAGAATCAATGAATCTTAAAAAGTTTAGAGCCAGAGAAGACATCAGATCAGTTCAGATCAGTCGTTCAGTCATTTCCAACTCTTTGCAACCCCATGAATCACAGCAGGCCAGGCCTCCCTGTCCATCACCAACTCCCGGAGTTCACTCAGACTCATGTCCATCAAGTCAGTGATACCATCCAGCCATCTCATCCTCTGTCATCCACTTCTCCTCTTGCCCCCAGTCCCTCCTAGCATCAGAGTCTTTTCCAATGAGTCAACTCTTCGCATGAGGTGGCCAAAGGACTGGAGTTTCAGCTTTAGCATCATTCCTTCCAAAGAAATCCCAGGGCTGATCTCCTTCAGAATGGACTGGTTGCATCTCCTGGCAGTCCAAGGGACTCTCAAGAGTCTTCTCCAACACCACACTTCAAAAGCATCAATTCTTCAGTGCTCAGCCTTCTTCACAGTCCAACTCTCACATCCATACATGACCACTGGAAAAACCATAGCCTTGACTCGACGAACCTTTGTTGGCAAAGTAATGTCTCTGCTTTTGAATATGCTATCTAGGTTGGTCATAACTTTCCTTCCAAGGAGAAAGCGTCTTTTAATTTCATGGCTGCAGTCACCATCTGCAGTGATTTTGGAGCCCAGAAAAATAAAGTCTGACACTGTTTCCACTGTTTCCCCATCTATTTCCCATGAACTGATGGGACCGGATGCCATGATCTTCATTTTCTGAATGTTGAGCTTTAAGCCAACTTTTTCACTCTCTACTTTCACTTTCATCAAGAGGCTTTTGAGTTCCTCTTCACTTTCTGCCATAAGGGTGGTGTCATCTGCATATCTGAGATTATTGATATTTCTCCCGGCAATCTTGATTCCAGCTTGTGTTTCTTCCAGTCCAGCGTTTCTCATGATGTACTCGGCATGTAAGTTAAATAAACAGGGTGACAATATACAGCCTTGACATACTCCTTTTCCTATTTGGAACCAGTCTGTCGTTCTATGTCCAGTTCTGACTGTTGCTTCCTGACCTGCATACAAATTTCTCAAGAGGCAGATCAGGTGGTCTGCTATTCCCATCTCTTTCAGAATTTTCCACAGTTTATTGTGATCCACACAGTCAAAGGCTTTGGCATAGTCAATAAAGCAGAAATAGATGTTTTTCTGGAACTCTCTTGCTTTTTCCATGATACAGCAGATGTTGGTGATTTGATCTCTGGTTCCTCTGCCTTTTCTAAAACCAGCTTGAACATCAGGAAGTTCACGGTTCACATATTGCTGAAGCCTGGCTTGGAGAATTTTGAGCATTACTTTACTAGCATGTGAGATGAGTGCAATTGTGCGGTAGTTTGAGCATTCTTTGGCATTGCCTTTCTTTGGGATTGGAATGAAAACTGACCTTTTCCAGTCCTGTGGCCACTGCTGAGTTTTCCAAATGTGTTGGCATATTGAGTGCAGCACTTTCACAGCATCATCTTTCAGGATTTGGAATAGCTCAACTGGAATTCTATCACCTCTACTAGCTTTGTTTGTAGAGATGCTTTCTAAGGCCCACCTGACTTCACATTCCAGGATGTCTGGCTCTAGGTCAGTGATCACACCATTGCGATTATCTGGGTCGTGAAGATCTTTTTTGTACAGTTTGGTCTTTTTTTTAAAGAAATAAAAGGTAGTCAGTTGATTTACCAAGGCCATTGAGCTAACCAGAACTGGTATAACAGCATTTTGACTCTCTTTTTCATGTTCTTTATGTTATAATACACTGCCTTATGTGGATCTATCCTATGGTTCATTAAGAGCAACTTGAGGAAATATCATTTCCATTTTTAATAAAGTTACTAAGATAAGGGTAATGCATAAAAAGATAATGCATCTGGACTTATGTAGCACATTTGACAAGGTATTTTATATCTTTCTGCTTATATAGAGCAATATAAACTGGATCCTGGAAATATTATGATTTTTCAGTGATTCATTTTATTTTTTGACCCTGTGAAAAATAATATATTTATATATGTGCAGCTAATGCATAAATGCACAGTTTCATAAGTAATTATAAGAGAGACACATGTATAACCACCAACCAGATCAGGAAATAAAACATTGTCCCTATGTCAGCGGGGACGTTGAGTTCAATCCCTGAGCCAGGAAGATCACCTGGAGTAGGAAACAACAACCCACTCCAGTATTCTTACCTGGAAAATTCCATGGACAGAGGAGCCTAGCAGGCCACAGTCCATGGGGCCACAAAGAGTCAGACAGAACTGAGTGACTGAGCACAATCTTATAGTAGGTGTTATGAAGGGTTCAGAAAAGTCGCAGTCAAAATCGAAACATTTAGAGCTCATCTACTCATTTTTAAATAATTTTGTTTATTACTTATTTATTTTTGGCTGTGTTGGGTCTTTGTTGCTGTGTGAACTTTTCTTCTGTTGCGGCAAGCGATGGCTATACTCTAATTGCAGTCCTCAGGCTTCTCATTGTGATGTCTTCCCTTGTTGCAAAGCAGGGGTTCTAGGGCAGGCTTCAGTAGCTGCAGCACATGCGCTCAGCAGTTGCAGCTCCTAGGCTCAGTAGTTGTGGTACGTGGGCTTAGGTACTCTGTGGCATGTGGAATCTTCCCTAATCAGAGATCAAACCAGTATATCCTGCATTGGCAGGCATATTCTTTACCACTGATTTACCAGGGAAGCCTTACTTGGTTTTGCTTTTTTTTTTTTTTTTTTTTAGTTTTGAACTTTGAGATTTAAACAGAATACTGAATTTCAGATTTTACTGTAATTTCTCCAGAAAAGAGACAACTAAATTCCATCTATGCACCTTAAGCCTAACAGAAGTTAACCTTAATCTTATCTGGAATTTTTTAAAAATGAGAAAATTAAAGCAAAAGCATCCCAATAAGCCACTTAGATCAACGCTAAAAACGAATCACTATTTGTCAAAGCTTGAAGCATTAGACCAATAGCACAATTTTCAGTGAATATCTTAGTCACTATTCAGAAAGGTTATAACAGGCATAAGTTTCTATGTTAATCTTTTAAAACTCTTAGAAAAAAATTTTTTTAAATAAATATATCTCAGAATATGGATGCAGAAAGTCAAGAGAAGTAAAGCTCTTTAATTGATAAGTAAGACCCTACCCTCAAACTGCTCCAGCCTCTGTCATCACAACCATCAGTTCAGTTCAGTTCAGTTCAGAAGCTCGGTCGTGTCCAACTCTTTTCAACCCCATGGACCGCAGCACTCCAGGCCTCCCTGTCCATCACCAACTCCCGGAGTTTACTCAAACTCATGTCCATTGAGTTGGTGATGCCATCCAATCATCTCATCCTCTGCTGTCCCCTTCTTCTCCAGCCTTCACTCTTTCCCAGCATCAGGGTCTTTTCAAATGAGTCAGTTTCTCACATCAGGGGGCCAAAGTATTGGAGTTTCAGCTTCAGAATCAGTCCTTCCAATGAATATTCAGGACTGATTTCCTTCAGGATGGACTGGTTGGATCTCCTTGCAGTCCAAGGGACTCTCAAGAGTCTTCAACACCACAGTTCAAAAGCATCAATTCTTCAGTGCCCAGCTTTCTTTATAGTCCAACTCTCACATCCATACATGACTACTGGAAAAACCAAAGCCTTAACTAGATGAACCTTTGCTGGCAAAGTAATGTTTCTGCTTTTTGACACGCTGTCTAGGTTGGTCACAACCCATAGCCTCTGAGTTATCTCCAGGGTGCCCTTGGGAACCCTAGATGCCTAAAAGGGATTACTAAAAAGATTTTCAGCATCAGAAATGGTTACCCAAACTACACAAGTAAAAACTAACCTTGATTTAGAAAATTGAGTAGGTTCCTTCTCTTTTGCTTCTAACTGATTCTGTGAACAGGTCTGACTCCTGGTAGGTGATCAGTAATGATTTGGATAACTACTTGCACTATCTAGAGGAAAGTTCCTAAGGAATCCAAGAAGGTCCACATAAGAAGGTTTTGTTCTTGTTTTGTTTTGTTTGTCTCTCTCCCTATTTTTCACACTAAGGAATGTTTATAGTCAATACTGTAAATCTCTGCAAGATCAAACCAGTCAAACCTAAAGGAAATCAGTCCTGAATGTTCATTGGAAGGACTGATGCTGAAGCTGAAACTTCAGTACTTCGACCACCTGATGCGAAGAACTGACTCATTAAAAAAGACCCTGATGCTGAGAAAGATTGAAGGCAGGAGGAGAAGGGGATGACAGAGGATGAGATGGTTGGATGGCATTAATGACCAATGGACATGAGTTTGAGCAAGCTCCAGGAGTTGGTAATGAACAGGGAAGCCTGGCGTGCTGCAGTCCACAGGGTTGCAAAGAGCTGGACATGACTGAGTGACTGAACAACTAAATCCCTGGTGAGTCTCCAGAGCTGTATCACATTGAATAGTACCTTCGATCCTGGAGCGTTACATAACTCACATGTCACAGGGCAGACGAGCTCTGGGCTGCATGTTGTCTTTCCTCTCCGAATGAGAAAATTGCTAGATCTACACCCTTAATTTTAGGACTATCGATTTCATAGAACTTGACAGAACCTCAGGCAGCATAAAGAAGAGCTTCACAAGGAGGCTTTTCCTCTGTATTCAGGAGCGCACATAAACCTGCATTAGGCATAATGTGCGTCGCGTGAGTTCGCCACAGAAAGGGTGGCCTTATTCTGGTCTCCCTCATCTCCCAGTTTAAGGTAGGCCTCTCACCATTCTCTGGACCTTTTCCTCAACCAGGGTAATAGGTGAAACTGAGGCAGGATTAATGTATCTGTGTAGGAAAGGTGAAAAGGAGTGAAGAAAAATTGAAAGGCAAAGAGATTCTAAAGAAATTAAAAGAATAGGGCAAAGAATCGAGCCAGAGAGCTCGCTCACCTGTGGACACGCAGCAGCCCTTCTGTTCTGTATGGTGCTTCATTCTGCCTGCATCCAGCTGGTGGCAGTGGTGCTCTTTCTGCCTCACCGTGTGGGCAGCACTCAGCCCGAATCCCAAAATAGGAGGGACCCTCGGAGGTGAAGGGAGGGATGGGGCCACCTGGCTGCCCTGTATTGGGCCTGTTGAAACAAAGCTCCCTGAAGGACCTTTCCTTTGCAATGCATTGCTTTAATAAGGATGTGGCAATCTGTGAGCAAGGGAAGAAAACAAGGAAAGGAGTTAGGACTGTAATGGAACATAGCCTATGGATGGAGCATCCAGAGATTGAGAAGGGAGGACTACTCCAGTTATTTTAAGGCAGTCTTAAAGATGGTTGGATGAGACAATATATATCCTAAATTATGCCAATTGTAACCCTAAACACATAGTTCAGTTTCTATCATTCTCAAAAACTTGTACAGCTCCAAAGCCTATATAAACTTCCCCATTTTGTTATTCTCTGTGGTGCCTAAATTTACAGATGGGAAGAGAAAAGACACAGAGAGGTGTGCTGACTCGGGCAAGGCCACAGAGCTGTTGTAAAGTTCTCCAGAGTCTTTTACTGAGTGAGGAGAAACAGCAAATAATAGATATAGCTGCATGATTTTGTTGGACTCTCACTTGAAAGTTTTTCTGATTAAGCTGAGGAATTCTCTATCAAGGATGCTTCTGAACACACCCCTTGCAAATAAGCTTTTTTTTTTTTTCCCTGTGTATTTCTAAAACTTAAGACTCAAACATAGAAATCAATTTAAACTGCAGACAGATCATGTAAAGCCTTTAAGTGGTCCTAGAAGAATGATCACTGGTCTTGTTCATCAAGCAAATAAATTGCTTCATGGCCTACAAATTAGAAAAATAACATTTTGAATTCTTCCATTTGGGCACTATTCAATTAAGCTACAGAGAAAGGATTTCAAATGGATACTGTAGTAAAAACATACAGAAGTTGGGTCTTAGAGTCACATTGGTTTCTAGTTCTTCCCTAGTCTCTATCAGATTATGTGATCTGTATAAACCACTCAGTCTTCCTGCACCCACAGTTTTCTTCTCTGCAAAACAAATGACTTCAATTCACCTTTAAATCCCATCTGTCTCCATCCAACCATCATGATTCTGCCTAAACTTTCTTTGTCAGTAGAAGTTCCTCCACTGAATCTGCTTTCTCACTGGTTTTTCTTCATGGTATTTCACAAGGCCACAATAACCATGATGCAACATGTAAACCCAAACTTTGACCAGTTGTCCTTGAAAGTGTTAGCGCTCAGTCGTCTTTGACTCTTTGCAACCCCACATACTGTAGGCCTCCAGGCTCCCGTGTCAATGGGATTCTCCAGGCAAAAATACTGGAGGGGATCTTCCTGACCCAGCGACTGAACCCAGGTCTCCTGCATTTCAGGCAGATTCTTTACCATCTGAGCCACTAGGAAAGCCCATTGTCCTTGGGGCTAGTGTACTTAACTGAGTGTCTTTAAATACTCACCATTTCTGTGGTTATCTAGAACTCTATTGTTAACCTTCAGTTTTTGCAAAGAGAAAACAGGACTAGAATAGTCTAGTAGTGAACATGATTCTCACCCAACATCCTCCCATTTAACTAAGCTAAGAGTAACTGGAACACACAGGAAAAGTGAAGGTATATGTTTCGTTGGTAGCACTTCTCCTTTTCTTGACCAAATATTCATTGGTCTTGAATAATATCCTGCTAAATTAATACAAACTGTATTTGTGTGCAGTTGTTTTCTCTTTAAAAGAGAAAATTTTTGTGTCTGTAGAAGGTTTGATTTGATCACTAAGTAGTTATTCATGCTAATTAAGGAAGCATACACATCTCAGAGTTCAAAGGGCAGTTCTGTTCATGTGCTGTGTGCTGTGCTTTGTCTCTCAGTCCTGTCGGACTCTGTGACCTCATGGACCATAGCCTGCCAGGCTCCTCTGTAGATAGGGATTCTCCAGGCTAGAATACTGGAGTGGGCTGCATGCCCTCCTCCAGAGGATCTTTCCAACCCAGGGATTGAACCCAAGTCTCCTGCATTGCAGGCAGATTCTTCACCATCTGAGCCACCAGGAAAGCCCAAGAATACTGGAGTGGGTAGCCTATGCCTTCTCCAGGGGAACTTACTGACTTAGGAATTGAACCAGGGTCTCCTGCATTACAGGCCAATTCTTTACCAGCTGAGCTACCAGGGAAGCACATGAGCATAAGTGACTCAGAATCATTAATGACTATCTGTTACATTTGTGACACCTTCTCTCTTGCATACTTCGTAGTAAAAGGGTATTTGACAGAATCTTTAAAAATGCACTGATCAAGTAAAACTGAGGGATGTGTAAACTATTATTGCTGAGATAATGAGTTTGTTCCAAGTTTCTCATAATGTATATACTAATACTGCCCACGTCCAACTTCTTTTTCAGTCCCTTTTTCCTCTTTGGCAAATTGAGCCATTTTCCTTTAAGATGAAGAGTTATATAAAGCATGTTTACAGGCCTTTGATAACTTTCATTCTCTGGAACCCTAATAGATGTGTTAGTGGTGTATGGCAGGAAAGCATGATAACCTTAAGCTCACCTAGGCTCTTCTAACCCTAAATTGTGGTCAGGGTTGGTTTTGTGAGGTCTGAGACCAGTAAAAACTGTACTTTAACCTTTTCCTGCTTCCACTCTTCCTGAAACCTTGTGCTTTTTTAAGTTCTTCTTTGATTGGAAGGGTAGAATAAATAATACAGGTGCCCCCTCACTTTGTAGAATGCTCTTATCTTCCCCAGCACCTGACTTCTCATTTATTTATGGCTGCCCTGGGCCTTTGTTGCTGCACGAGGGCTTTCTCGAGTTGCGGCGAGCAGGGGTTACTCTCTAGTTGAGGTGTGCGGACTTCTCATTTCACTGGCTGCTCTTGATGTGGCGCATGGGGCTTAGGGCATGTGGGCCTCGGTAGTTGTGGTGTGTGGGCTCAGTAGTTGTGGCTCACAAGCTTAGTTGCCCCATGGCATGTGTGATCTTCCCAGACCAGGGATCGAACTTGTGTCCCCTGCATTGGCAGGCAGATTCTTAACCACTGAACTATCAGGGAAGCCCAATGTCTTATGTTTCTGTTTATCCTATACTTCTTTCTAGCTCTCTCTGTGCCCAGCAAGCATCTTGCTTATGGCGGATATTCATATATTTCTTTAGTTGACTGATGAAGGGGATAAAAGAAGGAAAAATTCTGCTGTATTAGTTTTCAATGGCTTCCATCACAAACTACTATAGACAGGATGGCTAGAGCAACAGAAATTTGTTTTCTCACAGTTTTAGAGACTAGAAGTCCAGGATCAACATGAAGACAGGATTCAGCAGCTTCTCACCTTGACTTTTGTAGATGGTTGTCTTCTCCCTATGCCTTCACATTGTCTTCCTCTAAGTTATATTCAAATTTTCTCTTTTTACAAAGACACCATTTATAGTAATGCCCAGCCCTACTGACATCATTTAGCTTAATCACTTCTTTGAGGCCCTGTCTCTAAATACAGCCATAATCTGAGTTAGGGCTTCAGTATATGAATTTTGTGAGGACACATTTCAGCCTGCAATAAATATAACATAAATTTTAAAAAACAAAAATAAAGACTATCTGTGTAGTAATGTGCCTAAAAAAGCCCCACAACCCAGCCAGAGGTTGATCATATTCAGCCTGTGTTCCCAAGAGGAGCATGGGGGCACCAAGCTCAAAGGAGAAAAACAATGAGGCAGAGAGAGAGGGGTGGAGAGAGAGTGAAAGCCAGTGAAGAACACCTACCATCTCGTAGGAAAACTGCTTAGAAATCTCTTTTGCCCTACTTTCCGGTTAGTTGGTAAGGTTGGGGAGACAATTGGGGAAGTTGGGAAACAAAAAAATAGTAAGGTAAATCTTTTTACAGCTGTAATTAAGGAGTCAGTACCGTGTTGTGAATCTGTTTTTGTTTACTTGAAGGGTGGCTCAGTGGTAAAGAGTCTGCCTGCAGTGCAGGAGACCTGGGTTCAATCCCTGAGTCAGGATGATCTCCTGGAGAAGGAAATGGCTGCCCACGCCAGTATTCTTGCCTGGAGAATCCCATAGACAGAGGAGCCTGGTGGGCTACAGTCCTGAGATCACAAAGAGTCGGACACGACTGAGTGACTAACACTTTCACTTTCTTTCTAGTTGCCAATAGCAGTTTAAAAACTATGAGAATACAAATCGTTATATACCTAAAAGACAGATTTTATTATTTTTAAAATAAGCAGCCATAGCTCTGCATCCCTAATCCCTATTAAGTCTATAGTTGTAAAAGATACCACATCTTTCTTTTCCCACCTGAGCCTATATTCAGTCTCTCTAATTTGAGTTCAGTTTCACACAACCAAATATTGACCACTTTACCTTGAGCATACTGAATTTAAATTCTGCCTCCAAAAATTAATTATCTGGTAGGATCTGAGAAAAAAAAAAACTTAGAGCCAGAAACTATTTACAAGACAGATCTCCTTAGATGGTTTCTCTATAGCTTCTGCTGTTTGTCAGATATTCTACTCACAGAAAATGGATGATAGCAATGGTGTCCCAGAGAAGTGTGAACATCTGAGATGGCTTGGTCCAAACAGACTTTTGTCACATGCTCCCCTTCCCTAACACCCTCTCTGCCTTTCTTTTGCCCAGAATTGAAGGGTGTTCTTCACAAGTTCTTCAATTGTGTTCTTCAGCCCAGTAGAAGCTTCTTCAAAGCTTCCATTCTCAACTTACCATCTACTCTCCACCATGCAAACCATCCCAGACAAGCTGGGATGAGAGCTGAGAGCTCTCCTGGCAACAAGCTCATTCCCACCTCTGTGCCTTTGCTCAGTCGATCTCTGCACCTATAGCGCTTGCTTCCCTTTTCATCTGCCTAAACTCTACTCACTCTCTGTGCACAGCTCATCTGGAATCTTCCTCTTCATCAAGTTTTCCAGGCCACCATGACCCTCCCCCAATGTCCTCATGGTGCCCCCACTACTCTGTGAGTATGAACCAGCATCACCAGGAACTGCTAATAAAAGCAGAAGCTCAGGCCCCGTTCAGACTCCCCACTGGAAGCTGCACATCAACAAGATTCCTTGGGACCGTGGCACATAAAATTGCGAGAGGCCCTGTGGTCCACTGGCTGAGCCCCTTAGACTCTTCCACACCACCTTCATGGCATCGCTTACTTTATTACTTTGAGTTGTTTGTTTTTCATATATGACATTACACATTGTATACATTTATTTGCAGTTCCTCAGCCCTTTCGAAACAATATCGAGAGTCAACCAACAAATATAATTTGAACATCAATATAAGAAACCAACCCCTGAGAAGTTAACATCTGACCCAGATTCTCCCTCTGGTAACACATGAAGAAGGACATGCCACGTGGCACTCAAAGCAGCCACTTAAAGGGAGGAGGCAGAAGGGCCACTGCCACCCTCCAGGCCATTAGCAGAGACATGGAGTGAGACACGGAAGGCCTACAGCAGAATCCTAGGAGTTCAGGGGTATGAGCTCAAAAGTTCACAAATCCCCAGCAAAGTTTTGACAGATAGCACATTCCACAGCTGAGCTCACTGTCCTCAGAGGGGTGGCCTCTGTCCTCCAGATTTGTCTTCTCTGAAGTCATAGGGGTCATGGCCTCCATAGGGAAGAACTCAGGTCTCCTGCATTGCAGGCAGATTCTTTATCATCTGAGCCACCAAGGAATCCCAGTAGAGAAGAACAGGGAGTGACAAAAGCAGACTGATATTCTGTAATACCTCACAGGACACATGAGGACCTTGGTCACTTGAAAAATGCCAAAAACATTCTTGAGGTGGTGGAGCTTGGAAAGGAACGACAGTGGAAAATATAGGGCTTCGGCAGCAACCTTCAAGATCATTTCCTTCTTTGTGTGTGCACTTGTGTAAGTGCTTCTGTTCATATACTTTTGGATGTGGAAATAATTTCAAGCATCCAGAAAAGCTGCAAGAAATGTCACCAGTTGTTAATGAATCGCCCCATTTACTTTATCAATTACCTGTTTCTCCCTCCCTTGCCTCTTTCCTCTCTCCCTTTCTCACTCTCTATCTGTATAGACGTTCATACATGTATATAAAATTATTTTTTGAACCATTTGAGAGTAAGTTGCTTTGTCAACCCCCTTTTACCCCTGTATATCTCAATGTATATTTTAAGAATATGAACTTTCTCCTACATAACCACAGCTATAACTGTAAACTTCGTCATTTCTCATGTGACTGCATTTATCTTAGTGTTGTTTCACCACTAAGATGACCATTTCCTGTTTGATTAGTATCTTTGGAGTTGAACTCGTGTTCTGACTCTTGAGCATTTTTCACTGTGATTTACTGTTGTGAGTAGAAACTCTTCATAGAACACCAAGTTTTTCCTACAAGCTCTTGGCTCTGCTGTGTTCTCACTATGCCCTCTACCAAATAACCACTAAGAACTAGACTGTGGTAATTCAAAGTGTGGAGGTGGTCACTAAAAGTTTTTACATAGCATTTAGTCTGAAATCCGTCCATTAACCTTGGAGAAAAAATCAGATAATATATTTGAGGGGAAAAAAATCAAGCCATTTTTAGTATAAGCTGTGTCAGCCTTTTGGCTGTATTTTAGATTACAGTGTCTGCCCCCTCTATCTGCAGGGAAGATGTTCCAAAACCCTTAGTGGATGCCTGAAGCCATAGATAGCACCAAACTATATCTATGTATCATATTTTTCATGTTTTTTCCTACATATATACATACCTATGATCAACTTTACTATATAAATTAGGCACAGTAAAAGATTAACAGCAATAACTAACAATAAAATAGAACAATTATAACACTATTCTATAAGAAAAATTTTGTGAATGTGATCTCTCTCTCTCTCTCAAAGCATCTTATTGTATGAATTTAAAGCCTTTTCCCTCTTAACGAAGCACGTATCATGCTCTGTGGCCCTAACTTTTGTAGTTTGAGGTGGGACAACAAAATTAGCACAAATTTCTTTTTCCTTCTTCACAATTTTCAGGGATAAAAGACTTGTTCTTATTGTAAATCTTAGCAACCTCAGCATACAATTTTTTTCTTTCCGTATTAAATCAGGAACTTGCATATTTTCACTTAAAGGAAGCATTTTGAGACCATTATTCAGTAAAATAAAGGTTACTTGAACACAAGTACTGTGATACCACGACAGTGGATCTGATAACTGAGATGGCTATTACATGACTAACAGGCAGAAATAACCGGACAAAGGGGTGAGTCACGTCCCAGGTGGGAAGGAACAGGACCGGGTGAGAGTTTATCATGCTACTCAGAATGGCACACAATTGAAAACTTATGAACTGTATGTTTCAGTGGTTTTACATTTAATACTTTGGAACTAGGGTTGACCATGGATAGCTGAAACCATGGAAAGTGAAACTGTGAATGGGGTGGGGGGCGGAATTCCTGTTTTGTCCTTAAGAACTATAAGAGATGGGAGAACTGAGAATGAAAGAAGTCACACTTTGAAATATGTGCACAACTGGATTGATTTTCAAAATTAAAATGCTAAAGCCCAGATTTTCAAATTATGAAAATAACATTACTCACCTGACATATTGTTTTAAAAATATAGTTGAGCTGAACCATAATAATGCCCTTCCAAACGAGAAAATGCCTTACTGTTCAAAAGGATCAAATTGTGCATATGTTCAGTAGGGCAACTCTTTAAAAATTGTTCTGAAGGGAACATCATGAATTCTTTTAAATCCTACTGAATTTGTGCCCTTTATAAGCCCCATTGTCAACAGTAAACAAGTGATTTTTACTCTTTCACATGCATATCCCTGCAATTCACAAAGGAGCTTCTACAAATAAATGTATTCTAAGTTTAATAAGTTGCCCCAAGTGGTTTTCATTATTTTGGAATGTTAGAACTAAATTCTAATCACAGTCTTATTCATGTATGGAGACCAAGAGCCAGGGAATAATTTGTTCAGACACCTGGTTAGCATGTGGTATCTAAATTTACATAAAAGTTAATGGACTCTCAAAAAACAGGGTTTCTTCCAATCGCCATTTCCCATTAGGATGCCTATAAGATGACTCTTATTAAATTAAGGTGGTCTTTATACATAACTAAGTTACTCATAAGTGTTTTATCAAGGTTAATCCTTGAGCTTCTTTTTTTAATGTCTCTATTTGCTTCCTTGGTGATTTTATCTAGTCTCAAGGCTATAAAGACAATATATGTGCTGATGAATGCCAAATTTATGTTACTAGTCTAGCCTCTCTCATGAACTCTTGAACCACATATACAGCCATCTATTTGACCATACACTTGGATTAGACTATACATTCTGAAATTAGTCAGTCCAAATCAAGCTCCTCAAATTTCTCCCAAACCTCCAACACCTGCAGCTTTCCCATCTCAATAATGGAATCTCATATATACATTGCCACTTAATTTACAGCAAAGGCACCATTGCAGTTCAGTGGTTAAAACAGTATGCTTAATAAATAGTGCTATAGGAATAAGATATCAAAATGGGAAAAATAGTCATATCCCTACTTCAGACCATAAATAAAAATTAATTTAAGATGAATCATAGACTAACCATAGAAGCTAAAACAAGTTTCTGGAAGAAAGCGTAAGTCTTTGCTTCTGGCCTAGGCAAAGATGTCCTTAGTGGGACACATAAAGCAGCAACCACTTCACTAAAATTAAGAACTTCTGTTCATTGTTGTGAATTATTAGGAAAGCAAACAAGCAAGCCCAAAACTGGAAAAAAATATATTTGCAACAATGTAGCAAAAAAGGGCTTGTATCTAGAATATATTAACAACTACAAATCAGTAAGAAAAAAATAAAACAAAACAGACAAAACTTGACCACCTGCTTCATATCCAGATGATCAATAAGCATATTTAAAAATCACACACCATTACCTATCAGAAAAATGCAAATTAAAATCACAATGTGGAACTAATGCACACCTACCAGAATGGGAAAAAACCCACAAGGACTGACAATATCAAAAGTTGGTAAAAGTGTCTAGCAGTCTGAACTCTTTTATATTGCTGATGGAGTTTAAGTTTGTTCAACAGCTTTTGTTCAAAACATTTTGGCAATATTTACTAAAGCTAAACATATGTCCACCCTGTGACAGCATTTCCAATCTACAAATATTCAAGAAAAACTAATGCATATATCCACCAAAAATATATATGCAAGAATGTTCACAACATCTTTATTCATAATAGCCAAAACCCACTGCCCATCAGAAGAAGAATGAATAAATGATGGCATACTCATACAATGGAACACTACTCCACAATGAGAGAGAGAGAGAGCAGAATCACTCATATAGTCAAACACATCAATGAATCTCAAAATAAAAAGCTGAACACAAAAAAAAGCCAGATAAACAGTGCACCCTCTGTGATTCCATTTAAATGAAGTTTAAGACCAAGTAAAACTAATCAGTGGTGTTAAAAGCCAAAAGAACAGTTGCCTTGTTGAGGAGATGGGAAATGGACTGAAAGGGACAAAGAAACTGAGTTGATGGCAGTATTCTGTGTCTTGATCCAGGTATTGGTTACATGGGTGGATACATATGCAAATTTATTAAGCTATACACTTAAGATTTTTGTACTTGATTGTGTTCGGGTTATGTCTCAATTTTTTTTTAATTCTTCAGAAAAAAAAAATTTAAAGTCAGGTCACATCCTGTTTAAACCTTCATCTCACTCCTAAGAGAAAACTCAAGTCCTTTCTATTTACCATGCCCTACATGATCTTCTCCAGCTGCTTCACACTGAATCACATTCTACCTGACTATTTCTCAAATACACCAGGCATTCTTCCATCTCAGGGCCATTGCTCTTGCATGGAAATCTCTTTGTACTCATTACTATCTAGCATGCCACATATTTTACATGTTATTTATCATCTGTCTCCTATACTTGATTGTAAGTTTTATAAGGGCAGAGATTTTTGTCATCTTTATTCACCGCTATATCCCTAGCATTTAAAAGAAAGCCTGATATGTCATAGATGCTCAATAAATAATTTGCAATGAATGAAAAAACCATCATCACACCATTTTTGTTACATATCAGACACCTTTTTAAAATTATTTATTTATCTATGTTGGCTGTGGTGTCTTCATTGCTGCATGGACTTTTCTGTAGTTGCAGCAAGTAGGGGCTACTCTGTAGTTGCAATGCACAAGCTTCTCATTGCTGTGGCTTCTCTTGTGGGGAGCATGGACTCTAGGGTGCACAGGCTTCTGTAGTTCCGGCACATGGGCTCAATAGTTGAAGCTCCTGGGCTCTAGAGCACAGGCTCAATAGATGTGGCACACAGGCTTAGTTGCTCAGCGGCACATGGGATCTTCCTGGATCAGGGATCAAACCCACATCTCCTGCATTGGCAGGCAGATACTTTACTGCTGAGACTCCAGGGAAGCCCAATATCAGACACGTTTTGTACACACTTCATATTCTTTCATTCAGTCTCTCACTCCAGCTATCTTACAGCCATTAATTCTGCACAGATTTTGACCAGATTATCCTGGCTTTAATAAGTTAGTGACTCACCTTAGACAATATGTTAAATCTTTCATTTCTTAAACTTAGGCTTCTCTATTTTGGGGGGCTCCAAAATCACTGAAGATGGTGATTGCAGCCATGAAATTAAAAGACGCTTACTCCTTGAAAGGAAAGTTATGACCAACCTAGATAGCATGTTGAAAAGCAGAGACATTACTTTGCCAACAAATATCCGTCTAGTCAAGGCTATGGTTTTTCCACTGGTCATGTATGGATGTGAGAGTTGGACTGTGAAGAAAGCTGAGCATCGAAGAATTGATGCTTTTGAAGTGTGGTGTTGGAGAAAACTCTTGAGAGTCCCTTGGACTGCAAAGAGATCCAACCAGTCCATCCTGAAGGAAATCAGTCCTGGGTGTTCATTGGAAGGACTGATGCTAAAACTGAAACTCCAGTACTTTGGCCACCTCATGTGAAGTTGACTCATTGGAAAAGACTCTGATGCTGGGAGGGATTGGGGGCAGGAGGAGAAGGGGATGACAGAGGATGAGATGGCTGGACGGCATCACCGACTCGATGCACATGAGTTTGGGTGAACTCCGGGAGTTGATGATGGACAGGGAGGCCTGACGTGCTGCAGTTCATGGGGTCACAAAAAGCTGGACATGACTGAAGCGACTGAAATGACTAAACTGAACTGAATGTCGGAGTATTGGAATCTGCTTACAAGATGAGAGCAATCCAGAAGGGTGAGGGAGTTGACCCCATTTAGGCAGCCTTTGACCATTGGGGAGGAGAGTTAATGGATAAATGTTTATTCCCTTCATCCTCTAGGGCAAAAATAGGAAAAACTTTTCTGTAGAAGGCCAGATAGAAAATAATTTAGACTTTTTAGGCCATCATAGTCTCTGCCATCATAGCCTGAAAGCAGCTGAACAAAATACATAAATGAATGGCATAGATTTGTTTCAATAAAACTTTATTTTCAAAAATAGGTGGTCAGCCAGATTCGCTCTAGAGGCTATAGTTTGCCTGTTCTTGTAGGCAACAGTCTGAGATGTAATTCAAAAGGCTCATGAGAAGTTCCCATTGGGAACTTTCTCTCCTTCTCAGTTTCATTTCCCCTATCCTTCCTCAGAACCACTTCCCAAATAAATTGCCTGCATGCAAGCCTTAGCCTCAGGTCCTGCTTTCAGAGAAACCCAGGCTACACCATCATCCTTTTAACATGATTGCCTTCTTATTATACATCAGATATCACTTGATTCCTGGTAGAAAGTATTGTTGCTGTTCAGGCGCTAAGTTATGTCTGATTCTTTGCAACCCCATCGACTACAGCATGCCAGGCTTCCCTGTCCTTCACCATCTCCCAGAGTTTGCTCAAACTCTGCATAAGCAGTCCTTAATCTCTTAACAGACTATTTTACTGAAAATAAACCATAATTAAAAATTATGTACACAAAACCAGATTTTTGAAGGAACAATGTAATGCTAGCTTTTCTGGTTTCAAGGTCTAGGCATCACTTTTCCCACAGAAAGCATTTTTAAACTAACATTATTGACATGGCCAAGATAGTAAACAAAATATGAACTACCTAATGAAATAACTTAGGTGACCAAACTATACAGAATTCTCATTTTTGTGACTCCTCCCTCAATTTTATTTAACATTATAGAAGAACACTTTATGTGAGGAAATTCTGACATCCATGAGAAAATGCCAAACCATTTTAATGGCTGTTGAAAACCTGATCCAGGATTGTTATGCTTCCTGCTACTATGCTTTAAGTTTCAGGTGGCAGTGGAGCCTTGGGAATCAATTGTTAATTTTTTGGTACATCCAGTGTTTTCAAAATTGTCCTCAAAATCGTCTGTGTTTGCCTGCCATAACTTTGATAAGTAGTTATATCTGACAATGCACCGTAAATATGAAATTCGCTAACTTGGGTAATAAATTGGTGACAATGACATAATATCCCAATGTGGCAGCCTGCGGCTGCAAGCAAACATTGAGAACATTCATACTTGCAGTCTATACACTTGTTACCATAAGCACCCATTTCACAAGGTTTAGTATTGTCCACAGATACTTTCTAGAGAAGCATTGACAGTATTGCTATTCGAGGAACAGCCAAAACCAAATTCTTCTGATGGTGAGCTTTCCAACGTGTATGGGCTCATTTTAACTGGAATCAGTTCAGTTCAGTTCAGTTCAGTCGCTCAGTCGTGTCCGACTCTTTGCAACCCCATGAACTGCAGCATGCCAGGCCTCCCTGTCCATCACCAACTCCCGGAGTCCACCCAAACCCATGCCCATTAGGTCAGTGATGCCATCCAACCATCTTAACCTCTGTTGTCCCCTTCGCCTCCTGACCTCAATCTTTCCCAGGATCAATATGAGAAGTTAAATCCTTTCTTTAGGTTAGGATAGTTAGTTAGTTAGTTAGTGTTAGTCGCTCAGTCATGTCCAACTCTTTGTGACCCTATGGACTGTAGCCCACCAGACTCCTCTGTCCATGGGATTCTCCAGGCAAGAATACTGGAGCAAGTTGCCATTTCCTTCTCCAGGGGATCTTCCTGACCCAGGGACCAAACCCAGGTCTCCTGCATTGGAGGCAGATTGTTTACCATCTGGGGCACCAAATTAGAATGCCAGGGTTCAATTTCTGCTTCCTCCATTTCCTAACTCTGTGACCTTAGACAATTTACTTTAGTTCTCAAAAGCTGCTAGGTATTTTAATCTGAAAAGTCAGAAGAATAATAATACCAATCTCACAGGATTGTTGTGAGGAGTAAAGAATAATTTATGAAAAGGAGTCTGCTCAGTGCCTGACACACAGGAAATGTTTAGTTAATGTTGACTGCCGCCATCACCACCACCATCAGCAGGAGTAACAGCATCCATTCTTTCAAGAGACCATTTTATCCTCGTACTTTATCCTCTCTGAGGCTTCCCTTGTGGCTCAGATAGTAAAGAATCTGCCTGCAATGCAGGAGACCCGGGTTCAATCCCTGGGTTGGAGAGATCCTCTGGAGAAGGAAATGGTTACCCACTCCAGTATTCTTGCTTTGTAGAATCCCACGGACAAAGGAGCCTGGTGGGCTACAGTTCATGGGGTCACAAATAGTTGGACACGACTGAGCAACTAACACTTTCTTTTCTTTCTACTTTATCCTCTCTGAACCATTTAACTCCTTTTTTCTTTTATGAGGTTTAGAGCCCAAGATCTGAAGCAAAATTTCTTAACCCCTTTAACTCCATTTCTGTAAGCATAAAACTTCATGCAGTAAACTCCGCGTTTCCACATTCTGATAGGCTACCATCAGCATCATTGAAAATCTTCTTAGCTAATTGGGGAAGCTCATTTTAATTTTTATTTGACTTTACTTTCCACAGTTGTTGTTATGAAATTATTTCATTTATCCCTCCAGGCCTCCACGCTCCTGCTACCCCATCCTATCCTTCATCCCCAAAAGCACCTGCATCCTTCTGTGTCCTCCCACTTCCTGTCCTCACTCAAGGAATTCACTCAGGATGACAGACAAGCAAACCAGTAACTGCAACAAGGTTTCTAGAACCTTTTAAGTGCCTGCAGTTGACAATGAAAGGACGGTGCAGTAGATACAACTCAGGATTGAGCGGATGCCCCTCTGTGCAGTTCTTCTGCCTTCTGACTGTCCCCCACCTCTTATTAAAGAAAGAAAATCGTCTTTTGCTCATCATCACCATCCCCATGGTGATACAATCCTCAACTTCTATACCCTCCCCGTTAAAACTCCAATTAGCTCAAAAACAGGATTTTAAGCATAAAAGAGTAGATCAAACTAGTCCATTCTAAAAGGAATAAATGACTGCTTCCTTGATGTACTAGTTCATTTTATTTTCAGCTCTTTATATTGAAATTCCTTTCCTCTTCATTTGGTAATAAAAAGGGAAAGAGACACGTGTACCCCAATGTTCATCGCAGCACTGTTTATAATAGCCAGGACATGGAAGCAACCTAGATGTCCATCAGCAGATGAATGGATAAGAAAGCTATGGTACATATACACAATGGAGTATTACTCAGCCATTAAAAAGAATACATTTGAATCAGTTCTAATGAGGTGGATGAAACTGGAGCCTATTGTACAGAGTGAAGTAAGCCAGAAAGAAAAACACCAATACAATATACTAATGCATATATATGGAATTTAGAAAGATGGTAACAATAACCCTGTGTACGAGACAGCAAAAGAGACACTGATGTATAGAACAGTCTTATGGACTCTGTGGGAGAGGGAGAGGGTGGGAAGATTTGGGAGAATGGCATTGAAACATGTAAAATATCATGTATGAAACAAGTTGCCAGTCCAGGTTTGATGCACGATACTGGATGCTTGGGGCTGGTGCACTGGGACGACCCAGAGGGATGGTATGGGGAGGGAGGAGGGAAGAGGGTTCAGGATGGGGAACACATGTATACCTGTGGCGGATTCATTTTGATATTTGGCAAAACTAATACAATTATGAAAAGTTTAAAAATAAAATAAAATTTAAAAAAATAAATAAATAAATAAATAAATAAAATAAAAATGTGAAGAGAAAGTATCAAGAAATGCCAGTGTCCTCCCAGGGCATCTGCATTAAAATCTTGAGTTAGTTATTCCTAAGGGCGACATTCCCAAAGGTGGAATTTCAGTGTGACTGGCCCGTGTGTGTGTGTGTTTGGAGTCTGGGGGAGTGGGGAGGTTTGCCTGGATATGAACAATTGCCTCTTACATAGCTCTTTGGAAAGTATGAATTTTTGCATATTAAGTGGTCTTAGAGCAGGCCCTATCTACAAAGAGAAAATTTCAAACCTGATACACATATTGCTGAGGCATATAAATGGTCCTTTGCAAATGTATAAGTATCCTTTTTTCGGTAGTTAGCTTATGTAAGGGAGAGACATAATTTAAAGTGAAATATAGAAATATGGAATGATTGTGAAGTTTCAGGGTAGATTCTTGTCCTGTTGGCATCTTTGAGAAATAAAGTTTAATCCAAAATGATTTGAGAAGATGAATCAGAGGTTAAAGAACACTACACAAATACTTCTGCTGTCTAAGGCTAAATTGCTTTTGGGCATTCCTCCATCTGTAAAGAGGCAGGAGACAAGATTAATGTTTGTTTGACATTCTAGCCATTAGGTATAAAGTTTAGTCTTCAGTGAGGAAAGGGAATCACTTGTAGTTTCACAAAATGGGAGACAAAAAGCCTTCAGCTAAGGAAGGGAAAGTTTAGACTAGATATTAAGAGAAAGAATGTTCTTATGAACAAGAGCCACAGAGTATTAGAGTAGGTTCCCACAAGAGGTCAAAAGAGCTTCTGTGCAAAAAAAAAAAAATAAAATAATGGTTTCATTAAGATGTTACAGGAATATAAGGAATAGCTTGAGAAATGCAAAAAAAAAAAAAAAAAAGGTAATGCTTTTTTCTGATTCTATGACCTAATAGGTCAGGAGGCTAGGCCGCTCAATAGCAAGCTATGTCCAAGGCTATAGGGAAAAACAGTAAGCTCCAGAAGACTGACACTCTGCTAATGAAAGCTACAGAGACTAGAGAATCTCCTCCTTCATAATGACATCTAAAAAGTCCTTCAGAAATCCAGTAAGATAAGCATATCAGATCAGAGAGGAAAGAGTCAAAGGTGAGCACGAAACCCAGAACTTCAGAGAATTTCAAACAGATGGACGCATACATTTTAATTCCCTGAAGTCTGGGAACAGAACAATATTTGACAGTCTTATTTGACACTTCACAAGAAGGCCAGAAGTCAGGCATTTCTGTCCATACATAACAGGTCAGCTTTTCCAATGTTAGGACAGTCTTTAAGAAAGGCATCTGAAGTTCCAATTTACCATCCAAAAGTGACACACAGTTCCTATTAACAGATCCACATCACATGTCCCATTAAAGTTCACAGAACATATTCCAAACTACACTTATAAAAAAAACCCAAACAAGACTATAAAACTGGGATCCCCTCCACAGAAAAAAATCTAGCGTATGTTTTTGAGCTTTGAACTAAAATTTGAACAGAACTTTTTGTACTTTGGCTAATAAGTTCTAAAATGAAAAATTTATTCAATCAGCCACTTATGTTGACACAGCTCCTGACATTTCATTTGACATATTCTTTACTTAATTAACTTATTAATTTTGATACAGATTTATAGTTACAGTGTTTTTGTGAGGCCACAAAATGTGAGACTATATGATGAGCAGTCAGTCTGAGACATCTGTCACTCTGTTAATGGGCAAAGTTGATTTGGTTCATGTGACTGGATCAGCTCATGACACTTCACCCCTCACCTCCATATTTCCCTCATTCACCTTCAAATAAGGTGAACATCCTTAAGAGTAGAAACTCTTGGAAATTTTAAGAAATTTAAGTGTTCCAGTTAGTTTAGCTGGTAACAAATCATCCCCAAATTGAGTGACTTAAAGCAGTTATCAAACCAGTCAATCCTAAAGGACATCAATCCTGAATATTCATTGGAGGGACTGATGCTGAGGCCGAAGCTCCAACACTTTGGCCACCTGATGTGAAGAGCCAACTCATTAGAAAAGACCCTGTTGCTGGGAAAGATTGAAGGCAGGAGGAGAAGGGGACAACAGAGGAAAAGATGATTGGATGGCATCACCGACTCGATGAACATGAGTTTGAGCAAGCTCCCGAAAATGGTGAAGGACAGGGAAGTCTGGTGTGCTGTACTCCATGGGGTGGCAAAGAGTGGAACATGACTGAGGGACTGAGCAACAGCTACAAAAACAACAATGAAGTGAAGTGAAGTGAAAGGCGCTCAGTCGTGTCTTGACTCTTTGTGACCCCATGGGCTATAATAGTCAACTATTATTTCTCATAATTTTTATAGCTCAAGAATTCAGAATCCATTCCAAGGAGTGATTCTGGCTGAAGGTCTCTCATGAGGTTGCAGTCACCTGAAGCCTTGACTAGGGCTGCAAGACACATTCAAGTTAGTTCATTCAGCTTTCTGACAAGTAACTGATGGCTTTTGGCTGGGACCTCAGTTCCTCTCCACATGGATGTCTCCACATGGACTTGAGTGTCCTTGTGGCATTCCTCCATATCAGATGATCCAAGACTAAAGCTGAAATGCCTTTTATTACCTGGCTTTGGGACTCACACACCATCATTTCTGTGTTCCATCAGTCACACCAGGGCTGCCCTGATTCAGCATGAAAAGGTTCACACAAAGACATAAATAATAGGAAACTAAGTATCTCTAATGTAACTAGAATGTAGCTAGTTACTGGCTGTCACACTCAGATGTAGGCAATATGCTAACAAGTTATTTGTGGATACATAAGTTATTTGTTGAATCCAAAGTTTGCCTCCACTTGGAATAAGTAATTTTTTTTTTTTTTTTTTTTTTTTTGCTGTTTCACATCCAAGCTGAGTAGCTCTTTCTTCTACTTGGACTTGTGGATATCATGTCTCTTCTTCCTCATTTTCAGGTATAACTTACCAGTTCATGTTGAAAACACCTACTTCTACAGACATTAGAGTACCACTGGAAACTCCAACCTCCAAAGGATTCTGTTCAGCCCCTTTTGAATTCATTTCTTTAACATTTGTTAAATGCCTACTATGTATGAGAGATACATGTTGAACAAGATAAGCAAGTGCCCTAATTTCTTGGAATGTATTCTAATGGAGAAAAGCAAACAGTAAAAAAAAATTATGAATTATTATTTCATAATAAATATGAAAATATGAAATAATGAAAAAATGATAGGATGAAATGAAGATAAAATAGCTGGATGGATAGGGAATAGATAAGGAGGGTAGCTTATTTAGGTTGTGGGGTCAAGAGAGCCTTCTCTGAGAAGATAACTGCAGAGTCTGGGATGACAAGAGTGCAAATGTTTGAGAAAAAAGCATTTCTCACAGAAGAAACAGTCAATACAAGGTCCCTGGGGTAAGATAAGCTTGATACACAGGATGAACAAAAGGTCTGAAGGTCAGAGCAGCATAGGGAAGGGTGAGAGAATGGACAAGGTCATATGAATAGGCAGGGGCCAGGGTAAGGTGTTTGAATATTACTCCAGGGTAACTGCCAGACACTCCCTTTGTAACATTCATTTTGTTATAATAAATGCTTCTTTTCTTTCTCTTCATTTATTTCTTACTCCCTTACTTCCTACACTGGAGTGTCTCCATATTGAATTCTCCTCTCCTTACAGACACACAGGAGAATTATATTTTCCTACCCTCTCTCAGGTAGGTGAGGCCCCATGACTGGTACTAAGAGCTTGTGAATAGAAGTGACATGTGTCACTGCTGGGTCAAAGCCTTTACTTGTCAATGAAAGAGCTGCAATTCTCCCTTCTTCAGTTATAGGAGCCAAGAAAATGAGGTGCCTGAGCTGGTACCCAGGTGGTAAGGTGATGGAGCCTCTATCAGACTGGGTCCTTGAGGGACTATGTAATGCACAGCCCCTACTGATCCACATTGACAAGAAACAAAACTTGCGTCTTAAGCCACTCAGAGATTTGAGGTTTCTTAGATACCAGAACATAGCCTAGATTATTCAGACTAATAGGCTTCCAAGATGTTCTTTAGTGAAAGACAAGTTCTAGGCTGAGTTGTTGCCAGTCAGTCCAAATCATTCTTTTATAGCTGCTGGGCTTTTTCCTCAATATAATTTAAATCATCATTCTTCAGTTTCTCTTGAAAAGTTCCCTTTACTCTCCACTTCCACTGCCATTTTTTGGTTTTTAGGCGGCACAAGGTATTGTCACTACTAGTTAATAAATCATGAAATGAACACTTATAAAGCCCAGGTTTTCTTGTTCAGAGAAGGGAGTGGAGTTCGTTATTTAAGTTTGATGAGAAAGATAGATACCTTATTTGCAAGCTGCTGCAATCCGGATGTTGAGAAGAATTTCAGAAGAGAAAAGAAGGCATAGAGATGCCAACTGCATTTCTACACTCAAGACAGTACACAGCACCCAAGGGAAAGATGCAGTTATCTTTCATATTCTCCCTCTCAAAGTTATCTGTAAGGACACACATTTAATTTTTGCTAACTCCCTCAAGGTTAATTACATTCATTCTACTTGTTTAGAAGGCTTCTATCAGTAAAGAAAATCTCCACCTATGTTACATGGCAGCTTGACGTTTCTGCCAGGGGCATATTGTAAATGGGAATTCCAAGCAACACAAATAAGCTTAGAAAGACCTAATCTCTTTCAAATGTCCTTCTTGGCTGACATTGCCTGATTTCCATGGCCAATTTCTATTTCCAATTTCTCTCATCAAACAAGCTGGACTAATATTACCTGGGGATGTTGGCTCCATCTAAGAGATCTGCTTTAGCAAACCATCTGTAAAATCTCCTAGACTCCTTTTATTAATGATGCTCACACATCATTTGGTATACATTTTCACCCTCTGAACTATGTCCTAGACATTGGAGCAACTTGCCTCAATCACACACGAACTTTTCAAAGACCTTTTCTTATTTTAAAAACTCAAATTCTTTTTGTGGCAGAGCTGTTCAAAAAGCTCTGCATTCATGGAGTAGGCATAAAACAAGGATGCCTTCTTTTCTCCCCTTTCCATTTTGGGTTTCACATCTTAAAACTAGGGGGTATGGAAAAGATAGTGGATAATCAAGAAACATAACAGATATTAAATGTTTTGGGCAGAGCTAAATAGAATCATCCAATCAGTCACAAGTATTGAGTGCACAAAGGGCTTTGACGTACTCAATTAGCCACCTGCTTATAGGAAATTGTCTCAGAACCCTAGTGGGTCTCCTCCTCTATCTTAATTAGAACAGTCAATTATCTCAGTTTGTGAGAGCAAAAATAATGGAGCCAAGCCTAGCATCCTCATCTCTGTTTAGGCCAGTGAACATGCCTGATTTCCATGGCCAAAAGCAAGAGCACTGACTCTCATTAATCACGTAAAAGGCAATATTTGTTCCGCACACACTTTATGTACAGCATAGGCATTTTGCACTTGCTTTTGGTTCCAAAGTGAGACTTGAGAGAATAAATAGGTGAAATAAATGTTTAATAATAATTGGGTGCTTCCCTGGAGAATCCCAGGGATGGGGGAGCCTGGTGGGCTGCCATCTATGGGGTCACACAGTCGGACACGACTGAAGTGACTTAGCAGCAGCAGCTGGTGGCTCAGTGGTAAAGAGTTCCCCTGCCAATGCAAACACAGGTTCAATTCCCGGTCCGGGAAGATCCCTCATGCCACAAGGCAACTAAGCCCACGTGCCACAACTACTGAGTCTGTGCTTCTGGAGCCTGGAAACTGTAACTACTGAGCCCACAAGTCACAGCTACTGAAGCCCAAATGCTCTAGAGCCTGTGCTCTGCAACAAGAGAAGCCATGCCGTTAGAAGCCCATGTACAGCAACTAGAGAGAAGCCCGTTTGCCATAACTAGAGAGAAGCTTGCACGGCAACAAAGACCCAGCACAGCCAAATAAATAAGTAAATAAAATTATTAAAATAATAATAACAATAATTGGGTAAACTATTAAACCACCCTGTTCTTATTGAGGGCATTCTGTATATCAGACATTTTTATAGAAGATTGCCATTTAATCTTCAGAAACCTCAGTTTTTGTTTTTCCCATTTAGCAAATGGGAAAAACTGAGACTCAGAATCACAGTCTACTTAACCAAGATCATGTAGTTAACAGTTATAACCTGAACCCAGATCCTGAGTTTCTTCCCATTGTATTTGGTGCTTCTCAAAACCTGGAAAGGATGAGAAGGCCACAGTTAATACCTTAAGAAGTACCTTCTTTGAATATCAAAGACAGTATAAAGACTGCTTCCCCAGAAATTCACATTGTGAGTTCTTAGCAGAGTAAATATTTATCCTAGTTAAATTTTTATTATCAACTAATCTCAATAGTAACAAGCATAATATATCTAAATAATGTACTGGTTGTATTTTTGGACTATATAAACATTATGAAAATGTAAAGTATTAAGATAGACACTAGGATTCTCTTATTCAATGTGATCAGTCTTTCAGAGTTGTTTACGGGTTAACTGAAAATTAACTGAGAGCAAATACTGATTTAATTTACATTTACTTACCTTAAACACTTAACTAAAGTATAATAAATGTTTATTCACAAATCTTTTCATATATGTCCAAAGCCTTTTTAAAATATTAATAAGGGTTGCTATACACTAGCAATGGACTAACCAAAAAGGAAATTAACAGTAAAGCTGGAAAAACAGAAAGGATATTAAGGGGAAAGTTCATTTACAATAGCATCAAAAAGAATTAAATATTTAGGAATGAACTTAAGCAGGGGGATGTAAGACTTGTATGCTGAAAACTACAAAACATCGCTGAAAGAAATTAAAGAAGACTTAAATAAGTGGAAAAACACTTCATGGATTGAAAGACTTAATATTGTTAAAAATGCCTGTCCTCCCCAAAGCAATTTATAGATCCAACACAATCCATTTAAAAATCCCAATAGCTTATTCCTTGTCCTTTTTCTTTTTTTTTTTAATTTTATTTTATTTTTAAACCTGAAACACTGTATTAGTTTTGCCAAACATCAAAACGAATCCGCCACAGGTTTACTGATGAATCTGAGAAGAATTTTGAGGCATGTCAGAATCATAATTTTAACATAGCAATAAAGTAAGAGGCATCAATAAAAAAAATAAAATAAAAATAAAAATCCCAATAGCTTTTTTGCAGAAATGGAAAAGCTGATCTTGATATTCATCTGGAATTGTAAGGAAATCTAAATCATCAATCTTGAAAAAGAAGAACAAATTTAGAGTATTCACATTTCTTGATTTCAAAACTTACTACAAAGCTATAATAAATGTACCAGTGTTCAGTTCAGTCACTCAGTTGTGTCCAACTCTTCATGACCCCTTGGACTGTAGCACTCTAGGCTTCCCAGTCCATCACCAACTCCCAGAGTTGGCTCAAACTCATGTCCATCCAGTCGGTGATGCCATCCAACCATCTCATCATCTATCATCCTCTTCTCCTGACTTCAAACTTTCCCAGCAACAGCATCTTTTCTGATGAGTCAGTTACTTGCATCAGGTGGCCAAAGTATTGGAATTTCAGCTTCAGCATCAGTTCTTCCAATGAATATTCAGGACTGATTTCCTTTAGGATGGACTGCTTGGATCTCCTTGCAGTCCAAGGGATTCTCAAGAGTCTTCTCCAACGCCACAGTTCAAAAACATCAATTCTTCAGTGCTCTTCTTTCTTTATAGTCCAACTCTCACATCCACACAGGACTACTGGAAAAACCATAGCTTTGACTAGATGGACCTTTGTTGGCAATATAATGTCTCTGCTTTTGAATATGCTAAGTTGGTCATAACTTTTCTTCCAAGGAGCAAGCATCTTTTAATTTCATGGCTGCAGTTACCATCTGCAGTGATTTTGGAGCCCAAGAAAATTAAGTTAAGATACTGTTTCCATTGTTTCCTCATCTATTTGCCATAAAGTGATGGGACCAGATGCCATGATCTTAGTTTTCTGAATGTTGAGTTTTAAGCCAGCTCTTTCACTCTCCTCTTTCACTTTCATCAAGAGGATCTTCAGTTCCTCTTCACTTTCTGCCATAAAGGTGGTGTCATCTGCATATCTGAGGTTATTGATATTTCTCATGGCAGTCTTGATTCCAGCTTGTGCTTCACCCAGCCTGGCATTTCACATGATGTACTCTGCACATAGGTTAAATAAGGAGAGTGACAATATACAGCCTTCACATACTCCTTTCCCAATTTGGAACCAGTCTGTTGTTCCATGTCTGGCCCTAACTGTTGCTACTTGACTTGCATACAGATTTCTCAGGAGGCAGGTAAGGTGGTCTGGTATTCCCATCTCTTGAAGAATTTTCCACAGTTTATTGTGGTCCACACAGTCAAAGGCTTTGGCATAGTCAATAACGCAGAAGTAGATGTTTTTCTGGAACTCTCTTGCTTTTTCGACAATCCAGTGGATGTTGGCAATTTGATCTCTGGTTCCTCTGCCTTTTCTAAAACCAGCTTGAACATCTGGAAGTTCACAGTTCATGTACTGTTGAAGCCTGGCTTGGGGAATTTTGAGCATTACTTTGCTAGCGTGTGAGATGAGAGCAATTGTGTGGTAGTTTGAGCATTCTTTAGCATTGTCTTTCTTTGGGAATGGAATGAAAACTGACCTTTTCCAGTCTTGTGGCCACTGCTGAGTTTTCCAAATTTGCTGGCATATTGAGTGCAGCACTTTCACAGCATCATCTTTCAGGATTTGAAATAGCTCAGCTGGAGTTCCATCACCTCCACTAGCTTTGTTATTAGTGATGCTTCTTAAGGCCCACTTGACTTCACATTCCAGGATGTCGGGCTCTAGGTGAGTGATCACACTATCATGATTACCTGAGTTGTGAAGATTTTTTTGTTTAGTTCTGTGTATTCTTGCCACCTCTTCATAGTATCTTCTGCCTCTGTTAGGTCCATACAATTTCTGTCCTTTATTGTGCCTATTTTTGCATGAAAAGTTTCCTTGGTATCACTAATTTTCTTGAAGAGATCTCTAGTCTTTCCCATTCTATTGTTTTCCTCTATTTCTTTGCATTGATCACTGAGGAAGGCTTTCTTATCTTTCCCTGCTATTCTTTGGAACTCTGCATTCAAATGGGTATATCTTTCCTTTTCTCCTTTGCCTTTTGCTTCCCTTCTTTTCTCAACTATTTGTAAAGCCTCCTCAGACAACCATTTTGCCTTTTTGCCTTTCTTTTCCTTAGGGATGGTCTTGAACTCTGCCTCCTCTACAATGTCACAAATCTCCCTCCATAGTTCTTCAGGCACTCTGTCTATATATAGATTCTAATCCCTTGAATCTATTTGTCACTTCCACTGTATAATTGTAAAGGATTTGATTTAGGTCATACCTGAATGGTCTAGTGGTTTTCCCTACTTTCTTCAATTTAAGTCTGAATTTGGCAATAAGGAGTTCATGATCTGAGCTCCGGTCTTGTTTTTGCTGACTGTATAGAGCTTCTCCATCTTTGGCTGCAAAAATATGATCAATCTGATTTTGGCATTGACCATCTGCTGATGTCCATGTGTAGAGTCCTCTCTTGTGTTGTTGGAAGAGGGTGTTTGCTATGACCAGTGCGTTCTATTGGCAGAACTCTATTAGCCTTTGCCCTGCTTCATTCTGTACTCCAAGGCCAAATTTGCCTGTTACTCCAGGTATTTCTTGACTTCCCACTTTTGCATTCCAGTCCCCTATAATGAAAAGGACATGTTTTGTGGGTGTTAGTTCTAAAAGGTCTTGTAGGTCTTCATAGAACCATTCAACTTCAGCTCCTTCAGCATTACTGGTTGGGGTATAGACTTGGATTACTGTGATATTGAATGGTTTGCCTTGGAAATGAACAGAGATCATTCTGTCATTTTTGAGACTGCACCCAAGTACTGCATTTGGGACTCTTTTGTTGACTATGAGGACTATTCCATTTCTTCTAAGGGATTCTTGCCCACAGTAGTAGCTATAATGGTCATCTGAATTAAATTCACCCATTCCAGTTCATTTTAGTCCACTGATTCCTAAAACATCAATGTTCACTCTTGCCATCTCCTATTTGACCACTTCTAATTTACCTTGATTCATGGACCTAACATTCCAGGTTCCTATGCAATATTGCTCTTTACAGCACTGGACTTTACTTCCATCACCAGTCACATCCACGACTGGATGTTGTTTTCGCTTTGGCTCCATCTCTTAATTCTTTCTGGAGTTATTTCTCCACTGATCTCCAGTAGCATATTGGGCACCTACTTACCTGGGGAGATCATCTTTCAGTACCCTATCTTTTTGCCTTTTCATACTGTTCATGGGGTTCTCAAGGCAAGAATACTACAGTCCAATTCAGTCAAAGCCACACTAAATATTAAAGTTATGAGCCTATCCCCTAGGGCCCCTGTCCACGGAAAGAAAAGCAGATGCAAAAAGCCAGTCGGATGAAGGCTACCTGGCCCATCAGCTCGTTTCATGCGGCCATCATCAGGATAACAGTGACTAGCTGGGGTTCTATGTGAACCAGCCCTCACAGTCCACCATGCCCCTAGCTTGACCCCCTCCTAAACCTTAAAACAAAATAGGCCATGGGTTTCCCTTTGACCCTTTTCCTTGACTATCTACTTGGATTCCCTCCAGCTGTGTTGAATCATTCCTTTCTACCTTTTATCTTTGCTTTCCCAGCATTTGCTTTGCTAAGGAACACAGGCAGATGCCCAGACTCCAAACATTTCCCAATTTGCAGTCTGGATTTCAGTGGAGGACTTTTTCATGTTAAGCTTTGAAGGCTATAGTAAAGATTGCATTAGGGACAGTTACCTGCCAGCTATTAACCATTGCCTCTGGTCTGACCTGAATTCACAGAGGACATGGTCACCCGACAACTTAATCAATGAGCCCCTTTGGCTTTAGGGTGGCAGGGGCCAAGAGTTCCATCAAAGAAGCCTATGTGCTTTCAGCAACTCAGAAGATTCCAGTTGTTTTCAGCAGGCCTGGGAGATTAAAATAAACAAATATGAAAATGCCAGATTGCCCTCTCATTTCTTCTCATGCCTGGTGCCAGCCAGGACCAGTGCCGGACAAGCTGCCCCCAAAGAGACTGCGGTGGTGCCCGTGAGGCCCAGCCGCACACACCGGAGCTGTCACTGCGCTAGTGCCTGCCTTTCTCTCTTCACCCCACTCTCCGTTTCTAAAAATGCATGAAGTGCTCATTCCTGTAAAATTACCAAATGAATAAAAGGCCCTTCCACCCTTTTTCCTGGCACAGATCTCCCCCAGTTAGAGGTTGCCATTGGCAGCCTAGGGCTACATGAACACTTTCAGCAGTGTTTGCACACAAAGCCTTGTGCCGAAACCCCAGCAATTGTTTGCGTTTGCAACAATCATTGCTTAGGATTCTCCCATCCTGTAGCATCATGACCTCCAGGATGGCGTTTACAAGGCAAATACACATCCTCCCCTCATGTCCTCAGCCTTTGTGTCTTTGTAGTTCTTTTTCAAAAGCTCATAAACATGTTTGGCGGCCAGACAGCTTGCAGAAAAGATGCTGCTTAATGATAGTTCGAACTGAGTGTCTTACTTAAGGGTAGCTTCTTCCCAGAAGTTTGATCTCTCTTTCAAATGTATAGGTCTTCTGAATTCGAATGAAGCTGAATAATTAACTGTTCAGTGGTTAAAGTTTCAAATGCCATCATTCAGTCTGTAGACTCAATCAAGAGGCCTGTGTCCCTCTTGCCTGAGAGGAAGAAAGAATAAGCATCGACAACTATCTAACTTGTGCATTGATATTACATTTGTCCCGTGTATGTACTGGATTTAATATGTGGATTCACATGTATATACCCATAAGCGTGGGGAGTGACTAAAGAAGGATGTCCCTGGAACTTAGGGAAAATATTGCAATTCAGTCTCTGCTGATAATCCTCTTAAAGTCACCAGTGATTTCTTAATGGGAAATTGGCACGTCTCAGCCCTCAATCTCCTTGATGTTCTAGTAACATTTGATATCACTCTTGACCTGCTTAACCTTTCTTGAAACTCTTTTTCGCAAAAGCCCATAAAAACCTGCATCACCGTGATTCTTTGTGAACACGCTGATTCCTCCTTCCCTGGGTCACATTCTCTTGCTCACTGAATGGCAGAATTCCCTGCTCAGTACTGTCAGGCCTTCATTTGTCTTCTTTTTTTCTAGCCTCTTTTGGGGAACTCTATTTCCTTCCAAGACTGCAAATGTTGCCACTCTGCGAATGATTCCCAAGAGGGTAGAGGCCCTGCCTCTGTTCTCAAATCTTCTTGCTTTCTCAACTCAACTGGAATGTCATACAGGTACTTTAGACTCAGCATATACACAGTAGAATTCAACTTGACCACCCAGCTCTCCCCTAAGCCCAGCTTCCAGACCTGCCCCTTCTCTTGTATCTCCTGTTTAAGATCATCAGCATCTGTCTCACTGGTTGAACTTAAAATCCCAGAATTGTCTTTTGATTCTCTCTCCTATTGTTCCCTCATATGAAACAGCGAATCTATTCATCTGGTCTCCTGAAATTCTTGTGTAAATTTTTCTTTCTCCGTTGCCTGTGCCACTACATTGGTCAAACTTTTAGTATTCTCACCAAAAATATTACTAGCCTCTCTAAGAATTTCATGGTTCTTTATTCCCTATCTTCCATTCCATCCCATGTATTACACTCAGATTAATCATCCCATAACACAATTTTTATCACATTACTCCTTACCCCAAATATCAATGGCCCCACTGCTGATCCAATGAAGTCCAAATTCCTTAGCCTAAAATTAAAATCACTCCAGGATCTGGCCACTGCCCATTCTATGTTCAGTCAAGTGGAATTTGCCAATATTCCCTAGAAAAATTTAACATTTCTGTCTTTGTTCTTGTTTCCAGTATCTGTAATCCCCCACCCATCTCTTTGTATTCAAATTTACATGGTGATGACAAAGATAGTATTGAAACTCAAGTCTTATGACTTCAGGTTTTATTTTCAGGTTTTGTTTCTTTTTCTTAATGATGAGTTCTTTACCGCCTTGTGCTGTCTTCTGCAATGCAACCTAACTCAGCAAATATTTATGGAGTACTGAATATGTTAAAAGAACCCACCGCTCTCTAACCTGATGTCAATAAACTTTCTCATTCTAATTACTGAGAATTCTCATTCTTTAAACAGATAATCTGCCCATAGACAAAGTCAATCACTAGAGAGAAATTCTCTCCTTCACTCAATACATAATAGCACCTACTTTGTTTAAGCACTGTGCTAAAGGTTTATTTACCACCTAAGCTTAAGGTCGGAGAAGGCAATGCACCCCACTCCAGCACCCTTGCCTGGAAAATCCCATGGACGGAGGAGCCTGGTAGGCTGCAGTCCATGGGGTTTCTAAGAGTCAGACACAACTGAGCGACTTCACTTTCACTTTTCCCTTTCATGCATTGGAGAAGGAAATGGCAACCCACTCCAGTGTTCTTGCCTGGAGAATCCCAGGGACGGGGGAGCCTGGTGGGCTGCCGTCTATGGGGTCGCACAGAGTCGGACACGACTGAAGCGACAGCAGCAGCGGCAGCAGCAAGCTTAAGGTGGTAAATAAACCCACTATTTCCTTGCCTTCATGAGGCTTAAATGTATATTCCAACCAATTACAAATTTCTTTAGGTTAGCATCTGAGTCTTAATTCTCTTTGACATAATGGGCTGAATTATTCAGTGGATGGTTAATTTTTGTTATTGATGACAAATGTTCTCAGTTACTCCTAGGTAGAAGCAGTGGTTGCCCCTGGCTTCTCTGCTGCCCTAGAAAACCTCATTCTGGGGACTTCCCTGGTGGTCCAGTGATTAACACCTTAGCCTGCCAATGCAGGGGACAAGGGTTCCATCCCTGGTTGGGGAACTAAGATCCCACATACCGCTCAGCATAGCAAAAAAAAAAAAAAAAAAAAAACCTCACCTGACTCCTAGAAGTTAGCAGGGACATAGTTTGAAAGATATCTTTAGATTTTAAGTTATTTATTTCTGTGCTGCCTAATGGGGTATTACATGTCAAGATCCCATAGAAATAACAATGACATTCAGATAATAATGTCATGTTTATTTGTCCAGACTACTGGTATTCTTAGGTTCTCAGGACAGCAATGGTTCATAAAGCGTGAACCCCAGAACAACAGCATCAGCAGCACCTGGGAATTTGCTAGAAATGCAAATTCTTGGGCCCCATCGCAGACTTACTGAATCAGAAATTCTAAATGTGGAACTTAGTTAGCTGTGTTTTAACAAGCCCTTCAGATGATGCTGGCATACGATGAAAATTGGCTGCCACTGGATCTTAGCATTGTCGGCTCCTTGAGAGCACAGTCTGTCTCCTACTACTGTTTCTCAGCCAGGTGGGGATTATTTAATAGACCCATCGAAGGACAACTGAGAGATTCAGGCTTAGAAAACTTTGCTTTAATGAGTTTGTATAAATAGAGGGGAACATAGCAAAACTGGTTTTCCTCTTGGGCAACATATTTGTTTATCCGGCTTCTTTGAAGTCAGAGCCAATAAATCATAACACAGACATATTTTCGAGATAAAACCATAGAACCTTGTCCTGAGAGTGACCTTAGATCACAAGGCCCCACCCCCACATTTTACAAATGAGAAACTCTAGGCCCAGAAGGGTCACCCAGTTCCCAACCCCACCACCCTTCATGCGTACATACACACCACCCTCACCAACATTCCCTGAAAGGGAAGGGTTTGTTGAAGTCAGAATCACCTTGCTGATCATCTGATGCCTTCATGGCTGGGCACTTAGGGAATCAGCCATTCTATTCAGAAGCTCTAATAATCTCATTGCCATTGTGCATTCATCTCCTCCCTGTCAACTTTTAGGTGGTTTGATTTCAGAACACATACATAATTTTAGAGAAACAGGTTTCATGTTCTCTACTTTCCAATGTTCAGTTTCTCCTCTGCAGTCAGGAAGGCAAGACGGTGGCTGGGTTGATGACCAACTCTCACCCTTTGGGAGGCAGATGAGCCCTGCTTGTAGGTGGCTATGCTCAGCTCCAGGCTGCTTTTCTCCACACCTGGTTCTCATTTGTAACACCAAAAGCATTTCATGCTTATTAAGCATCATCTGGTCCCAATTTTTAAACCACAAGTTTGGCCTGGTTTGTTTTTAATAAGCGGTTATGACAGAGTCCACCTTTTCAGTGTGATGATGTCTCTTAAACCCAGCTGTTGGCATCTTGGAAATTTAAATGAACATGGCTGTTTTAGGGGGTTAAAAACATGAAAGACACAAATCCTGAAATTTGTGACACTCTCCTACCTAGATATGACACATTTATTTTCAACGCTTATATGTGAAGAAAAGGATAATCATGTTTAATGGAAATTATGTAATGATCTTTACTTTTGCATGGCAGTCCACATTTCCATTTTTCTTCCCTAATTTTGACTTTAAAGAATTCCTAGACTTTATGCAGAATTATTTTGGAGGGAAAATGTCAATAGATCTCTTCATCATTGCTCAATTTCTATTTCTCAGTATTTTGCAATTGGTATCACTTAGTTTTTTGACAGCCAGTGGTTCATTATGTGTTACTTTGTCACTGCACTTGCCAACGTAAGAAAGCAGAGTTAAGACATTCATCTTCTTTTAAGAAGAAAAAGTCAGGAATCTGTTATTCCAAGTTAAATACAATTGTAAAGTCACAAGGTTTAGAAAGGATATATAACTGATAGTAAATTTTAACAGGATTTTCCAGCTTTCTTTATAATGCATTTTTAAATGCCTGTTGCCCAGTATTAAACACTAATAACCATTCATGTATTGGGCAGGGATATTTTAAATCTAGCATGTTGAATTCCTTGACGTTGGTTTAGCATCACAGGTTTGGACAAGGGTAGCACAAGTCTGATCAGGAGAAGGCAATGGCACCCCACTCCAGTACTCTTGCCTGGAAAATCCCATGGACGGAGGAGCCTGGTAGGCTGCAGTCCATGGGGTCGCGAAGAGTCAGATACATCTGAGTGACTTCACTTTCACTTTTCCCTTTCATGCATTGGAGAAGGAAATGACAACCCACTGCAGTGTTCAGAGAATCCCAGGGACAGCAGAGCCTGGTGGGCTGTCGTCTATGGAGTCGCACAGAGTCGGACATGACTGAAGCGACTTAGCAGCAGCAGCAGCACAAGTCTGAAGTCATCTCAGTTCTCTATTTAAATCAAGGCCAACCTGGATTGATGCAAATGTTTAACTTTTCTTCTAAAATTAGTGGAATGTTTGTTTCCAAGTTCTCCTACCTACAGGAGAAATAGCTCTCATATGAATGGCCAATAACCGAGTCTAAATCCTCTTCCTGTGTGCTTTCAAAAGTTTAGTCCTCTCCACAAGTACTTCCAAGAAACTCTACAACATGCTTATATGCATCACGGATCTGGCCTACTATAGCCTTTACTCCACCCTATTTTTCTGATTTAACTGTCCAGTGTCATCATCTCTCAGCTACAATAGGTCAAAGTTCTCTTCTACTTCTTCACCATCATATCATCATGTATGCCTAGAATGGGGCCTGGCACATGATAACTTAATCTCTTGGTTAATGGATTGAATGAGTGACTACATTGGTTGAATGAGTGTAAAAGAGTGAATACATATGACACAGGTCTACCATAGCAATCCTTCCTTAAAGTTCAAAATTTAGATTTTTTGTGTGTGAGAATAAGAGAAAGGTATCAGGCGAAGAGTTGACTCATTGGAAAAGACTCTGATGCTGGGAGGGATTGGGGACAGGAGGAAAAGGGGATGACAGAGGATAAGATGGCCGGAATGCATCACTGACTCGATGGACGTGAGTCTCAGTGAACTCCGGGAGTTGGTGATGGACAGGAAGGCCTGGCATGCTGCGATTCATGGGGTCGCAAAGAGTCAGACACGACTGAGTGACTGAACTGAACTGAGAGAAATCACATGAATAGTGGTCTAAATTCCTAGGGACTGTCTCTAAATTAATATCAACATTCAGTAGTGATATATTATTAATAGTTGATTTTATTATTTGGATTATATGCTCTAGTTTTCATTGCAGTAATTCCTACAGATATGGGATATTTTTCTTTAGTGTTTAGGAATTTCTGTATGATGTTTATCTCACAGCTGATCTCAATATATTTTATTATGGGCAAAATAGAAATTGTATTTTCCTTTCCCAACAGGTTGTACAAATATGTGGAGGGATGTAGGGGCTTTCAAAATGTCCAATAGCATGTTTTCATTTTTATTCCCTTTGGGAGTCTAAATTCATAGCTAAAAGAGATCACAAAGAAATTGCTTATTTATATCTGTCCATCCTTTTATAAAGACTCTGATGCTGGGAAAAATTGAAGACAAAAGGAGAAGGGGGCAGCAGAGGATGAAATGGTTAGATACCATTACCAACTCAATGGATATGAATTTGAGCAAACTCCAGAAGATAGCAAAGGAAGAGGGGCCTGGTGTGCTGCAGTCTATGGTGTCACAAAGAGTCAGACACAACTTAGCAACTGAACAACAATCATTTTATATTTTAAACTTGCAGATTAGAAAATCAAAAAGACATAATAAAGATTATTACTATTAATGATCGCACTTTGTGATAGACTTGTCTTTCGTACTGTCAATAATTACCCTACAGGATGAGTTAAACTCAAATCTTTGAATAAAATATGTTTCTGCTACTCTTCCTTTAGACTTTCAGATCTTGGCATTAAAGACATTTCTTAACTCTAGGGTATATACATATTTTCAAGACTATTTTTTCTTTCAATATTCACCATACCTCCCAGAGTGACTTTGAACTCAGTAAGAAATGGAATTGCTCTCCTTTGGGAAGGATTCAGACTCTAGATGTTAATTCTCTTAAGTCTGCTTTCTTCTACATCAACTACATCTTCCAGGAATATCCCATCCTTTATATATCTCACATATTAATGGCCAAATAAAAGGACATTGAGTTAGCTCACAAGCCCAAATATCTTTATTCAGCTGAGAAAAAAAATCAGATTTAGAATGAAGCACTGAAAAAATAAGTTAAATATCTTCTCAAACAGTATGATGACTTCTGGTATCCTACTCACAGACTCAACTTCTTTTTGTAACTGACCCTTCTTGGTGTCTTACATGCTAATTAGCACATAGTGTCCTCCATATATCATCTCATTTGACTGCAGTTCAGTTCTGTAATTTGTAAAGAAAACATAATATAATTTTTAGGGGCCTGGGCTTTGCACTAAAACTGATTACTCTGATTTACCTCTGATTACTTCCGTGAACTTAAGTAAATTAAGTTCACTGAGCTCAGTTTTCTCATTGTAAAGTAAGAATAATACTGTTAACCCTGCATAACTATTAGAGAGTTAGATAAAGGAAAATGCATGGATAATAAGGGCTACATCTGTTGAAGCTGAGGTTCGGTTATATCTATAGGTGAATATTCTCAATATATACACTGACTTCAAGCAGTGTGACTTTTTCATTTGAACATGTTTTGGAACCCTATGCATCTTGGTACAATGAGATTGGCCCCCTGCCTTTTTCTAATGGTCATATAATATTTTGTAGCATAAATGCTCAAATTTGGTTTTATTTGTGTTTATGTTTTTGCTTTTGCTTTTATTTTTGGCTATTCCCCTATGGATGGCCATTTAGGTTGCTTCCAACATCTTTGCTATTACAGCAATATTATGATGAACCTCAAATATATTCCCTCACACATTTGTGATTGCCTTTACTAAGGTAAATGCCAATTTCTGGGCCATATGGTATGTGCATTTTTAATTTCAATAGATAATATCAAACTGCTCACCATAAAGACTCTTCAAAAATTCATTTCACTTCACCTTTAACAGTATGTCAAATATCATATAATTATCAAAAGTTTTAGACTGAACACTCAACAAACTAGGAAGAGAAGGAATGTAGCTCAACATACTAAAAACTATTTATGAAAAGACCACAGCTAATATCATAGCTAATTGTGAAAGACTGAAAGCTTTTCCTTTAATAGAACAAGGCAAGAAGGCCTCTATTCAGCATAATATTGGAATTCTTAGCCTGAGCAGTTAGGCATAATAAAGAAATAAAAAACTTCCAAATGGGAAAGGAAGAAGTAAAATTATCTATGTTCAGAGATGACACGATCTGATATATAGAAAACCCCAGAAATTTCACCAAAATATTCTAAAGAGATTCCACACACAAAAATAAAATAATCAGCAAATACAACAAAGTTTTAGGATACAAAATGGACATGGTAAAAATATAGTTGCATTCCTATACACTTACAATGAATAATCCAAAAAGGAATTAAGAAAACAGTCCCACTTATGATGGCATCAAAAAGAAGAAAATTCTTAGGAATAAATCTAACCAAGAAAGTGAAAGACATACACTAAAAATTACAAAATATTGCTGAAAAAAGTAAAGAAACTCAAATAGAAAAATATCTCATGTTCATGGATTGAAAGATTTAATATTATCAAGATGTCTGTACTACCCAAATTTATTTACAGCCCTATCAAATTCAAGCCCTATCGAAATCTTAATGACCTTTTTTGGAGAATACAAAAATTCATCTTAAAATTCATGTGAATTCTCAAGAGATCCTGAATAGTCAAAACAATTCTGGAAAAGGAAAACAAAGTTGGAGGGCTCACACTTCCTGATTTGAAAACATTATAAAGCTACAATGGGCTTCCCAGGTGGAGCTAGTGGTAAAGAACCCTCCTGCCAATGCAGGAGACATAAGAGGTGCAGGTTCAATCCCTGGGTCAGGAACATCCTCTGGAGGAGGTCACAGCAATCCACTCCAGTATTCTTGCCTGGAAAATCCCATGGACAAATGAGCCTAGAAGGCTACCGTCCATAGGGTCGCAAAGAGTTGGACATGACTGAAGCAACTTAGTGCACACACACACACATAAAGCTACAGTGATTAAAGCAATATGGTCCTAACACAAAGACAGAATAGAATAGAATAGCATACAGAACCCATAAATAAATCCTTGTGTCTGTGATCAAGTGATCTTTAACAAGGGTGCCAAGACCACTCAATGGGGAAAGGGCAGTCTCTTCAACAAATGATACTGGGAAAACTAGACATCCACATCTAAAAGGATGAAACTGGACCCTTATCTAAAACCATATACAGATGTTAACTCAAAACAGTAAAGACCTAAATATAAGACCTAAAATTATAACTCATAGAAGAAAATATAGAGGGAAAGCTTCATGGCATTGGATTTGGCAATGATTTCTTGGATATGACAATGAAAGCAAAGACAACAAAAGTAAAAACAGGCAAATGGGACTACATCAAACTTAAAAGCTTTGTGTATCAAAGAACACAATTAACAGTGAAAAAGTAGTCTACGGAATGGAGAAAATATTTGCAAATCATAGTAATATATCTAAGTGGCTTATATCCAGAATACATAAAGAACTCCTACAACTCAACCACAAAGATCAAATAACCCAGTTCAGAATGGCAATATGATTCCATTTATATGAAATATTCAAAGAAGTTAATATCTCAGGGATAAAAAGTAGAATGGTGGTTGCCTAGGGCTGAAAGAAGGGGAGAATAGGAAGTTATTTAATGGCTATAAAGTTTCAGTTTTGCAAGATGAAAAATATTCTGAAGGTGGAAGGTGGTCATGGTTATACAACAATATCAATGAACTTAATACCACTGAAGTATGCACTTTAAAAGGGTTGAGAGGATAATTTTTATGCTATGTGTATTTTACCACCCTAATAAAAATTATCAAAGGACTTAAATAGCCATTTCTCCAAAGACCAATGACCAATAAACACATGAAAAGACTGAAAAGATGTTCACGTTGTCTGATAGCATAAACATTTTTTGTTGTTCAGTTGCTCAAGTTGTGTCCGACTCTTTGCCACCCCATGAACTGCAGCACACCAGGCTTCCCTATCCTTCACTGTATCCCAGAGTTTGCTCAAACTTATGTCCACTGAGTCAATGATGCCATCCAACCGTTTCATCCTCTGTTGTCCCTTTATCCTCCTGCCCTCAATCTTTCCCAGCTTCAGAGTCTTTCCAATGAGTCAGCTCTTCAATCAAGTAGCCAAAGTATTGGATCTTCAGCTTCAGTATCAGTCCTTCCAGTGAATATTCAGGGTTGATTTCCTTTAGGATTGACTGATTTGATCTCCTTGCTGTTCCAAGGACACTCAAAAGTCTTCTCCAGCACCACAATTTGAAACTGTCGATCCTTTGGTGCTCAGCCTTCTTTATGGTCCAACTCTCACATCTGTACATTTCTTAGAGGACTTTTAATTAGGATCCCACTGATTTTATTGATTAATTTGAGGAAAATCAACAACTTTATGATACTGAATTATTCCATTCACAAACATGGTAATAGCTTTTTTTCAGATCTTCTTTCATATTCTTCAAAGAAGTTTTTTAGCTTTTTTCTGTATAAATTTTCTTGAACACTTATTGTTAGACTTAATCCTAGGCACTGTAGAGTCATTGCTATTAATGAATGAGATCTTTTTTTCTATTATAATTTCTAATTCATTATGGATGGTACATCAGTTCAGTTCAATCACTCAGTTGTGTCCAACTCTTTGTGACCCCATTGACTGCAGCATGCCAGGCTTCCCTGTCCATTACCAACTCCCAGAGCCTGCCCAAACCCATGTCCATCGAGCCAGTGACGCCATCCAACCATCTCATCCTCTGTCATCCCCTTCTTCTCCTGCCTTCAATCTTCCCCAGCATCAGGGTCTTTTCAAATGAGTCAGTTCCTCACATCAGGTGTCCAAAGTGCTGGAGCTTCAGTTTCAGCATCAGTTTTTCCAATGAATATTCAGAACTGATTTTCTTTAGGACTGTCTGGTTTGATCTCCTTGCAGTCCAAGGGACTCTCAAGAGTATTCTCCAACACCACAGTTCAAAAGAATTAATTCTTCGGTGCTCAGATTTCTTTAAAGTCCAGCTCTCACATCCAAGCATGACTACTAGAAAAACCATAGCTTTGACTAGAGAGACCTTTGTTGGCAAACTAATGTTTCTGCTTTTTAAAATGCTGTCTAGGTTGATCAAGTTTTTCTTCCAAGGAGCAAGCGTCTTTTAATTTCATGGCTGCAGTCACCATCTGCAGTGATTTTGGAGCCCAAGAAAATAAAGTCTCTCACTGTTTCCACTGTTTCCCCACTTATTTGCCATAAAGTGATGGGACCAAATGCCATGATCTTAGCTTTTTGAATGTTGAGTTTTAAGCCAGCTTTTTCACTCTCCTCTTTCGCTTTCAAGAAGTTCTTTAGTTCCTCTTCACTTTCAGCCATAAGGGTGGTGTCATCTGCATATCCGAGGTTATTGATATTTCTCCTGTAAATCTTCATTCCAGCTTGTGTTTCACCTAGCCCAGCATTTTGCATGATGTACTCTGCATATAAGTTAATAAGCAGGGTGACAATATACAGCCTTGACATACTCCTTTCCCTATTTGGAACCAGTCTGTTGTTCCCTGTCCAGTTCTAACTATTGCTTCTTGATCTGCATACATATTTCTCATGAGGCAGATAAGGTGGTCTGGTATTCCCACCTCTGGAAGAATTTTCCACAGGTTGTTGTGATCCACACAGTCAAAGGCTTTGGCATAGTCAATAAAGCAGAAGTAGATGTTTTTCTGGAACTCTCTTGCTTTTTCGACAATCCAGTGTGTTAGCAATTTGATCTCTGGTTCCTCTGCCTTTTCTAAATCCAGCTTGAATGTCTGGAAGTAGTTCATGTACTGTTGAAACCTGGCTTGGAGAATTTTGAGCATTACTTTGATAGCATGTGAGATGAATGCAATTGTGTGGAAGTTTGAACATTCCTTGACATTGCCTTTCTTTGATATTGGAGTGAAAACTGACCTTTTCCAGTCCTGTGGCCACTGCTGAGTTTTCCAAATTTGCTGACATATTGAGGGCAGCACTTTCACAGCATCATCTTTTAGGATTTAATAGCTCAACTGGAATTCCATCACCACAAGCTTTGTCATAGTGATGCTTCCTAAAGCCTACTTGACTTCACATTCCAGGATGTCTGGCTATAGATGAGTGATCACACCATCGTGGTTATCTGGGTCATGAAAATCTTTTGTGTATAATTCTTCTGTGTATTCTTGCCACCTCTTCATAATATCTTCTTCTTCTCTTAGGTCCATACAATTTCTGTCCTTTATTGTGCCTATCTTTGCATAAAATGTTCCCTTGGTATCTCTAATTTTCTTGAAGAGATCTCTAGTCTTTCCCATTCTATTGTTTTCCTCTATTTCTTTGCACTGTTCACTGAGGAAGGCTTTCTTATCTCTCCCTGCTATTCTTTGGAACTCTGCGTTCAAATGGGTATATCTTTCCTTTTCTCCTTTGCCTTTCACTTCTCTTCTTTTCTCAACTATTTGTAAGGCCTCCTCAGACAACCATTTTGCCTTTTTGCATTTGTTTTCCTTGGGGATGGTCTTGGTCACTGCCTCCTGTACAATGTCATGAACCTTCATCCATAGTTCTTCATGCACTCCGTCCAATTTGCCTTGATTCATGGATCTAATATTCCAGGTTCCTATGCAATACTGCTCTTTACAGCCTTGGTCTTTACTTCCATCACCAGTCACATCCACAACTGGACGTTGTTTTCACTTTAGCTCCCCCTCTTCATTCTTTCTGGGGTTATTTCTCCACTCTTCTCCAGTACCATATTGGGCCCCTACTGACCTAGGGAGTTCATCTGTCAGTGTCCTATCCTTTTGCCTTTTCATACCGTTCATGGGGTTCTCAAGGCAAAAGTACTGAAGTGGTTTGCCATTCCCTTCTCCAGTGGACCACATTTTGTCAGAACTCTCCACCATGACCTGTCCGTCTTGGGTGGCCCTATATGGCAAGGCTCATAGTTTCATTGAGTTGGACAAGGCTGTGGTCCATGTGATCAGTTTGATTAGTTTTCTCTGATTGTGATTCTCATTCTGTCTGCCCTCTTGTGGATAAGGATAAGAGGCTAATGGAAGCTTCCTGATGGGAGAGATTGACTGGGGGAAAGTGGATCTTGTTGTGATGGTTGGGGCTATGCTCAGTAAATCTTTAAACCAATTTTCTCTTGATGGGCAGGGCTGGTTCATATTGCTTTTTATGTATTTAACTTGCTTTCTGAGTAATTCACTATATTCCCTTATTAGTTCTAATAATTTGTTTTCCAGATGGACGTTAATACCAAAGGTCTCACACAACAGCAGTCAAGGGGTCAGCAGGCTTCATTCTCATCAGGAGGCTTAACTGAAAAAGTATCTGCTTCCAACCTCACTCAGGTTCTGTTCAGTCTCTCAGTCATGTCTGATTCTTTGTGACCCCATGGACTGCAGCACGCCAGGCCTCCCTGTCCATCACCAACTCCCGGAGCTTACTCAAACTCATGTTCATTGATTCGGTGATGCCATCCAACCATCTCATCCTCTGTCGTCCCCTTCTCCTCCCACCTTCACTCTTTCCCAGCATCAGGGTCTTTTCCAATGAGTCAGTTCATCACATCAGGTGGCCAAAGTATTGGAGTTTCCGCTTCAGTCCTTCCAATGAATATTCAGGACTGATGTCCTTTAGGATTGATTGGTTTGATCTCCTTGCAGTCCAAGGGACTCTCAAGAGTTTTCTCCAACACTGTTCAAAAGCATCAATTTTTCGGCACTCAACTTTCTTTATAGTCCAACTCTCATATCCATGCATGACTACTGGAAAAACTATAGCTTTGACTAGATGGACTTTTGTTGGCAAAGTAATGTCTCTGCTTTTTATTTTTTTTTTATTTTATTTTATTTTTAAACTTTACATAATTGTATTAGTTTTGCCAAATATCAAAATGAATCCGCCACAGGTATACTGTCTAGGTTGATCATAGCTTTTCTTCCAAGGAGCAAGCATCTTTTAATTTCATGGCTGCAGTCACCATCTGCAGTGATTTGACCAAAAAAAAAAAAATAAAGTCTGTCCCTGTTTCCAGTGTTTCCCCATCTATTTGCCATGAGTGATGGGACCAGATGCCATGATCTTAGTTTTATGAATGTTGAGTTTTAAGCCAGCTTTTTTACTCTCTTCTTTCACTTTCATCAAGAGGCTCTTTTAGTTCTTCTCTTTCTGACATAAGGGTGGTGTCACTCAGGTTGGTAGAATTCATTTCCTTGTGGTTGTAGAACTGAGGGTTCAGCTTCCCGTTGACTTGGTCTTCAGCTAAAAGACCCTGAACTCTGAGAGGCTGCCTGTAGTTTCTATAGGCTGTCCACAGGTTTTTTCTAACACGATCACTCACTTCATTAAGCTGGCAGTTAGAATGTCTAGTAAAGATCTGCTAGTAAGACAGAGTCACATATAGTGTAATATAGTTATGGGAGTGCCATCTATTCACTTTTACCATATTCTGTTAGTTAGAAACAAATCACAGATCCTGTCTACACCCAAGGGAAGGGAATGACATGAAGGCATGAACACCAAACACCAAGAATATTATAAAAAGGACCACCTTAGACTCTCTCTACCTTAGCCTGTATCTAGTATCAAATTGGACTTCCCTGGTGGCTCAGATGGTAAAGCATCTGTCTACAATTCTGGGAGACCCAGGTTCAATCCCTGGGTTGGGAAGATCCCCTGGAGAAGGAAATGGCAATCCACTCCAGTACTATTGCCTGGAAAATCCCATGGACAGAAGAGCCTGGTAGGCTATAGTCCATGGGATCGCAAAGAGTCAGACACGACTACATAAATATTTCCTATTTAGGCTAGTATTTAGATAATATTTTGTAAATATATTAAGTGTATTTAAGGATTATGTATAGTCAAGTTTTAAATTTTACATTCAATTACCAGATGAAGTTTATTCCAATCTTTTCTATACTTACCTTTTTTGCTTGATCTATGAGTTTTTGAGAGGTTCTATAAAGGTGTTTAATTATTATTGTCAATTTACAAAGTTATCATGGTAACTTTATTTTTTGCTTGGTAAGTACTTTTGAGGTCATGTGGTAAAATATAGTTTAGAGTAGCTATATCTTTGTGGTGAGATTATTCCTTTTGTCTGAACTCTCTCGCTCTGTCTCTTTAAATACTCCTACTCCATGCATTTGCTTTTGCCTGCTGTTAATATTACTACACTAGGTTTTTTATTCCTTTTTGTTACAAGAAAATATGGGTATATTAATTTATTAGAAATTTTATTTCAGTTGTTTTTTTAATCAAAGGTATATATATTATTCAATGAGTCAAATAGTTCCACCACACTTATTATGAAACTTTACAGTTCCCCCAATGTCCCCACTATCCACATACACTATTTTATGGGTTCAAGAGGCAAACCTTTTCAATTATTTATTATTCAGTGGCATCCTCATAATACTACTTCTTGATATTTTTTAATCATAAAAATGAAAATATTTCCCTTCACAAACACAACCACACACCCCATCCCCACCAGTAGAATACACCTTAGTTCCACTTTTCCTAATACAGCTAGACCATAATATTCCTTGAATCGATAATTAATGCCTACATTATTCTGATAATGTAAATGCCGCTTATAACTGAGATATATATTATGCTATCGGGAGCTTTCCTTATTTGGGACTGCTTTTAATTTTTCCTTTCCTTTTTTTTTTTTTTTTAAGGAGAGTCTGTTTATAAGCACACCACTTACTTAGAAATGTTATTATGACAACTGTTTTTATTGCTGTACCCTCCTTAATGTTCTCATGGCCTAATAAATAGCTCAACCATAGCATTGATAATATTGTAACATTATTATATAATAAAACATGAGTTCCTTGAGACATGGGCTGTGTCTTGTTCATGGAGATATGTCTCCCCTGCATCCTACTTCCCTCAATACCTAATCAACTGGCACTTATTTAATTCCATTTTTGTTGAAAAGGAGGCAAAAATTTTTGCTTTTATCAGTTGGAGACAAGCATAGGGAGAGGAGAGCTGAGGGAAACGGTTAGGAAAGAAGTAACACATGAAGTGGAGGACAGAGGAGCCTTGAGTGCTTCCGTCCATGGGGTCACAGGAGTCAGACAAGACTTAGTGACTGAACAACAGCTTTTTGAAAAGAGTACCCTGAATAGCTGCCCTTAATCAAGAGTCATCTATGAGCTGGGCATCATTTTAGGTGAGGTGTAGATATTATATCATCCCCATGAGGTAGGTATTATTATCGCCATTTCACAGATGAGAAAAAGATGTCCAGAGTTAAATAATGTGCCCTCCATCTCATGGGCTGAGGTTCAAAGCTGATCAATGCTTGTGTTGTTAAGCCATATCACTACACTGAGGGAGTAGCAACCACAGTATCTACAGGCATGTCGATTTTTAAAAATTTGAGTGAAACAAGTCCATTTAAATGAAGAGGGAAGAGTGAGGACTGTAGCAATTTGAAGCTAGAACTTTGGATTTTTTTTTTCGCTGCTGCTGCTAAGTCGCTTCAGTCGTGTCCAACTCTGTGTGACCCCATAGACGGCAGCCCACCAGACTCCACCGTCCCTGGGATTCTCCAGGCAAGAACACTGGAGTGGGTTGCCATTGCCTTCTTTTTTTCCCATGAGAAGCTGTAATTTTGCCTCCTGAATTGCAAATGTTGGTTACTAGTTTTAATTTAAAATGTAAAGACTCAAGATAAACCATCTTTAAGTAGGCTATCAGTTGGCAAATTTTAGTGAACTGCCTTCCCCAAAATAAGTTTTGAGCAGCCAGGGGGCAGCAGGAGGGTGTCGCATGTCATGGAGTTGAAATGGATAGACTGGAAGGCGAGTCTAGTGCATTCGGCAGTTTTGCAGAGAGCAGACGCAGGAAGCCGGGAGGTCCAGCTATCACGTTGCAGAGCAAAGGCCCACAGAGCCTGGAGCAGGATGAGGTAAGGCCCCACTGTTGGTGCACATTCCGTCTTCTCCAGGCATCCCTCGGGAGGGCACATTCCTCATGGTCAAGTGGCTGAGCTGTTGACTTAAAAGATTCTTAGAATATTCTGTTCAGTACCCCAGTGGGTTTTTCTTGCCTTGGACACAATATCTTAATAACTAGGCAATGCCTTGGACTGTAGGACCTCCATAATAGTGAATAGGAAGACTTTCATAACTCTGGGCCCCTATGCAGAGTTCCTGGGGCCTGGCAAGTCCCTTTAAGTCCCGTATCTGTTGATGTCTTTTTCCCATCCCAGAGAAGAGTGCTGGTCACACCACCAAGTCATGGGCTAACTCTCCATTCTTTCTCATAAATTTTAGCTTCTGCAGAAAATTGGAAAATTGATTCCTGTTCATATAGAATCTTCAGTTTCTTTTTCAATGAAGTATTTTTTTAAGTTACTTATGGTCACCTCTCGGAAATCTAAATTGTCAATAAAGACATCCTTCCATGAATGCAGCATGAATGCAATCTTCCCTGAGATTCTTTAAAGGTTTTGGATTATAACCAGAGGAAAGATGATGAGCAATGCAAAGAGATGCTTTCCACATGTACAGGTATAAGAAACAGTCAACAGATTGAGATTTGACTGTGAGTTGTGAAAAGAAACGGTCTAGAGGTGATCAACTACTTCTCTCATCAGGGGGCTGGTCACAAAGCCCACCTGGACAGTCAGTTGGCATGTGTATTTCAAAAAAGTTTCTCTCCTTTTTCTAATATCCTCTCTCCCTACCACCCCCACTCAAAAAAAGCCCAGCTGAGAATCTCCATGGTAAAAGAAAAGAGAGAGGAAAAAGTCAGCCTAGCTGGACACAAAGCGAAAATTGAAATTGCTCCTAGAAAAGATGTGAAAAGGTCCTTTACTGTTTACTACAATATCATTGTGACTTGGTTGTGTTCTAATAGTCCCCTGGGGAAACGATAACTAGATACAGTGCTTCATGGAGCAATGCTTCTGTTGTTCCCCTACTGCACAAGGCTTCTCAGAGATGGTGCCCTGGAGCTGTAACCCTCATTTCTTTGGAACATTCATAATCAACACAACAGTGCTTGCAGATAAAGATCCCAGAGATATTGTGCTACTTTCTCAATGAAAATAAGTTGAGGCTATGCTAAGTTCCATTGCAGAACAGAGCACAGAATAATACCTTCTTTGATGCATTTATTCCTTCCACCATGGGCATATAACATATGAATAGTCCCCAACATATGCGTGCTCTGGTCTTCCTTTAGTTCTCCTCTCAGGCCCTCTCCCATCCCATCTTCCTGTTCTGGTGCATGCCAGACAATAACCAGGCAGTGCTCTGTCCCTACTGCCCCCGTGCATACTCCTACCCCGCTGGCTTACAGCAGCTGCAGCAGCAGTACTCTAATTTTTTTTAATTGGAAGATAAATTGATTTTCAATATTGTGTTGGTTTGTGTCATATATCAACATGAATCAGCCATAGGTATAACATATGTCCCCTCCCTCAGTACTCTTATTGATGACTCTTTTTTATGGATTCCCCTACTCTCAGCTTCAGCTACATTCTCTCTTTTAATCCTCACACTAATCCTGTTGTTCTTACTTTCAACCACGAAGTGGTTTTTTTTGGGGGGGGGGGGTGTTATTTATTTTTTATTGAAATATAATTGACATAATATATAGGTTTCAGGTGTATAACATAGTGATTCAATATTTTTTTTACTCCTTCAACAAATTCACTTTATATTTTTATATTTCTATTTTTTTTTAATTTTTATTTTATATTTGCTCAGACAGTAAAGAATTTGCCCACAATGTATAAGACCCAGGTTTGATCCCTGGATTGGGAAGATCCCCTGGAGAAGGGAATGACAACCCACTCCAGTATTCTTGCCTGGAGAATGCTGTGGACACAGACGCCTGGTGAGTTGCAGTCCATGGGGTCACAAAGAGTTGGACATTACTGAGAGATTAACACACACATAGCCAATTAACAATATTGTGATAGTTTCAGGTGGACAGTAGAAGTACTCAGCCATATACATACATATATTCATTCTCCCCTAAACTCCTCTCCCACCAAGGCTGCCACATAACATTGAGCAGAGTTCCCTGTGCTATACAGTAGGCCCTTGTTGGTTATCCATTTTAAATATAGCAGAGTATACTTGTTAATCCCAAACTCCCTAACCATCATTCATCCATTCTTCCCTCCTGGCAATAAGTTCATTCTCTAAGTCTGTGGATCATCAAATGATTTTTATACTTCACTTTGTTGATATGGTTTGTCAGAATGACTGATTTACAGATATTGAACCATCTTTGCATCCCTGAAATAAATCCTACTTGATAATGGTATATGATGCTTTTGATGTATTGTTGAAATCAGTTTGTTAATATTTTGTTAAGGATCTTTTTATCTATGTTCATCAGGGATGAATTTCTTTTTTTGTTTGTTTGTGGTGCCTTTGTCTGGTTTTGGTATTAGGGTAACACTGGCTTTATAGAATGAGTTTGGAAATGCTCCTTCTTCACGTCTATATGGCAAAGATTTCATTTTACAGATGAAAAAATTAAGTCATAGAAGTAAAGGGAACAATTTGTCCAGAATTACAATTAGTCTAGAATGTAAATACAAGACAATTTAGATTCCAAATCATTGCTCTTTCCATCAGCTTGCACTGGATTATTCACACACTCAGCTTTTCCTTTCTTTTACACATCTCCAGCTCACTCATCAAGCCTGTTCTCTTTTTCAGTTAATTTTATTGAAGTATAATTGATTTACAGTGCTGTGTTAATTTCTGCTGTACTGCAAAGCTACTCAGTTATATATACATATATACTTTATAGTTCCTGGTGCTATACAGTAGGATCTTACTTATCTATCTGATATATAATAGCTTGCATCAAGCATGCTGTCTTTTTAAGCCACAGTTTCTGTGACCCCTTTCTCTCTGCTCCCTCTTGCCCATTTTCATGTTAAAAAATCTTTTAAACGTGTTAAAAAATTTTTTCCCAATCATTTTTTTCTTGACTTGTTTGATATGTGAAAAAGTTAGTACCTATCAAATGAAACAAAAGTTGTGCCTTTACAAGTAAAAAGTAAACATTATAAGCAACACCACTATTCAAAGATTTAGGGATATCCAAAATTCCTCCAGAATTTCTACAGGAAAGTGTATCCACTTTCTCTTTCTCAAATGAAACATTTTTTTTTCCTTAACCATCTGCAGTAAACAGTGCTTTTTTCAGTTTGATCTAGTTTTCACTCTAAAATTGGAATGTTTGGAGTTGAAGAGACTTTTCCAGGCTGACCTGGGAACCAAACACAAAACATGCTATGGAAAGTCAGGAAAAGGAAGCTCTGATTAAGTCAGGACAACAGTCTCCCCTCTCCCATAACCTTATTCATCAAAGGGTTGTGGGTTATTTTTTTCACAAGGGTAATTATCTAAATGTGTTTATCCTCTTACACCATTCAGTTGCCTGCCTGCTTGATCAATGAACGCATTATTCATATTCCTTCTCTTAGTTTCTTGTTCTTCCTCATAATTTCAGTCTCACTGTCAATTGTTCACACAGCATAAACTGGGTACATGACATTATTGGTAATTGAGAGATGAGATGAGATGAGATCCAGGATTTTACTTCTTGTATAAATCTTGTTACTTCCTGACACTAAACTCATTCCTTAGTTTAGTGTCAGGAAGACACGCTTTGGTACCCTTAGAAACTACATTTTTTACCCTAAATATATTTTTATAAAAATCTCATTTATTTATAAATTCAGTGTCTACTCCTTTTGGGCCCTTTCTGTGGTGCCCCAAATGGTGCTTGCTCAAAAGTAGAGTCCTGACCTAGGATTTATGAAAACTGGATCTGATTCTGTGTTAAGACCATTTGTGTGACCTTGGGCAATAAAGTAATTCTGTAATCCTCCCTACGAATGAGACACAGTTACTTTCCTCAAAGAGAACTTGGCACTGTGAACTTTCACTTGTTTCAGCCCCTGCCCTCATAGTAAAACAGCTTATACTTTATGTGGGGAGATTAAATGCACACACACAAAAAAACAGAAGACAAGTCAATGCAAACTATAACCAAATAAATGTCATGTATCTAAGTTCAGTTCAGTTCAGTCGCTCAGTCGTGTCCGACTTTTTGCAACCCCATGGACTGCAGCACACCAGGCCTCCTGGTCCATTACCAACTCCTGGAGTTTACCCAAACTTATGTCCATTGAGTCAGTGATGCCATCCAACCATCTCATCCTCTGTCGTCCCCTTCTCCTCCTGCCTTCAATCTTTCTCAGCATCAGGGTCTTTTCCAATGAGTCAGTTCTTCACATCGGGTAGCCAAAGTACTGGAGTTTCAGCTTTAGCATAAGTCCTTCCAATGAACACTCAGGACTGATCTCATTTAGGATGGACTGGTTGGATCTCCTTGCAGTCCAAGGGACTCTCAAGGTTCGTCTCCAACGCCACAGTTCAAAAGCATCAATTCTTCGGCGCTCAGCTTTCTTTATAGTCCAACTCTCACATCCATACATGACTACTGGAAAAACCAGAGCCTTGACTAGATGGACTTTTGTTGGCAATGTAATGTCTCTGCTTTTTAATATGCTAAGTTGGTCATAACTTTCCTTCCAAGGAGTAAGCATCTTTTAATTTCATGGCTGCAGTCACCATCTGCAGTGATTTTGGAGCCCCCCAAAATAAAGTCTGCCACTATTTCCACTGTTTCCCCATCTATTTGCCATGAAGTGATGGGACCAGATGTCACGATCTTAGTTTTCTGAATGTTGAGTTTTAAGCCAACTTTTCACTCTCCTTTTTCACTTTCATCAAGAGGCTCTTTAGTTCTTCTTCGCTTCCTGCCATAAGGATGGTGTCATCTGAATATCTGAGGTTACTGATATTTCTCCCAGGAATCTTGATTCCAGCTTGTGCTTCATCCAGCCCAGCGTTTTCATGTATCTAAAGTGAAAGTGAAGTTGCTCAGTCATGTCCAACTCTTTGCGACCCCATGGGCTGTAGCCTACCAGGCTCCTCTGTCCATGGGATTTTCCAGGCAATAGTACTGGAGTGGATTGCCATTTCCTTCTCCAGGGGATCTTCCCGACCCAGGGATTGAACCCAGGTCTCCCACATTATAGACAGACACTTTACTGAAATGCTTTCAAAAGTCAGAAAATGGATATTTATGTAGACAAACATTGTTGGCAACGATTTAATGGAGCAGAAGTGATTCAGATGAGTCTAAGAACATGGATAGGTGTATTAGTCTGCTCCAGCCATCATAACAAAGCACCATATATACTGGGTAGCTTAAACAACAGGAATTTATTTCTCACAAATCCAGAAGCTAGATCAAGGTGCTGGCTGATTTAGTTCCTGATAAAGGCAATCTTCCTGGCTTGTAGCTTTCTGAATGTGTGCTCACATGACCTTTGCTGGGTGCTTGAGCAAGAATGGAAAGAGAGAGCAAGTTCTCTGTTGTTACTTCTTATAAGGACTAATCCAATGGGATTATGACCTTTATGAGCTTGTTTAACCTTAATCACTTCTTTAGAAGCACTTCTCCAAATATAGCCACACTTCATGCTAGGGCTTCAACATATGAATCTGGCAGGGGGTCACAAACATTCATTCCATAGCAGTAGGATATGACCAAAGAATGTGGGGAAAAGTGATTTGAACCAAGAAAAATAAGGAGCTAGGGAAAGCATATATATATATGACAATTTTTAGAGTTTGATTATAGTTTGCATTGACTCTGTTTTTTGGTATGTGCATTTAATCTCCCCACATAAAGTATGGCATTAATTATTTCTAAACAAATACTTATTGAGCACCTGCTTGGGACCATGCACTGTTCCTGGCATATAACACCCTCATGGAGTTATTTCCAGCAAGTGGCAGCACACATAAACATAATAAGGCAGTTATTTAGAAATGTTATCAGATGTGAATACTATGAAGCCAAGAAGAACGTCAAGCCAGAGGTGGGGGTCAAGGGTAGACATAGTGAAGGGGAGACTTGAGAAGCTTAATTAGGGTAGGCAACCTAGGCTTCGTGAAAAGAAGAGAACTGAGCGAAGATGAGGCTGATAGTGAAGTGCGTAAGTCAAGGGAAGTGTTCGGACAGAGGGAAGATAAAATGAAAGCCTAAAAAGCAGACAATTCTTGACATTCAAGAAAGAATGAAGACGCCAGTATGGCCGGAGGGGAGTGAGTAAGGGCAGGGTGTGAGAAGGTCAGAGGGGGTCTCAGCCACTGAAAGGACTTTGCAAGCCAATGCAGGGTTTGAACCAGCAAGATCCAGCTCTTTCAAGGCTCACTCTAGCTGATGCACCTCGAGTTAGGAGCTGGGAGGCCATTAATTGTTTATTGTAATAAACCAGACTGGACAAGACAGTGCTTCAGACCAAGGTGGTAGCAAGGCCGTGGGAGCAGTGATCTGATTCTGGATGTATGTTGACAGTGGAGCCAAGAGAACTGGCTGTGATTTTGAGTATGATGTTTACATATGGCACTAGATTCATTTCCCTGTAGTCAGAACACTTCCACCTCCCTACTCCCACCCCACTGCTGTTACTTTGCAGGTGGGAAATGCAGGACTCAGAGAACCTCACTGAGTTATCAGAGGTCTTTGTTAAAGGATTAAGAACCAAAATCATTTCTGTTTGCAATATTAATACACATATAAGTTCATCTTACATTGGTTTAGTGTTTTCTGTACTGTTAAATATGAAAGATCCTTGATCACTTCTTGAAAAAGTGCAGCTCAACTCTCCCTCTTTCCCTTTTTTCATTTATTTTTCTCCCAAGCAGTTGCCAATATCTCACATGTACTTGTATATTTATCGTCTATCTCCCACACTAGAATATAAGCAGCAGTTTTTCTCACTTGTTCATTGCTGTATCTCTCCAGCCTAGAAAAGTGCCTGGTAGATGTAAATTGGTATTAAATGAATGTGCTCATGCTTGACTGTGTGGAATAAGGAAGGAGCAGGGGTGGAGAAGAGAATGAAAGAAGAGAGGAGGGGAAGGAGAGGAGGAGGAGAAAGAAAAGGAAATTAAATGACAAAGCTGCTTTAGAAGCACACATTCCTCAGTACTAAGAGACTCAGGAAATTGGTGTCTCAGTGGTAAAAAAAAATCCGCCTGTGAATACAGGAGACTCATGACATGGTGTTCAATCCCTGAGTCAGGAAGATCTGCTGGAGAAGGAAATGGCAACCCTTTCCAGTATTCTTTCCTGGGAAATCCCATGGACAAAGGCACTAGGTGGGCTATAGTTCATGGTATTGCAGAGTCGAGAACACTACTGAGTGCACACACACAGGAAATTCAGACTCTCCAGCTTTTTAGGTCTCGTGTATCCACACACATATACAGAAGCAAATAATAGAGTTAAAATTTAAATGTAATAAAAAATACATGAGAGAATCATTAGTTTTTAAAAACAAAATTCAGGGACTTTCCTGGTGGTCCAGTAGCTAAGACTCTGCTGTCCCAATGCAGGGGGTCCAGGTTTGATCCCTGGTCAGGGAACTAGACCCCACATGCCACAACTAAAAATTCTTGCATGCTGCAACAAAGACAGACGATCTCACATGCCACACTAAGACCCAGCGCAACCAAATAAATAGCTTTTTTTTTTTTAAGTTAGGGTGATAAACCTTCAAGAAAAAAAAAAATCTTTAAAAAAAATCAACATTTTATGTATTCTTTTCCCACAAATGATATTGAGCCTGCACACATTTTCTTTACTCAAGATTTGAAAGCCTGCCAACTTCTACTGGGAAGGAGAGGAAAGCTATGGTAAGAGTAGCAAAGCTGTGACATAGATTGTTTTTGATGAGTATTGAGCAAATAAGTAAGTGACAACATTCTTCCCAACAATGCTACATTTGTGGTTTATCATTCTAAAGCCCCTCACAGAAGAAAATGTGCTACATGCTTGTGTATAAACTGAAAAAGAGCTGAAATTTCAGGTCACAAGGTCACAACTCTGAAAGCTGGCCTTTCCAACCCACAGCGTCTAATTAATCAAAATGCAGTATGGCCAGCAGGCATGGGAGTGATTTTCTGCTACTGAATCAGCATCACTGTCTCCTGCAACTCTTCCCAGATCTGGACACGGGTTGAATTGTTTGATAACCTACTCTTGGAAACGATGAGTAAATATTTTCAATTAAACTATATTTCAGTTCACCACTTACGAATCATTTTTTTTATGTATTTTACCCATTCAGTGGGCTAAGTGGGTCTCCCTTTGCAAGGGGGGAGGCAAATTACTTAAACTCAAGTCTTTCCATGTTCCCTGTGCCCAGTTTCTTCCATTCACCACTTTAGACCAAATCTCTGCCCTTCTCCACCCTCTTGTCCTACTCTGCCCGCTGTGCCTGAAAAGCCCTTGGTCTACAGCAACCAACCCCTGGGATTCTGGCTTCTCACTGGGCTCAGCCAATGCAAACCTGGGAGGAGGGGGTGGGCAACAGAGAGTGAGCCCTTCGTCTTTATTTCTCCTGCTCCCTTCCTACCAGATCTCAGCAAATGAGCTCTGTCGCTCTCGCCAACATACTTCCTTTCCAGTGAGTGTTAGTGTTGGTCACTCAGTAGTGTCCGATTCTGTGTGACCCCATGGATTATGGCCCACCAGACTCCTCTGTCCATGGAATTCTCCAGGCACGAATACTACAGTGGGTTGCCATTCTCTTCTCCAGCAGATCTTTCCAACCCAGGGATAGAATCCAGGTCTCCTGCATTGCAGACTTATTCCTTACCCCCTGAATCATCCTCTGTATTCCAGACACGGCCCCTTCCCTCTCTCCTTCTGTCCTAGAGATGGAAACATGTCAATAGCCCCAAATATCACAGTTGTTTTCCTTGAACTTGGCTCTTGCTTTGTAAATCGTCCTTTTATTGAACTCTCCTCAAATCACCTGATTTGAATGTGTCCTCTATTTCCTGCTAAGGGCTTCCCTGGTGGCTCAGTGGTAAAGAATCTGCCGGCAATGCGGGAGACCTGGGTTCTATCCCTGGGTAGGGAAGATCCCCTGGAGAATGGAATGGCAACCCACTCCAATATTCTTGCCTGGAGAATTCCATGGACAGACCATGGGGTCATAAAAAGTTGGACATGACTAAGTGACTTAACACTTTTACTTTTCTGTTTCCTGCTAAAAACCCAGTAACACACATACTCAATAAATAAGAGTAGGACCTGCACCCAGGTCTGTTAACTCCCCAACCAGGCCTCTTAACCCGGCTCACAGTCAAGGCTATCAGATGGTGAACCTGACTGCCCCTTTCATCTTTTAACAATACCTCATCTGCAAACACAGATCCTGTTTCAGCCCTGGGGTTTGGATGCAGGATGAGGCTAGTGGAAACTCAGAAGGAACTGATTATTCTGGAGGAACACCATTCCCATTCTGTTTCAGGTCAGGGGTGCAAATCAGCCTCACCTGAGATGCCCAGGAGGGAAGGATTTCAGAGCCTCAGGCTTTTGCTCTTTCACCACGCCAGCCAAGCCCATAAAACTATGCTCTTCCCTATATGAGGCAAAAGCAAGTAAGACAATTTAATCTGCCTCTGAGGAATCAGAAAGATGTTAGGATTCTACAGTAGCAGCTGTCAGACACAAAATGATCTTCTGGTAAACCAGGTATGCAAGCACAGCCCTGTGCTGCGACAGAGTCAAGCTCAGCACTGAAGGAGGCCACTGAACATGTTCACGCCTGACAGGAGTTTCATTCCTTGACAAGCTTCCCTGTAGTGTCAGGTTTGGAGAAGGCAATGGCACCCACTCCAGTACTCTTGCCTGGAAAATCCCATGGACGGAGCCTGGTGGGCTGCAGTCCACGGGGTTGCTAAGAGTGGGACACGACTGAGCGACTTCACTTTCACTTTTCACTTTCATGCATTGGAGAAGGCAATGGCAACCCACTCCAGTGTTCTTGTCTGGAGAATCCCAGGGACAGGGGAGCCTGGTGGGCTGCCGTCTATGGGGTCGCACAGAGTCGGACACAACTGAAGCGACTTAGCAGCAGCAGTAGCAGCGTGTCAGGTTGGACGGAGAAAGAGCATTATTCCAGACACCTACGTCTTCTCAAGCGACTATTTAGATGACAGTTTAGATATACTAAGGACGGTTGACTGTGGCCTTTAATTCTGGTTAACGGGCTTGATTTTACTTGAACCATGTAAAATTTCTTTGTCAAAACATGTTTTTGTTTGTTTGTTTTCCCTCTTTAGACAAAGGCCCCAAGTTAAACGTGCTTGATTTAGACCACTGAAGTGTTAAATGTTTGTCAGTGTGAGAAAGAGCCTACACATTTGGGTCCTTCTATTTCCCGAGACATGCCCTTGAGCTCTCCTCACTGCCTGCAGAAATTTAAAGATAAAATTCCATGTAGAACATTTTGCTCTCTTCCAGGGAGTGAAATGAGAACACCAGGGGAAAGGGAAAGCAGCTTTGGCCGGGGAGGAGCCCTATGAGGGTCAGAGTTGAGAAAAACCTCAGTTCGTCAGTGCTGTTGCTATAGATTTAAAATATATAGCTATGCAGGGTTTTGGCTGATTTCCCAGGGGCATATACACTCCAAATTCCTAGCTCATCTATCAAGAGCTGTACATTGTTTAATGTTGCTTAAGACAAGCAGGGTGCTGCCAATACGTCCTTCCCTTCAGGGAGTGCTTTTCTCCTTGAATGTTTTCATCTTGGCTTGTTGGAGGCAAAGGCCATAAGAACGAATCAAGTGCTTTGCTCTGGGTGTCACCACGCCCTGACTGCTTCTCCTTATTCTATACCTCATAACATATAGAAACGAGTCTTTTTATTCATTTTTTCTCTTACTAAGCCTTTAAGGATTATATTTGTTCCAAATACTCAGCTTAGAGGACTTCGGCAAGTGGGAGAGGTCAACAAGCCAACACAAGACTATAATCCAAGCCGATTATTGCTGAGAGATTTAGAACAACATGTTTGGGGGTTATTTTTCAACAATCTTGTCTACAACTAAATTATTAACTCATCTTTGTGATCTTGCCTTCTTATACTCTTCACAGTGTCCCCAATATAAAGATGTCTCCTTTAGCTCAGTCCTCTCCAGAAAAGAGCATTATCCTCTATTTTTTCTAATGAATGGGCCTAGAAAGTCTAAGTGTATCTTACACAAAGCTGTTTGCTGTATCATAGTTCCATTATAGGCTTCCCTGGTAGCTCAACTAATAAAGAATCTGCCTGCAATGCAGGAGTTGCTGCTGCTAAGTCACTTCAGTCATGTCCGACTCTGTGCGACCCCATAGACGGCAGCCCACCAGGCGCCCCCGTCCCTGGGATTCTCCAGGCAAGAATACTGGAGTGGCTTGCCATTTCCTTCTCCAATGCATGAAAGTGAAAAGTGAAAGTGAAGTTGCTCAGTCGTGTCCGACTCTTAGCGACCCCATGGACTGCAGCCCACCAGGCTCCTCTGTCCATGGAATTTTCCAGGCAAGAGTACTGGAGTGGGTTGCCATTGCCTTCTCCTCAGTTTACTCTAGCATTAAGTAAACTTCTTTCTGGATGTAGTTGTTCACCTTAGTTCATCCTTCTAATAAGCCTATTGATCTGGTCTTCCCCGTTGCCAGCATCTCCACCTTCTACAAAATGGGTGGTCTTTTGCTTCATTCCACCTCGTGGAGAAGACAATTTAAAGGGCCACAGGAAGTTGTTTGCTTCTTTGAAACCTTTTCCAACGGTATAGATCTCATGAATCAGATCCTCCATGCAGATGATTCCATATTTCCCAAGAGGCAAGAGACCCCAGTTCAATTCCTGGGTTGGGAAGTTCCCCTGAAGAAGGGATAGGCTACCCACTCCAGTATTCTTGCCTGGAAAATCCCCAAGGACAGAGGAGTCTGGTGGACTATAGTCCATGAGGTCACAAAGAGTCAGACATGACTGAACAACACAGCACAGTTCCATTATAGTTGCTGTTTCATAAAGATCATTAGGAGATTTTGACTTTCTTCTCCAAGGCACCATGCCATTCCAAATAATAGCTAAGAAGCACAAAGGCTTTTGTGCCATGGAATTCATTCAAGAGGAGGGGAGGACTTTTCTCTTTAAGGATTTTATGTAGAATATTGAAGATGTGAACTCAGTCATTGGCCCCTAAGCAAGGGGTTCTTTCAAAACAGGAAGGACTGGCAGCTAAATGTTCTCTTAGTTAAATCCTCTGAAAGTATAAACACAGGAATTCCACTTCCTTATCAATTTACTTATCTCCAACGCCTCTGACAGATAAAAAAGGTGATCTCACATTGTTGATTGAGATGGGTAACTCAAGCTCTCTTGCAACAAGGCTTTATTTGGAATATCTCAGAGGAAAGAAAAAGCAAAGTCAGTGGTTTAGAACAGTTATGGAGAAACCACCAATGAAGCTGGCATTTCTTTATTAAAGAGTGGCTTCGAATGGGCCAGAGATTAATTGACTAGAAGGAAGAATGGCCTCGTCAGCTTTCACTCTGATGTCATAAAGCTACTGTTGCTTGCTTCTCCCTCTGTCAAACAAAGGGACTCCAAGCTCTTGGCAGGTCCACTTTTTTATTCTCACCACCAAAAGCCCTCATGCATTTAAATGTCAAGACCTCTGAAAAGGGACCTCAGCACTGCTAAACCAGGAAGGACCAGGAAGAGGGAGAGCAAACGGACGCTTATGTGCAGGACCAGAGGAACAAACTGCTCCCTGGTCTGTACCTGAGTGTGCAGTTGAGCCAGGCACCGCGAGGACTCTGTCTGGCAAGAGGCCACAGTGCAGCCCTCTGTGGAGCCCTGCACCCTGAAAGAGTTCATTCACTCCACGTGGGTGAGCAATTTCCTCCCAAGTGGCTACTCACTAATGGCAAACTCAATTACGGGCAAGATTGATGGGTCTGCCCAGCCTGTGGAATCTACCTTAGTTCTCTTTTGTTCTTTGAAGAAAAATCTTCACACACAACAGTTGAAGCTCTGGGACAAATCTCATGTCGAATAATGGAATAATTCCTCTAAATGGAAGAAAAAGGGAAACAAAGAGGCAAACCACAATAAAGATTGCAGAAAGTGACTCAGGAAGCACTGACTCCCACATCTCCCTCCTACATACACACACACACACACACACACACACACACACCCCAGAAGGACAATAACTCCGAGGGCCAAGAGTTGAAGACCCTTTCTTACCAGTGTGGGAAAAGCCATCCACTCTGCCCACAGGAATGCCCTGAGCTCTGTGTTCTTTTTCTGTCTTCCTAGCAGGATTTCTGCTGCCTGCATCTGAAGCTAAGGGATTTTTTGCTTTTATCTGATTTTATCTAGAATAACTTCTTGGTAAAGCTGAGGAGCAACCCCACATCCAAGGAGAGGTGGCTGCATGGGCGCAAGAGGGCCTAGAGGAGCTACTCCACTTTCAAGGTCAGGAGGGGTGGCGGTGAGGAGATAACCCTCATCCAAGGTAAAGAGCAGCTGTGAAGAGATATCCCACGCCCAAGGTAAGAGAAACCCAAGTAAAATGGTAGCTGTTGCAAGAGGGCATCAGAGGGCAGACACACTGAAACCATAATCACAGAAAACTAGTTAATCTAATCACATGGACCATAGCCTTGTCTAACTCAATGAACTAAGCCATGCCATGTGGGGCCACCCAAGACTGGTGGGTCATAGTGGAGAGGTCTGACAGAATGTGGTCCATTGGAGAAGGGAATGGCAAACCACTTCAGTATTCTTGCCTTGAGAACCCCATGAACAGTATGAAAAGGCAAAATGATAGGATACTGAAAGAGGAACTCCCAGGTTGGTAGGTGCCCAATATGCTACTGGAGATCAGTGGAGAAATAACTCCAGAAAGAATGAAGGAATGGAGCCAAAGCAAAAACAGCACCCAGTTGTGGATGTGACTGGTGATAGAAGCAAGGTCCGATAAAGAGCAATATTGCATAGGAACCTGGAATGTCAGGTCCATGAATCAAGGCAAATTGGAAGTGGTCAAACAGGAGATGGCAAGAGTGAACGTCAACATTCTAGGACTCAGCAAACTAAAATGGACTGGAAGGGGTGGATTTAACTCAGATGACCATTATATCTACTACTGCGGCAGGAATCCCTTAGAAGAAATGGAGTAGCCATCATGGTCAACAAAAGAGTCCGAAATGCAGTACTTGGATGCAATCTCAAAAATGACAGAATGATCTCTGTTCATTTCCAAGGCAAACCATTCAATATCACAGTAATCCAAGTCTATGCCCCAACCAGTAATGCTGAAGAAGCTGAAGTTGAACAGTTCTATGAAGACCTACAAGACCTTTTAGAACTAACACCCAAAAAAGATGTCCTTTTCATTATAGGAGACTGGAATGCAAAAGTAGGAAGTCAAGAAACACCTGGAGTAACAGGCAAATTTGGCCTTGGAATATGGAATGAAGCAGGGCAAAGGCTAATAGAGTTTTGCCAAGAGAATGTACTGGTCATAGCAAACACCCTCTTCCAACAACACAAGAGAAGACTCTACACATGGACATCACCAGATGGTCAACACCAAAATCAGATTGATTATATTCTTTGCAGCCAAAGATGGAGAAGCTCTATACAGTCAGCAAAAACAAGACCAGGAACTGACTGTGGCTCAGATCATGAACTCCTTATTGCCAAATGCAGACTTAAATTGAAGAAAGTAGGGAAAACCACTAGACCATTCAGGTATGACCTAAATCAAATCCCTCATGATTATACAGTGGAAGTGAGAAATAGATTTAAGGGCCTAGATCTGATAGATAGAGTGCCTGATGAACTCTATCAGGCAGTTCGTGACATTGTACAGGAGACGGAGATTTGTGACATTGTACAGGAGACAGGGATCAAGACCATCCCCATGGAAAACAAATGCAAAAAAGCAAAATGGATATCTGGGGAGGCCTTACAAATAGCTGTGAAAAGAAGAGAAGCGAAAAGCAAAGAAGAAAAGGAAAGCTATAAATATCTGAATGCAGAGTTCCAAAGAATAGCAATAAGAGATAATAAAGCCTTCCTCAGCAATCAATGCAAAGAAATAGAGGAAAACAACAGAATGGGAAAGACTAGGGATCCCTTCAAGAAAATCAGAGATACCAAAGGAACATTTCATGCAAAGATGGGCTTGATAAAGGACAGAAATGGTATGGACCTAACAGAAGCAGAAGATACTAAGAGCAGGTGGCAAGAATACACAGAAGAACTGTACAAAAAGATCTTCATGACCAAGATAATCATGATGGTATGATCACTCACCTAGAGCCAGACATCCTGGAATGTGAAGTAAAATGGGCCTTAGAAAGAATCACTACGAACAAAGCTAGTGGAGGTGATGGAATTCCAGTTGAGCTATTTCAAATCCTAAAAGATGATGCTGTGAAAGTGCCACACTCAATATGCCAGCAAATTTGGAAAACTCAGCAGTGGCCACAGGACTGGAAAAGGTCAGTTTTCATTCCAATCCCAAAGAAAGGCAATGCCAAAGAATGCTCAAACTACCGCACAATTGCACTCATCTCACACAGTAGTAAAGTAATGCTCAAAATTCTCCAAGCCAGGCTTCAGCAATATGTGAACCATGAACTTCCAGATGTTCAAGCTGGTTTTAGAAAAGGCAGAGGAACCAGAGATCAAATTACCAACATCCACTGGATTGTCGAAAAAGCAAGAGAGTTCCAGGAAAACATCTATTTCTGCTTTATTGACTATGCCAAAGCCTTTGACTGTGTGGATCACAATAAACTGTGGAAAGTTCTTCAAGAGATGGGAATACCAGACCACCTGACCTGCCTCTTGAGAAACCTATATGCAGGTCAGGAAGCAAGAGTTAGAACTGGACATGGAACAACAGACTGGTTCCAAATAGGAAAAGGCGTTCGTCAAGGCTGTATATTGTCACCCTGCTTATTTAACTTATATGCAGAGTACATCATGAGAAATGCTGAGCTGGAAGAACCACAAGCTGGAATCAAGGTTGCCGGGAGAAATATCAATAATCTCAGATATGCAGATGACATCACCCTTCTGGCAGAAACTGAAGAGGAACTAAAAAGCTTCTTGATGAAAGTGAAAGAGGAGTGTGGAAAAGCTGGCTTAAAGCTCAACATTCAGAAAATGAAGATCATGGCATCTGGTCCCATCACTTCATGGAAAATAGATGGGGAAACAGTGGAAACAGTGTCACACTTTATTTTGGGGGGCTCCAAAATCACTGCAGATGGTGACTGCAGCCATGAAATTAAAAGACGCTTACTCCTTGGAAGGAAAGTTATGACCAACCTAGATAGCATATTGAAAAAGCAGAGACATTACTTTGCCAACAAAGGTCTGTCTAGTCAAGGCTATGCTTTTTCCAGTGGTCACGTATGGATGTGAGAGTTGGACTGTGAAGAAAGCTCATTGCGGAAGAATTGATGCTTTTGAACTGTGGTGTGTTGGAGAAGACTCTTGAGAGTCGCTTGGACTGCAAGGAGATCCAACCAGTCCATTCTAAAGGAGATCAGTCCTGGGTGTTCTTTGGAAGAAATGATGCTAAAGCTGAAACTCCAGTACTTTGGCCACCTCATGTGAAGAGTTGACTCACTGGAAAAGACTCTGATGCTGGGAGGGATTGAGGGCAGGAGGAGAAGGGGACGACAGAGGATGAGATGGCTGGATGGCATCACTGACTCGATGGACATGAGTTTGAGTGAACTCTGGGAGTTGGTGATGGACAGGGAGGCCTGGCGTGCTGCAATTCATGGGGTCGCAAAGAGTCGGACACGACTGAGTGACTGAACTGAACTGAAGGTTGTATGGGACCTGAAGCCTCCTGAATTTCACCTACTAGCTTTTTTCTTCCAGAGACGGCTAACATAATTTATGGGTCCCGATGCAAAGTGGGTTGCTTGTCCACAAAAGCAGAAAAAAAAGGTGTTTCTTCTGTGGTCTCTCTCTCATTCTGTTAAGGTGGGTTTATTTTTTTTTTTATTGGCATATGCAACCCTTCAGTTTGAGGTGAATAGAGAGCTGCATAGGTGTCTAGAGCCTCGTCCCACTATATGGGTTGCATATGCTGACCCTAAACCTCTCTCTACCACATCCATGCACCCACCAGAGGTAGAAAACAGAAGCAATAACTGGGACATCTTAGGGAGTGGGAGGCCCCAAACTTGTCCAACAGAGGTGGCAGAAGATAGGAGCACAAGTAAATCAAGGCTCCAAGCCCCCTGTGCAGGCTCCATGGTCCCAATGGACTTCACTTACAAAACACAAATTATAACAGAAAATTAAGAGTTTCAAGATGGTGATCACATGCGGAGAAAAGGGAACCCGCTTACACTGTTGGTGGGAATGCAAACTAGTACAGCCACTATGGAGAACAGTGTGGAGATTCCTTAAAAAACTGGAAATAGAACTGTCATACGACCCAGAAATCCCACTGCTGGGCATATACACTGAGGAAACCAGAATTGAAAGAGATATGTTTACCCCAGTGTTTATCACAGCACTCTTTACAATAGCCAGGACATGAAAGCAACCTAGATGTCCATTGGCAAACGAATGGACAAGAAAGCTGTGGTACATATACACAATGGAATATTACTCAGCTATTAAAAAGAATGCATTTGAGTCAGTTCTAATGAGGTGGATGAAACTGGAGCCTATTATACAGAATGAAGTAAGTCAGAAAGGAAAACACCAATACAGTATATTAATGCATATATATGCAATTTAGAAAGATGGTAACAATGACCCTATATGTGAGACAGCAAAAGAGACACAGATGTAAAGAACAGTCTTTTGGACTCTGTGGGAGAAGGCAAGGGTGGGATGATTTGACAGAATAGCACTGAAACGTGTGTTATCATATGTGAAATAGATCGCCAGTCCAGGTTCAATGCATGAGACAGGGTGGTCAGGGCTGGTGCACTGGGATGACACTGAGGGATGTGATGGGGAGGGAGGTGGGAGGGGGGTTCAGGATGGGAAACACATGTACACCCCATGGCTGACTCATGTCAATGTATGGCAAAAACCACTACAATATTGTAAAAGAATTAGCCTCCAATTAAAACAAATTAATTAATTAAAAAATAAAATAAATGAAAATGCCTAACCAAAACCCTCTGGGGAGTTTGAGGTTGTTTAGAGCATGAGGCACCCATCTCCTTGCTTGGCCCTGCTCCAAACTCCAACGTTTCAATTTGTTTGGCCTCATGTGCCTCAAACACACACACTTGGGCTACCATCATGACCTCATCTAATCCTAACTATGTCCCCAAAGCCTCTCCTCCTAACACCATCACTTTGTGGAGTTGAGTTTCAATATAAGAATCTTAGCAGGACAGAAACATTCAGTCTGTAGCAACTCGGAATCTAAAATAGTCAAATAGTTTCAAGGAATCTAAAATCGTCAAAGTCATAGAAACAATAAAATGCAGGTTTCAAGGAGGAGGAAATTGGGAGCTGCTGCTCAAGGGTAAAAAATTTCAGTTATTTTATACAATTTTTATTGTAATAAAAATTAAAGTCCAGAAAGAAAAAAAAAAAAAAAGATGGTGACCACAGAGCAGTAAACTCCAAGCCAGAGCCCATGTGCGAACGCAGGACCTTGCGTAACTGCACGCACCAACTCACGAAGCCAGCCCTGTTGCCTTCGAATGTGGGAAATACAGATGTGAAGCTAAAAAGTACAAGCTTCTCTAAACATATGGATTTAGATAAACAGAGGGTACATGCACTCATGTGTGTAGAACTGACTCTTCCCTGTATTGTTCTCTTAAACTAGTTGCTCACATGCAGGATTACTGAGACAAAGGTAGAAACTGGGGCTCTGGCTGCATACTGACAGATTATGGGGTGTGGTGACTTCCAGCAAATCCCATCAAGATAGGTTGACTATATACCCTTTGGCATGGGGGATGGGGTGGGATTACTTCACAATTTTTAAAAACCCACATTTTTTAAATTAAAGCATGCTATTTAGTGATGTCATGCAGCAGACACTATTTTAAAATGTCACCCTTCATGTTGATCTTAAGGAGCGAGGCTGCATCCGGCAGAAAAGGAAAGGAGAGGGGAAAAAGAAGAGAAAAAACAAAAGGAAAAGAAAAATTAAACCTCATCAGGAAAGTATCTTACCTCGAGTCATCACTGCGAAACGTTGCAGTTGCACCTATCGCTTGTTATCGTAATCGGGCAAATGCATCTGGTCTCACACCTTCATTATCCGTGCTCATCCTAAGTCCTGTCTCACTTGCTACTTTTACTGTGGTTACTTTTATGTATTTTTCCCCCCATCTTTTCACCCTTAAAAAAATGATAAGCCCCCTGGATTTTCTGCAGTTCTGCATGATCCCACAAAGCTTAGCACAGTGACAGGTACATAGTTGTCCCCAGACTTTCTGAAAGCATCAGGGAAATTCAAACAGCTTATATAAGTTGAAGTCCCCCACCCTATCCTCTCATCCTCATGTGTAGCTATTCCTTAATTTATGAGTTTTAGGCAGAATTATATCGTAGTCATGAATGAAAAGATAAAGAGACAAATTTGCCGCCGCCGCTGCTGCTGCTAAGTTGCTTCAGACGTGTCCGACTCTGTGCTCTGTGCTACCCGATAGACGGCAGCCCACCAGGCGCCCCCGTCCCTGGGATTCTCCAGGCAAGAACACTGGAGTGGGTTGCCATTTCCTTCTCCAATGCATGAAAGTGAAAAGTGAAAGTGCAGTCGCTCAGTCGTGTCCGACTCCTAGCGACCCCATGGACTGCAGTCCACCAGGCTCCTCTGCCCATGGGATTCTCTAGGCAAGAGCACTGGAGTGGGGTGCCATTGCCTTCTCCGGAGACAAATTTAGAAATATATATATACACAGAAACACACAAGAGAATGACATTTTATGAAACTGAAATACTTGCAGTATTCAGAGCACACAATAGTGGCATTTTTACCGAAATTGCTTCCTAATTAATATCTAAATTTAGGAAATTTAATATGTAATGAAGAAGAACTTTTAATTGGCAGATAAAACTATGAATATATTAAAAGTTTATAAATACAGTATACATTAAAAAGTTATAAATATTATGTTGAAGCTAACAGAAAATTAAGTTAAACATATGTATGTTAAAATACTTTAAATTGAAATGCTTCCCTTTTTCCTTTTCTTAAACCAGAGTTGAAACCAGCAATGACAAATGTAGACAACTGAATACAAGACACTATATAAATGGAGAAAAAATGATTTTAAGGAGATGTCACCAAACAGTGCAGTTACTACATACAAGTGTCCTGGCCATTTTGAAACTCTGAATATAAATATTGATGTAAATACAATATAGACAGATATAAAAATATATTATGGATAATTGAAAGGATTATCATCACTGTTTTCTCTGAAAACAGGAGGTAATGTAAAAATACTAACACAAGGTTTATTGAGCACTTTTCATGTGAAAGGTTTGCTAGATTATTTAATTCTTCCAACAATCCCAAGGAAATAGAGACTGTTATCTGCTGTTTTGCAGAGGAGGAAACTGAGACTCAAGAAAATGAACTAAGGGACTTCCCTGAAAGTCCGTTGGTTGAGACTTTGCCTTCCAATGCAGGGGGTATGGGTTCAATCCCTGGTTGGGGAGATAATATCCCACATGCCTTGTGGCCAAAAAGCAAAAAAAAAAAAAAAAAAGCTCATAAAATGGAAACAATATTATAACAAAAATTCAATGACTTTAAGAAAATAGTCAACATTAAAAAAGAAACAAAAACTTTTTTTAAGTGAACTAAGCTAGTAAGCAGTGGAACCAGAACATGAACCCAAGCAACCAAGTCTTGCTTTAGCGTCTACATTTGTCTACCTTGCATGGATCCACTATCCTTAAAGGTTGGACCACGCCTCCAACTGCTTCTTACCTTGGAAGCTGGCTTGTGGGGCTTGCTAGACTTAGCACATTAAAAATAGAGCATATTCAGTTGAAATCGAACTTCAGATAAGCAATGAAATTTTTTTTGTATAAGTATGTTCCAATATTGTGCAGGACATACTTATATTGAAAATCATTCATTGTTTATTTGAAATTCAAATGTAATATGGTGTCCTATATTTTATCTGGAAATCCTACCAGCTTGCCATCTCCCAGGACCTCTGAGTAACCATCGCAGTTTCTGAAATGACAGCAATGTGGCTTTTTGAGAAAGACAGAATAGTAATTATTGGTTAAAGTTGGCATCAGGGACAAGGACAGACCCTATTTCCATAGACAAAATCCCCACTTAATAGCAGCCAGAATGAACATCCCTCTTAAGCTTGCAGATTGGGCCAAACAGCCTCATTGAACCTCTCCTGTCCTAGACCCTGAAAAGCTTAATCTATGTTTACAGAATGAGGGCCTTCTGACCTTCAGACTTCTTACCTTGTAAATAATGATAATTTTTCACTGTGTTGTTTTGAAGGTCAAGTGAGGTTATGTATGTAAACATTTACTGTAAAGGATGTTTTGAGACTCATGTTTTCGGACATATGAAATTAAGAGATTATGTCATTTTTTTCCCAAGAACCAAGAATAAATACTGTTAATCCAAACCACTTTCAGTGAACATGTAAACCAGGAAGTCTAGTATTTAAACAGATTAAGATAAAAACTAACATACTTGAAAGTGTATTTTTTAAAAAGATTTAAATTCTGAAATCAGCTGTACAAATGACTTGGGATCTGCTCAAGCAGTTATGTACAAGCAAAAATAACCTTTTTAATTCTTTATTTCCATTATAACAGTGTCAACTATTTTTAAATAATATGCTATCAAAAGAAAGTAATATTAGTAAACATCATCCTTTTGTTTCTTTTTACCTGAAGAGTTACCAAAACACAATTACCTACAACAAAGATTTCATTAAAGATGCTAGCCAAGAGTAACATGGGAAGTTCAGTTCAGTTCAGTCGCTCAGTTATGTCTGACTCTGCGACCCCATGGATGTAGCATGCCAGGCTTCCCTATCAATCACCAACTCCCAAACTTGCTCAAACTCATGTCCATCAAGTCGATGACTGGCATCAACATGGGAAGAGGAAAAGTAAATATGTTACACATATACAAGGTAATAATGAAACAAGGAATTTTGAGTGAATATTTTAATTTACCAACTTTTTTCAGATTTTTGCTCAAGTTCTTATTTTTTAGAAAAGTCTTAGTTTTTAAGAAATCTCCTCCATCTTATAAATGGGGATTTCAACTCTGTTCTGCCCAGAAGGAAACATATTTATTAAAAAAAAAAAAAAAATGAAGAGAAGTTCAGTTCAGTTCAGAGGCTCAGTCGTGTCTGACTCTTTGCAACCCCATGAATCGCAGCTCTCCAGGCCTCCCTGTCCATCACCAACTCCCGGAGTTCACTCAGACTCATGTCCATTGAGTCAGTGATGCCATCCAGCCATCTCATCCTCTGTCGTCCCCTTTTCCTCCTGCCCCCAACCCCTCCCAGCATCAGAGTCTTTTCTAATGAGTCACTCTTCGCATGAGGTGGCCAAAGTACTGGAGTTTCAGCTTTAGCATCATTCCTTCCAAAGAAATCCCAGGGCTGATCTCCTTCAGAATGGACTGGTTGGATCTCCTTGCAGTCCAAGGGACTCTAAAGAGTCTTCTCCAACACCACAGTTCAAAAGCATCAATTCTTCAGTGGTCAGCTTTCTTCACAGTCCAACTCTCACATCCATATATGACCACTGGAAAAACCATAGCCTTGACTAGATGGACCTTTGTTGGCAAAGTAATGTCTCTGCTTTTGAATATGCTATCTAGGTTGGTCATAACTTTCCTTCCAAGGAGTAAGCGTCTTTTAATTTCATGGCTGCAATCACCATCTGCAGTGATTTTGGAGTCCAAAAAAATAAAGTCTGACACTGTTTCCCCATCTATTTCCCATGAAGTGATGGGACCAGATGCCATGATCTTCGTTTTCTAAATATTGAGCTTTAAGCCAACTTTTTCACTCTCCACTTTCACTTTCATCAAGAGGCTTTTTAGTTCCTCTTCACTTTCTGCCATGAGGGTGGTGTCATCTGCATATCTGAGGTTATTGATATTTCTCCCAGCAATCTTGATTCCAGCTTGTGCTTCTTCCAGCCCAGCGTTAGTTGAACAGAAATCTCAAATATTCAAGTTGTGTTGATCAGCAGAAACAATTTGTTCCTCCAAATTCCTTTGTAGACCACCATACCTCAGTCTGACTAGGGTTAGTCTACTTGAAATCTAACTCCTTGTACTAGAGATTTCTGAAAGAGGAATTTAAGGAACTCTAGGGAGTTTGAGGAGAAATGATGGAGCTATAAGAGGGAAATAGTTGAAGCCTGTGGACCAGAATGTAGTCCTGTGGCTTCAAGAAGTACACAACTGAGGAGATAGGGTTGTAAGAAAAAGAGCAGAGACCTTGCAAAGCAGGAAAATCTGAATTCTTGCCCTACCTCCACTGCTAACTTGCTTTGTGACGCTGGGCATATCACTCAATCCTTCTGAGCCTCCATTTTCCTATCTTCAAAATGGAGATGGTAACACCTCACAGGGATGTTCTGAGGAGGAAATGAGATCAAAAACACACTTTTTAAAGTTGACAAATGGTTGTTATAAACAGCATTCTTGGAATACTCATAAGGGAGTAGAACCTAAAGCCTAGATGCTCAGGAAAGAAGGGGTTCAGTGAAGGGAAATATAAGAAGCAGAATTCAAAACTTTCTACAGTTGAGTACATATGGGTACAAAGAGAAGAAGCCAAGGATGGAAAGGAGATATAGAGGGCAGAAGAAAAATGATAGTTTCCGAAATTTCTGATGTTAACTGGGATGTACCTGCGTGCATGCATGCTCAGTCACTTCAGCTGTGTCCAACTCTTTGTAACCCTATGGACTGTAGCCCACCAGCCTCCTCTGTCCATGAGATTCTCCAGACAAGAATACTGGAGAGGGTTGCCATGCCCTCCTCTGAGGGATCTTCCAGACCTAGGGATCAAACCCGAGTCTCTTTTGTCTCCTGTATTGGCAGGCAGGTTCTTTACCACTAGCGCCACCTGGAGGCCTGTTAACTAGGACATAGACCTGGATATTATTTATTTATTTTATCATTATTATTATTATTATTTTTAACTTTACAATATTGTATTGGTTTTGCCATATATCAACATGCATCCGCCACGGGCGTACACATGTTCCCGATCCTGAACCCCCCCTCCCACTTCCCTCCCCATACCATCCCTCTGGGTCATCCCAGTGCACCAGCCCCAAGCTTCCTGTATCCTGCATCAAACCTGGACTGGCGATCCGTTTCTTATATGATATTATACATGTTTTAATACCATTCTCCCAAATCATCACCCCTCCCCCCGCCCCACCACAGAGTCCAAAAGACTGTTCAATACATCTGTCTCTCTTTTGATGTCTCACATACAGGGTTGTCGTTACCATCTTTCTAAATTCCACATACATGCATTAGTATACTGTATTGGTGTTTTTCTTTCTGGCTTACTTCACTCTGTATAATAGGCTCCAGTTTCATCCACCTCTTTAGAACTGATTCAAATGTATTCTTTTTAATGGCTGAGTAATACTCCATTGTGTATATGTACCACTGCTTTCTTATCCATTCGTCTCCTGATGGACATCTAGGTTGCTTCCATGTCCTGGCTATTATAAACAGTGCTGCGATGAACACTGGGGTACACGTGTCTCTCTCAATTCTGGTTTCCTCGGTGTGTATGCCCAGCAGTGGGATTGCTGGGTCATAAGGCAGTTCTATTTCCAGTTTTTTAAGGAATCTCCACACTGTTCTCCATAGTGGCTGTACTAGTTTGCATTCCCACCAACAGTGTAAGAGGGTTCCCTTTTCTCCACATCTTCTCCAGCATTTATTGCTTGTAGACTTTTGGATCACAGCCATTATGACTGGCATAAAATGGTACCTCATTGTGGTTTTGATTTGCATTTCTCTGATAATGAGTGATGTTGAGCATCTTTTCATGTGTTTGTTAGCCATCTGTATGTCTTCTTTGGATAAATGTCTATTTAGTTCTTTGGCCCATTTTTTGATTGGGTCATTTATTTTTCTGGAATTGAGCTGCAAGAGTTGCTTGTATATTTTTGAGATGAGTTGTTTGTCAGTTGTTTTATTTGCTATTATTTTCTCCCTTTCTGAAGGCTGTCTTTTCACCTTGCTTATAGTTTCTTTTGTTCCTGGATATTATTGTAAAGACTTCCAATGTCTGTGCACTCAGCACTCAAGTCAACATACGTGTAGCTGGTCTCACACAAGACCTCTTCACACAATTATACCCCCATTTGTGCTCTGCCTGAGAGTTGAGTGGAAACAACCCAAGATGGGAGCAATGACTCAGAAGAGAAGAAAGGTCAGGGGTTTGAAGGAGAAATATATGATTGAATGTGATAGAGGAAACTTTCCCTAGTGTCAACCAAACCAGATAGATGCATTCTGCCTGCATGAGTTCACATTTTGCAATGGTTCCAAATTGGAAACAGTTGGCAGACAGAGAGGAAATCAAGTCAAATTAAATCAAATCAAATTATGTGTTCAGTCTTGCTCTTTCCTCTGCTGCCCTGCAGGTAAAAATGAGGAATGAATGAGATACCAGGTACTGATGCCCCAAATTCCAGTGGATGTGTTAAAGGTCGTCTGTGTGATTTTCTTGAAGTCCCCTCCTCCATTTGGCTTAGGGTGAAAAGGAGTATTCTCTGTCCCCTACCCCAGGACAGGGGTTATCCCCATCATGTGAAAATCTTCTTCAGGGATGTGCTTCTGCTAATCTTGTCAATCTCCTCATTAATTCATAGCCTTTTTAAAATATATATATAACCTCATATGAGCTAATAATAGCAAATTTGGATCACTCACTTTGCAAGTCCAGCAAAAACGGTCTGATAGCCTTACTTTGCAATATAGGCATTCACATCTATTGTTTCATTCTTGATTTTATGAGCCTCTAGGAAAACTGAGACATTAAGAAAATTCTCAGTTAACATCCCACTTCATTAGTATATTGATGGAAAAATCTAAAGGAATACGCACAAAGCCATGTATAGTGATTTTCAAGGAAGTGGAGGTGATCAAAAGAGACTTTAACTTTCTGCATGACACAGTTTACTAAGTTCAGATTTGTAGGTGTATGTCTTATTTTTCAATATGAAAAAAGTCATTAATATAAAAGTCCCAGGTTCTTAGGTCAAGATATTCACAGGGAATGTTGAATTAAATATAAAGTCCAAGGAGATGACAGACTCTGGTTTCAAGGCATGATGAAGCTCTAGATTCAAAAGATGACATCAGCTCCCTGCCCTCTCCCCCTCCAAAGTTTGGCTTTGCCTTCCTCTGAGTTGGCTTCATGCCCAGGCAAACTATCTCCGTGTGGAAACAAATGGGCCTCCCAGAAGTTTCAAGTTCAGCTGTGAGTGCCAGGAACACCAAGTTTCTTGATGCTCACCAAGTTGGGAATAGGGAGAGTCTCTCCTTCATAGAACTCATGTTCATCTCCCCCACCCCAAGGGTTCTCAGTAGTTCTGCTGGGACCTCTGGATCTATCGTTATGTCCAGGGAGTAGAGCACTTTGATTAGCCAGCCTGAGTGAAGTGGCTACCAAGTGAGAGGGTAACAGGCAGGAAGGCCAGGGGTCTCCAAATGGAGGAAATAGCCTGCAAGCGTCAGACATTTTTATCTCTCTTAGGCGGCAGGAGGAAACAAACTAGCAATATTTTTTTCCTTCTCTATACAAATTTAAAGAGAGGTTTCTCTTAAAATACTGTGTTGCCATAATGACACCTGGTTTCCCCTGAAGTTAGCTATTCTTGAGCCTAGAGATAACCAATGCCTTTTTCTTATGGAAATGTTTGTCTTAAGCTATGCTAATGTACTACACCTTTACCCCAAACTCTGTCTCCAAGTCAGTTCCGCCTCTAGGCCCAAAAGTTATACTCAGATATTGTTCCCCTAATCTATGTAAATGAAACTATTTGTATGGTGGTCTGTCCTTCTTTAAGATTCAAGTTAATTATTTTATGGCCCAAGATAAACCATTTGGTGCCATTCTAAATTTTAAGACATTCCTTTCTTTCATTAACAGACTGCTAGTGACTATATAACATCCAGCTGAAGACTAGCAGGGGGGTACTCTTTCTGCCCCCTTCTGATGCCTATGTCAGAAGCTTTCTCTATCTCCTTTATACTTTAATAAAACTTTATTACACAAAAGCTCTGAGTGATCAAGCCTCGTCTCTGGCCCCAGACTGAATTCTTCTCCTCCGGGGGCCAAGAATCCCGGTGTATTCGCGTGATTCAACAACCTTTCACAAGTGATGAGATATTATAGACTTTATGGCCTTCTTAAACTCAAGAACACTAGTAACTGAGATGAAATTGAATTGACTTGTTCATCCCATAAGGTTACCACTCTTGCTGAACCAGAGATTCAAATTAGTAGTAGCCACTTTACTTATATTATTTAATTTGTCTTCAGGAAACCCTTTGATGTAGGGCAATGGTTCTCAAAGTATGGTCTCCACAATGTTAGCATCCCCTGAGAACTTGCTAGAAATGCATGTCCTTGGGTTCCCCCTAAAACTTACTGGACTAGCAATCTGTGTTTTAGCAAGTTCTCCAGCTGCTTCTGATGCATACTAAAGTTTGGGGACCACTGATGTAGGAGACATTACCACTAAAGACTTTGTTATATGATATCAGATATGGGGTCTTTGAGGTCCCTTATAGCTGAAGTTCTATAATATATTCTTCGCAGTTATCAAAGGTTTGGTATTCAGAGAAGTTTAACCCAGGCACGCCTTGGGTACAGTGAGATTCCGTGTCAGATTCTAGTCCTCTGACTGAAGCTAAAGCCGGAAGCAAATGGCCCACCCGGACCTTTCCCCAATGCCACTCCATCCTATGAAAAACAGTGCAAGGCATGGCCAAGTCAAGGACACCATCAGAAAGCAGTCAGCAAAACAGGCAGAGGATACAAGAGCTTTAAACTTTAGATGCTTTCCTCTCCAAAACATCATGTTCCTTCTGTCTGCTTCACCCAGCAGTTTCTGACGGAAGTGAAATCCTTCTCTCGGCTTCCAAGAAAGATTTATGACTGAAAAAGAACAGACTTTACCTGGCAGTGGGTGCATGCGAGGTTTGTTCTCTTTCGTGGCAGGCCCAATTGCTCTTTATTTTGCAGATGCTAATATTAGACTCGGTTAATCATTGCACATTCCTTTTATTAGGTGAGGAGCTACATTCTTGAAACCACTCTCAGGAAAACAATCCTTCCTTTCCAGACCACCCTGAGTTGTAGGCTTGGGGTTTCGGCAGCAGGAGCACCGCTGGGCCGTGTGGCAGACGTCTGGGCAGCCCAGAGACATCTGTTCCTCAGCCTCAACCCTTTGCAAGGGGTTCGGGAACTTCCTCTTTTCTTGTTCGTTTGGCCCAGGGTTGCTCCTTCTACAAACATCCAGAAGGTGTTAGTACCACCAGAATATCAGACTTTATTGCCTCTTTCCCTATGGGCAAACTGGCCTGTGATGAGGGCAAGCCTGTTGGCATAGGATGTATTCAATCTACTTTATTTGAAGGTCCTAATTCAGACAAGTTACAACCATCTGAGTTTTGTGCAAAAGCTAAAATAGTTTGGTTAGCTCTCAGTGAATATGTCTTGATTCTAAAAGTCATTTCTAAGTTGATTATTGGCAAATTAGAAGTCAATTTGCCCTAGAAACATTGTGGTTAGATTCTGAGCCAACCTCCAGAATGCTTCCTTAACTCATTTTGTGCCTGGAGTGTAGCAGTCCATTAACAGCACCATGAAATCTCATCACCACGTTCAACACTGCTTTTGAAATAAAAACATGGCAAGTTCCAACTCAGGACATCAGGAAGCAGTTGCTGGGACTCTCCTGTTCCACCATGGTAGTCTGTGGAACTCCCAGCAGTGAGGTGGGGATCCCATAAAGCAGAAATGGGATCCCGTGGGGAGACTTGGAGCGATGGCAGCAACAGAAGCTTAGGGCCTCAGTGAACTTCGGCAAGCAGCAGCAGACGTCCATTATTTCATGACGGTCCGCATCCTTGGTGAATGAAACAGTGGAGGAAATGGGGATTCAGGAAACAGGAGGAGGGAAAGGTGGCCTCTCACAGAAGTGGTGATGCCTGCAGGGAGATCAGCCTCTGGCTGGGCCTCCAAAACAGGAAATACTTCAGTCCTGAATTAGGAAGTGGTCCATATGATGACCACAGCAGAACAAAAGAGCATGCTGCCAATAAGATCCTACTTCACACACGCATACACACACACACAAAAAAAAAGATTTATAACTGGCAGATCAATTCAAAATATAAATGCTCCACTACGCTTGAAACGAATTCATCCCCTTAAATCTTTTAGCACCTACTTCTCTGCCCACACCCAGTTTCCATGATCAGACCTCACCCAGTGACGATTTACTGAGTACTTGCTCTGTGCCAAGACCAACCTCATGTATCTACTATTAGTTTGCACAACCTGTAAAACATTTGCTGTGCATTGGATATAGACTCACTTGCCTCATTTTTTCCCGCATAACACCTTCAGGGCCTTCTCCTCTCCTTTGCTCTTTCTCTTACCTCTCTAAATTCACTCCATCTGACCAGCTCTCCTAGGGAAACTTGTGGATTCTGCTCATTAAGAATCCCACTCCTGGTCATACCCCAGATGGAGAAGATCCTCTCTGCTCCCCAAACAAGGAAGCAGACCTCAGTCCCTGCTGCAGCCTGATGGTGAAGCAAGACAAACAAAGCCTGCCTCTGTTTCTGTCTGCATTCTCTTTTCTAGGCTCTAATCGCATTTACTTCTTTATACTAGCTTTTTTTCCTTCCTTTCATTTTTTCCCTTGTGTCCTTTTCTTTCCCTTCTTTTTCATTCTTCCTTCCTTCCTTTCGGCCTTTATCCTTGGAACCCGTGCATTCTGCTAAGCGGTGTGGGGGAGTGGGTGAAATATTACAAGTACACACATCCAATTCACATAGAAAAGTGATGCGGAGATTAGGCTCCAAGTGATGAAAACAAGAATCCAGAATTACATTCCCAAAATAATCCTACTTGAAAGAATCCTTACAGGCATTCATGGAAGTTTCCAGCCTCTTTGAGTTCGTTTACATTTCATAGCTTTTACTTAATTTTCTTCAACTGTCTCTCCAAACATACTTCTTGGGTTCATAAATCATTTCCAGTGAAACTTGAATCATATCTGATATAATTCCTATAACTTTGCTAGAATCTGAGACAGACCATTCATTTCTTTTTTTAATTTTTATTTTATATTGGAGTATCATTGATTAGCAGTGTTGTATTAGTTTCAGATGTATAGCAAAGTGATTCAATAATACGTATACATGTATCTATTCTTCTTCAAATTCTTTTCCCATTTAGGTTATCACAGAGTAGTGAGCAGAGTTCCCTGTGTGACCATTCATTTCTAAGCAAAAGTGAAAGTGAAAGTTGCTTCAGTCAGTCAGTTCAGTTGCTCAGTCGTGTTCGACTCTTTGCAACCCCATGAATCGCAGCACGCCAGGCCTCCCTGTCCAGCACCAACTCCCGGAGTTCACCCAAACTCATGTCCATCGAGTCAGTGATGCCATCCAGCCATCTCATCCTCTGTCATCTCCTTCCCCTCCTGCCCCCAATCCCTCCCAGTATCAGAGTCTTTTCCAAGGAGTCAACTCTTTGCATGAGGTGGCCAAAGTATTGGAGTTTCAGCCTCAGCATCAGTCCTTCCAATGAACACCCAGGACTGGTCTCCTTTAGGATGGACTGGTTGGATCTCCTTGCAGTCCAAGGGACTCTCAAGAGTCTTCTCCAACACCACTGTTCAAAAGCATCAATTCTTTGGTGCTCAGCTTTCTTCACAGTCCAACTCTCACATCCATACATGACCACTGGAAAAAAAGTTGCTGGAAAGTGAAAGTGAAGCCCCTCAGTCCTGTCCAACTCTTTGCGATCCCATGGACTGTAGCCTCCAGGCTCCTCCATCCATGGGATTTTCCAGGCAAGAATACTAGTGTGGGTTGCCATTTCCTTCTCCAGGGGATATTCCCAACCCAGGTATCAAATCCAGGTCTCCTGCATTCCAGGCAGATTCTTTACCAGCTGAGCCACAGGGAAGCCCAAGAATACTGGAGTGGGTAGCCTATCTCTTCTCCAGGGAATCCTCCTGACCAGGAATCGAATTGGGGTCTCCTGCATTGCAGGCAAATTCTTTACCAACTGAGCTACCAAGGAAGCCCTACTTCTAAACAAACCTCTGTTTAAAAGGTTGTCTTTGCCATTTCTCAGTCAGCGTTGTCAGTGGTAATCATCCTGCTTCCTGATAATCATGATGGTCTGAATCTCCTTAAAATATTAATAGTGGGAGGAGGAGCCAAGATGGCGGAGGAGTAGGACGGGGAGAACACTTTCTCCCCCACAAATTCATCAAAAGAGCATTTAAACGTCGAGTAAATTCCACAAAACAACTTCTGAATGCCGGCAGAGGACATCAGGCACCCAGAAAAGCAGCCCAACTCTTCGAAAGGAGATTTTTAATTTTAGCCTTTTGATATATGTTATCAATTTTGTACCTATAGTTTTTTTCATAATTGCTGTGACTTTTTTTTTTCCTCTGTTTCTTTCTCTTCTTCTTTTATATAACATCATATATCTGCAATTCCAAACTCTACTCAAGATTTTTAATTTATGCTTTTTGGTATTTGATATCAATTTTGTACCTGTATTTTCTTTATAATTTTTGCGACATTGTTTTTGTTGGTTAGTTTGTTTTCTCTCTTTATTTTTCTTCTTCTTCTTCTTCTTTTTTTTTTTCAACGTTGTATTTTTGAAATTCCAAACTCTACTCTAGATTTTTAATTTTTGCTGTTTGGTATTAGTTATCAATTTTGTACCTGTAGTTTCTTTATTACTTTCACGACCTTGTTTGTTTTTCTTTGTTCGTTTTTTCTCTCTTTCTTTTCCTTCTCCTTTTCATTAACATCGCATTTTTGAAATTCCAAACTCTACTCTAGATTTCTAATTTTTGTTTTTATGTATTTGTTACCAATTTTGTACCTTTAAGAACCCAATCTTCAGGACCCATTTTTCACTAGTGTACGAGATTACTGGCTTGACTGCTCTCTCTCCCTTTGGACTCTCCATTTTCTCCACCAGGTCACCTGTATCTCCTCCCTAACCCCTCTCTACTCTACCCAACTCTGTGAATTTCTGTGTGTTCCAGACAGTGGAGAACACTTAAGGAACTGATTACTGGCTGGATCTGTCTCCCGCCTTTTCATTTCCCCCTTTTATCCTTCTGGCCACCTCTGTCTCCTGCCTCCTTCTTCTCTTCCCTGTATAACTCCGTGAACATCTCTGAGTGGTCCAGTTGTGGAGTGCACATAAGGAAGTGACTACTGGCTAGCCCACTCTCTCCACTATTGATTCCACCTCATCTCATTTGGGTCACCTCTAACTCCCTCCTCCCTCTTCTCTTCTCCATGTAACGCTGTGAACCTCTCTGAGTGACCCTCACAGTAGAGAAACTTTTCATCGTTAACGTAGATGTTTTATCAGTGGTGCTGTATAGAAGGAGAAGTTTTGAAACTACTGTAAAATTAAGACCGATAACTGGAAGTAGGAGGCTTAAGTCCAATCCCTGACTCCAGGGAACTCCTGACTCCAAGGAACATTAATTGACAGGAGCTCATCAAACGCCTCCATACCGACACTGAAACCAAGCACCACACAAGGGCCAACAAGTTCCAGGGAAAGACATAACAAGCAAATTCTCCAGCAACAAAGGAACACAGCCCTGAGCTTCAAGATACAGGCTGCCCAAAGTCACCCCAAAACCATAGACATCTCATAACTCATTACTGGACATTTCATTACACTCCAGAGAGAAGAAATACAGCTCCATCCACCAGAACATCAACACAAGCTTCCCTAACCAGGAAACCTTGACAAGCCACCTGTACAAACCCACACACAGCGAGGAAACGCCACAATAAAGAGAACTCCACAAACTGCCAGAATACAGAAAAGACACCCCAAACTCAGCAATTTAAACAAGATGAAGAGACAGAGGAATAGCCAGCAGATAAAGGAACAGGATAAATGCCCACCAAACCAAACAAAAGAGGAAGAGATAGGGAATCTACCTGATAAAGAATTCCGAATAATGATAGTGAAATTGATCCAAAATCTTGAAATTAAAATGGAATCACAGATAAATAGCCTGGAGGCAAGGATTGAGAAGATGCAAGAAAGGTTTAACAAGGACTTAGAAGAAATAAAAAAGAGTCAATATATAATGAATAATGCAATAAGTGAAATTAAAAACACTCTGGAGGCAACAAATAGTAGAATAACAGAGGCAGAAGATAGGATTAGTGAATTAGAAGATAGAATGGTAGAAATAAATGAATCAGAGAGGATAAAAGAAAAACGAATTAAAAGAAATGAGGACAATCTCAGAGACCTCCAGGACAATATTAAACGCTACAACATTCGAATCATAGGGGTCCCAGAAGAAGAAGACAAAAAGAAAGACCATGAGAAAATACTTGAGGAGATAATAGTTGAAAACTTCCCTAAAATGGGGAAGGAAATAATCACCCAAGTCCAAGAAACCCAGAGAGTCCCAAACAGGATAAACCCAAGGCGAAACACCCCAAGACACATAGTAATCAAATTAACAAAGATCAAACACAAAGAACAAATATTAAAAGCAGCAAGGGAAAAACAACAAATAACACACAAGGGAATTCCCATAAGGATAACAGCTGATCTTTCAATAGAAACTCTTCAAGCCAGGAGGGAATGGCAAGACATACTTAAAAGGATGAAAGAAAATAACCTACAGCCCAGATTATTGTACCCAGCAAGGATCTCATTCAAGTATGAAGGAGAAATCAAAAGCTTTTCAGACAAGCAAAAGCTGAGAGAATTCTGCACCACCAAACCAGCTCTCCAACAAATACTAAAGGATATTCTCTAGACAGGAAACACAAAAATGGTGTATAAATTCGAACCCAAAACAATAAAGTAAATGGCAACGGGGTCATACTTATCAGTAATTACCTTAAACGTAAATGGGTTGAATGCCCCAACCAAAAGACAAAGACTGGCTGAATGGATACAAAAACAAGACCCCTGCATATGTTGTCTACAAGAGACCCACCTCAAAACAGGGGACACATACAGACTGAAAGTGAAGGGCTGGAAAAAGATTTTCCATGCGAATAGGGACCAAAAGAAAGCAGGAGTAGCAATACTCATATCAGATAAAATAGACTTTAAAACAAAGACTGTGAAAAGAGACAAAGATGGTCACTACATAATGATCAAAGGATCAATCCAAGAAGAAGATATAACAATTATAAATATATATGCACCCAACACGGGAGCACCGCAGTATGTAAGACAAATACTAACAAGTATGAAAGGAGAAATTAACAATAACACAATAATAGTGGGAGACTTTAATACCCCACTCACACCTATGGATAGATCAACTAAACAGAAAATTAACAAGGAAACACAAACTTTAAACGATACAATAGACCAGTTAGACCTAATTGATATCTATAGGACATTTCATCCCAAAACAATGAATTTCACCTTCTTCTCAAGCGCACATGGAACCTTCTCCAGGATAGATCACATCCTGGGCCATAAAGCTAGCCTTGGTAAATTCAAAAAAATAGAAATCATTCCAAGCATCTTTTCTGACCACAATGCAGTAAGATTAGATCTCAATTACAGGAGAAAAACTATTAAAAAATCCAGCATATGGAGGCTGAACAACACGCTGCTGAATAACCAACAAATCACAGAAGAAATCAAAAAAGAAATCAAAATTTGCATAGAAACGAATGAAAATGAAAACACAACAACCCAAAACCTGTGGGACACGGTAAAAGCAGTCCTAAGGGGAAAGTTCATAGCAATACAGGCACACCTCAAAAAACAAGAAAAAAGTCAAATAAATAACCTAACTCTACACCTAAAGCAACTAGAAAAGGAAGAAATGAAGAACCCCAGGGTTAGTAGAAGGAAAGAAATCTTAAAAATTAGAGCTGAAATAAATGCAAAAGAAACAAAAGAGACCATAGCAAAAATCAACAAAACCAAAAGCTGGTTCTTTGAAAGGATAAATAAAATTGACAAACCATTAGCCAGACTCATCAAGAAACAAAGGGAGAAAAATCAAATCAATAAAATTAGAAATGAAAATGGAGAGATCACAACAGACAACACAGAGATACAAAGGATCATAAGAGAGTACTATCAACAATTATATGCCAATAAAATGGACAACGAGGAAGAAATGGACAAATTCTTAGAAAAGTACAACTTTCCAAAACTCGATCAGGAAGAAATAGAAAATCTTAACAGACCCATCACAAGCACGGAAATTGAAACTGTAATCAAAAATCTTCCAGCAAACAAAAGCCCAGGTCCAGACGGCTTCACAGCTGAATTCTACCAAAAATTTAGAGAAGAGCTAACACCTATCCTGCTCAAACTCTTCCAGAAAATTGCAGAGGATGGTAAACTTCCAAACTCATTCTATGAGGCCACCATCACCCTAATACCAAAACCTGACAAAGATCCCACAAAAAAAGAAAACTACAGGCCAATATCACTGATGAACATAGATGCAAAAATCCTTAACAAAATTCTAGCAAACAGAATCCAACAACACATTAAAAAGATCATACACCATGACCAAGTGGGCTTTATCCCAGGGATGCAAGGATTCTTCAATATCCGCAAATCAATCAATGTAATACACCACATTAACAAATTGAAAAATAAAAACCATATGATTATCTCAATAGATGCAGAGAAAGCCTTTGACAAAATTCAACATCCATTTATGATAAAAACTCTCCAGAAAGCAGGAATAGAAGGAACATACCTCAACATAATCAAAGCTATATATGACAAACCCACAGCAAACATTATCCTCAATGGTGAAAAATTGAAAGCATTTCCTCTAAAGTCAGGAACAAGACAAGGGTGCCCACTTTCACCATTACTATTCAACATAGTTTTGGAAGTTTTGGCCACAGCAATCAGAGCAGAAAAAGAAATAAAAGGAATCCAAATTGGAAAAGAAGAAGTAAAGCTCTCACTGTTTGCAGATGACATGATCCTCTACATAGAAAACCCTAAAGACTCCACCAGAAAATTACTAGAACTAATCAATGACTATAGTAAAGTTGCAGGATATAAAATCAACACACAGAAATCCCTTGCATTCCTATACACTAATAATGAGAAAACAGAAAGAGAAATTAAGGAAACAATTCCATTCACCATTGCAACGGAAAGAATAAAATACTTAGGAATATATCTACCTAAAGAAACTAAAGACCTATATATAGAAAACTATAAAACACTGGTGAAAGAAATCAAAGAGGACACTAACAGATGGAGAAATATACCATGTTCATGGATTGGAAGAATCAATGTAGTGAAAATGAGTATACTACCCAAAGCAATCTATAGATTCAATGCAATCCCTATCAAGCTACCAACAGCATTTTTCACAGAGCTAGAACAAATAATTTCACAATTTGTATGGAAAAACAAAAAACCTCGAATAGCCAAAGCGATCTTGAGAAAGAAGAATGGAACTGGAGGAATCAACCTACCTGACTTCAGGCTCTACTACAAAGCCACAGTTATCAAGACAGTATGGTACTGGCACAAAGACAGAAATATAGATCAATGGAACAAAATAGAAAGCCCAGAGATAAATCCACGCACATATGGACACCTTATCTTCGACAAAGGAGGCAAGAATATACAATGGATTAAAGACAATCTCTTTAACAAGTGGTGCTGGGAACTCTGGTCAACCACTTGTAAAAGAATGAAACTAGAACACTTTCTAACACCATACACAAAAATAAACTCAAAATGGATTAAAGATCTAAACGTAAGACCAGAAACTATAAAACTCCTAGAGGAGAACATAGGCAAAACACTCTCTGACATACATCACAGCAGGATCCTCTATGACCCACCTCCCAGAATATTGGAAATAAAAGCAAAAATAAACAAATGGGACCTAATTAACCTTAAAAGCTTCTGCACATCAAAGGAAACTATTAGCAAGGTGAAAAGACAGCCTTCAGAATGGGAGAAGATAATAGCAAATGAAGCAACTGACAAACAACTAATCTCAAGAATATACAAGCAACTCCTACAGCTCAACTCCAGAAAAATAAATGACCCAATCAAAAAATGGGCCAAAGAACTAAATAGACATTTCTCCAAAGAAGACATACAGATGGCTAACAAACACATGAAAAGATGCTCAACATCACTCATTATCAGAGAAATGCAAATCAAAACCACTATGAGGTACCATTTCACACCAGTCAGAATGGCTGCGATCCAAAAGTCTACAAGTAATAAATGCTGGAGAGGGTGTGGAGAAAAGGGAACCCTCTTCCACTGTTGGTGGGAATGCAAACTAGTACAGCCACTATGGAGAACAGTGTGGAGATTCCTTAAAAAACTGGAAATAGACATGCCTTATGATCCAGCAATCCCACTGCTGGGCATACACACTGAGAAAACCAGAAGGGAAAGAGACACGAGTACCCCAATGTTCATCGCAGCACTGTTTATAATAGCCAGGACATGGAAGCAACCTAGATGTCCATCAGCAGATGAATGGATAAGAAAGCTGTGGTACATATACACAATGGAGTATTATTCAGCCATTAAAAAGAATACATTTGAATCAGTTCTAATGAGGTGGATGAAACTGGAGCCTATTATACAGAGTGAAGTAAGCCAGAAAGAAAAACACCAATACAGTATACTAACGCATATATATGGAATTTAGAAAGATGGTAACAATAACCCTGTGTACGAGACAGCAAAAGAGACACTGATGTATAGAACAGTCTTATGGACTCTGTGGGAGAGGGAGAGGGTGGGAAGATTTGGGAGAATGGCATTGAAACATGTAAAATATCATGTATGAAATGAGTTGCCAGTCCAGGTTCGATGCACGATACTGGATGCTTGGGGCTGGTGCACTGGGACGACCCAGAGGGATGGAATGGGGAGGGAGGAGGGAGGAGGGTTCAGGATGGGGAACACATGTAAACCTGTGGCGGATTCATTTTGATATTTGGCAAATCTAATACAGTTATGTAAAGTTTAAAAATAAAATAAAATTTAAAAAAAAAAAAAAAAAATATTAATAGTGGTCCCTGCAACCCTGCTTGCTACTTTTAATTTCATTGCTTCTTTATAAGCATTTATTCATTAAACTATAAACAAATCTGTTTGAATTGCATGGGGCCAAATGTGAGAGAAATGCTGTAACATGCTATATTCCCAGCCCTCTCCAACCTTGTCCTTATAAGTAAAAAAAAAAAGTCTTTCCTACTAAAATTTAGATAACAGATAAGACTTAGAGACAGCATGGACCTAGAGAGCGTATTAAAAGGCAAAGACTTCACTTTGCTGACAAAGGTCCATATAGTCAAATGGTTTTTCCATTTGTCATGTATGGATGTGAGAGTTGGATCATAATGAATGCTGAGTGCTGAAGAATTGATGCTTTCAGATTGTGGTGCTGGAGAAGACTCTGGAGGGTCCCTTGGACTGCAAGGACATCAAACCAGTCAATCCTTAAGGAAATATACCCTGAATATTCATTGCTAAAAGAATGCTAAATGATGCTAAAGCTGAAGCTCCAATACTTTGGCCACTTGATGCTAAGAGCCCACTGATTGGAAAACACTCTGATGCTGAGAAAGATTGAAGGCAAAAGAAGAGGGCAGCAAAGGATGAGATGGTTAGAGAGCATCACCTACTCAATTGGCATGAACTTGAATAAACTCTAGGAGATAGTGGAGGACAGGGAAGCCTCATGTGCCACAGTCCATGGAGTCACGACACGATTTAGTGAGTGAACAACAAGGCTTAGAGGTGACTTTTTCCAGTATATGGAATTTTCACTGGGGCCAATGTAAGGTGGAATTTCAGGAAGGGAGCATTCAGGTATGTTCTGAAGCTTCTGAAATATTAATATTATAACATTAAGGTAACCACTTACTGCCCTGGTCTGAGGGCTCTGAGAAATCAGATGAATTACTAACCATCATGGCTCCTTGGTGGCTCAGACGGTAAAGAGTCTGTCTTCAATGCAGGTGATCCAGGTTCGATCTCTGGGGTTGTAAGATCCCCTGGAGAAGGGAATGACAACCCACTCCAGTATTCTTGCCTGGAGAATTCCATGGACAGAGGAGCCTGGCGGGCTACAGTTCATGGGGCCACAAAGAGTCAGACACAACTCAGTGACTAACCCTGCTTCCTAGAATTCCAAGGTTTTCTTTTTATAATTTTTATTGGAGTATAGTTGACTTACACTTACAATGTGGTATTAGTTTCAAGTGTACAGCAAAGTGAATCAGTTTTATGTGTGTGTGTATCTCCATTCTTTTTCAGATTCTTTTCCCATACAGGTTATTACAGAATATTGAGTTGAGTTCTCTATGCCCAATATGTTATACAGTAGGCCCTTATTAGCTATGTATTTTATATATTTTATATATGGTAAAGTGTATATGTTAATCCCAGTCTCCTAATTCATCACTTTCCCCATGTTTCCCCTTTGGTAACTATAAATTTGACTTTGAGATCTGTAAGTTCATGTTTTATAAATAAGTTCACTTGTATCATTTTTATTAAATTCTACATACAGGTGATATCATGTGATATTTGTCTTTCTCTGTCTGACTTACTTCACTTAGAATGATAATCTCTAGGTCCACTCATGTTGCTACAAACGGCATTATTTTGTTCTTTTTTATGACTGAGTAGTATTCTATCTGGGAGAAGGCAATGGCACCCCACTCCAGTGTTCTTGCCTCGAGAATCCCAGGGACGGGGGAGCCTGGTGGGCTGCCGTCTATGGGGTCGCACAGAGTCAGACACGACTGAAGCGACTTAGCAGCAGTATTCTATGTTATATATGTACCACATCTTCTTTATCCATTCCTCTGTTGATAGACATTTCAGTTACTTCCTAAATGTCTTGGCTATTGTAAATACTGCTGCAATGAACATTGGGGTGCGTGTGTCTTTTTGAAGTATGATTTTCTCTGGATATGTGCCCAGGAGTGGCATTGCTAGATCATATGGTAGCTTTATTTTTAGTTTTTAAAGGAACATTCATACTGTTCTCCATAATGGTTGTATCAATTTACATTCCTACCAACAGTGTAGGGTGGTTCCTTTTCCTCCACACCCTCTCCAACATTTATTGTTTGTAGATTTTATGATGATGACCAGTCTTACCAGTGTGAGGTGATACTTCATTGTAGTCTTGATTTGCATTTCTCTAATAATTAGTGATGTTGAAGATCCTTCCATGTGATTTTTAGCCTGAGCGACTTCACTTTCACTTTTCCTTTCATGCATTGGAGAAGGAAATGGCAACCCACTCCAGTGTTCTTGCCTGAAGAATCCCAGGGACGGGGGAGCCTGGTGGGCTGCCATCTATGGGGTCGCACAGAGTCGGACATGACTGAAACAACTTAGCAGCAGCAGCAGCAGCAGCAGCATGTCTTCTTTGGAGATACGTCTGTTTAGATCTTCTGCCCACTCTTTGATTGGGTTGTTTGTCTTTTTGATATTGAGCTGCATGAGTTGTTTGTATACTTTGGAGATTAATACCTTGTCCATTGCTTCACTTGCAAATATTTTCTCCCATTCTGAGATCAATACCACTGATGAACATAGATGCAAAAATTCTTAACAAAATACTAGCTAACCAAATCCAACAGTACATTAAAAAGATAATACCCATGATCAAGTAGGACTTATCCCAGGAATGCAAAGATTCTTCAACATGCACAATTTGATACACCACATCAACAAATTGAAGAATACAAAACCATAAGATTATCTCAATAGGTTCAGAAAAAGCTTTTGGCAAAATTCAACACCCATTTATGATTAAAAAAAAAACTCTCCAGAAAGTGGATATAGAAGTAACCTACCTCAACATATGGAGAAGGCAATGACACCCCACTCCAGTACTCTTGCTTGGAAAATCCCATGGACAGAGGAGCCTGTTAGGCTGCAATCCATGGGGTCGCTAAGAGTCGGACACGACTGAGCGACTTCACTTTCACTTTTCACTTTCATGCATTGGAGAAGGAAATGGCAGCCCACTCCAGTGTTTTTGCCTGGAGAATCCCAGGGACGGGGGAGCCTGGTGGGCTGCCGTCTATGGGGTCACACAGAGTCGGACACAATTGAAGTGACTTAGCATAGCATACCTCAACATAAGAAAGACCATGTATGACAAACCTACAGCTAACATGATTCTCAATAGAGAAAAGCAGAAAGCATTTCCTCTAAAATCAGAAATAAAACCAATGTGCCCACTCTTGCCTCTAATATTCTATACAGTTTTGAAAGTCCTAGCCATGGAAATCAGAGAAGAAAAAGAAATTAAAGGGATCCAAGTTGGAAAAGAAGTAAAACTGTCACTGTTTGCAGATAACATGATTCTATACATAGAAAATCCTAAAGATGCTATCAGAAAACTATTAAAGCTCTTCAGTGAATTTGGTAAAGTTTCAAGATACAAAATTAATACAAAAAAAACTCTTGCATTTATAAACAGTAACAACAAAAGATCAGAAAGAAAAATTGAGGAAACAATCTTATTTACCATCACAACAAAAATAATAAAGTACCTAGAAATAAACCTACCTAAGGAGACAAAAGGATCTGTACTCAAACAACTATAAGATGCTGATGAAAGAAATCAAAGATGACATAAACAGATGGAGAGATATACCACATTCTTGTATTGAAAAATCAATATTGTCAACATAACCATACTATTCAAAGAAATCTACAGATTCAATGTAATCCCTATCAAATTACCAATGGCATTTTTCATGGAACAAAAAAAAATTGCAATTTGTATGGAAACATCAGTTCAGTCCAGTTCAGTCTCTCAGTCATGTCCAACTCTTTGTGACTCCGTGAATTGCAGCACACCTGGCCTCCCTGTCCATCACCAACTCCTGGAGTTCACCCAAACTCATGTCCATCGAGTCGGTGATGCCATCCAGCAATCTCATCCTCTGTCATCTCCTTCCTCTCCTGCCCTCAATCCCTCCCAGCATCAGAGTCTTTTCCAAGGAGTCAACTCTTCGCATGAGGTGGCCAAAGTATTGGAGTTTCAGCCTCAGCATCAGTCCTTCCAAAGAACACCCAGGACTGATCTCCTTTATGATGGACTGGTTGGATCTCCTTGCAGTCCAAGGGACTCTCAAGAGTCTTCTCCAACACCACAGTTCAAAAGCATCAATTCTTTGGCGCTCAGCTTCACAGTCCAACTCTCACATCCATACTAGGGCTTCCCTAGTGGCTCAGATGGCAAAGAATCTGCCTACAAGGCAGGAGACCCAGGTTCGATCCCTGGGTTGAGAAGATCCCCTGGAGAAGGGAATGGCAACCCACTCCAGTATCCTTGGTAGAAAATCCCATGGACAGAAGAGCCTGGCAGGCCACAGTCCATGGGGTCACAAAGAGTTGGACATGATTGAGCAACTAACACAGACATAAAAGACCTCAAATAGCCAAATCAATCTTGAGAAAGAAAAATGGAGATAGAGGAATCAAATGCCTGAACTTCAGACTATACTACAAAGCTACAGTAATCAAAACAGTATGGTATTGGCACCAAAACCAAAATATAGATCAATGCAACAGGATAGAAAGTCCAGAGATAAGCCCACACACCTGTGGTCAGCTATTCTATGACAAAAGAGGCAAGCATATACAGTGGAGAAAAGATAGTCTCTTCAACAAGTCATGCTGGGGAAACTGGACAGCTATGTGTAAAAGAATGAAATAAAAACACTCCCTAACACCATACACAAAAATAAACTCAAAATGGATTAAAGACCTAAATGTAAGGATGAATATTATTAAAGTCTTAGAGGGAAACATAGGCAGCACACACTCTGACATAAATCACAGCAATATCTTTTTTGACCCACCTTTTTGTTGTTGCTGTTCAGTCACTAAATCATGTTGGACTCATTGTGACCCCATGGACTGTAGCATGCCAGGCTTCCCTGTCCTTCATTATCTCTGTGAGTTTGCTCAAACTCATGTCCATTGAGTTGATGATACCATCCAACCATCTCATCCTCTGCCATCCCCTTCTCCGTCTTTCAATTTTTCCCACTATCATGTTCTTTTCCAATGAGTCCGCTATTTGCATCAGGTGGCCAAGTCCATTCTTTGCATCAGGTGGCCAAAGTATTGGAGTTTCAGCTTTAGCATCAGTCCTTCCAATGAATATGAGTAACCTCCTAGAGTAACGAAAATAGAAACAAAGATAAACAAATGAGACTTAATTAAACTTAAAAGGTTTTGCACAGCAAAGGAAATGGTAAACAAAATGGAGTTTCACTTTTTAAATGATCAGAATGTAGTTAGGAGGCAGCCTCAGCCATAAAGACCACCTACAACAGGGAATTCCACCACAAGAGACAGTCACTCCACCTTCTACCATCCTGAAAAACACACAAAGCCATACTCCTCCTTAAGTCACCTGGGAGAACAAAGTCTCTCTTCTGGAAGTCTAGCCAAGAAAAATAATGTTTTGTTAACCACACTCAGTATCAATTTTGCCAAAGAATTGAAAGTGGGAGGATTGTGGTTTTTGTTTTGGGGTGAGTTTTGGTTTTTAGGGGTGGGTTGTTCATTTGTTTGAGGGTTTTGCATCTGGGTGGTACAGATTCTGGGCAAGTTACTTCACATAAGCAACCAGTTTACAATTCTGGATGGTTTCCCTGGAGCAGAAATTCTCAAACATGTCCTCTGAGTTTCTGGTGGGATCTATATCACCTTATACCTAATAGACTTGGCATTTTCAGTCATCCTCTTAACCTGGTGAAATGGAATTTTCCATGTGTCTCTTCAGAGCTCAGAAAGCTTTTCTGAAAAAGAAATTTTCTATAGCCTATTATTTTCAGATGCATTTACCCTAAAATGGACAAATGATTTAAAACTCTTCTGTGCATTCTTCTGCTCCCATCACCTGGTACTGTGGACCCAAGAAATCATCTTGCCTTTGCTTTTGGGAACAGGGGAATGCTCTGTGATACTAACCCTCAAGATTAGTTATTCAGTGACCTTATTTGATTTAAAGAGACCCCATTGGTTTTTTGCCTTCAACAAATGGAAACGTCCAGTAGGAAATCCACATTCACTCTTGTGAATGGCAGATATGCACTATTGACTCTAATCCTCAAAGTCTCTTAGAAGCACTGAGTCAAGTTTTCATCTCTTATAATGGTCCCTGGGGAAATCTCAGGCAAAAATTATTTGCTTAGGTAGGCAGGAAACAATTGTTAGTATTTCATTTTGTTTCATTTCCTGAGAGGACTTGGAAAAACTGAGAGACTTCCGCTCCTCTGATATAGGACACAGAAAAAAAATCAAAATATTCTGCTTAGAATCCACAACAAGCCAAGATTGTCCCAATTCTAAGAAAAAGCCAAGAACTCATTCAGATGAAATCAAATTGTACATTTCTAGAGGGTAAACTTAAGACAGCATTTTTCAAACTTTTGTTTTTACTGTAACCCACAGCAAAAATATAACCTTTATCATTTACATTCACATATATATTTGCATGAAATATATTTTGTTAAACATAGCTTACCTTTATTACATGCTATAAACTCTGATATTCATCTCTTGTGTTCCACTGTATTCAATTACATTTCATTCTTTCAAAAATTCTAGCTGTGACCCACAAAATTGATTTCCCAGTCCACCACACTCACAGTGTGAAAAAAACTCTTAGGGTGGGGGATAAAGAAGTCAGTCTTTATCACAAATCCTCTTAGTCCTCTCACTTAGAGGACTAAGAGGATTTCAGAATTTCCCACTGAGGATGTCATTGCTGTTGTTTAGTCACTAAGCTGTGTTCGACTCTTAGCGACCCCATGGACTGTAGTCCGCCAGGCTTCTCTGTCTGTGGAATTCTCCAGACCAGAGTACTGGAGTGGGTTACCATTTCTTTTTCCAGGGGATCTTCCTGACCCAGGGATCAAACTTGCATCTCCTGCATTGCAGGCGGTTCTTTTCTACTAAGCCACCCTGAAAGCCCTTGAGGATAACATAGTCTCTCTAATTAAAATGTAAATGAACACTGTATGGATAAGAGGTTAAATCTGGTCCGTCATGTACACCTTTATGATTCTGAGTCTATTCCATTACATCACCCCACATCCATCATATCACACAGTAGAAAAAGGAGGTCAGGTAAGATAAGGGAGGAGGTGGGAGTGAGGACATGAATGCTCCAAGGAAACAGAGGGTAAAAGGCTTCTTCTGAGGAGGGTGGGGCACCTTGGTGACCCTAAATCTTTGCAGTCTTCCCATGTGAAGGTGGGGATGAACCAGGCTGAAGACCTCTTCAGTATACTCTGAGTTCCCTGGCTGCCCTCCTCCTCCCCGGCATGTATCTTGGGACAGGAATGGGAAGTGCAGAGGGAACTTCCTCAGGCTGTGGAGCAACCCAGGAGCAGAAGCTCTCACCACCCTGCCCCCAGCCCCACCTCCTTCCCTTAGCTCCACTCTTTCTCCCTCTGGGACTGCTCGTCCCATTCCTCTCCACCTTGTTCACCTTTTCCAATAAGAAGGTTCCAACTCTACCAGCCCTTCTCTGGGCCCCAGGAGCACTTCCTGCCAGTACCACTCCTCTGCCCTTTCAAAGCGACATGTGCATACATCCATCAGAGCACTGTGTACAAGGCAGCACCACTGTTCAATCAGTTACCTTGGTTTTCGAGATGTGTGAGCTCCGTGAGGCTCCTATGGCCATCTCTAGTACCCAGCCCAGTGATCACACCATCTGCTCATTCGTGTATTCTTCAGTTCAGTTAACAGACATTAATATAGTGTTAGCACTCTAAGTAGTGCAGTGATGAGCTGCTTTGTAGAACTCATTGTCTATGTGGTAATGTTGTCTATTCATTAATGAATAAATATTTGCAGAATAAATGAAGGGTTGAAGGAGCAAACAAATGAACCCAATGCTGCCTCATGTTGTTATCCCACTGCTTCATCATATACCCCCATCCATCCAGGACAGCTTTACCTATGAGGAAGTCCTGATGTTGAATCAAAGCCTATTACCCTGAAGCTTCTATGTACTAGTTCATAAAGAATCGGAGCAGCTAGCGACAGCTGCCATGTTCCTGTGCCATCTCCTCTCCAGTCAGAACATTCTCAGGGTTTTCAGGGGCTCCTTGAGGCAACTGCATGAGGAATAGCATGGAATTGTATAAGTTGCCCCACCAATCTTCTTGCTTCCCTCAAAATGCCCTCTGTTTGATCTATAACCTCTTCTGAGCATAACTCCTATAACAGAACCCCGGCCTCCAGGTATACTGACCTCAGCACCTGAAACTCCACATCCACAGACCCAGCCTCCGGCCACATCAGCTTCACTGAAAAAAAAAAAGTTCTCTCTCTGACTTAATATTAACAAAGTTGACCACACACTTATGCTTGGACTATAGGGGGCTATTTATCCAGAAACTCCCTTTACTTCTTGAAATTTGGGAATTTAAATGGCTCTTTTGAGAACTGCCCTTTTTAAATATGATTCTGTTTCCGTGGTTACAGGAGAGACCTTACCAGGTTTTCTATCAGAAAGCTTCCACAGAATTTTTCTGAGCCTCTCTTACGTCCAATAGCAAAAGTCAGAAGATTTTTAAGCATTTCAGGGCCATGACCCTGCTCAATACAAAAGGATGGTCTGTAGTGAGAGAGACGAAAACCCAAAGGAGAGTGCCACCCAAAGAGAAGCCAAGACTAGAGTGTAGAGAGCCCTGGAGTTCTCGTGTCCCTTGCCCCATTTATTCCTGAAACCCCACTGCCTCCCTTCGTTCCTTCAGTTTGGTTGTTCTTGGAGTCTGAGAGCTGATAAATTCCCTTTCTGCCCTTTTGCCTAATTCCAACTGGGCTTCTGTAAGTTGCAACCAAAAAATTCCTGACTAATACAACCCCTAATTTTTTCTTCCTGAGTGTTGCCGTGTAGCTCCTAAATCAAATATTCGCATCCTGTACTTATGTATTTTTGAATTCAAAGGCAGGATCTTACATTTACTGCTGTGGAACATCATCTGGTTTTATGTGATTCATAATTCTAGTGTAGCCGGTCACAAATTTGCACACACTACCTTCAGTTGCGCTAAGAAAATGCAGCTTTTGTAAATTTTTGGTAACAGAGCTAGTCACCCTCATAAGACCCTGCTGGGTAGCAAGAAAAAAAATAAATTTTCCGGTAATGATGTCTCATTAAAAAATATTTTTAAGCCAGAAGAAACTGACTCAGTTCTTTTGAGTAAATTTTCAGTCCTTGGGGGCACTCCAGTCCCTTTTCTCCCAGATGCCCACTGGCTGAAGGAATCATGAGACTTTATGATGATGGAAAAGCAGCCCCAAGTCCACATAGCACTCTCTGGTTCCCACTGGTCTGTACCAAGGAGCAGCTTGTCCAGTGTCATCCCTGAGAGATCGATTGCCCCAACTGAGCCTGGAGTTACCACACTGGCATTCCCAGCTGGATCAGTAGCCATTTGCCTCTGGTCACAAACTCGCCATTTGCTGTTGTCAAATAAAAACAAATCCAGACTTAGTAAGAGGAGACTTTATCCGAAAGGATTGTTGCAAAAGGGGGAAGGGCTATTGCAGGAGAAGGAGCTGTTGCAATAGGAGGACTTCTTGACCATAAGTCTGCAAGCCTCTCAAGAGTTCAGCAAGAATTTTTCTTTTACAGGCAGGAGTAAACAAGGCTAAAAAGAGCTGGATGACAGGGTGGTATGGGGGAATAGCCGAGCAGAGAATGTTATTATACCCTGAGGCCAGCCTATCCTCAGGAGGGGTTGTTTGCTGGCTCAGGCTGAGGGCTGGCCAACATTCAGAGACCTGAAGAAAGGAGAGAATCAGAACTCTAACTAAAGGTTGCTTAACAAGTTATTTTGTTCCAATTGATCTGTAGACACAGGCAGTTTAGCTGATTCTTTATGAGGCAAAATGAGACTGTGGAGAGTGTGTGTCTAGTCTTGTTGCAGGTAAACCAGGTAGCATCAGAGTCTTTTTGGGGACTTCCCCAAGAGGTCCAGTGGCTAAGACTCTGCTCCCAATGCAGGGATCCAGGTTCAGTCTCTGGACAGGGAACTAGGCCCCACATGCCGCAACTAAAAAACAACAGTCTTTGCTAGGTCCTATGAGGGAGGGTGTTTCTTTGCAGCGATCCCTTTCCTAGAACACAAAAGGGTAGGAGATTTCTTATACTTCACTTGTTTTTCAGGATCACAGGGCTTAGGTGAGGTCTAACATTGTCACTGCAAACTTTTGTTCTAAGCCTTCTCAGCTGCTCCATGTGCCCTCTTTGGGGCATGGAGAATGTCTGGGCTCTGAAAATGACCTGAACAGATTATAGGAGACCAGTGTGGTGTGTCTGATCCTTCGGTCAGCCTCTCTGTCAGGGTTACCCCACATTAAAAATTACAGCTGCCCAGCCCATTGCGAGGCCAGTTCCAGAATTTTGCAAGTTACCTCAGGCTTGTTGTTGTTCAGTCACTAAGTCTCTTTGCAGTCCCATGGACTGCAGCATGCCAGGCTTCCCTGTCCTTCACCATCTCCCAGATGCTCAAACTCATGTCCATTGAGTCAGTGATGCCATCCAACCATCTCATCCCCTGTTGCCCCCTTCTCCTCCTGCCTTCAATCCTCCTTAGCATCAGGGTCTTTCCAATGAGTCAGCTGTTCACATCAGGTGGCCAAAGTATTGGAGCTTCATCTAAGGAAACCGATCAATCATCCCAAAATGACTAGGTTTCCCTATACTTATCTGGATATTTGTGCAGCCCTTGAATTTTGGGCTTTGAATACAGTCCCCAAGGCCCTGACATCTGACCTCTGTATCTTATTCTAGCTCTTTCCTCCTTCCCACAGCCCTCTGAGGTTGCAAGGGATGAGCTCTCCTTCCTTTCTTAATGGAAGAGGCTTCCGAGACCTCATACCTAAGTTCCCTCTGCCCTGTTACTTATAATAAAACTCAATGATCTGACACCAAAGCTTGAAGAGGAGCAACCGAACACCTAGTTATATATCCAGGAGGAATAAAACCTATGTCCATGCAAAAATCTGTTCAGCAATGTTCAAGCTGCTTTATCCATAATAGCTAAAAAACAGAAACAACCCAAATGTCCATTGATTGATGAATGGATAAGTCAAATGTGGCCTGTCTTGCAAGGAATATTGTTGGGCAATGGAAATGAATGAACTGCTGACCCATGTTACTGCATGGGTAAACCTTGACTACTATGCTAAGTGGAAGAACCCGGTAACAAAAGACCACATGTTCTATCATTTCTTTTATATGTAAGTCCAAGATGGGCAAACCTTTAGGGACAAAAGTAGGATTGCCAGGAGCTGGGGGAGAGAGGGGGTGCCTGCAAATAGGTATAGGGTTTCTTATTGGAGTAATGAAAATGTTCTCGGGAGCTAAAGAAGCTTAGACAATCTATTCTTTCTCACCAAAGCCCCTTTCAAAATATTGTCAATCTGTAAACTCAAAACTTCCATTTTGGAATTTATAAATTAGCATCACTTTTGTCCTTGCACCTCTGCTTCAAAAATTCTAATTTTCCCCAAAGCAAATGGTATCTCTAGAGAAACAGGAGGTCACATACCAGAGAATTCAAATACCACAATTATGTTAAAACAAATGAAAAATACTATTTCCATTACACTAGCATCAAAACAAAAATGGGCCATAATTGTGTCAAATTATTTGCTGACACTCTTATCTCTTTCACCCATAAATTTGAGAAGCTTACCTTTTGTATCTTCATGGGGTCATTTGTAAAAAGAATAAAATCATTGAATGAGATAAAGGATGGAGTTTGGAGACACACCACAGAAACATGTTTGCGAGTTGACAGTGATCCACGGTGAAAATATCGTTCATGTGGAAGTTATTCCTATACCAGCCCAAGCAAATCATTTGGGGTTGTAGTGGACAGACAGGAAAGTGAACCCCACATCGTTCCTCTTCTGGTATTCACACCCTTGTATAATCCTCTCCCATTGAATGTGGGTACTACTTGTGAGTTGCTTCTAAGCATTAGAATATGGCAATGGTGATGCAATGTCTCCACTTGACTGTTAAATTATGTAAGACTTTAGCTTGCTACAGATTTCCTCCCACCCTGGCTTTGAAGAGGTAAGCGGCCGTGATAGAAAGGCTGCATATCAAAGGGCTGAAGATGGACTCTAGGAGCTGAGGATGAGGATAGCCTCGGTGCAACAGTCAGAAGGCAGGTAGGGCCTCAGTCTCACAGTCACAAGGAAATAACTTCTACCAACAATTTGAGAGCGCTCGGAAGAGGCTATTTCTCTAGTCAGGCCTCCAGATGAGAACACAACCTGGCCAATTCTTTGATAATTACAGCATGAATCAGAGAATCCAGGTAAACCTTGATATATATTCTTCACCCATAGAAATAGTAGATACAAATAGCATGTTTTATGTATATATATATGTTTATATACATAAATAGTGACAAGGTAAATGTATATTGTTTTAAGATACTATGATGAGATTTGTCACAGTGCAGAAAGCTAATAAAGGGTCACATAGTGAGGGAACCAGAGGCTTCCCAGGTGGTAAAGAATCTGCCTGCCAATATAGGAGATGCGAGAGACTCAGGTTTGATCCCTGAGTCGGGAAGACCCGCTGGAGTAGGAAATGACAACCCACTTCAGTGTTCTTGCCTAGAAAATTACATGGACAGAGAAGCCTGGCAGAAAACAGTCCATGGGGTCGCAAAGAGACAAACATGACTGAGTATGCAACTGACTGGCTCAGTGAGTGAAGGAACAAACTATCCAGACATGTGCTTTTATTCGGATCTGTGCTTCAAATTATATTGCCTTTTTGGTCTGGTGGCTGAATCAGAACTCAGGAGAGCTAAGATCCTATTTAGTTGTGACCAACAATTTCCTTCCTTTCCCTTTGCCTCGTTTTCCTCGTTTGTAAAATGAAGACATCATAGTGGGTGAACTCTAAGGAACGGTTCAACTCGTTTTTTATGTCCTATGGCCCCCAAAGAAGAAGGTACCCTTGAAATGCATTTGAACTGAAGTGAAGCAGAAAAGGATGAAGTTTGGGAATAATGGAACAGAAATGAGCAAATATTGAAGACTAAAAGGAAATTTAGCTCAGAATAGAAATTTTAAAAACCCATATACTGATGGCTCCATAGAAATCAGTGAAATGCCCCCAACCAATTGCAGATAAGATGCTGGTACATGCAGCCAAGTGGGCAATGGGATTAATACCTCCCATCTTGTTTCTATGAACCTCATTCCAAAGACATCTATTATTTGGGAGTTTTGTGGTTGTTGTTGTTGTTTTAATCTAGATCAAATCTTTTCCAGTGAAAGAAAAAAGAACTTACCTTTAGCCCAACTCTGAGAAACTTGGCGTGAGAATCCTCTTCATGTTCTCCACCTCTAATAACAAGCATCTGTCAATTATTAGACCACTGTCATGACTTCTGGTTAATCGGAAGAGCAGAGCCAATGTTCCTAGAAGTAAACCAGAGTAACAGGCTCATGTAAAATAGTTTTGTGGGTCTCCATTTTCTAATGCTACATAAAGAAAGGCTTTGAATAGTGCTGGATTCTGGGAAGAACCATGGTGAGTATTTTCTAAGATTTCAAAGTCAATGGGGGATAAAACTGAGAACATAAATTCTAAAACCATCATAAGCTGAATGTTGGAAAAAGAGAAGCAAGTGTTCTTTTCAGTGTGGAAGAAAAAAAAAAAAAAATCCCTGCTCATTAGGGTCTTAGAATGAATCTACTCTTACAAGTCTAATCCATGAATAAACTAAGAAATAGAACTTTGCTGAAAAATTCCTCATGGATTTACAAGTTGCTATAAGTCCCCAAGGAGTGGGGTTTGAGCTATAAAGTTGCCTGAGGTACACAAGTCTGTACAGTGTAGTAAGAATTTGGAAACGGACATCTGTCCACAACAAAGACACTACTGATACCAAAAACCAGACCTATCTGGCTTTCTGTCCCCTGTGTTACATAGTACTTAGTGTGGGTTTAAGAGTAACTTAATGGTTGCTGGCTTAAGAAAGAGGGAATTTTGAGGGGCTGTTGGATGTGTGAAAGCAGAAGAGCCAAACTAGATTTATTAAAAACCCAGGACTGTAAATCATTTAGTTTAATTTTTATCTTAAATTTGTCATGTGATTGGACTAGTGATTTTCAAAATTCTCAACTACCTATTAACATATAGTAAAACCAGAAAACAAATATACTTCTTTTCCTCTTATCAAATGAAGTAATACTATTAAAGAGCCCAGCAATAGAAGGTATCAATAAATGTAAGTTTCCAACAAAGACCTACTGTATAGCACAGGAAACTATATTCAATATCTTGTAATAACGTGTAATGGTAAAGAATCTAAAAAATTATATATATATACATATATGTATGTACGTATCTGAAGCACTATGCTGTGTATCTGAAACTAACACAATATTGTAAATTAACTATACTTTAATTTTTTAAGTTAAATTTCTTAATTTAAAAATAAAAACAAATGTACGTGTCATCTTCCATTCTGCACTTTATTCAAATGTCCCATAATAATGGATCAATTCTTTGCCAACTCTTAGATTTTATAATGAATTTAGCTGGATGTTAAATGTGCTGTTTTGGATGGACATCAGTTAAAAACACAATCACAAAACAAAACTATAGTAAGACAAAGCTGAGAATATTGACTCAGATTGCAGATTATATCAGTCTCTGATGCTCCAGCCATTTGTGAAGCCTGCTTTTGTCAAATGCAACATCCCTTTCTTCCTCATTTGAGAAAGGATCCAATTTGGAAGACTACAAGAGATAGGAAAATTAGAAGTTTGGGGAGTATAAGATGGCCACGGTCAAAGTAAAGATTATTTTATCTCTTATCAGCCCTGGGTGTTCTTTGGAGGGAATGATGCTGAAGCTGAAACTCAGTACTTTGGCCACCTCATGCGAAGAGTTGACTCATTGGAAAAGACTCTGATGCTGGGAGGGATTGGGGGCAGGAGGAGAAGGGGACGACAGAGGATGAGATGGCTGGATGGCATCAATGACTCGATGGACGTGAGTCTGAGTGAACTCCGGGAGTTGGTGATGGATAGAGAGGCCTGGCGAGCTGCGATTCATGGGGTTGCAAAGAGTCGGACACGACTGAGCAACTGAACCAAACTGAACTGATATATCTTGATAATTAGACTGAATAAAAAATCAGGAAGCCAATGTGATCTTACCATCGTAAACAGACAGCTAGCTGCATGCTCATCAGAAGGAAGACTTCAGTGAAATGTTTCATGACCCTAAGATCTCTTCAGGATGGGCTTTTTCTTTTATGAATCTTTGAGTTTATTCAGGCTTTCTAGTTCATGTTCAAGAACTCAATTTTTTAAATGTTAGCAGTTTCACCCAGTGTATTAAATTATGTGCCAAATACATATTTGCCAAAAAATGTATTGGTGTCCAACTGCATTCAAAATGTCTTGCTGATTAGGGACAGCAGTTTGGGGAGATAGATAAGGAAATAAATAAGACATAATTCTTGGCCACTAAGAATAACTAGTTCTAAAAAAAAAAAAAAAAAAGAATAACTAGTTCTACTTGGAAAAATGAGACATAGTCATATACAACCACAATACATGGTAAGGTATGCTGTAAGAGGAGGACAGATAATATTCAGTGTAGGTTTGAAGACAGAAGGATTATTGGGGATTGACAGGAGTTAAAAAAAAATATTCAACAGTATTTTTCATTGATTTCACAATATGGAGAAATCAAAATTTATCTTAGAATCAAGGGTCTCAGAAATAAGAAAATTCTGAGAAATCATCAAGCAATCCTCTACCCCGTGGGTTCTTAAGTAGAAATCCATGGACTAACTTTAGGGTATTTAGACCCTCTACATTGCCTCTCATCCTCTGTCTCCTTTGAAGATTCATCCTCTTCTATCCTGTCCTTAAATATTGAAGTTCCTCAAATATTCATCTCAGCCCCTTTCATCCATACCCAAGACTTCAATAGCTATAAATATCAATAATTCTTAAATTTATCTCTCTAATCAAAATCTCATCTTTAAGTTCCATATATTTCACTGCCTACTAGGCATCTCTAGCAGGAAAAGGCAGCATTTTCAAGCTGTACCTCATAATCTTCCCCCTTAAGCCTGGTTCTCGTTAATAGTTAGACCCTGTATTCCTCCTTGGGCTTTCCCAGTGGCTCAGTGGTAAAGAATCCGCCTGCAATTCAGGAGACACAGGAGACATGGGTTCAATCTCTGGGTCGGGAAAATCCCCTGGAGAAGGACATGGCAACCCACTCCAGTATTCTTGCCTGGAGAATCCCATGGACAGAGGAGTCTGGTGGGCTATAGTCCATAGGATCACAAGAGTAGGACATGACTTAAGCAACTTAGCACACATTCTTCCTTAAACCCCTACAACCCTGTCTCCACACACTGAAATTAGATCATCTTTTTTCAGCTCGTGGCTGACCCTGTCACACTTTTCCTGAGATCCCTTAACAGCATCCCATTGTTCATTCATTAAACACCAAACCCTATACAGGGCTTCATGACTTGAGATGCTTTTGGCGGCAAATAACAGAGAACACCTACTCAACTAGCTTAAATAATAATATCACCTAACAAGAAGAAGTCCTTATAATGGTGGCCCCAGATGGATCATCAGTTTCTTCAAGGACCCAATTTTCTTCCATCTTTCTTTTCTGCCACTGAATTTTTTTTTTTTTTTTTAAGATTTCTGACTTACGTTCACCATTGTTTTAGTCATGAAGGAAAAATTTTCTTCTCATATCAATCCCTCATTGAATTGTTATTTAAAGTGTCTTCATTTTATCCTTTAATCACAGTGAGGGCATTTTTGAAAGGCATTTTCAAGTGTGAATAAATAGGGTCCATGGGATATGTTGCTTCCCCATGGTGCGTATTTTTGAGAACTACCATGCTGGTCACATAACCAAAAAGTGCCATGGTCCCAGATTAACTTATCCATAAAGTCCCAGCTACCAATGAGTTTCAAGGTCAGAAGCATTCAGTTGTACTTGACTGAAATGTTTAATGGTGTTGGGTCAAGCATAGCTTGGCACACTGTTTCCTTCAGGCTATCTCCAATAAGATAAAATATTCATGGATTGTGAGTCATAAATCCTCCCCTTGCCATGTATTTTGTTGTGTTGAATGGGTACAGAGCTGTAACTAAAGAGATAATAAGGAAATAAAGGGGAATGTAAAAGGTATAATTTCTCATTTCACAGCCATGCTTTGGAGAGAGTCACACCAGGCAGAAAACACCATGAGATGCCCTCCTTGGAAATGGCATGATGCTGACGGGAACCAGCTTGCCAAGCTAAATCACCAGGTTCTAATCCAATATCAACTGCAAATGAAATTTGATGAACAGAAAGTCTTTTGCAGTAAAAATGCTATGTTGCTTGTAGTCGTTACTTAAAGGTAGCCAAGGCAACCTTTGTGACCTCCAAAAAGAAGCCAACGATCCCAGACTGAGAGAGACCAAGAATGAAAATCAGAAGGTAATGAACTCCTATAGTTCTAGTCTAGTTCAAGCATAAACAAAAACACGGCACAAGAAAAGCAGAAGCCAATACGAAAAGGTCTTTCCATCATTAGGAAAACACACAGAAGGCTTGTAAGGAGAGCTCTATAAAACTTATGTAATGAACCTAGGTGGAATTTGGTGGTGAACATTAATTGAGTGATAATTTTGGATGGAAAGCAAACGTGAACTTTCTAGATGTTTTTACTCTTGATCAGAAAACCCTTAATTTGTAAAAACTTCTTTGAATTTTGAAGATTATTTGAATCCCCATCACCACTGAAAACTGAACTGAACAACTAGAGGTTGACTGATGGGATACTTTCGAAACATCCATAATTCCAGGAACTTTATGAAGAAATATAAGAAAAACTTTGCCACCTCACATCCATTAGGATAGCTACTGTCAAAAAAAAAACAAAATAGAAAATAACAAGTGTTGGCAAGGATGAGGAGAATTTGGAACCCTTGTGCCCTATTGGTGGGAATAGGCAGCTGTTATGGAAAATAGCACAGAGCTTCCTCAAAAAATTAAAAATAGAACTACCATGTCAGGAAGGGCGGCAGTGAAGAGATACCCCACCCCCAAGGTAAGAGAAACCCAAGTAAGATGGTAGGTGTTGCAAGAGGGCATCAGAGGGCAGACACACTGAAACCATACTCACAGAAAACTAGTCAGTCTAATCACACTAGGACCACAGCCTTGTCTAACTCAATGAAACTAAGCCATGCCCGTGGGGCAACCCAAGATGGGTGGGTCATGGGGGAGAGATCTGACAGAATGTGGTCCACTGGAGAAGGGAATGGCAAACCACTTCAGTATTCTTGCCTTGAGAACCCCATGAACAGTATGAAAAGGCAAAATGATAGGATACTGAAAGAGGAACTCCCCAGGTCAGTAGGTGCCCAATGACTGGGGGCAGGAGGAGAAGGGGACGACAGAGGATGAGATGGCTGGATGGCATCACTGACTCGATGGGCGTGAGTCTGGGTGAACTCCAGGAGTTAGTGGTGGACAGGGAGGCCTGGCGTGCTGCGATTCATGGGGTCGCAAAGAGTTGGACACGACTGAGCAACTGAACTGAACTGAACTGAACCATGTGACACAGCAATTGAAAGCAGGATCTCAAAGAGATATTTGCATCCACATTTATATCAGCAATATTAGCAATAGCCAACCCAGATGTTCACTGACAGATGAAAGTAAAAACAAAATGTGATGTGTTCCCACAGTGAAATATTATTCAGACTTAAAGAAGAAATTCTGACACATACTAAAACATGGATGAACCTTGAGGACATTATGCTAAGTGAGACTAGCCAGTCCCAAAAAGGTAAAAATTGTGTGTGATTCCACTTATATGAGACATTTAGTAGCCAAATTCATAGAAATAGAAAGAAGAATGGTGGTTACCAGGGCCTATGGGGAGGTGGACATGGGGAGTTGTTGTTTCACGGGTATAGAATTAAGATAAAAAGATTTTTATCTGGAAAGATAAAAAATGTTCTGGAGATCTATTTCACAACAACATGAGTATGTTTAACACTGCTGAACTGTATTCTTAAAGTGGCTTAGATGGTAAGTTTTATGTGGTGTGTTTTTTATCACCACCGCAACAAAAAAACATTACCATTCCCTTCATTGACAATTAACTTCAGGAGAGACTGGATGAGAGGTTTCCTCACAGGTAAGAGGAAGATGGAAGGGGGAAAGAATATGGAGAATTTTAAGGGCTCTAGACTTGTCCTTCCCAGTAAATTGGATATTACTGAGGCTGCAGAGAATGAAGGAAGAAAGAGCACAAACAGTAACCTTGGATATAAAAGGGATTGAAAGGCTTATGCAAGACCTCCCATCTGCTAACTTCAAGTCTCCTCAATTCTGAATCTCTTGGTAGATCTGCATCTTTTGATGCCACAGACCCACTCCCTCTGTCCTCCTTAGAATTCGTACTACCTGACCTGTCAAAGCAGAGTCTTCATATGCTGTGCCTCTGTCTGTGCTGGGGAGAAGACTCAGAGAAAGTGCTGCATCCTGGGAGCTAGAACACTGGAGTGGGTTGGGACTCAGGAGAGCATTCTAAGGGTGGAATAACATGGGTCTTTAGCTTGGAGCAAGGTGATGGTTCAAAACATTCAGGCACAGGATAACCAAAAAATGAAAAGAAGGCCAGCCAATGGGTCAGAGTCTAAGAAACAGGGACCAGTAGTCTGGTCCGTAGGCATGAATAGGAGCCTCCCTTCCCCACGTGGGAAGTGTGACCAACAAACGTAGTCTAGGCAGCAGACACAGAAGCCCTGCACAAAATGTCAGGAAACTCCTCGCAGGAGTAATACCGACCACCCATTACAGAAATCTACCTCACCTCAAAGACCTTGATTTGGGACTTCATGGTGTCTGACACTTTCTACTCAAGGTAAGAAAGCACATCCATTGTTGATCTCTTTCAGTTCCCTTTACATCAGATTTCAAAGACTTCACTTCTGGTAGTACAGAAGATAGGATTACCTGGAGACTTCCCACTGCAGAACAGTTAGAAATGCTGGATAACGCTAACAAACATTCCTTCAAATGCATACCTGAGCTCACCAAAAAAAATCAGTAGAGAGCTCCAGGGGCTCAAAATGCATAAGGAATGGAATGAACGCTGGAGCAGTAGAAGCATGAACCCTGATACAAAGAGGGTAGGGATTTGGCAGTTTACAGAAACCAGGACTTGGGTTTTCACCATACACGAACAGAGAATGAAAGTTTCTGAGAAAATGTGCCATGACTTGGTGTCTCTCTGGTGACCTTGTAGCCTTCTGGTCAGAACCAGCGCCCAGATCTTTCTTCCCATTGACTAGTCCTGAGGAAGGACAGGGTGAACTTTCTTCAGTGGGTCTTCCGGGTATGTTTATCTTTATCAGAAGGCAGAGGGCATTGAAGCTACTTCAGTACAACATAAAAAACCCTAGAGACCCTCAGAGTCCTCTAGCTCTGGGCATTTAGTCTCTCAGGAGCTGTTAGCTCCTTATCGTCTCACCCAGGTTCACAAAGTTGATGGTTACGTCTTTCATTCTTCCTCCCTGCCCCACTACCAGGCTCCTAGAGCCTAGAATCTGTAGCCCAGAGGGTCCTGAGACCAGAGCCTACTCTGCCTTAAAAGGAATAGTCAAGACTAGAATGCTCTTTCTGAAAATTACACAATTATTCCTTTTAGAAGGAGGGAGTCTGTCTGCTTTTAAAGCCAAATGTGATGTGTTTCCTTTAAAAAGTCTCCATAGTGACAGTTTTGGTCATGGCCCCCTCACGTCTGGAACCAGCATCTGGGAGAAATATTGGAGGCCTCAGGACATGGCACCAAACTGTCAGGTCAGGAAACCAGCAAGGCACCTTGGAAGGAAAAAGGGGCACACAGTTACAGTAAAAACAGAGTTCCTTATCGGTGATGTTCGCTCTCCTCAAACAAGGAATTCCGTGTTTCCCTGAGAAGGTAAACATGAGGTTATTAGCCCTGAGATGACTCACCGAAGCGCACCCAGAGTAGCTGTATGTTCACTGGGAGACCCCCGTTGGCAGTGCAGGCTGTAAATTATGGTCATTCCTAAGAGGTAACAAGAGAGGTTCTGTCAGCTGTGCGATTACTTTGTTTTGGCAGGACACTTTGGAGTCAAGAAAACATTGGCTGGAGTTCAAGGCCAAGATTTTGGATCAGCTGCCACCATAATTTTTCAGAAATGTGATGACTGTTCCTCAAGAAATAGTTTCCTAAGTAGGCTACAGGAATGTCTCCTGTACATGTTCGAATGGGATTTAAAGAATGAAGCCCTTGGGGACCAACGAGTTGAAGCGAGTTACCATGGGCTTCTCAAGCAAAGGTTGAGGAGCCGAGATCATATCGGGGATCTCCTCCCCAAATGGAGTGAAAGAATTAGAGAGCGATTTTCATTGAGGTGAGCCGTGCCTGGACGCTCTATCTTCTACATGATATGTGAGAACAGCGATAGAAAGTCTACCGAGGTTACTCAGATAGATTTCTCTTTAAGTTCTGTGTTATACTAGCAGTGTGAGCTTCCGACACTTCCCCATATCCTGGTTGTATGTGATAATAGTAAAGACAATTGTGAACATGTAATTGACCCCATGCCTGCAGAGGGTACTGGATTGCATTCACTCTTTCATGCCTATTCACAGTCCTTCATTTGTGTGCAGCAGAAACCATCACTCATACTTGAAACTTCAGGGGATCATTGCAATCTGAATACCTGCATGTGAGTCCATGGCTTGGCTTGGCACGAAGAACATTCCCTGCTCTTTTTTATTTAACATAACATTGCATCTATGTGAACACTCTATTAACACTGTACATTGAGCTCATCAACAGGAACATTTACAATGTACCTGAGTTCCTAAGATAGAAAAGGAGGTCAAGTTTGGATGGTTGGAGGTTGGGTATGAAACTGAGAGTCGAAAACTGAGTCAGAAATACCATTGTGGAAGCATAGATGTGATGCCCGTGGAGGACTAAGCATTCGTGAGGGAAGAGAGGAAAATGTAAGTCCTTTAAGGCAGTAGCTGGGCCATGCAGATAATAACCTGGAAATTGACTTATTATGTTATTGTGTTCATTTTGTTGACTTTATGAGGGTATATTAAAAACACTGTTTGCTCTCTAAGAGATTAAAAAAACATGGTAGCCAGTCTCAGTTTATGTCATTCACACAAATGGTTTCCAAGGTGGAGGCTGATGCTGGGTTTCTCATTCTGTTTAGGAAATCGTATCCATTACCCTGGGCTTCCCCAGTGGCTCAGCAGTAAAGAATCCACCTGCAGTGCAGGAGCCACGCGAGACATTGATCTTTGCTCTACTATGAGTGTTCTTAGATAGCTTCTACACCATGAAATTAAAAGACGCTTACTTCTTGGAAGGACAGTTATGACCAACCTAGACAGCATATTAAAAAGCAGAGACATTACTTTGCCAACAAAGGTCCATCTAGTCAAGGCTATGGTTTTTCGTCATGTATGGATGTGAGTGTTGAACTATAAAGAAAGCTGACCACAGAAGAATTGATGCTTTTGAACTGTGGTGTTGGAGAAGACTCTTGAGAGTCCCTTGGACTGCAAGGAGATCAAACCAGTCCATCCTAAAGGAAATCAGTCCTGGGTGTTCATTGGAAGGACTGATGTTGAAGCTGAAACGCCAATACTTTGGCCACCTGATGCAAAGATCTTACTCATTGGAAAAGACCCTGATGCTGGGAAAGATTGAGGGCAGGAGGAGAAGGGAACAACAGAGGATGAGATGGTTGGATGGCATCACCGACTCAATGGACATGGGTTTGGGTGGACTCCAGGAGTTGGTGATGGACAGGGAGGCCTGGTGTGCTGCGGTTCATGGAGTCGCAAAGAGTTGGACACGACTAAGCGACTGAACTGAACTGAACTGAACACTATAATATAATATCAGTACTGAAAATGTCACAAGAGATAGTGATGCACAAATGATATGGACTGCTTCTTTGGAAGGCCTACTTTATTTCAATTGTTTTGAATTAAATTTTTATTTTCTATATTTTTTATCATGTTCCCAACTTTACCACATGTGCTATGTGATGTGTGGGAGTGGGTGTGCATTTAAAGAGGTGGGAAGGGGGTCTAAAAAGTTCAACAGCAAAGTTTCCAATGATCAAATTCCCACTAAGTCTTACCCTTTTGTGTCATTCTCCCCATTGTTGTTGTTGTTGTTGTTGTTTTTCAGACACTTGGTCGTATCTGACTCTTTGCAACCCCGCAAACTGTAGCCCACCAGGCTCCTCTGTGCATGGGATTTCCCAGCAAGAATATGGGAGTGGGTTGCCATTTCCTGCTCCAGGGGATTTTTCCAACCCAGGATTAGAATCTGTGTCTCCTGCATTGCCAGGCAGATTCTTCACCACTGAACCACCATGGAAGCCCAAGATTTTAAGTAGAAGGCTTACATGATCAAATTTATGTTTTCAAAAGATTACTGTGACAGCAGGAGAAAGAGTTGGAGGGGATCCAAAAAAGAGTCATTGTGGATGCCAGAAGTCCAGAAAGTAAGCTGTTGCAGTAATAGGTGAGAAATGATGGCAACCACTCTGGCCACCAATGATAACTAATGACTTAAGTTGGTGTTAGTGCAAACAGAGAAGTGACCATTTCAATAGATACTTCAAAGACAAAATGAAGATTTGGTGATTAACTGAATTGGTGGAGTACTGGGGAGATGAAAAAGAGCGTTTTGTTGTTGTTGTTGTTGTTGGTAAAAGAGCGATATTAAGGGCACTGATCCCATCATAGGGGCTGTACCCTCATTCTTTTAATCCTGATTCCCTCTCAAAAATCCCATCTCTTTTGTCATTCAGTCAACAAATCATGTCTGACTCTCCTACCCTTTGCAACCCCATGGACTGCAGCACACCAGGCTCCTCTGTCCTCCACTATCTCCCAGAGTTTGCTCAATGTCATATTCATTGAGTCAGTGATGCTATACAGCCATCTCATCCTCTGTCACCCCCTTCTTCTCCTGCCCTCAATCTTTCCCAGCATCAGGTTCTTTTCCAAAGATTCAGCTCTTTGCATCAGGTTGCCAAAGTATTGGACTTCAGCTTCAGCAACAATCCTCCAATTTGCAATGCATACACAACCTCACCAAAATACTGAGGGACAATTGGGAATCTTAGCTGAGATCACAAAAACATATTCATATTTTAAGGATTTCCATTAAAAGAATCAAAATCTTTGATCTCCCAGCAGACGCTCAGGGCAGAACTCTCACCAGGGCTGTTATTAAGCTGGGAAATTTATCCTAACGTTCAAGGTTCTTTTTAGAGCATGGGGTATCTTTCATCTGCTAGTGTAAAAAGTAAATTAGACTTTTGAAACTCTGGTTTCTAGACCTGAGTTTACTGTTTAGTTACTTTACAAGCAGCTTCTGTAGTAAGACAGATCACTACTGATCAGCTTATCATAATAACAACAATCAGGATAGGGACAATCATGCAACAATATGTCCACTCCACTCCACTTAGTGTATCCTTCCAAACCATCATATCGAAACCTCTAAGCCTTTTTAAACTTAGCTGCTCTAAGTTCAGCATTGGAGACTGGTTTGGAGAAACAGCTATGAAACCTTTGAAGAAAAGAGCTTCAGTCTGAGAGGTTTGTTCTGCCAACAGTTTTGGTTTGAAGATAATTTGTTAATCACAACTAGTCAGAATGTGAGGGATCACTCAAAGGAAGGCAAAGATGAACTATTAGGAACCTGCATTGGGACACAGGTTTTGTGTGGCCCTTAAAAGAATCAGCCAGTGAAGATTTACTCAACAGATATCTTTAAGCTCCTGGGATGCACAAAGGAGATGAGCAGAGGCTGGCCCAGAAGACAAGATTTAGTCTCACACTGTGTGTGTGTGTGTGTGTGTGTGTGCACGCGCACGTGCGCGCACGCGCATGCACACACATGCATGCACTCACTCAGTCCTGTATGACATTTTGTGACCCTATGGACTGTAGCCCACCAAGCTCCTCTGTCCATGGAATTCTCCAGGCAAGAATACTGGAGTGGGTTGCCATTCCCTTCTCCAGGGGATCTTCCTGACCCAGGGATCAAACCTGAGCCTCTTATATTGCAGGCAGATTCTTTACCATCTGAGCCACCAGGCAAGGTCCATGCCAAAAGACCCCATGGTCTCAGTTTATGGCCAGGCTTCACCCCAGGAACCCAAGAACTTGAGATGTTAAATAAGGCTGCCTCATAAAGATAGTAGCAGCTTTGATTTATTGAGCTTCTGGTCATATCAGGTGCCACATGAACCCAATGAAGTGGTTATTATTCTCCTGATTGTACAAAGGAAGAAACTGAGGCTTGGGAAGGCCTCATAGCTAGTAAGGTTTGCTAGGCCCCAAAGTTAGTAATAGAAAAGCAGTAATTTAAGCTCTAGAGTCCTCCTTGTGGGAGACCATTTAAGAATATCCCAGTTTTAAAAATTTTCACAAAGCAGAAACATTATGTATTGAATATTAACATTGCAAAACCACACGGAATCTTTTGGGGTAATAATTCCCCTGGGACAGGAAATCTTTTATTTCAGAGTCACCTAGTACTTGACAAAGATGGTAAAGGAAGAGAAACAAATCCAAGTGTCAGAGAATTCTTTGAAGACCAGCAACTTGGAAGTTATGATGCTGAAAAGATAAGTAAGGCGGCAGTAGAGGGGATGTTCCATGCGGTTGCCCGATTAGCTGTACAAGCGGAGTTTGTAAGCCCCAAGAAAACTGGGTGTAAGAAAATCAAGAGTGCAGGGATCCGGCAAACTGGAGAGCATTTGTCCCATCTCAAAACACTCAAATTTCTTTTTTTTTCCCTGTCTAAACATTGACTGGCCAAACACATCTGTAGACCACCCATTCATAGCCCCTAAGACAATAAATGTCACAGAATAGGGTGGAGCTCAGCCTAGCGAGGGTGGATGAGGGAGCTTGTTGAGGACCTGGGATGTAAACTGTAGGTGAAGGATGCATGGACCCAGTTAGAAAGCAAAGCATTTTCCAGGTGGGAGAAACAGTGGGAATAAAACACTGCTGGCAGGAAAGCACAAGGAATGTTTAGTAGATGACAAGTAAATCAATTTGAGCAAGTCAATTTCAGCACCATTCAACTGAAGTGGTAGTGAATAAGGCAATAGAGAGAGACTGAAGGGGGAGGGCTGGGCCACCAGGCACAGAATATGCAATGGACCTCTGAGGATGGGAATTATTATAGGTTATCAAAGAGGACAGGAGTGTTATCACAGCAGTATTTTAGGGAGACTGACAGGGCAATGGTGAGAAAAATTAGTTAAAAGAGGAGAGCTTAGAAATCAAAAGAGTTAGGAGGCTTCTCCCTGCTCATGTCGGGTGAGGTTTCATGGCAGTAGAAACAGAGAAGAAGAGATAGGGAATTTGATTGAACATGGAAGGTAATGAAGAGGGCATGAGGTCTACTGATAGAGACTTAATGTGATCACCAGCCACAAGTAGACTGGTGATCCTATCACAAGCCTCAATAGGATCACTAGTCTGCCTTCAAACCCCAGCCTTGCTATGTAGTAGCTGGGAGACCTTCGACAAGTTACTTAGTCTCCCTGTGCCTCAGTTTACCCACCTCTAAAATAACGAGGGGGCTTCTCTGGTGGCTCAGACAGTAAAGAATCTGCTTGTAATGCAGGAGACCCAGGTTCGATCCCTGGGTCAGAAAGATCCCTTGGAGAAGGGAATGACTACCCACCCCAGTATTCTTGCCTGGAGAATCTCATGGACAGAGGAAATTGGCGGGCTACAGTCCATAGTGTTACAAAGTCAGACACGACTGAGCAACTAACACACACACACAAAGTGAAGGGATGACCACAGTCCCGCTTCGTGGGGGTGACATATGAATAACCATGTCTGGTGAAATAAACGATCCCAGTGCAGGTGCTCCGTGCAGGCTTGGCTTGTAGGGTGCTCTCCATAAACAGCCACTGGAATTGGATGGGGACAGGCACGCAGTGTTGCTCATGCTTCATTTTCCTTCTGAATAAAATGCCAAGAACCGCTATCAAGGTTACACAAATAAGACACCAGGTGGCAAGTTCTATTTAGATAGTCCCTGGCCGGATTTTTGTCTGAAAGCATCAAATACCTTTGACGGCACTGAAGCTGGCCCCCCAGGGGAGTATAGCTCTCACACACAGCTGGTGCTTCTCAAGCTTTTAATGGAGCCTATCCACCCCTCCTCCGCCCCACCCCCACCAGAGGGTGCTCTGCACTGGCTCCTGAGAGAAGGGATGTGGAGGAGGTGACAGAGCCTGGAATGCAGCCTCCCAGACCGGCCTGGCTGACTCCCTGCACTTGGCAGCCTTTGGGGAGACCGCCCTGTCTTCATCTGGTCTCTGGGGCCCTAGGCCTGGGGTGAGAAGCCCCACAGGCACCAGGAATTCTGGGCCTTTGCTGCGGTCACTTTCCACCAGCCTTCATGACGCCTGGTCTCTCTTTGGCTAACTGAAGTGGTAGTGGAATCAGAACCCCCTTTCGTCTACACTGGCAAATCCCCCCACCCACTGACACACTTATGAGGTGCCGCTGTTGCATTTGGGACAAGATCCCAGCCTTCGCAGGGAGACCAGGGCAGAGGGCAGCCCCTGGTGGGAAAGATGTCCTTCAGGACAACTGACGGTCCTTTTTCTTGGTGGGGTGGGGAGCGGGGGCTGCTCTGACTGATCCCAGAAGCTAGTGTCATGGTCCAGGGGGCTGAGCCCAGGGAGGGGGTCCTAGGGCCCTCTCAGTGGGGGGTGGGAAGCAGGACATGCGCAGCAGGTGTGATGCACTGGTCCAACTGAGGAGAAAACAGGCTTGAATGTGACTGCTCTGGCCCTGTGAGAGCTTTGCAGGCCGTGAGGCTGGAACTGTCCCCTCTAGGCCTTGTCTGGACCCTCTGTCAGGGGGACAGTGTACAGAAAAGGGACCTCTTTCTCTTCACAGCCTCTGATTTCATCCTCTAAGAGGGCAGGACTAGATATTGTCAAACCAAATTGTCTGGAAAAGCCTCAAAAATGGCCAGCTGAGGGTTTTGCCTTCTTATCCAAAGAAGCAGGAGAGTGTAGGGATTGTTCTGTTGACGGCTTCACCACATGCTTAGGTTTGAAGTCCTCACAGCAGCCCGATGAGCTTAGCACCATTGTTACGCAGGTGACATGAGCCCAAGGGTCAGAACCCAAATATAAACCCCAGGAGGCCGGCTCCATGAGTCCTCATCTATGAAGTGCAAACGACGTGGCTTCAGGAGCTTTAACAGTCAGGGGTGCATAAAGTCTGCAAAAGGAATTCTTTTTCTTGGTTCTCCTTTGGTGATGAGATGGTTTATTAAGCTGCTATTCTTGTAAAGACGCACAATAGCAGCTGCTATTTAAATCAACCTCAGAAGCCCAAGATTTGGGGTTAAGATGAGGCCCTAAATCAATGGTGTGCAGAACTCCCAAGGCTTCTTCCAGAGACATAGCCTCCCCCCACCCCTGCCATTAGCCACAGTCATGAGGCATCTTTGGCCTATTGTGGAGTGTTGGGTGTTCATGAAAAAATTCAAAATGAGCAGGTTGGAGAATGGAAAGATTCAGGAAAGCCATGGTCCCCAAAGTGATGGAGGAAAGTAGTGGGAATACACTGTGTTATGGACTGAATGTGTGTGTCCTCCTCAAAATTCATATGTTGAAGTCCCAACCCCTAGTGTGGCTGTATTTGGAGACAGAGCCTCCAAAGAAGTAATTAACATTAAATGAGGTCATAAAGATAGGGCCCCATCATAGGAATAGTGTCCTCATTGGAAGAAACACCAAAGAGCCTCCCTCCTCCCCATTCTCTTCCTCCCTCCCTCCCTTTCTCTCTCTGTCCACACACACACACACACACACAAGAGGCCATGTAAGGACACAAGAAGAAGGAAGCCATCTATAAAGCAGGAGGACAGCCCTTACCAGGAACCAAACCTGCCAGAACAATGAGAAATACGTTTCTGTCGTGTAAGCCCCAGTGCATAGTATTCTGTTACAGCAGCCTGAATGGACTGAGACAACCTGTGTTTCCTGGAGGTTTCCTGGCCTCACCCTTCATTCCTGCAACACCCACCCACATCCCGGCATCCCATTCCCACGCCCCCACCTGCTGCAGAATCTTCTCAAACTCTGGTACCCAGTGTGAATGACATCGATGGCATTGCCAGGGGACCTCACTGGCAGTGGCAGCAGCAGCAGAAGCAGGACCTGGGGCATATTGATCCAGCCCTAGAATCACTGTGTATTTCTTGGGCTTAATGTAAATCATGACTAACCTCCCAGAGAGTGAAGCAACTTTTTACAAACCAGTGGTGCCTGCAGATGCTTGAGGCTGTTGACTTGTCCAGTACACTAGAGCCTGAGAAGCACTTTAGAGGGACAGAACTGACTTAGGACCTCGTCAAAGTGGGCAAGGGACACAATAATATGAGACAACGGGGCTAACACGTAGCTATGCGTTGTTCTCAAGCTACAGAGACTTAAAATATCATTCACAAAGATTTCTTCCCTTACCTGACAATTCAGGGTTTACTCCTCATTCTAATAATATATCCTCTTATTTCTGCAAATTTCCCTTTTCTGGAAAGAAATTCTTGAGTTCTTTCATGGGTATCCCTGAGAGAGCCCAATTCATCACATCTGCTGAATATTCTTGTACTTAAACTGTGGCTTCCCTGGTAAATCAGACAGTAAACAATCCACATGCAATGTAGGGGACCAGGGTTCGATCCCTGGGTCAGGAAGATGCCCTGGAAGAGGGCATGGCAACCCACTCCAGTATTCTCGCCTGGAGAATCCCATGGACGAGAAGTCTGGCAGGCTACAGTCCAAAGGATTGCAAAGAGTCGGACACGACTGAGCAACTAACACTTCTACTTTCTCTAAACTGGTCCTAGGAGAACAGGAAGTCCTCAGAGAATATGAATATTTGCAGTGTATATTGGTTAAATTATAAACAGGAAAAGGTTTCGGTGGGATGTATTTTTTAATGAGAACACATTGTTATCCTGTGAGCATGTGGCATTCTTGCTTAACAGAAACATTTATAAGAACACATACACATTTATATCCAAACACCAAATGGAGATATCTTCAATGACCAATTTGCACCAGAAAGAAAATATATTATACAAAACAGGGGTTATATCCACAGTCATTAATTTTCATTTTCTACACAAAACAACAATAAATTAAATCACATTATATGCAGATAGTTCTACTTACATTAGAATAATAAACTGTATGTAGCTGTCAGCTTTTTACTTTCATTTTTCTACCAGACTCATGGTAAGTGTATAATGTTCGGTAGTCCAATATGTAAATTACTGATGATAATATGGCCCGGAAGACAAGGGCTGCAGAAGTAATTGCCCACATGTCTGTTCTGTGTCCTCTTGGATTCAATTATTCACCATGCACAGGGAACAATGCTCAGATTCCCAGGATCCAGCAGAAAGATCTGCAAACTCACAGCAACTCCAGGGCGGTAAGGGCACCTCATTGCTGTTTTGTAAGACACACCACACTATACACTTTAAGATCTTGACATTGAATAATAAATAGGACATCGTGTCTCAAAATCCAAATGTGCCTGTTTCTCAACCTTCTCTGCCTTGGTATTATGTGCTATGACAGCTTTGTTCTCCCAGCAAATAAAAACCACTTCAGTAGCCTATGTTGTGACTTACGCTGGTGAATGGCCCCTTTATTCCTTGCACATAGAAATTTAGGTCTTTAAACATGTGACTCAAAGCAATGCAGCACTTTTTGCTAACTCTTAATTCTGCTTGTTCAAATATGTCCCCTGGGAATCACCGCCTAGTACATCAAAGAGCTATTATAACATATGGATTTTTACTTCTGAGCCTTGGCTCCCATTGAAACCTTTTTACTGTGTTTGAAGTAGCTTAAAATATGAACATTAACAGCATCAGCTGGTTTAAAATTGCTTTGGTATGAATGAACATTAGTGGTTAATGAGAAATCCGAACAAACTCCAATCCGGCACCTCTTGAAAGTCATTTTAATCCTAGGGTCTAGCTATGGGGGCACACCTGCAAGAGACATTTGCGAGAGCTCCACGCTGAAAACTGAAGCCAGTTTTATTGGAGTATATGCACATCAGAGGCTTGAACTGCCCCAGGAGCACATGGTCAAGTTAGGTAAGGGTTCTGATCAAAAATTAGCCACATTCTTACAGCCAGCACATTGTCTTCTTTCTGCCCTTTGAGGAAGTATGGAGGTCCTACTCACAGGCTGCTACCTGCATGGCTTGAAGCTGCTATCTTTGGAGCCATGATGGACAGTGGATGGCGGAGGGGAGAGGGGTGGTAAATATGGTGGCAGTTGGCAACACTGGCCTTTTCCATTTCTTTTGGAAAAGCTTGATCCTGACTCTTCTCGTGGGAGAGGAGCTGAATTATAGGTGGTTCTACAGGTGAATCTATAGGTGATTTGGAATTACAGGTGGTTCTAAAGATACACTGAAAAAGAAACAGGTTCCTCTGAACAGCACCATCTTACTCTCTGTGTTTTCACACTGCTCCCAAAACATATTCCATGTTATTAGTTTCCTATTTTTTCACTAAGGAGGAAATTCAGCTCACCTTCAGCTTTTTCATGAAGCACTGAACCACAGGGCATAACTAAACAAAACCCATGAAAGGGACTTGATTTTCGTTGGTGTTTGGCCTTATGACTGCATCCACTCAGGATCTGAATGCTTTGTGTCCCAAAAAGTATAGGTATGTATTCCTTTCCGTTTACAGACACTCCCTGAATACCAGTGGCATAATATTCTATTTGGTCTCCCAAAGAGCTTTCACAAAAAGACACTTCATGCTCACTCACAAGAAGGTGGTAAGGCCACTGGACCTACTCTGAATTCCTGTCTCTGTCTGTTTAAGGTCTATACAATGGCCTTAATTCCATGGTCAAGGACAAATATCACATTCCCAAAATCAGCAGCAACCAGAAGGGAAGTGGCCAGTTATGGGCACAAAAGGCACAGGAGCTTTGAATTAATGAGTGATCCCAGGATCCTGTGAGTAGGGAGACGTGACTAACATTCCAAAGCAAGTCTTTGAATTTAAGGAAGAGGAGAAAAGGAGGCATCAACTTTCCATATGTGTCTCTCCTCCCTGAAGAGTCAAGAACCATTTTAAAGCCTGCAGAACTATGTCTGTGGTTCAGGAAAGGAAAAGCTGATGGTTCTTCTGAGAAATGAGTGTTTACATGGATTTCCTCGGGGAACCTGTAGGGGCAGATATACACTCTATACAGGAAGTTCTTCCTGGATAGAAGTGATCATTTAGAGAAAGCTTTTATTTCTGAGTCCAGCAAAGAAAAAAATCTAAAATGATGATGATGACCATAAAACCCTAGACTTATTTCCAATACCAAGAGTCAATACACTAAAAGTATATACTCATTTTGACCTGTATCGGTGACAACTTATGTTAGACCTGATGAAAAAATACTGATAAAGTATCCCTTTTTGGAATATGAACACCCTGGATTTCAGAGTAATAATTTATAAAATGATCCAACAACTACAGTCTTGTTTATCTTACCGTATGATATGTGGCTACTGGCAAAGTGACTAGTTGTCAAAGATGTTAGTGACTAGTTGTGAGTGCCTAGATGTGAGTGACTAGTTGTCAAAGATGTTAGCAGTTAGAAAATTAAATCCTGAGTTGTAAATCTCCAGAAGTCTTAAACCAAGGTAACCTTGAGCCAAACACCTACAGCTTTAGCAAAGGTTTTCCAACTTTTCATGACAATTTCAAGGAAGAAAGGATAGACAACAGATGTGTAAATAAGCAATCAACCTCAAGAACTGTAGAACTGCTTTAAGATTGGAAGAGAATGGCATCCACATATCATCTCATGATTGGCTCTACCATTTTTAAAAGACTAAATTATCCTTTAAAACTTTTAAGATTTTATGTGGGAATCATAATATTAAGTTTACTCCTATTCTTCTACCTGAAATAGAAATAAAAGATATCTGCTTTAAAAATACTAGAGTTGTTATATTCAAATATCTTTTGATATTGATCTCTAACGTAATTCCACAGTAACAAGAGAACATATTCTGCATGATTTCAATATCTCTAGACCATCAAATTTTTGCACCTGGTCTTATGTCCCTGGCTGTGTTCCAATGTCTCCTAGTATATAGTCTATGGGAACTTGAATAGAATTTGTATCCTACTGTTGTGTGAAAATTGTATAAATCTTAATTATGTAAAATTGGTTCATAGTGCTTTTCAGGTCTACTATATCCACCTACTTCTCTGCATATTCATTCTATTAATTTTTGAGAATTTGATATTGAAACTCCAACTAAGAATCTTAATTTATCTACATAAAAAATAATTATAATATATAGTGGAACTACATGTAACTTTGTTCTGTATTTTCCAAGTCACCTATAAATGTGTTATCATGCTTTCATAATTTAAAAAATTAAAAAAAAAAATTAGAGTTAATCACCCCTATAAAAATTCTGGAAAGGTTAGAAATGTTTCCACCCAAAGACTGCAACCAGGTAGAGAGTTTTTTCCCTGTAATAAGTACACAGGCTCAAATTTAAATGTTTTTTTACAAACACAAGATAATAGAAAATGAGTACTTCTAAAATACATGGAAAATATCACTGAAAAATAAAAATAGAGAGAAATAAACTCTCAATTCACAAAAATAAGACAGATGCAACCCTTCCATTCTGTTTTCATATTGAGCAGTCCTGAGATGCTACACACTTTGCTTTCCTGGATTTCACTTCCCAAGCTCTCTTCCTATGTTAGAATTTCTGGAGCTGGTCTCTTGCCTTCTTTTTCCCTCCTGTTTTGAATCCAGCACTCTTTCCACTGCACTCAGCATGGAGAGCTACAACATAGCTCTTTCAGTTGATCAGAGTTCATCCTTTTATCGTGCTCTCCAGCTGCATGCATTCCATTTTTAAACAATATAGGGGAAATGTGCCTTACACGGAAATAATCCATTCACTCTGACTGGCTGAAATAGAAGAGACGGACACCCCCAGGGAAGCAAGCTCAGGCCAACTTCCAGGACGCGCAGCTCGCACATGCCCCACCTCCACCTCCATTACCAGTGTAAACCACAACTTCCATCACTACCTAGGAATGGCTCCAATTTCTGTACCCCCCTGTTTTCTTAAGCTGTCCTATTTTCCTCCTGTAGATGGTCTTTTATAGACATTAAGATAATCTTTAACACTATTTTCCAGATGCTCCAACATTATTGAGGAAAGACATTCATGACATCATTATAAGATAGTACACCTATCTGGCAACTTCCCATTCTTCCCTCACTGTCTGTTTTGTCCACAAATTATACCTGAAAGTGGCAACCTAAGCTTAAACCTATACACAGAGTACTCGGTGCAAAGTTGAGATTCAGCAAATAATTATTCAACCTTGACCAATTCCTGATATCCATACCCAACCCCTGTTACACAAGTTATTAGTGGATGACTGCAAAGTTCTGCGGTGTTTATTAAAAGGGAACATAGTAGCTGTTTAGATTCCCTCTTTTAACCAGAATCATAATTGTCAATTTGGGTAAAATGTCATTTATTAAATTATCATTTCTATGCGTCCTGCCAAGTTCTAACTCTCTATAAAGTTCTGCTTGAGAAAAAAAGGTTGCCTCCCTTTATAAAACCTGACTTAATTCTAATGAATTTCATCCTTGATCCTGATACTCATCATTTGGCCAGAACTGGAAGGAGACTATCCCTAAAATAGCTTGCATTTAAAACAAGTAAATTGATGTATTCCTGTAGAGTCTACAATCTGAACACATTTCTAGATCTCTGTAGTTAAAGCAGCAATTTGTATTGGGCTATGGCCACAGGGAAGAGGGAAACAGGGAGAAAAAAAGAGAGGCATCTTTTATCATTATTGGTTTGCTATACACATTACCCATGTTTTTAAAATATAAGTGAAATTTAATCTTCAAAATGAAAAAATAGACACATTTTCTAATAGGAAAATATAAGATTAAAATACTTAAAAATAAAATGTTAGTGTGAAATAGGGTTTTTTATATTTTAAAAAGTGAAATAGTTTATATTTGCTTTTTCTGCATAAATCCTCTTATCTCATTCATAATTACAACTTTCCAGAGTAGCTCTTACAAGACACTGAAAGAGGTGGGGGAAATTCTTTTTCAAACATAAAGTCAGGACGTGAATGCATATATCAGATAGAACAGTCCTTGACCTCAGATCCCTCCACCAGCTGTAGAGAGAGGAATGCTGCATTTTCAACCTTGAGGTTTTCCATTACATTTTCTTCTTCTTGGGGTTAAATCCTTTTCAATAATATCCTACATGTAAAAATGATTTTATTCTAGCTATAAAACATCTCACTTAAGTAAAACACATTTTATAGCCTTGTGTAAAATGCCCCCAAACGCCATCAAGATATGGAGACCTCAGACTTTCAGAACATAAATCTAATCATATGCCCTTGAAACAGAATCAACATTTAGCAGTGATGTTATATTCTTGTGTTTGTTTGTCATGAGATGAGAGGCCAGCGGGCATATGGTGATTAATAATAGTTCCTGAGCTTCTAAAGAAATTTTATAACAAAATGACTAACTGCTTAAAAGAATGAGTTTTTCAAGAGCGCCCCTTCTATTCCATTGATGTCTTTCATCCCATCTATCTCCTTAAAGAATCTCAAGCCAAAAGAACAGGCTTCCTTTTAAGCCACCGAAAAGTGGGATCTTATGGAATCTTCCCGTAACTCCCGATGTTTTCCAACGTTGCTTTCTTCTTGCTGGTTTCGCCTCTCAATGGTTATTCTGTATTTCTTCCTGGGTAGAGGGAAAGTGAATGTAGTAATAAAACCTTACTTGGCTACAAAATACTATGGTTTCTCTTACAAAGAATGCCCTCGGGGGACGTCTGGGTTTGAGTTGATAAATGAGAAGTGACAGAATATAAAGCCCTGGTCAGAGATTAAAGTGGGATGCCCCAAGGCGCACTGCCCTTATTCAAGGAGGAAAATTGGCCTGCTTCCCCAATGCCATAGAACAAGCCTTCCCATTCTTCCCTGGGTGCCTCGCGGGTTAAGTCCTGTCTGTTCTGCCACATTTCTCCCCCCAGCTCCCAGGATATGCCCTAGATAAAGATCAGATGAAGTACACAGGAATGCAATTGTTCCCACAAAGAGTCATACACACCCAGAGTTACATTACCATGCAGACATGAAAAAATCATGGTCCAATGACTTAATAAGCCTCAAACTCAACCCCCAAAGATTACAAAGGAATGGACAGCCCTCAAGAGGTGAAACTATCAGTATCTTGAACACTCATAAATATTACAAGTTTATAAGACTCAGGGCTTAACCACAGGGGGCACGAAGCACACGGGCTCTCAAAGACTGAGCACAGACCTCCTGAGAGTGTGGACTGCTCAGTCACTTCCTTCTCTACAGAAAGTGAACTCACCACCTATTTCTGAATTGGAGGAAGCCTGAGACTGGGGAAGTTGATTTCCCCTTTGTCTAGATTCTGTCTCCACTTATGCATGTGGTGGGTGGGAGGAATTCAGGTCAGAATATTTGTGAGCAAAAGATTGCAATGGTTTTGTGGCCCACAGTGGGATACAGTAGAAACCCTGATCCACTGCCTCATATGCTAAACCCCTGACCACCAAACCAGAGTCACACCAACGGAAGGTTTAGCTGTTTTCACTACCTTGCTTTCTGGGTAAGCACAAGATATGGACAAGTCACAAGGAGGATCGTGCAAAGGCAAATGATAAAGGCAATTAAGGAGAGTAAATTTTAAAACTTTATAAAGCAGTCCTAACCTGAAGAAGTAGAAGGCCATTAGCAAACCAGCTCCTAGTAAGGCCCCCACAACAATTCCTGTCACCGCTGATTCTTCTAGGCCACCTGCTTGAAAAAGAAACATAGATAATCTGAGTTCATTTTGAAAAACAGCTAGAAATGCCTCACTCTGACTTTTCACTCATTGAAAATTTTCATTCATTAGAAGATATTTCGCAGTTTACCATTTGAGGCAAATTTTCCAATTTTCCTTTCTTTTTAAGAAACTTTTTCTAGGCAATCCTGTTCATTGTTGTTGTGGTGGCGGTGGTCATATTGGTGGTGGTGGTGGTGGTTGCAGTGGTGTAGCCGTGGTCATGGTGGTTGGTGGTGGTCGTGGTCGTGTTGGTGGTGACAGTGATGGCATGGTGGTGGTGGTGGTCACGTCATGGTGGTGGTAGCAGTGGTGGTCATGGTGGTGGTGGTCATGGTGGTGGTGGTGGTCATGGCCACAGTAGTGGTGGTAGTGGTGGTGGCAGTCGTGGTAGTGGTGGTGTTGGTGGTGACAGTGATGGCATGGTGGTGGTGGTGGTCATGGTCATGGTCACGGTCATGGTAGCAGTGGTGGTCGTGGTGGTGATGGTACTCATGGTGGTGGTGGTGGTGATGGTGATGGCAGTGGTGTATTCATGGTCATGGCCGTGGTGGTCGTGGTCATGGTGGTGGTGGTGGTGGCAGTGGTGTAGTTGTGGTCATGGTGGTGGTGACAGTGATGGCATGGTGGTGGTGGTGGTCATGGTCATGGTCATGGTCATGGTAGCAGTGGTGGTCATGTGGTGGTGGTACTCGTGGTCATGGTGGTGGTCGTCATGGTCATGGTGGTGGTGGTGGTCTTGGTTATGGTCATGGTAGCAGTGGTGGTCATGTGGTGGTGGTACTCGTGGTCGTGCTGGTGGTCGTCGTGGGCATGGTGGTGGTGGTGATGGCAGTGGTAGTGGTGGTCGTGGTGGAGGTGCTGGTGATTTCGTATGGGTTTTGTTTTTTTTTTCACCAAGTGCGAAGCTTAAAAGCACTTAAGAAAATACTAGATGAACAAACTGTTACAAAAACAGTGAGCACAATGGGAACAGAGCAGGTTCGAGAAGGATTTGAGGACAACTGGAAACTGAAGTTTTCAGATCTATGCACACTCTTTTGAGTTTCCAGTCAGAGAGGACAACCACCTGGACCATGGGACTGAGCCGGCTCCTCTCATTTTCACAGATGGATGATGACACTTCCAAGTGCTGGGAGATTTGGTGAAAAATCTATTGGGTTAATCTTCTGTTTTTAGATGTTCTCTCACCAAAGCCAGAGTTTCACATCAAAATGTCTTATAAAGCTTTGTGAAAATGTAACAATTTGAAACAATCAAGTTCTGTAGTGTCCCAGATATTACATAAAAATGATAAATAGCTAGCTTGTGTAGAAGGAGTTTAGGACACAGTCTTTAACACATTCTTCTATTTAATCCTCAAAGCATTCCTGAGAGTTGGGTACATTTCTTTCATTTTACTTCTGAGAAAACTGAGGCTTAAAGAAATGAAGAAATGATCCTGAGGTCACAGTAAGTGACCACGATGGGATTTCAAATCCGGGCCCAATAACTCCAGAGACTGTGTTCTTAACACATTTATGCCTTTCCACTTATTGCATATACACAGATACATCACAGTTTGAAGACTGTTCCCAAAACATAAGGAGCACACATGAGTGAGTGAGTGAGTGAAAGTCGCTCAGTCGTGTCCAACTCTTTGTGACCTCATGGACTGTAGTCTGCCAGGCTCTTCTGTCCATGGGGATTCAACAGGCAAGAATATTGGAGTGGATTACCATGCCCCTCCAAGGGATCTTCCTGACCCAGGGATTGAACCCAGGTCTCCCTCATCGCAGGCAGATTCTTTACTGTCTGAGCCACCAGATATTAAAGTGAACCACTTCCCTGAAAGGTCGATACTCACTTAATTCTCCCACTTTCCTTATCAAAGGGTCTTTCTAAAGCAATGATTTCCAACCACTTTCCCGTTTGTAAGCTTCTTATAAGAACCTCCACTTGCTTCCACATTTATGACAAGGCTACCTATTTTACATTTACTTGCTAATTTGTAAATTTTTAGGTGTTTAAGGAACATTGTTTGGTTCTGGGTGGGTAAGAGAATAAATACAAACTTTGAAACAATAGATCAATAGTGAGTGACATTTAGTATTTGATATTTTAATTTTCCCTAAAAGTATAAAACCTCAAATAATAACAGACTATGGTAAGAGATGTAAAAGTAGGAAGACGCCTTCTACCATCTTGGAAAAGGATGGAAGGGAAAAAGGACCTAGAAGCCTGTGATGAAGGTGGATGCCAGTTTGTGAACTGTTGCCATGGATTTTACCACATCAGAGACAGAAATCTGTTCTTTCAGAACAGGAGCTCCTGAATGACCCCTGTGTTATATGGATACTGCAGATGATGAAACACAGAGCGGATTAAGTCTCTAAACTTACATGCTTTGCAAGGAGAGCTGTTCGAGTGCTCCACCATTCTGGTTTCATCTATTCTCAGTTTTAAAGGTCCCCAAGGATATTTGACATTTGGCCGCATTTCAAAACGACCTTCTTTTCCAAAGTAATCACCAATAACCTATATAAAAGAAAAAAAATGCACAAACTGAAAGGTCGAAGTTTTCTGCAAAGGAGGCCCAGAGTAGGCCCCCAGACCCTCCAGGTTGACTACAATAGTGTGTTTCTGAAATCTTTGTAAATCAAAGTACCAACAGTGCTTGTAAAGTGAGCATAATTTAGAAAGCACGGGCTCCCCATGGTGGGGAAGGTGGTTATGCAGAAAGCAGTAACCTCGGAAGGTATGGCTTTCCCCTTGCTCCTGGGAGAGAGTGGTGCCCCTCCCGCCTGCAGGTCAGCCATCTGTCAGGCCCCAGTTTGTTCCAAGAAGAGGGAGTTCATGACCCATCTTATTCCCGGGTCAGTGAAGCCTGACACAGAATTCAAGCATCAGAGAGCCTCTTTAGGAACCTTCCACTGCACCTTCCTCTGGTTTGAAGGCTCTTCTCCATCTTGACTTTGAGGGTTACCTTCTCCTCTCTGTTGAACACATCCTATTTGCACCCCACATCCAAGCTGAACTCTTTTCAGTTAGTTCCTGTGGCCTCTGAAAAATCAGTATTCTTTTATGGCTCAGTTCAAGTGTTACCCTCAGCTTCTGGTTTAAACAACTGTTTCATCAGCTACCGATCCCTGATCTAGCACTACCTTCGCACCCAGGTTCTCAGGATCCACCTCCCTACTGTCTGGACAGCAGCACCCTGCTCCTGGGGGACGGTGACACCCCCTGCCTTCTCTCTCCTGAAAGAGGCCCCACAGGCTCTCATGTTGGAATAAAAGAATTCTAGATAATCACCAAACTCCAACAGTCACTGGCATGTACTGAGCATGTACCAAGTACTTTACACACATTCACACCTGAGTCCTTACCATGACCCTCTCTATTACTAGCCTCCTTCTATACAGGAGAGACTGGAATATACATGAGACTCAGATCATCGAGGGTAAAAAAATCTTACAGCAAAGGTAGCCAGTACAGATCCTGGTGGCCTGGCCCCTCCCATAGAGGCCAGGTCCATGTGGACAAAGAGAAGAACAGCAAGTCCTTCATGCCAGGTCACAGGAAGTGTGAGAGCAGTCATCAACCCTGGGTGAGAGCCTTCAGAGAATTAAAGAAGGAACTGCATCATCTGACCTCAAACCCGGTGGATTCACATCCTCTTTATTTATATATTTATCATGCAAAATTTATATAATACTTCTCCAGGTTCCATTTCATCTGGTGCTCATGACCACCATGTGAGGTCAGCAAGGGAGATATGACGATCTCCTTGTTACAGCCGAGGAAGCTGAGGCAGAGAGCTCATACCCCAGTAAGTGTCAGAGACTCATCTCTATGTCCAGGGCACCCTTTTCTTTCTAGTGATGCTATCCTCAAACTCCATCATCTTTTGACATACTAATGCATGGTCCAGTTTGTAACCACTCCCTGCCAAAAAAAATCTTTTTTTCAAATTTTAAGGGAGGAAATAAATACACAAATTCACTTTAAGTCTCTCATTCAATGACACTGTCCTGCATCTTAGGGCTGAGGTGTGATTCTCGGCCACCTGAAAGGTAGGATGTCTCCACTTAGGATAAACAAGGAACCACTTCCTAAAGCCTTCCCTGATACCCTCAGCCAGAAGGAAATCCCCTCACTTGGAAACTCCCAGTGTTCAGCTCATTTTTATTTGGAAGCTGCTTTGGGGGCAGCTGTTTGGATACCAGGACAAATACATTCCTTGGAATCTCAACAAGCAAAGGAGGCTGGGGTGGAGGTCCCATCTGCTTACCTCCTGGGTACCCGCTTCTGTGTCAGTCATGGCGATCACGGAGAAATCCCCATACCGGTCGCCGTTGGCATCTATGGACACCTGCCCAGCAATACCTAGGAGGTGAGATGCAAGGAGCTCCAGTTGGTTATTTAAAATACCTCTGTCCGCCAACAAAAACAAGAAAATGAATTGACAGGATTTTTTAAACAAACTCATGCCACAGGGAATCTCATCAGACTCGGAGCATTTTTGTTGGCATTTAGAAAGACATTGTAATTTCATCTGTGTCTGCATTCCTAAATTCTTAACATTTCTCCATTTAAAAATGAAAAGAAAAAGAAACAAATGACCTTTTTTGGGGAATATGTTAAAGAAAAAAAAAAAGGCTAAGGCTAATCCTGAAAGCAGTATGCTTATCCCAGAGTTTTGTAATTTTTTTTTTAAATGCAGAGTAAGAAGCAGAGTTGTAGCACGTTTGGAGACTTGTCATGGGTTCATGTTATCACTGGACAAACATTACAAAGGAAAACCTGTTCCAGGGCCAGGATTCAGTGAATGTGCTTCCGTGTGGGCTCCTTGAATGCACAGGAGAGCAGAGGGCCTGCTTCACAGGTCACGGGAGCCGAGAAACAAAGAAGAGCTAGTTTATCCCACTTGTGTTCATGCATCCATCCTTTGAGGGGCTTTATCTTTGTTTTCCAGTTAAATTGAGATGTAATCGACGTATCTCACTGTGTAAGTTTCAAGAGTCCAGCATAAAGGTTTGACAAAAATATTGTGAAATGAGTTTAGTTAACACTCATCATCTCCTATAGATACAATAAATCATTCATTGTTTATCCAGCAATTACTAGGGACTGAATTCAATACTGCAGCAGAGGCAAAGATGAACCGGACACAATGTCTGCTCAAGAGACTGGACTAGGAATTTATCTTGTTGGCGCGGGAATCTGATCACCTGCATCTGAATCCCATCTTTCACATTTCCTAGCTCTGTGACCTTGGGCAAGGATTTAGTTAGACCTCTGAGCCCCAGTCTCCAGAACTGGAAAAAAAAAGCAGGATAGTACCTTTCTGCCAAGAGGCTGCTGAAAAGATTAAGGGAGCTAACACAGGTAAAGTACTTGTGGGTTTCAGAGAAGTCAGTTGTTTTCTTCTTTTGTTATTACTATCGCTATGCCTGGAATCTGGGAGAGGACCTAGGATGGTGTCCACACCATTCAGGGGACGGGCTGGAACATCTAGCTGGAGATTCGCAGAGGACCCAGTAGAAGAGCAGACCTTTAGTAGACATGTTGGTGAAGCCTCTGATTTGGACAAGCAGCCAGCAGGGTGTGGGAGTGTTCTAGGCAGAAAGGCAGCCTTGCGAGTATTTACAAAGGCACAAAAGCTGAAAGGAATCAAGGGGACAGAGGGGCTTGGGGGGAGGTGGCTCATGTGTATGGAAGGGAACAGTGAGCTGTAAACCTCAAGCAGGGAGGCCAGAGCCTGGAGGGCCCGGAGTGCCACACAAAGGGTTAGGCTTGCTTAGGCTAGCAATGGTGGCTTACAGAAGCTAATCAATAAAAGCGAACATGTATATATCATCAGCTGATATTCATTATGTCTATATTGTCATTTTCCTTAACTAAGTAAGAGAATATATGTGTCAGCCACATCCTAAGTATTTGTTTTCTTTCATTTTAAACTGTGGCAGAGTTCAGTAGAGTTCTTAATTGGGGTCTCTATTGATTTGGTTCTCACCGGAAATAAAATGAATGTCTGGGAAAAGGAGTCCCAAGGGAAAGTTCCATCCTCTAGTGTGGTTTGGAGAGAGCAAGTATTTGGGTTTGCTCTCCTCTGGGTTGTGGTTTGAAGGCCCTCTGATTTTTCCAGACTTTGGTCTACTTTGCCGGAAACAGAATGGAGCTACTATTCATCCTAATTTGTTGGGGTTTTTTTTTTGTCTTCTTAATAGAGACTGCTTACAGAGGATACACATATCTCAAGCTGGCTTATTCTTGACAGTCTATACAACTTTTAAGTAATGAATGTCACTGAAAAATAAATACAGATGTATCTCCAAACATACTGGCTGTCCAAAACCATATGCTGTTCTGTTTGGAGGTGTTTATGATGGTGTGTTCTGCTAAGTGTTTTGCAGAGTATTTTATAAGACAAGGTGGCCCTAGTAATCCAAGACCTCATTACGCTTTAAGCTATTACAGTTCTGCCAAGAAATGGGGTGTGAACCCTCAGGGTGGCCAATTAGCAAGTGAGACTTCACCTGAGAGTATTCTACATAAGGTGAGAGTGTCAGGCTGACAGCAGAATTTTCCTGTACATAAGTAATTAGACTTCCTACCCTCCTTTCTACTGGCCTGCAGTGGAGCTCAGGGTTTGAGCCACAGTCCTATTTACCGTGTCACCCTGACCTCTCCCACAGTGAGGAAATTCAGCTTCTTCCCAGGCCATTTATTGAAAGTCTTGAGAGTCGGTCATAAGTTTCACGGTAATAAAATCCAAATTTGTCAAATAACATCCAGAGTATTTTTCCCTTGACAACTTAGTGGTCACTTACAGTGACTATTAAAATTTTAATTGTTTTTAATTTTAGAACAGTTAGGGATTTTTTATAGTTCTTTGGGTGTTTACCCTCAGGTTGATCATTGTTTAGCAAATAGAACGAGCTCCCCAAACAATTCAAGGTCAACACTTAGCTTGGCTTCAGTTATCTTTACATTGGACAGATGAGATTCTAAGTTTGGACTGAACTATACAGCTGATTATTCTGGGACTCATTTAGTATTGCCTGTGTAGACCCAGCTCTAGAAAGGAAGCCTCAGATTGGCCCACAGGAAAATTTAGTCCATGCCCTTTATGCAAAACTGAGTTCCAGCCATCATGGGCACCTGCCCTTCCCTTAACAACCTCCCTTGGAAGACCAAGAGCAAATGACCACACCATGCAGAGAGGAACAGCTAGGAATGGGATGTGGCCTACCAAGGTTGTATCCACACATGCCAGCTCTCAGGGCATGGGACACAATTTCTGGGAAATTTGATTCTGTCCTAATATGACCCTTGACTGATCCCATTTGACTTCAGCTCCTCAACTAAAGCTGTCAGAGGTCAAGCAAGACAACCCTGAAGGGTTACTTGATTTGTTCACATCCCACAATCTGTTCAAAGTTAAAGCAGATGCCACTCTGGGTTAGAGTAAGATGTGGCATCTACTAAAACTAGCAAGGAGAAATGAAATCCACCAACTGTCACCAGAGCTGCTGCCCAGACAATTCTCGCTGGAACCTGACCCTCTGTACCATCTTACCCTTTCTAATGACCAAGCACAAGGTGAGGCAGTAGAGGAGAGGAGAGTCCTAAGTGAGAAACACAGTATGTGCCCCGAATCTAATCTTGGTAAGGCAGATAGGCACAGCCCCAGTACATTCAAGGGCTCAAATTGTTGGCATGATGCAGAACTGAAAGGGCCTTTGTCAGTCATCAGCTGATCCAACCCCTCCTGGTACAGGTGACCAAGGAGAAAATGAAAGGACTGAGGTGACAGTCAGTGGCTAGGATGCTGGTTTTCTGACCTGGTTAGTGACCTGTATGTCAGTGGTCCTCAGATGATATCCATCGGCATTGCTGTTGTTCAGTTGCTAGGTCATGTCCTACTCTTTGTGACCCCATGAACTGCAGCACACCAGGCTTCCCTGGTGTGTCCTTCACTATCTCCCTGAGTTTGCTCAAACTCATGTCCATTGAGTCAGTGATGCTATCCAACCATCTTATTCTCTGTCACCCTCCTCTCCTCTTGCCATCAGTCTTTCCCAGCATCGGGATCTTTTCCAATAAGTTGGCTCTTCACATCAGGTGGCCAAAGTATTGGAGCTTCAGCATCAGTCCTTCCAATGAATATTCAGGGTTGATTTCCTTTAGGATTGACTGGTTTGATCTCCGTGCTGTCCAAGGGACTCTCAAGAGTCTTCTCCAGCACCACAATTTGAAAGCATCAATTATTCAGTGCTCAGCCTTCTTTGTGGTCCAACTCTCACATCTGTACATACCCTACAGTTTATTTTCCACCCAGATCCCAGAGGGCTCCCTTTTAAAGACTCAAGATAGATCCTGTTTCCCTTGACACCCTCTGGTGGCTTCCATCTCATTCAAGGTCCTCAATGTAGCTTCCAGGCCCACAGAGTCTGGTCCTACTTCACACTGTCTCTGGCTCACTTCACAATGCAACTCCCATACTGCTTTAGCCACACAGGCCCACAGGCTCTTCCCAGGGCATTTGCCACTGTTCCCCAGCTACACTCAGGGTCTCTGTGTTTGCTGCTGCCTCTAGACTATTCTCTCCTAAATAGCTGTGTCATATATCTCAGTACCCTGAGGTCTGTACCCAACTGCCACTTATCAGAGAGAACTTCGCTGAACTCTATTTAAATTAGTAGCCCTACTATATCCCTCCCATAACTTTCTATCTCCCTTAACTTGATTCACTTTCCAGCCCCTGAAGTGGTGTATTCATTCCACAGAAGCTCAGCTTACTGCAAGGAACATCTTTAATTTACTGCTGAGTTATCAGCCCCTTAACCCAGTGCTTACTCCTTGGAAGAAAAGTTATGACCAACCTAGATAGCATATTCAAAAGCAGAGACATTACTTGGCCAACAAAGGTCCATCTAGTCAAGGCTATGGTTTCTCCAGTGGTCATGTATGGATGTGAGAGTTGGACTGTGAAGAAAGCTGAGCACCAAAGAATTGATGCTTTTGAACTGTGGTGTTGGAGAAGACTCTTGAGAGTCCCTTGAATTGCAAGGAGATCCAACCAGTCCATCCTAAAGGAGATCAGCCCTGGGATTTCTTTGGAAGGAATGATGCTAAGGCTGAAACTCCAGTACTTTGACCACCTCATGCGAAAAGTTGACTCATTGGAAAAGTCTAATGCTGGGAGGATTGGGGGCAGGAGGAGAAGGGGACGATAGAGGATGAGATGGCTGGATGGCATCACTGACTCGATGGATGTGAGTCTGAGTGAACTCCGGGAGTTGGTGATGGACAGGGAGGCCTGGCATGCTGTGGTTCATAGGGTTGCAAAGAGTCGGACATGACTGAGCGACTGAACTGAACTGAACTGAACTAACCCAGCGCCTGGCACATAGGAAGTGCTCAAGAATACCTGATGAATGAATGAATGAGTGAGTGAATATGAAGTTGATGTCCCCAGGGCTCCAGCAACTGGGTGTTCTAATATTGAATCTCATCCTCATTTTTGACTGATGGCAGGTCGGGAAGCAACAGTTAGAAATGGACATGGAACAACAGACTGGTTCCAAATAGGAAAAGGGGTACTTCAAGGCTGTATATTGTCACCCTGCTTATTTAACTTATATGCAGAGTACATCATAAGAAACACTGGGCTGGATGAAGCACAAGCTAGAATCAAGATTTCCGGGAGAAATATGCCTCACATATGCAGATGACACCACCCTTATGGCAGAAAGTTAAGAAGAACTAAAGAGCCTCTTGATGAAAGTGAAAGAGGTGAGTGAAAAAGTTGGCTTAAAGCTCAACATTCAGAAAACTAAGATCATGGCATCTGGTCCCATCACTTCATGGAAAATAGATGGGAAAACAGTGGAAATAGTGGCTGACTTTATTTTTGGGGGCTCCCAAATCACTGCAGATGGTGATTGCAGCCATGAAATTAAAAGAGGCTTCCTCCTTGGAAGGAAAGTTATGACCAACCTAGATAGAACATTAAAAAGCAGAGACATTACTTTGTCAACAAAGGTCCTTCTAGTCAAGGCTATGGTTTCTCCAGTAGTCATGTATGGATGTGAGAGTTGGACTATAAAGAAAGCTGAGCACCGAGGAATTGATGCTTTTGAACTGTGGTGTTGGAGAAGACTCTTGAGAGTCCCTTGGACTGCAAGGAGATCGAACCAGTCCATCCTAAAGGAAATCAGTCCTTTGTGTTCATTGGAAGGACTGATGTTGAAGCTGAAACTCCAATATTTTGGCCACCTGATGCAAAGAGCTGACTCATTTGAAAAGACCCTGATGCTGGGGAAGATTGAAGGCAGGAGGAGAAGGGGACGACAGAGGATGAGATGGCTGGATGGCATCACTGACTCAGTGGACGTGAGTTTGGGTAAACTCCGGGAGTTGGTGATGGACAGGGAGGCCTGGCATGCTGCAGTTCATAGGGTCGCAAAGAGTCGGACACGACTGAGCGACTGAACTGAACTGAACTAAACTGATGTGAGAGGAAACTAGTATTTTATACACCATTAGCAAGAATATGGACTAGCAGACCTTTCTGGAAGCTCTTTGGCAATATCTAATGTACTTTGCCTTTTTATACAGTTCATGGGATTCTCACAGCAAGTATACTTTAGTGGTTTGCCATTCCCTCCTCCAGGAGAAGGGGACAACAGAGGCTGAGATGGTTGGATGGCATCACCAATTCAATGGACATGAACTTGGGCAAACTCTGGGTGATGGTGAGGGACAGGGAACCCTGGCATGCTGCAGTCCCTGGGGTCACAAAGAGTTGGACACAACTTAGTGATAGAACAACAATGCACTTTAAAAGGCACCAATATAATTTTGGATCCAGATAGGCCATGACTAAGAATGTTCCCTGTTGGGTGTACTCACAGAAATTCATCAAGATGTGTAACCTCATGATAGCATTTTGCATAATAGCAAAAACTAGACAACTGAAGTGTCCATCAATAGGAGACTGGGTAAAGAAATCCTTGTACAGCCAAACAATGGAAAAATGTGGAACCATCATTTTAAAATGTGCTGAATTTATGAGCGCTCATATGGAAAATTCTTCTGCTTGACATACAAGTGAAAAAGCTAAGATGAGGAATGGCATTCCTAGTATGACCCTTTTGTGTAAATTTTTTAGATAAGATATACAAATGCATATGTGCTGGCAGGAGGCACAGAATATTTTTAGGCTGAATCATAGGAAATTTTTAATAGCCATTACATTGGGGAGAGGGGACTAGGGTGGAAAGGAAAACTTTCACTTTTCATTTTGTACATTTTTGTAGTGTTTAACTTTCCAGCCAAGAATAGTCTCACTCTTGTACAATTTTTAAATGTCAATTAAATTGCTTGAGTGAGGAGATGACATGCCAGTTCTTATAATTCCTCTGTTCCTAAGAAAGCAACAACCAGTATTCACCATTTCAAAAATTGAAAGGAGAGAGCTCAACTGGACCTGCTCATCATCTCAAACCTCCAGATGTTTGGACCAGAGGAAAGTGTATCTGGGATAATTTCTTCTAAAACTGATCACAGAACTCTTCACAAACTGATTGCTGTGAATGAGGCTTATGCCAGGTGACACAAGTGGTAAAGAGGTAAAGAATGCACCCACCAATGCAGGAGACACAAGAGACTGGGGTTCGATCCCTGGGTCAGGAAGATCTCCTGGAGAAGGGCATGGCAACCCACTTCAGTAGTCTTGCCTGGAAAATCCCATGGACAGTGGAGCCGGATGGGCTACAGTCCAGGGGTTGCAAAGAGTCAGACATGACTGACGTGACTTAGCAAAGAATTGTTGCCGTCAGGAGACAAGGTGCTTCCTATTTCAGTGGGACTCCTTCAAAGCACTTTCATAAGCTTTATCTCATTTAATTTTCACAAGCCTGTGAAGTAGTTGATCATGATTTATTATCCTTTTATAGCTGGGAAAACTAAGATACTAGCAAGGTCCCATAGTTGTAAGAGAGAAAAACAGAACCAGGGAAAAAGCAACTTGATTGGCAGCAGAACGCTGTGAGCTTGTAGACTGAATCCTTACCTTCAAATGTTCGGTTCCAAGTCTGCTGGATAATTTTCCCTCCATCCTTCTTACTGTAACCAGCTCTGAGTACTTCACGTAAAGCCAGGACGTAGAGGAGGATGGCATCATGGAATCCTTCAACAAACATGTTCACCTGGAAAGGAAAGCCCAGGTGGGTGAGCCCAGACACCACATGACTCACGTTCAGGAATAATGTGAGAGAATCCAAATGGTTAACAGGTTAGGCTCGAAGCACATGGCAATGGCAGAAGTGTGCAGAAGAGCAACTAACAAAGAAAAGGCTACAGTTTTCCTGGCACTGGCTCATGTCGGGAAAACCCTTTCCTCATTTGAGAATTTGGAGAAAAGACAAGATATTACCGAAGTTAAGGAAAATGTACCTGTGGGCCAGGTTAAGTATTCCAGGTGCGATCGGCCTTTGCCTACAGATACCTCTGAACACGTGCCCTCTACTCCCACGTCTGCTCTCTACCTGAAGCCATCTCCCCATTGAGGTCTTCTCCACCCTCACCAACCCCTGTGCTTTCCATGCTCTGAATATGGAGCAGAACTGAAGGGACAGTAGGGATCCATTCATTCATATTCAAATACTACCACCTGCCTAGTTGAGGAGCACAGATGCCCAAGTGTGCAAAGAGGAGTGGGTGTGGCTATCCCCTCTCTGTCCTCTCTTCTATCAGCATCAGCATCTCAGTTTCTCTCTCCAATTTGTATTCTGAGTAGTTCCAGTGCATCTGAGTCCTCCCTACTTCCGGTCCCTGCCAAGCTCCAAGGACAAGAGCAGAAACAGGCCGTTGGTTTATCTTGGTTGAGTCCTGGCTCAAGTAAGATAGCCTTTGCACTCAGCAACGTACAACTTCGTGTGAAATTGGAGAAGTCACTTAATCTTTCTGAGCCTGTTTCCTTCTATAAGCACCGTTTGGCAAGTTCTGATACCACATTTAAACCCATTAATGTTCACTGAAGATGAAATAAGCATATACAATCTTGAAACACTTAAGAGTTACAGATTCTGTAAAAGAGTACCCCCAGATTCCAGCCTTCTTATTTCAGAAGAGTGTGTCAAGAACACAGTTCCATGCAGCAGGGTGAATTGAGTATCCCACAGACAACCACAGGGAAGCCCTGTGAGGGACATTCCTGCCCCATCCCTAGGAAAAAAACCCAGAGGAGGAGAGCCACCTGGTTCAAATACACGAACATTCACAGAAGACATAGCTCAATGTCTAGTTCTTCTCAGCCTCATCCCACTCTGAAGGACTAAGTCCTATATGCATCACAGAAGCAAGTATTTCAGAACTGCCAAAGCCGAGTGCTGCTGCTGACAGGCAGGCTAGAATAATGCTTACACAGCCTGGGTTCATACCCAGCTCTGCCACTTCCTGGCTATTTCTGCACCACTCTGGGTCTCAGTTTTCCCCATCTGGAAAATGAGGAAGATAGCCATAGCTATCTCAAGGGGTTGTTGTCATTTTAAATGAATTAGCAGATATAAAATCTGCAAACGTCAGCACTCACTGTTACCTTTTGTTCTTATCGTTTGGAGACAGAGAATTATAAACCTAAGGATCTTGCTAAGGCTTCTAATTCCTAATAGCAGTGTTCAGAAAATAAGTGATCTACTTACTGTTACAGCATATCTTACTGACCCACTTTCATGGAAACTAAGACTCCCTGTTCATGCTTTCATATACCAAACAGGGATCTTCCATGATGTCTCATCCTTAATTCCACCCAAGTATGATGAGTGCAGCTGGTCAGTTTTACTGACCCCCTGGGAGAGGCAGAGGTCAGACTAGTAGAGTTTACAGGAGAGCCATCACTTAGCCGCTACACCCAAAGTTTAATCCAAGCCTTGACAGGTTGCCTGATCTCTTTAATCTTCAATTTCCTTATCGATTAAATGAGAGTTTAGTATCAATTTATCTCCTAGAGCTCTTCTGGGGATTAATGAACAAGTGTGTGTAAAACATCTACAACAGTTCTTGGGACTGTGAAAGAAAATGGCAGACATTGGCTTTATTGCTTAGCCATCTAGTTAAAGTCTCAGGGTCATTATTTTTTTAGGCAAAGCAGAATAGTGTAGAAGTAACACCTACTAGTCAAAGATAATTTTCTGCTGATTTGGCTAGACTAATTCAATTTTCCAAAGGAATGAAATTTTCACTTAGCCCATGAAGTCATCATGGCTTGAGAAAGTATGTATGCTAATGAGTTCATGAGTGGACTTGGGCTGCATGATTTAATCCTCAAGCTACAATAAAAAATATTTTTTCAAAAGATCTATCTTCTCTTTGATAATTATATAAAAATCACCCAGCTATAGCAGGAAGAATCACAGATGGTGGGATATGGTGAATATAAGGTGCTTTTAAAAAGCTCTGATCTAATCGACTCCTTACTTTGAGGACCTAAAGAGCATCACTCTCTCTCAACCTTCTAGAATTCTGGAAGCTTTCCATCTATATTCCTTGTTCTGGGAGCCTAAGACAGCCTCCACACAGACTATAAAGTTTCAGCTGCTAGACATCACCTGTCCACTTCTCTCTCTCCTTCTTCTCAAAATCCTAATCCAGAGGCCACCATGCTGCCACTGGCCACCCAAAGCACCAGAATGGGAAGAACAATGATTTGACTGAAAAACGTGAACTTGGATTACCTCCGTCCTAACAGGTTTAAGGGCTTCCATGGTGGCTCAGACAGTAAAGAATCTGCCTGCCATGTGAGAGACCTGGGTTCGATCCCTGCTTTGGGAAGATCCCCTGGAAAAGGGAGTGGCAACCCACTCCAGTATTCTTGCCTGGAGAACTCCATGGACAGAGGAGCCTGGCGAGCTACAGTCCATGGGGTCACAAAGAGTCGGATACAACTGAGCAACTAATATACACAAACACACACACACATACACACACACACAGGTTTAATGGTAGAAAAGAATAGACAGGCTCTGAACACATGTCTGAAAACTCATTTTATCTCGATTTGCAAATGAATCACAAAATTTACTTTCTTTCCTCGCCAAGTAGCTGAGTGTCTCCCTCTCCTGCCAAAATTAGCAGGAGAGCTGCTGGCCCCCAGTGAGGTTCGCTCACACCCCCACCCACTGCGGGGGAGGGTTCATCACACCTACCTCATAGGACCTCAAGCCAGAAGCAAAGCCCCAGAGACCGTCCCTTCTTAAGGAGAAACATTCTCACATCCACACGTGTTTTTTAATGGGAGGAAAGCCCGTTAGCACATTATAGACACTGTAAATTGGAAGTGCAAATTTTTGTAAAAAGTGCGGGAGAAAAATAAATCCAGAGTATTAAGTTGCCTTTGGAACTCTTTCCACTGGACTTTCAGGCTGAAAGGCTTTGTAAGTTTATCTGATCTACCCCCTGCTTCTGGTCAGAACAACACCCAAACCTCAAAATCCTGACTGACAGAGCATGCTGTCATTACCAACAGAAGAAAATAGGATTCCCTCTTCTGACTGACCTGTTCTTGTATTAAGCCTCATTTCTAGCCAGGGCTTCCCTGGTTACTCAGACAGTAAAGAATCAGCCTGCAATGTGGGAGACCCAGGTTTGATCCCTGGGTCAGGAAGATCCTCTGGAGAAGGAAACAGCTACCCACTCCAGTATTCTTGCCTGGAGAATCCGATGGACAGAGGAGTCTAGCATGCTACAGTCCGTGGGGTTGCAAAGAGTCAGACACAACTGTGCGATTAACACACTTTCACTTTCCAGCAAGAAAGAAGCCTTCACTAAATTTGTAAATGTAGCCATTCCCCTGCTGGACACCAAATGGAGTTAAGAGAACCATACAGTCCATGATCCCTAGGAGTCTACAGTCTCCCTACACAGCACCACCATTCCCCATGGGTGCAGAGGTGGATTCCACACAAGGCAGCTGTGAAGTTAACCCCCAAGAGGGACCAGCTCCAGGGTAATAATGATTTGCTTTTATCATTCAAATAAGATGATCATTATTCACCATCTTTTATTCATTCTGGGGAATTTGCCAGAACAAGGAAGCATGCTCTCCCTTCATTTCATCTCAATTCCCTTGATTTTATCCTCTGGAGGTGGGCTATTCCATGCAAAAGAAAGCCATTTTTTGCCTTTGACTTTTCTTTCTGATAGTACCTGTTAGCCATGTCTGTCTGCTAATGTGGTTTCTTTTTAAATCTCCATCACGGGGAAGGCAGAATAGAAATCTAGTTCTTTTTCAAAGTGGACTTACAGGTATAGAGAACAAACTAGTGGTTACCAGTGGGGAGAAAAAAGGGAAGGAGAAGTAATATAGAGGATTAAGCAGTACAAACTATCAGATATGGAATCAGCTACAAGGATATATTGTACAACATGGGGGATATAGCCAATATTTTATAATAACTACAAATGAACGAAAGTTTTAAAAATCATGAACCATTATATTGATACCAGTAACTCATATAACATTGTACATCAGCTATACTTCAATTTAAAAAAAAGAGGCAGAGTTATTTTTTAACTGAGCATAAACAGTTGCCATTTCTAACATGGCTCCTATAACTGTGGGTAGAGTCTTTTCTCATTTCTTTTTGGGGAGACAAATTCATAGGTGAATTCCTCAGTGGCTGTGTTCCAAACAAGTCAGCAGAGAACGCTACATGCCTCAGCTGTTCTGTAAAGTGAGAATGAATAGGCTGGCAGTATCTGGCTCCCAGGGCTGTCTAGACATCCAAGAAAGCCTATAAAGCTCTCAGATGGAGGCAACTGGGAGAAACCTACCAAAGCTGAGTACAGGGTGAGGCTGTCCCAGGGCTTGGCTAGTGGAATCCACATGAACTCAAGTATTCATCAGGTGAATCTACCTTCCTCACCACAAATCAATGGTTCCCAGTGCAAATGAGGAAAGTGGAGGGTGCTGGGCAGCATTTTTCAAGTCTTTCAAAAAAAAGGTGACCTTTAACCTCTCCTTTAGTCCAAGAGGTGATCAGGGACAAAGACCTTTTTTTAATACTTTTTTAAGCTATTTTTAACTGAAGGATAATTGCTTTACAATATTGTGTTGGTTTCTGCCATATATCAACATGAATCAGCCATAGGGATACCTATGTTCTGGTGTTGAAGAAAATTCTTGAGAGTCCCTTGGACTGCAAGGAGATCAAACCAGTCAATCCTAAAGGAAATCAGTCCTGAATATTCATTGGAAGGACTAATGCTGAAGCTGAAACTCCAATACTTTGGCCACCTGATGCGATGAACCAACTAATTGGAAAAGACCCTGATGCTGAGAAAGATTGAAGGCAGAAGGAGAAAGGGACGACAGAGGATGAGATGGTTGGATGGCATCACCAATTCAGATACAGGTTTGAGCAAGCTCTGGGAATTGGTGATGGAAAGGGAAGCCTGGCGTGCTGCAGTCCACGGGGTCACAAAGACTTGGACATGACTGAGCAACTGAACTGAACTGATACCTATGTCCCCTACCTCTTGAATCTCCCTCTCACCTCCCACATCCCATACCTCTAGGCTGTCACAGAGCGTCGGTTTGAGTTCCCTGCATCAAACAGCAAATTCCCACTGGCTAACTATTTTACATATGGTAATGTATATGTTTCCATGCTACTCTCTCCATTCATCCCATCTTCTTCTTCCCTCCCCTGATCTCATGTCCATAAGTCTGTTCTCTATGTCTGCATCTCCATGGCTGCCCTGCAAATAGGTTCATCGGTACCATCTTTCTAGAGTCCATATATATGTGTTAAAATATGCTATTTGTTTTCTCTTTCTGAGTTACTTCACTCTGTATAATAGGCTCTAAGTTCATCCACCTCATTAGCACCGACTCAGATGTGTTCCTTTTTATGGCTGAGTAATACTCCACTGTGTATATATACAACCGCTTCTGTATCCATTCATCAGGGACAGGGACATTGTGATGGCAGGTAAATAAGAGGAGACATGGCCCAGGACCTGCTTCTCCCTATCAGAGCAAGAACAATGGCAGCTTCATCTGGAATGATGAGAAACAAGACCCTGAAGATGAACCTTGTCCTGCCCTCCTAGGCCACTGGATGAGAAAAAATTGGCCCAGGCATGCTGCATGGGGAGGTCAAAGGTTAAAAGATATTAGGCATTTGATGAACACTACACACGTGACCTCCATACAAGAAACATATAGATACTATCTATTTTTATGCAATTTTCTTTGAATCATAAAATTAAAAATCTACAATATAGTGTAACAATAAATCAAGTGATATCACAAATTCTTCAACATCAAAAGAGGAGTTCTCACTCTTACTGGCAGATACCCCCAACATCTGCTCTTTTCTATTGGGCCTGCCTTCAGGGAATTCATACTTGGTCACTTGCTGTCTGATTTTAGCCTTGAGGAAACTGAAGCTGAAAACCTTCCTCCCTATCCTAGTGAACTCTGAAGAACACTATCCTTGTGCAAAGGGCAAATGGCTTTCTAACCGTCAGACAGCAGATTCAGGAGGGAGCCGGGGTCCAGCCCTATGCTTGGCCAAAGAACCACCATATCCCCTGGCAGACTTGTTTGGGATGGAAGTGGGCCCTAAGTTGATAAATGACTGTCTCCATCCCAGGCTCAGCTCTGGCCCCCAAAGTAATGCCCAAGACTGGTAAATTAACTCGGATCAGCTAGCCTAAAGTGTGGCTGATGCCTGCAAATATAAGCAGATTTTTTTTCCTCTTTCTCATTACCTAAGACAAAATGGATCATTAAACAACAGCAGCCCTGAGGAGATCATTAAGTCTGGTTCTGACCCCTCATGCATCTTCCACACCACCGCAACTGGCTGTCCTTCTAATGAAGAGAACAGCAGTGCAAACTGCCCGCAGGTATCACAGTGCTTGCAGATCATATCCGTGCACCAACCCCAGCCAGGAGAGCCACCTGAGAAACGAAGTGGAGGAAAACTGGACTCCTGGAACTGGAACTGGACTCCTGGGATTAGTGGGTGTGGAGCACAAGCACAAGAATGACTTTTTAAAATTCTCCCATGGCTCACGCAGGGAATTCAGTCATCTGATATGTGTGCCCTTTGAACGTTTCACACACACATGTCATATAAGGATGCTTCTCCTCACCCATCACTCTTAAAGGCTTAGTTGAGAAATGCACATTCCTAATGACATAATCGTCCCTGGCTTTCAGGTGATCAAGTGAGCAATGTCTGTCCTTGGCCTGGATGTCCCACCCGTGTTCGACCATCTGTGCCTCCGGAAAGCTTGGGGACCCGATCTCCACACACTGCTCTGGTCACTCAGTGGCCTCACTTTCCAGGGATCTGAGTTCCTCTGTCAGGCACAACATCAAGATGGGCGAACACACACACCCCACCCAAGGGGGAGGGCAAGGGCAGGGAGCAGTCACCTACTGGGCAGTGAAGCAGCCCCAAGACATGAAGCAGGGTGACCAAGGCAGAAGGAGACAGAGACAAGGGAAAAAAGGAGGACAGTGTCTGGCCTCATTGTTTCTGAAAGGCCAAAATCAGAAGGACCATGTAAATTCTAACTTATCCAACTTGATGACATCCTTGACAGCTGATCCAGAGAACTTCAGATAGCTTTCCTTGAATTTCTTGAGTCACCTGGAGATGTGACTAGAAGAAAGAGATGAGCAAAAATCCAGGCTTCATATAGACAGATCGCTCAATCTTGTCTGACTCTTTGCAGCCCCATGGACTGTAGCCCACCAAGCTCCTCTGTCCATGGGATTCTCCAGGCAAAAATACTGGAGTGGGTTGCCATTTCCTACTCCAGAGGATCTTCTCCACCCAGGGATCCAACCCACATCTCTTATGTATCCTGCATTGGCAGGCAGGTTCTTTACCACTAGCACCACCTTTTTGATTCTGTCTTGTATCTTAAAATGAAACCTCTCCTGTTTATTCAAGCAACGTGTGGTGAGGATTGAGCTAAGATCCGGAAGCCCAGCTTCTAGTTTAAGCAGCACTGATTTATTCACTCACTGTGAACAGTCAACAGCTTGATTTTGTTCAATTCTTAATTCAGGGTTTCCAACCTGGATTCCATAGAGCAGCAGCATTCCTTAAAATGTTAACAGATGCTTCCAGAAATAGCACTATCATGGTTAAACAAGTTCACAAAATGCCAGATTGAACAAAGTCAAACAGTGCTCTTTACCTCCAGGTTATAGCTATGATATTGAACATCTCCTATATTCTAGGAGCTGAACTTAGTAGAATTTAAATTCTACTGTGTTTAGGATCTTCCCTGATGGCTCAGCAGTGAAGAATCTGCCTGCAATGCAGGAGACACAAGTTCAATCCCTGAGTTGGGAAGATGCCCTGGAAGAGGAAATGGAAACCCACTCCAGTATTATTGCCTGGAAAATCCCATGGACAAGGAGCCTGGCGGGCTACAGTTCATAGAGTCACGAGGAGTCAGACATGACTGAAGCTACTGAGCATGACAACAGCACGTGTTTAGCCCTTACGAGACTTTTGTGAATGGACACTGTTATTACCCTGTGATAGAGACTCTAACATCCTAAACAGAAAGAAGAGATCTTGGTCAGTGGATGGGGTCTAAAGTCCAGAAAATGTTGAGTGGGCAAGTTCTTAAGTAAGGGTCCAAACCAAGTCTTGCCTAGTTAAGACATCTATCCAACTGGCACATATGTTCAGCCAGCTCATACTTGAAAACAGCTCTGTGCTCTAGTTTCTGTTTCTAACTGGCCAATAGCTGCAGAGCTCTCCAAGTAGAGTAGATTGAGTAGATTAGAAAGACCAACAAGGGTCTATAGGAGAGAAGATGAACAATGTATTGCAAGATGAGGGAGGGACAGAACCACGTCTAGAGATGGAATGAGAGGGCAGAAGATGGAAGAAGAAAAGAAGAGAGGGGACATGAGGAAACATGCTAATTGTTAAGCAAACGTTTAAACCAGCAGCTCAGATCAAGTGAATCAGGATTTCTGACTCAGCTAAAGTTGCTCTTGCCCAGCTGTGAATAAAAAGGCCTATTAATAAGCCTATCAGGGTATACATGGGTGTACATGGGTATACATGTATGGGTATACATCTGAAGGAACTAAAATCAGTATCTGGAAGAGATAATTGCACTCTACGTTCACTGCAGCATTATTCACAATGGCCAAGATATGGAAACAGCTGTGTCCATTGGCAGATAAATGATTAAAGAAAATGTGTATGACAGAGAAAGACAGACAGATAGATGATAGGCAGAATTCAATCATATGGAAATCCTGCCATTGGGGTCAATATGGATACATTTGGAGAGCACTAGGTGAAGTAAAATAACCATACAGAGAAAGAGGGAATACTAAATGATCTCATGTGTGTGGAATTTAAAAAGGTGAAATTCACAGAAAAAGAGAGTTAAATGGTGGTTGCCAGTGACTGGCAAGTGGGAGAAATGGGGAGGTGTTGGTAAAAGGGTACAAACTTTAAGTGATAGGATGAGTAAGTTCCGGGGATTTAATGCACAGCATGGTAACTTTAGTTAACAGTACTGTATTGTAGACATGTAATTTACTAAGAGAGTAAATCTTAAAATGTTCTCACCACCAGAAAATAAAAATTGAAAAGGTAACCACTGAATATATGAGGTAACAGTTGTATTAACTAACTATTGTCATAATCACTTCACAATATGTACATATACCAAATCCTTATGCTTGTATACCTGAAACTCATTTGTCAGTTATACCTCATTAAAGGTGAGGGGAAGGAGCCAGGTTGCTTATGGAGGTAGAAACTGACTGGAAAAGGACATGGGGAAACTATGTGGTCACGCAAATCTATATCTTACTAGGAGTGGTGGTTGCACAGACATATACAAGGATCAAAGGTGATCAAGGTATACAATTAAGAGCTCTGGATTTCACTGGGTATAAATTTTATTTTAATTAAATAATAAAGAAACTAATCTTTTAGATAAAAGTTAAAATGCTTAAGACAAAATGAGGATGTCTTGGATTTGCTTCACAATTACCAGGGCCTAGAGTTCCAGAAAAACATCTATTTCTGCTTTATTGACTATGCCAAAGACTTTGACTCTGTGGATCACAATAAACTTTGGAAAATCCTGAAAGAGATGGGAATACCAGACCACCTGACCTGCCTCTTGAGAAACCTATATGCAGGTCAGGAAGCAACAGGAAGCAACTGGACATGGAACAACAGACTGGTTCCAAATATGAAAAGGAGTATGTCAAGGCTGTATATTGTCACCTTGCTTATTTAACTTATATGCAGAGTACATCATGAGAAACGCTGGGCTGGATGAAGCACAAGCTGGAATCAAGATTGCCGGGAGAAATATCAATAACCTCAGATATGCAGATGACACCACCCTTATGGCAGAAAGTGAAGAGGAACTAAAAAGCCTCTTGATGAAAGTGAAAGTGGAGAGTGAAAAAGTTGGCTTAAAGCTCAACATTCAGAAAACGAAGATCATGGCATCTGGTCCCATCAGATCAGATCAGCTTAGATCAGTCGCTCAGTAGTGTCTGACTCTTTGCGACCCCATGAATTGCAGCACGCCAGGCCTCCCTGTCCATCACCAACTCCCAGAGTTCACTTAGACTCACGTCCATCGAGTCAGTGATGCCATCCAGCCATCTCATCCTCTATTGTCCCCTTCTCCTCTTGCCCCCAATCCCTCCCAGCATCAGGGTCTTTTTCAATGAGTCAACTCTTTGCATGGGGTGGCCAAAGTACTGGAGTTTCAGCTTTAGCATCATTCCTTCCAAAGAAATCCCAGGGCTGATCTCCTTTAGGATGGACTGGTTGGAGCTCCTTGCAGTCCAAGGGACTCTCAAGAGTCTTCTCCAACACCACAGTTCAAAAGCATCAATTCTTCGGTGCTCAGCCTTCTTCACAGTCCAACTCTCACATCCATACATGACCACAGGAAAAACCGTAGCCTTGACTAGATGAACCTTTATTGGCAAAGTAATCACTTCATGGCAAATAGATGGGGAAACAGTGGAAACAGTGGCAGACTTTATTTTGGGGGGGGGGGCTCCAAAATCACTGCAGATGGTGATTGCAGCCATGAAATTAAAAGACGCTTACTCCTTGGAAGGAAAGTTACGACCAACCTAGATAGTATATTGAAAAGCAGAGATTTTACTTTACCAACAAAGGTCCATCTAGTCAAAGCTATGGTTTTTCCAGTGGTCATGTATGGATGTGAGAGTTGGACTGTGAAGAAAGCTGAGCGCCAAAGAATTGATGCTTTTGAACTGTGGTGTTGGAGAAGACTCTTGAGAGTCCCTTGGACTGAAAGGAGATCCAGCCAGTCCATCCTTAAGGAGATCAGTCCCGGGTGTTCATTGGAAGGACCAACGCTGAAGCTGAAACTCAGTGAAGAGTTGACTCATTGGAAAAGACCCTGGTGCTGGGAGGGATTGGGGGCAGGAGGAGAAGGGGACGACAGAGGATGAGATGGCTGGATGGCATCACCGACTCGATGGACATAAGTTTAAGTGAACTCCAGGAGTTGGTGATGAACAGGGAGGCCTGGCGTGCTGTAATTCATGAGGTCTCAAAGAGTCGGACATGACTGAGAGACTGAACTGAACTGAACTGAGGGTAAGGGTAGGAAAAAGATTAGAGATGAAATTAGACTTGGCTAATTACGAAGCTAAGTGATGAGAGCATGGAGTTTCACAATACTGTGCTTTCCAGTTTTGTATATACTGAAAGTTTCCCATAGTAAAAAGTTTTCTTAATTAATCCCCTAAATGAATATTCCAGGACAAGCCTGGAAAATTTGTCCACAGTCGCTGCTATAAGAAAATACATAATCATAAGGTCAACGTTCTTGTTTTGTCCAATCCAGTTCTGTTTTCTATCACTGAACTAAAATTTTTAAGCAATAATTTAAAGGCATTTGTATATCTCAGATATCAGCTCTAAAGAATGGGGCCCCACACCAAAAGATCAACACGTTCTGAATCCCATTTGGGATCCATCATAATGAACTCATCTAAATCATTCTGGAACCCATGTGAAGACAGCCTTTGGAAACTAGGCAAGTAATGAGTTTCATATGCTTACTAACTACCAGGAAAAATAGTCATTCCTTATAATTATCCTGAAAGTATCCCTTCAGGTCTACAGTTTTGAGAATTCAGTTAAGTCTTCACATTTCAAGAAATGCCCCACAGTCTTCACAAGTTTGGATCGTGTGACATTTTGAAGAGATTGATCTGTTTCAGTCTATTTCATAAGAAAATTATTTCACCTAATTGGGCAACTAAAAGATACCCTATTTCTTTTTTAAAATATTTAGGGCTAATATATTCTGCTTCTGTGAGGAGTCTCATTTCTCTTAAGAAAGCTACCAGAACTATACAGAGTATTCTAGATGCAGATGTGTCTTCATTTGGAATCACAGATAGAACGACACTGAGCTTAATAAATATATTGGCCACAATACAAGAGAGACTCCTGAGCACATGTCTTAGGGAGATGCATTATTTTAACCTCATAGGCATTCCTAACAGCCTAAAAGAATTACGGAATCACAAGTTTACAACTCAGAGGGAATTCAGAGCTCATATAATCCAACCAGCATGTTGTGTAAATGAGAAACTGAAGGCCATAACAGTTGCCTGATTCACTCAACATCACACAGATAGTAAGGATAGAGCTGCAACTGGAACTTAAATCTGACTCCAAATCAGGACCTTCATCATCAGTGTTGATTTGTCTATCAAGCAAAACACCTCCTTAAAGACCAAACCCACACCCAAGTATAGAGCACCAATATGAGTTCTCTAACACGTATAAGATTTTCAAGATGTTTCATGTGTATCAGGAGAGAGAAAAAAAGAAAGAAAAAATTTGCCCCGGCAAACACATTTTTCATTAACTGTCAGGAAAACAGAATCAAAAGTAGGAGGGATGGTGATGTTGGAAACCAGATTGTTAAAGCTCCAGGGTTGCTTTAAAAAAAAAAAATAAGTAAATTGATCAAAGGGCTTAATTTGTATAAGCCCACTGCTTGTAAAGTCAATTCACCATTATATAAGGACTTGCTATATTTTTTAAGCCCTGAAGCACAGAACTTAAAGGGGCTTCCCTGGTGGCTCAGTGGTAAAGAATCTGCCTGTCAAGCAGGAGACACAGGTTCAATCCCTGGGTCAGGAAGATCCCCTGGAGAAGAAAATGGCAACCCACTCCAGTATTCTTGCCTGGGCCATCCCATGGACAGAGAAGGTTGCCAGGCTACAGTCCAAGGGTTTGCAAGAATCAGAGACAACACAGTGACTAAGCAACAGCAACAGAACTTGAAAGGGGAAAGATCCTAATCAGAGGCTCTGTTCTCAATGAACTCAGATGTCAAAAATCCCACATCAAATATCACTGTCATCCGATGCAAGGACCCTCCCTCACTCCAGGACATAATACATTGAGGAGGTTGGCAGTCAGCTCAAATTCTTCCTCTCCACCCACATTATTGCACTCATACCGAACCATTTCAGTGTCCCTGTGCTTTATCCATTCATTCAATATTGTAGCCTCTTGGTTCCCTGACTGCCATTATTTGATGAATTTCTACTCCGCTGAACTTCCTCAGTTCACTCTCAGGCACATACCCTAGAACACAGTTTCTCAGAACTGTGCATGCAGCTCACCTGCGAATCTTGTTCTAATGATTCTTATTCAATAGGTCTGAGGGGCAGAGCACTAGGGCTCCTCATTTCTGCAATCTCCCAGGTGATGCTGATGCACTGGTACACAGACCGCCCTTTGGGTAGCAAAACCCTAGGTCTTATCATCACTAGTACTGTTTCACTTTCAAAATTCTTGAAAATCTCTTTTTGACTACAGTCTCCTACTTTTTTCTGCATACAGAACAGATTCTTTGAACTCAAACTTCCATACTGCTTGACTCCCCTTCTACACTTGGTTCAGCAGAGCTCAGAATGGAGCAATTCTGAATGAAAGGATGAGACAAGTAGACACAGTATTATTCAGCCAGAGGTGCCAAAATGGGCAGCTGGAACTGGGTGCCTGCCACTCCGAGGGAGTCTGGAGTTGTAGATAGAAATGTAGGCGTTATCCACATGGAGATGAGCATCTCATTCAAGTGAGTAGACGTGCTGCCCAGAAAGTTTCGAGAGATAAAAGAGCCAAGGGAAGAACCTAGGAAACATGAATATTTGTGGAGCAAGTGGAAAAGAAGAGTCATGAAAGGAGACCAGGAAGGTCTCCAACATAGGCAGACCACTTAGACATGGTGGTGTTTTGGCAGCCAAGGGAGGAGCAACTTTCAAAGAAGAAAGACCTTTCCAAATACCCTCCTCGACAAAATCCCCTCATTCAAGCCAGGTGATTTTGCTTACTATTCCCTAGATGTGTCTGCTGCTGCTGCTGCTGCTGCTGCATCGCTTCAGTCGTGTCCGACTCTGTGCAACCCCATAGACGGCAGCCCACCAGGCTCCCCCGTCCCTGGGATTCTCCAGGCAAGAACACTGGAGTGGGTTGCCATTTCCTTTTCCAGTGCATGAAAGTGAAAAGTGAAAGTGAAGTTGCTCAGTTGTGTCCGACTCCTAGAGACCTACCAGGCTCCTCCATCCATGGGATTTTCCAGGCAAGAGTACTGGAGTGGGCTGCCATTGCCTTCTACTGAATCCTATTTCTAAGCTGGGATTCCCATTATTGGTCTCTCTGAGGAAGCTCTTCTGTACTACCTCGTCTTACCCATCCTTCAAGAGCCACCCACATAAGTGCTGAACTGTCTTCACAGGACACAGTGCCTTGCCTGAAGGAAGCGCTCAGTAAGTGTGCAGTGGTGGGCATTCGATCAAAAACCGTCTGCAGGCTTAACTGCATGCCTGGTAATAAGCAGGGTCAAGTGATCAACAAAAATGCATGTGCATATAGATAGCATATGAGCTATATCTGAAATCTGTCCTACCGAAGGAATTCGTAGACATATGGTTACCATAAACATACTGTTGAGTAGATTTCAGTCACTGCTGAGTTACAAAATAGAAAAAAAATGGCCCCAAATTGAAATGACTATGATTTGTAGGCCAACAGTGGGCCAATTAGAGTGGCAATTTGATGTAGGACTATTTACTTTAAAAAAATGAAATCTCTTTAAGATCTTAAGGATAAGATAAAAACACAGCTGGCTGACTGCAGTGATTTAGTAATTATCCCAGAGATAACTGGGCAAAGGAAATAAATAACACAGGTCCCAAATTTATGCCAATTGTTAAACTGTTCATTATACAAACACACACAAAATCCTTTGCTCACTTCCTCCCTACCTTGGGAAGATCCCCTGGAGGAGGAAGTAGCAACCCACTCCAGTATTCTTTCCTGGAGAATCCCATGGACAGAGGAGCCTGGCAGGTACAGTCCAAGGGTTGCAAAGAGTCAGACATGACTGAGCATGCACGCAAAATCCTTACCTCTAAATTGCAGCCTGTGGGAGCAAGATTTTTAGAACCTTATAAAATGAAGTAATTTCACTCCAGGGAGAAATCAGATGATAAAGACTAATCCAAAATAATTTCCTACAGCTTAAGCCACTTTCAAATTTCACAACCAGAATGAGGGTTGAGCCCCCAGCAATGTTATTCTAGTTCCTCTCTTTTGGCTGGACCCAAAAAGGATGCCACTCAACACTGCTGCTGAACACTGCTCACAGGGCCATGGGGATGCTCTGCTCTCTGCGGTTGGGTCTGTTTTCTTTGGACACCATCACTCAAAACGCTTAAGCTTCTAAAACCCTTTTACAATCATTTTTCACAACGTCCAAGAGCAACTTGGTGTGGTTTTCTCCATTTCACAGATTAAAGTCTTGGGCACACAAGGTGGCATGCCCCAGGGTCATCCATTGTTTTATGCCCATCAATGAACATTTATTGAACCACGACCTTGAACTCCTCCACCACATCCACAAACACGGACAGCAGCATCCAAGGCCAGGCCTTAAAAACCGACTCTGCCCGAGGACTTCCAGAACCTGTGGCTGCTGCCAGCACCAAACACCAGAGTCCTCTGTCAGTGCAGCGGTGAGCGAAACTGACAGGGGCCTGTTGGCCTCCCATCTTCCAAGTTGCAAGGCTGAACACATGAGATTCCTTCCTGGTTCCTGTCCAGTTATATGAAATGTGGTACTTTGCTGCTCTATTAGTAAAATGCTAAGCTTCATGTAAAGGAGTTAATGTTCAGAAAGCACCACACTGCTCCAGCCACAGGGTGGCCTGACTAAAGTAATGTTTCCTGAGTAGAGCTCTCTTGTAGAAAAACTAAACCCTGACATCTGAAAGACTCGTTCATCTCCTCCACCCAAAAGAAAATATCACCTTTAGATTCATTTACGTTGTCTTCCTTTTCCAGCTTCCTCTTTTAAATGAAATATCCTGGTAATAAAGCTAATCTACTGACCCCTCAATATCTGTGTGGAAATGAGTTCCTCACCAAGTAGAGAAAGGGGGAAGCCGAGGCCCTGAGGCCCCCCAGAGCACAGAGACATCCAAAGGGAAGAGAAAGGCAGAAAACAGAAATCTGCGCTTTCTTCCTCTACAGTTTTGCCTCAGTGCTTCTTCACTAATGGGTACAATGGTTCACACTGATATATGTTCTTTCTGGAAACTGAACTGGCAATGTGTCTCTAGTCCTTAGTTTAAGTGATTTGACTCTTCTAGAAAGACTGTGCTTCTGCTGATGTATGGATGAAACCAATACAATATTGTAAAGCAGTTATCCTTCAATTAAATATAAAGAATTTTTTTAATTAAAAAAAAGAAGAATGTGCTTCCACTTTAAAGAGTTTGGCCCTTCTACTCCATTCAGTGACAATTCAGGGGAAAAAAAAAAAAAAGGAAAGCAGCTTGGCCTTGGTTGTGAAACATATTTCCACACGGCATTGCTATTTTAGTTGTGCATATTTGAGTATGTTGTCACCATTATTGCAAAATACCTTTCTAACTAAAATTGCATCGCTGCACATAACAGTAAAAAACAAAAACAAAACGCAGTGATTGTCACCTGACAGGTCCAAATGAAGTCCACTGCGTGGAAAAACCATTTCTCCTGGGTGCTATGGAGCTTCCCTGAACATTTGCCAATTGCACCAGTTCAACAGCAATGAATAGTTCCACATCTGCCAATATGTGGGGATCACAAGCAGATGAATGCCTATTTACAATCAAATAAAGATGCTTTAGCCAGGACAGTCCCAACTGTTTTAATATTCTAATTCTAATATTTTAGTATTCTAATATTTAGGAGCACAACTAAAGCTATTTAAAATTACAGAAAGACAATTTTAAAGCATTTTCTCTTTTATGTCAAGGAAAAAAGTGATTTTTTTTTTTAGATTTTAAGACATCTTTATTTAAATGTGTTTTCCAAGTCGACTGATAATTTCTTTAGCTAGAAGAAAAAAGAGAATGGCTTTTAATAAGCCATTCCTCTTGGCATCCTCATTCTGCCTGATTACATTTTTCTAATAAAACTAATCTTATTGATATGTTGGCATGTGAACACATTATTTTTCTGTTGTTAAAAGTCAACTTGTGGTTTGCTCTTATTCTTTCAAATACAATTAGCAAAGCCCTCCTCCAGTGCCTGAAAGGGTCTTTTCATTTGGACAAATTATTCTCCGGCTGACTTGAAAGGAAGAGGGTGAGGGCACAGGTCAGGGTAGTGTGGGGCAGGTCCTCTATTCTGAGGCAGCCCTGGTAGACACAAAAACAGCCTGTGCACACTCTCACCAGAAGTGGGGCAGATCCTGCTTGCCTTGGCTGCATTATTTTTTTTTTTCCTTCTTTCATTGGTTTTACTGAAGAGCTAACTGGAAATTTCAGTGAGAGTGTGTGCATGCATGCCAGCTAAGTCGCTTCAGTCATGTCTGATTCTGTGAGACCCTATAGACTGTAGCCCAACAGGCTCCTCTGTCCGTGAGGATTCTCTAGGCAGGAATACTGGAGTGGGTTGTCAGGCCCTTCTCCAGGGGATCTTCCCGACCCAGAGATCAAACCCGAGTCTCTTGTGTCTCTTGTATTGGCAGGTGCGTTCTTTACCACTAACACCACCTGGGAAGCCCTCAGTGAGAGTACACAGTTCCAATTAAATGATATACAAGACAAGAGAAGAGGGGCTTCCCTGGTGGCTCAGATCTTAAAGAATCTTCCTGCAATGCAGGAGACCTGGGTTCAATCCCTAGATCAGGAAGATCCCCTAGAGAAGGGAATGGCTACCTACTCCAGTGTTCTTGCCTGGAGAATTCCAGGAACAAAGGAGCCTGGTGGTGGGACATGACTGAGCAACGAACACTTTCACTTTAAGACAAGAGGAGGGGAAAGGCCCAGCCAAGATTTTACTGCTGAACTGATAACTTCTCCACTAATGTCACCTCCCACACTGCCTCTGTGCAAAACCAGGGTCAAAACACAAGCTGGATTAGACAGATTTACTGCTGGGCTTTCCTCTCATTGAAGGAAATACCATGTGTACTATTCAACATCTTGGACTTTCCAAACTGCAATGCTTCGCCTATCTAAACAATGATTTATTAAACCCTATCTCTGTTCGAATACTGTGGCTAGATAAGGTGTAGACTTCAGGCCCCCATTTCTTTTCTGAGTGTCAGATGGAGACCTGGGAGAGAGGGATTGCCCAGTACACATCCTACCTCCCTAACAATACTGCTGTGCCATCGGACATGGCCGGAATATTTGTTTAATTAGTTACATTTTCAACTTTTAAATAAGGAGAAAAAACAAGCTATGGGTGGTCTGCTAACCTCAAATGAGCAAATATCCAAGGTTATAAAATCACCCCCTTCTCAGAATACTTGGTTAGAAATAAAAACAGCATTTACCAAATTCTACCCCAAGTCAAAAACAGAGCTTGCATTAAGAAGTATGAAACTGAATTTGAAAACCAGAGTACCAAGGATGCAGCACTATTTCATAAAAAAAATGGACTTTGCATTTTCTCTATAACTACAACACCTTTCTTTGACAACAGCATCAAAAAACCATCTCTGAGATTAATTGGAAAAATGCTTTTTTAAAAAAAAAAGCTTCTAATCCACTCTTAAAAACTAGGCTCTAATTTTGTCTTTGCAAAACTACACTTGTAGCTGGATCCTTGCAAATGCAAATTGGATGCAGAACGTTACAATTACTTAATTTTTGTATACAAAGATGAGTTTTGCACATACAGATGGTTTCAGGCTGCAGAATGATGACCAGTTTGGAGCTGAAGAAAAGTTGGTCATTTGTATTTTAAAGTTGGAGTAATGAAAATCTCCAAGAGACTTTTATGATGTAATGTTATAAGCAACAGAATGCTTTACTGTAATAATTCCATATCCAGATAGTGACAATGAAATACAACCTCTAAATTAACACTAAAGTTAGAAAAACACTTTGTACATATAATAATAGAAACCTAGGAATGGGAAAGCGCCTTGAGATTGTGGCCCCAAATCTCTGGTCTTACAACAGAGGAAGCCCCAAGAACTAAAGAGACCAAGCCAAGGGCTTTCTCAGCCCAAGTCCAGGGTCAGCCTTCTCTCCTACAGCTCCTTTCCCAGCTGGATTGCCTCTGGGTCTAAAACAACGCTGCCTGCAACATTGGAGATCACTAGGGTACTGTGCTTAGTCGTGTCTGACTCTTTGCGACCCCATGGACTGTAGCCTCCCAGGCTCCTCTGTCCATGGGAATTCTTCCAGGTAAGAATATTGGACTAGGTTGCCATGGTCTCATCCAGGGGATCTTCCCAACCCAGGGATCGAACCCAGGCCTTCCACATTGCAGGCAGATTCTTTACTGTCTAAGCCACCAGGGAAGCCCAACATATTCTGTTCAGAGGAGATGGTCTCTACTACCCAAGGCTGCATTGGAAGATGACTGACTCCCAAGATGGAACCCTCTAAACAAATCTATGTCTTCCAATGTTTTCAATTTTTTTCTGATTCTATGAAAGGTGTAAAACTGCTGCCACTGCATCGTGATAAGTTGCAAATAACCCACCAGGACATAAACAGGTTATTTTATGTAAATATCCCATTTCTTAACCTTAAAAGTCAGCCAACTTAGCTTTTTAAAAATCTACTTTAAAACTTAGACTTCTACTTGTACTGGCATCAGGATTCCTGGACGACATTCTTATCTATGTTCCTTTTGCAAGTGAATCTGGCACAAGAGCTATATTAGAGGAAACACCCCTGGACACAAAGCAAAATGAAGCCTTCCTACATCAGTATGACAAAACTGGAAAAGAACAGCCCTTTTCTTAGTGAGTATGTATTACTGTTAATGGATGTTGCCTCTGTATAGTTCCTTTTCAAGAATCAGAGAGGACAGGCATAACTGTGAGGGTAAGAAAGTAAGCACTGAGCAAATAAATCAGGATTAAGTAGCCACTAGAAGAGAAACTATAACCAAAAGAGAATTTCTAAAGGAATAAGGACATTCTGGACCAAAAGAAATACACTAACTCCCTCTCTCAAACACACTCTCTCTTTTCCCCTCCCTTCTTTGCTTTGAGTACAACGAGATTATCACAACAACCACCACTCCCAAAAATAAATAGGATGGCACCACCATCTCTGCCTACTTGCATGGTGCTGAAATTCAACAATCCAGAGAGACTGCTGGTAGTCACAACCACTTAACCATACATTCCCTGCAAAATCCCCACTAAAATGACAATGAAATTTTTAAGATGTAAATTTACAAGTTCAAAGAATATAGGAAGGAAACAGTGGATGAGGAGAGTTGATAAAATTTGGAAGTTGGAAAGGGGTAAGTAACAACAGACCTGAGAAACCTAAATCCAAGTGTGTGGGGGAGCATGACAGGGAACTCCAACAAGAAGTAAGGAACTCCAGTCTAGAGGTTCTAGAGTTGGAGACACTAGTTACCTCTGGAGGCAAGGATGCAGTGGGGTGGGAAATAACGGGACTAGTTGAAAATCTGTACAAAGAACATTTAAATGTCAGATCCCCTACTTCCAAATGTTGATGCAAAGAATATCTGACCAGGAGAGTATAATCACAGCTGAAAATTGAGGTATAAGTGAAAAGCCCTCAGTCCTAGATGTAAGAGTCCCCCCTTTCTCGGCTGCCAGAATGTAAGGCAGCCTTATGACTCTCAACAAGATATTTGGAGAACAATTATTTATTGAAACGGACCACCCGAAGAGAAACAACCTCCACATAATCATATTTGAGATGACCTTTTGAAAATGCCAACTTGACATCTTATTGCTGCTGCTGCTAAGTCGCTTCAGTCGTGTCCGACTCTGTGCGACCCCAGAGACGGCAGCCCGCCAGGCTCTGCCATCCCTGGGATTCTCCAGGCAAGAACACCAGAGTGGGCTGCCATTTCCTTCTCCAATGCATGAAAGTGAAAAGTGAAAGTGAAGTCGCTCAGTCATGTCTGACTCTTAGCAACCCCATGGACTGCAGCCTACCAGGCTCCTCCATCCATGGGATTTTCCAAGCAAGAGTACTGGAGTGGGGTGCCATTGCCTTCTCTGTGACATCTTATTACCCTACATTAAAATCTACCACTAGACAAGTTCCCATACACACAGAACTTAGATAAGGATTACCAACAGTTTAAGAAAAGCCTATAATACAACATAGAAAGAATTCAAAATTAATATTTTTAAAAAAACTTGAAAGACACGGGCAATGCAGGAAATAAAATAAAACTTTTTAAAAATATCAACAAATATGAAATGCCTGCAATTACAAGAAGCACCTTTGTTTTATGTGCCCTTGCTGCTGCTGCTGCTGCTGCTAACTCGCTTCAGTCGTGTCCAACTCTGTGCGACCCCATAGACGGCAGCCCACCAGGCTCCTCTGTCCCTGGGATTCTCCAGGCAAGAACACTGGAGTGTGTTGCCATTTCCTTCTCCTATCTGCCCTTAGACAGAAAAAATTGTGACAGCCCACCAATAACAAAACGAATCCCAACTTTAGATAAGTTAAAATGTGAAAGAAGTATATTCTTGAACTGATGAAAGGGTATACTCAGAAAAAAAAAGATATTGCATCCAGGAAACAGGTTAGTGTATTGGCACTCAGAATGAAAAAGAGGTCTTGTAAATTAAAATTTTGATAGCAAAAATTAAAAATTCTATAGACAGATTGGAAGATAAATTTGTGGCAATCTCAGAAAATAAAAGAAATTGGCAGAGTTGAAAAATAAAAGAGAAAATTAAAGAATCAACCGAGGAGACATGACATCCAACTTTAAAATTTTTCAGAAAGAGCAAACAAAGTGATTAGTACAGATTTATAAAGACCCACACCAAAACTCACCATCGTGAAATTTCAGAACACCACTGAGCCAACAGTCTACCTATTAGATCTCCAATTCATTTCCCTCCCAACATCTGTTTGCTCTGTTATATCATAGAAGGGTGATTCATCCAGGTTGCATTTCCTTGTCAGCTTATTCTTGGTTCATTCAGCCAACAAGTTCAGTTCAGTTCAGTTGCTCAGTCGTGTCGGACTCTTTGCGACCCCATGAATTGCAGCACACCAGGCCTCCCTGTCCATCACCAACTCCCGGAGTTCACCCAAACTCATGTGCATCGAGGCAGTGATGCCATCCAGCCGTCTCATCCTCTGTCATCCCCTTCTCCTCCTGCCCCCAATCCCTCCCAGCACCAGAGTCTTTTCCAATGAGTCAACTGTTCGCATGAGATGGCCAAAATATTGGAGTTTCAGCCTCAGCATCAGTCCTTCCAATGAACACCCAGGACTGGTCTCCTTTAGGGTGGATTGGTTGGATCTCCTTGCAGTCCAAGGGATTCACAAGAGTCTTCTCCAATACCACAGTTCAAAAGCATCAATTCTTTGGTGCTCAGCTCTCACATCCATACATGACCACTGGAAAAACCATAGCTTTGACTAGACGGACCTTTGTTGGCAAAGTAATATCTGCGCTTTTTAATATGCTATCTAGGTTGGTCATAACTTTCCTTCCAAGGAGTAAGCGTCTTTTAATTTCATGGCTGCAATCACCATCTGCAGTGATTTTGGAGCCCAAAAAATAAAGTCTGACACTGTTTCCACTGTTCCCCCATCTATTTTCCATGAAGTGATGGGAACAGATGCCATGATTTTCATTTTCTGAATGTTGAGCTTTAAGCCAACTTTTTCTCTCTCCTCTTTCACTTTCATCAAGAAGCTTTTAGTTCCTCTTCACTTTCTGCCATAAGGGTGGTGTCATCTGCATATCTGAGGTTATTGATATTTCTCCCGGCAATCTCAATTCCAGCTTGTGCTTCTTGCAGCCCAGCGTTTCTCATGGTGTACTCTGCATATAAGTTAAATAAACAGGGTGACAATATACAGCCTTGATGTACTTCTTTTCCTATTTGGAACCAGTCTGTTGTTCCATGTCCAGTTCTAACTGTTGCTTCCTGACCTGCATATAGGTTTCTCAAGAGGCAGGTCAGGTGGTCTGGTATTCCCATCTCTTTCAGAATTTTCCACAGTTTATTGTGATCCACACAGTCAAAGGCTTTGGCATAGTCAATAAAGCAGAAATAGATGTTTTTCTGGAACTCTTTTGCTTTTTCAATGATCCAGCAGATGTTGGCAGTTTGATCTCTGGTTCCTCTGCCTTTTCTAAAACCAGCTTGAACATCTGGAAGTTCACGGTTCACATATGGCTGAAGCCTGGCCTGGAGAATTTTGAGCATTACTTTACTAGGGTGTGAGATGAGTGCAATTGTGCAGTAGTTTGAGCATTCTTTGGCATTGCCTTTCTTTGGGATTGGTATGAAAACTGACCTTTTCCAGTCCTGTGGCCACTGCTGAGTTTTCCAAATTTGCTGGCATATTGAGTGCAGCACTTTCACAGCATTATCTTTCAGGATTTGAAATAGCTCAACTGGAATTCTATCACCTCCACTAGCTTTGTTTGTAGTGATGCTTCCTAAGGCCCACTTGACTTCCCATTCCAGGATGTCTGGCTCTAGGTGAGTGATCATACCATCGTGATTATTTGGGTCTTGAAGACCTTTTTTGTACAGTTCTTCTGTGTATTCTTGCCATCTCGTCTTAATATCTTCTGCTCCTATTAGGTCCATACCATTTCTGTCCTTTATCGAGCCCATCTTTGCATGAAGATGCCAACAAGAAGCCCTGGTTAAAGAGCCAGAAAGGAGGGAAACCCAGGATAGTGCTCCCTCTCTCTTTGCCTTAGACAGCCTCTCTGGCAGGGCTATACTTCTTCCCTGCTTCTAGCTCTCATGAGCAGCCTTAACTCTGGAGTTCCTGGTAAAACTGTCTTTTCTCTGAGCCTTCTAGCTCTAGATGCAGTAATGGCTCTTTGCTGTTGCCAATCGCTGGCTTGCCTTACTCTTCTATTTGGTGTGTTAGCTTTTCTTATACCTTAAAGTTAGCTTCTCCTACTAAATTCCTTCGGCTGAAATACCTTGTGTAGACTCTGTTTTCCTGACTGGATCCTAACTGATTCAACCAATGATACAGAGAAAGTACTAAATGCTTATAGAAGTAGAGAAAAAGAAAATAGTATGAAAGAGATAAATAATCAGAATGGTAATACCAAAAACTGAAAAAAAAAAATAGAGCAATGACCCCAAAATTTTTAGAGAAAATAATCTTCAAACTACAATTTTCTATCCAGATAAGTAATCAATTAAATATAACAAAAAAAATATTTTCTGATTGCATGCAAGGTGTGAAAAGTTTTTCCACTCATACTCTCTTTGTCCTTCAAAACTAAGTTGAAATTCAACAAAGAAGGAGTTGTGGTATCTAAGAAAAAGAAGGATCTGGTACAGGAGAGAACTAAAGTTTGATATGAAAGAAAGCTGTTACTCTAAACTAGAGCAGGAAGACAATAGGAAAAAAAAGAAACATCATTTTCTAAAAATTTTGACTGAAGGAATGAGAATGAAATAGTGAGAATTACATGGAAGCAAATAAAAAACCAAGGAAATTACTAACTCCAGAAAAAACAAAAAGCTACATAGGAAAGGAAATATAATCATAGAATACTACATGATTCTGTTGTAAATACATACATATTTATATACACATATATGTATGTCATAATAATAAAAGTTCTATTTTTTAGTCTTTCTTCAGATTTTATTCTGTGACTATACCTTTAACTGAAAATTATGTCATAAAATATTGGCAAGATGGGTAGTATTGGTAGAGGAAGAGTGTATAAAGGAGTTAAATCTTTTTCCATTTTAGGAAATTGCAACGTAATATCAAAAATTTTAATATTAAAAACATCAATATAAATAAGCTAGTTTACTATAAAGGGAAACAGCAGGGACCAATAAAAACATTAAGAATTATGGCCTCCAAAGAATGGGTGTCAGGAGTGGAGTAGAGCAGAATGGGAGACTCATGTTTATCTTAAGAGTACTATGAATGTATTTTTAATTTAGTGTGGGTCATTTTTCATTGTACGCAATCTAGAAATTCATGTGTTATTTTGATTTAAACAACTACAACATCAAGGAAAGAGGGTGAGCTTCACCCAAGAGCAGAGCCAGCTGTTAAAGGGCCAGCCGGTGAATGGGTGTCAGAAGTGCCAAACACAATAGGAGAATGGGGCAAAGCCAAGAGCGGGATTTACAGGACCGGGGAGTCAGGGTGGCTGCCAGATGGGAAAAGATGTCTCCAGCACTGGCCTAGGCTAAACTGAGAAATAGTAACTGGGACAAATTTAAGTCTCCCTCTTAAAGATGTGAAAACACTGGTAGGTGTAAAGACTAGACTGACTCCCTAGTCCAGAATGAAAGTATGATTAAATGAATAGTATCTCTTCCTTCCATCTAAGGAATAAAACAAATGGTTTCAGAATAAGATTAAAAAATAAAAGGGCATTTAGGTGTTTCTTCACTTTCTTCTAAGGGAGTGATTTTTCAATGTAGCCCTGCTTACACTAAACTGTAGACTATCTGTGTGAATAAACAGGGTTTGGGACAATAACAGGTCAAATGATATGCTGACTAACCCTGGTCTAATTCAATGATTCTCACCTTTTTGTGAGATTGATGTCATTAAAAGTCAGATGAAGGCTGCATATTTCTTGAGAGAAATATACACATGTGCACCTACATACAAAATTTTGTACATAATTATAAAGAGTTAATGTACCCTAAGTCATCTACGTAAAGAGGTCATGGAAAGTTGGATGAATTTGGAAGAAGCCTCCTACTAAAGAACTAAGTGAACCCACTCCACTGTGTTTGATTTCATTTCTCTTGAAACATGGATATTTTCACACATGTGCCACATTTGGTTACTAAAAGATAAACTGTCCAGACTTGTGTGAATGCCATTAGTGTGTCAGAGTGCTGACACTGAAGTGAATGATGTTTTACATCCGTGCTGGCACCGGAATTGCAGCCTCTGTAGGCTCCCAGAGCTCATGGATATTTATATCCTTGCTCAAGTATTTTTAGGTGACGAAGATCCCACCCAAGATGGGACCATTACATGGTCCAGGATCAGGTTCACAGCCATGCTCCCTGGGGTGCTCAATAAACAGCCTCCGATGACTTAGGACATGATTGTTTACACTTCAGAAGAAAACATGCAAAATAAATCCCAGTAGATGGAAAGAAGACCAAGTCCTGATCAGACTTTGTCAAGTATGTGAAAGAGTAAAGAGACACTGATACCTTAAAAGTGTGTATTTGGGCAAGCGGGATGCAGGGAAAGGAAGGAAGCGCTTCTGCCTGTGCTGCCTGCCAGGCTCACTTGTAGGGTCTGAGACACTTAATCTCTGGGTCATGGGTTTGCCCTCGTATTGGGCACATTGTTGTTAAAAAGGTCAGACTGATGTAGTGGAAAAAGAAAGTCACTGGACTGGGAGTCAGGGGATGCCACTAATCTTGGCTTGGCCACCACACAGCGCATTCTAAAACCAAATACCAGTGCTCTAGAATTGAAACCATTCGGTGGCAGAAGCCAAACAGCTCCATTAAGACACCCTTGAGTGAGAGCCACTGCACATGTGGGCAACCCAATAAAAACCACCAGAGAAGGCTAGACAGACAGTTGGCGAGCACTTGTCTGAGCCGCTGGAAGCTCTACGGATACTACAGGGCCTCTCCCATGGGACTTTATTGCTAACTTTAGATTTCTGATGCCCCCTCAGATGGCCTTCAGAGTCCCCACTATAAAAACCCACTACTAACCCCCCAATACCATCTCCTACAGTAGGAGTGGATTTGAACTCCTGGTGCTATCCACCTGCTAAGGTCTAAGCACAGGACTCTGTCACCACCCAACAGTGCCGTACTGACTGCATTATAGTGGCTACATTTGGGAAAGCCACCTCCTCCAGGGCTTCCCTGGTGGCTCAGATGGTAAAGAATCTGCCTGCAATGTAGGAGACCTGGGTTCGATCCCTGGGTTGGGAAGATCCCCTGGAGGAGGGCATGGCAATCCACTTCAGTATGCCTGGAGAATCCCCATGGACAGAGGAGCCTGGCAGGCTATGGTCTACAGGGTCACAATCTATATGGTATATAGGCTCAGGTGGCCATGACTGAGCGACAAAGCACACACACACCTCACCTCCCATGGCTTCAGTCCTCACCACTGTATAGGAGGGAAGCTGGGTCTGATGTCTTCTGGTTCAATAAGACATTGAACTGCTTCCTAAGTGTCAAGCATATAGTAAGGGGGAGGCAAGAGTAGACAGCTCTCATGGAACTTCCAGTGTGGTAGAGGAAGTCAGAAGTAATTTTAAAATCTCACACACAGTCATGTGGTTACGACCAGAGAGGTAGGCTATGATGTCGAGGAGCAGAGTGCATGAGTTAGTCTGGAGTATCAGGGAAAATGTCCTGAGAAAGTGTTACCTGAGTTAACATCTGAAGGATGAACAGGGGAGCTAAAGAGGACAGTATATACAGGAACCTCAGACACATGGGTTACACTGCTCTGGAATATAAAAAGCAAAAGGAAGAGAAATAATGGCTACCATCCATTGAATATTTACTTAGTGCCTAGCATTGTGTTCAATATATTTAAATATTTATATACAATGCTGAAATTCTTTTAACCTGTCAGTTAAAAATTATTATCTCCACTTTATAGTCAGAAACCTAAGGCACAGTTTCAGAAACATGCTCAAGATAAAAACACTGAGAGGCAGATCCAGGTCTATGAAAAGGAAACTGGCACATTTAAACACTATACTGTCCCCCGGATATAATGGGCCCTATTAAAACATGATGCATCGACTAGATTAAGTTTTCACCAGATTCACTAGTAAAAGAACAAATATACTTTAAAAATACTACTGGGACTTCCCTGGCAGTTCAGGGGTTAAGAATCCACACTCCCAATGCAGAGGGCCCTGTTCAATCCCTGGTCAGGAAACTAGATCTCACTTGCCACAACTAAGAACCCACATGCCACAACCAGAGATCCCATACTCCACAACAAGGACCCAGTACAGCCAAAAAATAAATAAATACTATTGTATTACCCACAGGGATGGTGGAGACAGTGTCATAAGATACAAGTGCTAACAACTAGACAATTACAGTATACACAACACCCAAAGCCCCAACAACAGCCCAACCCTGGGCAATCTTTTCCATCATATCACACATATACCTACCCAACCACCCACCAGAGGTGAGTGAGACAGGAGCAGACTTTTGACCCAGAAAGGCTAGTTTACAGGCTGTCAATGGCCTGGAAAGCTCCACCCTGACAAACGTGTATAGGTTCAACTGCGATTATATTCTCCAAGCTAAGAACTGGGAAATAGAAGAGTCCAAGACTTGATGTAGAGAGAGAGCAGAAATATTATTCCAAGTTGTTTGGAGATTATTAAAATTTAAAAACTCTAGTAATGAAGGAGGTCCAATGATACAAATTCCGATTATAAGATAAATCCATTCTGGAGATGTGATATACAACAAGATGACCATAGTCAACAATACTGTATTGTACATTTGAAAGTTGCTAAAAGAATAGTTTTTATAGTTTCCATCACAAGAAAAAATTTTGTAACTATCCCAGGTGATCAGTGTTAACTAAACTTACTGTGGTGATCATTTCTCAATATACATAAATATCAAATCCTTATGTTGTCCTTAGACTTACACTGTTATGTGTCAATTATATCTCAGTACAACTGGGGTTCAGGGGGAAAACCCTGGTAATGCAACTCACCACATTATAAGAGAATAAAGAAAAAAAATCTGATTACTTCAACAGGTGTAGAAAAGGTATTTGATAAAATTTAATCACCTCAACCTACACAGGTGATTAAATTGCATAGAATTTATACCAACACACACGTATATACACACATAAGTACAAATAAAATTGAGAAAATCTGAGTCAAATCAGTGCCTTGTTATCAGTGTCAATACCCTGGTTGTGATCATGCATGAAATTTTCCAAAATGCTACCAATTGGGAAAACTAGGCACTATATATAAGGAATATCTCTGTATTGCATCTAAAACTACATGTAAATTTGTTCTTATCTCAATTAAAAAGTCACTTTAAAAAAAGAGAAGGCAAGAGTTGGAGATGGATGGAGGGAGAGAGAGAGGGAGAAGGAAAGAGAGAAAACGAGGGGAGAGACAATCACATTGATAATAAAATTTGCTAAGTTTAAAATATATAATAACAATTTTATTTAAAATTTTTTATTTTTTTAAATAAAATAAAATTATTTTATTTTAAATTTATAATAATAATTTTATTTTATTGCCAGTCCATCCTTCCAATATTTAAATATAGCCTTATAAAATTTTTAAAGCTTCAAATTTTTGCATTTTGAGATTGCAAGCCTTCCAAAGACGCCAACTATATGCTAATATGACAGCCACGATGCTAATATGCATGACATGGAGTCAGGGATATCAAACAGCTTATAATGCCTACAATGAAAATGTGTGTCCTGTCATAGAGAACAGAGATGTGTTTGCCAAGGGAGGGGTAGGGCAGTGGGACTGGGAGTTTGGGATAAGTAGATACAAACTATTATATATAGGCTGGATAAACAACAAGATCCTACTGTATAGCACAGGAAATTATAGTCAATATCCTGTGGAACCTTAATCAAAAAGAATATGAAAATGAATGTATATATATATATATATATATAACATATATATAACAGAATCACTATATATATATAACATATATAACAGAATCACTTTGCTGTATATCAGAAATTAATAATATAATATTGCAAATAGCTATACTTCAATTAAAAAAAAATCTGTGTCCAGATCCTTTCCTTAATCTACATTACGTGAATCTTGATGTTTTCTGTGCTCTTTTTATTTCAGTTATCCTAATAAAGGGCATCATTTTGCCAAAACAGAACTCACCAACAAATAAAAATAAAAGAGAACTTCCACTCTTTCCCCAAATAACACTTGAATAGTGATATGAGCAGATATGAAATGTGTTATATGCTCATTTTATTTTTTTATTTTACTATTTATACACTATTCTGTACTTTGCTGTTATCATTTAATATATCACGCTAGTTTTTCCACTTGAGTACACAGAGATTTGTCCTTATTTTTCACAATTCCATCCTATCCCATTGCATACATATGTTATAATTTATATAAATAGTCCCTTATTTATGGGCAATTAATTAGACTATTTCCAGTTTTCAGCCACAACAAATAATGCTGCAGTGAATACTCTGTACAATTGTAATGCCAGTGTTTATACTTCAGCACCTGCTTTATTGTTCCAAGTGCTTTACATAGCTAAAAGATAAATCCCTAGATACAAATTTGCTAAGTATTGGCCTTTGAACTTTGAAAGATCTTGCCAAAATGTTATCCCTGGTACATTCTTCGTTTTAAAGTTAAGAAGAAGGCAAGGACAGCCACTACCACTACATATATTCAATATTGCATTGGGATCCTAGCCAGTATCCTTAAAGGTTTCTATTTAATTAATTTTACTTAATTTTAATTCAGAATACTTATGTAACTAAGTATGCTCTTAAGCATACTTAAAGGAAGAAGAATCAGAAAGAAACAAAACTGTTACCATTCACAGTTCAGGTGATTGCTTAGGAAATGCACAGTAAAAATTCAGAAGTAATCAAGAGAGTGCACCAAAGTTGCTTTGAGATCAATAGCCAGGACTGCAAAACTCATGACGAATGTCATGAACAGAAGTTCCAAGTAAGCAGATGAGACAATCCATTAGTCCAAACAAGAGAAACAGACCCAGGAAAGAGCTGAGCCTTAAGATGAAGACCACCATGTCTTGCTAGTCTGCTCCAGCATCTCCTGCTGCAGGAGATCAAGCTCTAACCAGTGTCAGGCCCCATAGCTCCCTCCTTCATGGTACCCACCACAACCACCTGTCTAAACTAACCCAACAAACATCTGCAATGACACTCAAGAGAGCACAGCTAAAACACACATAACTAGAAAGACAAAGTCATTAGGAGGAGCTCCGATTTCTACTTTACATGATCATTTTTATCTATTTATAAGATCCAGGGTGGTCCAGTGATTAAGACTTAGAGCTTCCAATGCATCAGGCACAGGTTGGATCCCTGGTCAGGAAACTAGGATCCCACATGTTGCATGGTGTGGCAAATATAAATAAACACCAATGCTAAGTACCAAAAAATAAATAAAATGAAATCTGTTTTAATGATCCCACCATCAAAGAAAAGCAGTATTATAATCTACAACTACAAATAATCTCTAAAGCAGCAGTCTTTGATTGGAATGTATTCTGGATCTCTGTAGTAGGTACACCTTTCAGGAAGATCTTGCCCAGACTACCATTAAAATAGAGACCTGGGTTCAATCCCTGAGTTGGGAAGATCCCCTGAAGAAGGGAACGGCTACCCATTCCAGTATTCTGGCCTGGCAGAATTCCATGGACTGTATAGTCCATGGGGTCATAAAAAGTTGGACATGACTGAGCAACTTTCACTTTCACTTCACCATTAAAATAAGATTTAATATTCTGAACACAAGATAACTAATGATCAAGAAGATATACCTGGTGGAGCAGTGGAATGCCAACTGTCACCTACTGAATATCATCAGTGTTGGCCAACCTATACTGAAATATCTGAACTTCAACAACTTCAGGAAGAAGAAAAAATTTGTCATTAGACAAGATGACACCATTTTTGAGTTTTTAATATGAAGCAGAAAATTAGTATGAATTTAGTAAAGCAAAATAACCTATAATGGCATATGTAAAAGACTCAGATGCTTTCAATATTGACACAGACCACCTCTGGCAGAACTACTAAAGGAGTCATGATGCCCTTTGTGTCCTTCCATATTCCTGGGGCAAAGGATTCCGGTGATGACAAAACGATCATGCTGCCGCCGCTGCTAAGTCGCTTCAGTCGTGTCCGACTCTGTGCGACCCCATAGACAGCAGCCACCAGGCTCCCCCATCCCTGGGATTCTCCAGGCAAGAATACTGGAGTGGGTCGCCATTTCCTTCTCCAATGCATGAAAGTGAAAAGTGAAAGTGAAGTCGCTCAGTCATGTCCGACTCTTAGCAACCCCATGGGCTACAGCCTATAAGTTTCTATAAAAAACTTGGGCTCTATTACAGAGTGCTAAGTCGCTTCAAGGAGATCCAACCAGTCCGTTCTAAAGGAGATCAGCCCTGGGATTTCTTTGGAAGGAATGACGCTAAAGCTGAAACTCCAGTACTTTGGCCACCTCATGCCAAGAGTTGACTCTTTGGAAAAGACTCTGATGCTGGGAGGGATTGGGGGCAGGAGGAGAAGGGGACGACAGAGGAGAGATGGCTGGATGGCATCACTGACTCGATGGACATGAGTCTGAGTGAACTCTGGGAGTTGGTGATGGACAGGGAGGCCTTGCGTGCTGCGATTCATGGGGTTGCAAAGAGTTGGACACGACTGAGCAACTGAACTGAACTGAACTGAACTGAAGTCGCTTCAGTCATGTCTGAGTCTTTCCGACTCTATGGACTATAGCCCACCAGGCTCCTCTGCCCATGGGGATTCTCCAAGCAAGAATACTGAAGTGGGTTGCTATGCCCTTCTCCAGGAGATCTTCCCAAACCAGGGATGGAACCCAGGTCTCCCTCATTGCATGCAGATTCTTTACCATCTGAGCCACAAGGGAAGCCCGGGAGGTGAGGTGGCTTTCCCAAATGTAACTACTGTATTGCAGTCAGTACAGCAAAGGATTTTCCCAACCCAGGGATGGAACCCAAGTCTCCTGCATCTCCTGCATTGCAGGCAGATTCTTTACCCCCTGAGCCACCTGGGAAGCCCCCTCTCTATTACAGAAACCCTACTTCTTTCATAATTCAGACCATGATGTCCAATATGGCAGCCACTGGTCAAGCACTTTAGCTGAATTAAGATATTCTGTGCATTGGAGAAGGCAATGGCAACCCACTCAGTGTTCTTGCCTGGAGAATCCCAGGGATGGTGGAGCCTGGAGGGCTGCCGTCTATAGGGTCCCACAGAGTCGGACACGACTGAAGCAACTTAGCAGCAGCAGCAGCAGTAAGGGTAAAATGGGCTTTCCAGGTGGTGCTAGTGGTAAAGAACCTGCCTGCCAGTGCACAAGATAAAGATGCAGGTTCAATCCCTGAGTCGGGAAAATCCCCTGGAGGACAGCATGGCAACCCATTCAAGTACTCTTGCCTGGAGAATCCCATGGACAGAGGAGCCTGGTGGGCTACAGTCCAAAGTGTTGTAAAGAGTCAGACATGACTAAAACAATTCAGCACGCAAGGGCAAAATACATATTGGACTTCATATAAGAAAAAATATATACAATCTCAATCATAATTTACACTGATTAAATGTTGAAATATTTTTATATCTAAGTGAAATAAAATGTATTATTAAAATTAATTTCACCTGATTTTAACTTTTACACTTGTGGTTCACATTACATCTAGAAGACAGTGCTCATCTAGAAAATCAAAAGATATTTTAAATGATGTGTTATATACATGTATATATGTGGCTTTTAAGACATAAATATCTGTTTATAAGACCCTTTGTATGTCACTAGATAGCAAATTCCTACAAAGACAAGTATGATCTTATAACAATAGTACAAAAGAGGCACCATTCATTGAGTTCCAACTTTTTGACCAGATAGTGCTGAAGACTTCAGCTAGATTATCTATGATCCTCCCACCCTCGTCTAAATGAGGAAGACTGAGGAATTTGCTCTGGATCACACAGTGAGACGTCCTGCAGCTTAATCCTGAGCCTGGCCTGAGCTCCTGACTCCAGTCGGAGTTAGAAGATGCATCTTGGAAGATGCTGAGTAGCAACCACACTCATGAAGTGGGATGCTCTGGAATACTTCAGTAGGAAACAGCCCGCAGTGGAAAGAGGCAACAACAGGGCCACAAGCAAGGGAAGCAGATGGGCCACGAAGCTAAGACAGATGGCCTAAAGAAGGAGCCTTCTAAAATCCAAAATACCTTCCTCCACCAAGCTTTGGAAAAGTTAGGCATGCCAAACTTTGGCAATCCTTCATCTGTCTTCTCCCCCAACATGCTGCTAGCAGAAGAGGTGAGGGAAGTCTCCAGACCTCTGCTTAGCATGACCACAAGCACCCACAGAAAGCAACTTCTCTTCCTGCAGCAGCTGGAAAAGTTTAAGTGAAGGGTGGGGTGATGGGGGCCCAATGGGGAGGAGAGAGGAAAGTTGGCCAGGAAAAACACACACACACACACAGCAACAGTGACATTCAGACCTGAACCTAGGAATCTTTGAATGATTCAGAACGGGATGCTTTATCACATCTGATTTAATTCGACGACTGTTTTGGGGATGCTGAAGGTCTAGGCTCCTAATCAAACACTTACGTAATCTTCCTCACTGAGTCCTTGCTTCTCAACAGAACTTTTCACCTCCATGGAAAACTTCTCAAACTCAGGTTTCACTGTCCTCAGTAGAGTGATTGTTTGGAGGGATGAGTACGCTTGCTTAGCTTCAAAGTCGTGTTTGTCTCCTCTCTTCCACGAGCCATCTCCTATGGGAGAAGTAAAAATATTTATAATTCCAAGCCAGTCACCACAAAGGGGCCATTCTCCCTTTTCTACCACAATATGCTTCTGTGTTTCTTTTGGCGGCTGGGGCAGGAGGTATTGTCACAGTTTTGCACTTGGGTGTAAAGTGACAAAGTCAAGATCACCAAGGGAGAAGAAGGCCCTTTGGACACGTGTTCCTTTGAAATGTGAGACAGAGAGAAAAGCACTGTTAGATTCATTGCCTTATAATAACCATGTAACTGGAATTTTAGGCCCTCAAGAATTACAGCACTGCAGGAGTAAGTAGTAAGTTTATCCCTTTCCATTCACACTTATTTTTTAAGGAGATCAAACCAGTCAATGCTAAATGAAATCAACCCTGAATATTCATTGGAAGGATTGATGCTGAAGCTGAAGCTCCAATACTTTGGCCACCTGCTGCGAAGAGCTGACTTATTGGAAAAGACCCTGATGCTGGGAAAGATTGAGGGCAGAAGGAAAAGGGGATGAGAGGGGAAAAGATGGTTAGATAGCATTATGGACTCAATGGACATTAATCTGAGGAAACTCCACAAAACAGTGAAGGACAGAGAAGCCTGGAGTGCTGCAATCCATGGGGTCACAAAGAGTTGGACACGACTTAGTGACTGAACAACAAATTCACTTATTATTAAATACATAATAATCATACCTAATTATTGAACACCTAATTATTCAATACCTAAAATCAACTGTGAAGGTCAACCAAGTTGTTAACGTGCTACAATAAACCCGATGCTATGTAAATGTGGAAGGCAAGGATGGCTACATATGAAAATGAATTTATAAAGTATTATAAAGTTGGTACTAAAAGAAAAAGAGATTTGAGATTATTGAACTATTTCTCAAATCTCTTCAGGATGAAAAGTAGCTTAGATGAACTTGAAAATTTATATCTCTTTAGTGCTGGCAACATCATAAAGATTATTTATTAGACAAGTTCATCGGTGCATCAGCAGTAACAAAATAAAAATTGCTAGCATTTATTGAGCATATATATTATAATAATAATAAAAGCCTCATTATTGAACACTTTAATGTATAAACTTATTTAACCCTCTCAAGATTGTGTGACTGTGGGTACAATTTCAGTTCAGTTCAGTTGCTCAATCATGCCTAACTCTTTGCAACCCCATGGGCTGCAGCACACCAGGCTTCCCTGTCCATCACCAACTCCTGGAGCTTGCTCAAACTCATGTGCATCAAGTCAGTGATGCCATCCAACCATCTCATCCTCTGTCATCCCCTCTCCTCCTGCCTTCAATCTTTCCCAGCATCAGGGTCTTTTACAACGAGTCAGTTCTTCACATCAGGTGGCCAAAGTGTTGGAGTTTCAGCTTTAGCATCAGTCCTTCCAACGAATATTCAGAGTTGATTTCCTTTAGGATGGACTGGTTTGATTGCCTTGCAGTCCAAGGGATTCTCAACAGTCTTCTCCAAAACCACAGCTCAAAAGCATCAATTTTTCAGTGCTCAGCTTTCTTTATGACCCAACTCTCACATCCATACATGACTACTGGAAAAAAACATAGCTTTGACTAGATGGACCTTTGTTGGCAAAGTAGTGTTTCTGCTTTTTAATAGCTGTCTAGGTTGGTCATATTAATTTTACAGATTTTGGGATACAATTTTACAGAAAATTGGGTATAGTTATCTTCTCTGTTTTACAGATAGGGGCTTCTCTGGTGACTCAGACAGTAAAGAATCTGCCTGCAATGCAGGAGACCTGGGTTCAGTCCCTAGGTTGTGAAGAATCCCTAGAGGAGGGCATGGAAGCCCACCCCAGCATTCTTGGAAACCAAGGCATTCAGAAACCTGCTGTTTCATGGCTCTCCCTTTTACAAAAGCAAGGGCGAATTACATGGATAAGAATCATTCTTCTTCTCTTTATCAGCACAGGGTAGCAAGTGGCACATGGAAACCACACAGAGCATAGAGGAAGAGGTAACTCGCTCCAATGAAGGAAGTTTCATGCCAGGAAGAGGCATCCACCTGGCCTGAAATGTGTGAATAGGATTTTAATAAGATGAGAAGAGGATGGAAAGGCATGCTTGGCAGAACCTACAATGGCACGGGCAAAGGTGCAAATGTGTATAACATTCAGTGGGCAGCTGGGAACCTCAGTCTGGAGCAGGAGAAAAGACAGGGACAAAGAATTTGTTTGTGGAGACCTCTCTTTAGTCATAATCCTAATAATAGCAACCATTTATTAATTGCTTACTATGTGCCAGGGAGCTGTTAAAAGATAAATAAGATAGAGCCAAGGACAGAATTCATTAAGGGCTAGATCCGTTCACAATAAGCACAAGATTAAATTTCAGGCCACCAAACAAAACTCGATGAAGTTGTCCTCCTTCTTCTCCCGGACAAAACCTCCTGAACACCGATGAGGCTACAGCTACGCCAGTGCTCAGAGAGCAGGTGAGCTACGTGCCACTGTCATTGGCCAGGCCAGGGTCAACCCTGCTGTGTGCTCAAGACACAGACAACATGGCCTTTTGTAAAGGGGCCAAATTTCATTTGCTAGAAAGACCCCAACTTCTAAGAACATCCAGAAGATCTTCAGCCCATGAAGGAATCCATTTCTTCTAGTGCAATCCATGTTAATTGATTCATTTTGAATTGACTCAAGGTATGAAGAGTCAGCAGGAATGATGCTTCTTGGGCAAAGAGAGTCGGTGTTTCTCAGCTTTGGGTATGAGTCCTCTCCAAGGGCACAAGAAAGGAAATAACCCTATAACGTATTCTGTTGCATAATTAGAAAATACACATCGAACCAGAAATAGCAACTATCTCAGTTACTATGATACTATGGAGAAAAGCATTTTTTTATTTTGAAAGAAGTGAAATTTGGTACAATACAGCTGTCTACCACAATCTAAAGGTAATGACTTTGAAGTTTTGTTTTCTAGAAAAAAAAGAATGGAAATAAAAATGACTAATAAATGTAAAGCAAATTAAACAGGTATATAGTCACAAGCAAAACTGATACTATGACTTCCTGCTTTGAGCGAGTCTCTTGTTGCGTTACGTCAGTAACCTTTCCCATACGGAGCCATTGAAAGCTAGGAAAGCGGAGGTCAGCTTGGCGTGATGCCGCATCAGTGGGGACAAATTTAATTCAACAGACAACTGGGTGCCTCTGGAGATTTACGAGCGGAACAGAAGAATGACATGATTAGACTCATGCCTAGGGAAATAGCAGTGGATTAGACTGGGGAGACACTGAGGATTCAGAGCCACAGTAATCCAGGCAAGAGGTTACAAGAGGTTACATGTGCGAAGTCACAACTCCCCACCCAAAAAAAAAATTGTACATGGGTCTCCAGGTGGTTCGAATCACAGGCAAGTTTTCTTTTCCTTTCGTGTTTTTCTGAATTTAGCAAATTTTCAGCAGCATGTGCTTTTAGAATCATTAAAAGAGGGTGAGCCCTTGAGAATGAATGCAGAGGGCTGTGCAAGAGGAATGTGAAGACTCCACAAGAATGAGAGAGTGAACGACAGCCGAGAAGGATGCGCGTCACCGGTGATGCCAGAGAGGAAAGGCCAACGGCTGTCAGAGGAAACAGCAGAGCCAGAGGGAGGGGAAAGGGTTAGTGGATGTGGAAATGATAGTGATTTCAGTTAGGGTCACGATCAATTCAAGGTGACTGACTGCAGAACACCCACGTGGCAGCACCAGGCTGCGGCTGGAAAGAGTGGTCTGAAGCCAGCAAGAAGAATGAGGGCTAGAGAAAGTGCTGGAGGTCACGTCCACAGGTCTTACACTGAGAACTCAAGAGGAGAAGGCGGAGGGTGAACATACACCCTTTGGGGGTGCTGTTTTAATGGGCACAGGAGTGAGAGGAGCTAACAGAAAGCCAGAAGAATGCTGTGCCACCAAGGCTAAAAATTCCAGAAAGAAATGGACAGAAGCAATAGGGCAAGAACTAGAGCTGACCTCATATACCAGCCACAGGCCACACGTGTGACTATTTACACTTCAATTAACCAAGATTAAATAAAATTAAAATTTCAGTTCCTCAGTCACACTGGCCACATTTTCAACGTACAATGGTCATATGTGGCCATAACTCCTGTACTGGGAGACACAGAATAGCATCCACCAGCATCACAGAAGGTTCCACTGGCCAGCACTGCTTTAGAGGCACATAAGCGTGGTCTGCGGTAAGGCGGATGGCTTTGGCAGTGAGGGTGTCAGTGGTGACCCAGCACTCTCAGAGGAGTGGTGGATCTATTGTCTTACTCCTACAGTCATCCTGAACAAGGGATTAAGAAGAGAAGAAAGAAGGCAGCTAATGAGAGGGTAGGCAGAGAAGGTGACTCTGGTAGATTTCTCAGGAATAAAGGAAAGTGCATTTGCTTTATTTGGTTTGGTTTTAAACATTGTGGAGGTCCAAGCTTGCATTTGGGCTTCCCAACTGGCGCTAGTGGTAAAGAATCCGCCTGCCAATGAAGGAGGCATGAGACGCAGGTTTGATCCCTGGGTCAAGAAGATCCCCTCAAGGAGGGCATTGCAACAGACTCCAGTACTCTTGTCTGGAGAAGTCTATGGACAGAGGAGCCTGGTGGGTCACAGTCCATGGGGTTGCAAGGAGTCGGATATGACTGAAGCAACTTAGCATGCATGCATGCAAGCTTGCATTTTGTGTGAGAAGGATACAGAGTATTTGTGAAAGAGGAAATATCTTGCTCAGCATCAAGCCCTAGACTTGGCAATCCTGTGGCCAGGGAGCTGGCTCAGGCTGGTGGTACCCACACTGGGATAACCATGTCATCCTATAGTTCTCCAAACTTACCAAAGACTCAACACATAGTAAGCCTTTGGTAAATGTGGGCTGAGTGACAAGCTGAGACATCACAGACCACATTCAAGAAATGACGCCTGGAGTACAACCAGGATGGCTGCAGAACACTGTGGCTCCTGACCTCTGGCAGCCATTTAAGTGAGAGAAAAGCATCAGCCTCCTTGCCTAAGCCACTCTCTCCAAATGTTACATGCTTGCCTTGACCTTCGCTGGTCCAGTTCCTCCCACCAGTGATAACAGCACCACTTACTGAGCGAAGCCATTGTGAACAGCTTTGCCTAGAGCATTTCATTCTTTAATCCTCATTAAAAAAAAAAAAAAAAATATATATATATATATATATATACACACACACACTCTATAAGAAATATTGAAGTATTATCACCATGTTACAGATGAGGAAACTGAGGCTTAAACATGCCTGAAGTCACTTGGTTAATACACAGAAAAGAAAGTGAAGTCATTCAGTCATGTCTGACTCTTTGCGACCCCATGGACAGTAGCCTGCCAGGCTCCTCTGTCCATGGAATTTTCCAGGCAAGAGTACTGGAGTGGATTGCCATTTCCTCCTCCCGGGGATCTTCCCAAACCAGGGATCAAACCGTGCACTGCAGGCAGACTCCTTACCATCTGAGCCACCAGGGAAGTCAGGATTCAAACACAAGCCCAGCCTCCAAACACCGGTGCCATGCCTGCTCCTCCTCACTTCATCGAAGTTTAGGATGTTCCAGGACTTAAAATTGCAAATGGGGGGCTTCCCTGGTGGCTCAGTGGTAAAGAATCGGCCTGCCAGTGCAGGAGACACAGGGTGGATGCTTCGTCTGGGAAGATCCCACGTGCCACAGATCAGCCGAGCCTGGGTGCCACAACCCTTGAGCCTGTGCTCTAGAGCCTGGGAGCCACAGCCACTGAGCCCACATACCATAGAGCCTGTGCTCCGCAACAGGAGAAACCACGGCAATGAGAAGCCCAAGCACTGCAACTCGGCACTTGCCTCTGCTTGCCACAATTAGAGAAAAGCCCACACAGCAATGAGAGCAGCACAGCCAAAAATAAATTATTTTAAAAAATAAATAAAACTGCAAATTCAGTGGGAGAACAAAAGTGCTTTAAAAAAAAAGAACAGAGGAAGAAAGATTAGAAAAGGAAGTGTTTAAACGCGGTTTAACAACTGTCACAGTTGAAAGATTCGTGGAGCCCTGTACCAAGGTCACAGATATAAAGCCTTGTGCCAAGGCCCTGTACCAAGGTCATCTCCCAAACAGACCAAGCCCCATAGGAACCGTTGCCCTGAGAACCCTGATTGAAACCAGCCAGCTCCCTGACCCCATACTAGGTAAACATACCCACCCTATAGCATCCTAACCAATCACCTAATGCCACCTTTCCAACAGGAATTTTCTTTGCCTTGAGGCTACAAAAATTGGCTAATAACCCACAAAAGGTGTCAGCTTTTCCCACTGTTCCAATACTCAGCTCTCCCTCAAGAGCCACACAGACCACAAGACTGTGTGAGAATTCTCTTTTCTCATTACTCCAAACTGACTATAACACGCATGCACTCACAATCAGTAGCTCCATCGTGGCTGACTCTTTGTGATCCCATGGACTAGCCCACCAGGCTCCTCTGTCCATGGGATTCTCCAGGCAAGAATACTAGAGTGGGTTGCCATTTCCTGTTCCAGGGGATCTTCCCGACCTAGAGATTGAACCTGCAACTCTTGCATCTCCTGCATTGGCAGGTGGATTCTTAACTGCTGCGCCACCTGGGAACATACCACTTTAACAACAAAATATAAATCCAATTCCTCCCCAGTTTCCCTGTCATTATCCTACTGTTAGTGAGTCAAGTAATTTAAGTGCATTACTAGCCCTGGATACTTCCATCCTCACCTTAACTAGCGTGCTCTGAGTTCTCAGGAAGTCAGAAGAAGTGCTACAATACAATAGAGCCCCAGACAGGATCACCCAAATGACTTTCCATCTAAACTTACATCCAGACAAGATAATGCCAGGGAATGGAAATGCCAACAAGTGCTATCCAAAACTCTACAGAGCAATATATATCGATTTCACTCTAGATTTTTTAAAAACCTATGCTTTCAATCTATTCTCCATCATTTGAATTCCTTATAATAAATTCAGAAGTCCTGTAATAATATAATTGGGGGCAGACCTGAGAAATTTTTTGAGTGTCCACCAAGACAATCAGATAATCAGTAAATATGGACACACTATCAATATGTTTCTTAAAAATCTCAAAGACTATTTAAAATAGAGCCTTTTTCTAGCAGTGGTGTAGAGTTTCACGTGAAGAAGCACAGGGAGAGGAGGATGTTGGATAACTTTTCATGAACATAGGTGTTGGTGGTGGTTTAGTCGCTTAGTCATGTCCCACTCCTTGCAACCCTATGCACTGTAGCCCACCAGGCTCCTCCGTCCATGGGATTCTCCAGGCAAGAATACTGGAGCGGGTTGCCATTTCCTTCTCCAGGGAATCTTCCCGACCCAGGGATCAAACCTGTGTCCCCTGATTGGCAAGCAGATTATTTACCATTGTGCCATGTGGGAAACGCTGATTCTTAGGATATAAAATCTCAGAGAAGACCCTTTATGAGCAGCAGACTCCAGAGCCTTGGGTAGGTCACTGTGCCTTCCGAAAGATCCTGTTTGCTGCTTCTGCTCTGAGAAGGGAAGGCGCTTCAGGGACTGTGACAAACACGGACAGTTGCCTCCCTACATCTATTCTCCCGTGTCCCTCAGTAATAGATTCCTGGATTGATCTGGGGGTACCAGTGAGACCAGCTAAAAGCACACATTTCCTGCCTCCCCCTTTCAACGAGGAGTAGCAAATGATATGTAACCAAAAAATAAAGAGTGGGGCCTCCAGAGAACCCTTCAAACAGAATTGAGTCAACTGAAAGGATCTCTTTTGCCTCTCATGTTCCCCTTCTGCCTTCCCTAAAATTAAGATCTAATCCCTGGAATTCTAGCCACGAATTCATCATCTTGAGGATGGATGCCATTCACTAGGACTGAGGTAGCCAAAAACACGAAAAGGCTTAGATCCCTGATGACTTTATGGAACCATCATTCTGCCCTGGACTTCCTACAAGTGAGAGCATAAATCTCTACATTTGTTTAAATTACTATAATTAGGAGTCTTGGTTATTTGCATACAGATGTAATTCCTAATGCACCCAGGTCCTTATGAGGTACTAGACAAAAGCTGATTAATTTGGTAACAGAACAATGTATGGCCTAAATCAAGCTATATAAAACTACACCACAGGAAAATGTACAGACATATTTTTTCAAAATTATAATTTTTAAAGTACTATATGTGACTGTTGGTGTAAACTGAAATTAATAGTAAATATAACTAACATTTACTAAACACTCATCATGTTCCAAGAAGTTTTCTATGCATTTTGCACACACCACACCATTTATTACTCTGCCTGATGCCATGACATAAGCACTATTATTATCATTAGAAGAAACTAAGGCTTGAGGATGAGGGCAGGGTGATATCAATTTGCCAAGAGCTGGTTTGTGGCACAGCCTCTCAGGCACATTGACAGCTGAGCTCAAAGCCTAAGCAACCAGGCTGTAAAAGGTGAAAGAAAGGGATATAAGCAGAAACACCAAGGATAGCCTTTGAATGCTGGGGACACAGGTTCGAACTCTGTTTGGTGAACTAAAATCCCACATGCCACAGAGCAACTCAGCCCTCGAGCAGTAACTTAACAACTATAGAGAAGCTTCCACGTGCCTTAATATATAGAGAATGCCTGAGCACTGCAACAAGGACCCAGCATAGCCAATTTTTTTTAATAAAAAATAACAATAATAAAGACTATTTTTTAAAAAAGAAAGAAACACCAAGGATACTTTGTAGATTGTATCAGAGCACACTGTATAACTCCATGCAGTTAAATTTTCAAGAAGAAAAACTGAATTAGTGAAAAAATAAGCTTTAAAAAGTTGTCCCTCATGTTGATATATGGCAGAAACTGATACAATATTGTAAAGCAATTATTCTCCAATTAAAAATAAATTTAAATTTTTAAAAAGTTTTCCCAAAGAGAATGATATAGACAAGATGAGATGGGCCATGTATCAATAATTCTTGAAGCTAACTGATGGATTCATGGGGATTTATTACACTACTCCTTCCACTTTTGTGTACATTTAAAATTTTCCATATTAAAAAAGCTTTTAAAAGTTAAAAAAAGTTGTCCCAAAATCACCAACAGTAAGTTATATATATATATGACTTCTCATTCACTGATATTACACAATGAGAAGGACAAACACTACTTTCGTAGTATTCTGGCCAAAGATGTATAAACTCAACTTATCCTGTGAGACAGTCTACAAATAACAGACTTCAAAGTGTTAGGTCATAAACAACAAAGAAATATTGAAGAACTATCACAGATTAGAGAAGATTAAGAAGACACAACTCAGTGGACTGAATCCTGGAACAGAAAAGGTACATTAGGAGGAAAAGTGGTAAATTTCAAATAAAGCCTGTAGTTTAGTTCTTAGTATTGTACCAATGTTAGTTTTATTTTGATAAGTGCACTATGGTTATATAAATTGTTTAAACTAGAGAAATCTGAGTAAAAGGTATACATGAACTCTGTGTTATTTTTGCAAGTTCTCTATACATCTGAAATTATTTCAAAAGTTTTTTTAATTTTCCAAAAATTACCTCTAAAAAGAAGTTAGGTCCAGAGACAAAGTTGAATTGTTTCCATCTTCCAAGGAATAGTTTTATGGTACACAAACTGTTCTAGAGCAGAAAAACAATGGAAAGTGTCCCAGTTGATTTTATAAAGCTAATATTAACTTGATATTAAAATAGGGCTTCCTTGATAGCTCAGTTTGTAAAGAATATGCCTGCAATGCATGAAACCCTGGTTCAATTCTTGGGTTGGAAAGATCCGTTGGAGAAGGGATAGGCTACCCACTCCAGTATTCTTGGGCTTCCCTTGTGGCTCAGCTAGTAAAGAATCTGCCTGCAATGAGGGAAACCTGGGTTCGATCCCTGGGTTGGGAAGATCCCCTGGATCTTCTGCCTGCAATATCGCCCTATTAAAATAGGGGAGTACCACCTAAGTTTCCAGTGGTCATGTATGCACATGAGAGTTGGACTATAAAGAAAGCTGAGCGCTGAAGAATTGATGCTTTTGAACTGTGGTGTTGGAGAAGACTCTTGAGAGTCCCTTGGACTGCAAGGAGATCGAACCAGTCCATCCTAAAGGAGATCAGTCCTGGGTGTTCATTGGAAGGACTGATGTTGAAGCTGAAACTCCAATACTTTGGCCACCTGAAGCAAAGAGCTGACTCATTGGAAAAGACCCTGATGCTGGGAAAGATTGAAGGTAGGAAGAGAAGGGGGCAACAGAGGATGAGATGGTTGGATGGTATCACCGACTCAATGGACATGGGTTTGGGTGGACTCCGGCAGATGGTGATGGATACGGAGGCCTGGTGTGCTGCAGTTCATGGGGTCGCAAAGAGTCAGACATGACTGAGCAACTGAACTGAACTGAACTGAGCTAAGGGCAAGAAAACTGTCCAATCTCACTCATGAATATAGATTCAAAAATCCTAAATAAAATACTAAAAACTTATATCGGCAATACATCTAAAAAAAATTATGCAGACTATGTTTAATTTCAAGAATATTATAATGGCTCAATACTAGGAAATTTATTTAAAAGCATAGGTAAAATGTATTTGATAACATTCATCACTCACTTTCAATTTTTTTAAACCACACTTAATAAACCGAGGAGTATTTGAACATCTACTTCTAACAAGATACTAAAAATTAAGTACCACCATTGTTACACAAAATTATTCTGGAGGCTATTGTCAATGGAGTAAAAAATGAAAAATAATATTCAACTATCAAAATGAACAGCTAGCTATTGCTATTATTTGAAAATGATTTTAAAAACTATTAGAATAGAAGGTTTAATATGTAGAATTCCTGTTTCTATGTAACAACTACAAAATGTAATAGGAAGAGGTCAGGATCATAACAACAATCAGAAAACATAAAATATCTAAGAATGAACTCAGCAAGAATGATGCGAAATTCAAATAAAGAAAACTGCAAAACTTTGCTATATACATAAAAAGAAATTTTAATAAATAAAATAATTTAAAAGTTAGATGATGCAGAATTGACAGAGGTGCAGGAAAACAGACATTCTCATATGTTGTTGCAGAAGTGTAAACTGGCAAACCTTTTAAAGGGACAAGTTGGCAATATCCATCAAAAGGTAAATGCATATAACATTTGACCCAGAAATTCTGCTTCTAGAAGCATGTCTTACAGATTTCACACACACACACATATATATATATGAATGTCTGTATGTGTATGGGCTTCCCTGGTAGCTCAGCTGGTAAAGAATCCACGTGCAATGCAGAGACCCCGGTTCAATTCCTGGGTCGGGAAGATCCACTGGAAAAGGGATAGACTACCCACTTTAGTATTCTTGGGATTCCCTAGTGACTTAGACAGTAAAGAATCTGCCTGTGATGCAGGAGACCTGGGTTCAATCTCTTGGTCGGGAAGATCCCCTGGAGGAGGGCATGGCAAACCACTCCAGTATTCTTGCCTGGAGAATTTCCATGGACAAAGAAGCCTGGCGAGCTATAGTCCATGGGCTTGCAAAGAGTTGAACACAACTGAGCGACTAAGCACAGCACAGCACATGTGTATGTACAAATGCATCCCCACAGTGAGGCAACTCAATATAACATTGCTCTTATAATAAAAAGCTGGAAACAACAAAAACACCAAAAACTAAAATACTGATTAAGATGACATATTAGCATTATAAAATACTATGTAACTATACTATAGATAATGTGATCATTTTATTGAAAAATATTTTCCATAAATTCATATTTTTAATGAAATAGACAAGCTGTACACCTAAATATTATCAGTGTACTTTTATCTGGATAATAGAGTTGCAGCAACTTATTTTCTTCCCTGTGCTTTTCTACATTTCTCAAAATTTCTGTAATGCTCATGTATTGTAATGAGCAGGAAAAAGTAATGCAAGCTTTATCCAGAGATGAAAGGAATTCCAGTACCTAGTTTTTTGTGTACTTGCATTCTCATGCACTGTCTCCAAATTCTATGCTTGCAGTAGCCAACTTGCTAAACTCAATAAATTTTTTTCATTTGTCACAAGTCTCTACCAGTATCTCAATGAATTCAAAATTGTATTCAATAATGTAGCTACATTCTGATCTTGGGCCAAGAAGCAAAACTACCACTCTGCTTATGTAAAGAGAGGGGAAAGGACAATGATGAGAGCAAGGAGAGAAAAACTGGTGTTTATCCTGCAAGCTGCAAGTCTTCAGTTTTATCCATTACAGGGGAAAAAATTACTTTTGCTTCAACAACTTTTCTTTATCCCCATGAGAAGTGTGATTTATTACGTTCATTCACAATGATCTATTGCTTAAGTAATTTGAATGCAGAGTTCCAAAGAATAGCAAGGAGACATAAGAAAGCCTTCTTCAGTAATCAATGCAAAGAAATAGAGGAAAACAATAGAATGGGAAAGACTAGAAATCTCTTCAAGAAAATTAGAGATACCAAGGGAACATTTCATGCAAAGATAGGAGCAATAAAGGACAGAAATGGTAGGGACCTAACAGAAGCAGAAAATATTAAGAAAAGGTGGCAAGAATACACAGAACTATACAAAAAAGATCGTCACAACCAAGATAATCATGATGGTGTGATCACTCACCTAGAGCCAGACATCCTGGAATGCGAAGTCAAGTGGGCCTTAGGAAGCATCACTACGAACAAGGCTAGTGGAGCTGATGGAATTCCAGTTGAGCTATTTTAAATGCTAAAAGATGATCCTGTGAAAATGCTGCACTCAATATGCCAGCAAATTTGGAAAACTCAGCAGTGGCCACAGGGCTGGAAAAGATCAGTTTTCATTCCAATCCCAAAGAAAGGTAATGCCAAAGAATGCTCAAACTACAGCACAATTGCACTCATCTCACATGCTAACAAAGTAATGCTCAAAATTCTCCAAGCCAGGCTTCAACAGTACACGAACCATGAACTTCCAGATGTTCAAGCATAGGCCTTTTAGAAAAGGCAGAGGAACCAGAGATCAAATTGCCAACATCCACTGGATCATAGGAAAAGCAAGAGAGTTCCAGAAAAACATCTACCTCTGCTTTATTGACTATGCCAAAGCCTTTGACTGTGTGGATCACCACAAACTGTGGAAAATTCTTCAAGAGATGGGAATACCAGACCACCTGACCTGCATCCTGAGAAATCTGTACTCAGGTCAAGAAGCAACAGCTAGAACTGGAGATGGAACAACAGACTGACTCCAAATTGGGAAAGGAGTACATCAAGGCTGTATATTGTCACCCTGTTTATTTAACTTATATGCAGAGTACATCATGAGAAATGCTGGGCTGGAGGAAGCACGAGCCGGAATCAAGATTTCTGAGAGAAATATCAATAACCTCAGATATGCAGATGACACCACCCTTATGGCAGAAAGAGAAGAACTAAAGAGCCTCTTGATGAAAATGAAAGAGGAGAGTGAAAAACCTGGCTTAAAGCTCAACATTCAGAAAACTAAGATCATGGCATCTGGTCCCATCACTTATAGATGGGGAAACAGTGGAAACAGTGACAGACTTTACTTTTTTGGGCTCTAAAATCACTGCAGATGGTGACTGCAGCCCTGAAATTAAAGACGCTTACTCCTTGGAAGGAAAGTTATGACCAACCTAGACAGCATATTAAAAAGCAGAAACATTACTTTGCCAACAAGGGTCTGTCTAGTCAAAGCTATGGTTTTTCCAGCAGTCATGTATGAATGTGAGAGTTGGACTATAAAGAAAGCTGAGTGCCCAAGAATTGATGCTTTTGAGCTGTGGAGCTGGAAAAGACTCTTGAGAGTCCCCTGGACTGCAAGGAGATCAAACCAGTCCATCCTAAAGGAAATCAGTCCTGAATATTCATTGGAAGGACTGAGGCTGATGAATCTGAAACTCCAATACTTTGGCCACCTGATGCGAAGAACTGACTCATTTGAAAAGACCCTGTTGCTGGGAAAGATTGAATGCAGAAGGAGAAGGGGACAACAGAGGATGAGATGGTTGGATGGCATCACCGACTCAATGGACATGGGTTTGGGTAAACTCCAGAAGTTGGTGATGGACCGGGAGACCTGGCGTGCTGCAGTCCATGGGGTCACAAAGAGTCAGACACGACTGAGTGACTAAACTGAACTGATAGCTTAAGTAAGCCAGTATACCAAAGCAGGAAACTGAGGCACATGCTCTAAGGTTTAGATCCCATCTGACTACACCTCAACTGCAGTAGCAGGGAAGTGGAGCTCCACGCAAACATGCCATTTGTGATATACACACTTACAGTTTCCCTGGAACTGCCAGTGTGTGGCACCTGAGAAAATGCTCCATAGCCTTACACTGTTGACTTCAGAGAGAATCCTAATCACACTTGGGAGGAAATGCTGTGACCTGTGATCTTGATGCATTAGGCAGCCTCCATCACAGGTACCTTGGGAACTTCTCCAGACCCATTTTAAGGAATTAAATGCTTTGGATCATATCTGTTAGTGGCCCCTGAACATTTTATAAGAGAAATTTAAGAGGGAGTAATCTAGAAGGGAAGCTGGCGTGCTGTAGTCCATGGGGTCGCAAAGAGCCAGACAAGACTTAATGAATGAACAACAACAACAATGATCTGGAAGGAGGAGGGGTTAGTAGCAGCAACTTTCAAAATATTTTACCTCAGTTTACAGAAATGGTTATTTATTTCTCGTTTCACATTATGGTTCATTACAAATATATGTGTGACATGTATAAATATATCCGCAGAAACATGCAATCACATTACTTAAAAGTTTTATGAAACCATATGTATGCTATGTGTGACACACTTTGACATGTTCTGTTATGTTGATGTGTTAGTCTATTCCATGCTTCTAAAATTTCCATCCAAATCTCGATAAAAGTATCCCAACAGTCCACCATGGTAGCAACCCAAAGTTGAAAATGCACTGGGGAGGAGTCTTCAGGGCCTGGATTTATGATCATTTAGTCCCGTAGCCTCATAGGTGGTGCTATTTTTCTGCTCTGAATTCTCAGGGGAGAAAAGCTTGAGAATTTAGGAGAAGTGGGAGTATTCAGAATCACACATTTCCAAAATCCTATCTATGGAAAGAAAATCAACCATGAATACTCATTGGAAGGACTGATGCTGAAGCTGAAGCTCCAGTAATTTGGCCACCTGATGCAAAGACCCAACTCATCAGAAAAGACCCTGATGCTGGGAGAGATTGAAGGCAGGAGAAGAAGGAGGCAACAGAGGATGAGATGGCTGGATGGCTTCACGGACTCAATGGACATGAGTTTGAGCAAACTCCAGGAGATACTGAAGGACAGGGAAGCCTGGTGTGCTGCAGTCCATGGGGTCGCAGAGTCAGACACAACTGAGCAACTGAACACCACCACCTATGGAAATCATATCGACTGAAACAAGTTATTGGCCCTGTCTCACAACCCCTTTTTGACAGCCTAGCAGCAGCAGGAGGGGAAACCGGAGGCAGAGTTACCATAGAAGGAGCTGTTGAAGAGCTCGATGTTGAAGAAGGCGTAGTCCCCGCTGGTCATTCCATGCCTGTGCGCCGCCAGCATGATCCCCCGGATGGTGTCGCTACTCGCACACATGATCACCACTGTGGGGAGGAAAAAACGGATGCGTGAAATGGCCCTGCACAGAGGACGGCATCTGACGTGGACCAGGGCTCTGCTAAGGTCCTGCAGAATCCTCACAAATTACTCATGAGTTACAAAGGGCAGAAGAGTAACTTGGCAGTGGAGAAAGCTATCTGTCACCACCACAACCAAGTGATGGATGCCAACGGTACCCACCATGTGAGCAGACTCATGAGCCCCCTGCTGTAACACATCAGGAGCCCCAAACCTCAAAACTGGCCACCTCAATCTAATCAGAGGGAAGCAGCTGCAAACCCAATTTGGGGGACAGTGACTAGAACAGTGAACCTACACCCTTTAAAATGGTCACTTTCATGAAAAACAAAAACGGCCTGAGATGTTCTAGACTAGCAGAGACTCAGGGAAACAGAAAGCTGAATGCACTGTGTGATCCTAGATTGGATCCTGGGCCTTAAAAATAATAATAATAAAAGTTTTTCTATAAAGGGCATTGTTGAGACAACTGGAGAAATTTGAATAAGGTCTATAAATTGGATAATAGTATTATGTTTGTGTTAATGTTCTTGCTTTTCATAATTCTACTGTGGGTCTATGAGTGAATGTTCTTCTTCTTGGGAAGTGCACACTTCAATTTTTAGGGGTACAAAAGCATGATGACTGTACTTACCCTCAAATAGTTCATAAAAAGATAGCAATACTTGTGCATATATATGTACATGAGTATATATTTGGAAGGGGTAGGGGAGGGAAAGGAGAGATTTGGAATGACAAAGCATAGTGGCAGAACATTTACCACTAGTGAAAATCTGGGTGAAGGCAAGCCAGAGGTGCTTTATACTTTCCTACATCCTTTCCAAAAACACAAGATTATTTCAAAATAAATCTTTTTAAAATACTTCAAGTAAATTCCCAGATTGGCCCAATATAAGATAGTGAGACATGTCAACTGCTTTTTATACCTTACTAGCATAGTGGAGCGGAGAAGGCAATGGCAAGCCACTCCAGTACTCTTGCCTAGAAAATCTCATGGATGGAGGAGCCTGGTAGGCTGCAGTCCATGGGGTCACTACTAGTCAGACACGACTGAGCGATTTCACTTTCACTTTTCACTTTCATGCATCAGAGAAGGAAATGGCAACCCACTCAGTGTTCTTGCCTGGAGAATCCCAGGGGCGGGGGAGCCTGGTGGGCTGCCGTCTATGGGGTCGCACAGAGTCAGACACGACTGAAGCAACTTAGCAGCAGCAGCAGCAGCATAGTGGTGCTAGTGGTAAAGAACCTGCCTGCCAATGCAGGAGGCATAAGAGAGACGCAGGTTCGATCCCTGGGTCTGGAAGATCCCCTGGAGGAGGGTATGGCAATCCACTCCAATATTCTTGCCTGAGAATCCCATGGACAAAGGAGCCTGGTGGGCTACAGTCCATGGGGTGGCAAAGAGTCGGCCACGACTGAAGAAACTTTAGCACAGCATAGCAAATACATTTTCCTCAGAAAACAACCCGAAGGGTTTTCATTTGGCAAATCAGAGGATGCAGCAGGTGGGATATGCTTTCTGATGTTTGAATGGAGAACACTTTTTTTAAAGCTGTCTCAACACATAGAGGAAATAGTTACCAAGATTCCAGGTCCCTTCCCACATGCTCTCGGTTCACATCCACACTGTCAGAGCCGAGAGGCTCTAAGCAGCTGCAGAATACTGTTCCCTGTCACGTAACAGCTACAAGGGATGAAAGGGAAGAGAGACCTGGCCTTCATCCACCTATTTGGATCACTGTCGATGGCCCCTGACCCCCATGACAGCACCCGCTGTGCTTTTCTGCACAGAGGAGAGGAGAGGCCTGGGTGCCATAACCGCATTATCACCACACGAGCCGGCCCTGTGCCGTGTGTATGTTCTTTGTAAAAGCACGGGTGAGGAATGATGCAGAACAAACTTCAGGCTGTGCCAAAGCCGCCTTGGCAACCTGCGCCAAGGGCCAGGAGCTTGCTGACATTTCGTTTACTGCATAGGTTAATTCAGAGTGTTAGGTCATGACTCTGACATTTCTTACGACATAACAGCTCAGGGTACAGGCTGAAAGCTCTGCAGGGCAAGTTTTTAAAACCATACCAAACTTCTTAAGATGTCTAACTGCGGGAGTAAGTGCTGTTTGTGCCTGGAAATATAGTTATATATCTAGAATAAATAGTCGAATTCCAAGATGTATCAGTAACAAAGTTTTTGAAGAAATTTCTCATTACTCATTGTGACCTAAATGTTTGTTCCGCTCTCATTCGATTCTAGTCCCTTAAATGATAAGAGCCTATGCATGTGCGCGAGCTAAGTCACTTCAATAGAGCCTGACTCTTTGTGAACCCCATGGACTGTAGCCCACCAGGCTCCTCTGTCCAGGGGATTCTCCAGGCAAGAATACTGGAGTGGGTTGCTGTGCCCTCCTTCAGGGGATCTTCCCAATCCAGGGATCGAACCCACTTCTCTTAGTCTCCTTCATTGGCTTGCAGGTTCTTTACCACTAGCACCACCTGGGAAGACAAAAGAACCAAGGTGTCCCACAAAACAGCCTGGACTAAGGCTGGACAAGCGGATCCCAAGAGGCTCCAGGAAGCTCTGGCTGACTGTCCAACTGCAGTCATCACTTTTCTATCAACTGATCATAGTCAAGAGTCTAGTTCTAGATCACTCCCCATAAACAGAACAGGACTCTGTTAGCACATAAAGTGTAGAGTCATTGTTTGGGGAAAAGAATTCTAATAACCTAACTTAGATATTTTTAGCTAATCTGAAATGAAGATTAATTTCAATGAGGACCAAAATAGTCACAAATATGTTTGTGTCAATATAGACCTGGAGGTGCCAATTAAGGAGCCAAATTGTAAACAGCAGGATGTTAGTAAGGATGCAAGAAGGATGAGGAGGGTCAGCTGAAGGGTCCAGGCATCCAAAGGCATCAGGCCTTGATAACCTGAAGCATCCATCGGAGAGCTACACCTGGCTCAGGTCCGAACAGTCTGTGTCCTCAGGCCGGAGCACATGCTTCCCCAAGCCCTAGATGGGCCGTGCCCTACACTGGCCTGTCACTTCTTTTCTATTTTTACAGCCCTGGCCCATCTCCTCTCTTTCCTCATCACCACCAAGATCAACCCCCTCCAATGGGCACATTCTTTCTTTAAATGTCAGTACCTGCTTAAACTAAGCAAGAGTGACCTGGAGCAGCACTGGGCCGATCTAAACAGTCTGGAATTATTTTAGATCTCAGCCATTTCATGACGAATGAAATGGACATGTGGACAAATGTAGTCCAGCTCTCAAAAGGAAATCCTAACCCCCAACTTCGTGGGCTAGGTATTATTTTCCTTCCAGAAAAGAAAACCCATAGTGCACGCTGTCACCCAGTTTAAGCTGGAGCAAACACTTAAAAACATTGGCCGAGCAGTCAGAACGCAGAGTCCTTCTAGATTGTGGGATGCTCCCCAATCTGTCATGGCTTTTTCATTCATGCCTAATTCAACAGCATGTATTTTTAGCAACATGCCTTTATACAATCTTTTGGAAGGTTTAAAATAGTGTTCACTAAAATAGCTTTCTCTTCTTCTCATGTTTCATCAGTTTACATAATGACTAATTAAACTGCATACTTATAATAAGTACAACTGGTATAAACAGATTTGTGAGAAGTGTGCTGGCAAACCTCGGAAAAGCAAGACTAGCTACCAGCTTTCACCAGCAGCCAAAAAAGTTTATAGAGAAAAGGAGAGCATCAGCTAATCCTGAAAGCTGCTTAAGTGGAGGTCAATTCAGATAATTCCTTCTGTACTTAAATAGATTTAAAATGTACATATTTAAATATATACTTAAGCATATTAAATATATAAATACTAATTTTGGGGGTCAAATTGTTAAAACTTCTAAAAGAGGAAATGGTGGTGTGAGTCCAAGTTTCCGGATAGGCTTTTCATCATTTTGCTCCATTTTTCCCTCCTTGCTGGAGAACTTGTGGGGTTCCATGTCACCCTCCACTCCCTGATTCCCACAGTGTCTTCTGTAAGTGGCTTCTCCCTATAGCAACACGTTCTTGCAATCACTTGCGAAGACATGGCTAGAGAAGTCAATTCGGGGACCCCCAAAACAATCCAGGAAGCATATTTGAGTGAAGGAGATACCCTTTCACCCATTTCAGCTTTCCATCTGGAGCAATCTCTAAGAGAAGGACACTCCTGATCTCCCTGTGTACCTTCATTTACCCGCCTCTTCCCACCCCCAGAGGGAAAGGAGGGACCTGTCTGATGGCTGAGTCTAGAAGAGAAAACTGGGCATACTGGACTCAGTCCTTTCTTCCTCTTTGAGGTGCATCTGCTTGCAGAGAGCACACATCATGGGTAACTTTCGCCCTGTAGTGAGGTCTGTCCTGGAGTGGGGTGTGCCATACTAGCTGTGATTTAGTGGATGACCCAGCCAAATTCATGGGGAAAATAATAGCAGGCAGGCCCTTTTTGGTAACTGATCTAAATCCATGTTCTGCAATAGGTTTTTTATCAATAATAAAAATGATATTTTCATATTCTCCAACTGATGCCTACATCCATCTTCTACTTAATTCTAAACTTAGAAGGGAAAAGAGATGTTGTTCCATGGAAGCAAAGCAAGATATGCCATGTGCTGCAAATTGAAAATATGACAGGAGAAATTTAAAACTAAAACTCAACAATATTGGGGAGCATCCAAAGAAATAACTAAGTAAGAGGAACTTTTTTTAAATGACAGGTGGTAAATACAAGAAAAGGGATAAGAAAAACAGAGTCTTGAATCAGAAAGTCTAACATCTTTGGTTAAAAACTCTGACCAACTGCTCGGTCATTTACCCCAGCCTATTCTAAAAATAAATCACTCTTGTATTGATTAAATGCTGTTATCACCATAGCTGTTATACAGGCCAAGAATAATGACATATTAATAACCAAAAAAGATAAAACTACAGTTCTTCATACAAAAATGTGTGCACAATAATTCTGGTTCTGCATCTTATGAGATGTATGACAAAGCAACTGCTCACTTTTATTGCTTGAAAAAATATTTTTTAATGCCTCTTTATAAAAATAAATTTATTATTGAGTGTTAAATATTGAGGGCGTAGTTGACTTTTTAAAAACAATGCATGCTCACATGCATGTATTTTAGTGATATACATTGGCTACTACTTGTGAGAAAAAAATGTTTATTATTGACTTTGATATTAAATCCCCAAGAAGAATCAATAATACCCCTCAGTGTTTAATTCTATAGCACACATAGCCAAATTAAAATTTAGTCATATTATTGAAATGGTGGCATTATTAATTTAACCCTTTAAGAGATTAAAACTTTTGTGATCTGATTTTAAAGATGAACTTCAAGTCCAAAAAAAAAAAAAAGTGCTAAAAATTTATCTCCAAAAGAGGGAGGAAAAAGATTCCCTAGTTCTATGATGTTTAATGTGGAATGTTCAAAAACAAAAACAGTTCCATTTTACACTTGAGTTGAGCAGAAATCAGAACCACCAAACACTGGTCCGAACAGGCCTGATTCTCACCCCACCTCTGTTTCACAGAGGAGGAAACTCTGAGAAAGTCAGGAAGTGACTTGGGCAGGCCCTGCAGCAGTTGAGTGCAGCCGCCAGATCCAAAGGGTCTGCTTCTCACCTCTGGGTTCTCTTCTCACTTTGTGGGAAAGGATATTATCTCTGTAGATATGCCCTGACTGGGGATTCCCTGGCAGTTGGGTGGTAAAGAATCTGCCTGCCAAGCAGGAGGCTTGGGTTCGATCTCTGCGTCAGGAAGACCCCCTGGAGAAGGAAATGTCAACCCACTCCAGTATTCTTTCCTGGAGAATCCCATTGACAGAGGAGCCTGGTGGGCTGCACACAGTCCATGGGAATGCAGAGTCAGACGCAACAACAGACTACCCTGGCTACCCCCGTTATAACTGGAGTCTGATAGCAGCCCAAGCTCCCTGGCCAGTGAATGCCTGAGGCAGGCTAAGAGCTCTGAAAATTCAAACTCTACTCAGTCATTGTATTGGGCCCCTATTTAACCCATTAACCACTTTTGGTGAAGTAAAGGTGATCAGTAAAACTTAAGAGACCCCCAGAGAGAGCTGTTACCAAACATCTTTCTCTCTTGAGTGTAGGGAATTTCTGCTGAGGGAGGAGGGCTTAAGGGGAGAAATTATTTTGATTTTTTATTTCTGAACATCTGCCAAGTCACTGTCAGAAATATTTTTTAGAGTAAGAATGGTAACTTTACCACCTGCAAAACATACGGGTCAGCCAAGCAAACTGTGACCACTAAATTCAAACTTGGAAGAAAAAAAGTAAAGAAACTTGGGAACATCTGCTTTTTGGAATTGAAAAAATAGCAGCCGCAGACTGTAGCCCAAGCTCTTTGAAGCCCCCCAGCCCCACCCCTCCCTACCCCCTGGCTCAGCCACACACCATGTGAGGCCGAGGGGCCCCCGGTGGCCTCGATATGCCCTCATCCGGCCTGACCTCGAACACGAATTCCAGGCCACGTGCGCAGGGAGTCACGGCGGGCACTAAGACCTTCAGGGCGGTGGCAGCACAAACACGTTGGCCAACCGCGGTTCTTGCCGGTAGGGGGACACACCCCCAATCCCCAGCCCAAGCTGGGAAGTCTAGCTCCAAGCCCTTGAGAGCCGAGAGCTGAAGAACGCTTTTCGGGGTCTGCAGTGACCTGGGGACTGAGAACAGGAAAGAAGTAGATGTGACTTTCTCGGCCCGGCGTGGCGAATCCGCCGCCCTTGGATACAAGTGCCCTTTTTCATAATCAGCAAAGCCGGCGCCCTGCCTGCTTGGCTGGCAGGAATTCGGCGCAGACAGCCTGGAGTACGAACGCTCAAAACTTGGCCATGCCTCCCCACTGTCAACACCTCGCGCCTCTTCACTCTAAAGAGTGCGGTTCACTCCGAGTGCGGGGTGGCCAAATTGGGAAGGGGATGGCCGCAGCGCCCTCTTCCGCGGCGTCTTTACCCTCTCTCACCTGTTCCCGAGACCCCTTGCCTCCGGTTGCGCTGATCCCACGGCCAGCGCCCAGGTGACCAGCCATGCCAAGTCGTAGGCTAGCCCTGCGCCTGGCTCTGCCCCTCTCCCCTTCCGTCTCCCCGCGTGGGTAAGTGGGGAGGGAGCTTTACTGGGATTGCGCCACTGACAATCCAGGCGCGTGAGCGCTGAGCGGGAGCCTGCGGGATCCCGCGAGCGAGCGTTTGCACCCCAAACCTGACACTGGTAAGGAGAGAACTGCGCTATGCTGGGTTCTCCGCCCGCCTTCGCACAGATCTACTGGGCAGTAAAATGAGCCGCACTGGGGGCTTCTGCGATTCTGTATCCGTGACCACCCGCTTCTCCTCCCATCCCCTAGAACCATAGCCACTATCCTCAACCTTGAGCTCCAAACCCCCACAGACCCACAGAGAAAACTAGAGAGGGAAGGGAGGTCCAGTGCCCGCTTCTCCAGCGCGCGCACTCTCCCAAAGCCTAGCTGCTGGCGCACTGGAGACCACGACGCTGAATGTGCAGGGGGCAATGGGCGTCACCAGGGTCCAGACACTGCGAGGCATTTTTTATGGAAACCACAGAAGCCCGTTTATACGGGGCTGGAGGGGCCATGGAAGGAATGAGAAGGGCGATACAATGAGTCTTTAAAAGAAAGCTGAGATCTGTGGAAGGAGCAGCAAGGGAAATCCGAAGACCGGAGCTGACCATGAGGCGGCGCGCGGGCTGTGGAACTCAGTGTACGCTTCCTCACTAGGAGCCGGCGCACGTCGGAAAAGGACCCGATAACAAGTTCTTTGGCCCTTGTCACGCTTTGAGACCGTAGTTGGAGGCGGGTTCCCGCAGTGAGCCCCAAACTCGGCGCCGGACACAGAAGAACGGGAAAGAAAAAACCCAAGAGGTTTGACAGCACCTGTTGGACCAGGGCGCGGGCCTGGGAAGGCTGCCTGCTCACATGCCCCACCCACAGGCTTCATCACTTCCCCAGGACCCTCTACGTACACCCCACCATAACCATGGGTGATGGTCGAAGGTCGTCGCAGCCAGACTATGCACACTCGGGCGAGTCCCGGTGGGCGCTCCCTACTCTGATCCTCAGTGCAGCAGGGAGTAGTGGGGTCTCCAGGGGAGCCAACAGGCATGTAGGGAGAGCCGAGGAAAGGGGCTGGGTTAGGGCCCGGGACCCGGGGCGCACTGCTGCTCACCTCGCTCACTGGCCTGGATGTGGCGCACGATGTCCTCCAGATCCAAGTCTTTGGTCTCATCGAAATTGTAGGCGGACGTATGCAAGCCTTCCTCCTGGAAGACCTCATGGACCCCCTCGAGGGTGAAGAAGCAGTTCCGCTCCAGCTTGTCGTCGCTGTAGACCAGCACGGCGCGGCTCCACTGGTGGTGGCGGAACAGGGCGAGCATCATCTCGCCCATCTTGGCGTACGAGGGTGCCACGCGCGTAAGGTGCGAGTACTCCGTGTCCTTATGCTGGAAGCCGGCTGCCAGGGCCCCGGCAGACAGCATGGGGAGGTCCCAGTGCGACGCTAGCCGAGCCACCGGCGCCGCCGCGTACTCGCACACCGGCCCCAGGATGAGATCCGGCTTGGCTCCCCGCGCCGCCGCCACGCGGTCCACCAGGCTGAAGAGTGCGCGGTTGCCGCAGTCCGAGTCTTCGTAGGCCACCTGGAAGCGAGTGCCGGCTGGCAGGAGCCGCCGCCCGGTCGCGTTGCCCTCCACGCTGCGCAGCGCGTACTCGATGGCCGGTCGCACCCGAGCCAGGGAGAACAGGTAAGAGTCGTCCTGGGGCAACAGCACCAGGACCTCGATCTTCTGCGGCGGCAGCGCCTCTCTCTCCCGGCGCCCGCGGCCCGGGCCCGCGCCCCCGCTGCCACCGCCACCAGTGCAGTCGGCCAGTAACGCCCAACCGAGCAGGACGCACGCGGAGAAAGTGAGCACCAGCAGGGACGGCATCGTGCCGCAGGAAAGCGCCTGCCCTCGCTGCGGACTCGCCCTCTGCCCCCCACCCACCCTACCTCTTAACTCCCCACTCCTCTCCGAGGTCCCTGCGCCCCCTTGGGCGCTCTAAGAAAAAATAAAAGAATACCCCCTTCACTAACTCGCCAAAAGAGAGGAAGAGTCCTCCTTTGCAATGCCACTCGTTTAAAAAAAAAAAAGAAAAAGAAAGACAGAAAGAAAAAGAAAAAGTTAACTGGGTGTAAACCTGTACTCCTATAGTATATTTATATATATACTTTTTATAAATACATAGATTAGCCCTCCCTTGATATATACTGTTTTGCTTAGAGGTGGCTTCTTATATGGGCGTTGCTAAGGTCGCATTTGTAAAAGAAGAAAAAGTTAGACTTGTCCAAGTGCTTGTAATTGACGGTGCATCTCCCTCGCGTTTGATCTCATTGATTCGCGCCGGTTCCCGGATCCATAACCCGCGTTTAAATAGCGTGGCAGCGGCGGAGCGTGTTACCACACAAGGCGTGCAGAGGCCGGGCTGGTATTTCCAGCGGGTGGGGGTGGGGAGAAGTGGGGGCTGGGCTAGGGGAGTCTCTTATTAACATTCTTACATCAGGACTCCTCCTCCCCGCACCCCTACTCTTCCCACCCCTTCCCTGTCCCTCACTCCCACTCCTCGCCAGTCCTTTTGCCTTTTCCTTAAAGCCGCAATCGCTCATTTCTACAGCCGCGGAAGCCCCCACAAAGCTACACCGCCACCAGGGTCCTCGCCTCTCCCTGGCCCAGCACGCGGCAGCTCTGTCTCCAGCTCCGGGCTTTAAAGATGGAAATGTGTTTGAAAGTAAAGAAACGCGCGCAGACACACACACACACGCGCGCGCGCGCGCCTTGCAAAAAAAAAAAAAAAAAAAAAAAAAAAACAGGATTAAGGGAAAGGGATGGCCCCAGAAATTGGTGGTTTGGTTGACAAACAAACAAACAAACACCCTAGGTCCCGTTTGCTCTCACCTCTCTCTCACTCCAGCCACAATCTCTCCAGACGCGCCAACTTGGGACGGGCTCTCGACCTTCGCGGTCCCCTGGCGCAAGGTCAGGAAACAGGGACCAAGGTCCCGGGGCAGACGGCTGGGTCGAGGGCCTGGAACGCCTAGCTGCTGGGCGTCCTCGGCCCCCTTCTTCCCCCGCTCCCCACCCTTGGCGGCCACCTCCCCGCGAGCCCCGCGTGTTCGCGCCGGAGTCGCCGTGCCGCGCGGGATCCAGTGTCCCAGCGCACCCACATCTCCCGCGGCGCGCAGCGAGCAGAAAAGCGAAACTTGTTGCTTCCAAAGGGAAAAACAGTTCTTCTGAAGGTAGCAGAAAGCTTGAAAAGCATCTCCAAGGCGTCCTCTGGACTTTATGTACTAAGCCAGGTAACTAAATAAAGAGACCTTCTCCCTAAAGCTTCACCCCTGAGGGTCCCCCGGATGCAGGCGCGTCATCAGCGGCCATCCGTGCGCTCGGAAATCCCAACGCTTCTCCCCGGTGCTCCGGATCCTGCAATGCGGAGGAAGGACCTGCGGCCAAGACTCAGTCGCTTGTCACTTGTCACAGGCAGGCACAGCAGCGGGGGAAACGAGGATGGACACGGTCGTGGAGAAGTTGGTGGCCGGAGGAGCCTCCCCAGGGTCCGCCGAGCTGCGGGGCAGGTTCGAAGGGAACTTGACCCTTCGATCGTGGTAACGCGCCGAGGTCATTTGCAGTATGAACGTGCTATATTCGATTGGTGAATTCTGATATTTAAGTCCCACGAATTAAAATACATTAGAAAATGTTTTCAAAGGTCTTTCATTTGGGCGTCCGTGTCCACAAATTTCTATTCGTCTTAGACCAACGCCCTCTTTCGGCAGAAACTTGTAGCCGACTTGTATCCCCGATGCCATCATCCCGAGTTCGCTTTTTTGGTCTTTTTTTTTTTTAGTTTTGTTGAAAGCCGAGGCCTCAAGGAGCAATCGCTCTCTTTTATGAGGATGAAAAAGGTAAATTGGGGCTTCCGGAGATGTTACAACTTCAGGCATCAGCGCTCATCAGCCTTATCAGCACCCTCCTTATCGCTCTTTCTGGCACCATAAATATAATGATGAGTAACGTTGCACCCTGCAGGGCTTTTAGATTTTGCACTTCGATCGCTGAATCTTCAAGTAGGATCTTCTAACTCCTGTGAAAACTTTCATTTATCTTATTAGAGCTGCTAACCGGTAATAAACGAGGCATCCGTATACAATTTAATTCCACAAAAAAACGTAGTTTTCACACACTGGAAATTAAGATTTAGAGCTTCACAGTGATTAAAAAAAAAAAAAATCCCCCCTGAACTCCTAGGAAGGAAAGAGAGAGAAAAAAGGCAGAAGGAACGGAGGGAAGGAGGGAGAGAGGGAAAGAGAGAGGCTAAATCCCGAATTCCAAGGGTCTTAATGGATTTCGAAACTGGTTGCCAGGAGACGTGGAGGAACCAGGGTTTGCTATTACTGCTCGCTCTGCTCTGTGTCTGGGGAACACTGGCCAATGGCGATTTGATGCTGAGCACGGTGTAGCGTAGCTTAGTCGGAAAGGCTGGGGTGACCCCGGGCAAGAACGCCTCTCCCCTTGCAGGCGCTGCCCATTCGCGCCAAGGGTCACGGGCAGGGCAGTGCCTTTATGGTGGAGTGAGTATCACAGCCTCTGAGTGGCCTTTGCATCAGAGTTCTCAGCTTCCTGTTTGTCATTCAAGAGCCCTGACAACCTAAGCCCTGTAAGGGAAGAGCCCCCAAACTAGGCAGCTGAACCAGAGAATCCGGTGCTCAAAACATCCCTTACATTTTTCCATTGAGCAGAAATTAAGATGTATTTATTGAGGTATAATTGACATATGACATTATATTAACCTCAGGGATGTAACGCAATTATTTGATACTTGTATATACTATGAAATCATCTCCACAACTCTAGTTGACATCGTCACCATATAGTTAGAAAACAAAAATTTTGTGTGATGAGAACTTTAATACCTGCTCTTCACAACTTTCAAGTATGTCATATAGCATTACTAGCTATAGTCACTATGCTGTACAGTACATTGCCATGACTTAATCATTTTATAGAAATTAGGATTTTTTTAAGTTTTTCAAATGAAAATAGGCACAAGATTATAGGAAGAACTGCCAAGTAATACAAGTATATGGACTTAACATTACCAGTTTATTCTCTTTCCATCAGACTTACCGGGGCAGCTGAGAGTGTGTGTGAGTATCACGAATATCATGGAGTTCTCCAATCTTATGGCTGGAAAAATTTTCAGTTCAGCTCAGTCCCTCAGTCGCGTCCTACTCTTTGCGACCCCATGAATCGCTGTACGCCAGGCCTCCCTGTCCATCACCAACTCCCGGAGTTCACTCAAACTCATGTCCTTCGAGTCCATAATGCCATCCAGCCATCTCATCCTCTGTCGTCCCCTTCTCCTCCTGCCCCCAATCCCTCCCAGCATCAGTCTTTTCCAATGAGTCAACTCTTCGCATAAGGTGGCCAAAGTATTGGAGTTTCAGCTTTAGCATCAGCCCTTCCTATGAACAGCCAGGACTGATATCCTTTAGAATGGACTGGTTGGATCTCCTTAGAAGTCACCTAACCTGAGACATTTTGCTCTCTACGTGAGGAATCTAGGCCAAATAATATAAATGTCATACTTATATGCCTCTTCACCCCCTGGAAGATATTTTTTAATGGCACTGAATTAGAAATAAATATTTATTACACCATGTAAAAAAGGGTTGGGAACAAAGCTAAATGCCATTTAAGAGTAACACATTTTATATCAAAAATTTATTTTATATGTTGCTATTTTGAAAACTTGCAGCATAGTAAGAAAGATACTAATAGATTGTAGTCTAATTTTTGCAGCATCATGGTCATAAAGATGAATCAAACCATGTAGGTAGGAAAAAAGAAAAAAGGAGTAACTCATGCCTTGGACTCGATTTTTAAACATTATTCTCTTCAGTTCTGTAAAACACTGAAATGGGAGGCAGGAGTGGGAGGGAGAAGCACTTTTTTTAACATTCAAAAGATTACTAACCTTTTCACTGAATGCATTCTTTCTGACTACAATTCAAAATGAAAACAAAAGAAAGTTACAGGGAAATGCTGCAAAATAAAATTAGCCAAATGAAAAGCAATGTTAGCCCTAAATGTGATATTATAGAAACCAACACACTTTTAATAAGATTTAGATCTCTTGTCATCAATATCTATAAATCTTGTTTTTTAACTTTATTATTAAAATCAAGTGGCAAGTTTTCTATGAAGTATTCAGCTGTTTGTTTTCCATCTGTGAAATGAAATCATGTCTCTATGGCATTACTCTGCCAACAGGGAAAACAACATTCTATAGGGAACCTCAACCAGCCATTGTTTGAAATATACATGCCATCAGAACGAAGTTTTCTCCACCAGTTGTCACAGTCTGTACCATCTCCCTCAGAAGCCCGGCTGCAATTTCTAAAGTAAGGGACTTTCAAAATGACTCTCCTTTCCCTTGTTAAGCCAGCCCTGAAGTCATATTGAAGAATAATGCTATGAAGCCTGTAGCCCACAAAGAAAGTATCTTATGGGAACAGAATTGTTGAAAACACACTTCCCCCTAGAGGCAGAAAACATGAAAGAATATTACATGTAATTCAAGAACATTTCTGTAATTCAATGAGTGCTGAGATTTTGTTTTTAACATACAGTTGATTCTTTAGAGGGAGATATGGGAAGAAAATCAATAAATGGCCAAAAAATTAAATTGAAAACTTACCTCTAGGTTTTAGCTTTCCTTAGCAGAGACTTTGTTAATTGATCTCTTCCCTTCTTTTATACAAATCTACAGTTTTTTTTCCCAGCACTATAGTAATAGCAATTACATATATTTATTTAAATTTAAACTTATGATTTACTTTCATCAGAAAATGCAGTTAAGTGTGGTCTCGAAGGACCCTTTTGAAAATGCAGCTCCAATAGATTTAGCTCCTTATGGCCAGATTTGTTTCTGTATTACAGTGTATTTGTAACTGTCCTCCTCACTTTCCATCAACCGCAATCTCTCTTCATTTCTTTGGAAATCTTCTGAGATAGAATGACATTAGAAACACTTCTGAAAAATGTAGAACTCAAATGTGATTTAGTCTGAGTTTCTGGCATGAGGTTTTCTGGGATTGGCAAGCTACATCAAGAATTCTCATCATTGATTTATAGACCAGTTATTTAATATAAATCATGAGATTCACAAAGATAAGTGTATGTGCCTCAACTTCATCCATGCCAATTCTGACTCCATTTAATTGGTTTACATAGTTGTACATGGCGTTATGTCAAAAAGGACTTAAGAAGGCATGTAAAAATATGAAATGGGATTTTAGAGAATTTTCCTCAGGGCAAAGTGCATAGCCATTGCATCCTACTCTCTTTTTTTTCTTAAGGTTTCACTGACTATTCCAAACTTCAGCAACAATCACTTCTCCCATCTGAGTTCCCACAGCATCCTTTAGGGTCGTGATCACATGCGATTTTATTTCCATTTACAAGGAGCCAGTCTGGGTGGGGATCCGGTTCTCAGGGCGATATCCTGTGGGAATAAAAGGCATTTAGAAGTCTTACAGTGTGTCCCAAGGTTATCTCCTCACCTATCTGCCCTTTTGGAGAAGGCAATGGCACCCCACTCCAGTACTCTTGCCTGGAAAATCCCAAGGACAGAGGAGCCTGGTAGGCTGCAGTCCATGGGGTCGCTAAGAGTCAGACATGACTGAGCGACTTCACTTTCACTTTTCACTTTCATGCACTGGAGAAGGCAATAGCAACCCACTCCAGTGTTCTTGCCTACAGAATCCCAGGGACGGGGCAGCCTAGTGGGCTTCCGTCTATGGGGTCGCACAGAGTCGGACATAACTGCAGCGACTTAGCAGTAGCAGCAGCATCTGTCCTTTAGTTTCCCCTTTCCCTCAGTTTTCCCCTCCTAAAATGGAGATAATAATCTTGTCCTGGTGTTGTAGAAAAGCCAGAAAAATAAAAAAAAAAGATGTGCAGTGCTTTGTATAAGTAGGAAATCAATAAATGGCAGCTGTTATTACATTCCCTTCAATGCCTGGTAAAGAGCACTATACCAAGTAAGTGTTTGAACGATGTTCCATAAATTCATCATGGAATGAATGAATGAATGAATTCAAAACCCAAAACCAAGATGGCTTATGCATACCTTGTTTGGAATTATCTATTGCCTGATCACAACAGACTTTACTTAACAATGCTCTGTAATAGTGGCTTCTTTGGAGGAACTCTTTTGGCAGATCACTTTGAGGTTAGGTTTCCCTGGTGGCTCAAATGGTAAACAATCTGCCTGCAATGCAGGACACTCAGGTTCAATTCCTGGATCGGGAAGATCCCTTGGAGAAGGGAGTGGCCACCTACTGCAGTATTCTTTCCTGGAGAATTCCATGGACAGAGGAGCCTGGTAGGCTACAATCCATGGGGTTGCAAAAAGTCAGATACGACTGAATGACTAACACTTGATGTTGGCCCTAGATTCCCAAACTGAGATATTTCCTGGTAAGCTTGAGACAGGAGTTTGTTCAGTGTTCTGTCCTCTACATAGTAGGGCAAAGAGAACAAGAGCTCATATTTGCTACCCCACGGCTGCCCTTCACACTTTTTTTTTTAAATAGAATATTATTTATGTATTTATTGTTGTTTAGTTGCTAAATTATTTATTTTTGGATGTCCTGGATCTTTTTTAAATTTATTTTTTAACTGAAGGTAAATTGCCTTACAATGTTGTGTTGGTTTCTGCCATACAACAACATGAATCAGCCATAATTATGTATCATTATATATAATTATGTTCGCTCCCTCTTGAGCCTGCCTCCCCTCCCCCAACCCTACCCCTCTTGGTCATCACAGAGTGTCAGGCTGGGCTCCCACGCTATACAGCAACTTCCCACCAGCTATCTATTTTACACATGATAGTGTCTGCTGGTCAATGCTACTTTCTCCAGGAAACCCTCCTACACTGTTGGTGGGAATGTAAACTGATACAGCCATTGTGGAGAACAGTATGGAGATTCCTTAAAAATTAGGAATCAATCTACAATATTACCCAGCAATCCCACTACTGGCATATACCCTGAGAAAAACATAATTGAAAAAGGCATATGTACCCCAATGTTTGTAGAGCACTAGGACATGAAAGCAACCTAGATATCCATCGACAGATGAATGGATAAAGAAGATGTGGTACATATACACAATGGAATATTGCCTGCATGCATGCAAGCTCAATCATTCAGTTGTGGCTGACTCTTTGCGACCCCATGGATTGTAACCCACCAAGTTCCTCTGTCTCAAATGGTAAAGAATTTACCTGCAATGCAGGAGATCATCTGCAAGGTAGGAGACTCAGGTTCGATCCTTGGGTTGGGAAGATCCCCTGGAGAAGAGAGCAGCTACCCACTCCAGTATTCTGGCCTGGAGAATTCCATGGACTGTATAATCCATAGGGTCGGACATGACTGAGCGACTTTCAGTGTGTCAAGGATGGTGGTGTTCTATAGCGTAAACCTATTGCATCAGACATTCACTTGTTTTTGTTCAAAGATATGATCTGACCCAAGTTATATTTAAATCTGTGTGATAGTCAATCATAATAGCCAAATGTGCAATGTTTAAGAGAAACATTATCAGGACAAAAATAGATCAAATTTCACCTTGTGGACATCTTATTACATTTTGTGAAAATCAAAAAATCGTATAAAACTATTTTTCCTGTTATTATTATGTCATGATATTGAACAGTTTGTACTCCAAATTAATCAGCACTGAAATGCTAGGCTGGAAGAAGCATAAGCTAGAATCAAGACTGCTGGGAGAAATATCAATAACCTCAGCTATGCAGATGATACCACCCTTATGGCAGAAAGTGAAGAGGAACTAAAAAGCTTCTTGATGAAAGTGAAAGAGGAGAGTGAAAAAGTTGGCTTAAAGCTCAACATTCAGAAAACAAAGATCATGGCATCTGGTCCCATCACTTCATGGCAAATAGATGGGGAAACAGTGGAAACAGTGGCAGACTTTATTTTGGGGGGCTCCAAAATCACTGCAGATGGTGATTGCAGCCATGAAATTAAAAGACACTTACTCCTTAGAAGGAAAGTTATGACCAACCTAGATAGCATATTCAAAAGCAGAGACATTACTTTACCAACAAAGGTCCGTCTAGTCAAGGCTATGGTTTTTCCAGTAGTCATGTATGGATGTGAGAGCTGGACTGTGAAGAAAGCTGAGTGCCGAAGAATTGATGCTTTTGAACTGTGGTGTTGGAGAAGACTCTTGAGAGTCCCTTGGACTGCAAGGAGCTCCAACCAGTCCATTCTAAAGGAGATCAGTCCTGGGATTTCTTTGGAAGGAATGATGCTAAAGCTGAAACTCCAGTACTTTGGCCACCTCATGTGAAGAGTTGACTCATTGGAAAAGACTCTGATGCTGGGAGGGATTGGGGGCAGGAGGAGAAGGGGACGACAGAGGGTGAGATGGCTGGATGGCATCACCGACTCAATGGACGTGAGTTTGAGTGAAATCCAGGAGTTGGTGATGGACAGGGAGGCCTGGCATGCTGCAATTCATGGGGTCGCAAAGAGTCAGACACGACTGAGCAACTGAACTGAACTGAAATGAACTGAATCCACTAGAATGTAAACTCCATGAGAGCTGGGATTGTTTTTTTCCTTAATCCTCCATGATGAAGTAAGCACTTGAAATTTCACTTTACCAGTAATAAACCCAAAGAATGCAAGTTTCCTATAAAACAAAATTTAAAAGAGAAATAATAAAGCAGTGAAAGGAAAAATGTAATTCAAAGAGAAATTAGCTCATATTTATATATTCATAGATATAACTTCTAAAATAATTTTTTAAACATTCAGATATCATCATGTTGTACTTATGATTGCACAAGCAATATAAGAAGCCAAAGATCCTAAATACTAACTTCAAGAGATCTTCATACATTGATATACCAGCACCTCATCACTCATACCTAATTTTTATTTCCTTGCTAAGAGAAAAATGCAGTATCCTAAAAAATTTTTTAAATCATTATCTTTTATAACGCTATGAACAGTGATTAAAGATGATGAGGAAAATTTGTGTTACCATCATGTGCAATGTTCTGAGATATAGTTTTTTGTTTCTTTCCAGCAAGTACATTCCATGAGGTATTAAATCTTGGATAGCTGATGCATAAGACTAAAATAGAATAGTATGCCATGAGGAAAACATCAGGAAAATTCCTGACATTTGCCCTCTCGTATTTTTGGTGATCAGGTTGTGACATCAGATTTCGCCCTGACATTAGTGGAGAAAACTGTCTAATCAAGCTAATACTGTTACTTCAATTTTTGGTAACTCCTCTAACATTAAATGCTCTTCTTTTCTCTTCATCCTTCTTACAAAAATATTCCCTTTTCAGTCTTTCTGTTCTTTTTCCCTTTACTAACTGCCTGGGGAAAATAGTAAGAGTTATTTTAATTTGAACCCTGTTGCTTTTGGAAGTCTGGAGGTAGAATATGGAAATGACTCTCCTCTTGGGTAATCTCTCATATTTGAGTGTATATAAATGTACAAATTGTCTCAAATTGCGAGTCATTCATGTTCTAGTGAATCACCTTGGGGTTTTTGTTTAACTTCATGTACACATTTTTTAATTAACCATATCCTCCATTCTTGGCACATTCATGATCAATCTGCAAGGTTCTTGTCTTATTTTAAGTTCTCCCTTCATTTCTTCCTTCACATTCCATATATGCCATAGATATAAGTCTGTATTCTTGAAAAAGAGTGTTTCTTGTGCATGCATGTGTTATTCCAGTACAGAAGTTGTATTATGCTATTTCTTATGTTCGCATAGAGTATCAAGGATAGATCTTAACAAAGCTATTAGAAGAAAATTCTACATCATTACCTTTGTTTTACTTAATTTTTAGAACTGCTCATCTCTTTTTTCTAACTTTAGCATGGAATAATAGTCACGTATAATCAGACATATTTAAAGTGTGCAATGTGATGAGATGATATACTGTTGTTTTTACCGGGGAGGTGAGCACTGGGGCCTCCCAGCGGCCATGTTGCTGGCCACCTCAGGTCGTCTCTAAAGGGAGGGCATATACTGAGGCCCTCAGCGTTTTAAAACTTAGTTTTATTACTTTTGAATACCGAAGAGTTCTACCACATTTTACTTGTTTATTCTCCTAGATTTTTTAAAATTAACTTTTATTGGAGTATAGTTGACTTACAATGTTGTGTTAGTTTCAGATGTACAGCAAAGTGTATCAGTTATCAGTTCAGTTCAGTCCCTCGGTCGTGTCCAACTCTTTGCAACCCCATGAGCTGCAGGCCTCCCTGTCCAACACCAACTCCTGAAGTCCACCCAAACCCATGTCCATCGAGTCGGTGATGCCATCCAACCATCTCATCCTCTGTCGTCCCCTTCTCCTCCTGCCCCCAATCCCTCCCAGCATCAGAGTCTTTTCAAATGAGTCAGCTCTTTGCATCAGGTGGCCAAAGTATTGGAGGTTCAGCTTCAACATCAGTCCTTCCAATGAACACCCAGGACTGATCTCCTTCAGAACGGACTGGTTGGATCTCCTTGCAGTCCAAGGGACTCTCAAGAGTCTTCTCCAACACCACAGTTCAAAAGCATCAATTCTTTGGCACTCAGCTTTCTTTATAGTCCAACTCTCACATCCATACATGACCACTGGAAAAACCATAGCCTTGACTAGATGGACCTTTGTTAGATGGAATCAGTTATACATATACACATGCTGCTGCTGCTGCTAAGTCGCTTCAGTCATGTCCGACTCTGTACGACCCCATAGACAGCAGCCCACCAGGCTCCCCCCTCCCTGGGATTCTCTAGGCAAGAACAATGGAGTGGGTTGCCATTTCCTTCTCTAAGGCATGTAAGTGAAAAGTGAAAGTGAAGTCGCTCAGTCGTGTCCGACTCCTAGCAACCCCATGGACTGCAGCCCACCAGGCTCCTCTGTCCATGGGATTCTCCAGGAAAGAGTACTGGAGTGGGGTGCCATTGCCTTCTCCGACATATACATATAACCACTCTTTTTTAGATTCTTTTCCCATATAGATCATTACAGAGTATTGAGTAGAGTTCCCTGTGCTGTAGAGTAGGTACTTATTAGTATCTGTTTTGTGTACAGTAATATTTGTTGTTGTTGTTGTTGTGCAGTCACTCAGTCGTGTCCAACTTCTTGCAACCACATGGACTGCAGCACACCAGGCTTCTCTGTCCTTGTCAATCTCAGTCTTCCAGTTGATCCCTCCCCCTCTTCTCCCTTGGTAACTATAATTTTGTTTTCTACATCTGTGACTCTATTTTTGTTTTGTAAATAAGTTCACCTGTACCATTTCTTTTAGGTTCCACATATAAACAATATCATATGATATTTGTCTTTCTGTCTGACTTACTTCACTCCATGTGACAATCTCTAGGTCCATCCATGTGGCTGCAAATGGCTTATTTCACTCTTTTTTGTGGCTGAGTAGTATTCAATTGTGGAGAAGGCAATGGCACCCCACTTCAGTACTCTTGCCTGGAAACTCCCATGGATGGAGGAGCCTGGTAGGCTGCAGTCCATGGGGTCGCTAGGAGTCGGACACGACAGATCGACTTCACTTTCACTTTTCACTTTCATGCATTGGAGAAGGAAATGGCAACCCACTCCAGTGTTCTTGCCTGGAGAATCCCAGGAATGGGGGAGCCTGGTGGGCTGCTGTCTATGGGGTCGCACAGAGTCGGACATGACTGAAGCGACTTAGCAGCAGCAGCAACAGTATTGTATTGTAAAAATGCACCACATCTTCTTTACCTATTCCTGTCAATGGACATTCTTGTTGCTTCTATTTCTTGGCTATTGTAAATAATGACGCAATAAACATTGGGGTGTGTGTATCTTTTTGAATTATGGTTTTCTCTAAGTATATGCCTAGGGGTGGGATTGCTGTTTCATATGCTCTATTTTTAGCTTTTTAAGGACCCTCTATACTTATTGCATCATGTTTTTAACAATTTACACTCCCTTAAACAGTGTAGAAGGATTCCCTTTTCTCCACACCCTCTCCAGCATTTATTCTTTGTAGATTTTTTTGATGATGGCCATCCTTACCCGTGTCAAATCTTACTGTAATTTCTATTTGTATTTCTCTAATAATTAACAATACTGAGCATCTTTTCATGAGCTTTTTGTCTAGCTGTATGTATTCTTTAGAGAAATGTCTATTTAGATTTTCTGCCCATTTTTTAAAATTTATTTTTGATTGGAGGATAATGGCTTTACAATATTGTATTGGTTTCTGCCATACATCATCATGAATCAGTTACAGACATACATATGTCCCCTCCCTCTTTTCCCACCTCCCACCCCATCCCACCCCTCTAGGTAGTCACAGAGCACCAGATTTGAGCTCCCTGTGTCATACAGCAAATTCCCACCAGCTATTTACATATGGTAATGTATATGTTTCCACGCTACTCTCCCTACTTGTCCCACCCTCTCCTTCCCCTAATATGTCTGCAAGTCTGTCCTCTATGTCTGTGTCTCCATTGCAGCCCTACAAATAGTTTCATGACTACCATCTTTCTAGATTTCATATTCTGCCCATTTTTTGGTTGGTTTGTTTGTTTTTTGATATTGGCCAAGCTGCACGGCTTGCTGGATCTCAGTTCCCCAACCAGGAATTGAATCTGCCACAGGAGTCACAGACCAGAATCCTAACCACTAGGTGATCAGGGAACTTCCATTCTCCTAGTTTTTGATACCTGTGTTACTTCTCTGCCACAAGAAACTGCTCTTTAAAAATCTTTATCTGTGTTCCCTTATGGATTTACATGAGCGTTTCCCTGGAGTATATGCTGTTTCATCAAAGGTATATGTGTTTTTACTTGGGTTACTATGGCCTAACAGCAGAAGGGCAGCATCGATTTACACTCCCACCAGCTAGCTCTACATGAAGGCTTCCTTCAGGAACTTCTTTACAGTAAAAATTTAGTATGCTTCCAGTGGCTGTTTGGTATGCCTTAATTTCCAAAGTGGAGGACCACAATATCCTCAGATCCTTCATAACTTCATAGTCTGTCTTCTAGCTGAAAAGAGAGTTTGACCAAAAGTCCTAGACCTGACCTTTAATTGTCTGAATTAAGTCATTTACCTCAAGCCGTCCAAACACTGTGGCCAAAAGAATCACATGTGAGAATTAAATAATTGATTGCCCTGAGTAAAATCTTAGTGTTCTTACCTAGGGTGAAATGGATGCTGAGTGGCCAAAAACAACAAGTGCTCATTGAAGAATATATTCTTAAAACTACAGCCTTGTGGTTAGGGGATATGATCAACCCATAACCCTAACCCCAGCCATAACTTCTCTGAGCAATATCCAATAAGTCTCAGTTTTCTGTTTCTACATAAAAGACCACCTCAAAATGTAATGGCTTAGAACAGCAACCATTTATTTACTCATAATTCTACAAGTGAACTCGGCTGGGTGGTCCTTCTGGGGTTTTTTTAATCTACGGTTTCTCACGTGGTTACCATCATCTGGTAGTTTATCTGGGGCTGGAAAATCCAAGAGGGCCTCATTCACGTTAGCTGGGGCTAACCTCTCCAACAAGATTGCCTGGGTTTCTTACACAGAGGTGATCCAAGAACACAAGCTTCATTACAAGAGCACATAGCAAGTCTCTGACCCAACATTTGCTGATGCCTCATTGGCCAGAGCATGTCCCATGGCCAAGCCCAGAGTCACTCAGGGAAGGAGGTACATAAGGGAAGGAGTACCAGATACGTGATTCATTGCTATTGCTGTTGTTAGTCACTAAGTTGTGTCTGAGTCTTTAAAACCCAATGGACTATAGCCTGCCAGGCTCCTCTATCCATGGGATTTTCCAGGCAAGAATACTGGAGTGGGTTTCCACTTCCTTCTCCAAGGGATCTTCCCAACCCAAGGATCAAACTTGTGTCCCTTGCATTGCAGGCAGATTCTTTACTGATGAGCCACTAGGGAAGCCCTCCATGATTCATTGGTGGCTGTTAAAATAAGAATCTACCAGGAACTTCCTCGGTGGTCCAGAGGTTAAGACTGCATGGTTCCAAAGTAAGGGGCCCATGTTTCATTCCTGGTCAGGGTACTAAGATCCTACATGCGACTCTACCAAACAAACAAATTTTTAAATATTTTTGAAATTTGCATATGCAAATTTTTGCATATGACTTTTGCATAGTCACAATTCAAATACCATTGAATTGTGCAAGTAAAGAAAGTGAACTGTATGGTATGTAAATTATAACTCAATTAAAAGAAATTTTTTTAATCTACCATGCTAGAAGACAGATGTTTCCACAGCATACTACCTTACAATGGTGAGTTTTATTGAGAGTCACCTAGGGAAGAGAAACAACTTCCTGGCCAAAACCTGAAACCAAGTAGGACAAGCCCAGAGAAAAAAGTTGGCTTTTCTGGCTTGAGGCACCCTGGGAGGCTGAAGGAGCACTGAGGTGATGGGTTCTAAGATGACAGCTCCCCATGCTGGATGACATGACATGACAGCTCCCCATCATGGATATTCCAGAAAGGAGCTCAAGGTACAGACAGAATACAGGCAATGTGGCTTTGGGCTTTTGCCAGCTCTTTAAAGCTGAAAGACATCTATTGAACAGGTTTTCTGAGCCATGGAAGCAATCTATGGCAAACACGGCTGCTGTCCATCCAATGTTCATTCTTCCCTTTGTCCTTAGAACCCCATTTTATTCAAGGAAGCAATCTTCTCTGCTTAAAAACTATATTGACGAGCCTCCCTTGACACTTAGCATGGCCATGTGAAACAAAGTTTGACTAATCAAATGTAAGTAGAAGTTGTTGGGTAAAAGTTTCAGGAAGGTTGTTTCTAAAGGTAGGGCATAGACTGAAGCCTGTGGTCCTTTCTCTTCTTCCTACCTGGAAAATGTACATGATCGCTGGAGCTCCAGCAGTCATATTAGACCATGAAATGAACTTGAGAATGGAACCGTTATGCTCAGGATGGTGGAAAAGAAAAAAATCAGCGTCTGAGTCCCCAGTGATAGACCTGCAGGCTTCTTTTACAGGAGTGAATCAACTCACATTTTTTAGTTTTGGGTCAATACATATGAACCTAATGCTAACTTGTATATCAAAATAGGTTGAGTAACTTGTATTACATAAACTGGGATATTTGTATGGCCTTTTAAAACTTGCTTTTATTTTCCTTGTGTTCTTTCCTGTTATACCAAAAAGTCTTTTGAAGACGTTCCTCACTGGTGGGTCTATAGGCACCCCCTCCCCCTCCAGATCCACTCTTAGTTATTCAGATGGGAAAGATGACCTGGTCTAGAAGCTCCCTCCCAGTCACTCCATTGCTGTTCAGAAGACTCATAAAGTGCCTGTGCTGTCAGGAGCAGAGTTCATGCATAGCCTCCACAAAATAGATTCGCCTTGTGACTCAGACAGTAAAGAATCTGCCTGCAATGCGGGAGACCCAGGTTCAATCCCTAGGTCTGGAAGATCCCCTGGAGAAGGGAATAGCAACCCACTCCACTATTTTTGCTTGGAAAATCCCAGGGACAGAGGAGCCTGGCAGTCTACAGTCTATGGGGTTGCAAATAATCAGACATGACTGAGCAACTAACACTTTCATTACTTTCACTTTGGCAAAACCAACTTAACTAGTGCTATTGTGAGTACCCAGTTTGACTGCAGCAGGGACCATTCTCTGGGTGAGCCATTCACCTCTCTGAAGGGAGGCTAACTACACTGAACCCCTTCCTCTGGGTAGCAGCGTATTTTCACTGAAATGTATATTTATTCTGTATTTAGATTCGTCCCCTTCTCACAACGCTTTTGCCAGCTCCACTATCTGTGGAATTACTGTCCTGGTATCCCATACACCATCCCTTATGACCAAGGAATTAACTTTACAAAGAAAAAAGGTAGGTAATATTCTCATTCCCATGAGATCTGCAGATTTTATCATATACTCACCACTGATCAGAAGCAAAAGGTTTTCAAGTATGTAGGAATGACCTATTTGAGTTTCAGTCAATACACACTGCCATTGCTCCCAGAGCCAAAGTACATGGATCTAGGAATGAAGGAACAGAAACGGGATCGTCACCTTTTGTTATTACTCGTCAGTCAGTTCAGTCATGTCATGTATGGCTCTTTGTGACCCCATGGACTGCAGCACACCAGGCATCCCCCGTCCATTACCAATTCCCAGAGCTTGCTCAGACTCATGTGCATTGAGTCAGTGATGTCATCCAACCATCTCATCCTCTGTCGTCCCCTTCTCCTCCTGCCTTCAATCTTTCCCAGCATCAAGGTCTTTTTAAATGAGTCAATTCTTCACATCAGGTGGCCAAAGTATTAGAGTTTCAGCTTCAGCATCAGTCCTTTCAATGAATACTCAGAACTGATTTCCTCTAGGACTGACCAGTTTGATCTCCTTGCAGTTATTCCTAATGACCCACTTTCAAATATTACTCCTAATGACCCACTTTCAAATTTTACGCTCCCATCTCTGTGCCTCTGGGTTCTGCTGGTTTTGAACCTAGGAAGGAATGATTTCACAATTGACAGTGGCTACTTGGGATCTTCATACCAATGGGTAAACAAGCAAAAAATTAGATAAGTCCTAAACTGGTCCTAAATTGGCCAGAAAGTTTGATCCTGACTGTCAAGGGGAACTCACTATGCTGAAACACAGTGTGAGCAGGAGAAATATGAATGGAATCCAAGAGCTCCCAGGAGGGGCCTCCTCCCATGTCAATACAAGTGATAAACAGACACAGGAGCATATCTGAGCCAGGAATCAGACTCTGTGAATTAAAGGTTGGGGCCAACTCAGTGAGTGAAGAGCACTAACAAGCTGAGATACTGACTGAAGTCAAGGAGTCCATGGCATGGTGAAGTCCCTAAACCCAGTTACAATCTCCTGACTTGGTACAGATACAAGGGACTTAATCTCTACTCATGTTTCCATCCTCTTTCTATCCCATGTATGTTTCTGTATTTTACCTATTTTCTGCTTTTCTTTCTCTCTGTTTGCTCCACTGTCATACCGATGACTTTACAATGTGGTCCATCAGCTATGGAATATTGAGATGGGAACACCACAGAATTAGAGAAATAATGGACCCTATCAAGAAATCCTGGGACTTCCCAGGGGGAGTCCAGTGGCTAAGCCTCCAAGCTCCCAGTGCAGGGAACCAGGTTCCATCCCTGGTTGGAGAACTAGATCCCACATGCCATAACTGAGGGTTCTCACGCCACAACAAAGACCCGGTCCAGCCAAATAAATTTTTTTAAAAAAGAAATTCTGATTCAGAATCCTGTTACTATGACCAGTGATGTGATTTGAGTTGTTCTGTGCATTTTTAGATACATAAGGACTAACTCCCTGTGTTTGGTGATTTTCTTGTTTGGCTGTGGATATGGGGATATTATTGAGGGTGAAAATTGAGAGGCCAAGGTGCTGGCTGCAATGAATATTCATCAGGCTTTTTCACCCCCTAACAGCCTCCCCAGCCTCCACTCCTCTCAATTTTAAGGTGATATAGGTGGAATTCAGTGCTCTGCCTTCTGCTGTGGAAGTCAGGTCACTTTTCATTTATTACAAAATGTCAGTACATGCATTTATTTTTCAACATATATTAAACGTATCATCATTGTTTAGTTTCTAAGTCATGTCTGACCCTTTTGCAACAACATGAACTTCTCCTCTGTCTGTGGGATTTCCCAGGCAAGAATACTGGTGTGGGTTGCCATTTCCTCCCCCAGGGGATCTTCCCAACCCAGGGATCAAACCCATGTCTCCTACATTGTCAGGCAGATTCTTTACCACTGAACCACCAGGGAAACCCATCAAAAGAGGTACTGCTAATCACTGCAGATGGTGATTGCAGCCATGAAATTAAAAGATGCTTACTCCTTGGAAGGAAAGTTATGACCAACCTAGATAGCATATTGAAAAGCAGAGACATTACTTTGCCAACAAAGGTTCGTCTAGTCAAGGCTATGGTTTTTCCTGTGGTCATGTATGGATGTGAGAGTTGGACTATGAAGAAGGCTGAGCACCGAAGAATTGATGCTTTTGAACTGTGGTGTTGGAGAAGACTCTTGAGAGTCCCTTGGACTGCAAGGAGCTCCAACCAGTCCATTCTAAAGGAGATCAGCCCTGGGTGTTCTTTGGAAGGAATGATGCTAAAGCTGAAACTCCAGTCCTTTGGCCACCTCATGTGAAGAGTTGACTCATTGGAAAAGACCCTGATGCTGGAAGGGATTGGGGGCAGGAGGAGAAGGGGATGACAGAGGATGAGATGGCTGGATGGCATTATGGACACGATGGACATGAGTATGAGTGAACTCCGGGAGTTGGTAATGGACAGGGAGGCCTGGCGTACTGCGATTCATGGGGTCTCGAAGAGTTGGACACGACTGAGTGACTGAACTGAACTGAACTGAATAATTAAGAGGAAAGGTCTCTACTCCTGAGGGTTTCTGTTGTAAGACCTAAAAAATGAGCATGGAATAGTCATAGAGTGAATTCCGAGTAAATTACTAACATGTCAGGTTTTTAGAATTCAGCCAGTTCTATCTTTTTATTTCACAGACATAAGAGCCTCGCAAGTTCAGTGCATGCCCAGTGCCACCCAAGGAAGCCAATCCAAGAACTAAGGCATCATGACTCTGTCATTCCTCAGGAGGATACATCTTCTTGTCTCATCATACATTATGTTATTGAGAACCTTGAGCATTTTTGTTCTGAGCCTGAAGTGTGTGGGGGTGTTACTCAGCGATTGTTGAGTATTTGACCTGATTTTCTAAATGTTCTAAATTCTGAATTTTATCATTTTTTTTTACAAAATCTCAAAGCTCATTTTTTTTAGGAAAAGATGGTTTTAATTAAGTTTTGATTCTATTTGATTTATCCTCTCCTAGTGAATCTGTCTAGTCAAGGCTATGGTTTTTCCTGTGGTCATATATGGATGTGAGAGTTGGACTGTGAAGAAGGCTGAGCACCGAAGAATTGATGCTATTGAACTGTGGTGTTGGAGAAGACTCTTGAGAGTCCCTTGGACTGCAAGGAGATCCAACCAGTCCATTCTGAAGGAGATCAGTCATGGGATTTCTTTGGAAGGAATGATGCTAAAGCTGAAACTCCAGTGCTTTGGCCACCTCATTCGAAGAGTTGACTCATTGGAAAAGACTCTGATGCTGGGAGGGATTGGGGGCAGGAGGAGAAGGGGATGACAGAGGATGAGATGGCTGGATGGCATCACTGACTCGATGGACGTGAGTCTGAGTGAACTCCAGGTGTTGGTGATGGACAGGGAGGCCTGGCGTGCTGCGATTCATAGGATCGCAGAGTCGGACAAGACTGAGCGACTGATCTGATCTGATCTGAGTGAATCACTTGTTCTTCAAAGTCCTTGTGTTCCCCACTGTCATTGTGAGTAGCCACCCTTCTATTTCTCATTGGGAGTTATTTTTAAGCTGCTAGAGCTACAGAGATCAAATGGAGCCTTTGGTTGACACATCTTTTACATGGCCAGTTACTGGGCTTTGGAGAAAGATTCACGTTGTGTAAAATTTGCATTGAGGGAGTCATATTTTCGTCACAACTATTAAAGATGAGGAAGCAAAATAACAGATTGTTTTCTTCTTTGAACAAGGAAAAACCATGAAGATCTAGCTCAAGAAAACTAAAAAACAAATTTCAATACCCAAAAGGCATTCTGTATTATGGAAGAAACTTTGCCCACACAGTGTGCAGAGCTTCAGGGCTTGGGCAATCCCAAAACCTCAGAAGCACAACGGACCCTGTCTGGATGTTGCTATAAACTGGGAAAGCGTGTTGAGAATAGGCATAGAATTCGAACCCCAGGCAGCTTTTGGATGCTTACAGTTAAGGAGAGAAAGAAGGTGTTCTAAAATGTACCAGGAATTTGTTTCAGTCAGGTGTGGTGAGGTGATAAGGGGCTTCCGAGGTGGCTTAGTGGTAAATAATCTGCCTGCCAATGCAGGAGATGAGATGAGACACGGGTTCAATCCCTGAGTCAGGAAGATCCCCTGGAGAAGGAGATGACAATACCCACTCCAGTATTCTTGCCTGGAGAATCCCATGTACAGAGGAGCCTGGTGGTCTACAGTACGTAGGGCTGCAAAGAGTTGCACACAACTGAACATGGTGAGGTGATAACTGCCTTTGAAAGTACAGTTCACCGCTTGCATTTCCCAAGTAACGGGGTGTGACACAGCCCCCAGCACCATGTGGGGAAGCACCAAGTCAGTCAGTGGGTCAAGAGAGAGGAGAGAAGGAGAAAGTATGAAAGAGCTTTTACTGTCGTTTCTGTGGGAAGGAATGGGTGAGGCAGGGTTGGCAAGTTTGAACAAGCATAGAATCGAATCATTTGAATAATTAATTTTGTAACAGGATTCCAGGCTGTAGGAGTGGTCTCCTGTTGTCCAGATCTCAATTTTTAAGGCAGGGAAATTGGTTTGGTGTCTAGTGGCTGGGGACAGTGCCTTTGGATGGATTACTGTACACAGGAAAGTTCCGCTCACAGGTGAGTTGCTTACCATCTCTAAGAAGCAGTTCATCCTGGAGGGGCAAGTCTCTCTCTAGACAGTAAGACTGGTCCAAGATGTCAAAGTATCACAAAATAAAGATATGATTAATACAGAAGGCAACTATTGAGCAAGTCATTCTTAGGCAAAGTTAACCAAAAATAAAATATCATAGTAGAGCTCTTTGACATTCATTGTCATATGGTTAAAAAAAAAAAAAAAAAAAAAAAAAAAAAACAAGCAAGACAAAAATCTACAAAGTTTGTGGATTTTACATGGGGTTTTTTCCTGGACATTGATCAGTGCTGCTAGGATATTACTGAAATAATCCCCTAAATGACCAAAGTATAATTAAGTTCAGGAAGTTTAACATTAGTGTAAGGAAAGACTAGAGATCTCTTAAGAAAATTTGAGATACCAAAGGAATATTTCATGCAAATATGGACACGATAAAGGACAAAAATGATATGGACCTAACAGAAGCAGAAGCTATTAAGAAGACGTGGCAAGAATACACAGAAGAACTATACAAAAAACAATCTTCATGACCCAGATAATCGCAATGGTGTGATCACTCACCTAGAGGCAGACATCCTGGAATGCGAAGTCAAGTGGGCCTTAGGAAGCATCAATACGAACAAAGCTAGTGGAGGTGATGGAATTCCAGTTGAGCTATTTCAGATCCTAAAAGATGATGCTGTGAAAGTGCTGCACTCAATATGCCAGCAAATTTGGAAAACTCAGCAGTGGCCACAGGACTGGAAAAGGTCAGTTTTCATTCCAATCCCAAAGAAAGGTAATGCCAAAGAATGCTCAAACTACCACACAATTGCATTCATCTCACATGCTAGCAAAGTAATGCTCAAAATTCTCCAAGCCAGGCTTCAACAGTACATGAACCATGAACTTCCAGATGTTCAAGCTGGATTTAGAAAAGGCAGAGGAACCAGAGGTCAAATTGCCAACATCTGTTGGATCATGGAAAAAGCAAGAGTTCCAGAAAAACATCTACTTCTGCTTTACTGACTATGCCAAACACTTTGAGTGTGTGGATCACAATAAACTGTGGAAAATTCTTCAAGAGATGCAAAAACCAGACCAGCTGACCTGCCTCCTGAGAAATCTGTATGCAGGTCAAGAAGCAACAGTAAGAACTGGACATGGAACAACAGACTGGTTCCAATAGGAAAAGGAGTACATCAAGGATGTATATTGTCACCCTGCTTATTTAACTTACATGCAGAGTACATCATGAGAAATGCTGGGCTGGATGAAGCAGAAGCTGGAATCAAGATTTCTGGGAGAAATATCAATAACCTCAGATATGCAGATGATACCACCCTTATTGCAGAAAGTGAAGAAGAACTAAAGAGCCTCTTGATGAAAGTGAAAGAGAGTGAAAAAGTTGGCTTAAAACTCAACATTCAGAAAACGAAGATCATGGCATCTAGTCCCATCACTTCATGGCAAATAGATGGGGAAATAGTGGAAACAGTGGCTGACTTTACTATTTGGGGCTCCAAAATCACTGCAGATGGTGACTGCAGCCATGAAATTAAAAGACGCATACTCCTTGGAAGGAAAGTTATGACCAACCCAGACAGTATATTAAAAAGCAGAGACATTACTTTGCCAACAAAGGTCCGTCTCGTCAAGGTTATGGTTTTTCCAGTAGTCATGTATGGATGTGAGAGTTGGACTATAAAGAAAGCTGAGCACCAAAGAATTAATGCTTTTGAACTGTGGTGTTGGAGAAGACTCTTGAGAGTCCCTTGGAGAGCAAGGAGATCCAACCAATCCATCCTAAAGGAAATCAGTCCTGAATATTCATTGGAAGGACTGATGTTGAAGTTGAAACTCCAATACTTTGGCTACCAGATGGGAAGAGTCAACTCATTAGAAGAGACCCTGATCCTGGGAAAGATTGAAGGCAGGAGGAGAAGGGGACGACAGAGGATGAGATGGTTGGATGGCATCACCGACTCAATGGATATGAGTTTGAGTAAACTCTGGGAGTTGGTGAGGGACAGGGAGGCCTGGCTTGCTGCAGTCCATGGGGTTTCAAAGAATCAGACACAACTGAGTGACTGAACTGAACTGAACTGAAGGATAGATGGATGCTTTACCTTTCTCTATCTCAGTTCAAAATATATGTCTCTATTTCCTTCCACATCAGTATTTTTTCATTTAAAGGTATATTATTTTTCTGATATCAATTTTCTTTCTTTCCTAGGTTTGGGTTTAATTTAATAGAATAAAAATTGAAATGTGTTTATCAGTAAAACCTATCAGAGTAGCTAGGAATTGAAAACAATCTAAACATATGAAACTAAAAGATTAAGTTAATCATGAGACATCCATCCAATGAAAAATGAAACAGACATTTAAAATAATGTTGCTGAAGAACAATGAGTATTTTCAATCTACTTAATGAAAAATGTAAATTGCGAAGTTTTGTGTTCTCTGTGATCTAGTTTTCCGAAGAAAAAGAAAAGTATTTACATGCATTAAAAAAAGTTGGGGAGGAGCTGGGAGGATACTGAGGGTATGCGCCATGATAGAATCCAAGTTATATGGGTTGTGAAGTTATAGTTGATTGATTTTCTTCTTTCTCCCATATTTGTATTCTTAAAATTTCTATATGAAGTATGTATTATTTGTATAAAAATGAGAAAATAAAAATGTTGTATTTTTATTATATTGGAGTTTCTTTTCCCAAAGTCATTTTCTCTTACTGCTGGTTCTGTCAGGTCACAAGGCTCCAATGGCTCGGCAGCTGGGGTCACAGCATAGACCCACTGCAGAGACATTTTTTATTCCAGGCCCCATTTAAAGTAGGGGGGGGAAAAAACAGCAAAAGTCTGTCCCTCAGTCATAACCAACTCTTTGCAACCCCATGGACTGTAGCCTACCAGTCTTCTCTGTCCATGGAGATTCTCCAGGAAAGAATACTGGAGTGGGTTGCCATTTCCTTCTCCAGGGAACCTTCCTGACCCAGGGATCAAACCTGTGTCTCCTTTCCTGCATTGGCAGGTGGATTCTTTACTGCTGAGCCACCAGGAAGAAAGTGAAAGTCACTCAGTCATGTCCGACTCTTTGCAACCCCATGGACTAGACAGTCCTTGGGAATCTCCAGGCCAGAATACTGGAGTGGGTAGCCTTTCCCTTTGCCAGGGGATCTTCCCAACCCAGGGATCGAACCCAGGTCTTCCACATTGCAGGCAGATTGTTTACCAGCTGAGCCAAAAGGGAAGCCCAAGAATACTAGAGTGGGTAGCCTATCCCTTCCCCAGCAGATCTTCCCTACCCAGGAATCAAACCGGGGTCTCCTGCATTGCAGGCAGATTCTTTACCAACTGAGCTATGAGGGAACCCCTAGAGCCACCAGAGAAGCCTTATTCAAAACTGGTGCCCAAATGGGATGTGCCTCCAAAACTCACAGAGCCTCACCAAGCTTTGTACTTCATTCTTAGTGGTGAGAGAGGCAGGGTGCAGCAACAAATCCCTCACTGTAAAAGAAATATCCCCAAATACCTGGATCCCTGGACTCTAGAAAGGTACCAAGATGGCAAAGCCCTAATCTTTCTCAGGGCTTACTTTTCATGCTTGAGCATGCATGTGTCTTGCCAAGGCATTCAAGGAATTTTCTACTTCCTGAACATCAAATCCCATTAGCATAATTCCATGTACCATGGAATATCAAAATAACCATTCTTTCTCCAAACTATACTGTGATAGCAGAAGAACTGATAAATATGGAATGTGATATACATTCCAAACAACTTGGATAATATACCATGCTGCCAAACCAGGGCCAAGTCTAGTCAACATGTGAAATCTGGAATCCTGTTGGAATTTTGTTGTTGTTTAGTCTTTCAGTAGTAATGTCCGACTCTTTGCAACCCCATAGACTGCAGCACGCCAAGCTTCCCTGTCCTTCACCATCTCCCGGAGCTTGCTCAAACTCATGTCCATTGAATCCATCCAACCATCTCCTCCTCTGTCATCCCCTTCTCCTCCTGCCTTCAATCTTCCCCAGCATCAGGGTCTTTTCCAATGAGTTGACTCTTCCCATCAGGTGGCCAAAGTATTAGAGCTTCAGCTTCAGTACTTCCAATGAATATTCAGAACTGATTTCCTTTAGGATGGACTAGTTTGATCTCCTTGCAGTCCAAGGGACTCTCAAGAGTCTTCTTCAACACCACAGTTCCAAAGCATCATTTCTTTGGCTCTCAGCCGTATTTATAATCCAACTCTCACATCCATACATGACTACTAGAAAAACCATAGCTTTGACTAGATGGACCTTTGTTGGCAAAATAATGTCTCTGGTTTTTAATATGCTATCTAGGTTTGTCATAGCTTTTTTTCCAAAGAGCAAGTGTCTTTTAATTTCATGGCTGAAGTCACATCTGTGGTGATTTTGGAGCCCAATAAAATAAAGTCTGTCACTGTTTCCGTTGTCTCCCCATCTATTTGCCATGAAGTGATGGGACCGGATGCCATGCTGTTTGTTTTTTTGCATGTTGAGTTTTAAGCCAGCTTTTTTCACTCTCTTCTTTCACTTTCATCAAGAGGCTCTTTAGTTCTTCACTTTCTGCCATAAGGGTGGTGTCATCAGCATATGCCCCAGTGTTAATAAATTCAGGCCAAAAGAGATTTAATTGTTGTCCTGTTTGGTGTAACACCTTCAGAATTCACTCTCACCAGGCTCTCGGGCAGCTCCCCAGACTCTTGTCAAGTCCAATCAGTGACATCTTACATCTGTGTATAAACTCTCTCTTCAAAGACTGGCCTTCATGCCTCTCCATCAGAACTAAAAAAAAAAGAACTCTTTTAGATTTTAGCTCTTGTTACAGGTCTAGAGGCAGAGTAGTGACCTCCTTTGGGAGACAGCACCAGATATTTCCATATCAAAGACTTTAAGCAGCAGAAGGTTTGTTCCCTTGGGGGAGAGAGGTAGGGTTTCCTCTGCCAGAAAGGGAGTCAGGGGAATTTATAGGTTCAAAGTCCTCAGCCATGCTGATCACTGTAGGATCCTAATGTCTTCGAGCCATGGCTCCTGTCTCACTCCAGTCCCACCAATGCCTTTCAATTCAGTTGTTCAGTCGTGTCTGACTCTTTGCAACCCCATGGACTGAATGCAACACGCCAGGCTTTCCTGTCCATCACCAACTCCCAGAACTTACTCAAACTCATGTCCATTGAGTAGGTGATGCTACCCAACCATCTCATCTTCTGTCGTGCCCTTCTCCTCCCACCTTCAATCTTTCCCAGCATCAGGGTCTTTTCAAATGAGTCAGTTCTTCGTATCAGGTAGCCCAAGTATTGGAGTTTCAGCTTTAGCATCAATCCTTCCAATGAATATTCAGGACTGGTCTTCTTTAGGATGGATTGGTTGGATCTCCTTGCAGTCCAAGGGACTCTAAAGAGTCTTCTCCAACACCACAGTTCAAAAGCATCAATTCTTTGGCGCTTAGCTTTCTTTATAGTCCAACTCTCATGTCCATACATGACTACTGGAAAAACCATAGCTTTAAGTAGATGGACTTTTGTTGGCAATGTCTTGTCTCTGGTTTTTAATATGCTATCTAGGATGGTCATAACTTTTCTTCCAAGGAGCAAGCGTCTTTTAATTTCACGGATGCAGTCACCATCTGCACTATTTTGGAGACCCAAAAAATAAAATGTGTCACTGTTTCCACTGTTTCCCCATCTATTTCCCATGACGTGATGGGACCAGATACCATGATCTTAGTTTTCCGAATGTTGAGCTTTAAGCCAACTTTTTCACTCTCCTCTTTCACTTTCATCAAGAGGCTCTTTAGTTCTTCTTCGCTTTCTGCCATAAGTGTGGTGTCATCGGCATATCTGAGGTTATTGATATTTCTCCCAGAAATCTTGACTCCAGCTTGTGTTTCTTCCAGCCCAGAGTTTCTCATGATGTACTCTGCATATAAGTTAAATAAACAGGGTGACAATATACAGCTTTGACGTACTCCTTTCCCTATTTGGAACCAGTCTGTTGTTCCATGTCTAGTTCTTACTGTTGCTTCTTGACCTGCATACAGATTTCTAAGGTGGTCTGGTATTCCCATCTCTTGAAGAATTTTCCACAGTTTGTTGTGATCCACACAGTCAAAGGCTTTGGCATAGTCAATGAAGCAGAAGTAGATGTTTTTCTGGAACCTCTTGCTTTTTTGATGATCCAGTGGATGTTGGCAATTTGATCTCTGGTTCCTCTGCCTTTTCTAAATCCAGCTTGAACATCTGGAAGTTCATGGTTCATGTACTGTTGAAGCCTGGCTTGGAGAATTTTGAGCATTACTTTGCTAGCATGTGAGATGAGTGCAATTGTGTGGTAGTTTGAGCATACTTTGGGATTGGAATGAAAACTGACCTTTTCCAGTCCTGTGGCCACTGCTGAGTTTTCCAAATTTGCTGGCATATTGAGTGCAGCACTTTCACAGCATCATCTTTTAGGATCTGAAATAGCTCAACTGGAATTCCATCAGCTCCACTAGCTTTGTTCATAGTGATGTTTCTTAAGGCCCACTTGACTTCCCATTCCAGGATGTCTGGTTCTAGGTGAGTGATAACACCATGGTGGTTATCTGGATAAGGCCTATACCCTAGGCTAAGAAGCCTAGCAAGTGTGAGCATTACACTGACTCTTTAGCACTTCCTCCTTTGCCCCGCAGTTGGACCAACACTGAGGTTACATTGCCATCTGGTCCCCGATGAGTACCCTTTCTTTTTAAATTAATTTTCTTTGGAGTATAGTTGCTTTACAGTGTTGTGTTAGTTTCTACTGTGCAGCAAAATGAACCAGCCATACATACACAATTATCCCCTCCCTTTTGAACTTCCTTCTCATTCAGGACACCACAGTGCATTAAGCAGAGGTCCCTGTGCTATACAGCAGGGGTCCCCAGCCTCCGGGATCTAATGCCTAATGATCTGAGTTGGAGCTGATGTAATAACAATAAAAACAAAGCACATAGTAAGTGTAATGCAAGTCAATCATCCCGAAACCACGCCCTCCCGCTCCAGTCTGTGGAAAAATTGTCTTCCATGAAACTGATCCCTAGTGCCAAAAAGGTTGGAGACTGCTGCTATACAATATGTTCTCTATTAGTTATCTATTTTATACATAGTATCAAGACATAAACATGGAGATCAAATATATGGATACCAAGGGGGAAAAGGGTGGGGGAGGAATCCGGAGATTGGGATTGACGGGTAAACTCTGTGAGTATTCTTAAATCTATGTTCGGGGGTTTCCATTTCTCTCGTATCATCTACGGTTGTCAGAAAAAGCCGGTGACTCCACAGTCTTTACAAACATTACTGTCGCCATAACAACTAAGTCCCATGGCCACTTGATCTCCCCATGCCTTCTCTCCTCCACCTGCACTTTACTTGTGGATACCACTGGTGATGATTCGAGTGGTCATGATCCACTACAGGCTACGAGCTACCCAGGGCCCATATCCCCTTGCCTTGTTAAGGAAGCAGTCTCTGTGCTTCTTGAACACATACACAACCCAGTCCCAAAATCTGTTTCAAGGATCTGTTTTCTATGCATAAAGTGAGCAACTATGAATTATCACCAGGTGTTGTCTCTTAGTTCAATAATCTCACATAGAACACCAGAAATAAAACAGATGGCAAGAGTCCCCTCATTTTAGAGAGGCCGGATCATATTACATCACTTTTCAGTCTGAAATGTCTAATCTGTCATTCCCTGGCTAACATCTCTTCTCTCTCTATCCTCACTTGGCTATCACTTAAACATTTCCTTGCGGGTACTTAATTCCTTGCTTTCTCCCTAAATGAATACCAATGTGCCGCTTCAAACAAAGTCAGTGCTTTTTCCAAGAAGAATATGAGTGGATTTAATTTCTTTGATTATTTTAGCAGCCCCAGCATGTAGCTCAATGATAACTTCATAAAACATATTAAAATTATCATAATCATCGGAATTCCCTGGCTATCTAGCAGTTAAGACTCCAAACTTCTACTGCAGAGGGTGCAGGTTCAATTCCTGGTCAAGGAACTGAGATGGCACATGCTGCACAGCACAGCCAAAACAGATAAATAATAAAATTCCCCTCCAAATTTATCATAATCTTTAGACACTGAATGTTTACTATATGGTTTATATACTTTGTATCATTTAATCCTCACAATACCACAAACTGGGGTCTCCTGCATTACAGGCAGATTCTTTACCAACTGAGCTACCAGGGAAGCCCATATACTATTATTAAGCCCCATTTATCTACAAGGAAACTGAGGCTTAGAGAGTTTAAGTAACATACTTAAGGTCACACAGCTGGGAAATGAAAAAACGAGCTCTATTTGATCCTAAGGTCACAAGGCTCCACAGCTTCTTTCAATAGTGGTTATAGAAATAGTAGCCAGATGAGGGGCTTCCCAGGTGGCTCAGTGGTAAAGAATCTGCCTGAAAAGCAAGAGACTCAGGAGATGCAGGTTCAATTCCTGGGTCAGGAATATCCCCCTGGCGAAGGAAACGGCAACCCACTCCAGTAATCTTGCTTGGGAAATCCCATGGACAGAGAAGCCTGACCGCTACAGTTCATGGGGTCACAAGTCATACACAACTTGGCAACTAAACCACCAACCAACCATGGTTTTTCCAGTAGTGTGAGAAATGTGAGATGTGAGAGATGGATCATAAAGAAGACTGAGCACTGAAGAAATTATGCTTTCAAATTGTGGTGCTGGAGAAGACTCTTGAGAGTCCCTCGGAGTGCAAGGAGATCCAACCAGTCAATCCTAAAGGAAATCAGTCCTGAATATTCATTGGAAGGACTGTTGCTGAAGCTGAAGCTCCAATACTTTGGCCACCTGATGGGAAGAGTGGACTCATCAGAAAAGACCTTGATCCTGGGAAAGATTGAAGCAAAATGAGAAACGGGCAGCAGAGGATGAGATGGTCAGATAGCATCACCAACTCAATGGAGATGTATCTGAGCAAACTCCAGGAAATAGTTGAGAACAGAGGATCCTGGCATGCTACAGTCCATGAGGCCACAAACAGCCAGGTAGGATTCTGCAACTAAATAACAACAGTAGGAAAACCACAGGGATAGTTAATACATTAGGCTCAAAAGGGACATGTAAGGGAGGGACCACTGAAAATCAGAAGAGAACTGGGTAGAGACCCCCTGAAGAGACCACCTTTAGTTGAGAGACACAGCTAGCCCAAGGTGACCTTGAAGGGAGAGAGCCAGAGGAATAAATATCTGAATAAGCATCAGACACAATTCAGAGACTAAACCACCACCAGCCAGATAAGGAGCCCCAATAAATGCTACCCACAGTGTTTCCACATTATTTTATTGACCCCAAATAAAATTTCCTGGCATTGTCACTAACCCTTTATATCAGACTTCACTCTTATATCTCCATCAATGGTTACTTGTTAACAGACACCAACTCTGGCTAAATTTATCAAAGATAAAGGGATTTGTTGAAAGGTTAGGTTAGTCCACAGAATTTAAGTGGCAGCTGACCAGCAAATCTTGGAAAGGATCAGAATCCAGGCAAAACCAGGGAATAAAGGAGCAGGAAATAACAGACGGCCTCTTAAGACTTCCATCATTGGGATGAATCAGCTTCAACTATTTTCAGTCCTCGTGTCAAGCTTCGAATTCCAGGGAGAGTCTGACTGACATCATTTGGATCCCCTGTCCGCCCCAGGCCAGGGGGTGGGGGGTGGAGGAAGGATGGGGCACCGTGATTGGCAGCTCCACCAAGACTGCATTCCAGAAAGGAAAACAGAGGGACAATAACCAAAAGAGGCTTCTCAGGTGCTAGTCTGGCAAATGCAAAGTATCTTCTGCGATGACTTTAACACATCTGTGATCAGACAGAAAGATTTATACACTTGAAAATATTCAAAGAATTGCACAATAGAGGCAATTCCTAAAGAAAAAGTCCAAAGCATTAAGAGCACTGCTTCTTCAAAGGACCACTTTTAATAAACTAAATAAATGAAAGGTTATAAACGAAATACTCTCATGGATCATCTAGTGTTGTCTTAAATTACTTTTACTGCAATGTTACTTTGATGTGTGCCAACATAAAACTAGGGGTTAAAAATCCTTGGATTTATAGCACTTATAAAATTATAAAGCCACATCAAAGTTTAACATTCAATTCAAAGAAAATGACAAACCAATACAATTCAAATTACTCACATAAGATTTGACAGGTGCTGTTTTTCTGAAGCTAAGCTGTGACTCGTAACGCGGACGTAGCACTGACCGCTATACTGTGGATATTCTGGAGTTCAGCACGGCTGTGCCACTGCATGCCTTGTGATGATGCAATTCCCTCTTATTTATCCCTTCAGTCTCCTGGGAAAGCTTGGGACAGCAGGACCAGGTCATTGCTTGGCCTTCGTTTGGTGTGAAAATATCTGTGCTCTTTTCTTATTAGCCCACGATAATTACAGTGGTGTTGCTGGATGTTAATGAATAAAGAACACAAATGTAAACAGAAGCATAGAAATTCTTGGCAATACTCAGTTATGATCTGGTCACTCAGATGATCCATAATATGCTGATATTAAATTTTTGAGATACCTTAGAAATATAAATGCAACTTTTAAACTATCTAGTGGAGGGACTTCCCTGGTGGTCCAGGGGCTAAGACTTGATGCTCCCGATGCTGGGTACCAGGGTTTGATCCCAGCTCAGGGAGCTAGATCCCACAAGCTGCAATAAGCATTTGCATGCTCAGCTAAGATCCTGTATGCCATAATGAAGATTTTAGATCCCAAGTCCCACAACTAAGACCCAGCATAACCAAAAAATATATACATTTAAAAAAAAAAACAAAAACTAATGGAGAATCTGAGACTATGTCCTCAGAACCCCAGGAATCATGACCCTTCCCCCAGTATGAGAAACAGTGGTTTAGGTCAATGGTATCATCCTTGGTATAAATGTGTACCCTCCTAAGATAAACCCTTTGAAGGGTATAACAATGATTTGCTGCTATAAATTGCTAGATATGTGTTTGGTGTAAAATTTCCACATGCATTCTGATAGTTCTTAAGCCCTTGATATCCTGCAATTGTATTTTAAAAAGAAAAATACCTTACAGCCTTCAGATAATCTCTATTAAGTAGGGGAAAGCTCTAATTTCCAAGCTTTTATGTACATAAATATATTCATATATATTTGTTAAATTGTATGAAAAAGCATGCAAATTGAGTTCACGAGCAGAGGTAGTATTCAGATCACCCTTCTAGTTATTAATTGCTAATAATTAGCTATTTTCCTGAGTAAATACACATATGGGAAATTTTACTACCCAGTGACTGTGAAACACATTGTTTAATGTTGAAATATTTCTCATCCAGTGAGACTAAATGACATTCTGTTCTATTTTAAAAGTCAACCCAACATAACCAAATTTTACATGCACTGACATTCTTAAAGTTACTTCAAATTATATGGCTGAGTTATGTTAAGAACTACCGCATCTTTTCAAAAAGGACAGAACACAGATAGTTATGAAGAAATGCTTTTATATGTGAGATAAGAGTACCCCAAGAATATTGACATTTTGCATTATCTTTCTAAAATAATCCCCAAAAACTATATATTAGCATGTTGTGGATTATTTGGTTGACCACCTATGTTATAACAATGAGAAAGCTTTTGATTTTCACCAGTAAAATCAGACTCTTTAATTTATGATTTGGAAAAGGCAATGGCAATCCACTCCAGTACTCTTGCCTGGGAAATCCCATGGACGGAGGAGCCTGGTGGGCTACAGTCCATGGGGTTGTGAAGAGTCCACACAACTGAGTGACTTCACTTTCACTTTTCACTTTCATTCACTGGAGAAGGAAATGGCAACCCACTCCAGGGTTCTTGCCTGGAGAATCCCAGGGATGGGGGAGCCCGATGGGCTGCCATCTATGGGGTCGCACAGAGTCGGACACAACTGAAGCAACTTAGCAGCAGCAGCAGCAATTTATGATTATGCCTTATTTACAAGTGGATTGGAGACATGAACAGATACTACTGAGAATATTTCAGTGAAGAGTAACTCTCAGATCATCCATATAGGAAAAGGCAATCTTGTGTGCACTGGTTCTAAAGGACAGCATGATTCTGATGACAGATTAACAGAATTCAGTTCAGTTCAATCACTCAGTCGTGTCCAACTCTTTGCAACCCCATGAATTACAGCACACCAGGCCTCCCTGTCCATCACCAACTCCCGGAGTTCACCCAGACTCACGTCCATCGAGTCAGTGATGCCATCCAGCCATCTCATCCTCTGTCGTCCCCTTCTCCTCCTGCCCCCAATCCCTCCCAGCATCAGAGTCTTTTCCAATGAGTCAACTCTTCGCATGAGGTGGCCAAAGGACTGGAGTTTCAGCTTTAGCATCATTCCTTCCAAAGAAATCCCAGGGCTGATCTCCTTCAGAATGGACTGGTTGGATCTCCTTGCAGTCCAAGGGACTCTCAAGAGTCTTCTCCAACACCACAGTTCAAAAGCATCAATTCTTTGGCGCTCAGCCTTCTTCACAGTCCAACTCTCACATCCATACATGACCACAGGAAAAACCATACCTGTGACTAGACAAACCTTTGTTGGCAAAGTAATGTCTCTGCTTTTGAATATGCTATCTAGGTTGGTCATAACTTTCCTTCCAAGGAGTAAGCATCTTTTAATTTCATGGCTGCAGTCACCTTCTGCAGTGATTTTGGAGCCCAGAAAAATAAAGTCTGACACTGTTTCCACCGTTTCCCCATCTATTTCCCATGAAGTGGTGGGACCGGATGCCATGATCTTCGTTTTCTGAATGTTGAGCTTTAAGCCAACTTTTTCACTCTCTACTTTCACTTTCATCAAGAGGCTTTTGAGTTCCTCTTCACTTTCTGCCATAAGGGTGGTGTCATCTGCGTATCTGAGGTTATTGATATTTCTCCCTGCAATCTTGATTCCAGCTTGTGTTTCTTCCAGTCCAGCGTTTCTCATGATGTACTTTGCATATAAGTTAAATAAGCAGGGTGACAATAATCAGCCTTGATGTACTTCTTTTCCTCTTTGGAACCAGTCTGTTGTTCCATGTCCAGTTCTAACTGTTGCTTCCTGACCTGGATATAGGTTTCTCAAGAGGCAGATCAGGTGGTCTGGTATTACCATCTCTTTCAGAATTTTCCACAGTTTATTGTGATCCACACAGTCAAAGGCTTTGGCATAGTCAATAAAGCAGAAATAGATGTTTTTCTGGAACTCTCTTGCTTTTTCCATGATCCAGTGGATGTTGGCGATTTGATCTCTGGTTCCTCTGCCTTTTCTAAAACCAGCTTGAACATCAGGAAGTTCACGGTTCACATATTGCTGAAGCCTGGCTTGGAGAATTTTGAGCATTACTTTACTAGCATGTGAGATGAGTGCAATTGTGCGGTAGTTTGAGCATTCTTTGGCATGGCCTTTCTTTGGGACTGGAATGAAAACTGACCTTTTCCAGTCCTGTGGCCACTGCTGAGTTTTCCAAATTTGCTGGCATATTGAGTGCAACACTTCCACAGCATCATCTTTCAGGATTTGAAATAGCTCAACTGGAACTCCATCACCTCCACTAGCTTTGTTCGTAGTGATGCTTAACAGAATTAGCAGTAGTCAAAATGCTAAGTTTGTGGAAAATGTCTACACAGAAACCTCCTCTTAATATTTAGCTTCATTTCACAAAATACAGTTATCATTAATTTCCACAATCAGGTATTTAAAGGATTTACCTTTAATAGGAGTACGTTCAGGGTAATTTTACCCTGACATTGACATTTTATATCTCTGTATGAAAACTCCGTTGATGAAGTTGGTCATACTGAAAAAATATAGGATTGGGCAAGTTTATTTGTACAATTCAAAATGAGTTAAGAAGTAGGTAATAACAAAAAAAATTTTCTGGAGGTTTATATATTATCTCTCACTTTTACAGTAGCTTATGAGTAAAAATTACAGTAACTTATAAGAGAAAATTAGATAATTTTTGAAATATCAGAAAATCTCTGGATGATCCCCAGATTAGCTGTGAGCAACAAATAGAGGAAACATCCTGCTGAAAGTGTCAAGCATTTCCTATCTGGATACGATGTCTTCATTTCCTATCTGGATACAAATCCGCTTATAAGCATCATGTGATGAAGTACAATGGGTGGGCTTTAAGTACAATGGGTGGGCTTTGAAACCAGCTAGGTCTGGGACTGAACACAGGCATTGACATTTATGAACTGTGTGGTGTAAGGCATGTTCTTAACCACTCAACTTGTTTCTTTATCCAGGTAAAAAGGGTGATAAGATTTACCTGTAGGAGTTAGATGACTTGGTTTCTTTCTGGCTCTCTTATTGGTCTGCAATCTGACACATTATGTGAACTCATCAACCCTACTTATCTTCAAGTGAAAATGAAGGCTTTCGTAGTGCTCAACAGAACATTATTTCCTTCCATCCCAGGGTCATCTAGAAAAGTATGGGGTGATTTTTTTGTTGTTTAGTTGCTCAGTCATGTCTGACTCTTTTGTGACCTCATGGACTGTAGCCTGCCAAGGCTACAAGGCTCTGTCCACAGGATTTTCCAGGCAACATTACTGAAGTGGGTTGCGATGCCCTCCTCCAGGGGATCTTCCCAACCCAGGGATCTTCCCAACCCAGGGACCAAACCTGTGTCTCTTATATAAGTCTCCTGCATTGGCAGTCAGATTCTTTACCTCTAGCACTACCTGGAATGTACCAAACCTATGTGACGTATCCTATTTTTCTTAATATATAGATGATGAAATCTACCCATAGCTCAAGGATATTTTTCTTCCAGTCTAGGTGTTGTGAATTATGTATGTGTCTGTCTGCTTGTTTGTGTGTGTTTCCAAAATCACAGAAAAGGAGTACAACATAAAGATGAGAATCAGACACCACCTGTTCTGAATCCCTCCCCATCTGCCTTCAGGGCACAGAGCCCCACACACCCCACCACCACACAAGGTTTCTGAAGCTTTCGCTTTTCAGCATCCAGGCCAGACTTACCCAAGGCCTGGAGAAAGAAGGACATTCTTCCCGCTCCTCTTAAGGCGCCCACCTCCTTCCCCAGGACTAACCTCTACTCAGGACAACTGGTGGTCAGACTGCCCATTCCTTTCAGGGGAGACTCCATCCTCTCCCCCTGGGACTGGATGTTGTTCCTTAGCCCCCAAAGACATCAGAACACATTCTAGACCAGTACATTTGCCAAGAGGGTTATTCTCTCTTCAACAACGCCATGTGGAGTCCCTTTGCTCCCAGCAAAGTTCCTTGACCCTGACACAGTCTCTCGTGTCTCTTGCCGCACAAGGGGAGGGAATATGTGGCCCGTGTGTGCAGCCAGGCTCTTCAGGGTCTCCACTCAGATATGGTAGCAAGAACACACATCGCTCCAATATCTGGAATATCATGTCCCGGGTCCAGATCTAGAAAGCCCTCCCCTCCCTGGAGGGAAGAAAGTGGGGAGGCAGCCTGGCCCAGTAACAGCCCTTGTGTGTGTAATTCCAAGATGACTTACCCCACAGCCCTCCATCCCAGAGAAGGGTCACTGCTCCACTTTTCATCACTAACAGCTATTCTGACTGGTTCTCCCCAGAGCACAGGGACAACTTAATACATTATCAGAAGACTGAAAATGACAGTTTTTCTAGTTTCGGCTCAAGTGTTGGGACATGTAGGCTAGGATATCAAGCAGGATCAGTTGTTCTAATCTAACAAATACACGCTGACTGCCCATCATGTACCAGGTACAATGCCAAGGCTTAAAAGACAGAAATAGTTACTTAAGGAAAGCTCCAGACTCAGGAATAAACACGTATGGAAATTCAGTCAGGAGTTCCTGGTACACAAATTCTGGCAATAAACCTTGATTGCTATCCAGCTCTTTGGAGAGCCTGAGAATTTTTATTCCAGTAACCCCAAGTCAATCCTGACAGGCATATTTAGATAAGGAAGAGCAGGGGTGGAAATGGGACTGTTGAGAATAATAAACAAAGGTAAATCACGGGGCATTTCTGCAGGGAGGACTGCAGGAAGATACAGGAAGCTGAGACAAGCCTACTTCCTTGGGTTTGTGCTCTGGCATCATACAGAAGGAAGGGACTAAGACATACATAAGAGGGCTTGACAGCCAGGGCTGAGCAGAGGCAGGAGGTGCCCAGGAAGGCCAACAATGTAGCACGTCTTCAAATCAATGCTACTTTTTAAAATGACTCAATGATTATTGGGTGAGGTGAGGGTTAGGGGCTTTTCATTATTCAAAAGTACATATAACTCCTCTTCCTCCTCCCCCTCCTCTTCTGCTTCCCTTCTCTTTCCTCCTAAGACTTTCAGGTGAGGCAGAACAAGGTGGCTTGTGCACCAGAAGAGGAAAGAGCCTTGATGGCCCAGAGCAGGTGTTGGAGTTCAGCAAGGAGAATGCAGCACACACACAGTCCGGGAGGATACAAAGCTCTTACACAGGGAGCAGAGGGAGGAGGTGCCAGGTGGGGCACTGAGGCAAGGCTGAGAAGGATGTCTGTGTGGAAAGGCAGCCCAGCAAAGGATGTCCGCATGCGGTAAGGAGAGCCTCTGGCAGAGAAGGGATGGTAGCTTGTACGAATACAGTAAGGTTGATCAAAGGAGCAAATAAAGTAAAGATAATGGAGCCTGGTTGTTTGTGCAGAAGAAAGATGCAAATATAGAAAGAAATAAATGAACTCAATGGATGGATTGGAATTGGTGATATGGATGTGAAGTCACAGTTTTCAATAAATACATAGATATATCAATAGATGGGGCTTCCATGGTAGTTCAGCTGGTAAAGAAGACCCAGTTTGATTCCTAGGCCAGAAATTTCCCCTGTAGAAGGGATAGGCTACCCACTCCAATATTCTTGGGTTTCCCTGGTGGCTCACATGGTTAAGAATCTGCCTGTATTGTGGGAGACCTGGATTCGATCCCTGGGTTGGGAAGATCCCCTGGAGGAGGGCATGGCAACCCACTCCTGTGTTCTTGCCTGGAGAATCGCATGGACAGAGGAGCCTGGTGGGCTACAAACCATTAGGTCCCAAAGAGTAGGACATGACTGAGTGACTAAGCACAGCACTGCATAGCAATAAATACAGATAGAGGTGTATATATATATATATATATATGAATAGTATATAAGAAGTGTGTGTGTGTGTGTAGAGATAGACAGACAGACAGACAGAAAACCTATCCATTAAAAGGGTCTGGAGCAAAAGCACCCCAATAGAAATGAGCACACCTAGGGTTCTTGGATTCCAAACACCAGCCTCCACTGAAAGAAACCAAGGCTCTTTGAGGAAACAGCAGCTCCAGGCTGGAGAGGGGAAAGTGGATGATAAGCCTGCATCATCTTATGCTAGAAAAAGCAAGAAGTGTTCAAAGAATGAGGGGATGCCCAAAAGACACAAAATCCAGCTTGAATGGGGGCAAAACAAGGACAATGTATCAAGATAAATTATGGTAGCAATAGTTTATTACCCAAACATATATGCCCATGTTCACACTGATAGAACAATGAGTGAATTATAAATTAACAGGTACAGGTATTTACATAGTGTCAGACTCTCTCCCCAAAAAATACTTATTAATTACAAAGGGGAAAAGAGAAGTCTCAGTTGTAAAGATTAACCCTGTGCTGCACTTGCAAATTTTCTGAGTGATTGTCCAAAATCATGTGTTTGTGTGTATATGTGTGCGTGTGTGTGTGCAGGCTTCCCAGGTGGCGCTAGTGGTAAAGAACCAGCTTGCCAATTCAGGAGACATAAGAGATGCTGGTTCGACCCCTGAGTCAAGCAGATTGGGGATGGTAACCCACTCCAGTATTCTTACCTGGAGATCCCCATGGACAGAGGAGCCTGGTGGGCTACCGTCCATAGGTTTTTCACACAGAGTTGGACACAACTGAAGCAACTTAGCATGCATACATATATATGTGTGTGTATGTTATATTTATATATTATGTATGTGTGTATTATATTTCTAAAGTACATGTAGAAATACTAAATCAACTCTAATCGAAACAGAGACAATGATCCGAACAAATTCAACAAAGACTTGTCCAGGTTTTATTTCCTTTTGGAATTTTCTAATCCTAGATGATTATTGGGAGGTGTATTAAATAATAAAAGAAATTCATCATGCATTCCATCCACAGGAAGTTCTAGGTGCCATGCTTTACTGAGTTTCAGAATTCCTGTTGCCTGGGACTGCTGATGCTCCACTGACTGGATGAGCTTGCACGGGGGCATTGCAAAATTATTTAGGAGACATAACTTGGCGCTTCTGTACTTCTACTTAAGGGTGCCATCTGTGTGCAGAACCAATTTACCATTGCATCACTATGTTGTCATGCTGCTTGAACCCTGTATGGATCACTGGCCCGAGTACATGCCTGCCCCACCACCCCTCCCCAGTCTCTGCTGGGGACATCATGGTTGGAACCTCTCTGGGTGAGTGGGAGAAATGACTCAACAGTCCTGACTCTAAGACTATTTGAGTAGACATGCAGAAACAGATGCCAAAAAAAATGCCTCTTATTGTACATGCTATCTCAGCAAACCCAAACACATTTGCATACTTACTGTTGCAAGTGCAAAGAGGCACTTACAAAATTCTATCAAGCAAGGGGTTGCACATTTAAATTGCTTGTAGCATATTTACTATTTTAAGATGTATATAAACCACTAGAGATAATCCCTCTTGGAGCTGCCATGTATGGTTGGGCAGGTTGCATACTGCAAAAGGGCATGCGGCCAATTGCATTCATGTCCACCCAGAGAAAAAGATGCATCTCAAATTTTGCACAGAGGAGCATTATCTTTACTGCTCTAGAGAGCAACAACAAAATGTATAAGAATGGTTGTATGTTCACTTCTGACTGCACTCTTGCAACTCTCAAAATCTTGTTTTTCAGCTCTAAATTCTCCTTCCCCACAAACTGTCAAGACTCTCATCCTTGTAATTTGGGAGAATTGGAGAAATAGTACAGGATACTTGCAGAGTAAAGACTGTACATAGTACCAGATGACTACAGAATAGGCAGGAAGACTGGATTAAATTTCTAAGTGACAGTTGCTTTCATATTTACTGGTAGCATTTTGTATAAGACAGAAATGTAGAACTGGTAAGGTTGGATTCTCATCTTAGTATCTGGATAAAGTCATATTCAAAATTGACTATTATCAGGGTGAAGAAATTCTGAATTCAATATAAAAATTTTATCTAGCAATGTCTACATCCAATTCCATGGAGAAAATTAATATCTGTTACATAAGTCCCTGGAGGAAAAATTCTGGAACATTGATCCTGCTAAAGCAAGTCCTTGCAGTAATTACCATACTAGCAAGGGCTTCAGTAAGAATTACTCTAGATAGAGAAACTTCCTTTACCCACCTTTCCATGTAGAATTTTGTACAAAAGGAAAACAAGAGAATACATTCTCATTAACCACACTGTTTAGAAAGACACATGTATACCTGTGGTGGATTCATTTTGATATTTGGCAAAACTAATACAATTATGTAAAGTTTAAAAATAAAATTAAAAAAAATAGAAAGACAAATAGGAAAATTACTAATTATATAATAATTGAAGAGTTGACATTTGATTACTCAAATCAATGTTTAAACAGGGTAAAGTGTTGAAAAACTGAATCATTCATTGGCTCAGTATGTAGTCTGACTCCATGATGAAACTAGTTCAAATTTCTTTTTAACATTTTATTATAGAAAAAAAAATTGATTCGTTAGAAAAGACCCTGATGCTGGGAAAGATTGAAGGCAAGAGGAGAAGGGGATGACAGAGGACGTGATGTTTGGATGGCATCACCAACTCGATGGACATGAATTTGAGCAAGCTCCCAGATTTGGTGATAGACAGGGAAGCCTGGCGTGCTGCAGGCCATGGGGTCACAAAGAGTCAGACACAACTGAGCAACTGAATTGAACTGATAGAAAAAAAAAAAAGTTGCTTTCAAAAATAACCCAAATAACTATGTCTTATGCTTAAATTTTTAATTATTGCTCTATTATTAAATATTTTAAAATATACAGAGGAGTATGCTGCTGCTGCTGCTCAGTCACTTCAGTCATGTCCAACTCTGTGCGACCCCATAGACAGCAGCCCACCAGGCTCCCCCGTCCCTGGGATTCTCCAGGCAAAAACACTGGAGTGGGTTGCCATTTCCTTCTCCAATGCATGAAAGTGAAAAGTGAAAGTGAAGTCACTCAGTCATGTCCGACTCTTAGTGACCCCATGGACTGCAGCCTACCAGGCTCCTCCGTCCACGGGATTTTCCAGGCAAGAGTACTGGAGTGGGGTGCCATTGCCTTCTCCAACAGAGGAGTATAGAGAATAATAAACCCATGGTCCCAACCACTTAGCTATAATAAATATTTCCATTTTGCCATTTTCACTTGGAACCCAGTTCCATTTAGAAGCTGGGGTGCTTCCGTACCAAACATAATTTTACACTTGTACCTCCTATGACTGTAAACAATATAATTCTATAACTTGGGTTTTTTTCACTTTACATCATATTTTAAATATTTTCCATATCAATATGCATACTTCTAAGCCATTCATGCTGATCACTGTAGGATATAGCAATAATTTATATGTCCATTCCGCTATTGAAAGAAATCTTAGTTACTTTCAGTTTTTCACTGTTACAAACAAGACTTTGGTAAATATTCTCATGCATTTTTCCTGGAGCACAGCCATGAGAGTTTTTCCAGAGAGGTTTATCCATCCCAGTTGCTTTTCCGTAAAGGTTGCTTAAGTATAGCAATTTATATGGCTGTAACTAGAGACTAGAGGCTGCTGAGAAAGTCTCCCCTTCACGGAGGAAAACACAATGGTCAGGGAAGGTTGGGGTGCTTAGGGCCTCTCCCACATGCAATGGCTCTCACAGAAGCCCCCCTACTCAGGAAATAGCATGGCCCTTCTAGCCCCATCCTCCCAAACAAGGAGACCTCATACGTCCAGGGTGTGCAGCTCTCATCCTGCAAGCACCCAGAAAGGTGCTTCTAAAATCTGGAACGGACCAATGGAAGCACCATGACAATGACAGGGGTACATGACAAAGGCCAAAGCTGTCTGGAGGTTCACAGGTGAATATGGCAGCTGTGGACTCTCACCAATACTCCTCCCCAAAGAGGTCCACTTCTAATCCTCAAACACTGTCAATGTATTTGCTCACACAGCAGAATGGATTTTGCAGGTATGATTAAGCGAGAAACGTTGAGAAGAGGTGATTATCATGGATTATAAAGGGCTGGGGTCCAAGGTAATCACAAAGGTCCTTATAAGATGGAGGCAGGAGGTTCAGAGTTAGAGACACTGGAAGACACTGGGCTGCTGGCTTTGAAGATGGAGGAAGGGGCCACGAATCAAAGAATGCAGGCGGCCTCTAGATGCTGAAAAGGACAAAGAAAGGGAGCCTCCCTGAGAACCCGCAGGAGGAACACAGTTCAGTTCAGTTCAGTCGCTCAGTCATGTCCGACTCTGCGACCCCATGAATCGCAGCATGCCAGGCCTCCCTGTCCATCACCAACTACCGGAGTTCACTCAAACTCATGTCCATCGAGTCCATAATGCCATCCAGCTATCTCATCCTCTGTCATCCCCTTCTCCTCCTGCCCCCAATCCCTCCCAGCATCAGAGTCTTTTCCAATGAGTCAACTCTTCTCATGAGGTGGCCAAAGTACTGGAGTTTCAGCTTTAGCATCAGTCCTTCCAAAGAACACCCAGGACTGATCTCCTTTAGAATGGACTGGTTGGATCTCTGTGCAGTCCAAGGGACTCTCAAGAGTCTTCTCCAACACCACAGTTCAAAAGCATCAATTCTTCGGTGCTCAGCTTTCTTCACAGTCCAACTCTCACATCCATACGTGACCACTGGAAAAACCATAGCCTTGACTAGATGGACCTTTGTTGGCAAAGTAATATCTCTGCTTTTGAATATGCTATCTAGGTTGGTCATAACTTTCCTACCAAGGAGTAAGCGTCTTTTAATTGCATGGCAACACAGCCCTGCCCAAACCTTGATTTCAGTCCAATGACTTTAACCTGTTCTCACCTCTGACCTCCAAAACCATGAGATAATAAATTCATGTTTGGTTTTTTTTCCCCCAGGTATTCTGAGTTTGTGGTAACTGATCACAGCAGCAGTATGAAATGATCAATTGACAAATGTGGACCAAGTCTCACGAACAAGAGGACCCCACTCCCTACCGATCCTGACAACAAAGTGGCTGACACGAAGACTGCCAGTCAGAACCGAAGCCACTGGCACCAAGGGCCCCGTGTGTATCAATCTCTGGTATTTGACAGCCCATTCCTGCAAGGGGTCCATGGTGACCTTCAGATGAGTGGGCATAGATGGTCAAAGCAAATCAGAGTGCGGTTTGTGCTGACTCTCCCTTATAGGAACTGGAGGAAAGTCTCTTTGGTATCACTTGGCTCCCTAGTCAGTCCCACATTTTGAAATCTGAGGCATTGTTCTCTGCCTCCTTTCTACATTTGAGGACTGACCTCAGCCTCCTGGGTTCCAGCCCGAGTGGGCATGTCCAAACCTGGCTTTGGGCAGCCTGTACCTGCTCACCAAGATTAGACCTCTGCATGCTGACTCCTGGCCTGTTTCCTCTGAACGTATCTTGTGTTTCATGACAAAGCTGGATCTTGCTGCCCTATTCCCTGGGCTTCTGACCTGATTTTGTCTGTCCTCCAGCTTGGCCTGTCCCCTGAGACCTGGACCTTGGCCTGAAAGTCACACCTTATTCTAACTCTGTGGCTTTCATACAAAGCACTCTTCCCAGCTAGTTTATTCCACCTGCTTAGTTTAGCAGCCCCGATCAAAGGAGGATATTTCTCTTCTGAAACCCGAAGAGTAGCTGCAATGAGCTACCAACCTACTCCGGTGCCTGGAAATATGTGGGCCACTATTCATACATCTTCCCTGTGATCTTAAAAGACCATGGGTTGTGTCAGAGCTCAGAATGTCAGTGCCTCAGGCCTCTTCTGGAAAACACACCTTCTTTTAGAGAACTGCTCCCATCACCCTATAAGGACCCTGTTGACATAGCGGGTGTGGCTAATTGTAGTTCTCCACTCTCCTGGCCACAGTATTGGCACGTGAGCTGAGCTCATTAGAACACCCCACACTCCTGTCCCCACATCGGCCACCTGACCTCAAGTCAGGGACTAGTCAGAATTCTTCTGCAGAAGGCTTTTTAATAGAACATTAAGGGGGAGGAGCATTTTGTAGGAAGGAGGTGAGAGGGCGATCTCAGAGGTAGGAGCTGGGTCTCTAATCTCATGGGGAGAGCTGAAGAGAATGAAAGAGACTCAAGGATACAAGAGTCACAGTGAAATTAAACTTTAACAGCATTTAAGTCCTTGGAGACATACAATTAACAGTGGTTCCAAGTGTGGGCTTGGAGTCAGACTGCCTGGGATGCAACCTCTCTGAACCTGATCTTCCACTTTTGTAAAAAGAAGATAATACTTGTCCTTAACTCATGGGGCTGTGGTGAGGTTGAATAAATTACGAATCTGTTGAATGGTGACTGGTACATTGTCACTTCACGATAAATACTACTATAAGCTGCTCAAGTCAGCCATGAGGCTACCTACCTCCACCTGTGCCCTACCTTTGATTTGGTTCCCCAAGCTATTGGTTTCTAAGCTGATGTCTGGTCTCTATCATTTGCAACCTGAAGAGCACTGAGGAATGTAGTCATTATTTCCCTGAATTCTATGAGATGCTCTAGGAGAAAATTTTTCCATAGTTGCCCCAAATTTGGACAACTCTAGGATATACATTTGGAGAAGGCAGTGGCACCCCACTCCAGTACTCTTGCCTGGAAAATCCCATGGACAGAAGAGCCTGGTAGGCTGCAGTCCATGGGGTCTCTAAGAGTCGGACACGACTGAGCGACTTCACTCTCACTTTTCACTTTCATGCATTGGAGAAGGAAATGGCAACCCACTCCAGTGTTCTTGCCTGGAGAATCCCAGGGACGGGGGAGCCTGGTAAGCTGCCGTCTTTGGGGTCGCACAGAGTCGGACACGACTGAAGCAACTTAGCAGCAGCAGGATATTCATTGTGCTTTGTCTATTGCTCTCCCTCTGTGATAGTCTCATTCTATTTTAATATATTAAAGGCTCTGAGTGATACTATAATTAAAGAATCAGTTGAACTTTTTTCAACCCAGCACCTCCCAAATTTATTTAACTTTTGTACCCTTTTTCTATCCTGTGACCTTTTTCCCTTATTCTACAAAATTAGTGAAATGCATTTCTGTGTAAGGAACAGTACATAAAGATGAGAAAACTGAAGAATCTGCTGAGTAGCAAGTTGAACACAAAACTAGTAAAGTCTAAAATGTATGTTCTTTCTGCAGTTCTGTGCACATATACACACACACAAGTACCGTTAAATCACATGGAAGTTATATGTTAGACGTTCTAGTTGTAAGTTGACTTTTCCATTTTAAGTGTTACTTTCCTGGAGAACAGAGTTTTAAGTACTTGCTCTTGCAGATCTGTATATACCATGCAAAATTAAGTAGGATTAAACCCTGTTAAGACAATTTTGAATAAAGATTATATGAGACACGGAATGACCTCTCTTTTGAAAAATGGCAAGAAAGATGGTTTTCGTTTTCTGGTTGGCAGAGCCAATTGTGGAAGAAACAGTCAACTCGGGAGATGTTTTCACTACAGCTCACACTCTCAGTACCTTTGTCTTCATTTGTAGAATGGCCAAATTATTACACAAGTACTCATATTTCCCTCTGGGCTGAAACAAGCTTCTGATTATTCAAAGCTGTGTGTCTTGAACTGTAGGTCAAATCTGAGCAATGGTTATTATTATCATTACCATTTTTATTGTTAAGGATTCATAGTGTTGGACCCTAAGAATTGCCAGCAGGAACTATGGGACCAAGGGAGAGACTTGGTTCCCTCTGGAAGCCTTACACTCTAAATTAGACTGAGTTGTATAACAGTTTTAGGCATCTGATATGGGACTTGCCAAATTTCATGGCTTCAGGCACACGGAATGCACATCCCTGTTCCAGGGAGGCTAAATATTTTTCCAAATCAGTAGATAAAACAAACTCCCTGACCTCAACTTACTGCCTGGCGCCTGGAGTCCTGAGTAGCTGATGAAGAGTGCCTGTCTGCTATCAAGTAACGGGACATACTCAGACTGGCTCCTGCCCTCGGGACCTCGTGGTACCTGATCCCGTCTCCATCTTCGGAGCTAACATTTTGGCCACAACTTCAAGATCCAAGTCCAGAGGGCAATGGGCCAGGGTTAGATACCATTAAATGCCATTGAACCAGCCTTGAAGGGCAACTGTGACTTCTTGGGGCATGAGGCAACGTGCTGCCGCTGGGGGCCGGTGAAAGATGGGGATTGCAGACCCCGGGGAGATCGCTTCTTGAACGTCATATCTGAAGTGGAGAGGTGGCCACACCACTGCCTCGAGTAAATATGATGCACAGGTTTTAGACCTTACAGAAGCCAACCAAGCAGGGAGTAAATCCATCCAAGGGAACCTGAAGCTTCTGACCTGAGACTTGCTGGGGGCGGATTCCGTAACTACTCGACCGTGACATCTGCTGGCTGAGTTAGGCACTGCCACCTCACAGACAAAACTGAATGAGCTAAGCTCTGAAGACTCAAAGGAATGTTAAATGAAGGGAGTGGGGGAAGTTCCCATGGGTGGTAAGAAAGAAGGAAAGAGGTGTAGGGGGGTGGGGGGAAAGGAGAAAGACAAAGCAGAAGGAAGATGGCGGAGATTTTAAAACATGGCAACCCACTCCAGGATTCTTGCCTGGAGAATCCCTGTGGACAGAGAGGAGCCTGAAGGGCTACAGTCTGTGGGGTCGCAAAGAGTAGGACATGACTGAGTGACTAAGCACAGAGTGTTACAGACAATAAAAATTCATCTCATAATATCACCAAAACCTTGGAGTCTTTTCCAGGAGAGATGCTGGCCCTGTTAGGCTCTGTACCAGAAACTTTCTGTGTTTATCAGCTCATTCGGGGCTTCCCTGGTGGTTAGGATAGTAAAGAATCTGCCTGCCAATGAAGAAGACACGGGTTCCATCCCTGGGTTGGGAAGATCCCCTAGAGAAGGAAATGGACACCTACTCCAGTATTCTTGCCTAGGAAATCCCAGGGACAGAGGATCCTGACAGGTTACAGTCCATAGGGTCCAGAGAGTCAGACACGACTTAGCAGCTAAACAACAACCGCTCATTCTGGTGGTATTTACTTTGAGGTTTTTCCTCCCAGTCATTTCCATTTGCCTTTCAGATTCCTCTGCCTTTGCATCAGTGTACAAATGCCTGCTTTGCTCCCCACCTTCTCCTCTCCTTACCCCCAATTCAGTTCAGTCGCTCAATCATGTCCGACTCTTCGTGATCCCATGGACCCCAGGGAGGCTTAAGTTTTTCTATAGACAAGAGGCAGGCAAAGGACATGGGGGGCGGTGTGGATTCTGTTCCTAGAAGGCCCCATACGGTTCTGCTCAACTACAACCTCACATCCAACTTCATATCACTGTGGATCAGTTAGTGACTCAGGTCCCAAAGAACACCCCCACATCATTCCAAATTGCTCTAAACCACAGAGCCACTCTTCTCGTCACCAAGACCACTAAACTGGCCCCACTTCTGATGTGGGCTCCTTCAGGGCACTGTTCACCCCACTGCAGGTCCTGAAAGTTCACCTCTGATGGCTAGGAGGACACCCGTTCCCACTCTGCATCCTTTAGGACCTACCTGGTACACTGCTACCCATACAGGTGATTTAGTCACTAGTTCAGTTCAGTTCACTCAATCGTGTCTTTGTGACCCCAAGAACCGCAGCATGCCAGGCCTCTCTGTCCATCACCAACTCCTGGAGTTCACCCAAACTCATATCCGTTGAGTCAGTGATGCCATCCAACCATCTCATCATCTGTCATCCCCTTCTCCTCCTGCTCTCAGTTTTTCCCAGCAGCAGGGTCTTTTCAAATGAGTCAGCTCTTTGCATCAGGTGGCCAAAGTATTGGAGTTTCAGCTTCAGCATCAGTCCTTCCAATGAACACCCAGGACTGAACTCCTTTAGGATGGACTGGTTGGATCTCCTTGCTGTGCAAGGGACTCTTAAGAGTCTTCTCCAACACCACAGTTCAAATGCATCAATTCTTCAGTGCTCAGCTTTCTTTATAGTCCAACTCTCACATCCATACATGACTACTGGAAAAACCATAGCCTTGACTAGATGGACCTTTGTTGACAAAGTAATGTCTCTGCTTTTTAATATGCTGTTTAGGTTGGTCATAACTTTCCTTCCAAGGAGTAAGCGTCTTTTTAGTCACTAAGTCATGTCCAACTCTTGCGACCCCATGGACTGTAGCCCACCAGGCTCCTCTGTCCGTGGGATTCTCCAGGCAAGAATACTGGAGTGGCTTGCCATTTCCTTCTCCTGGAGATCTTCCCGACCCAGGGATCGAACCCAGGTCTCCTGCACTGCAAGCAGATTCTTTACCAACTGAGCTACCAGGAAGCCCATTCAAGTAGCCCTTGATAAATGTTTACTGTAGGAATGAATGATTGAGAGGCTTGTTTTAATTCTAGGACATCAGGGCATTGAAAAGGTTTTGCTCATAGCTATTGCAAGGCCCAAATACTCAAAACTGAAAACATGGAAATTAAACATTTCTGAAGAAAAACCGAATCCCTCTTCCTGGCCTTTTGTATCATTGTTTGTTTGAAAACAAAAACAAACAACCATAAAAACTCCTTTTGGAAATTCATCTCGACTGAGATCACAACACAATGCTCTAAGTTTCTGTAATTTTCTGTTTAAGGAATTCAGTGGGTTTAAGTCCTTCAAAATGCTCAAAGATGACTCCTGTGCACAAGGGTCAGAAGTTGAATCATAAATTGGCATCATGTCCCAGAACTCAGACCAGCTTTGAAGAATCTGTTTTGAAGAATCACAGCAGAACGCTAAAAATTATAGCGTCAATTGATTCAGGAAAATACGTGAAATCCCGGTGGTTTGCTGCTAAAATTCTCCTTTTTCTATCAGTTTTCATTTGGTAGGTAAAATGCATGTATGAAAGATAGTCTTTTTTGAACGTAGTCACAAAGATTAGATGTACATGATGTCTAGGTATAAATACGCCTTTTCAGCCCCTTCATGTTTGCTGTGGAACTCTGGGGGAGCCTACAGGGATTTTAGGATTTTCGTGTTGTCTGAGACTGTTGAGTAATTATGAAAAATAAACTCTCCAAGCAAGATCTGATTGAAATATTTGGTCTCCTCCCTCTTGGCTCCTGTATTGTGCTCATAGGATGTCTGTCATTTGGAAGGAAGGGTGATGCAAGATGGAGTCAAGTCACGACCATCCAGGACCTCGAGAGGAAGATGGCACATGATCTATGTAGTCCACAAAGAGCGCCCAGCACACTTCGGTACTTGTTCTGGAGCACTGGGCAGGTAGCAGTGATTCACCGTGGGGCCACACACATGGAGACCAACAGGTGATGATTCCCAGCAAGGGGTCATCCTCTTCCGAAATCTTGAGGAGCTTCCTATATGGGGATTTATGCCGAGGGGTGGTCACTGCTGGCGGGTAAGTGGGGAATAGGAAAAAATAAATAAAAGGAGTTTAGAATTCTCTCTTGGGATAGAACTTGGAAGCTTTAGGTATCTTTCCTACCCAGGAGCCAGGCAGCAAGGCAAGTCACTCCAGTGAAACCATTAACAGGGACAATGTGGCCAAAGGATGATGTGCTTCCTGCCGTACTCAGTAACTCTCAGCTCTTTGTCATGTCCTAAGTCTTAAGAAAGACTCCCCACCCGTACCACTACCCACCCCCACAGGTGGCATTGGGGTGCATATGAGAGAGCCCCCATGTGACAGTGGGACTTGGGAGACAAATAACAGGGCTATTGGATCTGACTGTTCCTCCTCTCCAGGAAATTCTGTCCTCATCTTGAATGATAGCTTTTTGTTTGTTTTATTTTATAAAATCAGGGGCAGGGAGCAATTACTCAAAGACACCACATTTTCCTAGATGAAATGATCTGATATATAAAATGAAAAAAGTTGTTACAGACTGAACTGTGTCCCCCTAAAACTCAAATGGTAGAACCCTAATCCTGCCCCCATGAGGCGAGATGCCTAGTCACTCAGTCGTGTCCAACTCTTTGTGACCCCATGGACTGCAGCCTGCCAGACTCCTCTGTCCATGGAATTTTTCTGGTTGGAATACTGGAGTGAGTTGCCATTTCCTCATCCAGGGGATCGTCTCGACCCAGGGATCAAACCCAAGTCTCCTGTGTCTTCTGCATTATGGGCAGATTCTTTACCACTAAGTCATCAGGAAAACCCTTGAGGGGGAGATACGACTTTTAAGTGAAAGTGAAAGCCATGTCCAACTCGTTGTGACCCCATGGACTGTAGCCTGCCAGGATCTTCTGTCCATGGAATTCTCCAGGCCAGAATACTAGAGTGGGTAACCATTCCCTTTTCCAGGGGATCTTCCCAACCCAGGGATTGAACCCAGTCTCTCTCATTGCAGGAGGATTCTTTACCGTCTGAGCCACCAGCTGCTGCTGCTGCTAAGTCACTTCAGTCGTGTCCGACTCTGTGCGACCCCAGAGACAGCAGCCCACGAGGCGCTCCCCGCCCCCCGTCCCTGGGATTCTCCAGGCAAGAACACTGGAGTGGGTTGCCATTTCCTTCTCCAGTGCATGAAAGTGAAAAGTGAAAGTGAAGTTGTTCAGTCGCGTCCGACTCTTCGATACCCCATGGACTGCCGCCTACCAGGCTCCTCCATCCATGGGATTTTCCAGGCAAGAGTACTGGAGTGGGGTGCCATTGCGTTCTCCGTGAGCCACCAGGGAAGCCCTTTAAACAGGTGATTAAAGTCAAATGAGGTCATAAGTCCCATAGGACTGTGTCTTTAAGAAGATGGGTGAGGACACAGCCAGTGGCACCTTCTACAAGCCAGGAAGAGCAAACTCAACAGAAGCCAACCCAAAGACACATTGATTTCAGACTTCCATGCTCCAGAATTGTGAAGAAAAATAAATTTATGTTGTTTAAGTCACCTGGTCTGGGCTTCCCTGGTGGCTGAGTGGTAAAGAATCCACCTGCCAGTGCAGGAGACATGGGTTTGATCCCTGGTCCGGGAAGATCCCACATGTCACAGAACAACTAAGTCCATGTTACACAACTACTGAGCGTGAGCTCTAGAGCCTGGGAGCCTCAACTATTGGGCCCACACACCACAACTACTAAAGCTCGCGCAGCCCAGAGCCTGTGGTCTGCAACAAAAGAAGCCACTGCAGTGAGAAGGCCTCACACCAGCAGAGAAAGCCAGCACAGCAACGAAGACCGATACAGTCAAAAATACATAAATGCATATTAATTTATTCACCTGAGTCATACAGCAAATTCCCATTGGCTGTCTATTTTACCAATGGTAACATGATTCCATTTATTCATCTGGTCTGTGGTTTTTTGCCATGGCAGTCCATGCAGACTAATCCAGAAGGCAGGACTGATCCAGAAAGTAGTCTAGTCCAGAAGGCAGGATTGATCCAGAAGGCAGACTGATCCAGACGGTTCTGGACCATGTCTTGTCCTTTGCTGAGGTGCCTGTTAAAACTTGAGCTTCCCTCATAGCTCAGTTGGTAAAGAATCCACCTGCAATGCAGGAGACCTGAGTTCAATTTGTGGGTCGGGAAATCCCCTGGAAAAGGAAATGGCAACCCACTCCAGTATTCTTGCCTGGAGAATCCCATGGACAGAGCCTGGCAGGCTGCAGTCCAAGGGGTTGCAACAGCAGAACACGACTTAGCGACTAAACCACCACCACCTGTTAAAACTTGACCTCTTTACAGGATAAATTCTCCAAGGACTGACCCCCCTGGAGAAAGAGGCATCTAACAAACTTGCTATTGGCTTGAACAAAGACTCCTGGAGGAAAGGCACTCCCTGATTGAAAGACAAGAGCAGTTGTGTGGTTTAGCAGCATTTCCTTTTCCAGAAAACATCCACATTTTGAGGGAGAATCAATTCTTTTATCTGTAAACACCTCGATGGCTTTTTGCAGATTTCTCAGTAAGCTCTGTATTCTTGCCTGCATCCTGGAGGGACTTTCAAATGCTTAGCTTGTTGCCCAGAAAACACTAGCCCTTTGGCTATTATTTGTCAACTTCAGCTGAACTTCAGGAGAAAATATCAATGACTGCATTTCTGAATTCTGAACTTGCTAAGGGCAGGAATGAGACTGTTGGATTTATTCCCCTGTCCCATCCCCAGGGCATTTAATAGAGGGCATGCATTTGTCATTCAGTAAGTGTTTGTATAGACTTGACCTTTAACAAAACAAACACCCAGCCATTTGAAATATCTAGTGAAGACTGCTAGTTAGTTCTTTTCACATTTGAATGAGCTTTGCTCACGTGTGCCTCAGTTTGACTCAAGTTTCTCAATCTGTTTGTTTTTCTTTTCTTTTTTTTAACATTCCTGGCATTATGTCAATAAAACACTATAAAACAGCAGTCTTAAGACAATCAGCAGAACATCTGAGTCACAACTAAGACCCAACCCAGGAATTTGAAATGCAAATAAACCATTTTTTTCTTGAATTTTCTAAATCAGAAGTACATAGTAAATACAATCCAGTAATACAAATGGTTAAAGAGACTGGAACTTTAACTTAAGCTTTATTTTTTTCTTTTTACAGTGTTGAATTCATAAAACTCTGCATGATGCTGTTTACTTTCAATAATTTGAAAGCTATCTCTAACCCTTGTGAGTCAGAAGAACAGACTGAATCAGAAATGCAATAACTTTGATCACATAACAGCACAATGATCATATGTTAAGGTAAGTGATGTCTCTAAACTTTCCCTTCATCCATTGGTGGAGGTTGGTGGTTTAGTCACTAAGTTGTATCCAACTCTTGAGACCCCATAGACGTAGCCCTCCAGGCTCCTCTGTCTAGAATACTGGAGCGGGTTGCCATTTCCTTCTCCAGGGGACCCTCCCAACCCAGAGATGGAACCTGCCTCTCCTGCATTCAGGTGGATTCTTTACCACTGAGCCGTCGGGAAGCCCCTTCATCCATTGCTTTTGCTGGAATGCTTGTGTTGTTACTTTGAGACATCTCCCTGTACCATGATTTTGAAGTCATACGATAAGGATTTGTGGGGTCCACACTGGGGCATGGAAACGCTTCTGCTCTTCCTTATCTGTGAATGAAACGTTGACACGTACAACTCAATGATCCCTGGGGAAAATCATTGCTCCTGATTCAAGATCCTTCACGTTTGGAGGCTGATTCCTATTGTTCTCTGTCAGCCTGTGCACACGCTGAAAACCTCTCTTGACTTTTGACCCTTAAAAAAAAAAAAAGAGCAGCTTGTGTTTTTGTTTTGGGGGTTTGTTTTTCTCTCCTGCCACCATCTCCTTTGTTTAGTCTGCCCATTTCTAGACACTCATGCCCAAGTTCTGGCCTCTTCCAGTCCCCATTCCTACAATCTCCTCTCTCCGCTCAGAAGCTGACCACATGGAAGATGTTTCAAGTGCAGTGGTTTGGTTCATCTGCAGAATTTGAAAACTAGGGGCTTGTGGGCTCATCTAACATTGAAATCTTTAAAATTCAGGGACTTCCCTGGTGGTGCAGTGGTTAAAACTCTGCGTTCCGAATTCAAGGGGCTTGGGGTTCAATCCCTGGTCAGGGAACTAGACCCCACACGCTGTAACTAAGACTCAATACAGACAAATAAATAAATATTAAAATAATAATAATACAAATAAAAAATAAAATAAAAATTCTTTATCCGTGTCAAAAAAAAAGAAAAGATCTGGCACCCCTGGGCCAACCTCTGGCCAAAGCGGAGTAGCAGCTGCTCTTTAGACCAGGCGTCCACTGCTCAGTCTAACCCAGACCCCACCGATCCCCTAGCATAGCCAGCCCCCAGCTCATTTTGCTTCCCTCTCTGGTTTCTGAAAGCCTTTGAGTCCGAGGCCTCTTATCTGCATCCAGTGTTGCTCTGTGGATCAGGGGAGGACAGTAACACCCACCCACATTCCAGGTCACTAATCCAAACCTGCACAGTCCAACACGCCAGCCACTGGCCTCACTGAGTGTTTAAAACATGGCTAAGGTGGCACAGACAGATTTTAGTTTAATTTTTTTATAATTGTTTAAAATAATAGCATATTGGTCAGTGCAGGTCTAGACCAAGAGAGATCATAAGATTGAAAGACTTTGTTACTCACACAGGAGTGTTGGTCTATTATTAAGCTACTTAACTTCTCCGAGTCTCAATTTTCTCTTCTGTGGAAAGGGAAGATATCAGTAACAGCACTGTGGAAGTGAAATGAGTGTCTCCTTATAAGCGCATGTACGGTAAACAACGTATAAGAGATTTTTCTTGCTTTTCTCCTTTTGGGAGCCTAGGCAAGCAGTCGGGCAAGCAACTGATCAAACTAGCTGGTTCTGTGCTGCAACCAGCCATATTCCCTCACACGTTTCCTTTCCACAGATAAGAAAATTGAGGCTCTGAGAAGTTAAGCAGCTTGATAAACGCCCCCATGCTCATGAGTGGCAGACATAAGACTGAAATCCAGGTCTCCTGACATCAAATTCTATGGTGATGTCACAGCGAGGACATTATAAAAAGAGAACACTGCTGCTGCTGCTGCTGCCAAGTCTCTTCAGTCGTGTCCAACTCTGTGCAACCCCATAGACGGCAGCCCACCAGGCTCCCCCGTCCCTGGGATTCTCCAGGCAAGAACACTGGAGCGGGTTGCCATTTCCTTCTCCCGGGGAATCTTCCCAGCCCAGGGATAGAACCCGCATCTCCTGTGACTCTGGCATTGGCAGGTGGATTCATTACCACTGAGCCACCTTGGAAATCCCTCACCCAGGGCAGAGCTGAATTTAAACCCCCACTGACAGCCCCAACACGCTGCCCTTTCTGGATCTTTCACTCCCCAGAGAGACACGTGTAGGGAGGAAATACATGTTTTCTTTACTCAGTTCTCTCCTTCAGCCTTTCAATTTGTTATTTCTTTTCTGTTTGGAATCAACAACTGAGCAGTGATAGACTAAGTAGACTTCACCTTGTCCTTGACAAATCAAGAGAAGGTGTAAAGGACAAAGCAAGTGGGATGTGACTGAGAAGGGTGGGCAGTGGGAAGGCTGGTGAGGTCTTGGCCGAGGACCTGCTGTTGGCTCCACGCCTCCCACTGCGTCTCCTCAAACCCAGGTACTTAGAGTGCCTGAGGCCTGAGGGGACCTGTGGTCTGGGTTGACCTCACTGCCCTTACCTTTGGACGGATGGCTCACCCTGGGCCTTGACCAGAAGCTGCAAGAGGGAGTGGCAGCAAGACGGAATTTGGAAGAAATCTGGGTTTGGAATACAATCTTTGAGCACACCCTCTCTCCTCGGCTTCCTGGGAGCAAACGCAAGACTTTGTTACAAATCATAAACGTATGAACAGTGAGAGGGAATTGCTCGTGGTCTTGGTTGTGCTGAGGTGAATTAAGGGCCATGGGCAGGAGCACTGAAGTGTTGGGGCAGACACAGCCCCCATAAATGGAGGACGTAACTCCCCACACAGGCAATAAGGTAGTGATGCTGTAATTAGTAAGGGGGTCTCTAGGGAGAATGCCCAGGCAATTGAGCCAGCATCCTAGGGAGACTTCCCCCACACAACCCCTGGGGACCCCCAGGTGGATTTTACCTGGAAACTGATGGGTTTCCTCATGTCAAAAGAAGTGTAGATTCCTATTTAGCTCTCAAAGCATAAAACTAGGTGACCCCCCTGAACAAGAAACTCCAGCTTGATGTATGGAGAGTTACTTCAACTTCCCCACTTCCAAAAATAGAATTGTTTATCTCATGAAGTCACAGTGGCCTTCCATTGCTTCACATGTTTCAGCACAAAGCAGATCTAACGGGCGGGTCAGAGAAGGGGTCCCTGGGTTGGGTGTGAGCTTTGGCTGATTGACCTGTAAGGGTCTTACATAAATTAGAGAATATTGGAGCTAGAAAAGCACATCTTCAAAAGTAATCCTGGGACTTCTCTGGCGGCCCTGTGGTTGAGACACTGCACCTCCATCGCAGGGGGCACATGTTCGATCCCTGCTCAGGGAACTAAGATCCCTCATGCAGAGCAACAGAAGGAAAAAAAAGTAATCCTTTGAGACAGATTGTTCTAAAGCTTCGGTCCACTTTTTTTCTTGACAACTAGACTTCTTTGTCTCTCTTTACTGAGCTAAAAGGCATTTCTCATCCCAAGGCCTGCTCCACAGACACCTCTGGCAACAGAGCTTCAGTTTTCAATGTCTCACAAGTCTTAGAGTCAGCAAGTTTCATGGAAATCCTCAGAAAGCAAGTTAGAGTCCACGGCACACCTCTGAGCATGTAAACGGGGTGAGGTTTCTTCAGTGTGTGAGGATGTGAGAAGAACCAAGAATAAAAAGATGCTTCTCTTCATGGCACCATCACTGACTGATCAGCTCTGAAGAAAAATCATAAAGAGAAAAAGAAAGGTGTGGAACTGGTTCTCGCATTCATGTCTAGAGCACAGAGGAATCCAGTCAGGCTTCAGTAGGACCTAGTTTGTTGCCTGACGGCAAAAAGAGACTAGGTTTCACAAAAGTCTAAAGGTCTAGTTATACAAGGTCTTAGGTAATAGGCTTATCCTCTGAAAATACTAGGTTTAAATTTTTGTTTTCAGTTTTGGATAACTATAACCAAAAAGATAGATGATAAATGTTGGTGAGAATGTAGGAAGGTTGGAATCCACATACACTGTTAACGTGCTGTGTGCTGTGCTTAGTCACTCATTCGTGTCGGACTCTTTGCAACCCCATGGTCTGTAGCCCACCAGGCTCCTCCATCCATGGGATTCTCCAGGCAAGAACAGTGGAGTGGGTTGCCGTGACCTTCTCCAGGGGATCTTCCAGACCCAGGGACTGAACCGGTGCCTCTTTACGTCTCCTGCATTGGCAGGTGGGTTCATTACCACTAGCACCACCTGGGAAGCCCTGAGTTAACATATGACCCAACAATTCCACTCCTAGGAGATACCCAAGAGAACTGAAAATATATGTATGCAAAAACCTACAGACAAATGTCCATAACAACATTATTCACAATAGCCAAACAAACCAAATGCCCATCAACTCATAAATGAATAAACCAAAGTGGCATATATCCACACAGTGGAATATTATTTGCAATAAAAAGAAATAAAGTACTTATAAATGGTATAACATGAATGAACCTTGAAAACTTTAGAAAAAGCCAGACCCAGAAGTTTATACTTTGGGAAATTCCATTTATATGATATGTCCAAGATAAGCAAACCCAAAGAGACAACCAACAAACAGGGAAGTGGCAAATGGCTGTGGGGAAAGAAAAGGCATGACTCCTCTTGGGTACAAGATTATCCCCCCATCCAGCATGTCATACCAACTAGAACACTTTTTCTCTCCATTTATCCTGTGACTGGCTTCTCCATGAGGTCTCACCTCATTTGTCATGCATACAAAGTCCTTCTCTGACCAGTGGAACTAACATTGCTTTCTTCTCCAGGTTTCCATCCCTTTATGCAGTTGAATTTTTGCACCTCTTCTCATTTTCCAAAATTCTCCAGTGTATTTGTTCATTAGCTTGCTGTCTATCTCACCCACTAAAACTTCTCTGTCTGATACAGAGGCCATATTTCAAGAGTTCAGTGGCCACATGTGACCAGCAGCTGTTGCCTGTTGTGCAGAAAGCATCGCCCGCACCTCGGGAAGCTCTCTTGGGTAGTGCTGCACTAGATGGTAAGCACCATCAGAGCAGGGTCCTAATTTTCTTGGTCACTGCAAGATGTCTAGCATCTAGAACAGTACCTGGCACACGGTAGACTCAGTAAGGAATAAGCAATGACAATGAACTGAATGAATGAATGAACTGGAAGTGGAAAGGAGATAAGGGAATGCTGAAAACAGCCTGAACAGGACAGAAAATAAGAGTAAGAAAATGAGACATTTGTTCAGATTCTTCTCACCATTCTCTACTTCAATATTTCATGTGGAGACTGTTAACGATGATGGTCTCCATAGAGAACATTTTTTTTTTTTTTTTTTTTTTAAATTTTATTTTATTTTTAAACTTTACATAACTGTATTAGATTTGCCAAATATCAAAATGAATCCGCCACAGGTATACATGTGTTCCCCATCCTGAACCCTCCTCCTTCCTCCCTCCCCATTCCATCCCTCTGGGTCGTCCCAGTGCACCAGCCCCAAGCATCCAGTATCGTGCATCGAACCTGGACTGGCAACTCATTTCATACATGATATTTACATGTTTCAATGCCATTCTCCCAAATCTTCCCACCCTCTCCCTCTCCCACAGAGTCCATAAGACTGTTCTATACATCAGTGTCCATAGAGAACATTTTTATCTTAATTTCTTTCCTACATTTTCCTGTTGCAGAATGTGTCCAGTCTTATAATTTGACACAAAATAGCATACCATTGTGAAATACATAGAATGCAGTGAACTTTATGGATTTACTATTAATTTCATTTTCTCATCTATTCAGTGGAGAGTACTACTAACAAGGTAAAAATTTAGTTTGATAAAGAAACTTTGATGGGACTTTCCTGGTGGTCCAGCAGTTAAAACTCTGCATTCTCAGTGTAGGGGTTCTGGGTTTGATCCCTGGTCAGAGAACTTGATTCCACACGCTACAGCTAAGATCCACTGCCGCCAAATAAATAAAAAAACAATAAATTTAAAAAGAGTCTTTGACTCTTGAAGAATTTTTAAATAATCCTTTGTTTCATCAAACTTACAATCGAAGAATTGCATTTATTTTATAGCTTTTTTTCTTTTACTAATATTGAATGCAAACTCCAAGAGATGGTGAGGACAGGGAAGCCTGGCATTCTACAGTCCATGGGGTCTCGAAGAGTCAGACATGACTTAGTGACTGAACAACAATAACAAGACTCTAAGATAAAAATAAAATACTAAATAAGGAGGTGACATTCCATTGTTTTCCCAGTTCTCTGTTGTTTTTTGTTTTCTTTTGGTTTGGTTTGTGTTTTGTTGAGTTTGGGGGTATTTTTGCAAATTTTTACCCAAGATCTGATTGTAACTTTGCTACCACCTTCTGGCAAAATAATGAATATCTTATTATCCTTAATTAGAATTAATTTCCACAATTTTGTTTATTTGGTATTTTATGTTTATTTCATCCACACCTATCATAGCTAAAACCAAAAGCTGTTAAAAGGGAGGCTTCCCCGGTGGCTCAATGGTAACTAGGCAATACCACCTTAACCAAGCTGTCAAATTTGGCACCATTTAATGGGACAAATAAACATCATGTACCTCCTGATAAAATGTACCAAGATAGTTACTTCCCTACTTTGGTATCCTTGCCAAAAATGCAGAACTTAAATGCATCAGCATACATCAGATAACTCATATTGAGAGATATTCTACAAAATAACCAGCCAGTATGTTTCAAAATGTCAAGGTCCAGAATGATTGAGTAGGTGTTTCAAATTAGAGGAGACCCAGGAGGCAAAATGAAAAAATGCAAAAATGTGTGATCCTGGATTGACTCCTGGACCAAAAATAAGAACATGATGGAATGATAACACAATTTGATTAATGTCTGTAAGATTACATAACTGTACTATATCGGTATTAGTTTTCTGATGTTTATAATTATATGGTCATTATATTAGATACTGACGTTTTAAGGGCTTCCCTGGGTCTAGTGGTTGAGAATCAGCCTTCCAATGCAGGAGACACGGGTTGGATCCCTGGTCCAAGAAGATCCCATGTGCCACAGAGCAACTAAGACTTGTGCCGTAACTACTGAGCCAGCGCTCTAGAGCCCGGGAGCTGCAACCCACTGAGTTCACAAGCCACAACTACTGAAGCCCAAGTGCTAGAGCCCTGGCTCCCAAAAATGAGAAGTCCTTGCAATGAGAAGCCAGAGCACTGAAAGGAAGAGTAACCCCGTTTGCCACAACTAGAGAAAGCCTGTAGCAATGAAGACCCATAAATCTTTAAAAACAAAATTAAGGATCTGAGTGGAGTGCTTATAGAAATCTATAGTGTTGCTTCTGTATCTTTTTAAAGTCTGAAATTATTTCAAAAAGAATTTAAAGGTTTTTAAACTACAAATTGAGGTCTGTAGGGCCCTCATTAAGCCTCTGAGTTATTGTCACTTATAGAATTCCTGGTCACTTTCTCCTTATGTCTCAAAGATGACTTCACCCACTCAATATCCTAGTCTTTCTTTTCCCTGACCTATTCATCTAAAGCAAATTTTCTGCCTCTTCTCGGCCATCTCTGAAATCTTGAATTCAAGTACCCAAATTATAGCTTTTTACCCAAAGTCCCAGTCCAAAAATTCTTTGAGTTCACTGAGACATCCAGTCCACTAATAATACCATTTTTCCAGTATCCATCACCTACCCCTCCCCCCTACATCATATACTGCCCTCCTCCTTTACCCAACTTGCAGATCCAACACTTAGATATTCTCTTGCAAACACTCAACTCCCTTGGCCATCTCAGCTTCTGTCCCACTCACCTGCAAGACTCAATACTCCTTAAACTATCTACAGAAACAGCTAACGTTGCTGGTGAGGAGTTGGGGTTGGGGGGTGTGGAATCTTACAAACATGCCGACTGGCCCATTTAAAACCACAAATACAAACGGACACTAATTCTCAAGTGGAAACTAACACCACCAGACACCCTCTTTTCAAAGTCTCAGTCCCAGTATTGGAATCAAGATCTTTGGTTATATTTTCATTGTTGGCATTCCAATAATCATTGGGAAAGGAAGACAGTCAAAGTGTGACACAGAATGTCTTTGTGATTTATTTCTTTTTCATCCAGATAATTGTATTGTATTGTCATGATGCAAACAGAAAAAAAAAAATTTTCATCTGGACTTTGTAAAATGAATTCCAATCCTTTCACATCTTTTTTTTTTTTTAATTATTATTATTTGCAGCCATCACCCAGATCACCCAGTCTTCTTAACGATTCTTTCTGACATTGCTCCAAGATCACGTCCCAAATTCAGAAAGAACACTTGTAAATGATTTGTGTCTGTCATGTAAGAGATACCTATTTGGTCTCCAGCCTGTTTGGTACCTGGATTTCTGAAGTGGTAAGTGTCTTGCTGTTTGCTAATAAGATGACTGGGAGCTCCTGGACAGCCTCAGGGTGGGGGCTGGTTGCCAAGGGAACCAAACTAGTGATTAGAGAGTTGGAACTTTCAGCTCCACACCTTAATCTCTGGGGAGGAGAGATGAGCTGGAGATCAAGTTAATCACTATAGGCCAACGATTTAATCAGTTGTGTCTACAGTAATGGGGTCTTCATAAAAAATAAATAAAAATAAACCCTAAGCGAAGGGATGTGGCGAGCTTCTGGGTTGTTAAACACATGGAGGTGCCCGGAGGCCCTGTTCTCCACCCTGGGCATCTCCTCCATCTGGCTGTTCCTGAGTTGTATCCCTGTACAATGCACTGTAATCTAGTGAGTCAACTGTTATTCTGATTTCTGTGAGCTGTTCTAGCAAATTATCGGGCCTCTAGTTTATAGCTGGTCCATCAGAATCACAGGTGACAATCTGGACGTGTCAGCATCTGAAGTGGAGGAGGGAAGTCTTGAGGGCCTGAGCTCTTAAACCTCTAAGATCTGACTCTAATTCCAGGCAGTGTCAAAACTGATTTAAAGGACCCATAGTTGGTGTCTATAAATAACTGGAGAATTGCTTGCTGTAAGGGAGGGATAAAAATTTGTATTACGAGACCAGACGAGTTTTTCCACATGGCGTCCCTAACACCAGTGCCTAACACAAAGCGTGGTACTGGTCCAAAATGAATTAAGTACAGAAACTGAGAGTAGGTGCCCAGAAACACTTTACAGGAACTTGACATTGGTGCAACATCCAAGCTTGGGGTCAGCAGCAAAGGGCAGAGACCACTCAGGTATTTGTCTCCCTCTCAGGGGGAGCTGCCGGAGAAGGCAATGGCACCCCACTCCAGTACTCTTGCCTGGAAAATCCCATGGATGGAGGAGCCTGGTGGGCTGCAGTCTAGGGGGTCGCTAAGAGTCGGACACGACTAAGTGACTTCACTTTCACTTTTTACTTTCATGCATTGGAGAAGGAGATGGCAAGCCACTCCAGTGTTCTTGCCTGGAGAATCCCAGGGACGGGGGAGCCTGGTGGGCTGCCGTCTATGGGGTCGCACAGAGTCGGACACGACTGAAGTGACTTAGCAGCAGCAGCAGCAGCAGGGGGAGCTGCAGGCCTGAGCCAAGCAGGAGTCACAAACAGCAGGACCTGGAGCATATGCAAAAATCTAAAAAATGTAAGCATTTCCTTTTATAACTTGTAGTTTTGACAATGATGTTGATTTTTAATCAGGTTGTTTTTTTCAGTTTATGGTTTTATACTGCCACCTAAATTGGGAAAGTAATTTATAAAACAAATTAGCTTGTTTATTTTAAAAGATCTAATAGGAATGTTTACAATCATGATAGTAGATAAATTTTGGCAGTTTGGTTATTTACCAGTCTTTTTTTTTTTTTTTTTAGTTTGAAATACTTTGCAACTTTCAGAAGAGTTGCAAGAATAGTACAAAGAATCCCCATAAAACCTTTAACCAATTTTTAATATTTCACTAATTTGCTTCATAATTTTGTGTGTACTTATTCATATAAAATCAGATGTTCTAATATGCTTATTGATGGAACAAAAAATGTGAATGACATAAAAGCTAATGGTTTAACATCAAGAATATTATCTTTATTATATGATTCTTTATTATATGATAATACAAAAGCTGATCATAAACAACTATTATCATTTGCTGAAGTACAGTGGTTACTGAAATGGGAAGTTTTGCTAAGAATGTTTGAACTCAGGAACAAACTCTTAATTTTAAAAGTTGGTTTCTTAAGTGGAAAAAGAATTTGAAAAGGAATAAATACATGTATATGTAGAACTGAATCACCTTGCTGTACACCTGAAACAAATACAACACTGTTAATCCACTGTGCTCCAATATAAAATAAAGAGTTTAAAAACATAAAAATAAAAGTTTGGTTTTGCTTTTTAAAGATATAATTTAAACAGCTATGTTTACTTATTTGCCTGATAGCTTCAGTACTTTAAATGATGTTAATGCTTTCATGCAACTTTTTCAATGGCAAATAAGATCTAATGGTTATAACTTGGAAAAACAAAATTTATAGACTGTAATAACATTTACCATAACTTAACATTTATCAATGAATACTTTAGATAATAGATGGAATGTTTTTAATTATGTTTTCATCAAAAGATGCAAATGTATCTTGATTTCATTTCTTTCATCAATATATAATTTACTTTTAACTATAACAATACAGAGTGAATTGTTAGAATTGACTACTTACGAAGAATTGAAGCTCAGTTATGGAAATATAGCTTCACTTGCTTCACTGTACATTAAGATAAAATGTAGTATCTTGAACCTGTCCCTGTGAACTGACTTCTCTACTATATATGTTACGAAAACAGAACATAGGAACAGTTGATACATACATTAATCCCTGTCAGTAATACTGTCATCAATCCAATTTAGATTAGATAAGTTTTAATAAGTGAGAAACAAGTTCATTTAACACATTAAAAGCCTATTATTTCTACATAGTAAACATTGATACACACTTATATCAAATACTTAGTACAAAACTTAAACAATGATACATATAGTGTTTGTTCAACACTTCATTCAGGCATTTAACATGAGGAACTAGCAATTTCACTCTATTTAGTTCTGTTTACACTTGCAATGAATTGTGTGCACAGTTATTTTCTTTGCCCTATGTTCTGTTTGTTCTGATTATATTTATAAAATGCAATGTGTTGACTCATTAAAAAATTGCAACTTGTGTTTTCTGTGTACTTTTATATAACTTTTCTAATAATTTTTTGTTGTATTTTGCAAACGTATTAGCCACAGCCAGTTGGAAATGATGAATGTTTCACTACAGATAATTTGTGCAGCATGGCTATGCCTTGGACATTCCCTAGATTACCACTAGATGGTGACCAAGGAGCTTCTCCCTGACGGCTTGCATGATCTTTGGAATGGCTCCTCCAATTGAGAAAGAAGGCATTTCATGTGCTAAAGCTTCTCCAGTGTAGTCTGGCAGAATTGTCAGACCTTTCCTATTTGTAAAGCCCATACAGAAGGCAATTCAGTCTCCCTTGTATGGAATGTGCTGCGTGCTAAGTCGCTTCAGTCATGTTCAACGCTGTGCAACCCCATGGACTTAGCGAGAGTAGCTCGCCAGGCTCCTCTATGACCTCCTCCAGTCTTCCCAACCCAGGGATCAAACCTGCGTTGGCAGGCAGGTTCTTTACTACTAGGGCCACCATATGTAAGTGTTGAGATTGACTGATACAAATGAAGATATGGATGTTCATATTAATATGTTTTGCCAATTATTGATAGGCTTCCCACATGCACAGGAGCTTATCCATACACCAAAACTATTGAAACAATTGCCATCACATCTTCCCATGACACTTACTGCCACTCATTCAGGAACCACTCACAGAAAGCTCCTGTATTTAAAAATAAGCTGTAGGAGTTCCCTGGTGGCCTGGTGGTTAGGATTCTGGACTGTCACTGACTGCCATGGCCCAGGTTCAATCCCTGCTTGGGGAATGGAGATCATGCAAGCCATGTGGTACGGCCAAAATAAATTAATTAAATAATAAAAATAAACTTGATGCTATTACAAAAGCACAAATGAAATAGGCCAAAGCTTCCCATTCACAGGTATGAGAACCCAACCCTAGTGAGCCTCCATAATCTACAATCAGAGCAATTCATTCCTTCAGCCACTGGAAGGGTGATAAAGACCTGCTTATCACCATTTTTATAAACTGCCAAGGCCTTTAGCTTTCAGCACATTCCTCCTCTGTAAAAAGATCTGTAACAATGGGGCAGAGGAGGCTTCCCTGGTGGCTCAGCGGTAAACAATCTGCCTGCAATGCAGGAGAGCTGGGTTGAATCCCTGGGTTGGGGAATCCTCTGAAGAAAGACATGGCAACTCACTGCAGTATTCTTACCTGGGAAATGCCATGGACAGAGGAGCCTGGTGAGCTACAATCCATGGGGTCGCAAAGAGTCCGACAAGACTCAGCAACTAAACAACAATCATGGGGCAGACAAGAAGAATGAAAACCTGTCTGTGGCCGAAAGTTTATAACATCCCCTGTAATAAATTACTCAGGCTTCCAGGTCAGCCACTTGTGGCTGGACTCCTGATGTCCAGCTTGGTTTTCCTGCCTTGGGGACTTACGCTGTCCACTCTTCAAGGTGGCCAACATCTCCTATCACCTTTTGAGTGAACAGAAACTTCCTCATCGCCTTATCTAATTCTGACCTCATCTGTTTAAGCCATCTGGCAACCAGCTTTGGGAGTTGAACATGCTGGAAACCTCTGTCAAGGGCAGTGTGTGGCAGACTGGCAGCCCCTGGTAATGACCCCTGCACAGCAGAAGGCAGTCACCCACTGATGGCAGTAGTCACGTTCCCGTGACAGCCATGAGCCGCTGTGGTACCGAGATGGGACAAAGAGAATATGTAGCTGTGTACTGGAGAGGAGTTTGCCTCATTAAATTAGGGGGCCCAAACTTTGAAAAACTCTTCCTTCTTGGATTGATGATTTCTAGTTGATGATTTTAGGAAATGTTTACTTTTTTAAAGGTTTTTAAAGTTAATTACCATTTATTTATTTGGCTGTGTTGGGTCTTCATTGCCAGGCAGGCTTTTCTCTAGTTGGGTGCACGGGCTTCTTTTACTGGGGAGCACAGGCTCTAGGGCGTTCAGGCTTCAGTAGCTGCGGTACCCAGGCCCCAGAGCTCAGACTCAGTAGCTGTGGTACATGGGCTTAGTTGTCCCTTGACACATGGGATTCTCTGAGACCAAGGATCCAACCTGTGCCTCCTGAACTGGCAGGTGGATTCCTATCCACTGTGCCACCAGGGATACCCAGGAAATGTTTACTTGTGGCCATTGATATGATTGTTTTTAGAAGCCACATAGTGCAAGAGGAACAAACACTCTAAGTGAATCAAGTCTTTTGCAAGGTCAAAGACCAAGGTTTAAAGACATACTTCCTTTGATTCTAATCTAGAGGTCTGGGCAACAGAGACTCTTCATCCCCAAAACAGTTCTCTCTGTTAATTGTATTTGCCAATTACCAGTCAGTTTCCCATTAGATTATTCACAAAAGTGTGGGTAAAGATCAGGAAAACCAGAGGGTAACCATGCTCTAACCCTGGGCTGCTAATAATAGAGGAGCTGTCACATCCCACCACCAAAACGTGAAGGACAAGAGCAGTTACGGGAAACCCAACAGAAGAAACTCACAGGCAAGCAGCAGTGATGAGAAACACTGCCAGCCCGATGTGACCCCAACTCCACCTCACTTCCATCAGGGACCAAATCCAACCAGAAACAAGAGAGCACAGCCTACTGATGTAATCTATCTATATCAGCCTCTCAGGATAGAGAACAAGGTGCAATGGATCTGGAGAGGTAGAACATATTGTTATGTACATATATGTATACAGCTATATGTGTGTGCATCTGTGTCTCAGTCTCTGGGTGTATGTACATATGCACTCCAGAAGACAGGTAGGTGGGTAGGCAGAGATAGATACATAGACAGGGATGAGATAGAGACAGAGCTAGAGCTACCACCCAAGACTTTTTGCCTTCAGCATCCTTTCTGGTCCTTCATCTAATGGAAAGATCGAGCCCCTGTCACAGAGTGGGCATGAAGTTCTATCAGCTACCATGTCAGTACTAGTTGCTATCCATTTTCTTATATTCCCATCTAGAGAAAGGGGAGGGAGACAAGAATTTACACAAAACAGTTATGATACTCCTGACATCAAAAGGCCTTTGTTGGTCGTTGTAGCTGCCTTTTCCCACGGCCCATTCTATGTGCCCCTTAACCTTTCCCAGCATCTTGGCTGGATCAGGATTACTTACCAGATGGCGAGTCCAGACTCTTCATTGCTACAGTGTTTAAGTCCTTTTCTCTAAAGGTCATTGCAGTTTTTCACTCACCAGGACAACTGATCAAGGGAGTATAAAATATCAATAACTGCCCAAGACAATTCATCAAGGGAGTATAGTAAATGATCAATAAATCCCCTGGTTTCCAAACATAGTTCTCCACAGCCATCAATCAATTCAATCTTACAAAACCTCACTTCTCTGCCTCTGATTGGTCAGTGGCATGAGAAGCCCAAAGGGCAAACTCCACTGCCAATACATGGGAACCATTCTTCCCTTCCACACTAGGTCCCCAAAACTTACATGCTTTTCAAAGAACTGCATAGAAAAGATGAGGGAAGAAGGTATTCGAATTTAAAATGGAGAGGCCTGGCAATCCCCACCTTAACTAACCTAGTGACCAGAGTAAAACAACCTGGCCTAAGGTGCCTTCAAGTGTGAGACCTGAAGTGCAGATCCTCACCCATGTATCAGCAGTGTTCTTCACCCATGTATCAAGAGTAGTGTTCTTCACCCATGTATCAAGAGTAGTGTTCCTCACCCATGTATCAAGAGTAGTGTTCCTCACCCATGTATCAATGGAAGTGTTCCTCACCCATGTATCAGCAATGTTTCTCACCATGTATCAATAGTAGTGTTCCTCACCCATGTATCAATAGTAGTGTTCCTCACCCATGTATCAGCAGTGTTCCTCACCCATGTATCAGCAGTGTTCCTCACCCATGTATCAGCAGTGTTCCTCACCCATGTATCAGCAGTGTTCCTCACCCATGTATCAGCAGTGTTCCTCACCCATGTATCAGCAGTGTTCCTCACCCATGTATCAGCAGTGTTCCTCACCCATGTATCAATAGTGTTCCTCACCCATGTATCAGCAGTGTTCCTCACCCATGTATCAGCAGTGTTCCTCACCCATGTATCAATAGTATTCCTCACCCATGAATTAGTAGTGTTCCTCACCCATGTAACAATAGTAGTGTTCCTCATCCATGTATTAATAGTATTCCTCACCCATGTATTTATAGTAGTGTTGCAAAAGACATTTCACCTGAATTGAGCCATGAGGAAACAGACAAATCCAGAATGTGGGATATCCTACAAGACACTTGGCTTGGACTCTCTTAAAAAAAATCAGTGTTATTGAAAACATAAATAGTAGGTAATTATTCTATATTAAAAAGACTAATAACCAAATGAGTGGCATGAACCTTGATTAGATACCGCATCAGGGGAAGAAACAACATTTAGGGGAACAATTGGGGATAGTTAAACTGATTTTTAGGTAAAATTACCAAATTTTTTTAAGTTGTGAGAATAGTGGGATTCGGTAGAACAAAGTCTTTATTCTTGCGAAAGAAGCTGAAGTTCAACGGCTCTCTTCAGGAAGAGCATAAGCACAACTGTCTGGACCATGAACTTATCTACTGTTTCTTTCCATGGAGCACCGCCTTTATTTGCAAGAACAGCTGACAAATTACGATTACTCTGACTTGTAGAGTTAGTAGACATTTCTCAAAAATGAACAAACTGAACCCAACACTTCAAGGAAAACGACAGATAGAATTTCTTGCCAATGGTGTAACTCAAACTTTTAAGCAAAAATTACATAGTGCAACTGATCTTTAAAAACTACCACTTGTCAAGTTTTGTGGTTGTTATCAAAGTGAAAGTCGCTCAGTCCGTCTGACTCTTTGCAACCCCATGGACTATACAGTCCAAGGAATTCTCCAAGCCAGAATACTGGAGTGGGTAGCCTTTCCCATCTCCTGGGAAGGAGCCTTTCCCTTCTTCCCAACCCAGGGATCAAACCCAGGTCTCCCGAGTTGCAGGCGGATTCTTTACCAGCTGAGCCACAAGGGAAGTCCAATTGTTATCAAAGAGTATCCATAATTATCGAAAACTCTATTAAAATACTGCTCCCTTTTGCAACTACACTTTTCTGGGAGGCTGAATTTTTTTTTCACATACTTTGACTTCAACAACATATCACGAATAGTTCAGCAAAAAAGAGAGAATGTTCAGCAAAAGAAGCAAATAGGTGAAGGATATAATGGTGTTTGTTCCTTTTACTATTTTTTCAACTTATCTGTAGGTTAGAAAAGTTGCAAAATAACACGTGTGGAGGGAGAAATTCAAGTCCAAGTTCATGGGGATGGAACACAAACATTAAGTGGTCACTAAATAGAGAGGCCACTCCCATCTATGTGTGTTAGACCCCCTGGTCTAACACACTTAGCAGCTACTCCCCCAAATGCTCTCTAGGCTCCTCCAGTAGACTGGAGAAATCATCAGATATCTTCCTCTGTTTCTATAGGCTTTCTCCAGGAGAAGCCCTGGAATTCTAGCGGAAATGTTAGGATCTAATGCTGGTTATAGAACTGGAGGCAGTAGCGGGTGGTGTGGCCTGCTTCTGCAGGCAACAGAGGTCCAGGGAAATCTGGGGCCCAAAGGGCATCTCCTTTCCCAACCAGTGCCCTTCACAGGTTCACAGGACTGGGCATTAATCGGTGCTACAACTCTGCAGTCCTTACAACCATCCTGGGCTTGTCCCAGAACCACTGTGACCACAGATGACAGACCCTTTCAAAGTTGCCATCGAGGCTCTCTAGCTCCTCATGTGTCTTAATGTTTGTATTCACAGCTTTTACTTTTTCTTTCCCTGGGTGCTGGAGGCCTGGGTTGGACACCTGGGTTCAATCCCTGGGTTGGGAAGATCCCCTGAAGGAGGGCATGGCAACCCACTCCAGTAGTCTCGCCTGGAGAATCCCCATGGACAGAGGAGCCTGGCAGGCTACCGTCCACGGGGCTGCAAAGAGTCGGACATGACTGAGTGACTAAGCACAGCACAGGTGCTTTCCCGAGAGTGTCAAAAGTGAGGTGTCTGCAAAATCTTTACAGTTAGAGCTAGCCATATTCATTCAGGTGCCACAGCCATTTGGTCTACAAAGTCTTGCTCTCTGACTAGAAGCTTCCATGCTACCACACTGCTAAGTTTGAGTGGTTGTAGCCTCACCACATACCACAGTGACTCTTGTCCCACTGCCCCCACCCGTCCTCTGCACATCTCAGAATACAATCCTGAGGATCAGCTTCCTGGGGTCGTTTCTGGAGCCTATTACTGTAGCAGTCACAGTGCCAACAGGAAAGCAGGTGGTACGCTCAAATCACAACTCGAGCAGAGCTTGAGACCATTTATAAACATGAGAAGACTACAGGAAAAAGCAGCAGCAGCAACAGACTTTATTTCCTTGGGCTCCAAAATCACTGTAGACAGGGACCGTAGCCATGAAATTAAAAGATACTTGCTCCCTGGAAGTAAAGCTACAACAAACCTAGACAGCGTATTAAAAAAGCAGAGATACAACTTTGCCAACAAATCTGTATAGTCAAAGCTATGTTTTTTCAGGCCCTCCCGGGGGCTTTCCTGATAGCTAGTTGGTAAAGAATCCGCCTGCATTGCAGGAGACGTGGGTTCATCCCTGGGTTGGGAAGATCCCCTGGAGAAGGGAAAGGCTACCCACTCCAGTATTCTGGCCTGGAGAATTCCATGGACTGTATGCTCCATGGGGTCACAAAGAGTCGGACACAACTGAGCAACTTTCACTTTTACTCCCAGGTGGCACGGTGGTCAAGAATCCACCTGCCAAATAGGAGACTCAGGAGACGCAGGTTCGATCCCTGGGTCAGGAAGACCCCTGGAGAAGGAAATGACAACCCACTCCAGTCTTTTTGCTTGGAAAATCCCATAGACAGAGGAGCCTGGCATGCTACAGTTCATGGGGTCACAAAAAGTCAGACACAACTTAGTGACTAAACCACCAACCCATGATTTTTCCAGTAGTCATGCACGAATGTGAGAGCTGGATCATAAACAAGACTGAGCACTGAAGAATTGAAGCTTTTGAATTGTAGTGCTGGAAAAGACTCTTGAGTCCCTTGGACTGCAAGGAGATTAAACCAGTCAATCCTGAAGGAAATCAACCCTGAAATATTCATTGGACGGGCTGATGCTGAAGCTCCAATACCTTGGTCATCTAATGCAAAGAGTTGACTCACTGGAAAAGACCCTGATGCTGGGAAAGATAGAAGGCAAAGGGATAAGGGGGCAGCAGAGGATGAGATGATCAGATGGCATCACCAACTCAATGGAAATGAATTTGAGCAAACCCTGGGAAGTAGTGGAGGACAGAGGAGCCTGAAGGGCTACAGTCCATGAGGTTGCAATTTCCTGGTGGGGTTCTGCACTGGCCAAAGTCAGCCAGGAGCCAGAAGGCAGGGGAGCCTGATGCCATGTCCATTCAGGCTAGCCAACCAGGGCCAGAGTGGAGAGTGGATCTGAAGGTGCCCAGTGCATGCAGAGTGTAAAGAGCCTCTAGGTTCCAATTTCATGCCCATTAAAAAGGTGGGAGGAAGAAAATCAAGTCTGATTTTACATAATTCTCTCCTCTTTCCCTTATAATGTTGTGTTAGTTCCAGGTGTACAGCAAAGTTATACATATACGTATATCCACTTTTTTTAGATTATTTCCCCATAAAGGTCTACAGAGTATTGAGTAGTTTCCCAGTATCTTCATGACAAATTGTAAGTTTTTCCTACATGATCACAAGGCCTATGGTGCCTCAAGTTGGTGGCCAACAGGAAATCCTAGTCACTATGCTCAAGAATAATTCAACCTACCTGTTTGAGGAGCGGTGGCTAGGGGCAACATCTAACTGGAGCAAACCAATACCAACTTTCTCAGAGTTTAACCTTGACTAAAGGGTTCAGTGAAGTCATCCACCCTGACACGCTACCAGGTGCTAAGGACGCAAGTATGGACAACAGCCCCTTCTACCACGGCTGGGAATGTGGGGAAATGATTTTTTTGTCTGCACTGGGTCTTCATTAGTGTGCTCAGGCTTTTCTCCAGTTGCGGCAAGAAGAGGCTTCTCTGGTTGCAGAGCACAGGCTCTAGAGGGCACACAGGCTTAGCTGCTCTGAGGCGTGTGGAATCCTCCCAGACCAGGGATGGAACCCATGTCCTGTGCAATGGCAGGTGGATTCTTAACCACTGACCTACCAGGGAAGTCGGAAATGATTTTAAGAAACTCGAAACAAGATGTGCTGGGTTAGGCGCTAATTCTACCTTATGAAGACAGTGAAAATCAAGATGAGGGTTACTTTGAGAGGGTCCATTGCTAAATCAATGACCTACAAGTCAATTCTGCCATCGTCCAAGGTCTATGCTACAGGAACACAGGTAAACACAACCTCAGGTTTTGGAATGAGCCAGATGTGGATTGCAATTCTGCTTCTTCCCCTTACTGTGTTGCTGTGACCAAATCAACTGTTTTCTGGAAACCTCAATTTCTACCTATAAAATATGAGTAACAAAAGTACTCCTCATGGAATGATGACTATTAAATAGAAAAATTAGATTCTCAGTATCTGACATTGTCCATACTTCTCCATCTTGGCACTCAACAAATGGAAGTTATTATGCCACTGATAGTTTACAATAAGAGACGTTTTAAAGGGGATAAACTCCCAATACTTACAGGAAAGTTGTAAGCACTCCGTAGTCTTTTTTTGCTGCCTGGAGATTGCTCGAGTTAAAAAGGTTGCAAAAATCCAGACTATAATGTATTTTTAAATTTCTTTTAAAGTTATCACACCCATTAACCTTCTGGAGGCAGTTTTCTAGTGGAAGTGGCTTGCTGACAACACTACTTTGAATACTTCTTTTACAGCAAGTAATTGCTTTCTTTCTACTTAGAAATTCAAGAGCCATTGTTATGGGACTCCAATGTACTGAAAGTGTTCTCAACTGTTTCTAAGAGCTTTCTCTACCTACCAGTTAATGACTCTATAGTGAGCAAGAAGCATTTCTCCATATTCAGGGGGAAAAAAGTGTCATAGATCAAAAAAGAATCTACTTATTAGTGCTTAAATACCAAAAGTCCTTTGTTTCTGAACCAAGTTTTAAGGAAAACCATATGGCTTCTAAAATTATTTTTCAGTTAATAGTCTTCAAACCTCACCACCAAAAGGTACTTTCGAGCCTAGATCAAGGGCTGAAATTCTTAAATTCCTCAAAATCCTCAGATTTCTGCTATATATGTCTTCTCACTACCGTTTCATCTTTTTGGATCACTCAAAGTGTGAATAAATGAAAATGCTTTCTATATTCCAAGGCCAACTGTGAACAGAGGCAGCAGACCTCGAAGGTTCGTGACTGGCTCATGCACGAGGTTTGACCACGCTGCCCAAACTGTGTTGGACAAGTCCACGGTCTAAACTTGAGAAGCTCAAGTGTGTGTGTGGTGTGTGTGTTGGGGAGTAGCAGGGAGTGGTTTGACAGCCAAAATGATCAGATTTCTGATGTCAAAACAGGGTGAAGTACGTAACAAATTTTTTCTTTAGAATTATTAAAAGTACTCACAGTTAAGGTTGCACTGAGGAGTAAGTCACCAGAAAATAAAAGTGGAAAGTAATTGAAATTGCAGCTGAGGTCAATTCAAACATGCACTGAAACCAGCCAACTTCTGCACATCAGATGCTGCACACACTTTCAGTCACACATCTGCCCCTGATTCACATGCTTCCACAGCCACCCATTCCATCTTTCATTCACAACCAAGCTGTCTCCAACGCCTCAGTCAACCAGCTTCTAGGCCTTGTCCACCCTTGAGAACATCACTCAGGACCTACAAACTACCAGATCACCAGAGATGTCAATGTTGTAAAAGTGAAGGAAGTGAAGAACTGTGTCAAAGTGGAGACTAACAACCAAATGGGTTGTAAGCTTTTCCTATAAAGATATTATTGGAACAACTGGCAAAATTTGAATGGAATCTCTAGGTGAAGGGATATATGAGAATTCTCTGTATTGTTCTTGCAATAACTTATTTGGGAATTAGAAGGGGGCCAAACTGGAACTTCATATCACTTATGAGACACAGGAGCTACAATACACAGTATTTTAGCTAAGTTCTGGCTTGGAGGGTAGAAGCCCCTCGCATACAGCATTCTGTTATCAAGGTAGGATATAGTACCCAACTGCTGCGACTCAGGGAAAGTACTTATTTTCTACCAGAGTTTTTAAAAAGTAAGTGGCCTAAATCATTTCCAAGCTAAAATAAGTTACCAAACAAAAAAAGTATTCAAACTATCAACAGCCAGAGAGTGAAATAAGGAGAGAAAGGAATGCTTCATTTGAGGCAGAAAGAGTAGGTCCTTGTTAGTCCAGGACTAAATGGCTATAAAGGGAGGTCTGGGAAGATTTGAACTCTGTGATGAACTGACATGAGGTCAGGGGGGAGTCCTGTGTGGCAAGATCTTTGACACAGAGGGCCGCAAGTCTTGAATAAACTGCTATATTGTAAATAATTCTGCATAATATTTTAACATTTCATGCTTCTCAAACTCCTTGTCTATACCATAACTGCTTTGAGCCATACCACAAAACTTCAAGGTCAGTGATTAACTGTGTAGATTCCAAGTACTATTTTCTTCTTGACTGGATTTTTGAGTCAATGTTTTATTAAAATTTACAGTTGATCAAGTGGAACAAGAGTTATAAGTAATCTTCCATGGATCTCTCTATCCCAGTGTAAGTTTCTCTAAATGGAAATTTAAACAATGAGAGATCTTAACTAAGCAGAACTACTAATCAAGAAGGGAAAAACAGTCTTTATAAATTAATTATAACAAGGAATAATCAGACTGCAAAGCACTCTCACAGGTAAAAGAGGCCATGTACACCTTAATATTTTTCATTTTACCATTTGGATCAAGTAAATGAAAACAGACAGGACCTTACCACCCAGTCCCAGAGGTCCTTAGAAGATTTAACACTCAAAGGCTAATTCACATTCCAAAGCATTCACACAGAAAAGGTGTCCTAGTTAACAAAATCTATTCAACAGATAACTTAGCCATTCACCTTTGGGTTTGTGAAACTGGGATGACACAGAGGGCACATTTCTTGTTTTTATTTCAACATTTAAAATATTCACAGATGCAGTATTATATTCATCGACATCTCCATGGAAGATGTACCAAACAAAGCAGACAGGTATTCCACAAGTACAGAATTACATATTTGTTAACCATGTGAATGTTTACCACTAGAGTTTATCTAGAAAAACACCACTTTAAAAAAGAAAAAAAAGCAAAAAGTGTTTTGAGTGTTTCTCTGAATTTCCATAAAAAGTGAGTTGCAAATAATTTCAGGAGACATCCTAAGTATTAGCACTTTTAAATTTCATAATTTCATAGTACTCTTCTAATATACCCCCATCAGGAACACATAATAATTAATACTCAGTTCTTTCACTTTTTCCCTCAATAGCCAAGCCAGGATGTACCCTTTTTTCCTGTCTTTCTTCCTAAACACATTATGTAGAATAGGCTGATCATCACAGCATTTTGACTGGCTAATGAGGTAGGAGCATTCTTTTTTCAAAAGAAGTTCTTAGGCATTTATGAAGCAAAACAAGAACAAAATTATAAGAGTTTTTTTCTAGTGGTTGTTCTTTAAATAAAATGCCAAGAGCCCTGGAAACTGGTCAGATGCTACTTGTAGTTTAAAAAGACATAGAAGAAAAATTCATTAGAGAGGTCCTGCTACTGCACACATTCAAGGGCTGGCGTGAATTCAATTCATTTTGGCATTACTAGGTAAGAAACCATTGCCTCAAAATGCCATACTTTCTTCCTGGAAGAAATCTTACCAAGAAGGTAAAGTTGAAACAGAAAACATTACCCTATCTTTTCTTTCCAGCACAAGTTATTTTCTCTTCTTTTAACCCAGTTCTCATCCCTTTCTAAACACACACGAGATTGATAATTTCTGTATATTATATATTCAGTAATATATCAAAATGAATTTACCAAGAACCTTACCAAAAATCTGCCAGAGAAACACTCCTTAGGTGAAAGTGTTAATGACAATGTTAAACAGCTAGAAAATGCCTAGGTAACAGATTTCAGCACCATCTCTGTACTAGCAGATTGTTTCAAAATGCACATACCTCCTAATTTCACATAAACCTAGGAAAGTTACTCATTATTCCCTTTTCATTTATACCAAAATCAGAGTTATATGTTCTGACTACCCTTTCTGTATATATAATAAGGAATTTACAAATCTACCCAATTCAGTTACTATGTTCCCAAATGACGGGGAAGTTTTCAAACAAGTATGATTTGTCTAAAATATGTATTCTGAACACTTTGGTACCTATTATGTGATATAGGCTAAAATATCAGAAAGGAGGATTTATTTCCTCAAGTAATGCACATATTAGGGTTACTGCTTTAAAACATTTCTAAAAATATCTTAAAAATGTCAAAGAAACATAGCTGCCATAAAAAAAAAACTCCACGTGGCCTGGCAGATGGTTTTGAAATAAGTCCTTGACAATTCTACTATAAAATGTTTTAGACGTAGTAATCAAACTTGGTATTATAGTGCAACTCTCTGATATGGCAGTAACCATGTGCAATTTGCTACCAGATGTCAGAAACAATTTTTCACGTCTTTAAACCTTTCTTGTTAACTGTTCTATCTAGAACTATGTCCTGTCAATGTGATTAAAATATCAGTATGTCATCGTCTAGGGTGAAGAGAATTCCTTCCTCTTCACTGCCGCCTTAACCTGTTACAGTTCCTTTACATTCTAAGGCACACCATGCCCTACTTATTGCTACAAAACCCCTGAAATCTGTGCCTCAGCCTATTTCTGCTTCATCATTATGGCTCAATGAAAATCAATTCAGAGTGCCTGCTAAAACTTAGTAACATTAAGTCCAGAATGCCATTGTCCAGTAGATGAACTGCAAAAGAACCAAGTCTACTGAAGCAAAGGCCAAAAATCACAAATATGTGCTCAATATGCTCTTTCCCCTAAAAACTGACATTTACTATGACAGTTAAGCTCAGTGATATCTCTGGCTGTCCATAATCCATACTCAATGTTATAAAATGTTAGGCCAGTAAGCTTTCATAATTTCTATTAAATCCTAGTCTAATGTAACAATATCTGATTTTATAGACATCATCCCATGGTGAGTATGCATAATAAGTGAAAGCAAATCAGACACCTAAGTTATTATTTTCTGCAGACTAAGCAATAAGATAACTACACAGAATACTACAGGTTATGACATACATTTACTTGCTCAGAGTTTTCAAACAAGCCATGTTGTTTATCAAACTATATCTCCTAATACTTAATACAGTAGAATTAGTGATTGTAGTTCTCATATATTTTACTTACAAGTACCTTATTGAGATAACTAACATTTTGACAGCTTCAGACTTTCCAAATTAGCACAACATATTCAAGAGAAAGAGCAAAGGCAAAATGAAAATTGAACATGACAAGATAGTTATTAGAAAGAAACAGAAGTGAAGAAAAAGGGGTAAGTGAAATATCACTGAGGTCGGGGGGGGGGGGGGGGGGGAGGGAAATCAAACAAGTCCAGACATCTGATTAGAACAGATCAACTATGAATTTCACAACTCAAAAGTTGATAAATTCAATGCAAAGCAAACCCTTTTGAATGGAAAGGCTGAGCTGAAACTAAAAGGTAGATAAACTGTTATTTTTGGCCTTAAACAGTACCAACTCTTCTGATCAAAGAAGGCCACAACAGTTAAGATTGTATTACTTGATTTTATTTTACACTAGGTGGTGGACACAAAAGCAATCCTCCTTAATAAAACTGACAATTAGCTTCACTCAGAACATTTTTAATAATGCACATTTAAAAAAAAGTATTCATCTTACAAATTTTTCTGCAATCCAAATATACAACAGCTTGGAAAACAATGTTTAGAAAACAAAAGCCAATGTAAAAAGACAGATTAAAACAACTAGAACAGTACAGGTTTTATATGGCTCTGATTTTACAGTTTTCTTACTGCATCATCAATGTCAGAAATCTGTTCCTTCAGCTGGCTCCATTGTTCAGGATTTAAAGATATACCTAAAAAAATGTTTAAAAATCAAAAGTTGAAAAATCTTCTTAAGCTCTCTTGAGGATTTTCCACTTCCAACTAAAATACTGTTTTATCAAAATTGCCATTTCAAATGGCACAATGGCACACTAAGAATCAAATCTCTTACATTTATTTGTCATATTCATCACAATTACCTTTGTAGGTCATCCTTCTATCCAGTTTTACTTTCAACACCACCTCCTACATAATGCCTATTACACCCAGTGAGAATAAATAATGATCTGAAGATTTGGCTCACAAATGCTTACAAACTAGCATTTTTTAGCTAGTTTGTAATCTAGCCATACATGGCCAAGCTTATATTTGGTTTGTGACACCCCATTTCTACAACCAGCTGTTTCCAACATTTGCTCAAAATTTCCACAGGAATTCAGCATGAATGACTTTGTGCTTTCTTCCAGAAGCACTCATTTCACTCTGGAAAAGTCCCTGAGACATGGGCCAAACAGAACTTCTTAGACCATGCATACTGGGTTAAGAGTGCACTCTGGAGTCATGCTGCCAAGGTTCAACTACCAGCCTCACTGTCACTAACTCCATTAAACCTCAGTTTCCTCACCTGTAAAAAGATGCTTATAACACAAATAGCTGTTGTGAAAAATTCGCCAATGTGAATAAAATCTCAGCATATCACCTGGCAAACATTTTAAAAATTAGCTAATGACACGTTGTTCCTATTTAAGATGAAAAAGTATGAACAGAAAGTACTTTGTATTTTAAACTTCTAGTGTTCTATCCCTTGACACATCTAAAGAGAGAAACTAGAAGTGGAAGAATTAATAAATTTCTCAGAAAACTACTAGGAGGCCATGGAATTGAGAAGAGGGAGGAGAATGCATTGGGACGACACTGAAGAAGGATTAATCAATCACTTTAGTAAATGTTTACAGTAACAAGAAATTTGCCATTGGCTACGTTGGGGCAACTTGAATGATCAATCCAAAAGTGGCCTGAAGAAGAAAAGGGTGTGGAAACTCAAAGGTTTTAAGTTTAATAAAGTCAAAATTCAATGAGGCAAACATGGTGCTTTTCAAAATGGCATGCAGGCAAAATAGAAAAAAATAAGGAGGCATTTTTCATTAGCTAAGGATCAACCTAAAGCAGCTAACTAGCCAAATATAAGGATTTCTATTGGTATACAAATGTTCTCTTGCTATTTCGTGAAAGACAGTGTGCTTTTGTGATGATGTCATGCTTGGGACTGGATGAAGCACAAATGGAGGACAAAGTGGTTAAAGGGTATCACCCTAGAATATCCTTTGGAGATGAATCAGAAGTCAACACTGTAAATCAGGATTTTCCATTCCTGATGCTATACTTTCCCAATGTCCCCACTCTAGTTAGGAACTGAGATAATCTTCTTAAAGATACATTCAAATTAACAGTAAAGTGGCAACCAACTGAAGTGATGTTAGGGGTATTACTGGGGGAGGAGGAGGCATTTCAACAGCTATATTTAAGACATCTCATAAAGTAAGCTAAATGCCATGTCCAAAAAGGCTATACAAGACAAAGAGAATCAACTTGAGAATCTTTCAGTGCCAACCTATTCACTGCCAACATTATTTCAATTTCAAATAAAGTCCAAACAATTTCAAGCTTACATAATTCCAATATTAGGACCAAATTTAGGAAATTAAACCTTACCTTTTCTTCCTGGTTTCATTTCACCTTCGGCATCCATCCAATATTCTCTGATATCAATTAAGACTTTCCCTTTAAAGTCCCGAACACTAACATACCTCATTTTCCCAATCTACAATAGAAAAAAAAACATAAAACAGCTGTTCATCAATGATATCCATATTTATATTTTCACTTGCTGCACACTCACTCTACTTTTAATCACAAAAATAATTACAGTTCTCGATATCAACACTACATCAAAGGAGCTATCACTGTTCAAAAAGAAATCTTTCTAAGAAGATGAAACAAAGTACATCTCACATTTCTAATCATTTTTACATTAAATGTGGGACATACATTAATGAAGTTACTTGGCTTTAAAAGAGAAGGAAATACTACCACATGGTACAACATGCATGACCCTTGAGATCTTATGCTAAGTGAAATAAGCCCATCACAGAAAGCTTCATCCTGGATGATTCCACTTAATATGAGCTACCTGGAGCAGTCAGGTCATATAGAAAGTAGAATGGTAGTTACCAGGGGTTAGGGATTGGGAGGGGAGAAGGCAATGGCAACCCACTCCAGTACTCTTGTCTGGAAAATCCCATGAAGGGAGGAGGCCGGTAGGCTGCAGTCCATGGGGTCGCTGAGAGTCGACAAGACTGAGGGACTTCACTTTCACTTTTCACTTTCATGCATTGGAGAAGGAAATGGCAACCTGCCGGGAGCCAGCGTGAGGAACTCCGCCCGTGGCAAAAGTCATGAGGAAGGAGGCTCGGCATACACAAAGGCGGGATAGAGCCTCAGGAGTCCCCCTGGATATTCTCGAGCATCTACCCCCAAAACCAGAGTCTGCCTACTTTACTGCTTTGTGCTCTCACCTCTGACTTTACGGGGGGCTGTCCCCCACCACCATCTCGCTCTCTCTGAAAAAGAGTTAACTTACAGCTCCAGTTAATAAAGTTCCTGGGCATAATAGGAGTGTTTAAATCCAAACCCCTCAGATGGCTAACTTGCCTGACAAGTTTACCCGGACTCCTACAGCTATGCATAGGATTGTTTACAGCCTCCCAACTGTGAGAGGCAGGGGAAGCTTAAGATATTCAAATAGCTTAGAGCCTCTCGGAGAGTTAGAAGCTGTCAGAATAAAACTAGTAGAAGATTTCATTGATGAGCCAATGCTTGCTGCCAAGTTTCCACATCCCCTGTTTTGTATCCTTGAATGTGTATTAATTAATACAGTTGGTATGTATAAAAAATAAGTAGTGGCCTTGGTGTTAGCAACTTTAGACCCTTAAGGTAATAAATTCTTTCCTTTGTTGTAAACCCACTGCACCTCTGCCCTATAGGAATGCAACTTTAACTAACACCTTCGGAGGATGGCGCCAAACTTTAAAATAATTACTCTTAGAGAAAAAAAGTCTTATGGCTGACAAACCTTTGTCAAGAGTCATAAAATGTTAACAGGCCTTCTGGCCAGAAGATGATATAAATCACCTAAACCATTTGTATACGATAAGTTTGCAGAAAAGAAACCCTGGTTTCGATAAGGATCAAAGACTGATGACTTTGCATGATTTCATACCCCCTATTATCCTCTATGTGCAACTTATGGTATAAAAGCCCCTGTTGAAAATAAAGCTATGGGCCTTGCTCACCGAAGCTTGGTCTCCCCATGTAATTCTTTCTTTGACCTTCTGGCTGAATTTCCATCTGGAGCGCGGAGGCCCGCCAAGCCTACTAATTTTGCCTGGGCGTCTAAGATCTGACTGGGGAGGCCTTAGTGTCTCCTCTCCCTCGGGAGAACGGGAAGACGCCTGTGGCCTACGTGGGTGGTGCAAACTTCTTGTCTTGAAGTTTTATTGGTTTTCCGCATAAACCAAGTTATTCAGCCTCTTTTCTCCACTGACTTTTCTCCACTGACTTTTCTCACTGAGCTATCCCTATTTAACCACACTTTATATTTCTAATTAAAACTCAATTAAGCTATTGTTTCACCGACGCCATCTCCCCTTCGAATTCCCTGAATCCACCAGGGCAGGACCCCGGCAGCAACCCACTCCAGTGTTCTTGCCTGGAGAATCCCAGGGACAGAGGAGCCTGGTGGGCTGCCGTCTATGGGGTCGCACAGAGTCGGACACAAGTGGAGCGACTTAGGAGCAGGGATAGGGAGAAAGGGAGAGTTGTTATGTAATAGTTTTACAAGATGAAAAGCTCTGGAAATCTGTTTCACAACAAATGTGAAAATATTTAACATTACTGTATGCTTAAAAATGGGGAAGATGGTTAAGTTTTATGTTAAGTATTTTTTTTACAATAAAAATCATGAAAAAGCAAAATCTAGTATAAACTACAACCGTAGGAATCCACAGACTCAGCCAGCTACACTGGTTTAGCAACCATTCTAAATGTAAGAATCCAGAGTTCCAGTCAATGGGAACAAGAGAGCTTTTTCTTTTAGACATTCATTTCAAATGACATTTTAATACACTCTGCTTACAGTCTCAAACTGAGAACTTAGAACTTTTCATAGAAAACTATTTTTCAAAAATCTTCTATTGCTGCTTAACTACAAATGGCACAGGGAAGGAAAAGGTTTTACTCCACAGTGTCTACATGCACCTTCCAACGTATCTTATGCTGCTGTAATGTACTGTCTAGCGCTTAAGCTAAGAAATTACACTTTCTAATCAAAACCTCTACTATCTCTACCTACCTCTTACCCATTTTAAACCTACTCTTCAATCTTACTAACTTAAATAAAATACTAGCAATGATTTTGTGCCTAAGACACATCAAAAAGTTCCTTTCCTTACAAACCTGGGTCCCTTCATTATTAGTCCCTTTTATTGGGATTGTGCTAACACAAGTACACACTTATGGCTTTCATCTTGCCTATGATCCTCTCAAGCTGCTTTTTCTTATCTCAGATCTTATTCATTTTGCTTTAGTTTTTCTTTCTCAAATAAGTTTCTTGTCCTGTTGGTATGACCCCTACTTTCAGGGTATGTCTCATGCTTTGTGGAGAAAATACAGTCCATTGAGCATGGTTAAATGCCTTAAATCTCTTACCCACATAATCATGAATTCATAAGTTTTATACCTTTTGTATCCCATTTCTTGCATATATAGTTGATTCTTGAAACAAGGCAGGGGGGTTAATCCAAGCATAAATTATAGTCAGGCCCTCCATATCTGAGGATTAAACCAACCACAAACCATGAAGTATTTAGTATTGAAAACTATCCATGTATAACTGGACCCAGGCAGTTCAAATCTGCACTGTATTGTACATTCTTTCCCTTTCCATTGGTTTCGTATCTACCGTTTCCAAACATGTTCCGTCTTCCCTTTCTAAAGTTACCAGTGATCTTATTGTCAGTATTAATGGCTTATTTTTTAGTCCTCTTTGTATCCCTACTGCCTGTCATATTGGGTTCCCAACAAACTGTTTTAATGGATGAATGAAATAAGACCAAAATAATTATCACAGTGAAACTCTCAACAGTGATTTGTAATATTGACTTCAACGAACTGACTTAAATGTAAAGTCATCTTAGGCACCTATAGCACTGAAGTGAACATCATTTCATTCTGGTTTTGTGGTAAACCCATGTGACAGATGAATAGATATAATTAAAATACACTAAAAACCTCCAAAATTAATACTGATTGGGTAAGTCAATTCTGCATTCAGTGTGGGCTTGAGTAGTAGAAGAGACTACAAGTGGTGGAATCTGACCTTGAAAAACTACAAGCCATTAATTAAGGAAAAAGTGATGAAATAGACAAAGGGAAGGAGAAAATACAATACTGATGAGATTCAAGGATAGGCTGAATAGATGGAGCGAATACTGAAAAGGACTTGAAATGCCAGTAAGAGAGTTCTGCAAATACTGAAAAGGACTTGAAATGCCAGTAAGAGAGTTCTGAAGCCTTTTATATAGGTCTCTGGAATAAGAACCAAAAAAGAAAGAAAAACAAAGGAGAAAACACCACCTTTTCTGCAAATCTTCCTTATATTACTGAGAAATATGATGTAGAAAACGGTTACAACTTTAAAATCTCACTAGGAAAAAAAGTTAAAGATCAAGACCAAAAGCAATCTATTTTTAAAAAGAGACAATATAAGTATATAAATGGCATTTTACAGTCTTAAATTAATAACAGTACTCCGTTATTTTATGTAAACAGCATGGTACAATACAGGTAACAATACAGCTGTTTAACACTACACACTGTTGGCTAGCTATGCTAACTTCTACCTCGGTCCCTGGAAACTTCTCATAAGCTTCCTCATCCACAATTTCAATGATGTGCGTAATTGTTTTTTGTTTGCCAAAGTGAAAGTGAAAGTGAAGTAGCTCAGTCCTGTCCGACTCTTTGTGACCCCATGGACGTAGCCTACCAGGCTTCTCGGTCCATGGGATTCTCCAGGCAAGAATACTGGAGTGGGTTGCCATTTCCTTCTCCAGGGGATCTTCCCGACCCAGGAATCCCAGGTCTCCCGCATTGGAGGCAGATGCTTTAACCTCTGAGCCACCAGGGAAGCCCAAAGATGAACTTAAAGAGGTATTTTCTTCCTCCCAAACATGGCTGACCATCACATATTTAAACCTTTATGATTTTACAATTTGAAGTCCCTAAACATTTTTCAAATAACTTGTGATTGTAATAAATAAATTATTTAAAGTAGGGAAAAAGTATAGATTAATAAACTGATACTAAAATTTGGCAAAAATGCTTCAGAGAACATCAGCACCAAAGAACTGTGGGGGTGAAAAGGAAAAGAAAGCCTGATGACACAGAATGACATTGCTCCACCAAAATCTGAAACTTACTGTAACCAAAACTTACTGTGCATTTTGTATACTCTCCCTTAATATATCCAGCATCTACTTTAACACAAATCTCCAAATAAAGATGGACCCTACAGAAAACTGCACTGTGTTTATTCCGTAACTTTTCATTCTCCCAGTCCAAAGCAGCAAATCCACAGTGCACACATTCATTCCAGAGCTTAAGTGATAGACATTACAGGGAAAAGAGAGAATGCCTTGCCCCTGACATCAGGAATAAACAAAGGTGTCTGCTCTTACCACTTCTTTTCAATACTGTTCTAGAAATAATAGCAATAAAGCCAGAAAAAGAAAAGGATGATATAAAAGCAAACAAAACCATCAACAGAGAAAATTCTAACACATCATTAAAAAATATATACTTAACATTTATAAAATATAGAATGTTATAATTTACATATATTATGTAATATATATATTTTTAGCAACGAATGACTAGAAAATGTTAGGAAACAATACATCTGAGATAGAATCAAAACACACAAAATGCTTTAGAATAAATTTGACAGAAGATATACCAGAAAAATTAAAAAACAGAAATTCAAAAAGATCTAAATTAATGGAGAAAGATACCAATATGATCAAGTTGTAGATTTTTTCCAAACTGTTCTTCAGCTTTCCCGATCCCAATCAAAATCCCAGTAGACTTTTTGATAAAAACTGACAAACTGTTTATAAAATGTGTATGTAAATACAAAATACATAGAATAGCAAAAATAATAATTTTGCTATTATTAAGTTTGCTAATAATAATTCTGAAGGTGAAAAACAAGAACAATGTTAAAGGACTTACACTACCTGACTGCAAAATTCACCATAAAAGTACAGTAATTAAGACAGTGTGGTACTGAAGACAGGCATATAGATCAATGGAATACAACAGAGTTTAGAAATAGATATTTTATATATTTACTGATTTTCTTTATAAATATCCAAGGTGAGTCAACAGGAAAAGAATAGTCTTTTCAACAAACGGTATTAGAACAACTAGATTATCTGTACAGGGGTGAAAAATGAGTCTCAACAACTACCTCACACTACACACAGAGAAAACTAATTCTACTAGTTTTCTAATGAGCAGACCTATTCTATTAGTGACCTATTTCTAATTAGTGACCTATTCTCAAAAGATGAGTATTTAGTTGTGTTTTTTTTTTTAATCTTGTCTTACGGCTAATGCTTAAAATTCTCCAGGCCAGGCTTCAGCAATATGTGAACCGTGAACTTCCTGATGTTCAAGCTGGTTTTAGAAAAGGCAGAGGAACCAGAGATCAAATTGCCAACATCTGCTGGATCATGGAAAAAGCAAAAGAGTTCCAGAAAAACATCTATTTCTGCTTTATTGACTATGCCAAAGCCTTTGACTGTGTGGATCACAAGAAACTGTGGAAAATTCTGAAAGAGATGGGAATACCAGACCACCTGATCTGCCTCTTGAGAAATTTGTATGCAGGTCAGGAGGCAAGAGAACTGGACGTGGAACAACAGACTGGTTCCAAATAGGAAAAGGACTTCATCAAGGCTGTATATTGTCACCCTGTTTATTTAACTTATATGCAGAGTACATCATGAGAAACGCTGGGCTGGAAGAAGCACAAGCTGGAATCAAGATTGCCGGGAGAAATATCAGTAACCTCAGATATGCAGATGACACCACCCTTATGGCAGAAAGTGAAGAGGAACTCAAAAGCCTCTTGATGAAGGTGAAAGTGGAGAGTGAAAAAGTTGGCTTAAAGCTCAACATTAGAAAACGAAGATCATGGCATCCAGTCCCATCACTTCATGGGAAATAGATGGGGAAACAGTGGAAACAGTGTCAGACTTTACTTTTCTGGGCTCCAAAATCATTGCAGATGGTGACTGCAGCCATGAAATTAAAAGACGCTTACTCCTTGGAAGGAAAGTTATGACCAACCTAGATAGCATATTCAAAAGCAGACATTACTTTGCCAACAAAGGTTTGTCTAGTCAAGGCTATGGTTTTTCCTGTGGTCATGTATGGATGTGAGAGTTGGACTGTGAGGAAGGCTGAGCACCGAAGAATTGATGCTTTTGAACTGTGGTGTTGGAGAAGACTCTTGCGAGTCCCTTGGACTGCAAGGAGATCCAACCAGTCCATTCTGAAGGAGATCAGCCCTGGGATTTCTTTGGAAGGAATGATGATAAAGCTGAAACTCCAGTACTTTGGCCACCTCATGCGAAGAGTTGACTCACTGGAAAAGACTGATGCTGGGAGGGATTGGGGGCAAGAGGAGAAGGGGACGACAGAGGATGAGATGGCTGGATGGCATCACTGACTCGATAGACATGAGTCTGAGTGAACTCCGGGAGTTGGTGATGGACAGGGAGGCCTGGTGTGCTGCGCTTCATGGGGTCGCAAAGAGTCGGACAAGACTGAGCGACTGATCTGATCTGATCTGATGGCTACTCCAAACAATTTTAATTTAGATTTGTCTTTGGTAAAGTGTACCTGATAGCCCAGATCCTTGAAGATTCTAGCAATCTCTAACAAAGTTCCACTCTGGAAGCTATTTTCTAGGCATTTTCTTGGTAAATGAAAAATATAGAAAACATACAGTACTATTTTTAAAATTAAATAAAACTTATTACGAATTTACAAAATACGAGAGTAACTGATTTTCCTTTTAAAAACCCCATCCTGCACCTTTCTAATAAATTATCAAACCATTATTACTACTAAAGTCCTCATTTTATATAACCAATGTACTCACTCTAATGTGCTTTGGATTCAAATTACAAGTCAGTATTAACCACCGAAATATTTTTCTATGGCCAAAATACCATTTCAAGGAAAAATCTCTAATAGCAATGAAATTAAATGTATTATCTCTTCAATCAATCAATCCTAAAGGAAATCAACCCTGAATATTCACTGGAAGGACTGATGCTGAAGCTCCAATACTTTGCCATCTGATGCAAAGAGTCAACTCATTGGAAAAGACCCTGATGCTGAGAAAACTTGAGGGCAGGAGGAGAAGGGGACAACAGAGGATGAGATGGTTAGATGGCATCAACTCAATGGACATTGAGTCTGAACAAGCTCCAGGAGATAGATGAGAGGACAGGGAAACCTGGTGTGATGCATTCCATGGGGTCACAAAGAATCAGACTCGACCTAGCAACTGAACAATAACAATTCTCTTAGAATGCCTACACAGACTACTTTCACAGGCTAGATCTTGAAAAGTCACTCTGAAAGTAAGGCCTATGTCCCTCCCAGAGGCACTTTCAAAAGAATGAGGAGTCTATAAATAGCCTTTCAGGCTTGAAGTGAAGTGAAGAAGCTCAGTCGTGTCCGACTCTTTGCGACCCCGTGGACTGTAGTCTACCAGGCTCCTCCATCCATGGGATTCTCCAGGCAACAATACTGGAGTGGGTTGCCATTTCCTTCTCCAGGGGATCTTCCCGACCCAGAAGTCGAACCCAGGTCTCCTGCATTGCAGGCAGACGCTTTACCTCTGAGCCACCAGGCCCTTTCAAATGAAGGTTTAAGAACTGAACTCACTTTTTTTTGGTGAGATAACCTCCCCATAATAAAAGAACTAGTTTTCCCAGCCTGCTCTAATAGAATAACATCTCTAAACATGGGTCCTAGTTTATCTGTACAAACAAGGGTAAGGTAGACAAGATAAAATCCACTAAGAGGCTACAGAGGCTCTATTATTATCCAAGTACAAGTAGGCATATAGCAAACAGAACTGATCAGAGAAAAGCCCAAGATAGCTGCCAAGTAAATACTTGAAAGAAGTCTGTATCTTTAGTATAAACATTAAGTTGAAATATTCCAAAGTAGTCCTTCATTCCACACAGGAGGAAAGGCTATGAAAGGAAGTGATACTCTCTTGCAGATTTTACATTTCATTCTGCCCCTTAAAACAGCTTTCCAGTGCACTTAGGAGAAAGTTCAACTCCTAAAAATGGCCTCCCAGTAGGAAAGCCCTGCAAGAGCTGACCCTTCACCTTCTTTACCAACTAGACCTCCTACCTACACTCTCAGCCAACCTTCCTGCACAATCCAAGCTCCTTCCCACTTAAAGGCATCTGCACAATGCCCTCTACTTTGAAAATGCTTTCCTCTCCCCCACACTTGGCACAGCTGGCTGCTCCTTTATGTCGTAAGCTTCAAATGTCACTTCCTCAGGAAAGATTCTGAGCATTTTCTCACTCATAATCATCTGCACTTTAACTTCTTAGCCCTTATCATAGTTTTAATCATATTATCTACTCAAATAAATGAGGGCCCTTTCATAATTCTTCCTTAAAAACAGCAATTTATGTTCTCTATCAAATTAGTCTACTCCTAGTACCTCTAAAATATACAAAAGTCAGAAGACTAAAGCCCATAAGTAAATAATCTGCACTTTGTCATTTTTTTACATAATTTTTAATTTTAAAATGTATGTATTTAAAATGTACAATTTGATTCAATATTCAGACACTCAGAGTGAAAAAACTACTAGTATATTCAAGCTAACACATTACCATTTTTTGCATGACTGGTACATCTGAAAATCCACTTGCTGCTGCTGCTGCTAAGTCGCTTCAGTCGTGTCTGACTCTGTGCGACCCCATAGACGGCAGCCCACCAGGCTCCCCCGTCCCTGGGATTCTCCAGGCAAGAACGCTGGAGTGGTTTGCCATTTCCTTCTCCGATGCATGAAAGTAAAAAGTGAAAGTGAAGATGCTCAGTCGTGTCCAACTCTTAGCGACCCCGTGGACTGCAGCCCACCAGGCTCCACCGTGCATGGGATTTTCCAGGCAAGAGTACTGGAGTGAAAATCCACTTAGTACAGTTCAAATGTTCAATACAGTGTTAAGTACCATTATCATGTGTCTTAATGTTCAATACAGTGTTAAGTACCATTATCATGTGTCTTATTTCTTAATCCAGACATATAACAAGGCAAAACTGAATAAAAACATCCAATTTCTAGTTTCCCATTCTCACCTTAATCCTGGTACTCTGTCTTTCAAGGACATCACTAACTTTTCAAAAGAGTGCACACACACACACAAGCCTCGCTTTCTAATAAAAACATGTTTGCATTCTCATCTTGTCCAACCTTCTGGCTTCAACTAATACTAACGTCTTCTTATCTTTTTTATGTTCCCACAAAACATTTACTTTTTTCTTGCTCCCATTACCACACTCTTCTTACTTTCCTTCACCTTCTCTAACCTATATCCTCTTTTTCCTTTCATCCTAAGTTATCACAAGACACGTACTCAATCACCTCCTCTTCCCCCTCTGGTTTATGCTTACTTCAGTGGAAGGCTTCAGTCAACCGTACTAATGTTTCCCACATGAACATTTCCCAACTAAATCCTCCAGGTGCTGAAGGAAAGACACTTTACCACACTATAATCAGGTCCCAAAGGCCAAACTTGACCACCTTTGCCATTTGTCAGTGAAACCATCTCTACTGTCTCAAATTTGAAACCAGTCTTCACTGATTGCTTCATTCCTCCAGTCCACTCTTCCTCACTAGCTCTCTTAATCATCACTATTCCATCTGCCAGGAAAACCATTTAAGCCCTTATCACCTCACATCAATTTATCATCACTGCCTCTCCCATAAATCCTTCTTGTACCATGATGCTAATAATAAGTCTCCCTAAAACAAGATAAGAAACCCAAGGGAAAAAGCTGTATTAGTAATTTCATCAAAGCCCTCTAATGCATTTCCCTCACTATACTCAACCTTATTTCTAACCCCCCACCCCACCCAATATATAAACAGAAGGCTCATTTTCTCATTTACCTTTTCTGTTATCAAGCCAAAATTAGGCAGGTCATATTGCAGTCTCCCCTCTAGTAATGTTCTATCCACACTGCACAGCCCAATGCTAGACCTACCTCCTCCAATGTGCTCTATAAATGTGCAGTTTTCAATCTTTCTTTTTTTGATTCCTCTAACTTTTAAACTCCCTGTGTTTTAAATACAGAAAAACCACAGAACTCCAGATCGTAACAAAAATCTAGCATCATAGAAATTGCTTTCATTTCTACCAACTTCTTCTTATATTTCAAGGACTATCCTTAGTCAAGAGAATAATATACAGAAGAGATTAGTAGGCATTATCAGATGAGGTACTTTTCATATTCTTCAGATCAAGTTGGGTAACACTTCTTCTGGATTAAAGAAATACCAGTTTTACCTGAAACATGTTATCATCTCTGCTGCTGCTGCTCTGCTTGGAGGATGACAGCGCTCTGGAAGTTTCACCAGTTTTTTGCTTCTTTACAGGTTTTTCTGGAGCAACTTGCTTTTTCCTCTTTAGCTTGAAAGAAAAACAAAAATATGGTTAAAATTTGCATAAGAACAAAACGTATCTCAGCTTCAGAAGATTGCATTACTTTTTAAGACTCAGAGGATCAAAAGATTACATTAATAAAAAATGATAAATATATACACAGGCAAGTTTTAAGTTTTCCCTGACAACAGAACTATGCAACTAACATACCACTGTTATCTAGTACAATGCTTTCAAACTTTTGGGCTTCTTGGAAAACCAAGATACTTCAGGCATTAGAGTGGTATTCACCAGACCAAAAGTTATATTATAGATTGGGATCCCACATAAAATTTCTCTGTGAGGAAAAAAAGACTGTGGGGAGCTACTGTTGCTTTTAAATGCACTTAAAACTTTTGGAAACCACAAGTCTACTAGTTATTTTTTACAAAGAAAAACATACTAATTAGAAAGACAACAACCAATTTATGGTTATTTATGCCTGCCTATTCCAAAAGGGACTTGGACTTCCCTGATGGTTGTGATCCCACTGCAGGGGACTGGGGTTCAATCCCTGGTCAGGGAAATAGATCCATCCCACATGCCATAACTAAAAAAAAGAAGAAAAAAAAATTCTGCATGTCGCAGGAAGACAGAAAATCCCGAGTGCCACAACTAAGACTCACTGCAGCCAAATATATAAAATACTTTTAAAAAAAAAAAAAAAAAAAAAGGATGAGAAAACCAAAAGAGACTTAAATTGGTTCAGGGAGTTTATGAGTAGGGAAAGCTAAGAAAGCTATTTTGTACTGGAGACCACAGGTCAACAACTCATCACAAAACTTCCTCATCACAAAAAAATCACTTTAGACCAGCATTCAAAATCAAAACGTTTTAAAAGCAGCATTACTGTAAAAGCTTTTTATATAGACTCATTATTAAAAAAAAAAAAGAGTCTATATAAAAAGCTTTTCATGTTCAAAAGCAGAGACATTACTTTGCCAACAAAGGTTCGTCTAGTCAAGGTTATGGTTTTTCCTGTGGTCATGTATGGATGTGAGAGTTGGACTGTGAGGAAGGCTGAGCACCGAAGAATCGATGCTTTTGAACTGTGGTGTTGGAGAAGACTCTTGAGAGTCCCTTGGACTGCAAGGAGATCCAACCAGTCCATTCTGAAGGAGATCAGCCCTGGGATTTCTTTGGAAGGAATGATGCTAAAGCTGAAACTCCAGTACCTTGGCCACCTCATGGGAAGAGTTGACTCATTGGAAAAGACTCTGATGCTGGGAGGGATTGGGGGCAGGAGGAGAAGGGGACGACAGAGGATGAGATGGATGGATGGCATCACTGACTCGATGGACGTGAGTCTGAGTGAACTCCGGGAGTTAGTGATGGACAGGGAGGCCTGGCGTGCTGTGCTTCATGGGGTCGCAAAGAGTCAGACACGACTGAGTGACTGATCTGATCTGATAGACTCATTATCTTGCCTGGAAAATCCCATGGATGGAGGAGCCTGGTAGGCTGCTGTCCATGGGGTCACGAAGAGTCAGACATGATTGAGCGACTTAACTTTCACTTTTCACTTTGATGCACTGGAGAAGGAAATGGCAACCCACTCCAGTGTTCTTGCCTGGAGAATCCCAGGGACGGGGGAGCCTGGCGGGCTGCCGTCTATGGGGTCGCACAGAGTCGGACACGACTGAAGCGACTTAGCAGCAGCAGCATCCTCAAAAAGAGCGAACAGTCCATGAAAATCAGTAGAGTTCCCAATTCAAACAGTAGAGGGCAATCATGTTCCTTGAAGTGAAGTGAAGTGAAGTGAAAGTGGCTGTCGTGTCCCAACTCTTTGGGACCCTGTGGACTATTACAGTTCGTGGAAATCTCCAGGCCAGAATACTGGAGTGGGTAGCTGTTCCCTTCTCCAGGGGATCTTCCCAACCCAGGGATTGAACCCAGGTCTCCCGCATTGCGGGAAGATTCTTTACCAGCTGAGCCACCCCCTGGTTCCCTAAACCCAACACTGGAGGGGGTAGCCTATCCCTTTGCCAGCTGGTGGAGCTTCCCAACCCAGGTGGATTTTCCCGACCCAGGGAATGCAGGGGTCTCCTGCACTGCAGGCAGATTCTTTACCAACTGAGCTATCAGGGAAGCTCCTTAGTTCCTTAGTGGAAGGTATAAATTATTACTGTTTTACCAAATTATATGATACTAGGCAAAATAAAATGTATATATTTATGTACACAAACTTAAAGAGTGGATTCATCTAATGGAAGTACTTGCAGGATTAATAGTACTATTTGGGATAAATAGCAAAAATTAGCTCACTAAGCAATTACTCTTTTTATCAGTTTTTTTTTTTTTTTTTTTTCTTTTTATCAGTTCTGTATAGTCCCTGTAGACTGGTGCATTCCCTGCACGTAAAAGCTCAATAAAGAAATCTGTTAAATGAATGTAATGTGTTCAAATGATATACTGTGTGCAAATTAAAAACTAAAAGACATTTCCTTCTCAAATATAGCTATGCATGCTCTTTGAAGCTTTTTTCAATCTTCCAAGCAAAATTATGATATGTATTTCAAGATTCTCATAGAAGCTCTCTTTTAACTAATACTATTAACTGAGCTCAGAACACAACTATGTAAGCTACTAGGAGATAAAGGACAGTTCTGTGTGGAAGAAGCCCTCACTACAGTGTGAGATGCTCAGTTCAGCAGAACGCACAGTTAATCTTACAGCACAATTATCATCTAATGCAGAAAAACTCTTTTCTATCAAAATGGGTAATTTCATGCTAGCTTTGCTGAGTGCTGATTTAACTAAAAGGAGAGGATCAGAGTAAATAACATTCTAATTTAAAATGTACCAAGCCAAATTTTATGTAATCTTCAGAGGCTGGATAAACAAGGCTAAGAAGACTATCAAACCGATACCTGTTTTCAAAAAGTTCATATAATATGGCTCAACTACTATACAGAATGGGCTTCCCAGGAAGAAAATCTGTCTGCTAATGCAGGTAGAAAATCTGCCTGCGAATGCAGGAGACAAGTTTGATTTCAGGGTAGAGAAGATCCCCTGGAGGAGGAAATGGCAACCCACTCCAGTATTTTTGCTTAGAAATCCCACGGACAGAGGAGCCTGGTGGGCTACAGTCCATGGGGTTGCAAAGAGGCAGACATGACTTAGAATGCCCAAGCACTATAAAGAACCCCTACAGTTTAAGAAGTCTACTAAGCAATAGCTACTAGTGGCTTTGGCCTAAACTTAGTGCTATTCCCCCGGGGTCTAAGGTAGTGGTTGTAAGGCTCCTAAAAAGCCTCAACAGGAAACTTTGAAGTCAGAAAACTTGCTCAAGTCTGACTTCAGGGCGTGGCCTGCATGTATACCACAAGCATCTAGGCATTTCAGTCAAGTGGGTCAGGGGCCACCTGCACTTTCAGAAACATCCATCCAGGCTCTCATTTTAAGGTTCTGATACGCTTTGCTGTCCTTCAGAACCAATACTGCTGAATTAAGTATCACAAAAACGACCTGCTGTAGTAATAGTCACCTTTTTGTCAACTTCACTGTCAGAATCGCTACCAGAAGAGCTTGAAGAAACAAGTTCCTTTGACTTCGGCATTCTGAAAGAAAAATACATTATGTAAATAATTCATAAACTTTTTCATTACCTTCAACTTAACTCTCCCCCAAAGATTCAAGAAGTTCCACAGTTCATTCCACCATTGTGTGGCACTGGAGTTGTTACACTGAGCACATGCTATAGAAGTTATGCTCTAATCTAAAGCTCTTCCATGTTGAAAATAACATGCAGAGCGAAGAGGTCTAAACCCAGCAAGGAACTAAATGTCATACACATCTCATACTCCTACATCTCTTTCTTTCTCAAAGTCAGTGGGTCTTTTTATACTTCATTTTAGCAGGGTTAGATGCTTATGGATAGGAGTTAGATGTTTACAGATAGAGTAAATTGCAAAGAGACAGCTGACAGCAATCATTGTCAAACCAGGAAGAAATATGAACAATTCTTTGCTTTATATTTCCCACCAATGAGACTTACATACAATTATTCATTGCAGGAATTAATCCCAATGTACACATAGCATGGTGGACAACTGTACTATACAGCTGTCTGTATCTAATTAGTTTTACCATTATAATCATACTTTTCATGTTCTGTATAGATTAATTTTTTCGTTTTGACCATTCCAATCAAACGAGCAAGTTCTGATTCCAAGTTATACATAATTAACGTTCACTTACATTTCACACTTGGTTTTCTACTCTGAAATATAACTAAAATTTGAAGAACCTGCTTACAGGAGGGGTAAATCCTTTCCTCCAATTCCTACTATGACCCTAGTTCCCTAGATTTTGGAGATCCCCCCAGACAGAGGTACATAGGCTAGTGTCTTCCCTGTGGAGTTTACAGAGTGCTTGAACCTAAAGCAGAGTCTTGTGCCTCTATGTTTCCCAAATTTCAAGGAATTTCATGCTCTACCTCTTTTCAAAGCACTTGTAATACCAAGTGGTAAAACTCCATATATTTTCACAGCAAGTATCTTTTGCTCCCTACACCTCCAATTCAGAAGAGACTGAGCCCTATTAATTTCTATATGCCCTCAAGGGCCCAATATACACAACAGACACTGTAAATGTTTGCTGAATAAAAGAGAAAAAAAAAAAAAGACTTCAAACAACTATAAATAATTCAGCTTTGGACTAAACTTGCATCGCAATGGCATTCAATGTGTCTCACAAGAGGAGGTCAAGGTAAAAGAAATGGGCCATCCCTACTCTAGTCACTAAATTCAAAAAGCTCAAACCATGCCACCCAGCCATGTTGATTTTAACTGGCAATTTCTTGACAACAAGAAGAGTAAATTCAGAGGGGAGCCAGCAACATTTACAACCACATTTTATACATTAATCCAGTTACTGCTCCACTTTACAGCTTCATCTCCAAAATCAATGTAGTTGTTTCTGTATGCTAGCTGCTAATAATGCCAAGAAGCTTTTTTTTAAGGTAATTAAATTGAACATAACCTATTTTTCACTTTGAAACGGTCAAGCATAACTACACCATCTGCTCATTAAAGGTGCCCGGGGTGGCTAAGATCATTTCAAAGAACCACCTCGTGTTTAACCCAAATAAGTCCCTCCGTCATGAAAACCAGGTAATGGTAACTAAACTACTCTTTGAACTACTAACAAAATATATTTTCACTTTTACTTAATGAGCCTTTACAGTTCGGGAGCGGGGAGTGGGGACGGCGTGGCTCGTAATTCAGGCAAAGTAATACTGAAAGCGCTCGTGCGGAATATACAGAAATAACAAAAACAGCTTAAAAAAAAAAAAAAAAGGAAATCGATCTTTGATAAAGGCCTGGGGGAAGAAGGATTAGAAAATAAGAGGTAAAAATGAACTAGAGGGCACTACAATTCGGTACAACACGAGGGTGGTTAAGCACCCAAACGGGGGAAGCGGGTCCCGGGATGCCAGCAAGCCGCCCGAACCCCGGGACTGGCGATGGCTGGGGCGGTGGGAGACAGGTTGGTCGGAGGGGGCGTAGGAGGCGGCGAAATGCAGAGGAGACGGAGTGGGAAGAGGAGGGACTTGCACCAAGCGCCATTTTCTTCCCTCGAAGAGCTCACTGCCCCCCAACACACCAGCCGTTCACTCCTCCACCCCCGGACTCCCTCGCCGCACCCCCGGCCTCCTCCGACCCGGTCCGCTCCCTCCCGCCCCTAGAGCGTCCCTGCTCCGGGGAGCAAGGATGAGGACACCAGAGAGGCAGGCCCCGCACGCGCCCCCGCCCGGGACCGGGCCGCTGCTGCATTGTCCCGGGGGCGCCCCGGGTCCCTTCTCGCGGCTCCTCGGCCCCGCCCGGCCGCACCCGCCGCCCGAGATCGCCTCACGCGCTACCCAGGGGCCGTTCCCGGGAGCCAGCTTCAGGCGCCAAGGGGCCTGAAACGTGTGGGGCTCGTAGTCGGGGACGTAGGAGGGGGTCCGGGAAGGCCGAGGAAGGGAAGGGGGCGATCAGGCAGCGCCGCCATTTCCTGCGGCCGTGGCCGACAAGGAACCCGGGCGTCAGGCGGATAGCGGCCCAGCTGGGAAGGTAGGGGTCGGCCGAGCGGTGCTTCGACGGGTAGGGGTGGGGGCGGGGTCCCCTGCACTCACGCTCCGCTCCAGTAGCCGAAATGCCTCCTGCTCTCTCACTAGCGACTGACAGAGAAACGGAAGTGACGACAGCAGAGAGACGCCGGCCCCGCCCCGCTGAGACTACGCACACGCGATGGGGCGTGGCTTCCTCGCCAAAAACCGACACCGAAACCCTTTCCAGGGCCTTAAAGGGCCCACCCCTCATCCTGAAGTGATACCGGGAAAGATGCAGCGAAGATTGGATTTGACTGTGAGTGAAAGAGGGGACGAATTAAACATGAATGACGAGCACCGATGGTTTTTCCAGTAGTCATGTATAGATGTGAGAGTTGGACTATAAAGAAAGCTGAGCACCGAAGAATCGATGCTTTTGAACTGTGGTGTTGGAGAAGACTCTTGAGAGTCCCTTGGACTGCAAAGAGATCCGACCAGTCCATCCTTAAGGAAATCAGTCCTGAATACTCATTGGAAGGACTGATGCTGAAGCTGAAACTCCAATACTTGAGCCACCTGATGCGAAGAACTGACTCATTTGAAAAAACCCTGATTCTGGGGAAGATTGAAGGCGGGAGAAGAAGGGGACGACAGAGGATGAGAAGGTTGGATGGCATCACTGACTCAATGGACATGAGTTTGAGTAAACTCCGTGAGTTGGTGATGGACAGGGAGGCCTGGCGTGCTGCAGTCCATGGGGTCGCAAAGAGTCTGACATGACTGAGCGACTAAACTGATGAGCACCGTGCTTTGCACTTGTTCCGTACATATTTCTTGTATTAAAGTGAAATGTCTGAAAAAAGATCTGAAAAAGTACAACACTTCTGGCCCATTTTCCAAGAAATGATCCTTGCCCACTACCCCCTACTCTGGTATTTGATCCAGGCTGGTAGAATTCAAAGGAAGGAAGCCACAGTCGTAACGTTTAATTCCAGAAAGTGCAAAAAAGTCTTCCCAGAAGTCCTTACCACACACCCACACACTTATTCCTAAACTGAAGTTCTGGGAACTCCCTGGAAGTCCAGTGGTTAGGACTTGGCACTTTCACTGCCAGATGCCTGAAGTTCAATCCCTGGTCAGGGAACTAAGATCCTGCAAGTTGTGGGGCAAAAAAAAAAAAAAAAATGTACCTAAACTGAAGTTCTGCAAATGTGAGTTCACAGAAGGCAAGAGATATCCGTGCCATAAAGCAGGAATATGACTCATAGAGTCTTTGAATCTATATTTAATTAATGCCTATTATAGCCAAGAATACATATTCAACACACATTTATCAAGCATCCACTATGTTCCAGGCACTGCAGTGAGGCACTTCACATATAACACTCGTCCTAATAAGCACTTTCCAGTGTAGAAATGATTGTTCTCTCCATTTTATAAAGAAACCAAGGGTTTACAAGGTTAATAAGTTCTGCTGTAGGTGATACAGAGAATGAGTCATGAGTCAAACCCTGGATGCTGCAGGCTGAGGGAGACCTCAAACGCTCTAGCCCACTTCTATGCATGCAACATCAGGCTACATGACTACTTCTTAAAAATGAAATACTTGCTGTCTAGTTCCTTTTATGCAAAGCACAAAAAAAGCAAAAATAATCCATAGCGATCTAGGTCAGGTTAGCCTCAGGGGACTATCACTTGGAGTGAGTATGAAGGAATCTGCTGGGATGCTGAATATATCTTGGTCTGGGTGGTAATTAGATGAGCATTGTTCAATTGCTAAGTCATGTCCGTCTCTGTGACCCCATGGACTGCAGCACTCCCGGCTTCCTTGTCTTTCACTGTCTCCTGGAGTTTGTTCAAACTCATATCCATTGAGTCGCTGATGCTATCCAGTTCATCCTCTGCTGCCCTCTTCTCCTCTTGCCTTCAATCTTTCCCAGCATCAGGGTCTTTTCCAATGAGTCAGCTCTTCGCATCAGGTGGCCAAAGTATTGGAACTTCAACTTCAGCATCAGTGCTTCCAGTAAACTTTCAGGGTTGATTTCCTTTAGGATTGACTGGTTTGATCTCCTTGCTGTCCAAAGGACTCTCAAGTCTTCTCCAGCACCACAGTGCAAAAGCATCAATTCTTCAGCTCTCAGCCTTCTATATGGTCCAACTCACATGCGTACGTGATCACTGGAAAAACCATAGCTTTGATTATACAGACCTTAGCTGGCAAAGTGATGTATCTGCTGTTTAATACGCTGTCTAGGTTTTATCATACCTTTTCTTCCTAGGAGCAAGCATCTTCTAATTTCATGGCTGCAGTCACCATCCACAGTGATTTTGGAGCCCAAAAAAATAAAGTCTGCCTCTGTTTCCACTTTTTTCCCATTTATTTGCCATGAAGTGATGGGACCAAATGCCATGCTGTTCATTTTTTTTAATGTTGACTTTTTTTTTAGAAATTCATTGAACACATTTTTATTGAGCACCTACTATGTACACCAGACACTGACCCAGATGCTGGTGGTACAAATATAGCAGAAGAGAAAACAGACAAAAACCTCAGCCCTTACAGAGCTCCTGAAGTTTACATTCCTGTGAAATTAAGGCAAGAAAATTAATCCATGGAGAAAAGGACAAGTTATGAGCCAAAGAACAGTTCCTCTGAGGAGTTACAAAATGGATCCCTATTCTTGAAGTCATAAAGAAACAATGAAGTCCCTATGGGGTCAGTCAAAAAGACACGGCCCTGCTGAGCTCCCTGACCCAAGTCTGAGAAAGTAAGGGCTCACATTCTCCCCTTTACTACAATCTAAGGGTGGAGGTCAATGCACCGTGCTCTCTAGTAGGTCCACAAGGCCATGTAAGAGTCTTATCTCCAAACCAGAGGAAAGCAATGGTCCTGCAAATTTGTTTCAATCAAGACAAGAGTCTCTCAAATATGAAATTCAATGAAGATGAACAAAACTGCAAGTAATAAAAAAAAAGAACCATGAAACAAAAATTGTTCACAGCATAATAATTGAGAACATAGAAAAGGTTTTTGCCTAAGAAAATATTTAATCCTTAGCCCGAAAGTAATAAAATAGAAAATTACTCTGAACTAGGGTGACAATTTTAAATACACTCAGATAATTTTGATTTTAAATGTTCTGCTTTTCTAAAGTAAGACAAACTTGAAAGTATTTAGTCAAACTTAGTTTTCTGAAATGGTTTAATGTACAAGCCATTTCCTGATTGTCTCCTAATGATTTATTTAGTACCGTCTGAGCTCCTGCATCCTCATTGTTTAATCAGGCCCCAGCCTCTTAATATTCCACCAAGCCTGGACTGGTTTGGACCCAGACGTGGAACAGAGTGATTCTTTTGATGTTTACATGTATCTGTGTGTCTCCATTTCAAAGTTAAGTGTACATGGTTTAGAAGAACTTATTTTATAAGCACTCCACTTGGGAGACACATTGAGATTTAATGAAAGCCATATTCTCCTAGATAATGATGGTCTGTGTCAGTGTCTCACCTGATAGGGGAATGTGGAAGCTCAGGGTTCATATGTTGGTTGTTCTGGGTTTTATTTGCTCGATTATGCCTGTAATCATATCATTCAGAAACCTAAAGTGCAGACGCATCTTGCTCCTAATGTGTCGTGTTGAATCCTACCTAACCCCATTTCCGCAGCTCCCTACTGTGACTGCATTCAAAAATACTCCTCTGTCTCCCCACTGAGATGCTTACAATTTAGTGCCTCTTAATAAGCAGTGGTTCTACTGCTTGATTGTAAATTGCAGTTGTATTTCTAATGAGTAAAGGAACCAGTGGTACAGCACTGTGAGGATTTCCTGCTACTTACCTGGTTTTGCTTCCAGCTGTGTGAATATTTGGTTCTTGCTATATTGTATAGTAATAGCTTTCCAAACTGAAGATTCGTGACTAATTTTTTTGGTATGGGTGATGCTGGACTCTTTATGATTTGAAATGTTATTCTACTTTTACAGTAAAACCTCACTGATTCCTCCTGGAATTGAAGATAATGACTTAAAGTTGAAGGGCTTGCTAAAGCAAATTAATTGTACGTAAGGAAGCCTGATGGGTCTGAACTACTTAAATGCGTTTTAAAAATCACCCTTTTTCCACTTGATATGCATAGTTTTTAATCACTCTCGTCAATTATATTAAAATACCTTCCATGACGATCTTTATGTGGCCACAGCTTTATTTAGATGCACTGAATTTGTGCTTTATACCTTATCAGGTATAAATAAGGTGTATACCTTATCAGATATACACACATATTTAATGGAGGATTTAAATTGTTTTTTTAATTTATGAACATTTTTCACCTAATCAAACTTGCCTTGCCATAATGAATTTTCAATTAATGATGTTTTATTGTAGCTTATTTTTCTCTCAGTGCATCTTGCTGAGTCTGAGTCTTGCTGTAGTCTGTTTCCATTCCGCTTTTCAAATTGTTTCTTTCATTTACAGTCTCTTAAAGCCAATGAGCCCTGTTCTATTTTGTGAAGGCACAAAGACTTCTAGGAAACTTGTACAATGAATGTTGAGTTTTAAGCCAGCTTATTCACTCTCCTCTTTCACCCTCATCAAGAGATAGGCATATATAGATGTAATGCATGCATGCATGCATGCTAAGTCGCTTCAGTCATGTCCCACTTTGCAACCCCATGGACTGTAGCCCACCAGGCTCCTCTGTCCGTGCGATTCTTCCAGCAAGAATACTGGAGTGGTTTGCCATGCCCTCCTCTAGGGGATCTTCCCAACCCAGGAATCAAACCTCCATCTCTTCTGTCTCTTGCATTGGCAGGCGGGTTCTTTACCACTAGCACCACCTGGGAAGCCCATTCAGATGTAAAATTTCATTTGATACTTGGGTATTTTACAATATATAAGATAGACTTCAATGAGAAAAATGAAAAAGTCAAAAATAAAAATATGAAAATTAAACTGTAAAAAGATGAAACTCACTCAGGAACCACTGTTCCAGCATGGTAGCTTGCGAGCCTGGAGTTTACACACCAAAGGTAGTTAGGGAAGCACCCTCACTGACTATGACCAGCCAACTAGAGTTCCCTTGGGGCCAGTAGTGCCCTGGGGCTTTGTAGGAGGTGTTTGATTGGACTGAGCTTATGTAGTGGGGTAACTAGAGGATCATTGGGTGGCCTGGGCGCTGAAAGCCATGGATATGGTTCTCTCTGGCTATGGAAAGACAAGAGTCCAGGAAACTGGGTGGAGTCATTTGACTCACGGTATCTGCTCCCTCCCCTCCAAGACGGGCTTCCCAGGTGGCACTAGTGGTAGAGAACCCACCAGGTGGTGCAAGAGACATAAGAGACGCAGGTTCCATCTCTGGGTCTGGAAGATACCCTGGAGGAGGAAATGGCAACCCTGCTCCACTGTCTTAGCCTGGAGAATCCCATGGACATAGGAGCCCGGGGGACTATGGTCCATGGGGTCACAAAGAGTGGGACAAGACTAAAGTCACTTAGAATGCACACATTCCTCCAAGATAGAAAGAGCTACAACTCTCTTTACTCAAGTTCAGGAAACTGCCCAAAGGTCCTTCCCCAGTTTATTCCCTCATTTCATAAACTGTGTATTGAGCATCTACCATATGCCAGAACTGCTCTGTGCTGAGAATTCAGGAATGAACAAAACTGACTGGTTCACTGTAAACTCATGGAGCAGACAATAAGCAAGTAAAGAATTAAATAGAGATGGTAATTTCAAATAAGTGCTATAAAAAATAAAGGAAAAACAAGATGAAGTAGTAAAGAGTGTTGCGGTGAAGTTAATTTAGATCCTGAAAGGGGTGAAATGGGAGTATTCAGGCAGGGACCCTAATGAAAAGAGACAGCCAGGCTAAAATTTAGGTGCTAGGGGTTCGAAGCAGAGAAGGCAGCATGTGCTAAGGCCCTAAGGTTGAGACGAGTTTAAATAACAGCATATTCTCCTGACGTAGAACCCCACTGGAGACCATGGGCTGAACAGAGGGGGAGCCCACACGGCAGCTCCCCATGCTCAATGCCAGGACTGCCCAAGCCCCAGGAAATGCCAGCTCTGCAGAGTTACCAGAGCCCAGTTCTAGCCTTTCTCCAAGACGGCACCACTACCTCTTCCTCCTCACCCATCTCTCCTCTTAATTAGCACCAAGGAATCCCGTAGCTTCCCTCCTGTGGGTTCTGTGCCCAGAGGAATAGATTGTGCTAGCCAAGAGTTTGTTCTTTGAGGTATCAGTATATGTGAAATGGGCTTCCCTGGTAGCTCAGCTGATAAAGAACCTGCCTGCAATGCAGGAGACCCCAGTTCGATTCCTGGGTCAGGAAGATCCCCTGAGAAGGGATAGGCTACCCACTCAAGTATTCTTGGGCTTTCCTGGTGGCTCAGCTGATAAAGAATCCACCTGCAATGCAGGAGACCTGGGTTCAGTCCCTCAGTTTGGAAGATCCCCTGGAGAAGGGAATGGCTACCCACTCCAGTATTCTGGCCTGGAGAATTCTATGGACTCTATAGTCCATGGGGTTGCAAAGAATTGGACACAACTGAGCAACTTTCACTTCACATACATGAAATGGTACAAGACTCCGTGTAATTGTCAAGTGAAAGCTACAACCACAAATACTATAAAATTTCACAGAGACCTGGGCCTCTGAACTGGAATAGACTGAGAATGCTTTGAAGAGGAAAACAGCCTTAAGCTTGACCAAGGAAGAGGAGAAAGAACCTTTGAAGTGGGAATAGAGGAAGACTCTGAGCTAGGTATGACCACAAAATGAGTAAGGTACATTGAGAGGCTATGAGCAGTGGAGTCTATCAGTGTAGAAAGAGAGCATGGAGGAACAATAGGAAATTCATCTGGAAAATCAGAGTGAAGCCAGATGGCAGAGGGCCCTTAATGAAGTGCAAGGAGTTTGGATTTTGTCACATGGAAAAAGAAAGGACTGAGATGCGGTTTGGGGTTCAAGGCAGGCAGCCCTAAAATGTGCCACTTTGTTGCATGGATTACTTTAAGTTAAAATAACTTAAGAAACAGCTAATACGTGAAGGACATTCTGACCCTCCTTTGTCCCCTTGTGAGCAGGAAATAAATCTCCCATGTGAAAAGTACCCTCCCTGGAGCAAGAGATAGAGAGGCATGCTTTATCACCAGAGACAGGGACTTCAAGGCCAAGAAGTTGTAGGAAAAACCTTGTTACTTCTTTACTAATTCACTATCCCAAGCCCAAACTTTTTTGTCTTGTCAGTTCTTCACAAATTTATTTTTCCTTTGTCTAAAAAGGATTAAAGAAATTGCCCGCTTTGGTCACTTCTTTAAATCTCCTATTCTATAAGCTCCTGCACATACAAATTAAATTTGGTTTTCTCCTATTAATCTGTCTTGTGTCAATTTAATTATTAGACCAGCCAGAAGAACCAAGAGGAACAGGGGGGAAATTTCCCCTCTTTGATAGGCTGAAAAAAGAAGAAAGAACTGGAAACTAGACACACTACAGAGGAGGTGGTTCTGTTATGGTAAAATGTGATGAATTCCTAGAATATCAAAGTCACTTTCATTTGCACATAGCCTGAGCTAATGGGTTTCCCAGGTGGCCCTAGTGGTAAAGAATCTGCCTGCCAATGCAAGAGATGAAAGAGTTGCAGGTTCAGACCCTGGGTCAAGAAGATCCCCTGAAGGAGGGCATGACAATCCACTCCAGTATTCTTGTCTGGAGAATCCCATGGACAGAGGAGCCTGGCAGGCTATAGTCCATAGGGTTGCAAAGAGTCTGACTGAGGCAACTTGGCACGCATGCGTGCCAGCTGAGCTGTCTGTGCCCCTGTCCAGGTCCAACAGAGGGAGCACTAGGAGTAATAAGGGAAAGGAAGGTCTGTTCTTCTAAACTTAAACCGCTGGGTCCAAATAATTCTGCTTTGAAATTCATTTGCCTGAATGCAGAGAGGAGAGAGGCAACCTTCCCTCTTTGCCACTGATTACTGCACAGCTGTGGAACTGTGTGGTCTCAAGGCGGCCACCAAAAATAAACTCCTAGGTCCCAATGTGCAACAGGAAAGGACATGTACCTAGGAAAGAAAGGAGGCCATGGGCCCAGCAGGATGACACTTGGTAAAAACAGCATTCCATAGTGATCAGCAGGCCCTGGGTCCATCTCACTCCCTGCAGCAAGTGGTCCAAGAAGAGTCCTCTCAGGGCCACTATTGCAGAGAATGTATAGGGTGCAGAAGTCCAAAATATGAAGAGGGAGGACAAGTGGAGGGATGTTCAGAGATTTGGCAAAATAGAAGCAGAATCCTGAAGAGTTCAGAATACAAACCTGAAATGGCATGGAAGTCTTGGGGTGCGGGTGGGGGGGTGAAAAAAAAAGGTGAACAATTTTTCCAGTAGTCATGTATGGATGTGAGAGTTGGACCATAAAGAAGGCTGAACACCAAAGAATTGATGCTTTTGAACTGTGGTGTTGGAGAAGACTCTTGAGAATCCCTTGGACAGCAAGGAGATCAAACCAGTCAGTCTTAAAGAAAACCAACCCTGAATATTCATTGAAAGGACTGATGTGGAAGCTGAAGCTCCCTTCTCCAGTAAGAGGAGAAGGGGACGACGGAGGATGAGATGGTTGGATGCATCACTGACTCAGTGAATGTGAGTATGAGCAAGCACAGGGAGAGAGTGAAGGATAGGGAAGCCTGGCGTGCTGCAGTTCTTGGGGTCACAGAGTTGGACACGGCTTAGTGACTGAACAACAATGGAGCAATTAGATCCATGGTGCACATCCAGCCCACCCTTGAAGGAGAAGGCAGTTAAATCTTTTTTGGGAGAAGGAGAGAGTCTGTGTGAAGAGTTAAGGAACAAATAGACTACCGAAGATGGAGTCAAAGTCTGAGCATTAATGTGAAAATATCCCTCCCCAAACTCTTTTCCCCCCTTCTAGTGCTATTTGACTTTTTTTAAAATATAGGCAAAAATACAAATTAATTCCTTAAAAAAACATACTTTATGAAACTCCAAAATCACTGCAGATGGTGACTGCAGCCATGAAATTAAAAGATGCTTACTCCTTGGAAGGAAAGTTATGACCAACCTAGACAGCATATTCAAAAGCAGAGACCTTACTTTGCCAACAAAGGTCCGTCTAGTCAAGGCTATGGTTTTTCCAGTGGTCATGTATGGATGTGAGAGTTGGACTGTGAAGAAAGCTGAGCGCCGAAGAATCCACGCTTTTGAACTGTGGTGTTGGAGAAGACTCTTGAGAGTCCCTTGGACTGCAAGGAGATCCAACTAGTCCATTCTAAAGGAGATCAGCTCTGGGTGTTCTTTGGAAGGAATGATGCTAAAGCTGAAACTCCAGTACTTTGGCCACCTCATGTGAAGAGTTGACTCATTGGAAAAGACTCTGATTCTGGGAGGGATTGGGGGCAGGAGGAGAAGGGGACGACAGAGGATGAGATGGCTGGATGGCATCACCGACTTGATGGACATGAGTTTGAGTGAACTCCAGGAGTTGGTGATGGACAGGGAGGCCTGGCATGCTGCAATTCATGGGGTCACAAAGAGTTGGACACGACTGAGCGACTGAACTGAACTGAAAGTAACCATGTATGACTACAGCCTGCCAGGCTCCTCAGTCCATGGGATTTTGCAGGTAAGAATATCCGAGTGGGTTGCCATTTCTTGTTCCAGGGAATCTTCCCTATCCAGGGATTGAACCCTTGTCTCCTGCAAGTCTCCTGCATTGGCAGGAGGATTCTTTTCCACCAAACTACCAGGGAAGTCCATTCTTCTTGTACTTGCTGGTTTGTTTGTTTTTTTTTTAAGTGCCTCTAGTTCAAAATAATGTTGATGTCAATATTAAGGCATATTTTGGGATGACATATTTGTTCTCCTTCAAAATCATGCTTAATGTTCCAGGTAAACCAAGCAGGCATAAATGAACATAGACTCCTCTGCACCTCCATCCCTTGCCCCTTTAACAGAAGTTTTCATTCAGTCTGTGTCACTGAGGGGACCAAGTGGTGTGCCTGTGGTAGATTTGGGTTTCATTTCTCTGAGCCTCAGGAGGTGGAGAATAGTTAAGGAAGTATGAATTTTTAGAAGCAGGGAGATATGATGCTTTGCATGCAAATGTAGCTGGTTCCGTTTTCCTGGGTTGTGGTTCCTGGCAAAACTATTGGGAAATCTTTGTTCAGAAGTGATTTATATTATTTTTAAGTAAATATAATGTCAAAAAAATTTACATTTGAGTAAAAGAGAAAGGAGAAATTTTATTTACAGCAAAATAGGATTGCAGTTGCTTCCAAAACCTGCATGTATTTCTACAGAATGGTGATGGGAGTTGCTCCTTTCACAAAAAATTCCTAGAGGGAACCTTGGATATGAAAGGACTCGAGTTCCTGGTTCAAGTCTGGGTCTAGATACAGTGGATAATGCAAAAAGGAGGTCAGGGGGCTTCCCTTGTGCTACAGTGGTAAAGAATCTGCCTGCCAATGCAGGAGACACAGGTTTAATCTCTGATCTGGGAAGATCCCGCTTACCTCAGATCAACCAAGCCTGGGAGCCACAACTACTGAGACCACATGCCACCAAGTACTGACCCTTACTCCCTAAACCTGAACTCAGCAACAAGAGAAATCACTGCAATGAGAAGTGCTCGCACCGCAGCTAGAGAGTAGCCCCTACTAACCACAACTAGAGAAAAGTCCACACAGCAGTGAGGACCCAGCCCAGCCAAAACTAAGTAAATAAATTAAAATTTTAAAAAACAAAAAAAGGAGGCTAGGGACTTCTCTGGTGGTCCAGAGGTTAAGACTCTAACTTCCAGTGCAGGGGGTTTGGGTTCGAGCCCTTGTCGGAGAACTAAGATCCCACATGCCTGGTGGTGCCACCAAAAGAAAGAGAAGAAGGCTAAGGAAATGAATTGAAATTGGAGTATCCGTAGGTGGACCAGAAAGGAAGGCGGTTTGGGGAGCTGAGAGAAGAAAAAGAGCTAGGGAAAGCACTCAGTAACCACGGAAGACCAGAACTTCAGGAAGAGATGGCTATCAAGAAACTCCTAGAAACCGGCTAGAGAGTTTGGAGAAACTTTCAAATGGTTCCTCACACTTCACTGCACTGTTAATACCTTCTATTACTCATTCCTCCCAAAACTTCAGGAAAAGATTTAAACAAGCAGCAGGATATTATTTTGAAACATGACCCATTTTGGCTCCAGTTCCCAGCACTTCCTCCCTCCTGACCCTCTCTCCCCCACCCCCACTTTCTCACTCCCATCATTCCACAAAGAGAAGAATGTCAGAGCAGAGCAAGGGGGTCGGATTCTTGGCTTTCAGCTTTCAAAATCTTAGGATTCCAGGCATAAATTATAGATTTTAAATAACATGTAATTAGTCACATTCTAACCTGTCTGCCCCTACTCCCACTGGAGATTTTCCCACTAGGGAAATCTCCCACTAGGAGATTTTCCCTAGTCTGCAAAAGAAGAGAAATGGAATGTCTTTAGTGCCTTTGAGAAGCAGTTGTTCTCTGTCCCCAGGCCAGCCCTGGGGAAAGATCCCCAGAGAGTTCGGGGATTGGGAGCAAAGCAAATCATTGCCTATCTTTCCAGATGGGCACCCTCTCAGAGGTCCCCTGCACCCCCAGGGTGTGCGTGGAAATGTCTATGTGACACGTCAAGGATGGCAGGCCTAAGGCAGCCTCGCTGAATCCTGGAACCCCTCGGGGTCCTGTAGCACTCAGCAGGATATCTTCCTCACTCGCCAAGAGTAGCAAAGATGTGGCGCCAACAGCCAGAAGATCCTGACAAAGAGATCTCACCAGCCTTGATCTGAATAGAGTGGACAGAAGAAAGAACATATCAACAAACGCCAAGATGAAGAAGTAAGAAGGACAAAAACCAGACAGTATGATCCCTTTTTCTTTTTTGACCATGCAACAGGGCATGTGGGATCTTAGTTCCCTGACCAGGGATCAAACTCACAAACCCTGCGTTGGAAGTGCAGAGTTTTAACCACTGGACCACCAAGGAAGTCCAAGTGAGGTCATTTTCTATTTGTGAAAATCAAAAAAAAGTCTCAGATTCATGATGGATGAGTAATTAAGACATTCATAAAATGAAGTCTTTATATGGATCACTAATTTGCCTTGGTGACAATTCAAAAAAAGAGGTTGGTGTAAATATGTTATTACTGTTTGAACAAGTGCATAACCTCCCAAGGAGACTGCTATGGCAGACAGTACATATAGGTATCATCTTGCTTAGGTAAATTTTTTGGATTGCTCATAACTTAACATGCATCCTATGTTGCTATGCCTGTGGCATATGAAACCAGTATGAAAATCTAATCCAAGCGTTCTCCTCTGTAGCTGGGGTCTGATGCAAGAGTTTGCCTGGCTGGGTAACCATCACATCCGGAGGGAGACTGTTCAGAAGCACCACGTGAACTATCGGATATAGGAAGCAGTACGTTAGTCACAGTGATTAAAAGGACAATCCAATCTGTCAAGGTCTCTGCTGAAACAAGAACTCAACCCACCAACAGCCCTGTTAAAGACACTTAACCCAAAACCTAAATTGAGAAAACTCAAAAAAGAAAAAAAAATAAGAACAATCAGGCAACGCTTTAGAATACTGGAGTTCGGGATGTCTGACTCTGGACCATCACAGAAACCAACAGCCTAGGGTCAAGATGACAATGCCACTTCACCTCACTGAGAACTGTGGTCTTTTCAAAGTACAGTCTCTTTAGGAAACATGTTGTTCAAAAAAATCAGCTATTACTTTCAGTTTCAAAAATTCAACTATGATTAACCAAGTAAGACAAGTGTATTGCTTCTGGTGTCTCTGTTTTTAAAAGGCCTACTTTTTAGTAACACTTTTTATATGTGACATGCTTATCCCTCAGTGACTTCTGCTAGATTATCAGGCCTAGACTGTAAGAACTAAATAGTTTTGCTCTTCCACAGTAGGGCCCAGGCTATTGTTAGTTTTATATCCCCAGTAATGCTGAACGTGGAAAGTCATGTGTAAGTATGTGTAAGTCATGTATAAGTCCGACTAGGGTATAAAACCAATGAGGAAAACATGACCTGCACACAAAGGGACATAGCAAAGTGAAGAAATCAACACCATCATTTCTGTCTTATTTATTTTTGATGAAAAACATGAATGAATACTTTTTCTCACCCTATTTAAAAGGCTACTTTAGAAATAATGCAATTTGCACAATGTGGATGGACCGAGAGATTATCGAACTAAGTCAATCAGAAAGAGAAAGACAAATACCATTAAATATCACTTATATGTGAAGAGAAAGAAGGATTAGAAGTGCCCGAACTCTGTTATTGTCACTCAGAATTGATATGTGGGGACTATATAGAGTGACAGAAAAATGCTGAAGAGCAGAGACCGGAGGCCAAAAGTGGTCTTGACCAGAAAAGGGCTGGGGCAAGTAATTTCACCTCTTTGACCCTCACTTTCCTGTTCTGTCAAAGGTCGGACTAAATATTCCATGTGATTCAAGACAACTGTGTAACCAATTGTAACCAATGGGCTGTTTTTATTTTCATTTTTGTTTCTTTATTCTGCCAGCAAGTTTTACTTTGATTGTTCCTCTTTTTTTTACCATTTTGTCATTGAGTTACTTACATCCACAATTAAGCATTTCTTTTCTGTATCTGTTCATTCTCAGGCACCAGGTGTTAAAATAATGGAACTACAGACATAACCTGTTTTGTTGCATTTCACTTCAATGTGCTTTGCAGACATTGCATTCCTTACAAATTGAAGCGTGGGAACCCTGCATTGAGCAAATCTATCGATGCCCTTTTCCAATAACATTTGCTCACTTCATGTCTCTGTGCCATGTTTTGGTAATTCTCACAATATTTCAAACCCTCCACCAGCAAAAACATTACAACTTATTGAAGGTTCAGATGGTTAGCATTTTTTTCTAGCAATAAAGTATTTTAAATTAAGGTATGTACTTTTTTATATATAATGCTATTGCACATTTAATAGACTATGTATAATGTGAGCATGCAATGCAGGAGACCCCAGTTCAATTCCTGGGTCGGGAAGATCCAGTGGAGAAGGGATAGGCTACCCATTCCAGTACTCTTGGGCTTCCCTGGTGGCTCAGCTGGTAAACACTCTGCCTGCAATGCTGGAGACCTGAGTTCGATCCTGGGGTTGGGAAGATCCCCTGGAGAAGGAAAAGGCTACCCACTCTAGTATTCTGGTCTGGAGAATTCCATAGACTGTATAGTCCATGGGGTCACAACGAGTCGTACATGACTGAGTGATTTTCACTTAGTGTGAACATAACTTTTATATGCACTGGGAAACCAAAACATTCACATGACTTGCTTCATTGTGATATGCAATTTATTGCAGTGGTCTGGAACTGAACATGAAATATCTCTTGAGGTCGGCCTATCTTTCGATTTTGATGCAGTGCACGCTATTTCTTGTTCCTTCTAAGTTGACGGCAGTTCGCACCCTTAAGGAAGGACCCAAGCCGGAAGGATGCCCTCGTAGCCACAGCAGATGCAAAAGAGAACTGGACTGTTTCAGCGTAAGAGCAATGAACCGTCTCCAGAATAAGTACAGTACGGTGATTAACCTTTTGAAACAATGAACCAAGCAGAGTAACACAAATACTAAATTGGGCTGTCTTCCAGGATGACCTTTCTTTAAGAATGTAAAGTAGGCAAAGATGTATCTGCTTCTGCAGCTGTCAATCTGAACAGAATCAGACCAACTCCCCCTATGACACATCCCATCCGGTTGGACAGGTGTGGAAGGTAGGCATTCTTAGCCAAGAAGAAGAAGTAGGCTATTTTCACTTTGACTTGCCCTTCTTTGTATGTGCCCAAAATAGAGCTATTTATAAAATGTTCTGAAGTAAACGATTAATACAAGTGAGGAGCTTTCGAGGCACCCTCCTGAACACTGGTTCAGTTTCTTCTCTTGCAGCCATAAGAGCTGCAGTGACTGCCAGCAGGAGAACAAGAAGGAGGTCAGTGCAGGTGAGAGGAATGTGGAAATCGGAGCTCCGCCTCCCAAACTCCCCAGGGAATCCTCTCCTGGCCGTGGAGAAGAGCCCCACAGCCTCACCACTCCACAACAGCTCCCTCGTGTCGTCTTCAATACACAGCCAGGATTACTACCAACGTCATTATGGTACTTGTTATTATTTTGTCTTTTTATTACTCTCAGGTGGGGGAAGCTGACATCCTGAGCTTAAATGTGGGACGCCAGTGATCATGCGCACACCCTTATACTAAATTAGGTTATCAAATTGTTGAATAAACAAGGACTGCCTCTCTACAGTAAGGGCCAATAACATCAATAAATACTGAGTGGGTCCTATGAACCAGATATTCTCAGCCATTCTGAGATAAAGGTTATTCATTCAAAAGATAATTAAAGTGACTGCTAATTGGGTATATGGCTTCTCTGTGGGGTGATGAAAATGCCCTGGAGTTAGTGGTGATTTCTGTACAACTTTATGAATACACTAAAAACCACTGAGCTGTATGCTTTAAAAGGTTGAATTTTATGGTATGTGAATTATACAGATCTCAGTTTTTTTAAAGGTAATTAAGGAGTGGCTAGTATGTGCCATAGACACTGTGCTAGGAACTGGGTAAAAGATATTAACTCTTTGAGCCTCCTACTGTATGTTGGATACTATGCAAAGTCCTTTTATTGAATCTTCATAAGCTCCCTAGAAGGAGGGAGTATTAGTATCCCATTTTATAGCTAAAGAAATGGATGTAGAGAGTCTTTTGCTTAAAATCAAAATTAGGTAGAATCACATGAAACTGCTATTTTGTAGACTACTTTTCTGTTCAAATGTCAGTTTCTTAGAGCTGAATCTAATAAGTACCTCTATCTGTCCAAGTTCATAATTACATACACCAGAAAACCACTCTAATGAGACTGCTAAGGCACTTCAGTCATCTCTGACTCTTTGCAACCCCATGGACTGTAGCCCACTAGGCTCCTCTGCCCATGGGATTCTCCAGACAAGAATACTAGAGTGGATTGCCATGCACTCCTCCAGGGCTAATGAGATTAGGCATTTGTAAAGAGCTAGAAGATGTTAAGTTCCCTGAATGACAGCATGCTTCTACTGTGTGAGGCCACAGAGACTTTGAGTTCCATCTGCTGGGGTACCTGGCACCACTCATCCTGACCCACACACCAGGTCTACTGGACCCCAGAGCCTGTGCTGTTACTTGGTAATATACCTCCTTCAGGTTGTTTAGGACCCAATGAGAGATCCAGGCACAGTGTACTAGAATACTAGAATCAAAGATAGAACAAGTCCCACAAGAGTGGAGCCAACAATGAATCATAGGATTAACAAAACACAGAGCACAAAAACAGGGGCTTAACAAAAGAAGGGGTTTATTCTTCTCACAAAGCAAGAAGACTAGAGGTAAGCAGATCAGGGCTAGAACACTCTATGATTCCATTAGGGACCCAAGGTTAGTCTACCTTTCCCCTCCACCATTCTTAGTATGTGGCATTCTGAGAAGATAAGTCCAAGGACAAAGGAGCATGCCAGATAAATCAACCTCAACTTCTCTTCTAAAGAGCCTTCTCTGAAGTCCCTCCCAGAAATGACCACTGGCAAGAAGAATCCATGGCTGCTTGTAGCCTTGAGAGAGACCGTGCAGTGTGCTTATTTTTAAGATAGTCACATTTACCACCGTATACAAAATCACAGCTCTGTTTGTAATGGAAAGTGGAAAATGCACACCTAACATTGTCTGCTTATTTATAAAGGACGAAAGTTCAAAAGCCCAATAGGCAAGTTATTTGCAAAAGCCTATTACATGCTTCAATGCTGAAGAAGCTGAAGTTGAACAGTTCTATGAAGACCTACAAGATCTTTTAGAACTAACACCCAAAAACATGTCCTTTTCATTATAAGGGACTGGAATGCAAAAGTAGGAAGTCAAGAAACACCTGGAGTAACAGGCAAATTTGGCCTTGGAATACGGAATGAAGCAGGGCAAAGACTAATAGAGTTTTGCCAAGAAAATGCACTGGTCATAACACCCTCTTCCAACAACACAAGAGAAGACTCTAAACATGGACATCACCAGATGGTCAACACCGAAATCAGATTGATTATATTCTTTGCAGCCAAAGATGGAGAAGCTCTATACAGTCAGCAAAAGCAAGAGCAGGAGCTGACTGTGGCTCAGACCATGAACTCCTTATTGCCAAATTCAGACTGAAATTGAAGAAAGTAGGGAAAACCACTAGACCATTCAGGTATGACCTAAATCAAATCCCTTATGATTATACAGTGGAAGTGAGAAATAGATTTAAGGGCCTAGATCTGATAGATAGAGTGCCTGATGAACTATGGAATGAGGTTCGTGACATTGTACAGGAGACAGGGATCAAGACCATCCCCATGGAAAAGAAATGCAAAAAAGCAAAATGGCTGTCTGGGGAGGCCTTACAAAGAGCTGTGAAAAGAAAAGACGTGAAAAGCAAAGGAGAAAAGGAAAGATATAAACATCTGAATGCAGAGTTCTAAAGAATAGCAAGAAGAGATAAGAAAGCCTTCTTCAGTGATCAATGCAAAGAAATAGAGGAAAACAACAGAAAGGGAAAGACTAGAAATCTCTTCAAGAAAATCAGAGATACCAAAGGAACATTTCATGCAAAGATGGGCTCGCTAAAGGACAGAAATGGTATGGACCTAACAGAAGCAGAAGATATTAAGAAGAGATGGCAAGAATACACAGAAGAACTGTACAAAAAAGATCTTCACGACCCAGATGATCACGATGGTGTGATCACTGACCTAGAGCCAGACATCCTGGAATATGAAGTCCAGTGGGCCTTAGAAAGCATCACTATGAACAAAGCTAGTGGAGGTGATGGAATTCCAGTGGAGCTATTCCAAATCCTGAAAGATGATGCTGTGAAAGTGCTGCACTCAATATGCCAGCAAATTTGGAAAACTCAGCAGTGGCCACAGGACTGGAAAGGTCAGTTTTTATTCCAATCCCAAACAAAGGCAATGCCAAAGAATGCTCAAACTACCGCACAATTGCACTCATCTCACATGCTAGTAAAGTAATGCTCAAAATTCTGCAAGCCAGGCTTCAGCAATATGTGAACCGTGAACTTCCTGATGTTCAAGCTGGTTTTAGAAAAGGCAGAGGAACCAGAGATCAAATTGCCAACATCCGCTGGATCATGGAAACAGCGAGAGAGTTCCAGAAAAGCATCTATTTCTGCTTTATTGACTATGCCAAAGCCTTTGACTGTGTGGATCACAATAAACTGTGGCAAATTCTGAAAGAGATGGGAATACCAGACCACCTGATCTGCCTCTTGAGAAATTTGTATGCAGGTCAGGAAGCAACAGTTAGAACTGGACATGGAACAACAGACTGGTTCCAAATAGGAAAAGGAGTTCATCAAGGCTGTATATTGTCACCCTGTTTATTTAACTTATATGCAGAGTACATCATGAGAAACACCGGGCTGGAAGAAACACAAGCTGGAATCAAGATTGCAGGGAGAAATATCAATAAACTCAGATACGCACATGACACCACCCTTATGGCAGAAAGTGAAGAGGAACTCAAAAGCCTCTTGATGAAGGTGAAAGTGGAGAGTGAAAAAGTTGGCTTAAAGCTCAACATTCAGAAAATGAAGATCATGGCATCCGGTCCCACCACTTCATGGGAAATAGATGGGGAAACAGTGGAAACCGTGTCAGACTTTATTTTTCTGGGCTCCAAAATCACTACAGATGGTGACTGCAGCCATGAAATTAAAAGACGCTTACTCCTTGGAAGGAAAGTTATGACCAACCTAGATAGCATATTCAAAAGCAGAGACATTACTTTGCCAACAAAGGTTCGTCTAGCCAAGGTTATGGTTTTTCCTGTGGTCATGCATGGATGTGAGAGTTGGACTGTGAAGAAAGCTGAGTGCCGAAGAATCCACGCTTTTGAACTGTGGTGTTGGAGAAGACTCTTGAGAGTCCCTTGGACTGCAAGGAGATCCAACCAGTCCATTCTGAAGGAGATCAGCCCTGGGATTTCTTTGGAAGGAATAATGCTAAAGCTGAAACTCCAGTCCTTTGGCCACCTCATGTGAAGAATTGACTCATTGGGAAAGACTGATGCTGGGAGGGATTGGGGGCAGGAGGAGAAGGGGACGACAGAGGATGAGATGGCTGGATGGCATCACTGACTTGATGGACATGAGTCTGAGTGAACTCCGGGAGTTGGTGATGGACATGGAGGCCTGGCGTGCTGCAATTCATGGGGTCGCAAAGAGTCAGACAGGACTGATCGACTGATCTGATCTGATCTGATCTGATTACATGGGTCAGCCAGAATTTGAACCCAGGTTTGATTGGTTCTAAACCAGTACTTTTAACCCTGGGCTACACTGATTCACGAGTACATGGTCTAGAACACCATGTGTACTATTTACTAAACTACAAGGATAGTGTATTGGTTCCCTGGTGCTGCCATAAAAAATAGGCATAAACTTAGTGGTTTAAAACAACACAGATCGGGACTTCCCTGGTGGTCAGTGGTTAAGAACCCACCTGTCAATGAAGGGGACACAGGTTTGATCCCTGGTCCGAGAAGATTCCACACGCCATGGGGCAACTAAACCTGTGCACCACAACTACTGAGCCTGCGCTCTGCAATAAGAAAAGCCACCGCAATGAGAAGCCTGAGCCACTGGCTGCAACCAGAGAGTAACCCCCGCTCACCACCACTAGAGAAAACCCGCGCACAGCAACGTAGACGCAGTGCAGCTAAAAACAGATAAAAATTTAAAGACAAAATCACAGATGTCTTCTCTTGTAGCTTCAGAGTCCAGAAGTCTGAAACCAGTCTCACTGAGCTAAAGTCAAAGTATTGACGGGGCAGCTCCCTTCTGCAGTCTCTGAGGGGAGAATCTGTTTCCTTGTTTTCCTCACTTCTAGCTTCTGGAGGCTGCCCACATTCCTTGGCTCATAATTCCTGCTCAAATCACTCCAACCTCTGGCTTCCATCATCTCCTGCTTCTGTAGTCAAATTTCCCTCTGCCTCCCTTCTATAAGGACATCTGTGATCATCTTAGGAGCCCATCTGCATAATCCAGGATAAACTCCCATCTCAAGATCCTTAATCACATCTGCAAATCCCTTCTTTTACCACAAAAGGTAAAAGGCCCAGGTTCCAGGGATTAGGACATGGCCATTATTTTGTTGTTCTTGTTCAGCTGCTAAGTCATTTCCATATTTTTGTGACCCCATGGACTGCAGTACACCAGGCTCCTCTGTCCACTCTCTCCCAGAGTTTGCTCAAATTCATGTCCATTGAGTCGGTGGTGCTATCCAACCATCTCGTTCTCTGTTGCCCCCTTCTACTCTTGCCCTCAATCTTTTCCCAGCATCAGGGTCTTTTCCAATGAGTTGGCCAAAGTATCGGGGCTTCAACTTCACCATCAGTCTTAATCAATGAATATTCAGGGTTGATTTCCTTTAGGACTGACAAGTTTGATCTCCTTGCAGTCCATTATTTAACCTAACACAAATGGTAAGTTAGAAATTAATAATGTGCCAAGAAAAAGAGGATGACAACGTTGGCAAGTACCTTAAATAAGGAACAAACTGAGCACTACAGAGATTCAGAAGGTCAAAAGAAAGATACTGCTTGGATAGTCAGAAAGAGGAGTATATAAATGACTTTGAAGTGGAAAGATAGTACAGACAACTTAGAGAACCACATAAAATAATCCTGGACTAAGAATAGGCTCGGTGAGAGCTGGGAAGAAGAATGCGAGGCTAAGAGACCTTGTTAGGGTTTATTTCCAAAGCTGGACAAAAGGACGTTTGCCGTCACTCACAATCCTGGGGAATTTCACGTTTTGTATCCTCCTATGTCCTGCCAATGGCATGAGGCAGCTCCAGGCCCTTGTGAGGATTGGGCAATCTCAGGGTCAGGACTAGAATGAAACAAGAGTTGCCTGGGGCACTCTCAGGCTGGTGCTGCCCTGAACCTGAGCTTTCGGGACCTTGAGAGTGAGTGTCTCCATGAATTTTGTGCCCTGAGCAAACCACTCTCTCTTACTTTAGTCTCAGCCCTGGAAGCTTCTAGATAAGCAAGGCTTGCTTAGGCTCTGAAGAGTACAGCAAGGCCTAAGCCACATCAAGAAAGATATTGTAAGCAGTGTACTTTATCAAACTTCCTCCATCTTGACTCCTGACAGACACCTTTATTTCTGAGTCTAGACAATTTTGATGGAAGTTAAAGAGGAGAGTGAAAAAGCTGGCTTAAAACTCAACTTTCAAAAAACGAAGATCATGGCATTCAGTCCCACCACCTCATGGTAAATAGATGGGGAAACAAAGGAAACAGTGACAGACTTCATTTTCTTGGGCTCCAAAATCACTGCAGGTGGTGGCTGCAGCTATGAAATTAAAAGATGGCTTGCTCCTTGGAAGAAAAGCTATGACAAACCTAGACAGCATATTAAAAAGCAGAGACATTACTTTGTCAACAAAGATTCATATAGTTAAAGCTATGGTTTTTCCATTAGTCATGTATGAATGTGAAGAGTTGGACCATAAAGAAGGCTGAGCACCGAAGAATTGATGCTTTTGAACTGTGGTGCTGAAAGAGACTCTTGAGAGTCGCTTAGACTACAAGGAGATCAGTCAATCCTAAAGGAAATCAACCCTGAATATTCACTGGAAAGACTGATGTTGAAGCTGATACTTTGGCCACATGATGTGAAGGGCTGATTCATTAGAAAAGTCCCTGATACTGGGAAGGATTGAAGGCAGGAGAAGAAGGGGACAACAGAGGATGAGATGGTTGGATGGCATCACCAAACCGATGGCATCACCGACATGAGTTTGAGCAGGCTTCGGGAGTCAGTGATAGACAGGGAAGCCTGGTGTGCTGCAGTCCATGGAGTAGCAAAGAATTGGACACAACCGAGCAACTGAACGCGAGAATGACAGTTTTGATGAGGCAAGGCATCCTCTCACCCAGGGGAGCCCTCAAACAAAAGCTGGATGTCTGCTGCCATTTGCTTTAAGTTCACATTCTTCAAATTTCAAGTGCCTTTTTAAAAAAAAATAATAATAATAAAGTAAAAGGAAGCCCCGGCCTGATGGAGTCTTCCCTGCACTGGGGCCTGCAGGACCCTTGCACACATCTCTCTGAGGACCAAAGGAGGCATATAGGAAGCCTGGCCATTCACACACCCATGTGACCTTGACCCCTTGGACTGCCTGTGCATAGCTCATTGGTTGATTCAGGGGCAAAACAGAGCAAGCTGGAAAACACAAGGGTTAAAGGTAGCAAAGTCTAAATAGGAGTATTTGTTTTTATTCCTTTTAAAAACGTGCCATTTCTCCTGAGGAGGCTGTCCTGGAGAAAGGAGAAGAGGGGCCAAGAATGCAGGAGAAAGAGAGAAGCCAGGGATGTTTGTAATTACACCTTAAGTTCATGTTTCCCACAAGGGCTGGGAAGAGGGGCCCCTCTGAAGAATTTGTTCTTGGGAATGTTTTCTCAACCCTGACAGTGTTGATATGGGGCCAGATAATTCTTTGCTGTGGGGGCTGTGCGCTGCCGGCTGTTTAGCAGCAACCCTGGTCTCTCCTCACTGTGGCATCCCTCCCCCAGTCCTGAGTGGTGCATTCCCGGGTGGCTCGGGGGTGAAGGAGACACAGGAGACGAGGGTTTGATCTCTGGCTGGGGAAGATCCTCTGGAGAAGGAAATGGCAACCCATTCCGGTATTCTTGCCTGAAGAATCCCATGGACAGGGGAACCTCTCAAGCTACAGTTCATGGGGTCGCAAAAGGCAGACAGGACTGAGTATACACACACAGAGAGTCACAAAAACCAAAACATGTCTCCAAACATTGCCAAGCATCCCCCTGCGGTGAGGGGGGTAAGATAGTCTCTGCTTGAGAATTCCACTTTTGGGGGGTTGCCAAGGATTTGGTTGACTTAAGCAGAGTAACTTGCCCATTATAGGACATTCCTGTGAATTCTGAATGAGAAGAAAGGAGATAGTATTCTTTCCATGACATATCACAGCATAGTAACTCATTCTAGTCATCCTAAAATGATATCTAAAAGAATATTACAACTGTTTATTTTTATATATTATATGAGATCTCTGACTTAGTAAGGAGGAATGATGGAGAGGCCCTGCTATACCCTTCACAAAGACTTCCAAACACCACATAACTCTCCGTCCACAAAACCTCACCCACAAATGTCCCCTCATTCTGTCCTTCTTGTCTAAAAAGTGATGTCAAGGGCTACAACTAATTATCTTTTAAAATTTATAATTCAGGGAATTTCAATGAAAATCATCATAGATGATTTATAGATGGTAATTCTTTATTACCATAGATGGTAATTTTTTAAAGTGCTGAATTATATATATATAGTTCAGCAAAGAAGTTCAGCAAAAATAATACATATATATATGTATATATATACACATACATATAGTTCGGCAAAGGAGATATATATAGTATTGGGCTTCCCTGGTGGCTCAGAGGGTAAAGAATCTGCCTGCAATGCAGGAGACCTGGTTCGATCCCTGGGTCAGGAAGATCCTGTGGAGAAGGGAATGGCTACCCACTCCAGTATTCTTGCCTGGAGAATCCCATGAACAAAGGAGCCTAGCAGGCTACCATCCTTGGGGTCACAAAGAATTAGACAGGACTGAGCAACTAAGCATGCTATTGCTTGTATGTTGCTATGGCAACCCACCTATAGGTACCAAAGATAATAGTAAAATGGATGGTGTTGGTCCACCTTCAAGTGCTTCCACATAGTCATTTCACTGGGTGCAGGAAATTGATTAGTAGCATGTCTTGTGCATCTGGCATCTATGATGGTTTAGGGATAATGGTCCCTTAACTGTCTCTGTGACCAGAGAGGATGTGCAAGGGGAGAAACTGCCTGTCAGCCTATCCCTCTCTGCAGCCCTATGTCCTGTCTCATGGCTTTCAAGGTAATCACATTGCTCAAAAGGAGGCCCTGGCCCACCAGGCCCACCTTCTCCCTCTGTCCCTGTTCTAGCCCAGTCCCCTCCCCTACTGATTCTATCTGCAGCTCCAGCTCTGCGGCTGTCTCCGCTCAGGATCATCAATTTCAATTGCATTAAGCCAGCCTCTGAGCATCCGTATAGCACTTCCCCTGCTGCCTCCCATACAGCTGGCCTGGTGGTGAGCTCTGGTATAGAACAGACATGGGCTGTTGTTGCCTTGACTATCTACCCCATGAATAAGTCTGGGAGGGGGGCTGCTATATGGCAGATTCCCCACAAGAGTGGGAGAAACAAACAGTGTCAGAAAGATGAATAGAGAGAAAGCTATAATGGGGGAAAGGACACAGTTTTTTTAAAAAAAGGTTCTTTCAAAGCAGGCTGCTATAAAGGTTCCTGGTACTGTTTAAACTGGGCTATCAGTGTGCATTGTATTTCCTCCCATGCCTCCTGTTGGTTTTTCCTGCAGGCTTATCCTCAATGAGATCAGGCCTGAGAGCAAAGCCACCCCCACCAGCTATAAATATCCTCGCTGACACCAAATTATAGAAAGGCCATGTATGTTTGGACTTGAGGGTAGTTGTATTAGGGTTCTCCAAAGGAAACAGAATCAATAGTGTGTGTGTGTGTGTGTGTGTGTGTGTGTGAGCGTGCGCGCGCGCACACGTGCGTGTATGTGGAGAGAGCGGGAGGGAGAGAGGGTGTAGTGAGAGCAAGAGAGAGAGATTGATTTATTTTAAGGAATTGGCACACACGATTGTAGGGGATGGCAAGTCTGAAATCTGCAAAGCAAGCTATAGACCCAGGGAAGAGCTGATACTGTAGTCTTGAGTACAAAGGCAGACTGAAGGCAGAATCCCCTCTTTCTTGGGGAATTTCTGTCTTTGCCCTTAAGGCCTTCAGCTGATTGGATGAGGCCCACCCACATTATGGAGAGTAATCTGATGCTCTCAAAGTCAACCAATTTAAACGTTAATCACATCTTAAAAAAATGCCTTTACAACAACATCTAAACTGGTGTTTCATCTAGACATGACCTATTTAGGTTGACACATAAGACTGAACATCAGGGCACTCCTAAATTCCCACCTAGTGGAATAGGACTAGATTCAATGGGACTTGAATCAGAGCTGAAGTACAGGCAAACTGTTTCTAGGGAGTCTCTCTGAAATGGTCTGGGTATGGGGAACCTGTAGATTAATGAGAGGCTCTGCCTTCCACATGCCTTCTCCACTGCCATCTTGTTCAAGGCTGCTCTTGACTGCTTGCTGGTCTTTATCACTCATTCAAAGTCAGGAGGGTGAGCTTCAGCCTTCAAGTTGGGTCTAGTCCAAAAATTACTGCAGTGCCAATGCAAGAAGCCTCATGCCTTCTCCACTGCCATCTTGTTCAAAGCTGCCATTCCCTTCTCCAGGGGATTTTCCCAACCCAGGGACAGAACCTGGGTCTTCTGCATTGCAGGCAGATTCTTTACTGTCTGAACCACCAGGGAAGACCACCCAGCAATCTAGCAATGGTCTCTTCCAGCTCTAAGACTCTGATTTCATGAGCCTACTGGCATGTGGTCTCTGATTGCAGGACGCTCCACCTAATCCATGGCCAATCTGACCCATATTTTAAGAGGGAGCATTGTGGACAGCTATTATTTATTCTTCTACCTATTCATGTATTACTTCAATAAATTTGTGCCTACTCTATGGACAAGAACCTTCTGTGGTATTATGACAGATGCAAAGATATTAAATGCAGTATCCTGACTTCAGGAAATTTAAAACCTGGCTGGGTAATGAATTGGTTAGGATGTATTTGACTGCAAACAGAATTCCTGATCAATGATGGCTTAAGGCCCCTAGATCTTTGTTTATCTGCAACCTCAAGAAGTTTGGAGGTCCACAGTCCTGGAGCCAGTTCTGGGTCTCAGAAATATCTGCTCTCATCAAGGACACAGCCTCTATCTAACATCCTTTTGGCTTCTTATCCATAAGTTTGTCACCTCACAATCACATGGTGGCTGTTACAACTCCAAGCTCTATATCTTCACACTAGTACACTAAGAAGGAAAGTAGAAGGCATAAGGGAAAAAAAAGAGTTTTGCAAGACAGGCTCCAATTTTTTTCTTAAAGGAAAAAAATTTGCCAGGTGCCCATCAAAAGACTTCCCCTCTGTCTTCTCACCTGGAATTGGGTCATATGCCCAACCCTAGTCTCATCTTGAAGAAGGGAGATGGGTTCCATCACAGTTCATCTCTGAGTACCTTTAGCTGACCAAAAAGTCAGGGACTTCCCTGGTGGTCCAATGCTTAAGAAGCATGAATCAGCAATACAGTCCTAGATTAAGCAAGAATCAGCCTTGTCAATAGGCCAACACTCAGATCCCGGCCCCCACCTCTTCCTGTCTCCTTGTACAGCACTTGTTAAGACACAAGCTAGGAAAAAAAAAAAAGACACAAGCTAGAGGTCTGGGTTCCTTTTTCCCTCTTCTGTGAAAATAGCAATGGAGAGGATGGAAGGCACCTAGGTGAATTCTGTGTCCCTTCCTACTTACAAATCCTGCTCCAGTTCTAGATAGCAGAATAAAAGTGTATCATAGAAGATAACTAATGTGTCAGATGTGGGCCCTGGCATTGTCTGTCCTTTACCTCTGAAAGTGGAGCGTGTCCCTCCAGCCCTGCAAGATCAAGTTAACTTCATCCTCTGATTAACAAAGAGGCTTCAGAATGAAAGGTAGCTCACCTAGGCTTTGAACTCTGGCCTGGACATATTTGGTAAATCCCTGGCATGTCTCAGTGTCCTGCCCTCTCAGGTGGCAGCGATCATATCTACCTCACAGGACTGTTGGAAGGACTAAACGAGAGAAAACACACTAAGACTTGGGCACAGTGTCTGGCACATAGTAATTAATTTAAAATCTTGAAGTTAAAATTATTATCTTACTTCCCTAAATGGATTCTAAGATTGAAGCAAGGATCAGGACTTCCACGGTAGTCCAGTGGCTATGACTCTGTGCTCCCAATGCAGGGGGCCTGGGTTCCATCCCTGGTCAGGGAACTAGATCCCACATGTGGCAACTAACTAGAGATACATGCCTTAACTAAAGATCCCACATGCCTCAAAGACAATCAAAGATTCCTTGTGCCACAACCAAGACCCAAATAAACCAGATAATTAAAATTTTTTTAAAAATTTTTAATAAAAGACTGAAGCAAAGACTCTGTTTACTATCTTGCTTACATGTTTTCTTTTCTGACAGCACACCCCCCACCCCACCGCAACTCATCTAGCATGACATGTCAGATGGCCATTGAGAATGAATGAATGGGATATTATTCAGCCCTAAAAAAAGAATGAAATTCTGACACATGCTACAACATGGATGAAACTGGAGGATACTATGCTATGTGAAAGTCACAAAAAGATACATACTGGCCGATTCCACTCATTTAAGGTACCTAGAATAATCATTTTCATGGAGACAGCAGAATGGTTTCTGGTAGTTGGTTTTTCCTGGTGGTTGCCAGGAGCTGGGAGGAGGGAAGAATGGAGAGCTGTTTTTTAATGGGTATTGATTTTCAGCTTTGCAAGGTGAAAAGCCTTCTGGAGATTGATTGTACCACAATGTGAATGCACTTAACAGTACTTAACTACACACAAAAATGGTTACAACGGTACATTTTATGTTAAATGTATTTTACCGTAACTTTAAAAAAATTTTAATGAATGAATTTTTTTAATGAATAAAATCTTTAATTCATGCTGCCGTATGAACGAACCTTGCAAACATTAGACCAACTGAAAGAAGACAATAACGAAAACCCTGCATATTGTATGATTCTGTTTATCTAAAATGTCCAGAAGAGGCAAATCCATAGAGACAGAAAGTAGATTTGTGGTTTCCAGGGGTTCAGAAAACTACTAAAACTGAAAACTACAACTACTAAAAACTACTGAAGTATACTCTTTAGAAGGCGACTCTTTTGGTATGTGAATTATATTCCAATAGAGCTGTTTTTAAAATGAATGAACAAATGAGATTCTAATTATATCTGGATTGTTGGGATCATTTTATTTCAGTATCAGTTCCAGAAGGGAGGTTTATCTTGAATAATTTGGATCAGAAATGCAGAGAGGTTTAGACAGGTCTTCTTGGCAATCCTCAGTCTGGCAGCCCCATCAGCCTTTGAGATTTGCTGCCTAATGACCTGATGAGGGTTGCCAGCATACCCCAGGCTTCAGTGATTGACCGCAGGGCCCTCATCTCCCTGGAGCCACTGGCTTATCTAACTGAGGAGTCTCCTCAGGGCACTAGGACTGTACATCTCTTCCCCTAGAAATGCCCTGCTGGGAATTCAGTTTACTACTTGCCATTATGATGATGTAATTTCATGCTACTCATTGATAATGTGCAAAATAATCACGAGAGCATATAAACAAACAGATGGTGAGCACGCTCCTTGCAGAACACTAAAGGCAAACTTGAGAGGATTTCTTTGTTTAATCCGTTTCGCAAACCTGACACAGTCATCCCAGATGTGCAGCAGAGCATGTGCAGCAGCTTGGAAGTGACAGTGACATATCCAGTAAAATGGATTGCCAGAACCATTCACCGGGAAAAACCTAAAGGCAATCAGGAGCCGGAGAGCGGAATTACTATTCACTAGAGGCCTTCATTCCCATCCGTGATCCAAATGCCTCATGCTTAAAATACTGTCTGTCCCCCTAATGCATTTTCATGCAGCATGTAAATCTCAAGTTGCTTCTCCTGAAAAATAATAATACTCCCAGGAGGAGCCCGTGAGACTTCTTCAAGCAGTTCCATGTGCTGTCATCTGGTGGGCTAGCATAAAAGATTACGTGTAGGGACTTCCCCGGTGATCCAGTGGCTAAGACTCCATGTTCTGAATGCAGGGGGCCTGGGTTTGATCCCTGGTCAGGGAACTAGATCCCACATGCCGCAAATGAGAGTTTTCACACCCCAACTAAAGAACCTCATGCCGAAACTAACACCTGATGGAGCCAAAAAAATAAAGATAGTTTCTGTCTAGTCCCCAAGACTGCCACCCTACACTACACCAGACCCAGTGTTAAATTTCTCTAACAATCTGAATGGGCTTCTAGAACTAGTCTTTGAAAAATTAAGTTGTTGTTGAAGTTGTTCACTAAGTCATGTCTGACTCTTTGCAACCCCATGGACTGCAGCATGCCAGGCTTCCTTATCCTTCAGTCTCTCCCAGAGTATACTCAGACCTGTGTCCATTGAGTCAATGCTGCCATCCAACCATCTAATCCTCTGCTGCCCCCTTCTCTCCTGCCCTCAATCTTCCCCAGCATCAGGGTCTTTTCCAATGAGTTGGCTCTTCACATCAGGTGGCCAAAGTATTGGAGATTCAGCTTCAGCATCAGTTTTCCCAATGAATATTCAGGGTTGATTTACTTTAGGATTGACCAGTTTGATCTCCTTGCAGTCCAAGGACTCTCAAGAGTCTTCTCCAGCACCACAATTCAAAAGCATCGGTTCTTTGGCATTCAGCCTTCTTTATGGTCCAGCTCTCACATGACTACTGGAAAAACCATAGCTTTCATTAGACAGACCTTTGTTGACAAAGTGATGTCTCTGCTTTTTAATATTCTGTCTAGGTTTGTCATAGCTTTTCTTCCAAGGAGCAAGCATCTTTTAATTTCATGGCTGCAGTCACTATCCGCAACCCAAGAAGAGAAAATATGCCACTGTTTCCACTTTTTCCCTATTTGCCATGAAGTGATAGGACCAGACGCCATGATCTTAGTTTTTTGAATGTTAAGTTTTAAGCCGGCATTTTCCCTGTCCTTTTTCACCCTCATCGGGAGGCTCTTTAGTTCCTCTTCTCTTTCTTTCTGCCATTGGAGCGGTATCATCTGCTTAGCTGAGGTTGTTGATCTTTCTCCTGACAATCTTAATTTCTGAAAAATTAAGTACTTGAAATCTTGGTCTTTGAAAAATTAAAACTTCAAAATTAACAGTGCTTTCCAATAGCTGGAATGCCAACATATGTAAACAATCAATGTGCTCAGCATGGGTGCTCAGTCACTTCAGTCATCTCTGACTCTTTGCGACCCCATGGACTGTAACCCTCCAAGCTCCTCTGTCCATGGAATTCTCCAGGCAAGAATACTGGAGTAGGTTGCCATTTCCTCCTCCAAGGGATCTTCCTGACCCAGGAATCGAACCCAAGTCTCCTATGTCACCTGCATTGCAAGCAGATTTTTTTTTTTCCCCACTGAGCCACCAGGGAAGCCCAAAATGATAAACGTAGGCTGCACCCACTCCAGATAATTACTGGGTTGGCCAAAAAATTCATTTGGGGGTTTCCTTGGTGGCACAGTAGATAGGAATTTTCCAGCCAATGCAGGGGACACAGGTTCCATCCCTGGTCTGGGAAGATTTCACATGCCGCGGAGCAACTAAGCCTGTGTGCCACAACCACGGAAGCCCTCCCACTACAGGGACTGTGCTCCCCAAGAAGAAAACTCACCACAGTGAGAAGCCTGTGCACCACAACAGAGGAGGCGCCACACATCACAATTAGAGAAAGCCCACTGGCAGCAATGAAAACCCAGTGCAACCAAAAATAAATACATAATTTTTTTAAGTTCATTAAGATCTTAAGAACTTTTCAGTCAACCCAGTATTATAACAGGCATAGTTTTGTTAATTGCTGATCCCTCTTTTCTGAGACATGGATACATTCTTCAAGTCCCAGCAAAGAAAGGCAATCTTGGGCCCGACCAGTTTTGTCTTCTGAACCCTGGGTCCTTTTCTGCAGTCTCTTGTGGGTTCTCGCAGCAGTACAAAAGGTTCTGCCCATCCTTTTAGTTTTTAGCCATAGAATGTGAGTTGCCTTTATTCTCTGCAGTTGCTCTTTTCTTCTTTTTAATTGAGATATAATTTGTATACCATAAAACTCAGCCTTTTAAAGTATACAATTCAGGGGGTTGAGTATATACACAAGACTGTGCGTGCAGCCATCGCCACTACTAATTTCAGAATGTTTTTGTCACCCCCCCCCCAAAACCCCATGACCAGGGACTTCCCTAATGATCCAGTGGCTAAGATTCCATGCTCCCAAGGCAAGAGGCCCAGGTTCAATCCCTGATCGCAGAACTAGATTCCACATGCCTCAACTAAAGAGCCCAAGAGCCACAACTGAAGATCCTTCATGGCACAGCTAAGCCCCAGGGCAGCCTATGCCCAGTAGTAGTCATTCCCCCTCCCTTCCTTCCCCAGCCTCTGAACACCAGGCACCCATTTTCTGTTTCCTTCAATTTTCTTATTCTGAATATTTCATCTAAATGGAATCATACAACATCTAGTCTTTAGTGACTGGCTTCTTTCACTTTCATTAATGTTTTCAAGGTTCATCCACACTGTTGCATAAATGAGTGCTTCATTCCTTCTATGGCTCAATACTATTGCACTATATGAAGTGTCATATTTATCATCTATCCATCACTTGAGGGACATTTAGTTTGTTTCTACTTTGGGGCTACAGTGAATACTGCTGGGTTTCGGGTGGACGCGTGTCCTCCTTTCTCTTGCCTCTGTGACTAGGACTGGATCTGATGTGTCACACAGCGATGCTGTGTTTCACTTTTCTGAGGAACTCCCTGTCTCCCACAGCAGCTGCACCATTCGGCACTGTGGGTGCTCCTTGCCATGGTAGCGCTTGGGCCCTTTCTTGGCTTCTGCATTTTGTGCTCCTCATCACCCCACCTGATCTGCAGATCCCTCTTACAACACACCTCCAGGTTCTATGCTCTTCTTTCCTCCTCCTGTTTTCCCTCCAGATCAGGCAACCTGCCCCAAAGCAAAGAGAAGGGAAAGAGAACATAAACACTACAAGGGCCTTCTGGAGGCTGGGTAATGTACCCCATGCTTTATGTGCACAAAGTAAGACCATAGGTGTCCCCATCTAACTGCCTGGAAACTGAAGCCTGGGCTAGTCTTACTGGTCCAATCTGCTTCCCAGGTCTCCATGGCAATGGTTCTCAGAACCAAACCACAGAATCTGATGGTGCTCCAGAGGCTCAGCAAAAAAAAAATAAATAAAAAGGCATTTTCTGCCAAACAATTCCCAAAAAAAAGCCATTCCTCATTTTTATCTGTCTCATATTTTGAAGCTCTAGTAATCTGTCTTATTCACAGCTTGCCCAGGACTTAGAACAATATGTGGCTTACAGTAGTTGTTCAATAAGTATTTGTCTAGTAAATGAATTTTTCTGCTAAAAATTTGGCAAATCATGTGCTAAGGCACTGACTGACAGTATGTCAAAAATTGCCCAACAGTACTTTTTAAAATACACTTCACTGGGCCCTGCTGAATCAGCCTCTCTAGGATAGGCATTGAGGTCACTATTAGCAAATCTCCCCAGATGATGGTGATGGAGCTTTCTGAAGACCTAGTCTGGAGGACTTCCCTGGCGGTCCAGTAGTTAAGACTCCATGTTTCCAATGCAAGGAGCACAGGTTCAACCTCTGTTTGGGGAACTAACATGCCACATGCCACAAGGCCAAAAAAATTTCACTGCATAAACCAGGGACATAGAAAGCTAAGAGCAAAGATAAACTTATTGGGGAAAAAAAAAAAAAGAAGACCCTAGTCTGGGTGCCATTGCTGAGAGAGATGGTGTCTTTGTCTGGCCACAGAGCTAGTGACTCTTATGGCTCCCCTGCTCCTCAGGCCCTATGGGTTCTCACTCTGGTCCAGAGTCACGGGTCAGCAACCACATGGTCAGGGGTCACTTTCTGCATCCACTGGCATTACAGTCCAGGTCAGTCTTACCATATTCCTCTACTTTAGACCTGCTTTCTTATTACTAAGTAACAGTGATTAAAGCCAGGCTAGTTTGAACACCAGAAGCTTCCCAGGGCTGCAGAAAAGAAACTCACCACTTCTACTCTGTAACTCTTTGCTCGCCACTTCCCAACAACTTGAGGGACAAACACTGGCCATGCAAGCAAGTATGGGGTCAGTTCCCCTCCTCCCTCCACCTATCAGAAAAGGGCAGGAGTTCCCACAGGCTCGGTTCTTCTTTCAAAGTCAAGGCTAGTATAGAAAGTTGCGATGTTTTTTTCCACTGACAAGATACCCAGAGAGAAAAAAGAACTCCTGACTCACCTTTACTTGCTTGCTCAAGTTTCACTTCCTCTTTTCTCTCGGAAGGAAGAAGGACTTTTTTCGTATTAGCACATTTAAAGATTCTCTAGAGCTGTCCAGTTATTTATCTACTGTCAGAGAAGCCCCACAGCTGAGGAAGACCAGGGCACGGGTGGAACTGTCCCGTAAGGCAGAGAAGAGGTAGCAGTGAGGGTGGGAGTAGGCGGCTGGGGAGGGAAGAAGAAGGGGGATCCGGGAGGCAGAGTAGGTTTAGATGACCACTAGGTCACAAAGCACAGTGTCCATGACAGTGTCCATATGTGTGTGCTAAGTCGCTTCAGGAGTGTCTGACTCTCTGTGACCCCATGACTCATAGCCCACCAGGCTCCTCTGTCCATGGGATTTCCCAGGCAAGAATACTGGGGTGGGTTGCCACCTCCTTCTTCAGGGGATCTTCTCGACCCAGGGACTGAATCACCATCTCTTCTGTCTCCTGCACTGGCAGGCAGGTTCTTTACCACTAGCACCACTTGGGAAGCCCCTATGAGGGTACAGCAATGTCCAGTTCCAGCACCAGCAAACCACAATCACCAGAAACTGGAGCAGCAGCCTCAGGGTGGCCTCACAGGTCTGCAGAGGACCTTTGCCACTCAAAGTGGGGTCCTCCAACCACCAGCAGAACTCGTGAAAAATGTAGAATCTTAAGTCCCACCACCCGATTGAACAAGATACCTGTGTGATTTGAACACACATTAAATGGTGCTCAGAACCAACTTGAGAATAAGCACAACTCAGGAGTAGATGACACTGCTTCCAGATGTTCAACTGGTTTAGTCTTGGGCAGTTGACATGAGCTTCCCCGCTACATGTGTACATAATAATATTTTGAAGCCTTAACTGATTTGTCCACATATTTTTCTCTTTGCCCATTCCCCATTTCCAGCAAGCCATCAATTTTGTGCCTGTAGTCATTTGGCAGGGATAGGAGAGGTAACAGACAGCTATAGAAAAATGAGAGAGACGCCCTGGAAAAGAAGGAAATGGCATCCCACTCCAGTGTGAAAATCCCACACACAGAGGAGCTTGGTGGGCTACAGTCCATGGGTTCATAAGAGTTAGACACAACTTAGCAAGTCCAACAGGACTCAGTGACTAAACAACCACAAACATCATGGTTAGAACGCACCTATGTGATCAGGAGCAGTCTTAGGGGCTTTCTGTTACTGAAGTATTTCACACGCATGCCAGCAGCAGTGTGAGAGCAGAGGGCAACACAGCAGTGGAAGAGACGAGTTCGTGCCTAAGATCCTGGGCTTCTATCAACCTGTGTTCTTCATCTGTTGCTGTGCGCTGTGTGTTTAGTCTCTCAGTCGTGTCTGACTGTGACCCCATGGACTGCAGTCCGCTAGACTCCTCTGTCCATGGGATTCTCCAGGCAAGAATACTGAAGTGGGTTGCCATGTCCTCCTCCAGGGGATCTTCCCAACCCAGGGATCGAACCCAGGTCTCCCGCATTGCAGATGGATTCTTTACCAGCCAAGCCACCAAGTCTGTTGCTGTGCCTTACTCTGTATCGACAATAAAGCTGATCCATGAGTATAAAGTGAAAAAAATAAAAAGAAAATGAGAGAGACAGACTGATTCCAGACAGCAGCTTCTGAAAACCTAAAGCGCAGGGTGGCACTGAATGCTTAGAAGTGGGTTTGGGGGAGAAGAAGACTGCTCCACACCAGAAGAACATTGCTTCATACCTGAGGAAAGGAGGGACGGATAGATGCCACTGGACAGATGTCCCTGAGGCCCAGAGACGGAGGTTGTGAGCCCTGACCAGGGCAGAGAGGAAGCACCAATCTCGGGCGATTTCTGTGCCCTCCTGGAAGAGCATGGCCCCGGGACGTGAAGGAACCCAGCGGACAGGAGCGAGGGGTGTCCCGGGGCAGCCTGCCTGAACCCGTGTGTAGGAGGCACAGTTCGGGTAGACAGCTACCAGACCCAGGCCTGGAGGGTCACCCGGGCCTTCACTGCCACCTCCACCACGCCTTGGGGCTCACAAGTCCTGCAGATGCAGATTCACCTCGAACAAATGGCAGATGCCAGTAGAAGGGGCGTGTGAAGGGTGAAGCCCCAGAGGATTAGGCACTTGGAATCAAATTGTTATAGAAAATAAAGGAAGCCAGAATGCGCACCAAACACTGTGCAAGCCACATGGAAGGCTGGCAGGATTTTAGCTCAAAAACAGCCTCCAAATGACCCTTTCCTAGGGCCCCTCACATGGCACCTCTGAGGCAGCCACCCCTCTTCCCACTACCTCCAAATTTTCACTTCAGAATCCCCAGTTTTGCTCCCGAAATATCTTATTTTCTTTCTTTTTTTCCCCATTTTTTTGGTCATTGTGAGTAGTGCACGGGATCTTAGTTCCCTGACCAGGGATCGAACCCATGCCCTCTGCAGGGAAAGCACAGAGTCTCAACCATTGGGCCACCAGGAAAGTCTCTCTTTCTTTCTTTTTCTTTTTTCCTTCCTTCCCTTCTTTCTCCCTCCCTCTCTCTTTCTTTCTTTTAGTTTCCTCAAAATTGCCTTTAATGGCCCAGTAGGAACAGCCTCCATAACCCTTCTGAATAAAGATCATAAACAACAGGGGAGAAACAGTGCTTCTCCCTTGACCCACTTCCTCCCAGGGAAGGGAGAAGCCAGTTTTTCAAAACACACAGCTTCACCTTCCCTCCCTGGAGAGGAGAGAAGTCTGAGTGAACACCTTCCCTGGTGAAGCGGACCTGAGATGCTCCTGGCCCTGCAGAGAAAGGATGCAATGTTTCCTCGTTAAAACAAACTGATAGTCAGTGGTGAGCTGCTGTGTAGCACAGGGAACTCAGCTCAGTGCTCTGTGATGACCTACAGGGGTGCGATGGAGGGGGTACGAGGGAGGTTCAAGGAGGGGACATATGTATACTTACAGCTGGTTCACTTTGTTGTACAGCAGAAACTAACACAATGTTGTAAAGCAGTTACCCTCCAATTAAAAAAATAATAAACTGAGCTTTCCCATCTACTTCCCAAGTATTCTTACCAAGGTTGCTTTTAATGAAGTCAAGGTGAAATCCGTGTTATCTTTTGGGAAAAACGCCAGCTAATCACAGCAAAGATGATGCGTCCCCATTTCTACCCCTCTCACCTTCTTCAATGACAAAGGTCAGCTTTCCTAACGATTCTGGGCCTTTGTGACCTGAAATATCTACCCCCCAAAAGACTAATGCCTACTGAAAGCATTTGCCCTGTAATTGGTCCTGGAAGTGAAACTTGTGCACACGTTCCAGGAATAACAGTGACTGCTAGTGGCAACAGAGACCCAACCTCCTCCTTCCTGAGCAAGGCCAGGATGAAGAAACATCCTGAAGGTAAGAGAAAATCTCCCCTTCCACATTGTCCAGTCTCTATGGTTTCTGGGCAGGAACTTCTCCTACTCAGTCCTAAAAAATCAACAGGCTCTGCCTTTATGCCAGCTCCGCATCTCCACACTTGCCCTGAGCCTCTACTTGGCAGCGTACACCAGTGTGTGTGTGTGCTCAGTCGTGTCGAATTTGTTGCAACCTCATGGACTGTAGCCCTCCAGGTTCCTCTGTCTATGGAATTTTCCAGCCAGGAATACTGGAATGAGTTGCCATTTCCTACTCCAGGGGATCTTCCTGACCCAGGGATCCAATACGTGTCTCTTGTGCCTCCTGCATTGGCAGGCGGATTCTTTACTAACTGCGCCACCTGGGAAGCCCCTGCACCCGTGTCTCCCTGGAGAAAGCAGTGGGTGGCTCCTCCTGCCTCCAAACCCGGCAAGATCTTTGTTCCCTCTTTCCCAGGCTCAAAGAAGTGGAGCAAGCTCTCTGAAACTGGGTACAGACGGCTAACTTAAGTGACCCAGATTACAACCACTGTCCTCTGCCTGTCCCCGACTTGCTCTTCCCTTTCATCATCTCTCAGAGGTACCTGTGGGTGCCTTTCAAGCCTCCTGTTTCGGCTGCGGCATCTCTATTATAGTATGACCTCACGCACTGTAGTGGGACAGCCCCCTGTAGGGGCCCATTAGTTGTAAGGTGGCTGGATGGAGAAAGAGAAAAGGAAATAAGGCACAGAGGGAAGGAACTGTGAAATGGGAAAATGAGAGATGACCACCCAGTCCTGGCCCTGGATACTTCATGTCCTGCTTCCACACTTCCTGAAGTCTGACAGCCCTTGGGTTCAATAAAGTATCATTGTGCATCATCCCAGCATCTTCTGTCTCCATCGGAGCTACATGACTCCTTCACTGAAAGTATCTGTCTCTCTCACAAGGATCCAGGATCTCCTTGACACCAGGGATCTTTCTTTATTCATATTTGTAACTTCAGCCCTGGATGAAGAAGTCTGGCACAGAGAAGGTGATTCAAATGTCAACTGAATAAATAAAAGGACAATTCAATTGTCCCACATTATCCTTGTGCTTCATGACCAAAATTGTTAGATGTTATGTTTGTGCTTTGCATGCACACACAAATATTAAACATCTTTTCTTCCATTCACAGTTGAGAGTTAAATAGAAAACTCTTTTATAAATGCGGTAAACATAGCTATCTTCTCAGCACAGATGTTTTTTAATGGCTGCCTAGAAACAAGGGCTCATGGGACTTCCCTGTGACTCAGTGGTTAAGACTCTGCCTTCCAATCCAGGGGATATATGTTCGATCCCTGGTCTGGAACTAGGATCTAATATGCCATAGGGTGTGGCCAATTTTTTAAATTTAATTACTTAATTTGAAAAATAGAGACGAGGGCTCTACGAGGGTGCTCATGCTTTGGTGGAATCTCACACAGGGCCTTCAGGAGTGAGTCGTTGCCTTCCTAACTGGCATTCTCCCTCTGGCAGCAGCATCTGTGTCCTGCAGTAGATGTTAAAAATGCCAGACCAGCAAATTATCAGGATTGATTGCAGCAAGATCACAGGCAGGTGACCCTGTCTTGGCTCCTGGGACCTGCTGTGGCTCCTGCTGAGATGCTCTGAGAAAGCAGGTCCTTCTTAATGATGGAAGAGAGGATGGGAAGCCCCCTGCCTTGCTGCTGGAGACAAGGACTAGTAAGGATATGATGCTTGGAGTCCAAAGTGATTTTAAAACCGTGAAGGCAAATATCACCAAAATCCTGAGAATTGCAGAGCAAGAAAATAAAAGAGCCTGACTGCTTAACACACTGTCATAGACTGAGTAATGACCTTAAGATGCCCATAATCTAATACCTAGAACTTGAAAATCTTACCTTGTGCATCCGTGCGTACTCAGTTACTCAGCTGTGTCTGACTCTTTGTGACCCCAGGGACTGCACCCCGCCAGGCTCCTCTGTCCATGGGATTCTCCAGGCAAGAATACTGGAGTAGGTGGCCATTTCCTTTCCCAGGGGATCTTCCCGACCCAGGGATGGAACCCACGAGTCCTGCACTTCCTGCATTAGCAGGCAGATTCTTTACCACTGAGACGCCTGGGTAGCCAAATCTTACCTTAGGTAAGGAGAAGAACTTTGCAGATGTGATTAAGTTACAGGTTTTAAGATGAAGAGATTATCCTGAATTATCTGGGCAGGGCCTAAAGGCAGTCATGAAGGTCCTTAAAAGAGGGAGGCAGAGGGTGATTTGAGTACAGAAATAGAAAGCAAGAGGTTGGAGTGATTCAAGGAAGGGACCATGAGCCAAGGAAAGCAGCAGGCCTCCAGAAGCTAAAGAAAGCAAGGAAACAGCTTCTCCCCTAAAACCTTCAGAAAACAATCCAGCCATGGACTCTTAATCCAGTAAAACTGATTCCAGACTTCTGGTTTCCAGAACTGTAAGAGAATAAATTTGGCTGTTTTAAGCCATCAGGTTTGTGACAATTTGTCAGAGCAGCAACTTGTCAGCAACGACTTAACACTGAGCCCACCCTGGGAACTCCCTACCTCTGGATTTCTTGTGAAATGACCTCGTTTTTTCAATTCTGATGTTTTTAAGCAATTTTTCAACAAGGCTGGTTGTTGCTTATAGCCCAAAGCATCTGAAATCATATTTGTAGCATTAGCAATGGCAGTTTGGGTAGGGATATTATAGGATATTGGTTCCACTGTAACATAGAAAGAATTTAAATACATATACAGAGAGGGAGCTGGTAAGGCAGTTCATGCTCAAGAGCTTTGCCCAGAACTCACCTTCACGTATCTAGCATATTGAGTACCTCACACTTAGTTTACTTTTAGTGGTGATCAAATAAGTAGCAATGTTTTTTGACTATCATTCAAGCATGTCTTATTGCTCTGCCATTTTTGTGGTGTTGCTCTCATGCTCATGGCCCACATGACTTATCATCACTGCAGTGGAAAATCGGCCAGAGTGGGGACTTCCCTGGTGGTTCAGTGGTTAAGAAACCACCTGCCAATGCAGAGGACACAGGTTTGCTTCCTGGTGCAGGAAGATCCCATATGTCACGGAGCAACTAAGCCCATGAGACATCACTACTGAAGCCCACGTGCCCTAGAGCCCACGCTCCACAACAAGAGAAGCGACCGCAAGGAGAAGCCAGCACACAGCAACGAAGACCCAGCTCAGCCAAAATATGAGTAAATAAGTGCCCAGCCAAAGAGAAGAGGGACAGGTCCCAAGATCAGGGCACCATCTGAAAAGTCGAACTTCCACTCACAGAGCAACAGACAAAACTGGTCACAGGGCTATGCCTACTACGTGTCGGGGAAGCTGGACGTCTTAATTCCAAGGTGCCCAATTAGAAACTCAGAAAAAGAAAAGGGATCACATATCATGGGATACCAAATGGTCTGATTCAGGAGTTCTGTGGACAGATTACAGGCACATTCAAATTAAAATCAAGAGTTAAATGCAGTCCAGACCTCTCCTGGTCTGCTGCCCTGATTTATGATTTTTTTTTTTTTTTTTTGGTAGCAGCAGAACTTTCAGTGTGTAAGAAATATACCAGCAGTGGTGCCCCTCCCCCTTACCTTTCCCTCATCATCTAGGGCATCTCTTTGGAACGTCGGTGTTCTAAGAACCCACTTTGAAATGATGCATTTGCTCTAAAAGGAAGCAAAACCATACTACCAGACACAGTGATTCTTGGGGATTCCCAAGGCTGCTGAGTTTATTTCTCCTGTGAGAAACCCCCAAACTTTGGTAAAAGAACTGGATGAGCCCTGCTTCTGCACTCAGAGTTTGTTCTATTTTAGAGTCACTCACGGCCAGAGAAGCAGAAGCTTGCGCTCTGGGCTCAGCAAGCGAGAAGCCATTTTCAGTTACATTCCGTAGCTTGCATAACTCTCTGGGGCCAGAGTGAATGCTGGTTGCCATGGCACTGCTTTAAATCATGTCTGTGCTGACACTGTCACATGCTGTTCCCATACATGGGGGCCACATCTGTCTCTTCCCACTGTTGCTGATGCTTGAGCTTTGCACCAAGAATAGAGATATATATGAGCAAGAAACCAAATCCATGTGGTTGCCACACCTTCTACCTAAATAATATATAAGATAAACGGATTGGAGATATTTGAACCAGGAAACAAGAGATCTGGGTTCTGCTCATAGTCCTCTGCTCTGTAGCTTTGGGCAAATCCTTTAATCTATAACTTAGCTTCCTTACCTGTACAATGAAACAGATGCGATAGCGGGTCTCTGAGGTCTCCTGACGTCAGCAGCTCTGCGTCCTGTGTGTGGTTTCGAAGCTGCAGAGATGAGCAGAGCTCTGCAGAGGATGAACATCAAAGCGTGAGTGAGGCAATTCCAGTAAGCTGTTGTACAGCCCTCTCCGTGCTGTTTCTGAAACTCTTCTCCAGCACCTCCGGGCTGCTAGAGATTTGTTTTGAGTCAATTCCCTGGCAAGATGCCACTTGTCAAAAGGTCCCTTCTGAGGTACTAAGGGGTCTGTTTTCAGCTTAGGGTTGAATCATTATTTGCCTTGGAACTGATTTCTTCTCAGGATAGTCCCTGGTTCAATGCTGAGGACTTTGGTTCCTAAAACTGTTAGACCAACGCCCCTCCTGCCACCAAGTAAAGTCAGTTTTAAAACTAGAGAAAGGGGACTTCCCTGGCTGTCCAATGGTTAAGACTCCATACTTCCACTGCAAGGGGCATGGGTTCAATCCCTTGTCAGGAAACTAAGATCCGCATGTCAAATGGTGTGGCTGAGAAAAGAAAAAAATTAACAGTAAAACTAGAGAAACATACACATGTGAGGCTAACCTCTGGACCCATTTCACAGAGTAGCATCTCATGGGACCAAGAGAGCTGAGAGGAAGCAGTTCTAATACTGTCCAACCAGTGTGCAGCTGGTTTCCCTGGTGGGGTACAAACATCTTTATGTTTCTGCTTACATTGCCCTGACCTCTGCCCGGCCCTCATCTGTTGTTTGCAGGGACAGACTCTCAACTTCAAAGTCTCATCCTTACCCCGCTTCAGTTATTTCTGGGAATCCCCAGAGAATGTCTTGTGTACATCCACAAAACAAAAATATAAGCTGGGAAGCAAGGGTTACAATAGGAACAGGGTGTCCTAACATTAAACCAGCTTTCCTGGTAACTGAAATGGTAAAGAATCCACCTGCAATGCAGGAGATCCCGGTTAAATTCCTGGGTGGAGAAGATCCCCTGGAGAAGGGATAGCATCCCCTGGAGATGATAAATAATCTGCCTACAATGGAGGAGACCCTGGGTTGGGAAGATACCCTGGAGGAGGGCATGGCAACCCACTCCAGTACTTTTGCCTGGAGAATCCCATGGACAGAGGAGCCTGGAGGGCTAGAGTTCATAGGGTCACAAATCTTTGGACGCGACTGAAGTGACTTAGCACACACGAAAGCTATCTCATCATAGCTCCTGATCTCTATAATCCACTGTTATTAGAATTTTCCTTGGACTAGCTTTACTATTTTGCCGTTTCCTTCACCAAATGAGTTAAATATATATCACACATGTTCACTATATGTTTGATGACAGTCATGCTTTTAACTCTTGGACAAACCATCCTTCAGCATTCATTTAACAAGTATTTGCTGAACAATTATTATAGGCAAGGCACCACACAAGGGGGCAAGGCATGTAACAGAGAACAAGGTAGACAAGGTCTCTGTCCTCATGAAGGCAACATTCTGGAAGAGAGAAAACCAGTAATAAACCAACCCCTTATAGATTGTGATTAGGGCAATGAAGAAAATACATAAGAAGCCAAGACAGAGATTAATGGGAGGGGCAGTCAAGAGCGACCCCCTCCTTCCTTGAAGGACATTAAGCTGAAGGAGACATTAGCTGGGACTTGAAGGAGAGGACCCAGCCCTGCAAAAAAGGGGAGGAAAAGAGTTCCAAGACAAAGGAAATGGTAAGCACAAGAACCCTGCTGTGGGACCAAGTTCAATATGTCCCAAGAACTAGAAGAAGGCCATGGTGGCTGGAGAAGAGTTGATCCAAGGAAAGATGGCCCAAGATAAGATCAAAGAAGTAGTGTGGAACTTAGGATCTAAAGTCAGGATTTGTCATTTACTAAGAACTAAGGTAGGAAGTGTTCACCAGCCAGAAGCTAGGCGACCCTTGCATCTTACTTATTTTATTACATCAAATGTTGGGCTTTCTTTTAGCTTTCTCAGTGTTAACATCTTACATACCATGATTGTTGTTGGTATTCAGTTGCTAAGTCATGTCCAACTCTTTGCGACCCCCTGGACTTGGCACACCAGGCTTCCCTGTCCTTCACCATCTCCCAGAGCTTGCTCAAACTCATGTCCATGGAGTCAGTGATGCCCTCCAACCATCTCATCCTCTGTAGTCCCCTTCTCCACCTGTCCTCAATCTTTCCCAGTATCAGGGCCTTTTCCAATGAGTTGGCTTTTTGAATCAGGTGGCCAAAGTATTGGAGCTTCAGCTTCAGCATCAGTCCTTCCAATGAATATTCAGAGTTGATTACCCTTAGGATTGACTGGTTGGATCTCCTTGCTGTCCAAGAGATTCTCAAGAGTCTTCTCCAGCACCACAATTCGAAAGCATCAGTTCTTCAGCACTCAGCCTTCTTTATGGTCCAGCTCTCACATCCATACATGACTACAATCCATGTGCTGCAGTCCATGGGGTCGCAAAGAGTCAAACACCACTGAGAGATTGAACTGAACAGTATTATTAACTAAACGATCATTTGTTTCAGTTTCCCACAGAATCATTTCTTCTGTTCCAGGATCCATTTCAGGATCCCATTTTGCATCATTTGTCATGTCCCCTTAGTCTCCTCCAGCCTGTAACAGTTCCTCAGTCTTTTTTGCTTGTTTCTTTCTTTTTTTGTTTCTCTTGACTTCAACAGTGTTCAAGAGTACCAGGTATTTGATAAAATGCTTCTCAGTTTGGATGTGTCTGATGTCTTCTCAGAATTAGACTGAGGCTATGGGTTTGGAAGAAGAAAACAACAGGGAGGATATGACATGTCTTCTTTTAACATAGATACAACTTAAAACATGGTTGTAGGACTTCTCTCATAGCTCAGTAGTTAAGAATCTGCCTGCCAATGCAGGAGACAAGGGTTCGATCCCTGGTCCAGGAAGATCCCACATGCCATTGGGCAACTAAGCCCATGTTCCACAACTAGAGAGGAGCTCCCACTTGCCACGACAAGAAAAAGCGGGAGCACAGTGCCGCCAAAAATAAACAAACATTTTTGAAAAAGAACGTGGTTGCAAATTGTCCTGTGAAATTCAGGGCAAGTGGCTTCCCAGGTGGTGCTCGTGGTAAAGAACCCGCCTGCCAATGCAGGAGACCTAAGAGACTAGGGTTCAATCCCTGGGTCAGGAAGATCCACTGGAGGAGGCCACAGCAACCCACTCCAGTATTCTTGCCTAGAGAATCCCCTGGAGAGAGGAGTCTGGCAAGCTATGGGCTGCAAAGAGTCGGACACAACTGAAGCGACTTAGCACACAAGCACACACTTGGGGTAGAGGGATTTTTGTGACATTTAGGCAAAGAAGGGGAAGGTTCCTGCAACTGAAGCTAGGGAGAAGGATCCAGAAATCAACATGTGACATCATTCTGGATGTTGGTCCCAAACCCAACCTATCCAATTATCTTGCAAGTTGAAGTCACTGATTTCAAGGAATTGTCAGGCAAATAAGTAGGTGAAATGCTGCAAATTCATCATTTGCTCCATGATGCCCCTTATCACTGGGTCAAGAGTCTTAGCTAATGTGTTACGAAGAGTAGCATGTTATTCCTGTTAGGCCAGCCATTACCAATATTTAATTTGTTTTCACTATTGAAAGGAGTGATTGTGTGGCTCAGACATCCTCACTCGTCTCCTTATACAAATTGTGTGGTTGCCATGTTTGTTTTTCCTTTAGATTTACCTGTTCTTTTATAGTTGCTTTGTGACCTTCCACTAACCATTAAATGCTGCTTCCACGTCAGGCCCTCTGTTCTTTCTCTCTGCTATCCATGTCCTGAAAACTCCAAATCTATACCATCTGAATTGCCACCAGATATCCAGACTGTTTTTCCACTGTCTCTTGGCCTCTGATCTTTCCATGACACATGCACCCAAAACTTGGCTCGTTAGAAACAAAACTCTTAGGTGGGACTTCCCAGGTGGCTAAGACTCTGAGTCCCAATGCAGACGACCCAGGTTCGATCCCTGATCAGAGAACTAGATCCCACAGGCCACAACTAAGACCGGGTGCAGCCAAATAAATAATAATAAATGAATACATTAAAAAAGAAAGAAAGAAAGCAAAAACCTTCATTAAAAAGAAGAAGAAAAAAAGAAACAAAACCATTAGAAAGCTCACTGGTAGCCTAATGGTTAGGATTCTGAGCTTTCACCGTCATGACTCGGGTTCATTCCCTGGTTAGGGAACTGAGATCCTGCAAGCCACACCTCAAAGCCAAGAAAGGAAAAAAGAAGGAAATGTTGCGGTCCTTCCTGAAGTTACTAGGACCATCATCTACCTAGTCCCCTGAACTAGAAAACTAGTTGTCTTTGACTTTTCCTCCTTTGTTACTTCCCATGCCTAACTGCTGCTAAATCTTGTCTTTTTTAAACCATTTTTCTCCCACTTGCATCAAATACTTTACTTCATAGCTTCATATTGGCCCAAACTAACACTATATTCCATCATCCTTGTTTAATCACCCTCCAATCCATTCTCAGAAGCATCACTGGGACTTTTTAAAATGTAAATAAGCAATGGGTTACCCAACATGTAGAGCTAGTGTTCCCTGCACTGGTCGGGTGGGGGCTGGGTGAGTGGAGCCTGTGGACTCATCAACTCCAGCTCTGAGCAACCTCATCTGTCTAAATCTCATCATTTTCTATTATCATTTCCTGGCTCATTTCACATCCTCTCTGCCCCACCCTGCTCCACTCCAGGCCATGCTGTATTTAGATTGCAGTTACTGGCATCGTAAAGTGAGAAGTAGGACATGAAACAATTCTGACTCCAAAAGAGGAACTACCTCTTTAAGACAAAGGACGTGCCCCTTCTTGGGTGGAGAAGGTTCAAAGTGTTGGGTTTCTCCAACAAGGTCCTACTGTATAGCACAGGGAACTCTGCTCAATGTTTGGGGGCAGCCTGGATGAGAGGGGAGTTTGGGGGAGAAAGGATATATGTTTGTATATGGCTGAGTCCCTTTGCTAAAACTACCACAAAATTGTTATAGTCCACCTGAAACTATCACAGTGTTGTTAATCGGCTGTACTACAATATAAAATGAAAAGTTAAATGAAATAAAATAAATTTTTAAAAAGTGTTGGGTTTCAGAAGCCTTTGAGGGTTGAGATATTACCCACCCCTCCCTTTTTTTGGTTGATCTAATTGATCTCCTTGATTTTTTCTAATTTAACTTTTTTTATATCATGGCATACTATAACCCATACTGTCTCTAGATCATCATGCCAATGTTTGTGCTCTTACCCAGAGGCACGAATTTCTATCACATCTCTGGACTATTGTCTGTGCCACTTCCTCTGAATGATGTGTTTCCGTGGACAGAGGAGCCTGGGAGGCTGCAGTCCATGGGGTTGCTAGGAGTTGGATACAACTGAGCGACTTCACCTTCACTTTTCACTTTCATGCATTGGAGAAGGAAATGGCAACCCACTCCAGTGTTCTTGCTTGGAGAATCCCAGGGACGGGGAAGCCTGATGGGCTGCCGTCTATGGGGTCGCACAGAGTCGGACACGACTGAAGCGACTTAGCAGCAGCAGGAGCACCAAGATCAGTTAAGCCCCACAAACGTGTGGGTACATAGTTCACACCAGGCTCTAGCCCTACACTTTCTGCCCACCCAGTGTCAACTCCAAGTGGCCTGGTCCAAACGTCACCTCCTACACAAATATTTCCTTGACTTCATTTGCCCAGGTAGATTTAATGGTTTCCTCATTCTCTTTTCCCACACAGTTTTTTTATACATGAAATAAACTCTTGACATTCATAAATTTAGCATTCCTAGTTTAGTCAGTTCAGAAGCGACTCTATAAAATGAGTCCATAAAGTGTCATCATTTGTCATTTTGCCAAAGTATATGTGGGCACCATTCTCCCTGAAGAGCTGGTGAGCGAGAATGAGTCACCTCCTCTTAGAAGCCTTTCCTGATACTCCATCCCACTCAGGTTCAGCCTGATGGCCCTCTGAATCTGTTCCGGCTCTAAGTGAATTAGGAATACAACATTTAATCACTTTGCACAACAAAGATCTGAAGGTGGGTGGTTTCAGAGTTTGCTTAGCTCCTTAGCAATGTCAAGGGTCTGGGTCAGGATTTTTGTAAGCCTCTCTGCTATGTCCATACAATGACAATATAACAGCAGCTCCACACAGCATCTCCTCATGTGACTCTACTCAAAGTGGGATAAAAGGACTAGACTCCTGCCATTGCACTTTTTCCAAGGAAGCAAAAACTCTTCCAGAAAGTTCTCCGTAGGCTTCCTCTTGGACTTCATCGGCCATAACTTAGTGGTGTGCCCAACCATAAAGCAGAAGAGATGAACAAAGCAACCACGCTCAATTTAGATTAGTGGTCCTCAGGCCAACAGGAGTAGCATCACCTGGGAACTCGTTAGAAATACAAACCTGAGGCCTCCCAGACCTACGACTGAACCAGAAATTGAGGGGATGAGGTCCAGGGTTCTGAGTTTTGAATGTCCTCGATGTGATTTTGATGCACACCAAAATTTGAGAATCACTGGTTTGGATCTAACATGGTTCACCCTGATCCCAGGGAAGGGTTCACCTACCTGAGCCTCTTGCCTCCTAAAACAAAACCAGGATGCTATGAACTAAGAAAGAAGAGAAGGATGCTGTTGGGTATGCATCACCCCTCTATTATTTCCATTTAAAGTATCATGAATTACATTATTTATCCATCAATTTTTTTTTCCCAACTCCCTAACCCACCTGTAAACTTCTGAAGAGTATGAGCTTTGTTTTGTAATCATGTTTCTATCCCAGCACAATAAAAGGCACTCAAGTAAAGCTTGCTGGGCAAACAAATATTAAAAAGGTCTCTCCTTCTAATTGCCCATCCCCTTCACAGATACTTCTGCTGCTTTGCACTCAAGGAACATTCATTTTCACATCAGCTTATGTCAGTGAGCCAAGAGCAGGCTCTTCCCAAGGATCTGAGAACAGTTATTCTTTTGCACAAGAGTGCAAGCGGACAATCTGGCTTTCCGCACGCACATCTTGGGCCTTTATGACATTCATTTCTTTTCAGGGGCGTCCTTGGAGAACACTGCTCTACAATAACACAGGACTGAACACATCGATTGTTCAGCTGAGTTCTGGCTGCCGACTCCTGGCTGGCAGTCTTTCTTGGAGGCAGCTGTGTCCTCCGAGTCAAATATGACCTGGAAATAAGCCTGCGAGCCTCATCCTCCACGAGAGCTGCATAGCAAGAGGCAGTGGCATAGCAATTACACTCGTTTTGTTCTGCCCCACAATAACCTTGACCAGCCACTTTCCTGAGCTTTTTGAAGCCACTTGTACTAGGTAGGACCCTTTGAGTTGCAAGTGACAGAAACCCAAATGCAAAATGGTGAAAATAGAGGGGTGGGAGGAAGACTACAGGCGCATGACTACAAGTCTTGGGTTAGCATTCATTTCAAGCTGGATGCAGATGCTCAGAGAGCATCCTCAGAGGCTTCTCTCTTCATCACACAGCTTGATGGCTTCTACTTGGCCTTTTTCTCAGGACAGCTTTTACCAAACAAGCCAGGAGCCACTTCAGACTTATATCCCAGCCATTGAACACCTGCAGCAGAAAGCAAGCCCCTCTTTTACAAAAGTGACAGCAAAGTCCTGGTACTACAGTTCTGTACCTACACTGTTAGCCACATTTAACATGACTCTCATCATCCTAACAAGTCACATGGACATTACAACCATGGTGACTGCTTGTTTAGAGCAGGGAACCTGGGTCAAGTGAGGGTCAGTCTCACTGACCACATGGCCTGGGAATGAGAAAAGATGTTGTTCAGTCGCTCAGTTGTGTCTGACTCTTTTGAGACCCCATGGGCTGCAACACACAAGGCTTCCCTGTCCTTCACTCTTTCCCAGAGTTTGCTCAAACTCATGTTCATTGAGTCAGTGATGCCATCCAACCATCTCATCCTCTGTTGTCCCCTTCACTCTTTCCCAGCATCAGGGTCTTTTCCAAGTGAATTGACTCTTTGCATCACGTGGCCAAAATATTGGAGCCTCAACTTCAGCATCAGTCCTTCCAATGAATATTCAAGGTTGGTTTCCTTTAGGATTGATTGGTTTGATCTACTTGCAGCCCAAGGGACTCTCAAGAGTCTTCTCCAGTGCCACAATTCTGTTCCCATGCAAAATCACAGGACTGTTAGCAGAGGAGGGGGAATGACTACAGAGGAGACAAAATCCACGCCTGCCCCATCTATCACTCTTCCTAACATTGAGTCTGCCAGTCACCCTTCCATGCAAAAGGCACCTGCAGACATGCAGAGCTGGGTGTTGTTTTTCTGAAGCAAGGAAGAAAATACCGTGCCTCCTAAAGACAAATGGCGCAGACTCTTTCTCTTTCCCACTGGCTTGAAATAGCTCGCAGCCCTACTGAGCAGGGCTGGGAGGATGGCACCAACCACCTCCCTCTCTGTAATTTAATCTCCCGAGCACCTGCCCCGAACATTCACGCAGCCCGCACCCCACCCCTCCTCACAACGTTTCTTGGCCTGCTTTGCTGTCTTTTGTAATCATCAGTTAACATCTGCGATATTTTATGTGTAGCAGGAAAGATTTTTTTTTCTCCTTTACCCTTCTTCCTCCTGGATTTGCATATAAAATAGATCAGAATAACAAAATGAGGCAGACATGATTCTTTTTTTTTGGAGGGGGGGACTTGACTGCATATTTTTTTATTTAAATTTATTTATCTTAATTGGAGGCTAATTACTTTACAATATTGTATTGGTTTTGCCATACATCAACATGAATCCACCATGGGTATACACGTGCTCCCCATCCTGAACCCCCCTCCCTCCTCCCTCCCCATACCATCCCTCTGGATCATCCCAGTGCACCAGCCCCAAGCATCTTGTATCCTGCATCGAACCTGGACTGGCGATTCGTTTCTTATATGATATTATACATGTTTCAATGCCATTCTCCCAAACCATCCCACCCTCTCCCTCTCCCCCAGAGCCCAAAAGACTCTTCTATACATCTGTGTCTCTTTTGCTGTCTCTCATACAGGGTTATCATTACCATCTTTCTAAATTCCATATATATGTGTTAGTATACTGTATTGGTGTGTTTTTTTTTTCTGGCTTACTTCACTCTGTATAATAGGCTCCAGTTTCATCCACCTCATTAGAACTGATTCAAATGTATTCTTTTTAATGGCTGAGTAATACTCCATTGTGTATATGTACCACAGCTTTCTTATCCATTCGTCTCCTGATGGACATCTAGGTTGCTTCCATGTCCTGGCTATTATAAACAGGGCTGCGATGAACACTGGGGTACACGTGTCTCTCTCAATTCTGGTTTCTTTGGTGTGTATGCCCAGCAGTGGGATTGCTGGGTCATAAGGCAGTTCTATTTCCAGTTTTTTAAGGAATCTCCACACTGTTCTCCATAGTGGCTGTACTAGTTTGCATTCCCACCAACAGTGTAAGAGGGTTCCCTTTTCTCCACACCCTCTCCAGCATTTATTGCTTGTAGACTTTTGGATCGCAGCCATTCTGACTGGCGTGAAGTGGTACCTCATTGTGGTTTTGATTTGCATTTCTCTGATAATAAGTGATGTTGAGCATCTTTTCATGTGTTTGTTAGCCATCAGACATGATTCTTCACGTAGTAACCTAAAGATCCCTTGAGCTTTCTTAGTGCTCAGATGGTAAAGAATCTGCCTGCAATGCGGGAGACCCGGGTTCAATCCCCGGAGTCAGGAAGATCCCCTGGAGAGGGGAATGGCTACCCACTCAAGTATTCATACCTGGAGAATTCCATAGACAGAGGAACCTGGCAGGTTATATAGTCCATGAGATCACAGAAAGCTGGACACGACTGAGCAACTTTCACTTCGTTTCACTGAATATCCCCAGCCCTTGAGCCGGGAAGTGTCGTTGGGATCCTCTCTCCTGTCCCAAGCACAGGACGTTTTAGAGGACTCTCCATTCCTTCCCTCAGCACTCTCCTGGCACCAAGCCCCAGATCCATCCAGGGAAGAACCAAAGGAAGCTGAGGGACTGAATTCAAACTGAAGGAGAGGACAATGGGGGATGGGCGGGAAGAGCCACAGTGCCAAGGTAGAGGAGATGAGAAATCCTAGGTGGGGAGAAAGTGAAGGCAAAGATTTCTTTACTGTCTTCTGCTGCTGCTCAGTCACTTCAGTCATGTCCGACTCTGTGCAACCCCATAGACGGCAGCCCACCAGGCTCCGCCGTCCCTGGGATTCTCCAGGCAAGAACACTGGAGTGAGTTGCCCTTTCCTTCTCCAATGCATGAAAGTGAAATGTGAAAGTGAAGTCGTTCAGTCATGCCTGACCCTCAGCGACCCCATGGACTGCAGCCTTCCAGGCTCCTCCGTCCATAGGATTTTCCAGGCAAGAGTACTGGAGTGGGGTGCCATTGCTTTCTCCTACTGTCTTCTAAGGAACCTGAATTTTTCCATCTGCAAGTAGGAAAGTTGCAGACACATGTGAGATAGAGTCTGTAAATCAATAACAAAATCAACGACTTAGCCGCTCCCCACCCCACCCCCCACCACCTAACTTTGGCTAGAAATGTGAGAACTAATAAGATGACTTAGAGGGTGGCCAGTAAAGAAAGATGAAGCAATCTGGCTCAAACAGCTCTAAACGGAGGTTTTTCACCACAGGGAGGAAAACCAGCAGAGAAGCTGGTAAAACAGAGCAGAAAATCCACCCCCAGATCTCCAGCCCACCTCCCAGGGAGGCCTCTAATGGACATTCTTCCACACTCCACATCTGTGCTTCATCAGCACAGATCCATGTGTAGCGTGAGTCAGACAGCAACTTCCTTTCCAACACGGGTAAACCGATAGGTTCACGTGTTTATTCATGTCCAAAGCATTCAACTAGTACATTGTAAAAGATGATGCATCCAAAGAAGGAATATTTTACTGATTTTTACATCTCTAGGGAATTCATTTCTCAAGTAAATACACTTCTCTTGTGTCGAACCTATAACCCTCCCCTACACGTTGTATATTATGAGTTCTTTCCAAGGAATTTACTGTTTCCTTGCAGCTTAATGAAAGCTGACTTCTCTATTTTTGCTTTTCTTCCTAGGAGACCTTTTTTTCTCCCTAGAGACCTCAAAGTCTCCTTTGATTTTCTCCCTCCCTTCCTGACTGCTGCTACCTTCTCTGTCTTCTGTGTATGCCTTGATCAGCATTCCTGGCCGACAAGAACCCTCTCTAGCTAGTTTATGCAGAAAGAGATTTATTAAAGGATATTAGGTAGCTTTATGCATCCACTCTAGGGAGGAAACCGTCCCTGCAAATAACCTCACTATTGCCACCACGGGCCACTAAACATCTCTAACCAGGGTTCTCTTTGTAATTCCAGGGCTTGCTACTCACTTCATAGACATTTTAGATTTGCTTTCTACAATTTTCAGCAGATGGTAAAATCAGCAGGTATCTGATTCTAATATATAATATACTAATAACAATTTTTAATCATTTTTATTGAGGTATAATTGACATATTAACATTATGATAGTCCCAGGTGTATAACATAATGATTCAATGTTAGTATGTACAGCCAAATGATCATCACAATAAAACTAGCTAGCATCCATCATCATACATAGTTACAATTTTTTTCAGTATATTAATGACAAACTTTTTTACAGAAGGAATTCAAGTGCTTTAGCAGCAGCATGTATCTTTTTCTGAATTGTTGTTGCTCACTCACTAAGTGGTGTCCAACTCCTTGTAACCCCATGGACTGCAGCATGCCAGACTCCCCTGTCCTTCACTATCTTCCAGAGTTTGCTCAGATTCATGTCCATTGAGTTGGTGATGTTATCTAACCATCTCGTCCTCTACTGCCCCCTTCTCCTCCTGCCTTCAATCTTTCCTAGCATCAGTGTCTTTTCCAATGAGTCAGCTCTTTGCATCAGGTGGCCAAAGTATTAGAGCTTCCGCTTCAGCATCAGTCCTTCCTATGAATATTCAGGACTAATTTCATTTAGGATTGACTGGTTTGATCTCCTTGCAGTCCAAAGGACTCGCAAGAGTCTTGTCCAACACCACAATTCGAAAGCATCAATTCTTTGGCACTCTGCCTTCTTTATAGTCCAACTTTCACATTCATACATGACTACTGGAGAAACTATAGCTTTGACTATATGGACCCTGTTGGCAAAGTGATGTCTCTGCTTTTTAATATGCTCTCTAGGTTTGTCATAGCTTTTCTTCCAAGGAGGAAGCATCTTTTAAATTTATAGCTGCAGTCACCATTCACAGTGACTTTGGAGCCCAAGAAAAGAAAATATGTCACTGCTTCCATGCCAGGGTCCAGCCCTGGCTGATCCAGGGTATTCGAAGGGGAGACAGCATAGGCGACCTATTTATTTATTTATTCAGAGATATAAAGAGCAATAGAATGAGGATAGCTCAGTAGGAAAATTCAGTGGAGAAAAGAAGCTGAGTAGCTTGGTTTACGCGGAAAATCAATATAATCCGTGACACCAGGTTAGCTCTGACCACGGAGGCCACAGGCGCCCTCTCGAATAGCGGAAGATGCCCCATTTTAGACACCTTCTCGAGTGGGTCTTAGAAGCCCAGGCAAATAAATGGTCACAGAGGATATCCATGCTCCAGATGGAGACTCAGCTGAAAATTGAGGGGAAGAATGACATGGGGAGACCAAGCTTTGGTGAGCAAGGCCCGTAGCTTTATTTTCAACAGGGGTTTTTATACCCTAAGTTACACATAGAGGATAATAGGGGATGCAAAGTCAGCAGTCTTTGATCCTTATCAAAAACCAGGGTTTCTTTCCTGCAAATTTATCGTATACAAATAGTTTAGGTGATTTATATCATCTTCTGGCCAGAAGGCCTATTAACATTTTATGATTCTTGATAAAGGTTTGTCAACCGTAAGACTTATTTTCTCTAAGAGTAATTATTTTAAGGTTTGGCGCCATCTTCCGAAGATAAAATTGCATTCCTATAAGGCGGATGTGTAATGGGTTTACAAAGGAAAGAATTTATTACCTTAAGGGTCTAAACTTACTAACACCAAGGCCACTACTTATTTTTTCTACATACCAACTATATTAAGTAATACACATTCAAGGATACAATTCAGGGGATGTGAAAACTTGGCAACAAGCATTGGCTCATCAATGAAATCTTTTACTAGTTTTATTCTGACAGTTTCTAACTCTCTGAGAGGCTCTAAGCTATTTGAATATCTTAAGCTTCTCGTGCCTCTCGAGGCTGGGAGACTGTAAACAATCGTATGCATAGCTGTAGGTGTCCGGGTAAACTTGTCAGGCGAGTTAGAGAGCCATCTGAGGGGTTTGGATTTAAACACTCCTAATTGCCCAGGAACTTTATTAATTGGAGCTGTAAGTTAACTCTTTGACAGAGAGAGCAAGATGGTGGTGGGGGACAGCCCCCCATAAAGTCAGAGGTGAGAGCACAAAGCAATAAAGTAGGCAGACTCTGGTTTTTGGGGGTAGATGCTCGAGAATATCCGGGCGGACTCCCGAGGCTCGATCCCGCCTTTGCGTATGCCGAGCCTCCTTCCTCATGACCTTTGTCACGAGTGGAATGTCTCTCGCCGGCTCCCGGCACTTCCACTTTTTCCCCATCTATTTGTCATGAAGTGATGGGCCCAGATGCCGTGATCTTAGTTTTTTCAATGTTGAGTGTCAAGCCAGCTTTTTCACTTTCCTCTTTCACCCTCATCAAGAGGCTATTTAGTTTCTCTTCACTTTCTGCCATCAGAGTAGTATCATTTGCATATCTGAAGTTATTAATACTTCTCCTGACAATCTTGATTCCAGCTTATGCTTCATCCAGCCCAGTATTTTACATGATGTACTCTGCATATAAGTTAAATAAGAAATATGACAATATACAACCTTGACATACTCCTTTCCCAATTTGGAACCAGTCCATTTTTCCATGTCCAGTTCTAACTGTTGCTTCTTGACCTGCATACAGATTTCTCAGGAGGCATGTAAAGTGGTCGGTATTCCCATCTCTTTAAGAATTTTCCATAGCTTGTTGTCCACTGTCAAAGACTTTAGTGTAGTCAATGAAGCAGAAGTAGATGTTTTTCTGGAATTTCCCTTGCTTTCTCTATGATCCAGCAAATGGTGGCAGTTTGATCTCTGGTTCCTCTGCCTTTTCTAAATCCAGCTTATATATCTGGAAGTTCTCAGTTCATGTACTGCTGAAGCTTGGCTTGAAGGATTTTGAGTATAACCTTATTAGCATGTGGAATGAGCATAGTTTTACAGTTTGGCATTGACCTTTTTTGGGATTGAAATGAAAACTGACATTTTCCAGTCTTGTGGCCCCTGCTGAGTTTTTCAAATTTGCTGACATGTTGCGTGCAGCACTTTAACAGCATCATCTTTTAGGATTTGAAATAGCTCAACTGGCATTCCATCACCTTCACTAGCTTTGTTTATAGTAATGCTTCCTAAGGCCCACTTGACTTCACACTCCAGGATATCTGGCTCTAGGTGAATGATCAAACCATTGTGGTTATCCAGGTCATTAAGACCTTTTTTGTATTGTTCTTCTGTGTATTCTTGCCACCTCTTCTTAATATCTTCCGCTTCTATTAGGTCCATACCATTTCTGTCCTTTATTGTGCCCATCTTTGCATGAAATGTTTCTTTGTTATCTCCAATCTTCTTGAAGAGATCTCTAGTCTTTCCCATTCTATTGTTTTCCTCTATTTCTTTGCATTGTTCATTTAAGAAGGCCTTCTTATCTCTCCTTGCTATTCTCTGGAACTCTGCATTCAGTTGGGTATATCATTCCCTTTCACCCAGGTGAGATGTCTGAGGATACCTACCTGCACAGGAGTCCAGTAAGTGAAAGCTTCTCCGAACCCTGTGCCCAGGAACATGTGGAAGGCTATTCTGTGGACCAATCCCCCAGGCCACCTCTGAGGTTCATGTGAAGTACATTGCTCTCAGCTTTCCCATCTTTGCTGCTGCTGAGAAAGAGACCATTCATCCTCTGATCTTTAAAAGGTTCTGCTGATCCTTAAAAGGTTCTGCTGATCCCTATGGTGAAAATCTGAGAAGCCATGCAGGAGGGAGAGATTTGGAATCAGCAAACACATCCCTTTTTATGGTGTATTATGCTTTGCAATTTACTAGCTGAATGTTGTGCAATATTTGCAAAGCTACTGACAACTCAGAAAGCTTTCTCTGTATTCTTTCTTCTGTCTATATAGAAATGCAAATAGAGCTTCTATTCCAATTAGGTAACCTGAGTACACACATGAATTATCTACCACCTCCCCTGAAATGTGACATCTGAATGACAGTAAGAAGAGCAAAAGAGAGACATCCACAGTGAAGAGGTTTGTGAGGTGTAAGAAGGTGGGGGGTCAGGGGCTGCACCTTGAATAAACATAGAGGGTCTGACTCCCAGGAGGAAGCTCATAGCTCAGAAGCAGTCTATGTCCAGGTGGACAAGCCTAAGCAGCAATGACCAAATACCAGCTAGGTTTACTGCCTAGCCACGTGTCATAGCCAGCAAGAAAACAGCCAGCTCAAACAGCTATAGACAGTTTATTACTCATGGTGCAGTGGCAGCCATGTTTGTATCAGGTCTGCCTGTCCCCCAAGCTTCACGGGACGATGCAGAGCCAGCCGGGGAATATACTGCCCACAGAGAGGTCCACATTACAGCTGAGGCAACCCTCAACCCTATAGTGAAACCACTAGTGAACATGCCCTGCCCTACCTCTGCCCCTGGGGACAGTATCTGAAACAAAACTGTCCTCCAACCTAGAGACATCATCTCTAGCTTTCAAGGATATGTGCTGTGCAAACAATCTTGAAACAGTTGTCTGGACAAAACCGGTCATAAGATGTGTAGAAATGCCATGGAGAATGGCCTCCCCCCATTTCGTAGGAATGACAGAGGCAGATGGAGAGGTGAGGAGGAAAAGGAATCAGCTGCAGGCCAGGAAAGGAGGGGCTGGCTAACCAAGTAGGCAGTGGAGAGTGTGAGGCTGGTACCTTGGCACCCCCTCAAATTCCAGGGCCAATGCAGGGGATTTTGCCTGATGAGTTTTAAAGCTCCTATGGGGAGCTTACTGGTATCTCAGGATGTTATGAAGTGAGGATAAGCCATACAGAACAAGTTAAACTGGGGCTGAGCTATTAGGGATGGACCAGAGTCATTAGGTCGCAGTGACACTTGGAGAGATGCTGAGCACTGTGCAGATGTTCTCACAACGGAGCCTTCCTGTGCAGGTCCTGCCCCCCAGGTGATGACTCAGCTCCCACGTCTTCCTTTAATGAAGAGCTCTTATTTCTGCGTTCCCTTCAGGTCAGGGTTAGCTCCCAAACCTCTCTCTCCTCTCCTCCCCTGGAGATTTTCACCTTTGAGATTCAAGGTAGATGAAGTACGGAGGAACAAACTGTGGTTGCATATCAGAATGTAAAGCTTACCAGCTTGACAATGGGAAAGTAAAATTACAATGTCAGAAATTGGGAAGTAGAGCATGGAGAGAAGAGTTTAAGGAAAAGACAAGCGTTTGAGGATTTTAATAAAGGGAGGCGTCAAGAAGGTGTTGCTTAAAATCACTGGAACTAGAGAGATTTAAGTCTATTACTTCATGTTACAACAGTAGCCACTAGAGGAACTAAAAATAACAAGATACCTCCACTGAGAGAGGAGTGTCAGTGGGCTAAATCCTTATCATTCACAGCAGGAAGTCAAGAGATAATGTCTAAAGTTGATAAACCAAGAAATAGCAATGCAAGCATAGTATTTAGACATACAGAGGTAATTACCTAAAAACAGAAACCAAATAGCTGCCTCTGAGTAGCAGAGAATATTCCTGGGGGAAATGTAAATTGGTGTAGCCACTATGGAGAGCAGTACAAAGGGTCCTTAAAAAGCTAAAAATAGAGTCACCATCTGATTCTGCAATCCCATTCCTGGGCACATATGTGGAGAAAAGTGTAATTCTAAAGGATACACCCACCCCAATGCTCACTGCAGCACCATCTACAATAGCCAAGACATGGAAGCAACTTCAATGACCACTGAAAGAGGAATAGGTAAAGAAGATGTGAGATGTGTGTGTGTGTGTGTGTGTGTAAGTGAACTATTGCTGACATAATAAAGAATGAAACAATGCCATTTGTAGCACCATGGATGAACCTAGAGATTATCATACTGAGTGAAGAAAGTCAGAGAAAGACAAATATCACCATGATATCATTTTTATGTGGAATCTAAAACAATGACACATGTGAACTTATTTATAAAACAGAAATAGGCTCATTGACATAGAAAACAAACTTACCCTTACCAAAGGGGCAGTAGGGAATGAGGGATACATTAGGGGTTTGGAATAAATATAAAAACAGAAAGGCTCTCAGCCACTTCTGAGAGAAAGAGCTCTAATTTTCTTGGATCTTCAGTGTCAGGAGTCAGAGGGAGAACAATCCCTTCCCCCTATAAAAACAGGGGGACAAAAATAAAATCTGAGTTGGAAACTCTGAGTGTGAACTAATAGACCTGCCAAGGAACCTATAACTTACAAAGCATTGTGAAACTTCAGAGACTTCACGTCATTGTTGCAGGGGAACCACGCATAGGAAGGTCCCAAGCTTTGCTGATGCTCTGCTGTCACCAGCTTGAAATTCTCCATAATTTTTAAACTAGGGCTCTGCATTTCTATTTTGCACAAGATCCTGCATATGATGCAGCTTGTCCTGGCCAGGGCAACTGACTGTGCGGAGCATGAAAAACCAATTGCTCTCAGTGGTTATTTCACTGGAAAAAAAAAAGTGGTTTCAATTGAAACAAAGGGTATATAGCTCAGGGGTAGAACATTTGACAGTAATTTACTAAATCCCTTTCTTAAAGGAGAGATTCTCTTTTCTGCTTCTGAGATGATCTGACTTCACAGCAGGGAAGGCCCTGGAGGAGAGTCAGAGTGGGCACGAGTGCCCGCCCACAGCCCCTAGGCACTTTCCACTGTGATCTGAGGGCTGCTTACTGCCAACACCTGCCTCAGGAGTCCTCTAGCCATAAGAGGCTGCTTGGGCTCCCCTCTGAGTGCTGGGGAACAGAGGGTTAGTGGGCAAGGAACTCACCTTCCTCACCCCTCTGAGGCCTGTTCTGCCACTCCCAGTGCTCCATCAGGGTGTCGGCTCCAGTTGCCCACAAAGATTTGCTTGCTGATGTGCATTTTATGGCTCCCATCCTTTCCTCATCTCACTTCTCCATTCCCCCACTGAAATTTCCTGGGATTACCTCCTGAATAAAGTACATGCATCCAAGTCCTCGTTTTAGGATACCTCTGGTGGTGGTTTCCAGCAAATTTGGAAAACTCAGCAGTGGCCACAGGACTGGAAAAGGTCAGTTTTCATTCCAATCCCAAACAAAGGCAATGCCAAAGAATGCTCAAATTACTGCACAATTGCACTCATCTCACACGCTAGTAAAGTAATGCTTAAAATTCTCCAAGCCAGGCTTCAGCAATATGTGAACCGTGAACTTCCTGATGTTCAAGCTGGTTTTAGAAAAGGCAGAGGAACCAGAGATCAAATTGCCAACATCCACTGGATCATGGAAAAAGCAAGAGAGTTCCAGAAAAAAACATGTATTTCTGCTATTGACTATGCCAAAGCCTTTGACTGTGTGGATCACAAGAAACTGTGGAAAATTCTGAAAGAGATGGAAATACCAGACCACCTGATCTGCCTCTTGAGAAATTTGTATGCAGGTCAGGAAGCAACAGTTAGAACTGGACATGGAACAACAGACTGGTTCCAAATAGGAAAAGGACTTCATCAAGGCTGTATATTGTCACCCTGTTTATTTAACTTATATGCAGAGTACATCATGAGAAATGCTGGGCTGGAAGAAGCACAAGCTGGAATCAAGATTGCCGGGAGAAATATCAATAACCTCAGATATGCAGATGACACCACCCTTATGGCAGAAAGTGAAGAGGAACTCAAAAGCCTCTTGATGAAGGTGAAAGTGGAGAGTGAAAAAGTTGGCTTAAAGCTCAACATTCAGAAAATGAAGATCATGGCATCCGGACCCATCACTTCATGAGAAATAGATGGGGAAACAGTGGAAACAGTGTCAGACTTTATTTTTCTGGGCTCCAAAATCACTACAGATGGTGACTGCAGCCATGAAATTAAAAGACGCTTACTCCTTGGAAGGAAAGTTATGACCAACCTAGATAGCATATTCAAAAGCAGAGACATTACTTTGCCAACAAAGGTTCGTCTAGTCAAGGCTATGGTTTTTCCTGTGGTCATGTATGGATGTGAGAGTTGGACTGTGAAGAAGGCTGAGCACCGAAGAACTGATGCTTTTGAACTGTGGTGTTGGAGAAGACTCTTGAGAGTCCCTTGGACTGCAAGGAGATCCAACCAGTCCATTCTGAAGGAGATCAGCCCTGGGATTTCTTTGGAAGGAATGATGCTAAAGCTGAAACTCCAATACTTTGGCCACCTCATGTGAAGAGTTGACTCATTGGAAAAGATTCTGATGCTGGGAGGGATTGGGGGCAGGAGGAGAAGGGGACAACAGAGGATGAGATGGCTGGGTGGCATCGCTGACTCTATGGATGTGAGTCTGGGTGAACTCCGGGAGTTGGTGATGGACAGGGAGGCCTGGCCTGCTGCGATTCATGGGGTCACAAAGAGTCAGACACGACTGAGTGACTGATCTGATCTGATCTGGTGCTGGTTTAGTCACTAAGCCATGTCTGATTCTTGAGACCCCATGGCTTCCCTGCCCATGGGATTTCCCAGGAAAGAATACTGGAGTGGGCTGCCATTTCCTTCTCCAGAGGATCTTTCCCACCCAGGGACTGAACTCGGGTCTTCTGCAGTACAGGCGAATTCTGTACCATCTGAGCCACCAGGAAAGCTCCAGGATACCTCTGGGAGGACCTAAAGACAGCAAGTCATTTAATCAAAATCCAAAGCAGGTTCAAAGAGTGATGGGAATGACAACTTATACACAGTTCAGGGACTGCTTTCTCTTCAGCTTGCCTCTGAGCCAGCAAACAAGAGTGCAAAGGATGCATACGAGGTACGGATTCAATTAGGTGAGTGGATGGCTCCCGAATTCATCTCTGAGGAGTGGCTTTAGAGTTGGGAACCTGCCAGGTCAGACAGAAAACCTAGGAATGTAGCTTAAAGAAGTAGGAAGTTAAGTTGTCTTTTGCATAGCAGATTGATGGGAGATGATGAGGGCTGGAATAAAACTTATAAATTTCATTTCACTCTGCATGACCTCCATCCCTAAAGTCACCTCATTCTCAAAAATGGCTGCTTGCAGTCCAGCCATCTCACTTATGTCCCAGATAGCAGGGAGAAGAAAATAATGAAGAAAAGCATGCCCTCTCCCTTTGAGTCTCCTTAGCAGATGTTGTTAAGCACATATTCTCTTCTGCTTGTATCCCAATGGGAAGAATCTAGTCTCATGATTCTACCAAGGTGCACAGAAGTCTGGGAAATGTAGCTGTGTCTGGATAACATGTGCCCAGTTTAAAATTAGGTATTCTGTTTGTAGAGAAGAAAAGACAGTGAGGGGCAGCTAACATTCCCTACCACCCCACCCTCAAAGAGTTTCTTGGGCCCTAGTTTAACCCAGTAAATGCAGAATACTTCTCATTTGCCCCAGAGAAGCACATGTGTGCATGCTAAGTCACTTCAGTCATATCCAATTCTTTGCAACCCTATAAACTACAGCCCATCAGGCTTCTCTGTCCATGGGATTCTCCAGGCAAGAATACTGCGGTGGGTTGCCACGCCCTCTTCCAAGGGATCTTTCCGACCCAGGGATTGAATCCATGTCTCCTGCATCTAATTCACTGACAGCAGATTCTTTACTCACTGAGCCACCAGGGAAACCCCCTAGAGAGGCACAGATATGGCCAAAAAGTCACTGCCTTCTAAGGGAGCCCTGCAAGAAGGGATGAACTGGACAGACAACTACAGACCAGATGGGTGTCTGAGGAGATGCCAATTTGAGTAGATAATGACTGAGGTCCAGACGCCCTCCACTATCACAGCTGTTGGCTGGCATCATAGAGGCCTGCAAAACCTGTTTCTGCACAGCTTCAAGACTGAAGAAAGAACCTGGAGTCATTGATAAAGATATCAATGGTTTAATGCAGGAGGAGCTTACATATCTGAAGCAAAGTTCTGGAGCGACACCCCACTATGTACAGCACATGGCAGGCCAGATGAGGCAGCAGACTTCACTCCTAGAGGCAGGAGAGATTAGGGGGAATTATATCAGGTTAGCTCATCAGTTACTAGGGAAAGCAGGTGAGGGGGCAACCCCCTTACTGGCCCTTTGATAAGTATACTAAAAGGTTCTGATCTAAAGCTAGAACGATCATTCTCTTGGGGCATGGGACAAGTTGTAGAAAGGCCAATCATATGAGTAGGACATAGGCAAAGCATGCACTTGTTGAGCAGGGAATGTACACAGAGAAAGAGAACAGCCATCTTGAATGATCCGACCATACAATGGCATATGCAAGCCCTTCTACCAACCCATAGATGAGATCCAAGAAAACAGAGGAAACCCGTTAGTTTTTGTTGTTTTTTTTTTCGTGTGTGTGTGTGGCTCAAATGGTAAAGAATTTGCCTGTAATGCAGGAGACCCAGGTTCGATTCCTGGATCAGGAAGATCCCCTGGAGAAGGGAATGACTACCCAGTCCAGTATTCTTGCCTGGAGAATCGTATGGACAGAGGAGCCTGGTGGGCTACAATCCATAAGGTCGCAAAGAGTCGGACACAACTGAGTGACTAACACTTTCACTACTTTTCTTTCAAGTTAGCTTAGATCATGTTTCTACTCCCTTAGTGAAATGAGGATTATGGTGGCCACTAGGGCTATTGGCTGATATTCTGGTTCTCCTCCTCTTGAGTAGACGGTAGGATTTGCATTTCCCTGCCCCTTTGAAGTTAGCTGTCGTCATGTGGTATACTTTGCCCAATGATATTTGAGCACAAGTGAGATGTATCTTGTCTAGACTGAAGAGTGAGTCCATGATGGTTAATTTTATGTGCCAACTTGGCTGGGCCGTGGACCCCAATTTTTGATCAAACATAAGTCTAGATGTTGCTATAAATGTATCTTTTAGATGTGAGTAACATTTAAATAAGTAGACTTTGAGTTCAACAGATAATCCTTCATATGTGGGTAGGCCTTATCCAATTAGCCGAAGGCTTTAAGAGAAAAAGACTAAGGTCCCCTAAGGAAAAAGGAATTCTGCCTCCAGTGTGTTGTGTGTTAAGTAACTTCAGTCTTGTCTGAATCTTTGTGACCCCACAGACTGTAGCCTCCCAGGCTCCTCTGTCCATGAGATTCTCCAGACAAGAATACTGGAGTGGATTGCCATGCTCTCCCCCAGGGGATCTTCCTGATCCAGGGGTCAAAATCACGTCTCATATGTCTCCTGCATTGGCAGGTGGGTTCTTTACCACTAGCACTACCTGGGAAGCCCACCTGCCTCCAGAATTATAACATCAACTTCTCCCTAGGTCTCCAATCTGCCCTGAAGATTTCAGGTTTTCTAGCCCCTGCTATTGTGTGAGGCAATTCCCTAAGGTAAATTTTCTCTGTGTCTGTCTCTGTCTCTCTCTGTACACACACACACACACACATACACACACACACACACACACGCACACACGTGTTCTATTGGTTTTGTTTCTCTAGAGAACCCTGAACAATGCAAAGCCTATGTGTAATTGGTCACCTTTTCCTTTTTTCTCACCACATTAACCTTGGAAGCACGTGTAGAGATGAGGTCTCCAGCCTGGATCCCTAAGCAACAATAGCAAGTCTAGTCCCTCTGCCAACCCACAGGGGACAGGGAACATCATCAAGAAATAACCTCCATTCTGCCAAGCCACGGAGATGTGGAGACTGCTTGTGGTCACAGCACAATCTACTCTACAGACCAAGGAGGCAAAATAGAAATTAGGGTGATTTAGATTTGTTAGGGGAAGCACACTGACTGAAACCGCCCACCCTGGCCAGGCACCATAGTAACCATTAGCGAGTTATTTTACGACAAGAGGTCCTGGTAAGGAATAAGGAACTAACAAGCCACTACCAACCAAAAGAATTCGGGAAAGGTCAAAAGGAGACATCACGTGTCCTTCCACCTCCCAGAATTCTTCTTGCTGGCATCCATCCTGGCTGAGCAATGCGTGCACCACCAGGAAGGACCCTGAGTCATAATGATCAGCCAAAGACAACCTGGAAACTAATCCTATCACCATAAAACCTGAGACTGCAAGCCACCTGACACAGCAGTTCTCCTGGGTCCCCTTACTTTACTGCTCCCCACCTGTGTGCACCTTTCCAATAAAGTCTCTTGCTTTGTCAGCATGTATGTCTCCTTGGACAATTCATTTCCAGAGTGTTAGACAAGAGCTCACTCTCAGTACTCACTATTTCTCATTTCTTCTGGCTAGGATTATTCCAGGGCTTGAAGCAGCTCTTGGCGTTTTCCCTGCTAAGAATGTCCTTGGAATCAATGTCCTATTCCCACTTTTCTACCCTCATTAAGCTTTCCTGGCTCTAAAAGTCCTCTTCCTCTCAATTCAGTAAAAATGTTTCCTTTTCTTCTTAGTGTGAGAGATCACAATTATGCAGTAAGAGGTAATAAGCAAATTCCCTCCAATGTGTGAATAGAAGCTTCATTTTCCCAGGGGGATTTGCATTTGAAAAGGAGATTTTAAAACAAAACAAAAATCCCACACAAATGAAGCTATACTTGGTGAAATTCCAGGAAGCATGATTAAGTGAGATTTCCCGTAGTAAGGGAGACATTTGGGAACAAGAGGACTTTTTCACAGGTGCTCTGCAGAAGGTACCAATTTTGTTGTATTTTATTTCCTGGAATTTCTGGGTGCTTCTGAGTACTGGAGAACAAAAATTCCTCAGGGATGCTTCAGAGCAACTTCCTGTGCTGTCCAATAATCCCCATTTCTGCTTCCAAACGCTTCCCAGTGACCAGCCACCGCCAGACCTAACAGGCTCACAGCCTCTCCTGGCATCCTTAGGTCAAGCTGCCAGCCCCTTGGTTTTCCACAGGGAGCAGCTTCCTGAGAGAGGTGACCTTTACCCAAAGATGGCTGGATAGCATCACTGACTCGATGGACGTGAGTCTGAGTGAACTCCGGGAGTTGGTGATGGACAGGGAGGCCTGACGTGCTTCGATTCATGGGGTCGCAAAGAGTCGGAGACGACTGAGCGACTGAACTGAAGGTCCCTGAAATCCAATACACAAATATCCCTAGGTGTCACATGTCCCCCTCTTATATCACTCCAGGATGCCTACCTCTCATCTCAAAAGTAATGCACATTCACAAGAAATCAACTAGGCAACTTGTTTAAAAACATAGATTCAGAGATTTAGCTTCTGATTCAATAGGTTGGGATGCAGTCCAGAAAGCCACATTTTCACAAGCCCCCATGTGGTTCAGATGAACGCGGTAGGCTGACTACACTCCGTGAAATGGAGCCCCAGGGAGATGGGGTGAGCTGTGCACACCGCCCGCTCTCCTGAATTCCCGGTGAACTCGTTTCTAGTCAGCTCCGAGTTTGTGTCTATTTGATGGAGCCAGGCCATCTGCTCACAACCTTAAAACAAAACAAACAAAACAAACAAAAGATGGAGTGTTGCTTCCAGGAATTTCTGTGCCATTTTTCTTTTTCTTTTTTTCCGTTTACAAGAGGATACGTCTTTTTGTGTGTGATTTAATTTTTCACGACAAAAATGAGGACAAATGGTGGTCTCCTCCCTCACTCATTTTTTGCCATATTTGCAGAGGACTTAAAAGTTAACACGTCAGAAAGAAGCAACCAGCTCCAAGAGCTCTCAGTAGAAAGTTGGAATTATTAAGAGTCAAATGGAAAAAAAAAAAGTTAACATTTGTTAATACACTGTTTTTAGAAACCTGTTTTAGAGCCAGTAGCAATAGGGCAGAAACCAATTTTCAAAAAGACAACCCAATTGGCCAATTGAAGAGTTCATTTCTTTGGCCTTGGGGAAGAGGCCGCTGAGTCCCCCGCACTTGGAAGTTAATTAGTCCTCCCCATCCCCCAACACCACCCCGGCTCCCGCCCAGACCCAAGCCGGATCTCTGCCCTAAATGCGTGTGCCCCCTGGTGGTTTGAAGGTAAACTACAACGTACCTCAAAGGGAAGGAGAAAATCGGGAGTTTGAATATCCTTGCATTTCCGCACTCCACACCCATACAGAGATTTTTCAGGGACAGGTCTGCAGGTGCATCAGATGCTGCCATAGTTCTGGTGGCATCCTCACACTTCATTCTGCACACTTCATTGTGGGTACGTCGCAAATGCAGACGTGCCGCAACCCCTTAAAAGCACAGTTCCTGCCTGGCCCAACGCTGCACACTGAACCAGGCCAAGCCACCAGTGCCTGTCACAGGAAGCACTCCGTAAAAATCAAGTCCACCGACTTCCCCGGCAGTCCAGGGGTTAAGACTCGACACTTTCACTGCAGAGTGCCAGGGTTCAACTCCTAAGCAAGAAATAATAAAAATAGGCCTCTGGACCTTCAAAAAGGGCTTCGGGCTTTCAGCTAGACACTTGACTCGCCTGCGAGACTCATTTTTACATTATATGGATTTATTCTATTTTTTTAAAAAATCCAATACAACATACAAAAGTCACTGTTGTTAATTTGGAGCATGTCCTTCCAGAACTTTCTACAATGTACTTACATATATAACTGTACATGGACAAATATAGAGAATTATAAGCTTATGGAGCATTTCCTAAAAAACAGGATCATATAGTACCTGATTTCTTTTATAGCATGATTTTTTAAACTAATAATAGGATTTCTTCAATCAAATCTTTCTATATGGAGCCATTTAGTTCTTTTTAACTCTGTATACTATTCTATACAGAGGCTCCCCCAGGGCTTCCCCAGTGACTCAGTGGTAAAGAATCAGCCTGCAATTCAGGAGACACAAACTCAATCCCTGGGTTAGGAAGATCCCCTGGAGAAGGAAATGGCAACCCACTCCATTATTCTTGCCTGGGAAATGCCATGGACAGAGGAGCCTGGTGGGATACAGTCCACGAGGTTGCAAAAGAGTCGGACACAACTGAGAGACTAAACAAGAGCAACAAACTACTATTCTATAGTATTGGGAGTTCAGAAAGCCAAAATAATATTCCTTTATTTTTGTCCTAAGTCTGGGCTCAATGGAGAAAGAAGGCAATAAAGGAGCCAAGAATAGACAGTGAGGAAAGGATGGCCTCTTCAATAAATGGTGTCAGTCAGTCTTGTCCAGCTCTTTGCGACCCCATGGACTGTAGCCCATCAGACTCTTCTGTTCATGGGGATTCTCCAGGCAAGAATACTGGAGTGGGTTGCCATGTTCTCCTCCAGAGGATCTTCCCAACCCAGGGATCTAACCCAGGTCTCCCACATTGCAGGCCCATTCTTTACCATTTGAGTCACCAGGGAAGTCCTTTTTTTTTTTTTTTTTTAAAGAAAACACATATAAGTGACATCATGCAGCATTTGTCTTTCTTTGTTTGGCTTATTTTACGTAGCATAATGCCCTCAAGTCCCATCCATATTATCACAAACGGCAGGATTTCCTTCTATCTCATGACTGAGTAATATTCCTGTGTGTGTGTGTCTATATATACATCTATTCATATAAATATATATCACCATTCATCTATTGATGGATAGATACTTCACTTGTTTCCATATACTGGCTGGGGAGTCAAACTTATAGAAACAGAGGGCAGAAACACGGTTACCTGGTAATAGAGAGAGGTTGGTAAAAGGCTAGAAACTTTCAGCTATAAGTTGAATAAGGTCTGAGGACCTAATGTAAAACAGGTGACTATAGTTGGTATACGGACTTCCCAGGTGGCACATTGGTAAAGAATCTACCTGTTAATGCAGGAGACACAGGAGACATGGGTTCAATCCCTGAGTCAGGAAGATCCCCTGAAAAGGAAATGGCAACCAACTCCAGTATTCTTGCCTGGAAAATCCCATGGACAGAGGATCCTGAAGGGCTACAGTCCATGGGGTCGCAAAGAGACAGACATGACTGAGTGACTGAGCACAGCACATAATTGGTATTTTATATAACTGATATATATATAAAATTGGCATATATAATTATATAACTGGTATATATAATTGGTATACTAACATAATTGGTATATAGTATTATATAATTGAAATTTGCCGAGAGTAGAACATAAATGCTCTCAGCAATAAAAGAAAAAGATGAACATGTGAGGTTATGGGTGTGTTAATTAACTAGGAGAGAATCCTTTCACAATGTATATGTACATCAAATCACCACAATGTACACTTTAAATATCTTACAATTTTATGTGTGAATTATACCTCAATAAAACTGAAATTTAAAAAAAAAACTTACTACAAAGCTACAGTAATCAAAAGCAGGGTGGCACTGGTATAAAGACAGACATATAGATCAATGGACTAGAATAGAAAGCCCACAAATCAGGTGATTTTCAACAAGGATACCAAGACCATTAAATGGGAAAATAACATTTTTTTAACAGTTCTGGAAAAAAAAAAACTGGATACCCGCATTCAAAGGAATAAAATTGCACCCTTACCTGATACCATATACAAAAATACCAGAAAATGGAGTAAAGGCACATGTGTAAAAGCTAAACTGTAACACTCCTAGTAGAAAATATAAGGAAAAGGTTTATAATGTTGGATTTGGCAATAATGTCTTTGATATGACACCAAAAACACAGACAACAGCAAAAATAAAAATAGGCAAAATTAGACTTCATCAGAATTAAAATGATTTGTGTATCAAAGGATACTATTAATAAAATGAAAAGGCAATCTATGGGACTGCAAATCATATATCTGACAAGAGATTCATATTCAGAATATACAAAGAACTCCTGCAACTCAACAACAAAAGCAAACAACCTAATTAAAAATGGGCAAAGCATCAAAATAAATAATAATAATGTATTTTAACATAATTATTTTTTACAAATTGGCCAAAGGATTTTGTGATGCTTGAAGTTGTGTGTCATATTGCCTGAGTTGAGGGGTACCCAGATAGCTGGTAAACAGTATTTCAGGGTATGTCTTTGAGGATTTCTTCAGAAGAGATTAGCATCCCAATCAGTAGACTGAGTGAAGAAGCTCTCATATTCTATTGATTATTTCTTTAGAGAACTCTAACAGACTTAAATAGACCTTTCTACAAAGAAGACATGTAGAAGATCAATAAGTACATGAAAAGATGCTCAACATCACAAATCATTAGGGAAATACAAATCAAAACTATAGAATTATCACCTCACCCTCATTAGGATGATTGTTACTAAGAAAGTAAAATAAAAACAGAAAATAAATGTTGGGGAGGATATGGAAAAATTGGAACTCTTGGCATTGCTGTTGAATACATAAAATGGTATACCTGCTACAGAAAATAGCATGGGTTTGCTCAAAAAATTAAAAATAGAGTTACCATGTAAATGTGTTAATCACTCAGTCATGTCCAACTCTTTGCGACCCCATGGACTGTAATCCACCAGGCTTCTATGTCCATGAGATTCTCCAGACAAGAATACTGGAGTGGGTTGCCATTTCCTTCTCCAGGGGATCTTCCCGACCCAGGGATCGAACCTGAGTCTCCTGTATTGCAGGCAGATTTTTTACTTTCCACCAGGGAAGCCCAAGAGTTACCATGTGATCCAGCAATTTCACTTCTGAGTATATAGCCAAAAGGAAGAAAAGCAGGGACTCAATACCCTAAAGAAAGGAAAGCAGGGACTCAAACAGGTAATCTGTACACTCAAGTTCACAGCAGCATAATATAATAGCCAAAATGTTACTGCTGCTAAGTCACTTCAGTCGTGTCTGACTCTTTACAACTCCCATGGATCTTCATGACCCAGGGATCCAACCCGCCTCTCTCACATCTCCTGCATTGGCAGGCAGAGTCTTTATCACTAATACCTCCTGGGAAGAGATATGGGACCTAATCAGAGAGAAATGAGTAACTCTCCAAGCTGGCTTTAAAATTCAGGATTAAATACCATCTTAACAGGAAAGGGGAATTAAGAGGTATAAAAATACAGTTTTATAGCAAATAAGCCATGGGGATGTATTACAGAATAAGGAACGTGATCAGTAACACTGCATGGGAACAGATGGCTATTAGACTTATTGTGATGACCATTCCATAATGTATGCCAATGTCAAATCACTATGTAGTACACCTGAAACTATTATAATATTGTCAGCTACATTTCAATTAAAAAAAAATAAAAATAGGGAAAGAAGAGAGGAGATGCAGACCTCTTAGAATTAAAGAATTTTAGGAAAGATGACTGGGCCCTTAGAAGAGTAAATAGAAGTATAATATTTTGTGGAGAAGTTTGTCTTCATTTTTTCTTCCAATTCCACCTAGCCTATGCTCTTAGATGGGCTTCCCCTGGTGGCTCAATGGTAAAGAATCCTCCTGCCCATGCAGGAGACATGGATTCAATCCCTGGCTTGGGAAGATCCCCTGGAGAAGGGAATGGCAACTCACTCCACTTTCTTGTCTGGAGAATTCCAGGGACAGAGGAGCCTGGTGGGCTATACAGTCCATGAGGTTGCACAGAGTCAGACATGACTCAGCGACTAAAGAACCACTATGCTCTCAGATAGCTCTCAAACTTCTGGAAGGCATCGGAATCACTGACGGGCTTGTTAACACAGTGATTGCTGGGCTCTACCTGTGGAGCTTCGATGAAATAGGCCTGGGGTAGAGCCGGACACCACTGAAGTGACTTAGCAGCAGCAGAGCCAGAGTATTTGCATTTCTAACAAGTTCCCAGGGATGCTCCTGCTGGTCTGGGGACCATACTTTGAGGCTGCATCCCATAGACCTCAACCTTCTTTGAAGGGAATCTCTCTCCTTATTTTATTATTCCACTATTCCATCCTAAGGCATATTTTTCAAACCTACACTAATGCCTCCTTGAGTCTCTGACTTCTAAGTAGACCTTTTAAGCACCTCCTTTTGCCTTTGAGATTTATAGTAATTTTATTGTTATTTCTCCACTTCAACCCAAGAAATTGGCATTATTGTTTATTCATAAAACACATCTCTGTTTCTGAATCTGGTGGCAGATGTGGGTAGTATTTACTTTGCAATCATTCATTGAGCAGGTACTCTCAGGATTTGAGCACTTTTTTTGCACCCATGTTACACTTTAATTTTAAAATTCTTATTAGACACACACACAGTCTAATAAGGAAGCTGTAATTTTTGAGTCTCTAAAATCCAAAACTAAGGCCAGACCAATTGTATAATTGGTCTACATGGTGGGTTTGTGACTCGACCTACTGACAAGCCAAATGAATCAGAGAGGTTAGTTTCCTGCTTGGCCCTAAAAGCAGATGTAAAAAGTGGCCATATTTCAAACAGCCAAGGACAATACCCTCCTCACCCCCCAGCCCTGCCCTTGCTATAACAATAACAAGACCGGCCACTAGGAACCCTGGCCCTGCCAGGAGCACACTCTCTCCTCCTGTGCTCTCTGCTGTCAGGGCCAGTCCTGCTCTATTGCCCAAGGTTCCAAGTAGCTGGGTTTTTAGAAGGCTACAGTATATACATGAATTTTTTGACTAGGAGATACGTACATTCAAGCATACAGCTTGGTAGAGGATTACTGCTAATCACAAAGGAAAGATATCTCAAGTTAATTATTTTATTTTTTTTTTCAGTTTTATTTTATTTTATTTTTAAACTTTACATTATTGTATTAGTTTTGCCAAATATCAAAATGAATCCACCACAGGTATACATGTGTTCCCCATCCTGAACCCTCCTCCCTCCTCCCTCCCCATACCATCCCTCTGGGTCGTCCCAGTGCACTAGCCCCAAGCATCCAGTATCGTGCATCGAACCTTCCGATGTATAGGAAGAGGCAAGAGTCTGGGGTCACTGAAATTTTTCCTTCCCTATGCTCTAACTATATAGGGGCCCATCTCTCTAAAGTGCAGATTGCCTCATCCTGTTTTTTCAGCCTGAATACCCCTCAGGATGTGCTGCCAGAGAACCACTGAAGTGGGTTACAACTTAACCACTATATAACTGATGGGAGAGTGACATTCTTTTGTTCCTTTTTGTTGCTGGTGTTCAGAGTCAAGGAGGTCATTTTTTATTTTTGTTTATTCCCGTCCCTAAAACAGGACCAACTAAACAACAGGCAGCAGACCACAGTGCATGAGTTTTTACTGATAAGCATCGGACTACATGGGTGGCCCAGACAGTAAACAATCTACCTGCAATTTGGGAGACCCAGGTTCAATCCCTGGGTCAGGAAGATCCCCTGGAGAAGGGAATGGCTACCCACTCTGGTATTCTTATCTGGAGAAATCCATGGACAGAGGAGCCTGGTGGGCTGCAGTTCATGGGGTCGCAAAGAGTTGGACACGATGAGTGACTAACATATTTACACTTTTTTATCAGACTGAATACGGATTCAACCTTTGGCTAAAAGCATTTCATCCTAAAATTAGATAGGGTCAAATTGGATATGCCCCCTCACTCAGTCACAACTCGTCCTAGAGGACTAGAGCCTGCCACACCATGGATAACAGGTCAAAATGCAGCGCCCCTGAAAGTTATCCAAAAAAAGAAAGAAGAAAGGACTTAGCCCAGTTCATTGTCCCAAATTCATCAATCCTAGACATCGCCATTTCCCATAGGAAGGCATGAAGAATGCGACAGGGGTCTTCCTTGAATTCGATACTCTTCCATAAGAAGTATGAAACTAGAAAAAAAACTGGAGGTTTTCCCAACACATAGTACAGGTTTACCAGAGTTTAATGATCCCCTGTTAATGGATATTTAGCTTGTTTCTAATTTCTCCACAACAAACACCCTCAGGGAGGACCTCCTATATATTTTATGGTGCATATTTTCAAGTTTTCCTTTAGGCTAGCTACCTGGAAGTGAATATCTAGGTGGACTGTGTAAACATTTAAATTTTTCATGAATACTGACAGCTTGCTTTCCAAAAGGGCTTACATGATTGGCACTTCAGCTGGAATGTGGGCAAATACCTGTTTTTCCACATCTTCATCAATATTGGTTACACTCGATCTTTTACATTTTTGCCGATATGATAGGTGAAAATGATATCTTTGTTGTTTTGCTACATATGATTCTACTATTGGGTAGAATGAACATCTCTTTATACATTTGCCAGCAATTTTTATATTCTCTTTACAGAGTTTCCTGTTCATTTCTTGTAACCAAATTTCTATTAGGTTATCTTTTCATTATTAATTTGTAGACATTCTTTATTTATTTTTGATGCTATTATTTTACCTTTTATATTTGTGGCAATTATTCTTTCCAATCTTTTGCTTGCCTTTTAAATTGGGTGTATATCTATGGTAGTACAGAAAAGTTTCTTTTTATGCAGGCTCAGTTGCTTCAGTAATGTCCGACTCTTTGCAAACCCATGGACTGTAGCACACCAGGCTCCTCGTTCCATGGGATTCTCCAGGGAAGAATACTGGAGTGGTTGCCATTTCCTCCTCCAGGGGATCTTCATGACCCAGGGATCAAATCTGCATCTTTTATGTCTCCTGCACTGGCAGACAGGTTCTTTACCACTAATGATACCTGGGAAGCCTGTCGAAATGTACTTTTTAAAAAAAATTTCTTTGCTTCTGCATTTTATATCTTAGTTGATAAAGTATTCACTGTTTCAAGATCTTCCATATTTTACTCTTTCGCTGTTTATTCGAATACTTTTGTTGTTTTGGTTTTGAAATAAACGTAAAAATCCATCTAGAACTTACATAGAGTTGTCTACTTAGAGAAAAAGACACAACATGAGAGTTCTCAGCTTAAGTTTATTCACGGTCTTACTGAAGACTGTAGCCTGGCAGACAGTTCTGAGGAACTGCTCCAAAGAGGTTGGGAGGAGCCAGTATGTACAGGAATTTTTTGGCTAGAAAATACGTGCATTCAAGCATATAACATGGTAAAAGATTACTGCTAATCACAAAGAAGAGATGCATGGGTGCTCAGTCATTCAGTCATATCTGACTCTTTGCAACTCTATGGACTGTAGCCCACCTGGCTGCTCTGTTCGTGGGATTCTCAAGACAAAAATACTGGAGTGGGTTACCATTTCCTCCTCCAGGGGATCTTCCCAACACAGGGATCAAACCCAGGTTTCCCATATCGCAGGCAGATTCTTTACCATCTGAGCCACCAGAGAAGCCCACTGAGTCACCTGCGGAGCCCCAAAGAAAAGATCAGTTCAGTCGCTCAGTCGTGTCCAACTCTTTGCGACCCCACAGACTGCAACACGCCAGGCCTCCCTGTCCATCACGAACTCCAGGAGCTTACTCAAACTCATGTCCATTGAGTCGGTGATGCCATCGAACCATCTCATCCTCTGTCGTCCCCTTCTCTTCCTGCCTTCAATCTTTCCCAGCATTAGGGTCTTTTCAAAAGAGTCAGTTCTACGCATCAGGGGGCCAAAGTATTGGAGTTTCAGCTTCAGCATTCCAATGAATATTCAGGACTGATTTCCTTCAGGATGGACTGGTTGGATCTCCTTGCTGTCCAAGGGACTCTCAAAAGTCTTCTCCAACACTACAGTTCAAAAGGATCAATTGGATCCTCCGCTTTGGTGCTCAGCTTTCTCTATAATCCAACTCTCACATCCATACATGACTACTGGAAAAACCATAGCTTTGACTAGACAGACCTTTGTTGGCAAAGTAGTGTCTCTGCTTTTTAATATGATGGCTAGGTTGGTCATAGATTTTCTTCCAAGGAGCAAGCGTCTTTTAATCTCATGGCTGCAGTCACCATCTGCAGTGATTTTGGGGCCCAAGAAAATAAAATCTGTCACTGTTTCCATTGTTTCTTCATCTATTTGCCATGAAATGATGGGACCAGATGCCATGATCTTAGTTTTCTGAATGTTGAGTTTTAAGCCAACTTTTTCACTCTCCGCTTTCACTTTCATCAAGAGACTCTTTAGTTCTTCGCTTTCTGCCATAAGGGTAGTGTCATCTGCATATCTGAGGTTATTGATATTTCTCCTGGCAGTCTTGATTCCAGCTTGTGCTTCATCCAGTCTGGAATTTTGCATGATGTACTCTGCATATAAGTTAAATAAGCAGGGTGAAACATGCAGCCTTGATGTACTCCTTTCCCGATTTGGAACTAGTCTGTTTTTCCATGTCCAGTTATAACTATTGCTTCTTGACCTGCATACAGATTTCTCAGGAGGCAGGTCAGATGGTCTGGTATTCCCATCTCTTGAAGAATTTTCCACAGTTTATTGTGATCCACATAGTCAAAGTCTTTGGCATAGTCAATAAAGCAGAAGTAAATATTTTTCTGGCACTCTCTTGCTTTTTCGATGATCCAACGGAGGCTGGCAATTTGATCTCTAGTTCTTCTGCCTTTTCTAAATCCAGCTTGAACATCTGGAAGTTCACAGTTCATGTACTGTTAAAGCCTGACTTGGAGAATTTTGAGAATTACTTTGCTAGCATGTGAGATGAGTGCATTTGTGCGGTATTTTGAGCATTCTTTGGCATTGCCTTTCTTTGGGATTGGAATGAAAACTGACCTTTTCCAGTCCCGTGGCCACTGCTGAGTTTTCCAAATTTGCTGGCATATTGAGTGCAACATTTTCACAGCATCATCTTTCAGGATTTGAAATAGCTCAGCTGGAATTCCATCACCTCCACTAGCTTTGTTCGTAGTGATACTTTCTAAGGCCCACTTGACTTTGCATTCTGGGATGTCTGGCTGTAGGTAAGTGATCATGCCATTGTGGTTATCTGGGTCATGAAGATCTTTTCTGTATAGTACTTCTGTGTATTCTTGCCACTTCTTCTTAATATCTTCTGCTTCTGTTAGGTCCATATCATTTCTGTCCTTTATTGTTCCTATCTTTGCATGAAACATTCCCTTGGTATCTCTAATTTTCTTGAAAAGATCACTAGTCTTTCCCATTCTATTGTTTTCCTCTATTTCTTTGCATTGATTACTGAGGAAGACTTTCTTATCCTTGCTATTCTTTGGAACTCTGCATTCAAATGGGTATATCTTTCCTTTTCTCCTTTGCCTTTCACTTCTCTTCTTTTCGCAGCTATTTGTAAGGCCTCCTCAGACAACCGTCTTGCCTTTTTGCATTTCTTTTCCTTGGGGATGGTCTTGATCACTGCCTCTTGTACAGTGTCATGAACATCCATCCATAGTTCTTCAGGCACTCTGTCTAATCCCTTGAATCTATTTGTCATTTCCACTGTATAATCGTGCGGGATTTGATTTAGGTCATACCTGAATGGTCTAGTGGTTTTCCCTACTTTCTTCAATTTAAGTCTGAATTTGGCAGTAAGGAGTTCATGGTCTGAGCCACAGTCAGCTCCTGGTCTTGTTTTTGCTGACTCTATAGAGCTTCTCCATCTTTGGCTGCAAAGAATATAATCAGACTGATTTTGGTATTGACCATCTGGTGATGTCCATGTGTAGAGTCTTCTCTTGTGTTGTTGGAAGAGGATATTCACTATGACCAGTATGTTCTCTTGACAAAACTCTGTTAGCCTTTGCCCTGCTTCATTCTGTATTCCTAGGCCAAATTTGCCTGTTACTCCAGGTATTTCTTGACTTCATACTTTAGCATTCCAGTTCCCTATAATGAAAAGGACATCTTTTTGGGGTGTTAGTTCTTAAAGGTCTTGTAGGTCTTCATAGAACCGTTCAGCTTCAGCTTCTTCAGCGTTACTGGTCAGGGCACAGATTTGGATTTCTGTGATATTGAATGGTTTGCCTTGGAAATGAACAGAGATCATTCTGTTGTTTTTGAGATTGCATCCAAGTATTGCATTTCATACTATTGTTGACTATCATGCTGCTGGAGAACTGTGAGGAGATACCCCATGTCTAAGGGCAGAGAAGCCCCAGCAAAATGGTAGGAGGGGCGAAATTGCATTTAGAATCAAACCCCATGCCTGCTAGAGATGCTCAGAGGGCCCAAACATACCTTGTGTGCACCAGGACCCAGAGATCCCCCCAGAGACTGAGACAGAACTGTGTTTGAGTGTCCCTGAGGAGGTATGGGTAGTAGTGGACTGCTACAGGGGCAGGGGCTCTGGGTGCAGTAGACCTGGGTAGGGCATAAGCCATTAACCCCACCATCGAGCTGCCAGAACTTACACAGGACTGGGGAAACAGGCTCTTGGAGGGCACAAACAGAACCTTGTGTGCACCAGAACCCAGGAGAAAGGAGCAGTGACTCCATAAGAGACTGACTCAGACTTGCCCGTGAGTGTGTTGGAGTCTCCAGCAGAAGCGTGGGTCAGCAGTGGCCTGCTGCAGGGTTGGGGGCACTGAGTGTAGCAGTGTGTGCATGGGACCTTTTGAAGGAGGTCACCATTATCTTCATTACCTTCACCATAGTTTGGCCTCAGGACAAAAAACAAGGAAGGAACACATCCCTGCCCATCAACAGAAAAGTGGATTAAAGATTTACTGAGCATGACCATGCCCAACAGAGCAAGACCCAGTCTCCCCCTCAGTCAGTCTCTCCCATTAAGAAGCTTCCATAAGCCTCTTATCCTTTTCCATCAGAGGGTAGACTGAAAACCATAATCACCAAAAACTAACCAATCTGATCACATGGACCGCAGCCTTGTCTAACTCTAATTCAAAGAAGAGATATCTCAAGTTAATTATTTTAGTGCTTTCCGATGTATAGGAAGAGTCAAGAGTCTGGGGTCACTGAAATTCTTCCTGAGGTATGTGTCTAACTGTATCAGGGCCCATTTATCTAAAGCACAGATTGCCTCATCCTATTTTTACACCCTGAATACCCCTCAGGATGTACTGCCAGAGGACTGCTAAAGTGGGTGACAATTTAACCATATATAACTGTTGGACGAGTGACATTCTTTTGTTCTTTTTTTTGTTCACAGAGTTAGGGAGGTCATTTTATTTTTTTTTCCCCAAATGCATGGCTAACTTTCCATTTATTCCCTATGGATTTAAAATGCCATCTTAGGGCTTCCCTGATGGTCCAGGGGCTAAGACTCTGTGCTCCCAATGCAGGGGTCCTGGGTTCAATCCCTGGTCAGGGAACTAAATCCCACATGCCCACAACTAAGGGTTTGCATGCCACAACTAAAGACACCACGTGCTGCAAATAAGACCCGGAGCAGACAAATAAATAAATTTTTTTAAATGCTATCTTTTTTCAAATACTGTTTTCCCTTGCATATATGGGTCTTAACATGTTTCTAATAGAGCTGGATAACTGGGTTCCTTGTCTACCATCGATTGAAAGCAAGGAAATAAATTGAGGACTCAAATGAATCGAATGATCCAAAAGGAAGTGAAAGCTGAATACAAAGAAGAATATAGATAAACAGAGAAGGAGAAACTGTGCTGTGTTGCACAATAATAAAGATAAATACTCTGAATCTTTAAGGAAGGATCAAATTAAGTTTAGACTCCTTTGATTTTTTAAGACGGGTAACAAACTATATGTTTTAGAACAATTTCTGTTCTTTAAAGTGGTAAAAAATAAACACTGTTTTGGCACTTGAAAGGGCAAGTTTCCATTCCATGGAAACATCAGTTATGCAGGACCTTGATTCCCATGCAATGTCAGCTACACTGAGTGTTACTGTAACTCTTAGAACAAGGAGACACTGCAGAACCAAACTCATAAACACAGAACAAGGAAGGTCTCACCTATAATTTTAAGCAAGCCTGAAGAAGGTCCAAGTGCTTCTTTTCCCACACCAGGCTTGGCTCCCACATTGGACTGCACAGGTGTATAGCCCTTTATCTCACAAGTTGCCAGCTTTGTGTGTTCAAGTCCTCAGCCCTGTTGCTTCCTGCAAGAGATAGAAGTTCATGGTCCCATAACAAATTACGGGCTCAAAAGCTTCCGCAGTCTCATATCTAGCCCAGGGGTAAAAATCAAGGAATATGAATCAAAGGAACAGTAACAAAGAAGCAGTCTTCCGCTGTGTGTCCTTACCACTGAGATATCACTCTGCTCCCTCAAGGTGTCTCCATGGTAACTCACTTGTTCCTCCAAACAGCCTTGATGGGCCCTGTGGGAGACTAGGTTCCTGCTCCTCCAATCCCTCCCCGCAGTAGAATGAAACATTCACAGCCTTTGCCTTGTGACTTCGTAGTATTGCGGTACACTTTCAGGCCCAGTGGATCTGGGCTTCGACTATGTCATTTGTTAATTGAATAGTAATGAATATCACCTAAGCAAAGGTTATAAATGTGCTTGCATGGTTTGGGTTCTTCTTCATTTTTTTTTCCCCTTCCAGTTTCCCTGAGCTATAATTAATACACAGCACTGTATATGTTTAAGGTGTACAGTATAATGATTTGACTTATGATTTGACCTCTTGAACCTGTGTCATCTACAGGAGAGTCATGAAGCCACAGTGTGAAGCAGTACCACCCCAGCCGAGCTGAAGACCCTAGAGTGAGAAACACTGACATGGCGCTGATATTGCTGTAAGCCACTGAAACCCGGATTCGTTTCTTTGTTTAAACAGAGTCATTGCAGTGAAGCTTGACTAATCCAGCTCCTTCACTGGCGCCCCCCAGCCCCAGTGTTGGCCATGCAGCTGCCCTGTCATTCCAACAGTTACTCCTCACCAGATAGGCGCTGTGATTCTCATGCCCAGGTCTCTACTCTCCCCACTGTGCCAGGGACTCCCACCATCCCCTCTAAGAGCTCCCACACCTCTGGGGAAGCAAGGTATAGCTCCTATCAGTTGCTGATGACTTGAAACACTTTCTTCCCACCTGGGTAAAACTCTATGAGACCGTAAAGCAGAACCACCCTGTGCTGTTACCTACAGCTCTTGCTGCTGCTGCTGCTGCTAAGTCGCTTCAGTCATGTTTGACTCTGTGCGACCCCATAGACGGCAGTCCACCAGGCTCCCCGCCCCCCTGGTATTCTCCAGGCAAGAACACTGGAGTGGGTTGCCATTTCCTTCTCTAATTCATGAAAGTGAAAAGTGAAAGTGAAGTGGCTCAGTCGTGCCTGACTCTTAGCAACCCCATGGACTGCAGCCTACCAGGCTCCTCTGTCTATGGATTTTCCAGGCAAGAGTACTGGAGTGGGGTGCCATTGCCTTCTCCACTACAGCTCTTAAGCTTGACTAATTCTTCCTTTTAGTACAAGCCTCCTGTCCTCAGGAAACAGATATAAGACACCTGGACCTAAAGATCGTTTGAAAAACACTTTTTTTTTTTTTTTTTTTTTTGGCTTCATATAGCCCGTGGGAATCTTAGTTCCCTGATCCAGGCCCACAGCAGTGAAAGCACAGACTCTTAACCACTGGATCATCAGGGAATTTCCTAAAGATCCTTTCCTTTGAGACTCCCCTCAGAGATGTACTGGCTCTTGTTAGGTGAGCTGCTTTCCTTTTAGAACACCAGCAAGCAGGTTCTAAGATAAAATCATGCTAAGTCACTTCAGTCGTGTCTGACTCTGTGATTCCCCCAGACTGTAGCCCACCAGGCTCCTTTGTCCATGAGATTCTCTAGGCAAGAATACTGGAGTGGGTTGCCATGCCGTCCTCCAGATCTTCCCAACTCAGGGATCAAAACCACATCTCCTGCATTGGCAGGCAGATTCTTTGCCATTAGTGCCACCAGGAAAGCCCAAGGTAAACTCAGTGCTCTCTAATTAAGTGTGGGTTGTAATCCTAGAGGCCAGCTGTCAGACCCAGGGGACCAGGCGCACCAGGTTCCCAAGAGAAAGGAATCCATGGGGGCCCACATGGAAATTCACATGAGCTCCAGAGCTTGTGCCTGCGTTCTGGGATGCTCAGTATGATAAGTGGTATGATAATAAACAGTATTTTCATTTTTATACTCTCTAGAGAAGATTGGAGAAGGAAATGGCAACCCACTCCAGTGTTCTTGCCTGGAGAATCCCAGGGACAGGGGAGCCTGGTGGGCTGCCATCTATGGGGTCACACAGAGTCAGACACGGCTAAAGCGACTTAGCAGCAGCAGCAGCTAGAGGAGATAGGCATATATCAAATTGGAAGATTCATTCCTTTAGCAAATACTACAGTGCTAAGCACTAGTGATACGAAGGTAAAAGAGACAAAATGCTCATCCTCATGAAGCTTACATTCCTAGGAGGAGGAGAGGGAGGAAACAGAAAATAAAAACACATAAGTGTATAATTATAAGTAGTGATAATGCTATGAGAAGTGCCTAAAAGCAGGGTGAATGGTGAGAAGACATAGGCCTCTTTACACAAGGCAGAGAGAAGGCATCCCCCAGAACCTAAAATTTAAGTAGACACCTAAATCAAGGGAGGAAAAAAGCCCTTAGACGTTTTAAGGAAGGTCAATCTAGAATAGGAAGAACAAATATAAAGATCCTGAGACAGGAGCAAATATTCAAAGGCTATCCTGAAGGCTGATGGCTAGAGGACAATGAGTCCAGAAGGGTGAGAAACTGGGGGTGGGCGGGGCTAGGTCTTAAGAGTGGCCAGTCATCCGTGCAAGGAATTTGAATTTTATATATGTGGAAAAGGATGCCCCTAGAGAGAGTTGAACAGGGGATTGACTTGGGAATGGATTGATATCTTTAAAACTTAATCCTTCCTGATACAAAGGACAAAGTAGGGGCAGCAAGACCAGGTAGAAGGTTACTGTAGTAGCTTGAGGAGAGAGAGTGGTTAAGACTGAGTGGTAGTGGTAGGAGTGGTGAGAAGTAGTCATATTTAGGGAATAGTTTGAAGGTAGAGTCAACAAGGGGCTTCCATGGTGACTCAGTGTTAAAGATTCCACTGACCAATGCAGTAGACATGGGTTCAATCCCTGGATCTCAAAGATTCCCTGAAGGAAATGGCAATCCACTCCAGTAGTCTTGCCTGTCAAATCCGATGGACAAAGGAGCCTGGCATGCTACAGTCCATGAGATTTCAGAGTCAGACATAACTTAGCAACTAAACAACAACAAATAGTCAACAGGACTCAGTAAGCATTTGAATGTGGAGATTGAAGAAAGAAGAATCAAGGACAACCTCCTGAGCTGGGCAGAGTGAAGTGGTTATAAGTCTTGAGGAAGCATCCTGAGGTCTATTTTATACATGGTAATTCAAGATTCACCCTATTCCCCATCATTTATATGAGAATGTCCTGAACATTGGCTGTGTAAGTCAGGAGAAGGGCCAGAGCTGCAGGTATGAACTGGATGAGCTTGAAGTTATCAAGTATAACTTCAAGAAAGTGTAGTGAGAGAAAGGATCTGAGGATGGAGTCCAATATGTCTGGAATCCACAATTTGGAAGATACCTTGAGGAATATGGAGAAGGGAATGACTACCTACTCTGCTATTCTTGCTTGGAGCATTCCATGAACTGAGGAGCCTGGTGGGCTACAATCCATGGGGTCTCAAAGAGTTGAACACAACTGAATGACTAACATTTTCACTTATCTTTGAAAAATGGTTGGACTATAAAGAAAGTTGAGCACCAAAGAATTGATGCTTTTGAATTGTGGTATTAGAGAAGATTCTTGAGAATCCCTTGGACAGCAAGATCAAATCAGTCAATCCTAAAGGAAATGAGTCCTGAATATTCATTGAAAGGACTGGTGATGAAGCTGAAACTCCAATGCTTTGGCCACCTGATGTGAAGAACTGACTCTTTGGAAGAGACCCTGATGCTGGGAAAGATTGAAGGCAGGAGGAGAAAGGGACGACAGAGGATGAGATGGTTGGATGACATCACTGACTCAATGGACATGAGTTTGAGTAAACTCCAGGAATTGGTGGACAGGGAAGAGGGACAGGGAAGCTTGGCATGCTGCTTCCTGGGTGGGTAAAATAGTATACCCACTTCCATATTTTGCTTAAGCTTGATGTCTGGCCCCTAAGTAGGAGTGAATCTCAGTTGAGGCTTCAACTCTGAACCTGAAGGAATAAGGCCAAATCAAGCTTGAGTTACAGCCAGAAACCAGGAGTGAGCTGACAATTTACTTTGAATTGTGTGTGGGTTTGCAAAAGTTCTGTGGCCAGGATATCAATTATGTTGTGTGGGAGGAGGAAAATGGTGATGAAAATTTCTTAGCATTTGAAATTTTCAACTATCTTTTGAGTGAACCTCTAAGTTCTTAAAATAAATCTTTCACAGTTGCTGGGGTAGAAATAATCACTATAATTAAATTGTGCTGGTCACATCATAATTTTTAAAATCTTTTTATTTATGGAGAATTTCTAACTTACACAAAAGTAGACCAAATAGTATAGCAAGCCTTCAATTTGCCTATCACCTATCTGAAATCCATCAATCCTGCCCCATCCACACTTTGGTACACTTCCTCTCCCCGTAAACTATTTTGAAGCAAATCTCAGGCTTGATATTATTTTATTCATAAATGTTTGAGTACATTTCTTTAAAAGATGGTTATTTTCTGTGTGTGGCAGAGCCATGTGGCTTGCAAAATCTTAGTTCCCCAATCAGGGATTGAACCCTGGCCCTAACAGTGAAAGCACCAAGTGCCAACTACTGGACCACTGAGGAATTCCTGAAAGACACATTTTTAAAACATAACCACAATACAATTATCACATTTAAAAAAAAATCCTTTATAGTGTAAAATGTCCTGTCAGTGTTTAAATTTTCATTTGTCTCCTAAATGCTATGAATTTTTATTTTTTCATTTTGTGGAGTTTTTCTTTTTTAGTGGAATCTAAATAATACCCACACATTGCAAATGGTTGCTTTTTTAAAATCTCTTTTAATCATAGGTTTTCCCTTCACTTCTTTTTATTACATTTGCTATTTATCTGTTGAAGTAACAAAGTTGTTTATCCTGAATAGTTTCCAACAATCATAGATTTTGCATCATATGGTTATAAATATCTTCCTCTGTCCTCTGTAGTCTCTATAACTGGTAGTTGGAATTAGATTTTTTTTAATGCAGGCATCCCTCAGTATCTGTCAGGGACCCAGTTCTAGGACCCCTGAAGTTACCAAAATCCTCCAACGCTCAAGTCTCTTATACATGCAAAGAACATGTGTAGTACTTGCATATAACCTATGCATGTTAGTGCATGCTAAATTGCTTCAGTCATGTCCGACTCTTTGTGATCCTATGAACTGTATCCCACCGGGCTTCTCTGTCCACTTGTTTCTATAGGCAAAAATACTGCAGTGGGTTGCAATGCCCTCCTCCAGGGGATCTTCCCGACCCAGGGATTGAGCCCTTTAAATTTTAAGTCATCTCTAGATTACTTATAATACCAATTAACTTATAATGATGAGGGCGGTCCTAAGATGGTGGAGGAATAGGACGGGGAGACCACTTTCTCCCCCACAAATTCATCGAAAGAACATTTGAACGCTGAGCAAATTCCACAGAACAACTTCTGAATGCTGGCAGAGGACATCAGGCACCCAGAAAGGCAGCCCATTGTCTTCGAAAGGAGATGGAGAAGTCTTGAGGCTACTGTAAGACTGAAAACCAGAGGCAGGAGGCTTAAGTCCAAATCCTGAGAACACCAGAGAACTCCTGACTCCAGGGAACATTAATCGACAGGAGCTCATCAAACGCCTCCATACCTACACTGAAACCAAGCACCACGCAAGGGCCAACAAGTTCCAGAGCAAGACATACCACGCAAATTCTCCAGCAACACAGGAACACAGCCTTGAGCTTCAACAGACAGGCTGCTCAAAGTCACTCCAAACCCATTGACATCTCATAAGTCATTACTGGACACTTCATTGCACTCCAGAGAGAAGAAATCTGGCTCCACCCACCAGAACCAGGAAACCTTGACAAGCCACTGTACAACCCCACCCACAGCAAGGAAACTCCACAATAAACAGAACTCCACAAACTGCCAGAATACAGAAAGGCCACCCCAAACACAGCAATATAAACAAGATGAAGAGACAGAGAAATACCCAGCAGGTAAAGGAACAGGATAAATGCCCACCAAACCAAACAAAAGAGGAAGAGATAGGGAATCTACCTGATAAAGAATTCCAAATAATGATAGTGAAAATGATCCAAAATCTTGAAATCAAAATGGAATCACAGATAAATAGCCTGGAGACAAGGATTGAGAAGATGCAAGAAAGGTTTAACAAGGACCTAGAAGAAATAAAAAAGAGTCAATATATAATGAGTAATGCAATAAATGAGATCAAAAACACTCTGGAGGGAACAAATAGTAGAATAACAGAGGCAGAAGATAGGATTAGTGAGGTAGAAGATAGAATGGTAGAAATAAATGAATCAGAGAGGAAAAAAGAAAAATGAATTAAAAGAAATGAGAACAATCTCAGAGACCTCCAGGAAAATGTTAAATGCCCCAACATTCAAATCATAGGAGTCCCAGAAGAAGAAGACAAAAAGAAAGACCATGAGAAAATACTTGAGGAGATAATAGTTGAAAACTTCCCTAGGAAGGAAGGAAATTGTAACCCAAGTTCAAGAAACCCAGAGAGTTCCAAACAGGATAAAACCAAGGCAAAACACCCCAAGACATATATTAATCAAATTAACAAAGATCAAACACAAAGAACAAATATTAAAAGCAGCAAGGGAAAAACAACAAATAACACAGAAGGGGATTCCCATAAGGATAACAGCTAATCTTTCAATAGAAATTCTTCAGACCAGAAGGGAATGGCAAGACATACTTAAAGTGATGAAAGAAAATAACCTACAGCCCAGATTACTGTACCCAGCAAGGATCTCATTCAAATATGAAGGAGAAATCAAAAGCTTTACTGACAAACAAAAGCTGAGAGAATTCAGCACCACCAAACCAGCTCTCCAAAAAATGCTAAAGGATCTTCTCTAGACAAGAAATGCAGAAAGGGTGTATAAACTCGAACCCAAAACAATCAAGTAAATGGCAACGGGATCATACTTATCAATAATTACCTTAACTGTAAATGGGTTGAATGTCCCAACCAAAAGACGAAGACTGGCTGAATGGATACAAACACAAGACCCCTGTATATGTTGTCTACAAGAGACCCACCTCGAAACAAGGGACACATATAGACTGTGAAGGCCTGGAAAAAGATATTCCACACAAATAGAGACCAAAAGGAAGCAGGACTAGCAATACTCATATCAGATAAAATAGACTTTAAAACAAAGGCTGTGAAAAGAGACAAAGAAGGACACTACATAATGATCAAAGAATCAATCCAAGAAAAAGATATAACAATTATAAATATATATGCACCCAACATAGGAGCACTGCAATATGTAAGACAAATGCTAACAAGTATGAAAGGGGAAATTAACAATAACACAATAATAGTGGGAGACTTTAATACCCCACTCACACCTATGGATAGATCAACTAAACAGAGAATTAACAAGGAAACACAAACTTTAAATGATACAAAAGACCAGTTAGAGCTAATTGATATCTATAGGACATTTCACCCCAAAACAATGAATTTCACCTTTTTCTCAAGTGCACATGGAACCTTCTCCAGGATAGATCACATCCTGGGCCATAAATCTAACCTTGGTAAATTCAAAAAAATTGAAATCATTCCAAGCATCTTTTCTGACCACAATGCAGTAAGATTAGATGTCAATTACAGGAGAAAAACTATTAAAAATTCCAACATATGGAGGCTGAACAACACGCTGCTGAATGACCAACAAATCACAGAAGAAATCAAAAAAGAAATCAAAATATGCATAGAAACAAATGAAAATGAAAACACAACAACCCAAAACCTATGGGACACCGTAAAAGCAGTACTAAGGGGAGGGTTCATAGCAATACAGGCTTACCTCAAGAAACAAGAAAAAAGTCAAATAAATAACCTAACTCTGCACCTAAAGCAACTAGAAAAGGAAGAAATGAAGAGCCCCTGGGTTAGTAGAAGGAAAGAAATCTTAAAAATTAGGGCAGAAATAAATGCAAAAGAGACCATAGCAAAAATTAACAAAGCCAAAAACTGGTTCTTTGAGAAGTTAAATAAATTTGACAAACCATTAGCCAGACTCATCAAGAAACAAAGGGAGAAAAATCAAATCAACAAAATTAGAAATGAAAATGGAGAGATCACAACAGACAACACAGAAATACAAAGGATCATAAGAGACTACTATCAGCAACTATATGCCAATAAAATTGACAACTTGGAAGAAATGGACAAATTCTTAGAAAAGCACAACTTTCCAAAACTGAGCCAGGAAGAAATGGGAAATCTTAACAGACTCATCACAAGCATGGAAACTGAAACTGTAATCAGAAATCTTCCAGCAAACAAAAGCCCAGGACCAGACGGCTTCACAGCTGAATTCTACCAAAAATTTAGAGAAGATCTAACACCTATCCTTCTCAAACTCTTCCAGAAAATTGCAGAGGAAGGTAAACTTCCAAATTCATTCTATGAGGCCACCATCACCCTAATACCAAAACCTGACAAAGATGCCACACAAAAAGAAAATTACAGGCCAATACCACTGATGAACATAGATGCAAAAATCCTTAACAAAATTCTAGCAAACAGAATCCAACAACATATGAAAAAGATCATACCTCATGACCAAGTGGGCTTTATCCCAGGGATGCAAGGATTCTTCAATATCCGCAAATCAATCAATGTAATACACCACATAAACCAATTGAAAAATGAAAACCATATGATTATCTCAATAAATGCAGAGAAAGCCTTTGACAAAATTCAACATCCATTTCGATTAAAAAAAAAAAAAACCCTCCAGAAAGCAGGAATAGAAGGAACACACCTCAACATAATAAAAGCTTTATATGACAAACCCACAACAAACATTATCCTCAATGGTGAAAAATTAAAAGCATTTCCCCTAAAGTCAGGAACAAGAAAATGGTGCCCACTATCACCACTTCTATTCAACATAGTTTTGGAAGTTTTGGCCACAGCAATCGAAGCAGGAAAAGAAATAAAAGGAATCCAGATTGGAAAACAAGAAGTAAAACTCTCACTGTTTGCAGATGATCCTCTGCATAGAAAATCCTAAAGACTCCACCAGAAAATTACTAGAGCTAATCAATGACTATAGTAAAGTTGCAGGATACAAAATCAACACACAGAAATCCCTTGCATTCCTATACACTAACAATGAGAAAACAGAAAGAGAAATTAAGGAAACAATTCCACTCACCATTGCAACAAAAAGAATAAAATACTTAGGAATATATCTACCTAAAGAAACAAAAGACCTATATATAGAAAACTATAAAATGCTGGTGAAAGAAATCAAAGAGGACACAAATAGATAGAGAAATATACCGTGTTCATGGATTGGAAGAATCAATATAGTGAAAATGAGTATACTACCCAAAGCAATCTATAGATTCAATGCAATCCCTATCAAGCTACCAACGGTATTTTTCACAGAACTAGAACAAATAATTTCACAATTTGTATGGAAATACAAAAAACTTCTAATAGCCAAAGCAATTTTAAGAAAGAAGAATGGAACTGGAGGAATCAGCCTGCCTGACTTCAGGCTCTACTACAAAGCCACAGTCATCAAGACAGTATGGTACCAGCACAGAGACAGAAATATAGATCAATGGAATAAAATAGAAAGCCCAGAGATAAATCCACGCACCTATGAACACCTTATCTTTGACAAAGGGGGCAAGAATATACAGAGAAAAGACAATCTTTTTAACAAGCGGTGCTGGGAAAACTGGTCAACAACTTGTAAAAAAAATGAAACTAGAACACTTTCTAACACCATTCACAAAAATAAACTCAAAATGGATTAAAGATCTAAACGTAAGACCAGAAACTATTAAACTCTTAGAGGAAAACATAAGCAAAACACTCTCCGACATAAATCACAGCAGAATCCTCTATGACCCACCTCCCAGAATATTGGAAATAAAAGCAAAAATAAACAAATGGGACCTAATTAAAATTAAAAGCTTTTGCACAACAAAGGAAACTATAAGCAAGGTGAAAGGACAGCCTTCAGAATGGGAGAAAACAATAGCAAATGAAGCAACTGACAAAGAATTAATCTCAAAAATATACAAGCAACTCTTGCAGCTGAATTCCAGAAAAATAAAATGACCCAATCAAAAAATGGGCCAAAGAACTAAACAGACATTTCTCCAAAGAAGACATACAGATAGCTAACAAACACATGAAAAGATGCTCAATATCACTCATTATTAGAGTAATGCAAATCAAAACCACAATGAGGTACCATTTCATGCCAGTCAGAATGGCTGCTATCCAAAAGTCTACAAGCAATAAATGCTGGAGAGGGTGCGGAGAAAAGGGAACCCTCTTACACTGTTGGTGGGAATGCAAACTAGTACAGCCACTATGGAGAACAGTGTGGAGATTCCTTAAAAAACTGGAAATAGAACTGCCTTATGACCCAGCAATCCCACTTCTGGGTGTACACACTGAGGAAACCAGAACTGAGAGAGACACTGTTCATTGCAGCACTGTTTATAAAAGCCAGGACATGGAAGCAACCTAAATGTCCATCAGCAGATGAATGGATAAGAAAGCTGTGGTACGTATACACAATGGACTATTACTCAGCTATTAAAAAGAATACATTTGAATCAGTTCTAATGGGGTGGATGAAACTGGAGCCTATTATACAGAGTGAAGTAAGCCAGAAAGAAAAACACCAATACAATATACTAACGCATATATATGGAATTTAGAAAGATGGTAACAATAACCCTGTATGCGAGACAGCAAAAGAGACACAGATGTACAGAACAGTCTTTTGGACTCTGTGAGAGAAGGTGAGGATGGGATGGTTTGGGAGAATGGCATTGAAACATGTATATTATCATACATGAAATGGATCGCCAGTCCAGGTTCAATGCATGATACAGGATGCTCGGGCTGGTACACTGGGATGACCCAGAGGGATGGGATGGAGAGGGATGTGGGAGGGGGATTCAGGATGGGGAACACATGTACACCCATGGTGGATTCATGTCAATGTATGACATACAATATGACTAATACAATAAAGTAATTAGCCTCCAAAAAAAAAATATATAAAGTGGGGGAAAAAAACTTATAATGATGAATACAATGTAAATGCTATGTAAATAGCTGTGTGTGTGCAGCAAATTGAAGTTTTGCTTTGGGAATCTTTTTTCTCGTATTAGATCAAATGTTTAATAAAATGGTTCTGTTGATCAGTTTTTAATCAGATTGTTTTCTGATATGGAACTATCTGAATATCTTCTATCCATAGTTAATTGAATCTGTGGACTTACAACTTGCAGCTACGGAGGGCTGGCTGTACACAAACAGAAGGTAATAATAGAAAAGAACCAAAAAGAAAGTACAATTTACTCAAAGTTTACCACTTTTAAACCTCTTTTTTTTTTTGGCCACACCCCTCAGTGTGTGGGGTCTTAGTTCCCCAACCAGGGATTGAACTTATGCCCTCTACATTGGAAGGCAGTCTTAACTACTGGATCATTGGGGAAGTCCCTAAACTTCTCTTTCAATAGTAAAGAGTAAAAATGAAAATTCTTCCTTCCCATCCTGGAATCCCATCCCTCAAGAGTAATCCCAGGTAACAATGTGAGGCTTGAAGGCTACCAGATCAGATCAGATCAGATCAGTCGCTCAGTCGTGTCCGACTCTTTGCGACCCCATGAATCGCAGCACGCCAGGCCTCCCTGTCCATCACCAACTCCCGGAGTTCACTCAGACTCACGTCAATTGAGTCAGTGATGCCATCCAGCCATCTCATCCTCTGTCGTCCCCTTCTCCTCCTGCCCCCACTTTCTCCCAACATAAGTCTTTTCCAATGAGTCAACTCTTCGCATGAGGTGGCCAAAGTACTGGAGTTTCAGCTTTAGCTTCATTCCTTCCAAAGAAATCCCAGGGCTGATCTCCTTCAGAATGGACTGGTTGGATCTCCTTGCAGTCCAAGGGATTCTCAAGAGTCTTCTCCAACACCACAGTTCAAAAGCATCAGTTCTTCGGCGCTCAGCCTTCTTCACAGTCCAACTCTCACATCCATACATGACCACAGGAAAAACCATAGCCTTGACTAGACGAACTTTGTTCGCAAAGTAATGTCTCTGCTTTTTAATATGCTATCTAGATTGGTCATAACTTTCCTTCCAAGGAGTAAGCGTCTTTTAATTTCATGGCTGCAGTCACCATCTGTAGTGATTTTGGAGCCCCAAAAAATAAAGTCAGCCACTGTTTCCACTGTTTCCCCATCTATTTCTCATGAAGTGATGGGTCCGGATGCCATGATCTTCGTTTTCTGAATGTTGAGCTTTAAGCCAACTTTTTCACTCTCCACTTTCACCTTCATCAAGAGGCTTTTTAGTTCCTCTTCACTTTCTGCCATAAGGATGGTGTCATCTGCATATCTGAGGTTATTGATATTTCTCCCTGCAATCTTGATTCCAGCTTGTGTTTCCTCCAGCCCAGCGTTTCTCATGATGTACTCTGCATATACGTTAAATAAACAGGGTGACAATATACAGCCTTGACGTACTCCTTTTCCTATTTGGAACCAGTCTGTTGTTCCATGTCCAGTTCTAACTGTTGCTTCCTGACCTGCATACAAATTTCTCAAGAGGCAGATCAGGTGGTCTGGTATTTCCATCTCTTTCAGAATTTTCCACAGTTTATTGTGATCCACACAGTCAAAGGCTTTGGCATAGTCAATAGCAGAAATACATGTTTTTCTGGAACTCTCTTGCTTTTTCCATGATCCAGTGGATGTTGGCAATTTGATCTCTGGTTCCTCTGCCTGTTCTAAAACCAGCTTGAACATCAGGAAGTTCACGGTTCACATATTGCTGAAGCCTGGCTTGGAGAATTTTAAGCATTACTTTACTAGCATGTGAGATGAGTGCAATTGTGCGGTAGTTTGAGCATTCTTTGGCATTGCCTTTGTTTGGGATTGGAATGAAAACTGACCTTTTCCAGTCCTGTGGCCACTGCTGAGTTTTCCAAATTTGCTGGCATATTGAGTGCAGCACTTTCACAGCATCATCTTTCAGGATTTGGAATAGCTCAACTGGAATTCTATCACCTCCACTAGCTTTGTTCATAGTGATGCTTCCTAAGGCCCACTTGACTTCACATTCCAGGATGTCTGGCTCTAGGTCAGTGATCACACCATCGTGATTATCTGGGTCATGAAGATCTTTTTTGCATAGTTCTTCTGTGTATTCTGTCCACCTCTTCTTAATATCTTCTGCTTCTGTTAGGTCCATACCATTTCTGTCCTTTATTGAGCCCATCTTTGCATGAAATGTTCCTTTGGTGTCTCTGATTTTCTTGAAGAGATGTCTAGTCTTTCCCACTCTGTTGTTTTCCTCTATTTCATTGCATTGATCACTGAAGAAGGCTTTCTTATCTCTTGCTATTGTTTGGAACTCTGCATTCAGATGTTTATATCTTTCCTTTTCTCCTTTGCCTTTTGCTTCTCTTCTTTTCACAGCTATTTGTAAGGCCTCCCCAGACAGCCATTTTGCTTTTTTGCATTTCTTTTCCATGGGGATGGTCTTGATCCCTGTCTCCTGTACAATGTCACGAATCTCAGTCCATAGTTCATCAGGCACTCTATCAGATCTAGGCCCTTAAATCTATTTCTCACTTCCACTGTATAATCATAAGGGATTTGATTTAGGTCATACCTGAATGGTCTAGTGGTTTTCCCTACTTTCTTCAATTTCATTCTGAATTTGGCAATAAGGAGTTCATGATCTGAGCCACAGTCAGCTCCTGCTCTTGTTTTTGCTGACTGTATAGAGCTTCTCCATCTTTGGCTGCAAAGAATATAATCAATCTGATTTCGGTGTTGACCATCTGGTGATGTCCATGTTTAGAGTCTTCTCTTGTGTTGTTGGAAGAGGGTGTTTGTTATGACCAGTGCATTTTCTTGGCAAAACTCTATTAGTCTTTGCCCTGCTTCATTCCGTATTCCAAGGCCAAATTTGCCTGTTACTCCAGGTGTTTCTTGACTTCCTACTTTTGCATTCCAGTCCCCTATAATGAAAAGGACATCTTTTTGCGGTGTTAGTTCTAAAAGGTCTTGTAGGTTTTCATAGAACCGTTCAACTTCAGCTTCTTCTGCATTACTCGTTGGGGCATAGACTTGGATTACTGTGATATTGAATGGTTTGCCTTGGAAACAAACAGAGATCATTCTGTCGTTTTTGAGATTGCATCCAAGTACTGCATTTCGGACTCTTTTGTTGACCATGATGTCCACTCCATTTCTTCTGAGGGATTCCTGCCTGCAGTAGTAGATATAATGGTCATCTGAGTTAAATTTACCCATTCCAGTCCATTTCAGTTCGCTGATTCCTAGAATGTCGACATTCACTCTTGCCATCTCTTGTTTGACCACTTCCAATTTGCCTTGATTCATGGACCTGACATTCCAGGTTCCTATGCAATATTGCTCTTTACAGCATTGGACCTTTCAAATTAAAAAATGAAAAATTTTTAAATGTGTTGGTTAATGTATGGGTCAACTTGACTGGGCCATTGGGTGCCCAGATATTTGGTCAAAAGTTTTTCTGTGGACTTCCCTGGTGGTTCAATGGCCAAGACTCCACAATCCCAATGCAAGGGACCTAGATTTCATTCCTAGTCAGGGAACTAGATCCCACTTGCCACAGCTAAGAATTAGCATGCCACAACTAAAAATCTTAAATGCCACAATAAAAAAGGAAGATCCTGAGTACTGTAACTAAAACCCAGAGCAGCCAAATAAATTTTTAAAAATAAAAATAAAAATTTTTTTTAATTGTTCTGGGTCTGTCTGCAATGGTGTTTTTGGATGAGATTAACAATTCAATCTATGGACTGAGTAAAGTAGCTTGCCTTCCATAATGTGGGTGAGGCTCATCCTATCAGTCTTGAATAGAACAAAAAGATTGGCCCACTCTGGAGTGAAAGGTTACTCCTCTTGCCTGATGGCTTGCTGGGTCATTAGTCTTTCCAACCTTTGGACCCAAATGAAACATTGGCCCCCTCCTGGGTCCTAAACTTGCCAACTTTTGGACTAGAACTTACACCATCAGCTCTCCTGGTTCCCAAGCTTTTGGACCTGGCCAGGAGCTACACGTCAGCTCTTCTAGGCCCCTAGCTTGTTGACTACAGGTCTTGGAACTTCTTACCTTCCCAACTGCGTAAGTCAATTCCTCATACATATATAATATATAGGATATTAATATATAATGTATACCTATTATATGGGCTTCCCTGGTAGCTCAGCTGGTAAAGAATCCACCTGCAATGCAGGAGACCCTGGTTCAATTCCTGGGTTGGGAAGATCTGCTGGAGAAGGGATAGGCTACCCACTCCAGTATTCTTGGGCTTCCCTTGTGGCTCAGACAGTGAAGAATCAGCCTGAAATGCAGGAGACCTGGGTTCAATCCTGGGTTGGAAAGATTCCCTGGAGGAGGAAACAGTTACCCACTCCAGTATTCTGGCATGGAGAATTTCATGGACAGAGAAGCACGGCAGGCTACAGTCCATGGGGTCACAAAGAGTCAGACATGACTGAGCAACTTTCACTCACATATTATATACATGTATTCTGTTTTTATATTCTAGTTCTGGCTCTCTGGAGCCCTAATACAGAAGACTAAGTGGAGGTGATAGAATGTGAGCTAGGCCATGAAGGGTAGCTGACATTTAAATGCTTAAAGACAAGGGGAAAGGATAACAAAGTGGAAACATCTAGAATGTGTATCTGTTAAATGGGTCTTGGTGGGGAGATAGGACAGACTGCAGCTGAGACTTGGGGTTGTTGAGTTATGCAGAGTTTTGGAGGCCAGGGTAAGAAATATGTACACAGTCCTACAGGCAAGCAAGAACTGTACTCCAAGATAAGAGGCAAGTGTTGAAGAAATTTGATGTGTACGAAAAACAGTTGAAAGCAGCAGGAGTTGCTGGACAAGCTCCATTGTGGAATTCTGAAAGAACTCAAGATTCTCTTTATCAACCTGGTGTCAAAACTTGGTGCTGAAACCGTTTACCTCAGACTGGGACTCAAACCCATGTGTTGGGACTCGAACCCAGCCAAAACCCTGCTTGGGACTTGAACCCACATGGCTGGGACTCAAACCCAGCCAAAACCCACAGTACCTGGTTTCAGGATCTAATGAAGCTCAGGTTCTTGATGTCTCATCACAGAAAGAATTCAGTAAGAGACAAAGTGAGAGGTAAGAAGTGCATGTATTCAGATACAGAGAGAAGCACACACCACAGAAAGAGTGTGGGCCACTGCAGAGGGTGAATGCGCAGTGAAATTTGTGGTTATAGGCTGGGTAATGTCATATGCCAATGAGAGGGAGGATTATTCCAACTATTTTGGGGAAGGGGCAGAGATTTCCAGGATTCAGCCACTGCCCACTCCTTGGTCTTTTAACAGGCCTTGGAACCTTCATGGTACCTCTGTGTGTCATTTCACTTGCTGATTGAGGATCAAGGTCTAGTCTTGTCTGCTCTCTTGGTCCCATTTGATTTCAATCAATTCATGTTGTGTTCTTGGGCTATGTCATTCTTTCAAATGTTGTGCCCTGCCCCTTTCCCTCCTTACAATACCTTTGAAAACTGAACTGGGGAGCCCTCCAAAAGAGAGGTGCAGAGTGTACAACGTTTACCTCGACACAGTCACACCCTGACTTTCTCACACTCTCTCCTGCTCACCATCCCGTTTGGCTCTCTGGTTCTCATCCTTGAAATGTACCTGTGTGCGTGTCTCCTTGACTACTAATGCATTTTCATTGCTGCCCTTGCTAAAAGAGTTGGCTTCAGGTCTATATTTATCTGCCTGGCTTATGTAAGAGGCAATATGAGGTGTAGGATGTATTTCTGTGTCCAATTCTTTGTGACCCCGTGACTGTCCTTCACTGCCTCCCAGAATGTGCTCAAATTCATGTCCACTGAGTTGGTGATGGTACCCAATCATCTCATCTTCTGCTGCCCTTCTTCTACCCTCAATCTTTCCCAGCATTAGGGTCCTTTCCAATGAGTTGGCTCTTCGCATCAGGTAGCCAAATACTGGAACTTCAGCTTCAGCATCAGTCCTTCCAATGAATATTCAGGATTGATTTTCTTTAGGACTGACTGGAGCCATATTGGCAACATTTAAAACCCAAATTTGCCTCTTTAAATAGCTGGGTGACCTGGGGCAAGGGCCTTAAATTTCCTGAGCCTGGTTTCTTAGGTGTCAAATGAATGATAGCAATTGAGGATTGAATAAGATTGCACACATAAAGTGCTTAGATCTGACACAATAGTCATAGTTGGGGGTTTTTTAATTAAATTTTATTGGAGTATAGTTGATTTACAATACTGTGTTAGTCTCTGCTGTATAGCAATGTGAGTCAGTTACACATATACATACAATATCTTTTTTAAGATTCTAGTCCCATGTATGTCATTACGGAGTATCGAGTAGAGTTCCCTGTGCTAAGCAGTTGTTTTTCATTAAAACATAAAACACAAGGTCTCTGTTTCCATTGCTCTATCTATCCCCTGTTGAGGTCACCAGTAGTGCCAAATTTCAGCCTCTGGACTTCAGAGCTGTGTACTGCACTCTCTTTCTGAGAATTCCCCAGGAACACTGGATTTCCATACTGCTAAACCTCTAAACTAGCTCCTCAGACCTTGTGCCCGCTAGTTAAGCTGGTTTACTGGGATAAGAGATGCATAAGCCCATACCTGTTCATGCTGCACTGTGGCCCAGGAGGGTTTCCCAGCAAACTGAGCTGGCCCTGGTCAAGAAAGGAGATGCAGTGAAAAACCTGAGCCATAAGAGAAGGGATGTGGAATCCCTCCATGGCTGCCACAGGCCTATATTTGCTCTGCTTCTCAAACCCACTGCCCACAGGGAGGCCCCATCCTCCAAGCCTCTGGGCTCTGCCTCCATTTCCCACTCCTTGTCTAGACCAAGGAATGGTCTAGAAAAGGCAAAAAGATAGGACACTGAAAGATGAACTCCCCAGGTTGATAGGTGTCCAATATGCTACTGGAGATCAGCGGAGAAATAACTCCAGAAAGAATGAAGAGATGGAGCCAAAGCAAAAGCAAAACCCAGTTGTGGATATGACTGGTGATAGGAGCAAGGTCCAATGCTATAAAGAGCAATATTGCATAGGAACCTGGAATGTTAGGTCCATGAATCCAGGCAAATTGAAAGTGGTCAAACAAGAGATGGCAAAAGTGAACACTGACATTTTCAGAATCAGAACTAAAATGGACTGGATGGGTGAATTAACCTCAGATGATGATTATATCTACTACTGCCAGCAAGAACCCTTAGAAGAAATGGAGTAGCCATCATAGTCAAAAAATGAGTCCAAAATGCAATACTTGGAAGCAATCTCAAAAACAACAGAATGATTTCTGTTCGTTTCTGAGGCAAACTATGCAATCCAAGTTTATGTCCCAACCAGTACTGCTGAAGAAGTTGAAGTTGAATGGTTCTATCAAGACCTACAAGACCTTTTAGAACTAACACTCAAAAAAGATGTCCTTTTCATTATGGGACTGGAATGCAAAAGTAGGAAGTCAAGAAACACCTGGAGTAACAGGCAAACTTGGCCTTGGACTATGGAATGAAGTGGGACAAAGGCTAATAGAGTTTTGCCAAGAAAATGCACAGGTCATGGCAAACAGCCTCTCCCAACAACACAAGAGAAGACTCTACACATGGACATCACCAGATGGCCAACAATGAAATCAGATTGATTATATTTTTGCAGCCAACGATGGAGTAGCTCTATACAGTCAGCAAAAACAAGAGCAGGAGCTGACTGTGGCTCAGATCATGAACTCCTTATTGCCAAATTCAGACTGAAATTGAAGAAAGTAGGGAAAACCACTAGACAATTCAGGTACGACCTAAATCAAATCCCTTATGAGTATACAGTGGAAGTGACAAATAGATTCAAGGGACTAGACAGAGTGCCTGAAGAACTATGGATGGATGTTCATGACACTGTACAAGAGGCAGTGATCAAGATCATCCCCAAGAAAAAGAAATGCAAAAAGGCAAAACGGTTGTCTGAAGAGGCCTTACAAATAGCTGTGAAAAGAAGAGAAGCAAAAGGCAAAGGAGAAAAGGAAAGATATACCCATTTGAATGCAGAGTTCCAAAGAATAGCAAGGAGAGATCAGAAAGCCTTCTTCAGTGATCAATGCAAAGAAATAGAGGAAAACAATAGAATGGGAAAGACTATTGATCTTTTCAAGAAAATTAGAGACACCAAGGGAACGTTTCATGCAAAGATGGGATCAATAAAGGACAGAAATGGTATGGACCTAACAGAAGCAGAAGATATTAAGAAGAGGTGGACAGAATACACAGAAGAACTGTACAAAAAAAGATCTTCATGACCCAGATAACCACAATGGTGTGATCACTCAACTAGAGCCAGACATCCTGGAATGTGAAGTCAAGTGAGCCTTAGAAAGCATCACTATGAACAAAGCTAGTGGAGGTGATGGAATTCCAGTTGAGCTATTCCAAATCCTGAAAGATGATGCTGTGAAAGTGCTGCACTCAATATGCCAGCAAATTTGGAAAACTCAGCAGTGGCCACAGGACTGGAAAAGGTCAGTTATCATTCCAATTCCAAAGAAAGGCAATGCCAAAGAATGCTCAAACTATCACACAATTGCACTATCACACAATTGCACTCATCTCACACCCTAGTAAAGTAATGCTCAAAATTCTCTAAGCCAGGATTCAGCAATACGTGAACCATGAACTTTCTGATGTTCAAGCTGGTTTTAGAACAGGCAGAGGAACCAGAGATCAAATTGCCAACATCCGCTGGATCATGGAAAAAGCAAGAGAGTTCCAGAAAAACATGTATTTCTGCTTTATTGACTATGCCAAAGCCTTTGACTGTGTGGATCACAATAAACTGTGGAAAATTCTTCAAGAGATGGGAATACCAGATCACCTAACCTGCCTCTTGGGAAACCTGTATGCAGGTCAGGAAGCAAGTTAGAACTGGACATGGAACAACAGACTGGTTCCATAAGAAAAGGAGTATGTCAGGGCTGTATATTGTCACCCTGCTTATTTAACATACATGCAGAGTACATCACGAGAAATGCTGGGCTGGAAGAAGCACAAGCTGGAATCAAGATTCCCGGAAGAAATATCAATAACCTCAGATATGCAGATGACACCACCTTTATGGCAGAAAGTGAAGAAGAACTAAAGACCCTCTTGATGAAAGTGAAAGTGGAGAGTGAAAAAGTTGGCTTAAAGCTCAACATTCAGAAAACGAAGATCATGGCATCTGGTCCCATCACTTCATGGGAAATAGATGGGGAAACAGTGAAAACAGCGGCTGACTTTATTTTTTGGGGCTCCAAAATCACTGCAGATGGTGATTGCAGCCATGAAATTTAAAGATGCTTATTCCTTGGAAGGAAAGTTATGATCAACCTAGACAGCATATTAAAAAGGAGAGACATTACTTTGCCAACCAAGGTCCATCTCCTCAAAGCTATGGTTTTTCCAGGAGTCATGTATGGATGTGAGAGTTGGACTGTGAAGAAGGCTGAGCACCGAAGAATTGATGCTTTTGAACTGTGGTGTTGGATAAGACTCTTGAGAGTCCCTTGGACTGAAGGGAGATCCAACCAGTCCATCCTAAAGGAGATCAGTCCTGACTGTTCATTGGAAGGACTGATGTTGAAGCTCTGGTCCAAAAGTCTTGCCTTTGTTTTCTTCTAAAGCTTTTATTGATTTTTTTTCCCCTTCACATTTAAATTTGAAATCCTTCTGAAACTGATCCTGCCTCCAGTTTGAATCTTCTGCAGAGAATTAAATGGAGAACAGTAGGTTTTCATTCTTTAAGTAGTGGTGCCTGCCCAGGCTGTTTCTGTGTATCCTGCTTCTTTACCCTCCAAAGCTGACTTTTTTCCTGCCCAATTCCAAGCCTGACTTTCCCAATACCGAGCCATATGCTTTCATTTTAAGTATGTGGGCTTTCTAAAATCTCCTCTAAAAAGTCCCCTATTAATTGATCGAGCAAGTATTGGTTTCTACTGCTTACAGTTAAAGATCCCTAATTTTTACACTACAGAGAAGTGGATAGCTCAGGTATAGCTATCTGGGGTGAAGGTGGTAGAAATGAAGACTTTTGAGGGTATCAAAGAATTACTATTGGTGAAGTAGTTCAATTCAGTTCAGTTCAGTCGCTCAGTCATGTCCGACTCTTTGCGACCCCATGAACCGCAGCACTCCAGGCCTCCCTGTCCATCACCAACTCCCAGAGTCCACCCAAACCCATGGTCCATTGTATCGGTGATGCCATTCAACCATTTCAGCCTCTGTCATCCCCTTCTCCTCCTGCCCTCAATCTTTCCCAGCATCAGGGTCTTTTCAAATGAGTCAGCTCTCTGAATCAGGTGGCCAAAGTATTGGAGTTTCAGCTTCAACATCAGTCCCTCCAATGAACACCCAGGACTGATATCCTTTAGGATGGACTAGTTGGATCTCCTTGCAGTCCAAGGGACTCTCAAGACTGTTCTCCAACACCACAGTTGAAAAGCATCAATTCTTCAGCCCTCAGCTTTCTTCACAGGCCAACTCTCCCATCCATACATAACCACTGGAAAAACCATAGCCTTGACTAGACAGACCTTTGTTGGCAAAGTAATGTCTCTGCTTTTTAATATGCTGTCTAGGTTGGTCATAACTTTCCTTCCAAGGAGCAAGTGTCTTTTAACTTCATGGCTACAATCACCCTCTGCAGTGATTTTGGAGCCCCATAAAATAAAGTCAGCCACTGTTGACACTGTTTCCCCATCTATTTCCCATGAAGTGATGGGACCAGATGCCATGATCTTCGTTTTCTGAATGTTGAGCTTTAAGCCAACTTTTTCACTCTCCACTTTCACCTTCATCAAGAGGGTCTTTAGTTCTTCTTCACTTTCTGCCATAAAGGTGGTGTCATCTGCATATCTGAAGTTATTGATATTTCTTCCGGGAATCTTGATTCCAGCTTGTGCTTCTTCCAGCCCAGCGTTTCTCATGATGTACTCTGCATATAAGTTAAATAAGCAGGGTGACTATATACAGCCTTGACGTACTCCTTTTCCTATTTGGAACTGGTCTGTTGTTCCATGTACAGTTCTAACTGTTGCTTCCTGACCTGCATACTGGTTTCTCAAGAGGCAGGTTAGGTGATCTGGTATTCCAGCGGATGTTGGCAATTTGATCTCTGGTTCCTCTGCCTGTTCTAAAACCAGCTTGAACATCAGGAAGTTCATGGTTCACGTATTGCTGAATCCTGGCTTAGAGAATTTTGTGCATTACTTTACTAGGGTGTGAGATGAGTGCAATTGTGTGATAGTTTGAGCATTCTTTGGCATTGCCTTTCTTTGAGATTGGAATGAAAATTGACCTTTTCCAGTCCTGTGGCCACTGCTGAGTTTTCCAAATTTGCTGGCATATTGAGTGCAGCACTTTCATAGCATCATCTTTCAGGATTTGGAATAGCTCAGCTGGAATTCCATCACCCCACTAGCTTTGTAGTGATGCTTCCTAAGGCTCACTTGACTTCACATTCCAGGAGTCTGGCTCTGGGTGAGTGATCACACTATTGTGATTATCTGGGTCATGAAGATCTTTTTTTGTACAGTTCTTCTGTGTATTCTGTCCACCTCTTCTTAATATCTTCTGCTTCTGTTAGGTCCATACCATTTCTGTCCTTTATTGATCCCATCTTTGCATGAAATGTTCCCTTGGTATCTATAATTTATGCCCCGACCAGTAACACTGAAGAAGCTGAAGCTGAATGGTTTTATGAAGACCTACAAGACCTTTTAGAACTAACACCCAAAAAAGATGTCCTTTTCATTATAGGGGACTGGAATGCAAAATTAGGACATCAAGAGACACCTGGAGTAAAAATTTGGACTACAGAATGAAGCAGGGCAAGGGCTAACAGCGTTTTGCCAAGAGAATGCACAGGTCATAGCAAACACCCTCTTCCAACAACACAGGAGAAGATTCTACACATGGACATCACTAGATAGCCAACACAAAAATCAGATTGATTATATTTGCAGCCAAAGATGGAGAAGCTCTATACAGTCAAGAAAAACAAGAGCAGGAGCTGACTGTGGCTTAGATCATGAACTCCTTATTGCCAAATTCAGACTGAAATTGAAGAAAGTAGGGAAAACCACTAGACCATTCAGGTATGACCTAAATCAAATCCCTCACAATTATACAGTGGAAGTGAGAAATAGATTTAAGGGACTAGATATGATAGAGTGCCTAATGAACTATGCAGGGAGGTTCATGACATTGTACAGGAGACAGGGATGAAGACCATCCCCAAGAAAAAGAAATGGAAAAAAGCAAAATGGTTGTCTGAGGAGACCTTACAAATAGCTATGAAAAGAAGAGAAGCGAAAAGCAAAGGAGAAAAGGAAAGATACACCCATTTGAATGCAGAGTTCCAAAGAATAGCAGGGAGAAATGAGAAAGGCTTCCTCAGTGACCAGTGCAAAGAATTAGAAGAAAACAATAGCATGGGAAGATTAGAGATCTCTTCAAGAAAATTAGAGATACAAGGGAACATTATGCCATTACCCTTACCATAGTTTGGCCTCAAGACAAACTACAGGGAGAGAACACAGGCCCACCCATCAGCAGCAAATTGGATTAAAGATTTACTGTGTATGGTCCCACCCACTAGAGCAAGACCCAGTTTATCCCACAGCAAATCGTCCCTCCCATCAGGAACCTTCTGCTGCTGCTGCTGCTGCTGCTGCTGCTAAGTCGCTTCAGTCGTCTGACTCTGTGCGACCCCATAGACGGCAGCCTACCAGGCTCCCCCGTCCCTGGGATTCTCCAGGCAAGAACACTGGAGTGGGGTGCCATTTCCTTCTCCAGTGCATGAAAGTGAAAAGTGAAAGTGAAGTCACTCAGTTGTGTCCGACTCTTCACGACCCCATGGACTGCAGCCCACCAGGCTCCTCCGTCCATGGGATTTTCCAGGCAAGAGTACTGGAGTGGGGTGCCATTGCCTTCCATCCCTCCCATCAGGAACCTTCTACAAGCCTCTTATCCTCATCCATCAGAGGGCAGATAGAATGAAAACCACAATCACAGCAGACTATGTACATCTCCATACATTCTGAACTCTTTGCAATAAACAGATCTTATCCTCACAGAAGTGATACCCCACTCACACGCAACCCACACCTTGATGGTTAAGATGACACCTTCTGTGCATAGAGTTGTTTGACGCTCTGGATGTCTGTGAGGGAGAATGTATGAGAATGTGTCAGGGCTAAATACACATGATTTCACTTCCCTGGTGGTTCAGACAGTTAAGTGTCTGTCTACAATGCAGGAGACCTGGGTTCGATCCCTGGGTCAGGAAGATCCCCCGGAGAAGGAAATGGCAATCCACTCCAGTACTATTGCCTGGAAAATCCCATGGACAGAGGAGCCTGGTAGGCTACAGTCCATGGGGTCGCAAAGAGTCAGACACGACTGAGCGACTTCACTTCACTTCACTTTTACTGGGAATACCCTAATCACTGAAAATGAAAGTTGTTCAGTCATGTCCAGCTCTTTGCGACCCCATGGACTATACAGCCCATAGAATTCTCCAGGCCAGAATACTGGAATGGGTAGCCTTTCCCTTCTCCATGGAATCTTCCCAACCCAGGGATTGAACCCAGGCCTCCTGCATTGCAGGCAGATTCTTTACCAGCTGAGCCACAAGGGAAGAGGGCTTTCCTAGTGTCTCAGATGGTAAACAGTCTGCCAACAATGTGGAAGACCTGGGTTTGATTCCTGGATTGGGAAGATCCCCAGGAGCAGGGAGTGGCACCCCGCCCTAATATTCTTGCCTGGAAAATCCAAATAACTGAGGAGCTACAGTCCATGGAGTCACAAAGAGTCAGATATAGCTGAGTGATTATCAGTCACACACTCACCATAATCACAACTTTGGTGTCCCCTGCAACCAGTGTTATCCCCAGTCTGCTACACAAGCTCAGTTCAGTTCAGTTCAGTTCAGTCGCTCAGTCATGTCCGACTCTTTGCGACCCCATGAATTGCAGCACGCCAGGCCTCCCCATCCATCACCAACTCCCGGAGTTCACTCACACTCACGTCCATCGAGTCAGTGATGCCATCCAGCCATCTCATCCTCTGTCGTCCCCTTCTCCTCCTGCCCCCAATCCCTCCCAGCATCAGAGTCTTTTCCAATGAGTCAACTCTTCGCATGAGGTGCTCAAAGTACTGGAGTTTCAGCTTTAGCTTCATTCCTTACAAAGAAATCTCAGGGTTGATCTCCTTCAGAATGGACTGGTTGGATCTCCTTGCAGGCCAAGGGACTCTCAAGAATCTTCTCCAACACCACAGTTCAAAAGCATCAATTCTTCGGCGCTCAGCTTTCTTGACAGTCCAACTCTCACATCCATACATGACCACTGGAAAAACCACAGCCTTGACTAGACGAACCTTTATTGGCAAAGTAATGTCTCTGCTTTTCAATATGCTACACAAGCTGGGACCACCTAATTATCTCACAGAGAAGGAATGGCAGATGTTGTTTTACTACCTACTTGGCAGCTGTAATGGGCTGAATATATGTTTCCCTTGAAAATTCCTGTCAGAGTTCTAATCCCCAAATGTGATGGTATTTGGAGCTGAGGTCTTTTAGTATTTAGGGTTAGGTGAGTTCAGAAGGGTGGGACCCTCATGATGGAATTAGTGCTCTTATGAGAAGAGTCTCTCTCTTTCTCCCAGCACACACCTCAGGAAAGGCGGCATGAACACACAGAAAGATGGTAGCCATGTCCAAACAGAAAGCAAATTGAACCCTGCTGGGCTGTGATATTGGCCTTTTCAGCCTCCAATTTTGTGTTGTTTAAGTCACCCAGATGGTAGCCCTAGATGACTACAGCAATTCCCTTTCTTTTCTAACAGAAGCCTTATTTTAATGAGTGGAAACCTCTGCTAACAGAATTCTAGTGGATAAATAATGATTTGTCTAAGGTAATTATTATAATACCATCCCCCTTTTCCAATAATGGGTTTAAGAGTGGGCATGTCAATCAGCCAATGAGAATCAAAAGAAAATTGGGATTAAAAGCCATAAAAAATTGTTTTTATTAGGACATTAGCCATGGAAGTCAGAATCCGCTAAGGAGTGTGTAACATTTCACCTGTCAAATCAACTAGCCCTGAAAATGGTGCTAGAGCATCAGGGCCATACCTGGTCATCGCTGCTAACAAGCACATGAAAAGATGCTCAACATCGCTCATTATTAGAGAAATGCAAATCAAAACTACACACTGAGATATCACCTCACACCGGTCAGAATGGCCATCATCAAAAAAAACAAAACAAAACAATAAACACTGGAAAGGGTGTGGAGAAAAGGGAACCGTCTTGCACTGTTGGTGGGATGTAAATTGATACAGCCACTATGGAAGACAGGATGGTGATCCCTTAAAAAAAAAAAACTAGCAATAAAACCACCATATGACCCAGGAATCTCACTACTAGACATATACCCTAAGGATACCAAAACTGAAAAAGACACATGTACCCCAATGTTCATTGCAGCACTGTTTACAGTACCTAGAACATGGAAGAAACCTAGATGGTAATTGACAGATGAGTGGTTAAAGAAGCTGTGGTTCATATATACAATGGAATATTACTCAGCCATTAAAAGGAACACATTTGAGTCAGTTCTAATGAGGTGGATGAACCTAGAGCCTATTATACAGATCAAAGTAAGTCAGAAAGAGAAAAAGAAGTATCATATACTAATACATCTAGGAAAATGGTACTGATGCAATTATCTGCAGGACAACAATGGAGACACAGAGAACAGACTTATGAACACAGTGGGAGTGGAGGACGGAGACGGCTGGATGTACGGAGAGAGTAATATGGAAACTTACATTACCATATGTAAAATAGATAGCCAATGGGAATTTGCTGTGTGACTCAGGGAACTCAAACTGGGGCTCTGTAACAACCTAGAGGGGTGGGATGAGAAGGAAGATGGGAAGGAAGTTCAGGAGAGAGGGGACATATGTATACCTATGGCTGATTCATGTTGATGTTTGGCAGAAACCAACACAATTCTGTAAGGCAATTATCCTTCAATTAAAAAATAAATAAATTTTTTAAAATAATAAAAAGTAAACAGGAAAAAATAAATTTAATTTTAAAAATATCCTTTTTATTCTGCCCCTTCCTTTCTCTAGTGTGATTGGAGCAGAAGGATCCATCTTGTAACCAGGAGATAAGATACATGAGGAAGAAAAGCTAATACCCTGATGATGGTGAGGCCAAGGGTGCTTCAAGATTTTACTGAGCCATTTAATCAGCCCTGGGACTTCATGTTCAGTAAGGAATAAATGTCCTTATTGTTCACACTCATCTGTCAGCTTTCTGTTATTTGAAGCTGAATGGAATAATCTCATTGATAAAGGAGGAAGTCACCAAACTCCTCCCCAGGCAAGCTGAATTCCAAAAGGCATTTAGCCAATGGAAGCCTGTACCATTTCTAGATACCCAGGGTATGCTTGGCAAAAGTGTATTCTCCCCCTTTGAGGGGAGAATACCAGTAAAGTTAAGAGCTCTAGCTTTAGAATCAGATGCATGTGTTCAAACCCTAGCTTTTAAGCTGATTAACTATGTGACCCTAAGAATGTTCCTCAACTGCTCTATGCCTCAGTTTTATTCCCATCAAAACCTAGGAATAATAATAGTGATTACCTCATAGGGTTGTTGTGAGAATATAATGATATGATACCTGTGAAGTGCTTAGCACAAGGTATATAGCATGGCATATAATAATCACTCAAATATTTACTATGCTCCATGACAGAAGATAAGTGTAAGGTTTTGGGATTTAGTGGACAAGAATGTCCAACACAGTTTGTGCAACTCTTGATCATGCAGGCTGACAAATCAAGAAGACCTTTTGATTTGGGATGTCTGAAGGGTTTTAAGTTATAAAGGGAGTGAGGCTCTTGGGCAGAGGTAGGGATATAGCTTGAAATATTCCAGCCTAATTATCATCTGGTTGTTTACGAACGTTAAACTTTCTGTGTGCTTGCTCAGTCATGTACGACTCTTCTTGACCCCATGGACTGTAGCCAGTGTCCTCTGTCCAAGGAATTCTCCAGGCAAGAATTCTGGAGGGAGTTGCCCTGCCTTCCTCCAGGGGATCTTCCCCACCTAGGGATTGAACCCGCACCTCCTGCATTGGCAGGCAGATTCTTTACCACTGAGCCACCTGGGAAGTCCTTAGGAACATTACTTATTACTCATCTCCTTATTGGTGCTTTACCTCAGGCATCAACACTCATATTGTCATTAAGCAAAGACCCTAGGGAGCCTAATTTGGGGTGGATCGGCAGTGCAATGAGTAGAGAAGCTATAAAGACCTAAGAGAGTTTATTTAAATTATTATACCCATCAGATAACTTTGATACTGGTAGATCTTTGAAGGCTTCATGAATAAGAACATTAATGGCTTATGGCCTAGAAGTTGCCCTCTACACAGATGGTTCTCCACCAAAGTGACCCTGTCCTGGGGGGATATTAGAAGTTTGTGGTTGTTGCAATGACAGCCCTGGCATTTAATGGTCAGGGGGCACGGACATTAAACATCTTGCTATAACAAGACAGTTCTATAGGGCAATGGATTATCTCAGTATCAAATTGGACATTCCTGTACATGAAAAGTGTGTTTATAAGAAGCCTAGAATCTAAGCTGGCTTTGATATTAAGAACAAAGTATTTTTGCACAGTTTTAACATGCTCTAGATTTGAAAGGAACATCATTATTGTGGAGATGGAAGGATGGTTGGGCTGTGTTCTGTTTAAAATGTTAACACAGATTGTTTACCATTTCAGAAAACTCCGTCCCCAGCATCCTAGTAATTAGCTAGTATATTACCTGATGCCATCAGCACTTGCAAATATTGCACTCATGGAGGTTTCCACTCTAGGTGCAAGCACCTTTTGTACTCAGTGTCTTCCAGAGCAGTCCTGACCAAATATCAACACACTGAAATACATATTATCTTATTTAAAAGTTTTTCCCTCTTCTTTTTTCTTTATATCCCTACTAAGGTACTGCTGCTGCTGCTACTGCTGCTAAGTCACTGCAGTCGTGTCCAACTCTACGCGACACCATAGACGGCAGCCCACCAGGCTCCCCCGTCCCTGGGATTCTCCAGGCAAGAACACTGGAGTGGGTTGCCATTTCCTTCTCCAATGCATGAAAGTGAAAAGTGAAAGTGAAGTCACTCAGTCGTGTCTGGCTCAGCGACCCCATGGATTGCAGCCTACCAGGCTCCTCCATCCATGGGATTTTCCAGGCAAGAGAACTGGAGTGGGGTGCCATGGCCTTCTCCACATTAACTTATTTTTAATTATAAAATTAAAATTTTATCTTAAAAAGAAAAAAAATAATTATACAAGTAGTATGTACAATTATCTACAACTTTCATTTCAGGAGAGGACCGAGGATGTCACAAAACATTTGTTATAAAAGAGGGGGATTTGGGTTTGATAAAATGGAGAACCACTACTCTATGGGAACTTTTTTTTTAAGTAACCTTTACACTGAAGTAAACATACATGCAGAAAAATGTAATTTAATTTATAAATTAAATTTTTAAAATCTACCCATCTCCTCGGATGGATCCTAATATTACCAGTTCCATAGAACTCCGTTTCATTCTCCTCCTGGTCACTTCTCACTCACTATCCTAACTTACACACCAGAGATTAATACTGCCTATTTTTTGTCTTGGAGGGTTTTTTTGCCACACTGCTTGGTCTGTGGGATCTGTTTCCCGATCAGGGGTTGAACCTGCACCACAGCATTGAAAGCCATGAATCCTAACCACTATGCCACCAGGGAACTCCCAATGTTGCCAAGTTTTCATTAAAACTTCATGTAAAGGATTATAACTATGGGAGGCAATGGCTGCATTAACTAACTTTATAATATCCATAATTTCACAATATATATAATATTCAATAACTATATCAAGTCATATCATTGTACACCTTAAACTTGCACAGCATATTTCAATTATATCTCAATAAAACTGAAAAAAACTTCATATAAATGACATCAAAAATTCTGTACTTATGCATGTGTGATGTTTTTTGATCAACATCATATTTGTGAGAACCATCTATGCTGCTGCACATATTGGTAATTCATTCTCATTGCTGATACAGTTCTTTTGTACAAATGTAATGGAATTTATTTTAACCATTTGACTGTTGATGAATATCTGGGTAGTTTACAATTTTGGACTATAAGAATAGTTGCTTCTCGAAGTATTCTTGTAAATATTTTTGTTAAACATATATATATTTATATATATATTTCCATAAGTGTACCTAGAGAGTAGTACTGCTGAATCATAAGTGTGTGTTTGTTGAGCTTTAATGGATTCTGCCAGTTTTCCAAAGTGGTTGAAGTGATTTGCCCTCCCTGTGCAGCTATGAGAGTTCCATTTGCTCTACCCTCTCAGGTTTAGACAATTAAATGTATTCTTCCAACCCCACCTGATACCAAATCTTTCCCTCCAGGCTTTTAGAAACTATCAAGGATGGAGGGTGATCCCCTCAGCACAGAATGCTCTCTGAATGTGCTCAAGGCTGAGTGTTGCTGGGGAGCATAGCTGGTGAGTGCTGTGAGCAAGGCCTTGGCTGACTGACAGCCACGTGCAGCCATCTCTGGGGCTCTGGAGCTCCCACTGCATCTCAGGAGGAGGATGACTCAACACCAAGGCCCTTCAGGCAGAGAAGGAATTGTTCAAATGTGCCTGGCCTCCAGCCTAGGCTCCAGCCTCCTGCACAGGTGGAGCGTGAAGTAAGCAGAGTGGGCTATCAGCCAGAGAGCAGACTCCAGGTAGGTGGGAGTGGGAAAATCAGGGTGTCTGTGTGTGTGTGTGTGTGTTAGTTGCTCAGTCATGTCCTACTCTTTGTGACCCCATGAACTATAGCCTGCCAGGCTCTTCTTTTCTGGAATTCTCCAGGCAAGAAAGTCAGAGAAATATAGCCATTTATATAGCCAAAGTTGGGGTATAAATGGTTATATAGTTCCAACATGTTTGCAAATCTGATATAGAACTGTTTTTTTTTTAATTAAGGTTATTATTCCTTTATTTCTTTTTTTTTAATAATTTTGTTTATTTACTTATTTTGGTTGTACTGGGTCTTCCTTGCTGCATGGGTTTTCTTCTAGTTTTGGGGAGTGGGGTCTACCCCATATTGCAATGCACGGGCTTCTCATTGTGGAGGCTTCTCTTGTGGAGCACAAGCTCTAGGGCACACAGGCTTCAGAAGTTGTGGTTCCCGGGCTCTAGAGCACAGGCTGAACAGCTGTGGCACACGGGCTTATTTGCTCCCTGACATGTGGGATCTTTCTGGACCAAGGACCGAACCCGTGTCTCCTGCATTGGCAGGCGGATTCTTTACCTGGGCCACCAGGGAAGCACTAGAACTAGGTTTTTAATAGAAAATTTAATTCATTATACAGGGAAAACTTTTCCCCAACCACCACAAATGTTTCTTCATACCATGAAAAAATAAAACCTCTTTGCCTCTTAGGTTGCCAATCCTCCAGGATCCTTTCCCCAAGAAAGGCTTCAGTTCTCTGTCAAAATTGTCTATTCTGTCATTTAACTTTTGATCAGGTAATTAAAGGTAATTTCCAGTCCATATTTGATAAACTGTATATCTTTCTTACTTATATATTCATTATTTTATTGAATTCTGATGTGATGCATGAAAATTTGTACAAATAATTTAAAATTCTTGATGTTTTCTTTCTCTAGAGATTTACTTTTGTTTCCAACAGTACCTTAATTGATTTTAAATGACCTTCTGAAGCCATGCTTTAGACCTATGAAAGCTAATTTTTGGTTTAATTACTTCATGAGTATATAGCCCTTCTTACTATGTTTATCATGGCTGGTTGAAAACTTCAATTTTTGCTTTGCTAACTGAACAAAACTCTAAGACAAAAGCTATGTTCAGTGTTTGGTTCATGGTCCTTCCAGAAGCAGCCTGTGCCTACCCAAGAGCAGACATAGAGCTATGGCTCAGATGGTAAGAATCCACTGCACTGCAGGAGACCTGGGTTCAATATGGGAGACCTGGGTTTGATCCCTGGGTTTGGAAGATCCCCTGGATGAGGGCATGGCAACCCATTCCCGTATTATTGCCTGGAGAATCCCCAGAGGACAGAGGAGCCTGGCTGGCTACAGTCCATTCGGTTGCAAAGGGTCAGACATAACTGAGCAACTAAGCGTGCATCTTCAGTGAATTATTAAGCTTCTCTGGGCTTCATCACTTTATCCTTAGAATGAGGGGACTGGGCATAGTCCAACTTCCTTGTTGATAAGAAGCACCTGAGGAAACTTTTTCAAGGTATGGTTTCCCAGGCCACAGGGTCTAAGATTCCAACTTAGTGGGACTGCAATTGCAATTAAGAATTTTTATTATTGACAGACTCCTTAGGTGATTCTTGGGTTTCCCTGGTGGCTCAAACAGTAAAAAATCTGCCTGCAATGTGGAAGACCTCGGTTCAATCCCTGGGTTGGGAAGATTCCCTGGAGAAAGGAATAGCTACCCACTCCAGTATTTTTCAGAGAAGGCAATGGCACCCTACTCCAGTACTCTTACCTGGAGAATCCCAGGGATGGGGGAGCCTGGTAGGCTGCCATCTATGGGGTTGCACAGAGTCGGACATGACTGAAGCAACTTAGCAGCAGCAGCAGCAGCAGCAGCATTTTTGCCTGGAGAATTCCATAGACAAGAGGAACCTGGCGGGCTACAGTCCATGAGCCAGTCCATGAGCTACACGACTGAATGACTAAACTAACTAGGTGGCTCTTATTATCAGAAAGTTGAAGGGAATACTGGGATTAAAGTAATTTTATTATAATTTTATTTGGTTTTGCCCCAGGCAAACAGGTGGTGGGTATGAGGGGTACAGACCATAAAGTTTGTTGTTGTTTAGACCCTAAGTCGTGTCCGACTCTTCCCAACCCAGGGATCAAACCCAGGTCTGCTGCAAGTCTCCTGCATTGGCAAGTAGATTCTTTACTGCTGAGACACCAAAGAGGCTTACAGACCCTAAAGATCCAGGCTCTATTTTTCCTGGTATATCTGACATAAAGCAGAATAAGGGAACTGAAAACATTTATTTTGCAAAGTTGGGGTTTTAGTTTTCATACAAATCATAAATAATAAATTTATATTTATTATTTAATATAAATAAATAATAAGGCTGGCTTTGGGCTGAAAGTCAGATGTGTCTGGCTATGGCACTGCCACTAAGGATCTGTGTGACCTTGGAAAAGTCACTTACCTCTCTAGATCTGTTTCCTTATGAATACAATAGAAGGGTGGAACAGGCAGTACCTTATTTTGATGATTCTATTTGTTTGTTTCACATTGATACATCTCTGAACTTGGAATGCATCTCATAATCAATGTAATCAATATTGTAATCAATATTACAAATATTATAGTTTTTTCTTTGCTTTTACAATCTACAGCAGATTAGAATCAGTTAAGTACCATACTGAGAAATTTACCTCTAGCCTGGGAGGCTTCTGGGCCCTGGACAAGATGGGACACCAGTTGACTATGAGAACTGTCTATCATAATTATACTAGGTACTATCTTACCCTCCAAATTATAAAACTAAACCTATACAGTAGCCTTTCAAAGTAGAAGCAATACATATATATGCTGCTGCTGCTGCTGCTAAGTCACTTCAGTTATGTCCGACTCTGTGCAACCCCATAGATGGCAGGCCACCAGGCTCCCCCATCCCTGGGATTCTCCAAGCAAGAACACTGGAGTGGGTTGCCATTTCCTTCTCCAATGCATGAAAGTGAAAAGTGAAAGTGAAGTCTCTCAGTCGTGTCTGACTCTCTTCGTGACTCCATGGACTGCAGCCTACCAGGCTCCTCCATCCATGGGATTTTCCAGGCAAGGGTACTGGAGTGGGGTGCCATTGCCTTCTCTGACATATATATGGGCTTATATATTTTATATATATATATATATATACACACACACACACACACACATATATATATAGGCTTCCCTGGTAGCTCAGACAGTAAACAATCTGCCTTCAACGAAGGAGACCTGGGTTCAATCCCTGGGTCAGGAAGATCCCCTGAAGAAGGAAATGGCAACCCACTCTAGTATTCTTGCCTGGGGAATCTCATGGACAGAGGAGCCTGGCGGGCTACAATCCATGGGGTCACAAAGAGTAGGACACGACTGAGTGACTAACATATTTACATACATAAAATGAGGCTGGAGCAGTCTGAAGGTACAGGTAAACTATCACAAGCCGGTGGCCCAGAATCCCATGGTACCTGCTCCTATTGCCTTGCACTCTCTTCCTCTAGTCATTCTTACAGTCTCATGGGAATTCCCCACAACCAGTTACTGCAGGAGGCAAACAAGGGGAATCAAGCTCCTGAATCACTGATCCATCTGCATGGTCTGCCACTCCATTTGAAATCGGACAGCTGCTGCCCTCCCACTCAGGTGACCCTGAAGTACAGTGGAAAAGAAAAGTCCTCTGAGAGGGCAGGATTTGGGGTGTGCACTTTATCCTTTGCTTCATATGTAAGTAAAGATAGACTGAGTACAAATCTATACTTATATTTATTTATTTATTTGACTGTGCTGGATCTTAGCTGTGGCATGCAGGAACCAATTCCCCAGCCAGGGATTGAACACAGCCCACCCCCACCTCCCACCAGCTTTGGATTGGAAGCATAGAGTCTTAACCACTGGACCACCAGGGAAGTTCCCAGATCTATGCTTATTAATAAGCCATCACAGCTGATCAGGGACTGGGAAAGAACAAACAAGGCTAGGAAATGCGACATGAAGGTCTGGGGGAGAGGTACATGGATAGATCTTCCAGAATGACCACTGAATGTGAAAATGTTCATATTTCATGAGGAGTGGGCAGAAGAATGACCCTCAAACCTAATATATGTTCTCTTACCTGACTTTATTTTGGGGGACTCCAAAATCACTGCAGATGATGACTGCAGCCTTGAAATTAAAAGATGCTTACTCCTTGGAAGGAAAGTTATGACCAACCTAGACAGCATATTAAAAAGCAGAGACATTACTTTGCCAACAAAGGTCCATCTAGTCAAAACTATGGTTTTTCCAGTAGTCATGTATGGATGTGAGAGTTGGACTATAAATAAAGCTGAGCACCAAAGAATTGATGCTTTTGAACTATGGTGTTGGAGAAGGCTCTTGAGAGTCCCTTGGACTGCAAGGAGATCCAACCAGTCCATCCTGAAGGAGATCAGTCCTGGCTGTTCATTGGAAGGACTGATGTTGAAGCTGAAACTCCAATACTTTGGCCACCTGATGCGGAGAGCTGACTCATTTGAAAAGACCCTGATGCTGGGAAAGATTGAGGGCAGAAGAAGGGGACGACAGAGGATGAGATGGTTGGATGGCATTACTGACTCAATGGACATGAGTTTGAGTAAACCCCGGGAGTTGGTGATGGATGGGGAGGCCTGGTGTGCTGCAGCCCATGGGGTCACAAAAAGTCGGACACGACTGAGCGACTGAACTGAACTAAACATGGCAAAAAGAACTTTGCAGATATGATTAAGTTCAGGATCTTGAGATAGGGAGATTATCCTGGATTTTCTGGGTAGATCTAATGTAACCACAAGGGTTCTTATAAAAGGAGGACAGCAATGTCTGACAGAAGGAGATTTGACAATGCTTTGCTGGTAGCTTTGAAGAAAGGAAAGGGCCATGACCTAAGGAAAGCAGGCAAACTCTAGAAGCTGGGAAAGGCAAGGATGGATTCTCCTCTAGAACCTGCGGAAGGAATGTGGCCCTGTTAACACTTTGATTTCAGCCCAGTGAGATTTCTGGACTACAGAATAATAATGTGTAAATGTGTTGTTTTAAACCAGGAAGTCTGTGGCAATTTGCTGTATGATGTGAATGTTCACCACAGGGTGTTCTCAGAGGACAGGGCACTCTGTTAATCAGAGGGCAAGATGACCCATTTATGGATGTGGGTTAACCACTTTCCCCAGCCACCCTAGTACTAGCTTGATGGACCCATGTACAAAGCGTATGTTTAGTCATTTTATGCTCACATCTGATTTGTCAGATTAGCACTACTATTATTCTTCCTATTTTTTAAATAAGCAGACCAAGACGTGAGGAGTTTAAGTAAATCGGCCAAAGTCATATAGTCAGTGAATAGTGGAGCCAGGATTTGAACCTAGATCATGTGCTTCCCAGGTGGTGCTAGTAGTAAAGAAACTGCCTGCCAATGCAGGAGCTGTAAGAGAAGTGAATTCGATCCCTGGGTCAGGAAGATCCCCTGGAGGAGCGAACGTCAACTCATTCCCGTATTCTTGCCTGGAGAATCCCATGGACAGAGGAGCCTGGTGGGCTACAGTTCATAGGGTTGCAAAGAGTCAGACATGACCGAAACGACTTAGCATGCACGCATCTGACTCCAGTACCGTACTATCCAATATGATAGTCACCAGCCATATACAGGTATTTAGATTTAAATTAAGTAAAAAGTTTAGTTTCTGTCACACTAGCCACATTTCAAGTGCTCAACAGACACATGTGGCTAGTGGCTGCCATTTGGAGAGTACAGATATAGAACATTTCTATCTTTGAAGAAAATTCTGTTGGGCAGTGTTGCTCTAGAGTGTGGGCTCTAAACCAATACAACCTTCAGCATCTCTCATTAACGATTATATCAAGTTCTAAATCAGGTTACAATATGGATCAGACTCTTCTCCAGTTCCCTAAATAGCTGTTCCCTGTGACTGCCTTGAGTTCTGCAGGTTGCTCAGATTCCAAAGAACGTTATTGACACAAAGAAACCCTTACAGTACTGGTGTTGGGTGTCGAGACTTTGCAGCAGGTTATACATGCTAGAGTGTCAAAGTTGCACAGATGACTAAAATAGGTTGGCATTTGCTTATATGTCTGGTACTGTGTCAGCTGGAAGTTGGAGGAGGGTGGAGGAAGATACCAAAGATAAATATCATAACACCGTTGTTCTCAGGAAATAAAGGATACAGGATTAAGCTCCTCTATCCCACAAACACTTATTTAGTACCTACTATGTTCCTTCCAGGATCCTTGGCATTGGGAATTTAGAGGCAAATAAAACAGACATAGGTTCCAACCCTGTGGAACTTCCGTTCTTTGCTTGGGGAAAGAAAGACATTGAGTAAGAAATGCCGATGTCCAGCCCCGGCTGATCCAGGGTATTCGAAGGAGAGATGGCATAGGCAACCTATTTATTTATTTATTTATTCAGAGATATAAAGAGTAATAGAATGAGGATAGCTCAGTAGGAAAATTCAGTGGAGAAAAGAGGCTGAGTAGCTTGGTTTACGCGGGAGACCAATAAAACTTCAAGACAAGAAGTTTGCACCACTTACGTAGGCCGCAGGCGTCCTTCCGTTCTCCTGAAGGAGAGGAGACACTGAGGCCTCCCTGGTCAGATCTTAGAAGCCCAGGCATAATTAGCAAGCATGGCGGGTTCCACGCTCCAGATGGAGACTCAGCCAGAATTTGAAAGAGAGAGAGAGACATGGGGAGACCGAGTTTCGGTGAACAAGGCCCGCACTTTATTTTCCAAAGTAGTTTTTATACCTTAAGTTGTGCATAGAGGATAATGGGGGAAGGGGTGGAGTCATGCAAGGACAGCAGTTCCTGGTCCTAATCGAAGCCAGGCTTTCAAACTTATCATATGCAAAAGTTCAGGTGAATTACATCATCTTCTGGCCCGGAGGCCTGTTAACATTTTAAGAAACTTATTTTTCTCTAAAGGTGATTATTCCAAAGTCAGGCACCAGCCTCCAAAAAAGCATTGGACAAAGCTGCATTTTACATTTCTATACACCCATTATATCAATCAATACACTGCCAAGGACACAGTAGGTAAGGAGTATGGAGACTTAGCAGCAAACATTGGCTCAATAAGTGAAAAACCCTTCACCAATACAATTTCTAATCAATCTTTTAACTACTCAAAAGAATCTGTGTTTAGACAGTTTAGAACATCTCCTGCCTCTCACAGTTGGGAGGCTCTGAACAATCACATGTGGCCGGAAAAACCTATTCAGGCAGGCTAGAGGACTTCCAAAGGAGTTTGTAGGTTGAAACACTGTCACACCCAGGAATTATTAACTGGAGCTGTAAGCTAACTCTTTTTTCAGAGAGAGGTAGTGGGGGACAGCCCCCCATAAAGTCAGAGGTGTAGGTGAAAGCACAAAGCAGAAAGTAGGCAGACTCTGGTTTTGGGGGTAGATGCTCGAGAATTTCCAGGGGGACTCCTAAGGCTCGATCCCGCCTTTGCGTATGCCAAGCCTCCTTCCTCATGACCTTTGTCATGGGCAGAGTTCCTCACGCTGGCTCCCGGCAGTGATAGAATTCCAGTTGAGCTATTCCAGATCCTGAAAGATGATGCTGTGGAAAGTGCTGCACTCAATATGCAATATGCAATATGCTGGCTTCTGGCAAAGAAATAGTAAGTTTGTTGTGTATCAGGAAATGCAAAGTGTGGCATACTTTGGGACAAAATAACTAAAGAGCTGATAATATAAGTGCTCTGGTAGTTTATAAATAAGAAATAGCCATGTAAACTAATAGGACATGTTCTTACTTTAGACCAGTGGGAATCTGTGTAAGATTTTCAGCAGGATAGAGACATGTTGCATGGAGGTGTTCTAGGAGGTGGTATGTCATAGAGGTTTGGAGAAGGCAATGGCACCCCACTCCAGTACTCTTGCCTGGAAAATCCCATGGACGGAGGAGCCTGGTAGGCTGCAGTCCATGGAGTCGCTAAGAGTCAGACATGACTGAGCGACTTCACTTTGACTTTTCACTTTCATGCATTGGAGAAGGAAATGGCAACCCACTCCAGTGTTCTTGCCTGGAGAATCCCATGGACAGAGGAGCCTGGTGGGCTGCCATCTATGGAGTGGCACAGAGTCAGACATGACTGAAGCAACTTAGCAGCATGTCATAGAGGTTAGGCATCCTGGAGTCATGTTGGTCAAGATACAAATCCTGCCTCTACCCCTGATGAACTTCATGAACTCAGTTTTATTATCTTCAAATGGCATGAGCATAATAGTCCCTACCTCTTAGTTTTTTGGGTTTTTTTTTTTTCTCATAGGTTTTTATAAAAAATAAATGTTTGCAACGTACCTTGATGTTTTTCTTACAATTACTACTATCTTTTCTTTTTTTGCTGCTCGAGGTCTTCATTGCAGCACAAGGGCTTTCTCTCATTGCTGTGCAGGTTTCTTTAGTTGTGGCACATGGGCTTAGTTGACCCGAGGCATGTAGGATATTAGCTCCCCAGTGTTAGTGTTAGTCGCTCAGTTGTATTGGACTCTTTGTGACCTGTCAGGCTCCTCTGTCCATGGGGTTTCCCAGGCAAAAATACTGGAGCTGCCATTTCCTTCTCCAGAGGATCTTCCTGACCCAGGAATCAAACTCCAATCTCCTGCATTGCAAGTGGATTCTTTACCATCTGAGCCACCAGGAAAGCCCCCAACCAAGGATCAAACCCAAGTCCCCTGTATTAGAAGGCAAATTCTCAACCACTGGACCATCAGAGAAGTCCTACAATTACTACTATTTTAAAAATTTTATATCCTTTGATAATTATGGGGAAGATGAGTTTGAGAGAGTTAGATCCTTAGGAAGAGAGATCAATTAGTGAGCTGCTGAAATGGTCTTGGTCAAGAGGCTGTGAAGAGGAAGAGAATTTGAGACATTTAGAACTTTTTTTTTTTAAGGCAGTTGAGGGGGTGGCTGGTACTTACCAGGAATCCCACTTAGGAGAAATGATAATATATATCCACACAGAAACTTTTACCAATCAGGCTTCTCCAGAGAAAAGAACTAATAAGATATACAGTGATATGTATAAAGATTACCATAGGAAGTGGCTCATTCTGTCATGCAGGCTGAGAAGCCCCTTGGTATGCAAGTTGGAGAACCAGGAAAACAGGTGATGATATTCAGCCCAAGAGCAAAGGCCTAAGAATCAGAACCAAAAGTGTTAAGTCCCTATTGGAGCCAAAAGGCTCAAGAACCAGGAACTTCAAGTCCAAGGTTAGGAGAAGATGGATGTCTCAGCTCAGGTAGAAAGTGAATTTGCCCAGCCTCTGCCTTTTTGTTCTATTCAGGGTTTCAGCGCATTAGATGGTGGCCACTCACATTGGTGAGGCCATCTTCTGATTCAAATGCTAATCTCTTCCAGAGACACCCCTCACAGACACACCCAGAAAAAAAAATGTTTAACCAGTTATCTTAGCATCTCTTAGCTCAGTCAAGTTGACACATGTGAACAAATATTCATAGTAGCATTATTCTTAATAGCCAGATAGTGCAAACAACTCAAACATCCATCAACTTATGAATGATAAACAAGATGTGGAATATCCAAACAATGGAATATTGTTTTCAGTCACCCAGTTGTGTCTGACTCTTTGCGACCCCACGGACTGCAGCACACCAGGCCTCTCTGTCCCTCACCATCTCCCGAAGTTTGCCTAAGTTCATGTCCATTGCATTGGTGATGCCATCTGGCCATCTCATCCTCTGACACCTTCTTCTCCTTCTGCCCTCAATCCTTCCCTGTATCGGGGACTTTTCCAATGAGTCAGCTTTAGCATCAGACGACCAAAATACTGGAGTTTCAGCTTCAGCATCAGTCCTTTCAATGAGTATTCAGGGTTGATTTCCTTGAAGATTAACTGGTTTGATCTCCTTGCTCTCGTGAGTCTGCTCCAGGACCACAATTTGAAGGCATCAATTCTTCAGCACTCCACCTTCTTTATAGTCCAGCTCTCACAATCATATATGACCACTGAGAAGACCATAGCCTTGACTATACAAACTCTACCAACGAGGTAGAGTAACGTCTCTGCTTTTCAACACACTGTCCAGGAATGTTATTCACTCATAAAAAGGAAAGAAGTACTGATACCTGCTACAACATACATGAAACTTAAAAACATAAGACTAAATGAAAGAAGCCAGATAAAAAAAGGCACATATTGTATAATTCCTTTTATATTAAATGTCCAGTACAGACAAATCCACAAAGACAGAAAGTAGATTTGTGGTTTCTAGGGACTGAGAGGAGGAGTATGGAAAGTGACTACTAATGGATACAGGATTTATTACTGGCGTGATGAAAATGTTCTGAAATCAGATAGTGTTGAGAGTTGCACAATTTTGTAAATGTGCTAAAAACTACTGAACTGAATATTTTAAAACCATGGATCTTACAGTACATGAATTAAATATCATATGTCAAATAAATTTTTAAAATAGTATAATAGGGTGACAGAAATCAGAGAGTGTCTATGCCTAGAGATTCTTTAATATCTATTCTGTCTTGGTGGCAACCAAAAGGATAGCACTGAGCACTTCCTGTGTGCCAAGCAATGTTCCAAGGATTTTACAGGACTTAATTCATGTAATAACCACAACAATCATATAAACTAGATATCATTAGTTCCTGGAGAAACTGAGATCCAGAGAGGTTATGCAACTTGCCCTAGATCTACACAACTAGTAAGTGATGTGAGTAGGATAGGAACCCACCAAACCTGGCCCTAGAACAGACTACTATATCATAAACTCTCTTCCTGAGATAAATAACATTATCTTCTGCACTAAATTTCCTTTCACTCCAGCATCTGTCACTGTATTTATCAGATCAGATCAGTCGCTCAGTCATGTCCAACTCTTTGCGACCCCATGAATTGCAGCACGCCAGGCCTCCCTGTCCATCACCAACTCCTGGAGTTCACCCAGACTCACGTCCATCGAGTCAGTGATGCCATCCAGCCATCTCATCCTCTGTCGTCCCCTCTCCTTTTGCCCCCAATCCCTCCCAGCATCAGAGTCTTTTCCAATGAGTCAACTCTTCGCATGAGGCGGCCAAAGTACTGGAGTTTCAGCTTTAGCATCATTCCTTCCAAAGAAATCCCAGGGCTGATCTCCTTCAGAATGGGCTGGTTGGATCTCCTTGCAGTCCAAGGGACTCTCAAGAGTCTTCTCCAACACCACAGTTCAAAAGCATCAACTCTTCGGTGCTCAGCCTTCTTCACAGTCCAACTCTCACATCCATACATGACCACAGGAAAAACCATAGCCTTGACTAGACGGACCTTTGTTGGCAAAGTAATGTCTCTGCTTTTGAATATGCTATCTAGGTTGGTCATAACTTTCCTTCCAAGAAGTAAGCGTCTTTTAATTTCATGGCTGCAGTCACCATCTGCAGTGATTTTGGAGCCCATAAAAATAAAGTCTGACACTGTGTCCACTGTTTCCCCATCTATTTCCCATGAAGCAATGTATCGGATGCCACGATCTTCGTTTTCTGAATGTTGAGCTTTAAGCCAACTTTTTCACTCTCCACTTTCACTTTCATCAAAAGGCTTTTGAGTTCCTCTTCACTTTCTGCCATAAGGGCGGTGTCATCTGCATATCTGAGATTATTGATATTTCTCCCGGCAAAGGATACATTTAATCTCTGTGGATTACCCTATTATCTGATTCTGGATTATAGTTCTCAGTTTGTTCCTTAACTATTTCAAAAATCCTGACATATCCATCCGTTTATCCACCATCCACCATCCATTGGCCAAAACTCAAGAAAAAATTTTAACTGGCTTCTAAGGAATATCTTTTCATTCAACGTATCTTCTAGACAACAGTTATTCCTCCAAAGGAGGTGAGGAGAGCAGAGTGGAAGGGAGGGCAGAGGAGAGAAGGTGTAGGGAAGTAAGATTTTAGATGGGCCTGCTTCCTGGTCTTTCACCGTCACACTGTCTAGGTACCTCCCATTTTATGCCATGCGTGGCTTGGTCTCCCTCCCCACTTGCCACAAAAATACATTCCCATCCTTTGGCTCATTTTTTACTGTAACAAGAGAGGGTGGTGGTTGGAATAACAGCCAACACTCATGAAGTGCTTGCAGTGGCCAGGCATCTAGGACACCGTGAAACTCTACCAACAACCCCCTGCTGTAGGTAGTACATTCATCATCTCTATTTACAGAGGAGAAAAATGAGGCACAAAGAGGTTGTGGCTAAGGTGAGTTACGGCAGTGACAGAGCTGAGATCTGAAGCCAGATGGGCCCAGCATCAGAGTCTTATTCATTATGCCATACTCCTCTTGGTATCCCTGTCAGTGTGGTCAGTCGTGTCCGACTCTCTGCGACCCCATGGACTGTAGCCTGCCAGGCTCCCCTGTCCATGGAATTTTCCAGGCAAGAATACTGGGTTGCCATTTCCTCCTCCAGGGGAACTTCCAGACCCAGGGATTGAACCCGTGCCTCTTGCATCTCCTGCATTGGCAGGCAAATTCTTTACCACTGTGCCACCTGGGAAGCCCTGTCTTGTTATAGAGTTATTTGTATATTATCTTTTCTGGCTGACATGTTTGTATTGTAAGAAACCCTTTTAGGATACCAGTTCTTGACCGAAAGGTATGAGGAAAGGCAATTAGATATATTTCAGGAGAGTTTAGGGGCAGTCCTCCTAGCTCCACCTTGTCTGCCAATTGACATTTCCTTTGACCTCAGATGCTATTTAAGGTTTCTCATGATGACCCTGAGGTGCTACAGGTTCCTGAACTGCCTTCTGAATCATCCAAGGAAGATTAAGCTCTGCACAGCTGGTTCATTCACTAAATAAGTTCTACCACCAAGCACCCAGTATTGGCACCCCACCTTCAACAAACTGCAGTCTGATGGGAAGAAATACATATTAATCAAATAATCCTGTGACAAGGGCAACTAAGTGCTAAAAGCATAATAAGGGTCTGACTCAGCCAGGGGATCATGGAAGACTTAAGAGGGGTTGGCTGGGTGGACACCTTGAAGCATGAGGATTAACTGGGTGAAGCGAGGTGGGGAGAACATTCTAGGCAAGAACATGATAGTCCTGGGGTGGGACTGCTGCTGCTACTGCTGCTAAGTCACTTCAGCCGTGTCCGACTCTGTGCGACCCCATAGACGGCAGCCCACCAGGCTCCCCTGTCCCTGGGATTCTCCAGGCAAGAACACTGGAGTAGGGTGCCATTTCCTTCTTCAATGCAGGAAAGTGAAAAGTGAAAGTGAAAGTCGCTCAGTTGTATCCGACTCTTAGCGACTCCATGGACTGCAGCCCACCAGGCTCCTCCATCCATGGGATCTTCCAGGCAAGAGTACTGGAGTGGGGTGGGACAGAGCATGGTAAATAGCAGGCTAAGGAAGCTGGAATGGAGAGAATCAGGAGTAAAATGGGGCGGGGCCCTATAGTCTTTCCAATCCGCCCCTCCACCCATGTCCTCTGCCTGCCTTTTGTCTGTGGAAAACTTTAGTCAAAAAATAAGTTTAATCAGAGAAGTGAGACATACTAACACAAAGTAAGACAGTCAAAGGAGATTAAATAATAATAATGTAGTCATTAAGCATAGCCAAGAAACTTTAACTTTTTCTCAAGGGCTAGAGATAATATTCTCAGCCATATCCTGTGAGCTGTCTTATAGATACCAAAACACCAGGTGGAGAAGTTAACTACATGATGACCAGACTGTCCCCAGGACAAGAGCTTCCACAATACCAAGAACTAGCCACAAAGAAATGGGAACAAATGGACCCTGGAACTGAAGATTAACTGTATACCTAAAACAACCAAGATGATGCTGGTCAGACCACTGATCACCAATTTGAAGAGGACTGTCAGAGAAGACTGTGCTGTTTCTGCATGTAGCACCCCCCGCCCCCGCAATGTGTCTATAAAAGTTCTCACCCCCTGCTCATCAGGGTTGGGGGAGTTAGCTTTTGGACATATGCCCTTGCTCCCCACACCACCCCCCAGTTGCCAGCATCTGAAATAAAGCAAACTTTCCTTTCCACCAAGCTGACCTGTTTATTGGCTTTTGAGTAACAAGCAGCCAGACCCACACACCATATTGGTTAACAGAAAGAAGATGCTGAAGAGGTGGCAAGGTCAGACCACACAGGGCTTGTAAGCCATGTGGAACTTTTGATTTATCCTAAGAGGGAGGTGAAGCACAGAGGGCTTTGATCAGATTTGCATTTTGAACCCATCAGTCTGTCTGAAGTGTGAAGGACTGTTGTTTTATAGAAATGCTACTTCATTGAAACCCCACCAGAATCCTGTGAGGGTTATTGTTATTCTAGTCATATAGGTTCAGAAAGGCTAAACAATGTGCTCAGGTCATTCCACTACTAAATGCCCCGGAAAAGGACCTGAGTCTTCTTGATTCCCAGCTGCTTCCAAAACTCCTTCCTTAAATAAACCCAAGTCAGGGACAAGTCGAGGCCTTTCCTGGTGCCACACCTACCCTGATCTCTAGGAATAGTTACCAAAGAGAAAAGGCATGCCCCCTTCTTTCCAGTTACCTGCCTGCTCATTGGGGTATGCCCACAGTCCTCTTCTATCCTCAAATGCCTGCCAAGCAACCAAGGACAAAACTGGCCAAAAAAGAACCTTCTTGGCCCTGTCTTTTCTCCGCCAGTTTTATTCAAGTAGCCTAGCAACTAATAGTGCAAATTTATCAAAGCAGTTACAGTCAGCACCTTGAAGGCTTGATTGCTCCCTGAAGTTCAAGGCAAATTACTTTTAAAACGCAATATCCCGAGTGAAGATTCACCCCCCCCCCCCCCCGCTAGCAACACACTTGGAGTACAAATAACTTTTGCCTGGGGAAACATCTGCATTCTCAAAAACAATGACATTGACTTATCTCACATATACTACATTTCTGTTTTTTGAAAAGAGTAAGAGGATAATGCAGACAGGATTTCAGAACCTGTGCCTTTGTAGGAGGTATGGGGGTGTGGGGGGGTAAGGATCGGCACAAATAAGAACTGAGATATTATCTCTGCTCTGGCAGGAGACGGCTTCCAAGGTGGCCTAGTGGTAAAGAATCCGATTGCCAATGCAGGAGACCCAAGAGACGCAGGTACGATCCCTTAGGTCGGGAAGATTCCCCAGCGGCAACCCACTCCAGTAACCTTGCTTGGAAAATCCTGTGGACAGAGGGACCACAGTCCAGAGTCGGGACGGGACTGAACAGACACCAAGCAGAGGGTCTGGGGGTTGGGCGTGAACACCGTGAAGAAGAGGTGAAGTGCAGCACCTAGGCACTGACGGAAGGCAGGAAACGAGATAAGGTGGGAGAAATAGAAACAATCCGACGAGGGATTGCAAGAGGAAAGAGAATAGTTGGAAAAAAGTGAGAAAGCAGAGGGAACAAAGACACGCCTGCACGGGGGAAGAGTACCCTCCTGTCCTGACCCTGACAGATTAGGCTCTCTTAGCAGACCGTTATGATCCCCACTCCCTGTCACTCGACTCCAGCCAGACTAACTTCCTTGCTGCTCTTGAGCACTCCTGCTTAGGGCTCTCCATTTGCTGTTCTTCCCGCAACCAGCGACACCAGGTTTATCTCCTCACTTCCTGGAGCTCTACTCGACGGCGTCCCTAACCACACCCTCGCTCTCTCCCTCGCTCTCTAACTCCTACCCTGCTTTATTCTTTAAGCTGCAATCAACCAGCCGACAGACTATTTGGCTATTGTCTGAATTTCACCACCACCCCCACCCCCCACCCCGCTCCTCCCCTCCCCCCCACTCCAGTTTCCCAGAAGGTAAATTCAGTATGAACCGGGACTTTTGTTTTGCTCACTGCTCTATCTCCGGTACCCAGAACGGGACCTGACGCTTTGTGGAGGATTCATACACATCCTCGGAATCAAGGGAGTGGGCGCGAGTGAGAGAAAGGCGACCGGAAGAGATTAATTCGGAAGGGGTAGCCAACGCAATAGCACACCTGCCATTCTTTTTCTCTTTCTCCCCTCCCCGTCTGTCCCTCTCCACTTCAAAGGCTAAGGACAAGAAGCGGGAATGAGAGAAATACAGAGGAAAAAGAATCCAGATTAGTCCAGTTCAAATCCTGATGAAAAGTGCAAGGGTTGGAGAAGGGCTGAAAGGGAGAAAAACAGATGCGCACGCAACAGTAAAAAGAAGTGAAAAGTAAGAAGAAAAGACTGGTAGACGTCACTCTCTCCAGTTACTCTGACTCCTCCTCTCGACTGGCCCGAGGCGATTCGCCCGGTCACCACCGCGGAGGAAGCCAGACCCGCCTCTCTCGGAGGAAGCCCCTGGCCCGCCTCGGCTGAGGCCCGGCACGCGCCCGCCCGAGCCGCGAAGGCGGCGGGACTACAGTTCCCAGGGTGCCGCGCGCGGCGCGCCTGCGCAGTGCAGCGGGAGGCGGCGGTCTGTTCTCCGCTGAGGAGGAGCGGGGCTGAGGAGGGAGGCAGCGGGTGAGAGTTCAGAGTTCAGCAGCAGCAGCCCGAGCCCATGATTCCCATATGCCCTGTAGTTTCTTTCACCTATGGTGAGTATAATGTGCCCCTCAGGGGTCCCCGCCCGGCCTCTTCCCCGGCCCGGGGCGGCGGGGAGGCGCGGGGGTTGGGGCAGGCTCCGGGGAGGAGGCGGCGGCCGCCGCCACCCGGGCGTGCGAGTGAGTGAGGGAGTGCGAGGCGGGAGGGGGAGGCGGCGCGGCCGCGGCCCGGCGAGGGCGGCTTCTCACGGCGCCTCTCTCTCTCTCCCCCTTCCCTCCCTCGGCGTCTCTGCCCCTCGGCGCCTCTTCTCCCGCCATGGGACCCGACTCTCCTTGCCCGCCGCAGTGCCCAGCCGGCTGGGGGAAGATGCCAAAATGGCGACCGGCAACTACTTTGGATTCACCCACAGCGGGGCGGCGGCGGCGGCGGCTGCGGCCCAGTATAGGTAACGGCTCCCCGCTCTTTTCCTCCTCTCCCCCTGCCCGCCCCTCCGCCGGGATCCCGCCGACGCGACACCCCCGCGCCCGCCCCCACTCCCCACCCCCCGGAGTCCCGGCCCGTGGCAGGCCAGGCCCGCGGCCTCTCCCGGCCCGGGGCGGGAGCGAGGGGACGGTGAGGCTGGGGGCCGCGGAGGGCCGCCCGGGCCTTCGGCGGCCCCGCAGCTAAAATGGCCTCCCGCGGCTTCGGAGCCGCGCCGCCGCCCCCGCCCGGCGGGCTGAGGGAGGGAGCGGAGGCCGAGGCCCCTGCGGTCCCCCCGCCCCGCGGGCCGGTCCCCACCTCGGCTCCCCCTCCCGCTTGGGGATGGAGAGAGTGGGCCAGGGCTTCTCTGAGGGAGTGGGGGTCGCCCCGGCCCGCGCGCTGCCTCTGCTCGCCGGGTGTTCGGGCCCCCGAGCCCAGATAACGTGTCGTTTTCTCGGAGCCTTCTGCGTCCCGTGATCTCACCTGGCCCTCCACCCGAGCCCCGCAAAACCAACTGCGGGTGTCATCGTATTCATTAGGTTGATTTAGTTTTCCCCGTGAGGAGAGAGGTAAACACACCAACCACCTGTGAATTGTGTAGCTGGTGGACTGGAAAAGATGCGCGAAGTTTCTAGTGCTGACAAATGAGTCCACTGCCTTGTTGCAGCTATTGCGATTAGGCTCCAGGTGGGCCGGTAATTCCCCTGGGCGGGTCTTTCTCCTCCGGAGAAATGAAAAGGGCTAGTGAGGTACAGAGTTAGTGAAATGCCCCATATGAAATCTCTACCTTAAGGGAAGCTCTAATTTCTGAAATGTCTGTAGTTCGTTATGTATCTTCTCAAAAGAAAGAAAAAAGCTAGATTTTGTTACTTTTGAGTCATTCTGAGAGGCTCTAGATTCAGGCTGTAAGCATACAGGGCTCCTAAGTGACCAACTTTTTATATATAGAAAGATTATATTAGATATCTGTGTAGTAGGCAATTTAAAACCTAGGTAGTTTTCTCACGTCATTCACTTCAGAAGGTGGGTGCTCTAATGGAAAGGACATCACTGGGAACTAGAAGACCTGAGTTCCAGTCTATTTTGCTCCTGATTTTATGACAGTGGGAGTATCTCTTAATTGAGCTGTCATTTTCCTCATCTGTAAAATAAAGCTGTCTTTTGTGGTTAAAACTTGTAATTCTGAAACACAATTGCCATATTTCATGGAATAATAAGATGCTGTGCCTTGCAAGCACTTGTCTGGTGGCTAGGCAGTAAAGAATCCGCCTGCCAATACCGGAGATTCGGTTCGACCCCTGGGTAGGGAAGATCCCCTGGAGAAGCAAATGGCAACCCACTCCAGTATTCTTGTTGGGAAATGCCATGGAGAGAGGAGCCTGGCGGGCTACAGTCCATGGGGTTGTAAATGAGGCAGACAGGAGTAGCAACTAAACACCACCATATATTGTAAAGGAAAGGGTGTCATTATTTTATGTATCCCTTAAAAAAAACCCACTGCCGATTTAAAGCACTCAATGTTTAAGACACCATTGATTTTTAAGAGATGTATAAATATTTTATTGATGAAATTGATATTTTACTAATTGTTGAATGCCTTGAACGCATGTGGCGTCTTTTACAAGTCCTTTTACCTTGAAGCTTACTTGGAGAAAAAGGACTGAGATGACAGATTATTGGAGCAAAAACGTTAAAAAAAAAAAAAAAAAAAAAAAGTCTTTGCTTAAAAGTTGTGATCGTTAAACACTGGCGAAGTTTCAGCTACTTTAAACAGCTGATAATATCGTGAAGAGAAAAATCAAGCCATTTTTCTTTCTCTGGGAAATAAGAGATAACTAATGAGCATCTGTGTCCTAAATCTACTGGTACCAAGTACTATGTGTTCTAGACAAGACTATTTAACCACTTAAATTTTAATTAACACTATTTTTCTGTTATACTGTTTCCAGAGTGATGATAGATTTGTTGGATTATTTATTAACTTGACTGAAAACATAGTGAGTTCTTTGTGGCAGTTTGAAGTTTTTTTTCTAATGCAAACCTATAGATAGAAATGAGGGGAGGAAATGCCAATTTAAAGGTACTTAATCAGATGAAAATATTTGTATATATGTATTTTATCCCATTATAGGAAGCTATTACAGAATTTCTCTATGTAGTTTTTTTGTTGTTTTTTTTTTTACTTTGAATCTTAATAGTTTTAGTAAACTGTTACGTCAATCCAAAATATTAAACTGATTTTTATATATTTATGTGTGTCTAATACTGAAGACCCGGGTTCCACCCCTGGGTCAGAAAGATGATCTGGAGAAGGAAGTGGCAACCCACTCCATTATTCTTGCCTGGAGAATACCATGGACCGAGGAGCCTGGTAGGCTACAGTCCATGGGGTTGCAAAGAGTCTGACACGCCTGAGCGACTAACACTTTAATGAGAAAAGACTAGTCTTTTGATGTTTCTTATTTATGCATATATTGGCAAAACTAATTTTTTTTTTTTGGTTCCTGTTCTTTTTTTTTTTTTATAACTTTACAGTATTATATTGGTTTTGCCATATATCAACATGAATCTGCCACAGGTATACACATGATCCCCATCCTGAACCCTCCTCCCTCCTCTCTCCCTGTACCATCCCAGGTCTGGGTCTTCCCAGTGCACCAGCCCCAAGCATCCAGTATCGTGCATCGAACCTGGATTTTTAAGATACTTTAGCCTTGTACATAACATAGTACATGGAATTGTTTGTTTTTAATGGAAAGAAATCAGATTCAATAATGCTAACACTTGTTCAAGGAGGATCAACAAATAATAGTAAAAGCATATGCAAAAAATGCAGTGATGATGTTCATCTTTCTTCCTGTCTAGAAATCATTAAAATACAACTTTCCGACATGGAAGACCACGGATTACTTTTCAAAAATATACTTTTTTTTTTTTTTAATTTAAAGGATGTAAACTCAAGGAAATCTTAAACATTTACCTGTTGGATTACATGAATAATTGGCTTCACCTGTCGTAGAGTACAGATAACTGAAAGTAACTATTTCTTAAGTCTAGGTTTAATTGTGGTTCTTAGTTTTCTTGGTTACAGCTATGTAAGGTATTTGATTAAATTTATTTTAAGTTTAAGCTTTCTTTTTGCTTATTAGTTTTTGAGATTTATAATGGTATACTAAATAGCAAAGTTCTTTAAGAGATGTTATAAGAATATAAGTCCTGCTACTAATAATTTTTAGATAAACCAAGTTTTTCTTTTGTATAATGCATATTAGATATTTTGTGATAAGCATTTACTCAATCTTTATGCTACATATTCCATCAGCTACTGAATTATTTTTCTTCCTGCTTTCTGTATTTCTTTTTTTTTTCTTTTTGTATTTCTTCTAACGCTACTAAATAAACCTATTGTGCCATTTGGCCACTATTGCAAATGTAATCTTTTCATTTTCTTACCATTCATGTGCTTTTTTCCCCCTTGGAAATTACAAAATCAAAAAAATTATTAATTATTGTGTTTATATGTATATGTTTCTGGTAGAATGTTTATTTGGGGTGTGCAGGACAAAGCAGATTTCAGGCATGGTGAAAAAAATTGGAATGGCTTCATGGCAGAAAGAGAACTTGGTTGGATAGGTACCTACTTCAGTACAGTACTTGTTTTTGTTTGAGAAGATATACTTTAAAACTTTTATACATAATTTTATAATAAATTTTGGAGAAAACAATTTTAACAGTTGTAAGGACTTAACCGTAGCAAAGAATGTGAGGAAGATAATTCTCAGTGGAAAAAACTTGCTAAAAATTAATGTTTCGTAGGATCAAATCAGTTTTTTCCTCTCTTACTGGGAGTTATACAGAAGTTCTCATAGAAGTTCTTCAGTTTTTTAAGGAATTTTGTGGCATAAACAAATACACTATAATACAAATTAATGTAATCTCATTATAGTTTACTATTAATAGGACATAATCTTTTCTTTGAGAGTTTTAAACAGCCAGTTTCTCTTATTCCTTAGAAAAGCCATGGATGTTACAGTTCTTGTCACCTATCTACTCAAGATACTTGTCTGTTTCCTGCATAACCTGAATCTTTAGCTTGTGCTTAAACTTTCTTTGTTCTGTCTATAATTCTTATCTGAATGTTATTCTACCTTCAATAAAGTTAGCTATTTAAAATAATCATTTGGCAACATTTTTTACCCTTTTAATATCTAGAATTTATTGAGTTCAAAAACTTGAGTAATGATTGTATAACGATCCAAGATAATTGCCCCCATATCTTAGAATAATAATATTCTTAAATAATAAATGTTTAGGTGGATTTTGACTGTTGTCTGGATATTAGCTTAAACATCTGCTAGTCATCTCATCTAGTGATTCTTGAGATGTCTTTAGGACATCTATTCCTAAAGGATGAGTATCTCTTCACATCACTAAGGTAACTTGGATAGGCTGATTAGCCAGTGAATTTTCTTTTTTTTCCTTCTCTTTTTTCCTTTTTATTGGAATGTAGAGTTAAGAATATTGTATCTTGGAGGAAAGAATAAAAGTAACACTAGTAAGGTCACTAACTGAGACTGGGAAAAAACCAGATGAACAGGTTTTTGAAACCATGTTAGTGATGGAAATTTACTGGCTCTACCGAAAAAAATTTACTGCAGCTGCTAATTATATTAACTTCCATTGTTGAATTAGAGATCTTAGGGTTCATGTTGCATGAATGAATTTGAAATAATGAACGTTTTCTTTCCAAAAGGATTAGTGCTATTACAGGGATGTGTCCTGTATGTGTTATTAATAGCCTTAAGGGCAGTGTGAGCCAAAATAGCACTCTATAGAATGCTTAAAGTGTATTCTTGACTGTGCTTTTGCTTTTGTAACCTGCTTCACAGTATAGTATAATGAAAAGGGAATCAGCTAGTCACACTTTGGATTTGAATCTCTTGTCTCTTTAGGCACTTGTCCAAGTCCCTTAATTTTTCTACGACTTGGTTTCTTCAGCTGACTTGCCTTGAGGTGAAGATTAAATATAAAACTTCCTGGCCTAGTGCCTGATTTTCAATAGGTACTTTACCCATGTTAGTTTTCAGCAGAGATTTGCATAATAATATTAAAAGGGTTCTAAAAGCTATCCTTAGTTGATATCTATCCTACATTTGATATATGGAGTTTCATCATCTCAATGTAGAAGAAAATGGCAACCCACTCCAGTGTTCTTGCCTGGAGAATCCCAGGGACAGAGGAGCCTGGTAGGCTGCTGTCTATGGGGTCACACAGAATCAGACACGACTGAAGCAACTTAGCAGCAGCAGCAGCATCTCAATGTTAAAAGTAGGTACTTGAGTATCAATTGGCAGCCTCAGTTTCAGTGTCAGTTTAATAGAGACCTCCACATTTTTAATTACTTGCAAGTAACATGATTATAATTAACAGACAAATATGAGAAATAATAAGAATTCAGATTTCCTGAATCTAAGATCAGGGAAATATTGGTAACAGTCATGTTTCATCAATGTCAGATTAGGTAATTATATTTCAAATAAGTTCTTTGTACATAGCCATAAAATCTATTAAGTAGATCTAAAAATAATGAGATAATGCAAAACATTTTAAGGAAAAAATAAAATAGGCTATAAAGAACATAAAAGAAGACATACATGAAGATGGACTGTGTTCATGGAGTGAAAAAAAATCAATACTATCAAGTTAATCAGTTTTCTCCTGAGTAGTCCATATATTTAATGTAACTCCAATAAAAACCAGCAGACTTTTTGGGTTAACTTGATAAAGAAATTCTTACGTTGACAGTGAAGAGAGTATTTGTCCAAAAGTAGTCAAGACAGTCTTGTCATGATATCATGCATATTAGCAGGGACCAAAAGATGTTACTAAACAGGAAAATGTGGTATTGGTAGAGGGACAGACAGATCGTTGGCTTACAGTAGAGATCCCAGAAATAGATGTATGCTTACGGGCAGTGGATTAGAATATATGGCTGTTTAAGTAGAGATACTTGTCAAAAAAAGCAAATCAACCAAATTGTTATTCAGAAATAAATAATCAGGATAATCAGAAAACAGTCCTTCAGCTTGTAAATGTAGTAACTGACAAAGTGTGTTAGAATTACTAGAAAGAGATGAAAGGTGGGGAGTGTGCCTACGGTACTTATCCATACATTGTCCTTGGCATCACTCTATCATAATTGGGGTCGTCGTTCTAAGAATAACATTGCTTAGTGTTTTCTGAAAGCTGTGTACAGTGCAGCTCTTAATTCACCCTTACACAGGGCAAATTATTGAAATAAAGAACATTTGACTTTTTGTTTTTTTAATATTAGTCTCCTCATGTAATAACTACATTAAAATGCATTTGTAGGGAGTAACTTGCAGTACGCATAGTCCCTGCTCTCAAGGAGTTTACTCTGCTGGAAAATGAGAGTAGGGGCAGGTATACCTACAGGTAACTCTGCTATGGTAACGATCGTACTGATTTTTAATAAAATACTTAAATGGGGAATTGAAGTATTTCAACTATGGGGTTTGAGGTAGTCTTCACGGTATTCTGAAAATCGAGGCAGGGTAATTTTAGACAAAGTGTGTTGGCCAAGGCAAGAAGGAATTAAATTCTTTTTTGGTTTGTGTAGGTTTTTTTGGACACACCATGTGGCATGTAGGGACTTAGTTCCCCAGGGATTGAACATGTGCCCTCAGCAATGAAAACACAGAGTCCTAACCACTGGACTGCCAGAAAATTCTTGAATTAAATTCTTAATATGGTTGGTAGTTGGTTGGTTCTGAAGTCCTGGCTCCCTCTACTAGTTTCCATGTGACATTGGGCAAACAGTCCTTTGGTACTTGAGTTTCTTCATCTATAAATTAGAGATAATACTAATAATTATCTCGTAGGATTGAAATTTTTTGAAAAATTCTCCCTTGAAGTGTGATATATATGAAAAGAACACATATAATAAGAATATAGCTTGATGAAATGTCAGAAGCTGGGCACCACTGTATAATCAGCACCCAGACCAAGAAACACAACATTATCAGCATCCCAGGAGGCCTCTACATTCTCCATTATGATTTGAGAATTCAAAGAGATAACATTTGTAAGGTGCTCAGAATATTCAGTAGGCATTTGGAAATGGAGCTCAGAATTGGGATACGGGTCGTAGTGTAAATGTGAATATTAGCCATATATGGTGGTGAATCCACCATTGTAGCTGTGAGTATGGATGAACCAGAGGAACTACTTGTCATGCATCAAACATTTAATTTAAACATTTAGTAAATTTTTTTTGAATGAGTGGGGGAAAAAAATAGAGTCAGGGTTACAAATGTGGGGAACTTCGGTGTTCAAAGTAGAGCCAGAGAAAGAAACAAATAACGGGGCCAGGGTGGTGGTGAACAGAGAGCTAGGAGAATGTAGTGTTCATAAAAACCTAAAGAAGATAAAGTAGTCAGCAATATTAAGGCTTTAGAGAGGCCAAGTAAAGAATTGACAGTTATCAAAATCATTGCTTTAATTTTCATGGGCAGCCATTATAGAAAAACTAGAATCTGACTCTTTTTGGAGCTACAGAAAGACAAGCATAAAATTTTGCATACAATAGGTTTTGCAGTTTAACTTAGTACGCAAATAATTTTTTAAAAAAAATTTGTTGAAGTATGGTTGATTTACAATGCTGTATTTCTGCTGTACTGCAAAGTGGCTCAGTTATACTCATACAAACATGCTTTTTTATGGTCTTTTCCATTATAGTTTATCCCAGGATATTGAATATAGGTCCCTGTGCTATACAGTAGGACTTTGTTGTTTATCCACAAATAAATTCTTGAGGGTCCTAGAGGTTAAATGGGCTTAAAATATTGGGAGGCACTGTGTTTAAAGATAAAAGAAGTGAAAATAAAATTTTGAATTTTTTATTTCTTGAAAAAGATAATATATAATTGCATTATACTGGTATAGTAGTCTGCATTAAATGGGCAGAGAACTTGAAATTTGAAGAATAATACTTTTTGATAGAAAAAACAATGAGCCTTTTAAAAATACATATGTGTGTGAAGTCGCTCAGTCGTGTCCGACTCTTTGCGACCCCATGGACTGTAGCCTACCAGGCTCCTCCGTCCATGGGATTTTCCAGGCAAGAGTCCTGGAGTAGGTTGCCATTTCCTTCTCCAGAGGATCTTCCCCACCCAGGGATCAAACCCGGGTCTCCCGCATTGTAGGCAGATGCTTTACCCTCTGAGCCACCAGGGAAGTAGGGCAAAGAGTGATACGGTTTATGAAGATGATTTTATTGCTACTCTCACTACCCCAGTTCTACCCATCACAAACCATTTTTTACTGTAAGCAGACATAGTTACTATAAATTTTATCAAAATACTCTTATGCTTAAAATCCTTCATTTGCTAACCCTTACTTTCAGAATATCTGGTTATCCTAGCTTCACATTTAGAGGATTTGGGGGTCTTATTGTATAGACTTACAGTTCATTATTCAGATGATATCCAAAAAATTCTGAAAACAATACTAGTTAAAAAAAAAGAAAAACCGACATGAAGAGCAGGTTGTTGCTCGTTGTTCAGTTGCTCAGTTGTGTCCGATTCTTTGCCACTCCATGGACTGCAGCACGCCAGGCCTCCCTGACCACTATCTCCCGGAGCTTGCTCAGACTCATGTCCACTGAGTCTGTGATGCCATCCAACCATCTTGTCCTCTGTCGTCCCCCTCTCCTCCTGCCTTCAGTATTTCCCCAGCATCAGGGTCTTTTCTAATGAGCGGCTCTTCGCATCAGGTGGCGAAAGTATTGGAGCTTCAGTATCAGTCCTTCTAATGAATATTCAAGATTGATTTCCTTTAGAATTGACTGGTTTGATCTCCTTGCAGTCCAAGGGACTCTGAAGAGTCTTCTACAACACGGCAGTTCAAAAGCACCAATTCTTGGGCACTCAGCCTTCTTTATTATCCATACATCCATACGTGACAACTGGAAAAACCATAGCTTTGACTAGATGGACTTTTGTTGGCAAAGTAATGTCTCTGCTTTTTAATTCGCTTTCTATGTTGGTCATAGCTTTTCTTGCAAGGAGCAAGTGTATTTTAATTTCATGGCTGCAGTCACCATCTGCAGTGATTTTGGAGCCCAAGAAAATAAAGTCTGCCACTGTTTCCATTGTTTCCCCATCTATTTTCCATTAAGTGATGGGACCGGATGCCATGAACTTAGGTTTTTGAATATTGAGTTTTAAGCCAGCTTTTCCACTCTCCTCTTTCACCTTCATCAAGAGGCTTTTTAGTTCCTCTTCACACTCTGTGATAAGGGTGGTGTCATCCGTGTATCTGAGGTTATTGATATTTCTCCCGGCAATCTTGATTCCAGCTTGAGCTTCATCCAGCCCAGTATTTCTCATGCTGTACTCTGCATGTAAGTTAAATAAGCAGGGTGACAATAAACAGCCTTGATATACTCCTTTCCCAATTTTGAACCAGTCTGTTGTCCCATGTCTGGTTCTATTGCTTCTTGACCTGCAGACAGGTTTCTCAAGAGGCAGGTAAGGTGGTCTGATACTTCCATCTCTTAAGAATTTTCCACAGTTTGTTGTGATCCACACAGTCAAAGGCTTTAGCATAGTCAGTGAAGCAGTAGTAGATGTTTTTCTGGAATTCTCTTGCTTTTTCTATGATCCAACAGATGTTGGCAGTTTGATCTGTTGTTCCTCTGCCTTTTCTAAATCCAGCTTGCACATCTGGATGTTCTCAGTTCACATACTGTTGAAGCTTACCTTGGAGAGTTTTTAGCATTACCTTGCTAGCATGTGAAATGAATGCAATTGTGCAGTAGTTTGAACATTCCCTGGCTCTGTCTGTCTTTGGTAGGCGGGATGTAATTTTTTTAGTTTCACCTCTGTGAGTATCCATACCTTTCTCTGAAGAAATGTTAATATATTTGAGATACAATGAAAGATGTATTTTTCTTGAGTATAGGAAGTTATAGAGCACTTTGGTTTAATTTATGGTATCCATCAGCTTTAATTATACCCAATAGCTTGTTTCTTTTTTGAGTAATTCTGTTGACAAATATTTCCAAGGATTAACATTGCATGACTTTCTTTTAGATGTCTTCCAAAGAAAACTGTTCGCTTATTTTCAAAATGGAATAAAATTTATTTTATCTCAATTACCATATGGATCCACTAGATCTTTTTTTATAAGTTTAAGATTTAGAGTATGGAATCTTAGTGATCCTGTTTTTCTGTTTCTTGAAACATTTTGCTATTTCGTGATCCTAAAAAAAAAGAGGAAAAAAGAGATTATTTCCTCTTTACTCATCACTTATTTCCAGCTATGCTAAAAAAAAAAAGTAATGCAATAGCAAAATGGTTTTGGAAGCACCTCGAAGGATGGTACGGTAGTGAAATAAGTGGAAGATATTGCATTGCCCAACATTTTGCATCTTTCAAGATGGTATAAAAGAAGAGAGAGACACTACCTTTAATTGTTGGCTTTTAGTTTTCCTTCAATACAATTGAGGAGTCAGAATTAGTCATTCTCTGTTCATGCTGTCAAAAGATAAGAAAGTTAACACAAGAAAATATTTGACAGTTTTTACATAAATAAGATGAATGCAAGAACAAAAGGACACTACTCAAGACAAATGATAATGGTGAAATTGATTGCATGAGCAAAATCTCAGCATAAGGGTCTTTAGATACCATATCCTCGATCAGGGATCCCCAACCCCCAGGCCACAGACCCTTAGGAATCAGCCACACAGGAGGTGAGTGGCAGGCCAGTGAGGGAAGCTTCCATCTGTGTTTAACAGAGGCTCCCATCACTCCCTTTAAACCTGAGCCCCACCTGCTGTCAGACCTGCAGAAGTATTAGATTCTCATAGGAGCTGCAAAGCTCCTCCTGTGAGAATCTAATGCCTGATGATCTGAGGAGGGGCTGAGGTGATGCTAGTGCTGGGGAGCCACTGCAAATACACATTATTATTAGCGGAGAGATTTGACTACACAGGGACCACAATTAGTTGCTGGACTGCACAGAGACCACAATCAATTGCGTGCAGACTCCTGTCAGAACCCTGTCAGTGAATGACAATTGTATGTGTACATGCTAAGTCACTTCTGTTGTGTCCGACTCTTTGTGACCCTGTGGACTGTAGCCTGCCAGGATCCTCTGTCCATGGGATTCTCCAGGCAAGAATACTAGAGTGCGTTGTGTTTCCTCCTCCAGGGGATCTTCCCAACCCAGAGATCGAACCTGCATCTCTTCCATCTCCTGCATTGGCAGGCAAATTCTTGACCACTAGTGCCACCTGGGAAGCCCAGGTGGCAATTGTATAATTATTTCATTTTATATTACAATGTAATAATAATAGAAATAAAGTGCACAATAAATGTAATGCACTTGAATCATCCCAAAACTATTCCCTCCCCCCATCTGTGGAAAAATTGTCTTACATGAAACTGGTCCCTGGTGCCCAAAAGGTTGGGGACCACTGTCTGAGATGAGTTTCTTCACACTGAAGAATCAGTAAACGAACAATATATTTCTAAGGATAAAAAAAGAAAAAGTATTCTCATCTAATAAATAAGAAGGACTTCATTATGTAATATTCTGTGACAATATTAGGAACATCCCATTTTGCTAGAAGTATATGTGGCAGAAATCTTTCTTGTTTTGTGATGTTTGTGAACTAAAATTTACTCGGTATGGTGCATTAGTGAACAAATCTTCAAGGCAGATATGTATACAAAGGTAGTTGGAAGGAAATAGATGGTGTAGAAATTAAAAGATTTATTAGATAATTCCAGAACAAAAAATTGATAATGTTTTGCAGTTATGAATCAAATATGGTCATCATCATCTCTCTCTCTCTCCAGAAAAATATGAGCCATAAAACATATCAAAACTTTTTAAAGCATTGTATGTTGACAATTCAAATGTAGGAAGAACCGAAGGTAATGAAGAGTTGGAACTCATTAGAGAAATACTTAAAATGTGGAACTAGCATTTACAGATGGACATGTTTCATGTCCATGCATTAAAGTTGATGAGCAGTTATGTTTAGAAAACATGGTCCATTTTATCTATATGTGGATAAGAATTTTAATTCGTATTGAAAATTTTCTAATAGTTTTTCATTATCCCTTATTCTTATGTAAATGGTCAAATAACCTCAAAAATACTGAAAAGGAGAGAATGAGATTCAGTGGATCCAAATGACATTTCTCCTGGTGGTAGCTCAGCTGGTAAAGAGTCCACTTGTAATGCAAGAGAGACCCTGGTTGATTCCTCGGTCAGGAAGATCATTGGAGAAAGGATAGGCTACCCACTTCAGTATTCTTGGGCTTCCTTGGTGGCTCAGATGGTAAAGAATCCACCTGCAATATGGGCGACCTAGGTTTGATCCCTCAGTTGGAAAGATCCCCTGGAGGAGGCCATGGCAACCCAGTCCTGTGTTCTTGTCTGAAGAATCCCCAAGGGTAGAGGAACCTGCAGTCAATAGTTGATGGGGTTCCTAAGAGTCAGACATGACTGAGCAACTAAACACAGAACACTACAATATTGAGAGTTAAAAGATCTCAAGAAAACTGTTAACAGTTCATATGCTATTTAACCATCCCTCTTGGACCTTGTAGTCTACAAATCTGATGAGTTGGTAGAAATGGTAGGATTGGTTATTTTATTTGTTCTAGTTTTTAAGAAGAAAATAGAGCCTGAATTTATTCAGTATTAAGTTCAGTCACTCAGTCATGTCTGACTTTTTGTGACCCCATGGACTGCAGCACATCAGGTTTCCCTGTCCATCACCAACACCTGGAGCTTACTCTAACTCATGTCCATAGAGTTGGTGATGCCATCCATCCATTTCATCCTCTGTTGTCCCCTTCTCCTCCTGCCTTTGATTTTTCCCAGCATCAGGGTCTTTTCCAAGAGTCAGTTCTTCACATCAGGTGGCCAAAGTATTGAAGTTTCAACTTCAGCGTCAGTCCTTCCAATAAATATTCAGGACTGATTTCCTTTAGGATGAACGGGCTGGATCTCCTTGCAGTCCAAGGGACTCTGAAGAGACTTCTCAAACACCACAGTTCAGATGCATCAATTCTTTGGTGCTCAGCTTTCTTTATAGTCCAACTCGCACATCCATACATGACTCCTGGAAAAACCATAGCTTTGATTAGACTGACCTTTGTTGGCAAAGTAATGTCTCTGCTTTTGAATATGCTATCTAGGTTGGTCATAACTTTCCTTCCAAGGAGTAAGCGTCTTTTAATTTCATGGCTGCTGTCACCATCTGCAATGATTTTGGAGCCCAGAAAAATAAAGTCTGACACTGTTTCCACTGTTTCCCTGTCTATTTGCCATGAAGGGATGGGACCGGATGCCATGATCTTAGTTTCCTAAATGTTGAGTTTTAAGCCAACTTTTTCACTCTCCTCTTTCACTCTCATCAAGAGGCTCTGTAGTTCTTTGCTTTCTGCCATAAGGGTGGTGTCATCTCTCCCGGCAATCTTGATTCCTGCTTGTGCTTCATCCAGCCCAGTATTTCTCATGATGTACTCTGCATATAAGTTAAGTAAGCAGGGTGACAATATACAGCCATGACTTACTCCTTTCCCTATTTGGAACCAGTTTGTTGTTCCATGTCCAGTTCTAACTGTTTCTTGACCTGCATACAGATTTCTCAGGAAACAGATCAGGTGGTCTGGTATTCCCATGTTTTTAAGAATTTTCCACAGTTTGTTGTAATCCACACAGTCAAAGGCTTTAGCGTAGTCAATAAACCAGAAGTAGATGTTTTTCTGGAACTCTCTTGCTTTTTTAGCGATCTAGCGGATATTGGCAATTTGATCTCTGGTTCCTCTGCCTTCTCTAAATCCAGCTTGAACATCTGGAAGTTCACGGTTCACATACTGTTGAAGCCTGGCTTGGGGAATTTTGAGCATTACCTTTCTAGCATGTGAGATGAGTGCAGTTGTGTGGTAGTTTGAACATTCTTTGGCATTGCCTTTCTTTGGGATTGGAATGAAAACTGACCTTTTCCAGTCCTATGGCCACTGTTGAGTTTTCCAAATTTGCTGACATATTGAGTGCAACACTTTCACAGTATCATCTTTTAGGATTTGAAATAGCTCAACTGGAATTCCATCACCTCCACTAGCTTTGTTCGTAGTGATGCTTCCTAAGGCCCACTTGACTTTGAACTCCAGGATGTCTGGCTCTAGGTGAGTGATCACGCCATCATGGTTACCTGGGTCATGAAGATTTTTTTTTAATATAGTTCTTCTGTGTATTCTTGCCACAGAATATATTCTATATTCTTCTTAATATCTTCTACTTCTGTTAGGTCTGTAACATTTCTGTCCTTTATTGTGCCTGTCTTTGCATGAAATTTCCCTTGGTATCTCCAGTTTTCTTGAAGAGATCTCTAGTCTTTCCCATTCTAGTGTTTTCCTCTATTTCTTTGCATTGATCACCAAGGAAGGCTTTGTTATGTCTCCTCGGTATTCTTTGGAACTCTGCATTCAAAGGGATATATCGTTCCTTTTCTCCTTTGCCTTTAGCTTCTCTTCTTTCCTTAGCTATTTGTAAGGCCTCCTCAGACAACCATTTTGCCTTTTTGCATTTCTTTTCTTGCAGATGGTCTTGATCCCTGCCTCCTGTACAATATCCTGAACCTCTGTGCATAGTTCTTCAGGCACTCAGATCTAATCCCTTGAATCTATTTGTCCCTTTCACTGTATAATCGTAAGGGATTTAATTAAGGTCAAACCTGAATGATCTAGTAGGGAACTACTTCCTTCAATTTAAGTCTGAATTTGGCAACAAGGAGTTCATGATCTGAGCCACAGTCATCTGCTCTTGTTTTTGCTGACTGTATAGAGCTTCTCCATCTTTGGCTGCAAAGAATATAATCAGTCTGATTTCTGTATTGACCATCTGGTGATGTCCATGTGTAGTCTTCTCTTGTGTTGGAGGGTGTTTGCTGTGACCGGTGCATTCTCTTGGCAACGCTATTAGCCTTTGACCTGCTTTGTTTTGTACTCCAAGGCCAAATTTGCCTGTTACTCCAGGTATCTCTTGACTTCCTACTTTTGCATTTCAGTCCCCTATAATGAAAAGGACATCTTTTTTGGGTGTGTGTTCTAGAAGGTCTTGTAGGTCTTCATAGAACCATTCAACTTCAGTTTCTTCAGCATTACTGGTCACGGCATAGACTTGGATTACTGTGATATTGAATGGTTTGCCTTGGGAACGAAGAGAGAGCATTCATTTTTGAGATTGCAGCCAAGTACTGCATTTCAGACTCTTTTGTTGACTCTGATGGCTACTCCATTTCTTCTAAGGGATTCTTGCCCACAGTGGTAGATACAATGGTCATCTGAGTTAAATTCACCCATTCCAGTCCATTTTAGTTCGCTGATTCCTAAGATGGCGATGTTTGCTCTTGCCATCTCCTGTTTGACCACTTCCAATTTGCCTTGATTCATGAACCTAACATTCCATCTTCATATTCAGTATTGCTCTTTACAGCATCAGACTTGACTTCCATCACCAGTCACATCCACAGCTGGGATATTTAATCCAGATATTTAATCATCCTTCTCCCTTGTAGTCTACAAATCTAATGAGTTGGTAGAAATTGTAGGATTCATTATTTTTTTGGTTCTTGTTTTTAAGAAGAAAATAGAGCCTGAATTTTAAGTTTCTTCCAAAATTCTGCAGTGATGCAGTTATTGTTTTAATAGCATTGTAAAGGTAATAGAGCATGACATAGCAAGCTTAAGGAATACCTAAAGGTAGTATGTCTTTTTTCATCATTCTCAACATTATAAAATGTTAAATATAAAGAAGATAAATTTGACAGTTTTGTAGACATAGAAAATCCTATAATTTGACCTAGAAGAGTCCAACAGTGTTGAACATTAAATTTGGGCTAATGGAAAGGTTGTGTTTTGTGTGCCAAGAGAAGGGAAAAAATGTTTTATCAGTTACTTTACTGTGTTATCCAAAGTTGAAACAGATAAACTCAACAGTAGTTTCCAGAGGGAAAAAAAGCACACTTAATAATGCAAGTGACAGAAGCTACCTACATTTTCTTGAGATTATTTTTCTCCTCATTGCCTTTCAAGGTCAGAAATTAAACATTCCGCATCTGTCCTATGGTGGTTCCTCTAGAAATTTCACATTTTTAATTTAAAGTTAATTACTTCCCTGGTGGCTCAGACGGTAAAGCGTCTGCCTACAGTGCAGGAGACCCGGGTTCAATCCCTGGGTCGGGAAGATCTCCTGGAGAAGGGAATGGCAACCCACTCCAGTATTCTTGCCCCCCCCCCCCACCTGCAAAAAAAAGTGGGGGCTCAAAGAAATATTGAAGGCAATGGCACCCCACTCCAGTACTCTTGCCTAGAGAATCCCATGGATGGAGGAGCCTGGTAGGCTGCAGTCCATGGGGTCGCTAAGAGTCAGACACGACTAAGCGACTTCACTTCACTTCAAAGTTAATCCTTACCTTTACCTGTTTAGGAAGGTACCTTAACAGTACCTTTCTAAACAAAACAAGGACTTAAAATGCTCTAACTTGGATCAGTTGCCTCCTTATTTTGTGCTTTTGTTGTTTTTAGATTTTCTAAACCCTGTGACAATTGTTGGACAAAATTGTCTTATATAGCCAGTGACTATTTAAATTTGCCTTCAAATTTACCTTTTTTTTTTTTTTAACTTAATGTTCATTCATCCTGAGATCATTTTCTTTCTTTCTAAAGTATATCTTTGAGAATGTCCTTTAATACGGGTTTACTAAGAACAGATTTTTTTGTTTTGTTTTTTTAATCTCAAAATATTTTCATGTCTCCCTTCTCATTCTTGAGAAGGCATCACTTAGTCTCTAGGGAATTTTTTTCCCCTCAGATTAGTTGTGGTTTTTGCTCTTTGGTGTTTACAGTTTCACTCAGATGGATTTTGGTGAGAATTCCTTATTTAATCTTACTTTGGATTAGTTGGGACTCCTGGATATGAGGATTGTTATATCAAACATTCTATTTAAATGTTTCCTCTCTCCCATTCTTTTTCTTCATTTGTAACTCCATTGAGTTTCAAGTTAACATTTTTTATTCTTTGCTCCTGGTCTTTTATCCTCTTTAATATCTTTCATTTCTTTGTGTGCATTCTGGGTAAGTTTTATAGATTTTTTTTTTTGCCAGCTATGTCTAATCAGTTATGTGATTCCTTTCTAAGATTCTAATTTTTATGCACTGTATTTCATTTCTGGAAACTGTTTCCATTCATCTGGTTGTTTTTGACTGACCTCTTGGTCTTGGTTTTGACTATCTCTTTAGTGTGTTTATTTTCTGTTTTGTATCCAATAATTCTAATAATTATAGTTTTCTCAGTTTTTTAATAATTTTGCAAGCTCTTGCTCATAGTATCTTATTTCCTTATGGGTTTCATTTTTGATTGAGATCTCTTTCTTGCAGGACTGTAGCATTAGAGAGAAATCTGGATTCTGTGGCACCTGGAAGCATTGTCAGCACAGAGATAAACTAACTACTTGGTTTGGTGTTTTCCCTGGTCAGATAATGTGAATTCGAGAGCTCAAGCTAAGGAGAGTGCTCACTTGTTAAGAATTATCAAAGAGCCTTCTCTCCTTTACCTAGAGCCAAGGCTCAGACAAGAACATTTCCCATACAGTTCTCCCTTAAAGGGGGAAGTGGGCTTTTTCCTAATTCACTTTCTGTTAGTTTCTTGTGGGGGTGCCAAAGTTCTGAGTCTTTACTTCCCAATGCCTTTGATGTCTCTGTTAACACAGAAATTGGTATGTATAGCAGTTAACCAAGAGGAGATTTGGAGCCCTAGATAAGACTATTATAGGTTTAGGCAACAGATCTCTGGCCACTCATGCACTCTTCGTTTTAACAGACAACAAATACTGTTTCTCTGTCATAAGATAGAAGGAAGCATTTTGCTTAAAGAGGTTGTAAGTAAAGAGCAGGAAAATGAATGATGAATACCATCACAGATCTTAAGTTAATGTTCTGTATCATAAAATGGTGATTCTCAAACTTTCTGGTTCTGGGACCCTTCTAAAGTATTTATAAAATTGTTTTAAAATAATAGTAAAGCCACTACATGTTAACCAAGAATATTTTTATGAAAAGTAACTATTTCAACCACAAAAAAAGTAGTGAGATGAGAAGCATTGTTTTTCATTTTTACAAATCTTTTTAATATCTGCTTGGATAGATAAGATGGTTGGTTCACTAAGATGGTTGGATTCTCATATCTGCTTTTGCATTTAGTGTGTTGCAGTAAGTTGTTTGGATTAAAATATATGAAGGCAATTTGTAATTGAAAAAAGAGAACCAACCTTGTGGACCTTCTGTAATAATCTTAGGGACCCTTAGCTGTCCTTTGGATCACATTTTGAGAACTGCTCAGTTTTGAGAACTGAGATATAGGAATGTTTTCCCTGTTACTAGATGCCATTTATGTGGACAAGCCATTTGTACACATAACTTACTGTGATTTCAGTAGTGACTGTAAATTTAGTAGTGTAATAAAAAGCCAGGTCATATTAATGGAATTTGAAAGATGAGCCCAGAGTCGGGTATAGATTCAGGTTGAGGCCAGAAATGTAGATGTAGAGTTGTATTGGAATAACTAGAAGGGAGTATTTAAATTTAGGGCTGGTTTGTTAGTCATTAAAGTTGCCTGTCTGAGAATTCTGTTATAATATCTTATGCTTCCCTTTTCCCAGAATAATGCATTAACTAATTAAACATAGATAGAAGAACTTAATGATAACAAGTCCCTTATTTTCTTTCTCCCTTCCTTCTAATTCCACTTCCCAGGGACCCTCACCTTTAATATATCTTGGTTTTATTTCTAACCTCCTTATCACTAAATAGTATGCTGCATTTTTATATCTTAATTTATCAACTCTACATTATTTTGACTTCTTAAAATCATGGTTAGGAGTTCATATATACTCTCTCATGCTTCTCATGTTTCTCCTCCCAAATTCAGTGATACGGCTGTCTCTCTTCAACAATACTGTCAGTTCTGTTGTAGTTCCATCACAAGCTGATAGTATCTTGGTACTATTAGGAATCTTTAAATTCTTCTGCTTCACTTTCCCTCTTTCTCCACTCCATTCCTCTACTCAGCTATAGTTTTCCTTGTGATAGCATTTACATTGTGTTCTGTAATAGTTTATCTTCCGTGATTTAGGTTTATTCTAAAACTTGAAAGCAAAAACCATTTCATTTTTATGACTTTAAATAGTATATACTGTGGTGCCAAGTACTGACCTATGATTAGAATTCCTAGTGTATTCCATTTTATAACCCTGTATCACTTAATAATCTTTCTAGGCTCAAGTTCAAATGGATTTTCCTTTTTTGACACTCTACTAGTTGCTCAGCTATGATCATTTATCTTGACCAATTCATATTTCCTGAAGTCCTTCATTATCCTGTTTTTCACCCAAATCTTCTTGGTGCCTTGATTATATCATGAGATTTCCCCAGGCTCCTGATCTGCTGTCTATTGTCCAGTCATCTGTTTTCCTGAACATCTTTCTCCTGGAGGCTTCTGTCCTTCCTTTGATTGCAGTCTCATCTGGGCCTTTGTATTATTGCTGACCTGGGCTTTTATCACTCTCCTGGTTTGAATCCACTGTGTGTGGAATTCCATGGTATTTTTCTTGTTTTATTTTTTGCTGAAGTACATTTTCATGTAGCTTCCTAAGAAAAGGCATATAGGCTGTAAACTTCAGACCTTAAATGTCAGAATCTATATTCTGTGTTAATAGTTTAGCTGGGTGCAGAACTCCACATTGATAACCATTTTCCCTTGAATTTTCAAGACATTACCATATTGTCTTCCAGCCACTAGTGTTAAAAATAAGTCTGATTTTCATTTAGTTGTGTGTAGGTAACCTGTTTTGTTTGTGTCTGGAGAGTTAAAGGATTTTTCTCTTTGTCTTGAGGTGTTATGAAATGCTAAATGTCAGTGTTGTCCATCCTTTCTGTTCTGCACTCTGTAGACCTCTGAATTTGAAAATACATTCCTCCCTTCAAGGGTGGGAAAATTTTATTTCTTAATTTCTTCCATCTGCTTTTTTCCTTTTCTCTAGAAATTCCTTCTTGTTAGAATTTTAGACCTGCTATATTTATCCTTTCTCTTTAATCATTTTCTTTACCTTGTTCATGTCCTTCATTTTAATCTTCTAACACGTGTAAAGTTCTTATTTTGTAGATACAAATTGGAGATTTTGAAAATTCTTACCTGTTGCTTTGAGTTATCCATTTCCCATGGAATCATTCTTGTTTCTTTTTCAGTTTGTAGTAATATCTGGTCATTTTGGATGGCTGTTTATTTTGATAAGGCTTCTGACTGTCTTCACTTTCAGCTTTGTTGTTGTTCAGTTGCTAAGACGTGTCTGATTCTTTGTGACCCTATGGACTGCAGCACACCAGGCCTTCACTATCTCCAGGAGTTTACTCAGACTCATGTCCATTGAGTTGATGATGCCATCCAACCATCTAATCCTCTGTTGTCCCCTTCTCCTCCTGCCCTCAACCTTTCCCAGCATCAGGGTCTTTTCCAATGAGTCAGCCCTTCGCATCAGGTGGCCAAAGTATTGGAGCTTCAGCATCAATCCTTCCAATGAATATTCAGAGTTTATTTCCTTTAGGATTGACTGGTTTGATCTCCTTGCTGTTCAAGTAACTCTCGTTGTCTTCTCCAGCACCACAATTTGAAAGCGTAATTTTTTGTCACTTAGCCTTCTTTATGGTCCAACTCTCAACATTTGTACATGACTACTGGAAAAATCATAGCTTTGACTATACGGACCTTTGTCAGCAAAGTGATGTCTTTGCTTTTTAATATGCTGTCTAGGTTTGTCATAGCTTTCCTTCCAAGGGCAAGCATTTTAATTTCATGGCTGTAGTCACAATCCGGAATGATCTTGGAGCCCAAGAAAATAAAATCTGCCATTGTTTCCACTTTTTCTCCATCTATTTGCTATGAAGTGATAGGGCCAGATGCCATGATCTTAGTTTTCTTGATGAGTTTTAAGCCAGCTTTTTCACTCTCTTTTTTCACCTTCATCAAGAGGCTCTTTAGTTACTCTTTGCTTTCTGCCATTAGGGTAGTATGAGCTGCGTTTCTGATGTAGTTGCTGTTTCTCCCAGCAGTCTTGATTACAGCTTCTGCTTCATGGAGCCCAGCATTTTGCATGATGTACTCGGCATAGAAGTTAAATAAGCAGGGTAACAGTATACAAACTTGATGTACTCCTTTCCCAATTTTGAACCAGTCTGTTGTTCCATGTCTGGTTCTAACTGTGGCTTCCTAGTCTGCAGACAGGTTTCTTGGGAGACAGGTACGGTGGTCTGGTATTCCCATGTCTTTAAGAATTTAGCACAGTTTATTGTGATCCACACAGTCAAAGACTTTAACATAGTCAATGAAGCAGCAGTAGATACTTTTCTGAAATTCTCTTGCTTTCCCTGTGATTCAGCGAATGTTGGCAATTTGATCTCTGGTTTCTCTGCCTTTTCTCAATCCAGCTTATACATCTGCAAGTTCTTGGTTCACATGCTACTGAAGTCTAGCTTAAAGAATTTTGAGCATTACCTTGCATGTGAAATGAGTGCAGTTGTGTGGTGGTTTGAACATCTTTAGCTGAAGGTAAACAGTTCAGGAATATGAAACATTTATTTTTTACTCTTTAATATCAATAATATCCTAAATGCTCTCCCCTCAAGAGAAATACCATTCCTATTTTATGTCTGATTATTTCTTAAGCTTTCTTACCCATGTTGATTTCCTATGTTTGTTTCATAATTTGTTTTTTAGTTTGTTGAACTTTAAAACTGACTGAAACTGATTAGATTTAATTTATTCACAAAGGATATTATCATCTAAATAAAAGCTTCTGCTCTCCTGGTTGTTTGGTAAATGAAAATCTCATTTCACAGATTATTTTTGTGGCATAGGATGTGGGTTTTTATTTTATGTCCTGGTTTATTTAAGATTGGTGGGGGGCAGCACATGACTTGTGGGATTTTAGTTTCCAACCAGGGATTGAACTGGGGCCATTGGCAGTGAGAGTTCAGAGTCCTAACCACTGGACTACCAGGGAGTTCCCTATTTAAGAAACAACTTAAAGACAGTTGTGCGTGTGTACTCAGTTGTGTCCGACTTTATGCGACCTCATGGACTGTAGCCCACCAGGCTCCTCTGTCCTTGGGATTTGCCAGGCAAGAATACTGGAGTGGTTTGCCATTTTCTTCTCCATAAAGATGGTTAAGTCTTAAATTTTATATAGAGGTATAACTTACCTTTTATTCTAAGACTCGAGACTAGGCAAAAACCTTGATTTGAACTGTTTCAACTTAAGACTAATTTTACATAAACTAATTTGAACTTGGCCTGAATTCTTAAAAATTGTTTAGACTTAGCTACTTGATATTTCATTGAGTTAGTGTAGTCCAGTGTGGTCATCTGTGTCATGTAAAAGACCGTTTGTCTAAAGGTATTTGAAATTGAAAAAGAATTTCCTAGATGGATCTAAGATAACAGATCAGAGAATCTTTATTCTTTTTTTTTTTTTAATTTTATTTTATTTTTAAACCTCAAACACTGTATTAGTTTTGCCAAACATCAAAACGAATCCGCCACAGAATCTTTATTCTTAACTGCTGTCAGCTGCCCTAGCCCTTGACTACCTGGGAACTGAGAGTGGATCATCATCCTTCATGATGCTTTGGTGGAGGCTGTGGTTCCAGTCCAGATGATGGTTAGGGACCTGGTTGTACAGAGCAAGTTAGATTAGTTAACCTTAAGAATGTAAATATATGGTAATTGCTAAATGCACTGGCATCTTTTTTATATGGCTGCTGGGAAGGGTGACTATAAAATTTATTGTTCAAATTGGAACATAGGAGAGTGAGAATACTATTAATAAATATGTGGGGCAATAGGCATAAACCAGAACACAAGGTCATCCGTCCCCAAGCTGTGTGGACTTCTAAAGATCAGAGGCAGTATACATCAAATTGCCTTGGAATAGGAATACTTGATATTCCTATTCTACTCCAACTTTTGCTTTTTGTCCTATAGGACACATTTTGGGGAGCATGAAACATGAACAGATGCTCGATGAAGAGCAGTGAGATGAATGGAAACAGTATAGGAATTCAAGACTCTGGATTTTTATGTAGCCATATAGCCTGTATGTGCGAAATCTTACCAGTAAATGTTAAATACAAGTTCCACAGAACTGGTGCATTTATATTTTAAACATGATTCTTTTTCTCGGTTCTAGGAATTTTGAAGAGGTATACGTTACTGGAATTTTTCTTAACAATGTGGAATTATCCATAGAAAATGTCAATGCCCATCTAATTTCCCACTATTGGCAGTTTAAACTTCCTTTTTCCTGTCTTATAATTGGCATATATGTAGAAAATGTTAGCTAATTTTTAGTGTCAAAATGTGGAAAACCTCATCCAAATAGAAATTATAAGAGTTTCTTTGGACTCTGTTCTAAGTTTTTGTTTTTTTTTCTTTTTCATATTGGGCTGAAATCTGCCACCCTTCCATCCATTGGTTCTAGTTCTGTTCTCTGGAGCAGCATGGAGTAAGTCTCTTCTATTAGAAGGCAGCTATCATATCTTCCAAGGTCACCTTTTCTAGACTGAATGTCCCCAGGTCCTCTACTTTTTATGTAAAATAATACCCATATTTATAAACTTCATACTGATTCCTTTTGAATACATTCTAATTGTCAGTGTCTTCCATAACACAGTTAAAATATGATGGCCCCAGATTTTAATTCTATGCTATATTTTTTTGGTATTGTGCATACCAGTGAAGAATATCCTGTACTGTAACCCATGAATCAGGCACACTAGTTTATTAGTGCAGCTTCAGCTATGTCAGGCATTTTTTTCTTAGCTGTACTTAACTTTTGACTCGTATTAAAACGTATGGTCAACTAAAACCTGTCAGCTAAATAACTGTTGGGGCTATCCTTTTTTTTTAAGAAGGCATTTCTGCCTTGGTAATAGAGCTTTAGCAGGTGTGATTGTGAATGTATTACTTAACAGAGAACCTAAAACAACAAAAATGTTTTTATATGCTAACATCTGTGGGCCTTGTTTTATGTGACATAGGCTCTCAAATTAAAAATTAAAGTAAATGTTATTTTAAGAACTTTACCTGAAGATTCATTTAATTTAGAGTTTTGGAAAAGGGTTTTGTCTCTTTGAGGTCTACATGGTTATGATTGCAAAGCATCTGACTTAGGTCTCCTTTTGCAGCATGTGCTACATTTTTAAGAGAGAAATGTGTATAATGATTTCTGCCTATAACCTGGAAAATGTATCTAATATAACAGATACTGCATTGTAAAATCTGTACTCTAGAGAAGGATTTCTCAACCTCAGCACTGTTGGCATTCTTTGGATAATTCTTTGTTGTGGATAGCTGTCCTTTATAGAATATATAACAGCATTACTGACCTCTACCCACTAAATACAAGTAGCACACATCACCACCTTCTCCTCTGCAGTTTGATCATCAAAAATATCTCCAGACATGACCAGGTATCTCCAGGAGGGCATAGTCTCCCCTAGTTGAGAACCACTGCCTTAGAGCATCAGAAGTATTTCTTAAGTCATGTCAGTAACAGTTTCTACCTTAAATGTTTTCCTTAATTGGAGCTAGAATACAGTATTTTAAAACTATAGAACATAATAAAGAACTTTACATACAGCAGATACTTTTTTAAGCTCCTAATTTGATCAGTTTTTCTTCCTAATACTGCTTCTTATCTCAGTTTGTCCTCCCTGCTTTGTGATAATGATCTTTTGATCTGAAACAATAAGTGTGACTATCTTAATTTATTCAGATTAAGGGATGAAAATTACACAACAATAACAAATAGGATATTTGATTAGGTGGTTTATTAAGTTCATACCTGTTCTTTTGTAGTCCATGATTAAATTACTGGGAAATGTGCTTTTAAGTTGATTGAATTCCTAGATTTTAAAAATTAAATTGTATTTTGTTTATTCTTCTACTCCACAATATAGCCAGCAGCCAGCTTCGGGTGTAGCCTACTCTCATCCAACCACCGTTGCTAGCTACACTGTCCATCAGGCTCCAGTAGCTGCTCACACAGTTACTGCTGCCTATGCACCAGCAGCCGCCACAGTTGCAGTTGCCAGGCCTGCTCCAGTAGCTGTTGCAGCTGCTGCAACAGCTGCTGCTTATGGAGGTTACCCCACTGCACACACAGCGACTGACTATGGTTATACACAGAGGCAACAAGAAGCACCTCCACCACCACCCCCAGCTACTACACAGAACTACCAGGTAAGAAAGCTTCTGCTTTCATTAGCCTTAACATACAGGTTCAGTGACATCAGTGTTTAATGTAATGTCCAAGCCAATACTTTTCAAACTTGAGTCTTGCAAAATATACCTCTAATGATAGAGAAAAGTGAGTGTGTATTCCTAGGTAATCTGGGAGCATACTCCAGGGATTAAGCTTCCTTGCAGTGAGTTTTATATTAATAATCTCCCAGTCCATTTCACTTCACTCTCTATATATGTTTGGTTTAATTTAAAAAAAAATTAATTACTGGCTAAATATTTTAATCTTATAACAAGTTTTTGAGAAAAATTAAGATATATAAGGTCTTCTGCCCCTTGTTGGTACTGTGGAATTATTTATCCACTTGGGACACCCCTATGTCTATTTTGAGAACCATGAGCTTCAGCTATGTGGGACAAACAAATTACATAGTGTCAGGACTTCCCTGGCAGTGCGGTGGTTACCTGCCAGTCCCTGGCACTTCCACTGCACGGAGCATGGGTTCAGCCTCTGGTGTGGGAACCCACATGCTGGAATGCCATTAAACAAAGCAAATTACATAATGTCTTCCTGAAACACTGTGGAAAGTCTATTGCCTATATGTACTTCTTCCCCTCGAGATACTGTTTCTTTATCTATAACAGAAATTGATCCTGCCCTTAAGTCATCTAATTGCTTCTTGTTAGGTTTATGGGAACATAAAGCTCTTAATTCTCTTTATAAAAATATGGTCTCTTATGTCTAGTATGGCACTTAATTACTACTCACTTATTTAATAAATTTGGTCCTAATTCTTTTAACCCATTTTTTTGTTTGTTTACTTTTAAGATCCGGTTTTTAAACTTTGGAGCTTCTGATTTTTTAATATTCTTTCTAAAATAGAGAGATTTATTTTGTTATCTAAGAAATTGACATATGGATCAGCATTATTAGCATTTGCTATTAATATTTAGCAGATTTCTAAACTCAGAATTACTTTGACGTGTGATTGTTTTCCTTATGTCCAAAGACGGAATATAATACATTTTATTATTTTTAATAGGGTGTATGAAGCCCGTAATTTTCTGGGTCCTGCCTGCTTCTTCAGTCTTTCTACCTGTGTGCCTCCCAAGCCCTCCTCACTATATACAGTGCTAGAATTCACCAGCTCACCTTGATCTTCATTGCTTTGGAGATTTGTAAATAATATTCCTTTCCCTTAGAACCTCTGTTTACCTTCCCTCCACCTGGAAGCTCTTACTCATCATTATGTTAATAAACAGTGGTAAATAAGGATGAACAAAAAGAAAGCTGAAACAAGTCACAAAGCTTAGAACATCCAGGTGTTCTTTACTCTGGAATCCATCTTTAAGGCAGATCCACCATGCAATTTTTAAATAAAATTAATTTTTAAATAATGTTTATTTTTAAATGTTTTGATGATTTTTTTCAATTGTAAAAGTTAAGCATGCTGCCTCAAATGATTTTGACCTTATTTGATGAAGTCCCAAATGAATCCCCTTTGTATTGAATTTGAATCTTCTGTTTATATTCATACATATTTAGGTTTCTGTTTTCCTTTATTAGATTTTTAATGTGGCAAAGATGAGGTTTTTTCCCTCTGCCACTTCACTGATAGCAAGATTTCATTCTCTTTCTTTAGGATTCGTACTCATATGTAAGATCCACAGCTCCTGCTGTAGCTTATGATAGTAAGCAGTACTACCAACAACCAACAGCAACTGCTGCTGCTGTAGCTGCCGCCGCCCAGCCTCAGCCTTCCGTTGCTGAGACCTACTATCAGACAGGTGAGTTTATTAACATACCACCCTTTCATTGTACACTGTTGAAACATATTATTCAAGGTATTATTTAATGAAGATAGGCTTTTGAATCCATCTAAACTTGTTGTGTTATATTACCTTGAGAGGCAGGTTCTAGTCATGTTCTCTTTCTGTATAAAAATGCCTTTGAGTCCCAAAGAGAGAAGGCCCCGGAGGCAGTTCATAATCATGTTCTTCTCTCTTGGAAGTGTATTTCATGTCTGATCTTCAGCTTACAGTTCTTTTTCTGCTGAAATAAGCTGTACAAAAGAAGTTGTGGCAGTAACTTCTGGCTGCCTGCTTTTTGCCCAGAAATGCCCAGACACACCTTCCTTTGTAATTAGTGGAGGCCCTGATGGTGGTTTCTATTTTGTGGACCCATATTTTTAATTCACCTTTCTCTGATCTGTAATGACAGTTGGTATTGTTATCAGCCACTGATAGTACAATATATATTAATGGTTTGAATGCAGGAACTGTTTTGTTTGCAAAGAAGCCTACATATCTATAGTCTTTAAAAGATGGATTTTTTTTCATAGAAATTTAACTGAGCACCTTTAAGACCAAAGCTCTCCAAGTTCTGAAAAGTTAGTCAGTTCAGTTGCTCAGTTGTGTGCAACTCTTTATGACCCCATGGACTGCAGCATGCCAGGCCTCCCTGTCCATCACCAACTGCCAGAGCCTGCTCAAACTCATGTCCATCGAGTCAGTGATGCCATCCAGACATCTCATCCTCTGTCATCCCCTTCTCCCGCCTTCAATCTTTCCCAGCATCAGGGTCTTTTCCAAGGAGTCAGTTCTTCACATCAGGTGGCTAGAGTATTGGAGCTTCATCATCAGTCCTTCCAATGAATATTCAGGACTGATTTCCTTTAGTATTGACTGGTTTGATCTCCTTGTAGTCCAAGGGACTCTCAAGAGACTTCTCCAACACCACAGTTCAAAAGCATCAATTCTTCGGCACTCAGCTTTCTTTATAGTCCAACTCGCACATCCATACAAGACGACTAGAAAAACCATAGCTTTGACTAGGTGGACCTTTGCCAGCAAAGTAATGACTCTGCTTTTTAATATGCTATGTTGGTCATAGCTTTTCATCCAAGGAGCGAGCATCTTTTAATTTCATGGCTGCAGTCACCATCTGTAGTGATTTTGGAGCCCAAGAAAATAAAGTCTGTCACTGTTTCCATTGTTTCCCCATCTATTTGCCATAAAATGATGGGACTGGATGCCATAATCTTAGTTTTTTTAATGTCGAGTTTTAAGCCAGCTTTTTCACTCTGCTTTTTCGCTTTCATCCAGAGGCTCTTTTAGTTCTTCACTTTCTGCCATAAGGGTGGTATCATCTGCATATCTGAGTTTATTGATTTTTCTCCCGGCAATCTTGATTCCAGCTTCATGCAGCCCATCATCTCACATGACATACTCTGCATATAAGTTAAATAAACAGAGTGACAGTACAGCTTGAATAGGCGACTCGTATTTTTAAAGGACCATGAGAGTGTGGGTAGAGCCTTGAATTAGAAAAGAGTAGAATTGGTTTCTAGCCCTAGTGTTACCATTATCATGGGCAAGTGATTGCTTACCTCATTTCATCTCTTCTCTTATTTGTGAACGGGGTGGTTGACTTAGCTCTTTCTAGGCTACTTTTAGATCTAAGATTGATTCTATGAGTCCCTTAGAAAGTGGGTTAAAAGTGTTTTGAATTATAATGATCCTGACTTTTCTTAAGTCTCCTTTCTAATGATTTGTGGGTACAATGAGCTTTAATAAACTTCCTGATTAATTACCAAGGTTTGATGGATTATGCTGAAGAGTACTGAATTAATATTGAGTCAGATTACCATGGTATAGTCTAAAATCTGACATGACCATGTGACTTTTGTAAATTATTTAGCTCTTGCACATCAGGGTTTTCTTGTAAAATGTTGTACTCATCTGTATGTCATGTGGATCAGATTTCATACTATGTGTAGAAAAAGTTTTATAAACTGTTAAGTGCTGTTTATTTAAAGTACATTTACTTAAAAGCATAAATGAGTTTGGTCCCTGATATATTTGGGCCTTTCTCAGAAAATTACATTTGTATGCTTTAGTGATCCTTAATAAGGGATTAATTATTAATTTAGTGATGATAAGTCTCATAAGATTCTTAAGGTATTCAAGTGTGTGTGTGTGCACTTAGTCATATCCAACTCTTTGTGACCCCATTGACTGTAGCCCACCCACCAGGTTCCTCTGTCCGTGGGATTTTCCAGGCAAGAATACTGGAGTGGGTTGCCATTTCCTACTCCAGGGGATCTTCCCTACCCACAGATCAAACTTGAGTCTCCTGCATCAATAGGCAGATTCTTTTAACATTGCACCCTGGGTATACATTGGTTTTAATGGGTTCAAAGACAGCAGAAAGTTCAGGCGAGACTTTAATGACAGCCGTTTAAGAACAGCTGCACTCGAGCTATTGACATTTGAAGAATTAAATAAGTAGCTCCTTGTGGGTTGTAATTAGCTTGAAGTTCACTATGGACAAATCAGTAAAATTCTTTTAAATGGTGTTTGAACAAGTTCCATATAATCAAGCATTGAAAATTTTACTGTGACTTAAACTATACTTTGAGGCACTCTCTGTTTTGTTCCCAGTATTAAGCATAACTCTCAAGTATACTGACTAGCCCAAATACACACACACACATTCTTTCCTTAAAACTTTATTTGTTAATGACATGGTTTAAGTAGTGCTGATATTTCAGTTAGTGGCAAATCTTGACAAAATGTCATTTTGGAAATATGTAGAAAGCATCTGGGGAAGAACAGTAATTTATATAGATGTTGTATTTTATGAAGTTGGTAATAAGAATTTTACTTCTTTTATCAAGGAGAAATTGCTAGCATAAAATTTCCAGTTAATGATGTTTATGTTTGTTTTTTCTAGGATATTGGTACAGTAACTAAGGTTCACTTTTCTAATTTTCTTATGTCTCTTTCCCAATTTAGCCCCTAAAGCAGGTTATAGCCAAGGTGCAACTCAGTATACACAAGCCCAGCAAACTCGACAAGTGACAGCCATAAAACCAGCCACACCAAGTCCAGCTACCACTACTTTCTCCATTTATCCTGTATCCTCCACCGTACAGCCAGTAGCAGCTGCAGCTACTGTGGTGCCATCCTATACCCAGAGTGCTACTTATAGTACCACGGCAGTTACTTATTCTGGTAAGACTGATGAAGTGTGTTTAAATGAGGAAGCGAATTAGACTCACTAAGAAACTATCTTGGTTTTCTGTGGGATGATCTTACTCCCAGTAAAGCAAGAATTGAATTAATTGATAGGTGTTAATACAAATATTTGTACATATGTGACAGATGAACCTACTCTTAATATGTTTTTTTTTTTCTTAATGCCAGGAAATTTTAGCAGAATGTAAAAATGCCCTCTGGGCTTTTAAAACCTTGGGCCTAGCATTGCAGTTAGAGAAAATAACATCTAGTATTCTACAGGGTCATTTCCTGTCTGACTTTTCCAAATGAATTTGAAAGTTCAAGGTTAACTTCAGGAAGTACCACTGACAGATTATTTACATTGTTTTTTCAGCTTGCAAGGAGTTATATCTTCATATTTACCATCAGGAATAAGTAATTTGAAAATATTGGGGGCCTTTATAAACATCCATAGATGATGGTTATGTAACACATCTCTTGGAAGAACAGAGTAGATTTATTTTATTTAGTAATCATATATTTTTCCTGGCCGAGAATAATCACTAAAACCTTGCTGTGCCCACTGTTCTTCCTAATTTTCCACTGAGGTACTTTGTAGTATTGGAGTGCTTAAAGTCACACATGGCTTTTTTGAAGACACTTAGTGTTGTACTAATGTATAGTTTGTTGTTGGTTTTGCATTTTACTTATTCCTTAGTACGCTGTCTAGTTCCATGGAGGATTTAAGGTGGCATAGGTAATTTCATTTTTCATCTCTTGATGTTTTTTGGTAGTTGAGGTGTTAGAAGTAGCTGCTGAATTTTTAAACTTATTTTTTTTTTCTCAAAGATTATTTTTAATCTCTTACTCTATGTCGAACTCTGTGCATGGTGTTAGGGATACAAAGTAGGCATGATATGTTTGGGATCAAGAGTTCATTGTGGCAGAAATACAGGATACACAGGATAACAGGAAATTGAGGCTGGAAATGTCAGTGTGGAAAGCCTTGTATGGTCTGCTGTGTTGTCTTGTCTTTATCTTGTGGGCAGACAGAATGCCAAAGAGAGCTCAAGAAAGGGAGCAATGGGGACAGATTTGTAAATTAATTAAGACAGCCGTTTGGAAATGAACTGACATAAGGAGATATTATTATTCTTTGATTTGTTACTCATGATACAACTTTTCTGCCTTTCTCTGGTTAACTGGTTATAACTGTAAATGGAGCTATTTCAGTGAAATCTATTTGGACACTTAAGGAAAAAAACCCACATCAGCTTTAATAAATAAGGAATGTGATAGTATCCATTCCTATTCCTTGTTTTTCCCTTTCATCTATTCTTCCCTTTTTCTCTCTGCCTCTCTCAGCCTTTGTCTTTCTCAGTTGCTTGAATATACCTTACACAGCATGAAGATAATTATTTCTGTTTACTGCTTTAGTATGTAAGTAATATATCATTTTAAAACTCAAAGCTATGGATTTAAAAAGGAGGAAAAATTAAATTACTAGGCATCTATCCCTAGACACTAATTACCATTAACTTTTTAGTGCATGTCTTTCTGTACTTTTTTCCATGGGATTATGCATATATAAACATCATGGTTTCTTTATAAAGGGTGAATTTTGTCTTATATGTACTACAGTGTAAACTGCTTTCCTTGTTGTGAATGCCCTAAGTATAGAGATACACCATTCCCTGGTTCATGTTTTTTCCCCAATTTTAGAAAATTTTCCTTCTGCAGAAAATTGAAAAAAAAAAAAAAAAAACACCAGACAACAAGTGCCCATACAACATTTACGTAGGTTCACCAAATATTATTTTGTTACATTTGCTTAACTCTCCTCTATTTAAACACATTTTCAAACGATTTAGTAATGTTTCCTTGTTTTCTAAGTTGCCAGTGACATGGTGCCTTGCCTGGAATTCTTCCACATGTATTTCCTAAGAATAGGAGCATTCTTTTATATAACAAAATGCAGATCAGAAATTGGACATGGATATTATCAAATAAATTTTCCTCAGTTGTCCACAAATGTCTTTTATGGCTAGACTTTCTCTATAGTTGATGTATTTGTACTTTGTCTTAAATTCAGGGTCCAGTCAAGGATTATAGATTGTATTTGGTTGTTAGTTTCATTTTCCTTTGATGTAGAATTACCCCTGGGGCTTCCCTGGTGGCTTAACAGTAAAGAATCCACCTGCAATGCAAGAGACTCAGGTTCAGTCCCTGAGTTGGAAAGATTCCCTGGAGAAGTAAATGGCAACCCACTCCAGTATACATGTCTAGGAGATCCCATGGACAGAGGAGCTGGGGGGTGCTGCAGTCCACAGGATCACAAGAATTGGGCATGACTTAGCGACTAAACCACCACCACAGAATAACTTCTATTTTTATATTATCTTTCATGACCTTGATTTTTTTTTTTTAATTTATATTATTTATTTACTGTTTGGTTGCGTCAGATCTTAGTTGCGGCGTACCAGGCCTTCGTTGTGGCAAGCAAGTATCTCTATGCTTGCCACAGACTCCAGAGAGTACAGGCTCAGGCTCAGTACAAGCATGGGCTCCGGAGAGTACAGGCTCAGTAGTTGTGGTGTGCAGGCCCCGTGGCATGTGAGATCTTAGTTCCAGGAACAGGGATTGAACCGTGTCCCCTGCATTGGAAGGTGTATTCTTAACCATTGGACCACCAGGAAGATCCCAGCCTTGATGTGTTTGAAGAGTTCAGACAAGTTGTCTTGTAGACTATCCCACAATCTGGATTTATCTGATTTCTTTATGTTTAGATTCTGGCAGTTTTTTAGTCAGTAAAACTACCTATGTCAGCATTTCATTTCAGCACATCAGGTACATGTAATAAAGTGAAAGTCGCTCTTTCATGTCTGACCCTTTACAATCCCATGGACTGTACAGTCCATGGAATTCTCCAGGCCAGAATACTGGAGTAGGTAGCCTTTCCCTTTTCCAGGGGATCTTCCCAACCCAGGGATGAACCCAGGTCTCCCACATTGCAGGCAGATTCTTTAATAGCTGAGCCATAAGGGACGCTTAGGAGTAGTGGTATGGGTACCCTATCCCTTATCCAGTGGAACTTCCCAACCCAGGAATCAAACCGTAGTCTCCTGCATTGCAGCCAACTGAGCTATCATAGAAGCCAGCCATGTAATAAATAATGTCAGTTTATTCCTTATTAATGGTGTCAGTATTATCACTGATTGTAGTGGTGACTACCAGATCTTTCTTTTTTAAAGATATCTTTTTCCATTTTGTAATGAACCAAGTTATCTATGGGCCTATTAGCCCAGCTATCTTTCTAAGGTGTTACATCCTTTGAAAATCAGTAACTGAATCAAACTCTCCATTGGTGAATGAAAAATCCTTTTACCAAGAATCAGTGTGAAATGAGTTGGATTCTTAGGAATTCTTCCCTGAAGAAGAGTCCTGTCACCTCTTCTTTTTTTTAGTGTTACTATAGGCTTCTTTTTTATTCAGTTTAGTGTAATCCATTGCTTTCATTTTTCTTTTTGAGGCACACAGTGTCCCAAATTTGGATAGTAAAGGATCCTTTTCAAACCAATTCTGAGTCTTTTGAACTTGGCATCATTAGTCTTTGAGCATTTCTTTCTTTTCTGGCACAGTAAGACGTTACTCTGCCTGATTCACCATTGCGTCCCTAATATCCAGCATAGCACTTGACATAGGGTAGGAGATAAAATCTCTGAGGAATTAAAAAAAATATTTTAAAAATTCAGTATCTAGGCTTCCCACACTCAAGCTCTATAACAAAAACATCAAGAGGTAAGTAAGAACTGAAATGGCCCTTACCTCCTTATAACCTATGCAGAACAAGACAGAGTATTAAGGAATAAATAAAAATGCAAAACAACAATAAACTTTGAGCCTTTCCTGCCATAGACTCACAATTAGCCATTTCACAAAGGAACCTTGGTTTCTTGTATGGCAATGGTATTTAGAAACCAAGATCTACGCTTAGAAAAACATAGTTTTTAATGACTAACACTGTTTTATTGTATGCCTGTGCTACATTTTAAAGTTTTTGTTGGGAACGTTTAGTTTAAGGAAAAGCTTGAAACAGCACTGGGTAAAATAATAATTTTATGTACAGATTTGTGTGTTTGCCAATTGTTTTCCTCATATAAATTCCTAGATTTGTAACTGTTACATCAAAGTGTATACACATTTTAAAGAACATATGATACACAATGTGAAATTGCCATCCAAAGAGATCATTATTAGGGCTTCTGAATTCTGTGTCTGCAATTTTATATCTGCTACAGCTTAGGTCAGCTATTCTTTTTATCTCTTACTGAAAATGAATTCTAGTGTTGGTACCTACTAAATGATGGGTTGTGATAAAATGTATTTACTGCTGAGGTGGTAGTCTTTGTTTCTGATACTGTACCTTTAAAAATTATATTCTAACTGTTCTAATTATGCAACTTCTTATTTGATAAATATTAATAATAGGGTGCTTTTTAGGTGAAATTGTTTTAGCTTTTCAGAATTGAGCTTTTACTTAATTTAGAGGCATAACATTATATTTATTTTCCCATAATGCTTTATGAGAAATGTATGTGTGTTTGCTAGTAGTTATAGGAAATTTAAAGGCGATCCCTTAGCAGAGTTCCAGAACCTTCAGCATACCTTTCAGTTTATGCTTTGGTTTTTTTAAAAACGCTAAATAGTAAGCTATAATTAAGCTTACCTTTTATTAGTTTTAGACTACATGTGTGCAAATGAAGGAGGTTATTTTATAAATATTATGCTTAGTGATTTTTTGTTGTTTAAATAATACAAAGGACCTTAAAAGCTGGTCAGTTCAGTCGCTCAGTCGTATCCGACTCTTTGCATCCCCATGAACCTCAGCATGCCAGACCTCCCTGTCCATCACCAACTGCCAGAGTCTACCCAAATCCATGTCCATTGAGTCGGTGATGCCATGCAACCGTCTCATCCTCCGTCGTCCCCTTCTCCTCCTGCCCTCAATCTTTCCCAGCATCAGGGTCTTTTCAAATGAGTCAGCTCTCTGCATCAGGTGGCCAAAGTATTGGAGTTTCAGCTTCAACATCAGTCCCTCCAATGAACACCCAGGACTGATCTCCTTCAGGATGGACTGGTTGGATCTCCTTGCAGTCCAAGGGACTCTCAAGAGTCTTCTCCAACACCACAGTTCAAAACCATCAATTCTTTGGCGCTCAGCTTTCTTTATAGTCCAACTCTCACATCCATACATGACTACTGGAAAAACCATAGCCTTGACTAGACAGACCTTTGTTGACAAAGTAATGTCTCTGCTTTTGAATATGCTATCTAGGTTGGTCGTAACTTTCCTTCCAAGGAGTAAGCATCTTTTAATTTCATGGCTGCAATCACCATCTGCAGTGATTTTGGAGCCCCTGAAAATAAAGTCAGCCACTGTTTCCCCATCTATTTCCCATGAAGTGATGGGACTGGATGCCATGATCTTCATTTTCTGAATGTTGAGCTTTAAGCCAACTTTTTCACTTTCCTCTTTCACTTTCATCAAGAGGCTCTTTAGCTCTTCTTCACTTTCTGCCATAAGGGTGGTGTCATCTGCATATCTGAGGTTATTGATATTTCTCCCAGCAATCTTGATTCCAGCTTGTGCTTCTTCCAGCTCAGCATTTCTCATGATGTACTCTGCATATAAGTTAAATAAGCAGGGTGATGATATACAGCCTTGACATACTCCTTTTACTATTTAGAACCAATCTGTTGTTCCATGTCCAGTTCTAACTGTTGCTTCCTGACCTGCATACAGGTTTCTCAAGAGGCAGATCAGGTGGTCTGGTATTCCCATCTCTTTCAGAATTTTCCACAGTTTATTGTGATCCACACAGTCAAAGGCTTTGGCATAGTCAGTAAAGCAGAAATAGATGTTTTTCTGGAACTCTCTTGCCTTTTCCATGATCCAGAGGATGTTGGCAATTTGATCTCTGGTTCCTCTGCCTTTTCTAAAATCAGCTTGAACATCTGAAAGTTCACAGTTCACGTATTGCTGAAGCCTGGTTTGGAGAATTTTGTGCATTACTTTACTAGCGTGTGAGATGAATGCAATTGTGTGGTAGTTTGGACATTCTTTGGCATTGCCTTTCTTTGGGATTGGAATGAAAACTGACCTTTTCCAGTCCTGTGGCCACTGCTGAGTTTTCCAAATTTGCTGACATATTGAGTGCAGCACTTTTACAGCATCATCTTTTAGGATTTGAAATAGCTCAACTGGAATTCATCAGCTCCACTAGCTTTGTTCGTAGTGATGCTTTCTAAGGCCCACTTGACTTCACATTCTAGGATGTCTGGCTCTAGGTGAGTGTGAGTGATCACACCATCATGATTATGTGAGTCGTGAAGATCTTTTTTGTACAGTTCTTCTGTGTATTCTTGTCACCTGTTCTTAATATCTTCTGCTTCTGTTAGATCCATACCATTTCTGTCCTTTATTGAGCCATCTTTGCATGAAATGTTCCCTTGGTATCTCTGATTTTCTTGAAGAGGTCTCTAGTCTTGCCCATTCTATTGTTTTCCTCTATTTCTTTGCACGGATCACTGAGGAAGGCTTTCTTATCTCTCCTTGCTAATCTTTGGAACTCTATGTTCAAATGAGTGTATCTTTTCTTTTCTCCTTTGCTTTTCACTTCTCTTCTTTTCACAGCTATTTGTAAGGCCTCAGATAGCCATTTTGCTTTTTTTGCATTTCTTTTTCTTGGGGATAGTCTTGATTCCTGTCTCTTGTACAATGTCATGAACCTCCATCCGGCACTCTTATCAGGTATAGTCCCTTAAATCTATTTCTCACTTCCACTGTACAGTCATAAGGGATTTGATTTAGGTCATACCTAAATGGTCTAGTGACATTAGTGAGTGGTCTAGTTTTCCTCACTTTCTTCAATTTAAGTCTGAATTTTGGCAATAAGGAGTTCATGATCTGAGCCACAGCCTCAGTTTTCTCATCTATAAAGTACATATAGTAATATGTACCTGTAGTTCTGTTCTGAGATATCACTGTGTCTGGAACACTGCCTCTTGTAGTATGGATTCTCAGTTTTCAAAAAACCTAGGGAATTCCCTGATAGTCCAGTGATTAGTACCTGACTGCTTCATTGGTATAGGCCCAGGTTCAGTCCCCAATCAGAGAACTAAGATCCTGCAAACCATGCAGCATGGCCAGAAAAAAACCCAGAGCCTAGAAGTTCTGATCATCCAGTATTGTAGGATGCTGCTGGTCTTATTCACCTTTTTATTTTCTTGATACATAATTCATGAAGCTGCATTTTTAAGTAGCATGTTTACAGTTCTTGCACACAACTAGTCATTTGGAAATTTTCTATTAATAAAAATTTCAGAATCTTATGATTCTGATTTCCCATGCATCTTAACCTTCACCTTTCCAATTCATGTTTTCTTCCCTGTGTAAAATATATTAAAGTGAGTGGGTCTTAAATCTTTACTTCTTAGTATAGCAGTTTGCATTTGAGATATCAAAAAGTTCAGTTTTAAGTAGTTCTTCTATGCTGTCATAGCAACTAGGAATCTCTCTCTTGAGCCTTAACTTTTGACCTACTCATTTCCTCTTCAGGGGAAAGGATGACAATTAGGGAATCCAGCAGATTTCCAGGGATCTTAGTTTAAGGAACAGTAAGTTTTCCAGTTTTAACACAGGGTTATAAATAAAATCAGCAACTTTGTCACATGTAAAGCTTTTATAGATTTTTAAATCTATAAATCCCTGCACATAAACAACTTGTATATATTATATATGTAGCTAGCTTAATGTGCTTATTCATCAAAGACTTTGAACAATGGAAGGATAGAATTGATATATTTAACCAGAAAATTCAGTGCTTTTTCACCTTTTGGAAGATGAGAACCAATGTCTTTGGTTCTTTATTTCAAATCTTGTCTTTTTTTGTCCTGATACTCATCAGAACTCCGATTCCATATTACAGACTTTTGCCAAGCTTTAGTCACCTTACCTCTCCAAACCAGTTTCTATCAGCTCCTTACTTTTATTGACTGTACAACCCCTTCAGTCAGTCACTGGGATTCAAAATCTTGGTGTCCTCTTTGTGTAATTTCCTCTTTCATATCTTTTATCCTCTAAACCACCAAGCACGTATAGTCTTAGTTTCATGACTTTGTTTTTTTTCCTTTCTGTATTCTAGTTCAGACTTTTCCTCAAACCCAGCACTTTCTTAATTGTATTCAGGGGGATTCTGCTTGGGGAAAATACTGTATAACAGTTCCATAACCACGTAAGTTTATCAGACATTCTATCACAGCCTTCCGGCAGTACTATAAGCCTTCTTGAAAGCAGTGACCAAATCTTATCCTAACACCTGGCATGTATTGTGTAAATACTTGGTTGACTTACATTAAAAGAAGGATAAGTAACATTTTTCTTAGGTTTTGTGAGATACAATTTATTTGTAAATACACACATGTAAACCTATCTTTTTAAGCAGAATTTATTGGGATTAAATTCCCATCATCTTTCTTGGCCTTTTACAGGTATGTAACATAATCTTTGTTTGATTTTATTTGTAAGGTACATCTTATTCAGGTTATGAAGCAGCAGTGTATTCAGCTGCATCCTCCTACTACCAACAGCAGCAGCAGCAACAGAAGCAGGCAGCGGCGGCGGCGGCGGCGGCTGCTGCAACAGCTGCCTGGACAGGGACCACCTTTACTAAAAAAGCACCATTCCAAAATAAACAACTGAAACCAAAACAGCCTCCCAAACCACCCCAGATTCACTATTGTGATGTCTGTAAGATCAGCTGTGCTGGACCACAGGTATGTATGTTGTATGCTTCACCATAAATCTTCAGTGGTTGTCCTTGATAGTTAAGTATGATTGATCATTATAATTCTTATGCCTACAAAGAAAGTTTACTTTTTTCTTTCCTGCTAGCTTTTAGTTAACATGTACATATTTCATCAAATGGCCATTTTTTCTAAAGGTTTTTGTATTGACATACAAGAATTCTAAGAAAAATACAGTAAAAATAATTATGAATGTTATTAAAAAGTGGAAAAATTGAGCTTTTCTTTAGGAAGGATATATTGCTCTTTAAATAAAATTTTTAATTTAGCTTAAAAGTTTTATATTCAGATTAGTTGGGATTTGGGAGTAAGATTGTATTTTTATTTCTTTTTTGGCATTTATGACTTATTTTTTAAGCCTTTTATGCAAAATTCTTGAACTTAAGACAATTGGATATTGATTTTCTTAGTTCTTCAAGGTCCATATTGAGTGTATGAGTAGAATTTTGTAGTCGAAGAAAGGATGACCATAGAGATAGTTAAGTTTTATACACTAACGAGATGAGAAGAAAAGACTTTGTCAGATATAAAGAGCAGAAGTTGCCTTTCTCTAGTATTAAAAATCCTTAAGCTATTTTAATAATCTATAATTTTAGGATAACATTTTTCATGAGACTGACTTTTGTATATGCTTTATAGAATGTTACTTGTTTCTATATACTTATTTCCTCCATGAGGCTGTAGGGACTTTGGGAATAAGAAAGCTGAAGGAAAGTGTCTTTTTCAAAAATATCAGCCAAAGAAGCATGCAGAACCTTTATTCCTTTATTCTGTTTTTTTTGTTGTTGTTTTTTGTTATTGTTTTCTTGCTGTTGCTAAACATGAAATAAGTGATTTAGGGAAGAATCTGTTTATAAAGTCTAGTGAGTTCAACTCCCTTCCCAACTTTATTTGTTAATACTTTCTTTAAGAGTGTCTAGTGTTTATCTAAAAATTTGGTAAGCATTTTGGCAGACAAAAGGCATAGTATTTGAAAAGATCAGATTTTGAGTCTTCAGTGGTTTCTTCCAGTTACATCATCTATCACCCTTTCCCAACCTGTGTACATTCTTTTAAATTTACTAGATCAGTTCTGTCTGCTTTTCGGTATAGAATTTGGGAGTTATTTTCAATTGTCAGCATTCTCTGAGTTACACCAAATTAGAGACTAGTTTAATATATGTGGCTGTTAAGATAAGACCTTTTTTTTCCTATTTTAAGTTTGATAGAAAACAGTTTCATTGTGATAACATGCTCGGGGGAGAGGAGACATGGGGAATGTTTGCAGCAACCCAGCACTAAACATGAAAGGGAACAAGAATATTGGCTTTAGTATTGAGGAGTGTATCCTACTCAGTAATGACTGTTTAGGGTGAATGACGATGTGGTGGCAATTACAAATGTTAAGAGACTTGACTATGTGGTAACATATAAAAGGATAGCACATAGCTTTAGGGTGATAAGTTAATAGCATTTAGAATCAGCATATATATGCAAGGCTGACCATTGATTTGGGGGAGCTGGAGGGTTACACAAGAAAACAGGCCAAGAGTACCTCTGTTAAGTCAGAGGCAGTGCCATAAGGGGTTAATGAACCTATGGAGAAAAATACTGTATGAATGAGATGGTGAGTTAGAGACTAGTGTAGATATAAGAAAGGAGACTAAATTGGTTCTAGTATGAGAGGCTGTTGTTTCAGTCCTGTGTGGGGATTTTCTCCCCGGGACTTGGAAACAACGAACCTGAAAGAATGACACTTGGACAGTCTCTTGCAAGGACTGACAAGTTTATTTCTGCAGTTAAGCCTTTTTATAGAAGCAGGAACAAAGAGCTTAGAGTATACGGCCAGGAGAGCGCGTATGGGGTTAAGACATGATCAGTAAACAATATTTCAAGGGCAGCGCGTTCTAAGTGACCCATGTGTTTAGCCCATAACCCGTTTTCTCAAGCAACATCTTTAATGTTTATTATTAAATCTTGGCGCCGAGCATAGCTAAAGGCAGGAGATGTTCTTCAGCCAGCAGCACGCAAAGCTGGGGTACTTCTGGCCCTCCGCCATTTTCCCAAGAACCTTCTCCTACACGGCTGTTTTGCGCTGCGCTTCCCAACAGTCCTGTGTCTGCGACTTAACTTGTGGCCTTGGGCAAGTTGGAGACTAAGTCAATTGTCTGGGCTTTTGTTTCCTCACTTCTGTAATAGGCACTTGTCCCTAAATAATTGAGGTTCACACTGCTTCACGAAGCCACTTTAGACTGTTGCAGATGGTGAGAAGAGAATCAGATGGCTAGGTCTTAGGTCTTCCTCTTTTGTTTGAAAAACAGTAACTTTGCTTACTTGTGCATAAGATTTCATTTTGAGAAAGGATTTTCTTGTTTCAAACTTAGAAAATCATTTTAGATAACCTCTAGAGTCCCATTCAGCTCTGAGATTCTATGCTATGCTCATCATATGTGTGTATAAATTTTTTTTAAATAATATAGGAAATAATAAACTGGCCCAAACTGGCCCCACTCAAGGTCCTTATTGACCTCCTCGCATTTTTATAAAACTGCCTTCCTCAGTCATTGACATTGAAGACAATTTTTAATATATACTTGCACTATTTTGGTGGCTAGTATTACAATAATATTATTTCTCCTTCAAAAGGGATACAATTCTGGCAGTTAATATACTTTTGTTCAGGGTGGAATGGATTCTAACACAAATTGTGAAAATGCATTCTTAAATTTTCTCAGATCCAACTGACTTCTAAGCCAGTTTTATAAGTAAAATCATACCTGTTTATAAAGAGTCTTGTTACCATGTAGTAACATTGTTTTTTCTTCTCATGTGGCAGATAACATTTTTCCTCCCTCCTCATAATCCTATAATTAAATAATTTCTTTTGGAATGATCCCTCTTATTAGTCTCTACCGAACATCATACATTAGCACTAAAAGATTCAAATTCTTTCAAACTGAGAGCAGTTAACTTATATTGATATTTTGGCTATGTGTGAAAGTCCTTTGTTAATTAAAGTGTTAGGTAAGTGTGTTCTTGGTAAACAAGATACAAGAGAGACTATTCGCTCAGTCGTGTCCGACTCTTTGCGACCCCATGGACTGTAGCCCACCAGGCTCCTCCGTCCATGGGATTCTCCAGGCAAGAACACTGGAGTGGGTTGCCATTTCCTTCTCCAGGGGATCTTCCCGACCCAGGGATAGAACCCAGGTCTCCTGCATTGCAGGCAGACGCTTTAACCTCTGAGCCACCAGGGTACAGAGAACCACAAATACATCCTGTATGTAGGGAAGCCACATGCTCCTGTTCAGTTGCTTTTAAAATGGTGTAGTGCTGAGATTTTAATGAGTATTAGAGATTGGAATGAATCATTGCAAATAATGTAGATAGAAAAGTAGTGAAGCAAAATTATTCTTTTTGTTTGAGACAGACTTATAAAGAACATTTAGAAGGGCAGAAACATAAAAAAAAAGAAGCCGCATTGAAAGCCTCACAGAATACCAGCAGCAGCAACAACTCTACTCGTGGGACTCAAAATCAGCTACGTTGTGAGCTCTGTGATGTGTCTTGTACAGGAGCAGATGCATATGCTGCCCACATTCGTGGTGCTAAGCATCAGAAAGTAGGTGTTTTTTTTCCCACACATCCTTATGTCTTAACTCTCTTTTCTTTTCCATTTTTGGTGGGGGTTGGGGGTAAAGTAAAGGAGGTTTCAAAATTTGAAAATTTTTGAGGGTATTACATGCCTAATGTATATATAAAGGTGACGTCAAATAGTCATTGCTTAAAGGAAGGAAAGACTGGTGACCCTTCTTAAAATTGAACTCGGTCGTTTTTCTCCCACCAACTGAAATTGAATCATGTAGTTGTTTTCTGCCTTCTGTTATGCTTAAGTATAGGTTGGTATGCATGTGGCCAAGTCATTTCCTCACCAAGTGATAGATGTAATATGTATCTGAATCTGTTTCACACAAATTGTTTTGAAAGTAATGAGTTTTTATTTTAAAATGTATAAGAGAAAAAAATACAACAAAGAAAAATATGGTTAAGATTTTCATTTTATAGGGTCTTTTAGGCAAACTTTAAAAAAAAAAATCTACATTCTCTTGAGTTTTCTGACAGATAAATACTCTTTTATTTTGTAGGTGGTTAAATTACACACAAAACTTGGTAAACCCATTCCTTCAACAGAACCAAACGTTGTTAGCCAAGCTACTTCTTCAACAGCTGTATCTGCTTCAAAGCCAACTGCCTCTCCTTCAAGCATTGCAGCAAGCAATTGTACTGTGAATACTTCATCAATTGCAACTTCTTCAGTGAAAGGTCTTACAACTACAGGAAACTCATCTCTTAATAGTACAGCCAACACTAAAGTATCAGCAGTGCCTGCAAATATGGCTGCCAAGAAAACATCTACACCCAAAATAAACTTTGTTGGCAAGTACAGAAGATTTTGTGTTCCTTCTAACTCTGTTAAAGTGGTATTTGTCCTCTACTCCAGGACTAGCTATTCTACTTACACAGTTGTCTTCTTTTCTGGGACCTTATTTAATTACATATCTGTATTTTTTTTCTTGAAATTTTTTTAGTTCCGTTTTCTTCAGCCATAGACTTAAAATAAATATGTAAAAAAAAAAAAAAAAATATATATATATATATGTAGTTATTTTACTATTCCTCAGGCTGTTAACCTAATTCTTACTTTCTCTACTTCCTATCCAGTCCTCAGTCTCATAGTATTTCAACTCTACCCTTTTCGGAAATCACCAAAAACCTACTTGCCACATTGAATGGCAAGTTTTCTGTTTCATCCTGTTGACCTCTCTAACACTTGAAACAGTTGACTGCTATACCTTAAAGCTTTAGTTATGTCTCTGTCTCTCTATTTTGGGTCCACTGACTCCTCTTTATTGGTTCTCTGGCTCTCATGTTCATTAGCTGGTAGTATTGCTAAGATTCTGATTGTGACTCTCATCTCACTCACTTAGTATTCATGAGTGGTCTTATCTGTTCCACTGTGTATGCAGTAACTTTAAAATCGTTTGGGCAAATTCAGAACGCCCACCTGAGTTCTAGAACCATATTTTAGGTATTTCCTGGTCGTTATCTGTATGGTTCTGTTGATGCCTGTTAATGTCTGTTTCTAACATTTTATCTCATCACAAGAGTACTGTGAATAATCTCATAAAACTGCTGCTTTTTCACATGAAAAAGTCCACTGACATTTTTTCTTACTTGTTGCCTCTTCCAGTTGTTTCTAATCGTCTGGTTCTGTCACAGTATTCTCCAAAAAGTGTCTTTTTCTCTTCATAGCCTCTGCTTTGTTTTTAGGCCTTCAAAGCTTCTTCCTCAGAGCTTTGTCTCTTACTGCATCCAGTTTCTGCAACACTTTCGTCATTTTATAAAAAAATATTCGTCAAATTGTGTTAGTTTCCCGTTTAAAAATTTTCTGTGGCCTTCCCCTTGCATATAAGAAAAATGTCTGTATTCCTTAATGATGTCATCCAAGTCCTTTCACAAATTAACCTCTACCTCAGTTACCATTACCTCTACCTCAGTACTGTGCTTAAGTCACTTAGTTGTGTCAGACGCTTTGTGACCTCATGGACTGTAGCCTGCCAGGCTCCTCTGTCCATGGGATTCTCCAGGCAAGAATACTGGCGTGGGTTGCCATTTCCTCCTCCAGTGGATCTTCCCAACCCAGGGATTGAACCCAGGCCTCCTCATTGCAGGCAGATTCTTTACCATCTGAGCCACCATGGAAGCCCTGTACCTTGGTGATAAGTCCTATTGAATTACCAAGTCTTTTTTGAATTTACCACAGTCTTTTTTTATTATTTTTATTTGCTTATTTTAATTGGAGGCTAATTACTTTACAATATTGTGGTGGTTTTTGCCATACATTGACATGAATCAACCATGGGTGTACATGTGTCCCCCATCATGAATTCCCCCTCCTGCTTTCCTCCCCATCCCATTCCTTCCCTCAGGGTTGTCCCAGTGTACCAGCTTTGAGTGCCCTGTTTCATGCATCAAACTTGGACTGGTGATCTGTTTCACATATGGTAATATACTTGTTTCAATGCTGTTCTCGCAAATCGTCCCACCCTCGCTTTCTCCCACAGAGTCCAAAAGTCTGATCTTTCTATCTGTGTCTCTTTTGCTGTCTCGCATATAGGGGCATTGTTACCATCTTTCTAAATTGCATATATATGCATTAATATGCTGTATTGGTGTTTTTCTTTCTGACGTACTTCACTCTGCATAATAGGCTCCAATTTCATCCACCTTGTTAGAATGGATTCAAATGTTTTCTTTTTAATAGCTGATTAATACTCCATTGTGTATATATACTACAGCTTTCTTATCCATTCGTCTGCCAATGGACATCTAGGTTGCTTCCATGTCCTAGCTATTGTAAACAGTGCTGCAATGAACATTGAGGTACACATGTCTCTTTCAATTCTGTTACCATAATCTTTTTAACTCCATATTTTTGTATTTTACGTGTGCATACTGTTCTTTCTGTTTAGATATGGTTCTCTTTTTTTCTGCCTGACCAGTTCATACTTAGCACTCTTAAGCCCAGCCCTGGTGTCATACTTGCTGAAGCTATTCCTAACTGGATCAGGTTAAAGGGTAGTGGCTCCTTTCATTTACATTCCCAAAATACTCTGTTAACACATTGTACTATAATAACATGTCAGTCAGTTCAGTCGCTCCGTCATGTCCGACTCTTTGCGACCCCATGAACTGCAGCACGCCAGGCCTCCCTGTCCATCACCAACTCCCGGAGTCCACCCAAACCCATGTCCATTGAGTCGGTGATGCCCTCCAACCATCTTATCCTCCATCGTCCCCTTGTCCTCCTGCCCTCAATCTTTCCCAGCATCAGGGTCTTTTCAGATGAGTCAGCTCTTCTCATCAGGTGGCCAAAGTATTGGAGTTTCAGCTTCAACATCAGTCCTTTCATGAACACCCAGGACTGACCTCCTTTAGGATGGACTGGTTGGATCTCCTTGCAGTCCAAGGGACTCGCAAGAGTCTTCTCCAACACCACAGTTCAAAAGCATCAATTCTTTGGTGCTCAGCTTTCTTTATAGTCCAACTCTCACATCCATACCTGACCTTAAATTATTGACACCTCAAAGACAGCCACACTGTATTATTATGTTACTAGAACGTAGGATGGTGCCCAGTTCCATGGCAAAGGGATATTTAAGCATGATTTAGGCTTCAGTTCAGTCACTCAGTCATGTCTGACTCTGCAACCCCATGAATCGCAGCACGCCATGCCTCCCTGTCCGTCACCAACTCCTGGAGTTCATTCAAACTCATGTCCGTTGAGTCAGTGATGCCATCTAGCCATCTCATCCTCTGTCGTCCCCTTCTCCTCTTGCCCCCAATCCCTCCCAGCATCAGGGTCTTTTCCAGTGAGTCAACTCTTCACGAGGTGGCCAAAATATTGGAGTTTCAGATTCAGCATCACCCAGGACTGATCTCCTTTAGGATGGACTGGTTGGACCTCTTTGCAGTCCAAGGGACTCTGAAGAGTCTTCTCCAACGCAACGGTTCAAAAGCATCAGTTCTTCGGCACTCAGCTTTCTTCACAGTCCAACTCTCACATCCATACATGACCACTGGAAAAACCATAGCCTTGACTAGATAGACCTTTGTTGGCAAAGTAATGTCTCTGTTTTTTGATATGCTGCCTAGGTTGGTCATAACTTTTCCTTTCAAGGAGTTAAGCGTCTTTTAATTTCATGGCTGCAATCACCATCTGCAGTGATTTAGGCTTAGACACTACTATTTCAGGTACTTGCTCTTTACTTTTTAAGTACTTGATGTTATAAGAGCCATGGTGAGGACAGAGAGGACCACTGAATATTATGAGAGAAAGAATGGGGAGATTGAGACATGTATTTCATTAATAGCATAAAAAAACCAAATGGTTTCTATGGTTCTTCAAAATTCTCATCTATTGTATGTCAAGCAGGAGTTTGTTGGTAGGAAAGATCAGAACTTGATCTAGAGATCTAGTATCAGTTCATACATTATACAAGAAGAAAATTAAAATTACTGTAATTCTTTTATGTTCTAGGTGGTAATAAGCTGCAGTCAACAGGAAATAAAACAGAAGACTTAAAAGGAACTGAATGTGTTAAAAACACTCCTGTCACTTCTGTACCAATTCCAGAAGTAAAGCCAGACACAGTGTCAGAACCAGTCACACCTGCGTCTCTTGCTGCTTTGCAGAGCGATGTGCAGCCAGTGGGCCATGATTATGTGGAGGAGGTATTGATTTGAGAATACTCCTGTTGCAAGATTAGATAGGAAAGACGTGTGTCACTTTGTCACAAGTGTGCTTTACATGTAAAATTTAATTATATTTTAGGTTTAGATTACTTATAAAGGGATATTGAAGGCATCTTTGTTGAAGGTTTTGTGTTGTTTTTTTTTAAGCCTGCCTTTTGAGCTTGCCTAAGTGACATCACAATTTTTTTGCTAACTTTTCTCTTTCCCTGCTGACACAATCACTGTAGTATGTGAAGTAACTTTCTGTTCATTTGGCAGGCCTTCTTTTAATGTAACCCTTCTACTGTGCTGAACATAAAAAGTAAAAAAAAAAATGTGAACAGCAGAAATGACAAAGAAAGCAAATATCTCTTTCTGAACAGTTTTGTGTGTAAAATTTAGATTGCTGATTTAACAGATGACTATTTATTTGATTTCTCAAGCTGATTAGAAAACTATTCCTGTTTTACAAAATAACTTAGTAAATGGAGGATAAGGAAGTATCAGAAGGGACTTGATAGATATTTGCTGTTAGTGGAAAGATGAACATATAGTGGTATAGCCCTATTCTGCTTTTGCTGTATTATAGAACAGTTGAACAGAACAAGTTCTCTTAAATTTCAGTGTCTACATCTGTAAAATTTGGGTATCTCCCAGTGAAGATGTGAAGCTTAGATCAAATAAAGTACCTAAGCACAGTGCCTAGCATATGGTGGATTTTTGGCAGATATTTATTTGTTCCTTCATCCTTTTCCATCAAGAAAAATTACTTATCGAATTCTTTGTTTACAAGATGGAAAACTGGGCTGTGTAGTTACAAGTCATTCGCATGCAGTTTTAATTTAAAGTTATAGGTCTTGGGAATTTCCTGGCAGTCCAGTGGTTAGGGCTCCTTGCTTCCACTTCATTGGGCTTGGGTTTCATCCCTGGTCGGGGAACTAAGATTCCACAATGCCAGCATGGTACGGCAAAAAAAAAAAAAAAAAGACATTTAAAGGTTAATAAACTTCTAAATAAATAATAAACCTTTAGCTGTTATTAAGACTTGGTTGTCTCAAAAAAAAAAGTACAGCCAGAACATCTGGCCAGAATACTTAATCACCAGTAATACTGGCTAAGTAATCTTAACTTCAGAGGATTGTGTTTAGAACCAATCTTTAAAACTTGCTGAAGTTTTAATAGCTTTTAATAACATTCTAGTCTACTTGTCTTCCTAACTGGTTGTGCAGTTAGAAAAAAATCAACATTGGTTTTCAATAAAGTTGTACATGTATAAAGTCTTGGGCTTTGTAGAAATAAATGAGAATAATGCCTTTAATCATCTTTAGCTCCATTTCCAAGAACAGTACTTGGCAGGAGCAGGTATTCAATAAATATCTTTTCAATAATTGAAGGTGTCTATTGCATTAAAATCTAAATGTTTACATATAGAGGAAGTTTAACTATAAGAGCCAAATACATAGTAACACATCTTGCATTATACAGTTAAAAATTCTAACCCTGTTCATTTCTGTAGATTATCCTCTTTAAAAAGTATAGACATTGCTCCTTCCCCCTTTTCTAACTTCAAATTCTGAAAGTTATTTACAACTCATGAGATGGGTTTATAATTGAAATCTTCACCTGTGACATTCCTGTTGTGATTTCTTGACTTTTTTTTCCCCCTGACATCAAGGTACGAAATGATGAAGGAAAAGTGATTAGATTCCATTGCAAATTATGCGAGTGCAGCTTTAATGATCCCAATGCTAAGGAGATGCATTTAAAAGGACGAAGACACAGACTTCAATATAAAGTGAGGAAAATTTCAGCTATTTTTCTCTTTCTCTTTTTATATAGCTTGGAACATTCTAGATGCAAAAATAAAGCATCTAAATATAACTCACTAAGTCCATGAACTCCCACTCTAAGATTGGCATGTCATGTCTCACTTAGAGAGTCAGATGTTTAGTTTTTATTGATTAGTTATACTTAGGGCTTTACCTGGTGCCTCAGATGGTAGAGAATCTGCCTACAATGCAGGAGACCCAAGTCCGATCCCTGGGTCTGAAAGATTTCCTGGAGAAGGGCATGGCAGCCTACTCCATTGTTCTTGCCAAAGAATTCCATGGACAGAGGAGCCTTGTGGGCTACAGTCCTTGGGGGTCACAGAATTGGACACAACTGAGTACCTATCACTTTTGTTATACTTAAGAAGAAGCAGTGTAGTCGTTTTTCATTATTTCTAGTGGCAAAATAAAACTGACATTACTTGGATCAAGTAATCATGTAAAAATAGTTGCTTCAAAGGAAGTGTTTGAAAGAAATGTCAGGTCTCCAGTCCTTTATCTTGGCAGAATTTGCATTAAAGTGAATCTTGAGATGAGGAATTCTTCATTGAAAACACTTCCAAGTAATAAGTTAAATCTAAATACTGTATTTAAAGTTTTTAATTAGATTGGACTTATGCACTAGATTCATGTTTTCTAAACACAGAAGTGGTGGAGATTAAAAATAATTTGTTAAGGGGCAGTAATACTTCTATATGAAAAAAAGGTTTTAACCCCACACTCAGATATCTAGAAACATTTATTAACAAACAAACAAAGGAATACTAAATACCCATCAGTCTCCTAAGGATTTCTTTTATTGGTTAACACTAAATTAAGTACTTTTTGCATACTAGAAGAACCAAGAATTTTGGGGATGGGAAGGAAGAAAGAATGTTTATGAATGTATTTTGAGTTTTTCTCTGACTCAACCTATTTTACTACATTAACTCTTATAATAGATTTGCAAATAAAAGCCTCTGATGAAAGAATATGTGGGATTGTATGATTTAAGATATGTGTAGATTGTTGGAAGGATTGCTGGTTTTTCAGACATCTTATCTATGTTAACAGAAAAAAGTAAATCCAGATTTGCAAGTAGAAGTAAAGCCCAGTATTAGAGCAAGAAAGATTCAAGAAGAGAAAATGAGAAAGCAAATGCAGAAAGAGGAGTACTGGCGAAGAAGAGAAGAGGAAGAACGCTGGAGAATGGAAATGAGGTAGTATTTTTAACTTTTAGTACCATGATAGGTTGTTTAGACTTTCTAAGAAACTTAGCTGTTCTGAGTATGTGAGTCCCATTCAGAGCAATCCAGATTTATTTGAAATATTTTTAGTTTTCACTTGTGAGGGAGACACTAGATCTAGGAAAGAAATGCATTAAAGTTAAGTTACTGGCTATTCTGATATTTGACCATGTCCTTGGTATTAGGACTTATTTTGGAAATAATATCTTTTATATATTTAAATACATAAATAGTTTAATATCATAAATAAATGCCTCAATTTAAAACAAGCAAAATAGAGCATTTGGTTACGTGATAAAAAATATCCTAAATATAAGATTGAGTAGATTCTAGACATTAATAATGTGTGGAGTTTGTTTTAAAAACTTTAGAGGCTACAGGAAAGGATAAATGAGAAAATATGTTCAATAGATACAGAAATGTTTAGTTTTACTGATATAACTGACATATCTTTAAGTGGCACAGTTCATTGGTTTTATTCACAGAGTTGTGCAGTTACCAGCACAGTCAATTTTATAACATTTTTATGACCCACAAAAGAAACCACAAACCCATTTAGCAATCAATATCTATTTCCCCACCAGCTCCTCCCTCTACTCCTGGGCAACCACTAATAAACATCTTATTAGATTGCCTGTACTGGAGATTTCATATAAATGGAATCATAAAACAAATTGACTTCTGTGTCTGGCTACTTTTCACTTAGCATGATGTTTTCAAGGTTCATGCATGTCATTGCATATATCAGTACTTTATTTTTTATGCATGCATAGTATTTCATTACATAAATGTGTCACATTTTATTTATCAATTGATGGACATTTGTGTTATTTCCACTTTTGGGTTATGAATACTGCTGCCAAAAGTGTTTGTGCACAAGTTTTTATAACACACTTTTTTTCATTTACATACCAACTTGTTTAAAAAGTAAGCTAAAATTATTTTCCATGCGTATGTAATACTTGTTTGTGAAGATGTAATATTTTCTTTATAACCTGTTGCATATATTTTTAGGTATTTAGAGTTTTTTTTATAGTATTTACCTATTGTTATTATTACATTGACCAACCTTGAGGCAGTATTATTGCATAAATCACTATCAGTTGACACTAATCAAATCCCAGAAGCAAAAATGTTTGACCGATACCTGTACTTTTGCCTGTGCTAGATAGTTTAACTTAGTGATCCTCAAACTTTTTGGTCTCAGGACCTTTTATAACTCAATAATTATTTTTTAATATAAATTTATATATTTTAATTGGAGGCTAAGTATTTTACAATATTGCAATAACTCAATAATTATTGAAGATTCTGAAGAGTTCTTGTGTGTGTAGGTTATAGGCTGTCAACATTGTATTAGAAATGAAAACTGAGAAGTTTCAGTGTTTATGAACTTATTTTTATATAACTTTGTTTAAATGTAGTTAAATATTATATTAAATCAGGTGTATTTATTAATATAATGTAAATATAATATGCTAACTATAAATAATTGTTTCTCCTCCATTAAAAATGACATTGTTTTACATTTTTGCAGATCTCTTTAATGTCTAGCTTAAGGCAGCCTGATTCTCTTTCTGCTTCTGTACTCAACAGGTTGTGATAACACATTTTGCCTCTGGATAACTCCACTGTAGACTCATAGGAGAAAGAGAATAGAGAAGGCAAATATTATTTTGAGAGTAACTTTGATATTATGATGGAGAAAGAAATGGCAACCCACTCCAGTGTTCTTGCCTGGAGAATCCCAGGGATGGCGGAGCCTGGGGGGCTGCCGTCTATGGGGTCGCACAGAGTCGGGCACGACTGAAGCGACTTAGCAGCAGTAGCAGTTGATATTATGAATCCCCCTGAAGGTGTCTCAAGGACTACCTAGACTACCCAGACCACACTTTGAGGGATGCTCCTATAATGTATTAAAATATCTGCCTGTGAGAAATAGAAACATGAAAGCCAGTTTTATTTCAACTTTGTATTGCTGGCAAATTAAATTTTTATTTCATGCTTAATCACTTAAATTTCTTTTGTGGTGAATTGCCTATTCATTTGTTAACTTACCTGTTAACAGATTTGTACAGACACTTCTTATAGCTATTAACCCATTAACATGTTATCTTTAATCTTTACTGTTGTTTATGTATCAATTTTTATTTTTTATGTATTTAAATTTAACTTTGTTCTTATGAAATTTCTGCCTTTGTAATGCACTGGCAATTTTTCTCTATACCTAGATTATGCAGTTATTTCCTCTTTTACTGCTATATCAAATATTTATTAAAGACTTACTGTATGCCAGGAAGTAGCATATAGTGTGTTAGGCACTATAGTATACTATGTTTACCCAGTATGAATTGGTAAAGAATCAGTATTTAAATATGCCCTTATGTAAGCTAAACATCCTTAGTAATAATAGAATAGTCAAAACTAGAATGAACATGGTTTTCCAGAGCCTTCAAGCTGTTATTATTCATTTTCTCTCATGACCTGAATAAAATTAGAAGTATGATTCTATCTGTCCTAAATTGGATGACCCAGAAAGCACTGCTTATTCCTGACCTGAAGAAATTGATGGTTTCTGCAGTACTACTTGAGAAGCATACTTCTTTCTTACATTTTGTATTAAATGAATTTGTCTAGTAAAAATTTATTGTTAACAAAAATTTGCTATAAAGACACGACTGCCTGGGGAATTATTGGTATCCTAGTTTGAAGCTGAAGGCAAAGATAGAACTGAGAGGGGGAGAGTCATGTGGTGAAAAATTAGATTCCAAAAATGTTGACCATTAAAACAGAGGCTACATGCTAACTGCCCACCAAGTTCAGCCCGTGGGTGTTGTATTTGGTGCCCATAGTATTTTTTGGACACCAACATGAATCAACATTTAAAGACCATGAGATTTCACAAAAGTCCTGATTGACCTTGGGATAACCATCTGGTATTCCCTTGTGACAGTAATTAATAGCTGTGTGGCCCTCTTGTCTCTAGCCAGAGCATGTGCTTTCCTTCTTTACCATACTTCCCATCATCCTTAGCACGTCCCCAAAAGTGAGATGGGATGTGAGTTGCCATTTATCCCTGTTGTTTTTCCTCATTGTAGAAAAATGTCTTTGTCTCTGTCTGTATCAGATGAGGAGATTAAAGGTTGTCTTAAGAAGTTCTCTCTTACAAAAAAAAACCAGCACATTTCTTTGAAGACATGAGGAAAATTACTGAATGTGTGCTTTGGGTCTTTCACACACACACTATTAGTCTGGCCACATGAGGTAGGCGTTTAAGTTTACAATCTCTAAAGAGGGAGAAGTTGGAATGAACTATGAGGTTTCTCGTGCTTGTTTTTTCAACTCTGTCTTCAGACTGTGAAATTTTGTTTTGCTTTTATCTTTGTTTTCTCATCTGTTCACTGGGATTCACTTTCATTCACTAATTGATGAAAGCAAATGTAATCCGATACAGAGGGGGAAATAAAGGTGTTAGCTAGACTGATTGGGGGTTTTTATTGCTTTCTATATAATTATTGATGTAAATTCTGGGGGTATATTTTTCGAAGTGGCTTACAGTATCATTCTTTATGTTTCAGACGTTACGAAGAGGACATGTACTGGAGAAGAATGGAGGAAGAACAGCATCATTGGGATGATCGCCGCCGAATGCCTGATGGAGGCTATCCTCATGGTCCCCCGGGCCCACTAGGCCTTCTGGGAGTCCGACCAGGCATGCCTCCTCAGCCACAGGGGCCTGCAGTGAGTGTCCACTTTGTTTACATAGACAGTGAAAGTGTAAGACTAGTTCAGCATTAGAAAATAACAGTTTGAAGAGCTAATTTTTAGACTTAATAATATCCAAATCTCAATGTTTTTCATCTGATTTAGAATTTTCTCTCCTTTTATTATACTTTCTCAACTCGTGTCCTTATGTATAAGGACATTGTAGAATTTCCATGAATCTTTCTTATTTTCAGTATAAACTAAGGAAGCAGATCTTAAGAGTTTTTTTTGCCTTTGTTCTTTAGATAATCAAGAACAACTAATTTTGAAGGCTGTTGCTTTGGCTTCAGAATTATTTCTGTCTTCCCATTATGTATGGTTTAGAGTCCTTTTTTCAAATCTTTAGCCTTCAAAACCTACCACTACTTCTAAATTTAAGTGCGTGATAAGGGGTAGGTAGAATCCATGGGGTCACAGAGTTGGACACAACTGAGCAACTAACACATAAGGGGTAGGTAAATGGTTGGAGATAACACGCAGTGGATGTATTAGGAGAACTGTAGAAAAGAGGTATATCTTGAGAGTCTGCGTTCTGTAGAAGCTAGATAAAAGATACCTGGCTTATGAGGAGCATTTCATATAAGTTCAGCCTATAGAAAATAAGATTTTTTTTTTCTTTGTTCTGGTTTTCCAGAGAACACTTAGAAGGAAACAGTCTAAATTCCTGCTCTTTAACCTATTCTTTCTCATTTGTCTTTCCATAGAATAAGCATTTGTAAAATCTGTTTTGTTAAAAGCAAAACGTTTGAGAACTGGTTTTAAAGTTGTAGAAAATGTATTTTCATAATTTTAAATGGTACGTATTATAACTTGTTTTGAGTGCATAACATACATACTTACATACTTGCTTTCGATACTGTACCTTTCTACAGTTGACATTTTTGTTTTTACCAAAATGGGGAAAAAAAAGGGAAGATAGCTTTAAATGGACATTCAGTGTAACTGGCTTTCTTATTGAAAAATGCAACAAGCATATGTGTAGTTGAAAAATAATAGTTTACTTTTGCTTGGAAAACATTTTTTTAATGGAGTTATCTTTTTTCCCCCATCTCCAGCCCTTACGTCGTCCTGACTCATCTGATGACCGTTATGTAATGACAAAGCATGCTACCATTTATCCAACTGAAGAGGAATTACAGGCGGTTCAGAAAATTGTTTCTATCACTGAACGTGCTTTAAAACTTGTTTCAGACAGCTTGTCTGAACACGAGAAGAGCAAGAGCAAAGAGGGAGATGATAAGAAAGAGGGAGGTAAAGACAGGTGTGTTTTCAGAGTTTTTTACTTTTGTATAGTTTTGGTTTTCCTTATGTAGACTTAACTTATACTTGAAATAAAAGTTACAAGGACTAAAAATTCTCTGGTGTTAGTCTACATGTGTTATGCTTGTGTTAGATTTTAAATGTATTCAGCTGCTTTCTGCTGAAATAAAAAATAATTTCATACAATCTCTAACCTTGTAATTTATTCATTGTATTTAAACTTATATAAGACTATTTCAAGTCTGTTTTCAAAGCAGCCGTTGTAGTCTTTCAGTTTCTTTCAGCTATTCATTGTTTATTCATTTGTTGCATCTGTTCCATGTTCATTCTTTGTTTTTTACTTTATCTTTTAACACATTGACCCATAAGCATGAATAAGCTCAAACTTTAGCAACATCTTTATATCTGTGTATATTAAACATGACTTTTGTTATTCTAATTTATGAGACAGAAAAGCATTAATGGCCTTTGCTTTTCAGTTGTTCCTGAGAACTTATCTCTTGATTTATTAATTTTTTCATATTTCTTATCTAAATAAAGGGTATTTCTAAAAATATTACATGTTCTTATACTATAATTGATGCAAATTTTAATGATGTAAAAATTATTTCATTTACTACTATGTGTTGAGAGGTTATCATGGTTGTGGTTAAGAAGGGAAATGTCATAATATAACTTGATTTCACCACAGAGCTTTAAAAGGAGTTTTGCGAGTGGGAGTATTGGCGAAAGGATTACTTCTCCGAGGAGATAGAAATGTCAACCTTGTTTTGCTGTGCTCAGAGAAACCTTCAAAGACATTATTAAGCCGTATTGCAGAAAACCTACCCAAGCAGCTTGCTGTAAGTATTATGGAAATGTTCATTTTTACCCCTTGTCTAGTTCAGAAGTTTTTGGCAGGACTAACTGTGCTTCAGCTTAAACCTAAGCCAGCCTTTAAAGTTTTGGCTTGACTTTACAAATTGCTTGATTGCACAAATTGGTAGCACAGTTTTCTACTTTGTTTTTTTAGGTTTTATAGTGCTTCTCTTCAACATGAAGCCATCTTGCTAATTTATTTTAAAATGTAAAACTGCAGCACATGTCCTCTTCCTATACTTTTTTCAAGATTTGAATCATAAGAGAGAAGACAGTTCAGGGAAAACTTTCATTTTTTGATTTTTTTTTTTTTTTTTTTTAAACAAAGCCCATGTATGTATAGTAAGCTTAAAGTTTTAGAATTCATGAACTTCTTGCCTATTTAGTTGAATACATGTTTTTAATAAAATATAGTAACTAAAATAGAGACTTTCTGGTTTGAATTTTCCCAGCTTTATTATGATTACTTTCCATTTTGTACATGTTATAATGGTAACAATGACTTGTTGCTGTCTTTATCCAGGAAGTTGTGGCAAATTCAATTAATAGAATATCCCTTTTTGGTCCTACAAAAACAAAACTTGTTTTTAAGTTTGAATTAAAAAAAATTTTATTACAGTATCTTGTCAGAATCACAGACTGGAATTTAAAACAAAGGTTCCTTGAATAATTTAATGTATAAAACTTACTTAGGTATTTGAAATTCAAGAATTGGCATTTCATTGGTAGTGGAGAAGGCAATGGCACCCCACTCCAGCACTCTTGCCTGGAAAATCCCATGGACGGAGGAGCCTGGTAGGCTGCAGTCCATGGGGTCGCGAAGAGTCAGACATGCCTGAACGACTTCACTTTCGCTTTTCACTTTCATGCATTGGAGAAGGAAATGGCAACCCACTCTAGTGTTCTTGCCTGGAGAATCCCAAGGATGGGGGAACCTGGTGGGCTGCCGTCTATGGGGTTGTACAGAGTCAGACACGACTGAATCGACTTAGCTAGTACCTGACCACGGCAGACCAGCTGATACCAAAATGGATAGTGAAGCATGCTATTAAACTTGAGCTCTGATGACTCTGGCACTTATTGTTGTTTGCTTTATATTACCATTGTTCCAGATGTGAGATTTTTTAAAATTGTGGATGAGTCTTTTTAAGCATAGGAGCCAGGAGAATTGTCATTATGTGTCTACTTGTTACCTTTCCTTGAGGCTGCTAGGGCAGTGAAAGGGAGGAAAATAAGCTTGAGGACTTTGAAAAAAGTATGTAATTTGCAAAAAAAAAAAAAATCTTAAATTGTTGTGTTTTGTAGAACTACAAAGGAGAAAATGTTATATTCTAACTGAACGATCAGTAGTTAAGCTAATGCTTTACAGCACATTCTTTACCATCTGAGCCATCAGGGAAGCCCAAAAACAAAATACAGTTTCCGAATCAATCTGTACTTGTACAGTGGATAAGCAGGAGAGAGAGAATTATCATCACTATCATAGTTAATGTCTACATGATACTGTGTGCCAGGCACTGTTTTCAATTCTTTGTGTAGTTAATTCATTCATTCTTCCTACAGTCTTACAGGTTAGATAAATTTTACTGTTACCATTTTATAAAAACAGGTATAGGGGAGTTAAATATTTGCCCAGCTTCACATCATTAGTAAAGTAGCAGAGCTAGGATTTGAACCTAGATTGTTATTGCTGTTCAGTCGCTAAGTCACGTCTGACTCTGCGACCCCATGGACTACAGCACACCACGCTTCCCTGTCACTATCTCCTGAAGTTTGCTCCAACTCATATCCATTGAATATGATGCCTTCCAACCATCTCATCCTCTGTCGCCCCTTCTCCTCCCCTCAGTCTTTCCAAGCATCAAGGTCTTTTCCAGTGAGTTGGATCTTCACATCAAGTGGCCGAACTATTGGAGCTTCAGCATCAGTCCTTCCAGTGAATTTAGATTCTATACTGGGAACACTCCGTGTAATTTCTAGAGTCTTCCTTTGTTCATGCATACTGAAGCTTATTACATGTATACTAAATTGCAGTGAATCCTGTTGTTTTTTTTCTGTTGAGCCAGACTTTCTGCTCCCTGATTTAAAATGTAGATCTGTTGATTTCACAGACAAGGTGCACTGGGTATGGTTGAATTACAGCTCCTGTTAGTTTCAGGTATCTTTTTTAGTCTCATTCATATTCTGCAAATATTGCAATACTAGCTACCCGGATGCTATTTTAGGAAGGTATGGTAATAACTATAGCACTGTTTCTTTCATCCAAAAATTCATCATCTAAAAGGTGCATACACACAAACAGATAACTCATATAATACAAATGATGGTAAATATTAGTTCAACAAAGAATTCTAAAAGGAAGAACGGAGTGAGAGACTATAATTTTGCATGTTTTGCAAGGCTTGGAGGGAAATAGTATATGATCTAGTCCTTACAAAATGGTTAAAGTAGTGTGAGAAAGTGAAAGAGCCATAATGAAACTGCTTTGTTTGATAATGTAAGAGGGCCAGCTAATTTCTTGTACTCTTCATTATATAGGTTATAAGTCCTGAGAAGTATGACATAAAATGTGCTGTTTCTGAAGCGGCAATAATTTTGAACTCGTGTGTGGAACCCAAAATGCAAGTCACTATCACCCTGACATCTCCAATTATTCGAGAAGAGAACATGAGGGAAGGAGGTTGGAAAGCCATTAAACATTCTACTTTTTATTAACTTCTTTTTTTTCCATTTACCTACTCTTTAAGATGGCATTAAGCCCTAGAAGGCAACATGCTGGCATTACATATGAATCTGATAGATTTGACTTACATAGCAACTAGTTTTGCTTAAGATTATTTCCCAGATCTTTTATTAGTGTCTTTTTAGTAATGTACTTTTATATAAAACACCATGGTATTCATTTTCTTGATTTTTTTTTCTTTTCTTGCTAACCTCAGATTTCTGGAAAAAGTTTAAATTATTCTTAGTCATAAGCATAGTTGACTTATGAAAAATTAAATCTTGCTAGTAAAGGGCCACAAATTTAACTTCTCTTAAGTCCTTGTTCTTGTCTTTAAAAAAGACAAGGGAGCTTCATAAGTAAAATTGGATGAATACTCATAACAGTTTAAGAGACATTGTTATATATGTAATCATGGATTTGGCTTGTCCTGAGGTAAATATTTCTGGTTCTCTGAGGTTGCTCTTTGGTTTGGAGCGCTTTCATAAATGCAGAGCATCCTAATGCACTTAGATTTGGGCATCTGACCCCCGCTTTTCTACCAGAGATTTGAAAAAGAAATGATGGTAGGCGTAGTTAATGAGTTATAGCACAATTAGTGGTTTTTAACTTACTTTACAATTGTAGACTATGAAATCCTGCTGGTGCCAGCAATGTTGCTTTAGGGACTGTCCTATAACATTTTCAAAGCTTCAAAAGCTTTTAAGCCAAAAAGCATGGTCAGTGTCTGCGGTATGTTGGTTCTGTTGTTTTATGGGTCAGATAAAATTTACTTTGTTTCCTTTCATGTTGTTTTTGTACATCTTAATTGGTTGAATATGGAGTTATATAGTCTACACTAATATTTCTTTGTGATACAGAGGAGAAAAGAATACTTAAAATTAATTTGTCTAAAATAGCATGAGTAGGCTCTCAATTACTATCCCTTTAAATTTGTTTTCTTACAGCAAACCAGTTTGTTTTTTTTTTTAAAGGCACTGGGCTTTACACAACCCAGGAAAAGAACATTTTTACTAAAAATGCGATTATTAAGAGACTTGTCTAACTTTGCATACATAATATAGATATACCACATATCAGGACTTGTATGTTGTATAAGCTTTTATCTTAAAAATACGTGGGTTTTGTGTGAAGGTTCTTTTATATTATCATGAATTTCCACTCAAGGTCTGGCTGTGGATATTGCTGGAAAAACAGTTCCTGAGTCAAATCTGGTCAATTCGGATGCAGCATATGACTCTTAGGATTTGAAAAGGAAATCTTTGATTATGTTATAGATAAAAGTTACTGTATTTAGTATGAAATTATACTCATATAACCACTTATCTTTATTTCAGAGCACATTTTGTCCAGTTATATTTAGGTTTATTTAAATTTGTGCAGTATCAAGTCATTTTGTTGCAGAAGTCTGAAATTAATAATTATCATATTTGTAGTCGTCTTTAATAACCTATCCCTTCTAAAGGAAACAAAATTATACTTTTGTCTGACCCAGACTTGAGATAGAATTATTGTTCTGAATTTCATAAGTATTATGGTGAAAGAAATGATCAGTCCGAAATTGAAAGATTTTCTTCAAGACACTGAGCTGAAAAGTTGGATGTGCAAAAAGTGTAGAAACATTGATAGTGTTCCTTGCTGCAGATAACTGCAGTAAACCATGTCTTTAGCCTCATTATGAAGATTGCTGCAGAATAACGGTATGTATTCTCCCTCACTGCAGCTCTGAATGCTCTGTGTCTTAAAATCATTTAAAGCCTCTAGCTTGCTTTGGGGAGTTAGTCCAAGGGTAAGGAAGGCTTTGCCGGAAGAGTACTTGTAAACCGTGAGACTGGTGACTTGCACATAGTTGTGGTAGGCTCTTAAATGCGTAATGGTCCTGTTTAATACCAAAAATTATTTAAAGGATATGATTACATTTCCCAAATAACTGTTAAACACATGACAGATCTATTTTACAGTATTGTGTTTGACAGTTAAATATTAAGTAAACCTTTAATTGACGTGAAGCTTAAAATGTTCAAATGTTCTAACCCTTGCTACAGCATCTCTTCTGTAGCAAGTCAAGTATTGTGTGTGTTTTTTTCCACCTTTAGCTTATCAGGCCCGGTCCAAAGCCTTCTAGCAGAGGGAATTGATTCCTGTCAGGGGTTGCTGCCAAGACATCGGAAGGATTTTTGACCAAGGTTTTCAAAAGCTCAGTGTCACACCTGCCATTTGATTTAAAGAGGGATATTGGATGCAGAGTCTGGCATTTATTGTCCTTTGTGTGGCTGTTCTGTTTGTCTTTGTCTCTTCTAGAATTGAGCAGTGTTCACACTAGTTTTTAAATTGTTGGGTGGATTATATATTTTACATAACCATGTTAATTTAAATTAATATATTCCCATTAACTTTTAATCATAAAATAGTGTGGACACAGCGTGTCTTCTAACTGGTGATTAACCCCTTAAAATTTATAAAATACCTCTCGTAGGGTAAGAATTTGCCTTTTTTTTTTTTAATTAATTTTTGTTTTGTTAACTGGGTATTAGGAAGCAAGTATGATTTTAGTACAATATATCTAAGGGGTTAATCCACTTGAAATATAGAATGGGTGCAAAAATCCACACTCTAAATTTGACAGACATTTCCTACTTATAGCTCTTAATTTGTTTTTAAATTGCAATAGGTGTCTTGGCATCTTTGAAATTGTATCATTAATTTAAATTTCCAAAGTTATAAATGTTTGTGTGCAAAAAGAAAACTTTTCTTATATTGGAGGAAATTAAAACATGAATTAACATTAAAATTCAGAAACTTCTTTAGAGATTGCACATTATCACCTATTTGCATTTTAGCTTTAGCAAATAACATAAATAAATAAGGGACATGGAAAGGGTTCTTCAGCCTGTTCTATAACCTTGCTTTGGGGAGTGGTTTTTTGTTGTTGTTTCTTTTTTTAGTTCTTCAATTAGCTCTGCTTCCCGGTGTCCTTTTTCCTTCTTTCAGAATAGCCCATTTCTTAACTATGTTCACTATATTTTTGGATTCAGTAGTTGATCTTGCAGATTTTGAGGTTATTTATTGGTTTTTTAAAAATTACTAGTATTTCTGACTTGCTGCTCTCTTTTTAGTGCCCAGGTTCCTCTTTCAGTGGCATTTTCAGAATGCCACACTGTTTTTTGAGTATCTGTAAATCTCCCTTCTAATATGTTCTCTGAAAATCCATGCCATCTGATTATTTAAGGAGTAAGAACTAAGAAAAGAAAAGCCCAGACAAGGGATATAATTTTTTTATCACTTTAAAAATATGCTTTTTAATATATCTTCTACTCAAAATAAGGACAAGTATCTCTTAAGATTTCTTAATGTTCATATAAAAATATACCATCAAATAACTTGCCCAGAGTTGCAGTGGTACTCTTAAAACTATCCTTCATGTGTTCTTTTATCATATATTTCATTGTTTGTCTCATATTCATTTGGTACCCTCAATGATTTATTAAATCTTATACTAAATGTGCTTTAATTTGGGTGCTTTCTATCTAGAAGGCTGCTAAATTCAATAAATTACTTGCCTAGCTTGTTATTTTCCTATATTTAGAAAATTTTTAAATATCACCAAGAATTGTGAATTAGATTGATTTAGTTATGAATAGTTTGATTAGCAACTTTTATATACATTTTACCTATATGTTTAGATGAATGTAAGCTGGCCCTCCAACTAGTTTTATTAATACAAAGTTAACTTTTTGCCCTGATTTAGGTTCAGATTTTCTTCTCAAGTTTTATATAACTCATTTATATTTTAATATAATGATTAAAATCAGTTATTATAAACTCTATAACTTAAAAGATTCTGCATATTTATCATCAAACCATTCTGCTTACTGTATCTGTTCTATTTCTATACTTAACTCTGTTTAACCATGCTAGTTCCTGTTGCCCTTCTCTACTTTACTCATTGTTTCTCTCCAGTTATTCTTTCTTTGGAATACTTTATGGAAACTGAATTTTAAAGGGCATTTCGTATTCCTTTACAACTAAAGTTCTCTTGTGGAAGAGAAATCATTGAACTCCTAGAAATGCCTGTTTTTGACTCCTTATTTTTTCTGTGATTATTACTACATTGATCATCCCATATTTATCATTAGTTCTTTGACATTTTAGTCCCAAAATAACCTGTGACCATTTAAAATACTGAACAAACAGGATAGTTTACTGTACATTCTCATTTATTAAGGTGGATTTTTGTGTTCCCTCTTGTTGTCTTTGTGCTGGTGCGCTGTATCCAGTAATCCTGCCTTTTGATTTTCTTTTGGTGGGGTAGGGTTTATATTTGTAGAAATTACTTATTATATTTCTAAATTAAAGAGTTTAATTCTTGATCTTCATATTAGATTTATGTAAATTTGTTAAATAACTTCCTGGGTTACTTTAAAGTGCTGACAAAACCCTCAAATGGCTCGTGTGACACTGATGCTACTTTAAGGAAGTGTCTTGCTCACCTGGTCAAACACCCATTCCTCACTGCATTTTGCCAATTCAATCCGTTTTAGATGTAACCTCGGGTATGGTGAAAGACCCACCGGACGTCTTGGACAGGCAAAAATGCCTTGACGCTCTGGCTGCTCTACGCCACGCTAAGTGGTTCCAGGTTCGGAACATCATTTTACTTTTTTCTTGTAGCCTTATGAGAGAGTAGTTCAGTACAACATGTTTAACTGTGTTTAAACATTTCAAAAGATTGCCCAAGCAATACTATTTTAAATTAAATATCAGAAAATATGTTAACATAGAAAGCTGGGTATGAAGATCTGCATATTGCAGTTACTATTAATTTGACAATAAACTAGGATTTGGGGGGTGTTTTGTAGTTTGGGGTTTTTTATTTTTATTTTTAGTGGCCATATTTGAAGCTGACTTGTTCAGGAACATCACATGTTTGTGTATATATATTATATTCCATAAGGCTGCAGATTAACTTTGCTTTAAATAATGGAATATGTGTTTAAAGCTTTGTGTATAGTTTTAAGATTTTTTCCCCTCTTTCTCTTAAGTTAATAAGTGTAGGGAATGAAAGGTGAGGAAGCAGCTGTTTGGTTTAGTGACTTTGCAATTATGCAAAGGCACAGAAAGGAAACCAAACAGATTTCCTTAATCTTTCAGTCCCTAGACAAACTTTTTAGCTCTTTACTTTTTCTTTAATTTCTAATGTAGGCAGACTTTTTTTTTTTAAGTTTACTGATTTAAATGAACACAGGTCAAGGTTCACAGGGGATCAAGAACAATTATTCTTGCATAATCTGTTTACTTTGACCTAAAATATCAGCTTTTAAATACTAATCCTGGCATAAAATATTGCTGTAAATGGCAGCTCATTGAATCCAATTTTAAGTGTGGTTATTTTTGTTTTATTTTTATCTGAGCTTCCATTGAACAGTGGTATTTTAACTTTTTTTTCATCAAGGGATATTTTTAATATTTCTAAGATTAATTTAGTTGATTTTTGTGTTGCTCTCAAGGCTAGAGCTAATGGTCTACAGTCCTGTGTGATTATCATACGTATTCTCCGGGACCTCTGTCAACGAGTTCCAACTTGGTCTGATTTTCCAAGCTGGGTAAGTAATATGTAACTGTATGTGAAAAATAAACGTCTCAGAAATACTTCTGCAGTTTTTTATAGCCTCATCTTAAATCTAATTATCAACTTTATTTCCATTTCCTAAATGGAGTTTTTTTCTTTTTCTCATGAGAAATTCTAGGGTCTTATCAGACTGTTGAACTTGCTGAGAATTATACTTGATTTTCTTTTTGAATGTTCCTTTTTTTTTTAACTCTTCACACAGTGTTTATGACTTTTATAGGTGCAATTATTAGTTGTACATACATAAAGATACAAAGAAAATTTTAAATGAGCTATTAATCTCCCTATGCAGGATTTTGTTGATATTTTAACAATGTTTAAGTAATTTTTAACATTTAAAAATATGTATTATCCAAAAAAATGCATAAAATTAGGAAATTCAAATAATGCAGAAAGGCACAAAATAAGAAGTAAAAGCCTTCTCATCATTTAAAGGCCAGTTATCATGGCACAATTTGTTGTGATTTTTTTCCAGGGAGGAGAAATGCATATATGCACGTCGTGTATATTCCTATTTTTTTTTTATTTATGTACAAATATCTCTTTGATGTTGAAATATTTGAGTTCCTAAATAGCAAAAATTCAGATACAGAAGGATTCATTCAAAAGTATAACTGAACCTACAGATTCTAGAGTTGGGTTAGAGAGAATTGACTAGCCAGGGTTATCTTAATAATGGGAGCTCTTTGAGAGCGGTATTGACTACTAGGTGTTTCCTTTGTATGGACATGCCTATTTTATTTAACTGGTATCCATCTGATGGACAGTTGCATTGTTTGCAGTCTTTTGCTATTAAATTTTCATTGTATGGTGGTCACGCTTTTATGAGTATTATATACATGTGATGGCTAGGGTCAGTTGCTATAGAATTCCAAGGTCAAAGAACATGTTTTGATTGTACCCAGGAAAGGTGGATCATTTAAAATTACCAAAAATTGTTGAACTTAGCATTTTCTTCACATCCTCACTAACTTTGGGTAAGATCACACTTCTTAACACATGTTAGGTAAAAAATGGAGTCTCATTTTTTATTTAAATTTTAAGTGATTATTGGCATTTATAATTATTTTTCTCTTAACTGTCAGTTCCTGTTATTCATATTTCCCATAATTTATAATTACTTTCTATAAGAAATTAGCACTTACCTATATTAAAATAATTTTTCCAGTTTTCATTTGCTTTTCAACTTAATAATTTTTGCTGTTTTATAAAAGGTTTAAAATTTTTACAAATTCTAGTCCATTAGTGTTTTATGACTTAACAGCTTTGTATTCTGTCTACAAAATACTCTCTCATGTTTTAGATTATAGATTATTCACACATGCTTTCTTCTGCTTTTTTCCCCCAATCAAGTTATGTTTATTATAGGTGTTTGCTTACTTATTCCTGGAAGGATATATTCTGTATTACAACACGAGTTGTCTCTCAGTAGTGAGAAGTGGGCTTAGGTTAGAGATCTGTAATGTTTGGATTTTACTAGGATAAAATATACATACATTACTTGTATAATTATAAATTAATTTGAAAATCATAAATGGACTAGAGGTAGATCTAGCAATATGTCTTTCCAGACCAATTGTCAATTATTCCAATACCATTTAGCATTTTATTTAGTAGTGACGTTCATTCTCCCAACCTCCATTTTGAAATATCACCATTATCATAAACCAGTGGTTCTCAACCACATTTCAGTTTTGCCCCCAGGGGATATTTGGCAATGTTTGGAGATATTTTTGGATGTCGATACTAGTTATCGATAACACTGAGGAAGAGAAACCCTTTGTTAAACCAAAGTTCCTTTGTTGCAGGCCTGTTTCTACAGTAGTCTTTCATTCCTCAATCTTCTCTATTAAACTCTTTTTTCTATTGATTTTTTACATATTTCTTTAACTGGCTGCATCGAGTCTAGTCATGGCACACGGAATCTGCCTTGTGTCCTGTGGGATCTTTCCTTGCGGTGCATGGACTCTAGTGGTGATGCACAGGCTCCAGAGTGCTTGAGCTTCGATAGTTGCAGTTCGTGGGCTTAGTTCTCCTGCAGCATGTGGCATCTTAGTTCCCTAACCAGAGATTGGACCAATGTCCCCTGCATTGCAAAGTGGATTCTTAACCTCTAGACCACCAAAGAAGTCCTTAATCTCTTTTTAATTTTTAAAACTTCATAGTGTGTTTTAAAATTCTGATGTCCTTTTCATCAGGGTTTCTCCCTCTCCGTTCTCTGCTGCTCATTATAAAGACCATCTTGCACTATTTGTGGGCTTTGTTTTTGGTTTTGTTTTAAGTGTGTTTTGTTTTGTTTTGGTTTTCTCATGTTCTTTTTCCAAAAGAACTTGACTGCCATTTTGTTCAGTTTAACGAACTCCAGGGTTCTTTTAATTATTTTTAAGTAGTACTGTATTGAATTAATAGATAATTGGTAGAATATCATCACTTTTGCAGTGACAATAAAGTTTTGTGTTTTATTTTTGTCTTCTTGTTAGATTTGCACTAACTCTATAAAAATTAATTTAGAACTTTTGTTCTTTAAACTCTGAAACAGTTTTTAGGATCATCAAAAATACTGTTTCTTGATCATTTGTAAAATTCATTTGACATTATCAGTTCCCAGTCCCTTATAAATAGGGTAGCACTTTTTGATTTCTTTTACTGTGAGTAACTGTTTTGTTTAATTTTTCCTTCTCCTGGAGTTAATTTTGGCAACTTTTTCTAGAAAAATTGACCCATTCAACCAGATACTCAAACTTTTATGTAATAGAGTTCTGTGCCCTTAAAGTTTTAAAAATGCCTATTATAGCATCTTTATTGTTTTAATTCTCTGATTGATTAGTCAGTAATAGCAGGTGCAATATTGGAGCAAAATAACCAATGGGTGTTTCAGTATTTACTTGTGATGAAAATTCAATGAATTATTGATAGATTTTTAATATACAAATGTATGTGCATTATATAACTTAAACTTTTTTTAATATATAAAAATACAAGCATTCTACATTATCATTTTACTTCCTGCTTCTTTCAGCTTCAGTCCATGCAACCCAGGTGTCCTTGAGACTCTTTCTGTTATAGTATGTCTAAGCTTCAGTACTTTTGAGACTGGACTCTCAGGCCACTTCTCAGCTATTCTTGAAGTCTGAAAGTCTCACTGCAGATGGCCCTTTACCCTACACCTTGCTTTTTCTCTTCATCAGAGAGAGCCATGAACTTGAAGGGACCCTCTCTGCTTTGAGGGTGCAGAGCTTTAAGAACTGAGTGGAAAGAGAGGATGCACAGGTCAAAGGAACTGGGGGAACATGGGCCATGGCAGAGTGATGATGGACGAATCAGGGAGGGCAAAGAAAGCTGCTGGCCAGTCTTTGAAATCATGTACATATAACATAAAATACGAGTATTTTGGTAGTTTAAAGCACACCAAAATGTCAGTACTTTGACATTTAAATAGCTCTCAACATTATATCCTTTCAGTTCAGTTCAGTCGCTCAGTCGTGTCCGACTCCTTGCGACTCCATGAATCGCAGCATGCCAGGCCTCCCTGTCCATCACCAACTCCCAGAGTTCACTCAAACTAACGTCCATCGAGTCGGTAATGCCATCCAGCCATCTCATCCTCTGTTGTCCCCTTCTCCTGCCCCCAATCCCTCCCAGCATCAGAGTCTTTTCCAATGAGTCAACTTAGGCAGTAATTTATCCATTTTGCCTTTTTTTGTGTTTTTCTCTCCTCAGAGAGCCAGCTCCTTGGATTTAGCTGCCAGATATGCTGTTTTCCTTCTTAATAATCCATTAATTTCTTTTTGTAATTGAAATATAATTGCTTTACAATGTTGTGTAAGTTTCTCCCATACAATGAAGTAAATCAACTATATGAATACATACATCCTTTCCTACTTGGACCTCCCTCCTGTACACGCCCCCCATAATTCATTAATTTCTAATTTCATGTCTAATTTTCTATTTTCCTTGGGTTTATTTTCTTTTTTTTTTCCCCAAACTTCTTGAGTTGGATACTTGTTTAATTCACTCATTCTTTAATTATATAGATAAATTTTAAAGGTGTTATTTAAGGCTGAACATAGGTTTTGGCTATATATGTACTATTTTCTCTTTATATTCTCTGCAGTTTGAAATTCATTTCAATGTTGTCTTTAAGCCAAGAGTAATTTTGAGGCAGTTTTTTAATTCTACATGACTGAAGAAGAGTTGCTTTTTTTTTTTTTTTGTAAATAACTTCCATTTTTCTAGCATATAATCCAGTAAATATATTCTGTTGCTGTTTAGTTGCTAAGTCATGTCTAACTTTTTGCAACCCAATGGACTATACCCCACCAGGCTCCTCTGTTTCTGGGATTTCCCATGCTAGGATTATTGGAGTAGGTTGCCATTTCCTTCTCCAGGGTGTCTTCCTGTCCCAGGGATCAAACCTGAGTCTCCTGTTTGACAGGTAGATTCTTTACCACTGAGCCACGTGGGAAGCAGAAAATATATTCTACTATTTGCAATATGGGGAATCTAAGATTTTCTTTGTGGTCTAATCTGTACAGCTTTTATAAAGTGTGGGCACTTTAAAAAATGTGTTCTCAGCATATAATATGTCCCTCTTAGTTCAACTTTATCAGTTAACTTTGTTTTTCTATCTCTTTTCCTTCATATTTTTTGTCTACTTTGTCTGTCCATGCAGTGACGAAGATAAGTTAAAATCTGCTCTTTCTGTTGTGTTTTTTACAGTTTGTACTTTATTATTTTGTTGCAGTAATATTTTGGACATAAAAACACTTAATAATTATATCATTATTGTGAGTTTGAACTTTTTGTCATTCTAAAGGGCATTTAATTAACACTTTCTGCCATTAGTTAATAAGCCTTGTCTGTTTATTAATATCTAAACTCTAGCCTTTTTAAAAAGACAGTTATAATGCAGTTTTACTGGTTTCAGGTGTTGAGTTCAGTTCAGTCGCTCAGTCGTGTCCGACTCTGCAACCCCGTGAATTGCAGCACGCCAGGCCTCCCTGTCCATCACCAACTCCCAGAGTTCACTCAGACTCATGTCCATCGAGTCAGTGATGCTATCCAGCCATCTCATCCTCTGTCGTTCCCTTCTCCTCCTGCCCCCAATCCCTCCCAGCATCAGAGTCTTTTCCAATGAGTCAACTCTTCGCATGAGGTGGCCAAAGTACTGGAGCTTCAGCTTCAGCATCATTCCTTCCAAAGAAATCCCAGGGCTGATCTCCTTCAGAATGGACTGGTTGGATCTCCTTGCAGTCCAAGGGACTCTCAAGACCCTTCTCCAACACCACAATTCAAAAGCATCAATTCTTTGGCGCTCAGCCTTCTTCACAGTCCAACTCTCACATCCATACATGTGTACAACATAGTAATTCCATTTTTTAATACATTATGAAATGATTATTGCAGTAAAACCAATTACTACAATATTGTTGACGATATTCCCTATGTGCGCTTATATACCTATGACTTTCTTATCTAAAAGCTGGAAGCTTAACGTCTAAATCCCCTTCATATATTTCAGCTATACTGCACCCTCCTAAACTCGTTTTTATTAGCATTTATCTGGTATGTTTCTGGTATTTTTCTATCCTTTGCCATAATTCTTATCCTTTTCTTGTTCTTTTTTATGTGTGAATATGTTTCTTTTCTGATTATTTAGACAATTAGTTGTTGACCTTATAGTTTTATATGGTATTTTCATTGCATCTGTTTAACAATTTTAGATAATGTCTGTTGACCTCTCATCTATAAAAGCTGAGAAAATGATCACTTCCTCCTACTTCTCCTATCCTCTTGGGTTTTTGTTAGTATTTTCTTTTTTTTTTTTTTTCATTTGTTTCATTCATTCATTTATTTTAATGTGTCAAAACCTGTTTCTTGATTTATCTGTTTTACTCAGTGAATGCTGATTCCACTTAGAAAACAGGAAATGCTTTTTTACACTTAATGCTTTTTTAAATCTTAAAGGTTTATTATTATTATTATTTTTTAATCTTAAAGGTTTAAAAATAACTACATTTACCTTATGTGTCAGTATATTCCCTTTGATTATTTAATGGTCTCTATTTAAATGCTTTGGTGCCAGCCACTAGGGCTTTACTGGGGTTTCCTCTTTTTATTTCTTGGTTGGCTGCATTTTATCATCATGTAGTTTTTATCAAAAAGTGTTTTAAGTTTTTAAAATTTCTTTCATGTTTGAGAATCTTTGCCAATTACCATTACTGTATTGAAAAGTATATTGTTAGGTCGCAATTTTTTCTCCTCCCTTTATTGGTATTGCTCCATTATCTTTCAGCATTGAGTATTGCTAAATCTAGTTTATGTTAATCACTTAGTCATGGGGTCACCAACTCTGTGACCCCATGGACTGTAGCCCTCCTAGCTCCTCTGCCCATGGAATTCCCTAGTCAAGAATCCTCAAGTGGTTAACCATTCCCTTCTCCAGGGGATCTTCCCGATCCAGGGATTGAACCTAGGTCTCCTGCATTTTGTGCAGATTCTTTACCATCTGAGCCACCATAAGTCCAGCCTAATTTTCTTGCCTTTACCTTTTCTGCAGGTTGCTAAAAAAATTCTGTCTTTATCCTTGAATTTTAGTAACTTAACCAAATTATGTCCTGGAATCTGTTGTTAGTGTCATCATTTCATTGAAATCTTTGTCTGCACATTTGACAAATGATTAATATGATCCTCTATTTTCAGTTCAGTTCAGTTGCTCAGTCGTGTCCGACTCTTTGCAACCCCATGAATTGCAGCACGCCAGGCCTCCCTGTCCATCACCAACTCCCAGAGTTCACTCAGACTCACGTCCATCGAGTCAGTGATGCTATCCAGCCATCTCATCCTCTGTCGTCCCCTTCTCCTCCTGCCCCCAATCCCTCCCTGCATCAGAGTCTTTTCCAGTGAGTCAACTCTTTGGCATGAGGTGGCCAAAGTATTGGAGTTTCAGCTTCAGCATCAGTCCTTCCAATGAACACCCAGGACTGGTTTCCTTTAGGATGGACTGGTTGGATCTCCTTGCAGTCCAAGGGACTCTCAAGAGTCTTCTCCAACTCCACAGTTCAAAAGCATCAATTCTTCAGCGCTCAGCTTTCTTCACAGTCCAACTTTCACATCCATACATGACCCCTGGAAAAACCATAGCCTTGACTAGACAGACCTTTGTTGGCAAAGTAATGTCTCTGCTTTTGAATATGCTATCTAACACCAATTACCCTTATATTGGATTCCCTTTGTCCCATATATTTATTATCTTTGTGATTGTTTTAATCTTTGTTCTCTTTCCTCTTTTGTCCCCTGTTACTGTTTTTTGGCAGTAATTTAGTTTTCACCCATGTCCCAATATTTACTATTTATAATTCATTTATTAGTTTTATAGTAATGTTCAGTTTGCTTAATTAGCTCTGCAGTCTTCCTTTTCATCTCAACCTTGAGGTTTTAATTTTATTGGTTTTTTTATTTATCAAGTTCTCTATAACTCAAAATGTTGAAAATTGTATCTTTATTCCCTTAAATTAAGATTCTTCCAGAATAAATTATTTTCTAAGTAAATATTATTTTTTAAATAATAAAAATTTGATTCACAGCAAAACTGAGCAGAAAGTACAGAGTTCTCACATACCGTCTGTCCTTACACATACAAAATCTCCCTCTCAATATATGCACCAGATTGATACATTAATTACAAGCAATGACTTAACAGTATCATTCGAAGTCCATCAGTTCAGTTTAGTCGTTCAATTGTGTCCAACTCTTTGCAGCCCCATGGACTGCAGCACACCAGGCCTCCCTGTCCATCACCAACTCCCAGAGTTTACTCAAACTCATGTCCATTGAGTCGGTGATGCCATCCAACCATCTCCTCTGTCATCCCCTTCTCCTCCTGCCTTCAGTCTTTCCCAGCATCAGGGTCTTTTCAAATGAGTCAACTCTTGGCATCAGGTGGCCAAAGTATTGGAGGTTCAGCTACAACATCAGTCCTTCCAATGAATAGTCAGGACTGATTTCCTTTAGGATGGACTAGTTGGAAATCCTTGCAGTCCAAGGGACTCTCAAAGTCCATAGGAAATATATTTCACTCTATGTTCCACCCAAATGCAAAGATATCACGCCTGGTTTTAGTTTTTTTCATTTCTTTAGGGCTTAGCATTGTCAGTTCCATTTCCAAGTCATCCTTTGATACTAAAACATGCAAACAAGAGCTGTCTTAGTTTATTCACACCTTTTAAAATACTTCTATTTCTTCCCCCATGAGCTCTGCTTTGAGGATTGCTTATGGAAAGGAGTAGTGTTTGGCTTTCTCTCTTGGCATGTATTCTTTTTTGGGGGCGGGGGGGTGCCCCATGTAAAGAACTTAGTTCCTCCGCCAGGTATTGAACCCAGGCCCCAGCAATGAAATCACTGAGTCCTAACTACAGGACTGCCAGGGAGTTTCTAGACATGGGCTTTCTCTCTTCTGTTCCCTAATTCAATGCGCTGTGGTAGTCTTTGAGGTAGATTCCCTTGGCACACCTTTAGGCTTCAGATTTCAAACCCACAATGGCCTCCTAGAGCCTCTGCCGGTGCAGAATTTGCTCTGTTTTTTTTCCTGAAACTCTTCACCATCTCCTTTCAAAAACACCTTTCTGTTTACCTGAATCAGCAGAAGGTTTGGGGTGTGTGAAGCCACTTTGGGAAACTTGCATTGAGAGTTCACAGCAGTCTTTGATATTAATTTTCCCTGTTTCTTACTCCTTCGAAAGAGCTTATTTTTTTTTGTTGTTTATTTGCATGTTAGTCAAATCTCTATTTATTATTAGAGATAATTAGATGTGGATAATTGGAATTCTACTCTTCCCTACCTGTCTTCTGCAAAGAGCCTTCAAAACTGATGAATTCTGTTGCTTTTCCTTTCTCTTTTTGGATGAAAGGTGATTATTTTTAGAAAAATTTCTTTGCCTCGGGCTGCCCACAACATGACTTGTTCTTACTTTCTGAGTTGAGAGAGTTCTGGTGAAATTTTTGGATTTTTGTTTCCCCCACCAACTGCCAACCCCTTCCCCATTGTCTTCTAAAGAGCCAGTTAGGGAAGTGTAAATGGAGAGTTGCCCAAGTCCACTCACTTTCTTAGAAATACTCTCACCAGAGAGGGAGAGGGTGGGAAGATTTGGGAGAATGGCATTGAAACATGTAAAATATCATGTATGAAACGAGTTGCCAGTCCAGGTTCGATGCACGATACTGGATGCTTGGGGCTGGTGCACTGGGACGACCCAGAGGGATGGAATGGGGAGGGAGGAGGGTTCAGGATGGGGAACACATGTATACCTGTGGCGGATTCATTTTGATATTTGGCAAAACTAATACAATTATGTCAAGTTTAAAAATAAAATAAAATTAAAAAAAAAAAAAAAAGAAATACTCTCACTGGCCTTTTCCTCCATTTAATTGAAGCCATTTTATATTTATTTGGGTGGTGGTAGTGTGCTTCATACATATTTCTTTAATCATAGCCAGGTTTGGGGGGCAAGAGATCTTGAGATTTGGCTTAGTACTATCACCTTAAGCAGAGAGTAACTTTTCTTCTTGGTTTGCATGAAAGAAATTTGAAGTTCTTGTGAACTTGATTTTCAATTTTGTTTAGCCTTCAGATTACTTATAGAATAAATCTAAGTCCTACCACCTGCCTTTAGTGTTTACCACTACAGTGAGTACAGCAAATAATATACTGCCTTCAAATTAGTTCTTCTTTTGTCCTAAATCTATAGTGATAAGTAAAGAAAGTATAGGTAAAATTCTCTTGTAAGGTTGATCTGACTTAAGAATTGCTGTGTAGAATAGAAACCTCCTTTAGATTAGTATACCTTTAGAATGGTATACCTGCTGTAAATTGCAGAAAGGCATTTTTTTTTGCAAAAAGTTAGTGTTTTAATGTTTATTATATATTTTATTTTTTAAATCTATATTAAGCTAAGGAATATTTTATGAAAGAGAATGATCTGTCAAGGATGAACCTCCGAAACATCATGCTGAGTGAAGGAAGCCAGACACAAAAAATTACACATTATATGATGGCATTTGTATAAAATATCCAGATTAGCAGATCCAGATAGATAGAATGCAGGTTGGCGGTTGCCTGAGGCTTAGAGAATGAGAGAATGAGGAGAAATTGCATGATGGGCTGGGGGTTTTACTTTGGAGTAATAGAAATGTTTTGAACTAGATAGAGGTGGCTATTGTTCAGCATATTAGTAAGTGTACTAAATACCACTGAAGTGTTCACGTTAAAATAGTTAACTTTATATTATGTGAATTTTATCTTTCTTTATTTAAAAAAAAAAAAAAAAAGAATTATCTGTGAAATGAGATAGTCCCCAAAGAAGAGGCTGAGAGGCCATAATTGTTCTTTTTGTTCATACAGCAGTTAAAATATGTGCTCCACATATCTTTTCACGTATTTGTCGCTTTGTTGTGTCCAGGTCTTTGCAACCCCATGGACTGTAACTCCCAGGCCTCTCTGTTCATGGAATTCTCTAGGCAGGAATACTGGAGTGGGTAGCCATTCCCTCCGCCAAGTGATCTTCCTGACCCAGAGATCAAACCCACTCTCCTGTATTGCAGCCAGATTCTTTACCATCTGAACCACCTGGAAAACACTATATATATATATATTTTTTTTGGAAGAGTGTATTAGATTTTAGTGATGATGACTTGTAGTGAGAGAGCTCCTGTCAGTTTTAGAACCAGTGAGGAGATTCTAAATGATAAATGGTAGAACACTGACATCACAGGGCGAATAACTTTCTTTTCGCTTGCAGGAGTAAGTTACTACTGTTAAAGATGGGAAGGAAGAATATATACCACATGAATGTTTCCCTAAAGCAAATATTGCAATCCTGGATTTCATGTCATTTAACATATAATATTTAAGAGAGCGTTTCTTTTTTAAGTAACTTTTGCCATGAGAATCCTTTATATTATTGCCTAAGTAATCATTTCCCTTGTTTGATTCTGTTTGTCTTTGATGTTGTCCTTTTACTTTTTTTTGTCCTTTTACTTTTGAATGCATGCTTTTAAGAGTATATAAACCTCCTATGTTCTACTTTTGTTGCTTGCCTAACTGTGGACATCTGCTTGGAGACCAGCCATGTTCCATAGAAAATTAACATTTTTAAATTGCTTACTTCACAGCAAATGATCTCAGAAGGCAGACAGTTGACTTAGTTTTACTGTGATTCAATATATGGACTTTGTGTTCCATAAATACTCATTTCTTTCTTGGTTCTTATTTAGTTTCTACCTTAATACATAAGTATAAATTATATATTCCCGCTAGAGGTCAGTCAATAAGCAGGTTTTTAAAAAGCATTGAATTACCTTTAATATTTTTGTATCTTGACATAGCTGTATTCTGGGGCTTCCCAGCTGGTGCTAGTAGTTAACAAAGCCCACCTGCCAATGCAGGAGACTTAAGAGACTCAGGTTCAGTCCCTGGGTCAGAAAGATCGCCTGGAGGAGGGCATGACAACCCACTCCAGTAATCTTGACTGGAGAATCCCATGGACAGAGGAGCCTGGCAGGCTACAGTCCTTTAGGTTTGCAGAGTTGGACATGACTGAGCACTTAGTATGCATGCACCTGTATTATAGCTGATTATTTAATATTTGTTTTTCCCTTAACATTCTCTAAAAGTACTTATATAAATTTGAGGTATTTTTGGAAAGGAACATATTTTAAGACATTAATTTTGTATTTTAGTAACTTGTTAATTACAACCCTTGATTTCTTTAATTAACAGGATTATTTTCACATTTCTTTCCAAAAGTATTCTGATCATAGGTACTTATTAAGTATTTTCTATATGCCAGCCATTTATGCTAGGCAAAGGGATTCCATAAATGATAATTGACAATCCTTATTTTCAAAGATTCCAGTCTTTTGGACATCTTGAAATAATACTTGTCTGGACAGGAAAAGTGTTTAATATGCATTCATAGAGTTGCCTAGATAACTGAAGCTGATGCCTTAAAATAGTAAAATTTTTAAATGAAGACCCTTTAAGGGTCTTGTGTCTTGAACAACTTTAAATGTCTTAAACAACTTCCTACGTTCTTCAGCTTAATTAGACTGAACCATCTTAATTTTTTTGTTGCAATTTACGTTTATCATTATTAACACCTGTTTCTCTCAGATTTTTTTAAACTTCATGCTCCTTCTAGCCGTCATCTTTTTTTTTTTTTTTTTTTTTTTGCTCTTTATGTGTACTCTCTCTTCAGATTCGTATCTCTCTTACAACTTACTCCTAATTTGTTTGAAACTAAAACCTCCACATGTCCAATCTTTTAAGAATTATTCTTACTTAAAAGATACGAGTAATGGCCTTGGGGTGAGTAGGTGGATGTGGTTTTTACCTCTAATTAAATCTATGAGTTTTTTAAGTACACAACTAAAAATGGATCCTCAGTGTTTTAAACTTCATTATCATTTTAAGGGTTTCATTCTAGTTTCAATCTGTTTAGTTTCTTTGAATTGTTACTGGTGATTTTATTTAAAATTTGAGTAAAAGCTGCAACGTGGATAAACCTTAAACATAATGCTAAGTAAAAGAAACCAGACACAGAAAGTGACTTATTATATGGCTCCATTTGTATGAAATATTTAGAAAATGCAAATCTATAGAAATAGAAAGTGGTTTATTGGTTGCCAGGGGCTGAGGAAAGAGAATGGAGAATGGCTACTAGTAGGTGTGGAGTTTCTTTGGAGGTGATAAAATGTTCTGGAATTAGAGAATGGTTATGGTTGAACAGCTTTGTAAATGTACTAAAACCCACTGAATTGTACATTATATCTTAATTTTTAGAATCTAAATGGAAGCAGATTTTTCTAATAAACTCTTCAAAATGCTTTCTGGATCTAAATCCATACTTCTTTTTTTTCTTCATTGGTTTTAACTGATTTTGAGTCTCAAGTGTAATTTACAGTGAAAGTATAATTTATATTTTCTTTAAGGATAATAGAAGTACAGTTGTATGTTAAATGAAAATTTAGATAATTGTTCTTAAAGGAAAAATAAAAGTCATCTTTACTTGGTAGAATATGGTCTTGCTATAACTCTTCAGTATTATTGGTATGTAGGCATTAAAGAACAAGTATATGTGAGCCCTAAATATCTAAAGAATTTTAAGGACTGTCATATTTTAATAGAAAAGGATAGCAGTAACTGAAAATCCAAAACAACCCATTAGTCTATTTTTCTTCATTAAGCACACATTACAAAATAATTTTTAAAATATAAATTATATATTGCCTTATTTTGTTTTCGTTACTTACTTTTAATTTTATATTACATGTAATTTTTATTTTCTGATTTTGTGACTTGTTCAGTGTGATTTTTTTCAATCTTTAAAATATTTTTTGTTAATAATTTTACTTATTTTTGGCTCTACTGGATCTTCATTGCTGTGCAGACTTTGCTCTAGTTGAGGCGAGCAGGGGCTTCTCTTCAGTTGTGATGCACAGGCTTCTTCTCATTGCAATGGCTTCTCCTGTTGCAGAGCACAGGCTCCAGGGCATTCAGGCTTGAGCAGTTGTGGCACTTGGGCTCAGTAGTTGCAACTCCCAGACTAGAGCACAGTCTCAATAGTGTGGCACACAGGCTTAGTTGCTCTGCAGCATGAGGGATCCTCCTGGACCAGGGATCAACCCATGTTCCCTACATTGGCAGGTGGATTCTTCACCACCAAGCAATCAGGGAAGCCCCAACCTCTAAAAGTTTTAATGACAGTTTCATAAGTATTTTGTCATTCTGAAAATGAATAATTCCTTTGGGCTGTAAGCTGTCAAACACATTTTTATGTTTTTGTTTTTAGGCAATGGAGTTACTAGTAGAGAAAGCAATCAGTAGTGCTTCTAGTCCTCAAAGCCCTGGAGATGCTCTGAGAAGAGTTTTTGAGTGCATTTCTTCAGGGATTATTCTTAAAGGTAAGTTTTACTTCATTTTTAGTGTTTGTGTGTTTGATAGTTGAATGAGAATTATTCATTCTTCTACAAATGGATGATGATAATGCTTTATTCTGCCTATGGTGATTGCTGTAGGTAGTCCTGGACTTCTGGATCCTTGTGAGAAGGATCCCTTTGATACCTTGGCGACAATGACTGATCAGCAGCGTGAAGACATCACATCCAGTGCACAGGTACCATTGTGTTCCTAATCCCAGGGCTTTGTTTTATCACTTCCCTTACAGTTTTGGTTTTTTATAGTTGTCCTCTAGAAGAAATTACCATGTAGTATTCATTATTTCTGCTTCTTTAGTAAGTAAGCCCTTAGAGAGGATATAATTTAAACTAGATTTCATTAATCTTCAATTTTATTATTTTAACTCTGTGTGTGTCCTGTATAAATATAAAAATACTGCAGTATTTTCAGTATCATTAAATCTAGTTGTTATATGTCAGGATCAGTAGAGCAACTATTCATGTCCTCTGGGTATACAGAAGTGATGTGCTGTTTGGTTTATGGAAATTTTTGTAATGATTTAGCCTTTCCTGCCACTGAAAAGGCCAGCTAATATAATAATTTAAAGTATGGGCTCTGAAGTCTAGACTCCTGAGTTTAAATACCAGCTCTGCATCTCATCTATAAGGGATAAGAGCAGTATCTGTCTCAAAGAAGATTGTTGGGAAGATTAAATAAATTAATCTTTCATTCAGTCTAAAACGTATACAACTTTCCTTTTTTGACTCCAGAAGTGTACTAAGAGGAGAAATGGCTACCAACTATAAACAATAACAATCTAGTGTAAGGCAGTTGCACTGGTTGGACTTAAGATTTTGTTCTGTTGTCTCTTCTGGCAAGGATAATTTGAGAGGTCAGGATTAAAATAAATTGTTAGATTAAAAGTAATTTGAGAAAGAGTCAGTAATAATAGAACATTATGAATATCTTACAGACTCACAAGATTTCCAATTTGTGTGTATTAAACAAGTTTTGTTTTAATTTCTTTGGGTTTAATTTTCTAGGGAAGATGACAGTTTACCATAAGTGGCTTTTTTTTCTTCGTTGGTACTTAAGAAATTATTTTTTGGGTAAGAAGCAGGGCATTTGAAAACTAATAAGAGAATTCTTAGTTGGAAGGAAGGAAAGCTTTAATGTGACTTTGAAGAAAGTGGTCTGATTTTAGGAGGTAGTTAGAAATGTCCTTGTTAAAAGTGAAGAAGTGAAAAGTGTTAAAAGTCAGTGGAAAAAAAGGGAACCTCATACACTGTTGGTAGGAATATAAGTTAGTGCAGCCACTGTGGAGAACAGTATGGAGGTTTCTCAGAAAAACTAGAGCTGCTGCTAAGTTGCTTCAGTCGTGTCCGACTCTGTGCGACCCCATAGACGGCAGCCCAGCAGGCTCCCCCGTCCCTGGGAGTCTCCAGGCAAGAACACTAGAGTGGGTTGCCATTTCCTTCTCCAATGCATGAAAGTGAGAAGTGAAAGTGAAGTCGCTCAGTCGTGTCCGACTCTTAGTGACCCCATGGACTGCAGCCCACCAGGCTCCTCCATCCATGGGATTTTCAAGGCAAGAGTACTAGAGTGGGGTGCCATTGCCTTCTCCGAAAACTAGAGCTACATGACCCAAAAATTTCTCCTAGGTGTATGGCTAGAAAACAAAACAAAAAACTTTAATTTGAAAAGATATACATACCCCAGTATTCACAGCAGTGTTATTTACAATGCCAAGATAAGGAAGCAACCTTAGTGTCCATCAGCAGATAAATGGATAAAGAAGATATGGTGTATATATACAATGGAATACTACTCAGCCATAAAAAAGAATAGAATTTTTGCTATTTCCAATAATATGGATAGACTTGGAGGGCATTGTGCTAAGTGAAGTTAAGTCAGAGAAAGACAGATACTGTGTATCACTTATGCTAAGTCACTTAAATTGTGTCTGACTCTGCAACCCCATGCACCGTAGCCCACCAGGCTCCTCTGTCCATGGGATTCTCCAGAGAAGAATACTGTAATAGGTTGCTACACCCTCTTCCAGGGTATCTTCCCGACCCTGGGATCAAACCCACATCTCTTTATGTCTCCTGCTTTGGCAGGCAGGTTCTTTACCACTGGTACCACCTAGAAAGCCCATCACATTTATTTGAAATGTAGAAAATACAGCACACTAGTGAATATAACAAAAATGAAGCAGACTCACAGAACAAACTAGTGGTTACCATTGGGGAGAGGGGAGTGGGAAGGAGCAGTATTGAGGTAGGGAATTAAAAGGTACAAACCATTGCATATAAAATAAGCTATGAGAAACACTGGACTGGAAGAAACACAAGCTGGAATCAAGATTGCTGGGAGAAATATCAATAACCTCAGATATGCAGATGACACCACCCTTATGGCAGAAAGTGAAGAGGAACTCAAAAGCCTCTTAGTGAAAAAGTTGGCTTAAAGCTCAACATTCAGAAAACGAAGATCATGGCATCCGGTCCCATCACTTCATGGGAAATAGATGGGGAAACAGTGTCAGACTTTATTTTTTGGGGCACCAAAATCACTGCAGATGGTGACTGCAGCCATGAAATTAGAAGACGCTTACTCCTTGGAAGGAAAGTTATGACCAACCTAGATAGCATATTCAAAAGCAGAGACATTACTTTGCCAACAAAGGTTCGTCTAGTCAAGGCTATGGTTTTTCCTGTGGTCATGTATGGATGTGAGAGTTGGACTGTGAAGAAGGCTGAGCACCAAAGAATTGATGCTTTTGAACTGTGGTGTTGGAGAAGAGTCTTGAGAGTCCCTTGGACTGCAAGGAGATCCAACCAGTCCATTCTGAAGGAGATCAGCCCTGGGATTTCTTTGGAAGGAATGATGCTGAAGCTGAAGCTCCAGTACTTTGGCCACCTCATGCAAAGAGTTGACTCATTGGAAAGGACTCTGATGCTGGGGGCAGGAGGAGAAGGGAACGACAGAGGATGAGATGGCTGGATGGCATCATGGACTCCATGGACGTGAGTCTGAGTGAACTCCGGGAGTTGGTGACGGACAGGGAGGCCTGGCGTGCTGCAATTCATGGGGTCACAAAGAGTTGGACACGACTGAGAGACTGAACTGAAGAATATATTTACAGCATAGGAAAATAGTCAATATATTAATATCTAAATGTGTATAACTTTTAAAAATTATGAGTCACTGTATTGGACACCTGTTAATTATTTAATAATTGTACATCAACTATACTTCGATAAATAAAAGTGAGGAAGTTACGTATACTGCATCATTCCATCTATATAACATTAATGAACTAACAGAACAGATGAGTGATTCCTCGGAGTTAGGGATAGGGGCGAGGATAGATGTGGCTAGTGAGAGTCTTGTGGTGATAGTATAGTGCCTTGTGATGGTGGTTAATGCAAACCTGCACATTTGGTAAAGTTACATAGATCTGTATACATCACACATAAACCAAGTGTGTATATAACTGGTGAAATCTGAATAAGCTCTATGGATTGGACCTAGGTCAATTTCAGTTTCTTTCTTGATGGGCCATAGTGCCCATATTAATAATTCCCTTTTTTCCTTTGTCTGGGACTTTTCTTCTTTTCCTTCCATAATATTTACCTTTGTTTTTGTATCTGTATTCTCTAGTGATCTTTTTCGAGTTGCTTCTGCAAGATGTAGCTTTTGTCATTTATTCTGATGCCTTCCTGTAAGTGTCCAGTAGAGCAGCATATCTTTGAAAGGGCACATTTTAAGGTTATCTTCCCTCTCATAAAAGGATTAAGTAAACTTTACATCTTCTTTGATGTTGTTTTTAGAAATTTCAAGATGAATTTGTATGGGAATAATTTTAGTATCATCAAATTTCATTTGCTTTTAAATCATTTCCAATTATACATTAGAAATGTCTCTTGTTAGAATTTAGAGGTACATGCAAATCACATGCAGAGCAAGAGCTTACAGAGTGCTCACTCCAGCCTCAGATGCTACTGTGGTTTTCCTTACTGAACTAACTACTCTTCTATTTTGAAACCCCTAGTATGAGAATAGGCTGATGATCAGTAGCAATATTTCTGTAGTAAAACTATTCATTATTATGTAGCAGATAACTTTGGATATTTTCTTTAAATGTAGAAGAAAACCTTATTCTCTTTTATCTTTGGGAAATACCTTTTTTTAAGTAACTCTAAATAAATACTGTCCTATTATGATAAATAATCCCTAGTTTCACCTCATAAATAGTAACATTATGCATAATTGCCAGAAAGTGGAAACATCCCAAGTGTCTGTCACTTGATGGATGGGTAGGTAAAAACATGTGATATATTCATACAGTGGAAAATTACTCAGCCATTAAAAGGAATGAAGTGCTGATATGTACAAGGTAGATGAATCTTGAAAACCTTATGCTAAGTGGAAGAAGCCAGACACAAAAAGTCATATTGTGTGATTTTGTTTATATGAAATGTCCATAGTAGGCAAATCTATCAAGTTACAAAAGTAGATTAATAGTTGCAAGGGCCTCAGGGTAAAGGGATTGAGGAATGACTGCTATTGGGCCATGGGGTTTTGGGGGGTGAGGGGAGGTTGGAACATTGGGAAGGTGATGAAAATGTTCTGGGATTAGAGAGTAGTTAATGTTGAAAAATTGTAAGTATACTAAAAAAAAAAAGCAACAACTGAATTGTACACTTTACAAAAACAAATCTTATATGGAATTATATCTCAGGAAGTAGTCTAAACAATTCTATTGAAGATTTAACCACATAGTGAAAGTTGCCTTTTAATCAAATGACTGTAGAATCTCCTTAAATATCCCTCAGAATATTGGGAAACTATGTCTCAAAATATCTTACGACACATGAGGTCTTGTGACATTGATGCCTAATGTATTCCTATGTATATACGTAGCCACAGTAGTGAAAAATCTTTTTTTAGTTCACTAAGTAACAAGTTGAAGAAGTATAATCCTCATTTTGTAAACCTGTGGAGGTGTGTGTTGGGAGGCACATGTGCCTGAGGATGAGCACATGGGTATCCATAGAAAAAGTTGCAAGATATGTGAATATGAACCAAAGAGAGGTTCATTTGATGAGTGAGATGCTTTTTTTCTTTGCTGTATACTGTCATAGGATTTTTTTAATGAGCATAATAATTTTTTTGAATATTTTTTTAACTTAACATTAAAAAAAAAATAGCATGCACACAGAAAAGCCTGAAAATAAAAACTTCAGAACATACAGAGTCTTTCATTTATGAACCTTAATATTGTTTAAGGTGTTTCTTTCATTAAACATGCTTTTTTATATTGTTATGTTGGGCTGTAAACCTAATAAGAATTAATATTGGTTCTTTAATTTGACTAAATACTCTTTTTGTTGCAGTTTGCATTGCGACTCCTTGCATTCCGCCAGATACACAAAGTTCTAGGCATGGATCCACTACCACAGATGAACCAGCGTTTTAACATCCACAACAACAGAAAACGAAGAAGGGATAGTGATGGAGTTGATGGATTTGAGGCTGAGGGGAAAAAAGACAAAAAAGATTATGATAACTTTTAAAAAGTTTCTGTAAATCTGCAGTGTTAAAAAACAACAGGTGCCCATTCGTTGGCTGTTTTTCATTCATAATGATGTCTACTTTGAAAAAATTATCGAGAATTTAAAGAATTTCATGGAAGAACCAAGTTTTTCTGTGATACTAAAATCTTAATGTACAGTGTTAGGTATTATATGAATGGAAAGACACCCCCACCCCCACCCCGCAAAATTGTGCTCCAGCTTGGGGAATTACAATGGTTCTGATTTTTCCCCATTATTTTGGTTTTTATTTACTGGTTGCCCTAGCTCCCCCTATATTTGTGTCTTTTATTACCTAGTCCTATTAAATCTTTACTGTATTTAATGCAGTATTTGTGCTTCAGTTACTATGTGTATTTTGATATTTTTATTTAGAGTTTTGTTTGCTGTTTGATACTAGTTGTTACTTTGTGTTACAGATAACCTTTACGCCTTCTTAATATTTTACAGCAGTACGTTTTTTTGTAACGTGAGACTGCAGAATTTTTTCCTTTTGTTATTCTTTATGTGATGGATTACAACACAAAAAGTTATCCTGCCATTTAAGTGCTCAGAACTAAATGTTTCTGCAGATCTTGTGGCATTTGTCTCTCTAGTGTGATATATAAAGGTGTAATTAAGACAGATTTCTGTTAATCTAATCAAGTTTGCTGTTAGTTGTGCATTAGCAGTATAAAAGCTAATATATAATATATGGTCTTGCAACAGTTTTAAAGCCTCTGCATAATTGATAATAAAAATGCATGACATTTTTGTTTTTAATAGACTTTTAAAATTATAATTTTAGGTTTGACACGTAGATCTTTGTACAGTTGACTTTTTGACATAGCAAGGCCAAAAATAACTTTCTGAATATTTTTTTCTTCTGCATAAGTGGAAAGGGCATTTTTCATATATAAGTGGGCTAACCAATATTTTCAAAGAACTTTATCATTGTGCATCTAACAACAATAACTAGCCCTTAATTATGAAGACAGTTCCTTATTGGTGTGTGTGTGAGATTACTCTAGCAACTATTACAGTATAACAGTTGAATGATCCCTCCCCCTGCCCCTACACCCCATCAACCAGATAATTTACAGTTCTATTAACAGTGAGGTTGATAAAGTATTACTGGAAAAAAAAATTAAGATTAGCTAAGAAAAAAACCAGAAAATTATTTGGTGTGGCCATCTTACATGCTTATGTGTCCTACAAAAAGCTAAATATTCTAGCAGTGGTGTAATGAAAAGTTACATCTTACTGTTAATATATGTATGCTCTGGTATACAGATGTCATTTTGTTGTCACAGCACTACAGTGAAATACACAAATAAAAACTTAAATTCATACAATGGCTTAAATGTATTATATGTTAGAATTGACATAAGTACTTCTGCTTTGAAATGACTTAATGTTTCCATAAAACCATATTCAAATTTATTGGGTACTTACATCTTGTTATTCCTGACAAATGATACTTCCTGGGCACATAATTTCCAGAAAAGTGTATAATTCAGTACCATATTGGTTCAGTTTCTTTCTTGGGCACAATCTTCCCCCAGACTCTTAGAGGAACAAGAGACTTGGGCTTTTCTTCCAAATTTGTGATACACTATCTTTGATCTTGGGCAAGTGTCTTTTTTTTTTTTTTTTAATCTTTCCAGGTCTCATTTTACTCTTGAATACTTAGTCACCCAGTGAAAATTTTGGAATTATGTTTCTCACAGTTCTCTTACTTAGAAGGAAAAAACTGATATTTATCATGCACTAATGATAATTATTGTGCTAGATCTTTCATATGTTTTCCTGTTTAAAACTATCATAACAATAAGTGAAGGTACTATATTACTTATTTTCCAGATGAGGAAACTGAAGCCCAGAGTGGCTAACCAAAGCTAGTACATTAATTTAGTAACAGAGTTGAAATCAATAGATATCAAAAGTTTATGCTCAGGAAAGTTGAGGCTATTCCTTTCATCTTGCAATTAATTATCTTCTAAAAATGTTTTAAACCCAAATTCCCAAATTTTGCATTTAGTTTTGGGTGTCTTCATCCAGATACACAAGTGATACCACTTAAATTTTTTTCAGTATTATTTATTTTTTGCATGGCTTAATTGTTTTCATAGCTCTAGCTAAATCTGCATTAACTATCTTATATGAAATAAGGCTGACTTCAGTATCTGTTAGTATCTTTTCTTCTGCTTTGACAATTTTTAAAACTGTAAACACTCTAGTCAAGCATTGGTTCTCACCATGCTAATGCGTTCTTGAGCCAGTTGTTTTGGCAGCTGATTTATTCTCTGCATCTCAGACTAGCTCTCCCTGTTATTACAGTGCATGCTTATGTTCCAGTAATGATAACCCAGATAAACTGATTTCTCTTACTCCCTAGTTACATGATATACATTCCAAATTAGATTTATGTCTTCACCACTGTTGTTTCTTTGATGTCTTTGAATAAGCTGGTATCAAAAATGCAAATTTGCTATAAGAAAGGATCTCTGATTTTTTTGTTAATGGTATTTTAAGTCATTTTTTTCCTGCTTATTGACAAAAGAGCATAATGAGCCTTTTGTTTGGTCGTGCTGTTACGTTGTCAGTATCAGTTGTGAATTTAAGTTATAAACAGTTACCTTAATGCATTCACCATTTTTTTTTTAACTGAATTTGGCAGAGCTAACTTAAATTTTTCCCAATAAAGGGCAAATTTTATAGTGTAGATAATAAAGCAGTGATCTCAAATTTGTTCATGAGAGTCATCTGGGGACCATTCTAAACATTAACATTTCTAGGTCCTAGTTCCAAAGATTCTGACTGAGGAGGACCAGAATAAGCCTGAAAATGTGCATTTTAAGATGACTTTCTCTTAGTTATTTGTTTGAACAGATTGTTCATAACATGTTGTAAAGGTCAAAAAGTGTAAAGGAGTATACAGCATAAAACAAAATATCTTCTGCCTCCTGTTGTTTTCCAATTATGTGGCTCCCCTTTCTAGAGGCAGTGTTAATCCATTTGTATATTCACACATGGTCTGTGCACTTAATCTGTGTGCCCCACTTGTCTCTGTACAGATGGTTGCATATTGTGTATGTTTTTCTGCACTTTACTTTTTCTCATTTAGTATGTCTTAGAGTCTTGGAGATTGTTCTGTGTAAGTCCACATAGGGAAACTGCATCTTTAACAAGTACTATAGGACCACGCCCAAGGTAAGAGAAACCCAAATAAGACGGTAGGTGTAGGTAGGTGTTGCAAGAGGGCATCAGAGGGCAAAGACACTGAAACCATACCCACAGAAAACTAGTCACTCTAATCACACTAGGACCACAGCCTTGTCTAACTCAGTGAAACTAAGCCATGCCCGTGGGGCAACCCAAGATGGGCGGGTCATGGTGGAGAGATTTGACAGAATGTGGTCCACTGGAGAAGGGAATGGCAAACCACTTCAGTATTCTTGCCTTGAGAACCCCATGAACAGTATGAAAAGGCAAAATGATAGGATACTGAAAGAGGAACTCCCTAGGTCAGTAGGTGCCCAATATGCTACTGGAGATCAGTGGAGAAATAACTCCAGAAAGAATGAAGGGATGGAGCCAAAGCAAAAAGAATACCCAGCTGTGGATGTGACTGGTGATAGAAGCAAGGTCCGATGCTGTAAAGAGCAATATTGCATAGGAACCTGGAATGTCAGGTCCATGAATCAAGGCAAAATTGGAAGTGGTCAAACGAGATGGCAAGAGTGAATGTCGACATTCTAGGAATCAGCGAACTGAAATGGACTGGAATGGGTGAATTTAACTCAGATGACCATTATATCTACTACTGCGGGCAGGAATCCCTCAGAAGAAATGGAGTGGACATCATGGTCAACAAAAGAGTCTGAAATGCAGTACTTGGATGCAATCTCAAAAACGACAGAATGGTCTCTGTTCGTTTCCAAGGCAAACCATTCAATATCACAGTAATCCAAGTCTACACCCCAACCAGTAACGCTGAAGAAGCTGAAGTTGAACGGTTCTATGGAAGACCTACAAGACCTTTTAGAACTAACACCCAAAAAAGATGTCCTTTTCATTATAGGGGACTGGAATGCAAAAGTAGGAAGTCAAGAAACACCTGGAGTAACAGGCAAATTTGGCCTTGGAATACGGAATGAAGCAGGGCAAAGACTAATAGAGTTTTGCCAAGAAAATGCACTGGTCATAACACCCTCTTCCAACAACACAAGAGAAGACTCTAAACATGGACATCACCAGATGGTCAACACCGAAATCAGATTGATTATATTCTTTGCAGCCAAAGATGGAGAAGCTCTATACAGTCAGCAAAAGCAAGACCAGGAGCTGACTGTGGCTCAGATCATGAGCTCCTTATTGCCAAATTCAGACTGAAATTGAAGAAAGTAGGGAAAACCACTAGACCATTCAGGTATGACCTAAATCAAATCCCTTATGATTATACAGTGGAAGTGAGCAATAGATTTAAGGGCCTAGATCTGATAGATAGAGTACCTGATGAACTATGGACTGAGGTTCGTGACATTGTACAGGAGACAGGGATCAAGACCATCCCCATGGAAAAGATGCAAAAAAGCAAAATGGCTGTCTGGGAGGCCTTACAAATAGCTGTGAAAAGAAGTGAAAAGCAAAGGAGAAAAGGAAAAATATAAACATCTGAATGCAGAGTTCCAAAGAAGAGCAAGAAGAGATAAAGCCTCCTTCAGCGATCAATGCAAAGAAATAGAGGAAAATAACAGAATGGGAAAGACTAGGGATCTCTTCAAGAAAATAAGAGATACCAAAGGAATATTTCATGCAAAGATGAGCTCGCTAAAGGACAGAAATGGTATGGACCTAACAGAAGCAGAAGATATTAAGAAGAGATGGCAAGAATACACAGAAGAACTGTACAAAAAAGATCTTCATGACCCAGATGATCACGATGGTGTGATCACTGACCTAGAGCCAGACATCCTGGAATGTGAAGTCAAATGGGCCTTAGAAAGCATCTCTACAAACAAAGCTAGTGGAGGTGATGGAATTCCAGTTGAGCTATTTCAAATCCTGAAAGATGATACTGTGAAAGTGCTGCACTCAATATGCCAGCACATTTGGAAAACTCAGCAGTGGCCACAGGACTGGAAAAGGTCAGTTTTCATTCCAATCCCAAAGGTAATGCCAAAGAATGCTCAAACTACCGCACAATTGCACTCATCTCACACGCTAGTAAAGTAATGCTCAAAATTCTGCAAGCCAGGCTTCAGCAATATGTGAACCATGAACTTCCTGATGTTCAAGCTGGTTTTAGAAAAGACAGAGGAACCAGAGATCAAATTGCCAACATCCACTGGATCATAGAAAAAGCAAGAGAGTTCCAGAAAAGCATCTATTTCTGCTTTATTGACTATGCCAAAGCCTTTGACTGTGTGGATCACAAGAAACTGGAAAATTCTGAAAGAGATGGGAATACCAGACCACCTGATCTGCCTCTTGAGAAATTGGTATGCAGGTCAGGAAGCAACAGTTAGAACTGGACATGGAACAACAGACTGGTTCCAAATAGGAAAAGGAGTACGTCAAGGCTGTATATTGTCACCCTGTTTATTTAACTTATATGCAGAGTACATCATGAGAAACGCTGGACTGGAAGAAACACGAGCTGGAATCAAGATTGCCAGGAGAAATATCAATAACCTCAGATATGCAGATGACAGCACCCTTATGGCAGAAAGTGAAGAGGAATTAAAAGCCTCTTGATGAAAGTGAAAGTGGAGAGTGAAAAAGTTGGCTTAAAGCTCAACATTTAGAAAACGAAGATCATGGCATCCGGTCCCACCACTTCATGGGAAATAGATGGGGAAACAGTGGACACAGTGTCAGACTTTATTTTTGTGGGCTCCAAAATCACTACAGATGGTGACTGCAGCCATGAAATTAAAAGACGCTTACTCCTTGGAAGGAAAGTTATGACCAACCTAGATAGCATATTCAAAAGCAGAGACATTAGTTTGCCAACAAAGGTCCGTCTAGTCAAGGCTATGGTTTTTCCTGTGGTCATGTATGGATGTGAGAGTTGGACTGTGAAGAAGGCTGAGCACCAAAGAATTCATGCTTTTGAAGTGTGGTGTTGGAGAAGACTCTTGAGAGTCCTTTGGACTGCAAGGAGATCCAACCAGTCCATTCTGAAGGAGATCAGCCCTGGGATTTCTTTGGAAGGAATGATGCTAAAGCTCAAACTCCAGTCCTTTGGCCACCTCATGCGAAGAGTTGACTCATTGGAAAAGACTCTGATGCTGGGAGGGATTGGGGGCAGGAGGAGAAGGGGATGACAGAGGATGAGATGGCTGGATGGCATCACTGACTCGATTGACGTGAGTCTGAGTGAACTCCGGGAGTTGGTGATGGACAGGGAGGCCTGGCGTGCTGTGATTCATGGGGTCACAAAGAGTCGGACATGATTGAGCGACTGATCTGATCTGATCTGATAGGACCATCTCCAAATGTTTTTCTTTAGTTACAGGTGATTGTGATGCAAGTTATACATGGATCATACTTTAATAAGCATGCTTTACAGTTTAAATTATTTAAATTTAATATCAAAGATGTTTTATGATATAGCAATAAGTTAACTAATATTCAGCAAATCATAATATCCCTATTCCATAAACAATTTTATTGATTAGTCATCATCTAGGTGATTTTAGTTCTTTATCTTGCTTAGTGTAATAATATTAGCTGTAAAAACTGAAAATAGGAAACAACTAACTTAAAAGCTTGAGTAGTTTTTCTGAACAATACTTAAGCTGGTTCCATGGTAAATATAAAGCTATTGTATTCACTGTATCCTAACAGTCCCAAGTAAATACATGGTACTAGAGACAAAGGGTCTTCAGTTTAGAAAGGACTGATCAGTTAGTAACCTCATGTGAAATATTCTTAAAAATCAAGTGATCTGTTGAATGAAAGTATGAAAAGGCAGTTAAGTCTGATCCCAAGTAATTAATCATTCTTAAAATACACAAATATTAGCTCAGAAGTAGAAAGAGAAACAGCAGAGGACATACCTAGGGCTTGGATCAGTATGGACCCTATATTAAATAAATACAGGATAATGCAGTATGACAGGTTCTTGATGAGAAAAATCCAGGGTGTTGTAATTTACCTTGAGCTTTGCCATAAGCTATTTAAAGGGAAGTTATATCTCAGTGTATTATAATGTACCCAGAAACAGAAGGCTTGCTTTTTACTAATGCACAATGTGGAGGGGTGGAGGAAAGTTAAAACCTGCATTACTGGGACTTCCCTGGTGGTCTAGTGGCTAAGGCTCCATGCTCCAAATGCAGGGGGCCATGGCTTCGAGTCCTGGTCAGGGAACTAGATCCCACATGCTGCAAGTAAGAGTTTGCATGCCACAACTAAGATCTCGCACAACCAATAAATATAATTTTTTTTTTTAAAATTGCATTACCAACCACAGTTAATTTTATTGAGATAGTTCTGCAAGCCTTTATAGGCAAGATTCTCTGTACATGGGTCTGCCATAGCCTGCTTCATGAAGCTTACATTCTAAACACACAACTACTCTGGAGAAAATTAAACTGCGATTTAGAGAGTTGTAGGACAGAGAATCAGAAACATAGCTTCCAGAAAACCCTGTGCAGTCCAATTAACTAGGGTGCCCACACTCCTTGGAGCTCGAGGCAGGCCAGCTTTCCTCAAATTTTGATATGTGAATAAGTCACTCCAGAATCTGGTTAAAATTCACATTCTGATTCTCTTGGCTGGGAAGAGTCTGCAGTAGGACTGTTCCTAGAGATGCTAAGGCTGCCCAGATAGAGGCCCACACTTGGGGTGGGAGGTGCCAGACTAAATATAAGATGAAGCCTCAGGGGACACAACACATTAATTGCTTGATGGTAACTTTTTGGATATTATTAAATAGATACGGGATACATATATGTAACTGGATAATGTGCTCTGGGCACTAATTTTAATGTGGTACTCAGAGTGACCAAGATAGTGAATTTGTTCAAAATTATGGCATGTATTTGGAACCACAGAAGAGGGAAAAAAGATGATATGGGGGAGAGAATGGATTCTAAGTACCATCTGATATGAATACCTACAGGGGAAAAAGTTGAAATGGCTTTTTAAAAACAAGCGCAACAATAAAATGGATAGGATCACTTGCAAAGAAGTTGTTGACCATGTTCAAAATTAACCACCTTTCTCAGTATCAAAAAAACAATCCATTCAAAAAAATGAGTGGAAGATCTAAGTAGACACGTCTCCAAAAAAGACACAGAGATGGCCAAAAAGCACTTAAAAAGATGCTCAGTGTCACTAGAGAAATGGAAATCAAAACTACCATGAGGTATCACCTAACACCAGTCCAAATGACCATCATCAAAAAATCCACTCAACAATAAGTGCTGAAAAGAGTATGGAGGAAAGGGAACCTTCCCACACTGTTGATGCAAATGTAAATTGATAGAGCAACTATGGAGGATTCTTAAAATAGAACTATCATATGACCCAGTAATCCCACTCCAAAGCATATACCCAGAGAAAACCATAATTCAAACATAAACATACATTTCAGTGTTCACTGAAGCACTGTTTACAGTAGCCAAGACATGGGAGCACCCTAAAAATCCATTGACAGAGGAATGAATAAAGATGTTCATATATACAATGCAATATTACTTGGCCATTACAAAGAATAAAATAATGCTACTTATAGCAACATGGATGGACCTAGAGATCGCCATGTTGAATGAAGAAAGTTGAAACATAAGACATCCCTTATATGTGGAATCTATAAAGAAATGATACAAATGAATTTATCTACAACAGACTCAGAGAACAAACTTATGGTTGCCAGCAGAGGAATAATGGGGAGAAAGGATAATTAGGGAGCTTGGGATCAACGTGTACACACTGCTATATTTTAAATGGATAACCAACAAAGACCTACTGTGTAGCACAGCAGCCTGGATTAGAGGAGGGCTTAGAGGAGAACGGATACGTACATGTATGGCTGAGTCCCTTTGCTGTCCACCCGAAACTATCACAAGGTTAATAGGCTATACTCCAATATAAAATAAAAAGTTGAAAAAAATTCTTGGAGTTAGGTATAAAAACATCTTTTTTGAGTTTAAAATGGTTTTATACTATTGGTCCATGTACTGGGGTCTCCTGTGTTGCGGGCGGGTTCTTTACCAACTGAGCTATTAGAGAAGCCCTGCTGCTGCTGCTGCTAAGTCACTTCAGTTGTGTCCGACTCTGTGCGACCCCATAGACGGCAGCCCAGTAGGCTCCCCCGTCCCTGGGATTCTCCAGGCAAGAACACTGGAGTGGGTTGCCATTTCCTTCTCCAATGCGTGAAAGTGAAAAGTGAAAGTGAAGTCGCCCAGTCGTGTCCAACTCTGCGACCCCATGGACTGCACCCCATCAGGGTCCTCCATCCATGGGATTTTCAAGGCAAGAGTACTGGAGTAAAGATCTAGTAAAGATCATTTGAATAGAACTCAAAATGATCAATGTTCTTAAAGGTGATAAGAACTATTTCATGGCAGTGAAAATACAAATATGAATAATATTTTAGAAAAAAAGGGTGCTGGTTTTTCTACACCTCAACTTTTCCCTTTTTTCCTGGATCTTTTCCTCCTACCTTTGAGCATTCCTTCTCTGCTTCCGCGACTTCTGAGTACAATCAACCCCTGACAGCATGGGTTTGAACCGCACTAGTGCACTTACATGGAGAAGGCAATGCACCCCACTCCAGTACTCTCGCCTGGAGAATCCCACGGACGGAGGAGCCTGGTAGGCTGCAGTCCATGGGGTCGCTAGGAGTTGGACACAACTGAGCAACTTCACGTTCACTTTTCACTTTCATGCACTGGAGAAGGAAATGGCAACCCACTCCAGTGTTCTTGCCTGGAGAATCCCAGGGACGGGGGCGCCTGGTGGGCTGCCGTCTCTGGGGTCGCACAGAGTCGGACACGACTGAAGCGGCTTAGCAGCAGCAGTGCACTTACATGCGGATTTTTTTCAGTGGTAATACAGCAGCACTGCACAATTGGCAGATACAGAGAAACCGGGGATATGGAAGACCTATAAGTTACGCAAATTTTCCACTGCAGAGGATCGACTCCTCTAACTGGGCCCCCACCCTTACATTGTTTAAGGGTCAGCATAGTACTTTCCATGGTTCTATCATCAGCATCTTCTTATGTATACATGATATTGATCTCATCCATCTTCCAAGTTTCAGATACTCCTTTTGTTAAATTTATTTCCAAATCCTTTCTTTCTATCCAGTCTCCAGTCTTGCTTTTTTATTTCCTGTCTCCAGTTTTTACACTGTTCAACCTACAACCCCCAGTATATTCCTCCTAAAGCATCCATTTGATCGTTGCTACTCAAAACACCTTCAAGCAACTCCACATCACTGTGCTAATATGGTATATGTGGTTTCATCTTCAGGACATCACTAGGTGGTAGATACTCATCACACATGAATCAACCAGGGATTGAGGTGACTAACATGCTGTTGCTATAACGATCATTTGAATATCACTTCTCGAATGTGTCAGAGCGTCAGAAATCTACCTTCCTGAAAAGTCCTGTTGGCCTCAAAGCCTGAACTTTAAACCTTTATGCTATGTACCTCCTATAGATTTGTCCTTTTAAAAATATTTTTTATTGAAATATAGTTGATTTACAACATTGTGTTAATTTTTGCTTTAGTCAAACCTCTTTCTGCAGAATTTTAATGCTTAAGACATGATGTACAGGAGACAACGGGACAAACTGAAAGAATAGCATTAAAACATATGCATTACCATATGTAGAGTAGATAGCCAGTAGGAATTTGCTGTATGATGCAGGGAGCTCAAACCTGGTGCTCGTGACAACCTAGAGGGGTGGAATGGGGTGGGAGGTGGGAGGAAGGTTCAAGAGGAAGGGGACATATGTATGCCTATGGCTGATTCATGTTGATGTATGGCAGAAACCAACATAACATTGTAAAGCAATTATCCTCCAATTAAAAAATTTAAAAAGACATATGCAAATAGATTTTAAGTATCCCAATTTTGGTCTACTTCGAAGACCTACCCATCAGCTGTTTTCCCCCCACTTCATTCTAAAGAACCTATAAAGCTGTATCTCTTTCAAAGGTCAATGTTTAAGTAAGGATAGGAAAAAGGAAATTCCATCTCCTTTGCTCTGCATTTTAACCTTTACTTAAGCCATAAGTCAAAAATGATACCTAAAGTACTATACCCAGGATGTAACTGTGTCTCATTTGGCCCAAATACTGTTAGAAACTTTGAGCCAATATTAAACAAAGATTTTACTAGAAAATCCCAATCTGACTTCTATCAAACTGGAAGATCTGATGACAAAGGGCAAAGCTCCTATGAAGAGAGTAACGGCTACTTACTCCCTGTGGAGGAAAAATTTAAGACAAAGCCTGTTCTGCACAGCTTACCAAAGCCTCTACTGTTCTCTATTTTTGTCTACCAGTCCGACCCTGTGGACATCTGGTTTTATTATATTTCAGATCCCTGACATTTTACCTATGGACCCTTCCAATCTTCATGTGCAACCACATATGTTAAACTGGGGAGCAGACAATCTGTAAAATTACTGTCAGTTCCAAAATTCTCCAATTCTGTAATCACATGTTTCGAAAGCTAGGGTTTTTGATGTCTCCCTCACCTAATGTAAAAGACAGCTGTAAAGAAACACTTGACACGTTTCCTTCACTGGTTGTTTCAAGAGAAATGTCAGGAAGGAGGCTTGAAATTTAAGCAAGCCAAGCCTCAAGGGAATCCTTTATTTCAGAACAGAGAACAAAACCTCTCTTTTAAAAATCTCACAGTAACAGTCAAGCAGCTTGCTTGTCTTCCTGTCTGCTGTTTGATTGGACTAAGAGGAGGGGGAAATGGGCTAAAAGGAAAATGCTTCTAGATGTTCTAGATGGCAAGATCTTAATTACATGAGTTCTTTTTTTTCTTTTTATAGAAGCAGTGCATATTAAAACAGGAGAGGGCTTACTATGGTGAAGTGGAAGGGCAGCTACAACACATTTTTTTTTTTTTACTTTTTAACTTTTTTATTTGTAGTGTGATACACCCGATTAACAATGTCGTGACAGTTTCAGGTGAACAGTGAAGAAACTCAGCCATATTAATCAAAACCAAATTTATGAGCGCCAGGTCCTGGTAAGACGAGGTAAGTACCCTCCTCCCCATATTTCCCTCAGAATTCAACTATAAAATCTGGATAAAATACATAGAACCACAATGTGAGGATCCTGAACCATAGCCTTTTTTTCTTTTTAACATTTTATGTATTTATTTGGCTGCACCGGGTCTTAGCTGTGGCATGCAGGATCTTTAGTTGCCTCGTGTGAACTCATTCCCTAACCAGGGATCAAACCCAGGTGGTGCATGCAGTCTTGGCCACTGGACCACCAGGGAAGCCCCCCCTGAACCACAGTTAGTAGCATGCAGATTGGAAAAGACCGGAAGTATCATCAAACCAACAGTTTTGCCATATATCCCCCTCCAGCGGTAAACTCACTGCTTAGCCTTGGACTTGAGTGCAGCCATAAAAGTGTGTGGCAGAATGCAATAACTAAAACTCCAGATTTCTGGGCCAGAGGGCTGAAAAGGGGCATCTGGGGGAACTGGAACATACTATGCAGACTGAGGAGGGGAAGGAGAGAGAGCAAGTGACCCCATATAGCTATTTATAAGTAATACTATAGTAATTATAGTAATTTCTTTTTCGGAGGCTCGACCTCGACTTTCTTCATGAAACCAACATTATCCTGATACTGAAACTAGGTAGAAACAGTTCAAAGAAAACTCCAGACCAATATGCCTGATGAAATTAGACTGAAGAGGGACTTCCCTGGTGGTCCAGTGGCTAAGACTCTGAGCTCCCAGTGCAGGGGGCCCAGGTTCGATCCCTGGTCAGGGAGTTAGATCCCACATGCTACAACTAAGACCCAGAGCAGCCAAATAAATAAATAAAATTAAAAAAAAAAAGAAATTAGACTGAAGACTCCTTAACAGATTTATCAAATCAAATCCAGTAATATACAGAAAGATTAATCACCACAACCAAGTGCAGTTTCTCTTGGGAATGCAAGGCTGGCTCAGTATGAAAATCAATACGTGAATTTTAGCACTCAAAATGTAAAACTGTAAAATTTAAAGACAACTAACTAGATAAACCATTATAATATATCAAAGAGTTAGTATTAATAAATATGTTCAAATCATTTGAATCTGATTCCACTAAGGAAAGAATTAGACACAGCATAAAGATTTACCACCTGAATGGTCAAGAATTAGAAAAATGAAATATCTGTGTAGCTCAGTTCAGTCGCTCAGTCCTGTCCGACTCTTTGCGACCCCACGGACTGCAGCACGCCAGGCTTCCCTGTCCATCACCAACTCCTGGAGCTTGCTCAAACTCATGTCCATTGGTCGCTGATGCCATCCAACCATCTCATCCTCTATCGTCCCCTTCTCCTCCTGCCTTCAATCTTTTCCAGCATCACAGTCTTTTCTAATGAATCAGTTCTACCTATCAGGTGGCCAAAGCATTGGAGCTTCAGCTTCAGCATCAGTCCTTCCAATGAATATTCAGGACTAATTTCCTTTAGGATTGACTGGTTTTATCTCTTTGAAGTCCAAGGGAATCTTAAGAGTCTTCTCCAACACTACAGTTCAAAAGAATTAATTCTTCAGCGTTCAGCCTTCTTTATATATGGTCCAATCCTCACATCCATACATGACTACTGGAAAAACAAATTTTTAAAAATAAACATTTTGTTAACCAGATTGACAAAGACTATAAAGATTGAAAATATTAAGTAATATTAAGATCTCAAAAGCAAAAACAAGGTCACCAGAGATAAAAGAATTATCTCTTTTTTCTTTAATGCAAATATACAGATAGAGATTTTGACCCAGAAATTGAACTTCAAAGAAGTTATCTTAAAGAATTAAATCCAGTGAACATTTCTTGGAGCTTTCTGAGATGCTGTTCCCTTGTTATAATCCTCAAATTTGGCTCAAATAAGATTTTCCACTTCTTTGATTAAAAAAAAAAGAGTTTAATCTAACCAGATAAGTATAGCAAACTATAAATTCAAATATATCTACAGAGGAATTATTGGCAAGTAAGATTAGAATCAATTAATATATCCAATAAGAACTTTAATGAAATACAGTTCTATCACCTAAGTTTTATTATAGACCAGTGCTTATAAAAGGGAGTGCCCCCCTCCTTAAAAATCACTTTTGGAATTCCCTGGTGGTCCAGTGGTTAGGACTCCACACTCTCACTGCCGAGGGACCAGGTTCGATCCCTCATCTGGGAACTAGGATCCCACAGGCCTCACAGTATGGCCAAAAATACAACCTCCCCCCCCCCCAAATCAACAAAAAACCCCACTCATTCAACCCCTGAGATGACGTTAGCTTCCTCAAGAATATTAGGTCAGGAAAAAAACTGAAAATAACTATGTAGGAGCCCTAACACATAAAGAAAGTTACTTTCCAATGTTGAATGAAAAAAATCAGATTATAAAGCCATGTGTGAAGAATGCTCCCTTTTTGTTTTACTAGAGAAGGATATATATATAGTCCATTCTTCCCTTAATGTTCCCAGTGGTGACCCCTATGCGGCAGGTTATGACTTTTGTTTCTGATTAGGAGATTTGCTAATCTCTGTGTTTCTTTAATAACTTTTACTATGTAATAGGAAATGATTACCTAGTAATACTTAAATAATTACTATGGTGTAAAAACCCCACTGAAGCTCCACACGCCTAAGGATAAATTCCAAAATCCTTAGCATGCCATTCAGGGCCCTATGAACTGTACTCCCAGGCTGATCTTCAAGCCTCCTCTCCCACTACTCCCTGTACCAGGACCTACCTGCCTGTCCCCTGCACAGCGCAGTGCTTGCTCCCAGCTCTGCATGCGGTGTGTGTTCTGCTGCCTCTGAGGTCAGCCTCATTGGTCTATGAGGGGCTCCTTCTATGACCCAGAGGGGCAGAGTCTCTCTTTTAGGTTGAGGAAAGTGGCACCCTGGCAATATGAGGAGACAAGAAAAAAGCAGAGCAGAGAGACTTCTTTCTAAAAACAGATTGAGGGACCTCCCTGATGGTCCAGTGGCTAAAAATCCACACTCCTAATGTGGGGGGGCCCGAGTTTGATCCCTGGCCAGGGAACTAGATCCCATGGGCCACAGCTAAGACCCAGTGTGACCAAAAAATCTCATTAAAAAAAATTAAAATGAATTGATTATTTTTCTGACCACATACATGGTTCCAAATTAACCTTCTCTTTGTATTTTCTCTTTAGTCTGTGTTGTCTCATGTGAGATGAGAGAATGGATTGCATTTTTTTCCCTCTCTTTCTGGGTCCCCAGTTCAGCTGAGCCATAACACTTTTTTTCAGGCTTCTTAGACCTGCGTCAGATATTTGCAAAGTCTGAGATTGCCTGGCTTGGTGCTTTACTTGGCTGCCCTCAGGTTCTGTTCCAGAGACCAGGTGAATGAATGGTGAATAGACTCCAGTGTTCTGGAGGGAAATGGGGAGATGGGGGAATGGCCCATCATTAACAGTGCTCAAGCAGAAAAATTTACTCTCAAAAACAGTGCGATATTTCTTTGCAGCTCAGCCATTTCCATTCCTTACATTCTTTTTTTTTTTTTTTTGCCTTTAGACAAAAAAGATTTTTTAAAAAACAATTTTGATTACGTTTATACCTTGGGGCAGATGACTATTTCCAACAGAAAACAGTGGGTCTTTCACACCTTCTGTGTCCTTTTATAGCAACACCTGAACAATAAGCCTTTCATGTTTTCAGTGAGTGGGCATGGGTTAAGCCAAGCTCAAAACAGACCTGGCTGCATTTTGAGCTCAAATAACCCACTGGGGAGGCATGCTTGCCTGCTTTTATTAGAGAGGGTTCTCTTGACCTTTATGACAACAGCTTCCTTTTTCCCTCTGAGATCAGTAGGCTCCAAATGCGAGTGTTCCTCCTCTGTGGCACAGAAGTTCTTCCCACTGTTCTACCAGACTTTCAAACCAGATTCAGCCCCGAGCAAAATTTGGAAGGAAGAGAAGATTCTCTCAGTGCCATCTTTGGGAGAAACAGCCTGGAGGCCAGGTCCCTCACTTTTCTCCAGCCAGCTCCGGAGTATCAGAAATTTTAAGATTAAACTCAACGCTTTGACCTCAGTTACAGTTCAAGAAGGAACAACACACCCTTTTGAGTTTGTGAGACACAGCCTTCATATGCTTGGATGACATGTGAAGCGTTAAGTTGTCAATCATCACAATGTGAGACACCAACAAGCTTTTCTCATTGCTGTCTCCTGGAGATCATCCCTGAATCAGAGGCCAAACCTTGACTTCTATTATCCCAGGAGTCGAAGAGTCAAGAGAAATGTGAAATGAAAAGCCAAGCAAAATAACAGGTTTTTCTGCTTGCTGCTTCCTCACTCCCACTCCAGACACACACACACACACACACACACACACACACACAGTCTCTCTGTCTCTCTGTCTCTCTGTCTCTCTGTCTCTCTCTCTCCAGAGTTCTGAGCTGGGGAGAGACCAGCCTGAGAGAGAAAGAGCAGAGTGAGCAGCAGGAAGTGTCCCTGCACTTACCCCCCACCTTCACCCCCTCCCCACCCTGTGACCCTATGGCTCAGGGGACCTAAGAGAAGAGTGGGCCTGAGTCTGGCCCCCCTGTATGGGACTTCCAGTGTGTGATGCCTTGTTGATGCTCTCCCTTCCCCTGGGCCCGAGCAGACAGTAGTTGAAATGGTAGCACAGCCTTTCCAGGTGTTGGAGAGCTTGCATAAGCCCCTTGACTCTTCTTATCTCCCAAGGGGTTTGGAAATGACCCACAGTTTTCAACAGCCCCTAAATGAGACCTAGAAAGTAATTAGGAGAGAGAGAGTCAGGGTGCTCCTGGGAGGCTGCCCGGCAGAGAAAATGGCCACATCCCCGCATGGTGGCTCAGATGGCAAAGAATCTGTCTGTAGTGAGGAGACCCAGGTTCGATCTCTGGGTCAGGAAGATCCCCTGGAGAAGGAAAGGAAGGGCAACCCACTCCTGTATTCTTGCCTGGAGAATCCCATGGACAGAGGAGCTTGGCGACCTACAGTCCATGGGGTCCCAAAGAGTCGGTCATGACTGAACGACCAACAGTTTCAAGCCCCTCATTCAAGGATAGGGCACAAAGCATCCCAGGGATGAGGACTTGGCTGAATCTCTGAGGAATCACCATGCCAGCCATCTGTTCAGGGGCAAGGTGAGGCTGGCATCCTCTGAACTAGGCACCTTCCGTGTCCAGGGACAAACAGGCTGAGCAATGGAACCAGCTCGGGAGATGGGCAGCCTGCCCCACCCCAGCGCAGGGCTGGCTGGGGCTTTGTGCACCCGGAGCTTCAACTCAGGACAGAGAGCAGGGGAGAAACATGGAAAGGAACTCGGAGGTGGACTGTGAGTGGCTTAGAAGACTTGAGGTGACAAAGATAAAGCTCAGAAATAACCAGACCAAGTTGCCTGTGTCAGATGGCTGTGGCTTAACACTCATGTTCAGAAATCAGATTGTGTAAGTCCCAGGGCGGCACGACCAGCAAGCTGTTTTGCTTCTCCGGGTTTTGTGACAACCGTCCACCTCACCCGCCCACAACCCCTGGCTGTTCAAAATGATTTTCTTTTTTTTTTCCAGCTCTGATAGTTGTTCTACAGCCTCTAGGGGTGGGACAGCAGCTGACTCCAGCCTGGTTTCTACTGCATGTTTTATGTTGTCCTTGAGCCGGTGAGCCCAGAGGAGGCGGGTGGAGGACAGGGAGGTCAAGGCTCTGCCGCCTTCTCTGTCATTTCCCTTCATCAGGTGCCCCAGCTCCCCAGCAGAGGGAACTCCGCGGCCTGCGCTCAGAACACCCTCCTCATCAGCGATTTTAAAATAGTCCTGTAGAGGGCGCAGTTTCCTCGTCCCAGAGGCTGCGGAGGTTGAGTCAGGTTCTGAATACTGTTCCGTCCATCGGATAACCTCCTCAAAGCCCCGAGGATAGTGCTCCTGGGGAAATGGAGAAGCATGGGGCTGCCTCTGGACGAGAGAAACTCCTGGCTCAACTCTAGGGAACCAAGTTCCTGGGTCAAGGCAGCATACAGGTTCCCCGCTCTTAGAAATCCGGAAGACGTCTAGACGGGTGCCAACAGTCTCCAGGGAAGATGTCAAAGAGGTGGTAGCATTGGGAGTAGACCTTGATGGATTTGGGGACCAATGCCAAGGCAACAGAGACAGAAAATGGCAAGGTCTTGTTAAAAGCTCTTGCTTTAAAATCAAAATTCAGTGTGTTTAAATTGTTCGCTTTAAAATGGCTAATTTTATGTTATGTGACTTTCACTTAAAATTTAAAAAAAACTACATGAGATGGTTCTATGTGTGTATGTGTGTGCGTATATATGTATATATGTGTGTGTGTATACATGATTTATTTATTGTTGCACTAGGTAACAGTTCAAAATCCAAAGATAAAAAAGAACATATAGGGACTTCCCTGGTGGCCCAGTGGTTAAGACTACAGGCTGCCAGTGCAGGCATGCAGCAACTAAAAAGATCCCATACAGAGCAACAAAGACCTGGTGTAGCCAAATAAATTAACAAATAAATTTTTTTTTTTAAAGTGTACAATGGAACTCTGCTCCAACAATGTTATGTGCCAGTCTGGATGCTGCTAAGTCACTTCAGTCATGTCCAACTCTATGTGACCCCATAGACGGCAGCCCACCAGGCTCCCCCGTCCCTGGGATTCTCCAGGCAAGAACACTGGAGTGGGGTGCCATTTCCTTCTCCAATGCATGAAAGTGAAAAGTGAACGTGAAGTTTGCTCAGTCGCGTCCGACTCTTAGCAACCCCATGGACTGCAGCCTACCAGGCTCCTCTGTCCATGGGATTTTCCAGGCAAGAGTACTGGAGAGGGGTGCCATTGCCTTCTCCGGCCAGCCTGGATAGGAGTGGATTTTAGAGGAAAATGGATACATGTGTATGTATGGTTGAGTCCATTTGCCATTCACCTGAAATTATCACAACATTGTTGAATATATTCCAGCACAAAAAGTTTAAAGTTTGGAAAAAACAAACCAAAAAGGATATACGTAAACACTTTTCCAGTCTTTCCTCCAAATGCCCAGTTTTCCATTGGAAAAGCAGCTAATGCCATAGTTCTCTTTGTATTTATCCAAAGGTAGTCTATGCAAACACAGGGAACCAGGTATATGTAGTCTTTATTTCCATTCTTCTTTTACACAAATGGTAGCCTACTCTGCCTATGTTTGGGCACCTTGCTTTGATCACTGAATGCATGTTGGCTCTCATACCTTATATACCAACTCTCTAAATAATTTGTTTATTAACATTCCTGTGATATATTATCTACAGATGCCATTATAATCTTCATCACTTTCATTTTTTTTTATAGGCAAGAAAATTGAGGTCCAAGAAGATCAATACCTAAAGGTCACACATCTAGGAACTGGTGGAGGTGGGACATAAACCCAGTCTGACACAAGAATATTTGCTTTTAACCACTCAGCTTTATAGCTTCTACCTAAGGAACTTCCTTATTCTTTCCTATAGATGCATAGTATCCCATTATGTACTGTATGGCGGTACCATAATTTATTCAACTCCTGCCTACTGATAAACATTTAGGTTTTTTCCAACCTTCTGCTGTTACCAAAAAAAAAGAATTGCTGCAGAGAGTAAGCTTGGATAGATGGCATGTCACATGTATGTGTCTCGTCAGGATATATTTTTCAAAGTGAAATTCCTGACATATTTTTTGATGACTATCACAAAATTGCCCTTCGTCTTGCCCTATTGATTTTCATCCTTCCCGAAGTATTGGATGCAAATCCCTGTTTCTCCAGTCCTCACCGAGGCTCACTTAATATTTTAGCGTCCAGTGAGTAGTTAGGTGCTAGTTAGGTGCTAGACCTCTATAGGTCTCCTCCTATAGAGGAGACCATCCCTGCTTTCAAAAACTTCCAGTCTTTTATTATTATTATCATTTAATTTTATTATTTGACTATGCTAGGTCTTTGTTGCTCTGAGGGCTTTTCTCCAGTTGCAGCCAGCAGGGGCTACTCTGTAGTTGTGGACACGGGCTTCCCATTGCAGTGGCGTCTCTTATTGTGGAGCACAGATTTGAGGTGCTTCAGCTTCAGTAGCTGTAGCATGGAGGCTCAGTAGTTGTGGCTCCCGGGCTCTAGAGCTCGGGCTCAGTTGTCCCGCAGCATATGGGATCTTCTCAGACCAGGGATTGAACCCGTGTCTCCAGCATTGGCAGGTGGATGCTTTGCCACCGAGTCACCAGGGAAGCCCCCCAAGTTTCCAGTCTTATTGGGAGAGGCTGGGAGACAAATCACAGAGGGCCATCAAGGAAACCTTTATTTAGGAAAGAGTCAGACCATTAACTTTCATTTTTGTTACTAACCTGGATTCTTGGCTTCTTTAATCAACAGAATTGTTAAGAGGCCAGATGAGAAAGCAAGAACAAGGAACAGGTTCCCTCGCTTACTCCCTGCGTGGGTGGTGAGCTGGCCCCTGAAATGAGGGGAGGGGATGAGTGCAAGGTGTATGTGTGGCACCCTGCTTTCTTTCCTGACCCCTCAGGAGTGGCAGTTGGGTTTTGGCCTTTTTGTATCCTGCTCATAATTTGCCCCTACTATCCATGCATGTAGTTGTTTTTACTCCTTTCAAGTTTCTTTGTATTCAGATCCTGGAGGAGACCCTTGTCTAGGTGAAAGCAAGTAAAGGGTCCCAGGTCCCAGCCTGTCTCGTTTTGAAAAAGACAGAATACAAATCATAGAGTGGGCTCATCAGGCCCCCTACCATGTGACCAGTTTAGGTTGTGTGTTGTGAAAAAGGGGAAAAAAAAAATCCCCAGGAGGTCCTTGTTCACAATCACTGAGTCTCCCCGGCAGGCTCACACTGTATTGCCCCACAAGGTGGAGGACGATTCAAATACTTCTTCATCCAGGTCTGTTCCTCACCATCTTCAGGGAAGTGTTGGAAGACCCATAGTTGCACCAAGAGCTTAAGGAATTTTCTATTTTCAGTGAAAGAAGAGGGCAAGCCTTCAGACCTGGACCATTTGCTAAAATTGGAATTTGGCAAGTGGCCATTACATAATATGTGCATTTTAGTCCTTGAATTTTATGTATTTGTTTTATTTTATTCATTTAAAAATTAGGTCTTTCTTTGTATCCAAGCAACTTAAAAGTGCAGACTCTAACCCGCATTCTGCAGTTTGAATTCTTGCTTCCCCTGCTATCTAATCAACTGTTGCCCAGGCTGCTTCTCATTGAATACACTTTTATTCAGGTACAAATACTTATTGAATTTCTACTATGAGCAACTGAACTGAACTGAACTATGAGCCTGGTACCTAGCAGATAAAGATGAGTAACATGTGCATGTAGGCTTCTTCAAGTGACTCCAAGGAGGAGGAAATGCAAATATCCAGGCTTCACTATCTGCCAGAGGAAAAATATCCCCCCACCCCCAACCCTGCGGGAGTACACTCTTGGCTTCCGTCATCTGTGGGAAGAAACGGCACTGTCTTTGGTCTGGCACTCATTTCTATGTGAGCTAAGATTTGTTCCTATTTATACTTCTCCAAGAAAGCTTAGGGCAGCATTAGGAGAAAAGAGTGACCTTAAACTATTGTGTGAAAATTAAAATATTTCAAAGTCTAGGGGCCACCATCTGTGTTTATTAATAGACAGAGAATTATTTGACCTCAGCATGACAGGAATTTTTCAGTCATTTGGGAGGGCCTCTCCCAAGGAGATTTGCTCCACACCCTAAAGATCAAGTGAAAATATGCTGGTAGCTGGAGAACCTTAAGAGGAAGATGGAAACAGATGTTGGCTTATTTTCCGTCCTCACCCCCTTGCGCACTCAGTCACTTCAATTGTGTCCAACTCTTTGTGACCCTATGAATTGTAGTTCGCCAGGCCCCTCTGTCCATGGAATTCTCCAGGCAATAATACTGGAGTAGGTTGCCATGCCCTCCTCTAGGGGATCTTCCCAACGCAGGGACTGAACCCACGTCTCCTGCATTGCAGGCAGATTCTTTACCCACTAGCCACCTAGGAAGCCCCCTTCACCCCCTTACTGCTCGTTAAAGACAATGTAGGTTTTCTTCACTGAGTGGAAACTGCCCCTGGAAGCAGCAGCCATCTTCAGTCTTTAAAAACATTCCTCACCTGCTGGCTATACATTTCTGAGAATATATGGATGCAGTGATTATATCAAGTTTCCAGCATCACCACATTGCAAACCCATTTGATCACAAATGGATTCTGAAGAACAGGATAAAATAATTATCACAAAACAGGATGGTTTGAAGGAAGGAAAATTTGATATGGTGGACTACAAATAAAGGCCATTATTTTTAGTTCAAGGATTGGGCCAGAAGTTAAAAACAAAAATAAGGAAACAAACAAACAAAAATCGTTGTTTAACAAGGGTGCCACAGCTCAGCACTGGGAGAAGTCACTTTGCTTCTCTTTTTACAGTCCTGGAAAAGATGTCAATTATGTCCTGCTTGGTAGAATTGTACCAAGGTCAGCCAGCACCTGTGCAACTCTAGCTGCCTATCAGGGATCACCTGGATTACCTCTTTTAATCTTCATAACAGTCCTCAACCACTTTGACATAATTATTGTTATTACTCTTATCCTGGGTAGAAACAGAGGCCCAGAGAGATGAAGTAACTTGCCCGAGGACACAGATAATAAAGGGCATAGTCAGGGCCAGTGCAAAATGAAGATGTGGGGTCCTGGCCTAAGACAGGGAAGTCAATTTCCTTTCCCACATGGGGTGGGGACCTGCCTTCCATGGGACTGGAGCCTCTGTGCCTGCCCATGTGCAGTAGCTGCCGGCCAGTTGCCATGGAACTGCCAGCCGAGGGCAGGGGTGGCGACTTACCACCCACCCCCCAGAGACACAGGAAGGTGTTGGGGGAACTGTACCTGACCCTGATCATCTCCTTGTCAATGTTCAGGCACCCATGGGGAGAGGGGTGGATGGCCATGGCTGAACACAAGACTTCCTGCTCACCAGGCCCCCTCTAATGAGGTCCGGTTGTTGCCCTGACAGAGGTCCCCAGCAGGTCTTAGGGTGGGGAGGAGGGCAGGATGCCAGGGCATAGTGGACACCAGGAGAAGGCAATGGCACCCCACTCCAGTACTCTTGCCTGGAAAATCCCATGGACGGAGGAGCCTGGTAGGCTGCAGTCCACGGGGTCACTAAGAGTCGGACACGACTGAGCGACTTCACTTTCACTTTTCACTTTCATGCATTGGAGAAGGCAATGGCAACCCACTCCAGTGTTCTTGCCTGGAGAATCCCAGGGACGGCGGGGCCTGGTGGGCTGCCGTCTATGGGGTCGCGCAGAGTCGGACACGACTGAAGCGACTTAGCAGCAGCTTAGCAGTGGACACCAGAGAGGACTGTGCAGGAGCTGAGGTTCTAAGACCCCTGGGCTTGCTCCATTGTCCCAGCAGACACAAATTTAAAGATAAAATGATTCAGAATTTGAAGGCCACAATCACAGAGCATTAAGTCCCAAGACCTTCTAAGTGCCTACCCTGGGTGACTGTGGTAGTTGCAAGAAGCGAGCCCTGGCCCTGCTGTTAGCACGGGCACCCACGCTAATATCCTGGCTATGGTAGAGGATCAAGGAAAATTCTAAGGCCTTTGATAAAGTCAGAAAGTAAAAATTTGTTCAGACTGTAAAAATCTTTGCGACCCCATAGACTATAGCTTGCCAGGCTCCTCTGTCCATGGAATTCTCCAGCAAGAATACTGGAATGGGTTGCCATTTCCTTCTCCAGGGGATCTTCCCAACCCAGGGATCAAACCCAGGTCTCCCACATTGCAGGCAGATTCTTTACCATCTGAGCCACTGGGAAAGCCCTGGAAAATTCAAAGTCCTTTGAAAAAGTCAGAAATTAAAAATTTGTTCAGGCTACTAAAAATCTACCCTTTTGGTTCACCTTGAAAAGTAAAAACTGTTGTGAAGTATAAAGTGGTGCTGTTAGTCCCCACAGATAACTTCATTCCCAACCCCTCCCTAAGGAGTGTCTTGCTTTATGAAGCCTGACTTGACCTTCTCAAATAGAACTGACCACTCTTTTATTGTGCCAGGGCTTCCCTGGTGGCTCAGACAGAAAGGAATTTGCCTGCAGTGCAGGAGACCTGGGTTCAATCCCTCGGTCGGGAAGATCCCTTGGAGAAGGAAATGGCAACCCACTCCGCATTCGTGCCCGGAGAATCCCTATGGACGGAGGAGCCTGGCAGGCTACGGTCCACGGGGGTCGCAAACAGTGGGACACAACTGAGCGACTAACATTTTCACTTTATGGTGCTCCTTCCTAATTTGTGTAATTATAATGTTTAGAACTTGGGCTTTGAAATCAGACACACCTGAGTTGGAATGCCAGCTCTGTCAATAACTTGTGAGATGGGGGCTAATTCCTTGCATCTGCTCTTCCACTTGAGAACTGGGACAATGCGATGGTGGTGGCTCCAGCACTGCCGTACTGGACAGACTGAGGGATGGCAGTCTGGTGGCAACGAGGCCACAGGACCTGTCCTAACCTAGTGAAGGAGGAAACAGACAGAGCTGGACTCCATCCTAGGCCAGGCTGCGAACATTAGGCTACACGCAGGGTCACCCTCCCAATGGACTCTGAATACCAATGGAAAACCAGACCCCCAGGATAAAAGAGCCTCAGGACTTGTACTTGGACTCTCTGTGGCCTAAAAGAATATGCTAATTATCTCTGTAACAGAACACATAAATTCCATTATGTTTATCGGGATATGACCACAGGCCTATTGATAAATGTCCACTGTTTATCTAGGCTTATGACAGATGAATCATGGGTTAACTTTGATTGTATCTCTTTTACCTTGTCCAGACTAGTTTCAAGGAATTTGGGGAGGTGGGTTTGAGCAAGTACACTGAGGGAATATAAGGTTTTCACAAAAACTGGTCGGGGTCCTTGGCTAAGAGGAGACTCTGCTTTGGGCCTGCTGGTGTAATAAACTGCACTCCACTATCTATCTGCATTGTCCTTCTGAGTGAGTTTGTGTCCCAGAACGCGTGGCTACAACACTATGATTGCAAAAGTAAGTACATTTGTTTTCGCTTAGATTTTATGTTTACTTGGAGTGGCTTTGATGTTGGTGGTGGGGCAGTCATGGATATAAAGAGGGTAAACAGCATTAACTATTGATGGGACTAGTGCTTACCAGTGTCTGACACCAACAAAGGTAACTGCAAATATTTAGTATTAGTTTTTTCCAGTAGACTGAATTTTTTGGGAGTTGGGTCCTGTTTTGTGTCTAATACAATGCTTGGAGCCAAATGTCTAATTTAAATGAATTTTCTTTGCAATCTACACTAACAGTGAGGGTTTTATTGCTAACTTAGGACTTCCCTATAGCTCAGATGGTAAAGAATCCGCCTTTAGTCCAGGAGATCCAGGTTCAATCCCTGGGTTAGGAAGATCCCCTGGAGAAGAAAATGGCAATCCAATCCAGTATTCTTGCCTGGAGAAGCCCATGGACAGAGGAGCCTGGCAGACTCCTCATTGTGACAGTCGTGTCACAAAGAGTCAGACACGACTAAGTGACTAACACACTGATAACTCGGGAGGGTGAATAAAATAAATCTCTTAAGGGCTTTTATATTGTTAGAACCACAGATAAAAAAACAAAAAAGCTAGGAAAAAAGAGGTCTATAAGGCCTTTCATGATCAAACATCCAAACCTATTCCTAAGTGCCTAGCACTTGATTTGTTTCATTTTTGTCTTCACTTAAAATAGTAAGGCTTCCCCTTGTGGCTCAGCTGGTAAAGAATCCGCCTGCAATGCGGGAGACCTGGGTTCAATCCCTGTGTTGGGAAGATCCCCTGGAGAAGGCAAAAAGGCTACCCACTCCAGTCTTCTGGCCTGGAGAATTCCATGGACTGTATAGTCCATGAGGTCACAAAGAGTCGGTCACAACTGAGCTACTTTCCCTTTTCAAAATAGTAAGCCTAAACATCACTGATGGGGATTTGAAACTCATTCGGTGAGGTTCCATACACTACTCTTTAGGAAGTTTTGTTCCAAAAGGGCGAGGAAAGAGAACTGCAGTGAACCAACGCTCACAACTTAGTGACTGCTGGATTACTGGGCGACGGCGACATTCTTGCTATCCAATGGCCAGGGAATCTGGAGAGAACTCTCTGCATTGGTCAGAGAAAACATCCCTCCAGGTTCATTCAAGGAGGGGCTTGGCGTGGGCGAGGCCGGCAGAGCATTTTGGCCAATCAGAGAACGCATAGGGGCGGGCTTGGCCGCAAGACGGTGGAATGGAGCCTATCTGAAGGCGACTATCCGCCAATCAGATCCTCCTGTCGCGAACGGAGGGGGCGTGGCCTCCGGCGGCGGGTTCCCTACGGCTTAGGCCCAACCGCGGAGGAGGTGGGGCCCGGGCGGGCCTGGGCGGGGCGAGCGGTGTCGGCGGCGGAGCCGGATGCGGGCGGTGCCGCGGCCGCGGCGGCCCTGGGGATGGGCGGAGCCCCGGCCGCCAGTGCTGGTGGCCGCTGCGAGCGGCCGCCTCTGCTCCCGCGCGTTGCTGCTACCCAGGGTGGCGGTATGCTGGGGAAAGGGGTAGTCGGCGGTGGCGGCGGCACCAAGGCGCCCAAGCCCTCCTTCGTGTCGTACGTGCGCCCCGAGGTGAGGGGGCGTCGCGCGGGCGGGGCGTCGTGCTGGAGTGGCCGGGGCGGGGGGCGCCGGGAGCCCCTTCCCTGCCTCCGGAGGGCCGCGAGCGCTTCCTGTCCGAGTGCCGGAGGGGAGCTGAGCGGGATGAGGGCCCAGGGACGCGATGGGACTCCCGGCGAGCCCGGGTGGGATTCCCCGACGCGGGCGGGCAGGTGCTCGAGTGCAGGGCCCACCTCACCGGGATACCAGGTGAAGGGGCCCTGGCCGGGAAGGTCCTGCGGCCCGGCTGGCTCCTGGCTACAGTTGAGGGGAGCTGGGGTTTGGGGCACCACGGGAGGGGAAGGGCTCGGGGTACTGACCACCCCCCGCCCCAACTCCGAGGACCTGCGTAGAACTTGCAATCCCGGCGGGTGGGTCTGCCCTGCTCTCGGAATTTCTCAGTGAGTCTGTAGAGCTTGCTTATCTCAGCTGCTTGCTTCTAAGAGTGCTATATGATGCCGCTGGCGGGATCCCGTGCCCTGCTTCCCGCTTCCCATCAGCTCTACTGGGAGAAAGTGGGGTCGGTCCCGGCCTCAATCAGTATCTGTCTCTTCCTTGTAAATTCCCCTCTGTCGCTTCTTCACCCTTTCATTTCACTCCTTCACCATAAGCCTTTCCACCTCCTGCTTTCCTCCTGGAGTTTTACTGTCAAGTTCATTCATTCATTCAGAAGATATTTTTTGAGCTCCTACTCAGGGCCAAACACTGTTCTAAACTGCTTGGGGTATACATCAGTAAACAGAATAAATATCCCTGTTCTCTGGGAGCTTATCTGAGGAGAGAGGAGTAAACAATCGGTAAAATAGATACAAGTAATTATATGGTATATTAGAAGTTGCAAGTGGGATAAGAGTAGGGATTGACTGATGGCCCATGGGGCAAAGAACCTGCCTGCCAATGCAGGAGACACAGGAGACGTGGGTATGATTCCTGGGATAGGAAGATGCCCTGGAGGAAGGCATGGTAACCCACTCCAGTATTCTTGCCTGGAGAATCTTGATGGACAGAGGAGCCTGGAGGGCTACAGTACTTAGGGTCGCAAAGAATTGAACATGACTGAGTGACTAACGCTTTTTTTTTTTTTTTTTTTCAATTATATGGTATATTAGAAGTTGAAAAGTATGGTGGGAAAAGAAAAGACCCCCTTTTCCTCCTTGCACATGGGGCATTTGAGCAAAGACTTGAAGGATGTTTGGGATCTGAGGATAGAGTCTGGAATGTTGGAGGGCCATCAAGGAAACCAGCCTTGCAGAATCCAGTGAGGGAGGGGGATGCCCGAGTCCCGGGAGAGGAAGTTAGGCTGCAGCTTGTAGGCCCCGCTGAGCTCCTGATCCAAATGCCTGATTAGGTGCATTTTCATTTTTGATTTCTGAAGGGTTTTTTTTCCCCTGCTCCTCTCTTAGCACATTAATCAGCAACGGGTGCGGAAGCATTGGCAAATTCCCGTGCTGTCTTCCCACCTCTGTAAAGCAGAGGCAGGTGGGCTGTGAGGAGAGGTCTTCATCAGGGAGTGCTTCTATAAAACCACCAGTGGCCTGAAGCCTTTGCATGTGTATCTTTAAATTCAAATGTGTGTCTTTTTTTCCAGTGCAGAGGACTCGTCTTATTTTTAGTCCTAATTTTAAAATAAAAACCACTTCCTCTGTAAATGCTTGATAAGGAGTCAGGGTCATCTTGAATATTCAGCAGGCTCCCCTTATAGTATGGAGGGTAAGTAATGTGGTCAGTTTCTCTTTGTGTCTTTTTGATTGAGCCTGGGTTGAAATGAAACTGATCTTTTAACCTTTCCTCTTTAGTGAGATTCGAATGCGAGTGGAAAGTCTTCTGAAATGTGGCCAGAGTTCAAGAATGTTCCAATTTTTTATCCACCAAGCACACATGTTGTAATTAGGCATATTTTCCCTCTTTGCCCACAGCTCCTGATATATTTCCTTTGAGGGATATTAGGGAAGGGGAGTGGGTCAACCCCAAAATAAGCCTGAAGTGGTCACATTTTTCAGATCCTTATAGTTGGCAGTTCTCTTTCCTCACAGTAAAATAATGCTATGTAGACATTATGCTTCTTTCTTGAAATCTGTCTCTAAAAATATTTTTTGACAGAGTATAAGGCTCTGACCTAAATTGTTGATGGGTTTTAGAAGATAAGGGAATGAAAGAGTGAGGAAGCAATTTGTCATTAAGTATAATCTAGCTTTTGCTAGCCATTACATTATGGGAAATACATGTGAGCAGTTTTGAGGTGTAGCTATGTGTCGCTGAGAGCCCTGGATCTGATAAACTTCTATTGGCTCACTTAATAGAAGTCCTTCTCTAGACTGTTGTTCTGCTGTTCCTATTCCTTTCCCTCATATCGAGTTCATCTTTAGTGCTTTTCATGTGTGTTCTCCCATCACTTCTTTGTATGGGGTTTGCTTTTGTTAGCTGGGAGGTCGCAATTTCTCACAGCTCTTTTTGCTGGTAGATCACTAAGCCACCAGAACAACCTTCAGGATGTAAGGTGCCTTATGGCCCCTGTGCCCAGTAATGAACTTGTTCTTGACTGATCAGATCTTGTAAGATTTAAAAGGATCTATATTCTGTATGCCAAAGAGGCTATCAAGAGTTAGCACTTTCTTTCAAAAGCAGAAGGCTTAACTGGGTAAAAGTATTTGCAGATGATGCTTTTACACATAATGACGTTTTTTTTTCTCTTGTGATCCGAAAGGGTTGGCATTGGATGGCCTAAAATGAGGGACAGGAGTTTACTTCCTCCGTTAACATTGGATCTCTGCCACAGGAACTTGGCTCTTCTGTCACTGATTCTCCTAAATCAGTGAACAAGCAAGTTAAAATCTTGAGCTGCAATTTAGGAACTTGGTCGCGTTTTGTAAACTCTGCCCAAAGGGTGGCACATCAATAAATTTGGTAAATAGGAAGTCGATGGTTTTGGAAGCTGAGGTGAACAGGAGGGAGAGAGCTGGGCTGGTCTTGGTGATACCCAATGGCTGGTACCTGAAAATGCCAGCACCTTCACCCCAGCATAGGCCCAGGCACAAGGTGCCTCTGTGCAGTGGAACCCTGGATGCTCAGCTCTGCTTCAGCAAGGTGGTAGCTTATAGTTTGGGTGCCAGCTCTTCTGTTCTTATACAGAAAACACCTGTTTGAATTATGGTGATTTCAGAAACCATTAGTGTTCATTGTAGAAAAATAAGACAGTGTAGATAAGCAAACATTTTTTTTAATGGAAAAATTGCAAGCTTATTAGTGACTTGCAGTGTATCCTGTCAGATGTGTGTGTAGGGCATATATATATATATATATATATATGTATTTTTTTTTACCAAAATGGGATTAATATTGCTGATCCCATTATTTTATAATCTGCCCATTTCACCAGAAATGTATATTGTAAATGTCTTTCCATGTCAGTTGTCAACTGTAACTTCTTTTTAAATTAGACCCCTTTTCCTCAACAGAGACGGACAGTGTGATGGGAGATGTTAGGTAGCACAAAGAGGCCAGGAAGGTAGTATGGTTTTAAAATGGTTTTCTGGTCAGTTACCTTCTCTGGTACCAAAGGACAACTGATTTCTTTAAGACTGTCAGTTCTCTGCTCAGTTATCTTGAAATTGTAAGCTCTGCTTTGGTAGTTCTTAGTGGAGAAGGCCACTGCACCCCACTCCAGTACTCTTGCCTGGAAAATCCCATGGATGGAGGAACCTTGTAGGCTGCAGTCCATGGGGTCACGAAGGGTCAGACACGACTGAGCGACTTCCATTTCACTTTCATGCATTGGAGAAGGCAGTGTCAACCCACTCCAGTGTTCTTGCCTGGAGAATCCCAGGGACGGTGGAGCCTGGTGGGCTGCCGTCTATGGGGTCGCACAGAGTCGGACACAACTGAAGTGACTTAGCAGCAGTGGTTAGAAATGCTTACTGCCTGTACCTGGCAGCTTGTATTAGTAAATAAAGCACCTCTGTGTGTGCGTGGTCAGTTGCTCCGTCATGTCCAACTGTGCGACCTCGTGGTCTGTAGCCCACCAGGCTCCTCAGTCCATGAATTCTCCAGGCAAGAATATTGGAGTGGGTAGCCATCCCTTCTCCAGGGGATCTTCCGACCCAGGGATCGAACCTGGGTCTCCCACACGGCAGGCGGATTCTTGACTGCTCAGCCACCAGGGAAACCCCATTAAATGGTTCCTAGGAGAAAGTTCTGATTTAATAAGAACAGGGTCTCTCATGATGAGAGAGTTGAATAAATGCCTCGGGGTGCTGTGTGTTGCCTTCTGAAACTAAGACCAGGAAGAATTCAGCTTTGAGAGTCTGCCCTACTTGTGCCCGTGTTCATGTGGTATGCCAAATATGGTTAAGATGTACTTTCTAGTTGAGTTTAGGTCAGTGTTTGACTTGAACGTACTAGTAATAGTCATTAGTTACTTAGTTGTGAATTTTTAGAGTTGGAAGAAAACATAGAGATGACCGAGTCTACCCGTGAACTCTTGGTCTGTTCTGCTGATGTGGAAATGAGGCCCTTAGGGTTACTTGTCCTGCCCACGGGCACAGTGCTTTTGTAGAGCAGGGTTAAGAGCTGTCTCCTGAGGCCAGTAGTGCCTGTGACTAAGCCAGACCCACAGGAGTTCAGGAAAGGTTTTACATAGATTTGAGGAGAACAGACAAGAGATGTGAAGACTGAGAAAAGTCCAAAAAATCCAGATTTAAGAGCCGATGCTTTTCGTTGATTCCCCCAGGGAGAAGAATACATCTGATTGCCTCTTCCTCACTTAGGGCTGTTTCTTTTGGTGGGGGGAAGTGAACCTGTGATCCTGTATGCTCCCCAGAGCTAGGACTGTGGGAATATATTAAAATTTAAAAAAAATTTCTATTGGTATTGATTAGGCACTTCTGTGTCCCAGAAACTCCTTATCTCATTTCATCCTCATCTGTTTTACACGGTGAGTACTATCGTGACCTCTCTTTTTTGTGTCCAGACGTGCAAAGTGAGACCCAGAGAGTACCTTGCTCAGGGTCACAGCTGGCAAGGGTTGGTGCCAGGATTTAAACTAGGGTGGTCGGACTCCAGGGCCATTCTCTTATCCCTCTGTTTGTGAATGCCGGGGATATCGTTAGTGAAGCATACTTATAGGCATGCCTGGTATTTGCACACGAGAGTGCCTTTTCCTGTTCTCTGGCAGCAGTTTCTTTCTTGGCTTTTGTTAGTTTGTCTACCAGGGGATCATGAGCAGATATGGGGCTCATTGGAGATACGATTAATTTGTTCAACAGGTACTTACTCAGCACCGGGTGGTGATTGGCACTGTTCTAGATGTTGGGGGTCCAGAACAGATGAAATGATTGAGATTATTTTTTGGTGGAACACGATGGTATTGGACTGCTAATACCAACTTTGATGACTTTGATGGGTCAATGACAAGAAGAGATTGGCTTATCCTAAAACAGACCTCCTTCCTCAGTTCTAGCAAGAAAGGAATACCTCTGAAAGCAAAATCTAGATCCATTAGTTTAAGATCTTGTGGAGAAGAACTCCATTCCCAGCTACTTTTTCTAAGGGCAGAATTTTCTCCTTGAGCTTCGAGATCATCGGTAGTGACTTCACAGGCTGTTAAAGGACATGAAGAGTTCTTCCTGAAACGACCACTTTCCTAGCTGTGGCTTTAGCCTGATGATCTGTCCAGAGCTTCCGCTTTTTCTCTGCTGCATGTGCTTCCTGCGGCATCTCCCTGGGTCCCTTCCAGCACCACACAGCTTCTGCAGACAGAGCACCAGAAGATGTCAGGAGGCTGATGTCAGGCAGTCCTGCCTGCAGCCAGCGACACGGTGGCCACTGCTACGGCCCCCGTGCAGCCACCACTCTTCTGCACCCTGCTTCTGTCTCTGATGTTAAAACCAGCCATGCTGTTAGAGTCTCAGGCCGTGGGACACCCATGCTTAGAAACTTAGACGTTCTGGATCCTTCTCTGCACAGGCTCAGCAGAATGTTTGCTGTCCTTTGACTACTTCCACAGGAAACCATCCTGTGTCGCAGTGTGCATCAGAGAGAACTCAGTTTTTAGGGGGTCAGAAAATTTTTTAATCACTATGAAAGTTGTATACCTTATTTTAATGATAAAGACAATATTGCCGACTTTGGAAGTTAGGAAAATGAAGCTACTCTTAATTATGCTACCCTAATAACCAAAGTGACTATTTCCATTTTTTCTTTTAGTATGTCCAGGCTTGGTCTGTGTCTTACACGGTTGCAAACACAATATGTCTAAAAATTTATAGCCTGCCCTGTGGTATCGTGTTTGAAGGTGGTACCACTGATTCCTGTCAGCAGAACAGAAACTCAAGAGCTGTTTTTCCAGCAGGGAGCCAGCCTCAGTTTTTCATGTGACGTCTTTTTTTTTTTTTTTTAATTATTTATTTATTTGCTTGCTTTTGGCTGCACTGGGTGTTCATCGCTGCACGTGGACTTTTCTCTAGTTGCGGCGAGTGGGGGCTACTCTCCAGGTGTGGTCCCAGGGCTTCTCATTGCAGTGGCTTCTCTTGTGGTGGAGCACAGGCTCTGGGGCACCTGGGCTTCAGTAGTTGTGGTGTGTGGGCTCAGCATTTGTGGTGCACGGCTTAGTCTCCCTGCAGCATGTGGGATCTGCCCAGACCAGGGATCGAACCCGTGTCCCCTGCACTGGCAGGTGGATTCTTAACTACTGGACCACCAGGGAAGTCCACACTTGTGACTTTTGATGTGCTTTTTTGGAGACCCCAAGGAGAACAGAGGGTTTGTAGTTTAATGAATCACTTAGAATCAGCCTCTTGAGGTAGATTGGGAGGTAGGATTGAATTGGAATAATTCTGCCGACCTCTAGTCTGCTGCTGCTTCGGAGGGAAGAAGAGAGGAGGTAGACGTGGAGAGGGACCCCAGGAGTGAGCAAACCTTTCCGAGAGCTGAAGGGCCACAGGGGCCTCCCCCTTCCCCTAGTCCCCTTTGCGCACCTGGGCGTCACTCTCCAGGGAAAGCAACCACTTGTCATTCCTCCGTCTTGATACCTATGCATGAGGCCAGTCCTTCCAAGCCTCAGTTGTATTTTTACTGGAGAAGTGGAAATAATGACATCTGTCTTATCTGATAGGTGTATGTGAACATTTATGCATCTGAACTGTGATTGTGCGCAGCGGGTGCTGCTTAGCAGCGAACTTGGCCTCTAGCCGGGTAACCTTCAGGAGAGGTGGGCTTTCATTGTTACTGTTATTCAGGAGCCCCCTGGAGGGTTCCAGAAAGTACTCAGTCATCAGTCTTAGAATTGAGAAATCTTTCCCTAACTAAGGTGTTAATGACAGTGGAGTGTTTCAGTCGTCGCAGTTGTCGCCGTGGCACCCTGCCCGGAAAGTTCTCTGTGTGCTAACTCTTTCTTAGAGTGTTTTTCACTATCTCTGAAAGTTTCTTTTCCTCTTTTCTTATTTCCTTTTTACTTTTGAGAATGCTTTGATTATATTTAAAATTCCAACCTAATGAGAACACTGAGTGGTCAGCTTTTTTTCATTGTTAACATTTGGCCTTTGACATTTTGCTGGATTCATTCTGTGGACTTATTTTTTCCTCTCTCCTCATTTCTGAGTCTCTCCATCATAGGCCACATTTTATGCATTTATCACATCTGGTCAATGATTTACCGAAGATATGAGTAAGGAAAATCAAATCACCTCTGGGAGTAATAATTCTCTTTATGTGCTCCAAAGGCAGTAGCCAGATCGTGTGCTGTTTTGACTTTAAATGATTCAGTCCTTGTACACCTAGCTGTTGGGCGGCCTTTCAGAGGAGTCTAAGCCCTCACTTGTTTGCTTTGTGGGGAGAGGGTGGCTTCAGCCAGGAGAAAAGCAGGGCTTGTGCGTGAAAGCACTGGCCGCAGGGGTGACATGTTTTGAAGTCTGCCTTTTCCCTGGTAACAGATTGTCAGCCCCTCTCAGGCAGTGATCCTGAACTGCTGGATTTGTTTGTTTGTTTGTTCTTGTTTTTGCTGAGAGGTTTTTTTTTTTTTTTTTTTAAGATTGCTGAGAATGCCTGTGATGGGAATGGTCCCAGTTTTTTAGATGAAAAATCTCACTCTTCCTTCCCCTTTCTCCATACATAAGATTGTATATCCCTGTTTTGCTTGAATCCCTTGAGATCTGCTTCCTGGTGTGACTTCCCCTCTGTGAGCCTCCCTTTGATCTTCATCTAACATTGGGTGCCCATCTTCCTGGCAGGCTTATTTTAAGCATGAGCAGAAACACCATGTACGCCCAAACAATAACTTGAATTGGGAGAATTATTGAGTGTTGCTACCATTTGCTAAGCACTGTGTTAGAATTAGGAATGAGAGAAAAAAGCAGTCTGTGCACTCAGGAGGCCCACATTCTGCCGGCGAGATGGCACGTCGACAGATGGCTGCAATGCACGGAGGTAGGTGCTGCCTGTTGACAAGGGAGGAGTGCATGACGCTCCCGGGCACGGAGGAGGGCCCGCTGCGGCCCCACGGCAGCATCTGGCCTCACTGGGAGGCTGCGTGGGACTTGGAAGGGGCAGTGTTGATATGGGTTCCGGTGTGGGGAGGAGGAGGCTGCAGGCAAGAGGGATAAGTTGGAAGACTCACAGGTGCGTGGGGACCAGGTGGTCGGACCGTCTGTCGTCATCTCTTATGTAAGGTGCATGCGGGCGTGTGAATGCGGCAGGTCTTAAAGAGTAGAATCCGGGGGTACCTCTGGGACCTGCAGTTTGTTCCGTTTTCTGTGGATGCTGCTGTACGGGTCAGCCTGGCTCTTGGTGAGCCTGTAGGCAGCTTCTTATTTGCCCCAGTTCCTCTTGCTCCAAGATCATGGAAGAGCTACTGCCCCAAGGCTTTCAGCTCCTTGCCAGCTCCTCTCCTGACCTGACATCTATACATAGCAGCCCTTAGGGGCTTCCCTGGTAGCTCAGGTGGTAAAGAATCTGCCTGCAATGCAGGAAACCCCGGTTCAATTCCTGGCTAGGGAAGATCCCCTGGAGAAGGGATAGGCTACCCACTCCAGTATTCCTGGGCTTCCCTGGTGGTTCAGACAGTAAAGAATCTGCCTGCAGTGTGTAAGACCTGGGTTCGATCTCTGGGTTGGGAAGATCCCCTGGAGGAGGGCATGACAACCCACTCCAGTATTCTTGCCTGGAGAATCCCCGTGGACACAGGAGCCTGATGAGCTACAGTTCATGGGGTCACAAAGAGTCAGACACAACTGAGTGACTAAGCACAGCGCAGCACAGCCCTGGAGGGGGACAAGGAGGGGGCACACAAAAGGCAGTGCCATGTGTTTCTGCAGCTGCTGTTGGTCCCATCAGTTAGCTTAAATGGTAAGACTTTGGTGGTCCCATGACCGCCCCCTGACCTCTTTCTCCTAGCGCTTGTGTACATTCCAGCACTGCCCTCCTCACTCTCGGTGTCATGAGAGGTTAGAGGCATGGCTTTGGAATTAGAGTTTTGCTACTCACTGTATGGATTTAGGCTGGGTATGTAAGTTCTCTAAGCCTCAGTTTCTTAGTCTGTATCTTGGGAATAAAGGTCGTAGTATCCAGCCCATACCTAATGTCGTTAGTCTCAAGTGAGGCCCTCCATGGAGAATTGCTAACACAGTACAACTTGGCTTGTAGTAAATGCTTGCTGTTGCTGCTGCTGCATCGCTTCAGTCGTGTCCGACTCTGTGCAACCCCGTAGACAGCAGCCCACCAGGCTCTGCCGTCCCTGGGATTCTCCAGGCAAGATCACTGGAGTGGGTTGCCATTTCCTTCTCCGAGTAAATGCTTAGGAAATGTTAACTGCCGTACTTGCTGTTAAGTCTTCATCCCAGAAGTCGCAGCTGTGTGTCTTCGTTCTCGTGTCCTTGTCTTTGGCCACTAGAGCAGGTCCCGATAACAGCTTGTGCTCCTTTTGAGCATCATTCTTTGTGCTCCCTCGCAGAGGCGTGAGTCTGGAGCTGGGGGCGCCGCCCCTCCTGCGGGTCCTGCCGTAGCCCATCTCCCTTCCAGCACGGTTTTCTTTCTCAGGAGCTGTTTCACGGATGCCCTCTCTGCCCTCCTATATCAGTAACTTCCCTTATCTCAGGGCTTCCAGGGGTACCTGGGGTTTGGGCAACATGTTAGGTCCTGGGACTTTGCCTCCAGTTCAGCTCCGCTTCCCTCCTTCCCAGCTGCTGCCAGCATCTCTCATTTCCTCAGTCCTGTGTGGTCCAGACCAAGCACCTCCTCTGATGCCCGGGACCACCAACCACAGCTGCTTACCTTACACAGGTTTTCCCACCTGCCACTGCTCCCTTTGGAACCCCCCTCCCCCAGACACCCCTCACATCATGGCCAGGCTTCTTTTAGACACCGCCTTGATGTGTCATTTTCCTATTTAAGGGTCTTTCATGCCCCCTGCCCCTTTCACTGGTCTGAACCTTAGCACCTTTCCCAGGCTCACCCAGATTCTGCCTGCTTCTGGTTTGTTGATAGAGCAATAGCTTGGATTCAGGAACCTTGGGCTGTGGCCATTTCTTATCTGAGTGTCCTCGAGGAAGCCCCTTCACCTCTTTGGGTCTCATTTCCTGGATTAGGCAAGTGTTTTTAAACATATTTTGTTCAAGGAGCTTTTTTTAAAAAAAAAAAAAAAAAACGAAAAAACACAGCATGATTCTTGAACAACTTTTTCAAAACCCACTGTCCCCAGTCCTGCTTTAGAGATTCAGATACGACCCCAGGGGGCAGGGGGAAGGGTGAATGTGAATGGTGGAGGGGTGGGGAGTGGGAGGGAGACCTGCAGGAGGAACCTGTAGTTTTTTTCAGTTCACTGGCATCTCTTCCTTCAGCCCCTCTTGAGAACTGCTGTTTCAGATGAAATCACAGAGGAAGCCCAGGAATAGAGACAGACCAGAAGAGAGAGGGTGTGAGAGGTGCAGTGTGAAGGCCCCCGAGGGCTCCTGTTCCTTCAGCCCCTTTGTGTTCCCAAGTCTTGCCTCATGACTGGCAGCCTCCCTTCTTCCTGTCCGTGGTACAGGCTGACTGTAGCTACGGGTTTTGATGGTGCCATCGAGCGTTTATTGTCTACCCCTTTGTGCTGTGTGTCTGTGGCTCTCATTTCCCCAACAGGACTGTAAGCCCCTCCAGGGCAGGGCTGTAGTGCCCACCACTCAGTGTGGCCTTGTGGAGCTCACGGTGGCTTCAGGGAAGGGTGAATGGACGGTGACTCAGGGCCGTCATGGGAGAGGGCCTCAGAAGGTCACTGGCAGGCCCTTCACTCAGGTCGTGTTTACCTCTCCTGCAGAGTGAGCTTTGGGGGCTGAGGTTGAGAACTATATGAGGAACTTCGGTGTGGTCACTGATTTGACTCTGGGTCTTTGTGCCCTAAGAGTCTGCTTTGGCAGGAGGTGTTTTGCCTAAAAATACTCGTTTTCACTGTCACTGTGGTGCTGACGTTGGTAGGCTGTTGACCTGCGTGGATGCCTGAAGCCCAGCTGTTGCCCACAATGTGTCTCGGGCCGCCCTTAGCTTCCTCAGGCAGCTCCTGAGCTCAGGCCCTGTCTGCTGGAATTGAGCCAGCTCTTTGGCGAGGTCAGATCTGTGGGTTTTGAGGCTTATGCTGCCCACGATCTCACCATTTCCTCTCTAGCTTGAGTTTCCTACCAGGGAGAATGTGATAAAGGGTTTGGATTATTTAAAGGCCTGGGGAGTGCCTGGTAAGAGTGATTCTTGCTAAGAAGCATGGTAAACCTTCCACTGCTGTGCAGTGGGTGATGAGCTGTCAAAACAGGTGAGGGCTTTACCGTGGATCATCTTGGCGAGCAGTTACTTTCTTCCTTCAAAAAAAATCTGAGATAAAGGGGACTAGCAGGAGATCTAAATGGGAGAGAAAGGATTTAGAATGATACATGAATGAGATAGTCTGGCTCAGCTGTTGTGGGGGTGGGGTGGGGGGCTGGTGTAAGGGCGCTGTGGGAGGTCGTTGCCTGTTTCCCCTGCCCTGGAGACTTGTCAGAGGCGAAGAGACGCTTGATGGTACTATTGTGTAATAAGAGAAAAGTTTGTCTGCTTAGGGCTGTGGGAAGAACGGGGTGATTGCGCTTGGGTAAAGGCACCTTTGGGTACCTGAACATATTCTAGAGTTGACTTTGGTGACAGTTGTACAATCCTGTGAGTGAACTGATGAACACCTCGATTTGTATACTTTAAATGGGTGAATTGTATGGTATGGGACTTATGTCTTAATAAGCTCTTATGGAATCACAGTTTATGAATCAGAAGGACCAAACTTAGGGTCTGAAGTCTTGAGTTCTGGCTTCACCACCTATTTAGCCCTCTGAGCCCAGGCACATCATCTAAACTCCTGGAGCTTCACTGGTTTTATCTGTGAAGTGAGGATGAAAATTCCTTATGGGATTGTTGTTAAGACAAATGACACAGGGCATGTGAAATAGGACATAGTAAAACCTCTGCTAATTACACATTTACATGTTTAAGTTAGTCTATTTTTGTGGATAATGGATGTTTAGCCTGAAATGCTCCTGAGAATTCCCTGCTCGCCCTATGAAGTGAACACTGCTTGTGGCTGAGAACTGATTTGCATGATGTGTAAAGAGCAGAGTCCTTAAAAACCAGGTCTCAAACTGCCTCATGTCTGTGGTCTGGGACCTTGAGTCCAGACAGAGAGCATCGGTTAGCCTCGTACTGGACGTCAGATGCTGACGTCGTGCTTTATTGTAACAGACATTGTTGCTTGTCTCCACCTGCCAAGGCAGCGTACTGTTAGTAGAGTCGAGCTGTGGTCAGCGGCAAAGCTGGTACCTGGTCAGGCTGACTCGGCAGGGTGCAGAGTCGTCTGTCCAGGAATCGGGGGCCAGCAGCCTTGGAAATCGGCTCCAGGAAACAAATCCTAATTTGATTTCTCCAGCTTCCTAGACCTCAACAGTAGGTAGACTCACTCAGTCTCTAAACTTCCATCCTTAGTGATCAGGCTTCCGATTCAGAGTGTTTTTGAATATGCCCCTACCCTACCGATGAAACTGGAGTGTGTTTCAGGCAGCCAGCTAAGGGAGTGGTGTGAGGAAAGGTCAGTAATACTTGCCACTGATCACAAACTTAGGTGGTAGTTTTTATTTATTTATTCTTAAGCTTTAAAATTAAAAAAAAAATTCTTTTCGTTTGAAGCATAGTCAGTGTACAATATTATGGAAGTTGGACCTCCCAGGTGGTTCAGTGGTGAAGAATCTTCCTGCCAGTGGAGAAGACATGGGTTCGATCCCTGGGTCGGGAAGATCCTGGAGAAGGAAATGGCAACCCCCTCCAGTATTCTTGCCTGGAAAATTCCATGGACAGGGGAATCTGGCAGGCTACAGTTCATGGACTTGCAAAGAGTGGGACATGACTGAGTGACTAAGCACACATACACATTATGTAAGTTATAGGTGGCCAGCAGTGATTCACAGTATTAGGTAGTCAATTTGGATAGAATTGTGTCAAGAACTGTGTTTAGGATTAAAGAATATTACCAGGATCAAGAATTGTTTTTCTCTTTCTATTTTGTTATGCATGCTTTCAGTAGACTTTTATTGGCATTTTGGTATCTAGGAGCATAAAAGTTGTTGAGGCTAAAAATACTAAAAGTACAGCTCCAGCCCCCACTTAGCATCACTCGTTGCAGAGATAGACAAGGAAAGAGACTATTGCAGTATAAGAAAGGTTTGCAGAGGACTTGAACTATGTGGCAGTGGGTTGGATGGCGAATTGGCTGGGTGGGACTGGCGAGGGGGGATGACGGGCCCTGTGGGTGTGGGGGCGGGGTAGAGGCAGTGCGAGGGTAATCAGAAGTGGGCAAGGTACACCCGATGGTGGCTGGGGTAAGTGCTGCAGCCAGGGCCGACGACGGGCGAGGATGGCTTCTGGAGCTGTTAAGAAAGCAGAGCAGACAGAAATACAAGAAGCAAGGGTGAGCTGAGAATGACTGCCGGGTGGATGCAGGGCTGGAGTCCAGAGGATGGCAGGTTCAGGGAGGGATAGGGGAAGGGATGAGCTGACTTGGAAATGGGAATTTGGAGGGTCTGAGGGCCATTCCAGCGCGAGTGGCCGGGAGGCTGTCTGGGGTCCAGATCCAGATCCCTGAAGAGGAGTCTGGAGTGCAGGTCCGTTTGAGGGGAGGAGGGCCATCAGCATGTGTTGCTGGAGAGTTTCCCCAAGGAGCAGAGGTCCTATGAGGAGATGCCCAGGAGGGAGATGAGGAAGAGCAGCCAGACAGCAGGTCGGTTGTTTGGCCCGGAACTCATTTCTGCTGATTCTCAGGTCTCAGCCTAATTGACACTTCCCGAGCGTAGCGGTCTTTTCTGGCCTCACCTCCGCATGTGGTTAGGTCTCGGTGCCGAGTCCCCGCTGTGGCCTGCCCGCCCCCGCCCCCGGCGTAGCCCTGCACACGTCACTGTTGCCCCCGCTGCGGTCGCACCCCGTGCGCTCTGGGGAGGGTGGGGCTGTGCGTTGTGTTCACCCCTGCATTTGCTGTGCTGGTACAGCAGGTGCTTAAGAAAGGATAGTGCAGTCGGTGAAAGAGCGTCTGAAAGGCAGGGGAGGAGACAGTGTTGCTGGGGAGGATGTGGTTGGCGGGCAGGCCCAGGATTGTTGCAGCTAAGGGCACAGCGCTGGGCAGGCAGGCCCAGGCTCAGGTCTCGCTTCACTTACCCTTGGTCAGCCTCGATTTCCTCCTCTCTAAAACGGGAGCAGTAATGTCAGTCAAGAGTGGAGAGGATTAAGTGAGATGACGTGTAAAAAGAGAACCTTCTGTTGGTGTCTAATATTAATATGTTACTGGCTTTCCAGGTGGCACAAGTGGTAAAGAACCCACCTGCCAATGTAGGAGATGTAAGACACACAGATTCCATCCCTGGATTGAGAAGATTCCCCTGGAGGACGGCATGGCAACCCACTCCAGTATTCTTGCCTGGAGAATCCCCATGGACAGAGGAGCCTGGGAGGCTACAGTCCTTGGGGTCACAAAGAGTCAGACATGACGGAAGTGACTTAGCATAATGAATGAATATTTATAGCCCTGATTCCCTAGTTTTCCAGTTATTTTTTTTTTTTTTAATGTGTCTGTCTAAATGTCTTGAATGCTGAAGTCAGTTCTCCATCTTTTATCCTGGGTGTTTGGTGGTTAGCCTACCTGGAAGCTGGTGGTTGGAATCAGTCAGTATCCATTGGAGGCGGGTCCACCTTGCGGCTCTGAGGAACCAGACACACAGCTTGAGTGTTGACTCACTGGTTTCGCTCCGCAGGCTCACTGCAGCCCTGTGATCTGTGCCACTCCTTCTCAGAGACGAAAGTCTGAGCGATCAGGTGGACGCCTTTTAAATACTCGACCAGTTGCACAACGAGGCAGATGTACTTAGTGCCACTGAACAGTGCAGTTGAATATAGTTAAAATATTATGTTTTATATTATGTGACTGTTGCCACAATTAAAAAAAGGAAAAGGAATCCATGCTGGGCCAGCTGTGTGAGGTGGGTCCCAGTGGGCGTGTCTCCTTTGGGCCGCAAGCTTGCTGGAGAATGGGTGCAGTTCTCACATCTTGTCTGGCACACAAGTGGCCAGAATGGGAGTGCCTCTGGCTCAGCGCGGGGCGGAGTTCCTAGGCCATGTCGGGGCAGCAAGTCCTGGGAACTGTTGATTGTCCAAGCGCAGCAGGAACAGAGGTAGCTCCTTTTGATCTGTGGGGTAAAATGTACGGAAGCTGGAAGACCTGCTGTTTATGCCCTTATCCCCTTTTAAAACCAACAAACAAAGGTAGCCATAGCATTGGGGTAAATATTGAAATAAGTAATTAACAAAAAACCCCCAACCTTGATCCCACCCCTCTGGCATAACTGCCCTCCCTCCGTTTATTTCAAGCTGCTGTTCTGACTGAATGCAGGCCTCTAGGATTCCCGGGTTTGAAGACTTGGATGCTCTGTGACCAGCGCCAGCTGGCAGTCTCTGCTACTCTCTTGTGGTAATAGCAAGCTCTGTCAAAACCCCGAGAGGTGCTGCACAAACCACAGGGGCCTTGGTTAATACCCCATTTGTTGAAAATCTGCATCACTTTCCAATTGAGTTCCTTTTCGGGCCTGTGGCAGAGAAAAAAGTCTGTCAGCATAACTAGTAGAACCAGTTCTGCTTGATTGTTAAAAGAACTGTACTTTCCCAACCTTCTTTTCTTATACATTGAACATGATACGCAATTGGGGTCAGTAAGGGATTTTATCCCACGTGTCCAGCTCCGGAAATAAGACTGTGGCCATTTGCTAATAAGGCAGCTGGGCAGGGAGTGTCACAGTTGAAGGGCAGAAGGAGCAGAGGGTTAAGGGGGAGCCCAGGGCCCTTTGCTGAAACCAGGTGACAGTTAAGAAGCTCCCACTGCTCCAAAGAAGAGGGAGAGGGTAGAAGCAGCCGTCCCTGGGCGCTGGTTGAATTGCCTGTGAGATCCTGGGAGGACACCGAGTCCATCCATGGTGGCTGCTGCCCTGCCTCTCTCACTGGACAGGCTTCACGACTTTCAGTCTTTCTGGATGAATGTCATATGTGTGACAGTCTACAATGGAATGTTCTTTCCAGTAACATGAGAGCATTTGGTGATGCCGCCTGTGTTAATGCCCAAGCCTAGATATTGTCTCTTAATCTTCCAAATGTTTCTCTGTACCCCACTGGAGTGGTTTAAAAACCTCTTATTACTTAAAGTCATTATTAACTAAATTACTCAGTGAAATCTTTTGAGCACTAACTGTTTGCAAGGCCTGTGCTGGGGCTTCCCAGGCAGCATTAGTGGTAACAAACCCGCCTGGCAATACAGGAGACATAAGAGCCATGGGTTTGATCCCTGGGTAAGGAAGATCTGCTGGAAGAGGGCATGGCAACCCACTCCAGTATTCTTGTCTGGAGAATGCCATGGACAGAGGACCCTGGTGGGCTACAGTCCATGGGGTCACAAGGAGTCAGACACGACTGAAGCGACTTAGCACTCACACACACATGGACACACACTGGACTCGGGCAGTATGGTGAACAGAAAAACAGAGAGCCTGCCCTCAAAGAGTTTATAAACTGATGGGGAGATAGACTTAAATAGTTACATAAACAAATGTGATACTGCAATTGTGACAAGTGCTAAGAGGGAAAGATACAGAGGGCTTAAAGAACCTGATGGCAGAGAAGGCTTCCCAGAGGAAAAGACCCTTGTCCTGAGGTCTGATGGGTACACAGAAACTCACAGGGCAGAGAGGAGAAGCATTCCACGCAGGGGCTTGGACTCAAGGCAGGAAGGAGCTTGGCAGGTACGAGAGGCTGACGGAAGGCCGGTGTGGCCGACGTGCAGACTGAGGAGGAGGGCGTGGGAGACCAGGCTGGACAGGGAGGCAGGGACCAGGCTGTGCAGGACCTGGCGAGCTCTGTCAGGTCGTTGTCCTTCTCCCACCGGTCACCCAGAGCGGGCTGTGTCCTGAGGGGCCACTGCCCCTCCAGGGCGGGCAGTGGGTGCCAGAGGGGCAGATGCAGGCTGAGCAGTTGGAAAGCTGCTGCACTGGTCCACGTGGGCGACGATGAGAGCCTGGACTAGGCTGGTCCTGGTGGAGGTGAGAGAGGAGCGTGGGCTCTGGGTGTCTGTAATAGGCAGTACCCATAGGATTTGGTCAAAGACTGGATACCAAGGGTGAAGGGGAAGGAAGTGTAAAGGGGACTCCTAGATGACATTCTTCTGAAGGGAAGCACAGGGTAGCCCAGACCATACTGTGTTATTTGCCTTGGGGCCTTTCCTGGAGTGTGGGACCGCACAAGGTTCTCACGGAACTCTCGAGGGTTGGTTGGAGTGACAGAGACCTAGGCCTTGGAGGATGGAGTGGAGTAAGTCGTAAGAGGTGAGCTCTCGGGTGGTGTTGAGGAAGCCCCTGAGTTCTTCCCCACACAGCGGCCATTACTCCTGGGGTAGATGTATTTTTTTTTTCCTTTCAGCCTCTTTCCCTCTCCACAACAATTTGAGGCTTTTCCTGGGGCTTCCCAGGTGGCTCAGATGGTAAAGAATCTGCCTGCAATATGGGAGACCCAACTTCGATCCCTGAGTCAGAAGATCCCATGGAGAAGGGGATGGCTACCCACTCCAATATCCTTGCCTGGAAAATCCCACAGACAGAGGCTACACTCCATGGGGTCGCAAAGAATCAGACACGACTGAACAACGACACTGTGGGTTCTTTCAGTGATGCTTGTCTAGCAGATGCATTAGTGATCTTCCTGTGCTGTTTTCCTTTTTTCCCTTCATCTCACAGAAGAAGTAATGTGGCCTCGTGTAAGAACGCAAGTTGAGCCAGCTGTCAGGTTTGACTTCCACCTGTACCACATGCTAGCTGAGTGTCTTCACCTGCAGAATGGAGGGGAGAGTGGGTATAAGAGCCCTTCCTCAAGGCTTGCTGTGAGGATTAAATGAGTTAATAAGTATAAAGCCCTTTAAACAGTGCCTGGTACATAAGGCTCTAGAAATGTTTGTTACTGTTATTCACCTCTCAGCCTCCGTGAGGGCTGGCCCTTGAGGGTAGCCGCTTTGACGTTCATAGAGTGCACACTTGTGATTTCTGCAGTTCACCAGCAACCCCTGAGTCACGATGGAGTAATTTGTGATGTCAGTAAGGAAGAGATTGTATTTTCTCATCCAGTTGTAAAGGTCAAGTTGGATAGCCTTTAATCACTTGCCCAGTAAATTTGCCGATGAAGACAGCAGCTTATTACGCATTGAGAACTCAGCTTGGTCAGTAGGAGGATGTACACGTGGGAATTTCATTGTGTCCATAACCCTTGGCGCATCCAGACGTGGGCTGTGCCTTATTGTTAACCGCTTCCCCTCTTCTCCATTTAGCTATGCTCATTCCCCCAGAATCAGCAACAGCAGATGTTACACCTCTTGTTTCTCAAAAAAAGAGAAAACACTTTGAAATATTAAAATATTATCTCCATATTTGTTAGTTCTTTCTGTGTTTTTCTTATGGGGTCCAAAAAAAAAAATACTATAAAAATATGTAAGCAAAAGAGCTATTAAGACGTGAGAACTCTCCATTCTGTGTTCCCTGCCTTCTCCCCAACCTGTACAGGTGGCTTCCCAGAGAAAAGGGAGAATTTCACTTTTTTTCTAAGGGGAGGGTTTCCTTTTCATTCCTGTTTACACACCCTGATTTATTGGAGTCCCCTAGATAATTTCTCTTTTCAGGACTGGTGTATATTTTGATTTCAGGGGTGAAGGGGAGGTTGGTGATGATGGTGCTTATTTATACTGTTTTTGAAGTGATAAACAGAGACAGATTAGATATTAGTGATATAGATATTAGATAGTAGTGATATTAGTCTGCAGTATGGCTCTTTAAATTCCAGTACAAAAGTGCTTATATAAGTTTTTATTCTCAATTTGTCACCAACTTTCAGTAGCTTGTGTGTGTGTGTGTGTATGTGTATGTGTGTGTGATCTTAGTTCCCTTATCAGGGATCAAACCCAGGCCCGCGACAGTGAAAGTATCAAGTCTTAACCACTGGACCACTAGGGAATTCTCAGTTTAACCTGCTTTGAATAAACTCAGCAGTTGAGAAAACTTTCCTTTGGTCGCGGTGCCTGAGCAGTCTCTTCCTCGGATGTGGTGTTTTCTTAAGGATGCTATTAGTTTGCTCTTTTGGTCTTGTAAGTGGGTTCAGAATACTTTCTATTGCAGAAGAAAAGACACCAAATGACCAGACCTAACTCACTGTAGAAAACAAGTCCTATTAATAGAAAAAGGCCGTTTCTTTTTCCATGACTTCAGATAGTCCTGTGTAGTCAAAGTCTAATGGAATTAGGACCAGTCTGGGTGTTGCTAATTGCAGGAGTTTTCTGATCCCCAGAAAAAAGAATTGAGAAGTCTCCTGAGTGGAGTCAGTTTCGTTTAACGTGGGAAACAGAATTGACAAGAGGAGCAGAAGTTATTCTGCTCATGCAGAATCTTAAATAATTGCAGCTCTTAAGTAGTATGTTGAAACCTTTATTTAATTATCAGAGGAAAGGGAGAGAAAAAGACAGGAATCAAGGAGGACAGATTCTGCCCAGTCCGATAGTTGTAACAAATCTCGTTTGCTGAATACGTATGCCATGCGTTTACACCCGCTTCTGCTCATAACCTCATAGTCGGCAGTGTTGTTTCCATTCACACAGGAGGAAGCCAAGCTCAGTCAGGTTAAATGGCAAGCCCAAATTCATGTCTGCAGGTACCAGAGCTGGGTTTGGACTGTTGCCTCAAGTCTGTATTACTTGTTTTCAATACGTGCACAGAGAGAAGTTTGGAGAAACGGGGGAAAGACAAAGCTTAAATTCTTAGTACTATGCTGTTTTAAAAATACAACTCTGCTTTTAAAAAAAAAAAGGTAAATTTCGTTCTGAGATACACATGGATTACCACCTAATATGTAGCCACAAATGCATCTTCTCCCTCCGATTTTCTATTTTAGCGGAGAAAACAGAGTATTAAGTGTCCATTTTAGAGCAGTGGAGCAACTTGGAGGAAATAAAAATGTTTGTATTATGTCTTTTTAGCGCTTGGTGCCAGATGTGATCGAAAGAAATTGTGTTTTGGAACCTTTAGGGATGTTATGTTGCCTCTTGGAATTTGCCCTTCTGCCTGGATGAAATTAAACTGAGAATAACAACTTTGGTTTTTGACTCAGAGCCCTTGTAAGCAGTGAAGGGTTGACGTGAACATTTACAAGCATCTGGCTTAGGAGAGCTTCACGGTAGACACCCCTGCCCCATTCTTTTCAAGGTCATTGGTCAACCTGCAGAGCCTTCCCTTTTTCCGCCTTTGCCAAGATTCTAGGTCCACCACACTTTTGAGATGTGTGCATCCTGAATATGAACTTGGTAAGACACTAGAGAAAACTGAGAGCCAGTGGAGTGAAACAGCCAGGCTACTCCACAGTCTCTCAGCAGATTCTCAGGCGCGCAGCTGGCGCTTGCTTTCACGTGCTTCTGTCCTGTATGAGGCAAAGCCTTGTACAGTGGAGTACAGTTCTCGTAAGGGAATTTTTCTAATTTGTTCTAATGAGTTTTGTAGCAGGAGACTGGTTTTCTGTTACGCGCAATGGATGTTTTGTGGTAGGAAACTAGAGACCGTGTTTGTTGGAACACAGCAGCAAGGAATGTGGGCTCTGGAGTTAGTCAGGGCTTGGGCTGAACCCTTGGTTAGTGACTTATTTTCCTATTAAAGGGAAGTTCCTGAACCTCTTTAAGCCTCAGTTTCTTCATCTGTAAAATGGAAGCAGTACCGCTTCTGGTGTTATGCAGATTAATGAGATACTTATGACGAGTACTTATCTGGCACATCATAGAACTTAATAAATGTGACTTATTATTATAGTTAAACGTGTGCAGTTGAAGTGGAAGCTGAGACTGACAGCTTGTGGAGGGCCTTGATTGCCGTGTACACCTGTCTTTACCACTCAGAAGTCTCTTTTCACTTTGGGATTTTCAGCAGTGTTTCAAATAGCTGAGGTTGCTGTATGACCTGTGTTTTGGACAAGTAAAGCTGTTTACTTGTTTAGTCTTCCCTAGTGGCTCAGATGGTAAAGAGTCTGCCTGCAATGCAGGAGACCCAAGTTCAATCCCTGGGTTGGGAAGATTCCCTGGAGAAGGGAATGACAACCCACTCCAGTATTTTTGCCTGGAAAATCCCATGGATGGAGGAGCCTGGTGGGTCCCAGTCCATGGAGTCGCAAAGAGTCAGATACAACTGAACGGCTAACAGCACACTCACACAAAGTTATTTAGTGGCATTCGAGGCAAGGGCTCACATGCACTGGCTGGTTAGACTCCTTTTTGTTGAACACTAGCTTGTCGGCAGCAGTGTGCATCTTACCTCATTATTCTGACCTCTCCTCTCCCTGTCTGCAGCTGAAGGAAGTCTGATGAATAGTGGCAGCTTTAGTAGGAAGTCAAGCACTGTTAGAAATCTTGGTGGTTTTTCTGCCACCGCCTCTCACGCTCAAATTTCCCACACACTTTATGAGATACGTGGCTGCTTGGTGGGTTTTTCTTTGTCTCAGATCAGTTTTTGGTCAGCAACTTGTTGCCAGCATCAGAATGTATTTAACATTATTCCAGAGACGAGGAGGAGTCCCTACTCTTTACAAAATATATTTATTTTTATTTATTTATTTGGCTGCACTGGGTCTTAGCCACTGGATCACCAGGGAAGTACCAAGGAGTCCCTACTCTTAAAGTGAAAAATGTGTAATAAGCTTCTGGGGCATTTGAAAAAGATAAGGGTGAGTCTCAAGTTTCCCTTTTTCCATGAGGGGAAAAGGCCTCCAGTCCTTTCCTTTTTTCTCTGAGGAGATGCTTCTGGTAGATTTCTCTTCTCCCCCTCTGAGATCGGGGTGCCCTGTCGTGCCTGTGTTTTAGAATGGAGAGCTGGTCTGCAGGGGTCTTCCTTTGCCGTTCTAGTGAGGGCGAGCCACTATGGACCCTGCCTCCTTTGAGAGCACAAATACTGAGTGAGGCTCACTGTGCTGTCATGATGTGATCATCAGGCAGGCAGTGCAGCTCCTGATTCCATTCTCTTCAGCGGGCACTCCGAGGCCAGGACACTTGCCCAGATGGTCCCACTTGCTCTGGAGGCCAGAACCCACCCAGGTTTCTGACATAGTCCTGTGCTGTTACCTGAAAGACACTTGTTGCAGATAGTAAACACCATGTGTTTAGTGCACTCTGCTTAAACTCCTTGCTCCTCACAGCCCACGGGATAAAGCCCAGACTCCTTAAAACGGCCTTCCTTGTCACCATGTCTGCACCGTCTCTTTCCTCTCCTCCTCCCTCTGCTGGTCCATCTGTTGAACTCCTGCACACTCCTTGTGAGCCACTTCCAGGGAGACTGCTTGAACAGTCTGCCCTTTCCCTGCCCTCTGTTGGTCCCTCTACTGAGTCAGGTCCCCACTTTTGTGTTTAAGAAGGTTTCAGAGCCTTCGTTAAAGCATCAACCTGTCGCATATGGCAGAACAGTGTGTTAGTATTGTCTCGTCTCCCCACTGGGCTGTGAGCTCCTGTTTACCTAGCACTTGGTAGAGATTCATTCAGTTACCTTTGTTTCTTATAAATCTCCTTCTCCTTTTTCATGTACAAACCTCAATTATCTTTAGAAGCCTAGCATCCTCTGCTTTTATATACATCTGTACATATATATAGGCTTCTCAGGTGGCTCAGTGGTAAAGAACCCCCCTGCCAATGCAGGAGACACAGGTTCAATCCTTGAATCAAGAAGACCCCTGGAGATGGCAACCCACTCCAGCATTCTGTCCAGCAAGAGCCTGGACAATCCCATGGACAGAGGAGCCTGGCGGGTTATAGTCTATGGTATCAAAAAGAGATGGACACAACTTAGCGACTGAACAATACATATACGTACATATTTGTGTGTGTGTGCACAAACACATACACTGTACGACTTAGTTTGGAAAAGACAAGGCTGAGGACATTATGGGATTTTTTTTTTGGGCACGCCATGCAGCACGCAGGATCTTAGTTTCCCGACTGGGGACCCAACCTGCACCCCCTGTAGTGGAAGCAGGAGTCTTAACCACTTCAAGTCCCTGGGGTGTTTTGTTTTTAAGGCAGTTTCTGCTTTACCTGGTATGTGGGAAAGGGTGCTGGAAGTAGTGTGCGCCCCTACACCCTGGGAGGTCATGCAGGGATTGTGGGGGTTGCAGCCAAGGCACGCCATTCAGGGGGGGCTCTTTCCGCTTGAATAATGGTGAAACCCTGTGAGGTTTTACAGCCTGGAGGCCTCATACGTCCTCACCTAAAATCCACACGGTTGAAGTGGCAGGTGCTAGGTCTGGTGTGTGATTTCCGTCATTCTTAACTCATGTGAGACGGTGTCTCTGATGTCGGTTCCTAATCCTGTAGCCCTGGACATACTGCACATTGACATGTTGCATGACATGTTGCATGACATGAGTCCATCATCTCTGGTTTCTCTGTTGGTGCAGTTGACCAAAGTCAGTACCATTGGTGATGGTCAGCAGAATCGCTGTAGCTAGCTTTGGCTCACAAAGGAGACTGTTATAAAGATACAGGTGTGATGCTTGGAACTGTGGGCCAGAGGCGTGGTTGGGCATCACCAGAGCCTGGAAATCTGTGGAGACCAGGCCTGGACTGCTTATTTGTTTGGGGGACGGTCTTTTGTCTCCACCTATCTTCTTCATGTGTCTCATTCTCTACAGAACAGCTTTCTCTGCTGTTGCGTGAAAGTGAAGTTGCTCAGTCGTGTCTGACTCTTTGCAACTCCATGGACTGTAGCCCACCAAGCTTCTCCGTCCATGGGATTCTCCAGGCAAGAATACTGGAGTGGGGTGCCATTTCCTTCTCCAGGGAATCTTCCCGACCCAGAGATCGAACCCAGGTTTCCCACATTGCAGGTAGACGCTTTAACCTCTGAGCCACCAGGGAAGTTAGCCAAATCTACAAAGTCTGTGGGCTTCCCAAGTGGCGCTAGTGGTAAAGAACCCGCCTGCCAACGCAGGAGACATAAGAGATTCAGGTTCGATCCCTGGGTTGGGAAGATCCCCTGGAGGAGGGCATGACAATCCATGCCATTATACTCACCTGGTGAATCTGATGGACAGAGAAGCCTGGTGGGCTACTGTCCATAGGGTCACCAAGAGTCAGACACCACTGAAGTGACTTAGCACATATGCTACAAAGCCTGTAGTTGAAGTAGCCAGCTTGATTAGCTTCTCTTAGCCCTTCAGCCGAATTAATGGGGGAGATAAAATAATTAGCCATTTGCAAGTATGTCTTGTCTGTTAGCTCACGCAGGTGGTGGGAAGGAGGTGGTTCTCTCCAGGAAGGAAGTTAGGGAAGCAGGTAACAGTAGTCCAGGACAAGGGTGTTTTGGGTGGGACCATCCTGAAAGATGTCTCCTGATTGTCTTGTTCATGGGATGTAAACAAAGGATTTCACTAATCATTTCAAGAATTGATGTACGTCGGTAATTTGGGGATAGTATAAAATCTTTAAGTCAGAAGATGATACTTCTGTGGACAGCGTAACAATAAGGTAGTCTTCTCTGTCCTGGCTTCAGTTTTTCAATTGAATTCCAAGCACTAAAGATGATTGCTAGTTGTGTAGCAGCTGATTGAATTTAATGCATAGCTTTGCTTTCCTCGGACAAAGATGATAAACCTGTCAAAAGTAATTGTGCTTTAATTTAGTTCTTTGTCAATGACAGATGATGAAAACTCTCAATGAGAATTTCTAAATTACCAGATCCACTCCTAGCATTTACATATGCAAAAAACGGTCTCTCTTGTGTAACCTGGAGCAGTGTGTCAGAGTCATCTGGGGAGTGTTTACAGACGAGGGACTCAGCAGCGGCTCCCACACTCTGATTCCTCAGGCTTGTGGTGGGGCCTGAGCGTCTGCGGAGGTGAAGAACAACGCCCCGAGCTGACCTGATGCTCCACAGCTTTGAGAGGCGCTGTGTCAGGGAGGCTTCATTTATTGGCGTCTCCCAGGATGGAAATCATCAGTTCAGTTCAGTCGTTCAGTCGTGTCCGACTCTTTGTGACCCCATGAATTGCAGCGCACCAGGCCTCCCTGTCCATCACCAACTCCCGGAGTTCACTCACACTCACAGTCAGTCGAGTCAGTGATGCCATCCAGCCGTCTCAGCCTCTGTCGTCCCCTTCCCCTCCTGCCCCCAATCCCTCCCAGCATCAGAGTCTTTTCCAGTGAGTCAACTCTTCGCATGAGGTGGCCAAAGTACTGGAGTTTCAGCTTTAGCATCATTCCTTCCAAAGAAATCCCAGGGCTGATCCAGAATGGACTGGTTGGATCTTCTTGCAGTCCAAGGGACTCTCAAGAGTCTTCTCCAACACCACAGTTCAAAAGCATCAATTCTTCGGCACTTAGCTTTCTTCACGGTCCAACTCTCACATCCATACATGACCACTGGAAAAACCATAGCCTTGACTAGACGGAACTTTGTTGGCAAAGTAATGTCTCTGCTTTTGAATATGCTGTCTAGGTTGGTCATAACTTTCCTTCCAAGGAGTAAGCGTCGTTTAATTTGATGGCTGCAATTACCATCTGCAGTGATTTTGGAGCCCAAAAAAAACAAAGTCTGACACTGTTTTCACTGCTTCCCCATCTATTTCCCATGAAGTGATGGGACCAGATGCCATGATCTTAATTTTCTGAATGTTGACCTTTAAGCCAACTTTTTCACTCTCCTCTTTTCACTTTCATCAAGAGGCTCTTTAGTTCCTCTTCACTTTCTGCCATAAGGGTGGTGTCATTTGCATATCTGAGGTTACTGATATTTCTCCTGGCAATCTTGATTCCAGCTTGTGTTTCTTCCAGCCCAGCGTTTCTCATGATGTATTCTGCATGTAAGTTAAATAAGCAGGGTGACAGTATACAGCCTTGAGGTACTCCTTTTCCTATTTGGAACCAGTCTTTTGTTCCATGTCCAGTTCTAACTGTTGCTTCCTGACCTGCATATAGGTTTCTCAAGAGGCAGATCAGGTGGTCTGGTATTCCCATCTCTTTCAGAATTTTCCACAGTTTATTGTGATCCACACAGTCAAAGGCTTTGGCATAGTCAATAAAGCATAAATAGATGCTTTTCTGGAACTCTCTTGCTTTTTCAATGATCCAGCAGATGTTGGCAATCTGATCTCTGGTTCCTCTGCCTTTTCTAAAACCAGCTTGAACATCTGGAAGTTCATGGTTCACATATTGCTGAAGCCTGGCTTGGAGAATTTTGAGCATTACTTTACTAGCGTGTGAGATGAGTGCAATTGTGTGGTAGTTTGAGCATTCTTTGGCATTGCCTTTCTTTGGGATTGGAATGAAAACTGACCTTTTCCAGTCCTGTGGCCACTGCTGAGTTTTCCAAATTTGCTGGTATATTGAGTGCAGCACTTTCACAGCATCATCTTTCAGGATTTGAAATGATTGCTGCTGCTGCTAAGTCACTTCAGCCGTGTCTGACTCTGTGCGACCCCATAGACGGCAGCTCATCAGGCTCCCCTGTCCCTGGGATTCTCCAGGCAAGAACACTGGAGTGGGTTGCCATTGCCTTCTCCAATGCATGAAGGTGAAAAGTGAAAGTGAAGTCGCTCAGCCCTGTCCGACTTTGAGCGACCTCATGGACTGCAGCCTACCAGGCTCCTCCGTCATGGGATTTTCCAGGCAAGAGTACTGGAGTGGGGCGCCATTGCCTTCTCCGAAATGATTGCTAGTTATCTTTGAATATCGGGGAAACACTGAACCCTGGATAAAAGCCTTTGAAGACATTGTTAATTGAGAAACAGTGACACAGAACCTCGCCTTGGACTTCCCTTGGTGGTGCAGTGGATAAGCATCTTCCTTCAGTGCAGGGGACATGGGTTCAATCCGTCGTCCAAGAAGATTCCACATTCTGCAGAGCAATGAGCACGTACTCCCTAGAGCTCATGCTCTGCAACAAGAGAAGCCAGCCCACTGAGAAGCTCGTGCACCCACAGCAAAGAGTAGCCCCTGCTGTCTACAACTAGAAAGAGCCTGCGCGCAGCAATGAAGACCCAGTGTAGCCCAAAATAAGTAAATTAAAAAAAAAGAGAAGAACCTGGCCTTGATTCTTTACTAGGAATGATTGCATCCTGGGGCACTGTTGAGTGGTTTTAGGTAACTTAGAATGAGCAAATATCTTCCCAGACACCTTTTCTGAGCCCTAGTGTGCTGCAGGGCTTCCCAGGTGGCGCTAGTGGTAAAGAACACACCTGCCAATGCAGGAGACATAAGAGACATGGGTTCAATCCCTGGGTCTAGAAGATGCCCTGGAGGAGGGCATGGCAGCCCACTCCAGTATTCTTGCCTGGAGAATCCCATGGACAGAGAAGCCTGGTGGGCTACAGTTCATAGAATCACAGAGTCAGACATGCCTGTAGCAACTTAGCATGCACGCACATGCTGCAGAGTGGATGGATCAGTGTTGACTTGATATGTTCATAGCTTCCTGTTTTTACCTTCAAGCCCTTTACACAGGTCCATTTTCTCAGAAACACAGCAGTCTACTTTAGTTTTTGATCCTTGATCCTCACTGGAGGAAGAAGGGAATCATTCTTGGGCTGTCTTCCATTCTCTCTCTGACTCTGCTCGAGCTGCCTTGCCTTGCTGAGTGACATCTGTTCCTGTATGTGGGGAGTGCCCATCCCTGGGGCTCCTCCTAATCATTGTCACTTCTGAATCGTTAGTGTAATCCATTGAACTGACCTGTTGAAATTTTCTGGCTTCTTTAGTTAAAGATACTTTAGGTACTTCACTGGTGATTCAGTGGTTAAGACTCCGTGTTTTCCCTGCAGGTGGCTGGCGTTCGGTCCCTGGTTGGGGAACTAAGATCTTACATGCTGTGCTGCCAAAAAAAAGAATAAACCAAATGTACCTATTTTTTTAAAAGTTTTTTTAAATTACTTTTTAAAAGCTGTTAACACAACATTGTAAATCAGCTGTGTGTTAGTTAGTTGCTCAGTTGTGTCCGACTCTTTGCGACCCCATGGACTGTAGCCCACCAGGCTCCTCTGTCCTTGGTTATTCTCCAGGCAAGAATACTGGAGTGGGTTGCCATGCCCTCCTCCAGAGGATCTTCCCGACCCAGGGATCAAACCCGGGACTCCTGCATTGCAGGTGGAGTCTTTACCATTTGAGAAATCAGTTATACTTCAATTTTAAAAAACACCTAGCTTGTCAAATAAACAAAAAGCTGCTGAACGTGATGTTTTAGCATGTATTCTGAAAGTATGGCTTTATGTTATTCATTTGAGCCCTTAAATATATTACGCTTTGCTCTTCTCTTTTAGGAAATTCACACAAACGAAAAGGAAGCAACCGAGAAGGAAGTAACTCTTCACTTGTTGCCAGGTAACAGTCATGTTAGCGTCGTACCTCCCCGTGTGCAATTCAAAGCCAGAGATAAATTATGTCATTTCTAGTAGCGCTATATATAAAGTCCTTTGTTTTCATCCACACAGTGTGTGACAGTAATGAGTTGGACCATAATGTCAAGGTCTGTAGTTCAGTAACTGCACACCTGGGACTGAGTGTTACAACATCTGCAAAGAATTTTTGTTTCCCCCTCCCCACAGCGGATGAAAATAAAGGCGGGAAATTCTCACCTCTTTGTAAGCAAATGAGGTCTTTTTTCAGGTTGCCTTACTTGGCCCCATCAACTTTTCTGGTCCCTATCTGGAAGATCCTTCCCTTCTAGATCCTTACACCCACCCTGGTGGGGCTTAACCAGCTCCCCAGCGCTGCGCTGCCAGGGCTTGCTGTTTGTCATCACCAAGGAGACTGGATTGGTTGGGTGTTTTTTTTTTTTTGAGATGGGGGAAAGTGACTGTCTGTAGCGTAAGTCGAGTTTTAATCATTTCTGAATTCAGAAACAGACCTGGTGGTGTAGGCTCTCTATACATGGGGCTATCCTGTGAGTTGTGCGTTCAGTTCTTCTGCTTTCTTTCTTTCCAGCTTTTTTCATAAGTATTTTTAGGTACATTTCCCAAAACAATTGAGGCCTCATTCTGGTTCTTTTAATTTTATTCCCTTTTATTGGGACAATATGAATATGCACAAGTTTCTGACTGATCCACCTTATTTGGTAAACATCAGAATCTCTAACTTTTAAAAAAAATGTTTTTAAGTGTCAAAGGCTCTTCCCTATAAAAATGGCCTAAACCTCAATCCATATACCCTATTCTATTTCCTCTTCTTGGGTTACAGATTCAGAAGTTTACTTTTGTCTTCAGCTTAGTGTTACGTACATTCTCGCATTCCCTGGATTCCTGACGTCTCGTCTCGGTGTGCAGCCCAGGTTTCCTAGGCTAGATTAAGATCTTTCCCAGCTCATGCCTCATATGACCCGAGACTCCGTCTGTCTGTACTGGCTGACAAGTGTGGCGAGGTCAGTGGCTAGGTCTCCAGTGCCTGACCATGGACCCATATGGCTTGCCTGGCCTTGGAAGAGGTTCACTGTTAAGGCTGTTCTATTTATTTATTTTTAAAGCTGTTTTTACACCAGGGGTAGAAAGCACAGAAAGCCTTGCTCACGTGCCTTCTACCTTGGACTCAGCTAAGGCGCTTTTTCTGAGACTATTTTAAACCCCAGTGAGGCCCTTATCGCTTCACTGTTTTCGTCAAGCCTGGTGGTTTCAGGATGCTGACCTATAGGTGTTGACCTCTCTGTAGAGGCTGAGCTTGTGACAGAACCATCTTCCTGTATTTCTATTTTATTTAACCACTTGGAAGAGAAAAAAAACAAGGTGAAACGTTTTATGTGTCCCTTCATAGTCTTAGTATCTGAAATTCTTCGTTTTCATATTGAAAGTTAGAATAGATTAATTTTGAGCCAAATGGTAAATTTAAAGACATTGAAGGGAAAATCCAGAGGGAGATTTTAAGAAGATGGTTGTCTGTTGGATGAGGAGAAAATTCCTGTTTTTTCTTTGTCGCAAAGTATTTACGCTTAGGTGGGTTTGTTGTTTTTTTTTAATATTATACTTAGTTTTTCCTTTCCCTGTATCCTCCTTTTATTTTTCTGTCCTTACCATCCGGCCCTCATGAGCCTCTCCGCTTCCTGCCTATCCCTAAACCCTCATCTCTTTGACTGGAGACGGAAGTTGGCTCTCTCTGTCACCAGGAAATACAGCTCCCGTGCTGCTGGGCGTCTGCAGAGAGAGCAGGAAAGGTGACATAGTGAGAGGAAACACGCTCAGCGAAGAAAGAGAGGAAACAGGCTTGCTTTCCCACAAACCTCTGACCTCCCTTTTCTTCACATCCTTGTCTGCGGAGCCAGACCGAGTGCGGTCATGCTGTAGCCCCTGGGCCTGAGGAAGCTGCCTGAGAGCTCCGGACCAGGCACACACCCCGTCCTCTTTCCGGGGTAAGGAATGGCCACTCTCGCAGGAAGGGGAGCCCGAGAACTACATTCCACAGCTTGCCGGCCAGCCCTTCTGGCTTTGCTCGCTTGGGTACCGCTTCTGCTCGGGTACAGAACGTCTGTTCGGGTTCAAGTAGTAGAAGCACTAAGATCTGTGCCTGCCGGTGTAGCCTAGGTCATTTCTGCCTCTTTGGATACGTCCATTATTTGCAGTGAGAAGATAGAAGTGCCCCTTGTGAAGGTGTATCTGAGTCATTGTGATTCCACCTCTCCGTGGGCCCCACGCTGCTTTGTCTGCCCCCTGGGTTTTGCAGCTCCCCTGTGCCGTGTCGTGGCCTGTGTTTGTCTTTACAGGAATAGAGCCGGGGAAGCTTGTACTGCTTGCCTTCTGTATGTTGCCTGAGGACTCTCAGGACACCTTGTTTTGCTTTCCATCAGGTGAACAGCTGCTGTGTGAAGCCAACACAGTACTGAAGTGTGTCCAGGAAGATTCCTGTCAGCGTGGAATCTACGGGAGGCTTGTCTGCACAGACTTCAAGATTGCTTTCTTGGGCGATGATGAATCTGCCCTGGATAATGATGTGCGTGTGAGCTGCACTTGGCTGAGTTTGGGGTAGCACTGCCCCTGTGACCCCGTTGTCTCTTTTCCCAGCTTCTCAGCAACTTGCCCTTAATGCATGTAAACACAAAGGCCAGAGTCCTTCTCACCCGTGATCTGCTCTCCTTCCTTGGGGATCTCCCTTTGGTGGGAGGACCACTCTGCAGTTCCACCACGGCCTCATGTCATGCTGGCCTGCATTGGACCTCATAGGTTCACACTGTCAACTTTTTTATTTTCTTCTGTATTTCAGTGCAGTACATATCACTCAGGGGAATCACAGGTCCCCAAATACACTAGTTCCCCATGTTTTCTCTGCACTGAACTCTTCCCCAAATTTAGCACCCAAGTACAGTTATGAGACTGGTGCTGAATGCAGCACTTGAGTTTGGGTTTGTGTTTGCTCTGCCCCGAGCAGCAGTGTTCTTCCGTAAGACTTGTCCCCCTTATGAAGAGCGAGCAGAGGAGAGAAAGGATTGTCCGCGCCGCTCAGAGCACACTGCGGTCCTGGAAGCTGGTCAGCCTGGCCATGGCAGCATCTCGCTGCCTCACAGTGTGGGCCTCTGTGCTGCCATTGCGGTAACAGCCTAGTTCCTAGTCCTGTGCAGAGATAGCATTCACAGAAATGTGACTCTCCTGGGGTTTTCTTCCTGCCCTCTTATAGCTCTGTCACTCACCTGTCACTCATCTGCATTTCGGTAGAAAAATCCGAACCCGTGTGCTACCTCCCAGCACCTCTCAGAGCTGCCTGGCCTGTTGGCCTGGGAGCAGCCCAGGACTGACATGTCCTGCCTGGGTTTGAAAACGAGTGTTCACAACATTTCTCACACACTTTGCTACTTCACTGTCCTTTTCCTCGGGATGTGACATTTCCCTGTTTGTTTAGGGCATATACCTTTTCGTTTATTTTTTCTTTAGTTTTATTGAGATAGGTTTGACATATAACATTGTAGTAGTTTCAGATGTACAACGTGATGAATTTGGGATGTGTATGTATTGTGAAATGATTATCACAATACATTTAGTTAACATCCGTCTCCTCACGTAGTTGTACAACTTTTTTCTTGTGGTGAGAACTTTTAAGATCTACCCTGTTAGCAACTTTATAATGTACAGTGCTGCTGCTGCTCAGTCGCTTCAGTCATGTCCGACTCTGTGCGACCCCATAGACGGTGGCCCACCAGGCCCCCCCGTCCCTGGGATTCTCCAGGCAAGGACGTTGGAGTGGGTTGCCATTTCCTCCTCCAATGTACAGTACAGTGTTACTAACCGTAGTCACCATGCTGTATGTTATATCTCCAGGACTTACTTATTTTATAATATAAACTAAGTTTGTACCTTTTGACCCCCTTCGCCCATTTCCCCCACCCGCTCCTCATTTTTCTTAGTATGCAAGTTGGGGATAGTAATTCATTGTGCCTGTAAGTGTCTAACAGTGCTTAGCAAGGAATCACAGTTGTTTCCTTTTGAATTTTTTAGGAAACACAGTTTAAGAATAAGGTTATAGGAGAAAATGACATTACCCTCCACTGTGTTGATCAGATTTATGGAGGTGAGTATCTGTGTTCCCCAGGCCTTTGAATGTACAGCTGGTAATGATGGGTTGGTTTTGTTTTTTGTTTTTTTGGCCTTTTATAGTTTACTAAAATTTCTTCACCCATTTATCTTAATCAGTTTTCTGGATGATAAAACTGAGATGTGAAGTGGCTTATTTGAGGACGAGCTTATTAGCTGGAGAAACTTGGGCTTCAACGTGAACCTGTTCTTTCTAATACTCCATGGTGCCATTACAGGCTAGATGTTGGTCATATGTCATTGTTAGCTATGCAGGTCTTGCTTTAAAGGCTAACCTGTAAAAGTCTGTTGTACCACACACAGCTATCTATTCTGCTGATTACACAAAGCCTCTCTTGACATCACTTCTCTATTTTGGTAGTCAAGGCTTTGTGAGCAACTATTCAGTAGCCATTTATGGAGTTTCCAGCACCAGGATGTCCAAATTCAGGGTCAGGAGGGGCCCTAGCCATAAACCTGGGAGTCAGCTGTCCCAGGTCAGGTCCCTAATGATCTCCCATCTTTCGTAATCTCAGCTTTCAGAGCTGGGTTTTCTGCAGGAGTTGATTCTGCTGACAGTGGCAGGTCCGTTTTGGTCTTGTACTTCCTCAGGAGGAGTGAGGAGCCCTGGCTGTTGCCGAGTCCCAGGCTCCTACTGGGTGGGACGGGGCGGGGGGCCTGCTGGGTGGGACAGGCCCCAGCTGGGTGGGATGGGGCCATGCTAATGGTTACTGAGAAGATGACACCCTTCCTCTCACTTTTGAAAGGCCTCCTTGGAAGTTAGCAGTCTACCTTGTTTCTTTAGCATTAACCTGTCTTATAGCATGATTTCCCTTGTTGATTTCATTGTTTTGTAGTGTTTGATGAGAAAAAAAAGACTCTCTTTGGACAGCTGAAGAAGTACCCTGAGAAGCTGGTCATCCACTGTAAAGACCTCCGGGTATTCCACTTCTGTCTGAGGTACACAAAAGAAGAGGAAGTCAAAAGGGTAACTAGTCGCATGTGTTTTTAGGTTTTATTTCCCATCAGGTTTTCCCCACTTACTCAGTTCTTGCTTCCACTGCACGAAGGTTGAGGGGAACCTTTCACTCTGTAAAGTGGAAATTGGTTATAACCTCACGTGCTTTGATTAGAATTGAGAGATAACTTGGTAGAGCAGGACCATGTTGTCATGGCACATGCTACGTTTAGTCCTTCGATTCACACCATGTTTGTTCCCAGAGGCTTCAGAGGGTGGGAGGTGGGAAACCAGGGTCAGAAGGCAGTCAGGGAGGGGCAGATGGATGGAGCAGCTAGAAACAGTCCCCTTCCTCCACCCCACCAGCCTTTCCAAAAGCAGCAGCAGTGACTCCCAACTCCTGAATGAAGAAGTTGACGTCTGGAAGGTCGTGGTTTTACGTGGAGGGAGGTGGAGGTACATGGTCATGGGCAAAATGAGTCACCAAATGAGCCTGTGCTTTTGGTCACTTACTTAATCTGGTTGCTGCAGCAAATTGAGGTGTGTAACTGGGTGAACTGGTTACAGTGATTATTGTAAGTTCCAAGGTTTCTCTTAAGATATTGAAGGTCTCAGACTTGCCACTGACATGGTAAATGCATCAGGGGAAACCTTTAGCGAGAGGCCAGTTTATCTGTTGGCTTTGGCTACAGTGAGTTATTAGACATTCTTTTTAGATATCCCCTTAATCTTCTTTAAGGTAGTGCGGGAGTTTGGTTAGAATAATAAACATGACCCCAGTATCTGTTCTGAGCAGGAAAAAATGGTATAGATACGGAAAATTCCCTGAGAAGCAAGACACTTCACTTTGAATGATGATTTTCATCATCTGTCCAAATGTACTTTTTGTTTGGAACTTCAAACAAAAAGCATGGTAGATTGAGTTCCTTATCTTCTAGAAAGAAAGAAAGTGAAGTCACTCAATCATGTCCAACTTTTTGCTACTGCACAGACTGTAGCCTGCCAGGCTCCTCTGTCCATGGGATTTTCCAGGCAAGAATGCTGGAGTGGGTTGCCATTCCCTTTTCCAAGGGAATCTTCTTGACCCAGGGATTGAAGTTGGGTCTCCTGCATTGCAGACAGACTCAACGTCTGAGCCACCAAGGGAAGGCTATCTTCTAGAAGAAGATCCTTCAGGCCATAACACAGACTGGAATAGCTCAGTGTCTTGGTTATTATCTGATACCAGCTTTACATCTTTAGAAAGACTTCTCTGGTGGCTCAGATGGTAAGGAGTCTGCCTGCAGGGCAGGATACCCGGGTTCAATCCCTGGGTCAGTAGTATCCCCTGGAGAAGGAAATGGCAACACACTCCAGTATTCTTGCCTGGAGAATTCCACGGACAGAGGAACCTGGCAAGCTACAGTCCATGGTGTTGCAAAGAGTCAGACATGACTGAGCAACTTCACTTTCTTTTTCTTTACATTTTTGACATGTCAGATTTTTGGAGTGTCTGAATATGGCACTTAAGTTTTTTTTTAGCACTCTGTCTTTGATAAATCAGATTATGTCTTAAAAATTGCCCTAGAAATTCAAAGCTCTTAAAAAACCTGACAAAATAGTTAGCATTCTGTTTGTGTGGCATTATTCCAAGAGATAATATCACAGATACAGACCTCAGTGAGAGTTAGCATGTTGCTCAGCGGAGCCCATGGGCATTACTGAAAACCTAGACAACTTGGGTCTTGCCTCTCAGTGTTTACTCGCCAAAAGCATGACTGTATCCATTACTTGGTTCTTTCTAGATTGTCAGTGGCATAATTCATCATACCCAGGCCCCTAAACTGCTTAAACGATTGTTTCTGTTTTCCTACGCGACTGCAGCACGAAACAGCCCAGGTAAGCTTTCATCCGCAGTTAGGCAGGACCCTTCCAGTTCCTGCCTGCAACTCATGGGAGAAAACCCATCCATGAGTTTTTTTTCCCCATCTTCTCTAGCAATGGGTCACCTCTTACTTGGGTGATTGATTCAAATTTCTTTTTTTAAAAAAGGTTTCTGTTTCTTTCCTGTGATCTTTGTTGCTTTAACTTATCTTTTAGGTTTGTTTGCTTATTGTGAAGGATTATTTGATGGGTTCGTATGAAAGATTAAAATCAATCGATTGTCATTGGAAATGTGAGACTATAGCGAAAGAAAATTGAGACAAGTCTAAAATCACCCTTTCTGTCCCTGGGTTCTTTTTTCCACTTTAATAGGCTTGATTTCATTTCATAAGACCCTAAAAAAAAAAGTTTTGCATTCTAGAAAGTTTTTAAACAGCCAGAACATGCTTTATAGCAAATATTTGGGGATGGAGAATGGAATACTTGTACAGAAGAGAGCACATCCGAAAACCAGTTTGGTTCGAAAACTTGAAATTCCAAATGTTTTCCATTTGGTTCCCTGAAAAAGAGAGCAATGTTTTTTGTAAGAAACTGTGGTCATCTGAACTAGCTATTAATAATGCCCAGTGTTTCCACAGATGTTTGTCTTCATCCTTCTCTGGATCTTTCCCCTCCATCTGTTCACTTGCTCTTCCCATTCCTTTTTTTTTTAATTCCAAATTAGTATTTTAATTTTTTTTTCCTTCCAGTTTTACTGAGATATAATTGACACAGCATGTATAAGTTTAAGGTGCACAGCATAACAACTTGGTTTACATATGTCATGACATGATGCCCACAGTAATTGTAGAGAACGTCCATCATCGTGCATAGACATGATATTAAAGAAATAGAAAAATTTTTTCCTTGTGGTGAGAACCCTTAGGATTTACTCTCTTTAAGAGCTTCCATACATAAACGCGCAGCAGTGTTAATTGTATTCGTCATGTTGTACATTACATCCCTATCTGCCCGTCACTCTGAACATGAAGTTGGTGTCAACTGATCCTGTGTGCCATGAGCCTTTCTTCAGGGATGTGACATGTCCTGCCTGCACATACCGGGCTCTGTGGAATGCAGAGTTGCTTTGTCACCAACTGCTCACTTGGTAAATGTTTCTCGAATGCACCCTGGAAATACGAACAGGACTAAATCTCTGCCCTCTAAGAGCATTGATTCAGGGAATTCCCTGGTGGTCCAGGAGTTAGGACACTGTGCTTCCACTGCAGGGGGCCCGGGTTTAATCCCTGGTTGGGGAACTGGAATCCTGAACACCACATGGCACAGCCAGAAAAAGAAATAAGAGCAACCAGTCAGATTGTTGTGTGCTCTGGTGGAAGGGACCGGCCACGCTGGGGAGGGAGGGCTGTCAGAGGGCGAAGGCCAGGCCTGAGCTGCTGGTGGAGATTGTGGAGTATCTGAAAGGCACTCAGGAGTGTTTGAGGCAGCGAGACTAGCGTGTGCAGAGATGAAGATATCTGGGAGAGCAGGCTGCATTTGGCGAACTGTGGTGATCTTGCAGAAAAGGTGTGAATTTGCAGGTCTGTCCGTCCTGAGTTCAAATCTTTGTCCAGCTGCCAAGTAGCATAGACCCTGGGGATGGCACTTAACTCCTGAGGCCTCTGTTTTCTCATTGAAAAAACAGTAGTGTTAATGATTCCCATGAATGTTTTGAAGACTGTAGATTGTTAAATGCATGGCACATAGGGTACAGTCATTGAGTGAGGGTTAATTGAGAATGTAACTGCTTATTCAGGGCAGATTCTGCCCAGAGAATTACATTGACATGAAAATGCACTTAGCAGTGTTAGTAGTCTGAGGCTAAAATTTGTGCCTTCATGTAGTAAGTTCCTGTCTGTGAATGGTCTTTTCACAGTAGCAATACGTGTACGTGCTGATTAGCGGGGCGCTGGCTGACAACAGCACGTTGCAGTATGGGTTGTACAAAATACAGCCTCTTTGTTGATTGCTGTACTTGTGTAAACATTTATTGGGTCTACATGTGAAAATTGTACTGTTTTTAGGAGCTCTGCCTCTCCCTTGTATCCTGCCTCTTGGTCTGGACCAGCACAGGACATATCCCAGCTCCCCAGCAGGTGTCGATCTGTGTGCCAAAACCCTTACCTTGACTGACCCTGGCAGTTTCATTACCTTATGGAGGTTTTTTTGTGCCAGAATGTCCAGGCTGTGTAGCATCTTGTCTTCTATTCAAATTCCAGCATCCTTTTCTTCTCCTTCCAGCCTCCTTTTTTAGATAAAGTAGGTTATAACTGAGAGGTGCAAGTGGACCAGTTAGCTTTTTTTATTGCGTAGGGGTTTGTAGAAATGGGTGCTTTGCAATCGGAACATCTTTCATTTTTCTCAGGTTTAATAATTCACAAATGTGCTTTGGCTGAAAGGTCCTAAATGTTTGTGACATGGCATTTTAGGGAAGAACTTATCTGTGTTGCTAAGAAAATGACCTAGTATGCTTGAACAGGAATATTGGTATTACCTATGTCTGTGGGGAAGTTTATTTGCATCTATTAACCTTATGGGAAATTTATGCTGCCTAGGTTTGAATTCCAGTTCTGCCATTGCCTAGCTATGTGACCTTGGATAAGTTAATTAACCTTTCTGTGCCATGTCTGAATGAAGGAAATAATATTGCCTACCCTGTAGGGTTGTGAGGATTGAGTTATTACTTGAAAGGTACTCAGAATAGTGCTTGGCATCCTAAATGCTATATAAACTTCATTACTGTTGTTGTTTTTTCTTAAATCATTGTTTGTATTATCATTCTTTGTACTATGATGAGGTTTTATTAAAAGGAGCAGGTGGGCATTTAATTTAACACTTTGTTTTCCCCAGAAGGCTTGCTTTTTAAAGATGTGCACAGGTTGGAACGAACTGATCTGTGTGACCACCCAAGGGTGTTTTGGTGCACGTCACTCGCACGTGCACGTCACCCGCATCAGGTAGTGCTGTGGGGAGGACCACGGCACACCTGCTGGGCTGTGTGAGCAGCACTCCTGAGCACTTCCTCCTTGCAGGGAGTGGCAGGGTGAGGGGCAGAAGTGCCCATCACCGAGATGTGGCCCTTGGCCTATGGGCCCCAACCCTCAACGTGGCCCTCTCCTTTGTGGCCTTCAGGAGCCAGGTGTCACACTGAGGACTCCTCTTCTTGGCAAGGAGGCTTTAGACTCAGGAATCTGACATGCTGTTCAAATGAGTTTGCCATCTTATGCACACATGGGTAGGGCTAAAAATATTTTATTATTTTAGCATTTGTGCCAAGCCGGTCTTTTAGTGCTTCATGGGATCTTTCTATGTTATATAAATTATCTCATGGTCAGATGACTGCAAATGGAGCTATAAATTACTTTTGCAAGGAATGGAACGAGAACAGCTCCTTTCCCCTGGTACAAAAAGACAGAGCCTCGCTCATAATTTTGGATGAATGACAGAAAGAAAGGAACAAGGTTAGGATGAAGCAGTGAGTTCATTCTGCAGGGATAAAAATGGGCTTTGTGGAGGAAGTTGGGGCCCAAGGAGCCACTTTCACAGCATTAAAACACCAGGGCTTCACGACAAGATTTTACTGTCTTTCTCCATTTGTGTTGTTAGCTACGGACCCCAAGAAACACGCCGTAATGTTTGACACACTTCAGGACTGGTGTCGGGAGCTGGAGCGGACCAAAGGCAACATGAAGTACAAGGCAGTGAGTGTCAATGAAGGCTATAAAGTCTGTGAAAGGTAAGCTCTCGGCACCATGCTTTTCTTTTTGATGGATTTGTTGAGATTTAATTCACGTGCCGTACCCGTTCATCCCCGTGATGTGTATCTTGGTTTTTAGCACATTCATAGGGTTGTGCAGCCGTGTGTGCTCAGCTGCTCAGTCAGTCGTGTCCGACTCCATGTGACCCCGTGGACTGGAGCCCACCAGGCCCTTATGTTCATGCAGTCCTCCAGGCAAGAATACTGGAGTGGGTTGCTGTGCCCTCCTCCAGTGGATCTTCCCGACCTGGGGATCCAACCTGCGTTTCTTGCATCTCCTGCAGCCATCACCCTGGTCGATTTGAGAACATTGTCATCATCCCAGAAACCCCCATATCCCTTGGTAGTCACTCTCCACCCCCCGCCCCAGCCCTAGGCTGCCGCTCATCTACTTTCTGTTTCTGTAGGTTTGCCGTCCTCAGCAGTTCACATAAATGGAGCTGTGCAATATGTGGCCCTTGTGCCTGGCTTCTTTCACTGACCACAATGTTACCACGGCTCATGCATGTCATAGCAGATATCAGAATCTCATTCTTTTATTACTGCTGAATAATATTCCATGGTGTGGATATGCTGTATTTTATTTATCCGTTCATTAGTTGAGGGACATTGAATTGTTTTCACTTTTTGGCTATTATGAATATGCTGCTGTGAACATGAGTATAAGGTTTCATATGGACATATTTTCAGTTCTCTTAGGTGTATTCCTAGGGGTGAAATTGCTGAGTCATATAGTAACTGTGCATTTAACCTTAAGAGGAACTGCCAGACTATTTTCCACAGCCACTGCACCAACTTTACACTCCTGTCCACAGCAATTGAGGGTTCCACTTTCTCCACATCGATCCTGTGCTTTTTTTAAGAAACCCTTAAGAGTAATGACAGTGTATTAAAAGGTAATAAGTGCTTTCCTGGTGGCTCAGATGGTAAAGAATCTGCCTGCAGTGTAGGAGACCTGGGTTTGATCCCTGGGTGGGGAAGATCTTCTGGAGAAGGGAATGCCAAACCACCCCAGTATTCTTGCCTGGAGAATCCCCTGGACAGAGGGCTACAGTCCATGGGGTCACAGAATCAGAACCAACTGAGTGACTAATACTTTCATTTTCACTTCGAGTGCTATGGAGAGAAAAGTAGATCAGGCAAGGGGCTGGGGGGCGCTGGAGCTGTCAATGGGAGGGTGGGTCAGGCAGAGGGGACAGCGTGGGCAGAGGCCCTGAGGTGGGATTGAGTCTGGTACTGTGAGGAGCAGTGAGGGGCCCAGGGGCTGGAGGGGACTGAGCGGCCGGAGCAGAAGGGGGTGCGATCAGGGAGGAGAGGGCCAGCTGGGTGCTGATGGCCGGGGCGGTTTCCAGAGTTTAGAGCGCAGAGCGGAGGAGCTTGAGCAGAGAGGTTTGATGTGGTCTGACCTACATTTTTAAAGGATGACTCTGCGTCACCCTTTTTTTGGAAACTTGAATCTTATCATTTTGGAACACACTCCTCAACACCCTGCTAACAGTTTCCAAAAATCCATATTTTTCTATAGCATTTTGTATTCGTGATTCTGAGGGGCCTCATCAGCAGATCAGTTTTTTTTTTAATTTATTTTAATTGGAGGCTAATTACTTTAAAATATTGTAGTGGTTTTTGCCATACGTTGACATGAATTAGCCACGGGTATACATGTGTTCCCCATCCTGAACGCCCCTCCCACCTCCCTCCCCATCCCATCCCTCTGGGTCATCCCAGTGCACCATCCCTGAGCACCCTGTCTTATGCATCGAACCTAGACTGGCGATCTATTTCACATATGATAATATACGTGTTTCAATGCTATTCTTTCAAATCATCCCACCCTCGCCTTCTCCCACAGAGTCCAAAAGACTGTTCTTTATATCTGTGTCTCTCTTGCTGTTTCGCATATAGGGTCATCGTTACCATCTTTCTAAATTCCAAGTATATGCGTTAATACACTGTATTGGTGTTTTGTTTTGACTTTGTCTTAGACATTTGCATGGTTAGCCCTCTCGTCACGGCACACACCAGGGTGACAGTGGGGTGGGACCTGCAGGACAAGTGTGGGATCACACACACCCCCCTCACGCCTTCTTGCCCCTCTTCCTCTCTTTACAGTCACACAGCGTGTAAAGGGAAAGCTAGTTAGAAGGAGGTCAGAAACTCTTGCTCCTCGGAAGTGATGTTTTATAATGTGATGTTGACAGTGAGAGGAGGCAGCCCCACTCCCAGGGTTGTTTTTTAAAATCCTGCCGCCTCCTGATTAGAGTCACTGGTGTTTGCATAGGTGTCAGCACAGCAGAAACACACCAGGTAGAGAAGGTGAGCAGAGCAGTGTGTCGGGGTTGGAGTGGGGGGTTCTAATTAGTGGTCAGTGGGGAAGATGGAGCCTCAGCAAGGTTTGGTGTTCAGAGCACTCAGTGCAAACACACTCCCCCAAACTGCCCCAGCCAGGCTCCCCTCCCCAACACACACACTCAGCACCACCCCTCTTTTCTGCCCAACTGGAACGATACAGGAGAATCTATGCTTTGGTTTGCACCTGGACCATGTGGTAGCTGCCTGCATGGTCTCCCCCAGCCACTCTGGCCCTAGCATCCGTGCTCCGTGGAACAGATTGAGCAGGTGGCTCCAGAAGGCTTCTCACCGTCCTCTCCTCTACGTCAGTGCTCCTCACTGTGCATGATAGAGAAGATGAAACTTCTGACAGGCCCTCCAAGGCCCTTCGTGGTTGGATGCCTGCCTAGCTGTCAGCTTTCCATGCACCACCCCTCCAGCTCCCCTGACCCCTCCTGTGGGCCTTGCCCATGTGGTCTCCTGTCTGGGACGCTCGTTTCACTTCGCGCTGCACAAGTGAGTTACCTCCACGTTGTCAATCAGATCTCTGCTCAGGCGTCTCTTAGGGGGTCTTCCCAGGACTAGGTAAGGTCTTTCCTTGCACCATATGCCTGTCTCCCTGCAACTCCTCTGGTTTGGAGTTTATTTTTATCTATAGGAGCCTGATGGGCTGCAGTCCGTGGGGTCACAAAGAGTTGGACATGACGTCTGTGGAGTCACACAGAGTCGGACACGACTGAAGCGACTTAGCAGCAGCAGCAGCAGCAAGCACCTATCACCATTTGGTTCATGTTTGTTTCTGCAGCCCAGCAGTTCTGGGGAATCAAGGACACTGTCTTTATTCATCTTTCTATCCTCAGTACCACGTATAGTGCCTGACTCATAAGGCCCACTCAGTAGATACGGGCCAGAATGAATAAATTAACAAAAGCCCCAGTGGTTAGAGGAGGGACCCCAGTCAGCTTGGATAAGAATTAGGAACGGAGTGTCTACTTCGCCTTCTCCTGAAAAGCCTTCCTCCTCCCACCTCCCTGAGAAGGCAGAAGAAGATCCCCAGCCTGTAGGGAGTGTGTGACACAGAGGAGCCAAGAAGTTGACTCGGCCAAGGAAAACACTGCTGTCCTGGGGTTGTTGCTCTGGGGGTTCCCTCACCCTGCTGGAGGTGGTGCCTGAGAGGATCGTACAACTTTCCTTGAGGAAGTCAGCTTGTGTTTGGAGAGGCTGTTGACTTTGTCCTCAGAGCTCATCCTAAGGACAAAATGAGCACTCCCCAAGGAGGAGGGTGAGTTGCTTGTAAACGCTGGCAGTCTCACGGCAGAGCCTCCATAGAGCCCGCTCAAGTTCACTGGGACGGGAGGGGATGTCACAGACCCCCCAGCGGTGCAGAGCTGCCCATCTGTGCAGCCCCTTTTCTCAGTGACTGCATGCTAAGTCACTTCAGTCATGTCCAACTCCTTAATACCCCATGGACTGTAGCCCACCAGGCTCCTCTGTCCATGGAGGTTCTCCAGGCAAGAATACTGGCGTGGGTTGCCATTTCCTCCTCCAGGGAATCTTCCTGATCCAGGGATCAAACCCACATCTTTTATGTGTCCTGTGTTGGAGGCAGGTTCTTTACCACTAGCGCCACATGGGAATCCCCAGTGACTGCATGTAAACACGCTAATACACTGGATTCTGACGTTTTCCCCCACGTGAAAGACTTGAGAAAAAATTAACTGGTTCACCAGCATTAAAAATATTCACCCTCACCATGGTAGAGGAGGGCATGTAGATTTTTAAAGCAGTATGGCCCCACCTCATGGGCCCCTGGGGAAGGAGCTGAGAACCTGCTCATAAATGAAGCCCACGGGTGAGTCTCCTGAAAGGGCTGGGAAACAGTGGTTTGTAAGTTGCCATCTAGGGCCATGCTTCTCATGGTTGACTGTGCAGCCCCATCACCTGGGAGCTGGTGAAAGCACAGCTTCTGATTGTAGAGGTCCAGATAGGGCTGAAGAATCTGCTTCCTTCTAAGCACCCTCATCCCCTGTGCACACCTGCTGTGCAGGAGCTTCTAGAACAGCAGCTTTTATCCTGTGTGCACACCTGATGTGCAGGAGCTTCTAGAACAACAGCTTTCATCCTGTGTGCACACCTAGAGATCTTTTACCTCTCTGCTATTTAGTAGTTCTGAGTGCATCCTGGACACTGGGAGTTTTTAGGTCTTCCCATGTGACTTTAATGGGGAGCTTGAGTTTGAAAGCTGTTGATCTGTGAAGAGGTTTTTGCATCAGTAACAGCACCTGAAGAAGCCCACCCACTCAAGTGGACCTGAAGGAAATACCCTGAACGCTTCAAAATCTCAAAAAGTCAAATAATTCTAAGTTTTAATGGTTTCATGTGTGAATATCTTAGCCTCGACCTGTAGTTCTCAACCTGATTTTGCCTCACATATTATGGAAGCTTTGTTCTTTTTAATTACCATTGAGAGTTGTGTTTTTTTTTTTAATGGAAAATTTCAAACAGTATAAAAGAGAATTTGATGAATTTCTTTTACTCATCACCCAACTTCAACAGTTACTAACTCGTGGCTAGTCTCTATGCCTCTATGTACTCTACCCCCCACACCCCGCCCTGACTATTTTGAAATAAATCCTAGAGCTCATCATATTTCATTCACAAATATTTCAATTTTACATCTCTAAGAATTAAGGACTTTTTATAAACATAACACCATTATCACAACTTTCAAATAATCTATAGACTCTCACACTGTTATCTTTTTCTTGCTTGTTTACCTGAAAAAACCAGGCCATTCATCTGATCGTTGCCCTACAGTGTGGATTTGATGATTACATCACCATGGTGATGTTTGAACTGTTGTTTCATCCCCTGTGAATTGATTAGATCTAATGACTTGATCCCACTCAAATTCTGATCTCTTCAACTCGGAAAATCCATCTTTCCCATGACCTGGTACTTAAGAAACTTACTTCAAACTAGGGGTGTGCTCGGAGAAGGCAATGGCACCCCACTTCAGTACTGTTGCCTGGAAAATCCCGTGGATAGAGGAGCCTGGTAGGCTGCAGTCCATGGGGTCACTAAGAGTCAGACATGACTGAGCGACTTCACTTTCACTTTTCACTTTCATGCCTTGGAGAGGGAAATGGCAACCCACTCCAGTGTTCTTGCCTGGAGAATCCCAGGGACGGGGGAGCCTGGTGGGCTGCCATCTATGGGGTCACACAGAGTCGGACATGACTGAAGTGACTTAGCAGCAGCAGGGGTGTGCACACAAACACCATCCGATTGTTTGCCATTGTAGGTTTTACACCGTAGGCACCTTCTGCCTTCTCATCCTTCCTTCAAGCTTTTTGAGTGAAAGCTGTTTATAGCTCCACAATGGTAGAACTCAGATGGTCTTTTTAATAGAAACTTACATCTCCTAATTAGAGGAAGAGATAGTGTCCCTGTATGTCTCTGACCTCTGCAGCTCTAAAAACCTAACTCTCCTACATCCTACTACTTAACAGATTTGTTATTTTTAGAACCTAAATTTATTTTATTCTTTAGAAACTGAAGTCATACTGCTTGGGGCCCGGTTCCAGCTCCACTAATTCTTACTAGTTGTATAACCCTGGAAGGGCCTAAGTAGAGCTCTGTTTCTTTATCTGTGAAATGGGAATGAATAATAGTACACATACCCTCATAGTGTTGGTGAGAGGATTAAATGAGTAATTCACGTTAAGTAATTAGAACAGTCTGACCTATGGTAAGCAGTTAAGCGTTGTCCGAGCACTTGATAAAATGTCTGGGCAGTAGTCATCATAATTACTGGTTTTCATGTTAGTCTGACTCATATCAACACAGGTATATTGTCTCTGTATGATGAGAAAGATCCCTCCCAGTTTCAGAAATCTTATACTTAGGACTCTAGAAAATTGGTATTGATGAACCTGTTTGTAGGGCAGGAATAGAGACACAGATGTCTACAGAATGGACTTATGGACATAGTGGGGGAAGGAGAGAGAGGGACAGATGGAGAAAGAAGCCTCGATGTATGTATCTTACCATGTGTAAAATAGGTAGCTAATGAGAGGTTGCTGTGTAACACAGGGAGCCCAGCCTGGCGCTCTGTGATGACCTAGAGGGGTGGGATGGGGGGCAGGGAGGGAAGCTCCAGAGGGAGGGAATATTGTAAACTATTTTCCTCCAGTTAAAAAAAATTTTTTTTTAAGAATTCATATACTGTTAGGTATCAGATGTCCCATTCCCTTCATTTTATATATGAGGAAACAGACCCAGAGAGGTGGGCTAACTTACCTAGGGTTACACAGAATCAGAGGCAGAGCTGGGATTTGAACTCAGATTCCTGACTGATTTGGACAGAGACAGTTTATCTGCTCTCATTCTTAACTAGGAGATACGGTCCATGTCAAGACAGTCTGCTCAACTTCCTGTGTTCATCGACGGTGACCGTTCATCCTTAATGAATTAACTCTGGTACTAAAACCAATGACATCTCTTTCCTCTAGGTTGCCAGCATACTTTGTCGTCCCCGCCCCTCTTCTCGAAGAGGACGTAGAGTTCTTCCAGGGTCGTGGCATACCAGTAAGTGCACTGAAACCCTGAAAGCATGGGTTACTCATTGGTCCATTCTGGCAGATTATCCTACTTAAAGCCCTTGGCTTTGGTATTAAACAGTTTGTCCTCAGCCCGAGAGCAATCTAAAAATACCTTTGGGACTCCCCAGAGGAGCCCCTTCGACAGGAGGCTCCTGGGGGACAGAGTTATGAAGTTTTCCCAGAGGCCCTGGGGCTCTTAGCAGAGACATCTTTAAAGAGCTTTAGGAGGATTCTAGGCCCAGCTGGTGTTGAAAGCCAGCCTAATTTAACACCTAAATTGTTCCGAGGCTGAACCGTCCCCTCCAAGGGTTGTAGGGTTTCAAATCCTTTTCGGCCTCTCCATTAATCCTGAGTGGGCATGGCTGAGTTCCCACCCAGAGACAGCGTGGAGACTTACTTAGTTTTCACAGAACAGACTGGGATGGGAGCCATATTTCACATGTCGCTGATCAAAGAAAGCAAGACTCTGGCAGTTATTTCACTTTCTAATTGGTGGTTGGGAGTTGCCAAGCCTGCAGGGAATTGAGTACAAAATGAGAATCACAGATAAATGCTGGGCCGTGCACATTGCTGGTGCCCCTCAGAGGTCACTCTTGTAATGGGAGGTGAGGTATCTCAGCAGTGGTCCCAGCCCTTAGCAGTATGTGCAGGCTGGGCAGGCAAGGAGACCCTCTGCCTGCATGAAGGGCTGCCTGCTTGTCTGTGCCAGCCTGTTTGTGCCATGTGGGAGCATAGGCCTGATCTTGCCAGTTGCTCGGACTTCTCAGGAGAAATAAGAAATATGGGGTTTTATGTGAATTTTTCTTATTTCTAAATGCATGCAGCTGTTTTCAAACTCTCTGGTTTCAGGACTTTTTACACTCTTGAAAAATCATTGAGAATCTTGAGTTTTTGTTTATGTGGTTGTATCTGTTGATATTTGCCATATTAGAAACTAAAACTGGAGAATTGTTTAATGTTTATTTTAGTAGTAAACTCATTAGATGTTAACATAAGTATTTCTATAATAAATAACTATATTGTCCAAAACAAAAAAGCAAGATAGTACTGTTGTACATTTTTGAAAATAGTACATTTTTGAAAATAGACAACTGCCTTCTTTTATCCCTTCCTTCATTCAGTCTGTTGTGCTATGTTGGGTGTAGTTGAAGTGTATGAAGACAATCCAGCCTCACATAGATGTGTATTTAGGAAAGGAACTAGTATTTAATAGCCTTGTCAGATAATATGGTACACAAAAAATTGATAAATGGTGGTTTTGTAAAGGTTAATTGCAATAAGGAATCTGAAAACATAATCAATGAACTCTTCGTTCACTGCATTAAAATCCATTGGTCTGTCTTGTACTCTGAATGGATCTTAAAACATGCATGATTTTAAAAGCATAATACATTGGTAATTTATAAAATAACTCACTAGGTTATGTTCAAATATTGACGTGCTTTCTTAGATACAAATCACGTTTGTTAATATCATCCCTGTCTCATTAGAAAAGTCTTTGAATATTGGGAATTTGTTCAGCTAAAAAGGCAGAGACTAGTCTTCCAAAATTCTAATTTTTGCTTGAAAGTACAGCTTTTATCACTAGCAACAAATTGTCAGTTGTTTTCCTTGTTCTTGTTCAGTCACTTCGTCGTGTCTGACTCTGTGACCGCATGGACTGCAGCACACCAGGCTTCCCTGTCCTTCACCGTCTCTCAGAGCTTGCTCAAACTCAAGTCCTTTGAGTCGGTGATGCCATCCAACCATCTCATCCTCTGTCGGCCCCTTCTCCTGCTGCCCTCAGTCTTTCCCAGCATCAGGATCTTTTCCATTGAGTCAGCTCTTCACATCAGGTGGCCAAAGTATTATAGCTTCAGCTTCAGCATCAGTACTTCCAATAATATTCAGGGTTGACTTCCTTTAGGATTGACTGGTTTGATCTCCTTGCTGTCCAAATGACTCTCAAGAGTCTTCTCCAGCACACGGTTCGAAAGCATCAATTCTTCGATGCTCAACCTTCTTTGTGGTCCAACTCTCACATCCATACATAACTACTGGAAAAACCATAGCTTTGACTATCCAGACCTTTGTCATCAGTGATGTCTCTGCTTTTTAATATGCTGTCTAGGTTTGTCATAGCTTTTCCTCCAAGGAACAAAGAGTAGATGTTTTCCTTAAAGTTGTTGGGCTTTTTTTTTTTTTCCCCTAAAAATGAGTGTCTGCCAGATACCAAAGTCAGAACACCCTAGTTTGTCTGTCGTTCACTCTTTCAGTTCCGTGAAGATAGCACCTACCTCAGCTCTTAAGTCAGTCTCATGGGTGCTTTTCCCTGAGACAGACACTTCCATGCTTGGTTTCCACTCCATCACACAGAGTATAAAAGATATTAGTATTAAATATATTGTACACCATGGGAAATATAGCCAGAATTTTATAGTAACTATAAATAGAGTAAAACCTTTAAAAATTATCTCTCTCTATTGTAAGTCTGTTACTTAATATGGTACATCAGCTATACTTAAGTTAAAAAGACCAAAAACAAAGGAGACTTAGCAAATAATGGGATTTATCCCCTTTGTAAGATAAACAGGATCATCAAACTAATTCTTGTCTGTTGTCAAGTCCTTCATACAAAGAACCTGTGGCCCTTTCCCAGACAGAAATTGTACAGATAATAGTAGGGGAACTCATGTGTCTTCTCCTGAATTCCTGTGAGAAGTCTTCTCTCTCACCAAGAATGTTGCTTGCTTTCTATTTACTGTTTCAAATAGAGAATGTAAGGCCCCTCCATGCCTGAGCTGAGAGGAGATGGTTACAGTTGAGCCCCAGTGGGGAAATGAGCCATGGTTGGCTATTACCAAGAGCAGATTCTTTCTGCCCCTGGAGAGGAGATAAAGAGGATGAGAACACATGACTTCCTAGAACCTGTCACCAGTCATGGCTTGAGAGGGTCCCCTTTCTCAGAGTGAGCCGCCAGGCGGGAGTGCCCGGGCTGAGGGCGCAGTGTGACACTGAAGAGGGGAGTAGGAGGGCAGCCGGGGACCTCAGGTTTGTCTGTGTTGGAGCACTTCCGCCTCGCCGGCATCTTACAGGGCCTGCGCTCGCTTTGGCAGCTCATGAGGCAGTTATGTGTCCCTCAGCAGCTCTCCCTCCATGGCCGGCAGTCGGCTCCCGTGTCTGCAGTGGCAGCCCGCCTCCCTCTCACCTTGGTGCCTCTTCAGTCTCTCCACACAGATGTCCTGTGGGCCCTAGACACCCAACACACCCTGTACTAATTTGCCCTCTTCCTCTGAAACCCCAAACCAGTTTCCCTTTCTGAGGGTGGTGCGGAGTATCGGCTGGATTGCGTGCTCGTCTCCAGCCCAGGCTGCTGCCGGCATTCCCGTGTATGGTTGATATTTACATTGCAGGTGACTCACAAGAGGATGCCCCCTAGACAGCGGAAATCCTCTCGGTTGACCTTTGACCTCGGGCCCAAAAGCTTGGTCAGCAGAGCAGGGCTGGGCTTTAGCCACTGTCAAACCCTTAACCAGACCTTTACACAGGCTGCTTGAACCAGCCTTCCTTCTCCTCCATTTCAGGTTCTACTGGCAGATTACATTACTTTGCCCCCAAATCACGTCTAATCTCCTTGTCCTGTACAACAGAACGAACAAATGAAACTCCCCCTGAAAAATGCTTAAAAAGCTTGACTCTGTCACTTACGGGCAGTCACATGATTTCTTCCTCTGTTGCCCACCCTTTGTTGTTCATTGAAATTCCCTTCTCCTGTGGTTTACCACATTCTGCTTCCTATTAGATTTGCAAATTTATTTCCCTTTTTGGAGTATAAAGCTCTTTGAAGATAGACAAAGTATCGTAGCCTTCTTTCCAGCCTCTCTCAACCAAATTCAGTGTCTTTCCTGTGCAAGTCTCTTATCAGTGTATGTTGAATAAGCAGCTGTCCATTTTTTCTAGTTTGAAGTTTCTGTAATGATGGGAGCTGCCCGCTTTTGACCATCCCTGTGGAGTAGGGCCTTCAGAGTCATTGCTCTACGGTGTGCAACTTGGGGACGTTTCTCAGTCTCTCCAGCCCTATTTCTTGTTGTTATTGGGGCTAGTACTCATAACCTGTCTGAGTGTGGTTGTGAGAATCAAATGACTTAATTCATGTAAAATCCTGAAATAGCTTTACCCCAGTGATAACCTCGATGATTATAGTAATAATAGCCTCTATTATAATAATAACAACAGTAACAGTAATGATGATAATGATTTTATCATCATCCTCCAGGTTCCCAGCACTAAAGCCAAGTCATAAGGTATATGTTAGACTATCAGTGAGTCTGAATGTGAGTACTTAGACCTGAGGTGGTGGTGGTGGTGGTAAGACTAAATCAGTCTTTTTTGTTGTGAGTATAACACATTGATTCCTTGGCATAACAGAGTTGACTATATTCAGGTCTTTCGTATTAAAGGTATAATTTCCCTGTATGAATTTCATGGCTAAGCTTACCTGTCCTCTGCAAGGTGGTTTACATCATGTCTGGAAAACCTTCCTTCTCTTCTGCAGATATGGTGTTGGTCCTGCCACAACGGATGTGCCCTCTTGAAAATGTCGGCCCTGCCCAAAGAACAGGATGACAGCATGTCGCAGATCCAGAAGAACTTCTCGGATAGGTCAGCACTGTTGGGCATCTTGTTATCGTTTAGTTGGCTCGGTTGTTTTCCGGGAAGCTGGGAACAGTTCTCGGGAGTAAGTCCATTTCAGTTTACCTACTGATAAAGCCCGAGTGCTGGGAATACAGCTCAGCGAGGTCGTTTTTAATTTGAAAAGAGTCGGGATGACATGGTCCTGAAGTGCATCAACTGCATTGTATTGCGAGACACACGGCCAAAGCATTTAGGGGGAAGTAGTCTGATGGCTTTAATATTGACAGTTGTCAAATTTGGGTCAAGGTATAGATGTCACTGTGCTCTTCTGTTCTGGCATGTTTGAAAATTTTCAGAATAAAAACATTAAATGTTTTTATTCACCCCTAAACTAGATGAATTTAAAAACAAGAAAAGGAGTGGACTTAGGAGTTTAAATTGCCTTGGCTCACATCCTGGCTCTTTCAGTTTATAGGCGTGGTGGCTCTGCTGCTTGTCCCTGAGTTCCCGGCCTGGCTGACCAGGAGTGGCCGCTGGGCAGCACTTGCCTCACTGGGGAGGAGGCGCTGGGAGCGCTGCACACAGATCCTGGCGCCTAGGAAGTGCTCGGGAGAAACTGTTTCTGACTCAGGCCTGTTCTTCTAATGTCTCGTTCCTTCCTGATACCTAGGATTTACAGGACCGTCCACAGGCCCCCCTATGAGACTGCTAAAACTGAAGACCTCTCAAGCAACTTCCTGTCCCTGCAGGAAATCCAGATGGCATACTCTAAGTTCAAACAGCTGTTTCTGATAGGTGAGAAGAACCCTAAGCCAAAACTGGCTGTCACCTGGAAAAAGACGTGCTACATGGCTCGGGTGAAAGGTGGTGCCTTGTCCCTGGGTTCCTCGTGGTCGGACACAGCTATGGGGGTGGGAGTCACAGAACAGAGGGGCCGGTTACCATGGGGCTGGTGGCCCTTGCCACATTTCCTCCCATCGTTTTCCTCTGGGCTCTAGTCCCATTGCCCCTTCTCAGAGCAATGAACACAGAGCCACCCTTCTCTTCTCTTCCTTCCTTTCGTTTTTAGCAGTGAGCATTGGGCTTCTTCCTTTAGAAGTTGTGGGACTATGCAGTACCTGTATTCCCCAGCTGTTTTGTAAGGTCGATGATCTGTTTGTTTTTCTTAGTCACTTATTGAATGGACTCCTCCTCCACTGAGTGGAAGTATTTTATTTTATTTTTCTGATTCAGCATATATATATATTACAGTGTAAAAAACTCCAGTTAATCAGAAATGTATGAAGTAGAAAATTAAATATGTCCATCCTTGCCACTCCTCCTTCCCTGCTCAGGCTGCCCAGTGTGAAGCGTTTAGACCTTGGATCAGATTTAATCAAGGTCAGTCACCTGTTGATTCTTTTCACTCCTTTTTTCTGGCGGCACCACATGGCTTGTGGGATCTAGTTCCCCAACCAGGGATTGACCCAGGCCCTCAGCAGTGAAAGCAGTGAATCCTAACCACTGTACTGCCAGGGAATTCCCTGTTCTCTTCACTCTTTTTTTTTTTTAAAGATATTTTATTCATTAATTTATGTGTCTAGCTGCACTGGATCTTAGTTGCAGCACGTAGGATCTCCGATGTTCTTGGCAGCATGTGAAATCTTTAATTGTGGCATGCAAACTCTTAATTGAGGCATGTAGACTCTGTAGTTGCAACATATGGGATCTAGTTCCCTGACTAGGGATCCAACCCAGGCCCCCTTCATTGGGAAAAATGAGTCTTAGCCACTAGACCACCAGGGAAGTCCCTTCTCTTCACTCTTTTTTTCAAATGTATTTATTTTTAATTGAAGGATAATTGCTTTACAATACTGTGTTAGTTTCTGCCATACATCTACATGATTCAGCCATTGACACACATGACCCTCTCTCTTTACGCTTGAGTGCATGTTTACCCTCTGATATTTGTCACGCTTATTGCGTTTCCCAGCTTTTCGTTTTTAGCCTAGTGGTCTGACTTGGGATTTACTCAGTCATTCAGCCAACATGTATTGCATTTCCATTATACACACCAGCTATGCCAGGCATTGGAGACAAAGATGACTATGACACCAAGGGAAACCAGTGTACACCTCTAACTGGAGCACACTGGCAAAAAGCAGGCATGTGGACGAGAAGTAAGAAATTGCACTGGTTGATCCACTTCTTTTGTCACCATCCAGTACTGGCAGGGGTATCTGCCTTCTCACTGATTTGAGTTTGCAACTTTCACAGGCAGTAGACTTCTGTAAAATGCAATGCTTCTGCCTCCAGTTGGATTGGGAGGTCGTGTCCAGTGTGCAGGATAAATATGTGTGTGTTTAAGACTCCAGCGGAAGCTAGCTCTCCCCTCAGGTTTCCACAGCATCAGGACGTGGCCTGTTGGATCTTCCGCTTCTAAGAGCAGCAGGCTGAATGTCGATGTGTCTGCCTAAAGCATGTTTCTCTCCTTGTCAAGCTACAGGGTGGCCGTGACTTGGTGGACAGATTGTAGGGCACTTTTTTACTTGTGAAAAAAAAGTCTGTTTTTGACTACCACACCCTTCCAGAGGTTTACAGTTCAAAAACCACTTCAGCTGAAGGCTTGAAACGTGCTTTACTTAACCGGAGCCCGGTGCTGGATTCTCAGCCTAGCGTAGGGCCACGCCACTGAGCAGCCACAGGTTCTACAGCGGCTTCTGCAAACAGTGCCCGACTTCTTTACTCTTGTTTCCTTTCTTTTCAGATAATAGTACTGAATTTTGGGACACAGACATCAAATGGTTTTCCCTGCTGGAGAGTAGCAGCTGGCTGGACATAATCAGGTATTTCACGGTGTTGTAAATTTCACAGTTCCTGAAACCAAAGCAGTAAAGCAAACGGACACATTAACTGTTTTCTGTTTCACAGTTAAATGTTCTTAGGTCACATGTTCTGTTCAGGGCTCAGCTGGATTTTGCATTTGTTATTTATTATTTCTGTGCACGTCTGATCAGGATTTACGAATATGCTACCTGCCCACACAGATCTGCTCCTGAGACTACGGACCAGGGATGGGAAGGCTGCAGAAAAGGGGGTGTGGGACCCCAGCATTCTAACTGAGCTGCAGTGCTCACCTCCAGGGAGGAGGCTGGGGGTTGGGAAGGTGGGGGGATGCTGAGTTCTCCGGTTTTGTTTTTATTTTGGGCGGGGGGTGGTTTGGTGAAAATCAGGGATTGAACTTGCATCCTTGCAGTAAGTGCAGAGTCCTAACCACTAGACAGCCAGGGAATTCCCAGATGCTGAGTTTTTATTGCATACTTTTTTAGAAGAATTCCCTATCTTTTATGTCTCTTACATATTAAATTGTTTTTTACTATAATGAGTGCCAATTAGTCTTTCTCATTTGGGGGATTAAGTAGAGATTCTGAGAGAACAAAACTTTTTTCCCTGTCCTACTTCCTATTTTGAATAGCTTCTCTCCATTGCCCTTAAACAGAGGCGAGGGCAGAGGGAGGCGCAGAACAGGTATGATGCTTGGGTTAGAGCCAGTGAGCGAATGGCTCCAGCCCCAGGGCACCTCTAAGGAAAGGGCAGGCCCCCTCTCTCCCCTTGCTCTGCGTTCTCCCTCAGACCTGCCTGGTTTGTACAGAGGAGCCGCAGGCCTCCAAACCCTTCTTAGCAAATAGGTTTTGAAGAGCCTGCTGCATGTCCCATAATTTGAATATATAATTGCAAGTATTGTGATAGATGTTATAAAATAAGAGGCCCTTTCTTTCTGTGGGGCTTGTAGAGAAGGTGTGCATCCCTAACCGGGTGAAGAGCCTGGAGGAGGCACCCCCGTGGCAGGGTTATCAATCCAGAAGGTGGGGCTGCTGATGGTGGCAACAGTTTCAAAGGGAATAGTGTGTCCAGAGAGACAAAGGGATTTCAGGACACATGGGCCTTTCCAGACAGGCGGATACATTTAGCCAGTGATCTTGAATTAAACAACATGGGCCTGTAGCACAGCCTCCAGATATAGACATTTTAGGGTCTTACTAGGACTTACTGCCACACTCAGGTATAAATCTGCAGTAAGAATTCCCAGTTTAGGAATCATCTAAGAGCATTTTTACGTCTGACTTTGGAATTCCCTTCTGAAAACTGTAAGTTTCTAATAAGCAGATGAATGTCTTGCAGTACCTGAATAGTGTAAACAATAATTTGTTTCTTTTCTGGAGAATGTTAGTATGAGACAGTAAGTGAGATGGAACACTGAAGATCAAGTTAGACTGCCTCTAAATTTCTTGTTGTTCATAATACCAAGCTCAAGATCTATTATCTGTTTTACTTGTCTCTCTCCTATTTAGGCGCTGCCTGAAAAAAGCAGTAGAGATTATAGAATGTCTAGAAGCCCAAAACATGAACGTTCTTCTTTTAGGTAATACATTTAAAGCACAAAGGGTGGTTTCCTTTTTCCTTTACTGGGGGTTCTGTTTCTGTATATAGAGATTTATGTAAGTGGAATTATCTTATAAAGTGAAGTTGCTCAATCGTGTCCTACTCTTTGCAACCCCATGGACTATAGCCCACCAGGCTCCTCCATCCATGGAATTTTCCAGGCAATAGTACTGGAGTGGGTTGCCTTTTCCTTCTCCAGGAGATCTTCCCGACCCAGGGATCAAACCTGGGTCTCCCATATTGCAGGCAGACCCTTTACCATCTGAGCCACCAGGGAAGATTGTCTTATAAAAGGAGTGAGCTAGTGTAGAAATCCTTCCCATACTTTTTACCCTGACCTTGGAATCCTTGCCTTGGATTTCATTGTTACAGTTTAAAAATACATTCCTTCACTTGGAACTTGGCAGACATATTTGCATCCCAAGAAGGAATTGTTTGGTATCTTTACCAAAGCTCACATTTCCTGATATTTTGGGGTTTTGTTTTATACTAACTCAGTTAAAGTTTGGATGACTTTTTTTGTATGATGAGACCCATGGATGGTTTAAGTGTTATTTCTGCATCTTTGTGTCTGACAGCTTTGAGCAGTTGTTGCAGAAACTGTGTGGTCCACAATTTCCTTTTCCACAGTAGACTGAAGTTGCTGTACATGTGGGCTGGACACACACACCCATTGTGTATGAGCCTCGTGCAACAAAGATTGTTGCTGGGATTGGTTAGATCTGAGCTAAAATATTATCTGCCATTGTGAATATTTAAAGTTTCTTGTGGCCCCATGCTTTAAGCAGAGTGTCTTGTGCTTCCACACCCTCAAGCTTTTATCATTTTTCTGACACTCTCTGTGAGAGTGTCCGACTCCTGGGACTTAGCTTCTGTGAGCAGACCGCAAATGTGTCAGCCTGTGGCTTCTGTACCCTCTGACTTAAATTTTAACACGCGGACTGAGCACCTCCCATGTACAGAGCTTCTGCCTTCTAGACGTTTACACCCTATTGAGTTTGAGAGAGAGCTGGCATAAGGGTGTTATTGAAAAAGATCTGGTTAATAGTGGCCAAACAGAGTACTGAGTAACTGGTGAAAAGGAGGGATAAAGACTGGGGGGCTGAGGAGTACAAGTACCCAGGCCAGACTGCACCAACCCCAAAGGTGCGCACAGTGAAGTGAGAACGGTCAGTGGGTGAGGCTGAGCTGTGCCTCACTCCCCGACGGATGGCAGAGCTGTGTCTTCTCTGAAATCTCACTCTCTAGCCACTCTTCCTGGGACTTGTAGGTGTACTGATAACATACTTCATACACAAGAAGAAAGATTCTCTTGAAAACCGAAACTTGTTTCAAAAGAAAGATGAATATAAAAATCTGTTTCTTCTGAACCCTGGGGTTCCCATGGTTTAGACTTATTTTCCTGGAGGAGAGATAGGAGCACAGTAAGCCTGGCCCTGGAATGCTTCCTGGCCCCGGGGTCACAAAGTGCAAACACCTCCCTACTTAGGATTCATTCTGAAGTTTCTCTAACCCTGTGACTACCAGAACCATCGTCCTCATGGATGTTTTAAAATAGCAACTTGAGTGCCACTTCTTTTTGTAAAGTAGAAACTATGAGGATGTAGACCTTGACTTTCGGGACTGTGAAATTCTTAAGACAAATGCCCAGATGTAGATGTATGTTGTTATTTGCTATGAGTGGTAGATGGTGAACAAGGATATGAGCGGAGTTTTCATCATGTGAGTTTTGTACCGTCGCCCGAGGGGTGGACACGTGGCTTATACTTACCATGGAGAGTTTCACCTCTAGGCTAGGCAGGCCCCTCCATGCTCTCAGAAATGGCAAGAGCCATGGAGCTGACAGTCAGAGCATTTTGGTGCAGTCCAGGGATGTTACCCTTTCTCCAAAGCAGAGGTAGTGGAGGAAAGGCGGCTGAGAAGCAGCTGAGCCGTGAAACAGTGAGCTCAGGGATGGCGATCTTGATGTCCCAGCTGGAAGGGTTTTAAACTTGGTCTGTGGAGCCCAGCAAGCCGCCATACCTGTGCCCTCATTGTGTGGCGCATCTGACCCCCCCATGCGGACACTGGGTTTGCCACGTTGCATCTATTCACCAGTAAAGAGTCCATCGTTAGTGCCAGTGTCCCTTGGAGCCGGTGCCAGCCAGGCTTGAAGCGTTTGTCTCTCAAGCTGAACATGTTACCTTTTGCCACCAATGGCCCAGCCTTTTTGGGAATTAGAACTTGACTGTCGGGGTAGACGTTGGTGTGGGGGCCCTGCTTTTGCCTGTGCCCTCCGCAGCTCTTTTAACACTTGGTCCCCTCTTTCCTCTCTGTGCTGTTGCCCGGCAACCCGCGTGCCCCCCCCGACCACAGAGGACAACGCCTCTGACCTCTGCTGCCTCGTTTCTTCTCTGGCACAAGTGATGATGGACCCCCACTGTCGAACCATTTTCGGTTTCCAGAGCCTTGTCCAAAAGGAGTGGATCATGGGTGGCCACTGCTTCCTGGACCGCTGCAACCATCTCCGTCAGAGCGACAAGGAGGAGGTGAGTGTCCTCGGCACAGACCTGGGCAGCCTCGACCACATGGAGCCCTGTGTCTCCTTAATACCTGCACAGCGCACACCTTAGGAGCTTTTCAGGAAGGCGAGGACCAGTCACTGGTCAGTGAGTGTGAATGATTTAAACACTGGAAACCCTTCCCAGGGAAAAGGGATATTTATTAGGAAGTGTGTTCAGAACCTTCTCTTCTAAATTGTGTGTCCCAAGGGTGTATTATAGTTCACGGTGGAAGTGATGTTGACTTGTAAAACTTAAATAAAAATGAACACGGTGGGACTCCCACAATTTCTGATAAGTTAGTCTTTGCAAAAAAAATAAATAGGGTACAAGTTTCCATGTATATACATAACACATAATAACAAGAAAATACATAATAATACATACAAAATACATAATAACACATAATAATAAGAAAATACATAATAACACAAAGTAAATTTCCCTTGCAGTAAACCCTTTCAAAATAAAGCCCAGGGTTATGTGAATGCTGTCCATTACCTGGGCCTTCGCCATGATAGCTGCAGGCCTGGGCTTCCGGATTCAAGCACTGGAGAGACAGCGAGACAATTCAGTTAGTGAAGATGAGTCCCCCCCGCCCCCCAAACTGGGACGTACTTGTCTGGGTTACAGCTGTGCCAACTGCTTTGGCTGCATTATTAACAACCATGGAAGAAAAAATGAAAACATGTGAACTGTAATTAAATCACCTGCAGAGCTAACATATGCTAGCAGGGCGGCTGGTGGTTTTTCTTCCCCCAGATAATAGGCATGTCTGTCTGCGGTGCTGGGCAGCTTGACACAGCGGCTCTGGAAACAGAGCTGAGGCTTCTGCCCATAAAGGCTTGGTGTGTCCTGCGAGACCAGGCCGCCCTTGCTGGGCCTGCAGATTTCTCTGAGGACTGGTCTATACTCATCTGTGTCCCGTCAGGCTGATGATGAATATGTATCACCGTCTTTCAGTCTTAGAAGGGACTTGCCTTCCTGAGAAACTAATTCAAAAGGTTGATGGCACTCAACAGAGTTGGTACTGTGTTGGGAAGAGGGTATTTTTGTGTGTCTTGTGTAGTCTGTGTATCTTGAGAGCAGGGGGACTGACGGGCACCATGTGTCTAAAGGGGAAGGAGCCCCAGAGCAGATCGGCCTGCTCACCCAGGCTGGGAGGAATCACCTGTACTTTCTGAGCCCATTTCCCTGACTGTGCTGGGAGATTCAGATATTTTCCACTCTTATCTAATGCCACTGAACGTAAAATGAGGTGTGAGATAAGGTTGCCACGTAGACCTTTCTTCACATCTCAACATCGACACCCTGGAGTTTTGACGGAAAACTGGATGGTCCAGTTTGTGATGTAATTGACGCAGCACTGGACTGAGTCAAGAGCTGGACTGCCAGCTCCTGCCTCTCAGGAGCTGCGTGTGAGACCTCAGCTGGGCTCAGGAATGGAGAGACCGTGACGCAGTCTGCCTTGTCCCCCTGACGGGGTCACTGGTGACTCGAGGAGGAGCACTGGGGAATGACAAGGTGCCCTCAGAAACTCTACTAAGAAAGAGCTTGCCTCTGAGGCTAATAAAAAGAGGCCATTGATAAAAAATGCATTTGTGAAAAATGTTAGAAACTCATTTTTGCCCTTTCTGCTTCCTCTCCCATCTGCTTTCTCTTCTGGGCCCTCATTGTCAGGGCGGTGTGCATAGTCGCTCAGTCTTTGTGACCCCATGGACTATAGCCCTCCAGGCTCCTCCGTCCATCGGGATTCTCCAGGCCAGAATACTGGAGTAGGTAGCCTTTCCCTTCTCCAGGAGATCTGCCCAACCCAGAGATCAAACCCAGGTCTCCCACATTGCAGGTGGATTCTTTATCATCTGAGCCACCAGGGAAGCCCCATTGTCAGGGCGGAGAAGGGAGTATTCACAAAATTTGAAGAAACCGAGTAGTTTTTTGTGTGTGTGTGAGGAGAGTGGCATTCTTTGGTGGGGAGTAGTGTTTCACTTGTTGAGGTTCAGAGTTAACGTTCCCTGTCCTCAGGCTCAGTTGCAGCTGCTCTTCTGCCAGTGTCGATGGGCAGGGAGATTTTCCTTCATCTCGGGAGTGTCTTTCACATAGGGAGCTACTGCTGAGTCCCGAGGTTAATCCACGGGTGTGTGGTTTTTCAGTCAAGCATGTTTATCCCTGGGATTGGGATGCAGTTGGGAATGGCAATTGCCTGGAATGTGCTTCCCAGAGCATGCAGTGCCCAGGAGAGGCTACTCCACAGCTGTCCAGGTGGCTGCACTATACCCGGGCCGCTGGCTTCGGACCGTTGGCACCCCCCCATCACGCGTGTCTTATCTTCACGTAGGCTCCCGTGTTCCTGCTCTTCTTGGACTGCGTGTGGCAGCTGGTGCACCAGCATCCCCCAGCGTTCGAGTTTACAGAGACGTACCTGACCGTTTTGTCAGACAGCCTGTACATACCTATTTTTAGCACCTTCTTCTTCAATTCGCCTCATCAAAAAGATACGAACATGGTAAGAGTCGCTCTTAGGAACCTGTGTATTGAAGAAGCCGTGTCTAACAAGTAAGATGTAAGAGGAGCAATGATGAAAATGATATTTTCTTTATAACAGTGATTACACAGAGGGCCCTGTTCTGAGTACTGTCCAGGTATTGATATGTAATCCTCAAGTCCGAATTATTATTATCTCTGAGAGTGAGTCACTGAGACAGTGAGGCCGTCACTGTGGGTCACAGGGTAAATATCAGGGCTGGGAGCCAGTGTGAGAGCTGGGGATTAAGCACATTAAAAGTGGTCTTTGTGAACAGCTCAGATGCATTCTCTTCCACTTGACGGATGCCGGGAGTGACTCAGAAGAGAGTGGAGGCGGAGGAGGGGAGCTCGGCTTTCGCTCTCTGCCTTAAACATCTTTATAGTCTCCCTTGAGGCCCTGCTTCCGGGGCTTTAACTCTGCACTATCAGGGCCGAGACTAGCCCTCTGGGGGCCTGGGGTTTGCTGGAGCTGCCCTCCCGGTGGGTCTTACCACATCCTACAGGGAGTGGGAAACAGAGCCCGGGCCTTCAGTCACACAGCCTTGCTGCTCACCAGCCTCATGGCCTCAGGTGGTTCACTTCATTTTCCCAGCCTCCATTGCTCCAAAGGTAAATTGAAAAAATAGGAGCGACCTTGAGGGTGTAGTGAGCGTGTGCAGCACAGTGGCCAGCACAAGTTCTGCTGGAAGTAACGTGTTCTGCCTTCTCCCCACCTAAAGCCACTGGGGAGCGACCACCGACGACCACAGCCTTCACGTGCGGTGCTGCGGAGGCCGGGTCTCAGGGCAGGCCGGGTGCGCCATCCTGGAGCCTCTCTCTCCGCACTGTCTGCTTTCCTCAGCCCTCCCTGCAAACACTGTGACCTATGCTTGTTTTGGCAGGGCAAGGAGAGCCAGGACTCACAAAGCAAGCCTTTGAATCTGCTCACTGTGTGGGATTGGTCCGTGCAGTTTGAACCCAAAGCCCAGACGTTGCTCACAAACCCTCTTTACGTGGAGAAGCCAAAATTGGAGAAAGTCCAGCGGAAAGGAACGCATTTCAAAGTAAGATTTGTGCGTGTCTAACCCCCTCGTCTATGCCGAGATCTCCTTATGTGGAAGGATTACATTTAACCTGTGGATTCTGGGCACAGTCACAGAGTGGAGACTGTGATGGGCAGGTTGTCAGGGCCCCTGAGCATCCTTGCCTTCGGCAGATGCATGTTTGTCCCGAGTGTCCCTGGGAATGCTGCGGGGAATCGAGGGTCTCAGCCCTGCCAAGTGTGATTGATAGAGCATAGGGAACGCTGATCACAGTGAGGGTTTTCTGTCATCTGTACCAGTTCACGTCTTCACTAGCAAGGCCTCTGTTCATGCTAAAAATGGTGTTTGTGACTGACATGTTCTGTCAGGGGCCACAGAGCTCTGGCACAACCACCACCCCCTGCCATTCTGTTGGAGCTGGAAGACAGCCATGGGCACCATGTGAGCAGACGGGCCTGGCTGTATTCCAGTATTTACAGAGGCTGGCACGGGCCAGGTTGGGCCCGTGGGCTGTTATTTGCAGACCTGGGCTTAAATGACAAACATCAAATTATTTGGGTTTCCCTTTAGATATTTGTTCCTGATTTTACCAGTTATTAAAACTCCGACATTCCCTAGATGGTGTATGATGTACATGGCATTTCTTGTTCTGTCTCCTGACTTGGGACCCCCCCCACAAAGAGGAGAGCAGGGTGGTCAGTGATGGTCCCTCGCAAGTCAGAGCATGTCACTGCCTTTTCCACCACCGTCTTTCTGGTTCCGAAGTCCTGCGGGGCTCCTAGGGGCCTGGCCAGTTCTGGTGTGGGAGATGGCTCCATTCTAAAGGGGCTTGGAGACCCATGAGCCAATGCCAGCACTCGCAGAAGGTGGCTCTGCTGGCTGCCGCTTCACCCCTTCAAGGGTCCTCAGGCCCAGGCTGGGTGTTAGCACTCCTGGTTCAGCCTCTGTCCTGTCTGCTGGGCCAGAACCGCCCTGTGCTCCAGCACAGCCGGGCCAGAGGTCAGCTTTGTCAGTGTGCTCTGCCCCCTGGTGGCTGCACACACGCCTCCCGCCAGGTCAGGATGGCCCAGCTGCCCCCACCAGAGGCGCGAGGGCGCTCAGAGGCCTGAGGGAGGACATGGACGCTCTACCTGTAAGTCCATTTCTCTGCCCAGGCCCTGTTTTTCTGAGGGTCCCTTCTCGTAGATGGGAGTGGAGAATCTAAGGGCCCAGGTTGCAGGAGCTGGCCCGTGGGAGAGGCTTGAGCTGCAGGTCAGGGCATCTGAGGTTGTATTAGCCCATGCAGGGCCAGTGGTGGGCCAACGAGAACCTTTGAGGCCGTTGGGTGAGGAGTCCTGGTGTCAGGCTTGGGGCCTCTTGTTGGGGGACAGGCAGCTTTGGAGACATTCTGTAGAGACCAAAGAGCCGTGGCCAACCACGGCTGCCCTGGGAATGCCCAGTGCACTGCCCCGGGAATTACCCCTCAAGACCACGGGGTCCGCTCAGGTGTGGGGCCCAGCCTCAGCCCCAGGCCTTGACCAGGCTGCAGGGACACAGTGCTGCCCCCACCTGGCCTGTCCAGAGCACTCCATTCGCTTTGGGCTTGAGAGAAGGGCTTCCAATATGGGGAGGGCTCTGTTACGAGTCCGGGCTCCCTCTGGAGCCAGACTGCGTGAGACCACACCTGGCACTTGGTAGCCGGGGCCTTTGCGCTTGACTTAACCACCGTGCCTTAGTTTTCTCGTGTGTAACGTGGGGCAGTAATGGTGATTCTGAGGACTGGGTGAGTGGTTGCATGTTCAGCGCTGAGCATGGAGCCCGGCATGCAGTGAAGATCCCGCCTGCTTCCCTCATCCCTGACTCACCTGGGTCACTGGGCAGAAGAGGCCGGCCCCCAACTCTCCTGCCCCCAAATGGAAAGTCAGGAATCCTGGTCATCTCTGACTTGGGGTGTTGTGAATGGTTTTGCTTTCTACGGTATATTTTTATTGTTTGTTCTACACTCCGTAATAAATACAAACCACTGGTAGGAACATGTTACAGAGTTAGGAGCCTAGTCCCAAAATAAAACTTCTGTCTCTTCTTATTTCACATGACACCTCAGGAGCAAAAGAGATGGGGAGAAACAGCTCCTCCTCAGATTTTTACCTTTATCTTCGGGCACCAAGGATCTGTTGCAACCACCCTGGCCATCCCCACAACCCTCTCCCAGTGCATCCCAAAATACAGCGCCTAGCTTTGGCTTCAGGTCGAATTCCTGAGGAGGACAAGCGTGTAGACGCTCCAACATCTTCCACCCTGTGCAGCTCATCAACAAGAACACCCGGCCCATTTAGACAGTCCTCAAGTTCCTTTTGCTCCCATCTGTCTCTTTGTCCAAAAGAACCTTTCTGACTTAGGCTTAACCTCCCACTGGATGCCTGACCTCCCACAAGTTAAGCCTGTAAGTTATTTCGTTGGAGCGACAGGCTCTTCAGGTCGTTGGCACTGTTTCCTCACAGGTGTTGAGAATATTGTGGAAGCGAGCCCCCTAAGTTTTTCAAAGAAGAAACATTCTGCTCCCTTCACAGATGAATGAATAGGCCTCATCTCCAAACTCCCCTGACTCATCATCTGCCTCTGTTTTTATTCCCTCATTTACCGGCTGTGCTGGGTCTTGGTAGCTCCACTCTGGCTTTTCTCTAGTCGCAGTGAGTCGGGACTGATCTTGGTTGCAGTGCTCAGGCTTCTCTTTGCAATGGCTTCTCTAGTCGCGGAGCTCTAGAGCCTGGGCTCAGTAGAGCCTGGTGCGTGGTCTTACTTGCCTCTTGGCACGTAGAATCCTTCTGGACCAGGGATCAAACCCATGTACCCTGCATTGGCTGGCGAGCTCCTAACCCCTGGACTACCAGAGAGGTCCTCATCCGCCTGTCTTAACTTCAGCTTGTTCTTCATGAGTGCTTAATACCCTGCGCCTGGTCTCATCCATTTGTTTAGCAACCCAGCGTGCATCTGATATGCTCATCGTGGAATAAACAGGCGTCCCCCACCCACCCACTGCCGCTTTCTCTCTGTGTATGATGGCATTGTAATGAATTTGCATTCACAGGGCAGTTCTCATGACCCTTCTTAAAGTAGGATTATGCTTTTTTTTGTTTTTTTTTTGGATGGAAACAACTGTCACTGTGCTCTTGGGCTAACCAGAGACTTTTTTTTTATTTGTGTTCTCTCTCAAAGCATCAAAGACAACTTTCTCTGCCCCTCACCCAATCGAAATCATCTCCCAAAAGAGGATTTTTCAGGGAAGAAACAGATCACTTAATTAAAAACCTGCTGGGCAAGAGAATCAGCAAACTGATCAACTCCTCGGAGGAGCTGCAGGACGGCTTCCGAGAGTTCTATGACGGCTGGCACAGCAGGCCCCCCAGCTACCAGGGGCTGCTGCTGCCTCACCTCGAGGGCCCGGAGATCAAAGTCTGGGCCCAGCGCTACTTGCGCTGGATTCCGGAGGCCCAGATCCTGGGTGGTGGTGGAGTGGCCACCATGAGCAAACTCTTGGAGATGATGGAGGAAGTCCAGCGCCTACAGGAGAAAATCGAGGCGAGACACCACAGCCAGGAGGCCCTGCAGGCAGAGGCTGCCTCGCCACCGAGGACCTCGGGCCGCCTGTCCTCCTTGTTCCCTTTCGCGCTGCTGCAGCGCCATTCCTCCAAGCCCGTCCTGCCCACCAGCGGGTGGAAAGCCCTGGGAGATGAAGACGACTTGGCCAAGCGAGAAGACGAGTTTGTGGACCTAGGGGACATGTGACTGGCCTGCTCGGTGGCAGTGAGAGAGGACCCTCGCAGGCTGGGACAAGAGGTTGGGCACATCTGCTTTCCATGTTGGCATGTCATGCTGAAGCCGACTGCCAGGGAAAGCCTGGGTCTTCTGGAAAAGAGCTGGTTCTCATTTCTGCCCCCCAGTTCTGAAAGACTATGCAGTTGAAACCCGTATCTAGAGTATTATTGAAAGGAGTTAGTACGTGACCTGTAATACAGCTGTGGCCAGTGTCCTCTGTGTTAGCATCACTCAGACCCCACGGTAGCTACTTTACTACTTAGAAAGGGCTTTGGTAAGCTGTGCTTGGATGCCGTAAGGTCCTCACATCTTTCCTGTGCCAATGTGCTTTATCCATTCATCAGGAGTAGCGTCTCTTTAGCCCATCCCGGTTCAGAGCAAGTTCAGCTTCACATGATGTGTGTGTGTGTGTGTGTGTGTGTGGTGTAAGGTGTGTGTTGGATTAACAGATTCAGATAGCGGTGTTAAGATGCGTGGCCTTCATTTCCAAACCGTAGCAGTTTTCCTGTGTCCTCTTGCCATGCGTGTCACCATCCTGATGTTTCCGACCATCCTCAGACTGTGTCACTTTATGTGGGCGCGGGGGGCTGGCTCGCGGCCGACAGCTCCAGGTTCCGCCCCCTCGCCACTGGCTGTGCACCGCTTTCCACTGTCCCTTCGCGATCCCTGCCTTGGTGTACCTCGTCCTGGGATCTTGCTGCTAAGCCTGTGGGTCAAACTGGGGGAATCTCTTAGGTTTGCCCAGAGGAGCCTCCATGCTCCCGGAGGCTGCTTCGCCTTTTTCCAACAGCGCGCCGAGGCTTCGGAGCATCTGTGACCGCCATCCTCAGGCGTTTCCCCAGTTTCGTTACCTTACAGACCGGGGAAGAAGGTCACTGTTGAACGCGGCTATCATAGGGAAGCGGTCAAGCATAAGTCTCAGAAGTGATGGTGACCACGTAGTACCTCAGCGATTTAAAAAGCCATAGAAGAAACTTGACTCTGCCTGGTAACCTTCCTGGATCTGCTGTTTAAATGATCTATAGTTTTTAAGTGCCGGAAAAGCACACTTAGTGAGGACCCGTTTTTTTCATTCTCCATGGAAACCTGTTCAGTTCCACAGAAGGAAGTGGGAAAAATGATCGATCTCACGTCAGAATGTTCCCTATCAGAAGTTTGCCTTTTATATCTGTTTGCTCTCCAGTATGGATTCCAATTTGAACGTTACCTGTTTAGAAAAGCTTTCAGTTGCTGAAGGGCAATAAGAAAATTTGAAACCGTTGACAAAGAGGAGTTTCTCGGTTTGCACTGAATCGTCTTTTGTACACCACAAGAAATTGCTTTCCAGTCCTCCCCACGCCGAGTTGATGCCCAAGCCTTGTTGGTCTGTTAAGACGATGGAGATTGAGGGGAGGGCAGGGTTTATGCATCCGGGGCCAAACACATGCCCAGTCTTGGTTGCCTTAAGAGTCTCACTAGTAAGGTCAGTGTAGGCTTGCAGTGGGGACTTTAAAATGACCCGAATTCATTGGCTGTGTTCTGTGGGCCTTCTTAAATTAGCACTCACCTCCTTTCTCTGCCCCACTGCCTCCCAGATACACTATGGAGTTAACTCGTTTTGTGATCATTTTATAATGGGAATATTTATACAGTAGCCTCTTCAGTCTTAAGATCTTAGTAATTTTCATTCCAAAAATGCCCAGTGTGATGCTTTACATCCATAAAGTATGGTTTAAAGGCACAAGGTCATGGCCCTTCTCATAGCAGTTGAATGTGCATTGAAATATTTTTCTATTATTTTTTTTAAATAAAATTACAATAGAAAAATAAGCTGTTTTAACATGTAAGGTCATGACAGTTTATGTATTTATATCTGAAATGAGATTTCTATAAACTTGTATTTGTGTACAGAATTCTCAGTGGATTTATATATTGTGACATTTTTATTCAAGATTGAGATATGGATTATGGTTAACAGTAAAAGCTAAAATGAGATCATTTACTTTGTCTAAAATGCTGCACTGTGCACGTTTGGAAATGTATATTAATTTCCTGTATATAATATCTTGAGTTTGTTTATACCTCCAAGTTTTTACACTGAAGATAAATTAGCTTTAATTACATTAGAAACTTTTTTTTTTTAAGGGAATAAGCTGTTGGGCTAAATCTGTATAAATGTGCTTTTTATTTTCTGGATGTACAATGAAAGTTTATACTTGTATTTCACTGCATCGTATCTGATTGCAGAAATTAAAGCACAATTTACAATACTGTATTTGGTGTGGTTGGTATAACATGGAATAATTATTTTCATTTAGTCATTGTATGTGTTGCAGGGGGAGGTGGTTGATTGGTTAGTAGGTGGATGGAAAACCAATAACCAAATAGAGATTTAAAATTTCAGGAGGTGATAAAATACTATAACAAAAAATAAAATAGGGTAGGACCCTATAGAGTAAGGAGGTGGTGCTAGTGGTAAAGAATCTGCCTGCCAGTGCAGGAAACATGAGACTCAGGTTGGAAGATCATCCCCTGGAGGAGGGCATGGAACCCACTCCAGTGTTCTTGCCTGGAAAATCCCCATAGATGGCGAAGCCTGGCGGGCTACGGTCCATAGGGTCGCACAGTTGAACACAACTGAGGTGACTTAGCATGCATGCATGCCTACAGGGTAAGTAAAGGGAGAGAGTTTTTTAATCCCTGAAATGAAATATCACTGCCTCTTTGCTTTTGTAGGGATATATAAAATGAGAATAACTGTTGATGGAAGGGCTTTGATGAAAGAGAAAAGGCTTCATTTCCTGCCTCAGAGAGTAAGCAGGCTGGCCTGGGTGGGATGGTGTGTACAAGGACTTTTTCCTCATTCATTTGTTCAGCGTTTGTCTGCGAGATTGAGACCTATCGCTGTTGGTTGAGAAGCTCTGTTCTCTGTCCGCTCCTGTCCACGGCCCTCTCCCCTGGCTCTGCTCACCCCTCTGTTGCTGTGGGCCAGGCCTGGCACAGGGCCAGTTCTGAGCCATCCCTGGAACTCCATATGCTGCCACATTGCCCTCACGTGCGTCAGGTACTTGATATTTGTATTAAACTCCCGTTAAAAGTTCTGGCCCCTACAAGTTAGCAGTGCATGCATGCTAAGTCACTTCAGTTGTGTTCGACTGTGACCCTATGGACTGTAGCCTGCCAGGCTCCACTGTCCGTGGGATTCTCCAGGCAAGAATACTGGAGTGGGTTGCCCTTTACTTCTCCAGGGGATCTTCCCAACCCAGAGATCCAACCCACATCTCTTACATCTCCTGTATTGGCAGCAGGTTCTTTTCCGCTAGTGCCACCTGGGAAGCCCTGAGGTTAGCCGACTCTAGTCCTGTTTTCCACATTTGTTAACTGGCTCTTGGACTTGGGAGAACTCCCTCTCTCCAGGTTTTGCTTGTTCCTGGATTTCTAAGTGAGGGCCAAGGGGGGACTGAGGGAAAGCAGGGTGGAGAGAGGAAGAGTGAGCATTTCATTTCCCATCCAGTGTGAAACAGGACAGTGGGGAGAGGTGGCTCCTGCTGAGAACAGACTGCCTGCCTCCTGTGTCACCTCCTGTCCTGGAAGGTGAGTGGACGGGCAGAGGGAACCTGGATTCTTGCTTGTTTTCTGAGCCCCTCCCCTCCCGTGGTTGTGCTCACTGTTTCTTCAACAGGAGGAGAGTCTCCTCAGCTGTGCTTGTGCCCTGCTGGGCCCTAGGGCATTTGTGACGCCTACCCCGGGGCAGGACCACTGCAAGGCCAGGGGACAGGGCCTTCAGTGACAGATCCTTCCACATCGACCCTTCTAGCAACCATCCCCAGACACACTTGCTCTTAAAAATATTAGATGGAGGTGGAAAAGAGAAGGCCCTGTTTGTGCCTTGGGCTCCAGTGTAACCAGGTATTGTGCAAGGGCTTATATGGGAATGTACTAACAATCAGGCCAGCCATGGGTAATAACAAATAACTTGTTAAGGGTCATTTATATATTGAACAGGAAAGTTATTTGTTAGAATGATGGTTCTGTATCTCTAAAAACAGACAACTTGGTCTATTTTGTGGTTCAGGCCCAGGTTCTTTTAAATTCTTTGTTGTTTAATCCTCCCATGACACCGTCCGCCTTTAGCAGTTTAAGGATATGAAGGTGTGTAATCATACGGAAATATACACAGTCCTAACCAGTGGACAGCCAGAGAAGTATGTGGCTTTTAAAAAAAATCCAGTTTTGCTGGTCAGTCCACTTTTTGTTAACTTTTTTTTTTTTTAATTACGTTTGAATATTCCTTTTGTGAAAAGCCATGTGACATTTGTTTGTTTTAGTCTTGAATGGAGAATTTTTCAAATAATCAGAGGACTGGGGCAGGCAAGTGCGCTGCTAATTCCCATTGCCGAAAGGGCACAGCTCCCCACACCAAAAGGGCACAGGGCGTGCCATTCCTGGGCTGGGAAGGAATGCGAAAGGGCCACATTTCATCCCCGTCAGACTGACCTGAGGACCTTGGCCTGGAATGCATTGCTGCAGGGAGAGCTGAACACAGCCCAACCCAAACTATACCTAGAGTGGAGAACAACAGATTGGGGTGAGGGTGGAGGTGTGGGGGCAGGGATGGGCTGGGAAAGGGGCAGGAGGACTTGTTCCAGAATGATGGCAGCATTCTACATCTTTATTTTATTTTTGTTTTTAGCTGCACTGGGTCTTCATTGCTGCTAGTGGGCTTTCTCTAGTTGCGGTGAGTGGAGGCTACTTACTCATTGTGATGGCTTCTCTTGTTGCAGAGCAAGGGCTCTAGGGTGTGCGGGCTCAGTAGTGGCGCACAGGCTTAGTTGCTCCAGGGCATGTGGAATCTTCCCAGAGCAGGGATTGAATCTGTGTTGCCTACATTAGCAGGCAGATTCTTAACCACTGGACCACCAGGGAAGTCCAGCATTCTACATTTTTTTTAATTAATTTTTTAAATTGAAGGATAATTGCTTTACAGAATTGTGTTGTTTTCTGTCAAGCCTCAACATGAGTCAGTCATAGGTATACATATGTCCCCTCCCTCTTGAACCTCCCTCCCATCTCCCTCCCCTTCACACCCCTCTACTGCTGCTGCTAAGTCGCTTCAGTCGTGTCCTACTCTGTGCGACCCCATAGACAGCAGCCCACCAGGCTCCCCCGTCCCTGGGATTCTCTAGGCAAGAACATTGGAGTGGGTTGCCATTTCCTTCTCCAATGCAGGAAAGTGAAAAGTGAAAGTGAAGTCGTTCAGTCGTGTCTGACTCCTAGCGACCCCATGGACTGCAGCCTACCAGTCTCCTCCATCTATGGGAGTTTCCAGGCAAGAGTACTGGAGTGGGGTGCCATTGCCTTCTCTGATCCCACCCCTCTAGGTTGATACAAAGCCCCTGTTTTATTTTCCTGAGCCATACAGCAAATTCTCATTGACTATCTATTTTACACAAGGTAATGTAAATTTCCATGTTGCTCTCTCCATACATCTCACCCTCTCCTCCCCTCTCCCCATGTCCATAAGTCTATGTCTGTTTCTCCACTGTTACCCTGTAAATAAATTCTTCAATAACATCTTTCCAGATTCCATATATATGCATTAGTATACAATATTTCTCTTTCTATTTCTGACTTACTTCACTCTGTATAATAGGCTCTAGGTTCATCCACCTCATTAGAACTGACTCATATACCTTTCTTTTTATGGCTGAGCAATATTCCATTGTGTATATGTACCACAGCTTCTTTATCCATTCATCTGTCGATGGACATCTAGGTTGCTTCCATGTTCTATCTGTTATAAATAGTGCTACAGTGAACGTTGGGGTATATATGTCTTTTTCAATTTTGGTTTCTTCAGGGTATACAGCATTCTACATCTTGATAAGCATTTGGCTTATACAGGTGTGTGACAGATCTCGGTGAAATTACATTGAAGCTGTGTGTTTCACTGTATTTAAATTTTGCATTAAGAGAATATTAAGCAAATCTTGAACTCTATTTAATGATACTGCTAACAAATTATTTATGGGGAAATGCTCTGTTGTCTGCGTTTTACTTTCAGTGGCACCAACACCATGAGGGATTAATGGCTGGGTAGAGGGATGGACATGGCTGGATATGTGATAAAGTGAATAACAGATAGTAGATAAAATGACAGTGATGTGATCTCGAGCTGGGTGTGTGGGAGTATGAGTGTCCACAAAATTCTTTAAAACTGACTGTGTTTGGAAGTTTTTGTAATAAAATGTTGGATTTTGGGGACTTCCCCAGCAGTCCAGTGATTAAGACTCTCTGCTTCCAATTCAGGGCTCATGGGTTCAATCTCTGGTCAGGGAACTAAGATTTCACATGCCATGCAGCGTGGCCAAAAAGTGAAAAAAAAAAAAGTTGGATTGTTTTGGAGGAGGCCACGCCTCCAGCATGCAGGAGCCTATTTCTCCAACCAGAGATTGAATCTGTGACCCCTGCAGTGGAAGTGTGGCGTCTTAACCACTGGACCACCAGGGAATTCCATGGAAAATTTTAAAAATAAACCCTTCAAGAATTAATTCTAAACAGAGGGGGGAAAGGTGCCTACGACTATAGCAGTCTTTTATGAGAGAAGAGAAACCCTATCCTTATAAAACTACCTGGCCACCAGGAAGATATAAAGAAACTGAGAGAAGGAACCGGAATGTTCATGTTCTCCTCCCGCCACTGCCCAGAGCCCCCTATTTCTGTTTCCATCATTTCTGCACCATCATTTTCTGTTGCCTGAATCATCATTCTAAACTCCTTTCTCTCTGCTTTTGTCCTTTGTCTCATGTTGCCGGTGAATCTTCCTAAAGTAGTCATGTGATTTTTTTTTTTTCTTCTTTTTGACTTGAAAACATGTGATGGATGCATCCATTAGAACTCTGGGTTACAGTATCTTAAGCCAAAAAGAGAGACTGTGAGTTTGGAGGTGTGGGTCAGAGATGCTGTTGGATCTCTGTTCCTGAAGCCCATGTAGTCTTCTTTTTTTTAATTTGGCTGCTCTGGGTCTTAGTTGCAGCAGGTGAGTTCATTGCAGCATATGGGATCTTTAGTTGCAAAATGTGGGATCTAGTTCTCTGATCAGGGATTGAACCTGGGTTCTGCATTGAAAGCGTGGAATCTTAGCCATGGGACGACCAGGGAATTCTCCCTGAAGCCCATGTAGTCTGTTCTGAGCATTCTTTGCTGTTCTTGGGTCTGCATACCAGCTTTCTTGTCTTCCCAGTTGATGAAGTGGAATGAAACTCCCACAGCAAGTGTTTTCAAGAGACCAGTCAGATTGAATTGGAATCTTGGTCCCATTCCAGATCCGGGGCGGAGAGTCTGGGCCAGCCAGCTGTGGGGCGGGGTCTTCACTGGGCCACTCCCCGCAGCTCTGAGTGTGCTGTGCGCTTGCCTGCCCAGCACAGATGCCAGCTATTCACTGCTTATTAATTGTGAGGCAGTCATCTTTCCCTGTCAAATTCTCAAGTTTCATCATATGAATGTCACATTTCTGTGTTTTTCTACATTGACTGACAGCGGCCCCCATCAGGGGCTGAGGAGTTTGATAGTTAAGGGGTGGCCTCTCTAGAACCAAACTACCTGAATTTCTGAACCCCTGATTCACAACTTACGAATTGTGGGACTTGGCTGAGGGAGTTACTGTCCCTCCCTCCCAGTAAAATGGCAGCATTCACAGAATCCATCTTATTGGAGCTTTGGAGGATTAATGATGAGTTCCTCTTAAGTGTCTGTTACGTAGTAGATGTTCAACAAATATTAGCTATTATTATGTGGTCATTTAAATACTTTAAGTAAACAGAGGTGTGTGTGTGTGTGTAAACTTAACCAGGAGCAGTTAACATTTGAAATACCCCAAACAGGAATCCCAAGTTCCAAAGGTGGCCACATAAGCACTTCAGATGTTCAATATCTACCTCCAAAGGTTTGCTGAGCATCTTCTGGCAATGAGATGTGTCAGTACTTGGGATATACTCTTGCCCCTGCCCACCGCTGATTTCCAGAAGCTACTGACTTAGCAGAAGAGTGTCATAATTATGTAATGGCCAAATTGACTTGGATCAAGTCATGACTTCAATCATTATATATATCAGTAGTTAAGATTTACTGGATGTTCAGTCATAGTCGTATCTGGGGGAACTCCTCCCTGTTCCCTACAGTTGTATGGGAGGCTTAGGGTATATGAAGTCAGCCTGCAGTTTTTGGTTCATTGTGGCTGCCACCTAAGGTCTCTATGTCTTTGTTTGTTTTTTTAATTGATTAGTTAATTTTTGGCTGTGCTGGGTCTTTGTTGCTACACGTGGGCTTTCTCTACTTGTGCCGAGTGGAGACTACTCTTTGCTGTGGAGCACGGGCTCTAGGGCATATGAGCTTCAGTAATTGCAGCATATGCGCCCTAGAGTACATAGATTTCAGTAGTTGTGGTGCATGGGCTTAGTTGCCTTGTGACAGATGGGATCTTCCTGGATCAAGGATTGAACCTGTGTCCCCTGCATTGGCCAGCAGATTCTTAACCATTGGACCACCAGGGAAGTTACTCGTTGGCTTAGTTTGGATTTACCCAGTAGCCAAGACTCAGACAAATGTTTGAATACAACTTGTTTATCTGGCAAGTGATCCCAAGTAACAGCGTGAATGAGTGAGCAATTAGGAAAGGTTCATGTAAGTTACTGCAGTGAGCAATGGGGCCCAGCCCTGCCAGGAACCCTCTGAGAGACCATATGAACTTAGGAGGGTGCTGATTATACCCATCTCTCTTTTTAAAAAACAATTTGTTTTTGGCTGCTTTGCATCTTTGTTGCTGCTAGCAGGCTTTCTCTAGTTGCGGTGAGCAGGGGCTACTCTTAGTTGTGATGTGTGAGCATCTCATTGCAGTGGCTTCTCGTTGCAGAGCACAGGATCTAGGCTCATGGGCTTCAGTAGCTGCAGCCCACAGGCTCAGTAGTTGCGGCTCTTGGGCCCTAGAGCACACTGGCTCCAAATAGTTGTGATGTGCGGGCTCAGAATTGTGGCGTGCGGACCTGGTCGCTCTGCGGCATATGGAATCTTTCCAGACCAGAGATTGAACCGGTGTCCATCCCCTGCATTGGCAGAAGGATTCTTATCCACTGTACCACCAGGGAAGTCCCCATATCTTCTTATCTTGCCTCACTCAGCATGGTCTTGTGAAAATTCCTCTAAATTAGGAGGTAGAGTTCCAATGCATTTTATATAATAGCGCCTCAAAGAGCATCATAAAGGGCTTTTGTAACAACTAACCCTTTCAGCTCTCTCCTACCTCAAGATAAATTCCTTGATTTCTCCCCAGATTCCAAATATGGGAGAATCTGTGGCTGTGGCTCCCCTCTTGTTTAAGGGGTACTATTTCTATATATCCTCAATGCCTGTGGGCATTTCTAAATGACCTTCTTATTTCTACTAGGAGGCTGAATTTCATCCTGCCCCAGAGCTTCTGGTTACAGCGCCTGATTTCCCAGAATTCTTGAATATTTGACCCACCCTGTCCCTTGCCTCCCAGGAAGTGGCGAAATTAAACTAGATGAGTATGTGATTCAGTCCTTACTGTGAATTAAATAAAATCAAATACCTGTAGTGTTTTCAATTCCCAGAGCACCCATACATTCATCCGGTTCCAAGGCTCCCCACCAGCCTTTTCAAGTGCAATGACATTCTCAAACATGCACCACCACCCCAAATCCTCTGAGCTATGAGACACCAAGAAACAACAGCCAGAATTCAAGAAATAAATGTTTTGTGATTAAAAAAAAAAATGAGCAAAATGCCAAGACATTAAACAGCATCTGTTTATAGTAGGTGGTAAGAAAAACGTAATGTAACACATGCCATTTCTTGCCCGTGCCTAACCAGTTAGATCTATGCTTCTACTGTGTGAGCAGCTTCAAAATTTGTTGGTTTTCTTTGCAATAACATAGCACATGCCAGGGAATAAGGGCTCAGTGTGTTGTCGGCACAAGGAGAACTTATCTTGGACTGACTCAGGCAGAAAGGAGCCAAGTTGTCAAGACAAAGGGCAACTGAGCTCCATGAATTCCAGCCTGACACCCACGGCTGCTCAGTTCAGAGATACAGTTCCATGGCTATGTCCCAGTGAGCTGCCTTTTTGGGTACCCCTGTTCTTAGACCAGGTGGTTTAGTGTATTCATGACTCCCGGAGAGAACAGGCTGGGTAGAAGGAAGCTGCCCTTTCAGTCAGTTCAGTCGCTCAGTTGTGTCCAACTCTTTGCAACCCCGTGGACTGCAGCCTGCCAGGCCTCCCTGTCCATCACCAACTTCCGGAGTTGACTCAAAGTCATGTCCGTTGAGTCAATGATGCCATCCAACCATCTCATCCTCTGTCGTCCCCTTCTCCTCCCGCCTTCAATCTTTCCCAGCATCAGGGTCTTTTCAAATGAGTCAGTTCTTCACATCAGGTGGCCAAAGTATTGGAGTTTCAGCTTCAGCATCAGTCCTTGCAATGAATATTCAGGACTGATCTCCTTTAGGATGGACTGGTTGGATCTCCCTGCAGTCCAGGGGACTCTTAAGAGTCTTCTCCAACACCACAGTTCAAAAGCATCAATTCTTCGGCATTCACGTCCGTATATGGATAGTCTATATAGTCCAACTCTCACATCCATACATGACTACTGGAAAAACCATAGCTTTGACTAGATGGAACTTTGTTGGCAAAATAATGTCTCTGCTTTTTAATATGCTGTCTAGGTTGGTCATAACTTTTCTTTCAAGGAGCAAGCATCTTTAGCTGAGAGTTTTTTCTTTTGGAGGTGGTATTAAAAGACGCTTACTCCTTGGAAGGAAAGTTATGACCAACCTAGATAGCATATTCAAAAGCAGAGACATTACTTTGCCAACAAAGTTTCGTCTAGTCAAGGCTATGGTTTTTCCTGTGGTCATGTATGGATGTGAGAGTTGGACTGTGAAGAAGGCTGAGTGCCGAAGAATTGATGCTTTTGAACTGTGGTGTTGGAGAGTCCCTTGGACTGCAAGGAGATCCAACCAGTCCATTCTGAAGGAGATCAGCCCTGGGATTTCTTTGGAAGGAATGATGCTAAAGCTGAAACTCCAGTACTTTGGCCACCTCATGTGAAGAGTTGACTCATTGGAAAAGACTCTGATGCTGGGAGGGATTGGGGCAGGACGAGAAGGGGACGACAGAGGATGAGATGGCTGGATGGCATCACTGACTCGATGGATGTGAGTCTGAGTGAACTCCGGGAGTTGGTGACGGACAGGGAGGCCTGGCGTGCTGGGATTCATGGGGTCACAGAGAGTCGGACATGACTGAGCGACTGATCTGATCTGATCTGATCTGAGTGGTAAAGAATCCGCCTGCCAATGTAGGAAATGCAAGAGATGCATGTGTGATCCATGGGTCAGGAAGATCCCCTGGAGGAGAAAATGGCAAACCGCTCCAGTATTCTTACCGGGAAAATTCCTTGGATATAGGAGCCTGGCAGGCTACAGTCCAGGGGGTTGCAAAGAGTCGGACACAGCTGAGCATACACACACATAATTGCTTTATGTTATGTTATGTTAGTTTCTGCTGTACCACACAGTGAATCAGCTATATGTACACATATATCTCCTCCTTCTTGAGCCTTCCTCTCAGCCCCCCACCCCACCCCTCTACATTGTCACAGAGCACCAGCTGGTCTCCCTGTGCTATGCAGCAGCTTCCCACTAGCTCTCCACTGTACACTCGGCAGTGTATATGTCCATGCTACTCTCCCAGTTCATCCTGCCACGCCTTCCGCCCCTGTGCCCACATGTCCATTCTGTATGTCTGCATCTCTATTCTTGCCCTACAAATAGATTCATCTGTATCATTTTTTCTAGATTCCACATATATGCATTAATATATAATATTTGTTTTTCTCTTTCTGACTTACATCACTCTGTATGATAGACTCGATCCATCCACAGCTCTACAAATAACCCAATTTTGTTCCTTTTTCTGGCTGAGTAATATTCCACTGTATATGTGTACCACATCAAGAAGATAGGATTTATTAATAGAGAAGACAGGAAGGAAGTCCTCTCTAGCTCTACAGACCTAAGTCAGCATTGTTCAGGGAGGTTGTGGCTCCCGGTCCACAATCCCCATCATTCCCAGCTTTCCACTGCCTTTCTTCCACTGTTTTTCTCTCTGTTGCTCTGGAAGACTTGACTGCCTCTACGCACATGGAATCCCAGGACTCCATGACCTGAACACTGACTACCGTTGCCTATTATCTTCTCAGAAACCTTTGCTCTCTATTATTTTCTGTCTCCCTGGTCCTTTAGTTCAGGGAGACAGTCTTGGGCTTCCTTGGTGGCTCGGACAGTAAAGAATCTGCCTGCAATGCAAGAGACCTGGGTTTGATCTCTGGGTCAGGAAGATCCCCTGGAGTATCCCACTCCAGTATTCTTGCCTGGAAAATCCCCTGGGCAGAGGAGCTTGGCAGGCTACAGTCCATGAGGTCACAAAGAACTGGATACAACAGAGTGACTTACACTGGTCATTTAGTCCCTACTGATCCTGTCCATCAGTATTACAATGAGCCCCACTCTAGCTTATCTCAAAACAAACAAAACCCATGTCTTGATCCTATCTTCCTCCTCCACCTATGCTCCCCACCCCCATGCCTGCCCTCCAGCACTGTCCCGTCTCACATTCACTTCTCAGTCCACCCAAAACTTCCTTAAAAAAAAAAAAATGATGTATTTGGCTGTGCCAGGTCTTAGCTGCAGCGCTCGAGATAGTCGATCTTCATTGTGACATGCCAACTCTCAGCTGTGGCATGTGGGATCTAGTTCCCTGACCAGGGATGGAACCAGGCCCTCTGCACTGGGAGCATGTAGTCTTAGCCACTGGACTTCTCTTAGCCACAGGGAAGTTCCCAACCCCAAACTTCTAAGACTGTTATCTCAAAAACCCAGTGAGTTCTGTGTCACCAAGCCCAAAGGACACTTTTCAGTTCTCATCTTGTGGAGCAGTTAGGACTGAGCATGACAAGGCAAGAAGGGGGACGTGGGCATTGGGAGCTGGCCATCAACACCTGCCAAGACCTTGACTGACTCCCTCAGTGGCCAGCACTATCGGCCATTTCCTCCTTGAGTAAATCTCTTCTCTTGGGTGCCATGATAATACACTCTCCTAGTTTTCTTCCTACCCCTCTGGCTGCTGCTTCCTAGTCTCCTTGACGGAGATTCTTTCTTCTATCCTCCTCAGCTCCCTTCTCACTCTTAACCCTCTTCCTGGATGATGTCATTCATTCCTGTGGCTTTAGTCACCATGTAGATATGAATGACTCCCCAGTCCTTATCTCCTGCCTCTGCTCCAGATCTTTGTCTCCTGTTTGCTACCCTGTAGCAAGACTTGAATGTCTGCAAAACACTGAGAACTCAACATATCCAAAATTAAACTCATTTTATTCCTTCCAAACTTGCTTCTCCTCCAGAGTTGTGTCTTCATGAATGGCTGTGCCATTCACTTCGCTGCTCTGGATGTCTTCTTTCCCTGTTCCCTGACCCTAATTAAACCCAAGCCCTGTGGGTCTGCCTACTACATGACTTCTGAACGGCCTTCCTCTTCTCTCCCTCTTCACTGTCACCACACGCATCTTAACCAGCTTGGGCAGCACCTGGACTGCTCTCTCACTGTCTCTCATTTTGTCTTTATGGATGTTAATCTCCAAGTTGATCTCCACTCTGAAGGCAGAATCTTTCCAAAATGTCAACCAAATCCAGTCACTTCTCATGAACATAAATTGTCATACAGTCGTAAAAATGTTGTTTATGAAGAGTATATTAATTGACACAAGAAAATGTTCACAACATCATCCTTAAGTGAAAAAAACTTGAATTTAAAACTTCTGCCACATTTCTAATTTCCCTTACAAAAATGCATGGCAAAGGTAACAGGAAAAATATTCCAAAATGTTAGGAAAACTCAAACTCGTAGAATTATTGGTCATTTTTTATATTCTTCCTTATAGGCTTCCCTGGTGGCTCAGACAGTAAGTAATCTGCCTGCAATGCAGGAGACCTGGGTTTGATCCCTGGGTCAGAAAGATCCCCTGGAGAAGGAAATGGTAACCCACTCCAGTATTCTTGCATGAGAGAATTCCATGGACAGAGGAGCCTGGCGGCCACAGTCCATGGGGTCACCAAGAGTTGGACGTGGCTGAGTGACTAACACTTTCACTTTATATTTTTTAATAATTTGACAATTGCTTCTATAATGAACTTGTGAATAAGTCAGAAGTTTTCCCCCACTTTGGCTGCTAGAGATAGAAACTCAAATCAAATATACTTTAACCAGAGGGGGAAGTTATGAGAATCCTGTTGTATCTCCAAAACTAAATGACTGGAAACCAGGCCAGCCTCAGCAATTACTGAACCAGAAATGCAAATATTGCCTATGTTCTTTCTCCACCTCAGTGGCTTTCCTCTGTATGTCTGCTTAGTTTCATCCTTACTTTTCAGACCAATTTTCTCTGGTCCAAGTAAGAGAAAATGTAGTCCTTGCATGCCCTGACTTCACAGTTCATGGTCCTGGGATTCTTAAGACAGACTAGACCACCTGTCTCTAGATCCAAATCAGCTAAGGATTAGGACTGTCCCAGCTCAGATAAGTGCACCGGTCCCCTGTAGAAAGAGGCAGGATCATGATGCACTAACATGGTGGCTTCCCTGGTTATCATGTGAATGGTGTGTATATGTGTGTGTGGTAGGCAAGGGATTGAAAAGAAGAATAGAAGGTGGTTGGGACTTCGCTGGCAGTCCAGTGATTAAGACTGTGTGCATCAAATACAAGGGGTGCAGGTTCAATCCGTGGTCAAAGAACTAAGATCCCACATGCCATGCAGCATGAATGAAATGAAAAGAAAAAGAACAGTAGTGAAATGGAGCAGGACCATATGGTCCTTGCCCACCTCCAACATGTCCTCTGCCTGCCTATTGCTGGTGGAAAACTTTAGTTAAAAAATAAGTTTAATCAGAGAAGTGAGAAATGCTGAAACAAAGAAAAACACTAAGGAGACTAAGGCAGTCATTAAACATAGTCAAGGACCTTTAGTTCTTTCTCAAGGGCTGTAGATAATATTCTGAGCCATATCCTGTGAGCTGTCTTATAGATACCAAAACACCAGGTTGGAGAAATTAACTACGTGAGGACCGGACTGTACCCAGGACTTGAACTACCACAATTTCGAGAACTGACTGCAAAGAAATGGGAACAAGTGTGCGCCAGAACTAAAGATTAACTGTACCTAAAACAACCAAGATGATGTTAGTCAGACCACTGATGACCAATTTGAAGACGACAGAGATGACTGTGCTGTTTCTGCATGTTGCCCACCCCCACTCTGCCTGGAAATGCTTTCACCCCTGACTTGTCAGGGTGGGGAGTCGGCCTTTGGAAAGATGTCTACCACCCTTCCCCCCAGTTGCTGGCATCAGAAATAAGACAAACTTTCCTTACCACCAACCCAGCCTGTTTACTGGCTTTTGAACGGCGAGCACCTGGAACCCCCACACATACTCTTTGGTAACAGTAGGTGGTTGTTTCCAGAAGGAAAGGAGCTCTGTATTTACAAAACAAAATCTTCACACCAAAATGAAATTTTATTAAAGTTAGAAAAAGTATACAGTATGATATTTTTTTAATCTCATAAACTATTTTCAGTAGCTTCCTAGTAACTCAGCGTTGACTTATCCCGCTTTCCTTTTCACAACAGCTAAACACATTCCTGTCTAGCCTTCTCATGAATTCTTCCTGCTGGTCGTTTACCCATAAAATGTATAGATTATCTGCTTCAGCCATGTTATTTCTGAGAGGACAAACTCAAGCCCAGAGGGATGACATGAATCGCTGAGCTCCCCCAGGGGGTTAACAGAATGTCATCTTCACCTTTATCGTCCACTGCGTTTCCTCTCTTCTACCCAAACCACCTGCCTTCATAAGCCCTGTCCACATCTCAGCTTGTGTCTCCAAGACTACTCAGAACAAAGGCTTAATTAAGAGTACAGCAAGCCTGACGATCCCGTGGCATTATACTCTATTCAGCTGCCTTTCCTAGACCTAGACACTCACTGGGAAAACTTGAGTCTTTTCCTGCACAATTCCTCTAACTCCATGTTGTTCAGTAGAGCACTCACAGGACGAAGGGCTTCCCAGGATATGCTGGAGAGGATACAGGCACATTCTGAGGCGGGGGTCTTCTTGCCTCTAAATGCTACAGGTTGTAGATCTAGGAGTCTAATACCTGAACACATCCAAACAAGGAGATGGCTGTGAAAGACTCCCCCCACCCTCCCCCCCCAGGCTTCATTATGCATTCATTTGTAAAAAGCACACTGTTGTATTTGTGGAAGGATGCTGGATATGCTTCGAGTATGGACTTCAGGCCTGGGTTGACTAGTTGGCCATATCACATGACCTAGATTATTCTATAAAGACAGGATGGGGGATTTCTCTGATGGTCCGGTGGTTGAGAATCTGCCTGGCAATGCAGGGGATGCGGGTTTGATCCCTGGTCAAGGAACTAAGATCTCACATGCCAGGGACCAACTAAGCTTGTGGGCCTCAACTGGAGAGTCCCTGCGCTGTACCTAAAGATCCTGCATGATGCGGTGAAGGTCCTGCCTGCTGCAATTAAGACCCAACACAGCCAAATGAATGAATGAATGAATGAATTTAAAAAGACAAGATGGTAAGGACAACAAGGATCGGGAAGAAGAAAATTCCTCAGTGTGGCAGGCAGACTCCAGAATGGGTCCCAATGGTCATGTCCTTCTGAATCTTCTCTCCCTGAGTGTGGGCTGGACCTAGTGACTCCCTCTGACAAATAGGGTATGGCAAAAGGGATTAGTTACAAAGGACTGTTACTTTCATCTCTCTCTCTCTCTCTCTCTCATGTTTGGAACACTTGGTTTCTAGGGAAGCAAGCTGTCATTTTGTGAGCTATCTGTGGAGAGGTCCACATGGCAAGAAATTGATGTCTCTGGTTAATGGTATTGAGGACCTAAGGTCAGATAACAACCAGGGGTAAGCCTGGAAACAGACCCTCCCTCCTCCAGCTGAATATTAAGGTCCAGCCCTACTGGAAGCCTATTAAGGAAATCTATTAAGGTCTAGCCCTACTGGAAGCCAGCAGTCTTGCAAGAGAGCTTGAGGCAGAGCACCCAGCTAAGCCATGACCAGATTCCTGATCTTTAGGATCTATGAGATAATAAAACTGTTTTGTCATTTAAAGCTACCATTTGCAGATCATTTGTTATGCAGCAATAGTTGGCTAATACACTCAGTCAGAAGCTCCTTATATGGAGAACAAGTCACAAATTTTGTAAAATAAAGGCTACTTAGGGACTTCCCTGGTGGTCCAGTGATTAAGACTCCACACTTCCAATGCCACGTTGTGGGTTCAGTCCCTAGTCAGGGAACTAGGATCCCACATACCACACAGTAGGGCCAATAATAATAAATAAGTGAATAAAATGTAATATAAAATTTTTTTAAGGCTACTTACTGCTGAGCTGGAGACAGTCTGGATGCATAAGCTGAAAGAGAAATTTAAAGGGGAATGACCCTGCAAGAGCTGATAGATCTTTTTTAGTAGAACAGTTACTGACAAATCTGATAAGGAATTTTGCCATATTCTTATCAGCAGATCACCAAGGAGTTCCTAGTTTAAAATGTTCTACGTTTTGCTTTTGCATGATGCTTTGGGGAACAAGGCTCTTTTTTAAGGAAACGAGTGTGCATTATAAACTCTGATTCTTTTGGTCACTAAAATTGTTAAGTAAAATAGTTTTGAGTCTAATGATGAAATATTTAGGAAGATTGATTTTCCCCATTTTCAGCTAACAGGGTTGGTTTTGGCCCATGGCAGCACAAAGCAGTGATCAGTGGCACAGATTCGGACTCCTGAAACTGTGTCAATTCCAACTCTGACGCTAGCTGGTGACTAGAGTTATTCATTACTAGAATTACTAGCTCTGTGACTTTGGGAAGTTACTTAACTTCTCTTGACCTCACTTTCCCCATCTGGAGAATGGAGATAATATGGTATCCACCTCTTAGGGGTTTTATGAGGAGGGCACAAATGAATAAAGTGGGACTTACCTGGTGATCCAGTGGTTGACGCTGCATTTCCACTGAAGGGGGCACAGGTTCAATCCTTGGTTGGGGAACTAAGATCCCACATCCCTCATTGCATGGCAAATAATAATAATTATTATTATAAATAAATATAAAGCAATTAAAATAGCATGTAACATATACTTAGGATTCTATAAGTATTTGTGTGCTAGGAGGAGGCTGGAGAGGGTGTTGAGTGAACCAGTTTGCAGTAATCTGCCTGAAGAACACTGCATGATGATATGGAATTTAGGGCAGCAGATGCCTCCCCTCCAAATCCTGGGTGGAGTAGGACCCAACAGCTCATACAGGAGGTAAGTCATGCCTTGTCTGATTCAAACCACTGGAGAAAATGTGGTGGCTAATACTTTACTTTTAGTCTTTTCCAATGAGTGGCTCAGTGGTAGAGGATCTGCCTGCAAATACAGAAGACGCAAGAGATGTGAGTTTGATCCCTGGGTTGGAAAGATCCCCTGAAATAGGAATTGGCAACCCACTCTAGTATTCTGGCCTGAAAATTCTCTAATCCATGGGGTCGCAAAGAGTTGGAAACAGCTGAGCACAGAATAAAAAGAGAGAAGATTACTTTATACAGTTAATGGATATTTTTTCCCCATGTGCAATTCTACTGGCCACTGCAAGTGGCCAGACCTGAAGAATTCATGGCACACACACACGCAAACAAACATACCCTCCCCAACCTCTCTTAGTCAAGGTCCCCTGGCTAGGAAGAAGAGTCGGCCAAGAGCAAGGGATGGGGTGAAGCACCGAACTCCTACCCATTGAATTCCCTGAGTGTGAGCAGAGGTAGGTAGGGACTCTACTCCCCCACAACCCACAACATTGATTTGGGGAATCTGAGCATCCCATGGACAAAAGGAGCCTGGCAGGCTACAGTCCATGGGGTCACAAAGAGTCAGACACAACTGAGCATGCACACACGAGAGTAGAAGAGGCCTATGTCTCAGGCCCATCTGTAACTTAGGGAAGAGGTGTGTTTCAGAGAACTCCCCTGAAGCCCACCCAGGGGTGTAAGAGTAGATGGCTGGGTGGGCCATGTGGGAAGAGATGCCTGAGGAAGAACAAAAGGATAATTTGGGAGCATTACAGCTCTTGCTTGGGCTTCCCTTGTGGCTCAGCTGGTAAAAAAAAATCTACCTGCAATGTGGGAGACCTGGGTTCTATACTTGGGTTGGGAATATCCCCTGAAGAAGAGAAAGGCTACCCACTCCAGTATTCTAGCCTAGAGAATTCCATTGGACTGTATAGTCCATGGGTTTACAAAGAGTCAGACATGACTGAGTGGCTTTCACTTCACTTCACAGCTCTTGCTTAATGAAAGAGCATGGTAATGGATCTCAGAATATGGTGTCTCTGGCTGGAGACTGAATATTGAGTGTTCTGAGAAGTCACTTTGCCATGGGTTAGGCATGGCCCATGAATGTGGATATGAACATTATTACAATAAAGTGAAACTTTCTGATTATAAATAATGGAAGATAGAAGGGACCCCACTCGAGACTGTCCAAGAGAAGTTGGCCCCCAGGGCTAAGGGATCCGTGGGGCCACAGTGAAGCTTGGGGGATACCAGAGCAACTTTGCAAGTGATGTTTTCTTTGCTGGTGCATTATTAAAAGAATTCAAATGAGGGTTTGCTGCATTGGTGGTAGCTGTAGGGGCTGAATATTCCCTGAAAAGAAGATAGGGAGCATAATTGAAGGTAATACCTTCGAAGTATCTTAGTGGCTTCTTAACTGTCTCATAAAACTATTTCTTCATTGTCAAAAAGAGAAAAAGGAAATGGAAGATGGTGGGATCTTGTTTATAGCATATCACTTGTTTCTCCCATCTCTTCTTCCCCTGATGAATCGTAATCACAGTGGTGAGAGCACAACAGCCAGTCCATGTCTATTACTTCATCTCCTTTGATTCAGTATCAGTCCCCTTAGACAGCAAACTGATGTCCTCAATCTCATCTCTCTAAATGTTGATTCCTAACCAAGCTCCTATTCCTGAGACAGGAATTTTAATTCAAATTGCAATGGCCTTTTTAGGTTTATTTTTCTACTATAAACAAGCAAATGATTTTTGGAGTTAGATAATTTGAAAGATGCCTCTCAATAAACAAGCAAACAAATGGACCACCTTTACAAAGAGGCTTTTCTCATGAGGGACAGAAGACGACTGTGGCAACTGGAGTGGGACTATCACAGCTCTGAGGAATTATGATTGAGGAAGAAAACCCTTTTTAGAATGGTAGGTGTACCTTTGACATAGCTGGACGAAATGCTATGGTTTTACTGACATGATAGGTGGAATTCAATTCAGTTATGTCATGCCCCAGAACAAAGGTTGACTTATAATTAGCTTTGCATTTGAAACCTCCCACTGGTCTGACCTTTGTAAAAGGCAAATCTAACCTATTGGTTTTCTACCTCCCCTCCTCAACCCTTATTGAGACAAATAGATAAAAGTAAAACTGGTAGAAGTGAGAAGAGGAAAGAAGCTGGTTTAAAACTCAACTTTCAAAAAACTAAGATCATGGCATCCAATCCCATCACTTCATGGAAAATAGATGGTGAAACGATGGAAACAGTGACAGACTTTATTTTCTTGGGCTCCAAAATCACTGCAGATGGTGACTGCAGCCATGAAATTAAAAGACATTTGCTCCTTGGAAGAAAAGCTATGACCAACCTAGACAGCATATTAAAAAGCAGAGACATTGCTTTGCCAACAAAGATCCATCTAGTCAGAACTATGGTTTTTCCAGTAGTCATGTATGAATGTGAGAGTTGGACTATAAAGAAAGCTGAGCGCCGAAGAATTGATGCTTTTGAGCAGTGGTGTGGGAGAAGTGGTGCTGGACTCTTGAGAGTCCCTAGGACTGCAAGGAGATCAAACCAGTCCATCCTAAAGGAAATCAGTCCTGAATATTCATTGGCAGGACTGATGCTGAAGCTGAAACTCCAATACTTTGGCCACCTGATGTGAAGATCTGATTCATTGGAAAAGACCCTGATGCTGGGGAAGATTGAAGGCAGAAGGAGAAGGGGACGACAGAGGATGAGGTGGTTGAATGGCATCACTGACTCGATGGACATGAGTTTGAGCACACTTTGGGAGTTGGTGATGGACAGGGAAGCCTGGCATGCTGCAGTCCATGGGGTCGAAAAGAGTTGGACATGACTGAGCAACTGAACTGAACTGAAAACGGAACTCCCCTGGTGGTCCAATGGCTAAGATTCCATGCTCCCAATACAGGGGGCCCAGGTTTGGTCAGGGAACTAGATGCCACTTGAAGCAACAAAGACCTGGTGCAGCCAAATAAGTACATATTAAAAAAACAAAAACTGTTAAATAAGTAAAGCTGGTAAACCAGATCCAAAGGCTGCTATAGCTATGATTTTCTTGTTGTTAACATTTAGCTGCTAAGTCATATCTAACTCTTTGTGATCCTATGGACTGTAGACCACCAGGCTCCTCTGGCCATGGAATTCTCCAGGCAAGAATACTGGAGTGGGTTGCCATTTCCTTCTCCAGGGTGTCTTCCCAACCCAGAGATCGAACCTGTATCTCCTGCATTGGCAGGCAGATTCTTTACCACTAAGCTATCTGGGAAGCCTAGTGATTAGATTTAGACTTGGCCAGATGACCTTTGGAAGAGGCATTAAGATTCTAAGGTCGTGAGGCATCAGTTAGTACCATGAGGCAAATATATCTGTCTGAGAGGAGGTTAACAGGGTAAAGGAGTTAATGATGCTTCCAAGGGTATGTGCCATTCAGCCCGATGGTCATCTACAGGGGCAGAATATGGCTACTTTTAGCTGAAAACTTCTACATGCATGTTATAAGGTTTCTTTTATTTTACAAGGCTATATTTATAATCAAGTCTTAACTTTGCCCAAATAACTAGAAATAGTAGGGGAACTAAGAAAGGTAAACATATGTCAAGGCCATCTTTCTTAAGAAACTCTTGGGGAGACCAAAATTGCTTTCCTGTGGCTCATCTCAAATTCTGTGTCTTATTCAACCTCAGCTTCTGCAGAGCTTAATTTTCCTGTCACTGGAGTCTTCTGTTTCTTTAGGGAGTAGCCCTTCTAGAGTTCCTCGGGAGCAGTCACTCAAGAAACGGTCCTTAAAGGCAGAGGAGAAAAGGATGTCAGAGACTATGTGAATGTTATGTCAACGAGAGAAATAAACCAGGACATGAGCTGCTTTATTCATGAGCCCACACTCAATCTGAGATATGGAATCAATCTTACAGAAACACTTGGCAGGCAGATGTTTGCACAGAGGGGTTTCTCAGCACTGTTGGGATAGTGAACATTTAGGAATAAAGTAGGTGTCCTCATCATTACTGAACAGATTAAATTGTTTGCTCATACTGTGAAATACAGTATAGCAAAAAGAATGTGATAGAAAAACAAATATTGTATATCAGTGCGTATATGTGGAATCTAAACGTCATATGTGATTTTATTTGCAAAACTGAAATAGAGACACACACAGAGAACAAATGTTATGGGAAGCGGGTGGGTGGGGTGAATTGGGAGATTGGGATTGACATATATATCCTATTGATACTATATATAAAACAGATATCTAATGAAAACCTACTGTATAGCTCAGAGAAACCTACTCAGTGCTCTGTGGTGACCTAAATGGGAAGGAAATCCAAAAAAGAGCGGATGTATGTATTGCTGATTCACTTTTCTGTACAGTAGAAACCGATTCAACATTCTAAAGCAACTATACACCAATAAAAAGTAATTTAAAAAATAAAAAGAATGAGATAGAGTTAAACGCACTGATGTGGGGAGATTCCGAAGACACACTGTTACGTGAAAAAAGCTACATGCAGCACAACACGTACAACACAACCCTTTCACATGAATCTGTATAACATGTGTGAATGTGTTGCACATAAACGCATAGAATGGGGATGGAAGGATGGGGGCCACACCACAGTCCTGGCTGATTTGGAGGAGAGATGTGAAAATGGGGATGAGGGTGAAAGGTGCTCTCTGGAATTGATTCTAGTTTGAATCTTTTATCATAAGAATGTGTTTGTTACTTGGGTAATTTTCGAAAGATTGTTTGGTGCAGGCAATCCTCTAAAAACAAGAAGTACTAAACTCATTGAACTTCTTTGGCATCTGACTTCATCCCACCCACACCGCTTTCGAGAACTAAAAAACAAGAGACAATTTCTGAGGCAGCTACTCAAAATCAGCTGAAGTCACTTAACTGGCTTGTCTTTTTCGGCCCTGACCTCACCGTTGGAGGGGTCTCACCCCGTCTCTTGAGAGCTTATCCACTTTCTTCTCTTCCAGACTGCCTCATGAACCTGCTTGTGTTTTTCAGTCAGACTGCTCCTGGCCCTGGTGTCCATCGATGTCTTGACTTCCTGTTTAAAACCTTCGGCCTGTAAAATTAGTGGAGGGTCAACTTTCACTAAATTACTTGTTGAGATGAGGGAGGCTGACAAAAGGTTCAGAGTTCTACTGGCAGTTAACAATTCCTCTTGATTCTTGGCTTGGTTGATTTACCTCAGAAAGAAGGAAGTCCTGTGAATCTGAATCTGTACCAGACTCCACTCTAGAGCAGTTCCAGCCGAGAGAATCCTTCCTATTCTCATCCACAAGAGTGGATGGCTCATCTCTGCTCCACGTGGCATCAGCTGGGACGGCTCAGCTGAAGGCCAGGATTCACTTTCAGGACCCCTCACTCACATGGCTTGCAAACTGTGCTGCTAACTGGGAGTTCAGCCAGACACGTGGACCAGGGGCCTCTGTTCTTTCTAGGGGACCTCTGAACAGTTTAGACTGTTTGGATTTCCTCACAGTATGGCGGTTGATTCCAAGAACAATCACCCTTAGAGAACAAAGCAGAAGTAGGTATTGCTAGTGGTAAAAAAAGCAAAAACAAAACCCCACCTGCCCATACAGGAGGTGTAAGTGATACAGTTTCAATCCCTGACTCGGGAAGATCCCTTGGTGAGGGGCATGGCCACCCACTCCAGTATTCTTGCCTCGGAAATCCCATGGACAAAGGAGCCTAGAGGGCTACAGTCCATAGGGTCGCAGAGAGTCAGACATGACTAAAATGACTTAGCACGCACACACTAGTTGTTGAGGCAGTCTCAAGTTCTACTCAGGTTTAAGAAGAGGAGCTATAGAGTCCCTCTCTTGATTGGGGGGCAAATGTAGGCCAGCTATTGGCCACAGCTTAGTTTTGAGAGGTAGCAAAGAGCTGATGACTGGATCTGAAATATCAATAGAATATAATAGCAGTTACAGAGAAGGCAATGGCAGCCCATTGCAGTACTCTTGCCTGGAAAATCCCATGGATGGAGGAGCCTGGTGGGCCGCAGTCCATGGGGTCGCTAAGAGTCGGATAAGACTCAGCGACTTCACTTTCACTTTTCACTTTCCTGCATTGGAGAAGGCAATGGCAACCCACTCCAGTGTTCTTGCCTGGAGAATCCCAGGGACAGGGGAGCCTCGTGGGCTGCTGTCTATGGGGTCGCACAGAGTTGGACATGATTGAAGCGACTTAGTAGCAGCAGCAGCATAATAGCAGTTAAGCAATGCAGAGACAGAGAAACTGATCTTCCCAGGTCTTCCTCAACCAGATCTTCTGTAGTTGGTTGATAATAAAATTTCCGAAGCCTATTTCTTCTACAAATGCAAAAAGAATAATAATTAAAAACCAAAACCCAAACCTACCTAATCAAGCAACTGTTAAAAAAAAAAAAAAACAAAGACCCCAATTTCAATGTCAAATTTAGGATTATTTATTACTTTTTAAATTTTGACTTATCTGAACATCCCTTTCTTAAAAGGAAATAGAGTTACTTACATCCCACTATCTTATTTATTAAGTGAATCAAAGTAAAGTTTTACTGGGGTTTTGAGTTAAAGAAGATGTAGTCATTATTAAGATTATTATGAACATTGCTAAATTACCTATTAAGATAACTTTCTTGCATTCTTAATTCATTTTGGTGGGAAGAAATAATCTAGTCAAAGTCATCATTTCTATTTTGAGTAGGTTAACTTTTGGTAAAATTAGTGTTTTGTATATGAATCTTGTTTCATATGGTCAGTATGCTTTATTCATAAGAGCTTTCCCTGTTCAGTTCATGTGGAATACTTTCTGAATTTTGTTTGTGAATTGATGGGAGGGGCTTTGTTGGGGAGAGGATAACAGAGTAGCAACAAATATGAAAGAAATGTTGTGGTAAACCTCTGGAGGATATTGTAAAAACTGCCACATAGTACTGAAGAGGTATCATGAGCTTCTAGAAAAGGGGTTACGTAAATGCAAAATAATACCACAATTTTGACTTTTAAAACATGTGTAGGAGGACTTCTCTGGTGGTCCAGTAGTTAAGAGTCTGTCTTGCAATGACAGAAGACATGGGTTCAATCCTTAGTTCAGGAAGATCCCATGTGGCTTGGGGCAGCTAAGCCCGTGAGCCACCGCTGCTAAGCCTGGGCTCTAGAGCCTGGAAGCCACAACTACCGAGCCTGCACACTTAGAGCCCATGCTCGGCAGCAAGAGAGGCCGCCTCAGTAGAGGCCCTTGCACCATAACGAACAGTAGCCACCACTTGCCACAACTAAAGAAAGCCAACATGAAGCAACAAAGACCCAGCACAGTCAAAAATAACTAAGTAAAATTTAAAAAGTAGATTCATGGTTGTCTAGGGCCAAGGGAGGGAGTTTGGGGGCAGAGGGGCATGACTGCTACGCATAGGTGCTTTATTGGGTGAAGGTGATGAAAAAGTTCTAAAATGGATTGTGGTGATGGTTGTACAACTCTGTGAATACACTGCTGCTGCTGCTGCTGCTAAGTCGCTTCAGTCGTGTGCAACTCTGCGCGACCCCATGGACGGCAGCCCACCAGGCTTCTCCGTCCATGGGATTCTCCAGGCAAGAACACTGGAGTGGATTGCCATTTCCTTCTCCAATGCATGAAAGTGGAAAGTGAAAGTGAAGTCGTTCAGTCGTGTCTGACTCTTAGCGACCCCATGGACTGCAGCCTACCAGGCTCCTCCATCCATGGGATTTTCCAGGCAACAGTACTGGAGTGGGGTGCCAATGCCTTCTCCCGTGAATACACTAAAAAACATTAATTCGTACAATTTAAATAGGTAAATTGTATATATATGAATTATATCTCAATAGAGCTGACATTTTGAAAAAGTAAATCTAAAATTGAATATAAATGAAAGATACATGTATGCGTAGATTTTTTAAAAAGTGTTACGCCGCATAGCAAAACTTAATACATCATCTACTTGTTCACCACTGTGTCCTGTTTTATCTCCCACATCATGTACTACTACTTTTTGTTAATTTTGTCTGTATCTTTCCAGGGCTTTAACAATACACATATAAACAAAATGTGAATATGTATTCTTTTGTTCTTCCCTTTCTTACAGGGAAGGCAGCATATTATGTAAACCTTTCTGCTATTTGTATTTTTCTCTATACAATGTATATCAGAGATCTTTTCTTCTTAGCACACAGAGCTTCCTCACTCATTTTCACAGGATATGGTCTTCCATTGTGTGTTAATCACTCCATTGAGGAACCATATTATTATTATTTTCCAGGCTTTCACTTCTACGTTACAATGAACAACCACCTACCTGTGTCATTTCATACATGGTTTCACCATGCTTTTGCCTACATATTATATTTACAAATTAATTGGTGAAATGGTTTTATCGGTGTACTTTTAATGTTCCTTCATTATTAATAAAGTTAGCTCTTTGTCATATTTAAGAGCCAACTCTGTTTTTATGGGAATGATCTGTTAACCTGTTGTGCTCCTGTTTGCCATGTGTCTTGACTATTATTTTTTTTTTCCATTCAGAAATTTTTGATTTTTATTGAATTGAATTTATTAATGTTTTCTTTCATGATTCTGGATTTTATGTGATAGTAAGAAAAGATTCTCCTTTTCAATGTTACAAAAGAGTTCACCTACAGAGTGTTCATCTAAAACTTTTACGGTTTATTTACTAAATGCTTAGAAGTATTTCGGAGAAGGCAATGGCACCCCACTCCAGTACTCCTGCCTGGAAAATCTCATGGACAGAGGAGGCTGGTAGGCTGCAGTCCATGGGGTCGCCAAGAGTCGGACACGACTGAGCGACTTCACTTTCACTTTTCACTTTCATGTATTGGAGAAGGAAATGGCAACCTACTCCAGTGTTCTTGCCTGGAGAATCCCAGGGACGGGGGAGCCTGGTGGGCTGCCGTCTATGGGGTCGCACAGAGTTGGACACGACTGAAGCGACTTAGCAGCAGCAGCAGAAGTATTTATCAAAATAAAAAGTTGAAAGAAAAAGGAAAAAAACTAGCAATATTAAAATGGACATTTATTAAGAATAAACCTAGCAACATTTCAGACTAACATGTGAAGATATGTGGAGATAGTAGCTTATTTAAAGAAAGATCAATTAACTACTTTAGGAATAACAAAGATTAAATGCCACTGAATCTTTAACCAGCTAAGAAATGCTCTGTATGTGAGGATGGATAGTTTGTAGTAGCTATCAGGTAAATATCTTGCAGGGTTTTCAGTTTTGAAATTCATACAAGTCTAGAAAGGAAAAGAGGTGGAGTCTATTTTCTCACTTGCTACATCTGGGCTCACCTTTGATCAATAGAATGTGACAGAAATGATATTGTACAACATATGAGCTTTGTAGCTTCTCTGCCTCCTGGAACTCAGATTCCATGTGAACACCAGGCCAGCCTACTGGAGACCTACAGCCAGCATCAATTTCCACGGATGCAAGTGAGTCTGTGTTAAAATAACTAACCCATGTCAAGCTGCAGTTTGACTCCGGCCATTCAAGTAACCCCATGGGAGACCAGCAGAACAGCCTAGCTGAGGCCAGCCCAAATTTCTGACCCTCGGAATAATAAGCAAATAGTTGCTGTTTTAAGCTACTATTTGGGGGACATGGTTTGTTAAACAGCAATAAATAACTCATATAAATGCTATTCTGAGGAGTAATGAAGAAAGAAAATACATAACATAAAATACTGAAAGATAGGTTAGCCTTTCTTTATTAATTTGTTCAGTCACATACTCCATCTCTGTGAAGAAAGGATTCAAGTCGGCTCTGCTGGGCAGACCCAAAGGTGATCTCCAGTGATCCCTGTTTACTGGTGTTCATGCGTTCATGTTAATCCTGTCCTCCTGAGTTTGGGCTGAAACTAATGACTGTTTCTAACCAATGGAATATGGCAAGTGTGTCAGGATGTCGTTCCCATGACAACATTACATTCTATAAAACTCCATGACGCTGACAGATTCACGCTAGGCATTCTCCTTGTCGGCATGATGAAGTAAGCAGCCACGCTGAAGAAGGCTATTCAGCAGGAAACCATGTGCAGCCTCTGGGAGCCAAGGGTGGCCTTCAGCCAACAGTTCAGTTCAGTTCATTCGCTCAGTCGTGTCCGACTCTTTGTGACCCCATGAATCGCAGCACGACAGGCCTCCGTGTCCATCACCAGCTCCCGGAGTTCACTCAGACTCACATCCATCGAGTCAGTGATGCCATCCAGCCATCTCATCCTCTGTCGTCCCCTTCTCCTCCTGCCCCAAATCCCTCCCAGCATCAGAGTCTTTTCCAATGAGTCAACTCTTCACATGAGGTGGCCAAAGTACTGGAGTTTCAGCTTCAGCATCATTCCTTCCAAAGAAATCCCAGGGCTGATCTCCTTCAGAATGGACTGTTTGGATCTCCTTGTAGTCCAAGGGACTCTCAAGAGTCTTCTCCAACACCACAGTTCAAAAGCATCAGTTCTTCGGCACTCAGTTTTCTTCACAGTCCAACTCTCACATCCATACATGACCACAGGAAAAACCATAGCCTTAACTAGACAGACAACAGCCAACGACAAACGGAAGCCCTTAGTTCTATAGTCATCGGGAAATGAGTTCTGCCAGTAACCCAAGCAAACTTGGAAGGCAGTTCTTTCCCATTTGAGTCTTCAGATGAGAATGCAGCTCAGCTGACATCGTGATGGCCTCCCTCTAAGTCCCAGAGTAGAGAATCCAGCTAAGCTGTGCCTGATGCCGGCCCCACAGAAACTGTGAGATGATATTGAAAGGTTTTCTATTTGTTCTGCACCACAGAAAGCTAACAGAGCTACTCAGGAAGCGTCAGCATTCAACCTTTTGACCGGAAAGCAACCTTTGTTCCTAGAAGGAAAATTTGTGGTTTGTGGAAAGAGGGAGACATTCTTTAGAAGGTCAGTTATTCACAGCATTGTAAATCAACTGTACTCCAATAATTTTTTTTTTTCCTAAGGGTCAGTTCTTTCTTATCACACTGTGATTTATTTAAAATCTTGGGTAAGAAAGGCATTTATTTTCCTGTCGACACAGGGAACTAAGGATAATTTATTCAGCGAACGTGGGGCAGAAAACACATTAAATTTGTATATGTGTATAAGGAACTGTTTTCCTAGGTATCAGTAAGTAAGCTATTCAGATTCCATTGAGCTGAGAAAAAGGGAGAATGTTTAGTGCAACAGAAAGGTTGAGGATTGTACTTAAACCTGAAGTAAATTCCAAGAAGATTATAGGCTTCTCTAGTGGCTCAGACAGTAAATAATCTGCCTGCAATGCTGGAGACCTAGGTTTGATCCCTGGGTTAGGAAGATCCCCTGGAGAAGGGAATGGCTACCCAATCCAGTATTCTTGTCTGGAGGATTCCAGAGGATAGAGGAGCCTGGGGTAAAATTCCCAAAAGATTACTTTGGCCTAAAACTTCCAATCACAGTAGACATCTTAATGACTCAGAAGATTCCTTATCTCCATGTCAACAGCTTTCATATCTGCCTTATGAAGTGAAGTGAAGTTGCTCAGTTGTGTTCGACTCTCTGCAACCCCATGGACTATGGACTGTAGCCTACCAGGCTCCTCTGTCCGTGGGATTTTCCAGGCAATAGTCCTAGAGTGGATTGCCATTTCCTTCTCCAGGGGATCTTCCCAACCCAGGGACTGAACCTGGGTCTACCGCATTGTAGACAGATGCTTTACCGTCTGAGCCACCAGGGAAGTCCAAAATAATGCTGTGACCCCGACGTGATTTGAACACACAACCTTCTGATCTGGAGTCAGACGCCCTATCGTTGCACCACGAGGCCTTAGAAGTTTAGAAGACTTCTGCTGATCACACTGCATAGGTACTAAAAACCTGGTAAAGCCATGAAATCTTGCCTCTCTAGACTTCCAGGAAAAATGAGTTCAGTTCAGTTCAGTTCAGTTCAGCCGCTCAGCGACCCCATGAATCACAGCATGCCAGGCCTCCCTGTCCATCACCAACTCCCGGAGTTCACTCAAACTCACGTCCATCGAGTCGGTGATGCCATCCAGCTATCTCATCCTCTGTCGTCCCCTTCTCCTCCTGCCCCCAATCCCTCCCAGCATCAGAGTCTTTTCCAATGAGTCAACTCTTCACATGAGGTGGCCAAAGTACTGGAGTTTCAGCTTTAGCATCATTCCTTCCAAAGAACACCCAGGACTGATCTCCTTCAGAATGGACTGGTTGGATCTCCTTGCAGTCCAAGGGACTCTCAAGAGTCTTCTCCAACACCACAGTTCAAAAGCATCAATTCTTCAGCACTCAGCTTTCTTCACAGTCCAACTCTCACATCCATACATGACCACAGGAAAAACCATAGCCTTGACCAGACGGACCTTTGTTGGCAAAGTAATGTCCCTGCTTTTTAATATTCTGTCTAGGTTGGTCATAACTTTCCTTCCAAGGAGTAAGCGTCTTTTAATTTCATGGCTGCAATCACCATCTGCAGTGATTTTGGAGCCCCCCAAAATAAAGTCTGACACTGTTTCCCCATCTATTTCCCATGAAGTGATGGGACCGGATGCCATGATTTTCGTTTTCTGAATGTTGAGCTTTAAGCCAACTTTTTCACTCTCCTCTTTTCACTTTCATCAAGAGGCTCTTTAGTTCCTCTTCACTTTCTGCCATAAGGGTGGTGTCATCTGCATATCTGAGGTTATTGATATTTCTCCCGGCAATCTTGATTCCAGCTTGTGCTTCTTTCAGCCCAGTGTTTCTCATAATGTACTCTGCATATAAATTAAGTAAGCAGGGTGACAATATATAGCCTTGACGTACTCCTTTTCCTATTTGGAACCAGTCTGTTCTTCCATGTCCAGTTCTAACTGTTGCTTCCTGACCTGCATACAGGTTTCTCAAGAGGCAGGTCAGGTGGTCTGGTAGTCCCATCTCTTTCAGAATTTTCCACAGTTTATTGTGATCCACACAGTCAAAGGCTTTGGCATAGTCAATAAAGCAGAAATAGATGCTTTTCTGGAACTCTCTTGCTTTTTCGATGATCCAACGGATGTTGGCAATCTGATCTCTGGTTCCTCTGCCTTTTCTAAAACTAGCTTGAACATCTGGAAGTTCACGGTTCACGTATTGCTGAAGCCTGGCTTGGAGAATTTTGAGCATTACTTTACTAGTGTGTGAGATGAGTGCAATTGTGCAATAGTTTGAGCATTCTTTGGCATTGCCTTTCTTTGGGATTGAAATGAAAACTGACCTTTACCAGTCCCGTGGCCACTGCTGTTTTCCAAATTTGCTGGCATATTGAGTGCAGCACTTTTACAGCATCATCTTTGGATTTGGAATAGCTCAACTGGAATTCCATCACCTCCATTAGCTTTGTTCGTAGTGATGCTTTCTAAGGCCCACTTGACTTCACATTCCAGGATGTCTGGCTCTAGGTGAGTGATCACACCATCGTGATTATCTTGGTCCCAAAGATCTTTTTTGTACAGTTCTGTGTATTCTTGCCACCTTTTCTTAATATCTTCTGCTTCTGTTAAGTCCATACCATTTCTGTCCTTTATCGAGCCTATCTTTGCATGAAATTTTCCCTTGGTATCTCTAATTTTCTTGAAGAGATCTCTAGTCTTTCCCATTATGTTGTTTTCCTCTATTTCTTTGCATTGGTCGCTGAGGAAGGCTTTCTTATCTCTCCTGGCTATTCTTTGGAACTCTGCATTCAGATGCTTATATCTTTCCTTTTCTTCTTTGCTTTTCGCTTCTCTTCTTTTCACAGCTATTTGTAAGGCCTCCTCAGACAGCCATTTTGCTTTTTTGCATTTCTTTTCCATGGGGATGGTCTTGATACCCGTCTCCTGTACAGTGTCACGAAACTCCGTCCATAGTTCATCAGGCACTCTGTCTATCAGATCTAGTCCCATAAATCTATTTCTCACTTCCACTGTATAATCATAAGGGATTTGATTGAGGTCATACCTGAATGGTCTAGTGGTTTTCCCTACTTTCTTCAATTTCAGTCTGAATTTGGCAATAAGGAGTTCTTGATCTGACCCACAGTCAACTCACAGTCTTGTTATTGCTGACTGTATAGAGCTTCTCCATCTTTGGCTGCGGAGAATATAATCAATCTGATTTCAGTGTTGACCATCTGGTGATGCCCATGTGTAGAGTCTTCTCTTGTGTTGTTGGAAGAGAGTGTTTGGTATGACCAGTGCATTCTCTTGGCAAAACTCTATTAGCCTTCACCCTGCTTCATGTATGGATGTGAGAAAAATGAGTAGGCAGTTGGAAAAATTTCAGAATTGTGAACTGTTTGATCCCTTGTTGTGTTGTTGTTCACTCAGTTGTGTCCCACTATTTATGATGCCATGGAGTGCAGTATGCCAGGCTTCCCTGGCATGTCCTTCACTGTCTCCCGAAGCTTGCTCAAACTCATGTCCATTGAGTTGATGATGTCATTTAACCATCTCATCCTCTGTTACCTCCTCCTCCTCCTGCCCTCAAACTTTCCCAGCATCAGGATCTTTTCTAATGAGTTGGCTTTTCTCATCAGGTGGCTAAAGTATTTGAGCTTCAGCTTCAGCACCAGTCCTTCCAATGAATATTCAGCGTTGATTTCCTTAAGATTGACTGGTTTGATCTCCTGGCTGTCCAAGGGACTCTCAGGAGTCTTCTTCAGCACCACAGTTCAAAAGCATCAGTCCTTTGGCGCTCAGCCTTCTTTATGGTCCAACTCTCACATCCATACATCACTACTGGAAAAACTATAGCTTTGACTATATGGACCTTTGTTGGTAAAGTGATATTTCTTCTTTTTAGTATGCTGTCTAGGTTTGTCATAACTTTTCTTCTAAGGAGCAAGCACCATTTAATTTCATGGCTACAGTCACCATCTGCAGTGATTTTGCAGCCCAAGAAAATAAACTGTGTCACTGTTCCCCCATCTATTTGCCACGGGAAGTGATGGGACTGGATGCCATGATCTTTGTTTTCTGTATGCTGAGTTTTAAGCCAGCTTTTTCACTCTCCTCTTTCACCTTCATCAAGAGGCTCTTCAGTTCCTCTTCCCTTTCTGCCATTAGGGTGATGTCATCTGCATATTTGAGGTTATTGATATTTCTCCTGGTAATCTTGATTCCAGCTTGTGCTTCATTCAGCCCAGCAGTTCATGTGATGTACTCTACATAGAAGCTAAATAAGTAGGGTGACAATGTACAGCCTTGACATACTCCCTTTCAATTTTGAATCAGTCCATTTTCCCATGTCTGGTTCTAACTGTTGCTTCTTGGCCTGCATACAGGTTTCTCAGAAGGCAGGTAAGGTGGTCTGACATTTCCATCTCTTTAAGAATATTCCACAATTTGTTTTGATCTGCACAAACTCTTTAGTATACTCAATGAAGCAGAAGTAGATGATTTTCTGGAATTTTCTTGATTTTTCTATGATCCAACAGATGTTGGCAATTTGATCTCTGACTCCTGTGCCTTTTCTAAATCCAGTTTGTGTATCTGGAAGTTCTCAGTTCATGTACTATTGAAGCCTAAGTTGGAAGGATTTTGAGCATTACCTTGCTAGCATGTGAAATGAGCGCAATTATGTGGTAGTTTGAACATTCTTTGGCATTGCTCTTCTTTGGAATTGGGCTTCCCTGGTGGCTCAGGTGGTAAAGAACCTGACCACAGTGCAGGAGACCAAGGTTCAGTCCCTGGGTCAGGAATATCCCCTGGAGAAGAGAATGGCAACCTACTCAGGTAGTCTTGCCTAGAGAATTCCATGGACAGAGGAGCCTGGCAGCCTGAAGTCCACAAGGTCACAAAAAGTTAGATACAACTAAGTGACTAACACTTTCACTTTTTTGTTTCTTCTTTGGGATTGGAATGAAAACTGACCTTTTCCAGTCCTGTGGCCACTGCTGAGTTTTCCAAATTTGCTGGCATATTGAATGCAACACTTTAACAGCATTATCTTTTAGGATTTGAAAAAGCTCAGCTGGAATTCCATCACCGTCGCTAACTTTGTTGGTAGTAATACTTCCTGGTCCACTTGACTTCACACTCCAGGATGTTTGGCACTATGTGAGTGACCACACCATCGTGGTTATCTGGATCATTGAGATCTTTTTTGTACAATTCTTCTGTGTATTCTTGTCACTTCTTCTTAATCTCTTCTGCTTCTGTTAAGTCCTTACTGTTTCTGTCCTTTATTGTGTCCATCTTTGCATGAAATGTTCCCTAGGTATCTCTAATTTTCTTGAACAGACCTCTAGTCTTTCCTATTCTATTGTTTTCCTCTATTTCTTTGCATTGTTCACTTAAGACTTTCTTATGTCTCCTTGCTATTCTATGATCCCTTGCTGCTACTGCTAAGTCACTTCAGTCGTGTCCGATTCTGTGCAACCACATAGATGGCAGCCCACCAGGCTCCCCTGTCCCTGGGATTCTCCAGGCAAGAACACTGGAGTGGGTTGCCATTTCCTTCTCCAATGCATGAAAGTGAAATGTGAAAGTGAAGTCGCTTAGTTGTGTCTGACCCTCAGCGACCCCATGGACTGCAGCCTTCCAGGCTCCTCCGTCTATGGGATTTTCCAGGCAAGAGTACTGGAGTGGGGTGCCATTGCCTTCTCCGTTGATCCCTTGAGAGCTCCTTAAACTATATAATCCTAGAATTTGTGTGACAGACTGTTACATAAAGAAGTAAAAATATTTTTATAGTTTATCTAGTCTGTGTATTTCTTTGATGTTTATTTGTTTTCTTACTTGTAGTTTTCAATGAAGGTAAACAAAAATACTGTGTTCTATATTTGTTTAAAATTTTAAATCCTCATCCAAACTTATTGGTTAAAACTATGAGCTTATGTTTTATTATTTCAAAAGTATGTTTATTATTCATCACCAAAGAGCAAATCTTGTTCAAGACATTTTAACTTAAAAATTAAGAAGCCCCTATTACAAAAAGTACATTTTTAAAAAATCCAAAAAATTTTTTCTCAATAATATAGCATCTTGGAACATGCTTGTAGCCAGACCTAATTCAAAGATCCCTACCTTTTGTTAATAACAGATTTATTGGAATATAATCTGCATACCACACAATTCATCCTTTTAAATTCTATAGTTCAGTGGTTCTCAGTATCTTCACAGAATTGTGCAACCGCCACTATTAGTTTTAGAGCATTCTCATCATCCCCCAAAGAAACTTTGGACCCATTTAACAGTCATTCCCCATGCCCTTCCAGTCATCCCAGCCCTGGGCGATCACTAATCCACTCTCCATTTCTATATATTTGCTCATTCTAGACATTTCCTATAAAGAGAACTGCACAGTATGTGATCTTTTGTAACTGGCGCCTTCAGATAGCATAAAGTCTTCAAAGTTTACCCATGCTGTAGCATGTATCAGCACTTGCTTTTTGTTGCCTAATATTTCATGATGTACTTATACTACATTTTATTTATCCATATCAGTTGATGTATTTGGGTTGTTCCTACTTTCCCCCCCCCCCCCATTATTATGAATAATGGTGCTATGTATATTCACTTACAGGTTTTTGTGTAAAATATGTTTTCATTTATTTTGGGTATATACATAGACATGGAATTGCTGCGTCATATGGTAACTTAATGTTAAAACCTCTGTCAAATGGTTTTCCAAAGTGCTGCACTACTTTATCTTATAGCAACTACTACTCGGGTTCCAGTTTTTCCACATTATAATACTTGTTAATATAGTTTTTTTTTTATTATAGCCATTCCAGGGGTGTGAAGTGGTATCTCATTACGGTTTTGATTTGCTCTTTCCTGATGATATTGAACATCTTTTCATTTGCTTATTGGCTATCCTTTTATCTTCTTTGGAAAGTATATACCTATACTTTGCCTATTTTTTTCAATCAGGTCATGTAGCTTATTATTTGGCATAAACGTTAGCAACCAAGGCCATGGTCCTGTTAAACATCTCCCTCCCCAGCCCTCACATTCCATCCCAACCCTGCTATAAAAACATAATAGAACACAACAAAATACCACAGTTCAATCTGAGATGGGAACAAAAAGTAGCTCCAACAAAAACAAGACAGAAACACAAGACACAACATCTTTGAACAGTTATACAGAAACTGCCATGGTCCACAGGGCAAGGGGTCAAAAGGAGACCTCAGACCTAGGCCATTCAGAGGTTCAGGACAGCTGTCCCTTCTGGCTACATCTTCTGGGCTCTGCTGCAGGAACAGGAAGAGGAGGCTGCTGAGGGGCTGGGCAGGACCCCTCCTCCCATTCTGAAGCTCAGGTCACTGACTGGAGTGCTTTTGTTGGGGGAGATGTCGCAGGCTCCTTCCAGAGAGAGCGACACAGGGAGACATCAGGGGCCCCAACAGCTGCCCCACCCCCGCCCCATGCCCACGGTGAGAAAGTTAGCTGAGCCCCTCCCCAGAAAGAGTTCATGGCCTTCAGGAGCCAGCACACTTGTATTCACATGGCATAAAGCCTCAAGTTGACCGTGGTCACCAGAAAGCTGACTGCGAGGACCCATCTTACAAGCGGTGCCTGGGAGATGCCCCTGGGCTGGGGCTTCCTCCTGGTCCGCCGTGGTGGGAGTGGAGTCTTGAGCCTTGCTGCCTGTTCGCCTACGAAGCTCTGGTGTCTGCATATGGTCCTAGTCCTTGGCGTTGTGGGGTCAGCAGCCCCTGCAACCCCTTAAACAGCTGCATGTTGTGTAGGAAGGCGGTCTTGGCCTCATGCAGGACCCACTGCCCCACCTCGGGGGTCCCCTAGAGAGTGTTCATGCGGGAGCCGTACAACTAGCTGCTTGAACTCGGTGGCGCTGGTGACGTTGGGGAAAGTTAAGAAGGCCAGGCCCTCCGGAGCTGGGCAGGCCCAGGGCCTTCTGAGCGATCTTTTTGAGGATGTGGCACTCTGGACGGGTCGCCCAGGTAGCGGGTGTAGGCGTGGGCCACCAGCAGCTTGAGCTCTTGGAGTCTCGGCACCGAGTGAGAGGTGGCCTGCGCATACGGGATGCCCTCTTGCCCGCGGGCCCGTACTAGAAGGCCACGTCCTGTTCCAGGGTGGCCCTGCGGTGCAGCTTTCCGGGGAGCTGAGGCGGGGCGTAGACCGGATTTTCCTGGTTGTGTTCCATCTCCTCCTCCAGGGCCAAGGAGACGTGATGCAGAGACGCCATCACCAGCTTATAGCCTTCTGGGGTTACCCTCGCCCTTCTGACAGCTCTTCAAGAGCTCTGCATTCTCCTCCTGGGTGTGCAGCTCCGTGGTGGCCTCCTTCATGTGTGTGGGTGCTAAGTCTCTTCAGTCGTGTCCAACTCTTTGCCACCCTGTGACCTGTAGCCCGCCAGACTCCTCTCCTCATGGGATTCTCCAGGCAAGAATACCAGAGTGTGTTGCTTGTGCCCTCCTCCAGGGGATCTTCCCCAACCAGCGATAAACCCCAGGTCTCTTAAGTCTCTTGCATTGGCAGGTGGGTTTTTTACCACTACAGCCACCTGGGAAGCCCGGCCTTCTTCAGGGCCTCTGACAAATCCTGGGGTACGCTGTTGGCCTGCAGGTGCTCCTTCTTGCGGCTGCACTTGTTCCGGCTCTGGACTGGCTTCGAGGACTCTGGCTCTAGCCGCTCAGATGGAGAGGCAGCAGGGCGGCTGTCTACTCTGCCTATTTTAAATTGGATTACTTGTGATTTTATTATTGAGTTGTAAGAGTTCTTTATATATTCTAGTTATAAGTTCTTTATCAAGTATATGATTTATAAAATTTTTTTCCCATTACACAAGTTGACTTTTGATTTTTTTTGATGGTGTCCTTTGAAGCACATTTTCTTAATGGTATTCTTTTAATAATGTTCAACTTATGTCTTTTTTGTTTTCTAGTTTGGGTTTTTGGTTATATCTAAGAAACCATTGCCCAATACAACAGCATGAAGCCAATTTTCATCTAAACATTTTATATTTTTAGCTATACATTTAGGTCTTTGATCCATCTTAAGTTAATTTTTGTATATGTTGTAAGGTAGGGTTTCCACTTTATTTATTGGTATGTGGATAAACAGTTGTTTCTGTACTATTTGTTTTGAAAAGACTATTCTTTCCCATTGAATTGTCTTGGCAGCCTTATTAAAAATCGACTGACCACAAATGTGAGAGTGTATTCCTATTAACTTTTGTGAGAGTGTATTTCTAGTGTATGTGTGGTCTTATACTTATTTTAATTTTTTATTGAAGTACAGTTGATTTACAATGTTGTGTGTATGTGTGGTCTTAAAGTCTATTTTGTCTGATGGTTGCTGTTTTCATGATATATAGTTTACCACTCTATTTTCCCCAACCTACCTGCATCTGTGGCACAACAAATTACAAGTTCAGTGTCTTAAAACAACACACATTTATTATTTCAGAGTTTCTATCAGTCAGGAATTTGGCATAGCTTAACTGGATTTTTTGCTCAGAGTCTCACAAGGTTGTGATCAAAGTGTTGGCTGGGGTATATTCTGACCTGGAACTTGGAGTCCTCTTCCAAGCTCATTCATACTGTTGGCATAATTTAGTTGCTTTAGTTCTAAGATTGAGACCATCAGCTCTTAGAGATTACCCCTCTCCATGGCAGTTCACAACGCAGCTGTTTCCTCAAGAGAGTGTCTCAGCTGACTCAAGTCTTTCTAATTAAAGAAGAGATGGCTTCACTTTCAAGAGAAAGTGATTATGTCACCTGATCATGCAGACCCACCCAGGATAATCTCTCTTTTGATTAACTCAGTGTGAATTTATTAAGGACCTTAATTACACCTGCAACATCCCCTCCCTTTTGCCATATTCTAGTGGTTAGAATGGGGCTTCCCTGGTGGTTCAGATGGTAAAGAATCCACCTGCAATGCAGGAGACCTGGGTTTGATCCCTGGGTTGGGACCCTGGAGAAGGGAAAGGCTACCCACTCCAGTATTCTTGTCCAGAGAATCCCATGGACAGAGGAGCCTGGTGGGCTACAGTCTATAGGGTTGCAAAGAGTCAGACACAACTGAGTGACTTTCACACACACACACAGTGGTTAGAAGTAACTTACAAAATCTGCTCCCACTGAAGGAGAGGGGATCACACATACATGTAGATAGTAGGGCTGCAAGAATTATAAGGACCATGTTGCAATTATGCCTTTGATAGATGGGAGCATGGGAAGGAGCACAAATTCTCTTTGTATGTTCCTTTTATCCATTTTTATTTTTGAAGTATGTGAATTTATTATCACTTACTCAAAAATAAAATTTTAGGAGACTTCTCTGGTGGTCCGGTGGTTAAGGATCTGCTTTGTACTGAAGGGGATGCAGGTTCAATCCCTTGTTGGGGAACTAAGTCCCACATGCCGAGGAGCAACTAAACCCAAGCACCTCAATTACTGAGCCCACCCGCCTCATCTAGAGAGTCCATGTGCCACAACAAAGCATTCTGTGTGCCACAACGAAGATCCCATGTAAATAAGTAAATATTTAAAAAAATTTTTGTATCTTTGAAACTTTGCATATGTGTTTTTGGACCTGCTTGTCTCTTATGAAAAGACCACTTCCTGTACTGTAAAATCATTGCATCATTCTGAGGTTTTGGTTAAGAACATGGACTCTGGAGGCAGGCTGTGGATTTTGGGTAAGATACTTTATCTCTTTGTGCCTTTTCTGTAAAATAAGGCCAATTATAGCACATAGGATGTTGTGAGAACTGGGTTAACATACTAGTATCACTCAGATACTGCTGCTTGATAACACAAAATCTTAGTCACAATAATGAGCATTTATTTCACCAAGCATCAGGCTTGCAATTTGCCAGATGTGCTTGGTTGGGCTGATTACTTAACTTCCCCAAGTTTCAGTTTCTTTGCAAAAAAGATGGGTTTGTTACTCTGGAATTCCCAGAAGGCAGGACCCAAGACAAAGGCTTTTGTGCTACTATTTTGTTATGGAGTCCATCTCCCAGGAATGCAGCGCACAGGACAGACGGATTGAGGCTTAAAGTGGAAGAGCCATATGTAGAATGTGTTGTTGAGCTTGCTGTAGCTTAGTATCACTGAGAAGTTGTATACACGATCTAAAAACAATCCATTAGGGAAGAGACGGAGAAGGCAATGGCAACCCACTCCAGTACTCTTGCCTGGAGAATCCCATGGACAGAGGAGCCTGGTGGGCTGCTGTCTATGGGGTCGCATAGAGTCCGACACGGCTGAGCAACTTCACTTTCACTTTTCATGCATTGGAGAAGGAAATGGCAACCCACTCCAGTGTTCTTGCCTGGAGAATCCCAGGGAGGGCAGAGCCTGGTGGGCTGCCGTCTATGGGGTCGCACAGAGTCGGACACGACTGAAGCGCCTTAGCAGTAGCAGTAGCAGGGAAGAGAAAGGACAGCATTCATCCACCAGCTTGAACTGCTAACTCCTGAACATTTGGAGGTGACCCACATGCACATGAGGTATGGGACCAACAAGCTGCACTGCAGGAAGCAGTTGAAGTCCACGTCTAACAGCAGCAGGACCTAATCTTCACCATTCTGGTGTGGGGTTTCGGGAAAGCATGCCTGGCACATTTCCAGCAGTCAATAAATAAATGGTCCTTGTTATTAGGAATATATATTTTGGTCCCCAAATATAATTTATTCTTCTCTTCCTTCCTTCGTTTTTTCTTTCTTTCCTTTCCTCCCTTTTTCTTTGTATAGAGACAAGGTGATTTTGAAGTCTACTTTGTAGAAAATAAGTAAGGAAAAAATGCTAGGAAAACTCTTAAAAAAAAAAGAGCAATGAAGTTACCTAAAGTCTGAACAATTTCAAAAGTATGATACTGTTGCATGAATAGACAATGAGCATATATTTTTGTGGACAAAATACATGTAGCTATTCACTATATTTATTATAGTATTGTTTTCAATCGCAAAGGACTGGAAACAGCCTAAATGTCCATCAATAGGGGGTGTGACCAAAAAAATTATGGTATGTTTATACAATAGAATATGAAGCAACTAAAAGTAATCACAAACAAGCTCTTAAGTACTGATATATTTGTGTATATATGCCCAAGAATTTTAGTACCTGTGTGTGTGTAAGTCGCTCAGTTGTTTCTAACTCTTTAAGACCCCATAGACTGTAGTCCACCAGGCTCCTCTGTCCATGGAATTCTCTAGCAAGAATATTGGAGTGGGCTGCCATTCCCTTCTCCAGGGAATCTTCCCAAACCAAGGACTCAAACTTGGATCTCCTGCATTGCAGGCAGATTCTTTACCATCTGAGCCACCAGGGAAGTTCTTAGTACCTATACTGTATAACAAATTATTCCAAACTTAGTAGCCGAAAACAACAAATATTTATTATTTCACTGTTTTTGAAGCCATTTCAGGAATGGCTTAGCCTGGTGGTAGAAGTTCAGAATCTTTAATGAGGTTGTAATTAACACATTTGTCTTCCCTGATGGCTCAGCGGTAAAGAATCTGCCTGTAATGCAGGAGCTACAGGAGACTTGGGTTCAATCCCTGGGTAGGAAAGATACCCTGGAGAAGGGAATGGCAACCCACTCCAGTATTCTTGTCTGGAGAATCCCTGGTGGGCTACAGTCCATAGTGTCACAGAGTCAGACACTACTGAAGCGATTTAGCACACATTCAGGGGATTCACTTCCAAGATGACTCACTCACACGGCTGTTGGGCAGGAGGCCTCAGTTCCTTTGCAACTAGGCCTCTTCATAAGGCTGCTTTACTGTCTTCATGACAGGGCAGCTGGCTTCCCTCAGATCTGAGAGAGAGGAAAGGAGAACAAGGGAGAAGTTGCAAACACTATTGTCCTAATCTGAGAAGTCACACAAAGTCCTGCCTGCCACATTCAATTCCTTTGAAGAGAGTCACAAAGTCTGGCCCACACTCAAGGGGAGGGGAATTAGGTTTCCCCTAATCTGCTAAGGTATTTGAAAATCACCAAGGGAAGAGGGGGAACAACTGGGTGAACAGGGTCAGGGCTAGAAGGAAGATTTTCACTATATCTATCTTCATACTCTTTAAACTATATATTTGACTATATTAATCAACTAATTATATTTCTTTTGAAAAGCAACATTTTAAACTATTTGTTTAAGAACTGGGGGGCGGGGAGTGGGGGGAAGAGGGAAAAAAACAGTTGAACAGGATGCCAATGAAAGAAATTGGTTGAACTGAAATCGACCTTTGCCCAAAAAGATAGGAAAAAGGAAGGGAACATTGTGCTCATCCTGCCCTCTTCTCCCCACCCCAGATTTAGCTTCCCATTTTCCGAGGCAGGGGGGGTGGTGGTGGTGAAGCCCAGCATGAGTTCTGGATAATGGGTTTGTGAAAGGAAAATAACTCTGTAGCCAAAATGTTCCATGCTACGGTTTTACCGTGGGCGTTTCTCTCTTATTACAGCTTCAGTCCAGTTACATTCCTCCTATCTAAATCATTGTGAAGCCACAGCCTGTGGTCACTCCTGACTTTAAATAATGTCGGATGGCATACAATGCCATTTCTGGATAATGTTTTATGTGTAAGTTCCACTCTTCTGGCCTTCCAACGCCCTCCCCTCAGGTTTGACATCTATTCTTTAACAGAACGTGCACAGTTAAGCACGCCAAGAGGATTTAACCTAGTAATTAAATTGAAAGATTTAATGTGTGCAAAGACGTGGCGTGAAACGCAACAGGTTTATTGTCTCTATAAAAAGCTCGTTAAGGTTGACTGTACTGACCTGTGCAGTGCTAACTGTACTCACTGCGCCCGGATAGGCAGGAGGGACAAAGTTTTACAAACCAAACTATTCAATTTGTTCTAACCTCTCTCTTCGTACCGTAATACACCCAGAAAAACTAAAAGTCCGTTTTCAGGCTACGTAAACGCAGCTGCTCCTTCTGAAGGGTCTGGGAATGTGGGCAGAGAGAGCGTTCTCTCCACGCTCCGTCGGCGGTGAGCAAAGTCCTTTCAGTGTTTCACCCGGACACCGGACTCCAAGCCCAGTCCCGCCCGAGGCCTACGCCGAGGACAGTGGTGTCTCGGGTGCTGTGGGCGCAGCTCCAGACGGATCACGGTTCGCTGTCGCGAGGCCAAGGCTGCCCCGATTCGTTGAGGCCTTTCCAATGTCTACTTTCAGCCCCGGCTCCTTAGGGGACACAGGGAAGGCGGGCGGAGGAAGGACACGTCACGGGAAGCCGGGCGCGGGCCGGGCGCTGAAGGGACTCTAAGGAAACGGCGAGGGCCGGGGGAGTCCCAGGGGCCAGGGAGGGGTGGTCCTAGACCGCAGACCCTCGCCCCCGCCCACGCCCCGGCCCCCGGGTCCCTGCCCGCCGCTTCCGGCGCCCTCCGGGCCCGCCCCGCGCCGTCCGTGCCACATCCTCCAGTGACGTCAGCCGGCGCCGCCATATTGGAAAGGCGCCGCCGCCGCCGCTTCTTCCTCAGCCGCGTCCTCCTTTACCGCCTCCGTCTTGTTGCGGCTGCCTCACGGCCGTGGCCACAGAAAGTATAGAGCCCCTCGTCCGCCCCACCGACGCCGGGCCCACCCGCTCCCCCTCCGCCCGTCTCCTCATGACTGCATCCAGCCCCGCTGCCGACGGACGTCTCCCCAGTGCCCGGTCCTAACACGGAAGCGCGGTCGGGGGCCGCGGAGGGAGGAAGAGGGAGACCCGGCAGGTCCTGCGTCCCTCTCGGCCCGGCGCGGCGGAGCCATGACCTCGCTGACCCAGCGCAGCTCCGGGCTGGTGCAGCGGCGTACCGAGGCCTCCCGCAACGCCGCCGACAAGGAGCGGGCGGCGGGCGGCGGCGGCGGCAACGACGAGGACGACGCGCAGAGCCGTCGCGACGAGCAGGACGACGACGACAAGGGCGACTCCAAGGAAACGCGGCTGACCCTGATGGAGGAAGTGCTCCTGCTGGGCCTCAAGGACCGAGAGGTGCGGGCTCGGCGGGCAGGGCGGGGGCGGCCGGTGCAGGGTCCGGGCGCCAGGCGGGAGCCCGGCTACTGGCTCCGCGCGTCTGCTCTCCGAGCTCTCGAGCTCCGCGCGCGGGAGCGCTCAGCTCACCCTCTCGCACGGATTGTTTGGATTTCCCTTTCTGGTTTCTCAATCACTCCTTTCATTTTGACTCCACGGCGGTCTCTTGCGTTCTCGCTTTTTTCCCCGCCTGTATAACCCGGGTAAACCTTGGTACAATTCCCACGGAGTGCAGGTTAGCGTGAACCACTTGGAACCACCAGCGCCCTGAACCCATAGGTTCTGCAGGTTTTAGGACCTGGGAGAGGTCCGCTGACATGCTTTCTGAGGACTAACAAAAAAGAACAACTTAAGGTGTATTGTTTGGAAATTTTGAAAAATTTCCTTGAAATGGTAATGGAAGCAAAAGTTTTATTTTTACTGTTAAAGTCCAACAAAATTTTCATGAAACCTCCTGCAAATTGGCTTTCTAGGTAAACATGCTTTGGGTGAGAGATTATTTTTATAATTTTATCATTTCGCCAGTTTTACTGTTCTCAAAAAAAAGTCTTGCAGTCTTAAAGAAGGAGGGACTTTTTCGTGGGGGTGCTTGAAATGCTAGGTTTGTGACTTGATGAAAGGCCTCAGTGTCTCGATAGATAACGTATGTTCTCACTTTGAAACAGTTATTTTCACGCTTATACCTTGTGAAAAGATTCACACATAGAGGAGTTGGGAAAAATGCTACGGTGGACACCTATATACTCACCTGGGTTCTATAATTAACATTTTGCTGTATTTGCTTTATCATGTGTGTATCTGCAAAGCTGATTATTTTTAGAGACCTGCCGAGGGTCAGATGAGTGGATATTGTATAAATCATGTATGGTGAAGGGTCCCAGAAGCTTGTTATATATGGAAACTACAGACAGCACATTTTGAGAGTCAGATACAAAAATATCTAAGTTTTTTTGTTTTTCAGTAGTTTTCCCAATTCACAGAGACGGGCAAAAAAAATTCATGTTAAGGCAACTTTGTCATCTTTCTCCAAAACTTATCAGATATAGGTGAGTTTTATATGGATTGTTTGTGGACTCCTGGTATTTAGTAATCTAATGAGTTAAAGTTTACCTTGATGGAAATGTCTGGAGTATTTGTGTTATCTAGGTTTCCAGTTTGCTCAGGTCTGTCTGATGATCACTTGATGTTCCTCTCTGGCCACAAAAGGGACTCAATGTCTCTTTTAGTACCTGAGTTATAATGCAGCCAGGCTGTATATGAAATTTCTTTTTTCTCTTTGGAAAAACAAACGAGGTATAGTGCCCTAGACATGCGATTTTAGGTTTATAAAAGGTTTTTTCAGCTTCAAAGTTTAGAATCTTGGTAATAAATGTTTTTATCTTTTTCCTCTGGGACAAAAGTAACATTGTAAAAAATACTAAAAAAAAGCAAAACGAAGAAAACAAGTCTCATCCATTTTCCTCAGTGAATATCTCATTTGTAAGTTTTGAGACTTTTCTATGTGGATATAGTCTTTGTGTAAAACTAAAACTTAAAAGCTAAACCAAAACTAGCTTTTGGACCTCTGAGTCACTGTAGATGAGAAATTAGAGTGAGAAAGTACCTTTTTGAGTATGTGTTACTCTGAATGTGGAAGCCCACTCCAGTATTCTTGTCTGGGGAATTCCATGGACAGAGAAGCCTGGCGGGTTACAGTCCATGAGGTCCCAGGAGTCTGACACTACTGAGTGATGTTTAAGGTGAAGAATATTAACATGCTGTTTTCCCTTGATTGGTTTTCATGAAGATAATCTAAAGAATTTATTTGTTGCAACTTAATAGTGCTTACAAAATCTAGAAAATTTGAAGTTCTTTGGTGACAGGTAATTGAGGCCATATGTTGTGTTTGTGGCAGAAGTCACTATGCTCTGCAATGCCATGGCCAAGGTCCAGATGCTAATTCTGATCATTTCCACAACCACAGAGGGAAGGAAACTTTTTTCCCTTTAGCAGGCAAGTTCATGGAATTGTGATGGTGGGTGGGGTTGGGACTTTGCATTGATTTAGAGTTAGGTTTTGGGGATTAACCTGTGTTTCCCCCTGTCCTCACATCTTTACATAATTAGCCCTGGCAACTCCTGCATTTGTATCTTTGTCCTTAGGAGATCCCACCCTCCCTTTCTCCTCCCCTCCCCCTCCTGTCTTCTACTTGTATCATTCTTTTTAGGGACAGGAGTTACTCTCATGTAGGCTCTAGGCATTTATGCTTATTAATACTAGGTTTTAACTTACTAAATTTAATATTAACAAATTCTAAATTTTAGCTGTAATATAGAGCTCACTGCTTTAACTTTTTATTATTTTAATGTCCATCTTTGTCATAGCTGGGTACTTTTAAGATACTCAAAAGCTAAATTCAAAGGTTATGTTTGTCCTTAATAATGGATACACTTTATATATTTGTGAACTAACCTTAGATAGATAATAGTTGCTCAGTCCTTTCTGACTCTTTGCGACCCCATGGACTGGAACCTCTGTCCAGGATTCTCCGGGCAAAAATAACTGGAGTGAGTAGCCATTCCCTTCTCCAGGGGATCTTCCCAACCCAGTAATCAAACTTGGGTCTTCCGCATTGCAGGCAGATTCTTTACCATCTGAGGCACCAGGGAAGCCCTAGAGCTAACCTTACTTGAAATCAAAATACGGAAAATTTTGAAGAAATTGTGAGAGGTGAAATTAGCTTGATTTTAATTTTTTTTTAATAATGCTGAGACTAATGGCTTGTGAAAAATTACTTTTTTTGAATAATAAACCTACAGAAAAGTGCACGTGAGTGTGAAGAATTTTCGCAAACTGAACACACCTGTTGAACCAACATTTACATCAAGAAACAACCTGAACAGCTCTCCAGAAGCCCCACTTCATTTCCCTTCCAGTCACTGCCTGGTCCTCAAGGGCCACCACTTGTTTGACTTGAGAATTCAGCATAGCGTTTCCCCCTTTTTTGTACTTTAATTTGTATCTTTTGTAAAGCAAGTTTGTGACTTGCTTGTTTGAGGTTGTCATTTGTTCATTCTCATTTTATTATCAACTTTAAGCACATTTACAATCTACAATATTAAAAAAAATTCTTTTAACTCATATGCTGAATCTAGTATTCTCCTCGCCTGTTTACTGAACAGAAGGCTCAGCTTGTCTGCCAGTGAGCAGATGGTCTGGCTTCAGATTACCTATTAGGGATAACTAAAGTTATTGTGAATTTCATTTCAGATTTTTTTAACCAATGATTTTCCTTTCTGTCTTATTAAAACACAGATGCCTGGGCCCCTCTGGGGGTTTGATGCTTAAAGTAGGCAGAGGACATAGGTATTGAAGTGAATAATGAGAATCCCACAACAAGATGGCAGATAGGTTTAAACTTGAATTCAACTTCCAAATAATTAGCAGGATTTCTGCAGTCTCTCCTGTGTTTAAGAGGAAGAGACAGCAAACAAGCTAGGTGTGTCCCCCTCCCAACTATTTGATTTTTCCATAGATGCCTTCTATAGTCATTGTTTTCTGAATGCCTCATTGAGAATTAAGTGAAATAACTGGTGTCATATACTTTTAAATATCTTCATTCATGGAACATCTTAGTGGTTTGAAGTTGGATTTGATTGTATTAAATGACGAGGTATAAAATTTAGAGTGGAATGTGGAATAGCAGAGTGGAAAGATGTGGTGTAGTCTTGATCTGAGGTATATCCTTTGCTTTCCATGTTGTTCAAACGCTCTGAGCCTCAGAGCGCTCTAAAATGGAGACGTAGACCTCTCCTGTAGTTTTGACGACTGTTGTGAACATTTCTTGTTTTACCCTTCACGTTGTTCTCTTAAGGTTTTATTTTGCCTGTAGGGTGTTTCCCATTGTATACATCCCTGGGATGCCCTATTGAAGCATTCACCCCTTCCCTTTTGTAGTGTAGTCAGACCTAGACTTGTCCAACCTTTTGTTTTCTTCTTGGACTTTGGATCTTGAGAGCAGAACCAGAGGCTTTGGAGATTTTTGAGGACCTGTCAGTTGATGCATTGGAGAAGGAAATGGCAACCCACTCCAGTGTTCTTGCCTGGAGAATCCCAGGGACGGGGGAGCCTGGTGGGCTGCTGTTTGTGGGGTCGCACAGAGTCGGACACAACTGAAGCGACTTAGCAGCAGCAGTGGAGCATGAGTGTGTGGGTAAGATTGTTCTCTGATTTGTTTTAGATTCCTTCTTCCTAGCCCTGTGGTTCTTGTCTTTTCCATCTTGATTCCCCAGGCATCTTTCAATTTTGTAAGCTTTAAGAACCTTCCAGTAAAGTCCCTTTTTAAAGATTGCCAGAGTCAGTTTTTGATGTTTTGAATGCTTGGCAGGTGAGAACCTTAATGTGCTAATTTAACTCTGTATCTTGAAAAATAAGTAGATGCTTGAGCTGGATAATACACACTTAGGGTAAAATAGTTAAGTTTAACTAAAATGATAGAACTGTCTTTTGTGTGACTTTTATGTTAGCTCTAAAGAGTGATCTAAAAGTGTTCCATTTTTGGAGTTTCCCAAGATTTCTACTTTGAAGTACAGTACTTATTATGATGGATAACTTAAAAAAAGAAAAATTCTCCTTCCTGTACATGCAGTAATACACATATCTGCATATCAAATCTGTTAATGAGAAATTCATCCAATACTGAGTATTTAAAGATGTGTTAAGATTTTAGTAATTTAAAGTATAATAAAGACTTCTAGGTTTTAGAATTTTGTTATTCCTTTAATAAAAATACTGTGCTGTTCATACTTTTGAATGATTTGAGGGATCATTTATTTTTTCAGGTGCATTTAAGAGGACACACATGAAATATTAGTTATAAAATTAGTTTTTGGAGTTCACTGAACCACTTGATTGTATCTTTTACATAAGATTTTATATTAGTGAAATTACTTTTCTTCAGGGTTCTCTCACAGTGTGGCCAAAATACTGATTCATTTTATATGTCATACTGACGTTTGATATTTATTCATTTTAAACCATCTGAGCATTCCTGTATGGATCATTTGTGATTATCTTTTAGAATTACACCTTGAAGTTATTTTGATCAAATATTTAGGCATACTTTTTGACATTTAAAGAGATAACCTATTACAGTCATTGTCTGCTCATATGTAAATCTCAAAAGACTGTAAAATGCATTGTACTTGTCCAGTTATGTTGTGTTAAACTTGGCCCAACACTGCTTTATGTCCAAGCAAACTTTCTGCTTTGTATCTGCATAATTTTTCTATTAATCAGAGTAAATTGTATCACTCAGAGTTGCTGTAGTCTTTGTTCAGGGGATTTTATTTTCATGGGAGTGTCCTTTTGAAGCCGCTCAAAGAGATGGCTTGTCGTCCCCCTGTTTCTTCCATTTAATAAGAGTCATGACAAGTAACTGTTCAAGCTGGTTTTAGAAAAGGCAGAGGAACCAGAGATCAAATTGCCAACATCCGCTGGATCATAGAAAAAGCAAGAGAGTTCCAGAAAAACATCTATTTCTGCTTTATTGACTATGCCAAAGCCTTTGACTGTGTGGATCACAATAAACTGTGGAAAATTCTGAAAGAGATGGGAATACCAGACCACCTCATCTGCCTCTTGAGAAATTTGTATGCAGGTCAGGAAGCAACAGTTAGAACTGGATTTGGAACAACAGACTGGTTCCAAATAGGAAAAGGAGTTTGTCAAGGCTGTATATTGTCACCCTGTTTATTTAATTTATATGCAGGGTACATCATGAGAAACGCTGGACTGGAAGAAACACAAGCTGGAATCAAGATTGCTGGGAGAAATATCAATAACCTCAGATATGCAGATGACACCACCCTTATGGCAGAAAGGGAAGAGGAACTCAAAAGCCTCTTGATGAAAGTGAAAGTGGAGAGTGAAAAAGTTGGCTTAAAGCTCAACATTCAGAAAATGAAGATCATGGCATCCGGTCCCATCACTTCATGGGAAATAGATGGGGAAACAGTGTCAGATTTTATTTTTCTGGGCTCCAAAATCACTACAGATGGTGACTGCAGCCATGAAATTAAAAGACGCTTACTCCTTGGAAGGAAAGTTTTGACCAACCTAGACAGAATATTCAAAAGCAGAGACATTACTTTGCCAGCAAAGGTCGGTCTAGTCAAGGCTATGGTTTTTCCTGTGGTCATGTATGGATGTGAGAGTTGGACTGTGAAGCAGGCTGAGCGCCGAAGAATTGATGCTTTTGAACTGTGGTGTTGGAGAAGACTCTTGAGAGTCCCTTGGACTGCAAGGAGATCCAACCAGTCCATTCTGAAGGAGATCAGCCCTGGGATTTCTTTGGAAGGACTGATGCTAAAGCTGAAACTCCAGTACTTTGGGCACCTCATGCAAAGAGTTGACTCATTGGAAAAGACTCTGATGCTGGGAGGGATTGGGGGCAAGAGGAGAAGGGGACGACAGAGGATGAGATGGCTGGATGGCATCACTGACTCGATGGACGTGAGTCTGAGTGAACTCCGGGAGTTGGTGATGGACAGGGAGGCCTGGTGTGCTGCGATTCATGGGGTCGCAAAGAGTCGGACACGACTGAGCGACTGATCTGATCTGATGACAAGTAACAAAGGAGAGAACCCGTCTTCATTTTGAAATTGATGCCATAGCTTTAAGTTTCTCTGATCAAAGCTTGAAAGACTGCAACCTGTTTCAATAGTATTGTACAGTATTATAATCTAGTGAATCTTGAGGTTTTAAATTAGGTATTAAAGATATATATATACACACACACGTAGTAGGGCATTATTTTATTCATATTATCTTGTCTTACTAGTTGTTTGGTAAATCTCTGATCTGCAAGAATACAATTAATATTAAAGTACATGATTTCCAGAAAGAATACTTCTGGTAAATATAGTCTTAAGCTGAAAAAGTTAAATTTTAAATTAAAAAAAAAAAAAAAGCTTTTATTTTTAAACAATAAATTGTATATGATTTACATACTTTTTTAATAGAGAAATTCTTAAAATTGGAGTCAAAGGATGGAGTTTGGGAATTCTGTGAACATTCTGTAGTTGTATGTATTGTGTGTGTATATTTTTCTAAAGAAAGGGAACATAGCTTTTGTGAGGTACTGTTTCTTTGTTTTAGTTTAAGTTTTTAGTTTTGGCTGTGTTTTGTCTTCTTTTTTTCCTCTTGAAAATTGACTACAGAAAATTTCAGGTTTCAGGGTTGTGGTGAGTTGGATTTTCAGTTGGAAATAGGAAGCCAGCATTTCTGTAGCTTGGTCATCTTGCTAGATGACATTTGCAAATTGTGTAACGACCACATACAGAGTTCTAATACCGTCCATGTGTTCATCACGTTTATTGAGCTAAGCCTTTGATGAGGTGCAAATATTAGGAAGAAGGTCTCTGTCTTCAGGCCCTTTTCATTTCAGTTCTCTGGATCAAAACTCTTACAGTAAACTAAAAAACTAAACTGTGTTGCTGTCATAGAATTTTTCCATGGTGAGTATCTCAGCCTGGCATATAGCTCCCACACAGGAAATATTTACTATACTTAGTAAAGCATGTATTTTCATTGAGGGTCATGTCATCCCTAAGGGAGAGAGAAAATTGGTTCTGGGGATGGTGATGAAAAATTCTTACTCCTTTTATGTATAAAGCATAGATACACATACAGTATATAAGCCGATCAGGTGGTGCTAGTGGTAAAGAATCCGCCTGCCAGTGCAGGAGACTCGAGATGTGGATTTGATCCCTGGGTCTGGAAGATTCCCTGGAGAAGGAAATGGCAACCTACTCTAGTAATCTTGCCTGGAAAATTCCATGGACAGAGGAGCCTGTCTACAGTCTGTGGGGCCTGAAAGAGTTGGACGTGACTGAGTACATACAGTGTGCCATCTTACCAAAATTTTATGGGAGAGGATGTGGTTAGAGAAAACACTCTTTGAGAAAGCTCCTTTAGGAAACAGAAATGGGAAGAAGAAGTTGAGAAATACTGAAATTAATATTGAAAATACTGAGTTTGTGCTTAGCTGAGATTTAGATCTTTTTCTCTGATAGTTTTTATTGTAATATAATTTGACTAGTAGTTTGGTAGTAGGAGGAATAATTTTAGTATATTGAACTGTAGGGAGTTGCAAGTTAAACTTTAAGAACAAAATTATCCTTGTTGGTTGATAATTTATAGGTTAAGTCTTTGTTCCCCACTCTCTACCCTCTGCCCTTTGGAGAAACTGGAATTAAAGGACTGCATTTAAATTGCCGACTGTTATTTTTACTCTGGTTTCATTTTCTAGTTCCGGTTTCTTAAATGCAAGTGTTAAACAGTTTTATACCATGTTAACAAAATAAGCTCAGAAATAGCATTTTAAGAATTTAGCTTAAATTTCAGTTCAGTCACTGAATTGAGCTGCTCATTTAATTTTTTTGTCTGTACACTGTTATAGTGGAAACAGATTTAGTTCAGTCCAACTATTGAACATCTGTGTGCCAGTGTCTTTGCTTGTGGTGAAGTTCCAAGGAAAATCCTCTTACCTCAAGGAGCATCCAGTCTATATAGAAAACAGATTTGCAAGTGGTTGCAATAAAATAAGTTATTGACTTAAATGGAAATACGTGTTAAGTGCAATAGTGGATTCCTTGGATCAGGAATCAGAAGATTGCCATATTTCTTGACTTCTAGCCCTGCTCTTGACTAGTTAGAAGGGTTAAGTTAACTGCTTTGAATTTTTGCTGCTGCTAAGTCGCGTCAGTCGTGTTCGACTGTGCAACACCATAGACGGCAGCCCATCAGGCTCTGCTGTCCCTGGGATTCTCCAGGCAAGAACACTGGAGTGGGTTGCCATTTCCTCCTCCAGTGCATGAAAGTGAAAAGTGAAAGTGAAGTTGCTCAGTCGTGTCCGACTCTAGCGACCCCATGGACTGCAGCCTACCAGGCTCCTCAGCCCATGGGATTGCCCAGGCAAGAGTACTGGAGTGGGTGGCCATTGAATTCTTAGACCTCAGTTTTACCCCCTGAGCACAGTGAGCCTGCCTTTGTGGGCTGTCCCATACTTCTGAATTGTAGGGCTCCAGTGAATTGGCATATGTGTACGTGCTTTTGAAAACTGCAAGGTGTTGAACAAATGCAAATGGCTAATTGCCTAGCCTTGAGAAGTGAATTAAGACACTGTTTTTTATTATTTCTTAACCTTTTTGTGCTTTGCTGGGCTTAAGTGAGCCTTTCCATCAAGTGTGATTACTTATCTGTGCTTGCTTATCTATGTGTTTGTCCTGAACGTACAATCTGGTTTATTTTTTTTGATAATTGCTGGCATGCTGTGCTGGAAAATCTGGACACCTGAAGTACCATTTCTTACTTTCAGGCCAAGTCCAGAGTCTTCCTTGAACAATTCTCATAAGAAATGGCTGACTCTTCAGAGGCATCAGAAGCCTCCAAACCTCCAAAATGATAATATGACTCTAATGACCAGTAAAGTGGCTGATCCCTTCTCTCACCCCAGGATGCCCTCTGCTTCTCTGGGGCTCTTGCTCTTTTAACTCTTGTTTCTTTTTCCTGCATCCATCTGTCTCCTCCAGTAACAACCACACACTGGCATTTCAAGTTTTGTCATAGTTACTTTACCCATGCCTTTGTGGGTGGTTTCTGATTATAAACTTTGTTATTAGAAGCTCTGCCTTCAGTAGAATTGGTATTGGAGGCCTAGGATTGGTGATTTGGTTTTATTTTTAAATTTATTTTTCATTGGAAGATAATTGCTTTACAGTACTGTGTTGGTTTCTGTCATACATCAGCATGAATCAACCATAGGTATACACATGAGCCGACTCTTTGGAAAAGACCCTGATGCTGGGAAAGATTGAGCATGAGCACGGAAGGGGAAGGGGGTGATAGAGGATGAGATGGTTGGATGGCATCATCGACTCAGTGGACATGAGTTTGAGCAAGCTCCAGGAGATAGTGAAGGGCAAGGAAGCCTCGTATGCTGCAAGTTCTACCTCCTACCCCATCCCACCTCTTCAGGCTGTCACAGGATTTGTGTTTTTTAATATAGTTTCTTTAACTGTTTGGTGAGGGAATGGCTTTTCTCTTAGCTCCAGATTGCTTCACTCACATTTTGGAGGATGCCTTTGCCTCGTCTGTGGAACAGTGGCAGCCTTTGTCCATTCCTCCTATGATGATTTCTTTAAAAATCATCTTAATGGCTGGTAAGAAAGGGGCATTCTTTTGAAGAGAGGAGTTCCTCATGTTGGGTTCTTGTTTCGATTTAATGAGGAAAGGAAAAGTAACTCTATTATCACTGGTGGAATGGGAAGCAGTCCTCGGTGTTGTCGGGACTGGGGTAAGTGAAGAAGACCCGAATTGGGTGTGTCACCAAAGAGGAGTGTTGGAGATGGAAGGGAGCACTTTAGGAAGATAAGTTTTGAGCCGAATTTTAAATGAGATGTGGCATGTGACTTCATAAGAAACTAGCATTCTAGACAGAATGTTATGTTGGGATATATATGTGAAAGTAAATGGATATTACTCAGCTATTAAAAAGAATGCATTTGAATCAGTTCTAATGAGGTAGATGAAGCTGGAGCCTATTATACAGAGTGAAGTAAGTCAGAAAGAAAAACACCAATACAGCATATTAACACATATATATGGAATTTAGAAAGATGGTAACGATGACCCTATATGCGAGACAGCAAAAGAGACACAGATGTCAAGAACAGACTTTTGGACTCTGTGGGAGAAGGCGAGGGTGGGATGATTTGAGAGAATAGCATTGAAACATTTATATTATCATATGTGAAATGGATCGCCAGTACAGGTTCGATGCATGAGACAGGGTGCTCAGGGCCGGTGCACTGGGATGACCCTGAGGAATGGGATGGGGAGGGAGGTAGGAAGGGGGTTCAGGATGGGGGACACATGTACACCCATGGCTGTTTCATGTCAATGTATGGCAAAACTACTACAGTATTGTAATTCAGTTCAGTTCAGTCGCTCAGTTGTGTCCGACTCTTTGCTACCCCATGAATTGCAACATGCCAGGCCTCCCTGTCCATCATCAACTCCCGGAGTTTACTCAGACTCACGTCCATTGAGTTGGTGATGCCATCCCAGCCAGCTCATCCTCTGTCATCCCCTTCTCCTGTCCCCAATCCCTCCCAGCATCAGAGTCTTTTCCAGTGAGTCAGCTCTTCACATGAGGTGGCCAAAGTATTGGAGTTTTCAGCTTTAGCATCAGTCCTTCCAGTGAACACCCAGGACTGATCTGGGTGGGGTGTAATTAGCCCCCAATTATAATAAATAAGTTAATTAAAAATAAATAAATGGGAAAGTTATCCTTCTAGAAATGTTATTTTAAAGCTGAAGAATAAAATCTGAGTTGTCTAATAATAAAAGATAAGATATGAGGGAGATTATGTGTGGAATAGGGAAAATGAAAAAACTCAGTACCTTGAAGCCTTTAAACAGATGGTGGAGATGATAGTGGAGGCAGTTGTTGCTTGTAAAGATAGCAGTAATGATGTAAACTAGATTTTTAGAAAGACATTTAAGTGAAGAAAGAATTGGTAGATGGAAAAGTTGGAGGCAGGAAGATTTGTAATAGGCTTGAAGTTACTAGAATTTGTGAAATTTGTTGCCTGGGTCTTGGATGAAGAGGGAATGAGACAGATAATTATTCAGGAAGAATTATTTGAATTTAATTACCATTAACGCTTAGAGAAAAGATGATTGGTTTGAGTTTAAAGAGCCAATAGGTAGTATACTGTTCTTAATTACTTTCTTTTACAAGTCTGTGCTCATTGTTGAAAAAGATTGAGAAAATACAGACTACAAAATAAAAATAAATCCATAATTCAACTTTTATTCCTTCAACAGACATTTGTGGAATGTCTACTATACAGAAGGTATTGTGCTAAGGAAGATAGATACATATATAGATAGGTATATACATATGTGTATAAATAAACGTGTGTAAATTAAACACTGTGATAGTTACTGTGAAAAAAACTGCATGGGAATGGATATTGAGGGGACAGCATAGGGAAGGACTTTCTAAGGACATGACATGAGACTCGAAGAATGAATAGCTGCCAAATCCAGTGAAGACAGACTAGTATGTTTCAAGGTCATGAGGTATTGAAGAGCTTGGTTTGGTTTGAGGAACTGAAAGGTGGTTGAAGGCAGGACTGGAGTGATGGGGAGAAAGACCTGAGATGATGATAGAGTGCTGCAACCTAGAGGCCTCACAAATCAGGCTAAGGACTTTGTGTATTATACTGCGTGTAGTTGGGAAGCCACTGGAGGTATTGGGGAGTGGTATACCCAGTATTTGTGTTATCAATAAAAAATCTGTGTGGGGAAAGGACAGACACAGAACTTTTGGGGCTTCCTTGGTGGTTCAGACAGTAAAGAGTCTGCCTGCAATGTGGGGGACTCGGGTTTGATCCCTGGGTTCGGGAAGATTCCCTAGAGAAGAAAATGGCAACCCACTCCACTATTCTTGCCTGGGAAATCCCATGGACAGAGATGACTGAGGAACTAATACTTTCATACCCACTCTTTATGTTATCAATAAAAAAAAGTTCTGTGTGGAGAAAGGATTGCACAGAGGCAAGTAGTGGAAGTTGGGCAGTAATATTTTGGTGTTACATTATTTTTCCAGTCCTATTTTCAATGAGTTTGCCTATGTTTATTTAAAACTAAAAAAAAAACCAAATCCTTCCAGTACTGGTGTGTAACCCCTTTTCTTTCTCTTTTTTAACCCCTGTTTTCTTAATAATGCACAGCGACCACCTTCCCATGTTAGTAAATAAGGATTTTTCCAATGAGAAATAAGATGCCCTAGTATTTGTTGTGACTGCATGATGAAACATATTATTTGATGTACCATATTTAATAGGGGTGTATTATAAGTATGGTCGTGCTGTGGACCTTCATCCTTTAATTATTTTTCTCTAGTAGCCTGGAAATCACATTATTACTTTTTTAGGCCTTTGTGTTTGTAGCAGATTCTTCTGTATAGGATCTCCTCCTTTTCTTTACCTGGCAGCCGTTTCTTACCGATCTCTTGATGCCCAGCCAAAGCTCTTTACCTAATCTCCAGGGCACCATTCATTGTGCTCATATCCCTTTCTCCTATCATTGTGTACACCTAGCACAGTGTCTAGAATGTTGTAGGTATTTATGCATGTGTGATAGCCTGCTGGGGCTGCCATAACAAATACCAACAGAATTGCCTTAAACAATAAAAATTCCTTTTCTCACCATCCAGAAGGTTGGATGCGTGATTGGGTTCTGGTGAGGTTCCTCTCGCTGTGTGTCAAGACAGAGACAGCAAAATCTCTACTGTCTTCTAAGAGCACTAATTTCATGACGGGGCCCCACCCCCATGACCTCTTCTCAACCTAATTATCTCCCAGAGGCTTTGTTTCCAAATACTGTCACAAGAGAGTTAGGCTTTCATTTTATTCATAGCAGTATTACAATATTTATCACATTGAATTATGATTTTTTTTTTCATTTTGTGCCTTGTAAATATCTTGGTCATCTCTGTTACCTCTGCTTAGCAGTGTCTTGGTACTTAGTAGGTGAATAGAATCATGCAGAGGCCAACATCTAATAAGTAGTGTTATGGTGACTTGATAGAAAACTTAAATGCTTTTATTATTCTATATGCTTTCCAAAATGTCCTCAGCTTAAAATACTGACAGTGTAACATGGTGGTCAAAGAACAGTATCTAGCCAGAGTAGCTTGAGGTTTAACTACTGATAACTAGATTATACTTCTTAATTTACCTAAACTTCAGATTTTTCAATAAATAATAATGCTTTACATAAATAATAATGCTTTACATAATAATGTAAAATAATGCTTTATTCAGTTACTGTAAGACAAAGTGATAATTTACATATATGAAAACAGCTTTGCAAAACTGTTTACTATCCAAAACCTTCATGCTCCCTAGGAAAGATTATGGAATTATGGTTAAATCTTATTAATAAGATGCTGTTAGATATACTTTTTAAAACTTTGCTAGGGAATTCCCTGGCAGTCCATTGGTTAGCAGTCCACACTCTCACGACAGGGCCCACGTTCAGTCTAGTCAGAGAACTAAAATCTCACAAGCTGCATGGCATGGCCAAAAAAGAAAAACACCTTTGCTAGTCAAAAGTATGTGCGTTTTTGCCAGAAATCCTTTACAAAATTCATTTTCTTGAGAGAAGGTCAGTTTCTGCTTACACTTTGTGCTCTCTGAAGTGAAATGAATTATGGCACCCATGGAAAGAAAAGTGAGTTCTTCAACATCTCCATTTTCATGGAAGCTGAAAGCAAACACTGGAGATCACACATGAGACAGACAGGACTTGGAAGACAAGACAGAATGATGGAGCTAGGAGAACAGTTTCAGTTCCAACTTGGCCACTCAGTAACTGGCAGGTCCCTTAATTCTCTTGAGCCTCAGTTTCATTGTCTTATGAAAATGGAGGAATACATCCTACATAATTTGGTCTTGTAAGGACTAGACATGGTGCACATTGGGCTTCCCTGGTGGCTCAGACTATAAAGAATCTGTCTGCAATGCAGGAGACCTGGGTTCGATCCCTGGGTGGAGAAGGTCCCCTGGAGTAGGAAATGGCAACCCACTCCAGTATTCTTGCCTGGAGAATCCCATGGAGAGAGGAGCCTGGCGGACCAAAGTCTATGGTGTCACAGAGAGTTGGACACGACTGAGTGACTAAATAGCAGCAGCAGCAGCATGGTGCATTGCAAATGCTTAGCCCAGTTTTAAACTACAACTGTCTGCACGTTGGAAGAATAAAGGATTTGATGGAGAAGGAAATAGCAGCCCACTCCAGTATTCTTGCCTGGAGAATCCCAGGGACAGAGGAGCCTGGCGGGCTACAGTCCACGGGGTCGCAAAGAGTCGGACACCACTGGGCGAGTTCACTTCATACTTAAGTGGTAAAAAAGCATTACTAGTAGGAACCAAAAAAGGTTTGGCTACAAATTGTATTCTTGGTAATGTTTCTAAGTGCATTCTGTTAATGTTAAAATTTCTAACATACACATTTAATTTCTTATGTGTAAGTTTTTTAAGAAACATGTCTTATTCAAGTATTACATGCTTGCTGCCTTTCATATAATTCCATATTACTTTTCAAAAATAAAGTTATTTCTAGGAAAACTAAAAAATAAATAAATAAATAAAGGATTTGAGGAGGATATGTTCCAAATGTTAATAGAAGTTACCTGTGAGGGTGTGGGTGATGGATGGAAGGGAAGGGAAGAGGTAGGGACTTTTCCCTCATGTACTGCTGTTTGAAAATTTTTTTCAAGCAAGCGAGAATGGCTGAGATGTCTCAAGAAGAGTGTGTAAATAAGATATGAAAAGACCACTTAGCAAGCACATATATTATCACAAATTTGTATCTCCTTTGTAATCCTATGCATTTTATTTTATGCACTTAAAAGGCAGGATAGGGACTTACCTGGTGGTCCAGTAGTTAAAAATCTGCTGGCCTGTGTAGAGGACACAGGTTCATTCTCTGGGAAGATCCCTCACGCACAGGGCAACTAAGCCCCTGCGTCTCAGAGCGTGTGCTGCACAAAAGAGAATCCACCGCAGGGAAAACCGCGTGCATGACGATGAAGAGTAGCCCCATTTGCCCCAACTAGAAAAAGGCTGTGCACAGCAGCCAAGACCCAGCACAGCGCCAAGTAAGCAAATACATAGTTTTTTTTTAATGCCAGGATAAATACAGTAGTCTCTTAGTGTCCAAGGGGCATTGGTTCCAGGACCTACATTGCAGGGGTTACCAAAATCCTTGGATGATCTAGTCCCTTATTTAAAATGCTATAGTTTTTGCATATAACTTACACACATCCTCCTGTATCATCTGAATCATCTCTGTTACTTATAATACTTGGTGCAATGTAAATGCTCTGTAAATAGTTGTAAATACAATGTAAATAGGGGCAAATTTTAAGTTTTGCTTTTTGGAGCTTTATTTTCTATCTGTGGTGTGTTGGATCCTTGGACACAGAGGGCTGACTAAATTTTCTCTTTTGAGTGCTAAGTTTTAGAATAAGGAGTTAGTATTTTAGTGACTCAGTGAGGTGTGGGCTTTCTGTTTTTTTAAACTGTGACTTACGGGTTTTTTAAAAATATATTCATTGTGTTTCAATCACTTGTATTTTTTTTTAAAGGAGCATTTAGAAATTTGTTTCTCTGCACTGAATATGTTAGCTGCAGCACATGTGGCTCTTTTGGTCTGCAAGCTTTTGGTTGAGTCATGTGGGATCTAGTTCCCTGACCAGGGGTCAAATCCCCAGCCCCTGCATTGGGAGTGTGGAGTTCTAGCCATTAGACTGATAAGGAAATCTGAGTCACCTGTATAAATTGGTCCTGAATATTCATTAGAAGGACTGATGTTGAAGCTGAAACTCCAATACTTTGGCCACCTGATGCGAAGAACGGACTCATTGGAAAAGACCCTGATGTTGGGAAAGAGTGAAGGTGGGAGAACGGGCCTACAGAGGATGAGATGGCTGGATGGCATCACTGACTCAATGGACGTGAGTTTGAGTGAACTCCAGGAGTTGGGGATGGACAGGGAGGCCTGGCGTGCTACAGTCCCTGGGGTCACAAAGAGTTGGAGACGACTGAGCGACTGAACTGTATAAATTACTCTTTTTTAATGTTAGTTTTATGTTTAAAGTTGTTGCACCTTTGGCTAATGGGAATTCATTTCCTTTGGCTGCAGTGTTCTTTTGGTATCACTTATTAACCTTTTGATAACTTCTTGCTTTCTGGTCAACATCAAAATGCCTGAGACTCGTCTTCTAAATACATATCCTGTTTCAGACTTGAGATCAGTCCAAGGAATCTTTGCTTTTTTTAAGTGGGGAATGAACCACAGTCTGGGTACTGGGTGTCCTTAGTGTTATTGGGATGTCCTTGCCTCTAGGACTTTTCAGAACACAAACAGAGAGTATATTTTCTTTAGGGGATAGTGCTAGCATTTGTGGGGAGGGAAGAATCACTTCACATGGTTTTTTATTCCAACTTAACATGAATTTTTATTTTGCTTATTGAATTTTATACCTATATCTTTTTTCTCTTAATTAAAGTTCTTGGTTCCCCAAAATATTATTTTTATTGGATTAGTTACTACATGTATTTAAATAGCTTTCAAATAATAATAATGTCAGTATTAACTACAAATTGACTGTTGAATTCAGCCTCAAATTTGTTTGTAATACTTTACTAGGATGTACAGTTAAAATACTATATTCTAAAGGCAGTTGAAATAGTTAATATTTCTTTGTGGTTGTATCACTGATTTTTGTGCAGTCAGATTAGCTCATTTGTTTTCCTTATTTAAAAATGTTTTTTTCTGTTTTGAATATGTATAACTATTACAAGTTAGGAGTCTTTACTTCCATCATCCTTTCTACTTCATTCCTCCTTCCTCTTGTTGGTCATTTTGAAAACTTAGTTTGGAGTTTGTTTTTCCAGTGTTTTTGAAGCAAAATTAAACATACTTGTTCTTGCTCCTCTCCCCCAAATACAAAAGATAGCCTACTAGAGTGAAAAAGTTGGCTTAAAGCTCAACATTCAGAAAACTAAGATCATGGCAACCGGTCCCATCACTTCATGGCAAATAGATGGAGAAACAGTGGAAACTGTGTCAGACTTGATTTTGTTGGGCTCCAAAATCACTGCAGATGGTGATTGCAGCCATGAAATTAAAAGAAGCTTACTCCTTGGAAGGAAAGTTATGACCAACTAGATAGCATATTCAGAAGCAGAGACATTACTTTGCCAACAAAGGTCCGTCTAGTCAAGGCTATTGTTTTTCCAGTGGTCATGTATGGATGTGAGAGTTGGACTGAAGAAAGCTGAGGGCCGAAGAACTGATACTTCTGAACTGTGGTGTTGGAGAAGACTTTTGAGAGTCCCTTGGACTGCAAGGAGATCCAACCAGTCCATTCTAAAGGAGATCAGCCCTGGGTGTCATTGGAAGGAATGATGCTGAAGCTGAAACTCCAATATTTTGGCCACCTCATGTGAAGAGTTGACTCATTGGAAAAGACTCTGATGCTGGGAGTGATTGGGGGCAGGAGGAGAAGGGGATGGCAGAGGATGAGATGGCTGGATGGCATCACTGACTCGATGGACGTGAGTCTGAGTGAACTCCGGGAGTTGGTGATGGACAGGGAGGCCTGGCGTGCTGCAACTCATGGAGTCACAAAGCGTCGGATACGACTGAGTGACTGAACTGAACTGATATATGCTGTTTGGCATTTTCCTTTTTATAGTTTATGTAGCCTGAAGATTATTTCATATCATTATATAAAGATCTTTTATGGCTCCATAGTGTTCCATTATGTTTGTTTATCTTCATATATTCATTGTTTTTATTGATGGATTTATGGACTGTTACCAAGTTTTTACTTCAGATAATGTTGTAATTAATAATCATATGCATTTATTGTTTCATATTTATGGGGATATAGACTTTTCAGAGGCGATTTCTAGAAGTAGGATTGTCAAGCTAAAGACATGTAATTTTTCATGATTTCTGTCAGGGATGATGTCATTTTTGCATTCCTAGCACAGTGTATTGGCCTTATCGTTGGCAATGGTGTCAGATATTTTTCAATTTTTGCCAGACTTATCAGATAACCATTGTCTCATGTAGTTTTAAAAATTGTACTAAAATGTTCATAACAGAATTCACTATATTAGCCATTTTAAAGTCTATAGTTCAGTAACAGTAAGGACATTCTCATTGTTGTGCAACCGTCGCCACTGTTCATCCCTCCCTGGAATTCCTTACCAATTAAGTGACAGCTCCTCATTGCTCCTCCCAGCTGTCTGGGGCAGCCACCACTGTACTGGCAGTGGTTTTGACTCCTCTAGGCACCTCATAAAAATGAAATCATACAGCTTTTGCCTTTTTGTAACTGGCTTATGTCACTTAGCAGACCCGGTTCATCTTGTTATAGCATTTGTCAGAATTTTGTTTCTTTTTAAAGCTGAATAATATTCTATTGTATGTATGTAGCACATTTTGTTTATCCATTCATCTTTTATAGACACTTGTTTTGCCCATTTTTTGATTGGTTTTGTTTTTCTCCTGTTATTTAAATGTGTATTGTTAATGATAGGAAGCATCTTTACATATGTTTAAGTCATTTTCATTTCTTTTGTAAATTTACTGTTTGTATCTTTGCCTTTAAAAAATTGAGTATTGATCTTATTTTCCTTTTTTTTTTAAATTTTTTGGCTGCAGCACGTGGGATCTTGATTCCCCAAACAGGGATTGAACCCACATCCCCCAGCAGTGGAAGCACAGAGTCTTAACCACTGGACTGCTAGGGAAGTCCCTTGATCTTATTTTCCTTTAATTTTTAGGAACTAATTGTGTCTTTGTGAGATGTTATAAATTATTTTCCTACATTTCCTTTTGTCTTTTTTACTTTGTTGATGCTTTTGCCATGATTACTTTAAAAAAAAAAACTTATGTAATACAATTTATCCATATGTATTTCTTCTAGATTTTGAGCAGTAGCTGGAAGCTTTTCCACCCACCCCTTGCCCCCAAATTAGGTTATGAAGGTATTTACTCCTATTTTCTTATAGTGCTTTATATTGTTTCATTTTACATTTTAATCTCTCATCCATTTGGAGTTAATTATGGTGTGTAATATGAAGTACGGGTCCAATTTTGTTTTTCTAAATGGCTATCCAGTAGTTCTTAATACTAATGATTAAATTGCCCATCTTTCCTTCTTATACTGAGTACCATCTACTTTGGAGAAATGTCTGTTTGGGTTCTTTGCCCTTTTTTTAACTGGATTATCATTTTTTTTTGCTGTTATATGAATTCTTTATATACTTTGGATATTTATCCCTTATCAGGTATATGATTTAAGATAGCACATTTATCATATACTAGATTTCAGTGTATTCTTGGGTCTATTTCTGGATTTATTAATTCTCTTGGTCTGTTTGTTCATGTACCAGTATCACATCATTTATCTAGAGGCTGTTGGTGAATCCGATAAATTCTGCTATATTGTATTTCCATGTTCATTTGTCTCAGGAAATTTTTTAAATTTCTCATATAATTTCTTGTTTGATCAGTTTGATATTTAAGATGATCTCCGTGTCACGTGAAAACTGGAAAATTTTCTTGTTCATTTCTACATTATGTATGATAGTGCCAAACACCAATTTTTAGGTACCCCATTATAAATGCTTATCTTTTACAGTTCTTTATATACTGTCAGTCCCATCACTTCATGGTAAATAGATGGAGAAACAGTGGAAACAGTGTCAGACTTTATTTTTGGGGGCTCCAAAATCACTGCAGATAGTGATCGCAGCCGTGAAATTAAAAGACGCTTACTCCTTGGAAGGAAAGCTATGACCAACCTAGATAGCATATTCAAAAGCAGAGACATTACTTTGCCAACAAAGGTCTGTCTAGTCAAGGCTATGGTTTTTCCTTTGGTCATGTATGGATGTGACAGTTGGACTGTGAAGAAGGCTGAGCACTGAAGAATTGATGCTTTTGAACTGTGGTGCTAGAGAAGACTCTTGTGAGTCCCTTGGACTGCAAGGAGACCAACCAGTCCATCCTAGAGGAGACCAGTCCTGGGTGTTCATTGGAAGGACTGATGCTGAAGATGAAACTCCAGTACTTTGGCCACCTCATGTGAAGAGTTGACTCATTGGAAAAGACTCTGATGCTGGGAGGAATTGGGGGCAGGAAGAGAAGGGGACGACAGAGGATGAGATGGCTGGATGGCATCACTGACTCGATGGATATGAGTTTGGGTGAACTCTGGGAGTTGGTGATGGACAGGGAGGCCTGGCGTGCTGCGATTCATGGGGTCGCAAAGAGTTGGACACGACTGAGTGACTGAACTGAACTGAACTGAAGCAGTTTGAAGAATAACCTTGATGATGGACCTGCAAATGCTTTTTTCAGAGATTAAAATAGATCATGTATCCTGTTTTGCTTTAAGCCACATACCTCCACAGGGAATTCCCAGTTGGTTAGAATCATACTTGTAGAATGCTTGAAATCTGTCTTTTTCGTTTTGTAAATGAGAAAGTGAAGACTCAAAGAGGATATAAAATGACCTGCTTTACCGCGCACCCCACCCCCACCCCCTGCCCACAAGAAGTTTTCTTGTGGCTGTGGGCAATATTCAGGTTTATCTACATCTGGTAGGCTGATTCTTCTTCTTACATCCTCAGTAACACTCTTGGAAGATAATTCAACTCCTCATTCAACTTCTCGTTACAGGTTTTATTCTGATTTTGTATTTCTTCTTCAGTTGGTTTTGGTCATTGCTGTTTATCCAGCAGTTTGAACATTTTGTCTAAATTGTCTACTTTATTGGCATAAAGCTGTTTTTAGTATTTCCTTATAATCCTTTAAATTTCTGTAAGGTTGGAAGTGATGTTCCTCCTGTTTTTTTATCTTGGTACTTCGTGGATCTTTTGTCCCTCTCCTTTCTTCCTCTCCATATGCCTGTTTTAACATTGATCTTTTTAAAAGAAATAAGCTGGCTTTATTGACCTTTGTCCCCTCTTCTATTTTTCTGTTTTGCATTTCATTGGTTTCCATGCTAAGCTTTATCATTTCCTTCTCTTTGATTGCTTTGGATTTAGTTTGCTCTTTTTCTGATTTCTTAACGTACAAGATTAGGTTGTTGATTTGAGGTCGTCTTCTGTAATACAGGTATTTAATAAAGCTTCAGATGTCTTTCTAAACACTGCTTTAGCTGCATCCTGTAGGTTTTTATATTTTGTGTTTTCATATTCTTTTAGTTCAGGCTACTTCTTCCTGCCTTTGTAATTCTTTGAGCCATGGATTATTTCTCATGTGGAGATATTTCGCATTTCATTCTGTTGTTTTAATTCTGATTTAATTCTCTTGGAGTAAAGCATTTTCTGTGTTTCACTCCTTTTACATTCATTGATTTGTGGGCTGGCTTATGAGGTATCTTGGGAAATATTTGTGTGCTTGAAAAGAAAATGTATTTTGCTGTTGTTGGTTGGAGTGTTCTATAAATGTCATTTAAGTCAAATTGGTTGATACTGTTGTTCAGTGCTGTATCTTCGGTTGTTTTCTCTCTAGTTGTATCATATTGTTCAATGCTATATCTTTGTTTTCTCTCTAGTTGTATCAGTTAACAGTGTGGTTTTCCACTACTTTTACTGTGTTGTCTGTTTTTCCTTTCTGTTAGGTTTGTATCATGTATTTTGGGATTCTCTTGTTAGGTGTTTCTGTGTGTAATAGTTAAATTTTCCTGATGGTTAACTCTGTTATCATTATGAAACATTGCCCTTTGTGTCTTTCAGTTTTCCTTATTCTGATCTCTACTTTGTCTCATGTTAATACAATATTCCAGCTTTCTTTGAATTAGTGTTTCCATGGTTTTTAAAAAAATTCATTCTTTTAAATCTGTTTGTGTCTTTGAATCTAAACTGTCTCTTGTAGACAACATAGGTATGGTTAAATCTTTTATCCAGTCTATGAAACTTGACCATCAGAGTATCTGATCTAGCCCACACATTTAATGTGATTACCGATAGAGTTGGATTTATACCAGCCACTGTGCTCTTTGTTTTCTGTGTCAGATGTCCTTTTTGTCTCTCTACCTCTTCTACCATCTTCTTTTGTGTTAAATGGAAAAATAAAGTTATACTATTTAAATTTTCCTACTCCTCCCTTTCTTCCGCCTTGCCTTCCTCACTGCACACCTATATCCATTGGAGTTTTTTCCTTAATCTTCTTTAAAGTAATACTCATTTAGTTCCAACAAAATACAGAAACTATGCTCCAGTATATCTTCATTTACCCCTTTCCTTTGTTCATTATTGTCAGAAATATTACAAGGGCACATAACTCAATACTGTTTTATACTTACTATTTTATGCAATCTTTTGCTTTTAAGTGAGTTTTTAAAGGCAAAAATAGAAAATATATAGTCTTCCTTGTTCATTTACCTTTGCATCTATCTTTTCTTTATATGGATTTGAAATACTGTCTGATATTAATTTACTTAAAATCGGCAGGAGTTCTTTTAGTATTGCTTATAAGGCATATCTGCTAGCAACAAATTCAGCCTTTGTTTACTTGTAAATGTCTGTTTCATCTTCAGCTTTGAAGGGTATTTTGCTGGGTATAGATTCTTGGTTGATAGTTTGTTTCTTTCAGCACTGAATATGTTATCCTAATGCCTTTTGGTTTCCAGTATTTCTAGTGAGAGGTTATCTGGTAATTGTATTGTTCCCTTAAATGGGATAAGTTGTTTTTTTCTTGTTGCTTTTCCAGTATATAATATATACTCTTTGTTTAATGTTAGCAGTTTGACTGTGATGCATCTGGGTATGATGCTCTGGATCTTCGATGAATATTTTTCACCATATTTGGGGAAGTTTTCAGTTACTATTTTTTCTGCTTTCTCCTCTTTTTGAGGCTCTTGTCGCTACTGGGAGGCTTGCTTGAACACTACTCTCTGAAGTGAAAGTGAAGTGGGAGTCACTCAGTCATGTCTGACTCTTTGCGACCCCATGGACTCTACAGTCCATGGAATTCTCCAGGCCAGAATACTGGAGTGGGTAGCCTTTCCCTTCTTAAAGAGATCCTCCCAACCCAGGGATTGAACCCAGGTCGCCTGCATTACAGGCAGATTCTTTACCAGCTGAGCCACAAGGGAAGCCCACTGAGGTTTTTCCTGTTTTCTTCATTACTTTCCATCTTGTTCTTTAAATTCAAATTCAAGTTCATTGACTCTTTCTCATCTCTCATCTACTGTTGAGCTCCTCTAGTAAACTTTTCACTATAGTCGTAGTGTGTGTGTGTGTGACATATACACACTGCTACATTTACTTATTTTTGGCTATGCTGGGTCTTGATTGCTGCATGCAGACTTTCTCTAGTTGCAGAGAGTGAGGGCTGCTCTCTAGTTGTGGTGCATAGATTTCTCACTGGTGGCTTCCCTTGCTGTGGAGCATGGTCTGTAGGCACACAGGCTTCTTTAATTGCAGCACTTGGGCTTAGTTGCGAGTTGCTGGCCCTAAGGCATGTGGGCTTCAGTAGTTGTGGCACAGAAACTCATTAGCTGTGGCTCACAGGCTGTGGAACCTTCCTGGACCAAGGATCAAACCTGTGTCCCCTGCATTGGCAGGTGGATTCTTATCTGCCATGCCACCAGAGAAGTCCCAGTCATACTTTTTTTCTTTGGACAGGAAAAAAAAGACCTTTATTCCCCTATTTTCAAACAGATGGTTGCTAGTATAACATTTATGAGTTTTGGCAGATATATCATAGTTTCCCAATTACCTTCAGATAGTAACACAACTTGTATTATGCATTAACCAGGAAAACAAGACGTTTTAACCTTTTTCCCAAGTACATCAATTAATTCATCCATACTTCTTTCTTTCGAGCAATTTCTACACAGGTTGATTAGTTTTTCTTCCTCTCTTCGCCTCTCCAGTTATTTTTGGATCTACCGTCCATATAGGAATTAATAATAGAGAAGGACAACAGTGATCTCTTTTATTCTTGGACTTCGGTTAGATCATTTCCTTAGGAGATACTTCATTTTAGAACTAGCTGAACATGTTTTACTTCAAGAATACAAAAGAAACCTAAAATAAACTTTTTTCAATGAAGTATATAAAATAGGCATTAGCTCTTTTTTTTTTTTTTTAAAGAATTCCTGGAAATAAAAGGTTGAAAAAGAAAACAGTGGAAAAAATAAGAGTAATTATATGGTTCATTCAGTGATATTTTTTAACTAAAGAATTTTATTCTCTTAACTGAGGTTCAATATTTGATGAATCGTTATTTTTATTAATGAGTCATTGTTATTTTTCCCACTAATTCTTTTTTTTTTTTTTTTAATTTTATTTTATTTTTAAACTTAACATAACTGTATTAGATTTGCCAAATATCAAAATGAATCCGCCACAGGTACACATGTGTTCCCCATCCTGAACCCTCCTCCCTCCTCCCTCCCCATTCCATCCCTCTGGGTCGTCCCAGTGCACCAGCCCCAAGCATCCAGTATCGTGCATCGAACCTGGACTGGCATCTCATTTCATACATGATATTTTACATGTTTCAATGCCATTCTCCCAAATCTTCCCACCCTCTCCCTCTCCCACAGAGTCCATAAGACTGTTCTATACATCAGTGTCTCTTTTGCTGTCTCGTACACAGGGTTATTGTTACCATCTTTCTAAATTCCATATATATGCGTTAGTATACTGTATTGGTGTTTTTCTTTCTGGCTTACTTCACTCTGTATAATAGGCTCCAGTTTCATCCACCTCATTAGAACTGATTCAAATGTATTCTTTTTAATGGCTGAATAATACTCCATTGTGTATATGTACCACAGCTTTCTTATCCATTCATCTGCTGATGGACATCTAGGTTGCTTCCATGTCCTGGCTATTATAAACAGTACTGCGATGAACAGTGGGGTACGAGTACCCCACTAATTCTTTAAATGTGGTTTTCTTTAGTTCTTTAATCATTATTTGATAGAGTGTCCCTTAGTTTGGGTTTGATGTATAAGTAAATTATTAATGTGTCTCTTAGTGTGTATGTATTTTCTGTCTTTTAAGGTTAATCATGTTGGGATTTCATTTGTTTCTAGTTAGATGAGATTAATTGGAATGTGGCACTTGATAATCACAAGCCCTAATTTGCTGTCTGACAGGTTCGTTTTGTTGATGGGACTGCTGTTTGTTTTCAGTAAGCCACTACCCTTGTCACAATCACACTTACTGGTGTTCTGATAAACAACTAAAGGTTCAGTTCAGTCGTTCAGTCGTGTCTGACTCTTTGCAACCCCATGAATCACAGCACGCCAGGCCTCCCTGAACATCACCATCTCCCGGAGTTCACTCAAACTCAAATCCATTGAGTTGCTGATGCCATCCAGCCATCTCATCCTCTGTCGTCCCCTTCTCCTCCTGCCCCCAATCCCTCCCAGCATCAGAGTCTTTTCCAGTAAGTCAACTCTTTGCATGAGGTGGCCAAAGTACTGGAGTTTATGTATGCAAATTTGAATTCCTTGGCCACGCATAATATTTTTTTAGCCTGTGATGAATCTTTTAGTTATAGTTTCTATACACAAACTTTTTCAGATACCACTGATTTAATATTTCATTAAATTCCTTTTGGCATTACTAAAAGTTAGCTGCTTGCAAGAACAAATTTCTGCAAGTAACCTAAGGAAAGGAGATACAGGTCAATCTTTTGGAAATAAGGTTTAGAGGTACAACCCAAAGATACAGGCACAATGCTGTTGTTAGGATGCTTTTCTCTGTGTCTCTATGTGTATGTCTGGGTCTGCCTTACACTGTATGTTCTCATGCCTGCATGTCTCTCTTCTGTTCCTTTCTGTTTATCATCATTCTCTGGTTGCATTTGTGAAGAACGGCCAGTGACTTCTGAATCCACATAACCAGTTACATCTCTATTGTCCATGCCCACCTAAATGATGCAGCCTTTGTGTGCCAAGTTCAGATTCCCAGGAGGAGAACTTTAATGTACCCATCCTGGTCCAATTAGATTTGGCAGAATAGTCATCCCTTTCTGTAAAATCTGTAGAGGGCAAGTTTCTAAAAGGTGGATGTGAGCCAAGAGTGGTCTCAGTAGTACAACTTTTGGAGTGAGTTTGGTGCGTGTGTGCTCAGTTGCTTCAGTCATGTCTGACTTTGTGACCCTGTGGACTGTAGCCCACCAGGCTCCTCTGTCCATGAGTTTCTTCAGGCAAGAATACTGGAGTGTGTTGCTGTGCCCTCCAAGGGATCTTTCCGATGCAGGGATTGAACTGTCATCTCTTGTCTCCTGCATTGGCAGGCAGGTTCTTTACTGCTAGCGCCACCTATAGTAAATCCCAAATGTATTTGGAAACCTGTTATTTTCTTTTGCTGAGGAAAGTCTGTGCCATTTCTGAAACAGTGGTGACAATAGAATTAAACATTATATACAGATATGTTGTTTTTAGTCATTTCATAAAAACAGAAACATGCTTGTAAAATATGAAAACTGTTGTCTATACCTTGTCCATATATTAACAACAGTTAGTCTTAAACAATAAAAGGCTTCTGGTTAAATATTCTGGAACTCAAAAGTTGAATGATGAGAATTCAGTGTTAGCATATTTAGGGGCCCCAGTGAACATTTCCCTTTGAAATCCTCCCAAGTGGAGCCACTTGAGAAGAAAAAGGGAATCAGGCAAATAAAGATCCAAGTAAATTTTATCTCATCGCTGAGAAAAAGTTGTGTTGGAGGTTGTTGCTTAGATCTGCAGTAATGTCAGATTACTGCATGTATTCTCTGTCCCCTACGTTTAGATATTGGAACTGCCCACTGAAGGGCAGAGCTTGTCCCTGGTGTCATTGCCTCATTCGTTCCTGTGCCTTCATTCTTTCTGTTCTGCTCCTTGCTTCTGAGTGGCATACTGTATGATAAAGGTCATATATCCCACTTAAAGTTACAAGCTTCTCGTGAGGTCTGCCTAAAGATTGGCCATTTGTCTGAGTCACAGATGCTGAGTGTTACCAAAAATGTAAGATTGATGGGAGCACTCTGTAGTCAATTTAGCTGGCATTCTGTTGGGAAACGCTCCACCTACCTGGTTATCATTAGTTGTTATTATTAAATTTTGGTAAAAGGCAAGTAGAGGTGCTTTGAATTAGCTTCCAGGGCTTTCTGATTGCCTGCCTCTTATATTCTAGTCTTGATTTTGTTGAAGACTTAGGCTTCCCTGGTGGTTCAGACAGTAAAGAATCTGCCTTCAATGCAGGAGACCAGGGTTCGATCCTTGAGTTGCAAAGATCCCCTGGAGGAGGAAATGGCAACCCACTTCAGTATTCTTGCCTGGAGAATTCCATGGACAGAGGAGCCTGGCAGGCTACAGTCCATGGGGTTGCCAAGAGTTGGACACGACTGAGTGACTAACACACTTGTGAGCTGCATGTGGTATGACTTTCAAATGTGCCTGATTTGATTTTCTAGCATTTCAGCTCCCCAGGACAGCCATGTTAGGGTCTTCATGGGACCATCTGTTCTTGAATGTTTCCCCTTGTTTTGGACCCAGGCCTAATGAAATCCTGTTTCTCTGGATTCTTGTGGGGGTAGTGTATGATCCACTGCTACTTGGCATATCTCTGCCTCTTCCATTCTTATATTTTAGGAATAGCTGATTCTGATCCCAATCTTAAACTTGTAGGGCCCCCATATAGTTTTTTTTGTGTGTTTGTGGTTCTCTAACCTCCTTCAGGACCCAGAAGTTGAGTCTTCTGCAGTGAGTAGAGGACATCCTCAAGATCCTGTGGCTACTGGTATTCCTAATGGAGTGCTGCTGCTTTGTCACTAAGCTGATTGCCTGGCCAGTGGTTCTCCCTTCATGTGACCCTGAACTTTGAATACTAGTACCCTATTTTTGGATTAAGCTAGGGTAGTCAAAGCTGTGGTTTTTTTCAGTAGTCATGTATGGATGTGAGAGTTGGACTATAAGGAAAGCTGAGTGCTGAAAAATTGATGCTTTTGAACTGTGGTGTTGGAGAAGACTCTTGAGAGTCCTTTGGACTGCAAGGAGATCCAACCAGTCCATCCTAAAGGAAATCAGTCCTGAATATTCATTGCAAGAACTGATGCTGAAGCTGAAACTCCAATACTTTGGCCACCTGATGTGAAGAACTGACTCATTTGAAAAGACCCTCATGCTGGGAAAGATTGAAGGCAGGAGGAGAAGGGGACGGCAGTGGATGACATGGTTGGATGGTATCACCGACTCAATGGACATGGGTTTAGGTAGACTCTGGCAGTTGGTGATGGACAGGGAGGCCTGGAGTGCTGCTCTTCATGGGTCGCAAAGAGCTGGAAGTGACAGCGACTGAACTGAACTGCCCTTTTGACAGATACGGTATAAGATTTTTACTAGGGCAAAAACACATTCATGCCCTGAATATATAACTTTCCTATTTAGAACACAAGTCCTTGTAATTGTTTCAGGAGTGGTGTTTTATCTGAGGACAAATCCCCGGGCCGGTGTGGTGTTACCTGCTCTGATGAAGTCTTTCGCACTGAGAAGTCAGGTAGATTGGTGGTCTGCCTAGATTTGGATGGTCAGTCAGCCAGTCTGACCAAGTTTTAAGGCTCCTAGTAACTGACAAGTTAGACGCCAGTTCTTCATCTGACTGCTGTGCACCTGTGAGGCCTGTGCCCCATGTCTGTCCTCTCTTCCATGGGTTTACGTTAACCAATGGCACCCCACTCCAGTACTCTTGCCTGGAGAATCCCATGGGTGGAGGAGCCTGGAAGGCTGCAGTCCATGGGGTCGCTAGAGTCAGACACGACTGAGCGACTTCACTTTCACTTTTCACTTTCATGCATTGGAGGAGGAAATGGCAACCCACTCCTGTATTCTTGCCTGGAGAATCCCAGGGACGGGGGAGCCTGGTGGGCTGCCGTCTGTGGGGTCGCACAGAGTCGGACACGACTGAAGCGACTTAGCAGCAGCAGCAGTAGCTATAATACTGTATTTCTTTCAAGATACCATCTATTTTTAAATGCATCCCAATACCAGAGATACAACTTCTCCCCCTCAGTTTTATTGAGAAATAATTGACATACATCCCTGTATAAATTTAAGGTGTACAGTATCGTGGTTTAATTTACACATGCAGGCATACCTTATTTTATTGTGCTTTGCTTTACTGTGCTTCACAGATACCATATGTTTTACAAATTAAAGGTGTTTTTAAATTAGCAATAAGGAATTTTAAAACTAAGGTATATACATTTTCTTTTTTTTTGTTTATAAGGAAATGGCAACCCACTCCAGTGTTCTTGCCTGGAGCATTCCAGGGATGGCGGAGCCTGGTGGGCTGCTGTCTGTGGGGTCACACAGAGTCGGACACGACCGAAGCGACTTAGTAGCAGTAGTAGTAGTATAGTGTAGTGTATATATTAACTTTTATGTGCACTGGGAAGCCATAACATTTGTGTGACTCACTTCTTGTGATACTGGCTTTGTTCCTGTGGTCTGGAAACAATTCTGTGATATCTCTGATATTTACCAAACCGAAGTAGGCCTATATGGTGAAATGATTACCACAGTAAGTTTAGTTAGCTTCCATCATCTCATATAGAGAGACTAAACTTATGTTTGGAGATCAGTAAAATGTAGTTGTATGGTTAGCACTAGAGATTAAAAGATGGAAGTGCTCTTTAGCACTTGGCAGGATCTAAGCTGGTGCCCCAGCTTCAGTAGTTTTGCTTGTATGTGTAAAAGTGACATGGATTCATTGCAGAATCTTGCTGGCCTAGGTCATGACCAAATTCACTTGGTTCTTTTCCTTCTAATATACTTAATTCTCAAGGATGGCATTGCCACCATCTTATCCAGTAATATAAAATATTTTTGTTCAGCTATGGGCTTCCCTCATGGCTCAGTGGTAAAGAATCTGCCTACCAATGCAGGAGACACAGGTTCGACCCCTGGGTCAGGAAGATCCCCTGAAGGAGGGAATGGCTACCCACTTTGGTATTCTTGCCTGGAGAATCCCATGAACAGAGACTGGCGGGGCTAGAGTCCGTGGGGTTGCAAAAGAGTTAGACATGACTTAGCGACTAAGTAACAACTCCCCTTTTCTCTCCTGCTTCCTGCAACTTGCTTAATTCCTGATCATACTTTTATGATGTGGATTTTGGCAGGTGTCGTCAGCCTGCTTGGTATGGTTTTGGTGGCTTCACTGATCTTTGGAATATTGTGTATGAGTCCTGGAAGCTTTGGTACAGAACTGTCCATGTCCATTTGTCTGTTTTCCCACGTGAAGTCAATTCTGTTTAAGTATGCGTCTTTAATGTTAATGCCCAAAAGCCATTCACTACATGTAAATCTTTGAAGTCCTGTTAAATACTCCATTTTGCTAACTTCTCTGGGTATACCTTTATTCTCAGGGCAGTTGAAGTTGAGGTGTATTTTGTTGTCTGCTAGCAAATGTAAGATTCTCCCCTCTCCCTTTTTTCTAAGGTGAAATCGATCATTCTTTTAATTTTTATTGTTTATTGTTTTTAGCTGCACTGGATCTTTGCTGGCCTCATACAGGCTTAGTTGCCCTGAGGCAGGGATCTTAGTTCCCGACCAGCCATTGAATACACACCCCCTGCATTGGAAGGCAGACTCTTAACCACTGGACTGCCAGGGAAGTCCCTAAGTTTCTAATAAGTACTGTTCATCAGAAATTTCCAGGCTGCAGAGACAGGGCATGGTCCTGTACTTGATCCATCACTGTCTTATGAGGTATACTCTATTATTTATAGTTTGTAGAGGCTCACCTGGGAACTCCCATCTGTATGTCCAGGCCCGTTGAAGCCAGATAGCTATAACTTTGATTTCATGTGAATCCATTTCTGGGTTTCCTAGAGCTTTAATAGTATTGGATGGATACACAAGCCATGGATTTTACCTAACATCTGTTAAGTTATTGGTCTTATTAACTACTTAGCTAATCTCTAGTGATCTTAATTTAACCAGATCCCTAAAAAAAACTAAGTTTAAAAGAATCCCCTCAAATCTAAACAATATCTGCTTCCCCTGCCTCACATTTAAGTCTGCTTCTTTATTTTTTATATAAATTAAAAAAATATTTATTTATTTATTTATTAAGTACTTGGTTGTTTTGGGTCTTCATCGCTGCATGGGCTTTCTGTAGTTGTGATGAGCTGGGGCTACTCATCTTTGTGGCCTGCGGGCCTCTCATTGTGGTGGCTTTTCTTGTGGCCCACAGCCTCTAGAAATGTGGGCTTTAGTTGCCCATGGCATGTGGAATCTTCCTGGACCAGGGATCAAACCTGTGTCCCTGCATTGGAAGGCAGATTCTTACCCACTATACCACCAGGGAAGTCCGGCTTCTTTATTTTTAAACAAATTAAAAAAAAAAAAAAAAACCAACAACAACAACCAAACACACACACACTTATATGGCTGCATTGGGTCTTAGTTTTGGCATGTGTGATTTACCTCCCTGACCAAGGATTGAATCTGGGCTCCTGCATTGGGAGTGTGGTGTGTTATCCACTGGACCACCAGGAAAGTCCTGTAAACCTGCTTCTTAATGTTGATCTCCTTGTGGCTCCCTTAGTCTAAACTCTAATTTTCTCAAAGCCTTCATTCTCAGAAGGGTAGCTTCGCCATTTAAGTTCCTGTGTCAAAAGTGAAGTCGCGTGGACCGTGATAGTCAGGCATCGTCTTAAGTACAAGCTGCCCACGGTGGCCTGGCAGAGCACCAAGACTGACCCCAACAGAGCCCTATAACCCTGAGTCTAGACCCTCTTTTCTTCAAAGAATCTTTTGACCTGTTTTCCCTCCCACCAAAATTGTATGTTACCTTATTCTGAGTTTTAAACAGGACTAGAGACAGCTGCTGATTTCTCTTCAGAGTTGAGTACTCACTGAAGCCTGCCAGGCTCCTCTGTCCATGGAATTCTCCAGGCACGAATACTGGAGTGGGTAACCATTTCCTCCTTCAGGGAATCTTCCCAACACAGATCAAACCCACATCTCTTGGGTCTCCTGCATTGGCAGGCAGATTCTTTACCACTGGCGCCACCTGGGAAGTAGAGTACTTTAGTAGTTGGCAACTCTTCATGGCTTTGTAATTTGGACAGACCCAGTTGTTAGCTCTCAAAGAGTGCCTGTTTTCACTTGAGTATTCCCAAATCCCTAGATACCTATCAGTCTCATTTTGTCCAGCTTTTTTATCCACCTTGGTTATTGCCCTTAAATTTCTCCTGGGGTTGTGTGTTGGGAGGTGCCGGAATCTGATTGCTTTACAGTATGTTATTCAGAGTACTAGGCATGACCCCATGCCTAAGTTTTCTGATATATTCATCTAAATTTAACCTTGTGTTTTTATCCTAAACAGCATTGAATGATGTTCTAATTCTGCATGAGGCCACATTGGACTAGATTATTTTTCCTGAGCTGCTGCTTTTGCCCATGTTGTAAACCACTATGATCTGAGGTTAACTGAATGGGTGAGCCCTGAAGTCTGAAAGGGCCTAATTAGCACATAACTTAGTGACTTCCAAAGTTACTTGTAAGAAAGTGGTGAAAAGACAGTAAGTTCTTGAAAATCCTAGTTTAATAATGTATAGTACTTGTATTTTTTCAGTATTTTGATTTTAATTAGAGAAAGATATGAAAGGTAAAAGGCACGAGAAATAGCTTTGGCTAAAAAATACTTATTTTCTTGACTCCAAAGTAAATTAACTCTTTTGTTTTCTCTTTTTTAAATAGGGTTACACATCGTTTTGGAATGACTGTATATCATCTGGATTACGTGGCTGTATGTTGATTGAATTAGCATTGAGAGGAAGGTTACAGCTAGAGGCTTGTGGAATGAGACGTAAAAGTCTATTAACAAGAAAGGTAAGAGGGGGCCTATGTAACATAGCCTTTTTGAAGAGTTTGTGCTGCCTAAAGATGAAGAATGTTTCTAGTAATAGTTTTCTATTTTATTGAAGTATAGTTGATTTACACTGTGCTAATTCCTGCTATATTGTATTCAGTTATATGTATACATATATTCTTTTTTTTTTTTTTTTAAATTTCAAGTTAAGTTTTATTGAGGACCTTACTGAAGACTGTAGCCCAGGAGACAGCCTCTTGGATAGGTCTGAGGTCCTGTACATTGTTTTTTATATTCTTTTCCATTGTGGCTTATCGAAGGATATTGAATAAGTTTCCTGTATTATACAGTAGAACCATGTTGTTTTACTAATAGCTTTCAGAAGTTAAATAAGTTGATTTTAAAGTTAAGTCTTTATTGAATCATGATTCCATATCTTTTTTTTCCTTTTTTTTTTTCATCTTTGATTTTTTTGGTTCTTTGTACATAATGAGTAATGTAATTCATTTTTAGGATCATTGGCCGTTGCATCCTGCATATTCAAAAAGACTCCCAAACTTTATTTGCTATTTCTGAAAACCATGATTTGGAAGACTTGACATAACTACTCAAAAGTGATACTGTGCAAATTAACCACCCATAGGCAATTGATCTTTCTGCCAGAATACAAATACTTTTCAGATCTCCTTCTCTCCATTGTTATGGTCTGTGTTAATATAGGTGTTATTGACTAGTTTCTAGAATTTTTAACTTTCATTTTAGTCTAAAATATTCAAGGCCATTTCTCTTCGTCTGTCATTGTTTCTTGGGGGATGTAGGGTGTTTCAAAACTATTTTTTTCATAATGCATTGTGTTATGATGAAATCCAAAATGCTTTAGGGTGAAAACTGAACATTTTTTGATTGATATACCAGATAGAATAATAATCCTATGGGAAAGAATATATTTTTGAAAATTATATACACAGTAGACGTGGTATAGCAGGAAATATTCCTCATGGAATATTAAAATTAAATTTAGTCATTTAAAGTAGAGTCAAATGAACTGGCATGAGATTAATTTTGAAAATTATTGTTTTAGATATTTGTCATAAAGCAGAATATAATTTTTATTTCCATTTTACTGTGCAACCATAGATTTATGGGGGACAAAAACCTTAGGAATTTTTAATTATCAGTGAAATATATACATTAATTACTAATAGTAATAAAAATTACAAGTAATGTTACATTAATATTATGGATCCCTGACCTAAGAAAAAATATCCAACTATACCCAGTTTATTATAATCCTGACACCTGTCTCAGAATGATGGGCAATGCAGTGTTGAGGCCAGATGGCAATCGATTTCGGGAGTTAATGGGAAGTAAGAAGTGGTGGCATGACCACAGCATATAGACATACAACTTTTTATCCCAGGGCTTTTTATTTTTTCTTATTCTGACACCCAGCTACAAGCATGGCCCAGAATAGCACTCTCCAGTCGAACTCTCTGTGATAATGAAAGGGTTCTATATCTGCTCTGTCCAGTATGGTGGCCACCAGCCACATGTCTGTGAAATAGACACTTGAAATGTGAGTCATGCAAATTGAGACATGCTGTAAATAAAAACACACTGGCTGTTTGAAGACTTACTGTGGAAAAATAAGAATGAAATATCTCAATTACATGTCAATATTTTGGCTATGGTGGGTTAAATCAAATATACTAAAATTAATTGTACTTATTTTTCTTTTTAAATGTAAATACTAAACAATTTAAAAATAGATTCGTGGCTTGTATTTCTGGCTCTAATGATATTTCCATTGGGTCATGTTGTCTCCTAAATAGATACTATATTCTCTTTAACCTTTTATAGCTCATTATTGACCAGAGACATATTAATACATTAGTCTTTTGTACCTGAACGTTATTGACTAGAGATGTTTCAGTATTCACTTACACATCAAATCACTTGCCACAGGGGTCAGTTTTTGCCGAAATCCCCCAGTCAATAATGTGCTAAGATTGATCAAAAAGAAAAGGACATGCTGTCAATGACAAGTTTTCAAGAAGACTCCCATTTTAAAAATAATATTGTTAAATTTCATAATATTTTAATAGCTAACAGTATCAATAATATAACAAATTAAGCTTTGATATTACAGAATTTCAGCTAGAGATTTGTTTAGCCAAGAGTGTCATGGAAGGCTTTAAAAAACTCTAAAGCCGTGTAGTGTTTTCTTCTGTCATCCCCTACTTCTGGATTTTTCTACTCTTTTGCACCACACAGCATGTGGGGTCTTAGTTTCCTGACCAGGGGCGGAACCCACGTCCCCTGCTTTGGAAGCACAGAGTCTTAACTGCTGGACCACTAGGGAAGTCCCTTGGTTTGTTCTGTTCTTCAAGTGGATTCTATATCTATCTTAACTTAATGTTTTGTAGTATTTAAAATCTTTATGTAATCGAACCTGTTGGTATTTCCAGGGTTTCTGCTGGTTGTCACAGTTTTGAGAAAACTTTCTCATTCTCTCAATTATATTTCATATTTAAATCTATCTTTTATTGCAGTATAAGCTCTGAGGAGCCAAGTCTTACTTTTTACCTCTAATTTTTTAGCCAGTTGTTTTAGTAATGTCTATGTGAAATGTCACCTTTATTATATACCAAATTCTGATATGTAATTGAGTCTGTTTCTGTAACTAATAAATGTTTGAAAAATGAATTTCTGTATCACATAGCCCAAGGTTTAGCAGTGAAGGGAATTGCAATGAGTATAAACTCTTCTACCATTTTGCTTTACTCATTAAGGCACATTTTCATTTATGTTATATTTTCATTTATGATTGTGGCTAATCTGGTTAGGTTAAATACTGGATTTTCTTAATATGGAATTAATTTAAAATCTGAACTTTGATAACTGTGTGAACACTTGGAGCTTTAAGCATGGTGAAATGTTTACATAATTTTTTTTTTTTTATCTAAAGAGATCAAATAGATCATGTGATTCTTATTGATTACATTGTAGGTGATTTGTAAGTCAGATGCTCCAACAGGGGATGTTCTTCTTGATGAAGCTCTGAAGCACGTTAAGGAGACGCAGCCTCCAGAAACGGTCCAAAACTGGATTGAATTACTTAGCGGTAAGCTTCTGTGTATAAGCTGAAAACTGAATTCTTGGAAAGGTTTTTGTAAAAATTTAAAATCCTTTTGAAAGGAACTTGGGCAAATAGTCACAGATTTGTTTAGTGGTAGACAAACTTGAGAGCGAATTAGTCACTAAATGGGGAAAACAGTGGTTTTTAAAATTTCATCACCTTTAATGAGACAGCAGGTGTGACTGAGATTATGTATACTTCCTTAGAGCTCCTGTCATTCTTTGTCAAAATTATTTCATGCTACCTTATTCTGGATGGGCTAGGTTAAGCTGTGTAAACAAACAACCCTAAAACCTCAGTGGCTTAAGACAGAAGCTCATTTCTCACTCATGCTGTACAAATCAGTCACAGACCACTTCATTCTCACTTTGGCAGCCAGGCAGATGAGCTGCCACCATCTGGAGCATTGTCAGTCACTAGTGTAAAGAGAAGAAAAGTGTAAAGATCACCTGGGCTCTTAAATTTCTGCTCAGAACTGTTGTGTGGTTCAGGCTGCATTGGTCAGAGCAAGTCACATGGCCTCCCCTAACTTGAAGGAGACCGGAAGTACAGGCATATGAAGGACAGCTACCTGTTGATAGCACTGATGACTACATTTATTTTAAAGTTGCTTGTATATTTGTCTAACCTACTAGATAGTGAACTCCTTGAGTATAGGACCTGAGTTACCTTGCTCTTCCTCTCTACTATTATATAAAACATAGTTTCTATGTATATTTATGCTCATTTCATGTCCAAATGTATTACTATTTAGAGTACCTTTCAAAAACATTTGGAGGTTATCAGAGATTAGTAATTAACATGATGTCATTTTTCTCACTTATCAATGGAATTTCTAAAGTTATAGTTGCATTATGAAGATGTTCTTGTATCAGTAAAAGATTGAGTTTTGCATGTTTTTTGAAACATAAATATACATATTCCAAACCTAGCTAATAGAGCAATAAATGAGTACTTTACACTTCTGGCAGAGTTCATTCTTTCTTCTTTTTGGTAAAGAACATAAATTTTCACAAGATTGTCTTGGTAATTTTGAGAGGTTGTTTTGGCCCACACTCTGGTAGATCTGTTGATAAATTTTCTTTTTACCTCATTGAGTAAGATAAACTTTAATGTGACCCTTTTTCCTTCTTTGTGCTTGTGATGGTGGTGGTGTGTTCAATTCCAATTTTTTTATTGTAGGAAATCTTAAAATTACTTTACCCATTTGATGAAAGTTTGTTTAGTTAAAACTAGCTGCTTACCCAGCATGTACCAGCACTGTGTCACAGCGCTCAGAACACTGTCAGCCCTTTCTGCGTGAGCCTTCCATCTGTTTGGCAAACCGTAGCCATTGACAAGGCTCAGTGAGGGTATGAATATTAACTTTACATGTTAAAAATTAGCAAATGTGATTTTCCAGATGAAAATAGAAGTGTTGATAACTTCTAACTGTACCCTGACAGACTATTTCTGCATTCTCTGGAGTCTTTGTGTCCTGCTTGTGTTGTATACTGCCATTGCTGCCATTGTGTACGACGTATGGTATGCAAATTAGAATTTGTAATTAGATTCTCAACTGACCAAAAAGAGCATTTCTTAAAGTTGTCATTAGCTTTTTTGGGAAGTAAGAGTGCTAAAGTTCTTTTTGTGGTATTTAGTGGGTCTTGCCTTAAGTCAGTATTTTTGATAGCCACTTTGGTGCAACTTAACACTGTGAAGGTGTTTCTGGATGCTCCCTCCATCAATGATCTCTTTATCTTACATTGTATGTGCTAACGTCACACGGGGATGTGGTTGAATAATATATCTTAGACCACCAGATTTCCTTTGATAGTTTATATGCTTGTCATGTGCACATGCCATGCAGGGAGTATGACTTGCAAAGAGTTGAATCTTACCGTTTAAGGTGACTATATACTTCTTAGACTTTACATGTTAATGTAATGTTTTTTGCATGTAGCTTATCCAGTACTCAATTTATATGATAATTGAACATGGTTTTCAACTTGAGCTGGTATGCACTGTTCTTATCTGATTAAGGAGTGAAAGGAGGGCAGAAGTCTATAACTGTTTCTCAGAAGTAGTAAATATAATTAAGACTTTATGAAACAGGGCCCATTTAAGTTAGGAACTTGTGTAAACCAGAAAGCTAATACTTAGAAAGTACCTTTAAAAAATTTTTTTAAACAGCATCCTGTGAAGTTCAGTATGGCTGTTAATGCCAAAATACTATTACCTGTAGTACTTTGGTTGCATGTTCCTGATGTACAATAAGAATGATTAGTAATTTTAGCATAAAAGAAAGGAATCTGGAGTGGGAGAAAGAGCACATTTCTTTTAAATTAAGAAAATACCTTCTTCCCAGCTAAAGTACTGATAGTGCTTGCTGATTTTTTTAAATAAAAAATTATATCCTACCTAACAACATTTTAACCATTTTTAAGTGTTCAGTTCTGTGGGTTAGCTTGTTAATGTAAAACTTTTTAGTTGCTTCAAGATAATAAGTGGTATCAAATACCAGTTATTGCAGCAGTACTGATGTAAGTACTATAAAACATAAAATGAAATGCTACCATACTAAGTCTTAAAATCCATTTGGGCAAGAATTGTATATTTCTAATAACAGATTAGAGTTTAATGGTATGATTTTCTGTAAGTGCATTCAGTTCAGTTCAGTCACTCAGTCTTGTGACCCCATGAACTGCAGCACGCCAGGCCTCCCTGTCCATCACCAACTCCCGGAGTTTACTCAAACTCATGTCCATTGAGTCAGTGATGCCATCCAACCGTCTCATCCTCTGTCGTCCCATTCTCCTCCTGCCCTCAATCTTTCCCAGCATCAGGGTCTTCTCAGATGAGTCAGCTCTTTGCATCAGGTGGCCGAAGTATTAGAATTTCAGCTTCAACATTAGTCCTTCCAGTGAACACCCAGGACTGATCTCCTTTAGGATGGACTGGTTGGATCTCCTTGCAGTCCAAGAGACTCTCAAGAGTCTTCTCCAACACTACAGTTCATAAGCATCAATTCTTCTGCGCTCAGCTTTCTTTATAGTCCAACTCTCACATCCATACATGACTACTGGAAAAACCATAGCCTTGACTAGATGGACCTTTGTTGGCAAAGTAATGTCTCTGCTTTTGAATATGCTATCTAGGTTGGTCATAACTTTCCTTACAAGGAGTAAGTGTCTTTTAATTTCATGGCTGCAGTCACTATCTGCAGTGATTTTGGAGCCCCCCAAAATAAAGTCTGACACTGTTTCCAGTGTTTCCCCATCTCTTTGTCATGAAGTGATGGGACTGGTTGCCATGATCTTAGTTTTTTGAATGTTGAGCTTTAAGCCAACTTTTTCGCTCTCCTCTTTCACTTTCATCAAGAGACTCTTTAGTTCTACTTCACTTTCTGCCATAAGTGCATTACCCCAGAGAAAACAAATCCTTGGGAGCTTTAGTAATTGGAGGAAGTGGAACTTGGTTTGGGCCTTTGAAGGGCAAAAATGAGACAGAAGAAAGTGTTCCTGTTCAGAGGGACAAGAAGAGGGCATGGTAAAAATTGGTGGGCCTGTCCTTACACAGCTAACTCTGTTCTTGTTTCTGGGTTTTCAAAACCATGTATTGTACTGTATTGTTGAGGGATACATATGCATAGGAAGTGAGATTGTATGTAAAGAACAAAGAATGATTAACCTATGTTGGTCTTATGGTTTACCTCTGAGGCGGAGAAGATATAAGAAAAGCATGTAAAGTCCTGATGTATAATAGGAATGACTTGTAATTTCAGCATAAAGAAGTCTGGAGTAAAGCTTTCTTCTTTACCTGGGGTGGGAGGTTGACTATCCAGGAGTTCATCTTACTATTATTTGTGGTGTACATACTGTTGTTGTTCATTCATTCAGTTGTGTCTGACTCTTTGAAGCCCCATGAACTGTAGCACACCAGGCCTTCCTGTCCTTCACTATCTCTGGAGATTGCTCAAACTCATGAGCATTGATTCAGTGATGCCATCCAACTGTCTCATCCTCTGTCGCCTCCTTCTCCTCCTGCCCTCAGTCTTTCCCAGCATTGGGGTCTTTTCAAATGAAATAGCTTTTTGCATCAGGTGGCCAAAGTATTGGAGCTTCAGCATCAGTCCTTCCAATGAATATTCAGGACTGATTTCCTTTAGAATTGACTGGTTTGATCTCCTGGCAGTCCAAGGGACTCTTCAAGAGTCTTCCCCAGCACCACAGTTCAAAAGCATCAATTCTTCGGTGCTCAGCAGTGTATATATGCCTGTTAAAACTACCAATTTTCAGATATTAGTTATATATCTTGTTAATTAAAAAATTTATATATTGGAGGCAAAGACTAAAAAGTTTATTTAAAGACTACCATTTTGAGAATAGCCTTTTTGCTTTCTGAAGTCTTAAACATGTAGTTGATCAGTTTGGTCACAAGATGTCACTGGAGTGCCAAATTTATGAACACAGCTGCTTTTTTTGATAATATGATGTGAAGATGGAAGTTTTTTATAGTGAAATTATTTAGGTGCCTGCCAGTGTGTTCTTTTCACTGAAGTAATTGTTGGGCAGTGGGATATAAGAAACGTTTTAAAGAACTGTGTAAACTTCTCAGTTTCCTTCTTTAAAAAAATGAACTATAAATGTATACATTTAAAATATGCTTATATAACTTATAAGTCTTTTCACATAGTAAATGATATAGGATGAATGACAATACAGGTCATAGTAACATCTTGTAATCTAGAATTTTGAATAGTATTCGTTCATTGGGGGTTTGTTGCAGTGTATTTAAGAGACATTCAACATCTGCTTAAAATGAAGGGGCTAAATCTTTAGTAGATAGTGTAGGTTAAACCTCTGAGCTTCCCTGGTGGCTCAGACTGTAAAGAATCCACTTGGAGTGCAGGAGACCTGGGTTCAATCCCAGAGTTGGGAAGATCCCCTAGAAGGAGGGCATGGCAACCCACTCCAGTATTCTTGCTTGGAGAATCCCCACGGACAGAGGAGCCCGGTGGGCTAAGCCTGTGGGGTCACAGACTTGGACACGACTGAGTGAGCACACACAGCACATGTGGGTTAACACACCTCTACTGTATCTTCTCTTCACTTACCCAGCTCACCTCCTCTCATGCCAGTTATACTGTTGTCTTAAATATGCTAATCTCAGGGGTAACGTTATTCTTTATATTTAGCTTAATTTAGTTATTTGAAAATAAAAGGCACAAGTGTAAATCAACTAAAACAAAAATTAAAAAAATAAAATTGAACAAAAGGCCCAGTAGACTAAAAGATAGAAATGTCAGGATGCCAAGACACTTTGACCACTCAGTTATTTTATTTTGCCTTTTTTGAAGTAGTCAAAGTAGTGTTAAACAATATTTACATGTTACCTATACTTGTTCAGTTTTCTGCTTAGGGAATTTCATTTTAAAAATATTTCTGAGGAGATCTGAAAAACATTTTTGTTGGAGTGAACACACAAGATTTGCCCTTTTCTAGGGAATTGCTTCAAAAGATGATGTCTGAGTCCTTTTTTTTTACTTCCTCTGAGGCAGAAATGATTGCCGGTGAGAAGGTCCAGTCACAAATGGAACACATTATTTTAGGCTCTTCTCTTTTTTAGTAGCAACACTAAACTAAGCTAACATATTTTAGATTTGAGAAATATGTCACACGAACTTTGTAAGCATACTTGTTCTCTTGATTGCAGTGTAAGCTTTAATTGTGGGTAAGATGTGGATAAACTTTCTTAGCATGACTTCTTGTACTATGTTATAAACAGCTAATACCCATTTATTTCCAATGAGAGGGGGAAAAGTCACTGTATACCAGCACTGGAGGGATTCTTTTTTTTAGGTCTGCAAAGAAAAAATCTGTGAGTTTCTCAGAATAATCTTAAAAATCTCCCTCATCCCCCATTATTTGAGAATAGATGGTTTTCTGAGACCTCGAATACCCTCCTGATTGACTAGTGAGTTGCCAGGGAATAGTACTTCTTTGATAACTGACAGATTATTATTATAAGTATAGTTAATTAACCCTAGATTTGAACTATAATTTTTTATGGGCTTTTGTAAATTTGGCTGTTTATTATTTTATGTTTATTAAGTTTCCCAAAGTCATGTAAGAGTGTCAGAAAACACAGCCTAGCCAATTCTTGCCTAGTGTCTTAGGCTGCCTACCACCTGCCAGTGACATTAGAAAAAAAAACGAAACCCAAACTGGTGAAAGGTAGAGCAGGCAAGCATTTATTAGGGAGATAGTGGGTTGGTACAACAGTGAAAAAAAAATGAACGCCATGACTAACCTTGAAAAGGTGTGTGCCCTTTAAAATCAAACTCAGGTAATTTCTTATTCCTCTGGGCTCTTGGTTCATACTGTTTTTATGGCCTTATTTACATCTATTCTAGCCAGTACTGTTAGTTATATTATGAATCTTTTTCCCTTCACTTGATTTAAAATTTGTATAGTTTGAAGTATGTCTTACTAATACTGCATTCTCAGTACCTCATATGATTTTATCCTATTAATAATGGGATATTATTATTATTATTATTAAGATATCATTAATAGGATAAATTCTTGCTGCCAAAGTGCTGATTGTTGCACGCGGGTAGATAATAGCTAATGTTTATTGAGAACGTGCCTTGTACCAGTCTCTGTTCTAAGAACTTAATATATCTTTAACTTAATCTTCATAATAACCCTTATGAGCTGGAAAGAGTTGTTTTCGTTGCTTTACATAGTGGATACAGAGGAATAGAGAAGTTTTGCCCAGGGTTGCACAGTGAGGAAATGACCAAGTTGGGATTTAGATCCAAGTAGTCTGGCTCCAGAACTTGCTCTTACAACCTTTTTACTGTGCTATAGTGCTTCCTCAAGTTGCTGTTCGTGGTTTTTCTTTTTTGTTTTTGTTAATGATTTTTTAACATTAAATGTAGGTGTGGGCTAATTTGATACCAAAAATTGAAAACAAGTAGAATTTCATTTATTACTGAGTTATATTTTTCTTTTGTACTGTTGAGTTTTAAAATCTAATAAGGCCCCAGATATATTTCAGCTCTTTTCATTTTTGAAGTTATCAAGAAAATTGAATGCAGTGATTTTTTTTTTTTTTTTTTGGTGGAAGCTGATTTGCCATGGTTTTTTATTTGAAAAGTTTGTTTTCTCTCTCTCTCTCTTTTTCTTTGTGGCTGAGTTTTGCCATCCTAGTTTCCCAATCAGAGATTGAATCTGCATCCCTTGTGGTGGAAGTGTGGAGTCTTAACCACTGGTCCACCAGGGAACTAACTCCCTGGTTGACGGTTTCTGTTGATCCCCCCACCCCCGCCACCCACCCCTTAGTTTTGGGTCACAAAACTGCTTCTTTACAAGACTAGTAATTTTTATTAGATGGCTAGGCACTGTGACTGCCATGTTGTTGTGTGCTGAATTTTGTTTGTCTTTAAAGACTGTTGAAATTTGTTTTGCTAGGCAGTTAACTTGTGGATCAGTTTGTTGTAAGCTTTGTTAGGCTGGGTCTGCAATAGCCTTTACTGAAGGCCTGGTTTAGCCGTAATACGAAGATGTGATCCTTTTGGAATTCTTTCTAAATGTCCTGGTGTTCAGTGAGACCTTTCCACTTAAGCCAGTTGGCACTCAGATTTTTCCTAACCCTCTGTGAACTCTTGGTATTGTTCACCCTACAGCTTTATGATAGTGCCCCTGGCCTCCCCGACCCCCCCCCCCCCCACATTATTTTTACCTTTGTGGACTTTGTCATCTTAACCCATGTGCCTTCGTTTTTCATCACACCTAAGTGAAAACACCATGTGGATTTCTAGAGCTCTTACTTTGCATAGTCCTCTCTTTCCTAGGACTGCCTTGCATATCGCAGTTGCCTTAGCTTCCTCCAACTCGGATCTCTGCCTTTTGAACAGTGTTAGTCCTTTGCTCTGCTTGAGATCTTCTGCTCTGCTGCCTAAGATGTGCCTTTAGGTGGTAGGCTTGGGCAGTAGTAGGCTCAGTTAGGTTTCTCTCAAACGGTAAAAAGGTAAGTCCAAGATTGATTACTTAGGCTTCCCTGGTGGCTCAGAGGCGGGAGACCTGGGTTCGATCCCTGGGTCGGGAAGATCCCTTGGAGAAGGAAATGGCAACCCATTCCAGTATTCTTGCCTGGGAAATCCCATGGACGCAGGAGCCTGGTGGCCTATAGTCCACGGGGTCGCAGAGTCGGACACGACTGAGTGACTTCACTTTTAAGACTGATTACTTAGTCATAGCTCCATATTCTTTAGTGTTAAGTCATGGCAAAATGACTTTGAACACTAGTATGGAGCTTTCTGTGACGATGGAAATGTTCTCTTTCTGTGCTGTCCATTCAGTAGCCTCTTGCCCCACTTGGCTAATGAGTACTTGAAACTGGCTAATAGCACTTGAAAGTGGCTAGGGCAGCTGAGGAACAGAGTTGTTTTCCCTTCTTATATATTTGGCTGTATGGCTTGCAGGATATTAACTCTCCAATCAGGGATCAAACCTAGGCCCCCTGCAGTGGAAGCATGGAGTCCTTTGGACCACAAGGGAATTCTGAATTTTTAAATTAGTTTAAATATAATAGCTGTGTATACTGGGGTGGCCAAAAGATTTGTTCTTTTTTTCTATAAGCTGGCTCTAGTAGCTCTTAGTTGCCTTTAACTTCATTTGAAACAGTTTTGTTAGATTGTATTATGACAGCTGTCATATCAGTGAACACTTAAAAAAAAACTTATCAAAATTGAATTTTTGTCTAGCCATTTTAATAGTGAAGATGAAGGAAAAAAGCAATATTTTTGGCATGTTATTATTTTATTATTTCAAGAACGGGTAAAAACTGAAATGCAAAAAAAGAAGGTTTGTGCAGTGTTTGGAGAAGATGCTGAGACTGAATGTGTCAGAAGTGGTTTGCAGAGTTTCATCCTGGAAATTTCTGCTGGGTGATGCTCCATGGTCAGGTGGCCAGTTGAAGTTGATAGAGATCAAATCAAGACATTAATTGAGAACAGTCAGTGTTATTCCACATGGGACATAGTGGACATACCCAGAATATCCAAATCAAGTGTTAAAAATAATTTGTACCTGCTTGGTTATATTAATTGTTTTGATGTTTGGGTTCCACATAAGTTAAGTGAAAAAAACTTCTTGACCGTTTCCTTGCATACAATTCTCTACTGAAACGTAAGGAAAACATTCTGCTTTTAAAATAAATTGTCGTGGTCATGAGAAGCAGATGTGGTACAGTAGTGTGAAACAGAAGATGAGGGCACGTGGCATGAACTACCACCAACCACACCACGGCTGGGCTTCTCCAAAGAAGGTGGTATCGTGTATGTGGTGGAGTTGGAAGGGGGGTCTCCATTATGAGCTCCTTCTGGAAAACCAAAGGATTAATTCCAACAAGTACTGTTCCCAGTTAGACCAGTAACTGAAAGCAGCACTTGATGAAAAGCACCAGGAATTAGTCAACAGAAAACGTGTAATCTTCCATCAGGATAACAGCATGTTTCTTTGATGACCAGCCAGAAACTGTCACAGCTTGGCCGGCAAGTTCTGACTTGTCCGCCATATTCCCCAGACAGTGCACCTTCAGATTTCCGTTTATTTCGGTCTTTACAGAATGCTTTTAACGGAAAAAATTTCAGTTCCCTGGAAGACTGTAAGAGGCACCTGGAACAGTTCTTTGCTCTAAAAGATAAATTTGGAAAGATGCAATTATGAAGTTGCCTGAAAAATGGCAGACGGGAGTGGAACAAAATGGTGAATATGTTGTTCAATAAAGTTCCTAGTGAAAATGAAAATGTGAAAAATGTGTCCTTTATTTTCACTTAAACCAAAGGAACTTTTTGGGCAACCCAGTAGTTAACGACTGCTGTAGTAGACAGTAGGACAGTGCTTTTTCTCAACAGCAGGAAATTTCAGTCTTACAGCTTTTGTATATAATAAGTGCTTGTGGTTGATCTCTACCATGTCCCAGTTTAGAAACTTACTATAGTTTCTTTTTCAAATTACTCAAATGGTTACATGTTCATTGGAGATTCATTTGAAAAATACAGAAAATACAAGAAAGAAAATTTGTCACATATAATCCCAAAGATAATCAAGATTATTTTGATGTATTTCCTTCTAGTCTTCTATAAGGAAAAAAATTGTTTTAGTGAAAAATATTTGATTTTTAGTGTTTCTGTGTTGAAAGGGAATGTGCATAGACAGCAAGATTGAAATGATGAAAATGATTTGTCCATCTGTAATTAGTTTTATATTATTTGTCATCAAAGAATAGCATTTGCCTAACAAGCTTTCATTGGAGAAGGCAATGGCACCCCACTCCAGTACTCTTGCCTGGAAAATCCCATGGATGGAGGAGCCTGGTAGGCTGCAGTCCATGGGGTCGCTGGGAGTCTGACAAGACTGAGTGACTTCACTTTCACTTTTCACTTTCATGCATTGGAGAAGGAGATGGCAACCCACTCCAATGTTCTTGCCTGGAGAATCCCAGGGACGGGGGAGCCTGGTGGGCTGCCGTCTATGGGGTCACAGAGTTGGACACGACTGAAGTGACTTAGCAGCAGCAGCAATAAGCTTTCATAGCTTTATAGGCCAGGTATATGTAGCAGCTTCAGGAATGACATATTCATCAGGAAACTTTTTAACTCTTTTCTCTCTTTGTTGCAGATTGGTGTTTAATAGGAAAGAAAGTTCATAGTTTGCTATTGGCTGCTTTTTGACAATAGCTAGAGAGAAGGCAAACATAATTTAATATTTGGCTTATTACCACATTAGGGGAACTGGTTAGGAGACTGCTTTTAGTTCTGTCTTTTGAGTAACTGTTGTGCCTGAAAATCATTTGCCAGGTGCTTAGAAACCAAAGGCCTTGGCCCTCAAGGGGTTCATGGTTTAGTTAGCAAGAAAACAACTGAATTTTCTTCTGTTTCTCTGGAGGAAAAAATGTTAGATGTTACTGTGCATTTTAATAATTCAGAATTTAATAAAATTAGCAGGTAATACCTATCCTTTCTAACTTCTGGAATCTTTTGTTTAGGTGAGACGTGGAATCCATTAAAATTGCATTATCAGTTAAGAAACGTGCGGGAACGATTAGCTAAAAACCTGGTGGAAAAGGGCGTACTGACAACAGAGAAACAGAACTTCCTCCTCTTTGACATGACGACGCACCCCCTCACCAACAACAGCATTAAGCAGCGCCTCATCAAGAAGGTGCAGGAAGCCGTTCTCGACAAGTGGGTGAACGACCCTCACCGCATGGACAAGCGCCTGCTGGCCCTCCTCTACCTGGCCCACGCCTCGGACGTCCTGGAGAACGCGTTCGCACCCCTGCTGGACGAGCAGTACGACATAGCCACCAAGCGGGTGCGGCAGCTCCTGGACTTGGACCCAGAGGTGGAGTGTCTGAAGGCCGGGACCAACGAGGTGCTGTGGGCGGTGGTGGCCGCCTTCACCAAGTGACCCTGCCCCAAACCACGCGTCCCCCTTCTCTCAACGGGAACCAGTCGATTTTCTTCTATGGACTTCTGGGTTTCTGCAGTTTGTACTTCCCATACTGTAATTGGCTTTTGTTTCCTGAAATGGTGGGTGGCTTTTTCTTTTGTGTATGTATGCAGGATTCTGCTGGTACGAGAGGCCTTCCTCTTTCTGTTTTGAAAAAAGTTTTACTGCCATATTGGCATTCCATTCCTTGTTGCCATCCTCACTGTTCCCCGTTTCGGGTTTCTGGTGTGCTTTGACTTTGAAAGTACCACCAGTCTCCTCGCCTGCACATCTTTTGGATTACCTCAGGCTGAGTTTTTCCCGTATGTGCGTGTCCATCTAATGTTCTGCCTGCAATTCAGACAGAAGTCACAAAATGGCCTTTAACTCACCAAAGGTAAATATCTGTATCTATTGGGACATTTTATACATAGACCTCAGTTGAGATGTATACTTAGCAAATTATTTTTAAATTGAAATACACAGTAAATAATATAAAGTGCCCCTTGATTTTGCTTCCCATGTAAATCTATTGTATTATTACACTTGTTATAATTTTAACTATTAAGTCATAAAGGTCCAGTTGTTTCACACAGCCAGTTTGGGATGAGCTGCATTCCAGTTATGCTGTATATAGTTTGAAGTATATATAAATTGTTCCTTCTTCTGGCCACCCCTGCCCATCTTAGTATTTTGCAGGATTTAATTGGTTGTACACCTGGTGCCCCTTACTTGCTACAGTCATTATAATTTGGTGGCAAGATAGACCTCTCATCATTAAGGAGAGAAAAGATGTATGGCTTCATTGGTCCCAGCATTTTTTGAGCTGTGCCATTCATGGTACTCTTTGCCTATGCATCTCCTTTTTGGATTTTTTTTTTTTTTTTTTGGTCTTACTACTTTTATCATTTCTATAGAGAAGAGGCTTGTGACCAGTACTAATCTTGAGTACAGTTTTATCTTTTTCTGTCCACAGGTAAATTAATGTCTGCTCTTCAATATCTACTCACACTTTCTTGGGGGAAAACAATCAAATGTCAGTACTAGCAGATGTTGCATGTAAATCGTTAGCAAGTAATGACTACAACTCAGATGATTAAGAATTTTGTAACAGAAAGCTCTGCTATGTTTTAATTTTTATATACAATTATGATAATTAGCACATTCTAAGAATATAAACCTTTGCTTTTTAAAGTTTATTTTTACTTTTATCACTGTTTATTGGATCACCATTGGTTTCATAATGTAAATAGTATATATTGAACAAATTAAATGTCAAATTTTTTATTACCATAGTTCATGTTACTAGTGGGGCTTTCAGGTGTTTAGAGATTTTTTTGGTTAACCTTCAATGCAAAAGTACTAGATGGTGTATAACTCTAGAGTTGAGTTTTAAGGGATTCCCTAATATGTATACTATCTTTTTATCTGAAGTAATAAATAAACTATGATCTTGAAAGTGCCTGAATCAGAGCAAGCATGTTATTTGTATTTTGTATTCTGATTTTTGTGGTCTTAGTGTTCTTTCTGCTGAAGTTTTACTTAGCCTTAGTGTAGCGTGGCAGTATTTCTACAAAGGGGTTGGCAAACTTTTTCTTACTGTTTCAGATAGTAAATATTGATATTATAGGCTTTGTGAGCCATATACATGTATGTTGCAGCTACTCTCTCTGAGTGAAAGTTGCCATTGACAGTACAGATAAATGGGTGAGGCTGTAGTCCAGTAAAACTTCATTTACAAAACAGGCAGCTGGCCATGAGCAATGGTTTACCAATCCCTATTTTAATTCATGAAAAAAGTCAGATTTTTCTGTCCATTAAAATAACCTCTTTTACCTCCAAATGATATTATTGGTGGTGATTAAGTATAGAAAGTATTAATTTATTGTTTCTTCCCATAAAATGGATACTTGAAACTTACACCATGTCCTGGAATTTCTTTTTAGGTGAACATTTACTGTTTTTCTCCTGAAAAGATTTTAGAAGTGAGGTACTGGATGTTTCTGAGATATTCTTGACTTGCGTAGCATCATCTGTATTCTCAAGCAAGGAGGAAAGGGCCTCACCCGTACTTCCATCAGTGTTTGTTTCAGGACAGGGTGCCCCTCGGTTCTACCTGTGTGTGACCACAACTTCAGTATTTGTGTCTCCAGAGGAGAGGGTGTCATCTAGAACTCAGTTCTTCTACAGAAGGCTGCTGCTTCCGGCTCTCTCTAAGCAGGATTGGTGCGACTCCAGGGATGATGTCCTGTGTGGAAGGTGCAGTGTGTCCACAGGTTTATGCCACTTGTTCAAAAGCCTTCAGATCCAAGAATCAGACAAGAGAGTTTTAATATAATGAAACTTAAATAGAGATCTATTGTGCAAAGAATCTGCTGCATTTTGACTTCTTCATATGTTATTTAATTACTGAGTGTTCCTTATAATAAGCTGGTCTAGAACAGTGCTGTAACAAAAAGGAGAAAGGAAACAATGCATGCTCTATGCCTAGTGAGGGATTTTATATCTTGTTTTGACCTCCCCAAACTGCAGTAACTGTCTTCATTTAATGAAGAGCAGGCCTGGAGAGGAGGGGTTGCCCAGTCTCACATTATCTGGTAAGTGTTTGAGCTTTTTAATCCTGAAGTAATTGAAAACATAATTGCATTCAACTATAATTTTTCCTTTCTTGTTTTGGGACTGGGAGGGGGCTTCTTTCTCTAACAGAAACAAAACGAGAATAGTGGGCATGTAGGAAGATCTCATGGTGGCACAAAAGACAGTGATAAATGGATATCCCTACTTTATTCTGATATCCTGGTATAACTTACATAGGTTAATCTTTCTGGGATGAAAAAGTTGACTGTATGTTCTCAGAAGAAAGCATCATCGTCGAATGTCAGTTGGCCAGAAAGCCCTGGCCTGCTAAATGAACCAGGATTGGCTTGTGACCTCTGATGCGTTCTGCTACTCAGTTCTTCCCATTATTTGTGAACACTAGGACAAACCTTTGAATTTGGCCACCACTTAAAGGAAAGCGAGAGTGGCTGGTATGCAATTCAGTGGCAACATAGGACCAGTGAGTGATGACGTCCAGCCTGATGATGGATGACAAGGACCCATGACTGCCACGCACGGCTACTCTTGGCCCAGGAATGTGGAAGCCACCATTCATAAGTCTGTGAGATATTTACTTTTATGAAGTTTAATCTCGTCTCAATGGCCTCCATCTTAAATATGAACACATAGTCTGTCAGATAACATTGTTCCATTTCGCTTTCATCTAGAACAAGATAACTGAAAGCTGGAGGTAATTTCCAATTCATTGCAGCCCACTGGGTCCCAGAGTGATATCCCTGGCTCTTGTAAGTTCTGTGCAAATGTCGCATAGTCTTTAATAGGGTCAAGTAGGGGTATTAATGTTTATAACCTTTCAGGCTACTCTTGAGAGAGGTACAGATGGTAAAGTTAAATTGATATCCACACTTCCTCAGCCCAGTGTTAGAATATGTAGGCATTCACTCCTGCAGAGCAGTTGTGTGCTATGATTCCCACTAGCATCATATACTGGTGTGCAGTTTACCTTTTGCACTTACATTATGGAGAACTTTAAGCACACATCTTTCTTTTTAGTCATTTTTGGCTTCATGTATAACTTCTCCCATTAATGGATATTTGGAGTATTCTCATATTTACTGTTATAAGCAGTATTGTAAACATATTTTTGTACATATTTTTATATTTTATTTCCATGGGAGGAATTAACAGACGTGAGTTTGCTCGAAATGTAGAAGATAAAGTTAAATTTTCTAAGATCTGTGTTAATTTCCACTTCAAATAATGTGAATGCGGGTTTCCCTACACCCTAGCTAATGCTGTAGAGGGTATCATCATTAATCCTGGTCTTTGCCAAGGTAATAGTAGAGGAGAATGGTCAAATTATTTTAATTGTTGAGGGTTGATTATTATTTACAACCTTTATTGGTAATTTGTGTTCTTTTCCTATGAGTTACCTGTTCATGTTATTTGTTTTTATAATTTAGGATATTGATATTTTTACATATTGGTTCACCAGGTTCACAGGACTTTCCATGTTTTATGGATATTAACCCCCTGTGTCTGTGATGTATTTTCCCCAGTGTTTGGAGTTGCTATATATGGTAAGTTTTTTTTTTTTCTTAACCATTTAGTAAAGTGTAAGTTGCAGTGCTCAAGCATGGAATCTGTGGAGACTTTATCATACCAAAGAGATCAGCATGGTATTAGGTTTGGGGATATATATACACCTATATGGCTTTCCTTGTGGCTCAGACAGTAAAGCATCTACCTGCAATGCAGGAGACCCAGGTTCAATTCCTGGGTCAGGAGATCCGCTGGAGAAGGAAATGGCAACCCATTCCAGTATTCTTGCCTGGAAGATTCCATGGACTGAGAAGACTGGTAGTCTACAGTCCATGGGGTCACAAAGAGTCAGACATGACTGAGTGACTTCACTTGATTTCACTTCTTATATATATATTTCGGGAAAATTTGGAGTGTGTGCTAAGTTGCTTCAGTTGTGTCCAACTCTTTGTGACCCCATACACTGTAGCCCATTAGGCTCCTATGTGCATGGGATTCTCCAGGCAAGAATATTGGAGTGGGTTGCCATGCCATCCTCCAGGGGATCTTCCTGATGCAGGGGTTGAACCTGTGTCTCTTATGTCTCCTGCATTGGCAGGCAGCTTCTTTACCACTAGTGCCACCTGGGAAGTATTAAATGAAACCAATATAAAACTCACAGAAATATGTAATGTATTTTGATTTTTGAGTATATGTATAGGCAAACCTTTAATTTTATATGATTAAATTATATATGAAAAATGTCATAAGCAAATGTATAGGCTAATGGATTATTTTAAGGCAGTGTGTGCAACCATCACTGTAGCCGGGAGATAGAACCTTGCCAGCTCTCCAGAAGCTGTTCAAGGCTTCCTCCCAATTACAGCCTCCTTGACCCCTAGGACTTCATAGAACCATTCAACTTCAGCTTCTTCAGCGTTACTGGTTGGGGCATAGACTTGGATTACTGTGATACTGAATGGTTTGCCTTGGAAATGAACATAGATCATTATGTCATTTTTGAGATTGCACCCAAGTACTGCATTTCGGACTCTCTTGTTGACTATGAGGGCTACTCCATTTCTTCTAAGAAATTCTTGCCCACAATAGTAGATATAATGGTCATCTGAATTAAATTCACCCATTCCAGTCCATTTTAGTTCACTGATGCCTAAAATGTCAGTGTGTTCACTCTTGCCATCTCCTGTTTGACCACTTCCAATTTACTCTTTTACTTTTGCAAAGAGTCGGACACTACTGAGTGACTGAACTGAACTGAATTTACCTTGATTCATGGACTGAACATTCCAGGTTCCTATGCAATATTGTTCTTTATAGCATTGGACTTGACTTCCATCACCAGTCACATCCACAACTGGGCATTTTCGTTTGGCTCCGCCTCTTCATTCTTTCTGGAGTTATTTCTCCACTCTTCTCTAGTAGCATATTGAGCACCTCCCCACCTGGGGAGTTCACCTTTCAGTGTCTTTTCTCTTTGCCTTTTCATACTATTCATGGGGTTCTCAAGGCAAGAATACTGAAGGTGTTTGCCATTCCCTTTTCCAGTGGACCACATTTTGTCAGCAAATTTGGAAAAGGTCAGTTTTCATTCCAGTCCCAAAGAAGGGCAATGCCAAAGAATGTTCATACTACCACAAAATTGCACTCATCTCACACACTAGCAAAGTAATGCTCAAAATTCTCCAAGTGAGGCTTCACAGTATGTGACCCGTGAACTTCCATATGTTCAAGCTGGTTTTAGAAAAGGCAGAGGAACCAGAGATCAAATTGTCAACATTTGTTAGATCATGGAAAAAGCAAGAGAGTTCCAGAAAAACATCTACTTCTGCTTTATTAATTACGCCAAAGCCTTTGACTATGTAGATAACAACAAACTGTGGAAAATTCTTCAGGAGATGGGAATACCAGACCACTTTAGAAATCTATGCAGGTCAAGAAACAACAGATCTAGACATGGAACAACAGACTGGTTTCAAATCGGGAAAGGAGTATGTCAAGGATGTGTATTGTCACCCTGTTTATTTAACTTAAATGCAGAGTACAACATGAGAAATGCCAGGCTGGATGAAGCACAGGCTGGACTCAAGATTGCAGGAGAAATATCAATAACAAATATGCAGATGACACCACACTTAGAGCAGAAAGTGAAGAGTAAAGAGCCTCTTGATGAAAGAGGACAGTGAAAAAGCTGGCTTAAGACTCAACATTCAAAAAACAAAGATCATGGCATCTGGTCTCATCACTTCATGGCAAATACATGGGGAAACAGTGGAAACAGACTTTATTTTCTTGGGCTCCAAAATCACTGCAGAGGGTGACTGCAGCCTTGAAATTAAAAGATGCTTACTCCTTGGAAGGAAGGTTATGACCAACCTAGATAGCATAAGCAGAGACATTACTTTGCCAACAAAGGTCCATCTAGTCAAGGCTATGGTTTTTTCAGTGGTCATGTATGGATGTGAGAGTTGGACTATAAAGAAAGCTGAGCGCTGAAGAATTGATGCTTTTGAGCTGTGGTGTTGGAGAAAACTCTTGAGAGTCTCTTGGACTGCAAGGAGATCCAACCAGTCCATTCTAAAGGAGACCAATCCTGGGTGTTCATTGGAAGGACTGATGTTGAAGCTGAAACTCCAATACTTGGGCCACCTGATGCAAAGAGCTGACTCCTTTGAAAAGACCCTGATGTTGGGAAAGATTGAGGGCAGGAGGAGAAGGGGACGGCAGAGGATGAGATGGTTGGATGGCATCACCGACACAATGGACTTGGATTTGGGTGGACTCTGGGAGTTGGTGATGGACAGGGAGGCCTGGTGTGCTGCAGTTCATGGGGTTGCAAAGAGTCGGACACAACTGAGCGACTGAACTAAACTGAACTGAATTTTCAATCACAAATATCAATGTAAACTTGTGGACAACTTTTATGTTTTCCTTTTTTATTGTGGTAAAATACCTGTAGCATAAAATTTACCATTTCAGTCATACTTAAGGGTACAGTTCAGTGCCTCCACTTTTTGTAGTTATGCTGTATCTGTTTTGTAAGAACATTGTCATTATATACACTAATCTCTCCCTTTTAACTCTTAAGTCTTCAAGTAAATACATGCTTAATGCTCACCACCATTCCTTATGTCGTCTATCCAGTCATCTTGCTTGTCTTGCTCTTTTGTTAGTAGATTCTTCTGGAAGGGCTTGTGAGAATAGTATACTCTGGGTTTTTGTATGCTGATGACAGTTTATCTGTAGCCTTTTATTTGAAAGTCACTTTGGATAAAATGGTTGAGGCACTTTTTTTTTTTTTTTTTTTTTTACTATCTTAATGTTCTTTTTGGCATAAAGCATCATTGTCAGTGTCTGGTTGTAACATGATTTTCTTTTTCTCTCATGAATGCCTTGTTCTTTTTGCCGAAAGCCCACAGGATTTTTTCCCCCTTGATATTTTGCTGGTAATATTACTATAGTATGTTTTAGTGTTAGTTATTCTGGATCAGTATTTGCAAGTACGTGGTGTGTTCTCTCAATACGTAGCATCAAATCTTTTTTTATTCTTAAATTCAGGAAAATTAAAGTTTTAGTAATTGTTTTATTCCCTTGTTTAGGCTTTTTTCTTTGGAGATTCCTACTTTTTTCTGGGTCATGTTGCTTGGGTTTTGTTTTTTTTTTATATATTTCTATTTTTATTTTTTGGCTGAGTAACTAACACGTGGGATCTTAGTTCGCTGATGAGGGATCGAACCTGCGCCCCCTGCCTTGGAAGCACAGAGTCTTAACCACCAGACCACCAGGGAAATCCCTGCTTGCGTTCTTTATTACTTAACCTTTAAATGTTTCACCCTTTTTATCTTCTGTTTCTCTTAAGACATCTTATTTATTCACTGTGACTGATTGTTCTGGTCTTTTCTGAAATTAATTTTTTCCCAAGTTTTAATAACCAGTTTCTGAATTTTTCTAATTTCTGTTGATATCTTTCATTCATGTTTTGTGTCATTTCCATGATGTATTCTAACTCATTGTGAGATATTTTTCATTGGTTCCCTAGGTATGTCTTTCTGGTGTGCCTTTGTTTAGCTGTAGGGATTATATTGGCTCCTAATGCTTTTTCTTTTCTTATGGTAACTTTTATGGGATTTGACCTAGATTATTTTCTATTACCCATATTTATATTTTACTTTGCCTGTTTTAAAAGGGAGATGCAGGACAGCATAGCTTTTCTGTGTTTATTGTCTAGACTTCCTTCTCTTTTCAACTTAAAGAAACATGGCAGCTTACTTTCTGAGATCTGGTTCTGCTACTCTACCCGCCTTTGTGTGGACCTTCTTTTTTTCTTCTCTATTCTTTTTCTATTCAATTTTGATCTGTTCCCAGTAGTTTCTCCTCAGTGTGGGGCATTGGCTAATCAGTTTTTTAAAAATTGTAGTTTATTTATTTGCACAGCACAAGGGATCTTTAGATGCATCATACAAACTGTTAGTTGCCATATCTGGGGTCTAGTTTCCTTGCCAGGGTTTGAACCCAGGCTCCCTGCATTGGGAGCGTGGAGTCTTAGCCACTAGGCCACCAGGGACATCCCAGGCTGATCATTTTTGAAAGTGAAAAAGCTAGTCAAGTTTCAGGGGCCATTATCCAGCTGGTCCTCTGAGCTTCCCTGTTGATCATGGGTTAGGGTGCGGGGCTGGGGTGTGCAGCTTGGGGCCATCACATGTCCTGTTCTTTCCTTGCACATGATCTTTATTCCAGTGGTTTGGCTGTCTTTGGAAGAGGAGGCTGTTTTAATTATAGTAGCTTTCTGATGGTGGTGTAATAGGGCTAGTGCTGAAGTTATTATGCTTTTTTATTTTTAAATTAAAAGATAATTGCTTTACACAATTTTGTTGTTTTCTGTCACACCTCAGCATGAATCTGCCATAGGTATACATTTGTCTCCTCCCTCTTGAACCTCCCTCTCATCTCTCTCCCTGTCCCACTCCCTAGGTTGGTACAGAGCTCCTGTTTGAGTTCCCTCAGACATACAGCAAATTCCCATTGGCTATCTGTTTTACATATGGTAATTTAAGTTTCCATGTTACTCTCTCCATACATCTCACCTCTCCTCCTTCCCACCACCCCCATGTCCATAAGTCTGTTTTCTATGTCTGTTTCTCCATTGCTGCCCTGTAAATAAGTTCTTTGGTACCATCTTTCTAGATTTCATATATGTGCATTAACAATATTTATGTTTCTCTTTCTGACTTACTTCACTCTGTATAATAGGCTCTAGGTTCATCCACCTCATTAGAGCTGACTCAAATGTGTTCCTTTTTATGACTAATATTCCATTATGTGTATATACCACTGTTTATCCATTCATCTGTTGATGGACATCTAGGTTGCATCTATGTTCTAGCTATTGTAAATAGTGCTGCAATGAACATTGGGATACATGTGTCATTTTCAATTTTGGTTTCCTCAGGGTATATGCCTCGGAGTGGGGTTGCTAGGTCATATGGTGGTTTTATTCCTAGTTTTTTTTTTTAAATAATCTCCATACCGTCTTCCATAGTGGCTGTATCAATTTAAATTTCCACCAAAACTGCAAGAGGGTTCCCTTTTATCCACACTCTCTCCAGCGTTTATTGTTTGTAGACTTCTTGATGATGGCCATTCTGACTGGTGTGAGGTGATATCTCATTGTAGTTTTGATTTGCATTTTTCTAATAATAAGCGATATTGAGCATCTTTTCATGTTTGTTAGCCATCTGTATGTTTTCTTTGGAGAAATGTCTGTTTAGGTCTTTTCCCCACTTTTTGATTGGGTTGTTTGTTTTTCTGGTATTGAGTTGTATGAGCTGCTTGTGTATTTTGGAAATTAATCCTTTGTCATTAATCCTTCATTGCTATTTGTCATGTTTTGTTGGATGATTTTTGTAGCCAATTTTGCTGAATTCTAATAGTTTTTAAATTGATGTGTTTGTGCTTACATGTACTGAGATACATCTATGCAAACTCTGTATTTTAGTTCCTACTATTTATACCTCTTAAAAAACTAATTGTACTGGCTTGTATCTCTAGAATGTTGTTAGTAGTATAGTGTTAGTTGCTCAGTCATGTTCAACTCTCTGTGATTCCATGGACTGTAGCCCACCAGGTTCCTGTCCCTGGAATTTTCCAGGCAAAAATACTGGAGTGGGTTGGCATGCCCTCTTCCAGGGGATCTTTTCAACCCAGGGATTGAACCCAGGTCTCCCACATTGCAGGCAGATTCTTTACTGTTTGAGCTACTTGGGGAGCCCCAGAATGTTGTTATTCAATAATAACAACAGTGAACATCTTTTTGTGTGTATTCCTGACTCTAATGGGAATGATTCTGGAGTTTTCCATTAAGAGTTTGAAGCAGACTTTTTAAAAAATGTCTTTCAAAAGATTTGTGTGTCCTACTGTTTAATAATTTCTTAATTTTAAATCATTCATGCATTCCTGAGTTAACATCACTAAAACTTGGTATTTATTATATTACTATATAATTAGATTCTATTGGCTAACATTTATAAGTTTTTTGTCCATTTTCATTGTATTCTAAGCATTTTTCAAGTTAAATTCACCTTCAGTGTCACTGACTTGTATTTCTATAAGTTGATTTGATGCTGCTTGTATGACTTTGGGTTTGTGAAGGTGCTCTCAGTTTATGTTCTTAGTTCTGCCAGATCTCATTTGATCTTCTCTTTTTTGGTCTTGTGCTTCTTAGTAGCCTCATTCTCTTTGAGTGAATTGAGAATATAAAACAGTTTGTGTTTATAATGTTCTTCTGATTCCCAAGGTAATCCTCCAAATTATTCTTTAATCTGCCTATTGCATAGTTTTAACACCCTCCCTCCAACTTTCCTGGTTCTTTCATAAGAGGCTGTTTAATGGAGGAGGCAGGGTTCTATTGAAGCCTGACATTTGGTCAGTAGTTGGTATTTCAGTGCTCTGTGTTTAAGCATCATTCAGTTCCTCCCTTAGGATGAGAAAGTTGGATACCAGCTGATTTTAATCTTTATTCAGATCTACCTCAGCTGCTTTGAGGGGATCAAGAGGAAGGGTGTGGCCTTCATGGGCTTGGGTAAGCAGAGGCTGAGTGGATCAGTTGAGCCCTTTCCTTGCAGGAACCTGTGTGGTAGGGGCTCCCCTGAGAGCAGACCACTCCTCCCCCGTTAACTCCTGTGACCCGCTGAGGCTCACGGGGTGCCTGGGAAAATCAAAATGAGACTCAACATCTTCAACCTCCCCTTCCCTGCTATTCTGCGGAGTGGAAATGGCTTCAATTCAGGGTGCTTTCTGACCTTCCTGGGGCTCACCATCTGTAATCCCCTTTCTTCAAGTTAAAGGCTTTGTTGACATTCTTTACGTTCTTCAGAACTCATTTCATACCTTCAGAACTCTCTTCTTCAGAGAGAGTTGTATCCTGTTTCATTGTCATATTGGTCTCCCTTTATTGTGCATAGTATGTAGCCTTTGACTTTCATAGAATGGGTTGTGGCTATTTCTATACTGTATTAAAACTCTCCCCCAGGAAAAAGCTCTAACCAAGTGTAGCAGTGGACTGAGCCAATCAGAACCCTTCTTTTGGAGGATATATGGAAAATTGGACAGGCAGCAGGGAGCCTGTACGTCCACAGTTCTGTGATACAGAGTGGGGCCAAAATTATTACAAAATAGCATTCATCAGTTTCTAAATAAATGGTGTGAAGAACTGAGGATACAGCTGCCAGCTGGTGGAGGAATGAGAAGCAGATCTGCAAACAGCGGTGGAGCCCTACCAGTGGGGGCACTGAGTGAGGACCCGTGACCCCTGAGTTCCTCCTGTCACTGAGGCCAGGTCATATGCTGAGTCCTATTCTGGGATTTCTGTGAGATGCCATCTTGCCTGCTTCCTTGGGCTACTCTAATCTGGTGTCTGCATCTGAAAACCAAAAGCGCTTAAAATAAAGTAGATGCTTTTAATTTCACTCTAAAGTAAGATCCTAGATCACCCAAATACTTCTGGGGAGCAGGTAGAAAATGGGTAGGGTTTTTAGGAAAAATGAATAATGTACTCATTGTGAAGGAGAGAAAAAACTAACAAGGAAAAACAACTGCAAATAGCATCCAGTTGAGGCTGGAAACCCTGATTTGCAGCATCATCATACTGTTGAGTTGTGATATTTTCCTCTAGGAATTGGCACGTAGGCACCAAGAAGCTGGCTGGTTGAAAGGATCCTGGATCAACCTGGGTGAAGGCACTGTGCGCCTAATGAGCTGGATGGAGATTGTTGTGTTCTACCATAGGGTCTAGTCTAAACAGAGAAGAAGGAATGCAGGGGGGAATGGTTTCTGAAGGTGAGAAAATTGACAGTTGTTTAGGGGTTAGGGGCCTCCCAGGTGGCGCTTCCCTGCCTGGTGGCTCAGTGGTAAAGAATCTGCAATGTAGGAGACCTGGGTTTGATCCCTGGGTTAGGAAGATCCCCTGGAGGAGGGCATGGCAATGCACTCCAGTATCCTACCTGGAGAATCCCACGGCCAGAGGAGCCTGGCAGGCTACAGTCCGTAGGGTCACAAAGAGTTGGTCACAACTGAAGTGACTTAGCGTGCACGCTAGGGATTAGAGGCCTGTTTAAATTGAAGAAGCAGTACCAGGAGAAGGTGGGGAGTAAGCTCCAGGAGGTTGTAAAGGTGTGAGCTGTGTGATTTATTGATTTCAGAGGTGGAATGGATTTGAGTTTGTATCATATCCTAGGTGTGACCACGGAAGAAGAGGGATTTGACTTCTTTTGCCTGTTCCTCTTACCCATTCAGGTCATCCGTATTTATCTTCATGTTGTAAAATGTTATTCTATAGATACAGAACTAAAAACACAAACAAGTAGTAAACAGTGTTTATTTTCTTAAAATTACTTTAAAAAGGTTGTTTATAGAGATGTGGATTTACATAACTTGGCGACAACATTTTAAAAATGTACAGGCTATTTTGCATTATTGCACTTACTCTTTCATAATATATAAGGCATTTTATTTTACATAAATAAAGGATAATGTATAATATCATACAACAGGTGTGGTGCCAATTAAGTCAACCCTAAAATTAAATGAACTGTGTATGGGAGGATAGAAATGAAACCCAACTTACTTCAACCTTCACGGTATATCCTTGCAACTACGATACACACATTGTAACAAAATTACCATCATAGCTTATTGGATGACTGACTGACCAGCTAAAAAAACCAAAACAATGGAAGTTTTAGTAGGACAATACCATTAGTGTTCACATCAGGAAGTGTGGGAATTTATTAGACTAATTAGAAATACAAGTCATGCCTTGGACACTGACAACAAGTAAATATCTTTCTATCTTAGGGTCAAAGTTTAGCTTTTGCTTCCTCAAATTCTAATTGTCGAATTCCAAGGGAAGCCTTCTGGCGAGGTCCACTAGAAATAGCTGATGACTTAAATATGGTTCAGTGAACCAGAAGGCTACCCTCACACTTTTTAGTTACAAGGGTTAGGAACTCTTAGGAGGAGAGACCGTTGCGTTGCTTCAGAAGCTCCTGTCACACAGACTGTGCATTTCTATGCAGGCACAGCTAGAAGAGTAGAGACAAAAAATTTTCAGCGTGGACTTCAAATCATCTCTCATTTAGGCAAGAAAGCAGAAGCCACAAATCTGACCCCAGAGACTTAAAAACAATCTAGCATGCACCTTGCACTGACTTCCTATAGTATCCTACCTGGAACTGTAGTAGTGAAAAGTAGAAGCTAAATTAATCAGGTCTTTCTAGCAAACTCGTGAACTATATTCCCTTTTGTATAACCTGTTTAAAAATGAGGAATCTGGGCTCACACTAGCCAGATAACTCAATCCCATCTGAGAACCTCCCTGGGCCAGCACCACAGAGGCTTACTGGGATCGGTCACTCAGAAATAGGTTAATTAAAGAAATCGCCCACATAAAACCTTGGCGTCACCATGCGTGCAGGTATGCAGCTTCACCCGTATTCTCAGCACTCGGTGAGCTGCTTTGTGCCACCTGAGCATGTGGCCTGTGACCACCCAATTCTGCTCCTTTACCTTGAAAGACTGACTCGCCCTCGTTCTCCATCTTCTGATTACATTTTAGTAAATGAAGCTGATGAGGGTCTGGATCGTTAGGAAAAGGTACAGTAGGAGGAGAGGCGGGCCCTTTTGGTGACCAGGAACAGCAACATTGAATGGAAACAGTTACTACAAAGAAGCTGGTGCTTCAGAAGGAAGAGCAGCTGGAATGAGTGTCACAAGCAAGCGTGAGTCACAACTGTGTTCTGCTGGGAAACATTTTTGGCAAAAGAGAGAATTTGCAAAACAGCAAAACAAAAAGAGCAAAAACTTCAGTCACTGAAGAGCTATGTCGTTACTCAGGTCAAGGTCAGGAAAATTGATCCAGTGGTTAGAAATGTTACATTTCTTAAGCTTATTGAGAAAGGGGAAAAAAGTTAAAAAAAAAAAAGTCCTCTAAAAGGATTATTTTAAGCTCCTCTACTTGGATTACAATCCAAGGATACTAAAAAAGATAACTGATTTCTAAAAATTTAGCTTAAATTAGTGGTTGGAGAGTACATAAAATATAAAAATGGAAACTCAGTGACAATGGTATTTTTGCCTGCTCTTTTTCATTGACCAGTCTTGAATTTCAGCATTTATTCAAGACAAGTTGCAAACTGGATGTAAGGTGCTTTCAGAGCTGGAACTTTCTGCTCATTCTAAGCAGCGAAGTTCATGGCTATTTAGTACAGTTTATCCAAACTGCATTCCTGTAAAATTGCCTTACGACGTACACTTTAGATCATGATCAATACTTCATGGTGATCAATAACCACCGATTAAACTATGCAGCCATATGTTGCACATTACACTCACTAAAAATACCACTTTCTGTATTTTGCTTTTTCATTTTTGGATAATTCCTGAGCCAACCTAACCATTAGGTCATAACTGATTCTCTTTGTTCAAGGGTCATGTTTTTCTTCTCAGGATAACAGACCCTTAGTTCCTTCCACTGAATGTGCCTAAAAGCATTCTGTCATTTACTTACAATATTATATAAAACTAGTCCTTTTAGTTGTGACAGTTGTGTTGCCCTCAGACTTTGTTAGATCCCTAATTGCCAGGATTGACTATGTTGGGATAGGTGGGAGGAAGGATTTGGAGGTCTCATTAAATGTTTCAAGTAAAGAAGGGCATGCCACATCTTGTGTCCCCATTAGGAAACATGACAGGAGGGGACAGGCACTGGAACGAAGTGGACCCTCCCAGCCTAAGTGATCCAGGCAGAAGGCTTAGGAGTTCAGCTCCATGGCTGCTGCTTCACATGTGAGCAAAAAAAGCTGGGGAGTTTGATAGTCTTCCCCACACCAGTGCTGCTCTGTTGTTTCAGGAGCCCATGGTTTAGAGAAGTCGTTTTGATTTGCCGAAGAAAGGAATTGAGAAAAGAAGATTCCAGGTTAAAAAAAAAAAAAGTAACAAGCACTGTTGTGTCACTACCAGTGCTTGCTGCATGAAGAATTCCTGTGCTTTCTAATTACTAACTGCACAGGTCCCTCTGGGACAGCCTTCATGATATTCCAGGCATCAAAATGCATCAGCCCCACTAGAGATTTCCCGTTAATGGCAAGAATTTCATCTCCAGCTTCTATTGTTCCTGCTTGCTCAGCTGCACCACCTGTGAGAATAAATACAGAATGATAGCAGGGAACTTTCATAATATCTAGAATAAATTCCAAGTAAACTAAAAACTTTAGCGAGAAAAATCTCTAAACCATGTGCCTGCCTTTAATCTTAGAAGGAAATTTTTCTTAAGACACACAAAGCATATACTTAGAAAATGAAATGTGGCCACATAAAAAAAATTTAAATCCGTAACCCCTCTTCCCTTAAACATAATCAACTGACTAGGGGAAGATATTTTCATTGTATTTAGCCAACAAATAGAATGGGGGTTACTCTTCAGCTGGGCTAAAGATCTCCAGATCAATAATCAACCCACCAAAAATCCAAATGACCAATAAAAAACAAGTTCAGCTTCTACTTCTTAATAATAGATATTGGCTGATATATCCAACATGCTGAGAATTAATGAGAATTCTATACTCATCAGTGACCTGCAGAGATACTTTTTACTTAAGAAAGCTTAACATATTTCTACATGAAGCTCTGTGTATATTATGGCAAGTTGATGAGCTTTGGAAAAGACAGGGTTTGCACCCCCTTCTATATACTCTTGCACATAAACATCTATAACAATCATATTAAAGAAGAAATGCATGGAAGAAAGGACATTGAAAGAGAAAAATACCTAAGTTTGAAAAGAATTTTCTCAAATGTTTAACTGGATCTCAAAACACTGAGCAGATAGATCTTTTTGTCCTAGATTTTTGAAAATCATCTTTATTATTTGAAATGATAGTTGATTATAAAGACAAAATAATAAAAATATAGCCGGAAGAAAGGAAGTTCAAATGCAACCCATTTGAGGACAAAACACTTTATGTTGTTAATGACAGACAGATACTGTTATCAGAAAAGAGATAAGCCCTCACCAATGCCAGGCCTACAAAGAACAAGGAGACTGAGTTAGTCCTAATCATTGCTTTCTCAAGATACACATTTTTGGAAGTCTCAAAGCACTGATGTCTAACAGACCCAATTAACATGGTGTTGGCATAGTTCCTGTTCTAGGAATATTAACTAAAGGCCCCAAGCAGGTTATCTGGAACCATAAATTTTCTGGGTGTTCATCTGACTCTAAGGATATGTGGATTCCAACCAACAGGAGGCTGTGAGTTAGGGGCTGTAGGCAGTCACATTGGTTTGGTCTCAAGTCTGTGACTTGAAGCAGGTTAAGGTTTCTTAAAATTTCATTTTTCTCATCTGCAAAATGGTGGTAACCTATCGTGTTCCCTCACTAGGTTTTTACAAGGATCTAATGAGATGAAGCAGATGAAGTCCTTGATGAACCCCTCAGTGCTGTGCACACCAGAGGTTATGCCAGCTTTTGGACTTCTTATACACGAGAGAGAAGTAAACCTTCTTGTTTAAACCGTTGTTGTTTTGGGTTTTCTGTGACCTGAGGCCAGAGAGAATTCTAATTTGATCAGGGTGTGTCTGTCTATTGAGGTTTTAAGCAAGTATCTTTTAGAATAGTTTTATGCTTTTTCCCCAAAAACCTCTTGCATAGTTTTTGTGTAGCACACTTTCAGGCGGCTTTCAGTTATTACTGCGCAGTGGTAGCTTACAGTACTGAATGCACATCTAGCTGTTTTTCTCGTTCAGCACGGTTTTTGAGCTGGTCCCTGTTAATGGATATAGATCCTACTTGCTTCTTGAATTGCTGCACAGTTTTCCTTTTTATGGATGTAATGTATTTTACTCATCATTTTGCTACAGACAGAAATTTAAACTGTTTCATAGTTTCCAATTTAGCAAGCACTGCCAAATTCTTCCCCAGAGAGAGGTACCATTAGATACACTTTTGAAAGAAAAGTATGAGTGTTCTCCTTTCCCTACATCTTGCCAACACATCGTATTATGAGATTTCTTATTTATGGCCAACTTGATTTTAAAAAGATGATTCCTAGTAGTTATAATTTTCACCCAATAACTAATATTAGTTTGAGTATCCTTCCCTCTATTTGTTGACCATTTAGGTTTTAACTTTTGTCTATTTTCTGTTCATTTACCCAGATTTTCCCTTTATTTTGTATTTATTATTGAATTATAGTTATTAATATATTCTGGAATTAGCCTTTTGTTGATGTAAATACATTGCAAATATCTTCTATTTGCTTAGATTTTTATGAAACTTTTTGCCATTTAGAAGTTAAACATTTTATGTATGTGTGTAATATATATGTGTGTAATATAAATTATATACTTTTTGTATGATATTTATATAATCCTATTAGGATTTTAAAACAATGGTTATTGTTGATATACAGGAAATTCTGTTGCTTTTTTTGTATGTTGATTGTGAATTCTGCAATCTTGGTGAACTGTTTATATTGGCTTGACATTTGATTCTCTTAGCTTTTTTCCAGTGAGGAAGGAAGAACATATAATTTGCCAATAATGACAAACTACATTCCTGTATTTCCAGTCTTCATACCTCTAATCTTGTCTTATTGTGTTACTGATATTCTTGGTAAAATGATGAAAAGAGAAACATTTTAAAAGCAGCCCAAACATAGCTAAAAAATTTTTTTGCTAAGTGCTAAAAAATTTTTTTGTAAAGCAGCCCAGACAGTAGTAGTGATGATGTTCTACCTCGATGGCTGATGCTTCACACAAGAGGTTACAAGTAATTATTTACTGATTTTTTTTTCATCAATAAAATCCCTGACCTTCAAGAGAGCTTTTGGGAAATACGATATTTAATTCATTTATTATTCAAAGAGTTTTTTTGTATTAGATAGACGTAAGAAATTGAATATTGCTGTATTGCTTTTAGTGTTTGGGCTGAAAGGCACGAAACCAAGATAAACAGAAAACCTGTATCCATTAAATTTTTAAGTAAAATAAAGGTAAGAAAAAATCTTTGGGTAGAGTGCTAAGCCTGAACAAAGAAACTAGCTTTACCGGTCTCCAGAAAGATTCAAGAGGAGGGAGCAGTATAATATTCAGAAATCCTTGAATGCCTTTTCCCAGGAATAAATCTGCAGGCTTGTTGTACACAAGAGCACTGGCAAGGCTTGTCTGTGGAACAGGTGCATCTTTCCCTTTCTCTCTATCCACTTACACAGTGTTCATGGATTTCTAGCCTGATGCTAGACAGAGGCCAGGAAGATACCAGGACATCGTCTTTGCTCTGCTAAGAAGGAGATCTCAGGGGCACTCATCTCTCCTGCGGCTGCTTTTCCACTCTGATGCTGCAGATGCCATGGGATTTCTGGGCCTGGTCTCCACCTGGGTGCTGCTTTATCTGGCCCCTGGTCTTTTGGCTCACAGGCCAAAAACACCTTATTGAGGGGTGAGCTTCTTGGCCGGCAGAAGCTTCATGTCCTGTGACTGATCATGGTCACCCTTCACTGTGCGTGTCCTAAACATCACCATCTTGCTGTTTTAGGCTCAGTCCATTCGTTATTCCATTGTCTTCCTCTTCATTGGTGCTGCCCGTCTGATTGTAGTGAGCCAGCTGCAAATTTGCTGTGTGCTTTTTTAGGTTTTCTTATGCCTGAATACTGTTGTTTTTCAACAGTCGTGACTTCTCCAAATATTTCTTTTGCTTTATCTGGCATTCGTCATTCTCCCTTATCGCTCAATACCCTTTTGTAATTTTTATCTCTTTATTCCTTTGTGCTGCAGTTTTTAAGGTTTCTTCCTTGATTTTTATAAATTCTCTCCTTAAGGATTTAGTATATGTTTAATTCTGTTCGTTAATTTAAATACTTTCTTTGAATACTTAAATACTTTCAGACTTTCTTTCTGCTAGTGGGTTTTTGTGTGTGTTTTAATGTATCTGCCTGCTTCTTTTGAATACCCTGTCTTTTTTCATGGATAATATTTTTCTGCCCCAGTTTTTTGATGGACGTTCCTGTGTATCGTGTCTGTTGACAATGTCCTCATGTACTCTGTATCCTTTTGTTTAGAGCTCTTGCTTTAGGAGGGCTCTTGAGAGTCACACTCACGTTTTCCTGAACTTGGCTCTCTGTGACCCACTGCTGTCAAGTTAACAGGTGCGGTGTTTCCCCTTCCCCTGGTACCGAGCGTCTAGACACCACACAGCAGAGGTTCGGCTCCTGATCTGTGCCTGTCCTCTACTTGCCCCAGGGACCGTGAGCAAACAGCCTGTTTCTGGCCACCACTATTTACAGTTTGGGCGTGTGCTAGACTGCAAGAAAGGAAGATGGGAGCAGTCGACATTGTTAGAATCATTGGTAAATATGAAATTTCTTCATGCAATTGAATAATAATTCATTTTGTGATCATGGGCAGTCCCTAGAATCTCTTCAGATTCCTGAGCTGAATAAGTATATTAACAATATCAATATCAATATATATTGTATATATGAAATCAGTATTGTAATGTAAAATATTACATATAAAATAGCATATGTGGGTATATATAAACATCATCATTAGTATAATTATATTATTAATATAACTGCTCAGCTCTGGGACCTAGAGAGAGAATTTTGAGAACTGTCCAAGATCATAAAATACACTGAGTTCACGAAGAGACCTCCTGTCTCCCAACTATTTCAGTGATATCTACTGGCTCACATATGACTTGCTTGAAATCCAGCATTTGCGATTTTAAATGCATATGACCTTGACCAATGTTAAGTACCCCTGACTGGCAGTTCTGATGGCATCACTTAGCTTGCTGTATTCACGTCCGTACAGCCAATGCTAAGTAAGAACACGAAGACAGGAACATGGAGTCAGGGATACAGCCTTGAGGCTGGGGGCACAGACACTGGAGCAGACAGCCTGGGTTCAAGCTGGGTTTGGCCACTTACATCGGTGTGACCTTAGGTGTCTGTGTAACTTCTCAGTGGCTCAGTTTCTTCTTTTGTAAAACCGGGATGCTAACAGTACCCATGCTATATAACTGTCATGTGGATGAGCAACATGTGAAATGTTCACGCCAGAGCTGATGCAGTAAACCCTGGATGTCAGCATTAAAAACATGGTAAATTTTTAAAAACAAATTTGATTTCCAGATGGAAAGCACTGACATGCACATAGAGAAAACAGGCACTGGGCCGAGGACTGGGTTTTCTAGGAGATTACCTTTGTACACTCTTTTGACAAGCAGGGGCCCATCTCCAGACATGGATGACTTCCCTCCATCCAGACTCAGGCCCAGCCCGGCCGAGGTCTTCAGCACTTCAACACACAGAGCCTCGTGCGCAGCCGTGCTTCTCCCTGCTGATGACAGTGACCTGAGGCCCTGCCTGCCCAGGCCCCCCCGGCGTGTTCCCCGAGCACTCTCGAGTCCTGTCCACCAATGCTAAGGTTGGTCTCCCCACACCTGGAGCTGTGCTCCTGCCGTCCCCACCCCTCTGCTCGCCTGAGCGCCTTCTGCAAGCACAGACAAGGCACTGCTGCCCAGGCAGAAATCCCTCCAGTCAGTGCACAGCTCAGGGTAGACTGAAGTCACGCTTCGGGAATCAGATTCGATTTCCTGCCAGCCTTCGCGGCTGAACATCACAGTCTGGTTCTGACAACCTGTGATACCCAAATGCCAGGCCTCATGTGAGACGTGGCGCTTCCGTCCTCCTTCTGTGAGGGGTACCCCTGCTTCTGGTTGTCTGTCTGTGTCACATACTAGCTGTCTTCATTGCCATCTCCTGGCTCCACTGTGGGGAGAGCGTTTCCGTGGTGATGCCTGCTCCATAGCAACAAGCCTGTGCCTACTTTGTGTGCTAGTTTGGAGAGGCCTGGCTGAGGTCTATCTCGGGGGTCTGAATACAGATTGTAAATTTGCCTTTTATTTCCCTTCTATACTGTACCAGTGAAGGATGTCTTGAGTTGAGTGGAAAGGGCACATAATTGCTTGGGAGGCAGGGGAAGGACCACAAACAGATTAAACTGTCCACTTGGGGTTGAGACCAAGGTAGCATCACCAACTTTGAATATAACAGCCATTCCTGTGGTTTAAAGAAGGCCACTCCACATGGTCTGAAAGAAACTTCCTTACAGTGGGAGGGGCACCGTTTTTCAATAGGTCATTTTACTTTCAGTTAAACAGGAAAACGAGCCCATACTGGAATCACCTGGGAACTGTAAAAAGATACTGGGACCCTATCCCTCACCCCACACTCACCCTCAGAGTTGGACTTAATTGACCTGGGGATTTCCTGGCATCAGGATTTAAAAAAGCTTCGTAGGCACCTCTAACATCAAGCCCGAGTGGGCTGCAGTCAGTGCTTGATAAGGCATAATCACCTTATCATGGGTAAAGCATATCAGATCTGGTAGAGCCCTGGGCAGGGGGATCTTGAAGAATAGGAATACGAAGAAATAAATGTATGCCCTATTAAAGCTGGTTCAAGGCCAGATGCCCTGAAGCTGCTATAGGAATACTTAATGATTATAAATTTCAGGACAGCCTTCTGTATCTGAGTTCCTGAGTCTTACAAACTCTGAAAGCTGTTAGGACCGAGTGCCCGGTGGTTTCCTTTGACAGCTTAAGTTTCCAGGATTCCACTGAAAATACACCAAACAAGGAATTCCCTGGTGGTCCAGGGGTTAAGACTGAGTGCTTTCACTCCCAGAGCCAGGATTCAATCCCTGGTCAGAGAACTAAGATCTCACAAGCCATGTGGCCCAAAAGAGAAAAAAACAAACTACACCAAACAGCTGAGACAGTACAAGGGCAAAGGTTAAGCATGACATGATCTGGTAAGTAAGGTATTTGCCGGTACTGGGAAGGACTTCGGCTTTCTAGAAGAATAAGAGCAAGACAGTGGAGCAGAGGGAAGGCTATGAACACGCCCAACACTGTGGAGGCATCTGGACAGGAAGAGTTTCTTGTTCAGAGGAATCAGTGCTGTTCTCGCCAAAACCATCACAAATAGCTCAGGCCACTGCAGTTGCTGAACTGATTTCTTACCTGTTCCAGGCTCCAGGGGGCTGGTCTTTCTGGACACCAAGCCCTTCCCGTTGGCTGTGGGAGGCTCCTGCCGGCTGGAGGGCCTGGGCTGATCACTCCCTTTCTTGATGACCATGAGGACATCTTTGTGCAGCTGTGCCTGGTGCAGAGCCTTCAGCACGTCCCCGTGGGCTAAGCCAGCCAGTGAGGCACCGTTGAGGGACAGCAGGAAATCCCCTCGGCTCACAGTCCCTTCCTGAGAAGCCGCCCCCTGAGAAAACACCCTGTGGACCTGCGACGAGGGGAGGGCAGAGCCAAATAAGTTTTTGACGGCAAGTTTTCCATGCGATACCAACACTCGGTTTACCAAAAACATTCCATGTGAGAAACAGGATTAATAATAGCAGCAGCAGCACCTCAATACAGTTTCACTCTTATTCTTGCTAGCGTCTAAAATGGGCCTTGGTGCTCCATGTGCGTGCCCAATCACTTTAGTCATGTCCACCTCTTTGCAACCCCATGGACTGGGTCCTCTGTCCATGGGATTCTCAAGGCAAGAATACTGGTGCTCCATGGGGCAATAAGAAAAAAGATGAACAGAACCGGGTCTCGCCGGAAGCTGACCTCCCTAATGATTTCAGAGGCTTCTTTGAGTGATATAAAATGTTAATCTTGAGAAAGAACTGATTTATAAGCAAATGCAAGTTTTGGTCCATTAGTTCTAAGGTCCATCTTAATCCAATAAAAGGTTTAGGTGAATATGAGGATGTAGACAACTGTTTATATGTAGCATCTTAGGTCACTCGCTGTGTGTTAAAAGTGCCTGTGTTTGTCAATGAAAACATTACGTAGCACTTTCCCCACTTTGTTTTGGTGACAGGACACCCCCCGCCACCCTGCATTCTTTGAACCGACTGCCATGAACCCCGTGCTGATTAAGTTCTCAGCCTGCTGCAGGACTGACCCGACAGCATCCCGACACTGTCACTTACCACAATTGATTTTGGCTGCACATCTGTCCCTCCTGCCACACTGAATCCCAGACCTGAGCCTTCTTTTTTATTCAAGACTATGAAGCAAATATCTTCTTTGTTCTGGTGAAAAGAAACAGAAACCAATATATTTCCTGTGCCAGAGTAAGGAAGTTTTGAACACATCCCCCCACAGTACTGCGGAGCTCGTCACTGCTCACCCTGATGGTTAGGTGCTTCCACATGGTGTTGGGACCAGGGCCCATCTCAAATACCCTGCATTCCTCCTGGGTGGTGCTTATGCAGTTTCAAGGGTCCGTCTTACAGCTCTAGGACCACTGGGAAGGTCTCATGAACCAGGATGGGGGCAGGGACACGGGACACTTAGAAGCCATTCTCAGCACCAGATGGTGTGTTCCCAAATCTGATCATAGCACATAACTCAATCATGAAAGGATTTCTTTACAGTTTTCTCAGTCTACAATTGAGCAAAGCCCGTGTTGTCAGTAGCAGAAGTATAGGTGCCAAGACAGGATAAGAGCACATTGAAGCCATAAGTTTTACACCCCCTCAACCCACCATGTTCAGCTCATTGGATTTTAGGTACAATGAATGAACTGGTAGTTAAAAAACACAAAGTATTTTGAAAAATGGAAAGTACATATAAAACTGTCAACTCACTGGGACTAGAACATTCTTAGTAACTGAGTCCTAGGTTTAAATAACAGAAGATGTTCCTGTGTTTTAAGCATCAATTGAAAGGTACCTTGGAATAAAGATTTTAAAATAAAATTATCTGGGCTAATTATTCTGAATTTTGACTTCCTTCGACTTTCTTTGCCCACATGCTAGATATGATTCAGCATCATTTTAAAGAGCTGTGTTGCTAGGTTTCCCTTGAAGTAATTGATTTATAATCCACCAATTCAAGGTGTTCTCAAGCTCAGCAACAGAAAAAGAATCTAATAATAATCAGGCTGGCTGCAACAGAGAAAGTGAAAATGTTGAAAGAGAAAACCACCTCTTTGTTTTGCTGGGAAAAGAAACCAATGTTTAAAAAAACAATGTTTAGTATGAGTTCTAAAGAGTAATCCCAAGCATTTTTACACCACTCTAAACAGGTTCATTCAAGCCTAAGCTGACACTAGAATATCCAGCAGAACTTTGGGGGCTGGGATGTTTACTTCATGGGCAAGTTTCAAGCATATATACACTCAGACGCTGGTCACCAGAGAGGAGTGATGATTAGGCTTTCTCACCAAAACAGGAACATGTGGTCTGGGAAATGATCTCTGTGCTGCTTCTGGGAAATGGGATGGTGAACTAGAAATACTGCTCAGATATTTAAATAGCTTATTGGAGCAAAGAAAATATTTAAGAATGAGACTCTCCTGCATTCTGGGATATATCACCAAAATTTTAGTCAAATTTTTTCTTGCTCTAGTTGTTTGTTTGTGGGTACAAGTGTGCTAGAGACCGACTGCCAGGCTAAGTGTTGCCTCTCCGAAAAGGTTAGCACAGCATCAGCGAAGCTAGATCGTCCTCAAGAGCTCTCCAAGATCTGCACGTGTTGAAGTGTCAAGACCAGAGCTGTTTCCTGACTCTAAATCTCTCACAGCGCCCTCCAGAGGCCACAGAAAGTCAGCACAACACCTGCGGATCATATCATTGGAAAAAAAGCAAGGTAGTAAACTTCTGAAGATGGCAGAGAAAGCACATCTCTACTCAAAGCTCCTCTCCAAAATTAACTGAAGACAATAAGAAAAAAGGCAAAAGAAAGCTGCATTCTGATCAAAGTCGGAATAATCTTCAACACCTGCGGGTGGTGAATATGGAACCAGGGTGAGGAGGTGAGGGAAGCCGGGAGATGACCCCAGGGTGGCGTTCAGCACGCTGTCCACACCAGAGTCTCTGCTGTGTTTGTGGTCCCTGACAATGTGCCTCTCAAGTGTGTGAGCTTGGTTGAGGCTTTTTGGTTTTTCCCTCATATCTACTGTAGACACTGTAAAATGTCTGGAGCAAAGAGCCTGGCAAAGTATGAACCCACTGAGCCACCCTGATGCAAAATCCAAGAGTAAGGCTTTCATCACTTGTAACAAGTCGATGAAAGAAGGGAGCGGATGGAACAGTCCCTCTTCCTGAAAGTAAAAAATGCCGTATGTCTCAAGATGTTTGCTAACTGCACAGACCAAACCAGGGACAGAGAAGCCAAAGGGAGTAGAAGCTGAAAGGGACTGATGTCTATTCCTCCCCATCTCCTTTCCATTCTGGTTCATTCCATATTAGATGCCAACGTCACATCTGGGTACCCTTCTGGGTAATGTCAGAATTTCTGGAATGGTGTTCTCAGGTGGTATCAGTGACCAGGCATATTACCACTCAAGAAAAATTGTTCGTATTTGCTTTTTTCCCTCTGGATAAAAAATATTCATTTATTTGGGTTCAAATCTTAATGAATCCTTCTGAGAAATTAACATGCTTCAGAGAAGTATTCTAAATATGAACCCATGGTTTCTTTTGTTATTGTTTACTGTCACATTCAGTTTATTGAAAGACTTGACTTGTAATGACTAATCCACTTCTTTGAAGGTCTTGCAATTGGGGCCAGGGTGGGACTGTGTTAGTCACTAAGTTGTGTCCAACTCTTTGTGACCCTATGGACTGTAGCCCACCAGGCTTCTCTGTCCATGGAATTCTCTGGGCAAGAATACTGGAGTAGGTTGCCATTCCCTTCTCCAGAGGATCTTCCAGACCCAGGGATCAAACCCAGGTCTCCCACATTGCAGGCAAATTCTTTATCATCTGAGCTACAGGGAAGCCCCAGGGTAGGGCTACACAGCTGTTAACTCTTGTTTCCCCAGCAGGTGGCTCCCTTGACAGGCCGTTATGTCCACTTAGGTGGACAGAGATACTCATGAGGTGGACAGAGGTACTCATGGCCATTCCCCCACCGTTCCAACATGCCTAGTCCTGTAGGAAGCACTTGCTGCAGACAAACTCCAGGTGTGGGGGTAGGTGGGGAAGATGGTAACTAGCTGCTCCTGGGGGATTAAAACACCAATCTGGCACTGAAAAATTCAACACAAGCAAGCTTCTGAAGCAAGCTGCAAGCAATCGAGACAGATCAGACTGAGCTGCTGAACTTGCCACATGGGACTTGGGAGAAGGGCTCTCCCGGGTCCTCTAAAGCTTGTGGCACACACCTGAGCACCGAGGTGGCAGCGGTCCAATCTTCCTGTGTTTTCTGTTCAGTTCAGTTCAGTCGCTCAGTCGTGTCCGACTCTCTGTTTTCTGTAGTTTTTTTTTTATCCCCAAACTCTAAACTTTTTATTTTGTATTATATCGAGGTATCGTCGATTAATAATGTGGTAGTTTCAGGTGAACTGCAAAGGGACTCAGTCCTACGCACACAGGGATGCACTCTCCCCATTTTCTCTATTTCACTCACCTCTGATTGTGCTTTCGCTTCCTGAATGAGAGTGAGGACAGTAGATCTTGACCCCACTGACGACAGAACGGACTGCAGTCTTTGCTGATCCCCTGCTGAGACCAGGAGTTGTTGCAAACTAAATAATATAAACATATTGGAAGACTGTTAAAGAAAAAAACTTCTCCACTGTACTAGGATGCATTAAGAATGATCTTCTTTCTAGCACATTGCAGGTATTTTCTGATTTTCATGCTCTCTTTTGGTCACAACTCCATTTCAAACTGCTTGAAGAAGCTCAAACGCTCAACAGAAATTTCATTCACTGCCAACAGCAGTGGGAATTCCTATGGATTCTAGGATCCCTCCAAGATGTTAGGCGACCAATGCTGAACTTGAACAGAAAATTTCAGACATATTAAATATTCTGTAGCCTCCAGTGAAATATTTTAAAACATACTAGAAGTTTCCTGTTTGACTTCAGTCACTTTGAAAGGTTCTAATCCTCCCCCAATGGTCCTGTTTCCTTATCCTACCATCTCTCGCTCTCGCTCACTCGCTCTCTCTCTTCGCTCTGTGGTTTTGCAAAGTGCCCTGTCCTACAAAAGTCTCTCTTTAGAGCAACATTTTGGGAAACACTTTTCCCTGCAGGCACTTTATTTTTCCAGTACTAATATTAAAAAAAAAAAAACCTGGAGGCTGGAATAGAAAAAGGATGTTAGCGGGATTTATTCAGTGTAATCTGAATAAAGTTTGTCATTTAGCCAATCGTGTGTTTCAATGTTAACTTCTGACAAACGGGCCGTGGTTACGTAAGATGTTAACCTGAGGAGCAGCCAGATGAGATGTACATGGGAAGTTTGCACTATTTTTGCAACTTTTCTAAAAGTCTAGAACTAATCCATTAAAAAAAAAAATTACATACAAGGGGAAGAGCGGACACTTACTTAACTGACCAACTTCTTCCGGAAGGCAGATCCTGGGTGGTCTCAGCCACATCGTGGGTTGAACTGGGTGCTCTGGGGTCAGTGGCTTTGGGACAGGCCCTTTCTGCCCCATCCTTGGGGCATGAAAGGGCTGTGGACCCAGCGAGGCCCCCAGCAGGGGAGCCAAGTGACCTCCGGGGGAAGATTTCCAGCTCGGTTTTGAAGAGCACGGCGGATGGCCCTGCCGAGAAGTCCTCGCTGCAGAGCTTGTCCAAGTCGGGCATGCTCAGGGCTCTCAGCTCCTGGAGCTTCGAGCGGGACAGAGGTGAGGCCTGCGTGTGACGCACCGAGGACTTGTTCCTCTTGGCGGGAGAGGCGGGGGTTGCGGTCGGGGCAGGGATGCCCGAAGGACCAGGTGGTCTCTTGGGGTCTGAGTCAGCGCCCTTGTTACGGGCATCTGCTGGGGTCTGCCGGGAGACGGTCAGCATCATGCTGGACGGGGACTTGGTCATTGGGGGGACGACGGTGGTGGCTTCACCTTGGCTTTCGCTGCAGGAACTCAGGCTACGTCTCAGCGACCTTGCTGTTGGGTCACTGGAGTGGCTGAGGGTCCCAGAAACCACGCTGCCGGACGACCGTCTCCCAATGGGAGGCTTGGAGCTCACTGACAAGAAGGAGGAGGCCCCGGCCTTGGCTGCGGGCCGGTCAGAGTGGGCCAGGTTCTCGAAAGACTTGATCCTCTGCTTCACAGAGAAAAAGGAGGTGGCTTCATGGGGCCAGTTCTGTGGGGAGTAGTGATGCCTCCTGGTGACGGTGCCTCTGTCTGTGAGCTGGCAGCTGGTTTCCTGGGCGGACAGGACATCCGCTTCGTCTGTCGTCGGAAGGTTCCCTGAAGTCTCCAGCAAGGGCTTTACGCTGTATACACCCTGCCCATTAGCCAGGCTGAGAACAGCACCTCTAGACGCCTTGGCCTCGAGGAGGCCCCCGCTGGTGCCAGGGATCTGGCCATCCCGAGGGGTGCGCCCTGGGCTCTGTGGGGCATGGCCCTCCCGGCCGAAATGACTGGAGAACTGGGCCGGCATGGAGTAGGTCCTGGTCGCTGGCCTTGGCGTGAAGTAGGGATGATCGTCCAGCACTGGGCCCACTGGTGGGCCATTCCTGGGCACCCCCAGGGCGTCGCCCATCTGGCCAGGATCAGCCTTTCTAGCCAGCAGCTGCGGGGAGGAAGAGGAGGAGAGTCTTGCCAGGCTGACGGATCGCTGCTGCGCTTCCGGCTCCACCTGGGAGACCCGGGTTGGGAGTAAGGACGGGTGGTTTGGGGAGGACTCCCCTGGCTGGTGACAGAGCCCAACCTCACTCTCCTCCTGACGGCTGCTCTGGGACAAGAGCCCCCCTTGCCTGTCCCTCTCAGCTGGTATGTCACCACATGTGCTCTTTGGCATCCTTTCAGAAGGGATCTCAATGATTTTCAGCTGCTTGGTTCTTTCAAGAGGCTCACCGGCAATTATTTTGCTTCTTTTGTCACCAGTCACCCCTGGCAGGGCTGCTTCTGCTGCAGAGTCTGTTTGGCTGGACAGGGACCACTCACCCTGCCCGGGAGTGGGGACCTCCAGCTTGCCAGCCGCCGTGGACGTACCACTCCTCAGTACTGTGGGACTTGCTGGCCCCGGGGATGCCAGGGGAGCCCTGCTCTCTGGACCACACTTGGGAGGGCTAGGGGCAGCCGGGAAGCCTCGGTCGGGTTCCGTGTGCACAGCCGGGTGGAGCCTACCACACCCACCTTGCTCAGGAAGGGTCTTGGGGGTGGTCATGGGCGAAACAAACATCCTGATGCTCGAGTCGGATGCCGAGGGCTTCAGGGAGCCCGGGGTCCCAGGGGGCAGCTTGCCCTCCACACACTGGGGAGACTGAGGGGCGGCTGCGGCAGTCTTGTCCAGTTCTTCGTGGTCAGCTGTGTGGAACCGGTGCGACGCCACCTTAGAAAGCATTTTGTGGGAGGCCTGGGGTGAGACAAGGGCCTTCCTGTGCTCCGTGCTGCCAGTCTTGCCCGTGTGAGCAGCCGGGACCTCGGAACTGACTTTGCTTTTGCTTTTGATGCTCAGTCTCTTCAGCTTAGGACCAGCTTTGGGTTTCTGACAGTTACTCAAAAGGGTTTCCACAGAACTTTTCCAAGGCAAGTCTTTATTCTCAAGATTCAGCCGAGGAGGGGGGCTATCTGGCACAGGCACCCCCTTCTTGTGGCTTGAGCTCAGCACCTGGGCCTTGGGGTCGGGACTTCTGGCCAGCAGAGTGGATTGTTCCATTTCAGTTTTGCTCGGCGGATGCGTCCCGTGGTTGTTCTTATTTATCTCTTTAAACCAGGCCATGAGGGGCCGCCTGGAGATGGCTTTTGGCTTTGGCAACAAGTCCTCTGGGCCTTGACCTCCAGAGATGTGCAGGTTTCCCAGAGCTGAGTCTCCATTCTTGGGGACACACGCCCTGAAGGAGGCTTGGTTTTCAGCAGTGTGAACATCTATTTCTTGTTTCTCAGGTGGGGCCTTGTCATCCAAACGGTCATACTCCAAACCATTCACCATGTTAGGAGAACCAAGGGTACCTGGGGAGCTGGGGATAGGCCTGGTACCCGGAGGAGGCTGGGTGGCTTCCCCAGAGTCCTCTTCACTCAGGGACCTGTGGTCTTGGGAGACCCTTGCATCCTCAGGTGGCTCCGCCTCCTGAGAGCTCACATCTGACAGAGGAGGTGGCGGCTGTGGAGGGCTGGAGGTGCCTGGCACGAAGCGGGCTGTGTGGCCTGCTTCTGCCCCCACCTGGCTCAGGGCTCCATCCTTTGGTGGCAGGGCTGTGGCGAGGGCAGGGCAGGCGGCCACCCGGGCAGGAGCAAGGACAGTGGCTGAGGGCTGATCGGGGGAGCCATCCGTGGAACAGATTTCCACCTGCTCCTCCTCGGACTCCATTGTGTCTCCCTTGTGAGAAGGCTCAGGAGGATGAGGACCAGGAGGGGACCAGCTGTCCCGGGCGGGAGCTCGTGGGGCTTCAGTGAGTGACTCGGGGTCCGAGGATGAGTCCTCCACGTCCCCGTACATGGACGAGAGGGACACAGATGGCTCGGTGCTGTCGCCCAGGCCTGACAGCGAGGTACTGTCTTCGTGGAGACTGCTGAGATTCCTAGAGTAGTTGCTCAGAAAGCTTTTGTTCACAGTAAAATGTCTGTCGGGATTGATGGAATCCAAAACTGAAGGCTGGCCGGCCCACTGAGGGGGAGGGGCTGGACCAGCCGCCCCGGGCCTCCTTGGGGCAGGGGTCGGACTCCCCGAGGCTAGCTGTGGCCCCTGGGCAGCCTGCTCTCTGCTCAGCCGGTCCCCTTTCCCGGGGGAGGGAAGTCTTGCTCCGGAGGCCTCTGGTTCCACCAGGAGCCTGTCGATGTCCGTCACTGGGCAGCGCCCATTCCCTCCGGGGCAGCTGGGCCCCGAGGCACCCCCACACGCCTCCTGGGCCTTGTCACTCGGTGATGGCAGGGCCAGGCCAGTCTGCGGGGCGCTGGTAGACCCTGAGTCTGTTCCCTGGGGCAGAGCTGACCCCTGGCAGTTTCCAGGGACAAGGACTGCTGAGGTTTGCGGAGCCTTGGCATGGTGACCCAGAACCCTCTCTTGGCTCTTCTCCCCGGACATGAAGTCTCGTGGCAGCCCAGCACCAGTCGAAGGTGCCCCCTCAGCCATGGGTCCTGCTCCCCTGGGGGTCGTTGCCTTCCGGGCGGTGCAGGGCGAGCTGGCGTTGGGAGCTGCTCTCATCTCATGGAGGTCAGGACAAGCCATTGCCATTGTCCCTGGGGATGTGCTGTCCTCAGACTTGGGGATCCTGGGTGATTCTGGCCCTCCGGGGTCCTCAGGTCGCCTCGCTGGCTCTGTGTCCACTGAGATCTGGCTGGGGTCAGGGTGAGCTGCCTCCTTCTGCCCTGGGGAAGGTAGAGGGTCTGGGGAGCCATCTGGTCCTGGGTGGAGAATAAAAAAAAAAAGATTGGAGTGGTGGGGGAGACACAGGGTGAAAGTTTATAAAACAGAAAACTTCAATGAAAACAAGTGAAAATTGTAAACAGTCTCAATTTTTTGGTCTTTTTTAGAAAGACATCCCACAGCTTAAATGTAGGCCTGTTTTTGTCTCTAAAATTATAGAGTGCTCACATCGAACAAATACCACTGTGCTTTAGAGGCTCTAAAATAACTCAGCATGGACGGCAGGAGGACCTCTGCCTCTGCCCTTTCTAGTTATTTATAAGGACAAGGGGACACCAGAAATCCTACACTTGGGTTTCTGTACATCATCCGCCCTCTGATGGCAAAAGCCACAGGAGTCAGCAGGCTGTTCTATTTGATTCCTTAGCTTGGGGTGATTCTGCAGTCAACTCAGTCCCCCGCAGACTACATGGGGGTTTAGCCTCGTGCCTTGGATTAGGAGTCACAGGGTAAAGTGAAAGAGTCCCAGCAGGGAACTCGAGGGATGAGAGGAGGCTGATTCAGGCAGACGCATAGAATGCTCCAGACATATGTATGGAAGCCTGCCCTGTCCTCCAGCGTGTCCTGACCAGGGTCAGGGGTGTGGGAGACTGAGGCAGTCAGATTATCCCAGGAAGCGGAGACAGGGCTGCTGGACTTGAGTGGGATTCTGGGGGCACATCTGGAACGGAAGCCAAGGAGGAGGAGAAAGAGCAAGGAAGGAAAGGGAATCAAAGCAGAGAAGCCAGAGAGAGCGTGAACTCTCCGAGGTGCAGGGACAGATGCCGCCTGCCTGGAAGTGAAGTCCCTCCACGTGCTGGGTCTGGAGAGCACACGTGTGGGTTAGTCTGTCCACTTCTGGCACATGGCTTCTTACAATAGGTGGGGGAACAGGCAGAAAAAAGAACATTAGATTTGCATTTCCTTATGAGCCCTGGGTTTGAGTGAGGGTGGAGCAAAAGCCTCAGTCACAATGAAAGTTTTGCTTAGAAGCGTGTCTCCCCCAGATGTTATAGTCACTCTGCATCGCCCATGCAAGTCAGCCTAACTGCATACGGCTTCCCCCCGAAGTTCCTAGAGCAGTAATTAGGAGCTAGTAGCACTTGGCGCTGTGCTGAGCTTCTTGTGGGCTTCATTTCCCTCCCAACACTGTGACCGCCGGCACCGGAATGGTGGGGAAGTGAGGCGCAGGGTGGTAAGCAGCATATGCAGGGTCCGAGAGTTCATGGCCAGGGGTCCCCCCAGGATGTGGACTCCACAGCTCATGCAGTTACCTCAGCCCTGACCACATGGCCTCTGTGGAGACCACCCAGCAACAAGACCGGTTCATCAGGATACCCACGGAGACCTGACACAACCTCCCCAGGTCCCCATGGAAGGCCAGGGGCACCACAGACTCACATCCATGGCCTCCTTTCTTCTGCTCAATTTTCCTTTTTAAAACTTTTTATTTTGTATCAGAGTATAGCCAATTAACAATGTTGTAATGGTTTCAGGTGGACAGCAAAGGGACTCAGCCATACATATACATGGATCCTTTCTCCCCCAAACTCCCCTCCCATCCAGGCTGCCCCATAACACTGAGCAGAGTTCCCTGTGCCATGCAGTAGGACTGTGTTGCTTATCCGTTTTAAATACAGCGGTCAGTGTGTACTTGTCCATCCCATACTCCCTAACGATCTCTTCTCCCTGTCGTTCCCTCCGGCAACAGTAATCTGCTGAATCTTTTGAATTCCCTTCAGTATGACTTTCCCGTTTCTGCTGGTGCCAACTAGGAGGCTTCCCTGGTGGCTCAGATGATAAAGAATCTGTCTGTAATACAGGAGACCCGAGTTTGATTCCTGGGTCAGGAAGATCCCCTAGAGAAGGGAATGGCAACCCACTCCAGTATTTTTGCTTGGAAAATCCCATGGAGAGGAGCCTGGTGGGCTATGGTCCATGGGTTCACAGAGCTGGACACGACTGAGTGACTAAGCATGCGCAGATGCTGGTGCCAGCTACAGGGAAAAGCAGCAGCAAAAGGAAGGGATGTGTGTCTGTTTTTCAGATTGATTCATTTGCTGAGCAAACCCTAAAATTTTGTTAGCAATTTGGCTTTTGTGCAAAGTGTGTAATGCAAAAAGGTTTTACTGATGGAGATTAAATTACATGGAAGCAGTCCATGATGTCACCTGTCAAAATATTCCTTCACTTGGAAAGCCCCCAAACGCCCCACAATGGGAAGCATACTGGCTCAATTATGGTGCCTTATGGGGTAGAAGGCCCAGCAGCCTTTACAACTGATGTCATGGGTGTAGAAGAATGTGGAGGGCCTGGTGCAGCTTCCTAACCAGAGTAGGTTACAGGTGTGCTGATAACCTGACTTAGGATTAGGGTTAGTGCTGAGGATGGCCTGATGGGGCCAGCACCAGCCACACAGGCCTGGGAGCATCTTGCTGACCTCTTCAGGCTCCTCAGCTATTCTATGGACGCAATATATAAGAATTATTTATTTTTTACTTCTCAGTGGAGGCTTTTCCTGCCATTTTTCAGTACATTTGGTTTCACATAAACAGAGTGTTGAGTTTCTGAAGGCAGGGTATTCCTGTTTCATATTGTTCCTCATTCACTAAGGTACATGTCACAAAATGAGTAAAGGCTGGAGACTAGCTGAAGACAGATACCCATGAACTCAGGCCCAGTGATCTAGTAAAGTTGTTAAATGCAGGTAGCTTTTATCACTAGCCTATGAAGATCTCTCTCCCTCAAAGTTTTCCCCATATAACATTTTTATTAGTTAACTTCTACTCTCCCATCCTAAAGCTTAGTAAGTGATAAAATAATCTTACCTGTCCCGGGTTGTTGCCCCTGCTTGGATGTCGCTGCAGGTGGGTTCTCTGTAGGGTGGCTGGCATCTGGGTGGGACAGGGCACCGCCTGGTCCCCAGTAAGTGGGGACCCGTCCATCCCCGACGGACAGCTTGTCCAGAGATTCCTGGCACAAGGACAACTGTGAGTCACTGTTAAAGGCTTTCAGGGTTCTCTGCATCCTAATACATCACATACAGAGGAGAGCTGGTTTGGGAAAATTCAAGGAGCCCTGGACCAGAAGCCACAAGACCCAGATTCTGGGTTTAAGGTCCAACTAGAAATTTCATGGCCTTGTCACTCTTCCTAAGCATTCAATTTAAGATGTGGGTGATGAGTAGTAGTAGTGATGTTAGTAGCTCAGTCGTGCCTGACTCTTAGCAACCCCATGGACTGCAGCCTACCAGGCTCCTCCGTCCATGGGATTTTCCAGGCAAGAGTACTGGAGTGGGTTGCCATTGCCTTCTCTGCCAGGGTGATTAGGAAAAGGCCAATGAAAACCACAATGAGATAGCATCTCAACCCCCTCAGGATGGCTTCAATCAAGAAGATTGAAATAATAGAAATAACAAGTGTTGCAGGGCTTGCCTGGTGGCTCAGTGGTAAAGAATCCACTCGCCAAACACAAGAGACATGGGTATGATCCCTGGTCCGAGGAGATCCCACAGGCCACAGAGCAACTGAGCCCATGCGCTCCAGAGCCCGTGAGCACTAACTACTGAGCCCACACGCAGCAACTACTGAAGCCCGCCTGCCCTGGAGCCCATGTTCCTCAGGAGGAGACACCACAGTGAGAAGCCTGCACACTACAACTAGAGAGCCCAGGAGCAACAGTGAAGACCCACCACAGCCAAAAAACAAGATAAATGAATACATCTTAAAAAAAAAAACCCAACATGCAGCGCAGAAAAAGCTCTACAGAGGTAAGGCATTATTGTTACACTATGCACTGTGATGCTCAAGACCACAACCAGCTCATTTTGGCAGTTATGGAGAGAATGCATCTGAATAAATAAAATTAGCATTTAATATTTTAAAACTATACTTTAGCCAAGCGTCAATTACTTCCTTTCTTCTAATACCTACCATGAAAATTTTCTCTAAAATAACCTTGCTAAAACGTTAAATCAGATTTATTTGATATTTACCCTCTGAGTGAAGGAGTCATAAAGTGGCCCAAAGGTGGCAGCAGAGGAAAGAGGTGAAACAGATTATCATTTAGCTACTTTTGTTTAAAAAAAGAAAAAAAATAATTTAGTAAAATGTCAATTATCTGCTTAGGGAACTCAACAGTGTTCAGCTCAGTGAATTTTCTATTTACTAATAAGGCATAAGTGTGATATGAAAACAGAAATATCTGAAACTCAACAGAGGTAGTGACTGTCCAGCACTGTGAATGCAGCAAGTGCCACTCAACCGTACACTTTAAAATGCTTTGTTGTTCAGTTGCTAAGTCATGTCCAACTCTTTGCGACCCCATGGACTGCAGCATGCCACACTTCCCTTTCCTATACTAACTTTATGTTAAGTGAATTTCATCTCAATTTTAAAAAGTATTAATAAAAACATTAAAAGACAATCATTTTCCAAAATAAAAAGTCTCATTTTTTTAAGTTCCCAATATAAAGGGTAAATACTTTATGGGCAGTGCATTCAATTTTCTTTCCCATATAGTATAAATAAAATTTGGGAATGAGAAATTTTACAAGAAAAACAACTTCTGTACAAAAATTTTAAAAGGTGCTCAAAGTTCTTACTGAGAATACTAATTCACAATTAGGACATTTTAATAGATATAAATTATTATAAAAAAGATATTTGAGTAAAATCCATGATTTGGCTTTATATACTTATTTAACTTATATGCAGAGTACATCATGAGAAACGCTGGGTTGGAAGAAGCACAGGCTGGAATCAAGATTGCTGGATTATTATTGTTATATCAATAACCTCAGATATGCAGATGACACCACCCTTATGGCAGAAAGTGAAGAGGAACTAAAAAGCCTCTTGATGAAAGTGAAAGTGGAGAGTGAAAAAGTTGGCTTAAAGCTCAACATTCAGAAAACAAAGATCATGGCATCTGGTCCCATCACTTCATGGGAAATAGATGGGAAAACAGTGGAAACAGTGTTAGACTTTATTATTTTGGGCTCCAAAATCACTGCAGATGGTGACTACAGCCATGAAATTAAAAGATGCTTCTTACTCCTTGGAAGGAAAGTTATGACCAATCTATATAGCATATTGGAAAGCAGAGACATTACTTTGCCAACAAAGGTCGGTCTAGTCAAGGCTATGGTTTTTCCAGTGGTCATGTATGGATGTGAGAGTTGGACTGGGAAGAAAGCTGAGCGCCAAAGAATTGATGCTTTTGAACTGTGGTGTTGGAGAAGACTCTTGAGAGTCCCTTGGATTGCAAGGAGGTCCAACCAGTCCATCCTAAAGGAGACCAGTCCTAGGTGTTCATTGGAAGGACTGATGCTAAGGGTGAAACTCCAATACTTTCGCCACCTCATGCAAAGAGCTGACTCATTGGAAAAGACCCTGATACTGGGAAAGATTGAGGGCAGGAGGAGAAGGGGACAACAGAGGATGAGATGGCTGGATGGCATCACCGACTTGATGGACATGAGTTTGAGTGAACTCCGGGAATTGGTGATGGACAGGGAGGCCTGGCGTGCTGCGGTTCATGGGGTTGCAAAGAGTCGGGCACGACTGAGCAACTGAACTGAACTGAGTTATTCAAAATTTGTAATACCCTTAAAAGGAAGAGGTTTACTCATTACCTGAACATGACATTTTAAAATACATTTACTAGTTGGAGGTAATAACAATTTTTAGAAGGAGAAAAAAGGTGTATATAAGGTTAAAAACAAACCCTTCTGCTGAGATTAGCTTTTATGACTTTGTATGTTCTGCTTCTCTTTACATGTATTATATGTTTTACAAATCACTTGAAAACACATCTTTATAAATACAGGCATAAAAATTGCACTTGACAGATACTGCAGGTTTTACAGGTTGACGGTCTGTGACAACCCTGCACTGAGTGGGTATGTTGGTGCCATTTTTCCAACAGCATTTGTTCACTTCCATCATATTTTGGTATTTCTCACAATATCTTACATTTTTTCATTGTTACATTTGTTATGGTGATGTGTGATGTTACTGTTGCAAAAAGATTTATAATTCAACTAAGGCTCAGATAGCTAACACTTTTTAATAATAAAATATTTTTGAATTAAGGTATGTACATTATTTTTAGAGACATAATGCTATTGTACAATTAATAGACTCCAGTATCGTGTAAACGTAACTTTTATATGCACTGGGAAGCCAAACACTTGACTGACGTTATTGCGACATCAGCTTGATTGCAGTGGTCTGGAACTGAACCTGCATTATCTCAGAGGCATGCCTGGACAGCCTTATAAGGCATCTCAGATTCTCTGCTCTGAGTAAAAGTATTTACGTTGAAGAGACTAAATAATGTTTGTTTCTCTTACCCTCTCCTTGCTAAAGTGGAGGTATACTAAATTTTTTTTTAAAAAATGTGCAATTTGATATTTTGGTCCATTCTAACATACTGGTAAACAAGTAGAAACATAAACAATATTAACTTGCATTTACTGTGGTACATTATACGTTTCTCAGTGAATGCATGCCCATTACTTCATGTGATACAACAAGGGTAGGAGTAGCTGTAATTATACATCATCACCGTGGGAAGTCTGAAAAAATAAGGATCAAGCAGAACCTTGACCGCCAGACACTGTTAACCTGTATTTGACGGTCACCCTGACTGTGTGAGATGATCAGGGAAGAGAGCAACATCCCTATTTTACAGTCCAGACAACTGTGGTTCAGAAAGATCAGTAACTTGGCGAGTTACTGCCTAAGTGACCACCGACTAGTCAGTGGAGAAGCTGGTCCCAGACCCAGGGGTTTCCTGCATCTGCCTGGCACTGCCTTTCCATCATCAACCACAGGCCCCGTGTATGGGAAGAGAGGGATTACATCTTTCGGCCACATGATCTCATGACTCAACACTTAGGCACCTCCCCCCACCAATCTGGTGATATATTACTAGGCTCCCAAGCAGTTAGTGTGTTGAAATGAATGACTGTATTCAAAGATGATTCTCCAATCATTATCCTTTATTTCAGGCAGATTACCTTATGCTTTAGAGCAGCGGTACCCAAATTTTTGGCACCGGGGACCAGTTTTGTGGAAGAGAATTTTTCCACAGACTAGTGTGGAGGGTGGGTGTGGTTTCAGGATGATTCAAAAGGATGACATTTATTGTGCACTTTATTGCTATTATTATTATTACATTAGCTCCACCTCAGATCATCAGGCATTAATTAGATCCTGGAAGTTGGGGACCCCTGCTTTATAGCATGCTCCATACTCATTCATACAAGACTCACTGGATCCCAAGTAACTAAGAAATCAGTTACCTTCTCCACAGTTCCTCCTGGCCGATAACCAGTCACGGTCACTTGGATGGAACCATCCTGGACTTCCAAGTCTGCACCGCATGGGTCACTGGCTCCATCGGTCAGCTGTGCTGATTCTGCGCTGCTAGGCCTGGCCTCAGCCTCAGGCCTCTTGCGGTGTGGGCTGACCCTGGCCACGGGCTTGTGCCTGGACCCCAGGCTGTCATTTTGCTGGAGGGAACTGGGGCTGTCTGTGCTCGCTGGACCCTGGGTGCCTGTCCCGGCTCTGCACTCCAGTTTGGGCGAGCTCTTCGATCCTGACAGTTCCTTCCTCCCCGAGCAGCCAGGGCTACCCCTGGGGGCCTCTGATGGGACCAGCAGGCTGGCTGCATGGGAAAGGGGGTCCCGCACGCCTCCTGGGAGGCTCTCCTGGAAGTCCAGCGAGCTGCCGAGGAGAGGCACTGAGGAGGCCTTGCTGACCAGTGTTTTCTTGGGGTGTTCCTCTCGGTTGATACCTGTGACCTTGGAAGAGGCTGTTGAAACGTGTGTAGAGTTGTCCTCTGTCAGCGGCCTGCTGGGACCTGAGAGGGTCCCTGGGAGGGAAATACAGTCGCCTTCGCCATCAAACTCTTCCTCTTCGCTGGCGTCGTCATCAGAGCAGCCCACCCTCCTCTGGCGGAGGAGGGGGTTCCGGAGGACCTCTGGGCTCCCGGGAAGACTGGCTTGCCTGGCGATTGTCACCTGCTTGTGGAAGAGCCCGGAGGCCCGTTGGCTTCCGAGAGACACAAGGCTGTTGGCCCTGGCTTTTCCTGGCTCCTTGTGAGCTGCGGGGGTTGGGAGAAGAAAAGTCAAGTGCAATAGCTTTCCATCTGGTGTGGTCTTTTAATCTAGCCCCCCCTTCTTTACACACGAGCATTTCCACGTTCACAGATGCCAGGTACACCTTCTGGCCACTGCTCACCAGGCATAAACGACACAGTTTCTTGGGATCTGCTTACAGTGAGAGCCAATTTTCTTCTCTCCTCTGCCTACTGTTTTTTCTTTTTTTTTTTTTTTAAACTTAACCTCTGGATTGTTCAACTTACACATGTGTGCTGCCTAGAGACAGAAGTGTGTAACTTGTCAACATCCATGATATCTAACACGTTACTGGGTTCTACCTAAATGCTGCTCCAAATACTCCCTGGGGGAGGATGCCCCAGGATCAACGAGTCCCGCACACCTGGGCCTTCTTATCACCTGAGGTCCTTCCTTCATAGGCAGGAGGGAGACCAGCTTGATTAATGGGCGCGTGAGCTCTGAGAGCGTGGTGAGCTGAAGCCTGAGACTACACATAATTTATAAACTCCAACCTGGGAAGGGAAGGAAGGCGTGGGAGCTCTGCAAACTCTTCGCATCTCGTTAAACGTAGTGAAAAATTACACGTGCTTCCGCCTTAGAGCGTTTCGATCAGAGCCTGGAGGAAGCACGTGGGCTGCTCCAAACGAGCTAGACAGGTTCTTGTCTGAGACAGGGGATTTTCTTATTCAGACGTTAGAAATGAGCAAAAGGAAGCCACACTGGTGGGAGTGAGGAGTCAATGCAGTTCACATCAGGTCATTATTTCAGATTATACTGAGAAAATAATCAATGAGGTCTTTTTTTTAAAAAAAAGTAAAACCCATATGATAACAAATCTGTCTCATGTTCTAAATCATTCACTCACTTCCTTCTAAAAAGAATTAAGTTTAGGGTCTAGTGAAGAATTTGGTTAGGATTCCCCTAAAACATAAGACCATCAGGTTATCAGCCACGATTCAATGCCACAAATTCCAAGACTACACTGTGTAAATAGCATCTCAAGGTGGGGGCAGTTTAGCTTTCCAACTTGGGGTACAGACCGTGCACCCAGCCTGTTGACTGCAGAAGTGGGGAGGCCGGTCACAAGGAGCGCACTGCGTTTTCCAAGATCAAACTCTGCCTTTAGTCAGGGTAGAAAGGTGGCTCCTACTCAACCATGGGTGTGGTCTCCAGTTCTCTTTCCGTACCCCAGCACCGTGACGTGTAAACCAACGCGTCATGGAGTCAGAGAGTCAGGGCTTACGGGAGGTGCTGGGGGGCTCCGCGGAACTGCTGCTGCCGCCGCTCCCTGGAGGGTCCTCGTCTTCGGAGCCGGCCACCATGAAGTCAGACAGCGGGCCTGGGGCGTCGTGAGCAAAGTACTGGGAGAGTTCAGATTCAGAAATCAGGGAGTCCTGTTGAAGAAGGCAGTGCTAGATGAGGAAGATGCGCCAGAGTGGATTATTTTAAATAGTAATTGTGTCCCATCTTCCCGAAAGCACTTTGTTCTCATCTGCGGTCACTCAAAACAGCTGTGATAGTAAACGCCCACCTCCATTTACTTTAGGATCACTAAATTAAACAATGAATGAATTAAAAGGCAATTGCTGCCAGACAATGTTTTTAAGAAATACGTTTTTGGCTGCGATCAGAAAAACCACAGCAGCAATGCATCAACCATCCCAGGAAGAAGACTGGGGGAAGAGATACGAGGAGGAATGGAATTCCAAGCCACTGGTTCAGCTTGCCGATGAAACAACAAAACACGCCAGTTTGACTCTTGTTCTCTGATCCACTGAGTTTTTGGAACAGCCAGCTAAGAAAGATTCCTTAAAGTTGCAGATGCCCTCCCCAAACTGACCCAGGCCCCTTTTATTAAAAAAAGTGGGGGGGGGGCCGTTAGTTTTCAAACTGTAGCTCAGTTCTTTTATTTTGTTGTTTTGTTCTTTTCCTGGATGAATATTTAATAAAAGAAACTCACATTTATGTACTTGTCCTCAAATGGACATTTTTGCTGTTTGCTGTGTAAAATGGCCAAGATGACTCATGGGCAGAAATATCCTATGGTTTGATTTATGGGCTCCAGAACAAAGGTCTGTCTAGTCAAAGCTCTGGTTTTTCCAGTAGTCATGTATGGATGTGAGAGCTGGACTATAAAGAAAGCTAACTGCCAAAGAATTGATGCTTTTGAACTGTAGTGTTGGAGAAGACTCTTGAGAGTCCCTTGGACACCAAGGAGATCCAACCAGTCCATCCTAAATGAAATCAATCCTGAATATTCATTGGAAGGACTGATGCTGAAGCTTAAACTCCAATACTCTGGCCACCTGATGCAAAGAACTGACTCATTTGAAAAGACCCTGATGCTGGGAAAGATTGAAGGTGGGAGGAGAAGGGGACGACAGAGGATGAGATGGTTGGATGGTATCACCGACTCAATGGACATGAGTTTGAGTAGGCTCCAGGAATTGGTGGTGGACAGGGAGGCCTGGCGTGCTGCAGTCTATGGGGCTGCAAAGAGTTGGACACAACTGAGCGACTGGACTGAACTGAACCAGCAGAGCAAGGCAGCAAAGTGCCTTTTCTTGACTCACCTTTTTTGCAAAAGAAGGACTCTTCAAGGGGGTACCTGTTGGGGGAAAAATTTACCATACTGTAAAAACAATGAAGCTCAAATCCTTACAAATAGGCTCACCTTCTTAACAGGAAAAGAAGGAGCCAGACATAGTAAACAAAACCCTCTCTGCTCAATAGGCACGGAGGGGCCGCGTGTGTGGGAATGGACGTGCATGCAGTCTATTGGGTACCCGTCCCACCTCCCAAGATTCTTCTCAAGCTTCAAGCCCCCATATGCTACTGACTCCATGGTGATCCTATTAATAGTTGGAAGTAACTTCCTCTGCATTTCAGAAGAACTTTATACTGCCCATATACCAATTTCCATATGCATACTATAATTTAATTACAAGTGGATGCCTGTTCTCTTCTTCCTTGACTATTTACCTATCACTGATCGGGCCCTGCAAGGCTTAGCACTAGGATCTAGAAAGTGTTCAGTGATATTTGATAAATGGATTGAAGGATGAATGAAGAAAGGAACAGCACTCAAAAAACTCATGAAAGAAAGAGGGAGAGGGCTGAATATCTGTCTTAGTTTTTAGTTGAAGGACAAAAAGACTCAGCATGGAGATTTTAAATTATATTCCATGAGCAAAAAGATTTTAAGGATCATAGCTTAGTAAAATCTTTTATAAATGACTGAGTGAATATATTGGGATTTTGAGAGGACAGCCTTCAGGCAGTTCAGGAGAATGAGTGAGTTGAATAAAGAGTCCATTATGGCTGTGCCCACTTTCAATATATTAATTATGGATGCAAATAATTAGGGTACTTCTTGGTTGCCAAAAAACCGTATGCCTTCCTTTTCCTTTGACAACCAGTAACTCATGTCTGTTTCCTCCCGACATCAGTCTTAATATCAGTAATATCTCGAGTTCAGATACATCAGCAGAGTCCCTTGAGGTTCCCACTCTACAGGAAACATTACTTTTCCAACTTGGTGCAAAGTTTCATGTTTTAAATTCATGTGAAATTCTTACTAAGGCAATCCTCCTATGACTGAACTTTCCACTTGAGGAGGAGGAAAATCATGATTTTTGCAGCCTGTTACATTTCAGTTGAAACTTTTAATTCGTATAAAGAAATCCCAGTTTTGGCTGGATTGTACCCCGTGCCTACAGAAACAACTGGTAATTTGGTAGCGTTTCATTTCTACTTGGAATGAAGTAGAATTCATGTTCTACTTAACATGAATTGTACATAAACACCTGAAATGCTAACTCATTTTTGCAAATTATCTTAAAGCAGTAGAAAAAGCGTGCATGGCTGGAACTTTAATACAGCACGTTAAATAACTGTAGAAATCAAAAGCAGCCGCTAAGGGAAAGCATGGAATCTCTTTGACAGCTACTTCTGCCAAGCCCGGTAATTACCAAGACTCCAATAATAGTGCGCAGGGGAGTGCCCCCGGGGGGAACGTAACGAGAGACTCTTCTGAATGTTGAATGAAGATGTGCAGTTACAGTACCTAAGCCAGGAGAGGAACTGGCCTCTTTGCTCTCCTGATAAGTGCTGCGTGCTATCACTTCATCCATTTCCTGCTCGGAAACCTGATTGTCAGCAGAAAGCACAAATTAGACGGTTTTACTTATTTATTTTTCCCCAATAAAAGTAGCTAGGACCAGAGTCAGAGGCTGGAGCTCAGAAAAAGAGGAAAATTGCAAGACCAAAGACTATGACCACCCTCTGAAGCAATAAACCAGGGCATATGAGTAATTATTATATCCATTAACAGCTGGGTTAATGGACTGCTTCAAACACTGGATTCAAAACCAGACCTTCAGTTGATACCCAAGCTCATGAAGCAAAGCATTCATCGCTGGTTACCAACAACATGGCTGACTTGTGTCTCTCTCCAGAACACTCACTTCTCATTCTTTTTTCCCTAAACTTAAACAATTTCAAACTTACATAAAATTTGCAAGAATAGCACCAGGATAGTATACTCTTCAACTATACTCACTTTAAAAAAAAATATTCCACATTCACACTTGTACTTTATCTTCTTCACACACACACACACAACTTTTTACTAAACCATTTGGGAGTTAGTTCCAGACATCATGACCCTTCACCTGTAAATAATTTAGTAAGTATCTCCTGAAAACAAGGACATTCTCTTAAATAATCTTGGTACTATTATCAAGTTCAGCAAATTTAACATTGATAAAAACGATGGTCGAATATACATTTCACATCCCTAGGACTAGTCTTCAGAAACGCTAGTCAAAGTGTGTATTGAGGCTGGAAATAATTCACAGAAAGTTTGATGCCAGGCTGGGATGAGATAAGGGTTTTCCCTGAGAATGCAAATCAATACTCAGCTGCTTTCATCAACGTCTCGAGAGGTTTAAATGTCAAAGGAAGTAAATAGTGTGCATAGTGATGTGACCGATTTATATTCCAGAGCAAGCTCCTTATCTGCGACGGGCCTTAGCGGCCCCTCACCAACTTCTCTGCCTAGTATGCTTTAGAGAAAAGGTTTTTTGGGGGGAGGGGGTATCGGACAACCCAGAATTCAAAATCCTGTACTCATGTCTATTTATTCTCCTTTATATGTCTATTTATAATCCAAAATAATTCTGAGCCTTAGTCTTTCACGATATCGATAATTTGAAAGACACTAGTCCAATCCAAACCCTCAGTTACGAGTTGTCCAATAGTTTCTTCATGCTTAGATTTAGGTGATGCCTTTGGGGGCAGAAAAACTACAGAATTATAGAAACCGTTTCTTTTTCGGTACATCACAGGATCAGTGTATTTCATAACTGATGATAACTCTGACCACTTGTTTAGGGTTTCACCAGATTTCTCCACAGGATTTGTTGTGTTGTTGCCATTAATGAGTAATCTGGCAGGAGACAGTTTGAGACTGTTTTATCCTGCTTCCCAATATATTTCCACTCAATGGTTTTAGCATCATTCATATTCTTGCTGAATCAGTTATTATAATGAAGTTTTCAAAAATAGTGAATTTATAATTCTCTTTTCCTTCTATATTTTTTGGTGGCATGGTAAACTCATAGATTCCTCCATGCCCCCCTCCCACTCCACCAACAGTTGTTATCCATAACTGTAATTATTTATGGAAAGATTTTTATTTTTTTAATTTCTTAATTTTTTTTTTTTTTTTTTTGACTGTGCCACATGGCATGCGGGATCTTAGTTCCCCAACCAGGGATTGAACCTATACCTTCTGCAGTGGAAGCAGAAGCACAGAGTCTTAACCAATGGACCACCAGGGAAGTCCTTCATGGGAAGATTTTTAAAAAGCCTGATACATGATGAACTATCAGATATTTTAAGAGCAACTACAGGACTTGCATAGTTTTTTTTTTTAAAGGTAAGAATATTTTAAATGTAGGACAGTAATTCTGTGTATTAAAATAACATTCAGAATAAATAATATTTGGATAAGCACAGCCATCTGCCTTAAGAAGTAAATGAACATTTCTATACGGGATTCAGCATTACACTTTAACCTAACACATCAACCATCATCACATCAGGGACTTTGTGTAATAGTTTCTAATAGTCTTCACAGGAAATAAAACATGTACAAACATACATACAGACAAAAGGCATACTCCCACACACACCTTCAGAAACCAAAGAGTAATTCTGTATAAATGAGCCATTAAAAATGGCTGCAGACTTTTCTTGACATTAGACTTTGAATATTTGCAATTATTTTTGAGTGGGATAAAAATGGTTGGGGTTTAAAACAAGTGAAAGATTTCCTGGATAACTCTAATCATGCTGAAAGCCCCAGTATCAATTAATAATGGACCTCTATTACTTTCTTCTACTTAACGTCAGCTAGAATCTGCCACACGAGCAGGTCCAAATCTTAGCTTGTCTAAACCTGGAGGCTTTGAATATCCCAATTGGGCGGCCACTGCTTCAGTCATTATGAGAAACAGAAGAGAAGAAAATCCTTGTGGTATTTCTCTTGGAACAACATGAAAACTGAGGAAGCACATACATTTAGTATCAAAATGTACCACTGGCATGAGATGTTGGGATAAGTGGTATAAAAATACATTAAATGTAAAATGGAATCTTGACCAAAAGGAAAATATAGTATGATGTTACAACTAAGAACACTATGTTTACCTAGGAGGAAACATGAAATCCAGTCAAACAAATACCGAAATTTGGTTCCTTGAACGTATCTCCAGCACCATCCTGACGACCATTCTACCACGGCTAGAAACATGAGTCAACCCGTATGTTCCACGGAATCACAGACCACCAGTAGACCAGGATTGTTTTGCTTTGCACTGGAATGCCATTTCGATGTTTGATTGTATTGGCAAATTAGGCAGATGCTTTGGGGTAAGATTAGGCTGACCAACAAATCACGACCTGTGTGAGGTTGGAATGGATTTTGAAGTCAGAGATGCCTTGAAGCCAATAACTGCAAACCATGGAGAACTTAATTTTCTCTAATGTTGCCGAGGGATGGGCTGGATCAGCAGCCATAGCTTGTTGGACTGCTTCCTAAGGTTAGAGGAGTGTGGCCACGAGGGTGGTGGAATCCAAGGGAGAACCCTGGAGGGAGGAGTTGAGACTGTGAGTCAAAGCAGGGTTAAAAGTGTCCCAGAGAGAGCTCGGGGGACGGCAGGGGGACAGAGTAGAGCAGATTCCGAGGGAAAGGCAGGATTACAGAACAGAAAGGAGAAACACAGGCAATGACAAGGAGAAAAAACAGGAAAAGGTGGAAGCGGGACTTGATTTTCTAGAAATGATATTTATTCAAGTAGCTTTTATGTAAGACATTTTTAAGAATGCTTGTAGGAGTTTCCTGGGTGCTGTAGTGGTTGGGACCTCACCTTCTGGTGTTGGGGAGAGGGTGTGTGTGTAGGTTCGACCCCTGGTCGGGGTGCTAAGATTCCACATGCCTCTGGGCCAAAGAAACAGAAGCAATATTGTAACTACTTCAATAAGACTTAAAAAAAAAGTGCTTGAAGACAAGAGAAAACACCCTGGGGAGTGGGGGTGGGGGAAGTAGCGGGGCTGAGTTTGAATCAGCAATCAAGGTCCAAGGAGCTTGACTGACATCTCTGTCCCGAATCAAGGCACCGAGTCACACCTTTGCAGTGGTTATTTGTATACGGGAAACTGGACGGTCAGGGCTTCCCACGTGGCGCTAGTGGTAAAGGACCTGCTGCCAATGCAAGAGATGTAAGAGACATGGGTTCCATCCCTGGGTTGGGACAATCCCCTGAAGGAGGGCATAGCAACCCACTCCAGTATTCTTGCCTGGAGAATCTCATGGACAGAGGAGTCTGGTGGGCTACAGTCCATGGGGTTGCAAAGAGTCAGACATGACTGAAGTGACTTAGCACACACAGCATGCAACTGGACGAATAACGAACACTGCTGAGACAGTGAAAATGACCCCATAAAGTTACTGCACTGAAGAAATCTCAAATGTGCCACATGGGAGAACCTGCCAGGTCTCCTGGTACAAACTTCTTACTTGTAAACTAGCATAAGAGTCCATCCAGTATAGCAGTATGGGGCCATTCAGGATGTAATCAAATAACTCTACAAATAATACAAAGTGGACAGTAGCCATATGTCAGGCATTGGAAGACTTAATGGTCTAAATGAGCATTCTGAGTTGTTGAAAGGTCAGATTTTGGAGGAGGGAGAAAAAAAGATTACCATGTTGGAGACAAGCTGATTTTAAGAGTTTTACCTGGAGTACTCAAAAACAACCAAAAACAGCTCTCAAAATGGGTTGAGTTGAACTTGCTAAAGTATCCTGTGGTTAGCTTAAAAAATTAAAAGCAATCGTCTAAGTAGAAGAGATACAACCAAGTAAATAGCATGCATGCATGCTAAGTCACTTTAGTCATGTCCAGCTCTGCAACCCCATAGACTGTAGCCCACCAGGCTCCTCTGTCCTTGGGAGTTCCAGGGCAAGAATACTGGAGTGGGTTGCCATTACCTTCTCCAAAGTAAACAGCAGAGGTCCCCCACACAGGGGCTATGATTATCTGCAAGTCAGTGTGGCGAAACGGTGTGAGACTGATGCTGGAAGAAAATTAGTGGGCTCTTAAGCATTATTCACACAAGTATTTTGCTCAGGTCAAGGATGGCCTGGACAGAGCATCAACTTCAATGCTTTCTGATTTTCTGGATGCAGAAACCTGAAAAGGCTAAGTATCTCACCAAAGATTGAACAGCCAGCGGGGGTTACTCAGAACCCTACCTTCCATACTTAGCACTCCCACCTTCCACTAACTTTAAGTTCACCAATAATATTGTCAACATTTTCTAATAAAATGTTCTGAGTGTGAAGATGAAGTCCAGATCAATAATTCATTTCCCAAGTGTTATCAGTTACCTTGGTCACTGGGTGGCCACAGGCTGATTCCCATCCCCAGCTGGGTGAACGGTCTCATCAAAGAGTCTGCATGGTCATAGGAACACATGTGCCATTGCTACTGGGCAAACAGCTGTCTTCCCATACTTAGGACAGTGTGAGATACTTCACCTTTGGATTAGGGTGCCGGCCGATGACCAGGCGAACAGGTCCTGGGGGGCATTTGCTCAAGATGGAGTGGACTTTGCTTAAAGCAGCATGGCGGACGTTGACGGAGTTCACTTCCAGGATTTGATCTCCGCGGCTAGGGAGGACAACATGATCAACTCTCTGCAGTAACAGTTAGTTTTTCACAAGACTTCCTTCTGGGAGTGGTTTACATAATATGAAATCTTTTCTGAATACTTTTAAGGAGCAAATGATATCCTCGCATCTTTGCCTACGTATAAAAAAGCAAAACCCTCATAAACACATTAGGTTTTAAACTGACAAAGACCATTATGGGTATCTACCTGCATTTTCAGAAGTAGTAAAGTTAAAATTGATAATAAGGACAACAATGAAGGTTACTATTACTCAAACACGTATTGCAGGCCAAGTATTATAAAAAGAAATTTATGTAACAATGCTTTGACTAGGTATTATTATTCCTATTATGTAGGTAAGGCCATGGGCTCGGAGAGGTCACCCAGATGTCACACACTGCTGAACTCAGGTTTGCCTACCTTTGCTCATCAAGTGACAGTCCCTCGACCACCACCAGTTGCTTTTTCCCTACCATCTTGAAATGATTATTGTAATATAATTTAAGAAGGAAATATCTGAAGCTCAAAGGTTACCCAATAATTTGTAAAAACGTTTCAGATTTGAACAAATGAGAAATTGGGGACAAGATGCCCATTTTGACTTGAAATTATAGGGAGAGAACTCAGTATGAGAAAACAAAGAGTCTTTATGTGGGGTTTGAAGAATGGTCATTTGGCAGGCTCCAGACATATGGAACCATTCAAGAAAGAAACATCATCTTGGGATGTCATTAAAGGATTTTTTTCCTTGGGTTCTAAAAGTATATTTTCTTTAATGTACTTTGGATGATTTGCTCAATTTTTTTCGATATGGAAATTCACTCTGATGATTAACTAAAAACATAATATAATCTATTAACAGGGCCTCAAAATGGCAACCTCAAGGAATGTCATTTTGATAATTCCTCAACTGCTCAAGGACCTGAAAACTTAGAGGGGAGAAAGATGATACTGTTTGCACAGAGTGCTTCATGAAATACGTGTACATTCTTGTGAAGTTTAGGTGGGCACAGACCCACTGCAATTACTATATAATAGAACACCGAAACTTCTCTTGTATAAACAGAATACCCAAGCTACAACTCAGCTAGCCGAACTGAGAAATCAGACACGCAGTGATTTCAGACAGTAACCATCTAGACATCACGTCTCAAAAAGGAATGAAACAACAGGAAAGGTTCAGGAGATTGTACTTAATAATAAAGGCCTCCTGTTCAAGGGCATGATCTTAGGACTCTCTTGTATCCAGTGATTCTGAGCCATTTTGAGTAGTTCCCAGCAGCTTATATGAATTCTATATAAATGTATAGGAAAGAGAAAGAAAATATTTGGATAATTATAGGTATCTACATAGACTTGTATTGTGTCAAGTTTCTGAAACTGAACTTCTGAGTCCAAATAGAACAGAACTGGTAGGGAAAGCCAAGATCTGGAATTCTTGAACCAAATTTCATTTATCTTTTCATCTTTGGAGATGCTTTTGATTGTAATTCTAGCTACATGACCGCAAAATAATATAAACATTTAGAATTTCACAAGGGAATGTAACAGGGCAGGTATCTTATATATGTATTCACATATTCACAAACCCACCAGAACTCTAATTCTCAGGTTTACAACCAACCTCAGATTGCTCTCCATCTTGGCCACTGATCCTGGGGCAAGGCTGTGGATGTAGATGCCAGGAGGGCTGTTTTCTAGGGCCAGGCAGCAGGCACCGATGCCTAAGCCAACTCTGGGCTCTGTGGGAGGCATCATTGAAAGAAAACAAAATCAAAATAAACAAAGAAAAGGAGTATCAGTAATTTGAAACTGCATTACTGTATACTTTGACCAAAACCCACTTATTTTTAGACCAGACTTAGGATATACATTTTACTTTTGTCAATGTGAGCCACTTTCTTTTAATGAAATGAGTCTATGGCAGAACCAGGGGCTAACTATGGACTGTGAATTATTTGATGGTCCATTCTCTTCTTAGTCTGAAGGGTCTCCTTGAATCTGTTTTTGGAAACAGGCAGAGTCCCAGTAGCATTTTCTATTCTGGATATACAACTTCAGGCTTTCTTTTGCCTCCCATTGATTTCTAGGTTGTTCAGTTGCTCATCATATTTCTACCACTGGAGGCAAAGATTAAAAGCAGTAAGATTTGGTGTTACCCAGGACTTTTAGTTACTGCTGTTAGCTATATTCTTAACTATATTCTTTCTCCTTGAAAATGTTATATTGGCCCTAGAATTCAGCTAGTCAGTGATGTTTTTAACATGAGTCTCTGACACACAGTGATTCATCCAGAGACAGCTTTAAAAAACTGAGCTACGGGGAACTTTTCTTCACTTTAGTGAAGTGACTGAGATCTCTCCTTTTGATCCTACTGCCCATTTAGAGAACGCCATATGTTGTTGGTAGCAGAATGTTCCAAAGAAGCAATTCATAGAAAAAGACATATAAAAAAAAATGAACCTAAGAACAGATTACAAATTATGATTTGAGAGAATGTAACGAAATGAGGACAAGCTGGTATCACCTTTGTTGAGGGTTACTTCCATGACGATTCTGTCCTTGGGCCCGGGGGCCTTCCGACCCAGGGACAAACTGCCTTCATCATTGCCCACCGCTGAGGTTCCCCCGCTGGCATTGAAGTTTGGGGAGCTTGATCTGCTCATGTGTGTGGGTGTGGAGCAGGGCGTGAGACTCGGGCTCAGTAACTTGGTGCGTACCGTTAAGACAAACAATCCACTCCGGATTTGCTGAGAAAACAGGAAGAAGGGCTAAAACATTCAGGTTGTCCTTTTATCAAATGATGGGGAAAAAAAAAATCACCAAACCCAAACCAGAATGAAATAAAGAAAAACAAAGATTATGATGAAGGAGGTCAATAAGAATGTCCTTACCTTAAAGGTATGAATGGCTTCTTGAAATGTCAAGCCCTTGATTGGTATTCCATTTACATCTAGGATTTCATCCCCTAGTGACCAAATTTGAGAATTACATTAACATCAAGCTTTAGTTTACTGGAATCTAACTGCTTGGTCAGTATTAAATAAAATACCATACAGTCCCTGATTTACAACTCTTTAAGATGAATTTTCACTTAAGTGAAAGTGGAGAGTGAAAAAGTTGGCTTAAAGCTCAACATTCAGAAAACGAAGATCATGGCATCCGGTCCCATCACTTCATGGCAAATAGATGGGGAAACAGTGGAAACAGTGTCAGACTTTATTCTTTTGGGCTTCAAAATCACTGCAGATGGTGACTACAGCCATGAAATTAAAAGACGCTTACTCCTTGGAAGAAAAGTTATGACCAATGTAGATAGCATATTGAAAAGCAGAGACGTTACTTTGCCAACAAAGGTTCGTCTAGTCAAGGCTATGGTTTTTCCAGTGGTCATGTATGGATGTGAGAGTTGGACTATGAAGAAGGCTGAGCGCCGAAGAATTGATGCTTTTGAACTGTGGTGTTGGAGAAGACTCTTGAGAGTCCCTTGGACTGGAAGGAGATCCAATCAGTCCATTCTGAAGGAGATCAGCCCTGGGATTTCTTTGGAAGGAATGATGCTAAAGCTGAAACTCCAGTACTTTGGCCACCTCATGCAAAGAGTTGACTCATTGGAAAAGACTCTGATGCTGGGAGGGATTGGGGGCAGGAGGAGAAGGGGACGACAGAGGATGAGACGGCTGGATGGCATCACTGACTCGATGGACGTGAGTCTGGGTGAACTCCGGGAGTTGGTGATGGACAGGGAGGCCTGACGTGCTGCGATTCGTGGGGTCGCAAAGAGTCGGACACGACTGAGCGACTGAACTGAACTGAAGATGAATTTTATTGTTCCAATATACTCTCATTAGCTTAGCTCCAAGGAATGTTACAAAATGGGTCAATAAATGACATTGCATGTTATTCTGCGGTAATTCTCTATTTTCACCTTTAATTAAAACAACTGTGGGAAGCATCAAGATCTTACTCTCCTGCCATTACCAGGTCTGATAATACATGTTCTACATTTAGAAATCAAACTACAAAGACTGAATTCCTACCCTTTTCTTACAGTCTTTGGTTTACAACTTAAACCCACTGGTGGTGAAGCACAAACAGCCATAACATGTGCGAAGCCAAGCCTATATTTTCAGAAAGACATGGTGTGTGAAAAGTGGCTTCAATGATAGAGACAAGGAAACACATGAGATATCCCTTAGGAATGGCAGCCTCACATCTACGTGCAGCCCCACAGTCTGGATGCTTGGTTTTAATGGTGCTCAAGGTTCTCAGTCAGTAAGTGGCAAGTTAGTATTCACTTCTATCTAAGAGACTGTTGTAGACTAATACCAAATTTCTTTCTCTCTCTCTTCCTCTCATTCTCTTTCTCTCTCAAACTATCCTGAACTCATCTTCAACTCCAAGAAGGCACAGTCAGGTCATTTTTCAAGTTGTTGATAGTGTCTGCTGGGAACATAATAGAGCTTGGACATTCTCTTGACTTAAAGCTAGTTTCCGGCTTTGGACTCCTGTGTCATGGTCTAGTTTTTGGAGTAACAGTTCATCAAAAACACCACAAGGGTGCACAAGCTGAACCCTGCACAGCAGTATGGTGCAGAAGAGGAACTCCCTTATAACAGAGTGCAAAGTGGCCCATGAACGCACATTTTCACCTCTTACGGACAGCTGATCCCAGGAGTGCACGAAGTATTCCATTAAAGGAACCCTGTACACAGGTTTAAAAAGGCAAGCAGCACTGAACCCATGTGTTATGTGCCTTTTCTGTAAATGCAATTACAGATGTTGCAAAACAAGTGAAATAATCTGTTTAAAAATCACCTGGCATAACCAAGACTCAACTAGGTGAGGTTTTTGGTTTGTTTCCACCTGAGAAAAAGGTAGAAACATTAAAATGATCGCTCATGCTCTTAAAAATCTTTAAAGATTACTTAAAAGACAGATCAATTCAACAGGTTGAAAAGCCATTCTGATGACCTCTATTTATTGTAAGTGAATACATACGAAAATACAGGATTTAGGAGAAGCAAGTGCTATTAACCTCTCCTATCGATTTTTTCCCTGCCATTTTGCCCCACTCTGCTAGCACTGCAGGATGAATTTCAGTCAAGTGAACACATGGCACATCCATTATAAAAATGCTCCGCTAGAATTTTACATTGTTGGGAAACGAGACACAAACACCACCTGGGAGTTAACCCTTCCTCTGAGAAAGAAAGAAAAAATTCTGCCATTAAAATATGAAGCTTGGTCATGGCTTATCATTAGGACACAGACTTCTGGGATCGCTCTGCCTACAAAGAAAAGAGATTCCAATTTATTCCTATCAGTTTAAAAGAAATAAGCTGGTTAAACACAACATAATTGCACCAACTGAACTGAACGGTCACAGCATTTTTGAAGGTAACTAGTAACAGTATGATTCAATCATTCCATGCAGGAAGTATATTAATAAGGAGGAGAAAAAATCAGGATTCACAAACAAGTTCTGGGAATCTAAGGTACAGATTGGTGCATATAGTTAACGAGACTGGGTTATATAATTAAAAATTGCTAAGAAAGATGCTAAATGTTCTCATCACATGCACACACACTAGGTCAATACGTGAGGTGATGGAGGTATTCATTAACATTGTTTGGCAATCATTTTGCAATACGCAAGTGTATAAAGTTATCACGTTGTACACCTTCAATGCACATAGTTATCAATTATATCTCAATAAAGCTGGGAGCAAAAAGTGCTTGTCTAGTATGTGTAGGTGTGTCAAAAATGGTAGGTGCTATGGGGTTGGTGAAAGATGTTTATGTACTCCAGCCCCAAGCAAGAATGCACTGTAAATGCTCAGGAATTTTCAAGGCAATTTCAAAGATCACGGGGACAAGACAGACATTTAAAAACCCAAAGATATGAAGCCACTTCTCACATAACGTCTCATGTAATCCTCACAACAGTTCTTCAAGGTAGGTATTCACATCCCAAGTTTACAACAGAAGAAAGTGAAGCTCAGGTTTATGCGAATTGTCCAAGGTCCTGAGTAAGCACTGGATTCAGCCCAAGTCTATCCAACTACCAAGCCCAGAGCCACAGCCACTCATGCATTTGCTTCACACCTTGCCAGGGGGCAGATTCTCCTAGAATCAGAGCTCACTGAAGACCACCAGAAGGTTCTCTCCTACCTTCTTTAAGTCTTCCATCCTCTGCAGCCGATCCATTTGGGAAAATGGTCTTGACAAAAATCCCCATCTGTCCTCGAATGCAGTCTCGACCTCCAGCAATGCTAAAGCCAAGGCCCTGGATGCAGAGAAGATGGGGGTGCAGGCTGTCAGTGCACGTCTTCACTGAGGGCACCCCCCAATGTAGTATTTAACTTAGAGTTGAGTTAAAGTGAAAGTGTTAGTCACTCAGTTGTGTCCGACTCTTTGCAACCCCATGGACTGTAGCCCACCAGGCTCCTCTGTCCATGGGATTCTCCAGGCAAGAATACTGGAGTGGGTTGCCATGCCCTTCTCCAGAGGGTCTATTCTGACCCAAGGATCAAACCTGGGTCTCCTGCATTGCAGTTGGATTCTCTACCATCTGAGCCATGAGGGAAGCCCGTAGAGTTGAGTTAGTAGCTACAAATTCATGTGTTCCCCTCACCATGACCCTCCTCAGATCCAACTTGCATTATGCTAGCTATGCATTATATTAATGGGTGAAAAGTTTTAGGTAAACATATGAAATTGCTGACATTTGATGATCTTTTGATCTCCAAAGATGTCAATTTCACATGGATCAATTAATAGCTCATAGCTGTGCAGGGGCCATATCTGTTTTATTCTTTTATTTTTGTATAATATCAAATGGATATCAAAATGGCTATTTTGATATTTGTGTAACAAATTATTTGTCATTATTTCTCATGATAATGGAAATGCCATGAAATTCATTCAAAAGGATAACAAGGGGGTATTCCTTGAAGCGGCAGGGTTCGATTTTCTTTCAGTAGTGGTACAAGCTGGGGCATTTACCCCACCCTTGATGGTGCCCTAGCTGCCAGGTGATGACTCCTGAAATCATAAGGGCAAAAAGGGTTTGATGATGTCACCTGCAGGGCCATGGGAAACGATGCCAGGGTATCCACTCAAATCTACCCAAAGGCCACTTACTTGATTCTTCTTTATACCTTTTCCCTTACTTAATGTAAAAACAACACTAAAAAGGAATCATTTAAAATATATATACTAGCATTTACCTAGAGAGAAAAATAGTGCACACAAGAGAGCTCACCTTGCCCTTTTCTTTGTACAGCCCAATGATGGAGATGACTGACGGCCGGATGAGTCTCCACGGAGATTCCACCTGAGTTGTGCTTAGTGAGCGAGTGGACTTCTTCACAATGTGGTATTCCTAAAAGTCAGCACATGAGGTCACAGATCGTCTCACTTATCCTGCTGTGGTCCCTGGTATAAAAATATACTCAGATTTGGGAAACCTCAGTTGTCTTTTGTGTTAGATGGCCATTGGCCTGTGGTCCATACCTGGTCCAGTGGGTTAAATAAAGCTTATTATAAAGCACATTGGAGGAACAGCCCCAACTGTGATGGACTGCCACGTTTTCTTTCCCCACATAAACAACCTAGGCTGCACCTTCCTCGAGCCTACTCCACATATCCTACTTTTTGCTTTCTGGAGTGGAATTAGGGACCAGAAACCAAGTGGCCTTGGAGATGCAGAATGAGCATCCTCTGGTCAGGGTCTCCGCTGGAAGTCACCGCTGCCCCAACTCCAAGTTCACAGTCATGGTTAGCAAGTAGCTCATCATTTCAAGCTCAATTCACTCACTCAAAACTCAGCAAGCTTTTGTTTCTTATAAAACCCAAACCACAAACCCAGACAACTGTTATTCCGTATTAAAAAAAAAATCCCTCTGAGAGACTGCAGCAGCTTCAGCTCTGGTCCCTCACATTTGGAAAATGAAATACTTTTCCACAAGCCACACTTTCCCTTTCTGGCACGCAGCAGCTCAAAATCTTGATCTCTTTTCCCTTCCCATCACCCACCAAGTCCACGTGTGTAAGCAGTGTGGACCATTCATAATATAAACAAGAGAGTAAATGAATCTATTGCTAAAGCACTGTGACAATCTAGCTCCTTGCTATTCTTTTTTGAATAATACATTTCTTAAATGACATAGATATTCTAACATAAACAACAAAATCATTTCATGTTTCATATGAGAAAAAAGACACTAGAAAATAGTCTTTATCCTTAATCAGCATATTCTACATTCAAAGGTAGAAATGAGATCTGCTAATGATATTTTCGTGTTCCTAGCAGCTTAGAACAACTATATCTTGCAGTTTTACATAATATCTGTCCGCTATGTTGGCCTCCCAGCCTCTGATTCATTTAAAAAACGAAAATGATGTTGGCTTGGCAAGGTTACCACCCTTTTACCGAAACTATTATGGAAATACTTTGGCCACCTGATGTGAAGAGGCGACTCGTTGTAAAGACCCTGTTGCTGGGAAAGACTGAGGGCAGGAGGAGAAGGGGACGACAGAGGATGAGATGGTTGGATGGCATTGTTGACTTGATGGACATGAGTCTGAGCAAACTCCAGGAGTTGGTGATGGACAGTGAAGCCTGGCGTGCTGCAGTCTGTGGGGTCACAAAGAGTTGGACACAACTGAGCAACTGAACTACAACAATTATGGAAACAGCCAGGCATAGCCCTCGAATATAGAGGTTCATGAGCAGACTCACAAGGGAACTCTTTCTCTGATCAACAACCTCCAGCAGAGCCTTATTCCATCTGCCTTGCAGGAATCAGAGGCTGGCAGGCTTCACTCTTCTCCTGAGGAGTTTTAGGGGTCTCACTGCACTTTTAGACTTCTGTCATCCCATGTAGCAGCCATGAGCCACCTGTGGCCATCTATATTTAAATTAAGATATATGAAAATTAAAAATGTATTTCTCAGTCTCTCTAGCCACTTTTCATGTGCTTCAAAGGCACATGTGGCTACCATATTGGGTAGTGTAGACATAAAACATTTCCATCACTGCAGAAAGCTTTACTGGATAGCTCTAATCTAGACGATACCTTTCAGTGGAGGGAGGGTAGGAGAAAGAGAAATAGAGGAGAGAGGAAGGGGCTTCCCTATGGCTCAACGGTAAAGAATCCACTGCCCATGCAGGAGATGTGGGTTCAACCCCTAGATCAGGAAGATCCCCTGGAATAGGGAATGGCAACCACTTCAATATTCTTGTCGGAGAAATCCCATGGACAGAGGAACCTGGTGGGCTACAGTCCTGAGGTCACAAAAGAGTAGGATGTGACTTAACAACTAATCAACAAAAGTAGAAGGAAGGAAGGAAAAAAAGGCAAATCCTGGGAGGAAAAGAAAAAGGCAGACAAGAGAGGACAGAAAAGAAAGAACAACTTGAAGAGGAAAAAACAGCTTCTTGTTTAAAATCTTGCATTGGCTTGTGTTTCTTAGTTCCTAGAAGCCTGTTCTTTTGTTGTTCAGTCGCCAGGTCGTGTTCAACTCTTCACGACCCAGTGGGCTGCAGCACACCAGGCTTCCCTGTTCCTCACCATCTCCTGGAGTTTAGAAATAGATAATTTCCGGCTATAAATACAGTCAGGTTTCCTCATGAGTCAGTTAAGAAGTCAGCACCTTAGTGCTGGACATCCTTGGCCAGGACAACAGTAGACCTGCTCTCATTTTCCACACTAACCAAAACAGTCTGGCAATGTGGCTCTCTGACGGCTTCTTGATCTCCCCGTTTATCCAACTGGATCATGCTGCCCAGGACACACACTTGTCTCCAGACACGGGTTTTAACCAGGCCTCTTGCGAGTTTTCTGCTCTGCTTTTTCTCATTGCCCCAACTCCAGTGGCCCTTGGTGGATTCAGCACAAGACAGCCTAATCAGCAGTGGCCTCTGAAACACGGGCACTTTCTAATTGTATTCAGGTCAGGCTGAACTCCCTGCACAGTGATTCTGGTGTATCGCTTGGAACTAAATACTCAACCTCTTTGGGATTTAGCTACCCTATCCGTAAAAATGTGAGACACCCACAGCAAGAGCCCAACCCTGATGACCTGGGCCAGGTCTTCTAGAACTCTAATACCCAAGTCTCCATGCACTTAAGGGTATCACAGCTGTAACTCCCTCCGCCCCCCATCTCTGCTTCACTGAGGCCTGGGGACCGGATGCCAGCGACCCCTCTGCACTCTGGCTGACGGTGCCAGGACTGGAAGAACACTCCACAAGTTCCCGGAGACTGAGCCTGCTCCTGACTTGGTTAGGAGACGTCCACCAGGTGTTGACTGGGTTGAGGACGATGAAGTCGGGGGGAGCCCCTGTGCAGGGTTGCAGAGTCCCGAGCTCTGGTGGGGACAGAATATGAACATCCCCACACCCCTCAGCCCTCTCTGCAGTCTCTTCTGACCTTGGCTGTTGGAGCCGTTACTGTGTAAGAGGTAGGATCCAGGCACACACCACAGCCTACCCCGCCACGTATCCACACCCACCTACCCACCAGGCTCTGCCGACACACGACACACCCAAGGAACAAGAGACGGTGGTTCACCACAGACCGAGAGGCGCCATTGTCTCCTGGCAATGGAAGTGGCTCTCATTTCCAAAACACACAGTGGAAGAGAATGGAGATTTTGAGAGTCAACAAGGGATTTTTTTTTCCCCCTTCTCTTCTATTTCCAAATATTAAGCTGACTTCTCTCTAGCCTCCCTGGATAGACCTCACTGACTATACTATATCTCTTGTCCTAAATACTTCTGGCCCTCATACACAAACAGGTCTTCAGAACATGAAGCTCCTGCTGGCCTCTGAGAGAATAACAGAAAACCTGGAGACCCAGGGTTCGAAACACGCTCTTCTGCCCGGAGCCAAGTAGCTGTGACTGGATAAGAAAGTCAGGGGCTCCACAGTGCTGTGCTACCTGTGATGTGCCCGTCGAGTCCAGGAGCTGGGGAAGGGAATGCTTCCGGCCATCTCGGGAGACCTCTAACATCCTGGCCCGGGGGTCACCATGTCGCACCATCAGTTCATTATATTCTTCAACAGACTCTAGACGGTGTACACCACCTTGAAAAAACAGAGGGAAAACATGACAAGATATAGCATGAAGAGAATCTTAGGAGCATGTACAGGTATAAACTTGTTGCATTTACACCTAATTCATGGTTGCTCAGATGGCCTGGTGGCCAATACCTGGCTCATCATGTTCTCTTGTCAAGTTCTGCCTGAGCTTGGGGTGTGTTGAGGCCATAATGCCAGACTCTGAAGAAAGTGCTAGTTTTTAAAGTGACCAGTTTGGATAAAGGGTAATGTATATATTTGATCCAACTAAGATGTAGCTGTGGTTGATAAGGCAATAAGCAATGGTGAGAATGCTATCAGTGGACGGGTTTTCAGTGATGGAGGAATATCACTTTGTGATTGGTAGTGGACCCTTGCGGTAGATGCTTTTTTTCATGTATAGCAATGGACATTTAAACAAACTTTTAGTTAAAGTATAACTTACAGAAAAGTGCACAAAACCATTCCATGAAATTTCACAAAATAAACCTGTCAATAACCAACATCCAGACTAAGACATAGACTATCACCAGGTCTCCAAATCCCCTTTTGTGCCACTAAACACTGCTCACCAAGGGTAGCCATTATCCCGACTTCAAACATCATAGATTGTTGTTGTTTAGTTGCTAAGTCATGTCCGACTCTTGGCTACCCCATGAACTATAGCCCACCAGGCTCCTCTGTCTCTGGGATTTCCCAGGCAAGAACACTGGAGTGGGTTGCCCTTTCCTTCTCCAGGGGATCTTTCTGACCCAGGGATCAAACCTGCGAGCTCCTGCTTGGCAGGTGGATTCTTCACCACTGAGCCACCTGGGAGGTCCAACATCACAGATTATTTTTGCCTATTTGATATAAATGAACACATACAACATGTTCGTTTTGAATCTGGCTCCTTATTCTCAGTATTTGTGAAATTCCATCGTGTTGTTGCATGCCAATAGATTGTTCAGCCCATTTTTGCACACATCATATAAACATACCACGATTTATCTATCCATTCTATTGCTAATGGACATTTGATTTGTTTCCAGTTTCAGACCTAGAATAAGGGTCAGAAAACATTTTTCTGTAAAGGCCAGATAATAAATGTTTTAGGGTTTATTAGGGTTTATGAGTCACAGATGGTCTCAGCACACATTCTTTCATTTTTTTTAGATGCACTAAAAATGTAGAAAGCATTTCTATCTGTGGGCCACACTAATACACTTGTGGGTGGTAGTCTGCGGACCCTGATCTAGAATATACTGTTGGACATTCCGTGCATGTTGTATCTGTTGGATCTATCTAGAATGAGAGTGGCTGGGTTACAGGCATGCGTTCCCTTTCACCAAGTGGGATCACCAGGGTGCATTACGGCTTGTTCCTCTACATACTTGTTACACTTACGAGTGCCAGTCTTTCTAATTTTAGCCACTCTGCTGGAGTGGATAATAATGGTATCTCACTGTGGTTTTTAATTTACATTTCACTAAGGACTAATGGAGATCAAACTAAAGGAGATGAAACCAGTCAATCCTAAAAGCAGTCAGTCCTAAATATTCATTAGAAGGACTAATGTTGAAGCTGAAGCTCCAATACTTTGGCCACCTGATGTGAAGAGCCCAACTCATTAGATAAGACCCTGATGCTGGGAAAGATTGAAGGGAGGAGGAGAAGGGGACAACAGAAGATTAGATGGTTGGATGGCATCGCTGACTCAACGGACATAAGTTTGAGCAAGCTCTGGGAGATGGTGATGGACAGGGAAGCCCGGTGTGCTGCAGTCTTTGGGGTCACAAAGAGTTGGACATGACTGAGTGATTCAACAACAAAGGACTAATGAGACTGAGCTTCTTTTCAAATATTCATTGACAGTTTTTCTTTTTTAAGGTTGTAAACAGGCTGTTCAAGTCTTTTGCTCTTTTATCCCTTTTTCCTTTTTCAATTGAACTACTAGAAAATTTTATGTTTTTTTTCTTTGCTCATTCTTTTATTGGGTTTTTCTCTGTTCATTTACAGGAATTTTATTTTTATTATTAATATATTTTGGATATGAGTCCTTTGTGGAATCTATGTATTACAAATATCTTTTCTGACTTTCATTCTTTCAGTGGTATTTTTTGATAAACAAAAGTTCATAATTTTAACGTAGAACAACATATCATATTTTCCCTTTATGGTTGGCACCCCTGTATCTTTTTTAAGGGGATTCCTTGGTAGCTTCTGCAATGCAGGAGACCCCCGGTCGATCAATGAATTGGGAACACCCCCTGGAGAAGGGAACAGCTACCCATTTCAGTATTCTGGCCTGGAGAATTCCAGGGACAGTACAGTCCATGGGGTCACAAACAGTCAAACATGACTGAGCAACTGTCACATCTTTTAAGATGTGTTTAAGAAATCTTTAATGATTTTTAAAGACATCTTTATCATACATAGTTTAGTCACTAAGTCGTGTCCATCTCTTTGTGACCCTGTGGACTGCAACACGCCAGGCTTCCCTGTCCTTCACTATCTCTTGGAGTTTGCTCAAATTTATGTCCACCGAGTCACTGGCTGAGTCATGACTATCTAACCATCTCATCCTCTGCTGCCCTCTTCTCCTTTTGCTTTCAATCTTTCCTAACACCAGGGTCTTTTCCAGTGAGTTGGCTCTTCACATCAGGTGGCCAAAGTGTTGGAGCTTCAGCATCAGTCCTTCCAATGAATACTTTGGGTTGATTTCCTTTAGGATTGGTTTGATCTCCTTGCAGTCCAAAGGACTCTCAAGAGTCTTCTCCAACACAACAGTTCAAAAGCATCAATTCTTCAGCATTCAAGCCTTCTTTATGGTCCAACTCTCATATCCATAGATGACTACTGGAAAAACCATAGCTTTGACTAGACGGACCTTTGTCAGCAAAGTGATGTCTTTGCTTTTTAATACGCTGTCAGAAGGCAATGGCACCCAACTCCAGTACTCTTGCCTGGAAAACCCCATGGACGGAGGAGCCTGATCCAAGGCTGCAGCCCATGGGGTCACTGAGAGTCGGACATGACTGAGTGACTTCACTTTCACTTTTCACTTTCATGCATTGGAGAAGGAAATGGAGATCCATTCCAGTGTTCTTGCCTGGAGAATCCCAGGGATGGGGGAGCCTGGCAGGCTGCCATCTATGGGGTCACACAGAGTCGGACACGGCTGAAGCGACTTAGCAGCAGCAGCAGCAGATTTGTCATAGCTTTCCTTCCAGGGAGCAAGAATCTTTCAATTTCATGGCTGCAGTCACCATCAGCAGTGATTTTGGAGCCCAAGAGAATAAATAAAATCTGTTAACTGCTTCTACTTTTTCCCCATCTATTTGCCATAAAGTGATGGGATAGGATGCCATGATCTTTGGTTTTTGAATGTTGAGTTTTAAGCCAGCTTTTCTACTCTCCTCTTTTCACCCTCACAAAGGACTCTTTAGTTCCTCTCCACTTTCTACCATTAGTGTGGTATCATCTGCATATTCGAGGTTGTTCATTTTTCTCCTGGCAATCTTGACTCCAGCTTGTGATTCATCCAGCCCGGCATTTCACATGAGGTACTCTGCATAGGAGTTAAATAAGCAGGGTGACAATATACAGCCTTGATGTACTCCTTTCCCAATTTGGAACCAGTCAGTTGTTCCATGTCTGGTTCTGTTGCTTCTTGATTCTGTACACAGGTGTCTCAGGAGGCAGGTAAGTTGAGCTGGTATTCCCATCTCTTTGAGAATTCTCCACAGTTTGTTGTGATCCACACAGTCAAAGGCTTTAGCATAGTCAGTGAAGCAGAAGTTTATATTGTATACTATTTTAAAATAGGATAGTTTAAGGGACTTTATCTAAAAATTTTTATTTATTTAAATTGAATTATATTTTTATGTATGATATAAATTATACATGTATAATACAGTGTTTAATAATCATTAAAGATTATATTCCATTCATAGTTATTATAAAATATAGGCTATATCCCCTGTATTATACAATATATCCTACCTATAAAACTGTGTAGTTTACTTTGTACATAATAGCTTGTACCTCTTAATCCCCTACTCCCCCCCACTTCCCTCATCCTTCTCCCCAGTGGTAATCACTAGTTTGCTCTCTATGTCTCTGAGTGTGCTTCTTTTTTTTTGCTATAGTCATCAGTTTGTTGTATTTTTTAGCTTTTACATATAAGTGGTACCATACAGTACTTTCTTTGTCTGTCTGACTGCTTTTCCTTAGCCTACTAGCCTCCAAGTCCCTCCACGCTGCTGCAAATGGCATCATGCCACACCTTGTTTATGGTGGAGTAATATTCCATATATACACAGACAAACACACCACATCTTCCTTATCCGTTCAGCTGTTGATGAACATGCAAGTTGCTCCCGTATCTTGCAATTGTAAGTAATGCTGTTGTGAACACTGGGGTGCATGTATCTTTTTGAATTAGTGTATTTAGTGTTTTTTTTTTTGATACTTCTTTTCCAGAAGTGGAACTGGTGGGTCATATGGTAGTTCTATTTTTAGTGTTTTGAGAAACAGCCATACTGTTTTCCATTGTCGCTATGTCAGTTGACATTCCTACCAACAGTGTATCAGAGTTTAAAGACTTTAATCTTTAATGATGGATCACTTATATTGAATATAGTTATAATCACATTACAATGTTTACACTATGCACCAATATATGTGTATATCCATGTATATGTATGTATATAACTATATATACATATTCTTTGAAATATCAAATTCTTCTATTTAATATTTCAGTTGATGACTTAAAATTTTAATTTATCTAAAAATTTCTCAGGAAGTTTTTCATGAAATAAAATAAGATGATTCTGTATTCTTTTAAAAATAATATATAGATGAGTTTTTAACAATGATGAAAAGTTAGAATGGTGCTGATACAGTTATAATGGACATCACTAAAGGCCTGGTCTTTCAAAAGCTACATATTAACTTTGTGATACAAATTTCAGGTTTTCAAACATCTGAAATTCCTTTGCAATCAAAAGAAAAGTTTTCATTTAAAAAGATCACAGACCTAAGGCATTAACATGGATAAATCAAAAAATACCAAAGTTAAAAGGGAACCCTACTGGCAAAAAAGGAGGTATAAAGTAAAGAAAACTCTGGTTAGAATATCAGGAAAAATGTTCCATGAAATCACTTCAGTCACTTTGGAGCCAGACGGGCCAAAATCTTAGTGGAAATGGTTGGAACCTCTTTAGAGAACCTCCTTAATAATTCATGACTTAATAACTCATGGCCAGATTAATCTATCTTGGCATGCTTACTCATATGAACAAGATTTATTAGAAGAAAATTCCTTTTGAGCTGACAGGGAAGCTCTTGCCATCAACAGAAGAGAAACCACATACGGTAGTGTCTGTAGATAATATACTGATATGTGAATACCAGAGTGACTCGCTTATGAAAATATGAAATAAATATCCAAGTTTACAGGACCCAGAAATTAGGAAGTGATCACATTAAAATCTCCTGTATTCAAATGTCTTTAGACTGAACATATTTCAAAGCACTGAATGAAGAACCAATTCCTTAAGCCTCTTTAACGTGCCTCCAAATTACTTTTCCAGTCTTATCTCCCACTAGCCTGCTTGGTGAATTCATTGCTCCAGCCTGCAAATTCTCAGAGGAGAGCATTTGTCCTCCACCCACATCCGTCCCCAAACTGGGGAGCATATAAATATCACTGAAGTTTCCCCCAAGTTTGCCTGCACCATCACCTCCCGTGCCAAGAATCTCCTCCCCCCTAATCTTTCTACTGGACTGAATCATGGTTGTGGCTGGATTATTGTATCTTTCAGACAGCTGAGGCAGAAAAACAGTTGCCAAAAACTTCTCTAACCCATTTTTCCCCCCATTGTCCCAAAATATTTCTCATGCATTTTGTCCCAAGCCTAGACCCTGGTTTTCCTCCTCTTGTGTTCTGCCTAGTCCTGCCTGTGTACCGGCTTTCCTTCATCCTGCCCACTCTGGATGCCTCCCCCGGGCACCACAACTCAGAGAGATCTCAGTCTTCACAACTTTCGTGCATGCTTCATCATGACCTGCAACTTGGAATCTTCCTGCCTGAACCCAATCAAGCATCTTCCCCTCTTAAGAGTGGAAAGAGAACATGATATGAAAATGACAAGGATGGATGTGATATTAACCATGACAGTGATGACAGAAGCAGCTACCACGTGGTGAGGGCCTATCGCAGCCACATTTTGGAATGGCAGTGCCATATGCATTCTCTCTATTGATCTCTCAATAAGGCTGACTTAGAAGGCACTCACATTGATATGCACAATACATGTACATTATAACCCTCATCTTATTGGTGAAAAAGTTGAGACCCAGAGAAATCACCTGTTCCAGGTCACACAGCCAGCAATGGCAGAGCTGGGAACTGAACACAGCTCTTCCTGACTTCGTGCATGTGCTCCTTCTACTATATTTCCTTGTTACGGCCTTGTGAGTTTGTGGAAAATACAGGAAGAGAAGGCGGCTTGCATTTGTGGCAAACAATAGCCAGTTCTGGATTTAGTACTCAGTTGAATGTCCTGCATGGTTTAAATTAATAGTACGAACGTGGAAAGTCATGGATCTGAAAGGTCATCAGCTAGGATCCCCTCCCCACATCATAAACCCCCAGTCTGAGGAATAGGATTCTCTCCATGACCCCAGGAAGCTGAGAGGTGGTGGGAAGAACTCTGGAGGGCAGACTGGAATGAGCGACCGTTGGGATCCCCTTAATTTCTCTGGTCACATCCATAAAATGAGGAATGTGACTACCCTGGCTTCAAAGGTCACTGTATTTCCCTAGAACTCTGTGAGCCTCCCCTGGGAACTGTTTATAAGGTACTGATCAGAAAGATGACCCAAAGACCACCTCCCCTGCCCAAACACACAGGATTTAAATGTATTCCTCTCAGGTGATCCTCGGGGCTGAAGGGAAGCTGTTGTTTTCTCCCTGTGAGGACCATCAGCCTGACCTTTCTCTTTGGTCTTATTAGCCTCTGGTCATTACACTTTTTGTTGCAAACCCATACCCTAACAGTCATAAATGACACTACCTAATTATTTGGAGTTATAAATACAAAGCAACTCATTTTGTTACTCAGGTTTTCTTGTTTTTAAATGGATGTATATTATCCTAAATCTGCCACCTTACCTGAGAATAATAGAGGCGGAGGCAATGTGGGCTGGAGATGCTCTTGGTTGGCAGTCAGAGACACTGCCCTACCCCTCCACTGATGTGGGCAGCAGAAAGAGGAAACTGACTTACTGGGGGGATGGTAACACACCAGGCTTTGTGTGAGGTGCTTCTATGCATGCTTTTGTTTTGTTTTTATCTGTTCAACCTTTTAAAGTTGGGACTATCTTCTCCTGTTTTAGGTGAGAGAGAAAGTTTACAGAGGTTCAATAACCAGCCCAAGGTCACAAGGTCAACTCAAGAGCTGATGGGTAAACTCGGTTCCACCAAGCTTCCAAACCTTTGCTTTTCCTGTTAGACCGGATGTCCTTCACAGGTGGGTAGCCAAGGGGTGATTTCCCCATCAGACCAGCAGACACAGTGCTGAGGGTCCAAGCCAATCTTAGGGGCCCACAAAAATGTTTTAATTTCTTTTAAATTCAGGAGGAAAAAAAAATGAACATAAGAGTAACTAATAGATAATGAATCGAGCTTGTACCTTTATATCAATGCACCCATCAAATATAATTTTTTTCCCCCTCTTGTTTTGTAGAAAAAGCTTGACAAGGTGAAAGTGCCTCAGACATTGTCACAAAAGTCACAATGTGTCCCCACACACAGCCTCTGACTTTCTGGCTCAGGGCCTAGGCCAGCTGCTAGGAAGATGTGCCCAGGAAACATCAGATCTCTTTGTTACAAAAGCTACAACTACATCCCAATGCCCCCTCCATTTAGTTGAGATGCACATTTGATACTTAAAAAAAAAACAAAAAAATCCAGTTCTTTGCCCCAGGTTCTGGTGGACCAGCGGTTTGGGGAATAGGTATGTTTGCTGGAAAGATAGGCCATCAGGAATATTCCACAGAGAAAGGGTCACCTGAAGTAAATGAACCAAACACAACAGGAAATTTACATTTAAGCAGAGACAAACAGAGATGTTGACATTCCCTTCATTATGACTCAATGAAAATACTCATGTGGGCAGCCAGGCTGAAGGCAGTTATGCCTGGGGCATGCACCATCAAAAACAAAACAATCTGGAAGTTTTATGGAAAAAAGATGGTTAGATAGCATCACTGCCTCAATGGACATGAATTTGAGCAAACTCCAGGAGATGGTGGAGGACAGAGGAGCCTGGTGGGCTACAGTCCATGCGGTTGCCAAGAGTCGGACACGATTTAGTGACTGAATAACAACGAAAGAAAAAAAGAGCTGATCGTGCTAATAACTTTATCTTCCCACTCCTGAGGCCGTAAGCTCCCAATCAGGCAGGCAGAGTCCACTTACCTGACAGGCGACTCTTGAGCTTCATCTTACTGCTGCCTTGTTTGGGACTTTCCAAGTTCCCCTTGGATTCCTCAGGGCCGCATGCATCGTGGGGCTCCTCTGTTCCAGGCATCTGAAATGCAGAGAGCACAGAGTTGATGGGAGAGGCCAGCCCATGGTCACTTATGCCATTTCCTCCAAGATCTTTACCTCAAGGCTCAAAGAGCAGCAGTACAGGTGTCTCATGAGAAAAAAAGTTCATGGGATCAAAGCATAGCCCTTCAGATAATCTGGAACCACAAAGCCTCACGCTGACAAGTTCCTGCTCAGCACAAATCTCACTACACAGGATAGAACCAGTTCAGTTCAGTCGCTCAGCCGTGTCTGACTCTTTGTGACCCCATGGACTGCAGCATACCAGGCTTCCCTGCCCATCACCAACTCCTGGAGCTTGCTCAAACTCATGTCCATTGAGTCGGTGATGCCATCCAACCATCTCATCCTCTGTCGTCCCCTTCTCCTGCCTTCAATCTTTCCCAGCATCAGGGTCTTTTCAAAAAGAGTCAGTTCTTCTCATCAGGTGGCCAAAGTATTGGAGTTTTAGCTTTAGCATCAGTCCTTCCAATGAATATTCAGCACTGATTTCCTTTAGAATGGACTGGTTGGATCTCCTTGCAGTCCAAGGGACTCTCAAGAGTCTTCTCCAACATCACAGTTCAAAAGCCTCAGTTCTCCAGCGCTCAGCCTTCTTTATGGTCCAACTCTCACATCCATACATGACTACTGGAAAAACCACAGTTTCAGCTAGATGCACCTTTGTCGACAAGGTTTCAAACTGGAAAGAGCCCCTGGGGTCATTTTGTTACTTGAGAAGGAACACGAGTTTGAATGGACTCAGGGAGATAGTGAAGGACAGGGAAGCCTGGGGCACTGCAGTCTATGGGGTCACAAAGAGTCAAACATGACTTAGCGACTGAACAACAACAGGTCAGCGGGATATTCCATCTGCCATATTCCTGTTAGAAACAAACGACAAGCCCAAAGTGCTGTGGCTTCTGCTAAGCCCCACCAAGACTTCATACCTAAAGGACCTTCTTTTCTGCCTGTAAAACCTTCCATTTCGTACAGAGGGTCTTTCTACTTTCTAGACAGGATGCTGCCTGATAAAAGAATTGCTGAATAAAGCCAATTAGATCTTCAAATTTACTCAGCTGAATTTTTTTTAAACACTCCTTAGTACTGATTAAATACCTTCCAGAATCAAGCAGCACTTAGGATACATAGAAATCTCTTCATGATCAGCCCACATGTCTGTAAATTGTAAATCCACATTACCAGATACCCAGAGGTGAAGAAGAAAGGATGACACTAAGACCCCTTAGCCATCCATCCGAGAAAAGCCCAACATGCTATGAAAAGCTAGCTTATTAGAGAGGAAAAGGAGAGCTGAGAGTGTTTATAAAAACATCTGGAGGGTAAATTTACATGTACAAAACTTAGGAGACACACCAAACAAATGAGCCTTGTCATTTGAAATTGTACTTTCCTTTAAGGTTCTGGAGAAAAAAAAGTCAAATTAATTAAAAGAGATAAGATTCACACTAAGGAACATATATGTACTTTAAAAAGAAACAGATGATATCCTTTACTACTCAGCAGTCATTGGAAAGCCATGTAATTATAATGTTAAAAAAAACCCTGAATTTTAACAGGTAATAAAAAACATACAGAGTATATAAAATTCAGCTTATGAAAATATATAAAGTAAGCAGTAAGAGTACTCTCCCAGGTAATCCCCCTTTTATAAGGCAATTGTTTATATCTAAATCTAACCTGTTAAATATTTGAACGATTCCCCCCTCCCCCACAAGTTCAAGTATCTTTTGGGATTAGAAAGAAGAAAAGAAAGGTTCTGAGAAATGAGGAGATGCAGGCAAACTGAGGAAGAAGCGTTGGGAAAACAAATTAATCTTGATACATAAAACAAAGATAAATTTGGTGAATTCCTATTACAATGTCAGAGACTGGCAGGTCTCCAGGTTTAAATTATGAAGTCAACGCAGGAATGGTGTCCTGAGGGTGAGTTTAGAGATTCTCTAGAGGGACACCTTTCCTAACAGCAAATTGGGACATTAATTCCCACACAGTGCAGAAGAATCCTTGTGGAGACATGCCAGGGTCTCAGGGTGTGGCGGGGGGCGGTGGGGGAGAGGAGACATGCAAATAGGAATAATCCAGAGAGAAGCCTCAGGGCCTCTCCTTTGCCTGGCCTAAGTACTTTATGTAAACAATCTGTCTGCAGACTGTTAACAGCAATTACTGGAGATAGAGTAAAATTCCTGGTTCATTGTGGTTATACCACGAGACCTAGGCTCCCAGCAATAGGTACTCCTCAATTTGCTGGGTATTACCTCCTCCTCTGGTGGGCTTCCCTGGTGGCTCAGAGGTTAAAGCGTCTGCCTGGAATGCGGGAGACCTGGGTTCAATCCCTGGATCCGGAAGATCAACTGGAGAAGGAAATGGGAACGCACTCCAGTACTCTTGCCTGGAGAATCGCATGGAGGGAGGAGGCTGGTGGGCTACAGTCCATGGGGTTGCAAACAGTTGGACACGACTGAGTGACTTCACTTCCACTTTCACCTCCTCTGGTGCCCATTACATGGGTGGCTTATGACACAGTGGCCAAGTCTCAGACCATCACAAAGGCTGACGGAGAGGCTCATGCCAAGGGAGGCAAACAATCCCAGCCTACAGTTCCTAGACCCATGGGGTTTCCTCCTTCCATCCTCCCCTCTGGTTTTCTGGCACAGCCCCAGGTGTGCACACAGAGACATTCTGGAGATGACAGATGCACTCCCAGAAGGAAAGCAGCCTGCTTGAGGCGTCCCAGCTCCTTACAGACAGGGCTGCACAGTCACTCACTCTCCAGATTTCCAGCTTCGCGTACTACCAGGGCACTTCCCGCCTCCAAAGCTTTTCCACTGTTAGGACTTTGATCAATATTGTATCATACAGTTCATTCACCTCAGTTTTTTTTTTTTTTTCCATTTAATTTTCACAACGAACGTGTCTCAAGGTAAATAATATTATCTCCATTTGACAGATGAGAAAATAAACTGAGACCCCCCCCTCCAAAGGAACACACTTTTGTTTACAACATATACTTGGGATCTGGGCTTCCCTGATGGCTCTGTGGTAAAGAATCTGCCTGCCAATGCAGGAGACATGGGTTCGATCCCTGGATAGGGAAGATCCCCTGGAGAAGGAAATGGCAACCCACTCTGGTATTCTTGCCCGGGAAATCCCATGGACAGAGAAGCCTGGTGGGCTACAGTTCATGGTGTCAAAAAAGAGTCAGATACAACTTAGTGACTAAACAACAACAAAACTTGGACTCTAGGACAGATTACATGTGAAGAGTGTACAAAATGAATGGTGTAGAGTTTTATAAGAGCTTTTTTTAACATGTACCATGCTGAATCTGAAGTCTTTATGATGCACACACGCATGCTGTAAACTCTTCTTGATTTCTAGAATCTGAGGAAGGTGGTTTAACAGAAAGAACCACAGCCTTAAGAAACAGTATTTCTTTTTTTCAATCCTGAAATGCACCAAAGAATGAAATAAGATTTGGTTTCTATGATCTATAAAATATCAAAAGACTGTACTAGAGAAATCTTACACTTAAGATGGTATATGTTACATAATTACCGAAAGCCTAGAGCTAAAAGTGAAAATCAATTAGGATGGACCCAGAGATATTGCAAAAGGTGGCAAAGGGCACAGTGATGAGCTCAAGGCAGAAGTGAAATTTTGTTTCAGAACCCCAAGACTGTGTAAGAAAAATATTCTGAATTTAAATGGAACCATTTCCTCTTGTAACAAAAAACTGGTCTGCCATGGTTTTAGGAGGCTTGTAACTCAATGAACAGGAAGTAGGTTGCTTAAATACACTAGTTCTAGGTTATTTCAGGAAGTAGCAACATACAAAGTGCAGTTGGGCTACAATGAGCTTCTCTCCAGTCATATGACTATTGTCTGAAAATGTCCACACTCTTAAGATTTGCTGTACTCTTTTTTTCCCTCAGACATGCAGAACAAATCAAACTGTTCTGGAAATGATGTCATCTTAGTTGTTCTAAAATGAAATGTGCAAAAAGTTCTCCTGGAAGGCCTGTGATTCAGAGAAACAGTTGATATAATCTATTATTCATCAGCCATTTCTAACTCATGTGTCATATAACAATGCCATTATATTAATGGAATGTAGTATAATTTGCCAATTTCCAGGTTACAGCCTCTCTGCTGGCACAGTTTCCCACCCATAATCTATGAGATTCTGTCTCAATGAAGAAGACTCTCTAGCGCCTGGTTTTAAAAGCAAGGTGATAGGGCAGCATGTTTAAGAATCCAGTTGCCTGGGCTTATGTCTTGGTTGCACCATTTAGCAGCAGTCTAGGTACATTAGTCAACCTCTCTGAGCTCTAATGCTGTCATTTGAGAAATAGGACTTGATGTAAGACTTAAATGATACTAGGCTTCTGATTGGAGAAGGAAATGGCCACCGCTGCAGTATTCTTGCCTGGAGAATCCCATGGACAGAGGAGCCTGGCGGGCTACAGTCCATGGGGTCCCAGAGTCGGGCACGACTGAAACACCTGAGCATGCATGCATGCAGGCTTCTGATTAAAGATGGCAGGTTTCCCTCATAAAGCCACACTAAATCGTGATGAAGATTTTTTTTTAAATGAAAGATATAATCCCACAAAGACGAAGAGAATAGAAGACAATCATAACACAATTCTAGAAACCAGTAAGCTAATGTGTGGTCATAGAACCAATCAGAGAAACTGGAGCTGGAGAAAGCCCCAGAACAGCTCAGTTTGTACACAGACCATTCACGAAGGTTCAGGAGACAGACGAGCTCTGGAAGTGGAAATGAAAGCCAGGCTGAAGCTCTGGTGTAAGAAACATACCAAAGAGTTGGAAGTGATAACACAGGTAAGGAGTGGCTCTGATTTTGAGGGTGAGTCCCAGGGGTCGAGACAAACTTTAGAGAATTCATAAAAGCCCAGGTTATGGAAGTGGAATAGAATATGGGCCTCTCTAATTCACCACTGCTATGGTCCAAACAGAACCAACTTCTAAAGGAGACAGAGGACTAAGCTAGAATCTCCCCATTCCTCCCAGCTCCCACGCTTACGCCAGAGATGCAGAAGGGAGGCTCCCAGCTACACCCAAGTCGCCCAACCACTAAAGAATGTGGGAGAGTTGTTACCATCAGGTTGCTCTCTGTTCAGAATATTTGTTATTGTTCAGTCGTTCAGTCCTGTCCGACTCTTTGTGACCCCATGGACTGCAGCTCACCAGGCTTCCCTGTTCTTCACTACCTCCTGGAGTTTGCTCAAAGTCATGTCTGTTGAGTTGGTGATGATATCTAACCATCTCATCCTCTGTCTCCCCTTCTCCTGCCCTCAATCTCTCCCAGCATTAGGGTCCTTTCCAATGAGTCATCTCTTTACATCAGATGGCCAAAGTACTGGAGCTTCAGCTTCAGCGTTCAGAATATAGGTATTTTAATTAGCAATTGTGTAAACCTCTGTTCTACTCTCCATATGAACTACAGGCACAGGAAATGTTTATAAAGTATAAGGAAGCCTACATGTACCACAGGTAGTGACACGTATCATGCCCGTATTAAGAATGCACTGATGTTGGAGACAGTTCTCTGATTCTGTCAAGTAGCAGCGATAGTATTTATTTCTAAGGGGTTAAAATTACCTCGTTAATTATCCCATAGAGTTACTACGAGGATTAAATAAGAATGTGCCTGAGGGTACTAGTAGAGTACCTAACTGTCTATCATAGGGGTGTAGTGAAAGTTTAGTTGAAATAAACAAACAAACAAAAACCAACCCTAAGCTTTCTCCCCACCAGCTCTCAGGATGCTTCTGGCTTTGATGATTACATTGACAGGTGGTAACCTGTTAGTGGTAACCACCTGCCAATGCAGGAGACATAAGAGATGAGGATTTGATCCCTGGGTTGGGAAGATCCCCTGGAGAAGGAAATGGCCACCCACTGCAGTATTCTTGCCTGGAGAATCCCATGGACAGAGGAGCCTGGCAGGCTACGGTCCATAGCGTTGCAGAGAGTCGGACACGACTGAAGCGACTGAGCACACTCACAGCAAGATTATACCACTAGAGTGCAGAGATACACATTCCAACTTCATGCCTACAGGAAGGGTAGGGACTTCCCTGGTGGTCCAGTGGTTAAGACTCTGAGCTGCCAATGCAGGGCGTACGGGTTTGATCCCTGGTCAGGGAACTAAGACCCACAGGCCACGTGGTATGACCAAAAAGTGAAAAAAGAAAAGAAAGGTAGCAGATTTAGTTAATGAATAAAACAAAACAAATGAGCACCGAAAGAGAACATGCCACCTTACTCATCTCAAGATGAAAGAAAATGTCCATAAAGTGACTGCAAACCTAACAGCTGAGAAGGCAGTTTTAAAAGCATGTGCCTGGGACACTTAGTTTTTAAAAAATCAGGTTTGCGAAGGACACCATGGAGGATTTGAAAACACACTCTGGTCTTACAATCAGAATAGGAGCAGTGGAAGAGAGAATAACGAGTACATAACGATTAACTAAAGGAAGAGCGCTAACTCGAAGGAAAAGAGAGATCTTAGTGACAGACTGGACAGAGGGAAGGGGAGAGGAGACTGTGAAGTCAAGGGCAGCAGATGAATAAGGAAGAGAGACATGCCAGCTCCTGACTGCCAGGCTGCAAGTGGGCATCACAAGAGTGAAAAACTTCCTAGTGTAGAGGGGATGCCTGGGACCTAAGGAAACCCAACCAAGGGAGGGAGGCAAAACCACAGAGAACAGGATGCAAAGACTCCCTTTGGGGATCCCAGGCCCGGAAAACAATGAGAGATGTGATTTATGACCTGCAGATGAAGCGCTTGAGCAAGATGACTTGGAACAGCTATTCCAAGACAGATCAGAAGTACGTCTGGACAGATTCAAAGGTGAGGGGTGAAGAAAACCAGGAAGATTTAAAAAAAAAAAAAAAACACAAAAAACCCTGGGTAAATTTTAAAGGGACAAAGATTTTTTTTTCTTTTTTGACCCTGACAATAGTGGCCCGGAAAATAATGAAATCAGGACAATAAACAAGCAAACAGGCATGCCAAAGGGGAGGCAGGCAGGATGGTAGTAAGCCAGAACTTGACGTCGGTCATTTCCTGGGTGGAATCAGCCACCTCAGAGGTGGTGGTGGTCAGGATGCACCAGAACAATGCATACTTTATTCAACGGAAGCCTCACTGATTCCATCGCTTTCACAATGATGGGCCGGTACGACAGAACCTACAATAGTATTTTAGAAAAAATCCAAGTCAGAAGGCAAGGGAGAGGTTAAAAAGGCACACAGATTCAGCAAGCAGGGCCATGAAAGAAGAAAGGCATCTTTGATAGAAAGAAGAAAGGTTAAACAGAAACTTAAGTGAGTCTTTCCCAAAGGAGGGGAATGTGACCCACTGGAGGCATATCCAATTACTGCCTGGCCCCCAGAGTAGAAGGCAGTGTTGCTCGACCCCTGGAATATTCAAAACTTGAGGAAAAACAAATCTCAAGAAGCAGGTGGCAGAGAGTGTTAGCCATTTACCAGCTCATGAGGACAGAAGCCTCAGGATTGCTGATAGCAGGTCTGGTTCATGCATCTGCAGAGGGAGTTTTTCCAGCTGAGTAAGTTGGGGAGGAGAGACACACTTCCTGCAGGCTAAGTACTTTGATGCCAAGAGGCAGTGGAGATGGAAAAGGGGGCCCAGGACTGAAAATACCAGCTCCTGAGAACGGGGAGCTCTGCCAGAGACAGTTCACACACCCAGTGCACTATATTAGGGAGACCTACACGTCCATCTCAAGGTGTAAATGCAGATCAAGAAGCTTTGGAATATAAAAGAAAGGCACTTTAAATAGGACCAGGCTGATTTTTCCCCACTCAGATTGAGAAGTAGATTCCTGCCCGTGGGTTTAAGTTCATGGTCAAAGACTCCAAACAGCTGCTATAGACTGATTGGCATCTTTTTAAGAAAAGCCAAGAATATTTTACTTGCTACTACTGAGTCTGTGCTATAGCCCTGGGAGACAGTTCTCCATGGTCTCTTCCATTTCTCTGTGGCTTGTGAACAGATTAACTGCCTTCTGAGAAATCTGTATGGAAGTCAAGAAGCAACAGTCAGAACAGATCATGAAAGTACAGACTGGTTCCAAATTGGAAAGGAGTACAATAAGGCTGTATGTTGTCACCCTGCTTATTTAACTTATATACAGAGTACATGATGTGAAATGCCAGGCTGAATGAAGCACAAACTGGAATCAAGATTGCTGGGAGAAATATCAATAACCTCAGATATGTAGATGACACCATCCTTATGGCAGAAAGTGAACAAGAACTAAACAGCCTCTTGATGAGAGTGAAAGAGGAGGACAGTGAAAAAGTTGGCTTCAAACTCAACATTCAAAAAACAAAGATCATGGCATGCGGTCCCACCACTTCATGGCAAATAGATGGGGAAACAACAAAAACCATGACAGACTTTATTTTCTTGGGCTCCAAAACCACTGCAGATGGTGACTGCAGTCATGAAATTAAAAGATGCTGGCTCCTTGGAAGAAAAGCTATGATCAACCTAGACAGCATTTTAAAAAGCAGAGACATTACTTTGCCAAGAAAGGTCTGTCTAGTCAAAGCTATGGTTTTTCCAGTGGTCATGTATGGATGTGACAGTTAGACCATAAAGAAAGCTGAGTGCCAAAGAATTGATGCTTTTGAACTGTGGTGTTGGAGAAGACTCTTGAGAGTTCCTTGAACTGGAAGGAGATCAAACCAGTCAATCCTCAAGGAAATCAACCCTGAATATTCATTGGAAGGACTGATGCTAAAGCTCCAATACTTTGGCCACCTGATGCGAAGAACTGACTCATTGGAAAAGACCCTGATGCTGGGAAAGATTGAAGGCGGGAGGAGAAGGGGACAGCTGAGGATGAGATGGTTGGATAGCATTGCCGACTTGATGGACATGAGTTTGAGCAAGCTCCGGGGGTTGGTGGTGCACTGGGAAGCCTTGTGTGCTGCAGTCCATGGGGTCACAAAGAGTCGGATACGACTTAGCGAATGAACAACAACAACAATTGGTCCATTTACTCTTTGTTCATTTACATTTCACCAAAAAATACACAAGAGACATGCTGTTGAGCAAATTCAACTTTCTTGGAGCTGACAGAGCCATATTTGTTCCAGAGGAAAACAGCCCAGTCTGCACATGCTGAACAGAACCATCTCTGTCCTCAGCACACAGCATCAAGAATCTCTTTTGGGGGCACTTTCTAGGTGGTCCAGTGGTTAAGACTTCATGCTGCAGTGCAGAAGGCACAGGTTCAATCCCTGGATGGGGAACAAAGATCCCATATGCCGCTCTGTATGGCCAAAAAAAAAAAAAAAGAGACTCATTTTTCTAAGGTGGAACAAAATAAAAAACTGGAGCGATCAAAGGGGGTCATTAAGTACTTTGTTTTTTAACTCAAAAGCTCAAGTAAGTTTAAGTTTGGATGTTAATTATTTTAGATTTTAACAACTTTGGATTATGACTGGCAAGGGGTCTTAATTTATTGGTATTTTAATTATTTGAATATCATTATTATGTTGACATTTTATCTCACTGTAGAACCTCTGAAAAGTGGCACTGGATGATGTGGCTAGAAATAATTTTGGATGAGAAAGAGCATCAAGATTGAGTTTTATCTTCTGGCAGATTTTAGTCTTCTGGAGGTGGGGGGCAAACCATCACTACCCATGAGACAGGGCCCCTGGGTCCAAACTAAAAGTCTAGGACTTCAGAAATGTCCTATAACTACTGTCCAAAGCATTTACAAGGTCTCCTGAACACACTGTGACTAATACAATGCTTAACTTCTAAGTGTCATTTGTCTTTCTCAGCTAACTCTTGAAGCCTTACGAACAAAGCACGCAAAGTACAGCTTTCATCTCCAACTATTTACACTGAGCAAGTACATGTGATTCCAGGGAAAACTGCAGGAGGAACTGTTGCACCCAGTTCATGCCATGTTTTCACTGTCCCCAACACTTGGAAAAAAAAAAAAAATTTGCAGATGTGACAGAAGACGCCCAAGCTCCAAATCCCTGGGAAGCCGTGTTGGCTCATCCCCTGGGTCAGTATCTACAGACGCGGGATCGTGGTGATTTCTCTTTCATGCCTCAGTCACACTAAGCTTATTTTTAGGCTGCCAGAGGAAGCTCATTTTCCAAATCTCTGGGGCAGATGTTCGAGTGACCAAAGGAGAACCAGATGGCCATCAGAGAGGCCAGCGCTGGGAATGAATAACCATTCAGAAAAAAAAGGAATCGGAACAACAATAAATCAGCCAAAAGGAGCAAGGAGCCTGCGAGTTGACTGCCGAAATTAAAACACAAATCTCCCGCTTTACTAGGCTCGCTGCTTTCCAACAAAGAGACTAACTCAGGACTGAAGAGGAAAACAGTAAAATTGGAATACAGAGCTGCCCCCCGATTCCCACCCCCATGCTCTGGTCTATGCGGAGTGTCAGATGCAGCTGGGGGAGAAACAGCAGCTGATGTAAACCGAAGCGCTCAGTCTGCGGCTCCGCAAATGAAATAATATTGTCCTTGTTCTATCTGAGTCCATTTCCCGTTTCCTCCCATTTATCATCCCCAAACAATGTGAATGGGCTTAACATGCTTCATTGGTGATTACTTGGGTGATTCTTATGCATATAAATTAAGTCGATTTTGTGGTCCTTTTAGAAAGGTGAGGCAAAGAAACCACCCTTAAGGGCACAGAAAAGTAATCAGTCATCGGCCCCTCCCATGGCAGGTTTGTCTGTGTCACTTTCCCAAGGAGAGGACAGTGTCTTCCAGGGACTCTCAGTTCATCAGAAATAACAGGAGACGCGGATGCAAGAAGGAGAATCTGCACATGTCCCTCCTTGGTATTGGTTTCAAATTGGGCAAGGTGGACCCAGAAATTCTCTACAAAGCAGGGAGCCCTCACTCTCTCCGTGTCCCCATGACCTACTGAGAATACTGGGGTCTGCAGCTCTTCTTTGGGTTTGTGGGCTGGCGAATGAGGGCAGACCCCTGGGTCATTTCTCACCAGGAGCTGCCCTTGGACACATCTCTGGGAGCAGCAGAATACCTTATCCTCAATTCCACAATGCTAAAATTGAAGTTGTGTGTGTGTATGTAGGAAAACCTCAAGACACACAAAAAGTAGATGGGGAAGAGCTATCAAAAAAGAAAGGCCTAAGAAGTAAACAGGAAGATTGGCAGGAAAGAAAATCAGAGATGAACTATCTGAAGTGCCCTAATGTGACTGCTGAATCAAATCCAATTCAGCAGTAACAGCCAGAACAATTCAGCAGTAAACAAGCCAGAGTTCTCCAACGGCTTTTTTCTATGCAAACATTTTAGAGGAAGTCTTACATGATCCTATGGCTTATTGTCATAGAAAAAGACTGTTTTAACTGGACATGCCTTTTAGGCAAGTTTTAGGTAAACAGTAGCTGGTCGTGCTGGGAACACTGTGGTGAGGTTCTGGTCTGCTGTCAAGGTCCAGGCAGCATCCTAAGGTCTTCTGCTGCGTCTTCCAGTTCAATGCGAGCTGTACTCCGAGGTCCTTGTCCTCCAGAAGTGGCACTCAGTTTATGCTGATTCGATGGGGTATGTTTCTAAGGGCATGTATTTCTTAAAGAATGGGACTGGCAAGCTGAGACAGATTCTATGGAGCCCACCTGGGGAGCAGTAACTGGAGAGGCGGTCCTGAGCTCACACACCATCTCCCACAGCTGGGGTCGGCAAGCTGCTGCCCGGGGGCCAGATCTGACCCCACACCTGTTTTTGTAAAGTTTTATTGGAACACAGTCATACCCATTAGTTCGCTTATTGCCTACTGTGGCTTTTGCACCACAAAGGCAGAGGTGAATGGCTGCCATGGGAATGGTTTGGCCAGCAAAGCCTCAGATATTTATGATGTGGTTTTTACAACTGCTGACCGCTCATCTATAGGAATAACTCATACCCTAGCCCTACCCACTGCCCCACTTTCATCCCTATGTGAAGTCATTGGGAACAAACTGGAGAATTTTTTGGAAACAACTTTATGAGTTGAAGGGAGAGTACTGACAAGCAGAGGCATTTTAAGGAAGCTGCTACTGGAGTCTAGGCTTACTGGCCTACCATGGTATTTCTTCTAAAACATCTTAGTTATCCAGGCTTTTATGGTCTTACCTTTAAATTTCGCTTTAGGACTTCCCTGGTGGTTCAGTGGCTAAGAATCCACCTGCCAATTCAGGGGACATACGTTCGATCCCTGGTCTGGGATGATTCCACATACTGCAGAGCAACTAAGCTTCTGAGCTGCAACTCCTGAAGCCTGTGTGCCCTCGAGCCTGTGTGCCGCAACAAGGGGAGCCACCACAACGAGAAGCCCGTGTACTGCAACTCGAGAGTAGCCGCTGCTTGCCCAAACTAGAGAAAGCCTGCACACAGCAAGGCAGACCCAGCACAGCCAAAAATAAATGAATAAAATACATTTTCAACGAATTTCATTTTAAAATTATTCTGATAAGAAACCTATCTGAGGTAACAAAAATTCTCTTTTCAAAATGCACATACTTTGCAAGCGTCACTGGGCCACAAATCGAACTGGTTTGATCGGATTACATGGTTAACATTTTTTATATCATTTTGGGTAAGAGCACGTATCACTTACTGATTTACAAGAAACGGGAAGGGTTTTGTTCATGTTTTGGTCTCTGTTGTTGGTGATGGTGGTGGGAAAAGGGGTGAAAATGGCCTGGAGAAGAAAAGAGGAGAGGCTTCTTGGAAGGGTGCAACCTGTTAGGAGACAGAGGAGACACTGGGTACCTCAGTGGGGGGTTTAGAATAGAAATGGGGACACTGGGCTCCAGGAAACCTGGCAAGGGAGGGTCCAGCTAGGGAGGATGAGCAGATGACAGGAGGCTGGGAAGTTCAAAGGCAAACAAAATCAGGACTTTTCCCTGGTGGTCCAGTGGTTAAGAATCTGCCTTCCAATGCAGGGGATGCGGGTTCAAGCCCTGGTCGGGGAACTAAGATCCCACATGCCAAGGGGCAACTAAGCCTGCACACCTCAACTAGAGAAGCCCTTGTGTGCTACAATTGGAGAAAGCCTGCACACCTTAACTACTGAGATCAGGTGCTCTAGAGTCTGTGCTCTGCGACAAGAGAAGGCCACATGCTGCAACAAGGAGCCTGTGCACCGCAGCAAAGAGCCTGCACGCTGCAGTGAAAACCCAGCACAACCATAATAATGACAACAATCTGAAAGGTAAACAAAATCTCACTTGAAATACTGTTTAGGACCACCCCTGCTTTCAGGGAAAGGAAAAAAAAAAAAAAAAAAGGAGAGGGGGAAGGAAACTCCCTTCTTGTTGGTAACCAAGAAGCTCTGCCTGCAGAGCCCAGCACTACTGTCTGCCGGCTGGCCTTGCTACCTTCCTCCACGGACCAGTCACTGCTTCCTGCCTTTCCATCGTCGTGGCCATGACCCCTTCAGTCCAGGCTCTGCTGATGTCTCTGTGGAGCTATAGCAAAGACCTCTATCTCCATCTGCCTTTCTTCAGCAGGTACCTCCTCCTCTACCTCACTGCCTGAGGAACCCCAAAACAAAAACTCTAACCCTAGCACTCAACTTTAAAACCATCAATGAGAATATAACTTGTAAAATGAGTCATAGCTTTTTAGTGTGGAACTAAAAGCATGGGCTGAACATTTGCACTTAACTGATGAACTGTTGATCCCTGAACAAGCTTTAAAATCTCCTATTTGTGGACCACTGTACATGTCATTTTTCCACTCCAGGATGTCACCCACGCCTGTGGGTGTTCCTGTGAAAATCCTATGGAGTTTGCCAAATATCACCCCATCCACTGAGCCCTCCCCAACCCCTGGATGGAATGAGACATTCTTCTTCTAGGTCAATATAGCATATGGCTCCTAAAGATGTATTACACAGAAGTGGTGAATATAAAAGTACAGAAATAACTAAAATACATTATGGGATATATGTAACAAATACTGTGAGCGAGGAAGACTGACTGCTACCTCTTGGTATTCCCCAAAACACCCAGCACAGCACTCAGCATGTCAAGCTGGCTACAGTCCAGTGTTGGCTGGTACTATGACGGGGATGCCTGTGAGCCCAAATTATCAACTTCTGAGGTTGTGTGTGGTGTCAGTGGGAAGACTCTTCGGAAGAATTAGAGATGTCTGCTCTAGGAGCTGAAGAGGGGGTTTGTGGCACCAGGCAGGCTACCTATCTGCCACAGCTAGCTTAAAAGATAATTCTACCAATATTTATTATTTGTGTTTCTGGGGGAAATAAATTTGAATATCCGCTTTACCAACACATTTTAGAAAACATCTCCCCCTTTATAAAGCAGGAGGTGTCTTCGGATTTTTAAGTTCCAGAATGTGAGAAACAGACAAATGGAATTGGCGATCAGAGAAGGCAGAGATGACAGGCCACTGGAGGGATCAGAAAAGTCTCTGAGGAAGGAGGGCTGCAGAATCTCAGTGGTCAAGAGTAGAAGGAAGCATATCTCAAGGGAAGGAGTAGAGGAAGCAGCAGAAAGGAGAGGCGTGTTTTTTTTTTTTTCCCGCAAACATCATTCATGGAGCTAAATCAGTACTTACATAAAAAGCTAGGCAAGCAGAAGCAGGCAAGCAAACAGCAAACAAATAGCTGGGCAAGCAAACAGGCAACAATAGGGGGCGGGTGGGGAGAATTCTACTCATTGTAAACAGCTCTGCTTCTCTGAGAAACTTCTGCCCTGGATTCCAGAGAGGAACTTCTGATCTCTCTCCTATTTTGCTTTGTATTTATTTCCAGGCTTTGTACTATCATGTTTCACACAACGTGATGAAAAAATGGGGGGAAAAAAAAACACACAGTTCTAAATCTTCCACTTTTCATAAAGTCTTCTAGTCAGATGTGTTTTCTCTCTAGCATATAATGCATATTTGTCTAATTCATCTATGTCAAAGCGATTTTCCTGCAAAAGACCCAGCACGGTAACTGGAATTGAAACTAAGTGGAGATATTCTGCTTCTCTTAAGAGAGTGAGAATCTGTGTATCAGCAGCATCTCCATGTAAAATCTCAAAAGGCACATACATCTCACAGATTTCTGTTACCTTAAAGGCTCAGCAAAGCTCATAAACAAAGTAAGATGTATTACCTAAGATATATGATACACAAATAGGTCACATCATCCTGTTTCTCCCCCTGTGTAATCGCCATCATTTTGTCTATTTCAGTTTCATTTCTCAACTGCCACTTTCCTTCAATCTTAATATGTTCTACTTTACATTTTAATGTGCAGACCGCAGATTTAAACTCCCAGTGGACATACAAAACTAAATTACTAAGGATGATATTTCTAAGAGGAAAATTCATAATGAGGGACAGGGCTAAAATACCATCTTGGAATACCTTAACGAATACCCCAAAACTGGAACCAACTTACCCAAAATGATAAAAGTCACTTCCTGACCCCTACGGTGTTATTTTCATAAAAGAAATTAATTTTCGGGCAAAGAAACTTTATTACATGCCCTAGTAATCCATATTTTATTTCCACTGAAATTTGAAGGAATTTTTCAAATCCAAAGACAATAATAAAGTGGACTGCATACTAAGGGGATTTCTTTCATGTGTATTTCACACGGCTCCACGCTGTGATGTCAACCTTTATAGATTGTGTAGCCATCAGGCACTCTCAATATAGATTCATAAATTATAACTCTATGCTATTATACTAATGTATGCATACACTTTAAAACACAAAACAATCTAAAAAGAGATAAAACCTATAAAACTTCTTCCCACACTCCAAGGGGACCATCTGGCTCCTCCCTCCAGCTCCTGTCAACCCTGCCCTTCAACTACTCTGGAGACCCCTTCGCTATGAGGCTGTAGAGAGATAGAGAGGTAGAGCGAAATCATGTCCGACTCTTGCGATCCTATGAACTGTAGCCTGCCAGGCTCCTCTATCCATGGGATTCTCCAGGCAAGAATACCGGAGTGGGTTGCCATTTCCTTCTCCAGCGGAACTTCCCAACCCAGGAACTGAACCCAGGTCTCCTGCATTGCAGGTAGATGCTTAACCGACTGAGCTACGTGGGAAGCCTCAAAGCTAGTGAAAGTTGCTCAGTGGTGTCCGACTCTTTGTGACACCAATGGACTATACAGCCCATGGAATTCTCTAGGCCAGAATACTGGAGTGGGTAGCCTTTCCCTTCTCCAGGGGATCTTCCCAACCCAGGGATTGAACCCATGTCTCCTGCATTGCAGGTGGATTCTTTACCTGCTGAGCCACAAGGGAAGCCAGGTTGAGGCTGTAGACTACAATATTTGCTTTTTTTTTTTTTTTGGCTACATTTTGAGATATGCGGAATTTCCCAAATCAGGGATCAAACCCATGCCCCTGCATCGGAAGCATGGAGTCTTAACCACTAGACCACTGGGGAAGTCCAATATTTGCTTTTCTATACAAATCACTTGGGCTGTTTACTTCCTTGAGAACTGCAAATTGCTTAGATGAAAATGCAGCACAAAGCCAGGTAACAAGTTGGAACAGGCCCCAGAAAATGCGCCATGGGAATAAGCCTAACTCAAAATTCAGCAGTTTTCTGGGTAATGCATCCAGGCCAAGCAATTATTCTTATTTCCACTCCCCCCACCTATTCAGATAATCACTTCATCTCCTTAAGTAGGAAACCAAACAAAACAAAAACCACCCCTGAATTAAAATCTTATTTTCTTAGACCAGCGATCCTTGCAGCCTTGTCTCATGTTGCTCTGGAGATTCCAAAGACCACAATGAGCTTCACACAGCCTTTTGAACATGGCGTGGCCTAAGCCACCTAAAGTGTTGCTTAAGGAAGATCTAGGTGCACTGAGATCTGCTCCTTGGGGAAGTCTAGGGCTCTGAGGAGAAGGAGAGAGTCCGTTTACAGCTTGGGACAGTGGAGAGAAAAATATACAACTCGGGGGAATTATGGATCAGAAGGAGTTCCTGCCTGCTTGGGGCTGGTCATGGGAACAATCCAGCTCCTGCGATAACCACACCAGTCTACATCCCAGGAACTGGTGTCTGCAAAGGCACCGAGAGCCAAGACGCACAGGCCAAGGCTGTGTTCACAAAGGATCCAGTGTGCGCTCGGGGATCTGTGCTTCCAAGTTTCCCACAAGCAGCACAACCACCACAGCTCCTTTCTCTGCATCTCAAACTGCAGGAAGGACGGAGGCAGCAGGGAGCCTAAAAGCTCCTCTTATTTCAAGGCCAGGCACAGATCGGTACCTGGGCCTCATCCGGCCCCCAGTCAAGAGAGTCTTAGGAGCCCTGCCACTTTGTGGCACGCCTGGAAATTGCTATATGGCCAACAAAGGTGCTGAAGTTCCAATACTTTGGCCACCTGATATGAAGAGCCAACTCACTGGAAAAGACCCTGATTCTGGGAAAGACTGAGGGCAGGAGGAGAAGTGGGCAACAGAGGATAAGATGGTTGGATGGCATCACTGACTCAATGGACATGAGTTTGAGCCAACTCTGGGAAATAGTGAAGGACAGGGAAGCCTGGTGTGCTGCAGTCTATGAGGTCATAAAGAGCAGACACGACTGAGCAACTGAACAGTAATAATAACAACAAAGGTGTGTGGTCAAACTGGCTGCTTTCTACAGCTGCTACCATCTTTCAAAGGTTTGCTTTTCAAAATCTGGGTAAGCATCAGAATCACCTGGGAAGCTTCTGAAAACAGTCCCCACTCAGATCTGCCAAACAGGCTTTCCACGGTGGGACCTGGGGACAGATCAGCCTAAACTGCACCCTCCCTGTGCATTTTAACATCCACTCGAGCACGGAGATCCCTGAGTACGTGTATGCTACACACAGCTCTTCCCTTCCTGTGTTTGTGAAGTGCGTTCACCTTTTCGGGCCTTTCTGCTTTTCCCTCGTCGCTGCCTTGGCTGTAACATGACTTGTCCAGTGGGACAGGTTTGCTCTCAGAGAAGCTCAGCGGTCTTCTCTCTCACCGTGAATTTCCAGCCTATAAAACACCAAGTACGGAGCAGCCACCCCAAGGATCCTGGCGGCTCAGACACCTTACGCTACCACGTACCAGAAGCTGCATCTTTGAGTTCTGTGCTTTCTTCCCTGGGGCCCTTCTGGCTAGTCTTTCCACTGACATTCCACCACTTCACCAACTCCCTGGGGACAGGCGATCTTTTATGGCAGTTGGTTTGTTTGAAGTTCCCTTTTCTAAATTCTCTTCCTAGCTGCTAGCAGCCTTCCAAGCTTAACCAAACAGAAAATGAAAAATCTTCTCCGTTGTTAGGGCTTCCCTGGTGGCTCAGCTGGTAAAGAATCTGCCTGCAAAGCGGAAGACCTGGGTTCGATCCCTGAGTTGGCAAGATTCCCTGGGGAAGGGAATGGCTACCCACTCCAGCATTCTGGCCTGGAGAATTGCATAGACTCTATAGTCCATGGGCCAGAGAAGGCAATGGCAACCCACTCCAGTACTCTTGCCTGGAAAATCCCATGGATGGAGGGGCCTGGTAGGCTGCAGTCCATGGGGTCGCTAGGAGTCTGATATGATTGAGCGACTTCACTTTCACTTATAGTCCATGGGGTCGCAAAGAATCGGACATGGCTGAGTGACTTTCACATACACACTCAGTTGTTAACGAGGTGGTTCCAGAGATATTCTACTTTAAGGAAAGGGACATTGTTCTCCCAATGCTATACTTGGAAAAAAACAATTTCTGTATCACTGATATTTGTATCCCAGATGGAAACTCCCATAAGGGAGAGAGGCAGACACAAACAGTAAATGCCTACTAGGTACCAAGTCTATTTAAAATTCATGGTGTGCTGGGCAGGACGGGCAAGTCAACAGAAGGTAACCAAGTCTTATGGTGAGGAGCATGTAGCGGCATTAAGGAAGGAGAAAGGGAACAAACATTCACCAGTCCGCCCACCTGTCCAAACACCCATCCACAATACGAACTGAGTCGACTGTGAATAAACCTGACATGAGCCATGTCCCGTGGATCCTCCACTCATGGGAGAGAATGATATTAAATGAGCAGTCTCATGCATACATATGTCTTTACAATCTGTGATAAGGGTCATGAAGGAAAATATAGTATGTATTACAGGCATGAAGGACATTTGCATCCAGGAAAACTTCCTGGAGGAGGTGAGTCCTGAAGTTAGATAAGTAGACAGTGGAAGCCTAAGGAGAAGGAGACTGTTCCTGACCCAGGGGCAGATAGAGGACTTCTCTGAGCAGTGGCTGCTACTGCCCTGCGCTCAAGGGACGTGAGACTCAGCACCAGAGCCCACCGCTGACCATCTGAGCAGCCTGCCTAAAAACCCTTCACCTCAAGGCTTTAGCAAAAAACAGTTGCTCCCCTTACAAAAAGCTCAGGGACATGGCTGATTCCTGTTGGTGTATGGCAGAAGTCAACACAGTATTGTAAAGCAATTATCCTTCAATTAAAAATAAATGAATTTTAGAAAAAGGTACCCCCCTCTAAAAAAAAAAGCTCAAGGACCCCGAGCCAGTGTCTCTCAGCATTAATAGTTTCACTCTGTGAAGATCTGATTTTTCAGGCAGACCCTAGGACCTTCCTGCTTTAATACTAATCGCACGTTTACACACACTGCTCACTGTCCCTTGCGTTAGCCTTTAAGTTTGATTCCCCAGAATGATCTAGCTCAGGCCCCAAACATCAGGCAGTCCCACTCTCTGACTCCAACAGAAGTGGCACTCTCACACACTTCAGTGAAACACTCAAGAGCCAATTTATCAATCATTCAATGCAAATAAAACCCAACAGCGCCTCTCCTTTTTCTCCATATATAGATTAATATATTAATTATTATATTTATATATATATATATATATATATATATATATATATATATAGGCCCCCGCCCTCCTCCCCAAGGATGCTGCTTTTTCCAAAAGACTGATTCAGTTTCTCACACCTCAGGGCTAAGCCATCAACAAACAAAGAATCAAACACCCACATCAGACTTACAGAACCGTAAGATCCAGTTTGGCACGTCTTTCCTTTTGAGAGACAAACTCCTTTATTCCTTCTTTAACCTTAAAAAACCCAAAGGTTCTCCAGGATTTTCCAAACCGGGGATTCCAAAAATGTTAGAACTGATTCCCTTCATGCCAAAGGAAGCCGGATACAGGTCTGCTGATTGATGTGCTAAACAAATCTTCCCAGCAGAGCTCCAACAATTGCAGATTTGGCAGCAACAATCATTACTTCCATTTTCATTTTTGTTTGTTAAAAATATAAAAAGGGTAAGACAGGTTCCTAATCACTTAAAAGGAGGGATCACTCATTCCACACACTGTTATGTTAAAACCCTTTTTCTACTCCTCATTTTAAAAATAGCCACTCTCTCAGAAGGCCAGATACATATTTTTCCTTAAAAATCTTATTTTAAAAAAGATGAACTGGATGCAAACTATTATATATAGGATGGACAAACAACAAATTGCTACTGTAAAGCACAAGAAACTATATTCAATATCCTGTGGTAAACCATAATGGAAAAGAAAATGAAAAATACATGTATAACTGACTTTTGCTGTAAAGCAGAAATTAACACAACATTGTAAATCAACTATGTGAAAGTGTTAGTCACTCAGTCGTGTCCGACTCTTTGCGATCCCATGGACCGTGGTGCTCCAGGTTCCTCTGTGCATGGGATTCCAGGCAAGAATACTGGAATGGGTTGCCATGCCCTCCTCTAGGAATGAGGTATACCTGACTTCAAAAGTTTATAAATTTAAATATTTTCTTTCTCCTCTCAAAGAGACTGGGCTTCCCTGGTGGCTCAGACAGTAAAAAATCTGCCCGCAATGTGGGAGACCTGGGTTTGACCCCTGGGATGGGAAGACCCCTTGGGATGGGAAGACCCCCAAAGAGATATGTAGCAACAAATAATTAGAAAACAGCAAATGCTAAATGCCAGGGGAACAGAGAGTAGCAGGTTTGGGAGTGTGCCAGGGAGAGGTGTGTGTGTGTGTGTGGGTGTGGGTGTGTGTAGGTCTGCCAGGAGCACAGACAGAAGGAAAGGAAGCATAGGCAGGCTGGATCTGACGGCTTCACGTTAAGCAGTTGTGATTTTAAAGTCAGCGTGACGGAGACACCTTGAAGGACTTTAAAGCGAGCGACATGGCCAGCCTCTCATTTAAAAATGACCATCGTCTGGCAGAAGACAAAGCGGAGCAGAAGGACTTGAGAAAGAATGACCGATCGGGTGGATCAGAACCACAGTTAGTACAGGGGAGGGGACTAGACTTGGCTATTTCTGAGATCAACCTGGAGGTTTTTAAGATCAGATGTGGTGCAGGGAGGGGAGGGCGGACCCCCTCAATGAAGGCAGACCCCACTGAGATGGTGACAATTATGCAAATGACTGTGGGTTTCACTGTCCCATCCCAGTTCTCTTTCTGCTGCCTTTACTCCTCACACTTGATACTCACCATATGGTTCTATTCTAAGCATGCATATGGCTCTATTCTAAGCATGGCTAGAGCTTTTTGAAGGGAAAATCTCATGGCTGTTTATTGCAGCCATGAAAAATAGATCACAGGGGTGCTCATGGCAGACCCTGAGCATTTGTATTACATTTGCTCCATTTAAGTGCTTGGGGCATCCACGACTTAGAGGTGCAGGAAGAGTCAAAGTCAGAGTCGAACTTGGCAGCAGGTTTCCTCATTATCATCAGGGAAGTAAAAAGCTTTGTGATTTAGTTGATTAGAACAGTACCAAGTTTCTTTCATCTAAGTGGTTCACCAGTGTTTAAGGATCATAAAACAGTCTTGGATTATAAACATAAAACTAAAAAATAATTATCCCCCTCCCCTCCTCAGTAGCTCAGCACCTTGAGAAGGCCCAGCAGGAGATTCTGGGAAGACTGTGAAGTTGGGAAAATGTCATGTGCTTACTTCCTGGCCCTGCAGGACTCTTGTCTCATACCCAGGTCATCTGGCTTGAAACCAGAGCTCAAGGGAGTGGCTGACAGACGGTGGGCATTCAGGCAAGGATGACAAGCCAGGGAAGAAGGCTGGTGTCGCTTCTCTGTGATGTTTTGTGAGGGGTGTGGACAGAAGGTGAGGTGAGGTGAGGGGTGTCTGGAGCACAGAGGAGGCAGAACTAACAGTCAAGGAAGGTCAGTGCCGGTTTCTCCACCGACGATAAGGGGTTCGGGATTTGCATTTGCGAGCTGGAGGTGACATGATGGAGAAAGCTGTACCCAGAAGTACAGCTCTGAAATATGTGTACTTGGGGGGGACTACTGCTCAGTCATCTGTTTCTTCTTAAAAGCAACCTCAAGTTTCCCAAATAAAGTGTGTTAGCACAGAACACATTGAAAGTCCTTTGGCAAAACTGCAGTAAGCATACACAACAAACATATACAACAAAATGTGATTAATTTGTAAACTTTTAAGATAATGTTATTGGCAATGACAGGCCCCAGGCACTGCTAGAAATGTAAATTAGCATAACCTCTCTGGAGAAAACGTTTAATTACGCAATTCTACTGCTACAAGCCATTGAAGCAAATAAGAAAACGAGAAATGTGCAGAGGGCTACATGGACAATCATGTTCCATGAAGAATTCTTTATGATTTTAAAAATAAAATACACATGTGATAGATGTAAATGGAATTTTTGGTAGAAAATTAGTAAAATAAATTATGGCATATCCATGTTATAAAATGTTAGCCATTATAAATCATGCTTTGGGGAGATGTTTATGATTCTATCATTAAGACCATAGCAAGCTTCATAAGTTGTCAATATAAGGTCAGTTAAAAATATATATATGCTTAAAATCAACTTGAAAAGCATAGTAAAATGTTAAATCCTACTATCTTTCAATAGTACGACTATGGGTGATTTGTATTTTATTTGTGAGGTTTTCTTGGGGATGGGGGAACCAAAAACCACTTATATAGTAGAAACATTACTCTTGAAATTAGAACAACTCATTTAACCCATAAATTATGAGTTATACTATACATATATTTTACATAAATTGTTATTTAGTTGCTAAATTACGTCCAACTCTCTTGTAACCCCGTGGACTGTAGCCCACCAGGCTCCTCTGTCCATAGGATTATTTAAGCAAGAATACTGGAGAGGGTTGCCATTTCCATCTCCAGGGGATCTTCCTGACCCAGGGATTGAACCTGCATCTCTCGCTTGGCAGGCAGATTCCTTACCATTGAGCCACCAGGGAAGTATATATTACATAAATACATTTTATAAAAAGCGTTATAATTTATAAAACTACAATAAGTCTAAGTTATAATTTAAATAAACGTATATAACATGTAATACATTTAATATATGTCATGGCTAATGTTTAGAGCAGTATTTAGTGTAAAAAAAATTCTAGACAAATAATTCCTTGGATTTTTCAGCAAGAGATTATGAATTATGAAATTTTAAAACATGTGATTATAACCTCTCCATAGACTATTGGGCCACATACTCGCCCTGGCCCTTATCAGAGGAGGTGAGGGTGTGTTGCAGACTTTTCCTGTCTTTACACCCTGAGCTTACTCGACTCTCCACTGAGAGCTGGCTGAGTTGGGCAGGGCAGTGGGATCGAGCCCTCCAGATTGTGGGCGTGTGAGGGGAAAAACTGTGGGCTGGAGAGCCATGTCTGGTTAGAAAGGTGGGACTTCAGAGTCAGGCTGGAGTTGAACAGTTTACGGCTGGACTGCCACACACTCCGTACGCCTTCTGTGTGGAGGGTGACCGCTGTGCCAACAGGGAATGGACAGTGCTGGGGGCTGGGGAGGAGGTCACAGGAGGATGGGCAGGCTCAGAAAGATCCTGGCCTTGAAGGGTGGGCACACAATAGCGGGAGAAGAGACACAGGATATTCAGACAGTTCCAGGCTTATCCAGAGAGCCATCTGTCTCTGTAAGTCACCCCTGTAGGGGCTGAAATGTTGATATCAGCCCTTTGAGGCTGCTAGGATATGGTCAGCTATGAGCCAGGGGCATAACCATAATGTTTGTGGTGGATAAACCTAGTTAGATTTTGTTGTCATTTTTTCATTAGTTTTAAGTGAATGCTTGTCCTGTTGTTTGTTTTTAAATGTATTAAGTTATTTATAACCCAGCACCAGATGTACTGGCTAAATTCTAGGGATTCACTGGGAACCCAAACCAGACATCATGTTCCCACATCGCATGGAGTTCACAGTTAGATGGGAGAAACAGATTTTAATCAAATAAGCACAAATCTAAATGTGACAAGTAGTTCACGGGAAAGCCACATGGTCCTGGTATGAGAGCTAAGAGATTTAATATAGATAGGATATATTCTGGAGGGTTTCCCAGGTGGTGCAGTGGTAAAGCAATCTACCTGCCAATGCATGAGACGTAAGAGGTATAGGTTTGATCCCTGGGTCAGGGAGAAGAGAAGGAAATGGCAACCCACTCCAGTATTCTTGCCTGGAGAATCCCATGGACAGAGGAGCCTGGCAGGCTACAGTCCATGGGGTCACAAAGAGTTGGACATGATTGAGTGACTGACTAACACACACACACCCCCCCACACCTTCTTCAAGATGTTTTCCTTTGTTTACTGGAAAGTTGTCTTAATGTACTGATTTTGTTAGAACAAAATTTATTGCCATCTTCCAGAAAACTGTCCTCATAAACACAAAAGCCTATGATATTTATGATGTAAGTGGTGCTCCTTCAGATGTGGTACCTTTGTGCAGTCCACAATCTGCACAACCATAGTTTAGTGGCCCTGGAACTCTAGTGATAAAAAAGAAAAGGAAAAAGTAACTTTTTCTTTCTTAAATTATCATATTATAATATAAATAGTTGTATAGATGTGAGAGTTGAACCATAAAAAAGGCTGAGCACTGAAGAACTGATGCTTTCAAACTGTGGTGCTGGAGAAGACTCTTGAGAGTCCCTTGAACTGCAAGGAGATCAAACCAGTCAATCCTAAAGGAAATCAATTCTGAATATTGATTGGAAGGACTGATGATAAACTGAAGCTCCAATACTTTGGCCACCTGATGTAAAGAGCCAACTCATTGGAAAAGACTCTGATGCTGGGAAAGACAGGAGGCAGGAGAAGAAGGGGACAAAAGAGGATGAGATGGTTGAATGGCATCACTGACTCAATGGACATGAAGTGAAGTGAAAGTTGCTCAGTCGTGTCTGACCCTTGGCGACTGTATAGTCCATGGAATTCTCTAGGCCAGAATACTAGAATACTGGAGTGGGTGGCCATTCCCTTCTCTGGGGGATTTCCCCAACCCAGGGATCGAACCCAGGTCTCCCGCACTGCAAGCAGACTCTTTATCAGCTGAGCCACCAGGGAAGCCCAATGGACATGAGTCTGAGCAAACTCCAGGAGATGGCGAAGGATAGAGAAACCTGGTGTTCTGTAGTCCATGGGGTCAAAGAGAGTCAGACACAACTGAGTTACTAAGCAACAACAACAATTATACAAATGGGAGAAGAGATACATTTTGTGTTGCTGTCTTCTAAGGCCTAATTACAGACAAGACTAACTTCCCAATGCTTACCATGCTGCCAAGGCTCAGTGCTACTGGGAAGGAGTAAGAGATCCAAATGGCAGAAAGAAGGGACCCTCCCCAGGCCTGGATGGATGGGAATGACAACTAACAAGGTTTTACACTAAATATGGGCTATCTGTAAGATGCGGGAAATGAAGAGGAGACCACAGAGCTGCACTGCAACCACAGTTAACCACAGCCCTCCCGACTCTGCCAGACCACACGGCGGGGGCGGGGGGCAGCACACGAGGGCGTGAAGGGCCACAGGCTGTGTGAGGAAGAGCCACGAGCCAAGCGCAAAGTCCTCATTTCATTAAAACTGGGAGATACATCCATGCAAGTTCGCCTGAATGGGTGCTGTGTTACTTTAACATTCCACTTGCAACCAGACATCTCTCCGTCTAAGCTCAACTTCACAAGCAATAATTTTCAAATACTGTATCAAGAAATAGCAATAAAATCCTTGGCATATTATTAGACACCCTAGAAGTTGATACATGCACTGAACTCAGTACCAATTGCTCTCTTATTTCCAGGGGTATGGTGCCAATTGTTTTTTCTTAAACGCGAAGTATTACCTTCATAGATTTTTATGGATGATTCTAACAAAAAAAAAAAGAAAAATAAAAAGATCCACTGTGGTTCTCTCCCATCCTGGTCTGGACCATAATGTCTATCCCAAGCTTTTATCTCTGGCCCTGGTACCCAAGTCTTTGGCAGAACATCGTCCCAGCAGAGCATCCCGGCAGAGCACAGGTGCACTTACTGCTCTCTGGACGGAAGGTGAGCCGGTGCCTTCCTCTTCGTCTGGCTCCTGGTCTTCGTTGTCGGTCCAAGAGGACACGTCCTCTGTGGAGCTGGTCAGGTCAGGCAGACTCTTAGATGTCAGCCTCAGGAGGTCCTCGGCAGAGTTCTCCTGTGGGGAAACAATGAGACGCCTGTGAATTACCCTGCTATATCAAGGTCAAGGAAACACAGCGGAGTCAACCGTGGGTGGCCACGTGTTCCCAGTCCAATGACTACATGGAGTATATGTTCACATTTCCAGGTGTGCGAGGTGAATGCACATGTCAGGGGTACAGAGCCAATTTAAACCTTGAGTTTTTTTTCCTTTGATGAATCAGTGTTTCTTAGGTGAATGTTTCTATGAGTAATCTAAGCTCCCTGAACTTAAGATCCTTCGATTCCCTCCCACCCCACCCCTCCACTGCCGTCTTACTTTCAGGATGTAATTTAAACTCCCTTATTGGCAGGCCAACATCAGAGATTTGGCCTCTGCCCAGCTCTCCAAACTCACCTGCCTCCATTCTCCCCTCTAAGCCTCCCTTCCATTCAAGCCACCCTGACTTTCAAACACGCCAGGCTCTCCCCAGCCATGCTTCCTCTTTCACCAGCAGCTCCCCTGCCTAGACTACTCTTCTTCCCAAGACTAAGACCTCTTGAGGCAAAGCTTGAGCGTCCTCTCTTGCAAGCCTTCCTGGAGTCCCACATTTCTCCTCTCACGTCCTCTACCGTTTACTGCCTCACTGTGGGTATGTAACTTATTCGTCTATCTCGCTTTTTGTCTGAGAGTTCCCCAAACCATGTCTACTCAGCGCTATGTCCCCAGGTCGAGCTCAAAGCTCAAACATCCACTATATTCTCCTCTCGCTCACTGCTCATCTCACAAGCCCCTGTTGGTTAGAAAGATTAGATCATTTACTGAATCGCAATGAGAGTGGAGACCGATAATGTCTACCATGAAAGCAGTCCTTGAACAACTTTTAAAGGACAACAGAAATGCATGGAATCACATTCTATTAAGATTAGACTCCAAAGGGGGCTTCATTAACACAGCCCTTCCTTCCTAGACACAGATAAAGTCAGAATGGGTGTGCGGTGCAGGCAAGATCCATGAGGCCGCATGACAATCTCAAGGACAAACGAGGCACGCACGGGTGCTGAGAGCTCTCCTGGGGAAGGACATGGCACGTGAGGCCAGGGACCAGGGATACAGGGCTGATCTGAGGCCAGAATGAAAGAGCAACGCGCCCTCTCCTCTTGCTGCCACACCAGCGATTTCTACCAGGAAGGAAACGTGGAAAGTTTTGATCATCATATTCCTTGGGGGATGACAGAAGATAGAACAACAAAGAATACCCAGCTTATAAAAGGGACATTACAAACTACCAGTGAGTTGGCACCTGGTGACAGCGATGTTTGTTCCTAGTTCGACGTGGATTCCACTCCTGCAAGGTACCTGAACCTCACTCATCTTAGATCAGTAATTTGTGACTACCATACTTTCAGACCTTGCCCAAGGAAAGGAAAAAGAGTTATTTGCGACAAAGTGAGCTGAATCCTCTTCTGTGATGTCAGTTCTGCTCAACTATTAATAGCAGAAAGCTTAAAAGAGTGAAAGTTCCAACTGTTGAGTAAATTCCACAACAGCCACAAGATAGAATACGCCACTGTCATTAAAAATGCTGATCCAGATATACATTTCCTGATGTGGAAAGAGCTCTTTCAGCAGGTTAGTGAAAAAGCAGGTTAAAAATAATATGTAAGAACCATATTAATAACAGATGTAACAATAACCTGGATACAATATGAAAACCATAAAGACACATTTCTGCAAGTGCTCACTGTGACCAACTACATTGTTTAGAGATCTTTATCCTTCATTTGATCTTCCTAACATCCCATGAAGCAGTTATTGATTCTCACTGCACAAGCGAGATTTCGAAAGAAGCACCAACTTGCTCAAGATACACGGCTTTTAAAGGGCAGTGCTGCCCTGAATCCTGGTGGGACTGCCTGCAGGTACAGTCAGTCTCCTTGTGTTTGACTCCATTTAAAAGGAAACGTGCTCCTGTCTGGAAGGAAACGCCAGTTAGTGGATGGCACCATGGGCAATATTAGACATTTTATCATGTTTTTCTTCTCTATCCTTTTTTTCTGGGTTTTCTACATTAGATACAATGAATACATATTTCTTGTAAATAAAAACCAAGAGTGAAACAAAAAAGAGACAGTGCATAAGAGAAATCCGTGTTGCTATGCATGTACTTCCAGGAATCTCAAGATGAACTAGGACATTCCGAGTTTATTCATTCAGCAAAAACTTTCTAAGCTCCTCTCTTATACACAAATGACATACGGTGCGGAAACACGAGACATCCTTTTCAGAAGACAGTAACTGTGATATTTCTAAAACAATGCCAGTTAAGTTCTGTCACAAGGTGATGCTTATCTGCAACAATAATTTAGATTTTTTTATTATTCCTTATATGTGACAAGTCAAAAGTTTTTTTATTCTTTTCTCTTTGAATGTAAAGGCAGAACTGAAGTCTGTAGATGACTTGTTCTTTGGGATAAAGAAGAGGAACAGAAGTCAAGCTGTGCCTAACACTCAGGTGCTTTTTCTCCACGGATGAGCACCTTGGACGGAGCAGAGTAAGTTCAGGAGCAAACAGCTGGCAGCTGCTGCAGTAGCGTGTATGGCTTAGTTGTAGGTGAAGCAAGTGGGGAGGAGGAGAAAGCTCTGAGGGCTGGTCAGCCTTAGGGCCGTAGCTCTGGACAGATGGCCAAGAGCCAACAGACTGAAAACCAGAATGGATGCCTGTTCCTCAGCTCTGGATGCTGCTCAGCCCTACGAAGACCTCAGCAAGCATCCCAAAATGTCACAGCCTCTGGCAGGAACACATAACCTTGTTCTAACACCACAGGCTCTGGATTCCTTTATATCTTACGTGACTGAGGGGTAGCATGAAACTCTGACGGCCAGCGGACCCAGGATGAAAGCTGCTTCTGCCACCCACCGCCTGCATGACCTCTGGACAGATGAACTGATTGCTTAGATTTTAATCTCATCTTCTGAATAAGAAGAACTAATGGCTCTCTCACAGGATTCACTTTAAGAATTAAATGAGACAGTAGGTATAAAGCGCCTGGCGCCCAGTGGTAGCCAGCACGTTAGTGTCTTTCTTCCTTTAAGTGGATGAGCGATGTCTGTTTTCAAAAATCTCACACGTCCCCTTAATCACTAGTTATACCCACAAGGGGTCGTTTTTTGTTTTTGTATTTTCTTTGTGTCGTTTATGTATAATGACTGGCATAGAAGAGATTTCTTTCCCACTTTCCAAACTAGTAGGAGAAAGAAGTCAGTCCAGAAATAAAGGTCTGGTGGACATGCTTTAATGCCTGTGCAGAGACCCCTGCGTGGTTAAGCTGCAAGCTTGGGGAGGTGGGGTGTGTGTGTGCGTAAGAACCAATAATGCTTTTCAAATTCCCACCACATCTGGTCAAATGGGGAATTTGTTTCAGCCTTTCCCTCCTTGTGGGATCCACCAGGCTGACCGAGAGCATCCCTGGCTTTGCTCCTGCCCCACCCCTAGGAAGAGGATGCCCACAGCACCTCTGGGAGGTGAAGATGGGGTGTATGAATGGAGAAGGTCTCAATTCCTGCCTCCAGGGCTTCAGCGTCAGATCTTCCTGCCAAGTCTCTGCCAAGCTCTGAATTCTGGTTGGAAGCAGGATTTGGGGTACATGGTATAAAGGAGAAAGTGAAAGTTGCTCAGTCGTGTCTGACTCTTTGTGACTCCATGGACTATACAGTTCATGGAATTCTCCAGCTAGAATACTGGAGTGGGTAGCTGTTCCCTTCTCCAGGGGATCTTCCTAACCCAGGAATCAAACCCAGGTCTCCTGCATTGCAGGTGGATTCTTTACCAGTTGAGCCACCAGCGAAGCATAAAGGGAGAAAGTAGATTTTTCAGATGACTCAAAATACTCACCTATTTATTAAACCTAGGAGGTGCTAGTGGTAAAGAATCTGCCTGCCAACACAGGAGACACAAGAGATACAGTTGGAAAGATCCCCTGGAGGAGGTAACGGCAACCCACTTCAGTATTCTTGCCTGAGAAATCTCATGGACAGGGGAGCCTGGCAGGCTACAGTCCATGGGGTTGCAGAGTCGGACGTGATTGAGCACACAAAATCTAAGAAGGAAAATAAATAAAAACCTGTGGATGCAGGGTTCAAAAGTAACATCAAGGATAACTGGGGGAAATCAGCCATCCTGGTGAGAGCTATTGCTGGGAAGGGTTAAGGATGGGGTGGCTCACACCAGTGCTCCCCTGCGTTGGATCCAGGATGAACTGGAAAGAAGCCCCGTGGCTCCACTGCACTAGCCCCCAAGTCCTGAGGGCTCTCCCCTGGGCTCATGGATGTCACTATCTCATCAGACAATGGAGCAGAACCCAGACAGCCCTTGTTCCTCCCCTGGTCCCGCAGCCGCGGTATCCCACTGCCTCTCTGCAGCGTTCTAAGGCTGGCAAGACCCTGGAGAGAGCAGATGGGGGTCCCAGATCTCAGCACTAGTTTCACATGCTCTGGTGGGTGGGGGTGAAAGGAGCCCCAGCCTGAGGCCTCGTGAAGAAGAGGTGGCATCCAGACAGAGGGCATGGCCAGACTCGGCGTCACAGCAAGAGTCAGGGTCCCGGCACTGCCAGCTGCATCAAGGCCCCCTCGGAAGCTCTGTCTCGCTGGGTCATTTGTAAAATTGAGGAGGATGGGAGGGGGCGTAGCTGGACAAGCAAGGTTCACAAGGCTTCCTCCAGCACCGATGCTGTGTGCTGCCGGGGATCAGAGCCCGGGCCTGCAGCCTGCCCATGCCGTCCCAACCTCCTTCCTGCAGGTCCTAGAAGGTGCGCATCTCCAGAGGCGCATCACCTCCCTCCCGTCCCTGCTTCCACATCTCCTCCTTGGTTTCCCCTTGGGCCAGTTGCTACTCTCTCTATCCTGTCTTTTCTCCCATTCATCCCTTTTCCCTAGTCCTTTTGTTGCTTTTTAATCTCCCAGATAAACCTATCATGAAAGTCTCTCAGTCATGTCCAACTCTTTGCATCCTAGTCCATGGAATTCTCCAGGCCAGAATGCTGGAGTGGGTAGCCTTTCCCTTCTCCAGGGGATCTTCCCAACCCAGGGATTGAACCCAGGTCTCCCGCTTTGCAGGCGGATTCTTTACCAGCTGAGCTACCAGAGAAGCCCAGATATACCTATAAAGACTCTTAAAAGATGCCAAGATGATTAAATGCCCTTAAGCTCAGGGCCCCTTGTGGGATTGCACTGCAGAATCATGGCTATTTGCCTGGCCCAAACAAAGGGGAGTATGCATGTGTTAGGGGGCAGGGGTGAGGGGGTTCATGCGGAGGGCTCACAACCAAATCTACCACTGCCATTCAAAATATTTTACAAAACAAACAAATTCACCTACCTTGCTGGCCACCACCAGCTGAACCACTCCAGTGGCTGAGCGAAGAATGGCCACAGCTTCCTCGTGGGAGAGCCCGACTAGTAAGTGACCATTGATTACCAGCAGCTCATCTCCTAAGGATAGTCTGCCATCCCTGAGGAAATGGAGACGGGAAAAAAAAAAAAAAAAAAATCCCTCGTCAAGATGTTCTAGGCTTGGGAAGGGCCATCTTCCTGGAGTTGGGGAGGGTTGTCAGAAGGGGACAGTCCAAAATGGGCTACAGAGGAGTATGGAAGATGGGGACGGCTGGGGTGGGACCGCTCATCCTTCTGTCAGGGTCCAGATGCCCAGTTAGCAGAGACTAGGAGCTTTACGATTTCAGATGGTCCCTTAGTTACAGGCACGATCATAAGTTACCACCATATCCTACATCAATGTCAATGAAACACCTCCCATGCAGATGGAGACATGATGGAGAGGAATCGAGACCCCAAATCTTTAGGATACTTAAGTCTTTCTTTTCTCAGTCCTACCTGCCATCCTGCCCTTGTGACTGAGTCATCAGCTGAGTCTCTGAGCTGAGCCCCAGAAGAAAAAGGTATCCGCAGCTCACCAGGAATCCTTCCCTAACACCCGTCCCTCTCTCCCCAGGTCACACACTGTTGCCAGGATTTCCTCTGTGGCACCTGAGACCCTGCACCTCATGTGTCTGTAACCCGCGTGCCTAAGAGTCATGGGGCCTTGAGGGTCAAGTCTCAAACTGCCCCCTTCCTCCTTGTGTCTCTGCCACCAAGCTCCATAAGCAGGTGGATGAACGGAAAAATGAACAAAGAAACTGCCTAAGTTACTGCTGTTGCAGGGAACAGACCCGGTGTACATCACAGGCATGCAAATGTGTCCTCTCTGTTTCCTTTAAATTAAGTGAAGGAATTGGAGCTTCCTTCCTACTGGGCTGGAAGGAGGTCCAGTCACCACGGGGTCTGCCTGCCCTACAGAGCTTCAGGGGACAGACGGTTACAGAGCCTCGTCAGTCATAGGGGGTCAACAGTTCTGTGGGTGCCAACTGAGCCTCCAATGGCCTGGTATCCCATGATCCCAAAGCAGCCAGAGGCTCTTCATCCCCACTGCTAAATATGAGATGGGAAATTGGGTGAAGTTGAGAGTCCCAAAGCCCAGGTCCCACCATCCCCTCTGGAGGCTTTGCATCAGCACCCAGGATTCAAGGGTGGCACTCACGCTTGTCTCTCACACAGATTGACCCCAGTGTTTTTCTCTCCAGTCTGTAGACTCTCTCCTCCTTGCTTGCTTTCAATGAATTAACCAACTTCCCTCTCCTCCTCTCCCTCACCATTTTCTCTCTCTGTCCTCTAGGGCATGTATCATTATCTTTTCTATGAATTTAGGCTTTAACAGAAGACAGGAGGCATGAGAGATTGCTGACAATCTCTGCTTTCTGTCCTTCAAAAATCCCTAAAGCAGAGAAATGCTAAGTATCACAGTAGATGCTTGGGATGGAAAGAGAAGAGAAAGAGGGAAACCATGGTGAATAAGCACACTGGAAGCTCAAGGAGGCATGAGGGCAAGCTCTCTGAAAGAGAGGCATTCAGGAATACTGGAGAACACAGTGGTCAGGGCCAGTGTCCTTGGGTTTACTTATCCACACCACCGTCAAGCCATCCACATCTCTGTTCCTCTTATTTTCCTCTTTGATCCCATCTTTCTCAGCTCCAGTTATTACCTAGAATGCCCCACATGTGAATTAGACACCCAGACACATACACACATACAGGTTAGGGGTGTAAGAAAATGGTGAGACCTGTTAAAAAGTGGCTCACTTGAAAAATGGATAAGAACAGTTCTATTTAAGCTCAGCTCTGGGCACAGGAATTTCCTAATTGCCAACTTTCCAAAGACCTAGGAGTAATGGGGAAATGGCTATCTGATGAGAATTCTTTAAAGCAGCTATCCTTTGGGAAGTGTGATGATGCTCTTCTGGATATGAACTACCTAAGGTCTTAAACCTTCAGTAATTACCGCCACCCAAATAAGTGACGCCTGCAGTTAATCTCTTCTCTACTCAGGCTGACAGATCATATTTTCTAGTTATGGGACCGATGAGCGTTGAAAACCTTGATAATCTGTGCACTGGTCCTCTCCTCGGTATTCTATTCTTCAGACCAACTCCTTCAACTTCGCCTGAGATATGTTTTTGAGAGCCCCCGAGGTCTTGGGCAGGCCATTACTGCTCTGGTTTGCCATTTCCCTTTCAGCATCAGGGTACCTGGGCTGAATACTAATTCCAGACCAGAATCACCTCCCTCATCAGTGAAATTCCACCTTTACCCACTTATTCTATACAGATGGGCATCCAACCTACAAATACACCCTATGGTGCTTTGCAAACAGTAGATGCCCTATGTATACAGGAGCAATCAGCCACAAAGTAGGAGCATACCTCCCATCTGGGGACGGCTACCTCCCTCTGACTCAATATGGACTTCTTCTTTGACGTGCTCTGCCTAAGCACCACCCATCTTCCTACCTCAGATGACTGTTTAGGTTAAAAAAGTAGCTTTGGACTGTGAATGGTTTTCAGGTCACAAGGAGAAAACTCACATTTATTTTTCTCCCTCCACATCTGCATGACCAAGACACACGTGTTTACATGTGTATCAAATCTTGACAGCCATGATGTGGCAGGTGAACTGTGGTCACGTTTGAACCCCATCACTTTCCCGAGTCATCAGCCACAGTGACCATGTGAAGGATGTGGTGTTCCACCATGTGGTACACTCTGGATAAGGAACCACGTGTCACCAGCATCCTCAGACTCAGGATAACATTCACTTGACACTCAAAGTGAATGGATTAGAAAGGAATCTAATCCCTCCTTCGTGCAGTGGCCCCACCCATTGGCCACTTCCTGTGCTCAGAAGGGTATTTAATTAGAACTGCTTGTGCCTGATTTCCTGCCATGCTCCAGCCACCTTCCTTGTAAGCTATAATCACCAGGCCTTTGACTACCCCCCCCCCCCCCAGCACCCAGGGGCAGGGGAGGGGAGGACCAGGAAGCAGAGAAAGGGGAGAGTTATCCAGTCACCTGTGAGCGGCACCGCCTTCCTTCACTTGGGTGACAACGATAGCGTGAGGTGAGCGCTTTGATCCTCGGCCTCCACTAACCTGAATTCCCAGCCCATCCGATTCTTTAAGCAGCTCCATCTTCCATATCCGGCCAACTTCCTCCTTGGGAAAAAAGTGAGTACACCGTGAAGCATCTGGACAGACACGCAGCATTGTCACAGGAGGGGCAGCTGGAGGTCTGGCCGAGTCCCATCGCTTGCTGACCGACACTGCAGAGGCCACTGATGAGAAAACTCTACGGGTTGGACCAAAGTCTCAGGCAGCAGTCAGTGCTGCCCAATCCAGTTCTCATGACGGCAGGAGTGTTCTGTGTCTGCATCATCTAACAGGAGAGCCGCCAGCCACAGGTGGCTGTCGAATGCCTGAAATGTGGCTGCTGGCAACGGAGACACTGAATGTTTCATTTCATTTTAATTTCATTGAATGAGCCACCTGGGGCCAGTGGAGATGACTTTGGAAAGCACGGCAAAGGTGATGTGTGAATTCCCTGACCAGGATCCTGTTAAGTAAGGCTCTTCTGCCTGAAACCCAGATACCACTATGTGAGCAAACACTGGCTGTGTCTGGGTTCCTTTTATTTACTACACCTACTAATTAATAAAGGGAGATGAAAGGAAGACAGAGCCAGGAGACTCTAGTTGGATCCGATCAACTAGTTTGAGCCAAGCTCAACCACTTAGTACTTATGAAAATCAAATTGAGGCCTCAAAACCTCAATATCCCTGCCTTTAAAGTAGGGATTATTATTAAAACTTCCAAGTCTGGTTGTTAGGATTAAATGAGACAGGAAGCAGGCAGCAATGCTCCTGACATCTAGTAAAATACATAATAAATGTTAATCAGTAACCATATGTGACTTACACATGCATAAATGTTAAAAACGTCACACTGAATTGAATCTTAAACTTCCTGACAACATGTGAATGAGATCTTGGAGAAATCAAAATAGGAAATTCACTGGTGTACTTGTTACCAACATACAGTGGTCAATACGCTCTTTAAAAACATTAAAAAGTGCTACAACTATAAAAATCTACCCTTTCTATTTCACTTATTTTTTGGCTGTGTGGGGTCTTGGTTCCCTGACCAGGGATTGAACCCACACCCCCAGCATTGGAAGCATGGAGTCTTAACCACTGGACTTCCAGGAATTTCCCTAAATCAATCATTTTAAAAAACTAATAGAGGTCTCTAGGGCTTCCCTGGTGGCTCAGTGGTAAAGAATCTGCCTGCCATGCAGGAGACTTGCAGGAGATGCGGGTTCGGTCCCTGGGTCAGGAAGATCCCCTGGAGAAGGAAATGGCAACCCACTCCAGTATTCTTGCCTGGAGAATCCCACAGACAGAGGAGCCTGGCGGGCTACAGTCTATGGGGTCACAAAAGTGTTGGACGTGACTGAATGACTAGACAACAAAAAAAAGGTCTCTAAGTCCTCTGAACTGCCTTGGTTCATTCTCCTTTTGACTCTGTATTCCATTCCAAGGACACAAAGATACATCCACTGCAAAACACCGGAGTTCCCTCAGACACTTGGCTATTCAGAGAAATGAAAGCAAAAGCTTCCAAAGTGGTTTATCTGGGAGTCTGACTTTAGGCTCATCCCAAAGTCCTTTTTAGCTCTACGTATATAGGTAGGGGTCCCAATGCATTCCTCAATTTATAGAGTAAAAACCATCTGCTTTCTCCATTCACGACGAAGGTCCAATGGAACTGCTAAGGCCCAATACAGACAAAGCAATCATCTCCCCCAAAATAGGCAACCTGCCCATTCAAGCTGTTTGCAAGAGAAAAAATGTGAGGCATTTAGAAAATCTGAAGTGCATACTGTCAGAAACTAAAATGAAGCTTTATGCAACAGTAAAAAAAACAGATGTGGAATGGTCACTGATGTGCAGCAACAGGAATGTCTAAGGAAATTATTAGCAGACAGAGACTTGTTGGGTCCTATTCTTTTCCAAGCCCAGGGCTGCTCACGGGGCCCCCACAATTCCAGCAACACACGGTGATGCCAGCTGTCTCCTCCATCCACTGACCACAAGCCCATGAAGCCTGTCTGGCCAAATGTAACTTCAGAAGTCACTGGCTTACCACAGTAGTTCATGAACTTGTCAACAAGCCCTACATCATCCCATCGTCTCACTTTGGACTCCCTGGGTTTTGGTTTGTTGCCTCTGACCTCTGGAACACCTTTCCTTCCCATTCAGGAACAGCCTTCCTGCCTTCAGAGTCTCTCACAGCTTCACTCCTTCCAAGAAGCCATCCTTGAGAATTACCCCGAGACAGCAACTTTCAATACTTCCAGTACATGAGACTGTATGCCAGGTGGAAAACCAAAGAGAACACATGCAGGGGTGTGCTGAGCATCCTGCATTTACACACAGGCTAGTCCTGTGGCTGCTTCCCTGGGCCTCACAGAGCAGGTAAGAAATGAGCACAGATGGTGGCCTGACTTTTTTTTCCCCCTTGGAAGATAACCCATGGCTCCTGGTGTCCTGAAGATGTGGGGCAGTGTTCCTCTCTTCCCCAGTACAGAAAAGCTGTGGAACTCTTTCCCAAGAACAACAGGGACCACTATTAGAGCCCAGATACAAGAAAATCCCTTTAGTTTTAGCCCAAATTAGTAGAAACCTATCCATCCCTATGACTAATTACACCATCATTTTCTCCCATCCTACCCTCCTTTGGCTAAACGGAAGACGTTAGGTATGGCTCACAGAGGATGTGACAATACTGGATACAGTTCTAACTCTTAAATGCTTTTAGAAATAGGACTTGTGACCAGGAACATGCAAAACTATGATCATGGGGAAAGGATGGCCTAAGTGCTTACCCTGACAGAGGAGTTAAAGACAGTATTCATGGAGAACACCCACAAACCCACTCCACACCCCTGGCCCAAGATGCACACAACTAGTTAAAAACAAAACAAAACCACGTATCTAAAATAAATGGCTTCAGAGGGGGGACTTCCCTGAAGGTCCAGTGGTTATGGTTTCATCTTCCAATGCAGGAGATGTGGGTTTGATTCCTGGTCGGGGAGCTAAGATCCAACATGCCTCTTGGACAAAAAACCAAAGCATAAAACTGAAGCAATATTGTAACAAATTCAATAAAGATTTTAAGAATGGTCCACGGCCACAGGAGGCAGGAATATACAGTGGAGAAAAGATAGCCTCTTCAATAAGTGGTGCTGGGAAAACTGAACAGCTACATATAATAGAATGAAAATAGAACACCTCCTAACACCATACACAAAAATGAACTCAGATGGATTAAAGACATAAATGTAAGGCCAGAAAACTCATAGAGGAAAACACAGGCAGTACACTCCTTGACATAAATCACAGCAAGATTCTCTATGACCTACCTCTTAGAGCAATGGAAATAAAAACAAAAATAAACAAGTGGGACCTAATTAAACTTAAAAGCTTTTGCACAGAAAAGCTAACTATAAACAAGATGAAAAGACAACCCTCAGAATGGGGAAAAAATAATTGCAAGTGAAACAATTGACAAAGGCTTAATCTCCAAAACACATAAGCAGCTCAGGCAGCTCAGTACTAGAAAAACAAACAACCCAATCAAAAAGTGGGAAGAAGACCTAAACAGACTTTTCTCCAAAGAGACATACAGATGGCCAACAAAAACAAGAAAAGATACTCAACATCACTCATTATTAGACAAATGCAAATCAAAACTACAATGAGTTAGCAATTCACACCAGTCAGAATGGCCATCATCAAAAAATCTATAAACAATAAATGTTGGAGAGGGTGTGGAGAAAAAGGGAATCTTCTTGCACTCTTGGTGGGAATGTAAATTGATACAGCCACTGTGGAGAACAGTATGGAGATTCCTTAAAAAAACAAGGAATAAAACTACCATATGACCCAGTAATCCTGCTACTGGGCATATACTCTGAGAAAACCATAAATGAAAAAGACACATATACCCCAATGTTAATAGCAGCACTATTTACAACAGCTAGGACATAGAAGCAACCCACATGTCCACTGGCAGATGAATGGAAAAAGAAGTTTTGGTACATATATACAATGGAGTATTACTCAGTCATAAAAAGGAACACATTTGAGTCAGCTTTAGTGAGGTGAGTGAACCTAGAGCCTGTTATACAGAGTGAAGAAAGTCAGAAAGAGAAAAACAAATTTCATATATTAACGCATATATATGGAATCTAGAAAAATGGCACTGATGAACCTATTTGCAGGGCAGGAAGAAAGATGCAGACATAAAAAACAGACTTTGGCCACATGGAGGAGGGGGAGGGTGGGACGAGTAGAGAGAGAAGACACGTATGTACTATCATGTGTAAACTAGCTAGCCAGTGGGAAGCTGCTGCAGGGCACAGAGAGCTCAACCTAGTGCTCTGCGGCAACCAAGAGGGCTGGGAAGGGGGGGCGTGGGGAGGAGGTTCAGGAGGGAGGGGACGTATGTGTACTTGTGGCTCATTTGCATTGTTCTATGGTGCAGGCCAACACAATATTGTAAAGCAATTACAATAAATTAATTAAAAATTTAAAATAAAAAGAACGGTCCACATCAAAAAAAAAATCTGAAAAAGCTTCAGAGGGCAGAAATGACCAATCTATAATAAAGCCCCTAATTATACTAGTCCAGAAACAGATCTCCTTTCTCACTTTTATCCAATAAGATGATTCCCCTGCCGTAACAGACAGTAGGAACTAAAAGGGGAGAATTCAAAGAAAATGATGCACGTCTCCTCACCATGGCATTTCTTGATCTTCTAATGAAGGGGTTCCGAGGAACACAAAGGAAGCCAGAAGCAGGAAGCGGCAGATGCTATCAGTCTTAATTGTGCAACTGTCTCATTAAATCTAGCTGCCTACAGATGAAAGCAGTGCTCAGTTAAAAATAAAATCAGTGTCTAAAGTGTATTGGTCTAAAGCTGGAACTAGCCAAAACCCAACAGGCCAACTTAAATACAATAATATCAAGTATATTGCCAACTGTCTTCTTACAATTCCACTTAGGTATTTTCTACACACACCAGTCGAGTCTCTTCTCTTCCTGGCTTTGTCATCTCGAGGGGAACAGCAACATCATCGGTTCAAGCTTAAGAGGATATGCAAACCAAAAACCCAAGGACTGTCTTTGATTCATCCTTCTATTCCCTGTACTTAAATCATAAGTGAGATTCGAAGGCTCTATTCGCAAAGCAGATCCACATCCATCTCACCCCTGCTCCTCTTCTCTGCTACCAGCCTCATGAGTCACCAGCATTTTTAGCCTGGGTTATCATAGTCTCCAATCTGGTCTCCATTTATAAGTTTTACCTCTCACAAGCCACTATTCTCCATTACGCATTTAGGATAAACTTTAAAGAAAAACATCATGATGCATTTAACTTAAACCTTCTGACAGCTCCCTAGATATAGAATAAGGTCCACACTCTTTGCAATGGTAAACACGAACTTTTGTAATCTTGTCTCTTTCACATCACCTCCTAGTCCTCTCCCTATCACTCACTATGCTGCAGTCTCTGCTACCAGAATATTCTATCATTCCTGTCTTATGGCACCTTCAGATGTTAGTTTCTCACCAGAAACATTCTGCCCCCAGATTCTGCAGGGCTGCTCGCCTCCTGACAGTCTTCAGCTGAAACATGGCCTCTTTAATAAGGTCTTCGCTGACACCCAATATCAACTGGGCCCCCACCCATGTCACTGCTGGGACATCTTTTACTTCACTCTGTTTTATTTCATTTATTGTACTTGTGGTCAGCATCTAACACTCTGGGTTTTTTTTATCTATTTATTGCTTGTGGCCCCTTATTTGTGATAAATGCCATAAGATAGGAACCTTGTCTCTCATTTACCAGTGGATTTTCCAGCAGCTAGAAAAGTGCCTAGCACATCACAATACTGCATAAATGTCACTGAATGAACAAACAGAGAATGTTTACCATAATCTTAGGGGTCTTCAAAGTTATCAAGACTGACATTAAGAAGTTCGCCAAGATGGGAGACCTGCACGTTTGCCAGTGTTCAGAGTGTGAACACAGATCCAGTTGTCGAGATGACAGAGTTCTGAAGCAGACCCTGTCTAGACAGATGGCTTGGGCTTTTGCTTCCTTCTACGTTGGCTGAAAGGGCAATGAGACTTTGTCAGTCTGTTGAGAAAAAGCCAAACCACGCAAAATTGGATGCTATGGACGTCTGTATTAATGTTGGAGTGCTACCCTTTCCTATAAACCGCCAATTACTGTGTGAGCTCACACATGCGTCTCTCCACGAAGGCAAACAGAGGGATTTATTTACCAAAAACAGGGGTAGTATATTAAAGGGAGTTGCTGCAGCAGCATTTAAATGACCTCATCCGCCGGAACCCAGAACAAAACGTTACAACAGCATCTTTGCCCCAAATGTAAGAAGACACATCATCCAACCCGAATTTCACTGCAGTAAATGCTATGGCTTCAACTGAAAATTTATTTTTGAGATTGTTTGCTTATCCCTTCTTACTTAGAATGATCAGTAAGAAATGAAGAAACATGTGATCATAATGTCAGAGTTGAAAGTCCTCCGTCAGACCAAAAAGCTCAGCTTGGAGGTAAGAAAACAAGCTCAGAGAAAGGACATGGCAGCCTGAAGGCCACAGAGCTGGGGGTGGAAGAACCAGGGCTGGAACTTGGTGTCCCATCTCTCAGGCTTGGGGCTCTCCTGTGCCTTCATTATAAATATCTACTGGAACTTGGTGTCCCACTCTCAGGCTTGGGGCTCTCCTGTGCCTTCATTATAAATATCTCTGAGCAAAGGCTCAGAGACAAGAGCGAGCATGGCATTTTGAAAACACGAATTCAGCCCAAATCAGGGAGAAAGAGAGCAGTGAGAATCAGATGATGAAGGGCCTTCCTTATGTGCTATGTCAAGCTGAGGTGTTCAGGGATTACCCCAAAGGCAAGTGGACCACCTAATGGTTTCAGCTGCAGTGTGCATGGTAAGATGTGCTCTTTGGAAAAGTCCCTCTGACTGCAATGGGACAGTTGATGATGGGATGAAAATGGGAGCAGTGCAGACTTCTGTGACCACAGGTGAGAAATGACAGCAGCCTGGCCCTGAACCAAAGCTGCAGGATGGGGCACAGAGCAGTGGAGAGGGTGGACATCCCCAAGGGAGCAGGAGCAGCCCAGATTCAGGGACTGACTGGACTTGGTGTAAGGGAGAGGGCAGTTGTTGTCGTTAAGTCGTGTCCAACTCTTTGTGACCCTATGGACAATGGCCCACCAGGCTCCTCTGTCTATGGGGTTTCCCAGGCAAGAAACTGGAGTGGGTTTCCATTTTCTTCTTTGAGAAAAGGCAGCATTCCAGCTAACTCCACAATGCCAACTGTCCCAATCTGGCTGGGTGAAGGTGTTTCCCAGGATATGGAATTGCCAGTGAAAAACCAGGAAAGTTCTGCACAATCCAGGGCAAGTGGTCACTAGCTGAATCGCAGGTTTCTGGCTCAGGCAACTCTGTGGATGGTAAGACCTGAAATGTTAGAATGGGCTTGGTGGTGCGGGAAAGCCATACATCCAGTTTCAGGCATGATGTGAAATATCAGAATTGGAGACATCCTGAAGATGGCTGGAAAAAGCTGAGGGCTCCGAAGAGAGGTGAAGGCAGATGTGAACTTAGAGACATTACCATGTGAAATATGTATGTTCACCCCATGACTGTGGGGTCTTCCTAGAAGAGGACCATTCTCCCGCTGCCTCTGCCAGATGCAAACATCAGGGACCACCCAGGAGATGTCCTCAGTGTTGACTCTCCTCCTGAGTTTCACACACTTTCCTGCAGATTTAGAGCTCTGGCAGCCTTTTTGAGGTCTCTGCTGAACCACTTACAGGAAAGAGGTCTGGCACAGCACAGGGTGGATTTCTGGGTACCAGGCTAAGACTGCAAACGGATGCACAGACACACATGCCAGCTGTCAATAAGCTCTCCTGACTGAAATTTTTTTCATTGTTACGTGACTAAGTTTGGTTGCATTCATTTTTACCATGCAGCATTATAAAAATACACAGTGTACATGTCACCTTGGGTGAGTAATGAGCTTTACTAGACAAGAGAGTAAGGAAGTCTGAATTCATTTCTAAAATTGCATATCTATATCCTAAGAGATTCCTGGGCTTTTGAAGATGGGCCCAACTTTTGTATTTTTAAAAATTCATCTGTTTGTATGTGTATCATTCTGTGTTAATATTTTATAGAAATGAGCCATACTTTAAAAGGAGATATTTGTGGAAATATTTCCTATAGGTCCATTAAGGGAGAACAGAAATGTAAAAACAAAGTCTGAGGATTTATTTTCCTGTAAGAAATAACAGTCTATGAAAAAGAAGTAGCTGACAAATAAAAATGGTCTGAATGATCATGAGCCTTGTCTGTAATTTATTAAGTCTCTGTAGATATATTAAATCATTAATAAAGCAGAAACGGAACAACGTCGACATGTCTAATCTCCCATTATTCAAATAGAGTGGAATTTTCCCCCAAAGGCTTAAGAGGTAAATAGCTAATTTTTGTTTTTCTGGAAATTCCATTTTAGCGTGACCTTGGGCTCATCCTGAAATAAAAACACACATCTAGCCATCCCAAGAACCTAAGCAGCCTTCTGTTAAGGTCTATTGGTCCCAGTTTGGATGCCACCAAGATGAGGAGGAAAGCTGTGAAGATCCACTTCTTGTCAATATTTTCAATCCCAGGCAAACGCATCTAATGAAGATACTTCTGGGCTTGCAAAAGGTACTGAAATATTCATGCCTGAGAAGGTGTGGGGCCCATTCTGACTTTTCAAGACCAAACGTACAACCCAAGGTCAATAATCAGTCTGCAGATTTAGAACAGTTATGAAGAATTCCAGACGGCAAGTTTCTCCTTTTAATATAGGCATGGGGCGTCAAAAAAAAAAAAAAGGTTCCAAGACAATAGATGAAGATTTGCTTTTTTTCACCTTTCATTTGTATTTTCTGGAACATTTGATGTTGAGTGCAAAAACCAGGCAAAGGAACTCTGGTATGTGCAGTCTTAAGAGACTCTAATCCAGAAATCCAATTTTAGGTTACTGCTTTTAATTAGGATGAGCAGAGGATGGTACTCTCTTAAAAGTTTAATGTGGCACTTTTTTCTTTGAAAATCATCCCATTATCCCCACTTTGTCCTAGCCCAAAGGACTTCTTTGGACTGTACATGAGATTCCACCCTAAACCTTTGGTACCTTAAACCTTCAAACCGAACCAATATTGCCCAACTTGCTTTTTTCACTTTAGGCTTTCTGCATATTCACAATCTGATCATCAGAAGAAAAAAATCATATCAAGATATAGTATTCATTGATAAGGAACATACTATAACATTTCTATTGCCCTTAATTTGGGAGAGAGGTGTATATTATAATCTTTTTATTGTTTTTAATCCTTTTGGGGAAGAGGGGCATAAAATTGGTAGAAAATCATTATTAGAAACATTTTTTTTCTTCTGGTTTGTACATTTCATCTACAAATACACCTTCTCTGTGTAAGGTTTTATGAAGGTCACCCAGATCTTCAAATGAAGGAACACAGCTAGTCCCTTAAGACAGGTGTTATTTTGATTCTTCTCAACTCATTACGCAGATAGGCTACAGCTGCAGAAATATTCATGCACTAGCCTTACTAGAAATTACATTCACTCCTACGGCACCATTTTCCGGACTGCAAAGCTGAACTTGATACTTCCTCTGTGCCCATTTTCCATCTTTCTAACTTCCTCTTTCATCCTTAGAGGGCATCTCCTGAGTCAGAAAAGAAACCAATCAGGAACCATCTCACTAGTTACTGCTTTGTTTAGGAACCAAGAGGCACACCTGGCCAAGAGGGTTCTTGGAATGAGCACGCTGACCCTACAGAAGGTAACTTAACAAGAGGGTATTGGTTATAATGGGGGAGACCATTTGAGGCTAGATGTGTGTCTACTACCATTCAGAATAGACCACACCTGCTTTGCTTTTAGGTAAGACCAGCTCCGACCCTCACAGCTGGATACCAGTTTCAGAGATTTCTAGGAAGTTTCCAGACTTCACTGGAATTTAGCAATATAGTAACACAATCCCCTAAAAATGTCACTTGTTTTGATGTGTTAAAAATAAAAGCAGACGCTTCCCTGCAGGTTGGACATCCTTCCTGTGTAATACTGAGGCTTGGATATTTATGCTATCAGCAGCCACCAGGAATTCTTGGCTCTGCAGCGACAACTCCACCCGTGACAGCAGTGATAAATGATGATACAGTTCAAGTCCTTTATCTGGGCCTCATACGACTCAAATGATACCACAGAAGGCTTGAATTTTCCACTTAGGATCACTGACTAGCTCTTTATTTAAGTGGGATAAAATAACTTGGATTTTGTTGTTGTTATTATCATGTCCTCTGATCATTTATCTTAATAAATCTTTCGGTATCCAAATGCAAGGTCATTTCAGGTGTATTTTCTAAACTGTAAACACAACTGCAAACAATATTTCATGGAAAATTCAGGTTCTACCATCAAAGCAAACCTTACCCGTGCCAGGCAGTCGCTGGACTGGAAGTCCGTCTTCCCAGATTTTGAGAAGCGGCGTTTGTCATTGCTTGTGGGCAGAGGGGCATCTGTCTTTGGAATTCTAGGCTCTGTCCCTCTGTCCAATTCCGACCTATCTAGATGGGATCCAGCCACCTCCTTGAGCAAATCCGGGCCATTTTCTAGTTCAAAAGCATGACCGTTTCCCAGTTCAGGGTCTAGGCCATTGTCCAGCTCAGGCACGGGGTCGTGGTCCAACTCACAGCCGGTGCTGCTCTTGGATTCTTCAGTGGCTTTGTGGGTAGAAGGCCTGGCAATGACCCCAAACTTTCTTGCTCTCTTCCCTTTCTTCACCGTTCGGTCCCCCAGCTCCAAGGTAGGTGTCTCTCCTGGTTCGGAGCTGTTGCTACTGTTGCCGTTATAAGGAGAATGGACTTGGTGCTTGAAGCGGCGTAGCATGATCAGGTAGATGAAGCCGCCATTCCAGCACTGCTCAGCCAGGTAACTGCAAGGGAAAGAGAGGGGCCGGTTAAAACCCTCCAAACATCCTCTGCAAACAATGCAGTGGATCGACGCATCCGTGGCCCACACGGAACCCACGTGACTAAAAGCCTGGCAGGGTGATCAAGGCACAAAGCTTCTTAAACAGGCTCCACACTCCATTCAATCTATTGAATTGTTGATGCTAGAAATAACCCCCAAAGAAACCAAAAAACCATCATGAAGTGAATATGATTCATGAAAGTCCCCTACGAAGACACTCAGAGAAGGATTATTCTATTAACAGGGCCAATCCTAATAAACTTTTTTTTTAAAATTATTCTTCATTTTGCTCAACAACTTGTTGAATCAGAATGATGTCAGCCTCCCTTTCATATTGTTCTGATGGGACAACACTGCCAGTATCAAGGGGAAATGTAAAAATCAGACTCGGGGGGAATGTATAGTTCTGCCCTTGGGATCAAAAAATCAACTGCATGATACAAACTATTATATACAGAACATAAAAGCAACAAGGTCCTACTGTATAGCATAGGGAATGATAGTGAATATCCTATGATAAACCATAATGGAAAAGAGTATGAAAAAGAATATATACATATTATAACGGAGTCACTTTGATGTACAGCAGAAATCAACACAATATTGTATATCAACTATATTCCAATAAAATAAAAAAAGCCACAGATTGGAGAGTCAAACTGAGGCAAAAAAAAAAAAAAAAAACAACAACAAAACAAAACAAAACAAAACAACCAGCACAAGAGGAACTCTGCCTCACATGAGTTAAGATGAAAAAAAAGATCCTGAGTTGGGCAGGGTGGAGGGGCTGTATTAAGATGCAGCCAATAGAGAAGCACCAGCCAATGTGTGTGGCATGAAATGAGGACCAGGTTCATTTCTTGGTATTGGTTCCAGTTTGGCTGTTCATAGAACACGTGAAGTCTGACTTCCAGTCTGGGCATCACATGAAGAGGAATACTAACAAAATGGAAAACATGCAGACACAGGGCAACCAGGATGAACATGGCTGCTGGAAACCATGGCAACCAGGAACGGTGGGTGGAAGGAGGGGTGTTAAGCTTGAGGAAGACAAGGGCCAGGCTCAATGGTTTTCACATGTGCCTGAGGACCATCAAACATTTAGAAGCAGGAAATCATATGAGCTAATGCATGTGAAGCCTGAAATACAATGACTCCTTCAGATCTTAGAGAGTAACAGTAAAATATCAAGTGAGAGGAGTACTTGGCAGCATCCAGGACCAGATCATTAAAGTTTCACTAAAGAAAACACTTGCTCAAAGTCAGCAAGCCAGGCTGGGCTGGATCCCCCACTCATGCCACTAAAGATAAGGCAGCACAAACCCTAGATGAACCCAGGGAAATGCCTTCAACCACTGGAATCTTGCCACATTCTACACATCACTGGCTCCCAAGCAAAGAATGTCAACAACTAAATCCTTAACAAGTCAGACCTGCTTCCCTTTTTCATGCCCCACAAAGAGAATGCCTGGGGCTATGGTGCCTCCATTTTCAATTAGTAGAAAACAGAGAAAATTTCCAGTATACCAAACCAGCCTCTCTCCCTCCGTGTCTAAATACCAGACCTGAAAGCTGTGGCAGTCGGCGTGTGAGAAAAGGACCAGGCCATAAGGAGAGATGACCTGCCATGTTTGAAATGTAGTAAGTTCTGAGCCAAAGGCATATATTTCCCGTACATAAAGGTCAGGGTATTGCAACGACAGTGACTGTCTAACCAAAGAAGACAACAATTCTGAATTTTTGCCTTTAAGTAAAATGAACGAGAGAGAAGAGTCCTCAAATATCAGCCAAAGCTAGTAAAAAACCTTCTTAGATCCTGGGCTGTAAACCGTGGCAATGAACTTACACATAAAAATCAGGTAGATTTAAGATCCTGTACAGACCCCAAGCTGTTCCATGAAACACAGTAAGGTGAAAGGTATTTCTAGGCATTTCTAGATGAAACACATTTCTAGACCTTTCTAGGGTCTAGAAAATGAACCCTGGTTCCAGCACCATTTTTCTACAATGTTTAGATTTCATTTTTTGAATTGTGTACTTTTTTTCATACTGGATAAAATCTTTGAAAGGTATAAAATCATAAGAGTAATTCGCAGGCTATAAGGATTTCCAACAAAGGTCTGTCTAGTCAAGGCTATGGTTTTTCCTGTGGTCATGTATAGATGTGAGAGTTGGACTGTGAAGAAGGCTGAGAGCTGAAGAATTGATGCCTTTGAACTGTGGTGTTGGAGAAGACTCTTGACAGTCCCTTGGACTGCAAGGAGATCCAACCAGTCCATTCTGACGATCAGCTCTGGGATTTCTTTGGAAGGAATGATACTGAAGCTCAAACTCCAGTACTTTGGCCACCTCATGCGAAGAGTTGAGTCATTGGAAAAGACTCTGATGCTGGGAGGGATTGGGGGCAGGAGGAGAAGGGGACAACAGAGGATGAGATGGCTGGATGGCATCACTGACTCGATGGATGTGAGTGTGAGTGAACTCCGGGAGTTGGTAATGGACAGGGAGGCCTGGCGTGCTGCGATTTATTGGAGTCGCAAAGAGTCGGACACGACTGAGTGACTGAACTGAACTAATAGGTACAGGTTTTTTGTAGGGAGGTGATGAAAATGTTCTAGAATTAGACTGGTGATAACTGCACAACATTTATGGTGAATATAACCCACTAAATCGTACATTTTAAAATGGTGAATTTTATGTCGTGTGAATTACCTCTCAATTTTTAAAAAAACTAATAGCAAATATAATAATATCGGCCAAGTTTTGAATTTTTTCTTTGAGTGGATGCTCCTTAAGAACTCTCAGAAGAAATCAAGGCTCGAAAATATTAACTAAGTTGCACAAGTTCACACAACTGCCAACTGGTAGACCCAGGTCTGTCTGCTTCCCAACCGTGCACATGCTCTGTGCAGTTCTGCTTCTTAAATCAGTACCATCCCTGGGCTTCAGCTTCCTCATCTGCAAAGTGAAGGTGTTAAAACGGATCATCTATCAAGTTGCTTTCACGTTCTAACTGTGACTGCTGGTTTCCTGGCAAGAGTTCCAGGAGTAGGAGAGCAAGCTAGCCCAGCGTCAAGTATAAAAGAAAAACCTAGAAAAACAGAAAACAGTCCCTTTATGTCTAAGTCGTCGTAGGCCTCCAGGACATTTACCATCAATGTGAAAAAGATTTCACTGGGAGAGGCAATTTCTATCAAATTGCTTTTGAGACTCTACTTTTTGTATTACAACTCTGAACAACTTGATGGATTATCCACAGAGACCTTCTACTCAGTACCAAGAAGGCTGGTCCACTGATTCAGAGTATAAGATTTTGAATATCTTTCCCATCTCTGCTCTCACAGGCACTCCAAGAACCTTAGACTTTTCCAAGGCTGATACTATTTTATTCCTTGTGTAGGATCCACATTCAGCAGAATTACAAAGCAAAAGGAGTTTATCCTTAGTTTGGCACCATCTCCCAGTCCTTTCCTGGCTTCCTAACAATAAATAAGACCCTGACACCTTCAGGGAACTATATGACAGGTTACTTTATTCCTTCCTGGACACTGCATTTTCTAAGGTCATCCTGAAGGCAAACTGTAATGCATGAATTACGGACACTGTAGCAAGTTAGTGAAAAAGAGACTCGTAGGCAGTGGGCAATTTTCTTACAATTCTCTGAATCACCTTAAAGGTAATGCCACCGCATCCCCTCTCCATCAAGTATTCAAATGACTTGCCTAACTTTTCCCACACCTGCCTGGCTAATTCATACTTCCAAATCCCCTTTCTGTTCAGTAGAATTTATACCCACCATTAGAATCTGTAAACTTCAAAGTCAACATTAGAGAAACCAGACACAAAATACAATCACGTGACTTAGAAAAATAGAAGGTCTCCTCGTCATTAACAACAGGTAAAATTAGTCTTCTACCATATGGTAGCTTCTCTATACCATATGATTATTTTTTGACTTATTCAAAAAATCTGAAACTGTCCTCTGGTATGTAAAATTATTCATTCAATTCACTTAAAATTTATTTTATTTTGACCATCCCAGGCTGGCCTTAAGACAAAGAGAAAAGGCCAGAAATGAGGGACTGAGTTCTAGCCTAGAACTTGTCTGACTAGATCCCTTCCTCTCCCTTTCCCTCAAAAAGTGCTTTATCCAAATGAAACTTTGAGTACCTCCTCTGTTTCTTAATGCTGTCATAATTCTAAAGTCTGGGCTCTGCAGGAGTGGGAGCCTGAGAAGCGGTTGGCAGGTGAGACTAGATGCTTGGAGGAGCTAAAGGGATAAAGCTTCCTGGAGTTTGAAGATCAAGATGGATATGGGCAGGAGATAAGAGGGGCAAAGACAGGTGAGATGCTGGAAGGCCAAAGACACCCATCACTAACTCATGCCCTGATTCTATCAAAAGAAGGCCAGAGGAAGCTGTACAGTTTTGATATTTGAGACTGTTTTGCCAAAGCTCTTGGAAGCTACGATCTCCAGGTGCCCCTGGAAATCATCTTGGGCCTCCAGCCACTGATCACTGATGTCTGGTACATAGCGTTAAGACTACAGAAGTCTGCCGCCAGGCTGAACTTGTGCACATGTGCGTGTAACTCAGAGGAACTTGGATCTTCATCGCAGGGCCCTGGCCTGTACTACAATGGTCTGTATAACTCAAAGAACACATAAAAGGATTCTGGAACTTTTCACCAAACCACATATTCTTGCTTCATCTAAGTATGTCAGGTCTCCAGTACAGAAAGCAGGAGACTAAACACCGACTGCAAGGAGATGTTTATAGACAAGTTATTCTATCAGCGTCTGAGATTTCCACAGTGAAAATAGCTGCAAAGATCCACCCTGTCTAACACACAGCACCAACCTCTCACCTCTCGCCTAAGGAGTAACAGGAGGCTGGAAAGCTGGTTGTGGTCCTTTGAAAACCTGCTAAGCCTAATTATTCCAGAGGGCTGTCTGAGGTTATAAATCTGTAGGTACCCAGAGAACAATGGGCTGAGAGGAAGTGTTAAATACAGAGAGATTGATTTCCCAGTGAAGTCTTGGCTAGGAAGCAGAGGGAGGCAAGTTTGGACAGCTCTCCAAGAGGGGAAGGGAAGATGAGAAACATCACTTCCTGGAGTCAGTTAGGAACCAGGGTCCCCATCAGCATTCTTTCTCAGGTGTAGCCCTCCAGCTACCTTGAATTTGGGGCACACTTTTCCCAGATTCCACAGCCCTTCCTAGAAAGAGCTGAACTTTCTTTGGGGGACCCTGAAGGCAGAATTTGGGGTCTGAATATCATGCTGGGAAGAGGTACTGATCCCTTTGATGCACTCCCAAGGCCCTTTCTGGAGAGAACTCAACGTGCTTCCTTGCTAGTTCATGGAGGGGAAAGGGAGCTCTGAGCAGATGGAGGAAGATGGGATTGGGCACCAAAGCAGAGCTGAAAATAGAACAGGGTCTGGGCTTAGCGTAAAAGTAACCAGAACACTGTATTCCAACTGCTGGGTGGCGGAGCTAACTGGGGAAGCCAAGTTTTACTCATTCTCACCTTCTCTCTTCAGCACAAATGCCTGGCTTCAGTGACTCTCCCCTTCTCTCTCTTATCTGAAGAATATGCATAAATGAACACGTTTTCTTTATGATAAAATATGTGTTTATTATTATTAATTTAAATGATTAATTACATTTTTTATTTATTTATGCCTCTCTGCACAGCATGTGGGATCCTGGTTCCCTGACCAGGGATCGAACCTGTGCCCCCCTGATTTGGAATTGCAGTGTCTTGACCACTGGACCACCAGAGAAGTCCTTGTTTATAAGTTTTTTTTAATCATAAAATTTGGATTGGCAAACACAGGTTGAAAGTGAAGAATCAGAATAGATACTTGACAAAAATTTTTTTTCTGACCTATGATACAATATTATTCATTCAAACCCAAACCAAATTATCAGCTGCCAAACCTGTAACCACCACAGGAGTGAAATTTAAGCCATAGCATCTACATATGAGGACAGAGGTCCACGGTGCTCTAGGGGAATTGGGATGTGGGGAAGAGGAGCAAGTATGCTGATCCTCTGGCTACTGCTCTTTGTATGAATGATAAACTGTCTTTCATTCCTGATCCAGGGCTCTCCTATCTTCTGCCGGCAGCACCCAGGAAACTGTGGCAGGCTAACTGGTTAGCTTACTAGTCAGATAAAAATCATAATTCTTGACATGTAGCAGAAGAATATGCCGACTCAGTTCATAACTGATTGTTCCCCAATCTTATCCAAGGAGCTCAGTGATATGAGTCTTCACACCAGTGACTAAGAAATAAAAATCAATACGCATCTTACATCAAAACAATATTGAAAATAAATCTTTCAGGTAGAATCAAAGAGGTGGTATTATTCTAAGAGGAGTCATAAAGAAAGTGGGTGTTTGAGCCTCTGAGTTCACAAATACTGATTAAAGTCAGTGTATCAGGGATTTCCTCCTCGGTCTAGTGGTTAAGACTTTGCTTTCCAATGAGGAGGGGTAGGGGTTTGATCCCTGGTTAGGGAACTAAGATTCCATATAACTCGCAACCAAAATGCCAAAACATAAAACAAAAGCTATATTGTAACAAATTCAATAAGGACTTTAAAATGGTCCACATTAAAAAAAAAAAACCTTGAATAATCAATAAAAAGCAGCTAAATCATACGATCCCTGAAAAAAATTTTTTTTTCAATTCCCACGCAAGAAGGTATCATTGATTTTTCGTATTTATTTTGAAAATTCACATCTCAAACTAACAAGATTGATTTAAATTCACCACTCTCACAGCAGAGTATCTCTACACCAGGACACACTCCATACCTTCTAGTCCAATACAGCTCTCACAGGAAAGACCTAGAAGCATGGTCTTTGCATTCATTTTGTAGTAAGTTTACATGAAGTTTCAGCTTTCCTCCAAGGTTTTCTTGTACCTCACTGTCTGCATGAATCAATAAAAGCAATTTTAAAAGCACTCATACACCTTTGGGAACCAGAAATTCAGAAGATAAGTAGAAAACACGTGATCAACAATAAGAACTGACCTTATAAAACATACTGCAGAGAAACTGCCCCACAAAACAGACCCTCCAGGCTTCTATTTGCAAATGACTGCATTTCTTTCTTCAATTACTATGAGTGAATTAGAGTTTCTTATGACTATATGAGATCAATGTGCAGTCTATACAAAATCAAATTAGAACTCCATCCACACAACTTTGCTAACTCATCCTGATGATGTTGGTCACATTTTCCCTGGGGGTGGGGGGGTGGGGAGGGCATGCAGGTGAAGTCAGACTTTGCTGTACATGAATGAGTCAATTTCACCTCATGAGGGAATCGATGAGTTTAGACAGCACACATGGGAACTCCTTTCACTTCTTTTTTCCTCATGACATACACTACTTTTTCTGCATACTGAATTACTACTTGAGCATTACAAATCTATTCATTCATTCACTCACTCAACCAATAGTTATTGAACGCCTACTGTATGCCAGGCACTAGTTTAGGCATTTGATGGGGGTATAGCGGTGAAAAAACTGATGTCCATCTTTGTGGAGCTCACAGTTTAGCAGAGGCAGAGACAAACAACAGACCTATTTAAATATTCATCCAAATAAATATTGAGTAGTATGTTAGAAGGTGAGACATGCTATGGAAAATAGAACATATTGAACAGGATAAAGAGGACTGAGCATGCCAGGAGCTGAAAGAGGTGGACTGAAATTTTAAGCGCATTGAGCAACATACTTGAATAAGATGAAAGAGTTGGCCGCGCAGCTGCCTGGGAGAAGAACGTTCCAGACAGAGGGAAGAGCCAGTGTAAAAGGGCTAAACTGGAAATGTGCCTGGTGCATGTGAGAACAGCGAGGAGTGGGCAAGGAGGCGAGTAACGGGGGACTAGGTAGGGGAGATACCAGGACCAGTTTCTGCAAGACTCTTGTCAAGACTTTTGTACAGAATGGGGAGTGGGGGCTTCCCAAGTGGCTCGGTGGTCAAGAATCCGCCTGCCAATGCAGGAGACAGGGGTTCGATCCCTTATCTGGGAAGATCTGGAGCAACTAAGCCTGTGTGCCACAATTACTGACCCTGTGCTAGAGAGCCCAGGAACCACGATGACTAAAGCTAAGGGCCCTGGAGCCCGCGCTCTTCAAGAGAAGCCACAGCAATAGGACCCTGTGCACTGCAACTGGAGAAAAGCACCGCACAGCAACAAAGGCGCAGCATAGCCAAAAACCAAACAAATAAATTAAAAAAGAAAAGAAAGAGAAGGTTCTTAAAAAAAATGAGAAGCAGTTCAACTCTGAGGAGAGGAATCATGTGATATGTACTATGTTTTAAAACGAAGGCTTTGTTCCTGTGTTGAGAGTGGACTACTGGTAGAGCAAGGGTAGGAGTGAGACCAGATATTCAGTTAACTGTGGCAGAGAAGCTGGCTCAGTGCAGAATAACAGTAGGGGTGGTTTGAAGTGGTCAAAATCAAGATCAGTTTTGAAGGTAGAGTCAGCAGTCTGCTTTTGGGTCTGATACAGGGTGTGAGAGGAAGAAGTCAAGGATGGTGTCGGTGTTTGGCTTGAGCAACCAGGGGCACGGAGCTGTCACCACCTGAGGCTGGCAGAGTAGCTTTCTGTGGCTTGGGGCCATCTGACCTATTTTGGTGCCCAGGTCTAGTCTAGAGTTCCATTCTGAACATGTTGTTTGAGAGGCTGGTGTGGCTGCTGGGTGGGTGGCTGGACATCTGAATCTAGATGCTGGAGCAGAGGACTGAACTGGCAACAAAAAATTGGGAGGCATCAGAGTACCAATGATATTTAAAGTCTCCTGAAGATAAACTCCTTTAGGTGGACTTTCTGAGGCCAGAGTTCTTGCTGAATCAAAAGCACATTGAAATGTTTTGTATGTGCTTCCAATCTTGCCTCTGGCAAGGGGTATAACAAGTTAATCCCTTAATTTAAAACACTAGAAGCGTCTCAGAGAACCATTTGTCACTCTTTGTATTCTCTACCAGTCTGCCAGTCAAGAGCTACCTCATGTCCTAATTTGCAAATCAGTAATGGCAAGGGAATTCATTAGAAGGACTGATGCTGAAGCTCCAGTACTTTGGCCACCTGATGCAAAGAGCTGACTTTTATTGGAAATAAGACCCTGATGCTGGGCAAGATTGAAGGCAAAAGGAGAAGAGGGCAGCAGAGGATGAGATGGTTAGACAGCATCACTGACTCAATAGACATGAGTTTGAGCAAACTCCAGGAGACAGTGAAGGACAGGGAAGCCTGGTGTGCTGCAGTCCATGGGGTTGCAAAGAGTTGGACACAACTGAGCAACTGAACAACAATAACAAAAATGACTAGTGAGGTCAAAATCCTTAGTAGTCCTCTGATTTCTTTGAAAATTGCCTATTTATGCCTTTGTAAAGATCTTCATTTTTGTATCCTCACACTCTAGCACAACCATAGGCATACATTAAGCACCACACACACACACACAAATGACTGGTCAGTGAAAAGACCCCTTCTTTAAAAAAAAAAAAAAAAGACTTCTTTTGGATAAATAACTTAATTGAGGCATATTTTCTCTCTCCTCCAAATTCATCCATCTCAAATGTACAATTCAATGATTTTTAGGAACTTTATCAAGCTGTGCAACCACCACCATAAATTAGTTTCAGAACATTTTCATCACCCTAGTAAGATTCCTTATGCCCTTTCACAGTTAATGCCATTCCCAGCCCAGCCACCACTTTTTCTATCTGTAGATCTGCCCCTTCTGCATGTTTCATATAAATGGAATCATACAGCACATGGTCTCTTGTGTCTTGCTTCTTAAAAGCAACTCCTTTTCAATCGATCCTCAGTCATCAGAATTTATCCCCTTTTGCATCTTCTGCATTTACACCCTACAAAGTCTCGACTCATGCAAACATGCTCTTTTGAAAACATCTTTCTCACTTTCCTTCAGATCATGCCCAATTATCCGATTATGTCAGCATCCCACCCATCCTTTCCCTTCACATTATTCTGGGGAATAACCACCTTTCCTTCCAGTTTAGGCTATAAAGCGCCTGGTAGCCTCTCCTACCTTCAGAGTTCCTCCCACGACTGCACTGAAATGAAGGGGGCATTCTTTCCCATTTGGTCTCCTAGATTTTCCTTACTTTTCCACATCATAAACTATGTTTTGAAAGGAAATAATTTCTCATTAACACTAACTCGGCATAGAGTCCAAACACCATGCTAATGTAATACATATCATATGCTAACACAGTCATGTTACTCTGCATTTCATTTTTTCATTTTTATTTCAAAACTGCATTGCATTTTTAATTTTCTCCATGTTATTGTTTTTCCAGGACAGATTACCAGGGACTAATGAACCCAAAGTCTCTTTGGTACTTCTTTTGCCTGGATTGATGCTAAGGAAGCTTCCAGGTCTTTCTTCTGCCCTGCCCCCTGGCCAGTCAGAGACACTTATTTTACATCAAAGAGCTGTCTGCTATGACTTGCCCCTGAGAGCTGAAGATAGATCAGCTCTGAGAAACAGAAAATCCAAAGTGGCTCACTCCCTGTGACTCAGGTCTTACCAGAGATCCAACTCCCCAGCCCTGCCTATGGCAATTCCTGCGCTTCCTCACATAACCGAGTTGCCCTTGGCCTTGCATTCGAAGAGGCTGCTATTAATGCTCAAGAGTTATGGAAGCCAGACTCACATCCCAAAGATGATGCTCATTTATCTTCTAGACTCAGAACCACCAAGTCCTGAAAAAATGCGCCAACGATGACCCAGGGATTGACTTCTGTACTGACGCTGCCCCATCTCTGCTGTCCCTCCAGGGTGAAAAGGTGCTGGAGGCTAAGAGAGTTAGTGACACACATTCTCCCTTTCTGTCCCTCTTCCCGCGAACCAACCACAATGGAGTTCATAAGCAGCCAGGAATCCTCAAGCCCTCACAGTGCACCATTCAAAAGACACCACCCTCTTCGCTTCCCCAGAGGTGGCGGTAAAAAAAGGGAGACTCTTGTGGGTCCCTGCATTTCCTGAAAGCACACGCCACTGCTCACACACCAATCCAAATGCTGATGAAATGTCTGTGCCCTCCACTTCCCTCCCCTTTCAGGCAGATCCAGCTGCATCTTGAAACAATTTCCCCAGTTTGTCTCAATCCTTCCAGGGTCCGTTCCATTGGCTTGGCCAGAGCCTGCCCCCACCTCATGCCAAGCCTGGTTTCACTTATGTCAAAACAACTTCCATCAAAATCGTGGGCTTCTTTTTCAAATTTCTTTCACTGTTTTGAAGTCAGCAGAGAAAAGATACTTAAATTGCAAAATAACTACCTCGATTAATGTGCTCTGGCTAATGCCAGGCGCTGTTCTTTTCTCGAATCTCTCCTGCATAGTCTGCTGAGGGTTTTTTAAAATCCGATTTTTGGGTTTTCTTTCTTCTCTAAGGATCTCTGGCAGGCATGGTAGGGCTGAACAGGTTTCATAAGTTACAAAGGTTCACGTAGACTGACTTTCTAAGTTTGGCAACATTCTTTTCCAAGCAAAGGGTGCTCCTTAAAAGCTGGATTTCTTGGATATCTTCCCTGTAATTCATCCATCTGCATGATCCTCTAGGCCTCTTCTCAGTTTGGAGGATTTCAATTACAAGAAAGCCAAATCAATAAAGTTCTATCCTAGAAAAAGAGATAAGCCAAGTCCTTAGAGATGTGGACAGAACAATTTTAACATCTGGGCTTTCAATCAGTATAATTCTTCGTGTGTCTGCTGACCAGTTCTGACTGTGACATCATTGACATTTGTGGCCTCTGGCTAATTATGCTCAAAGAAAATGTGTAGGCATTTTGTATTATCTACTGGGACTTTTAAAATAACTGCAAACTAAGCATTAAAGAAACCATATATTATTGGATACACAAGCATAAACATTGATATGAAAAGGCAAAGCTTGCTTTTAATGGTATGTTTATATTAGAAGTGCCAGAAACTAATACAAATTATAATAGACAAGGGGGATGGGTACCAGGATTGATTAAGTGTAACTATATGCTGTGTATTGAGTTAATTGCACATACACGTCACCTTGATCCATCTTTTAGAGATGAGAAAATAGGCTCAGAGAGATTAACTTGCCCAAGGTCACCAAACTGATACAGGTGGAACTAGGACTTAAATTTCAATTTGATTGCAAACAAATCCAGGCCATGACCTTGGGACTTACCATGTGCACCATCCTAACGTTGTTCATTATGACCAGGTTTGTTGTTGTTGTTCAGTCACTCAGTCATGTTTGACTCTTCATGACCACATGAACTGCAGCATTTCAGGCTTCCATTTCCTTCACTATCTCCCAGAGTTTGCTCAAACTCATGTCCATCGAGTCGATGATGCTATCCAACCATCTCATCCTCTGTCACACCCTTCTCTTCCTGCCCTCAGTCTTTCCCAGCATCAGGGTCTTTTCCATGAGTTGGCTCTTCCCTTCAGGTGACCAAAGTGTTGGAGTTTCAGCTTCAGCATCAGTCCTTCCAATGAATATTCAGGACTCATTTCCTTTAGGATGGACTGGTTTGATCTCCTTGCAGTCCAGGGGATTCTCAAGAGTCTTCTCCAACACCACAGTTCAAAAGCATCAATTCTTCGGTGCTCAACCTTCTTTATGGTCCAACTCTCACATTCATACATGATTACTGGAAAAACCACAGCTTTGACTAGATGGACCTTTGTTGGCAAAGTAATGTTTCTGCTTTTTAATAGGGTTTCCAGGTTGGTCATAACTTTTCTTTCAAGGATCAAGCATCTTTTAATTTCATGGCTGCAATCACTGTCCACAGTGATTCTGGAGCCCAGGAAATAGTCTGTGACTATTTCCATTTTTTTCTCCATCTATTTGCCATGAAGTAATGGGACCAGATGCCATGATCTTTGTTTTTTGAATGTTAGGCTTTAAGCCAGATTTTTCACTGTCCTCTTTTACCGTCACAACCAGGTTTAGAAAAAGAAAAAAGGGCAGCAACCTTCTATCTGCCGAAAAGGCTTCTCCCCATGTGAATATCATAAGGGATTCCACTTCAGTGGTTTGTTCACACCCAAAATAAGTCCCACACCAGAAGAAAAGGGCCTTGGGGAAAACAAGGGGTATTTTCAGACAGGTCCAAAAGGCAGGTGAGTGCTTGGGAGGAGTGAGGTGCTTTCTCCAGGCCAGTGGAAGAGGCCAACTGCCCTCACCTATCTCTCCACCATGATCTTGAGACAGTCCCCGAAAGTTCTGGAGAAGCAGGGGCAACATTTCCTCAGCTTGCCCAGAATCAGAGGCCTGGGTGTCCAGCATAGCCAAGGTCCAAAATAATGGCTAGCACAGGCCATGCCTCCAAGGTTGGCCCCTGGCTCGGGGCATCCTGGACCACAGCCACCTTGCCTGGCTCTCTGCACCCTCTACGGCGCCTCCACTCTAGACCAGGGCCTCTCAAGCAGACTGTACCCTGGACACCTCTCTTTTAACAATGAGCTGCCCCTCCAATGGCAGGCAGTCTGCACCCACCTTCTGGCTGTAAACAAGAGGGGTTTTAATACCACATGCATTGTTCCTGTGGATTTTGTGGAAGATAACGTGCTGTAAGGTGAGGCTGGGAGGCAAGGGGAGGAACAGGCAAATCCCTGAGCTGAAGGGCTGCTCAGATGTCTCTTCAAGGAAGGACTCGCTGTCCAGCGGGTTAGGAGTGTCTTATTAGCTCATGACCTCCAGCTGTGAGCTTCATCAAGCTGGTGCTCAACTCTCAGGTCAAGGTCATGCTCTTCTGGGGGTGGTTCGTGGTCAACAGCAAGCCAGATAGGGAGACACAGGCTGGCTGTTTCCACCTTGTGTGCCTCCTCCGATGAGCAAGCTTGACTCCAGAGCTCCCTGTGGGGCTGCCCGCCTCGGTCAGGACAGCAGCACGGTTGGTTTATGCCAGCTCCCCCTGCCCACACCTGCTCCCTCCCTATTCCTTTCACAGATGTTTCCCCAACAGACATCTTACACTCTTAGCTCTAACTCAGCATCTGCTTCCTGGAGAACCCATGTGAGGGAGGGTGATATGATGAGAAGAACAATATGATATGATGAGAAGAACAAAATATTTCCCCAAAAGGAGATGATGGGAAATGACACTAGCCAAAAAAGGGCTGTCATGAACGGGGAGAACTCGGCTCATCTGAGCAGAGGAGCAGCCAGCAGAGCATTCTTGAGAAGTCAAGTTGGATGAATGGCATTCACAAAGATTCCCTTTAAATCTGCTGGCTGGTAAAAGGAAAAGCCAACAGCAAAGAGCTCGTTTGGGGTGAGGCTCTCTTTACTCATCTCTAAACAGCGTCACCAGAATTCAACCCAGTATTGGAGTCAGATCACACAGTTCAGGTGTCAGCACTGCCGCGTGGGCCCTTGGGCAGGACGCTGGACCTCACAGGCGAATCCCTCGGACTCATTGAGCTATGGGATGGTTGGGAGGATTTAAATGGGAGCTAGCTGGTTTCTGGCCTGGCACAAAGTACACGTCGATAAATGTCAGTTCATCATGCTCCCAGAAATTCGCTAGGTAATCACAGGTCAACCAGAACAGCCTGTCAGCGGCGAATGTCCTGGAGAGAATCCCGAAGGTGAACTCACAGAGGGGAGCTGTCAGAGCCGATTCTGGGATCAGAATGGGGCAAAGAGAACCACAGTCAACTTGGGGTGAAAAGGAGCCCTTGGAAAAATCAAATTCACACAGACAGACAGACAGAAAGGGACTCCAAACTAAAGATTTGAAAGAGGGCACTTTCCTGGTGGTGTAGTGGTTAAGAATCCACTTTCCAATGCAGGGGACACGGGTGTGATATCCGGTCAGGGTACTAAGATCCCACATGCTGTGGGGCAACTAAACCAATACGCCAGACCTACAGAGCCCACACACTCTGGAGCCCTTGAGACACAACTGGAGGGAAGCCCTTGTACCACAGTTAAAGAGCCCATATGTCACAACAGAGAACCAACGCAGCCAAAAAATTAATTAAAAAAAGAAAGATCTGAGAGAGTAGGGCAAATATGCTTTAGATGCCAAGCCTCGCTGACCCCTGAGACAGAGAGGCTCTCTGAGGGTCTAGGGGATCTAAGTCATCCCAGCGAGAAGGATGCCTATGTGTGTGGGGGTGCATGCATGTGTGGCTGTGGGAGAAATCAGGCTCTGTAGACCATCAGCACAGCGGGCCATATTGTCTGCCAGGAGAGGAGACAGATGCCTTTCAAAACACAGACAGTGGTGACCTCTTGTTTCACTTCCATGTCCATCTGGCCAGGGTCAGGCTCTCAACTCCCAGAGCAGTTGCAAGCCTTCTGGCCTGACCTGAACCCTAAGGGTGTTTCCAGAGGTCCTGGAATTGCCTCAGGATTCAGGGTGGAGTCTGGGAGGCTGCCCATCCCAACCAAGCTGTGAGATGGGCTGACCCCTGAATATTTCTTAAGCTACGTGGGCGGCTCTCAGTGATACCAACAACTGCCACAAATAATCAGATGCACGTGCGAGGAGTGACCTCCTCTCCCAGCACCCCATCCCCCGGCCCACCTTTCCAACATCTGTCACAGGTATCTAGACAACACCCTTCCCTCTGGTTCAGACGCCTCCTATAAAAGGGCCTCCTTCATTCTGCTGAGTCAGGAGTTTCAGAAGCCTAGCTATTTTAATATTAAATATTTCAGCACACGCCAATGCCATGAGACAGTCAACATTACGTTTTTTTTTTTAAATGTCAAGAGAGGGACTCTCTGCAGACACACGATTTCAACTCTAGGGGGAAAACACCCCAGCATGAACAGCTAGCTCTGCCTTAGTATGAGGTGAAGCAGGTGTGGGTATTTGAGTCACACGCATGTTTTAGAATCTTAGGAACTCACTTCATTACCAAGTGTTCTCAACAGGAAAAAGCTGGCAGACCGCAGGCACCAGACTTGGAGCCCGCCTACTTGGAGCAAACGGAAAACATCCAAAAACAAAATCAGAGCCATGGACTTGCCTGGAAAAATAAACACCCCCCCCCCCCCCAAGTTATTTCTCGACTTGCACACCAGGAAAAGCATGCTTCGGAAGAATTTGGAAGGGAGGAGAAATAAAAGCATTGAGCACCTTCTTGAACTTTTGTGGGGGGTGGGGAAACAAATGAGAGTTTTCCACTTGGGCACTGTTCCCTTTAGACTCCCAAACATTTCTCAAAGACAAAGGGGCATCCTAAGTGGCCTAGGTCCCCAAATGCTGTGCTTAGTCACTCAGTCGCGTCCGACTATTTGCAGCCCCATGGACGGTAGCCTGCCAGAGTCCTCTGCCCATGGGAATTCTCCAGGCAAGAACACTGGAGTGGGTTGCCATATCCTACTCCAGGGGATGTTCCTGACCCAGGGATTGAACCCAGGTCTCCCAAATTGCAGGTAGATTCTTTAGCTAGGGAAGCCCATGAAACACTGGAGTGGGTAGCCTATCCCTTCTCCAGGGGATCTTCCTAACTGAGGAATCGAACCAGGATCTTCTGCATGGCAGGAGGATTCTTTACCAGATGATCTACCAGGGAGGCCCCCTAGCTCCCCCCATGCTGGGGAGCAAATAGACAGGAGTTTTATGAGGGCGGCAGCAGCCCCAGGTGAGAGGGCAGGGCACCCAATTCACCGGACACTTAGAGGGCTTCATGCGGGTTCTGGAAAAGACCCAGGAGGACATGGGGCCGACAAGGACAATGGATCACTCCTTAACTAGAGGGTTTTTCTGCTTTAGTTAACACTTTGCATCCTGCTGCTGCTGCTAAGTCGCTTCAGTCGTGTCCGACTCTGTGCGACCCCATAGACGGCAGCCCACCAAGTTCCCCCGTCCCTGGGATTCTCCAGGCAAGAACACTGGAGTGGGTTGCCATTTCCTTCGCCGATACAGGAAACTGAAAAGTGAAAGTGAAGTCGCTCAGTTGTGTCCAACTCTAGCGACCCCATGGACTGCAGCCTACGAGGCTCCTCCGTCCATGGGATTTTCCAGGCAAGAGTACTGGAATAGGGTGCCACTGCCTTCTCTGTTGCATCCTGAGTTCTCTTCAAAAAGTTCCTCCTAAAAGATTTACTTCAGTCTTTTAAAATTAGTTATTATGGCCTCAAGAGCATCAAGATGAGATTTATTTAATTACCTTCCCTGCTCAGCTTCCTCCAACGGCTTATGTATTGGCACCACCTGTTCTCAAAAGAGCCACCCTTCAAGCAAAAGGAGGTGATTCCAGATAGGACTTAAACAAAAATTAACTTTGACAAAGGAGATCTGTGGAAAATACGAAAATTGGTTTCTTAAACAACTGAGGGCTTCCCAGGTGTTCAGTGGTAAAGAATACTCCTGCCAATGCAGGAGACCTGGCTTTGGTCCCTGGGTCAGAAAGATCCTCTGGAGTAGGAAGTGGCAACCCACTCCAGTATTCATACCTGGAGAATTCCATGGACAGAGGAGCCTGGCGGGCTACAGTCCATGGGGTCGCAAAGAGTCACACACATCTAAGCACACACGCACAGAACTGAGAAGCAAGGTTCTCTAAATTACCATGCACGAAGTTTATAAGGTCCAGTTTCATTTGAAACATCTTCAAAAAATATAAATAACTGTGTGACTAAATCCAAAACGACCTCTTCTCGGGCTCTTTTAAATGGCTGGAGTTTCAGATCGAAGAGTCTACAAAGAAGAAAAGATTTTTTTGTTTTTTTTTTTCTAAAGTTTAGATGTCCTAATTTTCACTCTTCCTCAGGCAGAGGCAAGGGATAGAAGGAAAAAGAGAAAAAAGCAACTGAGAGGAGGAACAAATAAGAAAAGTGAGTTTTCGGTTTTCATTCTTTTCTTAAATCCCAATAGGATCGATGAATGGAGCTGTATTTTAAAGGCCCTGCCCCAGATTTCACAACACAAAGACTCTCAGACAAATCCCAATCCACCTTCTTGGGAGGCTATGGGGGCTAAAGAGAGAAAACGCACAACTCCTCCCCAGCCCCTACCCCAAAGGGGAGGTCCCTGGGAGGCACTCCACAGCAGAACCAGAAGGGAGTCAGTCTGGTGCCAAAAACAGATTTTCTATGAAAATTAAGGAAATGATAGACAAGAATCTGGTTCAAGAACTGAGGACAGGCATCAGGCTCAGGGCTGACAAAGCAGAGAATAAGCAATTGATTTCTGCCCTCAACTTTCACAGTCAATCTGTAACTAATATTTTTCATCATTAATTTTTTTGGTAATTAATTTTTAAAATTAATGTATCAATTATATGGTTAATGACAAATTATCTTGTTTTTTTTGACAAATTATATTGTTGAAACCATTTTATAGAACATGAAATAGTAATATATAAAATACTGAATTTATTCAATGTGAAAGTAAATGTTTAATATTATTAATAAATAAAATCACAAAAGTTATATTTATATCCTACACATTTAAAAATAATCTTAAGTATATGAAGACTCTTCCACCAGAAGCACAGGTTACTTCAGAAGCTTCTGCACGAGAGACTGACCTGCTCTGGGGGTGGGTGTCCACAGGCAAGTTTCCTCAGGAAGTACCATGGGTCTAAGGTCCAGCACAAGTTAGCTGGGCTGGGAGTTGGCCAAAGCATGAGGCCTGGAGGGATGGGAGAGGGCAAGACACTCCAGGCAGGGAGGTTAAGACCATGTTTAGGGTCCTGGGCCACGAATCTGACTATGAACTCCAGTTGTGCCTCAAACTGGACATGAAGTCACAGCAAGGCTCTGGTTTTAACAGGGTCCCCCACCAACCCCTGCCCAAAATTCAATTCTATGTAGAGTTTCAGAGTGTGGCCTTATTTGGTAACAGGTTTTTGCAGATGAAATCAGTTAAGTTTCCAGATAAGAAACTTTGCAGCTGAAGGTGGAGGAGATCTATACAGCCAGCAAAAACAAGACTGGGAGCTGACTGTGGCTCAGATCTCGAACTCCTTATTGCAAAATTCAAACTGAAATTGAAAGTAGGGAAAACCATTAGGCCATTCCAGTATGACCTAAATCAAATCCCTTGCAATTACACAGTGGAAGTGACAAACAGATTCAAGGGATTAGATCTAATAGACAGAGTACCTGAAGAACTGTGGACAGAGGTTTGTAACACTGTACAGGAGGCAGTGATCAAAACCATCCCCAAGAAAAAGAGATGCAAAAAGGCAAAATGGTTATCTGAGGAGGCTTTACAAATAGCTGAGAAAAGAAGAAAATCTAAAGGCAATGGAGAAAGGGAAAGATATACCCATCTGAATGCAGAGTTCCAAAGAATAGCAAGGAGAGATAAGAAAGCCTTCCTAAGTGAGCAATGCAAAGAAACAGAGGAAACCAATAGAAAGGGAAAGACTAGAGATCTCTTCCAAGACAGTGACAGATACCAAAGGAATATTTCATGCAAAGGACACAAAGGGCACAATAAAGGACAGAAATGGCATGGACCTAACAGAAGCAGAAGATATTCAGTAGAGGTGGCAAGAATACACAGAACTATGCAAAAAAGATCTTAATGACATGGATAACCATGATGGTGTGATCACTTACCTAGAACCAGACATCCTGGAGTGCAAAGTCCAGGAGGCCTTAGGAAGCATCACTACGAACAAAGCTAGTGGAGGTGATGGAATTCCAGCTGAGCTATTTCAAATCCTAAAAGATGATGCTGTGATCAGTGCTGTACTCAATATGCCAGCAAATGTTGAAAATTCAGCAGTGGCCATAGGACTGGAAAGGTCAGTTTTCATTCCAATCCCAAAAAAGGGCAATGCCAAAGAATGTTCAAACTACTGCACAATTGCAGTCATTTCACATGCTAATAAGGTAATGTTCAGAATTCATCAAACTCAGTTTCAACAGTATGTGAATCAAAAACTTTCAGATGTACAAGCTGGATTTAGAAAAGGCAGAGGAACCAGAGATCAAATTGCCAACATCCATTGGATCATAGAAAGAGCAAGAGAATTCCAGAAAAACATCTGCTTCATTGACTATGCAAAGGTCTTTGAATGTGTGGATCACAGAAAACTGTGGAAAATTCTTCAAGAGATGGGAATACCAGACCAGCTTACCTGCCTCCTGAATACAGATCAAGAAGCAACAGTTAGAACTGATCATGGAACAACAGACCTGCTCCAAACTGGAAAAGGAGTATGTATGTCAAGGCTGTATATTGTTAACCTGCTTACTTAATTTATATGCAGAATACATGATGTGAATTGCTGAGCTGGATGAAGCTCAAGCTGGAATCAAGAATGCCAGAAGAAATATCAATAACCTCAGATATGCAGATGACATCACCCTTCTGGCAGAAACTGAAGAGGAACCGAAGAGCCTCTTGATGAAGGTGAAGGAAGACAGTGAAAAAGCTGGCTTAAAACAACATTCAAAAAACAAAGATCACGGCATCCAATCCCATCACTTCATGGCAAGCAGGTGGGGAAACAATGACAGACTTTATTTTCTTGGGTTCCAAAATCAGTGTGGATGGTGACTGCAGTCATGAAATTAAAAGACACTTGTTCCTTATAAGAAAAGCTATGACAAACCTGGACAGTGTATTAAAAAGCAGAGACATCACTTAGCTGACAAAGGTCCGTCTAGTCAAAGCTATGGTTTTTCCAGTAGTCATGTATGGATGTGAGAGTTGACCATAAAGAAGGCTGAGCGTTGAAGAATTGATGCTTTTGAATTGTGGTGCTAGAGAAGACTCTTGAGAGTCCCTTGGACTGCAAGGAAATCAAACCAGTCCATCTTAAAGGAATTCAATCCTCAACATTCATTGGAAGGACTGATGCTGAAGCTGAAGTTCCAATACTTTGGCCACCTGAAGGGAAGAGCCAACTCATGGAAAAGACCCTGATGCTGGGTAAGACTGAAGGTAGAAGAAGGGGAAAACAGAGGATGAGATGGTTGGATAGCATCACCCACTCAGTGGACATGAGTTTGAGCAAACTCCAGGAGCTGGTGAAGGACAGGGAAACCCGGCGTGCTGCATGCCGTCCATGGGGTTGCAAAGAGTCGGACATGACTGAGAGACTGAACAACAGCCAGATAAGAACATACTGATTTAGAATGAATCCTAAATTCAATAAGAGTGTTCTTATAAGAGTCAGAAAGGAACCAGGAGAGACCCAGAGAAGAAGGGGATGTGAGGGTGGAGCCTGGAGGGAGGGGTCTACAAGGCAAGAGATGCCGGGGGTTATGAAAGACTGGTAGATGAGGGAGAGGTGGGGGATACTTTCCTCCTCAGAGCCTCCGGAAGTAACCAGCTATGCTGACCACTTGATTTCAAACTGCTAGCCTTCACAACTGTGAGAAAATAGATTTCTGCTTGAAGTCTTGGAATCTGTGGTGCTTTGTTATGTAGTCCTAGGAATAAATGTAACCTCCTCCCCTCCTTTTAGCTTTGCCAAGAGGTTCTGACTCTTGGACTTCTTTTGTAATGAGAGGCAATCTTGTAAAACCTCTAAAATCTGCTTAAGACAATTTTTATCATGATTTGCACGGTATGACAGAAGAAATGTTCACATACTGAAGAATGGGGAAGTCATTCATCCTGGCTCACATGTTAGTTGACCTGAATTTTATGCTAACAGCCTTCCTGTTTGTGGCCTATCAAGTATACATTATACATTGGCTTTAATTATTAAAGAAAAGGGAGCAGTGGCCAGAAGTAAACAATGTCTGTGCAAAAATAAAGGTTAAATGCCTCCCTTCCTGAGACACCAATGCTGGTACTCTTCAATGATAAGACTCTCTTCCCAGGTGCCAAGGCCATACTGACTCACTCTGTATATGCTTTTTTTTCCTCCCCTTAACTGTGAAGGAATGTATCCCTGACCTGTCTGATGTTCTTTGTTCTGACAAGATATAGAACTGTGCTAAAAACCATGCTTCTCCAGAGCAGTTCCTCAGAGTTATATGAGAAGTTGTCTTCCGGACTATAGTCCTCAGTTTGGCTCAAATCAAACTGCATCCTATTCATATCATAGATGGCTTATTGATTATTTTTGTCAACACTTATATAATAAAGTGATTTTAAATCAATACATGAGATATGCTATCAAAGCACTTAAAAACAATCTTTAAAAACATCAAGACAAACTTTCCTATTTCACAACTAATGTGCATTGTGTCATTTCTTTGGATTAATTCATAAGAACAAAGATGATTTACTGACTCAAATTTAAATATACATTATTTAAAAATATTTAAATATAGAGAAGAATTACCTCTGTGATACCTATGGCATCAAGAATAGAAAACAAGACAAAGCAAAAGAAAACCAAGTCCTGCCATTTAAGTCCTTGGATGTTTAGAGTTTTTGCATTTGAATTGTATTAAATGTTTTGGGTTTTTTTCCCCCAAGTTATGATGTTTGGCATCTAGATGACAGCAAGAAAGAAATTTCCAGCTGCAACTATAATCACATCTCTTCAAACAACACATCACAGGGGTGAATAGTCTTTAATAAATAGCAGCTACCTTGGATAGAACAAGAGACAGCTGTTATGGAGGAATTTTGATCATATGAAATGTAACCTAAAGATCCAGTGAACATCTTCTTAAAGTGAATCATTACTATTACATTCCTTGTGAATTTGAATCACCAGTGTCCCCTTATCCTTGCCATTCATGCTTCATTAAAGGCACAAAGACAAAATAATTTAGGACCATACAGTGGAAAAACCCACTATGGCGGCTAGAGCAAGTCATTTGTGAGATGAACTGGGTATCTCAGTCATAAGAACAACTGATTATTTTCCTATTCAGCACCTGCTTTGAGATTCTCAAACCATCTTAGAGAGAGGAATGATTAAATGATTTTTTAAAAATTTTCTGATTTTCAATCATGCATTTCAAATTGACTCCAGGACCACCTTTAACAGCATCAACTTCAGGAACGCCTCTGCAAACTCCAGGTAAATTCCCTGTCACAGGTTTGTGATGTTCGACCCCCTTGCCTAAGAGTGGGATCTTGTGGCACAGTGAGCATCAGAACCACAGACTGTTGATCTGCCTCTGGGTCAGAGCCAACAGGAATTACCTGTGTTGTCATTTCAGTCTCTCTCCTCACTAGACACAATTCAGAGGGTATTTAGAAAGCAAACAAACCCAATAAAGATGTCAGTGTGTATTATCCATGCTTCACTCAGATTTCTAAAGGACCCCAAACTTTGGAATGGGCTCGTTTCCTCTTTGTCCTTTGTCCTGCGGCATGTGACAGGTGATCAGAGCACATGTTTTAAGTTGCTAGCCACTCCTCCATTTTCCTAAAGCACAGAATGGACTGCCATCTTGTTAGCGAAGCATGGGCAGGCGTGTTACATAACAGAATCAAAGACTTCAGTCATTTGCATGGCTCAGGCCTCGCCCAAAAGTTCTTGTGAAGGGAGGAGTCTCTGTTCATACCTGCTTTAAGACATGCCTACATTTCTAATGGGTGCCCTCATCTAACAAGGCTGTTTTCCCTTCTGTATACAAACTTTGGATTTGCCGCTCACACCTATATATTTAGGGGAGAATAGGGGGAAAGATCAAGAGAACAGTGTTAACCAGTGTATCAAGGGAAGGATAAAAGACCCCTCCCAACTGCTGTGTTTGGAGAAGGCAATGGCACCCCACTCCAGTACTCTTGCCTGGAAAATCCCATGGATGGAGGAGCCTGGTAGGCTGCAGTCCATGGGGTCACTAAGAGTCAGACATGACTGAGCGACTTCACTTTCACTTTTCACTTTCATGCATTGGAGAAGGAAATGGCAACCCACTCCGGTGTTCTTGCCTGGAGAATCCCAGGGTCGGGGGAGCCTGGTGGGCTGCCGTCTATGGGGTCGCACAGAGTTGGACATGACTGAAGCGACTTAGCAGCAACTTCTGTGTTGCACATTAGACAGGAAAGTTCAGCACCCTCACTGCTCCTATTAATACCACCTTATTTTGGTGTAAGCCTTTACATCTTAGGAAAGTCACTATTAGCAGTAGTATCGTCTTCTCTATCTGACCATTCCAGACTCGTGAGGTGGGTAATGAAAGGGAGGTGGCCACCAGTCTATAAGCTCAGGGACAGAGATGATGGAGCTTCATGGAGCCCATTTGGTCTCCTGGTACAGAGCTCCTTCCTTGCCCTGTGCAGAGCGACCAGAGAGGGTAATGCTGTTTTAGGAGCTAGCCAGACCCCAGCCAGAAGATCTGCCAGAACTCTCCTCGAGCTGCAGAAAGGGTGTGATGTTCTCAGAGGAGTAGGCTGGGTTAGCCCCAGAAGCCTATTGGTCAGAAAGGAGGTTTTGGAGCCTGGAAAACCTAGGTTCTGTCACTTATAGTTGTGTGACTTGAGAGCAAATTATGTTTTCATTTTTGCCTCAGCTTCCTCATCTGAAATGGGTTGCTATGATAAGTCAAGTGACATTTAGATGCAAAGCATGAGCCCACAATCCCAATATTTGAAAAATGTTCACAGTGATGACATTCAGGGCTACCTATAGAGAGACGTCAATTAATGACACGTATAAGTCCCCACTGGTGAAGGGAAGGCACGAAAAACCTACACACATGTGTTTTCAGTTGTGTCTGACTCTTTACAACCCCATGGACTGTAGCCTGCCACGTTCCTCTGACCATGGGATTCTCCAGGCAAGAATACTGAAATGGGTTGCCAAGCCCTCCTCCAGGGGATCTTCCTGACTCAGGGATCGAACCTGCATCTCTTATGTCTCCTGCACTGGCAGGTGGGTTCTTGACCACAGGTGCCACCTGGGAAGTCCAGAAACCCACATGGCGAAGATGAAAATGCTGGGCAACTGGACACCAGTCCCAGGGCCCTGGCCCATGTGATCAGGGAAAGTTGATTCCAGTGTCACCTCAGGAGAGGCTGTCTACTTCCCAAGTAAATCAACTTTCTAACCTGGCGTTCTGCAGCATCACATGCGAGTCACGCCAATCTCAGAACCTGGCCCCAGCGAGGAGGAGGTCTGTTTCCGGTCTGGATGGGAGAGAAGTTTGGGGGAGAATGGATACATGCGTACATGTGGCTGAGTCCTTCTTCTGTCCACATGAAGGGATCACAACACTGTTAATTAACTAGACTCTGATATAAAATAAAAAGTATAAGATAAAAAACAAAAAGAGGACTGTTTCAACAGAGCAAGAGGTCAGGGGAAGTTTTCAGAAACATCTAACACTGTTGGGCTCCTTGTTCCATCTCTTTCCAACCCCTAAAGAGGCAGGTCCTCTCTGGAAGTTCCACAGGGCACAGATCCTGGCTATCCTCCAATGTCCGGCCCTGGGCTGATTACACTCAAATTGGCACTTGATGATAAAATGTTTTATGAGTGCCCCAGTGGTTTTTACTTGTGTGTCTTGTCAATCATATCAATTACCTCCGAAACATCAATAACCTCAGATATGCGGACGATACCACCCTTATAGCAGGAAGCGAAGAGGAACTAAAGAGCCTCTTGATGAAAGTGAAAGAGGAGAGTGAAAAAGCTGGCTTAAAACTCAACATTCAGAAAACTAAGATCATGGCATCTGGTCCCATCACTTTATGGCAAATAGATGGGGAAACAATGGAAACAATGACAGACTTTATTTTCTTGGCCTCCAAAATCACTGCAGATGGTGACTGTAGCCATGAAATTAAAAGACGCTTGCTCCTTGGAAGAAAAGCTATGATCAACCTAGACAGCATATTAAAAACATTACTTTGCTGACAAAGGTCCATCTAGTCAGAGCTATGGTTTTTCCAGTAGTCATGTATGGATGTGAGAGTTGGACCATGAAGAAGGCTGAGCACTGAAGAACTGATGCTTTTGAACTGTGGTGTTGGAGAAGACTCTTGAGAATCCCTTGGACTGCAAGATCAACCCAGTCTACTCTAAAGGAAATCAACCCTGAATATTCATTGGAAGAACTGATGCTGAAGCTCCAATACTCTGGCCACCTGATGTGAAGAGCAGATTCACTGGAAAAGACCCTGATGCTGGGAAAGATTGAAGGCGGGAGGAGAAGGGGACAACAGAGGAAAAGATGATTGGAAGGCATCACTGACTCACAGGATGCAAGCTCTAGGAGACGGTCAAGTACAGGGAAGCCAGGTGTGCTACAGTCCATGGGATTGCAAAGAGTCAGACATGACTGAGCGACTGAACAACTTGTCGATCAGAAAGACTGTGTATACCTTGAAGTGGGTGAATGGCCCTTTTGCAACCTCTTGTCCCTGCCTCCCCAAGCCCTCCTCCAGAATATTCCTAGGCACCCTCTAAGTCAACAGTCACAGTGTATTTAAGAGAATTGAATCCTTTATCCTTTGCATTAAGCAGTAATGAGGCATGGTAGAGAAATGCATTCAGAATATCAACAACAACAAGGCAATAATTTTAAAAACATTGAGAATTTTACAAAAATACATTTAGACATGGCGCTACATTTTCTAAATGTGAATCACTGTTAAGTGAAGAAAGGGTTTAAAAATAGTAATAGCTGCTATAATTTATATACATCACTGTGGTGAGCACACTGAGAAAGTTACACAACTCATGAATACAATCTTGAAAGAAAAAATTCATATGGTGAAGTATACAGAATAAAACATGGAACTCACTCCTTCGTATCACCCCAAACACCATTCTTGTAACTTTCAACTTTTATCTTACAGTCATTCTCATCCGTAAGTGTTATGGATTCTAACCCATAAGACTCTGAACTCTTGAGTTTCTAAGTCTTACTTAAGGGGCTTCAACACCTTGGCTAATATTCTTCTATTTTCTTCTAATATCCTTTAAAGATTGCATTTTTATGTTTATCTCTAGCTCATTTGGAATTTATTTCAAGTGGGACTCTTCTCTAAAAAGTTTTGGCTTTCAATAAAATTCACCAAAGAGATTGCCTTTTATCCTCCAGTTTTAAAATGTCTCCTTTTCATGCACCAAATTCCCTGACATAGATGGGCGTGTTTGGGATTCTCTGCTCCGCTCCACTGGTCCGTCTGTCAGTGCCTGTACCATTCTGTTTGAATCACCAGAGCTTCAAAGTGTAGCTCACTGTCTGGTGAGAAAGAACACACCTCTTCTTATTGTTCTTATTTTCCCCCAAATTTCTTACTTTTCCACTCACTTGCTCCCTTTTCAGATAAATTCAAGTTCATCAGTTTAGGTTCCCAAAATCATCATTTTCAGATTTTGAGGGAAACTACATGTATTTACCGATAAGATAGGAAGACTGTATCCTTAAAAGACTGTCTGTAGAGCCCATTTACCAGGTACAAGAACTGTGGTTATAAATACATAATCCAAACAACTGTTCTTTCGTTGAAGATACGATGAGTTAAGGTCACCCCCATTAGAAAGCAAATGGCTAATTCACCCAGTCAGCCCTAGCGCTCAGCTCTGAATCTCTAGAGCTAATCTCCAGGCTGTAATCAACATCCCACAAGTTTTCAATTGAGGTTATGAAATCCAAGAAGGTTTTATTTAAAAGTTATTTTTACCAAATCATAACTCAAAGGTAGACAGAGGTTACAAATTCAGACATTCCCATCACATAATTACTTCAAATCACCCTCTCTCTTCTCTTTTCTAACCTGAATTTCAGACTGCAGTGTTTATGATACAACTATATATCTCTTGGCATAGATATCTCAGGAATTATTACCATAGATATTTAGTGGAACAAGTCCAATTTTAAACTGAAAACAGTACTTTAAAAGATTTTAAAGTTCTGGCATCCCTGTTTATGTAATAATTACAATTCAATAAAAAAGCTATAATATTAAAACAGTGACGGATTTCCTTTAGAGATGCCTGACCAGATTTTTTTCCTTAAAAAGAAAAAACAATAAACAGAAGGGTTTAAACTTGTTTTAAAGTGTAATAAGAGATAGAAACAAGATCTGTATTCAAAATAGACAAGAATCTAGTGCTGATGCTTGCGGGCAAAGAAAAAGAAAACATACATACTCTGTCTAAATACTCTTCATATTTTTTCCACATTTCAGGAAATACTATAAAGATAACAATCTAGCACGACTGAAGTGTAGAGATCACACATGACAGTAACAGTTTCTCCAACTGATAGACTGTGTTTGGCTGAGAAGAGAGAAGAAACACAAAACCTCTTTTTCATGAGAAGTTGCAGAGACCTCCATCTGATGTAACAGCACACTCAAAGAATGAGTAGGTAAATCAACCACGGCTCATCTGTATAATGGAATACTACTTAGCAAGGAAAAAGAAGGGACTATGGATACATGTGACAACATGGATGAATCTCAAAGGTATTATGCCAACTGAAAGAAGCAAGACTTAAGTACCACGTACTATATGATTCCATTTATATGAAATTCTGGAAGACACAACAGAATGTATCAGTGGTTTCCAAAAGCTGGGGGTAAGGAGAGGCTTCTACTACAAAGGGGTGCTTTTTAGCATGATGGAGTGGTTCTCCATCTTAAGTATGGTGGTAATTCATATGACCTGTTTTTGTTAGAATTTATAGACTTGAACAACTAGAAATATCTTCCTTTAGTTCCTTTCTTGTTAGCATTATGTCTCAATTTTATTCTTTAAATAGAGTCCATTTAATCCTTTCTTTTGAGATTGGGGAAATTTTCTGATGCTAAAGAGTACAGGCAAATTATACTTCAGTAAACTTACCATTATCAAGAGTATTTTTGCAAACCAAACCCTGTCTTCCCACATCATCTTCCATCTATCAAAGCACATCAGCTATTTATTTGCTTATAAAGAAAGGATTAACTTAATGGAAGTAAAGTGTACAAAACTCAATCTTCCTTACTGGTTTATGCTCTTCATTTTTCCAGTCATCTGGACATTCTCTATAGTGAATCAAATTAACCATATTAAATGCTGGACCTAGGCTCTTGTATTGCAATCTGATCCCATGAGACATTTGAAACAAGTCTCACATAGTTTCAGCCCAAACCAACGTGTTTTCAGAAACAGTCAACTGAATTTCATGACACAACCAGCTAAAGGGCACTGCAGTAGCTGACGGCATTAAGAGTAGTATACCGCCTACATCAAAGGGAGGGATAATCCTGTTCTGGATAAGACTGCAGGTAGAGAGATTGATTCAGCTCAGCCATAAAAAATTTTAAGTGGCAATTCTGTCATATGATCAGCAGCTAAAGAGACTAAGGGTATTACCCTGGAGAAGATGAAAAGGGTGGGGGGCAGTGGTTAGGAGGGAAATAATGGCTTTACACACAAATACATAAATGGTCATACAAAGACAGGGGAAGACCTTTCCAGGGTGGCCCACATTATGGGATAAGTACTAATGAGAAGAAGATAAGGAGTGGAAGATACTTGACTTTATGATACAAAGGCTTTTCAAACACTGCGGGCTAACCCTTGATGCGGCGGTGCTTTCTGAAGGAGGAAGGTCACTAAGGATGTGGCAGGTGAGGTTTCAGGTTTGGTGCGAGGCTGGGTGAAAGGGTTTACACAAACAGAAGTGACCAACAATAAGTCCGTCACACTGAACTTGGTGGTCAACAAGCTATGTCACATCCAAGAGAGGATGGGGCATCTGGGAAAGATATCAAAGGAGAGCAAAGGCAGGAAAAGGGAAGATGTGAACATGTGAAAAGATGGTGGAAAAGAGGAGACCAACTGAAATGCATTTTGCCTGGTGGTGGGGAAGACGAACCTTTGCCTGGCTATCCAGCATCCAATCATCCTTTGGATTCGGGACAATTTCCTATTACATGGGAGGTGGTGGAGAAGGGACATTTACTCTCTGTCTTCATTCCCAGACACCAGGCCACCAGTCTTCGTACTGGAGGCTCTTGCCTGACTCTGGAACAGATGAGATGGTTGGATGGCATCACCAACTCGATGGACATGAGTCTGAGCAAGCTCCGGGAGTTGGTGATGGATAGGGAAGCCTAGTGTGCTGTAGTCCATGGGCTCGCAAAGAGTCAGACACGACGGAGCGACTGAACTGACTAATTGACTGATGAAGACACAGGGATAAAGGCTAGTCACAGGAGTCTAGTAATGGCGGTGGTGGCAGTGTGATGCCCTAAACATACTATTCCTGTGCCACGACCTTGGATCTGTCTGTTCTTGCTCCTCCTTTTGAGCCCAGACCTTAATTAACACTTCCCTTGGTTCTTGTGTTACCCAGTATTTTCTCACTAAATTTCACTTCCATTTAAGTGAGACATAATTGGTTTCTATTGCTTACAACTTCAAAACCCTAACCAATAGGATCACACGGACTGGGTCGGGAAGGGGGGTTTTAAGAGCTCGTTTACATTATCTTTATGCCATACATGAGGTTGAAACTCTTAACAAACCACACAGCTCCAAATATTGCTTGCATTTGGAGAACTTAAAAAAAGAAGAAAAAAATCAGGTTCCCTAACTCTACCTTGACCCTCTACCCCTAACTGCTTCCAGGATTCCAAAATACTAAATCAGGGCCAAGGGGGAGGAGGAGGAGGGGATGGTAGAAGGCAGGAGCACATTTTTCCCCCCTCAGGTTTTCTGGGCAGTTCTAATGCAGACTCTAAGCAAGCTGGCATTTGGGTTTCGAAGCAAATGAGAATGACTTGAACCATTTAACACAATTTGTCTGTATTACTAAAGACTTCTAAAATCCTCTTTTCAGACCAGATCTGAGCAGCTTATATGTATGTACAGGCTGAATCTCACCTCTGGCTCTTCTCGTTCGCACACAGTTCCCATATTCCAGTATTCCGGCCTGGAGGATTCCATGGACTGTATGGTCCATGGGGTCGCAAAGAGTCGGACACGACTGAGCGACCTGCACTTTCACTTTCCTCACACAAACCCTCCTGTGCATCTACAGTGTATGCATGCCTCAGGGAATGCATTTCTCATTCTCCCTGCCTACAGAGATCCTATTTATGCACCAAGGTCCTCTCCCATGAGCTCCTTCCCAGACACCCCAACCTAGGACTTTTCCATAGAATCTTACTATCTCAGAGCTACAAGGGTCCCCTGGGGAGCACAGGCCAGCTATGTCATGCCATTCCAGCAATACTCTTTTCCTCGGAAGTTGTTTCTTACACTTCACTTCAATTTTCATTGTGCTTCCACCCTGTCCCCAGTCCATATGTTTCCTTTAAGCAACTCCTATAGAGACATATTCGGTGCTTAATATCATTAAGGTTGACTACCACAGACTGATTCCCTCGTTCTCAAGCAGTGCTTGCTATTTCTTAGGGAGAAAAATGAAGCTTTATCCATTTTAGGCTTATCTCTCTGTTGGAACAGTTGCAGAAACTTTTCACAGATATTAGAATCTGTCTGGTTCTTCATCTAGTCTGGAACGCAAGGTTGAAAACTCTGCCATTCTCATGATGAAAAATCTTGAAGCATTTTCACCACTCAAGAGCAGCAGGAGAGGCATGAAAGACAGTCCCTGCCTTCAAGCAGATGGGAAAACATCCTGTGACATGCACCCACTCGCTCACCCAAACGGTTCCTGGCTTGAAGCACAGCTGGAAAGTGGCCATTAAAGGGCAGAGGGTGTGAAATGATTCACTAATGGGCCATTAGAGCAGCTTTAATCAGGAAATTCAGAAGTGATGTATTTCTGTGAGAGTCTTGATTGTCCTCCCCTCTCCTCCAAGCAAGCCTTCCACTGGGGTATAATATAATCAAGTATTTCTTCCATCTATAGTGATTCTATTTGGGCCACTCAGCAGAAACAAAGTCTTTGGGGGTAGTATAATATTATCGTGATGATGAGACCATGTTATGATTACATAATGCTTCGATCTTTCTTCCCCAAAGCCCTTCAAATACATCGCTTTGTTTGACTTCACAATAGCTTTGTAAGGGAGGCAGTTAGAATGATATGATACTTATTTTATAGATGGGGAAGTTGAGGCATTGAAGGATGAAGTGTTCCAACAAAGATCTGGGGTTCCTGGCATTTCAGGGGCCTCAATCTGTCATATTTTAGTGCTGGGACTGGGGGACAAGGTTTGGGTTCAATGTGGTCCTCACCCTATGTATATCGGTGTTTGCTTATTGTTGCTCTACTCTGACAAGCCCAGAAACAAGGCCCCCAAGGCTGAGAAGAATGGGTCTTATCAGGGAGCACGGAGCTTGTACTGGGCTTGGTCTTCAGACATTAAGCTAGATGACACTCCTGATGCAGTCAGCCAGTTCATCCACAAAGCCTCAGTTTCCTCTCCTTGAAAATAAGGGCTCCGAGTCTGAGATAATGGGTCAACAGCAGTGGTTTCCAAATTTGGCTGACTGTAAGAATAAGCCTTTTATCTGAAGAAGAGAGGGGGAAAAAAAGAGACCGTTTTATATGATGACAAATGTTCATTACGTGGATGATTTGCGCAAAAAAGAAAAGTATAAACAAGAAGGGAAAAAGCTCTTCAATCACCATGACCCACTGGTGACAGGACGACAATGACACAAAAACATCCTGAAACAGGTGGCCGCCCATCTGAGGGATTTCTCTGTTCCTACCGGATGTTTTACAAGGATAACTCTATAGACACTCACCCAGAACTGGGGGTTGGGGCCTGGCAGTCTGTATTTTATGAAAATACCTCTTGGTTTGGGAATCCGGGGCATCCATGCTCTCTGTCCCCGAGAGTACAAATAGCGAGCAAGAGTTAAAAGAAAACAAAAAGTAAAAGAGTAGTAATAGGACGCATCCCACTGTGATGGCCACGCACCTGCAGAAGCCCTACCCGCTCCCTCCATGCACAGCCCCCTCAGAGAAGATCTGCACACGGGCGGGTGGGAAGCCAAGGACACCCAGGAAACATCTGGATCTGGTCCAGGAGGGCAGAGGAGACCGGGGTTTGATCCTGGGTTGGGAAGATTCCCTGAAGGAGGGCATGGCAACCCACTCTTAACATTCTTGCCTGGAGAATTCCCATGGACAGAGGAGCCTGGTGGGATACAGTCCATGGAGTTGCAAAGAGTCAGACACGACTGAGCAACTAAGCACAACACAGCAGCTGCCCTGCGAAGCCACCACCCGGATGCAACACATAAGTGGTTTGAGGGAGGCCAGCAGCACACCTTCAGGAGGCGACGGGTCAGAACAGGTCTGGGGTGGGGGTGGGGTTCTGGGGTTAAAGACAGCCGCTCAGGCCACAAAGGCTCAATGACACTTCCCGCTCAAACTCTCCACAAAGGACCTTTCTCCAATTCGCAAATGTCCTATGAGCATCTTACAAAGATATACAATTTGCATCATCTAATTACACACTTAATAAATCACCCTTGAGGAGAGAAGAAAGCCATACAGTGTTCCTTGGAACACAGCACACAGCCACCATGCACGCAAGGGGATAGATGGTAATCTGCCCCCTGCCCTCTCCACGCCTAGCAGGGCCCAGGCCACAGGCTGCAGGCAGGCATCACCTGGTGCACGTGGGACCTAGGAGACCCACAGATGACCCCTCACAGGGCCACAGCTTCAGCAGCGCCCCGCTTCCCAGAGACACAGATCTCCCCTATACCCCTCCCCTGAGAGGTCTCCCCTTCACTTCACAGCCTGGCAGCTACTCTGGGCTCCCAGAAGACCCAACATAGGACACTTGGAAGCTGAAGTTTGTCCTTTGAGATTCTCCCCCTTTTCCTCTCCTGGGGCATCTCCTCCCACAACCAAGTGTTCCAATAGTTAAGCTACTGCCTGTGACTAAGATGGAGTGAAATAATTAAAGGTGAGTTTGGAAAATGCAGGCTTTTCTTTGGATTACTGTGGGCCTCTGCCTTGCTACCCAGGTGGCACAGTGGTAAAGAATCCCCCTGCCAATGCAGGAGATGCAACAGATACAGATTCAATCCCCGGGTAGGGAAGATCCCCTGGAGTAGGAGACGGCAACCCACTCCAGTATTCATGCCTGGAAAATTCCACGGACAGAGGAGCCTGGCAGGCTACAGTCTACTGGGTTGCAGAGTCAGACATGACTGAGCGCGCATGCGCACGCGTGCACGCACGCATGCACACACACACACACACACTCTCTCTCTCTCTCTCTCTCTCTCTCTCTGAATTTGAGAAATGCAGACATCTCAGGCCCCAACCCAGACTACTGCATGTGTGCATGTATGTTCAGTTGCTTCAGTGGTGTCCGACTCTTTCCAACACTATGGACTGTAGCCCACCAGGCACCTTTGTCCATGGGATTCTCCAGGCAAGCATACTGGAGTGGGTTGCCATCCCTTCTCCAGGGGATCTTTGAGACCCAGGGATCGAACCCGCATCTCCTGGATTTCAGGACCTACTGCATAAAAATCTGCCTTTTATCAAGATGCCACGTGATTTATAGGTTAGAACATACCCTACAGTCCTGGGTTAATATTCTTTTCCTGGCAAATGAAGATCTAAATAAAGATCAAATGGTTACTTTAAGACAGCTTTTTTCCTTTTCTTTCTTCCTTTCTTTTTAAAAAATATTTTTGAACCATGGGCCTCTGCCTGGTGAAGTCTCAAAATGATATTTTTAAATACATAAAATACCTAGGATTACAAAGAAAACCAATTATGTTGAAATACAATAGCCTAAATATTTTAAAATGTATACTATCAAAACCATGTGCTCTTTTATTAAGAGGTTAGGGAATATCTACTAACAAATTAATTATCCAATTTTCAAAGTAGTAGTGAGTGTTTGATATCAAAAGATACCCACCCACAAATAATGTGTACCATTTCTACTGGTGACAAAGACATGAGAACTGCAAATACTACTGTGCTTTGTAGTCTGCATCCTTTATTGAAGGAAAACACTACATGTGAACTAGAGTTTAATGACAACAAACATTTAACTTTCTTCCCTTCCAGGCTTACTGTCCCCTTCTCCCCCTGAAATCTATTCATAGAATCTAGGTTACTGAGGAAAGGACCTTACACAAAAGCAGTAGAGAGAGATGTGCCCTGTGTCTGTGTTTCTGTCTGTCTGATCTTAGCTGGAGCACACGCAGGTCAATCACTTCCTTCTCTCATAGCTACTGCATTTGCCCTCCTGGCTTCTGTGAGCTGGCTTCCCCACAAGTTCCCACCGCAGAGCGAAACACTTCGATGTGTAATAAGTACTTCTGATCAACTCCCTTAAGTTGGGATCTAAATATTTCTGAAAGAGACATGCCGGGCTCCACTGTGAATACCATTACACAGAGTCACTAAAATAATCCCATTTTGTAGGAAGCTGCCTTCTTCATCTGCACAGATACTTCCATACAAATGTGGATTTAATATAGGTTACAGACACTGAGTTCTGAAACATCTCCCCTGCTCTGCCAGGGAGCCCAGGGCAGCTCCCCGTCTTCTGGATCATGAGCACCTTTTCAGGGGAGTTTTCTTGCCAAGAATAAGCAACACTTCCCACAGCCATGTCAACTGTGGTTCACAAAATAAGATCCATTTTCAGAAAAAGCCAACATCGATTTGTCTCTGAATTTCGAAATTGTGCATCTTAAGTCGGCCACACCGCTCCATGGGCTATGTTCCCCTCACGCTAACCAAAATGCCATGAAAGCAAAACGGGACCTCATGCAGCAGCCTTGGGGAGATCATTTGACACTTGGTTTGAACTCTCACAGAAAAGCTGCCACTACACAACGAGGCATTTCTCTAACAAAAATAGTTCGTGTGAATGTGTCTGAACCACAATGCTTACAAAAGAGCAGACAGACCTACTACACATTTGAGACACAGTCTTACATTAAGATTTATGCTCAGAAACAGCTGTGTTTCCAGGTTCATGTGATCACCATGAATTAACTTTTAACTCTGACTTGCAACCCTTCACATACACACAGTCACTCATACTTAGCCTTTCTTTAATAGGTTTGCTCAGGGCTTCCCTGGTGGTAAAGAATCTGCCTGCCAAGTAGGAGACGTGAGTTTGATCCCCAGGTCAGGAAGATCTCCTGGAAAAGGAAATGGCAACCTACTCCAGTATTCTTGCCTGGGAAATCCCATGGACAGAGGAGCCTGGCGAGCTAGGCTCCACGGGGTCACAAAGAGTTGGGCATGACCGAGTGACTAAACAACAGGTTTGCTCATCTGAAAAAAGATGACTAAACCTTGCATTTTGAATGTCCCAATATGAGTTAGTTGCATCATCCTTATCTAGTTTTCCACCCATCTTGATTCAGGAGCTCATATTCAAAAATAAGTAATGGAAGAAAAGGAAATAGTCCAGAAGCAGAGGAAACCTTACAGATTAGAGAATCAATCTGTGGATAGTAAGAGTCTATCATAGTAAATCATTTCAGGATAAAACTGATTTTAAAAAATCAGTACTGTATTATTCGCTGTCATGTAGCTTAGAAAGGTTCGACATCTCAGCTTTGAGATTGCTTAGGTTTGGGAGTAACCTGGAGGCTGCTGTTGGAGTAGATGAACTCATAGTTAAAAAAGATTAAAACCGATAATAGATCCTCTCTCCATTCTGAAATCCCAGTGACAACAAATGTAATTAATTAAGCCACAGAAATGACTCATGTTTCTCCCAGTGCAAGTTTGAAATGACTCCACTCACTTTTAAGATGAGGTTGTTAAATTGTTACCATAAGAAACTCACTAAGAATGTCTAATTAGCCATAGACACAGAACACCTAATGCCTCAGCATTTTGCAAACGGCAAGATTTCTACCACACAAAATTTGGTCGGGCCACCAGGACCCCAGCAAAACCCTCACGCACTGAGACGTCCCCGGGTCCGTTTCTCAGCTTCAGGTTTCCATTCTCTTTTAACACTCTTTGACTCACTCGAGGGAGAAACTGAAGTCAAGCAAGTTCGAGCCTGTAAAAAGGATTGTGCAAAAGACTCAGCTTTACAAACCCAAACTGCATCCTTCATTTCTGCCACCTTCTTCCCTGCAGTGCTCAGAAGTAATTTTCTGTTTCCCCCTCCAGGTCTTTATTGCTCCCCTGCCAAAACTGTCTTGCATCTGCTACAATAAAATACCTGTGATGCTTTTCAAAGCCAGCAGCTTCCTGCCAACAGTCAACCCTCTACCCCACAGGCAGCCGTCTGAGAACTTCAGTCAAAGTGTTGCCAGCTGAAGGTGACGGAATCTGGCAAGTCCAAGGTGGGATTCCTTGGAAGACAGAGCTTCCTCTTGCTGATACAACTGGCCTGCAGGAGAAAATAGGATTCTTTTGCCAAAGGGGCAGAAACGGGAGCAGAAGGCAAGAGGAAAAGGTTGTTGTGCCATCCAGAGCACCATGATAAATCCTGAGATTCATGACATTTATAAGGTCAAGTATGGAGCCCGTGGGAGAAGGCAATGGCACCCCACTCCAGTACTCTTGCCTGGAAAATCCCGTGGATGGAGGAGCCTGGTGGGCTGCAGTCCATAGGGTCGCTAAGAGGCGGACACGACTGCGCGACTTCACTTTCACTTTACACTTTCATGCATTGGAGAAGGAAATGGCAACCCACTCCAGTGTTCTTGCCTGGAGAATCCCAGGGACAGGGGAGCCTGGTGGGCTGCTGTCTATGGGGTCTCACAGAGTCGAACATGACTGAAGCGACTTAGCAGCAGCAGCATGGAGCCCGTGAATTCCTTCCCTTTTCCCCCTGGCATGGGTGCTTCCATTCATGTTCTGCTTTGGGTAGGATTCTAAATTGTTCCTTGCAGGACTACTATATATATATATATATATATATATATATATACACACACACACACACACACACACACACACACATATATACATTTTTTTTGTAGGGGGAGGGAAGACAGCTGGTAAGAATGTTTAATTTTTTGTTAAAAGGGGAAGGCTTGACATAATAAATTGTATAAAACAGGAGGCCATCTATCTACCATTCAGGGGGTAACCTGCACTTGCTGGATTGAGGAGTCTCACTGAAACAGGGGCGCGGGGGGTTGTTTTCACCAAACTTATTCCCAAGGGCCACTCTCGCCTTTCCTTAGACTTGCCCTATTCTGTCAATTTCTAACATGGTTTCCGTCTTTAAATTTGGGAAGAAAAACAGTGTGGAAGCTAGAAAGGCAAAGAAGATGGTCCAAGAGTGTCTCGTATTAAGACTGCGTGATAGGTCCCAAACTTCAAAACTACCAAAAATCTAAAGAAGCGGGTGAGCTCTTTTACCAAAGGTGTTACTTTGGATCCTTCTAAGTGCAGAGTTCTTCTGGTGCATGTAAAACAGAGCTGAATTGCTTCTTCTGGGGAAGGAAATGGCAACTCACTCCAGTATTCTTGCCTGTAAAATCCCATGGACAGAAGAGCCAGGTGGGCAACAGTCCATGGAGTCACAAGAGTCGGACACAACTAAGCAACTAAACCACCACCACTGCTTATGCAGAAGGAGATTTAAAAAACGGGGAGAATCTAGCATCCAGGGTCACTGATCAGGCCTAACTCATTGCACAGGGACCTCATATCTGGACTGAGACTGAGCCCAGGCCCTGCCCCACTTGAGGCCATCTGTAGAGCCATGGTGTGGCTGCACACCCATGCACACCTGGATGGAACTAATCGAGGGCCCTGGGTCAGACATGCCCACAGGGAGAGGCACACTCAGCCCGCTCCTTTGCTGAACAGGGCACACGCCATGGCAGTGCAGGCGGAGCACCGCCATGCTGTTCACTGGCCATGAAGAAAACGCAAGAAGCTGTCGGGACCTTCAGGGTGGAAGACATTTTATGCTACACTTCCTAGACATCACTGCAGGGAATGTACAGAAATCAGGTTTGGAACTGAGAGGATGCCTTGCCTACAGAAGTTCTTAAGGAGCTCTTAACGTGTTGTTTAGTCACTAAGTTGTGTCTGGTTTTTTGTGACTCCACGGACTGTAGCCCTCCAAGCTCCTCTGTCCATGGGATTTCTCAGGCAAGAATACCGGAGTGGGTTGCCCTTTCCTACTCCAGGGGCTCTTTCCAATCTAGGGATCGAACCTGGAACTCTCGCACTGGAGGTAGATTCTTTACCACTGAGCCACCAGGGAAGCCCTCTTAACCTGTATGTGAACACAAAGCCACACAAAGCGATCCCTGACAGCCACTGAGATGTGAAATTGACACCCTTCCACTGACATGATCATTAGTTCTCTAACTCAGAATCATAACTTCTATTTGCTCAGCTGTTCCTCCCCTTTAGGTCTACACACTTTTACACATATATGTACACATCTAGCTTGGTCTTTTATTCCATTCACCATCAGGAAAAAGCTTATGAGCAAGGTCAGATTCTGGCTCTGTCCAGAGAGCCAAAGGGAGCAGTGAATGGGCCAAGGTTGAGCCAAAGCACTTTGTCCTCCCAACACGCTATAAAAGAGGGGGCTAACTAAGGGCTGCTCATAGCTTGTGCTACACTTCAGCTTCTGATCAGACTTTGTTTCTTGAGGGGCCAGCTTGCTGCTGGGCTCAGAAGTGAAAAGGTCCCTCTCACTGCCTCTAGTCTCTGAGCTGCATACCACTGACTCATGCAGATGCCTTCTGAGAAACCAAAGCTGACCCTTCACCTAGAGCCTGCTTCACTGAATCTGGCCACACAGACCACACCGTCAAGGGCCAATGTGATCAATTCCCTCATGTGTTGTGATTCCTGATTAACTGCCCTTCACTTGGGGAGCCCAGGCCTCCATTTGGTTGGCTTCCAGTTGAGTTTCAGCAGTTACGCAAATCAGATTTCTGACCGTGTCTGAAATTCTGGTGCATACAGGAATAGCAGGTTGCTTAATCTCTAAATACAGAGCCAACCCCCTTTCTAAATACAGACAAAGGTACAGCCTGACTCCTGTGATAGGTTAAAGGACCCACCCTCACCCGCTCTGACAACCTGACTTATCAAGTGTATTGCCGCCATCTTGGTTTCTAGGTTCCAACTCCCATGGGGCACCATATGTACACATTTTCATCCTTCTTCACTTGTTTTCATTCTGTCAAACTCGGCCCTACCCCCTTCTTCGCTACTGACAGCATCCAGTTTCCAAATACAGGAGGCTAGATGACTGCAATGTCTTAGAAGAAAAAAAAAAATTATACCAGCCTTTGTGTTTTTCTTCTTAAACTACAATCTTCTTGTGAAAAACTTTCCTTGGTTTCTGCAATCCACAGTAAGCTACTTACAAAAGTCAGCTACACATCCAGGCCTGCAGTTCTGACAAAAGTTAAAACATGAGCAAGGTCACTAGATTTTCCTCTTATTAGAAATGACATTAATAATGAAATCCCATGCTGGGTCAATGAGAATCGCATGTTCCAGGGTCAGCTTAGCTGGCCGAAAGTAAGCGTTCTTATAGCCAATAAGGAAACACTTCTAAATATGAGAAAACATGATATTCACTTATTTATTTTACAGAAAACATCTTTTTCTTCCCCCCCAAGTGACAACACCAAAGAACTCAGATTGTACCTGTCTGGCCCAGCAATCAAGTCTGCAAAAGGGGGGAAAGGAAATGAATCATTTTTGAGTGAGATAGCAGAGTTCTGGTTCCCCTCTCAGGTTCTTTCAGTGGCATGTCTGCCCACGTGGTGGGTCTCATGGGTACCTACACCAGTGGGTTCCCCAATGAGGGGAGAGGGTGAAAATCCAACTGTAGACACAGTTTGCCTGACATTTCTTTCCTAATGTTTGGATCCTGCAGAAAATCTTCAACTTCCTGGCTCCTGAATCTCCCCTTTCGGAGGCAGTCATACCATCTAACAGAGACTGAGATAGTAAAATCAGTTTCCAAAATGAACAGCTCATCTGAACTGCCAAAGATGTAATAAGCTGATCAACCCACTGGTCACACTGATCCTGAGTGATGTCAATTGAGGATGGCAAACATCTCCCTCGTGGGAAAAGACCCTGATGCTGGGAAAGATTGAGGGCAGGAGGAGAAGGGGACAACAGAGGATGAAATGGATGGATAGCAGCACAGACTCAATGGACATGAGTCTGAGCAAGCTGTGGGAGATGGTGAAGGACAGGGAAGCCTGGTGTGCTGCAGTCCATGGGGTTGCAAAGAGCCAGTTGACTCAGCAACTGAACAACAAGAGTCAACAGTCCATATTTTAGGCTTTGAAGGCCACATCTGTCTCAGTCCTGTATTTTTTTCTCTCTTGTATTTTTACCTCATCCTGTATTGTTTATCTTCTCTTTCCTTGAAAATGGAAACCACATTCTTAGCTCTGGAGCCATGCAAAAACAGGCTGGGGAAGGCTGAATTTGGCTCACAGGCCACAGTGTACTGCTCTGACTGCTTCCAGAATGGACCCTGGGAAGGAGTCTGTCTGCCTGCCTGACTTGCCTTAATTTCCTGCAAATAGCACCTGAGACAGACTGGTGTGAAGGACAGGGGACCAATGGGACTCATCCAAAGGTAGATGGTAGCAAGAGTGGGTCGGGGTGGAGAGGTCCTGTGGCCCTAAAGACCACAGGAGTGCCGCTCCCCCACCCATAAATAGGTCTAGTCGTGGAAGGCTGAAAAGTCAGAGATAAGGTTTGGGCTTGCCTTGACTAAGCACAGCCATCTCCCAGCCCTCCAGGCCTAAAATGCAAAGCCACAAGGCTTGGCCACCACAGCTTGAAGACAACAGTCAGCCAGTGAGTGGTTACCAAAGCAGCTCTCACATCTGCCTTCCCAGACACACCCCTGCGGCTAGCAGGGCATTCTCGAAAACTCTGAGGGTGTTGAACTTATTCAGCTGTAATACAGTTCTCTGCCTGATTCTGACACTCCTGTCATGCTGACCACACATGCCACTTCCGACCTACCCCAGCTCAATTTCATGACACTCTGACCACTTTATTGTGGGGGAAATCTAGGTCCAATTATCCAGGCGCCAACCAGAAGCAAAGCCTGGAAATGGTTCAGAAGCCCAGGCTTGTGATGGTCTTTTTTTTCTGTTCTGCTTCCTTATCACAAGCCCCAACAATGGAAAGGATGCGCTGAGATTCAGCTACAACCAAAGGAGCCACAAATCAGTCCTTAAATTATCCTTGCATGTGGCTGCCACCCTTGGCCCTCACTGTTTATTTTCTGCTCCCGAGTATGAACACAGTACAGTGATAATTTCCAGCCCTCTCCCTGATCATGTCACCCCCTGCCCCGCATCACTGCTGCCCCCATACAAATATTCAGGATCCACACTTTACTCTCACCATTCTTTCCAATTCCCCGATTGAGAAGCAGAAGCAGCCCGCCTTAATGGAGAAAACATTAGTGCATTCAGGCTTCGCTCTGGACCCCAGTCAATTTCTGGACATTTCACAGCTGTTATACATCTACCTCCTTTCTTACAAAAGCTAGTAAAAACTAGCAAGCACCTTGTTAGCGCTGAAATATGAAAACACAGCAACCATCAAGCCGGCAAATCAGTTTCTGGTTGGCTATCTTTAAAGTATTTGTTCTAAAACAGTGTTTGTGGCTCGTTGATTCTCTGTCACTTTTTAAATCACCTTTAACTTAAACGCTGTATGATTTAGGGGGGCGATTTTTTTTAGGCAACCCCTATAATATAGCTGTCACTTGGTCATCAAACTAGTAACTGAGGAAATCTCTGGCTTGGGCATCATTCAGGCTCTAAGTCTGTTTCTTATGTCAATATTATCTTCCATTTCTCATACACTTAAAACAACAACAACAACAAAGAAACCTTGGAAGATGTGTAAGTTGTGTTCAGAGAGAAAATGAGACTCTCCTGGCCGCTCAGGTCTCACTCGCCTACCTGCTTCAGGAACTGATCAGGTGAGCGTTCTCCACTGTCTTTCACAGCCGTTGACACAGGACAGACTCCAAAGTGTGGTTCGCTTCATTTCCCTCTTCCATTCAGTTCTTTAAAGTCCTGGGTTATTAACTATCAACGAACATGAGAACCCTGCCAGTGCGAGCTCCGACTTCCTGCCAAGTCCCCATACTCTCCGGAGCTCAGGAGTATGAGCTCTCTCTTTCTGTGTCTCTCTCTCCTCCCTCCTCCTCTCAGCTTCACCTCCTGAGTGTGATGGCCCCACCCACAGCACTCAGATCATTTTTCATTTATGAGTGCATCCTGCTAAACTGCGTTTGCAAGAGGATAAACCAACCCTTGCCCTGCCAGCATCGTGGAACCAGGATGCTGGAACCAGGCTTTGATTTTCTGCGACTACGGGGGCATCCAACCCTGGTGGAGGTTACCCACACCTTCCTTCTGGAGGTTGTCTGTGGATCAGTTCTTCCACCAGCAAAGGACGCACACCTTGGTGATGGAGTTGAAATGGCTTCGTTCAATAGACACCACCACCACCCACTGAGGAGGGTGTACGATTTCAGGCCTAGGACAACCAGAAATACACAAGATGTGTATGTCATGTGCTCCCCAAATGTGAAGCCAGCATAAGGTGTCAAAAAGCTTTCCACTCAGTCACCTAAGAGTTCACAACAAACAACATATTTTACTTTGCATTTTCTTTCTTTTTAAAAGTTATTTATTTTTAATTGGAGAATAAGGGTTTTACTATATTGCGTTGGTTTCTGCCATGTATCAACACGAATCGGCTATAGGTATATGCATGCCCCTTCCTCATGAACCTCCCTCCCACCTCCCACCCCATCTCACCCCTCTAGGTTGTCACGAAGCATCAGATGTAAGCTCCCTGCATCATACAGAAAATTTCCACCAGCTCTCGAATTTTCAGTGCTACTCTCTCAATTCTTCCCACGTTCTCCTTCCCTCCCTGTGTCTACAAGTCTACTTTGCATGGGCTTCCCTTGTGGCTCAGCTAGTAAAGAATCTGCCTGCAATGCAGGAGACCTGGGTTCGATCCTTGGGTTGGGAAGATCCCCTGGAGAAGGGAAAGGCTACCCACTCCAGTATTCTGGCCTAGAGAATTCCATGGACTGTATAGTCCACAGGGTCTCAAAGAGTCAGACACGACTGAGAGACTTTCATTTTTCACTTTGTCCTTCCCTCCCTGTGTCTACAAGTCTACTTTGCATTTTCTATCAAAGGGCCAGTTCTTATCGTATTCAAATGGGAATAAAAATCGAAACTTTAAATAGTTTCCCCATCATGACCTCAAGGTTACAATTTTCCTAACCCAACAGTACTTCCTTCTTCTACCCCAGGACACCACCAGCAAAACCAGAGATTATCAGCCAGCCCTAGAGACTGAATTTTATAGAAACAATTGGATTTTACTAAGGAAACAGAATTTAAAAAACCAGGTTTCCATACATAAATCAGGACTTCCACTATGTGTGAAATTCACCTTATTCTGCAACTAGAGCAAGAGAGTCTTTCATGATCCATCAACCAAAGACAGAGGTCTCTAAAACCCTACAGTCATCATGGCAGGTATGAAAATTTACAAACTGTTTAAATGTAAATAATGTTACCAAAATGCCAACCATTCTTTAGAAGCCACGCTTGTCGGCAATGAAAGAGTGAATGTTGTCTGCTCATTGCAATCACTGTCTGGTCATGTGTCTAGAAAACCCAGGAGGACTGCTGAATTTTAGGATAATTTGATTTTAATCTATTCATTCTTTTTAGAGTTTTATCCACTATAGATTTCCCCCTCAAGGAACCCCAGACTGTCATGAGCTTGTCCCAAATACCATGGGAGGAAGTTCTTCATTCTTCAAAATTGTTTAAGTGTTTCATATATTAAAAAAAAATGATGACTGACTGTCCCAGACAGTCTGGTTTTCTGTTTGTTGCTTTGTTTTGTTGTTTTTTAATAATAAGATGGTTAAAAATGTCTCCTAGAAAGAAAATGCTATATATTTCTGCACACACTCCAAATCAGGTTGCAGTCATCCAAACACCTTAACACCACATCCATGGGGGAAAAAAATAAGCCATCTGCCTTTTATAGGTGAGAAAAAGAAAAGATAAAAAGTCACAGATGTATACATGATGTTTCATTGGTGGGGCAGAGAAAACCGGCAGGATTAGTGTTGAGTCTCCAAACCCAAACAGGGAAACTAGGAGCAGCCTGAATTTTCATATGCAGTCCAAGGGCCAGAGAGATGATCATGCAGGTGACCACTTGGGGTTTACCTTCCTCGTTCAAGGAAAATAGACATGCTCTGAGTTTAGCTAAGGAGATTAAAATCTGTTCTTTAAAAAAAAATTTTAAAAGAAGTGAGGGGAAGAAAGGACGTTAAAATTTTCTTGGCCCGTGACCAAGCTACAGTCTTAACAGAAGGTAAAATTTGCTTATAGAGTATTCTCTTCAGTATTAGTTTATGACATGTGCCAAAAATCTATGGTGGAACCAGTCATTCCACCTTTCTTTTGTCCTATTTTCTCAGCAAGTATGGATAATATACCATGCAATTTTGCTTTATGGGGAAATGCTACTTACTACATTTACTCATAAAATGAGCCATGTAGCTCATTCTAGCATGTGCTAGAATGCAGCAAGTACACAAGCCATTAGAAACATCCAGCCATCCAAGATTTCAGGGCAGATGAGTTTTTGGTCAAACTGTCCATGTTAGAGAGTCTGGAGCTCAGGAATTCTCTGGTGGGCCAGTGGTTAGGTCCACTGCTGAGGACCTGGGTTCAATCTCTGATTGGGGATCTAAGATCCCACAAGCCTCAAAGCATGGCCAAATGAAATAAAACAACCAACTTCCGATGTCTGTTAAAGAAAAAAAAAAGCATTAAAAAAAGAAGAATCCGAGGAGGGTTCAGGATGGGGAACACGTGTATACCTGTGGCCGATTCATGTTGATATATGGCAAAACCAGTACAATATTGTCAAGTTAAAAAATAAAATAAAATAAAAAAAATAATAATAATAATAAAAAAAGAATCCGGAGCGCTGCTTCCATCTCACCCGCCATGGTTCCTGGGCTTAGAAGACCACTATGCCCTCCCCTTTTATGACCTGGGAGGAGCCCCATCGATTACTTAGTTGTATTTTCTCATTGGTGGGGATGTGGAGAAAGAGGACCCGAGAGACAAGGGAACTTGCCAAGGTCAGGGCACATTAGTGGAAATACTGAGAATGAACACAGATCTTTCGGATTCAAACTCTAGGACAGAGCTGGCTGGACAAAAATGACAGGCATGGGCTCAGTGATGGCTGTCCAGCTGGTAACAAAGTCCATCATGAGGGGACACACACTCCCATTAGCCAAAGCAGAAGAGTCACAAATGAAGTATCAGAAGTGATTCCCACCAGAGAAAAGAATCCACAATACCACAAAAGCCTATGGACACTTCTGGGTACATACCGCAAAGAATCAGAAGCAGGACACAAAGGGCTATTTGTACAACCACATTCATAGCAGCCACGCCTAAAAGGTGACAGCAGCCCAAGGTTACATACATGGAACAGAATATTACCGAGCTTTAGAAACGATGGAAACTCTGACGTACACTACGACAGAGATGAACCAGGAGGACATTATGCTCAGTGAAATAGACCAGTCACAAAAAGATAGATTTTATATGAGATACCGAGAGAAGTCAGATTTGCACAGACAGAAGGCAAAATGTTGGCCCAGGGATGGCGAAGAGGGGAGAATGGGCAGTTACTATTTAATGGGCAGTTTCTATTTAATGGGCAGTTTCAGTTGCAAGATGAAAGATGTTCTGGAGATGACTGGGATTTACACAACAATATGAACATACCTTATACCACAGAACTAACTATACACTGAAAAATGGCTAACACTTTTCCATTAAAATTTTATAATTTAGCCCAGATTTATATCACATAAATTTTATATTATATATACAGTTGTCCCTTGGCATCTGCAGGTGACCAGTTCCAGGACTCATCATGGATACCAAAATCCACATACACTCAAGTCCCAGGTTGGCCCTCATATCCATGGATTTTGCATCCACAGATTCAATCAACCTCTGATCATAAACATAAGTAGTATACATATCAAAAGAAGCTCACATAAGTGGACCCACGTGGTTCAAACCCACATTGTTTGAGTGTCAACTGTATTTTGAAAAAGCTGGCGGAATTTGAATTTTCTTTACAATTTCCTGTTGGTCAGTCCTAAGGCTATCAGACTTCATATTATCGAAGCCACAGAGTGAAAGGCTACCACTTGCCAAAATTCATAAATGACCTGCAAACACAGAAAGCACTCAAGTTTCCTTCTCTTTTTCCCATCCCCCAGTCAAAAATAGTTCACAGAGAATTATGAAAGCCAACAGTGCTCAGTTTGTCTCCATAACCTGTGATGGGAGATAAGTGATGCTGATGGGAACACCCCGCCACTTGTGCAAGCAGGGACAGCTGTGACCTTTGGGCAACTGAGAGCAGCAGTTCCCTTCCAACTTCCATCATCAACGCGGAGGTTTCACAAACACCCTTGAGAAAGTCAAGCTCTATGCAGCTATGACCCTTTCGTCTCCTCCACAAAGCCCTCTTAAGAGCTCACATACCCTTTCACCTCACTCCACTTCGGCAGCATATACAGATGCCATCATGCTATTTTTTTGGTCCTTAATTATACACAGAACTGATTTTAAGCTGTTAAATGTGTCCAACGAGACCCCACATTGCTGGTGGACAGAGCTTCCCAGCTCTCTGACCATCAGTTCTCAGCCTTCATCCTTGACCTCTCTCTTCCCTCCTGGAGGGCTAGGGTGGCTGAAGAAGCACCAGCATTTCTCTCTTTTCCTCTTCCCTGGCTTATCCCTTCTACATCTATCACAATAATAACCAAGGAAGAGTCTCCAACTCCTCAACCTCCATCTCTGTTCAGAGTTTCAGACCCAGATCTCTGCCTGCCTCCTGCCCAGCTCCAACGAGATGTCTTTCAGGCATCTCAAACTCAGCAGGGCCTGAAATAAAACCCATCATGTTCTCTGTCACCTGGTTCCTTCTCGTATACTTCCTCTTTTCATTAATGTCAATCCCCACTCACTCAGGAACTCTTGAGAGGGTCCTGAACAGCAAGGAGATCAAGCCAGTCAATCTGTTAGGGGAAGCACCCTGATTGAAACCACCGACCCTGGCCAGGCACTATAGCAACTATTTGCATGAGTTGTTTTAGGACAGGAGGTCCTGGTAAGGAACAGGAAACTAATAAGCCTCCACCAACCAGAAGAGTTTGGGAAAGGTCAAAGGGAGACACCACCTGTCCGACCACCTCCCAGAATCCTCCTCTCTGGCATCCATCTTGGCCAATCAAGGCGTGCACCACCAGGAAGGACTCTGAGTCAGAATGATTGGCTAAGGACAACCCGGATATTAATCCCATCACCATAAAACCTGAGACTGCAAGCCATGTGGCAGAGCTGTTCTCCTGGGTTCTCTTACCCTACTGCTCTCCCCCTGGGTGCCCTTTCCCAATAAAATCTCTTGCTTTGTGAGCACATGTGTCTCCTCGGACAATTCATTTCCGATTGTTAGACAAGAGCCCAGTTTCGGGCCCTGGAAGGGGTTCCCCTTCCTGCAACAAATCCTCAAGGAAATCAACCCTGAATATTCACTAGAAGGACTAACGCTGAAGCTCCAATACTCTGGCCACCTGATTCAAAGAGCTGACTCACTGGAAAAGACTCTGATGCTGGGAAAGATTACAGGCAAAAGGAAAAGGGGGTGGCAGATGATGAGATGGTTAGATAACATCACTGACTCAGTGGATATGAGTCTTAGCAAACTCTGGGAGATGGTGAAGGACACAGAAGTCTGGCGTGCTGCAGTCCATGGGGTTGCAAAGAGTCAGATACGACTTAGTGACTGAACATCTACAAAAGTCACTCAAGCACAGATGAATCATTGTCAACTCCTCTCACATTTGGTGGTGAGATACTCTACCTCTTAAATCTTTGACCTGTGTCTGGCTTTACCTGGCTTTGACTCCAACTACTCTCTCTTCCTCAGTTGTTGATCCCTTCAATCTAATGTAATCTTATGTATTTACCATTGGATGCGCACTGAGACATCCAATGGTAAACACATAAGAGCGGCTTGATAATTCCTCATTGTTCTAATAAATTCTCATGCCCAAAGAATAAAGCCATTCTTGATATCCCTCCAATGACTATATCAGGAAACATGTTAGCTGCTGCTCCTTTTCGTGTATCTATATTTGCACATAAACCAGTGCCTTTCCCCTACAGGGAGGAGGAGGGGTTGTTACTGGCATCTAGTGGGTAGAGGCCAGAGTTGCTGCCAAACACCCAATGATGCATTAGACAGCCCTCTTCAACAAACAACAAATCATACAGGTTCTTAAAGCCTTATATTATACTGTTCATTGTTATGGTGATGGCTTCCCATTCTAGGGACTGCAAGCACAAAAGTTGTCAGGGTGCAGGAAATTGAAAGAGAAAAGCAGGTTAGGCAAAAGGCGTGTCCTTCCTAAAGCATTCAGATTCAAAAGTCCAAAAACTCTGAGCTGAATCCTGCAGCAAAGGGGTGGGTTCACAGCTTCTCAGAGGCTTCTGAGCTGGGGTGGGGGATGTTCACCTTGCTGGCACTGGTTTCCTTATAAGTACTGGATCAATGTTTATTATAAAGTTCCCTCTTATATTTTCCCTTCAAAACCTGGCATGCTCCCAGGTTCCAGTAAACAAATGGAAAAAAAGGACAAAACTCTCAACTCATATCCTTAACACAATTTCACTGTCCTTTTGAATTTTCCCCTCAAGGATTCTTTCTTCATAATCTTTCTAATAACTTTAGCTTAAAAAAAAAAAAAAAAACAACAACTCTATAACGTATCAGTTTGAGGAGATATTCTATGAAGGAAGGACTCTATTGTCAAATAAGTTACAGAAATTTGTATACCAGCTCTCCTTCTAACTGGTGTGTCCAAATCTTATGTTATCAACCAGTTCTCATTCCTGTCTTTTTATAACATAGCTTACTCATCAATAACAGGTGCTTTGAGGACTTTTTGAAAAACTTTAAGGTGTTCTCCTCGGCTCTCCTTCAGTATAGGCATTTTTTTGGTTTAAACTTTCCTTTGTGTGCAGAAAAGTGGCAACTCTCCCTAACTCAGTCCCCACCCTTCCGGGGCTGGGACCCTTTTTTCTTTCTCATAGCTGGTCTCCACATCTAAATGAACATGGATACGCTGAAACTGCCCAGTGTTCTTTAGGAATGAACTGCCCTGGGTAAGGATGGATCAATGCCAAGGGAGTTCACATTGGGATAAGAAACTATAATGGAACAGGAAGTGCAAGGTGGGGAACAGGAAGTACACGGATGAGTCCCAGGACCTGGTTCCTGGACAAGGACAGCTGTCTCTTAGGGCTACTGGTCATCTCAGGTCAACTTTTCAGAATCAAGGCCCATTAATGAGGATTAGGTCAGTCCATGAAAAAAGATGCACGTGTTTCTTCTGGACATAGATGGAGAAAAGGACCAATCACTTCAGGGCAAGGAAAACCTAATTCAAAGGAGCAGAAAGCCTTCATGACTTGCATAAATGACCAATTACCCCAGAGAAATCTGGAACAGTACATGCCCTCACATCAAGGCATTTACACCTTCCTGGCCTCTAGTGACCCACCAGCCAGAGGTCTTAGTTACCAGTTGAATCCAGCCCCATCACAACTTGAACTCACTCCTGTGAATCCTGCCCCAACCTGAGGACTCCCTGGGCCAGGTCATGGAAGTCTGTGGTTACTCACACTCAGAGGTGAAGAGGGAACAACGCACTTCCTTAGCCAATGTCACGGCCACCTGCAGCTGGAGATCTCTAATTCTTCTCCAGGCCCTGGCATCTCTAAGAAATCAATTTCAGGAGCAGCCCTGCAGACAGTTCCCCAAAGCGTCAGTATATGGTCTTATTAATGTCTATGAGATAAACTCTTAAAAGCAGAATCAAAGAATAATTAAGAAGAGCCTCCTGGAACTTCCCTGGTGGTCCTGCGGTTAAGAATCCACCTGCCAATGCAGGGGACACGGGTTCGATCCCTGCTCCAGTAAGATCTCACAAATCACGGGTCAACTAAGCCCACGTACTACAATTACTGAAGCCCTAGAGACCAAGCTTCACAACAAGAGAAGCCACCACAGTAAGAAGCCCATGCACAACTTACAGAGTAGCCCCCACTCACCACAATGAGAAAAGCCCGAGCACAGCGACGAAGACCCTCCTGCCCACTGTGCAGGTGTAGTCCTTAAAACTGGGGTCCTTCTAGGCGTCAGGGGTGGGACCTGGGACAGTTATCAGTTCCGTAACCAAACTGTCTTATGGAATTTCACCTTTTCCCAGTCTGCCTTCAGTTGTTTCATTAATTTGCCATGAGCTCAGCCATATATATTAAAAAAAAAAAAAAAAAAAAGTTAAAATTTTTTCTAGCATTTCAGGTGTTCAGTAATTAGTGAGAAATAGTGTGTGACATGCCTTTATTTAAAATGGATAACCAACAGGGACCTACTGCACAGCACAGGAAACGCCTCCCAGTGTTAAGTGGCAGCGTGGATGGGAGGGGAGTTTGGGAGGAATAGATATGTGTATGTGTATGTGTATGGCTGAGTCCCTTCGCTGTTCACTGGGAAGTATCACAGCATTGTTTGTTAATCGGCTATACCCCAATACAAAGCAAAAAGTTAGAAACGACAAAAAATAAAGTTACCAGAAAAAAGAAATGGCATGTTAGATAGGTATATGTTGATTTTATTATGTTCAAATTTCCCTCCTAAAACACCATGTCCATATTCTAGTATAAAGAATGATACCTTTTCTTTCAGTCATTGGGCCTGATATTTTCTACTTGGTGGTTTCTTTTTTAATTATCATTATTATTAGATTTCTTGTTGTCTGTGAGCTAATTTGATTGTTTCTGTTCTGTTGAATTCTTTTTACTATTTGTGAGCTAATAAAAGCAAATAAAAGCATAAAAAATATATATATATAAGTAAATAGATAAAACAAATGAATAAAGGGCCTCCTCTAAGCATTTGGGGCAGATGAGACTCTGTCTACATGAAAAGGTTCCCATCGGGGTAAGCAAGTGTGCTAAATGGGAAATGATGGATAATGGTAATGAGGATCAGGAATTCCAAGGGAGGTGTCATCATGGGCTGGGACAAGCAGGACAAACTTTCCCGAGGATGTGGGTCTTAAGTAAAGGCTGCTTCTTGGTTTTGACATTTTTCCCACCATTTCAATACTCCTCCTTTCACAGAGGAGAAGAAAGTGGGCTACTCCTCGTGCCTGCTGCCCCTGGAGACTACTGTGTTCCAGCCCAACCCACCTAACCTGGCATCATCACAGGGAACACAGCATGCCAGATGCCAGGCTTGTTAAACAGACCCGCTGGAATGGACTGCTGCCAGCCGGGTTCAGGATCACACTGCTGCCCACACTGGCTTAGAGCCCATGACAAAGTCAACAGTCACAACTCCATTAACACTCTACACGAGGAAACAAACATGGTGGGCTTGGAATCCCCCACTCTTTATATTTTATTTTGACTACATTGCTATTGTCCAGTAGTCGAAGGAGCCACTCATTTTGTTCTCAGAAACTGAAGGTGGGGTGGATGGATTGTTGTTGTTTAGTCGCATTGTTGTATCAGACTCTTCTGTGACTCCATAGACTGTAGCCCACCAGACTCCTCTGTTCATAGCATTTCCCAGGCAAGAATACTGGAGTGGGTTGCCACTTCTTTCTCTAGAGGATCTTCCTGACCCAGGGATCAAATCCATGTCTCCTACATTGGCAGGTGGATTCTTCACCACCTAGCCACCAGGGAAGCCTGTGTCATAGATGGTTAAATGCTCCATAATGACTCTGCTGAGCAAGGTACATCCTAAATACACATAGACTGCAGGAGTGTATACACATTCTAAAAGGCTCAGAATCAGGAGGCTGAGTTCTGGGTGGTTCCCAACATCTGGAGAATAAGCTTAGCATCTTGCCAAGGTGCTAAGCAGTCAAGGGAAGCCGCTGAGCTATGCTTCTTCGATCACTTGAACAGAGTGTACACCCAATGCACACCCCACACCTGCGACCAGGCTGCAAGTGCATTTCAGAAGGGCTGGTGTAACCTGCGTGAGCTGGAAATCTGGGTTTTTTTTAAGTGGTTTCTGTGACAGCCAACTCCTTCCCTCCCTGTCTGTCTTTTCTACTGTAAGCTTAACAGTGGCAATGGAATTCCCCAAATTCCCCATGGTGCTCAGAGTTCTAAAGGTTTACTGCACCCCTTCTGTTATTTCCAGATCTCAAAATAATTCCTCTTCACAAAAACACACAGTCCCCTAAGCTTACCAAGTCTACGTTAGGATGAAAAATTATTAACTCTCCTACTCAAGTGGGGAAGGGTGGACTGAAAGCCTTGGAGGAAGAAATCGATCAAAACCCACTAAATGTTCAATGACATGTTTGGGCTCAGCTGTATTTTGAAAGTATTTCTCATCTTTACCAGAAGACTCTTCTCTTAGAATCACGTCTGGTTCTGTGGCAGTAGGAACTTGACTTCCCCAACCTCAGCTTTCAGAGCGCTAGTGAGAAAGCTGGGTCACGTATGGAAATTTCTTTCTATGAGCCTGCAAACAATCACTTATTTGTTCCCCACCCCCCCTGCTTTTTTCCCCCACAAGAAGAATTTCTCTAAATAATTGGAGGAGATTTCCCATGGGAATCAAGCAATGGTGACTTCCAGGTCTCAAACTTATCTAAAAGAGTTTAAAAACAAAAGACACAAGAATGTGCCTTGCAAGCCTATAACAATGCAAATTCTGGAAATCAGAACAGCAGCCAAAGCATGTAACATCTAGTACCTCTGTGGAGGGTGGCCATAGGGTAAAGTCTTTTTAGTATTTGCTCCACTAGGAATGTGTGGGCCTCCTAGTATTGACCAACTGAAATTTAATTGTAAGACCTATGAAAAAAGTTTGCATAGGGCCTTCATAATCTAGGGTTTCTCTGGTGGCTCAGATGGTAAAGAATCTGCCTGCAATGTGGGAGTCCCAGGTTTAGATCCCTGGGTCAGAAAGGTCCCCTGGAGAAGGGAATGGCTACCCATGCCAGTTAGAACTGGACATGGAACAACAGACTGGTTCCAAATAGGAAAAGGAGTACATCAAGGCTGTATATTGTCACCCTGTTTATTTAACTTATATGTAGAGTACATCATGAGAAACGCTGGACTGGAAGAAACACAAGCTGGAATCAAGACTGCCGGGAGAAATATCAATAACCTCAGATATGCAGATGACACCACCCTTATAGCAGAAAGTGAAGAGGAACTAAAAAGCCTCTTGATGAAAGTGAAAGTGGAGAGTGAAAAAGTTGGCTTAAAGCTCAACATTCAGAAAACAAAGATCATGGCATCCGGTCCCATCACTTCATGGCAAATAGACGGGGAAACAGTGGAAACAGTGTCAGACTTTTTTTTTTTTTTTTGGGCTCCAAAATCACTGCAGATGGTGACTACAGCCATGAAATTAAAAGACGCTTACTCCTTGGAAGGAAAGTTATGACCAACCTAGATAGCATATTCAAAAGCAGAGACATTACTTTGCCAACAAAGGTCCGTCTTGTCAAGGCTATGGTTTTTCCTGTGGTCATGTATGGATGTGAGAGTTGGACTGTGAAGAAGGCTGAGCACCGAAGAATTGATGCTTTTGAACTGTGGTATTAGAGAAGACTCTTGAGAGTCCCTTGGACTGCAAGGAGATCCAACCAGTCCATTCTGAAGGAGATCAGCCCTGGGATTTCTTTGGAAGGAATGATGCTAAAGCTGAAACTCCAGGACTTTGGCCACCTCATGCGAAGAGTTGACTCATTGGAAAAGACTCTGATGCTGGGAGGGATTGGGGGCAGGAGGAGAAGGGGAAGACAGAGGATGAGATGGCTGGATGGCATCACTGACTTGATGGACGTGAGTCTGAGTGAACTCCGGGAGTTGGTGATGGACAGGGAGGCCTGGCATGCTGCGATTCATGGGGTCGCAAAGAGTCAGACACGACTGAGCGACTGAACTGAACTGAACTGAACCCATGCCAGTATTCTTGCCTGGAGAATCCCATGGATAGAGGAGCCTGGCATGCTACGGTCCATAGGGTCGCAAAGAGTCAGACACAACTGAGTGACTCACACTTTCATAATCTAAGTAGCAAGGATAATACCAGACTCCAAAAGATACCAAGTCAGTTCAAATGCATCAAATATTACTTTAGCTACAATTGCTTATGCAGTCAGCACTGATTCAGAATGCCATCAACAGAGAACCATGCAAAGAAATAGAGGAAAACAATAGAATGGGAAAGACTAGAGATCTCTTCAAGAAAATTAAGAGATACCAAGGGAACATTTCATGCAATCAGATCAGATCAGTCGCTCAGTCGTGTCCGACTCTTTGCGACCCCATGAATCGCAGCACGCCAGGCCTCCCTGTCCATCACCAACTCCCGGAGTTCACTCAGACTCACGTCCATCGAGTCAGTGATGCCATCCAGACATCTCATCCTCTGTCGTCCCCTTCTCCTCCTGCCCCCAATCCCTCCCAGCATCAGAGTCTTTTCCAATGAGTCAACTCTTCACATGAGGTGGCCAAAGTCCTGGAGTTTCAGCTTTAGCATCATTCCTTCCAAAGAAATCCCAGGGCTGATCTCCTTCAGAATGGACTTGTTGGATGTCCTTGCAGTCCAAGGGACTCTCAAGAGTTGATTATATTCTTTGCAGCCAAAGATGGAGAAGCTCTATACAGTCAGCAAAAACAAGACCAGGAGCTGACTGTGGCTCACATCATGAACTCCTTATTGCCAAATTCAGACTTAAATTGAAGAAAGTAGGGAAAACCACTAGACCATTCAGGTATGACCTAAATCAAATCCCTTATGATTATACAGTGGAAGTGAGGAATAGATTTAAGGGCCTAGATCTGATAGATGGAGTGCCTGATGAACTATGGAATGAGGTTCATGACATTGTACAGGAGACAGGGATCAAGACCATCCCCATGGAAAAGAAATGCAAAAAAGCAAAATGGCTATCTGAGGAGGCCTTACAAATAGCTGTGAAAAGAAGAGAAGCGAAAAGCAAAGGAGAAAAGGAAAGATATAAACATCTGAATGCAGAGTTCCAAAGAATAGCAAGAAGAGATAAGAAAGCCTTCTTCAGCGATCAATGCAAAGACATAGAGGAAAACAACAGAATGGGAAAGACTAGGGATCTCTTCAAGAAAATCAGAGATACCAAAGGAACATTTCATGCAAAGATGAGCTTGATAAAGGACAGAAATGGTATGGACCTAACAGAAGCAGAAGATATTAAGAAGAGATGGCAAGAATACACAGAAGAACTGTACAAAAAAGATCTTCACGACCCAGATAATCATGATGGTGTGATCACTGACCTAGAGCCAGACATCCTGGAATGTGAAGTCAAGTGGGCCTTAGAAAGCATCACTACGAACAAAGCTAGTGGAGGTGATGGAATTCCAGTTGAGCTATTCCAAATCCTGAAAGATGATGCTTGAAAGTGCTGCACTCAATATGCCAGCAAATTTGGAAAACTCAGCAGTGGCCACAGGACTGGAAAAGGTCAGTTTTCATTCCAATCCCAAAGAAAGGCAATGCCAAAGAATGCTCAAACTACCACACAACTGTACTCATCTCACACGCTAGTAAAGTAATGCTCAAAATTCTCCAAGCCAGGCTTCAGCAATATGTGAACCGTGACCTTCCTGATGTTCAAGCTGGTTTTAGAAAAGGCAGAGGAACCAGAGATCAAATTGCCAACATCTGATGGATCATGGAAAAAGCAAGAGAGTTCCAGAAAAACATCTATTTCTGCTTTATTGACTATGCCAAAGCCTTTGACTGTGTGGATCACAATAAACTGTGGAAAATTTCATGCAAAGATAGGCACAATAAAGGACAGAAATGGTATGGACCTAACAGAAGCAGAAGATATTAAGAAGAGGTGGCAAGAATACACAGAAGAACTATACAAAAAAGATCTTAATGACCTGGATAACCATGATGGTGTGATCACTCACCTAGAGCCAGACATCCTGGAATGTGAAGTCAAGTGGGCCTTAGAAAGCATCACTACGAACAAAGCTAGTGGAGGTGATGGAATTCCAGTTGAGCTATTCCAAATCCTGAAAGATGATGCTTGAAAGTGCTGCACTCAACATGCCAGTAAATTTTGAAAACTCAACAGTGACCACAGGACTGGAAAATGTCAGTTTTCATTCCAACGCTAAAGAAGGGTAATGCCAAAGAATGTTCAAACTACAACACAATTGCACTCATTTCACATGCTAGCAAAGTAATGCTTAAAATCCTTCAAGCTAGGCTTCAGCAATACGTAAACTGAGAACTTCCAGATGTTCAAGCTGGATTTAGAAAAGGCAGAGGAACCAGAGATCAAATTGCCAACATCTGTTGGAGCATAGAAAAAGCTATAGAATTTTAGAAAAACATCTACTTCTGCTTCACTGACTACGCTGATGCCTTTGACTGTATGGAGCACAACAAACTGAAAAATTCTTCAAGAGATGGGAATACCAGACCACCTTACCTGACTCCTGAGAAACCTGTATGCAGGTCAAGAAATAAGTTAGAACCAGACATGGAATGGACTTGCTCCAAATTAGGAAAGGAGTACATCAAGGCTGTATATTATCACCCTGCTTATTTAACTTATATGCAGAGTACATCATGTGAAATCCTGGGCTGGATGAAGCACAACCTGGAATCAAGAATGCCAGAAGAAATATTAATAACCTCAGATATGCAGATGACACCACCCTTATGGCAGAAAGTGAAGAGGAACTAAAAAGCCTCTTGATGAAAGTGAAAGAGGAGAGTGAAAAAGTTGGCTTAAAACTCAACATTCAAAAAATGATGACCATGGCGTCTGGTCCCATCACTTCAGGGCAAATAGATGGGGAAACAGTGGAAACAGTGACAGACTTTATTTTCTTGGGCTCCAAAATCACTGTGGATGGTGACTGCAGCCATGAAGTTAAAAGACACTTGCTCCTTGGAAGAAAAGCTATAACAAACCTAGACAACATATTAAAAAGCAGAGACATTACTTTTCTGACAAAGGTCTGTCTAGTCAAAGCTATGGTTTTTCCAGTAGTCATGGATGGATATGAGAGTTGACCATAAAGAAGACTGAACACCGAAGAAATGATGCTTTTGAACTGTGGTGCTGCAGAAGACTCTTGAGAATCCCTTGGATTGAAAAGGGATCAAGCCAGTCAATCCTAAAGGAAACCAACCCTGAATATTCACTGGAGGGACTGATGCTGAAGCTGAAGCACAATACTTTGGCCACCTGATGCAAGAGCCAACTCATTAGAAAAGACCCTGAAGCTGGGAAAGACTGAAGGGAGGAGGAGAAAGGGACGACAGAGGACAAGATGGTTGGATGGCATCACTGACTCAGGGGACATGAGTTTGAACAAACTCTGGGAGGAGGACAGGGAAGCCTGGTGTGCTGCAGTCCATGGGGTCACAAGAGTCAGACATGACTGAGCGATTGAACAATAGCAGCAACAACGACAGAGAGCTAGATGCTTAATGGAGCAGGTTGATAGCCCAGAGTACAGAATGGAATCTGCAAGAGTTTAAGGAACTTCCCTAAATCACTGACTGTGGGAGAGTGAGGATTCAGATTTCCACCTAAATCAGGTCTGACTATTTACAAATTCATTGTTCTTTCCTCTCAGGCACCAGGCTCTTTGTTGTTATTCAGCTGCTAAGGAGTGTCCAACTCTTTGCGACCCCATGAACTGCAGCATGCCAGGCTTCCCTGTCCTTCACCATCTCCAGGAATTTGCTCAAATTCATGCTTAAAGAGAGAGATGGTAATGTTTTAGATCACTCAGCATTCATTATAGTAATGCTTGTATAAAACCTATTCACTCCACTCCTATTTCTTCATATTTACGTTTCCTCTCTGCTTGCTGTTCTGGCTTATTTAGATCACTAACCAAATTATCCATGGCTTGTCCTCATTCCACAAGTTCCTGGCTTAATTGAAAGTGACAAAGGGGACTCCGGGAAGGAAAGCAGAGTGCTCAGGGAAGGGCGGTGTTAAAAACCCAGAAGTCAGAGCTGTGCATCCCCCAGAGGGGCTGCCAGCTCCAATCAGGCCACTGCTGATGTGATAAGAGGAGGAAAGAGGGAACCACATGCTGCCCAAGGTTTTCCCTAAAAAGCCACACAGAAACACCGACACATTCTCTGGGTAACTCCTCATGTCACCAATGAGATCAGGGCTCCCCCTCAGAAGGCAACTATACTTTCCTTCTCAGGAACACCAAGGGCTTCATATGTTTTATTTTCCAAACTATTTCCTGTCAGGTTAAGGATGAGCAGGTCTTAATCTGCTTTTTCTTGATGAAGAAAATGGAAGAAAAAACAAATGTAAAGACCAAGGCGAAATCAAAGGAGAAGCCTGAAGCAGCACTGTTAGGTATGCTGTTCAAAGTGACAGGTTGTGTCTGAGAGACTCGAGAACCCCAGGGGAGGCATGGTGCATCTTTGTTCTTTCCAGGGCTTACTATCACAGTCCTTGGGGAGACTTCTGAAATATCCAGAATGATGCCCATGAATGATTTCCAGATGACTCTATGACTGAACTTTTCAGTTCTAGAAGCTCTGTGTCCTCACCCTAGCTGGTTCCACCTAGAGAGGTGACACTGGCCACTGAATATGCCAGTAACCAGTTACCCAGCTCCATACCTCTCCCTCAGCCTCATGGCACCTCCGCTCTGAGCTCCTCGAAATTCCTTTCAGAACTTCTCTTTTCTCTCCATAAATCCTCCAGTAGAAAGGGACCCCAATATTTTTTTTGGCTGCACCACTCAGCATGCATTAGCTCCTAGTTCCCCGATCAGCCACTGAACCCGTGCCCCTGCAGTGGAAGCATGGAGTCCCAACCACTGGACTCCAAGGAAGGCCCAGAGTGATCCTATTCTTGATTTCCTTCCTGGTTCTCTTTGGCCATTGGTTTACAATAGTCTGTACCTGGCAGGTGTCAAACGACATAAACGTTCTAATCCTATGATTCCCAGTTTCTCTGGCTCTAGTGCAAACTCCTGACTAATGGCCATTGAGCCCTTCAGCTGGCAGACCCCATCTTCCATCCAGAATCCCTGTTTTTTTTTCATCCTTCCCAGCAGGGTGCTGTGTCCGCACCCTCAGCCAAGGGGTAGTGCCGATCTTTGCCAAGCTTTTACTTCGATCTTTCTCCCATATTGCCAAACACTGCTGTTGAGTTTATAAAGAGTTCTGCACAAAGTGGACCTCCCATTGTGACCATCAGCACAAGGACCCTCCATAAACACTGACTGATGTTGATCGGAGGCACATACCTCTATCCTATTTCACACTCAGCTAAACCGTCCCTTCCCTCCCAGGGCTCCTGCCCTTCTCCAGGCATCCAGACACTGAGTTACATCTCCAGCCAAACAAAATCTTCTCACCCAAGGACAGCTGGGTGGGTGGTTTCTGCACCTGCGGCACTCTGCAGACGACAAAGCCTCCAAAGAACTGGCATCAACGAACACCTGGGGATCCTTGAAGAAAACAGCTGAACACATGCTGGTCACAGCCTTGCAAAAGTGACACTCAAATCAGGACAAGCTCGTTCTAAAAATAGATGCACCTGAATGAGGATGGGGGAAGGTGTCAGAAGGCGCAGGAACCCATACTTAGCTCACAGGGCTCACTTGCTGGGCTGGGACAGCCAGTGCCTGGGGTGTGAAGCAACACAAAGGTGGCCCAGGTGTGTTCGTTCACCTCTTGCTCAAAGGCAATCAGGAACCAGTGGGAGTTGAAATCAGGCCTCTGTACCTGACTGAGGGCACAGAGAGGTGCCCTCCCATCCCAGACAACTGCAGCGGGGTGGAGAGGGCAACCCCTGGGTCCAGCCAACAGTCTCTGAATTTGAAGCCAAGGAGATGTGCCCACTACAGGCAGCGCGGCCACAGCTGCCAACACAGACACCAAGGTCCCAGAATGGACTGATTATGAAGCTTTTTTACTTTGCACCTACACGCAGAAAATGTCCGGGAAAACACATGGGGAAAAAAACCCAGGCTCCAAAAACCCAAACAGTTGTTTTCCTTCCAAGGATAACTCTTTAGATGTCACGAGCACTTCTGCAAACAACAGGATCATATAGTGGTCCATACCTTCTCCCTAAAAGGCCCTCAGCACGTGCATGTGGAGATGTCTCCAGCCCCCTCCGTGTGGTGGTTTAGCCGCTAAGTCATGTCCGACTCTTGCGACCCCATGGACTGTAGCCCGCCAGGCTCCTCTGTCCTTGAGATTCTCCAGGCAAGAACACTGGAGTGGGTTGCCATGCCCTCCTCCAGGGGCTCTTCCTGACCCAGGGATCCCCAGGTCTCCTGCATTGCAGGCAGATTCTTTACTGTCTGAGCCACCAGGGACCAACCTCCAATCAACTCTTGCTCAAAACAAGAGGCTCTGAATAAACGATTTCTGAACAAAGCCCTGGTTCAAAGGTGCGCTATAAAAAGGAAAATTCCTCTGCTGACAGAGTAGAAGACAGGACCATGCTCAGAGAAGGCCAAGAGCTCCTGAACCTGTCTGCATACTGCTGGTCCTTGGATCTGCTTTTTCAAAACCATGTCTGAGAGTAATATTTGTTTCTACTGAAGATGAGTGTTGAAACAAAGAAAAATTAAAAATCGGTTAACACACACACACCCCAGCACGCGCACATGCACAGACACACACATAAATGCTCCAGTACACAGATCAGAACTCTCACATGCTCAGCTGCCAGTCTGTGACACTCTGGCCTGTACAGGGATCAAATGATGTGCTCATAAGCCTTCAGGGTGTTTCTGTCAAACCCAGCAATGCCCGTCTCTTGGGGAAAGAGTTGGGTAAGTTCGTCTGCCTTTAGGCTGAAATGTCTGAATACAAGACTCAGAGGATGATGGTTCACTTGGCTGAGAGCCCAGAGTATGAGCAGCAAGGAACAGAGGAGACCCCCAGCCTCAGGGTTCCCTGCCTCTGCGGGGAACACCAGCTGACACAGCTCTGTGGCTGGTGACCTGGTTAACTAGGTGGGGGGCGAGTAACAGGCAAAATCTAAGGAGACACGAGGCTGAAGCTGGTCTAGAAAGGGCCAAATAGAGTAGGCTCATGGGTATCCTTTCTCATGGCATGAACTTGACAGCCGCAATCTAAGAAAATCTGGTAACTTCAAAGGGAAAGAAATTTTTCCAGGGACTTCCCTGGTAGCTCCATGGTAAAGGATCTGCCTGCCAATGCAGGGGACGTGGGTTCAATCCCTGGTCTGAGATGATCCCACATGCTGTGGAACAACAAGGCCCGTGCACCAGAACTACTGAGCCCGCGTGCCCTAGAGCGCGTGCCCTGCAAGAGGAGAAGCCACCGCGACGAGAAGCCCGTGCACTGCAACTACAGAGAGCCCCCATTTGCTGCAACTAGAGAAAAGCCTGAGCAGCAGCAAAGACCCAGCACAGCCCCAAATACAAATAAATAAATAAAATTATTAAGAGAAAATCTTCCAACTAGAGTGTAAGCAACAGGCGGGTAGGTGCCATCTTTTCCCAACATTCCTTTGCATCTCTGCACAGTTCTGGAAACATCCGACTTACTTTGTCGAGAAAGTAAAGGGATCCAGCAAAGGCCCCCCTAGCGCTTTTCAAAAAACTTTGCCTCTCTCCCAACAACCAAGCACATTTTCACCACTTGAGGCTTTCTGTGTGCCCTACATTTTGCTGAACTCAACCTCTGTATATGCTAATCCCCACCAGGCTCTCTGTAAATATTTCATGCTGCCCCCACCTCCCTTACAAGCACTTGTCAGAATTACTGAGGCTGCTAGACTGGATTCGGGTTTGCTTCACCAGCTTTCTGTGTCAAGAAGGGGCACTGTACACAGTGCAGGCTTGATGTCAACTGAGCTTCCAGCTGGAACAAAACCAACCTCTGAGTTACTGCCTCAGTTTCTTCCTCTAAGGAAATGGGGTTAGCCATGGCACCAGATGCCATCGAGTTACACTCACACTGACCTCCATCCTCCAAAAGCTTCAGTTTCCCCTGAGACACAGTATCCACTTATAAAGTCTTCCTTTTCAAAATGAGATCAAACCAGTCAATCCTAAAGGAAATCGACCTTAAATAATTCATTGGAAGGACTGATGAAGCTGAAGCTCCAATCCTCTGGCCACCTGATGCGAGGAGCCAGCTCTCTGGAAAAGACCCTGATGCTGGGGAAGACTGAGGGCAGGAGGAGAAGGGGGTGACAGAGGATGAGATGGTTGGATGGCATCATTGACTCAATGGACGTGAGTCTGAGCAAACTCCAGGAGATAGTGAAGGACAGGAAAACCTGGTGTGTGCAGTCCATGCAGTTGCAAAGCGACTGAACAACAACACAACAACGGTGATCATTTTGAAAAGATCAGATCTCTATGTGGTGTACCAGGAACTAACACAGTGTTGTGGGTTAATTATACTTCAAACAAACAAACTTATGGAGAAAGAGAAGAGATTTGCGGTTATCAGAAGTGGGGAGTAGGTGGAAGGGGAACAGGATGAAGGTGGTAAAAAGGTACAAACTTCTATCTATAAGATAAATAAGTACTAAGGGTGTAAGGTACAAGGTGACTAATATAATCAACACTGCTGTATGTTAAAAATGAAAGTCGTTAAGTGAATAAATCACAGGGAAAAGAATTCTTGATCAGAAATAAATAAAATTCAAAGAAACACACACATGCCCCCCAAATAGGATTCCTGTGTTAGGAATTTTTAGTGTGAAAAACTGGGAATCAGTGAATTTTTGTCATTAGTGATTCTAATTTGTTTTTTAAAGATTTTCTTTTTTTTTTTTTTTTTTGATGTGGCCCCTTTTTAAACTCTTCATTGAATTTATTACAATACTGCTTCTGTTTTTTGTGTTTTGGTTGTTTGGCTGCAAGGCATGGGGTGGGATCTTCACTCCCTGACCAGGGATAGAACCCGTACTCCCTGCACTGGAAGGTTAAGTCTTAATCATTGGACTGTAGGGGTTAATAGTCAGCCACCTATTGCTCTGGCTTAGCCATGAGAAAATCACCATGGGAAAGGAATAAAAGCAAAATATAGCAATACAGCATAACCCAAATAAATAAAAGTACATTGGGTTGATCAGTTGGGGTTGTCACGCCCTGCTAATCTAAGGAAAAACATAGTGTGGACCTTGGAACACCGGATCAGTGCAAGTTTAGAATACTGCTTGCACACACACTAAGATGTTTTCCCAAGGCATATGCGAGTCTATGACCTCCAGCTAGGTGATAGCCCTTGTACAAAAAAAATAACAAAGATAGTTTAAAGTAATCAATAAAATGGGAGACGTGACTGGGGACACAGGAGGCTGACTTCACTGTAGCACAACAGATACCTTCTGCTTGCCAAGACACTACATAAAAGTGATGTGGCTCCAAGGAACAGGGTTCTTGACCCAAGAAAGATGCTGACCCTTCTCTCACTTGTTCCTTCTGTCATCACAGTAGGACTCAAAGATGGGAGCCCTGGCCGAAGAGAGGGCCTCTGGGCGCAGAAGCACCCCTTCACTAGCCCACCCTCTGTGCCGTCTCCACCTAGCACACCCGACACCCGAGGAAAGGCTTCTGCTATTAAAACATAACTTGGGAAAATATAGCTGTGCTGGATGGAAACCTCCCATGGAGTGGGTTTCATTTGCAGAGTTGAATAGTTTACCCAACTCACTGTTGGCTGTACCAACTACAGCTGGAGGACAGCAAGGCAAGCAGGACCCAGCACTCAGGGAGCAAAGAAGTGTTGGTCTGTACCTACAGAGGCACCAGGTACTAAGGCCAAATGCTCCCCATCTGGTCCTGGTAGAGTGCAGTCAAGACTGGAGCTTAGGAAAAGGAGGGGTTATGTGTGATAGACATGGAAATTGGCTCACCAACCCCCACTGAGCAGAAAATCGGAAAAACCATATTTCTCAGAATCCCCTGCAGCCAGAGTGCAGGTACGGGAACTCATTCTCACCAACTGGACCTGGAGGCAGAAGTGGGCAGGGCTCACCTATCACAACCCAGCCTGGTAGCGAGAGCTAGGGAAGACAGCATGGTAATAGAGGTCTCTCCTGAAGCCCTGGGCCCAAGCAGGGAGCCAGGGCCACATGCTTTTCCTGCTAGAACAGTCCTGCCATGTGGTCTGGCTCTCTTCCTGGTTCCACAACACCCAAGCTTGACACTTGGTCCCTCCCAGACATTCTGTGAACCACCTAACTGCTGCTGCTGCTGCTAAGTCACTTCAGTTGTGTCTGACTCTGCCATAGACGTCAGCCTACCAGGCTCCCCCATCCCTGGGCTTCTACCTAACTAACATCCTTTAATTCATCCCCTTCTGCTTAAACTAGCTACAAGAATTTTTGTTGTTTGCAGCCAAAAGCCCTGCCAGGTTCAGCAAGGGAGAAAGTGGAGAACCCAGAGGAAGCTGCAAGGATGGTGGAAGCTGGCTGGCACAGGCCCATGGTGCCCACCTGTGCCAAGTCTTGGGCCTTGAAGCCCAGTGCTATGCACCTAGCGACACCATGGGGGCCATCCACAGCACGTGAGCCGTATAGCTGGCTGGACACCGGGTGAGTATCCAGCCCACTGGTCAGAATGGCCATCATTAAAAGGTCTACAAATAACAAAATGTTGGAGAGGGTGTAGAGAAAAGGAAGCCCTCCTACACTGTTGTGAGAATGTAAACTCGCAAAGTCAATATGGGGAAAACAGTATGGTGCTTCCTCAGAAAACCAAAAATAGAGTTGCCAATGTATGGTCCAACACCCCACCTCTGGGAATACCTGGATGAAACTATAATTCAAAAAGATACATGCACCCCATAGGGAAAGGAGTACATCAAGGCTGTATATTGTCACCCTGCTTGTTTAAGTTATATGCAGAGAACATCATGTGAAATGCTGGGCTGGATGAAGCACAACCTGGAATCAAGACTGCTCAGAAAAAAATCAATATCCTCAGATATGCCCATGACACCACCCTTATGGCAGAAAGTGAAGAACTAAAGAGACTCTCGATGAAAGTGAAAGAGCAGAGTGAAAAAGTTGGCTTAACGCTCAACATTCAGAAAACTAAGATCATAGCATCGAGTCCATCACTTCATGGCAAATAGATGGGGAAATTTTGGAAACAGTGAGAGACTTTATTTTTGGGGGCTCCAAAATCACTGCAGATGGTGACTGCGGCCATGAAATCAAAAGACGTTTGCTCCTTGAAAGAAAAGCTATGACACACCTAGACAGCATATTAAAAGGCAGAGACATTACTTTTCCGACAAAGGTCTGTCTAGTCAAAGGTATGGATTTTCCAGTTGTCATGTATGGATGTCAGAGCTGACCATAAAGAAGGCTGAGTGCCAAAGAATCGATGCTTTTGGACTGCGGTGTTGCAGAAGACTCTTGAGAATCCCTTGGACTGCAAGGGGATCAACCTAGTCAATCCTAAAGGAAATCAATCCTGAATATTTATCGGAAGGACTGATGCTGACGCTCCAATACTTTGGCCACCTGATGCAAAAAGCCAACTCATTAGAAAAGGCCTTGATGCTGGCTGGGAAAGACTGAAGGCAGGAGGAGAAGGGGACAACAGAGGTCGAGATGTTGGATGGCATCATGGACTCAATGAGTTTGAGCATACTCCATAAGATGGTAAAGGACAGGGAAGCCTGGCATGCTGCAGTCCGCAGGGTTGCAAAGAGTCAGACATGACCAAGTAACTGAACAATTTTGTTCCCATATATACAATGGAATACCACTCCGCCATAAAAATGAAATAATGCCATTTGCAGCAATATAGATGTAACTAGAGATTATCAGACTAAGTGAAGTCAGTCAAAAAGAGAAAAACAAATACTGTACAATATCACTTATATGTGGAATCTAAAATATGGCACAAATGAACCTATCTACAAAACAGAAACAGACTCATAGATATGGAGAACAGACTTGTGGTTGACAGAGGGGAGAGGGAGAGGGATGGCTGGGAGTTTGGGGTTGGTAGATGCAAACTATTGTACACAGAATGGGTACACAACAAGGTCCTACCATACAACTCAAGGAAGTATGTTCAATTTACTGTGATAAACCATAATGGAAAAGAGTATTTTTTAAAAATGTATGATATATATGTGTATAATCAAGTCATTTTGCTGTACAGCAGAAATTGACACAACACTATAAATCAACTATATTTCATTAAAAAAAGTAGTTAAAAAAATAATCCCTCTCTCTCAAATAATGAAGATGGAAATGAAGGTGATGAACTCTGAAAAACTGACTTAGATAACATAAAATGTGGCTCTGCTTTATAAACTATATGAGTAAGAAAGGGAATGTTCAAAATTAGAATATCATTTAAGTTTTAAATGGGATTTTAAATGTGTGAGTTAATAAAGTAGATATTAGAGATAAATGACAATTACATGCATATTGCTATATTATTAGTATACTGAATGGTACTAAATATATACTTATATATATTTGTATTTAAGATTATGTATATATATGTTGGCCAAAACCTTTTTTTTTTTTTGCAGATCTATCGAGATTATATTCTAATATATACAGTAAGGGCTTCCCTGGGAGCTCAGCTGGTAAAGAATCTGCCTGCAATGCAGGAGACCCTGGTTTGATTCCTGGGTCGGGAAGATCCCCTGGAGAAGGGTTAGGCTACCCCTCCAGAATTCATGGGCTTCCTTGGTGGCTCAGATGGTGAAGAATCGGCCAGCAATGTAGGAGTCCTGGGTTCGATCCCTAGGTTGGGAAGATCCCCTGGAGGAGGGCATGGCAACCCACTCCAGTATTCTTGGCTGGAGAATCCCCATGACAGAGGAGCCTGGTGGGCTACAGTCCATGGGGTGGCAGAGAGTCAGACATAACTGAGTGACTAAGCACAGCACAGCATATACAGTAAAAGAAAATGTGCTCATTTCCCTTCCAATCAGCACAGAAAATATGAACAGATATTAAGAGTATCTTAACTATATGTCCCTGCTCCCTTAAGTTAGTGCCCTTATGATCCCATTCTTGCTTTTTGCTTAGTTTCAAACAGCAATAAGCAGCATCAAACCATCATTAAAACTGGCAGAAGATGAAGAATATTTTCAGGCTTCTTAAATATGTACAATCTTCAAAACAAATAAGGATGTTATACAATTGTTTATTTTACCTGATATCTTCATTATGCCTTATTTTCTTGGGTGTGGGGTGGGTCTAATGGAACCCAACAAAAATAAGATCTACATTCATAAAACATGGAGCAGGAAACACAGAACATATTGTATTTCACAAGGTCTTCTCTCACCTCTACTTTAGGGGAACTGGAGGATGAATCCAGCTCGATATTTCATACCATGTAGTACAGTGGCCCGCCTGAAGGAAATGCACACTAACCCTGGCAGGCCTGTCAGCTGGAGCTGTATCATGTCTATAGCATACAACGCAGAACTCAGCACAAAGAAGCAAGGCTCGAAACGCTAAGACGTGACCATAACTGAACAGTCAACAAAGACTGCCGTCTATTCCAACAAAATAAACCCTTTCTGCTGATCCTTATCCCACTTCTCTTTGTATCTGATTATAAAATCGTGCTAACCAAGTATTCTACCCATAACTGGGTAATTTGTACAACGCTCCAAGTTCGGACATCATTTAAATACGATTCTTCTTGGATATCTGACTATCCTAATATGGAAAACTCTAAACATTCTGTTTAAGATATTGGAAGCAGCTTCTTAATGAATCAATTTCTCAAGTCGCTGATGAAAACCAAACTATTTAGACATCAGTAACACATAGGATATTTTTCTTGTGTGGAATTTAAGTTAAAATTACCTCAATTCCACTCTTAGCAACATACACACTTACAATCCAAGAACAGTCACTGAGGTTAGCCGAAGAATTGAGGAAGTGGGGGAAGCTGATACAAAACAGTGCAGTGATATATCACAGCACCATACAGAGAAAAGAGGACGACAGAGGATAACAACAGAAAAACCTCCCCTCCATTTCCAAACTCCACTAACAAAAGCCAGCTTCTCGCAGATGGGCCACACCCTCCAGACTCTGAATGGGCTGTTCCAAGCCTTTCAAATCATCTGAGATGTTCTAAAGCAGAGCTGCCCTGAACCAGCATCATCAGAAGGCACTCAATAGTTGAATAAAGCTGTTCTTCCTCTGGGAAGTTCTCACAAGAGGGTATAAGTCTGTCTTACAAAGACATGCATTTGACTGAGAATAATATGCAGGGCACCAGCATGGGGTTATATTTAAATGGTACTTAACAGGGGGAACTATTTGGTTGGAAAATGCAAACATCTTCAGTTGTAGGATTAACCGAACTCAATCCCAAAGGAGAAAAATACAAGCCACAAGCATAGAGGAAGATTCCATTATCTGTCTTAGTTAGAAGAGGAAGGAAGGCAATCTCAGCATCTTTGGGGTTTAGGTAGAGAAGGCAAGATATTATCAAACCACTTAAACTTAAGCTAGAACACCTGCAAGGCAGTAGTGAGGTCTGTTTTGCATTCCTTCATCCATTAAGAAAGAAGGGACGGTGATGGGACATAGTCCCTCAGGTAAAAGCAGATCACCTGTTTAATTTCATAGGCTAATTTAAAAGACAAGCAGCAACATTTAGTACATGCTGCTTCTTTTCTGATATTTATTCTAACCTCAGCTTTACCCAGGGTAATTCCGTGTAATTACAACCAGAATCCTTTATCTGTATCTTTCTGATAACACTCATCATCTACTACCTGGAGTTAAAACCCTTTAGGCTCAAGTTCCGTGTCTCGGCTACTAGGTAATGACAAGAGCAGTATTTATTGCTTTCTTCAAACAATATATTGGCACATTTACAAATACTGATTCATTTAAAAGGCCCGAGGTACAAGGATCTATTGATACTACATTTCCTTGATGTTGACTATGACTGGTTTTGCCCACAGCAAGCACTCAATAAATGTCTGTCAACTGAATGACTGGTGTCTAAATCAACTTTTCCTTGATTTTTAACTTAGTATTAATAGCTGATATCATTAAGTTAACGCTCACCAACTTGCAACATGTAGAAAGTTAAGATGTAGTAAGCTCTTATTAATAACTAAGAAATGGGATAACAATGTTGAATAAGTATCTCATATGCAAAAATAAACTCAAAATGGATTAAAGACCTAAATGTAAGACTGGAAACCACAAAACTCCTGGAGGAAAACAGGCAGAAAACTCTTTGATATAAATTGTAGCAACATGTTTTTTGGATCTATCTTCTTAAAGCAAAGGAAATAAAGGCAAAAATTAACAAATGGAACTTAACAAAACTTAAAAGCATCGGCACAGCAAAGGAGACCACCAACAAAATGAAAAAGACAACCTACAGAATGGGAGAAAATATTTGCAAATGATATGATTAATAAGGGGTTAACATCCAAAATATATAAACAGCTCATACAACTCAACATCAAAAAGACAGAAAACCTGATTTTGAAATGGACAGAAACAATTCAAAAAGACACATGTACCCCAATGTTCACTGCAGTACAATTTACAATATCCAGGACATGGAAGCAACTTAGACGTCCATCGACAGATGAATGGATAAAGAAGATATGGTACATATATATAATGTAATATCAGCCATAAAAATGAATGAGTTAGTTGTAGTGAGGTGGATAGACCTAGAGCCTGTTAAACAAAGTGAAGTAAGTCAGAATGCAAATGTATGGAATCTAGAAAAATAGTGTTGATGAACCTATTTATAGAGAAGAAATAGAGACACAGACATAGAGAATGGACTTGTGAACACAGCAGGCGATGGAGAGGCCAGGACACGTTGAGAAACTGCCATGTGTAAAACAGGTAAGCAGCAGGAAGCTGCTCTGTGACACAGGGAGCCCATCCGGGCACTCTGTGATGACCTAGAAGGGTGGAGTGGGGGTGGAAGGAGGCCTCAAGAAGGAGGGGATACACAAATATGACTGGTTCCACTGATGTATGACAGACAACCGCAACACTGTACAGTAATTATCCTCCAATAAAAAAATAAATAAAAATGGGCAGAAGATCTGAACAGACATTTTTATGCAGAGGACATTCAGGTGGCCAACAGGCCCATGAAAAGATGCTCAATATTGCTAACCATCAGGGAAATACAAATCAAAACCACAGTAAGAGCACGTCACACCTATCAGCATGGCTAGTATCAAAAAGAACACAAACAACAAACGTCAGCAAGGATGTAGGTAAGAGAGTACCCTTGCACACTGTTGGTGGGCGTGTAAACTGGTGCAGTCACTGTGGAAAACAGTATGGAGGATTTTCAAAAAACTAATAATACAACTACCATATGATCCCTCAATTCCACTACTGGGATTCCACACTAATTCAAAAGGATACACTAAGCCTAATGTTCACAGCCCCATTATTTATAACTGCCAAGACACAGGAAACAACTTAAGTGTCCATCAACAGATGAGCAGATAAAGAAGATATGGTGTGTGCTGCTGCTGCTGCTAAGTCGCCTCAGTCGTGTCCAACTCTGTGCAACCCCATAGCTGGCAGCCCACCAGGCTCCTCCGTCCCTGGGATTCTCCAGGCAAGAACACTACTCGGTCATAAAAAGAAGGAAAATTTGCCATTTGCAACAACATGGATGAACTTGAAGGGAGGGTATTATGCTAAGTGAAGTAAGTCAGACATAGACAAATACTATCTCACTTATATGTGGAATATAAAATACAACAAATTACTGAATACAACAAAACAAAGAAACAGACTCACAGATATACAGAACAAATTAGTGGTTACGGGTGGGACAAGGTGGGGGAAAGGGCAATACAGAGTAGAGGATTGAGGTACAAACTATTATGCATAAAATAAGCTACAAGGATACACTGTATAACATAGGGAATACAGTCAGTATCTTATAGCAACTATAAATGGAGTATAACCTTTAAAACTATGAATCACTATAATGTTAACCTATAACATATACTGTACCTCAACGATATCCAATTTTTAAAAATCTTACAATAAAGACTTATCAGTTATTATTTTGTTGCATTTTTGCCAACTTGTTTACTTGTATTTCCACTCATTAAAACAGACATTCATTAAACAGATACAATGAAATAAATATATTGCTTTGAAATATTCAAAAACATATTCTTCACTAATTTGGAAGATTTTGCCTTTCCAAGTTATTCTCTTTTCATCCCTAATTTACATAATAATACTTTTTATTTTTGAATTGTAAGAGTGTTTTTCTGAATACAAGTCCCCCTATCAGATACACGATTTGCAAATATTTCCTCCTATCCTTTTGAACAAATGATGCTAGAGTAACTGGAAATTCACACTCAAGGGAATGAATCTGGACCCCCACCTTACACCATACACAAAAATTAACATAAGATGGATCACAGATCTAACTATAAAAGCTAGAAATACATTATAACCCCCCCTAACAACTCAATAATAAACAGATAACCCAAATGAAAAATAGGCTAAGGCTTTGAAAAAAGATACAAATGGACATGAAAAGATGCTCATCATTAGTCATGATGGAAAAGCAAACCAAAACCATAATGAAATACAACCTCGCACCCACTAGGATGGCTGTAGTTAAAAAAAAAAAAAGAAAAGAAAATAACAAATGTTGGTGAGGATGTGAAGAAATTGGAACCCTTCTGTATTGCTGGTGGGGAAGTAAAATAGTATAGCCACTCTGGAAAAGTTTAGTAGTCATTCAAAATGTTAAACATGGAATTATATAACCATATGACCCAGCAATTCTACTAAGTATATACCCAAGAGAAATGAAAACATATGTCCACACAATGATTTATGAATGTTCACAGCAGCATTATTCAAATAGCCCCAGAGTGGAAACCACCCAAATATCCATCAACAGATAAATAGATAAAAGATGGTATATATCCACAAGCTGGACTATTATTTAGTTATAAAAAGAGATGATGTGCTGATGAATGCATCAGCACAGACAAATCTTGAAAACATTATACTGAAAGAAGCCAGTCCTAAAAGGTCACATATTGTATGATTCCATTTACATGAAATAGCCAGAATAGAAAATTTATAAGAATAAAAAGGAAATTAGTGGTTGCCAGTGGCCAGGGCAAATGGGGAGTGACTGCTAATGGGTACAGGGTTTCTCTGGGGGACAAGAATGTTCTTAAGTTAGATAGTGGTGATGCTCACACAACTCTTGAGTACACTAAAGACCATTTAATTGTACACTTTAAATGGGTGAATAGTATGTGTATTTAAAAAACAAAACCCCCTGGGAGGACAGATGTGGGCATGCAGATTCCCTAACACTCTGTCCCTCACTAAGGCACTTTAGATAGACTGAGAGAAGTGTTAACTTCTCAAATTTTAAACACCTAAGGCACCCACTCCAGTACTCTTGCCTGGAAAATCCCATGGACAGAGGAGCCTGGTAGGCTGCAGTCCATGGGGTCGCTGAGGGTTGGACACGACTGAGTGACATCCCTTTCACTTTTCATTTTCATGCAATGGAGAAGGAAATGGCAACCCACTCCAGTGTTCTTGCCTGGAGAATCCCAAGGACGGGGGAGCCTGGTGGGCTTCCGACTATGGGGTCGCACAGAGTTGGACATGACTGAAGCGACTTAGCAGCAGCAGCAAAACTAATCTAGTTAACCAAGTTACCCATTCCTTTTCTTCATTATGTTTTTAAAAATTTGAAAGAGTTAATTTATTGATACAATGTTATATTAGTTTCAGTGATTGTTACACATACACATACATATGTATTCTTTTTCAGATCCTTTTTTCACTACAGGTTGTTATAAGATACTGGGTATAGTCCCCTGTGCCTGGTAGGCTTCAGTCCATGGGGTCGCTAAGAGTCGGACACAATTGAGTGACTTCACTTTCACTTTCATGCATTGGAGAAGGAAATGGTAACCCACTCCAGTGTTCTTGCCTGGAGAATCCCAGGGAGGGGGGAGCCTGGTGGGCTGCCGTCTATGGGGTCGCACAGAGTCGGACACGACCGAAGTGACTTAGCAGCAGCAGCTATACAATAGGTCCTATTTTATATACAGTAGTGTGTATCTGTTAATGCCACACTCCTAATTTCTCTCTCTTCCTCCCCACTCCATTACCCCCTTTGGTAACCATAAGTTTGTTTACTCTCTCGGAGAGTCTATTTCTGTTTTGTAAATAAGTGCATTTGAATCATTTTTTTAGATTCCCCATGTAAGTGATGTCATATCTGTCTTTCTCTGTCTGAAAGTCACCTGTTCTTACAGCAGTTAACCTAAATCCACAACATTTAATTACTCGGCAATAGAAAGTTCTTAGCAAGGTCAGCTCTTGCCTCCAACTCCCCAACCCGTCTTCTAAACTGGCTTGTGCTTGGGCAAAAATAAAAAAAGAGAACATTATCAAACTGTTTTAAAAACAAGAATGGTGGGCATTTGTCCAGGAAGATTTATGAAGACATGTATCAGTAGAAAATTAATTAGTAATTTTTCTAAGCATGCTTGCTGGTTTTTTCCCTCCTCCTCAACCCCGCATCCCCACACAAACCTTGGGGCCCAGCAAAAACAAGAACACTCAGTTTATTCTCAGAGGTAGGGGGTCCACAAAGTATGTTTATTGTGTAGATAAAGAAGAAAACTTCAGGGCTGTAAAACTAGCTGTTGCTCAATGTCATAATGAAGAGAGATGGCTTCAGGGCTCCTGAAAGCTCACATGTTCCTCTACCTAAGAAATAACAGAATAGCATTTTGAACGTGAAACACCTATTAGAATTATGGTCTCCAGCCTCCCTGTTTCTTCCTCTTGCTTCCTCAGGCCAAGGCAGACAGATGCCCCACAATGGGAACAAAGTGGAGTGTGTTAAAGGCTGGCTGGGCCTGCAGCGTTCATAACCACTACCTCATCTCCCCTTCCCTGAGAACAGACCCGACCTCAGCCAGCCTGGAACTGACCCTCCTTCCAGGCCCCAAGCCCTTTGCCAGTCACCTCCAGGTAAGGGAGAAAACTCAACTTCCATCAGCAACAACTGGTGAGCTCTTTACAGTTCTGTTTACCTGTAGATGGCTTTCTATAATATGAAGCAAATTCATAAATCAGTCAGCATCGCATGTGAACAGGAGTATTTCCTGACTGCTCAGTGTCGACAAGGATCTCAGAAGGCTGGTACACCAGTGGAGTCTATCCTTGTTCCCACCCCACCCCACCCCGGAATCTCAGCTGAACGGGGCCACCAGAGGGGAAAATGGGAGGACACATAGCCATCCCTCCCAACCACTCACTCTCTGCCATTCTGGAACTACTGGCAAACCACGGTTCATTACCTCACTTACTGTGTGCTTCATGCCAATGGCTTTATCTGTATCCTTTCATTTAAGCCCAGCAACAAATCTGAGTGGGAGGCTTAGTTATTCTTCTCAGTTTATATATTAACCCACTTGGTGGAGCTAAATAACTCACCCAAGGCTACCTAGCCAGGATGTGGTAGAACATGAGGAGATTCAGGACCTTGAAGCCAGTGTTAATCACAGAAGATGGGAGGTGCTGTGGTCAGTAGAAACTGGCTTACCAGGACAATTCTAGAAGTTTGTAGAAAAGAGGCTCCATCTATCCCTAGTGCACGTGTGCATACATGCTAAGTTACTCCAGTCATGTCCAACCCTTTGTGACTCTATGGACATGGGTTGCCATGCCCTCCTCCGGGGGATCTTCCCAATCCACCGATCAAACCTGCGTCTCTTACATCTCCTGCACTGGCAGGTGGGTTTTTGACCACTAGCACCACCTGGGAAGCCCGCCTATCTCTAGGACTGACCCCAAAAAGCCATCCCACATGAGCTGGTTAGACCCACACACTGGAAGGGAACTTCAACATGGAGCTAGGAAGGGCTTGGCTGGGAGAGAGCTGGCTCAGCAAGTCTCGGTGTCCACGTAGCGTGGAAGATGGGGACTCAGCTTGAAGGGACCCTGGGGTAGAGCAGCCCTCTGGAGGACTTTCTGCATCAAAGCAGTGAAGCTCCTGCCTTCGCCATACAGCTTTGACAGGAGTGACCTGGAGGTGTCAGCATATTATTGGCTCCATCAGTTGAACTTTGTTCTTGGAAACTGGCTGGAGGAGCCTTTTCTGCTCCTCGCATCCTAGGGCTTCACGGCCAAGGATTGGAGTCCTAACCCTTACTTTATACCTGTATCTCCACACTTTTATCTTGGATCATGTACTATGTGCATTTACCTACTGAACTGATAGAAACAGGTAGTCTATGCAAGCAGCCAAAGGAAAAACAACAGGACCTGAAGTTAACCAATTTCAAATTCTATCAGACTATACTTGGAGGGGACGGGGAGGGTACAATTTATTTTAGTTCTTCACTAAATAAAATGCCTGTAACGCAGTCAACTCCAGGGAGGGAACAAAAGTCTCCATCCTCTGAGAGTTAAGACAAAAGATAGACATGTGAAATTATCGTCATGCAAAATGAAAGATGACGGCATTAGAATGTTTTATATGCTTCTCTTGATACTTAACTAGACTGTGATTCGTCCGTAGCTGGGGGCTTCATGAATATTACTCCCTCATCTGCCCTAACCCCATAAAAAAGAAACCACCTTCACACCAACAGAAGGCTGCTCCATAATGCTGGGGGAGACGAGGAGTCCTGAGGTCAGTGGTAATTGGGATCTCCCAGGCAACTTCAGTCGGTGCTTCTTCTGAACACACAGATTCTTGGTGACATCTGAACATCAGACAGCACAGAGGAGCTAAGAGTGGTGCGAACCACACTCCGGGGGCTGAGAAGTAAAAGTGACCATACTGAGAGGCTGGGCACATACCATGGAGCTGCCCACAGATTCTTTAAAGGCAGGAACCTGGTTTTCAAGTTGTGATAAGGGACCCTGAGACTCACTTTCCCAGAAGTATCTTCTGAGGCCCTCATGTATGCCAAAAATCATCACAATATTGTAAAGCAATAATCCTCCAATTAAAATAAATTAATCAATTTAAAAATTTCAGGTGGGAGCTATTCCACTGGCTTAGGTGTTATTTGAAAAAAAAAAAAAAAAAAAAAAAAAGGGCAGGAGCTTCCCAGGTGGCATTAGTGTTAAAGAACCCACCAGCCAATGCAGGAGACTTAAGAGATGCGGGTTTAATCCCTGGGTCGGGAAGATCCCCTGGAGAAGGGAATGGCAACCCATTCCAGTATTCTTGCCTGAAGAATTCCATGGACAAAGAAACCTGGCAGACTACAGTCCATAGGGTCGCCCAGAGTCAGACATGACTCAAGAGACTTAGCACAGCACACACAGCACATTAAAAAATATACATATCTTTCTGCAGCAGAGAAAATACTTAATTCTGCTGTCTTCACATATGGTAATGTATAGGTTGATTTTAAAGAAATTCAGCCTAAGGAAAAAAATCTTACCGGACGTCCCACCGTACATCCATATGACATTCTTTTGAGTATTACTAACTTATGAACATAAAATCTTAATTGCTAAATCTTTCTGGTTGTAAACATTGTCACAAAAGAGCTTTTTTCTTAGTCATTGGCAAAATACTTTTTAAAAGGTTATTGTAATGAACAATTTAGAAAATTCTCATGCATCTCTAAAGATTCAAAAACCTGTTTGAAAATCATAGCTTGAATCCATTATATCCGGCCCTCAGAAAAGGTCTTGACATGTAGCAGGTGTTCAACAAACTTTTTCTGAGTTGATGAGTTTTACATGATTAGAGACAGGAGTTGGACAAAGTCTACTGCCGGAGTGGGCAAGTCTAGGCAAGCACCAAGCTGGGACTGTGGGCAGCTGGGTTTAAGAAAGAACCACAAGAGAACATCAAATAGGAATCTGATGAGGCAGTTAAGTCACCTAGGATGCGCTACCTGCTCATGGTTACCACCAGGAAACTGGCTGATGCAGACAGCAAACCCCTGCCTTGGCCCATGGATGCCACAGCGTGCACATACACACTGTACCCAGCAGAGCAGGTGCTTTTTAACCATCCAGGCACCGCGCAGAGGTATCCAAGAGGGAGCTAGAGGCAAACCTTGTCCCATGGAAAAACAGCAGGATTTGAAGCCTGGCAGTTTTGGATGCTGTTATTTACTGGTCTGTGTCCCTGGGCACATTTCTTAAATTCCAACTTAGAGTCTCCCCATTAGTAAAACGGAGCAAATAGCTATGTCACAGCATTGCAGGATGGATTACACGGGAGCATGTCTGTAAAAGGCCCTGGCACAGGGTTGGTGGATAATAAAGCTAGTTGCCTGACAGGGGCGGGAGGCCACAGTCTGTTATCCTTGGTGATGAAGAAAGGAAAAGCTCAGAATGGGAAAGAGGCCTAAGGCCAGACCCTGCTGCTCAGGCAGGAACACAGGTCCCTTGGGAGGGGCTGCAGCAGCCAGGAAGTGAGGTGAGGAAAGGCAGCGCTGCCTTCTCAAGGGAGCTGTGTTTGTTTTGTGGTTGACTGAAAAAAAAGAGGAAGGGGATTTATCACACATTCATGTCAGTTTCCAGGCAGCGTTTAAAGTCATTCCGCTGGCTCAAGTTGAGAAGATTCTCTCTCCGACAATTCCCAACATCCCAGCAAAAGACACATAGGTTGCTGAGCCAAAAGTGACCTGGCAACAGATGAGAGGAGAATGCGAGGTACAAGCATCTGTGCTACCAGTGAAGTGGACCAAGAACGAGGAGGTGATGGCGTAAGAAGCTCCTGAAAGCCTCTCCAGCTTTTGAGTTACCCTTTGGTTTGCCTTCTGCAGTATTTTCATCTGTCATCAAGGATTCATTGAATCGAGGATAGAGCCATAGTCAGAACATTGCCTCTCAATCCTTCAGGTCATACCAGCTCACCCCAAACTTAATTTCATGCTAGGATAAAACCAGAATAAAATGAAATCAGGATACACTACAATTATAACTATGCTATTATAAGGATGCATGTAGACAGGGGTCTGGAAAAGCTGAGAAAAGCAAAAGAGTCAACATGTATTGAGTGGTACAATTAAGGAGAACCTTCCTTTTTAACAATTATTTTTTAAATTATTATGGTCTTATTAATGCAATATGTAAAAGCCGAGAAGGAAAAAACATTAAGTCAGGAACAACTTAACCTCATCCATGCCACTTAGCCTACGGCAGCAGGTTTGACTGACATCACTGTTGAGGTCACGCACCTTGTCACACACCCCATGATGCCTGGCTTTCCACCCACTCAAGAGCAGGCCGGATGTGGCTGCAGCCTGCCAAGTCCTGACCTCAGGGGACTGAAAGGCACAAGACTCAATTTCTTTTGGTCAAAACTTTCCTGCAAATTTCACCCACATGCAGCACCCTTATAATGCTCCATGCTGATCTCAAACTAGACCTAGAACTTTTGGGGTCTATATAACTTCGTGCTAACAAACACCTAAATCAGCGTTTTCTGACAAGTCTGGAAATTTTAGTAGCTCTGCGGCACACAGACACACCCATATCCCTACTGAGGAACTTAGCAGTCCCCAGTATAGGGCTAATAGGATGAGAACCTGCACAGCCTGACTTATACCTTCAGACATAACTGATCACTTTACATTTACTCCCCTGGAAAACCACCTGCATCCATTAAAATTCATTACCCAGGACTTCCCTAGTGGTCTAGTGGTTGGGAATTCACTTGCCAGTGCAGGGGACACGAGTTTGATCCCTGGTCTGGGAAGATTCCATATGCTGAGAAGCAACGAAGCCTGTGCACCACAGCTACTGAGCCTGCACTCTAGAGCCCGAGAGCCACAACTATCGAAGCCCACGTGCCTAGAGCCTGTGCTCTACAACAAGAGAAGCCACCACAATGAGCAACCCACGTACTGCAACTAGAGAAAGCCTGTGCACAGCAACGAAGACCCAGCACGGCCAAAAAGAAATTACAAAAATTCATTACCCACGTATTTCACTTAAGAGTTTTAAAAAAAAAAAAAAAAACAAAACAAAACACAAAGCACAGTCAGTGTTGGACCAGATGGTAATTTGGGTATAAGATGATCTCAGAGATGACTCTTGGAATCTACTGCTTTTACCCATATGCGACTCAGCCAAAGCCTACACAAATAACCCCAAAAAGGACAAGTCACAAGGGTCCTCCTGCTCAACAGATGCAGGTTCAATAGTCCCAAGGTTCATTTGCCTCTGATCCATTCTAGAAAATTCCCTAGCCTCTCCATTGCCTCCTCCCACTCCCATACCTTGTTCACACCCATTTCGGTACTCACGGCATAGTATTACATTTGCTTATCCGTTTGTCTCCCAGCCAGACTGTGAGTTCTTTGCGAGGAGTAACTAGGTCTTCGTTACTGTGAGCATCCCAACTCAAGCCCACGCCTGGAACACAGCGGATGCTCCATCTGCACTGTTCTCCTTGTTTACACACCCTGGTTTACACGATTCCCCAGCATGATTATCAGTGCCCCATCACAGACATGCACTGGTGTGTATGATAAATCCTATGACGACCCTGTCAATAAACAGTAGATGAAGGCTAGCTGTTGGTTTCATGCAGTGTGTGTGTCTGTTTTCAGAGTCATTTCCCCACCATCTATGCAATTACAAGCAGCTAGGCAGCCAGGTGAGTGGGTGGGTGGGTCAAGGGGGAGGAAATGAGTAGACCGACTCTGAGAAGCAGGTAATCCAGAAATTCATTTTATTAAGGATATGAAAGCATGATGTGCGGCTTTGTCACAGCCGATTTCCTTTCTAAATATCTAGACAGACCCTTGACAATACTATTGGCACAGTGTGAGCCGGGGTGAGGCTGGTTATGGCTCAAACGGGCTGGTGGCGGTGGGGAAAGTCACACTGTCATTGAATCCACACCACGATTACTGACAGTCAGTGGTACTGGCAAGTGTTCACTGTGCCAACCCAGACGTCACTGCGCTTTGGCCCAGCCTCCCGCCTGCAAAGATGACCCCTGTCGACAGGTGCCTTCTTAGAAAGAGGAGAATCCCTGGGCTTTTCTTTCAGTCCTCAAGGATGAGGTGAAATAGCAAGAACCAGGGAAGGCGAAGATGGGGCTGGAGCCAATTAACGGACTCCAAGTTGAGGGTCCTGGTTTACACAGCAGCATGGGGTGTGTTAGTTAATCAGGCTGCCAGAAGCCCTGATAAAATCAGGATTATCCAAGTGTGTGCCATTTGTCCTGGGGTCTGGCCTCTTTACAGCGCATTAGGAATAGGAAACTAGAACCACAAGTCTCCATGGGTCCCTCCCCATTTGTAATCACTACGGACAGGTCCATGCAAAGGAGGCCAGAAGAGAGGGGAGCTACCCGACCTGTCTGGCCCATTTCCTCTGGTTCCAGAGAAACCCCTCCTTGGGTTTAAGGGCCCAGAGGGGTTTCCCAACTCTCCCTGCTCATTAAGCCAGTTTGATTTTAAAGGAGAAGATTAAGTACACATCCCACAGCCAAGATTCCAGATGTTTAGAAAGCCTTCCTTTTGTGGTTGGGGTCCCCTGCTAAGAAGTGCTTCTAATTAACATCTAACGCTGGGCTCCCAGGCGCTGTCAGAGGTGGGAGTCCAGGCACAAGGGCCCTGGCTCTAGTCCCAGCTTAGTTGTTTTTATTAGTCCAAGATCTGAGCCCCCTCATTTGGCTCGTCTGAGTCTCGATTTCTTCATTTCTTTCCTATGGGAGTAGACTATCTACCAAACGTCCGCCCTGTGCAAGCAGGCTGTGAAGGTCAAAGGCGATCACCTTAAGAGTTCTTTGGAAGAAAAGCAGGAAAGCCCCCTCAGAACTGCCCTGTTTAGAGTGATACATATGTAAACTTCAGTTAGGGACTTCCCTGGTGAGCCAGTGCTTAAGAATCAGCCTCACATTGCAGGGGGATGTGGGTTCAATCCCTGGTCAGAGAACTAAGATCCCACATGCTGCGGGCAGCTAAGCCCACAAGCTGAAACAAAGGAAGCCCACGAGCCACAAAGAAGACCCAGCGGAGCCAAAATAATTAAAAAACAAATACATAAACTTGAGCTAGTTAAAATGTAAAATTTGATTCATGGGTCACACTACCCACATTCCAAGGGCTCAAGAGCCACACGTGGCTGGTGGCTACCCTACGGGCCACCTCAGATGGAGTACACTGCCATCGCCTAGAAGGTTCCATGGGACAGCCCTGCTCTCAAGCCTCGGAATTTGCACCATAAAAACGTTAAGATCACTCCAGCCCTGTCGAATGTTCAGAAAGACACGGGTCCACGTGTATTTGAATGCCTACAAAGAGAGAAGTCCTTTATTCCGACACAGTAGGGCCACAACTGGGCTCTTTTCCAAGTTCTTCAAAGACAGCCGTGGAGTTTTTCTTCCCAACACATAAAACAGGCGCTGGCAAAAGGAGGGGCTTTTCTCCCACAGCTTCCCTGCCGGTTCCAGTCAGATCACCCTTCAGACCTCATCTATTATTTACACAGTCCTACTTTTTCAGAAAACACATTTTTTCAAACATCCTCTTGACAGGACCATTAGCTCTGTGCAAATTCAGGGACCGTGAGGACCCAGCCCCTTCATTCCCACCTGCTGGACAGGCCCTTCTACTGGCACCAGAAGATGGCCAACTCGAACTGCTTAACGAAACAAAAGGACACAATACTCCCTGGGGCCAAGTGTTAAAAGCATTCCAAAGGAAAGCGGCCCCAAACAGAAGCTCCTCCCCTCCAATCTGTTCCTCATCAGCCAAGGATTTATTGGCTCTTGCAGTAAATTAATCAATTGCCAAGAGAAAGTAAAACCGTGGCTCCAATGTAAATACTTGTTGGTAACAATCCTTCAACATGACACTTTGGATTTCAAGTGGCTGGGTGGCCTTCCAAATGCCTCATTAAATGGCAACTTTATAGCATTAAGAGGAAAAAGCTCTGGGATTTTCCTTACAAACGTATAAATCAATCTCTTCAAAGACAAACAATAGAACAATTTCACAAAATGTGTGTGATTGGGAGACACGAGGAGGGTGCAGCGGACCGAGGAAGGACAGACTGAGAGACAGAGGTTGGCTGAGCGCTTTCCCTGTCTCAGTGCGTGAGGGCACCTCGACTCTGGACATTTCCGCTCTGCCCAACATCTGTTCAGCCATCATCAAAGGGGACCCTCTCCCAAATGGTAAGCTCCTAGGCCCGTGTGCCAGCGTGTGTGTGTCTTTGTTCATCTTCCTATCCTTCACAGTATTTACCATCAAGATTTTCAAGTTGATGGCAATTAAAATCAGCCAAGCTAATTGATTTCACTCAGTGAATGACTCAGTGTTAAGAAAAGTTATATCATCAACAGTTGATTATTGAAAACCCTGTGTGCAAGCTACCATGGTAGTGCTTAGAAAAAATACTGACCTTTTGCCCCTAAAATAATTTAACATGTTTTATAGAGTGTACCTTGGACTGCAAGGAGATCCAACCAGTCCATTCTGAAGGAGATCAGCCCTGGGATTTCTTTGGAGGGAATGATGCTAAGGCTGAAACTCCAGTACTTTGGCCACCTCATGCAAAGAGTTGACTCATTGGAAAAGACTCTGATGCTGGGGGGGATTGGGGGCAGGAGGAGAAGGGGACAACAGAGGATGAGATGGCTGGATGGCATCACTGACTCGATGGACATGAGTCTGAGTGAACTCCGGGAGCTGGTGATGGACAGGGAGGCCTGGCGTGCTGCGATTCATGGGGTCGCAAAGAGTCAGACATGACTGAGTGACTGAACTGAACTGAACTGATAGAGTGTAAACTAGCAAATTAAGTTTAACCCACAAGGAGACTGCAACCTTGAAAACCCAACACTCTTGTTGAGAAAAGTTTGCATGGGCATCATCTGTTCACCCAAGTCCCACTGCTCTAAATGCACCAGAGCAGCTTCACCCCGGAACCCAGGCTTGGAAAACAGGTTTGTTACCCTGGGAGGTGCCCCCAAACCCCAGTGTGTGTGTGGGGTTCACCCCACTCCCTCTGCTTTCCAGCTAAGTGGCCCTTCAAAGCTATGGCCTGAGGAGGCCAGTGTATTATATTTTTCCTTTAGATAAAGCCCTTAAAAAAATATAAAACTGATGGCTGAAACTCAAAGAAGAGAAAGCCCTGAAACCGATCACATGTGGCAATCTTGACTGTGTCCTCCTAACTGGTAGCTCTCTGTATAACTATACTCAACACTGTCAGATTCCTGTGGAAATTCAGCCCCACGAGAACAATGGACAACTGATAATAGGCACAGTGAGACAAGGGAAGCCAACTCTGCAGAACTCAGGAATGGTTCTTTTCTGCTATGAATGTGGCTCCAACTGTAAAAGCTGTGTATCAGTGATCTTCCTACAACCTCAAGACCAGTACTCCACCTCAAAAAGCAACATGAAGCAAAACCAAGTGTGCAGATTAGCAATCAATGTTGGAAGATCCCCAACATGGTCCTTGTACCAACACTCCAGGTCCCTCTGCTGGGGAGAAATGTTTCCCGATTCAAATCTGTCCCAAGCATTTCTGAGAGTCATTCATTCTCCTAATACAATTCCTATGGTCATTGCCTTCTGCCCACCACATACATCACTGGGCATGTGATCTGCTTCGGACTGCTTAGAATCTAGCAAGTCCATCCTCAACACATCCGGCCTTCCGGATTTGCCCTGGCGGTTCCAGGTTCAATTCCTGGTGAACGAACCAGATCCTGCATACTGCAACTAAGAGTTCGCATAGTGCCACTAAGACTTGGCACGGCCAAATAATAAAAAACAAACAAAAAACTGCAACCAAAAATTCACCCTTCAATGAACATATAGGATTTCCAGAATGTATCAGAGTGGTCTGCACACAGAAATTCAAAGTAAGAATGGGTCCCACGTGTGTGCGCCCACGTATGTTAGTCACTCAGTCGTGTCTGACTCTGCAACCCCATGGACTGTAGCCCACCAGGCTCCTCTGTCCATGGCACTCTCCAGGCAAGAATACTGGAGTGGGTAGCCATTCCCTTCTCCAGGGGATCTTCTCAAGCCAGGGACTGAATCAGAGTCTTTTGCATTGCAGGCAGGTTTTTTACTGTCTGAGCCACCAGGGAAGCCCTAAGAATGAGTCCAGCACAAATCAAAGGACTAAACACAGAAGAGACGTGCCCGTCAAAGCACTCACAGGGCGACAGCCTGGTCTGAAGTCTGTCTTATACCAGCAGGCACACACGAGGCCTTGACAGACTCTACTTGATGCATTAGTACCTCTGAGCTTGGTGCGTGGGCGCCCCTCAGTCCTAACACAAGAACTGAATTACACCATAGGCTCGAAGGGCCAGGGAGGTGGCAGAGGTCCCGGGACACGGCCCAGGGCCGACACTTCACAGCGTCGTTCACAGAAGCGGCTTCCTGCAGGGAGTGTGCTGGTCCCCGGCCAACCCACAGTTCTCAGAAGGGTGGAAGGGCAGAGGGAGGAATTCCTCCAGCTGGCAGATTCTCAAGGCGGGAGGAGAGAGGAAGGGAGTTGGGGCAAGGAGAGGAAGAAGGAGTGGCGGGGAAGGAAGAGGCCCTCGAGAGGCACATCCACAGCTCCATCTGCGATGGCAGATCAAACCAAGCCCAACTCTGAGCCCCTGCTGCCCTCTTAAGAGTCCCCTGAGCACAATGACACGCCCTAAACACTCCCGTTGTTAGCTGCTTGAAGTATGCATTCCTTCTGTATGTTACTCTGACTGTAGAGATAAGCCTTAATCGCCTCCTTAATTCCACTCTCCCCCTGCAAAACAAACATTGTTTTCCGTTTTTCATCTTGACCTTCTAGATGCTGCATTCACATACTGCTATATTCATATAGAGGGAAAAATATCACTTTATACTGTCCTTTTCTCTCCACTGAGCAATACATCTTAGAGATCATTCCATCCACAGGAACAGACCTACTTCATTCTCTGAAATTGCCACACAGTATTCTACAAAGTGGACTTACCGTATTTTATTCATTCTTCCACCGCTGTTTCATTTCCCCAACAGTTCTGGAGTGGATATACAATCAGATGCAAGTGTTTCACTGGAACACAATTCTAGAAATAATGTCACTGGGTCAAAGGACTTGTGCAACTTTTAATGGACGCTGACAAGATCCCGCCACAGGTCTCCCGGTCTCTGCCTTCACTCACAGGATGTGGATACTCCTTTCCCTAACTCCACCCTCATTTGAGTCTATCATCCTTTTCACTTTTGCCTGAGAAGGAAATGGCAACCCACTCCAGTACTCTTGCCTGGAAAATCCCATGGACACAGTCCACAGGGTTGCCAAGAGTCGGACATGACTGAGCAAGACTTACTCAACTTAACCTTAACCCTGGTTTTGTCCAGACTTGATGGTGAGCAGTATTGGGGGGGGGGGGAATCCCACTGCTTTAATTTGCATTTCTCTGAGAGATCAAACATTTTGTCTTATGTTTATTGGCCGTTTGCATTTTCTTTTTTGTGAGTTCAGTTCAGTTCAGTTGTTCAGTCATGTCCGGCTCTTTGCAACCCCATGAATCGCAGCACGCCAGGCCTTCCTGTCCATCACCAACTCCCGGAGTTCACTCAAACTCACGTCCATCGAGTCAGTGATGCCATCCAACCATCTCCTCCTCTGTCGTCCCCTTCTCCTCCTGCCCCCAATCCCTCCCAGGTTCAGAGTTTCTTCCAATGAGTCAACTCTTCACATGAGGTGGCCAAAGTACTGGAGTTTCAGCTTTAGCATCACCATTTCATAAACTCTGCCCATTTTTCTTTTGGGTCATTTGCTTCTTTTTCTTCATGAATTTATAGATTTTTACATATTCTATTAATCCATTGACTGTTCTGTTTTGTACCTCTCTCTCAGTCTTTTAAAAACTTTGCTTATGGCATTTTCCCACAAACAAGGTAGTTTTCCATAAACAAAACAACGGCTTCCACCTGGATGAGAGGGAGTTTGGGGGAGAATGGATACATATATATGAATGGCTGAGTTCCTTTGTTGTCTACCTGAAACTATCACAACATTGTTAATCAGCTATAGTCCAACACAAAATAAAAAGCTTAATTAAAAATGCATATGAAAATTGTATTTTTAAAAGAAACAATGGCTTCTAAACTGTTTACACTGCAATAGAATCCTTTCTCCAGTCCAGGGGAATCCCTGAAAGCAGACAGGCCACAGGAGAACTGCTCTGGACTCCTAAGGTCCCGCCAGCTCCTCCATCCTGATTCTGAGGTTCTGAGGGATGCTTCCAAGAACACAGCTTGAAACCACAGGTTCAGTCCAATTCCCTTGTGCAACAGATGAAGAAATCCAGGAGAAGAGGCGCTGGAGGGACAAGTACAAGGCTTCCTAACCAAACAGACCAGAACTGAGGTCTTCATTCTGTTTCTCTGAACCCAGCACAGTCTTTAAATTATAGAAGGTAAATTAATTCCAATGTGACCTGACAACAAAACTAGCTCTTTGGTATCTGATTCATGTACTTTTCTCCCAGCCCAGAAAAAGAGTGTCAAATGCCAATAAAATAAACAGATATTTCCACTCAAAAATGGATTAAAAAAAACTTACCACTGCTTTCTAGTTATGTATTTCTATGTTAACTTCCTGTCTCTCCCCACAAGAACAGAAACTAAATGAAAACAGGAATTCTTGTCTGTCTGTCTCAAAGATCCAGAACTGGGCCTGTCAAATTATAAGCCTCAACAAACATTTACCTCCCAAACTATTCTCTAAGCTAAAAACAAGCAGAAAATGATCCTTTTTTTTTTTTTTCCAACTGCATTTATCAATGTAACCTCTAAGAGAATAGTTACCCATTAGCAGGTGGCCTACAAAGTGGGATGCAGGAAGGAACCTCAAGATCTCAATAATCAAATGGAATAATTGAGAGCAGTACCATTGGAAACACAGGCCCACCCTTTTCCTCCTTCCCCTTAATTCTTTGGGCTTCTGGTTGTTATGTTTGTGTTTTCTAGAACGTCAGGCACTTGAAGGTCCCTTTGTAAAAATCTCCCCAGAGATGAAGGCATTTTGAATCAGCTGAGTTCCACTCTTAAGTCTTTTTTCTCACCTGCTAAGTGCTAACTACCAACTGTGGGAACTCAGGGAGATTAAGCATCTGTGGGACCCAAGTCAGGTCTCTGCTCTGTAAAGTGGACACAACTATAGGCCCTGCATGTTTCAGGTTTTCAGAGGCTTGGTGTCAATGCACGTCTGTTGCTTAGCTTAATGCCACACACATGCAGTCACTGGAGTTTATCAGTTAAGGTGTTCTGCAGAGGAGTCAACTTTTAGGATGGGTGTTTGTATGCCCAGATGAGTGGACAGAGTTTGACTAGCTGTTCAGTCGCTAAGTCCTGTCCAACTGTTTGCAACCCCACTGAGTTCAGCATGCCAGGCTCCTCTGTCCTCCAGTATCTCCCAGAGTTTGCTCAAATTCATGTCCCTTGAGTAGATGATGCTCTCTAACCATCTCGTCCTGTGCCGCCCCTTCTCCTTTTGCTTTCCATCTTTCCCAGAATTTGGACTAAACACTTTTAAATACGAGGACATGAGATGAGATGAGCCAGAGTTATTAAAAATTCATTACTAAGAGAACAGCACATTTACAGAGCAAGTCGAATCCAGTCATCATGGTGAATATTAGACGGAGGTCGTAGAACTCCGAGACCAACTGCAGAGGGAAAGGATGATGGAGAGTCTTCAGTTAAATGCCAGCCTGCCGGTTAGAAATCCCAGTCCCAAAGCACAGCCAGCGGCCACCTCCCACCTCTGTGTCTGTGGTTGGAGGAGCTCGTGTTTACTCGGATTGGCTGCAGGGGCAGTCACAGCTTCCATTTGCTCCCCTGCAATCACCAAGAATGTGTTCTGGCCCAGGCCCACCCCTCCAGGGAACAATAACCATTTCATACATTGGTATTTAGTTACAGAGCTACGAATGCCCTATAGCCAATCAAAACAGGGTCCTAACAGATCAGACTTTGATCTTTGCAAATGAGGATATGGGCTAAAGCCACTCTGGAAAAGCTAAAAAGAGCTAACGTTCTGTTCATGGAATTTTGAAAATGCTTGCTTCCTATCCACTGATACAGATGGTTCCTGAAGCAGTGATGCCGGGTATCGTAGAACAGAATGTGGACACACAGGCAATTCGTGTGTCCCAGAATTCTGACACATTCGAAAATATGTAAATAATAACAGAAATCATAATGAGCTGGTCGGATGGCATCATCGACTCAATGGACATGAGTTTGAACAAACTCTGGGAGACAGTGAAGGACAGGGAGGCCTGGCGTGCTGCAGTCCATGCGGTCGTGAAGAGTTGGATGCGACTGAACAACAACAGTAACAGAAAAATCTGCATCTTCAAATTGCCCAAAGCACAACAAAGCCTCACAGATTTAATATAAAATGTCCAGCATTACTCTGGTCTTTTAAAATCAGGCACTGCTGGAGGAAGTGTGAGCAGTCTCAGAAGCCCATTTTTAGCAGAATTGAAATCAGATCCAGGGCTTGAATCACACACAGAGCAGTCTGGCCACTAAAGGCACCTTTCTCTTCATCTCAGGAAAAAAAAAATTTTTTTCTTCTTTATTTAACAAAGATACTGAAGATAAAGAGAAATGTTAAGCAGAAAAGCATTTACAAATCTGCTTTGAAAAGAAAAGAATCCCCAATCCTTATAGCTCTCTGAGTATTTGCCTAGGCTAGAAGAAAAGGGGAAGAGATGACAATAGAAATGGGGTATGAAACACTCGCAGGTCAACAAAACAAGCCTGCCTCTCACAGAAATCAATTTGACTTTTCTTAAGAACACTGGAAGGTCTTCCTCTCCTGCTAAGAAGAGACCCAGAAAAAAGCTTTCAGAACAACTGGAGTTGCTCTCAATTCCAGCCTCGTTCTCTAAAGACACACAGCGTTAAGAACAATGTGCTGGGTCACACATGAGGAGAAACTTCAATTTTTAACACCAACCTGAGCACTTTGCAACAGGGCTTAGAGTACAAATGGGTGGTCACCCCCAGTGCATGACTGCATGGACCTCGTGGTCCAACTACCACCTGCCTTCCTCAATGCACAGTGCCCCATCTATGCAGTCACAGGCAGCCAAGGGTGGGGTGTGCCAGAGTAGATACTTGAACACAAGATCCAGTCATTTTCCTCCAAATTCCAGCATAAGCCAAGATTACTTAAGAGGTCCAGAAACCTCAGAGCAAGATGTGCCATTCAAAGTCTTGAAATTATCTTGTGTTCTTCTGAGGGCCAGAAAAATAGAACAAGGCTTTAAACCAACATTCTAGCAAGCCAGGACAGGCTTCCCTGGTGGCTCAGACAGTAAAGAATCCACCTATAATGCAGGAGACCCAAGTTTGATCCCTGGGTCAGGAAGATTCCCTGGAGAAGGGAATGGCAACTCACTTCAGTATTCTTGCCTAGAGAATTGCATGGACAGAGGCACCTGGTGGGCTCTAATACTTACCCTATGGGGTCGCAAAGAGTCAGACATGACTGTGTGACTAACACTTTCACTTTCAGGATGGTTGATGGAGACCCTGAGAAAGTATGGAGCTCTTTGTTCAGGACCAAGGCATGGGCCAGAGAGCACCTCCAGTGACTGGAGAAGGCATCCAGAGATCCTTGCCTAGGCACCCAGACTTGTTACCACCTGAGCAGTCTGAACACGTGAGGTTCTGGGGTCTTGTAGATCTTGTGAATCATAGTCATTGGTATTTTCTGCCATATCTCAAAAATTAAAGCAAAAACCACTTCAAATCTCTGGATTCCAGTCTAGCCTGTTATCAGGACACAAGCGCTAGAGCCCTAGATGACATCCTCATTAACAAAAACAGACCTTTAAGCAGCACGGTGTGTAAAGCAAATTTCATGAAACCACCTGCCTTTTGATCCTAGGCATGATCTTACCAGAAGCGATATGATTATAAAGTGCATAGCACTTCAAAACAAACGATGAAAAAGAAAAGGTCAACTTTCTGATAAAGCACTAGTCAGTCTGAACTAATAACAATCCTATGCTACATATCAGATTCCAAAACACCTAAAGTCAGAAAACCAGTAAGGGGACTGCCCCCTGTGGCCCAGTGACTGGGACTCCACGCTCCCAGTTGAGGGGGCCCAGGTTCGATCCCTGGTCAGGGAACTTGAGCCCACATGCTGCAACTCAGAGTTCAAACGCCACAACTAAAAGAACAGGCATTCCTCAACAAAGATCAAAGATCCTGTGTGCCGCAGCTGAGACCCGGCACAGCCAAATAAATAAAATTAAATGTTTTTTTAAAACCACAGTAAGAATATCTCATAGTAATAGTTAACAGTTATTGAAAGCTTAGACTGGGTCAGCAACACATCATAATTCATTGAAACCTCATAACCTCCATGACTATATATTACTATTACCTCAATTATTTACTTATTGCTGTTACATCCATTTTAAAGAAATCTGAGGCACAGATAACATCCAAGGATGTTCAGATGTGATAAAACAGCTTTAAATAACTGTTGGAAGTCTGGTATCAGAATTCAATGGTCTGAAAAGCTGCATACACTGTACATTGAAGTTTTGTTAAGAAATGAATTTGAATCCATACCTGGTTGTCACCCAGAACTGGTGCCCAACTATCTGTTTTTCACCTTTATGTCCCCTGGCACGTAGCCCAAACCCAGAGTTAAGGCTCTCTGCACTACATTATACTCAGGGAGCTTTGGGTCATTGTAATTATCAAGTGTACAATTTAAAACGTTAGTAAGGACTTGAAGTCAGTTTTTCTTTTTTTTTGTTTTTAAGAGTTATCAAGACCAACCTTCAAACAATCAAAATTGATAGAAGGATGTTGCAAGACTGCTGGAAACAAAAATCAAAATTCAAAGATCAATAGCATTCCTTTATACCAGCAGTAACCAGGATATAAAAAGAAGAAAAAATTGGCTTCCATGGCAAGCCAAACTACAAAGCAGAGAGGCATAAATCTAAAAAGCAACTTTAGTAAGAATTTCTAAAACTTCATTAAAAGATAGAAAGGAAGATTTAGATTAACGGAGGAACTAAACTCCTTTTACTTGAGAGAAAGATAACATTTTCAAGATGTCAATATTACCCAATTAATAATTTCATTGAAATTCCAAAATTATCTCAACAAGAATTTTAAGAAACTTGAAAAACAGTTTAATAATTATATGGGAAAATATAGGAGTAAAGGCTTCTCAGGTGGCGCTAATGGTGAAGAACCCATCTGCCAATACAGGAGACATAAGAGACATGGGTTCGATCCCTGGGTCGGGAAGATCCCCTGGAGGAGGGCATGGCAACCCACTCCAGTATTCTTGCTTGGAGAATCCCCATGGACAGAAGAGCCGGGCAGGCTACAGTCCATAGGGTCGCAGAGTCAGATACGACTCAAGGGACTTGGCAGGCTACAGTCCATAGGGTCGCAGAGTCAGATACGACTCAAGGGACTTAGCAGGCATGCATAAGAATAAGAATTTCGAAAAATACAAAGATGGTAAACTGTATTATCAGATATTAAAACACATTAGAAAACTACAGTGATTAAGACAGTGTGGTATTGATGCAGGAATAGACAAATGATCAGAATGGAATAAAGAGTCCTGAGACCAGTGTACATATTTTTAAAGACTGTATGATATACATGGGGTAAGAGCAAGCTAATCACTGTGCTCCATCTGCAATCCAGTTGAAATTTATTTTTAACCCATCTTCAATTTGTTTTTCTCCTTAGAGTGAGGTAAAGATCAAAGCATATATTTTCCACATGAAAGCCAAAAAAAAAAAGATATGGAAATTACTGGAAAGAAATATAGGGGAGGCAGAGAATTGTCTCAAAACAGGAAAGTCAGTTGAAAGATACGACTCCATTAACACAGATTGAACTCAGGTCTCCCGCACTGCAGGTGGATTCTTTACCAGCTGATAAAACAGAGAGAAGCCCAAGAATACTGGAGTGGGTAGCCTACCCCTTCTCCAGTGGATCTTTCCAACCCAGGAATCAAACCGGGGTCTCCTGCATTGCAGGCACATTCTTTACCAACTGAGCTATTAGGGAAGCATTAACACAGCCAGATCTCAAAATAGAAAAAAACAGAGAGTACAGAAAGCAAGATGCAATATGATACCACTTACGTAAATTAAAACACAGATAAGGATGCATGGGTGTATCTATAAATATAGTTATTTAAAAATCGAAAAGCTAGGCTGGAAGGAGATGCACTGAAACACAAGGTGGGGGGGAATTTAAGTTACAACTAGTTTTTTGTCTAAGAAAAATCCTTAAAAGTAAATGTCAGGTGCTTCCCAGTGCTTCCCTGGTGGTCCAGTGGTTAAGAATCTGCCTTGCAGTGTAGGGGACACTGGTTCAATCCCTGGTCTGGGAGGATCCCATGTGTCATGAAGCAGCTGGGCCCATGTACCACAACTACTGAAGCCCGAATGCCCCACAGCCTGAGCTCCACAGCAAGAGAAACCACTTATATGAGAAGCCCACGCACCACAACTAGAGAGTGACCCCTGCTCTCTCCAACTAGAGAAAGCCCGAGTGCAGTGGCAAAGACCCAGCACAGCCAATAAATAAATAAGCTTTTTTTTTTTTTTTTAAAGCAAATATGGCAAAACACTATGGCAATTAAATCTGAGCAGTGGGAATATGGATGTTTTTGCTAAAGATACAGAAAATGACATGATAAATTCTTTAAGGAAGAACTCTCAAATGTTAAATCTAGATCTTCTTTGTTAACATATCAACACAAAGTAGTTTCTTGATTATCTATAGTCTTATTATTCAAAACACAGAATAAAAATGCAGCAGACAAATAAATCCACTTATCAATTTCAACTGTAATGCTTAATTTTATGTGTCGACTTGGCTGGGCTATGTTGCCCAGATGTTTGGTCAAACACTAGATGTTGCTGTGAGGGTCTTTTTTATGTGTGATTAAATACTAAATCACACCTAAAATTTGAATTATGTTTAATTATGTAAATCAGCGGACTTCTCATGAAGATTACTCATATTGGGATGGAGACTGGCCATCTAGTCAGTTGAAGGCAGTACAAGAGGCTGAGGTTTCCCAGAAGAGGGCTGTCCTCAAGATCGAGACACAAACTCTGCCTAAACTTGCAGCCTGCTGGCTCATCTTCCAGGGTTTTGACTTGTCAACCCCCACAAGTGCATGCACCAAATCCTTCTCTTCCTCTCTCTGAACATGTGTATTTCCTCTGTACTCTGTTTCTCTGGAGAATGCTGACTAATACCAACACTGCAAGTTTTGGGGGCAGCCATGGTTTCTCATGACATGTCTTATACAGAATGAGAGTTGGACCAGAAAGAAGGCTGAGCGCCAAAGAATTGATGCTCTTGAACTGTGGTGTTGGAGAAGACTATTGAGAGTCCCTTGGACTGCAAGGCGATCAAACCAGTCAGTCCTAAAGGCAGTCAACCCTGAATATTCGTTGGAAGGACTGGTGCTAAAGCTGAAGCTCCAATACTGTGGCCACCTGATGCGAAGAGCCGGCTCACTGGAAAAGACCCTGATGCTGGGAAAGATTGAAGGCAGGAGGAGAAGGGAATGACAGAGGATGAAATGGTTGGATGGCATCACTGACTCAATGGACATGAGTTTGAGCAAACTCTGGGAGTTGATGGACATGGAAGCCATGCATGCTGCAGTCCGTGGGGTCACAAAGAGTCGGACATGACTGAGCGACTAATAACAACAAAATAGTTTCTGAACTGAAACGGTCCACAGTTTCTATAACACTCAAAAGGGTAGAAAGTCATGCTTTAGGGGTGACAGGGAATAATGACAGGCCAGTTCAGATGGACATCTTGGGATTAAATATATCTTGGGTATGTTTTCTAGGAAAATAGATCTCACAAGAAGATAAAGGTCTTCAGTAAGATGGCTTCTTGCTGGAGCTGTGGTTTTCCAGAGTTGACACATCCCCATTGGCCTGTGATTACTTGTTCACCAGGTACTCCTGGGGAGGACACATGTCCACACTCTTACATGAAGGAAGAAGAGGGGTCAGAGGAGTGAGGTCTGGCCTTCCTGTACCTGTGATATTTCCTGAGAATTCTCCTTGTTTGTTTCACCAAAAACACAAATTGACAGACTGCCCAAGACTGACCGCTCTCTGCAGACTGCTTCTCCATGGATGGACCTCTGCTCACGCTATGATCAACAGGGTCAAGTGCTCTAGCTTCATACACAGTCCACACTCCTCATAATCTACTCAGACACCATGTATGCCTGGATGTAAGGGCATGTTGCTATTGTTGTTTAGTTGTTAAGTTTTGTCCGACTCTTTTGAGACCCATAGTCTATAGTCCTGGAGAAGGAAATGGCACCTCACTCCAGTACTCTTGCCTGGAAAATCCCATGGACAGAGGAGCCTGGTAAGCTGCAGTCCATGGGGTCGCTAAGAGTCGGACACGACTAAGCAACTTCACTTTCACTTTTCACTTTCCTGCATTGGAGAAGGAAATGGCAACCCACTCCAGTGTTCTTGCCTGGAGAATCCCAGGGACGGGGGAGCCTGGTGGGCTGCCGTCTATGGGGTCACACAGGGTTGGACACAACTGAAGCGACTTAGCAGCAGCAGCAGCAGTCTATAGTCCACGAGGCTCCTCGGTCCATGGGATTTCCCATGCAAGAACACTGGAGTGGGTTGCCATTTCCTTCTCCAGGGGATCTTCCCAGCCTACGGATCGAACTGACGTCTCCTGCATTGGCAGGCAGATTCTCTACTGCTGACCCACCAGCAAAGTCCGGATATAAGGCTATAAAAGAACCCCTAAATATACCCCTTTGCTCAGTTTAGATCTCTTACTGATTTTAGATAAAATACATTTGAGCCATTTAGTGTTCTGTGTTTCTGATCATTTTTTATTTATTTTGGTTTGGCACCTGCAAACCAAGAAAGTTCAAGTAAGAAACAAGAATGGACTTACTGAAGCAATAATTCAAGGTGACAACCACACACATTATTAAAAAACTTCTTGACATCAATTTGCATATCCTGTAGAGTTAGAGGAGAACAGAGCCATCTCAGTGGAATCATGAGGCGAGCCCAAATATAAGCAATCCCCTCTTGTCCCAGGTGGCGCTAGGGGTAAAGAGTTCGCCCGCCAGTGCAGTAGACATAAGACATGGGTTCCATCCCTAAGTTGGGAAGATCCCTTGGAGGAGGGGATGGCAACCCACTCTATTATTCTTGCCTGGAGAATTCCACGGACAGAAATGCCTGGTGGGCTATAGTCCATAGGGTCGCAAAGAGTTGGACATGACTGAAGTGACTTAGCACACACACACCACTGTCCCAATCAGAAGACAGCTGAAAAAATTCAAGGGTTAGATAATGTTAGATTTTCGGTTAGATAAATATAAATGATAGACTCTATGTCATTAAATGCAAAATTGTATCTAAGATACTAAAAAGCAATGTTTAAAACATTTGTATAAACAATGTAAGATATTAATATAGCAATACACATACTTATATGTGCAAAAATACCACATACACAAATACTATGTAAACAGAATAAGCTAATACTAATTTAGAAATATTTCTGGTTTCTTCCCACTTCTGACTCTCACACATCATGAAAACATTTATTCAATCTTCAGTGGTCTTTTTACACCCAAGCCTGTGATTACAGCTACTTTTTTGAGTTTTCCAAACCATATCCCCTTCACTTTCATGTCAGTTATTTGGATAATGTTCTTGACTCGTTCCATTTTTAAATGATCTTTAAAAGTCTTGTTTACAAAGAAATCCAACACTTGTTACTGTGAGGTCAGATGCCCAGGAATATTACTTGAGTTTTTTTTTTTTAACCTTTTTTATAATATGATTTCCTTGGTTGACCTCTACAAAGCATCCAAAATCAGCACTGATGAAGGTCATTTGAGGCTAATGTGTATTCCCTAAATAACACTTTGATGTTCAAAATAATTGTGAGATCTTTCCATGAGCATGTGAGAAGCTGTAAAGACTTAAATATAAATTTCCTCATTTCTGATGATAAGCTTTTTTTTGGAGGGGGGGGAATGCAGCGACCATGCTTTATATTTGACTTGGGCTCAATGAGGTAAACTCTATAGCTTCATTTCCCTCACTGCCCCCAATCTGTCTTTCTTCCTCAGCAGAGCAGCCATGGTAGCAAGGTACAGAGTTACACCTGGACTTTTTCAGGTAGAGCTGGGGACTCCAGGGGAATCCAAAAGGCGGAGTCTAGAAGACCCAGAAACATGTATCTCTTCCACAGGACAGATAGGTCCTGCCGCATGAGCCAGGCTGGGAGGCCACTAGTTTTCTGTTCTGTCTTCTTTTAAAAATAATTTTTGCAGTTGCAGTGTGAAGCCTGTACGAGTGGCAAGAGAGAGACTTCTCTGGTGGTCCAATGGCTAAGACTCGGGCTCCATGCCCGGGTTCAATCCCTGGTCAGGGAATTAGATTACACATGCCACAAGAGTTCGCATGCCTCTGTGGGCTCCCTGATGGCTCAGCGAGTAAAGAATACACCTGCAATGCAGGAGACACAGGTTCAACCCCTGGGTCGGGAAGATCTCCTGGAGGAGGAAATGGCAACCCACTCTAGTATTCTAGCTGGGAAATCCCATGGATAGGGGAGACTGGCAGGCTAAGTCCATGGGGTTGCAAAGAGTTGGACACGACTGACAGACTAAGCATGCATGTCACCACTAAAGATCCCTTGTACCACAGCTAAGATCCGGCTTAACAAATAAATAAAATAAACACTAAAAAAAGAGAGTGGCAAGACAGCAATCTGCAACCGGGAGATGCCTGGGCAGCTCTGTGGTCACGACTCCTCCCAGACACCCCCTGAAGCTTCTGAAGCAGGTGAGACCCTTAGAGGCCCCAGCAGCAAGACACTAAGCTCAGCTCTAGCACTGCCAATGGAGAAGGCGGTGGCACCCCGTCACTTTTCCAGTCCTCTTGCCTGGAAAATCCCATGGGCGGAGCAGCCTGATAGGCTGCAGTCCATGGGGTCGCTAAGAGTCGGACACGACTGAGCGCCTTCACTTTCACTTTTCACTTTCATGCACTGGAGAAGGAAATGGCAACCCACTCCAGTGTTCTTGCCTGGAGAATCCCAGGATGGGGGAGCCTGGTGGGCTGCCGTCTATGGGGTCGCACAGAGTCGGACACGACTGAAGCAACTTTGCAGCAGCAGCAGCAGCACTGCCAAAGGCAAAGGGAGCCAGGGAAGCCTGCATGTAAGAGAGAATCTTCTGGAACATTCTGAAGAAAGGCCTCAATACCTTGGGAGCATAAGTGGGCCCCCACAGGTTACCTATTTCAGTGACTGGAGTGGAAGGAACAAGGCGCAATGCTGCAAGCTGTACAAGGTGTTGGTGCAAAGGGGATGGGTGAAGGAAGAGGGGAAAAAAGAGGATAACAATGATAAATCTATACCGACAGTGTGATACTGTGACTTAGAGTAAAAAATATTTAGTCTTTGCCCACCGTTCCTGACACAGCACTCCTAAAACCCTTGAAATTCCCTACATGAGTCATAGGCGAATCTTAAATATTCTATTCAGTCCTGGAAATAGTTCCAGAGCAATCAAAGTAAAATGAGTATCTTTATAACAAGTCTCTTCCTTTTTTAAAAATTGATTATTTATTTACTTTTGGCTGTGCTGCATCTTTGCTGCTGTGTGGGCTTTTCTCTAGTTGCAGCAAGCACAGGCTACTCTCTAGTTGCGGTGCACGGGCTCCTCGTTGCGGTGGCTTCTCTTGTTGTTGAGCCCGGGCTCAGCAGTTCTGACCTACAGGCTTAGTGGCCCCATAGCTTATGGGATCTTCCCGGATCAGTGATCAAACCCATGTCTCCTTTATTGACAGGAGGGTTCTTAACCACTGAGCCAGCAGGGAAGCTCCCCGCAAGTCCCTTTCAATCATATCTGAGCTGATGATAATGTGGTGACTTCTGCAAAGTCCTTAAGGATGGATGCTGGTTGCAGGGGTGGGGGCGTGTGGCAGGCATGATTAGAAGGTTGGAACTGTTCATCCCACCCCACCCCCTTGACCTCTGAGGAAGGCAGAGGCATTGGAAACTGAGTTCAATCATCAATGGCCAATGATTTCAATCATGCCTATGTAATGACCCCTCCCCCAAAAAACCCAAATGGATGGGTTCACAGAACTTCCAGGTTGGTGAACACCTGGAGATGCCATGTCCTTTCCCCAAATCTTGCATGCGCGCTATGCATCTCCCCACGTTGTGTCCTTTTTATAACAAACCAGTAATCCAGTAAGTAAACTGTTTCTTGAGCTTCATGAGATGCTCTAGCAAATTAATCAAACCTGATTAATTAACCCTATTAATAGGAGTGGTTGTGGAAACCTATTTATAGTCAGTCAGAAACGCAGGTGAAACTTGGACTTCTGACTGCCATCTGGAGCATGGGTAGTGGGGTGCGGGGGACAGTCTTAGTGGACTGAGCCCTTAACTTGTGAGATCTGATGCCACCTCTGGGTAGACAGCATCAGAACAGCACTGAACTGGAGGACACCCAGCTGGTGGTCCCCCACCACATACAGACACACAGTTGGTGACCCAGAAGTGAAGACGTGTTCAGAGACTACTCTGTATAATGTAGTTGAAAGCAACAGAGCTTTTCTTTACAAGGAGGACAGAGTAACAAAAGAGGAAAACCTGTTAGGAACTCAGGGTTAGCTGGAGAGAGTGTTGCTGGTATTTGGCTGATTCAGAAAAGCTACCTCCAAGGCAGCTGACCAAGCCTAGATTCTCTCCGGTAGACTTGGACAGGTTTATCTCAAAGTAATACACTGGAAGGACTGGAGCTCCAATACTCTGGCCACCTGATGCGAAGAGCCAGCTCACTGGAAAAGATGCTGGGAAACACTGGAGAAGAGGGTGACAGAGGATGAGATGGCTGCATGGGATAACCGACTCAATGGACATGAGTTTGAGCAAACTCTGGGAGATGACGAAAGACAGAGAAGCCTGGCGTGCTGCAGTCCCTGGGGTCACAAAGAGTTGAAACGAGTCAACAACGACAACAATACATAGACACAGCACTTTCAGAAGTTTGTAACAAGATAGATAGGGATAGATAGGATAGGATAGGATAGGATAGATAGGGATTTGTCTCCTTCTCCTTGGTTTTTCTCAATTCAGAAAACTGACCTTTAACCCAAGCCTAGTTTTATAACTGAGGAAACAACTCAGGGAAGTTGAGAGATAACAGTTGACAAAGCACATCCTGAAAGGAGAAGCAGCAAACCCAGCTCCGGGGGCCTGGGAGCAAGCTGCATGAAGGGCTTTCACATGCCTGGCACGGAGATGAACTCTTCCTGTGCATTGCCTCGATCCTTATCACCAACCTGGGAGGGATCAACATACACTATCCCCACTTTACAGTTGAGAAAACCAAGGCAGAGAAACTAATGCTCCCCAGAGTCATTTAGCAAGAATGCGTGCCAGCTGGGTTTAGAACGGCATTCCTCCTCTGACAAGGTGTATTTGTAGAGTCAGAACTGAGGTGATATAGCACCTCATCCTACTTATGTACTTCTGGGTATGTCACTGAGCTGTGAGCCTCAGTTTTCACATCTACAAAATGAGCATGACACAGCTTTCTGGAAGTGAAATCTTTTTTGTTAAAGCTGCCAGGACAAAGCCTGACAAGCAGCAGGCACTCAGTAAAGGCACCATCCCCTGCATCTCCTTTCCTCATCTTCCTGAACCTAAGTCTTACAGGTGAGGTATAGCAATTTATCAGCCTCCAGCTGATTTGCATATGGGAGAAAATGTAACACACAGAGAAAGAAACACTAATTACTGACATTCATCTTGTCACATGCAGACCTAGACCAATCTACTTTGTTTCTGTTCATGAAAGAAAGGGTTCTTCTTAACCCATCTTAAACCAACTTTAAGTGTGATTTAGTGGAGCCAAAGATTTTTTATTTTATAGGGAATACCTTATACTCTTGTCCTTGTGCTAAATGGACTCATGAAGGGCCATCATCATAGGAGCAGCGCCCGTCAGCAAACGCCCTCTGCAAGCAGCTGAGCCTGACTCCGAGATCTCATCTCCCACGGATGAGGCCTGGGACTCTGGCTCCAATAACTGCAAAACTTATAACTCACTCGCCCAACCCAACCCCAGCACCTCGTACGCCCGCATAAAATGTTGCTCCAAAGCTTAAAGTTGGTGAAGGGAGATGGCCAAGAGTGGCTGTGGGTTGGTCCAAGTATTCCCCCAGTTGTCTACACGTGGGGCCAAGGTTGGAGCCTGGGTTAGAATCCACCGTCTGCATCCTATTAGGCCCTTTCATGAGCTCAGAGCGTGACTATCTGGTTTGCATTTGCAACACAGAGGGAAGCAATAAGGGACAGCAGAAAGGCTTTCTAAGGGGCACCTGGTGGAGGTTATTTTTACCAGAGAGCACCTATGAGTGACCAGGCAGACTGACCTGGAGAGGGCTGGTTGAATGCAACCCTGGGAAGAGTCAAGAGCACCAAGTTCTGGCATCGTCCATACCATCTGTGGCCCAGAACAAGGCACTGAACCACTCAGCCTGAGCGTCACCTAAAAAGGATGAAACTGAGGAAGATATACTCTGAGATTCCTTTTAGTTTGAAAATTCTGTAATTTCAGCTCTTGATGAACCCCCCTTTGAGAAACATTATGAACTCTGAAAATGCATTAATGCGAATACCTAGCATAATGAGTTGCCTATTGGTCCCTGGTCATTGTTCACTTTATAAAAAAATGAGCCATTGTTGATCAAGATAAACCTAAAGGGTATTTAAAAAAAAAAAAAACAATCACAGACATATTATACCCACATACATACCACATGGGGCTTCCCAGGTGGTGCTAGTGGTAAAGAACTTGACTGCCAATGCAGAAGTAAAAAATGCAGGTTTGATCCCTGGGTCAGGAAGATCCTCTGGACTGGGAAATGGCAACCCATTCCAGTATTCTTGCCTGGAAAATCTCATGGACAGAAGAGCCTAGTAGGCTATACAGTCTACAGGACCGTAAAGAGTCGAACACAAGTGAGCAACAGATGCACACAATTATACTACATACCTACATGCACACCTGTATGTATATTATCTTACTTCAAGAGTTGCCAACTGTTGTTACCACTATATGTACCAGACATTATAGGGAGAAGGCAGGATAATGCAGTCCCCTGTCCCTCACCATCTAGTAGAAAAGACAGAAGAGACACAAGAATAAGATGACAACTCTTGGACAGGACAGGATATGATTCAAATTCAGATGTGCTCAAGTAAATGCAACCGGTATTTTAGAGCCAGAAATGACACTCATGATGTTCTATGAGAAGAGGTGGCCATATGAATGATGTCAGTCAGGGTTCCCAGCAGAAAACCAAAGAGACACTCAAAAGGGTTGAACTCGAGAAAGTTATATACAGGGAATATTTGCAGGAGGGTGAAGCACCTAGAAGCTGGCAATAGCTGGGAAACTATTACCACCTACATGTCTGAGGGGCAAGGGGAGGAAATAGTGTGAGCTGGGGTCAAGAGCCCAAGCTGTCTGTAAGAGTTCAGAAGAAATAAGCCATTGTCAGGACCTTGGCAAGGCTGAGGGGAGAGCAGTGAGGAGGATAAATACCCCAACACTCTTGGTCCAAAGGAAGGCAGAAAATGACCTGAGGGAGGAAAGAGAACATGCACACACACACACGCCCACCTGCATAGACACTGGAGATGTATTAAAAGTGAAAGCGAACATGTTAGTCGCTCAGTCGTGTCCGATTCTGTGTGACCCCAGGGACTGTAGCCTGCAGGCTCCTCTGTCTATGGGGAGTCTCCAGGCAAGAATACTGGAGTGGGTTGCCATGCCCTTCTACAGAGGATCTTCCTGACCCAGGGATTAAACCTGACTCTCCTGCATTGCAGTCGGATTCTTTACCATCTGAGCCACCACTTGTCCCAAATACATCTCTAATGTAAAAAAAGAAAAAAGTCCAGGAAAAAAAAAGATTTATCCTACCAAAGGATCTCACCATACGATTAATCTAATTTTTAAAATCTTTTTTAGCTATGCCACCGGAGAAGGGAATGGCAACCCACTCCAGTACTCTTGCCTGGAGAATCCCAGGGATGGCGGACCCTGGTGGGCTGCCGTCTCTGGGGTCGCAGAGAGTTGTACACAACTGAAGCGACTTAGCAGCAGCAGCCATGCCACATGGCATGTGGGACCTTAGTTCCCTGACCAGGGATCGAACCTGCACCCCCTGCATTGGCAGTGCCAAGTCTCAACCACTAGACCCTCAGGGCAGTCCCCTAATCTAAACAAAGTCTTCTAACAAACCTCAAGTAAATGTGTACAAACAGAAACTCTTTAAATTGCAAATAGTTTCTACAAAATGCTCATATTGACACGTGATGTGTTTACTTTTGTTTACAAGGAAGTTACGGCATCCACTGACCAGACAAAATTGTTTAAATTTTCCTTAACCCTCTACCCTCACCCACCCCCAATTTCCAAAGATAAAGTCCCAAGTTTGCACACGAACACATTTTTCCATTTATATTTTCTATCAGTTGGCAATTAAAACAAGAATCCCAGAGGTCAGCCAAAAGTCTTAAAAAACAAATGAAAGAGTCGGATGCATTATCTCTGGATTCAAAAGCGCAAAACGACACGTTATAAGAAACCACCTGGAAAACGGCACTTGGCAGGCGCCATTTCAGAGATCTGCAGTTCAAACGTCAACTCCCTGCCAACTGATAACCTTTACCAGAGACCCTTGGAGAAAGTTCTGGAAGTGTGGCGTACTGAAGTCTCTGTAATGCCATCTGCTTTTGTGCAGAGTTGCAGTGATGGTAACGGGAACCTGGCGCTGGGGTGAGGATCAGGATTGCTCCTCAGGGTGGCAGAGGGTGGGGAGAGTAATGTGTGCAGGGACGGCAGAGGAAGAGAAGGGTTAAAAGATGTCTCATGGTCACTTCCCAATTAGGGACCGCGTGTCTGAGATTTCTCAGGACAACCTCAGTCTCAGATATCCTAGACCATACTACTTACATGTCCAATCCTGGGGAAACAAGTTACACAAATCACGGTGCTTTAACTTGATGGGGAAATATGCTGTTATTAAAATTAATGAGTCAGGAATGACATGAAAAATCCTTGCATTTATTCACTCACAGTAACAGCTGAATCCCTATTGTATACTACAGATGGTGTAAGGGTGTTCCAGCTGTAATGATGAATTATTAGCATGAAGCATACATGTTATATAGCACAGAACCAGAATGCCAACGTCTGAATCTCTGCTTCACTCCTGAAAAGCTGGACAACCTTGAGCAATTTCCCTAAAATACCGTGTGCCTCACGTCATCTCCACTGTAAAACAGGAATAATAATGGTACCCTCCCCATAGGATCATTGAGGTTAAGTTGAGGTTAAGTTCATAGTGTAAAGCTTGTAATAGTGCATGGCACAATATGAAGTGCCCATCCTTACAGTCTTGGTTTGGTGAGGGATGTAGATACAAACAGGAACATGATGGTATAATGCTAAGGGCAATCAAAGCCTTCCCTTCAGGCTAACATTGAACTGGGAATGGAAGAGATCAGGAGGGCCTCCTGTTCATAAAAAGAGAAGAGAGTCATTGCACTTGAGTCAGACTGGAGAAAACTGGAACAGTCCGTCTACTTTTTCCTGCATTCCACTGAGCACTTCCGGAGTTTATTTCATCTTACAAGCTTCCCCAAGTCTGGGATGCACAAAAGACAAAGGGTGGAAGACAGAGGAAATGATACCAAGTGTGCAAACAGGCCTGCCTGTCCCAACCACTGCAGGGGTGAGTGGTAATAAGCGCTTGGCTTGTCACAGGCTGCAGTACGTGGGGTGTCCTCGTGACCTCGCGATTTTAAGAACATTCTTCATTTCTGTGACAGCCCCAAAAAGTTCTCTGGCTGGGATTGGGTAGCAATCTCCAAAGCAAAGGAATCCTCTTTTCCCCTCCAACTGTCTCATTGGTTATTCTTTCCTTTGAAGTTGGAAGAGAGAATAAAATTACTTTCATCTGCCTGGAAATCACCAGAGTAGAGAAGACTCCTCCCTGGAATCAGAATGAGGAATCAGGCAGCTCAGATCTTCCGTAAGGTGAGCCCAGGGTGTGCTTAACTCCTTTTGGAAATGAGACAGCATGTAGATCAATATCCACCTGTGTTAGCTTGGCAGCAAATGATACCAAACCCCGATTCCAAACGGCTTGAACAAGGAGGAAATTCATCATCTCACAGGATGGGAAGCGTGGAGAAATATGGTGCTTCTTGAGGACACTCAGGGATCTGCTCTCTTCTAAGGCTGGCCGCAAGATGCCTCCAGTAGTTCTAGACAGCAACGCGCCAAGAAAGCAAAAGGTTCGTTTGTTCTGTGTGTCTTTTGTTTTGGTAATGAGCACACCTCCTGCAAGAAGCTCCGCAAGAGACATCTCTTCACACCTCACTGCCCAGACCTGGATCACATACTCTTTCCTATACGCATCCCTGGGGTGTGGGATGGAGGTACCACAAATGAAGTCAACGAATCATCTCACATATCAGATGCTACCAGGTCCATATGACCACCGAGCCTGCAACAGGCTTCTGGCCAGGACCAAAGGAAGAAATGAACATGAATGTATTTCAGGAGTTAGCATGCTCTACAGTTATTCTCAAAGATAGAATTCTGGTAAGCCACAGCATCAAACCCATTCAGAAATGCTTCTGCCTTATGCTCCACACATACCAAGAAGAAGAATCACTGACCTGATAGAGAAGATGCTAACATATCTGGTATAAATGCCCAAGAACCACTCTATCCAGAGCCTGGACATCTTTGATGATCACTGCTGAGCTGACAGTACATCGTGGCCTATTAGTATTCTGTCCCAAGGGGGCACCCGCAGCAGAGGGGTGTAAAAACAAAAGAACTAAGAGGAGAAGGGAGAGTCACTTGCCAGTAAACTGTGATGGACTGAAATGAGAGAAAAGTTTTTTAAACTGGGCGGGGCAGGACAGGTTTGCTAAACTCTTAAGGATAAAAAGAAGAAACAATGCAACAAAATTTTGGAAGCTGTAAAGTGGTCTAACCCAAGGTAACTGACTTAGCAGACGGAAGAAAGCCGAAACCTAGCGCAGAAGGATGGGAAGCCCAGAAGCAGAGCTCCAGGGTCTCTGGAATTTGGGACACCAGGCACTGAGGGGGTCAGGGGCCCCAAATCAGGAGAGCTGGCTGTGAGTCTGTGCCAGAAGCTGTCAGACCCTGGGTCTCCTCTCTCACCCCGGCTCCAAAGTGACTGCCTGCATTCTGCAACCTGTTTGCTCTGCTGAATCAGAATGACTGTGACTCAGAGTCACTTCAATGTAGCTCAGAGAAGGGGTATGCTTACAAACAGGGAAATGGGAGAAGGTTCCATACCAAATGCTGGCTTTCTGGTCTCCATCTGAGTCTGGCTAATAGAGTACAGCAGCCAGCAATTCCCCTCGGCATGGGGATTTCTCTTCAGTTTCCTTTGAGGGAATGCCCTTCCACCAGGTGGGAATCCTCCAATAAAATCCCTCAGCAGGATAATCCTACGGCTGGCCGCGTATGTGGACTCACCTGGGGCGCTCTTCGTAATCACTACTACCTGAACCCTAGCAAGACCCAACATCATTCAAATACTTGGGCAACTTAAATGGAAAGTTTACTGTATGCCAGAAATTGTTCCAGGTTCTAAAACACTGTTCTAGTGTTCCTTCTTGGTAAGGTGGAGCTGATCCTGGGTGTCAGCTCCATCCAGGCGTGCAGACCTTCCAGTTAACTTCTCAGCAGTCAGTTCCAGGATCCTCAGACATCTGAGCAAAGCCTTTAACATGCAACAGATTCCAAAACAAAAACTAAGAGGAAATCAGAGGAAAACAAACAGCACAGGGAACAGAGGGACACTTCAAAGAAACTGCCACTGTGATCCTTGACGAGAGTTGAGGGTTGAAAAGCTTTTCATCTATGAAACGAGAACAGGAGGTTATAAAAAGAAAATTTGAGATTTTTAAAGAGCTCTTGGAAATAAGAAATTTGATGACAGACATGGGAATTCAATACATGGGTTGGAAGGTAAAATGAGGAAATATCCCAGAAGTAGAACTTTTTTTAAAAAGGAGAAAACATAGGAAAAAATTAAGAAAATTAGAGATTCAATGTATGAGGGCCCCATTTCAACTTAATATGTGTTCCAGAAGAGGACAGAAATCGCTTTTTTTAATATTCCATAAAACAGTTCAGAACCGAAGGACATGATTTTCAGATTGAGAAGGTCCACTGAAAGCCAAGTAAATTGATGGAAAAAAAAAAAAAGACACAGCAAGGTGTACTGAATGAGATTTCATTACAGAGGGAAAGGACATTACAAAGACAAGAAAATCAGAGAAGGGGAAATGATTATATTCAAAGCATCAGGAGTTAGAATGACAGACATCTCAATGGCAATACTGAACCTGGAAGAACAAAGCATTCCAAGTTCAGGAACAGACTTCCAACACAGAGTTCATACCCCTAGTAAACTATTAATCTAACTTCGAAGATCTCAAAAAACTTATTTCCCAGGCAGTCTTTCTCAGAACTACTAGAAGATGTTACCAGCAAGAGAGCAGAAAGAAGCAAAGAAGGAAGACGTGGGTCTAAAAAACAAGGGATGTCACATGAAGAGCAAATGAATCCCTGCTGTGATAAGGAATTCCAGGATGAGAGCTGTGCCTCTCTGGCAGCAACTCCAGAGTGAAGGAGACCAGAAGGCTCAGCCAGAGGGAGGAGCCAGGTGGAACGGGACACGCCTACTATTTAGAAACATGGGCAAAGTTGAAGCTCTTGTCTCTGGGGCACAGAAGCTAAGGTTGGTGAGGGGTGGGTCAAACAACTGCTGTTTCTATGTATAAGCCTTCTAGAAATATATGGCTTTACAATTATGTCTGTGAAGAGCTTTGATAAGGAAAGAAAGGAAGCTCAGGCAATGAATCAGATTCCAGAACGAAATCCCAGGCAGAGATCAGGAGAACCTGCTTCTCTAAACTGCAGAGGTATTTGGTGAAACCTCTGAGAGACAGAGAAAGAAGAGTTGATGCTAAAGGCAGCAAAGGCTGAGCACCTGGCAAAGCAGGTGGGACAAGAACCTGATGGCCCACGAAACAGGCAGGAATGGGGTCACTCTTCCCCTTCAAGGAAAGAATTCCTGAGTGTGACCTGCCTGAGTTATTGAGATTAGTAGGAATACGGGATTAAAGGGAGCTGTGTGGGTCAAGCATGTGGTTGGTCAATTTACAGAATAAAGAAGGCAAGCAGAAAGGCGGTTTGGGGACACCCTGCTGCTCTTCAGGCAGGCTGTCTTCCTTCCCCCATGGGTTAGAAGAGGTTGACTCTTATCTCCTCAGACAATTAAGCTCAGCTGCACCAGCTCACAGAGCTCAAGGCTGAAAGGGCGTGGGCAAGCGTGAAACCCTGAGTCCACGCTGGTTTCCCTCATCAGTTTACCTGGTACATCCTATTTCTGTTTCTTCTCTGTGTAGCAGTCTCTGAGGACTCTTTTTTTTTTAGAGCCTGGCACAGGCCTGGTTTCCTAAAGCCCACCTACCTGTGGATCCCAGAGGCAGTACAGGAGGGACAAAGGGTTTGACCAGCAGCCCTGAAAGCAATTAACTGTAGGTGGGCCTTGTTAACACCTCAGTAAAAGAAGAGCGCTGTGGCCTTCTACAGGTTAGTGAGATTAACTGCCAGATTAGCATACCGTGGTAGAGAAAATCCCTTGTGGGGCCTTCCATGTGGCTCAGTGGTAAAGAATCCGCCTGCCAATGCAGGAGACACAGGTTTGATCCCTGGGTCAGGAAGATCCCCTGGAGTAGGAAATGGCAACCTGCTCCAATATTCCTGCCTGCAAAATCCATGGACAGAGGAGCCTGGTGGACTATAGTCCATGGGGTCGAAAGGAGTCGGACACAACAGCGAATAAGCACAAAGGCAGATCCCCTTGTACCTTTTCAATTCATCTGCAAAGTCAATGTACAGTTGCAAAACAGTACAGGAATGCAAAGGCTAAAGGCTGAAAGTACTGTATTTTATGTGTGTTTAAAGATACTTCTCCATTAGAGTTTATGCCATCCCCTTTATGATATAAAACTCAGCCTGACCTATTTTTACGAAAAGCATTTACTATTTACATTCACAGAAATCTATTCTTCCCACAAGTGGTTCCCAGGGTGACGGCTGTAGTTCCCTCCTCTTTACCAACCCCATCTCATCAGACAAAATTTGACTTAATTTCACTCCTAGTGTTTACAAACTGCTTACAAGAGAGTTGCGACAGGACAGAAAATGTCATTCTCTTTCCCAAAAGCCCTCATCTTTAAAACCTTTGATTTGTGGATGAGACAATCAAAACATGTTGTGAATTAGGGGTGGGGGAGTCGTCCAAGCAGACTGTTTAGTAGTTCAGGGTGAAGATCTGTCCCCAAAGGCGATTATAAGCACTTGAGGGATCATAAACAGTTCCTGCTGGCAGGAGCGGCAGCTATGCTGTACCCAGACTCATTCCCTGCTGGCCGTAGCGAGAAGCAGGGGGATGAGGGCAGCGTTAACAGATGCCTGGTTGCTGGACACCCTCTCTCCCTTCCTGGACTTCAACAGCACAGCTTTTCCGCGGTGACTGTCAGGATCTTGGCTCTGGAGACCCCCGGACTTGTCCCTCGTTCCCCTCCACCCCGCCGCTCACACACACACATATACACACACTCAGGGCGCCTCCTTCCGTCTAGTAATTGACAAACCAGTTCCTCGTCGGGTACTCCTCCCAAGGAGCACAAACCATCCGTAAACACGCAAATCCCCCAAATCAAAAACAAGACACCCAAGGGGTCTGCGAGATGAGCGCCGCGGCCGTTCGGCGGCGGCGGGTGTTTCTCGGAGGAGGTTGGGGCTCAATTTCCACACCCCCGCAGGCAGCCTCAGTCGGCACCCCAAAGCAGGGTCGGATGGGGGACGCCTGAGGTTTTTGTCTGCTAAAGCAGATTCCTACCTCCAGTTCTGAAGTCACCTTCGCGGGGCGGGGGGTCTCCTCTCGACGTCTTCGGCTGAGGTTCGGTCGGGAGCAGCCGGCCCCGGGTAATCCTCGCTCCCGGGCGGGGCTCGCACGCCCCGGGGCCGAGCCGGAGCCTAATCACCTGCTGGGCGCGGGCGGGGCGGGGCGGGGCCGCTCAGCGCGCGCGCCCCGCCCGGGAAGCCAGCCCCCTGCGCACCCCCCGACGGCCCTTCCGGAGCACTGTTCCCGCGGGGAGCCCCGAGCGCCCCGCTCCGAGCGCGGCAGGTCTGCGGGAGGATCCCCCTCCACCAGCCCGGCTTGGGAGGCTTTGAAAAAGACTGTAATGGAATCCCGGCTCGCCTCGTCACTCCCCTGGCTCACTTGTCAAAACTCCACGGCATTCCAGAACCCCTTCCCCGGTCACTCCCCCCACCCCCACCCCCTCCCAGTCGGAAAAGGAAACCGCACCGGGGAGAATTCGGGGAGTCTGGGGTTTCTGATGCAGACACCTTTTGTTTATGTCAACTTGCTCCGGAGCTTCCAGCGGTAACTGGGAGCAGGTCTGAGGAGAAAAACGCCCCACCCAGATAACCCTCGCCCGGTCAAAAGTTCTCCCTCCAACCGCCGCGAGGAGCTCCAGCTCCCCGACATCAATTCATTTCATAACCGCTCCGTTTCATAATCGGCGGCAGCATGGGTCCTTACTGGGGGTGGGGTGGGGTGAGGTGAGGGGGAGCCCCACACCAGAATCAACAACCATCGCACTGGGCAATCTAGCAGGCAACTTTCCAGAAAGCTGCAGTGAGATTCTTTCTGCTGGAGAAACCAAATTTACCACTGCTGAATTACAATCGCCGGTGACTGCACAACTGAAGCATTTCCTTTATACCTTCTCGGGCTCCCGCGCCCCTCCCGCCTTCTGCGGGGTTCAGTCAACGAGCCATCCCCGGGAGAGGCATGAATGGGCTCCGGCAGTGCAGACATCTCTCCAGCTGCAAACTGATGAGGAAGCCCGACCCACGAGGCTGAATTGTTTACATCACACCCACTGAGGGCTTCCTGTCTTAAATTAATGGGAATACAAATAAGACAGGAAAACAGTGTTTGCTTTTCTTAGAGCAAGGGTGAGGGCCTGTGGAGGGGGATGGGGTCGACCCACATTTCATTGCGTGAAGAGGTTGCTTTTCAAAACTTCAATTGTGTTCTATTCCTTTTTCCCACTTGGAACACTTGTTGAAAACGAAAAGCATCGCTGTGCCAAACCTCAAACCATCAAGGAACTTCTGCTCAAAACACGTTTTCACCTGGCTTGGGAAGGGATCCAGGCTGGAGCTCCCAGGAGGAAAGACAGATCTGGGGACCTCCTGTGGTCGAAAGGCACAAATCTCCCTACAGCCTGAAGCTGCGTGCCACACAGGCACACACACTCCACCCCACCCCATGGGGTTCATGCCAGAATCTTTCCCCGAGTCTGGCTCCCCACCCCTGTGTCTCTAAGCTATGGTTCACTTCCTGGGTGTCCCACAGTTCTTCAATGGACAAATCTGGTAGAATTCAAAGCAATTAATTAAAAAGGAGCAGGCAAAAGAAAGCTTCAGTTCTCAGTATCATTATTGCCACTGGAAAGGGTAATGAGAGCCTGGGAGGGGCCAACCCATGTCCAGGCTCTCCTGGACATCTGCCCACTCTTGGAAGCAGCCCACAGAGCACATGGTAAATACTGATCATAATCACCCACCCTGAAATCACCCCCAGTTGCTTCCTTCAGGTTGGCACAACAGCAAACCCAGAGACATGCCTCCTTTGGAAATACTGGAAGGAAACAAGACCCCAGGATAAAGGATATCTCAAGGAAGGATGGGCATTGCAACTAACAGTGACAATGGACATTAAGAGAACAGTACATGTGCCCAGTAAGAACAAGCTTTTGCAAGCCAGTCCTCAAAATATTGCAATTCCTGGGTCAAAGCAAGTTAGGCTGATGATTTTAGTAAAGCCAAGTGCATCAAAAGTCTATAAGAGAAAGTGACTACCTTACAATATATTCTAAGGGTTCCAGTGAATGTTAGCTCCTCCCCACTTCCCTTTCCCCTCTCTTCTGCCAGGAGGTGGTAGTCCTGGTGGATTCATTAGCATACTTTAATGTGGCATCTCCATATCTGATAAATTTTATGGGAATTAGGTTCAAATTGAATAATCTTCTAATAATAATTTCAGAAGGGCTCCCTTTTTTCCTTCTGATTGCTTTCTCCACTTCCAGTTTTCTTCTAACTCTCTCTGCTCCTTCCATCTGGTATGTAATTTATGATGTGCAAATCAATGCTGTTTAAAGGAAATCCATGATTTTAAGCATAATGCAAATAAATATTCCCTCTTCCCCCACCAATTCTGTGCCTAAGCTCAGTTTAGGGTGTGTATGTGCTGAGAATTAAAATTTGACCACATCTGTACAATATCTTAATTTCAGGAAAGCATTTGAATGCATATGACATTCTCATCAGCAAGCCAGAAAGATACGATCTGGTCTGTCTTTTCCTCACCGGGTTTCACTGCAGACTGGAAAAGAGATCAATGGCTCAGTAAACAAAAGTGTGCTTAAAACATGGCCTCCAATTTTACCCTAGCTCTGGTTTAAATAATACTGAAAATTGCTTTGAGCACACCCAGGGTCTACAAATAATATTAATTGCAGTGGGAATTACTGATATGCTAGGAGCATCCAAATTGGCTTCAACACATGAAGGAAATGTTTCATGAAAAAGTTTCAAGTTCAGCGTGACGGCTGATTACAAAAGTAGTATCCTGAGGGGTAATGATCAAATGACAGGCATAAAAGGGGCTTAATATCTAGATTGGAGAAAAACTGACAAAGATGTGAGGATCACAGCAGATCGTGTTATTTAAAAGGAATCTGTGTGTTGTACTGATAAGGAATAAGCAATACAACAGCGGGGTGAATTTGCTTGGTGGGAGTCTGACATGAAAGGAAAGTATATCCCCATATCTCCCTCCCCCATGATTAAGAATTTGGCAGCAGACAGATCCTTAATAGGATGGTAGGTCCAGTCTGAGGCCCCTTATTTTAAGGGCAAAGTGGAGACACTGGAAAGGGTCCAGAAGAAAACCAAAATGATTAAAGAGAGAGAAAATAGAACCTATGAGGGAAGGTTAAAGGATTTGGAGTTGTTTAGTCTAGAGTGAAAAAGTGCCTAAAGGCAAACTTAACAGTCTTCCCCTCCCATTTGAAAGGTTATTATAGAGAGGACACCGACCAGCTGTTGTTCATCTCTACAGAAGACAGAAGAGGTAAGACTCAAAATGCAACATTAAAATGTGGGTCAGACGCAAGGAGGACATGTTTGATGCTAATGGTAACTGACTTGACATTGACATCACTGTGCAGTCTTCACCTCTCAGACTCCATCCTAGAGATAGGCTTCCATGTTTCGGCAGAAGCCAGGCTGGAGAACTCCTTTCCTTTCCTTCTAGGGCTGCAGTAGTTCTCATCACCCCATTAATGTGGGGGGCAGTGGTCCTAAGATCCATGTTCCCTAAGTCAGAAACAGGGTGCTGTGAGAATACAATTCTCTCTTTAAACATATTCGCACATCTCATCAGACCTTTGTTTATTGGGTCAGTTCAGTTCAGTCACTCAGTCGTGTCTGACTCTTCGCAACCCCATGGACTGCAGCATGCCAGGCTTCCCTGTCCATCACCAACTCCCAGAGCCTACTCAAACTCATGTCCATTGAGTTGGTGATGCCATCCAACCATCTCATCCTCTGTGGTCCCCTTCTCCTCATGCTTTCAATCTTTCCCAGCATCAAGGTCTTTTCCAATGAGTCAGTTCTTCACATCAGGTGGCCAAAGTATTGGAGTTTCAGCTTCAGCATCAGTCCTTCTAATGAATATTCAGGACTGATTTCCTTTAGGATGGACTGGTTGGATCTCCTTGCTGTCCAAGGGACTCTCAAAGAGTCTTCTCCAACACCACAGTTCAGAAGCATCAATTCTTTGGCACTCAGCTTTCTTTATAGTCCAACTCTCACATCTGTACATGACTACTGGAAAAACCATAGCCTTGACTAGACAGACCTTTGTTGACAAAGTAATGTCTCCGCTTTTTATATGCTGTGTAGGTTGGTCATAACTTTTCTTCCAAGGAGCAAGTGTCTTTTAATTTCATGGTGGCTGTCACCATCTGCAGTGATTTTGGAGCCCCAAAGGAGTCTGTCACTGTTTCCATTGTTTCCCTATTTGCCATGAAGTGATGGGACCAGAAGCCATAATCTTAGTTTCCTGAATGTTGAGGGGTGGCTCGTTGGTCTAGGGGTATGATTTTCACTTTGGGTGCGAGACGTCCTGGATTGAAATCCCAGATGTGCCCAGGTTATCCTTTCTGGTTTATTGGGTGGTATCTCTAAAAGTACACTCAACTTCTGACACTGGTAAGCATATTTTATAGATGCAGTCCTCTATATTGTTTCTATATATAGGACATCATTGTTTTTGTTTAGTCGCTAAGCCATGTCTGACTCTTTGTGATCCCCAAGGACTGTAGCCCACCAGGCTTCTCTGTCCATGCGATTCCCCAGGCAAGAATACTGGAGCAGTTGCCATTTCCTTCTCCAGAGGATCTTCCCGACTGAAGGGATCAAACCCGAGTCTCCTGCATTAACAGGTGCATTCTTTACCACTGAGTCACCAGGGAAGCCCCAGGACAGCATTCCTTTTTGTTTAATGAGCACACAAATATTAGTTGATGATGATAATGATAATAATAGCTATGAATTAAACTCTTCCTACAATTATATTGGGCATTGTGCTAGCTACTTTATGTAGGTTGCCTATTTCATTAATTTTTTCAGTATCCCTGTGAAGTAGATATAATTATTAGCCTTATTCTAACACAAGGAAACTGAGTTAAGTAACACAGTTAAGTAACACAATGAGGTTAAGTAACACAGCTGGTAAATGTTAGAGTCCCAATTCAAACCTATTTAATCTGACTCAAAAGGGTATGCTTAACCACTACACTACTGCCTCTCATTGATTAGTTTTAGCTCTTGGGAGGGAGGAAACATTGCAAAGGAAGCATTTATTCTTGTTGGTGCAAACTGATTAAAAACCAAGTCTTCCACAAGTTTACATAGCCTGGGAAACATAGTTGTTTTTTTCCCAGCATAGGGGAAGGGCTGACTTTGCCTTCTGATCAGAAGTATGCTTTGCTGTCTCCCACAAAGCTAAAAATCTAATCAAAATCTATTTTATTAATAAGAAACACCTAGCTATTCATCTATAGTCTAATTTTGCTCATAGTAGGTGTCTCGTGACCATTAAATGAACAAAGACAAATGCATTATGACTTTGATGCTTTAAAGCAAATTGAGCTGAATTGTGTTTTTCCAGCATGCTGGTGATCAAAGCTCTGGTGGGTCATTTCTATGGGCCTCTTATCAGATGTTCCCTAAGAGTCTTAAAATCCAACTGTTTCCTTTAATTCAGTATCCATGAGAAAGGCATATGTATGAGCTGCATTTTCCCAGCCAGCATCAACTACTTTTAGATCAAGAATAGATTTTTAGTGGGGTTTACTGAGTGCTGTTGTATATCAGCAATAGATGATTCATAAGTGAAACAGACATCAAAATGATTTTTAGAAAGGCAAACGAACCACACACAAACAAAAAATTAAAAGCCTTGACCCAAACTATGGCAAAGGACAGATATTTTCCCATTAGGACAATTTATCCTGAGTTTATAAACAGAGAGAGGCATAATTACCCAAGTGTTTGTGAGCAGATCTAAACCTTATGTAGCTATAAAAAGCTGGAGAGGGGAAGAAAGAGGAAATTCCCAGGAGAAGATCCCCAACCACATCTAGGGCCATCAGATCTCCACAAAATAAAAAGCCCAGCAGTGGTACCAAGTGGAACACAAGAAGAAACCTCAGGATTTTAACACAAGCCACAGAAATAACTTTGAATTGTCTTAAAACTAAACAGTGACAATTCCAATAAACTTTCAGCCAACACATGGGCAGAGGGGTGACTTACTGGTGTTCCAGATGTAGTTAATAGAAACATGATGCCTAGAATAAAAAAGGTACTCAGTCAATGATGACTGAATGGATGGGTGAGTGAATGAATGTCTGAACAGATGCTCAAGCTGCCTCTTTCTCCTTTTGAATGAAAGATGTTGGAAAGATGTCTTAGATGCTTCAACCCCAAAGCCCCCACAAAGATGTTGAGCCATGTGAACAGGTCCTTCAGGAACAGCTCTAGAGCCAGACACTGGTTTCTGACCCAAAGATAACCAATTTATGATTTTCCATGAACACTGGAAGGGGGATTGCAATACCTGTGCAAGCCTTGATTCAAAACTCCCATTATTTACCATATAGATTCTAAATTATTTGAAGTCCAACAGAATCAAATACTAAGTAGTCAGCCTCTATTGAGCACTTACTGGATGTTGGGTCTTATTTCTAAGCTCTTTACATATTAACTCGTTAAATTCATATTATAATCTTAAGAATGTGTGCTAAGTCACTTCGGTTGTGTCAGATTCTTTGCAACCCTATGAAATATAGCTCCCCAGGTTCTTCTGTCCATGGGATTTTCCAAGCAAGAATACTGGAGTGGGTGCCATGCCCTCCCCCCAGGGGCTTAAGAATATGTACTATTATTATCAACCCATCAAAAACAAAACTGAGCCAAAAGATTACCTAATTAGCTCATAGGTCACGCAACTAGTAAGCAGAGGAGCTGGAGCTCAGATTCCAGCTGGAACCAGCACCTGCTCTTAATTGCAGTTTGATGCTACCTGTCCAAATCTTAACTCTTGTCACTGCTCAACAAAAAAATGACTATCCAAATCGAAATATTTGCCCATAAATATTCAAAGAGCATTCTAATCTCTGCAGGATGCGATCCTTGACTTTCCTAATGCACCTCTCTCCTGCGTGCTCACATCACTTATTCTGCAGTGAACACAACCGTGACTTGACTCATAACACATCTCTCCAACTATTGGTTTGGCCAAAAAGTTCGTTCAAATTTTTTTGTACCATCTTATGGAAATACTCAAGCAAATCCAATAGATCTTAAGTTTCTTGGAGTCAGGACTGTGTGTTGCATGGCAGTCTGGGGATATAGAAGAATAGGGAAGATCTAGAACTAAAGTCCAAATCTCATAATTATTACCCATGGGACTCTAGGTAATCATGTAACACTTCCTATTCTCATATTCAAACTATAATCCTTAAGGGCTTGCTGAAAAGGGGAGATTAAATGGGACAATGTATATGAAGGATACAATATGGGATGATGTCTGATATTGTAAGATAGTGATTTTCAACCACCAGCTATTTTGACCCCCAAGGGACCTTTGGCAATGTATGGAGATATTTTTGATAGTCACAACTGTGTGTTGGGGGGGGGCACTATGGGCATCTAGTGGATAGAGACCAACAATACTGCTAAACATCCCAAAAGCATGGGGCAGGCCCCCACAATAAAGGATTATCCATCCAAAATATCAGTAGCAAGAGTGCCAAGGTTGAGACACTCTGCTGCAAGCTATTAAAAATGTATCAAAAATAAAGGTTTCCATTGTCTTCCCTTTCCTTATTTTTCGTACTGTGCTTATTGGAGGTATTCAGTAAATCTTTGTTGAGTAAACCTTTGGATAAATGGGTAAGTGAATATAGGAGTTCTAAGATACTTCACTGAAAACACTTGAGAGTGTGGTCTTTTCACGGCAGAGGTTCTGGTTGGAGAAGGAAATGGCAACCCACTCCTGTATTCTTGCCTGGAGAATCCCCATGGACAGAGGAGCGTGGTGGGCTATAGCCCACGGGGTCACAAGAGTTGGACACGACTTAGCAACTAAACCACCACAATTGACCTGGAACTAGAACCTTCAAATATCCATGCCCAATGAAAGGAATTCTGAAATAGACTCAATATAATGCTGGGGTCTGAGCCCAATGAAAGTGATGTTAAATTTTGCCCTAGGAGAGCTGGAGAACTAAGACAAAGGCCAGCTCCTTCTCACTGGTGGCTTCCCAAGTGACTTAGCTATTAGTCTACAAATGCTCCTTCATCTAATTCTATTCTCCACCCTAAAGATACAGTAGAACAGCCAGAAGACCGTGGAAGAATTACCCTAGTCACCCACCCACCCCTGCAACAGTCACATACTACCTAGAGCCCAGTCAAGTGAACTTTCCTCCAGAACATGGATTGAAAAACACCGTGGAAGCAAAAAGGACATGTGGTCATTACTTGAAACTTTCAACAGGTTCGGTAAGATTGGTTGCAAGAACTGGAAACCCAAGAATAAAAGCCTACATTCTGGGATACAGCAGGAAATCCAAAAGATTCTTCTATCTCCCATTCTGCAGACTGAGTGGCAACACCTACTTCTTAAGTTCTTAAGAATTTAAGAATTCTTCATCTTTTACAGTCAGAATCCATGAATGATTTTTTGTGTGACTGTATATGAGACAATCTAAAACTTAACTTGAATTTCTAGTCATCTTTAAGCTTAAGTACCTGAACTAAATTACCTGCCTGGAACTATAAGAGCAAAATAGGTTCTTTCTTGCCTTGGGTGCCGGAACATATCTAAGCTGGGATTGTCCTTTGCACTCTAACCACCTTCTGGATTCACCTTTAACCAACTCCTATTCACCTCTCCGGACACCACCTGCTGGGTTCCCACCCTGACCTTCCCCTGGAATACACTAGAGGCCATCTTTGCAGCTTCAATAGCATCTCCACTGCCCATTCACTTGTCTGATTACCCTTATAGACTGTGGCCTCGTTTACTATCTTATTCCCGGAGCCTAGCACTGTGTCTGGCACATACGGGTGCCCAACAAATAGTTGTTGAATGAATGAGTATAAAACATTCATTCCTAAAATTACTTGTTGAGTGCCTACCATGAATCAGATATTGGTTTAGGCACTGGGAAAACCACTCTTACTGTCTTAGTACAGACGACAACAACAGTAAAAAGTATTGTAGCTAATGTTTATTGGGCATTTACTATGTACCAGGATCATGCCAAGATTTTCTCTGTATTCTCTTTTGTTCCTCCCCCTCATACCCACATGGCAGATACTATTATGTACAAATGAAAAAAGACGCCAAGCCACTCCTATGGACCTTAATGTGAAAAAAATCTTTGACGTTTAAGTTCCTCCTGGTTTATTTACATGGGCTTAATTCACATCACCTAAGAAAAGCTAACCTGTGAATTCACTCAGGAGTTTTGCTGATGTTTGTTCCTTGCCTGGAAAGTTCCTATCCATTCTTTTTATCATCTGAGATTTATTTTAAAATATTTTGATATAGGCTATCAAGTGATGCCAAGAGTAATCGACACTCCAGAGGCCATGAGCTGACGTTTGAAGGGTACTTATCAGAGCGCACCCAGCAGCACACATCTGAAATATCACTACCTAAATTTGCAGCAGAAGGTTCTGCAGTTTCTGAAATGGAGGTTAGAAATACTGTTTTCCATCTGTGGAATGAGATAAGTTGGTTAGAAAGGTTCACACAGACACCTCTGTCCTTGCCTGCTGAGCTGGAAGAATGTAGGAGGTACTGCTTCATCAGTGAGACTCCATGTGTGTGGGGTCCCCCCAGTTAATGGAGGATTCTGTCACTGGGTCTGATGATAAAGTCAGGTGATTCTAAAGTCAGAGGACTACTGCAGGCCCTTCAGAGTGAGCCTGCTACAAGGGGCCCATTGGAGCACCTACAAGAACAGCAGGGCAGATGCTGCCGAACGTAATACAAGCAGGCAGTGGGACTATTTCCACACTTCCTTGCTATTACCCACTCTACCTGTGGCAGGAGGCAAGGACTTGCTCCCATGGTAACCTGCCACCTGGCCCTGAGGCCTTAGCGTTCTCAGCCTTTCCTGATCATCAGAGGCTACTGATGTTTAACAAGAGAATCTGATGATGTTGAGCAGCCAGTTGCCTCAGGCAACACACACTTCCCTACCTTGGTCTCTTGGAGAAAACCAGTTCATCTTCCAACACTAATCTTCCAAAGCAGGGGACACAGATTTGATCCCTGGTCTGGGAAGATCCCACATGCCAAGGAACAATAAGCCCGTGTGCCACAACTACTGAACCCATGCACCCTAGGGCCTGTGCTCGCATCAAGAGAGGCCACTGCAATGAGAAGCCTGCACACTGCAGTGACGAGTAGACCCCACTCACCGCAACTAGAGAAAGCCTGAGTGCAGCAACAAAGACCTAGTCAGGCCAATAAATAAATCATTAAAAAAGAAAAAAGAACTACTGCGATGGCTCTCTGGATAACTCATCGCCCCTTAGGAATGCTGAGGAATCCCCAAGTTGCCTGCACGTGGCAGAGATCCTTTTGATAGACCCCCAATCACCTAAGATAATCGGGACAAGTCTCTTCCTAAACCCTGAAAATGTCTAATTTAGCAAACAACTTTACTTTAGGATATGACTTACTGAGCAAAGGGCCACACGAGGTGCTGAGAAAACCTGAGCAGCTTGGGCCATGGGCCCAGTGAGCTTAGAGATGGCCACAGGACAAATAAAGCAACAGGCGGGGACTTCCTGGTGGTCCAGTGGTTAAGAATCTGCCTTCCAATGCAGGGCATGCGGGTTCAATCCTGGTTGAGGAACCAAGCCTGCACACTGCAATAAAGATGCAGCGCAGCCAAAAGTGTTTAAAAAAGAAAAGCAACAGGCATTAGTTACAGTGAAGTGTGGAGTAACTGCTAAGTCCATCAGGGACACCTAATTAGACCTGGAAGGTCAGGGAAGGCTTCCAGAAGACGTGACTGGAAGCTGAGCCCGGAGGATGAGCAGGCATTAGCACAATGAAGAAAAGACTCCAGGAAGAGGAAGTGCCAAGTGCAAAAGTCCAGAGCGCAGACAGGGACTCTTGTGCTCTGAGGACGCAAAAGTTCAACATGGCTGCAAGCAGGGTTGGCTGGAGGCAGAGTGAAAGTGAAAGTGTTAGTAGCTCAGTCCTGTGGGACTCTTTGCAACCCCATGGACTGTAGCCCATCAGGCTCCTGTCCATGGAATTTTCCAGGCAAGAATATTGGAGTGGGTAGCCATTCCCTTCACCAAGGGATCTTCCCAACCCAGTGATTGAACCTAGGTCTCCTGCATTGGCAGGCAGATTCTTTATCACTGAACCACTAGAGAAGTCCAGGGCAGGCAGAGTGAGGAGAAACGGCTTTGTGAGCCAGTAGCTTGGGCTTCATTCTTTAAAGGCTTTTAGCGGAGGAATGCATGAACAGATTTCCATGTCAGAATGATCACACTGGCTCCAGGGAGGCCAGTGCGGAATGGAGGCGTGGAGACGGGTGAGGAATCCAGGCAAGACAAGATGGCGCCTGGCCTCTGGAGTCTCTGTAGGCCCACACTTCCCCTGTATCTCAGATAAAACTCCAGCATGGCTCTGTTTACAGCTCTCTGCCACTGCTAGACTGTCAGTCCCTTGAGTGCAGAAACTGGAATTTACTCATCTCTGGAGCCTTAGTGCACCCAGGTGATAAAGCTCTCAGTAAAGGTGAGCCTGTTGGTGGCGCTTGTTGACGGAGAGAATTCCTTAATTACAAAAATGATTTCCCTGGATTCCTCATCACCAGACCCCACCCCCCACCCCACCCCCTCTCTGCCATGGCCGCCTGCACAAATCTCCTCAGCAACTACTGTACTTCTTTTACATTTGGTCACTCCACGGTGTAGGCTGACTCTCACTTTACTTCTTTAAGCATAGACTTTGATTTTTTCGTCTTCACAGCCTTCAGAACATCTTACGCTGCCCTCTTCTCTCACGACAGCCTAGCTCATCCCGCCACCCCATCCAGTCAAGACTTCACACAAGTTGGGCTTAAAGTGCCCCTCCCCTATCATCTTGAAAGTTTCCCAGGGGTAAGCTCACTTATGTGGAGCAGCTACTCCCTTCCATATGATTTCCTAAATCCATCTCATTATTTAAGTATAAAAATGAAACAGTCCCACCCTCTGCAAGAAGCATTCATGAACTTCGGCTAACCTGGTAGAGAATTCCACCCAGCCTTAATCCCATTAATGTGTATTCCTATCAACTGCATGTGATTTGATGTTTTCCCTTCAAGGACATAACAGCAAGTCCTTGTGTCTACCTCCCTTGCCTGTACCATCAAGCTCCTTCTCTGTGTTCCCCTTGCCCTGATCCCGGGACCAGCCAAAGTTCCCTGGACTTGTTCCAGGCCACAGGGATCTTCTATTTTGACCTATTTGCAAGAACTTGGGCTTGACCAGGACAAACTCAGAAGTGGAACACCCACTGTAGCCACTGCCCACCTCCAGGCCTGGACCACACCTCACCCTGGCCTGCTGCCTTCCCAGCAGTGAGCACTGTGTTACCCAGAAGGGCTTCTTTAGACACTCTGTGTGTGTGTGCTCAGCCCCTCAGGTGTGTTCAACTCTTTACAACCCCATGGACTATAGCCCCCAGGTTACTTTGGCCATGGGATCTTCCAGGCAAGAATACTAGAGTGGGTTGCCATTACTTACTCTGGGAGATATTCCCAACCCAGGCATTGAACCTGAGTCTCCTGTGTCTCCTGCATTGGCAGGTGGGTTCTTTACCACTGTGCCACCTGGGAAGCCCACAGACGCTCTAGTGGAATAAAAATGGGTAGTATCCTAGAGATAGTCCCTCTCCCTGGATGCCTTCATCTACTTGGGGCTGGTGCCCTTCCTTCTACAGGTTTGTGCTAATGTCACCAGACACAACACAGGAGACCCAGTAAAATTAGAATTTTAGGTGAAAAATGGGTACTTCTTTAGTAATTATTCCCAAATATTGTATGGAATTTTTAATTCCATAAATAAAATTTTAATTTGACAACTTAGTTTGCACTTGCTACTCAGTTGTTAGAAAAATCGTATCTACTCTTAACAGGCAAATAATTGTGCAGAAAACAAAACACATATACATTATTAAAACTTGGAACTCTTGAAAATATCCTTTATGTTCTCTGTTTCTCACTCTCATGGACATCTCTTCCAAGGACAGGTTTGCAAACATCTTTATAGCTCACTTGAAGTCCCTTGTCTCTGCCCAACCTTCCTCGCTCAGTTTATAATTCTCTTCCCATGATCGCTCTTTGCATCATTAAGTTCAGCCATTTTGACCCTTCTTCCGTTCCCAAGCAATTACCATTCAATCGAGGGCTTCACCTTGACTTGCTCTGTCTTATGATGACATATCAAAACATCTCCTCTTTACAAGTCAGTGAACCACATTAAGGAAACACTGAATGGCTAGTAAGTAGTTCCCCGAATCTTACAAATTGACCGCAAGGATCAGATTCCTCTTCCTAACTGTCCCATGCTCTCTAACTCGAGGAAATCCATCCAGCAAAGCAACTCCAGGACCCCAGTCCTAGTTCTGGTCTGGTCTACCAATGCTCTCCATTAGCCAGAGACATTCCTAGTTGGGAAAAGCAAGGTATCAGATAAAACCCTGAACAATTTTCTCACACATGAATAAACTGGATACCTCCCAGAGTCCCAGGGGACATCTTAATCATGTTGTTTACAAAGCCATGATGTTTATTAAATGGTGCCACAAAAAAGGCATGTGTAGCTACTCCAGGAGTGGAGCGTTTAACCCATTCATAAATGTATGTCTAGGGGAAAGGACATGAAGAGGAGCTATACCTTTGCAATTAGTTTCCAGTTTGCATAGAGAGTAACTGGGATTGCGAGAGACTGTGGATAAAATTCAGAGAGGGAACCAGAGTAGTATTCAAGATCTGATGAGAACACTGGGGTACATGTTTCTTTCTGAATTGTGGTTTTTCCCTGGGTAGATGTCCAGGGGTGGGATTGCTGGGTCACGTCATAGTTCTATTTTTAATTTTTTTAAAGGACTCTCCATACTGTTCTCCATAGTGGCAGTACCAATATACATTCCCATCAACAGTGCAAGAGGATTCCCTTTTCTCCACACCCTCTCCAGCATTTATCATTTGTAGATTTTTTGGTGAAATACTAGTACATGTGAAATAGATAGATAGTGGGAAGCTGCTGTATAGCACAGGGAGCTCAGCTCTGTGCTCTGTGCTGACCTAGAAGGGTGGGAGGGAGGCTCAAGAGAGAGGGCATATATGTATGCATACAGCTGATTTGCTTCGTTGTACAGCAGAAATTAAGACAACGTTGGGCAGGAGGAGAAGGGGACGACAAAGGATGAGATGGCTGGATGGCATCACTGACTTGATGGATGTGAGTCTGAGTGAACTCCGGGAGTTGGTGATGGACAGGGAGGCCTGGCGTGCTGTGATTCATGGGGTCGCAAAGAGTCGGACATGACTGAGTGACTGAACTAACTAACTAAAAGATAAAAACAGATCTTAAAAGAATATGATGAGACCTGGATGGTCCCCAGGTGGGCTGGTTAGGAAGGAAGGATATTAGTGAGATAAAGAAAGATTTATTAATATATCAAAGGGAAAAAACATTTTGAATTACCAGAAGATCATCACCAAAGAGAGCCATGGTGGTAGAGAGGTAGATGATGTCATCGCTATTTACAATTTCCATCATATTACTAGGATTCTGATCAGTTTCCTCTATCACTTCATCCTCATGAGAAAGACAAGATAGATAATTATTATACCCTCTTCAACTCCAAAGGAAAAGAAAGTGACGAGAAGGATTTAGGGACTTCAAGGGACACGGGTTTCCTGACTTCTGGTCCAGGGTGACTTCCACGATGAGCAGATAGTTGTTACTGTGTTAGAAGCAGCTCAGGCCTGGCCAGGAAGTTGCTTTCAGACTTATTTCAGTACTTCTGGAAGGATGTGCTGGGATTTCAGAGGCTGTGTCATAGTGAGCAGCCCAGGAAGAAAAACGGACCTGGGTTTGGATGGATCCTGTCTCTTCTTTGCCAGCATGGACTCTCTCATCTATGTTTGGGTATAATGATGGTCATGGAGAAGAGGTGCTGTGAGCAATCACTGAGCTGACATGTGTGGAGTGCTGGCACAGAGATGCAGTAAGCACAGACATGATTATTAACAGTGACTCTACCTGTGGGTTCAGGAATCTAACCTGTGTTCACATCTATGCAAATCTTCACTAAGGTAGAGATGAAACTGATGAGAACTGGTGGTTTTCCAGAGCTGTCAAAAGGCTGGTGGTGGTGCATGTTTTCTGAAGAGACAAGAGAAAGTTACAAGCTAATGATGGCTCCCATCTGTTGACTGCTCGTGGTGTCAGACACTGTCATAAGCCCTTTACATGCACATCCTCATTTACTCTCCTATCACCCTAGAAATCAGGAATTGTTCTTTACCTCAGTTTGTAGTTAGGGAACCCTTGGTTTAGTGGGGTTAAGAAATCACCCATTGTTACGCATTTCATAAGTGATAGGATCAGGATTCATTAAGTTTACGCTCTTAAATAGACACAAGTAACCCAACCAAACCATTCTTTGTAGGGGTGTGTGTGTGCATGCATGCATGTGTGCATTGGTGCTCATGCTTTCAGAAGAAAATACCTCAAGTATTAGCAGTATATACCTCCAGGTAGTAGGATTACAGGTGGTCACTTTCTTCTTTTTGCCTGGACGAACTGTGCATGCACTGTTCTTATCGTTTAAAATATTTCATTTTGTATAAAACATGCACACAGGGAACTCTACTTAATGCACCGTGGTGACCTGAATGGGAAGGAAGTCCAAAAGGGATGGGATGCAAGTGTCTGTGTGGCCGATTCATTTTTCTGTACAGGAGAAACTAATACAACGTTATAAAGCAACTGTACTCCAGTAACAATTTTTAAAATAAATATTTTTCATTTTGACAACAAATACAAACTTTGCAAATCAAAACAAGGCTTCAAAAATCTAATGAAAATGGCTACACCTTCGACACACACTAGGGGAGGAAAGCTCTAAACGGGCACGGCGCTTTCAGGGTCCGTTGTAATTAAACTTACAAGGTTTTTTTTTCAGTCAAAGAAAAGTGAAAAGAAAGTGAAAGTTGCTCAGTCGTGTCTGACTCTGCGACCCCATGGACTATACAGTCCATGAATTCTCCAGGCCAGAATACTGGAGTGGGTAGCCTTTCCTTTCTCCAAGGGATCTTCGCAATCCAGGGATCAAACCCAGTTCTCCCGCATTGCAGATGGATTCTTTACCAGCTGAGCCACCAGGGAAGCCCAAGAATACTGGAGTAAGTAGCCTATCCCTTCTCCAGATCTTCCCAACCCAGGAATTGAACCGGTGTTTCCTGCATTGCAGGCAGATTCTTTACTAACTGAGCTATCAGTCAAAGAAGGCTTCAGAATAAAACAAACTTCTTGAAAATCAAAATTACGTTCCTCTTTGCCACCTAAACACTCAGATTCCATAAGTCCTGGCTTTTGGGCAGAAGATCTGAGTTCTAAATCTTAAGTCTCTTTATGATCTGAGCATCAACAATAATCCAAAGATTTTTCAATTATTTACTCTAGAACACCATCAACGAGTTCTTAAATCCGTTTTGCTTTACTACATTTTCTCTTTGCATGACGATTTATAACTTATGAGCAAACCCCTTTTCTTCTCCGGTCATTACTAAGGATAAAATGATGAAAGATCCCCAAAGCAAACATTCGTCTTTCTGTTTGCTCTGAACTCTGAAGTCTTCTTCCAGAGACTGCAATGATAAATTAAGACTCTGTACCCCTGAAAACAGAGCTAGTCCTCAAGGATGACCTCAGTGGGGGAGGAAAGGAATTAAAAGCAAATTGAAGGAACTCAAACATCATGACCTTTTCCTGTTTCCTGCTCTTGGCAACAGTGCAGGAGATGTGAGAGAGCTGGTCCGCCAGTCCTCTAGAGCTGGGGCCCAGTCCTGGGTGAGAGATCCCGGGGGAGAGGGGGTCCCCCAGGTCATGTGATCATGTGACCTGGAGGGAGATATTTCATCCAGTGGGCTTATGCTTTCCCATCTTCAAAATGAGTGTTTCAGACCAATGCAGCATCAAGAATGCACAACAAGGACATGGTGAGGATGGATTTTGAGGGGAGGGTCCAGGGATGTGAATTCTGCCTGAAAACTCATTAGAGATCGTTATTATAATATTTATTATATAGATTTTTATTTGGGGGAATTAACTAAAATATACCTTTCCTCTTCTTTCAAAAGTGAATTAATTTACATAATTGATTCTAATAATCCTGGATAGACTGGACATCTTTTTTAAATGGAATTCCTAGAGGTGATCAGAAAATCCTTTGCCCATGCTTCTACTTTTGTCATTAGAGCACTATCATGGTGGGAGAGAGAAAGGAGGATTTTAGATTGATTTGTGCAAATTTGCAAAAATCATGTTTGTTTTTATAAAAACATTACTATTTGTTTATGGAGAAAAGACTGAAACAAGCTTCCACAAACACCACCAGGATGCTATTTTTTGTAAGGATACATTTCAATCTATTCTAAAACATGTAAGTCAGATTGGTAAATTGGGAATACCAACATAGAACGCCTTTTTGCATGCACAGCAAATTTAAAAAGCACATAACATATAATGCTTCTATCTATTTTCAGGTGGACAATTATGGAAATTCCAAATCTGGGTCCCCTGGGGTTTAAGACTACATTCTCAATCACTGACGCTAACTGCCACAAATAACGGGACTGATTCAGGTTACACAAACCTGAGACTTTCATTTTAAGAAGCAATATTTATCTTATTCAACAAACATATACTGAGCTTTCATTATGTCTTAGGTGTTGAGCTAATCAGAGATGCCTACCCAACCCAAACCATGAAGCTCTGGCTTTTTTTCAGTGCCATTGATGAAACACTAAATATCAGATTTAAAAATCGCTGAAGGGGAAGATGAGCTATCTATAAGTTCCCTACATGAACTTCACGCCTTAGTCAGTAAGGCAAGATCTTTGGGCTAAAAGATAAACTTTTAAAAACATTAAATAGAGCAGCACAGAGAAGAAAAAAGAACTGGCAGTGGTCTCATGCTCTAACAACTGTATCGGTGATGCCCACACATCAGTGCCCACCTTCCTACTGTGCTTCCTTTGGCCTGTGTACACTGGACAGATTCCAGCATAGAAACAATTTGAATTGTCTTGCTCTAAATCATAACACGGAGAGTGTACTTTCTTGGTCTCAAAAGCAACTGAGACCTGACTGGGCTATCAGAATTATGAAATACCAACAGATAGCTCTGAAGAGCAAAGATTCCTGGAGAGTTGAGGGTTTTTGTTTTTGTTTTTTTTTTAAATCACTGCTTACTTAAGACAACTAGTAACAGAATGAAATAAATCTCATAAAGATCTATTTCCCAGTCACCGAACTATTATTTTTCTCCACAAGCTGAGGTCATCCATCAGTTTTTAGGCTTGAAATATCAAAAAGAAAAAAAAAACAAAAAATCAGGAATGAGCAAAATGTTCTGAGGAGCAGCCATGCAGATGTCACCAAGTCACAGCTTACAGTCATTTCTCTGCCTTCTATTGCAGAGTCGAAAAATTTTTAAAGGATGTCCATAAATTCAAGAAATTGTTCTGTCACTTCATCTTTGATGCCTTGTCATGAAATCAGCCTTGTTAGACTCCAGGAACCCCTTTAAAGCTCAAGCTTTGGCTCAAGAGGTGTATTAGTTAAAAACAGAGAATATAAGCATGTCCTATTCCACATCTTCAGACTTGGCAACCAGTGACTAGCAACAGAAGAGGGGATACAGTTGCTCGAATTCAGTGGTCCCCAATCTTTTTGGCACCAGGGACCAATTTCATGGAAGATAGTTTTTCCACAGATGGGGCAGGGTCGCAGTGGGTGATGGTTTTGGGATGATTCAAAAGGATTACATTTACTCTGCACTTTATTTCTATTATTATTAATAACATGAGCTCCCCCTAAGATCATCAGGCATTAGATTTTGGAGACTGGGGACTCCTGCTCTAAACTGGTCACATTCTTCTCCAGACCTGGAGACCCTAGAAGAGGAGTCAACAGACAGAAGGAGTTTTTTTCAGGTGTTTCCTCCTCCTAGCATCAAAATCTGGCTTAGCTTCTGGTGCTTTTTGTTCCTGAAGTTACTTCATATTAAAAGGAATTTATCATCCAGGAAAATGTCCTATAAATGTCCAACATGACATCACATTCTGCATCAGAGGCAGGAGAGGTAGACACCCCAAAAGCCTCTCCTCCTTGGGGCAGCCCTCATCTCTGGGCAAGGTTGCAGCCAGCCAGCTAACCTGGCTTCCCCTGCCCCATGGAGCTCAACTGGCATCAGGCACCCACTGACAGGCTCAGGGGATGCCCCATGCATCACTGCCATGGCCACAGCCCCCACCAGGTGAGGCTGTGTGCAGTCCAGCCTCATGGCCCTTCTACCAACTTCCACATCAGCTCTTCCTGGCTGCCATCCATTTGGAGGTTTGTTAAGCTTCTCAGGTGATGTTGGTGAAGCAACAACAACATTCTAGTTTGGTGCTACCCTCAAGGTCTAAGTTGAGGTGCTCATCAGATTGTCTCAGCACACACCGCAATGACACCCTTCAGGAGAAAAGAAAGCAAGCCCTGTTGCTACAGTCTTCACGGGAGACTCGAGAGGGCCCAGGAAATTGGAACGAATCCACATTTCTCTGTCCACCTTTGTTTCTAGGGGTCACTTTCAAGTTATTGTCAACAAGGGTCTTAACCTTTCAATGAGTTCTGGGAGGAAACCAAGTCAGTTGACCCTTGAATGACACAGGTTTGAACTGTGAGGGTCCGCTTACACATGGGTGTTTTTCTATAGTAAGTACTCCAGTACTGGGGCTTCCCAGGTAGCGTAGTGGTAAAGAACCTGCCTGCCAATGCCAGTGCAGGAGATGTAAGAGGCACAGGTTTGATCCCTGGGTCGGGAAGATCCCCTAGAGAAGGGAATGGCAACCCACTCCAGTATTCTTGCCTGGAAAATTCAATGGACAGGCTACAGTCCATAGGGTCACAAAGAGTCAGACATGACTGATGCAACTTAGTCCACCTGCACTCCGGTACTAGTGGAGTGATCCCTGGTTGGCTGAATCCATTGGATGCAGAACTGTGGATACAGGAGAACAGCATACAGATTTCCTACTGCTCAGAGGGTTGACACCCCTAACTTCTGCACTGTTTAAGGGTCAACTGTATTCACCATACTTTGTTTATCCATTCATCTATCAGTACGTGAGTTGTTTCCACCTTTTGGCTGTTATAAATAACGCTGTGACAAACACTGATGTGCAAATATCTGTCAAATGCTCCTTTCAATTCTTTGGGTATATACCTAGAAATGGAGTTTGCCAGTTTATGTGCTAATTACGTTTACATTTTTTAATGAACCATCTTACTGTTTTGCATTTTTATTTTACTCACAACTTACAGTAAAAAGTTAAAGAGAAGATATGAAACAATATATAAGTATATATTAGTTTGGACTCTGGAAATTTTGGCCTTTGTTCTCTAAAGCACTCTTGTCTTCTGCTATGATGAAAAATTCCTTATAAGGACAGAATTGTATTTTAATAATTTTTATTAGTTATTGCAAGTCCTTTATCTTCGTCCAACTTTTTCACTCAGTTTACAAGTTTTCCCAGCCTTGGTTATTCTTTGTATCAAGTTCAACCACCTTGACCCCTTTTCGCTTCCCAAGCAATTACTCTTAAACATCGCATCACTGTGATTTACTGCATCTGTTTTATCCTTCATCAGAACCTCTCATTTTCTGCTGGCTAATGATCCATGATCAGGAAAAACACCTAAAGGGACCTGGGTCCCCACCACCTCATAAATTGGTCAGGAAAAGCAAGAAAAAAAAAACAAAAAAAAAACTGCATGGAAGGATAAATTTCCCAAAAGCCTCTGAGAAACTGCTCCTCTACTTTACAAATCAGAAAGTTTAAACATGGTGCAAAATTCCCAGGAAAACCCATCTAACTTTATCTGAAGTGATTCCAGCTTTCTATATTTATGTGGGTGATCAAGTGTGTCTATAAAGTCTTGGGAAAAGGGATAGAAGAGAATTACAACCAACACCCCAAGGGGAGGATGGTTGTGATGATAGAAGAATTTTGGGAGGCAGGAGGAACTTGACAGAGATAAGTGGGTGTCCTAAGTAGACTAATTTTTAAAAATTGAAAAATCAAGTTTAACAAGTAAAATAAGGATGCCATTAGATGAAATGTGTTAAGGGAGTGGTTGGGGAATGAACAATTAGAGTCAAACAGTTGGAAAAAACCATTATGGTGCTGGAAAGGAAAGTTATCCTATGGTGATTAATACCATTTTACTTTGGTTAAGGGGGTGAGGAGGTGTTAGTAACTGGTTAAGGGTGTGAGAGGGCTCTGTAGTACTGGTAAAGTTCTGTTGCTTGATTTGGGTGATGACTAATATAAAAATTCACCAGCTGAACACTTAGGATTTGGGCCTTTCTTTTTATGTATATTATACTTAAAATTTTTTGGAGAAAGCATTTCTGGAATGATAGAATAAGGACCTCCAGAAATACATTTTTCCATAAAAACAAGAAGACCACTGGAAAAAATTATCAAAGCAACTTTTCCAGAACTCTGGAAATTAAAGGGTTGAAGCAGTCTGTTGTTGGTCAGCTACCAAGCCGTGGCTGGCTCTTTGTGACCCCATGGACTGCAGCACACCTGGCTTCTCTGTCCTTCACTGTCTCCTGGAGTTTGCTCAAATTCATGTCCATTGGGTTGGCGATGCTATCTAACCATCGAAGCAGTCTAAGAAGCACTTATTCAAGAAAAATGGCTGGATCTTGGAAAACACAGTGAGCTTTCTGACATTTTAACTTAACTTTTTCATCTCTTTCTCCCCAGCCCCCACAGCCTTGAAAACCAACAGCCTCACAATTATGGTAGCTGTGGAAGCAAACAGCATAGTAGCCCTGGATCAGGGCAAGTTTGGAGGTTTGCCAAAGCTCTGTCCCCAGAGAACTGTCAGTATTGAACAGTCTGATAGCTCTCTGAAAAGCTCCATTTCCAGAACTTAACTTTGATTTGATTCAGAGTTGACTCCCCAGTAAGTCAACTTAGCCCTACCCCTAGGTCATTTGTTGAAAAGAATCAGTGACAATTATTTAACATCTGTAGCTTCCTGAGAAAATATTTGCAAATCATATATTTGATGATAAAAGATTTATATCTAGAATATATAAAGAACTCTTACACTTTAACAACAACAAATAAAGGTAACTGATCCAATTTAAAAAATGAGCAAAGGATTTCAACAGACATTTTCCCAAAGATACACAAATGGCCAAAAGCATATGAAAAGGTGCTCAACATCATTAAGTCACCAGGGAACGCAAATCAAAATCACAGTGAAATACCACTTCACACTCATTAGAATGGCTGTAATAATAAAGGTAGACAATAGCAAGTGTTGATGAGAATGTGGAGCAATTAGAACCTTCATGCACTGCTGGTGGGAAAGTAAAATGGTATATACCCTTTTGAAACACAGCATGGCAGTTCTTCAAAAAGTTACACATACAGATTCCATATGCCCATCAATTCAATTTCTAGGCACACACCCAAAAGTACTGAAAACCAATGTCCAGACAAAAACTTGTACACCAATGTGTGCAGTAGCATTATTTGTAATAGTCTAAAGTGGAAATGATCTAAGTGTCCATCAACTCATGGTCAAACAGATGTGGTACATCTGTACTATGGAACACTATTTGGCAATATAAAGGAATGAAGTGCTGAAATATGCTACTACACAGACGAACATTAAAAGCATTATGCCAAGTGAGAGAAGCCAGGCACAAAAGACCACATACTGAACTATCCAGAAGAGGCAAATCCATAGAGACAAAAAGTAGATTAGTGTCACCAGGGGCTAGGAGAAGGGAGAAACGGGGAATGACTGGTAATGGGTATAGAGCTTCTCTTTGGAAGGATAAAAATGTCTTAAAAGTAGATATTGGTGATATTCAACTCTGTGAACATATAAAACCACCCAATTATACACTTGAAAAGGATAAATTGTAGATGTAAATTGTACTTTAATAAAACTGTTGTAAAGCAACAAAGTTTACTTTAATAATTCCTTAATATCATTATAATCATATTATCCCTACACAGGGGTAAAGCAGTTTTCTAAAGCATGGATGCGAGTTCCCATAAAATCAGGGACATGGATTGTATGGGGCTTCCCAGGTGCCGCTAATGGTAAACAACCTGCCTGCCAATGCAGGAAATGTAAGAATTGTGGGTTCGAACCCTAGGTTGGGAAGATCATCTGGTGGAGGGCGTGGCAACCCACTCCAGTATTCTTGTCTGGAGGATCCATGGACAGAGGAGCCTGGCAGGCTACAGTCCACAGGGCTGCAGAGAGCCAACACAACTAAAGCAACTTAGCACGCACACGCGGATGTCTTGTACACCAATATTTCCCCAATACATACAACCAGGGCTAAAATATAGTAGGTGGTCAATAAATCTCCTTATATGAATAAAACAGTGGAGAGATTAAGAAACTATTTAGAACCAGATTTCCCAACTTTTGATTCTTTCTTTCTGATTCTTCCTTCCGTAGTAAGTATAGAGGTGTGGTAGACAGTGATATAATGAATAAGGAATTTGAGGTGACCTGGCCAGGATGCCAGGTACACTCCTTATTGGGAAATGGATATGCTGTTTATTTAAGATGGAGGTGCTCTCTTTGGAGATAGAGATGCTACCTGGGGGGGCGGGGGGGGGGGCGGGTGGGCAGTGATTGGAAGAGCATCCCAACCAAAAAAATCTCAGGTCTTGGAGGCAGGTAAACCTGGCCTTGGTTCCAGGCTTTGTTCCTTAGCAGGGATGTTTGCCTAATCTTTCTCAGCCTAAATTTCCTCATCTGTAAATGCAGATGATAACACACTGTTGTGTTGTTGTAAGAATTAAGTGGAAAGAGTATGTGTAATGCATATGACTCATATGTAACATTTAATAAATATTTTCATTGACATTGTTAACATCTAATGACCAAGCAGGTTTTTTCAAATACCTTATTAAAAAATGGAGATGGACCAGTACTTGTTTTCATCTTTCTCAGAAGGGCCTGAACAAGGTGGAGAAAAAAAATGAACTCCTCTTCACCATGGCTCTTGCTCCCCAGCAGCCATCAGCCTGGCTTGAAACCAACACAGTTATCGCGAGTTATCTGGGTTGGTGAGGGGTGCGTAGTCAAAGATATGCAATAGGGGCTATCCTACCCTTAGGAGAGAAAAGGTACACAGGCAATTTATACACATGTCAACCAGTTACTTCTCCCTCCCCCCATTTTATGATGGTCTCATGTTTAATTGTTTTTCTTATTAAAAAGCAGTATTTACTACAGGCCATAAAAATGCAAACTATATCCAGGTACATAGAGGAGAGCCAACTGAATCTGAATTGGTTCCTATCAGAAGCTGTTACTTCATTAAAATAAAAAAGCTTTCATTTTGCTTGATACAGGATAATAACATACCTGTAGAAATACTAGAGAACATTCTCTAATGCTGGGAAGACTAGTGACTGCTTAAGATTTACATTATGTAAAGCCACCAGCACAATGGCCGGCACATGGGAGGTCCTCAGGAAATGGTCACTATTATTTCCAATGGCCTCTCCCAGACACTCTGTGTAGGATGTACTATGAAATAAACAATGGAAGAGTGCCCTCCAGAGGCCACTGGGATTCAGCTCTGCTGACAGCTGAAAGTCTGGAAAGACCAAAGAGCAACTCAGTTTTGTGAGGACAAGGAAATCTAGTACAAATAAGTTCCGTTAGGCACCGTGGGAACTGGTGCATGGGAACCACAAGTCCCCAAGACCCGAGAAGCTCCTGTCGCATCCCTCTCCCCCTGGGGACACTCTCAGCCCTGACCATTTCTGCATGTCCACTCTGTGTGGCTCTAAAGGGATCAACTTCCTCTTGATGTCTGCCCTTCTGTGACTTCAGGCATGTGGCTCTGGCTTTCCTTGGACAGGATTCTGGTCCTGACTCCTTTTGACCTTTCAGCTCATCTCAAAGAGTGAAGCAGCTTGGTCTCTCATTGGCTTGACTCCAAATTCCCAGGAGACCAAACTAATGACCAGTCTAGAGGCGGATGGTCAGTTGCTACTGGAAGTAGGGGTCTGTGTGTGTGTGTGTTTGTGTGTAGACAGAACCAGGGTCACTTGGTAGAAAACAGAATTAGCACATACAGAATATATAGAATTCTGAGAGGCACTTTAAAGAGGCTACTTTTCTCATAACAATGAGCTAATATTTATAGTTTACCATGCACCATGTACCCTACAAGGAACTTTATAAGCATCATCTCATTTAATCTCCAATTAAATAATTAAATCTCATTTGAGCTTCAATACTTTGGCTACCTGATGTGAAGAGCCAACTCATTGGAAAAGACCCTGATGCTTGGAAAGATTGAGGGCAGGAGGAGAAAGGGGTGACAGAGGATGAGATGGTTGGATGGCATCACTGACTCAGTGGACATGAGTTTGAGCAAACTCTGGGAGATGGTGAAGGACATGGAAGCCTGGTGTGCTGCAGTCCATGTGGTCACAAAGGTTTAGACACGACTTAGTGACTTAACAACAGTAACGTTTAATCGCACGACCTTCTTGTGAAATGTGATTGTGTTATCATCTCCCACCTTCAGCAGTAACTGCTGGTAACAATGGTTGTATATCTTTCAGTAATTTATTTGATGCATTTTATTCCCATTTTAAACACAAGGGAATTGAAGCTTAGAGAGATAGAGTATATTATCTGATTAGGAGTGACAGCATTTTATACATGTGAAATGATTAGTAAATGACCTAAGAATGATTAAGTACTAAATTGTGTGTTGCCACTGTATTCGTTTTCATTGCTGTGTAACAAATGCCCCACAGATGTAGAGGCTTTGGAGCTACCCCCATGGCTAAGCTTGCAGTCCTGCAGGTCAAAGGTACAGTACCGCACGACGGTGCTCTTTTCTTGGTGTTTCATGAGACTGACCTAGGTTCTAGCTGGCGCTGCCGACAATCTCATCTGGGGCTCAGGGACCTCTTCTGAGCTCATTGGTTGTTGGCAGAGTCTAGTTCTTTGCACTTTTAGGAAAGAGGTCCCCATTGTCCTCCTAGTTGTCAATCATGGACTGCTCTCAGGTCCTAGAGGTTGCGCCCTTCCACGGCCAGTTCACACCATGGATATCTGCTTTCCTGCAGGTCAGCTGGAGCATGTCTCCCTGGCTGCCCCTTCTGCCACCAGCCGGGGAACACTCTGCTTTTCAACGGCTTGTATGATTGGGTTAGGCCCACCCAAATAATCTCCCCCTCTTAAGGTCCACTCTTTATGACATACCTTATCATGGGAGTAAAATTCATCCAGTTCACAGTCCTGAGGGATGTGAGGATGTGCACAAGGTGGGAGTGTGTGGAATCCTGGGTCCTATCTTAGAATCCTGCCTATTACCACCAGGAAAATAGATTTTGTGTGTGCAGGTCAGAACTGTTCCCAGGAGGGGGAGAAGGAGGTGGGAGGGGGATTGGCCTGGGCCTTGAAGGATGGGCCATACTAGAAAAGACAGTATTCTCCTGAGATGGCCTTAGAAACTCAACACCATGACTCAAGAAAATTTGGGGAAATTAATGGGTAACAATTTCAAACAATATCAGGAAAAGCTTCAGCACTGAGATGGAGGAGGAAGTCAGTACTACTAGATGTTACAACATGATCAAAATACTATGTGATAAGCATAAAAACAGACGTACGGGTGAGAACAAAAATAGGATATCCAGAAATAGAAATGTATGTATGTGTGTATGTGTGTCTATCACAATAAATCAAGCCCCATAACTTAAGAAAATTAATTCCTACTAAATGATGTTTGGATAATTACACAGCAATTTAGAAGAGAGACATAAAATTTCCACTATACATCAAAACAAATGTCAGCTAAATTAAATTTTAAGTTACCAAGATAAATTTAAAATACAGTTGTGAAAATTGACAGAAGAGAGTTTCAGGTCTTTGAGAAGGCAGCAACATCCTAAGATTAAAGCAGTGAAAAGGCAATTACAGGAGAAAAAAGCTCAAACTCATCCATAGAAACAGTTAAAATTTCTATATAGTAATAACAGCTAAAAGATTTATTAAAAGATTAAGGGGAATTTTAACTGCAAAGGGATTAAGAAGATTAAGATCTTTATATCCAAATGCATGTTCTAGTGGTGAAGATTAGGACTCCAACAGATAGTAGACAAAAGACATGAATAAATGATTTACAAAGGTAAAATAGGTAAAATAAAGTAGGAAAAAAAAACTAAGGGGAAACAGCCAAATTCTCTGGTTAAATAAATAAATGCAAATTAAAATAAAATAATACAATAAATAATAAAACAATATAAATGATTTAATTAGCTTCATTAATTTCTATTCAATATAATTTTAAATCATAATACCCCATCCTGAATGATCCTGGTACACTGCACTCATACATTTTTGGTGAGAGTATAATTTGGAAAAGCCATTTGTGAAAAGCAATTTGCCAGAATGTCCTTTGACATAGTACCTTCACTTCAGGGAATCTGTCCTGGGAGGAGGATTCAAAAGGAAAAGTTCTGGTCACAAGCATTTTAAATATAGTGTTACACATAAATATTGAAAAAGTGGGAATGACAGAAAGAGCATGCTTACCTAAATTATCGCTGATGACTATGCTTATCAAGACTATTAATTTAGGTGGGTTGAGTCTGAAAATATTATGTGAAGAAAGATAATACAGACTTCTGTACGTAGTATAATTTAATATTTTAAAAGTATTCCTATGGCATTGGTGAAACTGAAAAACTACACTTAGACATATTGTCAGTGGAGATACAATTTAGTGTAACATCTTGGGCAAAACAATTTGCAATGATTAAAATATTTTAATGGGATTTGGAGGATTCCACATCTAGGAATTCATCTTTCACTTAACTGTACATGTACAGTACACAGAGACTTGTGAACATAAGATTTACTGTAGAATTGATGACACAGAAAAGACTGTACAATGAAAATGCCCATTAATTGGTGACCAATTAAACAAATCATAGTAGAATCCTTTGGTAGAACATTATACAGCTGTTAAAAAGGAGAAAGAAACTATGTTCTTCCTATCTCTAAGATAGGTTTTCAAATTAAAAAAAAAAAATTAAGATGCAGAATAGCATGGATAGTGTGCCCCTGTTTGTCTAAAACAGAAATAACACAGAGAACTTGGATATGTTAAGAGAATTCTTGGAAAGATACTCCTAAACTGGTAACAGAGTGGGGCCCTGGGGTATAGCTAGAAACTAGAGAGAGGGGTCTGAATTGGGGAGAATTCTCAGTCACTGTCCTTCTATTCTACTTGAATGTTTTGCCATGTACAAGCATGACTCATCAATGGTAAAATAAGGTAGTCTGAAAAATATATATTGCTGATGAACATAGATGAGATAGAAATAGACAAATCTATTGAGTTAGGGTGGTAGGGTACATTCGCATGGTCACAAATATTAACATAGAAAAATTAAATCAGTTGAGAATTATCGTAGAATTGCAAGTCATTCTTTTCTTGGAAATGCCACTTCAATGTTATTTTAGTGTTGCCACTAAAATAAACAATGACTAGTGTGGGGAGAGGGACTGGGAGCCTGAAACATTAACTAATAGCTTTATAAATATGCTGCTCTGGAATGAATAAAAGGAAAAATAATCAGACAAAGAGAGCTCGCAAAATGGTCCAGGGAACAAGCAGTTAGCAAGAGGAGTGAGAGCGGCAGGGCCAGGGTATCTGTGCTTGGTGGGGTGGCTGAGCAGGACACCCCGTGGTCGGAACTCAGGGGCCACCAGGACAGCAAGTGTGGAGGGACCGGAAGGGTTTAGGTTCACACCTGCAGAGCCCAAGGAAGCCAGCTCTCTGGAGAACCAGTCAAGGAGGACTGCTGGGCACTGGACTGATGGGAAACATTTAGATCCCGCAAATCTCAAATGAGATGTTTCTGTAGTGGCTAGGGTTAACCTTTATATTGTGAGATGACTACTCTAGAATTGTTGACTTCTTATGCTCAGAAAAAAAAAAGATACAAGCATGCACCCCGTGTGTGTGTGTATGTGCATGCATGTGTGCTTGCTCAATCACTAAGTCATGTCTGACTCTTTGCAACCCCATGAACTGTGTGGACTGTAGCCCGCCAGTATCCTCTGTTTATACTGGAGTGGGTTGCCATTTCCTTTTCCAGGGGATCTTCCCAACCCCAGGGATCGAACCCATGTTTCCTGAGTTGGCAGGCAGATTCTTTATCTCGGAGCCACTTTAGAAGCCCATACATACATAGGGTTGGCCAAAAAGTATGGAAAACCCAAACACACTTTTCGGCCAACCCAAAATATACATATACATGTGTTTATTTATTAAACATGTACACATATTAGTACATATACACATTATAAAACACTTATGTAAAAGCTAAATTTTTAAAATATATACTTAATATGAAGTGCTTAATACTTTAAAATCTTTTTCACCTTTACTAAAATAAATTATACACAGTGAATATTACTTTTAGTTAAAGCTATATAGTTAAATATACTCCAAGGGCTTCAAAAACTTGGCTTAACATTTTGGAATGTGATAATTCACAAGTACGATTTTAAGTTCAAAATAAATGGATGTTGGTTTTAAAGTCTGCCATAGCTGAAGCTACCTCGCAAGGACAGGGAGGCCCAAATGGAAACAGTACATTAGCGGTAGCACATAATAAAAAGTAGTTTTCATTTTGTAGCCCTATCCACTTTTGCAAAGGTTTTAGTTAAAATTTTGTGTTAATTTTCAACTTCGAGTTTGCTTTGCCAAGTTATTGGGAGGTACTGTTTTTTTAAAATAATTTTTAACATAAGTTTTGTAAAACTCTATGGAAGATTTAAAAAATAGAAAATTTTGTTCTCAAGATTTCAAATATGTGCCTATGAAACTTTTTGTTGGCATATATAATATTTTGGCAAAAAAAGTAATAAGCATGGAAACATATCCAAAAATCCATTTTGAAAATACTCTTTCTATAGCATGAATTTCTTTCAAGTAGTAGTTAGTGCTTTGTTTTATTTTTAATGGGAGTATAATTGCTTTACAATGTTGTATTAGTTTCTGCTGTACAAGGAAGTGAATCAGCTGTAAGTATACATATATACCCTCCCTCTTGAACCTCCCTCCTACCCTACTCCCCTCCCACCCCCCTGCCCAGGTCAAGACGGAACTGAGCTGAGCTCCCTCTGCTATACAGCAGCTTCCCACAGGCTATCTATTTCCACACGGTAGTGTATATATGACCCCCTCTAGTGTTCTTGCCTGGAGAATCCCAGGGACGGGGGAGCCTGGTGGGCTGCCGTCTATGGGGTTGCACAGTGTCGGACACCAGTGCAGCGACTTAGCAGCAGCAGCAGCACTGTATATATGTCAGTCCTGCTCTCCCAGTTCATCTCATGCTTCCCTTCCCTGCTGTGTCCCCATGCCAGTTCTCTACATCTGTGTCTCTACTCCTGCCCTGCAAACAGGTTCATTTGTACCATCTTTCTAGGTACCATACATATGTGTTAATATACCACATTTGCTTTTCTCTTATTTCACTCACTATGACAGACTCTAGGTCCATCCACATCACTATAAATGACCCAATTTCATTCCTTTTTATGGCTGATGGCAGAAAGTGAAGAGGAACTAAAAAGCCTCTTGATGAAAGTGAAAGTGGAGAGTGAAAAAGTTGGCTTAAAGCTCAACATTCAGAAAACGAAGATCATGGCATCTGGTCCCATCACTTCATGGGAAATAGATGGGGAAACAGTGGAAACAGTGTCAGACTTTATTTTTTAGGGCTCCAAAATCACTGCAGATAGTGGCTGCAGCCATGAAATTAAAAGACGCTTACTCCTTGGAAGGAAAGTTATGACCAACCTAGATAGCATATTCAAAAGCAGAGACATTACTTTGCCAACAAAGTTCCATCTAGTCAAGGCTATGGTTTTTCCTGTGGTCATGTATGGATGTGAGAGTTGGGCTGTGAAGAAAGCTGAGCTTTTGAACTGCGGTGTTGGCAAAGACTCTTGAGAGTCCCTTGGACTGCAAGGAGATCCAACCAGTCCATCCTAAAGGAGATCAGCCCTGGGATTTCTTTGGAAGGAATGATGCTAAAGCTGAAACTCCAGTACTTTGGCCACCTCATGCGAAGAGTTGACTCATTGGAAAAGACTCTGATGCTGAGAGGGATTGGGGGCAGGAGGAGAAGGGGACGACAGAGGATGAGATGGCTGGATGGCATCACTGACTCGATGGACATGAGTCTGAGTGAACTCTGGGAGTTGGTGATGGACAGGGAGGCCTGGCGTGCTGCGATTCATGGGGTCGCAAAGAGTCGGACACGACTAAGCGACTGAACTGAACTGAATATTCCATTGTATATAGGTACCACACCTTCTCCATTCATCTGTCGATGGACATTTGGGTTGCTTCCAAATACTTCCTTATTCATTCTTTCAATATCATCTTTACCTTGGAAAGACAGATTATGTGTGTGTGTGCTTGCAGAAATAGCCTCCAGGAAGCAAGCCATTGAAAATACTTGTTCACAGATAAAGTGGGCAGATTTGGAACAACTGTCTTTTTTGTAGAAGGAAAACACTGCACAGCCATCTTAAAGTTGGATTACTCTAAGTGCTTTGCCTCAAGATAAACATCAGACCTCTACAGAGTAAAACATTTCCACGGTCATTCCCCATCTTAGTACAGAGAAGAATAAAAATTCTACTACTTTTAAAAGTCTTCTTTTTACAAAATTAACCAAACGGATGACTTTCTTCAGCATTTTTGGCACTTCTGACTTTAGCTTCTTTGCTGTCTCAACTGTCCTAGGACCAATGCAGTGAATCACTTTCATGTTCTGGCCTATTTTTATAACCTTACCCTGAATTTATAATTTGAATCAAAGCAGCTGTTACCTTATATAATTTCTCCATAAAGCATTATTGTAACTAAAGAAGTCATTGCCTTTTGAAAGTATATCTTTTCTGGTACCTCTTTCTTTAGTGACTCACGAATAAGTAGGTGTCCTATCGCATTACTGAAGCAGAACCAAGCAAATACCCTTATTTGGAACATGTGAGAATCAGCGATACTTTATTTCCAGCCACACAGCAAACTGCCACAAGGCAAACTGTTTCTTTAAAACTTCGGCAAGCTTTCTGTGCACCTTCCAGCAGAATTTGCTGACAAAATCGGGCATTTTATGGTATAGCTATATTGTTTTCCATATATTATTTTAGCTCTTTTTAAAACTGCATCAGTAAGAATGAGTGTTTTCCTCATGGCGTGTGACTTTTTGCCGTAAGCAATTAAGTAAAAAGAAATTTCAAAGAGGCTCTTAAAATATTCAGTTTAGTAAAATTCTGGACTAGATTTAGCACTGCATAGTTCTTAACATTGCTAAAACATTTAACATTATTTGTATGCATGTGGTTGATATTTAGATTTTAAATATCTTGCTAATTATCACGGCCTTATACCGTCATTAGGGATTATCTCAAGGCACAATCTATGCTTATGGTGAGGTTTTTCTTTAATAACAGAGGCTGGAAATTTGTATTTCACATAGCCTTTTGAAAGCTTTGACCTTTAATTATTTTGTCTGATTTCTTGTCAATCTGAATAGATTTTCATTGGTTTAACTTATAATGTGGTTGAGCACATATCAGCAGGAAAGCAAGGGTCAACCCATCCATTTCCTTTTGGTTTGCTTGCACCTGCATTGATTATTTTTCATCTTCTTTTTTAGCCCCTCAAGAATTTTAGCTTATCTGTTCATTTGGTAAAGTTAATTTAAATCCAACAAAATACGTACTTTAATTCATAAGCCTACTTCTCTGAGTGAGCCTACATAAGTTACAGATCCTTGAAATGAGTTAAAAGTGAATTAATCAATGAGCAGGCCTTTGTGGGTCACGATCTCTTCCCTCAGGATACGGCACAGAACACACAGGACATGGGACCCTCCTAGGGTCTGACATACAGATTAAGGATGCCATGTCGGCTCATATCTAAAATATTAGCCAAGCTCAATTTCTTATTTTTTTAAGATAAATATATATCCTGAGAGGTTAATAACTTTTCCCCTTCCCCCATGGATCTTCTCATCCCACCTGGATGACGAACTTTCTAGAGCAAGAACCATTTCCAGTGACTACCGCTGATGCCCTCTCTGCCTATTCTGCTGGGTCAGACAAGGACCTCCCAGCAATGCACATGCGGACTAAATAAAACCCTTGAGTCAGGAAAAACCCTCCAGACTTGCCATGCAGTTTGACAGAGACCTGTACTTAATGGAGCTTGAGTTTTTAAAGACACCTACTTCCTCTTCCCCTGATAATAGTTCAGACCTCCTTCAGGGACATTTGTGAAAATATATCTGTGACCCCAAAGGTCAAAAGTTTCTTAATAAATCCCAGCCCCATTTAAATGGACTAGCCTTCAAGTCCAGCTTAAGGGCACAGCAAATACACACTTCAGCTTGGGAAAGAGCCTAGCCCACCATCTCCCTCTGCCATCCCCCAGACCTGGAAAGGCTAAATTTAAGTCCAAAAGATGTTATAAATGATAGAATCATTCTTTTTCGGGTGGGATAAGCCAGCTAATCAGACTATTGCTGACACCCCTGCCTCCAGCTGTCTGTGACCCAGAGGTACAAAAGACCCAGATACTCACACCTTTGGGTGTTGCTCTGTCCATTTCAACACTGGAAAGCCCTGTCATCCAAAACGCCATTAACAGTGACATCTCCACATCATTTATTTTAAACAGCATAACTTAACTCACACTCTCAAAATCTTTGGAGAAAGACAAAGAAGAGTCTCATGAAGACATATACGTAGCTTTTGAAAACTCATGTTTTGTGCTGTGGGCTTAGTCACTTGGTCGTGTCTGACTCTTTGCGACCTCATAGACAGTAGCTCACCAGGCTCTTCTGTCCTTGGGGCTTCTCCAGGCAAGAATACTGGAGTGAGTTGCCATGCCCTCCTCCAGGGGATCTTCCCGATGCAGGGATTGAACCCAGGTCTCCTGCATTGCAGGCTGATTCTTTACTGTCTGAGCCAGCAGGGAAGCCCAAGAATACCGGAGTCCTATCCCTTCTCCAGGGCATCTTTCCAACCCAGGAATTGAGCCAGGGTCTCCTACATTGCAGGCGGATTCCCAGCCAAGCTACCAGGGGAGCCCCATGTTTTATTATAAATTGCAAAAAACATACACTGCACATAACACACGCATATGTGTCCTGATATTAGATCTTATTGTCCCCTACAAGAAGGCAGCAACCACTAGGTGGACCCCAAAACACAGGGATTCAAGTCTTTGAACCTCTGGGCTTGGCAAACAGGTTAATTAGGGACATCTAAGCCAGGCCATGTGGTCATCTGTCTCCATTCCAGAAGACCAAAGAGGGACAAGGGCCAAAACAGGTGCTGAAGCTTGGACAATCACCTTTAGAAAAAGAAAACCTCTTGGGGGCATCTGGTGCTCAAAATGAGAGCATAAAAATATTTATCACTTGTTTAATATCTGGACATAAAATGAAGTAGGAGTAAAAATTCTTGAAAATGGCCCCAGAGTGTCCAGAGAGAGAAGGATATGAAGTCAGGCTGGTAGCACTATGATCACACTGAGATGCTCCCAGCGTTTCTTTCTCTTTCTGGTTTACAGTTACAATGATTCTCACAAGTACAGCTAAGAGTTTCAAAGTGAGTGTCTCAAGTAGAATACTTGGGTTTTCCATCTCCCATGGTTGAAATCAGTCCCCCAGTAGCAGCTCTGATGGGGCTACCAGGAGAACCAGGTTACTGGGCTGAAATTAAAGAGCATCTCTGAACGGAGCTCTGCAACCTTACCTCTCTTTAAATCATAGAAAGTGGCTCTTTTAATGTAATCTCTCCCCTCACAAGAACAGACCCAGGGAGGGGATATATATGTATATATATATATATATATATAATTATGACTGATAGATATAAATATATATTTATATAAGCATATAAATAATATTATATAATATACATATAAAATATAAAATTATACATAAATATATAAAATATAAACAATATATTTATATGTATATTTTATATATATATTTATTCACATTGTAGTGTGGCAGAGACCACTACAACATTGTAAAGCAATTATCCTCCAATTTAAAAAAAAAAAAAAAGAACAAACAGACCTTGAAAATCTGCTCTGTAAGTGGCCCTGGAGTTACCTACAGGCTGTGATTGAGGGTGCACAAAGATAGGCTTCTAAAGGAATCCACGCCATTGGCTTTGCCTGCTGCACACCCTCCCCTGAGGCTTTCTGATTCCAGGAGACTTGAGTTGGGCTGGGGACGGACAACTTGCCCCCACCATCTGTCACCAAGAGCTAAGCACGAGTGGGTTTATCAGATCAGCTACTTGTCTACTTGTAGGGATCAGAGGCTCTGAGTGTAGTGGGGAGGGGTTGCCCTGGGGGGAGCCAGGATGGGGCACGTCTTGGGGGTAGCACGAGGAGACCAGGCACCCAGAGGAGGGGGAATGGTGCTTGAGTCACCCCCTGCTTAGGGATGGCTCAGATGTTCCCATTCTAGAAGAGAGCTCTGAAGGCTGAAAACATCCTAACGGCGCAGCTGAGAAACCCGCCCAGCCTAATAATAAGCTTCTTAAAGCTCCTAGTGCCGTGCTTGATTTCAACCACAAGGTGGCAGGCGATGGCCGAGGATGGTCCACAGCCTTGCCCAGAAAGCGTGTGGAAGACCGGAGGGAAAGCCCAGTCCAATGGCCATCACTTACACACTGATGAAGCTGCTAAGAGTTAAACTCTTGTTGAGAAGGAAGGTTCTAGATGTAACTACCATCCGTTTAGAGAATGGATGTAGAAATATGCAGGAAAATATGATTTTCAATTTGTATCTTACAACCAACAGTAAAGTGCAAAAAAAAAAAAAAAAAAAAAAGAAATCTGATTTCATTGGTTACTATAGTGTTGAAGAAAAAGTTCTAGAATTTGAGTCAGAGGCCCTGAATTCTGGTCCTCGCTCTTGACCCCAGGAAACCTCCTCCCAGAACCTTAGTTTCCTGCGCGGTACTATGAGAAAACAGGACTCGGATGAAATCTGGGCTGCCTTCCAGAAAGCATGACATGAAACGAAACAGCACGGGGGACAAGCAGGCAGAGAAGAATGAAGTGGGCACGGATGCAAGACCCTTGCAACGCTCCATGGACCCTGCATCCTTGGGGAATGGGCTGTTCCACTTGATGAAGTTTCCAGATAATTGAATTTTAAATGCTGAAACTTGTTTTCCTTTTAACCTTCCGTAATGGAAATCTCTCAGAAGTGTATTACACGCTTCTCTGGCTCCTTAAATGGCAAACTGAATATAATTTAACCTTTCCTGAATGTTCTAGGTCATCAGGATGACTACCTCGTACTATATATACAGTCTCCAATAGAGCACTGGGTGCCGATGGGCATATTCAGATAGGCTGGAGGATCCTTGTGTGTAATGGCCCCAGAGACCACATTATAAAGCTATAATTGGCAATTCTTCCTTCCTGCAGTCTCCTGCATCACTACCTGCAGTCATTTCTCCAAGTAACACCTTCTAGCAGCCTCCTGACACTCTGTTTAAAATCTGCTATAACCTAGAGAGAACTCAGGGTTGCCATGGGTAACCAGAGTCGGAGCTTGTAACAACCCCTAAATTTAATTTTACACACAATTTAAAGGCAGTGGTACTGAGCTGAAGGTTACCTCTGGCCAGGGCTGACATCCAGCTAGTCAGCCCAGGAGTAACCCTCCTGTCTCAGTTGGCCAATGGCCCTAAGCTCCCGGGTCCTCCTGCCAGCCCAGTATCCTGGCCCCTCTCCATGGACCGTGTATGTAATCTCACACCCCAGTAACTCAAAGGTGCGGTCTGGCCCTGAGGGGCTCCAGCACCCTTTCCTGCAGGCACCAGCATTGTTTCCTACAAGCTGATACCCACGCCATTACAGGTAACTCAGTGTTTTGAATATTACCCTGATTTCTGGGTTGAAGATTACTCTCTTTTCCTGCTGAGCAAACTCCTAGAGTTTTAGGCTCTTCTCTGCCCTTTAAGGGCTTCCCTGGTGACTCAGAGGGTAAAGAATCCATCTGCAATGCCGGAGACCTGGGTTCGATCCCTGGGTTGGGAAGATCCCCTGGGGGAGGGCTTGGCAACCCACTCCAGTATTCTTGCCTGGAGAATCCCCATGGACAGAGGAGCCTGGGAGGCTACAGTCCATGGGGGCGTTGCACAGAGTCAGACACGACTGAGCAACTAAGCACGCACACGGATGCTGCCCTTCAAACTCAAAGGCCTTTTCTGAGTTCAGGCTGTGCCCTGGGTTCAGGTAGCCTGAGGCCAACCAGGAAGGATGTGAAAAGCTACCTTTGACTGAACATCGACATGTGCCAGAGGCCTATTCAGGACATCAAGTAAATCTTCTCAGCTCACCCACTAAACGACCCTGCTGGGGGAAGCATCAGCCTTGCGTGGCTGAGGTCATTTGCCCACACGGCCAGCACATGGGTCCAGAAGCCAGATCCGCCTCGCCCAGGCCCGTGTGTTCTCTGCACTGTGCTGCCCTGCTCATATTCACTCATGTACCAAACAGTCCAGTTGAGTTTGATACCCTGAAAAAATACATTTTCAGTGGAACATGGGCCCTCTTACTTTTCAGAAAAGGCTACTTGTTTTTGTTTTGGTGTGTGGGTTGTATTTTAATTAATTCCACATCTTGTTACCAATTTGGAACAATCTGTCCTCAGGGAACAGATCTGCTTTACTTATAGAAAGCTAGGGGAGGGAGGGATGGTGGAGGGGAGGGACTGGGGTTACAAAGTATTCCTTGTAGGAAATAATGTAAAAAAATCTTCCCAGTTCTCCCTTCACCAAAAAGATATAAATAGAACATTCCAGAAAACCTCATCTTCCCCGGAGTAGGTATGATAGAATTGCAAACAAAAGCTTTCATCCATGTGTTTACCAGCCATGCCTGCAAGATGTGGCGTGTGACAGCACCCATTACTGGTACCCCTCCCCACCTCAGAAAGTTCTCCAGAAGTTCACTCCACCACGATGCTGTCACGACTCAAAAGCATGAGGGGTTCCCAGAGCTACGCGGGGAGCCTGGAAGCAGACTGCAGACCTTGGGAGCGTCAGTCAGGGAGAGAGCAGAATGGGGTCTGCGGTTTGGGGATAAGTTTGAGACGCTGTCAGGTTAAGCTCTGAAAATGGTTCTAGGGCTGCAGACGGGTGTCAGACCTATGGCTGTGAATTCTCTGCTCTTCCTGCAGGGATGATCTTTCCAAACTGCCCCTAAGCTAATTTTTAAAATAAGCCAACCATGAGCTCATCTTCTACATTTTGCACCTGCTCCTCCCACACTTAACCCACACACAATTTTCAAAGTGTCCTCTTCCAAAAACATCCACAATGCTGTAAAGTTTCCAGAGTGACCTTGTCAGGGAGGAAATTGTTTGAATAACTGACCAGCCGCAGGTGACAGGGTCAAAATATCACGGGGGGTTAATTTGCTAGAGCGTCACAATAAAGTACCACAAACCAAGTAGCCGAAGCAACAGAAATTTGTCTTTTCGTTCTGGCACTGAAAGTCCAAGATCAAGGCGTTGGCAGAGCTACACTCCCTCTGAGTATGGGAGAAATATCTGTTCCAGGTCCCTCTCTTGTTGTTCACTAAGTACTGTCCAACTCTTTGTGACCCCATAGACCCTACAGAACTTCTTAACTTCTGGTAGTTCCTTGTCTTGTGGCAGCCTGACCCCAGCCTTCACATGGCATTCTCCTTGTGTGCATGTCGGTGTCCCCAGATCTGCCTTTTATATAAGGATGCTAGTCATACTGGACCAGGGGCTGACCCTATTCCCATAGGGCCTCATCTTCACTAAATACATCCACAGCAACCCTACTTCCAAACAAAGCTACATTCTCAGGTCATGGGTGGGGAGGAGGGTAGGACTTCAACAGGTGACTCTGGAGGGGCATGACACATAATTCAACCCATAACATCATCTAAGAGATTTTTGAATTCAACATCAAACTCAAGAGAAGGGGCAGAATGGCTTGCCCCAAAAGCGTGCCTCTTATTATAATTCCAAGTGATATTCCAACTTGTCATGTTGGTGGGGGGATAGGCAAGTTAGCATGTTGACACATGAAATCTGTTGCTTACAAGTAATGGTGAATATACAGTCACTGAGGGGGCTGTCTGCGGAGGGGGAGAGAGGTACATTGGGGTTTCTGCAGAACCAAATTCCCACTCACCACTTTTTTAGGACAAAACCTACATAGGTATGTGGGACAATCTAGTGTTGAAGCAAACAGTTAGTTACAAAGAGTGAAAAAGGATATGTTGAGAACGTTCAAAACACTTTTAGCTCCTTGACACTTAATCTCAAAGTGCTTCTAGTCCTCAAGTTCAGGCTAGATGTAAGTTTGCCAAAGGAAGTTTATATGAAAATTGAGTTCCTTACATAAGAGATGGTAGGGGAGAACAGGGAGCGGCTTCTGTTTTCCTTGTCTATTTGGGTAAGTAGAAGCCTTAGAGTTTGTTCTCGTCACTTACTGCCCTTTTGTCTATGATTATGTCAAGGAGGTACTTTGTGAAGCTGTAAACCATCCATGAAATTGAGCACCAGACAGCATGACAAGGACCCGAGATTTGAGGTGGTTCAGAACAGGGCTCAAGAGCGCAGACTGTGGCGGCGGCTAGGCTCACGTTCAGGCTGTGGCGACGGCTGGGCTCAAGTTCACAGTTGGTTCTGCCTCTTTCTCAGGCAGCCTTGTGTAAGCCACATGCCCTCTCTGTGGTCAAGGTTCTCATTTAAGCTGTCCTTTACAGAGTTGGGCTCCTGTTCATGCTCAGCCACTTCAGACTCTTTGCAAGCCTATGGACTGTGGCCCGCCAGGATCCTCTGTCCATGGAATTCTCCAGGCAAGAATATTGGAGTGGGTTGCTGTTTCCTTCTCCAAGTGATCTTCCCAACCCAGGGATCGAACCCTGGTCTCCCGCATTGCAGGCAGATTCTTTATCATCTGAGCCACCGGGGAAGCCCTTATGAAGAGTTGTAGTAGGTATTAAATGACAGTGGTGAGAGAGTCCCTAGAGCCGTAACTGCTCAATAAATGGTTTTTGTTATAATTATGCCAGAGAACTAAGGAGTCAATCTTGAAAAATCAACCCAGTCTTTTTCTTTCCTGTCTTGTGAATGTCCTGGTTGTTCTGGGCACTTGGAGACCAGGACTCCAGGAGCCCTTGTCTCACTGCCTGATTCACTTTTATGTCTTGAAGATTAAGCAGAGGGTTTGGCCTTCTCCTTCTTCCACGCCTATACCTGAGGACCTCCTGGGTAGACTTTCTTTCACCTAGCCCTTCATCACCTGGCGTGCACACAACAGCCCCTTAGAGAAGGGAATTTCAGAGCCATGACTGTTGCCTAGTGAAAAAGTTTTGTTTGGAGGATTTACTCCCTTAGCCATGGAAAATATTCAGAGCCCAGTACACTGGCTGTTCCCTTAGTTCCAGTATTCTCGATGCTCTGGCATTTGGAGACTTGATCCTGGAGAGACTGCCCCTCCTATCCATCAGGGGCAGCTAACTCCTAGAGCTAGCAAACAACTCTCTTGAGGAGTGCACCTTTGATATCAATAATACTAACCAACCAGTCCAGAGCTCAAATCCCAACTGTCTCTTTTAACCAACTCTCACACATCAAGCCTGGAGAAGAAATGGCAACCCACTCCAGTATTCTTGCCTAGAGAATCCCAAGGACAGAAGAGCCAGGCAGGCTACGGTCCACGTGATCGCAAGAGTCAGATGCAACTTAGCAACCAAACCACCACCACCAGCACCACATATCAAGTCTCTATTCCCCTGTCTAAATTAGCCGGGGTCAGGTACTGGACAGCTGGAGACCACCCCTATAGCTCAGAGCTTGCCGAAATTACTAAAGTTATCCTATCCTAAGGTTCTTCAGTGTACCTACCGCATCTCACCCAGTCTCTCCCCGGAAACCTCTAATAAAGGCTTTGGGCCCTGTTCTCCCCTCCCACCTTCAGCCTCCTGACCAAGGCTGGTGCCTCCCCTGTGGCTCTGCACACAGTGCTGTGCCTCCCACCTCTAGGCATCTGGGGTATAAACTCCTTCCTTCGAGACAGTTGTTCCTCTGTCTGCATGTCTTACCATACTTGACTAAAAAAAATCCTGGGTGCATCTTAGAACACCCACAGGCCTGTTTCCTATTTCACGAGTCTGAGCAAACTCTGGGAGGCAGTGGAGGACAGGGAAGCCTGGCGTGCTACAGTCCATGGGGTTGCAGAGAGTGGGGCATGACTGAGCGACTGAACAGCAACAGAGTGTTATTGTAAAGCTGAGGCCTCCGGCCACACCAGACAGTTTATGCTAATTATGTGATCTCTGGTGGGGGCCTCGGATGATGTGGTATTAGTTTGACTTCTGGAAGGACCAGATACTTAGTAACAAAGGTCAGCTACACAGGCTTGGGGTGTCTAGGTGACTAACTGCTGCTGCTGCTGCTGCTGCTAAGTCACTTCAGTCGTGTCCGACTCTGTGCAACCCCATAGACAGAGGCCCACCAGATTCCCCCATCCCTGGGATTCTCTAGGCAAGAACACTGGAGTGGGTTGCAATTTCCTTCTCCAGGTGACTAACTAACCCCCAATAAAAACACTAAGACTTGGGTGAGCTCCTCGGTCCTCCCCAGTACTCCATATATGTGGTCACACATTGCTGCTGGGAGAATTGAGTACTTCTGTATAACTCTACCAGGAGAGGACAACTGGAAGCTTGCTCCTGGTCTCTCCTGGATGCTATGCACCTTTGATTTTAATCTGATTCCTTTCATTGTAATAAAACTATAACCATGAGTATAATAGCTTTTCTGAGTTCTGTGAGTTCTCCTAGTGAATCATAGAAGCTGAAGGTGGTCTTGGGAACCATAATTCACTCAAGAAACAACAAAACAGTCCAACCATAACTTACTGCCATGGTAAGTGGCCACATGGGTAGAAAACAGAAATATGTTCATTGAGATGAGATCCAAGGGGATCTTCCCAGGACAAGGAAATGGCAGGGTGGTGGTCTAAAGACATTTCTAAGCATCTCAAGAGGCTTCTGAATTGTGAGTTGGTGGCAAAGGTCATAGGGACAGGCAGATGGAAACATACCCAGGACCCAACCTATGGCCTTCCTGTTTGAGGTAAGATGCTGGGTTGAGTAGAAAAGAGGGTCTCCCTCAATGTAATACTTCTCATCCTCTTATCATGTACTATTTCTTTTCTTTCTTACCCCAAGTTTCGAGAGAAAAGGACAAACTCTGAGCCTGAGTCTTCTAAGAGAGAATGAAGCAAAACAAACATATAAATACCGCAAAATCTCAAGAGTGTGTAGTTTGTAGTATCCATAGGATAAATGCTGTTGGCTTCTCACCACGGGAGGACTCGCAGCCCTCAGCATCAGGCATAAGTGAGCCACAAGGTTCCCACATCCGCCCCCGACTGCCGGCTGGTGCTCCCCCACTCACCTGGCACCACTGACATCAACTCCGACCATCAGCTGCCCGTTAAGGGAGAGGATCTCATCCCGCAGGCGCACCTTCCCACTCTTCCCGGCTGGGCTGTTCTTCCTCAGCTCCGTCACCCAGATGCAGCCCACATCCAGCACAGGGCCCTGGTGCGTTTTCCTCTTCTTGCCCCCTCTGCGCTTTTCCCCATAGTCCCCAAACACAGGGATATTCCCAAAACTGAGGCCCACAGTCTCCGCGTCCCCCAGCTCCTTGGTGAGGTACACCGTGCAGATCTCCATCCCAGGGGGGCTGCGGTCAGGCTGGATGGAGCTCTCATCCACAGCAAAGTTCAGCCTGATGTACTCCTGCAGTTTCTGGATGGCCGCCTGGCAGAGGCGCTGCTCTGGGCCATCCCCACCCTCCCGCAGGCTGTTCTGCAGCCACTGGTAGAGGAGGGGCAGGTGCAGCCCGGCATTGTCCTGGGTGATGGGCATGGTGCTCACTCCCAGGCGCCAGCATCATGAGAGGACCTGCTCCTGAGGGCCAGGCCCCGCAGGGCCCCACGTCCCTGGGGAACGCAGGCTGTCCTCTGCTCGGCCTGCATTCATGTTCAGGCTGGCAGACAAGCCTGAGGAACTCCTCCTCCAGTCCAGGCTGTTTGCTTTGGCAAGAGGAGGACGGTTCACAATCAGAGCAACAGGGGAACAATCGCTGGGCCTGCAGCGTCAATGAGGAAAGGAAGGAAGTGTCCGACCAGTCCCTGCTTGGTTAATTTCCCAGTCGGGCTCGTGCAGAGGACCTGGAAATGAGGTGTTCCTCCAGCAGTGACAGGGTGACCTCCCCTGGATTCGTTCACACCTGGGAGGGGAAAAAACAAAAACTCCTGTTACAACAGTGAGACTTCTCAGATGGAACACGTGGCAGGAGAGCATTACAGAAGAAGGGTGCTTGCTTTTTGAGTCAGGGACCTAGTGCCCCTCGCCATCCCATTGCTGTGTTCCCTCCACCCTGTGTGAACATGCACACATACACTGATACAGAAATACATGCACACACTGTCATACAGAGATGCGCAGATGCACACGGATACACAGATGCATGGTTGTGCACATGCACAAACACACTCATGTAGAGATGCACACACAGAGACATACTCATACAGAGGTGCACAGACACACACAGAAACACAGATACACACAGATAGCTGTACACACAGATGCACACATAGGTGTATACACACACTGTCGTACAGAGATGCACAGACACATAGAGATACACAAATGCACACAGAGGTACACAAACAGATGCACACAGACAGATGTATGCACAGATGCACACACGCAGACACACACAGATACGCAGATGCATGGATGCACACACGCACATGCGTGCTCACACACACACACACACACACCCTTACCCCAGACAAGAACACTCTGAAACGCTGACCTTCCCCAGGACATTTCCCTGATCAGTAAGGAAATGAGATAACTTTTGCCAGGACTGCTGCTGCTGCTGCTGCTAAGTTGCTTCAGTCGTGTCCGATTCTGTGTGACCCCATAGACAGCAGCCCACCAGGCTCCCCCATCCCTGGGATTCTCCAGGCAAGAACACTGGAGTGGGTTGCCATTTCCTTCTCCAATGCAGGAAAGTGAAAAGTGAAAGTGAAGTTGCTCAGTCGTGTCCGACCCTCAGCGACCCCATGGACTGCATGTAGCCTTCCAGGCTCCTCCATCCATGGGATTTTCCAGGCAAGAGTCAAACTCACATGGGACTCACAAGTCCCATCAAACTCACATCCACCCCGGAGGCTGTGTGACAAGACTCCCCAGAAGACTGCAGAGGGGTGCTGGACATATTGAAGAGCTCACATTCCTAGGAAGTTCAGATCTATGTCCATTTGCCTTGATGGGCCCAAGTGCATGCACAGGAGGTCTCTCCGTTCCAGAGCTCTGCTTGACAGTACGACCAAGAGGAAGAGCCGGTCAACACCACAGGGAGACGTGGCTTTCCCCCAAACCACTGCGAGTCCTAAGCTTAGCTGGGGTCCTGGCTTCGTCATGTACCTTCAAACAGAATCGTGTCTCTTTACAGCCTCTAGCTTTTAGTCTCCTCTCTTCTTTTTCTTTGGCAAACTGTTGAAAGCAACCTATGTGAGGCCAACCCCAAAGCTGTCTCCTGCAGAGAGATGTTTCTCCAGGTTTCTGGGTGAGCAGCCCTGACCACGCCTTCGTTTGTCCTGGGTATGTGGCTCACTCAGTGACAGACTCCCCAGGCTGCACGTGGCTACTGCAGCCTCCTGTGCGAGGGTGGCAGTGATACCCCTCCCCCCCCCTCCCCTGCCCAAACATGCAGAGTGCCCAGCGTACAATCCATCCCTCCCAGTGCAAGGTTAATTGAACTCCCTGGCCAATTCTCCTTCTCCTCCAAAGAGATTTTCACCTCCATCCTCTGTAAACACAGAAAAATGACCCCTTTCAGTCTCTTCTTAGAACTTCACTTTCAGCTAGAGAAAGTCAATATAAACCATGCCATCTAAGATGGAAACATTCTCAAGCCTTCTCAGGAAGTGATTTAACAAGGAATAATAACAAATGGGAGAGGTGTCAGAAGCCATGTCAAGAATAAATGACCTTATTCCTCAGGAACCGTAAAGAAATTTCTAGTAGAGTAGGCTGTGAGTTTCCAGAGAACTGGAGTGCCAGCTATTAACTGGTTCCTTATAAATCAAAAGCTTAGTAAATATCATCTACATAATCATGCGCCTATTAAAAAGAAAGGCAAGATCAAAGAAAAGATAATCCATACATGGACAAAAATCAATTTATTTGGCCCAAATAAGTAACACCTCTCACTGAACAGTAACTCCACACAGACATATTAAAGTCTTATGAATAAATCAAAACATTTTCCATCAGGCTGAACAACTCTTAGGAGTCTCTGTTTCCTCATCTGTAAAATGAGAAAGTTGAGTTAAGTGGTCCCTAAGGCTTCTCGTGCTCCACAGAGAGGGTCTCAAGTACAGTGACAATGTCTGGTTCATCAATACACTCCCCACCCCAGCACAGTGTCTGTCACCTTGTAGACTCTCAATAATTTAAACTATTTTTAAAAAGATTCTTTAAAATTAAAATTTTAAAGATTCAAGGTGTTAGTCACAGTTCAGATGGTTCCATACATGTGAAAACAAGAGTTAAACATATTGGGTTAGATGTTCATTTGGAAAATAAGTGAAGAGACCCAAACTTCAGAGCAATAGAGAATTTTCCCCCTCGATGTCAGGCTGTATTTATGCAGCATGCATTTACGGCTTCCCTGTGGCTCGGATGGTAAAGAATCTATCTTCTCAGGGAGATTGCCTTGAGAAGAGAATGGCTACCCTCTCCAGTATTCTTGCCTGGGAAATCCCATTGACAGAGGAGCCTGGCAGGCTACAGTCTTTGTGGTCACAAAGCGTTGGATGTGACTGAGCAACTAACACTTTCACTTCTTTTCCACTTTTTTCAACATGTATCTAACATATGAATGTATACTGAGAAACAGACCTTGAACTTGGCACTTGAATATATTGTCAAAAGATAAATTCCCTGTCCTACAGGCATTCATAGTCTAGTGGGAGATATATAAATAAATGAAAACTTGCCATGAAATTAAAAGACGCTTGCTCCTTGGAAGAAAAGCAAAATCTATACAGCATATTAGAAAGCAGAGACATCACTTTGCTGACAAAGGTCTGTATAGTCAAAGCTATGGTTTTTCCAGTAGTCATGTATGGACATGAGAGTTGGACCATAAAAAAGGCTGAGTGCTGAAGAATTGATGCTTTCGAACTGTGGTGTTGGAGAAGACTCTTGAGAGTCCCTTGGACTGCAAGGAGATCCAACCAGTCCATCCTAAAGGAGATGAGTCCTGGGTGTTCATTGGAAGGACTGATGTTGGAGCTGAAACTCCAATACTTTGGCCACCTGATGCGAAGAGCTGACTCATTGGAAAGGACCCTGATGCTGGGAAAGATTGAAGGCAGGAGGAGAAGGGGACGATAGAGGATGAGATGGTTGGATGGCATCACCAACTCAATGGACATGAGTTTAAGCAAACTCTGGGAGATACTGAAGGACAAGGAAACCTGAAGTGTTGTAGTCCATGGGGTCGCCAAAAGTTGGGTACAACTTAGCAACTGAACAACAATATTGATCTTTGTAACACATTATATTTGAACATTTTAACAACTTAGAGAAAAAAACCTTTTTTTTCCTGCTCTTTGTAACTCAAAAGTTGTTAATTAGTAAATTGGTGGTGAATACAGTTGATTGGCTTGGATTGGATCATTTGTCCATCAGGAGTCCATCCATCAGTTATGGTCAAGGAGATGTGGTCACAAGGTATCAACATGGCTGCTGGGAGTCCACCCTCTGGACAGTGGAGTTTTCAGAAAAGGAAAAATGATTTCAAGTGTACAGACACTGTCAAGAGACTTAGTTAATCTTATTGGGAGTTATTCACGAACTATTATAACCTTTCAATTCTGTACCTAAAACTTGGAATTTACCAGTAATCTTTCTAGCTCTCTATTTGAGGGCATAGAGGCATTCCCATCCACTGCAACGATCTGAGATGACTCAGGGCATATGCAAAGACACATGCTCTTACAACGCTACTGGGAGAAATGTGGAATGTTCACAATATCCCACGAAACAATCCAGTACCAAATATCTCAGCGAACAGAATGCTGACACAGAGAAGACACAGAAGTCTGCCAATCATTACAAATACCAATATCCCTCCATGACTGATATGTGTTAAGGTCTAAAAGCTCAGCTTGAAGATCGACCCATTTTAAGAGGGAGTAGAATTTGTGGACTTGTAGACCCACTGCAACGGTGCAGTTCACTTTTATCTACCATGCTTAATTCTCCAATTAGTTTCCCATCTCAAGCAAATAGCTGTGATAATTTAAATTAATTTTGAGTAACTTGAAGCTGACAGCCTTAACGTTCCAAATAAATGCTTCTGTCCCGGAGTTAATTTATTGATATGGTGTTAGAATCAACCACCATTCTTGGATCTCCTTTGAGCTGAGCCATGTATTCTCAGCAGGATGACATCATCCACAAAATTTAGAGATTATAATGATTAATGCCTCTTTCTGCTGTGATCCTCAATCCCACCTGACACTTATTTCATAGCATTTAATTGTGTGTGTTAGAACTGAAATTAAATTAAAATTTTCTCCGGGGCGAGAGGAGGGGGGTAACAATGAAAAAAAAATCCTGAACTGAGTGAAACCAATCATCTGCCCAAAGTCACAGGCTCAGAGTCACATGAAACCCAAGGCTAAATCCTGAGCCTAGGAGGGGATGTGAAGAGGTCTCCTGGCTTATCCAGATCTTGCCTCAAAATCTGATTGACACTGGGCTGTCCTGTACCAACACTCTCTTCCAACTGTCCTGGCTTCTAAATGTTCTCCTGTTCTGACCTCTGCTAAGTTTAAATTCCTCCACCTCCATCTAGTCTTTCTTCCTACCAGACTGGGTTCCTCTTTTGACTTTTAGAAAATGCTCACATTTTAAAAGGAAACCAATGTGGATTAAATATTGACTACTGACTTATTCAACAGAGGTTCAGTGAGTGCACACCCTGTGCTGAGCCCAGGACAAAACAGACGACATCCCCACCAAGCCTCAAGAAGCTTGTGTTCTGAGGAAGGTGCACTGGTAACCATGGAATAGGGTAAGGTCACATGGTGATTAGCACTGTGAAGGGAATTACAGCAGTGTCAGAGGCCCTGGAGGAACGGGTAGGGGAGGGGATTAGGAAAGGACCCTGGGGAAGAGACCTGAATGAAGTGAGAGGTGGAGGCGCGAGAATATCTGTGGGAAGGCTGTTTTTGCTGAGGGAACCCCAAGTGCAAAGACCCTGAGATCAGAGCCAGGAGAGAAAGGACTGTTGGCTACAAGGAGAGGGGAGAAAGGGGTCCTCGGTGCTGGCTGCTTCCTCCCTGTCTTGTTCATTGTCCCACAACCACCTTACAAAACAAGGGCATCCATTTTACCAACACGGGCTACTGACTAACATTTTCTGAGCATAACCATGTATCAGACACTCTTCTAAATGAGCCCTTTCCACTGATTCTGTTATTTAATTTTCCCAACATTACTGCAGGGAGGTATTGTTAGTTTGCAGTTTTTAAAGGCTCAGAAAAAAGAACAGAAACAGAGAGGCTAATTAAATGTCTGAGCTCTCACAATAAGTAACAGTTCCAGGACTAGAACCCCACCTCGTGGGCCAGGGCCTTGCTCCTCTCTACATCAGCACCTCCCTGCCTGCTCCTGACAACCTCGCCCTTTTGCACTTGCAACTGGACTTACCCAGGCAACTTGCCTGGGGATCTCTGCCCCGCCACCATCGGACCTCCTAAGATCAACAAGCAGGTGAAGTCAGAAGCTGTGGCTGTCTACCTGATGACCCTTCTCTCTTTCTTCCTGTATGCTCCTGGGTGTGGTGATGTATCCATCTACCCAGCCTCTCTTGGAGGAGATAACAAAGAGCTCTACAACAGTGTTCTGGCCAATGAGATGAAAGTGGAAATCCTGGGTGGGGTTCACAGTGGCATTCCTTAAGAGCAGACGTGGAAGGAAAAATAACCCCCTATGCTGTTTGGCAATGGCAAACCACTCCAGTACTTTTGCCTGGAAAATCCTATGGACGGAGGAGCCTGGTCGGTCTCGACTGAGCGACTTCACTTTCACTTTCCACTTTCATGTATTGGAGAAGGAAATGGCAACCCACTCCAGTGTTCTTGCCTGGAGAATCCCAGGGACGGCGGAGCTCGGTGGGCTGCCGTGTATGAGGTCGCACAGAGTCAGACACGACTGAAGCGACTTAGCAGCAGCAGCAGCAGCTGTTTAATCAGGGCTTCCCTGGTGGCTAAGCGGTAAAGAATTCGCCTGCCAATGCAGGAGACATGGGTTCGATCCCTGCGTTGGAAAGATCCCCTGGAGAAGGAGATAGTTACCCATCCCACAGACAGAGAAGCCTGGAAGCTATAGTCCATGGGCTCACAAAGAGTTGGATATGACTTAGATACTTAACAACAACACTTTGTTTAATCACTATTATTTGGATTTTTCAAAATCCAACAAATTAGCTGAATTAAACTCCAAACGAATATACAGCGTGGTACCTAAAAGTGGGGAAACTAAAAGTGACAGAAGCTGGGACTTCCCTGGTGATCCAGTGGTTAAGACTCTGGGCTTTCACTGCAAGAGGCATGGGTTCAATCCTTGGTCAGGGAACTAAGATCCTGTATGCTGGGTGGTGTGGCCAAAAGATAGAGAGATAGATAAATAAGTAAAATTAAAGTAACAGAACCTAAAATGTGGAACTAGATAAGCAAGGGAGGGAGGGAGGCAGATGCCTAGGACTTAGATACTGTGGGCTGAAAAGGTGCCGCTCGCTCTTCTATGAAGTATTTGGTCCATCTGGCAGCTGCTATGCAGTGGAAAGTCACAGATTTGTTGACTAAAGCTGTGGTGTTAAAGAAGTTGGTAGGAAAAATTTAAAATATTGGTGGTGCTTTTTCAGTCCTAGCAAAGTCCTGAGTTCTTCAACTCAGCTGGCAAGTGAGATGGGAAGAAATACCACTCTGTTAAGAAGGCATGCTCAACATTGAGCCTGCAATCTGCTGCCTGAGAGGCCCGCACCTGGACCCTGGCAGGGGGCAGACAGTCTGCTTGATTAGAAAAGGGTGGGTGGTACCCCATCAGACAGAGGTTGTAAGGCTGCTGCCAAGGGTGTGCTCACCCACTGGAGGTCACTGTTTCAGCAGCGACCAGCAGCATACATTATGCAGCAGACAGTAAGTGTAGGGACATGGGCAGAACTCATAAACTAGAAACTAAAGGAAACAAGTCATCAGGAATTGGCCAGGAAAGCCTACTAAGTTTAGAGGGAATTCTATTGTCAAAAGACCCCAATCTGATTTGCAGCCATTCTCATCCATAAGAAGTAGACTTGATGATGTGTATAGCCCCGGAGAAGGCGTCCTCCCCATGCCCACCCCAGAAGTGGTCTTGGAAGACAATGAATGATGAATAACTCCTAGAGAGAGGCAAGGGTCATGGAGGGCAAGGAAAAGGAGTTCTTGCCACTGGAATAAGGCATTGTCACTGCTAAGAACACTGACTGCTCTGTTTTCCATATCTCCTTTCATAAAGCAAATTTTTTTATTGTAGCTATTTTATATCTCCCCAGTACTATAGGTTACATGTGTCACCGCTCAGTTGCAAGGAGTTGTATCCAGAACTGATGCAGAGGACCCTACCCACCTCCCCGCCCGCCCCCAGAAACCCAAGTCTCTTATCTTGCCAACTATATGAGGCTTCAGAGCCTTCTCTCTTGATAATAGAGAGTCTATTCCATATACAGAAAGAGGGGTATGTCTGAGGAGCCAAAGGAGAGGAGTGAGGCTAGTTGCCTACACAATATTCTTTCTCTTCTCTTTCCCTCTAAAAGAAATCCATCTGTGTTTGTAAGACAAGTACCCAACCAAAAAACTGCGTTTTTTAGTATTCCTTCAGAGAGGCATAGCCATAACTATATAGTCTTGGCCCATGAAGTTGTTGAGTGTGTCTATTAAAGAGGATTATATTTTTTATGAGAGTTCTTTCCCCTTTTTCACACTTAAAATGCACATTTGATGACTGGAGCTTTAGCAACCATCCTATGACCAACTATAAGACTTCCTTGAGCAGCTGGTACCAATCCTAGATTGAAAGAAAAATGGGTTGTTATCTTGTTTAAGCCCTATTAATTAGACATTCCATTATAGGTAAACAAAATCCCTAATGAATGAATTGTTTTAATTCACTCTTAACTCTCAGATTCAAGGACCAGATATAATCCTGAGTGTTTAAACATCAGCCCTACTACTTTGTCAACAGCAGCTGTTATTAAGTTCCTACCTTGATTTGGGGCACCTGTCACCACCATCAACAACAACAAACAAGGCATGTTTCTATCTGTTAAAGAGCTAAAAGCACGTATGATTACCACTCTGCAGGTGTTACACACAAGCCTATAGCGGATTGAGAAAAATTATAAATACAAACGATCGTGACACCTTTAGGTCGGCTTATGTTTTGGGAGACCAGGATATGGGCTAATTTTTAACTATCTACATGACTGACTTTTCAGTTCAGTTGCTCAGTTGTGTCTGACCCTTTATGACCCCACGGACTGCAGCATGCCAGGCTTCCTGTCCATCACCAACTTCTGGAGTTTCTCAAACTCACATCCATTGAGTCAGTGATGCCATCCAACCATCTCATCCTCTGTTGTCCCCTTCTCCTCCCGCCCTCAATCTTTCCCAGCATCAGGGTCTTTTCAAATGAGTCAGTTCTTCGCACGAGGTGGCCAAAGTATTAGAGTCTCAGCTTCAACATCAGTCCTTTCAATGAACATTCAGGATTGATCTCCTTTAGGATGGACTGGTTGGATCTCCTTGCAGTCCAGGGGACTCTCAAGAGTCTTCTCCAACACCACAGCTCAAAAGCATCAATTCTTTGGTGCTCAGCTTTCTTTATAGTCCAATTCTCACATCCATACATGACTACTGGAAAAACCATAGCCTTGACTAGACGGACCTTTGTTGGCAAAGTAATGCCTGTGCTTTTTAATATGCTGTCTAGGTTGGTCATAGCTTTTCTTCCAAGGAGCAAGCCTCTTTTAATTTCATGGCTGCAGTCACCATCTGTAGTGATTTTGGAGCCCCCCAAAATAAAGTCTGCCACTGTTTCTACTGTTTCCCCATCTATTTGCCATGAAGTGATGGGGCCGGATGCCATGATCTTTGTTTTCTGAATGTTGAGCTTTAAGCCAACTTTTTTACTCTCCTCTTTCACTTTCATCAAGAGGCTCCTTAGTTCTTCTTCACTTTCTGCCATAAGGGTCGTGTCATCTGCATATCCGAGGTTATCGATATTTCTCCTGGCAATCTTGATTCCAGCATGTGCTTCATCCAGTCCAGCTTTCTCATGATGTACTTGGCATATATCTAGAGAAGCACCAAATCCCTTCATGGTGACATCAGATCCTCATGACTAACAACAGACCTTTTGTAAAACGAGTGCTTCATGGTACTGAACTCCCTCTTCACCAAAACTGTATATATTGCCCTCCCTCACTGCAGCTGGGGAGCAGTCTCTCAGAGCTATCTGAGGTGCTGCCTCCTGGGCTGCAGTCCTTATTTTGCCCAAATAAAACTTAAGTCGCAACTCTCAAGTTGTACATCTTTTCTAGTCGACACCATGAACATATAGCATGTATATAATAAGTTCCTCAAGTTAACTGGACTTATTCTTTTTTAATGAGTAGTTACTTTACAGTTGTTTCTTTCAGAACAACTGTACTTTTTTAGATGCTTCTAGTGTTTAGACTTTTGGGTAAATAATCTTACTATATTTAAATGTCTAGCAACCAATTGCATAGAATCTGACCTCACTGTTAATTAAAAACGACTCAAGTATTTTCTAACAGCCAGTGATACACTCTCCCATTGTTGTTGTTCAATTGCTCAGTTGTGTCCAACTCTTTGCAACCCTACGGACACAGCACACCAGGCCTCCTGTCCTTCACCATCTCCTGAAGTTTGCCCAAGTTCATGTCCATTGCATCAGTGATGCCATTCAGCCATCTTATCCTCTGATGCCCTCTTCTGCTTCTGCCCTCAGTCTTTCCCATTGGCTAACTCTGGGTCCCCAGGCAAGTCTTTTAGCACCTTTGGGACTCAGTTTCCTTATCTGTTAAATGAGGCAGTTCTATTAAGTTTCCTTCCAGTTCCAGCACCTTGTTGGACATTGGAGCTGAGTTAGCAAGTCGGATGGAGTTGCTAGACTCATTAAGAAGCATGTATACAACACATGGAAGTTTTAAACTGCAGAAAAGATAGGCCAAATTGCTTTATCAGATTTTGAGTGTTTGCCAAGACAAAGGGAGGAGCGGGCGGGAGGCGGGGGTGGGCCCTGGGTGGTTTACATTCACGTGCTTGTAACAACAGTTCAGTTCTTACGGAAAATAAGAAGAAATATAGCCTACCAAATACAAGCTCCCTGGAGCCGCAGAAAGAACCAACATTCAGGAAGAGGGAAGGAACTTGCCTGGGATGGGTGGGTGTGGGGCATGAGGGCCATGGAACAAGAGGAAATCCGGTGTTTCCATTGAGGACCCGCAGACTTTCCAATTTGGCAAGAGCCTAAGTTGTGCACAGACTGGCCTCCACTCCCTCCCCTCCCAGACTGCTTGCAGGAGTCCAGGCTAGAGGGCCTGGTGCAAGGACAGTATCCTCAGAGGAAACCAAGAGATCACAGAGCACAAAGGTTCAGCCCCTGCTCCTCTCTGAGAAGCAGCCCCTTTTCCCAGGCTTCACTGTGGGAAAGGTTCAGACAATGGTCATGAGAAGGCAAGTCAACATCCATGGAGTGACAGGAAAGGAATCCTCATTTGACCTCTTGCAGGCAGAACACCAGAATTAAGGGAAGATTGTGAAGGCATGTGATATACCAGTCCCTGAGCTCGCAATGAACCCCAAGGCACCATCCTGGCCTTTAAAGGGCAGTGAAACCAAGCAGGACCCTGTGGGACCCTCCAGCATACAAAAGCTTTTCTGTGTCCCCAATTCTTATTTGTAGGAAAAAGACATCAGCCTCCTAGGCCTTCCCTGAGTTTCAGAGGGCAGATTCAAACAGTTAATAATTAGAACAATAGAGTCACAGGACTCAGAGTTCCTCCTGAAGGAACATACATAACAGTCTGATATAAATCTCTGAGTTCTTCTGCAGGAACTAGGGTCCCACCCAGAGGGAGGATGGGAACTTCAGGCTAAGCACAAGTCTGGACCCCAGACTGGTTGGAACCAGAAGGCTGATGGTTTAGATTCCTAGAGCACCACCCAGTTACCTCCCCACCAACCAATCAAAGGAAGGTCATACACCCTAAAGCCTTTAAACTCTTTTGAGCATGAGTCACCCATTCTCCTTGCTTGGCCCTACAGTAAACCTTTCCTGCTCCAAACTCTGTTTCTGTGACTTAGGCCCATGAACTTGGGTTCAACAACAGCGGGTGTGTTTCCAAAATTGCCCCAGGTCTTTGCTCAAAACCAGTGACTCCCCATCTTTAGCAGGAGTTAACATAAATCTTTATAAGGGCTTCCCTGGTGGCTCAGATGGTAAAGAATCTGCCTGCAATGCAGGAAATCCAGGTTCTATCCCTGGGTTGGGAAGATCCCCTGGAGAAGGGAATGGCAACCCATTCTAGTATCCTTGCCTGGAGAATTCCATGGACAGAGGAGTCTGGCGAGCTACAGTTCATGGGGTTGCAAAGAGTCAGACATGACTGAATGACTAATACACACAACATAAATCTCTAAGTTAAAGGGTCCAAAGATAAGAAAGGAAGTCACCAACCAAAAAACCAGATGGAACCAGCTGGGACCAAGATGGTGACCAATTTGACCTCCAACAGACTCTGAGTCTCATCATATGTTAACCTTACTATATTAGCAAGTGAAATTGAGTGTTTCCTGTCATGTCAGTAAACAAGGATGTCACAGCCACCAGTGATTTCGGGCCTCCAAATGTGAATTTCTGAGCCCTGAGAGTGCCCAAAAAGGAGAACAATGCCTGCGATCCAGCAGCTGTCCTTTGCAGCCACTCTAAGGATGTGAAAAGCCAAGAAGCAGGATGCTGGCCCCAGATAGCTGAGATGCATATGAAAGGAATGATTTCAGTAAGCCCAGACACTTGCATCTTCCCATATACAGAACAGTGCTAAATTCCTTAAATTGAGATATCTGGCTTTCCTTAATTAACAATAATCTTTGATGTGAACATCATCTGAAGACTACTTGCCTCCTTTGTTGCAAACTTTTGTCTAACCTGATCCTTCCCCAGCCCTGGAACCCACCCCTCACCATGGAACATCCCCCTCCCCACCCACCTCCAACAGTTCTCTCAGGGTCACTTGAGAAACTGTCTTCGGGGCTTGAAGTCTTAAAAATTTTCACAAAATAATAACTTTCAGTTTCTATGTTGTGACTATCTTTTAAGTCAACAGGCGTATTAAATGGACATTAAGGATCAGAAAAAAATAGTAAGAGGGTGGCACTCTACTACTTGAGAAAGCCCTAGCCCTTCCCTAGTTCAGTTCAGTCGCTCAGTTGTGTCCGACTCTTTGCAACCCCATGAATTGCAGCACGCCAGGCCTCCCTGTCCGTCACCAACTCCTGGAGTTCACCCAGACTCAGGTCCATCGAGTCAGTGATGCCATCCAGCCATCTCATCCTCTGTTGTCCCCTTCTCCTCCTACCCCAATCCCTCACAGCATCAGTCTTTTCCAATGAGTCAACTCTTCACATGAGGTGGCCAAAGTACTGGAGTTTCAGCTCTAGCATCATTCCTTCCAAAGAAATCCCAGGGCTGATCCTCTTCAGAATGGACTGGTTGGATCTCCTTGCAGTCCAAGGGACTCTCAAGAGTCTTCTCCAACACCACAGTTCAAAAGCATCAATTCTTCAGTGCTCAGCCTTCTTCACAGTCCAATTCTCACATCCATACATGACCACAGGAAAAACCATAGCCTTGACTAGATGGACCTTTGTTGGCAAAGTAATGTCTCTGCTTTTCAATATGCTATCTAGGTTGGTCATAACTTTCCTTCCAAGGAGTAAGCATCTTTTAATTTCATGGCTGCAGTCACTATCTGCAGTGATTTTGGAGCCCAAAAAAGTAAAGTCTGACATTGTTTCCACTGTTTCCCCATCTATTTCCCATGAAGTGATGGGACTGGATGCCATGATCTTTGTTTTCTGAATGCTGAGCTTTAAGCCAACTCTTTCACTCTCCTCTTTCACTTTCATCAAGAGGCTTTTTAGTTCCTCTTCACTTTCTGCCATAAGGGTGGTGTCATCTGCATATCTGAGGTTATTGATATTTCTCCCGGCAATCTTGATTCCAGCTTGTGCTTCTCCTAGTCCAGTGTTTCTCATGATGTACTTTGCATATAAGTTAAATAAGCAGGGTGACAATATACAGCCTTGACATACTCCTTTTCCTATTTGGAACCAGTCTGTTGTTCCATGTCCAGGTCTAACTGTTGCTTCCTGACCTGCATACAAATTTCTCAAGAGGCAGATCAGGTGGTCTGGTATTCCCATCTCTTTTAGAATTTTCCACAGTTTATTGTGAGCCACACAGTCAAAGGCTTTGGCATAGTCAATAAAGCAGAAATAGATGTTTTTCTGGAACTCTCTTGCTTTTTCCATGATCCAGCGGATGTGGGCAATTTGATCTCTGGTTCCTCTGCCTTTTCTAAAACCAGCTTGAATATCAGGAAGTTCACGGTTCACGTACTGCTGAAGCCTGGCTTGGAGAATTTTGAGCATTACTTTACTAGTGTGTGAGATGACTGCAATTGTGTGGTAGTTTGAGCATTCTTTGGCATTGCCTTTCTTTGGGATTGGAATGAAAACTAATCTTTTCCAGTCCTGTGGCCACTGCTGAGTTTTCCAAATTTGCTGGCATATTGAGTGCAGCACTTTCACAGCATCATCTTTCAGGATTTGAAATAGCTCAGCTGGAATTCCATCACCTCTGCTAGCTTTGTTCGTAGTGATGCTTTCTAAGGCCCACTTGACTTCACATTCCAGGATGTCTGGTTCTAGGTCAGTGATCACACCATCATGATTATCTGGGTCGTGAAGATCTTTTTTGTACAGTTCTTCTGTGTATTCTCGCCATCTCTTCTTAATATCTTCTGCTTCTGTTAGGTCCATACCATTTCTGTCCTTTATCGAGCCCATCTTTGCATGAAATGTTCCCTTGGTATCTCCAATTTTCTTCAAGAGATCTCTAGTCTTTCCCATTCTATTGTTTTCCTCTATTTCTTTGCATTGATCGCTGAGGAAGGCTTTCTTATCTCTTCTTGCTATTCGTTGCAACTCTGCACTCAGATGCTTATATCTTTCCTTTTCTCCTTTGCTTTTCACTTCTCTTCTTTTCACAGCTATTTGTAAGGCCTCCCCAGACAGCCATTTTGCTTTCTTGCATTTCTTTTCCATGGGGATGGTCTTGATCCCTGTCTCCTGTACAATGTCACAAACCTCATTCTATAGTTCATCAGGCACTCTATCTATCAGATCTAGGTCCTTAAATCTATTTCTCACTTCCACTGTATAATCATAAGGGATTTGATTTAGGTCATACTTGAATGGTCTAGTGGTTTTCCCTACGTTTTCAATTTAAGTCTGAATTTTGCAATAAGGAGTTCATGATCTGAGCCACAGTCAGCTCCTGGTCTTGTTTTTGTTGACTGTATAGAGCTTCTCTATCTTTGGCTGCAAAGAATATAATCAATCTGATTTCGGTGTTGACCATCTGGTGATGTCCATGTGTAGAGTCTTCTCTTGTGTTGTTGGAAGAGGGTGTTTGTTATGACCAGTGCATTTTCTTGGCAAAACTCTATTAGTCTTTGCCCTGCTTCATTCTGTATTCCAAGGCCAAATTTGCCTGTTACTCCAGGTGTTTCTTGACTTCCTACTTTTGCATTCCAGTCCCCTATAATGAAAAGGACATCTTTTTTGGGTGTTAGTTCTAAAAGGTCTTGTAGGTCTTCATAGAACCATTCAATTTCAGCTTCTTCAGCATTACTTGTTGGGGCATAGACTTGGATTACTGTGATATTGAACGGTTTGCCTTGGAAACAAACAGAGATCATTCTGTCGTTTTTGAGATTGCATCCAAGTACTGCATTTTGGACTCTTTTGTTGACTATGATATGGCTACTCCATTTCTTCTGAGGGATTCCTGCCCACAGTAGTAGATATAATGGTCATCTGAGTTAGACTAGTGTATATGCCTCTCCACCATCAGCGCCACTCCTCCACCTTTTGTCTTCATTCTTTAAAATTAAATCTCTCTCACCACATGGATGAAAAGTTGATCTGTGAACTTAGTCCCCCTTCTCCATTCCTTAGCCACTGAATAACACTTGTGTTGTGTGGATCTCAGCTTCAGTTTCATTATTCAGCTGCTTGAACCAGGATGGGAAAAGAGCCCTCTACGTGGCAGGGAAGAGAGCCTCAGCCAGGCTAGGGCCTGAGCAGTGTCCAGAGGACTTAATTCCATAACAGGAGAAAAGTGAAGTAGAGAGAAAGTAAGACCAAAAGTTGTAGAAATGGAAAGGAAACAAGCCAGAAATCAACAAATCATCAAACTCTACTCTGGACATGATGGCCTTGGGGAGAAGCCTGGGGAAACAAAGAGGTGGGACCCACTGTCTAAGATCCTGCTGATGCTGTGTCTGGGCATGTGCACAGTTAAAAGGTGTGGCTGGGGAAAGCCACCGGTGGGCCAGGGAGACACCACAGGTGAGCCTGATCTTGGTCAGCCTTCCACCATCCATTTCTTTAGGCTCCAAGGCTTGGATACATGAATTCTGTCAGCACATTGAAAGATACGGACATACAGTTCCCAGCAAGGATGCTCATTTATTAACTTTCAGTTGGAAATATAGTTATTAAGTGGGCAGGATGTTTGCAACAACCTGATCAATGCCTGTTTTTCCTGAAGGCAGGAGGCAGAGGAAGGCAAACTTCAGAACAAGGGGAACCAGGTGAGCATCGGAGGGCTCTCCTGCCAAGGCACTCTTTCCTGCCCCCACCTGGGCTTAGACAAGGAAACTGCCCACAGAGCCAAGACTGTCCTCCCCAACATCTGAAAAGGTATCACCCACATCTGGCTCCTGGAAGGTTTTTTCCCTACTCTCTACACTAACTACAGCCCTTCGATTTACACTCTTTTCTCCCAACCACAGAGTGGCTTCCCAGGTGGCTCAGTGGTAAAAAAAAATCAGCCTGCCAAGCAGGAGACACGCATTTCATTCCTGTGTTAGGAAGATGCCCTGGAGAAGAAAATGGCAAACAACTCCAGTATTCTTGCCTGGGAAATCCCGTGGACACAGGAGCCTGGCAGGCTACAGTCCATGAGGTTGCAAGAGTCAGATACGGCTTAGTCAACTAAACTCTTAACCACCCACCACAACATCAGTATGGTATGATTTCTGTTTTTTAAATTATGAGCGAAATAATATTTTAGTCCATCCTCCCCAAGATCCCTGTGATTCTATATGTTTTTATGGACAATTTCCTAACTTAGGTATTCTTGAGGCTGGCTATTCAACCGTGTATGATGTAATTTACTAGTTTAATTCCTAACATAGAAACTTGTCTTCTTTATTTCTAAGGTAAGGGCTGCAGGACAGGGTTCTCATGGTTGCCCCCAGGAACCAAGGAAACCTTCCAGATTTAACCAAACTACAGGGGGGGTCACGAAGCCGTCACTCAGCAGGCCCTCTGCAGCACAGCTTTGGTCTGCCCAGACTGGTGTGCGGGAGAGCTTGGGCGAAGCGAGGGCAGGAGGGACGGAACCAAAATCACAAGGAAAAAAACCAGGGGAGTCAATGTTCTCCTCATTGCCTTGACCCAGAGCCCTGCCGAGGAGCCTTATGCTGCTGAGATTCCAGATGGCTTGAGCATTTCCCAGAGCCCTGAGGCCCAGTGGCAGCATCTCTGCTACACAGATGGGGGAGCAGATTGAGAAGGGACCTGCGATTCAGTCGGCAGGCAGAGAGCTAGGTGTCCATGACGTCACCCGGCAGACTTTCACTTGGGATTGGAAGCAGGTTCTCAGCCAACAGGCAGAGGCTCTTGCCAGAAAAATTGGAACCAAAAGTTCCTCTGTGATTCTCTGCATTGGAGGAAATGTGGGCACTGGGGCACATCCATTTGGGAGACCTGTAGACGGCTGGGTCCATTACGGGTTTAATGTTTCAGGACAGTAATCTAGTCTCCCCACAGCTAAGCCTGCAGAGATACGTGCTGTGGGAAAGATGCTCTGAGGTACCCTGCTGAAGTGGGGAATTATCAAGATTAGCAAAACGGCCATTACCTGCCACCCACCATGTTCCACTGAAGCACTTCCAACATGCTTTAAGCATCCTGGTCATTCCCTCTGTGAAGCTGAGTACGTGCCAAGTCAGACTCTAAAGGAATCCTGTGAAAATAACTGAGGACCTGTTCTCAACTTGAAATCGCAAGTCTCTTTGCCTGAGGAGGTGATTAAAAACTTGGCCCACCTCCCCATGCACACACTCTTGCCCCGTGTCTGGCCAGCCCCCTGCTGTGGGCTCTGCTCTCTCCTGCTCTGTCTTGTCTCATTCCTGTTTTCTGCTCTACAAGTCTCCCTCCATTTCGCCTCACACCCAAGTTCTTTCCCATGACTCTCATGACCAGAAACGAAATGGAAAGAAAGATGCCTGTGCTCCTGAGGTTCTTGGGTTCTACAAGACAAACAAGATTAAGCCAATGAGGATTCCTCAGGGATGAATCATTCATTCATTCACTCGTACTTTTAACAAATATTTATTGACTGTAATAAACAAAGGGACCCCTCACCTGCAGAAACTTAAAATCTGAAGTAGTCTTCCATAGCTGGGTCCAGTGTCAGAATCACTGGAGGCCACAGTATTTTTCAGGTATCTGCATTTTTAACAAGTGAAAGTTGCTCAGTCATGGCCAACTCTTTGCAACCCCATGGATTAAACAGTCCATAGAATTCTCCAGGTCAGAATACTGGAGTGGGTAACTGTTTCCTTCTCCAGGGGATCTTCCCTGTGCAGGGATTGAACCAAGGTTTACCACACTGCAGGCGGATTCTTCACCAGCTGAGCCATGAGAGAAGCCCAAGAATACTGGAGTGGGTAGCCTATCCCTTCTCCAGGAGATCTTCCTGACCCAGAAATTGAACTAGAGTCTCCTGCGGATTCTTTACCAACTGAGCTATCAGGGAGGCCTTTAACAAGCATTTCATGAAAGCCCCCTCATTTCATTTTTAACAAGTGTTTCAGGTAATTCTGAGGTAATAGGGCTTTGAAACTATTTGTTGAGTAGAACAAGAGGTGCCACTACACTGTGACTCAGAATGGAAACCATGGGAAGAAAGTCAACCCCATCTAGATGTTTCAGGAGCCCCCTCATTTTTTATCCATGTAGGGCTGCTAGATTTAGCAAATAAGAGTATATAGTATGCCATGAAAGATTAGAGAAATGCAAATCAAAACTACAGTGAGGTATCACCTCACACCAGTCAGAATGGCCATTATTAAAAAGTCTACAAATAACAAACACTGGAGACGGTGTGGAAAAAAGGGAAACCTCCTACATTGTTGGTGGGAATGTAAATTGGTGCAGCTACTTCAGAGAACAGTACGGAAGTTTCTTAAAAAATGAAAAGTCTAGTTACCATATGATCCAACAATCCCACTTCTGGGATCTCCTTGCAGTCCAAGGGACTCGCAAGAGTCTTCTGCAACACCACAATTCAAAAGCATCAATTCTTTGGTGCTCAGCTTTCTTTATAGTCCAACTCTCACATTCATACATGACTACTGGAAAAAACCATAGCTTTGACCATATGGACCTTTGTTGGCAAAGTAATATCTCTGCTTTTTCATATGCTGTCTAGGTTTGTCATAGCTTTTCTTCCAAGGAGTGAGTGTCTTTTAATGTCATGGCTGCAGTCACCATCTGCAGTGATTTTGGAGCCCAAGAAAATAAAGTCTGTCACTGTTTCCATTGTTACCCCATGTATTTGCCATGAAGTGATGGGACCAGATCTTAGTTTTTTGAATGTTGAGTTTGAAGCCAGCTTTTTCACTCTCCTTTTTCACTTTCATCAAGAGGCTCTTTAGTTCTTCTTTACTTTCTGCCATAAGGATGGTGTCATCTGCATATCTGAGGTTATTGGTATTTCTCCCAGCAATCTTGATTCCAGTGTGTGCTTCATCCAGCCCAGCATTTCTCATGATGTACTCTGCATAGAAGTTAAATAAGCAGGGTGACAATATACAGCCTTGACGTACTCCTTTCCCAATTTGGAACCAGTTCATTGTTTCATGTCTGGTTCTAACGTTGCTTCTTAACCTGTACAAAGATTTCTCAGGAGGCAGGTAAGGTGCTCTGGTACTCCCATCTCTTGAAGAATTTTCCACAGTTTGTTGTGATCCACACAGTCAAAGGCTTTGGTGTAGTCAATAAAGCAGAAGAGGTGTTTTCTGGAATTCTCTTGCTTTTTCTATGATCCAACAGATGTTAGAAATTTGATCTCTAGTTCCTCTGCCTTTTCTAAATCCAGCTTGAACATCTGTTAAGTTCTCGGTTCATGTACTGTTGAAGCCTGGCTTGGAGAATTTTGAGCATTACTTTACTAGTGTGTGAGATGAGTGCCAATTGTGTGGTAGTTTGAACATTCTTTGGCATTGCCTTTCTTTGGTATTGGCCAAGTATGTAGTACATCTTAATATATGGTTAGATAGCATCACTGACTCAACGGACATGAATTTCAGCAAACTCTGAGAGATAGTGAAGGACAGGGAAGCATGATGTGCTGCAGTCTATGGGGTCTCAAAGAGTCGGATATGACTTAGTGACTCAACAAGAAAAATGCAATATTTGGGACATATTTATACTAAAATTTGTACTCATTGTTTATCTGATTTTCAGGTTTAACTAGACATTCTGTATTTCACATGGCAAACCTATACCTACCCCATCTCAAAGTGAAGATCTTAGAGACTTTGACCTGCATGCCTTCTCTGCCCTCTGTGAATCAGTCCTACCCAGCATCTCTGCTCCCGCCTCAACAGGCCTTTCACTTCCTTCTGGATGAAAACATCACCCATGGGCCAAGGCCACACACACTAGGCAGGCAGAATGAATGAATCAGCCCTGAACCACAGTTTATTACCCTACTCAGGAAAACTTCTCTTCCCAGCTCCCTGTCACCTCACCCCTGGTCTCATGGGCCCAGCCTGTTATTCCCAGCCCAGATGTCTTCCTTGAAAGCCCTGCTTGCCTGGACTCTGTAAATACTGGTCCTCTCTGGCCAGCTGACCTCTTTTCCCATATAGTACAACTGTGTTGTAAGGATGAAAGGAGACAGGAATAAAGAAAATTTTGATGTAAACACAAGAAGTACTCGACTTGTGATTGTCAAACAATGGTCTTATGACCACAATCTTGGGTAGATTTACAACCATGACTGCTCTGATTTTATCAGTTCATTTATTTTTCTAGGTTAGACTTTGTTTGAATGCACCAACTCAAAAACTGAAAGTCACTAGACTATACAGTTGGCAACCAACTCTGTGGCTTGTTTTGAGTTGGAGTTGACTGTCTACCCAGCGTCCATTCCTTCTTTTTCACTCCCTAACAGAATTCTGATTTTGCTCAGGGATTCATCCATAAAGTAGGTACCTCAGCTCTAAAGATGGATGTAGCTGATCATTGGTAACACCCTCTCCTGGCCAGCAATGGTTTCAGGACTGGGTAGGTGACCCAATACTGTCACTGAGTCATGAGGTGAAACCTTCCAGGGGTCTTCTAGAAAACCTCACCTAACTCCTAAGACAAAGTGCCAAGAAGTGCTGGTCCCTCTTCTTCCTCTGGATACCATCAGGCCTGGGTTGGATGGCTAGATTGATGCTGCCATCTTGATATTAGCCTGAAATGAAGCTTGATGCTGAGGAAGGCATAGTGAGAGCAACTACAGAGTTGGGACCTTGAAGACACTGTGGACACTAGAGAACCACTGAATATTCTTCCTCTTGAAGCTGGTTTGGATAGCATCTTTACTACTTGGGTATGCACTTGCAGCTTCTATTAAAAGGCAATGTCGAAGGCAGACATTTAAAATTCTGAGATTCGCAGCAATAAATGTGGATCCACCTGTCCCGACTTCCATCCAAAGGGCAGACATTTGCTCATCCTTATTTCTCTATGGATATTGCCCACAGTAGGAGTGGAATTGATTAGTTTTCCCTTTTCTATGAGTTTGAATAAAAATAGCTCTAGTTTAATGTTTGTTGATGAACTGTTGAAAATAAGTTTACTCCTCCCTCAGGTGAAACCTCCATATTTAAGCATCTTCAGATCCACAAGAAACAGCACGTGATGTCTGAACTAACATACAGTTTTCTCTGAAGCACAGGCAGAGGCCAGAGTCCCTCAGGCACCTTTAAGGTACTGAATCCCACAGCTCATGGCCAGAGCTCTGGGCCAATTATATCACACTCTACTCTTAATGCCCTCGACGTTTCCTGCCCCCTTCACCTCCTCTGAGCGTTGAGTTAGCCCCCTGGCTTGGGGCTCCCACTTTGTAAACTCCACCCATGCTGCCTTCTCCTGTTTCAAGCATTTCCATAAACCTATACATCAGTTCTTCAGAAGAGGGCTGACTCTGGGCTCTTGACTCTGAAAAAGTGAGTTTGCGTCTCAGGGATTCCAAAATAGTACGGTAAAGCCACTAGAAACTAATGACATCTTAAATCCACCAGCAATGACACAACTAAGGAAGTGAATGGCTCCAAGCCAGGAGCTCTTATTTGAATATGGTAAGACATAGACACAGTAATGGAGGAAAAGAAAATACAGTATTGGATTAATCATGGACACTAATACAAACCAACACATGGAACTGGCAAGAGGATAAAAACAGACATGCCAAAGCGAGGCCAATTCATTCCATAAATATTTACCGAGTGCCTACTGCCCTGTGCCAGGCATGACCACAAGTTGCTAAAAATACAAACCAAGTTCTGTTTCTGCCCTCAAGAGATTCCCAGTTTTCCTAGGGACAAACACATACATAATTTAAGATAAATCTTAAAGAATGAAAGAATTCACAAAGTGGGAAATGGGGGAGGTAGAAGTCATATACACAAGCCAATTCATATGGAATTCTCAGGGTAAACACGCAGGCTTTGTATTCAGGCAAAAAAATGGTGGCATAGAGAGAGAGTGGGGGCTGGTGGGTGAGGCTGGTTATGTTTCACCTTCCCTCTTGTTCCAAGGAATTTGACCTTCCACATGTAGCCAATGGGTTTTGGTTGTTTAGGGGGTGAGTGGGGGGCTATGGGCTATTTATATAATTATTTAAGCAAGGAAAAGATATCACCAAATTTGTGATTTCATTCTAGAGAAGTATCAATGTGCAAAAATGTTCACTAAAATATGTGAAGAAGTTACAAAGTAGTTTTGAATATTTTCATTCCTAAACAATCTCTTTGAGGGATATTCACAAAAATGATAACTGTTTTTACCTCAAGGAAGTTAAGTCCATGAGTGGTTTTTCACCTTTGAACATCTGCATTTTTTAAATTCTTGTGAACATATATTACAGTGATGATTTTAAAAATGTGTGTGTGTGTTTAGAGATATGGATGGCATTTTTATAGACTGAGACTAGCCATCAGGAAGGCCTATTACAAGACTGTCCTCATGGTTCTGGTGATATATGAACATCTGGATCAAGGCAGTAGGGACCAGGTGGGAGTAGCTTCTTGGGTCAGAGGCAGAGTTGCCCAGTCTAGGTGACCACTTGGTATCAGGTTGGTGGGGAAAGGGATAAAGGAGTCAGAGATGACCCAAGGAATTGGACAGACCTGGGGCTAGAAGTCAAGGTTTGACTTCTTTCCTCATTGACTCAATGGACATGAGTTTGAGCAAACTCCAGGAGATAGTGAAGGACAGGGAAGCCTGGCATGCTGCAGTCTATGGGGTCATAAAGTGTTGGACACAACTTAACAACTGAACAACAACAAATATTCACACTCCAGAGGTGGAGGCCAAGGCTAAGCCTTCCCTTTGTAGAACTGCAGCAATGGACTCCCCGTGGCCCAGGGCCCACTTACAACACCCCACTGCCCACACCTATCCAGTCTTACCTGGAAACTCCCTGTCTGAACTCACCAGGCCTGCCTGGGAGAGCCAGGTTTATTATCAGAAGCTCACAAAGCTCAGCCTCTTCGAAGGCAATTAAAACTCCAGTGTGGGAGAGCTTTGGCACCAACTACTTTTTCCACCTAGCTGACTCTTACCATAGATGTAAGAGTCCACCACCTCAACATGGAGCCAAGTGGGAGATGAAAACACACTCACACTCTGCTGCTGTGTGAGTGCAGCCCTCCACTCCCTCTGCCCCTTGTAATTCCCCAAAGCTCCCATTCAACAAGGAAAACATGGACCTGATAAGTGGGTTTGACGTGGGCCAAACAGTTGCAGCCCATTTTCATCTGACAGACAGTAGAAGCACCAATTTCCATCCAAAAAAAAAAAAAAAAAAAAATGAGTGACAAGTCTAGAGCTGAGCTGCTGGGCTGAGGAGAAGGATTGCAAAGGAGAAAATTGCCTCCATTAAGTCAAATCCGTCCTGGGAGAATGGGCTGCAGAATCAGTTCCAGGTCACCATTTGCATGATCACATTAATCTGTCTTTTTTTTTTCCAACTACATTTCTATTCCTCCCACCTAATAAAGTTGGGGTCCAGTCCCCACTCACATAAGGATCGCCAGAACACGAGAAATAGGCAAATTCTAACTATAGGCACCATTTACAACTAGTGGCATAGAAAGTGATCCAGCTCTAAATTCCAAAAAGGAAACAGTACTGTTTCAAAAAATAGGTAATTTGATAAAGACAACTTTCAATCATTTAAGCATAAGGACTTTTGCCCTATATTGTGAGCGAGGCAAGACTAATTAGAAAACAAAACTTGGTCAGTGGTGTGCTCTTGCTGGTCCCCAAAAACTGAATGGTAAATTATCAGGAATTTTGCAAGGTGGTTGACATCACATTGGCAGTTGGAAATCAGCTATGGTGGAAGCATTTACACCACGGAAATTGGCAAATGCTCCAATTGTGAGAGCCTCTAGGCACTCATAAGACATTTACCAGTACAGAACTATGATCCTCTTTTCATTTAAAGGTCTATTTATATACACATTGGGGTGTGTGTGTGTGTATATGTAAAAAGCCACAAAGTAAAATAGCTAAAATATTAACTGTATTAATTCCAGGTGATGTGACTAACAAGTTCTTTTACCTTCCTTTACTTTATATTTTTCCTACAGTGAACATGTATTCTTCACATAATAACCAACCTTCTGGCAAAGGGAGCAGTTCCTTTCCCTCCAGAGCTCTCTGACTCACTCCTTTCCTCTCCTTCCTTCTCTTTAAATTTCCTCCTTCTCTGACCTCCTAGGTTTTTATTGCCTGCATAGGGTGCTGCTGAAATTCCAAACTACTCCCCTAGTCCCAGGCAGGCAGAATGCCAAGTAAGGAGGCCAGGCAAGTGGGCGTCAGGCTCCAGGTGCTGGAGCCCAAACTCAGCCATGGTTGAGGGGGCGGGGAGACTGGCTTCTGCCCTGGGCACAAAGCTGGTACTGGTGATTTAACAGAAGAGCAGTGACCAGCAGGGGAGATCAGCAGTCTCGGCCCAGGTGACCCCATGCTCTGTAGATGGGACCACACCACCCCTCCAGGTATTCATATCTGCATTCACCTGCTGCATACTGACCATTCCAGTAGATTTACAGAGCAGGGCGACCACTCTCAAAGTTCACAGCTAGTGCTTCACTGTCTCCTTGCTATGGTTGGGTATTCTTTCAGTTTATCAGACATCAACCCAGGCACGGAAAGCCCAAGTGATTTGCCCAAAGTCACTCGGCCCGGAGCAGAGCTGGGACAACAGTCCAGGTATTAACATTGAAGTTCAGGTTTTCTCCCTTGATTATATCAAGTATGTCGAAGACTCTGAATTTCTGACTGTATAGATTTTTGTTTTTTTAAGTAAAAAGGATTTTGTGAATATATAGTGTAAGGGATTTTATTTATTTATTTATTTATTTTTTACCAACTGTGTAGTTTGAATGAAACTTGAGCTCCTGTTTCGGCATGAGTAAAGAAGTCTAAGACAGACTTTTTGGGCAAAGGAAAGGGGCTACTGACCCCTGTCCCCAGCGGGACTTGGTTTTGGAACTTGAACTTGGTCTCTGTAGGAAAGTAAGATGCTACCATGTTTCCTCCTTCTTTTTAATATTCCTTGTTTGAGAGACTTTTGCGTGTGGGGTAAATGCTGGTGTTATTGCTGGTGTTGCTTCTCCACCACTTTCACTTTCTAATCCCACAGACTGGGAATCTCAACACCCACCTGCTGCCTCCAAACTCCCCACCTCCCACAAGGTTAGAGGGCTTGGTGCACAGAGGGCTCCCTAACACTCCGTGGGGTCTCTTCAAGCAGACAGAGGACCATGTGTATGTCCACAGTGCCTTCCAGGTCTGGTTGAGGGCCTCTTGGCTCTGGTTACTCAGCTGGCCTGCAGAAACTTCTGGTCGGCCTGTGATTGGCAGAGAGACCAGGCCCTGTGAAGAGGACTCCTTCCAAAATCAGGAGGGGGCCGCCCTGCAGGCAAAAGCTGCTCTAGAAACCCATGAACAGCTTTAGAAGAAAGGCAGTGATGATTTCAACATCTTGTTGACCAACCCGTGGGCTAGAAAGGATTTAAAAAATTTATCCAATACCTCTTAATGCAGTTCCTGGGAGGTGAAGGAATCACCACGATATTTAAGACAGGGGCCATGTAGTTAGGGCTCTGGTACCCAGTCCTGCTCCCCTCAGTGCCAACTGGAGCATACCCACTTTTTTTTTTATGTATATAGGGTTTTCTTAAGGACTTTCCTATAGCTCAAATGGTAAAGAATCTGCCTGCAATGTAGGAGATCAGGGTTCAATCCCTGGGTTGGGAAGATCCTCTGGAGAAGGGAATGGCAACCCACTCCAAGTGTTCTTGTCTAGACAATCCCATGGACAGAGAGCCTGGTGGGCTACAGGCCATGGGGTTGCAAAGATTCAGACACGACTGAGAAACTAATACACACACACAAGGTTTTCTTATAAAAATCTTCTTTATAGAAAGGGTTACAGTGCCTTAAACACAGTAAGTTTGAAAGTTAACTCCTCTAATATAACCACATTGTTAAAGAGGTTGAAGAAACTAAGGCCCAGTGAGACAAAGTTCAGGCAGAAGTGAGTGGAAGAGTCAGGTCTTTCCATTTTACCCATAGCCACTCTTGCTTCAGCTGTCCTTTGACTTGGCAGGCTGTTGACCTTGGCTTCACGAAGCACTCATATCTTTCTGGTCTACCACAGCCCTCGCTCTTGCCGGCAAGGAAATGATTTAATCATTTTCAACTTTGGACCTGGCTCCATTACCTGCACTCACCTCCTTGTTGACTTCAATTTCCTGTTGGTGGACCCTGGCCAATCCAACAGCAGACCTGCCAGACTCTTACCTCCACATCCTCTGCCTCTCCACACAACGCAAATCTACATCAACTTTGGTGGTCCTGGGAATTGCCAAAACACCTCCATTGACCTGGAAGGGAATAGACTGTAATCAACTCAGGGCCCTATACCTAGTCTGCCCTGACTCAATAAGCTTAGGGATGACAAGATAGCTATACACACATGATAAACACCAAAACATACTGCAGCATCCACCCACAGACTGAGACGCCCCCACCAAGAGTTCTGAATAGTTACATGAATAATAAAAAAGTCACAGATAATCCCTATATCATTCTCTGTTTCCTCTTTTGTCAAATATACAGTGGCAGAACTTCATCTACTGTCACAGAGAGTCTCAATTTATGAACAACAAATACTTTAAACTCAGAGGTTATTCCCAAGCAGTCTCATTACATCGTGCCTATTTGTAACAACCAAAGAATTCTTCCCTTTACAAACTGCATCACTGCAGTGTCTCCTTTAACAGCAAGCTTCTCTAATGATTCAACCATGCACTCTTCTTTACACACACAAAAAGAAATCATGCCGAATTTTCAAGGCCACAACTCCTGCAAAATATGAGGTACAAAAAATGAAAACAGTAGGCAAAAGAAAGTGAAAATACAGAAGACGAAACCCAGAACTGAGGCCACTGACAGCGTATTTGCCCTTGTTTTCTAATCCTGGGAATCTAAGAAAGCTGCAGCTGCCGCAGAGAAACTGGTCGGGTTTGATACTCGGGACATAAAGCGTTCCTCCAAACGCAAGTGTGTAGAGCTCTCTGACCCACTGAGTTTGGCTCACATCAGATGATTCTGGGGTGGCCATTGCTATGAGTGCCTCTCTCAAGGAATCTGACCCGGTCCAAGGAATCCCAGAGCCCTAAAGATCAGGGCAGTCTCTGCGCCTTTGGAGTAGCCAAGCCCTGTTTACAATTTCTAACCCCATTGATGGACAACTGCAGTCAGTGAACTAGAAATGGCGAGTGCCTCCTTGGTTGCCTGAGACTGATATCACTCAGGATGAATCCCCCAGCCCCAGACAAGTCCCCGAAACACTGTCTTCCCATTCAAATGGCAGCTGCCAATGAATCTCTCTGAGGCACACACAAGGGATACACCAGTTGGCTCCAACCATGCCCTGCGGCTCACACACCTCACGGAGCCCAGTTTGGACATGCTTTCGTCCATCCTGGGGGAGACTCAAGCATGTGGGCGTGGTGTCAGACCCTGGGGCCTCTGACACCATCGCTTGGTCTTAAGAAGCTGCAAGAAAACTAAATCATCTGACACTTCTTCTTCATCCTCTTTTTTCTTCCACCAACAGAACAGGCTCCAAATGTGACCTACTTTTTCTTTCTTTGTGATTATGCAAAACTCACCAAGCTTTTCCTTGAGCCTGACTAATATTTTCAGTGACATGCTTTTCATCTTTTGGAAAAGAGGAGTCCACGTCAGCCTGCCAGAGCACATAAGTCTTGGTGAAATGTCTGAAAAGGTCAGATGTGTTACAAGGACTTCACTGGGGGACCCGTAAGAGACTTTACAGAGCGCAAGGGTGGGGAAAAAAACACAACAAAATCCAGATCCAATTTCCTGAAAGGCATTAGTATTTTGTCTGCAAGTTTCCATCAGCAGGAATCAGGACGTTATCGATGAGCTAAGTGACTCCAAAGTTCCTCACCACAGCCGCGTCCTGTGACTGTGGACTCTGGCCCCACTGGAGCCTTGCCACACTCCCCAGACCACTAGACACATCCCAAGCTCTGCCTTTTGCATTAAAAATGGACCTCTCCCAACTTCTCAGGGAATCAGAACACAACAGGGTTTTAAAGTATCAGGAGGAACAATTAAAAAATAAAAGCCGAGCACCTAGCTTGGGTAGAAACCTGGCTCTATTAGTCAAAGTTAAGTTGATACTGATTTTTTTTTGCCCTATTTTTAAACTCCGAGGCTGTGCACTTCTTAACATCTGATCAGCTGTCCTTTTCTGATCTTGAAATTCTGAATGGAAAACATTTGCTTGGTGATTTTAGAAATGTCACCACTGGTCCAAAATCTGCCCCTAGGATTCTGATCCAAAGCTTCCCTTTTATCCTCAGTGAGGTGAAACAGCCTGATAAATGTTTACTGGACAAATTGCTCGAAATAGAAACAGATTTGCAGCCTCGGGAGTCAACCCTGTTTGCTTCCATCCAGGTTAGTTCAGCTTCATGCCACATCCAGGCTGCCTGGTCAGCACTGACTCAAACACAAGCCACTCAAGTCTGAGGGGTCTGGAAAATCACCGTGTCAGGGAGGGACTCACCAGCCACATCTGCCCTCAGCAATGTGAGGACCCAGATTTCAAACTCATTGAACATCGCATCCCATGTAGATTTAATTCCATCTCCACTACTGTGAAATAGTTCACATTCATTCATTCTGAAAGCATTTACTGAGCACCTCTGGGGCAGTGCTATGCTCAGCCAATACAAAGATGAACAAAACAGGCACTGTCCCCCTCTTTAGAGAATTTGTGACAGTGAAGATCAGGATTGCAAGTGTTACATGAGGGAAAGAAGAGAGCGCTATTGGTTCTCAGACTCTAGCTCTCCCTACTGGTGGTGCTGTTAGTCGGTCAGTTGTGTCTGACTTTTTGCGGTCCTGTGGACTGTAGCCCATCAGGCTCTTCTGTCCATGGAATTCTCCAGGCAAGAATACTAGAATGGGGAGCCATTCCTTTCTCCAGAGGATTTTCCGGACCCAGGGACTGAACCTGGGACTCCTGAATTGCAGGCAGATTCTTTACTGTCTGAGTCACCAGGGAAGCCCTCCCTACCTGTGGGCCCCTGTGAACTGTCCAGCCTACTATCTATCCTTGCTCAGCACCATCAGTAATTCTTCATGCACCTGTTACACTTGGCAGGAAAGATCGGAGAGCAGCTCAGCAGCATACCTGTAGACTCGGCATCCATTGACTCCCATTATTGCTTCAGTTCTGACCATGCTTTCAGTTCTAACCACTGAGCCTAATCTATCTATTGCTAGTTCTCATCGTAGCATCTGAAAGGCCTCCCTGCCTCTTGCCATGATGGCTGGAGTGTGTTGCAAGCTGCCTGCCAGCCTGTCTTTCACTGCATTCCACCAGCCTTTGGAGACCCTGGTGCAGCTGTTTGCCTGAACCACAGCCAGCCATTACTAGATCCCTGTGATATGAAACCCTGGCCACCTCTCCTAGTAGGCAGCGACTAACTCCAGGACCTGGTTCCGTGCAGCTAGTACCAGCTATTCTCTTGCCGCTGGCCGAGCCAAGACTCTAGGAGCAGTGAGAACTCAGATGGAAGTGCTGATCACACAGGTAAAAAAAGGCAAGGCTGGTAAGGAAATCACTGTTCCAACGGAGTGGATCTGGTTGCTCCCAGCGTATTACTCTGCCTTCAAATATGTCACCAAAAAATATTTGGCAGGGGATTTCTCTACCCAAAATGGGACAAAGGGAAAAATGGCTGAATAACAGTTGGCATAAGGGACCTGGATAAATCCTCTCAAAAAGTATGGGTTAGGAACAAACCAGGGAACAAGACAGGAGCCATGACCTCAGGCTCAAAGGAGATCATGCATGGAAAAGCAAGGGCCCACAGGAGGACCCTGAGCCTGCAGGCAGGCTCTACATGGCCACACTGCCCGGCTCTGCACTGACTGGCTGGCGGCGTGGCCACAGGCACTTATTTCATCTCTTTGGGCCTCTGTCCTCATTATTAAAACTGAAGATGATAAGGCCATTTGAAACCTTAAAGTAGGCCTCCTCTGACTTCAAGCTGGTGGATGGACCTTTTATTAAAACATAGTCAAAATGGGTCAGTATCTTAAAAAAAAAAAAATCACATGGGAGAAGAAATGAACACAAGACAGCGAGTCACCTAGTTTTGAAAAATCAAATGAGACAAAGAAAGGTTTGAACTGAGGAACAGGTACAGAGCAGCCAGACATGTTCTACTTAGTAACAGTTACAAGAGCCGCCAGACTCAAGAGGGTTCCATTATCAGATGCATTTGAGAACTGCTGTCTGCTGCACGCTCTTCTTAGAGGCATCGTTCTTACTGAAGTCTCTGAGCAGTCCAGTACTATGGACTCCAGTTTAAGGCTTAAACCAGAGCTGTTAAAGCTTAGCTGACCGTGGGATTCTTTTTTATATTTATTTATTTATTGGCATCATTCAGAGTGCATCCCACCACCATTAAGTGATTTTTTTGGCTTCCCTGGTGGCTCAGATGGTAAAGAATCTGCCTATAATGCGGGAGACTCAGGTTTGATCCCTGGGTCGGGACGATCCCTTGGAAATGGGAATGGCAACCCATTCCAGTATTCTTGCCTGGAGAATCCCATGGACAGAGGAGCCTGGCGGGCTACAGTCCATAGAGTCACAAAGAGTCGGATACGACTGAAATGACTTTGACTTAGCACGCAGGCATCATTCAGAAGTGGACATCCAAGTTTCAGGTTGTGGAATATAGTACTATAAAGGTGTTGTTGTTTTTTTTTTCCCCCCTCTAAACATAAAGAAGCAAAAACCAACCAGGCATAATCTTAATTTACCATTTGGAAGCCTGAGCAACAGCTCACAGCTGGATACACATTCAAGGTCATAGCTGGCCTCGGCCTTCTCTTCTTTGCTCACTGACCCTTGGGTCACTGCAAAGATACAGTCCAGCTGGGCGAAGCGGTGACCTCAGTCTTCACCAGCCATTTCTTATGGGGCCTCAGGACACACAGGATGCTGTCAGCAAACCAACCAACACAGAACTAAATCATGGTGATGTCTTCCTGCCTCGGGAACACGCCTCTGCCTGCTAGGAGACTGCTCGGGGACAGTTAATTGCTTTTCAGCTCAGGCTACACAGCTTTCTCACATCCAGTATTCCCCAGGGTCATATTTTCTCAGGCTGCATTTTTCAGAGAATAGGGCAGTAGGAAAAGGAAAAAGGAGTGAGGGTGAGCAGTGGTGGGCAGGAAACTGCTTTTTATCTTCATTGTGACTTAAATTACCATCTTCCAAATCCTTTACTTAAAACAATAATAAAAAAAAAAAAAAACCACCTCTTTTCTCAATTTTAGCTTTTGGGTGTAAGGTTGAAGTTTTAAGCTCCAAACAAGAGGGAAGTATGGCCACTAATTCTCTAAGCGAGAGAACAAGCATCTTCCATGGAGGGTAGGAGGAGTTTCCTCTCCGGGCGCTGATAGGACAGTGAACAGAAGTGTTGAAGGAGTGAACAGCAGGTGGGCCACCTGGAACTCTGGGACACGTCTCCTTGATGCTTCTGTCTTCAGTACTCCAGAGTCATACCGTCTCCCTTTCACATTTTGAGTTTCAGTCGCTAAATCATGTCCAACTCTTTGCAACCCCATAGACTGCAGCACGCCAGGCTCCCCTGCTCTTCACTATCTTGTGGAATTTGCTCAGACTCATGACCATAGAGTCGGTGATGCTATCCAACCATCTCATCCTCTGTCGCCTCCTTCTCCTGCTCTCAATCTTTCCCAGCGTCAAGATCTTTTTCCAAGGAGTCGGTTCTTCACATCAGGTGGCCAAAGGAATGGAGCTTCAGCTTCAGCATCAGTCCTTACAATGAACATTCACAGTTCCTTTAGGATGGACTGGTTTTATCTTGCTGTCCAAGGGACTCTCAAGAATCTTCTCCAACACCAGAGTTCAAAAGCATCAATTCTTCAGTGTTCAGCCTTCTTTATGGTCCAACTCTCACATCCATACATGACTAATGGAAAAACCATAGCTTTGACTAGAGGGACCTTTGTTGGCAAAGTAATGTCTCTGCTTTTTTAATATGCTGTCTAGGTTTGTTATAGCTTTTCTTCTAAGGAGCAAGCATCTTTCAATTTCATGTGACGCTTCTACTATGACCCATTATGCATTGATCTTTTATTTTAGTATCAGAGGGATGCCTCTTTTCCTTTATTTTCAAATGCTTTGAAGATTTATTATGTCTAGTTGGCCACTTTCAACCTGCACTCACATGACCAGCCTCAATGCAGCTGGTTTTGTGCCTACCTGGGTTGCAGGCACCTCTTGAACTGATTTGTAGATTTTTTACAAAGGGAATTGGTCCATGTACAGTTGGTGAGTGGATGTCTCCCTAGGGCAAAGAGAGTCTGAAGTCTGAGACTTCCTATTCTGCCATCTTGCTGACATCACTTCCTCTCCATCACTCAGTTTCCATGTTCCTAATTTCACATTGTATCTAAGAGCACACATGTCATTAAAATTCATATGACTTATTTGCCAGAGTAGTTCTTCCCCTCTATTTCCCTCCAGTGTGGCTTGTGAACATCACCCTCTTTTTGTAGAGGTGGTTATTGTTAAGAATCAGGAGGCTCTTCATTTTTTTTTATCTGCCCTAAATAGCTGATAAGGGCAGAGCTCCATACCTGCAGTGAATGATGGATTGCATCCTGGGGACTGGCCAGGAAGACTAGGAACTGCTTTCCTTAGGAAGCAGTTCAGGTGGACAGTCCAGTACCAGGGTCAGTGGGGGCTGTAACCCTTGCCATGAGGTGCTCTGTGGGCAGGAGCTGATGCTGTTAAGTTTTCCCTGGTACTAAGAAGTACTGAGGCCTATGCTCAGAGCCTCTCAGCTTCCCAGAACACAGATAATGACATCTCAGTCACTGCCTTCACAAACCAGTAACTTTTATTCAAACAAAAAAGACGTTTCTGATTTCTCATAACTCCCTAAGTGCTTAAAAAAAAAAAAATCACATTCTTAATTACCCGCTCTACTGAGCTCCACCTTGATTTCACGTCAAATTATTCCCAGTCTGCTCATTGCTGTGGGGAAGTGTGTGGCACGGGGTGGGGGCAGGAGAGGAGGCTGAAAAATGCCTATAAATGTCAGGCCAAGTTTAAACACTCCAAATGCGAAAGACACTAGAGATAGCAGACTGGATTATCTCTCACATTCAGCCCTCCATTTACAGTCACCTCCCTCCCCAATCCTGATTTATTTAATGCTTCCATCTAATGAGCTTTGATTTGTGGCCAACCATTGTACTCAGCCAGCTGTACTGAAAACAACCATGACACATGGCTTCTATCAAAGTTGTTGGATGACTGTGAACTGGTTCAAACGTGGAGTAGTGACAGACATGCTGGTAAATTTGGAAGGTAAGTCAGGCATTAGAGGGAGTCGCTGAGCAGAAAGGTGGATACCATGAAGGTGCTGAAGTTGTGACTCAAGCTTGGGCAGCTGAACAGGTGGCATTTGGCCAAGGCTTGTCCTCTCCCTTGATCACCACTGTGGTTGCAGTCAGACCAACATCACAGAGAGCTGGGTCTTGAAGACTCCTGGAGGTTGCCTCACCGGGTCAGCCCCTAGCCCTCGAAGAAGCACCTGGCTGTGAAACTCTTACAACGAGAATTAGTCTTGGTCAAACACATGTGGGTGAGGATGTGGAGCAACCAGAACCCTCGTACATTGTTGAGGGGCAGGTAAGGTGGTGCAGCTTCTGTAGAAAAGTTTGGCAATTTCTTGATAATATAAACATAAAATCACCATTTGTATTTTGAGGTATATACCCCAAAGAACTGAAAATGGGCACTAAATAGAACTTGTACACAGATGCTGATGGCAGCACTGTTTACAAAAGCCAGCAGGTGGAAACAGCTTAGATGTCCATCAACTGGAGAACGGATCAACAAATGTGCTGTGTCCACACTGCTGCTGCTGCCGCCAAGTCGCTTCAGTCGTGTCCCCCATAGACGGCAGCCCACCAGGCTCCCCCATCCCTGGGATCCTCCAGGCAAGAACACTGGAGCGGGTTGCCATTTCTGCTATGTCCACACAGTGGAATATTATTCAACAATTAAGAGGAATGATACATGTTACAACATGGATAAACCTTGAATACATTATGCTAAGTGGAAGAAGGTGGTTACAAAAGATCATGTATTGTATAATATGATTTCATTGATATGAAATATCTGAAGAGACAAATCCATGGATACAGAGAGCAGATTAGAGGTTGCCAGGAGTTGGGGAGGGACTGCTTACTGGGAGTGAGGTTTCCTTTTGGGATAATGAAAAAGCTCTGGAACTAGACAGCAGTGACGACTACACAACACTGTGAATGCACTTGACGTCGGCTTAAAATGGTTAGGCAGCCACTTTCACGCTTTGTGTGTTGTACCACACACACACATAAAAGAATTACTCTTGGTCAATTATGCGCCTGCCCTACCCTCAGCTTTTGTTCTGTGCTTGCTGGTGCTCACCTCTGATTCTGCCCTTGGCCAGTGCTTCTTGGACTCCCTGGGCATCTTAGTCTAGATATTGTGCCAGTGATTTCCTAGTGTCAGATCCTCAGTCTGGCCCCGACCTCCACGTGCTCACATGGGGCCTTCAGCTCCTGTCTTACCCCAATATACAACCAAGAGAATGTGGTTACCACTTCAGTCTGCTAAATAGTACTGCTGCTCAATCAGTCTGGTATTTACACAAAAATAGAAACAGTACTCTTGCCTGGAAAATCCCATGGGCGGAGGAGCCTGGTAGGCTGCAGTCCATGGGATCACAAAGAGTCAGACACGACTGAGCAACTTCACTTTCACTTTCATGTATTGGAGAAGGAAATGGCAACCCACTCCAGCGTTCTTGCCTGGAGAATCCTAGGGATGGAGGAGCCTGGTGGGCTGCCGTCTATGAGGTCACACAGAGTCAGACACGACTGAAGTGACTTAGCAGCAGCAGCAGCAGAAGTAGAGTCTATTCTATTATTCTGCTCAAAACATAATCCTCAAGCCCCATGACAGATATCGAGAAGCTCTGTCTGAATATTAATTGGCCATGAAGCCTCAATATAATGGCTCACAAATTCTCATTTTTTTGGTGCCACGAAAATTTTTGAATGAGTTGACTTCTTTCGACCATCTCCAGAAAGTAAGAAACTGCCTATTAAGCCAGTGTGTATGAATTGGTGGACTGTTAATATTCAAGTGAACTTTCTCCTGTAACATTTAACCAATTGGCATGAGATGCAGGCAGCGAACACGTAGTCTTCAAGGCATTGTGTCTATGGAATCCCATTATGTGCTTGTTTACAATCCAGAAGTCCAGACGCCCAGAGATTCTGGCTCAGGAAATCTCCATAAGGTCTCTTTGGCTCTTACACCTGATCCTTTAACGTCTGCTTCAAACTCTCCCACAGTAAATATCAACTTGGCCACAAACTTACCCTCCATCTTTCCCAGAGCTATAGACCCCAATGTCCCCCTGCAGCTCCAAACCCTCCCTAGGTAGAGGCCACATGGGAGAAGGTACCAGGTATAGTCCTGGGCCCTAAGCTCTCTCCTTTTTCTCTCTGAGACCTCTCGTGCAAACTTCAGCATCACATTTCCAACCATCTTCAGGACATCTCTAATGGGATGCTCTGACAAATCTGGACTTAGACAGGCCTCCCTCTTTTCCCCACAAGCATACCAACATTCTAATTATTCAAATTCTGGGTGTTGTCTTTACTTTCTCCTTCTCTTTTACTTCCCCACACTTATTTCTTTCCTTTAGAACGTTTCTCACACTCTTTTTTTTCTGGACTCTCACTGCTACCACCCATTTGGAAGAATCTGACTTCCTCCTCCCCACCCTGCAGTCAGTCATCGGGCTAATAACCAGACTGCTAGCATACTGCTGCTGTTGTCATTTTTCCATTTTGGTGGCTTTTCCTTGTGGTTGCTTCCCCATGTTATCTTCGTAAATTAAGAATCTACAACATCACATTTGAATTTTCCATCCTGGCATTCAAGACTCCTGACAAGTCGGCCCCATCTTATCACCCGAGAGCTCCTACACAGCACCACCCTGTCACCCCACCCCTCCCGCTCACACCACCAACAGAGCCAACACACGCCCAGCCCACAGCTTCTGCTCCACCGCTGGCTTCTGAAATGCCCTTCCTCCCTCCTCCGCTGGGCCATTTATTCAACAAGTGTTATTGCAACCACTGTGCACTGGAGACTAAGTGCTTAGGACACCTTGGTGGACAAAAGAATGATCTCTTGGGATCCCTTGGGACATTTACATTCAGTTGCTCTATCCATATCTTCCCCACCCTATTCTTTGACGTCTAGCTCCCCTTTCTCCCAAACGTCTTCTTGATAAACCTAGGCATGTCCCATTTTTTCCCTATATTTACTGTCCATACTACTTATTGTTGGCATCCTATGACTCAGTTCACCAGGATATATTGTCTTATATTGCTCTCTGATTATTCCTCTAAGCTTATTTCATGGAAACTGCTGAAGTTGGTTCACACCTTCAACTGTGTTTGGTTCACTATTATTCAAGCACCTAGAATGCTGCTTGCACATTTCCTAAGAATCACTCCCAGTGTGTGATGGATGCTCAGTAAATATATGTTTTAATGCAACTGTGCTTGAGTTCAACATAAGAGCCACCACTCCAGTGGCACTTCACCCATTAAGGGCAACCCTCCTCTACTTCAGCTCTGCTTTCTTAAGGAGATGCAATATTGGCCAAGAAACACCCTCCCAACTCTTCCCTCCTGCTTCACCTAGAGCAAGACGCCCTCAAGCCTCTGATGGCACAAGCCTGAAAGTGCAGGGGCTTCCCAGGTGACTCAGTGGTAAAGAGTCAGCCTGCCAATCCAGGAGACCTGAGTCTGATCCCTGGGTTGGGAAGATTCCCTGGAGAAGGGAATAGCAACCCACTCCAGTATTCTTGCCAAGGGAATTCCATGGACAGAGAAGCCTGGTGGGCTACAGTCCATGGGGTCAAAAAGAGTCAGACACGACTGAGCAACTCAACGAGATTGGACGAGGCTACAAACCATATCTCCTCTTGGAAATTCGGGATGCATTTACTTATCTTTGATCATGTTTTTTGTTTTTAGGCATCGGAACGAATAACAAAGATATGGCCCCTGCTGTCACCCAACTTAACCTATTAATACTTCTGAGAAGCCCTTCAGTAAAGAGATTTTGGGTTTGTTCACTTGTTGTTTTCCCAAACCTTATTCACTAGAAGCCCCTACAACATCCTATGGACCACACGCTGGGGCTTCAGGTGAGAGGGCTAGCCAATCCGTCTAAACCGAAGTCTGGGGTGAAAGAGCAAAGAACAGATTTTTAAATTTCATATTAGGAAGCTTTGCTACCCTGGAAGCCTCACTCCCCTGGAAGCCTCCTCAAAGAGCCTGGTGAGTGTGCACCAACAGCTGTTTAAATGCGTCCTTGTTAAAACACAGCGTGGTTATTAGTAGGGTAGTCCCAGCACACTCAGCAGCTAGTCACGCTGTTCCCTCCCAGGCGCCCAGAAATAACAATGGGGATGACAGAGTAAGAAGGTGGGGGAGTGGGTGGGCACAGACAAAGGGAGGTGGGAGCTGGTGACTAGAAGTTCTGGCTGTGGGGGCTACAGGATGGTGGGTTATAAGCCTTGCTAAAGGGGTTAGAATTGGGACTAAGTGAACGGCTCAGAGAGGGTGAGAACCCGCTGGAAACAGAGGAGGAGGAGTGGGGAAGACAGTCATGTGGGACCAGGAACAGACTGTAAAGAGAGAACCCATGGGGAGCGAGGGGAGGTGGAGGCTGCTTGGGAAGAGCAGAGTTCTTGCTCTGATACTTTATTACTCTAGCAGTTTTGTAAAGATTTTTTTTTTTTTTTGGATGTGGGTCATTTTATTTTTTTGTCTTTACCGAATTTGTTATAATATTGCTTCTGTTTTATTTTTTGGGGTTTTTGGCCCCAAGGCACATGGATCTTAGCTCCCTGACCAGGGATCAAATCCGCACTCTTGGAAGGTGAAGTCGTAACCACTGGACCACAAGGGAAGTCCGTCGAGCATTTTGTTTTTAAGGCAGAGACCATACACTTCCCATATGTTAGGAGAAAGTAGGTAGATTTTGAAATGGACACACATATCTACCTGAAATGCCCTCTCTGCCCTTCTGCCGTAGGAGAGAGAAGATGGGTAAGAGGATGGAGGGGAAGGAGAGAGGGAAGGAGAGAAGGGAGAAGGCGGGCAGGGAGGAAAACTTTTACAAAAATCACATTTTTGGAAGACTCAAAATTAGAGGATTTCCCAATTGAAGATGACACATGACCATGGGATTGTATCAGGCAGACCTGTCCAGGGCCCATGTATGAGAAGGCATAGCCTCTCAGCGGCCATCACCCTCCCATCATGTCCCCTGTCCGCAGCCCAGGCCACCCTTAGGCAAGTCGCACCTCCAGACCAGAGCCGGATCCCCAGCTCCACCATCCCCCACCTCTACAGTCTGAGCTCTGTGGCTAGAGGGGTCACCCTACCCCGCCTCCACCTCCCCCGCAAGCACCCCAGGTCTTTCTCTCCCCAGTGTGGCCCACGCAGTTGAAGGCAGGTTGCCTTCCAAGGTGCTTTGAATTATTCACTGACTGAACGAGACTTGTCAAGCGCGCTGAGTGTCAGGTTCAGAGAAGATAATGAAGTACAAGTACCTTAAGTTCCAGGCCCTCAAGAAGTTTAGACTCCACTGTGGGTGAGAACAGGAGAAGGCAATGCACCCCACTCCAGTACTCTTGCCTGGAGAATCCCATGGACAGAGGAGCCTGGTAGGCTGCAGTCCATGGGATCGAGAAGAGTCGGACACGACTGAGTGACTTCACTTTCACCTTTCACTTTCATGCACTGGAGAAGGAAATGGCAACCCACTCCAGTGTTCTTGCCTGGAGAATCCCAGGGATGGGGGAGCCTGGTGGGCTGCCGTTTATGGGGTCGCACAGGGTCGGACACGACTGAAGCGACTTAGCAGCAGCAGCAGGTGAGAACAGGAGGCGGCAACTCCCAGGTGAGGCGCCTGTGAACCCAGGGGGGCTTGTGGACAGACCTGCCAGCAGACAGGCCAACAAGACGCACCAAACAGACGCGCCCCCGGGCTGGGCAGTGACCACCGCAAGCAGAAGGGACCTGACATGTGGGATGAATTAGGGAGACAGGCAGGAGCTGGACTGAGCAGCGCAATAAAAACAAGAGTTAATTCACCCTCAGAAGCCAGAACACTCCACAGGGCGTGAGGTTGGGCTGATGGGCCCTGGCTGACCCCTTCTCCTGATGTAGGGCTCCCAGAAAAACCACAGGCCCGCATGACTGGTGGGTCTTCAGGTGGGAGTGGGGAGGAAAGAGACAGAGTCAGGACTGATCTCGAGCACACTCAGGACATGGAAACTCTGATGCTTTGGTTGAACCGACAGCAATACCACCCTGACCATTCTGTTTCATGTTGAGACTTTTTCCTAAGAAGGTGCTGAGTGTCACGTCAGTCAATAGGCCGTCCTAGCCCCTGGGAACTGGGACCTGCTGACCCCGTCACCCCTGATTTGACATAAAAGTCTAAAAGGCATATAGTGCTGCTTTTATTTTGTGTTTTCATATTTGTTTAATTAACTGGGTTACTCATCACATTGAGGGTTCTTCCAACTCCTCCCCGAGGGACATTGTGTACTTTTTTTCTTGGCCACCCAGTTCCATGGACTTGTATGGAGTCCCCACTCCCACCCATGTCGTGTGTAAGGTCACCACAGAGACAGCCAGGACCCAAGCCCATGAGTGGGTGCGGAGAATGGCCCTCTCACTGTGGACTTGGAGTCTGGGAGTCGTTTACAAGGAGCTGCAGGGGGCAGCACTGAGCGGTCAGGAGCAGCAGGACGGTGTCCAGGCAGAGCCTGGCGTCCACAGACCAGCTCTGTGAGCCGCCTGGCTGTCATCCTAAAGTCCACCTGAATTCCTCTCCCATTCCGATCTTTAGGCCTTGTTGGCTCCGTGGGCTGCCCAACGTACTTTCAATAAATACTTTTCCTGCTTCAAGCATCCGGAGGAAATCCCTTCCTCCACCAAGCAGTAGGACGTCCCACCACTGACCTGGCAGCAGCCCCTTGGCGTGCCCGGGGCCCCACGGGGGCCAATGGCATGGCCGGTCAGCGCTGGTATGAGGTCTTCTCCAGCTCTCTCCCTTCCTTTTATCTAACTGCCCACCAAATACTAAGGGGATATGATAATGGGTAAACGAAATGGCTGTTGCCTTCAGGGAGATGACAGCCTTTCTGTAGCTGGCCTTTAGAAAAACTCTGAAAGTTTCTCAACCCCCATCTTAACCTCGAGCCTCACTCCCAAAGGTCTCTGATGTCAATGGTAAGCATGTGACCCTGAGCTCCGCACGGGCACATGCGGACACACGCAGGTCCCAGAGGTGCCCTGCCACCTCTCCCTACAGTGCTTCACCTGAACTCATCCTCTTTTACTGCCTTGCCTTTCCCCATCAGAACTAATCTTTTCCTGTCCCCTTTCCGTACAGCCCTGGGGCCATCTGAAGGTCTAAATTACAGACATTAACACCTTAGTGGCCAGCAATTTAATAGTCATTTTAAGAAATCTGAAGTCAAGAGTCTTCTGTACCTAATCTGTAGACTTCAAAATTTGGGCCCTGTTTGTCAGAACTGGAATCAATGTGGGCAGCTGTTTACACCACATCCAGCTCTTCAGAGCAGTGAACAAATGACCTTGTAGTCCAGCCTGCTATGCCCAATCTTCCCCTCCCCTCACTGCACAGCCAGACAGGCTATCTTCACCAGCTGCTAAAATCTGCCACTCAGAAGCTGTTATTCCGTCTCACAAAGAGACTGGCAAATTGTTCCTAGAAACAGGGGGTGGGGGCATGGTTTCCCTTCCACTTAATCTATTATTCATATTAGGTTTGGTCCTTTTTAAGAATGTTTACTTTGAGAGAACAAAGCCTGTTAACTTCGGTTGTCCATTTTCATCTACAAAAAAATACAACACACCACCTAAAGATTAAGGAAAATAAAAGAAAGCCATATAGTCTAAAGTCTACTGATGTATGAACTTGGAGCCTCCAGGAGCATTTGTGGTTGTTTTCAGTTGCTGTCGTTTCCGACCCCATGGACTGCAGCATGCCAGGCTACCCTGTCCTTCGTCTCCCAGAGTTTGCTGAAACTCATGTCCATTGAGTCAGTGATGCCATCCAACCATCTCATCCTCTGTCACCCTATCTCCTCCTGCCCTCAATCTTTCCCAGCATCAGGGTCTTTTCCAAGGAGTCGGCTCTTCGCATCAACTGGCCAAAGTATTGGAGCATAATGTTCTCAAAAGAGGGGAGAAGGAGGCAGAATACAGCTGTCTGATCAGCTTTTTGCAGGTGATATTTGGACAAAATTGGGTATTCTACATGTACTACCTTCAAATTCTTATAGGACCACTTCCTCCAAAATGCTGGAGCCAACAGCCACCGCAGACTTCCAAGCCCAAATAGACTTCTTCAGGGTTCATGTTTCCATTTTTACCCCCATCCATTCTTCCTATGTTATAATTTGCTCTTGTCTACAACAAAAAACCATCTAGAAATGGTAGTGGAAGACAAGGCAGTTCAGACCCCCAAACAAATGAGGGGCTGCTTGTCATTGATGGTGAACTAGACCACAAGTTCTGAACGTCTGTGGTTTGTCCATAGGGTGGACCCTGGGAAACCTCCAAAGGGCGGTCATCAGCTGGCCACGGGGACTGCTACCCTGTCATTGACTGTGCTGCCTGTAATTTACAAGCAGGACACTCCACATCACACAGCCCCAGTATCCTCCTCTGTGCTTTTTATAACACAGATGCTGAGTTTTCGCTGAACCAGCCCTTACTCGTCCAAGCCTCAGTTAGTCTGTTGTATAACATATGTAGATTGGTATTTTTATTGACTTCTGAAATACACCAAATGTTGTTCAAGGAGGAGTTTGGTGTCATTTCACAGAAACACTTAAGTCCTCCATTACAAGCACTGGAAAAGGACTTTCATGGTCATGTAATTTAATCTACTCATCTGTCCAATGCTTCAGAAATGAGGCTAGGAGAGCTGAGTATTTGCAGATCACTCTAAGAAGAGTCATAATCAGAGTCCTGGCTTTCTGATTTCTGAACCAGAGGTCTTTTCACTTGGAGAGACCAAAATTTTAAAGGCATGCTTTATAGGCCATGGCAAAAGAAAAAGGAATAAAGTTACTTAAAACACAGAAAGAAGCTAGAAGCCAGATGATAACCAATTAAGTTAATATACCTTCTCAATTAAACCCTCTACACAGAAGCCAAACTGTGGAATTTGCATTACTCTGCTCATCTTTCAAAAGAATTCCTAATGCGCTGTGGAGTGACCCAAAGGTGAAGAAAGAGAGGAAAAAGGCAGCAAAGAGCTTTAAAAGTCCAGCCTCGGACCCCTATGCCCAGCGCACAAAGAAATGACCTTCAACTTGCCTCTCCTCCAGTGACCCAAGGCTACAGCGGGCATTGGGCCTCCTCACCCCTGTGGTCCACAGCAGGATGGGGTGGGGTACATAGCAGGACTCAGGTCCCTAACAGCTGTCTCCTTCTGAGGAAAGAGAGCATAGTGGTCGATGAGGGACTGGTTTCAAAGTGCTGCCAGCAGAAGCTGAAAGGCACTACATTAAGCCCAACATCATTATTATTAAACCTACAATTTAAAACCAATTATGCTTCACAGAAGACTGCAGCCTTCATTTAAACCACTCCTGGAGGAAAATAAAAAGCCCGTTATACAGAGTTCAAGGCAAGCTACAGAAGCGCTTATGTCACACGAAGCTGGAACTTGGGCACAAATTAATAATTGTAACCCTGGGGTTCCCACTTAGATGGAAGCAGGACAATGGAAAGCAAATGCTACGGAATAAAAACAAGATGCAAACATCCTCTTTTTAAATGAAAAACAGCTAGTTCTCTTTGCAATTTCAAGATAAATTTACCTATTTGCCTGAGTGGGGAAAAGTCTGACATAAAAGTCAGAGACCCTAAGCTGGTAGCCAGGCCCTCCCAATGGTATTGGCCGGTCTAAAAAAAAAAAAAAAAAAAAAAAACCCAAGGCAGGGTGTGGGGGAATCATTTGCTAAACATCTAGGAATCAGGGTTTTCCATGCAAAAATTCTGAATTTGAAGCTTCACTTGATGAATCAGGTTATCCAGGAACACTGTGGCAATGACTGTCTAGAACCAAGGCTTGGTTGTTGTCAACTTGAGATGGATGGATGGATCAGCACACGCCCTCTTGTTCACCCCAGTCGCCACCACTCCCTATTGCCTCCCAAGAGAGACCCTGTATCTGTTGCCTCTTATCATCTTTTAAAGGGTGACAAAGAAAGCGAAATCTTCCTTACAATGGCATCTTTATCAAAAATGTTCTTGTACTAGTCTCACTTCATTTATTTATAGTCTCCATATGACATATCTTAGACATTCGATTGCTTGATTCCTGACCCAAATCTTCTTTAGGAAACAAATATCCTGCAGTTGCTGAAAGTGAGTCATAAAGGAAGTCGATTTCAATTTGAATAATATTTACCAAGTGCCTGCTGGGTTCAGGAGACCGCACTGGGCCCTGGGGGAGGGATTCTCAAAGAGAATTAGGGCCCATCATTTCACTGTGGGCATTCCGGCTCAGAAACCCTGGAGAAGATGATGTCATAAGAAAGGTATAAACCACCGTGGGGTTCAGAGGCAGCAGAACCACATCTGGCTGGGAAAAGCTACATGGAAGAAATAGCGCTTGGAATGGGCTTTGAAGAAGGGATGGCATTTTGACAAGTGAACAAGGAAAGCAAGAGAGAGAACTGCTTAAGAGGGAACAAGGTGAGCATTTGCAAAGGCAAACACCCGCATACACCCAGAACAAGGAGAACACTCCCCCAACAATGTATAAACTTGGGAAGAGAGGGGTTGGGCTGTTGAACTTCCAGGTTCTGTTCCCACCTCCTCCCCCAGCCCAGCTCCTGCAGAGGCAGCATCTTAACTCCCTGATGACAACTGAGTGATGCAGAGGGGCAACCCTCACATGAGTCTTCTGTAATGAGAACAGCCAAACCAGCCCCCAGGGTGCTGAAGCCATGGAATGGGGTTAGAGCTCAAGGTCACCAATCAGCAGCTCCAGCTGCTCCTGGACTCTTATATAATGCAGCTGGGACACCGGTCCTGCCAAGGGGCTGCCCGATATGTAGCATGGTCCTCATCAAAAGGAACACTGACAAACAGGAAATTAACAAACATTAATTTAGCATCATCCTTCCCCCAAGCTGTTGATGTAAAAAGTCTTGGAATTGAGACTTGACTTCCCATCCTATCCCAGCTATGCTCAGAACCCCAAATCTCTACCTTTAAAATACACTGAGTCCAAAGTCTCCTCATTGCCTGTACTGATGTCACTTCAGTCCAAGTGCCCAAGCCCTAGTCCTCTGCAAGAGTGTTCCACTGGTCTCCCTACTTCTGCCCTAACCCCACACACTGCATCCTCTATGCTGGAGGAAAGGCAGTTGGATCATGTTACTCTTCTATGCAACACACTGAACAACATCCAATCATACTCAGGATAAAATCGGAAGTCCTCACAGTGGCTTTCACAGAGCTGTATAACCTTATTCCTAACTATCTCTTCTCATCAGCTGCCCCACCCTCGTCACTCCAGCCACGATCATTCGGGTAGCTACAGAGTCCCTAGCAAGTACCCAGCAGCCCTCTAGGTGCTAGGAACACACCAGGAACGTGACCCACTTGTTCTTTCTTGAATCCAGCAAAAATGCTCCTGCCCCAGGGCCTCTGCATTGCTGTTCCCTTTGAATCAGGCGATCCAGGAACCCTGTGGCGATGACTGTCTACAGCCAAGGCTTGGTTGTTGTCAACTTAAGATTGATGGAAACACAGATGGAAACAATCTCTGCCTTAGATCCACACGGATCCCCACCTCATATTGCTCACTCGGCCCTTCACAAATACCCTACCTAGAATGGCACCCCTAATTATCAAGCCCCTCACCCTTCTTTGGTTGCTTTCTAGCACCTGTCATTAGCAGAACTAACTTAATCTGTAAATATATTTGTGCATCATGTTTAGTGTGTGCCTACTCCACTAGAATGAGGGCAAGGTCTTTATCTGTTTGCCCACTGTAGCATCCCTCAGATCTAAAGAAATATTTGTCACATCACAACTGCTCATTAACTACTTACGGAGTGACTGAAATAAGGGCTAATCTGTAGGGTGCACAGGAGCCAGTGACAGCGAAAGTATTAGTCGCTCAGTCGTGGACGGCTCTTTGTGACCCAATGGACTGGGGCCCACCACGCTCCTCTGTCCATGGAATTCTCCAGGCAAAAGTACTGGAGTGGGTTGCCAGTAGTAGTCAGAAAAGAAAGAAGCAAGGGTGAGCCCCAAGGTGAAGGCGAGGCTTGAAGGATGAGCTGGGCTCCAAAGGCAAACGGGAGCAAAGACTTTTTCAAGTGGGGAAAACCATGACCCAGAGTGTGGAAGTGGAATGTGGCATGGAAGGGGCTAGAGGGCAAGCTGGCCCACACGTGACCCTAAAAGTCAGCTCCTGGGGGACTCTTAGCTGATGATGGATAGGAAGGGCAAGATCAGTTGCTTTAAAAAGCACCTGCTTGGTCAGGTCTTCATCTCCCGAAATCCTGATTCAGTAGGCCTGGGAATGGCCCAGGAATTGGTATGTCTAGCATGTTTGATAAACCTCTATGGAGAAGACTACGATCCCAAAGATAAACACCATCAGAGCAGGACGCCGTTTTTCTACGGAACACTTATCTCCTTATGCCCTCCATGAGTCTCTCCTGGAAGGGGGAACCACGGGCACCATGGTGGGGAAAAGAGGAGTCTTGGGGACAGACTGCAGGGGAACCAGGGACACTTAGTGGAGGGTGGGGAATGCAGGCGAGCACTGAGGAGATGAAGACACTGGACCCACACTTTCTCCTTCTTCACTCTTGAATCAGCTGCGCTCGATGGAGACATATGTCTACCCTAGATTTACAGCCAAGTTAATTACTTAACCTTTCTGAGCTTTGTTTGCTCATTCACTCACCTATCTGACACATGGAAAAAATAAAAAACTAACCAAAATTGAGGCTGAAGAATTGTTGCTTTTGAACAGTGGTGTTGGAGAAGACTCTTGTGAGTCCCTTGGACTGCAGGGAGAGCCAACCAGTCAATCCTAAAGGAAATCAGTCCTGAATATTCACTGGAAGGACTGATGCTAAAGCTGAAACTCCAATACTTTGGCCACCTGACGTGAAGAACTGACTCATTGCAAAAGACCCTGATGCTGGGAAAGACTGAAGGTAGGAGAAAGGGATGACAGAGGATGAGATGGTTGGATAGCATCACTGACTCAATGGACATGAGTTTGAGCAAGCTCCAGGAGTTGGTGATGGACAGAGAGGCCTGGTGTGCTGCAGTCCATGGGGTTGCAAAGAGTCAGACATGACTGAGCGACTAAACTGAGCCAAAACCTACAAGCCTACTATGTGCTTCTGATCTAAGCCAAGACATGTACAGATCAAGCGTCGTTCCTGCCCTTGGTTCCATTAGGAGACAGATAAGCAAGGAAACGACTTCAAAACAGTAAACCCTACCTCACAGAGTTGTTGTAAGCATTTAAGAGGTAAGTATAAATTAAGGGTCAACAAAATCACTTTGATCCACTTGCTTGCTTAGAGCTGCCTCTAATTTTAATAGGTTGACAAGGGACTGGTACATTCCAAGACCAAGGTTGAAAGTGAAAGTGTTAGTCACTCGGTCGTGTCCAACTCTTTTCGACCCCATGGACCGTAGCTCACCAGGCTCTTCTGTCCATGGGATTCTCCAAGCAAGAATACTGGAGTAGATTGCCATGCCCTCCTTCAGGGGATCTTCCCGACCCAGGGATTGAACCTGGGTCTCCTACACTGCAGGTAGATTCTTTACTGTTTGGCCAAGGTTATCCTGTTATTCCAGGTCTGGGAACCACCATCGCAGAGGCAGTGCTAGAGAGATACAGACCAGGACAGTCAACCCACACCATTCATTCCCAGGTGCAGTGAGCCCAGCCCCCTGGGATTGCAAGGCACAGATAACCTAACACCTTCTCTGAGTCTTTGGTTTCAAGCTTCACCCCAACCAAGTGTGTGCTCAGAGCTGCTGATGAGCAGCAAAACGGAGAGATTCAAATTTCATCTCCTTTTAATTTTCCCACCCACCCCTTGCCAAAAATGCCTACATGCAGAGAACAGCCTACGAGGAAAGATGGCCAGAAGGCGGGCGGCAGGAGAGAAACATCACAGATTCTACTGCCAGGGGGAGTCGGGGAGACCCGCAGCCTCCGCAGACCAGGAGCGAGGGAAAGCTCCAGGAGCCCTGCTCCATCTGGGCCTCATTTGGCTTCTGAGCAGGTGTGGTGTTATATCTCATGATTATGTGTTATGTTTTGGAAAGGCAAGGGGACCATTTCTACAGCAGTATGATGGGGACTTCCCTGGCAGTCTAGTGGTTAAGAATCCACCTGCCAATACAGGAGACATGGGTGGAGAGGTGGGCTACAGTCCATGGGGTTGCAAAGAGTCCGACACGACTGAGCAAATAAGCATAGCACAGCACAGGGAACTAAGATCCCACAAGCTGTGGGGAAACGAGAGAAGCCCGCAAGCTCTATGACCCGAACACCACAACCACAGAAGCCTGCACATGGCAATGAGAAGCCCTTGTGCCGCAACGCAGAGCCTGCACAACACCAGAGAAACCCAGTGTGATGGTCACTGATCTGGTCCACCCGCCCACCTACAGAAAGAGGAGAGGAGTGCAGAGAGGGAAAGGGACATGTCCACAGTCACCCCAACCATTTGTGAGAAAGTCAGGTCCAGAATCCAAGTCTTCCGACTCCAACACTGTCATCTCACACTGGGAACTAAACCAACCGCCACCTTCAATACCAAATATACTGGCTCAGCACATTATTTGCCTAATCAAAATATCTTCATGCTCAAGACCCATAACTTACCAGGAAAATGGCCAACCAGACATTTTCAGCAGGAAATCTCTGCAGTCAACTTCCCATTGTATCACTTTAAATTTGTGACTTCAGTCACAATAAACTCACAGCCTGAGTTTATTCATGGTAACCTAAAGAATGGCGACCTTTCTTGGGCATAAATGTATATCCAGAGTTTTAACAAAGGAAAAAAAAATTATATAACGTCCCTAGGGAATTCCAGCTCCGTCACGCTCAGTACCCAGAGCTCTGCCGCCACTGATGCTCAGCTTGCAGGCTGTGGGGTGAGTGCGGTGCTCCATGGGAGAGCATGGCGGCCAGCCCAGCTCAGGTGCAGGCTTGTGGGATGGGGTTTCTGGAAAGCTAGCCCTCTGAGGTCAGGCTGTAGCGCTATTCACACCACCGGGAGTAGGAAGGCACAACCCTGGCATTTGGAGAAACATAACGAGTAGATAGATTTGATGTCTCTGCCATTGGGAGAAGTGGATGCCATGACCTGAGACCTGCCAGTATTGGCAAAAAAGTCCCCAAGCCACAGAGCTCTCACTGGGAGCCCCTCTGCATAGCGTGTTGAGGACAAAAGGAGGTGGGTGCATGGGTCACTCTCTGTCAAGCCTTGGGGACTTGAGACAGACACGCCCCAATCAGAGGGCTCCCTGGAAATAGGGCAGAGCATAGCGGAAGGGGGGTGGGGTGCTTCCCAAGTGGCACAAGTGGTTAGGAATCCACCTGCCAATGCAGGAGACATGGGTTCAGTCTCTGGGTCAGGAAGATCCCTTGGAGGAGGGCATGGCAACCCACTCCAGCATTCTTGCCTGGAGAATCCCAGATAGAGGAGTCTGGTGGCCTAGAGTCCATGGGGTAGCAAAGAATTGGACATGACTTAGCGACTCAGCACAGTGGGAGATCTTGCCCAGGTTGCCCCTAAAATGCAGGGGGAGGATGTACAGGCAGGAACAGCTCTCATGAAGATGGCAATGAACAAAATGTCATAGGTTCATGTTTACTCTTATTGTCTTGGGATAGCAGCACCCCTTTTCACTTCTAGAAGTATCCTAATTTGATTAAAAAATAAAGCATATGGGCACCCTAGTCAAAGAGCCCTTTATGACATACTTTTCCAAGGGTGATTATTTAAAATTCCATTTTTGAGCACCATCTCATAATCTATGCTAAGGATGACAGGCAGCCGGCACACCAGGCCCCTTCCCACACCCCTCCCGACAACAGACATTGCTAATGGATCCCAGCTCTCCTTCCTTCTGATCCTAGACATAGCCATAGAATCTTCTCAGAACAATCCTCCTGATGGCCAAGGAAATGAATCGACTCCTGAGTTAATCCTGCTTTGCCTTTGCTGGTCCATACCTCATCGGTTCAGGAAGCCACTCATGAGGGCTTCCACTTCCCGAGGCCATGAAGACACAGCCGCAAAAGCCTTGCCATGGCTGTACATAGGCATTTGTCTTGGCCAAAGCCAAGGCTATTCTTTGATTTTGCAGGGAGGGGAGGTGGATTGGCAGTGACTCCTGCCCAGGATGCCAGGAATCCAACCAACAAAGTCTGACTTCCAAGCAGATCAAACCCGCTAGGGCCCCACAGCTCTATTTACAGCCCTATATGTGGCTGCTTATGTTGCTCTGAAGCACAGCCCCTGCAGCCTCCCGTGGCTTCATGGATTAAGTTTCCCTAGTTTTGTTTTTTTTTGTTTATCCTCCTAGAGTTGGGCTATGGTAAAAGGCACAATTCAGACAAATTCTGCTAAAACTTCACATACTGTTTCCTAGTACAGACCCTTTAGTTTTTGGTATTTGAAATAAAAATTCATTTACATGATTGAGGAAACACCTCACTACAGAAGTATACAATGAGCATTACTCTGAAAGTGCAAACTTTTACTAAGGACATGAGGACATAAGTATAGACCTTACAAATTTGACCTTACAAAGACCTCTTTTCCTCTAACACAGGAAGGCTGAGAGGCTAATGGCACACTCTTCTAAGAACGGACAAGACTCTAATGAGTGTGGAAGTGTGGCTAGGTGAGCCATAGATGGCCACAGTGAAGGGCCAGTGGAGGTGGTTTTGGCTGTAGGTCCAGAGAGGCCTGGAAAAAAGATGTCTCAGGTGGTGTATGAGAGTTTCCTGGAGAAGGGGGACTTCTAAGATATGCTTTATTTTATATATATGTATAATTATATTTATTTTGTTATGGCTGTGCTGGGTCTTTATTGCTGTGCGGGCTTTTCTCTAGTTGCGGTGTGTGGACTTCTCGCGGCAGTGGCTTCTCTTGTTGGAAAGCGTGGGCTCTAGGCACACAGGCTCAGTACTTGCGGTACACTGGCTTAGTTGTTCCACGGCATGTGGGATCTTCCCAGATCAAGGATCAAACCCATGTGTCCTGCATCGGCAGGCATTTTCTTCATCACTGAACCAGCAGGGAAGCCCAGATCTGTTTTATTTTTTTGGCAAATATTTATTGAGCACCTACAGTGTATCTGATACTATTCTAGATACTGAGAACAAACCAAAAAATAAAACAGGCAGATAAAAGTCACTTTCTCCCTCTGTTGATCTCTAGCTCTTACTATACCACCCCTCAAAGTATTAATAGCATTTTTATTTGGATGGTGGGATAATTGGTCTATATTTCCATTTTTGGTCCATCTATATCTTCTGATTTTTCTATGACAAATATGAATTTCTTTATAAGAAATTCTAATATAAGAAATACTACTTGAAAATTAAATAGGAACACAAAAACATTGAGCACGAGCCCCAGAAAGATGCAAGACAAGGGGCATCCAAGAGACACTTGGGATCTGTTCACTTGAGTGATGAAGGTGGGGACAAGGGCAAACTGGGACCTCACGGAGCCTCAGCCTGCGGACTCAGGGGTACACCAGGAGGGGATGGAGCCAGGAGAAGAAATGACACACACTAACACAGGGTTTCTTATCCTACTAGGAACAGAATTTTTTAGCACTACTAAGATTTTTAGTAAAGTTCCTTAAAGCCCCCGGAAATCATTTGAATAAAACCCGAGCCTCAATAATTATACATACACCAAAAAAGGACAAAGAGAACACAGTTTTTACAATAAGAGTCTTTCCTGTCCAAACTACAAAGGGGAAAAAAATCTTTCTTTTCTTTTTACTTTTTCTTCAGAATTAGCATCAAGATACCAAGCATTGGCAAAGAGAATAAATGTCAAAAGAAAAAGGATTTTATGACTCATTCAAATAATATCAGTATCAAAGGTACTCTTGAAGTAAGTAATTTTCTTCCCTTTTTTATTTTTAAGGTGAATGAAGACCTTCTCTTGGACACCAACTGTGACAAAAAGGACTTTTTCTTTGCCTAATAAGGAAGTGGCTGACCTTCTCCTGATCCCTCTCTGTTAGTGGCCAGTAAACATGGATGAGGCAAGTCCTGCCCTGGTTTTGAAAGAAACTGAACTAACAACTCTGCCCAAATCTCAAGGAATGGATATAATCTTCAGTTCATGCATGTGATTTGGAAAAGGAAACCACTTTAGAGCGGGGTGAAGTGAACCCACAAGCCCTCAACAGGACCCTGCTTTACAATTCAATTGCAGCAAGAAAAATTCCACCTATGGATTCTTCAGGAAGGAACTACCTCAGAAAGCTCCAGACACACCCAGTCCTAGGGGCTTCGGAGGCCAGCCCTGTATATTATACCTGTATAATGCTGCTACCACGTCAGTAAGAAGTTGTTTGTGTTTGGGGTTATAAAATAGGCAAAATTAAAGCAAAAAAAAGTAAAAGACCAGGACAGAAAAACTACACACTTGAGGTCACCTGAGCCACTTACTTGAGCTGGAAATACTGACTGCACGCCTCGCCCTCCAGTCTCTCAGCACGCAGAGGCATTGTCTGGGGCAGCAAACTGCGCATCAGGTAACCTGCTCTGCTGTTCTGTTTCTTCCTTGGGAAGAAAGGATAGAACAGAAAGAAAGGAAGCTCCCCCCATTGCTTCAGTATCTGAGACACCAGTCTCTGGCTGAGAGTCCAAGAGAGAATGTGCCTTTTAGGAGTGGTTGCTGGGGTTGGATGAAGGGACAGGTAATGTCACTATAATGAAAGACTTGTGCTGTAAAAACCTGTACGGATGCCACGGGGCCTGCCTTCAGAAGAGCCATTTACACCTCCTTCTAGCACTTACTTCAGCTGTTCATTCCATGAGTGATTTACTATCTGTAAAATGTTAGGTATCGTGCAGGATATTGGAACAGAAAAATATGACAGAGTTCATACTCTAGTTGAAAAGAAAAGACAGGCAGCGATGAGAAGAATATAATCAAGTATGAAAACATGTTATACAGACTCACAAGAGGTCAAGATCGATGGATGGATGGCAAACTCACCAAGGGGAAAAGAATTCTCATGTTTTTCAAATAACATCCTCTGGTGGGGAAAACTGACTGACTAGCCTAAAAGAATATTCGGAAGACTTTCTAAACTGGCTTCCCTGGAGGCTCAGCAGTAAAGAATTCTCCTGTGATACAAGAGCCCTAGGGTTGATAGTTGGGTCGGGAAGGTTCCCTGGAGGAGGGAATGGCAACCCACTCCAGTATTCTTGCCTGGAGAATCCCATGGACAGAGGAGCCTGGTGGGTTATAGTCCACAGGGTCACAAAAGTTGGACACAACTTAGCAGCTAAACCACGACCACCACTGAATTTGTATATTAACATTTAGCAAAGAAATTACCAGACAGAGAGATAGGCAGATAGATAGATACCAATAAAGTAATAGAAAGAGTATCATTTAATTCACAGCTTCTAGCAGAAGTTGATAAGTCAAATGCCTTCAGAGGTCGAGCAGGTAAATCTGATCAAACACTTGTGTTCTGAGTATTTCACAGCCATCTTTTCCCTTAGGCCTTGGTGCAAACCTCTTGGAAGAGACAAATATCCCACTTCAATTAAGAAACAGAGAGAGGGTCTGGCAAGTTACGGCTCTGCAAGTTTATGAGTTTGGCTAAATTTAGTCACACAATCTGCATATGGTAATGCAGACTCAGGGAGAAAGTTCTGTCTTCAAGGCCCCAGCCTCCATCCCCACTCCCCTCTCTCACCATGGAGATGTGGTGGCAAATGTTGGCCCTGGTGCATACTGAGGCCTGGACCCCTGTGACAGTGAACAGCCGCTACTGAGCTCTAGCAGATGGGTGCCTGCCAGAAAGCTGGGACCCAGAGGAGTAAACAAACAAACTCACACAGAAATGTGAAATCTCTTGATTTTATAATATTGACAACAAATTTGATCCTTAAAGGATGAAAAATAAGCACTCTGCAAATCCAACAAAACCATCTGCCATGAGCTTCAGCCCACATCCCTGCAGTGGGCAACCTCTGCTCTCTATTGTGCCCAGGCTCATCTCACATACATGGTGTCACTTTTCATACTAACCTTGTGAAGGAATTAGCATCATCTCTGATGGAAAATCCCCGAAGGCTCAGGGAGGGTGGATGGCTTTCCTGCAGACGCACCTGTTCTCAAGCAGAAGGCCTGGAGACTCAACATCCAGACCCTTGGCAAGCGAAGCTGGGGCCCCCTGAGCTCTACCACGCTGCTCAGAGCTGCCACCCTGCAGCCTGCTGGAGGGAGCTGTCCTTTGATTTGCCCTTTTCCCTACGAAAATGTAACTGTCCACAGGCAAGGTCATGGGTTGAAGTATTTACTGGTCAATGAACCTTGCATTTAATACATACATATTTGAGGGCTTCCCTGGTGCTCTAGTGGTTAAGAATTCGCCTGCCAATGGAGGGGACACGGGTTTGGTCCCTGGTCTGGGGAGATCTCACATGCCACAGAGCAACTAAGCCCATGCACCACAACTACTGAAGCCTGCTCGCCTAAGAGAAGCCACCGCAATGAGAAGTCCACTCACCAAAACTAGAGAAAGCCCGTGTGAAGCAAGGGAGACCCAGTGCAGGCAAAAATAAAGAAATAAATAGATCTTTAAGACAGTGGGAGAATAGGCCTTGGGAGGTGTTATCCTGAGCAACAGCAAACGCCATGAAAGCACGTGTTCAGGCATCACTCTGCTTCGCAGTCCCAGCGAGAACCAGCACTGGGGCATCCACTTCTCTCCCAGGAGACCGGGCCACGAGAGAAACCTGGAGTACCTGATGGTTTTCCCCAGACTCTCAGCTAGCAAGAGGGGGATATTTGTGGGAGAACTCCAGCATTCTGACTGCAGGTTCAGCTTTCTCTTATTTTACCTGCGGCCACTCTCTTGTTTAGCACAACAGACCAAGCTCAGAGCTGTCCTGATTTTGCAGGTCTCCACTGGAAATCACTATTGAGCTATGGATGCCTACGTACAAGACCCCAAGAAAATTCTCAGAGTTTTCCTAAAAAAAATAAATTCTGCCTCTTAACTGAATCTATTTTCATTACAAACGAAGTGGAGAAAATAAAGAAATACATAAAGAAGATAAAGTCCCCACAATCTCACCCATCAGAGACAACTACAAATTTGAATTCCTTCTTCAGTTGTTTCCAAAGTATGCGCGTGCCCATGTGTGCATACCTGTGTAGTATTTTGTGCTTAATTGAGGTCATACTCTCTATTTCATTTTTAAGCTTGTGTTTTCACTTGTTATATCTTAAACATTTTACCATATCATTGTAATTCTTCAAAGACTGACGTTTTAATAACTGTGCAGTAGTATAACAAATGGATCACCATAATTTATTTTACTAGCTTTATATTCCTGGGAATTTAGGTTATGGCTGATTTTTTAATTTTGCACCATAAACGATGCTCAGATGAATATAAAATTACTTCTAGTTCCAATTAGTCCTTCAAGATGTATTTATAAGAAAGGAGTCTGGGTGACAGGGCATGCACCTTGCATTTCTATATACATATTGTCAATATGCTTTCCAAAAAACTGTAGCAATTTACTTTAAAATTATGTAATAAACAAGATCCTTGTCCCTTGGTCTTCCTGCATTTCACAAACAACTGCTCTTCTGAAGAGATGGGGGTCCCTCCCCTTGTGTATCTCTGAACAGTATGTAGGCAATAACTACAGTTGTGTTCCTCCCATGAAGCTCTTATTTCATTTCACTTCATTTCTCACTAGTAAATGAACAGGCAATACTTGCTAAAGGAAGCAAAAACGTACTTTATTGTTTTTCTCTGGTAAGGAGGCTTCAGTGAGGTTCTGTGAAAAGGCGGAATCTATCCCAATCACATAAATCAAGACGAACAGCCCCGAAGGAAAAGCATTCCATTTGAAATGGCAGAGGTGGTTTAGAGCCGTGTGGCCAAAATGCCCATTAGCTGTTTGTCAGGAATATTTTTAGAAAGTGCAGAACAAGACTGTGATGAGAAGCAGGGCCACAGTGTCCTCGTCTCCCCAGGAATCTGCCTGCAGCCTTCAGAAGCTGGCCTGGGATCAGCTGTGCTCCCTGGGCTGACATACCTGCACACACAGCCCAGTGAGCATTAAAGGCACAGCGGACGGAGCCCGGACACACATCTGCTCAAACGTCCCTCCCGGGAACCATCAAGATTTCCACTTAGAGCAGGTGAAGAACTTCTGTTCTCAGACTGTGCGGACATGAGAAAGTCGGACGTGAAAGTTGAGGATCCCAGGATTTCCCTGGCAGCCTAATGGCTAAGACTCTGAGCTGCCCTGCAAGGGGCATGGGTTTGATCCTTAGTCAGTGAACTGAGACCCCCACATGCTGTGGGGCACAGCCAAAAACTAAATAAATAAAAATTTAAAAAATAATAATAAAAAAAAAATTTAAAAACGAAAGTTGAAGACCCCACCCATGATGATGTGGACTGTTATTTCTCAGCTCTCTGAAATCATTCTGGGGCAGGAGTGGGGGGAATTTCCATGATCTAAATATATCACAGATATCAATCTCTCTAACATTCCTTTTCATTGCTCTTCTTCATGTCTGCAGATTTCCAGAGTGAATAAAACTTATGGCAGAACTGTGTGACCTAGAGCAAGTCACTTAATCTCTCTGAGCCTCAGTTTCCTCATCAGAAAAGTGGGCCAATAGTAATGTCTGCCTCATGGGGGGGTCTTGTGAAATTAAACAAAATAAACCATATAAAGCACTCAGCAGAATATCAGTCCTGTAAGATGCCCTGGTGGCTTAGAGGTTAAAGCATTTGCCTGCAATACGGGAGACCTGGGTTCGATCCCTGGGTCAGGAAGATCCCCTGGAGAAGGAAATGGCAACCCACTCCAGTATTCTTGCCAGGAGAATCCCATGGACGGAGGAGACTGGTGGGCTACAGTCCACGGGGTTGCAAAGAGTCGGACACAACTGAATGACTTCACTAAGATGCTCTCAGCGAGTGTTACTTTTAATACTGAAGGTCATGCTATAGTTCAAAACCAGCTTTATCCAGCAATAAATTATCAGCATATTTTACTTCTGGAAACCACAGTGCACTGGCCTCCCCACCAGAGGAAGGGAAAGGAAAGAAATGAAGCCTGAAGGGTCGCATTTGCATTACTTGAACCACTCCTGTAAGCCACATAATAGGAAGAGAAATTTGCAACAACCGCTAAAAATGAAATTATTAAATGACCTATGGCTATTTCTGTCCCCATTTAGCAGCTTTCAGAGGATATGAGGACATGCAAAGGATGCACATTTGCATGAACTCTGCCCTTGCATCAGGACATTCCTCTGATTTTCTCCCCACCTCTTCCAACAACTGCAGGCTGTCCTCAAGTTCCATGAAACAGCTAAGCTTCTCCCAGCCCCAAGAGGTGAATGCCCATCCTTGGGTAGGGCAGCATCAGAGACCTGGGTCCAGCCTCACCCTACCAGTGACTACACAAGTCACTCCCCCTGAGATAAAGTAAAGTGATGGAACTCAGGGTCATCTCTAAACTTCTTAGTGATGAGACAGTATGTGGCTGTCTCCTCATAAGCAATTTTAGGATCGAATTTTTTTCCCCCCTGTGGACCTTGTGAAAATCTCTTATATTGCAGTTGCTCATATCAGGGTAAGCAAATGAGTCAGAGGGTTGAACGTGAAGTTGAAACAAGGTTACATGACTGCTGGTAGATTTGTGAGATTCAGGGCAAGAAAAATCTGCATCAAATTAGGTCAAGTCAGGTTTCACTGAAGGGTTCCCCACCGTCATGCTCTGTAATAGGCCCCCATGAAATACCCAGGAGCCCGCTAACCCCGGATGGACTGCCAGGCCGACACAAGCAGTGACAGGAAGATAAGCCCAAAGCAAGAAACCTGTTCACTGTTTCAACGATAATCTTTTGTTTATGGTTGACCCTTGAACAACATGGGGGTGGGGGTGCCAGCCACCTGTGCAGTTGAAAATCTGCCTGTAGCTTTTGACTCACCAAAAACTTGACTGGAAGCCTTACTGATAACATAAAGAGTCAACTGACACGCATTTTGTGTGTGATATGTATTATATACTGTAATCTATAAGATAGAAAAAAGAAAACGTTATTAAAAGATCTTAAGGAAGAGAAATTACATTTACGGTACCGTACCGTATTTGTCAATATCATAAGTTCCTGTCATCTGTTTGCAAGATAAGTCATCTGCTTGTCAGTACCTACCTTAATATTGTCTTATATAAAGCACTGTTGATGTTCCACGTATTACTAATGTTAGACATCAAAAATGGAAGGATGATGTGAAAATTCCTATTGATTTACAGGGATAATGATTCATGTGTTGACAACCAAGAAATAGCAATGTGATTGCTTCATGGTAGCCAAGTATAATCTATGTGATTGCTTCACGGTAGCCTAGCCTATACACTAATGAATAAATTGTTATAAAAATTTTATGGCATACAGTATTATATTCATAATATAATATTGGAAATACTGTTCCCTTTTTTTTTTAACTGCTTATCTGTGATAATAGGCTGACACACAGTTCTTCAATTAGGAGAGAGAGGCATATTGTATGGTAATATAATTCTTTGAAAGCAAAGTCATAAAACAGTAGGAAAACTAATACACTGTTAATCTATATTAACTATCACTCACTTTATGTCTTTGTAAGGAAAGACTAGTATCTACATATATTTTATGCATTCATAATATATCTAAATTTTTCTTAATATTTTTTGCTATTTCTAGGCTATGTGGTTCATAAGATTGTTTTCTTTTGCAAATCTTCAAACAATTTTCCAATATATTTACTGAAAAAAATCTAGTAGGTAGACCCATGTAGTAGTTCAATCACACATTGTTCAGGGGTCAACTCTACTTATGATGCTATCATAAGTCATCAAAGGCTTTATTGAAGAATATTTTCCATCCAGTGGATAGCTAGCTGAAAATCTATAGGAAAAAAAAATACAGCTGAAAATGCATAGCAAAACATAAGATATAGCAAAACTGTTAGAGTCACTTCCATTTTAGATGATTCGGATTTAATGCATTCCTCTGCCCCCCAGACAAGACCACCTTAAAAATTTTATTTCTAAAACTGCCACCTTAGAATTCCTTGTGTACTCTACAATTTGGGATATTTGAAAATACAGAGTTTACATAAAATGGGTAATGGGAGGTCGTTGTTGGGCCTTTCTTGGTCATCTCCAGCAGGCTGGTAAGCCCCCATCTGGCTATGTGTACTCATCTCTTCTACTTCTGTCTTCTCTACATAGAGAAGGTCATCAAGAGCCAAGAGCCAGGAGAAGGGAAGGAAGCAGTGACCAGTGAGAGCACTAAGCGCCCCCCACACCGTCAGAAACTGTGTGAGCTGCACCAACACAGCTTTGGAACGAATCCCCTTCAGCTCATCCCTCCGTCCAACCAGCTATTTCTGAAGTCCCCCCACATGTCTCCATCCCGAACCCTCACAATGTGGAGCTGCCACTACCCTCACAGGAGCTTATGGAGAGACTTAGTGCTACCGTAGAAATCAAATTTGGACAAGTATATCTAATATGAGTGCTCATGAAACAAATCTGTTTCCATCAATAGAATCCTTGGAGGCAAGGGACAAAAACTCAACCTGAAGAATAGAAGGAAAAGGGAATTTATGAACACATACATATGAAAAGTCCATGGGGAATGGAGATAGCTCTCAACAAGACTGGATCCATACACACATTCACTAGGAGTCTTGACTTTTCTGTCTTCTGGGCTGGCTTCACTTCCAGCTGGCACTCTGCACATGGAGGCAAAGATGGTCACCAGCAGCCAAAGCTCATGTGCTACCAGCTCAGAACCTCCAGCTGAGAGCTCGTGCCTCTTGCCCAGTGGTTCTGGCAAAGGTCCTGGAATGGACTCTCATCTAATTTCGATCATGTGCTCGTCACTTAACCAGCCTCTCAGTTACGTGCTGGCTCCTAAAGCCAGAGGGTGGGACACGCCACTCACAGCGCATGGACTGAGGGAGGAGGGGCATCCTCCAAAGGGAGGGCTGGGGGGTGGGGAAGGATGCCAGAAAGACAGAAACCAAAATGGCCCCAAACAGGAGCCTCATCGATTGGAACCATATTCACCCCAGGCTTTCTCTGTTCTCAATGTAGTGCATACACAATACTACTTGAGATTCTGTTCAATCACAAAGAGTTGCTTCTAGTCAAGAGTCAGAACACACTCAGTTCCTCAGGACAGCCCGCAGGCTCCCTTCCAGGCACTGCCTTCCTAAAGGTAACCACTCTCCTGCTTCTAACACCGCAGGTAGAGTTTGCCTGCTGTTACACGTCGTGGCAACAGCATAGTATGGAACGTGCTTTTATGACTGTACACTTCCCCATCCGTGTATTATACTGTAGTAAAGTTTGTTTTTTAAAAAAGAGCTGATTAAGACATTTTCCCCACTCTACCAACATCAGAAACTATGCCACTTTCAAGGACTTTCTCAGCTTTTTCAGAAATGGCCTTGTCTCCAAATGAAACAGTCTCTTTGATAGCAAATTCTTTCGGCATCTGCAGTAAACCACAGGTGGCCAAGGCCACCGGCAGTGGGGCCCATGCGAGGGGCTCACCATGCTCTTCGGCCTCCCACTCCTGCAGAGTCTTCCAGCCTGGGGTCTGTCCTCTCACAGCTAGGCATTTGGGAAGACCCTTTGCTTAACTTTGCATCTGGACGGCAGAGATGAGCAGAGGGCAGCTGTCAACCAAGCAGCGGCCTGCCAGTAAATCCTGAAGATTCGTGGGCAGAAGAGAGGCATGGCATTGCTGGGTGACTCCAGGGCAGTGACACAGGAAGCCCTTAAAGAATGACAGTTCCAAACTCTCCCCCCACCTCTCAATACTGAAGCTCATCTGTGGATAAACCCCAAGAGTTTATGGATTCCAGGTGAAAACCTCTCTATAGGCAGAACTATGGCAAGCTTACAGGCCACCCTTGAGAGGCAGAGTGCCCCTCGGCCCTAGAATTATGCCAGCAGGGGATGGAGGAGCTTTTATAAAGTTTGTTATACACAGACTTCCTGGAATGGTGAGAAGAGAGATTAAACAATCTTTAAAGCTCTCTCTAAGGCTCTGATTTCATGATTCTAATAAAGGCCCTTTGTGTGTGTGGTAGTCGCTCAGCTGTGTCCAACTCTTTGCAACCCCATGGATTGCAGCCCACCAGGCTCCTCTGTCCATGGGATTTCCCAGGCAAGAATACTGGAGTGGGTTGCCGTTTCCTTCTCCAAAGGATCTTCCTGATCCAGGGATTAAACCCAGGTCTCCTTCTTTGCAGGCAGACACTTAACTGTCTGAGCCATCTGGAAAGCCCAAATGCCCTTTAATGGTCCTAAGAGCAGACATGGGGCTAGACCGTCAAAACCAATGCTAATTTTTCAAAAAATTAAACATGGAATTACCATGTAGCTGAATAATTCCACTCCTACGTATTGATATATAGCCCCCAAAGAACTGGACCCAGATATTCAAACAAATACTTGTACATGAATATTCATAGCAGCACTATTCACCACAGCCAAAAGGCAGAGACAACCCAGATGTCCCACGACAGATGAACAGGTCAACAAAATGTGGTATATCCATGCAGTGGCATATTACTCAGCTTCAAATAGGACTGAAGCGCCAATACATGCTGCAACACAAATGCACCTCAAAAACATTATGCTACATGGAAGAAGCCAGATACAAAAAGCTACAAGTTGTATGATTCCATTTACATGAAACACCCAGAAGAGATGAATCTATAGACAGCGAGCAGACTAGTGGTTTCCAGGGGCTGCACATGGGGGAGGGTGGGGTGAATGGGAAGTGACCGATGGGTACAGAATCCCCTTTGGGGAGATGATGATGCTTCCCAACTAGGAGGAGGGGACAGTGGTGCAGCATTATGAATTTACTGACGCCACTGAATTGTATCTTACATGAATTTTACCTTAATAAAAAAATAAAGCCAATGCTGAGTGAGCAGGCTCCATGCTGCCCTGGGCCCCCAGGTTGTCTGGCAAATAGGGGGGCTCTATCATTCTAGGCCTCCTAACTGGGCATGCCCCCTCCCCCAGTCATTTCCTGAATTTGGAAAATTTAAAGTAAAAGACCAACATCATGAACAAAAACACCAGCCACCCTGAGAAGGCTCTGTAGCCTCTAACACCCAACCTCCAGGTAGAAACAGAAGAAGCAAATGTAAATCAACCACTTGTGGACCAAAATGGCAAGCATTTTCAGCCTGAAATCACCCTGGGAGGGAGCACAGAGATTAGAGGAAGGATCTCCCCTAAATGCCAAATAAAGCAAAGGAAACCCTTCTAGTCTGATCATGGGTTACACAGCCTCGACAAGACACAACAGTGCTGAAGGCCTCAAAACCAACTATCTCATTCAGCCAAGAAATGGCTGGGTCAGAAGAACCATCACCCAAACACCCACCCCAGTGTCCCTTTAATCAAACCCTCTTTAGCCTTCTAGAACCAAGAATGTATCAACATAACCCAGATAACCAATGGATCCTCAGGTTTTAAAGTGGTATAAAATGTAAAGAATTTCATGGTCCTTCCCATGATAGAGTTGGTGACTTTCTCATCTTGAAACTCATTCCGAGATACTCCTGAAAACACTGATCCCTGAGGTTTGTTGTATAGGATGAAGAGATTTCTCCCCCAACTCCTGTATGTACGTACATATACGCGTGTGCGCACGCACACACACACACACACACCCCGTTATTGGTGGCTTGACTTCCTGGAGGAATTTCTTTCTTAGCTGAACTGTCCTCCTTATCATAGTGGGAGCAAGCCTTGCCTGTGGCCCAGCTGAACAGAGACGCACTTGCATTGGAATCACATGCTCACCCCCACCCCCCAACAGGTACCACAGTTAGGTCCTGCAGAGACAGCAACTGACATGAGTGGCAATACAATTCAAGTGTCTTGTCAAAACAGCTGCTCCTCATGGTGTCTAAAATTAGAGGGCGAACAAGAAATCATTCATCCCCAGTGCTAACTTGTAAGAGAGAATTTCCATTCCTTAAGAGGAATGAAGAGTTTTTACTCCTCCTCGAGGAGATCTTGCTAGAGGTACCTAGGAATGAAGAAGAATCGCAGAGCAAATATTTATTAATCATTAACTCTGTGTATGATACTTGAGATAGAAAGAGTCACAAGATGCACTCTGTCCTCTCAGAACGTATAATCACTTTGAAGGGAGATGCCACATATATTGAAAACAGATATAATCATTTTGTAAAAATAACTCTCAGGTGAAAAGAAATTATTCTTAAATTGACACATGGATAAAAACAACTGGGGAGAGACCTTGAAACCTTAACCTGACAGTCCTTCCAGTGGAAAACACAGGCCTTAAAAGAGGAACAATCTGAATTTGAGTGACATCCCCATGCTGCACATGCTGTATGACCCTGACAAGATACTAAACCTTTCCAAGCCTCACTTTTTCCATCTGTAATATGGGTATCCTGCTGCCTGTTTTGCAGGGTGGTTGTAAGCATCCCCTTCAGGGGATCTTCCCAATCCAGGGATTGAACCCAGGATTCCTGCATTGTAGCCAGATGCTTTACCATCTGAGCCACCAGGGAAGCCCTAACCATCTTATAAATTATTTTATAAATTTAATTTCATAGACCTTGCATTTGTTAAGGCAAACTAATCTTTGCAATTAAGAAGAATGAAAAAAAATCTCTGAATTTTCCTAAGCTAGATAGAAGCTATCGTACGAGGTGTGGTCAACCGGCATCCTCCCCCCACTGCCGTTAGCACTTTCCAGGGAGCACCCCCAAACGAGGGCCCTGTAATGCCCAGTCAGGTGACACGTATAAGCACATTTGGGTTCTGTACTCGGCTTATAGTACGTTCCTCCTTGAGACTTCCCTGGTGGTCCAGTGGTTAAGAATCCACTTTCCAATCCAGGAGATGAAGATTTGATCCCTGGTTGGGGAATTAAAATCCCATACTCCCTCAAGCAACTAAGCCCACGCACTGCACCTACTGAGCCTCTGTGCCACCACGAGAAATCCCACACGACACAATGGAGATCCCACGTGATGCAGCTAAGATCCAACGCAACCGAGTAAGTATTTTTTTAAAAGTACATTCCTCCTCAAAATTCATTGTGTCTACCCCATTTATTGGACAATTACTTACCTCAGAGCAGTGGTTCTTAAAGAAGGGGTGGGATCTGGGGCCCTGGGGGCCTTTGGCAACATCTGGAGACATACTTGGTGGTTACAGTGTGTGTGTGTGTGTGTGTGTGTGTGTGTGTGTGTGTGTATTGCTACTGTCGCCAAGTGAATAGAGGCCAGAGGATGCTGCTGAGAGTCCTACAAGGCCCAGCACAGTCCCCTCCCCCTATAAAGAATACTACTCCCCTCCCCGCCACCCCACCACACACACAGTAAGCCACTGAGGTTGAGGAAACCCTGCCTTGGGGCAGAGAGCGAATCTTCGATTTCCCTGTAGCTGTAACACCTGCCCAGAGGTAGTCAGAAACCGTTTCCTGGTTGATCTTGGAGCAGGAGCCCAGCTTCATGGAGTGCAGCCTTGCATATTTACGGCAGGAGACAGTACTGGAGGAAAGAAGGATTTTAATCAGTCTCACTTCAGAAGGGCCCAAATGACATCTCACCAAAATGAAGAAATATAGCCCCAGTCAAATCTATTGACTGTCAAGGTCAATGCCTATTCTTTGCAAGGAAGTATTCACTTGGTTCTTTAGTATCTGAATGATGATATTTTTGCATTCTGGACCACAGCAGAAGGCACAGCGCAAAACCTTATAAAGGTTCACCCCCAGGTTCAGCCCCATGCCTGCCCTGCACACCGTGAGTTAAGGGGTCTGCCTCATATACTAAAGGCACAGAAATTGTGTGCAGTCAACTTTTTTTTGATCTGATTCTTCTTTCTTCAAGTCAACCCTTCTCGTCCTTAATGACACCTACCATGCTATTCATTGAAAGGACTGATGCTGAAGCTCCAATACTTTGGCCACCTGATGTGAAGAGCCAATTCACTGGAAAAGACTGAGATGCTGGGCAAGATTGAAGGCAAAAGGAGAAGGGGGTGACTGAGGATGACATGGTTGGATGGCATCACCAACTCAATGGACATGAGTTTGAACAAATTCCAGGAGATAACGAAGGACAGGGAAGCCTGACTTGCTACAGTCCATGGGGTGGCAAAGAGTCAGACGTGACTTAGCGACTGAACAATGCTGGGCAAACTCTACTCTTCCACATTGGTGGTGGCAAAGGAAGGCATAGACATCACCTTAATGCCCTGAAAGACAGCCTAGAGCAGGGACGTCAGCTCTCATTCTGCAGCTGAGGAAGGTGAAGTTTGAGAGAGAGTTTCACAGTTCTATGTGGATTGGGGGGGTCTCCAAGCTGAACTTCTGTCTCTGAGTCCAATGCTCTTTCCCCCCTGTACATACTGAGGGGAAGCCTGTGACTACTTGATTTATTGCCTACCTACCACTCATCAGCAGGGAGCAGAGACCTGTGAGATGGGCTGGTCTCTAAGCAGAGGGAGGATGGAACGTGGGTCTCCCTATTCGGCTGCCATAGCTGAGCATGCGGTTGTAGCACAAGCCAGTGAAGCCTCCAGCATCTGGTACAGGTCGGGGGTCGGCGGGGAGGCTGGGCAGCCTATCAGAGGCCTGAGACTGATGATAACCTCCCAGGAGGAGCGCACTCCTCAAAGACAGGGCAGGAAGCATTCTGGCAGACGGCGTGAAAGCTCTGGATTGCTTATTCCTTCATGAAACATTGACTGAGCACATGGGGCCAGGTGCCACAGATACAGAGAGGACAAGGCAGATAAGAGCCCCATGTCCTGAGAACATAGATTCTAGGAGGAGGGAGAGAGGATAAGTAAACCAAAAATAATAATAATAATAACAAGAATCTATAATAAAAAAGCACCAAGTTAGGGGGAGTCACCATTTAGGTAAAAGATCAGGGAAATGCCTTTGGAGGAAGTGCCATTTAAGTTGAGACCTAAAAGATTAGAAGAAACTAACTCCCTAGAGAGGAGAGAGCAGGAGGGTGTAGGGCAGAGGCAAGGGTCTGGAGTCAGAACCTGAGGGTGCCTGTGGGGTGACCACTATGGCCAATGGCAGGAGAGGGGGCATGGTACACAGCCAGCCAGGGTCCGACATGGGCAAGCAGGAGATGGAGGTGCCTTGCTTAAGACTGGCGACAGGGCACAGGAGAAGTGGACAATCCGAGATGAATATGGAGGCAGAGGTGACAGGACGTGCTGATGGAAGGGTGTGGGGTGAGGGAAGCAGGAAGGAAGCCAGGTGCTAGGTTTCGGCACCAAGGCCGTTAGTAAGTGATGCCATTTACCAAGATGGGAAAATGCAGAAGAGAAACAGATTTAGGGGAAGGAGGGCCTGTATTCCAATTCTCTAAACCAAACCATGGTCTTAAAAATATCCTCATTCTTAGCCTCCTTATTATTATTAAATACTTACGACGAAATACAACATTAAGGCATTGCTACTAACTCACTTTTTAAGAAATCTAAGAAATGGAAAGTGGGAAAAAATTACAAAGCAGGTGTAATTTGACTGCATTGCAGATTTTCTAAAAGGTAATATATAAATAAATAAATACACTAATCAAGGGACTTGTACTTTCTACTTTAGACGTTCTTTATTACTTTTTATAGCAACGTTTTACTTGTTTTTTCTAGAAAGAACAATCTACTCCTTTGATGTCAGGCTTTGTGTTTCCAAAATGCCTCTCTGAAAATGCACAGCATATTTCCTCCTGGAAGCCATAACCTATTAGGACATATGAAGGGAGCGGAGTTGGGAAGGGAAAGGACACAGGCCAAGTCAATTCGGCAGACAGCCCTATGTGGGATGCCCTGAGCGCTTTCCAGCCAACTCTCACAAGAGACCGCCACTAATGCATTCAGATTCCAATCTGCCTTTTCTTTCTGCTTCATCAGTTCTCATTTTTGAAATGTGGCACACTCACTGCGGAGGTATGTTTAAAGTCAGAGAGGGAGCATCTTTTTCTTACTTGGCTCCAAGCTGACCCCCTTTTGCTTCATCCCATCAAGATAAGCCCAGTCACCAATCACCTCCTCCAAGAAGCCTTCCATGACAATCCCAAGCTATTAACAGCTTTTCCCCTGATCTCCATCATACCATAAGGATGTCTTGATGATAGCTCTTATGCCACTAATTTTTGAACATATATCTGTTTTCTCCATTCGATGGGGATCTTAGAGTGGACACTGCTTTCTGTCTGAAAGTGAAAAAAGTGAAACTATTAGTTTTTCAGTTTGTGACCCCATGGACTGTAGCCCACCAGGCTCCTCTGTCCATGGGATTCTCCAGGCAAGAATACTGGAGTGGGTTGCCATTCCCTTCTCCAGGGGATCTTCTCAACCCAGGGATCAAATTCAGGTCTCCTGCATTGCAGGCAGATTCTTTACCATCTGAGCCACAGGGAAGCCTGCTTTTTGTCTACCTGGTGCTTTTTGACATCTTTCATATGTGTACAGAATTTCCCATTGCATGATTTTATAAATCTTTAAAGTAGAAGGAAGAACTTGTTTTCCCAGTTTCCCTTAGCAGCAATGATACAGGCATGATATGTGACCTGGGCTCTGCCAATTGGATGTAAGAGGCAAGAAGCATTGGCTGCCTTGCAGAAGCCACTTTGGCAAATGTGGCTGCAGACATCCAGCTTTCAGAGACAGCAATGGCAGAAAGTCCTAAAGCAGTGTCTTGTGCTCAATGTCAACCATCAGCGCCCATCCATCAACAGGGGCAGAAGGGCCTCCACTGTAGCACTGCATTGCCCAGGTGGGCTGCTTTGCTTCCAAGCCAAGTCTGCCTCTGCTGGAGCTTCTTTAATAAATGGCTTCTCTGCTTAAATCAGGTAGAGTGGCTTCTGCTGCTTGTTAATTGATAACTGAGGTTCTCAAGACAGGGCTGGAATAGATTCATTTCTCTATGACTCCTGTCTAGTAATGCGTTATTTATATCCCCTATCCACCTGCCAGAATATTGATGTAAGCATTACTGAAGGTGCCAGATCAACTGTGCTGAATAAATGAAGAAAAGGATGGAGAAGTCAGACAGCAAATGAATATTTTCTCAAATTCCCATTCTTTCAGTGATCACTGAAGAGTGTTACTCATCCTGTAAGTTTTCTGTTAATTAGAGAAGACACACAGGAATGTTGCTTTCCATAGTGATTCTCAAACTAGGCTCCTCTAGCATATTGGTGGTTTCCATTGCTAACACTGAAAAATAGGAAGTTTTTCCAATTACATATAGGAAATTTATTAAGAACTCGGGATTTTGTCAGTTTCAAGTTTTCACTCAGAATGTTTTCAAACTCTGGCACCCGCTACTATTTTGTCAGCAAGGACAGTGGGTGAAAAAATAATTGAGTAAGTAAGCAAATAATGCAGCAAAAACTCAACACTGCTGGTCTGCTTAGTTAACAATTTTCCTCCTCCTCATGGCCAGTTTTTTCACTGGGACTTTAGATGGCATAATTAACACAGCATCCTCCTTCCTGCTAATAAAGGCATTCTGAGTTCACATAATGGAACCCACTGAGTCGTACTGAATGGACTGCAGTAACTCATGAAGTCTTGGCCACCTGAACGTTTTTGAGAACTGCGGGTTGAAGAACTTGCCACGGCACTCGCCTTCTGTTACAGACTGAACTGTATCCTTCCCAAATTCGTATGATGAAGCCCTAACCCCAGTACTTCAGAATGCCACTGAATGTGGAGACAAGGCCTTCAAAGAGATGACTTAGTTAAAACGAGGCCATCCGAGTGCTTCGTGTCCTCATAAGAAGACATTTGGACACACCAGAAAGAGAGCCACCAGGGGCATGCAAAAAAAAGACCATGTGAGGATTCAAAGAGAAGAGTCGCCTCAGGAGAGGCCAAACCCGCCAATGTGTTGATCTTGAACCACCAGCCTCCAGAAATGTGAGCAAATACATTTCTGTTGCAGAAGCCCCCAGTCTGTAATATCTTGGGTATGACAGCCCTAGTGAACAGATACAAACTGGAGTCACAGATGCCCAGTGGGAGCTGCCCTGGGCTCCCAGCCCAGGCCCTGCTCCTGCCTTGAAGGCTCTTTGCACCCCTAACCGGGAAAGTGGAGGAACCATCACCACCGTGCTTTGGCGTGCACATGCTGTCCCCCGTGACTCACCAGACTCCTGACTCACAGCCCATTAGAGAGCCACCCTCTCCTTGTATGCATCGTGCCCTCCTTTCTGTGCTCTTTCGCCGTGGCACGAATACCCTGGAGAGGAGTGACCTTTAAATTCCACAATCGTGACTGAGTTGCATGGTCAGTGGCATCAGGCCCCTCTGGGAGGCCCAGGGTGGATGCGGACTCAGGACCAGGAGAGACACACAGAGGGGAGGCGAGAAGGGCCTGGGACAAACCGTCTACCTCAAAACTGTGTCTCTGGCGTTGGGCTGGCGCCAGGCCTCTGCCAGAGACGGTGGTTTCTGGGGCAAACAGAGCCTTTTAAAAGGGAGCCTCTGGGCAGATAGGGCCCTGGTGGGGGAGAGGCCCCCACCTTACCAGCCAGACCTCCCTCCTCCACGGACTGGGCCTCTTGGAAGGGTGGGTGGGGAGCAGTGGTTTTCTTTCAGTGAAGCCACACAGTGTCTCTCTTCATAGAGACAGAGAAGGGCCGGGCTGGACGATAGCTTTAGAGGAAAGAGTGGACAGAACCTGATGGCTGGAGTGTAAAGGGATGGGGAGGTGGGGACAGGGAGGAGGCCGGGTCACTCAGGTTTGGCCTTAAATGGACAGGTGGGCCACGAAGTCATTCTCTGGTATCAGGGACTCTAAGGAGAAGTTCTAGAGATGATGGTAACTTTTATTATGGCAAATATCATGTTATAATAAGCATGTGTCTCCTGCTCCAACTAAGCTGGATACTTCTTGAGGTTAGAGACAGCATTTCAGGCACAAGAAACTATACTGTCTATGACACTGTAGAGACAGCATTTCAGGCACTTCTCCACCCTCCAGGCTGGAGTCTGGCACGTCCACTCAGCATTTATGTAATAACATAAACACATCCAGGACTGGACCAAGCACAGAGCTGGCTCTAGGACTGCCAAGGCCAGACACGCAGCTGGCACTCAATACGTGTTCATTGTGTCTTTGGGTGAATAGTTTGAAGAATGGCATATTGATCATACTTTCTTATTTTCTGTATTCTTGAGGCTCTGGCATCTAGGGGCTTGATGGCTTGGGAGAGACCATCCCCTCCCCTCCCAAAATTGGCCAGTGCCTAGAGATAGCAAACCATCTGTCTTGGAGCACACTTTCCATATGCAAACCAACCAATCTAGAACCCATATCTCCCAATTACCTACTTTTCCAAGCTCACACATAACCCCTGCTCAAATCACCCAGGAACCTAATCACTCCAGTTGTACTAAACAACTTTGAGCATTCCCTGAAGCATAGTGCCCGCTGAAATTATTCAACTTAGCCAATCCTAAGCCTACTTACAGTGCCTTGCACAATCCTCTCCACAAACAGCACAATAAAGGATTTACCCACACTTCCCCTTCTCTCTCCTTCTGCCTCTTGACAAACCCTGGTGCTTCCTGTTGCGGCCCCCTGAGGAGTGGACTGCCTTCTGCTTCCAGGGATCTGTGCATTTAAATTCCCACCACAACAGTCATTTCTGTGTCTGCATGTCTTACCATGCATGAGTAAAGCAAATCTCGGGTACATTTTTAAACAGATGGCTAAATGTGAATAAGCATTCAGTAACTGTAAATTAACAACCGATTCTTTCCAAGCAGGGCAAAGTACATCTTCTTCAAAAGACAGAAAAGATGTGTTAGTTCTATGTATCATCATGTTAAAATTGTAGGGAAGTGAGAGGGGAAACTAGCTTTGGGACAGAGATGGGCCAGATCCAGGCAGTCTCCAATGGAATGTAAGGTTGGCATTTGGGACAAGAATGAAAAGCAAGGAAAGCAGAAGAATGCTTTTTCACCAAAACCTCTGCAGAGCCTTGCACAGTCTGGGAAAACACAGAGAAATCCCGTTAACATTTTCTGCATCAAACCCAAGACCCTTGCTCTCCAGGAATGACTTTATCCAAGCCATGGCAAACCAACAAAGCAAGGAGACAAAGCAAGCATCCCTTTCATGATGTTTATTTCTTAATGATGCTAGCAGAAGCTCCCATTAATCCAGGGAGATGACATGAGATCATGGGTCCATGAAGCATGTGGCAGAACATCTGGTATCAAGCAAACCCTCGGCAAATTACAGCCGTCACTGCTGATGTTCCCAGCAACTAGAAAATCGCATTCTCTGGGTGGCTTTTCTAATAAACAATATTTATATGACCAGTTATCAAAAAGACAATAAAATGAAATTCATGCCACATGATGGCTGGGCTGCACATAATTTTGTCTTCCTTTGATGATTTAGAATATATTTGAAGACCTCACCCTCCTTTCAATATATGATGAATAACACGAACTGCCTCTGTATCTTAATAATCATAAGACCTATCCTGATTATTTGTGGTTCCTGGATGTACACAAGGGATTCACTGGACCAGGAAGAAGTGTGATTTACCCTTGGGGACCTCTGCAGACCTATGACCCTTCTGAGGGATGCCAGCTGGGTGTGAGTTTATCTCCAGGGAAGGACAAACCTCATTTCAGAGAAATGCTAACAAGTCCTCTCTACTTGAGACCTGAGAGGAGCAGACAGGAAACAGGTGTCTAAGAGCCCTGCTCAAAATTGGATATTGACTTTTTCCTCCTCTACCCACCCCTGGATCAACCCAGGTTCTAAAAAATTAGACAATGTATTAGAAATAAAGTAACATAAATTATGAAGTCTCCTTCTTCATTAGGAATTTTTATGTGCACAGATGAATCCAGACAGCAATACACAACTCAAAGGAGTTCTGCCAAATCCACTGTCTCAGTTTTGAGCTCCAGATACAGAAGCATAAGCATCTGATAAGCACTAACCCTCCAGAGACAAGAAGGAACAAAGTCTTTTCTTGGGAGGCATGAGGCTGAAAAACAGGGAGGCTTAACCACCCCTTTCCATTTCCACAAGACTTCTAAAAGCTCCTCTCACCACTGCCATCGCCCTATCCCTTCTCTGCAGTCTTGACACCCCACCCCACTCCCCACCTACCGGAATAAGGACTTAAGCATTTTCAGATTGATAATTCAAACAGGCAACAATAAGGACCAAGGGAGCTTAGATACATGTGGAAGCTATGGACATGTCATCAGGAATTACTTGTGCAGAAGCACAGCTGCCCAACAATCTCAGCCTGAACCGGCACCTGGGGGCATGTGACCAACAGCTCTGCTCTGGCCACTGCTAAACACCCTTGTTTCCAAGCCAGACAGACTCTCCTGGCAAACCCCAGAGCTGAGCCTGTGGGCATTAACCCATTTCCACCGTTGAAAGCCTGTTCACAAGGAAATATAGATGCAATATATTCAAATTATCTCCTGATGCTTATCTTCAGTCACTACCATCAGGAGAAATGCCAGCTTACTTCTTGGGAGCTATAAGAAAGGATACCAAGGCATAGAAGAACCAGACCTCGACTTCAGTTATCTAATAGCCTAATTAGGAATCATTAGTATGCAGATGAAAAAGTAATTAACAACACACAGTGGTATCTAATGGTGCTGCAAGGTCAGCTTAAGTTTATAGAAATCTAGGAACTAAGGAGGTCCAGCAAAGCTTGGAAGACGCAGGCCTTTTAGGCCAAGAAAGTTGCAGGCAACCACTGAGAAAGAGGGCCTTCCCAGATGGCGCTAGTGGTAAAGAACACAGTTGCCAATGCAGGAGACATAAGAGATGCAGGTATGACCCCTGGATCAGGAAGATCCCCTGCAGGAGTGCATGGCAACCCACTCCGGTATTCTTGCGTGGAGGATCCCATGCACAGAGGAGCCTGGAGAGCTACAGTCCAATGGTTCGCAAAGAATAGGACACGACTGAAGCGAGCACGCACGCACTGAGGAGATGAGCCCTGCAGATGTGGGGCATGTGGGAGAGCACATGGCAAGTTCAGAGGCCAGTTCAGACACCTGTCTCCTTGTGGTAAGAGCACAGCGCCGCCAGACCCATGTGGAGAATAAATCTCCACTGCACAAGCCATGCCCTCCTCTGTCCATACCCAAGGCAGACATGACCAATGCATCACAGCACTGAGCCTTCAGTGGTCTCAGAGCCCCTGTCGACCCTGTGTTCCAAGAAGCACCAGTAGTCAATCAGATTTGGCACTCCTGATAAGAACCGTTCCTCCCTTCCTGAAAGGGAATGGGGTAAACTCTGGCTGGACATGTCTGGATAACTGAGTCACGATGGCCTGGACATAAGAGGAAAATAGCAGTCATTACATCTCACTCCTGGAACCAGAAGGAGGCTTGATCTTGAGGGGCAGTTATGCTGACAACCACAGAGGCCCTCTGGGCATCATTACCCCTGAGGTGCCCCTAGGATCCAAGTATTCCCAAATGTGCCAAACAGATGTTGTAGTAACTTTTCCCCAAAGACAACCACCTTCAATTACTTCCCTTCCTGCACGTGCGTGCTACTTCTCTGTTGACAGGCAGTCTACCCCTCCATCCCTTTGAATCTGAGTTGCTCTGCAACTGCTCACTGGAATATGGCAGAAATGGCACTGTGCCAGCTCTTTTTTTTTTGAAAGGAAGACACAAATGTAAATAATTTTTTATAGGAAAATCCAAAATGATATATACGTATATAAAATACTCTCAGAAATAAGAAAAATTTGCAAAATTTGTTAGATATAAAATCAATATAAAAAGAAACTACATATTAACATATCAGTAAGCAGTTAAAACATTCTCCAAGAATACAATTCCAATATAATCATCATATATTGATACTAATGTTTAAAAATTTTATCATAGTTGCCTTACAATGTTGTGTTAGTTTCTGCTGTATACAGCAAAGTGAATCAGTTACATGTATAATTATATCCAATCTTTTGAGATTTCCTTCCCATTTAGGTCACCACCACTGGGTCAGTTTTGGTCCCAATCTTTAAGAGGATTAGAAATTTTCTCTTCCCTCCATCCCAACTCTTTCTCTCTCTCAGGAGCCCAGAGCTGTCATATCAGAAACCTGGTGAGCTTGCTAAACAGACCACATGGGGAGACCAGGTGGAGAGGGAGAAGCCTGGAACTATCTGTCACGGAGGAAGTGAGAGAAGACAGCACTCCAGGGCCCCAGCTGAGCCCAATCTTGCAGCTCTGCTCTGCCAAGGTCTTGACACCAGAGGGAACCCTTCCTAGACCAGCCCAGCCATGAACTGAACGTCTTACCGAAGGATCCAGGTCAATGCCACGTGGAACAGAAAACTGCCCAGCTCAATTCTGCCCAAATTCCTGGCCTGAAGATTCATAAACAATAAAGTGATCGCTCTCTTAAGCCACTAAATGTGGAGTGGATTGTACCACAACAAGAGATAACCAGGATTATGTGTGCCTGGGCCCCAGTCCACAGGCAGCTGAAGCACTCAGGGCTCTGGGCTCTGGTTCTGTTCCCTGCATGTCCCCTGGGCCTGACCACATCCAAGACAAGTCAGGGCCCTGCACTCTGGAGCAAGACGCCACGCTTGGGATCACCCTGGCCTCAGATCCCCACCCACTTCTGCCCTTTAAGTCAACGCGTACGACTTCTAAAGAACCCAAGTTAATCACTGACTTCAAGTCTCCAAAGTTCAGCTGTTGCCTGATCATTGTTCTTTCTAAAAAAATACAAAGGACAAACCTCTCCTCCTGAGCCTGGTGCCTTTGAGAGCTGCAGCTTCGGCTATGGACTGGAGAGCGTGTGAGTTCAGATCCACCGAGGAAAGCCTGCAGCTCGACTATGGATGACTCTCACCTGCTCCAACCATGCGGAGTCGTTGAGCAGCGAGGATGCACCTGACCTACTGAAGCTCAGCACCGCCCCTGGTGCCTCTGTGGTAACGAATCTGCCTGCCAGTGCAGGAGACAAGGGCTTGATCCCTGAGTTGGAAAGATCCCTTGGAGGAGGAAATGTCAACCCACTCCAGTATTTTTGCCTGGAGAATCCCATGGACAGAGGAGCCTGGCTGGCTTCAGTCCACGGGGTCACAAAGAATTGGACATGACTTAACGACTAAACAACAATGGCTGTAGACGACCTTCACCTGCTTGAGCCACGGGGTCATTACGCAGTGAGGAGTCACCAGCCTAAGAAACTCCATGCTGCCCGAAAGCTCACAGGGTCCAACCAGCTCACTGGGCAGAAGGCACAGAGGCCTGAAGAGGAAGTGTGGCTTTTTCCGGGTCAGAGATGAAGTCAGCACAGGCAGCCAGACACCAGGCCTGGTCAGCCAGTCCAGGAGTGACCCATGACCTCTCTGTACAGACAGCCTTGGGGAGGAGGACTTCAGCCTCAGGAAAACACTTCCTTTGCACACCCTCTAGTTTATGGCAGCCGCTGCACCATCCTTTCAATCACTCTTGGTTTAAGGCATGTGTGCACAGTCAAGGACAGGCTTGTTTCCACGTTGGGGCCTGATCTAAGAGCTCTAGGAAAATTGCACCAGAGGTACGAACACAAAGGTCCTCTTTTCTATATCTAACTCTTTTTCCCGTCCCCTGACACACACACATGGGTCATCAGGTACAGCGCATTTTCTGGTTTAGTAGTGTTATATGGACTCTGCCTTTCAATTAGGTTGAATTGCATACTCTCGCAAAGCCACAAGGGTTGACCCTTGCTAGTTCCTGTTCTAACATAAAGGGTAGGTAAATCTAGATCCCTCTAACCACATCCGTCTACTGGTGAACATCCTGCAGGAACCCTGAACCTGAAAATGATCTTTGCTGTTCTGACCCCAACTCGAATACTAAGTCTTGGAGGCCTCCCTGAGAGACTCAGCAGGTTGGAAGGGCTCCTTAAGCAATAACTATTTTCACAAGGCATCATTGGAAAGGGTTGCTTTGATGACCAATGATGAAGCCCTGCATGCCAGATGCTCTCTTAGGTGCTCTGCAAACGGGTTATATCCTTTAATCCCCACAACAATCTGATGAGGGAAGCTCTGCTATCTCTATTCTTTATAGATGATGAAACTGGCACTCAAAGATGTTTAGAAACAAGCTCAACTGGAAAGTCAGCTACAGAGCTGGAATTTGGACAGAAGTTCAGCCAGCTCAAAAGTTCATGTTCTGAACCACCATATTGCATTGCTTTATATGTATATAAATGTATCTCCATATGGCTCATTAGTGTAATTCATTCCAAACATATAAAACCATCACCCCATGACAGTCTCAGAGTGATATTGGGACCACAGAAATACAGTCCTGCAACCAAAGGGGAAGCCCAAATAGTTTGCATCCTTTTTTAAAAAAATTAAGATATCGCTGATATATAACATTATATTAGTTTCAGGTATACAACACAATCATTTGGTATTTGCATATACTATGAAATGTACTTCATGATCTTTACATGCATTTTTTTCAAACATCATGGAGGAATTTCCTAGATCATCGCTATGTTTCCTAGAATCTCCCTCTTACCTCCAAGCCATTTTCATCATATGCTGTTCCTGTACTTCTCCAAGATTTCCCCCCAAATCTCCTTCCCCAGATACAAAGAGAACTCAAAGACAGCAGCCGTTCCCTTGTGCACACTCTTCCCAAAGTGGCTCATGTTTAACCAGCTTTTAAGGAAATGATGTGATGTAGTTAAGAGTTAAATTTTCCTAGGTCTTATTACTGGCTAAAACGTCATGATTTTAGAAGATGGAATTAAATTAGTTCAATTAGTCCTATGGCTTTGTGGAAAAACACCATGGAACCCCTAATATCTTATTGCCATAATCATTTTAAAATAATTGGTGAAAACTGCCCAGGCCATCAGGACCCACATTAGAAAATGAAGGTTGAAAGGAGAAGATCCATGCTGAGGGCTTTCCTTAATGTCTCATCAAGGAAGCACGAGGTTAGGCCTCAGCTGTAGGTGACCCGAAAGTGACCTTGGCCTGATGCCCAAGTGAAAGCCCAGACTCAGGCCCACCATGGGCCACAATTCTAGGGGAAGGACTCTCGCTCTTCGGAGTTGATCAGTGCACACCCTGTACACGACAGCACAGCTTCACAATAATGATTTTTGGAGACACCTTTTCCTCTTATGACAAAACAGAGCCGTCAATTTCACTGTAAAAATAGATTTGGGGGTACAGAAGTTAGTTGAGAAAGAGTAAACATAATCCAAGCCCAGAAGAGCCAGAGAAAAACATACACCCAGGCTCCCGCCAGGTGGCCCCTCCCCCAGGACAACAGTCCCCCATGGCCATTTATGGTTGGGACCAGATGCCGTAAATGAGGGGTATGCAATGACTCCAGCTGTCCCCCACCATCTACCCTATGATGTGCACTTTTAATTTATAATTGTGGGTGAGTTATATCTGTGCTCAGAGTGAAGCAGGAAGGGGCCATAGTTGGGGGGGGTGGGAAGAGTAGGGTGAAGGGACTTAGATAAATAGTTTGCAAAAGATATGGTGAAAAATGCCAGACCAAAATTGAAGAGACTGAACTGGGTTGGTTCAGACTATAGGAGCACGCCCTTCCCTGCTACCCAGCCCATATGGTCACATCCCCCTGAAGATGAGGGCCGCTGTGGGCCACTGCTGCTTCCACAGTGGAGGTGGGACAGCTCTCAGACATGCGAGGACCACACGGACAATGTTTCAGTTCTCTTCTGAAAATGAAAAGCTCCAGGACATTTTAGGTTTCTCGAAACTAAAACTCCCAGCATTCACCTTTTCCAGGTTGGTGTGAGTTGATCTTTCTATAGAGGATGTATTAACTAGTCTGCTCCAGCTACTGTAACAAAGTACCAGACTGGGTGGCTTAAACAACAGACGTGTTTTCTCCCAGTTTCAGAGGTTAGAAGGCTGAGATCAAGGGAGACACCTGCCTCGTACACGGCTGTCCTCTCACCGGGTCTTCACGTGGTCTTTTCTGCGTGCACTCTCAGAGGGGAGAGGGAGCTCCCTAATGTCTCTTTTCTCTTGTAAAGGCTTCACCCCATGACCTCTTTTAAACTTAATTACCTCCCTAAAGACCCTAGCTCCAGGGATTTCCCTGGCTAAGACTCCACGCTCCCAATGCAGGGGCCTGGTTTCCATCCCTGGTCAGGGGAATCAAGATTCTGACTACCGCAACTAAGACCCAGTGCAGCCAAAGACATAAAAACACAATAATAAACAAAACAAAAACACCCGATCTCCAAATAGTCATGTTAGGGGTGAGGGCTTCAACATACAAACTCTGTAAGGACATTATTCAGTCCATAAAAGTGGGTTTAGGTATGGGAAAGAGGTCGTGGGATTATTTTGCTTTTAGGTAAATCTGCCTTCTGCTCAGGCTCTCTCTCGTAGCTCTTCACAATGCTCTCTGCCCAAGTCAGGAGGTTCCTCTTCACTCACCCCATGCCTACATGTCAAGTGTGCTTCTCCCACTCACCAGCCATCCCTCGAAACCGCTGCCCAGGGCTGTCCTGCTCCTTGGAATACAGCCCCCACTTTCCCCAGACATAACCTGGTCAAAATCTGCCCCCACCACCTACTAAACCTGTTCTTTATAAATCGAAGTCATTTCTGAACACGTTACCTGCCCTGAGTGTTTCGTCAGCAAGGAAGTTCAGAGTCAAAACTCTATCTGATCACTGGAAACACACACAGGGCATACACCCTGGCCAACCCTTTCACTCATTCCTTAGGTCAGCAGATATTTAGTGAACAACTACTACACACAGTCATTCATCCAGTCCTGTGGGACCCGTCAGCAAACAAAACCGGCAAAGAATCCTTCCTTCATAGAACTTACCTTCTTCCTGTCCATTTTTCCCCTTTGCCCTGATGGCATCTGTTTTTAAAATATTTACTGTTTTGTGTCTATGTCAATCATATTCTATTTGCAATATCCTCAACCTCATACTGTATAAATCTTTAATCTTATTATACAGTGTGTTTTTTGCTCAAATTGCTTTTTACAGTAAATAGGTAGGGCCACTGTAAGGAATAAATTAGATGCTTTAGGAAAAGTCTCAAGCACTTGTAGAAGTTCAATACAAGGTAGCTTTCTAGCTTTTAGAATCCCAGATATACTTAAGACCAACCTCAAATCTCGTCTCTCTCCAGGAGTCATTAATGACACCAGAAAATGTGAGGATTTTCCCTTCTTTTACTAATTTCCCTAAGTACACAGTCATTCATTGCATAGTTTGACACTTTGTTATATTTTTTCATAGATTATTTTCTCATTCATTCCTATGTATATATCAGGCTTCTTTAGGAGCAGATTGTAAACTCAATGTATGTTCTTAATCCACACAACTCAATCTAGGTTTACATAAGAGATGAAGTAATGAGCAAGAATTCTCTCTCCCATTTTCACTATTTTATTTTTCAAATCTGGCCCTCTTTACAAAACAACACCCAGTTCCTTAATTGGGATGAGGGGAGTTTTTCTGAATTTAAAAAGTAATTTGATTTACATTGCTACAACACATCCATCATTGAATGTGGAACAAAAGCAGTGATACTTCAAACAAAAGAAACATTTCAAGTAATTAAGAATAAAGGACAAGAACATTACTGTGTTTTCTATAGAAGGAAAAATCTGCCAGTCAAAAGAGCTGAGACAAAGAGCACTGGTTAAGTCAGTTGTGACGAATCCATTGGATGGAGTTCTGTGCGTTCTTTTGTCAACTGCACCTGAAGGACGCTCTTTAATGAAATGGGAGGACACATGGCACGTGCTGTTGGGTAGGGAGAGGGGGACACAGGAGTAGTAGTCAAAACTGTTAGCATGTAGGCTCAGTTTTATAAATATTCTATTTACATATCTACAGAGACAAAGATAAAAAGAAATGTCTTAGAAAATGAGCAGTATCTATGGATGGTGAAATAATTGCTGAAAATTGACTTCATTTTTTTTTTTTAACATATCTCTTTCCCATCAGGGAAACAAGAACACATGTTGTGTTGAAAACTTGAAGTTAAAGAAGGACTTGACGGCACCACTTTAGGGACCGGTGTTGTATTGAGGGCTTCCCAAGTGGTTCAGTGGTTAAAAAAAAAAAAAAAAAACACCTGCCAATGCAGAAGACACAAGTTCGATCCCTGGATCAGGAAGATTCCCTGGAGGAGGGCATGGCAACCCACTCCAGTGTTTTTGCCTGGAGAATCCCGTGGACAGAGGAGCCTGGCGGGCTGCAGTCCCAGGGATCACAAAGGAGACACGATGGCTACACGACGCGCAGCGTGTTGTATTGGGGAACCCGAGGCTTGCCTGTCATCCTGTGTGTGGGTCAGGCCCTCGCCCCTGTTCCTGGCACTCAGAAAGCAATGCTTGAAGTAATAAGGCCTACATTTCTTTTGAAACACCCTGTAATTTTGGCTTTCCACAAAATCCAATGGATGTTCTTGACAATTAAAGCCAAAATTTCTCTGGAAGTAAACACGAGTACTCCGTCCTTCCATTCAGAAAGGATGAAGCCCATTGCTATTCCACAGATGGGTGGAGCTGAGAAGGCCAGCTGGTAGCCAGTGGTCATTTCCAAAAGAGAACGAGAGGGGGAAGGGCAATCCATCTGAAATAGAGCAAAGGCAAGGGCACAGGCCGTCCTCCTGCAGACCCCCTCCCCTGGCCCAGTAGAAGAGAATTCATAGCAGCCCTTCAACATCCCGCCTTATTCCTCCAGCCAACATCCATGTCAGTATTTTTAACAAGGCATAAAACTTGTGATTCTATTAAAAACACATGTCTCTTGTTTCAAAGCATGGTTAGCAACAGCCACCGACATTCAGTAAACACACCATCAACCAGGGGAACACACTCATTGAACTCCAAGTCTCAGATTCTTATTATTATACTTTTACAAAGCAACACAGGATCTTCTGGCTGGAATAAATTTTGAGATCATCTCTTGGGCCTGCTCTCTGGCTTCTTGAGAAGACTGTTCAATCTGCTGAAAGACAATAACTATTCCCAGTTTTACTATTTCTCACAGAGAGGATGAGTAGGGCAGAATTTTGAAAACTGGGAGAAAGGGAGGGAAGAGAAGGGTGATGAAACTACAGAGTAGTCAAAAAATTGGGATGCTAAGTCAGCCTCTAGACACACACTTGTCAGCAAGAAGTCCCCATTCAAGGAAGGGTTTTGCTTAGACATTTCATGGACTGGATGTTTGTGTCCCTTGAAATCCATTTCTTGAGGCCCCCGCCCCCTAGGTAAGTTTGGAGGTGGGGCCTTTGGGAGATAATGAGGGTTAGATTAGGTCATGAGGGTAGGGCACTCATGACAGAATTAATACCCTTATAAAAAGAGGAAGAGACATGAAGTTTCTCTTTGTCCCCTCATGCACCAACGATCACATGAAGACACTAAGGAAAAGACGGCCATCTGTGAACTACAAAGAGCCCTCACCAGGTACCAAAGCTGCTGGCACCTTGGTCTTGGTCTCTCCAGCCTCCAGACTGAAGAGTGTTAGTCACTCAGTCGTGTCCAGCTCTTTGCGACCCCATGAACTGTAGCCTGCCAGGATCCTCTGTCCATGGCATTCTCCAGGCAAGAATACTGGAATGGGTTGCCATTCCCTTCTCCACCCAGCCTCCAGAACTGTTAGAAATAAACATTGTTTAACCACCCAATCTATGGTATTTTGATATGGCAGCCCAAGCTGTCTAAGATAGATGACCTTTTAAAATAAAGGAAGACTCGAATTTGCTGCACTCACTGGTGAAGAACTTGGGCCCTGCCATTAGAAAAACTTGGCTTTAAATGCATTTGCCCACTTAACAGCTCTAGTAATTTAACTTGTCTAAGACTTAGTTTTCTCATCCGTACCACAGGGATAACAAGGATGCCTCCATCACGGGACTGCTTGGACAATAATATGATGAAACTAACAGAGGGCACGGGCATGTAATGATTCATAACCCTCTCCAATCTCGGTTCCAGAAAGGCTGCAATAAAGCTCATGAGAAAGTCAATAAGAACACGTAAACTCATAAAAACATGTAAACCAAGGTTGGGACAGAAACAGGTAATCGGCCAGCAAATAATGGAGAACTGACTGTATATCTATGAGCTGGAGTTTCTGTAAGAACACAGGGCATGTATCTGCTTAGCAGCCAGTTCCATGCACACAAATTGCCAGGCTTTTAAATGCTTCCCCGCAAATCCTGGCGCTTTGGGGCGGAGGGAGAAGAGGGGAGGGAACCTCCAGATCAGATATTTTAGACTCCAGGAAAGGAAACAGGAAGCTTTATTTATCTGGGCTCCCCAGCTTGCTAATTAACTTAGGACTGGAAACTGTTCTCACGTGTCAATGCCTGCACATCTTCTCATTATTAGAAAAACATGTGCTCATTATCCCCACAGTTTCCAAACAGGAGCGAGGGTGAGTGTTACCATTCTGGATGCAAATGTGTGACATCAAAGCTGCCTTGGGCACTGTTGGTCTAAGCAGAGTGAGGGCTTCAGGGAGATTAGAACAGGTATCAGTTTTTCTAAATAAAGCAGGAAGAAGACTTTTATCTTGGAGGCTTCAGAGGGATTGTGAGCAGAAAGACACCTATGTGTAGTCGTGAGGTCTGCTGTTTGGTCAAGAGAAAGCTCTTACCCTAAACTCTGCCTCTTTTCCACATACAGCCCAGGCTTCAATCACTGGGTACTTATTTATAGAGGACCTACTGTGTGCTGTGTTAAGGGCTTCCCTGGTGGCTCAAACAGTAAAGAATCTGCCTGCAGTGTAGGAAACCCGGGTTTGATCCTTGGGTCAGGAAGATCCCCCAGAGAAGGGAATGGGTACCCACTCCAGTATTCTTACTTGAGAGAATCCCATGGACAGAGGAGCCTGGCGGGCTACAGTTTCTGGGATTGCTGAGTCAGGCATGACTGCGAGACTGACACTACTGTGTGCTGAGTACTGGGTCTGTACAATCAGACTGGGGGACTCAGGGCTCCGAGGGCAGGTGGCTCTGGCAGAGGAAGCACACGTGTCTCAGAGGCAGCCTGAGTGTGGCCTGGCTCCTGTGTCCCAGAGCCCGGGGGAGGGGACAGGAGCCCACACCGAGAGGATGCCTAGCTCCTAACATGGCAGGAAGATTCCCTCCCTTCCTCCACCCAACTCCAGATGATCAACCCTCCAGGGGTACCCACATCTGCAGGGCTTCCTGGGATGTGGCACTTCCAGTGCTGGGGTGTGGGACAGTCATGGCAAACTAGGATGAGCTGGTCACCTCCGTCAAGTCCCCTGTCTCGCCCTTCTCCCCCTTGGCCAGACAATGACTTCACTCTTCCCTCACTGGGAGGCTGGTACAGAGCAACTCACAAACACTGGAGGGGAGAGGGCTCACTTTCCTTATCTGTAAAATGGGGATGTTGGGGATACTGTCAGGGTCTTTCAGGGAATTGAGCCACCCTGGCTTGAATAAAGCACACAGAGGCATGAGGCAGGGTCGGTCACAAACAAGGATTGACAGCTGGAGGCTGGGGTGCGGGTATAAGGAGGCAGGAACACAGGAAGGGAACAAGAAGAGGCTATCAAAGCAAGGCCCTCAGATCCTACATTGCCAGGCTTTGGGTCATGTTTGGCTCATGTTCCTCCCAAACGCATCCTCCCCCTTCTATCTCCTGAAAGGCCATGCCATCCACCGGGTCCCAGACAATCATCTTTGCTTTCTTCATGCCCTTCTGTCTCTGGACCTCCGTGTACGGAGTCTTCCTCCCAGTCTCTCTCACATGTTGTCCCCCCAACCCAATCTCCTGTCCTGCTAGTATTTGGGTCAAATCATTTCCCTGCTGCACAGACTCCTGTGTCCAGCCTGTCCCCCCCACCAGCCAGCCTCCAACCCGAGGTCACAGTGTGGTCCTTTTAAAGCACAGAACTGATCCTCAGAATCTGTGGGGATTACACTCAGACTAGTCAGAATCACCCACCCTCCTTTCTGATCCAGCACTTCTGAGACCCCAGATTATGCTCTTCACCCACCACTCTCCATTCTCAATTTTGGCCATGATGGACCCTGTGTGGTTTCCTGGATCTCATGCTGATTCACACCTCTATGCCTTCAGAATTCAGCTCAAGAACAACTTCCCATGGGCAGCCACCCCACCCCATCTTCATAAGGCCGTTTGGGGTTGAGATGCTTCTCCTTCTGGCCCCAGCCCTCTCTCCCACTGTTCCTACCACAGTGAAGGGTATTCACTTGTCTTTCTCCCCTATCAGATATAAGTCCACGGAAAGCAGGCATAGCCTATTATTTTTCCTTTCCACCCCTGATGGCAGCTCAATGCTTGGGGCACATCGGGCACTTACCAATATCTGCTGAATGAGTAAATGAAAACCAGTAGCCTCATCCATGCAACACAAAACCAAAGCCCAAAGCAGGCTGGTGTTCGAAAGTCCTATCTTCTCCACTGAGAGAACAGAGAATATTCCAAGGGGAGACAGATCCTCTTTCCACCAGCCCAGCCCTGGCACAGAAGCACAGTGGGGAGAGAGGCTGATGCAGCAAGCAGCTTGGGCTTGGGAGGCAGGTGACCTCAGGCTGCCATATGTCTTTGCAGGGGGTCCTGTGGAGTCCTGGGCACTTGCCTGACCTCCTGAGGCTTGGGTTTCTCTTTTTTCATACAGAGATAATGATAACCCCTCTGGCTTCCTAGGTGGCATTAGTGGTAAGGAACCTGTCTGCCAATGCAGGAGATGTAAGAGATCTGGGTTTGATCCCTGGGTCTGGAAGATCCCCTGGAGGAGGGATGGCAACCTATTCCAGTATTCTTGCCTGAAGAATCCCATGGACAGAGGAGCCTGGAGGGTTACAGTCCATGGGGTCACAAGGAGTCGGACATGAGTGAAGCAACTTAGCACATACACATGCAATGATAACCCCCATGGCTCTGTTGTTGTGAGGAGTAAATGAAATTACGTACATACAACTGTTAGCACTTGGCAGACACACAGATCTGGTCTCACCCGGCCCCCTTCCCATCAACATTACCCAAGCGGAGTCAGAGCCTAACAATATCTGTGTTCCTAACACACACAGGCAGCTTCTGTTGGTGAGACTCTGTATGAGAAAACAGGGAAGGAGGCAAAGACTTGATTCCTGGACTGAGAGCCTTGGAGGTGCTAGACACAAGCCAGGGCACTCTGACCAAGTCCAGGGTCCTCCAGCTCCCAGATGGGACACAGAAATCACCGAGGCCTCTCCTCACTCCAGGCACCTGGCAAGGTCTTCATGTCAGCATCCCTTTCCCCTCCTCCTGCCAGAAGAAAGAGAAACCAAGAAAGTCTGAAGGAACACAAGGAAATGTCAGCAGTGGTAACCACTGGGGACAAGATTGCAGGTGACTTTAAATCATCTTAATATTCTTTTCTATTTTCCAAACTGTCTATAGTGAATTTCTTCTACTGTCTGCAAATATTAACAATGTCCTTGTTATACTTAAGTTTCCTGAGTCCCAGATGAGTTATGCCCCTGTGAGCACAATTAAGCTGTAACAGCCAGTCCTGTTCTGGAATCTCTGACAGAGGAATCCAGGATGACTCTGTGGCCTGGGGACGAAGGATGCTACAATGACTTTGGAACCTTGGGACCATCAAGCAGAATCGCTGTAGCCTTTGAGAGGTACCTGAATAAAACCTCACCCAGTGTTGGTCGAGGCTCATTTAGGGGACCACAGTTGTCTCTATAGCCGGTGCTCCTGGCTAAGAGGATCCCAGGGAGGAAACAGGTAATGAAGAAGAGAGAGGGTGATGCTAAGACACTTCATAGAACAGATTTCCAGGGAAATTCACCTCTGTTAAAAGAAAGCAGTGAGAGAACCATTGTTGCTGTTGAGATGCTAAGTCGTGTCTGACTGTTTTGTGACCCCATGGACTGTAGCCCACCAGGATTCTCTGTCCGTGGGATTTCCCAGGCAAGAATACCGGAGTGGGTAGCCATTTCCTTCTCCAGGGGACCTTCCCAACCTTGGGATCGAACTCTCATTTCCTGCATTGGCAGGCAGATTCTTTATCACTGAGCCACCTGGGAACCACTGCAACTTGCCAAATCTCGTAACGGGTCTTTGGGGCTTAATTAAGAAGTGGTGTGGAAGAACTCTTCCCCTGGTTTTAAAAAAAAAACAACCCTTCACTGCACCTGGGCTTTGTTCATGCCTTAACTCACGCATTCATTCATTCACTCACTCATTCATTCATCAGTAACTTGTTGAGTTCTTCTGGGTGCCAGGCATTGTGTCTGTGGGGCAGTATGATTAATAAGACCATCTTTCCATCTTTCATCATCACTACCACTCGAGGAAATTTTAAGGAATAATAGTAGTTGGGCAGGAGTTTTGCTCAGGAATATGGAAATGAAGAGCAGGAGAGGTAGAGACAAGACAGCTGGCAGGAGAGAAGAACTCTGAAGAAGAGAATTACAAGATGTCTAAGTAGGATTTTGAAGGTATTATGCCCCTCTGTCTTCCCCATGAAATCCTCAGTAAAATTCATACCCTTCACCAAATGCTTTCAAAGTGGCACTGGGCAGGATCTCAGCTGAAAGCAAAGGAGCTGAAACAAACCAAGCAGCTCCAATCAGGTCTTTCTCTTATATCCAAATAAAAAATGCTGTCCCCGCCCTGCAGTGGGAGGGACCCTGCAGACATGAGGCCCTTAGGTGTTGGGTGCTAAGAAGGGAATTACCAGGGCAAACAGGTACAAAATTTAAGGGGCTTCAAAAAACTCAGTAATCAAGACACTACCAATGCAGTAGTTTGCAAAATCAAAATTAATGCAAAAATGCCTGATGAGCAAAAGGTCACAATTTTAAACAAAGACAGATCCATGGAAAGGGGTGAGGTTAGGGAGAAATCAATGAGACTGAGTCATGCAAGGCAGGGTCAGATTCTTCCAAATGCTGACATTTAGTTCAAGGTAGACTTTTTTTGCATTACATTTATTTTTAAAAAAACAGTGATTAAGATATCATTCATCTTGATGACTGTGTTTTTTGGTGCTCTTATATTTCTCACTCTGGGGAGGAGGGACCAATGGCCTGAGAGGCCAGAAAACGCTTGGTTTTCTGAGGATCCAGCATTTGAGGTGGATTCTGAAGAATAAATGGAATCTAACGTATCCAAAATCACTGCCAATGGTGACTGCAGCCATGAAATTAAAAGACACTTACTCCTTGGAAGGAAAGTTATGACCAACCTAGATAGCATATTCAAAAGCAGAGACATTACTTTGCCAACAAAGGTCTGTCTAGTCAAGGCTATGGTTTTTCCTGTGGTCATGTATGGATGTGCGAGTTGGACTGTGAAGAAAGCTGAGCACCGAAGAATTGATGCTTTTGCACTGTGGTGTTGGAGAAGACTCTTGAGAGTCCCTTGGACTGCAAGGAGATCCAACCAGTCCATTCTGAAGGAGATTAGCCCTGGGATTTCTTTGGAAGGAAAAGCTGAAACTCCAGTACTTTGGCCACCTCATGTGAAGAGTTGACTCATTGGAAAAGACTCTGATGCTGGGAGGGATTGGGGGCAGGAGGAGAAGGGGACGACAGAGGATGAGATGGCTGGATGGCATCACTGACTCGATGGACGTGAGTCTGAGTAAACTCTGGGAGTTGGTGATGGACAGGGAGGCCTGGCATGCTGCAATTCATGGGGTCACAAAGAGTCGGACATGACTGAGCGACTGAACTGAACTGTACTGAACGTATGCAAAAAAATAAAAAATATAGGAAATCTAGCCTGAGGGCACAACCCATGGGAGGGTGTGTGCTTGAGGAAAGGACTGCAAGCAGCATATACCTGGAGTGCCCTGCCTCGTTTCACCTCTGGGCCTTGTGCTCCTCACAGGTGAAGCTGCAGGTTGAACCAGGTGACCACTGAGTCTGTCGGTCAGCATGTACAGAGCAACTCGTACAAGCAGGGTGGCCAAGATTTGAAAATATACAAAATGCAGAAGATGCGACCCTGTCCCCTGAGAGTTCATGTGCAGCCAAGACACTTGATGTCATTTCTGGCTCTTCACAGTCTACAGGCGTTGTTTTTGCTTTTGACATCTGAAAATGCTACCATAGTTACAATGGCATTATTTAGGAATTGCCCACATGACATTAAAAAAAATATAATCAGTTCGATGCAGTGACAGAGTGATGACCTACTTCAAAAAGGGCTTTCACAGGTGAGATCTCCTTTGCTCCTTTCATTCACCTACAGATTGGAGCGCTCTCATCTCTTACCTTCCAAGAATTGGATGCTCGGAGCATTTAAGTGGCTTCCTCCAAGTTTTCCGACTGTAAGAGCAGAAGTGGGACTAGAACTCAGGCTCCTAACTTCCGTCCCTTCAGTGACCTGGGTAGGGGGAATGAGCGAGCAGAATGGAGAGCAGCTTTCCCCCAGCTCCACAGAAACTTTGCTGAGAGTTTCAAGCTCAACCCCAGCCACCCTGACCACACATGGGCCACTCCAGTTCATTCTGAGCTCCCTGCGGGGGGTGAAATCGACCAGCCCCATAGCTTCATCAGTGAAGGAGTCAGAAAAGAATGTTTTTCTCACTCTTCACCACCCCCGCCAGCACCCACCTACAGATTCAGCCCCCCAAGAGCACCAGAGGGCCTGGAAACCTCACGTCCAACCACATTAACTGCACAGCAGGCCCCTGTCAGGCACATCCTCTCCACCCGGGATTTCACTCTGCACAGCGAGGTTCCTGCCAGATCCGAAAGCTGCCTCTTCCCATCCTGAAATTAAAAAACAACACGCCACCAAACCTAAGCCAAGCAGGGCCCTGAGGACAGCAGCAGCCCGACTGGAAGAAGTGCCATCCCATGCGGAGGATGGGGGTGATGGGGGACGGGGGCGGGGGGAGATGCTGCCTTTCCCAGCCGGGACCTGGGCAACTTGTCCTCTCAGAGGCCTGGGCAGTGGGTGTAGCCATTGTCCATCCTGCATCCTGCACAGCTGCTCTCAGCAGATCAGGGCCCTGCCAGGTCGGGATGCGGAAGATGAGGCAGGCAAACAGCCTGAGGAACAAAAGGCACAAGGCCTCCACGTCCCAGCTCACGGGAGCTGGCCCAGGAGCCCAGCAAAGCTGGGGCAGAAGGACACAAGGGTGTCAGAGCTCCGGACACAGAACAGTCTACGATCCAGTGACCAGGTCAAGCCAGAGCCCAGGCCCCTTGGATGCCACCCTTGGCCACCCCTCTCAGGTCACCTAGACTTGTCGGCTCTTCTTACTGCTCTGTCTTCTCATTGTCTCCATCACCATCACCACCACCACAAGTACGGAGTGTAGTGGGCTCCTCCACAGTGGCGCCCCAAATGCTATGTGCACACCCCAGTCCCGGGAACCTGTGAGTGTTACCTTATTTGGAAAAAAAAATGTGTGTTTTCACAGGTGATTGATTTAGTTAGGGATCTTGAGAGGAAGCTCTCAACCCCGACCAACTGAGTAGGACTTGAATGCAAACCACATGTATCCTTATAATTGAGAGGCAGAGGGAGATGAGACAGAGATGCACAGAGAAGACACCGAGGAGAGGAGGAGGCCGGGTGACCGCGGAGGCCGAGGCTGGAGCCACGGGGCCACAGGCAAGGAACGGGGCAGGCACCAGAGCTCCAAGGAGTGAGGGAGGCCCCTCCCCCAGGGCCTTCCTAGGCGGCAGGGCCCTGCCCACGCTTTGATTTGGGACATCTGGCCTCCAAAACCGGGCGAAAACAAGTGTTTGTGGTTTGAAGTCTCCCAGCGTATGGTCCTTTTAACGACAGTTCCAGGAAACAAGGATGCCAACACCACACCATCCCCACCGCCTCAGCGCCTCCTGAGCACATCCCGGGCACAGGCTGGCCGCAGCTCCGTGAGTTATTTCCATTTAGCAGATGAGCAAACTGAAGCATCATGATACTAAGGATCGTGCCAGCGTCGTCTGGGGCCCAGCTGAAACACAGCCCTGCTGCCTGCTCTTTCCAGCTAGGAGACCACACCCGCTCTGACAGCGCCTTCCTTGCAGCCGCCTCAGAAGCCGCACAAAGGAGCTGAACACAGTTTCAATCCCCAATGATATTTTTACCAGAGTTATCTCTGGGGCTCGGCCAGTTCCAGGAGTCGGGGGATGACTAACTCTGGGGCGGGGAGACATCGTTTCAAATGACCTGAGTGTCATCCCAATGAGTTTGCCAGCACCAACAGAGCTCTGAGGGGCCTGGGGGAATTCCCCGTTCTCCCTCCTAAGGAAGGAGTTGGAAGGCAATACCCCACCAAGAGACGCCTCAGCCTGGACTGTCAGAGCAGAGCAACAGCTCAGGACTCCTGCCCTCCTTGGGAACAGAGATGAAGGCACACAAGGAGAACGTCCTAACCTGCCAGCAGTCTCCCTGCCCCAGAGAGCAGAGCCTCAGAGGAAACTCCTGAGCCCCTTCCCTTGGAACAGAGAGGAGAACTTCAGAGGTCAGGGCAAACTCCCTTTCAGGAAGCTAAGGATGCAATCAGCCGCGACAGGCTCCCAGAATCCAGTCCAAAGGGGCGGGAGTTGGAGAGGCCCAATTTCACACCTATACCTTTAGCTTGTCTCCACAGACTCACCACATATATGGGAAGGGCTGGCCGGCGTGACCCATGGTTTTGCTTGAACAGCAGTATACCTTTCGGCTGAATATGGTTCCACCTGGAAATGGGTCCGGACAAGCTCATCCTGCAGCCTAGATGCCAGGCCGTCCGGTTCCAAGGTCGTGTACAGAGCAGCGGCCCCCGAGGCTTTCAGTGCCGCTGCCCAGGTAGCCAGAAATGCTAATTACCATAGGCAGGCCCAGAAACTCAAAGAAACTGTTGTCAGGGAGCTCTGACTGGCTGAGACCTGGCTCCCTACTCCCGGCTTGCTCAGAGGAAACCCCACTTCCTCAAGAAGAGCAAATATTAAGTCTGGTTGACAGTACATCCATTCAACCTTCACGGAGGCAAAAAGAAAGGGAGGGTGGGTGGCTGGAGGTAATTCCCACCTTAGAGTGCCTCTCCTCAGCTTCCAGGAGCAAGAAGACTACCTTCTGGTCTATACTTTGGTGCCCCAGCTTTCAGCGCTGGTGGCCTACTCTGTACACCCAGCACCCAACCTAAGCCGCCTGGTAGGGAAAGTGCGCCTGTGGCTCAAGATTCAATCCCTTGGGTTTTGCCACAGTGTATGTGGTGCAGGGTAAGGGGTGGAGGGAGAGGTCATAGGAAACTCCATAGGTCATGGAGTTGTAAGAAGCACGGATCATCAGCAAGTCCAAGGTTCTGGCATGTTCTATGTGTAACTGGAGATTCTCAGAGCATGGGACCTTGGAGGTCAACTAATTCAATGGCAGCCAATCCAGTGGGAAAGGGGCCAGCCCTGCACATCCCTTTATTGCCTCCCCAGCGGACTTGTTTAGTTTCTCTAGGGCCCTTGCTCTCCAGGTGCACAGCTCCTGTTTGCAGCTCCTAACCCCAAAGAGCTTTGAGTTTTTGTAAAGCTTTTGGCAGAGAAACGTTGCCTGATCTGAACTGTCTTGAGGTCATTTAGAGTCCTTCTCCATCCTCCTCCTGTAATAGTTGATATTTTGCTGCCAAAATATCAATTCATTTGATTATGAGTGGGGTCTGATTACTCCAGAAGTATGTAACACTTCATGTACATTGCTTGACTTTTCTAAAGATCAAAACAAGCAAACAAAAAAGCTGAGTTCTGAATCACACCTGGCCCTGCGGATTCCCTAAGGAACTGTGGATGTGCAATTCCAAGGTCGGATGTGTCTGTGTGCCTCCCTGCCAGACCCGGTCCACACCTCCTGGACCACATCCCGCTGTGAGCTCGCCTGTACTCAGAAGCCTTTCCTTCTTTCTGCATCAGATCTTAGTTGTGGAATGTGAGATCTTTTCGTTGCAGAATGCAAACTCTTAGTTGCAGCATGTGGGATCTAGTTCCCCGACCAGGGATCAAACCTGGGCCCCCTGCATCGAGAGCACGGAGTCTTAGCCTCCAGACCACCAGGGACGTCCCCACGAGCCTTTCTTGAAACTTGGTGACTTTGTTTGGACTTACTGATGCACTTCTTGTGTATTTGTGAGCATGAGTGAGTGTACCATTTTGTCTATTTTTATGTCTCAAATGAATTCCCAAATGAATTAAATTCTCTCCAGGATTTAATACATGGTTTGGGTCCCCATCAGCCTCATTGCACCAACTCCTCAACCCTGTGCATGGTAAATGGGCCAAGATCCTGAGTGTGTGTGTCTCACCACATTGATTCCTCAATCCCAGACCCCTGCAATAGCAGGCCTGAGAAGACTAGAAAAGTCTAGAAACAGTACAAAAATCCAATAAAGTAGCAGATTACAAAATTAATATATGAAAATTGTTGGTGTTAGCATATACAAAAATAATAGTTTGAAAAATGCAGTGGAAACCAATATCTCCATTTAAAAAAAAATTTTATTTTATATTGGCGCATAGTTGTTTAACAACACTGTGTTAGTTTCAGGTGTCCAGTATCTTCGCTTTTAATAGAAACTAAAAAAGATTTTCTTAGGGTCTTCTCTGGTGGTGCAGGGGCTTTCCTTGTGGCTCAGCTGGTAAAGAATCTGCCTGCAATGTGGGAGACCTGGGTTTGATCCCTGGGTTGGAAAGAGCCCCTGGAGAAGGGAAGGGCTACCCACTCCAGTATTCTGGCCTGGAGAATTCCATGGATTGTATAGTCCATGGGGTCGCAAAGAGTCGGACATGATTGAGTGACTTTCACTTTCACTTTTACCGGTGGTCCAGTGGTTAAGAATCTGTCCTCCAAGGCAGGGGACGAGGATTCCAGCCCTGTCAGAGAGTTAAGATCCCAGATGCCACAGAGCAACTAAGCCTGTGCGCCATAACTACTGAGCCTGCACGCTCTAGACGCCATGGGTCACAAGGAAGTGCCTGCAAGCTGCAACGAAAGATCCTGAACTTGGAGACTAAGACTAAGACAGTCAAATAAATAAATAAAATTTTTAAAAGATTAAAAAATTTTTTGATATATTGATATTTGATAACATATACAGATATAGATGAATATATAGGTATTCAATGGGCTTCTTAAGTAGTGCTAGTGGTAAAGAACCTGCCTGGCATTGCAGGAGACACAAGAGACTTGGGTTCTATCTCTGGGTTGGAGAGATCCCCTGGAGGAGGGCATGGCAACCCACTTCAGTATTCTTGCCTGGAGAATCCCAAGCACAGAGGAGCCTGGCAGGCTGCAGTCCCTGGGGTTGCAGAGTCAGACCCAGCTGAAGTGACTTAGCATAGGTATTCAATAAGAAACATGCCTGACCTATTAGAAGACAACTTTTAAACAATTGTTAGTTTTTAGTATAATAATGGTATTACGGCTACATTTTAAAATAGCATCTTCATCTTTTAGAAATACACATTGAAACACAATAATGATGTCAGTGATTTGTTTGAAAATGAGACAGGGGAGGAGTGGGAATGGAGAGGAGACATGGCCACAGGCTGAGTGGGACAGGGGCTGTTTGATGGGTACAGGAAGGCTCATTTTACTGTTCTCGTACTGTTCTCACTACTTCTGTGTATGATTTAAATTCTGCATATGAAAAAGTTAAAAAAAATCTATTGAAGGACTGGAAGAAATTTTTAAGTTTATAAAAAAGGCTTGTTTACTTTTAGATGAAAAAGTTTGATGATTTTCTCTGTATTAATCTATAAATTCAATGTGAATCCAATTAAAATAGCAACAAGGAGCACTTTTAGAAAATATATAATAGCTAGGCAAATTATGAAAGATAAGGGTGGTTGAGGGGTTAGGGCAGAGCAAGCCTGGTCTTGCACGCGTAGGTGCTCAGTTGCTTCAGTTGTGTCCGACTCTTTGCGACCCTATGGACTGTAGCCTGACAGGCTGCTCTGCCCATGGGATTCTCCAGGCAAGAATACTGGAGTGGGTTGCCATGCCCTCCTCCAAGGGGATCTTACTTACCCAGAAATCAAACCTGTGTCTCTGGCATTGCAGGCAGATTCTTTACCCACTGAGCCATCTGGGAAGCCGAAGCCTGGTCTTAGAAGCACTCAAACTTATGAAGTTACAATAATGAAAGCAGTTGAGCAATGGAGCACAAACAGACTGGACAATGGTGCAAAAGAAGACTCCAGAAATTGGCTTAGGTGCCCGCCTGCTGGGTACTTACTATTCAAGATGTTGAATAATTACAGAACAGACAAAAATTCTAAACTAAATTCTTTGAGAAAACAAATAAGAAAATTCACATAGTGCTTAGTGCTGCAGAGAAAATAAAGCAAGACAATGAGACGAAGAGCTGTGAGGGAGATACCTGTGTTAAGATCTAAGGAATTGACCATGACAAAGATGCTCGAGAAAAGCCCATTCCAGCCAAAGTGGAGAGCAGAAGCATACACTGTCAGGTGGAAATGAGTTTCAAGTGTTCAAGAGACAGAAAGAAGATCACAGATGACAGGAAAAGAGGCCAGGAAGACAAGCAGGGGTAAGATTCCATAAATCTTGCAGGGACTGGTGAGGAGGCTGGATTTTAGTCTAATTGAGATGCAAAGCCATTAGAGGGTTTTAGTCTGCAGATATGATCTGATTAGCAATTTAAAAAAAATTACTCTGGCCACTGTGTAGAGAAGACTCTCTAAAGACAAGAATGGAAATGCAATTTCAGTTTTCCCCAGCAATGATCTACCCAAGAGGCGATGTTGGCATAAACTATATCAAAGTGGTGGACACATTAACAAGTGGTCTGATTTGGGACACGATATTTACCTAGTGCCAGTCTGCAGATGGGTTAGAAGTGAAGGAGGAGAAAAAGGAAAGGAACCAAGGATTATGCATGCTGGTTCTCTGGTCTGAGTCACCAGGTGGAGGATGTTGCCACTGCTGAAAAAGAGCAGATGAGCAGGAGCAGGTTTGGCAGTGATGGCAGTAAATCACAGACTCTGTTACCATCTCTCTCCCTTGACACACCTATCAGACATCCAACAAGCATTGGCAGTAGGCAGGTGGCTGATACACAAGGAAGGAGCTCAGTGGTGGAGATGTATATTTGCACATCATCAGCATAAGACACAGTGGGCATGGCATTTCAGATCTATGGAGGACACACAGTGTTTGATAACCAGTGTTATTGACCTTGCATTTGGGGAAGAAAAACCCAAATGAATTCCAAATTCAAGCTCAGGACAAAACAATTTCCAAATGGGTAAAAAAAAAAAAAAACTTTTTTAAATATTGATGAGCCTACATGGAAAATGGCCCCTCTGTACTCATGTTGGGAGGGTAAATTTGTGCAACCTTCTTAGGGACAATATGGCACTGTATTACCAAATTCAAAATACATGTTTTCAGACTTCCTTGGTGGTCCAGAAGTTAAGAATCCACCTACTAATGCAGGGGACACAGGTTCAATCCCTGCTTCTGCTCCAGGAAGATTCTATATGCTAGGGGTCAACTGAGCTGGCGTGTCACAACTACGGAAGCCTGCACCCCTAGAATCTGGGCTCCACAACAGAAAAGCCACAATGGTGACAAGCCCACACACCACAACTAGAGCGTAGCCCCGGCTCAGGGCAACTAGAGAAAGCCCGTGTGCTGCAAGGAGGGCCTAGAGCAGCCACAAATACATAGATAATTTTTAAAAAAAAAAAAGAAGTTGAGGATCCAAAACCCTCTCTTCATTAAAAAAAAAAAAAAACCCTCTCTTCATTAAAAAAAAAAAAATGCATGTTTTCTTTGTTCCAGGAATCCTATCTTTATTAATCTATCCAACAGATACACATGGAAGAGACTGTGTGTATAAGGATTCTTCAGTACAGTAAAAAATTAAAAACAAGCTGTGTCTCTCAACAAAGGACTGGTTGAATAAAAGATCATAAGTCTACACAATGGACTACTTTGCAAATGATACAAAAGGTGAAGGAAACCTTTGTGTGCTGACCTCGAACCATCTCTGAGACACATTCAACCAAGTACAGGACCTCTGTGTTTTATTACCCTTCTGTGTAAATATGTGTATGTTTAAGTATAAACGCTTTCAGTTTCAGTTTTTTATCATTCTGCAGTTTGAATTTTAAGCATGTACAGTTTTCCATTAAAAAACCACCAAAAGAGATTATCTGAACAGTGAAATTATCAGTCACCTTTTTGTTTTCTTTATACTCCTGTGTATATTTTTTAAAAAGCAACCTAACAAGTATAATTAGAATAAAAAAAAAAACAAAACTCAAAGAATATGGTTCCACAGCCTACCCTCTAAAACTGTAGACAAATCTATTTAAATCTCCATGAAAATCTTATGACCTTTTCCGAGTCTTTTTTTTTTCCAGCATTCCGATCTAACAAGTTTTGTACCTTCAGGCTCTGTTGGAAGCAGCCTGTACCCAAAGCCAAGCTGTAAAAGTTGCAGGGGAGCTACAGAGCTGCCAAAGAGGGTGTTTAATGAGCAAAACTTAAGGGTTGATGCAAATTGCTGGCAAACACCAGATGGCAGGGGTCAGGCGGGAGATCACCTCCAAGAGATACAGTCAGAGCATGGGTCAGGTCCGAAGGAAGATAAAGCACTCCCATCTGATTGGAGAATGGGAGAATATCACAGGACTCCCGCAGCAAGCCACACACGCACGCAAAATCAGGACAAGGGGTTTCTCTCCTTCGGCTGACGGACGAGGGATGGGAGGTGGGGAAAGGCAGGAGCAGAGGATGCAAAGGAATCAGGCAGCTTGTGGTGGATATGGAGTGTCTTGGCCTGTGTGAAATTTACCTGCAGTGCCTTTGAGGCTTAGCTGCTCTGAAATCCCAAAATATCTGAGCTGTGTACACACAGGGCCATAAAATTAAGATTGTGCTAGTTCTATTTAACCATGGAGAAGAAAAAAAAACAACACATAATTCAATTATATGGTTATTGAGAATTTTGAAGGGAAAAGGAGAGCACCCAAATTAGTCCTTATTTTTACATTTCGTTACCATTACACACCTTATTTAAATACAAAGTTAGTACTGCGTGATAGTACTAGGCTTATTTGTTGAAACAAAGCCTTGCTTTCAACACGAAGTGAGAGTGTACCATTACACCTCTCCCAATTGAACACCTTTATAGGAAACTAAGATCATGGCATCCGGTCCCATCAGTTCATGTCAAATAGATGGGGAAACAATGGAAACAGTGAGAGACTTTATATTTGGGGGCTCCAAAATCACTGCAGATGGTAACTGCAGCCATGAAATTAAAAGACACTTGCTCCTTGGAAGAAAAGCTATGACCAACCTAGACAGCATTAAAAAGCAGAGACATTACTTTGCCAACAAAGGTCCATCTAGTCAAGGCTATGGTTTTTCCAGTAGTCATGTGTGGATGTGAGTGTTGGACTATAAAAAAAGCTGAGTGCTGAAGAATTGATGCTTTTGAGCTGTGGTGTTGGAGAAGACTCTTGAGAGTCCCTTGGACTGCAAGGAGATCAGTCCTGGGGGTTCACTGGAAGGACTGATGCTGAAGCTGAAACTCCAATTTGGCCACCTGATGTGAAGAACTGACTCATTGGAGAAGACTCTGATGCTGGGAAGGATTGAAGGCGGGAAGAGAAGGGGATGACAGAGGATGAGATGGTTGGATGTCATCACTGACTCAATGGACATGAATTTGAGTAAGCTCCGGGAGTTGGTGATGGACAGGGAGGCCTGTCATGCTGCAGTCTATGGGGTCACAGAGAGTCAGACAAGACTGAGTGACCGAACTGAAATTTCAGAATTGAACTGATAGGAAGTGGAGCTGCAGGAAAGCCAAGGCTATCACTAAGGCACCGAGACCTCCCAAGGCCCTGCCTATGAATATAGTACTTAGGCAGATATAAATGTATTTGCATTGGCCTTAAATACTCAAACTTAAGTGACCACAGTCATCAGAATATCCCATTCAAGCACTGACCCCTCTCATTGCCAAAGCTAACCTACACCCTGTGGTGAAGCCTGGCTAGCTCTCCCTGCCCTCGTCCTCCTCAGTCATACAGGAAATGGGGAACAGCTGCTTTAGTCCATCACTCCTACCTCTGACTCTTCCCTCCTCTGGTTTAACCAGTCCCAGTTCCTTTCAACTTCCCTCTTGGGTCTAATTTTCCAATCATATAATTATCTCTGTGGGTCTTAGGGAGAAGAAGACATGTGGTGTTCCAAAAAGATTATATCCTTCTTTTAGTCCTATACTCTGCATTTTCTGCCCCTGGTGAAAGAATCTAAACTATGTCACTCCAATAGATTTAGTTGGAGTAAGCACCTCTCCAGCATTCTTTCTTGTAAATGTACCATTGCCTTCTTGGGACCTGAACTGCAGCTCAGGGGAGCTGGGTTTGTGAAATGGAGTTTCTATATTCATCAAAAACATCATATGCTTTGAGAGCAAAAACATCATATGCCTTGAGAGCAACAGGAAACAGCCACAAGCTGACGTTATAGGAAGAGAGAGTTTTCCAAACACCAAATTACTCAAACTTGGCCACATGTTCCATGGTCAGAAAACAAGGATTCAAAGTTTAATGAAGTCAAAATCATCCAGAAAGGAGAACTGAAGAAAATATACACTCCTTGATTCAAACAGTTGTTTAAAAATTAGCTTCTAAATATTTCAAAATAATTTCTAATCAAACATTTCTTAAGGTAAACTTTTTATTATAAGGACTAACTTTTGAAAAGAGTTTTATAGTTTTGAAAACTTCCCACATAGCATTTTGTAATATGATATGGTGGGAAACCAGTCAATCCTAAAGGAGATCAGTCCTGGGTGTTCATTGGAAGGACTGATGTTGAAGCTGAAACTCCAATACTTTGGCCACCTGATGCAAAGAGCTGACTCATTTGAAAAGACCCTGATGCTGGGAAAGATTGAGGGCAGGAGGAGAAGGGGATGACAGAGGATGAGATGGTTGGACGGCATCCCCAACTCAATGGACGTGAGTCTCAGTGAACTCCGGGAGTTGGTGATGGACAGGGAGGCCTGGTGTGCTGGGGTTCATGGGGTCGCAAAGAGTCAGACACAACTGAGCGACTGAACTGAACTGATGGTGCGAAAGGCAAGTTTTGATAGGCAGATAGATACAGATATATGTTACATATACATTATATAGCACGTTTTACATATATTAAAATAGAAGGCTGAATGCCTTCAAACTATGGTGATGGAGAAGACTCGAGAGTCTTTTGGACTGCAAGGAGATCAAATCAGTCAATCCTAAAGGAAATCAGTCCTGAATATTCATTGGACGGACTGATGCTGAAGCTGAAGCTCCAATACTTTGGCCACTTGATGCGAAGAGCTGAATCACTGGAAAAGACCCTGATGCTGGGAAAGAGTGAAGACAGGAGAAGGGGATGACAGAGGATGAAATGGTTGGATGGCATCATTGACTCAATGGACATGAGTCTGAGCAAACTCTGAAGGATAGTGAAGGACATGGAAGCCTGGCATGCTGCAGTCTATGGGGCTGCAGAGTCGAATGTGACTTCATGACTGAAGAACACTGGCCAAATTCTACTATTCCACACCATGGTGGCAAACGAAGGTACAGCCATCACCTCGATGGCCATGACTGAGCAACTGAAAAACAACAACATGTATTATATATACATATAAAATACGTGCATAATATATATATGATATGAGGAACACAAAGTTCAGTTTTAGTTTCTTGAGGTCATAGAACTAATAAAGTGAGGTCCCTGAATACAGATCCAAGCAGAACCATGAGTCCTGTGGGAAATTTCTGATCACTATGATGTGAAATAAGTGGATACCATCTGCTGTTCACAATTAAAGATGACACATGACAGTCAAGTTCTAGTTGTGATTAGAGAGGAACACTATATTTCCTACAAGAGAACCCCATAATCAATGCAATTCACTCTGCTTTGCTTTTTTAATGCCCTGACATACTGTGATGTTAAAGGTGTTACTAAACGTACGGGATAGGCTCCTGGAACAGATAAAGGACATTAGTGAAACGTGAATCAAGTGTGAGGTTTAGTTAACAGAAACATTTCATGTCAGCTTCTTGGTTCTGACTAATGGCCCACAGTCATATAAGGGGTTAACAATGGGGGAACCAGGAGGAAGGGTATACAGAAACCCTTACCATCTTGGCAATGTTTCTGTTTGTCTATAATTATTCCAGAATAAAAAGCTCATTAAAAATAAACAGATGTTATAGGTATCAATAAACTCAGTCTTAAACCTTTAATGTTTATCACATGTTAAAGGAAGGAAACAAGTAATTTTCCAGGCAAGTGCCCCATATTCAGAAGCATTTAGTGATAATGTGGCAATCAGCTCCATTCATGGAAAAAGCAAAACCATTTACTTGTAGAGTGGTAATTATTTTGGAGGTGTTGACCTAGAGGGCAAGAAGAGTGGGGAAATCCCGGGAAGGAGCTCAGAGGTGGCCAGTCCCCTCAACTGACATCAACTATAGCCAGAGAAGCCAAGGTTGGCTACAGAAGCACAGGCCAGTCGCTACGGTGAATCTCTGGGAACTGCAGGAACAGACTCTGCCGGACAGGAACAGGCTGCCTGCGCCCACAACAGGAGGTATTTACAAACCAGCCGGGCCTGGCGCCTAGTCAGGGGTTTCAGGGACAAGCCCACAGCATTTCCAAAGAGCAGCCAAGACATTAAGCTTGCGGGTCCAGAAGAGAAGCCTGGCAGCCTCAGGCTGCAGAGTGACAGGGTCACTCCTGCCCACCCATGTGTATTCACACCAGGGTCTGGTCCCAGAAACGGGACCAGCAGGGGTGTCAGTTCCAGGCAGCATGGGAATATGTGTCTTCCTGAGGCTGACACAAATGGGGAATAGTTAAAAAAAAAAAAAATTGGTTTTCAAGTGCACAGTTCCTCCCGATCCTCAGGAGGCCAAGTTCACAGCCAGCCCACTCTACCACCCACTTGCAGTCAGCCTCAGAGTTTGTATTTGGACCCAGCACTCTTCTGTTTAACTTCCCCAGTAGATGGATGGGTGGAAGCCTTTCTGTGACATTGTCTGCAGAGCCAAAGTTTCCCCATTTTCAACACCTGCTCTACTGCTTCCATCTGACAAGAGCCTCTGCTGTGGAGGGAAGCTAGAGTTACCATCAGGCTTGTACCCAGGGTCCAGGCAAATGCTGATGTCAGGCAACCAGCGAAGGCTCTTTTCCTCTCCAGACGCATCCTCTGTTGAGCTCCGCCCCAATGCCACAAGTACGAGCCTTCCACCAAGACCACACAAGCAGAGCCCAGAACCAAGGAGACCTCTGAAGCTAATGGAGCTCCTTTCTAACCAAAAAGCCCCTGATTTTATTGACAAATGCCCCTGATCATCACTAACAAGCTTCCTGACTCCAAATTATGCAAAGATGCCCACTTCAGTAAACACTGTAAAGCACCTTAACCAAGCACCTAACGCTAACCTTCCAGCAGGAATTTTATCTTGAGGCTGTAACAATTGGCTATTAACCCAAAAAGACTGTCAGCTTTCCCTGGTCTGTCAGGAGTTGTTGGCCCGTGGCACTCACAGTGCCCACATTATCTCTGCTCTTTGTTCTTAATAAATTCATTCCCTTCTGAAATGCCTTGTGTCTGGAAATTCTTTTCCAACTCGAGTTTGGACTGCCTCAACACCCTCCACTCGGCTTTTCCATGACATCTACTTCAACAGTGAATGAACGAAAGAATGAATGAATGAATGGGGATTGGCAAGTTTTCTCAATCATTTTGTGAATACAAAGCATGTCATAAGTGTAAAGCACTCCCTGTCTGACATCTAAACAAAATGCTATGGAAGACACATTTAAAGCCTGTAGAGCTGAACATCTGGGGGATGCTAATATTTCAGGATTTGATCAAATTCTACATATCCTGTGCTTTTATATAAGTTTAGGTATTCCGCAGAGCTCTTGACAGTGGATTGACAATCCATGGTTGGTACAGTCTCAGTACTATGAGACCTGAGAGACCTAAAAAGAAGAAACTTCAAAAATCTAATATTTGTTCCTGAAAGGAAGTAGATTAAAAATGGATTCGGTGCATGCTAAGTTACTTCAGTCATGTCCGACTCTTTGAGACCCTATAAAATGTAGCCTACCAGGCTCCTCTGTCCAGGGAGTCTCCAGGTGAGAATACTGGTTGCCATGCCCTCCTCCAGGGGATCTTCCTGACCCAGGGATCGAGCCCACATCTCCTAAGTCTTCTGCATTGGCAGGCAAGCTCTTTGCCACTAGTGCCACCTGGGAAGCCCTAAAAATGGATTCAGTTCAGTTCAGTCGCTCAGTCGTGTCCAACTCTTTGCGACCCCATGAAGCGCAGCACGCCAGGCCTCCCTGTCCATCACCAACTCCCAGAGTCTACTCAGACTCACGTCCATCAAGTCGGTGATGCCATCCAGTCATCTCATCCTCTGTCGTCCCTTTTTCCTCCTGCCCCCAATCCCTCCCAGCATCAGAGTCTTTTCCAATGAGTCAACTCTTCGCATGAGGTGGCCAAAGTACTGGAGTTTCAGCTTTAGCATCATTCCTTCCAAAGAACACCCAGGACTGATCTCCTTTAGAATGGACTGGTTGGATCTCTGTGCAGTCCAAGGGACTCTCAAGAGCTTTCTCCAACACCACAGTTCAAAAGCATCAATTCTTTGGCAAGCAGCCATAAATACACAAAATTTCCAAAATTTCAGCCCATTAGTTGGAGGTCAGAAATAACTGCTTTCTCATTTGCTGCTGTTGTTTAGTCACTGAGTCATGTCTGATGCTTTCGCTATACCCTACCAGGCTCCTCTGCCCATGGGGCTTCCTAGGCAGGAATATTGGAGTGGGTTGCCAGGTCCTTCTCCCGGGGATCTCCCCAACCCAGGGACTGAACCTACATCTTCTGCATTGGCAGGTAGGTCCTTTACCTCTGAGCCACCTGCGAAGCCTCTTTCTCAACTATAAAAAGATTCTATTTCATAGGGATTTTTTTTTTCATGCATGTGCGCTCAGTTGTGTTGGACTCCTTGCAACTCCATGGACTGTAATTCACACCAGGCTCCTCTGTCCATGGGATTTTTCAGGCAAGAATGCTGGAGTGAGTTGCCATTTCCTCCTCCAAGGGATCTTCCTGACCCAGAGATCAAACCCTAGTCTCATGTCTCCTGCATTGGCAGGCAGGTTCTTTACCACTGAAACACCTGGGAAGTCCTATTTTATAGGGATGCCACAGAGTAAACTAAATAAGCTTATATTTACAAAGCATGGGGACAATGCCGGGCACATAGCCGGCACTGCCTAAGTACTAGCTACAAAAAATACTATCCAATCCAACGTAATGCTCTACCACGTGATACAGTGACAAGCAACTTATCAGATCACAATACCTCCCAAGGCACACGTGACGAATCTCAGTGTCCTTTTCAGAGACAGCATCTCTCAAGATGAAAGAGTAGCTGCCTAAAACCTACTTTTGAAAATCCTCCACTTTTGAGAGGGAGACTTTTGAAAGCATAAGCTACTGGAAATGTCTTTAAGCATAAGCTGCTTTGCAAAAAAATGATGTTTTGCTTTCCACAAGAAAACTTGGGAATCTGTGCCAATCCGGCATTGATACTTCAGTCAAGGACAAGGGAAGTAAGGAGCACCTGTAAAGTTTTCTTAATAGGAAGACAATTTGGGTCATTATGACTCCCATGCAATACAGGAGAGCCCTTCTTGGTTAGTTTGATAGAGGGGGCTTTATAGCCAGAGACCACCATCTCACCCATTTCTCTGATCCTTAAACAGTCTGGCAGGACTAAATTTTTTTGAACACCATCAATGTCTTAAAAAAAAAAAAAAAAAAAGAAGAAGAGTTATCTAATAAGGCAGGACCCTCTAGCTAAGTCTCCCTTTGACATAATTGAAAAGCAAAACCAAGATTAAGGTGCCCAGACTATAGGGAGCGCTGTGATGCGGGGTTGAAGCTCCAGCGGAGCGGGGCGGGGTGGGGGGGGGGTGTCACCAGCACACAGCCCTCGGTTCTCAGGGACTTGCCCTCAGCAACTGCTTCCAGTGTGGGGCATCTGGGCCTGGCTCCTTGATCACAGCTCAGGACAACTTCTAAGGGCCCTGCTTGTCCAGAGCTTGCGGGAGCTGCCCATATCCTTGGCTGAACCCGCATCGCAGCCCAGCTTCTCCCTCGGCCAGGCCCACTTCCTACCTCGCCACCAGAGTGTCCGATCATGCGAGATCCCCCACAGGAAATTCCTCTGTGCTTTTACCCTCCCAGGGAATCCAACCCGCAGACCAATACATTTGGGCTCAGGGTGAATGCCTGTTCACCATCTTTCCCACGTGTTTTTATAAAGAGCTTCAAGGTATAACTGACACACAACAAACAACATGTACTTAAAGCATATACTTTTTTAATGATTACTTTTAACTTACTCCAGTACCCTTGCCTGGAGAATCCCATGGACAGAGGAGTCTGGCAGGCTACAGTCCACGGGGCTGCAAGAGTTGGACATGACTTAGTGACTAAAACCAACCACCATATATCCATGAAATCATCATCACAAGTAAGGAGACTCTGACTGATGGGCCTCACACAAATGGAGGGCCTCGCACGACAGTGGTACAGCACAGAATGGTGATTTGGTACCTTCTTGAACTTTAGACTCCCGAAGTCCCAACTTTGAATCCTCCACACCTCTCAGCTCTGATGCAAGAGAGTGTCACTTGACCTCTCTCTCCACCCTCCTTCGTCATACTGAGGCCACAACAGCATCAACCTCAAAGGACTGTTGCATTGATTAAATGAAATAATGGAAATACAGCTCACAGTATGCACCCTCAACGAATCATAGCCATTAATGTTTTATGATGATGATTGCTCAATGTTTCATCCATCCCCAGACTCATTCCCTCTCCAACTTCCATATTTCTTTAAAAGGTCCCATCATCACCTTCTAAGTTGCCCTCGTTCAATGCATCCAGCCAGTCACAAAGTTCTTTGCATTCTTCCTCCATTCCCTCCCCCTCCCATAGTCGCCACCCTCATCCAGACTGCTATCATCTCTTCCCTTTGCTTGTATAACTGCCTGATCCAGTGGCTTCTAGACATCTGGATTTCACAGGCCAATAAAAATTTTACAAATTATTTTTGGAACTAAAGTATTTCCAACTTCTTTTGGCCAACAAAGAAACTAAATATCATTGAGATACAGCATAATTTAATTCATAGCAAGACAATTTAACCTCTTCTAAAGTAAATAGAATCTGGATATAAAATAGAATCTTATACCCAGGTGGCACTAGTGGTAAAGAACCCACCTGCCAATGCAGGAGACGTAAGAGGCTCAGGTTCAATCCTTGGGTTGGGAAGATCCCCTGGAGAAGGGAATGGCAACCAACTCCAGTATTCTTGCTTGGAGTCTGTCCATTCCATGGACAGAGGAGCTTGGTGGGCTACAGTCCATGGGGTCACAAAGAGTCAGACACAACTGAAGCAACTTAGCACACACACAAAGTAAACAGAAGAGCAGAGACCTCCATTTTTAAAATGAACATGTTTAGCTTTAAGAAAAACTCATTGTCTGGATCTGTTTTTCCCATTTCTCACTAGACTGATAGAGGCTTCAGCACTGAGCAGCACCTGTCATTTCACAGAGAGATACTGATAGCCTGTTGGTCTAAGTCATCTTCTTGACTGTTTTAGGCAGCTTGGGCTGCTGGAGCAGAGTATCACAGACTGGGTGGCTTCAACAACAGAAATTTATTTCTCACAGTTCTGGAGGCTGGGAATTTCAAGGTCAAGAGGCCAGCCCATTTGGGTCCTGATGAGGATTCTTTTCCTGGTTATGTTTTCATGTAGTGGTGGGGGGAAGACAGCAAGCCAGCTCTCTCATGTCTTTTAAGGGCACTAATCCCATCCTGAAGGCTGCACCCCCATGACCTAATTAGCTTCCCAAAGCCCCATCTTGAACACCATCACAATACGGACTAGAGCCTCAGTACATAGCTCTAACTAATCTCCCTTCTCTCTATCCCACACAAGTCCTTCCACAATAAGCCTGATGCACACAGCCTTCCTGCTGGAAACCCAAGTGTTACATCCTACTGTCTGGGTAGGGATCATCTAACACAGGGCTTCTCCAGTGGCTCAGTCAGTAAAGAATCCACTGTAATACAGGAGATCGCCTGTAATGCAGGAGATCCAGGTTCGATCCCCATGTTCGATCCCTGTGTCGGAAAGATTGCCTGGAGAAGGAAATGGCAGCCCACTCCAGTATTCTTGCCTGGGAAATCCCATGGACAGAGAAGACTGCCAGGCTACAGTCTATGGGCTTGCAAGAGTCAGACACGACTGAGCGACTAAACCAACCAACGAACCCGTCTAATACAACATGCCAAGCTCAGCTGGAGGGAGTCCCCAGTGTAGCAACTTACACTTTTTAAAGCTCGGGATGCATTCTCCCATAGAAACGTGGACACATATGTGGGGAGAACCCTCATTCCCAACCCCAAAACAGTCTGTACTGGAGGGAGCACAGTCCTGTCCTCACAGAACCAGCTATCACAGGTCAGGGAGCTGCTCTGGACACTTGAGATGTCCTCGTGGGGATCTCAGTCACCCCTATGTAGAGACCAGCATGGCAGTTCCCAGCTTCTCTTCTCCTTCTCCCACCCTTGGGTGGCTTTTTTGGGTGACTTTGGGTGACTTTCCCAGTGCAACAGCCACTTTTCTTTCCCCACACTATCTCAAACTTTCTCAGTAAAGCGTGGAGAAAAGGTCTCCTAAGAATTCTTACTGCTACCAACAATAAGAAATAGACAGTGGCTAAAAATAACAATGGGCAAGGTGACAGCATTTCTCCACGTCTACAAAGGGCTCATCACCAGAGTAATTCCTAGGTTCAATGCTATGAGATGGGGCGGCTTCCCCCTCCTCCCAGCTCCATCTGCCTTAGGCCTTCCCTGCTCCATGACTGCAGCTTCTTTGGCTCTGAGAACCATGCTTTAAGTCCCAGTCCCCAGACACTATCTCCTCTGAACCTCCTAAAATTGCAGGCTGGCACACCAGGGCTTCTTCCATAAAGCAAGTTTCCCCCTCTGAAACTCAAGTTAAAAAAAAATAAATAAAAGACTGGGGACTTCCCCAGTGGCCCAACGGTTAAGAATCCACCTTCCAATGCAGAGGGTGTGGGTTTGTTCTCTGGTCAGGGACCTAAGATACCATATTCTGTGGGTCAATTAAGCCTATGCACTGCAATGAAGACCCCACACAGCCAAAAAAAATCTCAAAACGGCAAAGTGGGCCCTTTGAGGACTGAGAGGGCCTTCACGAGACCCTTGTACACAACAAAGGCAAACTCAGATCTGCTATCACTCCAAAAGGAAGGCTAACTCCTCCCAGACAAGGACAAGAGACCCCTGGGCTGGAGGAGGGATTGGTGGGGGAGGGGAAGGCAGCAGCCACAGCTTTCATCAGCCTGGGGAGGTAAGAGGGGCTGAGAGAGACTGGCCGATCACAAGCAATTGCAGCGACACCTTTGAGCCTTTGGGTCCAACCAAAGCTCTTCCCTCACTTGAGCGTGGACTGCTGCTACTCAAAGTGTGGTCCCCAACTGGAAGTATCAGCATTACCCAGGAGCTCAACAGAAGTCCTGACTCTCAGGCTTCTCCCCAGACCTACTGAATTAGAATCTGCATTTTAATAAGATCCAGCAATTTATATATACACTGAAGTGAGAGGCAATGTTTAAGAGCATTTTCATCAGTGGTTCTCCAGCTGGGGAGATTTTTGCCTCCAGGGGTCATTTGGTAATGTTTGAAGACATTTCTGGTTGTTACTACTGAGAAATGCTGGGCTTCCCTGGTGGCTCAGATGGTAAAGAATCCTCCTGCAATGCAGGAGACCTGGGTTTGATCCCTGGTGGGGAAGATCCCCTGGAGTAGTAAGTAGCAACCCACCCCAGTATTCTTGCCTGGAGAATTCCATGGACAAAGAAGCCTGGTAGGCTACAGTCCATGGGACTGCAAAGGGTCAGACATGACTGAAAGACTAACACTCACTCACTGAGAAACGCTGCTGGTATCCAGTGGCGAGAGACCAGGGATGCTGCTAAACATCCTACAGTGCAAAAGGCAGACCCCCACAAAAAGAATTATCTGGTCCTAAATGTCAAATAAGCAGGGTGACAATAGACAGCCTTGACGTACTCCTTTTCCTATTTGGAACCAGTCCGTTGTTCCATGTCCAGTTCTAACTGTTGCTTCCTGACCTGCATACAGATTTCTCAAGAGGCAGATCAGGTGGTCTGGTAGTCCCATCTCTTTCAGAATTTTCCACAGTTGATTGTGATCCACACAGTCAAAGGCTTTGGCATAGTCAATAAAGCAGAAATAGATGTTTTTCTGGAACTCTCTTGCTTTTTCCATGATCCATCAGATGTTGGCAATTTGATCTCTGGCTCCCTTTGCCTTTTCTAAAACCAGCTTGAACATCAGGAAGTTCACGGTTCACGTATTGCTGAAGCCTGGCTTGGAGAATTTTGAGCATTACTTTACTAGTGTGTGAGATGAGTGCAATTGTGCGGTAGTTTGAGCCTTCATTGGCATTGCCTTTCTTTGGGATTGGAATGAAAACTGCCCTTTTCCAGTCCTGTGGCCACTGCCGAGTTTTCCAAATTTGCTGGCATATTGAGTGCAGCACTTTCACAGCATCATCTTTCAGGATTTAAAATAGCTCAGCTGGAATTCCATCACCTCCACTAGCTTTGTTCGTAGTGATGCTTTCTAAGGCCCACTTGACTTCACATTCCAGGATGTCTGGCTCTAGGTCAGTGATCACACCATCGTGATTATCTGGGTCGTGAAAATCTTTTGTGTACAGTTCTTCTGTGTATTCTTGCCACCTCTTCTAAATATCTTCTGCTTCTGTTAGGTCCATACCATTTCTGTCCTTTATCGAGCCCATCTTTGCATGAAATGTTCCCTTGGTATCTCTAATTTTCTTGAAGAGATCTCTAGTCTTTCCCATTTTGTTGTTTTCCTCTATTTCTTTGCACTGATCACTGAGGAAGGCTTTCTTATCTCTTCTTGCTATTCTTTGGAACTCTGCATTCAGATGGTTATATCTTTCCTTTTCTCCTTTGCTTTTCACTTCTCTTCTTTTCACAGCTATTTGTAAGGCCTCCCCAGACAGCCATTTTGCTTTTTTGCATTTCTTTTCCATGGGGATGGTCTTGATCCCTGTCTCCTGTACAATGTCATGAACCTCATTTCATAGTTCATCAGGGACTCTATCAGATCTAGGCCCTTAAATCTATTTCTCACTTCCACTGTATAATCATAAGGGATTTGATTTAGGTCATACCTGAATGGTCTAGTGGTTTTCCCAACTTTCTTCAATTTAAGTCTGAATTTGGCAATAAGGAGTTCATGATCTGAGCCACAGTCAGCTCCTGGTCTTGTTTTTGCTGACTGTATAGAGCAACAGACTGGTTCTAAATAGGAAAAGGAGTACGTCAAGGCTGTATATTTAACTTCTGCTTATTTAACTTCTATGCAGAGTACATCATGAGAAACGCTGGACTGGAAGAAGCACAAGCTGGAATCAAGACTGCCGGGAGAAATATCAATAACCTCAGATATGCAGATGACACCACCCTTATGGCAGAAAGTGAAGAGGAACTAAAAAGCCTCTTGATGAAAGTGAAAGTGGAGAGTGAAAAAGTTGGCTTAAAGCTCAACATTCAGAAAACGAAGATCATGGCATCTGGTCCCATCACTTCATGGGAAATAGATGGGGAAACAGTGGAAACAGTGTCAGACTTTGTTTTTGGGGGCTCCAAAATCACTGCAGATGGTGACTGCAGCCATGAAATTAAAAGGCACTTACTCCTTGGAAGGAAAGTTATGACCAACCTAGATAGCATATCCAAAAACAGAGATATTACTTTGCCAACAAAGGTTCGTCTAGTCAAGGCTATGGTTTTTCCAGTGGTCATGTATGGATGTGAGAATTGGACTGTGAAGAAAGCTGAGTGCCTATGAATTGATGCTTTTGAACTGTGGTGTTGGAGAAGACTCTTGTGAGTCCCTTGGACTGCAAGGAGATCCAACCAGTCCATTCTGAAGGAGATCAGCCCTGGGATTTCTTTGGAAGGGATGATGCTAAAGCTGAAACTCCAGTACTTTGGCCACCTCATGCAAAGAGTTGACTCATTGGAAAAGACTCTGATGCTGGGAGGGATTGGGGGCAGGAGGAGAGGGGGACGACAGAGGATGAGATGGCTAGATGGCATCACTGACTCGATGGACATGAGTCTGAGTGAACTCTGGGAGTTGGTGATGGACAGGGAGGCCTGGCGTGCTGCAATTCATGGGGTCACAAAGAGTCGGACACGACTGAGTGACTGAACTAAACTGAAATGTCAAATAAGAGTGCCAGCACTGAGAAACCCTGATCTAGGTGAAATAGGCCAAGAGAAAGTTGGATGGGAGGTCTTAGAACTTGGCTACTCCAAGTATGGACTGCAGACTAGAAGCATCAGCAAAGGAGGAGGCTGTCAAATGTAAAACCTCTGACCTGACCCCATAACTGTGGAGTCAGAGCCTCCAGGGGTGGAGCCCAGGTATCCATGTTTTAACAAGCTGTCCACATGAACTGTATGCAAGCTTTTTCCTACTCAAATTCTGCCTTGAGAAGTGTTAGTGAAGGCCACGGATTCATGCCTTCTGGATGGCCATCAGGAAAGGCAGGTTCAGCCAGGGTGGCGACTTGTCCAAGATTTCCCATCAGTAACAACTGCAAAGAAGGGCCAGCCTTCGTGGAGGTGGAGGGCAGCGGGGCTGGCCCCAGCTTCTTAGCTACACAACTTCAAGACAATGGCTTATAGGCTCTAGCCACTGCTGGGCCAGGCCCATGGTCCTGATGCTGACCACAAGAGCCTCCTGGAATGACAGGGTGCAGAAAGAAGAATTCAAACAACAAAGGCAACACTCAACATGGCGTTTCCATGTTATGCGAGAGCTATGAGAATAAGGCAGATGCTGGTGATAGGGATCTATATTTAACATGCTCTCAGCCCTTCAGTGTCACGTCCTCTGGGAAGCCTTCCCTGATTTCCCACAATGGAGTCATCATCTCTTTTTTGCCGTCCTCCATTCATTGTGTTCATCTTCCCATTGTCCTGCTGTTGGGTGAATTCTAACTCCCCTACCAAGAGCAGGGTGAGTTCCTGAGGACAGGAATTATACTGGAGCAGACGTTGTGGTCACAGCCCCTGGCCCACCCTCCCTGGAGATCATCTGAAAGTGAAAGGGTTAGTTGCTCTGCCATGTCAGACTCTTTGAGGCCCTATGGACTACAGCCCGCCAGGCTCCTCTATCCATGGGATTTTCCAGGCAAAAATACTGGGGTGAGTAGCCATTCCCTTCTCCAGGGGATCTTCCAGACCCAGGGGTCGAACCTGGGTCTCCCACATCACAGGCAGATTCTTTACCATCTGAACCAACAGGGAAGCCACCCACACAGTCCCAAACTTGCCCTGGAGTTCTTCTGTATCCCTGCCTGAGGGAAGTGCCAGGGCGTTTATGAAGGAATAAGAGTGGAATGGAGGTTGGTGGATAAAGAACGCAGCATTCACTTGGCCATTCTGCAGGGTGTTCTGCTCAAGTCTCTTAGAGACCCACGGAGGGACTGAGGCCCCGATGTCATGGCAATAACCACACTGCACACCCTTTGTCAGCTCTCCTTCCTTCCTCTCGCACCTCCCCTTTCCCCACCACGATTTCTGCACCCAAATAAACGGCCTGAACCCAAATCCTTGTCTCAGAGTTGACTTTGGCGGGAACCCAAACTAAGACAAGTATGTTGATCACTGAATCCCCACTATTTAGCCACCTCCTTAACACAGTAAATGCTCACAAAAATAAGTATTGATGGAAGTTAAATGGAAGTACCCATATGCCTGGAAAATCCAAAGACAACAGCAAGCAAGGAATGAGCAAGACCGCCACTGATGGCCTGGGTGATATAATCCAGCAGAATGTATCTACATTTCTTCTCCTAAAGTTTTGGTTAAAACTCTTAAAACAGTAGTTTAAAACAATAGTCTTCTGACCATGCATGTGTGCTATGTTGCTTCAGTTGTGTCTGACTCTTTGTATCCTATGGATTGTAGCCCTCCAGGCTCCTCTGTCCATGGGATTTTCCAGGCAACAATACTGGAGTGGCCTGCCATGCCTTCCTCCAGGAGATATTCCTGACCCAGGGATTGAACCTGCATCTCCTGCATTGCAGGTGGATTCTTTACCACTGAGCCACTGGTAAGCAGAGGGAAGCCCTCCTTACTATAGTAACAACTTAATCTTTTATCACCATGTACAAAAAGAGGAGAGCTCAGAGGCTGGGAGTTCCAGCTCTGGAGTTCAATAGAACTAGGCTCAAATTCCTGGCCCTAAAAACTTCTAAGTGACCCTAGTCTCAGTTCATCACCTATGAAAGGGGTATAATAATAGTATCTGCCCACAGGGTTGTGTGGGAAATTTAATGAGATAAAAAAATCTATTGAAGGATTTAGTATAGTCCTTGCCCAGCATAAACCCTCCAAGCATGGTTCTCAGGACTATAATCCTCTCATCAGGGTTGCATTGCCCATTTTAGGCAGGCTTCCTGTCACTCAGGTGACACATGGTTGCAGAGTGCCAGGAACATAGCAGACACTCAGCAAACAGTTACTGTTAAGAATGAGAAGTACTGATCCAAGAGAATATTAAAAACCTGTAAAAACTCCTTCTGCAAAAACTCATGGAGGAGGAATGGGAATGTTTCCTGTTCATTAATCCCACCTCTGTTACAAATTGTGTGAATTTAGGAAAGTCACTCAATCTGTCTGAAGTCCTCGAGGCACTACCTGTGAAGCTTAGATTCATATTAGATCATTTCTAAGCCCCTTCCAGGCCTTCACTGGGAGACAAAGTAACTCCCAGGAAAGGGCGGCAGAGCCACTTCACAGCTGGGGGTTGGACAGGACAGAACAGGGAGCTTCAGGCAGAAAGATGTGTGCTCAGTCTCAGCACGACACGTGAGCAGGATAATCCTTCTTTGCAGGGCTGTCCTGGGCATCGTTGGAGATTTAGCAGCATCTCTGATGGCTCAGACAGTAAAGAATCTGCCTGCAATGTGGGAGGCCCAGGTTCGATCCCTGGGTTGGTAAGATCCCCTGGAGAAGGGAATGGCTACCCACTCCAGTATTCTTTCCTAGAGAATTCCATGGACAGAGGAGCCTGGCAGGCTACAGTCCATGGGGTTGCAAAGAGTCGGACACAACTGAGCGACTAGCACACACATACATACTGACAGCTACTTACTGGATGCCTCCAGCACCACCAGTGACAACCAGAAATGTGTCCAGATATTGCAAAGTGTCCCCTGGGGCAAAATCTTCACTGGGGCAAAATCTCCACTGAGGGAGAGCCCCTGTGATAGAGGTCTGCTTTCCTCTGTGAACCACAGAGCTACAAGGCCCTGAGATCCAGCCCCAGCCCCACAAGGGGAAGGTGGGCCTCTAACATGACTCCCTTGCCTCAGATAACCTGTGTTTATTTTTATTTTTGAAAAGCCTCCTTAACCCCCAAGAAACTGCTGAAACGCTGTGACTACTTCTCCCCACTTGTCCTTCATTCTCTACTGCACTTCATTAAAAAGCAGGCCCTTTGGAAATAACCAAGCACTCACTGCAGATTTTGAATTATTTTGTTTTCCCCAGCCTGTCATTAGCCATATTTGCCCGCAAATAAGATGGATGTTTTTAAAGCTCATCTACTTGCAACCCTGGAACATAATCCCCTCCCGGGTTATTACCATCCGTTTATGACATTAGGAACAGCAGGAGACCGAGACTCCAAAACCCAAATGATCTTGACATGCAAATGCGTCAGGAAAACCCAACCGCGGCAGAAGATTTCAAAGGATTTATTAGCACCAGAGCCACCATTAACTAGACAGAGCCGAGGGGTTTTCCAGGCGACGGTCAGAGGGGCCGTACAATAGGCCAATTAGACCCAAAGTCCTCTGTTACCTCGGGGCAAGCGCCTGCCAGGCAGTGGGCAGCACCAGGGTCCTGAGGACAGAAAGGAGCAGTTTTATTTCCAGCAGCTTCCAAACAGCTTTCTCCAAACAAGGTTGTCTGAGTTCAGGTCCTTCCTTTGCACCAGAAAGCAAATTCCTGTAAAGACTAGAAGCCACACCTAGGCATCTACCTGTATTTAGATTGCAGCAATCAAAAGGACCCTGATGCTGGGAAAGATTGAGGGCAGGAGGAGAAGGGGATGAGAGAGGATGAGATGGTTGGATGGCATCACCGACTCGATGGACACGAGTTGGAGCAAACTCCAGGAGACAGTGAAGGACAGGGAAGCCTGGTGTGCTGCAGCCCATGGGGTTGCAAAGAGTTGGATATGACCAAAACAAGGTAATTCACTGGAGGACTCTGCTCTCCCAACACACTTCCCTTCCCTTCCTGGGCAGAGAGGTGAAAGTCTCCGCTGGTAGCATCACCCTCATGCCTCCTGCCAGCTGGTGATTTGCAGTGGCCCGTCCTGGCTGCGGTCCCACTGCTACCAGCCCTCTTGGTTTTTCTCCCTCAGGGTCCACGGATGTCCCTGCCCTCGGATCACGACCTGGCTCTATTCCTCATTTCTCAGGCCTCTGCGCAAACATCACTCTCAGAGCAGCCTTCCCCACCCACATGATCTAACCAAGCTCCCTCCATCACTCTTCAGCTGCTTAACCGACTCTATGTGTCTTCAAGAAGCATATAGTCCCTGAAGTTATACTGCATATCCATTCATTTACTGGTTTTGTGCCTGGCCTCCCCCCTCCTAAAATCTGAGCCCTCTGTGGGGCAAAGGTTTTGAAGGCTTTGCTCATCTCTGCATCCCTGGTGCCAAGAAGAGTGCCAAGCAGGTGCTTCTGTTAAGTATTCTAGGAATGAACACAGGTCTGTACTCGGTTGACAAATCACAAGAAATAGAATGGACCACCTAGGAGGCGGAGAGCCTCAGGGCTGCTGAACAGCTGCAGTCATGCTCTGTTCCATCCCAACTCAAAGATTTACTCCAGACTATGGATGCTTTCGGAGAAGGCAATGGCACCCCACTCCAGTACTCTTACCTGGCAAATCCCATGGACGGAGCCTGGTGGGCTGTAGTCCATGGGGTCGCTAGGAGTTGGACACGACTGAGAGACTTCACTTTCACTTTTCACTTTCATGCATTGGAGAAGGAAATGGCAACCCACTCCAGTGTCCTTGCCTGGAGAATCCCAGGGACAGGGGAGCCTGGTGGGCTGCCATCTCTGGGGTCACACAGAGTCAGACACAACTGAAGCGACTTAGCAGCAGCAGCAGCATGGATTCTTTGCCTTTGGTTTCTGTATCTAGGATTATTCTCCCATAATATATTGATCCAGCCCTGGGCTTCACAAAAGCGAGCCTTCTGACTGGGGTGGGGAAGTCCAGAGAAACAAACATCATTCTGGACAGAGCCCATGGAGTTAATACAGTCTCCTTCCTAAACCATCCTGCCAAGATTTTTTCCTAAGCACCCAGCTCTCAGGTCTGTTTTAGGTCACTCTGATGGTAACCTCGACAATAAAAACAGCCTCACAAATGCAGGATCAGGAGGCTCCTTGCATGTATGAACCTGTCAAGTTAATCACAAGAGGCACATTTCCTTGAGATCATTACAAATAATTAGAATGAAAATATTTTTTGAATAAGGAGATAAGTCCAGCTGCAGGAGAAACATGTTCATTTCTTACATCCAAAAATTAAAACCCCATGTTCCTTTATAAGATCCGGGGCCTGTTGGAACAGGAAGACGCATTCCGTCATTGCTTTGACCCAGGAAGGTTCTCCACTCCCTCCAGCCTCTGCTCAGAGACTCAGGCTGGTGGCGTAACCATCTCTTCGTGCTGCTATAATGATGCTCCCCCAGGGAGGGTCTCTTCACGGACTTGGGTGTCCCACTTCTTAACCAGCATTTGGGAAATTTCCTCACCTATTCTCTAGAAATCAGGCCTGAGAAACAACTCCTGAAACTTACCAGCAGCAGTGTAGTTTCCTGAACGGAGGTGGCCTGGAAGCCCCCTGCTGTCTCTGCACCTGCAAAGAGCTGGAGATCTCAGATCCAAGTGATGGGAAGGGTGTGGAGGTCCCTGCCTCCCTCCCCACTCATTTTATAGTCCCCTTACCTCCTTTTCTCCCTCAATGCTCCTTGATCCCCTGAAGTTTATACCACATAAAACAGCCAATCGATTAGCCGGAGTGCCTTCCTGGGGGCTCTCAAATCCCAATAAATAAAAATCGCCCAGCTTTGCCTTCACACAGAACTTGATTTGGTGGCCCAGGAAAGGCTTCTTGGGAGAAACGCCTTGCGAATCTGATGGAATATTAAGTTAGTCAGGGAAAGGGGCAAGGTGAGGTGGGAGAAAAGTTCTAGAGAGAGGAAAGATTGTCACAGTGGCTAACATCACCCTAATACACATGTTCAGGGGTGTGAGAAACACAGAGAGTGGTGCATTGAGAACTGAAGCCAGGCTCAGGAGGAAGAAAGGAGACAGAATAGCGATGGCTCCTTCCCATACCCTGATCCCAGGTCAGGTGCTTCTCTTCTGTGCTGGAGCAGAAGTCCTAAACACCGCTCTGCAATAGAGTACTTATCAGACAATAGCAGAGATACCACCCAAATGCTGAAATCCCACCGAGTTCCCTTCCACCATGTAGAGACTCATCACGGCCACCTATCCCAGCCCCCTCTGCATCCACACAGGCCCTGTGCTTAGTTCTCACCCATGGGATGTACCACTTTCAAACCAAGACATTTCAGAGGAATGGACCTCTTTCCCCTCCCCCCCAGTGAGGGGCAGAGTGTACACTTCAGCTCCAGGAAACTGCAAGACACCAGATGGAAAGAGTGCTGAGGCCTGACTCACCATGTAAAGGAGAGCTGCCTGCTGACCAAGAAGTCTGGCATGAGACTGTTAAGTGACAGAGAAATAATTTTGTGTTATGTTTTAAACACTAAAACTTGGAGGTTCAATTGCCACAGCAGCTAACATCACCCTAATACGCAGATTAGGTAGCATTTACTTGTTGAATTGTATGTAATCTCCTCTTGGTGATCGGTCAGTTCCGTCACTCTGTCGTGTTCAACTCTCTGTGACCCCATGGACTGCAGCACACCAGGCTTCCCTGTCCATCACCAACTCCCGGAGCTTGCTCAAACTCATGTCCATCAAGTTGGTGATGCCATCCAACCATCTCATCCTCTGTCATCCCCTTTTCCTCCTGCCTTCAATCTCTCCCAGCATCAAGGTCTTTTCTAATGAGTCAGTTCTTCACATAAGGTGGCCGAAGTATTGGAGCTTCAGCTTCAGCATCAGTCCTTCCAATGAATATTCAGGACCGATTTCCTTTAGGATTGACAGGTTGGATCTCCCTGCAGTCGAAGGGACTCTCACGAGTCTTCTCCAACGCCACAGTTCAAAACCATCAATCACCTCTTGGTGATAGAAGCCCCTGTTATTAGCACCCAGAAAAAAGTGGATATTAAACAAACGTTCTTTCAGTGAAAAATATTTATTTAATTGTTCACTTGATTAGAAGGAGGGCCTTCCCAGAATCCCTCAAATCCCTGAAGACAGAAAACATCTTACTTTGCCATAGGGCCAGCACACGCTCACGTACATACTCACACATACACATACCTGCATGCACACACCCCTAAACATCAACACCAAAGCCACAGACAGTTCATGGCCAAACCTGCCCCAGCTGTCTTGTGATTCATACGACAGCAAGGACCATCCTAGGAACAACCCTCCTGAGATTCTGTTCCCCACCATGGATATCTTACACAGCCAAATACCGCAAAAGAAAATTAGACTAGGAAAGAAAAAGTCATCATGAAAAATAATCCAGATTTCTCATGATCTCACCCGTGAGTCAGATTTGCGTTTGGGATAACAACTAACCAAGTAGACCAGAACAGTCTGTCTGCATGATGTCAGCCTGCCAATTTCAACAGAGCAGAGAGGGCACACTCCTTCAGTTGGCTTAAAAGGACAAATCTAGTGCACTTGTTTATTATTATTTTTCTTTCAAAATTCCAAGGTGAAACAGCCTCCTGTTTAAAAATAACTCTCTTGGAAATCAAACTATAATTTTCTTTTAACTGCTGATTGCCAAGTACCTGCATCTTTCCATTTTGAGCAGTACAGAGAAATGTCCTACGGAGGGTCTTTGCTGTGTGACACTCAGAAAGCCGCCTCACCTCTCTGGGCCTGGATTTGTCCATTTATAAAATCTGAGTTTAAAATAGATGATCTGTAACAGTTCATGGAAGAAATAATTGTCAGTAGAAGGGAAACTGAATTTTTCATGCCTTGGAAGCTGTTTAATATTCATGGAAATTATTCCTGACAGAAAAGGGTATTTTTGACAGGTAACTTGATTTAGAGGAGTTTATTCGTTTAGGACAGAACGTGAGCTCTACAGACATGAGTGGGTCTTTAGCGATGAGGGACAGGAATGGATGATTGTTCTCAACTAACAGGCAACATGTGGAGTACTGAGCTATGACTGCGTGTCAGGACATTTTCTTCTTTAAGAGATAAAAGGGACTTTAAGAATCGTTAGACGCAATTGCTTCATTCCAAGTGTGAAGAATCTAGGATCTGGAACTGGACAGTGCCAGTATCTGAACTAGAGCGGAGTCTTGGCTGCTGGTCAATTACTCTTTTCACTCAACCTTCCCCATCCTGCTTTACACCTTTCACAAGGACAGCAGCTATGATTTTGTCACTTGAAAAATCTCTCTGAAAAAAAAAAAGCATTGAGAGAAATGTTGGTTATTCTATCCATCGTTAGGCTTGGGAATTGTTGCTGGATTTTATTTCCTCAATCCTTGCCTAACCCTCCAGCCTGTACATGAAGAACTCTGAGTACTGAAACAATAAGGTTGGGATCAGGTGAAAGATGAAGAAGTAATCATATACCTTCGAGTGTGTAAGAGGATAAGTGGTCCTTAGAGCTCTGGGGAGGGCAGCTAGCGAGGCCCACAAAAATATCCATTCACAGGTTATCTGCAAGGCGAGTCTCTATAGCCAGGATTTTAGATCCTCAACTCAACCGTCACCTCTGATCCTAGGTCCTGCCCACCTACTGACCTAGACTGACTGCCTCTCACTTTGATGTTTAACTGCTGTTTTTATCAGACTTCTGTTTCCCTCCAGGACATGGTATTAGAGGCAAAAATGAAAATATAAATATTAGCTTATAATCTTTCTCCACTTCAAGCCAGTCCCTCCCCTCCCCATATAGGTGGCATCTCCTCCCTTTCTTTCAAGTTCCTAAAGGAAAGCCCAGGATTTCTCTTCGGCACTGGCCACCCATCAGGTCGGCACTGTAGCAGCAGCACAGACCCTCTGCACCTGGGACCTGCATGTCATTAAAGCCATTCTAAGTAAAGGGAGCCATTAACCCTTTCTCATTTGCTCCTTCCCAAGACTCTGGGAAAGGGCTTCTCTGGTGGCTCAGCACAAAAGAATCTGCCTGCCAATGCAAGAGACTCAAAAGTGTGATCCCTGAGTCAGGAAGATCTCCTGGAGATGGAAATAGCAACCCACTCCAGTATCCTGGGCTGTAAAATCCCATGGACAGAGGCGCCTGGTGGACTACAGTCCATGGGGGTCACAAAAGAGCCGGACACAACTCAGCAACTAAACAACAACAAAGCCTCTAAGAAATGGAGGTGGTGGCCTAGGAAGAAAATTGCATTTGTTTATTAGGATTGCTCATTATAATGATAAAGCATGTGGAGAATTGGAGGGGAAGGTTAATAGGCCAATTAACATGGGGACATATTTAAGACAAATTTAAGTTTCAAATGTATTAAAGTTCTGAATCCAAGAACAGCTCCTTTCTATTAGCTTCAAAGGTCTACCTGCTCTGTGAGCTGACTACACTCTACTGACGTCTGTTTCCAATACCGAATAGGAGGAGGCAGCTTCACACAAACAGTGGGCGGTGGGGACACAGTCAGCCCTGGAGGCCCGTCCCTAATACTGATCACTCAGCTGGATCACCTTGGGAAATTACCTGACCCTCGGGCTTCTGATTCCTCATCCATAAAATGGAGCTAATAATCTACTAGGAAGCAGAAATGAGAAGATGTGGACAAAGCAGACCGGAAGAACATATCAGCTGCTGAATTAAACCTCAGAGCTGGTAGAGGCATTAGAAGTCCCCAGCCCAGCCCCGAAACAGTCCTCCAGCCTTCGCACACTGCCTACAGTAAAAGAAATTTACCACCTCTCAAAGCAGCCCATGCCACTTTGAGGCTCTAATAGTTTAAAAAAGATTTTCCCAACATGGAGCTGTCTCCCTTAAGATCCATGTCTGCCATGGATCTCTGTCCCTTAATTCAAATGTTTTGACCTTTGTTCTGGCTTCTGGACCTGAAATGAGAATAAGTCTTAGCGGTCCTGCCCAGGAAAGCCATTAGCATTATTCATTTGGCCACCTTATGGATTATAGTTGCAGACCTCCCATGTGCAAGTATACAGAACCACAGAGAGGTGAGGGTGAGTCTGGATGTCTTGTCTGAGGGCTGGTTGAGGGGGTGCCATTGGCCAAGACAGGGAATGGGCAGGGGTTGGGGAGGCAGACTCATATGGGAGAGGTGACAAGCTCAGTCTGGGATGCGATGTTCTGGAGTGCCTCAGAGTCCCCAGATGGAGGTGGAAGTGAGGCAGGAGGTAGATGCCCCCACCCCCACCCCAGGGCAAAGCAATTGGAGATTCATTCCCTATGGACTGAAACGTCAAGATAAGAATAGCAGGCCAATTAAGGGCTACGGCTAGGCCCTGTCCAGACCATATATTTCTCATTCTCAAAGTCAGGAAACCTCCCTGACCAAACATGCGCCATGCACAGAAAGGCTTCTTGGAGGTCAAAGGGGATGCTAAGCTACCCACAGGCCTGTGTGATAGGATTCATCTTGGCTAAGAGATGCCTGCGCATACGTGGAAGGACCCTGAGATATACCAAATATGGATGGTGAACCAGGCAAATCAAAATGATTGGCCAAAGGAAACCCAGAAGAAATGCCCTATACACGTGATTTAAACTGCCATGAGGGGGTGACTGAGGGACTCACTCCCCAGTCTGGCCATGTGTTGATCCATACAGGCTGTACTCTTTTTCCCCTGAATAAGAGGAACTTTTTTGTGGGAATTCTTTTCTGCAAAGCTGAAGGGCCAGGGCCCTTGTCACTTACCACTGGTCTGGTGGCTAGGATCTGGTGCTCACCCCCATGACTCAGCCTCAATCTCTCATTGGGAACCCAAGCCCTGCTCCACACCACTGCAGGCCGAGGCCACCCGAGATCAGTAGTAGGCACTGGACATGGAGCTCAGGAGGAGGATGGAGGCTGGAGGCACAGATTTTGGAGGGAAGTGTAGACAGGGGGTGAAAGTGGATGTGTAGAAGTGGAAAATGGGGCTGAAACTGCCCAGAGGAGGAATGAGAACATCGCTGCCTAAGAGGTGAAGTACAAACCAACCAAAAAGGAAGGGGGAATCAAAGTTGGTGCAAGAATAAGTGAAAGCACTCCGTGGAGAGCAGCTCAGCGAGAAGAGTAAGACCAGGCATCCGTTAAAGAGGCAGGAAGAATCCACGAAAGGAGTGGGAGCAGAGACGCTGGAGAACAGTGCTTCATAAAGGAGACGCTGGCCAAGCAACTGAAGCACTGAAACCTCTCCACTGGATCTGGATGTAGAGGCCCATCACCTGTCACCAGGGACTTTCAACGGAGCATCAGTAATGGAAACCAGATTGCATGGTCCATTGAGGGATCAATGAGAGCTGAAAGAAGTGAAAACAGCCAACACAGACCAAATCTTCAGGTAATTTGGCCATTAAGGATATAAAGGCAGAGAGGACTTAATTAAAGAGGGGTGAGGTTTGCACATGGCAGAGAGGAAAGGCTTTTAGGCAGGGGGAGGGGAAAAACAGAGGGGAAAGAGTAGGCTGATAAAGCATGATCGTTAAGCTGAATCTGAGGGAAATGTTCAATAAAAGGAGGGAAATTCTCTCAGGCAAGAAGGAAAGCGCACAGGTCAGAGGTGGACAGATTGTAAGCGAGGGAGCAGGACTGAGGGAATTTTCATGGATTCTCTCTGTGAAGAGAACATTAAGGTCCCCAGCTTGAAGGGAGGGAGAAGGTCTCTAGGTAGGAGTTTGAGGGGGAGGGGTAGTCCAGGCAGTGGGGGGAACGGCAGGGAAGGCTGATGGGGGTCCTGTGAGACTGTCCACCTGCCTTCCGGCCTAGGAGGACGATGAGTTCAGAGGCCTTTATCCCGCAGCTGCGCCAATCAAAACAGATAGTGGGTTTTTTCTCTTTCTCAGAAATTCTCAGCAATCAGGACACAGGGGCAGGAATTGACAGTGATTGAACTTATTTGGTGCGAGGATTTTGGGCGGTGAGGACAGTAAAAGGAAAGGAGATAGAGAGTTTAGAGTACTGGGAAAGGAGTGTGTGAAGCGATGGTCCACAGGGGCATGGGATTAAAGGGAAAGGACTTGGAAGGCACCATCATCCTTCCTGAAAATCTCTCTCATCAACTTTCGAATATTGGACCCTTGCTTCTGAATATGTCACTTTACACCACATGCTGCCCAGAACGGCACACAATACTCTAGATGTGTGGGACCAGAGCAGAGGGTCCACACTGTTTCTGGCCCCCTCACATCTGGGATTTACATTTATTTAATAGTCACATCAGAGTGTTGATGCACACTGATCGTCCAGTCAAAAGAACTGCCTAAATCTTTTACAAAAAGATCGTTATTACAGCAGATTCCTGACTGTCCTATAATAAATGCAGTTGGCTTTTCAGACCACAGTGAAGGACCTTCACTTGAGCCCTTGGCTGATCTTGCAAAATGTGGCCTATCCTGTATGTCACTTTAGATTCTGATTCCGGTGTGAAACGAGGTCACTGTGCTTCCCGGATCTGGGTCATGAGCAAATGGGATAAATGTGTCATCTGCACCTTTATTCAAGTCATCGATAAAAACATTGAACAGCAGCAGAATAAATCCAATGGCAGAACTGTCTCAGACTCTCACTGCTAGAGCCCTCTCTCTGGATGGACATCAATCCATCAACCTCTTTGCACAGGCATTTAGCCAGTCAGTTGCAAATCACCACATCATGCAACTGTCCAGTCCATGTTCCTCCATCTTGCCCACAAAGATATCACAAGGGACCATCCAAACACCTTGTTGAAAAGTCCAGATTCGTTATGTCAACACTTTTCCCATGATGTACCAATCTAGTAACCTTATCCCCACTGGATAAAAACACAATGCCGTTTTCTTTGCTGTGTCTTATACACCTAATACCAGATGGAAATCACTTTATGACATTTTACAGCTTTATAACATTTCCTGTCTCACCATGACATCACTTTCCCCCAATCCTAGGGCTTCAAAAGGCCACAAAGGTGTTAAGACCTTAGTTTCTAAACCTTCCTTCTACTCGCATAGATCTGGTTACCTGATCTCCCAGTCTGCTGAAATGAAGAATGTTAGCCTGAGAATGAGGCTTTAATAGAAAAGCCACCATTTCAAATAGAGAGAGAAGGGCTCCACACGGTGCCGTCCTTTGCCTTGTCTCAGAGCTGCCAGTCAGCAGTTCCCAAAAGCTGCTGCTGCTAAGTCACTTCAGTCGTGTCCAACTCTGTGCGACCCCATAGATGGCAGCCCACCAGGCTCCCCTGTCCCTGGGATTCTCCAGGCAAGAGCACTGGAGTGGGTTGCCATTTCCTTCTCCAGGGGATCTTCCTGACCCAAGGATTGAACCTGCGTCTCCTGCATCTCTTCTGTCTCTTGCATTGGCAGGGGCTTCTTTACCACTAGTGCCACCTGGAAAGCCCACAGATCAACAGGTTAAAAATTATTCAATTTTCCTTGAATAAATTCAAGGAAAATTTATTTCCTTGAATCTGATTTTGAAAAAAAGGCAAATGTGATTATATCTGAGCTTTCTTGGGTATGTCATTTTCAACCAGGGTACTGCAATCCTAGATTCTAAATCTTATAAGCTACGTATTTAGTTGTTTATGAGATGAGAAAGATACAGACCAATAATGGGTGCTGTGCTGTGATAAGTCACTTCGGTCATGTCCAATTCTTTGCAACCCTATGGACCATAGCCCACCAGGCTCTTCTGTCCATGGGATTTCCCAGGTAAGAATACTGGAATGGGTCACCGCACCTATGGCTCAGATGGTAAAGAATTTGCCTGCAATGCAGGAGACCCAGGTTCCATCCCTGGGTCAGGAAGATCCCCTGGAGAAGGAAATGGCAACTCACTCCAGTATTCTTGTCTGCAAAATCCCATGGACAGAGGCGCCTGGTGGGCTATACAGTCCATGGGGTTGCAAGAGGCGGACACGACTTAGCAACTAACACTCCTCCAAGGGATCTTCCTGATCCAGGGATTGAACCCACATCTCTTCCGTCTCTTGCATTGGCAGGGGGTTCTTTACCACTAGTGCCACCTGGAAAGCCTACAGATCAACATAACCCAGAGTTTAAAAATGCCAGAGTGCTTATGAAGGGTACAGTCCCTAATTACACCAAGAGTGATACACTATCCCCTTGTCAATGCTCCTTGGAAGTTGCCGATACATTTAAAAAGGATAATGCTGGGGATATAGAGATGAGAGGTATGGCCAAGAGCCTGAGAGAGTTTACAGCCTAGCCTGGGAAGGCTAAAACCAAAGAAAGACACTTTCACCTAAAGACTCACCAACCAGGGCAGCATGTGCTAGATGCCAAGAGAACATGCCAGGCAGCCTATGCGCTAGACATTCTGGGAGAGACTGCCAGCTGGGGGGTGAGGAGAAACACTCTTCAGAGGGAAGGAGACTTAGCCTGTGTCTTACATGATGGACAGAATCTAGGCAAGGGGTTGCGGGGCTTTCTGGGTGCGAGGGTGTGAAATAAATGCATAGTCCATGCAGACAAAAGGAATTAAGCTGGATCCAAATTCCCTCTCACTTTTCAAATATATTCATGGGGCAGTGGTTCCAGGATTGCTGAGGATACCAGTATCAGAATCTCAAGTTCCTTCTATAAACTGGCATAGTATTTGCATATAACCCATGCACATTCTTCCTTATACTTTAAATCGCCTGTGTGTGTGTGTACTTCGTTGCTCAGTCGTATCCGACTCTTTGTGACCCCCTGGACTGTAGCCCACCAGGCTCCTCAGTCCATGGGGATTCCCCAAGCAAGAATACTAGAGTGGGTAGCCATGCCTTCCTCCAGGGGATCCTCCCAACCCAGGGATTGAACCCAGGTCTCCCGCACTGCAGGCAGATTCTTTACTGTCTGAGCCACCAGGGAAGCCCAAATCATCTCTAGACTACTTATAATACCTAATACAGTGTAAATGGTTATAAGTACAATGTATATACTGACAAATTCAAGTTTTGTTTTTTGGAGCTTTCTGGAATTTTCCATCAGCTATGGACTGAATCTGCAGACACAGAACCCACAGATACATGGATGGCAATAGCTGACAGTATAAAGAGAAAAGTCCAGTGGGGAAATTAACACAGAAAACACTTAATTCGGCAAGAGGGGGGTTTGTGCCTCCAGGCGAAAGTCAGCAAGGTCATGCAGGGATGAATGTCCACTACATTCCCTCTAAGAAGATGCTCTGATGAAATTTTTACACATAGCACAAACTTCATTAAACTCATCCCCTGAAATTTAAGTCTGGAGACTAATGGACTTGCTAAGAATGAGCAACTTATGCCCAGCTCCACATCGGAATGACCCAGGGAGGGTTCAGAAAATATCAATGCTGGTGTTCATCCCACCAATTATATCACAATCCTCGGGGGCATCAATATTTAAATGAAAAATACCCGTGGTTCTACCTCATTCTCTCAACAGATTGCTTCCTGAGTGCCTGCTCTATGCCAAGCCTTGTTCTCAGTGTTGAAGATATGACTGAATCACATAGGCTCCCCCCTTCAGAAAAATAGCCTCATAAATTTTTCATTGCAGCAGTGCAGAGCAGGCAGAAAAGCAAATTGAATCAGTAAAATATATGTTTAAAAACTGACAAGGTGCGAAGGAGAAAATAAAGCTGAGAAGGGGGATATGAGATCTAAGGCTGGGGCAGGGTGGCACGAAGGCCTCACTGAAGGCGACATTTGAATCGAGACCTGAAGGAAGCAGCAAGTCAGCGATGTGAAAGAAGAACATGTCAGAAAGAGGGAACAGCAGATGCGGTGGCCCTGCGGCAGAGGTGTGCCAGGGTGGTGCGGGGCTTGAGTAGAGAGGGAATCAGGGAGGAAGGGAAGGGCCTGGTAGGTTAAGTAGTGAGTTTGGCTTTTACTCTGAGAAGTTTGAACAGAGCACTAACTTGATCTGATTTGTATTTTGAATCTGGAACCATTTGGCTGTTCTGCTGAGAATATGCCATACGGTGAAATGGAAGAGGTAAAAATCGAGCAGCGCCTAAAAGAGCCCACTTGAAAAATGAGGAACCAGGGATGAAGAGAGGCGATGAGGGATGGTCAGATTCTGGGTATACGTTGAAGAACTAACTGAAGACAAAGTATCTGGAAGGGGAAGGGATGGGAATCAGAAACTTACTTTTAGACGTTAAAGTCTGAGATGACTGTTATCAGAGGTGTCAAGTAGGTAATACTATATGCAGGTGCCACAAGATGGAGATGCAGTAGTGTGAATTCTTGGCTGATGGATGGTATTTAAAGCCATGAGAATGACTGACACCACAGACAGTAATCACAGAAAGAAGAGACAAGTGCAAATAATGAGTGCTGGGCCCTTCAGCAGTGAGAGATGAGGGAGAAGAGAGAAGGCAGTCAAGAAAATGGGGAAGGAATGCTGGCTGGTGAGTGAGGAGGAAGGTCTATACAGTATGGTATGCAGAGAGCCAAGGGAAGGATACCTTTCAAGGATAAATCAGGGATGAACCGTATGTATCATCAAATGCTTTGAAGGAGCAAGGGGAAGGCTGAGAATTAGCCCTTAGATTTAGCAATGTAGACGTCACTAGCAACCTTGATAAGAGCAGCTTGGGATGCACAGCAAGGAGGTGAATCACTTCTCTAGGAGGTCATGTTCTTGAACACAGCTTGAAACACACTGAATGCCTGCCTTCCCTGATAGAATGTAAGAGGTTAGCACATAGTAGGTCTGTATCTTATTTACTGAAGAAATGCCTCAGGGCTGTACAAGTGCAATGTTCATGAAATCACCTAAAATGATCAGTGTGTAAAGTGGAAGTCTTTTCATTTGGAAAAATGTGAAGGAAAGATAACTCTCAACACACTTACATCAGAAGATTCATCTTCCCCTACATCTTAAATCATAACTAGCTTGCCTCAGACTTGCTAGCTCTGCTATTAGGTGATAAATTTCTGAAGGGCAGGGCCGTTTCAGGCTTCAGGGATCTTCATGGATTAGCTGTAGGTATGACCTGAAATATAGATTCCAGATTCTTCTCCCCAGTCATGCTGATCTGACCAGTTACATTCATTAAAAAAAAATCTTCATGAAGGATCTACAACAGGCCTGAGTCACAGCATCAAACAGGACGTGGCTTCTGCCTGGAAGAACTTTCCAGTCTAGTTTCTGACCCACTGCTGACATCAACTCAAGAAGTGGTTCTGGTTTCACTTTGGACTGCGGTTCCTATTCCCAGCCACAGATGATAGAGCATAACGTAACATCACCCAGATTTACATAGGCCTAGAAATATATCCAAGAGAAGGCGATGGCACCCCACTCCAGTACTCTTGCCTGGAAAATCCCATGGACGGAGGAGCCTGGTAGGCTGCAATCCATAGGGTCGCGAAGAGTTGGACACGACTGAGCGACTTCACTTTCACTTTTCACTTTCATGCACTGGAGAAGGAAATGGCAACCCACTCCAGTGTTCATCCGTGGAGAATCCCAGGGACGGGGGAGCCTGGTGGGCTGCCGTCTATGGGGTCGCACAGAGTCCGACACGACTGAAGCGACTTAGCAGCAGCAGCAGAAATATATCCAGGAGTAAATATACCTAAGGGGTTCTTAGCCAGTTCCAAGTCTCCATCAAAAGCAGGGTTCAGGAAGCTCACCATGTTCCTGAAGCAATGGTGTCTCCATTGTTTCTCCTCCACCCCCAAAGTTAGTTAAATAATTTGATGGGATTGGTAATTCTAACAACCTGAATTTTATTTATTTTTATCCCCTATGCATTGAATATGAAGTGTTTATATCTTTCTGTACGTGTATTTCTAAATAAATACTAGTTGTATGAAAAAGGAGGGAAAAAGTTGATTTGCAGCGGTGAGGACGGAATACAAACTCTAGGAGAGAACAGAGCACCGCTGACCATATTCCCTCCTTCAAATGTCCACTGAGCTTTTATAGTTTTCAGTGGTTTTATGGGAAGCTACCTACATTCTATCTGCTCGACCACCGTTAGCAAAGTTTACATGCTGGGTCAAGAGGAAGCTGGGGAGTAGCAGTTGAGAAAGAGTTAGGAAAAATAATAAGACCGACTATTCTAGAGTGCAGGTTCCAGCATGGATTTCAACCAATGGAAATCCAGGAACACTTCTTGATCCAGCAAATGAGAGCTGTGGTGGGCGGTGCTATTCCACTCCAAAGAGCACACACAGTTGTACCTGGGCTCCACCGTGACTACCCATCTGCCTGTTAGCACAGTGAGCAGCTCCTCTTTGGTTTATGATTAAAATAAAGGAGGCGGCTAATGAGTGACAGTTTACACGCACAACCCTCCGGGCAAAGTTCCGGTTACCATAACAAATCCCACTCGTGACAGCGGTGGCAAAGCGCATGACGTATCAAATGGCTCGAGTTCCGCTTCCCTGCAGGAAGGCAGCTATATTTGCCAAATACACTCATCAGCCACTACAGTCCTTTCTACAAATAAAAGCCCAACCTACATCTGTGGGTCTTGGCCATCCTCACAATTACTATTTGCCTGAAAGAGTAGCTTTTTGTCCGATGTTTACTTATCGGGATGCTGATGTAATTCTCAAGATGGAACTTACTTTTAAAAGGAGGTCCAAGAGCAGGGAAGGAAATAAATAGCTGCTTTCTCATTTCTCCCAGTCTGCACGATTGGCAGAAGTTCCCCTGAGCCCCACATCCTGGCAAGAATATATCCTTTGGCCTCTTCCATGACTGGCCCAAAACTGGTGACAGCGAAATAGACCAGTGTTTTAGCAAGACCCAATGCAGAGGGTCTTGCTATCAAGCAATCCAAAACCAGGGTCCATGTTCTCATCCTAAGGTTTTATCTACTGGAGGAGACAGGGAGGCAGGAAAAAACAAACTACAGAAAGGTATATGAAAGGAAGGCCAGGAGGAGGATGATCTCAGGGCTTCTTGTGAAGGCAAACAAATTCCACCTTTGCATTCTGCCTACAAAGACGATCAGGATGCAACCTGGTCATCTCTGCCTTTCCTGTAAGCATTCAAGGAAGAGGGTTTAAACCTTTAATTCTCCAGATGGATCTGAAAACATCTTGAGCCTAAATTCCTAAGTGGAGAAAAAAAGAAAGGAGCTTCTTAACTGCTCACGCTTGAGCCCCAGGGCCAACTTTTCAGGGAAATAGTATATTGAGAATCTAAGTAAGTATATTTCCTCCCTGTGTTTTAACAATCTGTGTCCCGGGTTTCTGAGCAGAAAAATGAATTAGAAAACTCAGAGTTCTGTAGAGATCCTGGGCAGTCCCTGCTTCTCAGAGACTTGGTGGAATAATGGGTAAGAACACGAGCTTAGGAGACAGAGAGATTTGGGTTCAAATTCTTGTTCCAGCTCTTAACAGATATGCAACTCCAGGCAAGCAATTTAAACTTTCTAAGCCTACTTTTCATCATTTGGAATATAAGGATAACTGGGATCAGTGTCTGGAATATAATAAGTGCTCTATTTGTACAACCAGCCATTTACTGAGGGCCTACTGTATACCAGGCAATGTTGTCAGCACTGGAGACACAGTGAAAAGCACAATGTCCCTGCTTTGATGGAATTTACATCCCAACAGGTGAGACAAATAATAAGCAAATAGAAAAACTTAATTTCTAATGAAACAAGAGTAACATGATACAGCACCTGGGGGATGGGGCCATTTTAGATTATATGATTGTGGAGAAGAAGGCCTCTGAAGGTTTTGAGAAAGAAGCTTCCAGAAAGGGGTAAGGCCCTCCTCTGGGATAGAGCCTACTATGTTCCAAAAAGGACAGTGTATCTGGGCACAGACAGAGAGAGCACTGGGTGGGAACACAGGAAGTCACCTGAGAGGCAGGTGGGAGAAAAGGACCTGCATTATATTCAAATGGCAATGAGAAACCCCCTGGCTGAAGCTGCAGAGTGACTTGACTTGACTTGTGTGTTAAGAGGCCCTTCTGGCTGCTCTGAGAAGAAAGGACTAGCGGTCAAGAGTCCTCTTCTGGGGAGGCCCAGTTAGAGGACCGCGGCAGCAGGGCTCCAGGGACAAGGGGCGGCGGCTTCAAGTTGGAGCCTGCCGTGGAAGGTGGGAGCAGGAGGTGGATTCTGGGGGAAGGCCCCGCAGGACTCACACACTGACTTGCTGAGTGTGAGGCAGAGAGAAGAAAAAGGGGTGGCTTCTAGTTGAGGGAATGAGCCCGCAAGGGGACGGTGGTGCTGTTTACTGAGAAGAGGGGAGAAGGGAAGAACTAGCCTGAAGGGAAAACCTCAAGGCTTCCATTTCAGTCCTGTTAGGTATGAAGCACCCATTCTCTACCCATGTAGGGATGTGAAGCTGGCAGTGAGCATGTGGGTCTGGAAGTCAATGAGCTAGAGACATACATTTGGGAGGCAACATCACACAGATGGTAGATGAGATCTCCCCAGAAGGGAGAATAACTAGAGAAAAGGACCCAAGGTCAAATCCTGAGGCAACAGCATAAAAAATGATTATTTGTTGATGTTGGTATAATTCTCAGTATGCTGGGAAGTAGAGTGTTGATCAGTTACTATTATCAGCATCTTTTTACCCATCCACCCATCCTGCTATCCATTCATACCATAAACAATCAGAGGAGCACATTTACTGAGAGGCAGAGATGATAGATGGTTCCCCAACTTATAATGGTTCAACTTACAATTTTTCAACTTTCAGTTCAGTTCAGTCACTTAGTCGTGTCTGACTCTTTGTGACCCCATGGACTGCAGCATGCCAGGCCTCCCTGTCCATCACCAACTCCCTGAGTTTACTCAAATTCATGTCCATTGAGTTGGTGATGCCATCGAACCTTCTCATCCTCTGTTGTGCCCTTCTCCTCCTGCCTTCAATCTTTCCCAGCATCAGGGTCTTTTAAAATGAGTCAGCTCTTTGCATCAGGTGGCCAAAATATTGGAGTTTCAGCTTCAACATTAGTCCTTCCAATGAACACCCAGGACTGATCTCCTTTAGGATGGACTGGTTGGATATCCTTGCAGTCCAAGGGACTCTCAAGAGTCTTCTCCAACACCACAGTGCAAAAGCATCAATTCTTCAGCACTCAGCTTTCTTTATTGTCCAACTCTCACATCCATACATGACCACTGGAAAAACCATAGCCTTGACTAGACGGACTTTTGTTGACAGAGTAATGTCTCTGCTTTTTAATATGCTATCTAGGTTGATCATAACTTTCCTTCCAAGGAGGAACTGTCTTTTAATTTCATGGCTGCAATGATCTGCAGTGATTTTGGAGCCCCAAAAAATAAAGTCTGCCACTGTTTCCACTGTTTCCCCATCTATTTGCCATGAAGCGATGGGACCGGATGCCATGATCTCAGGTCTTAGTTTTCAACTTTACGATGGTACAAAAGTGATACCCAGTCAGTGGAAACCACACTTCAAATTTTCGTCTTCTCCTGGGCTAGCGATAAGCTGTTATGACAGTCTCTGGAGATGGAGATGCTGGGCGGTGGTAGTGAGCTGCAGCTCCCAGTCAGCCACGCTGTCACCAAGGGAAACAACCGATACAACCATTCTGCACCCTTGCAACCATTCTACTTTCAGTACAGTATTCAATAAATTATATGAGGTGTTCAACACTTCAAATAAAATAGGTTTTGCGTTAGATGATTTTGCCCAGCTTTAGGCTAATGCAAGTGTTCTGAGCACATTTAAGGTATGCTAGGCTAAGCTGTGATGTTTGGTAAGTTGGGTGCATTGAATACATTTTTGACTTATGGTATTTACAATTTACAATATTACTATGATGAGTGTATTACAGTATGTAACCGTATTTGTATTACAGGGGCTTCCCTTGTAGCTCAGTGAGTAAAGAATCCACCTGCAATGTGGGAGACTGGGGTTCAATCCCTGGGTCGGGAAGATCCCTGGAGAAGGAAATGGCAAGCCACTCCAGTATTCTTGCCTGGGAAATCCCACGGACAGAGGAGCCTGGTGGACTACAGTCTGTAGGGTCGCAAGAGTTGGACACGACTGAACCACCACTACCACATTGTAAGTCAAGGAAGATCTGAGTTCAAGAACACAAGCTCTAGAGCCAGACTGCTCTACTCAAATCCTGGTTCCACAAACTCCTGTAACCTTGGAGAATGTGGCTAACCACAATACTCCATCTGCAAAAGGGCACATAGTGGGTTAAATGGTGACTTTGAAAAAACCATGTTCATGCCCTGGTACCTGTGAATATGACCTTATTTGCAGATATAATTAAATTAAGGATCTTGAGATGAGATCATCCTGAATTATCCGGGTGGCCCAAAATCCAATGACAAGTGTCCTTATAAGAGACATGTGAGACAAAGACATGCAGACATAAGAGAAAACACGATTGCACAGAGCAGAAGGTGATGTGAACAGAGATGGAGACAGGAGTGGACCCGCCACAGGGGTGCCGACAGCTCCCAGAAGCCGGAAGAGACCAGGAAGGCTCCTCCCCGAGAGCCTCCGGGGGAGCATGGCCCTGCTGACACCTGACTCCAGACTTCTGACCCCCAGAACTATGAGAGAATAAACTTCTGTTGTTCTAAGCCACCAAGTTTGTGGTCATTTCTCACAGCAGCCTTAGGAAACAAACATGGGGATGATAACAGCGTGAACCTCATCGGATGGTTATGAGAAGGAAATGAATTAATACGTTTAAAAGTGTCTAGAACTGTGCCTGCCAACTAGGGAACGTTCAAACAACGTTCATTTAGCCCCATGTACTGAATATTGTGTTGGATCCTGAGGGCTTCCCTGGTGGCTCAGATGGTAAAGAATCCGCCCGCAGTGCAGGAGACCTGGGTTCCATCCCTGGGTTGGGAAGGTCCCCTGGAGGAGGGCATGGCAACCCACTCTGGTATTCTTGCCCGGGGAAATCCACAGGCAGAGGAGCCTGGAGGGCCACAGTCTATGGGGTCACAAAGAGTCAGACACGACTGAGTGACTAACACTGAGGAGTGCGGATTCAGAAGAGTATGAAGAAAAGGGCCGATCATCTCCCGAGACCCTCAAGAGATAGACTGTGTCCAGGATGCTGAGCAGGTGAGGGGCCAGAAGGTGAGAAGGGTGCTCAGGTGCCGTGGGTGACTCCTGGGTGCCCATGCCTGAATGCTGCTCCCCAGCCATCACCATAATGAAATCAATAAGCCTCACATCTGCTCAGGTTTTGAAAGATGAGTAGCAGATCCAGAGAGGAGTTAATGCAATCCTTTCCGGCACCTTCCACTCCCCGAGCCGTCTCACTGCCTGTTCTATGAGAATCCGTGCTGATGGGGACACTTGGAGCATATTTTCTGGGGACAGCTGTCTCTTCTGTCAGCCTAATGATACTGGGAATAACGGTCACCACGGCGGGGCTGGAGTGGAGAGTGGGCAGCAGACAACTTGAGGAAGGTGATGCCAAAATTATACGCTAAGTGATTTTGTAATAACATTTGCACGGTGTGTTAGCCTTAGAAGTTAATTTTCTTCACCAAGAGACCCATATAGCACACCCTAGTTTTACCCCAATCTCTATAAAATACACTGTGTCAAAAAGGGGGGTTGGGGAATCCAAGTGAAACACAGCTGAAATCAGACATTCTGTAAGTGTCCATTGGCCAACACGCCAAAATGTAAAGAGTTTGTTGACATCTGGCTTTATTAAAATTGGCCCCATCCTCATCTTCATGGGTGTAAAAAAAGAAATGCTCAAACACCAGAAGAGATTTTATAATTATATGTGATCACCTGCATTGCAAATATAAGCAGGGTCAGGAACCACTTAATATTCTTTAGAGGTAAGAGCATTACCGGGTGTTCAAACTTGTTTACACCAACCCCAGACAGCATGGCTAACAGAGAAAGGGTCTTGTGGAATACTGAAATTCCAACAACATCCCAAGATTCATAAACAGGACAAGCACGTTCTCATTAGAAGGCATCTACAGAGTGCTGGAGGGCTTCCCTGATAGCTCAGTTGGTAAAGAATCTGCCTGCAATGCAGGAGACCCCTGTTCTATTCCTGGGTTGGGAAGATCCACTGGAGAAGGGATATGCTACCCACTCCAGTATTCTTAGGTTTCCTTTGTGGCTCAGCTTATGAAGAATCCGCCTGCAATAAGGGAGACTTGGGTTCAATCCCTGGGTTGGGAAGATCCCCTGGGGAAGGGAAAGGCTACCCACTCACTCCAGTATTCTGGCCTGGAGAATTCCGTGGACTGTATAGTCCATGGAGTTGCAGAGAGTCGGGCACGACTGAGCGACTTTCACTTTCACAGAGCACTGGGGGTCTCCCAGGTGGCACTAGTGGTAAAGAACTCGCCTGCCAATGCAGGAGACGTAAAGAGACACGGGTTTGGTCTCTGGGTTGGGCAGATCTCCTGGAGGAGGACATGGCAACCCACTCAAGTATTCTTGCCTGGAGAATCCCAAGTATAGAGGAGCCTGGCAGGCTCCATAGGGTCGCAAAGAGTCAGACATGACTGAGTGACTTAGTATGCATGCATGCACACATGCAGAGCACTAGCCTTTGCTGAAAGGGACAAAAGAGCCAGTGTTTATTCCATCTTCCTCCCTAGATATCCCCAGCAGCTCATCAGGGGTGACAGCAGACAGACAGGGTCCCCAGGGAGCCAGCCTCCCAGGCACTGTCTCTCTTCCCACTACCTGCCTCCAGATGCCCAGAGGCCTCCCTTGTCAGGCTGTCTAGTGCCCCCACCCTCTACTGAGAACATCCTGATCCAAAATTACCCTCCCTCCCAGCCTCCTCCTGGCAGAGCTTGTATTCCTGCAATGGGCAGGTCTCAGCCTGGGAGAGGGCTTTAGATTTCACGGCTCTTAAGTATGGGAGGAATCTTCTCTGCACTGCATCTGTGCATCTTGATGTTTAGCAAAGCAAGATGATGAACCCTTGGAAGCCAGAGTGTATGTGTTTTAACTCAAACAAGTGAGTTAAGGTGGCAGTGTTAGCTAAGGTCAAGTGCAGGCAAGGCCAAGTGCTAGAGGTATCAGATGCTGATAAAAAGGGAGACCATGAGTAGCTCATCCAAATCTACTTCTACTCCTGCCAGAGTCCTCCAGGGCCGCAGTCTGGAGCTTCATTCTATTAAGGGCCACACACACACCACAAAAGCCCCTCTTCAGGAGGCTGCTCAAATGCCACGGGTCCATTCTGCAATGTGTTAAATTTACTTCCACCTGATGGCAAGGGATTAGATTAGGTTCCTTCAGGGATTTGCAAATCCTTCAGGGTATGTGTTTTTTTTTTTATAATCCTCATGTGGATAGCTAAGCATTTCAGGCTGCTTAAGGCAACAAAACTTTCCCTCTCTCTCTGCTATTATTTCATTTAAAGCCGCGACGTGGATGTAGGCAAAATGAGTCCTCTTTTTTTCCCAAACCCTGCTTCTCCCAAACCCCTTTGCATGTTAGAGTGTTCGATGAGCCACAGAAACACTTTAAAACCTACAAGCAAATAATCTAAGAATAACTCAATCAGCCAGATGTTCCATGCTTGCTGGTTTCATCAGACTGCTTCATAAAGAGAGTTAATTCTGAAGTTTCTGATTCTCTGCGAGTCACCATTCTCAGCGAGAGACCAGTCACCATTCACTCAGTGTATTTGTGTAGGTAATACGTGCACCCCAAAGCCAGTGGCTCTCAAAATGGGGACTGTTTCCCAGCCCCAGTGAGAATGTGGGGAGGCGAAGACGTTATTGGCATTGGAGAGAGGGCCCAGCCAGGGGCAGGCCTCTTCCCAGAGCTGGAAAGACTTAAAAGACAAATGTGTCTTCTCCGCACACTTAGTGCCTCAACAAGCCAGCTCTCGACTCGGCCGCCTTATCAGACCACAAAGGGCCTCTTCAACTATTGAGTTCTCAAACTGTAAATGCTCCCAGTGTTTTCCTGAACACATTTGTGAATAGAATGCTGAGCTCTTTAAATCAGGGGCCATTCAAATCTAAATCAGATGCCCTACCTGGTTCAAATCCTGTCTCTGCCCAGAGCTGCAGAACCCTGGGGGAAATGTATTCTTTTCCAAGACCAGCCTTTTTTTCCATTTCTAGAGGATGGTTATTATAAAGATCAAGGATGGAAAAGTTTTAAATGCCATAAAAGGATCTATCATTTTATGTGGAACCTATGCATAAGTCTAATTGACAACATAATCTAGATACAGACTATCCAGTTGGAAAAATATATCAAGGATAATCTGAGTACATATTTTTATACTTCTCTTTCCTTAAAAAACATTCTGCACATTTTCCCCAAATATCATTTAATTTGGCACACATCTATTGAGTAATTCCTAAATCAAGTTAAGCGCTCCTTAGCCTCCCCTCCTTATGAAGGAGTGAGAATATTTATCAAATCTTTCCAAGTATAACAACAGAGCCATTAATAAAACCAAGGGGGTACACAGACTGTGACTTCCTCCTCACTCACCTGCATCTTGCCATTGAAAGATGATGGTTCCCAGACTGAGCAACTTAGACTGTGATTCTAGCCCTGTGTAATCTGCTAGTCACTAAGTCGTGTGCAAATCTTTGCGACCCTGTGGACTGCAGCCCACCAGGCTCCTCTGTCCATGGAATTCTCCAGGCAAGAATACTGGAAAGGGTTGCCATTCCCTTCTCCAGGGGATCTTCCCCACCCATGCATCAAACCCAGGTCTACTGCATAGCAGGCAGATTCTTTAACGTCTGAGCCACCAGGGAAGCCCCCATGTGATTCTAGCTCTGGTTGTACTGAAATGTGGCGAGTTCTCTGCTTTTCTGGGCCTCAGGTTTCCGGAATGCAGGAATTAGCAAATCTGAAAGTACTGCCCCTTCCAGAAACCACCGAGGAGAGGAGAGACCCTCCAGGATCCCCCTGCTTTGGGCCCTGCCAACTTCACCATCGCATCAGAGAGGGTATGATAACATCTTTCATCCAGAGAGAAAGAAAGCTTCTGTTGGGTCTACTAAACAGTCCTGTCTCTGCATTCAACTGGGCTGTCATTGACTCTGGCGAGAGGTTTATCCATTTCTCAACACACCCTCATCGGGACCCAAGACATCCCAGGCATTATCACTGAGACACAAGCATATCTCAGTATCTCTTTTTACTCCTCCTAAGAATAACCCTGAAAAATAGCTCTTCTACCAACTTTGCACATGAAGAAACTGAGGCTCCAAAATTTCAAAACATCTGGCCAGTAAGAGGTTCCGGCCAGTTCTCTGACCCCAATTCCACACTCCGGCCTTTCCCTCTGGGCTGCCTTTGCCAGTGCCAGGAGCCAGGTTCATCCCCTGCCAAAGTGGCCTGCCCCCCAAGCTCCCAGCCGGACACAGTGCCCTCCTGGCTGTCGGCAGGCATCCCTGCTCTTTTACCAAGGCTGACACTCCCCTTCACTGCGGTGCAGGTGCCTCCAGAACCTCACCCCACCTCTGCTCCCCTCCTACCTTCCAGGGAAGGCAGATGGCAGCTCTCTTCTTTCTCTGCACCTGCTCCTGACACTTCTGGCCTCTTCCTTCCCAAAGACTCCATTTCTTGACTCCATTCTCTCCCACTTCTCTTTTGTTTACTAAACACGCCTGGGGACTCTCCTGAATAAAGCTTCCCTTAAACCTCAAACCTTAGCACCTTCTCCAACTAGTCTCCTGTTATTTTCAACTGGCATGCTTCTGGATTCAGCATCTACGCTCCCCACTTCCACTGTCTTGGCAACCACTCCCTCCTTTGTCCCTTGCAAGCTGGCTACCATGGGCACCCCTCACATATGCTGTTCTGTCTCTGTGGATGGCTGATTCCCATCATCCTCCTGAGACGCTGGCCTTCTTACACATTCCTGCCTGCACCTGTCCGCCCACTCTCCTCAGGAGGCTGCCTGCCGAGCATCCTACTTGATAGTTTGGACACATTTCTGAGGGCAGAAGAAAGAGGTTAAAAACTGTCAAGTCTCCAAGTCTGTCCTGTTAATGGGATTCAGCCTCTCCTTGGGCTTGCTCCTGACCTTTTATGGGTTTGTCTTCTTCAGGATATTTCTCCCTGTGGAAGATGCAGAAAGAGGAACCTGGGGCCACCTTCCAACAGGAACACCCCCCCTTCCTCCCACCATAGTCTGAGTCACTTGGGCCCACATGATCCAGGCCAGTGAGTATGCACAGTCTGTGTTACTTTGTGCAGCCCACTAGTTCTGGAACTTTCAAGCCAGGCTTGGGACAACACCCTACAGTACAATCAGCTGGCGCAATGGAGTTGCGGGGGGGGCAGTATCTGGAGTGTAGACTCTGTCTCCTTGTCCAACCTGAGAAAGTTGGGTGGGTGACTGACTGGTCTAGGCCTTTTCTGGGCATGAATAAGATAAGGTTCTAAAGAAACAGGTCCAGGACTTCCCTGATGGTCTGGTGGTTAGGACTCCATGCTTCCAAAGCAGGGCACACAGTTTCGATCCCTGGTTGGGGAACTAAGACCCCACATACCATGCAGTGTGGCCAAAAGCAAAAAAAAGGAACAGGCCCAGGCAGCATGATGAATGCGCAAAGGGGGCTCTGTAGAGCGATGGACCAAAGGCAGGACTGCTTTACGTCTCCTGGGAGAGGGAGAGGCAGAGAATTCACACTTGGAGCTGGATCTTGAAAAATAAAAACTGTTCATCAGGAGGACCAGGGGAGAAAGGATATTCCAGGACTTCAGTTTCCCGCTGCCACCCAGAAGGACAGCAGCCCACAGGCCGAGAGGAGGACAGGTCAGGAGCGCTACAGCGTGTGTGCGTGTGGGGGACATGGCAGGAGAGAAGTCTGAAGACAGGCAGAGGACTGGGACTTCGTCCCATGGGTCCTGGGAGCCATGAATGGGTTTTACAAGTAGAGGCCATCAGTAGACCTTTGCGACTGATTAAATGTGGGAGAAGTCAAGAAGGAAAAGTCTGAAGGGATTTCTCCAGGTTTCCGGTTTGCTGACTGTTAAAACTCTAAACCCCTCCACTTCAGCCAACTGTGTATTCTGCCCCTCACCTGCAGGTGAAGTCTGTTTCTTCTTCACTCCCAGGCTAAGTGGTGCCCATACTCCAAGCCCATTACTGATGAGCCTTTCCTTTCTTCCAAGCCCACTGCCACCCACCAGCTCAGATCTCCAATACATTCCTCCCCCCATCTTATTACCAGAAGCTCACCCAGCTCCTCAGCTCTCACTCTCCCCAGTCCCAATTCTTCCTTCAAGAGAGCAGACTAATCATCCTAGAGCACATAGCTCCTCCATTAAGCCTGTCAGATCCCCTCAGTCAAAAATGGTTTATTTCTCCACCATCCTCCCAAAATGTTCCATCAGGATCATTCTTCAGGCACTTTGTTCATTAGATCATCCCTTCATCCCTTCACCCAATAAACACAGGTTGTCCATACATGACACATGGACACGGGTTTGCATAGAGCTCTCAGTGTACATCTCACGTACATCAACCTGACAGGTTGAAGCTCTGACAGCAAGGACGGCGCCTCTGTCACCTACGCACGTCCCCAGGAACCTCTAAGCCCCTGTGCACAGCAAACCACAGGTACTCCAAAAATGGCTGAACTGAATGGAGAAATTATTATGTTTCCTTAAATAGTAAACTGACTTAAGTGCATGCAAAATCAATTTCAATGATAGAGATTTAAAGCAGAATTCAGTATTTTTCCAGGATCATATTAACTATGTTAGTTAATTCAGTCGCTTCATAACTATGTATGTTAGTGTCAGTTGCTTCAATCATGTCCACTTCTTTGTGACCCTGTGGACCACAGCCCACCAGGCTCCTCTGTCCATGGGGATTCTCCAGCCAAGAATACTAGAGTGGGTTGGCATGCCCTCCTCCAGGGGATCTTCTTGACCCGGGATTGAAGCCACATCTCCTGTGTGTCCTGCTCTGCAGGTGGATTCTTTACCTCTGAGCCAGGGCAGCCCTAACTATGTTAAAGTACATTTCTGCACTTTACATGGGGCTTCCCTGGTGGCTCAGAAGGTAAAGCATCTGCCCTCAATGTGGGAGACCTGGGTTCAATCCCTGGGTCAGGAAGATCCCCTGGAGAAGGAAATGGCAACCCACTCCAGTATTCTTACCTGGAAAATCCCATGGACGGAGGAACCTGGTAGGCTACTGTCCACAGGGTTGCAAAGAGTCCAACACGACTGAGGGATTTCACTTTCATTTTACGTACTTTACACGGTTCTGATTCTTCCTTTCTCAGCACCTGCCACTCCCTTACTCCTACATCTCTCTCTGCACTCCACACCGCCCCCCGACTGTGGTTATTAGTGGAGTAGCAGGTTTGGGGCCCATTCTAGTGGAAGAAGGAATTGAGGAAGCTAAAACTACCACTTCCAGGCAACGGTATGTTCTGGGACACTCTATTCTGCCCCTAAAAGCAGACGTCTTACACCACATCTGCCAGCTGGTTCCTACTCGATCCCCACTCAGAAGTCACAGACCAGAAAAGCTAACCCTAGTGTAGGTAGAAAACCAGGTCCCTAGAGCCCAAGTTCAGAGCAGACTGAGCTGGGGAGGTCTCACTGGGGAAGGACCAACAGCACGGAAGGTCCAGCGGGGGCTCTTGTAAAAGCAGACCCAGAGTACGAGTTCCTGTAACCACCTCCATCATGACTTGTCAAGAAAAACACATCCATACAAAGCGCTTGGCCTCTGTGAAAGGCTCAGTCGTGTCTGACTCTTTGCGACCCCACGGACTGTGGACCGCCTGGCTCCTCTGTCCATGGAATTCTCCAGGCAAGAATACTGGAGTGGGATGCCATTCCCTTCTCCAGAGGATCTTCCAGACCCAGGGATCAAACTCAGGTCTCCTGCATTGCAGGCAGATTTTTTTTTTTTCATCTGAGCCACCATGGGGTTCCCTGGTGGCTCAGATGGTAAGAGGTAAGAGCCTGCGCAAGCTGCAAGAAGCTGCTCCTTTCCCCAGCACTCCTCCACCTCCAGTCCCAGGGCACGTCTGCAGCTGTGGAATGCCCTCATGCCTGCCATTCCAGCCTGTGCCAGACCTTGTCCTCGTCACACTCCAGTGTCCCCTTATCAAAGTCTTGGCACAGATGAGGGCTGCTGAGGACAAGCTTCTGGAACTCCAGCCAGGGACCCTAGACCCTCCCGCACCCAATTCAGCACAGCAGGAAGACAACCAGCCCAAAGATCTAAAACCTCAACATACATTGGAAAGCGAGGGAGAGAGAAAAGAGGAGAAAGAAGGCCAGGTTTGCGGAGGACCTGGACTTCACAGGGAGAGAAGGCCCAGCAGGATTTTCCCAACTGCAGTTCCCCATCTCTCTGGCAGACACCAGTACCTCCCAAAGATGCCCTTGCTCTTCCCGCGCCCTGCCCTGGCGCCGCGTGTCTCCTCTCCAGGCAGGAAGGGGGCAAGAGATGAGTAGGCGCGGGAGGTGCTCAGGTGCTGCCTTGATCCCCAAGGCAGCACCTGAGGCCAGAGCACCTGAGTACCTCCGCCCGAGAGGAGACCTGGCGATGCCCGGGGGATGGGGATCCGGGGCGCGCGCCCGGGCAGGGGCTTCAGGCCCTGTCCTGAATGTGGCCGGCAGTGCGTCTCGGGTTGTCCCCGCTGTCCCCAGACCGTTCCGTCGGGCCCTCTTCCCGCGGCCGCGTCCTCCCTGCCCCTGGCCGGATGAACCCGGAGTTTGCACCGCCCAGTGTGGGACCGGGGTTCCGCGCCCCTACTCATCGCCTCCCTGGGGCTGGGATTCCGGCACCTGGATTTGTCACTAAACTTTCCTGGGCGCACGAGGTTTCGGGGGTGCCAAGCCTCACCTCTCCCCACCCCCACCCACCCGAAACCCCACGTCCCGGCCGCAGCGGGACGGTCGCCTCACCTGCACGCGGCTTGGCGGAGGCTGCTCCTCGCGCGTCCGGACCCAGGCGCCGCCCGGTGGGTCCCCACGCCGCTGCCACCGCCGCTGCCACCGCCGGTGCCACTGCCGCGCCTGCCGAGAGCCGCCGTGCCGCGGCTCGCCCGCAACCACGGGAGGCGCAATTTCGGGCGTCCCCGGCCCGGCGCGTCCCCAGCCCGGCGGCTCCCCGCCGCAGCCACCTCCCGCGCCCCGCTGCCCCGGGCCGCAAGCACCGGCGCCGAGAGCCCGCTCCTAGCCCGGCTCTCCCAGCTGCGCGGCGCTGGGGCTCTGCCGAGCCTCCTGGATGGGCGGGGATTCCCTCCCTCTGGTAGATTCGAGGGGCGGGAACTCCCTTCCTGGAGTGACAGGGACGGGGGGCGGGGATTCCCCTGCAGGAATGACCAGGTGGGCGGGGATTCCCCCGAGCCCCGCACTCCCGCGGGCAGAGAGTCCCTGCGGGTGAATTCGGAGCCCCCCGGGCGCTGGCTTCGGAAATCTGGGTATCCTGGGGAGGAAAGGATGGAGCGAGATGGCAGCTCAGAATTTCCAGATGGCGGGGCTTGGGGCGCCATCTAGGTGGAAGAGCGGGAGCTAGGGGACTGGAAGTGGCCTTTGCACAGCACTTTACACGGCACTGAGAGAAATGCGAAGCGCTGTATAATACAAAAATGGGGCAGAGAGGCCAAAGGAGACGGGAGTTGGGGCGGGGGGGGGGGACGGGGAGGACTAAGCCACCCCAAGCCACCCTTGGCCTCTGGTCTTTGGGATACCAAAGTTAATTTAACACTCGTAATAAGAATTTCAAGAATTTCAGAGGAACCTCTTGGCACCTCAGAGCTGCTTAATCCCCCAGTTAAACCACTCAAAGAAATCCTCAAAGTCCCGTGGCTCGGGGTGGTGGTCATGTTGAGTAGGGCCAAAAGCCCCTGCTGAGTGAATTGTGACGGTTAATGCCCGCCGCCCTCGGCCTTGTTCCAGGTCACTCCAGGAACAGAAGCCTCTGGCTTTTCGGATTCCTCATTCTCGTGGATTTTCAGGAAGGCCTTCAAATATTTTTTGGTTCTTTTTTTGTCATCCTTGTCATTCTGCCTACCACAGGGAGAGGGTGATAAGAACATAATAGGGAGACTGCATAGCTCTGCAAATTAAGCTCCCTTAAGAGGAAAAAGCTGGTCTTTTTCAAGTGCTAGCAGATAAGAGTAAAAACATATGAAAAATTACAAAACCTGGGATAATGAATAGTTGAGTAATGCTTTTGACATTTTCTGCAGAGCAGTAATTGGAATCTTTGCTTTAGGGGGATACAGATGGGTGGGGCAGGGAGTCGCTGCAGCTTTGCCCGGCAAGGCAATAAGCTCTGGTCTCTTGGAAGAGCAGACAGACATAAATCACCTGCAAGGATTCTGCAGAGCTGTCCCACAGCCTCAGAGGCCAGAGTGGTCCCAAGTCATTTTGAGATGGTATATTTGGCAGGGTGTAGGGTGGGGAAGTACTTGAATTCAGCTGTTCTTCAACATTTATAATTACCAGGTCAGTGAGATCAATGTCTGTACAAATCCAAGCTTCATGGATTATAAGCAATGCAATCTTAGGCATCCAGAGTTTCTCTATCTGTACATAAAAAAAACTACGCTTCATGCAGGGGTTTTGTAAGGATGAGCAGTAACATATTGATAGCTAGCGACTCAGCATAGCATTTGGGAGGTGCTCGATGAAATGGCAGCTATTACCCAGAAAGGTATCAATGGAACACCAAAAAAAAAATCCATCTAGAATCAAACAGGACTGGTGGTTTCTGCCTGGTTCGCAGTCACCATCCTGTATTCCACCACTCTCTTCCTATCACATGAGCCATGACAGGGCAAGCCATGTCTCCTCTGCCTCTGTACCCAGCGCCTATCTCCTTCAACACCACTGAGAGTTTGCTGAATGAGTCAATATGTACATGAACTTATCATTCAAACCATAAGCACTACTGTCCCTTACCCAACCCATTCCCAATCCCTGCATCCTAGCCATGCACTCCTCACCTGTAAATTCTGTTTCTTCTGCCAGAAGGACACTCCCCACCTCCTATGTCTGCTGAACTCCTGAAGAGGTAAACATCTTCTCAAGGAAGGCTTCTTTTCTGCGAGTGGCTAATGTCACCTTTGTCCGGTTGCATGAAGTTGTAGAAATCAGTGATCCTTCCCACACATTTCCAACTTGTGAGTTCCTGGAGCTAAGAGAATGTAGATCTCATTGTTTCTGTTCCCCAAACCTAGCACTGCTTAGTGTCCAACTCAACAGCCATTCAACAAATATCTGCTGAATTAAAATGAATCATTCAATATATAGACCTATATGATATATTGTATGCATGATGTGTAGGCATAAACATTATATATGCATATGTAATATTTTATCATCTGTCTCATTCAGACATGGCTCCACTGACCAGCTGAAAATACATACTTTTCGTTTCAATCACTTTTCGTCCGATATTTTCCAGATAGATTCTGGCAAGTTCTTGCTTGCTAATAATAGCTCACCTCTCAAGGGGTCAGTCAAACGGATGGAAATTTTGTTTTGCCCTTGCAGTCTTGCCAATTTGGAAAGCTCACAATTGAGGGCATTTATTTTCCAGTGTTTGAAGATCAAAATGTAAATTTTTCTGCCCCTTTGTTAAATATTTAGTCACAGATTAGCACGTCTAACCAAGTTGCCGTTTTAATTTATTGCTCATAATATACATGATGGGCAGGAGGAGGTTGGTCTAGAAAACCTAAGGTTTAGGGAAAAACAAAGATTAAAATAATGACCTGAGGGGGGAAATGTATGATCCTGGGCTACAGTCTTGTCAGTGATAAGGTAAAAGAATACAGCATTCTCTGGGTGAGTCTGAGTGGATTCCTATGGACTATCACGGCTTTGGTTTACCTCTGAGCTTTCCCCTCTGTGAAGAAGAATCTACCCTCACCAGGCAGCTGAAATAAAATTGGATGTTTCATCACCAACTCATATGAAATCTTGAAGATTGCTTTCCATCTTTCCTCTTCAGTTGTTCTTCCAAGTATGTTTCCCAGGGGAAGGAGGAGGAGCCTTAGTTAACAACTGGCTTAATTCCCTGTTTCCTCCCAGCCTCTGTGGGTTCATTTGATCTCCAGAACAGATTCTAACTTCCTGTTTACCTTTCTTCTGCAAATTCCTGGCTACTAAATCTTTCATTTCTGAACTTACCTTGGAATGAGCCATCCCAAGGCCAAGGAAGGGCTTAAATTTAAAGAACCATGATAGTAAAATATTAATTCAGCAGATCTTAATCTGGAATGTGTTTAAGGCACCCCAAGAGATTTGAAAATTTGAATCTGTACTCGTCCTCACCTCCCCCCACCCTGGATCCCCGCCCCACCCCCCCAGACCATGTACGCTGAGTCTGTGAAGGGGCTCTGGGTACTGCATTTAACCAGTAGGCCAGTGACTGTGACTTGGGTGGCTTCCAGAAGACACTTGTAGAAACACTGATACAGAGAGACTTTAAAAATGGAAGGGAGGCCAAGTTAGCTCACATTCTAGTATTTGGTCATAGTGGTGATAGATTTTATTTTAAACCTAGATGAAAAATTTGCAATATTTATTCTGTCTCAGGCCAAATCTTTGGTTAGTCAATACACAGAATGGGCCTGTCGTTTGATGCATCCTATTTTAAAATACTTGCTTGGGAGAAAGGTTTAAGTATCTGTCATCCCATGCCATTTATATTGAAAATCAGGTGTTTAACTGTATCCACGAACACGGCATTAGAACTTGGGCAATTGTGTTTTGTTGTTTTCAGTGTTGTAATAATCATACCACAGGGCAGAATTTATTATTTTCTCCTGGAGGAGAAAATACGGAATATATTATCTCTCCTTCTATTTATTTAGGTGGTTAAATGATCCGTTATTTTATATCTTTGATTCAGCCTTCCATTTATACTAAGTAAGTGTTGGTTGCCAAGGTAATTTTTTACAGTTTTTGGCAGGAAAAAACTAATTTATACACTAGCAAGTATAGACCAGATATCCTTGTTACTTTCACAATTTATACAGATGATTCAATAACTCTGTCCGGTGCTGAATTCTGTCACGTGTTTAGGGCACCAGGAAAGAGGAAGGGAGAGAGGTAAAGCTTTGATGAACGTTACCAGTATTTTGCAATCAGCATATCTAAGGAGAAGCTATTTTAGTTCCATATATACATAGGTTTTGTTTTATAATGACTTCATTTTGATTCACACAAGAGACAGGATGTGAGGTTCTTCCTGGGGCTTAGGGTGTCATAGGGTACACCTTGGCACAGATGTAAAAGATACTTTCCCCCCAGAAGTTGGGAGTTTGTGTTCCCCCTTCCACATTCCCACCTTGTTGCAATTCAGTCAAGTCACTCTGTATCTAAATTTGTAGACTATTTAGGTAAGATACGTCCCCGCTTCTCATCTTGTACACAACACATCCTCATTCCGAACTCCTAACTCCCCCGCTGATTGCCTCCCTTGTTCTGTTCTGCTCTGCTTACTTATGAAAAGGCATCGTTCTGAGTCAATCAAATGCTATTTTTGCTCCTTCCTCAGATACTTCTGCTTCCAGATATCTTCACTTAATAATCGCCAAAAAAAAGCAATTATAAAAACAAATATATTGCTAGTCTATCTCTTCTGTTTTCTTGTTTTATTTTTCTAATTTTACATCTTTAGGCCTCACTGTCTCTTTTGCTAATCTTAGCACCTGTCTTGACTGGAACAGCTAAAATGGACACAGAAATAAAAGGCAGGTGGCATGGCGACCCACTCCAGTATTCTTGCCTGGCAAATCCCCATGGACTGAGGAGCCTGGCGGGCTCCAGTTCATGGGGTTGCAAAGAGTTGGACACAACTGAGCGACTAAGCACACACACAATGATATCCAGCCTAAGAAAGCAACAGAGAGCCAGCCCCATGTTCTGTGACCAATCACAGTAACACAATGAGGTGTGGAGTAACCTCCCACAAGCTTCTCTAAGATGGGAATAATAACACGTGCCTCTAAAGTTCTGATTAGGATCTTGAGTTCCCAGTGAGATCATAGATGCAAAAGTACTTTCAAAAAATTTAAAGATCTTTTCAAATAGGAGAAGGTGAGAGCAACAGCTTTTTGAATAGTGATTTCGGTCTGTAGTTGAATGTCCATGAATAAGATGCTTTACGTTTCATCTCATTGTATAGGAAGGATCACCAAGGGTGGTTGATAAGGCTGTCAATGCTGCTGCTAAGTCACTTCAGTCGTGTCCGACTCTGTGCGACCGCATAGACAGCAGCCCACCAGGCTCCCCCGTCCCTGGGATTCTCCAGGCAAGAATACTGGACTGGGTTGCCATTTCCTTCTCCAATGCATGAAAGTGAAAAGTCAAAAGTGAAGTCGCTCAGTTGTGTCTGACTCTTAGCGACCTCATGGACTGCAGGCTTCCAGGGTCCTCTGTAAATGGGATTTGCCAGGCAAGAGTACTGGAGTGGGGTGCCATTGCCTTCTCCAAGGCTATCAATAAATCATCATTAATGACTTATTTTCTTGATGTACGAATTAGTGGGCCAGACCTAAGAAATACATTTGGTGTGTCTGCTGTGTTCAAGAGCAATGAACCAGTCAGTGAAGTTCCCCAAAAGTAGAGCCTTTGAAGATAGGATATAATGAACTTGAGAAAGCCAGATCCAGTGAAAACACCCCATATTCCAAACATGACCTTGTGCTAAGTCACTTGAGTCGTGATCCACTCTTTGCAACCCCATGGACCATTGCCCACCATGCTCCTCTCTCCATGGAATTCCCCAGGCAAGAATACTGGAGAGGGATGCCACGCCCTTCTCTAGGGGATCTTCCCGACCCAGGGATTGAACCCGTGTCTCTTAAGTCTCTTGCATCGGCAAGGGGGTCCTTTACCACTAGCGCCATATTGGAAAATATGAAGAATATCTTCATTTTGTTTGGTTTTAGCAAATGATGAGTGACTCTTTCCTTCGAATGGCATATCTGAGCAGGTTACTCGTAGGGCTGTTGCTTGAAAAGAGCCCCAGGGATCATAGTGGTTGGCTTCTATTTAAGTCATGGTGCCTTCTCATTTCTGATTAATAGAACATTGTTAAAAATAACATTAAATGCCCATTTTCTCAATTTGTTAAAATTTCTCATGAATCCAGGGAGAAGTGAATCATCTTTTCCACTTCACTGTGTACTTATCAACAAAGCAAATAACCTAAATTTCTGTTAAATAATGTGTTTTTGTAACATAGACAATCAGACCATCTGGAAATAAAGAGAGGAAAAGAAAAAAGAAACCCACGAATGAATGAAGGCCAAACACAAGATGACAAGATCTCAGAATTCTAGAGCCCAAAGGAGACTCGTAGGCATCAACTTGCCCACTTGACTCTCCTAGAAGTGCTTCCAATGGGGATGCACAGCGTGCTTTGGAAAGGCAATGGGAAAAGATCCTGTAGGCTTGGTGGGGGAGCTGTTTTTCTGTCCATCATTTCAGAAATGCTAATTCTATCTATTGTATAGTATAGAACACATGTTTTTCCCAATCAAGACACTGTGTCACAGGACTGTGGGCTCTGAGGATAGGAAAACTGACTTTAGGACTTGAGTGTCCATGTTTCCTTGTCATTGAAGAGAGCAAACATATCTTTGTCTCAGGCCAGAGCAGAGGAAATATTCTCCAATGAAGACAGCAGACTTATAAATTAATTCCTTATGATAAATTCCAAATGCTCCTTAAAGAATGATGTTTTTCTTATTAAAGTCTTTTGAGGCATCTACCATCAGTCAGAATGTCATGGGGCTTATCAATATTGTATCTCCAGCATGAATCTGCAAGAAAGGGCTTTTCTTGAGATCAAAAAAGTTCACAGAAAATATAGTAATGCAGAGCGTCACATAGCCAAGTTGTCCAAAGTTTGCTTCTTTGCACAAGGTTTTTTTTTTTTTCTAACAGGGACTCAGAGTTTATTCCAAAACGAAGTTTTCTCCTTAGAATCGCCAATGGCAAACATTTATCTAAAATCAAAGTGAATGTTTCCATAGATAGCATTTTATATGAGTTTTCTACTGGGCTAGGAACCAGGAGGAGGCTCAGAATCATAGGAGGCATGCACACGCAGTGTGGTGCCTGACACTGAGAGTGAAGAAAGGCCTCCTAATTTGTGCCCGAAGCGCCTCTCTTGCCTCATCCTAGCCCTGGCCCTGGTTCTCAGACAGCATGCATAGAATGCAGAGGACACCAGAAAAATCTGGACCCTGATTCAGCCAGATGAAGTAGAGCAATCCTAATTAATAGCACAAGTGCTGATGACCAGTTAGTCTTTGCCAATGCCCGCAGGGTGACCTTGGGCAAGCTGGCGCAGACGCCGTGCCCTGGTGATGCAATGCTGCTTGCGCCCCGCCTCCTGGATGACCACACGCGTGCCGCGAGCACAGCTGTCAGCACTCACAGGCGGTCAGTGGAAGCAAGCTTGGCACTACCACGGCCCCTTTCTATTTTCTACGTCTCAGCTGAGTCCTGGGCGCTTGAGTGCTCCACAGCCTGCAAGAGACACTGGAGACTTGGCAAGCGCAGTGCCTTCTGCACTAAGCCGTCTTGGGTTTTCTGCTGTTTGCCATGCTCTCATCCCCATGATATTCTGCCGCAGGCTCAATGCAGTCTCCTTTCCCACCCTGTCCCCTGCACTGCCAATCAGCACCCCGACTCCCTCCTCAACAAGTATCCCCATTTCCTCGACACTACCCCATTTCTTCTCTAGATGCTTTTCCCAACCCTAGACTCTCACTTTTGCTGAAGATGCAACTTCCCCCCACAACCCTCTCTAGAAAAGTCTGTTTATTTGGTCATAACAAGCATCACCTATAACCCAGGGTCAGGAGCGAGGTGAGGGACCCCCATGCTTTTATTTTACAACCTATCATTTCCATCATCCCCCTTTTTTTAATATTTATTTATTTGGTTGTGCTGGGTCTTAGTAGCAGCCCACAGGATCTTCAACCTTCTTTGTGGCATGTGGGATCTAGTTCCCTGACCAGGGATGGAACACTGGCCCACTGCATTGGGAGCTTGGAGTCTTAGCCACTGGACCACCAAGGAAGTCCCCATTTCCATAACTTTCTAACCAAATTGTTTTATGCCTTGGTTGCACCTACCTGGAAAGCCCCAATCCAGGATAAAACGGGCCCTTCCCTGAACCTATATGTTTAGTTCAGTTACTCAGTCGTGTCTGACTCTTGGCGACCCCATGGACTACATACACCAGACTTGCCTGTCCTTCACCATCTCCAGGAGCTTGCTCAAACTCACGTCCATCGAGTCGGCAATGCTATCCAACCATCTCATCCTCAGCTGTCCCCTTCTCCTTCTGCCTTCAATCTTTCCCAGCATCAGGGTCTTTTCCAATGAGTGGCTCTTCTCATCAGGTGGCCAAAGTATTGGAGCTTCAGCTTTAGCATCAGTCCTTCACATGAATATTCAGGACTGGTTTCCTTTAGGATTGACTGGTTTGATGTCCTTGCTGTCCAAGGGACTCCCTGAGCCTATACCTTAGTATACTCAGTTAAATCATTGATGGGAAAAAAATATACCCAAGTAGATGGTAAGTTCCTGGTGGCCCATCTCAACTGGTTCTAAACAGTATTCCGTAACCATTTCACTAGTCAACTGACTCTCCCACCTACAGAGTATTTCAAACCTTCTCCACTATGTTCAAATTTCTGATTCCTCTTGTCTTATCCTTGTCCTACTCTCTTTTTATTTGAGGTGATCTTGCTTTCTAATTCTCAGATAACATAAAAGTTATGAGACAGGAGCTCCTTTAACTTCCTACCTCCAGATTAATAGATCTTTCCTAAAATCAACACCCCCTTTTTCTTCCTTCTCAACATTAATGTCTCTCCACTTGTGTATCTCATACAATGAGATACCTCAAACAATGTAAGTACAAAGTGAATTTATGTTCATTTCCTCCAGATTTCTCATGTGTTCTTTAGCTATCCCAGTAAACAAGGCTCTAGTATCAGAGCTTGTCCACTTGCCCAAACCAAAAGTCTCATCCCTCATCTCCAAAACGTACATCCCATCAGTCTTTCTCAAGTACCTGTAGGCTCTACCTTCATCTTTTGTCTACCACCAGGGGTTGGCAATCAAGTTTTACTGGAACACAAGCACACTCAGCTTTTATGGATTACCTATCCATATTTGTATGTATTGCAAGACTAGAGTAGTTGCCACAAAAATCATATGGCCCACAAAGCAGAAAGTATTTACTTTCTGGTCCTTCACAGAGAAAGCTTGTCAATTCAACCCTCAATTTAGGAGGTTCTCTATTGGAAAACCAGAGAAGGCAATGGTACCCCACTCCAGTACTCTTGCTTGGCAAATCCCATGGACGGAGGAGCCTGGTAGGCTGCAGCCCATGGGGTCGTTAGGAGTAGGACACGACTGAGCGATTTCACTTTCACTTTTCACTTTCATGCATTGGAGAAGGAAATGGCAACCCACTCCAGTGTTCTTGCCTGGAGAATCCCAGGGACGGGGGAGTCTGGTGGGCTGCCGTCTCTGGGGTCGCACAGAGTTGGACACGACTGAAGCAACTTAGCAGCAGCTATTGGAAAACCACCTAAATGAACTGAGCACCAAGACTGGCTCTCTATTCTCAGGCTCATGCTCCACAGGAAAGCTGATCATTTTTCTGAAAGCTTATACCACCATGCTTGGAACCCTTCAGAGCATGAAGACCATGCTTGGGATAACAAGCCACATCCTTGGCCTGCCTACTTGGCCCCCTCACCTTGTGCCTTTCCACCCATGCTCTTTCATTCCATGGAATTCAGAAAATTTTGCTTCCTTTGCCTTGGAGGCTCTTTTTCTACCTCAATTTTCCCCTCATCCAATTCCTACTTTTTCTTCATAACTCTGCTTAGACCTCCCCTCCTCCAGGAAGCCTTTCCTTTCTCTCAGATTGGGTTAGGTGTCATTTCACAACACTACTTACCTTTTTAAAAATTGGGGTATAGTTGCTTTGCAATGTTGTGTTAGTTTCTGCTGTACAACAGAGTGAATCAGCTAGGTGTATACATGTACCCCCTCCCTCTTGGACGTCCCTCCCACCACCTTCCCCACTTCCCACTCATCTAGGTCACAATAGAGCACCGAGCTGAGCTCCCTGTACTATACAGCAGCTTTGCACGAGGTGTCTGTTTTACACATGGCAGAGCACATGCATCCATCCCAGTCTCCACATTTGCCCCACCCATCTTCTCCCACCCTCCGTGTCCACACATCCGTTCCCTGCATCTGCATCTCTATTCCTGCCCTGCAAATAATTTCATCTGTCATGGTACTATATACTTTTAAAGTACTTATCTCAGCCGCTTGTAATGCTTTCTGAAATTGTTTAATGTCTGCTTTTTAAGATAGACTGCAAGCATCATGGTGGAAAATCCATCTATCTTGTTTGGAAATGTAATCTTCAGTTACTGACACAGTGCCTGGCACAAGACAGGTACTCAGAAAATATTTGTTGAATGAATGAGCGAGTAGCAATAGCACAGTAAGGTGGCACTGATGATATTGGGAGGTAATGTACACAGACCATTTAGTTAATTGCCTGATACTGGGCAATGTTAGATAATATTTTAGTATTATTACATTCTTACTTTGAATCGCTGCTGGACTTCTTGATTTGGCCAAGAAAGGTACCTAAAAAACATATTGTTTTTGTAACATGTTCAGTTCAGTTCAATCGCTCAGTCGTGTCCAACTCTTTGAGACCCCGTGAATCACAGCACACCAGGCCTCCCTGTCCATCACCAACTCCTGGAGTTCACTCAGACTCATGTCCATCGAGTCAGTGATGCCATCCAGCCATCTCATCCTCTGTCATCCCCTTCTCCTCCTGCCCCCAATCCCTCCCAGCATCAGAGTCTTTTCCAATGAGTCAACTCTTCGCATGAGGTGGCCAAAGTACTGGAGTTTCAGCTTTAGCATCATTCCTTCCAAAGAAATCCCAGGGCTGATCTCCTTCAGAATGGACTGGTTGGATCTCCTTGCAGTCCAAGGGACTCTCAAGAGTCTTCTCCAACACCACAGTTCAAAAGCATCAATTCTTCGGCACTCAGCCTTCTTCACAGTCCAACTCTCACATCCATACATGACCACAGGAAAAACCACAGCCTTGACAAGACGGACCTTTGTTGGCAAAGTAATGTCTCTGCTTTTGAATATGCTATCTAGGTTGGTCATAACTTTCCTTCCAAGGAGAAAGCGTCTTTTAATTTCATGGCTGCAGTCACCATCTGCAGTGATTTTGGAGCCCAAAAAAATAAAGTCTGACACTGTAGCATGAACCATTCTTAAGTCATTCTTCTGTTTGGCTGTCTATAACAAGCATATCTGACTTTTCATAGTGCAAGACCTCTAAAAAGCAAACGCATCCAATCCTGGAAGCCCAAAGCCATACTAATGTGTGTTGTCCAGACTGGGTAGTCCTGCCTGCCTTCCAGATCTGCTTTCACTACCTTCCTTCTTGCCTCAGGAGGCTGACCTCCTGTTGTGCTCCTTGCCTCCTGCCTTCTGGTTGGGTTTGACAATGGGTACTACCAGCTGGAGACAGGAGGCAGGACAACATCGAGTAATCTTTAATCCCTCTGGCTTCTCCTTTGGGCTCTAGGCTGACAGTGACTCTGCTGCTCTATCAAAGGTCTTACTTCCTACCAGAGAATTTCTCTAGTCCATCATATAATCACATGCCCTCTCTCTGTAGATATAGCTTCCTTATGCTTACTCTGCCATGGGATACAGCTCCCTGCTGTTGATGGCCTTGGCATGTTTCATTTTGCCTTCTGGATTCCCTTAACTTGTCCATGCCTTTGTCCATTAAAATCCCGGTTATTCTTGTTTGAGTGTGCTGCCTGTTTTCTGATAATACCTCAACTCCTACGATTCCACCGCCTAAGTAAATGTAATGAAAACACGTCGAGAGGCTCTTCTGTGCCTCTCTAGATCTCTCACCTACCTCTAAGCAGGTCTGCTAGCTTAGCTGATATGAGCTAAGGTGCAATTACCCTCATTTCTCAGGTAAGACAAAGGAGTTTGGAAGCAATCAAAGTTAGGAATGCATTCACACTTCCAGAGCCTGGTGGTGGCTGAATCAAAGTTGCAGGTCAACTTTGAACCCTACACACTGAATGCAGAGCTTTATCCTCAGCCTCTCCCCTCCCAGAGGACCACCTGCAGGGATCTGAATAGCCAGGATCCCAGATGAATCATCCTTGGTGACAGAGCTCTTTGGGCTGAGTCTAATCCAGGTGAAGGCTGGAGCTGGTGGGTGTGTGCAGCTGGCTTGGGGCCCCAGTGTGGAGCAGGGCTGGGAAGCGTTCCCAGATGGCTCCTGGATGCCATGACTTTTTCTGGCTGCATTCCTGGGGGAGGTGGGAAAACACATATAGATCTCCTAGCTGCAAACCCAAGCAAAGAGCACGCTGTCATATCTTTAGCAAATGATAGCACACAAAATATAGAAAGCCAGAGGACTAGACACAGACATATCCACCCAGCTGAACTATTCACTCTTTAAGGGACAACCAGTTAGAAGGCTTTCTCTCGTCTTTGTGTATAATTGTCCTTAAAAACAACTGCCCCCGGCCTTGGAAAAAGCACAGACAACCCTTCATCCTATCCTCTCAATTTCCTCCTTTGGAAAATGGAGTCCTGCCAGTTTGTGAAAAGGGGAGCAATTACCCATTAAGGTGAGCAAACATCTCCATAGGCCTTAATTTTAAAACCTCAAATACAAAGCTACTATTGATTTTTTTCCTTTTTGGGGCAGGAGGCAATATGAGTCATAGTTGAGAGTACAGACTCTGGAGCCAGACTACCTGGGTTAAAATCCCAGTTCTAGCCACTAACCAGCTGTGTGATCTTGGGAAAGTAACTTAACCTCTCTGAGCCTCTGTTTCCTTATCTGTAAAGTAGGGATAATGACAGTATCTACCTCACAGGGTTGACAGGAAGATTAACTTATTATAAGGAAAGACTTTGAATCATCCCTAAGATGTGGTAAAGACTACTTACATAAGGTGGTTGAATCAAGTGGTTTCAGTAATTATCCATGTATCTTTACAGAGACATATGTGGAATACTCATCATCTCAAGATTTTTCATAAATTTTTTTTTTGCCTGTAGGCCAAATAACTTCTAGGCTGAAATAACAGATCCAGAGAATCTTTGCCAGCACTGCCAGTCATTAGATTAAGGGAATTAGGCTTGTGTCCTAACTGCCATCAGGAAGAGACTATACCTGGGAGGCTAATAAATGGAAAAGCATATTTTGGTACACAGAGTCAGCCTGGCGCCTTTGTCAGTTATGCCCCAAGAATAAGGGGGAGCACCAAGTGGCCTTACCTGCAGGGCTGATGGAGAATGAAGAGATGCCTTGTAAATAGACTATCCATCACTGATGACTAAAGCCCTAACATGAGTCTGTCATTCACTAAAGTCTTTTCATTTAGGCATCAGTCCCACAAGGCAGATGCATCTCAGAGGCTGACTTAGTATGGTTTCTTCCCTCTCTCTCACCTTCTTTGATTTCCTATTAGAAATCAGAGACCAGCCCGGTTTTCCCAAAGCAAGCCTTGGTTTTCTCTACTGGCTCTCAACTAAAACACATACCCTCCAGGTCTGAGGAGAGCTCAATGCCTACAGCAGGCTATCCTCCTCTTAGGGAAGTCCTGAGTGAATGAAGTTCTTAAGGAAAACATTGGTGTTCCCCTGAGAAGTCAAAAAGAAGTCACAAGAGTGACCGTTCTTTCTGAACTCCGTAATAATAGCCAATTTTTATTGAGTTCTTACTTTATGCTGGGCACTATGCCAAACAGTTTGTATAACTAACACTCACATTTAATTCTCACAATCATCCTAGGAGATAGAGCGTTCGCCATCTGAGTCCCAAGGGCAGTGCTGTCCTATAAAAAAGTAATATGAGCCACAGGTGTATCCACATGTATCATTTTGAGTTTTTCTGTTAATAGTAGCCACATCATAAAAAGTAAAAAGAGGTAATTAGGACTCTGAGCTTCCATTTCTGGGGGTTCAACTTCAATCCCTGGTCAGAACTAAAATCCTGCAAGCTGCATCATGTGGTCAAAAAAACAGAAAAAAAAGATAAGATAAAAAGAAACAAGGGAAGCTAATTTTAATAATATGTTTTGTTTAACTCAATATATCTTAAAATTGACATTTCAACATGTAATCATATAAAAGTTAATGAGATATTTTATATTCTTTTTTCATACTAAGTCTTCAAAATCCAAATTCCAATTAATAAATGTAGAAGGAATGAGGGAAATAGGAAAATTACCACTTGCCAAGTAATAATCCAAGATACATCTATGGATGCTAAAATTAGAGAATGAACATTTCAAGAAAAATAGGAAAAGTCCAGCCTCTGCACATCTGTCTCTCAAGACTTTGGTTAATTAAGGAGAAACAGTGACTCTACAGTGGAGAAACCCTGTAGCATCATCTTAACGAATAAACAGAGTAAACATCGTCAGTAAGAGAACACATCAATATCACGTAGCCCCAGGCAGGATGCATAGACTCCTGAGATCTCACCAGAAATCTATAACCTCAACTGAATCCTGAGAAAACATCAGAAACACACCAAATGGAGAGACTATATACAAAATAACGGGCTAGTACTATTCTAAAACGTCAAGGTCATGAATGACAAGGCAAGACTGAGGAAGCTCACAGATTGGGGGCACTGAGTAGACATAACCACTAAATGCAGTGGGAGCTCCTGGACTGGATGCTGACACAGAAAACAGAATATGCGTGGAAAAACTGGTGTAGTTTGAATAAGGGTTACAGTTTAGTTAACAATCATGTGCCAATGTGATGTTCTGGCTTTGATCACTCACCCTAGCTTTGTAAGTTGCTAACATTAGGGGGAAACTGGGTAATGGGTACCCAGGAACTTTGTACTGTGCCTGCAATTTTTCTGTAAGCCTAAAATTTCAAAATAAAAAAAAATGAAGGGATGCAGTGCAATGCAAGTAAGAATGCCAATTGAAAACAGTTGCAATTATTTCAAAAGATACAAGAGTCTATAAAGTTGATGGAAGAACTGAAGTATTGCTGAAAATGCATGAAGAATCACTGATGAACTAGGTAAACCAGTTAATATTTGGAGAAGAAAAATCAGCAGGGATTGTAACAGGATGTGGGGTTCAAAAAACAATAATTTATATGTCAAGGAATTATGAGAGTGCCTTAGAAAAATGAATGAAACTTTCTAACATGTTTGCCAAAAAAAAATTTGCTATTAAATTACACATGAAGTGAAGGCTGTTGTACCATGCCACATATCGTTTTAGTTTAAAATTATGCCAAAATGTCTACATGAGATTTATTTGCGTTCATCCTAAGAATGAACATATAGTTGCAACTATAATCTATGTTCTGTTGGATATGATAAAATTTTATTTTTATAACTTGTATCTTCATTTTTTATATTAAAAAGAAGCCTTGCTTAAAATTTTAATTCATTTTAAATGGCTTGACTTTGGTCTATTCCAGTCTCAATTATCCTTGGATCATGCACACTTCCTATCAGTGAGAGATCCAGGACTTGAACCCAAGTCATTGGCCCTCTGGTCCATGCTCCATGGTCCATGCTCCAGTCTCATGCAATGAGCATATGCACTCTGCACTGTGCCCAAATCCCAAGGAGAAGGGCTTATATTTGTTTCCATTGAAAGTGTTGAAAGGGTTAGCTGTTCAGTGGTGTCCGACTCTTTGCAATCCCATGGACTAGAGCCTGCCAGGCTCCACTGTCCATGGAATTCTCCAGGCAAGAAAGAGTACTGGAGTGGGTTACCATTCCCTTCTCCAGGAGATCTTCCTGACCCACGGATCAAACCCAGGTCTTCTGTACTGCAGGTAGATTCTTTACCATCTAAGCCACCCCATTACCTGATCAAAGTTCCTCCAAGTCATTCAAAACCAGTTCCATGTTCTTTGTGAGGATAAGTCACTCTAGAATGTTTTCTACCACTCTCTATGAATTTGTTGAGCATGAACAACTCTGTAAATCTATGGGAGACGAGGAAGAAATGGACATGAATGAACACATGAACTTCATCAGCCGTGTCTGTGTGGCATCAGGCCACCCTTGATCTCCAAGACTCATCAAACCTGTTAAAGATGACACTCACTTTTAAATATGTTTACTGCACCTTAACTCAGAAATCAAACCTATAGGTAATAAAGTCATTCAAAATGCTTAGTGTTCAAAATGATGAACTGTGATGTTTAAAAATGGAAGACTGAAGAAAGGAGATATGACCATCAGAAAGGAGTTTCCAACATTTGAAACTATCAGTAACAAAAGATATGGACCCAAGACTAATACATTACAGTGAGCAGATGCAAGAGCAGAGTGGGTGGAAGAGATTGAGTAAGAAAACATTCTCAAAAGGGTTCCTCATATCCTGGAGCAAAGCATTAGAGTGATACACACACACACACACACACACACACACGACTGAAACTCTGAAGATATTGATGGAGTCATTATTAAAATGCAATATGCTAAGTTACCAGTCCAACCCTGGCCCGGATGACAGCTGAGGTTGGAAGGTTTGCTTAAGAGAGAAGCTTAAAACAGGGGCATTAAACAGGGCATGCTTGCTTTCTCTAGGTGCACCTGTGGGTACACAGGTTCATTAAGATTCATCTTTTTAATTTTAGTTTTCTTATTTGGCTGCACAGGGGTCTCAGTTGCAGCATGCGAGGTCTTCAGTTGAGGCATGTGAACTCTTAGTTGCTGCAGGTGGGATGTAGTTCCCTGACCAGGGATTGAACTCAGGCTCCCTGCATTGGCAGTGTGGAGCCTTTGCCACTGGACACCCTGAAACTCCCCGGATTCATCTTTATCCTGAAATAACCTTTAAAACAATTGAAAATTGGACAGTCTTCTAGAAACCTATCGTGCCAGCAGTGGGAAAGATGGCACAATGGGGCTAAGCCAAAGTCAGAAAGCTGGGCAGAGGGGAGTGGCTTCCTGTATCAGTGTATTTATTGTGAGGTCAAACATTTCTTTGTGGTCCAATCTCTTCTTTTTTTTCTGCAAGAAGAGTTGCATCACTTCCTGTTGGCCTCAGATGGGCCAAAATCCAGGTCGGGCCACTCTCCTCCCAGCCACAGTGATAGTACCCCAAGAACAAGAAGAGAATGGTGGGACAGGATGGGGAGGGGTGACAATGGACTTTCCTTGGTCTAGCCCCACCATCCTTGTAGCTCTTGTTAGTTGTTTACTGACCTCTCAGAGGCTTCCTTTTCCTGAGTGTCCTACTTGTGATTCCTCACATTGCACAGTGCAGTGGGCACTCCCATGCCCTGCTTGCTATGGCCACCCGCCTTCAGCGACAGCACTCAGCTGTCATCCCTCGTCAGCCAATGACCATCCCTCTCGGAATCTGTTCTTGACATTGACTTCCCAGCCTCGCTGACCCTGGGTCCTTGGTCACTTTGGTCCCCATTTCCAGGGAACAGTCCCCCATGCCTCTGTGCACGATTAGCCACCTCCTTCTGCCAAAAGGAAGAAAGATCTGGCCTGCTGTCACCACACATATCCATCTCTCCTCCCCACAACCCGGGGACTGTCAGAACCAGGTGGGGGTTGGGAAGGGGTAGCACCAGTGTGAGCCTCCATCCCTCTAGTGGTTCAGTACTGGAAGGCAGGCGATCCTGACGTCAGGATCATCAGTCCTCCCTGGGCCAAAGGTGACAGGCATTCTTAGGAAGCTTCCACTGTCTATCTTTGGCCAAGATGCTTTCCTGCCTACCTGGGCAGCAGTGACAGGTGAGCACAGCAAACCAAGAGCCGTGAGTCCTCCTTTCTGGCCTGCATGTGGCAGCCGCCAGCACCTGGGGAGGCATCAGAGTAGAATTGAGGGGCTGCCTTCGTGAGGATCGACTCTGATGGGAATAGAAGAGCAAGCGGGGCCAGGGAGGGAGGTGTGTTCAGAGACCCCTCAGGTGTGAAAGCTCTGCAGTCAGAGGGTCAAAGGGAGCTTGGTGGGAGGAGAGCTGAGTTCAAAACCAGGAGAGGCTGGACTGCCTCTGGGCAGAGAGGGCAGGCGAGGGCAGCGAGGTAGGGAAGACAGTGCCTGAGGTGAATGGCCCAGGGGAGCAGGCACTAGAAGGTGGGAGCAAGATAAGACCTGGGCCAGGCCAGGTGGTTCAGCAAACCAAAACCACAAACCCTGGGCACACAACAGAGTTTCTTCTTCTTTGTTGGAGCCTCTGAGGAATTCTGCTAGGTGTGGGCAACTCCTCAGAGGCCCCCTCAAAACAAAGAACTCCACAGACCTTCCAAACTCAGAACAAGGGCTTGTTATAAACAGGCTTGGCCAAGGTGCCAGCCGGCGCGGCACCCGACTGTGGGAGGTTTTGACTGTCCCAAACATGAAGCCCTTGCCCTGACACTTGATTCTCACTGCTGGAAACAGGGGCCTCTCATACTGCTCAGGGGACTGGGGAGCAGCGTATCTTTCCTGTGAGGTAGACACACAAGGACGACAGACTTAACCTGGCAGGCCAGTAACTAGGACTCTGCACTCCCAATGCCGGAGGCCCGGGTTGGATCCCAGGTCAGGGAGCTGCGTCCTTCATGCTGAAGCTGAGAGTTCTCGTACCACAGCTAAAGATCCCACACGCTGCAACTAGAACCTGGTTCAGCTAAAAAAGTAAATAATTAAATTAAAAAAAAGATTCCCAAGGACTATTCTAGCACCTGGGGTGTCCGCATGCCTCCATAGAGCATGGCCCGCTATGCCATGGGACCCTTCCCCACAGCGACTCCTGTCAAGACCCAGGTGTGCAGCCCTATGGCAGCTTACTCTGGGTCCCCTCAAGAGATAACCTTTGAGCTTCCGTGCGCCTGAGTTTTGGGAGAGCTTCTTAGAGAAAGAGAGAGATGTTGGACGTCCCTAGGCTCGGGGCCTCCTAGAGCAGTTACGCAGGTAGGCAAGAACAGCCGCTGGGGCTAAAGTTGTAGCGGCCATGTGTAAAGCCGTGTCTCACTAGGCGACGTCACAACGCCCTGTTCTTGGAGCTGTGGGCTTTGCAAGGTGCAATGACACTGCTTTTCATGAGCTATTCCCACGGTGCACCATACATGGGCCAAACGTGTGCGCTGAGGCTTACGCTTTTTCTAGTAATTAAAAATCAAGGCTCCCTACAGGAAAACTGCTGACACAGAAATTACAATAAGCACAGTGATAAAATTTTTTTAAAAAGCATAATTTCTCTCTCCACTTGTCCATTTCCTCACAGTCCTTCCAAGAGCTTTCCATGCAAGAGTTCTGTTGAGGAGTAAAAAAAAAAAAAAAAAAATTAAAAAGGAAGGAAACCAGTGTGGAAATGCCCAAGTCAATTATGCCAGTAGTAACTGCTAAGACTTGTTGCTGAAGATACAAGTGAGGATGCCTCAATAACTAACATAATTTTTAAAATCTTTATTGAATTTATCACAGTATTGCTTCTGTTTTATGTTCTGTGTGGGGTTTTTTTGGCCCTGAGGCATGTGAGATCTTAGCTCCCTGTCCGGGGATCAAACCCCTGCACTGGAAAGTGAAGTTCTAACCACTGGATTGGGCGGAAAGTCCCCTAAAATAATATTTAAAAAGGAGTATCTCTGCTGCATAATAGTGGGGAGGGAATATCGTCTTGAAGCTAGTCAGTGCTCTCCCGGCAACTTGGAATGTGGACCGTGTTTCAACTTTTCTTCCACAGTAATTTCCTACTTACACAGAGGGAAGCTGGCCATCGGTACAGGCACGTTGTATCAAGACGACTTGACAGTTACTGATCTAAGACTAGGTAACATGCAGAGCAGCGAGTCAAAGAGTGAAGTCTAGGGACTTCCCTGGGGGGTCCAGTGGTTAAGACTCTGCACTTCCACTGCAGGGGGCATGGGTTCGAACCCTGGTCAGGGAACTAAGATTTTGCATGCCATGTGGCACAGCCAAAAATGAAAGAGAAATCTGGTGTGATGGAGGATGAGACAGTCTTCCTGCTGCCATGGCTCTTCTTCTGAAGGAGACATTCCCTGATGAGCCAGGCTGGCTTAAGTGGGTACTATAGACACTGTTCCAGCCACAGGGGTGAGTTCTCCCATAAGACAGAGTGAGAGGTCTAACTCCCAGGCCCTGAGCCAGGCTGGCTTAAGTGGGTACTATAGACACTGTCCCAGCCACAGGGGCGAGTTCTCCCATAAGACAGAGTGAGAGGTCTAACTCCCAGGCCCTGTTTCTGTCTCTCCCAGGCCCCCCACCCCTCTCTCTCTCTCTCTCTCTCTCTCTCACACACACACACACACACACACACACAGAGTCATTGTAAATCAAGTAACTTCTTGGCGAGGCTGAGCTCTCACATCTCATATTTGCAATGAGACCCTTGGGACTGACTAAACGAAGCCAAACTTCTGAATGAATAAAAACTTACTCAGTGGATGGCCTTCATTTTCCACATGGCTGGCAGTACTTGGGCAGTGATTAGAGAAGTTGAAATTACTCTCCAGTAAAATTGGAAAACAACTCTCTTTCCTGCCCATTTTTGTGAGAAATGAGCCTCCTGAGCTGGCAAAAGCAGGCCAATCAACAGAGTGTTACCAGCTGAAGATGGAAGTTGTCACCTGTGCCAGGAGATGAGCCGAGTACCTGGGCCAGTTCTCTCTTTTTTTCCCTGGTGACATTTCAGGGTCTTCAGCCAAATATCTGTGGGATGCCTCGTATGTGCCAGGCTCTAACTAGGGGGCATACTAAGAAGAACCTCAGTTCTGAGTCTGCAAAAAGATAAGGAATAGCCTCATAAGCACAAGTGGGACTCTTCCTTACCAAAGGGTGGCCCTGTTGGTTGCCAAGGTGGCCACAGACTAAGTATAGAGCCAGTCATGTCATGACAGGCCCACCACGAAGTCTTTGCTCACAACTGTAGAACAAGGTAGAGCTCCTGAGAGCTGCGGGATCTGGGTGTGTCCTCAGCCCCTCACTGACTGTGTGGTCATGAGCAAACCCCTCAACCTCCCTGAGTCATGGGTTCTTCATCTATAAAAAGAGGGTAAAAACTATCTGAGTCCCATGCTGGGATAGTGTGTGGAAAAATATTTTTAAAATTGAAAGCTCTGTGGGTCAGGAAGATCCTCTGGAGGAAGAAATGGCAACCCACCCCAGTACTCAGCCTAGAGAATCCCATGGATGGAGGAGCCTGGCAGGCTACAGTCCATGGGGTCGCAAAGAGTTGGACATGACTGAAGCAACTGAGCAAACACATATGCCTATACAGATTAAATAAATCTGGATTCATCACTTGAATAGATTCTGTCCTTTAATACATATCTGGTCCCTGAAAAGGGCTTTTCATTATGTTTCCAAAAAGAGAAATACCAAGGACAGAGGGAGCCCCATTATAAAGGTTTTTTTTATTTATTTGCGTGTTTCTGTTTTTAAATTGGAGGATAATGGCTTTCCAATACTTTATGGGTTTCTGCTGTACAACAGTGTGAATCAGCTATAGGTATACATATATCCCCTCCCCTTCAGTCTCCCTCCCACCCACTCCATCCTGCCCCTCTAGGTTATCACAGAGCGCCGAGCTGAGCTCCTTATGCTATACAGCAACTTCCCACTAGCAGTCTGGTTTACACATGGTGGTGTATTCATGTCAACGCTATTCTGCCGGTTCATCCCACCCGCTCCTTCCCCAACTGTGTGCACAAGCCTGTTCTCTGCATCTGCGTCTCTATTTCTGTCCTGCAAATAGGTATCATTTTTCTTGATTCCATATATATGTGTTAATATACAGTATTTGTTTTTCTCTTTCTGACTTACTTTACTCAGTATGACAATCTCTAAGTCCATCCACGTCTATCAAAATGGCCCAGTTTTGTTCTTTCCTATGGTGGCATAATCGTCCTTTGTGTGTGTGTATATATATATATATATATATACACCACATCTTCTTTATCTAGTCATCTGTTGATAGACATCCAGATTGCTTCCATGTCCTAGCTATTTGTAAATAGTGCTGCAATGAATTTTGGGGTGCATGTGTCTTTTTGAAGTATGCTTTTCTCAGGGTAGTTACAAAGATTTTGAAAATTCTTCTTGCCCCTCTCTTAACCTAAATGGGGTCACACTGTCTGTCACAGATAGCAAGGTGAGTGCAGATCTTCATGTTCATTTTTGCCTGACTAGCAGAGATCTGACATTATGGAATGAATTAGTACATCTTCTTACATTTCTTTTTATTAGCCACAAATATGGAGATCCCAACCCAAAGACATAAAATTACATGTTTTCAGCTCTTACAGTGTTTTATCTTGCTTGGTGTTACTGCTTGTATTTAGGTGCAACTTGGTTCCAAATAGGAAAAGGAGTACGTCAAGGCTGTATATTGTCACCCTGTTTATTTAACTTCTATGCAGAGTACATCATGAGAAATGATGGGCTGGAAGAAGCACAAGCTGGAATCCAGATTGCCGGGAGAAATATCAATAAACTCAGATATGCAGATGACACCACCCTTATGGCAGAAAGTGAAGAGGAACTCAGAAGCCTCTTGATGAAAGTGAAAGAGGAGAGTGACAGTTGGCTTAAAGCTCAACATTCAGAAAACGAAGATCATGGCATCCGGTCCCACCACTTCATGGGAAATAGATGGGGAAACAGTGGAAACAGTGTCAGACTTTATTTTTATGGGCTCCAAAGTCACTGCAGATGGTGATTTAAGCCATGAAATTAAAAGATGCTTACTCCTTGGAAGGAAAGTTATGACCAACCTAGACTATAGCATATTCAAAAGCAGAGATATTACTTTGCCAACAAAAGTCCATCTAGTCAAGGCTATGGTTTTTCCAGTGGTCATGCATGGATGTGAGAATTGGACTGTGAAGAAAGCTGAGCACCGAAGAATTGATGCTTTTGAACTGTGGTGTTGGAGAAGACTCTTGAGAGTCCCTTGGACTGCAAGGAGATCCAACCAGTCCATTCTGAAGGAGATCAGTCCTGGGTGTTCTTTGAAAGGACTGATACTAAAGCTGAAACTCCAATACTTTGGCCACCTCATGCAAAGAGTTGACACGTTGGAAAAGATCCTGATGCTGGGAGGGATTGGGGGCAGGAGGAGAAGGGGACGACAGAGGATGAGATGGCTGGATGGCATCACCGACTTGATGGACATGAGTTTGGGTAAACTCTGGGAGTTGGTGATGGACAGGGAGGCCTGGTGTACTGTGATTCATGGGGTCGCAAACAGTCGGACACGACTGAGCGACTGAACTACACTGAACTGAACTAACACTGTTACATAACGTGACAAGGCGGGAGAAGCATAGCTCAAAAGAAAGGTAATTTATTATTTAATAAAAATAAACTGACCACAATCTTCTATGAGATCTAACATGCAAGCACAACTGCAGACAACATGAGTGATTTCTTAGCAATCAGGTCATCATTTGTACATCCAAATGAATGTATGGATATTGAATGAATATTCTACAAATATCTGAAGGAAAAAATTTACTGTTGTTTTTAGTATGTTCTGAAGAGGAATCGTCCAAGAAGACTATTTTCAAGTTTGAGTTGGCCAGTTTGAAGGTATAAATTTGAGTGTGCCTATTAAAATCCATTGCCTTATTTTATACTTCCACCTCAGGCACAGCTCTATCTTTTGGTAATGCAGCAAGGTAAATACCCCAAATATTCCAATTATTTACTGCACCAGCCAATCAGAACAGAGCCAGCCTAAAGGCAGTGCCAGAGCATGCTGGCAGACTACTAAGCAGTGAAATAGATCAAAGGACTCATACACCTTGAGTAGTTTGGGACATTAATACCCTAGTACACAGGTGGAGGACAGGTCTACCTGAGAACTCTTGATCTTAGGCAGGGTGTAAATTCAGATGAAATGGGAGCAGGGACAAGATCACAAACAGTTCCAGCAAGACTTCTTGCCTTCCATCCAGAGAAAAAATTAATTAATTAATTAATCCAAGGACTTACGGTCATTTCAAATATTAAAGATTCGTGTAAGCTTATTACCCCACCTATAGTGATACTTTGCAGTTCGGGCTGATGGCCCCGCTTTTCGTAATGTCAATACAAAGGTGACTGTTCACTTATGACCAGCTCTACCTAACATACAAAAGGTCACAAAGCAACGTAGCCAAAGCCGAGGTTTTGCTTCTATTTCTTGAAGTATTTGTGTAAACTTCATTTGATGGAGCTATTGCATTTTGTGCTGTTCTAGATCACAGCTTCTCACGATTAACCACTCAGCTCCACTCTTGCTATTTTGAAAGGCTAGTCTATGAACTGCTCCCAACACTGAGCTGAGGCGCTACTTTGCCATGTTGTGCTCCACACAGCCTACTGCAATCAGTCTAAATAATTGACCCACCTCTTTAGCGTTTCATATTCAGACATATCTAAGTATTAAGATTGATTTCCCATCCACTACTTAGTTCTTTCTCAACTTCATTTAGGTCTTTACCTCAGGTGGTTTCAGTCTGGGAGTAGGAAGTTTAGGGGCTATTTCAACACAGGATGATGACCAAGATTAAAACAATAATATTACAGCCTTGGATCTAGCAACACACCAACATTTTCTTTATCCTTATTGTTCTTCATCTTTTTTATAAAGTCAACACCAAGTAAGAAAGGACTTATTATCCACAGTCCCTAAACAACCTCCTCTTATATGTATATATGTCATTCCCCCAATTTTATATTTCTGTTATTGCATTCTAGGAATCAGTGAACTAAAATGGACAAGAATGGGCAGATTTAATTCAGATGACCATTATATCTACTACTGTGGGCAAGAATCCCTTAGAAGAATATCTACTACTGTGGGCCAGAATTCCTTAGAAGAAATGCAGTAGCCCTCATAGTCAATAATGCAGTACTTGAGTGCAATCTCAAAAACAACAGAATGATCTCTGTTCATTTTCAAGGTCAACCATTCAATATCACAGTAATCTAAATCTATGTCCTAACCATTAATGCCAAAGAAGCTGAAGCTGAACAGTTCTATGAAGACCTACAAGACCTTTCAGAACTAAAACCCCCAAAGATGTCCTTTTCATTATAGGGGATTGGAATGCAAAAGTAGGAAGTCAAGAAACACCTGGAATAAAAGGCAAATTTGGCCTTGGAGTACAGAATGAAGAAGGGCAAAGACTAATAGAGTTTTGCCAAGAGAATGCACTGGTTAGCAAACACCTTCTTCTAACAACACAAGAGAAGACTCTACACATGGACATCACCAGATGATCAACACTGAAATCAGATCGATTATATTCTTTGCAGCCAAAGATGGAGAAGCTCTATACAGTCAGCAAAAACAAGACCGGGAGCTGGCTGTGGCTCAGATCATGAACTCCTTATTGCCAAATTCAGACTTAAATTGAAGAAAGTAGGGGAAACTGCTAAGTTGAAGAAAGTAGGGAAAGTGGGAAAGCCTAGGGGTTTTCATTCATACCTGAATGGTATGACCTGAATCAAATCCCTTACGATTGTATAGTGAAAGTGACAAACAGATTCAAGGGGTTAGATCTGATACACAGAGCGCCTGAAGAGCTATGGACGGGGCTTTGTGACATTGTACAGGACTCAGTGATCAAGACCATCCCCGAGAAAATGAAATGCAAAAATGCAAAATGGTTGTCTGAGGAGGCCTTACAAACAGCTGAGAAAAGAAGAGAAACTAAAGGCAAAGGAGAAAAGGAAAGATATACCCATTTGAATGCAGAGTTCCAAAGAGTAGTAAGGAGAGATAAGAAAGCCTTCCTCAGTGATCACTGGAAACAAATAGAGGAAAATAATAGAATGGAAAAGATTAGTGATCTCTTCAAGAAAATTAGAGATACCAAGGCAAAACTTCATGCAAAGATGGGCACAATAAAGGAAAGAAATGGTATGGACCTAACAGAAGCAGAAGACATTAAGAAGAGGTGGCAAGAATACACAGAAGAACTATACAAAAAAGATCTTCATGACCCAGATAACCATGCTGGTGTGATCACTCACCTAGAGCCAGACATCCTGGAATGTGAATTCAAGTGGGCCTTAGGAAGTATCACTACAAACAAAGCTAGTGGATGTGATGGAATTGCAGTTGAGCTATTTCAAATCCTAAAAGATGATGCTGTTAAAGTGCTGCACTCAATATGCCAACAAATTTGGAAAAGTCAGCAGTGGTCACAGGACTGGAAAAGGTGAGTTTTTATCCCAACCCTAAAGGAGGGTAATGCCGGAGAATGTTCAAACTACCACATAATTGCACTCATTTCACATGCTAGCAAAGTAATGCTCAGATTTCTTCAAGCTAGGCTTCAACATACATGAACCGAGAACTTCCAGATGTTCAAGCTGGATTTAGAAAAGGCAGAGGAACCAGAGATCAAATTTCCAACATCCATTGGATCATAGAAAAATCAAGAGAATTCCAGAAAAACATCTACTTCTGCTTCATTGACTATGCTAAAGCCTTGACTGTGTGGATCACAACAAACTGTGAAAAATTCTTCGAGAGATGAGAATACCATACCACCTTACCTGCCTCCTGAGAAACAGGTATGCAGGTTAAGAAGCAGCCATTAGAACTGGACATGGAAAAACAGACTGATTCCAAATTGGGAAAGGAGTACATCAAGGATGTTCACTGTCACCTTGTTTATTTAACTTATATGCAGAGTATATCATGCAAAATTCCAGGCTGGATGAAGCACAAGTTGGAATCAAGATTGTCAGGAGAAATATCAATCACCTCAGATATGCAGATGATACCATCCTTACGGCAGAAAGCGAAGAGGAACTAAAGAGCCACTTGATGAAAGTGAAAAAGGAGAGTGAAAAAGCTGGCTTAAAACTCAACATTCAAAAAACTAAGATCATGGCATCTGATCCCATTGCTTCATGGCAAATAGATGGGGAAACAATGGAAACTGTGACAGACTTTATTTTCTTGGATTCCAAAATCACTTCAGATGGTAACTGCAGTCATGAAATCAAATGATGCTTGCTCCTTGGAAGAAAAGTTATGACATACCTAAACAGTATATTAAAAAGCAGAGACTTTAATTTGCCAACAAAGGTCTGTATAGTCAAAGCTACAGTTTTTCCAGCAATTATGTATGGATATGAGAGTTGGACCACAAAGAAGGCTTAGTGCCCAAGAATTCATGCTTTTAAACTGTGGTGTTGGAGAAGACTCTGGACTGCAAGGAGATCAAACCAGTCAATCCTAAAGGAAATCAATCCTGAATTTTCACTGGAAGGACTGATGTTGAAGCTGAAGCTCCAATACTTGGGCCACCTGATGAGAAGAGCCGACTCATTAGAAAAGACCCTGATGCTGGGAAAGATTGAAGGCAGGAGGAGAAGGGGACGACAGAGGATGAGATGGTTGGATGGCATCACTGACTCATGGATGTGAATTTGAGCAATCTCTGGGAGATGTGAAGGATAGGGAAGCCTGGCATGCTGCGGTCCATGGGATCGCAAAGAGTTGGACAACAGTGAGTGACTGAACACAACAACATCACATGATTATTTGTTTACTCATAGAATTTCCCTTCTAGAATATGAGTTCCTCAAGGGTAAGTTCTGTGTTTTATCGATATTTTGTCCCTACCACCCAGCCCAGCCTGGCATGTCTTTCATATGGATTATAAATATAGACGTGTGTGTGAGAGAGAGGGAGTAAGTGACTCAAGCCACTGTGGCATTTATTGTGTGCAAGTCACTCACTGATGCTGAACCGATAGGCCTGGCTGCCATTTTCATAAAGGAGGTGGTTCATGCTATGAGGCAAGATTAGATAACCAGGGTTTGCAGTCCTGAAAGGAGGACCAGCTGCAAAATTCCCAGAATTAAGTCCCTTAGTCATGACTCCTTAACACTATCAGAGATATGTAACCATTACCAAGATAAGGACTCAAGTATTTACTGCATTCCAGAAGCAGCTCCAGCCTTTATCATTATCCTAAGAGCCATACGGAGACTATAAAATACCCAATCAGATTTATGCTACAGACAATAAATCAGTTAACATGTTGGACCATTTTAAAATCCAACCCATATGTCCCTGAGGAATTCATTAACTGTTCATGATTAGAGATTTCTAGGCACCAAGCCATTCCACCCTCTGAATGGCCACATTTACTCCCATCTTGCATCCAGTAATTATTTATCACTAAGCTCGGGCTTCCCTGGCGGCTTAGACGGTAAAGAGTCTGCCTGCAATACAGTAGACCTGGGCTCGATCCCTGGGTCAGGAAGATCCCCTGGAGAAGGGAATGGCAATCCATTCCAGTATTCTTACCTGGAGAATTGTGTGGACAGAGGGTCCTGGCAAGCTACAGTCTATGGGGTTGCAAAGAGTCGGACATGACTGAGCAGCCAACACTTTTACTTTTCACTTTCAAGGTTGGTCATACCTTAACATTATCCAACAATGCTTTCCCTAGGTTATTTTATGATTTTTGTACCTAAACATATGCTTCTTTATTTAGGATGTTCTGAGTCTCAAGAGTTCCAGTTTCTGTACAAATTTAAAAGTTTGTATTTAACGCCAAGGCCTGAAAGCCCTTGACTTTAGGGTTCTTTCTCTCTTGTCCACCCCTCTGGATTTTTATCCTTCTGCATGCCACTTGAATAGGAGTGAGAAGCATGCCCTGACTGCAGTGGAGTGACTGTGTAGAATGTTGTTCTGACGTCATACCACTGGGCAAAGTGTCACATCCCCACCTAGTACAGTCAGATCAAAACCCGTCACCAGACATCTACAATTTTCAGCAAAGAGAAACTGCTCTGCTGTTAGCCATTGCTGCCTTTATCTTCTTCTTTTTAAATCATTAAGCTCCATTACATATTCCAAAAAACATGTCTCAACCTAATGAAAGCTATTGCATTCAAAAGGGGAGCACCCAAGAATTAAAAGGGGAAAATAGACTGAAAACTAAAGGTGATATTTATACCTGAGAATAGAGCTCTTGGAAGCTGCCCAAGCCAATTTTTTAACCTTACTCCATTCCATGAATAATTTAAAAACACAAAGAGTGCTTGGCAGGTAGAAGGCACTGAATAAATATTTGTCCAATGATTGCACTGAATACTTTTGCACTTAAAAATATCTCCATATCTACTAATTAATTTGCATTAGGTTAAGCATCACTCTTTTTCAGGGCATAGATCTATGTGGATAATTTAGAAAATTTTTTCTGTACTAACAATTACTACCCCCTAGAAATATCAGAATTCTGCATGAATGGCTTAAAAAGTCTACAAAGCTCTCTTGATTTTCATATATACTCTCTCTACTTGGGCTGTCCAATAGAAGTTCCTGCAATGTTGAGAATTTCCTCTATCTGTACTGTCCAAGGAGTCACAAGCCACATGTGGCTACTTAGCACTTGAAATGTGGTTAGTGCATCTAAAGATGACCTGAGTTTTACATTTTTCAAGATTTTACTTTGAATTTAAGTAGCTGCACATGGCTAGTGGTTACTATATTAGAATGCAGAGCTCTCTAAAAAGATCAGGAAGACAAAATTTGACACATGGGAGACTCGTTTAAAAAAAAATATTCCTATAAGTCTTCACTATGTTTGCTCTCCATGGGGACAGTTTGTTCATTTCTCTTCTGACTCCCTTTATTGTGATCGATTTTTAATTTCATAGTTTTAAAGATGGTAGATGCTGTTGCATCAACCATTCTTTGCTCTGGTGGTTCTTAAACTTGGCTGGACGTCAGCGTCACCCCTAGAGATGTGATTCAGCCAGTTTGGGGAGGGGACCGGGCATCTGTGTTTTTTAAGCTCCACAGATGATTCTGATCTGCAGCCAGGCTTGGGAACGACGATTTTACACCAGAGATCCCAAACCGGTACCCCTTGGGCCAAATACACCCTCGAAACATATGTTCATCCCACACAGTGTTTTAAAATGTTTTGAATTAGTTGCCAGCTTCTACAAATCCTATTTTTTTTTTTTTCATCCAAAAAAGTGGAGTTGACTAAAGACTGCCCTCTTTGGATAGAGAGCATAACTTCTATGGTTCAGCATTATTTGCCCATCTCATAAAAGCCCAGGTCCCAACAGGCATTTGAGTTTGAGACCCCTTCCTTACCTCATATCTGTGTAACACTTGCCCGAACAGACAATTCCTGTATATCAACGTACCATTCCTAGCATGGACTCCCTGTTATTTTATCCATGCCTGTAGTCATTTTGGCAGGCTCACAAACATTGTCCTACCATCTTGAATTTATTTGGAAATAAATAGGATGAAAGTCTCAAAAAGAGAAGGGATCCAGGATCATTAGACCAATTCTGTTCAGGGACACATCATTAGAATCAGGGAAAGACTATCTTACTTTTTATTTTTTACATCCCAAACTCTTCACCTAAAGCACTGTAAAACCAGCCAACAAGACTGTCAGAGAGAGTGTCTTTGTTGTAAATCCTATCTCTTTGAAAAAAAATTTTTTAGAGCTCTCTCATCTCTCACTCAGTGTCCCTTTTAGTAGATTTGTATTCAGCCATGGTTCTTAAAAGCAGTTGATCACACATGTACATCTTTTCTCTCTCTTGAGAATCCTCTGTAATGATAGTTAATAAATGAAAATATGTAAACCCAAACGAGGAGATAAAAGGTAGATGGGCCATTAGTTAATGAAAACTAGACAAGGAATGCTAATTAATTTAAGAAGGCAAAGGAAGGCACAGCTTTGGAGAATCTGTGAAACCACAGACTTTTCTTCCTAGAAAAATGTATGTGTGCCAAACACTTTGCAGTCAATTTAAAGGGTTTCACAGGCCCCTGAATCCTATCCACTGATTCCTAGTAGAAAAAGTCATCAACCTGAAATAAGACACATGACTTGATAAGTATTTATACTGACACAGAGCACCAAAATGTCAGGCGCAGCTTTGCTGAGTGGGACATAATTTTGAATCATATACTAAGATCAGTCTTTATTATTAATAAAAGGGAAAGCTGCTTGGCATACCATTAGGTTTAAGTAAAAGGCAAGGAATATATACTCTCACTCTGAGGATCATATTAAACTAAGTGTCATCTAAAGCTTATAACTGAAGGCACAGTGGATTTCCCAGCATAAAATAAATAAATCTGCGGCATTTGAATTTTTTAAACAAATCCTTAGAGACATCCATGACAAGGCTGAGACATTTTCTGAAATTGTGCTCTTGCACACATTGAAAACTGTCCTTGTTACTTTAGCCTGGTGGGTTCCACGAGTTCAGAGCTATTTTGCCACCTCTTTCCTCTGAGTGGCAGTTGGTTCCATCATCAAAGTGATAGACTAGGAGACACCTTAATAAGGCACAAAACATGCAATATGAAACAATCCTGCTTTCTAACTGGGAAGGCCTGCATTTCTATCTTCATCTATTTCTACATATGACAGGCATCAAGTGTAAAGAAAAAAAGTTTTTTACAAGATGGCTTGCAGTTCCCTATTTTAGACACTTATCATTGAGAATGTTTAGACTTTTCACACATATTGATTTTCCCCAAAGTAATGCAACAAGCCAACTCATTGGAAAAGACCCTGGGAAAGATTGAAGGCAAAAGGAGAAGAGGGTAGCAGAGGATGAGATGGTTGGATAGCATCACCAACTCAATGGACGTGAACTTGGGCAAACTCTGGGAAATAAGGAGGGACAGGGAGGCCTGGCAATGGGGTTGCAAAGCATTGGGCATGACAGTGACTGAACAACAATAAATGCAATGGTTCGGTTCAGTTCAGTTCAGTTCAGTTCAGTCGCTCAGTTGTGTCTGACTCTTTGCAACCCCATGAATCGCAGCATGCCAGGCCTCCCTGTCCATCACCAACTCCCAGAGTTCACTCAGACTCACGTCTGTCGAGTCGGTGATACCATCCAGCCATCTCATCCTCTGTCCCCTTTTCCTCCTGCCCCCAATCCCTTCCAGCATCAGAGTCTTTTCCAATGAGTCAACTCTTCGCATGAGGTGGCCAAAGTACTACCCCACGTCCAAGGTCAGGGGCAGAAACCGGGAGGACCCCATGCCCGAGGGGCGGCGGCCAAGAGGAGCTACCCCACGTCCGAGGTCAGGGGCAGCAGCCGAGAGGAGCAACCCCACATCCAAGGAGCGGTGGCTGCGCGGGCGCAGGAGGGCCTAGAGGAGCTACTCCACGTTCAATGTCAGGAGGGATGGCTGTGAGGAGATACCCCTCGTCCAAGGTAAAGAGCAGCGGCTGCGCTTTGCTGGAGCAGCCGTGAAGAGATACCCTATGTCCAAGACAAGAGAACCCCAAGTAAGACGGTGGGTGTTGCAAGAGGGCATCAGAGGGCAGACACACTGAAACTATAATCACAGAAAACTAGCCAATCTAAGCACACTAGGACCACAGCCTTGTCTAACTCAATAAATGCAACAAGTATTTCTTAAAATCTTCACATGCTGATCATTCTCCTCTTGCTCCCTGGAGCTGCACTCTCCACCTTGCTCTGGGGCCCAGGAAGCTGAACCGTGTAGATGGCATGGCTCAGGCTCCCTTGACAACTGGCTTCCGGGAGCCAAGGGGGACTGAAGATGGGAGAAGAAAGGTGTGCCGGGCTATTTCTTCCTCTCTTCCTTCCTGTTTTGCTAAGCCTCAGACATTTGCTGCATTCCTCCATTTGCTGGGATTCTGTTGGGTGGTTCCTCCTCCCCATCTCAACTCCCCTGGGGGTCCAGTCCTTCTATTCCTCCCCTTTGGCCCTCTTGTCCTTGATGTGGTAATGGCTCCCCAGTGTGACTGCCAGCCGCTGGGTGCCTCAATATCCTGTGCTTGTGTCCTGAAGGAGTCCCCTTGTTAAAGTCCCTTCTTTGGAACTATTTGAGGTGAAGTCAGCTTCCTACTGGGACCATGGGTGACACACTTCATCCATCTTCTTTTCAAACAGGTAAGACTTATGAGACAGAAAGAAGAGATGGGGAAAATTCCTGAGGAAGAGATCAACAGTATGGTTTTTAAAGACAAAACTTAACTGGATAATAGACTGCTGCTGCTGCTGCTGCTGCTAAGTCGCTTCAGTCCTGTCCGACTCTGTGCGACCCCATAGATGGCAGCCCATCAGGCTCCGCCATCCCCAGGATTCTCCAGGCAAGAACACTGGAGTGGGATAATAGACTAAAACCCCTCAAAACAAAAATGTTCTTTTCTTTACAATAGATTTCCTAGTACAATGTCGGTAAGCAAAAGGATCACTAACCTACTCTTCAAATTTGCTTGACCAGTCTTGATGCACATTTCACTAATTTCCAAGTTTATTTATTCATTTCAAAGCAAAAATGAAGCAGATTTATTAAGCACATTGTATGTGCTTATAATGCTTAAAAATAATTAAGGTATTATTAATCCCATTTAGAGAAGAGGAAATTGAGACTCTGCGAGATCCAATAATTTGCCCCAGATAATATGACTAGCAGGTGGTAAACCCAGCATTAATAACTGAGCATATATGATTTGATAGAGAATCTTGCTTTCTTATATTATTGCAAAGTATTTCTCTTTAATTTGATCATAATCTTAAGATGCTTTTGACTCTCTGCAAAAAGATCTAGTTGTGCCTACATATTTTTCATTAAACGGTTGATCACACTTGTTTATTTTTAATCTCTCGAGACTTCTCTATAGTTACAATTTATGAATGAAAAAAATATATAAACCCAAATAATGAAATAAAAGGTAAATCCATCAGTTGATGAAAACAAGATAGATGCCATTTCAAAAGGCAGAGAAAGGCATATCTTTAAAGGGCTCCAAAGGAAAATGGTTTTTCCAGTAGTTATATACGGATGTGAGAGTTGGACTATAAAGAAAGCTGAGCACCTAAGATTTGATGCTTTTTAACTGTGGTGTTGGAGAAGACTCTTGAGAGTCCCTTGGACTGTAAGGATACCCAACCAGTCAATCCTGAAGAAAATCAGTACTGAATATTCATTGGAAGGACTAACGCTGAAGCTGACACTCCAATACTTTGCCCACCTGATGTGAAGAACTGACTCATTGGAAAAGGCCCTGATGCTGGGAAAGATTGAAGGTGGGAGAGGAAGGGGATGACAGAGGATGAGATGGTTGGATGTCATCACCGACTCAATGGACATGAGTTTGAGCAAGCTCCAGGAGTTAGTGATGGACAAGGAAGCCTGGTGTGCTGCAGTCCATGGGGTTGCAAAGAGTCAGACACGACTGAGTGATTGAGCTGACTGAAAGGAAGACTGGAGCAAGAAGGAAGATTTGACTGCTAGAACCCTAGAGAACTTTGAAACCAAAGATCGAACATATGTTGGTAGGCCAAAATGAGATGTAGGACTGAAAACAGAACTGATGGAAAAACAGATGTCTGGGGGTCCTTGTTGTGTTTATATTTTCCAGTAAGGCACTGAAAAGATAATTGGGAAATCTGAGTCTGTTATCAGGATTTATTATTTTGTCTTCTTTGTGTGGGATGAGCCAGAAGAAGGATGATCATCATTCCTTCTGTCTCCACCACCAGTCATTCTCTCTGAGAATACCTGCAGCAAGATAGCTACCATGTGGCTGAGAAACTAGAAGTCTCTCCCTGGAGAAATTGAACAGTCCTAGAGAAAAGATCACCACATTTTGGCCTTTGTGGCTTCCCTGATGTGATCTTATTGTTCCCACCTGGTCACTCTACAGCCAAGTTGACAAACTTGTTCACAAATGAAGCCTTTCTGTGTCCCATTCTAAAATATATAATTTCTGAGGGGACACAATTCAGTTCAAGACAACCAGATTCACAAGTTTGTCCTTCAACTATTTATTGTATAAACTACCCCTAAATTTATTGTCTTAATGAAACAATAATTCAATATTTCTCATGATTCTACAGGTTGACCAGGTGGTTCTTCTGCTTTATGTGGTGTTTGTTGGTAATAATCTTGCCAATTTTTCACTAGCACAAGACATGGCTTACCATCCTTCCAGACTTCAATAGTAGTTTCCTGGACTTCCCTGGTGGTCCGGTGGTTAAGAATCCGCCTGCCAACACAGGGGACACAAGTTTGATCCCTGGTCCAGGAAGATCCCACAGACCACAGGACAACTAAGCCCAAGTGCCTCAACTACTGAAGCCTGCGTGCACCTAGAGCCCGTGCTCCACAATAAGGGAAGCCACGGCAGTTACAGGCCCCTGCACCGCAACTAGAGAGTAGCCCCCACGCGCCGCAACTCGAGAAAGCCCGAGTGCAGCAACAAAGATTCAGCACAGCCAATAAAAAAATAAAATAGCATAAAATAAAAAATACTAGCTTCCTCACTGATTTTCCAGCTTCTACTAATAGTCTCCTTGCTACCCTTCCAGCTTCTATCTACTACCCAGTGTTAAGACCATGACACGTGTTAGGTTTTTATTGTAACTGCACCTCATTTTTAGGTACCAGTTTCTCTTTCAACTAGCCTTTGCATGTGTGTGTGCCAAGTTGCTTCAGTCGTGTCCAACTCTTTGCAACCCTATGGACCGTAGACTGTAAGGCTCCTCTGTCCATGGGATTCTCCAGATAAGAATACTGGAGTGAGTTGCCATGCCCTCCTCTAGGGGATCTTCATGACTCAGGGATTGAACCTGCGTCTCTTATGTCTCCTGCATTGGCAGGTGGGTTGTTTACCACTAGTGCCACCTGGGAAGCCCTGACTAGTCTTTGTTGTTGAATAAAACACCCCAAAACTTAACAGCTTAAATCAATGCCATCTCACGTAATTCTCTCGGTTGGCTAAGCAGTTCTCTGCTGCTTTCATTGAGGCTCATATGCACAGTTGTCTTCAGCTGGCAGGTCAGCTGTGGGCTGCTGAACTTAGCTGGGACAGCTGAGGTTCTCTTCCATAGGCCCTTTTGTCCTGGGCTTCTTTATCGTATGGTGGTCTCCAGGCAGCATTCCAAGAAGATGAAGGCAGACACCATATCACTTTATTTCTCCCAAGCTCTGAAACTTGCAAGATGTCACTTCTGCTACATTCTATTGGATAAGAGTGGAGAGCAAATTCAGCCCAGATTCAAAAGGTGGCAGAATAGACTCTATCTCCTAATAGAAGGAGCTGCAAATAATGTGGAGTCATATTTAATTTACCACAGAAAGTTATGCTATGTCCCTAGACAGACTCAATGTCATAAAGATGTCAGTTCCTTCTAATAAATCTGTACAGTCAATGTCATACCAATCAAAATCCCAATAGGATGGCTCGAGACACTTGATAAGATGTTCCTAAAATTATATGGAAGAGCAAAGGGCTCAGAATCACCAATGCAATTTTGTGGAAGGACAGGTCCTCCCAGATATTGGGATTTATTATAAAGCTATGGTAACAGCTGTGTATTGATACAGCAATTCTAGGAGTGATTCAGGTGAAGTCCACACTATACACAGCATCAATAGATGTACATAACCCAGTTAACTTTATGGAGCAATTCACTTTTATGATTTAATAGTGAAAATATACAAATATAAGATAAGATTATAGAAAGCAAAAATTTTCTCATTTCATTGAAACATGATTGACATACAACAGTATGGAGGTTTAAGGTGTGCAACCTATTGATTTGATACACTTAAGTACTGCAAAGTGATGACCACCATGCGTGTGTGCTGAGTTGCTTCAGTCTTGTCTGACTCTTTGTGACCCTATGGACTGCAGCCCACCAGGCTCCTCTGTCCATGGGGTTTCTCCAGGCAAGAATACTGGAGTGTGTTGCCATCCCCTTCTCCAGGGGATCTTCCTGAGCCAGGGATTGAACCTGAGTCTCTAACATCTCCTGCATTGGCAAGCGGGTTCTTTACCACTAGCACCCCCTGGGAAGCCTTGATGACCCCCATAGCCATAGATAATACCTCCATCACATGGTTACCCCATTTCTGTTTTGTGGTGAGAACATTTAAGATCTCCTCTCTTAGAAACCTTCAAGTAAATAATACAATATTATTAACTATAATCACCAAGCTGTACATTAGATCTCCAGAACTCATTCATCTTATAGCTGGTAGTTTGCAATTTTTGACCAACATCTCCCCATCTCCCCTACTCTCAGCCCTTGGTAACCTATTCACTGTTCCCATGAGTTTGGCTTTTTTAGATTCTATATATAAGTGATATCATACAATATGTGTCTTCCTCTGACTCATTTTACTCAGCTTAATACCAACAAAAAATTGTTAAGGTATGTATCTTGATGGAACTTTACCAAAATATACCCTAATACATACAGCTTTTTACTTTTGGTGAGTTAAGAATATAAAAGGACTTGTACTTGTGGACAAACTGAAACTCAAGAGATGCTAATGATGTGCTTTTGAAGCTGGAGGTAGTTTAAAGAAAATATATATGCACCCCAATGTTCATATCAGCGCTATTTACAATAGCCAAGACATGGAAGCAACCTTAAAGGTGGTGTCAGTGGTGACAAAGGAGTGGATAAAGAAGATGTGGTACATATATACAATGGAATATTACTTAGCCATAAAAAAGAATGAAAAAACCCATGTCAACAACACGGGTGGACCTACAGATCATCATACTAAGTGAAGTAAGTCAGACAGAGAAAGACAAATATCATATTGCTTATTGTGGAATCTGGAAAAAAATGATCCAAATGAACTTACTTTACAAAACAGATCCACAAACACAGGAGACAAACTTATGGTTACCAAAAGGGTAGTGAGAGGTAAATGAGGAGGTTGGTATTAACATATGGGGACTTCTCTGGTAGCTCAGTTGGTGAAGAATCCACCTGCAATGCAGGAGACCCTGGTTTGATTCCTGGGTCGGGAAGATCCGCTGGAGAAAGGATAGGCTAGTCACTCCTGTGTTCTTGGGCTTCCCTGGTGGCTCAGCTGGTAAAGAATCTGCCTCCAATGCAGGAGACTGGGGTTCAATCCCTGGGAAGAGATAGGCTACCCACTCCAGTATTCTGGCCTGGAGAATTCCATGGACTGTATAATCCATGGGGGTCACAAAAAGTTGGACACTACTAAGTGACTTTCACTTTCACTTTATTAACATATACACACTACTATATATAAAACAATCAACCAGGACCTACTCTATAGCACTGGGAACTATACTTAATGTTTTGTAATAATGTATAAGGAAAAATAATCTAAAAATAATAGATGTACAACTGAATCACTTTGCTATACACCTGAAACTAACACAACACTGTAAATCAACTGTACTTTAATATTTAAAAATTTGCAAAAAAAAAAAAAAGCCAAAACCCAAAAAGCAACAACAAAAAATTGGAGGTAGTTTGAAAGTAAACACAGCAATATGTGAACCATGAACTTCCTGATGTTCAAGCTGGTTTTAAAAAAGGCAGAGGAACCAGAGATCAAATTGCCAACATCTGCTGGATCATGGAAAAAGCAAGAGAGTTCCAGAAAAACATCTATTTCTGCTTTATTGACTATGCCAAAGCCTTTGACTGTGTGGATCACAATAAACTGTGGAAAATTCTGAAAGAGATGGGAATACCAGACCACCTGACTTGCCTCTTGAGAAATCTGTATGCAGGTCAGGAAGCAACAGTTAGAACTGGACATGGAACAACAGACTGGTTCCAAATAGGAAAGGGAGTACGTCAAGGCTGTATATTGTCACCCTGCTTATTTAACTTATATGCAGAGTACATCATGGGAAATGCTGGACTGGAAGAAACACAAGCTGGAATCAAGATTGCCGGGAGAAATATCAATAACCTCAGATATGCAGATGACACCACCCTTTTGGCAGAAAGTGAAGAGGAACTAAAAAGCCTCTTGATGAAAGTAAAAGTGGAGAGTGGAAAAAGTTGGCTTAAAGCTCAACATTCAGAAAACGTCAAGATCATGGCATCGGGTCCCATCACTTCATGGGAAATAGATGGGAAAACAGTGGAAACAGTGTCAGACTTTATTTTTGGGGGCTCCAAAATCACTGCAGATGGTGACTGCAGCCATGAAATTAAAAGACGCTTACTCCTTGGAAGGAAAGTTATGTCCAACATAGATAGCATATTGAAAAGCAGAGACATTACTTTGCCAACAAAGGTTCGTCTAGTCAAGGCTATGATTTTTCCTGTGGTCATGTATGGATGTGAGAGTTGCACTGTGAAGAAGGCTGAGCGCCGAAGAATTGATGCTTTTGAACTGTGGTGTTGGAGACTCTTGAGAGTCCCTTGGACTGCAAGGAGATCCATCCAGTCCATTCTGAAGGAGAGCCCTGGGATTACTTTGGAAGGAATGATGCTAAGGCTGAAACTCCAGTACTTTGGCCACCTCATGCAAAGAGTTGACTCATTGGAAAAGACTCTGATGCTGGGAGGGATTGGGGGCAAGAGGAGAAGGGGACGACAGAGGATGAGATGGCTGGATGGCATCACTGACTCAATGGAGGTGAGTCTGAGTGAACTCTGGGAGTCGGTGATGGACAGGGAGGCCTGGCCTGCTGCGATTCACGCGGTCGCAAAGAGTCAGACACGACTGAGCGACTGAACTGAACTGAACTGAAAGTAAACACAACGAAAATCCAAAACTTGTTACACTAAGAATGGCAACTCTCTTGAACTCAAGAAGGAATGAAATGCCAAAAGGCAGTCAAACTTTCTGTTTTCTAAACCTAACGGAAAGATCTCTCGTACCAGCAGCTTCTTGCACGCACACACCCACAACAGGAAAGCCACCTCCCCATTTCATGAAACAAAAGCCAATTACAGTGTGGGAAGTACAAACTGCAGAAACCCAGAAGTCCATAGAAGAAAAACGACTGGTTCCCGTGAGAGAAGGGGGACGCATGGTTCGGGGCAGGGTCACTTGGTGAAGGCGGCCACCACCGCCCATAGCACCTCGTTGGTCCCGGCCTTCAGGCACTCCACCTCAGGGTCCAAGTCCAGGAGCTGCCGCACCCGCTTGGTGGCTATGTCGTACTGCTCGTCCAGCATTGGCGCGAACGCATTCTCTAGGACGTCCGAGGCGTGAGCCAGGTAGAGGAGGGCCAGCAGGCGCTTGTCCATGAGGTGAGGGCCGTTCACCCACTTGTCGAGAACGGCTTCCTGCACCTTCTTGATGAGGCGCTGCTTAATGCTGTTGTTGGTGAGGGGGTGCGTCGTCATGTCAAAGAGGAGGAAGTTCTGTTTCTCTGTTGTCAGTACGCCCTTTTTCACCAGGTTTTTTGCTAATCGTTCCCGGACGTTTCTTAACTGATAATGCAATTTTAATGGATTCCACGTCTCACCTAAACAAAAGAGTTCAAAAGCTAGGGAGGAATTTCGGGTATTATTCTCTTTGTACTTGTAAGTACTTTGTACTTGTAAGGCGTGCATATCTCAGTCTTTGTACTTGTAAGGCGTGCTCAGTCTGTCAGTCATGACCAATTCTTTGCGAGCCCATGGACTGTAGCCCACCAGGCTCCTCTGTCCATGGGATTATCCCAGCAAGAATACTGGAGTGGGTTGCCATAGGGATAGCAAAATGTGTTCACTGTAGCTGGTTTGCTTTCAGAGAATTAGAAGCTAAGAAGTGTTCTAGGACAGTCTGTGTTTCCAGAAAGCAAATTTCTTGTGGGATAAGAATCATATCTTATTAATCTCTGTGGCTTGGCATCAGGTTTATTTCCTGGAACATAGTACTTGCTCAAGAAATATTTGAAAAAGAGAATGAATGAAGTATTCGAATACATGAATTGGAACAGATTGCTAGTAGTTTTGGTCGATATGAGTCAAATTGTAAAATGATAACTTCTGGTACCTTTCTGTCAGCATAAAGGGGTCAAAAATACCCAAAGTATAAATGGGAGATTCATTTATTTTTAATTTAAAAGAATTTTGGCTGTTATGCGTCTTCACTGTGGCCCGTGGGCTTCTCTAGCGCAGCGCTCCGGCTTCTCTATGGTTGTGGCGCGCGGGCTCAGTAGTTGTAGCGTGAAGGCTTAGTTGCCTCATAGCATGTGGGATCATAGTTCCCCGACCAGGGATCATAGTTCCCCGACCAGGGATCAAACCCATGTCCCCTGCATTGGAAGGCAGATTCTTAACCAATGGACCACCAGGGAAGTCCCCTAATAATACATTTTTTAAAGGAATATTTTTAACATCTATAGAAAAGTTGCAAAGATAGTAAAGAATTTCCACATGTCCCGCTGCTGTTTCCCCATTAATATAGTTAGTATATTTGTCACAAGTAATGAACATTGCTACATAAATATTGAGCAACTAACACTTTCTAACTTTTTCTACATTACCTAAAGTGGTTTCCCTGATGGCTCAGATGGTAAAGAATCCACCTGCAATGCAGGACACCCAGGTTCGAGCCCTGGTTCAGGAAAATCCTCTGGAGAAGGAAATGGCAACCCTCTCCAGTATTTCTGCTTGGAGAATTCTATGGACAGAAGAGCCTGGTGGGCTACAGTCCATGGAGTCTCAAAGAGTCAGACATGACGGAGCAACTAATACACACAAATTCCATACACTATTCACATTTCCTTGGATTTTGCCCGATGCTCTTTTTGTGTTGTTGTTTTTCCAGGATCCTACCCAAGTTACTATATTACCTTTATTTGTCATATTTTCTTAGGTCCCGCCTAGTAATGACAGTTCTCCAGTCTTCCCTTGCTTTTGATGACTTTGACAGTTTTGAAAAGTAGTATGTGCATGCTCAGTCGTGTTAGTCCAACTCTTTAGGACCCCACAGACCATAGCCTGCCAGTTCTCTGTCCATGGGATTCTCCAGGCAAGAATACTAGAGTGGGTTGCCATGCCCTCCTCCAGGGGATCTTCTCGACCCAGGGATCAAACCTTCGGCTCCTGCAGCTCCTGCGTTGCAGGAGGATTCTTTACCTCTGATCCACTGGGGAATCCCCTTGAGAAGTAGTGGTCAGATACTTTGTAGATTGTCCCTTGATTGGGATTTATCTGGTGTTCTCATGATTAGACTGAGGTTACAGGTTTGGGGGAGTGGGACCACGAAGGGTGCATACTGTCTGCATGACGCATCACTGTGGATGTAGACCTTGATCACCTTGCTGTGGGAGGGTGCATCAGGTGTCTCCACTATAAAGCCCTTCCTCTCTCAGCACTCCTTCCTGCTCTGTGCTCTTGGACAGAAGTTGCTGGGTGCAGCACACAGTTAAGGAGTGGGAGCTTATGCAGCACTTCCTTGAGGGTGAGGTATTTTCATAAATTATTTGGAATTGGAAGCTGCATTTTTCATTAAAGAATTAAATTGTGATTCTCATTAAAGATGGATGGTTGAATAAATACTCTCTTCCCAACGAAAATGCTACGAAAATGAGAGTAAAAGGATTTTTATAGAGTACAAACCCATAATGAAAACAGGAAAGAACACAATAGCAGTAAAATGCTGGATAGCTGCAAAGAAGATGGAAAAGCGGGAGATGGATTAGCGGGTCCAAGAAAGTCAATCCTAAACTTGCAGTGGGTGAAGCTGGGAGGTATCCTGCTTTATACAGCAGAACCCTGGAGGCTCAGAAATTGGCACCAGATAGCTGTGGGAATGGGGGAGGGGGGTGCAGATAATAGTAGGGCTAAAAATAAAGAGACTATTTGAAAGTCTATTTAAAAAGCATCTCCAGATCTCCTCCTCTACTCTGGGAGCTGCCCCAGTAAAAGATACTAAAACAGAGGGTCTCTGGACTCAGGGACACAAGGCACAATTTGAAAGAGACAAGAATCTCCCACTGATAATAGAGGGATCAAGTAAGAGTTATGTCCTAGAATTTGGGACATCTCGGCCTTCTCCCTCCTTTCAACTCCCAGAATACCGGAAGCTAGATTTATACCCTCCAGCCAAGACATTGGCAGAGCCTTTTCTGGAAAATTCCACCAGCCCAAGAGAAAAGGATGAAAACCACTGACATGCGGATTTCCCCAAAGAATTACAACAGAGCCCTTTACCACCTCACACCATGTACACATACAGCTTCCAAGTAACTTTTTTGGCCTTCCTTTCTAAGTATGAGCAGACTCCTAGAGAATGTCATACATTTGGGCGAAAAAAAATCCTCTAATGTGAAATGCAGAGTTCAAAATAAAATATTAAAATGACAAAAAGATGTTTCTAATTCCTCCAAAGTGGAAACAACCCAAATGTCTAGTCAACTGCTGATTGTCCAAACAAAATGTGATCCATCTGCAACAAGAAAGAGGAATGAACTCCTGATGCTGCAACAAGATGGCCTTCAAAAACAGCACGTAACATGAAAAAGTGGACACAGAAGGGCATACACTGTGGTTCTGTTTATATGGAATGCCTAGAAAAGGGAAATGTATGGAGACAGAAACCAGAGTACTGGTTGACTGGGACTAGGGTTAGGAATGGAGATGCAAGCAGGCACCAGAGACCTTTGTGGGGTGATGGAAATGTTCTGAAATTAGATTGAAGTGATGGTTGACTGACTCAAGAAATATGCTAAACATCAGTGAATTAGACACAGTGGGTGAACTTTATGGCATACACATTGCACCTCTGATAAACCTGTATGGTAAGAAAAGAAAAAGGACGCTGAAAGTATGGAGGAAGAACAAAGATGGGGGGGTGGAGGGGAGGCATTACAGTTCTCAGAGAAATAAGGGAAAATATTGTATTCATAAGACAGGAACAAAATGGTAGTTTTGACAAGAATAATATTTAGAGAATGACAACAACAAAAATACTAGGAAAATAAAAATTAGATGGCAGAAATGTAAAATCTAGTAGAAAAGCAGAGGATGTAGCTAGGGAATCGAAAACTTAGGGCAAAGTGGCAAATAATTGGACGGTAAGAGAAAAAAACTTAAGAAATTAGTTGACCAATCCAGGAGGCCCCACAACTAAATAATAGGAGCTCCAGAAATAGAGAACAGAAAAGAATGATGAAGAAAAGTGTTAACAAAATAAGAGAATTTTCCAAAGCTGAAGAATATGAGCCTTTTGTTTTCACAGAAGTTCCTTTGAAGATTTGAGCCCATTGAATAAAAGACATAAAACAAATTAAAAACCATTGAATAACTTAAAAAAAAACCAAAAGACTCATCACCATAAAAATTTCAAACACTTATGAAAACCAGAAGATTTCTAAAAGTCCTGTTGGGGATGGAGGTGGAGGTTGGGGGAGGTGGTAATGAGCAGAAAAGCGTGAGTAAGAATGCCATCAAACTGGGACTTCCCTGGTGGTCCAGTGGTTAAGACTCTGCTTCCACGGCAGGGGCGAGGGTTCCATCTTGGTCAGGGAACTAAGATCCTTCATGCTCTGTGTTGCAGCCAAAACTTAAACAAACAAAAAACAAGAATGGCATCATCATATTTCTCAAATGGAAGGAAGAAGATAATGAAGCCAGACCTTCACATTTCCAAGGGAAAATTTTACTCTCCATCAAGTGAGAGGGTAGAAAAGAGACAGTTTAGACAGGGAGGACCTCCAGACATGTCCTTTCCAACCAGCTTTCTTAGGAAGCTGTTTGTGGATGTTTCAGACCGAAAAGAATCTGCCTGCAATGCCAGAGACCTGGGTTTGATCCCTGGGTTGGGAAAATCACCTGAAGGAGGGCATGGCAACCCATTCCAGTATTTTTGCCTAGAGAATCCCCATGGACAGAGGAGGCTGGCAGGCTATGTCTATAAGGTTGTAAAGCTTCAGACATGACTGAGTGACTAAGTACATACACTATACACACAACACACTCACACGAAAGGACTCACTTTAGAAGGAGGACACTGGGACACAAGAGATTGAGGAAACAAGATTTAAAGAGGCAGACGGAATCTGCAGGGTGATGGTGAATGGAAATTCCAACAAAACAGAAGAGCAACAGGCCCATGGTGGAGGCATCCAGATTGTAACAGGAGGGTGGAGACACAAGGACTATCTTGGACTGAAAGGGGCTGAGGGGCTGGGTTGTAGTTCTTCAGTTATTTAACATATTTAAATAGTTATTTTAAATGTTTAATAGTTACTTAAAATCCAATGACAGACATTTTACAGAGCTGTTGAAGATGTGGGAATATTTAGTCAGGTATTCAAAGAAAATTAAGAAAATGTCTTTAAATGAGGCAATTACTAATTACAGGAAAAAAACCAAGTTATATAAGCAAGGATATATTATCATGCTACTTGATGCAAAAATACACTACATGCTATATATATGTAGTCAAAATTATGAAAAACTGAAGATCAATTTAACAGATATTTAAGACATAATTTTATGAGAAGATGGTAGAAAAGAAAGAGGGGCTATAAATAAGCTGAAAGCCTTGTCATCTGTAATAGGAAATCAATGAGTGAGTGAGTGAAGTCGCTCAGTCGTGTCCGACTCTTTGCGGCCCCATGGACTGTAGCCTACCAGGCTTCTCTGTCCATCGGATTTTCCAGGCAAGGGTACTGGAATGGGTTGCCATTTCCTTCTCCAGGAGATCTTCCCAACCTAGGGATTGAACCTGGGTCTCCTGCATTGTAGGCAGACGCTTTTACCATCTGAGCCACTAAGGAAGATCAATAGGTGTCTATTCAGATGAATCAAGGATATACATATTATTATATGTATATATGTATATTATATGTATACATATATATTATGTATATATTATATGTATATATGTAATAGTATATACATATTATTTAGAAATAAGAGAACTTCCCTGGTAGTGCAGTAGATAAGAATCTGCCTGATAAAGTAGGTTCAATCTCTGGTCTGAGAATATTCCACATGCCAAGGAGCAACTAAGCCCATGCACCACAACTACTGAGCCCACACTCTTAAACCCAGGAGTCACAACGACTGAGCCCATTAGCTGCAACTGCTGAAGCCCACATGCCAGAGCCTGTGCCCTACAACAAGAGAAGCCACTGCAACGAGAAGCCCCCACAAACCATGAACACCCAGTGCAACCAAAAATAAATAAATAATTTAAAAAAATGAAATAAGAAAGTAAAATTAGAGAAAATAGCTTAAAAAGTTGAAATTGATTACTTGGCAGATGATTGGGATAGAAAGGTAAAGAAAAGGGACTGCTGTTTTATAAAAGTTACTTTTAGCAATATTTGAGCTTTTGTACTATGCAAACAGCACTTAGATAAAAATGAAAGTTGATTAAAAATGATACCTATAGTCATTTTACTGACTATGTATAGTTAAAATTATTCAATAACAAGAAACAGGAAACTTTCAGTTATGGTGTTAATACTCAATTTAATATACATAAAATTTTACTTGATCATATGAATTATACCAAAAAGAATACCCTACTTGGAAAAGCCATTTTGCACTTTATGATTTGCTTTATAAAATTGGAGTTTTAAAATTGTGATAATTAATTCATGAAAAGTTGAGGATTTGATTCCTGCTTTCTGAAGTTATTAATATTTAAAGCCTGAGCCTGTATTTGAAGTATAAAGAGCTTTATCAGATTAAAGAACGGCAAATCATTCCTCTTTGAAGAAAAACATTACAATCTGCATTCAAATTCCTTATCTTTTTAAAAGAGGAAACCCAGCATTTATTTTGGGCCTCATGATATTTATTATCCTAAGATTTTGTAAATGGAAATTATACCCAAATGATGAATGTAATCCTGACTATTTCTTCTGGGTTAAACATAAGTTCACACACCCATACTTAAATATTAAGGAATCCTAAAATAGATAACTAATAAGGACCTACGGTATAGCACAGGAAACTACTCAGTACTCTGTAATGGACTATATGGGAAAAGAATCTAAAACAGAGTGGATATATGTATAACTGGTTCACTTTGCTATAAAGCAGAAACTAACACAACATTGTAAACCAACTAGAGGCCAATAAAAATTAATTTTAACATATTAATTAATAAAAATATTAAGAAATCAGCAGCAGTTATTTTGCTCTTCTGCAGTGTGAGTCCAGTGATGAGACAGTCTTCTGCCTCCCTACCTTTCGGAAACATTTACTTTGTTCCTAGAATTGGCTGGGGGTTAAGGATACAAAAAAAGAATAAAATACGATCTTTCCACAGGGAAGTTACAAGCCGGTGCCACTTTATACAACTGACCATAAAACAACATGAAAAGGGTGAGAGGAACAAAGTTCTACAAGCATAGAGAGGAATCAGAATTTACAGGGTGTCTGGGGACAGAGTGTACTAAAAGAAACTCCAAATCTCTCTTTGACTTGGAGAACTAGACAAGCCAAGGGAGAGACCCAATGCCCTGGGGCAGGAGGAGCAGCGAGCAAAAAGCATTCAGGGCCACCAAGTGCAGAGAAACAGACTCCCTGGAAACCCTGCCTCCCACAGCGGTCTGCCTGTGGGCCCCAGTTACCCCGACCATGCGCTTGTGCATACTCAGTCGCTTCAGTCGTGCCTGACTCTTTGCTATCCTTGGACTGTAACCCGCCAGGCTCTTCTGTCCATGGGATTCTCCAGGCAAGAATACTGGAGTGGCTTGTATTTCCTTCTCCAGGGGATCTTTCCTACCCAGGGCTTGAACCCACATCTCTTGCATCTCCTGCACTGCAGCCAGATTCTGTACTGCTGAGCCACTGGGGAAGCCTGTACCCAGACCATGCTGCTGCTAAGTTGCTTCAGTCGTGTCCGACTCTGTGCGACTCCATAGACGGCAGCCCACCAGGCTCCCCCGTCCCTGGGATTCTCCAGGCAAGAACACTGGAGTGGGTTGCCATTTCCTTCTCCAATGCATGAAAGTGAAAAGTGAAAAGTGAAAGTGAAGTCGCTCAGTCGTGTCGGACCCTCAGTGATCCCATGGACTGCAACCTTCTAGGCTCCTCTGTCCCTGGGATTTTTGAGGTAAGAGTACTGGCGTGGGGTGCCATTGCCTTCTCCAGTACCCAGACCATGCACTCCCCTAAAGTCACCCACACACATTGGAAGGAGGCGAGGCAACTGGAGTGTTTCATTAGAATTGGATCCACCTGGGTGGAGGGCAGAGCAGGCTCCATAGAACAAGCCATGGCTGTTCCATTTCTACCACAAAGAATGCGTGGTAAGTGCATTTGAATAAATGAGGACTCTATGAATAGTGCTAAATTTAAAATTATTGGACAAAAAGATTTTCTTCAAGTTCCAGATGATTCAGGTTAATGTGAGAAAAGACTTGACAATTTATGTATGCAAATTGGGCATGAGATATTCTTTCATTTAACAAATGTCTGTTGGGCGCCTGCTATGGGCTGCTGTCAATGTTCAAGGCACCAAGAACAAAAAAATCCTCATACCTGTGACACATTATAGTCACTTCAATTCATTTATAGTTTATATTTCTGGATTAAAAAAATCATTGCCAGAAATCAAATTAAAAATTAATCAAAAACAGCAGGGATTAATTGTATAGCACACGGAACTATATTCAGTATCATGTAAAAACCTATAATGGAAAAGAATAAAAAAGAATATATATATGTATGTGTATGTGTGTGTGTGTGTGTGTGTGTGTGTGTGTGTATATATATATATTGCTGTTTAGTTGTTAACTTGTGTTAGCAACTTTTTGACCCCATGGACTGTAGCCCATCAGGCTCCTCTGTCCATGGGATTTCCAGGCAAGAACACTGGAGTGTTACCATGCCTTTCTCCAGGGGATCTTTCCGATCCAGGGATCAAACCCACATCTCTTGCTTGGCAGGTGGATTCTTTACCACTGAACCATCTGGAAAGTCCACAGATATACATACATATGACCAAATCACTTTGCAGTACACCTGAAAGTAATACAATGTTGTAAATCAACTACACATCAAATAAAAAAAAAATCATGAAGGCCAATTTAAGGGACTTTCCAACAACACTGAAGAAGCTGCTGCTGCTGCTAAGTCACTTCAGTCGTGTCCGACTCTGTGCGACCCCGTAGACGGCAGCCCACCAGGTTCCCCGTCCCTGGGATTCTCCAGGCAAGAACACTGGAGTGGGTTGCCATTTCCTTCTCCAATGCATGAAAGTGAAAAGTGAAAGTGAAGTCGCTCAGTCGTGTCCGACTATACTGAAGAAGACTTAGGTGCAAATATGACAAGATGATTTAAAAACCTGTATTAGAATAAAATTGTGTCCCTGCCTTTGTGGGTGTTAATTTCTCAGTCATGTCCAACTCATTGCGACCCCATGGACTTGGAATTCTCCAGGCGAGAATACTGGTGGGTTGCCATGCCTTTCTCCAGGAGATCTTCCTGACTCAGGGATCAAATCCGGGTGTCCTGTATTTCAGGCAGATTCTTTACTGTTCAAGCCACCAGGGAAGTCATCATTGCCCTTAGTACCACAAAAATGAGTACCTCTTTGATAAATCTGGTACTCTAGTGCCACCTTGTGTTCAAACTACTCAATTACAATACGATTTAATAGTGAAGAGTCTGTATTCATTTCCTATTTCTTCCTATTGCAGCTGTAACAGATTGCCACAAATTTGTGTTGATTTAAAGCAACACCAATTTATCGTTTTATAATCCTATATGTCATAAGTGTATGGATCTCAATGGCTAACATCAAGGGAATGTTCTTTAACATCCTAGAGAAGAATCTGTTTTCTTACCTTTTCACCTCCCAGAGGCTGTCTGAATTCCTTAGCTGCTGTGTCCTCCGAGTCAGTAACTTCTAGTTGAGCCTTCTCTTGGTGAATCACTCTGACACTGCCTTTCCTCTTTCACTTATAAGAACCTATGTTACTACACAGGCCTCTCTGAATAATCCAGGCTAATCGCTCCATCTCAAAATCAGTTAATTAGCAAACTTAATTCCATCTGCTACCTTTCTTATCCCTTGCCACATATATTCACAAGTTTTAGGGATTATGATGAGCACTTCTTTGGGAGGTGGGTATTATTCCACCTACCACAGAGTCTGTTTGTTTCTGTGGGCAAATATGCTCCTTTTTATGTTTCAATCGAATGGTAAAGACATTAAACTGTTTTTTTCCCCTTATTTATAACTTGGAATTGATGAATTGAAAAAAACCTTTTGCTAATTTCTATCATATAAACCAAGTGTTTAGAAACCACCCCACCCCACCCCCAGTGAATTTTTTACTAATTAGCTTTACTAATCTAAGCTAGGAAAACACAAACTAAATATAAAATGTTCTTAAATTAAATAATTTTGAGTTGACAAAGACAAGTCCAAATATTGCTTAATACTACACAAAGTATTAAAGTACAAGTTCTTTTGTTTGTTAACAGGGTAAATGGTTTTGTTTGAAGACTGGTCACAATTAAGCTCACAAAAACTCAAAAATGGAAACCAGAGGTAGATTGTGGTTCTTTGTTATGTACCTACCTCTGTTACTTGGCTTACTGTGATATTGAATGGTTTGCCTTGGAAACGAACAGAGATCATTCTGTCGTTTTTGAGATTGCATCCAAGTACTGCCTTTCGGACTCTTTTGTTGACCATGATGGCCACTCCATTTCTTCTGAGGGATTCCTGCCCGCAGTAGTAGATATAATGGTCATCTGAGTTAAATTCATCCATTCCAGACCATTTCAGTTTGCTGATTCCTAGAATGTCGACATTCACACTTGCCATCTCTTGTTTGACCACTTCCAATTTGCCTTGATTCATAGACCTGATATTCCAGGTTCCTATGCAATATTGCTCTTTACAGCATCAGACCTTGCTTCTATCACCAGTCACATCCACAGCTGGGTATTCTTTTTGCTTTGGCTTTATCCGTTCATTCTTTCTGGAGTTATTTCTCCACTCATCTCCAGTAGCATATTGGGCACCTACTGACCTGGGGAGTTTCTCTTTCAGTATCCTATCATTTTGCCTTTTTATACTGTTCATGGGGTTCTCAAGGCAAGAATACTGAAGTGGTTTGCCATTCCCTTCTCCAGTGGACCACATTCTGTCAGATCTCTCCACTATGACCCGCCCATCTTGGGTTGCCCCACGGGCATGGCTTAGTTTCATTGAGTTAGACAAGGCTGTGGTCCTAGAGTGATTAGATTGACTAGTTTTCTGTGAGTATGGTTTCAGTGTGTCTGCCCTCTGATGTCCTCTTGCAACACGTACCGTCTTACTTGGGTTTCTCTTACCTCGGAGGAGGGGTATCTCCTCACCGCTGCCCTTCCTGACCTTCAACATGGGATAGCTCCTCTAGGCCCTCCTGTGCCCGTGCAGCCACTGCGTGGGGTTGGTCCTCCCGGCCGCCGCCCCTGACGCGGGGTAACTCCTCTCGTCGCCGCCCCTGACCTTGGACGCAGGGTATCTCCTCTCGGCCGCCCCCCACCCCCCCCTCGACCTCAGACGTTGGGTAGCTCCTCTCGGCCGTTCCTGTGCGGTCGTAGTCTGGCACTCTCGGCCGCTGCCCCTGACCTCGGACGTGGGGTAGCTCCTCTTGGCCGCCGCCCTTCGGGCATGGGGTCCTCCCGGCTTCTGCCCCTGACCTCGGACGTGGGGTAGTTCCTCTCGGCCGCGCTTAGCGCGCCCGTCGCGGCCGCCTGTGCTTAAGCGCGAACAGAATGATCTCTGTTCGTTTCCAAGGCAAACCATTCAATATCACAGTAATCCAAGTCTATGCCCCCAACCAGTAACGCTGAAGAAGCTGAAGTTGAACGGTTCTATGAAGACCTACAAGACCTTTTAGAACTAACACCCAAAAAAGACGTCCTTTTCATTATAGGGGACTGGAATGCAAAAGTAGGAAGTCAAGAAACACCTGGAGTAACAGGCAAATTTGGCCTTGGAATATGGAATGAAGCAGGGCAAAGACTAATAGAGTTTTTTCAAGAAAATGCACTGGTCATAACAAACACCCTCTTCCAACAACACAAGAGAGGACTCTATACATGGACATCACCAGATGGTCAACACTGAAATCAGATTGATTATATTCTTTGCAGCCAAAGATGGAGAAGCTCTATACAGTCAACAAAAACAAGACCGGGAGCTGACTGTGGCTCAGACCATGAACTCCTTATTGCCAAATTCAGACTGAAATTGAAGAAAGTAGGGAAAACCACTAGACCATTCGGGTATGACTTAAATCAAATCCCTTATGATTATACGGTGGAAGTGAGAAATAGATTTAAGGACCTAGATCTGATAGATAGAGTGCCTGATGAGCTATGGAATGAGGTTTGTGACATTGTACAGGAGACAAGGATCAAGACCATCCCCATGGAAAAGAAATGCAAAAAAGCAAAATGGCTGTCTGGGGAGGCCTTACAAATAGCTGTGAAAAGAAGAGAAGTGAAAAGCAAAGGAGAAAAGGAAAGATATAAGCATCTGAATGCAGAGTTCCAAAGAATAGCAAGAAGAGATAAGAAAGCCTTCCTCAGCGATCAGTGCAAAGAAATAGAGGAAAACAACAGAATGGGAAAGACTAGAGATCTCTTCAAGAAAATCAGAGATACCAAAGGAACATTTCATGCAAAGATGGGCTCGATAAAGGACAGAAATGGTATGGACCTAACAGAAGCAGAAGATATTAAGAAGAGGTGGCAAGAATACACAGAAGAACTGTACAAAAAAGATCTTCATGACCCAGATAATCACAATGGTGATCACTGACCTAGAGCCAGACATTCTGGAATGTGAAGTCAAGTGGGACTTAGAAAGCATCACCATGAACAAAGCTAGTGGAGGTGATGGAATTCAGTGGAGCTCTTTCAAATCCTGAAAGATGATGCTGTGAAAGTGCTGCACTCAATATGCCAGCAAATTTGGAAAACTCAGCAGTGGCCACAGGACTGGAAAAGGTCAGTTTTCATTCCAATCCCAAAGAAAGGCAATGCCAAAGAATGCTCAAACTACCGCACAATTGCACTCATCTCACACGCTAGTAAAGTAATGCTTAAAATTCTCCAAGCCAGGCTTCAGCAATATGTGAACCATGAACTTCCTGATGTTCAAGCTGGTTTTAGAAAAGGCAGAGGAACCAGAGATCAAATTGCCTACATCTGCTGGATCATGGAAAAAGCAAGAGAGTTCCAGAAAAACATCTATTTCTGCTTTATTGACTATGCCAAAGCCTTTGACTGTGTGGATCACAATAAAATGTGGAAAATTCTGAAAGAGATGGGAGTACCAGACCACCTGATCTGCCTCTTGAGAAATCTGTATGCAGGTCAGGAAGCAACAGTTAGAACTGGACATGGAACAACAGACTGGTTCCAAATAGGAAAGGGAGTACGTCAAGGCTGTATATTGTCACCCTGTTTATTTAACCTATATGCAGAGTACATCATGAGAAACGCTGGACTGGAAGAAACAGAAGCTGGAATCAAGATTGCCGGGAGAAATATCAATAACCTCAGATATGCAGATGACACCACCCTTATGGCAGAAAGTGAAGAGGAGCTGAAAAGCCTCTTGATGAAGGTGAAAGTGGAGAGTGAAAAAGTTGGCTTAAAGCTCAACATTCAGAAAATGAAGATCATGGCATCTGGTCCCATCACTTCATGGGAAATAGATGGTGAAACAGTGGAAACAGTGTCAGACTTTATTTTTCTGGGCTCCAAAATCACTACAGATGGTGACTGCAGCCATGAAATTAAAAGACGCTTACTCCTTGGAAGAAAAGTTATGACCAACCTAGATAGCATATTGAAAAGCAGAGACATTACTTTGCCAACAAAGGTTCATCTAGTCAAGGCTATGGTTTTTCCTGTGGTCATTATGGATGTGAGAGTTGGACTGTGAAGAAGGCTGAGCACCGAAGAATTGATGCTTTTGAACTGTGGTGTTGGAGAAGACTCTTGAGAGTCCCTTGGACTGCAAGGAGATCCAACCAGTCCATTCTAAAGGAGATCAGCCCTGGGATTACTTTGGAAGGAATGATGCTAAAGCTGAAACTCCAGTACTTTGGTCACCTCATGCGAAGAGTTGACTCATTGGAAAAGACTCTGATGCTGGGAGGGATTGGGGGCAAGAGGAGAAGGGGACGACAGAGGATGAGATGGCTAGATGGCATCACTGACTCGATGGACATGAGTCTGAGTGAACTCTGGGAGTTGGTGATGGACAGGGAGGCCTGGCGTGCTGCGATTCATGGGATCGCAAAGAGTTGGACACGACTGAGCAACTGATATGATCTGATCTACCTCTGTTACAGGAGCCGGTGAGCACCCTACTCTTTATGGGTTGTTTTCCAGCAAGGGCTAGAGAGACTGAATCCTCTGCATCCACCAGGTTTCAATGGGCTGCCCCTGGAGTGGCTTTCAGAGTTGCTGAATGATGGAGAGTTGAGGATGAAACACTGAAGGAAAAGCAACAAGATACAATGTTTAGGTTCGTGTATAGTGTGCTGTGAGAAGGGCACATAAATATTATTCAGGTGGGAAGAGGAAAAAACATAGTAATTGCAGACTTTTTATTCTGTTATGAAAAATTTAATCAACAATTAGTTGGACTGAGTAATAGTAATGCAAATCTTTCTGTTAGGGGAAGCACACTGATTGAAACCGCCCACCCCTGGCCAGGCACCATAGTAACCATTTACGTGAGTTGTTTTATGACAGGAGATCCTGATAAGGAATACGGAACTAATAAGCCACCACCAACCGGAAGAGTTTGGGAAAGGTTGAAAGGAGACACTGCGTGTCCGTCCACTTCCCAGAATCCCTCTCACTAGCATCCATCTTGGCTGAGTGATGCGTGCGCCACCAGGAAAGCCTCTGAATTAGAATGATTGGCCAAAGACCACCCAGAAACTAATCCCATCACCATAAAACTCAAGACTGCGTGCGAGCCAAGTGGCAGAGCTGTTCTCCTGGGTTCCCTTACCCTACTGCTCTCCACCCAGGTGCCCTTCCCAATGAAGTCTCTTGCTTTGTCAGCACATGTCTCCTCAGACAATTCTTTTCCGAGTGTTAGACAAGAGCCCAGTTTCGGGCCCTGAAAGGGGTCCCCTTTCCTGCAACATTTCCAGGGGTCTGCAAATCTTTCCAGGGATATTGCTTTTTGTCCAGCTTGAGGAAGACTTCCTCAAAACATTAAAATGCCTGGAATAGAATCTCCTTACAAAGCATTTTAATAGATAGCAGTCATTAAATTGCAGCTCAAGTCTTGGCAGTAATGTGTTACAGATTTCACTGCAGAGGTTTTACGTATCTTTTGTTAAATTTGTTTCTAAGTATTTTGTGAATTATAATGCTTGTTTCAATGGTAATGATTTTATTTCTTCTTTTGTAGTATGTGCAACTTTTATATCTTTTTCTTACCTTTTTACATTGACTAGGGCCTCCAGTATAATACTGATAAAAAAGTCGTGAGAATAAACATCTTAACTTTGGTCATAATCTTGAGGGAAGAATATTTAATGTGTCACCTTTAAGGATGATATCATCTTCAGACTTTTCCTAGATGCCTTTTAAATTCAACAAAAATTTCTCTTTTATGTCCTACTTTGCAAAGAGGTTTTTATCTTAAAATCATGATGACTATTGAGTTTTATGAGGCAGCTTTGCATTTATTGGTATGATCTTACAGTTTTTTTCCTTTTTTCTATTAAGTTGTCAGATAACACCAATTGATTTTCAAATGTTAAGGCCACTTTGCATTCCTAGAATACACCTACTTAATCATGGCTGCTTTGACTTGCTAATATCTTCCGGAAAGATTTTTGCAACTTAGAGATTGGTCTCCAATTTTCTTATAGCGTTTCTGTCAAGTTTTTGGCAGTGTTATCTTGGCTTTATAAAATGAGTTGGGAACACTTTCTATTTTCTAAAGGAGTTTGTGTAAGATTAGTATAATTTCTTCCTTAAATGTTTGATAGAATTCCTGAAGAAAACCATCTGGACCTGTAGTTTTTCTTTGCAGGAAGGCAAAGATCATCAATTCAACTTTAAAAATAGTTACACAAAATTTCTGTATCTTTTTGTATTACTTTGGTAAGTTGTCTTTTTCAAAGAACTCTTTCTTTTAACCAACTTGTCAAGTTTATTGGCATAAAGTTATTTACTTCATTCCTTTATTTGCCTTTTAACGTATATAGAGTCTGTAGTGATATCCCTTCCTTCATTTTTAATGTTGGCAACATGTGATTTCCCTCTTTTTCTTCTTGATCATCTGCAGCATTCCCAAAAGTATATCAAATCAATTTCCTTTTTCCCTAGGACAAGCAAAAAGGATGATCTTTCTTCAAAATAAAGAGGTAGCACCCTCTTCTTTTTTTATTACTCGTCATACAACACAACATACATACATGAACATATATACTTATTGATAAGGCAGACTATATCTATGAGATCCTCATTATCCTAATAAGTTCCTCAAAATGTTCTTTGGACAACAGAATATATAAACTTTGGGGGATATAAACAAAAATTTTAAATGTCTCTAATGGTTAATTACTATGATTATATGTTTGTATTTCAAATCAAATGTTTTATTGAGTTTTTTGGGATGTAATTTAATTTTTTTAATTGAGTATATTTGACATACAATATCATATGAATTTCATGTATAGTATTGAGCTTTTGTGTTAAAATATATGTATCATATAAAAACTGAAATTTTAAATATGTGCCATTTATTATATGTGTGTTGTATCTCAATAAAACTTAAAGAAAAAATACATATGTATCATAAAAATTACCATTTTAACCATGGTACGACCAACACTACTATCCATTTCCAGAACTTTTAAAATCATCCTAAACAGAAACTCTATGCCCATTAAACAACAACTCCACATTGCCCCCTCCTCCCAGGCCCTGGTAATCTCTATTCTACTTGCTGTCTCTGAATTTGACTTTTCTAGGTACCCCATGGGCTTCCCTGGTGGCTCAGATAGTAAGGAATCTGCCTGCAATGCAGGAGACCCAGGTTCAGTCCCAGGTACCTCATATAAGTAGAATCACACAGTAGTTGTCCTTTTGTGTTTGGCTTATTTCACTTAGCAAAGTGTTTTCAAGGTTCATCCGTGTCATAGCATGTAGCAGAATTTCATCCCTTTTTATGATTGAATAATATCCCATTGTATGTATATACCACATCTTGTTTATGCATTCACCTGTTGATGGACATTTGGGTTGTATCCACCTTTTGACTACCGTAAATAACGCTGGTATGAATATTCGTGTACAAGTGTCTGAGTCCCTACTTTCAGTTTTTTGGGGTATATAGATTGGAGTGAAATTGTGGGTCATATGGTAATTCTATATATTTTTGAGGAACTACCAAACTATTTTCTACAGTGGCTGAACCATTTTACATTTTTACAGCAATACATGGAAATTCCAGTTTCTCCAAACCCTTGCCAACACTTGTTATTTTCCTTTTTTGTTTGTTTATCTTTTGAATCATAGCCATCCTAATGGGCATAGAGTGGGATCTCATTGTGGTTTTCATTTGCATTTTCCTAATGATTAATGATGTTGAACATCTTTTCATGTGCTTATTTTCTAGTTATATATCTTCTTTGGAGAAATGCCTATCAAGAACTTTTCCTATTTTCAAATTGAGGGTTGGTTTTTTTTTTTCCTGTTGCATTGTTGGAATTATTTATTTATTCTGGATTAACATCTTTTATAAGATAGATGGTTTGCAAATATTTTCTCCTATTCTGTAAGCTGTCTTTTTACTTTCTTGCTAATATTCTTTAGTGTACAGATGCATTTGATTTGGGGTTTTTAGTTTGTTTGTTTGTTTTGCCTGTGCCTCGCAGCTTGTGGGATCTTAGTTCCCTGACCAGGGATTGAACCCATGCCCCTGCACTGGAAGCCTGGAGTCTTAACCACTGGACCACAAGGGAAGTCCCAAATGTCTCTGATTTTAATGAAGTCCAGTTCTGCTGCTTTTCCTTTGTTGCCTATGCTTTTCATTTCAGAGTTCTATGGTTTCAGCTCTTAAGCTTAGGCCTTTGACCTATTTTGGGCTAGCTTTTGTATATGGTATAAGGTAAAGATCCTGCTTCACTCTTTTGCATGTGAATATTCATTTTTTTCTGGAGAAGGCAATGGCACCCCACTCCAGTACTCTTTCCTGGAAAATCCCATGGACGGAGGAGCCTGGTAGGCTGCAATCCATGGGGTCGCTAAGAGTCGGACACGACTGAGCGACTTTACTTTCATTTTTCACTTTCATGCATTGGAGAAGGACATGGCAACCCACTCCAGTGTTCTTGCCTGGAGAATCCTGGGAACGGGGCTGCTGTCTATGGGGTCGCACAGAATCAGATACGACTGAAGCGACGCAGCAGCAGCAGCAGCATTCAGTTTTCTCAGTATCACTTGTTAAAAGTTTGTTCTTTCCCCATGGTCTTGGCTCTCCTATTGAAAAATCAGTTGACTAGATGTGCTTGGGTTTATTTGAAAGTGAAAGTGAAGTCGCTCAGTTGTGTCCGACTCTTTGTGTTTATTTGGGGGTTCTCTAAACTATTCCTTTGATCCATATGCCTGTCCTTATGCCAGTATCACACTGTTTAGGTAACTGAAGGCATGTAAGTTTTGAAATCAGAAACATTATTTTGGCTATTGCAAGCTTGTATTGATTTTTAAATACTGATTTTCACCCCCTCTTATACTCATGATTCCACTGAAATCAAAGATTTCACATGCAACTTCAGTATAGTCTGGGTCTTCCCTAGTAGCTCAGATGATAAAGAATCTGTCTGCATTGTAGGAGACCTGGGTTTGTTTGCTGGGTCGGGAAGATCCCCTGGAGAAGCGGATGGCAACCCACTCCAGTATTTTTGCCTGGAGAATTCCATGGACTGAGGAGTCTGGCAGGCTACACAGTTTAAGGAATAGCAGAGTCAATATAGTCTATTCTGCTATAATTCTTTGAAGTGAATTCACTCATATGAGATTGGAGAGTAGGGAAATGAGGGCAGTATGCCATGGAAACTATACTGGTTCATCTGCAAAACTTCCCAGCATGTAATATTTTGTGCCATCAAGTAGAGCAGGGAGATGCAAGAGCATTGGCAGGGCTGAATACAGCAACTACAAAGGAGTAGAGTATTGAGCACAATGCTCTTTATATTCTTATTCTTTTGAAATAATTTTCCACTTGGAGGAAAGTTGTAAAAATAGCACAAATAGTTTACATATGCTTTTCTCCCAGCTTCCCATAATTTTTACAATTCCAAAACCATTATACAATTATTAATACCAAACCAGAAAAATAGCACTGGTAAATACTGCTAACCAAACACAGATTTTATTTAAATTTCACTCATTTTCCCATTAATGTTCTTTTTCTGCTTCAGGATCCAATCCAGGATCCAAATTGCACTCCCTTTGGTTTCTTGCAATCTGTGATGGTTTCTCAGCCTTTCCTTGTCTTTTATAACCTTGATAATTTGCAGAATGTCTTTTAACTTGGGTTTGTCTGATGTTTTATTGTGATTAGATTAGGTGTTGTATTTTCAAGATTGCCAGGAGAAATACCAATAACGCAGATGACACTCCACTTATGGCAGAAAGCGAAGAAGAACTAAACAGCCCCTTGATGAAAGTGAAAGAAGAGAGTGAAAAAGCTGGCTTAAAACTCAACATTCAGGAAACTAAGATCATGGCATCTGGTCCCATCACTTCATGTCAAATAGATGGAGAAACAATGGAAACAGTGAGAAACTTTATTTTTTGGGCTCCAAAATCACTGCAGATGGTGACTGCAGCTATGAAATCAAAAGACGCTTGCTCCCTTGAAGAAAAGCTATGACCAACCTAGACAGCATATTAAAAAGCAGAGACATTACTTTGCCAACAAAGGTCTGTCTAGCCAAAGCTATGGTTTTTCCAGTAGTCATGTATGGATGTGAGAGTTGGACTATAAAGAAAGCTGAGCGCCAAAGAATTGATGCTTTTGAACTATGGTGTTGGAGAAGACTCTTGAGAGTCCCTTGGACTGCAAGGAGATCCAACTAGTCTATCCTAAAGGAAATCAGTCCTGAATATTCATTGGAAGGACTGATGCTGAAGCTGAAACTCCAATACTTTGGCCACCTGATGCGAAGAACTGACTCACTGGAAAAGAGCCTGATGCTGGGAAAGATTGAAGGCAGGAGGAGAAGGGGATGACAGAGGACGAGATGTTTGGATGGCATCACCAACTCAATGGACATGAATTTGAGTAAGCTCCGGGAGTTGGTGATGGACAGGGAGGCCTGGCATGCTGCAGTCGATGGAATCACAAAGAGTCACTGAACTGAGTGACACGGAGTGACTGAACTGAACTTCCAGAAGTGATATTGTGTCCCTCTCATTCATAATGAGACATTCATTTCTATGTGATTTGTTGCTGGTGATCACTTCGCTAAGGTGTCTACAGAGCTTCTCCACAGTAAAGATAGTGTTTTCCCTATGTAATTGACAAATATCTTAGAGAAATAACTTGAGACTATGAAATATCTTATTTCTTCCCAAACACTCATAGCTGATTTTAACATCCATCAAATTGACCAGGCCTGTGGTATCTGCCTGGTGGTAATTTTTAAATTTCTCTCCTCTCTTCTATGTCTATTAGAACATTTTTGTAAGAAGAGATATAGTTTCCCCTATTCATGTATTTATTCCTTTTTTTATATTGGTATGGATTCACAAAAATGTTTTATTCTGAGCTCAAATCCAATACTATTATTTTTAATTTTGTTGCTCAAACTATTCCAACTTTGTCCATTGGGAACTTCTTCACATTGGTTCCTGTGTCTTTTTGACATGTTCCCATCTTTTTTTCAAGTACCTTAAGTACCTCCTTATTTTCTGGTACAACAGGCCATTCCATGCTTATCTTGTATTTTCCAAAGATCTCGTTCCTTTCGTTGAGGAATGGTGTTTTGAATCCAAGATCTAGGTAGTAGGTATGCTTATTGTCATGAGAGTACCATTGCTTCTTGGCCTTCTTAGCAGATGGAGCTAGGAGATATATGTATGTGTACTAACCCACACATTGCACATTGCACATTGTTGTGTTTTAGTTGCTAAGTCGTGTCCAAGTCTTTGAGAACCCATGGACTGTAGCCCTCCAGGCTCCTCTGTCCATGGAATTCTGCAGTGGGTTTCCATTTCCTTCTCCAGGGGATCTTCCTGACCCAAGGATCGAACCCACACATAATACACACTCATCTAAATGTATGGATGGGTGTGTGTTGTTTGTGTATAGGGCTTCCCTGGTGGCTCAGATGGTAAAGGGTCTGCCTGCAATGTGGGAGACCCAGGTTCGATCCCTGGGTCGGGAAGATCCTCTGGAGAAGGAAATGGCAACCCACTCCAGCATTCTTGCCTGGAAAATCCCATCGATGGAGCCTGGTAGGCTACAGTCCATGGGGTTGCAAAGAGTCAAACATGACGTGCATATTAGATATGTATTAAAAATAATGATTTCAATGCTGATACCTCTGATTCCAATTAATCACCAGGGTTCCTTCTAGCCATGCCCTCCTCCATTCTTACTTGTAACATTTCTCTGAGATTAAGAATCCTGGCCCTCATGTACAGTGTATTCACTTACTTGTTCAGTATTAGTATACATGTAACATAGATACTGAATTGCCAATCTACACTCCTATGAGAAACAAGTAACTTACTGGCTAGGGTATAGTAATTATACTGCTCTTTTTCTCTAGGCTTTCAGTATCCAGTTAATATACTGTTTTCCAAAGTTAGTTTGGTTAGTTTTTTTCTTCCTCATCTGCTTCAGTATGGTTAGGTTAGTCATTTGCAACATATTTAACTTGCTAATTTGTAACTATTTATACTCTATTTGCCAGTTCTTTTCTGCTAAGAGTCGACACGGCTGAGTGACTTCACCTTCACTTTTCACTTTCACGCATTGGAGAAGGAAATGGCAACCCACTCCAGTGTTCTTGCCTGGAGAATCCCAGGGACGGGGGAGCCTCGTGGGCTGCCGTCTATGGGGTCTCACAGAATCAGACACGACTGAAGCGACTTAGCAGCAGCAGCAGCTCCCATCCTGGTTGATTTTAATAATTCATTTTTTGGTTATATAAGACATTAGTAAGGTTTTCAAAGTACACAAGCTGTAATTAGAAAAGCATCATTCCCTCCTCACCCCTGTCACTTACTTCGTTTCCCCATCTTTTCACCCCTTTGTTACCCATATCCTGTAGGTAATCCACCTCTTTAGTTTCTCATTTATCTTTCCTGTATAGATGATCCCCACTTTCCGATTTTTTGACTCATGACTTCCTGACATTATGATGGTATAAAAGTTATACACATTCATACTTCAAGTTTTGATCTTTTCCAGGCTAGCAATGTGCAGTAGATACCCTCGGGGTGCTGGGTGGGAACATCGAGCTGCCACTCCATCAGACATGTGATCCCAAGGGTAAACAACCAATAGACTCACAACTATTCTGTACCCAGTCATTTACTTTTAGTATAGAATAGTATTCAATACTCCTTGAGATACTCAACACTTTCTTATAAGGTTGGTTTTGTGTTAGATGATTTTGTTCAGCTATAGGCTAATGTTAGTATTCTGAATACATTCAAGGTAGGCCAGGCTAAGCTATGATATTCAGTAATTTAGCTGCATTAAATGCATTTTCAACTTCAAGATAGGTTTATTGGGATGTGTTCTTGCCTGGAGAATCCCAGGGACGGGGGAGCCTGGTGGGCTGCCTTCTATGGGGTCACACAGAGTTGGACCGGACTGAAGCGACTTAGCAGCAGCAGCAATGCCATTATAAATCACAGGAAATCTGTATATCTTTCACAAAGAAGATACATATGTATATTCTTTTATCTCCTTCCTGCTATGTGAAGAGTAACATACCATAGACTCTTTAGATACTCTTTTGTACTTTGTTTCTCCTCCACCCATCTCCATCTCCCCCACTTCCTACTCCTTTTGGCTCATTTTGATTACATGTTTTGTCTTGGAAGGGCAGAGTACTTGTTTTCACCATCTTTGTGCATTTTGATTGTTGCTGTACCCCAAAAGCCCCCAAAATTTTTTGTACCTCCTTTCATCAAGCTACTTTCAGCCTTTTTTTTTTTCTTTTCTTAAAGGGTAAGACTCTAATCTTACTGTAGTATTTCTTTATTAAGAGTTTAACTTGTCACTTGTTACTATACCAGAATTTCTCACTGGATACTTCTTTTAAGAAAAATTCTCTGACCACAATGGTATGAGACTAGAAATCAATGACAAGAAAATAAACTACAAAAACCACACACATGTAAAGGCTAAACAATATGCTATTAAACAAGCAGTAGATCACTGAAGAAATCGAAGAGGAAATAAAAAAATACCTAGAGACAAAAGAAAACGAGAACACGACAATCCAAAGCCTACCGGACACAAAACAGCAGCAAGTTTATAGTGATACAATCTTACCTTAGGAAACAAGAAAAACTGCAAATACATAAGCTAAACTTACACCTAATGCAACTAGAGAGAGAAAACAAACAAAACTCTAAGTTAATGGAAGGAAAGAAATCATAAAGATCAGAGCAGAAACAAGTGAAACAAATTGAAATAAACAAAAGAAAGGATCAATGAAACCAAAACCTGGTTCTTTGAAAAGATAAACAAAACTGATAAACCTTTAACCAGACTCATCAAGATGAAAAGGGAAATGACCCAAATCAATAAAGTCAGAAATGAAAAAGAAGTTATAAACTATGCCACAGAAATACAAGGGATCATAGGAACCACTAAAACGGGTGAGCCAGAACAAATGGAGAATCACCCAAAACTGAACCTAGAAGAGATAGAAAATATAAGAGATCAATTCCCAGTACTGATTAAATCAATAACCTAAAAACTCCCAACAAAGTCCAGAACAAGATGGCTTTATAGGTGAATTCTACCAGACATTTAAAGAGTTAACATTCATCCTTCTGAAACTATTCCAAAACATTGCAGAGAAAGGAACACTTCTAATCTCATTCTAGCCACTATAATCCTGATGCAAAAAACAGACAACGATATCACAAAAAAAGAAAATTACTGGCCAGTATCACTGATGAACATTCATGCAAAAACCCTCAATAAAATACTAGACAACCAACTCTAACAATACATTAAAAGGATCATGCATGATGATCAAGTGGGATTTATCCCTGGGATGAAAGGATTTTTCATTATCTGCAAATCAATCAATGTGATAAACCAATTAGCAAATTGAAGGATAAAAACCATATGATCATCTCAACAGATAAATAAAATATTTGCAAATGATGTGAATCACAAGGGATTAATTTCCAAAGTATACAAACAGCTCATACAGCTAAAAAAAAACAAAAAACAAAAAACAAAAACCAATGAAAAAAATGGCAGAAGACCTAAATAGGCCTTTCTCCAAAGAAGACATATAGGTGGCCAATAGGCACATGAAGAGAGCCTCAGCATCACTAATTATTAGAGAAATGCAAATCAAAATTACAATGAGGTATCCTCACACTAGTCAGAATGACTATCATCAAGAAGTCTAGAAATAATAAATGCTGGAGAGGGTATGGAGAAAAGTGAACCCCCTTACACAGTTGGTGGTACACAGTCACTATGGAGAACAGTATTGAGGTTCCTTAAAAAACTAAAAATAGAGTACCTTATGATCCAGCAATCCCACTCTTGGGCATATACCCAGAGAAAACTCCAACTGGAAAAGGTACATGCACCACAGTGTTCATAGCAGCAGTATTTACAATAGCCAAGACATGGAAGCAACCTAAATGTCCATCAACAGATGAAGGGAGAAAGAAGATGTGGTATATGTATTTATGTGTGTATACATATATGTATATACACACCATGGAATATTACTCAACTATAAAAAGAATGAAATAATGCCATTTGCAGCAACATGGATGGACCTAGAGATAATCATATAAGTAAAGCATGTCAGACAGAGAAAGACAAATATCATATGATATCACTTATATTTCGAATTTAAAAAGTGATACAAATGAACTTATATGCAAAACAGAAATAGACTCACAGACGTCAATAATGAACTTATGGTTACTAAAGGGGAAAGTAGGGGGGGTATAAATTTGGAATCTGGGATTAACAGATCAGTCAGTCAGTTCAGTTGCTCAGTTGTGTCCTACTCTTTGCAACCCCATGGACTGCAGCACGCCAGGCTTCCCTGTCCTTCACTATCTCCTAGAGCTTACTCAAACTCATGTTCATAGAGTCGGTGATGCAATCCAACCATCTCATCCTTTGTTGTCCCCTTCTCCTCCTGCCTTCAATCTTTCCCAGTATCAGGGTCTTTTCCAATGAGTCAGTTCTTCGCATCAGGTGGCCAAAGTATTGGAGTTACAGGCTACTATATATAAAATCAACAATAACAAATTACTGTATAGCACAAGGAACTATATTCAACATCTTAAAATAACCTATAATGGAAAAGAATCTGAAAAAGAATCTATCTGTGCATTCATATATATGAAACACTTTGCTGTACTCCTGAAACATCATAAATCAACTAGACTTCAATAAAAACAAAGGATTTTTTAAGTTCTCTTGTTACATAATGCATTTGCTTTGAGTGGTCCGCTTCAACACTCCCCTCCAAACTAACCTTCTGGTCTATAAGTGCTGTTATTTTTAGTGTGCAAGTTTTCAGAAGAAAATATGGCTTTTTCAAAAAATTGTTTAGTGGCAGAAATGCCTGTATCAATGGATTCATCATTGCTTTTTGAGTCTTCTAACACATTTCAAGAGGACATCATCTTCAATTCTATCTATATTCTCAAGAAAGTGCAATTTTGATTTTGTAAGTGATGCTGTTACAGCAAATTTTATTCTGAGCCAAGCACCCATATACTGTTTGTTATCTGCAGAACCACTTACCGTATTTCTTTTCAAATCTCTTGCTGATAATGATATCTTGCAACTGTGAAGCATCCTTTAGGAATAATTAGTAAATGTGTATATTTCTTTACCTCCTTAAAAAAATAGGTTCCATCCTATAAGCACCCCAAAATTTAAAAACTCATTTAGTTAAGGAAATTTAAACCAAAATGCTACTGCTTGAAAACCAGTGGGTAATGGCCCAGCTTTTACAAATGGAAAGTCTTTTACCAGGCACTGAAGGAACAGCTGAAGTGACTTCTCAGTGTTGGTGATGATGGTGCTAATATCACTGCAGACTGGAGCAGAGCTTTTAAATCTTACTGATCATACAGTTATCCAAGGACTTTGTTGAAATGTAGATTTTAGTTTGGTAAGTCATGGGGGGTGGAAGTCCAGGATTCTGCATTTCTCACAAGCTCCTACCTGCAGATGCTGGTTTAGGGACCCCTCCTTGAAAAGGACTGTTGTATAACAGATATTAAGATTCTTGGCAGCGTTTGGTCGAGTCCTCTGCAATAACGGAGGTGCTCTGTACCTGCGCCCACAGTTCAGTAGCCACAGGCTACGCATGGCTACTGAGCACTTGAATTGTGGCTGGTGAGACCGAAAAACTGAATTTTAAAATTAATTTTACATTAACTTAAATGTAACTTTACATAGTCCCATGTGGCTTGTGATGACTCTCCTGGGCAGTGAATATCTTTTAAAAATTAATGTATAACCACACGTTTGTACAAGTGTTTAACGTTGTTTTGTGGTTCATATTTTTCATAAATGGGGGGATGCTATTGAACTCAGTATTCTAAACCTTGCTTTTTATTCTTTTCATGTCAGTAGATATTGATTTACATTATTCTTTTAAATTACTACATAATATTTCGCAGTAGGGATTTGCCATGGCTTGTGTAGCCATTCGTGAATGTGCTGATGGGTATTTAGGTTGTTGTCCTTTCTTTCCTTTGCAACTGTGAACTATAGATAAGAATATCTTTGTGCATGCCACTTAAAATGTATGATTGATGCATATAGGATAGATATTGAGAAATGGAATTGCTGGGCCATCGGGAATGAATAATTACCATTTTAATAGTTACTGCAAAGTTGCTTTTCAGAGAAACTTAGAAATAAATGATTTCTATCAGCCAAGTGAGAGAATACCATTTCCTCACACTCTTGATTGGTAGTGTCAACATTTTTTTTTTCCAATTAAGTGGTGAGAAGTTACATCTTATTTAATTTACATGTCTGTAATAACTAGGAAGAATAATATTGATTTTTATGTTTACTGATCATTTAATTTCCCCCTCCTCCATAATAGTCTAAGCTACTTATAGCCTTCCTTATGATTTCTTGAATAAGCTTGTTAAACCATATACTAAATGGTATTAGGATTTTAGGGGATAACATTGTCTTTATGGAACAATTTGGAGAGCACTGGCATCATAAAATATTGAGACCATTAATATTCTCTATTTTTTTAAGGTCTTTGTCTATGTCCTATAGTTTACTTTTCCCCTTATAAAGATCTTAGGTATTTATTGTTATGTTTATTCTCAGGTGTTTTATGCTTAGGTTTCTGTTGGAAATTCCTTTTGATTACATTTTTTATCTATTACTAGTGAATAGGAAAACTACCAATTGTGAATGACTACTTGCTATCTATCATTTTGCTGTACTCTGTTATTATTTGTCCGTTGTCATCATACATGTTTTCACAGTCTATCATTTGGTAGACTAATATTACCCTGGAGCCACCACCTCTTAGTCCGAATCCCTAGGTATAACAGAAAAGTTACAAGAAGAATAAAATCCCTAGCATGTAGAAATCTCCTAGAGATGGTTTGTAGACATACAAACACTTTCTTTGAGCACTTATTCATACCATAGTATATTGAATACACTGCTAATCATGTTATATTTTCTGCTACCTCCCGGTAAGTGTTCAATGTCAGTCCACAGAGGGGATCCCATTCTGTTTAAGGGTGCTGCTTAAACTTAATGTATGAATGTACAATAATTTACCCAGTGTCCTGTGGAGGACCCCTCTGCCCAATCCTCTACAAGTACAATGAAACTTGTATGGAAGACTTTGCACCAATATCTGCAGGATCAATTCCTAGCAGTGAAAGTTCTAAACCTGGATGAAAAATTATACTTATCTTCAATATGGACAGCTACCATCCAATTGCCCTTCATAGAAGCTGTATCAACACACATTCTGAACAACCATACATCAATGTGCTGTTTCCCACACCTTCAGCAATACAGCAGATGCTGTTTAAAATTGCTTGAAAGGTATATAGACAGAATCGGTACCTTATTCTTGCTATAGCAGATGCTGTTGGTGTCTAACCAGTAACTTTGCCTGCAGTCATAAGAAACACTTCCTGCACATTCTGACAGCATCCAACTATGTCTAAATCTTTCTTCTTCTCTTCCTGAGTCATCCAGTGGTCATCCATAGCACATGCTCCACTCTGCAAGGGTGGGCTTCCAAGTGTGGCTGGGAAGAAGCAGCATGTCAGGCTCTCAGAGGCAATCCCCAGCCAATAAAGAAGAGGAAATCAGTGGAGAAATATGTAAGCTTCTCCATCTCTCAGTGGGCAATTCTTGGCAGCACCTTAGAGTGAATTCAGCTTTTGTTGATTGTAGCAGTAATCCTCTCTTTGATGTATTTTTTACTGACTTTTCTTCTTTCTCTATCTCATTTTCCCCATGCCCTCTCTTCCTGACATCACCTCCCCAATAAACTACATGCCCTGTAATCCTTGCTTCCAGTTCTGCTTTTGTGGGAACCTGAACTGAAAGAGATGGCTATGGAATGTTGACCCTCGAGAATGGGACTAGAGAATTTAATCCTTCTTGATGCTAGGAGGCCTCGAGAGCCTCACTGCTGGCCTGAGGAGTTCAGCTCAGTTCAGTTCAGTTCAGTTGCTCAGTCGTGTCCGACTCTTGCAACACCATGAGCTGCAGCACGCCAGGCCTCCTTGTCCATCACCAACTGCCGGAGTCTATCCAAACCCATGTCCATTGAGTCGGTGATGCCATTGAACCATCTCATCCTCTGTCATCCCCTTCTCCTCCTGCCCTCAATCTTTCCCAGCATCAGGGTCTTTTAAAATGAGTCAGCCTTTCGCATCAGGTTGCCAAAGTATTGGAATTTCAGCTTCAGCATCATTTCTTCCAATGAATATTCAGGACTGATTTCCTTTAGGATGGACTGGTTGGATCTCCTTGCTGTCCAAGGGACTCTCAAGAGTCTTCTCCAGCACCATAGTTCAAAAGCATCAATTCTTCAGAGCTCAGCTTTCTTTATAGTCCAACTCTCACATCCATACATGACTACTGGAAAAACCATAGATAGCCTTGACTAGATGGATCTTTGTTGACAAAGTAATGTCTCTGCTTTTTAATATGCTGTCTAGGTTGGTCATAACTTTCCTTCCAGGCCCGAGGAGGGGCAGTGATAACCCATAGCATGCTGGAGCCATGGAGCATGCTAACACCTCTGATTGTTTAGGAAGGAGGAAACAGTTAGAAGGGACCAGGCTCGGGAGTACTGAGTAGCTCTTGAAAGTTATGGGGCAATGGTTTTATAAAGATTGTAGAGGTGGCTGATGTCGTTAACTCTCCTGGAAGCTCTGAAGAAAGACCTTGACATACCAGGGCAGCCAGCTCTCAACTCGGGGCATGTCACGAGATCCAGAAGGCTTTCATGGTGGATTTTAATTAGATGCTTACCTCTTGCAGCAGGAGGGCAGGCTCTGCTGAATATTAGCCTCAGAGTTTGATAACTACAAACATCCCAGAGCTACAATGGTCTTACATTTAGGTCTTTAATCCATTTTGAGTTAATCTTTGTGTATGACATTAGGTAGTGTTCTAATTTCATTCTTTTGCACATAGCTGTCCAGTTTTCCCAGCACCACTTATTGAAGAGGCCATCTTTGCCCCATTGTATATTCTTGTCTCCTTTGTCAAAAATAAGGTACCCATAGGTGCATGGGTTCATCTCTGGTTTCTCTATCTTGTTCCACTGGTCTATATTTCTGTTTTTGTGCCAGTACCATATGGTCTTGATGACTGTAGCTTTTTAGTGTAGTCTGAAGTCAGGAAGGTTGATTTCTTCAGCTCCATTCTGTTTCAAAGAATGCTTTGGCTACTCAGGGTCTTTTGTGTTTCCATATGAATTATGAAATTCTTTGTTCTAGTTCTGTGAAAAATGCCATTGCTAATTTGATAGGGATCACATTGAATCTGGTAGTATAATCATTTTCACATTATTGATTCTTCCTACCCAGGAACATGGAATATCTCTCCGTTTATGTCATCTTTGATTTCTTATAATCAGTGTCTTATAATTTTCTGTATACAGGTCTTTTGTCTCCTTAGGTAGGCTGTTTCCTAGGTATTTTATTCCTTTTGTTGCAGTGGTGAATGGGATGGATTCCTTAATTTTTCTGATTTTTCATTGTTAATATATAGGAATGCAAGTGATTTCTGTGTATTGACCTTGTATCCTGTGACTTCTGAATTCACTGATTAGCTCTAGTAATTTTGTTAGTTTCTTTTGGGTTTTCTATGTATAGTATCATGTCATCTGTAAACAGTGAGAGTTTACTTTTTTTCCCATCTGATTCCTTTTCTTTTTCTTCTCTAATGGCTGTAGCTAGGACTTCCAAAACTATGTTAAATAATAGTGGTGAGAGCAGACACCCTTGTTTTGTTCCTGATTTTAGAGGGAATTCTTTCAGTTTTTTCACCATTGAGAATAATGTTTGCTGTGGGCTTCTTATATATGGCCTTTACTAGTTGAGGTAGATTCTTTCTATGCTCATTTTGAAGCGTTTTTATCATAAATGGATGCTGAGCTTTGTTGAAGGCTTTTTCTGCATCTATTGAGATGATCTTATGGTTTTTATCTTTCAATTTATTAATATGGTGTATCATGCTGATTGATTTGTGTATACTGAAGAACCCTTGCATCCCTGGAATAAACCTGACTTGAATATGGTGTATGAGCTTTTTATTGTGTTGTTCAATTCTGTTTGCTAGAATTTTGTCAAGGATTTTTGCATCTATGTTCATCAGTGATATTGACCTGTAACAAACTACATGGATTTTTATGTCATGTTGACACCAGCATTGTGGAACATGGTTATCAGGTTTATCTATAACAGAACAGATCACAAAGAAGTTGGAAAACTGACATGACTGCTTTTCCTTTGTTTATAACTTATTCTATGGACACAATCATTATAGACTACAGGTATTATCTTGTAGTTCTTTTGGGCTCAGGTATTTAACACACCCAATCCTTGGTAAATGTTTGTTCCTATATCAATACCTGTTTTGTTCAATTTGCTCTCAAAGACGGCATACTTACAAGCTGATAATAGGCGTTCCCCCTTTCTCTAATGATTCCACTTCCCTTAACCTTCCACAAGCGGAGGCTGCTCTGTCAAAAGGCTGAGGCCCAGAGGAAGGGAATGTTTGTGGATGGTTTAGAAACGACAGTGAACTGCTTGGAGATACTCTACTCCCACCTCCCTGTCATGCCCTGGTTGGTTCATGAGGGGTTTTGGAATTCTCCAGGCAAGAATACTGGAGTGGGTTGCCATTTCCTTCTCCAGGGGATCTTCCTGACCTAAGGATCGAACCCAGGTCTTCTGCCTTGCAGGCGGAATCTTTACCATCTGAGCCACCAGGCAAGCCCCTTATAAATAAACAAACAAGCAATGTCAAAAGTGGCCCTATGAAGGTAACTTGTAAGTGGTGGGGGGGTAGCAACTTCCTAACATTGTCTCCACAGTTTTCTCCCCACAGATTCTAGCTTTATCTACCAGCAGCAGGAGGGGTAGGGTAGAGGGAGACTGCAGCAGGCTTTTATATCCCAGATCCTCTTAAGTGCACAAGTTTTACAATTGTGAATAAATGGATGCTTGCACCAATTCAAGACAAGAGTTTTAAGTATCTCTGCTTAAAGCCCTGTGTTACTTTTTTTCCTTATGGGCAAGGACCTGCCTTCTTTGAATAAAGAAAGTGAAATTCCACTATTCACAGGAATACAGTGGAAGCTAATGTGGGGTTTAAATAGACCAGGGTTTAGGAGGCATGAGAAGAGCAGTTGAGACCTGGAATAGCCCTCACAGAATACTCTAAATAGGACTGGATTTGCAAATAAAAGCCAATGTTTGCTGAATGGCTCTTGTGCTAAGGGCTTTATACATGTTATTTCTCACAATATCATTGTAAAGGGGAAGCTGAGGCTGAGGTCACACAACTGGAAGAACGGGGCACTGGAGCCAGGCAGACACCCTCAGAAGCTCACACTCCTACCACGATGCTCTGTTTCAGTCATGACACTTCTTGCCTTGACCTTGGCATGATTCACATCAACTAGGGTAGTAAGGCTTCTAAATAGTGCTGATGCCTGATCAGTCAGCTTCAGAGATCTGCTTGCTGGTGAAGGCTGTCTGAAGTTACAGACATGGTAGGAATGCTGGAGCTGGAGGCTGGCTGCCTAGTCAAAAAGGAAGGTCTTTGACAGAAGTGAAACTGTATAGCCTCAGCCTTTGAAATGTGCTCTTGCTTCTGAATCATAGGAACTGAACTCAGAAGATACTAATGTACAGAATGCCAGCTTACTACTCTGTAATGATAAGCTACACCCTTCCAGTGAGTGCCCAGAGTGTTCACTGTTCAGAGAACTCTCTCCTAAGAATTACAGTCCACAGAAACCTTTGTAGTCACTCTAACTTCATTTGTTGAACTCAGATGAGAATAAAGGAAAAGAAGGCACTGATGTTTGGAATTCCATGAGGGCAGCTAGATCTACAAAACCACAGAGGTGGTCCAGGACCAGTTAGTTCACAAACAAGCATTTCAAGCGAGTGCTGCAATGCAGGATGACCAGGTGGTACAGTACAGTCCCATAGTTAGTATTTTCACAAATGATCCTTAGGTATCTTGAGCATTTCTGAAAGATGTCTAACAAAATTTCCTAAGTTTTATGAAAATGCTTTCTATTAAGTTTGGTAAATGAGAAATCTTATACTAAGAAATATACTATAAACTATTTTCAGTGTGATGCATATACTGTCAGCAATCTGGGGCCACTACTACTAAAATGAAGATTTGGAGAGAAGATCATATAAAGAGTGAAGGCCTTTGACTAAGAGTTTCCCGGGAACCTAGAAGACAAAGATAAGATGTCTACAAAAAAATTTCTAGATTAAAAAAAATTTCCCCCTAGATACTGGGAAATATATACTTGTCAGTTACCAAAGTTATGGCCTAATCTAATATTTAAGTCACATTTTTTCAAAAAGCTGCTCAAAATCCCATGCTTGAGTGATATTTGTACATAATTCAAAGCACTGTACTGTGGTATTCCTCATTGGTACTTAGAATAGAAATGATGGATGTCTTGATAAACTAAGTACCTTCCTATTTGAAATGTGCAGAGACATAATTTACTAAGTTGGTTCCACTTAACAAGTAGGAACTGAATTTTATTCTTCAAAGAGAATTACAGAGCATGAGAACAATGTGAATGTTCTTAAAAAGGAAACTGATGCCCTTTCATTCTACCTGAGTTAAAAACAATGATGAACGTCATCTGAGTTCATGGGACCCATAATAAATGACTATTAAACCAGACTTACAAGATCAATGCTAGGAACATCCCAAGACCAAATACGATTAATTAGTTCTATAGTTTGGTTTTAAATCTTTAAAATCTTAACACACTTTTTAATTTATTTTAGCAGGCAAAATAATTTACTTATAAAAGCAACCTCACTTACAGAACTGTAATAAAATTTTTCCAACACTGAAAAATAAATAGCACTTTTTGCAATTCTGATTTTACAGGGAAATTACACTTTCTGGCATACAATGTTCTATCAAAATGGAAGGCTAAATCACTTTGCTTTGCTTTTCACACAGAAATAAGCACTTATACTTATCAGTCTTGGGAAATCAACTTAGGGACAAGAAAGGTTTGCTGTAAAATACAATCATTGGAAAAAGGGGATCTGGTGCCATCTACTGACTGGCAATGGCAACATAACCTTGGGTATTAAGTCAGGAAACACTAATTTCAGCTACATGCAACCCAACAGAAACACCTGTGCAAGTCCTGAAAGGTACGTGCAAAAATTAAAACGACTGTGGTGCTAAAAGTGAGGACTGGATGGGTTTTTTCTTTAAATGACATCCTACTTTTTAAAGGAACCCAAGTAGGCAGTTAAGAAATGATTACTGAACATGAGGAATACTGAAGAGAGGAAGATGTTGGCAAATTATGTAAACAAAAAGTTTCATGATCAAGAGTACCTTAGGTAGGCTCTCTTACTTATGGAGAGGCTGGTGGAAGGCAGTTACATCCTTGGGTATTCATGATATCAGAATCAAGGACTCAAGTTTTTCCCTACTATTTACATAAAAAGCTGGTTTATTTGAAAATATTATCAACCAAGACTGCCAATGAAGTGGCACTTAGGAACTATAAGGATATTTGACTCCCATACTCACCATCTGGAGGAATAAAAACCCTGGGGGATTTTATTGATTAGCAAAGAAAAGTTATTTTGTTTAACTGAATTTACTCAAATAGACCTCCTTAATACCAACAATGTTGAAAGCATTCTGTAAAAGCTCGGCCAGATCCTGGAAATACTCATGGACTGGCAAGTTTATTTATTTACTTTTTTTTGGTAGTAGCTTGAGAATGTTACCTTCCTGTAAGGCCAGGATGCCCTGAGTACTAATAGTACACTTAAACATGTTTGTGGTTCTCCTTTCTTTCATAACATGTCTCACAATCCTTAATATGTTTCTTAGCTGTCCACCAGGAGGGCAGGGGCCTTGTCTATTCTGTTTGTAACCATATAATCAGCACTAAATTATGACCAGCACATGTATGAGTTCAAAAAATGTCAGTTGGCTGAATGAATGAATAAATGAATGAATGAATCTCATATAGTCCAACCGACCTAAGCAGAAGAGGGGAAAAGAGGAAAAACCCATCACAAAAGTGAAGATGACAGTGATGGATAGGAAGAAAGATGAGCATCAGATCCATCACTTGGGGGTAAGCCTGATGCCAAAAAAATTTGCCATCATTCAACAACTGGTGATATCTGTTTGGAGATTCAAAATACCTGAAAAATTTTAAATGGAAAGTTATTCAATACTATTAAGGTATTCTCTGGAAGACTCATTTGAAAATCAGTTAATGAAAACCCTGTTACTCCATCAAGCTGTAACAGGAGCCTAGTGCTGTGATGCTTCAAGGTGCAGCAGACTCTGCTGAATACACCAGGTGAACGTCTAGAGCCCCGTAGAGGGAGCGTAGCACACTGAGGACTTTTTCTTGAATGGCTTCAACTTGCTCAGAAGGACAGTAATCATCCAGACTTGACCTGGAACCAAGAAAAGAAAGAGAAAGGAAAGAAAAGAAAAATATACATAAGTAGAATGAGATCATACTGGGCAGTGAGGAAAAGCCTGTGTGTATTGAATTCAATGTAAAGTAGAAATGAAGCTGTATTCAATTCTGGAAAAATAATAGCTGAAAGCTACTAAACCTTTACTATATGTCAGGTGCATTACATGTTTTATGTTCTTTAACCTTCTCAGCAGCTCTATGAAATAGATACCTTTACCATCCCTTTAAAGGAGTCAAACAGAGAAGGATTAACCTGCATGGGTCACATACTGGTATGTGCTGGTGATGGGATTCAACACCATACAGCACATTTCCAAAGCCCCAGTGCTTGATACTAGGCCCTTGTTTCCATGAGAGGGAGGTGTTGCTTGGGAACACTGGCGCTAATTATGTTAGTGACTGGGCATCATGTTTCACGTTCTTTTATTATGTCTACAAACAGGATAGAAATTATGAGGGTAGAGGCTTTCCAACTGATAAAAGGGTTCTGCCTCTATAAATAATCTGATCACCACACAAGTGTACAAGATCATCCAAAATGAAATGTGTGGATGTGCTGGTGTTGGGATTAGTCTCCTAGGTAGTATTAAGGAGGAAAGAGCAAAGAGGTATGGGGCAGGAATCTGTATTTTGAGTCTTTCTAGAATCACTGACTACAATTTGGCTGGCACCAGCCAGTAACAATGTTGTTGACAATTTTAGTTGGGTTAGTATCTAAAATGATTTCATAGTGCCTCCTGGTACTAGACTAGGGTGAGGAAAGCCATTGGAAATTCCACTAGATTGGAAAACGGCATGGGAATGTTTATAGAAGGAAATGAAATTAGTTATCTAGCCTACTCCTTATTCAAGTATTTTAGACCTAAAGAAATAATCTCTAAGACTTCTGATGAGCTCATTTCATTCTATGGTGATTAGGCTACATCTGAGGCTTGATGTAAACATGTAACACATGACAGATGACACAGAGCAATTTTAAATTATTAAATACTGTCTAACACATACATATGGATAAAGACCTTGAAGAAAGCATGATATGTAAAAGCTTAATTTATTAGCCTTAACAAATAGGGACACTTTGATGCTTTCACACAGATTTCTGGCTTCTTGAAAACAGTATTAGAGTAGCTCATGATGGTAGCAACCCCCAGGAAGGAGTTTTTGAAATCTGCAGGCACATTTTTGTCACAAAAACAATTAGGAGAGAGGGTCTGCATATTGTGAGTGTTTGCAATACGTAGGATACTACTGCAATATGAATATGAATATGAATTTTCCTGTGTCCTGCAGTTTCCAAAGTCCATGGAGCATTTAAATAAGTGAAAAATTTGGTTTTAATTTTTTGAGCCTATTTTTAATAGTTTTCTACAAATAGTCTGTATTTTTGAAATGGATTACACTAAAATTTCCAGGAATGCAGATACTCTGTGAACTGAGGGAAGATTAGACTTTAAGTTCAGAATTTTATCAAGAGCTTGCTGTGACTAGAATAACCATGTTCCTATAGCAGTGCTATTCACGGTATGTGGGCAACACAACTGGCTGGATCTGTCTGCATTTTTAACTGTTACATTTAGTGACTCTTTGTAAAGATTCCAGTTTGGCGTGGCATTTTAATATGTATTATTTTATCATCAATTGCTCTCCTTTCTCCTTTGTGCTATTATTTTTTTGGTGTGTGTATATATTTAATGTATATTTAAATTATATGTGTAGGTAGGTTATTGCTATAAACTAAAATGTTTATGTGCCCCCAAAATTCCTGTGTTGAAATCTAATTCCAATGTGATGATATTTGGAGGTGGGGGGGGTCTTTGGAAGTGATCAGGTCAGAGGGTGGAGTCCTCATGAATGAGATTAATACCTTTATTAAAGAGACTCCAGGGAGCATCTTCACCCCTTCCTTCTATGTGAGGTTACAGAGAGAAGATGGCTGTCTATGAATCAGGAAGCAGGTCCTCACCAGACAGTGATTCTGCTGGTACTCTCATCTTAGACTTCCTAGTCTACAGGACTGTGAGAAATATCCGTTGTTTATAAGCTATTTGGTCTAAGGTATTTTTGTTATTGCAGCCGGAACGGACTAAGACAATTACATCATCCACACATTGTACATGCTATCTAAATATATTTAAATTATATGTGTATGTGAAAGAAAGAAAGAAAGTGTAAGTCGCTCAGTTGTGTCCGACTCTTTGCAACCCCATAGACTGTATGGTACATGGAATTCTCTAGGCCACAATACTGGAGTAGCCTTTCCCTTCTCCTGGGGGTCTTCCCAATCTAGGGATTGTACCCAGGTCTCTGGCATTGCAGGCGGATTCTTTACCAGCTGAGCCACAAGGGAAGCCCAAGAATACTGGAGCGGGTAGCATATCCCTTCTCCAGCAGATCTTCCTGACCCAGGAATCAAACTGGGGTCTCCTGCATTGAAGGCAGATTCTTTACCAACTGAGCTATGAGGGAAGCCCTATGTGTATGTAGATTAGATTATTTATGAATTCATTATGAATGGTAAAGAGAGTCACAAAAAACTTGTCATAAAATAAGTAAATATAACTTGCCTGAACATTTAAAGTATTATTTTAGAAACAGTTCCATGCAGAATGAGGCCAAAGATTAATACAGAAATTTTTATTAAACTGCTATAACTATTCAGCACATTTATACAATTCAAATGTAAAACATGGCAGTAGCTAAACATTTATCTGTAGCACACAGATATTAGAATTTCTTATGTTCAACTGAATAACATCACCAACTTCAAAGACAAGATAACAGGAATTGTATGCTGTTTGCCAGCCACCACCAACAGGAAAAAGAAAATACAACACCTGAATTTTGAGCTGAGTAGGTAAAAAGCTGGTAAGAACTATTGTATTAGTAATCATTAGATTCATCTATGGAGACTTAAATTTCCTGCTGCCACTGTAACAAATCACTACAAACTTAGTGACTTAAAGTAAAACAAATTCATCATCTTATAATTCTGTTGGAGGTCAGAAGTCCTAAAACAAAGGTGCTGGCAGGGCTGTATTTCTTCTCTAGGCTCTAGGGAAAGAATCTGCTTCCCTGCCTCTCCAGCTTCCAGAGGCTTCCTGCACTTTTCAGTTCAAACCCCATCTTCAAAGTCCACAGTCTAGCATCCTCCATTCTCTCATTCTGACCTTCCTCTCTTCCTCCTATTCAGACCTTTGTGATTACACTGGGCTCACCCAGATAATCCAGGATAATCGTTTCATTTTCAAGATCCTTAAATTAATCATATCTGTAAAGTCCCTTTTGCATATAAGGCATCATATTCATAAGTGCTGGAGATTAGGACGTGGACATATTTGGTGGGCCATTATTCAAGCTACTACACTTACCTTGCAATTGTCACTAGAGTAGGTTTTGGGAAATTTTTTAGAACAGTATGCAAAGACTGAATAAGATGTTCAATTTCTTGTTCTGTGCTGATATGGTGAGGGAGTTCTGAATAATCACAGGTTAGACCAGCCTGGTGAACCTGAAAATAAGACAATTAAAAATTACATGGTAATGTTGTTGTCTTTAGAAGACTTGTTAACCATTAACGGCCTTGATGACTAAATTTTTAATATTTTTGTGGATTAGGATTGCTTTTTCCTTAACAATTTCCATGCCACAGAAGTTATCTGTTCTCTGATGTTTTGGAAGAACTGGCCTGTACACCTGTTTGGGCCTGATGCCTTTTCTAGGAACAATTTTAAAATTTATTTTATAATTGTAGATTCACTCTGTTTCTGTCTTTACTTGAGTCTATTTTGACAATTTACATTTTCTATCAAGTTATTCATTTTACTTAGATTTTAAAAAGTCTATACATAGTATTCTCACATTTCCTTTCTTTCAAGAAATTATTTTACTTTTTAAATACATCCAACAAGTACTACATTTAAAGCTTCAAGAGGATACAAGATGAAAGTCTTTCTCCTACCTTACTGAACCTATTGTTTCGAGTTTCTATGCTTTGTGTATAACCATATATACTGACATACATGTGTTTTAAATGTAAATGACTGGTGTTTCAGTCTTAGCACTAAATTAAATATGCCTGAAAGCAAGAAATGGCCCACAGACTGACATTTTGCAGCCCCTGCTTTAAACTTTTAAAAACTGGAATTCAAATGTATTATAGTTTTGCCTAGGGTACATAAGTGCAAAGCATGGGAAAAACCCACTAATTTACTATATTACTGGAGGCTCTGGATACACGTCAAAGATTTAACTGGCAATGATTGGTCAATACACTAAAAAGAGAGATTTTGCATGTTCTTTTCTACTAAAATGATCAAAACACTTAGTGTTCTAATCCTGCAGCTATGGGTACATTGCATCTGGCTACATAATCTGCTACCAGGCCTATGCCATCCTTTTTCTCAACAAACAGTGTACAAAACTCTTGCCTCCTCACCAGAAAATTCAGATGCAAAGTAATGACTAAAGTAGACCTGCATGAAGATACTTTCAATAATATCATATGAGCTCAAAGCACTTTTAAACCCTGAGTCTTCTATCATTTTTAAAGTTTGCCATTAAAAAAAAAGGGCAAGCTTTGAGTTAGCTCTGATTTAACCAAATAGTCTTTTGCTGGTATTTTCTATTCTTACAAAACTAGCATTAAATCAATACATAAACTTCAGTTCAAATAAGGTGGTTTGATTATATACCACAACTAAATAAAACACTAAAGTAAAACCACAATTTAGTAAATAAACACTACAAGTAAAAGAAGCAGAACTGGTGGTCTCAGCTCTGGCACAAAATTTGAGAAAAGGGGACCTGAATTTCAAATGGGAAAATTTAAACTCAGATATTGCAAAATGATATAAAAATAAAGAAATTACCATTAAGGGCATCTTCTTTTAAAATAGTATTCAGATTTGCTGTGCAAACAAAGTTATATAGCTAATATAGTTAAGATGTGCTGGCCACAATGCCTTCTTTTGTCTGTTTGGTTTTTTAACCAGAAAAGTTTTCAGAGAAGAAAGAAAGAAGTGTGAAAGGAGCATAAAAATGAACAAATAAAGAATGAGCAAATTTAGAAACTATATACTTTCTTTTCTCTGGCAAGGGGATATCTGATCATAGACAAAATTAAAAAGTCCACAGCATCACTTCTTAGCCTTCTGGCTAAGATCAAGTGTAAAAAGTCAACAGCACTTTTACTTTGTATATAAAATTAGCAAAAGCATGTTTTTCCTGGAAAGCTTTTCCAGTATTCTGGCTTTGAAAAAGTATATATTTTTTCCACACACACAAAAAAAGTCCATTCATACTTTCCAGGAATACAAATAAAAGTGAATCACTTTAACAGAGGGCACATTTTTCTAGCCACAAAAGTACCTTTCTTAAAGGGTCAATTTTATACTTCAATATAAACATTTACCATCTCATAGTCTGGTGCTTCCATCCGTTTTTTCAAACTCTGTACCAGTGGAACTAGTAATTCCATTCTGGAAAAAAGAATCCCTCAATTAAACATTACACCACCTCAACTAAAATGACAGTAGCAAATGATACATTACCCTTAAAATTTACCATTAACAATAAGTTTTATATGATGTTTTGGAAATGAAAGATAAGAGTTGCTCAAATATCATCTTAAAATATTAAGAAATAAATGTTCCCTGCTGTTTTCTTACTTAAAAGATTACAGATTATATGTAATAAAGATTGAAAATTAACACTCAAGAAACTGAGATTTTCCTCTTTAAGAATGAAAACTCTACCATGACTTTAAAAATTATTTTGATCAGCAGTAAGTGTTTAGCGTACCATGATGAAGATAGTTTCCCAAAAACTGAGAAAAAAATTCAGGACATATTTATTGACATATACAATTATAACTGGTAAAGTTCTATACCATTTGATATAATAACAATGGTGCTTTTAAGTTATTTAATATAGGTGGAACTCTTTGGAAGCCTTGATTAATTAATGTTTCGAGTATTTTAACGCCTCCTCTACCAATACCCACTCATCTGCTGGGAGGGAAAAAGTAAACAAAAAAGGAGGTATGGAGGCCTGTCTACCCACTGATCCTGTTACTTCTTCCTTCTTATTAACGACACTTTCTGGGGTTCTGGACCCTAGTCACCCACCTCTTCTACTTCCTTAGGAACAGTGAAGACTCGTTCACACTGAGGGTATGACCCTTTTGGGGGCATGCTAAGTTTGGGGAGACTTTTCTTGCTGTCTTTTCCTTTGTTTTTCTTCAGGTCTGTGACAGAACTGCCTGCAGGTGGTGAAGAGCTAAGCGTGCTCAGCAGATGGGTGGGTTTCAGTGGAAGGTGGCTCCATCTGTGGGCTAGATTCAGGATTCTAAAGTTGTCTATTTTGTTTGATTTAAGCTTAAGTTTGGCTTGAGACTTCACAAAATCACAAAATAGTAGGTACACAAAACATTTCTGGGGAGAATCATGTTCTGAGACTTATTTCTATCTCTCCCTCTTCCAACATAATTTCAAAGAGGGGGAATCATTTTTAGATCTAGTTCCCTCTACTAAAGAGAAAAAACTAACTTATGTTAAAGTGCCTAATTAGTAGTTACTGATAGGATTAATATTATGATGGTTTATTCTTCTATACCACTGCTTTCCTTAATGACAATAAAGTTCTATAATATTTATATTTCAGGGATGTTTCTGAACACTTTATTTTAAAGTGAAAACTGCACTGAATATTTTGAATAGGTAATACATATAGCGAAAGATACGGATTTTTAAAAAGCAATTTATCTAGCAAATTTAGCAATATATCTAGGACTAAAATACAGTAGAGTTGAAGAAAAAAAAATATTTGAGAGTCTTACCCAGGGTTTGAAGCCCATTTCTGTACAGTTTCTTCATCATCGCCATCACACAAATCAGCAAAAGCAGCTTCTAAATCTTCTAATTGATGAATTCGATTATCAACACAATCTACCAAATCTTCCTTTAAGCACATTGAAAAGCTGAGATTATATAGTTACTTTCAAAAAATAAGTGAAATCCCATTACAATGAAAATTTCAATTCAATCAGTTAACACATGATTTTCAAGTACTAACCATGGGTTTCCCCAAGAAACACATATCAAGATTTGGGGCCGTTGTTTGAGAGTACTCTAATATCATGTAAGATATTATTAGCTATGTGATAGATTGTTGTTGTTTAGTCACCAAGTGGCATCCAGCTCTTTTGTCACGCCCTGGACTGTAGCCAGCCAGGTTCCTCTGTCCATGGGACTTCCCAGGCAAGAATACTGGAGTGGGTTGCCGTTCCCTTCTCCAGGGGATCTTGTGGACCCAGGGATCGAACCTGCGTCTCTTGCACTGGCAGGCAGATTCTTTACCGCTAAAGGGAAGCCCTTTAGACAAGTCCAAAAGAAACGAAGGATACCTCTGTCAGGTTGCTTCCAGGCTTTTTAAATTGGTACAGCTCTTGTAAGATTTTGTACTCCTCCTGGAAAACGAAACAAAGAATCCATATAGTAGAAAAAAGATTAATTTTTCAATGATATACTTTAAGTAAAAAATGACATTGATACAAGAATATCTTAGATAATCATTTAAAGGTAAGTCTGGGAAATCAGGGAATAATGTAATTCATTATTTCATTGTAAATATTATCCCTTCTTTAGGGTAACTATTCATCTGGGCATGATAACAATGTATAAATATTAATTATGGAAGAAGACTTAATGGCCAATAGGTAATGAATGAAAATGTTTCTAATACTGTTCTACTCTATAAATGGATACATCCTAACATCTAAACAGATTTTAGCTATGTATAGGAAATACAATCATTTCTCAGCCTTTTGTCTAAGATCAAGTGTATAGGAAATATATGTATCTTTGTAACAACAAAACAAAACTTTCCACATTCACTTTGAGGTCCATTCCCTAGCCACAGGAGAGAAAGCTAGAGTACAAACAGATACAATGGGAGGATTTCGCAGGAGAATGTCTGTCCTCATTTAGCACATGCAGGCAGCCCCATTAGAGGCAGGTCTCCCTGGCCCCATTTAGGAGCATTGTCAGGAAGGGTCTATAGGCAAGATCTAAAATTCCTTAAGCACAGTGCTGTGCACGATCCTCATATAACAATTCTGTGACTGGGTATGATTATTATTTTGATTTTATACTTGAAGAAACCATGGATCCGAAAGGTTAAGTAACTTTTCCAAGATCATGCAGCTAATAAACAGTACAAGTAACAAACAGAACTTAGATCTTTCTGACTACCAAACATGTTCTTTAAAAAAAATAGCTATTATAAGTATAATACATGCTCTTCAAAAAGTTCAAAAGCACCAAAAGGTGTAAAGGACACAAAATTCCCACTTTCCCAGGTTTCCTTATAGCCCTGGAAAAGAAGTAACTGCCATTAAGTCACTTATGTAACCTTTTAGAAATTCCCATTACAAATATTTGGTGCGTATACTTGTAGGATAAATTCATAAAGTCAGGTTTTTTAGCTTCCAGGTATGCCCATTCTCATGTTTTCTAAACATCTCTAAAGTCATTTTATAATTCTGAACGCTGGAAGTTATAGTTACTGGTACATTCACAATAGCAGGAAAGAAACAGAGGGCAATTTTTCTCTCTTATTTGCAAGTTGGGAGGGCACTCAAGGTCCCCCTACTCTTGCTCCAGATTACACTACAGTTGCCCTCTGAACAACATGGGTTTGAACCACACAGGACCATTTATACATGGATATTTTTCAGTATAGAGGAAAAGATTTTGGAGCTTCACAACGATTGAAAAAAAATCTGCAGACCAACTGTACAGCCTAGAAATACTGCATAAATTAAGAAAAAGTTAGGTATGTCATAAATGAATAAAATGTATGTAGATACTAACCTATCCTTACATAGGCATAAGATGAATGATATTTAATATAAAATTACTAATATGTTAGTTTTCCTATTGCTTTATAACTTGGCTTTCAAGGAATTACACTTTAAGGAATACATGCCTCTCTAACTGGAGAAACTGCATATCGACTTACCACAGGTAAGTGGTATTCAAAACTATATAACAACATTTCTAATACTGTATTATGAATATGACTATAATATGCTGTAAAATTTTTATAATGATTCATTCATTGGTGTACAGGCTAGGCTACCATGAAGTAATTGTATTGATTATATTAGGCTACCTAAAACAATCACATTGCTGCTTCCTTGTTATCAATGCATGAATCACTGTAACTGTAAATAAATGACTTCATCACATCTTTTCATCTTCGACATCTGGTGTTAGTAATATATGTAGCAGTGTTTTATATCATATAAGACATTGATATAGGTTCATCTTTAAACACGACATAGATGTACAGTATTGATAAATACAGTACAGTACTATAAATGTATTTTCCTTATGATTTTCTCAACCTTTTCTCTACCTTAAAGAATACAGTATATGATAAATATAATACACAAAATATGTGTTAATTTACTGTTTACATTATCAATAAGGCTCTGATCATTAGCAAGCTATCAGTTATATTTGGGGGAAGTCAAAAGTTATATCTGGATTTTGATGGCACATTTTTAAAACACCACATTTACCTGAGTGAACATTTCTTTGAAGGGATTCTTGACTGAAAAAAAATCTAAGTCAATATCTAAAACAAATGCATCCCTTTTCTCTAAAATTTTCAGAATCTCTCCGGTGCTAACTGTAGTCTGGCATTCCTGGCTCTCAGAAGAACATGAACATGATGGTTGTAGGCAAGTGTGGTCCCTTGTTTGTGTCACTGTGTCCTGTCCCAGTCCTTCTGAACAACAGTCACCATTAGCAGAGGCAGTGTTCTCTGAGTCTTCCAGGGCTAGCTTTGGCTTCTTAGCAGAAGACACTGCATCATTCTCTCCTTGACTGTGACAGAGTTTATAAGGTTTTACCATAATTACATCCAATTGTAAAGGTTTTGGGTTCTCCAGCAGGTCTTCAGTTACATAAAGACCATCACTTAGGAAGTAATGATCTGTACTTGTAACCCTGGATTAAAGGAAAAAAATTACTTTCAAGACAAATGGACAAATTAGCCCATTAACATATAGACTTTCAGAAATACAAAAAAGGACATACTTGACAAAAACTGAGAGCTGTCTCTAATATTTGTAATTTCTGGAAACAGGGTTCTCAAATTTCTAGCTAGGCACACAACTGCCCAAAGACCATATTTTGTAGCCTATTGTGCAGCTAGGTGGCTCAGATGGTAAAGAATCTGCCTGCAATGTGGGAGACCCGGGTTTGATCCCTGGGTCAGGGTTTGATCCCCTGGATTAGGAAACGCCAACCCACTCCAGTATTCTTGCTTGGAAAATTCCACGACAGTATAGTCCATGGGGTCGCAAAGAGTTGGGCACAACTGAGGCAACTGAGCACGCACTCACGCATCGTTCAGCTAGGTATGGCCAGCTGACTCAGTTCTGCTTTAAAGTCGTGAGGGGAAGAGAAGCGTGGAGAGCATTGCTCTCTGCTCCCCACCGACTGGCACGTGAACACGGTGGCAGCAAACCCCACCCGGACTCTGAGTTCAGAGGCCACACTCTAGAGAAGGTGGAGCAAAAAGACAGAAATTATTTGGGGTTTAACTGAAGGGCTGCCGTAGTGGCTCTGGACTGCACATGGTAAACTCTAACTGGAGAAAAGAAATGAAAGATCCTGTTTAGCCAGTGCTTTAGATCTCTGTCATACCAGCTGGAACTGCATCCAAAAAAATCACTTGAGAGAAAAATTATACCTGGAAATAATATCTCTTGGTAGAAACTCCCTCTGACATATTTCAAAGCTTTATTAAATTTCATATAACTGTAATATTTTAATATGTAAAGCAACTTACAAAAATCTTGTGCAGCATTTCACAAGTTACAGATTGTTGATTTTAGACATAACAGCATGTTCTTAGCTTTTCAACTGTACTATGCCTTGCTAAGTACTTTGAACAGTGACACCAAATGGTTCTTCCGGGGTAGGACCTATCCAATTTAGAATGATGGTATTAATATTTATTTCTCATCCACCCCTCTTTAGCATATACTGCCTTATATTTAAAAAGATATAACTTCCTAAAAAAAAAAACGACATAATAAAACCAGTATCCAAGCTTATTAATAACTGTACTGCCCTAAGATTCCCAGGTGGCACTAGTAGTAGAAGAACATGCCTGCCAATGCAGGAGCCATAAGACACATGGGTTCAATCCCTGAGTTGGAAGGATCCCCTAGAGAAGGGCATGGCAACCCACTCCAGTATTCTTATCTGGAGAATCCCTTGGACAGAGGAGCCTGGTGGGCTACAGTCCATAGGGCTGCAAAGAGCTGGACACAACCAAGGTGATTTAGCACGCATGCACCACCCTAAGAAAGACCAATGCTGTATCCACCAACCTAAATGGGTATTTTTAATAAGGAATATCTTACTTTGCTCATCACACACTTACATCTCAGGCTGCATACCTGTATGTGTGTCTCTTTCATAAATTTTTACTTGCAGGATTAACTAAAATCATGATAATCAACATCATCCTAATATTATTGTTACACATTGAATTTCAAATGTCTGTTTCAGATTGCTGAGATTTGACTTTGCAGAAACCTGTTACAGGTTAAATAAGGCCTACTCACTGGTACTCAATAAAAACCCTAACACTATTTCATATAAGCCAGTATTATGTATAACTTTTATTATCAATATCACTAAGAATAAATCAGATAAATAAATCAAATAAAAAGTATCATTTTCATTGAGAAAGCCTGCATTTCATTTTCAATGTATTACCATTTCATCCTACTATCCTCCAGGTTCTAGAAGTTATGATTCCACTGCTTAAAACATTCACTCCATAACAAGAGAATTTAGAAAGCCAAGAACATTCTGGTATTTCTAAAGATATTACAGTATCACAAGAAACACAAAACACTGGTTAAACAGCTTACACAACAGAAATAGTTAGCATATAACTCAAGTCAAAGGATGCTGTTATTTAATTTAGATTAAATAATTATCGAAAGCTAATCATATTGATAAAATTAAAATGCTGAATCGACTTTTAAGCCATTGAATGTAAGAAATCAAAGTGAGATAATTTTGCTTTTTCAATGCTAATTGTTAAATTCAGCCAACAACACGTACATTGGAAGGAACTAATAAAATGTATTATTAAATACATTTCTATAAGGTACACCAATGATTTAATGGAGTTAGTTATCAACAGAGCCAGGGTTCCAGAGGATGAAGATCATTTTATTCAAAAATCAGCTTGACCAGCAACAAAATATGAACAGTGTGTGAAAAAGATCAAGAGACTGGAAAACTTGTTCCTGGTGTTTCAAGAACTCTTTTTGGAAAAGTTGAGGGCTAATCTGATCCCAATTGTTTATAGAGATGCTTATAAGTTATTATAGGGATTCCAAAACGAGATAGAAGTATCCACTCCCTTTCATACACATGAATATGAGGAAATTACCTGATTGTTGTGGTAGAAGTGTCTTTGCCTACTAAAAAGTGATGCCTGCCCTCTCTGATTTGCTGAGCCCATGTGGGATGAAGCCATACTACATGAGAAAAATGGCCAGCATAAACTGCAGGCATAATCCAATTCTCAATACTTAATTCTCTGGAAAAGAAACAGAGAGGAAGCATAAAAACTATTAGTCAGTGGGTTTTTCCAAATGTAATTTCATTCATAAGAATATTTTAAGATAGCAGGTTTCAAAGCATGGTCCAAGGGCCCTTGCAGGGTTTCCTGGACCTTTTTAGTGTGACCACTAGACCAAATTGTTTTCCTAATAACACCAAGGCATTACTTCTCTTTTTCACTGTATTGACATATATGCTGACAGTACAAAACAATGGTGGTTGATGTTCTAAGATTAATCAAGGCAAAGGCACCAAACTCTACTAGCTGTCATTGTACTCATCAATACCAAGCACCAGTGCCCCACATTCCCATCCAGTTTTGCATGAGCATGTCTTTCATGATTTTATTAAATCTTGATCCTGAGCATACATTTTAAAATAATCTGTGTGGCAAAACAGGAAGAACACTGAAAGTACTTCTGCAATATACTTTGAAGTACCATGGTTGTCTCAAGGGAAAGCACTTGTAAGTGAATTGCAAGCTGAACACCATTTTTCTTGCAAGGAAGACAGACTGATAAACCACAGCTGATCAGGCTTGAATGTGAATTGCTGGATTCTACACTTCAACTAAGCTTTAAGGAATGAACATTTGTGAAGTTTTGGTACGGTATTAAAGAATATTCACAATTAGCTGGGCTTCCCTGGTGGCTCAGATGGTAAAGAATCTGCCTGCAATTCGGGAGACCTGGGTTTGATCCCTGGGTTGGGAAGATCCCCTGGAGGAGGGCATGGCAGCCCACTCCAGTATTCTTGCCTGGAGAATCCCCATGGACAGAGAGCTTGGCAGGCTATAGTACATGGGGTTGCAAAGAGTTGGACACGCCTGAGCAACTAATCACACACAACAGCTGGAAAGGCTATCAAAATACTTGTGAATTTTCTTCATATACTTCCACCAAAACAATATATGGTAACAGACTGAATGCAGAATCTTGAGTATTTAGCTGTTTTCTATAAAGGCAAGTATTAAAAAGATCTGCGAACTATGGCTGATTAATGTTGAAGCGTGACAGAAAACAACAAAATTCTGTAAAGCAATTATCCTTCAATTAAAAAATAAATAAATTTTAAAAATTATAAAAAAAAAAGATTTGCAAAAATTTAGTTACCCTGATCGCTTTTGCTTTAGAAAATATGTTTGTCTTTCATAAAAATATTTATGCTAACATATAAAGGTCTATTATTTTGAAATGAATTAACATTAAAAAAATATTTTTATTTATTTATTATTTATTTAGTTGCAGCATATAGGATCTAGTTCCCTAAGGACCAAACTTGGCCTCCTGCATTGGGAGTTCAGAGTCTTAGCCACTGGATCACCAGGGAAGTCCCATGGAATGAATATTTTAGATGTCTCAGTTTGAATTTCAAATATGGTAAATATCACTAAATATACCCCACATAAAAAAAACTCAAGAATTTTTAAGGGTATACAGAAATCCTGACATTAAAGGTTTTAAAACTATTATTCTATGACTAACTGCATGGTCATCATAACTGCTTCATAATTTTTTTCAATTTATAAAATATAAAACCTCTAAATATAAAAGAGAGTAAGGACAATGGTAGGACTACCACATTTCTTTAGAGATGAATGTTCTGAGCCAGTTTTGGAGTCAACTAAAAGAAATGTAGTAGGTTAAAATTAATTCACACAAACATCTATATTTTAGTTTTATAGTATAACAAGAGAATAACTGCTATGTAATTTTTTATTTTGTAGGAGTAGGCTACACTGTAATAAACACATCAGTAAAAAGATAATAACAGGATTTCAGGGAACTTTATCATTGAAGAGTGCTTAGTAAGTCACCATTCGGTGACTATGGTTTTATATAACCGAACGTCAATAGGATTTGTGACCTGAAAATAAAATAAATTGGGAGGTTGGAGGGATTCAATACTGGAAGAAAGGATACACAAATTAAAGATGCGTTGCATATACGATTATTGAATTATGAGTTCAAGACACATTTTCCTAGGCCTCCATATCAGACTTTTAAAGGGGAGAAGAGAGAATTGGCCCAGATAATTCCTAAAGTCTTCTACTTTTAAAATTCTATATTCTAAAGCAAAGATTGGCAAACAGTGGTTGGGGCACCTGTTTTTCCAAATAAAGTTTTATTGGAACACAGCCTCTGACACTTGTTTACATAGTGTTTACAGTTGTGTTCATACTACAAGGGCAAAAATATGTAGCTGCAACAGAGACCATATGGTCAGCCTGAAATATTTACTATCTGGGGAGCAAGGAAAGGGTGAAATGTATAGAGACAGTAGCATGGAAACTTAGATTACCATACGTAAAATAGAGAGCCAATAGAAATTTGCTTTATGACTCACGGAACTCAAACAGTAGCTCTGTGATAATTCAGAAGGGTGGGATGGGGAGGGAGATGGGACAGAGGTTTAAAAGGGAGAGGACATATGCATACCTATGGCTGATTCATACTGATGTTTGGCAGAAACCAACAAAATTCTGTAAAGCAATTATCCTTCAATTAAAAAAAAATTTAAAAAATATTTACTATCTGGATTGTTGAGAAAGTTTGTCCATACTTGCTCTAAATAAAATAAAAAAGGTAAACAAAACAAAAGCAAAACTCACAAGCTTACCAAAAACTATTTCTCTTAACTGCTTATCATCTATTGCAAAGTGTATTTCAGACACATAAAAAGGTCATTAACAAAATCACATATTACCCGAAAAGTGTTTCCTTATCAAATACAGTGTCAGCTGGCATATCCACAGGAATAAGGAGGTCTGGATGTGAGTCGAAATGCACAAAACTTATATTACTTGCAGGAAGATGCTTTGAGCCAATGGCCCGATATATAAAGGGCAGAACCTGTAAAAGATACATGTACACATTCAGAATTGGCACTGAAATCATGAGTATATACTCAACTGCAGGCTGAAAAACAATGCTAAACGTAACTTCAAAAAATTTGAAGCACATCAAGTTGTGAATAAAAAAAGCAAGAGTTCCAGAAAAATAACTTCTGCTTTATTGACTACGCCAAAGCCTTTGACTGTGTGGATCACAACAAACTGTGGAAAATTCTTCAAGAGATGGGAATACCAGACCACCTTACCTGCCTCCTGAGAAATCTGTAGGCAGGTCAAGAAGCTAATCCCAAAGAAAGGCAATGCCAAAGAATGCTCAAACTACTGCACAATTGCACTCATCTCACACACTAGTAAAGTAATGCTCAAGATTCTCCAAGCCAGGCTTCAGCAATATGTGAACCGTGAACTTCCAGATGTTCAAGCTGGTTTTAGAAAAGGCAGAGGAACCAGAGGTCAAATTGCCAACATCCACTGGATCATCGAAAAAGCAAGAGAGTTCCAGGAAAACATCTATTTCTGCTTTATTGACTATGCCAAAGCCTTTGACTGTGTGGATCACAATAAAGTGTGGAAAATTCTTCAAGAGATGGGAATACCAGACCACCGACCTGCCTCTTGAGAAACCTATATGCAGGTCAGGAAGCAACAGTTAGAACTGGACATGGAACAACAGACTGGTTCCAAATAGGAAAAGGAGTACGTCAAGGCTGTATATTGTCACCCTGCTTATTTAACTTATATGCAGAATACATCATGAGAAACTCTGGGCTGGAAGAAGCACCAGCTGGAATCAAGATTGCCAGGAGAAATATCAATAACCTCAGATATGCAGATGACACCACCCTTATGGCAGAAAGTGAAGAGGAACTAAAAAGCCTCTTGATAAAAGTGAAATAGCAGAGTGAAAAAGTTGGCTTAAAGCTCAACATTCAGAAAACTAAGACCATGGCATCTACTCCCACCACTTCATGGGAAATAGATGGGGAAACAGTGTCAGACTATTTTTTGGGACTCCAAAATCACTGCAGATGGTGGTTGCAGCCATGAAATTAAAAGACGCTTATTCCTTGGAAGGAAAGTTATGACCAATCTAGACAGCATTTTAAAAAGCAGAGATATTACTTTGCCAACAAAGGTCCATCTAGTCAAGGCTATGGTTTTTCCAGTGGTCATGTATGGATGTGAGAGTTGGGCTGTGAAGAAAGCTGAGCGCCGAAGAATTGATGCTTTTGAACTGTGGTGTTGGAGAGGACTCTTGCAAGTCCCTTAGACTGCAAGGAGATCCAACGAGTCCATCCTAAAGGAGATAAGTCCTGGGTATTCATTGGAAGGACTGATGCTGAAGCTGAAACTCCAATACTTTGGCTACCTCATGTAAAGAGCTGACTCACTGGAAAAGACCCTGATGCTGGGAGGGATTGGGGGCAAGAGGAGAAGGGGACGACAGAGGATAAGATGGCTGGATGGCATCACCGACTCGATGGACATGAGTTTGGGTAAGCTCCGGGAGTTGGTGATGGACAGGGAAGACTGGTGCACTTCAGTCCATGGGGTTGCAAAGAGTCGAACAGGACTGAGTGACTGAACTGAACTGAAGTTGTGAAGAAGTAGGAAAATATGAAATTTGTCATTGCAGATGATTTAGACAATCAGCTCAAGCTTTATTTTTTTCCTTAAAACTTCCAATGGGCATCTCTTGTTGGCATGTTGCCCCCATCATAAACTCAAGAACAATGTGAGGAAACAGACAAGCTCTGGTACTCAAGGAAAGAAAAGAAAAAACAATTGCTTGTTAATACACACTCTGGTGTAAAAGATGTGTTCAAGCTACCCTGGGTCTCTGCGTCTTTCTCACACCTTTTGGATGCTGGTTGCTGGGCTAGGTCCTCTCTATGGCTCTTTGTTCCGTTACAGTCTCTAGAGTTCTAAGTTAAGATTGAATCTGAAAGCACCACCTACCCCATGCTTGCTCTCAGACCCATGCACACTATCTCTAGGTCCTGAGAAACCAAATTTCCTTCCTATTATCTTTATTCATCCGCACATCTGGAATCGGCCTCTTCCTCTTTAACATCCACAGAATTCCTAAGGATTATTAAAGCTATCAAAAACAGAAAGTCTTCGATCACGGCACTCTCGCAGGCTTTCAGAAATCTAGATGTGGGCACCATTTTAGCTATTCTAAAGTAGCACTACTACAAAACCAGAAAAATATCTTTATAGCGCCATGTTAAAAGATTCATGCACACCCTGCTGCTGCTGCTAAGTCGCGTCGGTCGTGTCCGACTCTGTGCGACCCCATAGACGGCAGCCCACACTACTCACACAATAATACTAACTGCTCTGAGAGCTACTCTGTACCCATTTCACAGATGACAGTGCATATTCTCAACAGAAGCCTCCCACCGACACCACAGAATTGTGAAGGGGAGGCCGGGAGACAGGAAGCCTTAGTTCTGAGCAGGTTAAGGACTCGAGTTACTGCAGTTACGACTGCCCGCGTTCGAATCCCGAAGCCACTCATTGGCCGTGGGATTTTGGGCAAACCGCGAGGGTTCAGTGAGTTGCCGGATTCGTAGTAAGCGCCGCATTAACGTCGAAGCCTATTCTTCCAAGGTCGCCGTCCTGGTGTTTTCCCCACAGCAATGCAACTCGCTCGGATCTCTCTCTGGCCTCCAGGCTCCGCCGCCGCCTCAGTCCTCGCGCGACCCTGCCCCAGCACCCGTCAGCCGCCCGCTCACCTCCTGATGATCCTCCACCACCCACACCGGGATCTCTGAATAGCGCCGCAGCCGGGCGCGCTGTCCCCCGGATTCACTCATGTTTTCGCGCGCGTGAGAGTCCTAAAAATCCGGAGCCGAGGTTCCCTCAGGAGCCTGCGCTGCGGCCCGCCTCCTCTCCCGGGAGTAAACGCGCGCTCACCCGGTTGTGGTTTCGGATTGGAGGAGGTAAGGGGCAGGAGGCGGGCGCCAGAGACTCCAGGAGACCGATTGGCTTAGATGTCCATCGTTCTTATCGAAGCACCAATCACCGCGCACAAGGCGCTGCGGAGAGCCCGAGCGCTTTCCTCTTGCAGGTCCGGCTTTCTCAGGTTTGCTTTTTAATTCCCTTGCTTTCCTGTTCCGGAGCCGCGGGCGGTGCTACGGTCTTGGAGGCTACTCGATAAGTCTGGCTTTACTCTAACGACGACCTCGCAGCCCGAGAGCTTTTTCTAGGTAAAAGGGTCAGCTTGTGGGTGTTGGAAGAGGGAGTGTTTCCAAGTATCCGAATTGCAACGGGGCTGGCGCCTGGGGCTGGGGTGAGAGGCGCCTGGGAGATAGGAGCCGGCAGCTCCTCTTCAGATCTGCAGCGAAGGGCAAAGAAAAGGGACCCTAGGCCCGGGCCCTGTAAATAAATAGTAGTGAAAAATGAGACCGTTCATTCATTGTGGCGCGCATGTCGTGGTCCAGGCCTGAAGCCGCCGGGATCTCGGGCGGGTAGTGAGACTGTAAGTTTACATCGTGGGGCTCACTATCTGGCGGGAGATGTAAACAGGGAAACACGCAATTACGGATCAGCCAGACATAAGTGACCGGGCTGGGAATTCAGGTGGTGGAAGAGCGCGTTAATAGAAATGTAGTCACACTTTGCAACTCTTGCTCCAAAGACTGATGTTCCTGCACATGTTAGCCGTGCAGAACGACTCCCTCAGTTTCCCTGCTTCCAAACAGCAACTTAGGAGGAGGCAGACGCCGAAAATAATTACTTTTCCAGTTGCAGTGAGTTCCTTGTCTTTTGAATTGAAGTTCACATCCACAATACAGCCTGACTGTGCCTTTAATAGGTCAGTTTCATAATCAATGTTTTCAGATATTCTATTTCTACAAATATCCATGAGGATCTAATAGTGAATGTTCAACAACAGTGAACACACGATACAGGAGTATTGGTGATCCTGACTGTTGTCCATCTCTAGATTCAGTACACTCCTTTTGTGTTTCCCCTGGACTCTGTGCATACCTCTTTTCTTGTGTTTATCACATGTAATTAAAAAAAAAATCCGTATCTGCACATGGATTCTGGGCTTCAGGAGCCCTGCTTACTATGTGCCTTACTCACCTTTGATCAGGGCCTGTGACCATGCCCCACCTGTCTAGGCTCATTAAATGTTGCATGAATCAGTGAAATGGCCTGCTTTTTGTCTGGTTTTGGTAATGCAAACCTGTTGTGGATATATTCAGTAGGGAAATGTCCAGTAGCAACATAGAAACATATATCACTGGTGAGCCAGTAAACACTTACTGATCACCTACTCTGTGCAGGATGTTCTGCCAGGGGCTGTGAAGGATACAGAAATGATTATGAGCCAACCCAATTCATCAAGGAACTAATAACCTAGTGGAAGAGTTAAGACATATACACACATGATTATTATATGAGGCAGTCTCGGGTAAGTGCTGTAAAAGAAGTAAGTACAGACTAAGCAACAGAAGTCTTGAGGGAATGGGATTACTTCCTAAAGGGAACCAAGATAGGCAGCACAGAAGATGTGGCATTTGACATGGGTAGATGGGTTAAAACTTCAATGGGCAAAGTCAAAGGGAGGGGTTTTAGAAGACCAGGAGTAAAGAATAAGCTGGATGATAGTACTTCATATGTTAGGAACTGGAAACACCCATGGGGTCGCTAAGAGTTGGACATGACTGAGCGACTTCACTGACTTTTCACTTTCATGCATTGGAGAAGGAAATGGCAACCCACTCCAATGTTCTTGCCTGGAGAATCCCAGGGACGGGGGAGCCTGGTGGGCTGCCGTCTATGGGGTTGCACAGAGTCGGCCACGACTGAAGCGACTTAGCAGCAGCAGCAGCAAGGTGATAGGAGAGCTTCCCAGGTGGCCCTAGTGGTAAAGAACTTGCCTGCCAGTGCAGGAGACATAATGAGAGGAGGGTTCGATTTCTGGGTTGGGAAGGTCCCCTGGAGGAGGGCCTGGCAACCCACTCCAGTGTTCTTGCCTGGAGAATCCCATGGACAGGGGAGCCTGGTGGGCCACAATCCATAGGGTCGCAAAGAGTGAATATGACTGAAACGACTTAGCACGCACACAGGATGATAGGCACTGCATGGGGAAGTTAATGGAGGATTAGCCTGGAAGAAGTTGGGTCCAGATTGCAGAGGGCCTTAAATGCCAAGCATGGAGTTTGAGCTTGATTCTTTTGGCCCTGAGTAGCTTGTGGTGACAGGATGGGCTGTCTAGGCCCCAGGTTTATCATGAGGGTCTTGAACTGAATGACAATCATTCAGTTCAGTCGCTCAGTTGTGTACAACTCTTTGCGACTCCATGGACTGCAATACGCCAGGTTTCTCTGTCCATCACCAATTCCCAGAGCTTGCTCAAAATCTCATATCCATCGAGTGTGTGATGCCATCCAACCATCTCATCCTCTATCGTCCCCTTCTTCTCCCACCTTCAGTCTTTCCCAGCATCAGGGTCTCTTCCAGTGAGTCAGTTCTTCCCATCAAGTGGCCAAAGTATTGGAGTTTCAGCTTCAGCATCAGTCCTTCCAATGAATATTCAGGACGTATTTCCTTTAGGATGGACTGGCTGGATGTCCTTGCAGTCCAAGGGACTCTCAAGAGTCTTCTCCAACACCACAGTTCAAAAGCATCAGTTCTTCGGTACTCAGCTTTATGGTCCAACTCTCACATCCATATATGACTACTGGAAAAACTGTAGCTTTGACTAGATAGACTTTTGTCAGCAAAGTAATGTCTCTGCTTTTTAATATGTTGTCTAGGTTGTTCATAGCTTTTCTTCCAGGGAGCAAGTGTCTTTTAATTTCATGGCTGCAGTCACCATCTGCAGTGATTTTGGAGCCCCCAAAAGAAAAGTCTCACTGTTTCCAGTGTTTCCCCATCTATTTGCCATGAAGTGATGGGACCAGATGCCATGATCTTAGTTTTTTGAATGTTGAGCTTTAAGCCAGCTTTTTCACTCTCCTCTTTCACTTTCATCAAGAGGCTCTTTAGTTCCTCTCTGCTTTCTGCCATAAGGGTGGTGTCATCTGCATATTTGAGGTTATTGATATTTCTCCTATTGATACTTCTCTGGCAGTCTTGATTCCAGCTTGTGCTTCATCCAGCCTGGCATTTCGCATGATGTACTCTGCATAGAAGTTAAATAAGCAGGGCGACAATATACATCCTTAATGTACTCCTTTCACAATTTGGAACCAGTCTGTTGTTCCATGTCTGGTTCTGACTGTTGCTTCTTGACCTGCCTACACATTTCTCAGGAGGCAGGTCAGTTGGTCTGATATTCCCCTCTTGAAGAATCTTCCATAGTTTGTTGTGATCCACACAGTCAAAGGCTTTGGCGTAGTCAGTAAAGCAGAAGTAGATGTTTTTCTGGAATTCTCTTGCTTTTTCTATGATCCAATGGATGCTGGAAATTTGATCTCTGGCTCTTCTGCCTTTTCTAAATCCAGTTTGAACATTTGGAAGTTCTCGGTTCACATACTGTTGAAGCCTGCCTTGGAGAATTTTGAGCATTACTTCGCTAGCGTGTGAGAAGAGTGCAATTATGTGGTAGTTTGAACATTCTTAGGCATTGCCTTTCTTTGGGATTGGAATGAAAACTGACCTTTTCCAGCCTTATGGCCACTGGTGAGTTTTCCAAATTTGCTGGCATATTCAGTGTGGCACTTTCACAGCATCATCTTTCAGGATTTGAAATAGCTCAGCTGGAATTCCATCACTTCCACTAGCTTTGTTCATAGTGATGCTTCCTAAGGCCCATTTGACTTCATATTCCAGGATGTCTGGCTCTAGGTGAGTGATCACACCATCATGGTTATATGGGTCATGAAGATCTTTTTTGTACAGTTCTTCTGTGTATTCTTGCCACCTCTTCTTAATCTCTTCTGCTTCTATTAGGTACATACCATTTCTGTCCTTTATCGAGCCCATCTTTGCATGAAATGTTCCCTTGGTAATCATTAATGAGATATTATTTGGTGTGTACTTTCTATTAAATACAGTGATTGATAAGGCTAAATAATCTGAAACTATTTTCATGAGCCAGTTGAAAATCTGCCTTCAGCCTGTTGGTAAAACTTTTGGTTAGGAAGACTAAAGGAAGATGCTTCTAAATGGAAACTTTCTGCAGTTAATGTTTGTTTGGGTTTTTAAAACATTTTGCTGAAGCCCAATATTTGGAAAGCTGTTCCTCTTCATAACATTGTTCAATGGGGAGGGCTGAGAATGAGAATCAAAGAACACTGTTATGTTGACCAGATTATAGTTAAGTTTGAATCTACATGCTAGTCTCACTGAGGGAGAAAGAATGTGGAGTGGGAGAGCAGAAATGATTTTTCCCTCCCTGATCTTTTAGCTGATTAGAGATGGAATATGCCTAAGTTTCCAGTCTTTTAAGCTACTGATTGTTTGAATCAGAGAGACAAGTACTTCAGTTCAGTTCAGTTGCTCAGTCGTATCCGACTCTTTGCGACCCTATGGACTGTAACACACCAGGCTTCTTTGTCCATCACCAACTCTTGGAGCTTGCTCAAACTCATGTCCATCGAGTCGATGATGCCATCCAACCATCTCATCCTCTGTCATCCCTTCTCCTCCCATCTTCAATCTTTCCCAGCATCAGGGAGTTTTCCCATGAGTTAGTTCTTCACATCAGGTGTCCAAAGTATTGGAGTTTTGGCTTCAGCATCAGTCCTTCCAATGAATATTCAGGACTGATTTCCTTTAGGATTGACTAGTTGGATCTCCTTGCAGTCCAAGGGATTCTCAAGTCTTCTCCAACACCACAGTTCAAAAGCATCAATTCTTTGGCACTCAGCTTTCTTTGTAGTCCAGCTCTCACATCCCTACATGACTACTGGAAAAACCACAGCTTTGACTAGACGGACTTTTGTTGGCAAAGTACTTAGGACATCTTAAAAATTAGTTGTGAACTTTAATTCAGTTCAGCATGCTCTTATTTTTATTAGTTTGCTTACTGCATGGGAGCATGCAAAATCAATATTAAGATAATCAGAAATATTTTCTAGCATGAGCAGTTTGGGAAACATTTTTATATCTATTTGTTCTCTCTGTTCTCTAGAGTTTATATTCTCTGTGGAAAATGTGACATATTCAAATAGTACGTCACGATGCAAGGCAGTGCATGGTGAGTGGTCTGATAGTAATGGCAATCATTTTGGGCGACCAGGGAGGAGCAAACACTGGCCATCTGGGGTGGGGAGGGTTTAGATCTGTGAGGTGGAGGGCGTGTGTTAACATAGTCCGTATCCATAGCTGGGAACCCAGACCAGAGCAGTTAAGGAGCCATCCTGGATCCCTGCTCTGATGGCACTGGCAATTCTGAGGTCAGGCAGACATCAAAGGTGAAATGAGGTAATGAGCTGGTGACCTGTAATCATTGTAGGACCTGCCAAAAAGAACCACAGAGCGTGTGAGAGCAGGGTACCCTGGGGGTGGTGACATTGGTTGTAGAAAGGCCTGCCAGGGTATTACTGTAGTAGCGAGGCAGGAGAGGATGGTATGGAATGGATGGACTCAAGTATCTATGAGGCTGAAATGATACAGGTGTTTGAGCATAAATTTTTAACTAGAAGGGTTAAAGGAGGAGAAGTTGTCAGGTAATTCCCTGGTGTATGACTTGAAGACCAATGAATGGTCTCATCTATTGAGACAGGAAGGGACTTCTCAAGTGGCGCAAGTGGTAAAGAACCTGCCTGCCAGTTCAGGAGACATGAGAAACATGGGCTCAATCCTTGGGTTGGGATGATCCCCTGAAGGAGGGCATGGAAACCCACCATAGTATTCTTGCCTGGAAAAATCCCATGGACAGAGGAGCCTGGTGGGCTATAGTCCAGAGGGTCACAAAGGGTTTGACACAACTCAAGGGACTTAGCATGCATGCATGCATTGAGATGGGAAACACTAAAAAAGGAGCAGGTGGTATTCTCTTGGAGGGCAAGGTTATTGACTCATTTTAGGACATGTTGAGTTGAATTTGTGAGTCTGCTGAGTGGCGGGGGAAGGTGTGGCAGGATGATACTCAGTGTATGTGTAGAAACATGCTGTGTGTGGACAGGATGACATAGGTTGGGGGGAACTTGAAGAAGTACACCACAGCAGATGGTTGAACACTGGGATGTGACCTCGTCATGCTGGAAGTGGAGCCTCTTTAGGAAGCGACAGGGTCCAGGGACTGACCATGGCTTTGGTTGAGTGGCTGAGACCTGGAAAGAGGAGTTTATTGGCCCTGAGGAGTTTCAGATAGTACAGAGAACTCAGTATTAGATGGGTGGAATATTCCAGCAGCCTAAGGGGTGGTCAGGTATTGGTGAAAGCTGTTTACATAGTGAGTTTTTCTCTTCTCTTTTTCTTTCCTCCACCAAAGTCACAGAATGTCGTTCCACCCAGGAGGACCCAGGTGTCCCCGAGGGCGAGGGGGACATGGAGCCAGACCCTCCGCACCAGCCTTCAGGCCCCAAAATCTGAGACTGCTTCACCCTCAGCAGCCTCCTGTGCAATACCAATACGAACCTCCCAGCGCCCCTTCCACCACCTTCGCCAACTCTCCGGCCCCCAATTTTCTGCCTCCAAGACCAGACTTTGTACCCTTCCCTCCGCCCATGCCTCCTTCAGCGCAAGGCCCCCTACCCCCCTGCCCGATCCGGCCCCCGTTCCCCAACCACCAGATGAGGCCCCCCTTCCCCGTGCCCCCCTGTTTCCCTCCCATGCCGCCTCCGCTACCCTGTCCCAATAACCCCCCAGTCCCTGGAGCGCCTCCGGGCCAAGGCGCCTTCCCCTTCATGATGCCGCCGCCGTCCCTACCGCATCCGCCGCCGCCTCCCGTCGTTCCGCAGCAGGTCAATTACCAGTACCCGCCGGGGTACTCGCACCACAGTTTCCCACCCCCCAACTTCAGTAGCTTCCAGAACAGCCCCAGTTCCTTCCCGCCCAGTCCTAGTAACAGCAGTAGCCCTCACTTCAGGCACCTCCCTCCGTACCCGCTCCCCAAGGCTCCCAGTGAGAGGCGGTCCCCAGAAAGGCTAAAGCACTACGACGACCACAGGCACCGGGACCACAGTCACGGGAGGGGCGAACGGCATCGGTCCCTGGAGCGGCGGGAGCGAGGCCGGAGCCCCGACCGGAGAAGGCAGGACAGCCGCTACAGGTCGGATCACGAGCGGGGGCGCACGCCCTCCCGCCACCGGAGCTACGAGCGGAGCAGGTAAAGCGCACCTGTGGTTTTTTAGAGAGGTTGTGGCGATCCTGACACAGGCGGCTCAGCAAACCAGACCAAAAAGGTCCAGCCGTGCATTTCGGTTTATAAAAGGAAAGGGCTGTTTTATTAAAGAGGGAGAGACAACTGATGAGGAAGGAAGTTGATCTCAGGAGAAAGCCACTTTGAAAAGCATCCCCTAATTAGCAACATGGGTTCATTTCAATGAATGTAAGCCAATTACTATACGAGTACAGCTGGCATTTTAATGATGATCAATAAAAGATCTTGTAGTTGTTTGTGTGGATGTTGTATTTAATTATGTTCAGTATGACCATCTTGTCAGGTTATTGCACTGTGGGTTCTTTTGGAATTGGTGGTCTGCAGGCTGCTGTTGTCAGTCAGGAATCCAACTAGTTAACAAGCTGAACTTGCTTCCTGATTTTTAGGATAAATGGAAGTTTATCTTATGTTTTTGCTTTCTTGCTCTGTTTCTTTATAAAATGAAATAATATTAGGTATACATTGTCAAAGTTACAATTTTCAAAATAGCTTTTAATTTGATTTTGTTGCATTGAAATATATGCATACTAAATAAAATTGCATTTAGAACATACTAATCCACTCCAGATTAAATTTCTTTTTTTTCCCCCACCCAAAAGGCCAAAAATCTATATTTACAAGGAAATAAGGTTTCCAGCAGACATTCATTGATGGGTGTCTAGAAATTCTCTGAAGTTAAATGTAAAATTTTATGTCTATATTTTTTTTTCTATAAGTAAATCAGTGGCTTACAGCAGATTCTTAAGAGATTGTATGAGTCTGTTACCTTAAGCCTAAGAATCATTGGTTTAGATGGAAAAATAAAAATGTGCACATATCCATTCTACTAATATTTATGTGTACCTTCAGTGAACTGTTTGTATCAATGAAGATTTTTGGTTTTCCACTTGTCAAGCTGGTAATGGTGCTTCTCTTTCTGGCTGCTGTGGTGTGTGCACTCACTTTCATTGTCTTGTGGAACTTCTGTGCTGAAAAGTTTGAGGTCCCCAAACCAGGTAACCTTGTTACTTGGATTTGCAGAGAGTGAGTCTTGACTCCTATGGAATTAATGTGCTTCTTGGTTTCCATGTTGTTCTCATGGCTGTATGCTTGATTCTGACCGAACATTTTGCCAGTAAATGGTAACAGTCATTCTCAGTCCTAAAGGTTTAGAAGGAAGCCCTCCAGGCCTTGGAAGGTTTGGAGGGAAAATGCACTATTGCTTCTCCCTGATGCCTAGTTGAAGGCAGAAGTGACATGTTTCCTGCAGGGGTGACTGATTCTGATGGGCTAAAGCTGACTAGAGTCGGTAGACTTTGAAAAGTCTTTTCAGGATGACTTACTGTTCCTTGTCAGTTTTGTTCTTAACTTTGTGATGGATTAGTTGGCAGAGGCCTGTGAGGGTTTATTTTACAACTTTACGGTGAAAATCTAAACTCGAAAGAGTTTGATAGTTTTCTTCAGACTTAAAGTGATTGTTAATAAACCTGTCTTTGGGGAAACATTTTGCTGCAAACTTCAACATTCTAGATGACTTTTTTTTTTTTTTTTCTGTTTGAGAGTACTGTGGTTTTTAGGGTTCTGCTGTAAATTCCTGAATTCTCCCATCCAGGCTTAAGCTTGAAGAAACACAAGTGTTCTATAAACTGAGGATCCCTGTCACTAAGTGAGATCAAATGCTGAAAAAATGACCCTTAATCCCCATGAGCCTAAACCACAACCCCTTTACTGTGGGGGATCTTAGGCAGTTAGCTCATCTTTCTACATGGCCTTTATTTACCCTGGAGTTGTTTTATGATGTTGTACTTGGGGGTGTTTGCTCTGGAGCGGCCTTAATGTCACAGCCGCAGTAAAAGCAGTTCCCTCTGGGGGTCTTAGTAGCGTGTCAGTCCTCTGTCTTATATAGAATGCTTCTGTGAACCAAACATGGAGCCTGTGAAGTGCTAGTATATAACTTCTGAAAGTACACTGGAGAAAACCAGATGTTCACAAAGTTGTGCGTTAGATTAGATGAAGTTTATGCAAATTCTTTAGTCTGTCTTCTGGCTGCTTCTGCCCTGGCTTCTTGGGGTAAGTGCATCCACACTTTTTCAAATTTCATTTTTCCTTTTCTTCTTCTCTTCCTCCGAAATCTGGGTGAATAGTGATCACAAGATTGTTTCAGGGCAGACTATTTCTGGAGAAGGTTTGTGAAGATGTAGATGGATGCATTTGCTGTCATGAAAGATCCAAGTTCCTCCAGGGATTAGGAAAAGGAAGAGCTGCAGGGGCAGCCAGTAAGGAGCAGGGCAGTGGCTTCCCACACTTGAGCGGTGTTACAGCACAGTAACCCCATACCTGTCCTGTTGAGTACTGTGTTGAGCCATTGGAGAGCTATTATGTATCTAAGGAATATCTTCACGGTCCCAAACTGGGAAGAATTTTTGGAAAAATAACTGAAGCATTGTTTTTCTTGCTTTAAATGGGTTCATCATATAGTATTACAGTGATTTATACTGGTCTTTTCAGTTCATAGCCACTCAGAGGTAGCAGTCATAATGAGAGGTGCCACTCTTGAATGCAAAATCCTATCCCCTAGATGTTACAAAAACAAATGAAAAATTAGGAATATCCTATAAATAGAGTTTTTATTTGGAAATAGAGGCAGTTTTTTTTTAGCCGCCATGCCATCACAAATTACATTATATTGTTGTCATGTGATACCACTCACTAGGTGGGATTTGCTGTCTAAAAGTAAGCTGTCATTTTAGAAGTGTATCAGATAAAGAATGTGGAATGCCAAGCACTGGCTACTTTACTTTGGACAGCTGGTGTGTACCTGAGCCTTAAGTATATGTTAAAAGTGTTATTCAAAGAAGTCTTTCTTGAGGAAGGGGTGGTTTTTAAGTGGAAAAACAATTTTTGTGTTAATATCTAAGATCTCTTATTAATTTTGTAAGTTTTGATTTCAGTGAATTTACATTTCTTCTGTTTGGTTATAGGTAGGGGATTATTATTTCTTTTTTGCCCACGCCATATGACAGGCATATAGGATTTTAGTTCCCCTACTGGGGATCAAATCTGTGCCCCCGCAGTGGAAGTGGTGGCAGGAAGGTGGGGCGTGGCTATTTTTGAGTTTAGACATTTTTGTAATCTTCTTGCTGGACTCAGGCTAATACAGTATTTTTTTGCCCCACTCTAAGACCTAGTATTTATTTCCTTTAGATTTAGTTCTAATGTAAACACACTGGGATTCCAATTTTTGTTTCAGATCTCATTGTGCATATTGATTAGGCTCATAAGTTATTACTATCATTATTACTAAATTCCAGCTTTATATTGGAAGGTTTAAAGTCCTGAATTCTAGTTTTACGGTGAGTAAACTCATTGTCTCTATTTAGAGTTTTTTTTTCCCTTGATGAAAACAGCACTTAAAGTGACCTAGAGTCTCATGGTAGTTAGTGATGACTAAGAACTATACCTCAGGTGTATAACCTATGAGTTTAGAGCTTTTTATCATAGACCTTTGTCCTCATCTTTACTATATGCATTTATTTGTTGGATGAAATTAAGAGTGTTTTAGAAATCAATAGGCAGTTGAATCCTTTGAAGTTTTCCCTGTAGAACGTTTGGCTGGTTTGAAGGTCTCAAGAGAAGATTATGATAAAATTCCCTTCGTTGCTTAGTATTAAGTATGACTTCTTCTTTTTTTTTTTTTTTTTAAAGAAAACAGCAAGAAATGTCTAAGGTAGTTAACTCGCGTAAAGTGAAATGCTCCTTTAACCTCTAATAAATGAAAGGTGAATAAAAATGTCCCATAGTGAATAGTGCTGCAGAATACTTAGGTGAGGTGAGGTCCATTTATTTAGATGAATTCAGTGAAAAGAGATGGTGTTTTTGAGTCTTTCTGTTGAAAATAGCTCTGTGTATTAATTCCTTTAAGAGAGCGGGAACGGGAGAGACACAGGCACCGGGACAGCCGAAGATCACCATCTCTGGAAAGGTCCTACAAAAAAGAGTATAAGAGATCTGGAAGGTAAGCAAGGAGTTGACACCTGAAGAAGTCATAGGATTATCTCCTGAAATTCAGATTTTGTGCTTTTGCAGGGTGTCAGCCAGGTCTTCAGAATAGCCTGAGCATCTGTCCAAAGAACACTGTGAAAAGCTAAAGTAGCCAGTTATTGAAAAACCTTTTATTTCAAGATGTATATAGGATGCACAAGGAAAATTTTAATAAGTCCCCCAAATTAGGCCACTTTGTGACCTCAGTTGCTGTAAAACACTATATTAGTAGTTCAAGGTTTGTTTTTTTTTAAAGACCTTGAAAATTCATAATTATGCTCTTAAGTTTACTTGTTTCAGAAAAAAAAAGAAAAAGAAAAACTACAGTAATACCTTATTTGGAAATATGACATTGAAATTGTTGCAAATAAAAATTTACAGGATGTAACCAATTCTATATCAAGAGCTAAAAATTCATGCCTTAATAAATGGTAATTAAGAATAGTACTGTCAATAATCTGACAGATTTTGGGTCAATTATTCATTTTCCCAATTTTGTTATTGGGCAAAGGAACTTTTTTAAGCCTCAGTGTCTTTGTCTAAAATAAGGACAGTTATATTTGCCTTATTGAGTGACAAGGGGTCATTACACACATAAAACACTTAGGACTTGGCCCAGTAGTGCCTAATAAATGGTAACTATATATATAATTATTACTAATCTCTTGACTCTAAAAAAGCAGAAAAAGGTATTGAAGGTAAAATAAATTAATAAACTAGAAAAAGAACTATAATGCCATAATAATATTTGTAAATAAATGCAAGATTTCTTTGAAAGGCCATACAATTTAAAAAGTGGCAAATCAAGAAAAGAAAAGCACATATCCATTAGGTATAAGAATGTATTATTATAGGAATGAAGGGGATTTAAAAATTATAGTGTGTTGGTATAAGTACTGATGTTTTATTTGAGAAATTTAAAAACTTGGATGTGATGAGTTGTTTCTATGAAAACAAAAATTATAAACCTTACACTTAGAGCAGAAAATGTTAATAGGCCAATAACTATGGGAAAAAGTTGACTTTGTGTCTCTTCCAAAAAAGTTTGAAACTGTTTTTAGAACACTGAAGAAGATGGACGGAAAGCTCAGCTCATGCTGTGATATCAGGAAAATCCAAATGGCAAAACTATCAATGAAAGGAAAACCACAAAACAATTTCTTTTATGAATATGGATATGAAAATACTGATTAGTATATGAGCAGGTTGTTTTCAGTTGTGTGTTATAATAGTTGAGGGTTTATTCCAAGGTTGCATGGGTAGATAGGTTAGTATTAGGAGATCTATAACTGTAATTCTTTGTGTCAGAATCTCTAGAGTTATCTCAGTACTTGCCTATTAGCTGTTTAAAGTTGCATTCAATTATGAGTAGAAACTGGTAAAGTAGGCGTATAAGCAGACTTCTGTAACTTGATAGAGAACATTATCTCGTGATGAACATGATTGATACCATCTGAGAAGAGCCAAATTTAATGTTGAAACCTTATAGGCCTTCCCATACATGTTAGAAAAAAAGACAAGGAGACCCCATTTCCTACCACTGTCACCTGATGTATGTCTTAACAAGCAAATGACAAACATTGTATTCTTGTGTGTCCCAGGTATTGTACGGTACGATGATAGTCTTTAACAAGAGTCCCTGCTTTCCAGGAATAAGCAAGTTAAGTGCTGTGAGAAGTGCCTTTGATAGAGCAAATACATACCGCTTCTAGAACACAGTAGTTAGTAACTCAGTTTCGGGTAGTCATAGAGAAGTTGACAATGGACTGATTCCCTGGAGTATGGGTAGGAATGCCTGCTGCTGCTGCTAAGTCGCTTCAGTTGTGTCCGACTCTGTGCGACCCCATAGATGGCAGCCCACCAAGCTCCCCTGTCCCTGGGATTCTCCAGGCAAGAACACTGGAGTGGGTTGCCATTTCCTTCTCCAATGCATGAAAGTGAAAAGTGAAAGTGAAGTCACTCAGTCGTGTCCGACTCTTAGCTACCCCATAGACAGCCTATCAGGCTCCTCCGTCCACGGGATTTTCCAGGCAAGAGTACTGGAGTGGGGTGCCATTGCCTTCTCCAAGGAATGCCTAAGGGAAGGCAAATGGTAGGGGGAGAGAAAGAGCAGGTGTGAAGGCTGCATTGGAGAAGTGGTCTCAGAGGGTCAAACCTGGAGGTTGGGAAAAGAGTTTAGGCTTTTATTAGTAATCCAGGAAAGAAATGATTGTGGCTAGACTGACCCATTGTGGCAATGACGATGGGGAAAGTTGGAGGTAATTGAGAGAGATCGATGTGGGAGAGTCAGTAGGACTTGGTCATCACCTGAGATGTGATGTTCCCCTTGGAGGGCTGGAAACACTAAGAAACAGGCAAAAGAATGAGTTCAATTTTGGGCAAGTAGAATTTGAAAATCTGTTAGACGGCTCGGTGGAATTGTGTGGTACCTAGTGGGACACAGAAGTATAAGGTTCAGAAAAGAGGTCTTAGCTAGAAATGCTAAATGCCATGAATTAGATGAGGTCAACTAGGAAGAGTCTGTTCAGTGAGAAAGGGCCTGAGGAAGAGGAGGAGATAAGGATAGGAAAAAAGCTAAGATACTGTGTTTGTGGAACTCGTTGAGGGCCCACCCGAGGTTGGTTTTTAATGTGGAGTGCTGGAAATCTCTTGGTTTAGTTGTTTCTTCTCCAGTACCCAGTAACTTGTGGAGAAGGCAGAGACTTGGATTCTTTGAGTTCTAACTAATGCAATAGATGAGAAAATAAAAGTTATAGATGTAAATACTGTAAAGCAGGAAAAGTTATCATAGTTTGTAATATAGCATATTATTAAACAACAATTTTGAGTTCGGATTTTGAAATTTGAAATGCCTGAGACACCTAAAATGATGTTTTACTCCTATTTTGAAATGTCCCTCTCAAAGTGTTAAAAAAAGGAAAGAAGAAAAAAAGAATACTAATTGTTGTTCACAATAGACAACCCTGATCATCCATTATTTTTGACACCAGCCTAAAGTGGATGGAGTAAGGATGTCTTCTGCCTGTGTTTCTCGATGGTAATAATAAAACATTTGGTGGTATTTTTGGTACATGTCAAAATGTTTGTGTCAAATAATCATATTAGCATTTAACTATTACTTGCTAGCTGTGTGAGAGTGGGCAAGTGATATAATTTCTAATTCTGTTTCCTGTCTAGAGGATGTTTATATCTGCCTCAGGAATCTTGTCAGGACTAAGTGTATCAGAGTGCTTACAAGAGTGTCAGGCTCTCAGGAAGGACCACAAACAAAAACAAAGAAAACCACACCCACAGGGAGCCAGGATTTGCCATTATTAGCTAATGATATTACCGGGACAGTTCAAGAGAATCAGTCAAGAAATGTTAGAATTAACTCACTGAAGTTGACAGTTATACAATAAACATATCATAATTAACAGCCTTCCCTGAATACCAGGAATACCTACTTACTAATAGAAAATATAAATAGAAAATTTAAATGAATAAAAGTTAAATTTCTTAATAAACTTAAAAATATATTGATCAATAGGAAGATATTAAGTGTAGTAGATGACGAGGAAGGTGATGTAAATGAATGGAGGGCATGTTAAATTCCTGTAGTGGGAGTGGAAGATAGGGTTAAAAAACATACCAGTGTTCTTCCAAAATATTTGTAGTTTTTAGCAGTGTTGGTGGTATAGTGGTGAATATATCTGCCTTCCAAAAAATCTATAATTTTAATGTAAGTTCAGTTGAGGTACTGTTTTTAGAACTTTACTAGGACTCAGATTTTTCTTGGGAATAGAAGTGAGTGTAATGAAGAAAAATAATGCACAGTTTGGTATGGGTATAAATAGGTCAATGAGACCAATCTGGAACAACATTCAAGTATATATAAAGGTTTACATCTATCATAAAGTTGTTTTTTCAAATCAGAGGAGAAACTGATGTGGAAACAATGCAAACTGTATGGAAAAGAAATTGAGTTCAGATTTCTGCCTTAGATTTTGGACAGATAGAGTAAAAAAAATTAATGTTAAAAGTAACTGAAAAATATATTTATTTAACCGTGCGATGGGAAAGGATTACAGCCATAACACTAAGACTGGAAATAGAAACCAAAACAATCTTTGCATTTGGCCATATAAAGATTGTATGTAGCTATGCTGCTGCTGCTGCTAAGTCGCTTCAGTCATGTCCGACTCTTCGAGATCCCATGGACTGCAGCCTACCAAGCTCCTCCGTCCATGGGATTTTCCAGGCCAAGAGTACTGGAGTGGGTTGCCATTGCCTTCTCTGATATAGCTATAAATAGAATTAAAAGGAAAATAAACTGAAAAAGGTTACATTACCTATGACAGAAGATGGGTGATAATTTAAATAAAAAATTGTCAAAAGACTGTAATCCTAATTTTAAAAATATCAGCATGGTGTATTGATTCATGTTCATTTTAATAAAAGAAGTGAATGTGAAACGCATTATTTCAGTAGTGACAAATTAAATGAGATGCTCTCTTTATAAGGATAGAAAAGATGAAAAACAATCATGTTGACAGGATGTGTGGAAATGGGAAATCACATACGGTTTTGATGGTAATCTAAACTGGTAATTCTTATCTGTAGAGAAGCCTTTAAAAAAGTACACTCTCTTTGTGTGTGAAATAATATGACAAGTCTGCAAAGAACACAAGTGTATTTACAGTAGCATTGTTTACAGTGGGGGAAGAAAGGTAATCTCCTAAATGACAATGATCAGATTTGTCAGATTACGGTATATACATATAAAAGAATGATATGCATTATTAAAAATGGTTCAGATGTAGATGTATTGAAGTAGAATGATGTTCCTGATTTACCACTTTGTTGAGGAAAACAGGCTACAGAGTTCCTGTTTTTAGAAACTTGTGTTTATATATCTATATCTTCTAACATATTTGTGAAATGTAATTGTTATCTCTGAGTGGTGTTACAGGTGATTTTTGTTTTATTTTTCTACAGTGAACATATATACATTTTACATCACAGTAAATATTTTTTTCTGGTAACAAACCTCTTGATGTACACTGCAATATTTAGAAGTGGCATCAATAAGTAATATGTATAATCCTTCTCATCACCCACTATTTCCCCCCTGATGTATACACACCTACACTTAGATTTTCCCTGCTATAAAATTAGAAATGAGTGATAGAGTTGATGGAGAAACTTACTGGTGACTTTGACCCAGATATAAACTTTCTTGGGTAAGAGTGACTTTGTTAGTAGAGCTGCCGAGCTGGCAGCACGTCGCTAATAAAGCAGTCTCTCTCCTTGGCTGGATTCTCCAAGTCTGTACGGTTCCACTGAAATGTCCTGGGCTTAATTTAAAAATCCACCCTATGGGTTTTTCCCTCCAAGCACGTCCATACGCTGAGCCTTTGCAAATTTCATGCTCCAGCTATTCAAGGAGATAGAATTGCTTTTTTCCTTTTTAATTGAGTTGCTATTAGTATTTGTGGGGATCAGAGTTAGGCGAATTGGTGGTTCATTAAGCAGTAATACCCAAGTAGGGGCTTCCAGAGAAATGGTGAGGGATGGTATAACTGGTTCACTCTTGGATTTTGGTCCTCAGGCTAAATTTATGGCTAAGTGGAGATCATGTTTTGTGAAGACTTTTTTTTTTCTCTTGGCAAAGCAAGATATGGAGAATTCAAAATTAGTGTGCTCAATGCTGAGATTGTCTATAGATGGAGATGTCCACGTATTTCCCAGAGATCTTTCTATTCTAGGAGTTATGGTTTGCCGGTTGCCCCTGAACCTGCCGGATGCACACCAGAATCACCTGGGGAGATTATTAAAAACACAGAATCTTGGGCCCCACCCCCGGAGACTGAATCAGTAAGTAGATCTGGGATAGGGCCCAGGAATTTGTGTTTTTAAACAACTTCAGGTGATTCTGATGTCAGCAGACTGGTGTCATGGGGTCACTGGTTTTTCATACAAACGAATATGGTGGTTTGGCATGACGTTTTTCTTTTAGGTGACAAATGAACTAAACAGGTAAAATAGAAAAGTTTTACAAGGAAGGAACATTTTTAATAGCCTCCCTCTGCCCCCTTTTGAAGTCGCTCCCCAAGCAGGGAGAAGAAGAGAGCTCGCTGGGAGGAAGAAAAAGACAGATGGAGTGACATCCCGGGCTCTGGCAAAGAGAAGAATTATACCTCAATCAAGGAAAAGGAGCCAGAGGAGGCGCTGCCTGACAAAAACGAGGAGGAGGAAGAAGAACTCCTTAAGCCTGTGTGGATTCGCTGCACCCACTCAGAAAACTACTACTCCAGTGACCCCATGGATCAGGTGGTAGGTCTGCGGTAGGAGAGAAGCTACGGACCGGAGCTCCTCAAGCTCGGCGCTGCTGGTGTCTTGGGCTGGATAGTTCCCTGTGGCGGGGCCTGCCCGCTGCATGGTCGGATGTCGAGCAGCATCTCTGGGCTCTGTGCGCCGGATGCCAGTAGCACCCTCATGGCTGTGATAACCGAGGCTGTCTTCTGACGTTGCCCAGTGTCCCCTGGGGGGTGAGAGAACGCCCCTCCCCCTGGTTGAGAACCACTGCTGTAGACAAAAGCTGCTTTACAAAAGGCAAGAGTGCTGCGGGTGTATGGAAGGATCTCTTCATTCTGATTTTTGATGCCACTGCTAGTCTTGATGCTGGTGGTCTTGTAAGCTCTCACTCATAGCTCTGTTATGCATCCTGTGGTATACATCTGTATGCGTGTGTGTGTGTTTCCCTCAAAACGAGAAACAAGGGGAAATTGAGTTTGTCTCTTGCAAGTCTGCCCGTGACCAAAGGTGCCCATAGCAGGTCTCCTGTGCTGGCTGCTGGTTTTGTGGAGTCGCAGTGTCGTCACCTGGGATGGGCTCTCAGGAGAGTCAGCACACGTGCGTTCACGATGGGGCTCCTGGGGCTCAGCAGCCGTGCCTCATTGCCTTGGGGGCCCCACGACCTCTGTGTGCTCGCTTCTCCTCCTCCTTCCATCTCCATTTTATTTTCCGTCACTCTCCCTTTCTTTTTTTTTTTTTCTCTCTCCCCTAACAGGCATTATGCCTCCATCCCCATTAAGTTAGGTGTATTTGCCATAGAATGGACACACAGTCATGTTCACTGATGAAATGAATGAGTGAAGGAAGGGATACCTACAGATTTAGGACAGAAGAGCCTGGAGATGTTAGATTTAGTGGGTGGGGTAGATAAGAGAGCATTCTGTTGTTTGGAAATTTGTAAAAACATCTTCGACTTGGACTGGGCCCTTACCTATGGTGAGCTTGAGAGGAGACTGTTGTCTCTGACAAAAAGGTTTGAGAGGTCTCTCTTGGTGGCATGATATTTTACTTGATAAAGAAAAGCAGGGTTTTAAGTCCTGGTTCAGGTGACACAGGCAAGGAGAAGCTCACATGTGGAGCCCTAGTTGTGAAACTGCCCCACGTGTCTCAGATTACCTCCCTGAATTCTTAAAACATCCCTGGAAAGAAGGCATCTGTTACTTCAGAATGTTGTTGTAAATGAGAGTACTTAACTGATCGTGGTTTAAGCTTGCTGGGTTTGTTTTCCTCGACAAGCCATCTGGAGGGAGGTGGTGGCTGGTGTGTATTTAGTGCCTTAGTGATGGCAGGGCCATAGGTGGGTATCGCTGGCTTTCGGAGGGTCCATCACGGTTGCAGGATGCCCACAGGAGCCCCAGGCATTGTGTCCGTACACACCTCTGCCCAGATACAGATGCAGAGGGCAGTACTGGGTGGAGCCCAGGGTGCCCAGGGATCTCTTCTTTCATCCCTTCGTCCAGAATTGTGTTTAATGGATTAATTTTCCATCTCTGCCATAACCCATCTCCACAGACTTCATTCATGGCTTAAAATACTGCACATTTATTAACTCCCAGTTCTGTAGATCGGAAGTCAAATTTGGGTCTCACTGGCTAAATCGAGGTACTGGCAGGACTGCTCTCCATTCTGGAGACAAACTGTTTTCTTGCTCGTTCAGGTTGTTGGCAGAGTTCAGTTCCTTATGGCTGTGGGATGGAGGCCCTTGTCTCCTTGCTGTCTGGCAGGTGTGGGCTGTTCCCAGCTTCTGGAGCCCGTGTGCATTCCTTGGCCCATGGACCCCTTCCTTCATCTTCAGAGCCAGCAGCGTGGGTCGAGTCTCTCCTGTGCTCTAAAGATCTCTTGCCTCTTCTTCTGTTGCACCTCTGACTGCTGTTGTGAGAGCCTCTCCACTTTTAAAGACCTGTATTCAGTTGTGTCCACCCAGATAACCCCACCTCAAATTCTGTAGCCTTAATCGCTTCTGCAGAGTTCTTTCTGCACTGAAAGGTGGCACGTTCACTGTCCAGGGATTAGGACAGAGACATCTGTGGCGTAGGGGGATGGCTTCTGAGATCCCGGGTTCTCCGCCCCAAACCTGAAGGGAATCCCAGTTCTGTGAGCAAGAGGGAAGGGCAGAATGGCTCCCCGTGGGTATCATTATTCTTGAAATAATGTTGAAGGCACTGAGGTTCAGAGCATTTGAACAGCAGAGCCTTTGCTTTTCCTCACCTTTGTTGTGGGTGTGTTAAAACTCCAGTGTAGAAGGAAGGCTGATAAGCCAGAAGGCCAGCGTTGGCCTCTGTGTGTGCACCGCTGCTGCAGAGAGGGCCTAAGTGTCAGACCTACCCCGGCATCACCAGAGTCAGCAATGAGGTGGGGCTGAGGAAAGCAGGCACCCTCTCTTGGGAATAACTGCAGATGTCAGGATTGAATATTCATTTTATGTTGGAAAGGTGCCTTTTGAAAATGTCAAATGTACATTTTAGGTGGGTGTTTAAAGTGATTTTCAACCTGGGAGGAGAGTAAGGGAAAGTGAGCAACTTCCTCCAGGAATGTATTGCAGAACCCTGTGTTTGTAAAGAGTGTGTGTGTGTGTGTGTGTGTCCCTGTGTTTATGGGGTGCATGTGTGGTTTGTGGGTCACTGGGTTAATGGGGAATATACACCACCAGTGAATTTCAGTAGGGGAGGCGTATATGTTCTCTAGGAGGGTATCAGGTGTCATGAATTCTGAGGGGTTTATGATTTTTTGGTTGCTGTATCAGAAGGGCATAGATGAAGGTTTCTAACGTTTCTAAGGGTTGGCAAAGTGCATTTACCTGAGGACAGTGTCAGCCATAAATGTGTGTGCAATTCAGAGCATCATTTCCAGCACTCTGGGCATTTTGTGTTTAAAATGTTTGTTAAATTGAGGGTTGAAAAATGATATCTTGCTGTTAAAATCTTTGGTTATCGGTGAGTTCTTAAGTCTCTTTGGTATGACTATTATTAATATAGTTCCTAATATTGATCCTTTATTTTTCAAAGGGAGATTCTACTGTAGTTGGAACAAGTAGGCTCCGTGACTTATATGACAAATTTGAGGAAGAGTTGGGGAGCAGGCAAGAGAAAGCCAAAGCTGCTAGACCCCCATGGGAGCCTCCCAAGACGAAGCTAGATGAAGATTTAGGTGAGTCAGAAGTTACTAGACCGAGATCCTGTGCTCTTTTTTTATTGTTTAATACCAGACTTTTGGGATGTGTCCTTGAGAGTCCCATAGTAAAATTTCCTAATGTCCATTTTATTTTAATTCCAGTCAGCAAATACATAGCAATGTAACTTTCTTCTTTTCGATTTTCTTTTCCCTTAGTTATATTCAGTAGAATACATAAGAGATCTCATTTGCAAGGCATGCTGGCCACTGTGTCCCCCAAGACTCCTTCTGTCTTAAAATCAGAAGGGACCACAGTCCAGCCTCCCGTCAAAAGCAGGAGCCTGTTCCCGTGCCTCAAGCTCTGATGGGCAGGCATCTCCTGTGGCTCTCTCCACTGCCAGGGTGTGGAAACTCCAGCCAGAGTCCAGCTCTGTTTGAAGCGCTCTCTTTATTCACAAAGTTTCCATCACTTTCTTACATATTTTCACGTACGTATTCTGAGACTCCAAGGAGATGCTGAGATCACTGCTTCTCACCATGTTGTGTCCTTAGCCCCTAACGCAACGCTGTACGCAGAGGAGACGTTCAGTGTGCCTTTTCCTGTGTGTTATCTGGCTCTCATCTGCCCACCTTTGTTATTTCTCCCTCACTCAGAGGCAGTGTCCATGGTGGGGAAAAGCACGACAGAACCAGCTGGCCCGGGTTTGAATCCTTGTTCCACCACTTGAAATGTGATCTCGGGCAAGTGATGTGATTTCTCTGTGTCTCGATTTTCTTGTCTTACAAGAGGAATGACAGTACCCATCTCACGTAGTACACTCGAAAATACAGCAGTGTCAGGGCTCCTTCTTACTACGCTGTACTGCATTAATCTCTTGTAGGATCACTCCAAGTTCTAGGTCTTCTTTTTTTCTTTTTTGATTGTAGTAAAATACAAAGAACATGTGCATAATACATGTAAGATATACTACTTAGCCATTTTTGAATGTATTGCTCTGTAGTGTGTTACGTGCATTCATATTGTGTAAACAACCTTTGGAACTCTTTTCATCTTGCTAAACTGAAAACTCTATCAGGATTAAAGACCAACTCCCCATTCCTGTCTCCCTTTGCCTCTGGCAACCATCCTTCTACTTTCTGTCTCTATGAATCTGACTACTCTAGGTACCTCATATAAGTAGAGTCATACCGTATTTGTCTTTTGTGACTGGATCGTTTCGTTACAATAATTCTTGGTCTGTTTTTATCTAGTCATTTTTGAAGGACTAGAGTCTCCTATTGTTACTATTGAGAGAAAAAAATTTAGAATCTGATTCAGTCTGATCTTCAGAGCCTGGCATTCATGACCTTTTATCCCCTCACTTCTGGATTTTTTCCTGTGAGGCCTTTGCTCCAGCCAGAGTCCACCCATCGTCTTGCTCCATGCTTTTGCCTGTGGCGCCCCTTCTGTGTTCCTTTCCTTCTCATCAGCCTAAGCCCGCCCCCATCCCTGTGCCTGGGTCACGTGCACCCCTTCTAGGAAATCCCGGTGGATCAGGGTGGATTCACTGCACCTTTTAGGAGGTGCTAAGACAGCTCTGGCGGTTTGCGTTTTCTCTGGTCTTGTTCACCAAGTCTTTCTCTAAAAATCTTTGATCCTTTGTTTCCCCCTCTAGATTGTGACTTAGCATCATGGGCTCTATTAGATTTCATGGGTTGCTTAGCAGAGTTCTAGTGTGGAGTAGGCACTGGAGTGTTTGCTGGAAGATAATCAGCTATCCTTACATTTCTAAACGTAGGTCCTTACGTTTCAGTCATTTGGAAGTAAATCTTCATGTAAAACCTTCATGTAAAATGTAAATCTTCATGTAAAACCTTCATGTAAAATCATCTTGCAGACTGCTTCAGCTTCTCTCCATCTTTTTCCCCTCACCTCTATAGAGAGTTCCAGTGAATCCGAATGCGAGTCTGATGAGGACAGCACCTGCTCTAGCAGCTCAGACTCTGAAGTTTTCGACGTCATTGCAGAAATCAAACGTAAAAAGGCCCATCCTGACCGACTTCATGATGAACTTTGGTACAACGACCCAGGCCAGGTGCGCAGGCTTTTATGCTCTTGCTGTGAAGGTTGCACACCCACACATCACATTTATGACTGCCGGCTCAGAAGATGCATGGTAGCTGGTATTGAAACTGAATTTTACTCTCAGGGCTGGGCGTCATCCTTCACAGCTTATTTCTTTTCAGCTTCAGCTCCAAAGCCTAAGCACCAGAGCAAGTGTTCCTTGAATCATATTTGACGATGTTTGTAAATCCTGTGTGAGGGAGCAGGATGGTGGTGCTGCCTCATTAAACTTGCAGTAAACGGAAGGAGACGAATGGTAGGATCAGGGAGAGAGCTCTTGTAGCTCTTTTTAAAAGCAGTTCATCTGGAAGTTATCTTGTAGCCATACGGTAAACAATGTCCCAGGCCCTATGAGACTTTGTATTTGCCAGTTGGTAGAAGTCACGATTTCTTGTAACTTCTTGTTATTAAGCATGTTTGAGCTAATGACATCGTGTGTGTTTGTGCGCAGTTGCTCAGTTGTGTCCGACTCTTTTCAACCCCATGGACTGTAGCTCATCAGGCTCCTTTGTCCATGGGATTCTCCAGGGAAGAATACTGGAGTGGGTTGTCATGCCCTCCTCCAGGGGATCTTCCCAGCCCAGGGATCGAACCCGCATCTGTTGTGTCCCTGTATTGGCAGGTGGATTCTTTACCATTGCGTCACCTGGGAAGCCAGTGACATCATAGTTGGACATAATTATTTTTTATTTTCACTTACTGTTTTATTATGAAGTTGTACTGGTGGAACAGTGGTAAAGAATCTGCCTGACAATGCAGGAGATGCGAGTTCAATCCCGGGTTAGAGGGATACCACTGGAGTAGGAAGTGGCAACCCACTCTAGTATTCTTGCCTGGAAAATTCCATGGACAGAGGAGCCTGGGAGGCTCTAGTCCATGGGGTCACAAAGAGTAAGACACTATTGAGCAACTGAGCATGCACACACAGTAATACATAGTGCAAAATAGTATCTTTATAAAAGAATTGTATTTTTACAAATGTATAATACATACAAAAATAGTATCTTTAATACATGTCAACTTATCAAGCATAATTAAACATATCCCTAGAAAAAGATCATTTAAAATTTATATTTTGTAAGTAAATTCATATCATTCTACATTATTTTGATATTGTTCTCCTGGTTCATATTAGATTACATTATCTAATTTTTTTTTTTTTTAATATAGAATTAATGTAGTTAGAATGCCTGACAGAAATGTACCTTGTGGTCCTTTTTGCTCTCTGAGAATTGAGCAGAAATGTTTACAAATTGTTAATACATTTTGGAATCTTTGCTTTGGTACATTAATCATGTATATGATCTTTTTAAACAGCTTTAGCAAGTTATAATTCACATACCATACAATTTACACAATTAAAGTGTACAGTTCATTTTTTTTGTATATTCACAGAATTGTACAGTCATCACAATTTAATTTTAGAACATTTGTGTGTCCCCCAAGAAAAATCCTTTCTCCATTAGTCACTCCCCTTACCTGGTGTGTGGTCTTTTAATGGACTTTGTTCTCATATCAAGAAACAAATAGTCTCAGTGTTGTGTTGACTGTATTTGGTTTTGTATCCCCTGTACAGATGAGCCTTATAAAGGGCTGATCTGTATTGGAGACCAGACCCTGGTAAAAGACAGGCATGTAAGATGTCTATTTGCTTCCCTGGAAATAAGTGAGCACTAAATGATTTTTCTGCATTTTTCATCACAAGTTGTGCCCTGCATTAGGAATGTGTTGTGACTTTGGTGGGAATTCAATCACATCTCTGTTTGCCAGCTGTTATTTTGGATAATATCTTAATGTGATTTTTTTTTTTTTTTTAGGTAGCCATATTATTCCTCTCTTGTACCACCTGGAGCTTTAGATTTCTCAAAGAGATAAAGAGACTTATAGTTTTTTTAATATTTCTTTTCAAAGTTATATTGAGCTATTTTTGACAAAATGAGTTATAAATCCCTAGAACTCTAAAGAAATATGTATATGTATATAGAATATATATGTCTCATAATAATATCGTATATATAAATATCTATGTTTTAATTAATACCAAAAAAGTGAGAAATGGAACTCCACTTCTCCATTCTCCAGACTGATGCTCTGATCTCCTTTTTGATTCCATATTAACCATTTATATTGAATAAACTCACGAACTGGTTAAGGCCCTTTAAGGTTTTGACCTCAGTTCTGCCTTTTTGGCGGAGAAGGCAATGGCATCCCACTCCAGTACTATTGCCTGGAAAATCCCATGGATGGAGGAGCCTGGTGGGCTATAGTCCATGGGGTCGCTAGATTTGGACACGACTGAGCGACTTCACTTTCACTTTTCACTTTCATGCATTGGAGAAAGAAATGGCAACCCATTCCAGTGTTCTTGCCTGGAGAATCCCAGGGACGGGGAAGCCTGGTGGGCTGCCGTCTCTGGGGTCACACAGAGTCGGACACGACTGAAGTGACTTAGCAGCAGCAGCAGCTGCCTTTTTGGTCTTGTCACTCACTTATGTGATCCATTCCATGTGATCCATTCCATTTAGATGGGTCTCATGTTCCTGGGTTCAGACAGTAAAGAACCTGCCTGCAACATGAGAGACTTGGGTTTAATCTCTGGGTGGCGAAGATCTCCTGGAGAAGGGAATGGCTCCCCACTTCAGTATTCCTACCTGGAGAATTCCGTGGACCTCTAGAGGAGCCTGGTGGGCTACAGTCCATGGGGTCGCAGAGAGTCAGACACGACTGAGCAACTAACACTTTGCTTTTCACTTTCATGTTCTTGGAGCATAACGTTGGATTCCTTCTTTCTCTTTTTTCTCTTTTCCTGGTTTCTCGTGTAGAATAGCCATCTCTTTTCACATTTTGGCTTCTTGAAGCCTGTTTTTTCCTTTATTTTGAAATTACTAAGCATATCATGTGTGTGTTATTTCTCCCATGTAAATATTCTTAGTGCTTGCTTCAGCAGTACATACACTAAAATTAAAATAAGGGTTCCTTGATCATGTGGACCCTGAGCTAGGTATCACCCACCTATCCCCCCTGTAGTGCTTAACCAGCAGCTTTCTATCCAAGAAGCACCCAGGATTATTCACTTATCGAATCATGTGAGTGGAGTTCATGGCCAGAAAATGAGTTAAGGTGAAAAAACAGACACAGAGTCACCTAATTAATGCTATAAGTTTTTCTGGTTCTAGGAGTCATTTTCTTCCTTCTGCTTGAGATACCTTTTGGTCTCTTCTTTGAAAACATTTAATCTGCAGGTCACCTTCAAAGCGTTCTACATGTTCCTTCAGAATATAAACTAGGCTTTTCTTTTGTGAAAGAGTCATTTTTCCTGAAATAAGAAATAGCGGGAACATACTGGAAAGCAGTAGGAGAAGATGGGGGCAAACAGGGAGCTGACACTGATATTTTCTGCTCGGCTGCACAAATAAGTCGGGAATCCAGCGTTGTCATAGCGTTTCCCTTTATCAGACAATATAGACAGTTTGCAGCTTTATTGGTTTTGGAACATCCGTTTAATCTTCAAACCTTGACAGCCTTTCAGAGCTTCGGTACTCATGACATTAAAACCCACACAGTTTCTGCGGCATCGTCGTGCATGGAGTGGATTTTCCCCCCAATAAAAACGAATTACATTCTGTTTCTGACAGATGAATGATGGCCCTCTCTGCAAATGCAGCGCAAAAGCGAGACGCACGGGCATCAGGCACAGCATTTATCCCGGAGAAGAGGTAACTGGTTTGGGTTATTATATTTGTCAGCACTGAGCAGCCAGAAGTAGACAGATGCTGCTGCTATTCTGCTCCCCATAAATGAAGTAATACCCTGGAAATAGTCTTCTCAGGTTCCCTGATAGTCTCTGTTACTAATCATTGGAGGGGAGACATACTTGGGTTTTGGGAGTGGAATGGGAATGTTATCAAGGACACTTCGGGAGGTTCATTATTTAAAGTAGGCAAAGTGAATTTGAGTTGCCCTTTTTTTTTAAATCATTTTCAGTATCCTAAAATGGTCTGTAATTGTAATTGTTTTTCATGTTTTTGTTGTAAACGGTGGTGAATCTCTGGAGAAATGCTCTTATCGAGGTGCTGTATGGCACATGTCCTCTTTCCTTGGGAATGTGCGTGTACACCGTTGCCTTTGTCAGTCTTTGTCTGTTGTCCCCACTCAGCTGTGAGCGTCACACGGACTTGTTTGACCTGTGTCACACCCTACCCCTGGGTTGTCAGGAACACTCCAAATGTGTTTGCATGATGAGTTGAATACTTTTACATCGAAGAGTTATATGTAACTACTCCCGATCAATTATTTGGCTTCATTTTTTTCCCCATTACGTTTTACTTTTCTGCAAGGTATTCTCATTAATCCCAGGATTGTCACTTTATGCTTCAGCACGCTGTATTTAGGGCTTCCCTGGTGACTTAGTGGTAAAGAATCTGCCTGCCATCGCAGGAGGCGCAGGAGATGCTGGTTTGATCCCTGGGTCGGGAAGATCCCCTGGCGAAGGGAATGGCAACCTGCTCCAGTGTTCTTGCCTGGGAAATCCCATGGACAGAGGAGCCTCTCAGGCTGCAGCCCATGGGGTCACAAAGAGCTGGATACCACTTGGACTAAACAACAATAACAACAAAGTATAGTGAGGGCGTGTGGGACAAGGCCTGTGCCCCGTGAGTGTCCGTGTGCGTGCCTCAGGCCGGGGTCTCTGCAGGCGGGGCTGCTGTGGAGACCTTCCATGGGCAAGAGGAGTGTGGGCTCAGGACTGAGCAGAGGGGGAGGTCCACCTGGGGTGGACCTTTAGAGCTGGGCTTGTCGAAGTTGTCTCACGTAGGGCCAGGATGGTTTTCATACGCGCATCTCTGTCTGTCCTGAGCAAGCCGCCCAAGAAAGGGCATGCTGTTGGTGGATGGGGTTCTTGTAGTAGAGGGTGACCTGGAAGGAGCTGATGGCTGCAGGCTGTGTGCTGACTGTTTTTCGCACGGCTGGGAAGCAGGGCCCTCTGTGAAGGGAGATTCGGGTGGGCAGTGGTGCTGGCTGAGGCAGTCAAACCCATTCTTAGAGTATACATGGCCCTTTCACCATGGATGGGGCCTACATGGTCCACATTCTGTCAAGGGGCCAGTTGGCCCTCAAGGGATGGTGCCATATTGGGGCCCCAGCAGTGGTCATTATAGGTGGCTGGCATGGCAGTCAGCTTAGCAACTTAGCCTTGGATGCTGTTGAGCTCCATCTGTTCCTGTGTCCATTTCATGTCCATTCATTCATTCATGCCCATCCTGTCAGCTCTGGGGGACTGACTACTGACTGAGGCTGGCCGGGGCATTTCCTCAGCTCAATGATTTAGAACCTCTTCCACGCTGGGTGTCCCCCGCCCTGGGGACACCCTAAGACTGTCTTATCCCTGATCGTCCCAGGTTTTTCCTTCTAGGTCTCTGACCAGCTGGCCGGCCACTTGCTTTCTGCCATGCTGCTGCTGCTGCTGCTACTAAGTCGCCTCAGTTGTGTCCGACTCTGCAACCCCATAGACGGCAGCCCACCAGGCTCCCCCATTCCTGGGATTCTCCAGGACAGAACACTGGAGTGGGTTGCCATTTCCTTCTCCAATGCATGAAAGTGAAAAGTGAAAGTAAAGTCGCTCAGTCGTGTCCGACTCTTCGTGACCCCATGGATTGCAGCCCACCAGGCTCCTCCATCCATGGGATTTTTCAGGCAAGAGTACTGGAGTGGGTTGCCATTGCCTTCTCCGTTTCTGCCATGAGTCCATCTTTATTCTAACCTCAGGCTACTTCTCTTTCCACACAAAGTAGATGACCAGGTACACCACCTGGAACCCCGCCCACTGGGTGGTCTCCCTCGTCCTTGTCTTCAGAGCCATTCATGAAGAAGGCTGCAGCACAGTCTGTTTTTGGCTTGCACCTCCTTTCTTTTCTTTGTTTTTTAAAGAACGCTGTTTTATTTATTTGGCTGTACCGGGTCTTAGTTACGACGTGCAGGATCCTTAGTTGTGGCATGCAGGGTCTAATTCCCTGACCAGGGATCGAACCCAGGCCCCCTGCTTTGGAAGCTTAGAGTCCTCACCCCAGGGCCACCAGGGAAGTCCCTGTACTTCCTTTCTGGCTGACCCATTTGCAAACTGAGCTTGAACTTTTCCTTCTGTTTTCAGTGCCCCCGTCTTTAGTCATCAGCTGAGGGAGTGTGCTGATTCGACAGTGGTGGGTGCCCAGTTTGTTGATGCCCCCTACTCTGTGTGTGCCAGGTTCTGTGGTTCTGGTTATAGGCACCCTCCTTCTTATGATGGCCCCACCCAAACTTGTGCCCAGAGGGGACTGGCAGAACCCAGCTCTTGTCGGGCAGTTCCAGCCCCACATCTGTTTGCTGTCCCTTGGCCGTGCCTTCCATGTCTGCCAGGGCCCAGCAGCATACTCGAAATTGCTTTGCAAAGGCACATGATTTTTCATGATAGACAGCACGGCTTGCCTTCAGAACCTCAGAGGCCAGCATGGTGATTCTCCCAGTGTGTCCGTAAGCCCCTCTCAGCATCTTTTCCTACCAGCAGTCTGGGATTTGCTGAATCATGTGGCTCCCATTGCAGGGCAACTTGAGCTGTGGTTTGAAACTGCCAAGGCCTTTCTCACTTGAGCAGGCCTTTCTCACTTGAGTTGCTCTCATAGCTGGTGGTCTTTTGTGCCATTTTATAAATGGGCTGTAGTAATATCCTCTCTGAGGATGGCGTTGCCTCCTGAACTCGAAGAGGCCCACCTGGTATTCTGCTTCCTTCTTCACTGTGGGAAGGGAAGAAGCAGTAGTTTTGTGTTTTACTTTGGATGGCTGTCTTGGAACCACTGACTCCTAAAAATGGTGTGGCTGTGGGAGGCCCTGAATCTTGGTAGGGTTTCTCTCCCACCCTTTGGAGCATGTACAGTTTACCAAGACTTTTCGCTCAATTGACATAATGTCAAAGATACAATGGAACAGTATGACATGCTGCAGTATTCTAGATCAGGAGCGCCTTGGACTGTATAATGACAGTGAGTAGAAGAATTCACACAGGCTGGTGGCAAAACCTAACGGTTTTGTCTATTGTTGTCTATGTTGTCTATATGTTGTCTATTCCGTGTGAACGCGAACCTGTTCTCATCAGAGCTGGTCCTCATTCTGTTGGGGTAGGAAAGAATACATTCAGCAGGTCAGTTGCCGCATACTTCGTGCCTGAGATCACGTTCATCTGCTGAAACTGCGCTATAACGCCTGGCACGGCAGGTGCAGTCGGAGCTGCTTGGCTGAGCTTCTTGTGGTCTATGGTCATCTGCCGGGATCCACTTGATTTCTTCAGGGCCCAGACTGGTGCATTAAACAGACCGTGATAGGGGCAGTCACCCTTGTGTCATTTGGATCCATAAGGGTGGCACTAATCTCCACCATTCCCCCGAGTCACACTGTTTTTGATGTCCAGGTTGGGTTCTGCTTGACCTTTCCTACTATGGTGGCTCTTACTCCACAGATCAGGGACCCAGGGGGAGGTGTCACTGTCTGCCCATTTTGTCAATTCCAGTGGTACATTTAGGGACCAAGGAAATGACCACTAGGTGGATCTGTAGACTCAGTGGACCTCCTATAAGCCAGACCGTGACCAAGATCTGTACTACCTTGGCCTCATCTGCCCCACTCTGACAGGGATAGCAGGATGATATGTCCAGTCTTTGAGTATCACTTGATTCAGATGCTGTGTCCAGCACTCCTTAAACTGTGTGGCTTCTTCCTTCCCCAGTGTACAGTTCCCTGAGCACAATGGGCATAGGCCCCTTTGGGGAAGGACAGGGCTGTCGTGACCATTTTTGCTTGTGATCGTGTCACAGGGCCTGGCCACTGGCCTCTTGGGCAGCCTTTTCAGTCCAGTAACTTGATCGGGTCTGGAACTGGGCAAGGGTTTATGACTGTGTATTGGAGCAACCTTAAGCCTCTTGTTTGTCCAGTCTTGATTTCTTCCGTTGGCACAAACTAAGGTGGTATGCTTGTCAGCTACCCATTTATTTTGTACCCAAGGGCTCCAGGCTGTGAAAGCCTCTTCTGTAACCCTTTTGGGTTAGATCCCCTTGGCTGCCACTTCGGTCCTACTGGTCATGATGGTAATTGTGTAACCTGGCTTCTTATAATGAGCTCCATTGTCTTGCCTCTGGTTTCAGAGTCTTGTCATCCCTGATGTGGTCAGCAAGCTGTGTACTGTGTCAGCCCCTCTTATGCTCAGTCCTGACCTGAAGAGGATGCCACCACTGATCATCCTACTGATGCTGGTGCCCCTTTGCCAGCATGTTCCTTTTGGCCTTGGTCAGTGGCATGTCCTCTGGGCCATGAAAGATGATTATCTGGTATATTTTTCAGGCATAGATATTATATCCATCCCAACGTACCCATTTCCTTGAATCTTTGAATTCCTTCTTCTTCTGTCTGTCCTGCAGTTTTGGTATTTTCACTTTAGTCAGCATGGACCATTGCTTTTTCACGCTACTAAGACATCTGACGGAGAAGGCAATCTCACCCAACTCCAATACTCTTGCCTGGAAAATCCCTTGGACAGAGGAGCCTGGTAGGCTGCAATCCATGGGGTCACTAAGAGTCAGACACGACTGAGCGACTTAACTTTCACTTTTCACTTTCATGCCTTGGAGAAGGAAATGGCAACCCACTCCAGTGTTTTTGCCTGGAGAATCCCAGGGACAGGGGAGCCTGGTGGGCTGCCGTCTATGGGGTCACACAGAGTCAGACACGACTGAAGCGACTTAGTAGCAGCAGCAGCAAGCAAGACATCTGAGTGGAACTTCCCTGGTGGCTCAGACGATGAAGAACCTGCCTTCAATGCAGGAGACCCTGATTCAATCCCTGGGTCAGGAAGATCCCCTGTAGAAAAGAATGGCAACCCGCTCCAGTTTTCTTGCCTGGAAAATCCCATGGACTGAGGAGCTTGATGGGTTACAGTGCATGGGGTCACAAAGACTCAGACAGGACTGCGAGACATCTTAGTAGGAAGTTCCCATCATCTCCTGATGGCCTTGGATCCTGAATGCTCCCAACTCCGTCAGCTCTTCCCTAACCAACTCTGTTTCCTGGTCCTCTTGATCATGTACTGCCAGTCCTGTGTGTATTCCTGCTGCTGGCATGTGCTGGCTAGTTCTTATAGTTCCTGTGGGATATTATGTTTCCTCTCAGTAGTTTCCAGCTGTGAAATGTGAAACCAGTTATGCTGTTCAGTTCAGTCGCTCAGTCACGTCCAACTCTTTGCGACCCCGTGGACTGCAGCACGCCAGCCTTCCCTGTCCATCATCAACCCCGAGAGCCTGCTCAAACTCATGTCCATCGAGTTGGTGATGCCATCCAACCATCTCATCCTCTGTTGTCCCCTTCTCCTACTGTCTTCAGTCTTTCCCAGCATCAGAGTCTTTTCCAATGAGTCAGTTCTTCCCATCAGGTGGCCAAAGTATTGGAACTTCAGTTCCAGCATCAGTCCTTCCGATGAATATTCAGGACTGATTCCCTTTAGGTTTGACTGGTTTGATCTCCTTGAAGTCCAAGGGACTTTGAAGAGTCTTTTCCAACACCACAGTTCAAAAGCATCAATTCTTTGGCACTCAGCTTTCTTTATGGTCCAACTTTCACATCCATACATGATTACTGGAAAAAACATAGCTTTGACTAGACAGACCTTTGTCAGCAACGTAATGTCTCTGCTTTTTAATATGCTCTCAAGTTTTTCATAGCTTTTCTTCCAAGGAGTAAGTGTCTTTTAATTTCATGGCTGCAGTCACCATCTGCAGTGATTTTGGAGCCCAAGAAAATAAAATCTGTCACTGTTTCCATTGTTTCCCCATCTATTTGCCATGAAGTGATGGGACTGGATGCCCCATGATCTTCATTTTTTGAATGTTGAGTTTTAAGCCAGCTTTTTCACTCTCCTTTTTCACTTTCATCAAGAGGCTTTTAAATTCCTCTTCACTTTCTGCCATAAGGATGGTGTCATCTGCATATCTGAGGTTACTGATATTTCTCCCGGCAGTGTTGATTCCAGCTTGTGCTTCATCCAACCTGGCAGTTATGCTGTGGTATGACCCTAATTATAGGTCTCTTGTCAGGTAGGGAGATTTGATGGGGTGGGGGAGGTGAGGACAATGTCACCTTCAGGGGCTTTCCTTGTCTTCAGACAGAGGAGTGCTTGCTCTTCATAGACAAGGGTAGGTTGCCTCTGAAGATTCAGAAGGTTTAGAGGACTCTAAGGAGGCAAACTGGAGAAGGAAATGGTAACCCACTCAGTGGGAAATCTTCCCTGTGAAATGCAATGGACAGAGGAGCCTGGTGGACTACAGTCCATGAGGTCACAAAGAGTCAGACACGACTGAGTGACTAAATGACAACAAGGCGTCAAAACCTGTACGTCCGCATCCCAGGTTCCATAGCCCTGACCTTGGAATAACAGACCTACGGTGGATGGTTGTTAATTAGTCTTTAAGGTCCACCGACTCTGACAGGTGAGCCCCAGGCGTAGTCCTGGCGCACAGCCTGACCTCGAGCTGCTGGTGATGGGAGCCTCTTAGTGGGCCGTCAGCAGGTCGTCTGCTTTCACGTCTTGCTTCCAGTTGCCTTTCCTCCTCCTCCTCTCCGGCTGCATTTCTGCAGAGCAGTGGTTCTCTTAGGCCTTCTGACTAGTATCAGCAGCACCTCAGACCTTATTAGATGTGCAGATTCTCAAGCCTGCCTCAGCTGCTGAATCAGAAACTTCCCGGCACGAGGAGCAAGCAAAACTTAGGATCACCCTAAGGTTTGAGGAACAAGGTAGAGCATCAGTGGTGCTCGGCAGTAGTCATCCATCCCGCTATCCGTACAGCTTCCGGTCACTCCAAGTCTTCAACACCTGGCGCATTGTACCCGCTTCTGCTGGTACAGTCGCCCACTGAGCATCTTTGAAAGTTTTAGCTGGCGAGTTATCTGGTGCCAGGGGCTGTGTGTGCCACCAGGCACTGTGATGGGTTCCTTATTGCCAGTCGGATGGCAGGTGATTCAGCTCCAAAACCTCATCTTACCTCCTGCTTTCTTGGATCATCTCTGGTACCTACTGTCACACCCTGGATTCTCCAGAAGCAGATGCGAAGGTGAAGTCTGGGGCGCATGATGTTTCTCAGGGATCTTCACCTGTGAGCGGAAGAGGGTATGAGCAGGATTGGACAGAGGGATTGGCCGAACTGTGAGTCAGCCCCAACAAAGCCCCGGTCAACCTGGTGATGACCCAAGGAATGAGTATTGCCATTCAAGGTGGGCCGCAGCAGTGGCTGGGCCTTCGTACCTGCCTCGCTCAGTATACACCTGACATCAGGTGAGGGGCTCTGCTCGTGACGCAGATCCTGAAGGAGCCGGCAGCTAGAGACTGCTGTCAGCGCTGTTTAAGGGCAGCAAGTCCTTCCCTGAAGGGTGGTCTGGGTCACACATCGCTGTGTCTGTCAGAGTACCCAGTGATTCTGCTGATGCTGCTTTCCTTTTCTTGCCCTAAGCTCCATGCACGTTCTGTTCCACCAATTCTTGTGGGTCCTGCATTTCTGTTTCCTTTTATTTTTACTCAGCGTATTTAACCATATCACTTTGTTCCCCTTCCTGTTATAGCCTACTGCTATTACTTCTGAGATTGTTCTTTTTGCTTTTTGGTTTATTGGGAGGTTAGTAAGGTCAAGTATTGTGTTATTTTACAAATGAAAAGGAAGATAGTCATGGAAATTTAGTTCTAGAAAGATCTCTATGTTGTTCAAACCCCTTGTATTGTATGTGAATAGGCAGGTTGAATACCAGTGACCAGCCAGCCCATGTTTATCCATTCAGTTAGTGGTAAAGTGAATACTGTTCTTTTCCTACCAGTTTGTGAAGGAACACACATAAAACCTCTTTTGTCAGATGTGAATGTAGAAAATACAGTCTAGTTTTGAGTAACAATATTTTGCCACTTTACTCATAAACTTATTTTTGTTTTTCCCCTCAGGCCATCAAGCCCTGTCGTCCTATGACCAACAATGCTGGCAGGCTTTTCCACTATCGAATTACAGTCTCACCTCCCACAAACTTTTTAGTAAGTTCCTACCAAAATCTATTTCATTTGTTAAAAAATATAAATAGGATCTATGTGTGTTAATAGGTTGAAATGTGAATAGGCTAAGTGTGAACTCAGTTCTTAAAAAAATATTTTATTTTTATGCTGATAAAACTGGCCTTTATCATAATGACTTTAATTTGGCTTCCTCTCATTATACTAATTTCTGTGTCGTTTTTCTTTTATATTGTTGGTACCTCATAAGACCCAGTGAACTATGGATAGGTCTGTTGGAGCTATGGAGTTGGAAGAATGCATAGAACACTTGTGTATCTCTTAAAAATTGGCAAATAACTTATATATTATCTAGTGACCCATAACTATTGCATTTATGACAGTAAATGCCTAATATTTGTTGACTGTGGTACCAGGCACCATTCTGTGTTTGAAATGTATTAACTTATTTCTCACAGAAAGTTGATGGAGTAGGTATTATTTTCCCCAGTATGCAGATGGGACAGTTGTCCATGTTTCTACAAATAAGGTTAAGTAACTTGCTGAAGATTATTCAGGTAACATGTGGCACAGTGGGGACTTGAACCTGGGCAGACTGACTCTGTAGTACACGGCTGTATGATATTTTGCTGTGCTATACTGCTGTTGACAGCAGTATAATTAATTAATTCTGGTTACATTTTTTATTAAGAGATTTCAATTTCAAAATTAGATTTTTTTTTGATGTTTTTCTACATAAAAGTTACTTTCCTGTTTGAAGGAATATTAAATGTTTATTTCTTATTTATTTATTTTGATCGCTTCTCAGCTTTTTGACTAAGATCAGGCGTAGTATAGGGGCTTCCCAGGTGGCACAGTGGTAAAGAATCCTTCTGCCAATGCATGAGATAGAAGAGGCCCAGGTTCTGTCCCTTGGTTGGAAAGATCCCCTGGAGAAGGAAATGGCAACCTGCTCCAGTATTCTTGCCTGGGAAATGCCATGGACAGCAGAGCCTGGCGGGCTACAGTCCATGGGGTTGCAAAGAGTTGGACATGACTGGACACACTATTTGGTTGTTCCAGGACTTACTGGGGTGCTCGGGATCTTTCACTGCAGCATACCAACTCTTAGTTGCGGCATGAGGGATCCAGTTCCCCAACCAGGGATCGAAGCCTGGTCCCTGCGTTGGGAGCTCAGAGTCTCAGCTGTTGGACCACAGGGAAGTCCTTCAGCATTAGATTATTAATAATTATTTATTTTAACAACTTTCCTGAATATGATTAATATACCATAACTCACCCATCTAAAATATATATTTTATGATGTTAAGAATTGTGAAACTAACACTACAATCTAATTTTAGAACATTTTCATCATTTCCCAAAGAAACCCTGTACTTAATGGCAGTCAGTTCTTTCCTGCTGCCCAGCCTTCAGCAACTACTAACATATTTTGTCTTTATCATTTGCCTAGTCTAGTATTTCATATGAATAAAAACATACAATGTATGATCATTTTGGTTTCTTCTGCTTAGCAAAATGTTTTCAAGATTCATCCATGGTATAATATGTAACTTCATTCCTTTTTACTGCTGTATGGATATACTATATTTGATTTATCCATTCATCAGTCAGAGAACATTTGGGTGGTATCCACTTTTGGGCTATTATGAATAATGCTGCTGTGAACGTTTATTTACAAGTTTTTGTGTGGATGTATGTTTTCCTTTCCTTTGAGTATAACTCTAGGACTAGAGTTGCTGGACTGTGTGGTAAATCTGTGTTTAGTATTCTGAGGAACTACCAAACTATTTTCCAAAACGGCTTTACCATTATTATTTCGTTTAAAGTTCTCTCATTATATTTAATTTAGGACAACTTTGTTGAGTTATTCAGATGGGAGATAACAGTAATATTAGAAAAACAAATGTGCATTAGGATATTCTTTAGTTCCCCCTACCCACCTAAGCTTTTCATATATATATATATGTGTGTGTGCATAAATGTTTATATATATGTAAATGTTTAAAAGAATAATGTTCAATATTTATGTAGAAAAAACATGTCTTTTAGGTTTCTAATCTTGATCATTTGCTCCATGTTTAGCATTTAGGATTAAAAATGGCAGACCATAAGAATGGCATAATGAACAGAATCTCTTATGCTTAGATCAGCATTTGTATATTTTGATTAGATTCTATTTTCAGGTAATTAAGATCTTTGACATTATGCAAGAATTGGTTTGTTACAGTGTTTGCTGTCTGGGCTTTTCCTTGGGGGGTCTGGGGATGGAGCTGTGAGGGAAGGAGCCGCTGGCACCCTGGGGCCTTCAGAGCCTTCCAGGCTGCTGCTTGTCTTGACTGCTGTGATGCTTAGTCTTCTCTACTTTGAGCTTTGATCTGGCTATGTGATTATCTTTTTCCTGTTAGGACTTCTGTTAGTACACAAATATAGTTGAGTAGGAACAGGACTGGTGGTATTATGAAATTAAATAAAAGAAGTTCCTAGAAAATGAAGTCATGTAGCCTTTTTTCCTTTATGGCAGCCATAATAAACCTCCTTGATTGTCTAGTATATAACTGAAGTCAGAGAATCCTACCAAGCTAGAGTTCAACTTCTTTGTAAAGTTTCTCCCTGGTGTCTGGGAGAGCGTGAGCAGGAGTCTGTACTTGCTTGCTTTGGTTGTTTGCTTTTGTTCTGATAGATACTGTGCATGTAAAAATCATATCATTTGTTCATGCTTCATGTTTCTGTTTGCTTTTAGACTGACAGGCCAACTGTTATTGAATATGATGATCACGAGTACATCTTTGAAGGATTTTCTATGTTTGCACACGCCCCCCTGACCAATGTAAGTATGTGCTAATTGGCCAACTTTCTCCTTCCCTGTGCCCCCTTTCTAAAAGTCAAAGGAAATTTCTTTTCCTCTGACTTCTAAGTAACAACTGCTTTATATCCCTTTGCCTAAGCTACAGGAAGTCAGCGGCAGTGTGTGTCAGGTGGGAGTGTGACATCTGTGCTAATGAGTCACAGGTTTGGTCCACATTAGATGGTGTAAGTAAACATGTATCAGAATAACATTTGAGAGTGTGAAAGATTGAAAAAGAAGGATAAACTGTGGAGTAATGTGTCAAAACTATTTTGGGGTGGGTGTCCTCGAAAAGAGAGCTGGAAAGTTTTAAGGAGAAGCTATTACTTAGTCTGTGAGTCACAGGTAAAGAAATGGAGCTTGTTCAGGGCCTGAGTTAACTTCATAGTTCTCTGCTTTTGCATCCCAGGAAGACGTCCTCTTTAAGAGACTTTGACATACAGATCATGATATTCTCAGGTATTAAGACCGATCTGTTGGGAATCGGTTCAGATGGAAGTCCTGTAAGTTAAAATCTTTCTGTTTTAAAGCGAGCTGTCTTAGGGGTTGTCTTACTTATTGTGTATTCTAGTTGGATGTAGAGTGGAATTCACTGGTGACTCAGGAAGGGAATGTAGAGGTATCCATGAATCAGTCAAGACACTGCTATAGAACTTACTGAATTTATAGCTACGGTATATGTACATTGAAGTAGAATGTTCTTTAATTCTTTCTGGTTTAGTTAAAAGAAATTATATCTGCAGTTTGAAAGGTTATTTTAGTTTATTTGGAATGTGAAATTCTGTTCCATTGGAGAATAAAGAATAAAACCTTTGTCTAATCTTTCCATTTTCTATTTTTTTTAGTAGACATGATTCCATAGTAGTGATACTAATTTAAAACAAATTGTTCCTTAATGAGATTTTCTTTATGCCACAGTATATTTTATTTCAGAGAATTTTTTTTGAGAAGATGATTACATTGTAAGTGTAAAAATAAAATCACTTGATAATACATATCACATATCTCTAGGGTGAACCATAATATAGAAAATTGTGTAATATTGAACTATATTTTTTACTGAGGTATAATTGACATATAATGTTACTAGTTTCATATATACAGCATAATGATTCAGTATTTGTATATATTGTGAAGTGATCACCGTGATAAGTCTAATTAACATCCATCACCATCCATACTTACAAACTTTTAAATTGGACTATTTTTTTTTAATTGAAGTAAAGTTGATTTATATGGTGTGCTAATCTCTGCTATACAGCAAAATGACTCAGTTATACACACATATACATTCTTTTTTATATTCTTTTGCATTATGGTTTATCCCAGGATACAGTTCCCTGTGCTATACAGTAGGATCTTGTTGTTTTATCCATTCTAAGTGTAATAGTTTGCAATCTCTTAGTATATCCCTCTTCATCCCCTCTCCCTTGGCAACCACAAATCTACTCTCTCTGTTTGTGTATTTGTTTCTGTTTTGTAAATAGGTTAATTTGTGCTATATTTTAGATTCCACATGTAAGTGACACAGTATGGCATTTGTCTCTCTCTTTCTGATGTACTTCACTTAGTACGATAATCTCTAATGGCATCCTTGTTGCTTCAGATGACATTTCGGTCTTTTTTAATTAATTACTTTTTTAATTGAAGAAGAATTGCTATTTTGTTGTTTTCTGTCAAATTTCAACATGAATCAGCCATAGGTATACATATGTCCCCTCCCTCCTAAACCTCCCTCCCCACTTTGTTCTTTCTTATAGCTGAGTAGTATTCCATTGTATATACATACCACATCTTCTTTATCCATTCATTTGTCAATGGATGTTTAGGTTGTTCAGATAATTTTTAAACAGTTTTTATGAAAAGGCACTAGGATGTTTTTAAATTTGGAGGTTTCTTATTTTATTACTTTTTAAATGTCTCAATTAGGTCCTCAAACCCTTTGTTACACTAAATCTCAGTCTTAGAGTTGCAAAGGCCTTTAGAAGTCATTTAGTCCATCTTGCCCCTACATTTACATTGCGCCACCTCATGCAAAGAGTTGACTCATTGGAAAAGACTCTGATACTGGGAGGGATTGGGGGCAGGAGGAGAAGGGACGACAGAGGATGAGATGGCTGGATGGCATCACTGACTCGATGGACGTGAGTCTGGGTGAACTCCGGGAGTTGGTGATGGACAGGGAGGCCTAGAGTGCTGCGATTCATGGGGTGGCAAAGAGTCGGACACAACTGAGAGACTGAACTGAACTGAACTGAGCCCCTACATTATATATTTCTCTCTTTTTTCCCTCAGAGGACTTGCAAATACAATAGTTAGTTACCATGAAAATACTTGAAAATTATCTATCTTATCTCTTAATTCCCTTTGAGTAATGTAGATCTCATTTTAACTTTTAGGGTCACTTTAAAGAAGGAAGCTGTATGGCTTCAGAGAGGGTTTAAACATTAATGATTCTATTTACTAGCTGTATGATTTGACATTTCAATTTTTATAAGCCTTGACTTTTCTCATCTGTAAAATAGAGGTTATTAGTTATGGTACTCTTACTGGCTTTTATAAAAAATAAATGAGATGACACATGAAAAGTGTTTATCATGATGTTTAATACACAGTACATTTGGCACTTATTATTTTGGATGTCAGACAGACATTTGAGTTTTTCTTCTAATTCTTTTTTTTTTTTTAAACTGATTGTTGGTACCTATGTGACCTGGAAGTGATTCTTTGAGCTTTATTAAAGTTTCTCAACACAAGGTTTTGGCACTGAGAGGCTGCTAGTGTGAAATTAATTGCAGTTGTTACTGTTGCTATAAAATAAAAGATAGGACTGAAAAATTCCTGGCTTCAGCATATATATATATATATATATATATATATATATATATATATATATAAATATTCAAGCTCTCAGAACTTGAGAACTTAACTCTGTAATGAGAAGATAAGCCCCATCATTTATGTTAGAGATGTTGATAAAATAAATCGAGTTTTAAGCTAAGTGTTGTACAGTTCATAGGAATTAGATCCATCAAAGGCCTCTTGAATTTGAAATAGCCTCCCAAGAAAAAGAATTATTAAATCGCTTTACTGTTCTGATTCATTTTCTTGCCAGAGAGAACACATCAGCATGAAGAGCATGTAAATGATGGTAATGTTAGAATCTCAACCCAGTTTAGTTTTGACAGGTTCTCTTAAGGTCTTCTTGAATTAAAGTGGATTGAAAGCCTTGTTGGCTAAGTATAGAGCATTCCAGGAGAATTTTATCTATTTATGTAGTACATTTGTTATTACTTATAATACCTGGTGCTTTTAAGGACTTTGATAACATAACTATGGTTACCTAGATTTGTGTTGTACATACATAATATTTTATCCTGCCCTCAAAAGCACAAAGAAACGCCATGATCCTTTCCCTGCTGCCTTAATTGGCTTTCCATTTCCAATGGCCTCTCTGTCCTGGATTGTAGTCATTTAGTGCCTGGAAATAGTAGAGTTAGAATATAGAAGTTTAGGAATGGTTTTTTGATTTGTTTCTGGTAGGATGAGATGGGAGTTTGTGTTAGTCACTACTCAAACATGTTTTAAGAAAAGATCAAGGGCGTTTATATTGTTTGATTGGTCGACTGAGCTCTTGATCAACTGAGTTCCCAATATATAGGAAAAGGACAAGTTCTCTTTGAGTCTTAGAGATGGAAGTTTGAATAGAAAGGGAGACTCTGCCTTCCCAAATTTGTGTGTCTGAGAAGGGGTCTAGTGGTATGGGTGACTGCCCCAAGGGAAATACAGCATGTGTAAGAGGAGAGGTTAAAGAAGGAGTCCCCCAAAGTGATTTTAGTTGAAGTCATTGAGGAAGGGACTGTAACTGCATTAATCATCAGCAGAGCTGCTGTTGCACAGAGCGGAAGGAGTCAAGTTTACACTTCTGCTCTTTCTCTGCCTCTTGACTCTTCCCAAGGGCTCTGGTCCTTTTCTCTCCTGAATGCACTCCCCACATAATGCAATGTCACCCATGTTTTTTCCTCTCATGCATGTTCTGACATCAATATTTATAGCTTTGACACATGGCTCTGTGCTTCACACTCACATTTCAGATTGCGCATTGGACACACCCACCTTGATGTCCCCTCAGGTACCTCACCCTCAACTTGTGTGAAACTGAACTGGCCATCTTCTCTGTGTACTGAGTTTAAGGGACTTAGGGAGAATCCCAGGGACGGGGGAGCTTGGTGGGCTGCCGTCTATGGGGTCGCACAGAGTCAGACACGACTGAAGCGACTTAGCAGCAGCAGCAGCAGGGTTACCTGTGAATTTCCTTGTTTTGATGTCATCCTGACCTATCTATTCCCTTAGGCTAGAAACCTGGAAATTATCCTCTGTTCTCTGTCTTTCATTTCCAGGTTAGAATGGTCGCTGTGGATTTCCGTCCCATCTCCTATGTCTAAAAGTCTTCCCCTTCCTCTTTTGGACTTCTCTTCATTTGGCTCCTGGGCTGTTCCGTTAGACTCCTGGTCTCTTGCCTTGCTCCTTGCTGTGTTTACACAGCGACCATGTGAAACTGTGTTGGTCTCTCACTTATAGCACTTGAATGACTTCTTGCTGCCATAAGGATAGCTCTGAATCCTTAACCTGGTTTATAAGATCTGCAGAATATAGTTCATACTTTCTAGAATTTCCTTGTGTCTCTGTCTCCATTCATTTCACTCCTGAAGAGCTAAATGACCTATTTTGGCCCCCGCTTCTTTTTCTCTGTCTTGCTAGAAACTAAATTCCTGTTCTTTAATGCACTGTGGTGACCTGAAAAGGAAGGAAATAAAAAAGGGAGGAGATACATGTATATCTGTGACTGATTGACTTTGCTGTACAGTAGAAACTAACACAACTTTATAAAGCAACTATACTCCGATAAAAATTAATTTAAAATAATAAACAAACACCTTTTTCTTTCCCAGTTAATTTTCTGAATGACCTGGAAAATTCCTTCTCATCTTTAAAGACTCAACTCAAATGTTACCTCCTCTTTGATTCTTTTGTACTTTATACTATTCAACATTTTGTTTGTTTTTTTAATGGCACTCTGACAGGTTACACTGTATCACACTCTATTTATGCTTGTTTTCATGCTTTTCTCTTAGATCTCTGCCTTTTTAAAAGATAGAGGGTGTGGCCTATTTTAGAGTATCTATGAATCTATCGGTTGTTAGTAATGTATTTTAAAACTATGAATAATTGCACAAATTATTCATAAACTATGCTCAAATATTTTTAAATGCTTGTAGGAAGAAAGAACTTCAAAATGATAGTGACCTTAGCATGTCGCTTCAGCTGGTTTAGAACCCATTACCACGAGAAAGTTGAAAATGGATCTCTTATTAAAGTTAATTATGAATTTCACTTAAATTAGCCACTATCCTTCAAAAAAAAAAAAAGCACCGAAGAGCTAAACGTCATTTCTGAGAAAAAGATTTCCAGTAGATGGCATTGTAAGACTGTTTGTTTTTCTTACCATTCCTTTTGCTGGTGGAATTAAAATTTGTTTCTTTCTAATTGCTGTGGTTTGTAAAAACAATGACATTTATATAAAATCGTCTTATGGACAGATCGAGTGGCCAGAAAAGCCTACTTAACACATCTCTAGGGCTTCTGAGTCTATTATTTTCCCCAGCTACTCAGGCAAACCACTGCTCTAACCTCACACCCCTCCCTTTTTCAGTCCTCCGTTCATTCAAAAATAGGCCTAGAGAAAACCTCTTAAATGTGGGCACTAGGCTGGTATCTGATGATACATTTATAAAGCAAGACAGATGTGGATTTATTTCATCTGAGCTTTCCTTCATCTTCACACATACTCTGAGCATTAGGACAGATATTATTAGGACAGTATTAGGTAATGAGAGGTGGATACCCTAGTGGCTTAGAACTGAGGTCAGGAGCAAGGGTTTCTAATTCACCAGATGCCTGTTATCAGGTGGCACTAGTGGTAAAGAACCGACCTACCAATGCAGGAGATGTAAGAGACACATGTTTTACCCCTGGGTCATGAAGGTCCCCTGGAGGAGGGCATGGCAACCCACTCCAGTACCCTTGCCTGGAGAATCCCATGGACAGAGGAGCCTGGTGGGCTATGGTCCATAGGGTCGCAAAAAGTCGGACACGACTGAGCGACTAACATACACACACACACACACACACATATACTACCTTAGGCAAAGTATCTGATTCTCTGTTTTTTGTTTCTTCCACTGTACACTAGGGAGAATAATTGTACCTGTCTCACAGGATGGCTACGTGAGTGACAGTATATGAAACAGTAGAACAGGGCCTACCTAGCTAGTAAGTGTTAGCTATTATTATTTTTATTGCCATGATTGCTTTTGCTCCAGAGCCAGAAAGGCAGCATGAGTTGTGTGTACTTCAGTGACTTATGAATCTGTAACTGATGAATTGTCAGCCTGCTATCCCGGATCTGCCTGAAGAGCTGAAGATTCTGAAAGGTTTTAAAAATCTGAGAGAAAGAAGTATTCGTGGTTTTATTAATTCTTCAGAGGCAATATATTTGGATTTAATGAGTTCTTGTCATGTTTGTGTTGCTGCTGCTAATACAGTTAATTAAACACCAACATTATGCAGGTTTCCTATAGAGACCAGGTCAGCTGGGTTCTTGCATTAAAATCCAGCAGTTGTGGTCAAGCTTCATGTGCAGTATTGTTAGCAGCTTAGATTAAGGTGAAACTTTCTCATTTGGTTCATGGCCTTCTGGGTCAGGTAGCCAACACGTGTACAGTGGTGAGCACAGGAAGGCATTTTGAAACTGACCCCCTCCTTCTTCTTATTACAGATTCCACTGTGCAAAGTAATTAGATTCAACATAGACTACACGATTCATTTCATAGAAGAGATGATGCCTGAGGTAAGAGAGAAGATTATTTAACAGCTTGATGCAGTTTGCTCTTTTGTTTATTCCATAGTTATATATTTTTAAAGCACTGAACTTGACCAGCGCTGGCGTTTTGCCATAAGGATACTCTTAAAGTATTGTGTTCACTGTTGAAAAAGACCAGTCAGTTGTAACTGTAGTCAGATGTAGCTTTAGGAACGAGGTTAAAATTCAGGTCATTTTCCAACTTTTTGACCTATTTTTGAACCCGTTTCTCCTCTGTGTTGCAGCTACTGAAAGTTACGTGATGGTAACATTACATCTGTTTCTAGTTTGTTTTGGACAAGGGACAGCTTTTGGTTACTGGTCGTTATCAGAGAGGAAATTAGAAAAGTGAAACTGAATCTGATAACTGTGGGAATAATCTTATTCATTATCTCCAGTGACAAGATCAATGCTTGGTTCATTTTTCTTCCCATATATTTACATATTTTTCATAATTGTTTTTCACTGCGGATGCTCAGCAGCAGATTTATCTAAATATATGCAAGAGGTTTAAAATTCCAAAGCAAGATTAATGTGAATCTCAGAATGATTCATTGCCTGATCTTGACTTTAGTGGTGTCAACAAATCACACTAAGAAATAACAACCAGACAGCAAACGAGCTTGTGCACTTAACATTGTGTTGGAGTTGGGGTCAGTTTCCTGAGCCCCTGGCTCCTCTCGCAAACCTTGTTTAACAGTGTGGCTCTGTTGAGGGCAGCGGAGCACCCACGGGGATTGATGAGCATGACACGCATGCTTAGTTTGCACCTATTTCATTCTGGGCAAGTCCTGTTAATTCTACCTGTCTTTCAAAAAGAATTAAGGAGAAAGGGCCGCCCCTTCATTCTTCAGCTTGGAAGGGCTTTTTTGCTTCCTTTTGATTTTTAAGGTCATAAGCCTTCATTTGCTATTGTAAAAGTTGACGACTTCTGGCGTGATCTCACGCAGGGTGATTTATGAACCCCGAGCAAAACAAGTAGGAGGAAGAATTATGAGACAAGTCTCACTTGCAGATATATCATCTGTTAAGCTTGTTTACAGCAGAAATTTTGGTACAAAGTTCTGTCGTTTTTCGTAGCCCTTTATTTGCCTTCATTAAGAGCTGGAACTTGTTTGGCACGGAGACCTCTAATTTATGGTAACTTGGCAATAGTGATTGTGGGTGTGTTTGAGGGGTGGAGGTGAGCAGAGGTTGGGGGGGGCGGGCGGTGCTGGGGACAAATCTATCAGAGCTGGCTGCTCAGTGTGTAATTTGAATTAACAGAAAGTCCCTAAGAGATTCTTGTATGTTTTGTAATTGGGTTAGAAAAATAGGACAAAAAGAGACTTTGATTTCTAGATTTCACATCACTTTATTTGTACATTGAGAAGAGCCAAGCCCACATTTTCTTAGGAATTCTAATGACATTATTGCTTACTTCATTAATGTTTTAAGATACTGAGCTACTATAGGACAGTGGCCAAGTTTTTTAGGAAATTAAACTGTTTTAGTACAGTTGCATTAGACACTTTTTAAAACACTTGACTAAAACCAGCTGAAGCATCAGTTAATATATAGTTGCAGTACTACAGTAATTTGGGTTTCTGGTTTATTTTTCAGAATTTTTGTGTGAAAGGACTTGAACTCTTTTCATTATTCCTATTCAGAGATATTTTGGAATTGTATGACTGGAATCTCAAAGGTAAATAGGATTTAAGAAAAGTGTAGTGCTTGTGGGAGAATATTGTGGTTTATGTGAAAACTCTTATAAAAAAGTGGGGGTACATAGTTGAAATTCCTCTCACTTTTGAACTGCAGGGAAAAGTTTATTATTCATAGGCATGCTTCTTATCATTTGACATAAATGAGTTGTTATGGGTCTCATTTAACTACAGATGGACCATGTCCATTATGGAGGATTACCATTAATTGTTAAGTAACTGGTACCTAGGAAGATGGTATCAGTTATGTTGAGTAACTACCTTGATTTATCTGCATTGGGGAAATCTCATTAGTTAATATCTTAAGTCTGTTGGACTTTACTGTAATAAACTTCTTCCAAAATGACAGTTCATTAAAACAGATGTTAGTTAACTCTTAAACACAGTTAGTTAACTCTTAAAACACACACACACCGTATGCTACATCAGTTCAAAACTTGATACTTGATTCTTGGATAATAATTTACTCTTGGAAATGCGTCTATTCCATCAGACATTTATTTATTTATTTTTAAAACAGTGTGTTGATGAACAGCTTTTCAAACCAAATTTTGAATAGTATTTCTCTGTTTTTCCCCCAGTTGTATTGATTAAAATGGGACACAGCAAAAACACAGGCATATTTATCATGCAGTAGTTCAGTTATAACAAAAATCTTTATAGCTTTGAATTTCTAAAACTAGTTTTACTATATATGCTATATACTGTATATATCCCTGGGGCTTTCATTCTTCCCTTTCTTGGTGGGGGGGGGTCTCCTCACTCTTCATGGGATGTTTGAGGCAGTTGCCACATGATTGATTCAGCTATTGAGTAGAAGTGGGGGCAGTGTTTGTTATGTCCCTCCTTCTGTTGGTGTTGGTGTTTTTGTTTAGTTATCATAAATCTTGGGAATTAAGTTTCAGTGTTTGTTTCTCAAGGCAGTTTTATTTATTTTTTCTTTCCTTTTCACTTGTTTGCTTTAGGTCCTTTGTTTGAAGACAGTCCTCCCTGCTGTCCAAGATTTCATTTTATGCCACGTTTTGTAAGATTTCTTCCAGGTAAATCTTTTGGCTTGTCAGTGACCTGGTGAGATAGTACATCTGAAAATGAGCCATTCTCCTTTCAATCTTTAGGGACAACTTTCCCACCTCAGACACTTAATTATCTACTTCTCAGGTGAGGCATGAAAATGTAATATTATACATGCTGACTTATACCCCTGCATAATTTATGACAGCCCCAAATTAGGTAAGCAGTGGGAGAATTTATTTCAAAAATTTGAGAGTCTACTTGATAAAATATCATACAAGTATTAAAATTAAAGTGGAAAAATGTGTGTGGCTTTAAAAAATGTATATAGTTAATTAGAAAACAATTTATGAAATTTTATAAACAATATGATTATAACTATGCTAAAAATAACTGCAGTAATAGTTGTAGTAAGATAGTGGTTTTATGGGAATTTTTTTTCTTTTTTGACATATACTTTTATTCATTTTATAGTACAGAAAAATTTATTCTCATGAAATTAAATATATATTTAATTACATGTAATATTTATATTACATATATATAAGTAAATATATGACTGCTATGTTTTTCAAAGCAATATTTTAACTTTTAAAAATTTTTGTCAGGAGGCTAGCTGTGAGATATGACATTGTATTTAGAATTTTTTTTTAAATGGTTGGGCTTTTAATGAGATATTTGGATGCCTTTTTGTTTGTAAAATCTTCACCATCCTAAGTGAATTCTTCCCTGGAATCTCATTCTTGTGTCTCACTTTCTGGTGACATCCACTTATACTTCCAGTTCCTCATTTCCTTGTTCCCTTTGCTTCTGCCTGAATCTTCTTTTTTCTCAATGTGTGCAGCCACCTTTCTTTGTTTTCCTGCTTCAGTCCTCTCCTCTGACTTTTGTCTCTCAGCTCTAGTGGCCTCAGCCCCTTGTGCTAATAACCACCACCTTCTGTGGAAATGTCAGTTCAACCATTTGCCTTTTCTTCTCTGATAATTTGGGCCTCTTGGTGATACAGGAGGAAAGAAAAATGACTGCTGCGATAAATCTGTGGTTTATCATTTCAGCTGGGGAGCTTTTCAGCGTGTCAGCTCTCTGCCCACATTTACACATCAGCAGTTCACGAGTTCAGCGTCATGCTCATGCTCCCCTCCTCATGGACGTGGGGGAGCACTTGCCTCCCCCATGCTTCAGAGCCGTCCAGGAGCCTGTTGGATTCTGGGCTGTTCACAGCCTGGCTTTGCTGTGGCATCCCACACCCCCTTACATGCCCTCACCCCGCTGTAGCTGCTGATGTCAGACTAAATCCAGTGGACACGCTTCAGTTGCATCTCCTCCCTGATATGATACCTGGGCTTTTAGTGTGTTTCGCCTGCTGCACGCTCCTTACTTGCCTCTGGCTCTCTGATTCGTCTTTTGTGGTTTTTATCTTATCTGTTCATTCTGGTGTAGATTTTCCTCCAGCTTTTGTCCTTGATACCCTCTCCTCAATCTACTCAGTCAAGGTGGCTTATTGTTAATGTTTATTTTGTTTGGAAAATGTATTCAAAGCATTTTCTTTTGTATATCTGCATATTTTATTTCTTTTTGTCTTTATTTTTTTATTTTGTTTTTTTTGGCCGTGCCACAAAGTATGTGGGATCCTAGTTCCCTGACCAGGAATGGAACCTGTGGCCCCCTTACCATCACCACTCCCCCAACCCCTTGCAGTGGAAGTATGGAGTCTTAACTACTGGACTGCCTGGTTTCATTTTATTGAGAGGTCCTTTTTTTCTTTTTCTTTTCAAGTGAATGAATCTATGATTTTGTAATGGAGCTTTAATGGTAAACTTATGAGAAAATGGTATTAGAGTGAGTTTGTTGAAAAGCCTTTCCTTTCTGTGTCTATCTGCCTCTAGGAATTTTATGAACAAACAAATCTCTAAGAGAATGCGGACACTTATTTTAAAATCATCTTAAAGAAAAATCCTGTGTCAGGTGTTTACTTTATGGGATTTCAACTCTCACAAAATGTTTCTCGTAACTATGCAGGGATGACACTCAGGTTGTTGTAAAGAAAAAGATCTTTTGGCTTATTTTTAAACAGAATTGACTTTTTCATTAGACTTTCTTTGAAAATATACTTACTTAAAAAAAATCTCAGAAGGATACAGAAAAATGCCTTTTTCTGTATAAAATGCAGTTTGTTATTGGATGGCAAATTATGCTTGATTCGTTTTTCAAAATATGACTTCACTAAAAATCTTTAGAAAATGGTGAGTTCAAAATGGTGTGTCCATTTTGATGTATATTTTCATTTTTTTCCCTTCATACCTTTTTTACATGCTAGTCATCATACTGATACATGTTTTGCATCCTAATTTTTAGTAATTCATCCAGTAGATGGATATTTGTTAAAGATCATGATATATAGTACCAAATTTCTTATCAAAAGAATCCCATTAGTTTATGCTGCTGTAAAAAATGAATTATTAGTCTTCTTCACATTTTGGACTTTGTTTCTTTGCTTCCTTCCTTCCAACTGTAGCTCCATGAGGCTGAGGTGTTAACAGTCTGTCTTGTATCAGTACTAACATATTCCTTGGCACATAGCAGGGGCTCAGTAAGTACTTGTTGACAGACTTTAAACAATCGGTCATAAGAGTGCCTTAGTTAAATATTCATGTATTTTGTTATTAATGAGAGTGAATGTGGTTTTCACTCATTCTTCGGTATTGTCTTTCATTTTTGAAAAATAAACCTTTGATTGACGTAGAACACAAATATTGAATGTGCACTTGTCATAAGACTCAGTGAATTTTCACCAAGTGAATATAACTGTGTACTCAGCCCCCCACTCAAAATTACCAGCATTGAAGAGCCCCTTTCTAGTCACCACCCGACTCCTTAAGGCAACCTCTATTCTGTCTTGAAAATACCATGTATTAGTTTTACCTGTTTTTGAATTATAAAAGTTAGAATTGTATATATTTTTTGTTTCTATCTTCTTTATTTTGTTTTCGAAATACCTGTTATAGTTAACTGTAGTTGGCACACTCTCGCTGCTGTATAGTATTATACAGTGTGACTAAATTAAAATGTATTTAACCTGTCTGTGATTAATGGACATTCTGGAGAAGCTCTATACAGTCAGCAAAAACAAGACCAGGAGCTGACTGTGGCTCAGACCATGAACTCCTTATTGCCAAATTCAGACTTAAATTGAAGAAAGTAGGGAAAACCACTAGACCATTCAGGTATGACCTAAATCAAATCCCTTATGATTATACAGTGGAAGTGAGAAATAGATTTAAGGGCCTAGATCTGATAGATAGAGTCCCTGATGAACTATGGAATGAGGTTCGTGACATTGTACAGGAGACAGGGATCATGACCATCCCCATAGAAAAGAAATGCCAAAAAGCAAAATGGCTGTCTGGGGAGGCCTTACAAATAGCTGTGAAAAGAAGAGAAGCGAAAAGCAAAGGAGAAAAGGAAAGATATAAACATCTGAATGCAGAGTTCCAAAGAATAGCAAGAAGAGATAAGAAAGCCTTCTTCAGCGATCAATGCAAAGACATAGAGGAAAACAACAGAATGGGAAAGACTAGGGATCTCTTCAAGAAAATCAGAGATACCACAGGAACATTTCATGCAAAGATGGGCTCGCTAAAGGACAGAAATGGTATGGACCTAACAGAAGCAGAAGATATTAAGAAGAGATGGCAAGAATACACAGAAGAACTGTACAAAAAAGATCTTCACGACCCAGATAATCATGATGGTGTGATCACTGACCTAGAGCCAGACATCCTGGAATGTGAAGTCAGGTGGGCCTTAGAAAGCATCACTACGAACAAAGCTAGTGGAGGTGATGGAATTCCAGTTGAGCTGTTCCAAATCCTGAAAGATGATGCTGTGAAAGTGCTGCACTCAATATGCCAGCAAATTTGGAAAACTCAGCAGTGGCCACAGGACTGGAAAAGGTCAGTTTTCACTCCAATCCCAAAGAAAGGCAATGCCAAAGAATGCTCAAACTACTGCACAATTGCACTCATCTCACACGCTAGTAAAGCAATGCTCAAAATTCTCCAAGCTAGGCTTCAGCAATATGTGAACCGTGAACTTCCTGATGTTCAAGCTGGTTTTAGAAAAGGCAGAGGAACCAGAGATCAAATTGCCAACATCCGCTGGATCATGAAAAAAGCAAGAGAGTTACAGAAAAGCATCTATTTCTGCTTTATTGACTATGCCAAAGCCTTTGACTGTGTGGATCACAATAAACTGTGGAAAATTCTTCAAGAGATGGGAATACCAGACCACTTGATCTGCCTCTTGAGAAATTTGTATGCAGGTCAGGAAGCAACAGTTAGAACTGGACATGGAACAACAGACTGGGTCCAAATAGGAAAAGGAGTTCGTCAAGGCTGTATATTGTCACCCTGTTTATTTAACTTATATGCAGAGTACATCATGAGAAACGCTGGACTGGAAGAAGCACAAGCTGGAATCAAGATTGCCGGGAGAAATATCAATAACCTCAGATATGCAGATGATGCCACCCTTATGGCAGAAAGTGAAGAGGAACTCAAAAGCCTCTTGATGAAAGTGAAAGTGGAGAGTGAAAAAGTTGGCTTAAAGCTCAACATTCAGAAAACGAAGATCATGGCATCCGGTCCCACCACTTCATGGGAAATAGATGGGGAAACAGTGGAAACAGTGTCAGACTTTATTTTTCTGGGCTCCAAAATCACTGCAGATGGTGACTGCAGCCATGAAATTAAAAGACGCTTACTCCTTGGAAGGAAAGTTATGACCAACCTAGATAGCATATTCAAAAGCAGAGACATTACTTTGCCAACAAAGGTCCGGCTAGTTAAGGCTATGGTTTTTCCTGTGGTCATGTATGGATGTGAGAGTTGGACTGTGAAGAAGGCTGAGCGCCAAAGAATTGATGCTTTTGAACTGTGGTGTTGGAGAAGACTCTTGAGAGTCCTTTGGACTGCAAGGAGATCAAACCAGTCCATTCTGAAGGAGATCAGCCCTGGGATTTCTTTGAAAGGACTGATGCTAAAGCTGAAACTCCAGTACTTTGGCCACCTCATGCGAAGAGTTGACTCATTGGAAAAGACTCTGATGCTGGGAGGGATTGGGGGCAGGAGGAGAAGGGGACGACAGAGGGTGAGATGGCTGGATGGCATCGCTGACTCGATGGACATGAGTCTCAGTGAACTCCGGGAGTTGGTGATGGACAGGGAGGCATGGCGTGTTGCGATTCATGGGGTCACAAAGAGTCGGACATGACTGAGCGACTGATCTGATCTGATCTGATATTTTTAGTTTTTGACTCTTTCAGATAGCACCCATATGTTCATCAAACTCTTGTACATGCCTTTTGATGTGCGTATTTATGCTTTCCTGTAGTGAATATATACCTAAGAGTGGAAATTCTGGATGCTTTTAAGTTTTGCTTTGTAGATACTTTCAAACAGTTTTCCAAAATGATGGTACCTTTTCACTGTCCCATGTGCAGTATAGATAAGAGTTCAGGTTATTCCACATTTGCACCAACACTTGGCGTTTTTCTTTCTTTTTCAAGTTACCTAGTCTTATGTGCATCAGAGGTATCGCAGTATGGTTTTAATTTTCATTTCCCTAAAGACTAATGAAATGGAACACCATTTCATACATAGACCATTTCCCTGTTGACTTTTGTTTTTTCCTTGTTGACTTTTGAAGTGCCTGTTCAAGGCAAAGGCAATGGCACCCCACTCCAGTACTCTTGCCTGGAAAATCCCATGCACGGAGGAGCCTGGTGGGCTGCAGTCCATGGGGTTGCTAAGAGTCAGACACAACTGAGCAACTTCCCTTTCACTTTTCACTTTCCTGCATTGGAGAAGGAAATGGCAACCCACTCCAGTGTTCTTGCATGGAGAATCCCAGGGACAGGGGAGCCTGGTGGGCTGCCATCTATGGGGTCACACAGAGTCAGACACGACTGAAGTGACTTTGCATTCAAGCCTTTAGTTCATTTTTCTGTTGCTTTATTTGCCTTTTTCTTGTTTATTTGTAGGTATTTTTTATATATACTTATTATATGAGTCTTTTGGCCAATATATGTATTGCCAATACCTTCTCTGTGATTGCTTTTTCACCATCTTAATGGTGATTTTTTTTTTTTTTTGATGAACAGAAATTCTTAATTTTAATTCTTAGTTTTCCTTTTTGCTTAGAGCTTTTTGTATCTTGTTTGTGAAAACTTTGCCTACCTCTAGATCATCAAGATACTCTCCTATGTTTTCTACAAATTTAGTCCTATAATCTGTCTCAGATTTGTTTTTGTAAATAACATAAGATATGGGTCAAGATTCATTGTTTTCAATATGACATTCAGTTGACTAGCACCATTTATTGAAAAGACCATTCTTTCTTCACAAAATTGAAGTGTTACCTTTGCCCTTAATTGTGTCCAGTCTGTGTGTGTGTGTGCGCGTGCGCACATAAAACAGTACAAAAGTGTATGAAGTAAAAAAGTGAACACCAACTTCTAGACGTGTGAGGATAAGTAGTTGCTATAAGTGGTTTGATTTGTATTTGTTTTAACCTATAAAGAGAGAATTATACTTTTTTCTTTAAGTGAGATAACACTAAACATGTTTCACAACTTGACCTTTTTACCCAACTGTTTCAGACATCCTCTATATAAACACGTTGGAGAAGGAAATAGCAACCCTCCCATTCCAGTATTCTTACCTGTAGAATCCCATGAACAGAAGAACCTGACAGGCTACAGTCTGTGGGGTCACAAGAGTTGGACACGACTTAGTGGCTAAACTACTACTACTAAAATTCACATTGGAGAAGGAAATGGCAACCCACTCCAGTATTCTTGTCTGGAGAATTCCATGGACAAAGGAGCCTGGCGGGTTGCAGTCCATGGGGTCACAGAGAGTTGGACACGACTGCGTGACTAACACACACACACACACACACACACACACACACACACACATAAATACATTGCCTTAGTTTTTAACACTTGTGTGGCATTCTATAGATGAATAGACATCGGGTTTGTTTTTCTACAGTTCCTGTAGTCAGGAGTATTTTGGAAGTCTCTATTCCGCAACCCCCCCACCCCCGCTCCACACCATTACATGTGAATACTTTAGGTATAGTCTTATGCATCTATTCTTTTGCATTTGTGTGTTTTTATAAGGTGGAGTTCTAGAAGTAATTATTTGTTAAGACAGTATGCACATTTTAAATTTGGAAAGAGCTGGCCAAGTTTTTTCTAGAAAGGACATAGTTTTGTAGGTCTAACCAGCATTTTTGACACCACCCTTTTCCGATACATCTGCCAACACTGGGTTTTACTAGCATCTGATACATAAAAAGTTATCTCATTGTTATTATTAATATTTGCCTCTTACTTGAACTCCTGTGAAAATGAACAGCTTTTTTATAGTGTTTCAGGTATTTAGTGGTCCTCTTACTCTCATCGGCTTTTTGTTCGTAACAGTTTATTATAATACATAGATTGAAAGTTTATCAGTCATTATACTTTTTCTCTAGTTCCTCAGTGGACCTGCTTTGAAGTCAGCTGTCTCAGTTGCTTTATACAAATTTATCCAAACTTTAGCTAGTAGATTAAACCAAGGATTCTTCAGTGCAGGTCAGTTTACCAGAAGTCAAATCACAGAACAACCAATTTATTGATATCATAAGAGTTTTCTCAAATTTTTGTTTCTTTCCTTATCCCTGCCTCCACCTTTAGTAGTTAGACAGTTGATATGAACTCTCCTAGAGCCAGTTTAAGGTTTTATCTTGATTATAGCCAGGGCTAGGGCAGGGCATAATTCAAGATAGAAAGGCTGCACTTACAGGAAAGCCTGTTGATTGCTTATATCATTGCTGTAGTAAAGCTTTGAGAATCCCAAATCAGTTTTGCAAATCAACTATCTAGCAGATGGATTTTTGGAAATTGTCTCATTTTGGAGAAGCAGTTCTTTAGCTCTGGCTCACAGAGGGCCAAAGAAGAGAGTATATCAGAATTCCCAGGAGGGAAGTGTAGTTTGGAAAAAGACATAAATTGATACAGTGTCTTAATGTAGCTTTGTTTGTGGAGAGTTGAGAAAATTCTGTGCTATTAATAAAAGTTTTCAAAACTTAAGATTATATAAAGGTGTCCTGTAGGAATATTTGGGAGACATAATTATATGTCTGCATATAGGTAATGCAGTTATATAGTTATTCTCAGTGTAGGGAACAACAGTATTGTATGTTTCTTAAAACTGAGTGTTATACTCTTGAGAACTACTTATTTAACCAGTATATTCTTAACACAAATTCCCTAGCAAATTGCCCCTCCTCCCAATAACCATATAAATCATCAAGCAATATAAACTGTGAGAATTAAGTCTCTAAGAAACAGTTTATAAAGTCTGTCAGTTCATTAATGACTGTCCAGATTCATTCCCTGAAACACAAACTCCAGTTCTTCCCGAATAATGAGCCGTTGTCACGGTTCCAGTCCCAGCGCTGGCAGAATTTCTGCTAACCTTAGCTTACCCGCTCTAATTTCTCATTTGTATCGGGTCCTATTTATCTCAGCCAACGAGATAAAGATTACTTCCTAGCCCTCAGTGACATAGTTCCATAAATCCCCAACATAAACATGTAGCAAAGCAGACAAACCAAAAGAGCCAATTCATTAGCATTAGTAGATACATGGCAGTCTGCGAGCAAGTGGCCACATTATTTATCTGCTTCAGAAAGTCATCCCACAAATATTTCTGCAATGTCCTTTTTGCCAGGCTGGGTGTGAGGGATGGAGCTCTTGCCCCATGGGCTCCGTGGGACTCTCTAGTTCTGTCTGCCTTTCCTTATATTCCTGTAAGGGTTTCACCTCATGTTATCTGTCCTGAGTTTCTACTTTTTCACACTGGTAAATATCTATCTTTTTAGATTTTAGCTGTTTTTAAAATAATTTAGCAGTTTTCAGCATGGGTTTATAGTTTCTCCTTTAGCATTACCTCACGCCTAATATGTGTATGTTTAAAAAAAAAATTCTTTCTAGTTCCATGCAGCTATAAATCTCTCCTCCCTCATCAGCACCTTTGCACCCAAACTAGGCAGAAGTGTTCTCAGGGCTCTTGGCGGCCTTCCTTCTTTATCTCACAGGTACTCTTCTCCTCAATTGGGCAGTGCCCTTGGTTTGCAGGTTTAAGTGTTCCTCCCTCTCAGTAGCTCTTTGATTTTTTTTATTCTTTTCCCTTTAAATTCAGTGCCCTTAGTCCTTTTCCCATTTATTTGAAATGTCCTGAAGTTGGCCACTTGTAACCGTGGGGTGGCTTTCAGCACCAATGTGTATAGCTAGAGTTGCATGTCTTTTCTCCTTCCAACCTTCCCAAATAAAATCTGAATGTTCTTCTCTAATCCTTATAGCAAAACAACACTCTGCTCCTCTGATGTATCCTTATAAGCTCACAGTGCTCTTTAGTAATCTTACTGTGTTTTACCCTTTCCTTGGTTCCTAGAATCTCCTCAGTATGGCAGTTCTTCTGAGGGCTAGATTTGCTTTATCCCTGCTGCTCCTTATGTTAACACATGCAAGTATAAGTCAACTTGCTCTGGCTTTAGAGGTCTCTTGTCCACCTGCTCACTTCAGGCTCCCCCCAGAAGCAGAGATTAGCATGGACTCAGACTGACTGAGGGGCATTATGATTTGCTGGGCTCCTTAGCAAAGGGGAAAACATCATTGATTGAGAAAGTCATGTCACATGCAGGCAGATTAAAATGTCTGTTGAGACAGAGTCTGAGAAATATGTCCTTAACCATGGAAGTTTGTTAATCAAAGGTGACTTGTAGTTTTAAGGCAGATGTTTTGTAATGAGACATACCATTTTTTTTTTACTGCTGTGAATAATAGTAAGAAGAATAGACAAAACATGTCCTCATGTAGGTTGATTGTATTTTCTACTTTAGTTACTTCTTTTTTTTTAAAGAGACTCAGTGTCTTTACCTCTTTTCAGAATGTTACCTGCAAAGATTCCTCTAGGAACTGTTGTGATTAATCATCGTTAGCCAACTTGCTTCTTGAAGTCCCGGAGCTTATGTTTTTGTTTGTTTGTTTTTTTCCATAATTGTTACATGGGACCATTCATAGTGCCAGGCACATAATGGTGAAAAACATGCTCCCATCTGAGAGTCACTTCCAGAGATCTTACTGTGCTCTGTAAAGCTTGGCAAGATCTGATTTCCCTGCTGCCTCTCTTACATTCTCCTCCTCAATTTGCTCTATCCATGCTGGCCTCTTTGCAGTTCCTAGAACACATCAGTCCCACCTTCGGGCTTTGGCTGTTTTTTCTACCAGAGACATCCCTCTCCCAGGTAGCCACGTGGAGCTCCTCTGCTTCTTTCAAGTCTGTCAGATGGCAGCTTTTCAAAGACATTTTTCCTGACCACCCTTTTATGTATAGGTACCCAGTTTGATCCGTTTTCAGAGCCCTCATCTCTGATCTATTATTAAGGAGTTGTTTTTTATTGTCTCTTTCTCTCCTCTGGAATGTAAGAGTTTCAGCTGTTTAGCACTGTGTTTCCTGGGCCAGCTACATAATAGGTGCTGGTAATTATTGAGTGAATGAATGTGTATTTAGATTAATAAATGAATGGATTCCTACATATATAGTAGCCGTATAGCGGCAATGCCATTTAATTCCAGGGCAGCATCTGAGATAGAAAAACACAAATCAAAAAGAAATTTTGATCCTTACTGTCTTCTGTCTTAGAAGTATAGGCCTAAGATCTTAGCCCATAGAAACTCAGATTAAAATCTTTTATCTTCTTCCATTTTCTAGTATCCTAGATTCCTTGGGTGTCATAAACTCTTCTAGCACAAATAGGACCCCCTCATTTATGCCTGCCTGTCTCCAGCATCTCGGTCCCCTTGTTTCTCCACCAAGTGTTTGGCCCTGTATTACTGTTTCTAGCATGTCTTATGACCTTGGGGAGAGTTGTTCTCTACACCATCAGGGCTCTTGTCCTTCTTTTGGGTGGGACTAGGCAGAGAAAAGTTGGTTGTACATACTGGTCAAGAAGCTAATAAACCCAGGGACTTCCTTGGCAGTCCAGGAGTTAAAACTCTGTGATTCCAATGAGGAGGGCGTGAGTTCAGTCCCTGGTCGGGGAACTAAGAACCCGTGTGTTATGCACTGTGGCCAAAAAAAAAAAAAGGCTAAACCTAAAGAGAAGGCAGAAGCCTGTGAAACTGAAATTAATGTGCATATTAGATGAATGGCTTTGCTTCACGAAGTACCAGATTAATTGAGTTTTTCCAAGATACTTTATTTATGTTCTTTGTTGTTTTTAGCCTCTGTACTTGGTAATATATGCTTCTTTAAGTCTCAGAATACTTGGTATTTTTTCCATGTACCAACTCCATAATGATCTTCATGATATTGGTATAAGCTCTTTATTTCTGTTTCTCATGGCAGGTGCAGCACATTAGCACCAAAAAATTAAACCATAGTGCCACAATAGTTTATTGAAAACATCCATAAGTATCTCATAAAAGCTTAGAATTTCCTTAAATCAGTAACGTCACTTTCATCTGTTACCCTATAAAGACTGACAAAATATTTAAAACATAACACGGTTCTGTATGTTATAAACTGTGGTTCTTTACACTAGGTGGTTTTAAATTTATTTAGGTAGGCACCTTTTTTATATTCCTACCTCAGAAATGGAGCCTTTTATCATTTATAATGTCGTTGCCATTTTCGTAAATGAGATGGTTTATGAGCTCTGTTCATCAGTGAAACAAACGGCTTGCCTATTATTTGGCACCTGGTTAAACAATGGTTTAATGATGTAAATTCTAAGCTACCTTTTTACAGGTGCTCTTCTCTCGCTGTCTTGTTCTTCCTGATTGGGTAGAGGACTGGCTGTTAATTGAGTACTCTTATTTTCCCTCTCTCTCCACTGTCACCTGAGATGGAGGGAAAGAAGTACTGTCTATGCACCAGATCCTCCTCTACTTACTACGGTGTAGCAAAGCCCTTGTTCCCGAAGAGGAGATTGCCAATATGCTTCAGTGGGAAGAACTTGAGTGGCAGAAATACGCAGAAGAATGCAAAGGCATGATCGTCACCAACCCTGGAGCGGTATGTGCTGGTGTTGACGGTCAGAGACTGAGTCACCTTCCTTTCAGGTTTGAGTGTTTTGTAAAAATGCTAACAGAATGTTTTTAAAGATTTAAGTACTCATTGTTTCTTGTCCTTTGAGTAATTTTTTTCCTTTAAATGTTTAGTACATAAGAAAAATATTATAATATAGGCGTATCTGTAGGCATATATGTATCCATAAGAGTTGGTGATGGACAGGGAAGCCTGGCATGCTGCAGTCCATTGGGTCTCAAAGAGTCAGACATGACTGAGCAACTGAACTGAACCGAAGGCGTGAAAGTGAAAGTGAAGTCGCTCATTTGTGTCTGACTCTTTGCGACCCCACAGACTGTAGCCCACCAGGCTCCTCCATCCATGGGATTCTCCAGGCAAGAATACTGGAGTGGGTTGCCATTTCCTTCTTCAGGGGATCTTCCCGACCCAGGGATCGAACCCAGGTCTCCCGCATTATAGGCAGACGCTTTAACCTCTGAGCCACCAAGGGAGCCCCATTCATCTGCTTAGTAGATTTATTCTGCTTATTATGGAGAATTTTGAAGTTTTTAGATTATGCTCAGCTCTAATTTTATTCTGAGTATAAAAGTAATAGATCTTCTCTACAATTAGAAAAAGAGAAAAACAGCCCAAAGAAGAGAAAAATCGCCCATAATTCCTTTCTTCAGAGATGATACTATTCACTTTTCTAGTAAGACATATTTCATATTGTTTTGAAAAAAAATTGGCATCATACTATTAAATATTAATATTCAGACTTTTTCCTTCTTATCTTCCTCCAGGAACAAGAAGCACAAAGTTATTATTTTTCCTTCGTTTTACATTTCTTTAGGCATGTAATTAAAAAAAAAAGCCACTGTTACTTAATTAACCCCCTATTATCAGGCACCTAAGTTGCTTCCAGATTTTTGCTATAGCAAATAATGCTGTATTGAATTTGTATATGGGTGATGAAACATGTTTTCTGTATGTATGTATTTCTGTTTGAATGTGTCCATTTAATTCCTTGAAGTATATACATTTTTAAGGCTTTGGATACTTTATAAATTACCTTCCAGAGAGTTGTAAAATTCACACTCTGACCATTTCTTCATACTGCTTGTACTAGTTTAATAAAAAACGTTGTCAATTTGGTAGGGAAAAAATAGATACTATTTAGCTCAGTTTTCTTTTTATTTTGGTTTCTGGCAAAACTTGATATTTTAAATGTTGATCTTTAAGGTTTTTCTTCTGATATTAGTTTATTGACACCCTTTGTCTAATTTTTATTAATGTTTTTTAAATTTATTTCTTTAAATTTTGCTTCTAATGTCCATTTTTAAAGTTAAAACATAAAAATCAAAAGCAAATAATTAATAGGTAGCTTTTTTTTCTGATAAAGAGCATGCTGTTTTATTATTAATTTATTTTCCTCTAAAATATGTTATCATTTCATAAAGTAGTTATATATTGGTATCTTATCTGTATAAAGTTTTGCAAAAGTGGAGAATTAAAATACTACTATATAAGGAAACAGAGTAATCTAAGTAAACAAAGCTGTTGTTTTAGAAAGGCTGCCAAATTGCTTAATAGCCTTGATTCATAAAAATAAAAACTCTAAATCAACTTTTTGTAGCATGACAGTAACATCTGCACAAACAAAATGTTGCTATTTGCAAATCAGACATTCCAGCTAATGCGGATTATTTTAAACAAATCTAGAAAGTGAAAGTGTTTAATAAAAATGTCTTTAAACATGAGACTTGTTTAACACTAAAAAAGTTATACAATTTCTACTATTATATTGCTAAGCCACGCAGATAATTGTTAGAGTAAAAGAAATATACAAAATCATAGCACTATGAGAGTGTGACTGTGGATTTACTCTTTCTTCTTTTGAACAGTTGCATGAATTTACATTTCTCTGTTAGTTTTATAGTTGGGTCAGAGGACTGAGTGGGGGTGATGGTGGTGGGAGATATCCTTTTTACCTTGGTGGGTCCCCTTGAAGAATCTCATGATTTACTGTGGAAGCACTTTTACCCTGGGACTCCCTTCTATGGCATGGTTAAAATTTCCTGAACTCCTAGGATCAGTTGGAGAGCTTTTGAAAATACAAGAATGCCCTGATGGACCCCATCCCATGTACTCCAGGTAACGGGGCTCAATGACCTGTAGTCAAAAAAATTCCCCAGTTGCTTCTGGTTCGCTTCTTGCTCGTTTTTGAGCCAGTGGCATAGAGAATATTTACTCCATTGCCGTGATCATCATTCATCTCAGTTGTTGAGGAGCCACTACGTGAGCCAGGTGCTACTGAAGTATGTAGATTGTATATGATGCTTGTCCAGCTGCAGATGCACAGCATATCCATATGAAAGGAGTCTGTGATGAATTATTGAATCAATGGACCAATCTCTGAAAAAGCCAGTCAGGAAAGCTTGTAGTGTTTGGTGAGATCACTGGGCCAGGCTCCCAGGGATGCTTCATAAACATTACTGTGGTCTTTAAAGAATCAAGGAATTGTATAAATCATTGGCACCTTTGAATGAACATTCTTGAGTTGGTGTGTGGCCAGTTTTGAAGATAATGAGGAAAACACAGGTTAGTCAGGGTGAAAGGTTTATGCTGGAAAGTAATTGGAAATAAGAAAGTTAGGTTTGGGTGCCAAGCTTTGGGACATGTTTAAGGTAGTTTTTTTTTTTTTTTTTGTTTGTTTTTGTTTTTTTTTTAGTATTTGCTATTTAGTCTTAGTGCAGAGGAGAAAAGTGTCCTGAAAACTTAGTATCATGAAACATTCTTTCATTATATCCTGTTGAGAATAGGACAGAATAGACATAGCACTATATTTTGTCCTATGAAGTGCTTGCTTTGAAAGATTGCCCAGTGATAAGGATATTGGGGAATTTATTAAAAATTTCAAATCATTATGGTCCCATTAAGTACTTTATTGCTGCAGAATTTAAAATTAATCTCCCTCCCCAGGTACTTTGCCTCTGCTAGGGAACACTTTGGTCATTGGTGAGACTGTATTTTATTCTAATATAAAAATAGTATGATGGATACTGTAGGGTGTGGCCAAGTCTAGAACTCATTTCATCCCCTGTCCCCCTATAAATAAGAAATAGTACAGATATTTTAAAGGGCTTCCCTGGTGACTCAGATGGTTAAGAATCTTCTTGCAATGCAGATCCCAGGGTTGGGAGGATCCCCTGGAGAAGGGAATCGCTACCCACTCCGGTATTCTTTCCTGGAGAATTCCATGGAGAGAGGAGCCTAGTGGGCTACAGCCCATGAGGTTGGAAAGAATTGGACATGACTGAGTGACTGAGTGCGTGCGTGCATGCACACACACACACACACACACATACACACACACAAATATTTTAAATCACTATTTACTCTGTTGATACTATGCGTGCTAAGTCATTTCAGTTGTGTCCCACTCTTTGTGACCCTCTGAACTGCAGCCCACCAGTCTCCTCTGTCCATGAGATTCTCCAGGCAAGAGTACTGGCGTGAATTGCTGTGCCTTCCTTCAGGGGATTTTCCCGACACAGGGATCAAACCTGTATCTCCTGCATTAACAGGAGAGTTCTTTACCACTAGTGCCACCTGGGAAACCCTGATACTATAGCATGGAGCCAGAGAGAAGCCCAGCATAATCTGGTCTGTGGTGACTGCAGAGGCAGGAAGGGACTTTAATTGTGGTCCTAGTAGGCAGAAGAGCATGAAGGAACATAAAAGGGTTTTGACTTAGAGGCGAGAACCTGGCCTTTTTGACCTAGTTATTAATTTTGAGAGCAAAGGTCAACTTTTCAAGATGCTAGTAAAATTTTGATTGTTAAATGACATTGAAATATTCTTTGAAGTCTAAGGTGTTTTTTTTTTTTTTTCTTTTTTTTTTTCACTAATGTGGATGAATTTGCACAGATCTTTTTATTGAATAGTTGGTCACCTATTTGGACTACAGTTGTGGGTAGGGTGACCAGCTTGTCCCAGTTGCTGAGGGCTTTCCCAGTTTTAGCATTGAAACCCCTGTGTCTTGGACAAACCAGGCAGGACTGTTAAGTCATAGTTGTTGGGCATTACTGGACAATACAGTGAAGCTTATTAGCCTCCATGGGTATCAAGTCTATAGCCTCTAGCTCTGAAGCAACTGGGCCAAACACCCCCACGATCTTCTAGTCAGAATTTAGCTTCTAATTAGGGAATGCCCTGAGTGTTCAGTATAAGGAGTTGCTAAAACATATTCTCCATGATTTTACTATCTTTTCACAAACTTGAGTATTCAGGATGAAAGCTGTTTTACAAATGGATCCTCATACTTTAGTAACTTAAGAAGGAACCAAGCTGTTCACTTCTTTTTTTTTTTTTTTAATTAGACTTGGAAAAGAAACTTATGAAAATTGAGTCTTCTCTATTAAAATTTAAGAATGGCCTCCATGGACATAATAAGAGAGTTTAACTATTTGGTCTTTGTACCACCATACCTTTTCATTTAAAGGTACAGAATTAAAGGAATACACAACGTATTCAGAGAACTAATGGGGAAAAAAATTATATAGAGGCATCTGTCTGTGCCTGCTGAATAGAAATAAGCTTTCCATTTGAAATGTGCAGTTAAAGCAGAATAAGCCAGCGTGTCTCTTTTGGTCGTGTGGAATACTCCCTCTGTGCCTCTGGAGAGGTTAAGGAAAAGTTATATCTGACTAGGTGTCCTTTCAAAAGTTTAATTTTTAAAGGTTTCTATGTGGATGGCAGAAAAGGACAGAATCATCGTTCATTATGCTGAATGGCACAGACTCATTTACGGGGATGACATTATAGTTTTTATATAGTGTAGTTGCTATGATTAAAGGTTTTTAATGACATTTTTTTCCCTTTGGGGATGAGGCTTTCCTAGGGAAAAATCCGATTAATTTCTTCCCTACTTAGATTAAAGTCAATACTTAAAGACTTCTTAAGGGAATAAATGGCTTTGATTTCTCTCTCTCTAGAAACCAAGCTCTGTCCGCATCGATCAACTGGATCGTGAACAATTCAACCCTGATGTGATTACTTTTCCGATTATCGTTCACTTTGGGATACGCCCTGCACAGTTGAGTTATGCTGGAGACCCACAGTAAGATATTTCTCGGTGTTTGTCTTAGCCAATTTCATCTTCTACTAACAGCTGAAATTAGCAGGGAATCCCCTTTAGTGGAGTTTTTTCTTTTAAAAAATTAAGATCTGAAATGAAATGTTTCCATGTTAGGTTACATGTTTCCAAGATTAGGTTACCAAATGAAACAAGTTGTGGTAGCTCTTGAAGAATTATTTTCTCTACATATTATTCGATAGATTATCCTTAGCAGTCTTGGTCAATATAAGTCCTGTATGTTTTTAACCTTTAAGGAATTTTCCTTTATCCATCATTGTAGAACTTACTATTTTTATTTATTTTTTTCAGTGCTCTCTAGAGGAAAGTAGCACCATGTTGGTTCCTAGCACTGCTGCATTGATGTAGAGTTCTGATTTTGGGGAGACATCTTAGTAAGAGCTCAACATCCCATGCAAAGTCAAGGGTTATATTTGAAGGAGAAGCCATGACTTTTGGCTCTTAGAATTGATGTTACTTTCCAACTGGCACATTAGTGTTTTGCTGGGAGAAAATGAGGATGTGTGGGAAGGGAAATAGCACCATTAGAGTCTTCAGGAGTGTTTAGATTCCCTACTTTGTCAAACAAACCATTTCCTGATTTAATTTTTTTAAAGGTTTCATAATGGGAGAAAAGGGCATGGGAGATTTTCAATTCATAAATCCAATTCTGGCTGATATATTAGAAGAGGCTAAAGGGTTTTGTTCTTTTTTTCCCTCCCATTGGATAAAAGTATGAAGCAATGAGCCAGGCACTGTGTAAGTACTTCTTTCTTTCCTCCATTGTCTATAAAAAATGTTATCAGAAAGGAGAGACCCAGCAAAGGCCAAGAAAGGAGCAGTTTCAATATAACAGAAAATCTTTGGAAAGTCCCTTCTTGCCAGAAAAGTGTGAGTAGAATGGATTAGGCTCATGTGGACTCTCAGCTGGCAGGAGTGTGAATTGATAGAAAACTGTATATTCTCTTCCTTCTCAGGATACTTTAACTTACTCGTTAGGCTGATCCAGGTTATAACATGTTTGGCTTCAAAGATGGTTATTTTTGTCATGGTATATACAAATTGCTATACATCATTTGTCTTTCCCTTCCCAGTGGAAAAATGGATGTAAGTATCTGTGTATCTTGGGTATTATCATGAGGAGGGTTCTCTTTTCTCATTTTCTCCAACTTCTACTTTCAGTGAAAGCGTTTCAGACACTGACAATGTCTGCTGAGTAAGGGGTCTTTCTTTCAACAAACATCAGAAAGCATGTATTTAAATGTGTTACTTTCAAAGAGGTAACAGTGAGAAACCGTACATGTTTCTTCCGGTTTTTGTGCGTCTCTCTTGGAATTGCCTCCAGAGAGATTCATCTGTATAGTGACACCTCGTTTTCAACCCATGTAGGCAATGATCAGCTTATTCATAGATTCCGGATGACTCTTGGTCATCCAGCTGCTCCATTCCTCCAGACCACGTCCTTCCTTAGAATGAAGGTCTGAAGCCATTAAGGATGTTCACAGGAATGCATTTATGATCAAGCAGGCCTCTGAGAACACCTGGCTTTACGGCACTTTAGATTTGCTTTCTTTTCGTCTGAGATGTCCGTCTGTCCTTTTCCTCAGGTACCAGAAACTGTGGAAGAGTTATGTTAAGCTTCGCCACCTCCTAGCAAATAGTCCAAAAGTCAAACAGACTGACAAGCAGAAGCTGGCACAGAGGGAGGTTGGTATTGGACCCTCTTCACCTATGGCTAATGATGATGTACTTCCGGTTTATCTGAGATTGTTGTTACACCACACTTTTAGAATAAGATGGAAAGATACTTAAAAAAAAAATCACACTTCACTCCCCTCCTTATGTTAGTATACTGATTGATTTTTTCTCATCTTTCAGTAGCTAAGGGACCGTGTTTTCTTCTTAAAAAGGCCAGTTTTTTAATAGATGTTGGGAATGAATATAGCTTCTCTAAGAAGTTAATTTTAAAACTTCCCATAGGACCACATTTTCAAGTTTCTTGGTCTTAGGTTGTAAAAGATTATCTTCTATATATCTGTTAGTTTAGTATGGTGAACTGATTTTGTGAGACTTTATATCCCAAATTCCGTATTTCTTTACTAATGGGTAGTATTATCTATATTCCAGGGTCACTTGTGTTTTATATTTAAGAATAAAAAATAAATGGATTTAGTATCAATATAGATTTTGTCTTAATGAGGGTTTATTCTGCTGCATTGTGTAAAAGCAAGGTTTTGAAGCTGAGAAAAGTGTTTGAATTCTGACATTGTCGCTTTTTGTGACTTGAGCCAGTCAGCTTCATTATGAAAGATGGAACCAAGGCCGAAAGAGACTGTCAGCGCACTCAGGGAAAAGGGTGATGGTGTGGACTTGGAGACATTCCATTTAACTTTCCTCCAGTGGTGTTTGGCCTGTTAAAGTGTTAGTCATTCAGTCATATCAGACTCTTTGCGACCCCATGGACTGTAACCTGCCAGGCTCCTTTGTTCATGGAATTCTCCAGGCAAGAATACTGGAGTGGGATGTCATTCTCTTCTCCAAGGGATCTTCCCAACCCAGGGATAGGACCCTGGTCTCCTGCATTGCAGGCAGATTCGTTACTATCTGAGCTACCTGGCCTGTATTAGTAACTTAATCCGTGATGGAGGTGGTGGTGGTTCCTGTTGTTATTATGAATTCTATGAGATTTTTTTTCAATTGAATAAACATACAAATATAAAATTATTTTTTATCATTAATTATTTGAAGGGTGGCGGTAAAAGGGAAGAGTCAATTCCTGTTTACGTATTGCAGCAGTTTTGAATCATTGTCTTGTTTTAATAAAATATACCCTTGCTGCAGGGTTTGCAAATTAGAAGGCGTCTTTGAGAATTACATGGGTTTCTGGTTAATTTACTGATTGTCTTTCTTATATGTAAATGCTTAACATAAGGCTTGATTTAAATATAATTTTTACATGAAGATTTCAGATTCCAAACACCACATTTTGTTTCTTTTTCAGTTAAAGGGCATTTTTTTTCACGATTTTTCTTTTTTTTGACAAGGATCATTTTTTAAGTCTTTATTGAATTTGTTACAATTTTTCTTCTGTTTTACGTTTTGGTTTTTTGGCTGTGAGGTATGTGGAGTCCTAGCTCCCCATCCAGGGACTGAACCTGAACCCCCCAGATTGGGAGGCTACTGGACCACCAAAAAGTCCCCAAAAGAACATTTTTCATTTGAACTTGCCAGAGTAGCTTCTTTAGTTTAGTTTTTCCTTCTCCATTTACCAGGAAAAGCTGGCTTATTCCCAAGGCCTTTCTCTATTTTTTAAAAATCTAATTTGGCATGAAGAATTTTGACTACCTGAATGTAAGGGTGAATGAATCCAGCTAATTTACTAATGCTTGTTGTTTGGCTTAATATTGCTTTAGAACTGTCAGGTTACTCATCATAATGAGTTCTTTTCTAGGAAGCACTCCAGAAAATACGACAGAAGAATACCATGAGGCGAGAAGTAACAGTGGAGCTGAGTAGCCAAGGCTTCTGGAAAACTGGCATCCGTTCTGATGTCTGTCAGGTGATGACGCTTCTGAGAACACAATTATACCCAAACGTCTCTTCCTTTAAAAGGCATCTGGCACTGAAGTCTTCCTAATTCTGAGAAGTTTCTGCAGAATGTATTACCTTGTAGCTAAATGGAACATTAACAGTACACTGTTTTCTATTATTTAGGTTCTGTTTTTGTGTCAGTTTTCATGTTGTCTTGTTTAGTTGTGCGTGGTGCACACGCGTGTGCATGGCGGGGGCATGGGAGACGCTGACTTAGTAGTGCTTAATTCTGTCTCCGCACTTTGAGGGAAGGCAGGTCTGTTCTTCAAATGTGTCTGCCTGTTTGAGCATGTGGGTAAGTGCCTGTCAAAAGAGATACTCCGGCAGCTCTACAGGCAGATTCCTGAAGGTGGTGTGTACAAACATTCCAGACTGAGAACCCAGACTTATAGTGCAGAGAGCTGAAAGTATTAAATGAGCAGAAACAGTATACATATTTGAGCCAAAGGATAGTATTTTTTCTTTGTGACGTGTTAGTCGCTCAGTTGTGTCTGACTCTGGGATCTCATGGACTGTAGCTCGCCAGTCTACAGTCTGCTCTGTCTCAGTGATTCCTCTGTCCATGGAATTCTCCAGACAAGAATGCTGGAGTGAGTTGCCATTCCCTTCTCCAGGGGATCTTCCCGACCCAGGGATTGAACCTGAGTCTCCTGCAACTGCAAGCAGATTCTTTACCAACTGAGCCACCAAGGAAGCCCAGCCCATTTTTACAGGGATGGTGGGTAGACTTAATAGAGGAACATTTCAGCAATATATAACTGGCTCACTAAGAGGTATTTTTTTCCTTAAATGTGAATTTTTACCAAATGAGACATCCCTCAAATCCAGCATATTCTTTGACTCTTCACTTGATTCTTTTGTTATGATTGATATTGGTTGCACTCCATGGGAATTAAGTAAAGGAAATGATTACGCAGACTGGGGTCAGTGTAGTTCGCTGTGTTTATGTTTAGCCTTTTGGAAGAATATTCCAAGCTGCCACTTGTCTCTTGTGATGGTAGCAAGAGTTGTAATGAGTCCAGACACTCTTAGGTATTCATTTCATTGTAATGAGTTGCTTTTTTTTTTTTTAAATCAATGCTGGCATTTAATTATTGTATTGAACAGTGGAATTTAATCCTATCATTAGAGGAATTGCTATGTAATTCATTTACCATGTGAAGCTAAATGTTTTTTTGCTCAGATGAACTGCTATTGATGCAATATTGCTAAGTAGTTTGAAAATAATCATCTGTAGTGGATGCCAGTCTGTCTAAAAAGTCCTCAGTTATATTACCCATTGACCAATTTTTTTTAACTGTAAATGCTTTCAGAAGTGGACATCTTAACTTCCATTGATTGTTTCTTAGGGCCACTTGGAGCTGTAATAATACCCATTTTTTCAGCTTGCTAGTGTTTCTCCAAAACCAACATAGCACTGTAACCCCAACATAGCTGCTTAAGACGTTGTAGTAACAGTGACTGGAATGTCCAGCCATCTGCTGATCTCAGTGATGTCAAAGTTGATTGTTTAAGAGATCCTGAAATTATGGAACTTTGAGAACTGGAAAGGATCTTAGAGTTCTTCTAGTTCAGTGGTTTTTAAACTTACGTTTTTGATTTAACTGTGAAGTTTTTTTTATTAAACACAACCCTGTGAAACCCTAATTTGTAAAAAGATAAAAAAAAAACAACAAAAAACCAACCAACTGATTGATTGGTGACTAGTGGGTGTGGAGGGAGTGTCCCGTTGTCTGTGGAGCAGTTCCTAGATAAGTTTAGTTCCACTGAACACAATTTTTTTTAAAAAACATTGAGCTCTTTCTACCCTTTCTTTTGGTAAAACAAATAGGGGTCCTGAATGAACCCTGTAGTTTTATGTCCTTCAGCTGTGTCACAAGCACCTGACTCTGGCTTCCCAGCTGGATTGGAAGCAGCTGGATGACTAGGTTATCGTCTCTTGCTCTCTGCATATATTACATTTTACATTCTATTTTGAGGTTGATAGGAAAATCCCATGGACAGAGGAGCCTGGCGGGCTGCAGTCCATGGGGTCTCAAAGAACTGGACATGACTGAGTGACTGAGCATGCGCATAGCCAAAAACAATCAGTTCCTGTGTTTGACTGGTTGGAGACAAGGTTCCTGAGTAGGACTTCGTCAAAGGTGAATACTTCTTGTGTAATGATGGTTCCTCCACGTGGAGGACTCCTGCTGTTTCCAGGCTTCCATCCTCCAGTCCTATTTTTTTTACAAGTTATATTGCCTCTTAACTATAATTTCTTATCTCAGAATACATGTTTTCATTTTCATGTGTTTTCATCAAATAAGATGGCAGGAGACATGTTGTTGTTCAGTTGCTCAGTTGTGTCCGACTCTTTTTGTGACCCTGTGGACTGCAGCACACCATGCTTTCCTGTCCTTCACCATCTCCTAGGGTTTGCTCAGGTGGCATGTAATATGAAGTAAATGTGGTTAGTATTGTTGGTAATGAAGAATAAGAATCTGACTGAGAAATAGCAGTTAAATGAAATGTATACATGGAATACTCTGAGTAACCCTGAAGCCTGTGGAAAAATGAACTCATACTTAGTTTTAAGAGAAAATGGCTGAGTGCATCTTTGAAATCCTGGGGTGGGGGCCGGATGGGGTAATAATAATTGCTGGTGGGTTGCTGGCAAAAGCCTTGTGATGCTGTCTGGCTGCCACTGGCAATAAAACTATTGTGTTGAAACTAAGGCAGAGCAACCTGAGTCCCAGCTTCTCATTCTGGAAGCATAATTTCCCAACCAGAGCGGTTACCTAGGGTTGTTATGAGATTAGAAAATTCTACCTGATATGCTCCAACCAGTGTTAGGAGGAATGAAAACGTAGAGGTGGTCCTGTAACCTGGAATTACATGTCAGCTAAGCACAGACTTGAACCATGTTTAGAGAGAAACTGTTGAAAGATTTTCTCAGTGTAACCGCTTGTTAGAATGAATTCCGGGTAATACAGAAGAAAAAGCAGGAATCAAAACCTGATACTGAGGCTGAGAAATTCAGCATTATGACTCATAAGAGGAAAAGTATCATCGCTCTGTGGTGTCTGTACTTTAAGAACAGGGTTTTGCACACCAGTGTTGACTTGGTGACTTAGAAGAGTAGGTACCTGTGCCCTGTGCTACCAAGCGGGAGGTCCATGGAAATCAATAAACTGAATCCTGAGAATGGAGGATGAATAAATGTGACACACAGAGACGTCAAAGAAGGAGCAAAGAAACTATGTCAGTTTAACATATAACCAGTATTAGGCCCATGTGAAACGGGAGAAAACTAGAAGGCAGGGTGCCTGAAGAAAATTGAAAAGAAGAACAGAGTGGTGGTGAGTGCTGAGTAGACAGAGAGTTGTGTTTGGGCTACAGTGAGTCCACTACATACAAACCTTCAAGTTGTGAACTTTGAAAGATGCAAACGTGTGTTTGAATGTTCAGCCAGGTAAGTTAGTTCATGTGTCTGGTGTACATTGTCACGTGTGTGCATCCTCTATGGGTAGATGTGCTTTTGTGTACTTTACTATATAGTACTGTATAGAGTACAGTGGTATAGTATCTTTATTTCAAGCCCCGGATATCTGGGAGCAACAAAAAAGTAGCAGCGATGTAGCTGGTACTGCTAAGAAGCACCATGCAATAATGATGGAAACAAAAGTGAAAATAACTGAGAGACTGGAGTGAGGAAAAAAGGTGGTAGACGTCACTCGTTCTTACAACATGAATTATTCAGCCAGCAGCACGATTCTAAAGTACAAGGACAAGGTGATGGAACATGTGATGATGTTCTGCTGCTGCCAATGCTGTCGACGGTAATAGTGAATGAGCCTGGACAAGTGATGGAGGAGATGGAGAAACTTCACGGTGTGTGGATGCAGGATCAGCAGGGAGCCCTGGGCTTGATCCCTGGTCAGGAAACTAGATCCTACCTGCTGCAACTAAAAAAATGATGCCGCATGTCACATTGAAGATCAAAGATCCCACGTGCCACAACTGAGACCCAGCACAGCCAAATATAAATAAAGAAAACAAGTAAATAAAGTGAAAGCAATTTCTAGAAATGAATACAATGAGGGGAGATGCTTAGTGATAGTGTGTGGTCTCAACATTGCAAAGATTGATCATTTAACAAACTGAGCCAGAGTCTTATAGAGAACCTCGAGACTTACCTGTCAGGGATACAAAATGGACCTTGGTCATCCCTACCTTTCCGTGGTGTTCACAAGAACCATACTTACTTGGAAAGAGAACCTGGCTCTATTTGGAGCAAGTTTAGAGGAAGTGATGAAGGGACTCACAGCTGTTTCATGTGAGTAAAGGGTAAAGAAAATAAGACTTAGTTTGGTGAAGAGAAGATGTGGGAACTTTGCCATTAAATGTATTTTGTTCTTTTCTGGGGTAGATCAGAGGGATAGACTATTTTCTAATAATCAGCATACTCTGAAGATAGGTATTTTCTTAACAGGTAATGATTCTTCCTCGCTGGAGGTATGAAAACAACTCACCGGTTTGAATTCATACTTTAGAAAGATAGTTACACTTCGTAGTCTTCATGACCCATCCTCCTTGAGTGCTTAGCCTCAATACCCATGAGTCCCATGCAGTTGAAATGCCTGGGAAACTGTATTATATTTTGGCCACATACTTTGTTTCCTTATTATTGTGTTTTTTAATACAGCATGGATCAAAACATAGTGGACAAAATGCCAGTAATTCGAATCAGAATAGCATATCTCTGGGAAGCCCCCGGGGGCGAAAAGAGAGTCTCCATCTTCTTTCTTTTCCACAGCTATTATAAGCCTTGCATGTGGAGGTGCTCAATACATATTTACTGAATTAAACTGCAAAGAAAGACTTTCTGTTGATTAAAGATCCTTTTTGGGAGAACTAATCTTTCTTTATAAGTTAATACAGGGAACTGATTTCTGTAATTTCAAGCAAATCCATTACCATGTATTTTTAAATAATGTCAGCTTAAAATACTTCAAAGACTAAAATGATAGAAAGCACATGTCAGTCATTCTGTGGGCTGTGCCCATCCTCCAGGTTCTGATGAATAAGAATGACTTCTTCATTCTCTTGATTTCTAGGGAAACGTTATTAAAAAAAGGAAAAAGATACGCTCTCCATGAAATTGTCTCCCAATAAGGAATCTATAGCCAAATGAAAAGTGATTGAAATAAAAGTTTTGTGTCCTCAGGTGATTTAACTGTATTGATGGTTTTTATAAAAGTTATCCTCATAATGTTAGATTGACTGTTAAACCTGGAATGGCCCCTCGAGATCATCTGGCTGAGAAGTTCTTACCCAGAGGCTAATGATGGGCTTTAGAGATCTGTGAACTCATTAAAATTCCATAAAATTTTTGCGTGTTTGTGCACACAGGCCTTTTTCTGGGGAAAGACTCATTTTCCTTAGATCTCAGAAGGGCCTTGACCCTGACAAAGTTTCAGAATTTGTGAGTCCTAATCCATTCCCTTAGAATTAAAGAAACAAGGAGGTACAGAAATTCTCGTGGCTTCCTCAAGGCTACACTGCTGCCTGCTAATGAGCCAGGGCTCTTCCTACTTTAGTGAGGGCCACACATGCCCTCTTCTAAGCAGCCTGTTGTATTTACTCATTTGATCCTTTTAACTGTCCTTGAAGGTACCTACACCAGTTGTCCTCAGTTTACAGGCAAGGAAACAGAAACAGAGAGGTTAAGTAACTTACCGTAAGTCCCAGGATGGGTGAGTGACAGAGCAGCATTTGGACCCAGGCATTCTGGTTCTAGAGACTATCTCTAACAACTTAGTCCGCTGCCCCTCACAGAGGCTATGCCAGGGTGCCATGCTGCCAGTACACTGTTTTAAGACTTTGGCGGATGGGATTTGGGATGTAAAAATATTTTTTGTTTGCTGTAAAATGAATGAAATGTTTTTAATACATTTTTAGAGAATTAAACATACTGAAATGTGCTTTTTCCTAGCATGCCATGATGCTGCCAGTTCTGACCCATCATATTCGCTACCACCAGTGCCTAATGCATCTGGACAAGTTGATAGGATATACTTTCCAAGATCGTTGTCTGTTACAGGTGAGAGTTACTCTCCTGTACATTTATATAATAACAAGATAGGAGTAATTCATCTTGCAGGTTACAAGTGGAATATGGAGAATCTCTATTCTGGAGAGGATGAGGGTGTCTAGAAGCATAGTGTTCTCCATTACTCTACTCTGATTGCCACTTTCAAACCCCTTTTCTCACTTTTTTTTTTTAGACTGTCTCTAAAGAAATAGACCAAAGCTTCCAGATTTGCCTGTCAAACCCAACCTCTTTCATCTTTTCCTCTTTTGTGACTCTCTTTCCAGGTGCTGTGTATTCTAATTCTTCTCTGAAAGATGTGGATTTTTAGGTTTGTTTGCAGAAGAGGGCTTGGACCAAAGCTCTGGAAATTTGACACTGGAGAAAATGGAAAGTTTGGGGCTTAAAATTTAATTGGATAAACAAGTCTCTTTCCTGTTCCATTTGTGATGGTGCTTCTATGCTTTTTTTTGTTTGTTTGTTTGGTTTTTATTAAATTTTTTTTATGCTGAGTTTTTAAAACTGAACTTATGTCTTTGGAATTTTAGCTGGCCATGACCCACCCAAGTCATCACTTAAATTTTGGAATGAATCCTGATCATGCCAGGAATTCTCTGTCTAACTGTGGGATTCGGCAGCCCAAATATGGAGATAGAAAAGTTCATCACATGCACATGCGGAAAAAAGGTCCGTTTGGATTGCAGTCTCCTATTTTGTTCTGTGCCCCCTGTTGTAAATTAAATCCCCGCCAGGAATGGTTCCCTCGTAACTGTTTCATTCTGTCAGTGTTTACTGCTTCTTGACTCATATGTAATGACATTTACTTTGAGCACAGCATTATAATAAGAGTGAATGCATTTTTGAGAAGATTTAATTTCTCCTATCAAATAATGTTTAAAGTAACTAAGTTGATCAAACTTGTCCACATGCAAGTCAGATTGGAGTGAGATGAATAATTTTCTTTCTGGATGTCATATGATGGTTCTAGAATGCTTCTAACAATATTGACTTTTGATTGTTTTTAAAAAATAGGAATTAACACCTTAATAAATATTATGTCACGCCTTGGCCAAGATGACCCAACTCCTTCAAGGTAAAGTAGATTTTTTTTATATCAGTTTTGTTGAGATAGAATTCACATTCCATACAATTCATCCATTTAAAGTGCATACAATTCAGTGGTATCTTCACAAAATGGAGTACCTGTGATCACTGTCTAATTTTAGAGCATTTTCATCATGCCCAAAGGAAACCCCATACTCCATATTTCCCTCAGGTTGCCCAGCCCTAGGCAACCAGCAATCTTCTTTTAATCCACTTTTAATTTTTGTGAATTTGCCTATTCTGAACATTTTGTATAAATGGTATCATACAATATGTGTTTTTTTGTGACTGGTTTATTTTACTTTATGTAATGCTTAGAAGGGTTATCCATGTTGTAGTACATATTAGTTCTTCATTTCTTTTTATTGCCAAATAATATTCCATGGTATAGGTAGACCACGTTTTGTTTATCTGGTCATCAGATTGATGGTCATTTGTTCTTTTTCCTTTTTGGTTATTTTGCATGATGTTGCTATGAATATTTGTGTGCAGGTTTTTGTATGGACATGTTTGATTTTTCTTGGGTATATAACTGAAGTTGAATTCCTGGATGATATAGTAACTCTGTTTCACCTTTCCCTTAAGGAACTGCCAGACTGTTTCCAAAGAGTCTGTACCATTTTATATTCGTAGTAGCAATATATGAAGGTTCTGGTTTCTTTGCATCTTTCCCAACCCTTGTTATTATCTGTCTTTTTGAACCTGGGCTTCCTAGTGGATATGAAATATTATCTCATTGTGGTTTTGTTGTATTTCTCTGATAACTAATGATGTTAAGCATCTTTTCATGTGCTTTTGGGCCATTCATATATCTCTGCTGGAGAAATATCTATTTAGATCCTTGTTCTATTTTTTAATCAAGTTACTTTTTGTTATTGAGTTACAATCATTTTTTTTTAATGTATTCCAGATACAAATCCCTTATCAGATACATGATTTGTAAAAAAAATTTTTCTCATTCTGTGGATCATCTTTTTACTGTTTTAATGAAGCACAGAAGTTTTGATTAATTCTAAATAATAGATAAATTGTGTTACTTTGGTTCCTTTTGCTTTTGGTGTCATGTCTAAGAAACCATTGCCTATTCTAAAGTCACAGAGATTTACGTCTGTTTCTTCTAAGAGCTTTATGGCTTTTTCTCTCACATTTAGATCTTTGGTCTGTTCTCAGTTAGAACTGGTATGACATAGAGGTCTAGCTGCTTTCTTTGGCTTGCAGATATTCACTTGTTCCAGCACCACCATTCTTGAAAAGGCTAATCTTTCCCCACTAAATCACCTTGGTTGAAATCACCCTTGTTGAAAATCAATTGATGGTATATATGAGGGTGTATTTTTGCTTCTTAGTTCATTCCATTGATCTGTATGCCTGACCTTAAGCTAGTACCACATTGTCTTGATTACTGTAGCTTTGTAATAAGTTTTGCAGCCTAGAAATGCAAAACTACCCCTTTTCTAGCTTTCTTTTTTTTTTTTTAAGATTGTTTTGGCTATTCTAGGCCTATTACCTTTCCACATGAATTTTTTAATTAGCTAAACTTTTGCAAAGAAGCTAGCTGGAATTTTGATAGGGATTGTGGTGAATCTATGGGTGAGTTTGTGAATGATTACCATCTTAATATTAAGTCTCCTGCTTAATACTTCTTCTGTTCCTTGAACATTAAATGTCTTTTTTTCTCATTTGTTGTGTTTAATTTCTTACTAATGTTTTTTAGGTTCCAGAGTACACATTTTGTATGTCTTTTGTTGAATTTATTCTTAGTATTTTATTCTTTACAGTGCTATTCTAAATGAAATTATTTTTATAATTTTTATTTTGAGATTGTTCATTGCAAGCATATAGGAATGCAGTTGATTTTTTATTTTGATCTTGTATATTGCAACCTTGATGAGCTCATTTGTTAGCTCCAATAGTTTTTTAGTTGATTCCTTAAGATTTTCTGGGATTCCCTGATAGCTCAGTTGGTAAAGAATCTGTCTGCAATGCGAGAGACAGGTTTAATCCCTGGGTTGGGAAGATCCCCTGGAGAAGGGAAAGGCTGCCCACTCCAGTATTTTGGCCTGGAGAATCCATGGACAGAGGAGCCTGGAGGCTACAGTCCATGGGGTCACAAAGAGTCAGAACGACTGGGCAACTTTGACTTCACTTTAAGATTTTCTATGTAGATGATCATTTCACCTGTAAATAGAGATAATTTTACTTTTTCCTTTTCAGACTCAGTTCGGTTCAGTTCAGTCGCTCAGTCATGTCCGACTCTTTGCAACCCCATGGACCGCAATACATCAGGCTTCCCTGTCCATCACTAACTCCCAAAGCTTGTTCAAACTCATGTCCATTGAGTCAGTGACACTATCCAACCATCTCATCCTCTGTTGTCCCCTTCTCCTTCTGCTTTCAATCTTTCCCAGCATCAGGGTCTTTTCCAGTGAGTCAGTTCTTTGCATCAGGTGGCCAAAGTACTGAAGCTTCAGCTTCAGCATCAGTCCTTCCAATGAATATTCAGGACTGATTTCCTTTAGGATTGACTGGTTTGATCTCCTTGCAGTCCGAGGGACTCTCAAGAGTCTTCTCCAGCACCACAGTTCAAAAGCATCAATTCTTCGGCACTTAGCTTTCTTTATGGTCTCACATCCATCTTTCTCACATCCTTTTCACATCCATCTAGCCAACTCTCACATCCATCCTTTCAGACTGGATGCCTTTTATCTCATTTTCTTAACCTGTTTTCCCTAGCTAGATGTGTTAACTTCCCCTATCTTACTTCTTGATTTTAAAAGCTACCTTCATACATTAATATTTTCACTTTTGTGTGGCCTTGAGCCCCTGAAGAATCTGGGAAGGAAGTAGGCGGGGTCCAAATAAACTCATTAACATCCTGGAAAATGGAATGGAAGTAAATGCCTGATGGCTGCTGAGGCTCTAATGTTGCTCTCAGGAGGCTTATCTTTGCGTGTGAAGCACAGCAGGTTCTATTTTGAAAGCCAGTACAGGAGACTGTTTGAGAGAGGCTTGCATTTTAACCCGGGGCACTGAAAAGTTGAACAGTCAGGCCTGTCCCTCTTAGGAAGCAGACTTAGATGGATGAAAGGTGGGGAGAGCAGGGTTAGATGTGAGACACTGCTGCGGCTGGTAATGGCCTCTTCAGCCAGGTGCATGCCCAGTCGAGCTGGCACAGCTTCCTCCCCTACCTTTTTCTTCATGTATCCCTTTTCTTTTCAAATAGGCTTGCCTTGAGGTTGCTCTCTTTTGAGGTTATCATGAACCAAACCGTCTCTTCCTCTTCAATCAAGAGGTAAAAAGAAAGGCAGGCCGAAACTTTAAAATTCCAGTTTGAAGATGATCACACGTCTCACTACTGTGTTCCGTGCGAGTCGAAGATCAGAAAAGAACTGTCTAATTAGAGGAGCCTTAATCACACCCTCAGGGATAGCGTGGTCCTGGTTTCCCTATACCCTGCTATACTGTGAAGTCTTCAGATGGCCAGTTCTGTATTTTAATAAGTAGAACCCTGGGTCCCCTGCAGCCCCCTTCAGCAGGGCTACACATGCCATCGACCCATTCTTTTTCAGTGATGAAAGCACAGGTTTAAGTGATCTTTGTCTCATCCACCCCACCCACAGCTGTTGGCATATAAATTATGTCTTTTTGATAGCACTGTTTAAACCTCGTGGTTTATGTTTTCTTACCCTGGCAAAGGGAATGATAGCTGAGAGACTGTGTTCTTCCTGAATTTACATTTTGAAAATGATACCACTGATAGAGAATAGACATGCTCTCTCTTGTCCTTTGACTTCTGTTCTGGCCTTTGTGGCTCTTGTGCTGAGAGTCTCCTGCCTTCTGTCCAATCTTTTTGCTGATGCAGAATCGACCCCAGCTTTCTATTCAGTAAGAGCCTCCTTGCCTCGGCAGCCGGTCCGGCGGCTGCTTGGCTATGGCTGCGTAGTAGCCCCACTGTGCACGGCCCTGGGAGCTGTACTGAAGAAACACAGACAGATTTAATCCAACAGACATTTGTCCAGGACCTTTTGAGTTTGAGGCAGTTCACAGGTATTTCGGTTAGGATTTGGTGCCGTCACTGCCGGGCCTGGGTTCAGTTCCCGGTCAGGGAAGCCTTCCTTCCTTCTCTCTGCCTGCCACCTACCAACCTCCTCAGCATGACCATACCCTTAGTGATCGTGGCTCAGATGGTAAAGAATCTGCCTGCAATGCAGGAGACCTGGGTTCGATCCCTGGGCCAGGAAGATCCTCCAGAGACGGGAACAGCAACCCACTTCAGTATTCTTGCCTAGAGAATTCCATGGACAGAGGAGTCTAGCATGCTACAGTCCATGGGGTCGCAAAGAGTGGGACAAGACTGTGCAAGTGATGTTTTCACTTCTTTCAAAGGCGAGTAAGACATAGCCCCTGCTCACCTGGGTGTGTGACTACCTGGGGTGGGGTAAGAGTTCCATAAACATGCATAATATAAGGAAGACTCTGCTAAGCACTTCTGCCGCTGCTGCTAAGTCACTTCAGTCGTGTCCGACTCTGTGTGACCCCATAGACGGCAGCCCACCAGGCTCCCCCATCCCTGGGATTCTCCAGGCAAGAATACTGGAGTGGGTTGCCATTTCCTTCTTCAATGCATGAAAGTGAAAAGTGAAAGGGAAGTCGCTCAGTCATGTCCGACCCTCAGCGACCCCATGGACTGCAGCCTACCAGGCTCCTCCATCCATGGGATTTTCCAGGCAAGAGTACTGGAGTAGAGTGCCATTGCCTTCTCTGGCTAAGCGCTTCAGTGAGGGTCAAAAACACAACAGCCATAGCAGACTGCTATGGGGCCAAGGAGAGCTCTGGTGGTGGTTCAGGGGTTATGGGTCAGTTATATGCATGTACTTGAATAATTGAGTTCACTTGAAACAACGTGCCCTCTTCCCTGTTTGTTTCTTAGTTTGCTGTTATAAAGTGGGATGCAGTAGTCTGCTCCTTGGAAGTATTTGTACATGTTTAAAACAAACACTATGCAGTTTCAAGCATCAGTGGGTATATTTCCTCCCAAGCAAGCCTGCTCAGAACTTTAGACTTGAGAAAGGAACAAGACAGCTAGTAGGCTAGTAGGTTGTTTGGGCATCCGTGTCCGGCACTGCAGATGGAGGAACAGGGCAGGTTGGGGAGCTTGGTGGAGTTCTTTCCAGCCCCACCGAAAGCCACTCCTCCCACCCCTGCCCATTCTGCCATGCAGTTAGTGCCACCACCTGCTGGGTCTCCCTCCAGATGGCCTCTCCAGGTGTCATCTTGCTATTTCTAGAGCCTCCATTCTAGTTTGTAGCAATAAACTGCTTGAAGGCTTTTTGCGATATCATGTCACCTGCTGCATACGTCTGAACCTCCTCACCTGACAATCCCAGCACCCGGTGACCCAGGCCACTCTTCCAGGCACATTGCTGTCTTCCCCGTGGCCTTCTGCACACCAGTAAGACTGAACTACTTCCTGTGCAGTTGAGCGTACCCTCTCCCTTCCTTGAAGACCGGCAATCATTGTAGCCGAGCTCACATTCTGCCAGCATTTCTTTTCTGGTGCAAGTTTCAGTTCTCCCAGGTATTATTAATATTTTGTGTCATAATTTTTTTTTTTTTTTAATACTGTGAGGGAAGGTCTTTGATCCTACTCTCTCTTTTCTTTTTTTCAAATTCTTTTTCTTTTCTAATTAGTGCCTTTCAAAAAGCAGGGGCTCAGTAAATAAGTCTTAAAGGAAAGAAGGCGATTCATGGTATTACTTTTATTCCAGGTTTTTTACTTGTTGACTAGAAACAGGGAAATGGGAGCATTAGGAAAGGTCATGGTCAGAGCCTTCAAAAGTTTAACGGCTGGTGAGTCTTGTAATCTGATTTGGGATCAGCTCACTCCAGTACTCTTGCCCATGGACGGAGGAGCCTGGTAGGCTACAGTCCATGGGGTCTCGAAGAATTGGACTCGACTGAGCGACTTCACTTTCACTTTTCACTTTCATGCACGGGAGAAGAAAATGGCAACCCGCTCCAGTATTGTTGCCTGGAGAATCCCAGGGACGGGAGCCTGGTGGGCTGCCGTCTATGGGGTCACACAGAGTCGGACACGACTGACGTGACTTAGCAGCAGCAGCATTTACAAAGTACTCTTGCCTGGAAAATCCCGTGGACGGGGGAGCCTGGTAGGCTGCAGTCCATGGGGTCGCAAAGAGTAGGACACGACTGAGGGACTTCACTTTCACTTTTCACTTTCATGCATTGGAGAAGGAAATGGCAACCCACTCCAGTATTCTTGCCTGGAGAGTCCCAGGGACGGGGGAGCCTGGTGGGCTGCCGTCTATGGGGTCGCACAGAGTCGGACATGACTGAAGCGACACAGCAGCAGCAGCAGCATTTACAAAAGACACAAAGACTTAAAATTAATAGATAAAAATCTGCCTGCCTATCAAAACTACAGAATAATTAACTTTTATGGTTACAAGTTAACCTGTCATTTTTTGAAGTGTCACTGTTGAACCACATAAATCTCAGGTGTATAGTTATATTTAAGTAATGCAAATCACAGCAAAATGTTACCACAGCGAAGGTCTCTGAAGGATTAGGCATTTGGTCACATTCAGGGGATCCATGTTATCAGTAGGACCTTTGGGAATGAGGGGCCAGGAGACTGTAATGGAAAAGTAGGAAACTCAAGCAGCTTTCCTTTGTTGTGTTTTGTTTTGCTTGGTAGAGTCATTGCTGGACATAATGTGTGAGGATCTATGGGATCAGTGGAGAAACACATGTAGACTGTTTATTAAGGCCTATTTAAGGAAATGGTAGTTGCAGAGTACCCTTTCAATCATGCTAAGTTGCTTCAGTCGTGTTCGACTCCTTGCAGCCCTTTGGACTATAGCTGCCCGACTATTTCTGTCCATGGGATTCTCCAGGCAAGAATACTGGAGTGGGTTGCCATTTTCTTCTCCAATCAGTTATACATTTAGTATTTATCATTAAAACCAGTAACAGTGCATTGACTATATATGAATAGATGCTTAATCTGGGATCCATGGGTCCAGTTGGATCTTAGATCTAGTAGGGCTTCTCCCCCCAAGTGTTCAGTTAGATGTAATAGTGAAAGTCACTCAGTCATGTCCAACTCTTTGCAACCCCGTGAACTGTACAGACCATGGAATTCTCCAGGCCAGAATACTGGATTTTGTAGCCTTTCCCTTCTCCAGCGGATCTTCCAGACCCAGGAATCGAACTGGGATTTCCTGCATTGCAGGTGGATTTTTTACCAATTGAGCTTTCAGGGAAGCCCCAAATGAGGTATGCCTGTAGTCTCTATTATAATATTTTTTGAATAATTACCATAGTGTGAAAATCGCTCAGTCATGTCCGACTCTTTGCGACCCCATGGTCTATACAGTCCATGGGATTCTGCAGGCCAGAATACTGGAGTGGGTAGCCTTTCCCTTCTCCAGGAGATCTTGCCTACCCAGGAACCCAGGACTCCCGCACTGCAGGCAGATTCTTGACCAGCTGAGCCACAAATAGATGTAATGGACAGAAGGAATTCCTGGGCTGGGTGGAAGTTTCAGTCGACCTGCAAGGCCCATTCTAGCTATGCCCTACCAGTTGCCCCTTGAGGCTTGGAATGCAAAGGTAAGAAAATGTCATTCGTCCCCTCCCTCTAGCAGTGACCCTTGGACTTGGCCCATCCCAAGATGATTTTCTGTGGAGTAGATGACACCTTACAGTAATTACTATTACAGGGAGACTGTTCTATTTTATGAAGTGTTTTGATTTCCACAGACCAAATGTGCTATCTAACTGCTACAGTTAATCTAAATTTCATAATGCCTTTGTTGGTTCAGTTCTCAAAAGCAAATGGAATGTTTACTGCTCTGTAAGCATCTCATCTTGGAGCTTGCTAGTATTTAAACAGGGGTGATTAAAGGAAGTATAAACAACGGAAGAAGGAACAAAAGACTTGGCGCTGTAGACAGCAAGGACCAGCAACTCACTCCGTCCATTTTTCCAGATAAACCACTGGGTTAGGAATTGTCCGATATAATAATAAACTAAAGTGGTATTTAACCCCCATTTTCATTTGTGGCCTACTGCCAGAGTTTAGTCACAGTGAGGATACAAAAAAACATATGCTGGATAGGGGACAAATTATTTAATGGATGGCAGACTTACTATTGAATAAACTTGTTTAGCACTGTGACCTTGTATTTTAACACACTGAATAATGGTCTACCTTCAAGGTTATTAAAATTCTCGATGTAGTTCCTGTCTCCCTGAAAGTTTATAAATGAAATTAAATAAAATTTATACCAATATGACTTAATTCAAAATAGTATATGACTCAAAGCAGCTATTATTCTTTGACTGGTTGTCTTGTTATTCTTCAGTTAAGCATAAGACAGTCCAAAGTATGGTTCTTCTTCACTCTGGACTCTGGCCAGGGTTTCTTGGTTTCCACCTTAACTAGATTTTCCTGTATTGTATTTTGAACTGTTGGGAAGATGATAGTCTTTACCACAGAAAATTCATGTTTATTTTACTGGTTTGTGGGAAAGAATAGGATAATGTTAATTTCTCTCTTTTTTAAAAATTTATTCCTTCTTAGTTCCTATCATCTCTCAGACAATAACTTATTTTAGGATCTTCTTTTGCATGTCTTCAGACAACACGCAAGTTCCCAGCCTACTCGGGTCACAGTCTGGCTTGTCTCCACCACTTCACAGAGCTTGCCCTTCCGTGGCTTCAGCCATCCTCCTGGTATGAGTCAATGCTCTCTTCTCATCTGGCTGAGTCTGTTTCTTTATTGAAACATTCTCTTCTCTTTGGCTACAGGATAACACTGGCCTCCTCTTCCTCCCACCACTTTGCCAGTTCCCCTATGCTGGCTTCCCTTCTACTGGACCACAGCCATGACCCTTTCCTAGGCTCAGTCCTGGGACCCCTTGCCTAGCTGCATTCTCTGCCTCACTAGTGCCATCCAGTTTCAGCATCTGAAATCCTGTCTGTGTATAGACAACTGCTGTAGTGTTCTTGCCTGGAGAATTTCATGGACAGAGGATCCTGGCAGGCTACAGTCCATGGGGTCGCAAAGAGTTGGAAATGACTAACACACACACGTAGATTTATTACTAACTTTGTTCTTGCCTGTGACAATAGGTTAATATATCTAGCATTTTGCTGGATCTCTCCATTTGGATATTTTATGCACATTTCAAAGTTAGCTTATCTACAAGGCAACTCTTGCTTCTTCCCAAACCGGTTCCCCCTCTTGGTCTTCCCATTGCAGTAAATGGCAGCACTTTTCACCCAGCCACATGAGCCAGAGTCTGGCACTGCTCTTCATCCTTTTCTTGGTTAGTTTCCTAGTCCCAACTATCAGCACCTCTTTTCTGCTCCATCTTTCAAATGTCTCCCAAATCTGACGGCATCTCTGCCCCTCCTCTGTTACCTCTTCAGCCTGCGCCTCCATCATGTCACATCAGGACCACAGCAGTATCCGCCCCAGTACTTGTCTTTCCTGCTCTCAGTCTCCGCTAAAGGCAGCCAGAGTGGCCTTTAAAAGCCTCAGTTAGATCAGGTCACATCTCTGCTAAACAGAGAGATGGTGACCTGCTTTCATTGAGAGACTCGCAGGTGGAAGGAGGCTTCCATGAGCCACCTTCCTGCCCGTTTCAGCCTTGTACTCCGACATGAGAAACTCAGCTTGTAAGATGCGCCTTCCTCAAAATAATTGAGATATAAATAAAATGCAGTCTCTGCACCGAGGGAGTGTACTCATTTTGATAAGGGACTCAGGTGGGGATTCGTGTGGAGCTCACATTCTGCTAGACCTCGAGGGATGAGTCGGTTTTCAGGGAATCTTGCTGTACAGGGGAGACCTGAAAGCTCCAGGGCAGCACAGAGCTTGGCCTGCACAGAGGCACTGAGTATTGTAGGGGATGCCCTCTTCAGAGAGGACCAGGCATCCTGGAAAAGGATCCAGTGCATTGGTGGGAAAGGATAGCAGTGGTAGAGAACCCACCTGCCAATGCAGGAGACCTAAGAGACGCTAGTTCATCCCTGGGTCGGGAAGATTCCCTGGAGGAGGACACAGCAATCCACCCCAGTATTCTTGCCTGGAGACTCCCATGGACAGAGGGGCCTGGCAGGCTACAGTCCATAGGGTTGCAAAGAGTCGGGCACAACTGAAGCAACTTAGCATGCACACGTGCACTTTTCAGAGAGGACCAGGCAGTTTTGGAAAAGGCCCCAGGGCATTGGTGGAAGAGGATAGCAGACTGAAAAAGTAGGTTAGGCCCATTTTAAGAGACTTTAGACATGAGGTCAAATTCAGAGTTTGGACCTTGGGAAGCTAGAACACGGTGCCAGTGCTGATTTTCCACTATTCTTACTCTAAGAATGCATTCTCCCTTCTCTCGTCCACCTGATAGCAGTGTAGAAAGATTCACAGTTGTTAGGCTGATGTCTCATTACCTTAAGTCTGATTCCCAGGGGACGGAGGCACCAGGGTAGAAAGCCTGAACCCCGTGGTAGGAGGCAGTGCTCTCTCCTCCCTTCCGTCCTAGGCACCCCCCTGGCAGGATGACCATCAGAGCCCTTGATTATGAGGAGTACGTTAGGGTGCTTTGATTACTAAAGGAGCTAACCCTCAGCATCCTTTCCTTTGAGAAGAGAGGGAGGAAATGTAAATGTGGGCTATTTTAAGAGAGCTTTTTAATTCTCCTGTAGGATTAATCACAACGAACGGTTGGAGTTCCTGGGTGATGCTGTCGTTGAATTTCTGACCAGGTAAGTAGGCTTTTCTGCTGTTCCCCAATAATTGCATTTTACAGGCAACATACTTAATACATTACCTTCTTTGTAATTAGCCCAATAAAGCATTGAAACACAGTGGTTTTGGTCTCTTCTGCAGAACTTAAAAGCTCCATGTCTGTGGCTCTTGCCCTGATAACTTGCATTCACTGATGCTGTAATGAGCAGGATTACAAGATGAAAGGCTAGCGTCTCTGTCCTGTCAAGTTTATGTTCAAGTTGCTACAGCCACGAGAGATCAGCTTGTCTTGGTCTAGATGCTTCAGAGCTTATATTCAATTTGTAAAGAAAGGGATGATATTTTAAAATGTCATTTCATTTTCTGGGATTTGTCTTTGATCCCTTTCTCACTCTTTCTGAACTCAAGGGAAGGAAAGCTTACGAGAATTTTAATAACCAGATTTTTTGGGTGTGTCTAGTGTATATGTGTCTGTATGTTTGTGTGTTTTCTCCCCAGAAGTGTTTTTGGGTCCTTAGTTTGGAGGTAGAGGTAGGAAAGTACATTTTGGTTTTTCAATACTCATAAAATTTCTCTTAAAGGGAGATGACACATGTTGCTCTTGGAACTGTCTCAAGCTATTTTTATTCTCTTTCAATCATTTCTTTTCCCACGAAGGACAAAGTGAGGCAAAAGAACAGTTTTCTCAGCGTGTTCTCACTGGACACAATAGGGCCAAACTAGCTTAGCTGCCCCAATCAACAGTGGGTCTTCGAAACTAGTTTGAGAATTAGGAGAGCGCAGTTACCCTTGTGGTCCGGCCTGGTTTTCCATCAGCCTTCTTCCTAATTCCCGGACTTCCCTGATCAGCAGCCCTGTCTCTGTTTGCCACTTCTGGTTCTGTTCCTGTCCCCATCTGTACTTGTGACAAATGTGCTACCTGGCTGCCCTGCTCAGAGCTCTCCTCAGGGGCCCTTATAACCCAACCCAAGCAAAGCTCTCTGTCTCCAGGCTCACTTTTCAAGTGTTAGATAGGATTGCTCTCAGCAGGATGAATGATTGTTGAGGTCTTCATTGTCATCGTATTTCAGAGAGCTCTTTTTACAGAAGTCAGTGTGAACAGATGAGTGGATGGTTTTGGGGTTTTAGCACGTTCAGATATACTGTGTTTACTGTTCAACCCTTCAGAGACCTTTCAGTTTAGTTCAACCCAGCTGGTATGCACTGCGCAGATATTATGTGTCAGGGCTGTTGTTTTAGACTCAGAACCACATACAGAATATTGTGATATATACTTATCTATGTGCTTTTTTTGGGCAGTGTCCATTTGTACTATCTGTTTCCCAGTCTGGAAGAGGGGGGATTAGCAACCTATCGGACTGCCATCGTTCAGAACCAGCACCTTGCCATGCTAGCAAAGGTACGTCAAGTGTCTGCACTTTATTTGCAGTGAAGTCTACATTCTCTTCTTCAGTCCGTGCATAACTTTGCATTTGAATCAGTAACTCTTTAGGGTATATTAAGGGTTTAATATTTTATTGACGAGGAAGGATTTTTTGTTTATTTGTCTGTTTGGGTTTTAAGGACTCAACCTTATCAGTCCTGTTACCTTAGTGAGGTTCACCAGCAGCTAATGAACTCCGCTGCGAGGTGTCTCGGTAACAGAAGAGGAAAAAATTGACAGACGTGCATGAACAGAGTTAAACATTTGGGGAAAAGGAACGTGAGAACAGAGCAAAAGAAATGAAAGATTTCATATTTTCCCTCTGTGTAATATTTCTGAATTACATTTGTTTTTAATTTATTTTAACAGACAGAATTATAGCTTTGAATAGAATACTCCAGGCCATTTGTATTCATGGGGGATACTTTACAGATCTTTGAGAATCCCCCCAGATCACAAGTCCTATTAATTAAGATTTTGGTTTTAGGCTGTTTAGCCAGCCACATTGACTTTGCCGAGTGACTGACAGAACCTTTCCTTGATTTAGATTCATGGTAGGCATGTTGCTTGTGTTGTCTCATTTGATCTTCCTGTCTCTCTGCAGTGTCTTGTTATCATAAATCCTAACGGATAGGACCCTGGCGCTGGTTTGGGAATTCAGGATACCAACAGGGGGACCATGGACAAATTGATATTCTCTTTGCCAAGCCATAGCTATCTCATCTGTAGAATGGAGATCTGTTAGCATCTACCACATAGGGTGGTTGTGAGAATTTAAGGACATTACCATTTGAGTTTTAATGATTCGTTTATGAAGTGCTTGGTGCAATGCCTGCTCATAGTAATTACATAAACATATGAATAAATTAGGAGGAGTTAGTTGTTTTTATTGCTGCTGCCACTTATAAATTATATTTATCAATCAATTACATTTTATAGGCCTGTGGGTTTATTCAGTAATGGGGCAATGGTGGCTGTTAAATTCCCGAACATTAGTGATCTGTTGTAAAAGCTTTTGTGAGTTTTCCTTGATTTTTAAGTAATTTCTATTTTTTTCTTCATTTTTGATATAAATGTTGGAATTTGGTAGAAAAGACTAGATAAAACCCATTCTAGTTTTACAACTGACTTCTTAATTTGATCTTGCCAAGGCATTAATTACATTTAATATGCAGTTAATTTTATCCCATGGTTTTTGTGTTAGCAAGAGTGTACTGCTGTATTTTATATAACATCCTCATCGTAACTGTGGTGGTAGGCTTTGACCCAGCTTCAGTGGCATTTGAGAATATAAATAGTGATGCCTTCAGGAAAAACCAACTTGGTTTTTAGGCTCACAATGAATGAAATTCCACGAGTGCTTCAGTGTTTAGTTGACTTAATTGTCAAGATGCTTCCTGATAGCTCACGTGAATGTCTGTTGGAAATACCTTTAATAAGTAGATTGTCGGCACACTCTCCCCCACCTCTCCCTGCCATTGTTTTCTTTAGAGTTTCAGGTATAATGGAATTGCATGATTACTTTTCAAACAATTGTAGGGAGGATGTTTTCAAAATGTGGGAAATGAAAATACAGCGCAGTGGGTGCTGTATAGAGCCATGAGTTACAACGGGGGTGGCCATTGGCCATTTCTTCCCTTCAGGGATGTCTGTGTAATCCCCCTCCACCCCAAACCCTGACGTACCCATAGCACTCAACACCCATCTGCTCCGGCAGAAGGCAGGGGTAAACCTTGCCCTTCTCTCTAGACCAGTGGTTCTTAACCCTTTGAGAGGAGAGACTTGATGGAAGAAGAGTTCTGACTCTGAGAAGGTAATAAAAGCTCTAGGTCAGCACTCCAGACAGTGAACATTTTAGCACATGCACACTGGAACATCACTCTCCTTTTTAAAAGTTCCACTAATGCCTTCATGAAAAAATAAGGATATAGAGCCCGGATTATGAGAAGTTAGAAAATTCATAACATTCCAGAATAGTTGTTTATAATATAAAAATGGCTTGCATTCTACTCGAAAAGCAGGGCTCCGGAGATAGCAAGCAATTGGATTTTCCCAGTGAAGTTGTGAAACAAATAAAATTTACATATTCTAGCATAAACTCTTGCACCTGGGGATCAGTTTTTGAAAAAAGGTGCTTTCCCCTCTTGTATTTGTGGTAGTCAAAATTCTCATTTGAGTTTATAATATACTCATGAATTCCTACCAATCCAAAATACTGATAGCATATATGCCCTGTTTTTATTTTATTGTCTCTTTTTCAATGTAAATGAATATGGTTATTTTTAATGTATATACCAGGACACACAATATCTGAGTCGCTGATGAGATTCATGTTGTCCTAGGTTGTTCATTGACTTGTGACTTGTTCCATATTATGTGGCATGTTATTGCTTAGTAGGTATTTATTGAATCGAATTATATGGTAATAGAAACTGATTTATTGTGTGCTTATGCAATGTTTATATCCTTTTCCTTTTATGGAACGAATTATGATTTCCATTTATTCAATCTCAAGAGTTTTGTAAAAACCATTTATACTGTGTCTAGTTCTAAAAGGACTTGATTTGTCCTTTATGATACAATAGGAAAAGAAATAAGTAGGGACTGAAGTCAAAACAAAGAGAAAATATGGGTAAGATAGTAAAATAAAGCCAGAGGTAAATTTATTGTGTCCAGATATGTTCATCAGTCCTATACAGTTTCCAGAATTGCACCATAAATCTGTCTCTAAACTTGTCTGAGGCCAAATAGAAAAAGAAAAAATAATTCATTACAAACAATATTTCCAGAGCCCTTAAGGTAGTTCCAACCCATTGCTCAGATTCTTACTCAGCCTTCAGAAGGATGAGTGTGTGTGGAAACCTCACAAAGGGACACAAGTACAAAAAAATATGGCTCCCCAAATCCAAATCCTTATTAAATATGAACAAAAAGATTTAGAGAAATAAGCATTTTTAAGTCTTCTGAGAGTCCCCATCTACTCCACCACATAAAAATCTCTTGATTTTTCATACAGTACAAAGACTATCAGTACCATATAACTTTGGAATCCAAGAGGTTAACTTTGGGTTGAGTTTGTATCTCTAGACATATTGGGTAAACTCAAAGGCATGGCCTTGTAATAGAGTCTCATTCCAAACTTAGGCTAGTGCTTTTTCTGAACTTGGAGTTGGGCAGATCCGATTTGGTCCATTCTCAACCTACTTGAATCATCAGAGTTCATAGAAGCTTGCTTGGGGAAAAGGTGAAGTTGGTCAGCGCTGAACCGTATGTATGGACTCGTAAAGAATGGTAGATTAAACTTTCACCTAAGGCCAGTTAATTTGTAACTGTACCGCCTAGGAGATGCTGAGTTATAACAGTTATGATTTTGCCGATATTCTCTTACTTGTGTCATTCTGAATTTTGTAGAAACTTGAACTGGATCGGTTTATGCTTTATGCTCATGGACCTGACCTTTGTAGAGAATCAGACCTTCGGCATGCAATGGCTAATTGTTTTGAAGCATTAATAGGTAATTTCTCTTTTATAGTCTAGTTTTTTGCATGTCTGAAATGTCTGGAGAGCACATAAAATTCAGTGTGAAGCCTTGGGACAAAATTACTTGTTCCCAAAGCGTCACATCATACTGTGAAGTCCCCAGTATGATACCCGCCTCCTTGTATTGTAGTTATTGTGGTTCTCCCGGAGCAGCAGTCACGCTTTCTTTTCTTGAATTTCTTGTATCATGTCATGTACATGCTTAGTATATACTGAACTGAATTGAAGTGAGTTAATATGAGGATGGATTACTTGCCAGATTTGATTCAGGATCACATACATAAATAAGTTGCTGGTTAGGCCCTAATACTTTTTTTTTTAAACAAAATTTGAAGCTATTTTACACGATTTTCTGCTTTAAACATCTTGAAGACACTGCATATTTAAAAACTCCAGGGCGTGAGTCTCTACAACTATTGTTTATTCACTTAAAGCGTGGCTAATGCAGACACCCAGGCTCTTTACTTCCTCAGTTTCTTTTTTACTATAACCAGAATATAATTAGCTGTTTGTACAGGAAAGTTATGAAGAGTTAATTAGCTGGTGATTGCAAGGATGCTTTACAATGAGATGTTAGATTGACAATTCCTTGATTTTTTTTTTTTAGGTAGATGATTTCGTACATTTTATTTTTCAAAGGCCTCTGTACTTCCTTATCAATTTTGCCCTCTTCCTTTGAAAATGAATATAAAAGCTTCCCATTATAGTTTTATGCTGATGATGGTAGCAAGAGAATGTTTAATAATTATCCACAGTCTTTTCACAGCTATGTCTGTTTTGTACAAATATGTCTATTTTCAGAGGGTTTGTCATGTGGAATGACTGCTCTGTAATTTTTTTTCCCCATCATATTTTTGACAGTTAATGTTACAGTTAGCTGCATAGCCAGGCACACGTGGTTCAGTTCCCTCTCGAGTCATTTATCAGTTCTGTGTCTTTGCCAGGTTACTGAATCTCTTTGAACCCCAGTTTTCCCATCTATGACATGGAGATAGTATCACTTAGCTCACAGAGTTGTAACAACCTTAATATCTGATCCTAACTGCAGCAAATCCAGGGCAAAGTTCCATTTCCTTTACCCCTTCCCCAGATCACCTACTGTGGACCCCAAACCTATAAATCTTTTCTAATATCTTCTTACTGAGGTGTCCTTAAAGGTGAAGATAAGAATGTGAAAATGCTTTGCATAGGGCCTAGGGCATAAGTGGTCCCTCAAACCCCTGCTTTTACTAATATCATCATCATCATCACTGTTATAATTATCATTATTACTACCTCTATTGATAAATAATAAATCATCAAAAGCCCAGGTGACTAAGTTTCTATTTTACATGGAAAATAGCCTTTCTGAAGACAGATATGAAAAATATGATTTTAAGAACCACCCTACTCCAGAGTTATTTGATTCCCAGTTAAAATGTTACTATAGTACTAACTGGTTATGATTAGTGGTAAATATGTGTACAGTGCTTAATTATTTCAAAAAATTTTTAAGAATTATTTTTAATTAAAGGTAAAGTTTATCCTACTATTTTATTGGCAGAAGCCTTAATTTATCTGTACTCATATTTTATCTGTGGCCTGAAATATAAACTATAAATATAGAAAAAGAAACAATATTTTCATAAAGTCAAGTACTTGTGTATAGTTCCCTCAGTAATGGTTCATACCCATATCCTTTATGATAGATCATAGTTGGCCTGTTTTTCTTAAAAAATTAGGTTTATATTTTGGTAAATTGAATTTTGTATTTCAGTCTAACTTATAACACAAAGCACAGTTAAAAGAGGGAAAATGCTACCTTTAAAACAATTGCTTCTGATCTGGTCGATTTTTTCCATGAGTGGGTTTTGGCTTGCCTTTTTGCTTTTTATAGAGATATGTAATTTTCTCTGAATATTAATGCAGCCTTCCTTTCGGCGTTCTCTTCTTTTATCTAGGAGCTGTTTACTTGGAGGGAAGCCTGGAGGAAGCCAAGCAGTTATTTGGACGCTTACTCTTTAATGATCCGGTATTTATTTCGACTCATTTGATTTTTCTCAGTTATATATCATTATAGAGAATTTTATATCAATTAGTCTTTGTATTTTAAAGAGCATGTAAGAGAAACAAAAACCCCAGATCTACCCTAGATAGTAAGATTTCAAGCACTTCAAAAATAGCTCTTCAACTCTGTCACAGATGGTTAAGATCTGTGGACATTTACACTAGGACTTTATCCTCTACCCAAAACCCCATCTTTCCTCATAGTCACTTGTAAGTTAAATATGAATACAAATATGGTAGGACCTTGCTTTATTTTAAAGTATCATAAAATTAATTATGATTTTATATTTTATAATCATTGGGTACCTACCCCATGCAGGCTTAGTTGAAGCTATAGTCTTTTGACTTTTCTGTTTATGATTTGTTTTTATGTAAATTATGTAGACTAGATAAATGTATATTTATTTTAGAAAGTCAGTTCATAGGGAGTTTTTGATAGAGCTATGAATAAGAGTATGAAACTAGATAAATGTATATTTATTTTAGAAAGTCAGTTCATAGGGAGTTTTTGATAGAGCTATGAATAAGAGTATGAAAGTACTTTTTTTAAAAGCAAATTATAATATAAGAAAAAATGATAGATTCTAAAATAGTTTCTGTTGTTACTAAAGTATTAAGCTATTAATATTGCCAGGGCTACCTTTTTAATCCTGCATGTAATAGAGCATACTAGATTCTTTTTGTACCAAAACAAGTCAATTTAACATTTAAAGAGAGAGGCAACTCTGTATTCCAAATTGAAATGTCATTTTAATTGAATGAAATAGCCCTCACGGAGCAATAAAGAACATGGGTAGCCAGTGTTTTAAGCCTTTGTGAAACCTTCAACTTAAGTGGCTGTCAGATGTTATTACTGTATTCCTTAGGATAGTTTAAAAAAAAAAAGAATCAATAGTTTTGAAAAATGGGACCTGGATGATGTTCATATCTGAGGATTGGATTTTCTTTTACCTGTTTTTATACAGATAGGTGATGATTTTATATGTGTGAATTTCCTCCTGATGGGAACATTATCCACCAGTGTTCCATGTCCCCCATTTTGTCTTACAACCTATAAACAAGTATGAATGTTGATTTATACCTGTAACATATGTATTTTAAGTCTTTTTCTCAAATCTTAAAATAACTTTGTTCTGGCCTTTTATCTTTTGTGGGCGATTTCAGCAACCTCGTTACCTTATATCCTCTTCCAGTCTTGCCTCTGTGAGCCCCTCCTCCCTTCAGCCTGTCCCATCTCCAGCTACTCCTGCCCCTCTCCCCTATCCACTCTGTTCCTTCCTGATGTATACACAGCTTTCACCCGGTGTTCTTAACAGCCTCAGTTTTGTTTAGATTCTTTTCTCTCTTTAAACCGCTTCTCTCCCACTTGTCTACTTAGCAGGCTTATCTTACATTTCTAGTACCAGGTTCAGTGCTGGCAGGGGCAGTGTTTAATAAATATTTGTTAAAGGAATGAATTGAATAAATGACCAAATGAAAAAGCAGAGTCTGAACATTATCTTATCAGTGGGACAGCTGACATTCAGCTTAGTTTTAGTGTGTCTTTTCTTTTGTGAAATTGAACAGGGCTCAGACACAGCAAAGCAAAGCAGGTCAGAGGGCAGCCCTGGTGGGAAAGCGGTCCCCCTCCGAGAGCGGGTTGTCCACGGTTTTCCTGATTCTGTAAGACCTTGAGGAAGCATGGTGTCCTGTTGATTTGGAAGCTGGCTTTCTCTGTGTCATCTTTCTTTATCAGCCTGGACTGCTTTTTACTTTTTCAGCCCCAGGCAGATTCTGCCAGTTCTGTGTTTTCAGGTCTGTGTGACCCAGCTTACTTGGTACATTCAGAGCTGTTGTTTCCATTCAGCTATCCATTGACCCTCTTAGAAAGACAGCGATTCCTATATAAACTTTCCTAGTCTTCCACTGCCCCTCGCACACCCTCTTTGGTCTTTGCACGTGGGTTCCAGTTTCTCTGACCATGGCCTTTCTTCAGAGCTCCTGAAACTGGAAAAAGTGTCTTTTCAGACTGGCTTCAGGCAGCTTCATGTGGGTGTTCTGCAGACACCTCATCGCAACAGGTTTAGTGTTTGAATTCGTCACCTAAGCCCCTAAATACACTTCTTCTCTCAGTTTATGATGTAAACTGAAAACCTCAGGGTCTTCTTTTGTCCTTAAGCTTTTTCTCCCCGTCTTCATTCAGTCACAGACCCCTGGCAGTTCAGCCCCTAGTCTCGGCCATCCTGCTGCTTCAACATTTGTCCTCCTCGTCTCTCACCTGAAATAATTAAGCTGTTGTCGTTCCCCACTGCTCTAGTCCATCATTCATGCAGCGTTGCCTTCTTTTTCATGCACAGATTCGATTAGGGTCTTTGCGGCTTAAAATCTTTGGTTTCTTTATTGCCTGCCAAAGCCTGTATTACACAACAGAGCATTTCATAGTTCCCATAATCTGACTCCCACCTACTTTTTCAGTCTCCTTTCTTTCCACTCCCTCTTTGTGCCATTCTAGAAATCACTTTTTAAAATTTTTTAAATTAAAAAGTTTTTTTAGATTTATGGAAAAATTGAGAGGAAGGTCCTGAAATTTCCCATATATTCCCTCCCCCCACACATGCCCAGCCTGCTCCACTATCAACAGCCCCAACCAGAGTGATACATTTGATACAATAGATGAATCTACACTGACACATCATAATCACCCCAAGTCCATAGTTTACCTGAGGGTGTACTCTTGGTTTTGTACATGCTGCGGGTTCAGACATGTATATATATAATGACGGATAGCCATTATTATGGTGTCATGTTTTTTGCTGCCCTAAAATTCTCGGTGTTCTGCTTATTAAGAACTACGCTTTTGTGTGTGTGCACTTTGAGACCTTTTATTTGAGTATGTACCATGCCCTGCTTTTGATCATTTTCCTCTGCTGTACGGAATTCCTCTTGTTCTTCAGAATTTAGCTGAAGAGTCCCCTCCTCTTGGAAACTTGATCTGACGCCCCAGGCAGAGTCTTCTCAGCACTTGGAACATACATATCACCATTATAGAACTCGTCATAGTTTATTAAATTGTACTCATTTACACCACCCTTATGGCAGAAAGTAAAAAGCCTCTTGATGAAAGTGAAAGAGGAGAGTGAAAAAGTGGGCTTAAAGCTCAATATTCAGAAAACTAAGATCATGGCATCTGGTCCCATCACTTCATGGCAAATAGATGGGGAAGCAGTGGAAACAGTGTCAGACTTTATTTTTTGGGGCTCCAAAATCACTGCAATGGTGATTTCAGCCATGAAATTAAAAGACGCTTACTCCTTGGAAGGAAAGTTATGACCAACCTAGATAGCATATTTAAAAGCAGAGACATTACTTTGCCAACAAAGGTCTGTCTAGTCAAGGCTATGGTTTTTCCAGTGGTCATGTATGGATGTGAGAGTTGGACTGTGAAGAAAGCTGAGCGCCAAAGAATTGACGCTTTTGAAGTGTGGTATTGGAGAAGACTCTTGAGAGTCCCTTGGACTGCAAGGAGATCCAACCAGTCCATTCTAATGGAGATCAGTCGTGGGTGTTCTTTGGAAGGAATGATGCTAAAGCTGAAAGTCCAGTACTTTGGCCACCTCATGCGAAGAGTTGACTCATTGGAAAAGACTCTGATGCTGGGAGGGATTGGGGGCAGGAGGAGAAGGGGATAACAGAGGATGAGATGGGTGGATGGCATCACTGACTCGATGGACGTGAGTTTGAGTGAACTCCAGGAGTTGGTGATGGACAGGGAGGCCTGGCGTGCTGCAATTCATGGGGTCACAAAGAGTCGGACACGACTGAGCGACTGAACTGAACTGAACCCTTATTCTTCCCCAGTAGGCTCCTTTGAGGACAGAGCTAGTGTCTTATTCAATGTCTTACTTAGCTGACACCTAACAGATGTTCAATAAAAACATGCTGCATGAACTAATGTCCCAACAGTTGATGAACATTTTCCAGAAGAGCAAACTGGAGGTAGAGGCTTTCTCTGAGGTCCCTGGGCTAACAGAAAGCAGAGCTGGGAACCCAGCAAGGTCTGTTCTGTTTCTCTGACACCAGGGTGCGGCAGAGCTGTATCTCAGTGCAGGGTGCAATCAGGGAAATGGATGCCATTGAAACCGGCTAGTTGTGAGGTTTTAAAGCTATTACAACAAGATGGGTGGCAGCAGACATCAAAGGAGAAATCAGTGTTTTTGGGTGAAAAAGACATAGGAGAAAGGAGAAAGATGAATCTCGGAGTCCTTGAGAATCTTCTGCTTTGGAGATTGGAGTTGGTCTGAAGAGATACTTGTTTATCATCATTGTTGATGTACTTGTTGTTAATATTGGCATTTCCTGTGTGCCGCACTGGGTTCAGTGCTTTGAGTACATTGCTCATTGAGGCATCAGAGAACACTCTGAAGTAGGTACTGTGATTATCTTTGTCGACTGCTTGAGGAAAGGTTGGCTTAAGGGAGGTGAAGAAACTGGCCAACAGGGAATCAGGGTTGAATCAGGCAGCCTGTCTCCTCAGCCTACACCTTTTCCTAACACCATCATCCCTAGTTGAAGGTAAAAAGTGATGATTTGGTCATTTGGATATGAGGTAAAAGACGCCAATTAAGGCGCTTAGTTACGGATGTGTAGCTTGGATGAGAAGTCAGAACTGCAGCAGAGGTGAGCAGATGATTTAAACAGGCAGCAGCTAAAGCAGTGGGGGCGGCGGGCACTCCAGAGGAACAGGTAGTGGGTAGCTCAGGCTCTTGGTGGAAGTTGAGTGCATGTCCGTTTCAGGTATAGCAGGGGGAGAAAAAGCAGTGAGAGAACTTGAGAAAGTCACAGGAAGGGAGTGACATTCAGTGTAATTTATGCTACACAGAATTCCAGGGAAAGGTTATTGAATTGGTTAAGAGAAGTTCTTTAAAAGCTTTAAAAGAACAGTTTGATATTTAAACTTAAAAAAAAAATTCGCAAAAATAAAATATCAAAAACAAAACCTAGACATATTTTAATATGCAAGATGTACAAAATTATCAGGTATTTTTATTTCCCTTTGTCATCATCTGTATCACATCATAATACATTTTACTATACTTTTCCTCTCCAAAAATTAAAAAAAAAAATTTTTTTTTTCTTAAAAAATTTTGTCATTTATCTCAAAAACCAGTTGTCAAGGCCTGAAAGGAGATTCAGTTAGAGGCTCCCTAGAGTCTTATACTGAAGGAAAAACACTTTAATCCTGAGGAAGGTCTATTATAAATGCCTCTGGATTTAACTCAGTGGATAAAATAGCATATTAGGATTTTCTACAAAATTAATGCTTTTATTTATTCTCTTATTTCAAGTATACATTTGTAGTGACCCACAGTAAAAGTGTGATCTCACAAATCTAAGAGTTTAGGAACTAGGATATGGGTGTTTTCCACTCCCATGTTAAAGTTACTCAATGATAATGAATTAGTGCCCAAGTAAAGGACCATTCGAGATGAGTTTTAATTCCAAAAGGCACAGGCTATGAACATTTCTGGGGAATGGTAAACTAAAACATATAATTAAAACAGCAGCTTAATCCACTGTATTAGGTTAAGCGAATGTGTAACTTAGTTTTGTTTTTTTTTCCTTTAAAATATTTTTTATTTAGTTTTTAATTACCTAAAAGTGGTACATGTGTCAAATGATATAGAAATGTACACAGGATGGAAATTTTCCAATCAGCTTCTAACCCCACTCCCTAGAAATAATCACTGTCAATAGTTTGCTGTGGATTTTTCTACATCTGTTTTTATGCAGATATAAAAATGAAATTTTATTTATTCATTCAACGAATATTTATTGGGCACCAAATGTGTGCCAGGCACTATTCTAGGTGCTGGAATCCAGCAATGAGACAAAAAAGAGCAAAAATCTCAGCCCTTGCCGAGTTTAGAGTTCTAGAAGAGGGAGACAGACCACAAACCAATAAAGAAGAAAGTATATCCTGTAGCAAATGGTGTTGAGGGAGTGAAGAACAGGTAAGCAAGGAAATGGAATAGAAAATGCTGAGGTAGGACTTCCCTGGTGATCCAGTGGTTAAGACTCTATGCTTGCAATGCAGGGGGCGCAGGTTTGATCCCTGATCATGCCATGCAGCACAGCCATAAAATAAAAATAAATAAATAAAAAGAAAATGCCAGGGAATGGGGAGGGTTGGGGAGGAAGGTACTCTGCCAAAATGCAGACTATTCTCAGGGGCTGTGGTCATTGAAAAGTGATATTTGGGGAGAGATGTGAAGGGTGGGAGGCACCGGCAGTGAGGACTTCTAGGGGAAGAGCCCCGGGTAAAGGAAACAGTGAGACTAAAACCCCAAGGCACTGAGGAGAAGGCCGGGGTGATGGGAGCTGGGGAAAGGAGGGTGGAGGAAGAAAGTCAGAGCAGAAGCACAGGGCCAGAGCACATGGGGAGTGGAAACGGTGGTGAGGACTCTGAATCTGAGTAAGAGAAAAACCTGAGAAGGGGTTTTAGCAGAGCGATAACAAGGTTCTGACTTATGTTTGAAAAGGATAACTTTGGCTGCTGTATTAAAAACAGGCTGAAGGTTTGTGTGTGATAAAACAGTAAAAAATATATCAATGCAATTTTAATGTACTGCATATTGTTTTTAACTACAGAGTAGATCATGGCCACCTTCCCATGCTAACAGAGGAGCTGTTGTACTTCTTTTTTTTTTTTTTTGCTTGTGATTTATTTTATTTATTTATTTTTTTAATTTAATTTTATTTTTAAACTTTACATAATTGTATTAGTTTTGCCAAATATCAAAATGAATCCGCCACAGGTATACATGTGTTCCCCATCCTGAACCCTCCTCCCTCCTCCCTCCCCATTCCATCCCTCTGGGTCGTCCCAGTGCACCAGCCCCAAGCATCCAGTATCGTGCATCGAACCTGGACTGGCAACTCGTTTCATACATGATATTTTACATGTTTCAATGCCATTCTCCCAAATCTTCCCACCTTCTCCCTCTCCCTCTCCCTCTCCCACAGAGTCCATAAGACTGTTCTATACATCAGTGTCTCTTTTGCTGTCTCGTACACAGGGTTATTGTTACCATCTTTCTAAATTCCATATATATGCGTTAGTATACTGTATTGGTGTTTTTCTTTCTGGCTTACTTCACTCTGTATAATAGGCTCCAGTTTCATCCACCTCATTAGAAATGATTCAAATGTATTCTTTTTAATGGCTGAGTAATACTCCATTGTGTATATGTACCATAGCTTTCTTATCCATTCATCTGCTGATGGACATCTAGGTTGCTTCCATGTCCTGGCTATTATAAACAGTGCTGCGATGAACATTGGGGTACACGTGTCTCTTTCCCTTCTGGTTTCCTCAGTGTGTATGCCCAGCAGTGGGATTGCTGGGTCATAAGGCAGTTCTATTTCCAGTTTTTTAAGGAATCTCCACACTGTTCTCCATAGTGGCTGTACTAGTTTGCATTCCCACCAACAGTGTAACTTAGTTTTAAAACGTGTTGTTGACTCCTGGGGGTGGGGGTGGCTCTTTTCCTCCCCAGCTTAATAGGCTAATTAGAGTCACTACAGGCAGTTGGAGTGGTGAAAACACTTTTAAAAAATTCATTTGCCAGCACTATCCAATTTGCAATAAGTGGAGTCAGCATCTGAAATAGTTCAGTATTTCACATAATGGCATTTTATTTAGTACTCTAGAGTGTGTTAAATGACTCCCTCGAGCATTAAAGGCATCACTCCATTTTCCAGGACCTGCGCGAAGTCTGGCTCAATTATCCTCTCCACCCACTCCAGGTAAGTGTGACCTTCCTGTCTGCAGTGAGCTTTGTAACTCCAGGTACTCACGATGCTTCACTTTGCCTTTTGTCCCCTTCTGCTTTTATCCTTTGATTCCCTTCGGTGGCATTATGACTTTAAGCTGGGGTATCAGACTGGAGAACTTTGGAACAAATACTAAAACGAGGCCATGCATTGTGTTTTTGTGGTCTGGGGTGAGGTGGGCGAAGCACTGGGAGTTGCCATCGCTCGAAAGGCAGGAAGAGCTACTTGTGTGGCTGTGGTTTGGTCCCCTCTCTTCCCCAGAATAGTGATACTCAAGACAGAGTATGTTGTCTCCAGTGTGTCTACATGCCTGCTATTATAGGGAAGATAATACGGAAGCAGGTCTGGGCTTATTACAAAATAGAACAAACACTAAATTAACATTGCTAAATTGTAACCTAATTTGTATCTTAGAAATTCAGAGATTTGACTTCAGTTGCATAAAACATTGTAAATTAAAATTTTAGTAGAGTATAATGACTTTATTCAAGATTTTAGAATTTAAAAGATCTATATATGGTGACACTCTTTCCCCCAGTTGTTTCAAAAATTCTCACTCTTCTTTGCTTTTATTACCATTTTACCTTGGAGACATATATAAATATATACATGTAAATGTATACTCATACATATACATTTTTGTATATATATTATATATATATAATAATCACCACTAGTGGCTGAACTCTCTTATGAGAGGCTTCACAGTAACAAGTGACATTAATTCAGAGTATTTTAGAAGTATTTTATGAATATGAACTAGCCCAAAGTTCTGAAAATATTCATTTCAGATGTTTTATACTTGCTCTCTGCTAGTGGTTAAAGTACTCCAGTACTCTTGCCTGGAAAATCCCACGGACGGAGGAGCCTGGTAGGCTGCAGTCCATGGGGTAGCTAAGAGTCGGACAGGACTGAGCGACTTCACTTTCACTTTTAACTTTCATGCATTGGAGAAGGAAATGGCAACCCACTCCAGTGTTCTTGCCTGGAGAATCCCAGGGACGGGGGAGCCTGGAGGGCTGCCGTCTATGGGGTCGCACAGAGTCGGACACGACTGAAGAGACTTAGCAGCAGTGGTTAAAGGCTTATTGTTACATGGAGCAGCTGCCTAGTGGTATTAATATAATCTCCAGTGTAAGCTGAATTCAGTTTAATGATGATCATTTACCAAAATAGATAAGCCCCTTGAAAGATACACAGCGGTCAAGTTATTCAATGCAGTGATTCTCAAAAGCTGATCCCCATACCTGCAGCATCTGTGTTACCTGGGAATTACCAGAAAGGCAGATTCCTAGTCCTTATTCCAGTCATACTGAGTGAGAAACTCTGGGTGCAGGGCCTTGCCATCTGCTTTTAACAAGTACTGCAAGAGTTTGATGAGTGCTAAAGTTTGAGTCCATCCTAAAGGAGATCAGCCCTGGGTGTTCTTTGGAAGGAATGATGCTAAAGCTGAAAATCCAGTACTTTGGCCACCTCATGCGAAGAGGACTCATTGGAAAAGACTCTGATGCTGGGAGGGATTGGGGGCAGTAGGAGAAGGGGATGGCAGAGGATGAGATCCCTGGATGGCATCACTGTCTCGATGGACGTGAGTTTGAGTGAACTCTGGGAGTTGGTGATGGACAGGGAGGCCTGGCGTGCTGCAATTCATGGGGTCGCAAAGAGTCGGACACGACTGAGCGACTGAACTGAACTGAAAGTTTGAGAACTGCTGAGTTACTAGATAGATAGATAGATAGATAGATTCCCTAGGAGTGGTTCTTCAGCTTGCCTCTTCCTTGGAGAGCTAGTATAATACTTAGGATTTTGAACTATCTGTGTATAGTATTTGGCCTTGAAATCTGATAGAAGGTTGGAAAATATTATTTGAGCCTTCTTTAAATATTAGGTTTGTTTGCCATTCTAAGGGATGAGAAAGAAGCTTTCATGTTTTATTGGCATTTCAGAAATTTCTGCCTGTGAGAACAAGAAGTTTACAAAACACTTAGAATTGATAATTACATTTGTAACTAAAAACTGCCTGTGATATTTATTTGTTCCTTCTTGTAGCTTCAAGAGCCAAATACTGATCGACAACTTATTGAGACTTCTCCAGTTCTACAGAAACTTACTGAATTTGAAGATGCAATTGGAGTAATTTTTACACATGTTCGACTTTTGGCAAGAGCATTCACATTGAGAACTGTGGGATTTAACCATCTGACCCTGTGAGTTAGAAATACTCTTGTAGTTCTAACATGACCATTTGGACACACAGTCCCAAACTTTTGCTGTGTGCCCTTTCAAGGAATTGGGGTTTCAAACATATTTCCAGGGAAGTCACATCGTCAGATGGATGAGCAGCCAGACACTGGTGTAGACCAGGGCATGTGCTGTAATCCAGTATTTTTGGTCTCATTGCCATGAATCTTATTTCTTTATAAATTATAAGTGTGAAGGAAGTAAAAATTTTTCCTATGAAGAGACAGGCCAGGTGGTCACAGTCATGATGATTCATAAGTAACACAAAAGTAACATAAAAGCAGCCACAGGAAAAGTATAAATGAATGAACATGCTGTGTCCCAATTAAACCTGATTTACTGAAACAGGCCATAGCGTGAATTTGGCCCTCCAGTCCCTGCTGTGAGTGAGTGATTTGAACATGACCTAATGAAATAACTGATAAAATAACCAAAACTGTTTTGTTTTTTTTTTTTACATGTTTTTTAATTCAGTTTTTGGGTTTCTTCCCCCACAGTCCACTCCAGTATTCTTGCCTAGAGAATCCTGTAGACAGAGGAACCTGGCGGGCTACAGTCCACAGGGTCACAAAGGGTAGGACACAACTGAGCAACTAACACACACTCATCAGGTTTTCTTCCCCCAAATTAGATATTCACAGTTGTCTTTACACTGAATAAACCAAAGAATCTTGTCATAGATTTTTTTAGTCCTTATCCTGGAATTCAGATTTGAAAACTGGAGTCTATTTTTCAATGAAAAGGTAAAGATTTAGCATAGAAAATTCTTGGATCTTTTTGCTGTATTTTGTCTGTGTAAAGATTGTGCAAGGTTGTTGTCTGTACTATACAGTTGACCCTTAAATCACGTATGTCTGAACCACGTGGGTCCACTTACACGTGGATATTTTTCTGTAAGTACGTACTATAGTGCTGCATGGTGTCATTTGGTTGAATCTACAGGTGCAAACCATGGGACAGAGGACTGACTGTAAAGTTAAACTGGATTTTTGACTGCCTGGGGGGTCGCTGCCCCTAACCCCCAGGTTGTTCAAGGATTCAACTGTGTTTTATTTTTCTATTGATTCTCCCCAGCTTCTGCCCAGGTACTATTTACCAGTCTTTCTTTCAGCAGTTGTTTAATCCTTAGATAGTACTCACTTTACTCTCCTTTGAAACTGAACCTATATTGACTCAGATCTCTTCTCAGTTGAGGGGCTTTGGGGAGTTGTATTTAGTTTTGTGCTTTAAGCAAGATGAACACATTGCTTTTTAAAATCATATCTTAAAATTTTTTATTTTAATTTTTTTGAATCTACACATGCTTATTGATCTCTTTACATTGATGTTTTTTTTCCCCCCAGAGGCCACAATCAGAGGATGGAATTCCTTGGTGACTCCATAATGCAGCTGGTAGCAACGGAGTACTTATTCATTCATTTTCCAGATCATCACGAAGGACACTTAACTGTGAGTTTGTGTAAAACCATTTTCTCCAACAAGTTTGCTGTGTAATAGAATGTGAAGATTTGAAGAGCCAGATATATACTTATGTAATTGGTGACTTAGTTCTTGGTGACTTTAGCATATCATATGGTTTTGTTTCATTATGTAAATTTTTTGTATGCAAAAACAATATATGATGAGAGCTCATTTTATACTCCTTTATTTAGTGATTGCCTACTCGGTGCAAGACACTGAGTTAGGCTTCATGAGGGGAGCAAATATTACTTGATGCCTGGAGAATCCCAGGGACGGGGGAGCCTGGTGGGCTGCCGTCTATGGGGTCACACAGAGTCGGACACGACTGAAGTGACTTAGTAGTAGTCTGTCCATAAGAAGTTTAAAAACTACTAGAAGAAATTAAAAATGCAAGTTAACAATTACAAATTCTCTCTCTTTCTGTATATATACACATATGTATATGTGTGTGTGTGTGTGTATATATGTATAGTTTAAGGTGTGTGTGTATACAGATACATGTACACTATAAAAAGTATAAATAAGTAGCTATAAATACAAGGGAGAACTACGTTAAATATTATACAAGGAAAGTGTGCTGTTTAGGTTAAGTAAGATTTCTTTTGGCTGTGGAGTTTCTAGAAGGCTTCATGGTTATTATGATGTTTGAGCCTTTAAGGATGAGTAGGATTTGGCCATTGGGAATTAATGGGAAGAAGTTTCTTTGCAAAGACATAACGCACATCAGGACTGCTGAAACAAGGGCACAGCATGAAAGATCAGAAACCTAGTTTGGCTGGACCGCGTGGAGTTGAAAGGGACGTTGAGAGGAAACGTTTGATTTATGAACAAAGTGAAATGGTTCCCATTCCTCTCACTTTTGTTTCGTTTTATAAAACTTTATTGAGTTTTTTTATTTGCTGCGTACGGTTTTTACTCTGTGAAACCAATCAATAATAAAACTGGAATGGAGAACAAAACCCGCCTGGAAGTCAGTGATGATGGTCTCCCGGCACAAGGAATAACCTTTGAGAAGTACCTCTAGGACTGGGCATTGAGAAAGCAAATACCTTACTGGGCAAAGAAAATAATAGACACCATAAGACATCTTGTGAGTACAGACATTCTTCATTATGCTTGAGGTAAATAATAAGTCTTTCATACTTTGCATCTCTACACGTTCTGTGTATGTTTTGCTTTGAATAGAATTTGATATTATCTTTGCAACTCTGAACCCTGGAAATAGTTTATGTGAGAGACACAGATATTGAATTTAGAGAGAATATGATTATTTGACTATGTTTAGGTGTAATTTTTCAGCAGAATTTCTAAACCCAACAAAATACGGTCCTTTCATTCATTCATTGAATGAATATTTATTATGTTTCTACTAAGCCCCATGTATCATTTTGTGGGAAATTAGGAATACTCTTACTTTTAAAATTAGTTTAAAATTAGCAGTTTAATGACCATTTACAATTAACTGCTTTTGGATTGACAAGAAATTCCTTTTGAATTAATATTAAATTCTTAAGAACATATGAGCATTTACCAGAAATAAACTAGTATGTAGTGTCTTTCTCTGCATCCAGGAATCAATAAATGCTCTGTTCTGTATCTGCCATTAGGGAATAGACTTCATAGCTGTCAGAGTATCTGGTTGGTCTGAGAAATGGCCAGATTAAAGCAAATGGCTTGAAGCAGTCATTCATTCATTTTATGGGCATATAGAGGCCACTGCTGAAAATATGTGACTTCAGTATACACATTTACCCCTGTGCTGCTGCTGCTGCTAAGTCGCTTCAGTCATGTCCGACTCTGTGCAACCCCATAGACGGCAGCCCACCAGGCTCCGCCGTCCCTGGGATTCTCCAGGCAAGAAAACTGGAATGGGTTGCCATTTCCTTCTCCAATGCATGAAAGTGAAGAGTGAAAGTGAAGTCGCTCAGTCGTGTCCAACTCTTAGTGACCCCATGGAGTGCAGCCTACCTGGCTCCTCCATCCATGGGATTTTCCAGGCAAGAGTACTGGAATGGGGTGCCATTGCCTTCTCCAATTTACCCCTGTATTCCCACCAATCAATTGTGAACTCCAGAATTTTGTGGAGGAGGAGGGTATGGATTGACAGATGTATTGCTTCCCTTCTTGGCACTACACACGTGTCCCAACCCCAACGCTGAACAGATTATTGAAACCAGGACTCAGAAAGGCATGAGCCCTGCCCAGGTCTGGATAAAGGTGAAAGCACGACTATGCTGGAGACTCAGTTTTGTGTTCTTTCCAAAGTGACTTCAGTGCCGTAACTAATTTGATCTGAAATATGTTTATCATTGGCCTTGCTCCCTTGAAATTAGAGAATTTGGGGATACCTTATTAGAAAGATGTTAACAGATGACAAAATTCTGATATGGAGGGTTTTTTGAACTGTATTCACAGAAGACTTTGGTAGAAATCAGCAGGACCAACAGATCTGCTGGCAAAACAAAGATGATCTAAAATCAGTGAAATACAGATTTTAAAATCTGTATTTTAAATGCTGTGATGCTTTACATTCCTGGTTTTCCTCTCGGCTCTTGAGCTACCCTCTCAGCCTCCTTTGCAGGCTCATCCTATTCTGTAGAGCTGGTGAATATTCCAGGATGCACAAAGCTCATTCCTAGGCATTTCTTACTCTTATAGGCATTCTTTGTAAATATAACATTAGTTTCCTGCTGTAGGCAGACTTCTGAATGGATTTCTTCAATCCTATCTCATTTCTGAGCTTCAGTGTCAGCTGCCTGCTCATCATCTCCGTGTATCCAAGGCTGAACTTGAAATTTGGGTCCTCTTCCAGTTATTTCTTGAGTAATTGAAGGGCACCATCACCCATCCAGTGTGGCAAGTCAGCAGCCAGGGAATCATCTTTGCTTCCTCCATTCCCTCCAGCATAGACTGTTCACAAGTTTTGACCATGTTACTGCTGGAGTAGCCACCTCAATTCATCACCCAGATCTTCTGCCATCACCTGGACCGGCAGTAGTTTCTGCACAGCTGTCACAGTGTTACAGGAATATGATTGACAAAGAGATCCGGTTAGAGGCGGTGGCACTTCCTGCACATTGCAAAGGATGGGAATCTTAGGGTTGTGCTTATCCAAAGCAGTAGGCAAGGCAGCCGGTGCAGATTTCTCCCTGAGATGTGTGTTACTATTGGAAAAGCTGGCCTCGCCATTCCTGTGGGCATTTTTGTACTCTCCCACCTGAAACTCTCAGGTTTCAGGCCTATTGGACTGCATTACGGGTTATGGCTTCCTACACTGACTTTCCTGAATCAGCTCTTTCTCCACACAGGCCAGGTTACCTGCTGCGGCCTGTGGCATCTTCACAATACATCTATTGTGTCCACAGTGGCCATTCATCTTTAGTCCATTTTGGTTGTTCCTCTTCACTTCCCCAACCTCTCAATATTGGAGTGCCCCCATTCTCAGGCCTCGTCTCTTTTCCGTTGACTTCCTCTCCATGAGTCTGAGTATGCCTATACATTACTTCCTGTTTCATGTCTTGAGCCCTTACGTGTCCCCCTAACTCCAAACTCATATGTCGACATATCTGTAGATGTACTTGGTTATACAGATCCACAGAGATCTCTAGATGGATTTCTGTCAGGCAGCTCAAACCTATCATGGCCAAAACAAAACTGATTTCTACCCCCAAACCTTGGTGTTTTCCATATCAGTAAGGACCATTCTGTTCTAGTTGCGCAGGTTAGAAACCTTGGAGTTGTCCTTAACTCTTCTCTGTCTCATGCTAACACCTCCTACCCATTAGCATAGCTTGTTGATTTTACCTTAAAAGTTTGTCTCAAACATGACTACTTTTCACCAGCTTCACTGTTAAACCAACTTGGTCTGGACCATGATTATCTTTACCTTAAATTACAACCATAGCCTCCCAACTGGTACATCTTTCCCCACCCCTCTGTCTGTGTTCAGCACATCATCTCGAGGGGTTGTTTTTAAAGAAACGTCAGATTACAATCTCCTCTGTGCAAAACTTTTTGAGTTGACCTCATCTCAAGGGTAAAAGATAGTGTTGTTACCTACAAGACCCTGTATGACCGGCCTTCCTGCTACCGTCTCTAACTTTTTCTCCTAGACACTTCACTTTAGCCTCTGTGAGACTCCTGCAGGACACTAAGCCGGCCTTTGCCTTGGGGCCTTTGCACATGCTATGGCCATATCCCTCTCCTCTGTTAACATGTCATCACTAGTGAGGCCTTCTTTCATTCACTCTGCTTGAATAGTGGGCTTCCCTGGTGGCTCAGACGGTAAAGTGTCTGCCTGCGATGCGGAAGACCCGGGTTTGATTCCTGGGTCGGGAAGATCCCCTGGAGCAGGAAATGGCAATCCACTCCAGCACTCTTGCCTGGAAAATCCCATCCTCATCCCTAGCTCCCCTCCTCCTGTCTAGAATCTCACCTCCCATTTTCTCCTTCCTTCTCCTCCTTAGTACAGACTATATATTTTACTTGTTTACCGTCTGTGCTCTCTCATGAGAGTGTTAACTCCATGAGGGTAGGTATTTTGTCTCTCTTCTTCATCCCTGGTTCCCTGGGTGTTTGAACAGTCCTGGCGTGTCTGTGCTCAGCAAATAGGCTGAGTGAATGATCACCATAGTCCACTCTAACGTTCTTCATTTGCTCTTTGGAGAGTGACTAAAGAACAAGCCTGTCCACCTGCCTGACCTCATGTCACATTTCTGTCTTTTCACTCTGCACCTTTTCACCTGGCCTGCTTCTCATTCCTCTAGGCCCCCTCTTGCCGTGGGGTTTGTTCTACCTGGAGACCATTCTACTTCAAGCCCCTCCTCTCAGCTGCCTGCTAGCTCCTCCTCTGCCTGAGATGTCAGTTCCGGTGTGACTGCTGCATGCAAGGGGAACCTTCTAGTCAAATCTCTATGTTCTCCTTCTTGACACTTATTTTTTGAGTTTGCCTGTCCCACAAGCCCGAAAGTTATGTGAGAGCATATTTTTATTTATCACTGTATGCCCGGCAGTGTCTGGCATATGTGAGCTCTCAATACATATTTGATAAGTAGAAGAATGAGAGTTTTGTGGATGGATAACTCATATAGAAAGGGAAGTGGAAGTGGCATTGGAGAGAAATAGCATGTTTTATGTGTAAGGAAAGAAGCCGAAAACTTAATTTATGAATGTCTAAGGGTTAAAAGTAATTTAAAATTTGTGAAGGATTGCTTATTGCAGTTGCATTTGGCTGGGTGGGAGGCAGGGAAAGGATGGCTAAAAATCATTATTGTGATTAAAGAGCACACAACTGCAGGGAGGCGTTAGTTAGCCCAGAGCTATTCCCTTGCACACTTGTTTCATAGAGACTAAGGACAGTTGAACAAATGAAATTGCAGTTTTCAAGTTTTGAATGCTGATGGAGGAAAACAGTGTTCTGTAAGTTGGATGTTCAAGCAGGCCTGTTTGGGAAGGAATGTCAGGCTTATATGCAGTTGTCTGGGGATGAAAGTTCAAATGGAGATGTAGAGGAAGGAGGTTCTATTTCATAGAACTTTTGGCTTTTGAGGGTAGAACCTACTCAGTAGAGTCAGGGTGAATAGTGAGGGGGTAAATAGTGAGGAGGTCTCAAAGAGCACTTACTCAGACAAGAATGCCTTTCTTGTCACACTTGCAACTTTTTAACATTCGCATTTGAGTTTTTGTGTCTATTTCCTTCTTCTGTCTTAGCCTTTACTGCAGACTACAGAGCTAAAGATACTTGTCAGTCTCATGCCCACAGTGTGCCCTGTGCCCAGTGTTGGTATCCACAAGCAAGGTGAACTTGCAGAAATTTTTGTTTTTATTTATTTATATTTAAGTTTTTTTTTTTTTTTTTTTTTTTTACTTTTTATTTTGTATTGGGGTATAGCTGATTAACAATGTTGTGGTTAATTTCAGGTGAACACTGAGGGGACTCAGGCATACATATACGTGTATCCATTTCCCCCCAAACTCCCTCCCATCCAGGCTGCCACGTAACATTGAGCAGGGTTCCTGTGCTGTACAGTCGGTCTTACAGTAGGTCCCTCGGTTACCCATTTTAAATACAGCAGTGTGTACCTGTCCATCCCAGACTCCCTAACTATTCCTTCTCCCATCCTGCTCCCCAGCACTCATAAGTTCGTTCTCTAAGTCTGTGAGTCGTTTTCTGTTTTGTAGGTAAGTTCATTTGTATCTTGAAATTTTTTTTTTAGAGGAATGATTTGGAGGGGACTTCCCTGGTGGCCCAGTGGTTAAGACTCCATGCTTCCAGTGCAGGGCAGCGCAGGTTCGATCCCTGGTCGGGGAACTAAGATTCTTCCCTGTGCCTTGTGATGTGGCCAAAAGATTAAAGAGAGAAAAAGAAGAAAGACAAAACAAAACAGAGGAATGACTGGGACAATGAGAAAGCGAGGGTTACAGATAAACTTTGGGAAGACTTGATCTAATCCTTCCCTGCTGCCTCCAGACAGCACGAGGCATTAATCAGGTGAACAGGTGTGTGAGCTGACAGATCTCTTGAGAGGGCACATTCCGCAGCTCCTCTTTGAGAACTTGTCCGTCACTGTTGTAAACTGGCTGTGTGGCCCTGACCTGCACTCTGGCTGCTAGCATTTGCCTACCTTTTCTTCGGTTCTCACGGGAAATGGAGGCCATCTGGCCACCACTCTTGGTATGAGAGACCCGTGAGGCACATCACTGTCGTTTTTAATAATACATTTGTCTTTCACCCCATGCTCTTACATTAAAGTCTTCAGGATAATTAGTCAGACTCGCCTGTTTACACTAGGGGGCCCTCTTCGGTAGCTCATGTCCCACAGCTGTGGTTTTTCTCTTTCGAATCAAGAGTGAGTAGAAGTTGAAGGAAGAGTGCCAGAGTGTTTCTTTGCTTATTTTAAACCAGTAAACCTTTTTCTTAGTAAAATTTGAATTTGGAAAGACTGCTGTGTTGAGATAATATACCAACATTAAGCACCCTGGATCCTCAAAATCACAATTTGCAATTTGTCGATCCTTGCCATTGCTTCAAGAGCTCAGCAGTCTTCCTCTCAGCTTTATAGTGAGCCCTTAGTACAGCTTTCCTTGTTTTTTCCGGTGATTGCAAATTAAATTTTATCTTTTTTTTTTTTTTTTGGTGGGTGGGAGTAAGGCAGTGTTTTTAAAAAAAGTTGTTAAGGACAGGTTAGAGTTAGTAAAATGGAGAGCTTTGAAGACAATGAACAGGTATCCAGAATATTTGCATTGAAAACAAATCCAAAGGAGTTCCTAGAACTTTCTATAACCTTTTCCCCATAACCAGAGTTGAGCATGTCTTAGCTGATAATGGCAGTGCCAAACAACAGCAGCTAGTGTTCCAGTGTGTTTGTTGTGTGTCAGTCATTGTGCTTAGATTGTATACACATTCACTGTACTTCTTGCATCCCTGTGAGGTAGGGACTGTTTTCTCCGTTTAACGGAAGTGGAAACTGAGCCTCAGAGAGATTTAGTAACTTATACAGGATCACTTAGCGAGGAAGAGGTAGAGCCACAGTTTGCACCTAGGCAGCTTGGCGCCAAGTCATTTGCTTTTTAACAAGTATCGGGTTGGCCAGCAAGTTCATTCGTGTTTTTCTGTAAGACGTTACAGAAAAACCTGAACAAATTTTTTGGCCAATCCAGTACATCTAACTCAAGGCACTGTTTGCAAAACATTCTAATAAGTATCTCATGCTCACTTGGGTGCTTAATGTTGGTTTTCTAGATTTCTACTAAAATTTTTTCTTCTTTGTAAAATGGTAGTTTATAGCATCAGGATCTGCAAACCTTGTGTCTTACCCCATCCAAACCCATCTACCAAAATAGTCTTTCTAAAATCAGAAGACTACCTTGCTACTGCTCCCATTTTGACACCTTTTGTGATTCGTCTTCCCTTACAGGAAAGACAGACTTCTTTACCTCCCCTACCATACTCTCTCCCAGAGGTCAGCCAGCTCTCCCTGCCCAGAGGCTAGCCAGCCTCACTCACCTGCATCAGCTCCTCCCCACCAGGCTGAGATTTCTCTTCCAGTTCTACCCAGTAATCATCTTTCTGTATCATGGCTCCTTGCTCTTGAATGAGCTGTTTCCTCTTCCTAGAAAACCCTTTCATACTGTCTTAGTCTATTCCAGCTGCTATAGCAAAGTACCACAGACAGGATGGCTTATGAACAGCGGAAATTTATTGTTCACAGTTCTGGAGATCTAGAGTCTGAGGTCAGGGTGCCAGCATGGTCAGGTGAGGGCTGTCTTCTGGCTCACAGACTTTTCACTGTACCCTCCTCACAAGGTGGAAGGGGCTAGAGATCAGTATGGGGCTTCTTTTATAAGGGTGCAGATCCCATTCATGAGGGGTCCACCCTCATGACTTAATCACCTCCTGATACCATCATCTTTAGGATTTCAGCATTTGAATTTTGGGGCAACTCAAACATTCAGACCATAGCACCCATTCTTCTGCCACTGGCAGATTCATTCTTTTCAGTTCTGGCTCTATACTATTCATCAGAGTCCACCTACCTGAAATTTTTTTAAATGTACATGTCCTGAAATTCTAATTCCTTGCTTCTTGGAAAGAGGCCTAAGTACCAGTGTGTCAGAACTACCTAGTGATTCTGATACAACAGCCAGATCATCAAGCCTCTGAAATGTTGCTGCTCTGGGGTCAGGCCCCCTCCTTTGGAAGACCTGGTTGGAGGGGAGCGCGTGCATGCGCTGTGGCCTGTGCTGTTGCCTTGGCCACCTGTGTGCAGCTTCCCTTGGAGACGAGCAGCTCTCGGAGGGCAGCCGCGGGATGCTGGTCATCTCAGGATCTTCAGCTGGCAGTGCAGGGCCTAGCCTAGCATCAGCCTCCTCAACTGTTGCTCTGAACGACCATATTTCGGTAGCTTTTTGCCTTGTGATCCCCTCCTGATCTCACTCATTGGCAAATAGCATGATTTATTCTGAAATACAGTTCAGCAAAGGCCAGGGATGGAGGTTGTCATTTAAAGAACTGGCTCTCTTCAGACTTTCATGTTTGAGTAAAGAGCAAGACCTTACCTCTTTTCATCTCTCCTTATAAATATAAACTGACTCTAAAAGTGTGGATGATTTATATCTTCCTTCTCCCCACTCCTGACTTTTGGTTCCGGCTTTACGTTTTGGCAAGAACTGAAAGATCTCACTTTCTGCTGGCCACCGGTTGGTGCTTTAAGACCCGTCAGGGCATATCTTAAATAAAACTGGTAGTGTTTCTAACTGGTAGCATTTCTGTTTCCATCCTCACTGACAGCATCACTGCCAGCACTGAATGAGGAGCCCTGACGCTGGAAGGCAGCGGCTGGGGCCCAGTAACCAGTGATGTGTTATGGTGTGTGTGCTCACATGTGTGTACATCAGGCTTGTTGATTCTAAGGCATGAAATCTCCATACACACAGCCCATATTAGAGTTTTCTTCTCTCACCAAAAGCATATACTGAGAACCCAGCTCGCTGAGGGTTATATTCTCAAAATAACCCTCCTGTTCTCCAACAGCCTCTACTATGTGAACCTCCCCGACTATAAATCCAAACTCAAAAAGCTATCTCCTTTTCAGCTCAGGTTTTAGACTAGTGGGCACACAACTCTATTGGTTGTGTTTTTGTTTTTGGCCGCGCCAGGCAACTTGCAATTTCTTAGTTCCCTGACCAGGGATCGAACTCGGGGCCACTGCAGTGAATGCGCTGAGTCTTAACTGCTGGACCACCAGGGAATTCCCCGATCCTGTCTTCTTTAAATGTTATTTTGCTAGGCCTTTTTAATTTTGAACTTCTCTGTGGATATTAATTTTAATGAAACACTGTGTTGAAGAAAAGATAGAGTTAGGGGGAGATCGGAGGAAAGGAACAGAGACAAGCAAAGAATAATAATAGTCTGTAACTCAACAGCAAGCATGGCTTATGAAGATCAAGTTGTGTTTCTGCTTCATGAATCATTGTCAGACAAATTAAGAACATATTGTTTCTTATTTATCTGTTGTCAAGGATGCAATCTCAGGCATTGAGAATAAATCTTGATTTTCATAAGCTCAGTTGACACTATGGAGCCACAGAGCATAAAACTTGCATCTAATAAGCAAAGTGTGATGTGGAACGGCGGGGGGTATAATACCAGCATCACTTGCAGCTGCTTCCTGAGCCTTAGGCCTGGCATCAGGGATTCCTTAGCAGGAACTGTACTAGACCACGGGTTTGTTTTATCTTTGTAAGAAAAACTTCAAGTTTTAGACACATTATTTCCCCAGATCTTACAGATTGGAGTTGATAACTTTCAGCTTTTGTTTGGTGAGTTCTCATCTCTGCGTCTATCCACTTTGCCCGGCCTCCCTCCCCACCTTCCCCTAGTGAGTGATCAGTGACTGTTAAATTCCTACGGCATGCTTGTTTTATGGGCACCTCTACTATGGACTGGTTGTACAGTTTTCACGCACTGTTTAATGCTACTGCTTAGATAGTCCTTAGAGGATTCCTAGCTGACTGAAATTCCTAGTAGAAATTTTTGTTTGGCATTCCTGAAGTTGAAATATGAAAATTATATATTAATTTGATTAAAAATAAAGGATCTCAGCTTGAAAAACTGTGAGTCACAATATATAGTATAAATCTTTAAAAGAACAAAAGTAACAATGTAAATTAATAATTTAAATATTTTAATTAATACCAAAGCATCACTTCCACAAATCCTGTATCATCAAAATTAGCATCAGTGCCGTACAACATGAAGTTTATTTTTGACTTTTAAAGAGTGCTCCTTTAAAACTAGTATGCAGTGACAGAAAGCAGGTCAAGTTCGCCTGGTGGTAGATGGATTGGATTGATTGATCACCAAGGGGCCAAAGCACTTGTTTGGGTGATGGAAATGTAGAAGCTTGTCAGAACTTGTTTATACTTAAAATGGGTGTATTTTGTTGGATGTAAATTATACTTCAATAAGTTGATTTTTACTAGTTTTAATGTTCCTTCTTTTAGTAACATTAAACTTAATGGAATCTTTGACCTTTACTGTAGTACCGCCTCTCCCTCAAGACTGCTCACTGCTACTAAACAACTAAATGAACTATTTAAAGGTCAGTTAGGTAAAATTCAGGAGCAGAGGAAGTTATTAAGAAGCTGGAAGCATGTCGAGTTTGTCACTGCCGCCTGAGGGTGGTGGTTGAAAACATAAGCCATTGCTTGCCTAGATGTCCCTGTCAGTGAGATGGTCTAGGCTGATTGGACCCGACACAGGAACGAGAGAGAGACCGGAAGTGAAATGGCTTCTAAATGTATCTCAATTCTGTTTGGCCAGCTGTTGCGAAGCTCTTTGGTGAATAACAGAACTCAGGCCAAGGTGGCGGAGGAACTGGGCATGCAGGAATACGCCATCACCAACGACAAGACCAAAAGACCTGTCGCCCTGAGAACCAAGACCTTGGCTGACCTTTTGGAATGTGAGTCCTACAGAGAAAGCTTTTCTCTTAACCTGCAGATTCAAAGTTTGCCACTTCTCATTATTATGATATTCTGACTAAAGAAACCTCTTTTCTATTTTAATTTTGATTTATGCTTCTCTCCAAAGCTTGTTTGAAGGAGAATAATTTGGAATTAAAACATGTGAATAATGGATTTATGTTCCATCTGCGTTCACTGGTGCCCCCGCCCCCACCCCCTCCGTCCTAATGCTTAGCCATCAAATCTCTTTGTGTGAAACAGTAGCAGAATGTGAAGACCAGTAGTAATGAATCATAGCTGTTTTTTTGCCACCAGCAACCTTTAGATATGGGCATAGAGGAAAGAAGGTAATTTATTCACTGAATACTAGAATTATTATCTATTGTGCATGAACTCAAAGCTCTATGGACAACATTGTCATCTTTTACAGTTTCTGATATGGTCTAGTAGCATTGTAAGTAATCCTGTTAAGCTAATTAAAGGATTATGAGCACAATTTTATTGTTTCTGATACTACTTTAAAGTAAGTGGGCCATTCACTGGGCCTTGGAACCTTTTTTAAAATTTTAATATTATGGTATTTTTGACAACTACAGTTATACACAAATATTAAAGTCTACCATGCAAATCAGCTGATTTACAAAGTGTAAAGGCAGTCTGATTAAGGAACTTAAAAGAATCTCTTTTTCAATTAAAGAAAAGTAACTTAACATTAAAAGTACAAAAAAATTAAGTAGAGTGATCAGTCTCAGTAGCCTTTGTTTTTGCTCAACAGAAGCTTATTTTTAACTCCTTCTTTGAAAACTCACCATTTGTTTACATGGTTAAGATAACCTTTATAATGAAGTTGTCTTTGGGGTCACCATTTATTAATGCAAATTTGGTTATATTGTCATTAAGCCCAGTATTTATTTTTCCTCCATTTCGGCAGATTGAATCCATAGATGGTCCCATTTCTGTTCATGAAATGTGACACAGACCCTGTCAATGGGTGAGCTCAACATTGGTGTTAAGAATAGCAGGCCTTTGGATGTGCTTGTTCTGCCCTTGTATCTGATCTTCGAGTTTTATTTTGATTTATTTGATGTAAACATGGTTGCATTCCCTGATGTCATTCTTTCCCTGCTATATACAGCAGCATTTTGTGTATTGTTCTAACTAATTGTTCATTTAGCCCTCAGACAAATGTAATTTGGTCTTTGTGGTTTTTGCATCTTAATCACACATCTCTATTGCTGTTTCTAATATTAGTGATAAAGAATAGTTCTTGTTTGAAGCAAGATGAAATGGTAATGCTAAAAAATAAAGAGGGCTTGGAAGGTGAAAACCTTATTAAAATGTTTCTTAAAAGGCTCGGTCTCACTCTTTCTAGTAAATGGCAGCGCATTGGGGCTTATGTTACCCTTTCTCTTTTTCAGCATTTATTGCAGCACTATACATTGACAAAGACTTGGAATACGTTCATACTTTCATGAATGTTTGTTTCTTTCCACGATTAAAAGTAAGCTCATATAAAATTTAAATTAGTTGTTTGCTCTATGCTTGGTGATTCTAGAATCCTTTACTAAGTACTGTTTGGGGGACTTGCTACAGGAATTCATTTTGAATCAGGATTGGAACGACCCCAAGTCCCAGCTTCAGCAGTGCTGCCTGACTCTTAGGACAGAAGGAAAAGAACCAGACATTCCGCTATACAAGTGAGTACGTGCTGCCCGCAGGCTGTGGGACCCAGGAAGCCTAGAATAACCCTCCGTGTGCCAGGAGGAAGAGCTAACTGCGTGTGGCAGTGGTGATGAGAGCCCTGGGGGGAGACTTCGTGACTCTGACTGGGCCCAGCACTGAAACTCTCTGGGCCTCTGAGTCTTTTTGCTCTAAGTAAGTGGGTCACATGTGATTATCTGTGCTTTCTCCATCTCTAAAATATGGTGAACTGCTCCCTGGGAGAAAGATGAGGAGATCAAGATAAGAGAAATTTGGGTTAAATTGTCTTATATACATTCTTATGTTTGTCTTCTTATTTCTTATAGCCCGTGCTGCCTGCACGCCTAGCCCAGGCAGCTTGTGCTTGTTTATTTGTAACTGTACTTGGGTGTCTCTCTTTCTGAAACCCTGCTGGCATCTGTCCCGATTGCCTGACAGGCAGTCGCCGTAGGAAGCCAGGCAGTTCTTCACCGCGGCTGTGTTATTCAAATATTTGGAACTTTTCTTTCCAGGATGTGTACCAAAAGCTGCTGTGTACATTTGAATATCTTTAGTGACACATCTCTATCCTTTGAGGAGTAGCCAAAAGTCATTCAAAGGAAATGCAGGTTGCTACACACATAACACCAGTTTTGATGAAAACGGGAGGTTTGACTCTGAAGTTGAGTAATTAGCTTGAGACACTCAGAAGGTGGTTTCAGAAGCTGGTTTCAAAGAGGAATTATAAAAGGGAGGGATTATCAAAATAAGTGGGTTGCCTCCCAAGGTATGGTCTGGATATGTGTTTTTAAGGATGTTTAAATATCTAGCTTTAGTACTGGGTCACCCCCGTCTCTGTTTACATATGCGTACAAGTATACACATTTGTGTGTTTCGTATGAAATAAAAGCCTCACCACCACCCCCATCCTGTGGACTTTCTCAGACTTCACAGTACTCAAGGGAAAACACCAGAGTGGCAGCCGGGAATTTTAAATCCTTTTTTATGTTTTTATTTAATAGTCACAACACGTTATAGGCTTTTTCACTAAAAGAAAAACTGAGGCCAAGAAAAGGTTGAGTCACCCCACAGCAGGCTGCTATAAATTGTCCCAAGAAGCTGTCACTGCTGAACAATGTTTCCTTTATTTATTGGGGAAAAAACCCAAATGTTTAGAAATAGCACTTTAATATGTGTCTAATAAGCATAATGAACATCCAGACTGTATTACGTGAAAGGCTCAAAGTATCTCCTCATCAAAGTGATAATTAAAGTTCAATAAATAAAATGAGGATGATAAACTTCTCATAGTGCAGGCATGATTACTATAATAAGCGCTACCTTTAAGAAGCCATCCGTATACTTTCATCCCAGTGAGTACAGACAAAGGAAATGACTGCCCCCTTCTCATAAATCCCCCCATGAAAGCCTGTGACGAGCTTGTTCTTTTTTATCAAGATGATGGGGTTGTTTTACATAGTTTTTTTTCAAGATTACTGTGTTCATCCCATTATCTTTGCCGGCTACTTTTCATTTCCCTTTTCCATGAAGTTATCAGTTTTACCACACTTGAAATCTGCACCCTGTCATTAATATCGAGAGTACCCAGTGTTTTGTTTTTTGGCAGTTGTGTTGTGTACTCCGATTATAACATAGCCTTGAAATGATCTCTGATTTTTCATTAGAAGAAATCCATAAAGGATGTGATGCTATTCAGACGGGGCTTGCAGTGTATTACCCAAATATTTGTGATTTTTAGCCATGTGATTAGCACTGAAATACAATGAACAGACTGAAATGGTTAACTTTAATTTTATAATACTTGGAATAACACTTTGAAATTTTTAAAAAATATTTTGTACTTTACTGTTTGCCTTCAGATATTGTTCATAATGGTTTGAGGATATATATATATATATATATACACACATATACATACACACATACACACACACAAAAAATTCACTATAGAATTTGAAAAATTTCCTACTTCAAAGCTGTCTATATTTGTCATATTAGCAAATCAAAACTGTACTCCTTTAATTTTCTTGTTATTTTTGCTTTCCATTATTTTTGCCTTCCTTTCTCTCAGCAGTAAGTCACATGATTTTTCGTGGAGTTATGTATGAGCAGTAACAATTAAGTCGCACTTTACATAATTACTGCTCTTTCCTTTTCCTTTCAGGACTCTGCAGACGGTGGGGCCATCCCATGCAAGGACCTACACTGTGGCTGTCTACTTCAAGGGAGAAAGAATTGGCTGTGGGAAAGGACCAAGGTATGAGAGGACGATACTTTAAGTTTCTTCAAATGAACATCCTGTGTGTCCGAGAAGTATTACTATCTGCTTGGTATTTCCAAACTCTGCAGCCTGTCTCTTTGAACTTAGAGTATAGAGTGTTCAAGGGTAGTAGCAAAGTGAATCTCAAGGCTTAATATCCCCACCAAACTCAGCCCCAGACTTGAGAATTGGCCTTGAGCAGTGGGAATGCCATTGCATAAAGGGCTTTGGCTGCCTAGAGAAAACCACATTAGCAGGTGTGCACACAGGTAAGGTCTGCTCACTGCTGCAAGCATTTTATGAAACATGCCGTGCGTAACACAGCCGTTAGACACTTGATCTCTTATTACTATTCACTTGAGCTTTGTGGAAATGCTCACATCTTCAGGTAAAAAGAATTTCATATGTTATCACCTTTCTTTGAACCTTCCAATTTATATCTTAAACTGAGAAGTGATTTGAAGTCTGTCTGTATGTGTATTTTTTTACTCTTTGCCTCTTAAACTTTACACTGAGGATGTTCAAATTTAAGTAAGAAGTACTTCAGACCTAATATAAGTGGAAGGCGTTTTATTGCAGTGTTGAAAGTGTGGAACGAATAACTTAAACAGGCTTTGTACAGATAAATGACATTTCTGCATGCCCTTGTGTATATTCCTATCTGTGCAATTCAGTATGTGACAGTAGAAATAATCAGATAAAATTGTATGCACCAAACATGAAAACTAGCCTGAATAAATTGGAGCCATATTTTGTGTTTTGGGGGAAAAAAGTCTTTAAAGTGTACCTTGTCTTCATTTTCTTTAATAGTATTCAGCAAGCAGAAATGGGAGCAGCAATGGATGCACTTGAAAAATGTAAGCCTATCTCTTTTTCTATAATTATATGTTCATAATGTAATGAGTGTTTTATGGATAGAAAATGGGAAAGTAGAAAAATGGTAAGTACTGATAAAATGTGATCTTCTTTTCTTCATAATTATTCTCCGCACAGAGTGTAGTATAATGTAAGATATGTATAAAATAGGCTTATAATTTTAAAAAAAGTATTCCCAAATGCTTTTTGATTTTCATTTTCCTATTTTGCATAGAGTCCCACTCTCAGCACAGGTAACCCATGTGAGTGACTTAGTATATTTCATTCTATATATTTCTCTATAGTTCTAAAATCTTAAACCTGTGAAGGTTTTTTCTTTTTGGTGTTTGGCCACTGTTTAATTAAAGTGGGATATTTACGTACTTCTCTACATCCATCTTTTCTTGCTAGATAATACATCACGGGCAGCCCTCCAGGTCATAGTGGCTCCAATTCATTCTTTCTTAAAAGCTGCATCATATTTCATGCTGTGGATATGCCGTATTTTATTCAGCTTTTAAAATTTTTGGTGGATACTGTTTCTGTCTTTTTATCACTGTTGATACTAAAAGTCTCTATATTGGTGCTTTTAGTTCTGGGGGATGGATTCCCAAGGGTAGGATAGCTGGGTTGAAGACACTTAAATTACATAATTGACCCTGTAGGGAACTGCAGAGTCTTCTGTAAATTGAAGGCTTAAGTACAAGGAAGTTTTCTTCTGAGGTATATCGTGCCGCCCAGCAAAACCTGTGGGCAGAACCTGACAGTGCAATTCCATCAGGCTTCAGCTGCCAGCTCAGCGTGGGCGAGGGCAAAGTGCGGAAAGCTGAAAGCGAACAGGCTCTGGATGCTCAGCCTGGGAGAATCTCCAAGAAAGGCAGGAGGGCCAAGTAGCCATGCGGAAATCTGCAGATGAGAGCTTGGGGGCCAAGGGGAGGGGAGTCGTTCCCAGGCTCCCGAGTCCATGGGATCTTCACTGAGAGATTTTTTTTTTTTTTTAATTTACAATATTGTATTGGTTTTGCCATACATCAACATGCATCCGCCACGGGTGTACACGTGTTCCCCATTTCACTAAGAGTTTTGTTGACTCTGTTGAGCTTTTAAAATCCATTATATATATGGATTTTATTATTTATTTTATTACAGTCACATATATTGTAATGAAAATGAGACTCCATTTTTCCACCTATAAGATTGTTAAAGGTAATCTTTGGAGTTTTCATTTGTTTGCTTTCAGCCATAAAACAGTACTTGGAGAGATGGCTGATTCTAAGACTGGCCTACACATCTGAACTGGTGGGAGATAAAAGTTTAAAGTGCAGGAAAGCAGTTTGACGGTACGCGTCAGGTCCTGAACAACGTCCGTACCCTTTATCTAGAGATTTCCTTTCTAGAAGTCAAACCTAAGAAAACAACTGGCATTATGAGTGAATGTTTCCATAACCATGATGATTGTGACAAGTTGATTTATAATAGTTAAAAAAATCAATCAGTCCTTCCGACTGTGTGTTTGAACATAGAGAAATGTTTAGATAAATTATCCCAGAGGTTGATGAACATTTTCTGTAAAGGACCAGATAGTAAATACTATTATCACAATTACACAGCTCTGATGTTGTGGCCCATAGACTCAGGCAGAATACAGATGGCTAGTGTCTGTGTTCCAGTCAAACCGTATTTACCAAAACAGGTAGGGGATTAGATTTGTCCCATAGACAGTAGCCTACCTATTATGCTTCATCCATAACAAAATCAAGCACTCTCTCAAATATGCCATGCTCTCTGATTCTCTTTAACTTTTTTAAAATTTACTTTTCTTAAAAATGTATCTGTTTTTAGTTGGAGGACAATTGCTTTACAATATTGTGTTGGTTTCTGCCATACTCAACATGAATCAGCTGTAGGAATACGTGTGTCCCCTCCTTATTTTTAAATATGAAGTAGTGCCTCTTGAGTTGAACAGACTTGTACCCAGTTACCAGACAGCTCGTGTCCCTCTCATTTGCTCATGTGTCTCTTTGGGATGTTTGTTGTTGAAGTGTGTGTTTGTCGAATAAGTGTATGAGATGACTCTTTTGTGTTCTGCATTTGGTTTCTTACTCCATTGCTACACTCATTACATATCACAAATAACAACTGAATTGTAAAATTTTTACATCTTAATCAAGATTTCCACCCTGTCAACACCCTTGAACGGGGTCAAATATCAAACTAAATATAGCTTCAGCTGTGCTACTGAGCAACATGTCCTTTCACCAAATGAAAGTGCTGTACTTGGGTTGCTATTGCTCATAAGCTTTGGGTCTCTTGAGTAAACTTCACAGATTGAATTATCAGAAACGGTGACTTAAGATGTGGCCTCCTCCTTTTGTCCATCTGATCTTTTTCCTCTGTTCAGAAAGAGGAAAATTGTTGGTAAATAATGATGTGATAATATTGTTATTTGTTTGAAGTTTTGGGTTTAAGCTTTGTAAAAATATACAACTCATTTTTGCTATAGCCTTTAATCTCTCCCTAAAAATCACTTGTTGCTAGGAGTACTGTGTTAAAATACCTAGCTGGAAACATGCTGAAGTCACACGCTATGTTTGAACAACTGTGTATTCCGGTGCCTTTTATGCTCGAGTTCACATCAGATATTGAAATCCAGAGCCAGGTGCCGATTTAGACTTCAATTGTGTTCCTGAATGCTAGAAGAAAATGAGCAGTTTTTTTTTCTCTTGCCTTACAAAGTGCAACTCTATATTCCTGTGAAATACATGTTTGTTTGCGTGTGTGTTTCGTTTAGTTTGCATCATTCTGTGCACTGGTAGCTCTCCTTTATTAAGTGTAAAATATATCTCCTTGTGTCAGATAACTTTCCCCAGATGGCCCATCAGAAGCGGTTCATTGAACGGAAATACAGACAAGAGTTAAAAGAAATGAGGTGGGAAAGAGAGCATCAAGAGAAAGAGCCAGATGAGACCGAAGACATAAAGAAATAAAGGAAGGCACGGACGGAAGTGGTGGTGTATTTACTTGCCTAATAACTGTGACTGCTGCCCGTTGAGACCTAGCCTAGTTTTTGTGGAGACGCTGAATGAAGGCTGCCCATTGAAATAAAACACAAAGTCACATCATTCTCGTTTTACTGATCTCATATTTGGTTTTTAGCTGGATGGCCTTTATTACAAAGTGTTTGATTTCTATGTAATGTAAAATTTCATTTGGGTAAATGTGTCTATTCCCAGTTATTTTGCTTTTTAAACAATAAAATTAAAAATGTATATTCTGTGTGGAATAGATCCTATTCTTTCTATCTCTCAGAGACTATGGCTCCAGACTTTCAGTGGATAAGCAAAAAAATCACTTTACCAGATATTTGGGTTATGCTCTATAAATACCTGTACTGTTTGAAATCTCTGGATTAATCTCCATTTTCAGCTTTCATCTTGGTGTTTATCAGGTTGTCAGCTGCAAACATTATGCTTACCCTCACTAACCAGTGAGTCCTTTGTAGAAGGAATCCCTTTAACATTTAACTGGCTAATGGGAAGGGGAAAGACTGATATTTGAGTCACATATGTTCCTTGAATCACTAGAATCAGGAGAAATCATGATTCCAAGCCAGATGACACTTTAAACCAGGTGCTCTTACCCTGGGGTCAGTGGACCCTTTTAGAAATTTATAGACAGACTTCCAGAATGTCTCAGAATATCTTGAAATTATGTTGGATTTGGGGAGGGAGTGGGCAGAAGGAAGAGGAGGGTTCATAGCTTTTCACAGCTCCAAGCAGCTCCTTTATTAGGTCCCTGTAATAAAGGGCTAACATTGCATTAAAAGATGTAACATCTTTTTAATGTTAATTTTAAACTGAACAATCACTGGCTTCTTATTAATAAAGACAAAACTTCTTTTTTAAAACAAATATGTTTTTTCATTACTCTAACGGATATCTAGTGAGTGTCCGCTATGTGTCCGGCACTGTTATAGGCCCTGGGGCTATAGCAGTGAAAAAAATAAAATTCCCTGTCCTTGGGGGAGCGTGCTAGTGAAGGAAGACACACAATGACAGGAAATAAAATGTGTTATGTCACAAGGTGACGTAGATGATGGCCAGAATAAAGTAGGGAGTAACACGGTGCCATTTTCAATCAGGTGGCTGGGGAAGCTGCCCAGAGGGGCGTCATATGAATTAAGATGGGAAGGAGAGTGACCCATTAGCTATCTGGAGGGTTTCTTTTTACACCTGATCTTAGCCAAAAGGCTGAGAAAGGATGGAGGGTTTCTTTTTTATATAACTGTTCAGTTCAATTCAGTTCAGACGCTTAGTCGTGTCCGACAATTTGCGACCCCATAAATTGCAGCACGCCAGACCTCCCTGTCCATTACCAACTCCTGGAGTTTACTCAAACTCATGTCATCGAGTCGGTGATGCCATCCAGCCATCTCATCCTCTGTCGTCCCCTTCTCCTCCTGCCCCCAATCCCTCCCAGCATCAGAGTCTTTCCTAATGAGTCAACTCTTCACATGTGGTGGCCAAAGTATTGGAGTTTCAGCTTTAGCAACAGTCCTTCCAGTGAACACTCAGGACTGATCTCCTTTAGAATGTACTGGTTGGATCTCCTTGCAGTCCAAGGGACTCTCAAGAGTATTCTCCAACACCACACTTCAAAAGCATCAATTCTTCGGTGCTCAGCTTTCTTCACAGTCCAACTCTCACATCCATACATGACTACTGGAAAAACCATAGCTTTGACTAGACGAACCTTTGTTGGCAAAGTAATGTCTCTGCTTTTGAATATGCTATCTAGGTTGGTCAAAACTTTCCTTCCAAGGAATAAGTGTCTTTTAATTTCATGGCTGCAGTCACCATCTGCAGTGATTTTGGAGCCCAAGAAAATAAAGTCTGAAACTGTTTCCACTGTTTCCCCATCTATTTCCCATGAAGTGATGGGACCAGATGGCATGATCTTAGTTTTCTGAATGTTGAGCTTTAAGCCAACTTTTTCACTCTCCACTTTCACTTTCATCAAGAGGCTTTTTAGTTCCTCTTCACTTTCTGCCATAAGGGTGGTGTCATCTGCATATCTGAGGTTATTGATATTTTTCCCAGCAGTCTTGATATCCAGCTTGTACTTCTTCCAGCCCTGTGTTTCTCATGATGTACTCTGCATATAAGTTAAATAAGCAGGGTGACAATGTACAGCCTTGAGGTACTCCTTTCCCTATTTGGAACCAGTCTGTTGTTCCATGTCCAGTTCTAATTGTTGCTTTCTGACCTGCATACACATTTCTCAAGAGGCAGGTCAGGTGGTCTTGTATGCCCATCTCTTTCAGAATTTTCCACAGTTTATTGTGATCCATGCAGTAAAAGGCATTGGCATAGTCAATAAAGCAGAAATAGATGTTTTTCTGGAACTCTCTTGCTTTTTCCATGATCCAGTGGATATTGGCAATTTGACCTCTGGTTCCTCTGCCTTTTCTAAAACCAGCTTGAACATCTGGAAGTTCACGGTTCACATATTGCTGAAGCCTGGCTTGGAGAATTTTGAGCATTACTTTACTAGCATGTGAGATGAGTGCAATTGTGCAGTAGTTTGAGCATTCTTTGGCATTGCCTTTGGGATTGGAATGAAAACTGATCTTTTCCAGTCCTGTGGCCACTGCTGAGTTTTCCAAATTTGCTGGCATATTGGGTGCAGCACTTTCACAGCATCATCTTCCAGGATTTGAAAGAGCTCAACTGGAATTCCGTCACCTCCACTAGCTTTGTTCGTAGTGATGCTTTCTAAGGCCCACTTGACTTCACATTCCAGGATGTCTGGCTCTAGGTGAGTGATCACACCATTGTGATTATCTGGGTCATGAAGATCTTTTTTGTACAGTTCTTCTGTGTATTCTTGCCACCTCTTCTTAATATCTTCTGTTTCTGTTAGGTCCATACCATTTCTGTCCTTTAGCGAGCCCATCTTTGCATGAAATGTTCCCTTGGTATCTCTAATTTTCTTGAAGAGATCTCTAGTCTTTCCCATTCTGTTGTTTTCCTCTATTTCTTTGCGTTGATCGCTGAGGAAGACTTTCTTATCTCTCCTTGCTATTCTTTGGAACTCTGCATTCAGATGTTTATATCTTTCCTTTTCTCCTTTGCTTTTCGCTTCTCTTCTTTTCACAGCTATTTGTAAGGCCTCCCCAGACAGCCATTTTGCTTTTTTGCATTTCTTTTCCATGGGGATGGTCTTGATCCCTGTCTCCTGTACAATGTCACGAACCTCATTCCATAGTTCATCAGGCACTCTGTCTATCAGATCTAGTCCCTTAAATCTATTTCTCACTTCTACTGTATAATCGTAAGGGATTTGATTTAGGTCATACCTGAATGGTCTAGTGGTTTTCCCTACTTTCTTCAATTTCAGTCTGAATCTGGCAATAAGGAGTTCATGAACTGAGCCACAGTCGGCTCCCAGTCTTGTTTTTGCTGACTATACAGCAAAAACTATATGAGTATACAGAGCTTCTCCATCTTTGGCTGCAAAGAATATAATCAGTCTGATTTTGGTGTTGACCATCTGGTGATGTCCATGTGTAGAGTCTTCTCTTGTTTTAATATGTAACTATTAAATGTTACACATCCCTTGTTGAAAATTTGGAGAATGTGTTACGTGTTTCTTTTACTAGCAGGAGAAAGAAACAAAGGTTACTTTGGAAATATTGTGGAGAAAGTAGAAATCATAAGCTGAAAAAATAAGGCATGTATGAATCTGTCACCCAGAGATTTTTATATTGTCAGATCGTCTATGTATACACACATATATGCACATGTGCTCAAGTGCACCTTCACAATAGAATACCCTGTATGTGATTTCCATATCCTTCCTTTTTTATTAACTAATAAATCATCTCTCAGTGTTGAATCCACATTTATATTCATGGCTGCGTATTAATGTGGGTATTGGGTGCCAGGTTATACATTTATTGGCTAATCTATTGAAAAAATGTGTAGGTTGTGGGTAATTTGTTACTGTCAAACTACTGTCACATACGCACATAAACACATCCACACACATGTGTGCACACACACATGAGAGAGGAGAGAGAGAAGACCTCTCTAGAATTTGTTAACTTGTTAATCGTAACAATGTAAGATGGTGCCTGTTAGAAAAGGTTGTCCTGAGGCTCCTCTCCGCCAGAGGAGGACTAGGAGGGAAAGAATGCTGAATTCATCAGTAGCCTTGAAAATGTTGGAGCAAAAAAGCAAGGGAAAATATTTGAACTTTTTTAAACAAGCACTTTGACTAGTCTTGCATGGGCATCAAAGTAATGCCAAAGCCAGCATGCTGCTCAGGACTTCCCATTGTACCTGCACTTTTCCTCTCTGTAGTTTTCTGACCTTTTTCAGGTTTTCTCTCCACATCGATGGCTCTTGAAGCCTGAAGAAGTGAAGTCCATAACACAGTAGAAAAGCTCTTGCAGTGGAACACATCAAAGGTGCATCAGGGCAGGTTAGCTTCGGTGGCTCTCCTGAGCAGTAATGAGGCCGGTGGCCAAACTCTTGAGTAGCCACACAGACCAACTCAGCAGGCCACTGTGGCCACAGGTTCCACGTTGCCTTTGATCCAATCCAATCCAGTCTCCTCACCTTCCAGTTGTGATCATGAGAAGCACCAGCGAGAATGCACATCATGCATTAATTCAACTGTGCTGTGTTATTATTTATGGAGGCTGATTATTAAACTCCTTCTCCAAGTCATTTAGGTTCTAGTCAGACAATGATGGTGTGATGGTGCACCTACCTACAGAGGGCCTCTTGGACTGGAGAAGAAGGGGCAGAGTAGGCCAGAAAGGGAAGGCATCTCAGAGGAGTTAATACTCGAGGAGTTAACTGAACCACGAAGGTGAGAGGGAGCTTGTGAGAAACAGAAGGACATTTCCTTCCAAGGAAGCAACAGGGCTGGGTGGGAAGAAAGTGTATTTGGATCCTACTGTATTCCACAAGAGATGTGGTGAAGGCCTGCACTGAGGCATTGAGATGGAGCTGCTGGGATAGAACTGATTTGAAAGATACATGGGAGCTAGGACCTACAGGCCATGGAGTAGGGCATGGCATCTCAGCCTCAGCACCAGAGACATTCTGGGCTAGACGGGGATTGTCCTCTGCATTTTAGCGTGTTTAACCACATCCCTGGCCTTTCCTTGTTAGATGTCAGTAGCATTTCTTCGCCCACTTCTGACATCCAAAAATGTCTGCAGACATAACCAAGTGTCCCCTGGGGACAAAATCATCCCTAACTCAGGACCAGATAGGAGAAATGAAGCAAAGAACACCAGGCTAATTTTTGTACTGTCAATATCCAAACTAAAGCAGAATTGGGTCTTGAGTTGGCTTTACTGAACTTTAGAGCCTGCGGGATGTCTCTGTGAAGCTGATGAATAAACAGGTGCATACATGGTTTTATAGCCAAACACAGATAACTGAGCTCAACATTAGAAATGGACTCACGAGTCTCCTTGGAAGAAAAGCTATGACCAACCTAGACAGCATATTAAAAAGGAGAGACGTTACTTTGCCGACAAATGTCCATATAGTCAAAGCTATAGTTTTTCCAGTAATCATGTATGGATGTGAGAGCTGGACCATAAAGAAGGCTGAGTGCTGAAGAATTGATGATTTTGAACTGCGGTGTTGGAGGAGACTCTTGAGAGTCCCTTGGACTGCAAGGAGATCCAACAAGTCAATCCTAAAGGAAATCAATCCTGAATATTCATTGGAAGGACTGATGCTGAAGCTGAAACTCCAATACTTTGGCCACCTGATGTGAAGAACTGACTCATTGAAAAAGACCCTGATGCTGGGAAAGATTGAAGGCGGGAGGAGGAGGGGATGACAGAGCATGAGATGATTGGATGGTGTCACCGACTCAATGGACATGAGTTTGAGTAAACTCCAGGAGTTCATGATGGACAGGGAGGCCTGATGGGCTGCAGTCCATGGGATCACAGACTCCAAAACAACTGAGCGACTGAACACCACCACAAACCTTAGTGGTATTTGTACATCTACAAAGGACAACCTAGATTTCCCCAGGATGGAGTCAGGAAACCATTCCAGGGATGTATTATAGCTTTGAAACTATAGGCTTCATATATGAGATGAATTTATGCCAGAGAGGAAACTTGGCTGCCATCTGAACTATTTCAGCTTTAGATGAGCTGTCTTAAACCAAATGACTATTTCAGAATTATTTCTGTCATCATCCTCGTTTGTGAAGTCTTTGTGAAATTTCCCTCTGATCAACTTGTACAAAGTAAAGAGGACTCTTTATGAATTACTTGTTCTGAACAGTGAGTAACAACACACTAAAGTCCTGCAGGTATGTCCTTCATAGCTGTGAGTGTTAGTCGCTCAGTCATGTCTGGCTCTCTGCAGCCCCATAGACTATAGCCCACCAGGCTCCTCTGTCCATGGGATTCTTCAGGCAAGAATATTGGAGTGGGTTGCCACATCCTCCTCCAGGGGATCTTCCTGACCTGGGGATCTTCTTGACCCTGGGATCAAACCTGCATCTTTTAAATCTATGCATTATAATTTCTTTTGTATAAGTATCAGGACATTTAAGAGAACAACCTGTGGAAGAGACACTTAATTGGCCACAAAACATGTTTATTCTTGTAAAATTGTCAGGAAGAGCATGCCCAACTGGGGACCACGTTCCACCTTTGTTGAAGTCAGGCCAAGTGACAGAGTCCCACTGGTTGAATGTGAAGAACTTCTGGACTGTGGCGCCAGAAATATGTATGCCATCTCTCCGTCCCCTTACTCATGTTCGCTGACTGGATCCTGACATCCAGGGAGGATGACCTTGAAAAGCACCCTCAGTAAGAACATGAATGGCACCAGGGAACAGAGCCCCCACCTCACCCCCACCTCCCCTCCAAGGATAGGAGACTCCTGCTTGGACTTCTCTAAAGTGAGAAACAAACATCTATGTGTTACCACTATTTGGGGATTTATTTGTTATAGCCACTTGTGGTACCTTCACTGACACAAGAGTGTCTGAGGCAGCCTGTGGACAACTCTTAATATTTGCCAGCCCAACCAGATTTTTTTTTAAAGTTCACCCACCTGTTCAGTCCGTTAGTCACTTCAGTCGCTCACTCGTGTCTGACTCTGCAACCCCAAGGACTGCAGCACGCCAGGCCTCCCTGTCCATCACCAACTCCCGGAGTTCACTCAAACTCATGTCCATAGAGTCGGTGATGCCATCCAACCATCTCCTCCTCTGTTGTCCCCTTCTCCTCCTGCCTTCAATCTTGGTCAGCATCAGAGCCTTTTCCGATGAGTCAGTTCTTCGCATCAGGTGGCCAAAGTATTGGAGTTTCAGCTTCAACACCAGTCCTTCCAATGAACACCCAGGACTGATCTCCTTTAGTATGGACTGGTTGGATCTCCTTGCAGTCCAAGGGACTCTCAAGAGTCTTCTCCAACACCACAGTTCAAAAGCATCAATTCTTCGGCACTCAGTTTTCTTTATAATCCAACTCTCACATCCATACATGACTGCTGGAGAAACAATAACTTTGACTAGATGGACCTTTGTTGGCAAAGTGATGTCTCTGCTTTTTAATATGCTGTCTAGATTGGTCATAGCTTTTCTTCCAGGGAGCAAGCATCTTTTGATTTCATGGCTGAAGTCACCATCTGCAGTGATTTTGGAGCCCAAGAAAATAAAATCTCTCACTGTTTCCATTATTTTCCATCTATTTCCCATGAAGTGATGGGACCAGATGCCATGATCTTCGTTTCCTGAATGTTGAGTTTAAGCCAGCTTTTTCACTCTCTTTTTTCACTTTCATCAAGAGGCTCTTTAGTTCTTCACTTTCTGCCATAAGGGTGGTGTCATCTGCATATCTGAGGTTATTGATCTATCTCCTGGCAATCTTGATTCCAGCTTGTGCTTCATCCAGCCCAGCGTTTCTCATGATGTACTCTGCATATAAGTTAAATAAGCAGGGTGACAATATACAGCCTTGATGTACTCCTTTCCTGATTTGGAACTAGTCTGTTGTTCCATGTCCAGTTCTAATTGTTGCTTCTTGACCTGCATACAGATTTCTCAGGCAGGTCAGATGGTCTGGTATTCCCATCTCTTTCAGAATTTTCCACAGTTAGTTGTGATCCACACAGTCAAAGGCTTTGGCATAGTCAATAAAGCAGAGGTATATGTTTTTCTGGAACTCTCTTGCTTTTTCAGTGATCCAATGGATGTTGGCAATTTGATCTCTGGTTCCTCTGACTTTTCTAAATCCAGCTTGAACATCTGGAAGTTCACATTTCACATACTGTTGAAGCCTGGCTTGGGGAATTTTGAGCATTACTTTGCTAGCATGTGAGATGAGTACAATTGTGTGGCAGTTTGAGCATTCTTTGGCATTGCTTTTCTTTGGGATTGGAATGAAAACAGAACTTTTCTAGTCCTGTGGCCACTGTTGAGCAGCACTTTAACAGCATCATCTTAGGATTTGAAATAGCTCAACTGCAATTCCATCCCCCACCTGTTACTGATACTATATTGAACCAATATTGTCACACTCATATTTAATTGTAACTTGCTTATGTATGGTTCAGAAATATTCCTTTATATGGAAAGAAGTGATAAAATATAACAGTCACAAAATAAAGTAAATTCTTAAATTTGGGTTAGGGGTTTGGAGAACGCTCATTCTAAGATTTATTGCTATTTGTAGCACCCACTATAATCCTGGGCCTGGAAGACTGAAAGCAGCATCCTTGTTCTCAGGAATCTCACTGTTGAGAAGGGGAAGCTTGTATACGCATGCGCATAAGGCGTTATGTAGGGAATCAGAGAAAGGGAGGGTGGGGCCGAGGACACCCACCTTTAGTTTGATTTTGACAGCATCAAATCCACCCAGCTATTGACTCCACCATTCCATACTCCCCATGACAAAACATCTTTTCTCAGGTCAAACATATTTCATTTTTAACCACAGTGTCATTATGACACCTAAAAACTATCAAGAACTCCTTAATAACTTCTAATAACCAGCCCATACTCAAACGTATAGCTGGTGTGTCCAAGTGATGATTCAAACAGGACCCATGTGTTGCCTTCATTTTTATGTCTCTTATATTTAATCTTTCTGGAGTTATTTCTCCCCTCTCCTCCAGTAGCATATTGGGCACCTACCAACCTGGGGAATTCATCTTTCGTTGTCATATCTTTTGGCCTTTTCATACTGTTCATGGGGTTCTTAAGGGAAGAATACTGAAGAGGTTTGCCATTCCCTTCTCCAGTGGGCCTTCTCCAGTGACCTGTCCGTCTTGGGTGGCCTTACATGGCATGGCTCATAGTTTCATTGAGTTAGCAAGGCTGTGGTCCATATAATCAGTTTTATTAGTTTTCTGTGATTGTAGTTTTCATTCTGTCTGCCCTCTCATGAATAAGGATAAGAGGCTTGTGAAAGCTTCCTGATGGAAGGGATTGGCTGTGGGGGAATCTGGGTCTTATTCTCAGTACTGAGAACTGATGCTGAAGCTGAAACTCCAATACTTTGACCACCTGATGTGAAGAGGTAACTTATTGGAAAAGACCCTGATGCTGAGCAAGACTGAAGGCAGGAGGAGAAGGGGACAAAAGAGGATGAGATGGTTGGATGGCATCACCAACTCAATGGACGTGAGTTTGAGCAAGCTCCGGGAACTGGTGATGGACAGGGAAGCCTGGCGTGCTGCAGTTAATTGGGTTGCAAAGAGTCAGACAACAGCTGATATTTAATCTGGAACTTTCCTCCAGTCCCCTTGTTCCATGGAATTTCTCACATTCTGCATGTGATACATTGCTTTCTCATGGTGTCGTTCACATTTATCCTTTATTCTTTCTATTATATCTGCAGGCTCGAGTTTAGGCTTAGGTTTAAATTCTATGGCACATGTGTATTTCAGGGTTTTCCCCTCATCCCTGAAATAATCAATTCAGCAGTGCCTGTTCTCTAATTCTTTGGGGGACTAGATGACCATGATGATTAATTCCTGTGTCACCTTGGCTAAGTGAGGGATGGTGTTTTAGGCAACTGAGTTTGTGGTCATTTGTTTTGCATTATTGGAAAGTGAACACATTCCCTTTGTCTTTCTAAATGGTTAATCATTTCATGTTACTTTCCTGTTTAAAAATATGTCATGGGTTCCCCTTTCCCTGTAGGATAAAGCCCAAATTTCTTATCTTGGCATTCAATCCCCTCCCACCCAGACATCAGCTTCTCCTATTGGCCCCACCCCCTCACACTGCACTCTAGCCTCAGAGAACAAATTGCAGATACATAAACACCTGCTCCTTTCTCTCCCCTCCCAGGTCTTGCACTGCTCCAAACAGGCCACCTCCTTACTCGTCTTCTGAGCCTCAGCTCAGAAACAATGTCTTGCAGACCTTCCCTTGGACCTTAAATGTAGGTTAAGTGTATATCCTTGGGCTCCACGCCTGAGCCACATTTGTCACGCTTTTGTTACCATCTCTTGACTCACCCGTCTTTGCCTGTTAGACCACAAGGTCCTGGCAGACTGGACCATCACTAATCCACCTTTGAACCATGGGCTCTCTGTGGGCTTGCTGTCACTGGGGGCTGAATAAAAATAGCCAGACTTCTCCTTGCTGTGTTTTCACAAGCCTCAACTACCCTAGAGCAGAATTCCAGCTTCCTCTGAGCCACCCTCCTGCAGGAACTCTGAGTCTGAGGTGAAGAGAATGTGCCATTGGAGAACACAGCGTCTGCACCCACTCTGGCCCTCCTGCCTCTGGACTTGGCTGGGAGCTCGGGGATGGAGGAGGAGAGCCTGAGCCCAGTGGGATCCGGCAGGAAGTAGGGGAGCTTGACCTCCTTCATCTTCCTGAACCTGCTGCTCTCAGACCTCTCTAAGGCCTGGAGTTCACATCAATGGACAAAGAGTAGCTCCAGGAGCTTTGTTCTAGGTGATGAGATAAGCCACAGAAACCTGAGGAAAGGCTTGGTCATCAGTGATGCCTCCAATGGGTGTCTTGGGACGGGCTTTAGTCACCTGATCCCATCATCTCCAGCAGCAGCTCCCTTGCTATGGACAAATACTAAAGATCTTTATTTGTCCCATATAACCATATCTAGGGCTTATTTGGTGGCTCAGATGGTAAAGAATCTGTCTGCAACACAGTTCTATCCCTGGGTTGGGAAGATACCCTGGAGAAGGGAATGGCAACCTGCTCCAGTATTCTTGCCTGGAGAATTCCATTGACAGAAGAGCCTGGTGGGTTCCAGTCTATGGGGTCGGAAAGAATCGGACGTGACCACACACACACACACCCCTGTATATCGAAGCACAGCTGCAGCTGGCACCTCCAATTACATTGTTAATCCTATGTGGAAATTCAGAAACGGCTGTAAGCAAATAAGGGTGGAACTCCCATTCTCCCCCATGACTACCTCAACCGGCCTCTCCATCTCTGTCTTGCATTGTCAGTGGCCCCAGAGATGTCCCTTTGAAGACCCCATCAGATCTCTGTCCACAACCCAGCCATGAATGAACACATCTGTCTGGCCTCCCCATAGCTGCTTCTGAAAGTTTTCTTTCATTTCTGCTGAAATATGTGTCCGACTAAAGAAAAAGCTTTAAATGAAGTTTAAAGACAAAAACACAAAAAGCCCAGCTTAATATTTGTATGTTGAATATTAGCCCATCACCACTGGAAACTCTCAGATAAAACAACTCATAATGAAAATGCAGCAAGACCCTTAAATGTAGCAATTCTAACGCTCACCTCTATTATTATAATAATAGGGGTCTCAAATGGAGCTGTTGAGAACAGTGGCTGCCCCTGACTAGAATTCAACCAGAAAGATCAAGAGAGTGCCCTAATTGCCTTTCTTCTCAGATCAAACAATTGACTTAATTCTCTAGGCCTACACACCGAAATGTGTTTGAGGAGATTCAAATAGGTTACTATGGAGGATTAAGGTTTTCTCTGCAGATTATACTTTTATGCCCCGTAGTTCATTGCTTGAGGTGTTAAGTAGTTTTGTCAAAATAAGCAGGGCTGGAAGGATTTTTAGAATCTTACAAATCACACACTTGCTGAGTAACACAAGGGACGTCTGCTTTCCACCCCCCACCTTTTTTTTTTTTTAATTTAATGGTTGAGGTTTGGGGGAGCAGAAATTAAGCATATTAAAGATAAGTTGAAAATTTCAAGAAGCATCACAGATAAGAGAAACACAAGCGTGGGGGTTTATTGTGTTTCGTCTTTCAAAAATTGTTTCACAAAATGATGCAGCTGAAGAAGCCACATAAAGAGAAGGGATTTTCTTGTGAGTGCTTAACTGCCTGAAGAGAGAGTCCAGAGGGGCTGTGAAATCAGACCCTGGAGGCTTCTCTGTAGTGCCATGCTAATCAGGGTTATTTTACTCCCTGAGACTTCATTTCTGCTTCCAGGAGTTGGTGGCAAAATAAGCTTTCATTTTCTCACAACAGCACATTCCCAGGAAAGGGCCCTTGTCCTGAAGTCCTCTGTGACATTCTGTCCTTGGTCTCACAGGTGGCTCAACTGTCTTCCCAGATCCCCCGGGATTGCGCCCTTCCTTAATCAAAGGGCTGGTCAGTGAATGTACCCAGGTCATTAACTGCGTGGAGCTTGGGCGGTTTGTGCACTGTCCTCCTCTTCTTCAGTTCTCCTGGGTCCATCCCTAATCAGCTAAGCTATGTGAGTAGATTAATTGACATTGCAACATCGCACATCGCACCGAGTGCGTGTGAACTGCCGACTAGATAAAGCCTGACGTGACTGGACACTGGTGGGCAGACAGCCTCCAGAACCACAGGCGGTTCCAGATGTTTTTGTCCAGGCTGGCACAGTTCCAGTCACTTCTGAGCTGGCCTTTCCAGTTTCTCCAGGTCTCAACTCCACGCACCGGGTGTTGGCAGGTGTGGGGAAAATATTCCTCAGGCTTTGATCTCCATCTCTGCTGCAGGCTCGGTTCCGTTGACCTCAGCCACGTCGCTGCCCTCCCGTGTATAAGAAATCCGCCAAGACGGCGCCCCTGGCCAATACTTCCAGACCACCGACGGAGGCGCTCATGGCACGGCCGCACTCTGCAGTGTTCTGTGGGTCGGGAAAGCTCATAAGTTGTTATTCGCCTCCTCCCCCAGTAAGGAGGGAACTTGCTGGCAAACCTCAAGGCAGAGTTAACTGGTGAGTGTGGAGATGCAGGGCTGGCCCAGACTTGGGAGTGAGGGTGGCTAGTGGGAGTCAAAGGCCCAGAGAGAAGGCGAGAGGCAGAGACTGGTGGGGCCGGCAGGTTCTTAGGGGCTGGGAGCAACTCAGGTGGTGGGAGAGGAGGATGGGCTGCTGAACAGACAGCTGGGGCATGTTCAGCAGACAGTGAGGCAGGGAGAAAAGCCCAGGGGAGGTTAGGGGACACTAAGTGCTGTGCGTTCAGCCTTGCAAACTCCCTCCTTCCGAGTCTCCCAAGATAGCCTTAGTAAAACACCTATTGCTCAGTAATGAAAGGAAGACAGCAATGGAATAAACAGTGTTGAGTCGAGTGGGGAGAGAACTGGTACCAAACGCAGGGCCTCGTCATATCTGGGTCACATCACATCACCAAGGAGACTGGGGAGCTGCTTCCTTCCACTGTTAGCTTTATGTCGATACATCTCTCTTCTGTTTGGGTCATTCCCATCCTGACTGAGGCCCAGACAGATCCTTCTGCCCTTTTGGTGCATAAGCCTCAGCCTTTTCTGTATATAGAACATCTCTCCCATAGAATCTCTGCACAAATTAAGTCCCTGGGTGGCATGGCAGCACTCAGATTGCTGAGAACCTCTGAGTGCCTTGGATTCAAGTGCAGAATGAATGCTTCCAGACAGGGGTCAACAAGCTTTCTGTGTAAAGGGCCAGATAGTACATATTTGAGACTTTGCTGGCAGACAGGCGAAATTGAGAATATTATGTAGGTATTTATAGAACGGGAGGGAAAACACATTTTCACAGATTTTACCGGTAAAAAAAAGTCAAAGCATTATAGACACTGAAATTTGATTTCCATATAATTTTCACATGCCACAAAATATGATTCTTCTTTTGATCTTTTTTCAATTATTTAACAGGGTGGAAGCCGTTCTTAGAGTGTGGGGTGTCTAAATAACAGGTGTGGGCTGCATTTGGCCCATTGGCTGTAATTTGCCAACCCCCGTTCCAGGAAGAGTGAAACGTGTCACTGTAATGGAAGCAGCACTCACAACACCCTGTTCTTCTCATACTCACTGCAGACTTGATTGTTATGATCTGGATAAAAATGCTGGTCATCAAAGCGTCTGTTCCCAAATCAATGCCTGCGATTCATAACAGGTAGGCAAAATGACAGAGTTGTAGAATTTTCAACTCTTCTTTCAGATAATTAGGCTGCAGGCCCAAGTGCTTTGGTAATTAATGCTGGCCGATCCATTAAGCACGTGCCCTTTTAACAGAAGTCTGCACCAGGGACCACGGTGGTGATCTTACATTTTTATGGCAGCATATGGTTTTCAAAGGACTTTAACATACAGTATCTCATTAGATTTTCTTAACCCCCCCCAAGAGGTAGAAGGGGTGGTATTATAACCCTTTTATGACTGGAAAGAACCTAAACAAAACCAGGGATTCAAGTAATTGTGCAGCTGTCTGCAATCAGTTATGCCCTGGTGGATGGAGGTTGGACCTCAGGTGTGGCTAGGAGCTAGGGATAGAGCAAAAAAGGCAAACCTGGAGCTTTGGTCAAGAGGGGCAACCGCCCACAGAGAAAATAATCCTACTCACATGAAAAGAATTGGTACACCTAAAAAGATGAAAAAGAACTCCCTCTTTGAATATTTCCAGAAATATTTAGCCTTGTTTATTGTAACCCAAAAGCATATCTTAAGGTAAAAGCCTCCAAAAGCTGAATAAATCCCAAAGATAAAAAGAAGAGACATCAAGGTAATAATTATACTTCCAAAAACAGTCCCTGGATACTTCTAAGGGCCAGTACCTGGAATGCATATTTTGTTATTATCATATATGTGAAGATCTTAGAGCAGGCAGCAAAGAGAATGCTAAGAAAATCACAGCTCACAGGTTGACCCTTAAGGAGAGCGTGAATTAGGACTTAAAGGAACTGATAGTGGCCCTCACAGACCCGAATGAGATCACAGAGGCCTGGGACTTTGATGGGCGGCAGTAGGTTCGTGGCCCAGCCATCCGCAGCCTGCCTAGAGCCAGCTTCCTTCCAGGGAGAGGTCAGGGGAGCAGGGCCAGCCTGCTGCTGCTGTCTGCTTCTATCACAGCTGCACAGCGACATCACACAAGCCCAGAGTCCTTTGAACACGGCTCCCAGGAACTGTCGCTCAGTGACAGAGCTGGTGCTCTTGGAGGGTAGTAGTTAAGAGCAAGAACTCTCAAGTTGCACGAACCTAGGTTCAAATCCCAAGCCCTCCCCTTACTGACCTTCACCTTGGGAAGCCTGCCTTCATGTGGTGGTGGTTTAGTAGCTAAGTTGTGTCTGACTATTTGCGGCCCTATGGCATCGTCCAACTGGAATGGGTTGCCATTTCCTTTGCCAGGGGATCTTCCTAGCCCAGGGATTGAACCCGGGTCTCTTGCTTTGCAGGCAGTCTCCACTGCATTGCAGACAGATTCTTTATTGACTGAGCCACCTGGGAAGCCCCCACCTTCATGTGGTTCATGGTTTATAAGAGAGGCTAACACAGTGGCTACATGGTTGGCCTGTGGGAAGTGCTAAGTGAGATAGTGCGTATAAAACGCCCAGAACTTAGCCTGGGCTATTGCCATGGGTATTATTTATTAAGCCCAACAGTAAATCTGAAACAGCTAATAATTCTCTGGAGACGCAGCTTTATGGTGAAAGAAAGAGCATTAGCCTGGGGTTCAAAAGGCTTGGGTTGCCTGTGAAATTCTGACCCTTGGGAGAGGTTAAATAATTTGAGGAAAGACACTCCTGGAGCCCGAGCTGCTCCTCTCAGAAATGGGAGTTAATAATATCTATTTCACAAGGTCACTGGGAAGAGTAAGAAAGACAGGGTGCGAGATGGCTTTCTCCAGTGTATTATTACAGACAGCCACAAAAATGTTCACAGCGTCTCTGAACAAGCAATATATGCATATTTATGTGTAGCCACATCTCATTCCATAAAAGATTTGAGACATTCTTCAAATCTCAAGCAGAGCTCAAAACCCACATGAATAAAAAAATCCACATGAAATAATGAACCATAAATATGATTTTTAAAGGAGGACCCAGAAATAGGTGAAAGTGGGAACAAAAAGATCCAGGAGAAATAAACATTCGAAATTATAGGTCAGAAGATTTTATCTACTTCACTGTTCAAATTGAATATCCAATTTATCTTTTAAGCTTTCTCAGAGTCCAAGGGAAAAAAAGGGAGATGTAGATTTTCATTCTCATTGAAAAATATATGTACAGATCTATCTTGCTCTCTCCTGTCCCCACCTCCCCCTCCCCTGTCCTTTCTTCAAGAGAAGCAAGAGTTTGCAAGGCTTCATACAATTTTCCCAAGGTAAGTACTGTTTGTAAATAAAGCTGCCTCAGAGAGATTATCTAGCTTGCCTGAGATCACACACTTCCTATGAATATGAGGCAAAGCCAGGCTCCAAATTCAAGTCCAAAGGTACCGCAGCCCTGTTCCTCCCACCATGCTAGCAGTAAAAGTCTTCAGTGTTTTTCTGAGCTGCAGCAGCTGGGGAAGCTGCTTCTTAGAAGAGTTGGACAGAGATTGTCTTGGTGCTCTAACTTTCTGCTCAATGTGCAATTCAACAGAAAATTACTTTTCCAAGGACATAGAAGCAGACATAAACCCTCTCATTGCCTTGGTGCTGGACAAGCTGTATCAGATTTCGTGGAGGTATTGAGGATAGAAAGACAGTTTGCTTGGGCTGGGAAATGAACTTGGCGTGGGGCACTTGCAGAGGTGTCAGCCCACAATTGCAAAGGCTCTTGTGACATAAACCTGAGTAAGGGCACGACAGACTGTCACAGAAAATGCTCTGAAACAAGAAAGAAGATTCCAACTCAGAGGTGGGTGGGGCAAGAACAGGGTAGAGCATATTCACCAGCAGGAATGGAGAAAGGCAAGAAAAGGAAAACAAAATGATTCTCAAAGTCCCAAACAGCCAATCCTTTCACTCAGGTCTGGGAGCTGATACCACAACCTCATGGTCTGGAAACCCCTGTCACTGTAACTAAGCAAGGTTCAAGTTCACAAGAGAGTATAAAGTATATAGTTCCCACTGGAGCTTTTAACGGATCCATAAGGTCCTGAATTAAGGGGCTTCTCCAGGCACCATCATATTGATATCCAGACTGGAGGAACCTACCCATTATTGCAGCCCAGAGTAAGTGACACTCGTGCTTTTAACAAGGTTTATCTCTCCTCGGGTGGCTATAGATTATGTTAGCTTGGATTCTAAAATGCATTTCACAGTAGGTTCATAAAAGGGGCTCTGAATGAGAGGAAATGTCTTCAAGTCATATTCCTACAGCACATGTGGCATGTAGTCTTATAAGACTTTTCCTCTAGTGTCTCCAGATCAAATTCAAGGGCATGGCTCCTGAAGTACAGCTCAGGAAAGACAATTCTGCAGAGGCCAAGGCCACTTGTTTCAGTTCTGCACCTTCTGATGTCAACTTTGATCGAAGGATAGACTTTGTGTGGAGTTGGGTCATATATATGTCATATATTTCAAATGACTGTCCAACAGTCTCAACCTGAGGTTTTGATAAGAACTGGACAGTTGACAGTTCGGCATTGTATTTTTCGGCACTGTGTCTTATATTAAAGGCAAGCAATATGTCAATCAGGGATGGAGTAGGGTCCTTTGGAAAGAAAAAATAAACAGATGGAAACTTGATACTATTTTATGAAATGTGAGTAGGAAAAATATGCTATCTACTTGGATTGACAGCCATCCTACGACTGCATGGAGGCCAGATGCAGAAAACTAGAATTGCATTCAGAAATAGTTTGGGGGCTTTTCAGGTACTTCAGAAAATGATTAATTAAGTCCTGAAAATTTTACACTGTAGAGCATGAAAAGAAGTTGGGGGCTTGTAAAGTGTTCAGGCACTTGTTACTAGTTCCCCTCAATGACTGTATAAAACCTGGATAATGTGCCCACAGATAACATAGTTTTGATCAAAGCAGTGTTCTGATGAAACTGCCAGGATGCATTAATTGAAAGATGTACTTGTTTTAGTTTCTAAGTAACTATACCTGTTTTATGAGATAATTGGATATGAATCAATTAGGTTTTGGATGACATCTGCCAAAAATGATTTTAGTTGGGTCCTGTAATTAATTAACTGAAGGTCCTCTGAATCAGAAGGATTTGCTTATTATTGAACGTAATTTGGGAGAATTTGAACCATAAATACCTGGCTTTGAGGACTATTCAAATTTAATCATGGTGCTTTAGAGCTGGTGTTGCAGGCTTTAGGACAGGGCTCCTGCCTCTAGTTGGAAAGACAAGCATTCACAGACAGGACCAAGGAAGAAAGACAAGAGTTAAAAGGTGACCAAGACAGGGACTTCCCTAGTGGTCCAGTAGCTAAGACTCCACACTCCCTATGCAGGGGGGCCCAGGTTCAATCCCTGGTCGGGGAACTAGATCCCACATGCTGCAATTAAGACCTGGTGCAGCCAAATAAATAAATAAATAAAATAAAAATTAAAAAAAAGAGGTGACCAACAGAATGGCCATCATCAAAAAGTCTACAAACAATAAATGCTGGAGAGGGTGTGAAGAAAAGGGAACCCTCTTACATTGTAAGAAAGTTACATTCTTACACTGGGAATGCAAATTGATATAGTCAATATGGAGAACTGTATGGAGAGTTCTTAAAAAGCTAGGAATAAAGCTACCATACAACCTAGCAATCCCACTGCTGGGCATATACCCTGAACCCCAGTGTTCATTGCAGCACTATTTAAAATAGCTAGGACATGGAAGCAATCTAAATGTCCATCGACAGATGAATGGATAAGGAAGTTGTGGTATATAAACACAAAGGAATATTACTCAGTTATAAAAAGGAACACATTTGAGTCAGTTCTAATGAGGTGGACGAACCTAGAGTGTATTATACAGAGTGAAGTAAGTCAGAAAGATAAAGATAAATGTAGGAAGTCAAGAAACACCTGGAGTAACAGGCAAATTTGGCCTTGGAGTACAGAATGAAGCAGGGCAAAGGCTAATAGAGTTTTGCCAAGAGAACGCACTGGTCATAGCAAACACCCTCTTCCAGCAACACAAGAGAAGACTCTACATATGGACATCACCAGATGCTCAACACCGAAATCAGATTGATTATATTCTTTGCAGCCAAAGATGGAGAAGCTCTATACAGACAGCAAAAACAAGACTGGGAGCTGACTGTGCCTCAGATCATGAACACCTTATTGCCAAATTCAGACTTAAATTGAAGAAAGTAGGGAAAACCACTAGACCATTCAGGTATGACCTAAATCAAATCCCTTATGATTATACAGTGGAAGTGAGAAATAGACTTAAGGACCTAGATCTGATAGATAGAGTGCCTGATGAACTATGGATGGAGGTTCGTGACATTTCACAGGAGACAGGGAACAAGACCATACCCAAGAAAAAGAAATGCAAAAAAGCAAAATGGCTGTCTGAGGAGGCCTTAAAATATCTGTGAAAAGAAGAGAAGTGAAAAGCAAAGGAGAAAAGGAAAGATATAAACATCTGAATGCAGAGTTCCAAAGAATAGCAAGGAGAGATAAGAAAGCCTTCCTCAGCGATCAATGCAAAGAAATAGAGGAAAACAACAGAATGGAAAGGACTAGAGATCTCTTCAAGAAAATTAGAGATACCAAGGGAACATTTCATGCAAAGATGGGCTCGATAAAGGACAGAAATGGTATGGACCTAACAGAAGCAGAAGATATTAAGAAGAGGTAACAAGAATACACAGAAGAACTGTACAAAAAAGATCTTCACAACCCAGATAATCACGATAGTGTGATCACTCTCCTAGAGCCAGACATCCTGGAATGTGAAGTCAAGTGGGTCTTAGAAAGCATCACTATGAACAAAGCCAGTGGAGGTGATGGAATTCCAGTTGAGCTCTTTCAAATCCTGAAAGATGATGCTGTGAAAGTGCTGCACTCAATATGCCAGCAAATTTGGAAAACTCAGCAGTGGCCACAGGACTGGAAAAGGTCAGTTTTCATTCCAATCCCAAAGGCAATGCCAAAGAATGCTCAAACTACTGCACAACTGCATTCATCTCACATGCTAGTAAAGTAATGCTCAAAATTCTCCAAGCCAGGCTTCAGCAGTACGTGAACTGTGAACTTCCAGATGTTCAAGCTGGTTTTAGAAAAGGCAGAGGAACCAGAGATCAAATTGCCAACATCCGCTGGATCATGGAAAAAGCAAGAGAGTTCCAGAAAAGCATCTATTTCTGCTTTATTGACTATGCCAAAGCCTTTGACTGTGTGGATCACAATAAACTGTGGAAAATTCTGAAAGAGATGGGAATACCAGACCACCTGACCTGCCTCTTGAGAAACCTGTATGCAGGTCAGGAAGCAACAGTTAGAACTGGACATGGAACAACAGACTGGTTCCAAATAGGAAAAGGAGTACATCAAATAGGAAAAGGAGTACATCAAGGCTGTATATTGTCACCCTGCTTATTTAACTTCTATGCAGAGTACATCATGAGAAACGCTGGGCTGGAAGAAGCACAAGCTGGAATCAAGATTGCCGGGAGAAATATCAATAACCTCAGATATGCAGATGACATCACCTTTATGGCAGAAAATGAAGAGGAACTAAAAAGCCTCCTGATGAAAGTGAAAGAGGAGAGTGAAAATGTTGGCTTAAAGCTCAACATTCAGAAAACTAACATCATGGCATCTACTCCCATCACTTCATGGGAAATAGATGGAGAAACAGTGGAAACAGTGTCAGACTTTATTTTTCTGGGCTCCAAATCACTGCAGATGGTGATTGCAGCCATGAAATTAAAGGACGCTTGCTCCTTGGAAGGAAAGTTATGACTAACCTAGATAGCATATAAAAAAGCAGACACATTACTTTGCCAACAAAGGTCCATCTAGTCAAGGCTATGGTTTTTCCAGTAGTCATGTACGGATGTGAGAGTTGGACTGTGAAGAAAGCTGAGTGCCGAAGAATTGATGCTTTTGAAGTGTGGTGTTGGAGAAGACTCTTGAGAGTCCCTTGGACTGCAAGGAGATCCAACCAGTCCATTCTAAAGGAGATCAGTCCTGGGTGTTCATTGGAAGGACTGATGCTGAAGCTGAAACTCCAATACTTTGGCCACCTCATGTGAAGAGTTGACTCATTGGAAAAGACCCTGATGCTGGGAGGGATTGGGGGCAGGAGGAGAAGGGGACGACAGAGGATGAGATGGCTGGATGGCATCACCAACTCGATGGACATGAGTTTGAGTGAATCCGGGAGTTGGTGATGGACAGGGAGGCCTGGCGTGCTGCGATTCATGGTGTCTCAAAGAGTTGGACACGACTGAGTGACTGAACTGGAACTGGAATGCATATATATGGAATCTAGAAAGATAGTACTGATGATTCTACTTGCAGGGCCGCAAAGGAGACGCAGACATTTTGGACACAGTGAGGGAAGGAGAGGGTGGGGTGATATGAGAGAATAGCATTGGAACATATCCATTATCATGTGTGAACTAGATGGCCAGTGGGAGTTCGCTGTATGACACAAGGAACCCAAAGCCACTGCTCTGTGACAACCTAGAGGGGTGGGAGGGGGAGGAGGGTGGGAGGGACATTCCGGGGGAGGGGACATGTATGCCTAATACTGATTCATGTAGATGTATGGCAAAAACCTTCACAATATTGTTAAGAAATTACCCTATAATTAAAAAAAAATTTAAAAAACAAGGTGACAAGACAAAAAGAAATGTGAGGGGACATTCCCCAGGCCCTACATTACCCATATAATTGGGATGCCACATTAGTAAGCCCAGAAGTATCTGAACCTCACAAATAAGACATTAACCACTCTGTTGGCCAGAATTTAGCTTGGGGAAAAAAGCTGTAATGGTCGCACATTGTATCTCTGTCTTTTTGCTTTACACATTTTTGCTCAGCCAAGATACCATGAGCACAACTACTAATGTGAGGCTTTTCAAGGAAAAGGCTCAGGTTGATGATGGAATCCAGTCTGTTGTCAATCAACAAAAGATCACCTTTGTCCTTTGGGATGCTCTGGGGTCACCAAAGGAATAAGATACCCCACTTATCTGCCTAACATCTTCAACTCTCCAAAGTAAAGCCCTGACTCAGAAGGAAGTTTTAAAAAGCCTCACGTGTGAAACTGTGACTCAAACAAAGCCATGTATTCACTTCCCTGGTTCTTCTCAGATTTACCGGCTCTCCTGGACCAAGCTTCTTAACGAGTACCTGACTCGGGTTTCTCCTTCTCTTCAGATGAGAAGCAGTGCGGCAAGCCAGGAAGAGAAAGAGGATGTCTCAATGGGAGCTACAGACGTGGTCAGAGCCAGTGAAACGTTAAGTCTAGAGCCATAACAATAATAATAAAGAAAAACAATTCTAGACAGGGAATCATACTTTATATAAGAGTCAAATACTGTAAACAACTTAAATGTCCATTGACAAATGAATGGATAAAGAAGATGTACGTATGCACAATGGGATATTGCTCAGCCAACAAAAGGAATGAGATTGCGTCATTTGCGGAGACGTGGATGGACCTAGAGACTGTCATACAGAGTGAGGTAAGTCAGAAAGAGAAAAATGAATTTCATCTATTAGTGTATGTATGTGGAATCTAGAAAAAGGGTACAGATGAACCTATTTGCAGGGCAGGAATAGAGAAGCAGACGTAGAGGGCAGACATGTGGACATGGGGAGATGGGGGGTGGGATGAATTGGGAGATTGGGATTGACATATATACACTACCATCTGTAAAATAGATAGCTAGTAGGAACCTGCTCTGTAGCACAGGGAGCTCAGCTCGGTGCTCTGTGATAATCCTAGATGGGTGGGATGTGGGTGGGTAGAGGGAAATTCAAGAGGGAGGGCATATACTTATATCCCCTATAGACATATGTATGCATATACATATGTCTGTGTATACATAGAGCTGATTCACTTCATCATACAGCAGAAACTAACACAATATTGTCAAACAACTATACTCCTATTTTTAAAAGAAGAATCAAATACTGTATATTCATGATAACAATTCTGAATCAAGAACTGGCTAAAATGCTCTTCCAGAGCATTAAATAATGTGCTAAAATTGACCATAAAATATATTGGTGAACTCACAGTCAAATAATACTCTAGTAGGAAGTAGATTTTACCATATGAAGGAAAGCAGGTTTGCACCAAAAGTGGACCAAAAATAAGAGAAAAATGGAAGGAAAAAAATAAAAAAGAAGAAAAACATTGATTTGACAGCAACCACTTCCCACAGGACGTAACAGAGAGTAAACCTCTGGCTTCTCACAAAATCTGGGTCACAGGAGCTCAATGAGGTTTTTTTTATGCACAACTTAGAGAAAAACCACCTGCATTAGGGTTTCCATCAAGGAGGAACCACCAGGCAACAAGACTGGAAGCTCCAGACACACACGCCACTCCTGGAAAGGTGTGTTCATGCACGGAGGAGCCTGCACAAGGAAACTTGTACACAGAAGCCGGCAGCACAGAGACACTGCCCGAGGGTAATGCAGGCTGCTCCCAGGGTGTACTGGGGGTGGGGGACCAGTTGTACACAGAGACAAGCCCCGAAATGTGCATTTGCATACGTTTGGGGAATGAAGGGGGAACAAAGTCATGTAAAGAAAGCAGTGCAGGTAGAGTAGGATTCCTCTGTCTTCTCCTCTTGTTCACCCATAGGCAAGGCCTAGGGGAATTCTTTTGAAGATGTGTGAGTTAAATCGGGATCGTACCATGACAGTCTCTGTTTTTGTTCAGTGACTAGGGAGCAGAAATGTTTCCTTTTCTCTATTTTTGAATCTATGGAAATGAACACTCCATTTCTGAAAGATTTTTGTTAAACTATGTTTAAAATAATAGAAAAAATATTTTTGACCTTTCCTTATTTAACCTCTGTGTAGTGGTTATGTGTCTGACAAAGCAAATGCAAGTCCTGGCTTTGCTTCTTACTAGCTGTGTGACTCCAAGCAAGTTGTTAATAGTTTATCTTTTTTTTTTTTTTAATGAAAAAACAGGCCATTTTAAAACCATGAATACCATTGTGGTGGAGAATATCAGTGTTGCATCTGAGGGGCACCACTGGGGACCCCATTGTCTGCCAACTCGCCTCATTCTGGAGTCTCATGTTTGGTGGATGTCATGTCCTCTCTGATATCTATCTGACTAGTGGGGAGGAGGGGTAGAGGGTAAACCACCATGAAAGAGTACAGTAGGGGCCCCACCTGGCCTGCTGAAATTTACAGAGGCTGCCAAAGCAGCTCTTCACCTATGGGAGAACAACCCCTCCAAAGGGCATTTCTCTTTCAGGCTGTTGTCTCAGAGTCTTACACTTTTTCAGTCTCAGTTTTGCTAAAGAAAAGACCAGGAAGTATACCAGTTACACTCCAATGGACTGGCCCAGTCCATTTCCTATTGATGTCCTATTGGTTCAGCCACATCTGGGTTCTCAGAGTAGAGCTCTTTAGAGGGTAGACTTGGCTGAGAGTGCTTCCTAGGTAAGGCTGAAGTGGACAGCCTCCTACTTTGTTTCTTGTCTTCTATGATGGGACCTAGAGAGCCTCCATGGCACCCCACTCCAGTACTCTTGCCTGGAGAATCCCATGGACGGAGGAGCCTGACAGGCTGCAGTCCATGGGGTTGCTAAGAGTCGGACACGACTGAGTGACTTCACTTTCACTTTTCACTTTCATGCATTGGAGAAGGAAATGGCAACCCACTCCAGTATTCTTGCCTGGAAAATCCCAGGGACGGGGGAGCCTGGTGGGCTGCCGTCTATGGGGTCGCACAGAGTCAGACACGACTGAAGCGACTTAGCAGCAGCAGCAGAGAGCTGCCACTTTCCCAAATTTGAGTTCTCTATCCTCTGCTTGTTCACAATCTTGAATGCTGCTGCCAGAGTCAGCAGAAGAGGCAGGCTTTCAGACCTAGTCATGCCCAGTCTCCAGCTCCTACCATGAACACACATGTGAGAATCAATACTGCCCAGATCCTTCCTTTTCCTTGCATGGTGGAGAGTGCCTGGTGGTCACCATGACTCTGTTCAGTCCTAGAACCCATATCTGTTGACCTGGTCATACTTGGTCTTAACCCCATGGCCTTGGCCTGGGAAGAATCCACGCTGCTACAGTGTGAAGCCAGACTCCTTTGGTGCTGGCCAAGGTGCTGATTGTGTGGGCGGCACAACACAAAGTCTTCCTGCAAATGCAAGGGAATGGAGCAGAACACCTTGTTCTGATGGAATGACTCAGTAACTTGCTACTTAGGAGGGGCCATCATCACTATGCTTCCACATATCCTCTGCTGACCCCCCAGCTGGGGTTGGGGATGGAGAGTGAGGGATAGGTGCTCTAAGGGCAGCACACTCAGCAAGAATGTGCAGTTTTATTTTGAGTAGAGGCACAAATGGGACGGAGGATAAGAAGCTTGGAGTTAAGGTTCCTAGTCTGGAGGCCAGGGTGAGCCTCTGGAGCTAGTTTGAGGAAGGAGCAAGATGACTGGGAAGTCCATAGGCTCTGCCAAAGCAGCAGGAAAGGATAGGGGATGAGAGGAAGGCAGAGATGGGGAACAGGATGCGAGGATGGAGCCAGTAGGGTTTAAGCCTGGACTATAGCAGAAAGGTCCATAGTAAGTGAGAGGAACATCAAGGCCAGAGGGGAGAATTGACAAGGAGGAGAGTACTAGAGGGTGCAATATCATGATGACAGAAGGTCCTGGAGAGAGCGGTATTGGGGAAAGTCTTCCCTGTCTCTGTAAACGCATTAGAGTTATCTAAACTGTCACATTATAAGCAAAAGTCTTGTTTTCAAGGAGTTTACAATTTAGTTGATGATACATCATATTCCCTCAACAGAAGGTGAAGTAAAAACTCAAGTAGCATAGGGTAAAGTGACCAGTAAGTGGTATCCAGAATGAATGAGAGTTCTAATCAGGGAGAGTTCAGATTGGAGGGGATAACAAGGAGAAACTGGAATCCAATTTGAATCTTGAAGGAGAGGGCAGGCTTTGGAGAGGAAGAGGTCAGGGGATGGGTGTGTCAGATAGGAAGAATGTGCCAGGGTCAGCAGTAGTAAGAGGCAGCTTTCCGTTGAGTGAGCTGTGTTATCAGGAAAAATATGGCAGGCAGGCCAGGGCTGGCCCCTCTGTAAAGGGGACAAGTGGAAGATGCCTGAAGGACAGCAAGGAGGCCGCGGCAATGTACTCTCCCAAGGACACAGAGGAGAGAAGGCTGTCAATGCATAATGGGCCAGAGTTCAGCTATGCCAAATCACCTTAAATATTAGTGGTATTACTGACCTAGGGGATTACACTGCAGCCAGATACAATATGTAAAATTAACACACATAAAGAAAACCATCAGAAAAAGGAGGGTAGTCAGTCTTTAAAACCTAGCAACTGATATTTGGCCATCCCCATAAAACTCTTGTCAAGAAGAAGGGAGTTTTACCCAAATGATTTATAGTCTTTTGGCTTCATAGGTAAGAATATAGTATGGGGAAATGCCAGCATCAAAGGGCTTGAGTAGATATTCAATTAGATGAATAAATAAATGGACCAATGATCTTATTAAATATTCAACTAATCTGATTCTTCTTCTCTTTCTGACTCACCAATCAGTCTTTTGATCGTAACTTAACATTCCTTTTATATTTGCCTGCAGAGAGGTAATTACTGATTGTAGGCATTTTAGGTATTCTAGTCTTCCCAGGTGGTGCAGTGGTAAAGAATCTGCCTACCAATGCAGGGGACTCAGGAGATGTGGGTTCGATCCCTGCATCAGGAAGATCCCCTGGAGTAGGAAATGGCAAACCACTCAGTATTCTTGCCTGGAAAATTCCATGGACAGTGGTGCCTGGAGGGCTACAGCCCACGGGGTCGCAAAGAGCTGGACATGACTGAACGACTAAGCATGCACAATCTCCATAATAAGAATTTCTTTCCATAAAATAAAAAACTGGCATTCTGGTTTTCTGCATCATGACTCTGGCTAAAACCAACGCTTTTGGTTTCTGACAGCTGACTACCAGACCCTAGATGGTCAATTTGCTGGCACAAAAGTCATCCTTGTGTAAGTTTTCTTGAGGACAACCTTGTCATGGTGGAGAAAATGCTGTAAGGAACATGTTTATGGAAGATCTTAAATGCCCGTGTGACAAGTATGGAGTTTATTCTGCCGGTGCTTGGGTGTGGTTCAGGAGCACTTGCTATGGGAAAGGCATTGCTCTGTGGGGAGGAAAACATCCATGAGCAGTCTGTGTGGAATCTACACTGTAGGGGGGAAGGCAGCTCCTCATAAAACCACTTACGATGGGCATTGAGATGAAGGTATAAAGTGATATTCAGGAGGGAAGTGGCAGTCACACTGGGCCTTAAAGGTGGAGGATCATTTTTAACCTGCAAAGCTAAGAGAAAGGCCATTTTAGAATATGGGAGCCACGTAAGGGATGACTAAACCTTCCTTGTGCCTGAGGCAGGATGATGAATATGGAAGGTTGAGTGGAGCAGACATAACCTTGATCAATGGGCTATCTTCCAAGTAATGGAAGTTTATGAACAGGTGAATGATGCAAGTAGATTTTCTCTTTAGAAAAAAGTTAGAGGATCATGAATAATGAATTTCAAAAAGATATTTGGAAGGAGAGGTATAAATTATAAGACTGTCTTATGTATCAGGTGAAAGATGAGTCAGAAGTAAAGGGAATGTAGTAGGGGTGGAAAGAAAAGGGCAGGTTCTCAGCAGAGTTCTTAACTCATTATTGACTCGGGGATTCTTGCAGAAACTAACAACTGTGGCCAGCGATTTTTATTTTGCCTGGCCAAAGCTTAATTGTGCTATTTCACTAACACTTTGTGGGTTACTGTATTCTATAGTTATACTTGTGTGGTGTGCTAAGTCACTTCAGTTGTGTCTGACTCTTTGCAACCCTATGGACCATAGCCCTTCAGGCTCCTCTCTCCATGGGACTCTCTAGGCAAGAATACCAGGGTGGATTTCCATGCCCTTCTCCAGGGGAATCTTCCGGACCCAGGATCCAACCCTGTCTCTAGTTTCTTGCATCGGCAGGCGGGTTCTTTACCACTAGCACCACCCGGGAAGACTTACAGACTTGATACACCTGGAAAGTCTTCTAATTTTTTATGAGATGTCTCCAATCCACTCATTTGTAGAGCATTCTCTAGCCCTGCGAGTTTAATTTTCACTCTCTGTATTAGAATCAATCACTCAGGTTTTTTGTCTACTTATTTACTTATTTTTTGGACACCCTGCACAGCAAGATCTGTAGGATCTTAGTTCCCCAATCAGGGATCAAACCCGTGTCCCCTGTATCCCTGCATTGGAAGCACAGCATCCTAACCACTGGTCCACCAGGGAAGTCCCAGGTTTTTTTGTCTTTTTGTTGGTCTAATATTCACATCGTCTGAATCAGAACTATATTCTGAAGAACTATCATCTTCTGAGACATTAGTAAATATGTCACTTGGACAATCAGAGAAAGTATGTAATTTTCACCAAAAAAATCTTCACTCAACATCTTGTGATGTATCACTTTTGAAAATTTTATGTTTATAATACACAGAAGGTTGAAACAAAAGCCAAATGGAACAAAATGTGAATGATAATGGCAACTGTAAGTTGTATAATGAATCCTTGGTCAGTTTTAAGCTCTAACAACTTCACACAGTAATGTCAATTGTATAATTCTCTAAAAATGTATTGATACATCTCTGGTCAATGAAGTTTGGGTAACAAAAGATATATTAATATGTCTCTGGTCAATCATGGTGGCCAAGGGGCTCCTCCTATAAGTCCCATGAGTGAACTAAGGGGATGCACAAATCTCAAATTTGTGTGTCAGATTTTGTGGAAATGAAAGTGTGAATTTAACTGGGGAGAGGATTCTTTTAGACTGCATCCCCCAACAAGCAGATGTCAAGATCCTTTTAAACATTTAAGAATTTTCTTTTGCAAAATTTCTGTGGGCGAAAATGGGGAGGGACCTGGGAGAGGCTGGGAGAACCTTCAGAGAGGGAAGGAAGGAAGTTCTGGTAGAATCCTTTTAGAATGCTATTCCATCTAAGAAAGGTCCAAAAAAGGCCGTAGAGGAATCTTCCAGCCAAATTACTCAGAGGACTTGCTTGTCTCTCAGGAATGGCTGTGCCTTAGTATTCCTGCTGTGTTTAGTAATTGTCTGGGAACAACCAGTCAGAGGCACAGCTGGGATGCAAAGGCAGCAGCTCTGCTTTTAAGCACAGCAATCAGGGTGCTCAGTCAATGATGCTCCCTGCAACTTGAGATCTGAGAGGCCTGGTCTCATGACCACCACAGGGGCACACAAACTTTATCAGATGCCCAAAGTGGCTCATGACCAATATGCGGTTAAAACATCACCTTTCTAGAAACTATTGAGGTATAGTGACCAACATAGGCAAATGATTTTCTGTGTATCTAGGCGAATGAGGGTGCCTTTGCCTACCGCACGGTGTGTGGAATGAGACAGAGTGTAAGAAAGTGTGCTTTGTTACTTCCATGTTGGGTTTGAGGTGCTGGTGGGAGAACCCATTAAATAACTGCCAGGCAAGTGGGAGCAAGATCAAAGCTGCAGCTCTGTGCAAGAGAGCATTCATGAGAAACTGAGGGGTCAGTGGGAACAGTAGACATGAGTAAGTTTCCCTCAGGAAGAGGGAGATTAAGCTGAGCAGAGGGTCAAGCATCTGTCTGCGAGGGGGCAGTGGGACGTGGCAGAGCCAGTATGTTGCTGAGAGAACAGAGGGTAAGTGTGGGAAGCGATCCAAATGGGATCATCACTAGAGCACTTCTATCCTAAAAGCAGTGAGGACAGGATCTAAAAAACCCCAGAGTTGTCAGAAATGCCAAAGGCTTGCAGAATGTCAAGTAGGGAGTGGTCCAAGAAAGATGACAATATTTTAAGAATCAAAGAATCATGAAACGGAGACCTCATCTTACCACTGTATTACCTCCGTGTTTGCAATCTCCCTGCATTTTCATGAATGAAAGTCACTTCAGTCATCTCCGACTCTCTGCGACCCCATAGATGGCAGCCCACCAGGCTCCCCCGTCCCTGGGATTCTCCAGGCAAGAACACTGGAGTGGGTTGCCATTTCCTTCTTCAATGCATGAAAGTGAAAAGTGAAAGTGAAGTCGCTCAGTAGTGTCCGACCCTCAGCGACCCCATGGACTGCAGCCCTCCAGGCTCCTCCATCCATGGGATTTTCCAGGCAAGAGTACTGGAGTGGGGTGCCATTGCCTTCTCCGAAGGACTCTTTACTATGTTCAATTTTTTCTCAACTTCAAATCAGGAAATGTATGGGGTGAGGGGTAGGAAGGAGGCTGGAAGAATCGGGGTCAATCACAAAGAAATAAATAGTGCTTCTTAAGACAGATCTTAGACATTCTTTTCCTCTTTCTGTATCTTGAGAAGTTGTCATCCAAATCCCACAACACAAAAACTGCCTAACACTTGTTATGGTAAATATTTTAGGCCTATTGCATATTTATTTTGAAAGCTTACCATAGCATATATAGATGATAGGTATCATCTCGTACTGAATTCATTGTTGAAAAACAAGTTTTCTAGGAGGAGGATATTTTCCCCTGTGTAGTGTGAGAACTGGAAGTTTGTACTATTGTCTGATTGTTCAGAGACGCTTCTCAGTGCCAGTTATTTTTTAAATATTTATTTATTTATTACGTGGCTGCTTTGGGCCTTACTTGTGGCACACAGTCTTCTCTAGCTGTGGCATGTGGGCTTAGCTGCCCTGCAACGTGTGGGAACTCAGTTCTCCAATTAGGTATTGAACCCATGTCCCCAGCATTGGAAGGCAACTTCTTAACCACTAAACCTCCAGGGAAGTCCCTCAGAGCCAGGTATTGATCCATGTTATTTGATGACTAAGACTGCCATTCCTGTAGAGAGTAAGCATATGGAAAATTGATTCAAGACTTGTCCATTTGATCAGCATATCTTGTCCTTTGCAAAATGGTAGTGTTGATTTTCTCCACTAGGTTACTCGCACCCTGTCTGTAAAGATCCAGATGACTTATCTACTTGATTTTTGTTCTAGGAATATTTTGTCTCCAGTGTGAAATCTATAGTTTTAACTTATTAGAAAATGCAGACTTGTAATATAGCACACTTCCCTTTCCCTCTTATTACAGAGCATTACTCTATACTTAATTATAATAATAGGTTCCTAGTAAGATGACTTCTAGAGAAGTACCTGGTTAATGTATACTTGCTGAACGACTGAATGAATGGATTAGCTCCTTTTGACCAGCTCAGTTCTATTTCTGATGTAAATGTCATATTTCACATTGTGCTTCAGCTTGTAAATTACTTTGGGTTATCTTGGAAGTAGACGGAGAATGAATCTTGAATTCAATCTACAAAACAAAGAAGCAAGCTGCACCTGTGATAAAAAAAAGAACAAGACAATGAGTTTCTCTGATTTTTGTCACAGCTTAGCATAATAATGTAATCTACAAGAGCACAACCAATGTGGGTTTCATCTTTATGGTAGGTCAAGAAGAAAAATCACTGTTTCGCCATTTTTAGTTAATACTTTGAGCTGGTTCAAGGAAACAAGGTCATAGGAGGAGTGTGGTCTTTAAAGTCAGACAGATTATATAAAACTTACTGATGTTGTGACCTTGGAGAGCTAAATAGCTTCTCTGAATCTCATATTCTTTGCAAAAATGAAGCAATAAGATCTCATATCTTCTAGGGTGGTGTATGAGTTAAGTGAGATAAAATATGTGAAGCCCTGAAATATGACCTGACAATGTTAAGTGTTTAGGGGACTTCAAATTGCTCCCTCCCTTTCCTGTGAGCATCACCACAAGTGAAAATGCAATTATGGGAGAAGAAAGGCAATTAAGGAACACTCAATTTTCCTAGCTTTTATAAATCAAGAACATATTTATGAGCTATATTATAGTGTGTGGAAAAAACGAAAACAACAAAACACAAAAACCAGGCACAAGATCTCAGGATTCTCTTGTATTATCATAACTGTAAAAGGCATTTTTCATTGGCCATTTAAAACCTGGTGTTCCTGAGTCCTGTGAAGAAGTGCACAGATCACTCACTCTGCTTCAGGTATTGACATTCCTGTGAAGAAGAGATATTTCCTATAGGATTATTACTCATCATGACTGAAGTTCAATAGATAAATTAAAAACCCAGCCACTCCTCAGCTCCGGAAGTGACTCACTGCTCAAGGAATGCTCTCTGTTTACTTCAAGATGGGCTTAAAGAGGCCCTGAATCAGAATTGCTCCTTGTCAAGGGGGCCTCTGGACCGTTACCAGAAGAAATTGTGGGTTGTCTCATAGAACTGCACAGGCATTTGGCTGAGTGCTTTGTGGAGCTTGTCCTGCAAATCCCTGTAATTTAGACCAGGTCACTTGTTACCCATTTTAGTTGACTGAACAGTTTGAATCACCAGTGTGAAAAGCAACTGATGCCACAGTTAGCAGAGACCTTCCAAGAATGTGCTATTGCCATTCTGGTCATGTGCAAGCAGGGCCATGAACTACCGCAAACTTTTTACTTTGCAGAACACACACACACGCACAATTTATTTAAGAATAATAGTGGTTCAATAACCAAAATCCAATAATCTGAATTCAATTTAAGCATTTGAATTTTAAAATGCCTCTGAGTAGACATTTTTCCAGAGAAGACATACAGATGGTCAACAAGCACAGGAAAAGATGCTCAAATCACTAATTATTAGGGAATGCAAATCAAAACCACAGTGCAAATCAAACCACATCACCTCACACATGTTAGAATGGTTATTGTAGACAAGACAAGAAATAACAAATGTTGGAGAGGATGTGGAGAAGTGGGAACACTTGTACACTGTTGGTGGGAATGTAAATTGGTATAGCTACTATGGAAAAGAGTATGGATATTCCTCAAAAAATTAAAAATAGAATACCATGTGATCCAGTGATTCCACTTCTGGAACTATATCTGAAGATCATGAAAACAATGATTTGAAAAGATACATGCACCCCTATGTTCACTGTTGCATTCTTTATAATAGCCAAGATATGGAAATAACCTAAGTGTCCATCAATGGATGACTGGATGAAGAATATGTGGTGTATATACATAATGAGATACTACTCAGCCATAAAAAAGAATTATATCCTGCCATTTGCAACAACATGGATGGACCTTAACTGTATTATGCTAATTGAAATGTCAGATGGAGAAAGACAAATGCCACCTGATTTCACTCCTGTGTGGAATTTAAAAACAAAACAAACAATAACAGCAGCAAAAGCCAAACTTGTAGATACAGAGCTCAGATTACCTGTTACCAGGAAGGAAGGTACTTGGGAGGTGAATAAAGTAGGTGAAGTGAGTCAACTGTATCGTGATGGATGGTAACTAGACTTGTGGTGGTGATTACTTTGTAGTGTATACAGATGTCAAATTATAGTGCTGTACATTCCCTGATAGCTCAGCTAGTAAAGAATCTGCCTGCAATATGGAAGACCTGAGTTTGATCCTTGTTTTGGGAAGATCCTCTGAGAAGGGTCTGGCAACCCATTCCAGTATACTTGCCTGGAGAATCCCTGTGGACAGAGGAGCCTACTGGGCTACAGTTCATGGGGTTACAAAGTGCTGGACATGACTAAGTAACTAAGCTTGCATGAGAACTTGAGGCCTTCCCTGGTGGCTCAGTGGTAAAGAAGTGGTCTGCCAATGTAGGAGATGTAGGTTCAATCCCTGGGTCAGAAGATCCCCTGGAGAAGGAAATGGCAATGTACAGCAGTATACTTGCCTGGAGAATCCCCATGGATAGAGGAGCCTGGTGGGCTACAGTCCTTGGGGTTGCAAAGAGTTGGACACAACTAAGAGACTAAGTGACACCTGAAATTTATATAAGAAGAAAAGAGTAAGTAGTGGTTATTGTAAAAACAGCCTTAGAGTGAGAATGTGAAACAAAAAAAAAAAGAATTTAAGCCTGAGTGGAAAATACTCCAACTAACTGCAAGCAAACACTTCTTAAACTCTAACAGGTCCCCAGCCTTGTTTTAGCTATTTTTGGCATTCTTTTTAGATTGATTAGAGCTTAAACAGTTCAGTGTTGTTCTCTCTCTTTGTTACCTTGCAGATGTTGTGTTCAGGTGCTTATTTTCCAGTTTGGCATTTCACTAATAGTCTGTTATTTTCCACCTAGGTCACCCTGTGACAATCTCATGCAGAATTCCCTCCTATGTGGTCTCTTCTCTTCTAAATATGCCTTATTATCCATTAAAGAGTAATGAGATAATAGGAGCCATCCAGTGACTATAGGGGAATAAGTGCCCAGCAGAACGTTGTAAATAAGTAGTTGCTTTCTCCCCTGGGAGAGCTTTAAAATATGTCCACACTGGAAATATTTTTAAGAAAGACCTTCACTTAGTCTTGCATCTATACAGTTCTCATAGGAGTTCTATTAAAACTCTTCTTACCATGAATACATGTAGGTGTTTATAGAAGCAAGAAGGTGAACATGAAATGGTTTTCCCTTGTGCATATTTCATGCATAGTATGAAGCACAAGTGTTAGTCATTCAGTGATGCCTGACTCTTTGCAACTCCATGGACTGCAGCCTACCAGGCTCCTCTGTCCGTGGGATTTTCCAGGTAAGGATACTGGAGTGGGTTGCCATTTTCTTCTCCAGGGGATCTTCCTGACCTAGGGATTGACCCGGGTCTCCTGTACTGCAGGCAGATTCTTCACCGACTGAGCTACAAGGGAAGCCCTAAAGTGACTATATGAAGCACAAAGTGACTATAAATGCTAGATTTCTGTGGGGAGGCCAGCAGCTTATCTCAGAGCTTTGGGGAAACAGTAGTTGAAGGCACAGGTGCTATGATGAACAGCTGGCTGCTGTTGTCACCAGGGGCAACAGTCACTTCCTGGGCTTTCATTGCAGGAAGAAAAAACTTCAAGTGCCCACTGGGGACCGTGTCCCTTAGGGTAGGAGGAATGAATCTGTGGCTCATTGAGCAGTGTTTAGTATGAGGAAAAAGGCAGGTTACCAGTTGGGCGGTCCACGTCCCATGTTGCTGCTTGGTACTTTACTCAGTTCAGTTCAATTGCTCAGTCCTGTCCAACTCTGCGACCCCATGAATCGCAGCACGCCAGGCCTCTCTGTCCATCACCAAGTCCCGGAGTTTACCCAAACTCATGTCCATCGAGTCAGTGATGCCATCCAACCATCTATCCTCTGTCGTCCTCTTCTCCTCCTGCCCTCAATCTTTCCCAGCATCAGGGTCTTTTTGAACCAGTCAGCTCTTTGCATCAGGTGGCTGAAGTATTGGAGTTTCAGCTTCAACATCAGTCTTTCCAATGAACACCCAGGACTTATCTCCTTTAGGATGGACTGGTTGGATCTCCTTGCAGTCCAAGGGACTCTCAAGTGTCTTCTCCAACACCACACTTCAAAAGCGTCAATTCTTCGGCACTCAGTTTTCTTCACAGTCCAACTCTCACATCCATACATGACCACTGGAAAAACCATAGCCTTGACTAGACGGATCTTTGTTGGCAAAGTAATGTCTGTGCTTTGAATATGCTATCTAGGTTGGTCATAACTTTCCTTCCAAGGAGTAAGTGTCTTTTAACTTCCTGGCTGCAATCACCATCTGCAGTGATTTTGGAGCCCAGAAAAATAAAGTCTGACACTGTTTCCACTGTTTCCCCATCTATTTGCCATGAAGTGATGGGACCAGATGCCATGATCTTCGTTTTCTGAATGTTGAGCTTTAAGCCAACTTTTTCACTCTCCACTTTCACCTTCATCAAGAGGCTTTTGAGTTCGTCTTCACTTTCTGCCATAAGGGTGGTGTCATCTGCATATCTGAGGTTATTGATATTTCTCCTGGCAATCTGATTCCAGCTTGTGCTTCTTCCAGCCCAGTGTTTCTCATGCAGAGTTCCAAAGAATAGCAAGGAGAGATAAGAAAGCCTTCCTCAGCGATCAATGCAAAGAAATAGAGGAAAACAATAGAATGGGAAAGACTAGAGATCTCTTCAAGAAAATTAGAGATACCAAGGGAACAATTCATGCAAAGATGGGCTCGATAAAGCACAGAAATGGTATGGACCTAACAGAAGCAGAAGATATTAAGAAGAGGTGGCAAGAATACACAGAAGAACTGTACAAAAAAGATCTTCACGACCCAGATAATCACGATGGTGTGATCACTCACCTAGAGCCAGACATCCTGGAATGCGAAGTCAAGTGGGCCTTAGAAAGCATCACTATGAACAAAGCTAGTGGAGGTGAAGGAATTCCAGTTGAGCTCTTTCAAATCCTGAAAGATGATGCTGTGAAAGTGCTGCACTCAATATGCCAGCAAATTTGGAAAACTCAACAGTGGCCACAGGACTGGAAAAGGTCAATTTTCATTCCAATCCCAAAGAAAGGCAATGCCAAAGAATGCTCAAACTACCACACAATTGCATTCATCTCACACGCTAGTAAAGTAATGCTCAAAATTCTCCAAGCCAGGCTTCAGCAATACGTGAATTGTGAACTTCCAGATGTTCAAGCTGGTTTTAGAAAAGGCAAAGGAATCAGAGATCAAATTGCAAACATCCTCTGGATCATCAAAAAAGCAAGAAAGTTCTAGAAAAACATCTATTTCTGCTTTATTGACTACGCCAATGCCTTTGACTGCATGGATCACAATAAACAGTGGAAAATTCTGAAAGAGATGGGAATACCAGACCACCTGACCTGCCTATTGAGAAACCTTTATGCAGGTCAGGAAGCAACAGTTAGAACTGGACATGGAACAACAGACTGGTTCCAAATAGGAAAAGGAGTACGTCAAGGCTGTCTGTTGTCACCCTGCTTATTTAACTTCTATGCAGAGTACATCATGAGAAACGCAGGGCTGGAAGAAACACAAACTAGTACTTCACTTGAGCAGGAAATAAAACAATTCACCATGATTCTGGATCCCACCCCTTTGTTACTCTGCTCAGATCTCTCAGGGAGTTTTGCCACACTATCTCTGGCATTCTCTGACCTCTCTGCTCCATGGTCAGTGTCCAACCTTCAGATTCTTTCTTAGGTAAACTTGTGAAATGGAGGTTGGAAGTTGGAACAAGATTATAGTTCTACAGACTTTAAAAATAATTATTCAGAGAATTTCTTACATCTCCTGTATCATCCGAGTGTCATGGGAATTCAAATTTAGAGATTAGCTTCTCCTAAGATCAGACCCAATGTTCATGTTGCCGTAGTAACATTGCTAATGAAAGAGAAAGTTTCCATGAGACCCATTTGTCAAACTCTGTTCCAGTCACAAGGGCTGGATTTATAAGCTCCATAGACTACTTCAACTCTGTTCCTCCTCTGCAGATCCATATATTATTTCACAGGCAGGCACCAAACTATGCAGCTGGATTAAAAATTAATGAAATACTAGGATTGATAGGCTGACTGCTTCAAACAAATTAAAAGATCATAGTCATCATTGGACATAGACAATGCAGGGTGCATCAGGATATATTGTCAAGTATGCGCTTCAGTTTTAAGAAGAAAGATTGAGCACACATCTGCCTTTTGACATTTCTCCAAAACCATTGTGGAAAAAGATATGTAGAAGTAGTTAACCCATAGTGACAAGACCAAGATAAGGGCAAGGAAAGGTGTGTCGCCAATGGATCAGAAAGTTCAATGAGTTTCTTGGAGACAGAAAAAGAATGAAAGTGTGTCGAGGGAATAAAGTCTACAACATGCTGTGGAAAATAGAGGTGCCAGTGGGAGGCAACAACCTTGCAGAGACTCTAGACTCTACATCAAATGAAAGTCTTAGTTGCTCAGTTGTGTCTGATTCTTTGTGATCCCAGGGACTGTAGTCCACCAGGTTCCTCTGTTCATGAAATTCTTCAGGCAAGAATACTGGAATGGGTAGCCATTCCCTTCTCCAGGGGATCTTCTTGACCCAGGGATTGAACCCTGATCTCCTGCATTACAGGCAGATTCTTTACCATCTGAGCCACCAGGGAAACCAAGAATCTGCCTGCAATGTGGGAGACCTGATTCAATCTCTGGGTGGAGAAGGGATCCATTCCAGTATTCTTGCCTGGAGAATTCCATGGACAGAGGAGCTTGGCAGGCTACAGTCCATGGGGTCACAAAGAGTTGTACACGACTGAGTGACTCACACTTTCTACATCAAACAGTGGGATAAAACAGGCGTGAAGGCACTACTCAAAGATAAGCTGATGGAAGAACTGCACAGTTGGGTCTCCCGACTCTGTATGCAGAACAGCAAGAGGCCTAGGACTTATCTGTAAGCCAAACCAATCCACCAATCAACCAACCAACCAATCATCCAGTCCACCTACCCACCAACCAATCATCAACCAATCAACAAAAATAGAAGGATGCTTTCTAAAACAAATATGAACTTTGAGAAAAAGTCACGGTCCCAGCTCTGTGTTGGTGCCTAAATTAGGCCATTCTTTATTCTACCTGTCATAGACCTGCAGCCTAACACAGATTGCCCCTTCACCCATTCCAAATTAAAACAGTCAACTGGCATGCATCATCCATGTTAGCAAGTTTGTCAATCAGAATTCCCTTAAAAAAGGAGAGGGCCTTTGGGATACAGATCTACATACACAACAGTAGGGGCTTCCCAGGTGACTCAGTGGTGAATCTGCCTGCTCATACTGGAGACACAGAAGATTCAGGTTCAATCCCTGGGTTGGTCGGGAAGATCCCCTGGAGTAGAAAATGGCAACCACTCCAGTATTCTTGCCTGGAAAATTCCATGGACAGAAGAGTCTGGTGGGCTACAGTCTATAGGGTCGCACAGAGTTGGACAATACTGAGCAACTAAGTACACACACACACACAACAGTAGAGGAAGGTCACACCAGCTTTTCTGGTTTCTGCTCTTGAATATGAATGAACTTCATCAGTCATAGGACAAAACCCAACCATACAGAAAAAAAGGACCAAGAGATAGTCTGTATTAGCTGAGATGCATTCAACTGCAAGTAACAGAAAGTCCAGCTAAAATGGACTTGAACAAGGAGGACATATATTTTCTCATCTAAAGAAAAGGTTGGAGATGGAGCATTCCTAAATGGAGTAGCTCAGCACTGTCATCAAGGACTTGGGATTTTCATCTCTCCGGTCCACTATCCTTAGTATGTTAGTAATTTCTTTCCTCATGATTACAGATGGCAGTAGGTATTACATGAAGGAGATTGCTTAAAAATATTTTTTTTTTACCATGTGCCACTATAATTAGTGAGAATATCATTCCCATAAATGTCCCAGGAGCTCTTCCTTACAGTCACATTGGATCTCAGGAATTAGGTCTCATGCCTATGCCTATAAAAGCATTAGAAATGGGAATGAGACTATTGTGAATGGCCTAGGCCAGGGTTTCTCACCTTTCACACTATTGACATTTTGGACCAGATAATTTTTTGTTATGAGGAGTGGTTCTGTGTATTGTAGACTGTTTAGCAGCATCCCTGCAAAGTCATAAACCATTCTGGAGGGGCATCTTCTTGACCAGTCGCTAGTAGGCCGTTGAAGATAATGGTCAGCAGCGAGTCTTATAGAGATCAAAACCAAGGGCAGAAGAACTCACAGGAGCTTCACATAGAAAGCAGAGCCAAGGTTGACCTTGCTATAGTGGGGTTTGATGTGTGTGGTAGAACAGTAACATCGCTATACTTCCTAGTCTACCATTTCCCAGATGGGTGGGTATTTGTTCTGTTTTATTTTTGTAGCTTGCTGGTTTTGTTTCTTGTTTTTCAGTTATCCTATTTCTTCTCCTCCATTGTTTCTTAGCATAGACCACCTGACTTCAAGGAGGATCATCTACACTCGGCAGAGGACGAGCCATTACTCAGAAATTCTGACCTTCAAGGTTGTGCGGCAGTGGAATGAGATTCTGTGGGTGTTTCCCTTGGTGATACGGTGAGTGTGTTCTCTGGTGTATGTGGACATTGAGGAGCCAAAGGAAAGACTTTGGAGGACATTACAAATTGGGTTACACAACCTCTATTTCCAACCTCCTGCACTTTTCTGTCTTTGCATAGAGGCTGTAAGTGTACTTACCCAGTCACCCACATAGCTTGTGGGAGCCACATGACACAGCTTTGACCAATAAGACATAAACAGAAGTTCAGGGAGAGACCAACTCTAGGGAAACATTTGCTTTATTAATTAAGGAAACAGATGCAACTGGTCCCAGTCCTTTCTTCCTGTCTCCACTTCTTCCCTCCTGGTTCATGAAGGTGATTCCTGAAACCAGTTATCTTGAAGCCTTGAAACAACAAGCCAAAATGCTAAGGATGATACAGTGGGTGAACAGAGTCTAGGTCTTCCATACCACTATTATCCAATTTTATCATTTCTGAATTGACTATCTCTCAAATTATCAGTACTCGAGTAACTTATGTCAAGTATATTTGAGTCATTATAATCAGGTATTTTATCACTTGAAACTGAATAGCAAAGGATTAATAGAGTGAAAGAGGAAGACAGAAATGAAAGACAGAGATGCAAATAGACTTACCTTGCAGCTGCTGCTGCTGCTAAGTCACTTCAACTAAGTGTCCAACTCTGTGTGACCCCATAGATGGCAGCCCACCAGGCTCCCGTGTCCCTGGGATTCTCCAGGCAAGAACACTGGAGTGGGTTGCCATTTCTTTCTCCAATGCATAAAAGTGAAAAGTGAAAGTGAAGTCACTCAGTCGTGCCGACTCTTAGCCACCCCATGGACTGCAGCCTACCAGGCTCCTCCGTCCATGAGATTTTCCAGGCAAGAGTACTGGAGTGGGGTGCCATTGCCGAGGCTCACCTTAGGTACAGTGAAATTGACTGATGCTGTCTTTGGAACCCCAGTCTATGGTACTATTCGGTAATTATCTGCCTACCCTTACTGTTTTTTGTTTTTAATCCCAAGCTCTTCTCTGTATTAAATATCATATATCAGGCTGAGACATTCTGGACTTAGTAGTGGATGGCTGACATAGCCACGAGCACAAATCAAATTATTGGCTTTTGAGATTCTGAGTATGCATTTGAAATTCATTGTCTAGAAAGCCAAAGATTTCACCCAGCTTGCAAGAGCCAGGATGTTTGAGAAAGAATAAGTATTGAATTCTAAAAGATTGCCTTTGCATATACAAAGAGAAAAAATCTCTGAAGTTATCAGGGACTAAAAGTGGATGTGCCTGAAGTGAGGAAGGAGACTAGAGGTTTAGAGAGTAAGCAGGTACTTGGGAAGTTGCTTGTACTCTGCCCACCACCCTCTACCCCAGTCCTGGGTGAGAGGAGACAGGTTTGAGTAAGAGGAAGTAAGAGTGGAGGGGAGCAGTGCCTGCTTGTCTGCATTCAACTCCTGGGAGGCAGCAAGCTACCCTGATAGAAGTCCTCTCAATGCTCAAGAGAATGGTCCCTTAGCCATAAATTGGGACTTACAGTGGGGACGGCCAAGGCTGAGGGGGCCCGAGACAGCACTGCTGAGTTTCCTTTTTAACAACAGTAATAGAAGAGAACCAGAAAACTGTCCATGAGTGAGAAGGGACCACAGCAGGGTTAAGATGGCTAGTGGAGAGATTTCCCTGGTGGTCCAGTGGTTAAGAATTCATCTTCCAATGCAGGGACATGGGTTGAATCCCTGGTCAGGGAACTAAGATCCCACAATTGAGGGACAACTTAGCCTATGGACCACAACTGCTGAGCTCATGCATTCTAGAGCCTGTGCTCCACAACAAGAGAAGCCCCTGTGCCACAACTCGAGAAAGCTGGCACACAGCAACGAAGACCCAGTGCAGTCAAAAATAATTTTTTAAAAAAGAAAGAAATTATGTCTGAAAAAATATATTGTTGTTGTTTGGTCACTGAGTCTTGTCCAATCTTTGCAACCCCATGGACTGCAGCAAGCCAGGCTCCCCAGTCCTTCACTGTTTCCTGGCGTTTGCTCAGATTCACATCCATTGAGTCAGTGATGCTACCTAACCATCTCATCCTCTGCTGCCCCTTTCTCCTTAAAGCAGAAAGTGGAAAATACATACATATATATATATATTTAATTTTTTTTAAAGATTGTGAGTGGATCTGATGGGAGCTTTTATCAAAACTTGGGTGATACAAACCGTGTGGACTAGTAACCAGAGATCATGGTGGTGCCTTGATCAGTACAGTGGATGCCAGCACAGATGTCAGTAACCAAAGATAAGGAATCTCCAAAGAGGTCAGAGGTTATAATCACCAATGGAAGCCCACCTGCTGTCAGTGTTTTAGCTCCACAGAGACCCTCCGGAAGTGACCTATCCTCCAATGAACCGTGAGTGGGAAGGGAGGAATTAAATCTGAACTTACAGAGTTTAAATGTAAAATAACTGAGTTTGCATGGAATTAATAATGATTGAAGTTTCTGCCAGCTAGCACAATAGGGTCTTTCAGTTAGAGAAAATAAAGTTAATCCTTTTTACGACCAAGAACATGGCTTTAGAAAATTGAACCTGTTACATAAGAAATTGAGGCATAAGTATATTATTTAAGGTAATTAAAGATAAACAAGCAAAGAAATAAAGATGATAATACATCACATAGTATAAAAAGAAAGAGCATAGTTATAAAAGTTAATTAATCCTCATCTTTCATTCCTGGAAGACAATAGGCTAAATATAAATTTGATACATCCACAAATCTCATATTCATGTTATTTAGTATTTTGAAAGTAACAAATATAAGAATTAAAAAATAGTTAAGAGGTTTTTCTTGGGAAAGGGACTAGGGGGAGGTAGGAGACTGTTTTCTTTGCATCATAAATTGTTCTTTGCTATTTGATTTTTTCTTACAACATACTTGTGTTATGTGATATAGACTAGAAAAAAATTATTTATGAGCCTGAGTGCATTTGTGTTTTATGTTGTAGGCTAACATAATACTCACAGTATATGTTAGGCTGACAGAATACTCACAGTAAAGATGAAAGTATACTCAAGTGTTCTGAGAATATGGACTACCATACATTGCAAAGTGGCTTTGCAAGAATTCTGTAGGAATTCCTAGACTCTATGGGTGAATGGCAACCCACTTCAATATTCTTGCCTGGGAAATCCCATGGACAGAGGAGCTTTGCAGGCTACAGTCAATGGAGTTCCAAAGGAATCAAGCACAACTTAGTGCTAAACAAAAACAAAAGGCAAATACAGGGCTTCCCAAGTGGTTCAGTGGTATAGAATCCTCCTGCCAATGCAAGAGACAAAGGAGACGAAAGTTCTATGCCTGGTTGGGAAGATCTCCTGGAGGAGGAAATGGCAACCCACTCTAGTATTCTTGCCTGGAGAATCCCATGGACAGAAGAGCCTGGTGGACTATAGTCCATGGAGTTGCAAAGAGTTGGTCACGACTGAACGACTAAGCATGCAAGCCTGATGGGCAAATACAGCAACCACCAGACCAAAAGAACGGCTCTTAAGAGGCAAAAGAATAAGAGAAGGACAAACAGTGATTTGGAGACAGATCACATGGGGTCAAAGCAGTTGGAGCTGTGGAACGTTGGAATGTAACAGTTGGATTGTTTTTTGTGAAATGCACTGGCATGACTTTTAAGGCTTACGTGCATGCACGCGCGCACACACACTCACACACACACACACACACACACACAGTGGGTTTAGCTTGTGCTCTTGGCCACTAATCATCGTCTTCTTCTCACATAGCCCTTAGGGTCTTGAGAGCTCAATTAAAGTCCCCAGAAGCAAGCCAATCTGTGACACTCTGATCCCCCAACCTTGCCCTTGTCCTCTCAGAGGCAGAGGGCTGACAGGGGGTTATGCCTGAAATCAGTGGTCATTTGACCCATGCCAAAACATAAGGTCCCTGGAGCAAAAGGCTATGACTTGACAGGGATCTAGGAAACAGCCTGCAATTCCTTTTAGTATTGTCTAGCACATCATCCCTGTGTAATAACATTGAGACCACTTTTTGTTTTTAAGTCTGAATGATTTCTGTATCAATAACTGTGACCAACAACCTTCATTATCTCTTGGGCTGATGGAACCCTGGAGTAGAAATACATTCTCAAACAATTTTCTCAGAGAGAGAAACATTCTAGTTGGATAATGGAAACAAAATTAAATAGTTAACAAACAGCAATTGCTTCAAACCAGTCAATCCTAAAGGAAATCAACCCTGAATATTCATTAGAAGGACTGATACTGAAGCTGAAGCTCCAATATTTTGGCCATCAGACACAAAGAACCGACTCACTGGAAAAGACCCTGATGCTGGGAAGGACTGAGGGCCAGAGGAGAAGGGGACAACAAAGGATGAGATGGTTGGATATCATCATCGATTCAATGGACATGAGTTTGAGCAGACTCTGGGAGATATTGAAGGACAGGGAAGCCTGGTGTCCTGCAGTCCATGGGCTCGAAAAGAATTGGACATGAGTGAGTGACTGAACAACGAAACAACAGTTGTAAAACACAGAATTTGCAAATAAAATGTAATGTAATGGAGGCTAATTACACTTTGCCCCTGCACTGTTCCTTTTTTGGCCATGTGACATGCAGGATCCTAGTTCCCTGACCAGAGATGGAACCTGTGCCCCCTGCAGTGAAAGTGTGGAGTTCTAACCACTGGACCACCAAGGAATATCTACCTGCATTGTGTTCTTCACCACTTTTTCAACTGTTTTAGGACTCATAGATATCTTGTACTCAGAGATCATTTAGAAATAAATGCAAGTACAGATAGATGTCTTTAGAGAAAAATAGAGGCTAACCATGAGAGCACCTCGGAAGACATAAAAATAGTTCAGGTATTCTTCAGGCAGTGCATGCCAAGTAGCATTTTCAACATGCTACCAACTTCACTCTCATGGCAAGTCTATGTTCTAGATTCCAAATCACTTCAAGTTGGTTTATTGATTGGTAACAGCAATTAGTAGGATTAGTCAAGCTTTTAAGCCTGAAAAAATTTCTCAAATTATTTGAAGCAACTCTTGAAAATCAGAGCATGAACTAGATTTATTTTAAAAAATTGATTTTGACCCATGACACCAAGGCTATAATCATGCTATTCCACAACTATATTATGGATCCATCAAAGAACAATTCTATTTGTGTGGCCACAGAGAGGTGAATGGAAGCTTCTGACCTCTAACAGTGCAATTTTGCTTTCTCAATAACAGCATTCTGGAAGCACTGGGGGTAGATTGCTTTCCCTAGAATGTAGTACCTGAAAACTGGCCATGGCTTTCTGGCTATTGGTCTGGCCACCTAGGGGAGGCCTTATTCACAGCTGACAATACAGAAAGAGGTTTAGTAAAAAAATCAGACTCCATACACATATTTTATACCTACAAGAGGGTGCCTTTGTTGAAATTCAACCTGAGGCTGTTCAGTCAACTACACAGAAATACACCTAACCCTCTTCTATCACTGTGAATTCTTTCCTGAAATTCCTGCCATTAAGTGAAAAGCTGCCACATGAAAAATATTTCCATTAGTTGTGAGGGATTCTGTTCTCAGTCAAGGTTCTCAAACAATGTTCTCAGAGACAGCAATGTATCAATTGGATAATGAAAACAATCATTTAATAAGCAATTAGAAAATATGTAAATAGAATTTGCAAATTAAATATAATGGAGGCTTATTACACATTTACATTGCACTACTTTCTTCATCAATTTTTAACTGTTTTAGGGCTCATGGTTATCTGGCACTCAGACTGCATTTAAAAAAATAAATTTAAGCACAGATAAAATTCTTTAGGGAAAAATAAAGGCTAAGTGAGAGAGCTTCCAAAGACATGGAAATAGCATAGGTACAACAGACTGAAGGTTAGAAGACGATACCACCTCTTCATTTCTCTTGCTCAGTATAGGTCCACAAAGCAAAACATCCAAACACGCACACAATTCAAATTGATTCCAGATGATATTCTCTAACTAGAAACTGTTGGCCTGATAATTGATGTGTCTTTGCCTGAAAGGATAATTATCCTGAAAGGATAATTCTTATAGCACATTTATTTAGTCTGCTTTGTGATACAAAAGTCATTATGCTTTTGTATAATGGAAATGGAGTGTGGTTGGCAGAACAATGGTCCCCGCAAAGATGTCCACGTCTTATACCTCCAAATGTTTGACTATGTTACCTAACATGACACAAGAGACTTTGAAGATGTGATGTGATTGGATCTTGAGATGGGAAGATTATTCTGGATTATCTGGCTAGGCCCAGGGTAATTGCAAGGGTCTTTATAAGAGGGAGCCAGGAGGTCAAAGAAGCCATGTGATGATGGAAGCAGAGGTCAAAGTGATACAGGAAGGGACCACTAGACCAGCATCACACAGATGGCCTCTAGAAGCTGGAAAAGGCTGGAGAATGGGGAAATGGATTCTCCCCTAGGGCCTCTAGAAGGAGCACAGTGCTTAGTCACTCAGTCGTGTCCAACTCTTTGTGATCTCATGGACTTAGCAGCCAGACTCCTCTGTCCATGGGGACTCTCCAGGCAAGAATGCTGGAGTGCACTGCCATGCCCTTTTCTAGGGGATCTTCCCAACCCAGGGATTGAACTCAAATCTCCTGCATTGCAGGTGGATTCTTTACCTTCTGAGACACCAGGGAAGTCCATGAGATCACGTAGAGTCGAACACAACCGAGTGACTAACACACACACACTCACTCAGTCATGCCCGATTCTTCTGTGACCCCATGAACTGTAGCCTGCCAGGCTCCTCTGTCCATGGACTTATCCAGGCAAGAATACTGGAGTGGGTTGCCATTTCCTTCTCCAGGGGATCTTCCTGACCCAGGGATTGAATCTGGGTCTCCTGCTTGGCAGGTGGATTCTTAACCACTGAGCCACCAGGGAAGCTGACCTTCCTGCATTCAGCCTAGATGGAAATGTGTCTCTAGGCAATAGTGAGAAGTGGTGGAATGGGGTAGGGGTAGTGGTGGGAAGATATTTCTGTTTTTGCTTTCTATGAGTTGGAATGGCATTGTGTCTAAAGTGCTGATCATCCCTGAGTGATGGGTGGAATTTTTGCTGTCATTTTTTTGGGGGGGTACTGATGTGAACTGAACTGTTGTGCCCCCAGATTCACATGTTGAAGCCTCAACCCCCAATGCAATGGCATTTGGAGATGAGGTTTCTGGATGGCTAATTAGGTTTTGAAGAGGTCATGATGGTGGAGCCCCATGATGTGATTGTTGTCCTTATAAGAGACACCAGCAAGTTTCCTCTCTCCCTCTCCCTCTCAACTATGTGAGAAAACAGCAAGAAGTGACTATCTGAGAGCCAAGAAGAGAGTTTCAGCAGAACCTCCCCACACTGGCACCCTGATCTTGGACTTCTAGCCTCTAGAACTATGAGAAGATTAATTTCTGTTGTTCAAGCCACCCAGTTTACAGTGTTTTGTTAGGGCAGCTTGAGCAGACTAAGACCCTGAAAGGAAATGAAGAGAAGGAATGTAAAGCTTGGTTTTTCATATCAACCTGGTTTAAGGGCAGTAAGAGATCAAGCCAGTGAAGAATGAGCAGAAACACCCGAGGTTCAGAGGAGTTGTTACTGCCCAAGAGATCCTGATGGATCCTGGTAAGAGGGGCTGGCATTTGGTTATCTCTACTGGTGTGACCCCAAGATTCTTGGTTGCTGGTGCACACACACCTTCTTCAAGTTATTCAGTCAAACAGTCATCTAGATGCTGCTATGGAGGGATTTTTGCAGAGGTAATTAAGGTCTCAAATCAGTTGGCACCAGATAGGGTGACCTGGGTTGACCTGATCTAATCACCTGAGCCCTTCAAATCTGGGTCTAGAGGTCAGAGACAGAGGAAGTCAGTGATTCAAAGCACAAGAGGGATTCCAAGCACAAATGTTGGCTGGAGGGTGGAGAAGACCGCATGTCAAGGAATATGGGTGGCCCTGAGCTGCTGAGAGTGGTCCCAGCCAACCAGGAAACAGGAACCTAAGATGTATAACCACAAGGAACAGAATTCTGCCAACAACATGCCTGATTTGGGAGCAGATTTTCCCTTAGAGTCTCCAGATAAGAACTCAACCTAGACAGCACTTTGCTGTCAGCCTTTGGTAACCTGAGCCCAGAACACAACCATGCCATGCCAGACCTCTTACTATAGAGCTATGGGCTAATAAAGTGGTGTTGTTTTAAGACACTACATTTATGGTAATTTGTTACACAGCAGTCAGTAACTGATACAGCAGCCTGAGCTGCTGTTGCAGTTTTGCCAACTCTGGGCACAGGGACTCCAGCTTTTGTAAGAGTGAGACTCAGTTAACAGTGAAACTCTTACTTGGAGCCACATATGCATGAGAGCTCTGCCCACCCTCTGAGATGAGCCATGAATAGGACAAATTTTGGAACTCTTAGGAATTACCCTTGGGGACTTTGAACTTTATGAAAGACTGGCTTTTCTGAAGTTAAGCATATGTCCTCAGAGTCCTTATAATTTTGTAGTTAATATACTGGGAGTTTCGAGAAAACTAGGTATATATGTACCTAGTTTAACAGAAAGAGACTGTTGATTACTTGCCTAAACAACCAGAAATTTAAAAAATGGTTTTGAAAGCTATTTTCCATAAGCAATCTGCTTGTAAAATGTGCCTTTAGTCAGTATCGGTGTATCCCGTTCAATTCAGCCAGCATATAATGAATATTTATTCTATTTTCTTTTAAAAAATTTGTCTCAGTGAATTCATGAGAACGTTTTTTCCCACTGCAAAAATCAATCTTGTTAAAAGATGTCTATTATAAGCCTGCAATGTCAGTTACTATGAGCTCTCCAGTAACTTTAAAGAAGATACCATATGTCTAGTATGAAGAAGAAAAAATTGTTTCTGGAGTCAGAATACCAAACTTAGATTGGCTTAAACAAATTTAGGAATTTTTAAATTCTCACACATGTGGTATAGACACATAATAGCATGTCAAGATTAATATTTTTATGTTTATATATATTTTCTTCATCAATGGTTGACATCAGCAGTCATCATTTTTTTGTGATTCAATGAATGTTTTGTTTTATTTTATTTTTAACTGTAATATAACTGACATGTCACATTGTATTAGTTTTAAATATATGACATAAAATGATTTGATGTATGTATATATACTGCACAATGATCACCACAGTAAGTTTAGTTAACATCCAGTGAACATTTTTTTTCTTGTGATGAGAACTTTGAAGATCTACTCAACCCAAATATACACTGTGGCATTATTACCTAAAGGGCTTTTTTAACTGAAAAGTCTAAAACTAGGCCTGGTTCCAAGTACTGTCTCACACAGAAGTTTAAAATATCACATTTCCTTCATGATTGTTTTAGTTGTCCCCTCTCTCTTTGTGCCAGATTTATCTTCAGGCTGGCTCCCCTCATGTTAGTAAAAAGGCTTTGGTAATTCTAGACCTCATATCATCAACCACCATCTGAGAGAGAATGTCTTCTTGAATGTACTATCTTTGGAAGACAAGGGAAGCTTCTATTGTAAAAGCTCCAGTAAATATCTCTTATCCCTCATGGTCTTAACTGGATCATATCTTCATTCCTAAACAAAATATCAAGACTCAGGGATGGGGGAGGGGAAGAGATGGAGTGAGTGGATTGAATTATGTTCTTCCTACGAAAACAAAGGAGGAGTAAATTCCACCCAAATCACACGGCTGAAAATAGGAAAGGAGCATCCATCCAAAGAAAGATTTGTGTCCTATTGGAGGAAAAAGTGAAAGTGTTAGTCACTCAGTTGTGTCCAACTCTTTGCGATCCCATGGACTGTAGCTCATCAGGCTTCTCTGTCCATGAAATTCTCCAGGCAATAATACTGAAGTGGGTAGCCCATTCCCTTCTCCAAGGGATCTTCCTGGCCCAGGGATGGAACCTGGGTCTCTCGCATTGTAGGCAGATTCTTTCATCTGAGCCACCCCTGGGGAAGCCCTGTTGAAGGAAAGAGGTGAGTCAATACAATAGTAAAATACAATAAATGCAGTAAGAAAAGCACAATGTACTTATGCTGTGGTGTCAAAAAGAGAAAGGATCAACCTTTTGTCAAAGTTGGGGAGATAAGAAAAGATTTCATTGAATAGTTGTGTACTGATTTCTGCTTATCCTTAAAGGCTGGTCTTGGAGGGGCAAAAAGACATCCTTGGAAGTAGGAACATGGCAGTAAAAACAAGAAGCAGAAAACTATTGGGTTGTCTTATGGGGACACTAATGAATGGAGCACGACTCCAGCACAAAATGCTGGGAGACAGAGCTGAAAAGGAAAATTGGAGCCTTATTGTGAAGGGCTTTCCTTGAATTCCAGCAGGAGGAGTCTTATTTAATTTAGAAACCAGTGGGGAGCCATTGACAGGTTTTGAATAGGGGAAGGATGTAACTAAATATGTCTGCTGGAAATATGAATCTGTCAGCAATGAGTTGGATGAATTGCAGCAGACAGACACAACTGAGGGAGACGGGTAAGGAGGCTGTTGTCACGTTCAGAAGAAAAGCCATGAAGCAGCTGGTAGCTAAGGGGTAGAAGGAGATGATGGGCACGAGAGACTCAGATGGTGGAATCTTCGTGTGTGTGTGTGTGTGTGTGTGCACGCTCAGTTGCTCAGTCATGTCTGACTCTTTGTGACTCTATGGACTGTAGCCCACCAGACTCCTCTGTCCATGGGATTCTCCAGGCAAGAATACTGGAGTGGGTTGCCATGTCCTCCTCCAGGGGATCTTCCCAACCCAGGGATTGGACTTTAGTCTCCTTTATCCCCTACATTGACAGGCAGATTATTTACCATGAGCCACCTGGAAAGTCCAGAATCTTCACAGCCCACTAATAAATTCATTGTAAAGAGTTAAATATGGAGCAATAATGATGGAAGCTCTGATGTCACTGCGATGAGTAAGAAAGTGGGAACTATCATTCATGAAGATGAGCCCTCGAAGGCTCGGGTGTACTGCAAAGCAGCAAGCTCCACAAGGGGGCAGTAACGACTGCCTGCCCCCATGGCAAGTGATCCTCAAGTGCTTGAGAAGCAAAGGGCCCCTCTGCTATAATTCACCTCTTTTATGAGCTTAAATAGTTAACTGTGACTTTTTTTTTTTTTTTAACTGTGTCATTTCAGTGGCTCTTAACATCACAGAGCCATTACCCAGGGGCAGGATCAAGAGCAAACAATAGGGGTCTGTAAAGCAGCTTCAGCATTGAAACTCGAGTCACATGAATGGCAAGCAAAATAGTATCTTTAGTGCTGATAAAGCCGTTGGAGAAAGTGACTTAATGCCAGGTTCAGAATGACTTCCTTAGATTGCCCCCAAGTAAGAATTTAGACTCACTGGTTTAGTATCCATTTGGGGGAGGCAGGATTGCTCCTGCAGGGATGGAGCCTCTGAATGAAAACCTATACTGTGTCCTAAGAGAATGGCACAATCTCTGTGGGCAGGCAGGTCCCAGAGAGAAGAGGGACATACCGGTCTGTTTCTTTCATTCACCAGTAGGTCTTTCCTCTTCCCTGGGGAGGAATGGGTGAGTGGGGCACAGGGGACAGTCCTGGGGTCTGGTCCCTCACTGACAGTGGGGGCTCCCCATGAGTTCCTGCAGAACTGTCTTCCCTTTCTTCTTTGTCAACGCCCAAGGTCCCTGACTCCTGGTGGCCTCTGAACTCTGGCCCCCTTGGCTCTTTTAGACAGAAAACTAGAGGTAGTCTGATCAGATAGATTTCCTAGCACTTACATAAAGAGTTTGAAAGATTTGAATTGATGTGCTCTGGTTAGATGGAGTTTTAGAAGATTCACTCTGATGACAGTGTGCAGAATGGCACGTGGATAGGCCATGGGCTGGAACAGGACAGACAGGTCTGTGAACCACCATGAGGCTGCAAGTGGACAGAAGAGAAAACTGGATAATCCCCAGAGACTGGCTCTGGCCCTTGGTTAGACATTGAAGTCATTCCTCAAGGAAAGAGTTATAGGAAGGTGAGCATGTTGAAGGGTGAGAAGTGAGATCTCATTTGGGGCATTTCAGTTGCATGTGGCATTTCCAGGTGAAGATGAGCAGAGATACCCTCAGCTTTGCGAAGCACGGGGCAAAATAAAGCATGAGATCAGCTGGGGGTCGGGGCTTGGAGATGCTCATTTCCTACTCTTCACATTTCCATCGAGGAAGGGAATTACACGACCTCACCCAGAGAAGAGGGCTCTGGTGGTTCAGCTGGTAAAGAATCCGCCTGCCAATGCAGGAGACACAAGAGATGCAGGTTCGATCCCTGGTTTGGGAAGATCCCCTGGAGAAGGACATGGCAACCCACTCCAGCATTGTTGCCTGGAGAATCCATGGACAGAGGAGCCTGGAGGCTACAGTCCGTAGGGTCACAAAGAGTGGGACGTGACTGAGCATGCACCCAGAGAAGAAAGGTCAGTTAAGAACACTCCCAACCTCTCTGCCCGTCACTCACTCCTTCACATTCTCTTTCTTCCAGAATGGCTCTGGTCCTCTTTCTTTCAGATCTATCTACTCAGAGTGCCTCCTAGGTTTCAACATACAGTTTCCAGAGAAGACCTGCTGTTTTTTTTTTTTTTTTTTTGATGTGGACCATTTTTAAAGCCTTTATTGAATTTGTTACAATATTTCTTCTGTTTTATGTTTTTTGGGTTTTTTTTTTTTTTTTGGGCATTGAGGCATGTGGGTCTTAGCTCCCTGCCCAGGGATCGAACTTGTATACCGCTCCCTCTCACTGGAAAGGGAAGTCTTAACCACTGGATAGCCAGGGAAGTCCCAGGCCTGCTGTTAATGCACATCTTATATTAACTGCTGATGCAAAGTCACTTCCCCAATCAAAAATATGGCTGACCCTTTGCTCCCATCTCTCTGTTTCTCATCTCTTATTTATCAGTTGGTTCAGAGCTCCAGAGGAGAGTGTTTGAGCTTGCTAGTGCTGCTATAACAAAGTATCAATGACCAGGTGGCTTGGCCAATAAAAATTTATTTTCTTACAGTTCTCGAGGCTAATAATCCAAGGTCAGGTTGTCAGCAGGGTTAATTTCTTCTGCTTCTCTCCTTGGCTTGTAGATGGCTGTTTTCCCGTGTCCTCACATGATCGTCCTTCTAGAGCTGCCTGTGTCCAAATTTCCTTCCTATGAGGACCCCAGTTATAATAGATTAGGGCCCATTCCAAGGACCCAGTTTTTGCTTAATCCCCTCATTAAAGGCCCTCTCTCCAAATACAGTCACATTTTTCAGCCCTGGGGTTAAGTCTTCAACATATGAATAGGAGGAGGGGTCACTATTCAGCCCATAACAGGGAAAGAACTGGGTGTTTATTCATCCTCTCAAACTTCATCCATAGACCCTATCCTGTTCCTTTTCTCTCTCTCTCTCTTTTTTTTTGTTTCTTTTCTTAATTAATTCTCTCTCTCTTTTTAAAAATTATATTTATTTACTTATTTTTGGCTGCGCGGGGTCTTAGTTGCTGCGCTAGGGCTTTCTCTAGTTGCCCTGCATGGGTTTCTCATCACAGTGCCTTCTCTCGTTGCGGAGCACAGGCTCCAGGACCCCAGCTTCAGTAGTTGTGGTACGCAGAGTCAGTAGCCCCGCAGCATGCGGAATTGTCTCCAACCAGGGATCAACCCCAGTCCCCTGCATCGGCAGGCGGATTCTTAATCACTGCACCACCAGGGAAGTCCCAAAGACATTCTAGACCAAATTTTCTCCTCCTTCACTCTTTTTGTTTCAATGCCAGGAACTAGGAAAATTTTAATCAGGGCACTGTTGAGTTTCATTAAAGAAAAAGTAGATGAGTGACACTTAGAGACTGGATCCCATTAGTAGGGTTGCTGGACTGTGCGCCTCTGGGAACTGGAGAGAGTTTAAGACAGAGCCTAGTGAGAACCTGACGACCTGGTAATCAAGACGACTGTACTTCTTCCCCTCAGAAACAGTGTGGAGAAATGAGACCAGCGTTTTCACAGCCCTGTGGAATTTACAGGTGACGCTAGTGGTAAAGAACCTGCCTGTGCATGCAGGGGATGTAAGAGATGCGGGTTTGATCTCTGGGTGGGAAAATCCCCTGGAGAGGAGGCCATGGCAACCCATTGCAGTATTCTTGCCTGGAGAAGCCCATGGAGAGGAGCCTAGTGGGCTGCAGTCCACGGGGTTGCAAAGAGTCGGAAGTGACTGAAGTGACATATGCAAAATATCCGAAGTTAATGGTTTTATGTATATTTAGATTCACAGCCATAACGTGGGCCTGTCTTTCTTCATTAGTTTTGCTCTCTGATATGTACTTCTCCCGCCATGTTTGAGTTTGAATGGTTTTCCCAAGAGAAATAAATTCTGCAGCCAGAGTGATGGCTGATTTTATGGAATTCTGTTAATATCCTACATGACTGAGGACAGTCATTCAGAGCTTTGTTTCAGGGACATGCGATCTTTAGGCCTCTCCACACAATGAGGGGAAGAAATGACAGATCTGTGGCGATGAAACACTTTTCTTGATCAGTGTGATTATATCAGAATGCTCAACCTGGATATATCGATTTGCCTTTGAGAGTGCTTTTTGCCACATAAATCTCATAGAAATATCTTTAAGGAGCTGCCCCGGAAGGCCACTGCTTCCTTCCTCAGCAAAGAGAAGCAAAGCCAGGGAGTCATTTGTCAAAGTTTCAAACAGAATGGTCCATTTATGAAGTGACTCTGGATGGTTTCTTATTGTGACATTCATGGGATTTTAAAGCAAAGATGCATTTTATGATTAACCTCAGCATATAGAAGTGCAGAGCTGTATTTGTCTCTCTTGACTTACTTTACCAACCTGAATTTTTAAAAAATCACCTTCAAGGAGAATCATATTTATTATACCTCAAAAATTAAGTTTATATGCATTGCTGTTCAGAGCAATTTCTTTTCCCTTGTGTCTAATAGCCTAGTGGTCCTTTGTTTTGGAGATGCATTCATACTTTTCTAAGATTTGGCCATAGATGGAAAAGAACATTCTTGAGAGCATTTACCCCCTGCCCTGCCTTAGTATAGGAAAATAGGTCTTAAAAATGTTATAAATAGGGTTTAAAATATTGATTGAAAGCTTCTCACTTGCTCTTTATTCTGAGACACATAGCCTCAATTTTCCAATTTTTGAGAGCTGTAGTGAAAGGAGCATCTTTTCTCTTTCTCTTTTGCATTGGGTGACATTGGACAATTACTGAATTGAAATTTACCTTTTTCCCCTTGTAAAGTAAGTATTGTGACATAAGTAGGTAGGACTGGAGAAAGAGGGGAGGTAGTCTAACACATTATTTATTAATGAGTGTAGGTTTTGAGCCAGCTTGGCTTGATAAATTTGCAACTTGCTGGTTGGATGATTCAGAGCATGTGACTTGTCTCCTAAGCCTAATTTTCCTCATCTGTGAAGTAGACATAAAGATTGCTTTTTCTCATGTGGTTGTTTGAAAAAGAAATGAGATAATTTACAAATGTAGTGTGAGATTATCATCATCTCCATCATGAAAATAATGAAGAACCATCAACTGCTTTATTTTACTTTCCTTAATATATGAAGTAAGACACAGACTCAAAGGACAGTAAAGTCCATAAAATCCAAACTCTGTCCTGGGTAAAATGGACTGAAACTGGATTGATGTAATTTGAAATGTATCTTTTGAATATCGGTATTCATACATACATATGCACATATATACGCACAGCCACATACATAGATATTAATATTTATACAGAAATGTAAAAATAAATCTATTTATACACAGATGAAATTTCACAGAAGCTTTAAATAACAACTTGAAATGTATTTACCAAGATTTTATAGCTATACTCCCATTTGGAATGCAAAGCCATTTTCTAAATAAAAAATATTTAGTCACAAGTATAAAATTGGAATAAGATTTAATAACCTCCCTTAGGAACTGATTTTAAGGTTTAAATTGTCCTTTTAAACTGCATTAACTCTTAAATCCTTCTTATAATGTCTTCATATTTAAGCTTCAGTGGCGAAAAAGAGGAGCTAACCATTCTGTCACTTATTTAAAAATATTCCTGGATTTAAAAACATTAAGAGCTTCTGCTTGAAGATGGCAGCATAAAGATAATTGTGTTAAGCTCTACTCTCTAATATCAACTGAAAGCAACACAAATTCTAAAAAAGAGTCCATCTTTAATGAAACCAGGAGACAGATACAACCCCAAACCATGAATAATTGCTTCTAAATATAGGGCCATTTGGCCTCATTTCCAGAAGGATGCCAAAAGTAGGTTCACACTTGATACTCTACGTGCACACTGCAGAGTTTTCCAATAGACTTGGCAAAGCTTGGAACCACTTCACCAGTTACCCCTTATTAGAAAACATTCATTCCACATCCTACACTGAAGAACTGCAGACCCAGTGGGACTTGAAGGAGAAAAACCTGTTAACTTTGCAGTAAGCATCCTGGAGGCATACAATGGAAACAGCAATACCACTGACAGCAATATCAGTAATAGCAATGGCCGGCGGTGTAAGTGCTTACTATGTTCTAGGTGGGCTCCCCAGGTGGCACTAGCGGTAAAGAACCTGCCTGCCAGTGCAGGAGACAGAAGAGATGCGAGTTGGATCCCTGGGTTGGGAAGATCCCTTGGAGGAGGGCATGGCAATCCACTCCAGTATTCTTGCCTGGAGAATCCCATGGACAGAGGAGTCTGGTGGGCTTTGGTACATAAGGTCATAAAGAGTCAGACATGAGTGAAGTGACTTAGCATGCAGGCAGGAAATGTTCTAGACACTGCTTTAAATGGTGTATATCCACCAAGTTGGGTTCTCCTTACAGTAATCTTATGCTAAGGGTACAATCACGATCCTGGTTTTAGTGGTCAGTTAGAGAGCCTGTCCTCTTAACCTCCACAACCCTGAATTTTATGGTGTTCATGGAATCAGCTTTGATCGGTGGCTCAAGCTCAGCTGAAGGAGAATGAAAATAAATGCCAAGTTGCCACAAGAGAACTTGAGCCTCATGGGGTTTCCCCGTAAGCCTCGAGGCTTTCTGTTTCCTTCCAGAAGGAATGCAGGTGATGGGGAGAAGATGTGTGCTTGGAGCAAAGGCACAGCAGAGCTGATGAGGAAGTCTTCTGAGAAGACACTGCTTCCGTGAGACTGTGATTTTGGCTCTCCTTCCCTCTGCCCCATTCCTTGCTGATAAGACTCTGTGCATAGAGTTGACTAAGATGGAACTGCCCTCATTTAATCATGCATCATAGTTAGAAAGAAACTAGCATAGACTAATGTATATATATTTGAAAGATATAAAAAGCAAGAAAAACAAACAAACAAAAATAGCCAGTAGAGTGACCAGGAGAAAAAAAAAAAACATTTAAAAGGGTAAATGGATAAAACACATCAGAAAATGAATTAAATTATGAAGCAAATAAAATTTCAAACACTTTTCAACAAAAAGAGAATTGAATTCATGGGAACCCCTTAATAATTTAAAGGTAAAAGGAAAAAAAGCACTGCTGTAGGACAACTGATAGTGGTAAAGTTGCTGGACATCAAGAATACAGAACCTGATGTGGACCTAGCATTTAGAAAAGTATCTATTATAATAGACACTCAACTGATACTCATAGAATTAATGAGTAAAACTAAGCCAGAAAATGAAGAAATTCCCTATACCAAGGGAAAACCAAGCCAACATTGAACTTCCTAGTAAAAATGCTAGAAACTGTAGGGGCAATTATTATAATGTATTCAGGGAATGAAAGTGTATTCTGAGATTTTTTTTACTTAGTTGAATGTCATTCAAATATATAGAACACAAACAGGTTATTTTGACACACCGAAGAACTCAGGCAACACGGCACTCATTAGTTTTTGGGGGGGAGAAAAAAAATCTAATTGATTAGGATGTCCAGCCAATCAAGATAAGAGTTAAAAATAAAGTGTTCAATTATAGAAAAATGAGAATACTGATGCTATTTAGATATAGCACCAGGACGAAACACCTCGAAATTATGGTATTAGAAGAGAATGCAAAGGTTATAAATTGCAACAACACAGAAACAATAATCTCAGTACAATAATCAGGAGGTCAGAAGGAAATAGAGATGGGAGGAAGTGTTTGTTTCCACTTATTTCCTTATGGAGCATAAGAAATTCTAACAAATGCTGGTAATTTAAATTATGAAGGTTTAAGTGTGTTATTTTAATGCATAAAGATAACACCAGAATAAATTAAAATGGCAATATAACCAAGTGATGTATGCAGAGGGTGTGTAAATTTGGGAGGAGAGGTATGTATGATAATTTCCTCGTCTTCTTTAGGGGAAGTTGGTAGATACTGTTTAAGGTGGATGAATAAGTTTTAAAGTTATTTGGATATATTATTCAAAAATATAAAATTATTCAAAAATCTAAAAACTAAAAATTCATTATAAATACAAAGCCCACAAAAACAAAATAGAGAACCCCAGATCACAGAGGAAAATAGAGAAAACAATGGAAATATTTAATACATAAAGAAGTAAGACAAAAGATAGCATCTGATCAATAAGTGTAAATGAGGTAAACAATCTGTTGAGAGAAAGACAAAAAGAACTCCTCATATCTCACATTGCTTAAAAACTGTAATTCCACAAGAGGAAGTCTAAAAGAGACACATCTCAACAAAGTAACGCAGTAATTTGAAAATTAAAGGTATGTGGCAACCCCCCTATTCTCCCTTGCTGGCCCCAAACACTCCACAACTAATCAAGGCCAATGCGAGCAGAAAGGAAGCAGGGGTTGCCATGTTGGTATCATCCAAGGTAAGTTGTAATGACAACTCAGGGAAGTGAACTAGTTAAGAACTGTGAAGGCAGAGTGTTGGATGAGTTATCAACAAGGCTGTGATTGTTCCCAAGAACAACTGAAGGAGTACCACTAGAGGCAATATATGTTCTTTGCTTAGCATAGCACACAGATGATCGTAAGTTCTCAACGAATGCTAGCTACCATTTGAGCCCTGCTTCCGTTCCATTTGTTCTGGTTTTTTCAGAAATTCCACTTATCTATATGTTGAATCTCTGCTAATTGTCTTCCAGGCACCAAATATCTGTATTTTGGTTTTTGTGTGGTTCAACCTTTACTCTAGGCACAAGCCTTAGAGTTGTGCCTGTCCAGTTTTTACTACCCATCTTGTCATGCAGCCCAACCACCATCCAACTCTGCTAGGTAGGTTGGTGCACACTCATGGGCTCACAGCACAGTTGCTTCTAAATGATTGTGGTTCTCTTATGACACACTTCCTGCTTGGCCCAGGATTTGTTCTTTTCTTCGGTCTTCAAACTCGAAGGATGTCACTGGGATTTCCCAAGACCTTCTCTTATTATTTTCATCTGGTTCCATCTGTATCTTTTCTCTTTGAAGCCATGGCATGTGGAGGAAATTTTTTTTCTAGTTCAAATGTTGAGACAGCTTGTTTGTTCTTTTCAAAATCATTGTGTCACTATAACAAGGGCCTGGGAAGAAGGTTAGATACACTTTTGCTCAAGTCACCATTTTACATAAAGTTTCTTTTTTCCATTTTGTCTTGACTCATAAGACTCTTGTATTCCTGGCTCTTATTCCTCTGGGTCCATATCGTTGTTTCAGTTTCTGCTTTTGGACATTCTCTTTGGAGACCTGTGGACTTCTCCTTTTGGCTCTCTGAGCCTGGCTTTTTATTCAACTCTCTCTTTTTTTTAAAAAAAAATTAATTAATTTTAATTGGAAGATAATTACTTTACAATATTGTGGTGTTTTTGCCATACATCCACATGAATCAGCCATAGGTGCACATCCGTCCCCCTATCCTGAAACCCCCCTCCCACCTCCTTCCCCATCCCATCCCTCTGGGTTGTCCCAGAGCACCGGCTTTGAGTGCCCTGCTTCATACATCGAACTTTCACTGGTCATCTATTTTACATATGGTAATATACATGTTTCAAGGCTATTATTTCATATCATTCCACCCTAGCCTTCTCCCACATAGTCAACTCTCGACTCTGATCTTAATGTCCCTCTTCATACTACCCTGGTTTTGGAGGAGAATCACTTCTTTTAGCTCCATCCTCAGATGTTGTAAGCAGGATTTTAAGATGGTACTCATGATCACTGTCCTCTTGTATCACTCCCACGATATTATGTTGTATGGCAAAAGGGAGAGTATCTAAGTGTGCCTGATCTAATTACATGAACCCTCTAAAAGCGAGTTTTCTCTGGCTAGTGGCAGGAGAGAAAGTCACAGAGATTCAAAGAATGAGGACTCAGGAATTCTCTGGTGGTCTAGTGGTTAGATGCCTTGCTTCCACTGTAGGAAGCAAGAGTTCGATTCATGGTCAGGGAACTAAGATCATACATGCCTCATGGCCAAAAAAGAAAAAAAAAAAGCCTTAAGCAAGGAACAACATACCACTGCTAGCTTTGAAGATGGAAGGAGCCATATGGCAAGGAATGCAGGTGGTCTCTCTCAAGAAGCTGACAGTAGCCCCTGGCTGACAGCTAGCGAGTAACTGGGGACTTTAGTCCTATGGCTGCAAGGAACTAGATTCTGCCAACAACCTAAATGAACTTGGAAGTGGGTTCTTCACCAGAGCTTCCATATAAGCCCAGCCCAGCTGACACCTGATTACAGCCTTATGAGACCTTGAGCAGAGAAGGTAGGTGTGCCATGCCAGATTTCTGAACTATAGAACTCTGAGTTAATAATTGGGTATTTAAAGTCACTAAGTCTGTAATAATTTTCCCACAACAATGGAAAACTAATATATGAACATCGTCACTAACTTCATATGTTCCGGAGAAAAATCGGATGATAAATCCTGAATGGGAAGAAGTGAAGCAATATTACAATGCTTTTGCAAAGAGAGGCTAAACCAAAATATAGTCTTAACTCTTTTACCCATGCCTCCCCATCTCAATTTATCTATTGAGATATATCTATCTAATGTTATATAGATGCATATACTATATATATAGTGATTTGATATTTATGTATTTTGCAAAATGACCATCACAATAAGTCTAGCTAACATCCATCACCACACGTTCTCACACATCGGCTTTTGTGTATGTATGTAATGAGAACTTTTAAGATCTACTCTTTTAGCCTTCATTACTTATTGATGATAAGTACAACAACCTCCTAATTCAAGGCTTTACTCAATTATCTGCATTGTTCTTGTTTTGAGGTTTCTGAATCCCTAATTTGATTATGTCACTCTTCTACTTCAACTCCTTTGAGGACATCTTATAGCCTTCAGGAGAAAATCCAGACTCCCTAGCATAGTATTTCTAGCTCAAATTTCTCCCACATTAGCATTAGTCATACCAAATTGCTTGCCTTTGCTACAGGGAAGCATATATTTGCACTACTTTGTGCTTGAAGACGACTGCCAATTCTGTCTGGAAAATTGCTGTTCATCCTTAAAACTCCTCATCCCTTGCCAGGAGGTGTTTTGTGAGTTAGATATAGACACTTCTCTTGTGGGTTCCTGTTCATTAGATAATGGGGTACCTTAATAGGGGTTTTCTTTCCTTCATACTGACAGATTCTGACTACTGCTCTCCCAATATGTAAAGAGACTCTGGATTTAGACCAGGCTCAGGCAGATATGCATTGCATTAGACAAGGTCTAGTTTAAGTCCAGAGGTGTAATTTGATCTTTAAGCTAGGGTATGGCTAGCTTACGAGAAGTGAATGAGGCATTTTGCATAGGCAACTCAGAGCTGTCTGGGAGAGATGGGCTTATCACTCTTCTATCTCTTTTTACTGAAATTTGAGTTTGTAGAGACCTTGGGGTTTACAGGCTTGACCTGATGAATGTCCTATGACAGGGGAGGACAGCAAGACTTTTTCCATAGTGCTAGTTTGAGTCCTGAGAGAGCTGTGACAGGCTGGACTTTGGGTGCTGCTGAAATGGCCTTGAACAGGTTTATGTGGGGTCTGCTTTTGCCCTGAGAAGTGGTTCCATGAGAATGGAAAGGGTTAGTAACTCAAGTTCAGCCAGGCATGGCCCACCTTCATAGATGGAATGGACTTGCATTTTCACTTCAGCAGTAGTTCTTCTTCCTGAAGCAATTATTTGACACTGCTACTGAAATCGGAGAAGGCAATGGCACCCCACTCCAGTACTCTTGCCTGGAGAATCCCAGGGACGGGGGAGCCTGGTGGGCTGCCGTCTGTGGGGTCGCACAGAGTCGGACACGACTGAAGCAACTTAGCAGCAGCAGCTGCTGAAATATCTGCCATCTGCGGGCTGTGATGCCACTCTAATGGCAGAAAGCGAAGAGGAACTAAAGAGCCTCTTGATGAGGGTGAAGGAGGAGAGTGAAAAAGCTGGCTTAAGACTAAATATTAAAAAAACTAAGAACATGGCATCCAGCCCCATTATTGCATGGCAAATAGAAGGGGAAAAAGGTGAAAGTAGTGACAGATTTCCTCTTCATGGGCTCCAGAATCACTGAGGACAGTGACCGCAGCCATGAAATCAGCAGACGATTGCTTCTTGGCAGGAAGGTGATGACAAACCTAGACAGCGTGTTGAAAAGTGGAGACATCACTCTGCCAACAGAAGTCCATATGGTCAAGGCTACGGTCTTCCCAGTGGTCATGTATGGTTGTGAGAGCTGGACCGTAAAGAAGGCAGAACACCAAAGAATTGATGCCTTTGAACTGTGGTGCTGAAGAAGACTCCTGAAAGTCCCTTGGACAGCAAGGAGAGCAAAACAGTCAATCTTAAGGGAGATCAATCCTGAATATTCACCGGAAGGATTGATGCTGAAACTGAAGCTCCAGTATTTTGGTCATCTGATGTGAACAGATGACTCACTGGAAAAGTCCATGATGCTGGGAAAGATTGAGGGCAGAAGGAGAAGAGAGTGTCAGAGGATGAGATGGCTGGATGGCATCACTGATGCAAGGAACAAGAACTTGGGCAAGCTCCGGGAGATGGTGAAGGATGGGGAGGCCTGGCGTGCTGCAGTCCACGGGGCCACAAAGAGTTGGACATGACTAGGAGACTGAACAACAGCAATGGGCTGTGAGGTGACAGACACCAGAATTTGTTCCACCTGCCCCTGAGTGTCTGACAGAGAGAATGGAAAGAGATTTGGCGCAAAGGCCTTGGCTGGTTTCCTTTGTACTGAGGTAACAACCTCATGGAGCTATTTTTGCTTTGGTGGCTAGCAGCAGAGTCTTTGTTACACTTAACAGTGCTTTAGATGCTCAGCCACAGCCAGCTTCCGCTCCATGTCAGAAGTCAGAGCTTCTCCTCTGTGTTGGAGCTGGGATGATAAAATAGACTTCCTTGGGCTACCAGCATCTTGGTGTTTGAGCAGAGTCTTCTGGGGTTTGACCACTGCCTAATGTTTGTACACCAAACTACTACTTTCATAGTTTTCTAAGTAACATTTTGTTTGGGTGACTAACAGAAGTAAAAGTAACATTCTTTCTTTCCTTGCTCTCTGCAAAATAATGCAAGCAAACTATTTAAGTAACTCTATAAGCAATAGAAACAAAACTTGAGCTACCTAAAGTGAAGTGAAAGTTGCTCAGTCCTGTCTGACTCTTTGGAATTCTCCAGGCCAGAATACTGGAGTGGGTAGCTATTCCTTTACTCCAGGGGATCTTCCCAACCCAGGGATCGAACCCAGGTCTCCCGCATTGCAAGCAGATTCTTTACCAGCTGAGCCACAAGGGAAGCCCAAGAATATTGGAGTGGGTAGCCTATCCCTTCTCCAGCAGATCTTCCCGACCCAGGAATCGAACCAGGGTCTCCTGCATTGCAGGCAGATTCTTTACCAACTAAGCTATCAGGAAGCCCTAAAGAATTTGTCTAATCAGCTGTGGCCAGGAGACCCCAATCATGCTGGGGTGGGATTACCGTCCTCAGGTATTAAAGGCTGGTCACAGGCCTCTATGGGTGTCAATCGAAATACTCATTGGTTTACCCATTTGTTTCTCAACAAGCTTATATACATTTGAAAGTCCTTCATCTTTTTTCTATTTATAGTGAGTATCTCACTTCCAATAGGCAATTCAATGATGTTAAACCAATTCTAATATTGGTTTAGCATTATTATTAAATGCAGGGTTTTATATCTTGGATTTTTGTTCATATGAATTATTATTATACTTGGTTTTTGCAGATATAACATGCATTCTCAAAGGATGATGAACTCTGATAATTAAGTATGGTCCTTAATTACAGGTTATTTTGGTACTTGGGAAAAATATTTGATGCAGATTCATTTGTAACATAATTTTGCCTAATCAAATGGAATACTATGAAAGTTGTAATAAAAACTCTGCTCTATCAACACACTTAAGGTATACTCTTTTCCTCCAAATTTGAAAATTACCCGAAAGAAACACAAATCTTTCCTCCACAGAAAATATAGAGACAAGAAAATAATTTAAAAAATACATATCAGATTATTATACACATTTGAAGTGAAAGTGAAAGTCACTCAGTCGTGTCCAACTCTATACAGTTCATGGAATTCTCCAGGCCCGAATACTGGAGTGGGTAGTCTTTTCCTTCTCCAGGGTATCTTCCCAACCCAGGAATTGAACCCAGGTATCCAGCATTGCAGGCAGATTCTTTACAAGCTGAGCCACAACAGAAGCCCAAGAATACTGGAATGGGTAGCCTATCCCTTCCTCAGCGGATCTTCCCGACCCAGGAATAGAACCAGGGTCTCCTGCATTGCAGGCAGATTCTTTACCAACAGAGCTATGAGGGAAGCATTTAGCTACCTCAAATACTATTTTACATCAATAAAAATGCTTAAATACTTAATTTTAAATAATTATCCCTCTGGTTTCTTAAAAGAAATTAATTTATATGAAGGACATTCAGAATTTGTACTATTTTAAATTTTATTACAAGTAGAAAAATGATTATTGTAATCCTTTCTTTTTCTTTTCTCCCTCTTTGCAAGATAGTGCAAAGTAAAAGAGTTTGAAATACTTAGAAGCATGCTTTAATGTATCCAACTCTGCAAATGGAAAGGTAGCCTATTAATTTCTCCTTGGGAGTTTATCAACTCAAACTATATAACAGACTAGTTAGAAGAGCATCCATTATGGGTAAAATAGCTAGAGGAATCAGGTAATGTTTTCTTCTAACTGCTGAGGGTATATGCAAACATTTTTAATGAACAGTGCGGAACCATTCCCAGCATGAAAATATTTAACAACTTTTCCAGGATAAACAAGAATCCTGCTCTCTTTTTATCTCTGGCATGACTTTGCAAAGAACTTTGCATGGAACTAGGTGCATGACAAATGCTTTCAGAAACAATTGGAAAAATGGAATGCTGAAACAAAAAGAAGTTAGTACAAGAGTATGCTTAAAGCAAAACCCACATTAAATGTCTTCGATGTTTGGGATACCGAGAGTAAACAGAACAAAATCGTTTTTACATGTAAACAGTTATCTGTTTCATGGAAATGATCATTTTTATCTTAAAGCAGTGATTAAAATTTTTTTCCCTGGCTCAGACTTTCTGGTGCTCTGCTTCAATGATCTCTTTTTGTCACATTTCACCCCAATAATAGACCAATAGACATAAGCAGCCAAATTTAGAAAACAATGCTTCCTTTCTCATTGTTGTTGTTTAGTGGTTAAGTCCTGTCGATTCCTTGTGAACCCATGGACTGTAGCCCGCCAGGCTCCTCTGTCTATGGGATTTCCCAGGCAAGAATACTGGAGTGGGTTGCCATTTTCTACTCCAGGTGATCTTCCTGACCCAGGGATCAAACCCTGCGTCTCCTGCAATGGCAGGCAGATTCTTTACCACTGAGCCACCTGGGACCCCAAATTCTCAGAAAGCAATCTTAATCCCAAATCTTTAGAAAAATTACCTAGTTTTTGAAATAAAAAATATATTTTCCATCAGTTTTGTTTGTGCAGCAGTTTTCCATGGTCCACACTAATATCCTGAATATCCCGCTTGCTCAGCACCAGTCTCCTCTCCATTATTAAGTATTCAGAAGAGATGAGCATAGCCTTTCAGTGCATGTATAGCATTTGTCCCCCAGGTATTCAACCTCTTGTCTCCTTATTAAGAAGCCCAGCTACAATATTCAACACTAAAACAATACAACACAACACACACACACACAGATGTATTTTCCTGAGCCACCATCCAGTGTTGTGACATGTGGATCTCAAGGTCAACGTGTCATAGCACCACTGAGAATCTTGATGGTGTGGGATCATTGTAAATATGAAAAAAATGCTTTATGCACTTGTCATCTGAAAGCGAATGTGAAAGCGTGTAGATTAAGGTATAGAAGCTTAGGAAAATATTACAATTGTCACATGATTGCTTTTAGACACAGCTTGACATTCTTGAAGAATAGATGTTAAAGAGTAACTCCTTTTCAATGATATAAAAACTCATTCAGGTAGTCAATAAATATTCATTTGGAGCCTACTGTATACATAAAGTGGCAGATACATTGATGGATAGCAAGGATGTATAACACCATATTGACCATGTGTATATCATTTCCTAGAGGGCTTTGCCGACAAAGCAGAAATGAGGAGGACTGATTACTGTAAATGGTGTTGAAAGTTTTTATGTACAGTAGTAACATGACCAGGCATACCTTTAACAACCTTTTCTCTCCAAAGGTCCATTATATATTACTCATCAATAATCAAGAAGAATTTAAAATGACTTTTCTATGGAGGAAGTAGACCTAGATCAAATTTGATTAAGAATAAATAATATGAGCACAAGGCTTTAAAAAAATTTCAAGTGAAGTGAGATGAGTCTGACCTGATTATAGAGGTCATCTGTTTTCTGAGATAATCATACAGTTTAAAACAAAAAGTGTCAATGGGATGCAACATTAGAATCCCATGATTAGAAGGATTATTTTTTGGCATGAATAGGAAGTTGCTCATTCTCTAAGGATCTGATAAACAGCCTTTGAAACTAAGGGAGGAAGAATAATCAAATAAGTTGTTTAAGAGAATCATTTAAAGGCTTTTTCTACGAAGAAACATGATCTTCCAAACTATGAACTAGATTGTCAAGAGACTGAAATTTTAACATTGCTGAATATGTCATTGAACTGTTCTATAAAATACAGTACAATGATTTCCCTAAATTTTCTACACATCTTACAAAGTTTGATGGAAAGGTGAATGACTTTATATCACATTACATCTTTCTGGCTTTGGGGGGAAAGGAGATGATTCAAACTTTAATCACATCAGGCTAGAGACTACAGCGACTATAAATTCATGGTCCTGAGCACTAACTTGGAGCTTTGTGCTGTAATACCTGGAAAGCCTTCTCTTTTCAGTCATCTCTCTCCTACTCTTCACACAAGTAGCCATGCCTGCTTCTCCACAGAAACTACAAAACCTCCTGACCCCGAATCTATTATCTTATCAGTGCCTCACATCCTTGTCATCATACTCTCTCACCACTTTCTAGCTTCCACAGAAAGTTGGCAAAGTTCACTGACTTCACCTTCTTACCCATTACACCTTGGCTAATGTCCCATCTCTACTGAAATTGCTATCGTCGAGGTGATCCACTACTTCCTCTTCTCTGTGTCCACTGGAAACTTTCCAATCCTTACCTCAGTTGACCCCTGGGTAATGTTTGGTACTGTTAACCCTTCCATTCTTATTATATCTCTTGCCCTAAATTGGAAACGACTCCTCTGCTTTTCTCCTAGTTCTTGAGAAAAATCTTTCTCAGTCTGCTTCACAGATGCTTTTATTTTTGTTTATTCCTTAAATACTGGTGTTTGGGTAGGTTGTGTCTTGACCTCTTCACACTCTACACACTCTTGCTGTACAATCTCATCCATTCCTATGCCTGAAATTGCTATCTATATGTTGCTGGTTCTCAAAGCTACATCTACATCCCAAGTTGTTCTCCTTAAACTTCAGACCCATATATTTCAACTGCTGCCTGACTTCTCTTCAGTGACACACAAATGCCTCCCATTTATCAAGCTCAAACTGAACAGATTATCTTTCTTTCAAATCCTTTCCTTTTCCTGTCCCCTGTCTATGATAGCACATCAACCTACATAAATGCTTCAGTCCAGAAACATGTAGGGATGGTCCACAGCCCAGTCAAAGGGGAAAATCGTTCTAAATCTCATGAATCTGTGGCCATAAAAATAAAATCACTGCTCAGACTGTGATAGTACTGGCTATTTTCACCTTTTTTTTTTTTCCTGAGTAACCAAGTTAGCCTCCTGTTGTATTCATTTGCTTGTAATTCCATCTTGTTCCAAGCCTTTTTCCATGTTAGAGTCAGAGTTATCTTTCAAAAGAAAATCTTATCATGTCATCCCCCTTTATTAAATCTTACAATGGCTTCCATTTTATTTTATTTATTTTTGGCTGTGCTGGGTTTTTGCTGAGATTGAGAAAGTTTCACCTGCATGAGCATCAGTATAACATACTGCTTATAAACGCAGTCTCTAAACCATGTTGAATTACATGAGTTCAAAACACCTCTCTACAATGTTGTGCAAGTTATTCAACTCTCTGCTTCTAAGTCTCTTTATTAAAAAAGGAATAAACAAACATACCAAAAAGAAACAAAAAAATAAAATCTAAGAGTTCTCACTATGGTAAGAATTAATTAAACAAGGAGACCATTAGACTCGGAGAAGGCAATGGCACCCCACTCCAGTACTCTTGCCTGGAAAATCCATGGATGGAGGAGCCTGGTAGGCTCCAGTCCATGGGGTCGCTAAGAGTTGGACACGACTGAGCGACTTCACTTTCACTTTCATGCACTGGAGAAGGAAATGGCAACCCACTCCAGTATTCTTGCCTGGAGAATCCCAGGGACAGAGGAGACTGGTGGGCTGCCGTCCATGGGGTTGCACAGAGTCGGACACGACTGAAGCGACTTAGCAGCAGCAGCAGTGCTGGGTTTTTGTTGCTTCCTGGGTTTTCTATAGTTGGGGTTAGCAGGGGCTACTCTCTAGTTACAGTGCATAGGTCCTCCATTGCAGTGGCTTCTCTGGTTGCAGAGATGGGCTCTAGGTGCATGGGCTTCAGTCATTATGGCTTGTGGGCTCAGTTGCCCCTCAGCATGTGGAATCTTCCTGGACCAGAGATCGAACCCATGAATGCTGCATCAGCAGGCAGACTCAATCACTGGACCACCAGGGAAGTCCCTGGCTTCCATTTTAGAATAAAGTCCCAACCCTTTAAAATGTCTTACATAACTTGTCACCGTCTTGTCCACACTCTCCTCTTTTATATCTCACCATATCATTTTGAATTGTGGTTCTGAAGAAGATTCTTGAGAGTCCCTTGGGCTGCAAGGAGATCAAACCAGTCAATCTGAAGGAAATCAACCTTGAATATTCATTGGAAGGACTGATGCTGAAGCTGAAGCTCTAATACTTTGGCCACTTGATGCCAAGAGCCAACTCACTGAGAAAGACCCTGTTGCTGGGAAAGATAGAGGGCAGGAGGAGAAAGGGGTGACAAAGGATGAAATAGTTGGACGGTATTACTGACTCTATGGACATGAGTTTGAGCAAACTCTGGGAGATAGTAAAGGACAGGGAAATGTGGCATGCTGCCTTCCATGGGGTCACGAAGGACTTAGCAACTGAACAAAAATAACACATATCCCCTGCCCATCCCACTTTACTATGCTTCAATCACACCAAACTTTTAGTGTTATCTAAATGGACTATGGTCTCTGCCACTTTTAAGTTTTCTCATTGACTCTTCATTTTGTTTGGGTGTTCTTTCTCTCATCTCATGCCTGAAAATTTTTCACCATTTAACATAACCATTTATTCCTCTCAGAAGACATGATTTGTATCCACATTCCTCCTCCCTCTATACTTTTATCATAGCACTTTATTAAAATGGCTTATTTAATTATTTGGTGTTTTTTTCTGCCAGACTATAAACCCCAAGTGTCTGTCATGTTTAAAGTTGTAATCTCAAACATCTATCACCATAAATATTTTTTCATATTCACTGATGGATGAATTTAGAAGGTGAAAGGAGGATAAATGAGTAGCAACTTACTTAGCAGAATGGAGAGACTGAAGCCTAATTTCTAGCGTGGGGTGGGAATGCAATAAGAAGCAAGCTGATTCATGATGCAACACTCAGGCAAGGTCAAGGCATGGAGCTGCCAGGTACTTGATTGCCAGGGGTGGGGGGGTGGCTGGAAGAAGAAGATTGACTGTAAATCTGCATCAGGAGCAGTTAGTCTACAGATCTTCTTTCCTACTCTGCACATCCAGCTGTTTTTTTTTTTTTTTTTCCACTACTCTTTCTCCATCCCAGCAGAAGGTAAGAGGTTTACTCTCTAGAAATGCTTAATCAGAGAGATCCTGTGCTCAGGAACAAGAGGTACAGTTGAGGGCAGGGGTAAGAGCTGTACCTTAAAGGTAAATTACATGAAAATCTCTATTCTGAACATTGAAATTCCTCTAGATCCTTCCTTGTAGAAAGGTTTCTAAATACTGACAGCCAGGACTGGACTTCCAGGGAAGAAACTGGAGGCTCCTTCTCAGTGGAAACTGACGGACTCAAGACCAAATATTCATGAATGCTGTCATTTGAGTGTACCAGTGAAATCATCAGTTTCCTTCAAGCATGAAATAGGGAAGACCACCAGTTGACACTTAGACCTTCTAATCAGCTTTTCAGTTGTTGTTGTTTAGTCGCTAAGATGTGTTCAACTCTTGCAAGCCCATGGACTGTAGCCCACCAGGCTTCTCTGTCCCTGGGATTTCCCAGGCAAGAATACTGGAGTGGGTTGCCATTTCCTTCTCCAAGGGATCTTCCTGGCCCAGGGATCAAACCCACATCTCCTCCATTTGCAGGCAGCTATTTTACCACTGAACTAGCTTTTCAGCACCTCACTATTAACTAGGAACAGATGGCTAAGGATTGACAGACATTTGAGGAAGATGTCTAATGTGGAAGACAAAGACCGAAGCAAGCAGAAAAGAAAAAAAAAATAGAGATAAACAATCAGGAATAGAAGAAAACATTTTAAAAAATCCATTCATGACATTAGAGAGATCGACAGTTTCTAGACAGATACTCTAAGCAAAAGAGAATTGATGGATTACCTTACAGGATTGAGAGGAATTTAAAATTCACATCAGGAAGATTGTGGCTGAATTATGACAGGTATATAGAAAGCTAAGCAAATTTTAAAAAGAGGCAATTACTAACTTCAGGGAAAAACAAAGTTGAGTAGAAAGGAAGTGAAATCACAGTACAGTGTCAGGCTCAACTGTGAGTAATATTTATATGGAGTAATAAGGTAAACTCTTCATCACTAGTTGTGCTATAACTATATGGGAAAGATGTGAGAAAAGTGAGCATGTGTGTGTGTGTTTGCATGTGTGTGCACGTGGTGGTGTTGTAGTAAATCTAATCCTTTCTCTCCAAATGGGAAGCCAATTGACAATGTTCAGAACCTTAAACCCAAGAAATAGCAGTATGAAGTTGAACTATCTGAAATTGCTGATGTTAACCACTTTTCACCTTAAAAAATAGTAAGTTGTTATGATTCAACCTAATGTAAGCATTGTTTAGAAAATGCTCCTTGGAAGAAAGGCTATGACAAACCTAGACATTATATTAAAAAGCAGAGACATCACTTTGCCAACAAAGATCTGTATAATCAAAGCTATGATTTTTCCAATAGTCATGTATGGATGTGAGAGTTGGACCATAAAGAAAACTAAGTGCCCAAAATTGATATTTTCAAACTGTGGTGCTGGAGAAGACTCTTGAGAGTCCCTTGGACAGCAAGGAGATCAAACCAGTCAATCCTAAAGGAAATCAACCCTGCATATTCATTGGAAGGACTGATGCTGAAGGTGAGCTCCAACACTTTGGCCACCTGATGCCAAAAGCTGACTCATTGGAAAGTACCCTGATGCTGGGTAAGATTGAGGGCAGGAGGAGAAGAGGGTGACAGAGGATGAGATGGTTGGATGGCATCTTCTACTCAGTGGACATGAGTTTTAGCAAACTCTGGGAGATAGTGAAGGACAGGGAAGCCTGGCATGCTGCAGTCCATGGGGTTGCAAAGAGTCAGACTCGACTGAGCAACTGAACAACAACAACAAAGAAATATGGAAGTAAATACAGCTATCTGAAAGAGTTGAAGGGTATTACCTCTGGGTGAGTGAGGGAGGGTTGAATGGGGAGTTTTTGCCATAAGTTTATACAACTATCAATATTAGGCATTCTAGATTACATATATATATTGACTTAATAAAAATTAAAATTAATAAAGGGATGAATAAGTGGCTTACTTCCAAATTATCTAAGTGAAAAGACCCCATTTTACAAGGAAGAATGATTAACAGCATTAATTGATCTGACTGTGCTCACCTTTTCTCTGTTAAGGATTTTTACCTTTTAAAAAATGACTATTAGGAGAGCTTTCTCTGAAAAGACAAAAATAGTATGTTCTAATAGCTCATTTAGAACTTTAATTGGAAATTTGGTTGTGTCTTCTTCCAATTAAGCTAATTGAAGTGGAACTTGGATTGGGCCCTGGGAGAGGAGGAGTTCCCCAGCTGAGGCTCACAGAATAACAGCTGACTTTAAAAAGAGAAATACAAGCTAATGCTTAGGAAGACCGGAGAATTGACTCTATAGGGATTTCAATTATTTACTTATTGACTGACACATGCAGGGAAAGTAGCCAGAAAAGTTCTGGAAAAAAAAAAAAAAAAAAAAGATGGAAGACTGAAGAGCTACACCTGAGGTTTTAAATGAATGTGTATGAATGACTCCTGGTATTTTAATTGGAAACTTGCAAACTTTTCTAGGGAGGACACCTGTTTTAATCCTTTTATCATTTGTTAGACAAGTACATTCATTGTAGTCAATAAGCAAAGGAAAGTTGGGAGGCACGAGCAAAACTATTACAGCTTCCATCCATCCTCACTCTTTTTAGAACCTGCTTTGCTAGTCAAAGAGATTTACCCAAAGTTCCTTGAGCATGCCTTGCCTTTCTTACCTCAACAGTGTTGCTCTGTCTCAAACTCTGCTGTGCATAAAAATCACTGGGTAATGTGCTATAAATGCAGATTCCTGGTCCTGTCTTTAGTTTCTCTATGGCATCTTTTAATACATTACCCATAGTACACACAGTGCCTATTTATGCTCTCAGATGAGCTGTGGCCCCCAAAAGCCTAAATTTTTGTTAAAAAGGGCTTTAAAATAGAGAAGGAATTTGGAAAAATAGAATCAATGAAAGTCTAATAGTATATATAACAATGTCATGTAAACTAGTGAATTGCAACTTGATTCACATCTTCAAGGGCTTCCTTGGTGGTTACATCTTCAACGTTAAGTGTGGGTATAATTTAAAAACAAATCAATCAAAAAAATGGGCAAGGAACCTAAATAGACATTTCTCCAACGAAGACATACAGATGGCCAAGAAACACCTGAAAAGATGCTCAACATTACTAATTATTAGAGAAATTCAAATCAAAACTACATGTCTTTGCTATTGTAAACAGTGCTGCAATGAACACTGGGGTACATGTATCCTTTGCTACTGCTGCTAAGTCACTTCAGTCGTGTCCAACTCTGTGCGATCCCATAGACGGCAGCCCACCAGGCTCCCCCGTCCCTGGGATTCTCCAGGCAAGAACACTGGAGTGGGTTGCCATTTCCTTCTCCAATGCAGGAAAGTGAAAAGTGAAAGTGAAGTCTCTCAGTTGTGTCCGACTCTTCGCAACCGCATGGACTACAGCCTACCAGGCTCTTTCGTCCATGGGATTTTCCAGGCAAGAGTATTGGAGTGGGGTGCCATTGCCTTCTCTGCATGTATCCTTTAGGACCATGTTTTTCTCTGGGTATATGCCCAGGAGTGGGATTGCATTGCAGGTCTATTTGCAATATCTAGGGCATGGGAGAAACCCAGGGCATGGGATGAAGTTAAATGTCCATCAAAGGAGGCACGGATAAAGAGGATGTGGTAAATATATACAATAGAATATTGTGTGTGTGTGCACACTCATGGGCACTAAGTTGTGTCTGACTCTGCAACTGCATGGATTGTAGCCCACCAGGCTCCTCTGTCCATGGAATTTTCCAGGCAAGAATACTGGAAATACAGGAGACATGAGACATGGGTTCAATCCCTGGGTTGGGAAGATCCCCTGGAGGATGGCACAGCAGTCCACTCCAGTACTCTTGCCTGGAGAATCCCATGGACAGCGGAGCCTGGTAGGCTGCAGTCAATGGGGTCGCTGAGTTGAACATGACTGAGCGACTTCACTTTCACTTTTCACTTTCCTGCATTGGAGAAGGAAATGGCAACCCACTCCAGTGTTCTTGTCTGGAGAATCCCATGGACAGCGGAGCCTGGAAGTTGCCATTTTTACTCCAGGTGATCTTCCCAACCCAGGGACCAAACCTACATCTCTGGAGTCTCCTGCATTGGCAGGCAGAATCTTTACCACTGGGCCATCTGGGAAGCCCAGTGGATATATGTATTCAAATTCATATAAGTGATTTACTTTGCTACACACCTGAAACTAATATAACATTGTAAATCAACTATACCTCAATGTAATTTTTTAGTGTGGGTATACTTTAATGTTTAATATAATGCGAACTTCAGAAAGCCTACAGCCTATGGAGTACATAAAACAGCTCTGGTTATTCCTGGAGTGGACCAGTGAACTTGCACTTTAGAGCAACTGAATTTCAGTGACAGTTGTAGATTCTAGCATTCCTGCTGGGGCCCAGCTCACGTCTTAATGCCAAAATCAATCTGCCCCTCAACCTTTTCTCACTTGAGATATCATTTGAATCTTGGTGTCATTTGGCTAAATTCTTTTAAGGTAGATACAGATCTTTGGATCCAAAGGAAACCAGTCTGAATCATGTTATTGTTTTTTCAATACAAGTTATTTGTTAAACATATATTTGATTGTGATCTGATTTTTGTAACTTTGCAAGATTTTTTTGTATAATGTTTTCACGAATCAGAAAATACTTAGTCATGATCTTGATTTATGATAAAGGAAAAATATATTTTATAAATAAAGCAGGTAGTAAAGTTCTCATCACATGAGATGTTTAGAAATCATTGAAGACTGGCTCAATTTTATATACTATTATATTTTAATACTATCATGAATACTTTTTATAATGCTTGTGATAGTAAAGCATAGGAAAAACACTGTTATAAATTAGCATTCAATTTGACACAGTGACATTCAGAGGTAACTTTCAGCGCTTTCTGAACCTTGGCCAAAGCCATAAGTCAGGAAAGAATCAGGTGTCTTTCTTAAGCTTTTGATCCTGACCTTCTGAGGATAAGAAATGACAATAACATAAAAAGCAGTTCTGATCAATAAACTTCAGCTTCCCCATTTTGTGATAGGTAGGCAAACAGACAGGGAGGGTTAAGAGAATTATCATATTTTTTTCTGGAATCCATCTACTCCCCCTAACTCCCTTAGCAGATGAGCTTTAAGCTTTGACTATGCCTCATCTTTCTCCTGACCCCCACTCTTGAAGGTTACCTTGACCCCTTAGAACTTGGCTGCAGTATTACAGTATGGAAAATTACTGTTATTGCAGTATCAGTATTACAGTATGGAAAGAAATCTAAATGACTAAAAGCTGAGCTTCTGTTGCTCACAGGAATCAAGGTTCAAAATAGAGATGAAGTTCAGTTATTGCCTAGTCTCTAAGTCATGTCTGACTCTTGTTCAGTTACAGAAAAGTATGAAAAGTACTTTACTTTTAGTTTGTAAACAAAGATTTGTAGCTACCACTCTGGTACATGGATACCACCTAACTGAGTAGGTGGATTTTCCAGAGATAAAGCAGACACCAGGCTACTGCTGTGGGTGTATGTCTGTGTGTGCTAAATCACTTCAGTCATGTCCGACTCTTTGGGACCCCATGGGCTCCTCTGTCCATGAGATTCTCCAGGCAAGAATACTGGAGTGGGTTGTCATGCCCTCCTTCAAGAGATCTTCCTAACCCAGGGACCAAACCCATGTCTTATGTCTCCTGTATTGGCAGGCAGGTTCTTTACCAGTAGCACCTTCCGGGGAGCCCATTGGGGTGGGTACTTGGATTTAATGAATGCTTCTGGATAGAGCAAGTCTCCTTTGTCCCTCTAAACTCATGAAATCTGAATTGCAACAGGAAGTCCTAATTCTTTTCCTTCTCTCCCACCTCCTGAAGGACATGGGGACCCTACAGAAGGTTAACCACAATTTCATTGTGTGAATTATCATTACTGTAAGGATGATTATTATATAAACAACTAGAGTTTTGGCAGCCTTGGGAGGAATTTATATTTATTGGGACAATTGTTCTTTGGAAACACTGACCCAGTGGTGTTTTATGGTAGGAATCAATTGAGTAATTGGGTCAGCAGGCAGAATTTTGCTTTTCAAGTTTTTTTTCCTTCGTGGAGCATTTGGGTTGATGTTATAGAGAGGAATGTCTCTAAGTTTGAAGCCATCAGTGGATTCCAACCTTATCTGAATTTATATAAAGGAAAAAGGAAGCCTTTTCTTTTCTGCCAATAAGTATTTATCTCAAATGGATGGGGTTGGACTATCCATAAAAAGGAGGAAATGGGTGATTTAGTGGTGTGATTGCAGAGCCTGAGTTTAAAGAATTAAGTTTAATTCTAATTCCTGTGATGCGACCTAAGGACAAATAGCCCCACTTTGTTGTGAAATGGGGATGATACAGCCTAGTGTACAGGGCTTTTGTGAGAGTTATATTAAGTCATATATATAGTAGTTATTTCTAAAGTGCTACATAAAAGTAAGGCAGTATTATCAGGCAGCTAGGCAAACTTAAAAGCTTTAATAAAACCTATCCTTTACTGACTATAAGAAGACATTTTCTTACCAATGTGCAAACAAGACATTCACTGTTAAAAGTTAAGTTTTTGAGACTAAATGGTTCAGGAAGCAATAAAGATGATCTAATATGTCAAGGGAGTCATTTTGAAAAAGAAATAAGTATTTTACAGACAGAAGTAAGAGACAATCTACTTCTTTTAAAGAACCATATCTATTCATAGCATATTTAGAAAAGTGTTGAATTCAGGAATATTAGACCAGAAAAGTGATCTAAAGAATCAAGGTGTCATTCCATATGAAATGTTTAGTCAAGCAAACCAAGATTAATAATGGGAGATTAAATCATGGCAGTCATTGAAGGAAGGGTGTGCACAGAGCAGGGTGTGTGTCTTTTTTATTCCTATATTCCTATCACCTTGATCAATGCCTGGCTCACTCTGTGTGAGTGTTTGTGTCTTAGTTGCTCAGTTGTGTCTTACTCTTTGCGACCCCATGGGCTGTAGTCCTCCAGACTCCCCTGTCCCTGGGATTCTCCAGGCAAGAATACTGGAGTGAGTAGCCACTTCCTTCTCCAGGGGGTCTTCCCAACCCAGGGATTAAACCCAGGTCTCCTGCACTGCAGGCAGATTCTTTACCATCTGACCCACCAGAGAAGCCTGCCTGGCCCATTGTAGAGTCTCAAATAATTTTTGCAGAATGAATGTAAAGGCTCATGAGTATCACTATATAGGCTTCCCAGGTGGTGCAGTTGGTAAAGAATCCACCTGCCAATGCAGGAGATGTGGGTTCGATTGCTGGGTCGGGAAGATCCCCTGGAGAAGGAAATGGCTACCCACACCAGTATTCTTGCCTGCAAAATCCCATGGACAGAGGAGCCTGGCAGGGTACAGTCCATGAGGTTGCAAAATACTTGGACATGACTGAGCATGCGCACACAGTATCATTATAGGGAGATGCATCAACAAGGCTGAAATTAACATCTGAATTGTTGAAAAAGGTACATGCTTGTTTGTTCAGATTTATGAAATAAAGATGTGAGCTAATTATAATGACAAGCTGAGCCCTTTCGGCTTCCTTAATTCTTCTGAATTTTTTACAACTTCAAGACCAGAAAGCTCTTCCTAAATGTCAGTGGTGAGTAGTCAAAAAAACTTAGAACTGTAACAAAAAAAAGCAAGTCTTTTACTAGAGAGCTTAATTTCTAAGGTTTGTGATAGCAAATAGGTCAACATTGTTCTATTGTTGATAGCTGCTGGGGCATTTCTGTTAGAGATGCATAAGGCTAGAAATCCATGAGTCAATTCATTAGCAATGCCTACCATGGGCATTAGACTTAAGGATGGCAGACAAGCACCTCTTACAAGGTTTTTCAACTTGAAGGTTGAATTTAAAAATGATTTAGTTCTCTGACTAGGGATTGAACCATGACAACGAAAGCACTGAGTCCTAACCACTGGACTGCCAAATAATTCCCTATAAATGACTTCCTACCTGCTCTTCTGATAACACACTCAAGATTATTATGGATATGATTGAGGATGAAATGGTTGGATGGCATCACTGATGTGATGGATATGATCTTGGGCAAATTCCAGGAGATGGTGAGGGACAAGGAAGCCTGGTGTGCTGCAGTCCATGGGGTCTGGAAGAGTTGGACATGACTTTGAAACTGAATAACAACATTACTTTGCCAACAAAGGTCCGTCTCGTCAAGGCTATGGTTTTTCCAGTGGTCATGTATGGATGCGAGATTTGGACTGTGAAGAAAGCTGAGTGCCGAAGAATTGATGCTTTTGAACTGTGGTGTTGGAGAAGACTCTTGAGAGTCCCTTGAACTACAAGGAGATCCAACCAGTCCACCCTAAAGGAGATCAGTCCTGGGTGTTCTTTGGAAGGAATGATGCTAAAGCTGAAACTCCAATACTTTGGCCACCTCATGTGAAGAGTTGACTCATTGGAAAAGACTCTGATGCTGGGAGGGATTGGGGACAGAAGGAGAAGGGGACGACAGAGGATGAGATGGTGGGATGGCATCACCGACTCGATGGACGTGAATTTGAATGAACTCCGGGAGATGGTTATGGACAGGGAGGCTGATGTGCTGCGATTCATGGGGTCGCAAAGAGTCGGACACGACTGAGTGACTGAACTGAACTGAACTGAACAACATAACTGGGGCAGAGATTGGGAAAGATACTGCAAGCTTGACAGAGACTGACTTTAAATGTGGCAGATACATGTAAATGTGCTGACCAGATTCACATGTGCTCATCTTTCTACATCTCCCAGCCTCTGTCCAGTGAGTCTGGGGCTATATGATTGAGATGTGAGCAGAAGTAGTCTAAGACAGTATGCCCCGCCCTTAGGAACAGCTCATATGATTATCTAGCTTGCTCTCTTCCCCACCACATTAGACCTTGGAGGCAGCATGCTCCAGATGATGTAGCTACAAGAGTGAGGCACACATTTTCTAGAGGTGCTGGAGTTTGTCTATTGTGGCAGCTAGAATAAATTACTATAAATATCATTATGGGAAGTAGTTTGCTAAGACGATGGGTTAGGGCTTAGTCCCACTGAATGTTTGCAGCAATCTGCTTCCTCAGCTGGTTCCTTGAGAAAGCACATTGCCCTTCCTGCCTATGTTACTGTTAGGTCAGGAGATTTTCCTAGATACTGCAGACTATGCTTGCCTTCGGCTGGCCCAGAGCTGGGGAGGGGTGGGAGTGGCTTGGCTTTAGTCTACCATGCAGACTTCTGTACAACATGCATATCCTTCAACAAGTGTATTTCTGATAGCATCATTCCTTTCCATGGTTTTCTGCTTCTCACCAAGTCATCTTTAAACCAAATGTCAATAAACAAAAACGTAGAGAAACAAGAAAAGCCTGCTGCTATGACGCTTGTGATCCTCTGTGTTCTGGTGACATGTAAATTTTCCCAACCTAGTTTTCTTCAGGTGGAGAAGGAAATGGCAACCCACTCCAGGATGGAGGAGCCTGGTGGGCTGCTATCCATAGGGTTACACAGAGTCGGACACGACTGAAGCAACTTAGCATGCATGCATGCACTGGAGAAGGAAATGGCAACCCACTCCAGTGTTCTTGCCTGGAGAATCCCAGGGACAGAGGAGCCTGGTGGGCTGCCGTCTATGGGGTCGCACAGAGTTGGACACGACTGAAGCGACTTAGCAGCAGTAGCAGCAGTTTCCTTCAGGAAACCTCAGCTGAGATCAATGGTATTGGTTAAACAGCCCTCTCTTTTCTCTCTTTTTCCTGTTATTTTTTCTCATTTCTTATCTCCCATGATGTCAATCCCACTTACTCCTAAACCTCCCCCTGACTTCTCTACCTGGGCAGAAAGAGTTTCTCTATCCTATGAAGATTTTCATATATACCTCTCTGAAGATGTCTCCATGTCGCCTTCTCGTAGGTACCCTAATGATGAATTTATGGCAGCCCTTCCTCCTAGACCATGAGCTTCTGGAGAGACGGGAAAAATATATTTGGCTTATTGTTGAATATTCCATAGCACACAGTGGCAGGCCTACTGTATATCGAGCAAATGATTGAATACATGGAAATTTCCTTTGCAAAGCTATGAATTCAATTCTCCCCATTAAAAAATTATGAAACTGCCTCTGTAGAAATAGGAGGCAGATTAAAAAAGAACAAGCATGTAAAATATTATACTTCTGAATATGCTAAAAACATTTTATTTACTCATGGTATCAGAATGCTGAAAGGATTTTATTCTTAGTCCCCTCTGGTGTGACTCTTGCTGTTTCTTTTTAAAATCAGAAATCTGTAGACAATCGTTTTTATGTGACTGAAATAAAGGATGGAGATATGGGATGGGCAAAAGTATAGAACTGTCTTTTTTTATCTAAAGCAATTTCCATGAAGGTGAACGAGTTTCTTTGTAATACAGTAATTTTATAAGTAATAGTAGAGTTCTTGATGTCCCAGCAGTAAGAAGTCTGCAGGATTGTGCCAATGATACATGTTGCTGATTGGGAGAAGCTATTGTTTACAAGCGAATTATCATAGAGTAAGTTGGCTTTAGTTAGCTCTCTCAGAGGTTAAAACAGCAGATTTGGAAGGATAAAGTGTGCATCAGTATGTACATTTAAAAGATCTCTGATTACAAACAATAGTTTGAGAGAATTGAAAAAAAAAAACAAGTTAGAAAAAAAAACCAGTTTATTAAGTAATATCATATAAATAACTTGTTACAAAAATTGATTTGCAAAAGGCATATTTACTCTTTGTGAGAAATCACTTTTTAAATTGCATTCTTTTTAAATGTATACTTCCAAGAAAACAAAGGAAAAATAAAAGAAGCCGTTTCAAGGAGCGTGTATTTGCCATTTGACTACAACGAATGGTCCCCCACACTGCGCTAAAAAGGTAATTGTCTCAACCCCATTCTTCTAATACAGAAAAGTTTCTCATGTAATCTGTGAAGTTATGAAAAATCTCCCAAGCTGGAAATGTGGATGAAAGCTGAGCAGTGATTGTTTCCACCAGGTGTTCTCGTTGCCAGAGACACGAGCGACACCAGGAAAACCATATGAACTGAGGACTCCAGGCGGTAAATCTTCGAGGGTGGCATCAGCTTCAATTTATACTTGGGAGTATTTTTAATTAAAAACAATCAATACCAAAAAGCTTTTATTTGGGGGATTTTAAATCACACATCACAGTAGGAGACTGCCAAATTGCCTTAGCTTGATACTACTGAAGACGCCCGTAGCATTTATTATAAATCCTATTCTTACGCAGTTTACTTTCAAAGCAAGGAAAATAATCACAGAATAGTACAGTGGTTTGAAAGCGCTCCTATGTTTCTCCCGAACAGATCATTTTTACGTTTGCTACACAGCATTCCTCCTGAACGCCTAGTAATTCTATGCATATGGATTCCTTAATAAACACTAAACTAATAGATCATAGAAAACTAAAAGCTTATAGTAGGTGCCTCTAGACATATTTACATAAATAGTGTAGTCTTGCAAGAAAGACCAAGATCTCATTATAGTGGAATGCTTTTTCCACAACGCTGGGTCCATGCCTCATTTGTCAAATTAACCCCATTTGAAGAGAAATTTGAGTTTGTGGTCCATGGGTTTTTAAAAAAACGGAATTAAGCAACTTGTAAAAGCTCTTTCGAAATTAATCTAATAACCCAGTGGCTCTTCGGCTAAGTGCCTGGTCCTGTCTGAAATACAGTGGGTAATAGGCTTTGTTTCCATTTGACCTCCTTTCGGCACTTTCATCTGCTGGCTCTGTTGGGCAAACGTTTCCCCCAAATTAAAAACTGAAAATGCATCATAAATAAGGTATTACCAAATGGGGAGGAGATTAAAGATTGTCTCAGCAATGCTTAAATTAAATTGACGATGCAGAGACCATAAACTCCTGGCTTTAAAAATGAACTATTTCTTTATTAACTTTTAACAAGTGTGTGAGTCCAAGGCATTTCTCTGCGTGTTAAATATGGTCAGGGTCTAATATTTTTTAGTAGAGAATTATCCCTTTAGAAAATTGTTCCATAAAGATGCCAAAGGGATATTAAAAATGCTGTAACCATAAGAATCATTGAACTTTTAGGGAGACCATACTGTAATTTTGTATCCTTTACAAAAGAAAGCTGCTTGTCAGACCTTAGGAAATAGTTCATTTTCTGGAAGACCCACACACTAACTCTTAATCTTTCCACTCTTATAATCTGATAAAGGAGTCTTGGTTGTAGTGTTAATGTACACATAGTAGACAGCTTAGAGTTTTCATCTCCTGTCATAATTAAAAAAGATTTTGTCTATATAAAAACAAAAAAAGAATAAAATTACACTAAAATGATTCTTTTCAGAGGATACCTTTCAAAATAGTGGAGATCATGACTTTCTACTGTTTTTCCAAAGTAATTACAGCTTCAACACTAGTTACTATGACAAAATACTTTGTTGGTTAGTTCAGTTCCTGAGGAAAATGAGTTTAGTTGTACCTGCTTTAAACATTTAGTTTGGGCTCAGGAATTAGCTTTCTCTTTCCTTTCAAACTGCATACTTTTAAAAAAATGGTCCTCAAGTGTATAAAATTGAATGCCCAATTCGTAGTTTATACATGATTATCACCAATGAAATAATCATTTCAAGGCAAAGCATTTGATATAAGGTATTGCTCAGCAAATCAAACATCTCAAATCTATGTATTACTTAACTATCTAAATTTAAAAATTACCTAAAATGAAAGTAATGAAAGCCTTCTAAAGTTAATTTGGATCTGTAAAATTTGGCTGCTTCAAAGGTAGAGATTCAACTTATAAGAGCTCTTGTACAACTTTTTGGGAGCTGAAAATGAATATCAAACCAAAATTTTTATACAGAGAATTGAATCAGCAGATTTTATTCCATCTGAAAATGGAGTCAATTTGTATCCAAATTTGTATCCAAACCTTTATGCGTCTAAACTGTAAAGCTAAGAAAGTTCTTACAAAAACATATATTTTCTGGGCCCAGATCCCCTCTCTCATGGCTCTGCGGAACCATTTTCAATTCTCCTTTTCATTTTTTGATTCAGTTTTTTATTTGGGAATGAAAATTTTCCAGGTCTTTCAGAAGAACATGCCATGAAGTGGAGGGGCTTTAAATTTATGCACAATAGATTAATGTTTTTAAAATTTCAGCTTATTCTAGGAAATATCTCAGTGATTTGAAGAAACTTTCCCTTTTGAATCAGAGGGTGAAAAATAATGTGAGAAGGGCCTCCAAGTCCTTGAAACAACCCACAAAAGCAATTTCCCTATATTTAATGAACTTAGGTTCTTTGTGATTAAAGCAAATATTAAAACTTTACCTCTCTCCAATCTCCTTCCCTCTTTCTCATGGCAAACAGCTAATACCAGGACAGAGACAATGTGAAAATTGAACTGAAAACTAATGCTTTCTCCAGTAATCATTCATGTCTGACCTGGGTCCTCGACCTGATAACTTAGTGGAAGGAAGTGCAACCAGCACAGAATGATGAAACTATGGCTCTTATTGTTTCCATGATGTCAGACAGCCTTCATTTTAGGAAAATATCATTCAACCTTGACATTTATAGGACCCTAATGCAAAATATTCAGCTCCAGTCTCAATTTATTCTCTTTCTTAGAGATTCACCTCATCATCAGGTTTTGTGGTAAGAGATTTAATAGTTATTTAAATATTTAGTCATTTTTAACCTGTTCTTGGTATAACTGTAGAAGATACCTTCCAATAACACCTCAGAAATCCCACTACAGAACTTCTTACTTTCACTTATATGAGGAGAATGTAAATTTTACCCCTAAACTTTGAAGTTGCTGGCATCAACCCGCAGACATTCCAATTAATGCCAAAAGTTCAAAAGGAAGACTTCTGATGATATTTTTCTTTTTACAGGACTATCTCTCTTGATATAATTTATTACATAACATGAAACGTGAGGATAGAGAGCTCTTTTTACAGTAAGTTGTGAGATTAAGGTGCTGTTCTATTGCTATAAGTAACTAGTTTTTATTAATTAACTTTACTAAGCTATCTTTTTTCAACACTTACCTGTGACTATGATATATACTGATTCTTTACAGTGAAGCCCTCCTGTAGTATTTTGTTTGCATTCTTCTCTGTGTGTGTGTGTCTGTGTGTGTATGAAGAACTAGAAAAGAGAACCTTGTAAGCAAGAAATAGTCCAAGCATAAAATACTTGTTAGTATACAGGGAAGTCCATCCATTCAGGAAACACAAGGAATAATATGGTTGTAACAATTTTTCACTGTAATTGGGTAGCCCCCAAAGACTATATTTCTCTTATTTTAAAGATGCTGTCTTTACTTCCTGGGTAATACATCTATTTAAAACTTAACAAAACAACAGTGTGTTTCCAAATAGAAAATATGTGTTGATATGACATTATCCCCAAATGGAAATGACACTAAGATTACCTGCAGAAAATTAACATTAACTGAAAATAAATCCCTAAGACTACTAATGGAAGTCAGCATATTCTTAAGTACATATTATATACATATAGAACCTGTTTTTGTTTTTTTTTAAGTTTTCAAAACGATGTTTTCATTACAGTACTTTGGAAATTTCTGATGACTGCACAATGTAAGATTCTAATGACAAAAATCATTAGAACAGCGTATGAAATAAATGATTTGAACCTGCCAAAAGGATTAGTTCAGTTCAGTTGGGTCCTCTGGATAATAACTATGATGCTAATTGCATAATTAGAGAAATAATGGATTCGATGGATTGTACATTACTTTTCTGTTTGTAGTTTGAGACCATTACTTTATCATTAGTTCAAAGACAAGGATGGCAGTGTTGCCATGGAAACAAAGCTAAAAACAATGAAAAATTTTAATGCTTTTGAAAGACAACTATCATTTTAATTACAATCTTAAACACCCTTGTTGTAGGGAATCCAAGTTTTCCTTTTGAGAGCGTCTTCCAAACATATGTAGGTTTTCACCATGATTTCAATATTCATCTATATCACATTATATAAATATATGGATATTTTCGAATGTGAAGGACAGGGTGTCAAGTTCAAGTGTGACTGGCTCTTACCTCCCCATTTAACTCTGAGAGAGGGATCTGAGTTTTATTTAATCTACTTTTACTAATGCAACTTAATTGTGTAAGAAGTATCTGAAGCATATGAGTTATTGTACTTCACACTGCTACTTTCAAGTATATTAGAATAATACTGACAACTACAGACAAGGAGTTAAACTTTGTCTCAGAAAAGTTCCTTCAAGAACTTTTTAAATGATTAGACTTATTTGTAATTAGCCTACTGATGGCTGAAATAATTCCAAGTGATCCATGATACATTTGGTAAACCAAACTTTAAAATATGCTAAATATTTCCTTTGTTAACATCTATTAGCTATTTTTCCTTTCCCTTTATATGATGCAACAGCAAACTTTTGCATGTCTTATGAACCAGGGGCAAGGAATGAGGTCGTATTAAAATTTTTTTTTTGGTTGTTTTTTTTGAACATTAGCGTTTAATTGGCATCATTTCCTAAAGAGGAAGGAGAATCTCAAAACACTGGTGGATCTGATGTTTTGAATAATCATTGGTGCTGGAAAAAGATTATGAAGGACAAACAGGATGGGCAAATATCATTTTAAATTCTTTGTGACGGAAACACACACCCATATATAGTTCATCATCTCCTTGTGAGCTGATACACCAGGAACAATGGTTCCTCCCTCATTTCTTCTACTAAAACTGTATTTTTATCATTAAAGCACAATCCCTCATCCCATTAGCGTGTGAAGTGTACAGAGCAGTCAGCTGACCTGAGTCAATGCAATGCAGTGTTGTAAGAGACCAGGCCAGTGGAACTGAGCTGTGTTTGACTTGCCCTAAGAGTACAGGGGAAAAGAAGACTGACCCATCCTCTCCTGCAGCCCAGCGCCTGTTGGGCAGACATAGTTAACAGGATGCACTAAAAAATAAACATTTGCCTCTCAGAAGCTCATAAAAGTGTACTAGAAAAAAGTCTCTAACATTGGATCCACACGGACTGCAGCCATTTACTTTTGGAACGGATAGAACAGAGGACCCTTCACGGAGCAGTGGATAAATAGAAATAGCCACTTCACATCTTTCAGTGTCGTATTGAAAAATGAAAAAAAAAGGCAACATATCATATTAGGAGTCCTTGTCACTGTCCACCCCTCCGTACATATCCGCGAGCTTTTTGAACCGAGGCCCCCAGTCACTAAGGTAATCGTAGTCTTGGTCTCCATCCGTGGTCACCGACTCGAGCGAGCTGAGCGAATCGGCCACCGAGCCGGCGCCCTCATAGGCGTAGGTGGCCAGGGAGTCGTAGGGCGGGGCGGTGGGGTCCGTGTCATTCTCCTTTAACCTTTGGTTAATGAAATCTCGGACGTCGGTGTTATCACGGGCTGCTGGAGTCCGTCGGGGTAGGAAAAGGGCTTCGGGCACAATGTCCCTGCGCAATTTGCTGTCCTCTATGGCTTCGGGATTTCTCAGGGTGCCGATATCAAAGGCCTGGGTGTCCTCCTCTCCTCCTCCTTCGTCGTTGTAACTGACAATGTTGTCTCTGATGTCCTCTTTGGAAATGATCAAAGGTTCTTTTTTCCGCTGCCGCCTGAGAGCTGCGAACAACACCACTGTCACTGGAAGCAGAAACAAAACAGCAAGGGAAGGAAAAGTTAATTTGCCGCCCAATTAACATCAGGAAGAAACACAAAGTGAAGTTTTCAAAGTTCTCCGCCAAACTACTCTTGTTTAAGGTTGCACTTGCTTCCGCACCTGATCAAATCAGGGCCCTCCCCCTCTCCCTCAATGGAGTAACTAGATAATATTTGAAAGAAAGTTTTTAAGAATTTAACTAGAGGATAAAACACCTTCATGTTTTGTCAGTAGTTCCTTTGTGCTTTGAAATGGCAGACTAGTTTCAAGATAAGGGAAAAAATAATAATAAAAAAGCTCAACCACAGTAAGAGTACTGCAAAAAGAGTGAAAATTATGCTGAACACCTGAAATGCTCAGAAACTGCTTATAAGCACAAGGCTGGCACCTTCAGGGATGTGTTGAAGGGTTTGCATAACTCCACTTCTAAAATAACTTTTGCACTGATGCCTTCTTTTTTCTTTTTTTCCCCAAGAAAAGTGTAAAGTTAGTTTAAAGCCCAAAGTAGAGATGTGAATGTTTGCATACCTTTCTTACATATAAGTACAGATAATATCTGGAGAGACCCAGATACAATTCAGAAAGCCATTTTGGATTTCAAGATCAGCCAATTTGAAGGGAACAGGTAATAGTACACGTGCCAGATTATTTGTGCTTAGGCTAAACAAAACAAACATATTTCTGTGGGAACTTAAAACAGAAAATCTTTCAGAGTTTCATGTTCTGTAAGTTTGTTGACCGGAATGTTTGTTCTTTTGATTTTTCCTAATTCAAATTAGAGGCAAAGCAAGAACTGTATTTAAATAGCTCCTGATGTTTCTTCACAGCTGGTTGGGAAGAACACAGCTGGCTACCTGTAAAGAGACACATCTACGAATGAACATATGGATGAGAAAGTAAAAATGTAGTGACAGCTTAGAGAGAAAACAGTCACCTGGGGCAGAAAATGCATTGTTAACCTGGGTTTGTCCAGGGCAGATTAGTACCAATAATATCTCTTTACTCCTTCATCCATAACATGGTCCAGTTTTTATGAGCCATGAAAATTGAATTATCACAATAACAATTACAGAGTAATGGCCTTTGGTAGAGGTGCATCTCTACCCATATAATAATGGATATATGCACACCCAGGTGTCTATATATTTAACATTTCAGATGTTAATGGTATTAATAATTGGTTACCTGTTGAGACAGTCCTATGTGCCAAGCACTGTGCTAAGTGCTTTACATACAGAATCTAATTGAATTATCATAATGAGCTTGACAAAGTAGGTACCACCATTATAACTCCATTTTACATAAGGAAATTGTGGTTTAGAGATGTGGTGTGTGCAAATAATTGAAATCCAGGTCAGGCAGACTAAAAGGCTTGTACACTTAATTACCATGCTTTGAAGCATGTTTGGATTATAGACTCTTTCACAAGGGTATGCAGTTCTGCTGTTTTCAAGCATGTGGTTGAAATGTAAACATTCTCTTTTGCTGCCAGAGAGTATCCTGGTGCCTCGTGTATTCCTTTCATTCATGGTATGTATTTTTTGTTTATTCAACAAGTATTTATTTATTGCCAACTCTGTGCCAGGTGGAGTTCTAGGTAGTATTAATGAAAAAATTGATCAAGAGTCTTGTCTGAATAAGGTAGGCAGAGGTGGTGGTGGTGGTAGTGGTGGATGGATGGAGACAGAAAAAAACAATGTGTAAAATAAATAAGGAAATTATTAGAAGATGATAAGTGCAATATAAATAAGAAAACATGAGGCAGAGTAAGGAGGATGGGAAGGACTTATGTATATGTTTGAGGGGCTGCATATATTTTTGTGTGTTTGGGGGCAGGGAGTGCATCATTAAGGAAGTAACATTTGAGCAAATAGATGAGGAGTTATCCAGGGTGCTATCTGGAGGAGAGGACAGAGCTAGGAGCAAGGCCATGGAGTGGGGTGTGTTTGGAGTGTGTGAGGTGTGGGGTTGGTGGGGAGAGAGGAGTAGGAAGGGCCATGTCAGGTGGGGCTGTGGATACTCCATATGCCTTCGCTTTACCCTGGGGGTCCAAGTGGTTGGAAAATTGCAGGGTTTTGGGTGGAAAGATGCTCTAAATCTACCTTTTTGTAAAAAAAGTTTTATTTGGTTATGCCAAGCCTTAGTTGCAGCATGCGGGATCTTCAGTCTTCGTTGTGGCATGTGGTATCTTTAGTTGTGGTATCTTTACTTGTGGCTTGCAAACTCTTAGTTGAGTCATGTGGGGTCTAGTTCCCTGACCAGGGATTGAAACTGGGTCCCCTGTATTGGGAGCGTGAAGTCTTAGCCACCGGACCACCAAGGAAGTCCCTTGTGTCATAGGAGATCGTAAAAGTGGCTCAGTTGTGTCCAACTCTTTGTGACCCCATGGACCATACAGTCCATGGAATTCTCCAGGCCAGAATACTGGAGTGGGCAGCCTTTTCCTTCTCCAGAGAGTCTTCCCAACCCAGGGACTGAACCCAGGTCTCCTGCATTGCATTGCAGGTGGATTCTTTACCAGCTGAGCTACAAGGGAAGCCCAAGAATACTGGAGTGGGTAGCCTATCCCTTCTCCAGCAGATCTTCCCAACGCAGGAATTGAATCAGGATTTCCTGCATTGCAGGTGGATTCTTTACCAACTGAGCTAAGGGGAAGTCCCTTAATCTACCTTTTATGCTAGTTTCCAGTGTGACACAGATTTGCAAAACAGAGGGCTGTAAGTAAGGCCATTCTTTAGAATAGAGAATAGAATCAAGCTAACTGTCTCTCAGAGAAATAAATTCTGACAGACAGAGGTTCATTCCACCATTTAAGGCAAGATAGCAGGCATTTATCACTTCCTAATTCTTCCCTAGCTTAAGTTGCCTGTATCTTGTCTTTTAGTCCTATGCACACCTGAAAGTGCAATTGTCTAGAAGACAGAGGGCATGTTCAGTCATTCAAAGGCATTTGTGCACTGCCTAATTCTCCTACTGCCACAATTGCCTGTCTTTTCTTACTGGCCCAATGCACATCTAACAGAATTTCTTGAGAGCATAATCATCTAAAAGGAAGGTCTTTTTTTCAAAGCTAACTTTTATAAACTGAAGGTATGACTTCTAAGCACTTGGAATAAAAACACTCTGAGAAACTAATGTGCTGTCTTCCCAGTAACTGACCCCTTCCTTTTCTCTACCGCCTTAAGGCCAGAGGACCACAGTGAAATTTTGGGGCTGGAGTACTTGGACCAATTTGTGTTCAACTCCCATCATAAAACTAGAAGGTAGCAAGGTATATGAGATGAGCAGATCTAGATTCAATTAAACAATCTGACCTTTCTAAGTCAGTTTCTTTCTCTGTAAAAGAGAAGCAATAACATGGTGCCCAATGCGAAAGTTTTGCCAACTCGAAAGCACCAAAGAGGCACAAGATGTAGTTGTTTTTACTGTTGCTTTATTGACAAAAACAACAGATGCCACATGATCCACTTTCTTGACGGCAGATTTCCTCCTATGTCAACGCTGCTTTCTTCCTCTTACAGGCTCCCAGATTTGTTCAATCATCTCATTTTTAGTTCAAGCTCTCTTTCAGTGTGGAAGTTGCACTGCATTCTATAAGCTTGTAAAGAAAGTAGAGTACAGTGTGGAAGCACCAGGGCTTGGGGGGCAAAAACCTGGGTTTGGAACTTGGTTCTATCACCTGTTAGCTGTGTGACTTAGCTTCACATCCTGGAACCTCAGCTTTCATATGTAAGATGCAGATAAATATAGACCAGATGGTTCTGAGGATTAAGTGAGAAAAACATTTGTAAAGCCTCCTGTCCAGTGTCTAGCCTATGATGTGAGTCTAATAAAGGTTAGATCCCCATTTTCTCCTTTTTAATTAGGTACAGAATTACAAAGAGACTAGACAAGATGTGGGAAACACGGAGGCAAATTAGGAGTAATGAGGAGATGGCAAATTCATTGGAGGAAGGAGATGAAAAAAGAGGTCATAGGGAGCTGGTTAGAAGGAAAATAAGAGTGTGGAGAACGTGGGTAGATGATGGGAGAAGGGAAGTGTGACCTCTAAGAGATGAAGACCAGCTCTTTCTCCATAGACCAGGGATCTGTGGAATTCTAGTTGATACAGCCTCCAGACTTAGCCCTTCTAAAAATACCCTCTTTTACCAGGGGAGATGGTGGGGGGAAGGGATAGTTAGGGAGTTTGAGATCGACATGTACACACTGATACATTTAAAATGGATAACCAACAAGGACCTGTATAACACAGGGACCTGTGCTCAGTGTTATGTGGTAGCCTGAACGGGAGGGGATTTTGAGGGAGAATGGGTATGTGTAGAGCTGAGTCCCTTTGCTGTTCCCCTGAAACTATCACAACATTGTTAATCAGTTATACCCCAATACAAAATAAAAAGTAAAAATAAATAAATTTAAAAACCTCTTTTTTTTAAACCAAAAAAGAATATTCGTATCTTTCTCTTGGAAAACAACATTTACAGATTCACACCATTAGAACACTGTTTTGTCTTTGCAAACTGTCAGTTTTTATTTATCCTCATATCTTAAAATACTTCCTCCAACTCTTAGTTGATGAAGCAGAGTCAACCTGGGATATGAAACTCTTGAGCAGGGATCCCTAGGCATTCTCTTCTTGGAGAAATGGAAGTCTTCCTTCCCTCTTCTCAAAGTCACTACATTGCCATTAAAAAAAAATGACTCCCTGGTCTGCCTCTGTGAAATCCAGGTTAACTCTGACTTACTTTCCCCCCCATGGTGTAGGCAAGTTTTACAAATTTTAACTTTTATTTTTTGAAGGGGTGCATTAGCTAATATTTGATCTCTTATTTCATAACAATCAAGGGACTTTTGAGCATTCTGAGCTCAACTTGTGTGCTTAATTAGTTGGTTGGGGATAAAAACTTTTCCTTCAAATCACTGTTAGACGTTTGATTACACTCATTTCTTTTAGATCCCAGATTTATTTCCTTAGTCACAGAAGTTATTTATTGAGAGTCTGAGAAATAATAGACATTGTGTATGTGGTAATCAGAGAGCAATGCTAAGAAGGTAGTTATTCAAGTGGGTGGATCCAAGCAAGTTTGCTGAGTTCAAGAAAATTCACCACTATTTATTTTTCTGTATGAGAGAAAAAAAGTCATTGCATTTCTCTTTCTAGTTTCTCATTGATCTTTAAACTTTACCTTGATGGAAATGGCCTTCATCGTATATACTCCACACCCAACAACTTTTGTTCTTTGAAAACTGAATGTTCGCTAGGTTACATATTAAACAACAAATGAAATGGAAAGGGTGTATTTATATTGCCCTCAAATCCCCCTGCAACTCATTCCCAGCCTGATAGACAAGAGGTTCTTTTGGTGGAATGACTCCCTCAGTGGGGAAAGACATGGGCAAGCTTCACAACTGTTCATTCTCCAAAGCCATTTTTCAAGCAAAAACTAGTTCATGGGTGAACACACATAAGATTCCCAGCACATAACTCTACTCACCTAGATCAGGCTGTATGCCTTAATGGGGGAGGCGGATAAATCTAGAGAGCCACAGTAACAGGGTGTGCCCCTCAGCATGGGGAGATAGGATGCAGGGAGAAGCAGTTTACCTAGTAGGGTCACGATGCACAGAAGGATGGCAATCAGAGCCCCCGTGCTCAGTCCCGTGGGGTGGACGAGGGCCTCCGCATGGCAGGACTGCATGTTCCCTTGGTGGTCACATGCACAGACCCGGACAGTCACTGTCCCAGTGCTGCTTTGGACTGGGTAGTCGTTGTCTGATATGACCACAGGCAGGAGATAGGTGCTCATCTCGTGTCTGTTATAGCCATTTTTCCGAGTAAAGATTCCCGCCGTGTTGTCTGGAACCGGAAAGCAAAGTGGTGAATGGAAGCGGAAATCATGTTATGTATGGGATCAATTCTGATGAGACTAGATAGATATAGATACAGACATAAATATATAGACAGACAGACAGCTTGGGCTCATTTACCTTTGTTGTCTTGAATGGTAAAGTTTGAGCCACTGGCTGCTTCGGGGGCCAAAGAGAACGAGAATTGGTGCCCGCTGTAAGGGTCATCCTTGTCAATGGCGCGTAGGGTCTGAATCAACTAAAATCAAAACCATAAAGCTGTTATCAGGTTTTACTAACTCAAAAGAGTTTCTTACAGCTTTGCAGTAAATTGCTTAACTCAATGATATCTAATTTTAATTTTACAATGATAGCCTCTAGAAAACTTACAATGAATCCACCCTAGGCGGAGAACTGATTGGCTGGAAATAGAGCAAGGGACAGCCCTACAACAGTATTTATTGCAGCAAATCTAAATTCATCTGTTGAAACCAATAGTACCCTCTTCCTTGTGACAACCAGAAATGTCCCCAGATATTGCCAAATGTCCCTGGCAGGGGTGGGAGGGGCAGGGTGGGAGTGTGGGGCAAAATCACCTGGGTTGAGAAACATAGCCTTAGAGTGATAACAAGCTTAAAATATCACAGCAATTTATGACAACATTGCAACTTAAGTAAAAGGAGGCACTCTTTGGACAGCTTGCTTAGAAATGCAAGCTTGGCATATACATAAGCAATCGACTTGCTAAAGAGCTAGTTTGAATATAAAACCCACAACTTCAGAGTCCCATTTTAACATGTATTTTAATAGTGCACTTCTATTTTGACAAACTAACATAATTTTTATATCACTGGCAGAAAAGACTGATTTCAGGTGGGGACAAATGTGTAAAACAGTAAAACATTCATGAATTTGTATTACTTGTACAGATGGGCAATGTAAATAAATGAAACTATGAATTATAGGCAATTGTAAAATATGTTCTAGCTAGTACTTTTCAGTATATATTGTAATTAAAAGTATCTGCTCACCAATAAAGATTTTTCCAATAATGCAATGACTGATATATTTTCATGAAAACTTAAGACTAATTTGGGATCAGCATCAGTCTGTGAGACTAATGAACTTCCTGTTTTTAAAAACTGTTTGTTCTCTTATGCAAGTTAAACATTCATCATGGTTCTTATTTATAGTATTAATTTTTTGGCATTTATTTCATAGATAATTCAAAACTTGCCTTCAGCTCTGTGTATCATCTGAATTATTAGAAGATCTAAATTTGTCTGAGTTAATTAATTTGCTTTCTTATGAAACTCACCTGATCTGCTTTTGCTTTTTCACAGACAAAGGTTTCATAGAATTCAGCAAATTCTGGGGGGTTGTCATTGACATCTAGGACTTTAATATATAGAGGTACTCGGCTGCTCTGCTTTGGATTATCTGCAAAATGCCCAAAAGAAAGGAACAGGCATTTATATGTTGATGGGTGATCCCATTTAGATGATGGTTACTCCTTTCTCATTCATACATAGTTTCCCCAAGGCTCCTGTGAGTACCACAGGGCATTATGTATCATCATAGTCACAGAAAAGTAGAATTCGATTCTTTGGTATTTCTGGACGAGGATACACCTGAAGGAAATATATAGGGGACAAAGCTACCTTTATGTACAGTCAGTGCTGTGCTGTGCTTAGTCACTTAGTTGTATATGACTTTCTGTGACCCCATGGACTGGAGCCCACCAGGCTCCTCTGTCCAAGGGGATTCTCCAGGCAAGAGTATTGGAGTGGGTTACCATGCCTTCCTCCAGGGGATCTTCCCAACCCAGGGATTGAACCCAGATCTCCCACATTGCAGGTGGATTCTTTACCATCTGAGCCCTCAGGGAAGCCCCAAAATACTGCAGTGGGTAGCCTATCCCTTCTTCAGGGGATCTTCCCGACCCAGGAATCGAACCGGATTCTCCTACATTGCAGGCAGATTCTTGGGCTACCAGGAAAGCCCATACAGTGCAATCATATAATAAATCCCAGATTAACAGAAAATAAAGAAGAGCTATCCAGAAAAGGAATTTTAGAGGCAGATTTTAAAGGAAGCCAGGGAAGTAGGCTTTTCTGTGGACAGAAGGAAAAAAGAATGGGACAATAATGATTGTGAATGGTCTTAGTTTTTTAGTTTGAGAGCTAGACATTGTGCTAAACACTTTGTTATATTATTTTATTTAATCCTTATAAACTTCTGAGATAGATATAATTATTGCCCCCATATTATAGATGAGGAAACTCATTATATTATAGATGACGCATTGAGGAGTTAGGTAATTTGTCCACATTCACAGAGAAATTAATAATAAAGAGTGGATCCTAGATTCAAACTTGGGTCTGTCTGACCACAAAACTGAGGCTGTTCATCCCATGTAATGAAAGAGCCTAATCAGTGTTTGAAGACCTGAGGTAAATGGAGTGTTTTTGCTGTCATCTCTGATAATCTCCTGGCAAGTATGGAAGATAGATTCCTGTTCTAAGAGTCAGGGGCTGGAGTCTCTCACCTCAGGTCTTTTCATTCATTCACTCATATGTCTATTTGTTTGTTCTCACCATAAATATTTAGTGGGCATCTAGTACTAACTTGTGCCAGCCACTATTTGGGGTGCTGGGACACATTGGGACTATAACAAAGATCCTGCTTCCTGGAGCTTTGTTCTAAAGGAGGAAGGCAAACTGTAAACACATAAATATATAATGTGCCAGATGGCAAATGCTATGGAGAAATTAAACAGGTAAAAGGGACCGGAGAGAGACGGAGATGCAGCTTTGTGTGGGATGACGAGGACTGGCTTCTCTGATGAGATGCCATTTGCATAGAGACATGAATAAAGAGATGGGTTAAGCCATGTGAGTGTTTCTGGCTCTCGAGGTCAAGGAAATGGCAAGTACAGTGGCCTGGAGTGAGAGAGAGCTGGTTTAATACAAGCTTGACTCTTAGCATAAAAGGTACTGAAAAAGTTTGGACAATAAGATTCTTAAGGTTCCTTTGCATCTAAAATACTGCTCACATTATTCTTCCAAAGTCAGAGCTTCAAAGGTGAGTTTTAAAAGGCCTTTATCACTAGTATTTTCAAATATATCATAGAAAAAGTAAACATTAAAAACAAATTTTTAGGTGCAAAGGTTAAAACACACTTAAGATGACTACCTCAGTAAAAAATAAAATTTCATGATGTTATAAAAATGATCCTTTTTAACCGGGAAATAATTGTGTAATTTTAACGCTTTAAGTATGCTCTGTCATTGGTATCCATAGTAGTCCCTCCACATAAATTCTGAAGATCAAATTCTTACCTAACAAATGTATAATGAAAAATTCTTACCACTACACAAAAGCAATGTTTCATTTTGTCCACATTGGTTACTTATTATTCTACTCAATATCTTTCAGCCACTTCAAATTGCATGAGTTATACTGACAAAGAATATTACTGTATTAAACCATTTGATATGGACCATTTTACACTAGATACCTGAGCTAAAATCATTTGAACTTCTAAAAACAAAAGCTAAAAAATGAGCTATAACTTAGATGTCTATTTTTAAACATTTAAATGCTATCTTAAAAATCCTCTTTCTTTAATTTACTTAAGTCTACACATTGTGTATATATTACACAGGTTTCACTGTGTATAATTATTTGAAGTATCCCTTTGGCTGTGTTTTTCTTTGCCTTACATTTAATGGAGACTGTGATAAAATTCATTCTAAATACTCTGTGGATTACTTGGTGGTTAGTATTGCTCACTTTGGTGTTCCATGGAAAAGTAAAAATTTATATCTCTTAATTCTGTAACAGGGCTTCCCTGATAGCTCAGCTGGTAAAGAATCCGACTGCGATTCAGGAGATCCTGGTTCGATTCCTGGGTTGGGAAGATCCCCTGGAGAAGGGAAAGGTTACCCACTCCAGTATTCTGGCCTGGAGAATTCCATGGACTGTATAGTCCATGGGGTCGCAAAGAGTCGGACATGACTGAGCGACTCAAAAAAAAAAAAAATTCTGTAACAATTTTGAAACAGACATTCTACAGAAAGCTAAGAGGTGAATAGCCAAAAGATTTCTATACGAAGTCCTCCTTGATAAATATTAATTAATAAATATTGTGTTGGTATATATTAATTGAAAAAGTGCAATGAAAGCTTATATATAGCAATTCTTTTTAAAAATGCACATAGTGAGAGCTAACTGACAGAAGGTTGACAAATATTTGTTGTCTAAATTCATCATTTTCTTTCTTCTCGTATAATTATGTTGCTAAAATAATACCGGGTATGTTGCTGAAATTAAAAGAACTATTTCTAAGCAATGCCTACATTGTAGGTTATGCTTGATCCCCACTCCCCCACTACTGACACACACATACAGTGTCTAACCGGGAGCCCATTTCTTTCAGCAGCTTGTGTGACACTCTGATTTACAAGCATTTTGGAATCAAATCCAACATGTACCTAGACTGAAAGATGCATTCCCGTTTTATTGTTCCCAAATTACAGAACTTCCACAGTTGCCTTTGCATTTATGATTGAACCAATGTGTGTTTAGAAGAAACATTTAGTACAAATCATTACAGGGCTCTCTCCTTCAATATGTATTGAGCAGGATCATCAATACGCAGTGACGAGTTCCAGCCAGGCTTCACCAGCCCTTGCTGAGATGCTCTCTGTGGATTGGGGATGGTAGTGGAGAAAGGGTGGACTCACTGATCTCTGTTGCTATCACTGTAATGTTGTGCCACAGCAGTGTTTCTCGGTCAAGAAGTTTCGATGTAAAGATTGAACCATTTCCAGAATCGATGTTGAATATTCTGTCCATATCTGTGTGTCGATCGACAGAATACCTGAAAATGCAGAGTAGAATTTAGGAAGGTTTTCTTTGTATTTGTTATTTTTACATCCTAAAACTATTCCAGAATATCGGTTACAGGAAATTTTTTGTGCCTTTAGCGCATATTTGAAAATCTGTAACTTAACACTGATGCTTGAACTATGGTGTTGGAGAAGGCTCTTGAGAGTCCCTTGGAATGCAAGGAGATCAAACCAGTCCATCCTAAAGGAAATCAATCCTGAATATTCACTGGAAGGACTGATGCTGAAGCTGAAACTCCAATACTTTGGCCACCGGATGCGAAGAACTGACTCATTGGAAAAGACCCTGATGCTGGGAAAGATTGAAGGCAGGAGGAAAAGAGGATGACAGAGGATGAGATGCTTGGATGGCATCACCAACTCAATGGACATGAATTTAAGCAAGCTCCGGGAGTTGGTGATGGACAGGGAAGCCTGGTGTGCTGCAGTCCATGGGATCGCAAAGAGTCAGACACAACTGAGTGACTGAACTGAACTGAACTGAACATTAAGGAAGATATTCTGAGAAATTACTGCTTTACAGTTGAGGTCTTAATAGAACCCACTAGACAAGTTGTATGATTTTTGAGTATCATCACCAAATTTTTTTTAACGTAATTTGGATCAAGTTTATATATTAATTGTTACGTTTTAACTTTTTAGATCTTTAGAACTTTAACATGTGTGTGTGCATAAGTAGGATTATTGGCTATTTTTCTATTACTCATTTTTATTTTAAAAATCATTTTGTTGAAAAAGCAAAAGATGGTAAATGTGGCTGAGGTTAGTGAGGCTGGAGAGGGAGTTAGGAGATAGGCTTGGAAAGAGATTCACAGTTGGGACTGTAGAGGGATGGGCTGGCCATGAGAATGAGTTGGAATTTATTTGAACTTGATGTAGATCTTCCAATAGATTTTATGCAGAGGAGTGTCACTGTCCAACTCATGCTTAATAAAGATCACTGGCTGAATTAGGAGAATGGTTGGATGGTGATATTACAAATGATAGGCATGAAGAAGAGGATTTGGGGAAGATCAGTTTTGACATGTTGAGGCTGAGGTGCCTTAGGAAAGTCCAGGAAGCTCAAGATAAACATTTGGACTGACAATCTGGATTTTCTAGTCAATTGTCTAAGAAGAGAAGAGGGAAAAATGCAAGGAACTGAGTTGCTTAAAGGACGAACAGGAACAGAGACCCACAGGGACTAGAACAGTGCCTAGAGCAGAGTAAGAATTTGATACATATTTAAAAAGGAGTGTTTGGAGAATTCAAGGAAAACCAAGAGGTGTTTTAGAAACCAAAAAAGGACAGTCTTCAACACTGAAATTCATGGAAGAGGAGTAGACTTTGAGAAATGCTATCTTCTTTATAAATTTATCACTAGCTTCTGGAATAGCCATAAGTAAGAGGAAAATATATAATACACCCTGTTTTATAGAGGATTCCTAAAGAGAAAACTCAGAAGAAAGTTGATATGTGAAGGCTATTTCAGCTGCATTCTCAAAATGTACATCATGATAGGAGATTTTAAGATGTCAGCTCAGTAGAAATATATTTTAAGTAAATGTCTTACCTAGTCATACATGTGTGGAATTATTATGCATTAAAAAAAAAATTTGTTACTAACTTGTAAATAGTGTACTATATTCTAAGATTCTATTTCAATTATTTTGTTTTAAAGTACTACTAGTGAATAATAATAAACAATATATGTTATCCTAATAAAATCTCTTTTCATCATCTAGCAGATGTCTGAAAAATAGATATTCAATTATTGTAGGGTATTTAAACCGGATTTTAAAGAGAATTAATGAAGTTCACAATGGATACATATATATCAAGCTGGAATTTTAGTTTCAGTTTATATAAATCTAGATTTATAAGATTATATAAATTATAAGATTATATAAATCTTATTATCAAAAGTATTGAAACAGATGAAAGAGCTATTGTTTTGTCATTTATGTCATGAATCAACATTTATTAAGAATTTAATCAATTGCAATGAACTTGTTTGATCACCTTTCTTCATTTTTAATTTGAGGATGACAAATATTTATAGGACATTATTACCAAAAAGGAAATCTCAGTATTCATAGCCTTTGTAAGGAATTTAATTATTTTCTACAAATATATATTTTTCTTTCATGAAAAATGTCAAGCTTAAGACACGCTGCTTATTGCTTTTATAAGCTCTAACAGTTATACACAGCAGAAATCTTTTCTTGTTCTGTGTCTTTCCTTCCTGCTATGGTTTTAAGTTTTACAAGTAATCATATTTTCCAATCAAGCTTTGAAATAAAGGGTGAGGAAGTTTTAGTTGAAGGTGGCTTTTCATTTTATTTATTTACTTGTTTAATTTTTTTGGCCAGGCATGTGGCATGTAAGATCTTAGTTCCCCAACCAGGGATCAAACCCATGATCCCTGCAGTAGAAGTATAGAGTCTTAACCATTGAACTGCCAGGGAAGTCCTAAAGGTGGCTTTTGATTTTAAAGAGAGAGGACTATTTAGGAAATATCATAATTCTGTATTATTTTCTTTCCTTAATTGGGGGACTTAAAAATCATTAGAAGACCTAAAATGTCTATGTTGTTTAGGAAAGTGACTCACTTGAGTCACACAAAGCCTCATTTGTTTGTTGTTTTTCTTTCCAAAGTAATTTCTACTTATATTCAGAAATTTACTGTCAGTTGTATTAATTGTCATAATAACTGGTAAGGAAAAAGGTAATCAATTCTTCATGATTAAAGTGGATCATTCTGCTAGGCACCTCCTTTTTTCCCCTCGAACTTTATTGTATTCTGTGATTCAATAATTTGTCTTATGTATCCTGAAGGGAGCTTTGTGGGTCAGGAAAAGACGATGTATTTGCATGTAAAATTTTCAGAATAAGTATTCAGAGTGACATTTTATGACTTCCGTGTAAATCAAAGGACACGTGATATAAAGTTGTTGAAAGAAAATTATTTTATGTGACTAAAGAAGTAAAGCGGAGAAGGCAATGGCACCCCACTCCAGTACTCTTGCCTGGAAAATCCCATGGACAGAGGAGCCTGGTAGGCTGCAGTCCGTAGGGTCGTGAAGAGTCGGATACGACTGAGCGACTTCACTTTCACTTTTCACTTTCATGCATTGGAGAAGGAAATGGCAACCCACTCTAGTACTAGTTATTGCCTGGAGAATCCGAGGGACAGGGGAGCCTGGTGGGCTGCTGTCCACTGGGTCGCGCAGAGTCCGACACAACTGAAGTGATTTAGCAGCAGCAGCAGCAGCAGCAAAGAAGTAAAGATTTGTGCTACAATAATGATAAATTAACATTTGGAAAAGAATTCTGTAGTAGTAATTATACACTTAAGATGGCATCTAACACTTAATTGTTCCATATTTATGTCTTGAATAACCAAAAACTATATATGGTTGTCCTTTCTGAATATAAGAATCTGTTATAATTCTCCTATATAAGAAACCACTGGAACATACATCTATGTACCAATGTATCTATATATATTTTTATCTTTCAATCTATGTCCCTACATGAAATCCATATGTACCAAAGAAAGACTGGCAGAAAAAATCTTAAAATTAGTTGACAGCCAACCTAGCTTCTGACAAGCTAACTACTTCCTATAATGAAACAAATACAATGGGTAAAAGTGGTATGTGGTATAAAAGTAAAACAGATACAAAAATGCAGCCTAAATTCCCAGAAGACATTGTCTCTTTCATTAAAAATATTTTGACTGATCAAAGAGGTAATCAAAGTTCGTATTTATAAACTTCCAGCATTAGCACATTTAAATTGGTCTTGATATTGACTTATTAAGATTGTTTTCTTATGCAGTACACAAACTTTGAGTAAGAGCACGTTGTGAAAGTACTTAAGGTTATTCATGTTGTGTAAGCAAAGGCCATTGTTTAAATTCCTTGTTGCGTGTGTGCTACGTGCTGCGTACTAGGCTGCTTCACTTGTGTCCCACTCTTTGAGACCCCATGGACTGTAGCCCTCCGGGCTCCTCTGTTCATGGGATTCTCAAGGCAAGAATACTGGGGTGGGTTGCCATGCCTCCTCCAGGAGATCTTCTGACCCAGTGATTGAACCCATGTCTGGTATGTCTCCTGCATTGGCAGGTGGGTTCTTTACCACTAGCACTCCCCGAGAAGCCCATTTTCCTTATTAATAATGTTAAATGTATATGGAGGAGCCCTTGACCCATGAGCTCTCATGTGGCTACTCTGGGTTGCCCATCATGCAATTCAAGGAGATAGTCCAGTAGAATGATAAAACAAGAAAGTCTCTTTTCCCAAATATTTAAAATTATTCTCTGAAAATAAGCCAGGCATTTCTGTGTTTTAGTTGTGGGACTTGCCATGAGATTTCATTTGAACAAAGGGCTCAGTGGCTGAAAAGTTAGGAAACAACTGCCTTAGAACCTCAAAGTCTTTCATCTGCCAAAAAAATATTCTTCACGCAACAACCAATGCGATCCATTTAGAGAGAAGTTTTGGATTAGTTAAGTCTGCTCAAAGCTTGCCAGTGGCTTCTTATCTCAATCAGAATAAAATACAGTGGTTACTGCTGCTACTGCTGCTGCTAAGTCTCTTCAGTCGTGTCCGACTCTGTGCAACCCCATAGAAGGCAGCACAGCAGGCTCCCCTTTCCGTGGGATTCTCCAGGCAAGAACACTGGAGTGGATTGCCATTTCCTTCTCCAATGCATGAAAGTAAACAGTGAAAGTGAAGTTGCTCAGTCGTGTCCGACTCTTCAGGACCCCATGGACTCTAGCCTACCAGGCTCCTCCATCCACGGGATTTTCCAGGCAAGAGTACTGGAGTGGGTTGCCATTTCCTTCTAGGGCCCACAAATCCCAGTAGGACCTGCCTCGCTCACCACCTACCGAACTTCTGTTGCCTGATACCTGATACCATAATTTCTCTTCATCTGTGACTGCTCTCAGCTTGGCCGGCCTCTCCTCCCATATGCCAGGCAAGCTTTGATATCAGATCCTCCCCTTGCTTTTCCCTCTTCTTGGCACCTTCTTCCCCAAGATATTAGTGTGGTTCATCCCTTCCTTTCATTCAAAGCTTTACTCAAATGATTTCCAGCAAGGCCAGGCCTGATTGCACTATCTAAGATAGTATCCAGATGCCCTTTGTGTTCTTTCTTTTGGCCATGCCACACAGCATGGGGGATCTTAGTTCCCTGACCAGGGATTGAACCCAAGCCCACTGCATTGGAAGCGTGGAGTCTTAACCACTGGACTGCCAGGGAAATCCCACCCTTTGTTTTCTCTGTCTTATTTTGCTGCTTACACTTTAGTGTCACCTGACATATCACAGGGCATCCCTGGTGGCTCAAACAGTAAAAAATCTGCCTGCAATTCAGGAGACCCAGGTTCAGTCCCTGGGTTGGGAAGATACCCTGGAGAAGGGATTGGCAACCCACTCCAGTATTCTTGCCTGGAGAATTCCATAGACAGAGGAGCCTGATGGGCTACAGTTGGACATGACTGAGCAACTAACATTGTCACATATTTATTGTTTGCTTATTTCTGTCTTCCCCAGTTAGAATGCAAGCTCCCTGCAATCAGGACTGGGTACTATTCTCGCTCATATCCCTAGTGCCTGGAACAAGCCTGGCACATGGCAAGTGCCCTGAGCAGAAATTTTTGGACTCACTGGCACAACTTCTCAGTCTGCTTACTTTCTTCATGGGGAATAATAGACACAATACTATTCTGGTTTAGCTCTTTTCTCAGCGAGTCAACTAAGCTGTGGGTAAAGGCTTGAAGCTGTGGACTCCAGTGCTTTTGTGATAAGATTCTAGCATACTTAAGCAATGATGGTCTCAAAGAGCCATTAGCTTTCTTACAATGTAATTTACAGTGAAGGTGTACAGGGAAAATAGAGCTTGCTTACTTGGTATATATTTGGACTCAACTCTATTAATTTCCCCATGATTTCCCAGACATATATCATGAAACTGTGCTTGTTTTTATCCATGTCTGCAAAAGAAAAAAAATTACGCATCCAAATGGAGCATAATTCTGCCTGTAAGTGTTATATGGTAGGTTCTTCCACACTTGAAAAACAGACTTTCAAGCCTAGTGCCTTTTTTGTTAAAAGTGCTTCCTCCACCAACTTTGACAAATCTAAGACCTGAGAAGAAATCCCAGCCCATTCAACTGCATTACCTTGTACCACTCCCATATAAGCAATAAACTCCTTACAGCTCATTTTATGCCTTCCTCCCAAATTAAAAATATAATTTTGGGGGCTGACTGAAGGCATACGGATCTTAGTTCCCCAACCAGAGATCGAACCCATTCCCTCTGCAGTGGGAGGGCAGAATCTTAGCCACTGAACCACCAGGGCAATCCCCAAATGTTGAGTTTTTAAGGTTTATTTAGTTGCTAAAATAATATTTTATATTGTGCAAGAAGTGTAAAGGTAGTAAAAGTACTTTAAAGTAGTTTTTAAAGGAAGATACAACTAATTGGAAAAAAGGATTCATCCTTTCCAATTTGCAAGTGAATATTTGAATTTAAATCAACAAACTTATGGAAGAGACATGTCACAGAAGTGTGCTTACTTGACAGGGTTCCTGGCAGCATCTGGGTCTTGGGCTGTGACCGAGCCTATTGTCGTATTTATCTGAGCGTCTTCCCTTATTTGCAGGATGTAGGCCAGTTTGCTGAAGACAGGGGGCTCATCTACATCTTCCACCATAATTCTCACCGTGGCTGAATCTTTGAATGGACCCAGGTAGAGAAAGCGGGGTTCAACATGAGGATTGGAGGCTTCCACTTTGAGGGTGTACACTTTCTTCTTTTCAAAGTCCAAGAGCTTGTGGGAAATGAGGGGAGGAAGAAATGACATATTTAAAGCAGTCAAGACACAGAAAGTCAAGACATGAGACATTTTTAATGCAAACCACTGATAAATGAATGTGATCATATTGCTTTGAGACATTACTACACAGCATAATGTTGGGAAAAGACATGGGAGTTCAGATGCCACCAATCCTGATGAAATTGTGGGCAGAAATCATGCACCAGGAATGAAAGTTTATGATAGGCAGGAGAGGGCACCTATAAGCAGGAGAGAACCTAAAGAGGCCCCTTTTATAAAAGTCCTTATATCTGACTATCAGAAGCCACACCAGGGGCAGGTTGGCAAATACGTAGAAGAGCGTTCTGTGTCAGATGTTATCACATTTGGCTTTATTTGAACAGTCACTGAGTGTTTAAAATTTGTCAAAGAGCTTTCCTGGTGGTCCAGTGGTTAAGACTGTGCTTCCAATGTAGGGGGCATGTGTTCGATCCCTGGTGGAGGAACTAAGATCAGAGCTAGGATGGAGAGCTGCTGGTTTGCAGCCTAATTTTCTATTCCTTGTTTAGATAAAATAGATTAAAATTTGTTTTTTGTTTTTGGCATGAGGTGTTAAAATATTCCAAGTGATATCCAGATAAGGGCATCTGGCTAATTACTTGCCAAAGAAAGCAATGATCATTGTTGTCAGAGGTCTGTAGGAGAAGTTATCTCTGCTTCTGGAGACATAGTGAACCCAAATGCTTATTGCTGACTTTTAGTTTTAGATGATAATATGACAAGGTTCACTAGAAACACAATTAATCAAGATGTTAGTGAATGTGATTTAGTCGGCTAGGCAAAATTTCAGCATGAATCTGATAAGGCACCAAGAAAATTAAAAAGGTTAATGCACACTAATGGGCTTCCTAATTATATTATAGTATAAAACATTGATCTGAATGTCACTGAAACATGTTTTATTGTGTTTCCAGATATTAAGACATACAATCCAAAGCTTAAGAGGAAAATTTTTCTTCTTGTTTACATCCACCTATGCTTATATTTACCAGCAAATAAAACATTACACCAAAGGAGAGAGAAAATATGACACAATACATGACAAAAGTGAACTCATTAAACACAGTAACCAAAATTAATATTATTTTTAGCTTTGAAGCACACAGTTTATTGATTTTTAATTTTTTCCACTTTTTCATATACTGCTCCATGACAATTTTGTGGGTAAATAAGTACATAGGGGACAAATAAGAATTCAGAACATAAAGTTTTCGTGTGCATGTTCCAAAGTAGTGATTACATAGGAGAAAAATAGGAATTCAGAATATAAAATCTTAATTATTGCATTTCAAAAAGTAGCTAAAGAGCTTGCAGGAAATTTTGTTACTTTATTTTTGTGGTCTTTCTATATCTTCTCTCTTTAATTCAAACCATTTCTGTCACTGCTTGTATTACTCCTTTCCTTCAAAGCATGTAGTGGAATTTGTAGTTCTATGTGTTTCTTTGTTCATTTGCTTTCTTGCCCTTAAGAGCAGTTCCATGAGAGCAGAGACCATATTGTTGAATGTACTATTGCATCTCCAACATTCAAATGGTGTCTGGCACTGTTTTAAAATTTATTCTTCAGTTATACTATTTATTCATGTATTTTTATGTGTTTCATTTGCTTATGCTATTTACTTAGGAACTTTTAAATACAAATTCATTAAAAAGTATAGAATTAATGAATGCATAAGATTATTGAGAACCCCTGAAAGCCAACCAAAGAACTCTTACTGTAATTAGACTAGGTCTTTAAAAAAATTGGGCAGCCCAGTGATGCTAGTGGTAAAGAACCCATCAGTCAACGCAGGTGATGTAAGAGACATGGGTTCAGTCACTGGGTTGGGAAGATTCTCTGGAGATGGGAATGGCAACCTACTCCAGTATTCTTGCCTGGAAAATCCCATGGACAGAGGAGCCTGGTGGGCTACAGTCCATGGGGTCACAAAGAGTAGGACATGACTGAAGCATCTTAGCATGTGTGCAATGCAGGCAACACTCTTACTCTTAAAAAAATTAATAAGCAAGACTTGAGAGGAATGTTCATGTGAGATGTAATTGCCCCCAGTTACTTGGGGACCAGAGAAAAATAAATGCTTTCATTTGCATAGTATTTTTAAGAAATGCATTACCTTTTTGACAGTTATAATCCCTTCCTGAGTTTCCTGATCGGTGATGACATCAAACATGTCCAGCCCCTCTCCCTCTGTAATGCTGTACTCGATTTCAGCATTTTCTCCCACGTCGGCATCGCTGGCTTTGATCCTGCCAATTGGTGTGCCCGGTGGAGAAGATTCAGGGGTTTTAAACTGATATGTACCTATTAATTACCAGACAGATATAAGTCAAACACAGACTAATTACACCCCATCATAATAAAAACAAAACCCATTTTCTAGCAGTTTGTTCAGATAGTACCATGGATGCAGGCAGATTTGTGCTTTCCTTAAAATAATTAATGGTGCCCTTGTCTCTTTAATGTTTTTACTTTCATGGTTGTTAAGAATATTTCTTCTATTTCATGACTTGTCTCTTGGAAAAGGGAAAACACTTCTTGTCCTGAAAGTAGGCTTCCAAGTTTATGGTGTGATTGTGAGAAAGCCTGAACTGTTAGAGGAGGGTGCAGTAATCTAGCAGAAAGAATAGAAAAGAATTTAACCTGAACTGTGACTTTAAGCCAGTTACTAGGTATTCTTTGAGAATTTTTTCTGTCATTGCTAATAGTAACTGAAGGTGAAAATAAGTTACAGCACTTCAGAGAATGTATCCAAGTAGAGATGAGATTCCTTCACTCATATGTGGAGCTGGTTTAGTTGCAGCTAAGGATATAGATAAATACACTGAGGAATAAAGCTCTGAAATTTTTGTAGGTTTGACTGATTTTTTTCCTTTAAATATTAGTGTCTTTTTTATACATGGATCTCTCCCATTCTTGTATTTATACTACTAATTAAAAACTTTATTATATAGACATACACTTCTTACATCTTCATGTTGGAAAATTAGTCAAAGGAGACTACTTGTGAGTTTCAATTCAGGTCTGCCAGGCTAGCAGGTCCTTAGCACCATCCCTCCACCCCAAAACAGCAAAAACAAAAGTTATTCTACTCTCACACATTACATTTTACCCACCATTTACACAAATTGCCTTGGAAAGAAAATTTACACTATGACACTACTAAAGTGTGAAAGTCGCTCAGTCGTTTCGACTCTTTGTGACCCCATGGACTATACAGTCCATGGAATTCTCCAGGCCAGAATACTGGAGTGGGTAGCCTTTCCCTTCTCCAGAGGATCTTCCCAACCCAGGGGTCAAACCCAGGTCTCCCACATTGCAAGCGGATTCTTTACCAACTGAGCTATCAGGGAAGCCCACTAAAGTATAATACTTTAATAATATTTAATTCACTAAGTATTGAGCTCATTCTTGATAAGATGATAAAAGAGGCCAGTTTTATCATGAGGGAAATGGAAGTGTACTTGGGTACCTCCAATCCCTTCCTGTATTCTCCTATCCCTCACCTTGGGACATTATGCAGAAATGAGCACAGTTTATTCTCTGAGAGAATGCAGAGGGGGAAGTCCCCTGGTAACAAGGTATGGGTAAATCCTCCTGCTAGCCTTCCCCAAGCCATCCCCACATAGAAAAGAGGTTTTGGGAGAAAGTGTTGGTGATCTTGATTTTTTCATGTCAGGCTCCTGAATGGATGTTTTAGGGTTCATAAAAACTTTCTTCTGCCCATTAAATCAGAAGTCAGTTAGCTATTCTGTTTTTGCATTTAGCTAAAAGGAGATCCAACCAGTCCATTCTAAAGGAGATCAGTCCTGGATGTTCTTTGGAAGGAATGATGCTAAAGCTGAAACTCCAGTACTTTGGCCACCTCATGCAAAGAGTTGACTCATTGGAAAAGACTCTGATGCTGGGAGGGATTGGGGGCAGGAGGAGAAGGGGACGACAGAGGATGAGATGGCTGGATGGCATCACCGACTTGATGGACGTGAGTTTGAGTGAACTCCGGGAGTTGGTGATGGACAGGGAGGCCTGGCGTGCTGCAATTCATGGGGTTGCAAAGAGTCACACATGACTGAGCGACTGAACTGAACTGAACTATGATTAAATACTTGAAAAAAGTAGATGGTATGGAGATTCCTTAAAAAATTAGGAATAAAACCACCATATGACCCAGCAATCCCATTTGTAGGCATATACCCTGGGGAAACCAAAATTGAAATAGACACGTCTATCCCATTGTTCATTGCAGCACTATTTACAACAGCTAGAACATGGAAGCAACCTAGATGTCCATCGACAGATGAATGGATAAAGAAGCTGTGGTACATATACACAATGGGATATTACTCAGCCATAAAAAGGAACACATTTGAGTCAGTTCTAATGAGGTGGATGAACCTAGAACCTGTTATACAGAGTGAAGTAAGTCAGAAAGAGAAAGATAAAGATTGTATTCTAATGCATATATATAGAATCTAGAAAAATGGTACTGAAGAATTTATTTACAGGGCAGCAATGGAGAAACAGACATAGAAAATTGACTTCTGGACAAGGGGAGAAGGGAGGAGAGGGGGAGATGTATGGAAAGAGTAACATGGAAACTTACATTACCATATATAAAATAGATAGCCAATGGGAATTTGTTGTATGACTCAGGAAACTCAAACAGGGGTTCTGTATTGACATAGAGGGGTGGGATGGGGAGGAAGATGGGAGGGAGATTCAAAAGGGAGGGGATATATGTATATCTATGACTGATTCATGTTGAGGTTTGATAGAAAACAAAATTCTGTAAAGCTATTATCCTTCAATAAAAAATAAATTTTTTTTTAAAAAGTAAAGAAAATGCAAGTATTTCTTGTTGATCCATGTGTATCTCTATTATAAAAGAAGCTCTTAATCAGTTGACTGGCTTTAAAAAAATGGCCACATTTGAGTAAGTAGGTTTTGTACTTAATGATGGGCAACTATTTTCTCCTAGAAGAAGGGATTCAGGTATTAAATAGTTTTCTCCAGTGGCTCAGACAGTAAAGAATCTGCCTGCAATGCAGGAGACCTGGATTCGATCCCTGGGTTGGGACGATCCCCTGGAGAAGGGGAGAGTACCCACTCCAGTATTCTGGACTGGAGAATTCCATGGACTGTATAGTCCATGGGGTTGCAAAGATTCGGACATGACTTTCACTTATGGTCAGAAAGGAATTTTGATGTTGGAAGAAAAATGACATGAAAACCAGTACTTACTGAGGTCTAAAGAGAAAAGGTCAAGTGTATTGCTTTAAGAGTGGGCACTTATCTTCCTTCATCTTCCTTCTTATCTAATCATGATTGTTAAAAATTTTAGAAATGACTTTTGGTAACTCAGTTAACCATAATGTGGAAAACTATTTATGAGCACAAATGGTTTAAGTACATAGTTATTTCTACAGTTTTATTTTTAGAAACAGTAAAATGATAAATCCTCCCCTTGCAAAGACTTAAAGGAGATTATATGCCTGATTAAATTCACAAAATATACAGTTGATTTCTTCCTAACAAATAGCAGCATGCTTGTAAACATATGTTCTGCACAAGCTTATTTATGTCTGTAGTAGTCTTATTAATAAAGAAAAATAAAACAATGATATTGCTTTTATAATAACAGACATATCAGACAACTGCTCAGCTAATTACTGATAAACGTTTACATCTACTGAGCATCAGTACTGTAAGCTCATTTTTAATAAATGTGCCAGTTCTTACTAAGTTCACTAACTTTGGCAATTAATAACAATAAAGAAAAAATAAATATCATTCTTAAAGTTACAGTTTTACAAAAGTTCCCTGAAGAAAGTCATTCAATCAAATGTTCCTACTCTGGGGAAACCGAGGAGGGTTGTCATTGACGTCAGTCAGCGTGATGTTCACTGTGGTAGTCCCAGATAATCCTCCCATCTGGCCGCCCATATCCTTGGCCTGAATCACCACTTGGTACTGTTCCCTGTTTTCTCGATCCATGTTGAGCAAGGCTGTCTTGATGATACCTGTGGGTATGAAATTCAGAAATGGAAAGGGATGTAGTAAAAATACTTTCCAAAATTATTTATTTATGCAAGCAAACATAGCTTGTCACCCACAATGTGCCTAACACTATACAGATGTCATGGGTGACCATAAAGATGATTGGTTATAGATGATCTTTGTACTGAAAGAAATTAAAACCACATAGGGGAGGTAGATACATTAAAACACACACACACACACACTCATTCACCTATAATGCAAGAAGAATGAAAATGAATGTAAATTACATCCTTCAGTAGTGCAGACTGTAAGTTGTATAGCTGTTAAGTGTGATAAGATGACACAGCAAAACATAACTTGGCATGTGGCACAGTGGTATACTACTATGCCACAGTAGAATAAAAGACAATTAGGTGTATTATGAGGAAATTGTTAAGAAAGTCATGTATACTTGAAAAGACTTCCCTAATGGCTAGGCGGGTAAAGAATCTGCCTGCTGATGCATAAGACGTGGGTTCGATCCCTGGATGGGTAGTCCCACTGGAGGAGGAAGCAGCAACTCACTCTAGTATTCTTGCCTGGGAAATCCCAAGGACTGGGGAGTCTGGCGGCTGCAGTCCATCGGGTCAAGAAGAGCTGGGCATGACTGAGCATGCGTATGTATGTGTGTATATTAGCACTGATTCTTGAGTTTCACTTTACTGATTGGAATTGACTGACGCCTCATCAAATACACCCACCATAATGAATGTTCTGAGGATCTTCTAAACCACAGAACTATGGTCTTATGAAAACAGTATTGGTTCTCTCATAATAATCATCTTGTATGATCCTAGAGAATCTTTTCCCTAAAGCTGAGGTAAACTTTAGTTCAACAGGTCCTAGCAGTGACCAACACTCTTCAGCTAGATAAAGATTATCTCTATTGTTAGGTAGTTATAAAATAATTAGTTTAAAGAACTTTAAAAATTTTGTCTACTTTCTGTGTAAGGCTTAGGCTTAAATTAACCACATTCTTTCAAAAATCACTGAAGTCTTTATAACCTTCTCTGGTGGCACATTCCAGTGCTTAATGACTAATGAGACTGAAAATATCTTTCTTTATTTTTAACAGAATACCTCAGACAACAGGTCAATTTTATTCCTATGGTGCTGGCTCCAGTGAAAGTGAAACTGCTTTCTAGTCTCCAAATAATAGTACTTCTCTATTTAAATACAGGAGATCACCTTAGCCTTTTGTCCTTCAGGTTGAATAATTCTAATTTTTCATCCTCATTGTCTCTAAACTCAACATTTTCTTTCTCCTTGGGATTCTTTCCGAGTTCATTGCACCTCTTACATTGATTTCCAACTAGATATAGTAACTTAGAAAGGTTTTGACATCCAAACAATAATGGAAGCTTGAAAATTGTGTAAAAGGAACTTCACTCTTAACATGATAGCAAAAATACATGTGGAATTTACTATACAGTACAAGTTCAGTTCAGTTCAGTTGCTTGGTCATGACTGACTCTTTGTGACCCCAAGGACTGCAGCACTCCAGGCCACCCGTGTCCATCACTAACTCCTGGAGCTTACTCAAACTCATGTCCATTGAGTCAGTGATGCCATCCAACCATCTCATTCTCTGCCATCCCCTTCTCCTCCCACCTTCAATCTTTCCCAGCATCAGGGTCTTTTCCAATGAGTCATTTCTTCACATCAAGTGGCCAAAGTATTGGAGTTTCAGCTTCAGCATCAGTCCTTCCAATGAATATTCAGGGCTGATTTCCTTTAGGATTGACTGGTTGGATCTCCTTGCAGTCCAAGAGACTCTCAAGAGTCTTCTCCAACACCACAGTTCAAAAGCATCGATTCTTCAGCACTCAGCTTTTGTTACAGTCCAACTCTCACATCCACACATGACTAATGGAAAAACCATAGCTTTGACTAGATGGACCTTTGTTGGTAAAATAATGTCTCTGCTTTATAATATGCTGTCTAAGTTGGTCATAGCTTTTCTTCCAAGGAGCAAGCATCTTTTAATTTCATGGCTGCAGTCACCATCTGCAGTGATTTTGGAGCCGAAGAATATAAAGTCTGTCACTGTTTCTGTTATTTTCCCATCTATTTGCCATGAAGTGACAGGACCGGATGCCATGATCTTAGTTTTCTAAATGTTGAGTTTTAAGCCAGTGTTACAATACAGTACAAGTCATATATATTAAAACACAATTCATCATAAATAGTATGCTACTTTGTGGAGAAAGTGCAGAAAACTGAGATGTGGAAAAAAGAGTTAAGGCAATCCATTTTTTTTTTTTTTTAGGGCAGTATCAATTAAGATAAGCTAGATGATGTGATAACCAACAAAGTAAAATCTCAGTGGCTTAACAAAACTAAAGTGCTCTAGGTAGGCCAGAAAGAAAATCTGCTCATGATAACCTTTAGACATTCAGGCTGAAGACTCACTTGATACTGGTTTCCATCCATGATCACTGTGGCAAGTGAGAGGGAAAATGGTGGATTATGCACCAGGTCTAAAAGTTTTGCTTGGAAATGACTCATATGACTACCACATTTTATTGCCCCAAATAAATCACATGGCTACACCTAACTTTCCAGTAAGGTAGAGAGATGCAATCCTACTAAGTAACTAGAAAAAGAAGAATCAGAATATGTGCAAACAACCATCTTGGCTATCAAAAGGGGTTGGCCTTTTAGTTTTATCTCAAACTGGAGGAAATTATAAAAGTGTGTAATTTTTCCAAATCTCCCTTGTATAAACACAGTATATGAAAGATCCATTGTCAGATTTCTTGATTAAAATGATTTGGATGTCATGTTTACAAATATGTCACTGGTGCTTGGAGATGAATCTAAGAAAATTCAATCACACTGATTGTTTTTATTAAAAGTTGCTAGCTCAGCTGAGCATGTCAATTAAAATTACGTATCTTAAAAAGAAGATGCAAGAGGAATTCTAACCTGTTTCTGATTCAACTGAAAAATAGGGCTGCCCCTGTAGGATGCTATAGACAACTTTAGCACTGTTCCCGTAGGTTGGATCATCAGCATCAGTTGCAGTGACTTGGACAACAAATGTGCCTGTAATGAAAGAAACATGAATTGAAAATAAATGAAGGGTTCATTATGGATCCTCGATACCCACGCATTAGGAAAAAGCACAATCATACTTTAATACAAAACTATCATGGCAAGGGAGTGGAGAACCACAGTAGGATGCTGGGCTAAAAAACCTTGGATTTCTTATTCTGAAGGAATGTGAGCAACATTCATAAATATTGAAAGGATTAAATTGGGCTTCCCAGGTGACTCAGTGGTAAAGAATCCGCGGGCAATTCAGGAGACATTGGTTTGATATCTGGGGTGGGATCATTCCTCAGAGAAGGAAATGGCAACCCACTCCAGTATTCTTGCCTAGGAAATCCCATGGACAGAGAAGACTGGCAGGCTACAGTTCATGGGACTGCAAAAGAATTGGATATGGTTGCTCAGCTGGTAAAGAATCTGCTTGCAATGCAGGAGACCTGGGTTTGATCCCTGGGTTGGGATGATCCCCTGGAGAAGGGAATGGCTACCCATCTGCTGTATTCTTTCCTGGAGAATTCCCATGAACAGAAGAGCCTGGTGGGCTACAGTCCATGAGGTCGCAAAGAGTCAGACATGACTGAGCGACATTCACTTCCCATTAGTGACTAAAAACAACAAGAATTAAATTAAAGGGGAGCATGGGAATGATTATGACTTTGGGTGGAACTGATTCCAATCCATCTCCAAGGGTGAGATTTGATTGGGTTTTTGCTACAGTGATTCTTTCAAGTTGTCTAGGCCTAAATCTATTGGCATCTTGTACTACTTTCTCTACAAGGATTAGTTTAGGTATTGTTCAGTTGGAGGACCATATGTGATTTTGCTGAGAATTTGTTGTGTCACTGGTGCTTTTGCTCCCTGAATGTAACGTGCTGATGTGGAGCCTGAAAATGCAGCAGCTATTTTGTGATCTTGGCAATGCCAGTCCAAGGGCAAAGCTGAATAGGACAAAATTACAGAGAAATAGCTAGAATCCAAATCAAACAATGTTCAAAGTCCACTTTGCTTTTAGACTTAATGTGACCAATAAACACTTTCATTGTTTAAAGTAATTTGAACTGGGTTTTCTGTTACTTATAAATAAAAGCATCTAGGTGATAAATCTATCTGATAGAATCTAAGATGTTGAACGACCTTCTCTTGAACCTTAAGAGAAGTAGTTTTGGATTAAGTAAAGAATTAATTGGAATAGTGGAGAATACACATCTGGAATTTATAATCCCCAAAGATGATTATAATTAAATGTACAAAGAAAGCTATGTTGTTTCAGATTGGCATTCTTATTGTAGATACCATAGTTAATAATAACCTTCAAAGTACCCCTAATCCCCATGAAATTCCATGCAAATTTTTGTGTGTATGACTAGATGGATATGACACAGTGGAGAAATGCCATAGATTTTACCTGATTCTGAAAGTGGTCTGTGACTTCCTAAAAAGGTAAGACCCTCTGAGTAACATCATTTTATGGTTGATTTTTGGTATTCATATTAGACAGAGTAAACATACTGATAGAATTCTCCTGTCCATGAACAGGGTAGGGAAGTCACAGTTAGGGAATACTGTAATTTTCACCCTACTTTTATAATATCTAACCAATTCTATTTATTGAACTAATACACTATACTGTCTTCGGGAGGCATACTCTTGGATGTTGATACATGAGATAGAGCATCCATCCTTGTAATTTAGCAAGGAATGAGGGGAGAATGAAAGCATAAGATTTTGGAGTGAGAATTAATAGTAGAAGTCAACAAACACCTATGTTCTTACTTGACATCAATGCAAAATTTGATTGCTTTTAGAATATGATTATCTGGGTATTTTGAGTGCCTGTTAGTTGCTGATGTGGTACTTGGGGCTGTGCACTTGTTTTTTCCTTTCATTCTTATGGTAAGGATTTAGGAGTTGATGTTTATTATTTCTTTTTTATAAATATGAAACTGGAGGGTCAGAGACATCAAGTCGTTTATTTACCTAAGGCTACATAGTTGCTTCTTAGTAGTGATAGTTTCAAACTCCAGTCCATTTGATACTAAAGTCCATTTATACCACCTTGTTGCTGTCCCACTACCTTTATGTGATTCCTCTAGGATGCCTTTATGATCACAATAATGCCATGTTAATTTATGATAATGATGAATATCAACATAACTGTGCCTGTGTGCAAATTGGAAAAAGCCTTCTTTTCCCCAGGACCTGTTATTGCCAGCTACCACCCAAATATTTATAAAACATATTTATAATGGCTTCAGAAGCAAATGGTGCCCCTTATATTGTACAGTCACACTTTTCACATCTGGCTATAGCTGCCCTGCATGGTGCTGATGACCAGAAAGGCTTTCATTAATTCTTTTTGCCCTTTACCATACAGAGGAAAAATATTTTTTTCCTAACAAATCTTCTGTTTAAAAGAATTCTAATCCTCCACTTTGGTGATGATTTGTGATTTTTCTAACAAAACAAAGTGACTTCAAGTAATGAGATGAGCAACTTCTTATGAGAAACATTTGGATGTTTTATAATCATTTCTGTAGATTAGCTATTGTTCAAGTCTTGGAACTGTGAACTGAAATATCCTTGATATCTGACTCACAGAATGATGGAAATGTTTTTATTATGTAATCTAGCCCTTTTGAACTTGACACCGAGTGAAACTTAAAATAACCCTTTACACAAGTAGTTGAAAATTTGTCACTGTCTCTCCTGAAGTGTTTTAATGTGGTTAACAATGATGTCAGTAGGATTTTTTTCTTAATTTAAGAAAAATTCACATTTTCCCAATCTAAGCAAACTAAATGCACACATTAAAATTGGTAGTAGAATTCTGCACAGAGTATTAACTTACCATATTAATGTCATGAAAGTCTCAATTTTCACCACTTAATAAAGAATATATCCCATAGACATCATCTGTGTATTATTCATGGATTTTTAAAAAAAGTTTTCTTTGAGTCTCTTTCTCAAATATAATTACTCTTCAGTCTGAACTGTAAACTCAGGGCTTTTGTTTTCCACTGGGGAGATCCTGACCTAATGCCCAATTCTACTATGGGCTAAGAGAAAGAGAGAGGACTATCAAGAAATAAAGTGGGCATTTAGAGTGGGAGAGGAAACAGATGAAATGATCTCTCCTTCTGCCTGCCCTTCTCACTCTGTCACTTTTCATTCCCTAATCACTAGAAGAAATGTTGTCTTCTTAAAAATAATAAGACTAATCTTAGGAGACACTGGTCCACTTATAAAAAGGACCTAAATGGATTGTTTGAAACACAGTGCATCTAGAATGTAGCATCCAAGTTCATTCAGTTCAGCATATTTCACTCAGAGGATTCCTGATTCAGTTGATGTACTAGAGGAAACAATTGAATCGCATCTCACTTACCGACATCAGACATTTCGGGAACAGTGGCCGTGTAAACCTCCTTGGTGAATATTGGTTCATTGTCATTGATGTCATGGATCTTGATGATGAATTCAGACTCGGGCTCCACGGGTCTCCCTGTTTTTCTGTTTATAGCCTGAGCTCGAAGTATGTAAACAGGTTTTTCTTCCCTGTCCAGCCTCTTTGTGGCCTGTATGTCCCCTGTGTTTTCATTGATAATGAAGAGATCTCCTGCTCCATCTCCTGAAAGGATATATTTAAGTGATCCATCTCCTCTATCCTGGTCTGAATGTAACTAGTGTAGAAAAAAAAAAATTAAAGAAAGTAAAAGTCAAGCATGTGATCCTGAACTGTTTGTCTTTATGATGCAATGCTATGTTAACTTTCATTCAAGTCTTTCTTAGGGTTGCAGATTTTTTTCTTTTACTGTTTACTGAAATCCTCAATAGTAAATGCCATTTGTTAATGAGCATGTTTCCTTATAATCACAGAAATTTTCAGAACTGGAACTTGTGTAAAGTTTAGTAATCTTCATTTTGAAGAATCAAAAACTACAGGCCAGAACAATAGAAAAATGCCCAAGGACACATTAGCCTGGCTGGAACAGAACTATTTTCACTATTTCTCTATTTTCACTACAGCTTTCAGATTCTATCAATACAGCCACCCCCTCACTTTTAGGTACACATACTCACTATAGAAGCAATACACTGTTGAGAAAAAGATTTTGGAGTTTTTAATCAGAGAGTACATTCTGCATCTACACTTTGCTATCTTGGTGTATTTAGGGATGCTAGTCATTCTTTTTTATTTTAATATGATGGAGATTATAGTCAATTTTCTAGGAAGTGTGAAATTTATTTATTTATGAAATCAACTCAGAGTGTTTGAAAAAAAAAACAAACAAACAACATTTTAAGTGCTGCCAGGGACAATGCCTTGAATCCCCACCAGCTAGGTAATTTACATGGTCACTTGGAATAAGAATATTTAACAAATATTTTAGTTTAATATGGGAAAGGACCTTCTAAAACTTAGTCAGCCTAAAATGGAATAATCTGCCTTATGAAGTAGTTGGTTCTCTGCCCCTGAAGGCAATCAAGCAGAGGTTCTGATAAGATAAACAGCCAGTGAAATGGGTCTGGGTAAAAAGTTGAGCTAATGAACATAAAGACACAACTGAAGTGAAGAGGATGATCTTAACTTGAAAATGTAGCCCATGTTACTTATTCTGAATTTCATTTCCACTGTGTTGACTTCCCTGCTGTTTCTTTAGTTCCCTTTTTCCCACCTCAGCAAGACTTTGGGCACTGTCTCACAGGTCTTCTGATAATCTAAGGCTTTTCAAAAATTTTTTCAAAAAGTGCTTTTTATCAAGAACTTTTTTCAGACTTCAGTTGTAAGTATACATACAGAAGGGTTAGCGTTCATAGGAAAGCTGCTAATCTTGAAACCTGTGAGGACCCTGTGTGGTCCTCTTGGGTATAAAAGCCCTTCTGTGTTTTCTTATTTCTTGTTTGTAGAAAAAGGCTTTAGTCTCCTGGGCCTTGCCTGAGTTCCAAAGAGCAGACTCAAGCAGTTACTAATTAGGGAAGTGAGGGAATGCACAAACAAGGAAAAGCAAATCATTCAGTGATAAGACAGAGTCTTAGTTATACACAGTCCTAAGAGATATACATAACAATCTGACAAATATTTTGAGTTCTGCAGAGGCTAAGCCCCCCACACAAGGTGGAGGATGGTGATTTACATGCTACCACAAACATGTAGACCCCAGATTGTTTGAAACCAGAAGGTCGATGATTATGATTCCTGAAATATTACCCTGTTACCTTACCATCAACCAGTCAGAATAAGGTCCGTAAGCAGCAATTCTCATGCCAAATGTTGCCTTTAAAAACTCCTTCCTGAAAACTATCAGGGAATCTGGTTCTTTTGAGCATGAGCTGCCCATTCTCCTTGCTTGGTGCCTACAATATATGCTGTACTTTTTTGTTACAACCTGGAGTCAGTAGATTGGCTTTGCTGTTTAGCAGTTGAGCAGACCCAAATTCTGTTTGGTAACAATCTCTACCTTACTTCAACTCGATCTAAGTGGAGCATCAGCTATGTTACAATAGTAATGGCAACACCAGCAACAGGCAAACCAACCCTGTATTCTCTTGATTAACACTGCATGGAATATTCAGAGTAACTTCTACAAACATATTTGAAAATAGAATCTCAGGAGAAAAGGGGGACTTAAAAACATGTAATCCAGACTTTATATAACTATGTCCCATGGAATATCATTTATACAAAATGCTGAGAAAAAAAGGTTCCGTGGCCAAATAATTTTGGGAAATACTTCATATTCTGCCTCTTTCTTGGAGTCTCCCACTGCCCATTAACTTAAGAAAGGCTATGAGTACCTACAGTTCCAAACTGTACTAAACATTATTTGACCTGGCTTTCCTGAACTTTCTTTGCTTATGTATCCTTTTTGGGTGTGATCCATACTGATGTTCCCCAAAACAGTTTTCCAAGAAACTCATTTTGGGAAACATGAGCTAACTGAACACATCATTGCAGAGTCAAGAAACTGAGGCTCTAGAGTACATGCTACTGCTGCTGTTGCTAAGTTGCTTCAGTCGTGTCCGACTCCGTGTGACCCCATAGACGGCAGCCCACCAGGCTCCCCCGTCCCTGGGATTCTCCAGGCAAGAACACTGGAGTGGGCTGCCATTTCCTTCTCCAATGCAGGAAAGTGAAAAATGAAAGTGAAGTCGCTCAGTCGTGTCTGACTCTTAGCGACCCCATGGACTGCAGCCCACCAGGCTCCTCCGTGCATGGGATTTTCCAGGCAAGAGTACTGGAGTGGGGAGCCATTGCCTTCTCCATCTAGAGTACATAGTTTCCCAAATCACACAGATTGTGTGAGAGTCAGTTAGACCTTGAGTGCAAGAAGAGACTTATAGATTATTCTGTGTAACCACCTCATTTTGAGAGATAAACTGTGCCCAACACCACACAGCTACTGCTAGTTAACAGCAGAGTTTGAGGAAGAGAATATTATTCATGCAATTAGTAGCCTTGAAAGCAATTTGACAGAAATAATGCAAGATAAATGTGAACGGGGAGGAAATTGCTTAGAAGTGAGACAAACGCAATAAGAAATGTAAAACAAGTGCATACCATGATTTGTGTAATGTGATATGCTAAGAAAATGTTGAAACCCTGATTACACAGAAAGAGCCACTGGGGAAAGTTTTAACTCTCCATTGTCAAATTCTAATGACCGAAGAGAGCTCTTAAAAAGCTATTTCATTAACTCACGAGTAACGAAAGCAATGTCATTGCCCGTTGGATCTGGCTCCAGGGCAGCCATGGTCAGCAGCCTGGCGCAGTGAAGGGAGCACATCAGGAGAACACATGTGGCTCTTGCTCATCCTCTCACTCACCAAGTGTGAGATCATAGAAGAGTCAATTAACCTCCCAGCACCAGGATCCTTAGCAGAAAACGCAGATAATGGAGCTACAGGACAAGGCTGTCATGAAGCACTCTTTAGAGACTTTATACAAAGACTATGTTTATTCCTACATAAACATGGGATAAAAGCATGTGTTTTATGAAGCATCTTCCAAATTTAAGACACTGTTACTATGATTAGCTCTTAGTTCATAATAAACAGGTTTTTGCTTTTATTTTGACTTTGAGAACTTTTTCTGAGGACTTTGAAAACCCCATTTAACAAACGCACGGTATCGCTGAGGTAAAATCTGTTATCAAAAGCCAGTATTCTTCTACCAGGTGGCAACTGTTATCTTTCCATGTGATTTATTATATTCTGCATTCCGCAGATTCTAGACTCCCCTCGACTGGTTCTTTCATCACTTTCAATATGCAATCGCTGCACACTTAGTGGGTGAATACCATATCTGGTCACGAGATTTATTCAGGTAAAAGTAATCAGAAACTTATTTTTAGCTGTCAGGAGACACCATGTTGATGACTTATAGAACAAACACCAGGACAATATAAAAGGGCAGTGGAGATGCCAACTAAGAGTGTGAACAGGGATTGCTCGGCAGATTCCACTTCTGATTTATCAATATTTGAAAACTAGTGGGAAAAGGCATCTCTTCACAAAGGCATTGTATGATAATAAAACAATTTAACCTCACCCCGCTTCCAGCACAGTGTCTGCATCTGATGAAGTGCACAGAATAGAAACTTCTGGAAGCCTTAGTGTGCTCTTTCTCTACTCAGCTCCCCCTCTGCTGAACCCCCCTGGGGCCAGTTCTTTTTTTCTCTTCTTGGGGAGAAGAGGAAACATAAGACATCAGTGCAAGTGAAAGTGGTGGTGACAGGCAGACCTTAGGGGTTTATTGAGCTCTTAGAATTTAATTGGATTTTTTTTCCTTTGTGATGTCATTCATCATGGCCACTGTAAAAGGCAGAAGTTAAACAACAACAAATAAAAGGTTGTAGGCTGCCTGAGGCATGTTTTTTACTAATTTCAGTTTAATGTGGCTGTTCCATTAAGTTTAATCATGTGGTTCACTTTTAACGATTCACCATCAAGTAAAAATTATCCACTTTCCTCAGAAAGTCACATTTCATCTGGGGCTCTCAGGACTTTTTACTACTGTACCTGGAGGATTTTATTTCAGGAGGAGCTCTTGGTCTTTGCTTGTTTTTCTGTTGACTTATCATCATCATTATTTTTAAAATAATAAAGTTAAAAAAAAATTATTTCTTTAACTTTCTGTTTGCCCTGGGTCTTCACTGCTGGTTTTCTAGTGGCAGTGAGTGGGGGCTACCTTTGAGTTGTGGTGCACAGGCTTCTCATTGCAGAGGCTTCTCTTGTGGAGCACGGGCCCTGGGTGTTCAGACTTCAGTATGTGTGGCTAGAGGGTTTCGTTGCCTCACAGCATGAGGAATCTTCCTGGATCAGGGATCAAACCGGTGTCCCCTGCATTGGCAGGTAGATTCTTAACCACCAGACCACCAGGGAAACTCTGTCATTATTTTTCTAAGTGTAATACCTTAACAAGTAAATGCAGGAATTTGGTGTTACAGATATGACCCCATGACAGGCATCACCAAAGCAGTGCCGGTATCTTTTTACCTGCTATATGCACCACCTCCCAAGTTGATTTTGACTCCAATTCAAAGGTGTGACACTAATTGTACACATTTTTAGTAGTTTATGGAGCTAGTTAATGCTGCAGCCTTCCTCCCATTACCTATGTGTCTAAGTTAGTAACTAAACTGAATTTTCTAAGCATCATTGAGACAAGAAAGCAGAGTTTAAACAGAAGCATACCTACGTGACACATCTGAAAGTACCTTAACAGGGGAAGGAATTATGTGATTTTTTTTTTCTAAAATAAAAAATTGGGTTATGACTAATATGCTCATAGAAAGTAATGAGGCCCTTTAAGAGATGGAATGAGTGCTAATCTGAGATGTACAAGAATCAGAGAACAGCCATGGTTAAAAGATGTCTGATTGGGACTGAAGTGTAGAAACTGGGTTTGCAGCAGAGAGAACACCTTTGTGCTAAACAGACTGAATAATATTTTACATTGGGAAAATAAATTTACAAATCAAGTTAGGACAAATTGAAGCTTAACTGAATTCAATATGTATATGTATACACATACATATCTTGACATAATGCACATACACATATGCTAATAAATACACTTAATGTTGTAAAAATTGTGAAGAGCTTGTTAGATAGAGTTTACATCTGGAAGTAATTTCTCAAAGTCCATGACAGGGATTTGGATTTTGTTTTAGTGATCATAGGATTAGATCAGTAAAAAATCTTTTAATAAAATTTTATATTATCAACATATTTTAATAATGCTATATTTGGATATTAGTGGTTGGTATGAGTTAACTAATTTATATCTGATGATTTTTTTACAAGTTAAAATGCTGATGGCAGAATATTGGGTGGCCAAAATTTCATTTGGGTTTTTCTATAAGATGTTATGAATGAACTTTTTGGCTGCCCAATATTATTGTGGTGGGCTGTTGGAACCAGTTAGCCATGCAAGATCTCAGACTTCATCTGCCACCAGAATCAGAAACTGAAAAGGTGTCGCTCAGCAGTCTGTGTTTCAAGAAGCCCTCCAGTAATTCTGATGAGTGCTCAAGTTTGAGCACTGGTACTAATGTTAAAAGCATGCATGATTTTGGGCAAAGGAAAGCAATGGGTATAAAGTCATGTTATGTAGTAGTTGTATAACTTTGGGGAACTTAGTTAATTTCTCCAGGTCTTTTTCTCATCTACGTAAGAATAATACTGATACTTAGTTTACACAGGTAGGTTGCTCTGAAAATTAATAAAACAATATATGTAAAATGGTTAACAGAAGGTCTAGCTCAGAGATATGCTTCAGTAAATTATTCTTACATCATTTAGTTGTTCAGTTGCTAAGTCGTGTCCAACTCTTTTGTGACCCCATGAACTGCAGCATGCCAGGTTTCCCTGTCCTTCACTATCTCCCAGAGTTTGCTCAGATTCATGTCCATTGAGTCAGTGATGTTATTCAACCATCTTATCCTCTGTTGCCCCCTTTTCCTCCTGTCCTCTTACATCATAAATATGATGTATTCAACAGGTGGATTTTGAAGGTGAAAAGGCTTGTGTCTGAATTCTGACTTTCCTACTGATGAACTAAATTAATTAGATTACTGTAGTAGTCATGCTATTCATCTTTAAGACAAAACTCAAAAATAAATAAATAAAGAAGAATGGTTTGGAGAGGTGATTAGGTCAGTTGGGAAGTACTGAGTGTAAGTTGTCCAAGATACTTGCCTGGGAATTAGCTATATCCATAACTCTGGATCTCAAGAAAATGTCTGCTTTGGGGTTATATAGAGATTTGGATATTAATGGCATATAGATAATAGTGGAATCTATGAAAATAGATGGATAATCTCATTTAGAGGGCTTCCTTGGTGCAGGAGACCCGGGTTCGATCCCTGGGTTGGGAAGATCCCCTGGAGAAAGAAATGGCAGCCCACTCCAGTATTCTTGCCTGGAAAATCCCATGGACGGCGGAGCCTGGTAGGCTACTGTCCATGGGGTCGCAAAGAGTTGAACAGGACTGAGCGACTTCACTTCACTTCATGTGAAACGAGGGAAGACAAGGACCTAAGGAATATCCACATTTAAGGGACAGGGAGAGGAGGACTACCTGGCAAAGTTAATAATTTTGAGTTTTGTCTTAAAGATGAACAACATGACTACTACAATAATCTAATTAATTTAGTTGATCAGTAGGAAAGTCAGAATTCAGACATAAGCTTTTTCACATTCAAAATCCACCTGTTGAATACTTCACGTTTACATCAAAATCATAAGGACCACCAGAGAGTCACCCTAAATCCCCCTTCTGTCTCTGTCTCCACATTCATTAAATCCCTGCTGCTGCTGCTGCTGCTGCTGCTAAGTCGCTTCAGTCGTGTCCGACTCTGTGCGACCCCATAGACGGCATCCCACCAGGCTCCGCCATCCCTGGGATTCTCCAGGCAAGAACACTGGAGTGGATTGCCATTTCCTTCTCCAATGCATGAAAGTGAAAAATGAAAGTGAAGTCGCTCAGTCGTGTCCGACTCTTCGCGACCCCATGGACTGCAGCCTACCAGGCTCCTCCATCCATGGGATTTTCCAGGCAAGAGTACTGGAGTGGGGTGCCATTGCCTTCTCCACATTAGACCCCTAACTCCCACCAATCCTACCTCTGCCCTATATCTTGACTCACCACCTCGTGGTGGTGGTTTAGTCGCTAAGTTGTCTGACTTTTGCGACCCCCATGGATTGTAACTCACCAGGCTCCTCTGTCCATCCCAGGCAGGAATAATGGAGTGGGATGCCATTTCCCCCTCTGGGGGACTGACCACCTACTTTGTCTCCATTCCTGCTTGTGCTACCCTGGTCCAAGTCACCACCACTGCTCCTTGGTCTATTGAAACAAGGCTCTCCCACACATCTTGTCTTGTTTCCTTTCCATCTGTTTTCCTTTCTGCAATTAGATGAACTTAAACAATTCATACATCAGGTCTTTGTAATCTTGATCTCCACAGGGAAGTCTTCCCTAAGTGGCTAGTCTAAGTTATACTCTCCTGCTAGAGTCTCCCAATTTCTTCCCTAGTTAGCCGTCAGCACATTCTTGATTTTTTTTTTTTTTGAGAATTTCACAGCTATTTTCATGTTTCAGTCAACAAACAACTAGATTGCAAATTTCATGAAAAAAGACACCAAACCTGTCTGGTTCACTTCTGTATTCTCAGCACTTGACATATTGGCACATTATAGATCTTCAACAATGAATGATTACGAAGAAAGAAAGAGTGAAATTTATAAAGATAAAATTGGATAAAATATCAATAATCATACTTTTCTTGAGTAGCTTCTGTTTGGTCTTTGGCATTTATGGCTCGAGTTACCTGCTGCCAGGGTTTCTCTGATTCAAAATCTCCCTGCTCTTCAAATCTTACAGTGTGCCTTATTAATCTCCACTGCTTAATGTGTGGTGTTGGATTCCAGAAAACCTCTGAATTATCAGTCTTTTTGTCAGTAATAAAAACTTCACTATCCCAATGTCCTTCCAAAGTAGCTAGTACTTCTTTTCCCAATTTTAGTTTACCTGATATTTGATTAACACATTCACTGCTACCTAGAAATGGCTTTAGTTTGAATTCAAGTATTGCACTGTATCCAGTTTTTTGACATGTAATATTGACTGTTCCACCAAGCTCCAGTGTCATTGTGCCATAAAGAATTCCTTTACAATGAGCATATGGCATTGTCATTACATAATCTTCACCTCTATTCAAGAAAGTTAACCGTGCCTCTCCTTCTAATATTGCAGATAATGAGTTTCCATAGAACTTGGACTTGGCCAGGATACTACCACTAAGGCAAAATCCATCTTTTCGGTTACTGACATAATAGGCAGATATTGGTGGATGATGAGACACCTGTTCAGCAATATAAAAAGTTTTGCTGTTTGTTCTGGGATGAATCCACAAACAATGGAAAGTCTCACCAAGTATAGGATTATAAGGTTTCTTCAGTCCCTTTGGCTTTTTATAGAATCCTGACAAATACCATTTCACTACTTTCTTCAAACGGAAATAAGGATTTTCTTCAAGAGCAGCCTCAGATAGGAAATCTGCATGATAGTAGTAATCTGAAAGTTTATCCAGGAAAGAACGGGGTTCCAAAATAAATGTAGGCAGGAACACCCTGGATAGATCCATGCCAGGACGAACTTGTTTCAGCAAAGTCCAGATAAGGCTTTTATTTTCTTCAGACACAGTTTCTGTTTGCGATGCCTCCCCTGCCTCTCCGAGTTCTTCATGGCTCTGCTCAGTGTAGGTAGTCTCCTTTAAAGGCTCAACAGGCTCAGGCTCAATATATGAGTCATCTTGCCTTTCTGATGTGTCTGTGTCACTTTCTTCACTTTTCCCCATCACCTCATTGTCAGACTCATCATGCTCTTGATCATTTTCTTTATCAGATTTATCAGAATACATATCTTGGTCCTTAAAATGCTGTCATTCAATTTCACTATCATTTAACTGGAAATTGTCACCACTGTGGAGATTGTTAGCATGTAATTTTATTTTATTATTTTTTAAATTTATTTATTTTTTAAATTTTATTTTATTTTTAAACTTTACATAATTGTATTAGTTTTGCCAAATATCAAAATGAATCCGCCACAGGTATACATGTGTTCCCCATCCTGAACCCTCCTCCCTCCTCCTTCCCCATACCATCCCTCTGGGTCGTCCCAGTGCACCAGCCCCAAGCATCCAGTATCGTACATTGAACCTGGACTGGCAACTCGTTTCATACATGATATTTTACATGTTTCAATGCCATTCTCCCAAATCTTCCCACCCTCTCCCTCTCCCACAGAGTCCATAAGACTGTTCTACACATCACTGTCTCTTTTGCTGTCTCGTACACAGGGTTATTGTTACCATCTTTCTAAATTCCATATATATGCGTTAGTATACTGTATTGGTGTTTTTCTTTCTGGCTTACTTCACTCTGTATAATAGGCTCCAGTTTCATCCACCTCATTAGAAATGATTCAAATGTATTCTTTTTAATGGCTGAGTAATACTCCATTGTGTATATGTACCACTGCTTTCTTATCCATTCATCTGCTGATGGACATCTAGGTTGCTTCCATGTCCTGGCTATTATAAACAGTGCTCCAATGAACATTGGGGCACACATGTCTCTTTCCCTTCTGGTTTCCTCAGTGTGTATGCCCAGCAGTGGGATTGCTGGATCATAAGGCAGTTCTATTTCCAGTTTTTTAAGGAATCTCCACACTGTTCTCCATAGTGGCTGTACTAGTTTGCATTCCCACCAACAGTGTAAGAGGGTTCCCTTTTCTCCACACCCTTTCCAGCATTTATTACTTGTAGACTTTTGGATCGCAGCCATTCTGACTGGCATGAAATGGTACCTCATAGTGGTTTTGATTTGCATTTCTCTGATAATGAGTGATGTTGAGCATCTTTTCATGTGTTTGTTAGCCATCTGTATGTCTTCTTTGGAGAAATGTCTATTTAGTTCTTTGGCCCATTTTTTGATTGGGTCATTTATTTTTCTGGAGTTGAGCTGTAGGAGTTACTTGTATATTCTCGAGATTAGTTGTTTGTCAGTTGCTTCATTTGCTATTATCTTCTCCCATTCTGAAGGCTGTCTTTTCACCTTGCTAATAGTTTCCTTTGATGTGCAGAAGCTTTTAAGGTTAATTAGGTCCCATTTGTTTATTTTTGCTTTTATTTCCAATATTCTTGGAGGGGGGTCATAGAGGATCCTGCTGTGATGTATGTCAGAGAGTGTTTTGCCTATGTTCTCCTCTAGGAGTTTTATAGTTTCTGGTCTTATGTTGAGATCTTTAATCCATTTTGAGTTTATTTTTGTGTATGGTGTTAGAAAGTGTTCTAGTTTCATTCTTTTACAAGTGGTTGATCAGATTTCCCAGCACCACTTGTTAAAGAGATTGTCTTTAATCCATTGTATATTCTTGCCTCCTTTGTCAAAGATAAGGTGTCCATATATGCGTGGATTTATCTCTGGGCTTTCTATTTTGTTCCATTGATCTATATTTCTGTCTTTGTGCCAGTACCATACTGTCTTGATAACTGTGGCTTTGTAGTAGAGCCTGAAGTCAGGTAGGTTGATTCCTCCAGTTCCCTTCTTCTTTCTCAAGATCGCTTTGGCTATTCGAGGTTTTTTGTATTTCCATACAAATTGGGAAATTATTTGTTTTAGCTCTGTGAAGAATACTGTTGGTAGCTTGATAGGGATTGCATTGAATCTATAGATTGCTTTGGGTAGTATACTCATTTTCACTATATTGATTCTTCCAATCCATGAACATGGTATATTTCACCATCTGTTAGTGTCCTCTTTGATTTCTTTCACCAGTGTTTTATAGTTTTCTATATATAGGTCTTTAGTTTCTTTAGGTAGATATATTCCTAAGTATTTTATTCTTTCCGTTGCAATGGTGAATGGAATTGTTTCCTTAATTTCTCTTTCTGTTTTCTCATTATTAGTGTATAGGAATGCAAGTGATTTCTGTGTGTTGATTTTATATCCTGCAACTTTACTGTAGTCATTGATTAGTTCTAGTAATTTTCTGGTGGAGTCTTTAGGGTTTTCTATGTAGAGGATCATGTCATCTGCAAATAGTGAGAGCTTTACTTCTTCTTTTCCAATTTGGATTCCTTTTATTTCTTTTTCTGCTCTGATTGCTGTGGCCAAAACTTCCAAAACTATGTTGAATAGTAATGGTGAAAGTGGGCACCCTTGTCTTGTTCCTGACTTTAGAGGAAATGCTTTCAATTTTTCACCATTGAGGATAATGTTTGCTGTGGGTTTGTCATATATAGCTTTTATTATGTTGAGGTATGTTCCTTCTATTCCTGCTTTCTGGAGAGTTTTTATCATTAATGGATGTTGAATTTTGTCAAAGGCTTTCTCTGCATCTATTGAGATAATCATATGGTTTTTATTTTTCAATTTGTTAATGTGGTAGCATGTAATTTTAGAAGAAGCTCAAAGACAAGCTGCCAGAGAGTGGAAAACAAAAAATGAAGAGTGGACTTGCAAGTTATTTGAACTTGACTCACTTACAGGAGAATGGCATTACAAGTTTGCAGATACTCGACCATGGGACCCACTTAATGATATGATACAATACGAAAAAGATGGTGTTTTACAGATCAAAGTGAAACATCGCACTCCAATGGTTAGTGTCCCAAAAATGAAGCATAAGCCTACCAGGCAACAGAAGAAAGTGGCAAAAGGCTATTCCTCCCCAGAACCTGACATCCAGGACTCGTCTGGAAGTGAAGCTCAATCAGTAAAACCAAGTGCAAGAAGAAAGAAAGGGATAGAACTGGGAGACTTTCAAACTTCAATTGAATCTATTAAACAAACACAGGAAGAAATTAAAAGAAATATTATGGCTCTTCGAAATCATTTAATTTCAAGCACACCTGCCACGGATTATTTTCTTCAACAAAAAGACTACATCATCATTTTTCTCCTGATTTTGCTTCAAGTCATAATAAACTTCATGTTTAAGTAGAAGTCCTTTACAATTGAGTTAATGAACTGGAATGATCAGATTTGGCCTGGGACCAATGTTGAAGTTGGTTTGGTCTTTATTAAAACATCACAATATTTATAAAACTGAAAACCTTAGAAATAAATGTAGAAGTGTTGATTTTTCATACCTTAAAAATATCAATAATCAATGACAGTTTCTGAAACATAGAAGATAATCAATAAATCAGTGTCTTCCACTTGCTTTCTCACTTGATTTTAGGATAATTCATCAAGGAAAGTTATGACCAACCTAGACAGCATATTCAAAAGCAGAGACATTAGTTTGCCAACAAAGGTCCGTCTAGTCAAGGGTATGGTTTTTCCTGTGGTCATGTATGGATGTGAGAGTTGGACTGTGAAGAAAGCTGAGCCCCGAAGAATTGATGCTTTTGAACTGTGGTGTTGGAGAAGACTCTTGAGAGTCCCTTGGACTGCAAGGAGATCCAACCAGTCCATTCTGAAGGAGATCAGCCCTGGGATTACTGTGGTGTTGGAGAAGACTCTTGAGAGTCCCTTGGACTGCAAGGAGATCCAACCAGTCCATTCTGAAGGAGATCAGCCCTGGGATTTCTTTGGAAGGAATGATGCTAAAGCTGAAACTCCGGTACTTTGGCTACCTCATGCGAAGACTTGATTCATTGGAAAAGACCCTGATGCTGGCAGGGATTGGGGGCAAGAGGAGAAGAGGACGACAGAGGATGAGATGGCTGGATGGCATCACTGACTCGATGGATGTGAGTCTGAGTGAACTCCAGGAGTTGGTGATGGACAGGGAGGCCTGGCGTGCTGCGATTCATGGGGTTGCAAAGAGTCGGACACGACTGAGCGACTGATCTGATCTGATCTAATGTATCAAGAATATATGTTCCTGAAGTTGCCAGATAAATTAGCAACTAGGGTTTCCCAGATGGCTCAGTGGTAAAGAATCTGCCCGCCAATGCAAGAGATCCCTGGGTCAGGAAGATCCCCTGGAGAAGGAAATGGCAGCCCACTCCAGTATTCTTGCCTGGAGAATCCCATGGACAGAGGAGCCTGGTGGGCTACAGTCCATGGGGTCACAAGAAGAGTTGGACATAATTAGTGATAAACAACAGCAACAGCTAAACACTAAGCACATTATCTAATCTAAGCAATCCTAGAGAGGATTCAAGTTATCACCTTAGATATAAAATATTTTATTTAATAACCAATTAAACCTCAATAATAAAACAAACCTGTACTGGATTTGTTGAAAAGGTAGTCCCTTGAGTACCTCAAACATTGTAAGGGCCGAGACAGAAGTCATCTGTTAAGGGTGAAGAAGCTTCAAGATTTTATGCAGCCATATTTCGAGTATCATCCTGTTGCTGAAGCTGACAGAAAATGAATGGAAAATGCTCCATTTCACAGAAACACTGTTCTACTAAAATATAATTTAAGTGTCAACCACAACCATTTTAAAACACTTACTGGCTTGAAGAGATACATAAGGCAATGGATAAAAAACACCTATTATCTACCTTCGATATATACATTTTCAAATTAGTCTTGGAAATACTGACTGCTATATAAAAGAAAGGGAATAAAAGCAGAAATTAGACACTTTAGTACTGTTAATAAGTATTAGTTAGAAATAATCACCACCTCAGTGGATATGAGTTTGAGCAAACTCCAGGACATAGTGAAGGACAGGGAAGCCTGGCATGCTGCAGTCCGCAGGGTGGCAAAGAGTCGAACATGACTTAGCAACTGAACAACAGCTACCAGGTAAGGGAAACATACAGAGCAACACAGAGGGAACTTGTGAGTTGAACAGGGTGATGTCAGGGCATATGTTAGCTCTTTGATGGTTTAGAAGGACTTCTTGGAGAAGGCTGAATCACTGAGGGGAGAAAAATGACTTGGCAACCAGCGTGAGCACGTTTCATGGTTTCAAGCCTCCGTGCGGGAGAAAATCAGAGGAGGCCTTGAGTATGCGCCTGGAGTAATAAAAACAGTAAAGTCAACTGAAATAGAAGTGCCCTTGCCTTGAGGTGAAGGGTCACATATTTTCTCACACTGCACTCAGATGTGCATGGGAAGATGCAACTTTCTTATTCTTTCTTTTTATAAATAGCTTATCCCTCGAGCTCTAATCCCATTGAGTACTAGGAACTCGATATTGGATTGAATATTCAGTCAATAATTTAGTGCAATCCAATAAAGTCTCCTGATTCAATAATACAGTCTCTTTAGATAACTCTTTTAAATAAACCCTATTCTTTCCGGCTTCTGCTTTCTCTCTTTGCTCCTGATTCAGTCCAAGATGATGTCTGAGTATATGAAGGGGAGAGATCCACATGGCCCAAATCAGTGGGAAATTTGGGGCTTTTGGAGCCAAGGGCAGTCCTGTACTGCCTCTGATCCATTGGTTTCTAGACAATAGCTCTCATCCATCATTTTCCTCAGGGGCATCTACAGATCTGCTGTCCAGGGTCTGAGGTGATTATACCCACCCTGCCTGCCTCATTGGCATCACATATCCCCTAATGTCTGACTGTCACTTGTCCATTGCTTTTGGCAAATGTGATCTTAGGTATAGGATTGCTTTGTCCTTGGTAGGTACCATCAATGAGATCATCTACCCTTTTCTTGCCCTGGAGAAGCCCAGGAGCTAAAAGGAGCTTCTCCCCCACCACATGATTGCCTCAAAGGGAAACAGGCAAACACCCGCTCTGTTTTCACCTTTACCCACAAACTTGCCACTCCTTCCCACTGCCTCCTTTTCTGGACTTGAGATACACTGTCTCAGGGAAGTAGAAATGACCTTTGATACACACAGGGGTGAGTTTTCATGTGTTTAGTAGCCAGGAATGTGAAATCCTTCCCTCAGTTTCAAGAATTTATTGTTGTTCAGTTGCTAAGTTTTGTCCAACTCTTTGTGACCCCATGGACTGCAGCACACCAGCCTCCCCTGTCTTTAACTATCTCCTGGAGTTTGCTCAAACTATTGTTCATTAAGTGGGTTATGCTATCCAACCATCTCATCCTCTGTCACCCCCTTCTCCTCCTGCCCTCAATCTTTCCCATATTCAGGGTCTTTTCCAATGAGTCAGCTCTTCATATCAGGTAGTCAAAGTATTGAAGCTTTGACTTCAACATCAGTCTTTTCAATGAATATTCAGGATTGAGATCCTTTAGGATTGACTGGTTGGGTTTCAAGAATACCCCATGACTTAAGTTTTGGTGGGAGGAAGTGTCAATTTCCACAATAAAAACTGAGATGATAACTGAGGAGGAAGAATGACAAAAGGCCTGTAGCTCAGAGACTGGCACTGATAATTTTTGGTAATTACATTTATAAATGGGATTCACAAGTTCTAATAAATTGGCCTGGCTACTCTCACTTTTTCAAAAAATATTTATTTATTTGGCTGTATCAGGTCTTAGTTGCATCACATGGGATCTTTCTTTGCAGTGCAGGGATACTCTACTTACGGAGTATGGCTTAGTTGCTTGGAGGCATGTGGGATCTTAGTTCTCCAACCGGGGTTGAACCGGTGTCCCCTGCATTGCAAGGCAGATTCTTAACCACTGGACCACCAAGGAAGTCCCCAGGCTTATCTCTTGCTCTGTTAAGTGGGTTCTAAAAGAATCTAGAAAATCTCTCTTCCTCTGACAAAACCTAGGATCAGGTTGCCTCCATATCCCATATTCTTTTTCTATTATACCATGTTGCCTCTTATCATGACTGGAAAAAATTCTATTCTTCTATATAAGTAATTTGATTGACTTTTATAGCAGTGGAAAATATTTCATCTTTAAGTTTTCTCTTATCTGATTAATCATTTGGCAAGGGTCTATCTAGGATTTGGGAAAATAATAATAGCAAACGTTTATGAAGCCCATACTATGGGCCAAGTAATGTGCTGTAACTCTTTACATAGATTATATAATTTATTACTCATTACGACCATCTTCCTATCACCTCAGCTGATGAGGAAACTGAGGTAAGGTAAGAGTTCAGGGACTCCTCAGCATCATAAAACCAACAGGAGAAGGATTTGAGTCCAGGCAGTCTGACACCATAGTCTAGTCTGTCAACTACAACATATATATTTTCTCTGGATATTTGCATTCAATTCTATGAATGGAATTCCAGTTGAGCTATTTAAAATCCTAAAATGATGCTGTGGAAGTGCTGAACTCAGTATGTCAGCAACTCAGTGGTGGCCACAGGACTGGAAAAGGTCACTTTTCATTCCAATCTCAAAGAAAGGCAATGCCAAAGAATGCTCAAACTACCACACAATTGTACTCATCTCACATGCTAGGAAAGTAATGTTCAAAATTCTCCAAGCCAGGCTTCAACAGTATGTGAACTGTGAACTTCCAGATGTTCAAGCTGGATTTAGAAAAGGCAGAGAACCAGAGATCAAATTGCCAACATCCGTTGGATCATTGAAAAAACAAGAGAGTTCCAGAAAAACATCTATTTCTGCTTTATTGACTATGCCAAAGCCTTTGACTGTGTAGATCACAACAAACTCTGGAAAATTCCGAAAGAGATGGGAATACCAGATCACTTGACCTGTCTCTTGAGAAATCTCTATGCAGGACAGGAAGCAACAGTTAGAACTGGACATGGAACAACAGACTGGTTCCAAATAGGGAAAGGAGTACGTCAAGGCTGTATATTGTCACCCTGCTTATTTATCTTATATGCAGAGTACATCATGAGAAACACTGGGCTGGAAGAAACACAAGCTGGAATCAAGATTGCTGGGAAAAATATCAATAAGCTCAGATGTGCAGATGACACCACACTTATGACAGAAAGTGAAGAACTAAAGAGCCTCTTGATGAAAGTGAAAGAGGAGAATAAAAAAGTTGGCTAAAGCTCAACATTCAGGAAATGAAGATCATGATATCTGGTCCCATCACTTCATGGGAAATAGATGGGGAAACAGTGGAAACAGTGTCAGACTTTATTTTTTTGGGCTCCAAAATCACTGCAGATGGTGATTGCAGCCATGAAATTAAAAGACGCTTACTCCTTGGAAGGAAAGTTATGACCAACCTAGATAGCATATTGAAAAGCAGAGACATTACTTTGCCAACAAAGGTCCATCTAGTCAAGGCTATGGTTTTTCCAGTGGTCATGTATGGATGTGAGAGTTGGACTGTGAAGAAAGCTGAGCGCCGAAGAATTGATGCTTTTGAAGTGTGGTGTTGGAGAAGACTCTTGAGAGTCCCTTGGACTGCAAAGAGATCCAACCAGGCCATCCTAAAGGAAATCATTCCTGAATATTCTTTGGAAGGACTTATGCTGAAGCTGAAATTCCAATACTTTGGCCACCTGATGTGAAGAACCGACTCATTGGAAAAGACCCAATACTGGGAAAGATTGAAGGCACGAGGAGGAGGGGACAACAGAGGATGAGATGGTTGGATGACATCACCAACTCAATGGACATAAGTTTGGGTAAACTCCAGGAGTTGGTGATGGACAGGGAGGCCTGCTTGTGCTGCAGTCCATGGGATCGCAAAGAGTTGGATACAACTGAGCAACTGAACTGAACTGAACTATGACATACATTAAAGATTTATTCTATACCAAACAATATTTTAAGTGCTGAGTTACAAAGACCGAATTCAAGACTTTTGACCTTGTACTATTCACATTTGGGGCTGGGTAACTCCATTCTGGGCATTATAAGATTTTAGCAGCATCCTCTCCACATTCCACTCCAGTGTTCTTGCCTGGAGAATCCCAGGGATGGGGAGCCTGGTGGGCTGCCGTCTATGGGGTCGCACAGAGTCGGACACGACTGAAGCGACTTAGCAGTAGCAGCTCTCCCCACTGGATACCTGTGGCACCTTTCAAGTTGTGACTATCAAAAATGTCTCCAGACATTGCCAAATGTCCCCTAGGGGACAAAATTGCTTCCTTTTGAGAACCACTGATTGAATCCTACATCTATCTATCTATCTTTCCATCTATTTATCCTTCCATATTTTTTCTCATTTTGTATGCTGTAACTTTAAAAATATCTTCATATAATACCACAAAGTGTTCTGCATTTGCAGAGTTTCCATATGACCCCATTCAATTCAATCTTTTATCTTTTGTTAGATTTAATAACCATGAAACAGACCTTGTGTTATGTGAAGGAGAATTTTTGACAAAAGTGTTAAAAGCGAAAGAATTTTAAATCTAAACTCAGGAGAAATGTATTAACTCCCTTGACATTTATCTTTTACACTCAATATCTTGAATTTAATGTCAAAAGTACCAAAGTAACTATTAAATGAACAAAACTTTAGTGCTATAATAGTTGCGGTAAGCAGAATAATGGCTCTCCCAAAGATGTTCATGTCCCAATTCCCAGTGACTGTCTTGTCACCTTACATGGCAAAAAATACTTTACAGGGGTGATTAGGATGATTTTCAAGTAGGAAGATTAGGCTGGATTATCCAGGTGAGCTCAATGTTAATTACCAGGGCCCTTATAAGGGTAAGAAGCAGGGGAGAGTTGGGATCAGAGAAGGAACTGTGATGATGGAGAGGAGGAGGAGAGAGAGAGATGAAGATGCTATGCTGCTGTCTTTGAAGATGGAGGAAAACAGGTCTCCATGAACCAAGTAGACCAGAGAGCATCTAGAAGCTCAAAAAGGCAAGGAGATAACAGAAAGACATCTTGCAGGCATCTTAATTGTGGCCTAGTGAAACCTATTTCAGACTTTTGACCTCCAAAGCTATAAGATAATAAAGTTGTACTGTTTTAAGCTATTAAGTTTGTGATCATTCATTATAGTGGCGATAGCAAACTAAGGTAGTTCTTAATCTTTAAAATTCTAGGTGAGCTGGAACTGCAGGTGGTCCTTCAAGAATTTTAGTAAAGAAGGAAGAAAACTAACCCTTGGTGAACACTTACTATGTGTTAGGTACTGAAGGAGAATTGATGCTTTTGAACTGTGGTGTTGAAGACTCTTGAGAGTCCCTTGGACTGCAAGGAGATCCAACCAGTCCATCCTAAAGGAAATCAGTCCTGGGTGTTCATTTGAAGGACTCATGTTGAAGCTGAAACTCCAATACTTTGGTCACCTGATGCGAAGAACTGACTCATTGGAAAAGACCCTGATGCTGGGAAAGATTGAGGGCAGGAGGAGAAGGGGATGACAGAGGATGAGATGGTTGGATGGCATCACTAACTCAATGGACATGGGTTTGGGTGGACTCTGGGAGTTGGTGATGGACAGGGAGGCCTGGCTGCTGCGATTCATGGGGTCACAAAGAGCTGGACACGACTGAGCGACTGAACTGAACTGAACTGCAGGAGTGCTTCATTTGTTAATCAGTTAATACTCATAATCACTCCAGGAGATAAGCTTTATTTTCTCTATGTTTTACAGAGAAACTTCATTCAGGGAGGTTAAGTAATTTATCCAAAGTTAACAGCAGACCCAGGGAGTTTACCAAGATCTGCCTGTTTATTCACATCAGAGCATACTACCAGTCAGCACTCCCTACCATAATTATAAACACTATTGGATTCATTATATTTACTATAAGAGACCCCAGGCTAAGTTATTTGTAAATTCTATTGGCACAAATGATATAAACTGTGATAGATGTTGTTGTTCATTTGGGATTTATCAATTAAACAAATGCAGTTTGGTTTCTTCACTGCATGCAGTTATTTTCCCAAAAAGGCGTTGTTTACTGCCTTTTGCTTGGCTCTGGAAGTCCAAGGTCTTTGGCAGACTAGACATTTAGTCTCAGCTCCTGTTTAGTTTAACATTTTCATTTTCAAAAAGCCAGTGGTAAATCAAGCTGAGAGCCAGATACCCAGTCGAAAATTGATTTAGTAAGGCATTGTAACTCACTAGTTACAATCCAACTTTTTGCCTTTCAGTGTACTCTCTTCAGTAATTGTCAAATCTAAGGACACACATAAAACACACAAACTCCACCTGCCCCCTCTCACCTTCTCTCCCTGAAAAATAGACTTTGGAAGAAAATATTAATAGATAAATGCAGACATTTGAGACATGATGATTCAAGCATCAGAAATAAAAAAAAATTATATTTCTCACTAGCTAATGGACTTTTCCCTAAATATGTTTTTCCTCAAAGGTAAAAAACATATTGGATATAATATAGTTATGTTGACTCTTACTTAGGATCTAAAAAGTTAAAGCCATCTCTTTATAAAACAAGTAGTTTGCTTTAGGGAGAGATTATTTCTCATTCAAATTCATAACTCCCAAGCATCCTGTACATGTTCAATAAATGATGATTAAATTGAATTCTGTAACCCACTCATACAGTCAAGAAATAATAGTGAGCAATTCTAGGAGAAAAAATTATGAGTTCATTTATTAGCTTTAGTTTTTCTTGCAGGGGAACAGCTTATAAATTCTTAAATAATTTAAATAGCGTTGTTTTCTGTTCCTGTTTTTTGCTTTAAGGGAATAACTGGGAAACAATCAGTGAAAAAGAAATGTGTCCAATCTGGATGGCCATATCAGGATCATCCAGAAGTAAGGTGGGCTAGAGGCCAAGGAACTTTTGCAGGGGAAATAGACAGTGACCTCCAACTGCTTCCTTAAGAACTAGATTCTAAAATGGGTTCCAATTTCACTCCTTTCCTTAATAGCTTTGCATGAATCCAGTGTGCATTTACTGAATTTGGAGATTAAGTTATGATATACTGAATAGAAATTCTGTACCAGTATAACTCACAAACAGATGCATAAAAGTAGGCCACTCAGTTCAGTAAGATAATTTCCACAATTTAACAAAAGAAACTATCATAGGAACTGTGTTGTCCTTTTCTAGAAACAGTGTTCTCACAGTGATGTTTGTGCCCTAAACTCAGTACAATGACATCACTTTGCCGACAAAGGTCTGTATATGTATAGTCAAAGCTATGGGGTTTTCCAGTAGTCAAGTACGGATATGAGAGTTAGACCATGAAGAAGGCTGAAGGCCAAAGGATTGATGCTTTTGAATTGTGGTGCTGGAGAAGACTCTTTAAGTTCCTTGGACTGCAAGGAGATCAAACCAGTCAATCCTAAAGGAAATCAATCCTGAATATTCATTGGAAGGACTGATGCTGAAGCTGAAGCTCCAATACTTTGACTACCTGATGTGAAGAGCTGACTTATTGGAAAAGACCATGATCCTGGGAAAGATTGAGGGCAGGAGGAGAAGGAGGTGACAGAGAATGAGATGGTTTGTTAGCATCACCGACTCAATGGACATGAATTTGAGCAAACTCTGGGAGATAGTGAAAGACAGGGGAGCCTGATGTGCTGCAGTCCATGGGGTCCTAAAGAGTTGGACATGACTTAGTGACAGAATAACAAAACTCAGTGCTCTAACTCCTAAGCCCTTATGCTACTGTTCTATTTGCCCACCATGCCTGAAATACCCTCTACTACTTTAACAAGGTAATAATATCTTTTAAGGGAAGAGTATTAGACTAAATCACATCAAAGATCTGAACTCCATCCCCACCTTTGGCACTCTGCTGGCGGTGGCGCTGTGTTGGTCTCTTAACTGCTCTGGGACTCTGTGTCCTCACACCCAAAAGGATTGAATCATGCTCAACAGGAACAGTGCTCAGATCACGAGGAATGCTGTACATATGAAAGCAGTTCGTAACGGTAGTGCTTGATAAAATGTGGAAAAGTATTATCATTGCTCTTGTCTCATTACAAATTTCCTGCAATAAAATTCTGCTGAAAAACTATCTGAGATGCCTCTTCGCCTGCCAGGGGATGACCTTGTGTTTGGTTTTCTGTTCTGTCCCTCCCTATCCAGCACGCTCCCCGCCTTCTTTGCAGTTACTTGATAGTTTGAATTGTGGTAAAGATTGTGCCTGCCTCATTACCACTTTAAAACTTAAGTAACATGATGTCCAGTCTGTTGAAAAGAAGATAAAATTAAAGTACTGCCACTCAAGTCTGCCCAAGTCATCTAATTTTCTTGATTCAATTTTGAAATCTTATTTCCTCCTAAGAGGCAGGTAGATTGGTAATCGTCAAGATCATAGCTTTTGTACAAGGTAAACGGTTCCCCCCTTTTCGTCTTTTTACAGAATATATAGAGTTGGGAGAGTAGATAGAACACTCAAGATACAAATGGATGATAAAGTAACTTCTTATAATCTACTCTACTTTATTGATTTTCTAAAAAAATTTTTTTAAACACTTTTATTTGGCAGTAATCTCAAACTTAGAGAATATACAGGTATAAAAATGGCTTAATTTGATTTCTGAAGGGAAAGTTTGCTCCCGGGAGGTATTTATCTTCACTGGGAAAACAAAAAAGAAACAATGCAAGGATGTAGAGTAAGTAAATAAGCCAGATTCTTAAGCTTCACAACTTATGAAGAGAAAACAATAAAGCATGCTAAAGTTTTATACAACTGTTTTAAAGCAGAACTTTCTTGGCATCTTCTCTTTCATGTTTTGCTTCTGAATTGTACTCATAAATAGTAGAAAGAGTTAAGATGAGATCATTTTTCAGAAATGATTATTTTTCCTGTGAGAACTCAAAATATGTTGATTAGAAGAATATATACTTGGTTAAAAAAAAAAGAATTAGTCATTATACAGAATTTTTCTCTCCCTCTGTTATTCCATTTTTCTCTATAGCTGTTTTTTTTGTGAATCACTGTAATCAACATTCTTAGGTCTTAAATGATTTTTCTTTCACTGAGCACTTGAGTCGTCTGCACAGTGTAGCTTCTTAGGAGTTTCAGGAAAAAAATTGCTTTCTGTTGGTGAACTCCGACTTTTTCTCTATTTGTTCCAAACTTTCTTCTGTGAGATCTTAAATAATGTCTGACTTTTCATTTGTAAAAGTCTTAAAGGAACCAACTTTTATGATACAGTATTATTTGCTATGTATTTTCATTTTTATCTTTCCTTTTAGATGTACATACAACTGTGTTACCTTTAATGTCTCTGGTTTCTACTAAGGAAGCTCGAGTTTTCTCCTAGTATAAATACCTGTGTCATTTTGATGTGAAATTTTTATAAATAGTTTCTATGGAAAGACTTTCATAATGAATTTGGTTTAAATATTTACTACCTAACATAGACTAGATTTTCAGTTGTCAACAACACAAAACACTATCAATGATATCCATATTAAATCATCCACACCAATAAGTTGGTAGGAAGTTTTTAGAAAATATGGCAGGTTTTTATCTTTTGTGGTCATTATTGTTTAATTGAAGTAATATTTGTTTCCAATATGCAAAATCTGTACTAGGTATCTTTAAGGATAAAAAGATGGGTGAGATGTGTAGTCTAGGGTCTTGCAGAGTTTATAAAGATATAGATATTCAAAGGTTTAAATACAATATCTAAAGTACTAACTGAAAGACCAGACCTAGAACCCCGTATAAATCTGTACTCAATATACTAAAGGTCAAAGTTTAAAAAGTTTTGTTGTTCTTAAAAAGGGTAATTAAATAATTAAATCAAAAGTAATTTTCCCACAATAATAAACTTTGTTTCAATAATATAAGGATCTCATGTTATTAAATCCAACTTAACAACTTAGCTACTATAATTCCAATTTAAAACATTATTATATCCTAAGTGCAATAGTTACATTTGATTGTTAGATGCATTGAAGTTTTATAACATTTCACAGTAGTTTAAATAATATAAACTCCAAGCTGTGGTGTTAAATAACGATTTTTGAAATGAAATGAGATATAGCCTTAATAGCAGGATCTACAAGAGTCACCAGGATCATCAAATTACATAAAGTGTAGTGCTCATTTTATCTTTAGTTTATTTGAGATAACAAAGAGAACTCGGAACTGCTGTTAAGTTGTGTTTGCGGCTGCCTTAGCTGCTCTGGCCCCATCTTCTGGCCTATCATACTTGACTTCAGAGGAGACCGAGCAATAGCGGCACCGTCGCCTGGGCACCTTGGGTCCATTCTGCTCTTTACCTTTGCTGTTCTCTGCAGATGCACTCGATAGTCCTGAGGGGATGTTGCCCTCCTTACTCTGGCCTTCCCTTAGTTCCTTGCTAGTGATGATATGCTGGCCGCATTCTAAGCTCTTTCTGTATATTACCTTTATTAATCCTCACCTCAACAACTTTATCACTCCCCTCGTTTAACAGCTGAAGAAATGGAGGGCAGAGAGGGGTTAAATAACTCACCCAATATTACCCAAGTAGTCGGAGTGTAGCTAAGGATCAAACATAGGCACGCTGCCCATGCTATTAACTTCACAGTCTCCGGTGAAAAATTGTTGAATGAATGAAAAGCATTTTCTCTCCAAATCTATTTGAAAATGCCATAACTGAGATAGCTTCTTCAACAGTCTTCTTAACTCCAGTCTCCGTTCCCTCTAGTCAGCATTAAATCCCACATCCAGACTGATATTTCAGGCTTTTTGTTATGCTTTCATTATGGCCCTCAAGTCTTCTGAAGCACATCAATCCACCTAAAATATTTATCCATATATTTCACACATGTATACATTTTAATCTTTTAAAATGTCTCCTTTTTCTTCTGCACATGTACTTTCTGTGACTAGAAAATGAGAAGAAACTATACATAATTTTTTTCTGGTTACAATATATTTGTAGTTTTTCATATTTAAAATAATGCACCAAACCTGTTATTCATATCAATGTGAGTGAAGTGAACTAGTGAAAGTTGCTCAGTCGTGTCTGACTCTTTGCAACCCCATGGACTATACAGTCCATGGAATTCTCCAAGCCAGAGTGGGTAGCTGGAGTGGGTAGCTGTTCCCTTCTCCAGGGGCTCTTCCCAACTCAGGGGTCAGACCCATGTCTCCTGCATTGCAGGCAGATTCTTAACCAGCTCAGCCACCAGGGAAGCCCAAGAATACTGGAGTTGGTAGCCTATCCTTTCTCCAGCAGCTCTTCCCAACCCAGGAATTGAGCCAGGGTCTCCTGCATCACAGGCAGATTCTTTATCAGCTGAGCTACCCAGGGAAGCCAATGAAAATGAAAAAATCAGTGGCTTAAGAATCTGTTGACTGTTGACTACCAATATGTCAGGGATTTTTATCTGATTTTTGAATGAGTCAATCAAAATGATAATTAACAATTCTGACTCTAAAAGACATGTAAACTGGGATGTTGGCATTCTCTATATTTATGTTACCATTCTGCTCTGTGTCTGGAGTGGACCCATAACATGACAAAAAATGAAGAACTCTGGTGCAAATCAAATATTTACATGGTTCCATAATAGTACAAACAAGTTAAGGTGATGCATAAAGAAATACTTAACAATGTCTATAGGCTAGATTCAGGGGGATTTGTTATAATGAGCATGCAGAGTCTCTGTAACCTTCTGACAACCTCTAGTTCTGTTTGGTTTGTAAAGCATGGAGGGGAAAATAGCTCAGTGGGAACAAAAAGGATTTGAACCTTTAACTCTCTTTTATTCAGCTTGATCCCTCCATTTTCTTCAACAAATTGAATTATAAGCAGAAGGATATAGGATTCCACGGGCATAATCGCATGGAAGTTGCAGGATTAGGGACTGGGCCCTTGTTTGGCTTTCCATACTTCCCTCTGCCAGTGTGACCCAGGCAGCCAAACACTGCCTTTGGCTTTATGACCAAGGTCAGACATTCTAACTGTTCCGTTCTCCATGTGAGTGACTGCAGAGAGGGAAGGTCAGGACTCAGTGAATTGGTGTTACCCAGGACATTTTCTTAAGTGTAAAATAAGAAATTAAGGCTTTTGTCATAAAGAAAGTAAAATCAGCTCAATGAGAGTGAAAACAATATGAGGATTACTGCCAGTTATGGGCAGTTGGGTAGTTACTTTTTGAAATATTTTTTTAAAGTACGTCCAAGGAGCAAGTGAAGGCAAGTTTTCTTAAACACACTAACCAGTTGAAAACTGAAAATGTTAAAATTTCTGAGCATTAAATTTAAATGATGAAGAATAAAGATGTGCCCAAGGCACTTGTTCTGACATGGGGAGAAAAGATTATTGCAGGTGACTGAACCAGAACAGAAGTTTAGAGAAGGTTATCAAGGGAAATAAAAAGAAAAGTCACTTTTTCATCATGATGACTAGAAACACACCAATAACATATCTAATTTTAAAATGCTCACATATAACTATTTTGAATAACACTGATATACTCTGGAAATTAAAACAAGAAAAATTAATACCTGTGGCGGATTCATTTTGATATTTGGCAAAACTAATACAATTATATAAAGTTTAAAAATAAAATAAAATTAAAAAAAAATAAAAGAATGTAAGTAATAATAATGCAAACACATCTGTGTAACTCTTCAAAAGTAAGCTTTAATTTTTTTTCTCTTTTCTCTCTACCCTTGGATTTCACCCCTCAGGTCCTCAGTAGGTATTTTTGGTATTGAATTGAAAGCAATCATTGAATGCTAAACATGTTCTAGCATGTTCTAGGACTGTTTCTTCATTTGAGCCTCAAAATGGCTCTCTGATGTAGTGGATGTACAAGGTAGGGGATATAACACAGAAACTGTGAGGTCAGACAGAGGCCAACCGCCAAGTTCTAGCAGTAGGAGACCTTGGGCTAAAGCAGCGGACCTATCTGAACCTTAGTTTACTTCTCTGTAAAACAGAGATATAAATATTATCTAGGTATTAGGTTGAACCTCATTGGTGAGGAGTGCACCTGAGACATTAGCAGTGTGTCTGAGACAAAGCAAAACTTGGTAATTGTTAGCTATGATGATGATTTAATCTGATGCTGATGTTCAAGCAACAATGGTTAAATGAGTCTCCAAACCATCCATCAAATTAGTACCAGGAGGTCTCTACTCCTAAGCTTATGATCTTCAAAAAAAATAATATAAGAAAGCAATCTCTTAATAATGGCATCTTTTAAATGGTCTTTCTGAATGAAAAAAATATTGCTTCATGTTTATTGAATTTGGACCATGTAATTATAGGAACAAATGATGCTTCATTCCTAATTGTAAAGGTGTATATGTCTGACAACTTTTATTTCTATGGGCTGTTAAAACATTACTGTCTAATTATCCTAAGACTAGCGGCTTTGTTGAATTGGGTAGACATTAATTTTAAAGACTCAAGAGAAAGGCATATTAGGAGGACCTGTACATCAGAGCCTCAAAGAGAACTCATATTTTCATGGTATTTAAAAAAGCACAGCATATCAATTTTTGGATACACTTCCCCAAAGGAAACCATTACCAACTTCCAAAAAGCTAACATAAGAAAATATCTATGAAATATACAGTTTATCAAATTCCACAGAAATGGATCTGATATGCTACTAAAAATAAAAGCACCTTGAAAGCTTCTAATGGAAACTAGTTTTACCAATACATTGTGTGGAAGGAGAGGATTAAAAACATTGTGAAAGATAAAATGGAGGAGACAATGGAGTTAATCATTGCTGTGTGTTGGTTAATGATAATATGTGAATTTTTTGCCTATAAATGTGCATAGTTCTGAGATTTTAAATATATTCATCTTTGTATTAATGAATAACAATGTCTTCAAAGTCTATATCTACCTATGTTCTTACTGAATTTAATTTTAGACCATATACCACTTATCAAGTAATTGCTATATTATGTAAAGCTGAAAGGAAGGACATGGAATTTTCTGAAAACGGAAAATTACAATGCTTCTCTCTTATTTTTCTATTCAGTTTACATATAGCCAGAGATCACTTCATGGCAAACAGATGGGGAAACAATGGAAACAGTGACAGGTTTTGGGGCTCCAAAATCACTGCAGATGGTGACTGTAGCCATGAAATTAAAAGATGCTTGCTCCTTGGAAGCAAAGCTATGACCAACCTAGACAGCCCTGTATATGAGACAGCAAAAGAGACACTGATGTATAGAACAGTCTTTTGGACTCTGTGGGAGAGGGAGAGGGTGGGATGATTTGGGAGAATAGCATTGAAATATGTATAATATATATGAAACGAGTCGCCAGTCCAGATTCAATGCACGATACTGGATGCTTGGGGCTGGTGCGCTGGGACGACCCAGAGGGATGGTATGGGGAGGGAGGAGGGAGGAGGGTTCAGGATGGGGAACACATGTATGCCTGTGGCAGATTCATTTCGATATATGGCAGAACCAATACAATATTGTAAAGTTTAAAAATAAAATAAAATTAAAAAAAATAAATAAAAAGCAGAGACATTACTTTGCCAACAAAGGTCCATCTATTCAAAGCTATGGTTTTTCCAGAAGTCATGTATGGATGTGAGAATTGGACTAAAAATAAAGCTGAGCACTGATGAATTGATACTTTTGAACTGTGGTGTTGGAGAAGACTCTTGAGAGTCCCTTGAACTGCAAGGAGATCCAACCAGTCTATCCTAAAGGAAATCAGTCCTGAATGTTCATTGGAAGGACTGATGCTGAAGCTGAAACTCCAATACTTTGGCCACCTCATGTGAAGAACCAACTCATTGGAAAAGACCCTGATGCTTAGAAAGATCAAAGGTGGGAGGAGAAGGGGACAATAGAGGATGAGAAGGTTGGATGGCATCACCAACTCAATGGACATGACTCTGAGTAGGCTCTGGGAATCGGTGATGCACAGGGAAGCCTGCTGTGCTGCAGTCCATGGGGTCGCAAAGAGTCGGACACAATTGAGCAACTGAACTGAACTGAAAGATAATCTAAGTGATTTTGCATAAAATCCAATACTCTTTCCTTTAACCATTGACAAGAAAATATGCACCTCTTTCTGTTTGCTGTGCTGGCATCAGTGACATTTTCACAATTTTCACAATTTTCCTGATTGTTCTATCTTGAAATCTTTGACTTTTGGAACCTCCTGCTTTCTCTCTCTTGGCTTCTGCATTCAGTTAATTGGGAAGTCTGGGTAACTCTCCCTCTGCTGTGTGGGCTAACTCATGCTCTTCCCTTAAGACATGATCCCAATCCCATCACCTCCTCTAGGAAGCTCTGCTGAACCCCTAAACCCAGTTGGCCCCTGTCTTTTGCATTTCCACAATCCTTTGGGGATGCCCATTTTATCACCGAGCTTGCCACATCTTGCTATAATTATTGCCAATAATATTCTCCTAGGGCAGTGGTTCTCAAATTTCACCACATATTAGAATCATAAATACTTAATTAAAAAGCAAGTAAATTGGAATCTCTGGGGAAGTGACATGCAGGCCAACATACATATTTTTAAAAGCAGCATGTCTCAAATTTTAACATGTATGGTGGTGGTGGTAGTTTAGGCCTTAAGTCCTGTCTGACTCTTGTGACCCCATGGACTGTAACCTGCCAGGTTCCTCAGTCCATGGGATTCCCCAGGAAAGAATACTGGAGTGGGTAGTCATTTCCTTCTCCAGGACATCTTCCCAAACCACAGATTGAACTCGCAGGCCCTTGTTTCCTGTGCTCCAGGTGGATTTCTTACCACATATCCACCAGGGAAACCCCTTAGTATGCATAAAATTCACCTAAAATTCTGCTTTTGTTGAAAAGCAGGTTCTGATTCAATAGATCTCAGGTGAGGGCCTAAGAATTTACATTTCTGACAAGCTCCCAGGTGACACAGAGGCGGCTTATGCTAAATCAGCTAAAAGTTTCCCCAAATGGTTATGTATTTTAGAAAACAATATACTCCTTATCTGTATCGATACCTATATCTTAAGCTCACAAACTTTTACCCAATATAGGACCACTTCTTTCTACCCCTACCTGCCACTACCTTTTCAGGTGAGTAGAAGTGTTAAGAATTGTCTCATAAATCAGAGTTTGGGCCGTCAGTCTTTCAGCTGTAACTGGCCTTCTTCACTTCTATACACAACAAATGCATCCCTTGCTGGCTGTGCCATGTACATGTTCCTGTGTAAATCTTTATGGCCACAGAGAAATGCTGAGGGGCATTAATTAAGACAGCGGGGCTTCCCAGGTGGCGCTAGTGGTAAAGAACACGCCTGCCAATGCAGGAGACGTAAGAGACGTGGGTTCAATCCCTGGGTCAGGAAGATCCCCTGGAGGAGGTCACTGCAACCCACTCCGGTATTTCTGCCTGGAGAATCCCCATGGACAGAGAAGCCTGGTGGGCTACAGTCCATGGCGTCGCAAAGGGTCAGATACGACTAAAGCAACTGAACACACACACATACGCACACACACACATACACACACACACGCATTAAGACAGCATGAGAAGGAATGTCTTGCTACCTTTGCTTGTGCTTTAATTTTAAAGCTCATCTTGTATTCACTTCATGGTTTTATTTATTTATTTTATTGAAGTATAATTGCTTTACAGAATTTTGTTGTTTTCTGTCAAACCTCGACATGAATCAGCCATAGGTATACATATATCCCTTTCCTTTTGAACCTCCCTCCCATCTCCTACCTCATCCCACCTCTCTAGATTGACAGAGAGCCTCTGTTTGAATTTCCTGAACCATATAGCAAATTCCCGTTGGCTATCACTGTCCTCCAGATCCATTTTCTGCATTTCTTGGACTCTTATGTGGCTTTCTTTTTTCTCCTTCTACACCTGGTAGCCTCTTGCTCCCACACCCATTCTCTCCTTTTCCTCCGTTGTTACAGTCATTCCTATCGACTTGCACCCAAATAACTGGAACCAAGGAATGCATATATAAATATAAACAGAACACACATATAAATATTACATTACTTACAATGTAAAAATGTCTTTCTTCTACTTAAGTGCATTTGCTCAATGGCCTTACTTTTCCTCAGTTAATGCCTCTATCTGTTACATGAAAAGACGAATCTTTTCAGTTTTAGGTCTTAAGAATAGGCTTTGAGTAGCTATTACTTATGGGCTTCCCGGGTGGCACAGTGGTAATGAATCCACCAGCAATGCAGGAGATGCAGGAGACGTGGGTTCAATCCCTGGGTCAAGAAGATCCCCTGGAGGAGGAAATGGCAGCCTGCTCCAGTATTCTTGCCTGGAGAATCCCACAAACAGAGGAGCCTGGGGGGCTACAGTCCATGGGGTTGCAAAGAGTCCGACAGGACTAAAGCGACTTAGCACAATAGCACAGTTTAAGGTTCTATTAGCTTTTGTACATCTTTATATGTCAATCTAACCACAGTCTTTTGGTTCTCAGCGTTTGCACCAAGGCACCCTGGCGTGCAGCAGGGAACTCACTGCAGCACTGGGAAATATTTTTAAAAATTGAGGGAAACACGGCAACCCTTGAGGTATCAGACATCTTGTGAATTACTAACTCAGAGTAGTTCACAGTTTCAACAGTAGGTGGTGCTACCTTCCTTTTGATGATGTCATATATTAATGTTTGTGAAGCTGAGTTTCCCACAATGCACGTGCATGTGCTCAGTTACTTCAGTCCTGTCCAACTCTTTGTGACTCTATGGACTGTAGCCCGCCAGGCTTCTCTGTCCATGAGATTCTCCAGGCAAGAACACTGGAGTGGGTTGCCATGTCTTTCTGCAGGGGATCTTTCTCATCCAGGGATCGAACCTGTGTCTCTTGCATTGCAGGTGGATTCTTCTACTGCTGAGGCACTGGGGAAGCCCATGTTAAAAAGCAAGTATGGTGCAGAAATCAACGTGGAAAAGTTGTGCAGTGCAAAAAAGTGGACCAACCTGTTGCCTCATGAGAAGCAAATCTGTTTTTCCTTTTTTAAATATTTATTTTTTTGCCCACTTTTAATTGTGGTAAAAAAGTTGTAGTCTTATCTCTTTGTTGATAAAATACAGACAGATTCACAAAAATGCCTTATCAATAGTTCAGGAACACCTCTTACATACATTTGATAGAGCAATGCTGGCATCTACAATAACTTCAGTTATCATGCTTGACTTTTTCCCCAGGGGATATTTCTTCTTTATGAATTAGAACATCAAGGAGGTGGGGGAGGGGCAGATGAGGGGAGGAAGAAGGGCAATTTTTCTTGCTGCCAATAAAGTATACAAATCCAATGAATCAAATTGAAGCTGTGATTGTGAAGGGATTTTCCCACAACCTTCTACATTTACCACCCACTGAGAGATCTGTTAATTACATCATTTTACTTTTGCAGTGATATAAAAATAATTAGCTTCCATGCATTAAAGATTTAATAGAGTATATTCAATGGAGTTTTCATCGATAACAATAACTTCTTTCTGCACCTACTATGTGCCAGCTACTAGTTCTTCTCACTTTACACTGCAACTCTATGAGGTAGATAGGCTTTGCTTCTGCATTTTCTAGATGAAGAAACCAAAGCCTGAAAAGGTTAACTACCTCTGTGGGCCACACAACTGGCACCTGTCAGCACAGTGAAATGGCCTCAGATCTGCCTGAGTCCACAGCTTGCAACTCTTCCCCACGGCAATATTACCTCTCACAATTATAATCATAAAACTGATTCTTCTGGGGTTTTACCCATTGCTGCTTCTAGTGTTTTGAAATATCTGTATTTAAAAATACATGCTATTTTTTAATGTAAAATGGCATCACAATTTGAGAAGAAAAAGAAAAGAAAAAGGGGAGTCCATTATTTAAGTAAAGCACTTTTAAAAACTTAATCTTCAATGACAATAATGTTATTTGTATTGTAGAAAGTGCTTTTAAGATTATGATTATTTTTTTATAATAATTGCCCTATTAATGTAGTGCTATTCAAATTTCACAAAGGAAATGGAGTGAAGTATGAGTAAGTGGACTGTCTTTCTTCAGCAGTCACACAGTGTGTGAATTTCATAGCAAATACAAGGCTAGTCCCTCAGGGATCCATGTTGATGTTCACCCCTTCACTGAATACTTCCTCTCTTATGTTATGCCATGTTAATAATTCACTTCATTGGAAAAATGCCTGGTTACCTCAGCCCAAACCATGGACGGTTTTCCTTCATTTATTTTGGTAGATACTTAAAAAGAATACTTGCATCCGGTTATTCAGGGATATTTGATAACAGATTGAAGTGTGAACATGCAGCCCTTGGAATCTGTAAAATTTATGCTATTTGCATGATATCCAAATATAGATGTTCTAAAATTGTAGTTGTACTCATAAATGAAGATGTTTTATCATCTCTATTACGTTTGTCCCTAGTTTGTTTATGGAAAGGATATGTGACAATTATTTTCCTGATCAGTACCATGTTCTGAAACAGAGAATCTACAAAGTACAGACCTGTATCCCTGTCTTTCTCACTTTTTAGCAGGATGCAGATCTTCTGCAGTGGGAATGTGACTGATGATAAAATTTCAGTGAAATTCATGATGACAGTATAAGCAAGCTGTTTCCCTGACTCAGCTCCAGTAGTCTGTAAGGGCTATAATAAGCCATGCCTCCTCATTTTACTTTCTGGAGTCAATAAAATGGTCAGATGATATTTGGAAATGGCACCTTTACATAACCATTTTCCTCTTTTGTGAACTTTGCCACAATTAAATCATAAGGTTTTGAAATGCCTGGTTATTAGCAATTATTGGAGACAAGACAAAAAAGCAGCAGCAATGCAACTAAATCTAAGGCAATGGTGGGTTTTGAGGATAAGGATCTCCGTTTGGTCAGAGCATAGTTGGCTCTGTAGGTAGCAAAGCTAAGAAATAGTTAATTTGAATCTGGCCAAAGGACAAATGCTCAGAATGTTTTTCTTTTTTTCTCAGAATGAGAAAAAAGGAAGCTTCCTTTCCTTACAGCTTAATCTCTCTATTCCTATTTTTAATACATCCTACTTTATAGAATAGCTGGACCACATTTTTCAAGCTAAAGTAAAAATTAAAGGATTTATGATAATCCTACGCCGATGGTTGTGGGCGTTTCATTTTCAACTGAAGCATTTCTCTTTCTTTGTTGCAGTGCTCACATTTCTCAGCTTCTTGCTACAGTCTTCTTTCTGAAACTACTCAAGTGAAAAAAAAAAGTCTTACCAGATAAGCAACAATTCTTACTGTATTGGGGGAAGAGTTCACATGCTCCCTCTTCTATTTATGAAAAGTAACTTCTTCAGGCTTTTAAAACTAGAATGTCAAAGAGCCCAACGGAATCCTACCTTGCCCACATACTGATAATCGGATCCCGTGTATTCCTCCAGGAGAAAGAACTGATTCCACATCCAGCTCCTTTTCGAACGGCTCAGCTCATTTTTGCTGTTTCCAGAGAGCTCCAGGGTCCTTTTCTTTGCCGGGAAACCACTAGTCCTCTTAGATAATGGAGTTGAGAAAGTTGGGTAGGGCTGGCCAACCCAAAAGAGAAGCAAGAAGTATCGGTAAGTTCTCATTCTGATGCCACAGTCCAGTCTCTGAGTTGCAGGTACTCCTCTCCTTGAAATGTCTTTTTTCACTGCACTGTATCCAGCCTCATTCCTCCTTTCTTCCTTAATGTTCTTGGCTTGGCTGTCAGAGAATATCTGGAAAGAATAATAACATATCAAGCATTTTTAGAGATGCTTAAAATTCAGTGTTAGAGCAAATAGCTCTGGAGAAAAAAGAGGACAGAAATTTGAATAGCAAAACAACAAAAAAGTAAGTTGGCTATCAATTTTGAAATGAGGAAAACGGTCTTTCAGATATGCTAAACAGAAGGCGGGTGCCGAGTATGAAGCTACTGTTTTCCTCTCTCCTTTTCTATCACTTAAAAATCCTATTTTAAGTAATAGCTTGCTGTAGGTCAACATGCCAGAGTGGATTATTTCACTACTCTTTTACCTCTGAGTATGTGGGCTGAGATCTGGTTAGAAGAAATGAGTTTGTGTTTCTGATTCTATTTGCATATTTATCCTCATGAAAGAATATCACAGACAATTTTGATTCAATTGAAAGTGGATAATGTTGAAATTTCGCTAAAGTGTATTGAGCACCTGTGATGGGAAGGCAGAAACCTGTTCTGCAAACTCTTGGCTTCTGAGATGTGTTGTGATGGAACAGCCGGGTCAAACAAAGTTGGAAAAGACCTTATGTCTTCTCTGCAGAATGCTCATTAGCGTATTGACTTTTCTAAAGTGAAATTTTGTAGCAATGATGATAAGCCTGTATTTAATCCAGTATTTTCCAAACTTGACAGGAAAAGTTTTTTTCCTCATATGACCCAATTAACACTACAGGATGGGTTAATGAACAAGCTACAGAATTTGTGTTTAATAATATAGAGAATAAAATGAACAATTCTCTTCAATTTTCTTTAGGAAATCCTGGTTGGCTTTTATCTCTAAATTTTACTTGTATCATAGGCAACTAAGTTGCCTATATTAAAATTGGTCCTATAGTTTCTTTGTAATACTCACAGGTACATCAAATGTACCTCAATACTACAGTGAGGGCAATAGATGACAAGATCTTCAGAAAAGCCAGTGATTATAATTGCAGGTCATAATTTTCAATGAAAAATATTAATTTTAATATTAATTAATATAAATTGATTAAAATTAATTAATTTTTACAAACACAGTCTAGCATTAAAAAAAATCCTCATGCCAGAGTGCTTGGCAAAGATATTACAATTTGGTTTACCATTTTACCTAAACTAATGCATGCCTATATCTCCCTCCTAAATTTTCCCACATTTCTTGGGGGAAAAAACCAATAAATTACTCCTTTATCTTATTATTTGAATAGAAAAAATATTTTCTTAAATAATACTAACACAAAAATGAAGGGCTTTGTAAGGTAGAATATATGGTACAGTTAAATAGGTAAATACAGGTAAATAAACGCAGATAAAGGAACAGGTTTTAGGCAATCTGATCAGTATTTTTTTTTCCTCTATGTCTGAAAGATTTGTCCCTTTGTCTCCTAATTTTCTACCAGGTAAATGTATATATGACCAGTTTTTTTTTTTTTTTTTTTAACCTCAGCAATGAATAATTATAGCCACCCAACACATGTTTAAGTGGAAGTTTTCTGGTGGAATACAAGTGAAATATTTCATAGTGTTCAGCATTTTTAAACCTTTATTCCATTATTATGCATCTTCTTGACAGCAGGCTGGGGAAGTTGAAAATTCCACAGGTGAGTGAATTAGTACTGTGACAATTAGTCATGCTGGAAGAATGCCCGGTACCAGTATATTTGTCATTATGTGGCCTTGGTACAGGTGTGGGATGACTGATGACCAATTAGGTAATGACAGTTCTCTCTTCTCATGGATAGAATATAAGGGGGACTGAGCGACCATATGGAGAAAAGCCCTCTAAAGACATCTATTCATTTCTAGCAGTTGAGATGGCACTGAGGTTGATTCAGTGGAAATTGCATTTTTCTTCATTTCCCACATTCTCTGTTATTTGCATAGACAAATCCTACAGTGAAGAGTTACACGTCTGCGGCTGCACTCATTGTGTGCCCCACGGTACTGGCAGGGAAGAGGGATGCAGAGAATGGAGGTGTCAGCTGTTTAAAAACTCCTAAAGGCCATTTTAAAGAAAAATCGATCCCTATGGATGTTGTGTGCAAACTCTACAAGCTGTTGCCACTTGAATATTAAATATTAGTTCTTTTTAATATCACAGATACCAAAATGTCAAGTATTTTACTTTTTTTTTTTTTCTGCTTAGCTGGTAATAAGCTTTTAAAGTGGTACAAATTTAAGCAATGTCTCCAAGTATGATAGAACATCACTTTAGTTATCAGCCAGCTCTTTTTGTATCAACTTGGGGAAGCAAAAGAGAACTGTGGACAGCTTGTCTGTGAACCCCCTCAGGGGCAGTAACCCTGGGGGACATACCGTTCATCCTTGAAGAATTCCCCTCATTCCCCCTGCAAGAGATTCTATTCTAGCAAAAGGGATTATAGCAGGAGCAGAGAACTGGGGCCGAATCCAGTGCTTTGGCCACTGCCCACCATAACCAACTTCCACCACGCTCACTGCCCCTTACTGCACTCCAGCCACTGAAATGGGGCCAGACACACGTGGACGTCTGGCCACAAGACAAATATCACAGCTCCTGGGTTCAGCACATCCGAAGGTGAGAAGGAGAGGATAGAAGAAAGGGTGTGTCCTTGTTAAAACTCAGTATGCAAAGCTACTAAAATTACTATGATCCACTCATATTTGGTGTTTAGGGGGATAGCTTTCTCTATGAAATTCTATAGTTAAAAAAATGCCAGCCAACTCTACACTGTTGAATGTATAACTTAGCAATCCTCATGTAATAATATTACTCATGTAATACTACTTAATACTTCTTAAGTCAGGATTGCATGGTCATCAAGATTATCAATGTTGGAGCCAGACTGCCTGGGTTTAAATTGCTATGAATTTGTGAAGATGCTTAATCTCACTGCACCTTAGTTTCTTGTTCTATAAATGGGAGTTATTATGGTAACTACCTCAGAGGGCGTTATAAGGATTAAATGTCATTACATGCACTTAAAACAGTGACTGGCACTTGGTAAGGTATTAATACATATTAGCCATTGTTATCATTATTACTACCACTATTGTTATTGTGACTATTTGTGTTGCAAGTTTAGAATCCATCTACAGTAGCCTGCAAAAGTGTGCCAAAGATAGTATAGTTCTCTCTTAGGCTTAAATACTTTTTTATTTTTCAAGAGGCATTTCCAAGCGAGTCAACTTCTCTTAAAATTAAAGAATAGAAGCATTTAAAAATCAGAATTAGTCCATTTGCTAATTATTTTCCTTTGTGTAGACTTCAGTGTTTCACAGTAACAGTGTAGAAACAGAGAAGATGGAAGCTTTATGCCCACAGCCTGCTTCCAGAAGAATATGGGCAAAAATGAAAGTTCACCAGAGGACAGACTCATTCGTAGATTCTATGTGTCTTTTCCCCCTTTCCATTTTGTTAATGTTCTGAAAATCATCTTTACTTTATTCAAGCGGAAACAATCAGAACTAACTTCAATGTTGTAATTTTACCTTGCAAAAATGGTACTGGATACACATTCTTTTATGATTTAACATGCTGATATTATATCAGATGAGAATTTGATATAGTCAAAATGAATGATATACCTATTTTAGATTTTAATCTAAAAATATGAAATGAAAAAGAAAACCCATATTCCAAACATGATCTTGTGCTATGTCGCTTTAGTTGTGTCTGATTCTTTGTGACCCTATGGACCGTAGCCCACCAGCTCCTATGTTCATGGGATTCTCCAGGCAATAATACTGGAGTGGGTTGCCATGCCCTTCTCCAGGTGATCTTCCCTACCCAGGGATCAAACCCATGTTTCTTAAGTCTCCTGCATTGGCAGGTGGGTCCTTTACCACGAGCACTACCTGGGAAGCCCAAACATGACCTTAGATGCAAAGCCGCTGACTTCTGAACAGTCAAAATATAGGAAAACCACATGGCAAGTAGTAATCAGGTGTGCTCGTTCATTCATAGGTGTCAGGCAGTAAAGTAAAGTGACAAAAAGTAAGAGCATACATAGACACCAAATTTTAAAATAGTAGGGATGGGTATTCAATTAGGAAAGAACCAAAGATTAGACAGGTAGGAATCAGTGAACTAAAATGGACTGGAATGGGTGAATTGAACTCAGATGACCATTATATCTACTACTGTGGGCAGGAATGCCTTAGAAGAAATGGAGTAGCCATCACGGTCAACAAAAGAGTCCGAAATGCAGTACTTGGATGCAATCTCAAAAACGACAGAATGATCTCTGTTCATTTCCAAGGCAAACCATTCAATATCACAGTAATCCAAGTCTATGCCCCAAGAAGTAATGCTGAAGAAGCTGAAGTTGAATGGTTTTATGAAGACCTACAAGACCTTCTAGAACTAACACCCAAAAAAGATGTCCTTTTCATTATAGGGGACTGGAACGCAAAATTAGGAAGTCAAGAAACACCTGGGGTAACAGGCAAATTTGGTCTTGGAATATGGAATGAAGCAGGGCAAAGGCTAATAAGAGTTTTGCTAAGAGAACACACTGGTCATAGCAAACACCCTCTTCCAACAACACAAGAGAAGACTCTATACGTGGACATCACCAGATGGTCAACACCGAAATCAGATTGATTATATTCTTTGCAGCCAAAGATGGAGAAGCTCTATATAGTCAGCAAAAACAAGACCGGGAGCTGACTGTGGCTCAGATCATGAGCTCCTTATTGCCAAATTCAGACTGAAATTGAAGAAAGTAGGGAAAACCACTAGACTGTTCAGGTATGACCTAAATCAAATCCCTTATGATTATACGGTGGAAGTAAGAAATAGATTTAAGGGCCTAGATCTGATAGATAGAGTGCCTGATGAACTACGGATGGAGGTTCCTGACATTGTACAGGAGACAGGGATCAAGACAGTCCCCATGGAAAAGAAATGCAAAAAAGCAAAATGGCTGTCTGGGGAAGCCTTACAAATAGCTGTGAAAAGAAGAGAAGTGAAAAGCAAAGGAGAAAAGGAAAGATATAAGCATCTGAATACAGAGTTCCAAAGAATAGCAAGGAGAGATAAAAAAGCCTTCCTCAATGATCAATGCAAAGAAATAGAGGAAAACAACAGAAATGGGAAAGACTAGGGATCTCTTCAAGAAAAGTAGAAATATCAAGGGAACATTTCATGCAAAGATGGGCTTGATAAAGGACAGAAATGGTATGGACCTAACAGAAGCAGAAGATATTAAGAAGAGGTGGCAAGAATACACAGAAGAACTGTACAAAAAAGATCTTCACGACCCAGATAATCACGATGGTGTGATCACTCACCTAGAGCCAGACATCCTGGAATGTGAAGTCAAGTCAAGACCTAACAGAAGCAGAAGATATTAAGAAGAGGTGGCAAGAATACACAGAAGAACTGTACAAAAAAGATCTTCACGACCCAGATAATCACGATGGTGTGATCACTCACCTAGAGCCAGACATCCTGGAATGTGAAGTCAAGTGGGCCTTAGAAAGCATCACTACGAACAAAGCTAGTGGAGATGATGAAATTCCAGTTGAGCTCTTTCAAATCCTGAAAGATGATGCTGTGAAAGTGCTGCACTCAATATGCCAGCAAATTTGGAAAACTCAGCAGTGGCCACAGGACTGGAAAAGGTCAGTTTTCATTCCAATCCCAAAGAAAGGCAATGCCAAAGAATGCTCAAACTACCGCACAATTGCACTCATCTCACATGCTAGTAAAGTAATGCTCAAAATTCTCCAAGCCAGGCTTCAGCAATACATGAACTTCCTGATGTTCAAGCTGGTTTTAGAAAAGGCAGAGTAACCAGAGATCAAATTTGCAAACATCCACTGGATCATGGAAAAAGCAAGAGAGTTCCAGAAAAATCAACTATTTCTGCTTTATTGACTATGCCAAAGCCTTTGACTGTGTGGATCACAATAAACTGTGGAAAATTCTGAAAGAGATGGGAATACCAGACCACCTGATCTGCCTCTTGAGAAACCTGTATGCAGGCCAGGAAGCAACAGTTAGAACTGGACATGGAATGACAGACTGGTTCCAAATAGGAAAAGGAGTATGTCAAGGCTATATATTGTCACCCTGCTTATTTAACTTATACGCAGAGTACATCATGAGAAACGCTGGGCTGGAAGAAGCACAAGCTGGAATCAAGATTGCTGGGAGAAATATCAATAACCTCAGATATGCAGATGACACCACCCTTATGGCAGAAAGTGAAGAGGAACTAAAAAGCCTCTTGATGAAAGTGAAAGAGGAGAGTGAAAAAGTTGGCTTAAAGCTCAACATTCAGAAAACGAAGATCGTGGCATCCGGTCCCATCACTTTATGGCAAATAGATGGGGAAGCAGTGGAAACAGTGTCAGTCTTTATTTTTGGGGGCTCCAAAATCACTGCAGATGGTGACTGCAGCCATGAAATTAAAAGATGCTTACTTCTTGGAAGGAAAGTTATGGCCAACCTACATAGCATATTCAAAAGCAGAGACATTACTTTGCCAACAAAGGTCCGTCTAGTCAAGGCTATGGTTTTTCCAGTGGTCATGTATGGATGTGAGATTTGGACTGTGAAGAAAGCTGAGCACCAAAGAATTGATGCTTTTGAAGTGTGGTGTTGGAGAAGACTCTTGAGAGTCCCTTGGACTGCAAGGAGATCCAACCAGTCCATTCTAAAGGAGATCAGTCCTGGGTGTTCATTGGAAGGACTGATGCTGAAGCTGAAACTCCAGTACTTTGGCCACCTCATGTGAAGAGTTGACTCGTTGGAAAAGACTCTGATGCTGGGAGGGATTGGGGGCAGGAGGAGAAGGTGATGACAAATGATGAGTTGGCTGGATGGCATCACCGACTTGATGGACATGAGTTTGGGTGAACTCTGGGAGTTGGTGATGGACAGGGAGGCCTGGCATGCTGCGATTCATGGGGTCGCAAAGAGTTGGACACTACTAGCAACTGAACTGAACTGAACTGAACTGAACTAGTGGAGAAGAACCACCTGCCTATGCGGGAGACACAAGAAACTTGGGTTGGATCCTTGGGTTGGGAAAGTTCCCTGGAAGAGGGCATGGCAAACCACTCCAGTATTCTTTTCTGAAGAATCCCATGGGCATTGGAGCCTGGAGGGCTACAGTCCATAGGGTCAAGAGTTGGACACAACTGTAGCAACTTAGCAGGCACACAAAAATTAGATAGTAGGGCAGGAAAGTATATAAAGCAAAATGGATATTGTACCATTTGCCCTCATCCCCTCATGACATCAAGAGCAAACTAGGTAAATATTAAAAAACTTTGTAAAAATGAACCCTGAACTTCCTAATTATAGCCCAATGACAGTTTAGCAATGAACTTAAAAGATTTCTTAATAGATCATGTTTCTACTTTTTATTTTCAGTTTTGCCAGAGTCTGTTTTTTAGGAGGGGGAGATTTCTATTTCTTATAGGCAATTTTTTGCTCTAAAATATGATATGCAAAAGGGGTTGCTCTAGAAAAATAGTCTGAATCTTTGCAGAAGCCTTTTTTTAGTAATGTGTAGAAGGTAATTAAGATGTTTATGGATGGTGGGGCAAATTCCACATAGCATTCATAATTGCATATTTTGAAAATTTATTTGCCTGGCAGCCAGTATGGATGTATACTTCAGTCTTCACAAGAGCATATAGTCAAGTCCAGCTTTTATTTAATGCATGCCATTTAGAAGAAGCCTGGGTCTCATTAATTCAGGTTCTACCAATTTAGAATATGTGATAATTAATGCAGAAGCTTGGTTGAAATTTTCCTTTGATTAGCAAAATCTTTCCCCCTAGATTATTGCAAACTAATAATGTAAAATATTTCATAGGATATATAGAATGGGAAGACAAACTACAATGTCTTCAAGTTCCCTGGAATACTTTGGAATCACCTTTTATTTGCAAATAATATGCTAATTAGAAAACATCTCTATTGATTGAATTGCTTCTTCAGTGACTCATGTTTGATAACAGTTTTAACTATCTGGTTTTGAGATACTGATTTTATTATACTATTTACAGACAAACAAATAAGTGAATACTAGACAGATTTAAAGGCAATATAATTACTTTGAAGTTTTAGAATTCAGACTTAGCATATATTTATTCTGGTGTTCCTGATTAATTCTAATCAGTACAATATTACTATAATGCCATCTAAGCTTACAAATTAAACCAAGTACATTCATTTTTTTTTTGGTATGCAGAGCCTTAACTTTGGCACTGAAAGCCCAGTCAGCATTCAATAAAGCAACATTATTAATATACTCGAACCATTTACCCTAGCAAGAGAATGTTTTTTAAAATCTGTTATGAAATGATTTTTTCAAATAAATGGTGTTGCACAGAAATACTGTAGCATAGCACTTTGCATGACTCTGCTCACAGAAAATATTTCTTAAAATATTATCTACCCATAAATCATCCTAATGCATTGGCATAACCCATTAGTAATGCTTTTAACATATGTACCATGAATCCCTGAGGCTTCCCTGGTGGCTTAGTGGTAAAAAAGCTACCTGCAAGGCAGGAGATGTGGGTCCGTGGCTTCGATCCCTCAGTCAGGAAGATCTCCTGGAGAAGGAAATAGGAACCTACTCCAGTTTTCTTGCCTGAAAATCCCATGGACAGAGGAGCCCTGAGGGCTGCAGTCCATGGGGTTGAAAGTGTAGGACACGACTTAGCGACTAAACCACCACCAGCAGCATAAATTCCTACTGAATTTTCGGTACATCTCACATTCTACTGTCCATGAAGTAGAAAGTGAAAGTGAAAGTCGCTCAGTTGTGTCTGACTCTTTGTGACCTCATGGACTATCAGTCAGTCAGTTCAGTTGCTCAGTCTTGTCCGACTCTTTGCGACCCCATGAATCCCAGCACGCCAGGCCTCCCTGTCCATCACCAACTCCTGGAGTTCACTCAGACTCACGTCCATCGCTTTGGTGATGCCATCCAGCCATCTTATCTTCTGTCGTCCCCTTCTCCTCCTGCCCCCAATCCCTCCCAGCATCAGAGTCTTTTCCAATGAGTCAACTCTTCGCATGAGGTGGCCAAAGTACTGGAGTTTCAGCTTTAGCATCATTTCTTCCAAAGAAATCCCAGAGCTGATCTCCTTCAGAATGGACTGGTTGGATATGATAGAGTCCATCAAATTCTCCAGGCCATAATACTGGAGTGGGTAGACTTTCCCTTTTCCAGGGGATCTTCCCAACCCAGGGATCGAACCCAGGTCTCCAGCATTGCAGGCAGATTCTTTACCTGCTGAGTCACCAGGGAAGCCCATATAAAGTAGGAAACAGCTGGTTATTTACAACTATTTAGCATTTCTTTTTGGAGAAGGAAATGGCAACCCACTCCAGTGTTCTTGCCTGGAGAATCCCAGGGATGGGGGAGTCTGGTGGGCTGCCGTCTATGGGGTCGCAGAGTCGGACACGACTGAAGCGACTTTGCAGCAGCAGCAGCAGCATTTCTTTTGACCCTATTGTATTCCAACTCAGCCTGAGATCTCTCCATTCCCACACCATCTTTGAGTGCGCTGGGGGCGAGGATGGTCTTTACTCCATTAAAACCCAGCAAATCAAAGAAACAGGACTGTGCTATCAGGATGAATTAAACAGAGTGAAGCCAAAGGGGCACGTCTTCCTACAGGTAAATCTTTAAAAATATATATGCTGCTGCTAAGTCGCTTCAGTCATGTCCGACTCTGTGCAACCCCATAGATGGCAGCCCTCCAGGCTCCCCCGTCCCTGGGATTCTCCAGGCAAAAACACTGGAGAGGGTTGCCATTTCCTTCTCCAATGCATGAAAGTGAAAAGTGAAAGGGAAGTCACTCAGTCGTGTCCGACTCTTAGCGACCCCATGGACTGCAGCCCACCAGGCTCCTCCATCCATGGGATTTTCCAGGCAAGAGTATTGGAGTGGGGTGCCATTGCCTTCTCCAATACATGTTCTTTATTCTGAGAGGAGTTTTACAGCCAATTAAGTTGGTTCATAATCAATTTTCAGATAACCCAAGGAACTTTGTTTTGAATAGGTTGCCACCTCCTGTGAATAAAAATATGTCTATAGTACATGGCTGATCTTCTAGAAGTGGTGACATAAGGATAGAACCAATTTAAAATTTTTGGTAGAGATTTTACATGAAGTCTTCATTTCTAAACTTCCATTTCATTTTTCTGTAAATGTCAAAGTCACTGTTGAGTAAAATTGGTTCCGTTTCGTGTGTGTAATGAACTCCACTGAAATGTGTCAAACAGCCTAGGCATCTTCCATCACATAGCATTCCTCTTGTGCCAATGAATCATTATGGCAACAGTCATCCAATGCTGCCTGAATTTTTTGTAAATGTTTATATTTGTGGATAATATGCCAATCTGTTTGCAAACTGATGTGTTTCCAGATGAAGCTATTTCAACAGTATTACCCTTGTTCTAAAATCATATTCTAGACATTGCATTAATGAAGATAGAATCAAATGTGTTACAGCACAGAAAATGGTGTTTTATATGTAGTTGAGGCTTAAGGAATATTTGTTGAGTTGAAATACTCAGTTGGGACCAGAAACCCCCAAAACTTGAAGCAAAAAGACAGAATTCTTTTTCCACGGGGGTTGGGGTAATCCAAACTATTTTATCATGAGAGGAAGTATCAGAATATGGTTAAGAACAGATTCTGGCAGGCCACGTCTGGGTTAGCTCAGCTTCATCCAACACTGGCTGGGCAAGTAGGGGATGGGTGTGTGTCTACATTTTTTAAAAAATCTATAAAACACAATGATATTAATAGCATCTACCTTGTAGGATGGCTGTGAGAATAAAATGAATGAGTCCCCATGAGGTCTTAGCTATTAAGATGCTCACAAATACCTAAATGGTATCTTAGCAGAGGACACACTTTGCCTCTTGCACATCTCTTGTTTTACCTTTTACAGTTGAGAAACTGTGGCCAGTGGCTCATCTTTAAAGATCAGCACATGCCTATTTCTGGATTGATTTGGAGCCACAGAAGCTCTAGTGACACCTTCGTTTCTGGAATGGAGGGAGCTGCCCCCTGAATCATGTTGGCACTTGCTTACGACCCTTATGGATGCCTGCATAATGCGTGCTCAACTGTCGTTCAGTTGTCTTTTGCCATCTTGTGTTCTCTGCAGTTTCCTTAAACCTGCTTGCTTCAGTCCCTTATGTGTATTGCCTGGCTCCTTGTGCATGCTGTCTTTTCCCAAAAGGTTTACTTGTGTGAACAAAGGAGAAGAGAAAGCATTTTATGCTTGTAACTAGCTGTTCATGGCATGAATTTTGAACATTTATGTAGCAAATTATATGTTCAGGTTGCAGAACTGTATGAAAGACTTGGTTTCCTATTACTCCCTGCTTGTACATTAAGCTCTTCTGCAGCTTTGTTAATTCTTTTGGACGTGTGGCCATTTAAGACAATGAGCTTGAACAAGACTGCAAGATGTCAAAAACCACTTGCACATTCTTGTGAATGATTTCAGTGAGTTTGGTCTTCTTTCAATAGCTCAATGAAAGGGCAGCCGGAGGGTACTGGCTGGGAGTTACAAGGCTACCTTGGTGGGGTGAAGAGTTCAAAACAAATTTAACTTTATTAAACTACAAAAGGAGTCACATGGTTGGGTTTACCATCAAGTCACTGTGAAACCTGGCACATCACAGATGATTTTTAAAGGCTCCTACTCATGAAAAGTGCTATGAAGAGTGGAGATGTTGTACTTATTCTTGCTGATATAATGTCTAAGCCTTTATCACTTATATGAAGTCTAGCACATAGTAATAAATTTGCTGTGTTCTGTCCCTGAACTATGTGCTGGGCACTGTGCTTAGCACATCACAAATATTATGTCTTCATTTAATTCTCATGAGAATCTGTGGGGTAGAGAATATGCTTATAACTTTTGCAGATGAGAAACTGAAGTTTAGAGAAGCTGAGTGACTTGTTCAGGGTCATGTAATGGGGACGTGATGAAGCCGGACTCTAGTCCTGAGATATGACTCTGGAGTCCTTGTTCTGAACTCACTCTGATGAGTCACAGGCCGCCAGGTTGCTGCCCATGAGAAGCACTCAGTAGAGCTGTGACCTTACAGCAGAATCTTCACAACTCCCCTAAAAATATAACAACAATATAGGTCTCTGAGAGGTAAAAATAGTTGTCACAACATGTCTAAGCAAATAAGGATGGCAACAATGTTTTCTTTTGTCCCATGCAATGAGATAAATGCTTTTGAAACATGTAGTCTTAAACGACAATTCTTTGAAATGGAGACCATCACTCTTATCCTTCACTCTAGAGACAAGAGAGACAGGCTTGGAGGGACCGGATGCTTTGCCCAAGGGGGCGTAGCTAGTGGCTGGTAGAACTTGGATCAAACCCAGCTCATCTAGAGGCTCCTTCTTAACCATAACATTCACTGTCTCATTTGTATTTTGCTCATGGAAGCAGCATCCAGCTTTTATTTACTCTCATTTCAGACAAGATTTGAACAAATTTATCATCAAGTTTCTAAATCCCCAGCAAATTAAAGAGACCATGTAACAAGTACTGGAGGCTGGAGTCCCATTAGTGGGAGAAAGGCAGGGAAAGGCTTCAAAAGGCAGGCAGAAAATCAAAGAGAAAATGGACGGAGTCAGGGGCCGGCCCTGGCAGTCAGGTGACACTCTGTATTCCTATGCCGAGGACAATGTCTGAACACACCCCAGGTGTACACCTGTAAAATAAAGTGGATGTATGGACGAACGCATGAGCGGCTGAATATAAGGATGACTAAACACATGACTTGAAGACTATGTGACTAATGACGGTAAGGATGGACATACCTCACAGCACTTGAGCAAAATCTGGCACATGAATAGTCACGATGATGACCTTGAATCATTAAGAAGAGTTCCTAGTTTTCTTGAACTTTTGGCTTGAGAAGGTATGGATATGTAGAATGAACACAAGCAATGTGATCATCCAAAGTTACAACAATGATATTCATTTGTCCATACCACATGGCATGTAGGGTCTTAGTCCTCTGACCAGGGACTGAACCCCGGCCCTTGGCGGTGAGAGTGCAGAGTCCTAACCTCTGGACTGTGCTGCTGCTGCTGCTAAGCCGCTTCAGTCGTGTCCAACTCTATGTGACCCCATAGATGGCAGCCCACCAGGCTCCCCGTCCCCGGGATTCTCCAGGCAAGAACACTGGAGTGGGTTGCCATTTCTTCTCCAATGCATGCATGCATGCTAAGTCACTTCAGTCACGTCCGTGAGGGAATTCCAACAGTGGTATTTGGAAACACTGGGTGTTAGGCCTCACTGTCTTTCTCTCTCTTACTCCCTGTGTTATTTATCTCAGGCAAGCTCTTCCCCACTCTGAGCTTTTGTTTCTCATGTGTAAAATTTGGGCTGGTGAGCTGATACCCACCGATAAAAGATCACTGTGGTTAGAAGCACACTCTGCAAGTTTACCCATATATATCCCAGCATCAGTACTTATTAGTCCTGAGAAGTGAGCAAGTGGCTTGATAGTCTGTGCTTCAATTTCCTGATTTTCAAATTGAGAATGGTACAGTTTTAGGATTTCAGTGGAGGCCCTTCCCAGGTGGCACCAATGGTAAAGAACCCACCTGCCAATGCAGGAGATGTAAGAGACGTGGGTTCGATCCCTGGGTGGAGAAGATCCCCTGGAGAAGGGAATGGCAACTCATTCCAGTATTCTTGGCTGGAGAATCCCATGGATAGAGGAGTCTGGTGGGCTACAGTCATAGGGTCGTACGGTCGGACACGACTGAAGCCACTTAGCATGCATGCAAAGAGGCACCTGATAGACAGCACTTCTCTTTCTCTTCAAAATTTCAAAGATATTAAGAAAACAACAACCATAATAAAGTAGTGTTGGATAGACACCAAAATATCACCTTTATTAGTAAAAAAGAAGCCAGTTGGAAAGGTAGATTAGTTTGAAAGTCTAGTGGGCTTGTTAAGGAAACCCAGCATTAGGCAGACTCCCCACTAGAGTTGGGGTTACATTATATTTTGCTTTGCTTTTACAAAAGCAGAAGTGGCTGCTACCCACTGACAGCAGGCTCCAAATCTACAGTTCGAAGCCAGAGGGAATCACTTTCTGCTTTCAGCTCTGGCTGGCTCAGGTTCAAAACACAGAGGTCTGGAGGAAGTGATCAGACAGAATCTGTTTTAATCCCCATGAATTAAAAAAAGATCATTAGAGACACCAGTGATCCTGAGAGCTGGTAAATCACTTATCAATTAACAACAATTCTTGTACTTAAAGCTTCCCTTTTTTGGAGTTGTTTACAGCATCACGAAAAGGGGAAAAAATGTATGAATAATTTAAAGACTGGGAGTTTAAAACTTCCGTTAAAATATTTCTCACTTCAGGTCAATCAATGCATTACAAGCAAAATGAATTCCTTTCCATCTCTAGTTACCTTTCCCACCATCCCTGTTCCCCCTACACACATAGAGAAATATGGCAAAAAGTGATGATGTGCTTTGTACATTTACCTGTTAACACTGAAAAGCTACACTGGCTATTCTCACCCCAAAGAACAGCACTATTTACGGAGGTGTAACCTTTTACAGCAAGTTGTAATGGGAAAAAATAATTGAAGCCCCACTTGCTATTTGGATAGCTTCATTCATTCAGCGTGTTTTATGCAACACTTTATTTGCAGAGGGTCTGTAACCTAAATTAGATCTTTCTCATAATATCCTGGTGTAATAACTCTGAAGAAATTTAATTGAATAAATATTGTATAACAACTTCAAGATAACAACTGCAACATTTAAAGGTTTAGTTCCTGAGACTAACTAAAGTAGAAAAGGGCCTGTGAAGTTGGGGACATCTTAGCTGATTCAGGCTAATGTTAACTGACCATCAAATGTGACTTGAACTAGACAGGAAGACAATATGCTTGAATGGGTTGCTGGATGTTTTATCAGTTTTGATTGCCTCCATTTAAAAACTTTAATTAGAACCTCTGTTTACTCGAGTCAAATTGTGCATAAAATTTCATGCAAAACATTTTAAAAGGGAATTTTAATTATACCACTAAAGAAATGCCCTTGCTCCACGTTTACTAAACACTTGCCAGAACAAGTTAATTAATATATGTTTAAATAAGTGAAAGAAGAAGAAGGGAAACAGGAACAAAAAAATCACATTTCATCTTTTGTCAAGTTACACTGCAGTTGTCAAAGAAGTTCAATTTCCAATTTAACGACTGCACCATCACAGTGTACATGTGTAATTATGAACAATGGGGCACCGGAACACAGAGAAGGCCAGCGGAAAGCTAATTCTCGGTGGAAGTTGTTGTTCAAAATAATTGTGCATTGTTACTTGATGTTCCGCAGTCATCAAGTCAAGCACTTTTCAATTTCTTTCATCTATTAATTATTCCAAGGTAGAAAATTAGAAAGTTTGCATGGTAATTATGGCACCCCACTCCAGTATTCTTGCCTGGAAAATCCCATGGACAGAGGAGCCTGGTAGGCTGCAGTCCATGGGGTCGCGAAGAGTTGGACACGACTGAGTGACTTCACTTTCACTTTTCACTTTCATGCATTGGAGAAGGACATGGCAACCCACTCCAGTGTTCTTGCCTGGAGAATCCCAGGGACGGGGGAGCCTGATGGGCTGTTGTCTATGGGGTCACACAGAGTTGGACACGACTGAAGTGACTTAGCAGCAGCAATATGCTTTTTATTTATTTAAAGCTACAGAAAAATACTCTTTAATGTAAAGAGCATAATATGTAGAAAAAGAAAAATTTTGATGATACTGAGTTTGTAGTTCTAATTTTAACATGCCACCAACTTTTCAGCTTTATCTTTTCAAAATCCCGTTTTCCTCATCTATTAATGTAAGCCATACTGCTTGTGTTAGTAAAATAGATGTTTGAAAACAGCTGATAATCTATAAGAAAAACCAGATGAAATGAATCTTTCTGGGATATGCCCTGTTATCTCAGTAGCTTTATGAAAAATGGGAAGAAAAAATATCCAAGATAATTTTGAAATCTTATGGAGAAGGAAAATGCACTAATTCCATTAATACAACTGCCACTACTAAGGAAGTTATTCTCTTAATCAGCATGTCTTGCATCAGTCCTGTTATAGTTTGTTCCTGTATTGCTGAAGCTGATCATCAAATTTCTCAAAAGGTCTAAGAAGCCACAGCTTGTGCAAGTCTGGGAAATAACGTTGACTTAGGAGCAGGCCTTCCTTAAGTGTTTTGTTTGAAATTCCAAGAGGGGTGGGATGGGAGTGGGGCAGGGAGGCTCAAGAGGGAGGGGATATATGTATAATTATGATTTATTTGCGTTGTTGTATGGCAGAAACCAATACAACATTGTAAAGCAATTAGAAATTAAAAAAATAAAAACTTGCTCAGAACAAACATTTAACTAAAAAAAAAAAAAATGAAGAAAGAAATTCCACTGATGGGTTAGGCCAAGCCAGTTCAGACATTTGAGTTAAGCCTCACTGATTTGTTATGAAAATTGAATATGATACAGTATGTAAAACACTTACCACATTGCCAAGTAAGCAGGCAATAAATAGCAGCCCACATTGCTTTTGAGACTATTGCTTACCAAGAGCTGATCTTATGCAGTGCAACAATAGTACATAAAACATCTATAGTCTTTGGGCCACTTACTATTAATAAAAACCATGAAGTCAAAATATCATAAAATGCAGCCTACTTAAAAAACAAAACAAAACCCTTTTCTTCCACATACTACTTTTCTTTATACCTAGAAAAAGACATGTTTGGTGCTTAAGCATGCTGACTTGCTCTATAATTTCAGTTGGCAGGGGAAATACAATTTCCCAATATATTTTTCCTAATAAAATAAAGAATCTGAAGTGCCAGCACATTTACACACCTACCAATTATGAAATGAGTTTCCTTGGATATTAAAACTAAGCCAAAATATAATTTAGTCCTATAAAATACTGTCCAACTCAGCTATAGTTCCACTTGGAGCATCAGGAATTGTTATTTAATTAGCAATTGATTAGTGGACTTTAACGTAACTTTATTTTTTCCCCCACAATGAGTAAAAAGTTTTGTAAAATGAGCATTTTTCACCATATGAAGGAAAAAAGTACATATCATACATATGTTTTTTGAAATGTTTTAAAAGCATCTGAGAGTCAAGTGTTTATGACATCCTGAACTTTAGAAGATGCTATAGCTCTGTCACTGATGTGGAATTTCTTTCAGATGACTGTAAATAAAAATCAGGTACCCATGGTTATAAATACTCCATTTCACATTTTCTCCAGCAACAGCAGAAAATTTCAATTAATTGAATCTCAGCCAACTACAAATAATGCCAGAAGTGCAATATTTGGTGCTCCGGGTCATAGACAACCATTAATTAAGATGCAAAGGATCAACATTAGAGGCCCCAAATACAGATTTTTGTTCCAGAATTTTTTTTTTTAATAGGTATGGGCTGAAATAGCTATAAATAACCACTTCAACTATATGGGAAAAGAGGGTTTTGGGTACAATTTTTATTTTGCTTGCTCTGGAACTTTTGATAAAATTCTGAAGTGTCATTTTTGAAAATGAAAATAAGATTATTTTCACTTCAGAATTTGTTCAGTTCAGTCACTCAGTCGTGTCCGACTCTGTGACCCCATGGACTGCAGCACGCTAGGCTTCCCTGTCCATCACCAACTCTTGGAGTTTACTCAAACTCATGTCTATCGAGTCAGTGATGCCATCCAACCATCTCATCCTCTGTCAGCCCCTTCTCCTCCCACCTTCAATCTTTCCCAGCATCAGGGTTTTTTCTAGTGAGTCAGTTCTTTGCATCAGGTGACCAAAGCATTGGAGTTTCAGCTTCAGCATCAGTCCTTCCAATGAATATTCAGGACTAATTTCCTTTAGGATGGACTGGATGGATCTCTTTGCAGTCCAAGAGACTCTCAAGAGTCTTCTCAAACACCACAGTTCAAAGGCATAAATTCTTTAGCGCTCAGCTTTCTTTATAGTCCAACTCTCACAACCATACATGACTATTGGAAAAACCATAGCTTTGACTAGACGGGCCTTTGTTGGCAAAGTAATGGCCCTGCTTTTTAATATGCTGACTAGGTTGATCATAGCTTTTCTTCCAAGGAACAAACATCTTTTAATTTCATGGCTGCAGTCACCATTTGGATTTGTATTTATAGAAAAAAAAAAAAAAACCTTTGCATTCCATGTCAGCTCTATTTTAAAGGAATGCAAATTCAGTGATTTGCCATTGGAGAGATGGAGGAGGAAGACTAAGATCCTTTAAGATGGCTAAAGTCACCAAATGTAAAATTTATAAACCATGACATACCTTTTTTTAGATGTTTTCCCCAAATCACTTGCTAAGAGGCTTATAGAAATGAATTATTTTCAAGATATTATCCATCTTTCAAAATATCTAGATTTTCTGGCAGTAAATTTGTGTGTGTGTGTGTGTGTACATTTTGCTTTCTGAAATGTAGATATTTCTTCACATTGCTTTATGGTGGTTGAGCTCAAACAAGAAGAATTCTGAGAAAAAGATCAGTACAACTTGTTAGCTTCCCAATTTATCATCCACCTATACAAGATTTAATGGCTGTGTTAACCCAGAGTCTCAAGAATAATTATAGTCTAAAACAAGTCCTTAAAGTGAAGAGATGAAAAGAAATATAGAAAGGGAAGGCTGTCATGAAACAGAAATTGCACAAGCAAGGGAACTTTCATCATGTTGAGTAAGTACTTTGCTATGGGATTCCTTTTAAAATTAAGGTGCCTAGCAAGTTGGATGGAAATAAAATATGTATGATTAGCAGGGAATACCTTGGCTCAGAGTAGTTGGAAATGAGTGGAGAAAGGACATAGAGGTATTTTTTCCCCCAAGTCATTACCAGCTTTAGTTCACAGAAAAGTTATTTCAACTTCTGTCTTTGAAAAACTGCTTTGAGGTCTGCTTTTAATTTTAACAGTTAAATATCGTATTCATGCCAATGAATCTTTTTTCTTGTTTAATATCATTAGGAAGAAAGCCTCCCAGGCCAGAGTGAATAGTGTAATTGCTTAAAAGAAGAAATATATAGCATACATATTTAATAAAAACCTTTAAAACAATTTCCTTATGTTGGCTAGGCATTTTTGTTTATATAAGATAAACTTTTAGCTTTTAAAACACTAAACTACATTGAACCGTATGGGAAAATCTTTAGAATAAGATTTTAGTGAATAACCTCACAGATCTTTTACTGATTATATCTGTTTAGGTTGCAGGTCAGTTTTACAGGATCCTTAATTCAGCTCACGCAATTAGAGTAAACCACACTATAAATCTGAAAAGCTCCTAAGAACAATATAGAAGTCATCATGCAACTTTGGTCATAAATTCCATGAGATGAGTGCCTTGATATTTTCCATGTCTTGAAATACTTCCAACAACTGAAAAATATTTGTTTTCATGAAAAGTTAAAAAAAAAATTGAGCGCATTACTACTTTTCAGAGCTCAACAGATTGCTGTCTGCACGACATTTCTTGCTGTTTATAACTAAAGAGAAATGACTTTGGCACTTATATCTGTTTGATGAGAAATTGTTACTGCAATTGCCCTATGAGACATCAAGCCACCTGTCACAGCATCCCTGCTGTTTTGTTTTTTTTGTCCAAGGTAATCCTATCCCTGATAGCTCAGCGGGTAAAGAATCTGTCTGCAATGCAGAAGATTCTGGTTTGAGTCTTGGGTCAGGAAGATCCTCTGGAGAAGGAATAGGCTACTCACTCTAGTATTCTTGGGCTTCCCTGGTGGCTCAGATGGTAAAAACTCTGCCTGCAATGCAGGAGACCTGGGGTTGATCCCTGGGTTGGGAAAATCCCCTGGAGAAGGGAATGGCTACCCACTTCAGTATTCTGGCCTGGAGAATTCCATGGACAGAGGAGCCTGGCAGGCTACAGTCCATGGGGTCGCTAAGAGTCGGACACAACTGAGCAACTTTCACTTTAATCCTCTCCAGTCAGCAGGATAGAAAAACGGTATGCCACCAGACAGAAGTAGCTGGAACATTCTGGCAAACAGAATGGACTTCAGGGTCAGTCAGATTATAGGGTGAAAATTTTATTTACTTGTGTGACTTTGGACATGTTGCATAACCTTTTAAAGTTTTAGCCTTTTCACCTTAAACTGGGGATGATTATGTTCAGGTCCCAGGTTATTAACATGGAGACTGACAGACGGGGTGTGCAGAAGGAGCAGATACATAGTAGTTATTATTAGGTCATTTTGGGGGTGAAGGTTTGATGCATTGATGACTTTGAGGTGTTTTTCTTTGTCATAATGGCTTTTCAGAAATAGTAGCTCGTCAACCCTCTGTCTTTGCTGCAGAAATTTCGTGCATAAGGATCTCTGAGAGGTCTAAAGGCAGGACCCAAAGTGTGAAATTTATTGAAATCTTCAGTTTTATCTTAAACACATATGTATGCTTTGTGTTCTACCCAGTAACAGATGTAAATTGCTTTATTAGCCAAACCATTTTTGCTCCTTAAATCTTCTTGTACATCTGATGCTCTGGTGTTACCTTCATTCTGTGGCATCGCCTGAGCTCTGGCACCACGCCGGGAATAAGGACGGCCAGTCTGGGCCACATTGGAGAAAGACCAGGACACTTAGCCTTCCCTAAACTCTGCTTTCTACTGCCTCTGTACAGGTGGTGGGGTTGGGGGCCTCTCTCTCTCTGACCAGCCCTCTTATTCCAAAATGAGACATAGGCAGGTTCTCTGGTATGGATTATTCTCACCATTTTAATTTAATTTTTTAGCTTATTGGCCTAAGAAATGGGGTGCAATTGGGGCAGAGGAAGAGGATGTTGAAAATAAATTTCTATCCCTTAGTGAAAAAAGATAATAAATGGTAGAACATATGCCATTCTAGGTTCCCCCTCACTTATCCCTATTTTGGAGTCCACCAAGAAAATACTAAGATAGACTTTTGATGGCTGCTCTAGAAATTATGGCATGTGCTCGTGTGTGCTCAGCTGCTCAGTCGTGTCCAACTTGTGTGACCCCATGGACTGTAGCCCGCCAGGCTCCTCTGTCCATGGAATTTTTCAGGCAAGAATACTGGAGTTGGTTTCCATTTCCTATGCCAGTGGCATGTGCTCAGTAGAGGTTAAATCTCATTCTATGAATCACGGGAAACTTGTAGGTAACTTCTCAGATTAAGTGAGAAGGAAGATGAAAAAGCATGCTTTGGGTGGCTTGCTATACAGACAATTGGGTTCTTAGGCACAATAACATTCCTTGTAAGTAAAAGTCCATGAGATAGTAAATCATTGCTAAATAAATAAAGCATGGTATAAATAACAAAAGCGTTGTTTTCTGTCTGTCCTCAAAGTTCTGTTACTCCGATTAAGTTAAATAACTATTCAACCTAAAAGTAAAGCCTCATTACGTCCCCTGGTCACCAACAGCCCCCTAAGCCATGAGCTGGGACACACGGGTGGAGAACATTACAGGGTAGGATGGTACTTGGTACCATTTCATCCTGGATAAAGGCCAATAAGGTAGATGGGAGAGACGGAGGAAAAGAGAGGAAGAATGAGGGCAAAAATGTGCATTTATCTCCCACTGTTTGTTTGCATTTCATTCAGTGTTAGTAATATTTACTTGTTCCTGGGGCCCAGGACATGTGGCACCTTTCTTCCTTCATAGATGGACTATTGTGTCAATCTGGTGATTAGACTGTGTCATACACAGGTAATGACCAAGTGAAACTCAGCGTGAGTGTTCCCTTGTCAGCTCAGGTTTGCTTCCTGCTAGAAAGGGACATGGTTCTTCTGCTCCCTCTCTCTCAGCCCCTAGGCCTCAGTTCATTACCCTCAGTTTCTGCTCCCTGTCAACACTGAAGTTGTTAGTAGGGAAGGAGGGAGGGACAGGTAGTGGGACAGTTCTTTCTACTTTCTGCACCAGTCAAATTATGCAAGTTGATATTTCTGGATGGCTCAGTTATATGATTAGGGCATCCCTGGTGGCTCAGCGGTAAAGAATCAGCCTGAAGTGCAGGAGATGCAGGTTCGATCCTGGGTCAGGAAGAGCCCCTGGAGGAGGGCAGGCAAACTACTCCAGGATTCTTGCCTGGAGAATCCCATGGACAGAGAAGCCTGGTGGCTATAGTCCATGGGGTCACAAACAGTTGGACATGACTAAGGCAATTGAGCACAGTTATATGATTAAAATGAACGTTCCCCTCTTGTGGCACTTTGATGGACTCCTCACATCTTTCCTATCCAGGCCCCTCTTCTACAATTCTCTACCTCCAGGCATATATGAGTCTATTCAAGATGGCCTAAGAAGACACCTACCTGGACACTTTCACCAGACTCTGCTGAAGTCACCGTGCTCCTCCAGGCCTCCCAATTGGACAGAGCCCAAGACATCCCCCTCTAGTCCTTTCCCATTTGGCCCACTTGCATTCTCAGGAAACACTCACATATCCATGTCATGACAAACTCCAGCCCATCCCAGTGAGGCGGACTGCCCCTGGCTTCTCTGCCTAGTGAGTCAGCCCCTCTCTCACAGCCCAGTTCACAGCCCGTTTTCCCTTCCTCCAGTGTGAGTCAGAACTAGTTCCCCCCTGTGTCTCCCAACTGCTGGGAAAAACATCTCTCAGGTGTTCAGGTGGCCCCACTGACATCTCCCTTAATATTGACATCTCCCTTGATGAACTTTAGGATTGGAAGGTAGCAGCCCTTCTTATAAAAGAGAGTGGGGACTGGGCAATGACAGAGCCCTTCAGTAATCTCATCTCAAGATCCTCACTCTGATCCCCTTTCATCTTCTCCATCTGGTGAGGTCGTCCTTCACACCATTTACAAATTCTGCATATGACAGGAGTTGAATCCACAGCCTTGTTGCCCATATTATTTTAGTAACTCAGTTTGAACAGCGTTAAGAAGAGTCTCCATCCTTGTTTGACACAAATCTGGTTTAATTCACTTGGGAAAAATAAGCAAACTCTCATGGTAACTAAAATTAAAAATAAATATGAACATGGTGCCAAAAGTAAGTCACTGAAATGCATTTTAACTTTTCTGGCAGGTAATCCAGCACTTAGAGTTTGATTTGACTATAAAAACAAGTCTGCACAAAATCAGTCTGAAACCATTATAAAAAGAAGCAAACTTTAAAACTATCAAATTCACATCATGAACTCTTCCTTTAAAAGGGATATTTATAGATTTGGTGCCAACCTTGTAAGTAAAATCTGAAGCAAACATTTTCTTTGCACATTTTCACATGATGCCTTTGAGTATGTTGACCAGAGAGGGGATAAGATACTCTGTTGCTTTAAAGCTAGGTTCCAGGTTTGGGCATGAGCTGTGTCTACCTCTGGGATTCCAGTGGGTCTCGATGTGCCTGGCAGACCCTTGGGGTCAGCCTGCCCAGAGTCTGTAAGCATGAGACACCATGATGCCTCCCAGGAGAGAAATCATCTTCAGGGAGGAGAGTGTCAAGCAGACAAGCTTAAACCTGTAATGAAGCCTGAGCCATCACATGGGAAGGACAATTCTGAGCACAGTATGATGCTGCCATTTGGATATGTCCCTTTGGGGACTCAGGTCTAAGTCTTAGGGAGAAACTGAAAGAGCTATTTTCACTAAAGCCTTCTGGGATGCAGAAGATTCAGATGACCTAAATATTCCCAAACCCCAACTGCTCCCTGTGCCTTTCTGGTTGAAAGAAGCAGCTCCTTTTCTGTCTGTTGAGGCTGATATGGTCTTGCATATTAAAAAGCCGAGACATTACTTTGCCAACAAAGGTCCATCTAGTCAAGGCTATGGTTTTTCCAGTGATCATGTATGGATGTGAGAGTTGGACTATAAAGAAATCTGAGTGCTGAAGAATTGATGCTGTTGAACTGTGGTGTTGCAGAAGACTCTTGAGAGTCCTTTGGACTGCAAGGAGATCCAACCAGTCCATCCTAAAGGAGATCAGTCCTGGGTGTTCATTGGAAGGACTGATGTTGAAGCTGAAACTCCAATACTTTGGCCACCTGATGCGAAGAGCTGACTCATTGGAAAAGACCCTGATGCTGAGAAAGATTGAGGGCAGGAGGAGAAGGGGACAACAGAGGATGAGATGACTGGATGGCATCACCAACTCAATGGACATGAGTTTGGGTAGGTCCGGGAGTTGGTGATGGACAGGAAGGCCTGGTGTGCTGCAATTCATGGGGTCGCAAAGAGTCAGACACGACTGAGCGACTAAACTGAACTGAACTGAAGAGGGCCTAGTAACCCCAAATTAGGACAGTTACATTGCAGGGTGATGCCATTTCTACTCATGTCCCCAAATTACTAACTGCTTCACTTCCTCTAGACTTGTATCCAGCAGCAGGCCCCAGCAGACCCCAGGGCCAATTACCAAATCAGATCCAGCAGAAGAAAGGCTCTCACATGAAAAGCACTGCATGATTCTAAGGAATATGTGTTCAAATGGATTCTAAGGGTGTTATATCAGGTAGGGATTGAACGTGTGTGTATTTATCAGATATTCTTGGTTTTGTTTACTTGGTTGCTTAACCCAAAACTTGCCTCAGCAGTGGCCCATGTTGAATGAAGCTGAGAGGCCAGAGATTTACTGGTATAATATAGTAGAAGGAATCCAAAGGTTGAGGGAGATAGGAAATTAAAGTGGACTTATCTTTTGTTACGGACCACCCACCTTAACTAGATAGTATCCTGACCACCTCCAAGTGCGTCCAGAGAACACTCCTTTCATTAATATACTGTGAAAATACACCAGCAGCCTTGCAAAGTGTCAAAGAGTTGTTTTCTGTGGGCTGGTGAGGAATATGGTGATGCTACCATTGAAATAGGCTCCTTAGTTGCCATAATGACTACAGGTTGCCAGGATGGCAGAGGCAATGCTCACCATGAGACCTTAAGAGGCAAGATGGGCACTATGTTAGAACATATACTTCAGCTAGAATGGTCATCAAAGAGGGATGATCTGAAGAAATGTTTGGTTGTGGCTAATGGATGATCACTAATGACTGTCTTTGATGGTGGCTAATGGATTAGTACTGAAATAGTCTACTAAGCTTTTCTTTGATCTGTAAATCTGAAAAGCTTCAGATTTGGCAAGCAGAGTCACCCCATATAAAGATCAAGACACTAACCAAATTCTAAGACTTGAGGCAATTCCTAGACTTAGTAGGAATGTGAATGAAGAGAAGGTATGGAATCTTTGACAGCAGGCCCTTTAGAGACCCCAACCTTTCCCAAGGGACTTGGAGCCATTTGCCAGAGTTAGTATGTACAAGGAAAGAGAAACTGCACATTCTTTACAGTTCTGATGGTGGCCTACCTCTGAAACTACTGGTATGGTATTGCTTTTGGTTTACTTTGTTAGAAGAATTTTCATTAACTTTCTATTACAACACTCACATTTCAGGAATCAGGGAGCTCTTGTAGAAATAAAGTTCCTGCTGCAAACTTGGTAACTGAGTTGGAGTGAGCACACAGACAGTGGCTCTGAGCTGAGGATAATCCTGGGTTCAGACACCCCTGTGTGATACTGGTCACAATGGGAGATATTGGAAGTCAAGGGGAAAATGGATTTTAGGTCAAGCCCACCTCTCAACGGGCCCAGTGGGAACACACGGTATGGTTATTTTCTCAGTGGGGGTGGTGACGTTGAATTGTTCTGCAAGCTGATTAGGATTAGGGGGCCTTTACTTGCCTGGAACTTCTTCAAAGCCTTACAGCTTAAGCAGAGAATTGGAGCATCGTGTTCAAATATGGTATAGATTGTCTACAAAATCCAAAGAAATTCTTTGTATTCTTTTGGGAGGACCAGGCAGCAGCTTGTTGCAGATCAGTTCTATCAGATCTCTTCCCTTCTGGAAGAGACACTCTTGATATAGATTTGCTTTCCTTAAATGCTGTGATCCTACCACTACTACCGTCCACAGACTTACATTGTCACAACAGGCCACCCAACTCTGAACAAGAAACTTTTCCAAAAAATAAAAGCACTGCAGTGGGTGAATGCCCATGGGATTCTCTGATTTTTTTTTGTTTTACCATGTACCTAATTATCCTGAAGGAGCTGGCCTTAAAGAAGAGTGGATTGGCCTTTTGAAAACTCAGTTACAGCAACAGTTGGAAGATAACATTCTGAGACTAGGATACTATCCCATATGATGCTCTGATCTAGTGAATAACATATGGTACAGTTTCTCCATAAACAGAATTCCCAGGGTAGAATGGCAGCTCTCATTATTACACCTAAATTTCACTTGTAAATATTTTATTTCTCAATCCCATGGTTTTGGGCTTTCCTGGCTTAAAGATCTCATGATGCAAAGGAAAACTATCTCCACTAGGGGACATACAATTGAATGTTGAGACTGCCACCTGGTTACTGAGCTCTGTGTACCATGGGGCCAACAGGGAAAAAAAAGTCACTTTTAGGATTCATCCTGTTTATCAAGGGGGAAATAAGGTTGGTGCTTTATAATAGGAGTTAAGAGGAGTCCGGGGACCCTCTTGAATGACACTTAGTACTGCCGTGTAAGGTGGCAAAAGTTAAGGCAAGAGTGGAGCAATTCTATGGCAGACTGAGATATAGTTACAGTTCCCTTTTCCTCGTTGGCACATGGATCCACTATAATTCCTGGCCTATTTTGCAGCTAGATGTGAGTATGACACTGTGGTCTGTCAATAGACTGTAAGGGAAGCATTATATGCTACTTGCAGGCCTAGCATATAGGATAGAAGGAGCTGGTATATCAGAAGGTCACCAGGCTGAAGACAACCTCTTTGGGTTTTATTGAAAGAGGAATAAACATCTCCTGGATTAGACCAGTGAAAATTCCAAATTCATCTCTTAAAGCAATTGGCATTACCAAACTACTTACAAACCGCTTAAAAGCTTAATTTTCCCTTGAGTCAATGGCACACTTCAGAAGACAGCCTGCCCATGGGCCTTTGTGTCTGTATTCTACCCAAGAGGGGTGCTTTCTGGATGAGGGGAACCAAACAGCAAGAGACCACAAGGAGATCCAAGCACAAAAGCTGGAAGAGGTTGGGCTGAAATGGATCTCTCACCTTAGGAAATTGTGCAGTTGAGGGGCCCTTGCTGGATGTCAGAAAAACTCATCTTTGGTTCATACATGAGACCTTTATTTTGAGTGCCTGCCATACAATGTTGATGTTCAAGGGACACCATGACCAGTAAGGCAAGAGCCACTTGATTTGTCCATCTTTCTCTTATCTGCACCCTGTGGTGAGTATCAGTGACTAAAAGGTTGGTGGGAAGGAGCTGGAGGCAAACAACCTGTCTCCAGAGGAGTTTATGGAGCTGCAGGCTGACTGAGGTCGAGGAAGTGATACAGGTTTAGCTCAGATCTGACACTGGAACTTCCAGTTGGACAGGACTACAGTGGACTATGGGCTTCCTAGGTGGAGCTAGTGGCAGAGAACCCATCTGTCAATGCAGGTAGATGTAAGAGACATGGGTTCGATCCCTGGGTTGGGAAGAGCCCCTGGAGGGGGGCATGGCAACCCATCCCAGTATTCTTCCTGGAGAATTCCATGAACAGAGGAGCCTGGTGGGCTGTGGTTCATAGGGTTGCTAAGAGTCAGACACAACTGAAATGACTTAGCAAACATGCACGCAGAGTGGACTATAAAAACAACAAAGCAACCAGAAAGGTATGGAATTTGCCCAAGATAAATAGAAGGGGAAGGGAGATTGGAAAGAGCATGAAAGAATGTGGCAATTGAAGAAAAAGGAGACTCTGTTACACATAACTTAGACTAAGTTGCACTATAATCACACACTCTCTACTCTTCACTGTGTTGCCAGATGAACATGGAGAATAGTCTGAATGAATCCTACCACTATGCTTTCTAATTGTGGGAGAAACCAACTCATATTAATAAAAATTGCTGTATTTCTTCTTGGCACTTGGTGGGCTGTCTGAGAAGATGGAGATTTTTGTAAGAGAGGATGGAGTTCTTAACGGAGCTGCCACTCTTGAGATATAAGGTGATGAAGTCATTTATTCAGCATCATATTTTCTGCTTCAAGAATGACCTAAGTGATCTGGCTAAGTGTCCCACAACGCTTTGTCTCTAAGTGATGGTCAAGATACCTCTGGTGTTGATGGTAGTGGAAATATTCCCTCACTCCCCTCTGTGAACCACTGCATCTGGTCTGGCACACTGTGGTTGCTTCTACTTCTTTCCCACAAATTGAAGAAAAAAATGCACAAAATCAGCATTTCCTAAAGTGTGTTCCACAGGAATCTAGTTCAATGGGATATTTACAGATGCTAAAGAGGAGAAAAAACTCTCGATCAACTAACATGGGTAAATTTGGATAAACAAAGGGGACAAGCTTTTTCTTTACCACAGAAGATCTCACAGCCTTTATCATGCTAATATGTGTGGTGGAGCTCATGATAGAGACACAGAGAGCAGAATTTCACAGACTCTTAAGTTCATGGACCCTCTTTTCCTCCAGATTGTTTTTGAGGACTGAGTGTTCATCAGCCCATATTTTGAGACCTGCTGGTTCAATTCATTTCCCCTTGTGCAGAAAATTTCGTTAAGTAATGAATGGATGTGAATAAAAAGAGAAACAGTGAAATCCTATTCATTTATCTAAAGATCATTTGAAGAATTGTCTGTGTTAACATTAAGTGCTTTTTTCCCCTGGACTAGAGAGAGGGAAGACTATTCCTTGATGAAGTGGAGGCCAGTGAAACACAAATGCATGTTTCATCCCAACGCCAGAGAGCAATGAATTCCTCTGGGACCCTTCTAATATATAATTGTCGTGCAAGTGAGTTTTAAAATGAATACTATGCTTTTGCCTTGTCAGATTTTCCACTTTTCATCACATGTATCACCTTTAAACTGCCCAGGTGGATAAGAGAAGCAGTCCTTGCAAGTCACACATTTTGGTTCTAATCAAGGCAGACTCTAAATTCACCTTGCTTCTAAAGTTGGGTTTATTAACTGTTCATTTATAACTGTTTTTTTCCGTATACTTCCAGGAATTCTCCTTTTTACCATTTCACATCTTTATGTCAATGATTTCTAATGGGCTAAATTTTATTTTTGTAAAATACATGACATAAATTGAGAAATAATCTCCCACTGAAACAGTATGGATTAAAAAGATGGATTTGGTAATCAGCTAAAGTATATGAGTAATAAGTAAATCAATTCTCATTATTCATCAAATAAAAAAGTCTGAACTTGGAGGCAGAAAACCAAGTTTCTGTTTCTTCTGTGTTTCTAATAAGTTCTATGGCCATTGGCAAGTTTCTTTACTTCTTTTAGGCCTCAGTTTCTTCAACTGTAAAATGAAAGGGCTGGAGATGATATCCTCTAGGGACCTCTGAAGCTATAAAATTCTCTGATTCTCATACTGTTATTTTTCCTAAATTTCCACATTTAGTAGATTTCAATATGTATCTGTCATTGGGATGCCCTTCAGGGAAATAGTTATGATTTCTAGAACCACACATCCATGATACACTGAAATAGATGACCTAACTGGCAATCTCATACCCGTTATAAAGGATGAATGAATCATCATTGCTCTTTTAGTCATCAGTCAAATTTGTGCTTGGATGTTTGCCTACTTAAGCACGTATTCTTTCCCTTAAATGTATATAGAGAAATAAACGTATGACTCCAAATTCAGATTAACATTTAACTGCTAAATATCCTAAAACATGATCAAGTACAAAATTAGGAAAAAGTTAACATACTCATAGCATAGAGAAGAGGCAAGCATTTCTAGAGTTGTGCTATCCAATACAGAGCCACCAGCTGTCTGTGTCTATTCAGCATTTGAAGTGTTGCTAGTCTGAAATGAAATTTTGGTAAAGTTTTTTAAACTTGGTTCAAAAAAAAAAGAGTAAAATATATTATAAGCAATTTTAATATATTGATTTCTAGTTAAAAATAATAATATGTTCCAGCTGAGCTCTTTAAAATCCTAAAAGATGATGCTGTTAAAGTGCTGCACTCAACATGTCAGCAAAATTGGAAAACTCAGCAATGGCCACGGGACTGGAAAAGGTTAGTTTTCATTCCAATCCCAAAGAAGGGCAATGCCAAAGAATGTTCAAACTACTGTACAATTACACTCATTTCACATGCTAGTAATGTTATGCCTAAAATCATTCAGCAGCGTGTGAACTGAGAAATACCATATGTACAAGCTGGGTTTACAAAAGGCAGAGGAACCAGAGATTAACCTGCCAACATTCACTGGATCATAGAGAAAGCAAGGGAATTCCAGAAAAACTTCTGCTTCATCGACTATGATAAAGCCTCCGTCTGTGTGGATCACAACAAACTGTGGAAAATTCTTAAAGAGATGGGAATACCAGACCACCTTACCTGTCTCCTGAGAAACTTGTATATGCATCAAGAAGCAACATTTAGAGCTGCACTGGTTCCAAATTGGGAAAGGAGGACGTTAAGTCTGTATATAGTCACCCTGCTTGTTTAACTTACATGCAGGGTACATTACATGAAATGCCAGACTGAATGAATCATAAGATGGAATTGAGATTTCTGGGAGAAATATCAACAGCCTCGGATATGCAGATGATACCATCTAATGGCAGAAAGTGAAGAGGAATTAAAGAGCTTCTTGATGAGAGTGAAAGAGGAGGGTGAAAAAGCTGGCTTAAAATTACTCAACATTCAAAAAACGAAGATCATAGCTTCTGGGCCCATCAATTTATGGCAAATAAAAAGGGAAAAAATGGAAGCAGTGACAGATTTTATTTTCTTGGGCTCCCAAATTACTGAGGAATGATGACTGCGGCCATGAAATTAAAAGATGCTTGCTCCTTGGAAGGAAAGCTATGACAAACCTAGATGGCATATTAAAAAGCAGAGACATCATTTTGCCAACCAAGGTGCATATATTCAAAGCTATGATTTTTTCAGTAGTCATGTACTGATGTGAGAGTTGGACCATAAAGAAGGCTGAGCACCGAAGAATTGATGCTTTCAAACTGGTGCTGGAGAAGACTCTTGAGAGTCCCTCGGACAGCAAGGAGATCAAATCAGTTAATCATAAAGGATATCACCCCTGAATATTCACTGGAAGGACTTATGCTGAAGGTGAAGCTCCAATACTTTGGCCACCTGATGCAAAGAGCTGACTCATTGGAAAAAACCCTGATGCGGGGAACAATTGAAGGCAAAAGGAGAAGGTTGCGGCAGAGAATGAGATGTTTAGACAGTGTCACAGACTCGATGGACATGAATCTGTGCAAACTCTGGGTGACAGTGAAGGAAGGGGAGCCTGGTGTGCTGTAGCCCATGGGGTCAGAAAGAGTCAGACATGACTTAGTGACTGAACAACAGCAACAATAGTTTTTTTTTTTTTCCATTTTATTTTATTTTATTTTTTTTCTTAATTTTTTTTAAATTTTATTTTATTTTTAAACTTTACATAACTGTATTAGTTTTGCCAAATATCAAAATGAATCCACCACAGGTATACATGTGTTCCCCATCCTGAACCCTTCTAGGTGTGTCTCTTTTTAAAATCTCTATCTTTATTTTTTAATTGAAATATAATTGCTTTACAATATTGTCTTAGTTTCTGTTGTACAATGAAGTGAATCAACTACATGTATACATACCTCCCCTCCCTCTAGGAATTTCCCTCCCACCCCACACCTACCCCACCCATCTAGATCATTTTGGATATATTAGGTTACATAAAATGTATTGTTAAAGTTAATTTTGTTTCTCTTTACTTTTTACAGTATAGCTATTAGAAAATCTAAAATTACATGTTTGGCTGTTTTTATATGTCTAGTGGACAGCACCACTGTTCTAATGGATCCTGTCATGTTAATGAGCACTTTAGATATCAACACTGAATTCTATTTCATCCCCATAGGAAGATTAATCAATGTAAGTAGCTTCAACCTTTTAAGAAGGCTCTGTTCTAAATTTTTATGTTGCTTCTCTCTCCGTTTTTCTGACATCAAAACAATATAATGGTTTATTTTCCTTTAAAGCTTAAATATTATGTATAAGCAATGAAAATAGAATAAAATACTATTGAAATAATGTTAATTAAACAAAATAAAAGAATAAATCTTCTTGATTGTTTGTTCCAATTATTCATACTCGAGTTTATTCTGCTCAGTGTTAGTTGCTCAGTCGTGCTCAACTCTTTGTAACCTCATGGACTGTGTAGCTTGCCAGGCTCCTCTGTCCATGGCATTCTCCAGGCAAGAATACCAGAGTAGGTCACCATTTCCTTTCTCCAAGGATCTTCTTAACCCAGGGATCAAACTTGGGTCTCCTGCATTGCAGGCAGGTTAGTTACCATCTGAGCCACCAGGGAAGCCTGACCAAAGGAGAAATATAAGGAGATGGAAACCTTCAAGTGGCCCTTCAGAAGACTTTAGCACATTTAGACGTGAATCTTTCCTATCTATTAACACTTCAAACTTGGGGTTTTCCTTCTTGTTAAGACATGTGATTCTTTCACACTTTCTTACTTATTGCCAGGATTATAGTAATTGTTTTGTCCAGCAACAGTGAAAACAAAAGGGAAAGAGAGGAAGAATCGGGAACTTCTTCCTATGTACTTTCTTTTTTTTTTTTTTTTTTCTTTCTCCTTTCAAGGGGATAAGTGAACCAAGAAATATTGTTTTGGGGTTGGAGGAAATTAGAATAGCTTTGGGGTGGGAGGGTGTGGGGATAGAGGGGGAGTGAAGGCCATTTCTATGCATGGTCTTTCTTTCTTTGAAGTGCTTGGCAATGGTGCCTTTCTGTTCTCAGCCTGAGATATTTCTACGATAGAAATATAATTTTCCCATATGATTGTCTTCTACAATATTTAAAATGTACAATAGAACCTAACTACCATAAAGCCAGCAGTCACTATCTGACAGCTATATCCTAGACTGAGAAGTCCTTAAATGTTAAGTTTGCTGCTGCTGATGCTAAGTCGCTTCAGTCGTGTCCGGCTCTGTGCGACCCCATGGACTGCAGCCCACCAGGCTCCCCTGTCCCTGGGATTCTTCAGGCAAGAATAATGGATTGGGTTGCCATTTCCTTCTCCAATGCATGCATGGATGCTAAGGCGTTTCAGTCATGTCTGACTCTGTGCGACCCCATGGAGAGCAGCCCACCAGGCTCTTCTGTCCACGGAATTCTCCAGGCAAGAATACTGGAATGTTTCAATGCCATTCTCTGAAATCATCCCACCCTCTCCCTCTCCCCCTATGTGAAATGAGTCGCCAGTCCAGGTTTGATGCACGATACTGGATGCTTGGGGCTGGTACACTGGGACGACCCAGAGGGATAGTACAGGGAGGGAGGAGGAGGAGGGTTCAGGATGGGGAACACGTATATACCTGTGGCAGATTCATGTTGATATATGGCAAAACCAATACAATATTGTAAAGTTAAAAAATAAAATAAGAAAATGGAAAAAAAAAGGAATACTGGAATGGGTTGCCATTTCCTTCTCCAAAATGTTAAGTTTTGGATAATTTAAAACATCTCCAATGACCAACAATTGAATCAATTCTGCCTCCATTAAAAGAAAAAAAGATCAATCTCTTACTTATTTAAAAAAATCAAATACAGGAATATTTGAATAAAGACCTAGGTGGTCCTAATTTCAGAGTATACATTGGTTTCAAGTTTTCACTGAAGGGAAGAGCCAGAAAGAAAGGAATATTTATGGAATTTTAACTCTTGCAACAATCCTGTGGGGCAGACGTTATCATCTTCATTGACTGATGAGGAAACTGATACATGGGTTTCCAAGAAGTTGCATCAGCTGCTCACATTTGCATGGTGAGCAATACAAGGTTAGAAATGGATTCAGTATCTTGTGACTTAAAAGTCCATTTAACCTTGCTGCTCCTCCTGCTTTGTTTCCCAGAGAAAATGCGAGAGGAAGAACACTATGTGGAAGAGAAGAATTGCGGGCCTGAAACATATTTCACACCCAAAGAAATAGCGGGGGAAAAAAGGTCAAATCCATTCTTTTACCTCTGTCTCAGGAATGAAAAGTCAATTTTTAATTATATGGGTAAGGTTGACCGGGGGCTAACCTATCAAAAATGCTGAGTTCAGGGTTGGAGATTAAATATGGAGAGAGGCTCAATTTATTACTATTTGGGAGGAATAAACATCTGTACATAAAAAAGAGACTGGAATCTCTTTGCCTCCAGCCTGCCCTTGACCTTGAGGTGAACAGTGTAAAGTATGTTCTTTTGGGGGCAATAAATGAACAGCTAGTGGACAGCATTGCCCGTAGTGTATGCTATATATTCTGGGATGCTGATCAAGTGTGGAGATCATGTGGGTATCACCATCTGCTGACACCTCTATCCTTCTGAGGCACAGATTTGCTCAGGTCATATAACATCCTTAGATGCCTACAAAGGGCTACTTTTCTTTGTCTTATGATAATACAGACCCTAAATCCCAAGTCTGACTTATTCTTTTCCAAATGACGGTCTGTGATTGCTAACCATTTATTAAACATATTCCTCTGCTTACCCACCTTGTTCAGCTGCCTAAAATCTGCTCTGGAACAGGCAAGCTTTAAATAAACAAACTGGGTTCATTCATTCTTAAACATACTATCTTGCCAAACAGCTATTTTTCTGCATGTTTAAAAATATAAGATGGCTAAGTGGCAATGTAGTCTTAAATATACAAATCTATGTGGATTTCTTTGCAAAATGAGATAAATTTTGCTCTTTACTATCTTATCAGCATGATTCCACAGTACTCCCCAAGCATCAGAAATCACATTGAATAAGGCACTAACTGTGATGAGACACAGCTAGGGGAAAGAAGGCTGCATTGGGACCCTCCTCTCCATTCAGATGTTGGGCAAAAATATTGATATGAAATCCCAGCATGAGGAGCCAGATTTTCGAGTTCTGCTGATCAAAACAGGTTCACAGCTAGTACACTCAAGTTCAGATAGAGGACAGCATGACACTGGGGGTGGGCAGGGAAGGGAATCCCTTCCAAAAGGACCTTCTGCTTTATTTGCCAAAGTGTTTCAGTAAACTAAAGGCAGCAAAGCTAGCCAGAGAAGCTGGAGGGGATTTAATGGTTTGTGGTGGGGCATACCACATGGCCATGAACCCTGTCAGGGTTATCATGTGGCCAAGCTGGGGAAGGATTGTGTATCCCTGATAACCAAGTAGATCAGGTAGAAATTTGCCTCTTTGCCCCCATGCTTCCTGTTGCCTTCATTCATATTGTGCTCACATCACTTCTTAATTAGGGGAGTGTATTATGATACTTCGGTGGGTCATTACAAACTATAACCGAAATAAAGTTGAGTGATTTGTTTCCACAAAAGACACCTTGATTGAGGTGGTTATTAGTAAACTATAAAGTACAATGAGGATAATTGGTATGAGTGCTATCATTATTTAGTGATGTCTTCAAATTTTCCCACTAATTTTCCTGTGATTAAAGAAAATTACTTACATTTAGCCAGTTGAGTATAGAAAAGAAAAATGGTTTGTCAAAGTATAAAATTGCTATTTATACTTAAACTATTACTAAAATTTATACTTCATAATAAACTGTTACATATTTTTAGAAATCTGCTTCTTATTAAAACAGCTGAAAAATGTTTTCCATAGTTCAAAATATAAATGTCAAAAAGAATACATTTTTAGCAACTGAAAGCAAAAAGCAGTGCAAATATCAATTCTGTTAGTACAACAAGAGGCACAAAGTAATACAAAGTTCCCAATGTCCACAGGTTCCTTTTCCTGATCAAAGAATAACAAAAAGAGTAAGACAAGTATTTTATAATAAATTGAGATTGCATAATTTTCTTAGTTAATATCCTAAAATGTGACTGAAGTATAGTTGCTTACATGTGTTACAGTATATTCAGTTCTTGGCCCTTAATTTTGGGTTAAAAAAGAACATGTTTGGAAATCAGATTGTCTTTCATTTGTTCCTTGAATACAAGACATTATCTATTTGGTTTTCATTGCTATAAATAAATTACTCATTTAAGGCTTGTTTCTCTGAAATGAAGGGTTTATGCAATCAATCATGCATAAAATTTGTTATTTTCTCCCACTTAGTCCAGTAGCTGCTCACAGAGAAATTGTATGAGTTGTTAGTTTTCAGTGTCATTACTGCAAACTGGAGACAGAAGAGTAAGGGAGAAACATAGAAATCACATAAGAGGAAAACTCTAAATGTACCAGAACGGGAGATAGCAATAAAACTGTCGACTTCGAAATGAAATCACAGGACAATATTTCCTTACAAATATATGGGCATAGAGGAGCCACTCAGATCACAGAATTCTCCTTTTGTTGTTGTTGTTGGCTCTGATATATTGCTTTGACTGAAAAAGTGGGAATTTTCTAACTTTGGGCTTGAAACAATAGCATACACAGTTAAAAAAATATGAGGGAATAGAGTATTATAAAAAACATCTTTAAACCTTATGAAGGAGATTAACAAGGAGCAACCTCTTGGACTGACTAGGTGGTTGGAACATTTTCTTCCACTCTGATCTCCTCAACTGGCTTCTGATACTTAGTGGCTCCCTCAAGTATTTCAAAGTCTAAACCTATGGAAGCGAGCAAGCAATCAATCAATAGGTCATTGACTTCAGTGTGGCAAGTCCCCTCATCCCCCAGTGATACTGAGAATGGGCCTTGGTATTGCACACCTGTGGATAATAGAGTGCTTGGGTACAGGATGCTTCTGCTGACTTAGAACAAGATAATTTTCACATAGCTGCAAAACCACAAGGAGCGTATATAACTATATGTATAGTTATAAATTACATAAAGAGTGTATATATAGGTATAGTTATAAATTACATAAAGAGTATATATATATATATATACTCTTTATATATACCATATATATATGTATATATACATATATACACATATCTCTAATGACTCAGAAAAGAAAGAATCTGCCTGCATTGCAGGAGATCCGGGTTCAATCCCTGGGTTGAGAAGATCCCTTGGAGAAGGGAACAGCAACCCACTCCAGTATTCTTGCCTGGAGAATTCCATGGACAGAGGAGCCTGGTGAGCTACAGGCTGAGGAGTTGCAAAGAGCTGGACACAACTGAGCAACTTTTACTTGCACTTTTCATATAAATGTATATGTACAAATCTATATGCACATGTATGTATATTTATGTGCATGTATGTATATATACGCACACATATATACATATAGGCTTGTTTACAAACGTAATTTGGGTTAAATGTAATGTATATGTAATTTGGGTTGATCATCATTATAATATTAGAAGCCTAAGTAAAAAGGTCTGGGCTTAGAAAATAAGACACTTTTATAAACTATAGGTGGATTCATTTTGATATTTGGCAAAACTAATACAATTATGTAAAGTTTAAAAATAAAATAAAATTAAAAAAAATAAAGAAATACATGGACAAGGGCGAGGGAGGGCGTCACAGAATAAGTGAAATAAAGAGTGGAAAGGAATGAATGCTGATACTCGGTGATTTACAGTGAAATCCTCGAGTTAATAAGGAACACAGTGGTGGACTGGAGATACTATTTCCCCTTCTACCTTCTTTCTCTTCTAGCCGTATTGTATTCTGAATGCCAGATATTAGGAAAATAGCATCTTAGCTGTTAGTAAAAAGAAATCAACCGTGAATATTCATTGGAAGGACTGATGCTAAAATTGAAGTTCCAATACTCTGGGCACCTGATGTGAAGAGCTGACTCATTGGAAAAGACCCTGATGCTGGGAAACATTGAAGGCAAAAGAAGAAGGGGGTGGCAGAGGATGAGCTGGTTACATAGCATCATTGAGTTAATGGACAGGAATTTGAGTCAACTTTGGGAGACAGTGGGAGCCTGGGAGCCTGGCGTGCTGCAGTCCATGGGGCGGAAAAGAGTCGGACATGACTGACGGACTGAAAAACAACAGCGACAAGTTTCCTTTGGTATCATTTCTCTATGGATACTTTCCCATTCTCAATCAGAGACAGTTTTGCTAAATTGAAAGATGTGACTTAATTATCACACATACACACACTCAATATATGTGACAAGACCGAAGTCACAACATAATCCATTAAAAATACAGAAAGCTTTTTTAAAAGTTTTATCTCTGTGTATGCTACTGCTGCTGCTGCTAAGTTGCTTCAATCATGTCTGACTCTGTGCGACCCCAGAGACGGCAGCCCACCAGGCTCCCCCGTCCCTAGGATTCTCCAGGCAAGAACACTGGAGTGGGTTGCCATTTCCTTCTCCAATGAATGAAAGTGAAAAGTGAAAGTGAAGTCGCTCAGTCATGTCCGACTCTAGCGACCCCTTGGACTGCAGCCTACCAGGCTCCTCTGTCCATGGGATTCTCCAGGCAAGAGTACTGGAGTGGGGTGCCATTGCCTTCTCCGATCTCTCTGTATAGAAATGTACAAATTTACCTATTTTATTTTCTGGTATTATTTTAGCATAATCTTTGTACATTTTTAAAAACCTAGTGCATTGTAAGATTTTGTTTTGATATTTGGCAAAACTAATACAATTATGTAAAGTTTAAAAAAAAAAAGATTTTGTTACAACTAGGACAAGAGTAACATATTAATAAAGAATAAAAATATACCCTTAAATAGAATTGTTATTAGGCTGGAGGTTTATAAATTTACAGATCTTAAAATATGATATTATATCAAATATTAAGATATACTATAAACAGAACAATAACATTATGAAAAGAGAAATTTTGAGATATTGATTATCATTATATTGTTCTATTCACTTAAAAGCCATCAGAATGGAAATTAATAATTCAGTCATTCATTGAAAATTACTTTTGTGTTCCTAATACACCCCAGACATAAAGTCCTGCCTACTGGAGCTTGCATTCTGGTGGAGTAGATGGACTGTGAACGGATAGGTAAGTAATGTATTTTTGGATCACTGATGAGGACTATGTAGACACATGGATGGTGTAAAGGGATACTGAGTTACGGAATGAGGGGCAGCTATTTTATGAGGTCAAGGAAGCCTTCTCTGTGAAGAAACTGGAACCATGAAGAGCCAGTCATGGGAAGAAATGCTGAAATTTCTAGCAAAGGAAACAGCAAGTGTTGTGGCCATGGAGGAAGCAAATTTTCAAAAGTCTTAATAGAGCAAGGCAAGAGTAACTGAAGTAGGAGCTGAGATGACAGGAGACTGCTATTAGTAACATTAAGTGATAATAAAGAAATAGAATAAGCAAAGTTTGGTAATTTAAATGTGTATAACATATTTCTCTCCTCATAGCTTTTATACTTTAATAGATTATTTTTTTTTTGGTATAAAATATGCTCCTTATGCACTCTCTCCACATATGTGTGTATCTGTGTGTGCATGTGTATATCTGTGCACATGTGTTTGTATGTGTATATATATATATATGTGGATATGTATGGATGTATAAATGCATATGCATATATGTGTATATAGTGTATACATGTGAATGTATGTGTGTATTCACATTGTATGTTAAAACCATGGCATAGTGGAGTTCGGATTGGAACTTAGTATGAATACTGACTCATGTCCCAGCTCTGACTTTTGAAAGGTTATTTAATCCCTGCATGCCTCAGTTTCCTCATCTGTTCAATGGGAATTAGTACAGAACCTACTTTGCAAGGATGGTATGAGGATTAAATGAATTTATATATATGTATGCACATATATATCTTAGAACAGTGGCTGGCATATAGTATATGTAGCAAAAAGTCTAAGTGTTATGCAACCGTTATTTTTATAATTTTCTTAACAAGTAGCATTTTATCCAAGTGATTAGAATATGTTATAATTTTAAATTTCAATTTACACTGCCATAAGCAAAACCAATAATCAAAAAGCTTGACAATATTTTTTCACTGGCTACTCATATTCATTTACTTGGAAAACCAATTTGAACTCTCATTTATTTTTGGAATATTTCAAGCTTAAAGATGATCTTTCTGCTTCTCAATTGGGAAGATTAAATGGTTCTGTCCTGGAGAGAGTGTTAGTGAAAGTGTTGGTTCCTCAGTTGTATCTGACTATTTGTGACCCCATAGACTATAGCCCACCTGGAGAGAAGGTGCAGCCAAAAATGTTTTGTAGGGGTAAAGGCTGTATTAAACATGTGTCCACTTGAGGGAGCTCCAAGATTTCTCCAAAACCTTGGTCTTCTAAGGCTTGTCAACCCTGGGACTGGGTGCCACCACACTGGGCTTGGGTTTCATACTTTGTAGAAGGAAAAATTTAAAGGTCCAGAGTTAAAGTCTGGAAAAGAAAAGTATTGGGTAGTAAAACTGATAATTATTTTACTGTTCTCCAGTTATGTATTTAATTGAGGGGAAAAGAAACACTTTTTGGAGAACTTCAAACAGCTCAGCTGGAAGCACAGGAATTAGCATAAAGTGAAATATTTATGGGGGCTTAATACTGTTTAAGCCTCATTTTTTTCTTGCCTTAAGACAAGAAGTCAAATTAACCATTTCTAATTAAAGAGTTGGATACAAAGTAGTGTGAGACCAGAAGCAGGAGCTAAATGGGAATGTCCTGAAGTGTGAAAAAGTCATTTGACATAAGGGTCAAGAATGAAAGATACAAAAGAATCTCCATAGAACAAGAGAAACAAATCAGGGTGATATAAAAATGAATATAATTATGATAGGCTTACTATCATTGCTTCCTAAATGAGTATCTTTCCTCTTAGGGCAGAGTTCTAAAACTGGAGGTGATAAAGCCCCTCTGTCTCTCTCTGTTAGTGGTTCAGCTACAAAGGAAGTATAAATGCAATATCCCAAGTGAACTGGGATCACTTCATATGTTCACTAAATATAATTCATGGGAATTCTGGCTCAGAGAACAGCCATCCATTAAGGATATCAAAAAAGAAAGTCCCAAATCCTGGGGGCTCCAGGCCACTCATGTCTAAACCACTACATAGAGACACAATGATTTGCTTAAGATATCAATTTTATACATATATTTTAATTCTTACTGCATCATGAGTGAACTGTTGGAAAGAGCTCGAAGAGCCTATAAATCACTATTGGCTGAGTCATCTAAATATGAAAATCAGGCAATACATTTGCTGCCCAGAATAGGAAAATATTGCATTAGAATATAATTCCAACAAAAGAAAACTATAATTAAAACATAATCATATGATTAGAAGTAAATTAAAAAGAGCACATAAGGTTTCCAGCATATTTTTTATATACTTAGACCTTAAATTTTAAAGAGTTTGTTTTAATCCAGCTTTAAGCATTTTGCACAAAGATTCATGTCAATCTTTTCATTTACACTTCATGAAATCTCCTACCATTGTTTCTTTATACAATATTCACATACAATATTTTTACTTGGGTTGTAGACAGTATTGCTAAGCTACTATTGTATGCATCTCAAATTTCCCTTAAGCCTTATCTTGATTTTGATGAAATTGAATGGATTTGTTGTGCTACTTGAGAACAGAATCAGGATTATCCTGCAGGTGGTTTTTTTAAATCATTTTTGTTTTGTTTTGGTCATTTCTATTTTTCATGCAGCATTTGTTTCTTTTTGCTTTGGCCGTAAGTTTCTTCTTTCATTTTTCATTAGTACATCACCTCATGGTCTGAAATACTTTCTGTTGCTTTCTTAAATGTTAAACAAGATGATATGCCTGTTGAAGAAGTCTGCTGCTAAGTCGCTTCAGTCGTGTCCGACTCTGTGCGACCCCATAGATGGCAGCCCACCAGGCTCCCCTGTCCCTGGGATTCTCTAGGCAAGAACACTGGAGTGGGTTGCCATTTCCTTCTCCAATGCGTGAAAGTGAAAAGTGAAAGTGAAGTCTCTCAGTCGTGTCTGACTCCTAGTGACCCCAAGGACTGGAGCCTACCAGGCTCCTCCATCCATGGGATTTTCAGGCAAGAGTACTGGAGTGGAGTGCCATTGCCTTTCTGGTTGAAGAAGCCTAATGTGTCTGTATTCTCTCTTAAAAAATAAATTGGAAGCATATTTTAAGGGTGCTTAAAAATCACTGCAGATGGTGATTGCAGCCATGAAATTAAAAGACGCTTACTCCTTGGAAGGAAAGTTATGACCAACCTAGATAGCATATTAAAAAGCAGAGACATCATTTTGTCAACAAAGGTCCATCTAGTCAAGGCTATGGTTTTTCCAGTGGTCATATATGGATGTGAGAGTTGGACTATAAAGAAAGCTGAGCCCCAAAGAATTGATGCTTTTGACAGAGGATGAGATGGCTGAATGGCATCACTGACTCGATGGATGTAAGTCTAGGTGAACTCCAGGAGTCGGTGATGAACAGGGAGGCCTGGCGTGCTGCAATTCATGGGGTCGCAAAGAGTCGGACACGACTGAGCAACTGAACTGAACTTAACTGTGGTGTTGGAGAAGACTCTTGAGAGTCCCTTGGACTGCAAGGAGATGCAACCAGTCCATCCTAAAGGAGATCAGTCCTGGGTGTTCATTGGAAGGACTGATGTTGAAGCTGAAACTCCAATACTTCAGCCACCTGATGCAAAGAGCTGACTGGCTCGAAAAGACCCTGATGCTGGGAAAGATTGAGGGCAGGAAGAGAAGGGGACGACAGAGGACAAGATGGTTGGATGGCATCACCAACTCAATGGACATGAGTTTGAGCAAGCTCTGGGAGTTGGTGATGGACAGGGAGGCCTGATGTGCTGCAGTTCATGGGGTCGCAAAGAGTCGGACACGACTGAGCAAATGAACTGAACTGAACCGAACATAAGCAGTTCAATATATAATCAGAGAGGCTGTTTCTCTAGAAAGTGGAAATAAGCCAGGCTTTTTGGAGATTGTCTGTGATGGCTACACAGACAGGCCTGTGCACAGAATGTTAACACAACATCCATCGTTCCTCAGTGATTCTCTATATCTTTTAGGAGAAGTTATCAACTGAATACAGAGGGCTTTCTTCATGTGCATATTGAGTTAAGCTTTTGATTTGCCATGGTAGACCCTGAATATTACCCTGAATGAGTACTCGGGGGAATACACAGGCCCTATGCTTCTTAAGCACTGCTTCTAAATTGGGACTTTAGGGCTTTCCATGCAAAAGAGAAAGTGAATTCTCTCCAACTGGGATATTCTGCAATGCGTGGGATCATTGTTATCTTGACTCTGCTGTGGAGACAAGCCACAGTAGCAGCAGAGATAGCATCAGCCAATTAAACTCCAATATGGTGTTCAAAGGATATGGAAGACAGATTTAATTATGGAACAGATGACACTACTCAATCCTAATTGTCATACCAGGATCAAGTTTAGGGGCTGTTAATTACCAGCCAGGAGACTGGAGAGCAAAGCACCTGACGTCACCAAAGACAAGAAGCATCAGACCATAATTACATTGCACCTTAATAATCCCAACTAGGAACAACAACAACAGAAACAAACAGAAATGTCTTTTTATGTTGTGTAATATTAAGAACTGGGAAATTTTTATTTAGTTACTATGATTGTAGGCAATTAGATTTCTCTTCCTCATAGTTAATACTTTCACTAAGAAACCCTTAGGTGGAACTCTGGAGTTTCTTTAGTTCTCACAAGTATTTTCAGAGTTACAATTCTTTTTACACAAAAATTAACCACATTTATTGTTTTAGCCAATAATATCAGGGGAACCAGAGACCTACAAAAGCTTTCAAATTGGCACCAGCCATACAGTCCAATCGGTCCATTTTGAAGATCAGCCCTGGGATTTCTTTGGAAGGAATGATGCTAAAGCTGAAACTCCAGTACTTTGGCCACCTCATGCGAAGAGTTGACTCATTGGAAAAGACTCTGATGCTGGGAGGGATTGGGGGCAAGAGAAGAAGGGGATGACAGAGGATGAGATGGCTAGATGGCATCACTGACTCGATGGATGTGAGTCCCAGTGAACTCCGGGAGTTGGTGATGGACAGGGAGGCCTGGCGTGCTGCGATTCATGGGGTTGCAAAGAGTCGGACACGACTGAGTGACTGATCTGATCTGATCTGATCTGATACAGTCGTAAGAGCCAAGCTGCCTTAACAACTTGTTTCAAATGCCAAACAGCTCCAGAGAGAAAATATTTTCCTGATCCCACAGTTCCTCATCTGTTTTGCTTTTCTGCAAACTTCACAAAGATGATGGGCAATATGCCTCATCTCCTATATACCAATCTATTTTGGCCAAACATTTAATTTCTAATCAGTATGGTGACCAGAAGTAGAGAACAAGAGATTTGTAAGATAGAATAAAAAAACAAGAGGTTTGTAATATAGAATAAAAAAACACAGGAGTTGGAGTCAAGACACTTTGTTTGCAGTCTTTGTTCTGTCCCTTCTTTCTTTATCACTAAGTTCCTTAACCTTCTTCTTTAGAATCAAAATTTGGCAACTGGATGGCAAAGTAGATTAAGAAATATAACATGCTTAGGACAGTCAGTCACTTTGGAAATGCCACACAACTGTATTCAGCATTACATGAGCTTGGACTAAACATTAGAATGGGAAAAGAATTCAGTTCAGTTCAGTCGCTCAGTTGTGTCTGACTCTTTGTGACCCCATGAATCGCAGCACGCCAGGTCTAACTTTAATCAAATACCTACTAAGGGTCTGTTGTAATGCTAGGTACTTTTGCATTTTTATGCTCTATATGAAGTTTGATTTTCTCCATGTTTCAGGTGAGGAAACGCTCATGGAGAGGTTAAATGATATGTCTAAGATCATATTGTTATTGGTAAAGTTGGGGTAGGAATCTAGGTATGGCTAGTCCTGGAATCACACTTTTTTCCATTTCTCCAATTTTGGAATCAAGGTGAATGCAGTTTCCTTCTTCAGCTGATTCACCTCCCAAGTCCTGCATAGATGTGTGGTTAGCAGAATACTGGGCCCCTAAATATGCCCATGTTCCAATCCCCAGAACCAGGGAATATGTTCCCTTACATGGCAAAGGCACTCTGCAGATGTGATTAAGTTAAAAATATTGAGATAGGGAGATTAGCCTGTATTATCCAAGTGTGGTCCAGTGTAACTATAGGGAATTATAAGAGGGAGGCAAAAGAATTAAAAAAGAGATGTGATTATGGGGCACAAGTCAGAGAGAAAGAGGTCTGAAGATGCTACACTGCTGGATTTGAAGATGGAGGATGGTGCCACGAGCTAACGCCATGCTGGTGACATCTAGAAGTGAAAAAGGCAAAGAAATGGATCCTTGCTAGAGTCTCCAAAGGGAGCACACTCTACTGGCAAGATAATTTTAGCCCAGGGTGACTTTTGACCCATGAAACTGTAAGAAAATAAATTTGTGTTGTATTAAGACACTAAGTTGTAATAATTTGTTATAGCAGCAATAGGCAACTAATACAGGATCCCTGCCTTTTCCAGGGCTCTCAAGCTTTGCTTGTCCAGATATAGGTGGTTCAGGTAGAGGAAGTGGATGGATCTTGGAAGCTGGGTAGGTGATAGGCAGGGAGTGTCTGAGAAGTACAACCACATATTGTGGCTAGGATGGGATTTACACTTGCTTTTTAAAAGAGATATTTATTATTGGGGTTGGAGGCCATTGAAGTATAAATTCTGGAGGAAGCCTAGGCCTGTGATGCTTAGAAGGACATGAAGGGATTAGAGTTATTACCTCTGACACACTGCCAAGGAGGGGAGGAGGTTTATACTTTAGAATTCTAGGAGAGTCAGAAAATGTTTCTGTTTCAGAACATAAGGAACAGTGGCCTTCCCAAATTCCAGAGCTTGTAATCTCCAAATACATAATCTGTTTTTAGTTATAGCCATGTACTTCTGTACTAACATACAGTACACGGTATTGAGCAATCAAAAAAAATTGAAAGCATATGTGACAAAAACCAATTAATTTAGGTTCAAACTTTTCATCCCAACTCCAATAGATTAACTTCCACATTCACCGTGGAGTAGTGTAGAGCATAGAGGAGGCGTGGGAAAACATGGTCTGATGGGTAGAGGGTGCCTCCCTTCATATTTTGCTTTCCTTGTCTCTTACCCAATTTAGTTTAAGAAAGGAGTGAGGTGGGAAAGGGTAAGATGAAACCTGCACTCTTGTGAGCTAGCACATGACCTCGGTTAAGAGAGCATGACCTCTGATGGTTGACGAGCCCTGCTTAAAGGAAGCATAACATAACATACTGAACTAGAAGAAGGGGCAAATTTCCAGGGAGGAATAGTTTTCAGGTTTTGAGATTATGAGCAGACTCATCATTTTCTTATGAAAGTCATGAGACCCTGTTTCTTCACGTTTGATTCCGAGGAGCATAAAATACTGCAAAATCCTTAATTAGTTTTACAGAGTGATTTGACTGCATAATAATGAGAATCGTGAGATTTTACCACTCTCATCTTTCTTCTTCAAAGGACTAATCTTCCACAACATGTTTGTGGTCCTAAACAATTTTTGAAAATAATGAGGATAATGAGTTTGTGTCCCTAGTTTGTAAAAAGCATTCCACCAGTTCAGCAGGGGGAATGAACTTACAGCTTTCCTACCATCAGTTCCCTGAAGGGAGAAGCGGCTCAAAAAGGTGGGTGCACTGTGGGCAGAAGCAAAAGGGAGTCTAAGTAAGAGAACTGGTCCATGGTCACAGACCCCTGCCCCCCCGCCCCACCCTGCGACTTGCTGTGTGAACAAGCAAGTTCACAGTTCTTTTAAGAAGGGAACCTCTCACAGGAAAAGATGGTCCTCATATCTCATCCTTAAGAAATAATCTATTTTTTATAACCTGTTTATGAGATACTAGAGTGTATGTTTCTGTGAAATGAGAATATTTCTTTTCAAACTCTAATATGCAAGGAGCTATTCAATTATATCTAAGCTAAAAAGTGTTAGACTTTGAGGAAAAACCCTACTTTAGTACAATGAAAAATTAGAGCAGAACCCAGGACTGTAAATTGCTCTTACTAATTAATTATATCTGGGGTAAGGTGAACAGAGCCTGTATCTGGGATGTGAATGTTGGTCCATCTACTTGTGAGCTACTCAACTTTAGGAACGGAGAAGGCAATGGCAACCCGCTCCAGTACTCTTGCCTGGAAAATCCCATGGACTGAGGAGCCTGGTAGGCTGCAGTCCATGGGGTAGCTAAGAGTCGGACACGACTGAGCAACTTCACTTTCACTTTTCACTTTCATGCATAGGAGAAGGAAATGGCAACCCACTCCAGTGTCCTTGCCTGGAGAATCCCAGGAACGGCGGAGCCTGGTGGGCTGCTGTCTATGGGGTCGCACAGAATCGGACACGACTGACGGAACTTAGCAGCAGCAGCAACTTTAGGAAAGCTATTTAATCTCTGTATTCTTCAGATTCTTATGCACAATATGGAGAAAATCATGCCTACTAAGCATTATCACTGTGAGCATCTTCTGAATATATAACATAGTTGGCACAGTGATGTCTAGAGTGGGCTCTTGTGTTGTGTCTATAGCTGTAACAATATCATCAAGCCCAAAGGATACATCATTATACCCTCTGCAAACCTAAGGGATGATGTAAGCCCCTTGCATTTGTTTTATGCAGTCTCTCCTATAAACACAAGGCTCAGAGTCATTTATTCATCAAGATAGAGCAGTTAGAACAGAAATCAATCCATATAAGGACATGATTACCAGAAAACCAATCACTGAACAGACAGCTCCTTAAAACAGGGTTTCACAGCCTCAGCACTATTGAGTTTGGGCCAGATAATCTCTGTTGTGGGGGCTGTTCTGTGAACTGTAAGATGTTTAGCAGCATCCCTGGCTTCTCCCCAACTAGATGCTGGTAACACTCACGTCACAGTTGTGACAGCTAAAAATGCTTCCAGACATTGCCAAATGTCCCCCAGGGCAGGGATCACTGCAGGCTGAGAACCACTGTCTTAAAATGATGAGCTAAACAATGCAGAGAACTAGTATGTGCCCCACTCTTTGCAAACCCATGGACTGTAGACCACTAGGCTCCTTTTGCCCATGGAATTTCCCAGGCAAGAAATGGGGCGAGTTGCCATTTCCTACTGCAGGGGATCTTCCGACCCAGGGATGGAATCTGAGTCTCCTTCATTGATTGGCAGGCGGATTCTTTGTCACTGAGCCACCTAGGAAGCCCATAGAGAAGTAGACTAAAATATAAACATTGTGAGATTACTTGCTATATTTATAAAGACTAAAAATGCTAGTAGAATAGGTAAAAGCTTATCTCTGGAACCTTGGAATTTCACTCTACCTCTAGCCCTCTATGTGACTTTAGATAATTTATTTACTTCTCAAAGTTCAAGTTCTCTCACTTATGAAATGGGGATAATAACAGGTCATTGTGAGGATTAAATGAGATAATGTCAAGATGTCGGGTCCACTGAAGCACTTAGTAAATATTGGTAATTGTTCTTTCATTATTATTTATCACCACTCCTGCCCCTGCCATCATTACCATCATTGTTGATAGATCTTTCTCTATGCAGCACTGCAGTATTTCTCAACAGCTGAGTATAGCTTTAAAAAAGAATTATTTGAGAAAATACATTTTAACTTTATAGAATTTTAAACTTCAGCCTTCTAAATGAAAGGCTGATCAAAATATCCACTATTTTTTCCTTTGGACTCATTCATTCATTAGGAATCATTATATTGGACACAGTTAAATACACATTTCATCCAGAGATGCCCACAGGGAACCCAATGCAACATATACCACCAAAACCAAAATGTAATGTTAATGGAAATTAATGAAAGACAAATCATTCCATAGCACACTAATTAGTTTTTTAAGAATTAAATCACCGAGAGCTGCACATTCTACAAAAAAGAATAAAATAAGAATCTCATTAAACTATTTAAACAAAGTACTGGATTTATAGAACTCCTAAGTTCCACATTAGAGAGCACAAGTATGTTTCCCAAAAGGAGGGATAATGTTACAAAGCTTCCGTTTTTCCCAAATCCTAATTTTATTAGCAGCAAAGTAATTAATTTTTGTGACAACAAATTCTTCAAGGAGAAATAAATACTAAGCCAGCTTCATGTGAGCAAAGCAGTTAAAGAAAAGGAGATGAAAATACATCAAGAAAGCCTTAAGAATCATTTTTATCTCCTACTATGAAACCATGTCCTTAAAATCTGTTTCATTTTCAAAAGGGCTTCTAAACAAATCTCTACTACTCAAAAGATAAAGATGGTCTCATTGAGCTTGCAGAAAGTCAACCGGGAAAGAAAATGGGAGGGATACTTTTTCAGGTGCTGAACGTACTGTATAGGTTAAGGGAGTGAATGGACTACAGAAAGAAAGCTTGTGTGTGTGTGTGTGTGCATGCGCGTATGTGAGACAGAGAGAGAGAGAGGGAGAAAGAAAGAGAGTGGAAAGTGCTGCAGAAGGACAAAGGACTTCACCATCTCAAAAAACCAGGATTTTGCAAGAGAATATAGTCTCCCAAATATCTAATGATAATAGCATTAATCAGGATCATGCACAAAGTGATAAAAACAGAAATGGCCTAAAATTTATATTAGATTGGCTTAATTTTAATTTTTGCTAGGTACAGTTAATTAATAGAGGCTATGTGGAATTATTCTGATTTCAGTTATAAAACCATCATCAATTAATTGTCCTACCTTGAGTTTCTTAACTTCTTTGTATCTCAATTTTATGTAATTGTATAATGAATCTAAATATTTATATATTTATATCTTATAAATATTGAGAAGATTAAGTGAGATAAAGTGCACTAAAGCCTTGTCATTGAACTTGGCACCCAGGAGGTGATTCTTACTATATTATTATCTAAGTCATCAAAAGAAAACACTTTCATGTTAAGCCCATTTAATGTACTCTTTTGCAATTTTTTTAATTAAAAAACTTTCTGTAGCATTATCCCAGGCAAAGAATGCATCAAGTTTGACATGAATAACAATGGAAAAAATAAGGGACATATCTAATTCTTGCTCTCTGATTTATGTGCAGGGCTGTTTTATATCTATTAATATATGGATCACTTTTACAAGATTGCAGGATTACATTCTTAGAGTAAGGAAAAATTGGTTTTAAAGAAAGTTCGCTTGATGTCAGAGTCTGGTCGCTGTATATATCAAAAGCTATATATTTCAAACATTAAAACATCCTTAGAAGTAGTGAATATTCCTATCCAAAAAAGTTACTTGGGTCATTTTAAGACCTATTTCTCTTGTAAGGAGTTTTATAAAAAATCTGGTCTGGAAAGACTTTTCTATTCTTAAAAATACAACAGGAAAAGGTATGGGTTGACTAGAAAGTCCTCATTTGGGTTTTGGCCAACCCAAGAACTCTTAGTTTTTTTTTGAAAATGCTAATAGGTAAAAGAAAGGCAAATTACATATACTGAAAGTTTACTGAGAGAAAGCATCCTTGATGGTTTTGCATATGGTTTCACATATAATTCACACAAAAATCTAGCAGTTGTGATCTCTATTTTTATAGATGAACAAACTGAAGTTTAAAGAACTTGAGGAGCCACCTATCTCAAAGACTCATAACAGTATTGGCCAAGTTGGAAGCGTAACGGTTAGTTGTATAAATCTCTATAATGCAAGTGTTCCCTACCACATCAAGCTGTCTTTCCTTAATAACTCTCTTCCAATATCTTAAACAACAAATATTCACATTGATTAGGTGATTAACATTCCTGAATCTGTTAACTCAAGGTTTTCATCAGAGAAATGGAATTTATTCTATTTTATAGATGAACAAATGAGGAATAAAACAAAGTGCAAGATGGCACATAGTTATCAAATCCTATCATGACTCACTCAAGCTTTCTGATTCCTTCCAGTTCCTTTCACAGGTTATCAGTCTTTGATGATCGTCTTCTCTCAAGTGTGTCTATTGCAAGTCAATAATAATGTATTCAAGAAGGTAAAGTCTTCATCAATGAGCTAAATTTTTCTAAAAATCTAGAGGACCGTTTCCACTTAATTCCCAGATTCTATGCCTTGGAGATGTTCTGGGTTCATTTTTTCAGAATAGAATTGTTAGGGGAACTTCCCACCCTGGTTAGGCACTAAAGTAACCACTTGCATAACAGGAGGTCCTGTTAAGGAACTGATAACTAACATGCTATCACCAACCAGAAGGATTTGGGAAAGTCACAAAGAAAGAGGAGATGCCAGTCCGCATGTCCTACTAACCTTCTAGAATCCTCACTGGAATCCATCTTGGCCGAGTAATTCTTTCCACAGGAAAGACCCCAAGTCAAGTGACTTGCCAGTAAAAACTGGAAACTAACCCCCTCGCCATAAAACCCCAAACTTCGAGCTATGAGGCAGAGCAGTTCTCCTGTATTTCCGTAGCCCCCCCGCTCTCCCCATGGGGGCCCCTTCCCAATAAAGTCTCTTGCCTTGTATGTCTCCTTGGACAATTCATTTCTGAGTGCTAGACAAGAGCCCACTTGGGCCCTGGAGGGGGTCCCCCTTCCTGCATCAGAATTAAAGTTGATTTCACATGACCTAAATGTATGCGGGCTGAGTACAAGACCAACAGTAGATTTCTGACTTTGGCTTACATGATCAACGCTATAAGTATGTAAGGAAAAAACTGTTGCTTCAGTTCATCCAGTCAGAAGTGTTTCTTTTCTAAAGAGTTCCGGCTGTGAGCTAAAGAGCTTGTCTAGGGAGGAGGGAGTGACTGGGGACAGAGTCGCTGAAGTTGACAAAGGATTTCGTCAAAGTGCAGGCAGGCTGTGCTTGCATAATGATCAACCAGGACATCTATTAAATCGAATTCTGTTCAAGAGATTCAATTTGCATGACAAACTACATGGTTTCCATTTAAATGTTTTCCCCCTGTACACTGCCTGCCCAGGATAGTGTGAGAATTCAGGCTAGGAGGCATATCTTAGCTTGCGGCTAACATAAAGAAAGAGAAAAAATGCAGATGATTTTAAGGATGATGTTTCCTGGAAAAAGATCCATTCAGTTCTTAAACTTGATCAAGCACAGTCCTCCCTTCAGTTCTTCAGATTACCTTCTTCCTGGTACTCTCATCTATCTCCATCTCCGCACACTATTCTCTCTGGGCTTCCTTCTTTTCATCCTTCAGGTTAGGGAATAAAACATCACTACTTCCAGAGGCCTTTCATGACTTCACTATCAGAGTGTATGTTCCCTCAGTTATTCTCTGTCCTTTCACCTGGGCCTATTTTCTTCATAGCACATATTATAGTTTTTAAATAACATATCTATATATTGAATTATGTATTTGTTTTATGCCTTTTTGCTTCCTCTATATTGTAAAGTTGTCAAGGACAGGGACTCTCTTTTATTCACTGATATATACTTTCTAGCTCAGTACATGGTGCTTAGCAATGCTTCACAATAAAATGAATGAACAGATGAGCAAATAAATGAATAGGGAATTTGGTCATCCTCATGTTAATTAACTACATTAACTCTTCGTGATAGGGTGAGATCCAAAGACTGTGCTGGAAGGTATTTATGAAGTTAAAATATCCTGAACAATTTAAAATGGATTTGGCATATCTGTTGGAGGTGGCCCTACTTCCTGAGTTCTCATGTTAAAAAAATCAGCACTGACTTTAAGTCTGGCAATATGGACAATATTGTCTCATTAATTCAAAAAAGAAAAAAGAACCTAGTCAGTAGGTAGAACCTTTGATACTAGGTCTACACCCTGACAAGTCCCTCTGGTGTTTTCCGATAGGAATGATTTGTCATAGGAAGTATAAAGAACTCCTTTTAATCATGGAAGTTTACAAAGGAATAATAATGGTCTCACTCTGATTTAATTAGATTTATTAGACTCCACTATGAAAAAAAGAAAGATAGATCTAGGGCAATTTTAGCATATGTCTGAGGTTTCCTATTTAAGGCTTAAGTACCACAATTACGTGTGGAAACTAACAGGGGAGCTGCTACTTTTTCGTGAGATATTTAACCAGCTTTCTATTTCATTATTTGGATTCTGGGTGGAGAATGACCTCCTGGGCTAAACAGATTCTGAGGCTTGACAGAGAGTGCTTAGGAAGTAATTTGAATTTTAACAATAATGTTTTCTTTATTAATTTGTTCATTCATTTACTCAATAAATACTTAGTGAATGCTTACTATTTCCCAGGCATTGCTTCCCTGGTAGCTCAGCTGGTAAAGAATCTGCCTGCAATGAAGGAGACCCAGGTTCGATTCCTGGGTGGGAAAGATCCCCAGGAGAGGGATAGGCTACCCACTCCAGTATTCTTGGGTTCCCCAGTGGCTCAGTCAGTAAAGAACCTGCCTGCAATGTGGGAGGCCTGGGTTCAATACCTGGGTTGGGAAGATCCCCTGGAAGAGGGCATGCCAACCCAGTGTTGGCATTCTCCAGTGTTCTTGTCTGGAAAATCTCTAAGGACAGAGGAGCCTGGTGGGCTAAAGTCCATGGGGTCACAAAGGGTCAGACACGGCTGAGCGACTAAGCACAGAACAGCACTATATCATTAAATGAATTCTAGGTGGAGAATGACCTCCTGGGCTAAACAGATTCAGAGTGTTTAGGAAGTAATTTGAACTTTAACAAAAATGTTTTCTTTATTAATTTGTTCATTCATTTACTCAATAAATACTTATTGAATGCTTACTATTTCTCAGGCATTGCTCTAATGCTGGAGACTTAACAAGGAACATGATAGGCATCTTTCCTCACAGAATCAGTCAGAGAGAAACAAAATATAACCCAAAGGGGGAAAGAACTTGAAAAAGAATAGATACATATATCTATAAAACTGAATCACTTTGTTGCACACCTGAAACTAATACAATATTGGTAATCAACTATGGAAGTGAAAGGGTTAGTTGCTCAGTTGTGTCTGATTATTTGCAACCCCATGGACTACAGATCTCCAGACTCCTCTGTCCATGGAATTCTCCAGGCAAGAATACTAGGGTAGCCATTCCCTTCTCCATGGGATCTTCCCGACCCAGGGATCAAATCCAGGAATCCCACATTGCAAGCAGATTCTTTACCTTCTGAGCCACCAGGGAAGCCTCAACTAATCAACTATACTCCAATATAAAATATAAAATATTTTATATAAATATAAAATATAAAATTTTATATTTATATTTTATATAAATATAAAATATAAAAGTTAGAAAAAGAAAAAAAAACACTCTTTGTTGATGTATACCACATACATCAGAAACATGACAATTTAAGTATACAGGGAAATTAACCTAATTTCAGGACACATAATCATTCTTAAAACATCAACCAATATTAAAAGTATATAAAACAAGTAAAAAAATTAAATATATAAGCAAACAAATGAATAAAGATCATTTTAAGATGAGAAGTTCCATGAAGGAAATGAGATGGTATGATGGAGTATCTGGGTAAGCTACTCCAGGGTAAAATATGAACACTACAAAGGGAGCAGTTACATGGTGAGCCTGGGGAGGTAGTTCCAGAGATGGAGAACACTAAGAGCAAAGGTGTTTCAGTGCTTAGGTATTGAAGGTGTTACAGTGAGAAAAGGCTTGGTATGTTTGATAGATGAGTCAGGCTTCTCAAAGGAACAGATCCAGCAGGATATGTGCCAACCTATCCATCTCGATTTCTTTGAAGGAATTGGTTCATGCAGTTGTGAAGATTTGGTGAATCTAAAATCTCATGGTGTAGGCTAGGAGACTCAGGGAAGAACTGCTATTCCAGTCCAAAGGCTGTGTGTTGGCAAAATTCCTTTTGGCTAGGAGGTTAATCTTTGTTCTCTTAAGGCCTTCAACTGCTTGGATGAGGCCCACCCACCTTACAAAGAGTAATCAACTTTATTCAACATCCACCAATTTAAAAGCTAGTCTCATCCAAAAAATCACCTTCACAGAAACACCTAGAGTAATGTTTGACTACCTGAGCATGGTAGCCCAGCCAAGTTGATACCTAAAATTGAGTATCACAATTGGGAAAGAAAAAGAAGTTAAATGTGCCTGAAACACAGTGTACAAGGAATGGGGTGGTGGACAATGAGGGTAGGAAAGTGCAGTGGGATGCACTGAAGCTTTCAAAGCAGCACAAGTCACAGGTTCTGGGTTATATTTTACAGATGACTCTTTCTGTGTGTAAAGCCTGGATTTCACAAGGGCTGGAGAAAGAAATTAGGGAGACAAGTTTCGTGGCTTCTCTGATAGTTTAGGCAAAAGGACATGATGGTTCTGATGGACTTAGGTTCTGCAGGTGGAAAGAGAGGAAAGGAGGAGGATTCTGAGCACATCTGGGAAGCAGATGTGACTGGATGCTGATGGACTGAGTGTGGGGCTAACTCTAAGGAGCCCACAAAGATGGGAAAGAGTGGGAGCCACATATTTTGGAATTTTCGCTCAAAATAAATCAGAGTGGGTATAAAATCTTTAAAATGCAAAATGCCCTGTGTTTTCTCATATCTGTAATTTATACCAGTGAAATAGGTTCTTTGTTAAATGGATGAAATTGCAGTACATTTGAAATTACCAACCCATGTTTTACTTTAATTAACTATAAATCTTTAAGGCATGTGAGATAAACCTCTTTCAGGTACAGTTTTCTTTTAGCTATAATTTTAAATACAACAATTGGGTACTGTGTACTTTTTTTGTTTTTGTGAATTTTCCTACTTATAAAATTGCATCATTGGATAATATATTATAATTAAGTTTAAAATAGTAATGGTCTCAAAAAGATATTGCAAGTATATTTCAAGTTAGTGTTTCTACAATTATAAATGCTCTGCAATTTCAAATGTATTATAATAACAACATTATTTAGCAATTTGGTTATAAAAATGAACTTAAAAACTTTAATGACAATGGAAAATACAAATGACTCTCCACTTAAGCAAAAAAAACTTCTAAATGCCTAATTCCAGTATTATCTATACTTATACTCAATTTGTATCTGTATTTAAGTTAAATATATCTTAAAGTTTTTCTACTCTCAAAAACTGGTTTAAATTTTGGGGGAATAATTAGCTCTATCTAAATAGCAGAACAGAAAGCCATGTCCTAAACCAAAAGTTAATTAAAATATTAACTTAATAGAGGCAAAACTGTGCCTTGGACCGGGAATTCTTTAATTGCTGCTGGGAACTTGATACTATAACCTGTGTGTACCTCTGGCTTAGTTGAGTGTTGTACAGCCTCCATACCTTTTACTCTGGTTACCTTCCCACCTAGACATCCAGTCCTTCAGGTGAGGGGGAGTGACGTATTGATCAGATCTCTGTGTCTGTCAGGGTGTTTGGTGTGTGCATGCTCAGTCGCTAAGTCATGTCTGACTCTTTGCAATCCTACACACTTCAGCCTGTTAGGCTTCTCTGTCCATGGGATTTCCCAGGCAAGAACACTGGAGTGGGTTGCCATTTTCTTTTCCAGTGGATCTTTCCCACCCAGAGGTCGAATCCATGTCTCCTGCATTGGCAGGTAGGTTGTTTACCGAGCTACCAGGGAAGCCCTATGGTGTCTGGACCAGGCCCTTATTAAGGTGCTCAATTAATGGTCCTGAAAGAACTCAGTTCATTTGTGACTATTCAGAAATTTATCCTGAATACCACAGACCCAGCTTTTCAAACTGTGGGTTGTGACCCCACTAGTTGTTCATGAAACCAATTTAGTAATTTTGATGAGAATTGAAAAATAATCAAATGAACAGAATATAATAGAAAAGACAGTTTTGCATTTCAAAAAGTTCTCTTTTTTGATGAAGCTTTTAGGTTATAAGTATATGTGAATATGTGCATTTGGTTGGGATGTAAAATGCATTTCTCACTATATGTGGTTTTGCACTGGAAAACGTTCAAAAGTTGGTCTCGGTTTTAAAATCAGAATGACTAATTTTTTTTCATAAGGATCCAAATTTATGAAAATTATGCCTATTAGTAAGAGACAGAGAAGTAGGAGAAACTGAGGCCATATTGACTACTCAGCACACATAACATCAAAATAAATGGATACCATTTCATTTAACAAGTATATATTGTGCACTTATAAATGCCTTCATTTAAGTACCGTGAGGAATATAAAAATATATAATATAAAGTCCTTTTGCTCAAAGAACATGACAGTACCTGACAAGAACTATGTGTATCCAGCTATGGCCTTGCAATCAGGAGAAGGTTATGTACATTTTTTCCTCCTCTTTCTTGCAGCTTCGTTGTTTAGCGGCTAAGTTGTGTCAGACTCTTTTGCTACCCCATGGACTGTAACCCTCCAGGCTCCTTCTGTCTATGGAATTTCCCAGGCAAGAATACTGGAAGGGTTGCCATTTCCTTCTTCAGGGGATCTTGCTGACTTATGGCCACCTATTTCTAAACGTCATAACTCAGGCTCTTAGTACTACAGTTAAAATAATTATAAGTTAATCAGCAAAGAGTCGGACAGACTGAGGACTGATCTGATTTGATCTGATCTGAATCAGCATTTGTGGGCTAGCTTAGGTACCCAATTCATTTATCATTTGGTTCTCATGGACAACTGACTTCCAAATGAATTTTTTGTATAAAACCTGTTCCTAAGTTGGAGGATGCTTATACAAATTATTTTTTTGTTTTTGGTAGCAGGGTTTGCTATATTAGAGCAGAAATTGGTAGACTTTTTCTCTAGGGAGTCAGATAGTAAAGATTTTAGGCTTTGTAAGCCATACACAGTCTCTGCTGCAGCTACTCAACTTGTTTTTGTAGTGTGAAAGCTGCCATAGATAATATGCTAATGATTTGTTGCAATAAAATTTTATTTTAGGGGCACTGAAATTTGAATTTTATATAATTATTATGAAATATTATTTTGATTCTTTTAACCATTTAAAAACATGAAAACTATTCTTAGCTTGCAGGTCATATGAAAACAGGCAGTGGCTGGATTTGGCCCGAGAGCCTTAGACTGCTGACTCCTGCATTAAAAACAACAACATTTTTTTTTTCCCAAGAGATTTACTGTAATGGTTTTGTGCAACTGAATCAACAAAATAAACATTAGATTGCAAATAAACTTATTAAACCCAGGAACTGCCTCATTTCTTTTTTGTTAAACCTTAAGTTTTCAGAAAAATGTCAGCTATAAGTTTGAAAAATGTATTGAAAGTTTCCATAAATGAATTATTTAAATAATATGGTAGGCTATCTGGTAGAATTTGCAAACATGTAAAATCTCTTCATACTTCTGGTGCAGGAGGGCAAAGATTTTGAAGAAAGCAAAAAGCCTACCTCTCGCTTTACAATGGTAACTGTGTTTTACAATATACTCATTGTCAGGAAAAACAGGTTTTAGGTCATTTGTCTCCTGGTTCCCACGTGGAGTTTCTGTGTCAAATGTAATGATTTGATTTTTACGAAAAGAGCTGGCTGGTTTCTGTGGGTGTGTGTATATGTGTGTGTGTCTGACTGGGAGGATTCAGGAGTCATGCTTTTACTTGCATAGAATGATAATCAAATATCATCATCATTGGGCTTCCCTGGTGGTTCAGTGGTAAGGCATCTGCCTGCAATGCAGGAGATGCAGGAGACGTGGGTTCAATCCCTGGGTGGGGAAGATCCCCTGGGAGGAGGGCATGGAAAACCACTCCAGTATTCTTGCCTGGAGAATCCCATGGACAGAAGAGCCTGGCAGGCTACAGTCCATGGGGTCTCAAAGAGTCGGACACGACTGAAGTGACTGAGCATGCATGCATCATCATCACTATCATAAAATAACACTACTAATCAAAATGACCAAGGCTTATTTAGTACCTATTGTGAGCCAAGAACTGTGTGATCACCTTATAATACATCTCATTTAATCCTCACAATAATTTTAAGAAGTAGGACATTGAGGGAAAAGGATAGTGATTGAACGATTTACACAAGGTCACATGGATAGTAAGAACCCACATAAGACTGACTCCTAACCTTAATCACTCCCTGAATCTGCTTATTTGCGGCAGCGCTCTTTCATTTAGACCTGGAGACATTAAAATCCTTGTTTTGTAATGAGTAATGAGTTTTCTGCACACCATATGTGGAATTCTCAATTTACCTAACTTTATTAGAGTTATATTTGATTAGGCTACCTCTTCAAAACATTGATTTGCTCTAACCAGAATTATTTTACATGGAGGAACTGAATTGGCCCCAAGCTATTTGGTTTTACATTTTCTATTGCCTGAATATCGATGGTTCCTCCAAACCTATCACTTTCACTGTATTCTTAATGGCATGTTTTTACTAATAAAGTTAAAATGTTTTAAATTATTACAGGGATCCAGTGTAAGAACTATATTGAAGGATGGGTTGAATAATATTCATACCCATAGCAGTTTAATAGCTCAGTAAAGGTAATATCTAATTCTATGTGATATTGTATTTAAATGATTTAAAAATTCATTAAATATTTTCAGTAAAAACTAAAGTATCATGTAAACCATCACTAACTAGTTGACTGGTGCTTAACAAAGGATTTTTCTTGTAATTATAATTAAAATACATTAAAGTTGACAACAGACATTATTTTAAAGAATATTCGAGATTTATAGTAGAAAGGAGTTTATCGCTTTCATTTTTGCTAATCTATCCAATATTGGGTAAAATGTCTCCTCCGCAGCAGGATTATAATTTCAATTGTCACAACTAGATAAAAAAACAATTAAATCTAATCAATCATATGTGTGACTTGATCCCTTTCTGGATTTCATGAATGAGCTAATATGAACTGTAAGGCTTTTTACATCAAAGCTTCAAACTTTTTGATGCCAGATATTTTGAAAGTAGGAAGAGGAAAGTCATAGTATAAAATCATTTGAAGTTGTCAGTTCATCCCAAACTTTACTAGGACACGCTCACAGTTTTCATTAATTTCAGGTCAGGATTTATCTGCAATCAGTAAATAAAGGCTTACAGAAATGCAGTTCCATTGCCAAACGCCTTAGCTCCAAATGTGATTTTCTCCCAAAGTGATTTCTTTTAGATACAACACAATTTCTTTCTGATCCTGAGCATATGGTCCTATGCTAATATGAAATGGTGTCTTAGAAAGGTTATTTTTGTTTTTTTTTGCAGGGAGCAGTCATCCTCTGACCTATATTCAATATGTGACACCGATCTGATTGTGCAACAACCATTAACCTCATCCGGAACCCCTTGTTGGAGGTCAGGGCTCAGGTCAGGGACCACTACTCTTGGGTGTCAGAGCTAAACTTAATTAATGCCTTTAAAATATATATATATATATGATATTTTATTCCCCTTGAGATGTATGAAAATAGCCTGTAGGATTTAATCCTGGAAAAATGTTAAAATCAAAAGTGGCTTAGTTGTTTGACAGGCCCTAAGATCTGTTTCTGAAATCACCAGCACTGCCCAGTGTATTGGGCTTTTTCCCAGCCTGCTGTGGTGTCCAGTTATTGTGATTTTTCGTAAAGACACAGCTTCCTTTTCTGCATCTTTCTGGCTCTTGAAGCATCCTCTGGTAAGCCACTGTCTTTTGAAGATGGGCGCTCCCCTTGTCATGGCTGTTGCAGAACCCAGGAAGTCCACAGAGGGAGAGAGTTACAAGGAAAAGGGCTGGGATTCATAAGAATGAGGAATAATGGCTTTTTTTTTATGGTGCCAATGAGCAGAGGGGGGGAACTCTTCTTGCGCTGAAATGTTTAGCAATCATTTTCCAATGAGAATTGGCAGCTGCCTGCCAGGATGGGATGTTCTGTCAGCACAGGTGTCAAGAGAACGAGAGAGGTTTCTGAAGAAGGTAATTGGCAAATCAGATAGGGTTCAGGAAAGAGAAAGTCACTGGGGAGGGCGAGAGGAAGAGGGCAAGGTGCTATCCGGCAGATAGCTTTTAAAGTAATTTTTAACCAACATTATCTAAGAGCCTTTTAGAATGCAGAGCCCCCTTTCCCAGAGGCATCTGCCAACTGACAGTACAACAGGAAAAGAGGAAACTACTTCCGAAAAGGCTTTAAAAAAAGACTTTTAGAGGCTGTTAAAAAGACATACAATCACATTCCGCGTAAACCTGTTTAAGCAGCAGTTTACTGCTCAAGCTGGGCTTCTTCCACTTAATATTTTGTTGTTTTCCAATACCCACCACCCCACCACCCACTCTCTGAAGCCCTTCACCCAGCAGCTAAGCAGCACCTCTGTTTTCTGGTTGAGCTCCACACAGGATAGGGACACCAACATCTACTACTCCTCTGTGTGGTCTGGAGATGTAGTTTTCATGTAGGCCTTTCATCCCTGCAGTAAACTATACACTGCTTTACCTCTGAATGTCTGACACTCTATTGCTTGAGACACTTTCCAGTGGGTATATTGTAGCCTTCTTTCTTTGCTTTTATTGTTTGAGTTCTAATATTCTTTCTCATCATCCATTATCCAGCCAGTGAAGTAGCTTTTTCCTGTGCTTTCAGACTTCAGAAAAATGTGTTCAGAGTCCCCTACCAGTCTTTTTTGAGAATCTGGAGACAAAGTCCTCAGTGAAGGAAACAAGGGTTATGTTCATCATTGTATCGCTGTCATCAGCATATAGCAGGCAAGCCATCAATCCTTGCAGAAAATAAGAATGTATGAATGAATGATGACTATCAGCAAAATAGGAGATGGAAATGGCAAAAGGAGGTGTTTGGGGGGCACATAGTTGAGCTAGAAAAACAAGCTGGCAGCCTTGATTTTTAGAATTGTAACTCATTTTACCTGTGTGTTATATGCAAATATTTTGGAGGGGGAGTGTTTTTCCTGAGTGCAGACTTTGGGGGCAGTAAGGAGAGAAGGAATGAGGATTAATTACAAGAAAGCATTATCAAGTTGGCCACCATTCCATGAGATCATCCTAGAAACCCTATGAAGGTCTCAGGACCTTCTCTCCTGGGGAAGAAAGGGAGGAACACTTAGCCATAGGCTCCAATCCTGGATTTGTCAAAGATGCAACTCCTGGAACAAATCACCTGTACTTCTGGATTATTGAATAGGGTTTAGCATGGAACAGATTCCTTTAGTGTCTCAGTTTGTGGTGTCAAGAGAGAAGCCCCAAGGCAGAAAGCAAGGTGTGCACTTGCAAAAAGTGGGTCAGAATATGTGTAGAAACTGGTTGTCATGGCAGTGGCTGGAATGAGAGACAGGGGAAGTAAGGAGATCTGAAATGGTGCATGAGTGGGATTAGATGTAGTCCCCAAATACTAATATACCACATGAAGCCATCTCATAGGAAAAATGTAAACCCACTTAAATCTATATTAATAATTTGAATACTAGCATAACTACTATGCTTCAGTTCAGTTCAGTCGCTCAGTCGTGTCTGACTCTTTGAGACCCCATGGACTGCAGCATACCAGGCCTCACTGTCCATCACAACTCCCGGAGTTTACTCAAACTCATGTCCATTGAGTCAGTGATGCCATCCAAACATCTCATCCTCTGTCTTCCCCTTCTCCTTCAGCCTTCAAGCTTTCCCAGCATCAGGGTCTTTTCAAATGAGTCAGTTCTTCACATCAGGTGGCCAAAGTATTGGGGTTTCAGCTTCAGCATCAGTCCTTCCAATGAATATTCAGGACTGATTTCCTTTAGGATGGACTGGTTGGATCTCTTTGCAGTCCAAGGGACTCTCAAGAGTCTTCTCCAACACCACACTTCAAAAGCATCAATTCTTCAGCGCTCAGCTTTCTTTATAGTCCAACTCTCACATCCATACATGACCACTGGAAAAACCATAGCTTTGACTAGATAGACCTTTGTTGGCAAGGTAACGGCTCTGCTTTTTAATATGCTGTGTAGGTTGGTCATAACTTTTCTTCCAAGGAGTAAGCATCTTTTAATTTCATGGCTGCAATCACCATCTGTAGTGAATTTGGAGCTCAAAAAAATGAAGTCTGTCACTGTTTCCATTGTCTCCCCATCTATTTCCCATGAAGTGATGGGACTAGATGCCATGATCTTAGTTTTCTGAATGTTGAATTTAAGCCAACTTTTTCACTCTCCTCTTTCACTTTCATCAAGAGGCTCTTTAGTTCTTCTTCACTTTCTGCCATAAGCATGGTATCATCTGCATATCTGAGGTTATTGATATTTCTCCTGGCAATCTTGATTCCAGCTTGTGCTTCATACAGCCCAGCATTTCTCATGATGTACTCTGCATATGAGTTAAATAAGCAGGGTGACAATATACAGCCTTGACGTACTCCTTTCCCTATTTGGAACCAGTCTGTTGTTCCATGTCCAGTTCTAACTGATGCTTCCTGACCTGCATAAAGATTTCTCAAGAGGCAGGTCAGGTGGTCTGATCAACTGAGTGTATCATTAGTAAAACCATATTATGTGTTTGGGTGACCTAAGGTGCTTCACTAGTGTCCGACTCTTTGCAACCCTGTGGACTGTAGCCCACCAGGTTCCTCTGTCCGTGGGAATATCCAGGCAAGAATACTGGAGTGGGTTGCCATGCCCTTCTCCAGAGGATCTTCCTGACACAGGATGGAACCAGTCTCTTTTGCATCTCCTGCATTGGCAGGCAAATTTTTTATCGTTAGTGCTACCCGGGCAAGTCCAAAACCATATTGTAGAGTTAGAGAAATAAGAGAATTAGACTCAGCTGGGTCTGTGTGTTTTAGTTTTGATGAATATATTGTTTTCAGGAGACACTGAAACGGGAAACCTGGGCAGTTTCCCAGATGGGCAGGGTCTTGCCAGTCTGACATTTTCTCCATTCACATTAGGGGAATGACTGTGCGATGAAAACAACCTGGGCTTGGTACAGAGCTACCTGGACTAGATTTCTCGGAAATCGAATGCCAGCTGCAAAAGTGCCCTAACTGAGGAATTTAGGGATGAACCGGAGCCTCAGAGCATAACATGTTAGTTAAAATTCTACAGTATGAGTGGTATATGTACACATTAGTCTTCCACACCCTACGGTAGGGCACCTCAAATTTTTTACTTGCACGTTAATCAAAATGATACTAAAAAAAAATTCTGCTCATTGTTAGTGGTTAAAAGTACCCCACACACTTCTATATTTAAAATGACTAACCAATAAAGTCCTACTGTATAAGACAGGAAACTCTGCTTAATGTTATGTGGCAGCCTGGATGGGAGGGAGTTAGCGGGAAGAACAGATACATGCATATGTACGGCTGAATCCCTTCACTGTTCACCTGAAGCTATCACAACATTGATATCACAACATTCATCGGCTATACTCCACTATTAAGTAAAAAGTTTAAATATATTTTACTATAAGTTTGAGTTATTGAAAATAATGTAACTTCTGGCCAATTGTAAATATTAACACTAAAACAAACTATCAAATCACTCTAAATTTTTTCTAATAGAATTCTAATACAGTAGCAGTTCAATAGCCACAATGTCTCATCTAAAAATACATGAACGAGATCATTTCAACAGCCAGAAATTTTATACCAGTCCTTTGTCAGGAACTCAAGTCCATTCAACTTCCCCCACATATTTTAATCTAAAAGTAAATTTTTTATGCTTGAATGTCTTATATTGATCACATGTACTTTGAAAAAGTTATGTATATGAACTGAAATTTAAAATAACATTTTTCCTATAAGTCTCTAAGTAATACTCATTTTATTCTGAATAGAATTTACTATTATTATGACACAAAGCAGTGTATACTGAAAATTTTATAGTTATATAATTATATTTATAAATGTAACAGTACACTTTATATAAAAAAGGCTCATACACACAGATGCAGCCCTATGGGACTGCATAAGCCCCGGCTGTCCTCCAGGAGATCCAGAAGTGTTCCATGGGTTGGACATCTGGGCTCCAGAGGAGGGTATAAGCCCCTGTCTGAGAGATACTGCCAGTTGTAAAAAGGCAGAGGTCAAATGCAAAGATGATGGCATGCATTGGCCTTTGTTCCCTGAGAGCAGGGCTTTGGGCCCCTAGTTCTGGGCCAAATCTGTCATCTGCCCCTCAGCCCAAGTTCCAAACCAAGCAAATGGGCCTCTTTCTTAGAAGGGGTTGAGCAGGGGGTGGGTGTCTCCCTGCAATGTCCACCCAGTACCCGTGGTGGTAGCCTGTCAAGAACTGTCTCCCTGGGCTACAGCCTGGGGCACCAATCTCACGTGTGAATGCAGAGGGGGCGGGGCCAGGGGCGAGGGGAAGGTGCGAAGGCGGGAAGAGGGAGAGAAGATGGTGCCAGGGCTGGGGCAGGGCAGAGACGGCTTCATGGTGGCACCTGCCAGCCTCCCTCTTGTGGAGTCGGGGAGCACCCCAGCTGTCCCCAGTGTGTGTGTGTCAAGTCAGATGCCTGCCCCTCGGGCTGAAGCTAAGCTGCACATGAAGCAAGTGAGGACTCCCACAGCAGAGGTGTGCGTCTCTTATTTACACCGACACCTGCGCCCTGCCTGCAACAGGTGAGTCCTGCCGCTGGGAGCCCCGTGAGGGCTGTTTCTCTGACCCTTCAGCCCTGTGGGTCTGGTGGGCAGGAGGTCGGTTAGTTTTTAAAGACCTTTTGAGGGCTCTCAGATGCCGGTGTGAGAGTGGGGTTCAAACCCTTCGCTCCCCAGGGAGAACCTCTGGTTTTGAGTTCCCTCCTGACTGGCGGGGGGGCTTGATTTTGGGGGGATGGTGTCCCTTCTGTCCTACCTGCTGAGTTGTGGGCTTTCTCTGGCGGGAGCTGCTCAGCCAGGTTTTAGGTGTTTTCAGAGGAAGAAGGCAGTGACAACCCACCTCAGTACTCTTGTCTGGAAAATCCCATGGATGGAGGAGCCTGGTAGGCCGCAGTCCATGGGGTCGCTAAGAGTCGGACACGACTGAGCGACTTTACTTTCACTTTCATGCATTGGAGAAGGAAACGGCAACCCACTCCAGTGTTCTTGCCTGGAGAATCCCAGGGACGGGGGAGCCTGGTGGGCTGCCATCTATGGGGTTGCACAGAGTCGGACACGACTGAAGTGACTTAGCAGTTAGCAGCATAGTGGTGGGTTCCCTGTGTTCATGGGAGGAAGTGAGGACGTGACCCTCTGACGTCTCCATCTTGAACCAAAACCTCATTTCCCGCTTTGTCTTCGGTGTTTTTGGTGGTGGAGCTGGTGTGTGTGTACACGTGCATGTGTGTGTACATGTCCATGTGTGCCTTCTCTTGCCAGCGCCATGTGTTTCCGATGCCATAGTTGTGGTCTCCTGTTTTTTTCTCCCACTCATTACCACATGGACAAGGGCAGCTGGCCGTCAGATTAGAATAAGATCCTCAGGACAACAGTGTGCTATAAGGGAATTTGTATCTACCATTTTTACTTCGTTTTGGCTGCGGTTAGTTCACACCTTTGCAAGCCCAAATGAGGAAACCGTCTCGGGTTGCAGATTTTCTGGGAACGGCGCTGAAGAGGTTTTGAGGAAATTCTGAATTTAAGCCTCGTTTGGCACATTCACTGTGTCAGCCAAAACACGTTTCAGTGAGTAGAATTATGGGCATGTTGCCCCCCATCCCCCCCACCCCGCCCCGTCCCTCCCCGTTTGCCATTACATTGGTAACATAAAAAATGCTGTGCATCATTCCAATTAGTGAAATTAAAAAACAACAACAAAAAAACCCCACCTTGCAGCATGTTAAAAATAGCCAAGACCCTCAAATGGATTGAATACTTGGAAGACTTATTGATAACAATGAGGACAGCAACATTTTGGGAGTGCTTCCTACATGCTTATCTTAGTTACTCCTCAAACACTTTTCTGAAGTTGAAATTACCATTATCCTCATTTATAGGAGAAAAATGCACTAAGAGAAACATCCAACAGGTCATCTGCCCAACTGGAAAGTATTTGTACCTACACAGTCAACCTGGGACTCCCTTTGTCATGCAAAATAGGACAGTTTAAGAGCTCAGTGCCCCCTTTCCTCAAAACTTCATACATAACTCATCTCCTAATTAAATTCAAAGCTTTTATGGTCATGGCTCCTTAATTCTACCCCTAACTTGCTTGGCAAAAAAGGACATTTTTGTCATAGTTAAAGATTTGCAGAGGTGAGTGAACTCACATGGTGGCAAAGTCGGTTCTAAGGGAACACAAGATGAAAAAATTGTAGGATTTAGACTTTAGATTTTATTACAGTATGTTTCAGGAACATCCTGTTGTGTGGCATACATCACATCCACATAAATGCATTTGTTAACAAAGCAACCTTAGAACCTCACTTTTGCCTTAAAGTAGCCAGATAGCAGAGCAGCACTCTGTTGAGTTTTCATTTTATATTTTGCAATTATTTCTCAAACTGTTTTGACTTGGATTTAGATAAACATCTGCATTTCAGCTTAGTTGCCTTTCAAATAAAACCTAAGAGGAAAAAAAAAAAAAAAACATTCTTAAAGATTTGGGATATTTTTAGCAAGGCAGAGAAAAGAAAATTGTTTTGTGAGGCTATTTTTAAACAATACTTTTTAACATTTCTTAAAGCTCCAGTGGTTAGGACAGTGCTAAAGGCAAAAATGTTGCTTAAGAAAACACTTCAGAAAAAGCTAGAAAAGTTAAAGCCCAGGCCAAGCCCCTAGAGAGCAAAGAGAGTGCTCACATGGCTTAATGTCCTTTGAATCTCTTAAGGTTATTTTCTAAATGAGACTATGAGAACAAAATGAAATTATACTTCCCTTCCAGCTAGTTAGGCCTCAACTCCCTAGATGAAAAAAAATGTTTTCTTTTTGGACAGTGATGTATTTCTAGTCAGTATATTCCCAAAACAAATACACCAAAACCCACTTCATGCACAGAGTAAAATAAAAGATAGGAACAGAGGTCATTAAAATGGTTTAGTATCACTCTAATTGCCATTTTGCTGATAACCCTTATTTGATGAAACAGGTGGGTTTTGGTCTTATTATCTATTACCTGTAAAGCTATGGTTTATGAAACTGAATTCCTTTGAATCCCTCACCCACTTAACACTTAAGATTTTTTACTTAGAGTAATACTGATTCTCAGGCTAACTTGTAGTAGACAGGGTTTGTTAACTAGCCAGCGTTCATTTCCCAACTTCTTTCTCCCTAATAGAATCCCAGTTTTGTCTAGATATATTTCCTCCCTCTGACCCCACGCATGGAATTAAAATCAAGGGAAGCTGATCCCAAGAATAGACTTTTAGTCTAAAAAGCCAATTAGCACATGGAATTTCCTAGCAGTTAATAATATACGAAGTGGTCATATGTCCTGTACTGGCTCAGCCAAACTGAAGGACACTACCCTTAATTCTTGATAGTGAGAGAGGTTTTTCTCTCTCTTTTGCTAGATAAGAATAAGGAAGGATGTAGCTCCAGTAGCCACTGGCAATCATCTTAAAGTTTGAGGGGAATCATTGAATGCTGCTGCTGCTGCTGCTGCTAAGTCACTTCAGTCATGTCCGATTCTGTGCGACCCGATAGACGGCAGCCCACCAGGCTCTCCCGTCCCTGGGATTCTCCAGGCAAGATCACTGGAGTGGGTTGCCATGTCCTTCTCCAATGCAAGAAAGTGAACAGTGAAAGTGAAGTCGCTCAGTCGTGTCCCACCTCAGCGACCCCATGGACTGCAGCCTTCCAGGCTCCTCTGTCCATGGGATTTTCCAGGCAAGAGTACTAGAGTAGGGTGCCATTGCCTTCTCTGATCATTGAATGCAGTTGATGCTAAAGATGACAGTAAGGATAAACAGAAAGATCCAGAGTGTTTGATCATGCTACTACTCATCTATGGATCACTTGGAACCTGCATTTCTGTGGAATGTCTCTTTTGCAAATATAACTTTATTTCTTTCTTTCCAGTTTGAAATAGGATTTTTTTTCTCACTCATAGCCCAAAGCATCCTATTGCATAAGCTGAAAATACTTGGTAATAAAGAGTAAGAAGTAATCAGATCTTTAGGATGCTGAACATGAATTACTATAGCTTACTTTTCTGATCTCCTTTCCACTGTTAATAGGCTTTCTTATTGGCTTCTCCTCTACCCCCAATAGCTTAATCACTCCTGAAAATCCTTTAATTCTCTACTTATTATTCTAAAGTTGGGATGTGAAGTACAGGAGAGGCTGCCTCTACAGAGTTTAGATTACTTGTGTTAATGTGAGATGTTACTGATTGAAAGTGTTAGTTAACCAAAGGAAGTGTTAACCAGAGGAATGGGAATCACTTTCCTAACTTTTCTGAACCCATAGTTCTATTGTTTTCCCTTGGAAGTTACAATTTCCCATAGTGGTGAGATAGGAGACAAACTTTCCAGAATGTACCATGGTACCTATTCTACTCTAGGAAATCCACTTAGGTAAAACAAACTAACTTCTGTTGATTAGTAAATTTAAAATTCTCCATGTACTTTTGAGTTCAGGCTGATGGGTATCACATTAAATGGAGGAAGTATAAAGAACATCATCCAAACCTCTCTCACTCTTCATCTTAAACTTTACAAAATATTTGGCATGCTCAGAGAGAGCTGGGCTGAACTGCATATTTCATTGCCAAATAATATTCATGAAGATCCCATTTCACATATTGACTGCCACTTAAGGAATGAAACAGGACTACATAATCAGTTGAATTTAATTCAATCTATTTTGTGTAGTTGTGTTCAAGGTTATAACAAGGTATGTAGACTCTGGTATTACACTTCTGTGGAACCTCAAGAAACATGTCCAGGGTAGAAATTTAGGGGAAAATGATTTTGCATATAAAGCATGTACATAAGATTGTTTTGTAGATTCTATTTGATGTACTACTCTGGGTGGATAATAAACCGAAAGATAACCAAGGTTTATCATGCTAGTCTATTCCAAAAAGAAAACATTTATGCAGCTGCAATTTTCAACCTGAACACATTAATAAAACCTCTAAACAATTCTACACCTTGGTGAGAGTGACTGAAGAAACTTTTAGATAAGAAAACATCCCCAATAAAATATTCAGGTGTTGTATTGGAAGACCCATCAGTTATGTGGTCTGTAACCCTGAAAGTGAACGAGGAGAGTGAAAAAGTTGGCTTAAAGCTCAACATTCAGAAAACGAAGATCATGGCATCTGGTCCCATCACTTCATGGGAAATAGATGGGGAAACAGTGGAAACAGTGTCAGACTTTATTTTTGGGGGCTCCAAAATCACTGCAGATGGTGACTGCAGCCATGAAATTAAAAGACGCTTACTCCTTGGAAGAAAAGTTATGACCAACATAGATAGCATATTGAAAAGCAGAGACATTACTTTGCCAACAAAGGTCCGTCTAGTCAAGGGTATGGTTTTTCCACTGGTCATGTATGGATGTGAGAGTTGGACTGTGAAGAAAACTGAGCGCCAAAGAATTGATGCTTTTGAACTGTGGTGTTGGAGAAGACTCTTGAGAGTCCCTTGGACTGCAAGGAGATCCAACCAGTCCATTCTAAAGGAGATCAGTCCTGGGTGTTCTTTGGAAGGAATGATGCTAAAGCTGAAACTCCAGTACTTTGGCCACCTCATGCGAAGAGTTGACTCATTGGAAAAGACTCTGATGCTGGGAGGGATTGGGGGCAGGAGGAAAAGGGGATGACAGAGGATGAGATGGCTAGATGGCATCACTGACTCGATGGACGTGAGTTTGAGTGAACTCCGGAAGATGGTGATGGACAGGGAGGCCTGGTGTGCTGCGATTCATGGAGTTGCAAAGAGTCAGACACAACTGAGCGACTGAACTGAACTGAACTGAACCCTATGTTAGACATTTGGCTGAAGACACCAAGGTTGTCCTGGGGACAGCACCTTCTGTTGGGTCTACTCCTTTGGTCTGGGCTGTCTAGAAGGCTGGCACTGACCTTTCTTTCTTCTTAAGTGTATTCTTACACTATGTTCAGAGGAAATCGGATTACAAGAAACAAAAACTAACCAACATGAATAATGTAAAAGCATATAAGTGTAGTCCAATTTTATAATGAATACTGTCGATTTCTTCTTTCAACAAACATCTAAGGTGTTCTTGCCAGTTTCCAAAAACAGTGCTAGGCCTTGGTTAGACTTGTAAGTTTAAGACCCAGAGGCCTTGTTCTCTAGAGGCTCACAGTGTGATAGGTTAAGATCTGGACTATCTTATAGAGATGTTTGAAACAACAGGTTGACTTAGAGGCTAAGTAGAGGCTATTATAGGATCATGCAGTGCAAAATCTTAAGTGGAGGGCGGGACAGGTGAGTGGAAGTCAGGGAGAGTTTGCTGGACAAACAGATTCTTGACCATTTCCCTGAATATCCAGTGAGATTTGGTCAGTGAAGATGAGTGGGGACACTGGAGGTAAGCAACCTGGATAGCTGTTCTGGTGTACATGAGCTGAATATTAATATCGGTATTGAGCTTGGATGTCAATACATTAAAGTCTAGATTTAATAATGGTAGACCTTAGTCTGTTTCATGACTGAAAGGCTCAATTCTGACAGAATATCTATCTATTCATTGAATAAGTTTCTAAAATGGCAGTTTCTAACAGTCATATTTAATATAGGTATACCTCCCTGTATTTTTCTGACAAAGGTTTGTGGGAACCGTGCATTGGGCAGGTCTATTAGTGCTATTTTTCCAACAGCATTTGCTCACTCTGTGTCTCTTTGTCACATTTTGGTAATTCTCGCAATATTTCAAACCCTTTGCCAGCAAAAATATTACAACTTGTTGAAGGTTTGGGTGATGGTTAGTGTTTTTTAGCCTTAAAGTATTTTTAAAGTAAGATTTGTGCATTTTTAAAGACATAATACTGTTACACACTTAATGCAGTATATATTTTATGTGCACTAGTAAACCATAAAATTCATATGGTTTGCTTTATTGCAGTGGTCTGGAACCAAGCCTACAATATCCGAGGTAGGCCTATATTTAATGCATATTGTAACCAACTGGATGCCATGGTATTATCCATGGCACCAACACAATGCTTTGCACCTAAGTGTTGGTTAAATAGTTATTGAATTAAATTGAACCTCCATCACTTACATCTTAATTTCTTGTGATTTCTTGATGAAAAGTATTTCTATTTAATGTTGTCCCACAAACTCACCAGGGGATCAGTGAAAGAAACAACATGAAAACATTCCATGTACAGCATGCTACATTGCTTCAGTCATGTCCGACTCTGTGTGACCCTATGGACTATAACCCATCTGGCTCCTCTGTCCATGGGATTCTCCCAGCAAGAATACTAGAGTGGATTGCCATGCCCTCCTCCAGGGGATCTTCCCTATCCAGGGATTGGACCCACATCTCTTAGGTCTCTTGCATTGGCAGGCAGGTTCCTTACCACTAGCACCACCTGGGACGTCTAAAGTACTTTGAGGCATACTATTAAAAATAAAACTGTAATAAGCCTTTGGCAATGAAGAGGGATGTGGTGGTTCTTTCTCAGCTGGGGCAGGAGGTCAAATACCAAATCTGAAAATGAATAGAGACCCTATAAATCGATCATAATGTAACCTGAAATGAAAGACTAATTTCCATGTTCATGTAAGATCTAAGTATGGGGAGAATATGAATAAAATGAACTGTGAATGTCCTATTCATTTTTATACAAAGCTGGCACTATTGGCCCGTTATTACTAAAGCATGCATTCCTTCACTTTGCTGACTTCCTTCACTGTGTTTTCAAGTTCTGGCTTCATGCTTAGGAAGTCAATTGCTACCCCAAGATTATAAATATATATTTATCTAAGTTCAGTAAAGTTACGGTTTTGTTTTATACTCTTACTCTTTAATTCTTATGGGATTTATTTTGTATAAAATATGAAGAAAGAATCTGTTTTCCCCAAAGTGCTATGTATGTGGTCTTATCATCCCAGTATCTCTCCAGCATTGGGCACAGGAGGCTCTCAGTAAATATTGTAGAATGAATAAATTAATGACCGATGAGTCTAAACCTTCCAGAAACTTGCCAGGCTTCCCTTGGGACCAACAGTAAGCGATTGTAAGACTGACTTAAATTAAAGTGAAAAGCTAAGCCTAAAGCTAAACGGCTTTTGTGAGGCTGATATCTGCTGCTTTGGGCTATAATTAATTGATCTAACTTGTTGTGGGAATATACTGATAAATTCACCGAGACTTGAAAGGGAAATATGTTTCTCATTTTCTTTAAAATTATATTTTTTGATTCCTGAGAAATATGTATATGTTACATATATTTCATATATATAAATGCATGTATAAATATCTTTACAATTTTGACATTATTTTTGAATTTGAGATACAAACATTTGAATCTATTCATCTATCTACCATCTGTTTGGGTATATATACATACATATTAAGCACAAAAGGCACAAAAATTTAATATTTAAGAGTATGGGCTATCAAGACTGCCAGGATTTAATCTTAGCTCTGACATGTACTAGCTGTGTGACCTTGGGCAAGTTGCTTAACTACTCTTTCTCCCAGTTTTGTCTGTAAAATAGAAGATTAATAGTGTTTTCTTCAGAACATTGTTGTGAACATTAAATTCATGTAACCATTTAGAATAGTGCCTGAAATATTGTAAGTGCTGCCTAAGTGTTAGCTTTTATTATTATCCTACTCACTTCCAATAATCTTCTTGTGTTCTCGAAAGTAATAGATTCAAAATATCTTTAAGATATTTTTTAAAAGAACATTTAGGATTGATTGAATGAGAGAAAAAAAAATCACTTAGCAAAAAAGCAATTGCTTTATTTAGCATAGAAAATATATAGTAACACACATGAATACTAAAACTGTAAAAGAAAAAAATTCAGAAAAGAACAATGTTTAAATTTGAATTCTGAAAATAAAATACATAAATTGAAAGTGTATACTCAGAGGTGCATCCTGTTTCCAAACACAAGAATTAAAAAATCAAAATGACAGACTTCTGTTAATCTGCTTAGGAAGGCATAAATTGTTAATCAGGCTCCAGGCAACATTGTTTAATACCAAGTTTAATAAAAATCTGCCTGGAGGAAGAAGAGGTCTGGTGGCCAATTTTGAAAGCTGGGCAGCTCTGTTTACATGCTTAGTCTCTCTAGCTCTGAGGACACCATTGATAGGGTTTCCTTTGAAATTGGCTTCTTTTAACAGAGTCAAAATTATTAAACACTATAGCATGGGATAGAAAACTTGAATTTTTTCATTGGTGTGAATACACTTGAAAAGGAAATAAATTGGAGAAGTATTTATTTAAGAGAATCTTTTGCAGTTTGTATGAGAAGAATTTCACAGTAAGCATTTATTGAGCCTTCACTATATGCTTACATTTGCTAGTGATGCCTTCATCTTAAAACTGTGATCTTGAGATGAAAGAAGTGATATTTTAAAATCATTTTCTCCTTTCTCCCCAGCCTGTATTTGTTCATTCCACAAGATATCTTGTAATTGCATCATGTGGGCTTTCTCTGTGCAGGGACTCAAGAAAATTTCCAAAGTCTTGGCATTGTTTTTAGGAGAACTTGTCAATCAGGTGAAAACTAAATTGCAAAGTATTTGACAAGTGCAGTATCTCCTGAGCAGTTGGAGCCCTGTAGCTACTTCTTTGGATTACTGAATTTAAAACGCAGCCCAAATTTCACTTGCTTTAAAGTCCTTCTTGATAACATCATGGATATCATTGCCTATTTCTTGATTACAAATCAGGGCAGGTTTGGCTCTTGTTTTCGTGATTGGTTTTTCTAAACAGCTGTGATTTTCATATGGAGAAAAAAAAATAAGCCATTTAAAAATTTATTTTAATGTAGTGAGAAATTGGGAAGCAAACATATGCTCTATTAAAGTTCAGAATATCCACAGTGCAAAGCAAACTTCTTGTTCTTTGGTGCACAGTTAACCCAGCATAGGTTTCAACAATTTCTCCCCTCTCTGTCTGCTGTATAAAAATCTTTCATTACATCAGACTAAACTAAATCACTTGGGAGCATTTTACTCTTTTGTAGCTTTCAGCTTCATATTTTAAATAAAGTAACTGTCCTATTTAGCATTCTAGTTGGTGAGAAAGTCATTTCACATGATCACTCGACATCTAGTAGTGTCCTTCCCTCTGTTGGGTCATCTCTTAAACTTAATTTCATTGTCTTTTTAGAATACAAAGTAAACACACATTTAAACTCAAGGCAGGGGGAAGTTGAAAAATAAAACCATGGTGCTATTTGTAAAGATATCTTGGAATCTGGCGTCTGAGAATAAAAAGCATACTGAAGAAGGGAAGTATCATGAGACAAAGTTTTAAAATACGAGATCTGTATTTGGTGTGTCTGCACTTATTTCAAAGGCACTTTACCTGCAGGTAAATATACTTTCCTTGAATTCAAAAATTATTGCAGAGCTGGATCTGGAGGTTTGGAACCACCTCCTCTTGATGACAGTAAATGACCCCTTCATTCTGTTGTCTTAATAAGGATCTGCCCCAAACATCTTTTTCTTACTAAAAAGGGATATGAGTCAGAAAGAGAGTAAAACTGTGGCACTGATATTTATCACAAGGCCTCCATCACAGAATTTATTTCTTTATGAAACACTGACAAATCTCAACTACATACTTTTATATAAGTAATTAACTAGCAAATAGTTACTGGGAGATAGAGTAGCTCTACTTGATACAAATTAGGATCAGCAGTACTATACCAATCTTGGTGAATTTTAGCATTTTTCATCATGATTACTCAGTCCAACCACACAGTTTTTGTGAGTGTTAAATCACAACCTGTTGCTAAGAAGAGCTTAAAATATTTTAGTTGAGTGTGAAATTGAGCAGTTCCAAACATTTTATAAAATGGATGATAGTTGATTAATAAAATTCCCCTTTTTTAATCCTGCAAAGGAGGTTTAAGCTTTGCAGCTAAAAATGTGATAAGCTCATTTTCATGACTGAAATGTAGAAAGCAACTGCTTTTTGACCTAACAATGCATACCTTAAACTACAAATCAATCAACACCTTAGGAAATTTGTGTTTATCCACAGTTATATAAAGTTTATTTTTAGGGAAAAAAATACCCCTTTAATAATGGGTATGGTTAAATTGAGCTGGCTTGGTTTTTAGAAGAACTATATATAAAGTTAAAACTTCTTATTTTCCACCGAGTAATCCACTATGTAATCAAATAGGCGAATTCATTGCCAATGACACATTTTGGCCATGACCTTGGCAAAGTACAATTTTGGAGGACCTATTAATATAGTCAAAGATTATATTGTTATTTGAAATGTTATTATTAATCTCTATGAAGTTTAAATAAGGGATCCAAAAATAATTTTTGATAGAATGACTTTTATCTTTTGGGCTGTCTATTTGGCTTATCATTCCAAAAGTAATTCCCCTTTACTTTCTATTCATCCAAACAAAGAAGAAAACTAAGTCAGTCATTTTTCAATATTATGTTATTCATTATCTAACTCAGTGGTCCTTGGACTTTTGGATTTCATGGAACATTAACAGTTATTTTTTTAAATAGGGGAGGGTTGACATTGGGTTGCTTGCAGATTTTAATTTTGTCAAGGGAAAAAACAACATAATTTGTCCATACACTTTCATGCAAAAATTGACATTTTAACTCCAAAGAAGTGGGAAGGTCACTGTCTCAGTCCTTAAATTGAATAAATGGAAAGTTATAAAAAACACAATAAATAAGTTGTCATCATGTTTCATATCTGATCACTGACCAATAAACTTTTTTTTTTTTTTTGCAAAAATGCACACATGACTGGTTAGCCTGCCAAATTACTGATACTCAAGACTACCATCAAATCATTAAACATAAAATAAAAACCTACATTTTATCAGTCTCCCAAGTAATTGTCAAAATTTTGAAGGAAAATTTTAATTCTTCTTTGCAATAGGAGCTTTACAAAAGTGTACAAACACATAAAATTCCTAAAGTTATAAATCCTTATTTTCTCCATAAGTTTCCATGCCTGCTCCTTTATAGCATATTTATAAATAATGATATTATAGATTTAAATTTCTCTTTTAATTTTTAATGGCAGAATTGAGTGGAGATGATAAAAAGTTCTACTATTCCACAGCTAGAGCTCAGGTTACCGAAGAGAGAGACAATGAACAAAATGAATTCAGTTGGTCCATGGGCAAGTCACTTCATCTCTCTGGTCATCAGGTATCTCAAATGTAAACGATGGGCATTGGGTTTTAGTCACTCACTCGTGTCCGACTCTTTGTGACCCCATGGACTGTAGCCCACCAGGCTCCTCTGTCCATGGGATTCTCCAGACAATACTGGAGTGGGTTGCCACTTCCTTTTCCAGGGGATCTTCCCAACCCAGAGATTTAACCTGGCTCTTCTACATTGCAGGCAGACTCTTTACCAGTGAAGCCCTTGACATTGGGTAAAGTAATGTCTAAACTCCTTTCTGTGTCTCACATTCTCTGATAATTGTCAAACTGTCAATAAAGGCTGGGTTAGCTACCTGACTTTTTGAATGGTGTTAATAGAAAGAATAGAGTTTAATGGAAATGGCTTATCACCGTCAACCATTTATAATATTACTGTATTGTTAAGAGGATGTCTTCCTTCCTTTCTCCTTCCTGCTTTCCTCCACCCCCACCCTCTACCCCTTTTCTTATAAAATTTTACTTGGTAAAGAAATTATTCAGAACAAATACTGAACTGTGTTGGGAATGAAATAACAAAACTGTAGTCATAAAAGAAGAAAATTATTTTTACCCATCAAATAAGAAAGGAAATAATTATTTTTAGTCATCAAATAAAGAAGGAAATGAACACAATCTTATTCAGCTCTACCTACAGTCCCCAAAACTATGCATGTAGTGAGTTTGTCAGTGCACTAAGAAGGGACTGAGGCCCTTGGGGTGCCGTGAGGTTGTGATGCCCCCCGTCATTGAAATAAATAGCTGTTATTTTTAGCTACCTTCTTGAAATACCCCCTCCAACTTAAGGCTCTCTCTGAACGTAAGAGAAGACAATTTATTCTCTTATAAGAAGTATCATTATTATGCTCAGAAAAATGCCCCACACAATTCTTTTTACTACAACTATAAACCCTAATGCATACTTTCAAGTGGTTTTTAAGAAATGAATAAGCTACAGATGTTTCCCTCAGCCTGAAAACCTACATTGCTCTGGTCAAAATAATCAAATCATTCCCATGCCCTCTGCTGCTCTGTATTTCTCAGAGAGTCACACTTTTACTTCTAAGATACCACAAGTGTTTGTTAACAGTACATTCATTAAATGCTTGGCTCAAACAGAAATTTCCTAGAAATTCAAACCAAAAAGGGGCTAAATAAAAGAGGATACCACATATAGAATCCAAATGAATGACTTATATTTGGTCTTCATCACTTTTGTATACTTTAGGTTATCAGAAGGACACATAGTATATCTATTTACTTTGAAGAATAATAAAGATAATAGAGAAGAGTCAATATTCTTCAGAGCATTAAGAAAACCTTCGTTTGATTCTGCTGCGATTTCAGACCACTTTTTAAAAATGTACTCCTCTGCTTATTTTATGATCCATGCAGAATCATTTCCTTTAGATGGTGATTTTTTTAAAGGATAACTTTCAAATTTACATTCCATGTTAGAGAAACATAGTGATTTTAACATGTTAATGATATAATCATGCTTATAAAGTTATCTCTAATAATAGCAGTATTTATAAAGTGTAAAGTGCACCCTGTATAAAAATGGTGACTTTAATTCTATTTCTATTCTTACATTTTCCTCTTATGTAAAAATTCACCTCCCATCTCTTTTCATTGTAGTCACTTGGGGCACCACCTCAACTTAATTTTTTCTTGCTGTTTTCCATTCCTATAACTTACTAGGTCTCCTGAACATCTTTTGGGCAGATCTACCAAATTAGGGAATTACAGAAAGAGAAAAAACACAATGCGCTTTCAAGTGATGAAATATGAAGATAAATTATACCCTGTGTTGGCTAGCTTTGAATTCCTCAACTTCTGCCTAAGTTGTTCTCTTTCACAAGATAGCACTAAGTATGGTGGGAAAAGCTTTGGACCCATGCTGCTCGTTTATACTGCACATCAAATTTAATAGTAACATTCTGGCTTTAATTAAACTTTTCCTCTTATAAATCTCAGCCAAGGTGATCTGATTTATAGAGGAAATGAGCACCCAACAATGTTCGTGTAATGATATTAAATAGATGAAACAAGGTAAAATAATCTCTAATAATGTGTGGGGATGGGGGACACAGAACCTTCTGCATATGTGCCCACCGTGCATTATGCATCTGTGCTCGCAGCATTCATTCTTCAGTTAGCTTTCATTGTTGGAAGAGTTAAAAATTTCCCGGGTAGTTCAGTCTTGACCAGCTAGAATACTGGCTGTATCTTGACCCCTCTGACCCAATCCCTTTGGCTTAAAAGAACCTTACTCCATTTACATCTGTATGTAGTAAATCAAGGTGTACCACCTTTTTCAAGGGTTATGTATACCTTTCTTGCCTTATCTCCCCACTTGTGAGTAATGGGGTTACAAAGACTGTACACTTTCGGCTGTAAACCTTAATTAGAGAAAACCTGAATTTTCTCATCTGATTACTTTGAAAAAGTGAGCGTTTCTTAGGAATAGGAACTTTAAAAATGTAGGCCAGTTTAATCTTCATAAGAGGAAAACTCAAAACAAAAATATTGTTTAGATCTAGGAGCGTGCCTTAAACTCCCATCTGTGTTCAAAATAAAACAAAAATCCTAATGGAGAGAAAAAATGAAAGGAAAAAAAATGAAGAAAAAAAAATCAACCCAATCTGTGCATTTCTTTATTTCTTCTCTAATATCATTGGAACAGTGTCACAACTGGATGCTCTGTGTGTGTGAATTTTACTTTTCTTCTTTCAGCAATTTCCCCTATTAACATGATGTTCTTGAGTCTTTGTATTTAGAATCATTATTCAGAAAAAAATTTAGACCAGAGAAGGTTTGATTATCTACATTTTCACCTTTTTGTGAAGCAAATAAGGTAAGCTCAGTAGACACTAGCTAGGCTGAAACACTATTAAAAAATGCAACTCAGACTGAGTCACTGCTTGTTATTTTTATAAGTGAGACCCTAATTCTGATCGACCCCAAAGAATGGGCTGCCGTGACTAAACTAGCAGCAAAAGCAACTGGCTTCTGCTGGATGTTATCTCATTTGGAACACATTTCAAACTTTAGAACAGATTTTTAAATTGAAAGTTGAAACCTGCAGACCGTCAGCAGAAGAGGCTGATTCACCCCTATGGAACTTATCTTACTATGTAAGTTCCAGGCAGAGTTTTTTTTTTTAAGGACTAGGTTACCTAAAACATGTTGTGATACATGAGAGAGAGAGAGAGAGAGAGAGAGAGAGAGAGAGAGAAAGACAAACACCTCCTAGAATAAGAGTGATATGCATCTAAATATCTTTTGGATTTTTAGTATATGCTTATTTGAATGGGGGCTACTTTAAATTAGAAACCTCTAGTTCAGTATAACTTGTCAATGTTCATGGATCTCTGAAAGGTTAGTTAATTTTTTTCTGCCTCATTTTTTCTACTTTTTTTCAATTGCTTCATGTATTTGCTTGAACCCCTATGGTAGGGCTTCTTCATGTGGAATTTTTTGAGCCATAACTATAATGCCATTATTACTATTGGGTAAATTTGAGTGAAGGAAGTACACTCTTGGCAAGATGAGAAATAAGGAAAATTTTATATTAGTAGTGGTGAATTCTTTATTAATTGGCCATTGCTTTCATTTGGAATCATAGAGAAGTTAACAAAAGTCTAGATACCCAGAAACTGTGCAAATACTCTTGGGTTCCTGAAATTAGAGGAGCTATACAAATGACAGTAATGGTCTTGACCTGGAATAAATGTCATGAAAGGAGTTGGGAATATGGTCTTGTCTGTGAAGGGAAAGCTGTTATATGCTTATTATCTTAGATAACAAAATCCATGATGCAGCTGAACTGCAGGGAGAAGTGCATGGCGTGACCCACTAGAGGTCCTTTCCAACTAGAAAAAGTTTCCATAGTTCAAAGGATTCAGCCTCAGAAAGCTGGCATTCTGGACTGCAAAGCGAGTAAGGGCCAGAAGAGGGGACTGCACATTTTACTTCCCTAGGGAGAAACATGGTTTCATTCAGATTATTTGTCATATTTATCTGTCTTTTTTTTTTTATCCTTATGTGGTACAATCACTCAGTTAGCTCTGGTTAGATATTCAGAACCTGTTGTTCCAAGTTATTGATACATTTGGAAAAAGGAAGTATCATTTGATGTCCTGGAGCTACAGTTATGCTTTCTATTGATATTAGCTGTTTTCAAGTATCTCAGAACAGTATTTTCAAGAGAGATTTTTGCTTTAAAATGAAGAGTGCCTCAGTAAGTTTTTACTTGCAAAGCTGATGGAAGTGGTGGGTGGAAGAGGTAATATACACATTTTCTGATAGTAGGCAACTTAGTAGAAAATGATTGTGTTTCTATATATTATCTTTGCAGAGTTAGCATTAAGAAATATAATTGCAATAAATTGATGTAAAAGCCAGATAGTAAAGGGACTAAAAGTCCCTGCAGAGACACCAGTCTGTCACTTAGAAAGGTAGCAAAAGATAATTGCAGACAAGTACAGTAGAACTAAACCATTGCTGTTTTCCTTTAGAGATATACTGCTGCTTCTCATGTTTTTCTGAAAAAATTGGTTACTTCCTCTGCTTCTGAAGTATGCCATGAACCATCAAAACAGGTAGAAAAAGATCTGCCTTTTATTTCTCCCCAATACCTTTTTAATTAGAACACACCAAAGAGCAAAACGGGTGAGATACAATCCTGCGTGATTGCATTTTCCAGTAAATTGTTGGATTTCTTTTAAGTTTCTGAGCTCTGCATTGAAAATCTGGCCTCTGGCATAAACTTTGCCCTCCTCCTATGACATAATGAAGACATCTGCTTGATCATATCCTCTTTCTTCACACAACTTGTTTTCTGGCTCTAAAAAAATAGCCAGCACAAAGCTATGCAAGTACTGAAACACAAAGGGTGATGCTGAAGCCAAAGTGGAAGAGATTTTTTTTTTTCTCCTAAAGTAGAATACTAAAGCTTTTCCTTTTCAGGTACAGGCATCAGCAAGAAAAGAAAGGAAATAAGTAATCCCTGCTCACCGTTTGTATAAGCTGATTTGTTCTTCATTCTTAGAAGAGTTGTGCATTAACAAGGTATATCCCTGTGTTCCTTTTCCCATACAGGGAGGATTTTGCACCCCCTGGATTATAACCACTCAGAGAACTGATATTTCGCATGTGCGCCCCTCCAGAGGAGCCAGACATGTACACATCACTCACTCCAGCAGCAACATTTTTTTTTTTTTTTGCAGGAAAAATCCTCTTCTTTCCTACATTATGTGCTTCAGTAAGTGAAAATGAAAATTGGCTGAGATATGGGGTGATACACCTTCGTAGTGTGAATATCATAATTAAAATGTCTTAACAAAAAAAAAAAAAAAAAAAAAACACGAGAGAGGGGAGAGAAATGTATGGCTATTCCAGATGATTAAACTTCTTGGTACTTGGATGTTCTCTGTAGTTAACTCAGGTGAAGAGCCCCTTGCACTAACAAGGACCTGCATATAACTCCCCATAAAATATGGATTTTATTGCAGCAGTGACACCACTTCAGCACCACGCTGACCTCTCCAGCATCTCCCATCTCCGAGATCTCCGATAACTCCTGGCATAAGAATAACTACAGAAGTAATCCCAGCTCTGCAATACACAACATAGCAAGATTCCCTGTTACTAAATTCCGGAATATCGCACCGGGGGCGTCACTTTTCCTGCATCGGACACTGGAAAACCAGGCACACTTGGTTTGCTCTCCAACCAGTCCGGGGGAGGCGTTTTCCCCCAGATTTGTGCCCGGCCAGCCTTGGAAGAGCACAAGCGAGCTCCGTCTTCCACATGACTTTTCCCTGGACAGTGTGCTCCATTTTCGGAGTCCAGTGTTGGACTTTCCTTGCAACCTAAGCATTTCTGCCCTATGTGAGCCGGCAGGCGTTGCCCCCGGCGTGCAAGCTAACAGTTTTTTTTTTTTTTTTAAATAAGCTTCTTCTCTGAGACAAATCATCTCTTTAGCCTAAGTTTTCCTTATTGGGAGCATTCGGGAGTTTTCAAGCTACCCAATTTTCTGCTTTGGCTCCCAAACCAAGAAATGTAACCCAGCCAAAGCAGTCCCTGCACAGACCCTGTGATGTGGGCAGGTGGAAATAAATCAAGCCCCAAACCGCTCCGCGGGTCCTGCACGCACCAGCGCCCTTGGTAATTGACCAGCCAACTTTGCAAATGCCGGAGATCCCTTGGCAGCCTCTGCCGGCGGAGAGAAAGGCAACGGGTTCTTCCCGGCGGCCCCGTCACATATGCCCCCACCAAGCCCCTCCGCGGTCTTACCAGAAGGCGGAGGAGCGGCGCTGAAGCTCCCCGGGAACCGGCGCCCGTTCTGGGCAGCGGCAGCAGCGCCGCCCGCGCAACCGGACCCGAGCGCCCGCCCCGACCCGGCTCGCAGGCTGAACATCCCTCCCAACTCCAGCGTGCGGCACCCACCGGGCGAGGAGGGCTCGCTCTCTCTGATTGGCTTCCATCAGCGCTACAGAATTAAAACAAGAAAAGGCATGCACCATCGCCAACTGAGACCGAACCCACCTCCGCTCGCCTTCCTGCTCCCAAGGAGACCCTGCGACCCGCCCAGGCTGCTCCTGCCTCGGCCGCCGCCGCCGCCACCGCCGCGGTTGCCCGCTCAGCCGTTCTCGCTGCCGCGGCTGAAACTGCAGCTCGGGATGGGAAGGTTACGGGCTCGGGAGAGCTGGCTCTTGTGGGCACACACTGATTTGCAAGTGAATGAAGTGGGAGGGAGCAAAGAGAGGAGGACTTTGTTAGAGAGGCCCAGTGCCTGCCCCCGCCCGCCCCCTCCCCTTGACAGAATGACTCCCTGTGTTTGAAGTCCTGAGCAATTCGCTGCCTGTAACACTCCCTCCGCTCCAGGCTTTCCTTTCTCTTCCTTTCTTATTTTTTGGGGGGGGCGGGGGTGGTTAAGACATATTCAGAACTTGCGTGACTTCGTCTGTACCCTCCTTTATACTATCAAAATGCACCTTGTGCGATCATCTGTAACGGTTGGATATTCTTTTTTTTTTAACCGACCAAGCAATTACAATTCCCAGGGACATGGTACCTCGTTGCGCTATCAGTTGGCCAGCTTCGTGTTATAGCACGCATAACATGCACACACATAAAACAAACCCAGTCTCCTGAGATAACAGTACTGACGGCTTTTCTTCACAACATAAACAGGCGTTCTCCAGACGCAAGCAGACATAGATTCAGACGCGTCTTTCCTTTTCTTCTGGGAAGACAGGTTTCACATAGTCCTATGATCTCTGTCACTCTTTTGGAGTGAGTAACCCCAAGATGTTGTAAAATGAAGCCATGCTTCCTTGGACTTGCAGAAACTGTCGAAACCAAACCCTTCAGGCTTACCACTGACTTATGGTTGATTCCATCTTTCTAAATGAATTAATACAAGGACACAAAAGACTTGCAGAAGAGTGTGTAATGATATTCAGGTCTGCCTCCCATTTGTGATCTTTCATGAAAGTTCCTGAAGTAGGGTAACCTCCAAATTGAACTCTTAGGTACACATAGCAGTTTGCATAGCTATACTTACAGTAACCAAAAAGTAATTTCTAATATTAGGGAACTAAGCTGCAAAATCTTAAGCATGTTGAAATATTGTTAAGTGAGAGTAATGGTTTTCTACATAAAAGATATAGACATGATGGAGCCAGGCACTATTGGATTAGGAAAATTAAATCTAATTACCACAGTGATCGCACCCGGGGTCAGTAGCATCCCAAACCATCTGTTTGTGTATGCTTTAAGTAGCGGGGAGATTTCCACAGCATGGTGTGCTAAAAAGATCCAGGCTACTCTGGCCTCTGAGTGGTTAAACTGGTTGGAGGTTGGTCTCCTTCCCAACTCAGATCTTACTAGAAAATCTTTTGTTTCTCCAATAGAAGTTCAGGCATTTAAATAAAGCCAAAATCAAAGTATTTCCTCTAGGCAGTCAGTGCTTCAAAGAAGTGTGCATGGAATGGTTTTAGCACAGATGTTCCACACATGGAAGATGGAAAGACTTTGAATTTCTTTCTTGAAAAGATCTTCCTTTAATGGAGAATTGCCACCAACTTAACAAAAAGGAGGCTGAACATTTTCTCTTCATGCAGCTATTCAGAATCTTGTAGAGAAAGGGTAGGCGAGAAGAAGGCTGCTTCCATTCCTCAGATTATGAATTTTATACATTTAATTGGAAATACTAGCTCCTTATGTTTTTACAGTCCTTTATCGCTTACAGAGTACTTTCACAGATCATTTTATTGAATTCTTCTTTCAACAAGTAGTCTGATTTTTTCCCCATTAGGACAAAGGAAGCAGAATGATGATGGCATTTCATGGGTTAAATAACATGTCCAAGGCAATGAAAACTGGAAAGCAGAAGAGTCAGAAATATTACTGGTAAAACTGTGGCTATGTGTGTGTGTGTGTCTGTGTATATACATACATATATGTATATATATACCATTAAAAATAAACCACATTTTAAGACTGCCTTTTGCAGAAAGATGTGCAGAGTAACTGATTTTTATAGTAAAAATGGGATAATAGTGAAATTAATGTTCTCCCTGTTGAACAAGTTTATATCTCACAAAGGAAATCTTTAATTGTTTGAAATATACTACTCTTCTAACCCCACTAAACTACACGTCAAAGGTGACTGAAGCAACTACTTGTTATTAAGAATGGATAAGCAATAAATTTGCTTTGGGATAGTTCAAGTGGCAACATTACATCAAGGACAGCACTTTTAATACTAAAAAAGATTTTTGTGTGATATTTGAGGATTTCTAGCATTATTTACTGCAGTCATTGTTTTCAATTAAATATCCATAATTATTTCATTCTCATTTTGAAGATAAAAAAATGAGAGTTATTAAGGTCAAATGATTATCTGGTATGTAAACATCCAGAATTATTTCATTTTCATTTCAGAGGTAAAAAACTGAGAGTTACTAAGGTTATACAATTATCCAGTGTCATATTAGTACTATTTCTAGTTCATTCTCTGGCACACCAAAACATGTTGGCAAGTAACAGAAGCTAATTAGAGAGAGTTAAACAGATACGAGGGTCTTTGCTATCATCATGTAGAGTCTTCTTTTGAAACTCAAGAGTGGAAATTCTGCAGGCCTTCTGGAAAGACTCGGAAACAGGTACTTGGAAGCCACGAGTACTCGGCTTAGAGTGCTGTTTTCCTGTCCTCACTGTGCTTATGCTTCTGTTTTGTCTCCCTTCACACTGGCCTTCTCTGTTACTCAGTCAGACCTTCAGTGCAGTACCACTGACTGTACCAGAGCTTACCTGTTGGAAAGAATGTTTCTCTTTCTGCTTCATTTCCAATTTCTTGGAAAGCAGTTCTGATTGGTCAAGTATTCGCAGGGCCGGGGCTGGGGCAGAGAGAGGCAGCAGGGTCCCCTACACAGAACCCTTTCATGTGTTGTGTGCTCAGTCATTTAGTCGTGTCCGATTCTTTGTGGTCCCATGGACTATAGCCTGCCAGGCTTCTCCATCCATGGGATTTCCCAGGCAAGAATACTGGAATGGGTTGCCATTTCCTTCTCCAGGGGATCTTCCCAACCCAGGGATCGAAACCACATCTGTTATGTCTTCTGTATCTGCAGGCAGATTCTTTTACCTTCAGGACCCAAATGGAGGGCAGCAGCAAGGGAATGCTCTTGTGAACTGGGAATACATTCCCCAAAGTGTCCCATTCCACACATTCTCTTGTTTTGTTTAGTAATTTGGTGCAGCTGAAGTATCTCATTAATTTTTAGACTACTTCATTATTTTATATGCTTCAGTCAAAATAACTTCTCTCCTTTTACAGCTTGCAAAATTTCAATTTTTAAAAAATACTCCTTCATAGACTATTATTAGGGATATTAATTTTGATGAGGGATTTTTCAACTTCCACTAAATCTCTCTTCAGATGATTAAGAAGTGATATTATCCTTATAGTGGGGATGCATATAAATAAATAATTACATGTTTTCTGACTTTCTTTTCAGTAATGTGCATCTGTATGCAATGATTACCTGATAAAAACATTTTCATGATCATCAACAGTTATTCTTGATTAGGAGAAAAAAGTTCACTTTTAAAACCATGTGCCTAATTAAGAATCTTGGCATGGGTAGTTTTGCTTCATCCAAATCTTCCCTCTAAAGTTTGCCTCAAATATGTTGTTACCAGAAAAAATCTACAATGTCAACCAGAAAAAAGTCTACATGTTACAATGTTTATTACTTAGTTATCATGGTATGCACAAGTGAACAGATTTCAGTGAGGAATAAGGGCTATTTCCTATCTTTGCCCTGTGTGTGTTCACACGCATATACACCCATGCATGCATACACACATCAGTGTTTAAGGGGGGAAAAAGTTTTAACTACTCTGGGTATTGAACTGAAACAAAGGAGACAGGAAACCTCGATGGAATTCCTCTTTTGTGAGAGCCATAGACATCTCAATACAAGCTAAAATAAATTCACACAAACTTCATGTGCTTATCCAGGTTTTCATATTCTGGGAGAGTTTCCAATCCTGTGTTTAAAATGGGTTGGATCCCAGGGTGCATTAAGACATTTCCCTCTTGATCATTTGACTCATCACTATAGGTAGATTGCAATAGCCAGGAGATTTCCAAATTAGATAAATGCACAGCAGCAAAATGTTATTGACCTACACTGGACATTTGAATACTCAGGGCATTTCCAGGTTGGTAGAGTGGACTTCAAATTTGATGAATTATTTTATATTTTATTCACTGTGTAGTGGTAGAATCTAAATTTGTCTGATGAAATACTTACAACTCAAGTTTGGCAGACTGTACTATGTCAGTGAAGGAGCATGTCCTGGTTTAGAAGGAGGATATGTAGTAGGAGGATATGCACAGTGTCAGCATATTCTCTTAAATAACTAGTGTAGACCAGAACAAACAGAAAATCCTACACTTGCATCCAGTGTGCACACACGTGCCACGGTGTTTTAGTTGTGAGCAACTCTTTATGATGTTATGGACTATAGTCCGCCAGGCTCCTCTGTCCATGGGATTCTCCAGGTAAGAATACTGGAGTGGGTGGCCATGCCTTCCTCCAGATCTTCCTGACCCAGGGATCAAACCCACTTCTCTTATGTCTCCTGCATTTGCAAGCGAGTTCTTTACGACTAGCACCACCTGGGAAGCCCTACACTTATACCCGGAAAGAAAAATTCCTTTTTCTTACTAATCTCTCTCCCAATTATAGAAGCACTTGATGGGAATAATGGCAGGCTGGTGTGGATCACAATAAACTGTGGAAGATTCTAAAAAAAGATGGGAATACCAGACCACCTGACCTGCCTCTTGAGAAACCTATATGCAGGTCAGGAAGCAACAGTTAGAACTGGACATGGAACAACAGACTGGTTCCAAATAGGAAAAGGAGTACGTCAAGGCTGTATATTGTCACCCTGCTTATTGAACTTATATGCAGAGTACATCATGAGAAACGCTGGGCTGGAAGAAGCACAAGCTGGAATCAAGATTGCTGGGAGAAATATCAATAACCTCAGATATGCAGATGACACCACCCTTATGGCAGAAAGTGAAGAGGAACTAAAAAGCCTCTTGATGAAAGTGAAAGAGGAGAGTGAAAAAGTTGGCTTAAAGCTCAACATTCAGAAAACTAAGATCATGCCATCTGGTCCCATCACTTCATGGGAAATCGATGGGGAAACAGTGGAAACAGTGTCAGACTTTATTTTTTTGGGCTCCAAAATCACTGCAGATGGTGATTGCAGCTATGAAATTAAAAGACGCTCACTCCTTGGAAGGAAAGTTATGACCAACCTGGATAGCATATTCAAAAGCAGAGACATTACTTTGCCAACAAAGGTCTGTCTAGTCAAGGCTATGGTTTTTCCTGTGGTCATGTAAGGATGTGAGAGTTGGACTGTGAAGAAAGCTGAGCGCCAAAGAATTGATGCTTTTGAAGTGTGGTGTTGGAGAAGACTCTTGAGAGTCCCTTGGACTGCAAGGAGATGCAACCAGTCCATCCTAAAGGAGATCAGTCCTGGGTGTTCTTTGGAAGGACTGATGCTGAAGCTGAAACTCCAGTACTTTGGCCACCTCATGTGAAGAGTTGGCTCATTGGAAAGGACTCTGATGCTGGGAGGGATTGGGGGTAGGAGGAGAAGGGGACAACAGGGGATGAGATGGCTGGATGGCATCACCGACTTGATGGACATGAGTCTGAGTGAACTCTGGGAGTCGGTGATGGACAGGGAGGCCTGGCAATGGCACCCCACTCCAGTACTCCTGCCTGGAAAATCCCATGGATGGAGGAGCCTGGAAGGCTGTGGTCCATGGGGTCGCTAAGAGTCGGACACGACTGAGCGACTTCACTTTCACTTTTCACTTTCATGCATTGGAGAAGGAAATGGCAACCCACTCCAGTGTTCTTGCCTGGAGAATCCCAGGGACAGGGGAGCCTGGTGGGCTGCCATCTATGGGGTCACACAGAGTCGGATACGACTGAAGTGACTTAGAAGTAGCAGCAGCAGGGAGGCCTGGCGTGCTGTGATTCATGGGGTCGCAAAGAGCCGGACACGACTGAGCAACTGAACTGACTGGCTGACTGGAGTGGGAAAAATAATATAATAATGCATGTTAAAAAACATTGGGGAACTATATATACATATATATATACACAGAGAGAAATGTTAAAATTTCACAAGTTTTGTCAAAAGACAAAACAAAAACAATTACACAAAGATTATCCTTTGTGTAGGTTTAAGTGTTATCTTTAGAATAGACCAGACTTCACCTAGAATCTTCTCTTTTTAAGGTATCACACTTAAATGCCTTTTTATTTTTTGCCCCCTCCTGTGTTTTCACTGTACTTTATAAAATACCTATAGTATTTTAGCTAGAGCCCTTGTTCACATATTCTTGTTCATCTGCTAGACTGTATATCCAATGGATTACTGAAGACAGAGCATTTGTTTTGATCATCATTTTAGCTTCTGGTGCTTGAAAAAAAATGCTTGGTGCTTACATGTGAATAAATAGAAATCTAGATGGACTAGAATTGATTCGGTAGAACCTTTAGATGATTCGTAGACTTAAGATCATGTTTATGAACTAATGGTTATAAGACTGGAAAAGAGAAGGTTCAAATTGGCCACGAGTCACACTTTCAAATACTTGATGAACTGTCATATGGAAGAAAATTAGAATGGCTTTTAATGTGATAGAAGCTTCAGGTAGTATCAACTGGAGAAACCCCTGGAAGTTACTGCATTTTGTTAATTCTAAAACACCCATATTTTCTCATTTTAATATCTCTGAAATTATAATGCCTCTCACAATTGACATGATGAGAAAGGATTGTGTCATGGTGTAATTGGCAATGTCTCTTCTTTCTTAATGACATAAAATAATTGTGCAACTTACTACCATTGGCATCTTTGATCTTTGATGCCATGCAGATGGTAGATTTCAGCTCAACATATGGAAAAATTTTCAAACTCTTAGTTCTGTTCAAGATGAAATGTATAGCTTCAGCATAGCAACGGGTCCCATTCCTGAAGGTATTCATTCCCAGACTGGACCAACACTTGTTATAAATGAGCTCATCAATTTTGGGATTGAATGATCTTTAACATCTTTATCAAACTTGAGATTCTTGAATTTTGAGACTCTTAATTTTTAGATGAGAAAACAAAGATAACACAGGTTAAGTGCTTTGTCCAAAGTCACATATCTCATTTGAGACCAAGACTGGTCTATCCATGCCTCCCGTTTTGTACACCTGAAACTAACACAACATTGTTTATATACTAAACTCCAATATGAAATTGCTTTCATTTACTATTCTTTTTTCTTCAGTCTTGCAGTATAGAAAATGGATGCATACAATATTTTGATAAGAGCAATAGCTAACATTTATTGCATGTATACGGTATGTCATTTACTTGTTCTTTATGTATGTTATCACATATAGTCCATCTGATGGCTCATGCTAGATATTATTATCATTCTTGTTCACAGGTGGGGAAGCTGAAGAATGGGAGGTAAAATAATTTGTTCAAAGTCACACAGTTAGTATTAGTCAAGGCTGAGGTTGAAACACACACTTTGAAGTGAGTTCTATTCTCTTAATTGCTAGATAGGGACTTACAGATTCAGAGAGTTTACTGCGGAATCTATATGCAGTGATGTGAAAATCAAAACCTGCCATGGTATGAAATTTCTGATTTTAAAATAAACATGCTTTGGTTGTTCCATTACTATCTCTTTTATTACTTGCCTTAAGATATCTGAGTAATGGTTTCAGCTCTCTACTGCATTTATGTTCAAACAAAACCTTAAGTGCTTTTGTTAAATTTTAGGGCCAGCAGAAAGCTTATCAATAAACTGATAAAGTAATTTACCTCTTAAATCAAGAAAATTCTGTTTTATTCTTTGCTTTGTATGTACTTAACCTATGCCTACTTCTACCTAGAGGTACCCCAAAGTTGAGAAAAATCAGTTTTTAACTTATTTCCTGACCTTTGTTTTTTATTCATTGTGGGCCCTTGGCCATCTGTAAAGATGCATTGACTTTTACTGATTTTTTTTTTTTTTTTTTTTTTTTTGAGGAGAGCTATCTTTGTGCACTTCTGAACCCTCAGGGGGCAGTCTTCATTCCTCAAAAAGGAATCCTTCAAAGAGGACACAGGCAGAATTCTCGTCACAGCTGAGGTCCTCTCTTTGCCCCTGGGAAACTGTACTTATTATCTCTCTTCGAAGGAAAAAGAAAACTGGAAAAAAGCTTCTGGGTGTTGATAAGAAGAATTTTAAAAGAACCTTAGTTAAGTCCATTTTGGAGATTAGTTTTCCAGACATCATAATACTCAAAATATCACAAAATACTTTCACATGTAGGTAGTTTACTGAAAAATTTGTAGTCTTGACCAATCTCTTGTCTCTTGGCCTTGGTTTATCTATAAATTAAAAGTGTTGAAATAGTTTTTTTACTTCCGTCATTGTTCTCAAAGACGTTTCTTTACATGTTGCTATTCTCTTGTGTGGCCACTAGGTGGACAAAGGCACGGACCTGCTGTTGAAAATGGCTTCCCATCACTAATTTGGAATAATGGTCTTGAAGAACAACCACACAGAAAGCTAGTTTTTCTTAATGAGACACTGAATATTTTAAAAGTCCTTTTTACTAATTGGTATTAAAGTGTGATATGAACTAGTACTTCTTTGTAATACTTGAGAATTGAGGAAAACAATTATTACTATTTCTGTGACCACTAAAATCTTTATAAGTATAATCACATATCTCCATGAACATTACCACTTAGGAGATTTCACTAAGCTTATTAAGAATCATGGATATGAGCCTTTTTGAAAAGTGTCACAAGCCACAATATTTTAAGACTGTAGATAAATACATTTAAAGGATATTTTGAAATTTTTTAGTGGTTATCAAAGTTGGTAATAATTAGTTAATATTTTCAGACACTAAAGCAACAAAATAAATTTCTAATTGCAAAATTGAAAGGGAACTAAATGCTTTGTAACCAAAAAAGGTCCATGAATACATAATAATCTTTAAAAGCAATTTTAGTAGCTAAGATTTATTGAACACATATTATATGCCAGACTATGTGTTAAAAGCTTTTGTTCATATTCTTTTGATTCTCTCAACGACTCTGTGAAGCAGTTACTTTATCAGGCTCATGAGTAAATGATGGTTTAGAGAGTTTCATTACTGTGCCTGCCGGCTGCTGTCCTGTAGCAGAGTGGAGCTTTGAACACAGGCACTCAAACATCGGAGTAGCAGATACTCATCCACGGCTATATTGGTAACAGCCTGTGCTATATTGCTCTTCAGGATTGTAAAATGCTTCATGTTCATTACTGCTTTGTGTGTTTACTACAGTTCTCTTCAGTAGAGGGTGAGGATAATTAGCCTTTGTGTTTCCAGGCAGGGCAAGAAGACTCGGAAAGGTTCAGAGTCCTGAACAGGACTCCACAGTTTGACAGAACACATTTAGAAATGAGTATTTTATCATCAAAAAATAGAGTATTTTATCTTCAACTATTAGAACCAGAATCTGGGGATGGGATGAAATTGTCTACTTTCTGAGCTTTTGATTTTAAAAAGCTTGTGCAGATAGTCTGGTTGTCTCTAACTCAAAGACAAAACCCTAAAATTCTCAGAAAACTTGAAATTTCACATTTTTGAACATCAGTAATCACTCCATTTATCACAAGCCTGTTAGGTGCCAGGGATTACAGTCAGTACTTTACAAGTTGCCTCTTTTGATTCTTCATGACAGCCTTCTAAGGTCAGTGTTCACCTCATTTTACACATAGGGAACAGAAACCTAGAGAGATTAAATAACTTATTCTAAGTAACACAGCAAGCAAACAGATCTGAACCCAAATCTTGAGTATGACTTGAACTTAATATACTAATGAGGTTCAGTGTATCGTATTTGTTTGAAATAGTTGTGACACCTTTAAATGTGCCCCAAGTTGCAGCTGGTGAGGCAGGAAGACTGTGGCTTTTTGCGGTTGCGAATAAGTATATGCAATGAAGAGGAGGGTAAGGTTTCTGCTAGTTTTCTTATTTTGCAGAACATGATCATTTTCTTGGTGAAGCATACGGCAGGGTCATCCTGTCATAAGACATATTAGAGCCAGTATCCTGAAGTGACCAGCTCTCAGCAGTGAATCACAGGAGTTGGAATGCAGGCATTGTCTACTGATATGATAATACCCAGTTTGTCTCCTAATGTTCCCATTGCCCCCAGGACTGGCTGGTGGAATCTTCCTGCCTTCTGCCTGATCCCTCACAGCTCAGTCCTTTATCTTTAAAGATTCATTTCACATTTTGTTCATTTGAATATGATGCTTGTTTGAAGAGGAAGGAGAAGGAAGCACAAAGCCTGCCTATCCTTAGTCCACTCAGCCTCTTGGAGATGCTGCTAGAAGAGGGGAAAGAGGGGGCAGGTCTTATAAGATTATACAGCAGTTCAAGATTAAATTGATGATCCTTCCTCAGAGGGTTTCATTTTAAATAAGTGATGATACACATAAAATTAGACCAAGAAATAATACAATGCTATATGCCCTTGTGTTCTCTTTTCCTTGTTGGCATTTTTCATCTGTCATGATTCGTCTATGAGAGTTTTGAATAAGTGCATGCAAGTTACATTTGTGTGCTTAAAAGATAGTCCTGCCATTTGTTACTTTTGTCTGTACATTTATTTGCAAATGTATGCAAGCCTTCATTTAAGATTTTATCAAAACTTACTTGAAACATTTTTGCACTGAAAACTAGTAGATTTTTGAAATGTGACTTGTTTCATGCACATGTGTAGTTGGACCTCAACCCCGTCGTGTGTCACTTCTCTGCTCCTGCACTAAAGTTCAGTTCAATTCAGTCACTCAGTCATGTCTGACCCTTTGTGACCCCATGGACTGCAGCATGCCAGGCTTCCCTGTCCATCACCAACTCCCAGAGCTTGCTCAAACTCATGTCCATTGATTTGGTGATGCCATCCAACCATCTCATCCTCTGTCGTCCCCTTCTCCTGCCTTCAATCATCTCCACCATCAGGGTCTTTTCCAATGAGTCAGTTCTTTCCATCAGGTGGCCAAAGTATTGGAGCTTAAGCATCAGTCCTTTCCATGAATATTCAGGACTGATTTCCTTTAGGACTGACTGGTTTGATCTCCTTGCAGGCCAAGGGACTCTCAAGAGTCTTCTCCAACACCACAGTTCAAAAGCATCAGTTCATTGGGGCTCAGCTTTCTTTATAGTCCAACTCTCACATTTGTACATGACTACTGGAAAAACTGTTGCAGGAAGACGGACTCCTTCCTGGGCCCGAAACTGGGCTCTTGTCTAACACTCGGAAATGAATTGTCCGAGGAGACACATGTACTGACAAAGCAAGAGATTTTATTGGGAAAGGGGACCCGGGTGAAGAGCAGTAGGGTAAGGGAACCCAGGAGAAGTGCTCTCCCACGTGGCTTGCAATGTTGGGTTTTATGGTGATGGGATTAGTTTCCGGGTGGTCTTTGGCTAATCATTCTAATTCAGAGTCTTTTCTGGTGGTGCACGCATCGCTCAGCCAAGATAGATGCTAGCAAGAGGGATTCTGGGAAGTGGATGGACACGCGGTGTCTCCTTTAGACCTTTCCCGAACTCTTCCGGTTGGTGGTGGCTTATTAGTTCCGTATTCCTTATCAGGATCTCCTGTCATAAAACAACTCATGCAAATGGTTACTATGGTGCCTGGCCAGGGTGGGCGGTTTCAATCAGTGTGCTTCCCCTAACAAAACCATAGCTTTGACTAGATGGAACTTTGTCGGCAAAGTAATGTCTCTGCTTTTTAATATGCTATCTGGGTTGGTCATAGCTTTTCTCCCAAGGAGCAAGCGTCTTTTAATTTCATGGCTGAAGTCACCTTCTGCAATGATTTTGGAGCCCAAGAAAATAAAGTCTGTCACTGTTTCCATTGTTTCCCCATCTATTTGCCGTGAAGGGTCTTCCCATAAAATGAAGCAATATATATGGGGAACTTGAATCATCTGCATAAGTATAGCAAGACAGCATTTAACATTCTAGTTCGACTCCTTCATTTCATATTACCTCTTCCTCCTTTTTGCCACCCTCTGCTTGGAGCATCTAGGCTATCCAAAAAGAAAATGATTATGTGATTATGATACCAGAGAAAAGCAGTTATGGTGTGTCTTACTAAATCATTTTGGGACACATATCTTATTCTGCTAGCATTCATATGGCCCATGATTACAAACATACAGAGTTCTTGAAGATTGATTAAACATTAAAAATACAGCATCCTTTTGCATCTCTAAATGAAAATCATTAGAACAGGCTATTAAAAATGGCAAGAGAGTACATGGCTTATCGGATGAAACATTTAAATTCAGATTTTTCTGGTGCAAGTTTTTATGGTGGAAACCGTGTGAGAAATATTACTTAGTTCACACCTCCTTTGAATCCCTCTGCATGTTGCTGCCTCTGCAGCGTTTTACTGAAAAGTTACGGTGACTTCAGTGAGATTTTGTGATAAGCTGAACTCCTCACAGCTTGATCCTTCCCTGACTTTGTAGTGAAAACCACGGCTGTTGAGTGAAACACAGGTTGTTAGTTGCTCTGCTGGACCTGGCATTCGACCCAGATGCCTCATGTTTATTCCTTGCTGCCTAGGGGCTCCATTGGATTGCCCTTCGGATACATGCTTCTGAATATAGACTGGGGTGGGAAGATATTTGGGGGTTCAAGATCTAAACGGAGCTTAGTGATCTGGATCTTCCCATAGCACAGATTTCCTGGTTTGTGGTTCACCCTCTCAGAGTTGAGACTAATGCAGAGAAGTTGATGGGTTTTAGAGGCTGGCCTCTTGGGACATGGCAGCTTGCCATGATGCCATCAGTTTAGACTAATGATTGCACAGAATTCTCATGAAGCAGATGGCTACTAACCACAATATTAATATTATTTTGCTTTGTACATTTAGGGAAAAAATCATTTCACAGTTGCAAAGGAAAACCTCGTTTGGATTTTATAAAGAATGATCTGCAACAGAAATAACATGCTGTCAGGACCTGTTTTATATGCTTTCATTATCAGTGACAAATTGTGATATTAATTCTATAGCAAATTTGTGCTTGGGATTTTAGCATTTCTCTCAGCCATTTCCTTTCTCTGCATAGCTAGCTGTAGAATAAAATGCTCTGAATTTTACCTTGGAGGGATCGACAGCTGGATTTAAATGTTACCTCTGTAATTTGCTTAGAGATACCATTGTTTATAAATTTGAAGAGTGGATGTTCTTTGACAGGATTCGGAATGAAGTGGAGGTTTGTGGTAATTGCTTAGATAATCCAGGTAGCAGAGACACTTCTGCCTGGATTCCCCCAATAACATAGCTGAAACAAAAGAAATTTATTTCTGTTTGAATTAGTCAGGTAATTACTTCTGCACTCTGCTTTGTTTTGCTGATGACATTCTGGTTTGAAAGTATTGGGAGAGACGATGGTGACAGTTAAGTTCATATGATGGAATGGTGGTCCTGTGATCTGTGTAATTCAGCCGCAGGGTATCAGTCATTATTTTATTTTGATTAGTGTTCTGGATCTTCCATAATGCTATTTTCCAGATAACTTACTCACAAAAGTAACTCAGGAATGCCTAATATTAGGACATTAGGGGATTTAGCATGACTTTGCCTCAAGCACAAGAATTTTAAAATTTGGAACACCAGAGTGAGATGGAGCACTTGGCAGTGGTATGCATGCTTCCTGTTTGCCTCTCAAACCATCCTGAAGCCCAGCATAGGCAAACACATCCACTGTGTGCAGTTTCTTTCTTTTTTTTTTAATAGCCTGAGATGTTTAAACATGGTTTTTTACCTGCTTGGTGTTTTTGACTTTCTTATTTTTGTGAAGTCTTTAAAACATAATATAAAAAAGGAAGGGAAAAGAATTAACTGCTTTTTTGGATCTGAGAGAACATGCAATCATGAATGATAAGCAATGGCTACTGAATAAGAGATGAAGAAAATAACATCTTTTAATGGAAAGGTTTGGAAGGAAGACTTAGTAAGGGAAGATAGTCATATTCCATGTACAAGGTCTGTTTTAAACTCTTGGCAGTTTAGTCCCAAATCCAAAACAAGAAAAGATAAGGCTTACTCAGTATCCAAGTGACTGTTTCTTAACAAACCATCCTTAATTATATTTGACATCTAGTTTTTGACCACTTAGCAGTTTTGCAGCAATAAATTTTTAGAAGGACAGGAGGTGACATGATTAGATGGAAGTTTAATGACAGTGGAAATGACAACTGACCTTGAGTGGAGAGAACAACATCCACTACAACAAAGCAGACATTAAGGATATGCAACAGAAATACGGTGATGAATCCTCACAGAGATGACTCTATGGTTCAAGAAGTTAGTCCCTTTCCCTTAGAAAGCTAGTAATGATTTAAGATGCCAATGAGTGAGTGCACTCCGGCAAATGAATAGGTGTTCATAAGTAATTTAGAAAATTCATTTATGTGCATAGTGGATTCCCAATGATGCAGTTCATTAGGTATCTTTCCATTTGAGTTGGGTCATGTCAAACAAACACTCTATCCCTTCCTGTGATTCAAGAAATACTGGCGTGGATCAAATATCTGAAATTATTCACTTGGGGATTCATTCCTTTGAGCCTTGAAGGCACTACATTTTCACAGACCTCCTGTTAAAGTGCCTATGGGTCATAAACTGAACTCTGGTAATCTATGAGTATTACATTATTAGATAGTGTGAGGATTTTATATAGGATAAGCACTTACTCATTTCTGGAGCTCAAACTATCTCCATACTCTGGATACTGAGGAAAAGATTCGGAAAGCAAACAGCTTATTTCATTTCTGTAAAACAGTTACTCAAATTTCATTTTCACCTTCCCTGGGAATAAGAATCTTCTATGTTTGATGCACTGGAAAATTCCATCCACGGTGCTGGCTGTAGCTGATAAATTGATTGATCACTCTTTTTGACTCTATGACAAGCTTTCTGAGTAAATGGTGCTACAATTGCAAAATAAACTTTGCAATTAAATGCCATTTAGTTATATGCAAGGAGAACTCAAAGATGATTGGCCATGATATGTATAAGTAAGGAAAATAATAAATGTATGCAATTCCAGTGACTGCATGCCTATATGGGCAACCATACTTCTGGTTATTAGTAACAGGAGAGAAGAGATGGAGACTGCAGAAGTGGGGAGAGAAGTTGTGGCTGTAGCAAATGTGGAAATACAGCAAACTATTGGCCAAGTAGCCCACCTTGTTTGGGGAGAGCAACAATGGTGAGCTCTACCAATCTCAGTTCCAAGTTGAAAAGCAGTCTGTGGGAGGATTGCTTAGTTTCAGGGTTGCCATCCATCCTAGCTTGCCTGGGATAGCTCCAGTGTGTGCCTGTTGTATTGGTTTAGTTACTGATATTTTACTCTATTTACTACCTTATTTTACTATCAAAAGTGTTCTGACTTCGACATTAAATATTTTCATGATCATTATAAGTAACTGAGTGAAACAGAAGAGAAAATACAGAGCCTATTTTAACCCTATTTTATCTGATCATTCACAGATAACTCCTCTTACAATCTCTTATTTCCTTACAAGTGAAATAATAAAAGCAAACTTGACGGTCATAAGTCTAGTTTCCAGCCTAGTAAAGAAATGACATCAAACCCCACAGCAACTTCAACCTTCTTCTCCTACTGCCTTTATGTTTTATGGAACCACCTATATTCACTGTGGAATTGTAATAACTAGGCAAAGACAAACAATTTTGGATGAGAAATGTTGAAATAAACAATGCTACACCTCTGAGTTTATATCCAGTAGTGTATCAGGCCAGGAACTGGAGGGGGAAAAGTGAAGTCCTCAGATTATGTCTAGAGAAATGTTAATATTCCCAGACTATCAGCCTTCTGCATCTGGCCTGAGTACTGTTCCTCCCCTGGCAGTCCACCGTACATTGCTAGCTAGGGAGGTTATTAGAATGAATTTATTATCCTTTGGTAGTCATTAACACTGACTGCAGTGGACAGTAAATATTTTACACTCTTTGTGAATGGGTCTGGAAAACAGTTTCAGAATTTTTCAAAGTGACTTTTGGGGGCAATATTCTATATCGGGGACATATCCTTATAAATAAGAACAACATGTCTCTCAGCGGTCACATAGAGTTGCTTTTAGGGTGTTTCTGGTGTTCAAAATCCTTACTTTATTTTCACTCTCTTAATGTAATATTAGTAATCTTTTTGGCTCTTGGGGTATGTTGGGATATGGCAGTTAAGAAATTTCTGAGTACTGTGCTTATCTAATCAAGCCAAATCTTCTGTGTTTGGCATCTGTCCAATATCTTCCTTATTCATAATTTCTTTCTTGCCTAGGCCTTCATACACATAGCTAGGGGGAGTATGAAAAGTGCAGGGAGGACGTGACACACAGGGGGAAGTGAAAAGGAAGAACTTGTGATACGACCGTGGAGTAAAGGAGTGTAGCCCTTAGGATCCCCAGTACTGTGAGGCAGACATGAAGAGGACAGAGGGTCAGCTGGAATTCTAGCTAACCTCAGCAAATGTGACATGGTGGCCAGGAGCTCTGAAGACTAATACAATATAGAACCCTGGATCTAGGTTCCATCATCTCTCTATCTAATAGCTGTGTGACTCATAGCAAATTTCCCCATGTCTCTCTTTCAATTCTTCATCTTAAACTGGGGATGGATTCTGTAGTATCCATCTAACAGGGCTCATGTCAGAATTGTATGAATCAAACTGTGTACAGAGCTTAGAAAAGTTGCAGGCATGTATGAGAACTCAGTAAATGTGAGTTCTCTAAAAACACCCAGGCTGTTGGTTTTGGGCATGATCCTCTCCCTACAGCAGTGCATAGTGTAACCAAACTTTGCTGAGCCAGGAAGGACTTTGCTAACAGGACCTACAGCAACAGAGCTGTGTAACACCAGTGTTATTTCTCTGCAGCACAGTGTGGATTCTCAACTGACTGGCTTGAAGTTACAATTCCTTTCTGAGCCAAAGAAGACAGGACTGTTGGGTGATTACCAACTAAAATGGGACAATTTTGACCTAAAGTCTAGGCGTCCTTTGGGATTACCAGTTAGCCCTAAAACAGTGATCTCCCTTTGATACAAGTGCTAGAAAAAAAGAATGTACCCCACCTCTCCTTATTCTCTTAGCCACACTGTAACTGTGTCCTTAGAGATGGTATTTAGCACTGGGAAGAGTGTATTACCACTTTATAGTCAAGGATAAATCATGTTCTATAACTGGAATGTCTAAAAATTCTATTTGATCATCTTAAATGTAAAACATCTTGACCCTTGATTATCCAAGTGTACCAGAGTCTCCTAGTTTTTGACATTACTGCTCAATAATCACTGGCCTTTACTGAGTGTATCTATGACTGTGTTATTCTTTGGAAATCTGCATTCAAATGGGTATATCTTTCCTTTTCTCTTTTGTTTTTCTCTTCTCTTCTTTTCACAGCTATTTGTAAGGTCTCCTCAGAGAACCATTTTGCTTTTTTGCATTTCTTTTTCTTGGGATGGTCTTGATCCCTGTCTCCTGTACAATGCCATGAACCTCTGTCCATAGTTCATCAGGCTCTCTGCCTATCAGATCTAGTCCCTTAAATCTATTTCCCAGTTCCACTGTATAATCGTAAGGGATTTGATTTAGGTCATACCTGAATGGTCTAGTGGTTTTCCCTACTTTCTTCAATTTAAGTCTGAATTTGGCAATAAGGAGTTCATGATCTGAGCCACAGTCAGTTCCTGGTCTTGTTTTTGCTGACTCTATAGAGCTTCTCCATCTTTGGCTGCAAAGAATATAATCAATCTGATTTCTGTATTGACCATCTGCCAATTTCCATGTGTAGAGTATTCTTTAGTGTTGTTGGAAGAGGGTATTTGCTATGACAGTGCGTTCTCTTGGCAAAACTCTATGAGCCTTTGCCCTGCTTCATTCTGTACTCCAAGGCCAAACTTGCCTGTTACTCCAGGTGTTTCTTGACTTCCTACTTTTGCATTCCAGTCCCCTGTAATGAAAAGGATATCTTTTGGGGGTGTTAGTTCTAAAAGGTCTTGTAGGTCTTCATAGAATCGTTGAACTTCAGCTTCTTCAGCATTACTGGTTGGGGCATAGACTTGGATTACTGTGATATTGATTGGTTTGCCTTGGAAATGAACAGAGATCATTCTGTCGTTTTTGAGATTGCCTCAAGGTATGGCATTTTGGACTCTTTTGTTGACTATGATAGCTACTCCATTATTTCTTCTAAGGGATTCTTGCCCACAGTAGTAGATATAATGGTCATCGGAGTTAAATTCACCCATTCGAGTCCATTTTAGTTCGCTGATTCCTAAAATGTCGACGTTCACTCTTGCCATCTCCTGTTTGACCACTTCCAATTTGCCTTGATTCATGGACATAGCATTCCAGGTTCCTATGGAATATTGCTCTTTACACTATCGGACTTTACTTCCATCACCAGTCACATCCACAACAGGGTGTTGTTTTTGCTTTGGCTCCATCCCTTCATTCTTTCTGGATTTATTTTTCCACTGATCTCCAGTAGCATGTTGGGCACCTACCCACCTGGGGAGTTCCTCTTTCAGTGTCCCATCTTTTTGCCTTTTCATACTGTTCATGGGGTTCTCAAGGCAAGAATACTGAAGTGGTTTGCCATTCCCTTCTCCAGTGGACCACATGCTGTCAGAACTCCCCACCATGACCCGTCTGTCTTGGGTGGCCCTACATGGCATGGCTCATAGTTTCATTGAGTTAGACAAGCCTGCAGATGATGACTGCAGTCATGAAATTAAAAGACACTTACTCCTTGAAAGGAAAGTTATGACCACCCTAGATAGCATATTAAAAAGCAGAAACATTACTTTGCCAACAGAGGTCCATCTAGTCAAGGCTATGGTTTTTCCATTGGTCATGTATGGATGTGAGAGTTGGACTATAAACAAAGCTGAGTGCTGAAGAATTGATGCTTTTGAATTGTGGTGTTGGAGAAGACTTTTGAGAGTCCCTTGGACTACAAGATCCAACCAGTCCATCCTAAAGTATGTCAGTCCTGAGTGTTCATTGGAAGGACTGATGTTGAAGCTGAAACTCCAATATTTTGGCCACCTGATGCGAAGAGCTGACTCATTGGAAAAGACCCTGATGCTGGGAAAGATTGAAGGCAGGAGAAGGGGACAACAGAGGATGAGATGGCTGGATGGCATCACCGAATCAGTGAACATGAGTTTGGGTAGACTCTGGGAGTTAGTGATGGACAGGGAGGCCTGGAGTGCTGCAGTCCATGGGGTCACAAAGAGCTGGACACGACTGAGTGACTGAACTGAACTGAGCTGATGACTGTGTTAGGAGTATGAGACTTAGACTGCATGATCCTTGCTTTCAAAGAATGACTGATCTAGTTAAGAAATAAAACATTAGTGTGCTCTTGATACTAAGCTTCTGGTAGTCATTGCCTTTATAAAGTTGTAAAGTGTCCCTTGGTCTATCCTTCATGTGTTCTCATAGCACAGTCCTTCCTTTCTTACTTTTCTTAATTCAGCATTGTAGTAACACAGCATCTAAGGGTTAGATGCTTTGGCTCTCTTTGCAGCACTACGGGTTCCTAATAAACATTGTAAATCAATCATTCCCTAGTTTCTTGCTTGAAAGAAGAAAAGACTTTGTTTTTTGTGCTTTTGTGATTTGGCCTGCCCTTACTTACTGTTTTGTACCCAAAATTCATGCTTAAGCACTATTTCATCACCTTGATTTTGTTGTTAATTTTTTAAACTGTTTTTGAAAATTTAAATTGAGGTCATCTATGTAAGATGCCTATTACAGTGTCTAGGGCATAAGGAGTGATCAATGAAAGTTAATTCAACTTTTTTGTTCTTCTCCCATGCAGTTCTAAATCATTCTTTTCCATCATGTAGCAATATTCAAGTTCATTTCCATTTTATGCATTTATTCTTATGTTATGGAAGATGGAAACACTAGGTAGAGGGTCATCTCTCTCTGCTGGGACAGGAACACCAGCATGAGTAATATATTCTGTGGAGCAGGACTAAAAACAATAAATGTCCTGAATGTATTTCCCAATAAGCAGGCAAAATTATTTTCCTATTTTCATAGCTTTGTATTTGAGGCTTCTATTTTATTTATAGTATAAATTCTGTGCTGTTTTCAGTATGCTGTTTCTTGTACTGAGCAATGGTAACTAAAGACTATTTTTCATGCTCCCATGTAATGTGCTCCTAATATGCAACCAAAAGTTTTCTTTCAGTTAACTTGCTCACTCCTTTTGTGACAGCAACATGGAACAGTATTTTAGAATCTTGTAGACCTCAGGTTTGTAACATGGTATTATTTATTTGTTGAGTCTCCAAACATATTCTTCTTTCAGAAAATAACTTTTATATGTTTCTTTGAACTTAATTTTATTAAAATACAGCACAGCTGAGTTGGCTTGTCACAATTCTTTCTCAAATTTGGGTTTTCATGTCACTAAGAGATTATTTTTTTTTCCTCCTGAAAGATTCAGTTCAGTTCAGTTCAGTCACTCAGTCGCGTCCAACTCTTTGCAACCCCATGAACCACAACACACCAGGCCTCCCTGTCCATCCCAAACTCATGTCCATTGAGTCCGTGATGCCATCTAACCATCTCATCCTCTGTCGTCTTTTAATTTCATGGCTCCATTCACCATCTGCAGTGATTTTTGGAGCCCCCAAAGATCAAGTCAGCCCCTGTTTTCACTGTTTCCCCATTTATTTGCCATGAAGTGATGGCACCAGATGCCATGATCTTAGTTTTCTGAATGTTGAGCTTTAAGCCAACTTTTTTACTCTCCTCTTTCACTTTCATCATTAACTGCATCTTATCAGTCATCTCAGAGGGCTCCTTTGATTTGAACTAAGGAAATAATAAACATGGTTCTACATTTTTAAATGGGTGATTTATTATAGAATTATGACCATAATGGAGAAAATGCCATCCACTCCCTGGAAGTTTCTGGTGCTAAAGTCTGACTGCACATTGAATTTCATCAGGGTGCTCCTGGCTGGTGGAGGTTGAGGGTCACTTCTCTTTGCATCATGGACTTGACTAGTTCTAATTCTCTCAGTGTATCCACCTGGCTGCTTTGGATGGTACAGTGAAGCTGACACACGGGTGCTTTGGCCGTTTCTAGAGTAACATCTACTGGGGATACAAGAAAACTACTTATGATTTAAGCTAGAACTTATACTAAATGGACTAGTCTCTTTTAATTTCGCCAACAAATGAAATTAATTCAGTTTAAAAGTATAAATAATTTGAAGATGTACTGAAGAAGATAGATGGAAAGTATGTCCTCTGTACTTATGAACTTGCTCTTTATTCAAGATTAGAGATTAAATCTGACTACCAAAAAAACCAAACCTAAAACCCAGAAGATTTTGTTCTTTTCTTTTACCTAGAAGAATGGTTTATCTTCGTTTGTGTTGGTTGGCAGTAAAACTCAATGCCCAGAAAGATGAAACCCTGGTAAATATTCTTCAGGAATGGTTCAGAAAATTTATTCCATTCAGACCTCATATCTTATTTAGAAGCACAGCCAATATCTAAAATACATATTCTTCCAGTGCCATACAATTTTTGAGATTCTTCAAGGCTTCTATTATTTTATATAGTCATCTTTTACTGTTCAGTGTGGATGGACAATTAACTCAACTTTTATCTAGGTCTGAAGAAGAGAAAAAAGTCCAGTTATAAATGCTTTTGTGACTTGGAGCCTTCTGTCTTTTGTAAGACAGCCATGGTAAGGTTTTAACTCCGAATACTTTTTTTTTTGCTATGTCCCATTTACACAAAGTAAACAGTGTAAGGTCCAGGAGAAACTGAGAATGAAGAGAAAAGTAATGATTATCTGTGATTTGAAATTTTAACTTCATACATTAAATAATGATACAATCAATAAAGTAGATTAGAATGTGAAGGCAACAGAAATAAGTATCTTTGGATCTCTTCTGTGTGACTTTTTCCACACCTAAGACACAGACTTGTATTTAAAGGAGAACCTATAAATCATCTATGAGGCCATTGCATTTAATGCAGTGTCTGTATGGGTGACCAGTTGGCATGGCAATGATAGATGGACTCACACAACTGGGTCTGGTGGTTCAAACGTAGTTCATTTTGGCAGTGACTAAAAGCCTTTATGATCCAGCGATTGCTTAGTGACCTGGATGAAATGAATTGGTCTCTTTTCTAGTGAATAGCTGTCCATTTCACATGACTAGAATGTAACTGGTACTAATTGTCTTCCTGGTTGATGGTTTCAGAAACAGGGCTAAAGAGGTCATAAGGAAAAGGGTGACAAAATGCTCTGTCTTTTCACACCATCACTCATTTACCAAGCTCACCGCACCCTGTCATCCCATTGGCCAGAGAGGAGGAAACCATTCATTGTTCCAACCTGAGTTAAACTGAACTTCCCTTAAATTACATGTCTTCAGTTCTCTTGATTATCTCTGTGACAAAATCCTTATACATACCAAATTTGGTTTCACATCTTTACCCTTGGGGGGACAAAAGCAAAAACAGTGTTAGAAAAGAAAAATAGTCTTTAAAATGACAGATGTTTCTGTTCATTTAGAGTGAAGTCTAGACTTTGAAAGATTCATGGAATTAACTTCATAGTTTCTTTATAGTTGTATCCTACTGTGTTAGGTAGTTGACTTAAAATGTTCTCGCATCAGTGTTTGTCCTTCAGGACTCATTAGAATAGTTTTTACCATTTTTGTCCTATATAAAATGAAGTCTGGAAGAATTTTCCCTGGCTGGGAAGAATTAAACATGTAAATCTTTGCTAAGTGAATATAAAAATGTAATTCAGTCCTAGGCAGCATCTAAAAAGTTGATAAAGTCCATAGAGAAGAATTCAAAGAGAATTAATAATGATGATACACACAATAGTATTGAAGGAGACAAAGAGTTACTATAATGAAGATGAGATTGGAAGTTAGACAAGGAGATTAATAGAATTCAACTGGACTGTGGCCACATGTACACATTCCCAAATGTAGGAACTTAGTATTTGTTTAGCGTGGTGTTTCAAATCTGTAAGTTGTTTGGATGATTGAATATTCAAATGCCAAACACAAAATTGGATTCCCCTTCACACCATACACAAAAGATAAGCTACTGAGCTAAATATAAAAATTTAAAATTGTTTTAAGAAAGTGTTTATGAGTTTGGGGTGACATTCTTAAGATTTGAAAACCAGAATCCATAAAGAGAACACATGGGCAGATTGAGTATGTTAAAATTCTAAATTCTGTAAGTAACAGGAAATCCGAAGTTAAAATACAAACAGCTAATGTGAAAATATGTGTACTATCAAGTGTAATAAATATTCCTAGTATTTAAAAAGTTTTTCTAATATAGCTGGGAAAAATATTAACCACTTAACTGTAAAGTGGACAAAACATATGAACAGGTAATTTAGAGATGAAAAGCTGGAAAAGACCAATAAGTATATAAAGTTGTTTAAATTAAATACTAATAATTTCTTTAGGAATGAAAACTGAAACAAGGTACCCTTTTTGGCTGTTAGAAATTTGGAAAATGTAAAGAAGATTAGAAATGTGTGTTGTGCTGAATGGGGCTATGCTGTAGCATGAAAATGATCTTTTCATACATCACTGTGTTAAAAGGAATTTGTAAAAATTTTGGAGATCAGTTTGGTAATAGCTCTTAAAAATTCAAATGCACATTTCCTATAACCTAGACACATTCTGAGGAATCTCACCTATAGCTGTGGGTTCAAAAGCATATAATTTTGTCCATCATAACCATGAATGTTCATTAATAAAAAAAGCAGTACAATAAGTATATCATGTCTTTGCAGTGGATTGATTCTATATAAACATTAAAAAGAATTGGATCGAATTATATCTGCTAACGTGAAAAAAATATTTGTGTTATTGAGTGAAAAAGTGTGTAATGTGATAATTCTTTAAGAGTCTGTGTGTGTGCACATGTGTGCATTTGTTTGTTTTTGTATAACCTTAGGAAAATATTGAGAGTTATGTGTCCCCAGTTGTTGAAGGTAGCTAAAGGTTTAAAGTCATCGAAAGGATGAGTGGGGTGGGGAAGTCAAGGTGGGACTCTTTTTCTTCCTTGAATAACTTTAAGAGGATGGGAACCTGGGTCATTGTCTGAACTTGAAATTTTGGGTTTTCAGTAAGATAGGTTTGTACCTGCATGGCCACATATGATGTGTGCCGTTGGCAACCCTCATTTCTCCAATAAACCAGAGCAGGAATGATCATTTGCCTGCTCACCGAAGGAGTAGTTCACACCTGGCTAAGGAGGCTGTTGTGAGTGTACAGAGTATCAACATGATTTTGAGGAGTGCCCCATACTCAGATATAAGTAAAAGGAAAGTGACCTTTCAACTCCTATTAGAAGAATGTTTGACTTCCTGTCACTGATGTTTAATTTCAAAGTTATTTGTCTTTGGTTCCTTTCTTTGCTAATGTATAATGCCTACCATAAAATAACTCTTACTAAGTATCAACTTTGTGACGTGATTGTCAATTGGAAAAATTATTTTTAAAATGTTTGGTTTTTAAATTCATGTTTTAATTACTTAAGATTTTTTAAATGGGGGCATCTTTTCTTTTCTTTTTTTTTCTCTCCATTTTCTTCTAGGAATTGTTTTAGTAATTCTATTGTCACATTAGTGTTTGAATCAAGGAGATTATCTGTGGCCTCTTCAAAGAAGTGTGGCAAAATTTTCAATTACTAAAATGCAAAACTTGTTCTCCTTTCTCATGTTTTTATACCACAGCATGGAAATGTGTCATCTGATTTCTTAGAGTAAGGAATTAGTTTTTAAAGTAGCAAATTGCTTTTTAAAATCACTTTTCTTTCTCATTCATATTCCTTTTTCTGTCTTTTGTATCACTTACTGGCTTTTGGAACAGGTTTGTTCTTTGCTTTTATGCAGTTTACATCAAACTAGACATTTATATTTTTATATTTAAATGTATTTTTTTTTTACCATAAACAGGTTCCTAATTTATGTCATAAATTAGGACACAAATTAGGAACCTGTTTATGGTAAACAGGTGGGAGATATTTTATTGCCAGTTTGTATATGAAATTTTCTTCTGTTTATATCACAACTTTTTTGCTGTCATTTTTTTCTAAGAAACACTTTTGCTTTAGTATAGTAAAATCATAAATAAAATCTTTAAGCAATCAGTGACTGGTCATTATGACATTTGTCCAGTACTAATTTGGTAATAAAACCTAGAGAGAAAGAATTATGGAAATCAGTTTCCCTGAGGTCCTGCTTTTGATTTGCCAATCTGTTTTTCAAGATTCTTTAATATCTTAATTCTTTAACACCTCTTGACTTTCATAAAATAAAATAACACATGTACCCTCCTCCCCCTTAGTCTGCAATCTGTTACCTCTTAATACCTGAAAGGGGTGGAGAATGATGAAGAGTAATTCCCACCTGGTGCAGGACAGGCCTTGAAAGAGCTAACCTGTTGCACAAGGAAAAATTGCAAGGAAAAATGACCCTCACCTCAGTAATATTCTTGTTCTTTCCTCTAAAAAAAGAGAAGACAAAAGCAGACATAAAAACCTAACAAAAATAAAGTAAACCTAACAAAAGTAAAGTAAAAACTAAGATTTCAAAAGACATTGACCCATAAGTGGATATTTGTAAAAGAATTTTATGCATGGGAGTAAAATTTAGCCATTTAAAAAGCACTCTGAGAATAAGTCCATGAGCTGTTGTAGTGGTAATTCAGATTCTAGGCAAAAAGGTCTTTGATGTCAGCTTTGGAAGTAGGACAGTGTTTTGGCTAGAAACCAAGATGGGGGTCATGGTGGGGGTACAAAATTGTTGGAATAACATTAGAGTGATACCATTGAGTGGACTTGAGATAAAAATAATTCGTATGTGGTTTAATAGTGGAATGATGCAGACATCATTTTAAATGAAAAACAATATAATGTAATAAAGTTTGTGGAAGCAGTTAGATCCAGGCTAGGGGGATGGCTTGCAGAGTGGCCTAGTGACAAATGAAGGAGTAGCTAAGTCACTCATTATTAAGGGACTGAGGTTGACAGCCACTAATGCAGAAGGAAGCCCTATGCCTGCTTACAGGGGTTTGCACAGCGCTAAGTAAACTTAAATGGCTCAGATGTTCAGAGGAGGAATGCAGTCATGAAGAAAGAAGCTGCTGTGTACCTAGTGACGTTAGAGAGCAAAGGCGCACAACATCCACATTGTGGTGCGTGCTCAGGAATTAGGCTTCCCTTGTTTGGTTTGCATGTTTATTGGGCAGGAAGTAATCTGTCGATTTAATTCAAAACTTGTACTTTCAGTGGAGTTTACATGGGGTTAAAGAAAATCAATGGAAGACTTACAAGATAAAATAATGTTATCTTATTGACAGCTATCAATAATGGATAATAAGGCCTTAGGTTGAACTTCCTTGAATAAACAGAGTTGAAGCTGTCAATAGGTTATAAATGAAAATCTAATTATGTAGACTTGTTAGCTTGAATTCCAGTCTTAGACATTAATGTAATTAATTTGTGGAAGAGTGGCAATTTGAGTGTGGGAATTCAAGCATATTTTATTAATTTTTTACACATAGGTAGAATTTTAGAGAAAAATACTTCTCTTTTGCAAGCAGAAGCATTGCAAATGCATATATGACATGTGAGCACATGGGCATGTGAGACAGATTTTTTTTCCAGTTTATGGGACATCATTATAAATTTTCTGAGAAGAAAGGAAATAGAAATTGCTTAGGCAATCTAATAAAATTCACTTATAAATAACTGGTTCAAGATACTCAAGTTTGTCAGTATCAGTTCAAAATTAAAATGAATTTTTATATTCTATGAAAGTAAGGTCACCGTTAAAAGTTTCTATTTTTCTCTTACTATGGCTTAAAATATAAGAGCAAAAGTACAGTTCCATAGAGTTTTGCAGTAGGTTGGCTTTTCTAGAAAATTAGGATCCTTAGAAAGGGAGAGGTAGAGATAGATTATTTTAAAATTCTCTCCTCTGAAGTTTTATTCATAATAGCTAATACTTGTAAGCAGCCAAGATGTTCCTTAATAGGTAAGTGGATAAACAAACTATGGTACATCCATGTAATGAAATACTATTCAATGATAAAAATTAATGAGCTATCAAGCCATGAAAAGACACAGAGGAAACTTAAGTGCATGTTGCTAAGTGAAAAAAAAGCCAGTCTGAAAAGGCTACACACTATATGGTTCCAACTATTTGACATTCCCAGAGAGGCACAGCTATGGAGACAGAGAAAGATCAGCGGTTTCCAGGAACCGGGACAGGGATGGTGGTAAGTTACAGAGAGGAATGAATAGGTGGAGAAGAGGAGATTTTTTAGGGCAGTAGAACTATTCTGTATGTTACTGTTAATGGCGGATGTGTGACATTATGTATTTGGGAAAACCCATAGAATGTACCACACAAAGAGTGATCCCTAATGTAAATGTGGACTTTGGGTGATGATTACAAGTCAATGTAGGTTAATGGAAGTAACAAATGTACCACATTAATGCAAGATGTTGATAATAAGGGAAACTGTGTATGTAGACAACCCACTCCAGTGTTCTTGCCTGGAGAATCCCAGGGATTGGGGAGCCTTGTGGGCTGCTGTCTATGGGGTCTCACAGAGTCGGACACGACTGAGCGACTCAGCAGCAGCAGCAGCAGTGTATGTAGAGGGGAATTGGAGGAGTAGATACACGGGAACTCTCTGTTCTTCTCCAGTTTCTCTATAAACCTAATACTGGAGAAGCGAATGGCAAACCACTTCAGTATTCTTGCATTGAGAACCCCATGAACAGTATGAAAAGGCAAAAAGATAGGACACTGAAAGATGAACTCCCCAGGTCAGTAGGTGCCCACTATGCTACTGAAGATCAGTGGAGAATTAACTCCAGGAAGAATGAAGAGACGAAGCCAAAGCACAAGCAACACCCAGTTGTGGATGTGACTGGTGATGGAAGTAAAGTCCGATGCTGTAAAGAGCAATATTGCATAGGAACCTGGAATGTTAGGTCCATGAATCAAGGCAAATTGAAAGTGGTCAAACAGGAGATGGCAAGAGTAAACATTGGCATTTTAGGAATCGGCGAACTAAAATGGACTCGAATGGGTGAATTAAACTCAGATGACCATTATATCTACTACTGTGGGCAGGAATCCCTTAGAAGAAATGGAGTAGCTGTCATAGTCAACAAAAGAGTCCAAAATACAGTACTTGGATGCAATCTGAAAAATGACAGAATGATCTCTGTTCATTTCCAAGGCAAACCAATCAATATCACAGTAATTCAAGTCTATACCCCCAACCAGTAATGCTGAAGAAGCTGAAGTTGAACGGTTCTATGAAGACCTACAAGACCTTTTAGAACTAACAACCAAAAAAGATATCCTTTTCATTATAGGGGACTGGAATGCAAAAGTAGGAAGTCAAGAAACACCTGGAGTAACAGGCAAGTTTGGCCTTGGAGTACAGAATGAAGCAGGGCAAAGGCTCATAGAGTTTTGCCAAGAGAACGCACTGTCATAGCAAATACCCTCTTCCAACAACACTAAAGAATACTCTACACATGGACATTGGCAGATGGTCAATACAGAAATCAGATTGATTATATTCTTTGCAGCCAAAGATGGAGAAGCTCTATAGAGTCAGCAAAAACAAGACCAGGAACTGACTGTGGCTCAGATCATGAACTCCTTATTGCCAAATTCAGACTTAAATTGAAGAAAGTAGGGAAAACCACTAGACCATTCAGATATGACCTAAATCAAATCTCTTACTATTATACAGTGAATGTGACAGATTTAAGGGATTAGGTCTGATAGAGTGCCTGAAGAACTATGGACAGAGATTTGTGATATTGTACAGGAGGCAGTGATCAATACCGTCCCCAAGAAAAAGAAATGCAGAAAGGCAAAATGGTTGTCTGACAAGGCCTTACAAATAGCCGAGAAAAGAAGAGAAGTGAAAGGCAAAGGAGAGAAGGAAAGATATACCCATCTGAATGCAGAGTTCCAAAGAATAGCAAGGAGACATAAGAAAGCCTTTCTCAGTGATCACTGCAAAGAAATAGACAAAACAATAGAATGGAAAGACTAGAGATCTCTTCAAGAAAATTAGAGATACCAAGGGAACATTTCATGCAAAGATGGGCACAGTGAAGAACAGAAATGATATGGACCTAACAGAAGCAGAAGATATTAAGAAAAGGTGGGAAGAATACACAGAAGAACTCTACAAAAAATATCTTTTTGACCCACATAATCACGATGGTGTGATCACTCTCCTAGAGCCAGACATCCTGGAATGTGAAGTCAAGTGGGCCTTAGGAGGCATCATTATGAACAAAGCTAGTGGAGGTGATGGAATTCCAGCTGAGCTATTTCAAGTCCTAAAAGATGATGCTGTGGGGGGAGGAGCCAAGATGGCAGAGGAGTAGGACAGGGAGAACACTTTCTCCCCCACAAATTCATCAAAAGAGCATTTAAACGTCGAGTAAATTCCACAAAACAACTTCTGAATGCTGGCAGAGGACATCAGGCACCCAGAAAAGCAGCCCAACTCTTCGAAAGGAGGTAGGAAAAAATATAAAAGACAAAAAAAGAGACAAAAGAGGGAGGGACGGAGTTCCGTCCCGGGAAGGGAGTCTTAAAAAGAGAGAAGTTTCCAAACACCAGGAAACCCTCTCACTGCCGAATCTGTGCCGAGCTTTGGAAGCACAGAGGGCAACATAAAAGGGAGAAAAAAAAAAAAAATAAACAATTAAAATCGCAGATTGTGAGCCCTACGGTAACTCCCCCAGCGGAGAAGCAGCGCAGATGCCTGCACACAGCATTAGCAAGAGGGGGCTGGGCAGGGAAGCGGGGCGCGGGCTGTGTCCCTTAGAGTAAGAATCGGGCCCGATTGTCCTGAGCGCTATCTGAGTGAAATAATTTGGGCTAGCAAACCAGACTGTGGGATATCTACCACGCGGAAAGCCAGCCCTAACCTAAGACACCGCCAGGCCCGCACACAGAACAAAGGACTGAACAGAGATAGCCGGCTGCAGACCTTCCCCCTCCGGTGACAGGCAGCCAGAGCCGGAAGGGGGCAATCGCAGCCCAAGAGAGACACTATCTATAAAACTGTAAGCAGGCTTCTTTGCTAACTAAAACTTCTTGGGGGTCTGGACGGTCAACATCTGCCAGAGAAGGTGCGCCGGTTTTACACCCAGATAACCGAGTGGCGGGGAGGCGATAAGTCGGAGCATTGGCGCCCGCCAAACACCTCATCACCTGAGCTGCTCGGATCTGTGAAGAGCACAAAATGCAGGCCCAACCGAGTCTGCGCCTCTGAGGACTACCCGAGTGCCTGAACCTGAGCGGCTTGGACCTGGGAGCTCAGCCCAGGGCCGGCCTCTGATTGTTCCCGGCGGAACAACCTAGAACCCAAGCAGTGTGGGCAGGGAGGCTACACGCGCCGTGAGCGGGGGCAGACCCAGTGTGGCTGAGGCACTGCGAGCGCACGCCAGTGTTATCTGTTTGCAGCATCCCTCCCTCCCTCCCCACAGCGCGGCTGAACAAGTGAGCCTAAATAAAATAAAAAAAAATAGTGTCCTCCACCGTCCCCTTTGTGTCAGGGCAGGAACCAGACACTGAAGAGACCAGCAAACAGAAGAAGCTATAACAGAGGGAAATGCCTTGGAAGCTACAGGCCATAGATTAAAATCCTGTGGTTACTACGGATTACATAGGAAGGGGCCTATAGATCTTGAGAAGTATAAGTCGGACCAAGGAAATAGCCAAAAATGAACTGAACCCACAATACTCACAACAAAACCAGAGAAAGACCTAGATATATTTTTACTATTTTTACGGTCAATCTTTCTTTCTTTTTTTTTTTTTTAATTTTTAATTAAAAAAAAAAATTTAAGTCCTCTATTGTCCTTTAATTTTCACTTTTATAACTATTACTTTGAAAAAAAAAAAAGACCCTATTTTTTTTTCTTCTTCAGCAAACTTCATATATATATTTTATAATTTTTTGACCGTGATTTGTTTTTTTTTGTTTGTTTGTTTGTTTTTTTCTTTTTCTTCTTTTCTTTAACATTGTATTTTTGAAATTCCAAACTCTACTCTAGATTTTTAATTTTAGCCTTTTGGTATATGTTATCAATTTTGTACCTATAGTTTTTTTCATAATTTCTGTGACTTTTTTTTTTTCCTTTTCCTCTGTTTCTTTCTCTTCTTCTTTTGTATAACATCGTATATCTGCAATTCCAAACTCTACTCAAGATTTTTAATTTATGCTTTTTGGTACTTGATATCAATTTTGTACCTGTATTTTCTTTATAATTTTTGCGACATTCTTTTTTTTTGGTTTGTTTGTTTTCTCTCTTTATTTTTCTTCTTCTTTTTTTTAACATTGTATTTGTGAAATTCCAAACTCTACTCTAGATTTTTAACTTTTGCTTTTTGGTATTAGTTATCAATTTTGTACCTGTAGTTTCTTTATAATTTTTGCGACCTTGTTTGTTTTTCTTTGTTCGTTTTTTCTCTCTTTTCCTTCTTCTTTTCTTTAACATCATATTTTTGAAATTCCAAACTCTACTCTAGATTTTTAATTTTAGCCTTTTGGTATATGTTATCAATTTTGTACATATAGTTTTTTTTTTATAATTTCTGTGACTTTTTTTTTCTTTTTTTTCCCCTCTGTTTCTTTCTCTTCTTCTTTTATATAACATCATATATCTGCAATTCCAAACTCTACTCAAGATTTTTAATTTATGCTTTTTGGTATTTGATATCAATTTTGTACCTGTATTTTCTTTATAATTTTTGCGACATTGTTTTTTTTTTGGTTTGTTTGTTTTCTCTCTTTATTTTTCTTCTTCTTCTTTTTTTTTTAACATTGTATTTTTGAAATTCCAAACTCTACTCTAGATTTTTAATTTTTGCTTTTTGGTATTAGTTATCAATTTTGTACCTGTAGTTTCTTTATAATTTTCGTGACCTTGTTTGTTTTTCTTTGTTCGTTTTTTCTCTCTTTCTTTTCCTTCTTCTTTTCATTAACATCGCATTTTTGAAATTCCAAACTCTAGATTTTTAATTTTTGCTTTTATGTATTTGTTACCAATTTTGTACCTTTAAGAACCCAATCTTCAGGACCCATTTTTCACTAGGGAGCGAGATTACTGGCTTGACTGCTCTCTCTCCCTTTGGACTCTCCGTTTTCTCCACCAGGTTGCCTGTATCTCCTCCCTAACCCCTCTCTACTCTACCCAACTCCGTGAATTTCTGTGTGTTCCAGACGGTGGAGATCACTTAGGGAACTGATTACTGGCTGGATCTGTCTCCCTCCTTTTCATTTCCCCCTTTTATCCTTCTGGCCACCTCTGTCTCCTGCCTCCTTCTTCTCTTCTCTGTATAACTCCATGAACATCTCTGAGCGGTCCAGTTGTGGAGTGCACATAAGTAAGTGACTACTGGCTAGCCCACTCTCTCCACTATTGATTCCACCTCATCTCATTTGGGTCACCTCTAACTCCCTCCTCCCACTTCTCTTCTCCATGTAATGCTGTGAACCTCTCTGAGTGACCCTCACAGTAGAGAAACTTTTCATCTTTAACATAGATGTTTTATCAATGGTGCTGTATAGAAGGAGAAGTTTTGAAACTACTGTAAAAATAAGACCGATAACTGGAAGTAGGAGGCTTAAGTCCAAACCCTGACTCCAGGGAACTCCTGACTCCAAGGAACATTAATTGACAGGAGCTCATCAAACGCCTCCATACTGACACTGAAACCAAGCACCACACGAGGGCCAACAAGTTCCAGGGCAAGACATACCAAGCAAATTCTCCAGCAACAAAGGAACATAGCCCTGAGCTTCAAGATACAGGCTGCCCAAAGTCACCCCAAAACCATAGACATCTCATAACTCATTACTGGACATTTCATTACACTCCAGAGAGAAGAAATACAGCCCCATCCACCAGAACATCGACACAAGCTTCCCTAACCAGGAAACCTTGACAAGCCACCTGTACAAACCCACACACAGCAAGGAAACACCACAATAAAGAGAACTCCACAAACTGCCAGAATACAGAAAGGACACCCCAAACTCAGCAATTTAAACAAGATGAAGAGACAGAGGAATAGCCAGCAGATAAAGGAACAGGATAAATGCCCACCAAACCAAACAAAAGAGGAAGAGATAGGGAATCTACCTGATAAAGAATTCCGAATAATGATAGTGAAATTGATCCAAAATCTTGAAATTAAAATGGAATCACAGATAAATAGCCTGGAGGCAAGGATTGAGAAGATGCAAGAAAGGTTTAACAAGGACTTAGAAGAAATAAAAAAGAGTCAATATATAATGAATAATGCAATAAGTGAAATTAAAAACACTCTGGAGGCAACAAATAGTAGAATAACAGAGGCAGAAGATAGGATTAGTGAATTAGAAGATAGAATGGTAGAAATAAATGAATCAGAGAGAATAAAAGAAAAACGAATTAAAAGAAATGAGGACAATCTCAGAGACCTCCAGGACAATATTAAATGCTACAACATTCGAATCATAGGGGTCCCAGAAGAAGACAAAAAGAAAGACCATGAGAAAATACTTGAGGAGATAATAGTTGAAAACTTCCCTAAAATGGGGAAGGAAATAATCACCCAAGTCCAAGAAACCCAGAGAGTCCCAAACAGGATAAACCCAAGGCAAAACACCCCAAGACACATATTAATCAAATTAACAAAGATCAAACACAAAGAACAAATATTAAAAGCAGCAAGGGAAAAACAACAAATAACACACAAGGGAATACCCATAAGGATAACAGCTGATCTTTCAATAGAAACTCTTCAAGCCAGGAGGGAATGGCAAGACATACTTAAAATGATGAAAGAAAATAACCTACAGCCCAGATTATTGTACCCAGCAAGGATCTCATTCAAGTATGAAGGAGAAATCAAAAGCTTTTCAGACAAGCGAAAGCTGAGAGAATTCTGCACCACCAAACCAGCTCTCCAACAAATACTAAAGGATATTCGCTAGACAGGAAACACAAAAACGGTGTATAAATTCGAACCCAAAACAATAAAGTAAATGGCAACGGGATCATACTTATCAGTAATTACCTTAAACGTAAATGGGTTGAATGCCCCAACCAAAAGACAAAGACTGGCTGAATGGATACAAAAACAAGACCCCTACATATGTTGTCTACAAGAGACCCACCTCAAAACAGGGGACGCATACAGACTGAAAGTGAAGGGCTGGAAAAAGATTTTCCATGCAAATAGGGACCAAAAGAAAGCAGGAGTAGCAATACTCGTATCAGATAAAATAGACTTTAAAACAAAGACTGTGAAAAGAGACAAAGATGGTCACTACATAATGATCAAAGGATCAATCCAAGAAGAAGATATAACAATTATAAATATATATGCACCCAACATGGGAGCACCGCAGTATGTAAGACAAATGCTAACAAGTATTAAAGGAGAAATTAACAATAACACAATAATAGTGGGAGACTTTAATACCCCACTCACACCTATGGATAGATCAACTAAACAGAAAATTAACAAGGAAACACAAACTTTAAACGATACAATAGACCAGTTAGACCTCATTGATATCTATAGGACATTTCATCCCAAAACAATGAATTTCACCTTTTTCTCAAGCGCACATGGAACATTCTCCAGGATAGATCACATCCTGGGCCATAAAGCTAGCCTTGGTAAATTCAAAAAAATAGAAATCATTTCAAGCATCTTTTCTGACCACAATGCAGTAAGATTAGATCTCAATTACAAGAGAAAAACTATTAAAAATTCCAACATATGGAGGCTGAACAACACACTGCTGAATAACCAACAAATCACAGAAGAAATCAAAAAAGAAATCAAAATTTGCATAGAAACGAATGAAAATGAAAACACAACAACCCAAAACCTGTGGGACACAGTAAAAGCAGTGCTAAGGGGAAAGGTCATAGCAATACAGGCACACCTCAAGAAACAAGAAAAAAGTCAAATAAATAACCTAACTCTACACCTAAAGCAACTAGAAAAGGAAGAAATGAAGAACCCCAGGGTTAGTAGAAGGAAAGAAATCTTGAAACTTAGAGCAGAAATAAATGCAAAAGAAACAAAAGAGATCATAGCAAAAATCAACAAAGCCAAAAGCTGGTTTTTTGAAAGGATAAATAAAATTGACAAGCCATTAGCCAGACTCATCAAGAAACAAAGGGAGAAAAATCAAATCAATAAAATTAGAAATGAAAATGGAGAGATCACAACAGACAACACAGAAATACAAAGGATCATAAGAGACTACTATCAACAATTATATGCTAATAAAATGGACAACGTGGAAGAAATGGACAAATTCTTAGAAAAGTACAACTTTCCAAAACTCGACCAGGAAGAAATAGAAAATCTTAACAGACCCATCACAAGCACGAAAATTGAAACTGTAATCAAAAATCTTCCAGCAAACAAAAGCCCAGGTCCAGACGGCTTCACAGCTGAATTCTACCAAAAATTTAGAGAAGAACTAACACCTATCCTGCTCAAACTCTTCCAGAAAATTGCAGAGGATGGTAAACTTCCAAACTCATTCTATGAGGCCACCATCACCCTCATACCAAAACCTGACAGAGATCCCACAAAAAAAGAAAACTACAGGCCAATATCACTGATGAACATAGATGCAAAAATCCTTAACAAAATTCTAGCAATCAGAATCCAATAACACATTAAAAAGATCATACACCATGACCAAGTGGGCTTTATCCCAGGGATGCAAGGATTCTTCAATATCCACAAATCAATCAATGTAATACACCACATTAACAAATTGAAAAATAAAAACCATATGATTATCTCAATAGATGCAGAGAAAGCCTTTGACAAAATTCAACATCCATTTATGATCAAAACTCTCCAGAAAGCAGGAATAGAAGGAACATACCTCAACATAATAAAAGCTATATATGACAAACCCTCAGCAAACATTATCCTCAATGGTGAAAAATTGAAAGCATTTCCTCTAAAGTCAGGAACAAGACAAGGGTGCCCACTTTCACCATTACTATTCAACATAGTTTTGGAAGTTTTGGCCACAGCAATCAGAGCAGAAAAAGAAATAAAAGGAATCCAAATTGGAAAAGAAGAAGTAAAGCTCTCACTGTTTGCAGATGACATGATCCTCTACATAGAAAACCCTAAAGACTCCACCAGAAAATTACTAGAACTAATCAATGACTATAGTAAAGTTGCAGGATATAAAATCAACACACAGAAATCCCTTGCATTCCTATACACTAGTAATGAGAAAACAGAAAGAGAAATTAAGGAAACAATTCCATTCACCTTTGCAACGGAAAGAATAAAATACTTAGGAATATATCTACCTAAAGAAACTAAAGACCTATATATAGAAAACTATAAAACACTGGTGAAAGAAATCAAAGAGGACACTAACAGATGGAGAAATATACCATGTTCATGGATTGGAAGAATCAATGTAGTGAAAATGAGTATATTACCCAAAGCAATCTATAGATTCAATGCAATCCCTATCAAGCTACCAACAGCATTCTTCACAGAGCTAGAACAAATAATTTCACAATTTGTATGGAAAAACAAAAAACCTTGAATAGCCAAAGCGATCTTGAGAAAGAAGAATGGAACTGGAGGAATCAACCTACCTGACTTCAGACTCTACTACAAAGCCACAGTTATCAAGACAGTATGGTACTGGCACAAAGACAGAAATATAGATCAATGGAACAAAATAGAAAGCCCAGAGATAAATCCACGCACATATGGACACCTTATCTTCGACAAAGGAGGCAAGAATATACAATGGATTAAAAACAATCTCTTTAACAAGTGGTACTGGGAAATCTGGTCAACCACTTGTAAAAGAATGAAACTAGAACACTTTCTAACACCACACACAAAAATAAACTCAAAATGGATTAAAGATCTCAACATAAGACCAGAAACTATAAAACTCCTAGAGGAGAACATAGGCAAAACACTCTCTGACATAACATCACAGCAGGATCCTCTATGACCCACCTCCCAGAATATTGGAAATAAAAGCAAAAATAAACAAATGGGACCTAATTAACCCTAAAAGCTTCTGCACATCAAAGGAAACTATTAGCAAGGTGAAAAGACAGCCTTCAGAATGGGAGAAGATAATAGCAAATGAAGCAACTGACAAACAACTAATCTCGAGAATATACAAGCAACTCCTACAGCTCAACTCCAGAAAAATAAATGACCCAATCAAAAAATGGGCCAAAGAACTAAATAGACATTTCTCCAAAGAAGACATACAGATGGCTCACAAACACATGAAAAGATGCTCAACATCACTCATTATCAGAGAAATGCAAATCAAAACCACTATGAGATACCATTTCACACCAGTCAGAATGGCTGCAATCCAAAAGTCTGCAGGTAATAAATGCTGGAGAGGGTGTGGAGAAAAGGGAACCCTCTTACACTGTTGGTGGGAATGCAAACTAGTACAGCCACTATGGAGAACAGTGTGGAGATTCCTTAAAAAACTGGAAATAGAACTGCCTTATGATCCAGCAATCCCACTGCTGGGCATACACACTGAGAAAACCAGAAGGGAAAGAGACACGTGTATCCCAATGTTCATCGCAGCACTGTTTATAATAGCCAGGACATGGAAGCAACCTAGATGTCCATCGGCAGATGAATGGATAAGAAAGCAGTGGTACATATACACAATGGAGTATTACTCAGCCATTAAAAAGAATACATTTGAATCAGTTCTAATGAGGTGGATGAAACTGGAGCCTATTATCCAGAGTGAAGTAAGCCAGAAAGAAAAACACCAATACAGTATACTAACGCATATATATGGAATTTAGAAAGATGGTAACAATAACCCTGTGTACGAGACAGCAAAAGAGACACTGATGTATAGAACAGTCTTATGGGCTCTGTGAGAGAGGGAGAGGGTGGGAAGATTTGGGAGAATGGCATTGAAACATGTAAAATATCATGTATGAAACGAGTGCCAGTCCAGGTTCGATTCACGATACTGGATGCGTGGGGCTGGTGCACTGGGACGACCCAGAGGGATGGAATGGGGAGGGAGGAGGGAGGAGGGTTCAGGATGGGGAACACATGTATACCTGTGGTGGATTCATTTTGATATTTGGCAAAACTAATACAATTATGTAAAGTTTAAAAAAAAAAAAAAAAGATGATGCTGTGTAAATGCTGTACTCAATATGCCAGCAAATTTGGAAAACTCAGCTGTGGAAAAAGTCAGTTTTTATTCCAGTCTCCAAGAAAGGCAATGCCAAAGAATATTCAAACTACAGCACAGTTGTACTCATTTCACATGCTAGCAAGATAATGCTCAAAATCTTTCAAGCGAAGCTTCAATAGTACCTGATCTGAGAACTTTGAGATGTACACCCTGCATTTAGAAAAGGCAGAGGAACCAGAGACCAAATTGCCAATATCCGGTGGATCGTAGAAAAAGCAAGACAATTCCAAAAAAAATCCACTTCTGCTTCATTGACTTCTAAATCATTTGATTATGTGGATCACAACAAACTGTGGAAAATACTTAAAGAGATGGGAATACTGCACCACCTTACCTGTCTCCTGAGAAACCTATGTGCAGGTCAAGAAGCAACAGTTAGAACTGAACGTGGAGCAGCAGACTGATTCCAAATAGGGAAAGGAGTACATCAAGGCTGTATATTGTCACCCTGCTTATTTAAATTATATGCAGAGTATATCATGAGGAATACTGTACTGGATGAAGCACAAGCTGGAATCAAGATTGCCAGGAGAAATATCAATAACCTCAGATATGCAGATGACACTACCTTTATGGAATAAAGTGAAGAACTAAAGAGCCTCTTGATGAAAGTGAAAGAGGAGAGTGAAAAAGTTGGCTTAAAGCTCAACATTCAGAAAACTAAGCTCATGGCATCTGGTCCCATCACTTCATGGAAAATAAATGGAGAAGCAATGGAAACAGTGACAGACTTTATTTGTTTGGGCTCCAATATCACTGCAGATGGTGATTGCAGCCCTGAAATTAAAAGACGCTTGGTCCTTGGAAGGAACGTTGTGACCAACTTAGGCAGTATATTAAAAAGCAGAGATATTACCTTGCCAACAAAGTCCGTCTAGTCAAAGGTATGTTTTTTCCAGTAGTCATGTATGGATGTGAGCGTTGGACTGTAAACAAAGCTGAGAACTGAAGAATTGATGCTTTAGAACTGTGGTGTTGGAGAAGACTCTTGTGAGTTCCTTGGACTGCAAGGAGATCCAACCAGTCTATCCTAAAGGAAATTAGTCTTGAATATTCATTGGAAGGACTGATGCTGAAGCTGAAACGCTAATACTTTGGCTACCTGATGCGAAAAGCTGACCCATTGGGAAAGACTCTGATGCTGGGAAAAATTGAAGGTGCGAGATGAAGGGGACAACAGAGGATGAGATGGTTGGATGGCATAGCTAACTCATGGATATGAGTTTGAATAAGCTCCCTGTTCATGATGGACAGGAAAGTTTGGCATACTGCAGTCTATGGGGTCACAAAGAATCGGACATGACTGAGCAACTGAACTGAACTTAATACTGCTCTAAAAATAAAATCTATTTATTAAAAATTATTTCTTCAAAATTAGTTTGAAATAGAAACTTTCAGTTAATAAAACTAAAGCTACTCCAGGTGAACACTCCCTATAACCATCAGGATGTGGTTTAGAAACCCAGGTGGCTTTCTCCTTATATGTCTATATTGACTTTCCATTTGGCCCAAAGCATTAATCAAGATACAGCAGGATGAATTAGTATTTCATGGACTCTGCCTTGGCCCCACCAGGAGGATGTCTTTCTTGGGAAAGTCTGTCATGTGTATTTGAAATAGCTCAGCTGGAATTCTGTCACCTCCACTAACTTTGTTTGTAGTGCTGTTTCCTAAGGCCCCCTTGATTTCACACTCCAGGATATCTGGCTCTAGGTTAGTGATGACACCATCATAGTTATCCAGGTCATTAAGATCTTTTTTGTACAGTTCATCTGTGTGTTTTGGCCACCCTTCTTACCCTTGAGAGTAATTCCAAGCCAATTTGGTTCATATACTCTCTGGGTGGCAGCCCAACCAGAAGGAATGCCAGAAGATTCTAATGAGATTCTGCTTCAGCAGCCTAGATTCTTTTGTGAGACTGACATGGTGTTAGATCACAGCATAATGAGCACAGTGATCTAATGACTTTAGAACATAATGATAATGGCCCCCATGAGTACCTCTACAATGGCTTAGTGGGCCAAGGTTGGACATTTGGGGCTTCTGTAAGTTTTATAATGATATTCTATCTCTCTTACACTTCACATTTCTGGATGAAAGATCTGAGAGTAAGGATGATGGGGAAAAAGGTCAAGTTACTTTAAGAAGACATAACAGCTTTGTGGCAGTCGAGACAGGACAACCCAGACATCTAGGGAGGGAACATCTTATTCCCTGCAAGTTCAGAGGAAAGAGGAGCTTCATACCTGAAAACTTCCTCAAGAAGGGAGGTGCCACAGTTCAGTTCTCCAAAACTGTTGTAAGCACCTTAAATTTGGTTGACTGGAAGGGCTTTCCATCCCCTACTACATAACTCTTACTATAATTTTCTCCCTGTTCTCACTACTAAAAACTCCGTCAGAAACAGCAGAATGACCCCAGACCCTGAAACTCTCATGTAAAATAACTGTTAATATCTCCTGATATTTTCCCCTCCTCCTTTCCCTAGGAAAATGCCACCTGGTTAGTGGCATAGACAAAGAGGAAATACTGATCTGGTACCCCTAAGACCTAGCGGCCAACCAGATGACCACATTGGAGGCAATGTCAACTTGTTCTCTGTAATGAGTATGTCACTTGGGAGGGTCAAACAAGTGGAAATGACACTTTCTTTCCAAAGGTAGTACATGTGCCCCAGGACTCCATTGCTTGTGAGGAAGCCAAACATTTGCTTGCCTCTCTCCCCAAAACACCCTGACTTTCACATGAGGGACTGGATTAGGAAAACACCACCTGTGGCTTATATAATCAAGATAACTGTGAAGATCTTTTCAAAATGAGAAGGGCCTTGGTTACTCAGGGGTGCTCCCTAAATAACTGATTTATTATTTATGTGGACCCTCGGGCAGTTATTCCCATGATGGGAGCCATCCAGTTAGATAATTTGTATTTGACTTAAGTGATCGGTGACACTATCACAGGCCTGTAGTTCATTCAGGTGAGCCTCAGCTTTCTGGCCAAGAGACAGACTTGGAACAATGGACTGGTTCAAATTTGAGAAAGGAGTACATCAAGGCTGTATATTGTCACCCTGCTTCTTTAACTTCTGTGCTGAGTACATCATGTGAAATGCTGGGCTGGATGACTCACAGACTGGATCAATATTTCTGGGAGAATTATCAACAGCTTCAGATAGGCACAGGATACCACCCTAATGGCAAAAACTGAACAGGAACTAAAGAGCCTCTTGGTGAAGGATAAAGAGGAGAGTGAAAACTGGCTTAAAACTCATCATTCAAAAACCTAAGATCATGGCATCTTGTCCCATAATTTCATGGCAACTCCGTTCAGTTCAGTTCAGTCACTCAGTCATGTCCAACTCTTTGCAAACCCCTGGACTGCAGCATGACAGCCTTCTCTGTCCACACCAACTCACGAAGCTTGCTTAAACTCATGTCCATCGTGTCAGTGATGCCATCCAACCATCTCATCCTCTGTTGTCCCCTTCTCCTCCTGCCTTAAATCTTTCCCAGCATCAGGGTCTTTTCCAGTGGGTCAGTTATTCACACCAGGTGGCAAAAGTATTGGAGTTTCAGCATCAGCATCAATCCTAGGATGGACTGGTTGGATCTTCTTGCAGGCCAAGGAACTCTCAAGAGTCTTCTCCAACACCACAGTTCAAAAGCATCAGTTCTTTGGTGCTCAGTTTTTTTAGTCCAACTCACATCCATACATGACTGCTGGAAAAACAGCATTGACTGGACAGACGTTTGTTGGCAAAGTAATGTCTCTGCTTTTTAATATGCTGTCTAGGTTGGTCATAGCTTTTCTTCCAAAGAGCAAGCATCTTTTAATCTCCTGACTGCAGTCACCATCTGCAGTGATTTTGGAGCCCCCAAAACAAAGTCTGTCACTGTTTCCATTGTTTCTCTGTCTATTTGCCATGAAGTGATGGGACTGGATGTCACGATCTTAGTTTTCTGACTGTTGAGTTTTAAATCAACTTTTTCAGTCTCCTCTTTCACTTTCATCAAGAGGCTCTTTAGTTTTTCTTTGCTTTCTGCCATAAGGGTAGTGTCATCTGCATATCTGAGGTTACTGATATTTCTCCCATCAATCTTGATTTCGGCTTGTGCTTCATCCAGCCTGGCATTTCACATGATGTACTCTACATATAAGTTAAATAAGCAGGGTGACAATATATAACCTTGATGTACTCCTTTTCCAATTTGGAACCAGTTTGTTGTTCCATGTCCAGCTCTAACTGTTGCTTCTTGACCTGCATACAGATTTCTCAGAAGGTAGGTAAGGTAGACTGGTATTCCCATCTCTTTAAGAATTTTTCACAGTTTGTTTGATCCACAGAGTCAAAGGCTTTGGCGTAGTCAATAAAGCAGAAGTAAATGTTTTTTTCTGGAACTCTCTTGCCTTTTCAATGATCCAGTGGATGCTGGCAATTTGATCTCTGGTTCCTCTGCCTTGTCTAAATCCAGCTTGAACATCTGGAAGCTCACGGTTCACATACTGCTGAAGCCTGGCTTGGAAAATTTTGAGCATTACTTTGCTAGTGTGTGAGAGGAGTGCAATTGTACGGTAGTTTGAACATTCTCTGGCATTGCCTTTCTTTGGGATTGGAATGAAAACTGACCTTTTCTAGTCCTGTGGGCCACTGCTGAGTTTTCCAGATTTGCTGGCATGTTGAGTACAGCACTTTCACAGCATCATCTTTCAGGATTTGAAATAGCTCAGCTGGAATTCCATCACCTCCACTAGCTTTGTTTGTAGTGATGCTTCCTAAAGCCCACTTGACTTCGCATTCCAGGATGTCTGGCTCTAGGTGGGTGATCACACCATTGTGATTATGTGGGTCAAAAAGATATTTTTTGTATAGTTCTTCTGTGTATTCTTGCCACCTTTTCTTAATATCTTCTGCTTCTGTTAGGTCCATACCATTTCTGTTCTTCACTGTGCCCATCTTTGCATGAAATGTTCCCTTGGTATCTCTAATTTTCTTGAAGAGATCTCTAGTCTTTCCATTCTATTGTTTTCCTCTTTTTATTTGCATTGATTGCTAAGAAAGGCTTTCTTATGTCTCCTTGCTATTCTTTGGAACTCTGCATTCAGATGTGCATAGCTTTCCTTCTCTCCTTTGTCTTTTGCTTCTCTTCTTTTCTCAGCTATTTATAAGGCCTCATCAGACAACCATTTTGCCTTTTTGCATTTCTTTTTCTTGGGGATTCATTTTAAGTACTGGTGCTGAGGCTGAAGCTGCAATACTTTGGCTACCTGATGTGAAGAGCTCACTCACTAGAAAAGACTCTGATACTGGGAAAGATTGAAGGCAGGAGGAGAAGGGGATGACAGAGGATTTGATGGTTGGATGGCTTAGCCAACTCAAGGGACATAAATTTGGGCAGTCTCTGGGAGATAGTGAAGGACAGGGAAGCCTGGCGTGTTGCAGTCCATAGGGTTGAAAATAGTCAGACATGACTGAATGACTTAACCACAAGAAATCTTAGGGGTGATGCATCATGCCCAGCAATGGTCAAGGTCGTATTCTGAATTTTCAAAATGAAGTCTATAAAAGTGCCACTATACCTTTGTTGTGATTATTATCTGGGGTAATTATACCTTATTTTGTATTACTTCAATATTACTTATATTGTTCATAAGTCATATTGAACAGTTGCTATCTCTCTATATGTCTGTTTTCCCTGGAAAACATAATTTCTTTAAGATAAAAATTTTGACCTTTGCCTTTGTATTTCTAATCCTAGAGCCCAGGAAGTTACTTAGTACGATAGACGGCTCTTTAAAAAATGTTTCTTAACTAGAACTCATTTGTGAAAGATGGACTAGGATAGTAGTATTCAAATTAACTATGAATTGTGTAAATAAAAACACAGAATCTCATTAAAAGAAAATGACTATTTATTCATTATATTTAGAGGAAACAAAAGATTTGGGGATAAATATTATACAATTCTTTAAAAATTCTTTAATAGTGTATTATTTCAGGAAAAATTCAATAAAGTCTAGGAGATTAATATATGATTTTTCTGGTTTTCCCCCATCACATTAAGCTATTTTGCAATGTTTTGACATTTAATAGCTATCTATAGAATTATTTGATTGGATTATATTAATTTTTTTGGCCTTAATGATGCTTATCAAATTAGTCCATTAAAGTGAAAAACATTAGACTAAATTTCAAAGTGCCTGCCTGAGATGAATGACAACTTCATGAAACTAAAGAAAAAAGAGTCAAATAATTAAAAAATGTTTCTTTAAACAGATTTCTTTAGTCTTTGTTTAAATATCTTGTGGTGAGTTTGGGCAACAGAAAAGGACTTGTTACTCTGGTTTAAGAGCTGATGTGCTTAGTATTTAGAGAGGTTAAGTCAACCAGTTTTATAAAAGCAACATGAGAAGAGAGAAGTTGCTGGAGATAAGCAGTGAATAGTCTGTGACTGACTTTGGTAATAACAAGCTTGTCTCTGAATCTCTGTGACTCAATGGCATGCTTTACTTGCTAGTTTTCAAGTCTGAGTTACAGCTTTCCTGCTGGCCTACAAGTCTACCTTCCCTTGTTTTTTTTTTTCCCCCTCATTTCTTCTGAATGCATTCCCCAGGAAGTGAAAGCTACAACTTGCTTGGACAGACATTCCAGAGCCTTTGATTTTATGGACATAGTGAATGTATTCAGAAGCTTCCTGCTTGGTGATGACACTCTGTGTTCTTTTGTGCATATTCTAAGTGAACTTTGCTCCAGACAAATTAGCCTAGGGCAAGGCGTTAAAAAGAGGAGATTCCAAGAGAGACACATAACACAGGAAAGGGAATACTCATTCATTTCCATTTTGGTTTCTATTTTTAGCCAAACATTTGTCATTTTTATCTTTAATTCATCTTAGAATCTTAGGAATTCACAATTTTAATTTGTTGTGAGCATAAAATTGCTTTTGTCTTTTCATTGAAGTTTGTAGGAAGCATTGGTCAACCTTAGGGACAAGAAATCCTTACATTTAACAAGGGAACAATTTGATTAGTATGTCTGCTTGAGTTTTTTACTATCCGGAATTTGAGGCAACACTATAGATGTTATAGATCTACTGAATTACAAAATCCCACCTTTGAAAATCCTAATTCATTAAGCAAAATTTTATCCTTCTGGTGTCTGATCCAATAGAATATCAATGTCATTTTTTTTCCCCCTAGAGGGATATTCCCTGACTCAGTTCAGTTCAGTTCAGTCGCTCAGTCGTGTCCAACTCTTTGCGACTCCATGAACCGCAGCATGCCAGGCCTCCCTGTCCATCACCAACTGCCAGAGTCTACCCAAACCCATGTCTATTGAGTTGGTGATGCCATCCAACCATCTCATCCTCTGTTGTCCCCTTTTCCTCCTCCTGCCTTCAATCTTTCCCAGCATTGGGGTCTTTTCCAATGGGTCAGCTTTTTACATCAGGTGGCCAAAGTATTGGAGTTTCAACTTCAACATCAGTCCTTCCAATGAACACCTAGGACTGATCTCTTTTAGGAAGGACTGGTTGGATCTCCTTGTAGTCCAAGGGACTCTCAAGAGTCTTCTCCAACACCACAGTTCAAAAGCATCAATTCTTCTGTATTCAGCTTTCTTTATAGTCCAACTCTCACATCCATAAATGACTACTGGAAAAACCATAGCCTTGATAGACGGACCTTTTGTTGACTACTGGTATATTATTAGAATAACATATCACATGTTATGGTAGATTGTGTGAGTGGAGGGAAAAAGAAGAAAGTTACATGTGTACCTTCCTTTACCTGTTTTCTAGTCCCGTACATACTTGGTGGAGAGTTCAGTTCAGTTCAGTTCAATGGCTCAGTCATGTCCGACTCTTTGCGACAACATGGGCTGCAGCATGCAAGGCCTCACTGTCCATCACCAACTCCTGGAGCTTGCTCAGACTCATGTCCATTGAGTTGGTGATGCCATCTAACAATCTCATCCTCTGTCATCCCCTTCTCCTCCTGCCTTCAATTTTCCCCAGCATCAGGGTCTTATCCAATGAGTCTGATCCAATGAGCATCAGGTGGCCAAAGTATTGGAGCTTCAGCTTCAGCATCAGTCCTTTCCATGAATATTCAGGACTGATTTCCTTTAGGATGGACTGGTTGGATCTCCTTGCAGTCCAAGGGACTCTCAAGAGTCTTCCCCAACACCACAGTTCAAAAGCCTCAATTTTTTGGCGGTCAGCCTTCTTCATAGTCCAACTCACATGCATACATGACTACTGGAAAAACCATAACTTTGACTAGTGGACCTTTGTCAGCAAAGTAATATCTCTTTGCTGAGAATAGGCTATCATGCATAATCTCATCTGAAAACTTAGTAGAATTACTTAATTTTATTAGGAATAGGGAAGATAAATTGATATAATTATCTCATTCGTGAATAATAATTTCTCTTCTTAAGTAAAAATTGTAGTATAGTCTTTCTTTGAAAATATTTTAATAGCGTTGTAAGTTAATACTTCTGGTACTTCAGGTTTTAATGTATACCATATTCAGGCTTATCTTTCACAAATGCATCTCTTGTTACATCTGCTCAAATCCTTGACAACTTCTTCATTAGAAAGAGCAAACTGGACCACTTTGCGTCCCTTTTGGAACCTAGATGGTGCTTTGCAGAGTTGTTCCTAAATGCAAGTTTGTGTGCCCAGCACACAGTGAGGCCAAACAAACCAAAATTGTGGAGTTTGGAGCAGAGAAAATTTTATTGCAGGGCCATGCAAAGAGATGGGTGGCTCATGCCCCCAAACCCCAAACTCTGGGAGGGTTGCAGTAAAGCACTTAGAAATGCAAGATGAGGAAGGGGCAAGGTTGGTTGTTGCAAACTTCTTGGTGCTGGAATCCTTTGTTCTTGCAGCTATCTATATGGGCCAGGTCATCATGTTCCTATAAACCTCCAACAAAACATGTTATTCTTTGTTCTGCAACTTTTTATTTCTGTATAAATGGACTCTTTAAGATCAGAGCCCTGAGAATAGGCTATCCTGCATATTTCAGGCTATCAACAATATTCTTTTTCAAGAAACACAGAGCAAGCATGACTAAGCACAGGCAACAAAGCTCAGAGGTTAAAAGTAAAAGAAACAGAGGTAATTTGGAGTCAGATTGTTCTCTATTACAGAGTTATGAGATAGTTGGATGGCATCACCGACTCAATGGACATGAGTTTGAGCAAATTCTGGGAGATGGTGGACAGGGAAGCCTGGTGTGTTGCAGTCCATTGGGCACAAAGAGTTGGACATGAGTGAGTGACTGAACAACAACAATTACAGAATTACTCAATGACTGCTGGTTAACTAGAGGATGTCACCCTGATGGGGGTTCTCATACTGGGCTGCTGAGCTCTGCGTTTAGCCATATCTTATTAAATTCATATGTCAATGCTGTCTGTGAATACATAAAACTTATGCTTATCAGATTTGTAAACAACTCAAGGCTGAGATGGCTGGCAAATACACTAGATGACAGAATCAAAACCTGAAAATATTTTGACAGGCTTCTTCTAACAGGATGAAATTTGTTGTTCAGTTGCCAAGTTGTATACAACTTTTTGGGGCTCCATGGACTGCAGCATGCCAGGCTTCCCTGGCCTTCAATATCTCCCAGAGTTTGCTCAAATTCATGTCCAATGAGTCAGTGATGCCATCCAACCATCACATCTTCTGTTGCCCCTTTCTCCTCATGCCCTCAATCTTTCCCAGTATCAAGGTCTTTTCCAATGAGTCGGCTTTAATGGAGTTAAAAATAAAAACTTTTTATCTCCAACAGCAACAACAAAACCTATACCTGTTGAGCATCTGCATGTAGAAGATTCTTAGAAAGGATCATCAGTGATTAGGAGTCATACAAGCCAATGGAGTCATAGACTTATTTGGAGAAAAGAAGGATGGAGGTGAAGGTTGCCACACTGGCAATGGTCAGACCCCATCCAAAGTCTTGTGTGCACTTCTGGATTCTTTATTTTCAGAGAGATACAAACTGAAATGTATTAGAGAATGTCAAAAGGTCTTAAATCCTTTTCTTTTTTTTTTGGTAATGAGTCTGAAGAGTAGTTTTCTAGCTAATCTGGAAAAATGTAATTATTTTGTCAAGTTAAAGACGATAAGCAAGAGTTGTGATACTAGTTGGGATACAGATTTCTTTTATTCTAGAATTAAAAAATTTGGAGGACAAACTATCTGGCAAACACATGTGTGTGTCTCTGAGTAGAATATTTATTCATGAGTGTGGCAATTTTTTCTCTTAAAAGGGACATGGAAACAGCATGGTTAGGAGCACTGTGAAATGACCAAACTCTGCACGTGTGGGAGCACATAACTTCTGCTTCTTGTGGTCCTGAGTGAGATGTGAGAGGATAGAGTATGTTCTGTCCTGCAGGCTTTGCAAATACCCAGAGAGCTAGAACAGCTAAGAGGAAAGAAAGAAGTGAGGAAACAGAGAGCGTGCAGTGTATTATAGAACAGGATAGGACAGAAGAGAGAGGAGAGAGAAAAAGACATACTAAGCTCCTTATAATATGTTCTGGGGAAGCACATTTATACCATAAACTTACTAAGAAATGAATGAATTACTAGTGAATGGGTCACATGTGATGATCAGTGCAAAGCTGCAGATGTCTTAGGTAAGGATGCTTTTAAGAAATCAGAAGTATGTTCTCTGCTCTTCAGGTATCTGCCTTTTCTGCCCCTGTTTCTTTTCTGTGAAAAGTCAGATACTCATCAGACTTGTGATGTACTGTCACCTGTTCTTAAAGGTCTACCTGTGTGTTTGAATAGTGACCTTCAAAATGCTTTCCCACTATAGTTGAGATCTGCTGAAACACTGCTGTACATGATACACCATGCAGCTTTGTGTCACTTTCAGAGTTCATGATTGCAACTCATGTCAAACAATTTCCCTCAATGTCATACATCTGCAAATTTAATTCAAGAAAACTCATTCAAAACAGTGAAATTAAGCAATAATTGAAGTGGATGCTAGCTACTTCAGCACAAAAGGATTTATTTTGGTGTATTTTTAGGGCTTGGTACAACATACTGATACAAAAATATTAAATCACTAGAAAAAAACTGATAGTGTTTTAAAGGATGTGAGGAAGGAGAAAAGAAAAAAGGAGTTTTCTCCAATCAAATGCAAATGAAAATGACCCGCGAGATTCTGAAAACAGTCTCTCTCCTGACAATGAACATTTTCATGCAGTGAAATCCATTTTTGAGACTCATTAGCAAGCACTGTGATCTTGCTTATTTTCTATAGGAGCGTCTGGTTATTTCAAATTGATTAGGAGACCTCTGATATGGGAGAGAGAATCACTGAAACTACCCCAGGTATTTTTGTAATTGGTTATCATGCTTAATTACAAATGTTTCAGCACAACCAATTTATTCTGGAGCAGATTTTCCTTGCCTTTCCACTGCTGTTCCTGCCAGTGTGGTTTTCTGTTTTTAGGGAGAGAAAAGAAAAATAAGGAGGTAGGAAGAAAGGGGGAGAGAGAAAAAGAAGGAGGGAGAGAGAGGACAGAAATTAATGGTTATTTTAGGTTCTAAAAACAGCAGATTAATTCACAGTATTTGTCAATAGCATCCCACTCCAGTACTCTTGCCTGGAAAATCCCATGGGCTGAGGAGCCTGGTAGGCTGCAGGTCCATGGGGTCACGAAGAGTCAGACACGACTGAGCGACTTCACTTTCACTTTTCACTTTCATGCATTGGAGAAGGAAATGGCAACCCACTCCAGTGTTCTTGCCTGGAGAATCCCAGGGACAGAGGAGCCTGTTGGGCTGCTGTCTATGGGGTCGCACAGAGTCGGACATGACTGAAGTGACTTAGCAGCAGCAGCAGCAGTAGTTGAAAATGAAAGGAATGGAAACGTATGTATGTATTAGTTTGTAGTGAGGTCACTCCTTGCAAACTGTTACCAGTTTTGTCTGATTCTGTTATTTCCATTAACTAGTGTTGGGAGCTGAAGTTCAACCCTCATCCCTCTCACCATGCCACAGTGCTGGCTGACCTTCATGTATTCAGTCCACTTGTCCTGAGCTCATCAGAAATAAATGGACTAAAATAGAACAGAATATGGCTCCATATCATGTTATTCATTGTCTGACAATCTTGAAGACCTGAGCAAGTAGTGAGTTGTGCTGGTATCTTGGATTGCAAATAGGGTACACGTTACATTCTTCGCAGTTTCTCATCTACAGCCCGGGACATTCCAGACTTAAATAATGGGAGGTGGGACTCTGGTCAGGGCACATGCCTCCTGCCTCAGCCCTTCTGTGAGGATCTGCATGGATTTTGCAGTACCAGAGAGAAATGGCAAAACCTCCAGTTTCACATCTTCTGATTAGAATGTGATTTGTCCAGACTATCCCTGCTGGGGACTGCACATCACCAGGAAGCTGCTACCTATTAAGAAGTGTCCTCTGCTTCTGCCACCACAGATACTCTTGGCACAAAAGCAAAACTCACATTACCTGATGCCAACTGTGATTTATATCTAAGACTTTCAATTTAAAGTGTTATTTATTATCTTAAAAAGTTAAAGTAATTCTTCAAGTAAAGGGAGTTCTAAAAGAAATTCCTACTGCTAAAGAATGGGAGGGGTTAGATTTGATGTAGTTTGATTTCCTATTGGTGAAATTTATGGGATATTTATGGGAAATCACCAAAAAATTGGTGTGGGGAGGAGTCCTTGAAATAATTTAGACTGATTTACTGATTTGCAGATGACAGAAATCAAGAGAAGTCAAGTGACTTTTTACAGTGTCAGTTGCAAAGCTGAAAACAGAATCTAGTTTTACTTCAGGTGTAGGCCTGATAGAAAAACAACTTTCTGTTTTCTCTGTATTCCCAACAATCAGCATCCTCTTTACATAAAAAATTTTCTGTCCTTATAATGTGATTTCATTTTGCTTTTGTTGTGATGATAGGAATTATTGATAATAACATAAAATATAATAAATTATAAGGAGTGTCATTTTTCAATATTTATTTCAGAAACTGTTGATTTTTGAACTTATGAGTACATAAAGCACTTTTCTTCTATGGCAAAGATATCTATTTTACAGTTCCTAGTATTGACTATTAGCACTTCAGTAAATTTCTGTAAATCATTATCTAGGGTGAGAATTAATTTTAAGAAAAATAGCCATTGGCAATGTTCACATAAATGTGTGAGAAAAAGCATTCCAAACGGGGATTTTAAAGTCACTGAAGGAAAAGCTCTTGTTATATTAGAGCTGCCAAAAGAATTCAGAACTCGAAAGATCCAAATGACAGCAAAGCAGATTGAAGCTGCTCTTCCCTCTGCATTCTCCTTTCTTTATGCATTCAGGGCTCTGCATCAAGGAAACTTATATGCAAGGGGTGCAGAACAGATCCAATTATACAGAACTGCAGCTAATGTCTGATGCTTTAAGTAGTTTTCAGAATTTCTGTAGATCGCTATATAGCCACCTCTCAATTTCTCAAAGTAATGAGGAAAGTCCTGGAATATATTACCCCAGTATTCATAGAGTGAAGTAATTAGTATTCATTACCAATTTTATTTCAATGGCTAATTGCACTTCACACCTATATATTGATACAAAAACTGGACAGTTAAGTAGTATCTACTATCATTTATTATATGGACATGGAAAGAATAGTTGAAGGGATGTTTTCGCTGCTCTAAAGAGTTTGAAGAATTTTCCACACAGTTTGATACAGTACTATGATCCATTCAAAACCAGACCTGACATCAGTGAGTAAAATGGGGGAAAAGGAAGTTCTTAGAGGTAGAATAGATACCTGTTAAATTTGAGGGTGGCTGTGGCTGAAGGCAGTGGTAGTATTTGTATGTATGCATATATACTCTGACACCTTTGATGGATCTAAATGGGCATGAGCCAAAGTTTGAGAAATTTTTGTTGAATGTCTACTGAGGATGATGAGCTGGGAAAATTTCTACTTGAGGTTCATGCTTCTAGATTTTCTACTCAGTCTTAGGAGACAGAAGACTCCACTAACCTTTGTTTGAAAACACCAGAGGGCTGCAGACCTTCATAAAACTAACTCTTAATTTCCTTCTTGCCTCCCTTGCATTATCACACTAATGGAATAAAAAAAAGGAAAACAGTTGGTATTTTCACTCATGGAAAATTTCTCTTATAATCCAGGCACTGTAGTAGGAGCTTTTGCTTGTATATTAGGACCTAAGCAAGAAGCAGAAAGTATACTAAAACTGAAAATTTGGGAAGGAATCAATGGCAGGACAATTAAAAAACGTGTGGATATTATATAGAAAAGCTGTAAGGAATTATGTTACCTCAGGGATAGTAGGAGTAGAATTAGAATACTTTCATGACTCTCAGATCTGTGCGGAAAATAGAAATCAGAGGACTGACTGTCAGGAGTTCCAACTCAATAGAGGGAAACAGTGAACAGTAAGCTTTTAGAGAAGGAACTAGGGGAATGTGTGAATACTTTCACCCAACTCTCCTTTCTCCATCACACCTCATGCTGAGGCTTTGTATTGGCTGAACTCAACTGGAAACCAGAAGAGAAGGAAGCTCATTGATGCAGTTCATTTTCAGTTGCCTTTTTGGTGGACAGATCAGGGGGTAGAAAGGGGAGTCAAAAAGAAAGAGAAAATGCTGAAATGAGAATGCAGGCCTTTTCTCATTTCATTGCTCAAACAGCCAGGGTTGGTTGTGTATGGTAGGATTTTCAGTTGCAAACTACAGAAACCAACTTTACTTGGCTTAAGCAGGAAAGGATATTGAGAGCCTTCTGGAGTCCCTGGGATACCTGGAAAACGTGCTACAAGGAGGATACCACTGCTCCTTACCCTGGGTTTATCACACAGACACTACTGCTGCTGCTACTCCATCAAGTGTGGAAGTTGCCTTCACAGCCAGAGATTCTTCCTCATGGACGCTTTTCCTTGTTTCAGCTACTGATTCAAAAAACTGAGTTGTGTGCCTGCCACCAGTAGAATCCGGCTCTTGACTGAGCTTTGGTCATCAGTAGAATCCGGCTCTTGACTGAGCTTTGCTTCAGAAGACGGTGGAAGAGTGACTGGTGTTATTAGTTGTCTATAGAATGGCAGTGCCTCTCACAAGAATTTTTAGGTGAGGAGTTCTCCAAGTTCAGGGACAGTTTTCTAGTGATGGATGGCCAAAGAGCATGTCAGATGCCTACTACACATAGGTTTTATTAGCTCCATCTTGCAGATGAAGATCTGAGGTTCAGAGAAGCTAAAAGAATCTTGCAAAATTAGTAGCATTAGTTGAGAGTGTGGTATAGGTATAGGGCTGCACAGACTAACACAAAACACTAGTAGCTTCAGAAATAGATCCAAATAAGCATATTACTTCAGTTTGTGATAATAGTGGAATTTTAATACAGTGGAAGAAAAGATAGATGATAAATTTGTTGGGAAAATCTACTGACTGATTTAAAAAATTACACTTCACACTAAATGAATTCCAAAGGTATTAACTACTATTTTTATAATCTTGATCTATATGAAACATATCTAAGTAGGGCTCCAAATCCAGGCAGATAGAACTATTGCAAAATTGAGTACATAAAAATTTCTCCACAGCTATAATGATATAGACAAATAGTTATCTTGAAAAATACTCACAAAATACAAGAAATAAGAAGGCTAATATTTTTAGTATGTAAAGAAAAAATTTACAGAAGACATGAAAATGGCTTACTAGCATATGAAAGGATTGCAAATGAATTCACATTACAACAAAATTAGCAGAAATTAAAGCAATTAACTCAGCAGTGGCCACAGGAGTGGAAAAGGTCAGTTTTCATTCCAATCCCAAAGAAAGGCAATGCCAAAGAATGCTCAAACTACTGCACAATTGCACTCATCTCACACGCTGGTAAAGTAATGCTCAAAATTCTCCAAGCCAGGCTTCAGCAATATGTGAACTGTGATCTTCTGATGTTCAAGCTGGTTTTAGAAAAGGCAGAAGAACCAGAGATCAAATTGCCAACATCCGCTGGATCATGGAAAAAGCAAGAGAGTTCCAGAAAAACATCTATTTCTGCTTTATTGACTATGCCAAAGCCTTTGACTGTGTGGATCACAATAAACTGTGGAAAATTCTTCAAGAGATGGGAATACCAGACCACCTGATCTGCCTCTTGAGAAATTTGTATGCAGGTCAGGAAGCAACAGTTAGAACTGGACACGGAACAACAGACTGGTTTCAAATAGGAAAAGGAGTACGTCAAGGCTGTATATTGTCACCCTGCTTATTTAACTTCTATGCAGAGTACATCATGAGAAACGCTGGACTGGAAGAAGCACAAGCTGAAATCAAGATTGCCGGGAGAAATATCAATAACCTCAGATATGCAGATAACACCACCCTTATGGCAGAAAGTGAAGAGGAACTCAAAAGCCTCTTGATGAAAGTGAAAGAGGAGAGCGAAAAAGTTGGCTTAAAGCTCAACATTCAGAAAATGAAGATCATGGCATCCGGTCCCATCACTTCATGGAAAATAGATGGGGAAACAGTGGGAACAGTGTCAGACTTTATTTTTTTGGGCTCCAAAATCACTGCAGATGGTGACTGCAGCCATGAAATTAAAAGACGCTTACTCCTTGGAAGGAAAGTTATGACCAACCTAGATAGCATATTCAAAAGCAGAGACATTACTTTGCCAACAAAGGTTCGTCTAGTCAAGGCTATGGTTTTTCCTGTGGTCATGTATGGATGTGAGAGTTGGACTGTGAAGAAGGCTGAGCACCGAAGAATTGATGCTTTTGAACTGTGGTGTTGGAGAAGACTCTTGAGAGTCCCTTGGACTGCAAGGAGATCCAACTAGTCCATTCTGAAGGAGATCAGCCGTGGGATTTCTTTGGAGGGAATGATGCTGAAGCTGAAAGTCCAGTACTTTGGCCACCTCATGCGAAGAGTTGACTCATTGGAAAAGACTCTGATGCTGGGAGGGATTGGGGGCAGGAGGAGAAGGGGAGAACAGAGGATGAGATGGCTGGATGGCATCACTGACTCGATGGACGTGAGTCTGGGTGAACTCCGGGAGTTGGTGATGGACAGGGAGGCCTGGCATGCTGCGATTCATGGGGTCGCAAAGAGTTGGACACGACTGAGCGACTGAAATGAACTGAACTGAACTGAACTGAAGGTAAACCAGGGTGTATGTCTATGTATGTGTGTGGGAGTTTACTTTATACCATTCTGGTTGGGTTCCAAATTGGATTACTTTTTCTGGAGAGTTATTTGGTATTATATACCAAAATTCTTTAAAATGCCCTTTGACTAAAAAATTCCACTTCCAGCAATTTTTCATCATAAAATAGTTCAACAAACACATACGTCACACAGGAATGAAGATTGCAGTATTACTTTTAATAGAAAAAAATAGGAAAATACTACATATTCATAAACTGGGGATGTTAAATGTTTCATGTACATTTATAAAGTGGAATACTACTTATCCATGAGAAGGCAGATATCTATCTATTGATATCAAAAAAGATCTGTGATATATTTTTAATTGAAAAAATCAGGGTATAGAATACTATGAATATTCATATTTAGTTCAATATAATATTTGTATATATAGTTGAATAATCAGGTATAAAATAATATGAATAACATCTAATATTTGTAAGAAAAAAATTTCATTTAGAAAAAATTGGGAAGATTATGCTCTAAAGTGTAAATGGCGATTTTATCTGACTAGTAGCATCTTGAATGACCTTTATTTTTCTTTTCTTTTTTAAAAATTATTTTAAGTTTAGTTTTGGCTATGCTGGGTCTCCTTACTGTTCAGGTTTCTCTAATTGCGGCAAGTGGGGACTATTCTCTAGTCGCAGTGCATGGGCTTCTCATTGCTGTGACTTTTGTTGTGGAGCATAAGCTCTAGGCGTGTGGGCTTCATAGCACAGGCTCAGGAGTTGTGGTGCATGGGCTCAGTTGCTCTGTGGCATGTGCAATCCTCCCAGACCCGGGATCACACCCCTGTCTCCTGCACCAGCAGACAGACTCTTCACCACACTGCTAACAGTGATGCCCACTTTTAGTTTTCCTTTATCCATTTCTACATTTCCTAGTTATCTTATGATAAACATTGATAAGTATAATAAAAAACAAACTATTTCTATTTTGAAAAATGAAGTAAAAGATACAAAGTTATCTGTAAACAACATGTAAGGACTATTTTCATGTACATGATTTTTCTAATATAATTGTGTGTGTGTGAAAGAAGGTAATAAAGTGAGTGAGTTTCCTTTTCCTTCTCCAGAAGATCTACCTGACATAGGGATCAAATGTGCCTCTTAACATCTCCTGCATTGGCAGGTGGGGTCTTTACCACCCTAATGCTGGGAAAGATTGAGGGCAGGAGGAGAAAGGGACAACAGAGGATGAGATGGTTGGATGGCATCACCGACTCAATGGACTTGGGTTTGGGTGGACTCTGGGATTTGGCGATGGACAGGGAGGCCTGGTGTGCTGTGGTTCATGGGATTGCAAAGAGTTGGACATGACTGAGCGACTGAACTGAACTGAACTGCCTGAGAAGCCCAAACAATGGATAAGAGTTGAACAATGAAAAAACTAGAAGCTAGTCTAAATTTCTGGCTAGAGCACTAGACTTCAAAAGAATCACAGTGATCTACTCTAACTTGCTGTTAATATCGATGAGGAAACTGAGGCCCCAAGAATTTAAGTGACTTACACAAAGCCAACTGATTAATCAGCATAGATCTGAGACTGGTGGAGAAGGAAATGGCAACCCACTCCAGTATTCTTGCTTGGAGAATCCCATGAACAGAGGAGCCTGGTGGGCTGCTGTTCATGGGGTCACAAAGAGTCGGACATGACTGGGTGACTAAGCACTGAGACTGGAGTTCATGTCTTCTAGCCAGCAAGCTAGTGGTGTTTCCACTAGCATATGCAGTTGACCATTGAAAACCCAGGTTTGAACTACAAGGGTTCTTTTGTACTAAGATTTCCTTTCAGTATTAAATTCTACAGTACTACATGCTACACTGTTGGTTGAATCCACGAATACTAGACAGCATATGGAGGAAGAGGGGATAGAGAAGACCATACATGGATTTTTTTATTGCAAACAGAGTCAGCCCCCTTAAACCCCAGATTGTTCAAGGGTCAATTGTTCTGATGATTTTCCAGGAGGTTTTAGTCCATACAGCACATTGTTCATTAATAAAAATAGTGTGGGGCAGAAATAGACATTTGAATAGAAAGATGATGAACAATCTCAAGGGTTTTGAGAATATCTCTTTTTTGTGAATTTTGCTACCTTTTGTTTTCTCTAATTGTTCATAAAATTTAGTAGCTTTCTTGTTTACTAAAACAGAACATTGTATTTAGGGAAGTGCTTTTCAACATGAGAGGGCTCTAATAGCAAGACAATAGAGCTCAATTTTCAAATAGTTGAATAATAATCTGTTAGGGGCAAAATAATAGAGATGGAATGATATTAGCACTTACTTTTCTTGAGCAAGTATTTTTACATTATATATATATACTTTTTCTGTTGGCAAAGATCGAAGGACCATTAAAGGTATTAAAACTTGAGAGAACTTCAAAAGGAAAGTGAGCACTTTTGACCAAGTTTTATGTCTTTGCATATAGGCAACTACACAGTAAGAACAGTAGCAAAGGGATTCACCAAGTGAAAGGAAGGAACATTTGAAGCAGGAGACGAATAATTTCCTGCAAGAAGGGCTGTGTGATGATGGTTCAGCTGGTGATCCATTATGCCTGTTAAGAGGCCAAAGAGAACTGTAGATCTCTGAGGTCCATGGGGACAGAGGCAGGGGAATAAGATGAAGGGAACACTAGAATAAACGAAGTACCTTAACAGCTAAAAAAGGCTGATGGATGTGCTCTGCACCTCAGAAGACAGAGCTCCCAGCAGGAGAATAAAGAGTGCAACAGAGCAGAGCCTGCTAGAACCACATAGTTAGGGAACTGATCCTCTAATAACCTCCCGTTTCAGGAGTTTATAATGTGCTATAAAAACCCCTGTCTCTAGACTAAAACCTGGCACACCCACACTTAACTGAATTTTATTGCCATTGTACAAATCCCCAATTTGCTGTTACTTTCTCTTAAATAGGACTGGATCTATTTTCAACATTGCAGGTGCCAAGATGTTTTGTAAAAATATTCTGTAGAGAATAGATTTTATTTTTTAAAATGCAGTAACTGGATTTCAATTCTTAAATTGAAATGCTGGACTAGGCACCAAGGACATTTTGATTAAATCATGCCTAAGTTCAGGCTATTAATTCCAACTTGGATGGTGTCTCTAGATATATAAAACTACTTGAAAAACAGAGATATTCAGAGCTTCCAGTGAGTAAAGGTCATCCAGTAGCTAAATCTCTTCATCCTTCATAACAAAATTTTGGGAACTTTTGTTTCTCATGTATATTGGCAGTGCCATTTACTATCAGTCAAGAGGAAATATTTTATTTTATAAAAGAGTGTATTGATACTTCTAAAAAGAGTCCCCCTCATGGACATGTATATTTCAAATGTGGCAACCATCAGTAATAATGAGTCTTCTTACACTTTTACCTGATATACTTTTATTTCAGTTGTTGGTTGCAATTCATCTATCCTTTCTATATTTCAAAAATAGGTTAGCTAGAATTCTAGTTAAATCAAATGACTGTGCATGGTCAAATTCAGAGTCAGAAATAAAAATCAGGTCATTGTACTTTCCTTCTCTGTGTCATTCTGTATAATCAGAATCAGTTATAATGAATGAGTGATCATTAATCACTAATTTCCAGGTAACAGCCTTTTCCTAGGTACATAGGGTATTCTACAAAGTATAGAAAAAACAGACTATCATCATGAAGAATAATAAGTTGAAGTAAAAGAATACACAACTATTTAGAGAACCAAAAGTATAATTAAGCAATTTACAATATTTTACATTTTCTCAGATTCATTCCTGAAGAAAGGGTCATTTTGATAACCCAGCTGTTCTAGCTAATTATTTTTAATGTGAATGACTATTTGTTCTTGACTCTATTGGTGTATTTATTTTCAAGTTAGAAGTCCAGCTTCAGGCCGATAATTTCATTTAAACATCACAATTCTGCTACTGCTGCTAAGTCACTTCAGTCATGTCTGACTCTATGCGATCCCATAGACAGCAGCCCACCAGACTCCCCCGTCCCTGGGATTCTCCAGGCAAGAACACTGGAGTGGGTTGCCATTTCCTTCTCCAATGCAGGAAAGTGAAAAGTGAAAGTGAAGTCGCTCAGTCGTGTCCGACTCTTAGCGACCCCATGAACTACAGCCTACCAGGCTCCTCCGTCCATGGGATTTTCCTGGCAAGAGTACTGGAGTGGGGTGCTATTGCCTTCTCTGAAGGTCACAATAATCGCCTTCTTTATTTTTTTGAGGAACTCAGTTTAGTTCCGTTCAGTTGCTCAGTTGTCCGACTCTTTGCGACCCCATGAAGCGGAGCTCACCAGGCCTCCCTGTCCATCACCAACTTCTGGAGCCCACCCAAACCCATGTCCATCAAGTCGGTGATGCCATCCAACCATCTCATCCTCTGTCGTCCCCTTCTCCTCCTGCCCTCAATCTTTCCCAGCATCAGGGTCTTTTCCAATGAATCAGCTCTTCGCATCAGGTGGCCAAAGTATTGGAGTTTCAGCTTCAGCATCAGTCCTTCCAGTAAACACCTAGGACTGATCTACTTTAAGAAGAACTGGTTGGATCTCCTTGTAGTCCAAGGGACTCTCAAGAGTCTTCTCCAACACCACAGTTCAAGAGCATCAATTCTTTGGCACTCAGCTTTCTTCACAGTCCAACTCTCACATCCATACATAACAGTTCAAAAGCATCAATTTGAGGAACTAGTGGGCTAAATATGCAATTCTAGGGAAGAAAAATTTTGCACAATAGGTGCAGAAAACCTTATGTTTTTCAAAGTTTAAGTTTCATGTTGCATTTTTCTTTCTATTGTTACTGGGGCCAGTATGAGTTCTGGGAATATACTAAGAACAAAAGAAGAAACTTACTTGTATGAAGATCCTTTGCAAGAGATTTGATTATGCTTTTAACACTGAACTCTTTTACTTTGATTTTCTGAATTATGGGATGCTATATTGCTTTTCTTTGAAACACCTTTTGGGTTCTTTTTGTGTGTTTTTAGCTATGTAAGTTAGTTTGTATAGTGATTTGACTGTATCGCTTTGTAAGCAAAGTGATGTCTCAGACACTAAAAATTCTGCCTGCAATGCAAGAAACCTGGGTTCGATCCCTGGGTTGGGTAGATCCCCTGGAGAAGGGAATGGCTTTCCATTCCAGTATTCAGAATACTGGAGTGGATAGACATTGTGTAGCCTGGAGAATCCCATGGACAGGAGCCTGGCATGTTACAGTCCATGGGTTGTAAAGAGTCGGACATGACTGAGTGACTAACACTTTCACTTTTCTTATGTATGTAGGGGAGGGGTATTGTGGAGAGGAGAAAGGTAGGAGATGAAGTCTGGCAGGTAGGCAGGCTCCAGATGTGTAATGGCTTTGCCAAGGGGGTGTGAAGGTGGAGGGGAAGGGTGAAGGGGAGTAAAATCTCTCAAAGATTTTAGACAGGTAACCAACTGCATATGGTTAGACCAACTACTTAATACGCTGCTTTGGAACCTTTTGAGATCGTAAAAATTCATTATTATACCACCTAGCAGGTTGCTCTCCAGGCTTCATAAATTGACAAAGCAATTTCCTGAGCTTCCCAGTGGCAAGGCTCACTCTTTCTAGGTATAGTAAATTCCTTTGAAGTCTTCCTCACCTTTTTCCCTTTGGTGTTCTTTATAATGTCTGATTCTTTCCCAGATATTCCCTTAAACTATTGTATTACTGGGTAACTCTAGATTAGAATTATCCCTCCTTTGTCACATGTTTGCATTTAAGCCTGAATCCTCAGAAATGGCTTTCCTGGAGGGGATTTCAGGCCCCATACCAGGCATGAAGAGATTTGAGCTTTCAACTCATCTCGAACTAGGCCATGTAAGTGACTATCTATGCTGACTTCAAAGACATTTGGTTTTGGTGCTTAATCTGGTCTGCCTGTGAGAGGCTCGCCATTATACCTTCTAAAACTAAACTCTATGTGTGTGTATGTGTATTTAGATTCAGCATAACGGTGTGTATATGCTGCTTTTTTTTTTTTTTTCAGTTTGTGCTTTTAAGAATCAACTAAGAAAGTTCTGTTATTTGATCCTGCTGATGTTCCCTTTCAGACAGCTGCCACCAGCACCGCTTGGCCACTTCCTTTTTATTTCCTATTCCCTTTTAACTGTCTAGCTTACTTTGATATGATTTCGTCTCTCTCTGTAATGGCAATGAGAGAGGATGTTTTTTCCCAAGGCCATGGCATGATATGCCTTTTAATTCATTTTAGGCTTATTACCTTGCAACTGTAAGAATGAGCTAGGGCTCTGTTTGCCCTCGCCAAGCATGTTTTAGACATGTGGGAAGGTGAAAGTGTGCATTAGACCACTTGTCTGCTTGACAACCCCTTTCCGTGACAGCACTGGTCATTAGAGGTTTGATTCCTGGGTCTGCCACTTTTCTGTCTTGTGACTTTGGATAACCCACATAATCTCTCTGCTCACTGGCTCCTTCTTTATAAAAGAGCAAAAAGAATATAATTTTACCTTCCTGAACACCAAGGGAGCTTTTTCAGATCAGGAGTGAAAGTTGCTTTGAATGCCATGAATTCTATGTAAGAATTCTTTTAAAATGGCTTAATACAAAAAATGTTAATTAGCATATTTTTTTGTTGTTGTTGTTTTGGAAAACAATGTGTATTTTTTAGTGCACTAATTATATGTATTTTTCCTTTCATTATTATAGGTAATTTTTTTTTTTACTGTGACTTCTGGATTTATTTTAATACATGATTTAAACACAATATGCTGTGTTTTTGACAAGGTTATATATCCTTCTCTAGAAATCTGTAAGACTATGCTGTTCATTTGAACCTAGGAAGTGAATCTAGTCCCCAGTGAATATTGCTGCCACTGGAACCTGATGTCTTATTAACAATTTACACAGTAAAAATCACAGGTAATGCCCATATATTGTGGAGCAACTCTTTCCAGTAGATTATAGTACCTATTTTGCAATACATTTTATTTTTCTAGTTTTTCTGTCTTGATTGCACTCAGTCTCTGCCTGACCTGTTGGTTACTCCAAGATAGGCTACATTACTCTGTAACTTTAGGGGAAAAAAGCTTTGCAATTACCACAGAGATGACACATTTATATTAGGAAATATGCATAATGAACTCATATTAGTAGTTATAATTTCTTGTTACTATACATTTCCGGTTCTTTCCATGTCAAGTGGTAGCAGTTTGCCACTCTCTCTTTCAAAGGAGAGGGAGCATATGGTCAGCTCCCTAGATCTGAAAATTCAGACCGTATATACCCATTAATGAAATGATTTTGAAATTATGAAAATTGTTTCTTTCTCTCTAAAGACTAAAACTGATTTCCAATTCCAGTTTCATTAACCTCCAGGGTAGCTCCAATCATCCCCCAAAATGGCATGAAACTTTTAAGACAAAATTAATTTTAACTTGTTTTAAATTAAAAACAAATGCATGCCAAACTATGCTGTTAAAAAAAGGTTATCTTTACATCCACTAAATACCGTTTTTAACCTGAAAGTATTCTATTTCACCCTTGTGCACTAGCTGAGAAACACATGAGGCATATTTAGGGTGGCCCCATTGAACAGAGCAGAATTCCATTATTCTATAGAAACTTCTTTCTCTAGATTATCTAATTAAAGCTTGAAATAATTTTAGAACCTTGTGAAGGTGGCAAAATTATATTTTTAGGTGGACCCCCTTTTGCTGGTAAATTGTTCTACTTGAACTGTAAATAGACATGAAAAATGTCTTGTTTTTACACTTTGTTGTCTGTCCATGACTCTATTTAGACTTGCTCCGAATCCTTACCTGATGTCATCTTGTTCTTGGTCAGTTGCTCAGTCATGTTCTACTCATGTCCATGCACTGTGGCACGCCAGACTTCCCTGACCTTTACCATCTCCTGGAGTTTGCCCAAACTCATGTCCATCTCATGCTCTATCATCCCCTTCTCCTCCTGCATTCAGTGTTTCCAGCATCAGGGTCTTTTGCAATGAGTCCACTGTTTGCATCAAGTGGCCAAAGTTTTGGAACTTCAGCTTCAGCATCAGTCCTTCCAATGAATATTCAGGGTTGATTTCCTTTAGGATTGACTGGTTTGATCTCCTTGCAGTCCAAGAAAATCTCAAGTCTTCAGCACCACAGTTTGAAGGCATCAATTCTTCGCTACTTAACCTTTTTTAATAGTCCAACTCTCACATCCATACATGACTACTGGAAAAGCCGTAACTTTGACTATGCATACCTTTGTAGGCAAAGTAATGTTTCTGCTTTTTTTTTTTTAATTTATTTTATTTATTTATTTTTTTAAATTTTATTTTATTTTTAAACTTTACATAATTGTATTAGTTTTGCCAAATATCAAAATGAATCTGCCACAGGTATACATGTGTTCCCCATCCTGAACCCTCCTCCCTCCTCCCTTCTTTTTAATATGCTGTCTAGGTTTCTCATTGCTTTTCTTCTAAGGAACAAGCATCTTTTAATTTCATGGCTTCAATCACCATATACATTGATTTGGAACCCAAGAAAACAAGGTTTGTCACTCTTTCCATTGTTTCCCCATCTATGTGCTCTGAAGTAATGGGATTGTATGCCATGATCTTAGTTTTTTGGATGCTGAGTTTTAAGCCAGATTTGTCTCTCTCCTCTTTCACCTTCATCAAGAGATTCTTTAATTCCTCTTTGCTTTCTGTCATAAGGGTGGTGTCTTCTGCATATCTGAGGTTATTGATATTTCTCCTGGGAATCTTGATTCCAGCTTGTGCTTCATCCAGCCCAGCATTTTGCATGAGGTACTCTGCATATAAGTTAAATAAGCAGGGTGACAATATGCAGCCTTGTACACCTTTTCCAATTTGGAACCAGTCAGCTGTTCCATGTCCAGTTCTAAGTATTGCTTCTTGTCCTGTATACAGATTTATTAGGAGGCAGGTCAGGTGGTCTGGTATTCCCATCTCTTTCAGAATTTTCCACAGTTTATTGTGATCCACACAGTCAAAGGCTTTGGTGTAGTTAATAAAGCAGTAGATGTTTTTCTGGAATTCTCTAGCTTTTTCTATCATCCAACAGATGTTGGTAATTTGATCTCTGGTTCCTCTGCCTTTTCTAAATCCAGCTTGTACATCTGGAAGTTCTCAGCATCCCGAAGTTCTCGGTTCATATACTGTTGAAGCCTAGCTTGAAGGATTTTGAGCATAATCTTTCTAGCATGTGAAATGAGTGCAAGTGTGTGGTAGTTTGAACATTCTTTGGCATTGCTCTACCAACTGTATATTAAAAAGTACTCATAAAAAACATCCTCTTACTTTGCTGCATTCTTACTATACTTTTAAAATAATTATTATTGTGTGAATTAATTGACCTTTGGGAGCAAGAACTTTATCAAGCATGGCAGTTTGGTCATCAAGATTTTTACATTATTTCTTCTCTTCTGATCCTAATGGTGAAGTTCAGCATAATTTCTTTTGAGCCCAAAGGCATGTTATTTCCTTTGTCCTATGGCTCTATGAGTTCCCTCCCTCATCTATTTAAGATCCTTTTTTAATTTACTTAAAATAGTTTTTGATCATTTCAAGATAACTTTTATATTTATAGTTCATACAACTCTTCTCCTATTTACGTCCCTGTTCATCACATTGTAAATACTAATTTTCTTCGACTCCTGAGTAATTTCTTTAGTAGTGAAGAAAAAAATAAGATTTAGATCCCACAATTTCTTAATTTCATATTCAGAGCAAATGATGGTGTTTTGATCCGTGGAGCCAGGCTATATCAGTATGAATCTTGGTTAGACATTTGGTAAGCTCTGAAAATAATTTAAGTAAATAAGATCATTATCCTAGTGGACCTCAGACTACAAGATGCTGAGACCTGCCGGATGAAAAACCCTTTTAGAAGTACCTAAAATTTCTTTCTATATTTTTATGAAAGTGGGAAATATTAGGCAAAGGATTTGAGTAGTCGTTTTTTTAAAAGATGACGTATGGATAGCCAACAGACACACCAAAAGATGCTCAATATTACTAATCATCAGAGAAATGCACATTAAAACCACAATGAAATATAACCTTACACCTATCAGAGTGTATATTATCAAAATGATAACAAAGAGGAAGTGTTGGCAAGGATATTGAGAAGAAGAAACCTGTGTGCAGTATTGGCAGGAGGGTAAACTGATGCAGCCACTATGGAAAACAGTATAGGGATTACTCAGAAATTAAAAATAGAACTACTGTATAATTCCACAATTCTACTCATGGGTATTTAAAGGAACCAAAAATCACTGATTAGAAAAGATATATGCACCTTTATGTTCACTGCAGCATTATTTGCATTAACCAAAATAAAGATGTACCCTAAGTGTGTCCATCAAATAGATGAATGGATAAGTATGTTTATATATATATGTGTGTGTGTGTGTGTGTGTGTATACACATACAATGGAATATTACTCAGTCAAAAAGAAGAATAAAATCTTGCAATCTGTGGCAACATGGATGGACCTGGAGGGTTTTATGTTAAGTGAAATAGGTAAGACATAGAAAGACAGATACTTTATGATTTTACTCACATGTGGAATCTAAAAAGCAAAACAAATGAACAAGCAGAACTAAACAGAGTCATAGATACACGGCAAAAACAGGTGGTTGCTAGAAGGGAAAGAGGTCAGGGGAGAAGAGAAATAGGTGAGGGAGATTAAAAGATACAAACTTTCAGTTATAAATAAGTCACAGGTATGAAATGTACAGTTTGGGAAATATAGTCAATAATTCTGTAATATCTTTGAATGGTGACAGATGGTAACTAGATTTATAATGGTGATCATTTTGAAATATGTAGAAATATTTAATCACTGTGATGCTTTTGAACTGTGGTGTTAGAAAAGACTCTTGAGAGTCCCTTGGACTGCAAGGAGATCAAACCAGTCAATCCTAAAGGAAATCAGTCCTGAATACTCATTAGAAGGACTGATGCTGAAGCTGAAGCTCCAATACTTTGACTCCAGTACTTTGACTCATTAGAAAAGACCCTGTTGCTGGGAAACATTGAAGGCAGGAGGAGAAAGGGAAGACAGAGAACGAGATAGTTGGATGGCATCACCGACTCAACAGACATAAGTTTGAGCAAGCTCCTGGAGATGGTGAAGGACAGGGAAGCCTGGCGTGCTACAGTCTATGGGGTTGCAAAGAGTTTGACATGACTGAGTGACTGAACAACAAAATGTTGTGTACCAGAAACTAACATAGTATTGTCGGCCAATTATGCTTCAAAAACAAAGTCACTCATGGGGGAAAAAAAGTGAGATTTGTGGTTTCCAAAGGTGGAGGTGGCGTGAGAGGGAATTGGATGAAGGTAGTTGACAGGTACAAACTTCCAGTTAAAAGATAAAAAAGTCCTAGAGGTGTAATGTACAATGTGATAAATATAATTAACACTGCTGTATGTTATATGTGAAAGTTTTTAAGAGAGTAAATTCTAAGGGTTCTCATCACAAGGAAACATACTTTTTCTATTTAATTTTATAACTGTTTAATACATGAGATGATTGATGTTCATTCACTAAACTCATTGTGGTAATCATTGAATGATCTATGTCAGTCAGATTATTGTACTGTGCACTTCTGTGTGGCCGAGAAACCTAGCTGAACAGCCTATGGGTCCCACCCACTTAGAGATAATGCTGGGCAGTGGCTGCCCAGCCAGAGACTGCATCTCTCAGTGTCTTTCCCTTTGTAGACAGGGCTACATGACTAGTTCTCACTGATGGAATATAAAGAGAAGTGACTTCCAGACCAGTGTGATTAAGAAACAGGTGAGCTTGGGCTCTTTCACAATCCATCAGCTGAATAAAGAGGACTTCCTAAACCTAGAAGGGCAGAGCCCTAAGGATGATAGAAGAAGAATGGGTCCTGATTGATCATGTGGGAGGCTGCCCATCCTACAACACCTTGGTTGATTCTGCTGTGAAAAGTAAACTTCTTTTGTGTTAAGCTGGGGCTCATCTTTTACAGCAACTAGCATTTACCTTGATAAATATAATATGAAAAATACCATATTCTAGTTGTGGGACACTCAGCACAAACTGTGTACAAAGTATCAACAGGAGTAGGAATCAGTTTGAATACATGCTTGCTGTGTATCTTTTTAAAATCCAGTACTTGGAAAATAATCTAAATGAGTCCCTTCATTCTAATTTCATTGATAATCCTTCTAACTGATAGCATTATCTAAAAAGTTTTAATGAGCCTGCTAAAAGGCTAAGAGTTTCAAAGGACAGTTTGTTAGTTTACTTTAAAAGATTATAGTACAGTGAGTTATCCAAGTGTGTATATTTCTGTAATATATCAGGCACATGGTTCAAGTGCACAGCAAGCAAAGGTTTGCCTGTGGCTGTATATTAGCATTAATGACTTGGATATGGTAGCACAATGTATTACAGTACTCTTAACCATGAAGTAAGATTGTTCACATGTCATAAGAACGAGGCAATACTATACACTGGACACTGATACTGGATAGAGAAAAGGATTTAATATGCTCCAAAGTTCACCATCCTCTACTATGAACATTTTTCTCTCTTCTTTCTTTCTACTACTCTCAGATAATTCCATGGAGACTTGACAAGACTTCAAATTCCAAAATGTTACAACTGAAATGTGACATGATAGTGAAAATTAAAAATCATAATTCTTATTTTACTTAACTTCTCAGTTCTGCAACAGTCCTATAGGCTTTGGGGTATTTGGGATATATTTACTTTAAATTCTACATCAGGAAAATTTTTAATGTTGATCACAGATGGGACTATCATATTTATAACTCAATTGTAATTCAGTCATTACTTTGGGGACAGAAAGTCCTCCAGGGAGAGTCACACATTTGCATGATGTATCCCAGTGTTCAGTCAGGTATTTGTAACTCTGTTTCAGCCAAGAGATGTGTAAAATCACAAATGACTGGTCAACTCCCAATTGGATGCAACTGAGAAAACTTATGCATTCCATTTTCCACTTATTAAAATTTAATGCTCTAATATTAATAAAGGCTGTGAACTATGTTCTTACTAAGATTTTTAGATGAGAATCTGAAACGGAGCCAAACTTAGCTGGTACCCAGCAATATTTTGACATTGATTCTTCTTCTTATCTCTGTTCTGCATGCTTTTCCCTCTCAAACTCCTCTCACATCCTCTTTTGGAGACCAATCTTTATTTCATTAGGTGTTCTGTTTTTTGTGGTCTCAGAAGACATCAGAGGTCAGTGGAGGAGAGAAATAGGTGAGGGAGATTAAGAGAAAATTTATACTCTAGGCCATGGCCTCCTCCTCCTCTCTTATGCCTCTATCATAACTTCTTGCCCAGATTACTGCAATAGCCTCTTACCTGGTCTCCCTGAATGCAGTCTTCCTTCTCTATAATGATGTTGCAGAAATGCAGGTCCATTCAAATTTCTCCCTACTTACAGCCTTTCAGTGTCTTTCCATTACTCTCAGGATAAAGTCCAAATTTTGTTAACAATCCTGATAAAATTTGGATTTGAGGCTTGCCTTGTACTTATGGTTGTATAACCTAGTTACATCTAAGTTTTTTAATATAGCCAGTCCTCATTATTTGTGGTAATTATGTTCTGTAAAGTTCCTGTGCACATTAAATTAGTGAATACTGGGGACATTACAAGGTGAGGTTCCTGTGAGCCTCTGGTCACAGTATTTTCATCAACAGATCTATATATAACTGTTTTATGTGTGTTTCTGTTGAAAGACATCTTACTTAATATATGTTATTTATTCATTTACATTGAGCTTATGGCTAAAGACATTGTGCATGCATGCATGCTAAGTCACTTCAGTTGTGTCCGACTCTGAGCAACTGTAGCTTGCCAGGCTCCTCTGTCCATGGGATTCTCCAGGGAAGAATACTGGAATGGATTACCATGCCCTTCTCCAGGGGATCTTCCCGACCCAGGGATTGAATTTTTATGTCTTATGTCTCCTGCCTTGGCAAGTGGGTTCTTTACCACTAGCACCACCTGGGAAGCCCCTAATGACACTATTTCCATGCCTAAATGAAGATTATCTAATACACATATTTTCTCTATAAGGCACATCACAGCCTTCTTGCACTAAACACTAGAAAGCATTTCACTTCTTTTCTTGGGGGTCATTTAAAATAGTATGAAATTGCCAACAAAGGGCACAAATTTTTTTTAAAAAGTGCACTAAATAGACAGATAAAGGAACACTAGCTTATACTGTGAGAGCTGAAATAAGGCAGAGTGTCACCTTCTTTGACCTTAGTTGGAAATGGGCTCATGTCTGGTGACTTAGAATTTTCATTGGTCCACACATGCCTGTGAGTGACTACAAAAGTACTGTGAGTATTGCTCTTGGGGTTACAAATAAATTTTAGTGGGTAGTAAAATTTGCAAATAAGGACTCTGTGAATAATAGCATCACCTGTGTGTGGAAAGGAATAAGTTTATAGCAGATACTCTTGATTTCCTACTCTCCATGTTCACCTTATGTCTTTTTGGCCAATTTCTGCTTTTGAATGAGTTGTTTACTGTCTCCTATGTGGCCATGTGCTCAGAGAGGAGGCCCTGGACTACTGCTAATTCATAACCATCTACATCAGTCACTTTCCCAGGGAAAGGTTTAATGATGGGCATGTGACCCACTGTAGCTAATGATATATGGAGGGAGGGGAGTGAGCTGCAAGGCTTCTGGGAGAGATTTTCCTGCTCACAAGAAAACACACAGGAAGAGACAACTCTCCTTTTCTGTTGAAAGATTTTGTGCCTGGTAGGAGTAGCAGACAATAGGGTTGATCTCCGAAACCATGAAAACAGAGTAGATATGCTGCTTGTGTGTATGTAGACTAAGTTGCTTCAGTCACGTCTGACTCTTTGTCACCCATGGACCATAGCCCAGCAGACGTTTCTGTCTGTGGGATTCTCCAGGCAGCAGTACTGGAGTGGGTTGCCATGCTCTCCTCCAGGGGATCTTCCTGACTCAGATTGAACCCCCGTCTCTTACATCTCTCTTGCATTGGCAGGCATGGTTCTTTACTAGTAATGCCACGTTGGAAGCCCCAGATATACTGGGTATAGCTCAAAGGAAATTTGAATAGCATCTCTAATAGGTTTTTGAGGACATTGATGAACAATTATATTAATCAACAAAGTCTCTTTGATATGAAAATAAACCTTTATGCCAGTTTGTGTAGGTTTTGCTTGTTAGTTATTTGCAACCTAAAACATCCTGGTGGTGGTTTGGTAGTCTAGTTGCTAAGTCGAATCCGACTCTTGCGACCCCATTGACTGCAGACTGCCTGGCTCCTCTGTCCATGGGATTCTCCAGGCAAGAATACTGGAGTGGGTTGCCATTTCCTTCTCTAAGGGATCTTCCCAACCCAGGGATTGAAACTAGTTCTCCTGCATTGCAGGCAGGCTTTTTACCGACTGAGCTACACTTTCCATAAGGCTGGTGTTAGGAATAAATGGGAGAAAGAAATATGCAAATATACATGTGTATGTACATATGCATGCCATCTGTTATAGGACTGAGCTTTGATACATGTTACTTTCCCGATTGTATTTTTAGGGATACAAAGAGTGTACAAGTTAAAGACTAAAATTCCAAATACTTATCATCACTGTTTCAAATTAACAATAAAATAAAAATGTTATTGGTTATTTTTTTAGTTTCAATATTCTTCCTTGGAATTGTGATCCCAATTAATTCCTTTTTCCTCTTGGCCATTTGTAATTCAATCATTCACTCTTCTATTATGTAAGGCTTTAAATTAATGTTAATGCTTTAAATTGTAGTATGATAATTATAACTCACAATATTTCTCTAACAATTCATCATGCTGTGGGGTAGAGGGAACCTATATTGCAAGAGGCTTTGTAAATATTACAAAAGGAAGAATGACAAGTTTTCAGAACTTGAAGTTTATGTATAAAAAGTAGATTCAGGGGGTTTATTCTGAGCTATTGTTTATTCATTCAACTAAGTATTTTTAAGTCTTTATAATAAAGCATGGGCTGAGTTGCAAAGTGCTCTATAGGATATGTATGATGCCACTAAGACTTAGAATCCCTGGCATGGCATAGGTTGTAAAGTTCTGGAGACCATGGGCTGTTCTGCAAACATCTTTGTATTGTCCATCTGCCAAGTCTAGATACGTTTACACAATAAGCCCTCAATAAATACTTGTCAAATGCAGTAGAACACACAACACCCAAACACATACACACAAACACGTTTCTATAGGACTTATATTTGCTAAAAAATTATGATTTTTTGCCTTTGTTGAATTTTAAACTGGTGTTGGATGACTCTGCATCCTAGTATTTCTCACACATTTCTCTGTTAGATTGCCCAAAACTGTCTGGGAAGTGTCATTTGCCCAGCTTTATAGAATGCTCCATCACTTCATGACACGGTCGTGTCTTGTGGCTTGTAGTGTTTTGTACCTTTCTTTGAGACTTTGTTTTCCTGAGAGGCCTGATGAAGCCGCACCATTCAGCAGGGATTTGCGATGCTGTCATCTTCTGTGAGTGCACACTGAGACCTTGAGCTAATGCTCTTTAACTTCCAAATGATTTCTCTGAGACATTTCAAGGATTCTGACAAGTAATCTAACACACAACTTTTTTTTTCTCTTAAAGATAATGTATTTGAGCATCTAGAATAAAGCCATTTTCTCTCTTTGATAGAGATAGTATTTAATTTCCTTTTAAACATTTAAGTATAATATTTTCACTAACTCTACTATTATTTTCCAAGGTGTGTTTCGATCAGCATTGACATATGAATTGCCATATTATTCCCTAACAACATGCATAATAAAACTGAGAAACTTGAAATCAGACCTTTCTCGATCATAATGAAATTAACATAAAACATGAATTTAAACTGTTTTAGGGTACTATGTAAACGTTAGTACTATTGACTATTATTTTAAATGCCTATGACTGCTGAAACCTAACTATAATAAAATATCACTGTTTTTTTAATGGAACACAATGCATCTTTAAAAATGCATAACGTGGATTTTAAGTTGAAAAAATAAGTGGCCTTTTGTAGATTTGTGAACTTGATGTATGTCATTTTGAATAAACTTGTTATGGTGTTGGCTGGCTTTGCTGTCTCCAGTAGGATGTTCTTGTTTCTTTATCAGATTAGGGTACACTAAGTTAGGTTGTAGTAAAAGAAAAAGTCCCCAAATCTCAGTAGATTAACACCACACAAGTTTATTTCTCGCTCAGGCTACACATTCATTGTGATTTGACAGAGAGGAGGAACTGTTTATGGTTGTCAGTCAGGAGGAAAAGCCAATGAAGGCTCCGTCTAGACAAGAAATTCCCACGGAAAAGAGAATGTGAATCTGACAAGTTTTCCTAAGAAGTGACACATTTCCTTTCACTGGTCAAAGCAAGGCATACGACCTGACAGACTTCACTCAGGTGGGCAGGAAGTACAACCCTCCCAACAGGGCTGGGAGGAGAATTAAGAGTCCCTGTGAATAACCCTAAACTGGAAATGCAATTAGAAAAGTGAGTTGGGAGCCATTTCCTGAAGCATTTTTTGCAAAACACACACTTTTATGTCTCTCTGTGCTGGTTTTTTTCAGTTGGAGGGATTGATGGGGGAATATTAAGAAAGATGTTATACTTTTTACTAGCTACCCCTTTGTTCTCCCTGTATGTTTCTTTAGGAAATCTAAATAATGCTAAGCTAAACTTTGTTTGCAGGTCAATATATGAATTATTCACACAGAACAGTGAGGTTTCTATGCACATTAGGTGAACGATTTGCTTTTAATTATATATGTGAAAGTTAAGATTGTCAAACCATAAATTTTTTTGATATTAGAATCTATTGCTTTCATTGTCTGTGGCAGAATGAGACAGTGTAACCCTAACCCAGTTACAGTAACTGAGACACAGTGTCCCCTCCATATGTGCTCTCTGGACTTCTTTTGAAGATATATCTGCTTATTCACTTTTGAACTTAGTGTGCATTTAACAATTCATAACAACAAAGCAAAAATCACATCATCTTAAATGTGTTTAATAATCACTTGGTATATGCATATTTTTCCATTGGTATTAATTAATTCACTGACAGATTTCAAAAGTTTTTAAGAAAAGAAAAGAAAAATTGAAACCACAGTACTGTCATGGCTGCAATTAAGAGAGTATTTTTTTTTTTTTTTTTTTTTGGAAAGGGATTAGAATGGCCCTGGGTGGTAGGTAGGTTTTATTGCATTGAGTATACATCAAAAAGCCCATTTTCAAAATCAATTGAGGGAAATTAACCCTAAATAAAATAATTTTCATTTAGTGTAAATTAAAAAAAAAATGTGGGTGTATGTCTTTTTGAGCAAAAGTTTAGCATTTAAGTGACTAATATGCCAAGTGGAAAGTAATGCCCTTAATGGAAGTATAATGAGTAGTGAGGTCAAGAAATAGATGTACTCTAAATTATTTTCTTAATAAAAAACAGATCTTTATTCTCTGATTTCTTTTAATTTCAACAGTAAAGATTTTTAAACAGTAGACAAAGGTCAGTAGGCTAGACTTCTGCTTTATAAAATGTCATCAGAATTCTTCAAAAAAGTTTCTAATAGGACTGCTTTTGTTTTTCAAAGACTTTGCAGCTTGGGAGGTATTCTCTTTTGTTATTGAGTTACCACCTCTGTTTGTTTATTACCACTCTATTAAAGCTGGCTCCTGGCAGGAGCAGACCTCCTCCTGGCTGCCCAGAGAGGACCTGCACATACTCTGTCCAAGGAAATGATCACGGGGACCAACAGGGGCTCCTACAGAGATGTGTCTCTGCTCACAGCAAAAGAGGAAACAGGAAATGACTTGAGGCAAGCTGTGCTAAGCTGGAAGAATGAATTAGAAACACTCCTAAACAGACTCAGAAAGTATTGTAGTCAGAGAAAAAGAAGAAAGGGTATGAGAAAGACTGCTTACTATTCCCACCTGGGGTCTGAAAAGATTCTTTTCAGTCATGTTAACCAGAGAGGGGCATCACCACTGAACAGGTACTTTGATTATTCCTATTAGTTTGCCTTTTTAATTTAAAAATTTTTTACGTCTAATTATGAAAGGTCAGTATCCTGGAAACCAAAATTAGTGAGCTTGAGTGAAACAAACATTTCTCACTTAAAAATTTGGAAAATAGAACTGTAACAATAGCTTGGACCTCAGAAGCACTGTCCTTTATAATTCGCAGTGCAAACTTGGGCAGCTCTATCTAACCTCAGGTCTATGAAAACAGAAATTGCTACAATGGAGTTTTAAGCTTTATGTTCTTAAATCATATCATTATTTTGTCAAGACACTGAAAGAGAAACTAGAAAAGCAAATTTTATCTCCCAGGAAAAAATAAATCTCTGAACAATGTCTTCTGTTGGTCTTGATATTACCTTAGTACTTTTGATCATTTTATGCCTTTTTTAAAAAAATAAAAATGGCTTAAGAGTTTGAAAGTCTAAAACTTAATGCCAACTACACATCATCTCACTTGATGAGCTTTTGGTTTTTGTTTATTTTTAACCTTATTGATAAAAATATTTAGGAAATTACTTCCTAAGCCTCTTTGGATATTTATTTTTATTGATTTTGAGTGCTAGAAATTAAAAAAAAAAACCAAAACAGGATGAAATGCTTACTGTTAGGAAGGTGTAGAGTCTATAATAAAATAAAAATGTAGGCTAAACAACATGACCCAGAAAAACAGAAAGTGAGATGAAAGAAAGAGACACACAAAACCCCCAGCATCTCAGAATAAAGCTGTCCTTAGTGAGTTGACTCATTGGAAAAGACCCTGATATTGGGAGGGATTGGGGGCAGGAGGAGAAGGGGACAATAGGGGATGAGATGGCTGGATGGCATCACCGACTCGATGGACATGAGTTCGAGTAAACTCCAGGAGTTGATGATGGACAGGGAGGCCTGGTGTGCTGTGATTCCTGGGGTTGCAAAGAGTTGGACACGACTGAGTGACTGAACTGAACTGAACTGAGTGTTCACATTGGTTGGTTAGGGTATGTAATGGGAGAGTTTTATGGGCTCTTCTTCTCCATTTCGATTTTGTCTTTGCCTCTGCCCTCTTACCCTCCTTTTTCTCTGTTATAATTGCTAGAAATTCATGCAGAAAAAAATTGAGAAACAAAACCTAAATGAATATTAATTACCTTATAATAATATTTTTGTACACAGCAAAGATACAGGCATCAAAATAATATTCTCATAGGGAGTTCTCTTTATGATCTTGTTTTTCTGGGAATATAATTAGTCCCTGTGTTATAGCCATCTATTAAGCTTATATTTTATTCTTTGTACTTATAATATTTTAGAAGGCAGACTGACCACAGGACACTTGATGCTTTGGCATGAATTCTTATACAATTTAGAAATTTTAATAATTTCTAAGAAAAATTACCACATTTTATTATTGAACATTATTTTTTAATCCTGTTTCCACCACAGTCAAGTTCCAAAGGGATGAATAAAAGAGCACAGAGCTGCGACATTCTCAGCTTCTTTAATAGTTTATTTGTCCTTAAGAGGTTTTAAAAAGATTTTTTGTTTCCACATTTCAGGTTGAAAAGTAATATCTATCATTTTTGCATGTCTGTATTTATTCTCTTTAATTGTGAGTCAGTTTTGACACACAGGATATCAGACATTTGTGTGGTCATGATTCTCGGAGAGTAGAATGTACTGTTTTCCTTAGGTGATAACCTAGTGAGTGATGCAGAACTTCAAATACAATGGTTGACCGCACAACGAGTTTCAGCACCATCGCTCTTGAAAACCTTTCTGGTCAAGTGCAGAACTTTTTAAAGATTAAAGCAGATTTGTGATATCAAAAGGTATTTTGATGGTCAGCCAAAATTCCGGGAGGATAGAATTATGCACCATAAACTTTATCCTCCTTTTCAGTGACTTTAAGATATGGTTTTTAGACATAGATTAAATGTAGATTCCCTTTGTATTTGTAATCTATATTTCAAATTACTACAGTAGATTTACTGTGTCGTGTTGCTTGAACTCTAGGGATCTGAAGGCTGGATTGGTCAAATGACTTTTAAAAGAGCTCTGGTTATTACCATGCTTAATATTGTAAGCCAGATGAAATAAGGAAGCGAGCAGAAAAACTCAAGTTTTCTTTGGAGAGAGTGCACTTTATCTTGCTTTAATTTGTTCCTTGGAGTCTTTGTGTGCTATTGGTGATATAGGTAAGACAAGTTTACATAAAAGTTCTTTTTACTATTTCTAAAGGCAGGTTTTCTGCTTCATACTGAATTCTGTAAATTTGGATTCCTTAAATTTAAGTGGTCTTAAATTCACAAAAATACAACATTGTAGTTTATTTGAAAGGTTTATGCTCTTCATCCAAAACTTTCAGGGCTGGGAAAATTTAAGAATTCAGATTCCCACCTCAGTCAGTTCAGTCACTCAGATGTGTCCAACTGTTTGCAACCCCATGGACTGCAGCATGTCAGGCTTCCCTGTCCATCATCAACTCCTGGAGCTGGCTCAAACTCAGGTCCATTGAGTCTGTGATGCCATCCAACCATCTCATCCTCTGTGATTCCCCTCTCTTCCTACCTTAAATCTTTCCCAGCATCAGGGTCTTTTCCAATGAGTCAGTTCTTTATAAAAGGTGGCCAAAGTATTGGAGTTTCAGCTTTAGCGTCAGTCCTTCCCATGAATATTCAGGACTGATTTCCGTTAGGATTGACTAGTTTGATCTCCTTGCTGTAAAAGGGACTCTCAAGAGTCTTCTCCAACACTGCAGTTCAAAAGCATCAATTCTTAGGTGCTCAGCTTTCTTTATGGTCCAACTCATATCCATACATGACTACTGGAAAAACCATAGCTTTGACTAGATGGACCATTGTTGGCAAAGTAATGTCTCTGCTTTTAAATATACTGTCTAGAGGTGACCCGAATGAGATGAGGTGGAATCAATAGAGGAAGAGGGTGGGAAGATTTGAGAGAACGGCATTGAAACTTGTATAATATCATGTATGAAACGAGTCGCCAGTCCAGGTTCGATGCATGATACTGGATGCTTGGGGCTGGTGCACTGGGATGACCCAGAGGGATGGTATGGGGAGAGAGGAGGGAGGAGGGTTCAGGATGGGGAACACATGTATACCTGTGGTGGATTCATTTCGATATTTGGCAAAACCAATACAATATTGTAAAGTTCAAAAATAAAATAAAATAATAAAAAAAAATACTGTCTAGGTTGGTCATAGCTTTTATTCCAAGGAGTAAACATCTTTTAATTTCATGGCTGCAGTCACCATCTGTGGTGATTTTGGAGCCTAAGAAAATAAAATCTGTCACTGTTTCCATTGTTTCTCCATCTATTTGCCATGAAGTGATGGGACCAGATGCCATGATCTTCATTTTTTGAATGTTGAGTTTTAAGCCAGCTTTTTCACTCTCCTCTTTCACTTTCATCAAGAGGTTTCTAGTTCCTCTTTGCCTTCTGCCATAAGTGTGGTGTCATGTGCATATATGAGGTTATTGATATTTCTCCTGGAAATCTTGATTCCAGCTTGTGCTTCATCCAGTCTGGCATTTCACATGAAACACTCTGCAGGGAAATTAAATAATCAGGGTGACAATATACAGCCTTGATGTACTCCTTTCCCAATTCAGAACCAGTTTGTTGTTCCATGTCCAGTTCTAAATGTTGCTTCTTGACCTGCGTACAGATTTCTCAGGAGGCAGGTAAAGTGGTCTGGTATTTCCATCTCTTCAAAAATTTTCCACAGTTTGTTGTGATCCATACAGTCAAATGGCGTAGTCAATAAAGCAGAAGTAGACTTTTTTCCTGGAACTCTCTTGCTTTTTCTATGATCAAATGGATGTTGGCAATTTGATTTCTGGTTCCTCTGCCTTTTATAAATCCAACTTGAACATCATTGAAAGAATGAACAGATGGAGTCAAAGTGAAAACGATGCCCCATTGTAACTGGTGATAGAAGTAAAGTCCGATGATGTAAAGAACAATATTGCATAGGAACCTGGAATGTTAGGTCCATGAATCAAGGTAAATTGGAAGTGGTCAAACAGGATGTGGCAAGAGTGAACATCAGCATTTTAGGAATCAGTTAACAAAATGGCCTGGAAAGGGCGAATTTAATTTAGATGGCCATTATGTCTACTACTGTGGGCAAGAATCCCCTAGAAGAAATGGAGTAGTCCTCATAGTCAACCAAAGAGTCTGAAATGCAGTTCTTGGGTGCAGTCTCAAAAATGACAGAATGATCTCTGTTTGTTTCCAAGGCAAACCATTCAATATCACAGTAATCCAAGTCTGTGCTCCAACCACTAATTTTGAAAAAGCTGGAGTTGAAAGGTTCTATGATGACCTACAAGACCTTCTAGAACTAACACCAAAAAAAGATGTCCTTTTCATCATAGGGGACTGGAATGCAAAAGTAGGAAGTCAGGAGATATGTGGAGTAACAGGCTTTGCCCTTGGAGTACAAAATGAAGCCAGGCAAAGGCTAACAGAGTTTTGCCAAGAGAATGCAGTGGTCATAGCAAACACCCTCTTCCAACAACACAAGAGAAGACTGTGTACACATGGACATCACCAGATGGTCAATACAGAAATCAGATTGATTATATTCTTTGCAGCTGAAGATGGAGAAGCTCTGTACAGTCAGCAAAAACAAGACCAGGAGCTGACTTTGGCTCAGATCATGAACTCCTTATTCCCAAACTCAGACTTAATTTGAAGAAAGTAGGGAAAACCACTAGACCATTCTGGTATGACCTAAATGAAATCCCTTATGATTATACAGTGAAAGTGACAAACAGATTCAAGGGATTTAATCTGATTGAGGGCCTGAAGAACTATGGACAGAGGTTTGTGACATTGTGCAGGAGGCAGTGATCAAGACCATCACCAAGAAAAAGAAATGCAAAAAGGCAAAATGGTTGTCTGAGGAGACCTTACGTATAGCTGAGAAAAGAAGAGAAGCTAAAGGCAAAGGAGAGAAGGAAATATACACCCATCTGAATGCAGAGTTCCAAAGAATAGCAAGGAGAGATAAGAAAGCCTTCCTCAGTGATCAATGCCAAGAAATAGAGGAAAGCAATAGAATGGGAAAGACTAGAGATCTCTTCAAGAAAATTAGAGATAGCAAGGGAACATTTCATGCGAAGGTGGGCACAATAAAGGACAGAAACTGTATGAATCTAACAGAAGCAGAAAATACTAAGAAGAGGTGGCAAGAATACACAGAACTATAAAAAAAAAAAAAAAAAATCTAAATGACCCAGATAACCACCATGGTGTGATCTCTCACTTAGAGCTAGACAGCCTGGAATGCAAAGTCAAATGAGATACCAAGGGAATACTTCATGGAAAGATGGGCACAATAAAGAACAGAAATGGTATGGACCTAACAGAAGCAAAAGATATTAAGAAGAGGTAGCAAGAATACACAGAAGAACTGTACAAAAAAGATCTTCACAACCCAGATAATCATGATGGTGTAATCACTCACCTAGAGCCAGACACCTATCAATGTGAAGTCAAGTGGGCCTTAGGAAGCATCACTACAAACAAAGCTAGTGGAGGTGATGGAATTCCAGTTGAGCTATTTCAAATCCTAAAAGATGATGCTGTGAAAGTGCTGCACTCAATATGCCAACAAATTTGTAAAACTTAGCAGTGGCCACAAGACTGGGAAATTGGAATTTCATTCCAATTCCAAAGAAAGGCAATGCCAAAGAATGCTCAAATTGCTGCACAATTGCACTCATCTCACACGCTAGCGAAGTAATGCTCAAAATTCTCCAAGCCAGGCTTCAACAGTATGTGAACTGGGAACTGCCAGATTTCCACCTACTCCTCAGTTTTTAAAATGTAATATTGTGCCCATACTATATATTATGCAATATTTTTAGCAAGGTTTGGGGCAAACCCCCATAATCAACAGATTAATATTTTCCCAGAAAAGGTATAAATGTTCACAGTCAGTAAGATCACCCCTATTTAGGGGTGATCAAATAGCTTGTTTTCAGTTCAGGTCAGATCTTTTAAACTGAAAAGCCTGAAGTTTTTCAGCGCTTTTTGGATTTTGAAATTTAAAATAAGGGATTACAGGTCAGTACCTATTTTGTTTTTCTGGTGTAACTTTGTAGACTTTGTGAACCTTTTAGATGTTTAACAATAAAGGGAAGCTTTATAAAATTGTTTTAAAACATTAAGTTAAATGCTTATAATATCTTTAAAATACTTGGAAGCGTATCCTAGTGTTATTGGTATAAAGACTGTAACATATTACTGATAATAGGTTATACAGACACAAGCATTAATGTTTGCTTCTTAGTTATAAAAATGAGATTAACTTGCATTTTAAATTTTGAAAAATCTTCATTGGAAACACTGATTGTGTTATACTTGAGAGACGCATAATCACGTCCCTCCTCTGGCTCTCTTGATCATACCCCCTCTCCTACTGCAGTAAATTTCCTTTCGTAAAATTTCTTTTTCTTTCTTGGATGGTTTTGGATCATTTTCTCTCCTGATCATTCACTTCAACCTGTGAACATGTTTTAGATTATTCTGTGTTTTAAAAAATATGCAATAAGATTAAATTTGCAGTTTTAGCTGAGCACCACAATAAAATGATGCTGCATTCCAGAGTAGGTCCCAAACTATATGCAAAATTTCCAGAGTTTTAGTAAAGTGGTTACATAACCCTTAAATTCTACACTCACATTGTAAGTATAAAAAGGTCAGATTAAAAAGCCAAATTTTAAGATTTCTTAGAATTGAGTAGGCCGTATGAAGTGATTCTTCTTCTTTCCTCCACTGCCTCTCATCTCAGGTGTGTGAAAAACCCTTCAAAGAGATACTTTGCAGAGCATGAAGATGTCTTGATGACCCCAGGTTTGCAACCCCATAAAAACTGAACAGGGGAGATGCAGTGTTTCAAAAAAACCAAGGGGAAGAAAAATTGCTGCTGCCTCCTAACTATATAGCTCAGTTGGTAAAGAATCCGCCTGCAATGGAGGAGACCCTGATTGGATGGGAAGATGCGCTGGAGAAGGGATAGGCTACCAACTCCAGTATTCTTGGGCTTCCCTTGTGGCTCCGCTGATAAAGAATCTGCCTGCAATGTGGGAGACCTGGGTTCGATTCCTGGGTTGGGAAGATCCCCTGGACCAGGGAAAGGCTACCCACTCCAGTATTCTGGCCTGGAGAATTCCATGGACTGTATAGTCCATGGGGTCACAAAGAGTCAGACATGACTGGGTGACTTTCACTTTCACTTTCCTAACTATATTCTTGGGGTCTGGACAAAGAATGCAGCAATGTTTCTTGTGGGTTTGTTGAGGGGAATAAGTGAGGAAAGAATGCTCTGGGATCACTGTGATTTGACCTAATATGATAATTTTTAGGGGCGTCCCAGGTGGTGCTAGTGGTTAAGAACCTGCCTGCCAGTGCAGCAGACATAAGGGATACTGGCTTGCTCGATCCCGGAGTCAGAAAGATCTTCTGGAGGAGGGCGTGGCAACCCACTCCAGTATCCTTGCCTGGAGAATCCCATGGACAGAGGAAACTGGCAGGCTACAGTCCATTGGGTCTCAAAGAGTTGGACATGATTGAAGTGATTTAGCACACTTGCACGATAATTTTTAGAGGATTGAAAACGCTTCAACAGAGAAGGAGCTGGAGATGGCCTGAGGAGAGATAGAATATAGAATAGAGTACCAAAATACCTGTGAGAAAGTCCCACAGAGGAGCCTGCTTTAACCATCTACCAAGCCTAAGAGCACAAAGCCAGTTTATAACAGTACCAGGCATGTAGTGGCTCAGATGGTAAAGAATCTGTCTGCAGTGCTGGAGACCTGGGTTCTATCCCTGGGTCGGCAGGATCCCCTGGAGAAGGGAATGGCAACCCACTTCAGTATTCTTGCCTGGAAAATCGCATGAGCTGAGGAGGCTGGTGGGACTACAGTCCATGGGGTCCCAAAGAGTCGGACACAACTGAGCGACTAAGCACACACCGTAAGTCATGTAAACCCTTTCCTGTGTTCCTTATCTCCCTTCCCTTCTGCCTCCTCTCTCCTCACTTCTGAACCCAGAAAGGGTGAGAAAGAGCAGCCAGCCGTGAGTGAAGATGTGACAGAGAATGAACTCACTTAAATTCCCAACATTTCTGATGTCATCCAGGAAATTTATAGTTTGTTAATTATATGAGGATTATTGGATTTAAGATTAGAGCTCTGTATCCAAATTTTCCATAAACCCATAATTTATATATATATGTCTTTGAGTGAAATTAGAGGCTTTGACTCTTAAACAGTACTGGACATTCTAATTACTAAGCTGAGATCATTTTAGTGACTTAAGGTAGGAGTTTGGAATCACTGACAGTTATTAGGAAAGTTATGAGATTACCTAAATTTTCATCCAGAGAAAGAAGAAAGTAATTCCTAAATAGAGTTTAAAAGAATACTTGGAGGTAAAATTAATTTGATCTTGGTTATCTCCCTAAGTCTTTTTTGGGGGATCAATTTAGTGTTTTCAAATTTTGTCCCTTTCTTCTCTATTTCCTTCCAGTAGGTGCCCAGTTCTTTCCACTTCCTTGTTGAACAAATTCTGCTTCCTCTTTGATCAAATGTTTACATAGACTTAAGGCTTTTCCTTCTACACCCATGGTTCATAAGCTAATCCACTTAAAACTGAAGTCATCTCTGCCACTTCAGGGAAATTAGTCTCTTCCCTGGTAGTCTAGTGGTTAAGACTCGGTGCTTCCAGTGCAGGGGCATGGGGTCAATCCCTGGTTGGGGAAACAGGGACCCACATGCCATGTGGTGCAGGGGCCCTCCCCCCAAAATGTAAAAAGATTCTTATCCTTGCCCACCAATGACCTGCTAGTTGCCAAATCCAACTTCTCTGTTTTCTTCTTACAGAACCTCTCTGCAGTATCTGACCCAGCTCTGTCTTTTTGAAAATACTTCACTGGCTTGGTTTCTGTGACACACATTAACCTTATGTTCTCTCCTGTGACATCTTCTTTTCAAGCTCCTTGGTGACTCCTCCACTCCCCACTTCTACACTGAAGTGACCCAGCACTAGGTTATAGGTTCTGACTCCTTTTGCACATCAAGTTACTGCATTTGGGTCCACTGTTCTGTGTCGTCTATAGGGTGATGACATCTAAATTTGAATTGTCAGCTGTGATCCTTTTCCTGAGATATGAACTGTGTATTTAACTTTTTTTTTTATTTTACCATGTTGTTATTGTTTGGATATTTAATGGATGCCCCAAAGTTATAGGTCCATCAGGCAGTTGTCTCTCGTATTTCTTCTCCCTAACTTGTTCATCTCAGTAAATAACACCACCTTTCATTCACTGTCTCAGGCCAAAAATATAGGGTTGTTACTACTCCCTTTCCCTTAAATGCCACACCCAAGCTGTTCACATCATGTCCTATCAGTTTTATCTTTATTATTCATTGTGAATAGAGAGTCTACCTCTACTGCATTAGTACAGGTGAGAGATTATGTTCTCATACCATTCTGACAGATGTGTGAAAAACAGATGGCTGGGGACAAGAATGGAAAATTCCCACTGCATTGAACCCTACCTCAAATATTCTCACCAAGTCCACTCCTTTTGGCTGACTGTGTCCTAGGTAGATTGTCTTTCTTTTATTCTTGGTGCATGTCCATACTCTTTCCTAACTCAAGACCTTTGTACGTGTTGGTGGTCCTCCTGTCTAGATATTTTCTTGTTTATGTGTTTGTTTAGTTATTTCTCTCTCTTCTAGCTCCCTTCGACCAGTATGTAACTCATATACACCCTCTTTTCTGTTCAACCTTGTATTCCCAACAGCTGTTGAAGAGCAGTACATAGCAACTGGGCTTCCCTGCTGGTTCAGATGGTAAAGAATCTACCTGCAATGCAGGAGACTTGGGTTGATCCTTGGATCGGAAAGATTCTCTGGAGAAGGGAATGTCTATGCACTCCACAATTCTTTCCTAGAGAATTCCACAGACTCAGGAGCCTAGTGGTCCATGCAGTTGCAAAGAATTGGACATGACTGAGTGATTAACACTTTCACATACTCACTTCACATAGCAATTGCCTGTAAATATTGATTGACCGAATGAAAGGATGTATGTGTTTAGGGCTTGCAATTTAAATAGGGAAGACTCTTGAGAGTCCCTTGGACTGCAAGGAGATCCAACCAGTCAATCCTAAAGGAAATCATTCCTGAATATTCATGGGAAGGACTGATGCTGAAGCTGAAACTCCAATACTTTGGTTATCTGATGCAAAGAACTGACTCACTGGAAAAAACCCTGATGCTGGGAAAGATTGAAGGCAGGAAGAGAAGGGGACGACAGAGGATGAGATGGTTGGATGACATGACCGACTTGGTGGACATGAGTTTGAGCAAGCTCCTGGAGTTGGTGATGGACAGGGAAGCCTGGTCTGCTTCAGTCCATGGGGTCGCAAAGAGTCAGATGCAACTGAACGACTGAACTGAGCTGATTTAAATAAAAAAAGAAAAAAACCTGCTGTGATAGAGCACCAGGAGTCTCAGTGACCATTCCTGGGTGCTGACTCAGCCACTTTGGCAAACTTAATAAAAAAAAAAACAACACAACAAACAACTACTCTGTGTATTTTTTTCTTACTCCCCAACAAGCGGCTTCTTGTCCATTAAACAAAAACAAATGACAACCCGCAGAAATAAAAATGTAGAACATATATTTCCACATTGAGTTCAATACCGCAAAAAACACATAATTTCAAGCAAATGGTCTCTCTTCAGTTACAGTGCCCTTTCAATAAAATTTGGCACTACAGGAAATCCATTACAATAAATATCTGTTCCAGTATCTGTCCATTTAGCAATAATTCTCCTTACGCTTGATTCCTCTTCTCTGATGAACTGTCCTAGGGACCCTTCTCTCCTTCCCTCTGAGATTTCCAGAGTTTAAACTCTGCCTTTGAGTACTTGCTTGTTGTCATGGTAGCCTCACTAATTTTACTTATATTTTTCCCCATATTTTCCCACAACCTTTGAAAATACCAAACTATATATGTGCCAAAGGCTATTTCTGACTTAATGTTGTAGGCATGAAAATATTTCTTTTCTTAGTCTCTTGAAAAATGTTAAATGGTTTTCTCAGCGTCATTGATTGAGACTGTTTGTTTATTTCCAGGGCTGAAAGTTAAGGCCATTCTATTTTCATAGAACTATTTATTTAAAACAAGCCTGAAATCAAAGACACCTCATAGAGTATGCACGGAATGCTGTTTAACCCAAGTGATCCCAAAGTAAATAATTTATTGGATTACTCAATAGATTCTGCCTTTTATTTTTTAATTACTCACTAAATAAATGCATGTGCTGTGTGAGTTTAGAAGAAAACAGGGTATTATTGAAAAGAAGATATTATCCTTGTAGTGATCTTAGGTGGTCCTAAGAAAGAACAGGTCCCATCCATACCGTTGTAGCAGAGCAGGCCTGCTATCCATGGTTGTATGGAGGCAGTCACATTTGCATGTAACACCTAGATTTTCAAAACAACAACAAAAATGGTTCTGTGGCTGCAAGAGAACCATTGAAATGAAATTCTGCAGGCTTGTTTCTTTATCTATAAAACAAGAAAAAAATCTCTCAGGTCCCTTCCAGCTCTGAGACCAAGCCATTCTCTTCTAGACCAACCAAAAATTATTATAGGACTGAGGCAAGATACAAGGCAGTTTAGTGAGGGCCCAGAGATCATAACGTGGACCTTTCTGCAACTCAAGACATGGATGGCCCCTCCCATCTGTTTTATAGCAAACACTTGCTTCCTTTCAAGCTGATAAAATGTCATTTTGTTTCATTGTGTTTTCTTTTATTGGAAAAATGCCACAGATCTTGTACCAAAGTTATTTTACTCTGGTGGATAAAAGAATACAATACAGATTTTGTTCCTTACTCTTGCCTTTTCAATGAGTTTTTGGATTGCTGTTTTTTTTTGTTGTCAATTAAAAATACATCTCTGCAAGCCCAGCTGCTCATGGGCCCATGTCCGCTGCATGTCCTGTTTCCTTGGCGGTCAAGCTCCTGTTGTTAAGCCCTGAGAAACAATGCTTATTTATTTATTTACTTTTCGTGAGGAGAATCCTGATCATTTGCTGTTTCTGATAAAATGAAGGAAATTGGGTAGACAACAGAAAATATTTAAGTAGACTGTAAGAAGGAACTTCTTAACCCTGGGCCATAAGAAGCTGGCAAGAAGTGCTAAGAGTTGTAGATCAACAATTAGTGACCCCTTGTTTAGGAGGATTTAAATATCTAATCAAGTCATTTTAGAGACCTCAATTAGATGGAGTACACATAATCGCAGTTACTAGTCTTCCAGTTCCCAGCATATAGTACTTCCATCAGGAAACCCTTGGAAATGTGAAGCAAGTAGTTTAGGCCAAATTTAAGGTTTAAGAGATTTATAGAGCTGACTATAAAAAGCTGTACATGAGAAGATGGAACAAGATGGCAATTAGGTGGACATGGAGTACATCTACAGATACATCAGGGATACACGTTCAGACACAGAAGTACATGCAGAACACCAGCTGAGAGCTGACAGGAGTACCTGACCAGCGGAAAAGAATATATAGAACCATGCAAAACTCCGAAGGACAAAGGAACTCGGAGGAAAAACAGGAGTGTTAGTAGGACTGGACCTGCCCTTGGCGGGAGGGGGAACTGAAGTAAGGGTCCAATCCCCACATTGGGGCAATTATCTGAGTCAGAGGAGAAACATTTAAGGCTGAGAGTGAAACAGCTGATTTGTGGCAGCCTAAATGGAATGAGAATCAAAGAGTCCTTGGTGCAGCCATACATATCACAGACAGATATGGAAGGCACAGTGGCTGGGAGCTGGAGTTTACCGACTGTAGAGCAGTCCCTGGGCAAGGGCTGCTGTTGACTGCGGAGAGATGGATCGATGAGATGTGAGGGAGGAGATTGTGGTGGGAAATGCCTGTGGAGGAAAGCCGGGCAGCCATGGAAGCAAGACGATACTGCTGAGTCATGTTGAGGGGATGGAGCCAACACTATAGACTCTCTTCCCCAACATGCCAGCACTGGCAGCTGAGCAATAGAGAGGCTGACCCATCAAACGCCTGACGCACAGAACTACAGAGTAGGACCCCACCCAGGGTGCCCCTTTAAGTGCCTAATGTGCTGATCTACAGAGTAGGACCCCACCCAGGGTGCTCCTTTAAGTGACTGATGCACTGAATTACAGAGTAGGGCCCCACTCAGAGTGTCCCTTTAAGTGCCTGATGTGCTGATCTACAGAGTAGGACCCCAGCCAGGGGGACCCCTCTATGTCCCTGATGTGCTGAACAACAGAGAAGGACCCCAGGCAAGGGAGGTCTCTAAGTGCCTGAACAGGTGGCAATAAGGAGAAAGACTGGCCAAAGAGGCCTTCTGATCGTCAGCTACAAGAGTCTCAAAAAAAGACGCTGATAGGGCCATAACTCCTGCAGTGGAGGCAGTCCGTGTCTCTGCACACTTGGCGCCACCAGGGTCCCCACAAGCCAAGCAGCTGCACCACCTTCTCGTTCAACTCTCATTGGGGCAGAGCTGCCAGAGGCAAAAAAATGTCTTGCGTCTATGCACTCAGGGTCACTTCAGTCAAGTCCGACTCTTTGTGACCCTATAGACTGTGGCCTGCCAGGCTTCTCTGAAAGGGAGTGGGGGTTCCCCAGGAAAGAATACTGGAGCATATTGGCCAATACTGGTTGCCATACACTTCTAGAGCACTATATTTCCTGCTGCCCTACCCACCAACTCCCCTGAGTACTGGTGCTGCCAGAACCCCTGCGACCCAAGTGGCTGCACCAGCTCCACATCTGGCCCCTCACAGGACCAAACCTAAGTCCTCCAGGGCAACCTCAGGAGCAAAGCCCAGCGGACGACCCAGATGCAGAGGTGGAAATAAAACCACAATTGAAACCCAGGGCAGTGTGACTAAGGAAGAAGACCCAAAACCCTCCGATCAGTTGCACAATCTGCAGATTAAATCCACACAATCAACTAGGTGGACTCTGTGTTTATGGAATATATAAAAGGTCATTGAGAGCTCCCACAAAAGAAAACGTGCTAGTTCTGATAGCTGTGAACATTGGAGGCGTGAACAGAGAGGAGTAGGGTCAGATTAGAATTTGAGCTACCCCCACAGTAGGTCCAAAGATCAGCACAGTGTTAGAGGGCATCCTAGGGAGGTGAGATGAACTGACTCACAGTGAGGGAGAGGACTCTGACAGCAGTGACTCAAAAAAAAAAAAAAAAAAAAAAGAAAAAAAATATTATTATGTTTTGACTTGTTCTGTAGATTCTTCTGGATTTTCTCTCTTTCTCTCTCCCCCCGGCACCCCGTTGTAGTTATTGATTTTACTGGCACTGCTGCTGCTGGGGCTGCTGCGTCGCTTCAGTCGTGTCCAATCGTGTCCAACTCTGTGCGACCCCACAGACGGCAGCCCACCATGCTCCTCCGTCCCTGGGATTCTCCAGGCAAGAACACTGGAGTGGGTTGCCATTTCCTTCTCCAGTGCATGAAAGTGAAAAGTGAAAGTGAAGTCGCTCAGTTGTGTCTGACTCCTAGCGACCCCATGGACTGAAGCCTACCAGGCTCCTCCGTCCATGGGATTTGCCAGGCAAGAGTACTGGAGTGGGTTGCCATTGCCTATGAAATCTAATTAAGCTTTTGAGCATTTTTTTTCTTCTCATTTTTCTTCGCATTTTTTTTTATTGTTGTTATAAACCTCTGCCTCTATGTTGGGCTTTTGCAGTTCTGGGGAGTTACACTTTTTTTTTCTCTTTTTTTAATTTTAATTTTTAAAACCTGTTATTATTTTTTCTACATTTATTCCGTTGTTTGCTTTTCCTACTTTCAGTTAATCTTTAATATATATGTCTTCTTTATCCACCTCTATTTAACTTTGAATATCTATTCTTTCTTTCCTTTCCTCTCAACATAATTGTTAGTTTCATTTTCTTTGCTATATTCCCCACTTGGCACCTTGCTATGGTTTTGTTTTCCAGTTTGTGCTTTAGTTAGTTTTTTTCTGGTAGACATAATTTTTGGTTCCCTTTGTTTGCTGGGTCAATTTATTGTACTTTATTTTGTTGGACTGTTTGATTTTGCTTATGGATGTATATGTATAAGTGTATATTCAGTCACATTTTTACTGTTGTTATAAACCTGCATCTGCATTGGGCTTTTGCAATTCTGTGGAGTTTTCCTTTTTTCTTTCATTTTTTAAATCTTCTTTTCTCTTTAATTTTAATTTTTAGTTTTTTGAAACTGATTATATTTTTTCTGCATTTACTCCTTTGTTTGCCTTTCCTACTGTTCTTTTCCCCTTGCAGTTAATCTTTAATGTATATAAATCTTCATCTACCTTTATTTAACTTTGCATATCTATTCTTTCTTTCCTTTCCTCTCAACATATTTGTTAGTTTTATTTTCATTGCTTTATTCCCCAGTTGGCACTTTGCTTTAGTTTTGTTTTCAAGTTTGTGCTTTAGTTACTTTTATTCTTAATTGGTAAATATAATTTTTTATTTCCTTTGTTCACTGGGTCAATCTGTTGTACTTTATTTTTGTTGGACTCTCTTGACTTTGCTCATGGGTGTGTATGTATATGTGTATATTTCATTATTTTAATTATTATTTGCCTGATTTTGTAACTGCCATTTGTGTGCAGTTCATCTTGGTTTCTTGGTTTTGGATATTTGTTTTAATCTCATTTAATACCATAACAAACCACTTGTGGAATCTTCATTCCTGAACAGAGATCAAGCCCTGAGCCTTTGGAGTGGGACCACTGACTCCAAGACCCGAGACTACCAGAGAACTAAGCCTCAATTCAGTTCAGTTCAGTTCAATCACTCAGTCGTGTCCTACTCTTTGCGACCCCATGAACTGCAGCACGCCAGGCCTCCCTGCCCATCACCAACTCCTGGAGTTCACCCAAACTCACATCCATTGAGTCGGTGATGCCATCCAGCCATCTCATCCTCTGTCGTCCCCTTCTCCTCCTGTCCCCAATCCCTCCCAGCATCAGAGTCTTTTCCAATGAGTCAGCTCTTCACGTGAGGTAGCCAAAGTACTGGAGTTTCAGCTTTAGCATCATTCGGGGGTATCAAATAATGAGAACTCACACAAATGAAGCCATTGGAATACAAGACCTGGCATCACCCAACCACCAGTAGCATCCTGTGCTAAACAACAAACAAAACAAAAATACAAACCCAATCGTCAGCAGACAGGATTACAGCCTCACTCAGCCTTGCCCATCAGAGAAAAAACACATGCGATAACTCAGCACAAATCTCACCGTATATGAAAGTCAGACAAACCACTGGACCAACCTTAGAGGGCAGAAACCAAAAGGAAGAAAGAATTCAACCTTGAAGCCTGGGAAAAGGAGACCTCAAACACAACAATTAAAAAAAAATTATGAAAAAACAGAGAAATACTACACAAATGAAGGAACAAACTAGAAACACAGAGGTCCAAATGAATGAAGAGGAAATAGGCCAACTACCTGAAAAAGAATTCAGAATAATTATAGTAAAGATGATCAAAAACCTTGAAAACAAAATGGAGAAAATGCAAGAATCAATTAACAAAGACCTGGGAGAATTAAAGAATAAACATGCAGAGACAAACAGCATAATTACTGAAATTAAAAATACTCTAGAAGGAATCAGTAGCAGAATATCTGAAGCAAAAAACAAATCAGTGATCTGGAAGATAAAATGATGAAAATAACTTCTGAAGAGCAGAATAAAGTGAAAAGAATGAAAAGAACTAAGGATAGTCTCAGAGACCTCTGGGACAATATCATATGCACCAATATTTGAATAATAGGGGTACCAAAAGAAGAAGAGAAAAAGAAAGGGTATGAGAAATAATTTGAAGAGATTATAGTTGAAAATTTCCCCAACGTGGAAAAGGAAATAGTCAATCAAGTCCAAGAGGCACAAAGAGTCCCATACAGGATAAACCCAAGGAGAAACATGCCAAGACACCTACTAATGAAACTAAAGAAGACTAAACACAAAGAAAGAATATTAAAAGCAGCAAGGGAGAAGCAACAAGTAACATACAACAGAAACATCATATGCTTAACAGCTGATCTTTCAGCAGAAACTCTACAGGGCAGAAGGGAATTGAAGGATTTATTTAAAGTACTGAAAGGGAAAAATCTACAACCAAGATTATTGTACCTGATAAGGATCTCATTCAAAATTGATGGAGAAATAAAAAGCTTTTCAGACAAGCAGAAGTTAAGAGAATTTGGTACCACCAAACTAGCTTTACAACAAATGTTAAATGGACTTATATAGTCAAGAAATACAAGGGAAGAAAAAAGATCTACAAAATCAATCCCAAACAATTAAAAAAATGACAATAGGAACATATATATTAATAATTACTTTAATGTAAGTCGATTAAATGCTCCAACCAAAGGACACAGAAACTGGTTGAATGGAGACAAACGCAAGACCCACCTATATGCTGTCTATATATGCTGTCCACTTCAGGCCTAAAGACACATACAGACTGAAAGTGAGAGGATGGAAAAATATATTCCATGCAAATGGGAAGCAAAAGAAAGCTGGAGTAGCAATCCTTATATCAGATAATATAGGCCTTACAATAAAAGAAGATTACAAGAGATAAGGAAGGACACTACATAATGATCAAGGGATCAATCCAAGAGGAAGACATAACAATTTTAAATATCTATGCATCGAACATAAGAGTACCTCAGTACATAAGACACATACTAACAGACATAAAAGGAGAAACTGACAGTAAGACAATAATAGTAGGTGACTTTAACACCCCACTCACACCAATGGATAGATCATCAAAACAGAAAGTTAATAAGGAAACACAAGACTTAAATGATATAGTAGATGAGATGGAGCTCACTGATATCTTCAGGACATTTCATCCAAATGCAGAAGAATACACCTTCTTCTCAAGTGCACATGGAACATTCTCCAGGATAGACCACATCTTGGGTCATAAATCAAACATCAGTAAGTTTAAGAAAATTGAAATCGTATCAAGTATCTTCTCTGACCAGAATGCTATGAGACTAGATATCAATTACAAGAAAAAAAATATAAAAAATACAGACACATGGAGATTAAACAACACATTTCTAAATAACCAACAGGTTACTGAAGGAATCAAAAGGGAAATGAGAACATTTCTAGAAACAAATGACAATGAAAACATGACAACTCAAAACCTATGGGATGCAGCAAAAGCAGTCCTAAGAGGGAAGTTTATAGCAGTACATACCTACCTGAAGAAACAAGAAAAACATCGAATAGAGAACATAACTTTAGTCCTAAAACAACTGGAAAAAGAACAACAACAAAAAAACCCCAAAATTAGTAGAAGGAATGAAATCATAAATATCAGAGCAGAAATAATTGAGAAAGAAGTCAAAGAAATAACAGTAAAGATGATTAAAACTAAAAGCTGGTTCTTTGAGAAGATAAACAAAATTGACAAGCCTTTAGCCAGACTCATCAAGAAAAAAAGAGAGAAGAATCAAATCAACAAAATTAGAAATGAAAAAGGAGAGGTTACAAAAGACAATGCAGAAATACAAAGGATTATAAAGGACTATTATGTGCAACTATATGGCAATAAAATGAATAACCTGGAAGAAATGGACAGATTCTTAGAAAAGTTCAATATTCCAAGACCAAACCAGGAAGAAATAGAAATTATGAACAAGCCAATTACAACCACTGAAATTGAAGCTGTGATCAAAAATCTCCCTCCCCACCCCCCACCCCCCCCCCCAAAAAAAAGGCTCAGGACCAGATGGCTTCACAGGAGAATTCTATCAAACATTTAGAGAAGAGCTAATGCCTATCCTTCTAAAATTCCATTAAAAAAAAATTGCACAGGAAGGAACACTTCCAAACTCATTCTACGAGGTCACTAATGGCTTATGGTGAATGGTGTCAGATTCGTGATCTCCGAAGAAGATTTAGCTTTGGAACCAGGGACCAGGTTTGATCACTCAAGAGCTTTTGTGTAGCAGAGTTTTATTAAAGTATAAAAAGGAACAGAGAAAGCTTCTGACATAGACATCAGAAGGGGGATGGAGAGTGCCCCACTCACTAATCTTTAGCAAGGGAATTATATACTTTTTAATTAGTTATTACAATAAATCAAAAGAATGTCTCAAGTTTGTGAAAATTTTACCAGACCCACTCCCACAATTTACATTTTAGGATAACAGGATTAGAATTTAATGATAGAAAGATCCTACCAGACCCACTTGGAAACAGAGATCATTCTGTCATTTTTGAGATTGCATCCAAATACTGCATTTCACACTCCTTTGTTGACTATGATGGCTACTCCATTTCTTCTAAGGGATTCCTGCCCACAGTAGTAGATAAAATAGTCATCCATGGAATTCACCCATTCCAGTCCATCTTACTTTGCTGATTCCTAGAATGTCAATGTTCACTCTTGTCATCTCCTGTTTGACCACTTCCAATTTGCCTTGATTCATGGACATAACATTCCAGGCTCCTATGCAATATTGCTCTTTACAGCATCGAACCTTGCTTCTATCACCAGTCCCATCCACAACTGGGTGTTGTTTTTGTTTTGGCTCCATTCCTTCTTTCTTTCTGGAGTTATTTCTCCACTGATCTCCAGTAGCATATTGGGCACCTACCAACCTGGGGAGTTCATCTTTCAGTGTCCTATCTTTTTGCCTTTTCATACTGTTCATGGGGTTCTCAAGGCAAGAATACTGAAGTGGTTTGCTATTTCCTTCTCCAGTGGACCTGTACCACATTCTGTCAGACCTCTCCACCATGACCCATCTGTCTTGGGTGGCCCCACACGGCCTGGCTTAGTTTCATCGAGTTAGACAAGGCTGTGGTCCGTGTGATCAGATTGGCTAGTTGTCTGTGATTGTGGTTTCAGTCTGTCTGCTCTCTGATACCCTTTCTCAGTGCCTACCATCTTACTTGGTTTTCTCTTACCTTGGATGATCCAGCAAAGTGCAGCCACTGCTCCTTACCTTGGATGTGGGCAAACCATTTAATATCACAGTAATCCAAGTCTATGCCCTGACCAGTAACGCTGAAGAAGCTGAAGTTGATCGGTTCTATGAAGACCTACAAGACCTTCTAGAACTAAAACTCCAAAAAGATGTCCTTTTCATTACAGGGGACTGGAATGCAAAAGTAGGAAGTCAAGAAACACCTGGAGTAACAGGCAAATTTGGCCTTAGAGTACAGAATGAAGCAGGGCCAAGGCTAATAGAGTTCTGCCAAGAGAATGCACTGGTCATAGTGAACACCCTCTTCCAACAACACAAGAGAAGACTCTACACATGGATATAACCAGATGGTCGACACCAAAATCAGATTGATTATATTCTTTGCAGCCAAAGATGGAGAAGCTCTATACAGTCAACAACAACAACAAAAAGACCAGGAGCTGACTGTGGCTAAGATCATGAACTCCTTATTGCCACATTCAGACTGAAATTGAAGAAAGTGGAGAAAACCACTAGACCATTCAGGTATGACCTAAATCAAATCCCTTATGACTATACAGTGGAAGTGAGAAATAGATTTAAGGGACTAGATCTGATAGACAGGGTGCCTGATGAATTTTGGATGGAGGTTAGTGACATTGTACAGGAGACAGGAATCAAGACCATCCCCAGAAAAAGAAATGCAAAAAAGCAAAATGGCTGTCTGAGGAGGCTTACAAATAGCTGTGAAAAGAAAGGAAGCAAAAAGCAAAGGAGAAAAGGAAAGATATACCCATTTGAATGCAGAGTTCCAAAGACTAGCAAGGAGAGATAAGAAAGCCTTCCTCGTGATCAATGCAAAGAAATAGAGGAAAACAATAGAATGGGAAAGACTAGAGATCTCTTCAAGAACATTAGAGATACAAAGGGAACATTTTATGCAAAGATGGGCTCGATAAAGGACAGAAATGGTATGGACCTAACAGAAGCAGAAGATATTAAGAAGAGGTGGACAGGATACACAGAAGAACTATACAAAAAAGATCTTCATGACCCAGATAATCACGATGGTGTGATCACTCACCTAGAGCCAGACATCCTGGAATGTGACATGAGGTGGGCCTTAGGAAGCATCACTATGAACAAAGCTAGTGGAGGTGATGGAATTTCAGGTGAGCTATTTCAAATTCTGAAAGATGATGCTGTGAAAGTGCTGCACTCAATATGCCAGCAAATTTGGAAAACTCAGCAGTGGCCACAGGACTGGAAAAGGTCAGTTTTCATTCTAATCCCAAAGAAAGGCAATGCCAAAAAATGCTCAAACTACCGTACAGTTACACTCATCTCACATGCTAGTAAAGTAATGCTCAAAATTCTCCAAGCCAGGCTTCAGCAATACATGAACCATAAACTTCCAGATGTCCAAGCTGGTTTTAGAAAAGGTAGAGGAACCAGGAATTGAATTACCAACATCCATTTGATCATGGAAAAAGCAACAGAATTCCAGAAAAACATCTGTTTCTGCTTTATTGATTATTTCAAAGCCTTTGACTGTGTGGATCACAATAAACTGGAAAATTCTGAAAGATATGGGAAACCAGACCACCTTAGCTGCATCTTTAAAAACCTGTATGCAGGTCAGGAAGCAACAGTTAGAACTGGACATGGAACAACAGGACTGGTTCCAAATAGGAAAAGGAGTACATCAAGGCTGTATATTGTCACCCTACTGATTTAACTTATATGCAGAGTACATCATGAGAAACACTGGGCTGGATGAAGCACAAGCTGGAATCAAGACTTCTGGGAGAAATATCAATAACCTCAGATATGCAGATGACACCACCTTATGGCAGAAAGTGAAGAAGAACTAAAGAGCCTCTTGATGAAAGTGAAAGAGAAGAGTGAAAAAGTTGGCTTAAAGCTCAACATTCAAAAAACGAAGATCATGGCATCCGGTCCCATCACTTCATGGCAAATAGATGGGGAAATAGTGGAAACAGTGTCAGACTTTATTTTTTCTGGGCTCCAAAATTACTGCAGATGGTGATTGCAGCCATGAGATTAAAAGATGCTTACTCCTTGGAAGGAAAGTTATGATCAACCTAGATAGCATATTCAAAAGCAGAGACATTACTTTGCCAACAAAGGTCCATCTAGTCAAGACTATGGTTTTTCCAGTGGTCATGTATGGATGTGAGAGTTGGACTATGAAGAAAGCTGAGCGCCTAAGAATTGATGCTCTTGAACTGTGGTGTTGGAGAAGACTCTTGAGAGTCCCTTGGACTGCAAGGAGATCCAACCAGTCCATCCTAAAGGAGATCAGTCCTAGGTGTTTATTGGAAGGACTGATGTTGAAGCTGAAACTCCAATACTTTGGCCACCTGATGTGAAGAGCTGAATCATTGGAAAAGACCCTGATGCTGTGAAAGATTGAGGGCAGGAGGAGAAGGGGACAATAGAGGGTGAGATGGTTGGATTGCATCACTGACTCAATGAAGATTGTTTTGGGTAAACTGCCAGAGTTGGTGATGGACAGGGAGGCCTGTTGTGCTGCGGTTCATTGGGCCTCAAAGAGTCAGACATGACTGAGTGAGTGAACTGAACTGAACGAGACCCACTCCCATAATATACATTCTAAGCTATCAGGGTTACTCAGATGGATTTCAGGAAGGAGAAACTGTCCACAAGCAGGATACATTGTTGTTATATAATCCCTAGTACAGAGTTCAAACTGAGTTGTTTGTGTGTAATTATCAGTTTTGGGTTTAAAGAAACAATGTTTTATGTGACTAAGACTAAGGAATGTAGAGAGAGAAAAATAAAAGTTTGTGCTTTCCTCCTCCTTGAGAATTCCAGACCCCTGTCTCCTCCTTGAGAACCCCAGACCCCTCTCTCTCAGGAACCCCCGGATTTCTTATCAACTTGCCTAGGGATAGACTGTCACCACCATCAGCCTGATACCAAAATCAGACAAAGCAACACAATAAAAGAAAACTACAGGCGAATATAACTGATGAAGTAAGTAAGTAAGTGAAGTCGCTCAGTCGTGTCTGACTCTTTGCGACCCCATGAACTGTAGCCTACCAGGCTCTGAGGAGCCTCTCAGTCCATGGAATTTTCCAGGCAACAGTACTGGAGTGGGTTGCTATTTCCTTCTCCAGGGGATCTTCCCAACCCAGGGATCGAACCTGGGTCTCCCACACTGCAGGCAGATGCTTTACTGTCTGAGCCACCAGGGAAGCCTATAGCTGATGAAGATAGATGCAAAAATCCTCAACAAAATTTTAGCAAACAGAATTCAGCAACACATCAAAAGCTAATAGACCAGGGTCAAGTTGAGTTTATTCCAGGAATGCAAGGATTCTTCAATATTTGCAAATCAATGTGATATACCATATTAACAAATTGAAAGAGAAAAATCATATGATAATCTCTATAGATGCAGAAAAAACCTTTGACAAAATTCAGCACCCATTTATGATTAAAACTCTTCAAATAATGGGCATAGAAGGAACCTACCACAACATAGTAAAGGTCAGATATGATAAGCCTGCAGCAAACATTATTCCCAATGGTGAAAAACTGAAAGCATTCTCTCTAAGATCAGGAACAAGACAAGAGTGTCCACTTTCAGCACTATTATTCAACATAGTTCTGGAAGTCCTAGCTACTGCATTCAGAGAAGAAAAACAAATAAAAAGAATCCAGATTGGAAAAGAAGAAGTAAAAGTCTCATTGTCTGCAGATGACATGATACTGTACATAGAAAACTGTAAAGATAATATCAGAAAATTACTAGAGCTATTTAGTGAATTTAGCAAAGTTGCAGGATACAAAATCAATACACAAAAATTACTTGCATTTCTATATATTAATATGAAAAATCAGAAAGAGAAATCAAGTAATCAATCCCATTCACCATTGCAACAAAAAGAATTAAATATCTAGGAATAAACTTCCCTAAGGATACAAAAGAACCATACATGGAAAATTATAAGACACTGATGAAAGAAATCAAAGGCAACATAAACAGATGGAGAGATAGTGCATGTTCCTGGGTAGGAAGAATCAATATTGTGAAAGCGACTATACTACCAAATGCAATATTTAGTTCAATGAGGTTCCCTATTAAATTACCATTTTTCACAGAACTAGAAGAAAAAATTTCACGATTCATATGAAAACACAAAAGACCCTGAATAGCCAAAGCAGTCCTGAGAAAGAAGAATGGAGCTGGAGGATTCAACCTTACTGACTTCAGATTATACTGCAAAGCTACAGTCATAGACAGTATGGTACTGGCACAAAAACAGAAATGCAGACCAATGGAACAAGATGGTAAGCCCAGAAATAAAGCCATGCACCTATGGGTACCTTATTTTTGACAAAGGAGGCAAGAATATACAATGGGGCAAAGACAGCCTCTGAAATAAATGATGCTGGGAAAACTGGACAGCTACATATAATAGAATGAAATTAGAACACTGCCTAACACCAAACACAAAGATAAACTCAAAATGGATTAAATATAAGACCTAAATGTAAGACCAGAAACTATAAAACTCTTAGAGGAAAACATAGGCAGAACACTCAATGACATAAATCAAAGCAAGATCCTCTATGACCCACCTCCTAGAGTAACAAAAATAAAAACACAAGTAAACAGGTGGGACCTGAGTAAACTTAAAAGCTTTTTCACAGCAAAGGAAACTAAGCAAGGTGAAAAGACAACCCTCAGAATGGGAGAAAATATAGCAAATGAAGCAACTGACAAAGGATTAATTTCCAAAATACACAAGCAACTCATACAACTCAATGTCAGAAAAACAAAAAACCCAATCAAAAAGTGGATAAAAGACCTAAACAGATATTTCTCCAAAGAAGACACACAGATGGCTAACAAATTACATGAAAAGATGCTCAACATCGCTCATTATTAGAGAAATGCAAATCAAAACCACAATGAGATATTACCTCGCACTGATCAGAATGGCCTTCATCAAAAAGTCTACAAACAATAAATGCTGGAGAGGGTGTGCAGAAAAGGGAACCCTCTTGCACTCTTGGTGGGAATGTAAGTTAATACAGCCACTATGGAAGATGGTATGGAGATTCCTTAAAAACTAGGAATAAAACCACCATATGACCCAGCAATCCCACTCCTAGGCATATACCCTGAGAAAACCAAAATTGAAAAAGACACAAGTACCCCAATGTTCATTGCAGCACTATTTAAAATAGCTAGAATGTGGAAGCAACCTAGATGTCCATCGACAGATGAATGGATAAAAATGTTGTGGTGACATATACACGATGTAATATTACTCAGCCATAAAAAGGAACACATTTGAGTCAGTTCTGATGAGGTGGATGAACCTAGAACCTATTGTACAGAGTGAAGTGAGTCAGAAAGAGAAAGATAAATACCATGTTCTAACATATGTATATGGAATCTAGAAAAATGGTATTGAAGAATTTATTTACAGGGCAGCAATGGAGAAACAGACATAGAGAATAGACTTATGGACATGGGGAGAAGGGAGGAGTGGCTGAGATGAATGGAAAGAGTAACATGGAAACTTACATAACCATATGTAGAATAGACAGCCAATGGAATTTGCCGTATGGCTCAGAAAACTCAAACAGGGCCTCTGTATCAACTAGAGGGGTGGGATGGGGAGGGAGATGGGAGGGAGGTTCAAAACAGAGGGGATATATGTATACCTATGGCTGCTTCATGTTGAGGTTTGACAAAAAACAACAAAATCTGTAAAACAATTATTCTTCAATAAAAAAAATAGATAAAAAAATGCTGTACATGATTAAAATATTTTAAGACAGGTTTAAATGAATATATGAGTGAAGATGCAGTAAAAGGAACACGGCATTTGAAATGGATATCTGCTCTAAGAAACACTCCAGCTTGTAGCCGCAAATATTTTGAAATTGACAACATGCACAAAATGTACCTTGTTGCCTCTCTCAGAGAAAGCCTATCAGAGTAACTGGCTCATTAATTTGACCTATTATGGCATTTCTTATGTCCTTAGGTTCCTATGACCTTCTCGAAGGCTCATTTGGCCTTGAAGCACCACAAGGTGAAAAAAAAAAAAATCTCAGAATTAATCGAGACGTTACCAGAGTGCTTTTTTTTTTTTCTTTATAGGGGCCTAGTAAATTGTCAGCTTATCCTGGAAAGAATAGCCTCCACCATAATCTTTTTCCCTATGACAGAGGTGAAGAAGCAGAGAAGGGGGTTGTGAAATTGCTGCCAGACACTGGGTTTCCTCCCTAATCCTTGTCTCCCTTTCATCCAGGCACAGAAAAATCTAGAGTTCAAATATTTAGATAATCTCAGGTGAAGGAATGCAGATCTACTCATTCCTTCTAGAGTTTCAAGTTAAGGCCTGAATAACTGGACACAATAGGCCAGTCAAGTGTCTTTCATCACTAGTGAGAGAATCAAATCTGACTCAGCCTAAAAATCCATGTAAAACAATTAAGAAAGTGCAAAATGCATTTTTATTACAAAATATTGTAATAATCTTAAAGCTGTGCTCTCTTGAATGCATATGATCTAATGAGAAAGTAATTAAATATCTATGTATGATTACTTTGATTTATGTCTAAGAAGTGTCACATGTATGGGCAAGTAGGATGGGACAGCATTAAGGTGCAAATAGATCTGTTTTAATACTTAAAAAATCTCTATATGAACTGTTTTTCTAGACGGTGGCCACTTGCTCCTGAGGTGGTTGATTCTTTTACCTAGTTGTTATGTCTGAAAAATTAATGCTTGCTCTGCAACTATAAACCAGACTGTAAGTGAAAGCAGCTCTGCCAACATTGTTTGAGTCATTAGAAGAGTCAACCCGTTGTTCTCTGTCCTTTCTGCGTGGCTGAATTTCCTTAATGACCAATTCATTGTGTGTCTTCAAGCATGACACCTGAAAAGCTATGATCTCTTTAATGAAGGATCCATTAGTCTTTCAAGAAAGTGAACATGTGAAGTTGAAAAACCTATTCAATAAGGTATCTCCTTGAAAGAACACTGGGAAATACATTTACACAAAATATAACTTCTTCATGTATGTTTAACTGAGCAGCATGGTTTCTGAAGTCACATTAGCTGACCCTGAGAAGAACACGGACTCAGTTTACTAAATACTTCCCATTTTCATAAAGTTGCTAAAATGCCACTTTTCAATCAACATTTATATATAGCAGAACATTCTTTCTTAGAACATAAGCCATTGTGCAGTCCTCTTTCTGCATTCTTTGAACCTTGACAGCACAGAATCTCCAAGATTCCATGATCATAGACAGTCACTCTGCTGTTGTGTGCAATGTACGGCTTTATACAAATCTTTCTGGTGCCACTGGAAGTGACTCCCAGGAAACAAAGCCCAAGAACGACCCTGAGTTTTACCTCTTTGTATATTCAGTTCTGCATTTCATCTTGCAGTTCTAAACCTATTCAAAGGTCTTTCTGTTTGAGCTTCTAAAATTTAGCATATCCTCTGCTGAATCTCAAGAGGAAAAAGATGTAATTATAATACACAAATTGCTCCTGCTCTGCACATTAACACAGTAATAGGAAATAGGAGTTTTTCAATATAAAAATAGTTTTTTCCTTTATTTCACTTATTTAAAAATAATGCAGTATATCAGGAATTAATTTTAAGATAGTCAAGTATGATTTATCACCATTAAGTCACTTTTACTAAGGAAAATAACTCAATATACTTTCTATATCATAGGAGGGGAAATAAAGTATATTTCATTTTAATAGAGAAATACAATTTTGTCCCACAGTGTAATTGGATAAGTGATATAGGAAGGTATCTCATAATATGGTTTTATTGTATTTTCCCCTAAAGTTGCATAATATCTGATATCATAAAGGTACTTACCTGCAGAATCATCTGACTAGTTTCTCTGAGTATATTCCATAGTTTCCATTGAATATGTTCACTTGGGAGATTTCTACTCTAGTGTTAATTTTTATGAAGTTAAATATTTGGATACAGATTGTTTGAAAAGAACTGGAGTTAATAAGGAGTTTGGTAAGCCAAGAGTTGGTTTGTTACTCAACTTTCCCCAATCAGGAAGGGTTGATGCTAATCGTTTTGATTACTTGTCAGGTGGAAGTATTAATTTATAAATGCTGTTATGGCTAAGGTCTTGCTTGAGCAGAACCCCATATATGTGGACATGTCTGGGCATGTCTGAAGCCCAACAGGGCACTGTCCATTTGGTGCCTGAAGGGCTGAGGAAATTACCTGGGGAAGGATGCCTTCCTTGAGGGAAAAAAAGAGGGAGACAATGACTTAATCTTCAGAAGGAAGCAGGGATTTTGAGTTCAGCTTGGAGTCTTGTTGTCTGCAGATGATTTGTTTTCTAGTCTAGAGTCCCATGGACTCCTTCCCATGGGTTCTGACCTGTGAACCCATGTTTGCAAAAGCCTGAGTGGGCATGAGGAAGGACAGCTTTGAATAAAAACTGAAAGAGGTGAGTGACTGGTATTCTCTCAGACACCGTTTGTTTTGGTACTAATAGATGTGGCAATATACAAAAAGTAGGAAGAGAAATATCCACCCACTTTGTAAAAGATAAAAACAAAACAAAACCCACAAAACCCAAATTGTTGCTGTTTGATTGACTGCTGCAAGAGCCCATGTGTAAAATGGTGGGACGAGGTGGACAGTAATTTAGCTTAGCAGAAATGCATCACTTTGTTAAAGGATTTAGGGGAAGAGGCCATTGTGAGTGGGATGGGGAGTGGGGAAGAAAATAAAATGAGTCACTGAGGCTACTTTCGTCATGATTGATTTCTGTGATGGTGAACAGCGTGCTTACTTGCTCTTCTCCACTTTTACATTATTAAAATGGGTGTTAGAACCACTTGTTCACTGTCATGTTTAGTGGGTAGTGAAACTTGAAAGATTTATTTGCTTCAATTTTTTAAATGATGTCTACTTTTTTTATTTATTTAGGATATGCCTCAGTTCAGTTTAGTTGCTCAGTCATGTCCAACTCTTTGAGGCCCCAGGGACTGCAGCACGCCACGCTTCCCTGTCCATCACCAACTCCTGGAGCTTGCTCAAATTCATGTCCATGGAGTTGGTGATGCCATCCAAACATCTTATCCTCTGTCATCCCCTTCTTCTCCTGCCTTCAATCTTTCCCAGCACCAGGGTCTTATCCAGTGTTAGTTCTTCGCATCAGGTAACCAAAGAATTGGAGTTTTAGCATCAGCATCAGTCCTTCCAATGAATATTCAGGGCTGATTTCCTTTAGGATGGACTGGTTCGATCTTCTTGCAGGCCAAGGGACTCTTAAGAGTTTTCTTCAACACTACAGTTCAAAAGCATAGATTCTTCAGTGCTCAGCTTTCTTTATAGTCCAACTCTCACATCCATACATGACTACTGGAAAAACCGTAGCTTTGACTAGATGGACCTTTGTCAGCAAAGTAATGTCCCTGCTTTTTAATATGCTGTCTAGGTTGGTCATAGCTTTTCTTTCAAGGAGCAAGCATCTTTTAATTTCATGGCTGCAGTCACCATCTGCAGTGATTTTGGAATCCCCAAAATAAAGTCTGACACTGTTTCCATTGTGTCCCCATCTATTTGCCATAAAGTGATGGGACCAGAGGCCCTGATCTTAGTCTTCTGAATGTTGAGTTTTCATAAATAGGATATGTCTGTTTATGAAAAATCTTTCCTCTTAGCATTGAAATGGTAAGAAAACACATTACCCCACCCCAAACATGGCATGGATATCTATTCTAAACTGGAGAGTGTGTGGAATCTAAGTTGGTTGGACTCCTCACTCACATGAGTTCCCCAAAATGTCAGCCTCAAATCATCCTTTAACACAGGGTTTCTCAACCTTGGTTTTATTGACACTTTAGACTTGAAAGTTCTTTGTTTTGGGAAACTTACCCTTTGTATTGTGTTTAGCAGCTGCCCTGACTTCCACTCACTAGATGCCTGTGGCCCACACTCCCACCCCTCAGTTTTGTTACAATAAAAAATGTCTCCAAGACATTGCCGGGGAGGGGAGGAAAAATTACCCCAGGTTGAGAATTAATACTAAAATGTAACACAGTGTACTAATTTGAGGTTAATATTTTATGAAGTGTTTTTGAGCACCTATACAGACCATGACACTAACTACTAGTAATGATGTGCTATTAAATATTAACTGAGGTATATTAAGACCTTTAAGTGTTTACTTGAACATTTGTTCATTTGAATTGGACACTGTTGATCTGGAAGTAGTTTGGAGCATTCCACCAACAGGAGAAAGGAAAGACTGGCATGTAGGAAGTGTGGAAGCAAAGAAAGGAAGTTAATTGATTGGCTATAACTTAAAGCCTAAGTTAAGTTAGGCTGTCTGTGATTGGTTGTCCTTAGTGTTTTCATTTCATAACCTTGAGGCATATACAGGCTTGGATTTTGGTTTGCTTAAATAGACATAGTTGGCATTATAGCCAACTCAATCTAGTTGTCTCTGTATTTAGTTAATCTGGAGAAGGCAATGGCAACCCACTCCAGTACTCTTGCCTGGAAAATCCCATGGACAGAGGAGCCTGGTAGGCTGCAGCCCATGGGGTCGCGAAGAGACGGACACAACTGAGCGACTTCACGTTCACTTTTTACTTTCATGCACTGGAGAAGGAAATGGCAACCCACTCCAGTGTTCTTGCCTGGAGAATTCCGGGGACAGGGGAGCCTGATGGGCTTCCGTCTATGGGGTCGCAGAGTCGGACACGACTGAAGCGACTTAGCAGCAGCAGCAGCAAGTTACAAACTTTCTGTAAAGGGACAAATATTAAGTATTTTAGCCTCTGTGGGCCTCATGGTCTCTGTTGCCACAACTCAATTCTGCTACTGTAGAACAAATGAATAGATGAATTGGCTGTATTTCAATAAAATTATTATTATATATTTTGGTTCAAAGGGCTGCCGTTTGTCAACTTCTCTGCTATCAGAAAAACTGACACAACATACTGCATGTACTAAACTATATCAAGTCATTGGATCTCCCAAACTCCAAAGCTAATGTATAGAACAAATAAATTAAAAATACGGTACATTTCTTTTATGTATACAGGTCACCTATCACTCTTAGAAAATGAAAATCATTCTGCAATAGAATTTGTGAATTTTATTTTTTGTCATTTCAACTTTATTATTGCAATGGCAGTTTGAATGAAAAGAGTGACTGTTTTTAAATACTTTTAAAGCCCAATGCAATGTTTACTGAAAAATAAGGAAAACCAAATGGGAGGAACAGAATTATTGTTATGAAACAAATGAATGTGTGGAGAGAAATACAAATGCTTTAATAGTATATTGGAAAGCATTTTAAAACTCATAATTATACTATTTGCCTAAATAACACTTATTAAAGTGGGACCAGCTAAAAAAGGCCAGGCCACCTCTGTGCTGATGCTGTATGGAGGATTTAGTGAGATGGTCTTGCCATCAGAGGTCCTGTTTTATAAGGGGACTAACTCTCCCTAGAGATTTCTAGAGACAAATAAAATCCAAATTTTGGAGAGGTACTCTTACTACTTCTCCCTCACTCCAAAACTCCCTCCTTTCCCTCTCTTTGCCCCCCTCCCTTCTTTCCTTCCTTCCTTTCTTTCCAGTATAGAGATTCAAGAGAATTTTGAGTTCAACCCATGTCGTTGGACTCTAGCATTCTTCTCAGGTCTCCGGGGGTTCTGAGGGATGGCTTATGTTTCCTAATTCATCTTTGGGTTCAGCTGCAGCTGTCCATTTGATGAGTCATTCACCTTTCCGAGTGTGCTGTCCTGTTGTAGCCTTGGTGTTCCAAATGTCACAAGATTCCCTTTCCTCAATTTCCCCACACTTCTTCCCCACTAACAAGCCCACATGTATAGTGACCTTTATTAGTGGTTTGAGTAGATGTAGGAAGCACTATAATACAACCAATTTATAATTGATTATTAGACAATTCATTGTTGTTCAGTTGCTAAGTGGTTTCAGATTCCTTGCAACCCCATGGACTGCAGCGCCTCAGGCTTCCCCATCCTTCACTATCTCTCAGAATTTGCTCAAACTCATGTCCATTGAGTCAGTCAACTCTCTCATCCTCTGTCACCCCTTTCTCCTCTTGCTCTGAAACTTTTCCAGCATCAGGTCTTTTCCAATGAGTTGACTTTTCACATTAGGTGGCCAAAGTATTGGAATTTCAGCATCAGTCCTTCCAGTGTATATTCAGGGTTGATTTTCTTTAGGATTGACTAGTTTATTCTCCTTGCAGTCCAAGGGACTCTCAAGAGTCTTCTCCAGTACTACAGTTCAAAAGCATCAATTCTTTGGTGCTCAGCCTTCTTTAGGGGCTTCCTAGGTGGCGCTAGGGGTAAAGAACTTGCCTACAGTGAAGGAGACATAAGAGAGATGGGTTTGATTCCTGGGTCAAGAAGATCCCCTGGAGGAGGGCATGGCAACCCACTCCAATATTCTTGCTTGGAGAATCCCATGGATAGAGAAGCTTGGCAGGCTATGGTCCATAGAGTCACAAAGAGTTGGACCCATGCACATAGCTTTCTTTATGGTCCAACTCTGACATCCATACATGACTACTGGAAAAACCATAGCTTTGATTATATGGACCTTCGTTGGCAAAGTGATGTCTTTGCTTTTTAATACTCTAAGTTTGTCATATCTTTCCTTCTAAGGAGCAAGCATCTTTTAATTTCATGGCTGCAGTCACAGTCCACAGTGATTTTGGAGCCCAAGAGAAGAAAATCTGTCACTGTTTCCACTTTCCCCCTTTCCATTTGCGATGAAGTGATGGGACCAGATGCCATGATCTTAGTTTTTGAATACGAGTTTAAAGCTAGCCTTTTCACTGTCTTCTTTCATTCTGATCAAGACGCTCTTTAGTTTCTCTTAGATTTCTGCCATTAGAGTGGTATTATCTGCATATCTGAGGTTGTTGATATTTCTCTCTGCAATCTTGATTCCAGCCCAGCATTTTGCATATTGTACTCTGCATAGAAGTTAAATAAGCAAGGTGACAGTATACAGCCTTGATGTTCTCCTTTCCCTGTTCTGAGCCAGTCCATTGGTCCATGTCTGGTTCTAACTGTTGCTTCCTGGCCTGCATACAGGTTTCTCAGGAGACAGGTAAGATGGTCTGGTATTCCTATCTCTTTAAAAATTTTCCACAGAATTTCCACTATGACCTAGTCCATCTTGGGTGGCCCTGCATGGCATGGCTCATAGCTTCACTGAATTCTGCAAGCCTCTTTGCCATGACAAGGCTGTTATCCATGAAGGGGATACAACTTATGTATCCTCTAAACTATCCTATATTCCATAACCTCCAAGATATTTGCCTCTCACCAAATCTCTCTCTCTTCTCTTGGCCTCTGGAAACATATCTCCTACTCCCCACCCCTAAATCTCTTCCACTTTATTAAGAGAAGCATTCTGGGCCTCCCCAAGCCGAACCCTGAATGTGGATAACCCTTCCATACCCTGTGCTTGACAGTGGGTCATCAGCTCTGACTGTTACTAATTTTTCTACCATCTATTAAGGAGAAAGAAGTAATCAGTTGAGTTATTTCTCCCCAATGTGAATTAACTTTCATTAGAGGGAAGAAGCTTTCCTGGTGGCTCAGACGGTAAAGCATCTGCCTGCAATGTGGGAGACCTGGGTTCGATTCCTGGGTCGGGAAGATCCCCTGGAGAAGGAAATGGCATTCCACTCCAGCACTGTTGCCTGGAAAATCCCATGGACGGAGGAGCCTGATAGGCTACAGTCTATGGGGAAGAAGCAGTCTTATTTAGTGTTTTGTTGAAGGCTAAATCTCCATTATTCAGTATGCATTTGTAAACCATAGCACAGTTGAAGTTTAGATTTTATCTATTTGTTTTTGCTTGTTTGTTTTACTTTATTTGTTTTTTCCCTGCCATTGGTCAACTATGCAAAGATGATAAGGTCCTATTGACCATAATATGGCAAGGAATGACCATAGGATAGCCATGAAAGCCTTTTCCAAAATTATTGTTTGTGTTATACTTACTCTCAGCAAGACATTGAGACAATTAAAAAGTCTGGATTTATTTTTGAAAACTACTGTTTCAGGCTTAAAAGAAAATTGTATTTTACTTATAGAAGTTTACTATTTCCTCCTTCCTCTTCTTTTTTCCCCCCTCAATTGAAAGTGAACAAGTAAGCACTTAATTGAATAATTTAGGCCTCAAATTCCCTTTATTTTAAATTTTGCATATAAGATCATCCTTGTCCTACTTAATTTTAACTTTTGAAGATCCGTTATAAAGAAGAGTTGGAGAGAATTTTTTCTAAGAATAATTGCATGAATAGAGATCTAAAACTAGCATGTTTAATTCTTGAAATACTGATTGAAATAATTGCAGCATAGTTGAGAAGGAGCAGAGCTTGGCTCTTGGTGTTACAAGAATCCTTTCTTCAAAGTTTTGGTCTTATTCCTAAGTGAAAGCCAAGAGCGCTGAATCAGGCTGAAGCTGGCAAGAAATATGTAGTATATTAATGGTATTAGACCTGAAAGTATTTATACAATTTGATCAAGTAAGTTCTGAAAAAAAGAGACATAGAATATTTTGCCTTTTATAAAAGCTTATTTTAAGGAAATTATGTACATCATGGCCTAAGGAAACTTAACTACATTCCTTTTTGAAATAAAAAGCTACGTTACTACAATGTTGATGTTATGAAAACCTATAGAAGAGAAATTCTGATTAAAATTAATTCCTGTTACTATGAAGGAAAAAGGCAGCCAGGCAAAGTAAGAGCAAAATGTAGTATATGCCTTAAAGGAAGAGCAGTTTCAGACTATAAAATTGTGAGTCTATAGAGGAGGGAATTGGGATAGTTTATTTAACTCAGTAATGAAACTTAAATCTAATATAAGTAACAGTTTCTAAAGTAACCTAAGGTGCAGAACCCTCAAACTGTGAAAATTTAACTCTGAATGTATTTTAATTTATAACAAGAAGTTATATCTCCATATATTGATTAACAGAAGAATTTCACAAACAGAAATTTCCAGAGCATAAATTCATAGAGACAAGTAGATGGCAGATACATATTTCAAGGTACTTTTGAAATTGAATTATTATTTTAATACTTCAAATTTTATGATTAGCATGGAATTGAAATCACCAATAAAGCTCTTAGAGAGGATAAAGGCAAAGATTTCTTCTTTGTATAATTCAGTTCAATTAATTCATCAAATATTTTTGAGGGCCAGATGATCTCTTGTGCGTTTCATACACAGTACCATCCTGGCTTGTAGAAATCATGGATTGATTTGCTACCTACTTGTTTAAAAAGTGGTTTGATCAGTGCATTTGGATACATTTTTCTTGCTTTCTCCTCCTCCCTCTTTTTTGACCTTCTGCTACTGCTGCTGCTGCTAAGTCACTTCAGTCGTGTCCGACTTTGTGAGACCCCATAGATGGAAGCCCACCAGGCTCCCGTCCCTGGGATTTTCCAGGCAAGAATACTGGAGTGGGTTGCCATTTCCTTCTCCAAGGCATGAAAATGAAAAGTGAAAGTGAAGTCGCTCAGTTGTGTCCGACTGTTAGCGACCCCATGGACTACAGCCTACCAGGCTCCTCCGTCCATGGGATTTTCCAGGCAAGAGTACTGGAGTGGGGTGCCATTGCCTTCTAGACACTTTTATTTATTTATTTTTGACTATTCTTTTCTCTTAGTTCTCCCCCAACTTTTTTTTAAGAGCATTTTAACCTCTTGGTCTGTTGTGGTGAGTAGAACCAAGTCTCTTCTTTCCCAGAAGATTCTTATCCTGAGTCATAGCATGAATGATACCTTATTTTAACAAGGATCCCAAGAACAATGAATACCTTATTTTAACAAGGATCCCAAGAACAGTGGTGGTTCTGAGAATTTCCATTTTCTGTGTGCAGACAGTGCCTAAATTTCAGTCACTTGCATCTTGAAAATGTATGCAGGAATGGGAGGTGAAACAGCCTCTACCCTTATGTTTGTTTTCTGCTTTATTCCTGATGCGTTTACACAAGGACATGTTGCACACATCACTTTTTATGCAGCATCATGTTACCTTCACCCAAGGACCAGCTGCATCATGCATTATGACCAAATAATAAAGCTGTCACCTGTGTCACTGTATTCTAAGCAAATGCCATTGCTCTTCTGCATGCCAAAACTTTCTCCTCAACTTCCTTTGCTTCCACTCTTTCCCAACAGTTCACAATCCACAGGGAAATTAGAATGTTCATTAGCAGTATGAGTCAGATTTGCTCTAAACACAACAAAGTTTTCCCATGGTAGTTAAAATCCAAACATGATTTAGTCCCTGCCTCTTTGACCTCATGTCATGCTGCTTCCCCTCTTGTACATGATGCACCCCAAGATCACCAGCTTTATTTCAGTTCCTCCAGGAGGCCTGTTCCTTGGTGGGTGGTTCTCTTTCCTCCCATCGTTCCAGGACTGCCGCTTAGTCACTGAGATGTTGGTCATATTGTGTCATCTGCAGAGAGGCCCACCCCAACCAATCCATCTGGAGTAGCCACACACTACTGTCATATCCCCTCTTTTAATTCTCTGCATACAATTGCCACTCTCTGATGCACATCTCCTTTATTTATTTTTGTCATGTTTTGGTCACCTGCATCCAATAAAATGTAAGACTTTACAACTGAGGACTGTGCCTATCTTGTTTCCTCAGAGCCTTGGATAGTATTTGCTATGTACTTAGTTCTCACTAAATATTTACTGAATGAGGCTTAACCTTCTTTACAGTTTCTACTTGGGCAATAAGGCTAAGCAAATTATCATAAATTTGTGCTGTGTTTAGTTGCTTAGTCATGTCTGACTCTTTGTGACCCCATAGACTGGAGCCTGCCAGGCTCCTCTGTCCATGGAGATTCTCCAGGCAAGAATACTGGAGTGGGTTGCCATGCCTTTCTCCATGGGCTCTTCCCAACCCAGGATTGAACCCAGGTCTCCCACATTGCAGGCAGATTCTTTACTGTCAGAGTCACCAGGGAAGCCCATCATAAATCTAGGTGTATCATTAATTAAATTGATTAATTGTATCCCCTATGTAAATAGTGATAAAATGTATCTTTCCTGAAATAACACAGATTATTTATAATGTGCTTCTATTTTTTAAAAACAATATATTTCTACTATGCTTAAACTGAAAGCAATTTGATTTCATTATGAATTTTATGCATCTGTATGTTATATTCAGTCTTTAGTATTCAGACAGATTTTCTTATCTTTCCCTATCTTTTCACTTTTAGTTTCAGTCATAGACAGCTATAATCTTAGGATCCTAAGGCCAAATGGATGTGAGAGTTGGACCATAAAGAAAACTGAGAGCTGAAGAATTGATGCTTTTGAACTGTGGTGTTAGAGAAGATTCTTGAGAGTCCCTTGGACTGCATGGCGATCAAACCAGTCTATCCTAAAGGAAATCAGTCCTGAATATTCATTGGAGGGACTGATGCTGAAGCTGAAACTCCAATACTTTGGTCACCTGAGGTGAAGAACCAACTCACTGGAAAAGACCCTGATGCTGGGAAAGATGGAAAGCAGGAGAAGGGGATGATAGAGGATGAGATGGTTGGATGGCATCACCAACTTGATGGACAGGAGTTTGAGCAAGCGCTGGGAGTTGGTGATGGACAGGGAAGCCTGGCGTGCTGTAGTCTATGGGGTTGCAAAGAGTCAAACATAACTGAGTGACTGAATTGAAGGCCAAATATTTTAAAGATCTTCTTACATTGGAGAAGTGTGATGAAGAGATCTGCCCTTGAATTTGTGGTGCCTGAAAGGAAGCCAGAGCTGGAATTGTTTGTGCCCAGGGACATTTGAGAAAAAAAAAAAAAATTGACCCATAGTAACAACACTAGAACTTTGCTAGAAGCTGGATATCAAAAGATACTTTGCCTAATGAAGCTTCAGATTTAATATTAGAAATTAAAGATTGTGCCCAGAAGATGGTGACCCTGGGAAAACAAATTGTTGATCCACTCAATCTTAAAGTACAGGGTATGATATATGGATTTAGGATTTATTCAAGCAAATATCTATCACTGGTACTTACAGGTACTTATGATGCCAACTCATGTTTTTAAACCCCCTGTTGGAAAGTCAGTTGTAATTTATGTATTATGTATATATAATTCATATATAGATTCATGGTGGTTTAGTAGCTAAGTCGTGTCTGACTCTTGTGACCCCATGGACTGTAGCCTGCCAGGCTCCTCTTGTCTGTAGGATTTATAAATCCATGTGTGATCTTAAATCCATGATCTATTTCACTAGGTCCATTCAAAGTGAAGATCTAGATTCAGGTGATACCATTTAAACTGTTACACGGTGACTCAGTTGAATGGGTCATGATCAGCAGTTTTTTTTAAGCTCATATAATTGAATCAAATACAAAGCATCAGAGGATGTCTTCACATTGTCAAACAACAGATTCATAAAATTTCGATCAGTTATGTAACTATAGTGTGTGTGCTGTCATCATGTAAAATACATTTCTTGCTGTGAATGGGATGGGAGAAGGCAATGGCACCCCACTCCAGTACTCTTGCCTGGAAAATCCCATGGACGGAGGAGCCTGGTAGGCTGCAGTCCATGGGTTGCTATGAGTTGGACACGACTGAGTGACTTCACTTTCACTTTTCACTTTCATGCATTGGAGAAGGAAATGGCAACCCACTCCAGTGTTCTTGCCTGGAGAATCCCAGGGACGGGGGAGCCTGGTGGGCTGCTGTCTGCGGGGTCGCACAGAGTCGGACACGACTGAAGCGACGCAGCAGCAGCAGCTGTGAATGGGATAAAAAATCTGTGACATCCATCAAAGAATATTGGATTGAGTTGGATTGGGTTCATCTGACATAAAATGAAGAATAATTTACAGAGGGAATTTTCCCAAGAGTAAGTACGAGGACTAGTCCCCAAATAAGGACAAGGTCAAATTGTCACTGAACTCCTTGAAATAAAAAACGGCTGAAATACAGAACAGAATGTGTTAGACTTTGTAATTCATAATTCCCTCAAACATAGCCTCATTTGTTTTGCCCATTGATAATTCATAACTTGTTTAGTAGTGTTTTGAGTTTCCCAACCAGAAGTTAAACTCCTTGAAGTAGTCATGTAATTCTATGTCTTGTGATGCTGAGAACATAGTAGTCACATAAAGCATTTTGTTAATTGACCCATGGAAAAATAAAAAAATATGAGTAGGTAGTGAAGATTAAATATAATCTGCATCATTTTAGCTGGCCCAGCATTATAACCCAGTAGTTTTGCTCACCATCCCTGTCTGTTAGTAGCATATATACCAATTTTCTATCTTGCACATTTTCAAACCAAATCTGTTTTGAATTTATTAAAAATAGTACATACGATAGTTATCAAAAACGTCTTTCATAAATTCCAAATAGCTTATGATAATCCATTCCATTTTTTGACCTTTAAATCTGTGATTCCATCAAAGAAAGAGATCACATTCTCCCAACTTTATTTGTTTTTCTTCATTATGGTAAGGTCAGAACCCAGAGAGGTAGAAATGGTTTCAGGTTCCTATTTAGATTCCTTTGTCTAACTCTTGTTTTGGATCAACTCTTCCTTCACAGTTCAAAGTCATTGAGTTAAATTAAACAAGAGATTCCTGAGAAGATGAAGCCAAGCATGACTAACATCTTGTCCCAGACACATGTCAAGCTTGGTTAAGAATTAGACCCCCCCACCTCCCCTTTGTTGTTGCTGGGACAGACGGAAGTCTCTTTTAGTATGACCCAGCATGAGCTAGCAGCATTCTCGTTAGTTTGAAGCAATTTACTTTGTATTTCGTTTTTGTAGTTCACAGCAGGTCCTTTCAGGAGGAATAAAAGGGCTTGCTCTGCAATCTACCTTTATTGTTTCACTGAAGAATAGAAGCACAACATATTTCAATCAGAAGAATTATACCTGAGTGCTATAAATATTTCCAGAGCCAACAGAGAGAGCCCTGTGCCATTTAAGGTCAGGGCTGATATTTTAAAGGGAAAAATGTTGATGGTAAACCCATGGGGAAATAAAATCTTAGACTATGCTAAGTGAGTAGCCAGGAGATAAGGTCAGAAATTCCAGACGTTAGCCACAGTAGATAAGATCCTCAGACTTCTTTTTTTTAAAAAGGACATTGCTAGGATACACAGTGACTTCCATGGAACTCAAGTGCCACTATTTTATAGCAAAGCCACTTTTTTACTGACTAGTGTTAATGAGATGAAGGAACTCCACATTAATGGATTATCAATTCTACCTAATCTTGTTTTTTACTATTTAATCTTTCTTGTTGCTATGGTTAGAAATATGAGCAAACTAAATCATTGTTCCTTCTTTCCCTTGACCTTATTCTGATTCATCAAATTGGTTCTCTTACACTCTGAACTATGCCAATTATTGTGTCTGTCAAGGCATATATTCATTAGAGTATTAGGGCTAATGGACATGCTCTAAGAGCATATTCATCTTTAGAAATACAGTAAAAGCTAATTCTTTTGGCTCAGCAAAGCTCAGGTTGACATCTTGCCACTCTTCTGCTGCCAGGAATATCTGGTGACTTAATGAAGCAAAGATCTTAAACATACAACTCAGTGGATTATTCAATATTAAGGTTTGCACTAGAGTCTGTGAAGAAGGATTAACACTTTCAGCTTTATAAAAGCACAAGTGATGAATTAAAACACAGAGGACTACCAGAATGGACAGTGCATTAGAAGGATTACAGAGTAACTTGTACCTCAAGAGTCCATTGATCTTCCTTTTCATATGATATTAAAAAAATAATCTTTTGTATGCCAGTTATAATGCAACTGGATTAGTGGAGCCAACAGGCTGTGACTGTTTAAATATTAATTGGAACAGCAATGTCTAAATCAGTGGTTCTCAACCCTGACTGCATATTAGAATCACCTAAGGAGTTTTAAAAATTTGCAGATGCCTAGTCCCCACCTCTAGAGAGACTGCTTTAATTGGTTGGGGGCAGTGCCCTGACATCAGAATATTTTAAAAGCTCCCTTGGTATACAGTCAGCACTGAGGACCACCTGTAAATAAATGCTAAAACAGAATAGCATTCTCTTACCAGAATGCCTGGCTCAAATAGTCTATTCTTTTAAAGATTCTCAATGGAGTATCTTTTATTAAATGACTAGAATAAGGATCCTGTTTCATTCCATCCCAATTACTTTGGCTTTGCCATATTATAGCATATTATGGCCTGTATTGGCTGCAATTAAATATTTTGGGAATTTTCAGGAAGTCTTTTTAATTTCAAAATATAGTTGATATGAAATTTATACTCTTAAAAAGTTTCTTGGTTTTTGCAGTGTCATAGAATTTGTTCATCAGGAGGAAAAAAAAAAAAAAAAAGGCAAAATATACCCAAAGACTCTGCTAATTCAGTAAGCAAGCAAACAAACAAAAACCTTAAAGCCTATTTTGTTTAGTTAGTTCAGCTGCCTGAAACAGAAGAGGGTAATTAATTACTCATCAATTTGTGTCAGAAAAAGAAAACTCAGTGTTGTTGGGGTAGAGTTATATCTATATATCTATATCTATATCTGTAGATCTATGTCTATGACTATATCTATAAGAATGCTAACATCAGACCCACCATTAATTGTGTGTGAAGTTTTAGGTCACTTGGCCTTTCTGGGCGTTAGGGTCACACAGCAGTGAAGCGGGGATGAATGTCTGTGATTCTTGTATCACACTTTACTTTGTTACTTGTGAAAAGAACAGTGAGGACCAAGTGGGTAGACAAGATGATGGAGGAACTGATGTGGGCCCTTCCCTAGGGGTAAGTACGGTTTCTATATTTCTCTACAGACTGCCTCTCCTGTGTGTGTTTGCATGCATGGTGTGGAGTAAAGTAAATTCTTGTGGAAAGGCTGATGTGAAGTCCTCATTCTCCTCTGGATTCCAATGCGTGGCTGCTCACCAGGCCATGGGTCTTCTCAGCAGCAGCGCTGACCACTGTGGGGACCTGCAGCCACAGCCCTGGCTCTCCTCTTCTGTCTGCTCCTTTTCTGTTTCATCACAAATCCCCACCAATGGTTTCTCTAACCTTCCTCCAAGGTGGTGCCAAGTGAAACAAGTACTTCTATGTCTCAAATAACTAGTTACTGCCTTTCAGGTGGTTTCTTAGTAAAATGTAATGGAAAGGGGGAGAAAAATCCAGCCAGGGCAAGCAGGAGGTAGGCAGGCATCCTGTGGCCTTTAGTTGAATTGGAATCTGATTTGGTTAAATTCCTATTGTCTGATCTTATTTTCAAATCTCACCTCATTTTCTTAGTTGCACAAATGCAAAACTTATACACTTTTGTCTCTCCATATATTTATTTTCTTAAAATATCTTCATGGCCTATACACTTTTATCTAAATTCATTAACTTCACATGTTTATATTCTAGTAATTCTGATATACTTCTCTCTAATCTCAATTTCATGTGAAACATCTAAATTTTACATGTCTTCCTGATTTGATTGTTTCATAAAAAGATGTCATGAACACATTTTTTGTTGGTTTTTGTTTTCTTTTTTATTTTATAATGCATTTTACAATATAATAATAAAAAGAATAGTGTGACTTTTTATTATAATAGTACAGTTCTTCCAGTTTATTCCTCAAAAAGTAATATATCTACAAGTCTAATTGTTAAACCCAAAACCAGTATCTTTTGATCATCATCAATAACTTTGTTCTGCTTTTTGCCCCATTTAAAAAATACGTTGCCATCTTCCACTGCAATCTTCCTTCCCCCTAAAGCAATACTGTTTTCTGTTATTTTTCCTATAGCATATTTTTTCTTTTCTTTCTTTTTGGGTATCAAATGCATTTTATGCATCAATTGATAAAATCATGTGATTTTTTTTCGATTAGCTTGTTGACATGATGGATTGCATTGACTGATTTCAAATGTTGAACCATCCTTGCATCCTTGGGATAAATTCAACTTTGTCATGGTGTATATTTCTTCTTATGCAAAAATATACTCAGTTTCCAATATTTTTAATAAATTTTTGCATCTAAATTCATAGGAGATACTGGTTTATAATTTTCTTTTTAAATACTTTTTTTAGCCTGGCTTTGAAATCAGGGCAATACTGGAATCATAAATAAGTTGGGAAGTGCTCCTTCCTCTGCTATTTTCTGAAACAGATTGTGTAAAATTTATTAAAAAGTAATCAATTTTTTTAAAACAAAAAACCAAAACAAAAGGAGTTCACCCATTTCTCCTACCCTCCATTCTCCCACTGCTGGCAACTACCAGAGTTTAGGGTAAATCTATGAGCCTAAATTCATTTATTTATTTTGAAGATTCCATTTATAAGAGAGGTCATACAGTGTCTTTCTCTGTCTGACTTATTTCACTTTCCATAATGCCCTTGAGCGCTATCCATGTTATTGCAAGTGGCAATATTTCATTTTTTAATGGCTGAATAATATTCTATTATATATATTATAATTTATTCATTTATCCATTGGTTGGACACAGGCTGTTTCTATATCTTGACCATTATAAATAATGCTGCTATGAACATGGTAGTGTAGATACCTTTTCAAATTAATGTCTTCCTTTTCCTTAGATAAATGTCCAGAGTGAATTGCTAGAGCTTGTGGTAGTTCTATTTTTAAGTTTTTACAAAGACTTCATACTGTTTCCATAGTGACTTTACTAGTTTACATTCCCGCAGTACACAAGTGTTCCTTTTTCTCCACGTGCTTATCAATCTTTGTTATTTCTATTCTTTTTGGTAATTGTAAAAGGTGTGAGGTGGTATAACCTCTCATTGTGGTTTTGATTTGCATTTCCCTAATGATTAATGATTAATGAAGTAGAATGTCTTTTCATGCATCTCTATTTCTTTTTTGAAAAATGTCTATTTACATCTTCTGTCCATGTTTTAATCAGGTTGTTTCTTGCTATTGAGTTGTATGAGTTCTTTATGTATCTTGGATATTAGCCCCTTATCAGATATATAATTTGCAAATGTTTTCTTTTATTAAGTAGACTGACTTTTCATTTTGTTGATGGTTTCCTTTGTTGTGCAGAAGTGTTTTAGTTCATTGTAGTCCTACTTATTTATTTTTCCTTGGTTGCTTTTGCTTTTGGTGTGAGAGTCAAAAAACATCACCGAGACCTATGTCAAGGAGCTTACCACTATGTTTTCTCCTAGGAATTTTATGGAGACAGGTCTTACATTCAAGTCTTTAATTCATTTTGAGTTAATTTTTGTGTATAAGATAGTCATTCAGATTTATTCTTTTACATGTGGCTGTCCAGTTTTCCAGCATCATTTAAGAGATTGTATTTTCCTCCTCTTTATGCATGGGTTTATTGCTGGGCTCCTTCCTTTTTATGCTCCTGATCATGATTCAGTCTAGGTAGGTTGTGTGTTTCTAGGATTTATCCATTGCTTCTAAGTTGTCCAATTTATTGGCATGTAATTGTTCAAAGTAGTCTCTTATGAGTCTTTGTATATTTGTAGTATCAATGATAATATCTTATCTTTCATTTCTGATTTTATTTATTTGAGCTCTCTTTCTTCTTTGCTTGGTGAGTCAGCTTATGGTTTGTTCACTTTATTTTTTCAAAGAACCAGATGTTGTTTTCATTAATCTTTTCTGTTGTCTTTTTCATTTATTTCTGCTCTAATAGTTGCTGTTATTTCCTTCTTCTATTAACTTTGGGCTTTGTTCTTTCTTTAGTTGCTTGAAGTGTAAAGTTAGGTTGTTTATTTGGGATTTCTTTTGTTTTTTGAGGTAGGCATTTGTTGTTATGAACTTACCTCTTTGAACTGCTTGTGCTGAGTCCTATGAATTTTGGTGTGCTACATTTCATACCATTTTGATGTAATACATATTTTCATTTGTATCAGGAATTTTTTTTGATTTATATTTTGGTTTCTTCTTTGATCCATTGTTTATTCAGTAGCATTGGTTCAATCTTCACATATTTGTGAATTTTTTAGTTTTCTGTATGTAATTAATTTCAGTTTCATACCATTGTATTTGGAAAAGATGCTAGATATGACTTCAACTCTCTAAAACTTTTTAAGACTTGTTTTGTGGCCAAACATGTGATGTATCTTGGAAAATGTTCCGTGTGCAGTTTTTGGATGCCTGTGTGTGTGCTCAGTCACTTAAGTCATATCTGACCCTTTTCGACCTGACACTATGGACTATAGCCTTCCAGGCTCCTCTATCCATTGGATTCTCCAGGTAAGAATACTGGAATGGGTTGCCATGTTCTTTTCCAGGGGATCGTTCTGACCTAAGGATTGAACCTGTTTTCCTGTGGCTCCTGCATTGCAGACAGATTCTTTACATGCTGAGCCATGTGGGAAGCATTTTTGGATGGTGTGTTTTATAAATATCTGTTAAGTCTACCTGGTCTAACGTGTTGTTTAAGGCTGATGTTTCTTTATTGATTTTTCAGTCAAGATCATCTATTCACTCATATAAGTGGGGTGCTGAAGTCCTCAACTACTATTATATTGCTGCCTATTTCTGCCTTTAGGTCTGTTATATAGCATATTTGAACATGCAGAACAGTATAGAAAATAGTAGTGAATATCTGCTCACCAATAAGTTCAATCAAATCTTCACATTCTTCCCAAACCTAGTTCAGTTATTTTAAGGAACTAAAACTTTACAGGAAAAGTTAATGTCACTTCTGTGCTTCTTTTTCTCTCTTCTCATTCACCTCCTGCCCTCTCCAAGAGAAGAAATATCTTAATTTTTTTATCATTCCCATGCATTTATAGATATACATATCTATAAATAAAATCTATATCTATAAATCTATGTGCATGTGTACTAAGTGGCTTCATTTGTGTCTGACTCAGTGCGATGCTATGGACTGTAGTCTGTCAGGTTCCTCTGTCCATGGGATTCTCCAGGCAAGAATACTGGTGTGGACTGCCATTTCCTTCTCCAGGGGATCTTCCCAAGCCAGAGATCAAACTGTGTCTCTTATGTCTCCTGCGTTGGCAGGCAGATTATCTATAAATAAAAGATAGTGTTATACTTATGTGGCATTTTATGAAGTGCTAGTCTGTAACTTTTGAGGGGCTCAATATTAAGATTTTTGAAACACATGGCAAATTTATGTATTTTAGCTTCTGTATCATGTTCTGTTGAATACTTATAAAATGTGTTTGATCAGTGAATGGACAATTAGTACGTTTTCAGTCCTGAATGATTATAGACAGTGTTTCAGTGAACATTTCTGTACCTGTCTTCTTTTGTAAAGAGGCCTGTTTTTTCCTGTGTCCCTAATGCATTTTTAGTTGTGTAACAGCTCCTGCAAAATTAAACTTTCTTGCCACTTACTATCAGGGGACCAAAAGGCAAATTTCCTGGCTCCCATTTCATTTCAGTTCACTCTAGAAATGTCAATAGTAAAGTTCTGACCATGACAATTAAAAGAAGTTGAGCTACCTGGTTAGAATAAAAACAGCCTGTGGTATGAACCCTTTGTGATTCATCAGCTTCTTTAATGGTAAATTTGCAGTAGATACTACTCCTCTTGCAGTAGATAACTTCTGATATGCCACTTACCCAGTGCTGCCTCTAATTTTCCTTCCTTCCCTCTGGAGCTCAGAGGAGGTTGTTCTGTACGTCCCTCTAGGATGAGAGACTTTTCCATGGAGTCTTTCAGATTTATACATTGTAAGCCTCCTACAGCAACCAGAGATTTAATGCTTAAGGTCACTGTTCCAACTTTCTGTAAGATGGGTTTTTCTTCCTACTAATGAAACTGGAATCACAACCACTCATTTCTGATAATTGCACTCAGAATTAGACTGCACTTTATTCCATCTTTGCCTTGGGCTCATTTTTATATATAATAATATGGAAGTATTTTCTGCAAAACTGCATCAAATAATTGTTAACAATTGAATAAACATAAAAGCGAGGTTGTATAATACTACATTTTCATGTGATGTCACTGAGAGTTTGAGTCAATTATGGCAGCTCTTGCTTCATGGGATTGCTTCTATCCTCTCACGTTGGCTTCTTATACTTGGGCAAATGCAGTTCCAGTTTTGCTTCTTCCTGCAACCTGCTCAGCTTCCTATTGGGAAAGAATGCCAGTTTACATGATGCTGCTCTCTTTGTACTCTGATGAACTCAAGAAAAGTAGACTAAGCTAAGCTGCATAGATCACCATTCTCCTCACCTAATTTTTTGTTTGTTTTAAGGTAGTTTCGTGTTTGACCTTTGTTATGTCCTACAGAGCCATCAACTTCTGTGCCACAAGAGACTCCTATATTTTTGCAGTAGAGTAACCAAGGTTTTTCTGCTTCTGTTAGTGTCCATGGATAATTTCAACCACAGCCACATTAGTTCCCTTAGAGAAAACAGGGCAAGGGCCAACATTAACAAACAGAGAAGATCAATTTCTTGGATCAATATCCCGAATGAACAAGACTCATGATCCCTCCACTTTCAATAAACTAAAAAACATTTGAAACCAGAAAACTGATAGGTGGTGTTCCTGCTCCAGGTAAGTTATATTCCTCATCTGTGTTTTTATCAGCTAAACACAGCTCTGATTATTTTCCTCTACTTAGGAGTTAGGATGGTATGTACGAGTGATGCTATTTGTACACAATAGTCTGAGTTTGTCATTGGAGGAAAGATGAACATGCTTTTCATTGTCAAACTTCCCTTGCAGGAAGGGCTGCCCTATGCATTCCCAATCTTTTGTTTTTTCTGGTACCTATAGACAGAGGCCATCACTGTTAGAAAAAAATTATCATGATTCTTTACAGACATTGAAAATATTTTGAGTACTCTAATTCTCATAGGTAAAAATATAGGTCAGACAAAAAAAGAAAAACATGATGAAGTCACGGGGAGTGTCAATACCAGGAGTTTGAGTTGGCTTACACAGTTGGCATGTGTTAATATCTAAAACATAGAAAAGAACCTAATATGAAAAGGAAGTGTTCTTAACCTTAGCTAAGGGAAAAAGGACATGGTTGTTGTCTGTTCACTGTCATTACTTTATTTCTTTCTTTAAGCTCCATGGCTTGTTGTGCTGGCATGCACATGTGTGAGCTTGTGCTGTTCCCACTCTCCACGAAGCCAATTTATTTAAATCCAGGACAATCTGCTGCAGATTCTCCCTAAACTGTGCTGACACTCTTTTAGGGTGAAGTGGTGGTGTCTGGGCTTCCAGTGTTGGACCTTCGTTTATCATGTTTCTGATCTGAGGAGGGAGGAGGAACTGTGCTTTACCTGCCTATCTAAGCAAGAAAGCAGCTCCCTAGATTAATCATTTATTGCTTGTAATCTTCTAGACTTTTGCCTGTTATTCAAGTTTCACTGCTTGAGGAGGGATTATGGGATTATGGACTTTTTACTGATGGGAGCTAATCGGGGTATATAGACTTAAACAATTCAACCAGTGTTTATTAGAAATGTACTGTGGATCTATCTTTGCTGCTGCTGCTGCTGCTGCTGCTAAGTCGCTTCAGTCGTGTCTGACTCTGTGCGACACCATAGACGGCAGCCCACCAGGCTCCCCTGTCCCTGGGATTCTCCAGGCAAGAACTGTGGAGTGGGTTGCCATTTCCTTCTCCAATGAATGAAAGTGAAAAGTGAAATTGAAGTCAGTCAGTCATGTCTGACTCTTTGTATCCCCATGGACTGCAGCCTACCAGGCTCCTCCATCCATGGGATTTTCCAGGCAAGAGTACTGGAGTGGGGTGCCATTGCCTTCTCCGGGTCTATCTTTAGGGTAGGTAATAAAAGCATTTACACGATTCCTGCCTTTGATAGTTAGTAACTTAGATTGTTCTTTTGTTGATAGTAAGCCCATGGACAGTTTGGGAAGCATGTGCATATAATTCACACCAGTGGGTGATTTCCGAATGAAACATATTAGGAGAACCATGTACTGGACTGGACAGTCCTCAGCACTTGGGGTGCCAATACCTACCCTAGATCAGCCTGTGGAGGCTGCCCTGATTGTTGCTGTAGATCACAACATCCCTTTTCCCACAAAAAGCGAGGATGTGAAAAATGGCTTATGTATGGAGATCAAAGCCCTTCCATCCTTGTTGGTTAGGTGGCTGGATGGGATCTGGCCAGTCAGGGCCAGATTCTTGTCCCTTCACACCGCCACATCATCTGCAACCTCCAGCAGCCTTTCAGGTCTACTGCAGTGTGTTTCATAAATAGTATTATCATACATAAAGTGAAGTGGAAATGTTTGGGAAGCTCTCTTTAGATAAGTGTTCTTAGACTTAACTGTACTTTAGGATCACCTGGGGAACTTTAAATTTAAAAGCCCATTTCTAAGTCCCATAGACCATTAAATGAGAATCTCTGGGTGAGGTCTGGGCATTGACATTAAAAAAATGCTCTCCAGGTGATTTGAATGTGATACTAGGGCTGAATAACACTGCTTTGGACTGAAATTTAGACTAGAGAAATGGATATTGAAGTAGAGGGTGGGCTGGGAGGGAGGAGGGTTTGGGTTATTGGACTTAACTGAGGTTAGAATAGGAGGAGCTGGGTTGGGACTGTGTGATGCCAGAGAATACTCCCTCTGAAGGGTTTACTTTTTTTTATCTTTTACCCCCAGAATCTAGAAATAGTCATCTCTCTTTCCCAGCATTACATTTCTACATCCTACATTGCAATTGCAACTGATGGAGGACTTCTCTCCTATAGAGAGAAGTGCTGTCTGCCCCACACAGCATCTCTGTTGCTCTCAGAGAAGAAAGAAAACCTCATACTGGGATTTTTGGGTCTAGGAATTTTCAGGGGTGTTTAACACTAAAGTGAGCAGTGATCTGTGATGAAACTGGGTATGGTGGGGAAGTACACTCATTATGAGAGCCATTTCTAAGGGAACAACTAGTAGGAAAATGAAACAAATTTGCTTTCCTTATATGTACTAGAGAAGGATCATACTTGAAACTTGGGGTGAGTGTTTGAATTGTAATAGAAATATAACTTATTTTGTGTGTGTGTGTGTGTGTGTGTGTGTGTGTGTGTAACGTTTGTATCTTCTGTTTTACTCATCATCTAGGGAAGCAGGCGAGCTCACCCAAAACCAGTCTGATAAACAATCATTTCACTGATTGGCCAGTTCTTCAAATAGCCAGCTTACCAATTTTTCTAATTTTATCCATTTCCCAGAAATTTGGTTATTCATAACTGGGTGAAAATAATCACATCATATTGAAATTTAAAAATGTATTTCTAGAAACAGAAACTCAGGCTTATGTGTTAATCTAAGGAATTGACACAGGGGTAGTAAACATACCTGAAATTAAAAAAAGGAAGTAAATAACTTTTAAACACATATGGTAGAAACAAGAAGTGGCCCAACTAATCAAATCACACAAAAATTTTTGGTTTCTAACAGTGATTTGAAAAGATATACAATACAAAACCTGCAGATCATTCAGAGCGATGGAAAGGAAGTGAGAATGCATGGAAGGTATCACTTCCATGTGTATAACATTGACAAGACAGTAAATTCAGCTGAGAAAGAACAATAACAAAACAAAAGAGCATACATTTTGTTAAATCTTAAAAACATTAAAGCCTTAAGCACTGCTAAAAAAATGGGACTGTTTGAACAAGACAGAGACAAGAACAACATTGTTACTTGTTACATTTTGGCTACTAATTGCAAGAGATCACATAAGTAATGTTGTAATACTTGAAAAATTAGTAAGAGAAACTTAAAATGTTTTAAAAGCAGAAATGACATAGGAGAGAATTGGTAAGACTTCAGCATAAACTGAAGAATTTCCATATGAAATTCTGAAATAAAAATCAGTCAGCTAAGACTTCACAGAAATCCTCAAAATGTCAGAAGCCAACGCATCCTATATAAATTGTTATACATTTTATAATGATTTGCTTTTTAAAAGCAAATATTTTGATAAATATATACATTAAGTAAAAATGGCAATTGGTCATTCAGCATATTGCTTTTTTTGTGAACTGACTAGGATAGTAAGGTACATAGCAGCAGTAGAATTACCCCATTTTCCAGAGAAACTAATGTAGTTTTGTAGAAAAAGGATCAAAAATTCTTTATCTGTCTTATGTGTACAAGGGTGTAGTTGCATGTTCCTTAGAAACCTTAAGACTACAGAGTAGATGATGCAAGCTCATGTCTGATACTTAAGAGGTACAACAAAAATAATTCACAAAGCATATTAATTAAAGGATATCGGATAAAAATATAAAATGTAATATAACTAATTTGCCAGGAAGCCTCCTACCAAGCTTTTCAGAAACACACATAATGTCACTTGAGTTCTTGTGGAGAAGAAATACATCCAAAGCTAGAGAGCTCCAAGTGCCAGTATATATGAGAAAATTGTCACTTCCAGATCTAGGATGGTATTTGGCACATGGTATGACATATGTCATCTTCTCTGCAAGCATTTTCTTATGCATATGGTCCCTCCAGCTAAAGGAGCCCATCCGCAGTCTATTTTATCAATAGTGAAGACACCCAGACTGAAAATAATCTTGCGTTCAATAAAATCAACTTATATTTGACCAAGAAAGCAGTATGTATTTTATAGATACACTTTTTTCCTTAAGCCATTACTGCAGAGAATGTTGAGTACCGAAGATATAGCATGGTTCCATGCCTACATATTAAACGTTAATTGTGTAGTTAACAGGATTTCAAGAGGGTATATTAACTATGAGAAGTTTGCCATGGATTCTATGTGCTCCATATTTGGCTAACTTTAAATGAAAACCTTTTTTTTTTTAATTTGAAAAATGGCTTATAATTTTTATATCCTTTTTTTCCTGCTGTGCAGCTTTGGGAGTTTTTTTTTTTTTTTTTGGCTTTGGGAGTTTTATTAGTCAACATGATTTAAAGATGTAGCTTTCAAAAGGAAGTCTTGGCACAAACTTGTTGATTATGTCTGACCATTCCAAAAGAGTAAAATTATTTTAAACAGTTAACATGTAAATGCAATACGTTAAATAAAAGTAAGTTCATTCCCTCTTAATAGGTTTTTAAAGGAAAGAATGCGGTACATCACTCATGAGTTCTATTTTGTATGTTTGCTTTCTTTTAAAAAATGTAGGAAAGTAATTTTAGAAACTAAAATAGACCATGCTTTAAATGCTCTTTTTAATAGTGGGAAAATGATTTTTTAAAAAGTACATTTTACTCACTGTAGCAAGTAAATTTCTATAGACATTAAGACAACTCACTACTAAACTTCAACTGCTATTTTTAAATTTTGGAAAGGACCAAGGAATTATTTTGAATATCAAATAAATGAAATTTAGAAATACCCAAGAGTTCAGAAAATGAAAACTAACATTTTCGTTGAAGAAATACTTCTTCACACTGCTAAAGAAGTCTCTGTCATAGGTTTTGCAAAAATGGTATAGCACTTTTACCAATACTCTGTCAACATAGAGCCAGAAAGTCTAGACTTTGGTAAATTACAGTGTAATTAAAGTGTTGTGCTTTCTATGGTGGTGCCTTACTTGATGCAAAGTCTCCACAGGCAAGAAGCATTTAACTCCATCTCTCAGCCTGTTTTTGGCAGCTACCATGACTGCCTTTAAAAGTCTGTCTCAGGTGCTCTAGTTCTCCTCTTTCTGGTCTGATGGTAGAATTGCACTGCCCTGGTGAAATTACACATGCCCATGTGTTTGACTTTGAGGAAGGAGATGTGACAGGAGGGGATGTGTCATTTCTGGTGGAAGCTTTAGAAGGCAGAGTGCCATTAGCTATATTCTCTTTCCTTCTGCCAGAGTAATTGCCACCTCTCTGAATGGAAGAGTCTTTATCAGCTTGCTTCCCAGAGAGAGGGCACATGTATCCCCCAGTTGATCCAGTGGATATGAGAGATAAGACTTTGTAGTTGTAAGGCATGAAAACTTGGAGGATTGTTTATTACTGCATCATAATGTTGCCTATCCCTACTCAATTTAACAATAATAAGAATAATGTCAAATTAACTACTCTCCCCAAAAGAAAACCAACTCAAAGAAATATACCACAAACTATTTGCTAAGGTGACATCACTTTTTATACACCATGTGAAGACATATAAAAAGTGAAAAAATTAATCATTAGAGCTATACTTAAAGTTTTTTGATTTTAACATGATATGGGATTTATCACTGGTCTTGTGTTGTTTTGGAGAAGGAAATGGCAACCCACTGCAGTATTCTTGCTTGGAGAAACCCACGGGCAGAGGAGCCTGCAGGCTGTAGTCCGTGGGGTCACAGGAGTCGGACTCGACTCAGTGACAAAACCACCACCACTTGCGTCATTTTATTAGATAGGGTCAGGAAACTTTTACTATGTATAGACTGATAGTAAATATTTTAGGGTTTGCAGGCCACCTGATCTTTGTCACAACTACTCAACTCTGTCACTTTAGCTAGAAGTTAGCCATAGATAATATGTAAGTGAATGGGCAAGGCGGTGTTTCAATAGAACTTTATTAAAAAAAAAAAAAATAGGTGGTGGGCTTGATTTGGCCTAGTGGCTGTAGTTTGCCAATCTCTGTTACTAGGTAGCATGGTTATAAGACCTACTAGGTTTATATTGCTATGCTATGCTAAGTCACTTCAGTCGTGTCCGACTCTGTGCGACCCCATAGATGGCAGCCCACCAAGCTCCCCCGTCCCTGGGATTCTCCAGGCAAGAACACTGGAGTGGGCCGCCATTTCCTTCTCCAATGCATGAAAGTGAAAAGTGAAAGTGAAGTTGCTCAGTCTTGTCGGACTCTTCATGACCCCATGGACTGCAGCCTAACAGGCTCCTCCGTCCATGGGATTTTCCAGGCAAGAGTACTGGCATGGGGTGCCAGGTTTATATTGGCCTCTCATTTTTTCCTATATGACCAAATATTTTCTTAGAAGTGAATTCTATTTTTTTAACCATATTCTAATTCTCTTTGTGAAATAGACAGTATAATTGGCATTAGTGGAGAAATTATATTTGCTATGCAGTGGGAAGGATTTAATATCTGATTTGTTAAACAATATTTTTTTACCAATTTAAATTTCCCATTTTAATGGGAGACTATTGAGTCACATTGAGATAAGAGGTTTGTTTGAAATCTTGGAAGCAATTTGCAGAACAGCTAGACCTACAGCCCTGGTCTTCTGGTATCCACTTATTCCCATTCTATTTTCATTATTGTATACTGACTTCTAAATGACTAGACAGGTTCAGAAAGATCAGGCCACAAATTTTAAACAGGTTTCCTAACTTTATTTAAAGACTGCAGAAACTGATTTTAGTTAATATTGAATACAGCAGGTGTTAAATGAGTATATGTGAATATATACAGAGTGTATTAAGCTTCAGTTTAAGGTTTTATCAAGGTTGGAGGAAAAGGAAGATGTAGAGTTCTGCTATTAACCTAATTTATGATGTTTACTTATTCCTACCTCTCTGACTAATGCTCCTTCTGTTCTCTTTATAATTCTTGGTTTCTATCTACTACCCAAGAGCTGCAAACATTAGCTGATTAATACTCAGTGTTCTTAGCTGCTGTGATCAGTGGAGGTAATCTCTCATACCACATTTATATCTAAATCAACATAATATATCTAAATCACCTTTGCTAATCTGCTGGAATTTGCTTAGTGTTTCCTGAGCTTATATCTCCACATAACAGAGTGTTTAGGAAAAGAAATACCTAGGACATAAGGACATGAGAGTTCAATTCTGTAAAAAGAATAGGTTTCACTTTTGCAGTTGGAAATATTTCATCAGTCTTTTAAAAAGTTTTTTTTTCTTTTATTTTCCAGTCACGTTGAAAAAAAATTTCCACGTACAAATCATCAGTTCAATGACCATTTCCCTTACATTTCATACTCTATTTCTCTGTACTTTAACATGTGAGAAAAAGAAAAAAAAATTTGATGCTAGCAAGAAGAGTATAGTTTAAAAATCTTCTGTCTAGCTGCATTTATCTTGCAACTTAAAGTGTAATTAATTTATTTTCTTGAAGACCTAGGTACTTGTATGCTGTATAGATTTTCTGTAGCTATGTTTGATCATAGATTACATTTGGTTATTGTGGTAGTCTGAATAATTATCTATCAAAGACAGACGTATCCTAATCCCCAGATCCTGTGACTATGTTATTTTACATGGCAAAAAAGACTTTGCAGATGTGATTCACTAAAGGCTGTTAGGTGAGGAGAAAATCTTGGACTGTCCTGGTGAATCCATTGTGATCACCAGCCTTCTCATAAGAGGGAGGTAGCAGATTTAGAAACAGGGAGAAAAAGATGTGATGATAGCACCAGAGGTTGGAATCATGTGCTTTGAAGATGGAAGAAAAGACCATGAGCCAAAGATTTTAGACAGCTTCTAGAAGCTGCAAACAACAAGGAAACTGATTCTTATCTAAAGTCTTCAGAAGGAATGTAGCCCTGCCAATGCTTGATATTTTTGATTTTAGAATCTGACATCCATACTATAGTAAAAGTCACTCAGTCATGTCTGACTCTTTGCAACACAATGGACTATACAGTCCATGGAATTCTCCAGACCAGAATAATGGAGTGAGTAGCCATTCCCTTCTCTAGGGGATCTTGCGAACCCAGAGATTGAACCCAGGTCTCCCACATTGCAGGTGGATTCTTTACCAGCTGAGCCACAAGGGAAGCCTAAGAATACTGGAGTGGGTAGCCTATCCCTTATCCAGGGGATCTTCCTGATCCAGGAACTGAACTGGAATCTCCTGCATTGCAGGTGGATTCTCTACCAGCTGAGCTATGAGGGAAGTCAGTCAGTTTAGTCGCTTAGTCGTGTCTGAATCTTTGCGACCCCACGAACCTCAGCACACCAGGCCTCCCTGTCCATCACCAACTCCCAGAGTTTACCCAAACTCATGTCCATTGAGTCGGTGATGCCATCTAACCATCTCACCTTCTGCTGTCCCCTTCTTCTCCTGCCCTCAATCTTTCCCAGCATCAGGGTCTTTTCCAGTGAGTCAGCTCTTCCCATCAGGTGGCCAAAATATTGGAGTTTCAGCTTCAACATCAATCCTCCCAATGAACACCCAGGACTGATTTCCTTTAGGATGGACTGGTTGGATCTCCTTGCAGTCCAAGGGACTCTCAAGAGTCTTCTCCAACACCACAGTTCAAAAGCATCAATTCTTCAGCACTCAGCTTTCTTTATAGTCCACCACTCACATCCATACATGACTACTGAAAAAACCATAGCCCTGACTAGATGGACTTTTGTTGACAAAGTAATGTCTCTGCTTTTTAATATGCTGTCTAGGTTAGTCATAACTTTCCTTCCAAGGAGTAAAGTGAAAGTGAAAGTGAAAGTGAAGTCGCTCAGTCGTGTCCAACTCTTTGTGACCCCATGGACGGTAGCCTACCAGGCTCCATGGTCGGTAGCCTACGAGGCTCTGTGATCCATGGGATTTTCCAGGCAAGAATACTGGAGTGGCTGCCATTTCCTTCTCCAGGGGATCTTCCCCACCCAGGGATTGAACCTGGGTCTTCTGTGTTGCAGACAGATGCATTACCATCTGAGCCACTAGGGAAGCCAAGGAGTAAATGTCTTTCAATTTCATGGCTGCAATCACCATCTGCAGTGATTTTGGAGCCCAAAAAAATAAAGTCTGACACTGTTTCCACTGTTTGCCCATCTATTTGCCATGAAGTGATGGGATCGGATGCCATGATCTTAGTTTTCTGAATGTTGAGCTTTAAGCCAACTTTTTCACTCTCCTCTTTCACTTTCATCAAGAGGCTCTTTAATTCTTCTTCACTTTCTGCTATAAGGGTGGTGTCATCTGCATATCTGAGGTTATTGATATTTCTCCCAGCAGTTTTGATTCCAGTTTGTGCTTCATCCAGCCCAGCGTTTCTCATGATGTACTCTGCATACAAGTTAAATAAGCAGGGTAACAATATACAGCCTTGATGTACTCCTTTTCCTATTTGGAACCAGTCTGTTGTTCCATGTCCAGTTCTAACTGTTGCTTCCTGATCTGCATACAGATTTCTCAAGAGGCAGGTCAGGTGGTCTGGTATTCCCATCTCTTTCGGAATTTTCCACAGTTTATTGTGATCCACACAGTCAAAGGCTTTGGCATAGTCAATAAAGCAGAAATAGATGTTTTTCTGGAACTCTCTTGTTTTTTCGATGATCCAGCAAATGTTGGCAATTTGATCCCTGGTTCCTCTGCCTTTTCTAAAACCAGCTTGAACATCTGGAAGTTTATGATTCACTTATTGCTGAAGCCTGGCTTGGAGAATTTTGAGCATTACTTTACTAGCTTATCAGTTCAGTTCAGTTCAGTCGCTCAGTTGTGTCCGACTCTTTGCGACCCCATGAATTGCAGCACGCCAGGCCTCCCTGTCCATCACCAACTCCCGGAGTTCACCCATACTCACGTCCATCGAGTCAGTGATGCCATCCAGCCATCTTGTCCTCTGTCGTCCCGTTCTCCCCCTGATCCCAATCCCTCCCAGCATCAGAGTCTTTTCCAATGAGTCAACTCTTTGCATGAGGCGGCCAAAGTACTGGAGCTTCAGCTTTAGCATCATTCCTTCCAAAGAAATCCCAGGGCTGATCTCCTTCAGAATGGACTGGCTGGATCTCCTTGCAGTCCAAGGAACTCTCAAGAGTCTTCTCCAACACCACACTTCAAAAGCATCAATTCTTCAGCGCTCAGTCTTCTTCACAGTCCAACTCTCACATCCATACTTGACCACAGGAAAAACCATAGCCTTGACTAGACGAACCTTTGTTGGAAAGTAATGTCTCTGCTTTTGAATATGCTATCTAGGTTGGTCATAATTTTCCTTCCAAGAAGTAAGCATCTTTTAATTTCATGGCTGCAGTCACCAACTGCAGTGATTTTGGAGCCCAAAAAATAAAGTCTGACACTGTTTCCACTGTTTCCCCATCTACTTCCCATTGTCTTTATTTGGGTTGGAATGAAAACTGAACTTTTCCAGTCCTGTGGCCACTGCTGAGTTTTCCAAATTTGCTGGCATAGTGAGTGCAGAACTTTCACAGCATCATCTTTCAGGATTTGAAATAGCTCAACTGGAATTCCATCACCTCCATTAGCTTTTTCGAAGTGATACTTCCTAAGGCCCATGTGACTCACATTCCAGGATGTCTGGCTCTAGGTGAGTGATCACACCATCGTGATTATCTGGGTCATGAAGCTCTTTTTTGTAAAGTTCTCCTGTGTATTTTTGTCACCTCTTCTTAATATCTTCTGCTTCTGTCAGGTCCATACCATTTCTGTCCTTTATTGAGCCCATCTTTACGTGAAAAGTTCCCTTGGTATCTCTTGTTTTCTTGAAGAGATCTCTAGTCTTTTCTATTCTATTGTATTCCTCTATTTCATTGCACTGATTGCTGAGAAGGGTTCTTATCTCTCCTTGCTATTCTTTGGAACTCTGCATTGAAATGGGTATATCTCCCCACCCCCCCCTTTTTTTTTTTGCTTCTCTTCTTTTCATAGCTATTTGTAAGGCCTTTTCAGCCATTTTGATTTTTTGCATTTCTTTTCCCTGGGAATGATCTTGATCCCTGTCTCCTGTACAATGTCACGAACCTCCATCCATAGTTCATCAAGCACTCTGTCTATCAGATCTACTCCCTTAAGTCTATTTTTCACTTCCACTGTATAATCATAAGGGATTTGATTTACGTCATACCTGAATGCTCTAGTGGTTTTCCCTACTTTCTTCTATTTAAGTCTGAATTTGGCAATAAGAAGTTCATGGTCTGAGCCACAGTCAGCTCCTGGTCTTGTTTTTGCTGACTGTATAGAGCTTCTCCATCTTTGGCTGCAAAGAATATAATCAATCTGATTTTGGTGTTGACCATCTGGTGATGTCCATATGTGGAGTCTTCTCTTGTGTTGTTGGAAGAGGGTGTTTGCCATGATCCATGTGTTTTCTTGGCAAAATTCTATTAGCCTTTGCCCGGCTTCATTCTGTACTCCAAAGCCAAATATGCCTGTTACTCCAGGTGTTTCTTGACTTCCTACTTTTGCATTCCAGTCCCTATAATGAAAAGGACATCTTTTTTGAGTGTTAGTTCTAAAAGGTCTTGTAGGTCTACATAGCACCATTCAACTTCAGCTTCTTCAGCATTACTGGTTGGGGCATAGACTTGGATTACTGTGATATTGAATGGTTTGCCTTGGAAATGAACAGAGACCATTCTATTGAGGGAAGGGTAGTATGCATTTGTGATGTTTTAAGCTACTACCTTTGTGGTAATTTGTTGCAGTGTCAATAGGAGACTATTACACTTAATTTCCTAAATTATCAAGTAATTGAATTTTACAATGAGCATCTGCAGGAGAAATAACCAACTTCTGTTTCTCAAATACTAGAGACCATTTTTTAGTAAAACATAACTTTCTTTTTAGCAGAAAAATAATAAGTGGGATTATATCAAGCCAAAAAGTTTCTGCACATGTAAAAAAACCATCAACAAAGCGAAATGGCAACCTACAGAATGGGAATGTATTTGCAAACAGTATATCTGATAAGGGGTTAATATTCTAAATAAATTAAGACCTCATCTAATTCAATAGCAGAAAACAATAACCCAAAGACATGCAAGAAGGGAAAGTGGTTGTCTGAGGAGGCCTTACAGATAGCTGAGAAAAGAAGAGAAATGAAAGGCAAAGGAGAAAGGGAAAGATGAATCCAACTGAATGCAGAGTTCCAGAGACCAGCAAGGAGAGATAAGAAGGGCTTAAGTGAACAATGCAAAGAAATAAAGGGAAACAATGAATGGGAAAGACTAGAGATCTTGTCAAGAAAATTGGAGATGCAGTGGGAACATTTCATGCAAAAACGGGCACAATAAAGGACAGGAATGGCAAGGAACTAACAGAAGCAGAAGAGATGAGCAAGAGTTAGCAAGAATACACAGAAGAACTATACAAAAAAGGTCTTAAAGACCCAGATAACCACAGTGCTGTGGTCGCTCACCTAGAGCCAAACATCCTGGAGTGTGAAGTCAAGTGGGCCTTTGGGAGCATAACTACAAACAGAGCTAGTGGAGATGATGGAATTCCAGCTAAGCTATTTAAAATCCTAAGAGATGATGCTATTAACATGCTACACTTAATATGCCAGCAAATTTGGAAGACTCAGTAGTGGCCACAAGGAGTGTAAAAGATCAGCTTTCATTCCAATCCCAAAGAAAGACAAGATCAAAGAGGTTCAAACTACTGTACAATTGTACTTATTTACATGCTAGCAAGATTACGTAAAAATCCTTCAAGCTAGGCTTCAACAGTACATGAACTAAGAACCTCCAGATCTACAAGCTGAATTTAGAAAAGGCAGAGGAACCAGAGATCAACTTGCCAACATCCTGTGGATCATAGAAAAAGCAAGGGAATTCCAAAATAATATCTACTTCTGCTTCATTGACTACACTAAAGCCTTTGACTGTGTGGATCACAGCAACCTTGGAAAAATCTTCAAGAGATGGGAATACCAGACCACCTGACCTGCCTCTTGAGAAATCTGTATGCAGGTCAAGTAGCAACAGTTAGAACAAGACATGGAACAACAGACTGGTTCCAAATTGGGAAAGGAGTACATCAGGGCTGTATATTGTCACCCTGCTTATTTAACTTGTATGCAGAGTACATCATGTGAAATGAGGGGTGGATGACTCATAAGCTGGAATCAAGATTGTTGGGAGAAATATCAATAACCTCAGATATGCAGGTGACACCACCCTTATGGCAGAAAGTGAAGAACTAAAGAGCCTCTTGATGAAAGTGAAAAAGAGTGAAAAAGTTGGCTTAAAGCTCAACATTCAGAAAACTAAGATCATGGCATCCAGTCTCATCACTTCATGGCAAATAAATGGGGAAACAGTGGAAACTGTGGCTGACTTTATTTTTCTGGGCTCCAAAATCACTGCAGATGGTGATTGCAGCCATGAAATTAAAAGACTCTTACTCCTTGGAAGGAAAGTTATGACCAACCTAGATAGCATATTAAAAAGCAGAGACATCACTTTGTCAACAAAGGTCCATCTAGTCAAGGCTATGGTTTTTCCAGTAGTCATTTGTGGATGTGAGAGTTGAACTCTAAAGAAACTGAACACTGAAGAATTGATGCTTTTGAACTGTGGTGTTGGAGAAGACTCCTGTGCGTCCCTTGGACTGCAAGGAGATCTAACCAGTCCATCCTAAAGGAGATCAGTCCTGGGTGTACATTGGAAGGACTGATGTTGAAGCTGAAACTCCAATACTTTGGCCACCTGATGCGAAGAGCTGACTTATTGGAAAAGACCCTATTGCTGGGAAAGATTGAGGGCAGGAGGGGAAGGGGACGACAGATGAGGTGGTTCGATGGCATCACTGACTCAATGGTCATGGGTTTGGGTGGACTCTGGGAGTTGGTGATGGACAGGGAGGCCTGGCGTGCTGCAGTCCATGGGGTTGCAAAGAGTCAGCATGACTGAGCAACTGAACTAAACTGAACTGAAGTTGGCAATAAGGAGTTCATGATCTGAGCCACAGTCAGCTCCCAGTCTTGTTTTGCTGATTATATAGAGGTTTTTTTTAAATTATTTTTTCTTTCTGTACTTTTGTATTGTATTGACATAAGAAGATGAATTGCAGTTTAACCTATTATAATGATTAAATAAATAAATCAATTAATTAAATTTAATATATTCAAATCACTATATATGTAAATTAAACCATCATGCTGTACACCTTAAACTTATGCAGCAATTTATTTCAATTATTTTTTAAACTGGACAAATTTCATGTTATTTGTCACTTTACCTTTTTTTTTTCCTTTTTGGATAATTGTAAGTTCTAAAAAACACTATTGATTTTAGACTAGACTTCCAGTTGTTGCAGTTGTTCTGCAGTTTGTTCCATGTTACTGTATGTTCTTGTTTCTGTGAATTTTAAGGAACACTGTTGGCAAGTGGAAGCTGGCCCCCAGTAGCTAGTGCTGTCAGAGACTGGAAGAGTCGGCTGTAGGATCACTTACATTTAGGCTTGGAAAGTGTCCCTTTTTTCCCCAGAGCCATTTCACCTGCATGGCCTGAAGTGAGGCCAGGGGCCAAAACACAAGAAGGAAAACAAAAACCTTTCGTTACAAATTAATTGGAAGAGAGAACAGGAAGAAAAGGAGCTTCTTCATCCCTTCTCTTTGCTCAAGAGATTGTGAATTCTAGTTGTCAGAGGGAGAATTAAACTGCATTTTATACTTGAACATTTTTTAGACATGGCCAGTTTAAGCTGCAGAGGACTTTTAAAGACACAATAGTCTTAGAATTTCCTCGAACTTTTAATAATAAACCTGGAAAATGCTTAGTCCCTTGCTGGTGGGACTCACAGACATACACCTGTTACTATGTGTAGTCAGGGTTCTGAAGAATTGGCGTGTGACTCCTGTGGTTACATTTTACCTGTTACTTGTAGCTGGTTTCAGTTTTTGTTAAGCCCAAGAAGGAATACCTTACCTAAAATATTATGGGTCACAAAGTTTAAAATGTAGACTCCAATAAATGCTTTGCTTTTGTACATGGTCTTCCTTTCTGTCACCGACTGGGGTTGATTTGTTTCCCTTTTCTACCTGATTTTGGAAAATACTCATTTGGGAAAGTGGTTAGATGATTTACTGCCCAAAGGGAAAATAATTTATCTTCACATTGGTGCTGAATTTAAAAACTTTACAGATGCTTGTTTATAAAATGAGGTATTCTCAGGAAAGGGGTTAAGAAGTTGAGCACTTAGTACTCACTAAGATGTTGGTACCTCACACAATAAGATGAGATGTAATAGTTTACTCAAGCAATTTAAAACCTTACTGGGGAGGTAATACCTTTCCTTGGATAGCTAGTTCATAAAGCACAAATGCATGAGGTTTCATATCTGTTGCATGATGACAAGGTGAAGGAGCAAAGAAGATGGATAGAGAAGTTGAAAAATCTTCCCAGATGAGATGAGGTTGAGTTAGATTCTGAAGTATAGGAAGGATTTAAGAATTTAAAGATGAGAAAGGAGAGAGGCCAAGACATTAGATGTCAACAGCAATGATGAGCATGTCCCAGAGATTGAGAAGAGTCCTGATTTTTGCTGCTGGCAATGTGCATTTATAATCTAATTGGAGGGCAGGTCACCACAATATTTTTCTTTTCTCTGAGTTCTAATGAGAAACACGCTTTTCATTTCCAGGTAGGACCCAGCTTTTCCTCTTTTGTGCCAACTTCAGCTGGTGAAGTGCTGTCTTAGCTGTAATAGCAGACTCTTCTCTAACAGGCACAGACTTATGTTAGAAGGCGTAGCATCCTGTCGCTTTTCACCTAGCATTTGCTTCAAATAGATGGAAAAAAAAAAAAAAGAACGTTCTAGCAATTGGATGTTTTGCAGTAGCAACAAAACCTGTGTGAGAGCTGGTCCTTCACTGTGTAGCTTCTCTCTTAAAGATCCAGTGGTATCTCAGATTCCCCATCCCTCATAACCAACATCACAACTTTGTCTTCTCTTTGTTTAATTTATGCATAAGTAGTTTTGAGGAATAAAATAAAATAAATAGTTTTGCCACGAGGAAGAAAATGTCCTACCATTCGGCCCTATCCTGAAATTTTAAAATTTTAAAATTGAAACATGTATAATATCATATATGAAACGAGTCGCCAGTCCAGGTTCGATGCACGATACTGGATGCTTGGGACTGGTGCACTGGAATGACCCAGAGGGATGGTACGGGGAGGGAGGAGGGAGGAGGGTTCAGGATGGGGAACACGTGTATACCTGTGGTGGATTCATGTTGATATATGGCAAAAACCAATACAATATTGTAAAGTTTAAAAAAGAATGTCAAAAAAAAATTATCTTTTGCCTTCATGGTTTGAAAATACGAGAAACCGAAAAACCACCCTTTGAAAGTGAAAACTAAGTGGGTTACGTCAGATTCTGTTTTGAGGCACGGCTTCCTAATTATCTCGTAGGGCTCAAAAACCTTTCAGATAACAACCTAATTTTGGAAACACACTTCTTTCCAAGAATGAAAACGTGCCACAAGGCTGAGTGCTGTTATTATAACAGAGAAGGGGAACCTGCATGCTGTGTGTGAGGCCAGCAGCCACGGCACCGGCTGTACATGTTTAGTATGCGAACTCACAGAGTGCTCCCAAGCCCACTGTTTCCCAGTTGTTACTGTTGGCTTGGCCTCCAACTGTCACCACCAAATGCTTTTTTCTTTTTTTTTTAGATTCCAAATACTGTTTTTAATGGCTGCACATAGTACATCAAGGGTGTATATGGTCACCCTGCTTATTTAACTTATATGCAAAGTATATCATGTGAAATGCCAGGCTGGATGAAGCACAAGCTGGAATCAAGACTTCTGGGAGAAATGTCAATAACCTCAGATATGCAGATGACACCACCCTTATTGCAGAAAACAAAGAAGAACTAAAGAGCCTCTTGATGAAAGGGAAAGAGGAGAGTGAAAAATTTGGCTTAAAACTCAACTTTCAGAAAACTAAGATCAAGGCATCTGGTCCCATCACTTCATGGCAAATAGATGAGGAAATAATGGAAACAGTGAGACACTTTATTTTCTTAGGCTCCAAAATCACTGCAGGTGGTGACTGCAGTCATGAAATTACAAGATGCTTGCTCCTTGGAAGAAAAGTTATGACCAACCAAGACAGCATATTAAAAAGCAGAGACATCACTTTGCCAACAAAGGTCCGTCTAGTTAAGGCTATGGTTTTTCCAGTAGTCATATACGGGTGTGAGAGTTGGACTATAAAGAAAGCTGAGTGCTGAAGAATTGATGCTTTTGAACTGTGGTGTTGGAGAAGACTTGAGAGTCTCTTGGACTGCAAGAAGATCCAACTCATCAATCCTAAAGGAAATCAGTCCTGAATATTCATTGGAAGGACTGACACTAAGGCAGAAACTCCAATACTTTGGCCACCTGATGTGAAGAACTGACTCATTGGAAAAGACCCTGATGCTGGGAAAGATTGAAGGCAGAAAAAGAAGGGGGTGACATAGGATGAGATGGTTGGATGGCATCACTGACTTGATGGATATGAGTTTGAGTAAGTTCCAGGAGTTGGTGATGAACAGGGAAGCCTGGCATGCTGTAGTCCATGGGGTGGCAAAGAGTCAAACATGACTGAGTAGATGAACTGAAGTGTAATAAAAGATAGAAACTCTTCAAGACAAAGGAGACCTTTATGTTCAGTCTTTTCAACAAGCTCCACCTTTGTGTACCAGTTTTAGAGCCAAGTACATTACTCCTTGTTATCTGTACATAACACCTCTAAGTGATGACTCCAGAATATATCTATTCTCATTTGGTCCAGACGATTCCAACAACTACTTGGGATGAAGGTTCCTAATTTGTCAAATCCAAAGTCAAATTGATTAATTATCTCCTCCCATTGCTTAAGTCTCCTACTTCAGCTAATTACTGTCATTCATTTTGATGATCAAACTAAGAACCTTAAACATAGTCTTCTCTTCCTTATTACGTTTATCCTTTTTAGCGTCTCCATTCTCACAGGGACTCTAGTTTATTATAGCCACTCTTAATTTCTTACCCAGTTAACAGCACAGACACCTCATTCTTTCTGCTATCTTGAACATAGTCTTTGCACTGGCTTAATTAAGACATCTTCTCAAAACACAAATCTGTTCATTACACCATCTTTTCAAAATTTTTTACTCAAAGAAAAATATTTATATTTCTTGGCATGGATTATGTGCTCCTTTATAATTTGGCCCCAAGCTACTTTATTTTTTACTAATTTTTTTCACTCAACATTACCATGTCTATATGCTATAAACACATAGAAATTGCCAATCCCTTCCATCCAGTGTTCTTGCCTGGAGAATCCCATGGACAGAGAAGCCTGGTAGGCTGCAGTCCATGGGGTCGCACAGAGTTGGACACGACTGAAGCGACTTAGTAGTAGTAGTAGTATGAAATATTAGGTGGATGCAAAAGTAATTGTGGTTTTTGCATTATTGAAATTTGTCTTTGATATTGGAATACATTTTAAAATAAATGTGGTTATGTTATACATCATTTTAATGCACATTTGTTACTTCATGTTTTTTGCTAATGACTTATTACTTGGTGTTTATTTTATATTTATTTTAGACATGAGAATGATGTTAGACAAAAAGCAAATTTGAGCAATTTTCTTATTCCAGTTCAAAACTGGTGGTAAAGCAGTGGAGATAACTTGCAACATCAACAATGCATTTGGCTGAGGAACTTCTAGCAAATGTAGAGGCAGTGGTAATTTCAAAAAGTTTTCCGGGGCTGGTGCACTGGGACGACCCAGAGGGCTGGTACGGGGAGGGAGGAGGGAGGAGGGTTCAGGATGGGGAACACATGTATACCTGTGGCAGATTCATTTTGATATTTGGCAAAACTAATACAATTATGTAAAGTTTAAAAATAAAATAAAATTAAAAAAAAAAAACAAAAAAAAAAACAAAAAAGTTTTCCAAAGGAGATGAGAGCCTTGCAGATGAGGAGCACAGTGGCTGGCCATCAGAAGTTGACAACAACCAACTGAGAGCAATCATCAAAGCTGATCCTTTTTGCAACTAAATGGAAAGTTGCTGAATAAGTCAAGATCGAGCATACTATGATTGTTTGGCATTTGATGCAAATTGGAGACATGAAAAAACTTGATAAGTGGGTGCTTCATGAGCTGACTGCAAATCAAAAAAATCATCCTTTTTGAAGTGTTGTCTTCTCTTATTCTGTGTAACAACAATGAACTGTTTCTTGATCAGATTGTGATATGTGATGAGAAGTGGATTTTTTACAACAACCAGGGATGACCATCTCAGTGGTTGGACCAAGAGGAAGCTCCAAAGCACTTCCCAAAGCCAAACTTGCACCAAAAAAGGTCATGGTCACTGGTGGTCTGCTGCCCATCTGATCCACTACAGTTTTCTGAGTCTCAGTGAAACCATTATATCTGAGAAGTATGCTCAGCAGATCAATGAGGTGCACTGAAAATGGCAATGACTGCAGCCGGCATTGGTCAACAGAAAGGGCCCAGTTTTTGTCTACAACACTCAACCACACATCACACAACCAAGGCTTCCTTATCCATCACATTCACCCGTGTGTGCTGTCACTTCAGTCATGTCTGACTCTTTGTGACCCTGTGGGCCATAGCCTGCCAGGTTCCTCTGTCCTTGGGATTCTCCAGATAAGAATACTGAAGTGGGTTGCCATTCCCTTGTACAGGGGATCTGCCCAATCCAGGGATCAAACCCAAATCTCCTGCATTGCAGGCGGATTCTTTACCACTGAACCACTGGGGAAGTCCATATTCACCTGACCTCTCGCCAACTGGCTACCACTTCTTTAAGCATCTTGACAACTTTTTGCAGGGAAAATGCTCCCACAGTCAGCAGGATTTAGAAAATGCTTTCCAAGAGTTTGTTGAATCCTGAAGCACAGATTTTTATGCCACAGGAGTAAACAAACATTTCTTTTTTGCAAAAATGTGTTGATTGTAATGGCTCCTATTTTGATTAATAAATATGTATTTGAGCCTAGTTATAATGATTTAAAATTCAGGGTCCAAAACTATAATTACATTTGCACCAACTTAATACATTGTTTTCTGTTAAGCCTTACACCCCCTCGTTTTTACTTGGCATTTCTTTTCATATATGTTAAAATTCTACTTAGCCTTTCAGACAGTTCAAATGTCACCACATCAATAACTTATTTCTGATCTTGCCCTTTCAACTCTCATTACCCTTTTTCTTTCTTCTGGCATGCATCAAGTTCTACCTTATAGCATAATTTAATAGAGGAAAGTTTGGAATTCTCATCACAAATTTAGGTTCAAGGCTGAGTTTTTCCTTATCTGTGATCTTGGGCAGGATATTTAATTTCTTCTTGATCTATTCCTCACTTTTAAGGAATAAGGGAGGTAGATTTCCTTAAGTTATGAAGTGCTACAAATGTGGTTGTTAATATTTGAGGAACCAGAAAATGATTATGATACCAAAGCTATGTTTGAAGGTACAATGAGTCAGGAACATTGCAATCACAACTTTTGGTTGATTGATCAGGGGTAGATTTAAGCACAGTTAGCAGAGGTCTGTCCAAAGAATCTTTGAGTTGACCAAGTCCACCTCTAAAGTTCAAAGAGCTCTGGTTGCCACCATTCTGTAAGTTAAAATGTGTGGTTTTTGGAGATGAGCAAATCTGGGTTTAAATTCTAAGCCAGCATTTATGCTCTTACTTCTTTGAGATTCTGTTCCTCACCTGTAAAAATAATTCATTGGTGAGGATTTGCATGGATCTGTTATGAAAGGCATAAATGCTGTGAAACATCACTCCTTTTTGATGGTACAATTATAGGAAATTGAATGTTTATTCTCATAATAAGTGAAGGAGAAACTCAATTTTCTTGGTATCCTGAAGAAGTATTTCCAGCTCTTAGTGTGTCCTAGAACTGGAATTTCTCATTTTGGAGCAGTTTGGGGCAGCAGTGTGTTCATCATTGAAGGGTAGGGGTTGGGGGCTTCTCTGGTGGCTACACGGTAAAGAATCTGCCTGCAATGTGGGAAGCCTGGGTTCAATTCCTGGGTTGGGAAGATCCCCTGGAGAAGGGAATGGCAACCCACTCCAGTATTCTTGCCTGGAGAATTCTATGGACAGAGGAGCCTGGTGGGCTATATAGTTCACGGGGTCACAAAGAGTTGGACACGACTAAGTGACTAACACTTTCAGTTTCACTTCTGATTATACTAACGTAGGAACATACTTGATAAAACTGGATCTTACAAGGAAGTACACAGATGGACCCAGGATAAGGTTTAGGAGGCTGATTAAAAATTGGATGAGCAAAATATCCTTGTCGACATTTATAGAATATACATTCTCTATATAATAGGCACTAAATAATCCCTCTCTCCCCTCCTCCCTCCTTTCTTTCACTCTCACCTAAAAAACTTTCTGTGGAACTTAAATGCTCTCAGACAGAAATCCTATGTGAAATATGTTCAACTCACCTTCCAAGACAATGATTAGAAGTGGCTGTGTTAAGAAAGACTGTGAAGCTGTGTCTGAGCTCATTGGGAAAGAGGACTGTAGTCAATTAATAAAATTTGCCATGCAAGTGCCATTGGGACAGTAGCAGCCTGCAAGCAATGTGTTTTTCATCCTTGATGCATGTAGATGACATGTGGCTGTTTAGTTCAAACAAATGTTCCTGAAAGGGTTCAGAGGCAGCACTCTGTTAAATATAGACACAAGAGCATAAAGTCTCATCTCAAGACCAAGGATACTGGCCTGATTTTGAAATCATGGGTTTTTGTTGTTGTTGTTGTTAAGACTAAAGAGGCTGATAACTGAAATCTTCAATAAAACAAAGTCACCAAGTTATTAAGCCCACATTGGATTGTCATTGCTCATGGAATAATGAATGCTGTTTTTTAAAATATACATTTACTTTCTCTTCTTCTTCGGTTCCTCAGTCTGAAGACTAACTAGATAATGCTTTTGAAACTCAATTACAACATAATAAAGTGACCTACTGCTAAACATCATCGTGACATTAATTTTTGGAAATATTAAATGCACTTTTTAGAAATGATTTTTTGACCTGTAGGAATATTTGCAGTGAATCTCAATCTTTCCTTACTGTCTGGATAAAAGCTTCTACCCCTCTGCACCCCTTTTCCTAGAGCTGATCCAAAGGCTGAGGCTAATAAATAAATAGGTGTTCTTTTTCCAATCTACTCCCCAGGAAGTGTATGAGAATTTATGGATTCTCTTTGGTCAAGAGCAGATTTCTGGTATCTGAGTAGCTTAGGCAAAAGCATTCTCTCTCTCTCTCTCCTTTTCTGGTGAGGAGGACAGGAGTATTTAAATTTCCAGAGCAGTTACCTCAATCATTTTCTGGGTTTGCTCTAAAAACTAGTCTGTGGTGGTGGTTTGTGAGTGACAGTGTGTGGATATTTTAGTTACTACCAGGTGAGACTCAGTTTCATCTCATTCTCTCAGGACCTTAGGGGATCTTTTGCTACACTGCTCAAATCCCCTCTCGGCTCCCCTACATTTGTTAAACTGAGGCCCAGCGATTACAGTTAAGCCTAGCATTGCATGCTGCTCTAATGCTGATCATTAACTGCCTGTCCAGATGGCCCCGGCTCCCACTGACAGACAGTAAGTCTAAATTGTTCATCTCCAGTGTTTCTTGTAGACTGCCCAATATGTTTACTGTGGTCCGTTTTCAGGAGGGTGACATTAAGCAGATCTGATGCTAGCATTCTGGCACTAGTCCTGAGGAGCAAAGTGGCAGATCTAGGCAGGACTGTGGAAGACTCAGTAAATGAGAAAGTTGCATCCGAAAGCACCAGTGTTTCCATGTAGCCGACTATTTTAGTCATCTGTCAGACAGGTAGGAATTCAAGCTTAGTGCTCCATTCATGCTGGCCTGGAGAAGATTAGCAGTGCAGCAACTGACACTTCAAACTACTTTCCTTTAAGTCATGGAAGCAATGAGCAAGCAACAACAAAAAACATCGGTCTCACACCTACCTTAAGGTCATTCTCATAAATGTCAGTCATGCTGAGACCAGTGGCGTTTCTAGAGACATGTGTCACAAGAGACTAACAGCTCACTCACATGCTGCTTAAAACTTGCATTCTCCTTTTAGAAGTTTTGTGTTAATGTCTACTTGTTCTCACACTTCTTTTAGTTCCGCCTTTCTGCTGGCTCAGCTATCAACTTACTCAATGTTTATCTTTATTTTCTGTTCCTAAGAGCCATAAATGCTAATACCAAAGGTAACTTTTCTCATTTTTCTTTCTTTTGAAATATCAGACAGTAAGCACTTGAAGGTTCTGGATAGCTAGTTAAGAATGCACAGTCATGTTTTGTGTGGTGACATCAAATCTCTTAGATATCAGAGTGCCAGTTATGTGCAAGGCACTTGGCTCCATGATATCATGGATCCAAGAAACTAGTCAAATTCCTGCTATCAAGTGGGTTTATGTGAAAACACCTACCCTGTTAATCAAATACATTGTAGGCATTCTTCTGAAACCCCACCATAGTGGCTCAATTTCTAGAAAGCCATTCATTTCTTGGTAGTCAGCTTATAACCATGAACTATAAATATGTGCAATTTAAATAATTCTGGCTGCCTTTAAAAGGATGAATTGAAGAGTGCAGGAGGAGAAACAAGGAGACCCTGATAACCTTGTGTAATATAGTGGATGGGAAGCACATAATCCAATACATTGTATGGAGGCGGAGGAGGATGGGAAGGATCACTGCAGGCTGATACCATTATTGTGGTCTTTTGTAATGTTACCTATAACTGGTAACTTTCTAGATCTCCTGAGCTTAAAATATACGTATTTATTTTTCCTTTGGAAACAAAGGAACACAAAATACTTCAGCTTCTCCAGGTATATGGAATAACAATGTTTTGTAGTTACTCTTTTTTATGACTCTAGTATATTTCAGGGTAATGAAAATGGGCCTTACATATTGGGAAAGAATTTATAATTTGAGAGGAAGCAAATCTAGATATGAAAGCAGCAAGATAATTTTCCTCTAAGGTTTTCAAAGTTCCATTCAGCCTTACCGTTTGATAGCAGTGGTGATGGAGAGAGTGTTCGGTGTGTGCGCTTCAAGCCCCTGAAATGATCCTCCTTTCTCTGGACTTCAAAGTATAGAAATTGTTCCAGCCTCCTTTTCTACTTCAAACCACACTGTCTGGTGGTCAGACTTTGAACTCTGGACGAGAATAGAATTAGCCTTCAGGAACTTTGGGGGAGATTTATAAAATAAGCAATGAACATTTCTCTGCTTTCTAAAGACTTTTTGCTACCATTCCAATAACATCCCTGGTGGGCTATAATAAGCATAGTTTAAAAAAAAAAATCTCTCTTGGATCTCTACTGCCCCACTTTCTGGTTTTGAACAGCTACCCAGGAAACTATTATCTCTGAAACAGTTTCTATTCTTATGTGAAGAAGGCAAATATGGGAAGGCTTCCTTAGTTTCCTCTAAAGGTAGGATTAGAATGGAAGAATACAAGAATGAAGAGACATTTTAGGACTTTTCATCCGGTTTCATCTTTGTAACTTGACTTTGTGTATTTAGATAATTTATTTTCTTTAACACATCAACTAAAAATTAATCAGTTGATCTAAGAAAGAAATGGAAATTTTTATTCTAGCAAATTTGATGATGTTAACCCAGGAAGGGCATCTCAGTTCTGAGAACTGTTTTGCTGGTTAGAAGTCAAGACATGGTTACATGATTTTTGAGACAGAGGGCTGTACATTAAATGATGTATTATTGACAATTTACACAATCCAGATCTAAGTGTTATTGTGGCCCCTTATAAGATCAAGAAGGAATGTTGCCTTTTAAATAGCTGTCTTGTTGATGATAGGAGAATGTTGCCTTTTATGATTGTGAAACTGTGCAATTCAGATTGGATCTTGAACCCATGGCTTTTAATTGAGATCCCACACCTAATCTCAGGACTTAAAGAAGCTCAGGTTCTTTATGTCTCATTGCAGAAAGAATTCAGTGAGAGACAAAGTGATGAGTAAGTAGTGGATTTAGGTAGAGCGATATACATTCCACAGACAGAATGTGGTCTGGCTCTAAAGATGAGAATGGCCTTGGGAAAAACATACTCCACAGATAGAGTATGGGCATCACAGAAGGCAAGAGGCCCTGAAATATGAGTTGGTTAGTTTTTATGGGCTAGGTAATTTCATAGGATAACAGATGGGAGAATTATTCCAATTATCTGGGGGAAGGCATGGAGAATTGGGCTGCATACATGCTAAGTTGCTTCAGTTATATCCAACTATTTTCAACCCCATGGACTGTAGCCCACCAGACTCCTCTGTCCAAGGGATTCTCCAGACAAGAATACTGGAATGGGTTGCCATTTCTTTTTTCAGGAGATTTTCCTGACCCAGGGATTGAACTCACGTTCCTGCATTGGCAGGTGGGTTCTTTTTTTTTTTTTTTTAATTAACAGAGTAGTCACTGTTCAAGCTTTATTTATTGTTTTAGTTGGTATAACTTAGTTGGCTGCATTATTTATGTAATTTTCCCTTTTTACATTACAAGGCAATGTACACTATTCTGATACATACAGTACATAAGATTCTTTAGAACAGTTATGCACATGGCATGCAATACTGGCTAGCGCCACCTGGGAAGCCAGGAATTGGGCTACTGCCCACATTTTGACCTTTTACGGTTGACCTCAGAACTGTCATAGCTCCCGTGGATGTGTCATTTAGCATGCTAATGTATTAGTAATTGTGTGTGTGTGTGTGATCTTATAATGAGGGTCAAAGTCCACTGGGAGTTGAATCTTCTACCATCTTGGACCTGATTGGTTCTAACCGGTTTTTGTATGTCCTATGACTTACACTTGCTCTTTGGAAGGAAAACTATGACAAACCTAGAGAGCATATTAAAAAGCAGAGGCATTACTTTGCCATCAAAGGACCGTATAGTCAAAGCTATGGTTTTTCCAGTAGTCATGTACAGATGTGAGAGTTGGACTATGAAGAAGGCTGAGCACTGAAGAATTGATGCTTTCAAATTGTGGTGCTGGAGAAGACTCTTGGGAGTCTGATGGGCTGCAAGGAGATCCAACCAGTCAATCCTAAAGGAAATCTGTCCCAAATATTCAATGGAAGGACTAATGCTGAAACTGAAATGCCTATACTTAGGCCACCTGATGTGAAGAACTGACTCCTTGGAAAAGACTCTGATGCTGGGAAAGATTGAAGGCAGGAGGAGAAGTGGGTGACAGAGGATGAGATGGTTGGATGGCATCACCAACTCGATGGACATGAGTTTGAGCAAGCTTTGGGAGCTGGTGATGGGCAGGGAAGCCTGTCGTGCTGCAGTCCATGGGGTTGCAAAGAGTCAGACACTACTTAGTGAGTGAACAATAACAACAACAATGGCTATGTCATTTTTCAAAAGGCTATGTCACCCTCCTGTATGGACTACAGTAAACATATTGGACAGTCTACAAGAAACCGTGCAGATGAGCAATTTAGACTTACTATCTGTCAGTGAGAGCTGGGACCATCTGGACCGGCAGTAAATGATCAGTATTAGAGCACCATTAGAGCACTGTCCCCTTCCGTCCTCTGTTTCAGTTCTACTTGTAAACATTTCTGTAATCTACTTTTCCCTTGCTCTTTATATTCCCACAAGCATTTGCTTATTTATTCAACACAATGTTTATTTATTATGAACTTAGTATGTTACAGACACTTCCAGGTATGTACTGTGCATTGAGTGCTGCTATCTCAATGAAGGCTGTGTGCTAAAGTTTGTACGACTATGAGCATCTTTTCCCTACTCACTGTTCAGTGACATCATATTGAGGCTTAAAAATGGCAACAAATCAGAGTTTCCTTCCCCTGGAAAGTTAGATATTGAATATTGCCAGCATACTATTCACATCTCTAATCTCTCACCTCTTATCTCAGAATAGCCTCCTAGTTGGAGTTCTCATTTGGTGATTACCTCCTGAACAGTGACAAGGCTGTGATCTTTTTAAGATATAGACTTGTATGTCTTTTGCTCCTTTCCATCATCAACAGCGTAAAATAAAAAAATCCTTATTTTGTTATATGAGACCCTTCTTGAACTGGTTGCCTTGCCATATTCATTTCTTATTACCATTATATTTTTATACTCTGCCAGTACTATATATTATATAGATTCTGAGTAAAACCACTTCTTTCTTTCTTTTTTTTAAACGTACTTATTTCTGAGCTGATTTTTATACATACTGATCACTTAGAATACTTTCTTTTTTCTTTCTGTTAACTTCTAATCTTCAAATTTTAACAACTAGGTCAGTATTTGGTACAAAGCAAGTGAGCATCATATTTTATCATTAAATGGAATGAACATTTATTTAGTATTACTTCTTTTAGTAAGCATTTCTGGAGTCTGTCCCCCTCCTCATTACAGAGAACATTGAATGATCTGTTATAATACTCCTTTCATTATCATATGTAGAAATCCGTGGTCACATATAATATTGAATGATAAATCCATTTGTTTATAAATCTCTTTCCTCTATTAGGCATTGAGGTATCAATTTCCATCAGTTTTGAAATTAAGTCCATTGCAGAATAACATATGATTAACTTCAATCTTGTGCAGTGCCTGTTATACACTTCTGTTAGTAAGGATAAGAAAGGTTGTGCTGTGATAATAAGTAAAGTGAAATTCACTCAGTCTTGTCTGACTCTTTGTGACCCCATGGACTATACAGTCCATGGCATTCTCCAGGCCAGAAAACTGGAGTGGGTAGCCTTTCCCTTCTCTAGGGGATCTTCCCAACCCAAGGATCAAACCCTGATCTCCAGCATTGCAGGCAGATTCTTTACCAGCTGAGCTACAAAGGAAGCCCAAGAATACTGGACTTCTTGGGCTATCTCTTCTCCAGTGTGATAATAAACACATCCTTAAGTTTAGTGACTTTATTCCGTGCTTATTGGGGCAGTTTTCTAGAGCCTCTCTCCTCTGCTTCTGTATTTTGAGGAAACTTTATCTGTGGCTTCCAAGATAGTTTATCAGTTGGGGAGAGATGAGCAGGAAGCATAATATCCCACATGCCACTTCTTGGAGTTCATTGACTATAATCTAACTCCAGGGAAGTTTTGGAAATATGGGACTGAATGTTGATGTTTGGAGAACATTTACAGTTTCAGCCATAAAACATTAAGGATTTAGTGAAAGGAAAATGTCATTATGAGATGGCAGATTTGGGGGAAGTTTTATGGTAGAAATAGGACTCAAATTGAACTTGAAATGAGGTTAGAATTTAGATAGGAAAGAGAGAAGATATTCTATTCATTTCTTGACCTAAAATGTAATTAAATTCTGGCTTAATTCCAGATTATTTTCTTATTTCTATATAACTTTCAGGTTCATAGTTTTACTTATACTGCTTGATTTTTTAAAAAAAATTAGAGTATAATGAAAACATTTATTTAGTTTAGAATTCTCATTAAAAACTTAGCAGGGGGTTGTGGTTACTAATTAAAGACTATTAGATTTGGTAACATTGATATTTAAAAGTTTGGAAAAACTGTCATTTCATGGAGGTCCAGTTATATCAGCCATGGTAAATACTAGATCTTCTACATAAATGGTTCAGTGTATATTTTGCTAGATGTAATCTTGCCTCACAGAGAAAATATCTGTCTCCATTTGGAGTCTTAACACTCCATATCTACTGACCAATATAGCTAGTCAAGCTTTGGTTTGCCCAACTAGACCATTTTCCAAAAGGGAGCAAATCATAATGCTTCTTGCGTGTATTGTGCCTTTCAGATTTGCAAAGCAGTTTCATATTCACCATTTGCTTTGATTCTTTCACTAACCTCTTGTGCATAGATACCATTGAATCCCATCTTGCAGATGAAATAATTGAGATTAATTGACTTTCCCAAAGTAATAAGACAGATGACTAATATTAGAAATAGGACTGAAATCCGTATTTTGGGACCTAAGCCAAGTGTTATTTTTAAAATACCATATATTTTCATTACCTTTTTGATGTTGATAAAATCAAACTGTCCTGGTTCTGATTGTTACTGAGGTTCCACGAGGAAAACTGATTTTTCCAGGATCAACTATTACACTAAAATAAATATATCATTCAATACTGGCCACAGTTTAAGGAAATAGCAAAATAATTAATTGATAGAGGGAAAATAATAACAGATTAAAACTCTCTCAAATTGTCTTTATTTCCTCTTATCCTAGTTTCTGAAAACATTTTATATAATTTATATTTACCTGAATTATAAGTTTCATGACTATATCTGCTTGTTTGTATCATTTTTCATTATTTATTCATTAAATATATATTGATCATATAGGTTGAGCACTACAGTAGACGCTGGAGAGCCAGTGGGTTGTAATGTATAGTTCAAACCCTCAGAGAGAAGTTATCAGAGATTGTAGTGACTGTGAAGATGGGATGAACACAGGAGTAGTGAAAGAATTCATTGAGAGAGGACCCCATAGAGTCCATCAGGGGTAAGGATGCCTCCTTGGAAGTGTCTGGAGAAATGGTAAGGATTTTAGGTATGTGCCAGAGATGCCCCCGGGAGACAGCTTCATGAACAAAGTGCTGTGCCAATTCTGCTTGGAGGCCAAAGAAATATGAAGCTGTGATATAGTTCAGTACTGATAAGTATGCAACTGTAGTTACCATCTACATATAAGGATAGTAAAAAAAGGAGTAAAATGCTTTTAATAAGGAAAGGGGTAGTGGTTCTGAGATTTAGTTTGCATCGGAATCACCTGCAGGTCTTAACGAGATTGACGCCACCGCTAGAGTTTTTCTGATTCAGTATGTCTGGGCTGGGTGCTCAGGATTTGCATTTCTAACAAGTTTCCAGGTGATGCTGATACTACAGGTCTGGGGACTACAAGCTGAGGAGCACAGACATGCAGCGAAGGATTAGGATTTGTGTGTCAGTGACATTGAGCTGTACCTTTGCCATTTGCTATTAGTGTACATTCTTAAGGCAGTTAGTGTTTAATACAGAGGTGCTTCATATGGCACTGAATGAAGAAGTCAATGAATCTAACTAATTACCTTCCTTTGGTTATACCATTTATGTGGATATATGATTATTTCAGATTCACAATGAATACAAAAGCCATAAAGAGATGACATCTGAAAAACTGCAACTGGAAGAATTTACTAGATTTACTGGCTGTGTATCCTGACTATATTTTTAGGGCAAGTGTTTGAAAAAAAAAAAAAAAGACTTCATTTAAAAATAGAGAAGAGCTCACTTGGATATTTATAACCTGACAGGTTAAAACTAGCACAACATCTGAATGGGAAATTGTTGAGTCTTAAAACCTACACAGGCATTTTCTAAAAACTCAATGAATTAATTCATTTGAAATTCCATTAAGAAAAATATAGTTCTGGACAAGAATTCTTTCAGCAGGGAGATCTTCCTAAAAGGGTTAACATGCTAAATTATCTACCACCTTTGAAAGAAATTTAAATTCTATTAGAAGGAAGCTGTATTTTCATGAGTAAAACCTGTAGAAACTCCTTCCCCTAGGTATTTCCTGGCAACAACTAGAATCAGATGAAGGCAGGTAAAATTAAAAGTCTTGGCCTTTACCCAGACTCTGCTGCCTTTAGTACCTTCTACCCAGGTTCACTTGTTTAAAGACTCTAATTGGGCAGGGAGGAGTCAGAGAGAAAGAGCCACCATTCCAGATGATTCAAGGGCAATAGTTCCTGGAGGCTCTGGTTGTGTTGGGTAGGGAATGTCTATGGTCCTAGGTCCTGATCTCCTTAATTGAGCAAAGCTTTATAGACTGAATGAGTGCAATTTGGAGGATTGCTTTAAAGATGGAAGGGCAAGTCTTGGAAGAGTATTAAAATGGTAGAAAACCTCAACTTGAAACAAGGATGGGGCATCAAAGAGATAAATTAGATAAGGGAGGGGAGAAAAAGTTCTGGGTCCTTTATTATAGGCCAGAGAATTTATAAGCTTGATCTCATTGAATCCCGCCAGCAATCCTGTGAGACTGATATTAGTATCTCCCATTTACACAGGACAGTACTGAGGCTCTGAGTCTCTACAGAGTAAGTATCAAAGCTGGGACAGGATTCTAGGTCATTTGACTCCAAAGTCTAGCCTCATTTCACAAACCATGGTATGGGAAAGTCAGACATGGCAGGTGTATAGCTCAAAGATAATTATTGGAGACAGAATGTGGATAGATAAAATACTGAAGGAAATTTGAACAGTTTTCATGATAGTCAGACCCTAACTCTTATTTAAAGCAGAAAAAGAATTAACTAAACTATTTGTATTGAATACATAAGACCCTTAGTTTTCTGGTCTCTTGGAAGCTGTTCTTCATTTATTTCCTCTGCTCCTCCCCTGTATTTTGTAGTAATATTCTGTATCTATTTAGTACTTGAAAGACCTGAACTTGAGTGATCTGTTATTGATTTTCTAAAGACACACTCATAAACCAAGCCTTGTCAGACACCGATGAACTGCCACACACTTGTGTGGTATCTCTCTATCTCAAAAGCTGGTTTTTTGGCATTGCTCTTTGGGGATGACCTTTTGGCATTCTCCCTGACCTTCCAACAAGGTCTCATTCCTAGCGCATCTAATGTCTAGTATAGAGTGACAAGACCACTTAAGTTGGCCAGCTTTTTAAGGAAAAATTGTGAATGACATAGTAAAAGAATGAGATGAACCCCTCCTAACTAACTGCTTCCTTCTTTTACCTTTTTTTGTGTGTGTGTGTTGGACTCTGTCTGAAAACAAATAATGCTCCTTTGCCCTCCTTCCTTATTACCTTGCATCCCAGATAAAAGTGCCTTATGGAATAAAAATCCTTGACATGTTTCTGAGGGAGCATCTCCCTTAAACAATTAACCTTCTAATTTAGGAGGAATCTTATTACTTCAGTTTCCATATCACTAGTTTTAAAAAACATTTTTAAAGGAATGTCACCATAATATAGAGCATGGAGCTTTGTGCATAAGCATGTAAATCATTTTTGTAAATAGCTATTTCCTAAGGATGAACAGCAATTTGTGCTGGGTGGGAGGTAAAGCAGATTTCATCATTTAGTAGTGAGATACACATACTTCTCAATTATCAGTGCTAATGGGGACAACGATAATAAGGGTAATGGAGTCCATAAGAAATCCATGGTGGAATTTAAATCAGTTCTTTTTGCTTCTTCTTAGCAGTGATGGGGCAAATATTTTGCTAGAGAGAAGTTTTAGATTGTTTGTAGATTTCAATTTCTATTCCAGTTCCTGTTATTTCTCAACAACTTAAAGGTGAATACTTAAATAGACAAGGGCCTTGTTGCATTTTGAAAATAAAGTTATTTTAATCAAACTGTTTATGAATATACAATACCCAAACAATGGCCTATTTTTCCCTCGATTGAATTGAATAAATATTGGCATTAGATGAACAATTTAAACACTAAACACTTTTACTAAAATTAGCAGGGCATTTACTGGAGAAAATTCTGTTATCCAGAAATGAAATGGGTTCAAATGATTGAGACTTCCCTTAAACTCTTGTGAAGAATGATAGCTGCAGATAGTAAGGTATTCACCATATTCATTGCCTCTTTTCCTATTTATATAAAGAATGTAAAATAAAAGACTCAGACTCCTTCAGATAAAACTTCTCTATGCTGCTAATTTTTTTTTCCACGTACAGAAGTATGACTTTATTGGATAGCATAAGTATTTTAAATATTACTATGACAATGTTATAGAAATTAATAACTTAAAGGATAATAAAATAAAAACCAAGATACAAGTGAGTCCCCTCCCTAATATCACATCTGCCTTCTGTTCCATTCACAGTTAACTGAACTTTAACCGACCACATCTGTTTCAGTCAGAATCACTTTTACTCCTAAGTTCAGAGATGCAAAGAGTTTCCCTCATGTAACCTGGGCAGAAGATAGCCTCAAACAACTTTAAATCAAGATGCCCTGATGCGTCTCCTGAACTCCCGTGTGTTCAAAGACTCTTGGGCTAGTTTCAGTCTGTTCCTTCCGGCAGTAGATCCGTAATTAGGAGTTTACCCCACACACAAGCTAACACCTTTCTAGAGAGCTGTCTTCTGCTATTTCTAGCAAGATTTCTAATTTGTTACATATTTTTATCAGCCTCATCACTAAGTTTTCTTCTCCTTCCAAGTCAGAACAGAAAGATGAAGAGAAACATTATAGCCTTCTATCTTCTGAGCAGAACAAACCTTTCAGTGTTCTGAAGGACTTTCAACAAAATTTCTTGAGTGGTGAAGGTACCATATTAACCTCATTTTTTACTTTGCAATTTTTCTTTTGGATTTCTCTCACTTTCTTTTTCATGAGTGATTTAACACTGAATCAGTTTTCTTTCCTTGAAGTAGAACTTCCAGAAGTGTTTAATATTCACCCAGATTTCTTAAAAGGAACTTTTCTTAACACTTCCTTATATAAATATGCCCTGAGTGCCTACTGATGCTAGGCAAGCTTATAGCGACTCTTGCCATATAGAGCCCAGCTGTCCAGTATGGTAGCCACTAGTCACATGTGGCTCTTGAACATTTGAAATGTGTTGATCTACATGGAGATGTACAGACTGTACACATGGACATCACCAGAAGGTCAATACAGAAATCAGATTGATTATATTCTTTGCAGCCAAAGATGGAGAAGGTATATAGAGTCAGCAAAAACAAGACCGGGAGCTGACTGTGGCTTAGATCATGAGCTCCTTATTGCCAAATTCAGACTTAAATTGAAGAAAGTAGGGAAAGCCACTAGACCATTCAGGTATAACCTAAATCAAATCCCTTATGAACATACATTGGAAGTGACAAATATATTAAAGGGATTAGATCTGATAGACAGAATGCCTGAAGAACTATGGATGGAGATTTGTGACCATCCCCAAGAAAAATAAGTGTGAAAAGGCAAAATGGTTGTCTGAGGAGGCCTTACAAAGAGCTGAGAAAAGAAGAGAAGCAAAAGGCAAAGGAGAGAATAAAAGATATACCCATTTGAATGCAGAGTTCCAAAGAATAGCAAGGAGAGATAAGAAAGCCTTCCTCAGTGATCAGTGCAAAGAAATAGGGGAAAACAACAGAATAGGAAAGACTAGAGATCTCTTCAAGAAAATTAGAGATACCAAGGGAACATTTCATGCAAAGATGGGCACAATAAAGGAAAAAAATGGCATGTACCTAACAGAAGCAGAAGATATTAAGAGGTGGCAAGAATACATAGAAGAACTATATAACAGATATCTCCATGACCCAGATAACTGCGATGGTGTGATCACTCACGTAGAACCAGACATCCTGGAATGCGAAATCAAGTGGGCCTTATGAAACATCACTATGAACAGAGCTTGTTGGAGGTGACAAAATTACAGTTGAGCTTTATCAAATCCTAAAAGATCATGCTGTGAAAGTGCTGCATTCAATATGCCAGCAAATTTGTAAAACTCAGCAGTGGCCACAGGACTGGAAAATGTCAGTTTTCATCCCAATCCCAAAGAAAGGCAATGCCAAAGGATGCTCAAACTACTGCACAATTGCACTCATCTCACACGCTAGCAAAGTAACGCTCAAAATTCTCCAAACCGGGCTTCAACAGTATGTGAACTGTGAGCTTCCAGATGTTCAAGCTGGTTTTAGAAAAGGCAGAGGAACCAGAGATCAAATTGCCAACATACGCTGGATCATGGAAAAAGCAAGAGAATTCCAGAAACACATCTACTTCTCCTTTATTGACTACACCAAAGTCTTTAACTGTGTGGATCACCACAAACTGTGGAAAATTCTGAAAGAGATGGGAATATCAGACCACCTTACCTGCCTCCTGAGAAATCTGTATGCAGGTCAAGAAGCAACATTTAGAACTGGACATGGATCAACAGACTGGTTCCAAATAGGAAAAGGAGTACGTTTTGTCTCCCTGCTCATTTAACTTATTTGCAGAGTACGTCATGAGAAATGCTGGGCTGCATGAAGCACAAGCTGCAATCAAGATTGCTTGTAGAAATATCAGTAATCTCAGATGACACCACCCTTATGGCAGAAAGCGAAAAAGAACTAAAGAACTTCTTTATGAAAGTGAAAGAGGAGAGTGAAAAATTTGCCTTAAAGCTCAACATTCAGAAAACTAAGATCATGGCATTTGGTCCCATCACTTCATGGCAAATAGAGGGAAACAATGGAAATAGTGACAGACTTTATCTTTTTGGGCTCCAAACTCACTGCAGATGGTGACTGCAGCCATGAAATTAAAAGACGCTTGCTCCTTGGAAGAAAAGTTATAATCAACCTAGACAGCGTATTAAAAAGCAGAGACATTACTTTGCCAACAAAGGTCCATCTAGTCAAAGCTATGGTTTTTCCAGTAGTCATGTGTGGATATGAGAGTTGGACTGTGAAGAAAGCTGAGCACTGAAGAATTGATGCTTTTGAGCTGTGGTGTTGGAGAAGACTCTTGAGAGTCCCTTGGACTGCAAGGAGATCCAACCAGTCCATCCTAAAGGAGATCAGTCCTGAGTGTTCATTGGAAGGACTGATGTTGAAGCTGAAACTCCAATACTTTGGCCACCTGTTGTGAAGAACTGACTCATTTGAAAAGACCCTGATGCTGTGAAAGATTGAAGTTGGGAGGTGAAGGGGACAACAGAGGATGAGATGGTTGGATGGCATCACCGACTCAATGGACATGAGTTTGAGTGAGCTCCGGGAGTTGGTGATGGACAGGGAAGCCTGGCATGCTGCATTCCATGGGGTTGCAAAGAGTTGGACATGACTAAGTAACTGAACTGATTGATTGACTGACTGACACTGAAATGTGCTATAAATGTAAATTTACACTGAATTTTGAAGATTTGAAATGACAGAAAAAACTCACTAATAATTTTCATACTGATTACATCTTGAAATGATGCTTTTGATATTGGGTTAAATAAACTATATGACTAAATAATTTCACTGATTTCTCTTTAATTTTTAAAAATATGGGTACTACAAAACTTAAAATTACATATGCAGCTTGAATTTGTGGCTTGTATTTACATTTATACTTCTTAACACTGTTAAAGACAGCAGCTCCAAGACTGTGAAAATGAAGTACAGGATGCTCTGAAAGGAGCTGCTATTCCGGCGTGGGCTTGCATAAAGCAAGAACAGTTATCTGGAAGAGATCTCCTTTGGATGTGTGTCAGAGGACACACAAGGGTTACTCAGGTGGAGGAATACATCGAACAGGTATGTTCCAAAGTGAAGGGGATGATGTACAGAAAGACAGAGGGTAAGGTGGCCAGAACTTTGGGTATGCATAGGGGACCAGAAAGATGGTGACTGCAATTTTAGAAGAATCTATTGGTTCAAAACATGTTTCTCTTAGGTAGTGTGTCTATATCAGAGATTCTTCTGTAGTGTCAAAAAACTAAAGATACCAAAGAGAGAGGAGAAGCTTGGCTTTTCCCTCCCTGATTCTGAGAATTGTCGGGAGAAAAACCCAGAAATAAGGGGATCTCGGGCTCACAGACCCCTGCTTTCCTTCACTCACAAGGATGCTTAAACTATTTCCAAAAGCAGGAGGGAAGGTGAGACTCTTGAAGTTTGGAGAGGCCAAATGCATGCTTCCTCAATAGCAGTTCCCCACATTTCTCCAGCATCCCAAGAAGGCTGGGTTTTGGCAGGGAAAGCAATGGCACCCCACTCCAGTACTCTTGCTTGGAAAATCCCATGGACGGAGGAGCCTGGTAGGCCGCAGTCCATGGGGTCGCTAAGAGTCGGATATGACTGAGCGACTTCACTTTCACCTTTCACTTTCATGCATTGGAGAAGGAAATGGCAACCGACTCCAGTGTTCTTGCCTGGAGAATCCCAGGGATGGCGGAGCCTGGTGGGCTGCCATCTATGGGGTCGCACAGAGTCAGACACGGCTGAAGTGACTTAGCAGCTTAGCAGCAGCAATGAGATAGATGAGCATGAGATGAAAGGGCCAGGGGCCAAGCAAGACCTAGGACAGGGCTTAAGATTTCAGAGTATGGGCAACTTTCATGGGGCAAGCATCCAGGACTACGGATTAACGATGACTCTGGGTACACATATGATGTTCCCTGCCCATGTGGGACCAGCCACTTTGATGGCTACCAGTCTTGCAAGCAGACTCAACTAGTCCTTCTCCAGCAGGGACCAGGGAGGATCCAGTTACCACCTCCTGAACAGGAACAGGTGAAAGTGAGGGAGAGGAACAGAAATCTAAAAACCTAAGCATTTATCCTGAAGGGATTGCTTTGTGGTACTATAATTAGCAAATTAATATTTGTTCCCAGACCCAACTGTCCAGCAGCTTGTGGGGACGATTGAATACATTATAAGAAAAAAAGGAGCTACATTTTCTTTGAACATCTGAATGTAGTTCAAGGCTGCTATGGGAAGTAGAAGTTAGAGAGACTAGTGTCTCTGAAATTATTTTACTTTTTAACTAGAGAATAATGGATAAGTGCTAAGTACAAATGTATGTAATATGTATATTTTTATAGGTATAATTATATGGATTGTTTGAAGAAAAAATTAAAACACATGGAAAAAACATTTAGTGGGACTAAAATTATAAAATAAGAATACATTTATGGGGCACAAATAGCATATTTAATTGTCTTATTAAGTTGATGTTTATTTCCTCAGTATTTGTGTTAAATTGTACAGCATTTCTTCTAATAGTTCACACAATATATGGTTGGGTGGGGGGAGGAGATTGGAGTAGATGAAGGATTATTTCTGTAATCCTAAATTTGTGTATGTTTTTTGTTTCCCTATGTTAGTCCCTACAGTGTTGAGCTAACAAAGGAAAACGTCATCAGGAAATAGTGGGACTAAGATGTAAAGAATACAGTGGGCACAGCATGGGTGGCTTCCCTCTTCACTGCGGTTTTAATGGTGCTTCCCAGGATCCTAGAGAACTCTGCCTGGTGGCTGATGTGTTGCTCTGAGTACCTGTAAGTGAGAACTGCCCTCCTGTTGGCCAGCTCTTCCTTTGATTCAGAAAGCCATTGCAGTATCCTTCCAGTAATTCTTCTTTACTTAAGTTAATTCAGACTGGCTTTCAGTTAGTTGTATCCCAGTAAGTCCTAACTAACGCTTGGTGTTTGAGTTTGAGCAACTCCAGCAGATAGTGAAGGACAGGGAGGGCTGGTGCTCTGCAGTCCTTGGGGTGGCAAAGAGCCAGACATGACTTAGCGACTAAACAACAACAAGGCTTGGTGTACTTAATAAGCAAAGTGAATACATTTTTTTCAGGGTTTTGGAAGCACAGATTTACACAAAAACAATATAATTGACAGATTTGTGGTGGTCTACAATGCTTCAGATTGTGCTTGTGTATCTGAAATGATAAGCATTATCCCCAGCCTTCACCCAAGAAACATGCTAGTTACATAAATCAAGTTACTAAGTAAATGTGAACACAGCAAAATATTTTGTTTTTATTATTCAAACTTTGCACCCCAAGACTGATAATGAACTTGGATAGGAATCAGGGAGACTTTAGTTCTGTTCTCTTCTCTTATATTTTCATTATTTGTAGCAGCATCTCAACCTCAGAGGTTTCTGCCTTTTTCCTTCTTTGTTCCTTTATATGCAGAAGGAAGAGATGGAGATTGAGGGTCTATATATGGATGTCTTTGATTTAAAAAAGATTTTGAAGAGAAATTACAGATAATCATTATTTTCAATTTCATTATTATTGATAATTATCATGATCAAAATCATGATTATCAATAATCACCTAGCACATCCCTCTGGAAACGTCACTAGTTTGATGTCTAAGAGTTCTAAGCTACAGCAGTATGAAGAATATAAAATTTAAAAGAAATTTTGTTTTTCCTGTCATTCTGCTCAGAGATCTGCAGCAGCTTTCTCTTTTGTTTGTGCTGTCCTTCATTTAGTCATTAAAAAAACAAAACAAAACTATGCTACAGTTGCTTGTCTGGCTACCAAGGGGCAGATCAAGATAGATATTAAGCCCAACTAAATAGTCAGTCTATCATGGGAACTGCCAGCTTCTCTCAAACCTTCCTTCATATGTACAGTCTATTCCATGCTTCTCTATGTGCATGCATTATGCTATGGGAATAATCCATGGCTTATTTTTCCATTCTTCCTTTCAGTTGGTACCATCAACTTACCAGTTCTTGATCTTCAACAAGGATAATTTTATGCATTTCCATTTTTAGATAACTGTGCTAGTCATATCAGGATAAAAGTGATTTTTAGAAAAATCACTTGGTCCCTTGTTACCAAGTAGCTTTTATGATAAACTATTTGGGTTCCCAAATTATTTACATTGCCCCCAACAAAATCCTAGATTCTTCTAATCCTGCTTCTCAGATTGTCCACGTGACACTGATTCAACTGTTTGAAAATAGCGCTGGAAAATTAATAGTCATAGCAAACTTTTATGATCAAAATGTCCCAACATCTTCAGGAATTTACCTTCATAACCAAACACTCAGCAAATTTTTATTTAAGCAATACACCTTGAAGAATTGCTCATTTTTAGCAGGGTTGGCCTTGGGAACTCTATGTTTCCAAGTCAATAAAACATTTTAGTGCTCACTGCTACTGTTTCACTACAGTTTTCTGCCAATTATTCAGAAGTAGCATAAAATTCATTTTTATAATGGATTAATTTAGGAATATTGGCTCTTTACCCCTTCTCATTTCTACTCTTTTTGAAAGGTAAAGAATTGTCTTAAAACCGCTGGCTACACTCATGGCAAAGTATTAATACATACAATTAAATTAACACCTATCATTAAAGGTGTGCCAGATAACAATCAAAGATAAATGGGATTTTCAAGAAATTGAGTAAACAAAGTTCTGATCTTCAATTATCTTTAAAAGCTTTGATGTAAACCTCAATTGACTAAAAGGGAGAATGAGCAGACAAGTTTCTGACCACATATCAAGTACACCCTCGGTATACGAAATATTGTAAAGGTGACACGTGGCATAAAAGTAATTCACTGTGTTCCTGAGTTGAAGTTTATATGAAAAGCTACATGTTTGTATCAGGAGATGGAATTAGTCTACCTTCTACCTCACCTTGAACAGGAGATTTAGAAAGCTTAAATGCGATTCCTAAGAGTGCTCACTAAAAAAGAAATAAGTCATTGAAATTCCATGTCAAGCTGATTATATATTATGTGTACACAATATCAAATGGTGGACTCATTACTATATTTCAACTCTGGCAACACATTGTGGGAATAGCATGAAGACATTTATTCATTTAGATTTTTGAATTAATAAGGGCATATACTTTAAATTCTTTAAGAATAGAAAAATTATGTTATAACAAAAAGTGGTGGGGGAGCTATTCAACTTAGAAGGCTGCCCCCATTTATCTCCTATAACCCTGAGGACAGTGTATAAGAAACTTTCTAACACAATTTCTAAAACTACTTTATTGTTATGTTTAATGGCATCAGCCGTTCAGTCATTTATTCAGTAAACTCAAGTACATGCCTGGTGGTATATATACGCTGCATTAGGTAGTTGGGATTCATATAGAAATGAATACAATGTATCTGCTCTTGATGAGTTCATAGCATAATATGAGCAACAAGTGAATAAAAACATCCAATACACTGTTATGGTCTTGTTAACCACTGTCTCCATGGAACTCCACCCAGTGTTTGGGATCCATCACTTCATGGCAAATAAATGGGGAAAGAGTGGAAACAGTGAGAGACCTTATTTTTCTGGGCTCCAAAATCACTGCAGATGGTGACTGCAGCCATGAAATTAAAAGATGCTTACTCCTTGGAAGGAAAGTTGTGACCAACCTAGACAGCATATTCAAAAGCAGAGACATTACTTTACCAACAAAGATCTGTCTAGTCAAGGCCATGGTTTTTCCAGTAGTCATGTGTGGATGTGAGAGTTGGACTATAAAGAAAGCTGAGCACCAAAGAATTGATGCTTTTGAACTGTGGTGTTGGATAAGACTCTGGAGAGTCCCTTGGACTGCAAGGAGATCCAACCAGTCTATCCTAAAGGAGATAAGTCCTGGGTGTTCATTGGAAGGTCTGATGTTGAAGCTGAAACTCCAATACTTTGGCCACCTGATGCGAAGAGCTGACTCATTTGAAAAGACCCTGATGCTGGGAAAGATTGAGGGCAGGAGGAGAAGGGGATGACAGAGGATGAGATGGTTGGATGGCATCACCAACTCAATGCACATGAATTGGGTGGGCTCCGGGGGTTGGTGTTGGACAGGGAGGCCTGGAGTGCTGCAGCTCATGGGGTCGCAGAGAGTCGGACACGACTGAGCCACTGAACAGAACAGAACAAAATAGTCATGCAGCAAAATTTGTGCAATAAAAGAGAGGTACCTGAAATATTGTGGAGAAATGGTGCATGGAGTGTTTGGGTAAAGTTTAAAGAGTTTATCTTGAAGGATGAATGGAAGCTTGCCAGGATTTTAACAAAAAAGAGTATTGCATAAACACAGAACAGAATTTAAATGATTCAAACTTACACAATTATGTTTGGGTACTTGAAGAAGGAATGGAGATGAATTTATGATGCTAGATCTAGGCTATATGTGTGGGAAAAATTGTAGCTGTTACTGATAAAATATGGTACATATAGAATGTTTGGGCCCTGTTTGGCTCCACTTGAAGGAGCTTTGGCATTATTCTTGGGAGTGTCGAAATCCATAGTGGGTTCTGAAAATGAGAATCATACAAATAGATTTGTGATCTTTGGAAGCACTATGGATATAGATGGAGGCAGAAGATTGGTGTCAGGAAAAAAAGGATAGAGAATTTTTCAGATCAGGAAGAATGCACTAAATTGATGACATGGTAAAGTTGGGAGAAAAGGACAGTCTTGAGTGCCATGACTTGGTGACTGATTATATACAGGGTTCAGGAGAATTAAATATTCCCTTGTGGTTTTTCCAGAGTAAATTTTCATCTCTGCTACTCTTTGGAAAAATTTCTCATATAACACAAGCCCCTTCATGCATCCTTGAGCATAACTACATAAAAGAAATTGGATTAAATGGAACCTATTTTACAATTCAACCTCATATTTGTTGGTGTTAAAAAATGAATTTGACAGGGCACTTTCATCTAAGTACTGATGAGTCATAAATCATCAAGCAATAACCTTAGGAACTCAGTGAATTTCTCACCATTCTTCAGCAGCTGTCAGAATCCAGGCTAACATCCAAAGCTTTTTAGGGTTAAAAAAAGATAGAAACACTTCATACGCTACAAACATTATGTAAGTGCAGTAGCACCTCACAGAGTAATGTATTAGGATCTTCAAGGGCAGCTATCATGGGGTAGCTAGAACATACCTCCATAATATAGTATGTAGTAGGAGTTCAACAAGAGCGTCCCTGGTGGCTCAATGGTGAAGAGTCCGCCTGCAGTGTGGGAGACTCGGGTTCTATCCCTGGGTCGGGAAGATCCCCTGGAGCAGGTCATGGAAACCCACTCCAGTATTCTTGCCTGGAGAATCCCATGGACAGAGGAGCCTGGTGGGCTGCAGTCACTAGGGTTGCAAAATCCCTAGGGTTCATGCCTGAAGCAACTGAGCATGCACATGCAAGGCACTCAACAAATATTGTCCAATGCATGCACACCGATTATACCTTTGACAGTTGATGGCAGAAACTCTTTTAAATGACTTTAATGTTGATCTATGGCAAAACCAGTACAATATTGTAAAGTAAAAAAAAATTATGTTGGTTCCAGGTATTTAGAACTGAAATTTTTAAAAATACCATTTACAATAGCACCAAAAAATGAAATACCTAATTATAAATCTAACAAAATATGTAAATATCTATGTCCAGAAGACTATGAAACAGTGTGGAAAAAAAATCAAATAAAATCTAAGTAAATGAAAAAAAAAAATGACTCTAATGACTTCCTCTTAACCAATCATCTGGATTAGCTGACACCCTTCATCCTCTTTTAAAGTGTGCCGACTGTTGCCCAAAGTACTCTGCATGCTGTGGCTAGTAGACTACTCTCTGGTCTCCCTGCTTTCATAGGACCCTTATCAAAAATTAGTTGGGCTTGGTCCTAAATGTGTTAATGTTACTTGAACTGTGGTAAACTGGTTTGTGGGTTTTGAAAATTAGTTACTTAGTACTATAAAATATGAATGTAAGGGAGGTGATTTCTCTGAAAACCATGTCAAAGGCATTTGAAAGACTCAGTAGATGTGAGGTGCTGAAAATTCCTAACCAGATGAGTGTGAATAAAAATTTATATAAAATAGGTAGTGAAATCTGTAATCTTACTTTAAAATCTGTGCTTCGTTAATATTTTTATGTTCTTGCTCCACTTTAAGGAAAACAAAACTAGAAATCATAGATGATGCATTATATATGAATTGATTGATGAAAGACAATGGGGAAATTCCATTCAGTAGACTAGTACACAGTAAAAGTTGTCTTGGTCTTACATCAGAATAATAGCAAAAGATAGTTATTTGTTTTTGGAATAAATAAAATATTTATGGAAGATATGTATCATTTTAAAAAAATCCCTGCTTTAGCCAATTTTAGTTTTGAACAGCCCATCAACTGATAGTTTCAGTGAGTTGGATAAGAGAGCCATTGGTATTTTTTCGAAAGCAACATATATCAAGGAAGTCTGCATCAGCACTTAGAGGCATGGACATTCCCTAATAACTGTTGAAGCACACCACTGGGCTCTAGCCTTTACCATCCTGGCCCTGAATAGAGACATTAACTTTCTCATAAGGCCATTTTATTGCATGTTTACAGCTCTTTTCACATAATAAACCATTTCTATCAGAGAAGGGAAACATGAGGGAGTCATTCTGAGGATATCTCAGAATATCGTCAAGCAGCAGTGATTTGGAAATAGTTATCACCTAGGTTCATACCATTGTTGGTAATGTTATGCATTGATGAACAGCTGCATTCCACTGAACACTGGAATATTTCTCATTTTGTTTTTTGGGAAGTGGTCAGAACCAGAAATAAGTATTTTTGTGGAACTGATTTGGCCTTAGAATAGAATGTTACTTGGCAGGAAAAGACACCTTGGACACAGAGGAAAGCTTTCTGTAGTCTGAGCTTGTGGAAAATTCTTTTCACATGTGTGGCAGATGGCAGATAGACCTTAGTGTAGCTCTGTGGTCATGCAGTGTACAATACCCTCCCTTTGAGTGTGGGCATGACCTGTAACTTGCTTCTAACCAACAGAATATGATAATGGTGATGGGATGCTATTTCTATGATTAGGTTATCTACCCACCTATCTATCTCTCTATCATCTATCTATACATCCATCCACATAAATACATAGTTCTATTCCATTCTATAGCATGCAGTAGAGAGATTCTCCTGATGGCTCTAAAGAAACATGCTGCTATGATAGCAACTGCATATGGAGAGAGTCTTCTGTGGACTGAGTGTTTATATACTATCCAAATCCATATGTTGAAACCCTAATCCCTGAGGTAATATTATTAGGAGGTGCGGCCTTTGGGAAGTGATTAGATGGAGTTAGTGCTCCTAGAACCTTCAGAGAGATCCCTTGCCTCTCCTATCACTCGAGGGTATAGGGAAACAGACATGATGGTGGCCATGTATGAACCAAGAGCAGATACTCGCCAGACACCGAATCTACTGGCACCTTCATCATGGACTTCCCAAGCTCCAGACCTGTGAGAAATATATTTCTGTTGTTTCTAAGCCCCCCAGTCTATAATATTTTGCTACAGCAGCCCAAACAGACTGAGACAGGGTCATGAGGAAGGAAAATGCTGATGATCGCTAAAAGCTGAATGACTTAGTCATATATTAATAGCTGAAAGGGACTGAATTTGTTCAACGACCCTGTGAGCTTGGCTTCTAGATGAGGACATCTTGGTTGCTGCCTTGTGGGACCCTGAGTAGAGGAATGAGTTGGGCTATGCTTTAACTCCTGACCCACAGAAATGATGAGATAAGTGGTAATTTATTATACACCAAGAGAAAACTAATATAACAGGATCAGTGACTATTCTTTTGATTTTATTTCCATCTTTTTCTTTCTGTAAAGTGAATCAGGGTGAGTGGATGCAAATTATGTTGGTTTGCTGGATTTAAAAATTTTCCCAACTTCTGCCCTTCTAAAATACCTGATACTGTATGATCTCAAGCTTCTCTATATTTATTTATAAAAAATATTTCTGAATGTCTTCTGTTCCTTAGTTGGCTGGTTAAGTATTTTTCCCCCTCATTTCTTACTATTGTACATATTTTATTTACTTATTAAAGAAATATAAAAGGAAATAAATGAATATTTAGGCAAATAAAAATACATTCTCACTGGATTTATTAGACTGAGAGAGAAAGCTTTGTAGAAGTTTTAGAAAAGCAGAAAACATCACTATCTGAGCTACCATATTCTGCTGGTTCCTTTGTAAATGTATCCAGAACCTTTCTGCTCATTTTACTCTTTCCCCTCTACCATTTTTTCCCTTGTCTTCAGTCCACTGTATTCTATTCCATCACCCACAGTTGGTTGGAAGATCCATCCTATGCAAGTGATATAGAGGGTATTTCCTTATAGAAATGCAATCTAGGAATGAAAGTTCTCCTTTATTAGCATGTGTGTTGCCCATCTCTTCAGGAAGCTTACCAATCTTTGGAGGTGGAAGAAAGCAAAAGAAGACTACTTTTATTAAAGGATTGTATTGATTACAATATCACAGTCATTCTTGAGTCTTTCCATAGAGCTACCCCTGATCTTGTAAAAATCATCTGATGAAATGAATAGATGATACCATGTTTTTAAATCCCCATAAGTACTCTCCAAAAATACAACCTGAGTTTTTGGCATTAATTTATGTTTTTATTTTTTGCTCTGGAATTAATTTGATTCTAAATGAAGTATATTCTTATGTATGTGGATTTGCCCACATGGCCTTCTTTAATGCTAATTAGAGGGTAAAAGATTGACTCTGTGTCTTGAGCTGAAAGGGTTTCATTTTTCCAGCTGCCTCAGAAAGAGTCAAGGAGAGCTCTTATGTCACTGTCATGCCAACCAAAAGTAAAATGTTTTTTACTTAATGATGAGAAATAATTCACAGCTCTACCCACCTGGAGGAGGTGAAAAAACGGCTTATCCAGTTTCAATCATCAAGTTTTTTGTATGTCAATAATAAAAGCAGATCTTTTAAACAATAACAATAACATAAAAGTCGGATAATATTTTTATTTCTTTATTGAGAACCCGTGAAAAATTATCTCTTGGACCAAACAAAGAAAGTGAATAAAGAGATTTAACAAGATATAGTGGGAGATTCTTCTGTCTGTGTAAATAAAGAGCAAGTGTCATAGGAAGAGACACATTAATCAAGTAATTAACCTTTAAGTAGTGTTATTTATTGTGCAGAGCAATTTTGCCACCCCAAGAATTATGGCATGGTTAAAAAAATAATATGTTAACTCTTTAATGGCTTAAAGAGCTCATGTCATCTAAGTGGCTGACAGATTGCTGTGTAACTAGAGCTGAGGAACTGGTGTGCAGGAATAGGCTGTCAGTCATGCAGGTGTCATCGTTGCAAAAGCCTGGAACACGTCTTTTTTATTATTGAAGAGCATTGTCATGTTGGCAGATTCAGGGACAGAGTCTGAAAAAAAAGGTATTCATGCCAGTAGAAGTATCTCACTCCCCAGATCTGCTTAATGCTTTTCCTCCTGAGGCTGAAGGCCTTCTAGGTCATTTCTGGTCACTAGGCTCAATTAAAAATTAGGAACAGAAAATTGATCTTCACCTACCTCCAAATGCATCCACATTAGGTGGCACATGGATGTTAAACTTGTTAATAATTCAAAACGTAGTGTAGACATATTTCCTTGAAACTTAGCAGTTTGGAGAAAAAGAACATATCCAAGTTACCCCAGAGGAGAAAACAAATTACCTTTTGCCTTCCTGACATCTTATTCTCCTTCAGTGCACCTGGCCAATCTCTACCTGGCACTGCTCTCAATCACCCAGATGGAAAGGGAGTTTAGGTGACCCCTTCAAAAACTGATGAGGTTCAGCCTCACCACTGGTCTAATAGAATGTGCTCCATAGTGGAACAGTCTACATTATATGCATCTGTCTTTCAAGGACCAATAGGCTGCCTATATTCTTGTTTTGCATCATAAAGCAAAGAAATATTTTCCTGACTGTTTCCACATTTACTTACCCATAATATTATCAGTAGATTGCTTTTATCATTATGTCTAGTTTCATGAATAATACTTTACTGCTATAGCTTGCTTAATACAGCATTTTAAGCAGGATTTTTAATCTTCTAATATATGTGGACCAGAAATAACACTTCTTTTAATGATGTGAGTGATTATTTTACTTTCAAGATGTTCAGTATTTTAAAATCAAGGCAGTATGGGAAAGAAATATGATGAAAGCCATTATGTGTGTGCACAAAATGATAAAGTAAATCAGCTAACTTTTTTTTCTGCATTCAAATCTTATAGTTGATTATTAAAACTTATTTAGTACTGTTGGTTCAAATTCACTAAGAAGGGGAATAGAATATTGAAGCTCTGAAAATATCTCTATTTTTATGCCTGTTCACTGACCAGAGAGCTGAATAATGGAAACTTTGAAGAGATTCAGTTACTAAACAGAAATCTCTAGAGAATAACCATAAAAGTTTGCATGTACATCATAGTCCTTGTGCAGGTTAAGAAGGCAGGATCACAAAGTTAAGAGTCTATTTCTATTTGAATAATTTTAATACATTCCCAGAGCTAATTTTCTATAATATCCCTAAGACTGTAAGCAGAAACTTTATACTCTTTACTCTCTGGTGATCAAAAAGTTCCAAATCAGACTTGCAAATCGCCTTCTCATCACATCGCTGGAGCTGCCAGATAAGAAAATCTTGTAAGAAAGGGAACAACCAGAGTGCATTCATTAGTGTCATTGCACTCTAATTGAAGAAATGGCTTCTTTCGTATCCTAAGATGGAAAATTTGTAATCTCCCAACTGGGCTCTGTATATGTAGCTCCTGGTTGAATGGTGGAACAGTCCTTACACATTCAAGGATACCTATGGGAATGAAAAATACTATAAGACATGGAATCTACTCTTTGAGGTTTACTTTAAAGTGGTGATTGTGATCTGTTTCACATATGATCACATACATGTTTCAATGCTCTTCTCTCAGATCACACATGTACACCCATGGCTGATTCATGTCAATGTATGGCAAAACCCACTACAATATTGTAAAGTAATTAGCTTCCAATTAAAATAAATAAATTAAAAAAAATAAAGATCTGGAGAAATATAAATATGTAAAGGGGGTGGGGAGAACAAATTGTGGCACTGCAATTTATAACACAAACAAGTAGACACACAATAGAGACACACGATAAAAAATCCTGATCTGTTAAAAAAAAACACTGTAAATCAACTATACTTCAATAAAAATAAATAAACAAAAAAAAATGGTTATTGCAGTTGAGATACTATTTATTGCCTGTTTCTTTAAAGGTTATTGAAAAGAAGCTCCCCAAAAGGCATTTTTTATTACTCAGCTTATTGTTTTGCATGTGGCATTCTTAGTTGAGAAGACATGATAAGTTTTTAATATATTCTTTATGGATCTTAAATACACATGCCAAATCCACATTGTTCTCTGAGAAACTCTTTTGACACTATTCTTGTTCTAGTGGTAGCAATTGTATTTCCTGATCTCAGTAGGTGAAAGGATGTGCTAATTCTAGAACTTCTTCAATATTGAAATAAGCAATATTTACCTCAAGCCAGGGGTGCATTTTGGAGGGAATGAAGGCAGACACCAAAGGCATATATTTATCAGATCTATAAACTTTTTTTTTTACATAGCTTGAAATTAGAAAGTCAGACCATTCTGTTATTTCATATTTTTGAGCTTTAGTTTTCTTATGTGGAGGGGGATTAACAATTTCTACTTGGTGTTGGTATCGTAAATATAGAATGGAATGATGTAAAACACCTTGTAAAGACTACATAAAGTGCAGTAGAAGTGGAAGGTTTTTAAAATAAGAAATTACATTTTATATTTTCTGCTGCTTAGTAACTGGGTAGACCATCTTGCCTGACTACTTAGCTTCCCATTTATGATGAAAGTAAAGCAGAAATTGTCAGAGGGACTATGTAATGACAGATACAGTGGAAGGAATGATGAGCAAGATGATTACATGGTAACTGCCAACTGTAAACCTCTATGACCCTTTGATTTCATTTACAATTACATTTAATTGTAAGGATTTTTGAGGGAGTGGTGATGGGTTTGGAAATATGCATATCAAGGAGTAGATATCAAAGCAGTGTTCTAAAAATTGTACCAATGTGGAAAAGGTATTTGATTTGTGTACTATTAAGAGATGAACTATGATAGGTAACTCATTTAAGGTCACATTCGGCCAATACATTTGTGTCTTTTAGAAATTGTTACCTATTCAGGGAGACCTGAGGACCTCAACAAGTCATAGTGCAATCTCAATGGCAAAATAAAAAGTCTATTACCTAATTTTACCATCATATCGCTTGAATTCATTAAATACCCTAAAAAGTCACAAATGAATATGCAGTGCTTAGGCTAGAATCAATGCTGAAGACACCAACCCTAATTTTTGCCTTTCATATAGTAAAATATTTCCAATGGCTTGGATGCATTTGGGTTTACTCAATGTAAGTCCCCTTTGCCCTGTTTTTCTCTTGTAGTTGGCAATATCCATCAGATAATGACCTGCCAACCTAGCCTGACTTACTATGCAGAATAATCAAAGTAGGTGAATACCAGCCTCTGGGAGAATCATATTTCCTGCTTTTCAGTTTAATGTATATGTGTCATAGGAACTCCTTGCAAAATTGTGCCTAGGGGCTTTAGGATCTAAGTCAAAGTGATTCATAAAATGGATACATTATAAATCTAGCTATGGAAGATTGATGTTAAGGCTCCTTAAATGCTTGCTAAGTCCATTCACGAGCAGGGATGGTACAGTTATCTCCTTTTTAGTAGCCTGCCGTTTTATTGCTCTTTAAAGAAATCATTAAAGATATTTGAAGTTGTCAGAATCAGAGAGCTCGCATTTTGGAGGAATTCCAGGAAGGAAATGCCTTATACAGAAATGCTCCTGAGACAATTTACATGCAGTAAAAGTTTATCCAGTAAAATAGACTAATTCAAGGTTTTTAGTCACAAATATAGTTTCATCAGTTTAACTTACTCATTCATTTATCCATTCATGTATACATTTATTGTGCCCTATATGATTCAAGTGCAATTCTAGGTGCTTGGTTCTTAAGAGGGAATAAGACATATGATGCCTTCTTTCATGAAGTTTATGGCACAATCAGTGCGTATCCCGTGGAGAAAGATGATAAGAATATGTTGTCTCGTGTCACTAGTGGCACGTTAGCATTTTGCACTTTTATGCATATTTGTTGTTGTTTAGTCATGTCTGACTCTTTTGCAAATCCATGCACTGTAGCCCTCCAGGCTCCTCTGTCCATGGGATTTTCCAGTCAAGAATACTGGAGTGAGTTGTCTTTTCCTTCTCCAAGGGATCTTCCTGGACCAGGTATCGAGCCTGAATCTCCTGCATTAGCAGGCAGATTCTTTACCACTGAACCACTGAGATGCCCCTTTATGCATATTAGCACTCTTAAAATGCCATTCCTAAAACAGAGAGTGATATCTCTCTGAAAAAAAGGCACTAAAGTTAAGAGCAAATACCAATAGTAAGAGAACTACAAAACGATAATGTACATTTAGTTAGAAAAGTCAAGAAGTTCTTACTTATCCTGACTATGCTTCTATACTTACCCTGACATCAGTAGGTTAGATTATTGCATAGAGGAGTTTCTTAAGATTACTGTTCAGTTCAATTCAGTCACTCAGTCACGTCTGAATCTTTGCGACCCCATGGACCACAGCATGCCAGGCCTCCCTGTCTATCACCAACTCCCTGAATTTACCCAAACTCATGTGATCGAGTCAGTGATGCCATCCAACCATCTCATCCTCTGTCATCTACTACTCCTTCAGCCCTCAATCTTTCCCAGCATCAGGATCTTTTCAAATGAGTCAACCCTTCACACCAGGTGGCCAAAGTATTGGAGTTCAGCTTCAACATCAGTCCTTCCAATGAACACTCAGGACTGAACTCCTTTAGGATGGACTGGTTGGATCTCCTTGCAGTCCAAGGGACTCTCAAGAGTCTTCTCTATCACCACAGTACAAAAGCATAAATTTTTTGGCGCTCAGCTTTCTTTATAGTTCAACTCTCACATCCATACATGGCTACTGGAAAAACCATAGCTTTGACTAGATGGACCTTTGTTGGCAAAGTAATGTCTCTGTTTTTAATATGCTGTCTACGTTGGTCATCACTTTCCTTCCAAGGAGTATGCATCTTTTAATTTCATGGCTGCAGTCACCATCTGCAGTGATTTTGGAGCCCCCCAAAATAAAATGTGCCACTGTTTCTACTGTTTCCCCATCTATTTGCTGTGAAGTGATGGGACTGGATGCCATGATCTTAGTTTTCTGAATGTTGAGCTTTAAGCCAACTTTTTCATGCTCCTCTTTCACTTTCATCAAGAGGCTTTCTACTTTCTCTCCACTTTCTGCCATAAGAGTGGTGTTTTCTGTGTATCTGAGGTTATTGATATTTCTCCCGGCAATCTTGATTCCAGCTTGCGTTTCTTCCAGCCCAGTGTTTCTCATGATGTACTCTGCATATAAGTTAAATAAGCAGGGTGACAATACGCAGCATTGACTTACTCATTTCCCTATTTGGAATCAGTCTGTTGTTCCATGTCCAGTTTTAACTGTTACTTCTTGATCTGCATACATATTTCTCAAGAGGCAGGTCAGGTGTTCTGGTATTCCCATCTCTTTCAGAATTTTCGACAGTTTATTGTGATCCACACAGTCAAAGGCTTTGGCATAGTCAATAAATCAGAAATGGATGATTTTCTGGAACTCTCTTGCTTTTCTGATGATCCATCAAGTGTTAGCAATTTGATCTCTGGTTCCTCTGTCTTTTCTAAAACCAGCTTGAGCATTTTGTAAGTTCACGATTCATGAATTGCTCAAGGCTGGCTTAGAGAATTTTGAGCATTACTTTACTAGTGTGTGAGATGAGTGCAATTGTGCGTTAGTTTGAACATTCTTTGGTATTGCCTTTCTTTGGGATTGGAATGAAAACTGACTTTTTCCAGTCCTGTGGCCACTGCTGCTTCCTAAGGCCCACTTGACTTTACATTCCATGTTGTCTGGCTCTAGGTGAGTGATCACACCATTGTGATTATCTGGGTTGAGAAGATCTTTTTTGTACAGTTATTCTGTGTATTCTTGCCCCCTCTTCTTAATATCTTCTGCTTCTGTTAGGTCCATACCATTTCTGTCCTTTATTGAGCCCATCTTTGTATGAAATGTTCCCTTGGTATCTCTAATTTTCTTGAATAGATCTCTAGTCTGCCCCATTCTATTATTTTCCTCTATTTCTTTGCAGTGATGACTGAGGAAGGCTTTCTTATCTCTCCTTGCTGTTTTTTTGGAACTCTACATTCAAATGGGTACATCTTTCCTCCTCTCCTTTGCCTTTCACTTCTCTTCTTTTCACAGCTGTTTGTGAGGCCTCCTCAGACAGCCATTTTGCTTTTTTGCATTTCTTTTTCTTGGGGAGAAGGGAATGGAAAACCACTTCAGTATTCTTGCCTTAAGAACCCCATCAACAGTATGAAAAGGCAAAAAGATAGGACACTGAAAGATGTACTTCCCAGGCAGGTAGGTGCCCAATATGCTACTGGAGATCAGTGGAGAAATAACTCTAGAATGAATGAAGGGACACAGCCAAAGCAAAAACAACACCCAGTTGTGGATGTGACTGGTGATAGAAGCAAGGTCTGATGCTTTAAAGAGCAATATTCCATAGGAACCTGGAATGTCAGGTCCATGAATCAAGGCAAATTGGAAGTGGTCAAACAGGAGCGGCAAGAGTGAACATCAACATTTTAGGAATCAGAGAACTAAAATGGACTGGAATGGGTGAATTTATCTCAGATGACAATTGTATCTACTACTGTGGGCAGGAATCCCTTAAAAGAAATGGAGTAGCCATCATAGTCAACAAAAGAGTCCGAAATGCAGTACTTGGATACAATCTCAAAAACGACAGAATGATCTCTGTTCATTTCCAAGGCAAAGCATTCAATATCACAGTAATCTAAGTCTATACCCCAACCGGTAACCCTGAAGAGGCTGAAGTTGAATGGTTCTATGAAGACCTACAAGACCTTTTAGAACTAACACCCTAAAAAGATGTCCTTTTCATTATAGGGGACTGGAATGCAAAAGTAGGAAGTCAAGCAACACCTGGAGTAACAGGGAAATTTGGCCTTGGAGTACAGAATGAAGCAGGGCAAAGGCTAATAGAGTTTTGCCAGGAGAATGCATGGGTCATAGCAAACACTCTCTTCCAACAACACAAGAGAAGACTCCACACATTGACATCACCAGATGGTCAACACCGAAATCAGATTGATTATATTCTTTGCAGCCCAATATGGAGAAGCTCTATAGAGTCAGCAAAAACAAGACCAGGAGCTGACTGTGGCTCAGATCATGAACTCCTTATTGCCAAATTCAGACTTAAATTGAAGAAAGTGGGGAAAACCACTAGCCCATTCAGGTATGACCTAAATAAAATCAAATCCCTTATGATTATACATTGGAAGATTACTGTTAGTGTATTTAGTTACTGATTAAAAAACATATTTCATTTCAATTCGGTAGAGTTGTAAACTGCAAATCCAGACCTCAAGGAAACTAGGCGTTATGGATATTGAGGCACCTCCACTTTCATTTCCACACCTTCCTAATACCCTATTTCTGTCTATCTCCCAGGCTCCTTGGGTAAACCAAGTAGAAAATTGATAGCTTTTAGGCTTTTAAGGAAAGTGTTATCCTCACCTATAAATTTTCCTGCTTAATTTTCACCATTGTGCCACCATGTAAACTCTCAAATTACACTAGAAAATCACATGGACATATATTAGTTGAGATTGTCCTTATGAAAATATATCGAGCTAATCTTTGAAAGGAAAGAAAACAAAGATGCATTAGATAGTCTCTTACTCTTGAGATTTTTATATTATGACTCTTAAGAGCAACTATCAGGTTATATGTTAATAAAAGATTGATATAGCATTTTATGATTATTGAATCTTTTTCACAGCATAGTAGCTGATGAATCGCCAAATGAATTGTCCAGCCAGGTCTTTGGCCCATTTTATTGGGTATAGAAGGATGAATTCAATCATCCTTATTAATCAAGAGGGCTTTTTTTCACTAGTTAAAATAGCTGAGGCTCCTCTACACCTGTTAAGAATTTGGTTTCCAGTTAACACAGTCCAGAGAAGGAAGAGCATTTTAATTATTTTCTCCATTTCTCCTTTACTCTGCACAAAGTGAACATGCCTCTTTGGTGAAAGCTCCTTCCCACAGTTTGACAATTCATCAGCCATCTCTGAGTGCCTCTCTTCTTTTTGCTTTTAAGCTGGATGTTCAGACATTTATCTTCATGGAGGTGAACAGAACAAACACCTTTAAATATGGCATCGATATGTCCCAGCCCAGATGAAAGCCTCTAAGTCAGTTCCCCTCAATCCTGTTACTACACATTAAGTCTGGACAGAATTATCTACCAGCCTGCCAGTCAAGAGGTTCATAGGAAAGGGGGAGAAAATAGAGAGCAAAGAGCTTTTCTTTGCCCTGGGACTAGTGGGATGAAAATGTGTTTCCTACCTCACTTTTATTCACATGGATACAAATTACAGTGACTGCTGTATATGCTATAGGGAAAAAAAAATGATCAGAAACACTCACACACTTCCTTCAGCTTAATTTCCAAAAAGGTAGACAGAAACTAAATCTTACTTATCTGTGTATATAATTCATAGCATATTTTAAATCAATAGATTAAATATAGAGGAAATTCAGCAGTTGTGCTCTAAAGAAGTGACAATTTAGATTGAATTGGTTTGGAGTTAATGAAATAATTAGCACCTTTTCAATATGATTAATTTATAGCTGTATATTAAGTGCTCAATTAATTTAAGAAATTTGAGCTCCCCAAATGCTGGCTGAAGAAGGGAAATGACTCAGCAATGGCAAAGCGTGATTGCCATTTAAGTCTTCCAAGTCATTGGAATCAGCTATTGCCATATTTCCACCTTACCACATTCACTCTAGGAAATGGCTTCTGAAGGAAGCCCTATAAGCAAAAATGATATGATTCATGAGAATCCTATGGACAAGCATAAAAGGCAAGATGTTGAGGAGCTTTTTAGTTACAGCTTATGGGGATAAAAATATCATTGCTGTTTCCAAAGCCCTTCAAATTTGTCTTAAATAATTGAAATAAAAATGCCCCTTTCGCAGTCAAAGAAGAGACACTTCATCTCTCCTTATTATGTATATATATATATCCATGATTCTGTTTTACTTTTTGCTGAATAGATTTTTTTGACTACTATATGCGTGCCATGCTCAGTCACTCGGTCATGTCCTAATCTTTGCAACCCCATGGACTGTAGCCTATCAGGCTCCTTTGTCCATGGGATTTTCCAGGCAAGAATAGTAGAGTGGGTTGCCATTTCTCTCTCCAAGTTATCTTCCTGAACCAGGCATCAAACCCACGTCTCCTACATCTCCTGCATTAGCAGGTGGATTCTTTTTGCCACTGAGCCACCTGGGAAGCCCCGAATAGACTTTTTGACTACTGTAACTCTGCTCTTCCTTTATACTTAATTTTTAAAATGCTCGACTACTGTTTAAGCCTCTCCAATTATATCTCATTCAAAACTTTAGGTTTGACACTTTTAGATTATAATCTCCTAGAGAATATGAACACATTTTCAACTCAATGGTGTATAATACCTTTCAGAGACTGGGAAAGGCTTGAGGTTTTACCATTCTTACAAGCTCCTTTGTCAGCTCGACAGTTTCATAGATACTGGACCAGATGTAAAGGACTTTTTTACTAAAAGCAATAGTCATACCCAGGATTTCAGATTTTCTGGCACCTGTCCTCTGAGCCTAGTTGCCACAAGGCAATGCAAAGAGGATCAGGTGACACCTGCACCTACCGGGGCAGCTTTCCAGGAGGGCCCTGAGCTTAGGGGCCCAAATCTTTTATAATGGCTGATAGGGATGCTTGCCTTTTGTTGCAGAGAGAGACATTATTCCTGTCTTCTAAGACTTTTCATTATACAGACATTGTTGAAAACATTGGAAATGTGGCAGTATGTGCCTCTGCTCACAAGATGTATGGAAATGTCAGAGACCTCCAGAGAATTATCTCCCAACAATATCCAGAAAACGTGTCTTGTGGAGGAACTGAAGCTGTCTGTAAAAGAAGCAAAGATTGAGGAGAACTCGGTCTTTGTCTTCTCGCAACCAAATGGAAAGCGTTTCCTTTGTGCTCCTTGGAGCCCTTATTAGGTAAAACAAGGATAAATGAGTAGAAAGTGAGTGAAGTTAGTTTTTTAATCACTTGCTGTTTACTTATTTGAGTTACAAGCTCATATGCTCATTCTGAAAAATTCAATTAATACAGAAGTGAAAACCCTCTTCACAACTCTTTCCCATCTCACCTCCTTGGGGGGAGCCACTGTTAATATTTTGATTAAAGGAAAGAAATTCTAATGATTAAAACTGTCCAATGATATAATTGACTTTACTGGGAAGTATTTTCCTACCATAGACAAGTTGAACCACAACTTGTCAAGATTATTGGAGTGAACAAGGTACCATTTACAGCTCCTTCCAATGCTTAAATTCCATAACTCTGATAAAAATTAAGATTTGATGCCATTACTCAGTTTATGAATTAGTTCTATTGTTATTTTAAGGAAAAATCAATGAATGTGATATATACCAGCTTAGCTGTAAGCAAGTAATCAGTATTTCTAGTAGTGCTGAAATACCTGGGCAATAGAGAAGTCTCCCATGGAAAGATTTCCATATCTTTTACTTGTTACCTTTCATATATCAGGGCAGAGGCCATATGTCTAATGGTAGAGAGAAATTAGAACACTTTCCCAGTTGGTTCTATTGTGTAGACGGAGTATGACATTTCCACTTTCGTTAATGTTCCCCACTTGACAAAGATTGGTGGCTAGTGTCACGAAACAGAGGGCATTATCATATTCTTTCCTTAGAAAGGAGATTGTATATTGATTCTTTCTCTATGGCACTCTTCCCAGAAAGGAGAATAGAAGATTTTGAATATAAGCTATGGTTGCTCATAAGTGTAAGGAACGCCAGATAAGCAAAATAGGAATGACTTTCTTAAATACCAGCTTTCCAAAATTAGTTAGTTGTGGCGTTTTCTGGCAAAGTTAACTGAAATTACTGTGTGTGCAAAGGGACCCTGCTGCTGCTGCTGCTAAGTCGCTTCAGTCGTGTTCGACTCTGTGCAACCGCACAGACAGCAGCCTTCTCCAGGCAAGAACACTGGAGTGGGTTGCCATTTCCTTCTCCAGTGCATGAAAATGAAAGGTGAAAGTGAAGTCGCTCAGTAAGTGTCTGGCTCTTGGTGACCCCATGGACTGCAGCCTACCAGGCTCCTCCATCCATGGGATTTTCCAGGCAAGAGTACTGGAGTGGGAAAGAGTGGTATATTTTCCCATGACTTGGCATCACTGTGGAGAGGTGAGGATTTAGGATGGGCTTGACAGCTGACTTAGACTGCAGGGGGCGGGAGGAGGTGTGGACCGTGCTGGGCACTGAGTCTGATGCCTGGTAATCAGCAATCTGCATTTGTTGAATGCTGGAGGGAGCGGAGCTGGGGAATGGTTCTGCTGCCTGTGAGCTTCACCTTCTTTCACTGATGAACGGCAACTGAGGAGTTTGATACACCTGCTTAGTAAAGCTTTGGGCGTTAACAGTGTGTCCCAGGCTGGAGGCTGAATATACCTGATGCTAAAACCAGTACCAGCTCATAACCTAACGTGACCTTGATAACTGGAAGGTACAGCTACGTGATCCTTTTTATGATCGATGTTTTAATTATCTTTAAAACACTCTTTGGGGGCTTTTACTGATTTGGTTGAGTCTTTAAAGGGGGTCATATTTATAAGTGGGGGAAGGCAATGGCACCCCACTCCAGTACTCTTGCCTGGAAAACCCCATGGATGGAGGAGCGTAGAAGGCTGCAGTCCATGGGGTTGCTAAGACTCAGACATGACTGAGCGACTTCACTTTCACTTTTCACTTTCATGCATTGGAGAAGGAAATGGCAACCCACTCCAGTGTTCTTGCCTGGAGAATCCCAGGGATGGGGGAGCCTGGTGGGCTGCCGTCTATAGGGTCGCACAGAGTTGGACACTACTGAAGTGACTTAGCTTCATATTTATAAGTGAGTCTGAACATGAGCTTAGTGGCATCAACTCCAGGAATTTCTGTGTAATAAGCTGGCTGTAACTACTTTTTAAACTATTTTTATTTCTTTATTTGTCTGGGTTGGGTCTCAGTTGCAGTATGTGGGATTTCTTAGTTGTGACATGTAAACCCTTAGTTGTGGCATGTAAACCCTTAGTTGTGGCTTGTGGGGTCTACTTCCCTGATCAGGGATCGAACCTGGCCCATTGCATTGGGAACATGGAGTCTTAGCCACTGGACCACCAGGGAAGTCCCTAGATGTAACTAATTCTAATACCCTGTTGTGATTACTATGGAGTGGACCACTTGAAATTTGTAATTTATTTAATCATTGTATCTGATATACTTATGTCCCCTCTTTATCTCTCTCTCTCTCTCTCTATATATATATGTATCTCCATATATATGTAAAGTATATACTTCATATTTATACATGCATATATTTGTACATATTTCCTCTTGATCTTCTAGATAGATAGATAGATCTTGACATTATTTGTCTTTTTATTGATTCATAAAAATCCAGGTACTGAATATATGTGTGATGCCGTTGGTAAAGAATCCACCTGAAAATGCAGAAGACACAGGAGATATGGGTTCAGTCCCTGGGTTGGGAAGATCCCCTGGAGTGGGAAATGGCAACCACTCCAGTATTCTTGCCTGGAAAATCCCATGCACAGAGAAGCCTGGTGGCTACAGTCCACAGGATCCTGAAGAGTCAGATACGACTAAGCGTACCATATATATAGTTTTTTCATTTCCTTCCACTATTTTTTTTTTATACCTTTAGATGTAAAGCACTTGTCTCCAACAGATGCACTCAGGATTTACTCATGAATCCATTTTAACACATAACCCAGAAAAGCAGATACAGACGATGTGAATTTCTTTTAAGCCTACTCCTTGACTTTCTTTAGCTCTTCTGTCCTGTGCTATGGCTTCTGCAGAAGAATCAGTGTTTGCTGCTTTAACAGTGGAATTAGATGTTAAATATGTTGACGTTGGTGGCCAGTACCCTGGTGTTGAGCTCTGGTTTCCTCAACTTTTTTCTCATAATAAAACCAAGGAAACTTGTAAGAAAATGTTTAAGACTTGATGATTTAATTTAAAGAATTAATTCGTAGAGGAAGTGGCTTTAACAACACAAGGGTTAAGCAAGAGACAGGAAAATGAGCACACCTTAAAACTCCAGTGTCTATCTAGATCTGTTTCTGTTTTTAATGTAAATTCTGGTTAATAGCCTGAAATGTGTATGAAGTCTTGTTCAGCTTTAATTTGGAGCATAAATGTGCTAAGTTCAGCTTTTTAACAGATACTGCGGGTGATTTCTTTAACATCTTTTATTCATGTGATCATATATACATAGGAATATATGTAATGTATATACTACATATATTTCTATTCAGAATGTGTTTGTATGACTTTCTATAACCAAGTTTAAATGGGAAATACTTACCGTTCTGGATACCTCTGAGTAACTTGACACACAAGTGTGATGAGTCAAGCATGACTGGTATAAATTATGCTCCGGTATTTCATTTTGTTGACTTTGGTCACAGGAGGCCGAGGAATTGATCTGCCATTATAAGTAGAGCTGTCCTTACAGGTTGAGCTAAATATGGTGGTCTCCATTGTCTTGGAGCTGTTCCTTTTTCTTACCATTCTCACAGACATTGGGCCAGCTTCTCTTTCTGTCTCCTGGGCTGACACTCACCTTCATCCAGCTTGATGTGCTTCACATTCATAGAGACATGTCCTGTGATGTCAGAGGTTTAGAGCCTGCACTGTCTTCTCACATGTTTGGATTGGCAATGACGTTCTGTAGTATTTGTTGAGCACCCACGATGTGCGAGGTGCTGCAATATTGCCTTTATGATGGGGTCCAGCTGGGAGCACAGTACAGCATGACAAGTTGACAGACTGGATTTTTTACTAGCTTTAATTTCTCTTGCTGAGAAGGGAATATTGGCCCATTTCTCCTCTATTCTGTGAGGAATGTTTAACTTTATTCTGTATCGTGTTCCTTGCATACCTGCTGACAATCTGAAGATAATACCATTTGGTGCTTAAAGCTTTTATTGTTTGCTCACTAAGTTTTGTTCAACTCTTTGGGACCCCATGGACTGGAGCCTACCAGGCTCCTCTGTCCATGGGATTTCCCAGGCAAGAATATTGAAGTGGCTTGCTATTTCCTTTTCCAGGAGATCTTTCTGACCCAGGGACTGAACCCGTGTCTCCTATGTATCCTGAATTTTCATTCAGGTGGATTCTTTAGTGCTAAGCCACCAGGGAAGCCCAGTGCATGATGCTAGAAATCCTTATTTGTTGTGGTATTATATAATTTATGTTTGTAATTTCAGGCAGGTGCAAACTTCTCAGAGTGCATGGTGTTTCTTGTATGAACATTCCCCAAATTCATCTCAGCTTCTTTAAAACTAGGACTTAAAAACTCAAATGACTACGTTCGGCTCGATAACCACAGACAGTAATGACACCTCTAAGTAGCTAATGCAGGCGTGTAATATCCTCATAGCCCTGATTTAACTTTATTTACAGACTAAAATTGAATTGCAGCTGATTTATTGATATAATAGGCAGAAAGTGATTATCAAGCATCCGTCACTGATGGAGGAAAACCAATCAAATTATGCTCCATGGTTTGCTTTAACCTAACCTAACTCATCACCTTATAAAACTCAGAGGATTTGAGTCATACGCTTTCACTAAAGTCAATGAGCCACAACTCCCACTAAACTCATATCTGCTCCTTTCAGGGCATGCAGGAGTTATACTAATTTGCACAACTGCAAGTTGTCATAAAAGGAAATGGCAATGGGCTGGAGATTTAGCATCTGCGCTTCCTCACTGTGTTTGCAGTCATGGGAATATTATTCTTTAATGTTTGTTGCAAACCCATAAAGGATTTGGTGCTGTGCAATCCGTGAAATGGTGTCAACCTGTGCTGACAGGATGTAGGGAGCAAAGGCTGGTGGTGCCTTCAACAGTGACAAACAGATTAGGAAAGGTGTCCCTTTGAAGGGAGAGCTGGGGTCGGTCTTTGTTTCAGAAAGTTATAAACACCTTGATTAGATGCAGGTGACAATGCTCACTGTGGTCTTGGGCATTTATATTTCTCCTCCTTAGAAGTGGAAAAGGTATGCGGTGGAGAGAATATAGTGGAGCAGATTAATCACCCCATGCCAGTAGCTGAGCAAGGTGCCTGGGGGCGTTATGGATTTCCTTCCCTTCTGATCACTAAAAGGTGGCAAAATTAAGTTTCTAAAAATCCAGTGCCATCGTGTTTCAGAGGGTTCCTAATGTCATGTGGAGCTGACAGCTGACAGCCACACTCACTCTCATCACTTGGAGCATTCTTAAACAGAGAGCTTTATGTTTATGCACTTGCATATTATATATCCTGAAATATATTTTAAAAAAGCTATCCCTCTGGGAAGCATCATGTGAAACTTTAGGATATAATCTTTACATTTATCCTCATCTGTGTTGTTGCTAGTTATTTCCTATGCCTTGGATGGAAGACACTGCTGTTGTCAGTAAGGACTGTTTTAATTGCACCTGAGCCTTAAGGAGATTTGGAAAAAGGACATACTTAATAGAAATCCAAGTCTGCATGATGGCAGAGTCAAATTTGTTTTTATGATACTGTTGTGTGTTATATTGTTAATTCTTAAGATATTCATCTCTACTTTAGAAAACAGAATTCCTTTGAACTGTTTTCAGCATCATGTCCTCTAAATCTAGTAGACGTGTTCATTGACTTCAAGACTTATTTCTTGTGTACGTGAATGCCAAAAGAAATAGAGAAAGATGTAACCCTTCCTCTAATTAGATAGAGGTACATATTCATTTTTATTCTCCTATCTTACTGACCTACATGATAAACTTTCTTTCTTAATGAGTATTTTTTTAACTCACATATAACCTTGTACACCATCTGCACGTCATGCATATTTACTTTCCACGTTCAATATCCAAATATGCATAATTTAAAGAAAAGACACATAATGATATAATTTAGGTATTATTTTCAAGAATTTCTGAGTTGGAAGTGGAGTGCAGAGAAACACTAATTTGCCTCCTTTCATTTACTGTTGTTTGTTGTGGTTTAGTCACTAAGCTGTGTCTGACTCTTTTGCGATCCACGGACTGTAGCCTGTCAGGCTCTTCTGTCCATGGGATTTCCCAGACAGGAATACTGGAGTGGGTTGCCATTTTCTTCTCCAGGGGATCTTCCTAACTCAGGGATTGAACTTGCACCTCCTGCATTGGCTGGTGGATTCTTTACCACTTAGCCACCAGAGAAGCCCACTATTTCTTCTTCTTCTTATAAGGGCACAAATCCATCATGGGGCTCCACCCTTAGGGCTTCATCTAAACATAATAATTTCCCAAAGATCCTATCTTCAAATGCTATATTGGAGCTTAAGGCTTTAGCATATGGGCTTCTGTGGTGGCTCAGTGGTAAAGAATCTGCCTGCCAATGCAAGAGACACAGGTTTGATCCCTGGGTCAGGAAGATCCTTGTAGGAGGAAATGGCAACCCACTCCAGTGTTCTTTCTTGGAAAATTCCATGGACAGAGGAGCCTGGCAGACTACAGTCCATGTCACAATAGAGTTGGACATGACTTAGCAACTAAACAATATGAATTTTGATGGGACACATTCAGATCAGATCAGATCAGTCCCTCAGTCATGTCTGACTCTTTGCGACCCCATGAATTGCAGCGCGCCAGGCCTCCCTGTCCATCACCAACTCCCTGAGACTCACGTCCATTGAGTCAGTGATGCCATCCAGCCATCTCATCAGTCTACACCAAAATTTATTAGAGAGAAAACTGCTATTCTCAAAATAAGTATTTTCATTAAAATGGAACCTGTATATAGAACATCCAACCCATGTCCATCATATAGATGAAGCATGGTCATTCTTGGTTCCTAATCCCTTTGTCCTTTTTTAATGAAATGTATTTCCCATTATGACATATGATATGCCCCTGGAGGGATATTCTCTGCCACTGTATCCTATGGATTTCCTTTGTTTTTATGCTTGTCCTCTCACCACAAAACTCTATTTTCATTCTTTTTACTGGAAATCTGTGCCATTTATCATTTTAGCATTTGCCCTTATAGCTTGTCCCTGTAACCTCTTATTACATGTTTCTTTGTAGCCCCTTTAGGACCTGGAATCCTCTGTTACTATGGTTCTTGCTGTAACACTGTCACTAACATCTCTAGCAGTCTAAACAAACATCTGCATCATTTAATCTTGGGAATTTAGAAAACACAAGAAATATTTCAGGACATAAGATGCTCTTTGTTAATTTGCATTCAAAAGATACTGGTTCTTCCTCACTTTTTGGGATGCTATGCAACAATTCGTTTATTTAGAGATGGCTACATTTCATAGCTTGCAGAACATTTCAATAAGAAATTGTATGAACTTTGGCATATGTTCCTTTTTCTTACTGGGAGAATGCAGTAGGCAGGCTATTCTAAACGGAAGGCAAAAGTCTAGCTTTAAATGCCATTATCTGTGCACGCTTGCTAGGATTTTAACTTTGGTGCAGTGCTTTCACAGATTACCATGCCCCAGGGGACCTGGGGGGCATTAAGCACAGGCCATTGACAGGATAAGCCATGCATGCTTTGTAGGCATGCACACCAAATACTCTTATGAAAAAGCAATTGCTTTATGTATTCAGTGATTGAGTTGTAAGCACCAGTTCTTCAACCGCTTCATGAGAAACTCATTTCATATTCTGTTTCATTCAACTAATATTTAATTTAGCCCCTAGTATAATTCATTTATTGCTGTAAGTCTTAGAAATATAAAGATGAATATGATACACTTCTGGCCCTCAAGGAGTTTATGGTTTAGGGATGAGGAGATCATCCATATAGCAGATATAGTGCAGTGAGGTATGTATTAGCCAGTTAATATATGGGAATGAACATCTATGCTGCACTAGGAAGAGCAAGTTGTTATGTTAGTGAAAAAGCGAGGAGGAAAGGGCCTCCTAAAAAGAGATCAGCATGATGACCAGATGATTCGAAGGCAGGGATGAGAGAGCATAGATTTCAGACTCATATAGCTAGGGCTCCAGGGGGCCATCAGCCAGAAATATAAATCTGGGTACTTACTGGCTTTTGTTAGTTGCTGAAGCATGGGAGGACATAATTGAAGTAAATAATGTAGAGGCAGCAAGGAGACCTTCAGTAGTAATGGATATTTGGAGGAAGAGAAGATTGTGAAGAGGACTAACAAAAAAAAAAATCAGGGTGGTTTCAACATGAGAACAGAGATATTGACGCTAAAGGAAGAGCATGAAGAAAAAAATTGGTTAATACATATATACTGGACTTCCCTGGTGGCTCAGACAGTAAAGAATCTGCCTGCAATGCAGGAGACCTGGGTTCGATCCCTGGGTCAGTAAGATCCCCTGGAGAAGGGAATGGCAACCCACTCCAGTATTCTTGCCTGGAGAATCCCATAGACAGAAGAGCCTGGCGGGCTACAGTCCATGGGGTCACAAAGAGTTGGACGTGACGAGCAACTAAAATAAAAAATAAAACATAAAGCATGTATCCTGGGGAAATAGATCTAAAACAATATCTTAAACCGTTGGTGCTCTAGCACAATTTTTATTTTCATTTTTTGTTATTATTATTCTGAGACATCACTAAAAATGTAGGGGGTCTCATAAGAGATTTTGTCCTATAGAGATACTGAATGTCAAATGCATTTTTCCTCTTGAATGCTGAAGCCATGATATAATTATAACTTTTAAAGGATGCTGAGATTTGAAATTTTTTTTAAAATGTAGGCCTAGGGTTAGCTCTGACTGCATTGAGATTTGTATGAATCAGTTTTGGCACCCTTCCTTTATCCCCAGCCAGATTCTGGAAAAGATGGTCTGCTGGTACTTAAAAGAGAAAGTGCTAATAACTCACAGCTAAAGTGAAATTGCTCAGCATGGTCTTGCCAAATCCCTCTTTTGAGTTTGATCTGGTTGTTACACTGCAGCTCAAGAATTTCAGGGAGCCGCTTTCCCGCAGAGGACAGTACAATTAGGTGAGCCTTAGGTGGTTAAGAAACGAATGTTGACCGAGTGATCATTGCATATCTGGAGGGAGGCCACTGACCCTGACCTGTTCAATACTTTCATCAGCAATTTGGATGAAGTCCCAGAGAATAAACCAATGGAGAGAAGCCACAGGGAGGCAGATATTGGTTTTGTAAAAGGTAGTACTTTCTCACAATCATTGTTGTCCAAAAATGGTTTCGGTCTGTCGATGGCAGAGAGCACTTCATCACTGGAAACGCTGAGTGCTTTAAAGTTCTGTATGTTTTCGGGTCATTTTCTGTTCATGGGACGGATTAGATTAGGTGACCACCGCTTCCTTTAAGTTCTCACATTTTCTATTCTAAGGACATTCTCTGTGTCTCTAAATCTGGGTTTGCTTTCCTTACAAATTAGACTGAAATAAGAAGCTTGCCACAAGGATGGCTTTCCCTCTGACCTCTTTTCCCTAACTCAGTGTACTCCCTGCCCTACACACACACCCTTTCCTCCTTTGAGCCTGATTCTCTGAAGCGATTATAAATCACAGAGTACACTTCTGAAGAATTGTGGGAGAAAGTCCATGGCATATTTAGCACTTCTTTTCACTTATTATCTGGAGCAGATTATATCTCTGTGGCTCAACCTTTCTCTATCATTGAAGAAAAAATCTATTTTGAAGCTCTGGAAAGCAGGCAAATGTTAAGTAAATCATACATGTAGAGGGCTGAAAGTGTCCTAGAAATGATTCTTCTTAAGGTCAGGGACACATGCCTGTTTTATCATAACTTCTTACCAGAAAGTGCATCTAGGGCACAACTACTATTATGTAGCATTGGATCACAACCTACTTACTCCCATAGTCTGGTTTTGAACTGTCTGCATTAGGGCCGCTAATTTACTTCACTCCATACCAATTAGGTGAATCAACTCTGGATCTAAATATATGCTTGCTCCTTGTGCAAAAAAAATCCCTATTTCCTGACAATCCCTATGCTTCTCACTTGATACATTTAGGGAAATATGCTCATGCCAAGCTTCTGCTCAAGAACCTCACTTTAGAATTTCAGACATTTTAGATTCAGCAAATCAGAAAACAGTTCTTTCCTTTGCTGTTTTATATCCAAGAAACCATGTTAAGCTAAATAATCATATAATTATTGTGACAGTTTAGAATAGCTAAATACAGAATTTCATACTTGGCTGATTGCCAGTGTTGTCTCTATCTCTTGTCTGACGTGAATTTCCTGCAGAAGAGAATCAATGAAGAGCCAAATGAATTTTACAGGAATTCCATGGGTGTAGTCTATTTCCATATTCCTTATTTTACTTCCAGGTACATCTCATATGGTCTAGTTAGTCTATTACCCCTTTAATCTACATGTTTCTGGCCACCAATTGGCATTAACAAGTGTGATAGGTATTTGAAAAATTGTTGGCAAAACAACTTTCTTGGAAGACAGAACAAAAGAATTAGGAGGTTTAGAAGTCAGGCAACTTCTAATATCTTATACCATTGACAGTGATTTGTTCCTATCATAGCTCTTCTCTGACCTGTTAGTGAAGGACAAAATTCTAAAAAAATGTTTAGTTAGCATGTGCATTTTGTATAACCAAAGCTCGTGCCTTAAAGTGCAGACTGTATGGAGAGGCAGTCTTTGAAATAAACAAGACTATTTACCTCTTCCTGTAATTATGCCAGCTTTTTGTACTAGTCCTATCCTTCATCTTGTTAACGTCACTGTAGGATGGCATCGGTGGTACTTGCAGATGCCTCTCTACCAGAGGTTCAGGCCTGCAAATACCATTTGTGTTTCCTCCTGTGAACTCTGCAATGCTCCATCCTTTAAAACAATGGAAGATCAAACTTACAAACAGGAATGTTTCACTGATTGAGAGTCCTGAATTTTCTTCTTTTAAAACTACTTGGGCTTTACATAATACATATAAGGCCTGTGTGGTAATTTTTGCACTTATTGATGCTTTATAAAAATTTTCATCAATTTTTTGTGTCAGTTTGTACCGCAACTTTTCTGTCTATAACCCCCAAGTTCTCTCACAAAAATAATTTTTTAAATATGCAAGCTATTTGGTTTTGTTTCTTTTGTTTGCTTTTTTAACAAAGCTGTGGATCTCTTTAAATTGGTATATCATCAATGTATCTGTAAATTAAATGATTCTTTAACTATTTGAATAGTGTGAAATTTTAAAAGAGAGATTGTTATTCTCCAAGAAAACTGACTGATATTGCTTTGAAATATAGTTAAAGGAGTTTATAAATTTTCTCATTGTGAAAACTGACTTTCTAAATACAATTTTTTAGCAGCCATTTAAAAAAAGGATGTGATACAGTTTTACCATAATTTAGATAAAAATCTTCCTGTTGAGCAAGGAGGAGTTTGGGCCTGAGTTAAGTTTGATTATTTACATTAATTAAACAACTAGGGCACTTTAAAATTCTGCAGCTTTATAGCTAAGTATGAAGTTTTTATTGCACTAAATTATTATATTTTTCTGCTTCACAGGAAGGTTAGCCTGAGTTTTACTCACAGTTTAATTGATTTGGGATATTAACCTTGACAGGTGGATTTCTGGCTATGAATACTTACATAAGGACCAACCAACGTGTGATTTGAGCAGAGTGAGACTGTGCAATAAAAGTGACCTATTAAAAAAAGCTTCATTCTTTTTTTTCATTATAAAACATATACTTTTGAAGGGCACAGACAAATGTCCCTTATCACACCATGAAACACCAGATGCACATTTCCATTTCTCCTTTAAGTTAAAAACTTTTCCAGAAATCAAAGAATTAAATTACTCAGTTCATTTACAATAGCCCTTTTCCTCTAGAAGGCTTTTCAATTAAAATTTTTTCTATGGACCTCTGAGTGGATAATACGGGTGAAAGACAATGTGATAGAAGCAAAAAAAAATCACCCAATTTTAAGGAAGACTCAGAGCAGCTTCTTAAGGATGAAAATGTTGGAGGTCCTTATGGGCACATGGAGGGCAGGTGAGCTGTAGAAAAGGTTAAGGGAGTTCTGGTAAGGACTTACTGCATTCTCTGTATGCTGATGGTTTCTTTACCCTGTGTGGTAGTCAATTATCCCTTAATTTATCCTTTGCACAAATAGCTTCTTTAGTCTTTATTTTCTGATTATGTGTATTTGTTCCATTTGGCAGTCACTAAGGAGACAGAGAAACAACTAGGTCATGAGATCCAATATTGTTACCAGCAGTGGTTAATTGAACCTGACAGAACCGAATGGAGAATGTAGACATTTGAAGGCAAACTCATCAGCTGTAAAAAGGTGAGAGATGTTGCAAAAAATGGGCCATACAGATACAGCAGCTATGTAGCAAACTGTAGTAATTAAGGCTTGAGGAAACCTGGTTATGCAGAAGGGTGAGAGGAAAAGCATAAGTAGGATTAGGAAGAGCTCATCTGAGAAAGCATGGCAGGGTGCAAGTGTATCGCTGAATTTTTAATTCCATCCTTAATTAATTTCCCTCATATGGCACCTTTTCTTTTAAGCACATGTATAAGAAAAAATTGAACTGGAGTTAGTTGAAAAATTTAGAAAATGTTGCACTGTCACTGAAGATGTTTTACATTTCAACATTTTTATTCATAGCATGTAATACATTCTTATTTTGAAAGTTAGATTGTAATTGTAAGGAGAGTATATTGTCGTGCCATGTATTGATATTCCCCAATACAGCATAGTTCTATGTATGGGTGATCTGTATAGGTCAAGTGAATTAAAAGTTCAAGATTTTAGAGAGTTTATGCATCATCATTATTTAATCAATTAACAGTGCACAATGTATCAGAAAACCCTTGATTTTCTTGAGGTTTTTAAAAATCTTATTAAATTATAGTAATAAATTTAAAAAGCTTCAAGTTACAATTTTAGCACTATCCTGGAATAAACATACAAATAGAGAGTAATATTAGAGTTTTATTTTTCCTATGACACAACAAAGTATGAATATTAAGGTTAGTTTTACATCGGGGCTTCCCTGATACCTCAGTTGGTAAAGGATCCGCCTGCAATGCAGGAGACCCTGGGTCGGGAAGATCTGCTGGAGAAGGGATAGGCCACCCTCTCCAGTATTCTTGGACTTCCCTTGTGGCTCAGCTGGTAAGGAATCTGCCTGCAATATGGGAGACCTGGGTTTGATCCCTGGGTTGGGAAGATCCCCTGGAGAAGGGAAAGGCTACCCACTCCAGTATTCTGGCCTAGAGAATTTCATGGACACATGACTGAGTGACTTTCACTTTACATTAATTAAATTATATGCTTGGAATTTAATTTTGGTTTACTCTCTTAGTTTAGTGCACACTCATAGCTGCCATAATACTTGATGCAGTTTGTTATGTTAAGTGTTCTCAGTGAGGTTTACAGTAGCTGAGAGTTGTTGGCTGGAGTTTGTTTATTTATACAGTCTAGAAATGGAAAAGGAAATGGCAACCCATTCCAATATTCTTGCTTGGAAAATTCTATGGATAGAGGAGCCTGGTGGGCTACAGTCCACGGGGTCGTAAGAGTCGGACATGACTTAATGACTAAACTACCACCACCATAGTCTAGCAGTTGTTCCACCCAGAGGGGATAATGTGTTTCAGAGCATGCTGGGAACAAAGGGAGTTCAAGCTTAGAGAGAAGGAGTTTTCAGGAAACAGAAAGATGCTGAAACTTCAGTCCCTTGGGGAAAGGGTTATAGCCTGGTGATGCAGAATCATTTCAGTAGTAAACTAGACATTAAGACCTTAGGAATATTTGTTTTGAAAAGAGGGTACAGGCTGTACTTTGGACTGCTAGAGTAAAGATGACTCTTGTGCTGGATAAAATAGATTCTTCCAGGAATTTTGTCTGAAATGAAGCAATGATACAGCTCAAGTCCTATAGATAGTAAAGCAAATTACAAACATGGCTTCAATTATCTGATTATGACACAGAGTAAGTAAATTTTAATCAGCCCCTGGATGTGTCAGAAAAACTATAAGTGCTCAGAAGTTCCAGGTAGAATAGAACCGTAGAGAGGAGTTAGACGTCTTGGAGTTATTTTAAGAGGAGGTCACTGCTTGGTACCATCATGGTGGCTTCAACATGATGGTTTCTACAGAGTAGCCTAAATTTATAGCTATTTACTTATTTATTCATTTTTATATTTTGACCATGCTAGGCAGAGTACATCAAGGCTGTATATTGTCACCCTGCTTATTTAACTTATATGCAGAATACATCATGAGAAATGCTGGGCTGGATGAAGCACAAGCTGGAATCAAGATTGCCGGGAGAAATATCAATAACCTCAGATATGCAGATGACACCACCCTTATGGCAGAAAGTGAAGAGGAACTAAAAAGCCTCTTGATGAAAGTGAAAGAGGAGAGTGAAAAAGTTGGCTTAAAGCTCAACATTCAGAAAACTAAGATCATGGCATCTGGTCCCATCACTTCATGGCAAATAGATGGGGAAACAGTGGAAACAGTGTCAGACTTTATTTTAGGGGCTCCAAAATCACTGCAGATGTTGATTGTAGCCATGAAATTAAGACACTTACTCCTTGGAAAGAAACTTATGACCAACCTAGATAGCATATTGAAAAGCAGAGACATTACTTTGCCAACAAAGGTCCGTCTAGTCAAGGCTATGGTTTTTCCAGTGGTCATGTATGGATGTGAGAGTTGGACTGTGAAGAAAGCTGAGCACCGAAGAATTGATGCTTTTGAAGTGTGCTGTTGGAGAAGACTCTTGAGAGTCCCTTGGACTGCAAGGCGATCCAACCAGTCCATTCTAAAGGAGATGGGTCCTGGGTGTTCTTTGGAAGGAATGATGCTAAAGCTGAAACTCCAGTACTTTGGCCACTCATGAGAAGAGTTGACTCATTGGAAAAGACCCTAATGCTTGGAGGGTTTGGGGGCAGGAGGAGAAGGGGATGATAGAGGATGAGATGGCTGGATGGCCTCACTGACTCGATGGACATGAGTTTGAGTGAACTCTGGGCTTTGGTGATGGACAGGGAGGCCTGGCATGCTGCGATTCATGGGGTTGCAAAGAGTCGGACACGACTGAGTGACGGAACTGAACTGAGGCAGCATGTGGGATGGTATGTAGGATGGCTCCCCAACCAGGGATTGAACCTGGGCCTCTGCAGTGAAAGCACTGAATCCTAACCACTAGGCCACCAGTGTGCTAAGTCGCTTTAGTTGTGTCTGACTCTTTGTGACTCTAGAGCTGTAGCCCACCAGGCTCCTCTGTCCATGTGATTCTCCAGGCACGAATACTGGAGTGGGTTGCCATGCCTTCTCTAGGGGATCCACCTGACCCAGGGATTGAACCCATGTCTCTCATGTCTCCAGCATTGGCAGGCACGTTCTTTACCACTAGTGCCCCTGGGAAGCCACCAGCAAACTCCCCTAACTTCATAGCTTTTTAAAAATTCATAAGTATAACCAGTTTGGTTCCTTTTCCCAATCTAATTCAGCCTTGTATAATCTGGGTTGCCATATTAAATATGGAATACTCAGTAAAATTTGAATTTCAGATAAACAATGAATTTACTTTAGCATAAGTATGTCCCAAATATGGTACAGAACATACTTATACTAAAAAAGTTTTCTTTCTGTGAAAAATAATTGGGTAATAAATATCCTGAATCAGATTTCAGAATATCTTCCAGTTGTCTTTTTGAAGCAAGGGGCTGTTTAGCTAGAATAAAATTAATCAGTAAAATACTTGTTTTGAAATTGAAGGTTTTGTACATATAATTACATTCTGGTATTTATTTTTTCAGAAAAAGCTGAGGCTGGAATTATTTTAATTATTTTCCTTCTGCATACATTTTGAATTACTTGTCCTTGAAATTTGTTTTCATTGGGATATTTCTGTTGACTTCTGTTTTTAAATTTTCCAAGGCAAAAATTTCAGTTTCTTTATTTTGTTTCTAATCTGAAATGTTTCTATATCTTTGGTTATTATATCTGAATTATTTTCTCTTGTAACTTCTCTAAGGAAGTGTATTATTTTCCATTTATGTATGTATTTTCTCTCTTCTCCATGCTAGGGTATCTTCCTTCTCATTTTTTGACTCTATTTAGTTTTCTCTTCCTAATTCTTATTTTATTTTTCTCATATTGTTGATTAATATATTTTTTTGTGATTTTATATCTGCTTTTATTGTTTCTATAGGTGATTTCTTGTGTTTATTTTTGTATTATTGAACACTATATATATATTTTATGTAATGGAAGTTATTTTTTCATGTGTATTAGAAACGACTGCTTTCTATTTTTGGAAATATTGTGAAATATTTTCATTTCAGGGAAAAAATGATCTTCCTTTAAGTCCCTTTATTTTCTTGTGTTTATTTTTTCTTTTGCAAATACTTTTCTACTTGGTTACTATGACTCATATAGAAGATATTTCAAGAATGGTGATATTGCATTGTCTTCATTTACATTTTGGCTAAACACTTTGTGAGTAAACACTGCTTCAGACAGTTCAGACAGCTATTTAAAGCAATTTTGATTTTAATTCTATTGACTTACATATTAAAGACATACCGGAGAGGAATTAAAGTCACAGTTCTCAGCTCAAAAGAAACCTGAAGTACAAAGATACTTTTGAGTTTCCTCTTTAATGCTTATTTCTATCATAAACCAGTAGTTAAAAATAAAACAAAAAAACTGGTGGATAGTTGAGAATTATAATTTTTTTATTAGATCATAGGTACCTGAGAGAAAATTTGTTCTTCAAAACTTAATTTTCTATGATGTTATATTCTTTCTATATTTGTCGTATTCTTTCTTGCACGGCTTTCCTGAATTAAATCCATCATTAGACTTCTATTGTATCTTTACCTTTGAATTGTTCAGTAATGGCAAACTAGCTAAAATAACTTTGTTGCTATTATTCTCTTTTTCTTTATGGTTAAATTCTGCTAGATTTCATGAAATCTCCCCTTGGTTTCCGAAGTTGAACTAATAGACGTTCTAAACTGGAAAAGGTCTTTGACTCTCTTAGAATCTGTGGCTCCCTGTTTTCACTGATCTTTGTCTCTATTGCAGCCACTGCGTTATTTATTTACATTTTAGAGCACTGGTCTCCAAAAATCCCATTGCAGAGAGTAAGACCTGAAACAAGGATGCCCAAGTGTGAAATCTGCAAAACAGGTGCGCTGGGTGTCCTGAGCCATTTTCTAATCCTCACCCCCTTGCTCTGTGAGCTGTTTTCTGTGAACTACCTTTCAGATGCCCATTGTTTATCCAAAAATTAATTTTGCCCAGATTCTTAGTAAGCCCCCCTTTTCTGTCTGTAATGGAATGCCTTATCTGGACTCTGGTAATGTCTCATCTCCATCAGAATCTTCCAGCATCTTAGATATGTGTTGTCACCTACCAACCGGCAGCTCTGCCTGTGATAGTGCCACTTAATGTTCCCAAAGAGGGGCTTGTCTTTTATCTGCTGCTCTTATATCTAGTGCTTAGAGAACTACGTTCTTAGTCTATAGTTCTATAGTCTTTGGGGATTTATTTTGCAAGCCTGGTAATGATTTATTACGATGGGTTCATTGATCTATTTATGGCAGTAACAATGTTTAGAAAGTGGGTTACACCACAGAAAAATAGAATCTGAGCAGACATTCCATGAAGAGAAACAAAGGAATTTGACTTTTAGGACATAACCATTCTAACAGCACATATCTACCAATTTGATCACGACCCATTATAGGAAAGGGAGCCTGGCATGCTGCAGTCCATGGGGTTGCAGAGTCAGACACGACTTAGTGACTGAACAACAACAGCAACTTTATAGGAATAAACCCCAAAACTATCCAACCTAAAATCTAAAGCATGACTTCATAAGAAATAGAGTGGGAAAGAAAAGAAATCTTCCTTTTCAAAGCTAATCTACTTGTTTCATAAGAGCTCTTAGTTACTTTGAATTTCTTTTCTCATCTCAATTAATATATTTTTAATCTTTGTAAATTAAGCGGGTGCAGTATGATATTGTGGAAAGGCTTATCAACCAAAACTGAATTTTGGTCTCAGTTCTACAACTAAATAAAATAGACATATAACTTTAAATTGCACTTCTTAATCTCTCTGGCCCTCAGTTTTCCTCATGGGTAAAGCAAAGAGGTTAAATTCTGAGACATCATCTGGAATCATACTAATTGTGGGTATATAGAGATTACCTGGACTCTCTGCTGTTACTGAATTTTCCTCTCTCCCTTAAAAATATGAAAGTTCATCTAAAATAAATTATAGTAGCTGTTAGACAGAGAAAGTAATCCCAACTACTGACTAGAACCCTTTAAAGTAATTTGGCCTGTATCACTGGAAGCATAATTTTTATTTTATCATATTAAAATAAATAAGCTTTCATCAGTAACACAACTGTATCATTTTAACCATACACATGATATAGAACAAGCTGAAAAAATACAAAGAAAATTATACTATCATGGTGAAGTTTAGATCAATGCAAATCTAAGCTTATTCTAAAGCAATCTTCCAAAAATGGCAAATTTTATGCAATTGTTTTTTCTTAGGTGTTAACACAGTTAAAAATGTATAATTATGGTTTAGGAAAGGAACATTTCAGTACTAGATTAGAATGGATTTTTTGAAAATTTTGAATCTCTTAGAGGCTTCCATATTACAGGCATGGGAGGGATCACCATTTTCATTATTGAAGAATTCATCTCTTTCTAGTGAAACCTGGTATTGATGAAGCAGGGCAAGTTACTTTTAGTTTTTGTTCCGGGCTTCCCAGGTAGCTCAGCTGGTAAAGAATCTGCCTGCAATGCAGGACACCCCTGTTTGATTCCTGGGTTGGAAAGTTCCCCTGAAGAAGGGATAGGCCACCCACTCCACTATTCTTGGACTTCTCTGGTGGCTCAGTCAGTAAAGAATCTGCCTGCAATGTGGGAGATCTGGGTTTGATCCCTGGGCCAAGGTAGATCCCCTGGAGAAGGAAATGGCAATCTACTCCAGTATTCTTGCCTGGAGAATTCCATGGCAACATGGGGACCCACAGTTGATGGGTTCGCTGAGTCAGACACGACTGAGTGACTAGCACAGACACTTCTTTTTTTCTCTTTAGTGAGTGTTCAGATATATGAAAGACAAGACTTTTTAATTTTTCCATTGGCTAGCTTCCAAGTTTGTTCAGGTCATTTTTTGTTTATCCCATTTTTGCAGAGCACATGTTGGCCCAGAGAAAAGAGTAATTTTGTTGTTTCCTCTCCCGGCTGAAACAATGGATATAAAATTATTTATTTGCTTAAATGCATCAGAATTTTCTGGGAACATGATCAAAGAAAGATGACAGTATGACTTTAGCAATCTAAACAGCAAAACAAAACAAAACAAAAGCCAAAAAAATGAGATCAAACTCTTTTGGGAAGAAGGTACTGAGAAGTATAATTTGCTTCATTCCCTGCCCATCATGGTATCTCCTTTTGGAGATCATGGCTCCCCAGACTCTGTACTCAGTATTGAGGAATGTGCTGTGTGTGTGTGCTCAGTTGCTCAGTCATGTGTGACTCTTTGTGACTCTATGGACTGTAGCCTGCTAGGCTCCTCTGTCCATGGGATTTTCCTGGCAAAATACTGGAGCGGGTTGCCATTTCCTCCTCCAGGTGGTCTTCCCCACCCAGAGGTTGAACCCACATCTCCTGCATTGAAAGCGGACTCTTTACTGCTGAGCTACCTGGGAAGCCCTATTATTAAGGAATGCTGCTGCTGCTGCTAAATCGCTTCAGTCGTGTCCGACTCTGTGGGACTCCATAGACAGCAGCCCACCAGGCTCCCCCGTCCCTGGGATTCTCCAGGCCAGAACACTGGAGTGGGTTGCCATTTCGTTCTCCAATACATGAAAGTGAAAAGTGAAAGTGAAGTCGCTCATAAGTGTCCGACTCTTCGTGACTACAGCCTACCAGGCTCCTCCTTATTTAAAAAGTAGGATCTGATACCTGTGGCGGATTCATTTTGATGTTTGGCAAAACTAATACAATTATGTAAATTTAAAAAAAAAAAAAAAAAAAAGTAGGATCTGGACTCAAAGGAAAGCAACCTCCCAACTCTGAGGTGTTCTAGATTAAAAAAAAATTCTGAATTCACCAACATGACAGACCCGATTCGCATGATAATGTATTGAGTAGGCCAAAAAGTTTGTTTGGGTTTTTCCATAAGCTGGTATAGAATAATAATAGAAGACATAAGCTTTCTTAGGTTAACAGCTTGATATTTTTCATTTCATTGATTTACAATGCTCCAGTGAATGACAGGCGAAATTTTGCTGACTTTTAGCTTATTAATTTAGTATTGAAGCTATGTATTCTTTCACATATGTAATATTAGTTTATTCATTAGAAGCTATAACACTAAATTGTATTATGTGGATCATGTGCAAATAATATAAACTGTGTTCCTAACTATAAATATGCTGGTCTGTTTTAGGAAATATATTCAAGTAGTATGAGGTCAAACTGGTTCATGGTACTAAAGATAGAATTGAGGATTTAAATTTATGATTCTAATGCTGACTCACTGCAAGATGTGAGAAAAAAAATTTTTCTGATCTGTTGTGAGTAATTATAGTAATGAGGAACCTTGAAAATGTAAGCTGTTAATTAATAAGGCTATGTCTAATTGTAACTGCTTTATACCAGTGTCTGGCATTTTGAACAGTAATCAGATATTAATGTAGCCTCACATATACAGAGTTTTAATCACCATTTCTCCATAATTTATTCTTAACCCACCTCTCTGTTTAGCTCTCTGTATCTTGAGTCAATCAGATGTCTTCCATTTCTTGCAATAATTATTTTATTATAATATTTTTATTCTGAAGAAAGATGAGGTTTTTTTCCCCCAAGTCAGTTTAACCTGTCGCCATCTTTTTTTGGCCACATTCCATCTTTGCCTGTTTCTACAAATGAGACATTTCAATTATTTTTTGAGTTTGTCTATACTTCCTTTTCTTCTAGTTGTATTGAGACATAATTGACATGCAGCACTGTATAAGTTAAAGGTGTACAGCATAATGATTTCACTTACATGCTTCATGAAATGATTACTAGAGTAAATTTAGTGAACATCTCTAATCTCACATGGAGCTTCTCAGGTGGCGCTAGTTGTGAGGAGTCTACCTGCCAATGCAGGAGACATGAGATGCGGATTTGATCCCGGGGTCAGGAAGATCCCTTGGAGGAGGGCATGGCAACCCACTCCAGTGTTCTTGCCTCCGAGAATCCTATGGACAGAGGAGCCTGGTGGGCTACAGTCCAGAGGGTCGCAGAGAGTTGGACACGACTAAAGTGACTTAGCATGCAAGCATAATCTCATGTAAGTACAAAATTAAATAGAAAAATAATTTTTTTTCTTGTGATGAGAACTCTTGGGATTCACTCTCTTAACAGCTGTCATATGTATAATGTACAACAGTATTAACTTCATTTATCATGTTGTACATCTCTAGTACTTCTTTAGCTTATAACTGGAAGTTTGTACCTTTTGACATCCTTCATCCAATTGTCCCTCCTCCAACACCCTCCTCCAGTAAACAAAAAGTCTGATCTCTTTTTCTATGAGTTTGTATATTTTTGAAAAATAATCGACCTACAACACTGTTAGTTCCTGTTACACAGGACAGTGATGCAATATTTCCATACATTTCAAAATGGTCACCACAATAAGTCTAGTTACGATCCGTGACCATACAGAGATGTTACATAGTTATTGACTGTTACACTGTGCATTTCATATCAGTGACTCATTTATTTTACAACCAAAAGTTTGTGCTTCTCAAATCTACCTCACCAACTTCTTTCCCTCCCACATTGTCCTCTCCTCTGGCAACCACTTCTTTGTTCTCTGTATCTGTGACTCTATTTCTGTTTTATGTTTGTTTACTTGTTTTGTTTTTTAGAGACCACCTAAAAGTTAAATCATATAATATTTATGTTTTACTCATCTGACTTTTTTCACTTTGTATAATACCCTCTAAGTTCATCTATGTTGTGGCAGATGCAAAAATCTCATTCTTTTTTATGGCCAGGTGATCTTCCTTTATATATATGTATGTATCTTTTTCCTTTTTCATTTATTTTCTTTATTAATTCATCTCTTGATGGACATTTAGATTTCTTTCATAACTTGGTTTTTGTAAATAATGCTTCAATGAATACAGTGGTGGATATATTTTTTCAAATTAGTGTTTTTGTTTTTGTGGAATAAACAGCCAGGAATGGAATTGCTAGATCGACAGTATTAGTTCTATATTTATATTTTAAGGAATATAATGATGTTTTCCATAATGGGTCCACCAGTTTATAGTTCTGTCACCAGTGTACAAGTATTCCCTTCTCTCCACATTCTTATCAACATTTGCTATTTGTTGTCTTTTTGATGATAGGTATTCTGACAGGTGTAAGGTGATAGTTCATTGTGGCTTTGATTTGCATTTCTCTAATAGTTAGTGATGTTGAGCATCTTTTCATTTGCCTGTTGGCCATCCGTAGGTCTTCTTTGGAAAAATGTCTCTTACGGTCTTTCACTCATTTCTTTGGTTGGTTTTGTCATGTTGAACTGTATGAGTTCTTTATATAATTTGCTTATTAACACCATGTTGAATATGTCATTTGCAGATATCTTCTTGCGTTCAGTAGGTGGCCTTTTCATTTTGTTGGATTTCTTCACTGTGTAAACTTTCAAGTTTTTTTTCAACATGGTAAATTAAACCTAATATTTCAATCACAGCCATAATTAGATCTCATTCCTTGCCTGAAATAAAAAGTTTTGATAGGAATTTTGTGGCAAATACAAAACTGAAATGTTAAAAGGGCACTGATTTAAGTCCAGGTATTATGCCAATTAACATTAAAGTTAATCATGTAGTTGGAGGTTCAAGACCATAACTTGAGCATGTCCATCCATATTCCTTTCTGCCAAAGATCTCACTGCAATGATAGAAAAAATATTTTTGAAAGAATAAAATAAAAACTGATTGGAAAATAGACCTCATTTTGAAGAATTCCATGAAGATAGACATCAGAAAGAATTGGAGTGATGCTATTACTATGCAAGTATATGATTTCATAATTAACAATGATAAAAAGAACTCATTTAAAAAAAAATCCACATTCTTTGTCATCAGGTTTGCCTAACACAAAGTGTGTATTCAATGGATTAACTATAGCTATTCTGGTTAAAGTCTCAGGGACAGATGTTGGTAGCCTACATTCAAACCCAAGCACTGACATTTGCCAGGGCATGAATTCGTTACTTTAATTAACAGTAGCCACCTCACAAGTTTTCTCATGGTTTCATGTATTTATAAACAAACATATCTATGCACATATATAAAGAGTTCTCTCTTTTTAGAAATTTTATAGATATCTCATATTTTTCATAAACAATGGAAAGAGATCAAGGAAAATGATAAAAGGATGTGTTATTAGGGGATAGCAATTTATAAATACAAGGGGGCAGGAGATTGAAATAATTACTCTAGATTGGAAGGAGTTAGGAACAAAATGGGTTATGATCTGGCCTCTAGTTCCTGCACCAAAGAGCATGTGAAAAGCAAGGCTTCATAGCATAGGATCTGTGCTCAGGGGTCTAAGCTCAGGAGCATCTTATGCTTGGGGTTTAATGTTCTATGGTTGCAGTCTTAAAATACTCAATCATTTTATTTTTGAATTTGTATTTTGTAAATGAAGTTCAATGCAATGATAGAATGGGCCAGGAGCTCTGAGCCTTGGAGTCCTGGATTCTTTACTCAAGTGTGATCCCCTTTTTCTGCTTCCTCAACCTCCTAGAATAGATACTTGGCTTCCTGATCCTGGTCAGTAGCTGTTCTGGGTTCCATTTGGCCTTCCCATTCCCTGTCTCACCAAGACTACTGCTCTCTGTGTCTTGTTGGTGGGAATTGTCTGAGTCCTTCTGTTGCTTTCTGCTTCTGAGGGGACTTGGTCATTGGATCAGGGCAAGTTGTTGTTTAGTCACTAAGTCATGTTTGACTCTTTTGCAGCCCCAAGACTGTAGCCTGCCAAGCTTCTCTGTCCATGGGATTTCCCAGGCAAGAATACTGGAGTGGCTTGCCATGTCTCTCCCCAAGGGATCTTCCTGACCCAGGGATCGAACCTGTGGTAGGGGTTAGGCAAATGCCTTCTGTCTCAGAGTGGGCTAAAGGTATGACCATCTGTGTCCCAGGCTGTCAGCACCTTGCTGTATTCTGCAGGCAACTCGGCAGGAGGCCTGCAATGAACTGAATGTTTATGTTACTCAGAATTCTTATGTTGAAACCTTAAGGTGATGGCATTTGAAGGTGGGTCCTTTGAGAAGTAATTAGGTCATGAGGGTAGAGTTTTCATGAATGGGATTGGTACCCTTATAAGAAGAGACCAGGAGCTACCTAGTTCTCTTTCCACCATGCGCAGATGCAGCATAAGACAGCCTTCTATAAACTAGGAAGAGGGCACTCACCAAGAACTTAACCTCACTGACATTCTGATCTTAGATTTCCATCCTCTGGAACTGTGAGAAATAAACGTTTGTTGTTTAAGCCACTTTTGTTCTTGTTCAATTGCTCAGTCATGTCCGACACTTTGCGACCCCATGAACTGCAGCATGCCAGGTTTTCCTGTCCTTCACCATCTCTTGGAGTTTGCTCAAACTCATGTCCATTGAGTTGGTGATGCCATCCAACCATCTCTTCCCCTGTTACCTCCTTCTCCTCCTGCCTTCAATATTTCCCAACATCAAAGTATTTTTCAATGAGTAGGCTCTTTGTATCAGGTGGCCAAAGTACTGGAGCTTCAGCCTCAGAGTCAGTCCTTCTAATAAATACTCAGAGGTTATTTCCTTTTGGATTGACTGGTTTGATCTCCTTGCAATCCAAAGGGCTCTTAATGTCTTCTTCAGCACCACAATTTGAAAGTATCAATTCTTCGTCGCTCAGCCTTTTTTTTTTTTTTTAATTTTTGCATTGAGCACTCATGTATATTTTATTTATTTTTTTTTATTTTTTATTTTTATTTTTTATTTTTTTTAATTTTATTTTATTTTTAAACTTAACATAACTGTATTAGATTTGCCGAAAGTATCAATTCTTCGTCGCTCAGCCTTTTTTACGGTCCAAGTTTCACATCCATACATGACTGCTGGAAAAACCATAGCTTTGACTATATGGACCTTAAACCAGTTAGTCTATGGTAATTTGTCATAGCAGCCCTTGACTAGAAAAGAGCCTTTCCCATCCCCCATCCAGGTACAAAGGGCAACACAGCATGAAAATTATATATGTTGGGGTACACCTATCTGCTGTGGGCTGGGGCTGCAGTCCCAAGGGAAGGAAATATCAATTTCCTTGTTTTCAGCACCACAAATTTTCATTTTGCATTAGGCCCTGCAACTTATGTAGACATCCCTAGAAGTCAACTTCATGTAAAACAGTGACTAACATATCCCTGGATACTATTTATATGGAGGTCATGATTCTGTCTTCCTATTGCCAAGAGATGATGGAATGTCAGGAATTCTTGTTGATCTTCAGGATGGTACCCTTGGCATAAATGTAGCAACTTCCTGAGATTAATGTCTCCTTCTCATTCTCAATAATATTTCTTCTCTCAGAATATTGATCATACTGCTGTAAGCTTCAAAATGTATTCCATTTACCTTTGTTGCCAGCCCTAATTCTAAATTACTTAGTGGATTCTTTCTTATCTAACCAATATCTTTTGATATTTTTATTTCTATACATTTTTCCGTCTGTTATAGGCTGCCCTTGTTTATACTTTTCTGTCTTGTAGTTCCATTCTTTTATTTTTTGTACTTGCATAGTCTATTCTTCCTTATTATTACTCTAGTGGTAAGATTTAACCTTATCTTCTACAAGACCTAAGACTTTTCCAAGCCATTTTTCTTTTTGGCATTTTTCAACATGTCGTTTTTTATTTTTTGAGCTTATGTTAGATTCTTTGCCTAAATCAAAGTCTAAGTCCCCTTAAATTTGGGAGTACACTTATTTTAATTCACTTTATTTCTGCTAATCTTAATTTTGGTTTTTTGAAATAATTTCTGATTACCTATAGTCTATAAGGCCCATCTCTGGGCTCTGGCAACATACTTACGAAATTCTCTCCTTAGAATTTTTCAGAAGAGCCACTCCAAAAGAATTTGTCAGAAGGGCCATCAGAACAAGAATCAGTTTCCTCCTCAGTCAGTCTCTCCCATCAGGAAGCTTCCATAAGCCTCTTATCCTTCTCCATCAGAGGGCAGACAGACTGAAAACCACAATCACAGAACACTAACCAATCTAATCACATGGACCACAGCCTTGTCTAATGCAAGGAAACTATGAGCCATGCCGTGTAGGGCCACCCAAGATGGATGGGTCATGGTGGAGAGTACAGACAAAATGTGGCCCACTGGAGAAGGGAATGGCAAATCACTTCAGTATTCTTGCCTTGAGAACCCCATGAACAGTAAGAAAAGGCAAAAAGATAAGACACTGAAAGATGAACTTCCCAGGTGGTAAGTACCCAGTATGCTACTGGAGATCAGTGGAGAAATAACTCCAGAAAGAATGAAGAGATGGAGCCAAAGCAAAAACAAAACAAAACAAGTAGTTGTGGAAGTGACTAGTGATGGAATCAAGATCTGATGCTGTAAAGAGCAATATTGCATAGGAACCTGGAATGTTAGGTCCACAAATCAAAGCAAATTGGAAGTGGTCAGATAAGAGATGGCAAGACTGAGTGTCAACATTCTAGAAATCAGTGAACTAAAATGGACTGGAATGGGTAAATTTAACTCAGATGACCATTATATCTACTACTGTGGGCAAGGATCCCTTAGAAGAAATGGAGTAGCCACCATAGTCAACAAAAGATTCTGAAATGCAGTACTTGGATACAATCTCAAAAATGACAGAATGATCTCTGTTCATTTCCAAGGTAAACCAATCAATATCACTGTAATCCAAGTCTATGCCCTGACTAGTAATGCTGAAGAAGCTGAAGTTGAACGGTTCTATGAAGACCTACAAGACCTTTTAGAACTAACACCCAAAAAAGATGTCCTTTTCATTATAGGGGACTGGAATGCAAAAGTAGGAAGTCAAGAAACACCTGGAGTATCAGGCAAATTTGGCCTTGCAGTACAGAATGAAGCAGGGCAAAGACTAATAGAATTTTGCCAAGAGAATGCACTGGTCATAGCAAACACCCTCTTCCAACAACACAAGAGAAGTATCTACATATGGATATCACTAGATAGTCAATACCAAAAGCAGACTGATATACTCTTTGTAGCCAAAGATGGAGAAGGTCTATAGAGTCAGCAAAAACAAGACCAGGAGCTGACTGTGGCTCAGATCATGAACTCCTTATTGCAAATTCAGACTTAAATTGAAGGAAGTAGGGAAAACCACTAGACCATTCTGAACTATTGACAGAGGTTCATGACATTGTACAGGAGACAGGGATCAAGACCATTCCCAAGGAAAAGAAATGCAAAAAAGCAAAATGACTGAAAAGGCCTTACAAATAGTTGTGAAAGAAGAGAGGCGAAAAGCAAAGGAGAAAAGGAAAGATATGCCCATTTGAATGCAGAGTTCCAAAGAATATCAAGGAGAGATAACAAAGCCTTCCACAGTGATCAATGCAAAGAAATAGAGGAAAACAATAGAATGGGAAAGACTAGAGATCTCTTCAAGAACATTAGAGACACCAAGGGACCATTCATGTAAAGATGGGCTCAATAAAGGACAGAAATGGTATGGACCTAACAGAAGCAGAAGATATTAAGAAGAGGTGGCAAGAATACACAGAAAAACTGTGCAAAAAAGATCTTCTTGACCCAGATAGCCACAATGGTGTGATCACTCACCTAGAGCCAGACATCCCGGATTGTGAAGTCAAGTGGGCCTTATGAAGCATCACTATGAACAAAGCTAGTGGAGGTGATGGAATTACAGCTGAACTATTTCAGGTCCTAAAAGATGATGCTGTGAAAGTGCTGCACTCAATATGCCAGCCAATTTGGAAAATTCAGCAGTGGCCACAAGACTGGAAAAAGTCCTGTTTCATTCCTAAGAAAAGGCAATGCCAAACAATGCTCAAACTACTGAGCAATTGCACTCGTCTCACATGCTAGCAAAGCAATGCTCATAATTCTCCAAGCCAGGCTTCAACAGTACATGAACCATGAACTTCCCGCTGTTTAAGCTGGATTTAGAAAAGGCAGAGGAACCAGAGATCAAATTGCCAACATCTACTGGATCATTGAAAAAGCAAGAGAGTTCAAGAAAAACATCTATTTCTGCTTTATTGACTATGCCAAAGCCTTTGGCTGTGTGGATCACAACAAACTGTGAAAAATTCTGAAAGAGATGGGAATACCAGACCATCTGACCTGCCTCTTGAGAAACCTGTATGCAGGTCAGGAAGCAACAGTTAGACCTGGACATGGAACAACAGACTGGTTTCAAATAGGAAAAGGAGTACGTCAAGGCTGTAAATTGTCTCCTTGCTTATTTAACTTAAATGCAGAGTACATCATGCAAAATGCTGGGCTGAATGGAGCACACGCTGAAATCAATATTGCCAGGAGAAATATAAATAACCTCAGATATGTAGATGACACCACCCTTATGGCAGAAAGTGAAGAAGAACTAAAGAGCCTCTTGATGAAAGTGAAAGCTGCTGCTGCTGCTTCTAAGTCGCTTCAGTCGTGTCCAACTCTGTGTGACCCCACAGACGGCAGCCCAGCAGGCTCCTCCATCCATGGATTTTGCAGGCAAGAGTACTGGAGTGGGTTGTCATTGCTTTCTCTGAAAGTGAAAGAGGAGAGTGAAAAAGTTGGCATAAAGCTCAGCATTCAGAAAACTAAGATCATGACATCCAGATCCAGTACTTTGTGGCAAATAGATGGGAAAACAGTGAAATAGTGGCAGACTTTATTTTTGGGGGCTTCAAAATCACTGCAGATGGTGACTGCAGCCATGAAATTAAAAGATGCTTACTCCTTGGAAGGAAAGTTATGACCAACTTACACAACATATTAAAAAGCAGAAACATTACTTTTCCAATGAAGGTCCATCTAGTCAAGACTCTGGTTTTTCCAGTAGTCATGAAAGCTGAACACTAAAGAATTGATGTGTTTGAACTGTGGTCTTGGAGAAGACTCTTAAGAATCCCTTGGACTGCAAGAATATCCAAGCTGTCCATCCTAAAGGAGATCAGTCCTGAATATTCATTGGAAGGACTGATGTTGAAGCTGAAACTCCAATATTTTGGCCACCTGATGCGAAAAACTGACTGATTTGAAAAGACCCTGATGCTGGGAAAGATTGATGGTGGGAGGAGAATGGGACGACAGAGGATGAGATGGTTGGTTGGCATCACTGACTCAACGGATGTAAGTTTGAGTGAACTCCAGGAGTTGGTGATGGACAGGGAGGCCTGTCGTGCTGCCGTCCATGGGGTCACAAAGAGTTGGACACAACAAAGAGACTGGAATGACTGACTGGCTGACTGACTATTGAAGAAAAACATATAAACTGCAGATACTTTTCATTCAGTTAATTTTCATTTTGATTTTCAATTTACTCTTCAGCATATTTCTTATAAAATTGATGCCCATGTTTCAGATATTATCCCTAACATTTCCTTTTTCTTCCATGGTTTCTCACCAGCTACTAGAATGACTCAGTTCTTTACTCTAGAAAACTACAGCAGTAAATAGTTAAGATAGAAGGATTGAGGAAGGTGGAGTGGGAAGAAGAAAGTGTATTTATTAGAAATGTTTGTCAGGTCACTCTGGGCTCCTAATGCTGAGTTTAGAGAATCCTTTGACAAATTTAAACGTGTGTCAGGCTTTATATTTTTCAATAAATATTAGTTGATAACAGACAATACTATCAATAGGTTCATAGTAAAGGTAGGAGAGAAGAAATAAAAATATAATATTTATTGCATCTTCTCTGTGCCAAGTGTCCTGCTACATCCTTTCTATATATTATTTTATCTCCATGATCTCTGTGTGAGGTGGATGTTACCCACTGAAGGAATAGAGGCTCAAAATGTTAATTTCCTATTGTCTGACCATTGAAGAGTGATTGAGCTCAGTTTCATACATAAGTCTGTCTGATTTTGTGATACTCCACTGCACTAGTCTGAGAATTCTCTTCTTCCTTATGTATATTTCCTTTGTTTCTTATAAACTCTGTGGACTAATATTCAACTTTAATTTGAATGAGACAGCCTGCTGCCTGACCTGTAAAAACCTTACCTTTTCTCTTAGGAGCCATCTTAATTTAAAGAGCTGCCAGTCTATGAAGGGTCAGTAATCTCCTTCCTGTTGAATTATCATGCCTCATACACTTTGTTTTATGGCTTCAGATTAGAGCTAAAGTCCTCCCTTGTTATTCATTGCCTTGTTTCAATAAGGACAGAGTTGGTCAATGTTTTACTGGGAAGATCCCCAGTGGTCACATTCTGGCATGTGAGAAAGATTGGATTTATTTATCAATATATAACCAGCTGTGTGGGAGATGTCTTCCTCGCCCCCTTTCTTTGTTACTAGTTGATTTGTGAGGAATGCAAATAATGAGAAAGGAGACACGCATTTTGAGTTTTTGGTTCTTTAAATGAAAGAGTCATTCTGGGGTCCACTTTCCCAGTCCTTCCCCTTGTAACATCAATTTTTAAACTCCTTTAGAAAGATGGTAACAATAACCCTGTGTACGAGACAGCAAAAGAGACACTGATGTAGAGAACAGTCTTATGGACTCTGTGGGAGAGGGAGAGGGTGGGAAGATTTGGGAGAATGGCATTGAAACATGTAAATATCATGTATGAAATGAGTTGCCAGTCCAGGTTCGATGCACGATACTGGAGGCTTGGGGCTGGTGCACTGGGACGACCCAGAGGGATGGAATGGGGAGGGAGGAGGGAGGAGGGTTCAGGATGGGGAACACATGTATACCTGTGGCGGATTCATTTTGATATTTGGCAAATCTAATACAGTTATGTAAAGTTTAAAAATAAAATAAAATTAAAAAAAAAAAAAAAAAACTATAATGGAAAAAAAAAAAAAAAAAAAAAAAAAAAAAAATAAACTCCTGATTCAAAAGATCATGGATAAAAGCTAAGCCCAAATCAAGATGAGAAGGAAAATTGGGAGCCATGCCAACTGCCGGGACAGTTGTTCTTTGCAGTATTCCATTGACCTCTTAAATGAATAATCAACAGCAACAATGGGTGTAGAGTAGATTCTGAAGTGGCAAAGATGAGAATAAAGATAACCTACTGTCAGTTACAATTGGACTGACAGTGTCTTGGGCATGGTACTTGAAAGGCCTACTTAGAAATTAAGTTTCTATAATTTTTCTTTGAAACTCCTGGTAGTTATTTGTCATAGAACATTTGTTTCCCCTCATTTTCTTGCACTGGTTTTAAAATTTTACCAAAAAAAATTGTGATGTTTATTATATGGAAAACTTTAATCCCATAAACAAAATACATCAGATCAAGAAAATAATCATAATACAGCCTTTTGCTTTTATTTTGTATATTTACATAGTATGCTCCATCTCTACAGTGTCAGTTCAGTTCATTCGCTCATTTGTGTCCGACTTTGTAACCCCATGGACTGCAGCACGACAGGCTTCCCTGTGCATCACCAACTCCCAGAGCACACTGAAACTCATGTCCATTATGTCGGTGATGCCTTCCAACCATCTCATCCTCTGTCTTCCCCTTCTTCTCCTGCCTTCAATCTTTCCCAGAAGCAGGGTCTTTTCCAAAGAGTCAGTTCTTTGCATCAGGTGGCCAAAGTATTGGAGTTTCAGCTTCAACATCGGTCCTTGCAATGAATATTCAGGACTGATTTCCTTTATGATTGACTGGTTGGTCTTCTTGTTGTCCAAGGGACTCTCAAGAGTCTTTTCCAACACCGCAGCTCAAAAGCATCAATTGTTCGGCGATCATCTTTCTTTATAGTCTAACTTTCACATCCATACATGACTACTGGGAAAACCATAGCTTTGACTAGATGGACCTTTGTTGGCAAAGTAATGTCTCTGCTTTTGAATATGCTATCTAGGTTGGTCATAGCTTTTATTCCAGGGCTGCTGCTGCTGCTGCTAAGTTGCTTCAGTCATGTCTGACTCTGTGCGACCCCATAGATGGAAGCCTACCAGGTTTCTCTGTCCATGGGATTCTCCAGGCAACAACACTGGAGTGGGTTGCCATTTCCTTCTCCAGTGCATGAAAGTGGAAAGTGAAAGTGAAGTTGCTCAGTCGTCTCCGACTCTAAGTGACTCCATGGACTGCAGCCTACCAGGCTCCTCCATCCATGGGATTTTCCAGGCAACAGTACTGGAGTGGGTTATTCCAGGGAGCAAGCTTCAATTTCATGGCTGCATTCCCCATCTGCAGTGATTTTAGAGCCCCCCAAAATAAAGTCTGTCACTTTTTCCATTGTTTCTCCATCTATTTGCCACGAAGTGATGGGACTGGATGCCATGATCTTAGTTTTCTTAATGTTGAGTTTTAAGCCAACTTTTTCACTCTCCTCTTTCACTTTCATCAAGAGGCTCTTCAGTTCTTCACTTTCTGCCATAAGGGTGGTATCATCTGCATATCTGAGGTTATTGACATTTCTCCTAGCAATCTTTTTTTTTTTAATTTTATTTTATTTTTAAACTTTACATAACTGTATTAGTTTTGCCAAATATCAAAATGAATCTGCCACAGGTATACATGTGTTCCCCATCCTGAACCCTCCTCCCTCCTCCCTCCCCATTCCATCCCTCTGGGTCGTCCCAGTGCACCAGCCCCAAGCATCCAGCATCGTGCATCGAACCTGGACTGGCAACTCGTTTCATACATGATATTTTACATGTTTCAATGCATTCTCCCAAATCTTCCCACCCTCTCCCTCTCTCACAGAGTCCATAAGACTGTTCTATACATCAGTGTCTCTTTTGCTGTCTTGTACACAGGGTTATTGTTACCACCTTTCTAAATTCCATATATATGCGTTAGTATACTGTATTGGTGTTTTTCTTTCTGGCTTACTTCACTCTGTATAATAGGGTATGTCTCCTAGCAATCTTGATTCCAGCTCATGCTTCATCCAGCCCAGCATTTTGCATGATGTACTCTGCATATAGGTTAAATAAGCAGGGTGACAATATGACATATGACAATATGACATACTCCTTTTTGTATTTGGAACCAGTCTGTTCCATGTCCAGTTCTAACTTCTTGATCTGAAACAGATTTCTCAGGAGGCAGGTCAGGTGATCTCCTATTCCCATCTCTTGAAGAATTTTCCACAGTTTCTAGTGATCCACACAGTCAAAGGCTTTGGTGTAGTCAATAAAGCAGAAGTGGATTTTTTTGGAACTCTCTTGCTTTTTTGATGATCCAACGGATGTTGGCAATTTGATCTCTGGTTCCTCTGCCTTTTCTAAATTCAACTTGAACAGTCTGGAAGTTCATAGTTCACTTATTATTGAATCCTGGCTTGGAGAATTTTGAGCATTACTTTTCTAGCGTGTGAGATGAATGCAATTGCTCAGTAGTTTGAGCATTCTTTGGCATTGCCTTTCTTTGGGATTGGAATGAAAGCTGACCTTTTCCAGTCTCCACAGTGTAATTACTGTTTAATTTAGAGAATTTTAACTAAAGGAAATAAGAGAAAGAAAACAATATTCCCAATTCAAATGTACCCTTTCAGTTTTAGAATACCTAGGCAGCTTTACTTTTTTTGTTCCTTCACTGGATTGCTCCCTAAATTAGTTTAGGGCTGCCATAACCGAGTACCACTGACTGGGTGGCTTAAACAAAAGAAATCTATTTTCTCACAGTCTGGAGGCTAGACATCTAAAATCAAGATATCTGCGGGGTTGCTTTCTTCTGAGGCCTTTCTCCTTGGCCTGTAGATGACCAGTTTTCTCCCTCTGTCTTTGCATGGGCTTTCCTCTGTGAGTATTTTTCTGTGGGTATTCATGTCTAATCTCTTTTTGTAAAGACACTTGTCATATTGACTGTGCTGTGCTCAGTTGCTCAGTCGAGTCTGACTCTGGGTCCATCAGTATGACCTCATTTTACCTTACCTATTTTTTAATTGCTCTGTGTCCAGATACAGTTACATTCTGAGGTATTAGAGTATAGGAGAGAACAGTAATATATCCTGTATCCTTCTATGTTCTGGACTGAGACTCCTTCCCCCCTTAATAGAAGATTAACTAGAGAAAAACAACTAGAAGTTTAGTAAACTTGTGTACCCCTGTTTACAAGGGAGATATTGAGGAAAACTGAATAACTCCCCCACATGGCCCAAGCCATTACTTTAAATACAGTCTTCAGCTAATGACAAAAGAAAGATGGTTGGGGGGGGAGTGGCAAAAGTCCAGTTATGGGAGAAAATGCACAATAATAAGTAACAAGGTTGCTTGAAGTTCTGTCATTGGCTTCTACATTGACATGAGTTTATAGAAAAATAGTTATCCTTCTCTTCCTGGTAAGAGAGGGACACACCCTTATTATAAATGTATTTAAATATTTATATATTTAATCTGGAATATGTATATATATATATGTACACATACACATATGACAAATGTATATATTTGTAAAATATATATATATATACACATAAATGACAAATACACACACACACACACACACACATATATATATATACATACACATATGACAAAACCTAGTCCACTGGAGAAGGTAATGGCAAACCACTTCATTATTCTTGCCTTGAGAACCCCATGAACAGCATGAAAAGGCAAAAAGATATGACACTGAGAGATGAACTCCCAAGTCAGTAGGTGTCCAATATGCTACTGGAGAAGAGTGGAGGAATAGTTCCAGAAAGAATGAAGAGGCTGAGCCAAAGCAAAAACAATGTTCAGCTGTGGATATGACTGGTGATGGAAATAAAGTCCGAAGCTATAAGAACAAACTTGCATAGGAACCTAGAATGTTAAGTCCATGAATTAAGGTAAATTGGAAGTGGGCAAACAGGAGATGGCAGGAGTGAACATTGACATTTTAGGAATCAGTGAACTAAAATGGACTGGAATGGGTGAATTTAATTCAGATGACCATTATAGCTACTACTGTGGGCAAGAATCCCTTAGAAGAAGTGGAGTAGTCCTCATAGTCAACAAAACAGTCTGAAATGCATACTTGGGTACAATATCAAAAATGACAGAATGAAACCTGTTCATTTCCAAGGCAAGCAATTCAATATCAGAGTAATCCAAGTCTATGCTCCACAACTAATGCTGAAGAAGTTGAAGTTCAGCAGTTCTATGTAGACCCACAAGACCTTCTAGAACTAACACTAAAATAATATGTCTTTTTCAGCATAGGGGCCTGAAATGCAAAAGTAGAAAGTCAGGAGATACCTGGAGTAACAGGAAAGTATGGCCTTAGAGTACAAAATGAAGCAGGGAAAGGCTAATAGAGTTTTGCCAAGAGAGCATACTGGTTGTAGCAAACACCCTCTTTCAACAACACAAGAGACGACTCTGCACATGGACATCATCAGATGGTCAATACTGAAATCAGATTGATTGTATTTTTTGCAGCTGAAGATGGAGAAGCTCTTCACAGTCAGCAAAAACAAGAGCAGCAGCTGACTGTGGCTTAGATCATGAACTCCTTATACCAAATTCAGACTTGAATTGAACAAAGTAGGAAAAACCACTAGACCATTCAGGTATGACCTAAATCGAATCCCTTATGATTATACAGTGGAAGTGTCAAATAGATTCAAGGGATTAGATCTGATAGAGTGCCTGAAGAACTATGGACAGAGATTTGTAACATTGTACAGGAGGTGGTAATCAAAACCATCTCCCAGAAGAAATACAAAAAGACAAAATGGTTGTCCATGGGGCCTTAAAAATAGCAGACAAAAGAAGAGAAGCGAAAGGCAAAGAAAGGAAAGATATATCCATCGGAATGCAGACTTCCAAAGAATAGCAAGGGGGCTAAGAAAGCCTTCCTCAGTGATCAATGTAAAGAAACAGAGGGAAACAATAGAATGGGAAAGACTAGAGATCTTTTAAAGAAAATTAGAGCTACCAAGGGAACATTTCTTGCAAAGATGACCACAATAAAGGACAGAAACGCTATGGACCTAAGAGAAGCAGAAGATATTAAGAAAGGTGGCAAGAATACACAGAAGAACTATACAAAAAAGATTTTAATGACCCAGATAACCACGATGGTGTGATCACTCATCTGGAGCCAGACATCCTAGAGTGTGAAGTCAAGTGGGCCTTATGAAGCATCACTATGAACAAAGCTAGTGGAGGTGATGTAATACCAGCTGAACTATTTCAGATCCTGAAAGATGATGCTGTTCAAGTGCTACATTGATTATGCCAGCAAATTTGAAAAACGGAGCAATGGCCACAGGACTAGAAAGGTCAGTTTTCATTCCAAACCCAAAGAAAGGCAATGGCAAAGAATATTAACTGCTGCACAATTGCATTCATCTCACATGCTAGCAAAAGAATGCTCAAAATTCTGCAAGCTAGACTTCAACAGTATGTAAACCGAGAACTTCCAGATGTTCAAGCTGGATTTAGAAAAGGCAGAGTAACCAGAGATCAAATTGCCAAATTCTACTGGATCATAGAAAAAGCGAGCGAGTTCCAGAAAATCACCTACGTATGTGTCATTGACTATTCTAAAGCCTCTGACGGTGTGGATCACAACAAACTGTGGAACATTCTTAAAGAGATGGGAATACCAGACCACCTGACTTGCCTCCTGAGAAATCTGTATGCAGATCAAGAAGCAACAGTTAGGACCGGATCTTGAACAATGGACTGGTTCCAAATTGGAAACGAGTACGTCACGGCTCTATATTATCACCTTGTTCATTTAACTTATATGCAGAGTACATCATGTGAAATGTTGGACTGGATGAAGCACAAGCTGGAATCAAGATTGCTGGGAGAAATATCAATAACCTCAGGTATGCAGATGACACCACCCTTATGGCAGAAAGTGAAGAGGAACTGAAGAGCCTCTTGATGAAAGTGAACAAGGAGAGTGAAAAAGCTGGCTTAAAGCTCAACATTCAGAAAACTAAGATCATGCTATTTGGCCCCATCACTTCATGGCAAATAGATGGGAAACAATGGAAACAGTGGCAGACTTTATTTTCTTGAGCTCCAAAATCACTATAGATGGTGACTGCAAGCATGAAATTAAAAGACACTTTCTTCTTGGAAGGAAAGTATGACAAACCCAGACAGCATATTAAAAAGCAGAGACCCACAAAGTTCCATACAGTCAAAGCTATGGTTTTTCTAGTAGTCATGTACAGATGTAAGAGTTGGACTATAAGGAAAGGTGAACTCCAAAGAATTATTGCTTTTGAACTGGTGTTGGAGAAGACTCTTGAGAGTCCCTTGGACTGCAAGGAGATCAAAATGGTCAATCATAAAGGAAATCAGTCCTGAATATTCACTGGAAGGACTGATGCTGAAGCTGAAGCTCCAGTACTTTGGTCACCTGATGCAAAGAACTGACTCATTGGAAAAGACATTAACGCTGGGAAAGAGTGAAGGCAGGAGGAGAAGGGGATGACAGAAGATGAGATGGTTGGATGGTATCACTGACTCGATGGACATGATTTGAGTAAGCTCTGGGTGTTGGTGATGCATAGGGAAGCCTGGCATGCTGCAGTCCACTGGGGTCCCAAAGAGTTAAATGCTACTGAGCGATTGAACAGAAGTGAACTTATATATACATATACATGCATACATGCCATATTTTCATTCTTTATACCTTCATCTGCCAATAGATATTTTGGTCACTTTAGTGTTTTGGGTATTGTAAAAAGTGCTGCAATGAATATTGGGGTGTATAAATCTTTATGAATTAGTGTTTTATCAGATATATGCCAAGGAGTGGGATTGCTGGATCATATGGTAATTCTAATTTTAGTGTTATGATGATGGGTATTTTGATAGGTGTGAGGTGATACTTCATTGTAGCTTTGATTTGCATTTGTCTAATAATTTGTGATGAGCAATTTTTCATGTGCCTATTGGCCATCTATATGTATTCTTCCAGAAATATTTATTTGGCTTCCAAATAGGAAAAGGAGTACATCAAGGCTGTATATTGTCACCCTGCTTATTTAACTTCTATGCAGAGTACATTATGAGAAACACTGGGCTGGAAGAAGCACAAGCTGGAATCAAGATTGCCGGGAGAAATATCAATAACCTCAGATATGCAGATGACACCACCCTTATGGCAGAAAGTGAAGAAGAACTAAAACGCCTCTTGATGAAAGTGAAAGAGGAGAGTGAAAAAGTTGGCTTAAAGCTCAGCATTCAGAAACTTAAGACCATGGCATCTGGTCCCGTCACTTCATGGGAAATAGATGGGGAAACAGTGTCAAACTTTATTTTTCTGGGCTCCAAAATCACTGCAGATGGTGATTGCAGCCATGAAATTAAAAGACGCTTACTCCTTGGAAGGAAAGTTATGACCAACCTAGATAGCATATTCAAAAGCAGAGACATTACTTTGCCAACAAAGGTCCATTTAGTCAAGGCTATGGTTTTTTCAGTGGTCATGTATGGATGTGAGAGTTGGACTGTGAAGAAAGCTAAGCGCTGAAGAATTGATGCTTTTGAACTGTGGTGTTGGAGAAGACTCTTGAGAGTCCCTTGGACTGCAAGGAGATCCAACCAGTCCATTCTAAAGGAGATCAGCCCTGGGTGTTCATTGGAAGGACTGATGCTAAAGCTGAAACTCCAGTACTTTGGCCACCTCATGTGAAGAGTTGACTCATTGGAAAAGACTCTGATGCTGGGAGGGATTGGGGGCAGGAGGAGAAGGGGACGACAGAGGATGAGATGGCTGGATGGCATCACTGACTCGATGGACATGAGTTTGAGTGAACTCTGGGTGTTGGTGATGGACAGAGAGGCCTGGCGTGCTGCAATTCATGGGGACGCAAAGAGTCGGACACTACTGAGCGACTGAACTTAACTGAACTGAATCATTTTTTATTGTTTTTTTTTTGTTTTGTTGTTGTTATTCTTGTTGTTATCATTGTTATTATTGAGTTGTATGAGCTGTTTGTATATTTTGGAAATTAAGTCCTTGTTGGTTGCATTTTTTGCAAATATTTTCTCCCATTCTCTAGGTTGTCTTTTCATTTCTTGATAGTCTTCTTTGCTGTGAAAAAGCAAATAAGCTTGATTAGGTTTCATTTGCTTATTTTTGCTTTTATGTCTATTGCCTTAGGAGACTGACCTAAGAACATTGCTACGATTTATGTCAGAAAATGTTTTGCCTCTGTTCTCTTCCAGATGTTTTTTTTACTGTATCATTTCTTTTATTTAAGTCTTTAGGCCATTTTTTGTTTATTTTTGTGTGTGGTGGAGGGAATGTCCTATTTTCATTGATTTTCATGCATCTGTGCAGCTTTCCCAAGGTCACTTGCTGAAGAGATGGTCTTTTCCTGCCTTTATGTCTTCTTGCCTCCTTTGTTGAAATTAATTGGCTGTATGGTCAGTGAGGTGTATGGGTTTATTCTGGGCTCTCTATTCTGTTGTACTGATGCATATATTTCTTTTTCTGCCAACACCATGCTATTTTGATTGCTGTTGTTTTGCAGTACTGTCTGAAGTCTGAGAGGGTTATGCTTCCAAGTCTTTTGTTCTCTTTCCTAAGATTTGCTTTGACAACTTTGGGTCTTTTATGGTTCTATATAAATTTTAGGATTATTGGTTTTAGTTCTGTGAAAAATGTCATGGGTAATTTGATAGGGATCCCATTAAACACTTATAAACAGAAATTTCCCTTATAAATATAAATTCCTCTTCCAAAGGGTAACTTCTACTGAGAGCTCCTGAGTCTGCTATTTCTTAAAATAATCTGTATAAAGTATGCCAAGAGGCATATTTTGGGGGTGCAAATTCTGCTTCCATTCAGGGAGTTAGAGCTTCAGCATATGGATTTCAAGGGGATACAGTTTAGCTCATATTACCGCCTAAGACCTGTTCACAAGCCAGCAATCATAGTGATCCTCGCTGAACACAAGTCAAATTGAATCATTTCTCCACTCATAGTTGTCTTCTTGCACATTCCCATATGGTGCCTGACATAGAGGAAGCATTCAGTTCATATTTCTTGAATGAATGTATGTTTTAAATATGCTTTCAAAAGTTCAAACTCTTACAACATCTGCTTAATACAGTGGAGCTCTGTCACTTTTTCCATCTAATGCATGTAATAAGCTTGTGTTTTGGTGTTCCAGGGCTCTTTACTTTGATGCAGGTATATTCTGTATGTTCAAGGCATCCTAAAGATAATTTGAATGGCACATAAAGATTAAAGATCAAAAAATTCACAACTATATCCATTAGTCCTGTAGAAGTTATCCTACATAGTGTGGGCAGCATATGTCTCAAAACTACCTGTAATTGATGCAACATTCAATTCTAAATACCCATAAAAAGTAGAGCAAGCTTTCTATTTGATGTAATTCTCTTGATATCAGAGGAAATGTGCATCAAACTTTATATTCAGAATATAACTTAGTGCTTTTAACAGCAGGCTCAGTAATTAGTTGAGCAATTAAGGGACCATAAATTATAATTTTAACTCAGATAGACATCCTCTCTAACACCTTGGGAAGTCCATTTGCTATTACTTCCTCTATTTTTCCAACTATAAAATAAGTCTAAATATAGATTTTCCATAAACTTGCTGATGGACTAAAGAAAGATAGGTTTACAAATGGAAGAAACCATGCAAGTTTATGTGGTTAAGTCTCTAGCTTTCAGGCACATTAATTTCATCAGGATAGAAAGTCACTTTTTTATTTTTGAAAATTTAAAAATGTTTAATGCATTTTAATGTTATTTTATAGCATTTTATATGAAAAATGGTACAAAGTGATTTCCATGTATTATATGTGCATCATATGGGAAGATATTCAACACTAGCCAGCGTCTGTTATGGAGGTGAATGTATTTATCAGCAAAACTTGGTGGCATCTTAAATCTCAAGGTCAATTGTTGACATACTTAAAGTATGGTAATCTACTTTCATTAAAGCTGTTAGTACCTGTCTGTCCTGATTCATGAATCTGTCGCCTGGCTTCCTCTCCACAGATTGTATTTTGGATTTAGAACTGAGCTTTAATATTTGTTTCCCTTTTTTAAAATTGTATTCTCTTAAAAGTGCTGGTTTGTGTTTCTTTTTCTTATTTTTTTGCCTCTCTCTTTTTTCTCTCTTTAGTACATACCTTGTTAGCAACAAAACCATTACTCAAATCCTTTATACATTTTTGTAGTTCTGCATTTCTGTTATCCCAAAGGGATTTTATTAATACAATATTTACCACAGGGCCACAAGCATTCAGTTTACTATTTTGGGCAAGGAAGATCACATATTCTTTCTTTATGTACATGGTTTTCTATTGCACTCTTTCCTTGAGACCTGAAACTGAAGTTTGTAGTACTTGAGTGGTAACCCATTTTAGAGTGATGTCACTACAGTGGTCTACTGGAGTGGTTCCCAGTTTGGGCATAGGAGGAGGAAGGCCTCAGAATGTCACGTGTTAAAGAAAAGTCATTCTGAAACTTGCTAAAGTGGCAAGGAAACTGACTATTTTGATGGGTGTCAAGACTATTGCAATAAGGGAGAGAGAGATGAAGCTCAGCTTCAGATACAAGAATAAATGGGGATTTTTTAGCCAAAGAGTAGGTTAGTTGGGGAAATTGGTAAATAGAAAATTACTAAGAGGAGACACCAGTATAGGGAAAATTCTGGCAAAACTGACCTAATTCAGTTCTTACTGAAGGCATTTTGGGGTGATCAGAGAGCAAGGATGATCAGATATTGAATTTGGGCAGATTCCTTCTGAACTGGCTTAACAGAATTCCTGGTAAAATTGAGCTATGCAGACCCACCAAGGGCCAAGGTCAAAGCTAGTTAAGAAGGGGACGACCCAGAGGGATGATATGGGGAGGGAGGAGGGAGGAGGGTTCAGGATGGGGAACACATGTATACCTGTGGTGGATTCATTTTGATATATGGCAAAACCAATACAATATTGTAAAGTTAAAAAATAAAATTAAATTAAAAAAAAAAAAAAGAAGAAGAGGGCTCAGAGCAGCCTGAGTAATGTTTAGTCAAAGAAAGTCTTTGTCAAAATGTTACATTATGGGTTTAGATGAGAGGTGTGCCAAAGTTGGCTTGTCCTATTTATTTCAAAATAGCTCTTCAGATGATTTTGATGATAGTGATGCAGAAAACTTGGTTTCTCTGTACACTGGTGCTGAATCAAATCTCAGAGACAGAGTTCTGGTTGAAGTAGAAAAGGATTTCTTTATTGCTTTACCAGGCAAAGGGAGATGCAATGGGCTAATGCCCTCAAAATCATGTGTCCCAACTTGGGGAAGATAATGAGAAGTTTTATAGTGATTGTTTAAAGAGGGAGTGATCAGCAAAGAGGGCACAAGCAGCTTGTGGACATTCTTCTGATGGGTTGGTGGTGAGGTAAGTAGGAGTCAGAATCATCAACCTTCAGGTCCAACTGGTCTTGGGTCAACATGCTTGTGGGTAGCATACCCTTGTTAATCATTAACTTCGCCCACCTGGAGGGGATTTCAGTATCTGTAAAATAGCTCAAAGATATTGTTGTGTGTATTCCTTGATGGGTAAATAGGAACTTGCCCCAAGGCTGCTCTTGACTCTTTCTCCCTGGTCCCCAACCATCCCTTCCCTAATTAACAACTGCTTGAATTTGCCCATTGGAACTCTGGAAAGGTCATGGAAGCTGAATGAAGGCTGTTTCTTATAATCAAAGAAATGAGGGACACAAAGGCCTGTGCCCTGGAGCCTCACAGGGCCAACACGGTATCAATAGTGGATGACCTTGTTTGAGAAAAACTGGCCTAAAATGTCTTTGTTAATTCCCTAAAAATATCAGCTGGCTTCAACTATGTGAATATTCTCTAATTCATTGGTTCTCAACCCTGTCTGCATGTTGGAAACATCAAGAGAGCTTTTAAAAACTATAGCTGCTTGATTACCTCTAATTTTCACAGACTTAAGGTGAGTCCATGGGAATGGGCTTTAGGCAGTGGTGTTTTAAACCTAAGTAGTCTGATGTACTGCCAGGTTGAGAAACATGTCTCTAATTTAACACTACAAAGTTAAGAAAAATTAATCAGCGATACCCTTCCCTCTCCCAGAAATTAAAGTGATTTCTATGCTTAAATTTAGTAAATTCCTACAATTTTCTTCTCTCAGCTGAAAAGCAAAATTCTCTTAAATGTTTCCCACAGGAAGTGTTTTTCACATTTCAGCCATTCATCTGTGGACCAATGAGAGCTTCCTCTTATTCTTTTTAGTCTGGGTACCTTACCTCAACAAAGGTCAGACTGACTTCTGATATGGTAAAAAAAAAGAAGTATTTCCTAGTCCTTGCATGACTTATTCAAATAAATGAGTTTCTGAAGTTCAGACTACTATTTCTTAGTCATTCTTGTATCAGATTGCCTTTTTCTTAAAAAAAAAAAAAAAAGAATTGTATGAGTAAGGAGATGGTGAGGTATTTAGGAGATAAGGGCCTGTGATAACCTGCAGTAGTTTGTCTGGTGAGGCAGAAACTGTGTCTGGGGAAATTGTACTATGGAAAATTATGTAGTCAGTTCTGAGAGAGCTGTCAGCCTTGCTGTGAGTTACTAATGTGGTTCTTTGGTCACAAGAACAATTATGAGAGCTGTCCTTTTGTTATTGTTGTGAACACTTAACACCATCAGTAAGTCACCATCTCAGGAAATTTTATGGCTTTTTATAGATCCTTTCCTTTTTCCAGTAAAGAGTTATGACACAAATTTTTATCAATAAACTATATTTCTATAATACCTTTCTTCTTCGAGAGCTCCCAGGTGGCAGTACATACATAAATAAAAACATAAATAAAATTACTTCTTATGCCTTTTAACTCTGCCTGTTGTCTGAAGCTGTCATTGTTAATCCCAAGCATTTCACAAATATTTTGAGTAAAGTTCTTAAAATCCACCAGTCTGGGAGGATGGCAGTCTATTACGATGAACTGCTTGTAAATTAAAGAACTTTAAACTTAGAAGCAACTATAAGAAATGTATAAAAGCTGACTTTTTGGACAGGATAGACCTCTGGAAGAAAGTGAAAAATTATGTTTTATATTTTGGGCAAAATTTTAATAAAAATTTAGCTATATCTTATCCTAGAAAATTACTAACTTGGTATAAGAAACTAGTCACTTTAAAATTTAAAGTGTTTTAAAAGATGAGATTAGAATCTTAGCCAAAGAGTATGATTAACTGTAAGTTTTTGGTAATGTTTGCATGAATGTGTTCAAAATGGCTAGGATTTGTACTTGTAGCAATTAGTTTAAAAATTTGTCTTAATCCCCAACACAGAAAGCTGAGAATGGGAAATCAGTTGAAAACAAAATATACACCATATAGCACAAAAGTGTCATGTGAGAAAGTATCATAATATAGGCAATTATTTCAAAGAGATGCATATTGGATATGGAAGAATGGTAAAGTTCTCATAGAGTGCAACTAAGCTTTTAAAATTCCATAGACATTAAATGGGCTGTGTTTTTGTTTTTAAGTCTTATACTTCAGTACATTTTAGATAAGCTCCATTTTCTTTTTTGCTTACACACTAACATCAGAAACTGTCATGTCTGTGTTACTTCGATTATAACGAGAATCATTGTCTGAGGTCGTGCACTTTGTACACTCTTTAAAATAACTCTTGTCGTTGGAGATTACCCAAGAGTAGGCATTTCTCTGATTTGGGTCACTCTGAGAATTAGACTGTAGCTCACAGTAGCTGAGTCCTTGGAGGTCACTTGTTAGACCTGATACCTTTTTAAAAGAATCAATTATCGGGACCACAGCTTGACTGAAACCAATTGATGATATATCAGTTTGTCCATTTTCAGAGAATCCTACATACTGAGATGGTTCTCGAAATCAGTGGGGCAATGATGAAGTGGTTAATCATTTGTTCTGTAACTTTACACATATATGAACTTATCATTAATCATCAGTGTCTATGGGTGTGCTTGCATTTTTTGACTGGTGAGTTATCACATATATACATATATATATATATATATATATATAATAGGTGAAAAATGATTAACAGGAAGTATATAAAGAAATATAAGCTCTGTCAGCTCATTGTTTTGTGCTTAACTTTTGCCAGTATTCATTACTACAGAAGAGCATGTGAATGACTTCATGTCAACACTGTGACAAGCAGTTCAATCCTTCAGAATTATTCATAAAATACTTTGAAGTCATGAAAATTTTCAGTGTGGCATATAGTGATAATATATGCATATAATCTCTTTCTATTGTTCTCTGTGTATTGCCTAGGTTCAGATTAGGAGAGGATCAGCTCAGCTCAGCTCAGTCACTCAGTCATGTCCAACTCTTTGCAACCCATGAATCACCACATGCCAGGCCTCCCTGTCCATCACCAACTCCCTGAGTTCACTCAAACTCATGTCCATCGAGTCAGTGATGCCATCCAGCCATCTCATCCTCTGCCGTCCCCTTGTCTTCCTGCCCCCAATCCCTCCCAGCATCAGAGTCTTTTCCAATGAGTCAACTCTTCGCATGAGATGGCCAAAGTACTGGAGTTTCAGTTTCAGCATCAGTCCTTCCAATAAACACCCAGGACTGATTTCCTTTAGAATGGACTGGTTGGATCTCCTTGAAGTCCAAGGGACTCTCAAGAGTATTCTCCAACATTACAGTTCAAAAGCATCAATTCTTTGATGCTCAGATTTCTTCACAGTCCAACTCTCACATCCATACATACATGGCCACTGGAAAAACCATAGCCTTGACTAGATGGACCTTTGCTGGCAAAGTAATGTCTCTGCTTTTCAATATGCTATCTAGGTTGGTCATAACTTTCCTTCCAAGGAGTAAGCATTTTTTAATTTCATGGCTGCAATCACCGTCTGCAGTGATTTTGGAGCCCCCCAAAAATAAAGTCTGATACTGTTTCCACTGTTTCCCCATCTATTTGCCATGAAGTGATGTGACCAGATGCCATGATCTTAGTTTTCTGAATGTTGAGCTTTAAGCCAACTTTTTCACTCTCCTCTTTCACTTTCATCAAGAGGCTTTTTAGTTCCTCTTCACTTTCTGCCATAAGGGTGGTGTCATCTGCATATCTGAGGTTATTGATATTTCTCCCAGCAATCTTGATTCTAGTTTGTGCTTCTTCCAGCCCAGCGTTTCTCATGATGTACTCTGCATAGAAGTTAAATAAGCAGGGTGACAAATACAGCCTTGATGTACTCCTTTCCCAATTCAGAACCAGTCTGTTGTTCCATGTCCAGTTCTAATTGTTGCTTCCTGACCTGCATACAGATTTCTCAAGAGGCAGGTCAGGTGGTCTGGTATTCCCATCTCTTTCAGAATTTTCCACAGTTTATTGTGATCCACACAGTCAAAGGCTTTGGCATAGTCAATAAAGCAGAAATAGATGTTTTTCTGGAACTCTTGCTTTTTCCATGATCCAGTGGGAGAGGATATCCTACTAAAGAATATTTTAAATGGGGGTGTTTTAAGGGTCTTGGTTAAATTTTTACTCCTTCACTGTTTATATCCACATAGATTAAAAATTATTTAGATTCCATCTCTCAGCCCAAATGTATTCTTTTGAATTTAGATTTATCTCAATTACATTTCAGGAAAATAGACGTGAAATGGGTGGATTCTCCCTATACTCTATGGCACCAGACTTTAAACCACTTTGATTTTGCTTTTGCCTTGAGGTTTGACACCACTCACATAATGGTCTCAGTGGGCAGAGTTGCTCAGTCATCTTTTGGTTTGGTGAATTTGATATTTATTCTCTTCTGTGAATTTATCATTCTCAATTGGTCCTTTCACAGATTCTTTGTTAGCTTTTAGAACTGAGGCATCCAAGTTGTTCAGTTCAGTTCAGTCGCTCAGTCGTGTCCGACTCTTTGTGACCCCATGAACCACAGCACACCAGGCCTCCCTGTCCATCACCAACTCCCGGAGTTCACTCAGACTCACGTTCATCGAGTTGGTGATGCTATCCAGCCATCTCATCCTCTGTCATCCCCTTCTCCTCCTGCCCCCAATCCCTCCCAGCATCAGAGTCTTTTCCAATGAGTCAACTCTTCACATGAGGTGGCCAAAGTATTGGAGTTTCAGCTTCAGCATCAGTCCTTCCAATGAACACCCAGGACTGATCTCCTTCCAAGCTGTGGCTCCTTGAAATCACTCTTATGTCTTTGGTCAGTTATCCAGTTGCACTTCTAGTAGTTTGCACAGGCCAAACAGTGGCATACATGAATAAAGTTATGAATTGTCAGATCCGGCTACTGTGAGCAAAGCAATGGCCATGTTAGTTTGTGAGTGAGCATACATAATCACTGAAAATCTCAGACAGGCTTCTTTGCCAAACATAGTTTTTGCTGTCCTTATGCCTTGGATTTGCTTCTTAAATCTCCAGTGTCTCACTAACTTCTCTATTTTCAAGTGCATTATATTTCCTCCCTGCTGAGTCCACTTCTGTTAAATCCCAGTCTTAAAGAGTGTTTTCAAGAAATACCTACAGCATTCCTTTTTGGATAGAGAACTTAGAATGCAGAGGATTGACTTGACTTTCATGATTTGAAATAGAGAATAGAGGTATTTCAGGCATTTGGCCCATGAGTCACCTTTTAAAACCTTGTCTGGTATGTCAGAGACACTCAATAAATATTTCTTAAATGAATGATTGAACATTGAATTAATCTCTAATGGTTCCAGCCAACCTCACACCTTATCATATGTCTTCCCTTTGCTGGTCAAACATTTCAGTGGTTTTTCACTGTGATAGAGTCTGAAATTCAAACTCCTTATCTTGTCAGTCAGATTTCAAAATAATTTGCATCATATGTATTTTCAGTCTTATCTTGCATTTTGTTCTTGCTAGGGAGAAAATTAAAAAATCATTAATGCTAATGCTAAGTCACATACTTCTTACATAGGAATACAAAAATAGCACATTCTTTATGGGTTTTTTTGAATGATGGCTTAGGTATTTGAACATAATACATTAAATATTTGAATGTTATGAGAGATCTATACTCTGAAAACTATAATATATTGATGAAATAACTTGAAAATGATGCAAAGAAATGGTAAGATATCCTGTGTTCTTGGAGGGAGGGAGGAGAGTTCAGGATGGGGAGCACATGTATACCTGTGGCGAATTTGTTTTGATGTTTGGCAAAACTAATACAGTGTTTCAGGTTTAAAAATAAAATAAAATAAATAAAATTAAATTAAAAAAAAGAACTAATGTTATTAAAATGTCCATATTACCCAAGACAATCTACAGATTTAATGCAATACCTATCAAAATACCCATGATAATTTCTACAGGACTAGAACAAATAATCCTAAATTTTATATTGAGCTATGAAATATCCCAATAGTCAAAGCAATCTTGAGAAAGAAGAACAAAGCTGGGAATTTCATACTTCCTGACTTCAGATTATACTACAAAGCTACGGTAATCAAACATATGGTACTGAAACAAAAATGGAAACGTAGTTCAATGGAATAGACCATAAATAAATGGTCCAATGGAAAGACCATAAATAAACCTAGATGCAGTCAATAATCTGTGACAGAGGAGGCAAGATATACAATGGAGAAAAGGTCTGTTCAATAAGTGGTGCTAGGAAAACTGGACAGCTACATGTAAAAGAACAAAATTAGAACCTTTTCTAAAACCATATACAAAAATAAATTCAAAATGGATTAAAGATATAAATATAAGACCTGAAAACATAAAACTCCTAGAGGAAAATATAGGCAGTACACCTTTTGATATAGATTATAGCAACATTTTTTTGGGGGGGTCTGCCTTCTAAATAAAGGGATTTATCTGAAACTAATATAACATTATAAGTCTACTGTACTTCAGTAAGCATATTACTAATTTTCCTCATAGAAATTAACATATTTTTTGTAAAAATGTCCTGCTACTCTTCAGAAATAAAGCATTAAGAAGCAAAATAAGTAAACACATAAATATCTGAATATTATCTCTTTTCAGACTATAACATGTAAGGCTGAGAACCAACTGAATGAGATTTTCTTTCTCATTGATATTTTTATTCATTCATTTTTAGTCATATTAACCATAAAACCATTATGAAGATGTAGTGACTATATCTATGAACTGATATATTTTTAGTTCAAGTTTCATTGGTAAAAATTTCTGGTTAAAATAAAGAATTTAGAATTTTTTTATAATTTTAGAAGTTTTAGAAATTCAGAGTTTTTTCCTTGTGGCTATTTTTTCCCTATAATTGTCAATGGTTTAAAAGGAAAGAAAACATCAACTGAATATAACTTTAAATAAAATTTCACCATATAAAGTGAAAAATGCCACGTTAAATATTATGATGAAATAAATTACTAAAAAAAAGTGAATCTAGAAAGTAGAAACTATATGTATATAATAATTATATATGGGTATATAACTATAGTACCTGTTAATTTTTCACTTATTTTGTTAGAATATTTTGAAAACGTGAAGAAAATTGAATTATGACAATGATGAAAATAAGTAGGAACTGATGCTTTGATTTGCAGCATTGGAGAAGACTCTTGAGAGTCCCTTGGACTGCAAGGAGATCCAACCAGTCCATCCTAAAGGAAACAGTCCTGGGTGTTCATTGGAAGGACTGATGTTGAAGCTGAAACTTCAGTATTTTGGCCACCTGATGCAAAGAGCTGACTCATTTGAAAAGATCCTGATGTTGGGAAAGATTGAAGGCAGGAGGAGAAGGGGACGACAGAGGATGAGATGGTTGGATGGCATCATCGACTCAATGGACATGAGTTTGGGTAAATTCTGGGAGTTGGTGATGGACAGGGTGGCCTGGCGTGCTGCGGTTCATGGGGTCTAAAAGAGTCAGACATGACTGAGCAACTGAACTGAACTATGATGTATAAAATATGATTTTATTTAGATTTTGTATATATTCATTATAAACATTAATGAATTTATTAATTAATGACAAGACAAAAAATAAATCTATACTCAATATTAGTAAAATACCTTTGCCTTAATTTCTCTTGTCATATAGTATTTTTTTAAAGTACTTTTTATTTATTATTGGCTGTGTTGAGTCTTTGTGCACTGCTGCTGCTGCTAAGTCACTTCAGTCGTGTCCGACTCTGTGTGACCCCACAGACAGCAGCCCAACAGGCTCCGCTGTCCCTGGGATTCTCCAGGCAAGAACACTGGAGTTGGTTGCCATTTCCTTTTCCAATGCATGAAAGTGAAAAGTGAAAGGGAAGTTTCTCAGTCATATCCGACTCTTAGCGACCCCATGGACTGCAGCCTACCAGGCTCCTCCATCCATGGGATTTTCTAGGCAAGAGTACTGGAGTGGGGTGTAGGCTTTCACTAATTATGGTGAGTGGTAACCACTCTCTAGTTGCAGTGCACAAGCCTCTCAATGCAGTGGCTTCTCTAGTTGCATAGCATGGGCTCTAGAGCACATGGGCTTTGATAGTTGTGGCACATGGGCTTAGTAGTTGTGGCTTGCAGGGTCTGGAACACAGGCTCAGTAGTTGTGGTGCATGGGCTTAGTTGCCCCTCGGTATGTGGAATCTTTCCAGACCAAGGATTGAACCCATGTCCCCTGCATTGGCAGGTGGATTCTTAACCACTGGATCACCAGGGAAGCCCTCTAGTCAATATATTCTGATGCTTCTCAGCATCTAAACATGCTCACATATCTCCCTCTTCAAAGACGTAATAAAGCACCAAACCAACCCAAAACACTGTCTCAGAATCAGTTTTTCTTCTAGCTTCCACCATTTCAACTTTATTCTCAGATCCAAAATTTTCCCAAGACTTGTCTATCCAAGTGGCAACATTTCATCACTTCCGAGTCACTCCTCAGTCCATTCTAATCTGGCATTTCTCTCTTTTCTCTCTTTACTTCAGCAAATCAATTCTCCTTTAAGATCACTAGTGAAATCCTTATCCCTGAATCTATTTCTATGTACTTGGCTTTTCATTAGCAACTGACACTTTTGGCCACCCTCCTTGAAATAACTTCATCTTTCTTCAGCTATGTGGATCTCTGTTTTACCATTTCCTTTACAGGCTCATTTTCCTCTACCTGGCCATTAAATACTAAAATGCCTCATGACTCTATCCTTTGCTCCCTTCTGTTTTCTGTGTATTCTCTCTAGGGTATATAATTCACATCCACAGTTTAATGTACCATCTGTATGACAAGGACTATGAAATTGGTATTTTGATCTCGGACTTCTCTTAGCTCCAATTTTGCATATACATATTGTGCCTACTTAAAATCTCTTTTTAGATGTTTCAAAGGTGCCTTAAACTCAACATGTCTAAAATTGCATCCATTGCCTCCTGTTCCAAACTCATTATCCTCCTGTGTTTCCTATCACAGTGAATTCTACCACATTTCATTCAACCTTCTTCTGTGCTATGCTGCAGCTACACTGCCCTGCCTTCTATTCTTTGAATAAACCAAGACGAGTTCTATCAGAGGACCTCTGCATTTGCTTTTCCTTCTTCCTGGAATGTCCTGCCTCTCAAACTTCCAGTGACTCTATCTTATCCTTTATTTACTTCTCATTTTAACAGTATCTCCTCTAAGAAGCTCTTACTTGAGCATCCTATCTAAAGGAGTGGCTCACTAACTCCTGGTGTTCTCTACCTTTTGTTATTTGTCTTTTCTCTGCTTATAAATATCTATTAGGGTGTTATATTTTATATGTGTATCAGTGTATCACATTTTCTCTAAACTAGAATCCTTAAGGGAAGTTACTCTGTTGTGTTGTTCATAATGTCAAAATAGTGTCTGCAACATACTACAAGTCAGTTTTACCTCTTAGTCTGTGGATTTCTTCATTTCTTTTTATCCCCATTGCCACTACTCTAGTCTGGGCTGCCATTATCTCTTGCTTGTGAAAGCATCCTAATCACTTACATTTGGTTGCCTTCCAGTCCACATATTTTCTGTCTTGCATCTAGAGTGGTAGTTTTTACAGAAGCAAATCTGGTAATGCTTTTTTATTATTTAAAAACATTCAAGCATGTACTGTTCTCAAGATAATGATCAAAATCTTTACCATGAGCTGTAAAGCCATGGATCCACTTCATCACGATTACTGCTTTTCCCTTTGTTCTCTTTCTTCCAGGCACTCTGGTGTTCTGAAAGTTCTCAAGTGCATCATTGTTCTCTCATCTTGGAATCTTTCATATGTTTCTTTGTCTTAGAAGATTCTTCAACTGCCCCCACCCTCAGCTCTAGATTTAACCTGGTTAATTTCTACTTACTCTCCAAATTTTTCAGTCCAATATAATGTGTGCTGCCTGGCACTTTGAAGTGATCTAAAATATAATGGTGATCTGAAAAGACAAGACTCCACTCTTTTACCCTTTAAATTTAGAACAGAAACCTGATATAAACTGACGGCTCCAAATAGTACCTCTTTCTAACCTTGTAACCCTTTCACAGTTTGTAATTATATAAATTTATGAATTTATGAGATTGTTTTTTTTAATCAACCTCCCTAAGAAGTAAACTTAATGATTTGCAATCTGTATTTGTGGAATAAATGAATAAATATACATCCACTAATAACTATGGTACATACTAGAACCCAAACTTGACTTCAATAATATTATTTTGTGCATCTATCAAATATCTTCATGGAAGACAATTCCCTTATTAAAATCTGAAGCATCTGTTATTACATGCTCATTCAAGCTTTATATTCTGTAACACTTTTTTTTCTCTCTTTTGTATAATCTGAGTTTTATTTCTAAGCATACCTGTAATTGTATCTAATAGGAATTTTGCTTGTGTGCTTGTTTACGGTATTCTTTGATGAAATTACAACTTTGGTCAAATGTAATTCTGATTGAATGGGCTCAGTGGTCTTTGCCACAAGCATTTAAGTTAATCTGTTGGCAACATGGAGAAAACACATTTCTTTCTATTTGGCAGGATATTAACTCATTTCAGCCACGGAAGCTGTAATTTCCTGAATGGTATCCTACTGTCTGGCAAAAGTTAATGCAGGTTTCCAGTCCCTTTCTCATGCCAGTGGTTCAGTTTACACACTGAGAATCTGGCTAGATGTATGCTGTATTAAACTAATGCATGATGTAAAACATGATGAGTTAAATTCGGCAAGTGTGTTTTGAATTCTAATCTGTGAAAAATGTCTTTTTCAAGACTAGTGGGGGATAGACTAAAAAGTGTGAGAGAGTCAGGATTTTTAATAACACTGAAGTCTTATTAGGGTAATAAAACTTACACATATTTCCATGGAAACTTCATGTCATCATCCAATAGCATTATTTATTCTTGACTTCTTCCAAATACTAATTCCCTGTTCCAGATTCCCTCTGTAAGAACCTCATTATTTGAGTGGTTACACAATTTTGAAATCTTGGGATTCTATTGGCTGTCTTTTCTTTTATATCCTGCATTTGCTAGGTCTTTGAGTAGTAGACCTGTTTAAAGCTCACTCTCTTTTAAAAATTCTATCACTTGAATTCCTGTGTACTCACAACCTTCATCTTCTTAATCAACAAAAACATAAGTGTCTAAACTATTTTATAGATCTAGGCCAGTGGAATGACATTCAGACAAGAAAAATGTGAATGGCACCTGATGGGCTATACAAAGAGGTAGCTCTCCTGTAGAGCATCATCTAACCCAGGATTCCCCAACCATTTAGGCACCAGGGATGGGTTTCATGGAAGGCAGTTTTTCCATGGACTAGGGAGGGGTGTTGCAGACCCCTGATCTAACTAACTATTGTGAAATTGGCTTTCAAGTGTTTGCAACCTTCAAATGAAAAGGAAGTCACTATTTAATTTTGATATTGGATATTTCTAATGGTAATAATTTAAGTGTACTAGACAAAAATCTATACTTTCTTTTTTGGTTCTTACTTTTTCTTCCCACTAAATATTTGGAGAAACCATCATGCCCTACAATATCTGAACATCATCTGATATATTCATCTTTTCTCTAATTATTTCTCACAAGGTAACATATCTAGGGACCTCCCTGGTAGCTCAGCTGGGGAAGAATCCACCTGTAATGCAGGAGACCCCGGTTCAATTCCTGGGTTGGGAAGTTCCCCTGGAGAAGGGAACGGCTACACCCTGGTGGCTCAGATGGTAAAGAATCTACCTGCAGCGTGGGAGACCTGGGTTCAATTCCTGGGTTGAATTCAATTCCAGGAAAATCCCCTGGAGGAGATCATGGCAACCCACTCCTGGGTTGCCTGGAGAATCCCCATGGACAGAGGAGCCTTGAGGGCTACAGTTCATGGGGTCACAAAGAGTTGGACATGAATGTGCAACTAAACACAGCACAGCAGGTTATCTAGAACCCCCTAAAAGACCACTGAGCTGAGACAGAGCTGGGATGTACTTCTCTAGTTTTTAATCTAATCTGTCTAAAAAAGCTTCTGTTTTCTCATAACTGGATTTAATTTTACCTAAAGGACTACTAAATTTGTTGACTGTGATATTGTGAAGATACTATACTTTAAGATACTTGTTTTCATTCTAGGTAGAAAGGTACTTTAAGAGCTTTAACCCAGAAGGTTCTACTTATAATAGATATTCTTTAAAACAGTTAGTTGAACCTAAATGGGAAGGAAATCCAAAAAATATTGGGTATATGAATATGTATGACTGGTTAACTTTGCTGTACAGCAGAGACTGTCATAGCAGTGTAAAGCTACTATACTCCAACAAAACAAAACAGACGTTAGTTGATACAGCTTCCATTTTGGCTACTATGTGAGGCTAAAGAAACCAATACTCTACATTTGACAAATTTAATTGACTCAAAGTTGAGGGAGTATTTGAGGCTGTCAGATCAGATCAGATCAGATCAGTTGCTCAGCCGTGTCCGACTCTTTGCGACCACATGAATCACAGCACGCCAGGCCTCCCTGTCCATCATCAACTCCTGGAGTTCACTGAGACTCACGTCCATTGAGTCAGTGATGCCATCCAGCCATCTCATCCTCTGTCGTCCCCTTCTCCTCCTGCCCCCAATCCCTCCCAGCATCAGAGTCTTTCCATTGAGTCAACTCTTCGCATGAGGTGGCCAAAGTACTGGAGTTTCAGCTTCAGCATCATTCCTTCCAAAGAAATCCCAGGGCTGATCTCCTTCAGAATGGACTAGTTGGATCTCCTTGCAGTCCAAGGAACTCTCAAGATTCTTCTCCAACACCACACTTCAAAAGCATCAATTCTTTGGCACTCAGTCTTCTTCACAGTCCAACTCTCACATCCATACATGACCACTGGAAAAACCATAGCCTTGATTAGATGAACCTTTGTTGGCAAAGTAATGTCTCTGCTTTTGAATATGCTATCTAGGTTGGTCATAACTTTCCTTCCAAGGAGTAAGCATCTTTTAATTTCATGGCTGCAGTCACCATCTGCAGTCATTTGGGAGCCCAGAAAAATAAAGTCTGACACTGTTTCCAATATTTCCCCATCTATTTCCTATGAAATGATGGGACCGGATGCCATGATCTTTGTTTTCTGAATGTTGAGCTTTAAGCCAACTTTTTCACTCTCCTCTTTCACTTTCATCAAGAGGCTTTTTAGTTCCTCTTCACTTTCTGTCATAAGGGTGATGTCATCTGCATATCTGAGGTTATTGATATTTCTCCAGCAATCTTGATTCCAGCTTGTGCTTCTTCCAGTCCAGCATTTCTCATGATGTACTCTGCATAGAAGTTAAATAAACAGGGTGACAATATACAGCCTTGATGAACTCCTTTTCCTATTTGGAACCAGTCTGTTGTTCCATGTCCAGTTCTAAGTGTTGCTTCCTGACCTGCATACAGATTTCTCAAGAGGCAGATCAGGTGGTCTGGTATTCCCATCTCTTGAAGAATTTTCCACAGTTTATTGTGATCCACACAGTCAAAGGCTTTGGCATAGTCAATAAAGCAGAAATAGATGTTTTTCTGGAACTCTCTTGCTTTTTCCATGATCCAGTGGATGTTGGCAATTTGATCTCTGTTCCTCTGCCTTTTCTAAAACCAGCTTGAACATCAGGAAGTTCACGGTTCACATATTGCTGAAGCCTGGCTTGGAGAATTTTGAGCATTACTTTACTAGCATGTGAGATGAGTGCAATTGTGTGGTAGTTTGAGCATTCTTTGGCATTGCCTTTCTTTGGGATCGGAATGAAAACTGCCCTTTTCCAGTCCTGTGGCCACTGCTGAGTCTTCCAAATTTGCTGGCATATTGAGTGCAGCACTTTCACAGCATCATCTTTCAGGATTTAGCAAATTTGGAAAACTCAGTGGTGGCCACAGGACTGGAAAAGGTCAGTTTTCATTCCAATTCCAAAGAAAGACAATGCCAAAGAATGCTCAAACTACCTCACAATTGCACTCATCTCACATGCTAATAAAATAATGCTCAAAATTCTCCAAGCCAAGCTTCAGCAGTACGTGAACCGTGAACTTCCAGATGTTCAAGTTGGTTTTAGAAAAGGCCGAGGAACCGGAGATCAAATTGTCAACATCTGCTGGATCATGGAAAAAGCAAGAGAGTTCCAGAAAAACATCTATTTCTGTTTATTGACTATGCCAAAGCCTTTGACTGCATGGATCACAATAAACTGTAGAAAATTCTGAAAGAGATGGGAATACCAGACCACCTGACCTGCCTCTTGAGAAACCTATATGCAGGTCAGGAAGCAACAGTTAGAACTGGACATGGAACAACAGACTGGTTCTGAATTGGGAAAGGAGTTCATCAAGGCTGTATATTTTTACCCTGCTTATTGAACTTCTATGCAGAGTACATCATGAGAAACGCTGGGCTGGAAGAAGCACAAGCTGGAATCAAGATAGCCAGGAGAAATATCAATAACCTCAGATACGCAGATGACACTATCCTTATGGCAGAAAGTGAAGAGGAACTAAAAAGCCTCTTGATGAAAGTGAAAGAGGAGAGTGAAAAAGTTGGCTTAAAGCTCAACATTCAGAAAACTAAGATCATGGCATCTGGTCCCATCACTTCATGGTAAATAGATGGGGAAACAGTGGAAACAGTCTCAGACTTTATTTTTAGGGGCTCCAAAATCACTGCAGATGGTGATTGCAACCATGAAATTAAAAAATGCTTACTCCTCGGAAGGAAAGTTATGACAAACTTAGCATATTCAAAAGCAGAGACATTACTTTGCCAACAAAGGTCCATCTAGTCAAGGCTATGGTTTTTCCAGTGGTCATGTATGGATGTGAGAGGTGAACTGTGAAGAAAGCTTGGTCCTTTTGAACTGTGGTGTTGGAGAAGACTCTTGAGAGTCCCTTGGACTGCAAGGAGATCCAACCAGTCCATTCTAAAGGAGGTCAGTCCTGGGTGTTCATTGGAAGGACTGATGCTGAGCCTGAAACTCCAATACTTTGGCCACCTGACATGAAGAGTTGACTCATTGGAAAAGACCCTAATGCTTGGAGGGATTGGGGGCAGGAGGAGAAGGGTATGACAGAGGATGAGATGGCTGGATGGCATCACTGACTCGATGGACATGAGTTTGGGTAAACTCCGGGAGTTGGTGATGGACAGGGAGGCTTGGCGTGCTGTGATTCATGGGTTCGCAAAGAGTCGGACATGACTGAGCGACTGAACTGAACTGTAGCAAAATCTGAAAAAGCTAGTTTACTTTTATCTCTAACATGAAACTTTAGTAGGATTTCTAGGTGTGAAATATACTTGAAATGACAAATTGTACTTTGAATAATTTGTTAACATGGCAAGTTTCTGTGCTTTGAAAGCTAGGGCACTTTATTCAGGATAACTTGAATAAAATCAGTATAATATTTCTGCATATTTTTCCTTGTTAAAAGATTGCTCATTTTCCACCAAAGGAGATGTTAAAATACTCAAAGTCATATTTTTTGTTCCCAGTATGCTCTCAGGAGCTAAGAGTGATACTGTCTCAATACTTTTACTTTAGAATATGATAAAAAATTTAAATAACTAGTTAGGATACAAATTATGAGAGCTGGTTACAACAGAGTGTGCAGATTGTAAAAGCAGCCTATCTGATCTGTTGACCACCTGCCTTGCAATTGTAGCTGTTACTATGATTTCTATAATCCAGAGGCAAAAAGATAAGAACACAGCTACAGAAAATATAATTGATAAAGGGAAGCCCTTTTCCCATTCTGTCACTGCAGTAGATGGTAGTAGTAACATTGTGTGTATATATGTTAGTCGCTTGGTCATATCTGACTCTATGACCCCATGGACTGTAGCTGACTAGGCTTCTCTGTCCGTGGAATTCTGCAGGCAAGAATACTGGAGTGGGTAGCCATTCCTTTCTCTGGGGGACCTTCCTGACCCAAGGATTGAACCCAGGTCTCCCACATTGCAGGCAGATTCTTTACCATCTGAGCCACCAGGGAAGCCCAGTACTGGGTTAAGGACAGTAAATTGTAAAGGAAACAGAACCTCCTTTATTTTCTCTAATCCACCCCTTCAAGCAGGGACTCTTGATAAACTTAGGTAGAGTTGCCCAGGGAGCATCACACCAGACTCTATCTGGATGAACCATCAGGTAATTTTGGCCAGTACTCCTGGCTAAACTGTCACTTTAACCTCTTTGTACATCTTTCTTGCAGCAATACTAATGCTGTTTGTTTTAATGCCCAAAGTTTTGGGTGCACTAAATAGTTTGAATTTTTTCCTTGTTAGGAGAGTTCCATTCATATTCAAACATCTTGATTGTGAAACTCAGTGAGCATGTTTCTGTCATTGTTTAACTGCAACTTGAGACTGCATTTGACATTTCTGTCATTCTACTGTCACATGCTTCTTGCAATGCTCATATCTTCTCCTTCATGTATTCCTGTCTCACTATCTATCCTTCAAAGATATGTGTTTCTCATGGTGGCAGATCTTGCTAATTACTCAACACCCATTCTTTTTCTTTATCAATGGATTCCTGGTTCTAATGGGACCAAACCATACTACAGGTAGACGTAGTCACTTTTCTAAACTCTCAAGAGCAGTTCTGGGCAAGGAAATGGAATAAAAAAACTTCTCAAGGATGGGCTTCTGGAAAAGCTATTGTTCTCTAGATAGAAAGGGACACTTGCCTTTTCCCTTTCCCCCTACTCTTGCTGAGAATGCAAAGCATGCACATCAGATGCCTAAAGGTAGACAAGCTAGCTTGTGACCTTGAGGGTGAGAAGCAATGTCAAGGAGACTTAGAAAAGTAAAGCCAGATAAATCATGGGTTCTTTCTTTCTTTCTTGAGCTATCTCTGGACTCTTCATTTTGTCATAAAAATAAATCCTTTGGTTACCTACTATGATTTTTGTTTACATGCAGCCTGAAGCAAATCATGCAAGTTTTTTCCTTTGTATTGTGTTTTTAAAAGTTTCTAATCTTTTAGTATTTTTTAATGTTTTAAAATATTTTACTTTGTTTTTGTATTATGTTTTACACTATTAGTTTTACACTATTAATATGTTTTACACTATTATGTTTTACACTCACGTCTATGGGGTTGCACAGAGTCGGACACGACTGAAGTGACTTAGCAGCAGCAGCAGCAAGCTCCTTAAATGCAGAGGTTGGGTTCTTCACACCTGTACTCAAACTACGTCACACACATTGGGGAGAAAAGCAAGAACTCATTCTCTGGCTTGTTATACATGAATAAAAAACAGAGTATGAGACAGCTCTGTAAGTTAATTACTACTCTATATGCAGAGTACATCATATGAAATGCTGGGCTGGATGAATCACAAGCTGGAATCAAGATTGCCAGGAAAAATATCAACAGTCTCACATATGCAGATGATACCACTCTAATGGCAGAAAGCAAAGAGGAACTAAAGAGCCTGTTGATGAAGGTGAAAGAGGAGAGGGAAAAAACTGGCTTAAAACTCAACATTCAGAAAACTAAGATCACAGCATCTGTTCCCATCACTTCATGGCAAATAGAAGGGGAAAAAATGGAAACAGTGACAGATTTTATTTTCTTGGGCTCCAAAATCACTGTGGATGGTGACAGTAGTCACAAAATTAAAAGACACTTGTTCCTTGAAAGGAAAGCTTTGACAAACCTAGATGGTGTATTAAAAAGCAGAGACATCACTTTGCTGATAAAGGTCTATATAGTCAAAGTTATGATTTTTCCAGTATTCATATACAGATATGAGAGTTGGAGCATAAAGAAGGCTGAGCATGGTAGGATTGATGCTTTTGAATTGTGGTGGTGAAGAAGACTCTTGAAAGTCCCTTGGACACCAAGGAGAACAGATTAGTTAATCCTGAAGGAAATTAACCCTGAATATTCATTGGAAAGACTGATGCTGAAGCTGAAGCTCCAATACTTTGGCCACCTGATGTGAAGAGCAGACTCATTGGTAAAGACCCTGATGCTGGGAAAGACTGAAAAAGGGAAAAGAGGGCAGCGGAAGATATGACAGTTGGATGGCATCACTGACTCAATGGACATGAATTTAAGCAAACTCCAAGAGGAAGTGAGGGACAGAGAAGCCTGGCATGCTGAAATCTGTGGGGTTGCAAAGAATCAGACATGACTTAGTGACTGAACAGCAACAACAAAACAGAATTGGGCATTATAGAACCTATGGAAAGGTTTGCCGTTTTTGTACTATTCAAACTTTTGATAATGTTATCCTTTTTTCTGTTTTTGGTAAAATGTATAGTAATTTTCAGTGGGAGCCCTAAAAATAGTAATTGGGTACCAGGTTCCTGACAACCAGGAGTTATAGAGAACCCATCAAGTTAGAGAGATCAGCTCTAAACAGACTGACTTTTCTAATTTAATAGAAAGGTGGAAGGAGAGGATGGCTGCAGGTGGGTGATGGTGTGAACAATCAAGCATTCAGGAAGAGAATAGACTGGTCTGAGAGTCAGTCTTGTTTGTTTTATTTCTTTGCTGGTTTTCTAGTTTGTCTATCACCATTGTCGTACTTTGGGGCTTCCTAGGTGGTCCTGGTGGTAAATAACCCACCTGCCAATGCAGGAGACATAAGAGACACAGGTTTGATCCCTGGATTGGGAAGATACCCTGGAGAAGGAAATGGCAACCCACTTCAGTATTCTCGTCTGGGAAATCCCATGGACTGAGGAGGCTGGCAGGCTATAGTCCTTGGGGTTGTAAAGAGTCAGACATAGCTGAGCACGCAGGCACTGTCATACTTTAGAAAAACTTCCCTCTCCTTGTCAACTTCTATGGCCTCCAGCTTTGTTTCTTTCAAATTAACCCACAGTCATGAGGATCTGATCTGAAAGGAAAACATGGTCCTGTCAGTCCGTTGTCTAAAAGCCCTTCAAAGTCCCTTATTGCCACATGTGAACGTCTAAGGATGGCACCCTGGTCCCTCTGTACCTGGTCTTCCCCTGTACCTTCCCACTCCATGCTTTGTACTTCCGTGCTTCATCTCCTGGGGATGCTTACACTGTTCTGCGTAGCCCATGTCCTTCTTTCTTCACACACCTTCACTTTATTGCCCATATTCCTGGTCAGTTACCTGGTTGCTTGTCTGAAAGTGAAGTTGCTAAGTCATGTCCGACTCTTAGCGACCCCAAGGACTGAAGCCTACCAGGCTCCTCCGTCCATGGGATTTTCCAGGCAAGAGTACTGGAGTGGGTTGCCATTTCCTTCCTAGGGGGTCTTCCTGACCCAGGGATTGAACCCGGGTTGCTTGTCTAATTCCTTTTAATTTCTAAGTGAAAGAAAGTGAAAGTGAAGTTAGCTCAGTCATGTCTGACTCTTTGCGACCCCATGGGCTATACAGTCCATGGAATTCTCAAGGCCAGAATACTGGAGTGGGTAACCATACACTTCTCCAGGGTATCTTACCAACCCAGGGATTGAACTCAGGTCTCCTGCATTGCAGGGGAATTCTTTACCAGCTGAGCCACCAGGGAAGCCCTAATTTCTAAGAGTAAGCTCTATTCTGTCTACTAAGGAAACTTTAAACACTTAATTGCTGTGAAACCTTGAATAAGTTACTACTTGATTTTCATCATTATTAAAATTAGGTAACAATGGGACCTACCTTGTGGAGTTGTGAGTTGGAATGGGTCAATACACATAAACAATTTAGAATACAGTAAATAAGCACACTCTGTAATAGTATATATTAGTTATAATTATTAAAATAGCTTTTCCAACCTTGCCCTAACAAATCTGAATCAAATATATCTGCAATATATCCCCATAATGCTGCTTTGTATTTGTGTTTTGACTTATACTTGATGGGCAGTATAGCACTGTATAGCCAGAGTACATGGAACTGAATTTTAGTTCTGCTATTTACCAGCTGTATGGCCCTGATAATGTTACTAACCCTCTGCACCTCATTTTTCTCACTTGTAAAATAGGGATAATATAGAATCTATTTCACTCTCTTCTTTCATTTTCATCAAGAGTCTTATGATGAAGAGAGTGAAAAAGGTGGCTTAAAACTCAACATTCACAAAACTAAGATCATGGCATCTGGTCCCATCACTTCATGGCAATTAGATGGGAAAACAATGGACATAGTAACAGACTTCATTTGTGGGGCTCCAAAATCACTGCAGATGGTAACTGCAGCCATGAGATTAAAAGACGCTTACTCCTTAGAAGAAAAGCTATGACCAACCTAGACAGCATACCAAATAAAAAGCAGAGACGTTACTTTGCCAGCAAAAGTCCATTTAGTCAAAGCTATGGTTTTTCCAGCAGTCAGGTATGGATGTAAGAGTTGGACTATAAAGAAAGCTGAGTGAGAAAGAATTGATGCTTTTGAACTGTGGTGTTGGAGAAGATTCTTGAGAGTCCCTTGGACTGCAAGGAGATCCGACCAGTCCATCCTAAAGGAGATCAGTCCTGAATATTCATTGGAAGGACTGATGCTGAAGCTGAAACTCCAATACTTCAACCATCTGATGTGAAGAACATTGGAAAAGTCCCCAATGCTGGGAAAGATTGAAGGCAGGAGGAGAAGGGGATGCCAGAGGATGAGATGGTTGGAAGGCATCACTGACTTGATGGACATGAGGTTGAGTAAGCTCTGGGAGTTGGTGATGGACAGGGAAGCCTGGCAAACTGCAGTCCATGGAGTGGCAAAGAGTCGGACACGATTTAGCGACTGAACTGAACTGAGACTCTATTTCACAGATTGTTGTGAGGAATAAATGAGTTCATACATGGTAAACTCTTAGGACAGTGCCTGGAACACAACAAATGTTATACACGTCTTTGCTGTGCTTATTATATACTACAGGTCTGTTTCTAATTTTCAGGGATGTTTTTACCCACCAGAAAGGAAGCTTTATTCCCCCCAACCCTGCCAGCTTTATTGAGATATAATTGACATACAAGATTGTGCAACTTTAAGGTATACAGCATAATGATTTGATATATGTATATATTGAGAAATAATTACTATGATAAGTTTAGTTAACACCTACATTACCTCACATAGCTGCAATTTTGTGTGTGTATGTGTGTGTGTGATGAGAACTTTTAAAATATATTCTCTTAGCAACTTTTGGATATACAATATAGTGTTGTTAACTATGGTCACCATGTTGCAAATTACATCCTCAGAACTTTTTAGCTTATAACTTGAAGTTTATATCCTTTAACCACTTTACCCTTTCTTCTCCCCTCCCATCCCTGCCACACACACACCTCAACATTACGTACATAGATCACCCCTGGTGATCACCAATCTATTGTTTCTATGAGTTTGATTTCTTTACATTCCACATATAAGTTGCATCGTATAATATTTATCTTTCTCTGTCTGACTCATTTCACTTGGCATAATACCCTCAAGGTTCATCCATGTTGCAAATGGCAGAATTTCTTTATTTTTTTATGGCTATATATATATATAAACACATTATTTTTATCTGAAATTTCCTTTTTTTTGCTGACACACACACACACACATATATATGTATATATGTGTGTTGCTATTGTTGTTCAGTCACTCAATCGTGTCCAACTCTTTGGGACCCCATGGACTGCAGCACGCCAGGCTTCACTGTCCTTCACCTTCTCCTGGGACTTGCTCAAACACATGTCCATTGAGTCAGTGGTGTCATATATATATATCACATCATTTTTATCCATGCATTCATCAGTGGACATTTAGGTTGATTCTTTTCAAGTTTTGCCTGTTGCAAACAATGCTGCAGATATAGTGATGGAGATAGTGATTTCATTTCCTTCAAATATATACCCCAAAGTGAAACTGCTGGATTATAAAGTGGTTCTACTTTTAATTTGTTCTTTGACCCATATATTTTTCAGGAGTGTGTGGCTTAATTTCCATATTTTTATTATTAATTTTTCAGCTTTTCTCTTGTTATTGGCTTTAGTTTCACACCAATATGGTCATAAGAAATACTTGATGTAATTTGTTTTCTTGATTTTTTGAGACTTGTTTTGTATTCTAAAATATGGTCTATCCTGGTGAATTTTCTATCTACACTATAGGAGAAACTCTGGTTGTCTTTATCTATGGCAAGTTGCTAGTTGGTCTTGTGAGGGGACTGAAGTCAGTAGCCACCTATGTCATTATTCTGATGACCAAAAGTGAGACTTCTGAAGGCAGGGGTTGTGACATTCATTTTATAAGTTTATAATTGTTGTTCAGTCATTAAGTCATGTCTGACTCTTTGCGACCCTGTGGACTGCAGCATGCCAGGCTTCCCTGTCCCCCTTTTTTGGAGTTTGCTTAAATTCATGTCCATTGAGTCAGTGATGCTATCCAACCATCTTATCCTTTACTGTCCTCTTCTCCTTTTGCCTTCAATCTTTCCCAGCATCAAGGTCTTTTCCAGTGAGCTGGTTCTTCACATTAAGTGGCCAGGGTATTGGAGCTTCAGATTCAGCATCAGTCCTTCCATTGAATATTCAGGGTTGATTTCCTTTACGATTGACTGGTTTGATCTCTCTGCTGTCCAAAGGACTCTCAAGAGTCTTCTCCAGCACTACAATTTGAAATCATCAATTCTTCTGTGCTCAGCCTTCTTTATGGTCCAACTCTCACATCTGTACATTGGCATGCATCAAATCTTTCTTGAATGAATAAATGATTTTTTCCTTTTTGTTTCACAAAGGGACAAAATTAAAAGTAAAAACTTATGAGATTTTATTTAAACATTAATAAGTTTACTGTTCAGAAAGAGTGAGCTCATTGGCACACAATGGGTTTCACTATTCCTCTGCCAGCATTTCTTTATTCCTCTCAGGTTTAATAAGGACAATAATAAAACTTAGAGAAAACATTAAACTGCTGACACTTGAAATATCCAGTTAGAAAATCTGATGTTCTCACTATTTTCACTCTCCTGGTTCCTGACTGTATTAAACAGGTTTATTTAAGGGCACCTTAGGTCATGAAAGAACTTATTCTGGACGACAGATTATACTGAGCCTATGCTCTGTGTTTCCATCACACTGACCTGTGATGCATGAAGCATTTGTTGAACTTTCTTCTATTTTATCACTGGGTTACCAGATCACTTATGTACTCTTGCCTGGAAAATCCCATGGATGGAGGAGCATGGTAGGCTGCAGTCCATGGGGTCGCTAAGAGTCGGGCACGACTCAGGGACTTTACTTTCACTTTTCACTTTGATGCATTGGAGAAGGAAATGGCACCCCACTCCAGTGTTCTTGCCTGGAGAATCCCAGGGACAGGGGAGCCTGGTGGGCTGCCATCTATGGGGATGCACAGAGTCGGACACGACTAAAGTGACTTAGCAGTAGCGGCAGTATGTCAGATGAGCTCCTCTTAGAACCACACACTTACGGGTGAAATTTGGCCCCTCTGGAAACGAACTTCTCAATCAGCTTGAAAGTTTTAAGCAAGTGTATAATGTGATCAAGTGCATATTTTTAATACTTCAATCTGGAGCCCATAGGAAGAAAGACTGGGAAGGGGGTGAGAGCCAGGAGAGGAGGCCAGTTAAAAGACTGATGGAGTAGCCCAGGCAAGGAACCAAGATAGAAATAATCATGGGGTAGAGAGAAAGGAACATATCTGGGAAATGTTAAGGATTTATAACATGCAATTATTGTTATTAGCCTGGAGGGCTACAGTCCATTGGGTCGCAGAGTCAGACACGATTGAGGGACTGAGTACATGTGCGCACGTATACACACACAGGTGATGAAAGGTATTGAAACAGCCTCCAGGTATTTAGATTATATTATTGGATGCAGTGGGACTGTTAATCAGTATAGATAGAAGAGGAAAAGAAGTAAACTTTATTAGGAAAAATTACTTATGTTTATAGCAGTGTCTGTTGGATGTGCCTGGCAGGCAGTTGTCAAGAGGGTTTGGATCTCAGAAGAGTAGCCAAAGCTGGAGATACAGGTTCAGAAGTCATTACTACATGGATTTTCATGGAGATCACTGTTAGGACATCTCAGGTGAAGTGTATACAACAGGGCGGTAAACAGAATGAACTCTAATCTACTTCAATGCAAACGTTTATTTTTTAGAGACTAGGAACAAAGGATTTGGAACATTTCAAGAATCTTCTTCTGGAAAGTCCATGTTTAAGGTCATGGAAAAAACCTAGTGTCTCTTCTCAGAGATCTTAAAAAGGCAGAGTTTCTTTTTGTATTTATACTGATGATTCAACTAAATAATATATGTGTAAAATATAAAAGACAAAAACAAAGCAAGTAAATCACCAAGGCTCCATATTAGGTATAGTCTTGGTTGTAAACAACCTGTGTTTATCCTTTTTAATCAGAGAAGGTTATAAGGCAGTCCTGAACTTTGAATTTAAAGTTTTTTCCCAATGCAAACAATGCATTTTAATACTTGCACACATGTACATACACCACTGACACAAAAGTTTTACTGAACAACACTCATCCTTACTTCTTATGATGCACTCAATAGTTTTCATACTATTCCATTTCATTTATTCATTTCATTCTGTTCCTTTTTTCCCATTCTGTTCTGCTGTAAAAATAAATAAACTCTGATTTAATGACCCAATGGCACCCCACTCCAGTACTCTTGCCTGGAAAACCCCATGGACAGAGGAGCCTGGTAGGCTGCAGTCCATGGAGTCGCTAAGAGTCGGACACAACTGAACGACTTCACTTTCACTTTTCCCTTTCATGCATTGGAGAAGGAAATGGCAACCCACTCCAGTGTTCTTGCCTGGAGAATCTCAGGGACGGGGGAGCCTGGCGGGCCGCCATCTATGGGGTCGCACAGAGTCGGACATGACTGAGGCTACTTAGCAGCAGCAGCAGCAAATTGATTTTGCATACCATGAAGAGGTCACAGTCTACAGTTTGAAAATCTCTACCTTAAAAATCCTCCCGAATCTTATATAAAGATGAATTCTATTAGTAATACCTTTAGTGAAAGCAGATTGGGTGTGGAAGAGTTTCTAAGAGACTAATTAGGGCCCATGTGGATCTTCTCACAGAAATCTTGCTGAGGAGTTCTAAACCAGTTAGTTGATCATTTATTCATTTCCCATTCAGCTGATGGATATTTATGGACTACCTCCTCTAGCCAGACAAGGCACCAGGCTAGTTGTTGGGGATAAAGCATTCAACACAAGACAGATCCAGAGTTTGTGGGATTTGAAACTTACATAATTTAGGTACTCATTTTAAGAAAAAGAATGTAAAATTATAAATATAAAATTAGGTGCCAAACTGATTATTTATGATGAAAAAAATATCATATCATATTCTTCAAGCTTCAGGTCCCTTTGTCTATGATCCCTTTAGGCAATTTGCCAAAAATGTTTATACAGTAATTCTTACTGATTGCAGCCTTACTCCTCTCCTCGCCTAGAACACTCTGTAACTCTGTGCAACTTCTACCACTCACAGGGCCCTCTGTAAGCAAATGGACCCCAACCTGATATTTCATTAGCTTCAAAGTAAATCCACTTGTGTTTACCATTGCATAAACAATATCAACCCACTTGTATCCTTTGGGCAAGGAAGACACAGTTAAGGGACTAGTCATGGAACATGTTATTCAATTATATTCTGAGGTGAAGATATACAAAAAAACAAGAACACACAGTGGGAAAATCATACCTAATCTGGGGCAGAGAGAAGACCTAGCTATAACTGTAGGCCAGTTCCAGGAACTGGCACTGGTTTGGAAACCAGACCGTGAGAAGACACATTCAGTAACTTAGAGTAAGTGTCTAAAACCTTTTAAAACAATTTGAAAGAGCAATTTTATGTCCATTAAATACAATAATCTGGCTTAAACTTGCATTTTGCATGCCCTTTTATTTTTTGTTTTCCCAGAAATTCATTTTTCTTATAGTAACTGTATGAATCTGCATTTTTTGGGGGAAACATGATCTTTCCTCATTGATAAGCCAAGAACACTGCTGTCAGAGACTTTTCTTGCAACTGAGCCCCATGCCCTTCTACTTCCTCCTCACCATACTCAGAATAAATAACATTAGAGTGAAAGTAAAACAACATTTGGAATAAGGACTAGACATCAAGAAATATTATTTTTATCTTAAGTTAAAAAGCTGTATGGTAAATAAGAAACAATAATGATATTGTTAAAAAATAGAATATGAAAGTGAAGAAAAATTCAAAGCAGACCATGAAAAATTGGGAAGTGCTAACTTTTAAAAGACATATCAAACCATTAAAAGGATAAACCCTTATATAACATAAACTAAAGACAATGCAAGAATGAAACTTTTTATCTAAAAACAGAAATGGATGCACATGTACTCCTAGCACTGGTTCTTTGGCTGAGAGCCCATGGGTAGAGACGGATCCCCTGGTCTTGTTCTGGGTGCCTGACAGTCCCGGCATCTGTGCCCGGAGGAGGCATTACAATCCTTTACAGTGCGTGGCGTGTCTGTTTCCACATCTCCAGTGTGCAGTCTGGCAGCAGCTTCACCAGATTATCAGATATCCTCATGTAAAGGTGATCAAATGGAGATGTGGTGATCACATTCCCAAGTGAGTCAACAGACCATCTGTTGGAAATACAAGGACAGTATGTTTCACTTTCCAAAATCCAGAGCAAATTTAACTTTTTGATATTTATGGACTAAGAAAGGGTTTGCTTCTAAACATTTAATTTCATTTCACAGCAGTTAGTAAAAGAATGTTTAAACATTAAAGGAAGAGATAGGCATTTTACCTTAAACACTAGCCTTTAAAACTCACTTTAAAAATCATTTCTAAGCCTTCAGGAGAATTTAACCCTTTCATAGCATTTTTATTAGGTTCATGGACAGAAAAAGTAAGAAACAAGTATATTTATGTTGTAAATTTCCCCCCACGTTTTCTCATTGTTCTCATTTTAAACTTAAAAATAATGTTTTAACATGATCCCTGATTTCTCAAGTAAAACTTTTTATAATTCCTTTCACTAATAAACAATAAACATTTGGTTAAGAGAGGCTTTTTTGTGCAGTACAAAAGACACTTTTTTATAACTTACTTATCATAAAAGATATTCAAAGTATGACTTCTTTCAATTGAGCTAAACTAACAGGCTGCTGTTTAATCATGTGTTTACCTCTGTAAACTCTTCATTGTTGCAAAGTTTATGACATTATTTTAAAGTTAATTCATAATTTTGTCAGCTGTTTTCCTTGACAGGTTTAGAACATTGTATATTGGGTGCATTCAAAAGTGTTCCTGTATTTGCAAAATATTTAGCAGGAATGAGTTACTTTTTCATTATAGTATTCTTCAGCTATTGTGTTATAATTACTTAATTTAGAGAAAGTAATACTATGTCACACTGGTAATTTTGCAAAGATAAATCACATTTTTGCTAGCTTGTTTTTCGTCCACATAGTTAGAATTATTCACTCTTATGGAGTTGGTGAAATTTACCAATGGGATCTACTTTAAATTGAATTCGAAGGAAAAAAAAAAAAAAACTTAACTGAGATTAATTCAGAAAAGATTGGTGTTTACCTGAATTTTCTGTCTTCATTATTATTGTTTGTGTAAGCATTTAAGTTTCAACAGATTGGGAAAAGTTTAAAGAAATGACCTGTAACCAAACTGGTAGATTAGATTGCAAATCATTTATTAAATCATTGAAAATATACCTGGCAATGGGAAGGAAACACATGTTGGAAGGAGACCTGGTCTCTGTTGAATGGATTTTCTTTTTTACAAGAGTTTTTCTCTGTTCATTTTGTACCATAACAGAGAAATACAAACTTCCTTTGGATAAATTTATGATATGACATCTTCACAAATCATGCTTCAGTGAATGCTCTGCTGCTGCTGCTAAGTCGCTTCAGTCATGTCCGACTCTGTGCGACCCCATAGATGGCAGCCCACCAGGCTCCCCCGTCCCTGGGATTCTCCAGGCAAGAACACTGGAGTGGGTTGCCATTTCCTTCTCCAATGCATGAAAATGAAAAGTGAAAGGGAAGTCGCTCAGTCGCGTCTGACTCTTAGCGACCCCATGGACTGCAGCCTACCAGGCTCCTCCATCCATGGGATTTTCCAGGCAAGAGTACTGGAGTGGGGTGCCATTGCCTTCTCCGATGAATGCTCTAGGATCACATTATTTGAATAGTGTGATAACATAGATAGTTTTGAGTTGGTTAGAACACTGTGTACCCATTCTCCTAACAGCATCAAGGAATAAATGAATGACTAACAGTTGGGAATACTTGGAACATCAACTGTAAATCATCAAACCCCTTGAAATGTTTAAAGATTTTCTAGAAACTTAGGCTATCCATGAACTTAATTGGGTATTGAGGTAAATTGGTCAAGTCCATTTCTCAGACTCCTGGAGGAATTTTCAACGCGCTGGTACCACATGCTTGTATACTTTCCTTAATTTTCAACATATTATTTATTCTTCTGAAGACACATTTCAAAGGGGAAAGTGTGTGTGGCAAATGTTATGGGTCTAATTAAAGAAACACACAGATGTCATAAAAAATTTACCTTCAGGGCCCAGGATTATAAATTTAGGATTGTTTAGGTAAGACCTATTGTTCAATAGCAAACAAACATTAAAAGTTTTGAAAATGAGAATTGTGTTGGCATCTAATGGTGCTTACCTTCCATTTTGCTGATGTAGTTCATTTGGGCCCAGCTGTGCAAAATAGTTAGATTGAAATTCAATCTTATTTTAGTTGGCTTATTAGGGCTAGTGTTTTTTTTTTAATTTAATTTAATTTAATTTTAATTTTACAATATTGTATTGGTTTTGCCATATATCAAAATGAATCTGCCACAGGTATACATGTGTTCCCCATCCTGAACCCTCCTCCCTCCCCATACCATCCCTCTGGGTCGTCCCAGTGCACCAGCCCCAAGCATCCAGGATCGTATAATTTGATATAATAAATTAGAAATGTATAATAAAAAAATACAATTATTTAATAGGTTACAAGTGGAGTTAAATTGCTTATAAATAAGAAAATTATGAGGAGGAGAGTAATGTATTAGAGTGAAAAAAGTGAATTTTGGATAATGTATGTCAGTATTAAAATAGTATTACCATATCACATTATAAAATGTACATTATAAAATCTAGATGAAGAAATTATCCATTTTCTCCCTTAAAAGTAGTCTTTCCTTTCCAGACATGGGTGTGAGAATTTAGCTTTCCTTTAGTCCAAATATATTAGTAAGATAGCAAACAAGAAGAGAAGAAAGAGCTAAAGGGTAAATGCTACTCATTAGAGGCCGGAAAGCCTCTCCAAACTGGATTTTAAGTACTGTTTCTGATATAGGTTTCTTCTTTTTCATTAAAAAAGGATATTAAGGAAGTAACACAATTATAATAACTGTTCACACAGTCCCTTTCACAAGTTATTCTTAGTGGCTTGTATTTTTCTGGGCCTTGCGTCGGATAATGGAATAGAACTGGTGCAGATGGTAGAGAAACAAATTATGTGAAAGCGGCTGCAATGAGCAATATGGCATAATCTTGGATACAATGTTTTCATTGTGTTTGGTGCATTCATTCATTTGCAGATACATTCATTTGCAAATTACCCACAGCTCTATCCCTTTGCAAACTAAGAATATGTCATTCCAGGAAGGCCGGCAGATCCATGACCCTCTAGATTCTTTAAAAGCCCGTCCTTATTCTGAGTTTCCCTTCCCCCTTTTATTTTCTTTGAGAGTCTGGAAGAGCCTCAGTGAAGAGTGTAAGGGCTCATGCAGAATATGAAGGTAGTTATCCAACTATGCATGCCTGTATATTTCCCCTACAACTATTTCATTACAAATCTATTTGAAGGAAAATTTAAATTAGTGAAATTAACTGTAAGTTGATGGAGCAATCTTGGGAGACAGAATGACTTTGGTTAAATTTGTTTTATCATAATGGAAATGCAATAAGCAGAGAGAAGGACATAATTAAACGGATATCTATTTTATTTAGTGGGAAAACATTCTTGTATTGGGTCAAGTTTATCTATAATACTTGTAAGAATAAAAAAGATAGAAAGCAAAGAGATTATAATAGAGGAAGAAAAAACCAGAGAAAGAAATATTGAGAAAATAGAATAAAATTCTGCAGAAGTAAGGAATCTTGGCATTTTACCAGTGTCTCACATAGTTTCAGTGTAGATTGACCAAGATGACTCTGCTGCCTGCTATGTGCTGATGCTAGACCTTGTGCTTTAAAGATAAAACAGTCTCCACTTGCAAGGAGCTCACAGTTGACAAAGACATCTTAGCAGAGTGAAGTTGGGTTGTGTAGGAAACCCATCTTTGATAGTGAAATCTCTGAGCTGAAATTCAAAGAATGATGATTGTCAACTAAGTATCTACAGAAGGAAAGAGCAAGACTTGTCCACATGGGGAACTCAGAAAAAGCGAGTGTGTGAGATAAACAGGCAGTTTCCACATGGTTGCATATGGTCTCCATTTCAGCGCTTGAGCCTCTTATCACCCAGTCTCTTCAAATTCTCTGAAGGCTGATCTATACATTAATTCAAGTGTATAATTAACCTGGCTTTAACCTTATGTTTTGAATGCTATTCAAGATATTATTAATGATAGGAATCATTGAAATAATTTCATAAGCTCTCTAATTTTTGACATGCATCCTGAGAAAGATATTTGAACAGATCAATAGAAATAGTATATGGGGAACTATGAAAATTAACATTGATCACTGGAAACAACTATTATTTGCACCAAATTTAAAAAAAAAAAAAAGCACTTTTTTTTGAAATTAGACAATATATCTGTTACTTTAAAATGTAATAGATAATAGTTTTCATGATATTGGGAAATACTAGGAGGGTGCTAAATGCATAACTAATAGTTTGCAGAGGTCAGTAGTGGCTCAGTTGTCACTCTGTAAGAAAATGTCTAGTTGCTTACCACTCAACTGCCATCACTCCTGCACATCAACATTGAACTGAAAGGTTCAACGTATTGCTGCCAGTGTTGCAGTGTTATAGTACATTTCTTTCTTCCTTTCTCTACAGAGACTGCCAAAAAATAATCAGCATCTGTATGTAATTGGCAATAATATACATTTTCTTTAATTTCCATTGCATCCTTTCCACATGTGTGCTAAGTCTCTCAATTGTGTCTGACTCTTTGAGACACTATGGACTATAGCTCACCAGGCTCCTCTGTCCATGGGATTCTTCCAGGTAAGAATACTAAAGTGGGTTGCCATTTCCTCCTCCAGGGGCTCTTCCCATCCCAGGGATCAAACTTGCATCTCCCATGTCTCCTGCATTAGCAGCCATATTCTTTACCACTACTGAGCCATCTGGGAAGCCCACCTTTTCCACATAGGCGTATTATATTCCTAGGTGGTTCAGATGGTAAAGAATCTGCCTGCAGTGTGGGAGACTCTGGTTTGATCCCTGAGTTAGGAAGATCCCCTGGAGAAGGATATGGCAACCTACTTCAGTATTCTTGCCTGGAGAATTCCATGGACAGAGGAGCCTGGCAGGCTACAGGCCATTGTGGGCCAGAGTCCATGGGGCCACAAAGAGTTGGACATGTCTGAGCAACTAAAACACTTTCACATATTATGTTCTAGTCTTATAGATGAAAGAACTGAGTCAAGTAAAATAATCCACTAGAAAAGTCATAGTCTGTAGTGTGGAGTGAAGATTACAGAGGTGGTTCTTCTGGCTTGCAAATCTGGGCTTTGTCCATTGTTTTCAATTACCTGTGCCATTCCTCTTTTGAATATACATGTATGTTGTAAAAAATATTTGTATGTTATAAATAAATCTTACTGCTATCTCATGTCCGCCTCCATTTTGTAAGGAAATACCTCCATTGAATTAAGAGAGGGAGTAAAATACCCTCCATTACTGTACTCAGAGCAGATCATCTTTATAAGTTGACAACTTGTTAACTTCTCATATTATGAAGTGAAGTGAAAGTCACTCAGTCGTGTCTGACTCTTTGTGGCCCCATGGACTATACAGTTCTTGGAATTCTCCAGGTCAGAATACTGGAGTGGGTAGCTTTTCCCTTCTCCAGGGGATCTTCCCAATCCAGGGATTGAACCCAGGTCTCCCACACTGCAAGCAGATTCTTTACCAACTGAGCCGCAAGGGAAGCCCTCTCATATGATAAAAGAGCATAAATACCATTATTATTTTGTTTTTCTAAATAAACTTTGAAAAAACTTTGGAAAAAAATTTAGATTTACATTAAAGCTGCAAAGATAGTACAGAAAGTTCATACATACCTCTCACCCAGTTTCCCGTAATGTTAACATCTCTCATGGTACATCTGTCAAAACTAAGAAATATTAATAGCATTACTATTAATTACATTGTAAACTTCATCTGGATTTCATTAGTTGTTCCATGAATCTGTTTTAGGATCCAATCCAGGATTCCACATTACATTTAGTCTTTGTCTCTTTAGTCTCCTCTTATCTGTGATGTTTTCTAAATATTTCCTTGTTTGACAGCTTGGAAGAGTGCTAGTCAGGTGCTTTGCAGAATGAATGCCCGTCAATTTGATTCTATGAGGTATTTGTCATGATTAGCCTAAGGTTTGGGGTTTTGGGGAAGAAAACCACAGATGTGATATGCCTTCTCATGACATTTCATTAGGGAGTGTGTGATAAGAGGAGGAAAAAACATCTCTCCTTTATCTATTTTTAGGTTCTTGACAGGGTCTCTATAACAAAAAACAGATTACAGAGAGAAAATCATGCACTTTTATTTAGTATAAATTTTACATGACATGGTAAATAAGGATATGATCTGACCATTTTAATGCTAATTTGAGGAAGGGTGGAAAGTTGTGGGAAAATGTGATGTAGGGCAAAAGGGGTATGAGTTTCATGCAGTAAACTGGAAGACAGTTGAAAGGCTTGTTCATTCAGATTCCTCTCAGCATCCTTCCATCTTCAGAGATAAGGATGCTCCTCTGAGTATAGGGAGGGCACCTCTCACATAGGGATTTATGACCTACTTCAGGGGAAGGTCAAAGAATCTTTCCTGTACTTGCCATTTCTCACATTCCTTTAAGCTTAAAACATCCAGTATGCTAAGGTACCATATTTTGAGACAGTATATCTTGAATCGTGTCACTGTCAGCAAGACTAACCAATTTGCTCTTGTTCTGTTGCTCAATTGTGTCCGACCCCATGGACTGCAGCATGCCAGGCTTCCCTGTCTTTTACCATCTCCTGGAGCATGCTTAAACTGATGTCTGTTCAGTCAGTGATGCCTTCCAACCATCTCATCCTCTGTCATCCCCTTCTTCTGCCTTCAGTCTTTCCCAACATCAAGGTCATTTCTAATAAATCAGCTCTATGCATCAAGTGGCCAAAGTACTGGAGCTTCAGCTTCAGCATCAGTCCTTCTAATGAATACTCAGGATTGATTTCCTTTAGAATTGAGTGGTTTGATCTCCTTGCAGTCCAAGGGACTCTCAAGAGTCTTCTCCAACACCACAGTTCAAAAGCATCAACTCTTCAGTGCTCAGTCTTCTTAGTGGTCCAACTCTCACATCCATACATGCCTACTGGAAAAACCATAGCTATGACTAGATGGACTTAGTTGGCAAAATAATGTCTCTGCTTTTTAATATGCTGTCTAGGTTGGTCATAGCTTTTCTTTCAAGGAGCAAGCATCGTTTAATTTCATGGCTGCAGTCACCATCTGCAGTGATTTTGGAGCCCAGGAAAATAAAATCTCTCCCTGTTTCCATTGTTTCTCCATCTATGTGCCATGAAGTGATGAGACCAGATGCCATGATCTTTGTTTTTTGAGTGTTAAGTTTTGAGCCAGCTTTTTCCATTAAAGTTGTGTTTGCTAGGTTTCTCCATTGAAAAGTTGCTGTTTATTACAGGCTGGATTGTATCCTCTAAAAAAGATAATTTGAAAGCCTAGCTCCAATGCCTTGAAATGTGATCTTGTTTGGAAATAGATTCTTTGTATATTTAATCAAAGTAAGATGAGGTCATTAGGATGGACCCTAATTCAATATGACAGGTATCCTTATAAGACTAGGAAAATGCCATGTGAAGCCTCTGTGACACAGAGACACACAGGGAGAAAGTCATGTGACAATAGAGGCAGAGTTTGGGTGATGCAATGCAAGCCACTTCAGAAGCTAGGAAGAGATGAGGAAGGTTTCTTCCACAGAGTTTTAGAGGGTCTGTGACTTTTGTTATTTGTCATTTAGTCACCGTGTCTACATTGTACCTAACTCTTTATGACCCCATGGACTGTAGCCTGCCATGCTGCTCTGTCCATGGGATTTCCCAGGCAAGAATACTGGAGTGGGTTGCCATTTCCTTCTCCAGGGGACCTTCCAGACTCAGAGGTCACACCTGCATCTCCTGCATTGGTTGGTGGACTTTTTACTGCTGAGCCACCAGTGAAGCCAGAACATGGCCTTACCAACACCTTAATTTCTGACTCTTAGACCCCAGAACTATGAGACAATAAATTTCTGTTTTTTTAAGCTACCTAATTTGTGGGACTTTGTTATGACAGTCTTGGGAAATGAATACACTGTTCATTTTCCATCTTTTTTTCTTTGTAAGCAAGTCATCAAATCTAGGTCACACTCAAAGATATTTAGTTTGCTCTTATGCGTACATTTTGAAAACTTTGGACAGAGCTTGCCACTATCTTTCATCTCAGTTAATCTGTAGCTAATGATAGGAACGAAGGAAACACTGGAGGAACACCGCACACCAAGTGGGCTGTGTTTAAGCTTATCAAAGAATTCTCTTCAAGGGGCAGGAATAAATGTCTACTCATTTGCATTCACTCAAATAACACTATTCTATTATAATGCACAGAGTCAAATCGGTTTTTTGTAACCTTTGCTTAACATAGTATTGAATGAATGAATGCAATAAAAATGCAGTCCTTAACTCAGAGCTTTTATATGAAATTTCTCCAAAAATATTTTTATTTAACAGTAATTTGATTGAACTGGCAGGACAGTTTGGTTAAACCACTTAAACTTCTAGGTTTTGTAACAGTTTAAAAAAGATTTTGAATTCTTTTCCTTTCCAAGAGAAAAGAAGGAATATCACATTACATCTACTTTTATGTAGAAGGGCCCTAAGTAAGCTGTGCCTTCAGCTGTGTTTGAGGCCATTGATAAATTGTATTTTTATTTTTCCTTGACATTATTCTTCCTTTCTGTCATTTTTTCTTTTTCTTTCTTTTTATTCCTTCCTTTCTTTTATTAACAAGAGAGGCCACTGAGTATATATATACATAAATATATATATTTATAAATATAAAAATATATGTTTGTTTTAAGTACATATATATTTATATTTATATATATTTATATATGATATATATTTATATATACAAATATATATTGATATATATCATATATATTTGTATTTATATATTTGTTTTAAGTACACAGTAGGTCTGTGTTTTAGAAGAAAGATGGAAGAAACATGTGAAAATTCATTTTTGCTACCCTTTTTGCAGTAATAACACCTATTTTCTGAGATTCTCTAGCATATCATTAAATTTACTTTAAAATTTAATTATGTAAATCCAGTGCATTAGAACATGTGAAATCATCATGGCTTGGAAGATGATCTCTCAAGAGCTGCACACCCAGGGGAACTGGGAGGTTGCATTATCAATTACCAAAATATGCTTAATGCAACCCCATTCTTCTTCCTACATGATGCAGCGTTTACTGGAAACATTCCAAAACCTTATGAATATGTATGTCCCAAATTGTCCATTTAGCTCTAGCAACAAAGAAGTATTTTACATTACATTATTACAATATCTGCCATCAATTACTTTTAAAATGTATGCTGCTGAAGGTTTTGAATAAGCATGAAGATAGAAACTACAATAACCTACACCTTAGTCATATATTAAAAAAATGAGAAGATACACACACACTGTATGTACATATTGGGTTTCCTCCATAAAACTGTATATAATTACATGGCTTTTATTTTGGAGATGGTATATATTGACCTTACTGCTTTTATATGGTTCCACCAGTTTAATCATTTTTTATGAATACATCTCCTTGATCATGTCTCATCAACTTAATTCCCAAATCATGTCAGTAAATTTGTTAGAGAGAGTTTTAGGCAAGGGAGAGGTCTGGGAGAGTGAGATAGAAAGGCTGTGATGATGATATTCTAAGTAATAGAAACAAGCATTTTGTTTTCTGTAATTGTTCTGTAATTGTTATCTTATTGTTCAGTAACCCATTCCCAGGAGGCTTACTGAAGATAGCAAGTGTAATATTCTCTGTTTGCTAAGTATGTATCTATTTTGTTACTCAATAATTATTGGCAAGTAATGATGACTAAATGCAGTTTTAACAATCAATCGCATAAGCCATACTTGGGGACATGAGGAGAAGATATGTAAAAATCAGAGTCTAATGCAAGTGATGTGTCATGGATCTGGAGGATAAGCTGCCCTCCAAGTTTCTTTTGATGTTTGGTTGAATTAGATTAATTGTTCAGGGAATATACTGAGTGTTCTTTCAGTAAGATGCTTGTCATGTGCTGCCTTATCACATGCCGGTAGTTTGGCACCAAGAGAAAATGCTCCTTTGGTTTTCTCATTTTCTTTCTTTCTTTTTTTTTTTTTAACATCAAATTGCACCAAAGCCTTTGACTGTGTGGACACAACAAACTGTGGAAAATACTTTTTTTTTTTTTTTTAATTTTATTTTATTTTTAGACTTTACATAACTGTATTAGTTTTGCCAAATATCAAAATGAATCCGCCACAGGTATACATGTGTTCCCCATCCAGAACCCCCCTCCCTCCTCCCTCCCCATTCCATCCCTCTGGGTCGTCCCAGTGCACCAGCCCCAAGCATCCAGTATCGTGAATCGAACCTGGACTGGCAACTCGTTTCATACATGATATTTTACATGTTTCAATGCCATTCTCCCAAATCTTCCCACCCTCTCCCTCTCTCACAGAGCCCATAAGACTGTTCTATACATCAGTGTCTCTTTTGCTGTCTCGTACACAGGGTTATTGTTACCATCTTTCTAAATTCCATATATATGCGTTAGTATACTGTATTGGTGTTTTTCTTTCTGGCTTACTTCACTCTGTATAATAGGCTCCAGTTTCATCCACCTCATTAGAACTGATTCAAATGTATTCTTTTTAATGGCTGAATAATACTCCATTGTGTATATGTACCACAGCTTTCTTATCCATTCATCTGCTGATGGACATCTAGGTTGCTTCCATGTCCTGGCTATTATAAACAGTGCTGCGATGAACATTGGGGTACACATGTCTCTTTCCCTTTTGGTTTCCTCAGTGTGTATGCCCAGCAGTGGGATTGCTGGATCATAAGGCAGGTCTATTTCCAGTTTTTTAAGGAATCTCCACACTGTTCTCCATAGTGGCTGCACTAGCTTGCATTCCCACCAACAGTGCAAGAGGGTTCCCTTCTCTCCACACCCTCTCCAGCATTCATTACCTGCAGACTTTTGGATCACAGCCATTCTGACTGGTGTGAAATGGTACCTCATAGTGGTTTTGATTTGCATTTCTCTGATAATGAGTGATGTTGAGCATCTTTTCATGTGTTTGTTAGCCATCTGTATGTCTTCTTTGGAGAAATGTCTATTTAGTTCTTTGGCCCATTTTTTGATTGGGTCATTTATTTTTCTGGAGTTGAGCTGTAGGAGTTGCTTGTATATTCTCGAGATTAGTTGTTTGTCAGTTGCTTCATTTGCTATTATCTTGTCCCATTCTGAAGGCTGTCTTTTCACCTTGCTAATAGTTTCCTTTGATGTGCAGAAGCTTTTAAGGTTAATTAGGTGCCGTTTGTTTATTTTTGCTTTTATTTCCAATATTCTGGGAGGTGGGTCATACAGGATCCTGCTGTGATGTATGTCAGAGAGTGTTTTGCCTATGTTCTCCTCTAGGAGTTTTATAGTTTCTGGTCTTATGTTGAGATCTTTAATCCATTTTAAGTTTATTTTTGTGTATGGTGTTAGAAAGTGTTCTAGTTTCATTCTTTTACAAGTGGTTAACCAGAGTTCCCAGCACCACTTGTTAAAGAGATTGTCTTTAATCCATTGTATATTCTTGCCTCCTTTGTCAAAGATAAGGTGTCCATATGTGCGTGGATTTATCTCTGGGCTTTCTATTTTGTTCCATTGATCTATATTTCTGTCTTTGTGCCAGTACCATACTGTCTTGATAACTGTGGCTTTGTAGTAGAGCCTGAAGTCAGGTAGGTTGATTCCTCCAGTTCCATTCTTCTTTCTCAAGATCGCTTTGGCTATTCGAGGTTTTTTTGTATTTCCATACAAATTGTGAAATTATTTGTTCGAGCTCTGTGAAGAATGCTGTTGGTAGCTTGATAGGGATTGCATTGAATCTATAGATTGCTTTGGGTAGTATACTCATTTTCACTATATTGATTCTTCCAATCCATGAACATGGTATATTTCTCCATCTGTTAGTGTCCTCTTTGATTTCTTTCACCAGTGTTTTATAGTTTTCTATATATAGGTCTTTAGTTTCTTTACGTAGATATATTCCTAAGTATTTTATTCTTTCTGTTGCAATGGTGAATGGAATTGTTTCCTTAATTTCTCTTTCTGTTTTCTCATTAGGTCTTTAGTTTCTTTAGGTAGATATATTCCTAAGTATTTTATTCTTTCCGTTGCAATGGTGAATGGAATTGTTTCCTTAATTTCTCTTTCTGTTTTCTCATTATTAGTGTATAGGAATGCAAGGGATTTCTGGGTGTTGATTTTATATCCTGCAACTTTACTATAGTCATTGATTAGTTCTAGTAATTTTCTGGTGGAGTCTTTAGGGTTTTCTATGTAGAGGATCATGTCATCTGCAAACAGTGAGAGCTTTACTTCTTCTTTTCCAATTTGGATTCCTTTTATCTCTTTTTCTGTTCTGATTGCTGTGGCCAAAACTTCCAAAACTATGTTGAATAGTAATGGTGAAAGTGGGCACCCTTGTCTTGTTCCTGACTTTAAAGGAAATGCTTTCAATTTTTCACCATTGAGGATAATGTTTGCTGTGGGTTTGTCATATATAGCTTTGATTATGTTGAGGTATGTTCCTTCTATTCCTGCTTTCTGGAGAGTTTTGATCATAAATGGATGTTGAATTTTGTCAAAGGCTTTCTCTGCATCTATTGAGATAATCATATGGTTTTTATTTTTCAATTTGTTAATGTGGTGTATTACGTTGATTGATTTGCGGATATTGAAGAATCCTTGCATCCCTGGGATAAAGCCCACTTGGTCATGGTGTATGATCTTTTTAATGTGTTGTTGGATTCTGATTGCTAGAATTTTGTTAAGGATTTTTGCATCTATGTTCATCAGTGATATTGGCCTGTAGTTTTCTTTTTTTGTGGGATCTTTGTCAGGTTTTGGTATTAGGGTGATGGTGGCCTCATAGAATGAGTTTGGAAGTTTACCATCCTCTGCAATTTTCTGGAAGAGTTTGAGCAGGATAGGTGTTAGCTCTTCTCTAAATTTTTGGTAGAATTCAGCTGTGAAGCCATCTGGACCTGGGCTTTTGTCTGCTGGAAGATTTTTTATTACAGTTTCAATTTCCGTGCTTGTGATGGGTCTGTTAAGATTTTCTATTTCTTCCTGGTCGAGTTTTGGAAAGTTGTACTTTTCTAAGAATTTGTCCATTTCTTCCTCGTTGTCCATTTTATTGGCATATAATTGTTGATAGTAGTCTCTTATGACCCTTTGTATTTCTGTGTTGTCTGTTGTGATCTCTCCATTTTCATTTCTAATTTTATGATTTGATTTTTCTCCCTTTGTTTCTTGATGAGTCTGGCTAATGGTTTGTCAATTTTATTTATCCTTTCAAAGAACCAGCTTTTGGCTTTGTTGATTTTTGCTATGGTCTCTTTTGTTTCTTTTGCATTTATTTCTGCTCTAAGTTTTAAGATTTCTTTCCTTCTACTAACCCTGGGGTTCTTCATTTCTTCCTTTTCTAGTTGCTTTAGGTGTAGAGTTAGGTTATTTATTTGACTTTTTTCTTGTTTCTTGAGGTGTGCCTGTATTGCTATGAACTTTCCCCTTAGCACTGCTTTTACCGTGTCCCACAGGTTTTGGGTTGTTGTGTTTTCATTTTCACTCGTTTCTATGCAAATTTTGATTTCTTTTTTGATTTCTTCTGTGATTTGTTGGTTGTTCAGCCTCCATATGTTGGATTTTTTAATAGTTTTTCTCTTGTAATTGAGATCTAGTCTTACTGCATTGTGGTCAGAAAAGATGCTTGGAATGATTTCTATTTTTTTGAATTTACCAAGGCTAGCTTTATGGCCCAGGATGTGATCTATCCTGGAGAAGGTTCCATGTGCGCTTGAGAAGAAGGTGAAATTCATTGTTTTGGGATGAAATGTCCTATAGATATCAATTAGGTCTAACTGGTCTATTGTATCATTTAAAGTTTGTGTTTCCTTGTTAATTTTCTGTTTAGTTGATCTATCCATAGGTGTGAGTGGGGTATTAAAGTCTCCCACTATTATTGTGTTATTGTTAATTTCTTCTTTCATACTTGTTAGCATTTGTCTTACATACTGCGGTGCTCCCGTGTTGGGTGCATATATATTTATAATTGTTATATCTTCTTCTTGGATTGATCCTTTGATCATTATGTAGTGACCATCTTTGTCTCTTTTCACAGTCTTTGTTTTAAAGTCTATTTTATCTGATATGAGTATTGCTACTCCTGCTTTCTTTTGGTCCCTATTTGCATGGAAAATCTTTTTCCAGCCCTTCACTTTCAGTCTGTATGCGTCCCCTGTTTTGAGGTGGGTCTCTTGTAGACAACATATGTAGGGGTCTTGTTTTTGTATCCATTCAGCCAGTCTTTGTCTTTTGGTTGGGGCATTCAACCCATTTACGTTTAAGGTAATTACTGATAAGTATGACCCCATTGCCATTTACTTTATTGTTTTGGGTTCGAATTTATACACCATTTTTGTGTTTCCTGTCTAGAGAATATCCTTTAGTATTTGTTGGAGAGCTGGTTTGGTGGTGCAGAATTCTCTCAGCTTTTGCTTGTCTGAAAAGCTTTTGATTTCTCCTTCATACTTGAATGAGATCCTTGCTGGGTACAATAATCTGGGCTGTAGGTTATTTTCTTTCATCATTTTAAGTAATGTCTTGCCTTTCCCTCCTGGCTTGAAGAGTTTCTATTGAAAGATCAGCTGTTATCCTTATGGGAATTCCCTTGTGTGTTATTTGTGGTTTTTCCCTTGCTGCTTTTAATATTTGTTCTTTGTGTTTGATCTTTGTTAATTTGATTAATATGTGTCTTGGGGTGTTTCACCTTGGGTTTATCCTGTTTGGGACTCTCTGGGTTTCTTGGACTTGGGTGATTATTTCCTTCCCCATTTTAGGGAAGTTTTCAACTATTATCTCCTCAAGTATTTTCTCATGGTCTTTCTTTTTGTCTTCTTCTTCTGGGACCCCTATGATTCGAATGTTATAGCGTTTAATATTGTCCTGGAGGTCTCTGAGATTGTCCTCATTTCTTTTAATTCGTTTTTCTTTTATCCTCTCTGATTCATTTATTTCTACCATTCTATCTTCTAATTCACTAATCCTATCTTCTGCCTCTGTTATTCTACTATTTGTTGCCTCCAGAGTGTTTTTAATTTCACTTATTGCATTATTCATTATATATTGACTCTTTTTTATTTCTTCTAAGTCCTTGTTAAACCTTTCTTGCATCTTCTCAATCCTTGCCTCCAGGCTATTTATCTGTGATTCCATTTTAATTTCAAGATTTTGGATCAATTTCACTATCATTATTCGGAATTCTTTATCAGGTAGATTCCCTATCTCTTCCTCTTTTGTTTGGTTTGGTGGGCATTTATCCTGTTCCTTTATCTGCTGGCTATTCCTCTGTCTCTTCATCTTGTTTAAATTGCTGAGTTTGGGGTGTCCTTTCTGTATTCTGGCAGTTTGTGGAGTTCTCTTTATTGTGGCGTTTCCTCGCTGTGTGTGGGTTTGTACAGGTGGCTTGTCAAGGTTTCCTGGTTAGGGAAGCTTGTGTCGATGTTCTGGTGGATGGAGCTGTATTTCTTCTCTCTGTAGTGTAATGAAATGTCCAGTAATGAGTTATGAGATGTCTATGGTTTTGGGGTGACTTTGGGCAGCCTGTATCTTGAAGCTCAGGGCTGTGTTCCTTTGTTGCTGGAGAATTTGCTTGTTATGTCTTTCCCTGGAACTTGTTGGCCCTTGTATGGTGCTTGGTTTCAGTGTTGGTATGGAGGCGTTTGATGAGCTCCTGTCAATTAATGTTCCTTGGAGTCAGGAGTTCCCTGGAGTCAGGGTTTGGATTTAAGCGTCCTACTTCCAGTTATCGGTCTTATTTTTACAGTAGTTTCAAAAGTTCTCCTTCTATACAGCACCATTGATAAAACATCTACGTTAAAGATGAATAGTTTCTCTACTGTGAGGGTCACTCAGAGAGGTTCACAGCGTTACATGGAGAAGAGAAGAGGGAGGAGGGAGTTAGAGGTGACCCAAATGAGATGAGGTGGAATCAATAGTGGAGACAGTGGGCTAGCCAGTAGCCACTTTCTTATATGCACTCCACAACTGGACCGCTCAGAGATGTTCACGGAGTTATACAGAGAAGAGAAGAAGGAGGCAGGAGACAGAGGTGGCCAGAAGGATAAAAGGGGGAAATGAAAAGGAGGGAGACAGATCCAGCCAGTAATCAGTTCCCTAAGTGTTCTCCACCGTCTGGAACACACAGAAATTCACAGAGTTGGGTAGAGTAGAGAGGGGTTAGGGAGGAGATACAGGTGACCTGGTGGAGAAAACGGAGAGTCCAAAGGGAGAGAGAGCAGTCAAGCCAGTAATCTCGTACCCTAGTGAAAAATGGGTCCTGAAGATTGGGTTCTTAAAGGTACAAAATTGGTAACAAATACATAAAAGCAAAAATTAAAAATCTAGAGTAGAGTTTGGAATTTCAAAAATGCGGTGTTAATGAAAAGAAGAAGGAAAAGAAAGAGAGAAAAAACGAACAAAGAAAAACAAACAAGGTCGTGAAAATTATAAAGAAACTGCAGGTACAAAATTGATAACTAATACCAAAAAGCAAAAATTAAAAATCTAGAGTAGAGTTTGGAATTTCAAAAATACAACGTTAAAAAAAAAGAAGAAGAAAAATAAAGAGAGAAAACAAACAAACCAACAAAAACAATGTCGCAAAAATTATAAAGAAAATACAGGTACAAAATTGATATCAAATACCAAAAAGCATAAATTAAAAATCTTGAGTAGAGTTTGGAATTGCAGATATACGATGTTATATAAAAGAAGAAGAGAAAGAAACAGAGGAAAAAAAAAGTCACAGAAATTATGAAAAAAACTATAGGTACAAAATTGATAACATATACCAAAAGGCTAAAATTAAAAATCTAGAGTAGAGTTTGGAATTTCAAAAATACAATGTTAAAGAAAAGAAGAAAAAGAAAAAGAAAAAAAAAAAACACGGTCAAAAAATTATAAAATATATATATGAAGTTTGCTGAAGAAGAAAAAAAAATAGGGTCCTTTTTTTTTTTGCAAAGTAATAGTTATAAAAGTGAAAATTAAAGGACAATAGAGGACTTAAATTTTTTTTAAAAAAATTAAAAAAAAAAAGATTGATCGTAAAAATAGTAAAAATGTATCTAGGTCTTTCTCTGGTTTTGTTGTGAGTATTGTGGGTTCAGTTCATTTTTGGCTAGTTCCTTAGTCCGACTTATATTTCTCAAGATCTATAGGCCCCTTCCTATGTAATCCGTAGTAACCACAGGGTTTTAATCTATGGCCTGTAGCTTCCAAGGCGTTTCCCTCTGTTATAGCTTCTTCTGTTTGCTGGTCTCTTCAGTGTCTGGTTCCCGCCCTGACACAAAGGGGACGGTGGAGGACACTATTTTTTTTTTTTTTTATTTAGGCTCACTTGTTCAGCCGCGCTGTGGGGAGGGAGGGAGGGGTGCTGCAAACCGATAACACTGGCGTGCGCTCGCGGTGCCTCAGCCACACTGGGTCTGCCCCCACTCATGCGCGTGTAGCCTCCCTGCCCACACTGCTCGGGCTCTAGGTGGTTCCGCCGGGAACAATCAGAGGCCGGCCCTGGGCTGAGCTCCCAGGTCCAAGCCGCTCAGGTTCAGGCACTCGGGTAGTCCTCAGAGGCGCAGACTCGGTTGGGCCTGCGTTTTGTGTTCTTCCCAGATCCGAGCAGCTCAGGTGATGAGGTGTTTGGCGGGCGCCAATGCTGCGACTTATCACCTCCCCGACACTCGGTTATCTGGGTGTAAAACCGGCGCACCTTCTCAGGCAGATGTTGACCGTCCAGACCCCCAAGAAGTTTTAGTTAGCAAAGAAGCCTGCTTACAGTTTTATAGATAGTGTCTCTCTGGGGCTGTGATTGCCCCCTTACGGCTCTGGCTGCCTGTCACCGGAGGGGGAAGGTCTGCAGCCGGCTATCTCTGTTCAGTCCTTTGTTCTGTGTGCGGGCCTGGCGGTGTCTTAGGTTAGGGCTGGCTTTTCGCGTGGTAGATATCCCACAGTCTGGTTTGCTAGCCCAAATTATTTCACTCAGATAGCGCTCAGAACATTCGGCCCGATTCTTACTCTAAGGGACACAGCCCGCGCCCCGCTTCCCTGCCCAGCCCCCGCTTGCTAATGCCTTGTGCAGGCGTCTGCGCTGCTTCTCCGCTGGGGGAGTTACCGTAGGGCTCACAGTCTGCGATTTTTAATTGTTTATTTTTTTTTTCCTCCCTTTTATGTTGCCCTCTGTGCTTCCAAAGCTCAGCACAGATTCAGCAGTGAGAAGGTTTCCTGGTGTTTGGAAACTTCTCTCTTTTTAAGACTCCCTTTCTGGGATGGAACTCCATCCCTCCCTCTTTTGTCTCTTTTTTTGTCTTTCATATTTTTTCCTACCTCCTTTCGAAGAGTTGGGTTGCTTTTCTGGGTGCCTGATGTCCTCTGCCGGCATTCAGAAGTTGTTTTGTGGAATTTACTCGACTTTTAAATGCTCTTTTGATGAATTTGTGGGGGAGAAAGTGTTCTCCCCGTCCTACTCCTCCTTCATCTTGGCTCCTCCCCCGGTTTTCTCATTTTCTTAAGGAAAAGCAATTAGATGTTACCTTCTGATGAAGAGAAATCATCTAACATAACTGAGCCTCTGCCCCTCCCCCCGCCAAAACCCCCAAACATATTGAGAATAAATCAAGATTTATGAAATCACTTATTTTAAAAAGTATTTCTTTCTTTAGCAATTTCAGCAGTTGGGCCCATTTGTTTATGATTGCCATTCTAAAGAGTAAATTTTCAAAATCTACCAAGTATCCAGCCATATTCCTACCAAGTCATATATTATAAAAATCTGCTACTGCAAGTTTGGACAGATTATTTGGAAACATAACATATATTTCTACATAATAAAAAGCATCATCAAAATGAGGGAACAAAGCAAGAGATCATCTTCCTTCAAACTTCCCCAAATTAAGTTCCAAATACTTTTAAATATTTGTGGTTTCTAGGGAAGAAATTGTATTAACCTGTCCAAAAGATCATTTCCAGAAAGCTGCCTTTGAACATGCCAGGTACTTACTTAGATTGGAGTGAGATTTACTGGTACATATATGAATATTTTAATGTAATTTCTTACATTTTAAGGAGACACCAAGATACTCAATTTTCTCTTTGGGCCATTTTATTAGGAATTCAACTTGACAAAGTCTTGAAGACATTTGCTTTAAATCCCTTGCTTTCCTGATGCCTGTCTTCCACAAGCCTCAGAGTCTTCAAGACTTCAAGCTATAGTTTTCAGAAGCTATTAAATCCTTTTGACTTTATCTCCTAATATTTAATGATTTCCTCTTGTTTCAGTAATAAATTATCCCCAAACTCAGTGAGCATAAAACCACAACAGTGGGACCGCTGACCTCTGCTTCATGGTCTCTGGGCCTCAGCTAGAAAGACTGGAAGGATGGAGTTTGAAATCATCAGAAGGCATCATCATTCACATCTGACAGTTGATGGTACAGCATAGCTGGGACCTCAACTGGGCTGTGGGCTGGCATGTGGGCTTTTCATATCATTTCCTCATGTGGAGACACTTTGGGCTTCCACATGGGTTGGCAGCTGGATCCTGAGAGCAAGTATTTTAAGAAGTTAGGTGAAAGCTGTATCACATTTTATGACCTAACCTCAGCGGCCACTATAGTGTCTTTTCTGCTGTAATTGTGAGAAGGAACTACTGAGCCCAGGAGTCTGCAAATCATACTGGGACTTGGAGTTGTGGGATGCAGTTGTGGCAGACACTTTGGGACAACACGGTCAGCTGCATTTTCCCTCTTCTCCTATCTACAATCACAATTTCAGGTCTGTGTCTCATCATCTTTTGCTGGGACATTAGGGCTGATGGCCTCCTGTCTCATCTCCCTGCCTATGCTCTAATTCTCTTCACATCCACCCTCCATGCAACATGCTGCTGCTGATAAACTGCTTCAGTCATGTCCAGCTCTTTGTGACTTGGACCATAGCCCACCAGGCTCTTCTGTCCATGGGATTCTCCAGGCAAGAATACTGGCGTGGGCCTCCAGGGGATCTTCCCTACCCAGGGATCGAACCTGCATCTCTTATGTCTCCTGCACTGGGGGGCAGGTTCTTTACCACTAGCGTCACCTGGGAAGCCCCCATGAAGTGTAAAGTGAAAGTCGCTCTGTTGTGTCCAACTCTTTGCAACCCCATGGACTGGGAATTCTCCAGGCCAGAATACTGGAGTGGGTAGCCTTTCCCTTCTTCAGAGGATCAAACCCAGGTCTTCTGTATTGCAGGTGGATTCTTTATCAGCTGGGCCACAAGGGAAGCCCAAGAATATTGGAGTGGGTAGCCTATCCCTTCTCCAGGGGATCTTCCTGACCCAGGAATTTAACTGAGGTCTCCTGAATTGCAGGTGGTTTCTTTACCAACTGAGCTATGAGGGAAGTCTACCATGCAGTGTAAGGATGACCTATTTAATATAGAAAGCTGTACATAATTTCTTTTGTAAAACCCTCAAGACTATAGAATAAAGGCCCCTCAACCTGGCATGTAAGCTCTTCATAATGTTTGTCAAACTTTATAACCTGTATACATGGCACTCTCCAACAAAAACACATTTTGCATACTTTTCTCTTGTTCCTCCCTCATCACACACATACACAGACTTCCCATGCCTTTTCCATAGTGTCTCCTCTACCTCAATTATATCCTCTCCTATTTTAATCTTCCTCCAGTTAACGCATTTTAGTTCTCTATCAATAGGATTAGTTAGCAACATGATTCCAGCTTATCTTCTAAATTGTAATTCTCATTTCCACTCACTGGGCCTTCTTACCCCCTATTAAAAGAAAATATAACCCTCACCTTACATGGCTGTTATAAAAATTAAATGAATTTAACATTAAATGAATTTAACATATGTAAAGTCCTTATAACATAGGAACTGCTCAAAAGATGTTGGGTATTATTATTGTGATTTTTCACCACTTGCATTTTACATTTCTGGCAAGTTGGAATAATTCTGAAAAATGTCTTGCCTTGATGTCTTTGTTTATTGTTCTTTTCTGCATTGAATTCTCTACCCCATCTCTATGTAGACCTATTTATTCTGTTTCCCCAATTTTGTTTTATATTCCACAAATTATCAAGGAAAGCATCTGCAATAGCCTGAATATTTGTGTTCCACCCAAATTCATGTATTGAAAGGAATTTCCAATGTGATGGTATTAGGAGGTGGAGCCTTCAGGAGGTCCTCAGGTCATGAGGTTGGAGCCCTCACGGGATTAGCATTCTTTTAAAAGTGATCTGGCAAAACCAATACAATACTGTAAAGTAATTAACCTCCAAATAAAATAAATAAATTTATATTAAAAAAAATAAAAGTGATCCTAGAGAGCTTGGTTGCCCCTTCCACTGTGTGGTCTCAAAAGAGGACCAACTAGGAACCAGGAAATGAGTCCTCACCAAACACTGAATCTGCCATGAAATTGGACTTCCCAGCCTTCAGAACTGTGAAAAATAAATATGTGTTGTTTATAAGCCACCCAGTCTGTGGTATTTTGTTATAGCAGCTCAAATAGACTAAAACAGCATCTCTGTTCTCTAAACTTTAGACCCTCATAACTGTTTTTGTATACCCTCTTGGAATTTGCATATCCTGTTTTTATATTAGTTTGCTTGTATGTATCTTGTTTATGGAGTTCTCAAAGGTAAGGGTTGCATCATATATTTTTTATCACTTTAATTACTAACAGTCTGCTTTCCTTGGCATAAGCTAGTATTCACTGACTTAAGTTATACTTAAGACAAAAGACTTTTCATAGATTTTGATATTGTTGAACCAAGACAAATGTATATTAAATTTGACATTTGGTTTTATTATATTATGTCATGTATATTATGTACATTTTAAAGCTACACTCAATGCTTTGTATTATAAGGTGGGAATATGTAAAATGCTAGCTTTATTTTCTGGTTTAAAATTTGGGGTTTTGATTACTCCAACTTTTTGTCTTCTCTTCAATTTCCTTATTTAATTTCTTTCTAAATTTATGCAAAGAGAGATTATTTTACCAGCTATCCTAGAAACTATCCTAAGTAAAGCTTTTAAAATGTGTAATTGTTAATTTATAATTTGTTATAAATATAATTTATAATCTGAAATTTATTTCATGAATACATGATAACTAACATGGGATATTAAGAAGAGATGGCAAGAATACACAGAAGAACTGTACAAAAAAGATCTTCATGACCCAGATAATCACGATGGTGTGATCACTGACCTAGAGCCAGACATTCTGGAATGTGAAGTCAAGTGGGCCTTAGAAAGCATCACTACAAACAAAGCTAGTGGAGGTGATGGAATTCCAGTTGAGCTGTTCCAGGTCCTGAAAGATGATGCTGTGAAAGTGCTGCACTCAATATGCCAGCACATTTGGAAAACTCAGCAGTGGCCACAGGACTGGAAAAGGGCAGTTTTTATTCCAATCCCAAAGAAAGGCAATGCCAAAGAATGCTCAAACGACCGCACAATTGCACTCATCTCACACGCTAGTAAAGTAATGCTCAAAATTCTCCAAGCCAGGCTTCAGCAATATGTGAACCGTGAACTTCCTGATGTTCAAGCTGGTTTTAGAAAAGGCAGAGGAACCAGAGATCAAATTGCCAACATCCGCTGGATCATAGAAAAAGCAAGAGAGTTCCAGAAAAACATCTATTTCTGCTTTATTGACTATGCCAAAGCCTTTGACTGTGTGGATCACAATAAACTGTGGACAATTCTGAAAGAGATGGGAATACCAGACCACCTGACCTGCCTCTTGAGAAATCTGTATGCAGGTCAGGAAGCAACAGTTAGAGCTGGACATGGAACAACAGACTGGTTCCAAATAAGAAAAGGAGTACGTCAAGGCTGTATATTGTCACCCTGCTTATTGAACTTATATGCAGAGTACATCATGAGAAACACTGGACTGGAAGAAGCACAAGCTGGAATCAAGATTGCCAGGAGAAATATCAATAACCTCAGATATGCAGATGACACCACCCTGATGGCAGAAAGTGAAGAGGAACTAAAAAGTCTCTTGATGAAAGTGAAAGTGGAGAGTGAAAAAGTTGGCTTAAAGCTCAACATTCAGAAAACTAAGATCATGGCATCCAGTCCCATCACTTCATGGGAAATCGATGGGGAAACAGTGGAAACAGTGTCAGACTTTATTTTTCTGGGCTCCAAAATCACTGCAGATGGTGATTGCAGCCATGAAATTAAAAGACGCTTACTCCTTGATAGGAAAGTTATGACCAACCTAGATAGCATATTCAAAAGCAGAGACATTACTTTGCCAACAAAAGTCCATCTAATCAAGGCTATGGTTTTTTCTTTGGTCATGTATGGATGTGAGAGTTGGACTGTGAAGAAGGCTGAGAGCCGAAGAATTGATGCTTTTGAACTGTGGTGTTGCAAAAGACTCTTGAGAGTCCCTTGGACTGCAAGGAGATCCAACCAGTCCATTCTGAAGGAGATCAGCCCTGGGATTTCTTTGGAAGGGATGAGGCTAAAGCTGAAACTCTAGTACTTTGGCCACCTCATGCGAAGAGTTGACTCATTGGAAAAGACTCTGATGCTGGGAGGGATTGGGGGCAGGAGGAGAAGGGGACAACAGAGGATGAGATGGCTGGATGGCATCACTGACTCGATGGACGTGAGTCTGAGTGAACTCCGGGAGATGGTGATGGACAGGGAGGCCTGGTGTGATGCGATTCATGGGGTTGCAAAGAGTCGGACACGACTGAGCAACTGAAGTGAACTGAACATGGGATAAATGCTGGGGTTCAGGAATTAACAAGACATAGCTTTTTCCTTGGATAAGGCAATGGCACCCCACTCCAGTACTCTTGCCTGGAAAATCCCATGGACAGAGGATCCTGGTAGGCTGCAGTCCATGAGGTCGCTAAGAGTCGGACATGACTGAGCGACTTCACTGTCACTTTTCACTTTTATGCATTGGAGAAGAAAATGGCAACCCACTCCAGTGTTCTTGCCTGGAGAATCCCGGGGACAGAGGAGCCTGGTAGGAGGCTGTCTATGGGGTCACAAAGAGTCGGACACGACTGAAGAGATTTAGCAGCAGCAACAGCAGCAGCTTTTTTCCTCAAGGAGCTTATTGTATTAGGTAAAGAGGGAGGGATCCATGGGAGATACAGATGAAGGGTAGGAAAGTTCAAAGGAGATGATATTATTTTCAGCCAAGAGGAGCACTCAAGGATTTATTGGAGGACATGGTACTTGGTCTGAATCTTGCACGTTTGGTGGGATTTGGTAAGCATTTGTTATTTTAGAGAAAAGAAGAAAGCAGAAGAGTTGTCCAGTAAATGTGGCAATGTGAGTATATCTATTTGATGGGAAGCCACTCTCATGTGTTTGGTTGAAACATACTGTGGAAGGTAGTTGGAGTCTGGGGGCAAAGTCTTGAAATATTCTAATTGGTTCTGTTGGTAATATGAAACCATTAAAAGGTCTAGATGTGATCAAACTGAGTTGGGGGAAATTGCATAGGGAAAGGACAACTGAAGTGAACTGGTTAGTAAAAACATCTGACCTCAAATACTTTCTCCATACATGTTTAAAGTAAATCTAATTTGGATGTGGATACACTTGGTTTTCCACTGGCAATCCTGTTTCATAAGCTTGAGGCTGCTATTTAGGTGAAGCTTTTCGGTTATTTCCAACCAGGTGGGAATCACTCCAGTGAATAACCCTGGGGCAACAGCTCCACAAACCAATTACAATACTCAGGAGATTTCTGCACAGAGTCTGTGTCACTCTAATTTCAATTAACATCTCTCTTAATTAGAAAGAAATACAGAGGTACAGAGGGTAATACTTTTAATTCTTTGCCGCTTGTTTAACTTTCTGTCCATGTGATATATGATATAGCAGAGATGGAAATTTGGAGAGCTGAATTCATGGAGATTTGATTATGACAATTAAAAAAATTAGGTCAGGTAAATTACATGCAATTTAGAGTTCATTCCAACCTCCACATTTGCCTTGAAGAAATTGTATGTTTGTACTGTGGAAGCTATTTCTGTGGACTCTGTATGTTGAACTGTAATAGACAGTACTCTAGTTACATCATCATCATACTTGGAACTTAGGTTCCTGATTCAGTCTCCAAAAGAAATCTTTGCAGTACAGCCACTCATCGCAAGAACAGCAAAACAACAACGTGAAACAGGCTTGCTTCATTGTGCCAACTCAGCTTCTAGATACTGTGATACTGGGTACCTTTGTTAATTTACCTGGGGGGTACCTTCTGTATAAAAACTGAGAGTATTATTCAGCCAAAGGGAAGACTTGATTCACCTCTGCCAACCCAGTTTTCAAATCTTTCAGAAAGCTGGATATCCTGACCAGCTTTCGTGATAGACGGCTCAAGTGATAAAACGTCAAAGGCAAATCATTGCTTCCTGAATGTAAAGCTAACTACTCAAATAAGAAGGGAATGCCTTATTATAAAAACAGTAAAAGAAAAGCAACTCAAAAGGGTTTTTAAACTACAATGAAGTCATCACTTTGTAATAGCATATTCTGTAGAGATGGTAACAGAGAAAATTTCACTAGAAGTATTTATAGGTATTAAACATAGATATCTGGAGGTAGGAGTCCCTAATCTAGGGCTTTATATCATCTCCCTTTAATTAAAGAGGGGAAACACTTTCATTTAATTTCAACAGAACCTGTGAAATACTTTCATCGTTTCATACATATTGTGATAAGACACTAATATGGTTAATGGAAATTGGATTTTTCCCTTTTTAGGTCAATAAAAATAGCTTCCATTTGCTGACTGTTTACCCAATAAATGCTTCACATAAATTGTTTTATTTATTTCCCAGAAAGTTATGTGGCTGATCCTATTATATTAATTTTACAGGTGAGGAAGCTGTGATTAAACACTGTCAAAGATGTTGCCAAACTTACAAACAATTAAATGAGAGTTGGTATTTGAATCCAGGTTAGTATAAATTCAAAATTTGAACAATTTCCTACAACATTTTAATGCTGTCATGAAATATCTTAGGATCTGCTGTAGGAATGGTATTTTAAGTTATTTCTGAAATCAGTATTGGCATAGGGCTTCAGCTGCCTCTTTATCTGTATCCTGTAAATTAAGAGTAAATAGCTGCTTGCTGCTGCTAAGTCGCTTCAGTCGTTTCTGACTCTGTGTGACCTCACAGGCAGCAGCCCACCAGGCTCCCCCGTCCCTGAGATTCTCCAGGCGAGAACACTGGAGGGGGTTGCCATTTCCTTCTCCAATGCACGCAAGTGAAACGTGAAAGTGAAGTCGCTCAGTCGTGTCTGACTCTTAGCGACCCCATGGACTGCGGCCCACAAGGCTCCTCTGTCCATGGGATTTTCCAGGCAAAAGAGTACTGGAGTGGGGTGCCATTGCCTTCTCCTAAGAGCAAATTAAGACTTCAGTACCAAAACTGTGAGGTTCATATGGATAATATGGGAAACTGAATCAAGTAAGTTTCAGTTTGTAACTTTTAAGTTGCTTTTTCAGGTCTCTAACTTGATGAATGTAATTGTGTAATTGTTTACACTGAAACAGCAGTGTAAACTGAAACAATTCTACTTGTATTTAGTCTGTATTTAGTCTGGGTAAACCTGTATGCTGGGAGGGATTGGGGGCAGGAGAAGAAGGGGACGACAGAGGGTGAGATAGCTGGATGGCATCACTGACTCGATAGACGTGAGTCTAAGTGAACTCCGGGAGTTGGCGATGGACAGGGAGGCCTGGCATGCTGAGGTTCATGGGGTCGTGAAGGGTCAGACACAACTGAGCAACTAAAATGAACTGAAACCTGTATGCAGGTCAGGAAGCAACAGTTAGAACTGGACATGGAACAGCAGACTGGTTCCAAATAGGAAAAGAAGTACATCAAGGCTGTATATTGTCACCCTGCTTATTTAACTTATATGCAGAGTACATCATGAGAAATGCTGGGCTGGAAGAAGCACAAGCTGGAATCAAGATAGCCGGGAGAAATATCAATAACCTCAGATACGCAGATGACACCACCCTTATGGCAGAAAGTGAAGAGGAACTAAAAAGTCTCTTGATGAAAGTAAAAGAGGAGAGGGAAAAAGTTGGCTTAAAGCTCAACATTCAGAAAACAAAGATCATGGCATCTGGTCCCATCACTTCATGGGAAATCGATAGGGAAACAGTGGACACAGTGTCAGACTTTATTTGTTTGGGCTCCAAAATCACTGCAGATGGTGACTGCAGCCATGAAATTAAAAGACGCTTACTCCTTGGAAGGAAAGTTATGACCAACCTAGATAGCATATTCAAAAGCAGAGACATTACTTTGCCAACAAATGTCCGTCTAGTCAAGGCTATTTTTTTTCCAGTGGTCATGTATGGATGTGAGAGTGGAACTGTGAAGAAAACTGAGTGCCGAAGAATTGATGCTTTTGAACTGTGGTGTTGGAGAAGACTCTTGAGAGTCCCTTGGACTGAAAGGAGATCCAACCAGTCCATCCTAAAGGAGATCGGTCCTGGGTATTCATTGGAAGGACTGATGCTGAAGCTGAAACTCCAATACTTTGGCCAACTCATGTGAAGAGTTGACTCATTGGAAAAGACCCTGATGCTAGGAGGGATTGGGGGCAGGAGGAGAAGGGGACAACAGAGGATGAGATGGCTGGATGGCATCACTGACTCGATGTAAGTGAGTCTGAGTGAACTCCGGGAGATGGTGATGGACAGGGAGGCCTGGCGTGCTGCGATTCATGGGGTTGCAAAGAGTCGGACACAACTGAGTGACTGAACTGAACTGAACTGAACTTAGTGTTAATTGTATTTCTTTCCTCATACTACTTGTTTTCCTGTCACAAAGTAGTGTAATTGTGAGAGTAACAGCCCTTTATATATAGGGCAATCTTTAGGTAACATGGTTCAGCTAGTTAGAACTCAAATGAAACTTTGTGGTATTGTTTGAATAAATATTTAACTTTAAATTGAGTGCTATGGGCTGAATGTTTGTGTCCTTCCCAAATTCATATATAGAAATCTTAACTCCCAAAGATGATGTAGTGTTAGGAGGTGGTCATTTGGGAGGTGTTTAGGTCAAGACGGTCAAGCCCCATGAAAGGGATTAAGGCCCTCATAAAGAGGCCCCAGAATTGCCTTTCCCATTCATCCCTTTGAGGACAGTAAGAAGTCTGAGACCCAGAAGAGAGCATTCTCCTGATCATGCTGACTTGCTGATCTCAAACCTCCTGCCTCCACAACTGTGAGAAATTAATTTCTGTTGTTTATAAGCCACCCAGTCTATGGTGTTTACAATAGCAGTCTGAATAGATGAAGATGCCGAGATCTCAAAATTGCAAGTAGGAAGTCCTGCCCTTTACTCTCAGTTCCTGTTCCGAATGCATTCAGTAGGTCTGGTGACTTTCCAGCCCTGAATCACACCTCCTTGGCTCACCACACACCTTGAATATCAACTAGCACCAAGGACCACTTCTTGGATTTGTCCTGTCATTGTCTAATTTAGGAAAATGGGATGCAGCGGCTTCCTTGTACTATTTATATGCATTCAATACTTCTACACATTTAAACCCTCAGGGACATTCAAGGAAATTTCACATTTTGTGTCATTTTCTGCTCAGATTCAAGGCCATCAGAATTATAATTAATTTGCATTTTAGACCCTTGTGTAAGAGGATGTCACTTTTTGGAAATGTTATTGTGTGATAAAGTAAAGCAAGAAAGCACCCACTGTTCTGTATGCACTTAATTAGGAATTCCAGTTAATTACTCATTATGCCTCTTTACATTTCTGGAAATTTATAGAAAAAATTGTTTCTTCCCCTTTGGTGTCAAAAGAAAGAAAGAAAAGAAGAAATAAATCCCTTCAGCACAGAAAAACTTTGATTTTTCAGAGATCAGATCCTTAAGTGACCTTTATTAAAAAAAGCTTTTCTATCACAAAGTTATCCTTTAACTTTAGTTTGTTAAAAAATAGTCTAAGTCTGAAAAAAGGCACATTTTATAGTTAGGTGAAAGTGCTGCACAATATGCCAACAAATTTGGAAAGCTCAGCAGTGGCCACAGGACTGGAAAAGGTCAGTTTTCATTCCAATCCCAAAGAAAGGCAAAGCCAAAGAATGCCCAAACTACTGCGCAATTGTACTCGTCTCACATGCTAGTAAAGTAATGCTAAAAATTCTCCAAGCTAGACTTCAGCAATACGTGAACCATAAACTTCCAGATGTTCAAGCTGGTTTCAGAAAAGGCAGAGGAACCAGAGATCAAATTGCTAAAATCTGCTGCTGCTGCTGCTAAGTCGCTTCAGTAGTGTCCGACTCTGTGCCACTTCATAGACAGCAAGCAGCCCACCAGGCTCCCCCATCCCTGGGATTCGCCAGGCAAGAACACTAGAGTGGGTTGCCATTTCCTTCTCCAATGCATGAAAGTGAAAAGTGAAAGTGAAGTCGCTCAGTCGTGTCCGACTCTTCCAGACCCCATGGACTGCAGCCCACCAGGCTCCTCCGTCCATGGGAGTTTCCAGGCAAGACTACTGGAGTGGGTTGCCATTGCTTTCTCTGCTGGATCATGGAAAAAACAAGAGAGTTCCAGAAAAACATCTATTTCTGCTTTATTGACTATGCCAAAGCCTTTGACTGTGTGGATCACAATAAACTCTAGAAAATTCTAAAAGAGATGGGAATATCAGACCACCTGACTTGCCTCTTGAGAAACCTATATGCAGGTCAGGAAGCAACAGTTAGAACTGGACATGGAACAACAGACTGGTTCCAAATAAGAAAAGAAGAATGTCAAGGTTGTATATTGTCACCCTGCTTATTTAACTTATATGCAGAGTACATCATGAGAAACTCTGGGCTGGAAGAAGCACAAGCTGGAATCAAGATTGCCGGGAGAAATATCAATAACCTCAGATATGCAGATGACACCACCCTTGTGGCAGAAAGTGAAGAGGAACTAAAAAGCGTCTTGATAACAGTGAAAGAGGAGAGTGAAAAAGTTGGCTTAAAGTTCAACATTCAGAAAACTAAGATCATGGCGTCTGGTCCCATCACTTTATGGGAAATCGATGGGGAAACAGTGGAAACAGTGTCAGACTTTATTTTTTTGGGCTCCAAAATCACTGCAGTTGGTGACTGCAGCCATGAAATTAAAAGATGCTTACTCCTTGGAAGGAAAGTTATGACCAACCTAGATAGCATATTCAAAAGCAGAGACATTACTTTGCCAACAAAGGTCCATCTAGTCAAGGCTATGGTTTTTCCTGTGGTCATGTATGGATGTGAGAGTTGGACTGTGAAGAAAGCTAAGTGCTGAAGAATTGATGCTTTTGAACTGTGGTGTTGGAGAAGACTCTTGAGAGTCCCTTGGACTGCAGGGAGATCCAACCAGTCCATCCTAAAGGAGATCAGTCCTGGGTGTTCATTGGAAGGACTGATGCTGAAGCTGAAACTCCAATACTTTGGCCACCTCATGTGAAGAGTTGACTCATTGGAAAAGACCCTGATTCTGGGAGGGATGGGGAACAGGAGGAGAAGGGGATGGCAGAGGATGAGATGGCTGGATGGCATCACCGACTCAATGGACATGAGTTTGAGTGAACTTCGGGCATTGGTGATGGACAGGGAGGCCTGGCATGCTGCGATTCATGGGGTCAAAAGAGTCAGACACAACTGAGTGACTGAACTGAACTGAACTGATGCTAGAATCACAGGGTGGAAGACAATGAACTCCTTGTTTTATTTTTTAAGTGTACCAAATACTTATATTTTAAGTGCTTTAAAATATTACTCATTTAATCCTTATTATAAACCTATGAGGCAATTATATTTTACAGATGTGACGGCTGCTGCTGCTGCTAAGTGGCTTCAGTCGTGTCCTAATCTGTGCGACCCCATAGACGGCAGCCCACCAGGCTCCCCTGTCCCTGGGATTCTCCAGGCAAGAACACTGGAGTGGGTTGCCATTTCCTTCTCCAGTGCATGAAAGTGAAAAGTGAAAGTGAAGTCGCTCAGTCGTGTCCGACTCTTCTGTGACCCCATGGACTGCAGCCTACCAGGCTCCTCCGCCCCTGGGATTCTCCAGGCAAGAACACTGGAGTGGGTTGCCATTTCCTTCTCCAGTGCATGAAAGTGAAAAGTGAAAGTGAAGTCGCTCAGTCGTGTCCGACTCTTCTGTGACCCCATGGACTGCAGCCTACCAGGCTCCTCCGTCCCTGGGATTTTCCAGGCAAGAGCACTGGAGTGGGGTGCCATTTATTATATGGGCAATGACAAAGTGTTTGAGTCTTGTATACAGATATTAGAATTATAGCAGATGTAAAATGTTGATTACCAGCTTCTTTAAAGAGACATTTCTTTGTGGCAGCTTTCTTAGGCTCAGTCTCAATGGTGAGTCAAATTCGTATTATGAATAGCTTCTCCAAGGATTCTAGTGGAGAAGCTCTTGAATTTAATTCTAAAGATGAACTTAGTATATTAAATTCTGCACCACAGTGAGTCACATTATAGTGAAGCTCCAACATGGGTTCTTTTTATAGTTAGAAAAGCAAATTAAAGGAGATTTCATTTGCTTTTGAGCCACTCTCCAGTTTAATTGTTCACATTTATACAATAGGTGGTAGCATAACCTATTGGAAAGGATAGCCAAAAGCAATTGAGTTCTATTTGTTCCTTAATGGAATATTTGTGTGATTTTAGGTAAATCCCTTTATCTTTTTCTGATTTTTGTTTTCTTTTCAGTAAAACAAGAATGATGCCACTTTTATTTCCCTGCCTATTTTCTAGTAATAGTCTGTAGAAAACACACACACACACACACACACACTCATATACAAACCAGCTATTGCTCAAGAGGAGGAGAGGCACAGCTGGGTGTCCCTTTTTCTCTTCTTTGTTATTAGACTAGTTGTAATATTATTCACTATTCTTGCCTAAATGGCATTTTGTGATTTTGATGGACATGGAGTCCTTGTGGAGTTTGTCAAACATCTTATTACAAAAGCTTTTTGATAAAAGCAATATTTTAACACTTTCTAATTCTAAAAGACTTCTCCTTGAGATTGTATCTGCCTTGCTGTAATGGGCAGAGAGGCTAAATTCTTTCTTTTTTTTTTTTACACAAATATTTATAAAGTGTGTATCAAAGGTGAATGGATAGGAAGTAATAGGGGTCAACATTAAAGCAGAATTAAGAAACCCTCCTTTTAGTTCCTCCTTTACTGTTTATAGACCCCAGTCTCCTGATACATTATTTAAGTTTGCTGAAATTTGGTTTCCTTGTCTATTAAATTAAGCTACTAATATCTCATCTGCCTTTGAAAATCTTATATGCCATTTGTCTTTTTGACTTTTATAGATAAATAATAGTGGGATTTAGAATGAAGCTAGTTAAAGGAGTAATGGAACCTGTTCTAGTTTTGCATGAGTAGTACTATCATTAGTCCTTTTAATTTAAATGACATTACTGTAAAATGACTGTGTACTTTTTCTTAGGAAATTCAGGCTGTTAATGAGAATTTATTTGTACTGTAACAAATCCAAATACTTTCTCTAGGCTTCCAAAGTTTTGGATTCCTTTTCAGATTTTCTTCAAAACCTCCTGTAATAATTATGTAGAGAATGCTCATAGTCTTTACTATGAGCCAAGGTCAAAATCACACCCAGCTTCTACCTACTTCCTCTTTTCTCTCTATCTATGACTAAACTGGACTTATCATCTTTACTCCAAAAATACTTCTTTCTTCTGAATTTCCTATTTGGTATACTTTATGGGATATAAACCTGCAGTTATCACAAAACCCTTCCCATCACTTTGTTCTCTCTTATTCTCTAGTATGCCCATCATAATCTATAAACTATCAAGAACCATTTATTTATTCTTCCTCCTCTTAAATATGCTCCTTTTCATAAATATTTCTTTTCAAAATTTTAATAAATATGAGGGGCAATGTGTCAGAGGGTGAGATGCTATGAACCAGGAGAATTAAGACTATTGGAAAGAACACTGACAATAAATCTAAAGTTAGTGTTAATCGTACTAACAACTAAACATGTCTCTCTTTAAAGCAAATTTGAAGAACAGATTTGAAAAGAGTATCATGCTGCTTAAGCATTTACTGATTGACATAGAAATTAAAGCAAACCAAAAATGCTACTGTAAGGATCTGCTCGTATAAGACAGGTCAAACAATATGCAACATGACATTTTATTTAATAATGAAGTTACTGACAACAGTAAGGTGTGTTGATAGTTTTTGGTTGTCTTGTGTGTGTGCATGTTGTGTTGTATATGTGTTTTTGTGTTGGAGGTACTGTTATAAGATATACTATTATCATTGCATATAAGAGAATATATATTAAACATTCTGCTAAATGACTTCTCAGATAGAACTTTTATCTACACCTCATAACAGTTCTATGCAACAGATACTATTATTATGCCCATCTTACAAATGGCCACGAATGAGGCAAAGATCAGTTGTTTGTCCAGAGTTACAGACATCTAGTATGTAGCACAGGTAGAATTCTAACAGGATATTCATCTTCAGAGGCTAAGCTCTTTAACTTCACCTCATGCTCCTATTCTGTCTCATGATCATATTCATCCTTTATCAGTAGGCATACTACGAAGCTCGTCAGGTTCTGCTGCAGAATCACCTATAATAGGGCCTATACTGTAAGTCTATTATTGGGGAAGTAGTGTACACCTGACTTACACACATTGCTGGTTTACTGATACTTTCAATATTAAATTCAAACTATGTGTGCATGGGTTGATTAGAGGTCACTGAGTGGGAAGGATGATTGATTGGAAGAAGGAGGGGCAACTCAGACCTATGCATGTGGAGGGATTAGAGAAGTTGGGGAGGGCTAGAAGTGGGCCATGTCAGAGAGTCTATCTTGGGGTTGATTTCTCAGTAACCCAAAATGTTCTGTGCTTGACCCTTGGGGGGCAATTTAAAGAGTGACTCCTTGGAAAATCTGTGACATGCTATGGCTGTTGTACTAGATAAGTGTGTATGTATATAGGGCAATTCTCACCATCCCCTAGCTGGCATCTGGCAATGTCTGGACACACTGGTGATTGTCATGAGTCAGGGGAAGGGTTGTTACTGGCAGCTGGTGGGTAAAGGCCAAGGATGCTGCTAAACACTGACAATGCACAAGACAGATTGTCTGCCATAAAGAACTGTCTGGTCCAAAATGTCAACAGTGGCACCACTGAGAAATCTCTTTAAATGGGGAATCACTCCTCTTTGAGCTTCCCCAGGTGGCTCAGTGCCTGCAATGCAGGAGGTGTAGGAGTTGCATGTTTGATCCCTGCTTTGGGAAGATCCCCTGGAGGAGGGTATGGCAACCCACTCCAGTATTCTGGCTGAAAATTCCATGGACAGGGTAGCCTGGTGGGCTCTGATCCATGGGGTCTCAAAGAGTCAGACATGACTGGAGCAGCTGAGCGCGCAGGGCCCTCTTTGCCTCATCATGCAGACTCTACAAGTGTTGTTTTGACACAGTGTAAATTCTTAACCATAAACAGAAAGCACTGTAAGTGGTAAGGTCATGTAGCAATTGTCATGGTAAAGCTTCCTGATGCATTTTCGTCTTGATATAGGAGAGGCTAGAAGAAATCTGGAACATTATTTATATGGAATTATTTATGGAGCATTCTCTAATGACTTCTAGAAATAGTATATATATATAAATAAGTTCAAAGAAAAACCAAAGATTTCTCCCTTCTCTTTCTGCTCATCTCATCTATATTTCTTTTTTTTCTTCCCTTCCCCCCTTTCTCTCTGTGTACCTTCCTTCCAAATTTGTCCTTTTAAACTAAATAATTTTGCATCTATTATATGTTATGAAATCTGTATAGGTTCAAAGAGGAAAAGAACAAAATATCACCATGGAATTAAAATGTCTATGTTATTATATAGTCTCTATTTAGAATATAATCATGATGAAACTTAATGGGTAAATTAAATACATGTATAGGTTGGCCAAATTTTCTCAAGTAAATGCAGTCACACTTTATCATTTTAGTCCCAAGTTCATATATGTGAGCTCTGAGAAATTTATGTAATTTTATCATGAGGGGGCACCAATATCCAGAATGGTTTGGATATTTCCATGCAAACTAATTTTAAATAGGAAAAAACAAAAACATAAAGTCCATGTCCTGCTGACTAATCATGCAGATTATAGTTAGAGTCAGAGAGAAGATTCATTATTAAGAAATAAACAACTCTGTTTCTTTCCCTTTGAAATAACACTGGGAGATTGGGGAAGGTGCGGAATTCAATAGGTGTATCTTCCACAAAATTTTCCTGATCCGTGAAAAGTGGCCTTGTTTGTTTATTTCTTTTTAGAAAAAATTATCTATAAATTGTGTTCATAAATAAGATTTTAGTAGTTATCCTCCTAGTATATTCTGTTAAAATAGAAAGGAACAATCAAAGCTCCAGAAGAAGCTATAAGAAAAAGAAGAAAGGCAAATATTTCAGCAAAAGGCAAATCCAAAGCAAACACTGAAACAGATGAGGTTACAGACAACGGCATGAATGTTAATGAGCAGAAAGCCATATAGCGGAAATCTGCTAAATGCATAGTTGGGGGAATTGAGAGGACATTTCCCTAACAGTTTGTTCCTGTTGCTTATAATTTTAAAAAAGATGCCACAGGGTGGCCCAATTCAGTCCCAACATCATATTATGCAGATGCATTACAATTCCCTGCTGAAGTTCTGCCAACGAGAGTGGAGTCTAATTTAGCATAGTTGTTTCACACGGTATTGTAAAGATCAGTAAATGAATACCCAAAGTGTGTGTGTAAGACTGAGGAATGATTGCAGTTTCATAACCAAGAACTAAGTATTCTTTGGAGGTTCACCAATTTGTGAGAAGGGGAAAAGAAACAATACATAACAACAACAACATCAAAATCAACACAGAAGTTAGTTAACTTTAGATATTTAGCTTCCACTTCAACATGCATTTTCTTTATATTTTTATTTATAACAATGAAGCTTAAAGCTTTATAGTTTTTAGCCAAGGGAAGAGCTGACCTTAGAAATTCTGTTTCTGGGATCCTGAGAAGGAAGACATGCTGGCATTCTTAAGATACAGCTGACAGGACAAATCACGAAGGTAGTGTAGGTCAGACATTCAGTCTTCAAACTCAGCATGAACTTACATCTCAATTCTTTATACAGGAGAGGAGAGTTTCATGTGTAAAGACCTATCTCAATAATCCACTCAATGTAAAACATTTTCATCAGGAGGAAGAACGATATTCGTTTATACACTTATTCCCTTATTCCTTCAACAAAGATTTATGAAGTGTCTGTCACAAACCACGTGTAGTCTGTTATTTGAGATTCATAGTCAAATTGAGAAAAACTTGAATCTAATGAACTAGCATATGGTTTGATAAGAACTAAAATAATTTTGGGTCTGCAGAGAATGAAATGTCTAAGAGAGAATGAACGTGTCTGCAATAATGGAGAGGATTTAGAAAAGTATTAAAAAAGAGTAGCTAAGAAGATATATAAAAGAGTAGCAGTATTTCCTTAGACAGAAGTTAATTTGTAACATTTACTGCATTGCTGCTACTTTATAAGATCACTGATTCACCTGCATGTCAGATTGTTGTTGTTCAGTCACCCAGTCATGTCTGACTCTTTGCGACCCCATGGACTGCAGCATGCCAGGCCTCTCTGTCCCTCACCATCTCCCCAAAATTGCCCAATTTCATGTCCATTCATTGGTGATTGCCATCCAGTCATCTCATCCTCTGACACTCTCTTCTCCTTCTGCCCTCAATCTTTCCCAGCATCAGGGACTTTTCCTATGAGTTGGCTGTTCACATCAGATGACCAAAATACTGGAGTTTCAGCTTCAGAGTCAGAACTTCCAACAAGTTTTCAGGGTTGATTTCCCTTAAGATTGACTTGTTTGATCTCTTTGTCCAAGGGACTCTCAGGAGTCTTTTCCAGCACTACAATTCGAAGGTATCAATTCTTTGGCACTCCTCCTTCTTTATGATCCAGCTCTCATAGAATCTAACTATGACAAATACTAGTTAACTTTAAAAAGATGAGCTATAAACACCTGTTAGAGTTACCATAGAATACATCACCAAGTTTGAACTGTTTTGTTGCCAGGATATAATATCCTTATCACCTTACCCTGGCTTTGGACTTGATATTGCGTATATGGACTCTGTCCTGGCTTGCTGTTCTCTCTGAGTTCTTTGATTCTCTAAATACTTAACCCCTGCCATTAATTATTTGGCTGGCATAAAATTCAGACCACCACTGGTCCCTCTGAGAAGACGAGTGACTCACTGGGCAGAAGGAAAGTATATGTTAAGGCACTGCTGCTGCTGCTGCTGCTGCTAAGTCGCTTCAGACGACTCTGTGCGACCCCATAGACGGCAGCCCACAAGGCTCCCCCGTCCCTGGGATTCTCCAGGCAAGAACACTGGAGTGGGTTGCCATTTCCTTCTCCACTATGAGGAGGGATAAATAATTGGTGTTTCCAGAAATGCAATATTTATTTTTTGTCTGGAGCATAGAATATGTGTAAGTCAGATGAAACTGGAGACTGGAACTGGAGACATAAAATCTGTTCTTCTCTGACATCTACAGATTTAATTTTTTTGTATATGTGTATGTATGGTAGGAATCCACTGAATGACTAAGTAAAGGAGAAAATGGATTAGATTTGTATGTTATAAAGATGACACAATGGACAAATAGGGCAGAAGAGGGGTTATTGATATAAAGCAGTAAAAGTGACAATGGAGAGGAGTGGATAGGTTTCAAGAGTTCTTTAAGAAGCAGTATCTCATGATTTGATTTCTTCTCTGTCCCATTCACTGACTTCTTTTCTTTTACCTGTGATAGTGAAGAGTAAAGGATGAGAGCCACATTTTTAGCTCCAGGAAAAGAATGGCCATGCCCTAATTTTGCTCCTATATAACTTTCCATTTGCCTCCTCGCCACATAATTTAATAGCTCTGTTTACTTGTCCAGCTTCCCCAACTGGGAAAGACTGTGAGCAACTTATTGCAAAGACATTTTTTTAAATCATCAAACTTTATGCAGTATATATTTTTTCACAATAGTGAAAGACGTTTATCAGTTTTCACAATCAATAGCCATACAAAAAATAAAGGATAATGACAATTGAAAGCCATAATGGAAACATGATTAACTTAACAATATAAAGTTCAGTTCAGTTCAGTCACTTAGTCATGTCCGACTCTTTGTGACCCCATGGACTGCAGCATGACAGGCTTCCCTGTCCATCACCAACTCCCAGAGCTTACTCAAACTCATGTCTATCATGTTGGTTATGCCATCCAATCATCTCATCCTCTGTTGTCCCCTTCTCCTCCCACCTTCAATCTTTCCTAGCATCAGGGTCTTTTCCAATGAGTCAGTTCTTTGAATCAGGTGGCCAAAGTATTGGAGTTTCAGCTTCAACATCAGTCCTTCCAAAGAATATTCAGGGCTGATTTCCTTTAGTATCTCCTTGCTGTCCAAGGGACTCTCAAGAGTCTTCTCCAATACCACAGTTCAAAAGCATCAGTTCTTCGATGCTCAGCTTTCTTTATGGTCCAACTCACACATCCATACATGACTACTGGAAAAACCATAGCTTTGACTAGATGGACCTTTGTTGGCAAAGTAACATCTCTGCTCTTTAATATGCTGTCTAGGTTGGTCATAGCTTTTCTTTCAAGGAGTAAGCATCTTTTAATCTCATGGCTGCAGTCACCATCTGCAGCAATTTTAGAGTCCAAGAAAATAAAGTCTGTCACTGTTTCCATTGTTTCCCCATCTATTTGCCATGAAGTGATGACCAGATGCCATGATCTTTGTTTTTGGAATATTCAGTTTTAAGCCAACTTTTTCACTCTTCTTTTTCACTTTCATCAAGAGGCTCTTTAGTTCTTCTTTACTTTCTCCCATAAGGGTGGTATCATCTGCATAACTGAGGTTATTGATATTTCTCCTGGCAATCTGGATTCCAGATTGTGCATCATCCAGGCTGTCATTTCAAATGATGTACTCTGCATAAAAGTTAAATAAGCAGGGTGACAAGGTACAGACTTGACCTAGTCCTTTCCAAATTTGGAACCAGTCTGTTGTTCCACGTCTGGTTCTAACTGTTATTTCTTGACCTGCATACAGATTTCTCAGGAGGCAAGTAAAATGGTCTGGTATTCTCATCTCTTTAAGAAATTTCCACAGTTTGTTGTGATCTACACAGTCAAAGGCTTTGGTATTGTCAATAAAGCAAAAGTAGATGTTTTTCTACATTTTTTTTTCCTGGAACTCTCTTGCTTCTTCTGTGTTTCAGCAGATGTTGGCAATTTGATTTCTGGTTTTTCTGCATTTTCTAAATCCAGCTTGAACATCTGGAAGTTCTTGGTTCACATACTGTTGAAGCCTGGCTTGGAGAATTTTGAGCATTACTTTGCTAGCGTGTGAGATGAGTGCAATTGTGTGGTAGGTTGAACGTTCTTTGGCATTACCTTTCTTTCAGATTGGAATGAAAACTGACCTTTTCCACTCCGGTGGCCACTGCTGTGTTTTCCAGATTTGCTGGCATAGTGAGTGCAGCACTTTAACACCATTATTATGAGCACACTTCCTTCAACTCTGCCATCTGGATCCACAAGTCTATTCAGTCTAGTGTTATAAGAGTTCTTCACACACAGCAGGATATTAATAAAAATTTGCTGCCTAAATAAGGAGAGAACAGCTCTTGGCATGGCAGTGAGTAGGGAGATTGTAGATTCTGGTAGAGAGATTTTCGGGTTTACTGGAATACTTTTTAGTTATAGTTGGGATTACTTAGAGGGAAGTATATGTAAAGGGAGCATAAAAACAATAGGGCGTGATTACTGATACTGTGGTATGTACCATGCTAAGTGCTTTACCTGCAGTATCTAATTTAATCATCTAAAAACTTAATGAATTGTTGTTCTTATTGATGACATTTCATAGCTGAGGACCAAAGAGGTGCATTGAGGAATTTTGATAAGCAACATATTTCCCAAGATGGGTGTAGGAAGAGGGATTTGCAAATATGATAGAAATGGAATTGGCAGAGTTAGGAAGAGAATCTCTGGACAGAAAAAGAGGACCAAGGACCAAGAATTATAAGGAGCAACAATATTTGTGGGCATAGGCATGGAGAGGGGCCAGCAGGGGATTTATAATAAGTGATCAGAAATTTAGAAGGAGAATGGGCAGAAGTGAGAAGAGTTTTGAAAAGAAATGAATAGCTTGGTAGGTAAATGCTTCAGACTGTTAGAGGTCAAGCTATTTGAGGACAAAAGAAGCCTTAAGTTGGGCCCTTGAAAGGTGTTCTTTGCACTGTGAGCAGGGCAGTCAGATGGAAACTGAGGACAAAGGGTGAGAAGTGAATTGAATTGAATGGAAGAGGAGGGTGAAGCAGTGAGCAGTGAGGAAATCAGCAAGGGGGAGACACCTACTGTCTACCAGAGGAGGAAGAAATCCAAGGAGATTCTTTTTCTTAAGATAGAAAAGAGATTCACCATTTTGTTTATATATAAAGGCTGAGGGGAAGGAGCCACTGAAGGTGGTGAAGATACAGCAGGAGAGACTACTGAGAGAATAATATCTTGGAGGATATTGGAGGAAATGGGGAGGGGCATTGGAGGAAAAGAGAAGGGCCAAAGAAAGACCTCTCCTCCCCTGAACCCTGTTTCCAGGATTTGGAGGCAGGTTTGAAACACTGGATAATACAAGCAAGAGGAAATGTGAAGACAGATCTAAAGGACTGGGTAAGTTAGACATAGAAAAGCTTTTCATGCTATTCCTAGTGTAGAACTGGGGCAGACTATAAAGTTTTATATATATTTTTTCATAAAGAAAAATAAATAAATGTAGTACATCTGCATAATATGGCTTTGTACTGAAATGAACCTCAGTATGGTGCCTTCTTCAAAATTAACAGATAGAAGCATAAAGTGTTACAGAAAGTAGTTTCATTTAATTTACTGTATTTCATTTGTTTAACATGGCATTTGCAATTGATGTTCCTTTTGGTATGATAACTACATACAAATTACCACCCTCTCTTCCTTAGAAATTCATCCTCTTTGTTAAGAAAAGCATTTACAGATTATATTAGACTTTTATTTCTGAAACTGTATATTTGTAAACAGAAAATATACAAATTTATATATTTCCTAGCTACATTTATCTGATCACATGTTAATGATTAAGTCAGATTAATCAGTTTTAAATAACAGAAACAAGAATAAAGCAAATGAAGGCAAAAGGAATAAAGGATATAGTAACTACTGCATAAAATTCAATAGAAAGTGAAAATTTCTAGGTTATCATATGGTATGATGAGTTTATGTTAACCTTTTTTTTACCTAGGAGAGGAGACTTTGCCTTTAATAACACTGTTTAGCAGCATATCTCAATGACATTTGAGAAATTCAAATCCCAAACATGATTGCAACGTGAAAAGGAGAAAAAAAAATCAGTATTTTTCCCACAAAAGCTGTTGATTTTTCTACCATTTCATTTAACTTTAAAAGTAAGATATTTTATATATAGCATGCTAAATTTTATCAATTAAAACTAAATTTTATCAATTAAAACTAAATTTTATTAATTAAATTTAGTAATTATTACTCAACCATTTTATGGCTAGAATGTCAAACCAAGATATATTTAAATGAAATAAAAAGTAATATCTCTATTATCTAGATCAATAAACATGTATTTTGATAAAGAACTGACTATATGTCTCTCTAGTAAGAATTTATTATGGGAAAAGGAGGGATATTTAAATATGACTGCTTTCAATTTGGTGAAAAGAACAGCGTCATGTTCTGTTTTCTTCCTGGATGTTTCTACAGTGCCCTGTCATTAGGAGTAGGTTCTCCTCAAAACGATCTCAAGATCTTAAGACACAGAATCAGGTCTTAATGGGAGGGCAACTATATGTGTATTTGTTCACCATTATGTCCTGGACATCAATGTTTCCTACTTAAACTATCTTACTCATGGACAGGCACTGCTTCCATTACTGAAATATAAGGGGTAACATATTAAGTTACGGGCTTCCCTGGTGGCTCAGCGGTAAAAAATCCACCTGCAATGCAGGAAATGCAGGAGATACAGGTTTGATTCCTGGTTTGGGAAGATCCCCTGGAGAAGGGAATGGCAACCTACTCCAGTAGTCTTGCCTGGAGAATCCCACGGACAGAGAACCCTGGTGGGCTATAGTCCATAGAACCACAAAGAGTCAGACACGACTAAAGTGACTTAGCACATGCACACATTGACTATTTCCTTTTAGAAAATAAGTTCTCACTTGATAGAGCAGGAAATGAGATGATAGGGATAAGATAGTATTTCCTAAACAGTGGGCAAAATCCCCCAGAAGTAGAGTTAGGGGATTATCACTAAAACTTTTGCTTGCTTCTTCATTTGGCATGTGGCCAAAAGCGGCCTTGTCTTGAGACATCCTTTGACACTGGGCTTTTTCATGTGAAAGTGGTATAAATGGACTTTCTAAGAGACACATCAAAGAGTTTCATTTCTGTTAGAGTCTGTTCTTCAGCTAAGATCATTTGAATAGAATTTCTTGTCCTGGTCATATTAGTAACATGTTTGGCTTGCCTAAATATATGACAATTTATTTCTCTTTTCTCAGATTTATGGAAAGTTCACAAAGGCCAGATTCTCCCCTTGCATTATAGAAGGGCACAATTTGTTCTCATGAATGTCATTCTCAAATATACCAAATACAGTATGGATTTTCAGCAAGTATTTAATTTAATTGCTCCCCTAAATCTCTAAGCTTAAAGAAACTAGGTTGGTAATGGTATTTCTGCTATAATATTTCTTGGTATAATACTCTCAAAATAATGTAAGAATAGTATTTTTTTATAATGTTCTATGAATCAGTTGTCTAAATCTTTTGGAATATTCAAAGAACTTTGCTTAAATTTATTTGAAGAAAGCAAATGGTGGAAAGCTACTTGTAACAAGTTGCATATCATAAATATAGAGCTTGCTGCTGCTGCTAAGTCACTTCAGTCATGTCCGACTCTGTGCGACCCCATAGACGGCAGGCTCCCCCGTCCCTGGGATTCTCCAGGCAAGAACACTGGAGTGGGTTGCCATTTCCTTCTCCAATGCATGAAAGTGAAAAGTGAAAGTGAAGTTGCTCAGTTGTGTCTGACTCTTAGCGACCCCATGGACTGCAGCCTACTAGGCTCCTCTGTCCATGGGATTTTCCATGCAAGAGAGCTTATTTATATATAAATCATTATTACTTCCTCTGTGAGGTAGTTAGTTAGGTGCCAAGTTTCAGATTACAAATTAGAAATTTTGGCTATTAGTCACTTTTCTTCTAGTTATTACCAGAGCTTATAGTAGGTATTCTTCTCTGCTCAGTTGCTTAGGTGTCTGATTCTTTGTGACTCTTTGGACTATAGCCTGCCAGGCTCCTCTGTCCATGGGATTTCTCAGCAAGCATACTGGAGTGGGTTGCCATTTCTTCCTCCAGGGAAACTTCCAGACCGAGGTTTCAAACCCAAGTTTCCTGTGTCTCTTGCATTGAAAGCAGATCTTCACCTGCTGAGCCATCAGGGAATATAATTAACTGTAAATTACCCCATGCCATATAGGAATTTATTTAATCATTCAACAGTCCTGTGTGGGAGATTTCAGTATTGCTCCTTCCTTATAAATGAGATTTTGCAGGTCAGAGATGATAAGTGATTGGCTCAAGACCTCACAGTCAGAATGTGACAAAATTAAGACCCGGTTCCAGTCTCTGACCCCAAATACAATGCTTCTGCCACCAAAAGCAAACGAAACAGCTTCTCCAAGGTCTGCATTTTCCTTGTGACAGAGAGAGAGAGGAAAAACAAAACAGGATAATTTCTCACAGCCGGAAAGAGAAACAGCTTTAGACTTCCAAGGAATAGGAAATTTTCTGCCCTGTTAATGCATAGGAGATTCCCTGGGTGACTTTCTAAGTTATAATTCTTTCTATGGAAAGTCAATGTAATAAATGTAAGCTCCCTGAAATAGAAGCACATGGTAAGTCTTCTGAAATCACTATATCAAATGTGTTCTGCTGTTCAAATATACAACATCTCACCCTGAGACACTTGACTCTGATAACGTGTGGGAAACGTGTGCAGACCTGACTTTGAAAGGTGTTGTCTAGGGAAAAAAGCGTTGTCCTGTGCATCTCGGACTGTCATACAACAGGTCAAGGATACTGCATTTTGTGGAAGAAGGAGCTCACCTTCTTCCACTCTTTTTTTTTTTTTTTTTAAAGACGTTACTATAGTTGCTGAGCAATAGATTGCATGATGTCAAAATAAATAAGGAAAATATATTTGTAACTCTTTTCACTAACTTATCTTGCTAACTGTGAACCTTAGAAAATTCTGGTGGAAACCATGAAGGTAGTTTAAAATGTAGTATTTGATTGCATTAGATGGGCTACTCTGTTGGAGAGAATGAAGGCATCCACATTTCCATGACTATGTGATACAGTGTTTAAGGGCAGAGATTCTGGATCAGACTGCCAAGATGAACACTGGCTATCCCTCTAATTAGCTGTGTGTCCTTGAGCAAGACAGCTATTCTGTGCCTCAGGTTTCTTGCCTTTTTAATGGGACCTTAATAGTACCTATCTCATTGTGTTATTATGAGAATTAAAGTGGTTCATACCTATAAAGTATTTGAAACATTATCTGGCATATGTTAAAAAAACGTTTGCAAGATACAAATAAATTATTTACATTTTCTCACATATTAGCTCTTTATGAAAGAAAGTGAAAGTGAAGTCGCTCAGTCATCACCCACTCTTTGCAACCCCATGGACTGTAACCTACCAGGCTCCTCTGTCCATGGGATTTTCCAGGCAAGAAGAGTCTTGGAGTGGGTTGCCATTTCCTTCTCCAGGGGATCTGAGCAACCCAGGAAACAAACCTGGGTCTCCCACATTGCAGGCAGACGCTTTACCGTCTGAGCCACCGGGGAAGCCCTTAACTCATTATACTTACTGAAAATTATAGAGTTATAGAAATTTAGAGTAAGGAAAAGCCACACTGGTATTTAAAGAAAAATGGGGCATTACATAGTGTACTCTCTGCCTTCTAAAGACAAACTTCTTTCTTCAACTACTTGTTACTAAAAAGCTTCTTCTGGTGACTCAATTTCATTATCAGGAAGTTTTGGCTTTAATGAGAAATACAGTAATATGCTCAGACTTTTTATTTATATAGAATTAAATTGTGAAAATAAAGTATCCCATTTAAAGTCTACTTCTGTTTGTGCAGTAATAGAATAATAATAATTAAAAAAAAAAAAGAACCCAAAATTCTCAGTTTAACTTTTAATTAAACAAGCAGTATGGTATATTTTGAATCTGGTTACCTGTTGGTGAAGCTACTGGGTAGATAAATTTCATTAATTGATTATGTGGGAAGTTTCTGAGGAACCACTTTCTGTCACTGGGCAGAAAGACAAAGCTATAGGGATGTCTTCATCTCTGTATTAGGGCCACCTTTTTCTTTCTGGGTATCCTGTTTTCTCTTTTTTTCTTTTCCCACTGAATATGGCAGCTTGAGCATTAGAAAATTATATATACTGTAGAGATGCTACCATTAATACAAAGGGTTTTTGTCCACCTTGTCTTTTAAAAAGAGTCCTGGGGAATTCCCTGGCAGTCCAGTGATTAGAACTCAGCGCTTTCACTGCTGAGGGTCCAGATTGGATCTCTGGTTGCAGAACTAAGCCATGTGGTGTGGCCAAAAATTAGAATGAAATAGAGTCCTGAACTTTGATATATTAATCACTGTTTAAAGAAAGCAACTGAATTTTATTTTTCTTATGTGATACATATTTTTGTTGTATTTGCTGCAATAACTCATACTATAAATATGATCAATGTCTATGGGGCAATGGTTTTAGTCAATTTATCATAAAGTATCTCTTTGTATTTCATATTATTACAGTGGACTCAAGATTACCTTATTTTTATATTACAAGATTTGCAAGGCATTTCTCTCTGGCATTCTATTTGACATATTCTTTTAATTTTTTAGGTGACTGGAGTGGATTTGTTTTATTCTATTATTGCTGTTTAAATGTTTGTTTGTGTTCTATCACTATGTTAATAGCTATGTTTGCATAAATCATGCTCAAAAAATTAACATGGCTTATATTGCCAATTAAGCTTTTGAATAAATAAAAAGTGTAAAAAGAATTTTAAGTATATAATGTGTTATATACTTTCATGATTTTATTGTTAATAATCAATCAAAAGAAAAATGTGAAATCTGTATTAATTGTGAATTTGGCTTCATTGTGAAGAAAGCAGGATACAATCTAAACGTCATTATATGGTCTGCACATAACCATCATCAGTAGCTGTCCCCCAGGGAGCCCCTTCAAGAGTGATGACAGATCGAGACAGATCAGAATCTGATAGAGGGGACAGTTAAAAAATGGAGCAGAAATAATAAAATATACATAAAATAATAAAGAGAGTACATATCAAAAGTTGTTTATATGATACCAAAACGACCAGAAAATGCAGGGAGAAATTCAATCAAAACAAATGCTTGGTATCGTCAACTTGCCAAAATACTTTCCTTCTTGCATTTGGTCATCGCTGCGCAAAACATTGTGCATAGTCAGACATGCATTATCTCATTACCTCATTAAATGTTGAATCCCAGCCTTTGTTCAGAAAATGCAAAGGAGATTATTCAGCCAATTACCACATAATTCAAAAAAATTTCATGCATGGGTAATGCTTAGTTGAGAAAGAAGCAATTCAATCCATTTAAGCATTTTCATAATTAAAATTGTATTAATTTAGACCTCTAAATCAAATACCCCATATTTGATTTTATATATGCACATAAATGCATATATATGCATAAATTATGTATTTATATCAGTTATTAATTTTGCACAGTCACAATCTACATTGTGCAAAAATGTGATATGCTTATTTCTTTAAATCCAGAGAAACTCATGGGTTTTCATTTCTGCTTGGTTGTAGGACACTTATTCTAGCCATTTTAAGGTAATCCAACCACATCCAATTTTATAAAATGTATTCTAAAATATAATTTTTAGAGTAGTTTTAGATTTACAGTCATGTTGAGGAGAAGATACAGAGATTTTCCCTATGTCCCCTGCCCCCACAAGTCCATGGTCTCTCCATTATCAACATTGCCCACCATAGTGTATCCTGTTAGAACTGATGAATTTGCATTGAGACATCATCACCACTCAAAGTCCATAGTTTACATTATAGTTCATTTCTTGGTGTTGTATATTCTATGTGTTTGGACAAATATTGAATGACATGTCAGCCATCTTAGTATTATACAGACTAATTTCACTATCTTAAACCTCCTATTCTGCCTATTCAGTCCTGCCTCTCCTCATCTCCTGCAAACACTGATCTTTTTTACTGTCTCAATAAGTTTGCCTTTCGCTGAATGTCATACAGTTGGAATCATACTGTATTTGTCCTTTCCCAGATTGGCTTCTTTCACTTAATAATATACAATAAGTTTTTGCCATGTCTTTTTATGGCTCACTATCTCATTTCTTTTAGCACTGAGTAATATTCCATTGTCTGAATGTACCACAGTTTATCTGTTCACCCACTTGGTTGCTTCCAAGTTTTGCCAATTGTAAAGAAAGCTGCTGTAAACATCTGTGTTTAGGTTTTTGTGTGGGTGTATGCTTTCAACTCTTTTGAATAAATGTCAAGGAACATGCAGAGAAGGCAATGGCACCCCACTCCAGTACTCTTGCCTGGCAAATCCCATGGACGGAGGAGCCTGGTGGGCTGCAGTCCATGGGGTCGCTAGGAGTCGGACACGACTGAGCGACTTCACTTTCACTTTTCTCTTTGATGCATTGGAGAAGGAAATGGCAACCCACTCCAGTGTTCTTGCTTGGAGAATCCCAGGGACAGCAGAGCCTAGTGGGCTGTCGTCTATGAGGTCACACAGAGTCGGACATGACTGAAGTGACTTAGCAGCAGCAGCAGCAAGGAACATGATTCCTATATCTCATGGTAAGAGCAGATTTAGTTTTGTAAGAAAGTACCAAATTGTCTTCCAAAGTGGCTCTACCATTTTGCATTCCCATCAGAAATGAATGAGTTTCTGTTGATTCACAGCTTTGCCAGAGTTTGATGTTGTCAGTGTTCTCAGTTTTGGCTATTCTCATAGATGTATAGTGGTATCTCATAATTGCTGTAATTTGTATTTCCCTGATGATATATGATTTAGAGCATCTGTTCATATGCTTATGTATGTCTTTTTTAATTAAAGTAACTGTTAAGGTCTCTGGCCCATCACATCCAATTTTGATGCCAGCCATTTTCTAGGAAATACCCTTTCAATTCAGGATTTACCCCCATTACAGCATCTTCATGCACTCCATTTTCATTGGTGGCAATGGCATTTGGGAGACTTCCCTGTGTTCTTCGTATTGGGAGTGGGGTGTGAGGTGCAGCTCTGGTCTACAGTGGCCTTTGGTCTTTATTGACTTCTGTTGAGGTGTAACTTGTCTCCCATGTTTTTGGGTGTAACCTTTGTATACCCGCTGCACCTGCTATGTGGTGCTTCCACCTTGGTCTCCAGGAGTCAGTTCCATGAGCTTTCCTTTCTTCTCTGAGACTGAGATTCCATTTACCAACCTCCTCCACTTACTCAAGAGATTCACCTTTCCCTATGGTGTGTGTGTGGAAGGGACTCCCTATGGCTGCTGTTGACAGGAACATACAGCTGGACACATGCAGTGGCCCTGGGAATTCCAACTGGATCTCTGGCTTCCCTGAAAGATTTACTGTGTCCTCAATCAAACCTGGGAAAGCAAAGAACCTGTCCCTCTGTTTTGGGACTGTTCCATCTGAAGTTTCTATCACAGATTCTCTTTTCCTGTTCTCTCCTTCCAAGGACTAATCCAGGACCAGAGACTTACTGAGAACGTCTCAACATCTGAACCTCAGTGAAATTTACTCTGTTATTTCTCTTTTAATCCTAATCTACTGTTCGTCTTTTTTTTATTCTCCCCATAAGGGAAAATTGTCATGATTCTTCTGTAATTTGTTTTATGGCATTATCTTTATGTTCTGGTTCCTCTGTAATTTTGCTCTTGATATTTAAAAGCATGTTATTGGAATCCATAAGAACATTTTTTATTACTCATTCATGTAGCTCTGGCAGTCAAAAGCCATGGTGCCAAGACAGTTATCTAGGCTATTTGCCCAAATATACTTAAAATTTCAAAATCCAAAAATTTGTCTTTCTTTTCTCTCATTATTCCTATTTGCATAATGCTATAAAGTCTCTCCCTGGAGAAGGACATGGCAACCCACTCCAGTGTTCTTGCCTGGAGACTCCTCATGGACAGAGGAGCCTGGCAGGCTACAGTCCATGGGGTCACAAAGAGTCAGACACGACTGAAGCAACTTAGCACAGCAGCATCAAGTCTTTGCTATTAAGAGGCAAAGAGAGGTAGGGATAAATGAATTTAAAATCACAAACCCTACTCTAATATATTTACATTTAATTGTGTATTGCACTTTAATAGATAACACTTTTTTGTTACCTAGAATAACTTTCTTCCTCCAAGAACTATTCCTTTCTCCACTCAAACAATATGAGTTCTAACTGAACTTCCATTTTCCTACAATGCCTCATCTGTTCACTACATAGGGTTGGTATGGTGGGAAAGAAAAAAAAGCCAACACACAAAAGCATGTAGAGATAAGTGATGGAAGGTGTAAGTGGAAAATAAGATTAAAAGAACATCTAATCTGTTTCTAAAATTCTTTGGATATTGATCCAAGGTGGATGCTGTTGATGATTTGTAAAGCTTGGACCCATGTGACATTGGACAGTTGAACTTTCTAAGCCACACTTATATCTTCTGTGAAATATGGCTGATGTGCCAATTGAAATAGACTAAACACACCCAGCTGTCACTGTATAACATCATCAGACGGACTTAAAGCTCATCTTAACCTTAGTTTTGTCTTCTGTTTTCCTTATGGATATCATAAAAAGATGATTTCCTATATCATCAGAATTTTAGTGAATAATGCTTCCTGATTATAGGGAGTAGAAAACATAGATGAAATATATATATATATATGTATAGGCAGAATTACTCAGCTTGTGGTTTCTGAGTTCCCAGACCAGGGATTGAACCCACAGTGAAAACCTAGAATCCCAACCACTAGGCCACCAGGGAACTCCCTGATGTATTGTTTAATTAGAGAAGTGTAGACTTAGCCAACTTTAGTCTCAATATTTAAATATGTCTTAACTCTACAGAGACATTCTGCAATAGACAGTGATTGAACAAAATCAATGTCTAATAATTGCAAATTGCCAATTAAGATTTTTTTTGCAGTATAAGATTTTTTCTTTTTAATATTATAGAAATAGAAAACTTAAAAATGACACAATTTATTTCTGCATTATTGATTCAAGAGAAATGCAATTCTGAGTTCTCTAATATTCCTTTTACCCTTAACCTTGATTTGGAGACGAGCACAAAATTATGTGAGTTAGATTTATAATGGTTCTGCAGAAATACTAATGACTCTAACTTTATCAGTTTGTCTTCACAAAATTGCCTTCACAAATTGAGTAGGTATTATCTTTTTATGATAGTGAATTGAAAAAATGCAGCCAGTGAGATGTGAAGGCTATTTCTTCATGGTGCTTGTGGTCACTTAGCAATTGCTAAGCTAGACCTTTATAGATATATAAAGTGAATTTAAAATCACAAACCCTACTCTAATATATTTACATTTAATTGTGTATTGCACTTTAATAGATAACACTTTTTTGTTACCTAGAATAACTTTCTTCCTCCAAGAACTATTCCTTTCTCCACTCAAACAATATGAGTTCTAACTGAACTTCCATTTTCCTACAATGCCTCATCTGTTATATATATATATATATAGATATATATATATATAGTGCTCTGTGTGTGACTGAAACAGACCAATGTAAACACAGGCTAAGGATGTTGATTAAGGTTACCCTATAAGACTATTAGTAAGCCAGAATACTGGAGTGGGTAGCCTTTCCCTTCTCCAGGGGATCTCCCCAACCCAGGGATCAAACCCTGGTCTGCATTGTGAGCAGATTCTTCACCAGCTCAGCCACAAGGGGATCTTCCCTGGTGGCTCAGACAGTAAAGCGTCTGCCTACAATGCAGGAGACCTGGGTTTGATCCCTGGGTAGGGAAGATCCCCTGGAGAAGGAAATGGCAAACCACTCCAGTACTCTTGAATGGAAAATCCCAGGGACAGAGGAGCCTGGTAGGCTACAGTCCATGGGGTCGCAAAGAGTCAGACACGGCTGAGTGACTTCACTTTCATAAGACCATACTTTTCCTTTTAAACTGTGAGAGGCAAAATTTCTTGGCAGGAAGAGTCTCAGTCTATTCATCATCCATATTTTTAGGGTTGGTTACTCTTTAAGAAGTTTGAATTTTGGGACTCTTGATTATAAAAATAATTTCATATTTAATTTTCATGAACATTTGGATTAAACAAATCAAACAGAAGATAAAGGAAAACACACCTTTCATTCCACCACTTTAACTGTTAATATATTTTTTTTCTTGTTGTGGAGTGGTATTCGTGAGATCTTTCTGTGTAATGAGTTTATTTTCTGTCATTTTCGTGTGTGTGTGTGTATGTGTGTGTAACTGAATTGCTATGCTGAAACTAAGAAGATATTGTAAATCAACCATTGTTGTTGTTGTTGTTCAGTCACTAAGTTGTGTCCAACTCTTTGCGACTCCCTGGACTGCAGCACACCAGGCTCCCCTGCCCTCCTCTATCTCCTACACTTTGCTCAAATTCATGTCCATTGAGTTGGTAATGCTGTCTAACTATCTCATCCTCTGCCACTCTCTTTTCCTCTTGCCTTCAGTCTTTTCCAGCATCAGTGTCTTTTCCAATGAATTGGCTCTTTGCATCAGAATACTTCAATTAAAAAAAATAAGTAAATAAAATTTTAAACCCAAACCAAAAGCAGCTAGTGAAGTTTTGCGGTAGGTACTCTAATGCACAATGGGATATAGTTGTCCCTTGCAATTCTGTAACATTGATTCCAAGAGTGATTTAAAGTTCTCTAACCCATTACTTTGCTGGGGTCTCTCCTCCTGAAGCCTCTAGTCTTCTACTTATGTGCACCATACTGTGCTGCCACTGACGTTGCCCAGTGTTTTCACTGGATTCATGCTGTCTTGGAGGAAAACAACAGAATGGGAAAGACTAGGGATCTCTTCAAGAAAATCAGAGATGCCAAAGGAACATTTCATGCAAAGATGAGCTGGATAAAGGACAGAAATGGTATGGACCTAACAAAAGCAGAAGATATTAAGAAGAGGTGGCAAGAATACACAGAAGAACTGTCAAAAAAGATCTTCACAACCCAGATAATCACGATGGTGTGATCACTGACTTAGAGCCAGACATTCTGGAATGTGAAGTCAAGTGGGCCTTAGAAAGCATCACTATGAACAAAGCTAGTGGAGGTGATGGAATTCCAGTTGAACTATTCCAAATCCTGAAAGATGATGCTGTGAAAGTGCTGTACTCAATATGCCAGCAAATTTGGAAAACTCAGCGGTGGCCACAGGACTGGAAGAGGTCAGTTTTCATTCCAATCCCAAAGAAAGGCAATGCCAAAGAATGCTCAAATGACCGCACAATTGCACTCATCTCACACGCTAGTAAAGTAATGCTCAAAATTCTCCAAGCCAGGCTTCAGCAATATGTGAACCATGAACTTCCTGATGTTCAAGCTGGTTTTAGAAAAGGCAGAGGAACCAGAGATCAAATTGCCAACATCCGCTGGATCATAGAAAAAGCAAGAGAGTTCCAGAAAAACATCTATTTCTGCTTTATTGATTATGCCAAAGCCTTTGACTGTGTGGATCACAATAAACTGTGGACAATTCTGAAAGAGATGGGAATACCAGATCACCTGATCTGCCTCTTGAGAAATCTGTATGCAGATCAGGAAGCAACAGTTAGAACTGGACATGGAACAACAGACTGGTTCCAAATAGGAAAAGGAGTTCGTCAAGGCTGTATATTGTCACCCTGTTTATTTAACTTATATGCAGAGTATATCATGAGAAACGCTGGACTGGAAGAAACACAAACTGGAATCAAGATTGCCGGGAGAAATATCAATAACCTCAGATATACAGATGACACCACCCTTATGGCAGAAAGTGAAGAGGAACTCAAAAGCCTCTTGATGAAAGTGAAAGTGGAGAGTGAAAAAGTTTGCTTAAAGCTCAACATTCAGAAAACTAAGATCATGCCATCTGGTCCCACCACTTCGTGGGAAATAGATGGGGAAACAGTGGAAACAGTGTCAGACTTTATTTTTCTGGGCTCCAAAATCACTGCAGATGGTGACTGCAGCCATGAAATTAAAGACACTTACTCCTTGGAAGGAAAGTCATGACCAACCTAGATAGCATGTTCAAAAGCAGAGACATTACTTTGCCAACAAAGGTCCATCTAGTCAAGGCTATGGTTTTTCCTGTGGTCATGTATGGATGTGAAAGTTGGACTGTGAAGAAGGCTGAGCACCAAAGAATTGATGCTTTTGAAGTGTGGTGTTGGAGAAGACTCTTGAGAGTCCCTTGGACTGCAAGGAGATCCAACCAGTCCATTCTGAAGGAGATCAGCCCTGGGATTTCTTTTCAGGGGTTGATGCTAAAGCTGAAACTCCAGTACTTTGGCCACCTCAGGCGAAGAGTTGACTCATTGGAAAAAACTCTGATGCTGGGAGGGATTGGGGGCAGGAGAAGAAGGGGATGAGAGAGGATGAGATGGCTGGATGGCATCGCTGACTCAATGGACGTGCGTCTGAGTGAACTCCGGGAGTTGGTGATGGACAGGAAGGCCTGGCGTGCTGCGATTCATGGGGTCACAAAGAGTCGGACACGACTGAGCGACTGATCTGATATGAATGATCTGGCACTCAGTAGAAAGCAGTGTGGCAGGACAGCTGTGGTACTGATGCTTATGTGGTCTTCCAAACTCTAAATGAAGAAATCTAAGCAAACTTATTTATGATTGGAAATGGAAGTATGGACTAATAATACTAAGACTAGAGTATTTTAATCATATTGTGGCTGTTAGCTCCTCTCTGGTTCCTTTAGTATTTTGTCAGGCTATTATAAGTGCACTAAAATTATACACCTCCAACTCCTGCCTGTGTTTAAAATTTTGATTTTAGTATTTCCTTAGCCTAACTGCCCCATGGTTGATTTAATAGTAAAGTAGTGACTGAGAAAAGTAAGATGTATGGCTTGAGAAAAGTAAGAAAAGTAAGTATGAACTTAACTTTCATACTTAAGTTTTTTAGACATGCTGCTGCTAAGTCGCTTCAGTCGTGTCCGACTCTGTGTGACCCCATAGATGGCAGCCCACCAGGCTCCCCCGTCCCTGGGATTCTCCAGGCAAGAACACTGGAGTGGGTTGCCATTTCCTTCTCCAATGCATGAAAGTGAAATGTGAAAGTGAAGTCACTCAGTTGTGTCCGACGCTTAGCGACCCCATGGACTGCAGCCCACCAGGCTCCTCCATCCATGGGATTTTCCAGGCAAGAGTACTGGAGTGGTGTGCCATGGCCTTCTCTGTTTTTAGACATAAAACCACAGAAATTCATTCAAATGCTCTCTCCCTCTCTCTCCTCTCTCTGTCTCATGACTGTTTGAATGAACCTAGAATTATATTCTGAAGAAAACCTCAGTTTGCCTCTGAGTGACGTTGGTTAGGCAGCTTAAATTTCATAAGAGAATATGAAGAGAGGTTTAACTTACACTTGCTCTGCTCTTACCTGGTAGCCTAAAATAGCTGCATTGTAGGTACTCTAGGTACTTAACAGGGTATATAATGCCAGCTTCCCAGCCTCTCAATATTTTTCAAAAGCTTGGCAGAGAAAAACAATGCTTTTGGAGGACTGCCTCCGAGAAAGGCAGTAAATTCATTTCTGTGAATCAGTGATTCTCAAAGAATTCAGGAAGGCAGGGGAAGAAGGGAGAAGGAGGAAAGGGGAAGACCTAATGTCCTCTTCACAGGAGGACCTGCTTCCCAAGGGCTCTCACTTTTCCTGACAACCCCTGCTCCCCTCAGATGCAGATGTGGATAAAATCTGATAACTGTTTCTCACGAGTTGATAAAGTAGGGAAGACAAACTGCAGAAAACTCCTGGTCAAATCCAGCTCTTTTAGACAGGTTCTCTCTGCCAAGTATGTAGAGCACATGTACGCAAACACACACACACACACACACACACACACACACACACACATTTTAACAAGGAATACAGAATTTTCATAAAACCTGAATTTCTCTGGAAATGAAAAAAACATCTGGCAAAGCTAGGCACATGTCCAAGCCTGGGAACAAATGCCTGTAACTAAGAAAAACAGGTCCTTCTTTGATCACTGCTATTATTACTCCTTTTTTGCTTCCACTTGGCTCACATCATCAACTCAGGTTACATGTCTGATCCCTGCAGGCATGGGAGTTTACAGCCTTTGAGTAAAGGTCTGATTCTAGATTAAAGCAAAAGAACAAAGAATGAGGTAGTTAGCCACATCGTTTGACTTTCCAGAAGCGTTTTTCTGATTCATGTTTTATCCTGATTTCATTGGGCTTCCTCGGTCTCTCAAACAGTAAAGAATTTGCCTGCAATGCAGGAGACCCGAGTTTGATCCCTGGGTTGGGAAGATTCCCTGGAGAAGGCAATGGCAACCCATTCTAGTATTCTTGCCTGGAGGATTCCATGGACAGAGGAGCCTGACAGGCTGCAGTCCATGGGGTGCAAAGAATCAGATACGACTGAGTGACTCACACACACTGATTCCACAGGCCTTGTGATACAAGGAAATGATCCTATAGAACTCATCCTCAGGTTGGCTTTAAGAATATTTGTGCATTATTTTGGGAGTTTTGTAAATATGGATGGACTCTGGAGCCAGACTGCCTGGAATGTAGTTCTACCTCCTGCATTTCCCATCTGAGGACCTTTGGCCTGACATTTGATCTTGCTTTGATGCAGTTTCCTCTTCTGTAAAATATTTAGGACAGTGCTTAGCGTAGACAAATATTTGAGGTATTATTATTGATAGTAATATTATTACCTCCTATTCCAGAAATAGAAATAGTTGCATTTGTTATTATGTTTTTCTACTTCATAGAGATCTTAAACTTATAACAAATCATGTTTGTGTCTTCTTGTTGGTGTTTATCATTGAAAGTTTTATGTGAAATTTGATGCATCTATTTGGTAAATATATTGCATACATCCTTGTCCTGCCTCCATCTTATTTTCCTACTCTTCATTTTCTTCCTTATATTTCCTGATTATTCTTATTTTGCTATATATGTGCACCTCTGCAAGTCATTTTGACTCTCCTTTAAAACAATACAGGCCCCTGAAATTAACGAAGAGCAAACAACACGTGTGAGCTTTCCTACATGGAAAGTATGACCAGAAAAATGAATTGTTTTCCAACAGGAATTTCATGTGAAGTTTACTTTTCTGCTGACAGTCTGAGCTTCCGTTTAGTTTCAGCTCTGTCTTTTAGCTTTAGGGATAAACCGATCCAGTCATCTTCGATAGCAGTACTCCAACAAGTTCCTGCAGCCACGTTATTTCCCAGATGTCTTCAAATATATCGCATTGCTGCAAATTGATTTTTAGCTTGTCTTTAAACATAACATCCAAGTGTCCTATGTCCATATGGCCTTTTTTAGGTCACCAAAGGCAATTGTCTGTATATTTAAATTTGCTATGTGAGGTGATAACTAAAAAACACTTAGACTCTATATATCTTGTATAAAATAGGCTGTTTCTCCAGTGAAAATAAACCTATTTGGAAATAGCAAGCCACCTGAAGTTTATCCCCAAGATTCTTACTAGAGTGCTTGAGAGTTTTGCTACGTTGCTGTTGTTTATTCACAGAGTTGGTCTGACTCTTTGCAATCCCATGGGCTGATGCCCACCAGGCTCCTCTCTGTGGGATTTCCCAGGTAGGAACACTGGAGTGGGTTGCCATTTCCTTCTTCAGGGGATCTTCCTGACCCAGGGATCAAACCCACTTTTCTTGCTTGGTAGGCAGATTCTTTACCACTGAGCCACCAGGGAAGCCCAAACCAACCACTGTGAGGCTAGTAGAATAATTGCCCTTTAGTTCTCTATTTTTTAATTTGGTGATAAATAAATGAGTCAACTTTTAAGATGTTATCAGCCATTTTAAATCAGGGAAAGAGAAATCACTCTCTTGTGGTTTGGTTCAGGGAATTGGTTACCTAAGAGAAGGATGGACAGGAGAAGCAAGGTGGGAGAAGTGATGCCGTCCAGAGCCTTAGCAGTCTGCACTCACCACGACATGCTAGGACCCTCGTTTGGAGTAGGAATCCCGGAGCCTCCTCTCTCACTAACTCTTCTGTTACATTCCTGTGTTTCTTTCCTTCTTCTCTCCTAGTGTCATACAAGAGGCTTCCCATTCATAGAACTTCACTGGAAGACAGAGCTGGAAAGGAGTTCAGGATTTTGGGAGGCTTCTACTGCTGGCCATTCAGGGGACAGTATAGAATAACATATTTTCCTGTGTGTAGTTCTATCCTCAACCTTTTTATTACTATGAATATTTTTTCTTCTGTTTCTCTCATATGATGTACTCATGTAAGTATTTTGATTTTAAAACATTTTGAACTATATGAAAATATTTCTAACTCCAGGACTGTGTCAGTTATGTCAGAAACACTTACTGGAATCACTTATAGGTATCTAACTAGAAACATTTTAGGCAGTTTTATTGTCAGTTATGTGGTTTTTGCCAGTCCTTAAGTTGTAAATTTTTTTGATGAGGGAAAATATTCTGTTACTTGAATTCCATGTTTCCTTGTAGGGGTCGAAATGATTTAATTCTGATATCTGAATATTTTCTCAGCCTTATTTATTTGAATTTGACTTTCGTTTTGGTTTCCTGATTTTCATAAACATGCATTTGTTTTTTAACTGCTTTGTGTCCAAATATGATTTTAACATTTGGCTCTTTCATCAAAAACTATGGCTGATCAATTTTCATCATGACTGCCAAAACATTCAGATGAATTAGGGATTCTTAAGATGCATCATAAAATGCATCCTGAAAGACTAAGGCATTCAAGCAACAGAGGCAGAATTGCTCAGAGCTGCACCAGTGTAACTGGGTTGGCAAGTCAACAGGATCTGAGTGGGAGGACGCATCTCTCTCCATAGCCCTTTGTCCCCAGAAGGGTTTCTTGTCATTTTGGCAATGGTTGACAGGACTCAGTTGAGCCCTGGAATGTGCTGTGACTTCTGTAAGTGTTTCTGACATAACTGACATAGTCCTGGAGGCTTTTGACAAGTTTGTCAACCTAATGAATGGGCAACTAAACCTTAAAACCACAGTAAAGGTTGTATAAGTTGTTCAGTGGAGGGTACAAAATCCAGATAACCAAATAATGGTGTCAGAGTTATTCTGCTTGCCTGCTTGCTAATGACACTGCAACAGGCCCCCCCAAAAAAAATCACCTTAATAATAAATATTCATCTTTGGGAGCATAATGAAGCATATGCTTATAACAGATTATAACAGAATTCCTGTTAATAAAGTTATTTGTAACACTTATCTTCTCATTTGTTTATCATTTTCTTTTATGTCTGCTTAATGCTTCAGGCCTCTAATGAGTTCTGGCACTATCTATGTGAAAGGTTTAGGTTACTGTGGTGAATGTTTCCTGGAAAATAGAACAGTGACTACTAAGTAACTTTGCTGAAGTGAGGATTAACTAGAGTAATTACAATTGCTTGGGATTTTATATTTTAGGGTAAATTTCCATTTCCATTTCTGTGTGAGAGCCTATGGCACTCACGTGTCACTCTATTTGAGCAGTATCTTAATTAACAATAGTATCAAGCTACATTTTGAGAGTTGGGCATAAGAAATGATAACTAGGTGCTCATGCCTGCAAATCATTAAACAATATAAAATTATATTCTACCTTTACTCTTTCACTTCAAAGTTATGCTATTTGGCTTTTTAGACTGATCTACTTGAGTATCTAGGTTGAACCAGAATTTTAATATTTAAAATTGGGCTAAGGTCCCTGACACTTCAGAAAGTCTGTTATTCTAACTTTATACAAGGATTAGAATATCTCCAAATGCAGAGAAGTCTGAGTTTCTTATCTTGAAGTTATGTTATAACTGATATGTTATATTCAATGGAGCATGAATTCACAGGAGAGTATGGTCTTTAATAATCACTGAGTTTTCAGGGGCTATAATGTAGTTTTTAGTTTATCCTGCTTTTTGGAGGGACTTTAATCTTGCAATCAATCTAATTGAAGATACTCACCCTCCCTGTCCCTATTTTCATTCACTGTTAAAAGCTGGAAGGTGCATAATAGATGGTTGCATCCAGTGATTCTCATTTTTCCCCTAGGGTAGGGTTTAGGGGGGTAATAAATGAAATAGCAGGTAATAAGGTGATGGGGACTTAAGAGTGAGGGTGAAGTTAAACACATACAGCCCCACACTCCCTACTTCTTCTCAGATGAAAAGTATATGTGACTTTATATTATATATTCGGTATTCTTGTGACATGTGATTCTACTGCCAACTAGCCCACCTACATTTCAGATGGGGAAAGTTGTCTCCAGAGAATATAAGTTGTTTGCCTAAACCCAAGCCTACTTCATGGAAAACCAAATTCAGAGTCCAGATGTCCTGGGTCTTAATGTGATATTTTTTCTCTTTTTAAATTCAATAAATAGGTTTGTAATAGTATTTCTGATAGCACTGGAGTAAAAAGACCCTCTCATCCTTTCAAAGAACTTAGTTTAATGAAAGAATAGATGTAGAAATAAGTATAATAACAGTTGTATGCACAAAGAGTCTCTTAGCAAAGAAAGGCTACTCAAGTTCTTTTTAAATGAGTCAAAAAACTCCTGTTTCTTTAAGATTTTTTTTCCTTTAAATTATTAGCAAAGCTATTCTAGAAACTTTTCAAACAGTGGTTTATTTATGGAATTTTACTCTGTACCCATATTTTCATAAAAACAGGCTAATACAATATTTTAATTGAGCACACACAATGTTTACTATCTAGAATTTCAAGTGTGTCCTGTTATATGAGCAGCTTCCAGTGTGGGTTTTTCTTTTCATGAGTTATTTGAATCACATATTGCTGGCACTTTAGCCTCAGAAGTGTGCTTTTTCTGATGGAAGCTAACAATTGCTATAAAAATCAGATACTTAATGATTTCACATAACAAGAGACCTCGAGGTCTGTGGCCTCAGGGATGGCTCCACAGTGACATCAACGATCCAGGATCTCGTTCATTCCTGTGTGGGCTCTTCTTCCTCTGGCGCATAGTCGCCTGGTTGTGAGATGCCGCTGTGGCCTCGGGTGTTGGTGAGGCAGAATCTCCACTAGGAACGGAGGCAAAAGGAAAAAATTCTTCAAATAGATCTGTGTTCATCTGCTATGAATCCTTGAGTATTTTGATAAAATATTTTGATTAAATAGACTAAGTGCAATGTATTTTGGTTTATGTTAAACAGAGTCATTTACATATGACTGTCCAACATTGTGTGTGTATATATGTGTGATGTGATACCTGTCTATTCCTCACCACCTATTCTGAATATGATGTGAGAGGAAAGAGGGTAAAAAGGTTTGTTCACACTGGCTCTGCTGAGGGTAGCAGTCTGAAAAACCATCACGATGCTTTCCTTAAAAATGTAACTTCTATGTCTAAGGAAAAGAAATCGGATAAATCTAATATTAATACTTATTTATAAATATTTGCTCCCTGTCACTCGCTAGAAGTAATTTCAAATACTCATTGAGCACTGAATGTTTTTGCCTGAATGCCTTTCTCTGCTTTCCATGACACAGATACTGTCCTTTGAGGTGCCACACAGTGTCTTGCTGGACCACTCCAAAAGCCTCCTAAATGGTCTTTCCACAGACACTCCACTCTTCTCCAATCTGTTCCCCACTCTGCAGTCAGAGTGATCAGCTTGAAATGCATATCTTATTACCACTCTGCTTAGGAAAGTTCAGCAGAAGCCATGGCAGTTAGAAAAAAGTGGAAAAAATCTTAATTGCCACTGGTTAGACTTGCTGTGGGCTGATTCATCCTGATCAACCCAGCTCCATCTGTAGGATACTGTTTGTTTGCTGAACTCCCACACCAGTGGTCCTTCAGTCCCTCTCTCAGATGCTCTCATTTCTTCCCATCAAGGATCCTACGTATGCACTGCTTCGCCTGCCTGCAATTTCCTTTGCACCTGCCATCCTCCTCCGCTCTAGCAAGCTACTCTCTGTTCTTCAGATTAGGCCTATGCTGTGAATTTCTCAAGAAAACCTTCTTGGACCCTGATGTATTCTATAGTCTTAGAGCATTTTCTTTGTATTATTTATACCACACTGTAACTTTACAATCATTTTCCTAATTGTACGATTAATGTCTGTCTCTCTTGACTGATTATATGGTGAACTTCATGGGGATTGGACTATATTTCTCTATTTTTAAAATCCATATTTTTTGTTGAAAATACTTAACACGACATTCAGCACATAGTAAGTGCTTAAGCGGTGTGTTGACTGGTTATATCAATAAGTGAATGAATAAGTAATATTTATTATATTATCTGATCTCATCATTACTAAAATATTTCAACTGCTGAGGTTAAGTAATTAATGTGGCTATAAGTCCTCTTTCAAAATAGGTCATTTTGGGTCCTCTGCATTAGAAAATTGATTAGAGATTTTTGCTTTTATTAATTCCCCAGAAAGAAATCCTCATGTGTCTTTTATATGCTATGCATATAAGGTCTTGTCAAAGAACTTCTAAATGCAAAGATGAGTTTTCTCTTAATAAAATTGAAAGCTGCAGATACATGATTTTTTAATTCAGCAAAGTACTATTGAAATGGTAAAAAATTTCAGACTTTCTATATATGGATTTGAATTTGGAGAGATCCAAATGTCACTTAGCATAAAGTCTGTTGACTAGCTCAGTATTCAAAATAAAAAAGAAAAAAGTTAAGTGATATGGTTACAAAATTCAGGTGATTTCTTCCATAATATTCCTTTTAAATTATTCTATTTTTCTGAAATCATAATACTCATTATCTTTGCATTTGGCAATTCAACAAAATTAACTAGCACATATTAAGTAGATACTATGAGTTATTTTGGAGAAGGCAATGGCACCCCACTCTAGTACTCTTGCCTGGAAAATCCCATGGATGGAGGAGCCTGATAGGCTGCAGTCTATGGGGTCGCTAAGAGTCGGACACGACTGAATGACTTCACTCACTTTTCACTTTCACGCATTTGAGAAGGAAATGGCAACCCACTCCAGTGTTCTTGCCTGGAGAATCCCAGGGACGGGAGAGCCTGGTGGGCTGCCGTCTATGGGGTCGCACAGAGTCGGACACAACTGAAGCGACTTAGCAGCAGCAGCAGCATGAGTTATTTATTAATTCAATGAACAGCTATTGGTTGCCTCCTACCTGCCAGCCATAAAGTTGTATTTTTCTTGTCAGAAATTCATCTATAAAATGACAGAATCCATTACTTCAAGGAACAAACAACATGGACAAGAATTTCAAAGTGTGTGCGTGCTTAGTCACTTCAGTCGTGTCCAACTCTCTGTGACCCCTGGACCATGGCCCACCAGGATCCTCTGTCCATGGGATTCTTCAGGCAAGAATACTGGAGTGGGTTGCCATTTCCTTCTGCAGTGATAAAGTGTAAAGCGAGTGAAGTGAGTTCAGTGAAGTCGCTCAGTCATGTCCGACTCTTTGAGACCCCATGGACTGCAGCCCACCAGGCTCCTCTGTCCATGGGATTTTCCAAGCAGGAGTACTGGAGTGGGTCGCCATTTCCTTCTCCAGAATTTTAAAGTAGAGCATGTTACATACAAGTCCTTTGTTAGAAGTAAGCAGAGAACGTGATGAGAACACATGTTAAATGTCCCCAAGTCAGTTTGTGTTAAGAAAGAGGAGAACTGAGGGAAGGCTTCTTGGAAGATAAAACATTTGAGCTAAATTCTGACAAGTAGAAGTTTTAAGTAAATATTTATTAAGATGCCAGTTTCTTACTCTATCGAATATTTAAATAGCATTGTTATTTTTTCTCTGCAGCTCTCATGTTTTACTCTTTCACCTATACATTGAAGCCTTCTTGAGAATGAGAAATATGTTTCATATTTTAAGGAATCTAACAAATTATTAAACATGGAGCTTAGCTTTGCATCATCTAAATACACATTGATGATTTCTCTTACAAATATTAATTGGATTGAAGCTTTGCAGAGATGGTTCTGGGAGACAGGAAAAGGCACCTAGGCTGAAGTGCACCATGAGCTCTGATATATTTATGTCGCCTAGCTCAAGGAAAGACTTCAGTAGCTCTCCCTGTGTGGGCATTTGTAGGTTACCTGCCTAGTGAGAAATGCTCAGAATGAATTATAATTTTTATATATTCTTTTTTTTTTGACTCTTAGAGAACGCATTGCAGATGTTTATATTATCATTTGTGTAACTTCTGGATAAAAGTAACTAAACTTTCTCTAGTCCTGAAATTTAGTCCTTTGCATAGTCAGACTCCTAGGAGGGTCAGAATTTTTTAAATAATGTTTAATGGATTCGGTCTTCAGAGAGGATGCATGCTGGGCATTTAGTAAATACACTCAGTTGGTGGCCAGGTTAACAGGTCTATTTTTCCTTTTCTTTTTCCTCTCTTTAATCTGTCACTTCTTTTACTCTCAGAACATCTGGGGAACATTTCAAAAATATATGTTAGATTATTTCAATTTAGAAGAGTGAACAATGTTTAACTCTTGTGTGTTAAAGATATACCAGATACTTTGGTTCCTAGGGCTATAAATGCATTTTGAGGGAGGATAAGATGAAACTCCTTCCAAGATCATTCCAGGAAGAAAAAGTGACTTTATTAGGTATACTGTAGTGTTGAAAGTGAAAGTGAAAGTCACTCAGTCCTGTCTGACACTTTGTGACCCATGGACTATACAGTCCATGGAACTCTCCAGGCCAGAATACTGCAGTGGGTAGCCTTTCCCTTCTCCAGGGGATCTTCCCAACTCAGGTCTCCAGAAACTGTTGTGTTACTTCCTTGCATTTGCTCCCTAAGAAATATTGCTTCATCTAACACTTATTTTTAAATATGTTATGTTTGCTACTTTTTTTTTGTTTCAACTGGTAGCATCTCTAGTTGTTTCCCTCCTCTTTGATTCCCTTACAGATGGATTATTTATTTTCTATCAAGTTCTTCTCCACCTACACAAGTCAGTTTTGAAGAGCTAAACATTATCTGTTCACTTAATCTCTCTTCAGAATTCACATTGCCAATAATTCACATTATTTTTAGAAGCACTTTCCTGTACTTTTTCATACTTTTTCAACTGGGAGATGCCCGGACTGTTTTAATATCTGAAATGCAGTTTTCTAATGCTTTGTAAAGTAGCAATAGAGCCTCTCATTATGGAATATTTCTTTTTAATCATATTGGGTTAGCTCTGACCTTTTCTTTTTCTTTAAGAATGCTGTGTAGCCTAAGAAGCACTTATGCCAAGTGCTCATTTAAATGGAGAAATACACATATTAAGAAAGAAACACACCCACAGCTGCCTACTTATTATGGAGTCACTTATCTGACAGTTTTAACCATTTGAAGTTTTCAATAAGCACTGGACAAGGCCTTTAAGCTGTAGCAGTTGCTTATGATATATTTCCTGGAAAATCTGTGGGCTGGGGGCTTGGTGGTTGTGCTCCTAACAAGACCCTCAGGATTTCATTGAGGGGCTCTTTGACCTTATTTATTAGTAAGCTGGGTTTTCTTATTTCTCAGCCTTCAGCATACTAGAAATAGCAAAGTAGAAACCAAAAAGGAAACAAAGAGCAGATGTGTTTTGAAGTGGAGATGATACAAATAACGAACACACTGGAAAATTTACGCCATTTAATGACTGTTTTGATTATGAAAGATAAAAGAATTTTGTTGACCCTTTTGCATATATTTTTGCAATAGTCTAAATGGTTTTTGAGTAAGAAAAAATGTTTTTAGTTTCACTTCTGGGGTTCCTTTTTGAAAAAAAAAAAATGAAGAATAGAAGACAAGGATGTGAGTTATACAGATAATTCTTTTTATTGAGTAGATTATAATCAGAAAACTATGATATGTTACTTATCAAAGACCTTGCAGATTCAGTTATTAATTTTACATAAACTATTTATTAGCCTAATATCTTTCTTAGTTCAGTTCTAGAATTGGAAAAAAATTAGCATCCTTAACCAATTCCCCTATTGGGTCTTTGGGAGAGTGGTGGCAATTGAACTACTGACGTATGGGAATTATATTTCTTTGTTTTAAAACAGCTATAATCTAAATAATATAAACACTAATTGAGTCATTTCATTTTATACCTGACATGGTAATGAATAATTAGAACTTTTTAGTTCAATCCTTTGAATAACGTGTCCATCTTTTAAGTAGTTCTCACATAAGAAAGACTCCTCTAAGACTGGATTTCGAGATGCTGTATTGACACCTGGACATCATGGATGCTAGAAATGAGGGAGTTAAAAGGACCAGCCCCGTGTGCACTGGTGATGAACACAGTATGAGGGGCACCGGTTGTTTCTATCTTCTCTAGTTTCATGTATGACAGACTGCCAAAAAGTTTTGTGCCCAAAAGTATTCAGGATGCAAAGCTCATATTTGAGACAGCAGATAAACTTTCTCAGAGACAGGCTTTCACATGTTTTCATTAACACCAAATTACAATAGTAAGTGACATGCGCTTGTGCCTTTTTGATTTGTGCAAGTGACAGTGCACTTCAGTCTAGTTCTCACAGCACTAGATGTCCAAGGGCATCACACTTCATCCTTTGTGATGTCACCCACCCTGGCTTCTCCTTGGTCCTAGGATGCTCTGTCTAGCATTTTGCTGTTGCTTTAACAGCCGAATGAATCCCTAAAATTATTGCTGGTTTAGGAAGGTAGGCCTACATAGGAGCATGTGAAAGGAATCTAGGCTAACACAGACATGGAACTCAAATGTAAATCTTTAAAAATATAAATATTCTAATATTACATATTTGGTTGTAGTTATTAGCTCTGTTTTGAGCCTTGTGGTACTGGTTGTTCCTTTAGCAATTTAGCAAAAAGAAACCCAAATAGAATAAGAAGCTCATCCTCTCCTTCCCTCCCTTCCCCTCTCATGTCTCCCATCTCCTCCCCTTTCCTCTTTTCTTTTCTCCCTTTCCTTTCTCTTTTAAAGTAAATGTGACACTGAAGTGCTATTTTTATGTCGCTTGTATGTTCCTCTCCTGACCTCCCCACCATCCCTGCCAGAAAAAAACGTCCCTCAAACCAGAAAAAAACAATTAGGCTAGGTATTTCTTCAGTGTAATGGCAAAAGGTAAAATGGGAGAAAATTTCCTCTACTAGCTTCTCTGCAAACTAGATTCAAGAAGCAAACTAGTCTGTGAAGCAGTGTTTTGATCAGTAACAGCTGTGCCTCCAAATGTGTGCACTCCGCAGTACACCGTGTTTTTTGATTTGCCAGGTTTGGAACCATCACAAATTGATACACTAACCAGTTGTCCTCTACACCTGGCAGCATACTGCTTTCCTGGATGCTACCCTCGACTTGATTTGGCAAAGGACAAGCAAAGTGTGGGATCACTGTTAGCTCTGGGTAATATGTGAATGCTGCCAGTTCGTGTTGAGAAACCTGAGTCTGTTTCCTGGAGACACTTAAAAGTTTCTATGTTTCCCCCATACATCATTGAGTTGAGTTCAAAGAAGTTGTCAATGTCTGTTTGATAACAGCAGTGTGGTCTTGTTGGGCATGGCTGCATTTTAATCACTTCATGGATGTTAAAGGCTTTAGTTCCGGTTGATTCCTGCCTGTCTCTTCCTTCCAAAATTCCCCTAAATCTGGCTCTTGATAGGAGGGACTTGCCTCCAGGAGACAAGCAGAAGCAAAAGATAACAGAAAGGCTCGCACTATGCCAGGGTGTCTTGAAACATGAAAGGTCGGACCCTACATTTCTCTAAAAATAAATCTCTTCTGCAGGGTCAGTAAAACTTCTATCATTTAAAAAATCTTCACTTTCAATTTCTTACACTCTAGAAAAAAATATATATTTTAAACTGTGGCTGATAAACTGTTAACAGAGCTTAGTTCAACTATCCAAAGCCCATTTTTAAACCTCTTTAGAAGGATAACTGATAAAGTGTCTACAATTGCAATAAACACAATGCCACCACAGGCCTCTTGGATTGTGGGTCTATATTAGTATCATTATCAGTATTATTTTTTCCTCCCTTTCTTCATTTTGTATAAATTGAAATTCCTTCAAAACTTCAGCAGAATGTTATTAAAGTATCTGTATACAAAAAAAAAAAATGCAAATGATTTTCTTCTGGAGGAAACGGCTGCTGAAGAGTCTTTGAAGCCTAGGCTTTTGTTGCAAATCTGAGAGCCATTGTTACCTAACAGATTCATACCCTAGGCAGAATTTCTATGGAACTGTGTGCATAAAACACTGTGTCAGCTGAGTCTGCCTCAGGAAGAAGCAGGACCATCGATGTCTATCACAAAGGAAAATATATGAGTCTCAGCATCCACTGGTCACCTACAGGACTACAGGGGTAAAGCAAATTGCATGCTCTTTAACCCTACTGTCTGCCCAGTGTCAGGGAAAGACCGGAACAAATCCCAAGTGCGCATTGTCCTCCTCCTAAAATGTCTATCTTAACCTACTGACAAGACCATTTACAAGGAAGGACCATTCAAAAATAATACCTTATGTTCTGGTTTTCTGCATGATTTATATACACATGAATCTCCATTTATATATGTACACACACACACATATATATATGTATATAACCTATTATCTATCTTTTTTAACCTCCAGAGAGATATTGACTAAAAACAATTGAAAAAAGAATCTCTTCAGTGTCAAAAACAAGCTGTTGTTTAATCTGCCATGGCTACATTTCCTCCTGTGACTACAGGTTTTAGTATGTGTGGAGTGGGGAGGAAGGGGGAGAGGCAGTACTTTGGAGAATTCTTATGTATGTTTTTATTTAAAATGATATAGAAAGGAAACTTTCAGTATTTTAAGTCTTTGGAGGTATTCCACATGCTAATCCTTATATAATACCCAGAGTAGGGGAAGTTAGAATGACAGTTGTCCTGGGCCTCAGATTTCAGTCTGGACATCTGCTTACCAGGATTCACAGTTTTGACATATCCAGCAGCACTGTATGAAAAATAAATTAGTATTATGTAATGACAGGAGTTTTAAGTCAATAATGATGCCTACTTGGGAGGAAAGATTTTTTTAAGCTTGGTACTTTTCCTTCTTTGTAAATCGGAACTTAAAAAGGGATACTTTCTGTTTAATTTAGAGATGTTCTCATGAAGTAAAATTTATATTTCAAAAATTTTTTTCTTTGGAAGACACTAAATCCAAGACAGTCCATTACTAAATATTTTTGTATTCTTGAAATTGGTTTCACCGTAGGTCATATTTTAGGAAATTCAAATACTAACTAAAATTTTTAGGTTGTGAGAAATTTTTAGAAATCATATATGGCAAAGGAGCATTCCTGTTTATCAAGTTTATTCAGTCATTATGAGATGAATAGACAGAAAAAAAAGAATTTCACCATGAATAAATGAGATTATTTCACTTCACATATGACCAATCAATAAAAGAATAATTACACATAAATTCACTTTGATTTTAGATAAATTAATGAGTTTATTAATTTCCTAAATATCTATAGAACTAAAGTGACATACTGAATGACTCACATTTTGTAATTCTTTTAGTTATTTTAAATTCAAGTTGAATAAATATCCTTCATGGAATTTTAAGTGTCTAACATTAAAGAAATCTCCTCTAGGTTCAACTCGTTTGATATTGAACCTTTTGCTGTATTTTCTCTGTTGTTTCATGATACTGAAATTTACTCATTTTAAGGGCCAACCAAATTTGGAATCATTACTCAGAGAACTACCCAAAGTTTTTAACGTGACCTCTTGCTGCACAGGATCTTTCACTGTGGCTCTTCTCTTTACGGCTCTTTCTTTGTGGCTCACAGTCTCCCTAGGTTCAGGCTGTCTAACTGCAGGACTCAGGCTTAGTTTCTCTGTGGTATGTGAGATCCTAGTTCCCTGACCAGGGATTGAACCTTTGTCCCTGCATTGCAAGGAGGATTCTTAATCGCTGGACCACCAGTTCAGTTCAGTTCAGTTGCTCAGTCGTGTCCGACTCTTTGCGACCCCATGAATTGCAGCATGCCAGGCCTCCCTGTCCATCACCAACTCCCGGAGTTCACCCAAACTCACCTCCATCGAGTTGGTGATGCCATCCAGCCATCTCATCCTCTGTCGTCCCCTTCTCCTCCTGCCCCCAATCCCTCCCAGCATCAGAGTCTTTTCCAATGAGTCAACTCTTCCCATGAGGTGGTCAAAGTATTGGAGTTTCAGCTTTAGCATCAGTCCTTCCAAAGAAATCCCAGGGCTGATCTCCTTTAGAATGGACTGGTTGGATCTCCTTGCAGTCCAAGGGACTCTCCAGAGTCTTCTCCAACACCACAGTTCAAAAGCATCAATTCTTTGGTGCTCAGCTTTCTTCACAGTCCAAGTCTCACATCCATACATGACCACAGGAAAAACCATAGCCTTGACTAGACGGACCTTTGTTGGCAATGTCTCTGCTTTTCAATATGTTATCCAGGTTGGTTATAACGTTCCTTCCAAGGAGTAAGCATCTTTTAATTTCATGGCTGCAGTCACCATCTGTAATGATTTTGGAGCCCAGAAAAATAAAGTCTGACACTGTTTCCACTGTTTCCCCATCTATTTCCCATGAAGTGATGAGACTGGATGCCATGATCTTAGATTTCTGAATGTTGAGCTTTAAGCCAACTTTTTCACTCTCCACTTTCACTTTCATCAAGAGGCTTTTTAGTTCCTCTTCACTTTCTGCCATCAGGGTGGTGTCATCTGTATATCTGAGGTTATTGATATTTCTCCCGGCAATCTTGATTCCAGCTTGTGCTTCTTCCAGCCCAGCATTTCTCATTATGTACTCTGCATATAAGTTAAATAAGCAAGGAGACGATTTACAGCCTTGACGTACTCCTTTTCCTATTTGTAACCAGTCTGTTGTTCCACGTCCAGTTCTCACTGTTGCTTCCTGACCTGCATACAGGTTTCTCAAGAGGCAGGCCAGGTGGTGTGGTATTCCCATCTCTTTCAGAATTTTCCACAGTTTTTTGTGATCCACACAGTCAAAGGCTTTGGCATAGTTAATAAAGCAGAAATAGATGCTTTTCTGGAAATCTCTTGCTTTTTCCATGCTCCAGCGGATGTTGGCAATTGGATCTCTGGTTCCTCTGCCTTTTCCAAAACCAGCTTGACCATCTGGAAGTTCACAAGGAAGTCCCAGTTTATGACCTCTTAAAAGGCAGGTTGATAGGTCATCACAAGTTTTTGATGTTGTCTTGATTTTGTTACATTGTATGTGATCATTGACTCTAAAAACCCCTCCTCATGAAACTATTGTTGCCATAGTCCCCAGTCTTCTCTATTGTCCTTTAATAAGTAAAGCAGTAAGTATAATATATTTGGGAATCTGAGTATTTTTTAACAAAACACACATAAGAGACATACACAATGAATTTAACAAAAGACATACACAATCATGGATGATAATACTGGCTTATTATATCTAATAATGTTGCTCAAAAGTGGCTCAGGGTTATTCCTGAAACTTGATTATATTTTAACTTGAATCCCAAGTCAGTCTTACCTGCAGTAAACAAAATTATTAGTGCATCTGTTAATAAAAAGGAATTTTTATTTTAAATAAGAAAAAATATTGGGTACTTTGGAATAATTAATTCATAAAGCATTTGTTTCAGAGAGGTGAATTTTAATTGTATTTATTGTATTCTATTTTGTTCTACAATTTTATTCATCAATTATTTATTGAATGCTTCCTCCTCCAAATGCTCCGAATGCTTCCGCCTCCAAAACATGCTAATGTGCTAATTTAAAATACTGATTTAACAGTTTCAATCTCTTTTAGACTATGTCCAAGGAGGATTTTAACAAGTCTCTCAAGAACCATAAGGTTCCCCCTTCCTGTATTCTCTCTACTTAAAATTTGCTTCCAGACTGTGTGTAAAGGGGACACTTTATACCAAGTACCACTTTTTATCATAGCGGTAAATTCTCTGGGTTACTAAATGTTTATTTTGATGATTTTAATATATTACATTAATCTGCAGAGCAGTAAGAACTAATAATCCCAAAAGAGAAATTGAAGCAGATTTCAAAAATGGGAAGAAAAATTTAGTAAATCTTATTTCACTAGAGAGTGAATGAAGCCAAGATTTACTGCCCATTATTTGCTTTTCAGGAATGGATCTAACCCTTTTAACTGACAAAGACTGTATTGACAGAAAGTCTTTCCAAAGGTTAATCATTTTACAAAGAAAGAAGTCAGTACTATATTGCTTGTTACCCTTTGTTTTCTTCTTAATATTATTTCCCTTAATTATCTGACTGGGTAGTTTGAGGGATGTTTCTGATTTCTGATTTACCTTATCAGTTAAAATACTTTTCAAATCTGCATCTTATCTGGTTAATCTTATTTATTCTGAAGAGAATAGATTAAATTCACTTAACTGTCCACTTTATTAAATTTCTGTTATAATTTATGTTACTGTAATTGAATCAGGACAGGAGGAAATTAAATTGCTTAAAAAATACAGAAGAGTCTGTGACTTCCACAGTCTCCTATGTAAAGTTTGAAATCATTTCATGTTTTAAGTGGGGAAAGTAGCATTATAAAACTTTTTTTGTGTGAAAATACATGCCAAAATAACATTTACTTCTTTCCATTTTAATAACAGTACATTGGAAAATCACTGTACTCTTTGGATATGGATTTTGATTTCCTTCCAACTTTGTATAATAATTTCTATTCAAAAGTTTTAAGCAGAGAACTTATTCTAAAATTTTGACATTGATTGCAATAGTGCAGGGATTAGACTGTTTTATTTCCCAATATTTGTTCCTTGGGCAGAAATAAAATAAAGCTTATATTGGTTAACAATACAATAAATCAATGTATGCAACTAATTTGGGCCAGTCAAGCATAAAAACAATACTCCATTTTATCCTGTAATTATTCAAAAGATTTACCTCTTTCTATTTTATTTTTCATAGCAACACTACTTAGAAGCATATACTTAGAAGTTTAGGGGAAAAGAAAAATTGTCATAGGGAAAAAAAACTGGAAAAGTTGCAGTACTGTAATCTATTGTTCTGTGTAGTCTGGAAACTAAATCAATGGAAATCTGAACTAATTTGCCCTGCCCAAGAACTGTAAGAACAGGACTATCTGGTGTCATCTATGGGAGTGGTAAATGAGAACATAAAAACACTACAGCTGTTGATTTCTCTGTATCCACATGTTTGCTAAACAGTATGAGACACATATTGTTTGAAGGTGAAAGTGAAAGTCTCTCAGTCATGTCTGAGTCTTTGCGACTCTACGAGCTATACAGTCCGTGGAATTCTCTAGGTCAGAATACTGCAGTGGGTAACCTTTCCCCTCTTCAGGGTATTGTCCCAACCTAGGGATTGAACCCAGGTTCTCCCGCATTGCAGGCGTATTCTTACCAGCTGAGCCACAGGGATGCACAAGAATACTGGCGTGGGTAGCCTATCCCTTCTCCAGGGGATCTTCCAGACCCAGAAATTGAACCAGGGTCTCCTGCATTGCAGGCAGATTCCTTACCAACAGAGCTACATATTGTTTAGCTGCTTCTAATTTGTGAGCATTTATTAGTTGCTTACTGTGTATGTATTTCTGGAGGAGGGCATGGCAACCCACTCCAGTATCTTTGCCTGGAGAATCCCATGAAGAGAGGAGCCTGGTGCACTGCAGTCCATGAGGTGGCAAAGAGTCAGAGATGACTTAGTGACTGAGCATGCAAAAGTTTCCAAAAAGACATGAGAACAATTATTTGGTAACAGAACAACAAAGTCAAATCCACATATTTTATTAAAATGCAAATATATTAGTATGGGATAGAAGTGGGTATGATTGTTTTGTTAACTTTTTAGATCAGGAGACTGAATTCTGATTTTAAAAATAAAGTTGTAAGTTTTCAGATGCTCACTTAGCCTGAGCTCTGTAGGCTGAATTCTGTGTTCAGCTATTTGTTTGTTGTTAGCATTGATGCATGCAGCAGAAAGAAAACAGCTTGGTTTCTATAAGTTAGGCAAATTCTAGAGAACTGGGAATGGCAGGGAGGCAATTGGCTTGCAAAATAAACTGACCAAACCGGAAGCCGAAATTAAATAGAGTGTATAAAGGCACCCCAGGGATCGTCTTAACAGTATACTAGTTATGAACTAACTATTGTCATTATTACCATTGCTAATGAAGAAACCATAGGAGAAGGCAAGCAATGCCTCTCCCTGATTACTGCGGGCTTCCGGTTTAACTAGCTAAGGCACTCAATGATCCTTTAAAAAATGAATTTACTCAAATGTCTTTCTGCTATTAGTGAGGATACTATTAGACATGCTTTAGCTTCAGAAAGTTTGAGGACAGTTTGGCTAATGATAGCTGAAAATGCTCAATAAAATAGCATTCTTAGACATTCATAGATTTTTTAAAACCATGTTTTGTGACTTGATAATGACTTTAATTTCTAATATTTCTTTAAAAAGTGATCCAAAGAAGTTATTAAATGCAACTCACATAGAAATATTAGTCCATTGGTTTAGTTAAGTCTTTTTCTTAAAAACTATTTCTATTGCTAGAAGCTTAGGAAAAAATATTTTCCCAGTGGTGATTTTTAGAACATTTGAAGCCTATTAACATGCAAAATAGTGCCACGATAAAAGAAGACTACACCATTATTAACTATACTAAAGATTTGGTTTGGGGGGGCAAATAAAAGCTAATGATTGGAATATCTTTGGAAATATCTAGAATATTTGTGAAAATAATTCTTTATCCAGTTATCTTCAGATTTAAAGAAGCAAAAAGTATTTTGTTATTTGATTTTATTTTTATATATTATCATGCAGTCATCCATTTGTTCATCCAGTTCTCAACAAATATGTACATCTCTCTCATATGCCAAAAATGGCACCCCACTCCAGTACTCTTGCCTGGAAAATCCCATGGATGGAGGGGCCTGGTAGGCTGCAGTCCATGGGGATACTAAGAGTCAGACATGACTGACCGACTTCAATTTCACTTTTCACTTTCATGCATTGGAGAAGGAAATGGCAACCCACTCCAGTGTTCTTGCCTGGAGAATCCCAGGGACAGGGGAGCCTGGTGAGCTGCCATCTATGGGGTCGCACAGAGTTGGACACGACTGAAGCGACTTAGCAGCAGCAGCAGCACATGCCAAAAATGTAAGGCTAATAAATAACAAGAATGATTTTGGAGAGCCTTAGCCTGCAGCAGCTTGAAATGGGGCTTCGGTTCCTGATTCAGAGATTGATGTGGGGTTGCAGGTGTGAGAGTGCCAAATCCTAGCCACTAGACCAGTGGTCAATGACAAGGCCCTGGCCCTTTGGCTTTGCAGAAAAGAATTCCCACAAAGACAGAAAGTAGTGAAATGATGACAGTATTTATCAGGAGGGTAAAGAGTACAGTAGGGGTGGTTAGACACATGGGCAGACTAAGAGGGAGAGTCCCTGAGTTGCACCCTCTGGCAGTTTGAATTATTTTTATGGGGTGTTTCTTCCAGTTTTCCTCTGGCAAGTCATTCTGATTTGCCAGGTTCAGAGCCCATATTTGGCATATCTCATTGTTAGGACTTAGATCGGATAGAGAGACTTCTGCTCTGCTAGGCAGGTCTTCGCCCATGCACAGCAGGAAGAAGTTACAGAAGAGACCTCTGCCCCAGTTCCCAAGAAGTATCTTGAGTATGAAGTCTCTCATGGGGGAGTTGTTAGGGGAAGCACACTGATTGAAACCGCTCACCCTGGCCAAGCACCATAGTAACCATTTGCAAGAATTGTTTTAGGACAGGAGGTCCTGATAAGGAACACAGAACTAATAAGCCAACACCAGCCAGAAGAGTTCAGGAAAGGTCAAAAGGAGACACCACATGTCCTACCACCTCCTAGAATCCTTCTCTCTGGCATTCACCTTGGCTGAACAAGGCGTGCACCACCAGGAAGGACTCTGAGTCAAAATGATTGGCTAAAGACAACCTGGAAACTAATCCCATCACCATAAAACCCGAGATTGCAAGCCATGTGGCAGAGCAGTTCTCCTGGGTTCCCCTACCCTACTGCTCTCCACCCGGGTGCCCTTTCCCAATAAAATCTCTTGCTTTGTCAGCACATGTATCTTCTCAGATGATTAATTTCTAAGTGTTAGTCAAGAGCCCAGTTTCGGGCCCTGGAAATGGTCCCCATTCCTGTAACATCATGATCTTCCCATGCATGCACACGCATCTCTTAGCCAAGATGGATTCTACCGAAGAGGCATATAGGTAAAGAATCTGTTAGCATCACTCCCCTTTTTAACTCCAAGGAGCCTTTCTGTGCATATGTGGTCAGGGAGGTGTCCTGACTTGGGGAACAAGACATATGTGGTCTCCTATTTGGGCAGGGCCCATGCTCCTCTCAATTATCCTGCTAGTTTTGTCTTGGAGTTTCAGCCCACAGGGAATGAATATCTTATTGCTGTACCCTGGGGAGTAGGGAGGGGCATCTACCTCCTGCATCAAGAACATCAATAATAACTCCAGGAGATAGAGAAGGACAGGGAATACGTGCTGAGGTTCATGGGGATGCAAAGAGTGGGACACAACTTCAATAATAGATAACATATCTTAAGCTAGGAAACTTGGACTCTAGGGTATTCATTAAATGTGAAACAGAAAAGTCCTGAGCTAGAATCCTCATTGCCATCTACTGATTGGCTCTAGGCAAGTTCTTTATTCTTCAGTTTTCTTATCTGTAAAATGGAAATATAATAAAAGCATCCACTCCATAGTCTTATTGTAGAACTTAAAGAAGATTAAAAAGCATTTTGAGCAGTGTACATCCAATGGTAAGTGGTCAGTAAGAATTAACCAGAGATCAAATTGCCAACATCCGTTGGATTATAAAAAAAAAAACAACAAGGGAATTCCAGAAAAAAAAACATATACTTCTGCTTCATTGACTACACTAAAGCCTTTTACTGTGTGGATCACAACAAACTGTGAAAAATTCTGAATGATATGGGAACACTAGACCACTTTACCTGCCTCCTGAGAAAACTGTATACAGGTTAAGAAGCAACAGTTAGAACTGGACATGGAACAATGGAGTGGTTCCAAATTGGGAAAGGAGTACATCAAGGCTGTATATTGTCACCCTGATTATTTAACTTATAAATGCAGAGTGTGTGATTCGAAATGCTGGACTGGATGAATGACAAACTAGAATAAAGATTTCTGGGAGAAATATCAACAACTTCAGGTATGTATATAATACTGCCTCAGTGGCAGAAAGTGAAGAAGAACTAAAGAGTCTCTTGATGAAGTGAAAGAGGAGAGTGAAAAAGTTGGCTTAAAACCCAGTATTCAAAAATGAAGATCATGGCATCCAGCCCCATCACTTCATGGCAAATAGATGGGGAAAAAATGGAAACAGTGGCAGAATTTATTTTCATGGGCTCCAAAATCACTGCAAATGGTGACTGCAACCATAAAATTAAAAGACGCATGTTCATTGGAAGAAAGGCTATGACAAAAGTAGACAGTGTATTAAAAAGCAGAGACATTACTTTGTTGACAAAGGTCCATCTAGTCAAAGCTATGGTTTTCCCAGTAGTTATTAAGGATGTGAGAATTGTACCATAATGAAGGCTAAGTGCTGAAAAATTGGTGCTTTTGAACTGTGATGCTGGAGAAGACTCTTCAGTGTCCCTTGGATAGCACAGAGATCCAACCAGTCAATCCTAAAGGAAATCATTCCTGAATATTCATGGGAAGGACTGATGCTGAAGCTGAAGTACCAGTACTTCGGCCATCTGATGCGAAGAGCTGACTCATTGGAAAAGCCCCTGATGCTAGAAAAGACTGAGGGCAAGAGAAGAAGGGGGCAACAGAGGATGAGATGGTTGGATGCTATCACTGACTCAATGGACATGATTTTGTGCAAACTCTGGCAGATAGCAAAGGACAGGGAAGCCTGGCATGCTGCAGCTCATGGGGTTGCAAAGAGTCAGACATGACTTAGTGACTGAACAATAACACTTATTTTTTTAAATTATTTAATTTAATCTTTATATATGTGAGCATAACAATGAAACATTTTGAAACAGGTGAGCAATATGAAATAGATGCTTCTTTAGGAATCAAAATGCTGAGTTTCTACAATGTATCTTTTGCTTTAATTAGTGAAATATCAGAGAAGGCAATGGCATCCCACTCCAGTACTCTTGCCTGGAAAATCCCAGGGATGGTGGAGCCTGGTGGGCTGCCGTCTGTGGGGTCACACAGAGTCGGACATGACTGAAGCGACTTAGCAGCAGCAGTAGTGAAATATATCTCTAAGTTCTCCTCTATTATAAATACTGCCTATACAATAATAATAATAATAGCTATACACATTTAAAGAATGGTCTCTATAGATTATTTATGAGTGCATTATGATTGTCCACATTTTATATGAAAAACCAAAGCACAGGAGTTTAAGTAAGTTGTTCCATGCGTGCTTGTGTGGTAAGTCACTTCAGCTATGTCTGACTCTTTGGGATCTTATGGACTGTAGTCTGACAGGCTCTGTCCATGGGATTCTCCAGGTAAGAACACTGAAGTGGGTTGCCATACTGTCCTCCAGGGGATCTTCCTGACCCAGGGATGGAACTCAGGTCTCTTGTGGTTCCACATTGCAGGTGGCATTTTTACCTCTGAGCCACCGGGGAAGCCAACTTCTTCCATATCAAATAGCTAATGAGCAAAGGCACTAGAGTCGAAACCCAAGCCTCTTATCCACGATGTTACGCTATCTCCCAGCAAGGCCATGTGCCTTTTCTCCTATTTAAAGATCACTCAGAAAATCGCATACAAAGTCAGGTTTTGAGAGGAATTTACTCAAGGTAACCCAGTCCTGAAAGTAGATAACAGCTCCAGTCTTCTATGTAAAGCAGCTATCTTTTTGTACCTGGAATAATTAATTAAAATAGGTCATTCTGATCTATAATGCTGTAGAAGATCTGAATTCTGATTGCTTTAGAGATTAATCCTCTAGACTTACTGTCATGAGCATCAAAGTACTTATGCTAATATTTCCCAGATTTGAACTTTGGGAAATCAAAAGTATCCCCTTTATTTTCACATTGTAAATTTCAGGCAACCTTCTTGGTAAAATGGAATTTAGGTCAAATTTCTCATATTCAAGCAGGTTCTTTGTATATGGAATAAGGAAGTAAATTAAGAAGGAAAAAGAAAGACCTCAATTTATCTTAATCTTGTGTTGTATGAGCCTGTGTTATGCGAGATGAAAAATGCATATATATACATAACAAATGGAAACTGCTCCTTGACTAGAATCTCAATTTAGGGTGTTATTGCAAAAAGCGAATGTAGCTAAGAGTTCCATTTTTCTCCTCAGAATAATGAAATGAGTACATATTTCTCCCTCTTTTCTTTTTCTAGTCTTTCCCTTTTACTTCTCTTTTTCCTTTCTCTCAGTAAAATATACTTAACCAGGGATCATGCTTGCTTTAGACAAAATAAATAGTTTTATCTTTTTCAGCAGTTGTCCCCAGCAGAATTAAACAAAAGTTAAGCAGGAAAAAAAAAAAAAACCCACCACCTGGTTTTCTTTCACTTAGATGCTATGCCCAGATTCAACATTTTGATTTGACTGAATGAGGAACAATGTAATCTGCAGAAGAATAATATTAACATAAAAACACAATAGAACTTGTCACAAAATGCATGGCAAACATTATAGCATGTAGTCTAGAGCTTTAATTAACATATTTGTTAAATGCCAATTCTTCGAATAGACACTATCAACAAAGAAAAGAGTTTCCTTAACACAGATAATGTTGATAGCTCCCCTTCCTTTAAAAGAGATTTTGACAGTTATACTATTGAGCTCTGTAATTCTGCCGGGAACCAACTCCCTTCCTTCTGCCACCCATGCTCTCAAAATCATAATGGAGGAGAAAGTCAGTAGCTTTTACAGCTATTCAATTTATTCCAAGGCAGGAGTTGTAAATGGTTGTATATACAGACTTGGAAATTTGCATACTGAATGCCTCCTCTCAGTTTTCATATGCCTACCTCTGTCCCTGTCATTTAATTTGCATTTATTCACCAATCAAGTTTGCTTCCTGGATGCCTCACTTGCATGAATGGGTAGCAGAGTAATTACAGCAAAGTAGAGTGGTTTTATGAATGAAGGCACAATTTACAGCAACGTGTGTGGATGTCACCTCCCTTCCTCTTGTTTAATATTCAGACCTGTCACCTTGCACACAAGCTGTTGGAAAAGGCTCCAGAGCCACAGTTATATTTCTAACAAATCACATCAGATTGTAAAGCTGCTCCAGGGGACTTTCTTGGGGTTGAGCAAAGAGGAGTCTTAATAAGAAAGCTGAATATAGAAGCTTGACTCATTATTGCATATAAAAAAAAACCAAAGAGATTTGTGTCTGACAGGCAGGATGAAGGGAGAAAGTTAAACAAAAAAAAAAACTTACATGTTATTTTTGAAGAAGATTGTGTTTTATTCCAACTCTTTGCTAGAGAGTTCTCTATTTAGAAAGCCCATGGTCTAGCTCTTAAGCACAGAGGAGAAATTTTAGTAGGAACATCTTTGTTGAACCATGGAAACAGTACTGAACCTTGAGGGTTTTCAAGTGCCAGTGTTTCAAGTGTTTAGGGCAGCCTCTTGCAACAAAGAACTATCTAGTATAAAATTTCAGCAGTTCCAAGGTTGAGAAACCATGCCTTAAACCCTATTTGCAAGACCTCCGTTCAGTTCACTCCCTTCGTCATGTCCAACTATTTGTGACCCTGTGGACTGCAGCATGCCAGGTTTCCCTGTCCATCACCAAATCCTGGAATTTACTCAAACTCATGTCCATCGAGTCAGTGATGCCATCCAAACATCTCATTCTCTGTCGTCCCCTTCTCCTCCTGCCTTCAATCTTTCCCAGCATCAGGATCTTTTCCACTGAGTCAGTTCTTTGCATCAGGTGACCAAAGTGTTGAGTTTCAGCTTCAGCATCAGTCCTTCCAATGAGTATTCAGGACTGGTTTCCTTTAAGATAGACTGGTTTGATCTCCTTGCAGTCCAAGGGACTCTCAAGAGTCTTCTCCAACACCACAATTCAAAAGCATCAATTCTTTGACACTCAGCTTTCTTTATAGTCCAACTCTCACATCCATACATGACTTTTGGGAAAATCATAGCTTTGACTAGATGGACCTTTGTTGGCATAGCAATGTCTCTGTTTTTTAATATGCTGTCCAGGTTGGTAGTAGCTTTTCTTCTAAGGAGCAAGAGTCTTTTGATTTCTTGGCTGTAGTCACCATTTGCAGTGATTTTGGAGCCCCTCAAAATAAAATCTCTCCCTGTTTCCCCATGTATTTGCCATGAAGTGATGGGACTGGATGCCATGATCTTAGTTTTCTGAATGTTGAGTTTTAAGCCAACTTTTTCACCCTCCTCTTTCACTTTCATCAAGAGGCTCTGTAGTTCTTCTTAGCTTTCTGCCATAAGGGTGGTGTCATCTGCATATCTGAGGTTATTGATATTTCTCCTGGCAATCTTGATTCCAGCTTGTGCTTCATCCAGCCTGGTATTTCCCATGATATACTCTGCATATAAGTTAAATAATTAGGGTGACAATATGCAGCCTTGACTTATACCTTTCCCGATTTGGAACCTGTCTGTTGTTCCATGTCCAGTTCTAACTGTTGTTTTTTGACCCACATATAGATTTCTCAGGAGGCAGGTCAGGTGGCCTGGTATTCCCATCTCTTGAAGAATTTTCCACAGTTTGTGGTGATCCACACAGTCAAAGGCTTTGGCATAGTCAATAAAGCAGAAACAGACGTTTTTCTGGAACTCTCTTGCTTTTTCCATGATCAAGTGGATGTTGGCAATTTGATTTCTGGTTTCTCTGCCTTGTCTAAATCCAGCTTGAATATCTGAAAGTTCATGGTTCATGTACTGTTGAAGCCTGGCTTGGAGAATTTTGAACATTGCTTTGCTAGCATGTGAGATAAGTGAAATTGTGCAGTAGTTTGAACATTCTTTGGCATTGCCTTTCTTTGGGACTGGAATGAAAACTGACTTTTTCCAGCCCTGTGGCCACTGCTGAGTTTTCCAAATTTGCTGGCATATTGAGTACAGCACTTTCACAGCATCATCTTTCAGGATTTGAAATAGCTCAACTGGAATTCCATCACCACCACTAGCTTTGTTCATAGTGATGCTTCCTAAGGCCCACTTGACTTCACATTCCAGGATGTCTGGCTCCAGGTAAGTGATCACACCATCATGGTTATCTGGGTCATGAAGATCTTTTTTGTATAGTTCTTCTGTGTATTCTTGCCACCTCTTCTTAATATCTTCTGCTTCTGTTAGGTCCATGCTATTTCTGTCCTTTCTTGTGGCCATCTTTGTATGAAATGTTCCCTTGGTATCTCTAATTTTCTTGAAGAGGTCTCTAGTCTTTCCCATTCTATTGTTTTCTTCTATTTCTTTGCACTGATCACTGAGGAAGGCTTTCTTATTTCTCCTTGCTATTCTTTGGAACTCTGCATTCTGATGGATTTAGCTTTCCTTTTCTCCTTTTCCTTTAGCTTCTCTTCTTTTCTCAGCTATTTATAAGGCCTCCTCAGACAACCATTTTGTCTTTTTGCATTTATTTTTCTTGGGGATGGTCTTGATCACTGCCTCCTGTACAGTGTCACAAACCTCCGTCCATAATTCTTCAGGTACTCTATCAGATCTAATCCTTTGAATTTGTTTGTCACTTCCACTTTATAATTGTAAGGGATTTGATTTAGGTCATACCTGAATGACCTATCCCTGACCAATTCCATCATTTCTTTTTCTTGAGGAAGATGATCTTGGTCCTTATTTTATAGAATACATAAAGGCTGTCAACCACATGCTCATTCCCTCAGTCGTGTCCAAGTCTTTGTGATCCCATGAACTGTAATCCACCAGGCTCCTCTGTCCATGGAATTCATTGCAGCACTGTTTACAATAGCTAGGACGTGGAGGCAACATAGATGTCCATCGGCAGACAAATGGGTAAGAAAGCTGTGGTACATATACACAATGGAATATTACTCAGCTATTAAAAAGAACACATTTGAATTATTTCTGATGAGGTGGGTGGAACTGGAGCCTGTTATACAGAGTGAAGTAAGTTAGAAAGAAAAACACCAATACCGTATATTAACACTTGTATATGGAATTTAAAAAGATGGTAATGATGACTGTATATGCAAGACAGCAAAAGAGACACAGATATAAAGACTTGTGGACTCTGTGGTAGAAAGCGAGGGTGGGATGATTTGAGAGAATACCACTGAAACGTGTATATTACCATATGTGAAATAGATGACCAGTCCAAGTTAGATGCATGAAACAGGGCACTCAAAGCTGGTGCACTGGGACAACACAGAGGAATGGGATGGGGAGGGAGGTGGAAGGGAGTTTTGGGATGGGGGACATATGTACATCTGTGGCTGATTCATGTCAGTGTATGGCAAAAAGTACCACAATATTTTAATTAGCTTCTAATTAAAATAAATTAAAAAAACCCAAAATTTTCAGATTAAAAAAAAAAAAGAATCCTGGAGTGGGTTGCCAAATCCTGCTTCAGGGGATATTCCTGGTCCAGGAATCAAACCTGTGTCTCCTGCATTGTAAGAGGTCTCCTTCACTGCAAGTGGATTCTTTACCGACTGTGCCACGAGGGAAGCCACCCCACCCTTAACAGCACCTATCCATTCACAAACACATTTGTACTTAAAGTCATTCCATCTAAGTCTTTACCCTCATTCTCCTAGCCCTGAAAAGGAGCAGCTCCTTATGCTTTCCAAGGTTAATTGGTTCATATGTGTTCTAGATTTTATCCCCCTCATCTCCTCTTGGATATTTCATCACTCATCTGTTTATCATTCTGTTTTATCCCTAAGCTTTCATTCTCCATCAGTTCAAGACTCACTAAATTCCAGAAATGACAACCCACTCCAGTATTCTTGCCTGGAAAACCCCATGAATAGAGGAGCCTGGGTGGGCTTTGGTCAATGAGGTCACGAAAGAGTTGGACACGACTTAGCGACTAAACACACACACCCATTGCTGGGTAATAAGCCACACTAGAATTCAGAGGCTTAGCATAATAAATGTTTATTATTATTCACAAATCGGTGAACCTCTAGATAACTATTCATCTGGGCTCATAAATGTCATTTGTGTATCTGGTACACAGGACCAGTCAGTTGTGTGTCTGGCACACAGGATTTCAAGGGAATGAGTGTAAACGGAGGCCTCTTCAGGTCTAGGATTGGAATTGGCACAGTACTGCCTCTAGTAGAAGTCACAAGCACCAGCCAAGTTCAAGAGTAAGAAAATGAACTCCCAGTCTTGACTGGAAGAAGGGAAAGGTATGTTGCAAAGGGAAATACTGTAAGGGGCAGAAGATCAGAGCCATATTAAATTATTAAAATTACTAGTGGTCTAATATTCAAAATCAACTTTAATTGCCTGCTTTCATTTCCCTGATTTTGCAGCAGCCTTTGACACAAAGGAATATTTCTTCCTTCTAGAAACTTCACGCTCATGTCTATCACAACACCACTGTCTTTAATTGCCCTTCTGCAAGTGAGACTCTGCTCACTCTTGATAACCCTTGATTGTCACTGCCATAACTAATAATGAATGTTGTGTCAGGGATTCTTTTCTTGGCCCTCTTTTTAGTTTTCAAGCACTTATGTGGCAATCTTATTGAAACTATGTTTTTATTTGTCACCTATATTTTGACACCCAAATCTAAATGCCTAGCGTAGCATATTTTCATTAGTAATTGATATTAGAAATCTTTACTTGAAAACTATATTTATTGTTATTCTTCCAGTTCTTGGTTCTCTCAAAATATCTAGTTAGGTAGTGGTTAGTTTTGACTCCTCCTTTTGTTTCATGAAGTCATGGTCTTCCCTCATGGCTTAGACAGTGAACAATCTGCCTGCAATGCAGGAGACCTAGGTTGATCCCTGGGTCAGGAAGATCCCCAGGTCAGGAAGATCCCCTGAAGAAGGGAATGGCTACTCCCTCTTGCCTGGAGAATCCCATCGTCAGAGGAGCCTGGTGGGCTCCTGTCCATGGGGCAGCAAATAGTCGGACACAATTGAGTGACTAACACTTTGTCTCATCACCTCCAACCCTTTAAGTATCATTTTCAATTTAATAGTTCATTAAATTCTATTGATTTATTTCACCAGCTCAAAGAAATATTTATTTAGTGCTTACTATGTGCCAGTTTAGTCTCTTATGCTCCCTTCATCAATAAGACAGACAGGCACTTGCCATGTTCTTTTGTCCCTTATTTTTTGTCCAAGCTCTTCATCTACCTCCCACTTTGTGATTTTAGCTCTGAATTGTTGCTTTAAAGTTATTAACATTTATATTTAAGTACTCTGCTACAAAATTCTTTAGCAATTCTTTTCGGGGATTTTTTGTAGGATCTGCTTTTCTGAATAGTAAAATGGGTAGATATAAAAATCCATATTTAGAACATTGACAATATCAATTCAGTGTTATCTTGTGGATGCAGGGTCTAATTAAGGTTACCACATTTAGCAAACAAATATATTAGACATGCAGTGAAATGTGAATTTTAGGTAAACAACAAATAATTTTAAAAGTATAATTATGTCACATGTAATAAGCATTTTGAGATATACTTTTACTAAAAAACAGTCCATTGTTTATCTGAAATTTATAAATTAACTGAGCTTTTTGTATTTTATCAGGCATCTCTAAATCTAAAATAATCTGACTATTTGTCTCTGTTTTGTTAGAAGTTTTAAAACTTTAAAATATGTAAAAATGTCAAGAAATGTATATTTATTCTTGAGATCCTAAAATGTCACCACAGTGTGTCTGATTGTGGATATGTTTATCTGTGTTCTCTTCAGAATCAGTCAATCCTTTTAAACTTAAGTCTTCTATTTGTCTTTACTTCTGGGATTGAAGAAACATTTTGCTCTGCCAGTTTCTTCCCTCTACTTTTCCCTGCACTTTATAGAACTCCCATTAGACAGATGTTGAACCATGACACATAATTGTCCTTTTATTCATTCCATGTCTGTCTGTTTGCAGTGGTATCAGGAAGAATTTCTTGGCTTGTTAACTTTGTGCATTAATTCAGACTTTAGCTATATGTATTCTGGTATTTGCCTGGTCATTAAAAGCAAAAATCATCATAATATTATAATTATCCTCCAATTAAAATAAGTTAATATAAATATAAAAAATCTTACTTTCTGGGAATGGTGATTCCTTACAGACTAACCCTTCTGTCATGGCCTCTTTGATTTTAGAAGCTTTTCTCTTTCATTAACTTGTTTATAGCTGCTTTATAGCTCACTGTGCAAACTGACTGCAGAAGGAAAGGAGACTATGTACCTCCAGACAAACTCTAACCCTATTTGTTACATCCACTGACTCTGAGCTTAGTGGTCCCTGTACTACCCTACTATTGTGGACTGAATTGTGTCCCTCCAAGTTCATGTATTCAAGTCATAACTCCCAATAACTTAGAATGTGACTGTATTTGAAGATAGAGCCTTTCAGAGAGGTAATTAAAGTTAAATGAGGTCATTAGGGTAGGCCCTAATCTAGTATGACTGGTGTCCTTACAAGAAGAGGGAGAAAAGCCAGAGATGTGCACTCAGATGAAAGACCACATGAGCATACAGTGAGAAGGAAGCCATCTGTAAGCCAAGGAGAGAGGTCTCAAGAGAACCAAACCTGCCCACACCTTGATCTTGGTTTCCAGCCTCCAGAATTATTTGTTGTTGTTGTTGTTCAATCACTCAGTTGTGTCCAACTCTTAACAACCCCATGGACTGCAGCATGCCAGGCTTACCTGTCCTTTACCATCTCCTGGACCTTACTCAAACTCATGTCTACTATGGGGTTGCAAAGAGTCAGACACAACCGAGTGAATGAACAACAACAGCAATATTTACCGAGTTGGTGGTGCCATCCAACCATCTCCTCCACTGCTGTTCTCCTCCTGCCTTCTATCTTTCTCAGCATCAGGGTCTTTTCCAGTGAGTCAGCAGTTTACATCACGTGGCCAAAATATTGGAGCTTCAGCTTCAGTATCAGTCCTTCCAATGAATATTTAGGGTTGATATCCATTAGGATTTGACTGGCTTGATCTCCTTGCAGTCCAAGGGAATCTCTAGAGTTTTCTCCAACACCAGAGTTCAAAAACATCAATTCTTTGGCACTCACCCTTCTTTATGGTCCAACTCTCTATCCATACATCTACTGGAAAAACCACAGCTTTGCCTATACAAAACTTTGTCAGCAAAGTATGTATCAGCTTTATAATAAGGTAAGTTTGTCATAGCTTTTCATCCAAGGAGCAAATGTCTTTTAATTTACTGGCTGCAGTCACCCTCTGAGGTGATTTTGGAGCCCAAGAAAATAAAGTTTCTACTATTTCCATTGTTTCTCCATCTATATGCATGAAGTGATGGGACAGAATGCCATGATCTTATTTTTTTTCAACATTGAGTTACAAGTCAGCTTTTTACTCACCTCTTTTATCTTCATCAAGAGGCTCTTTAGTTTCTCTTCACTTTCTGTCATAATTCAGTTCAGTTCAGTCGCTCAGTCGTGTCTGACTCTTTGCGACCCCATGAATTGCAGCACACCAGGTCTCCCTGTCCATCACCAACTCCCGGAGTTCACTCAGACTCACGTCCATTGAGTTGGTGATGCCATCCAGCCATCTCATCCTCTGTTGTCCCCTTCTCCTCCTGCCCCCAATCCCTGCCAGCATCAGAGGCTTTTCCAATGAGTCAATTCTTCCCATAAGGTGGCCAAAGTACTGGAGTTTCAGCTTCAGCATCAGTCCTTCCAAAGAACATCCAGGACTGATCTCCTTCAGAATGGACTGGTTGGATCTCCTTGCAGTCCAAGGGACTCTCAAGAGTCTTCTCCAACACCACAGTTCAAAGGCATCAATTCTTCAGTACTCAGCTTTCTTCACAGTCCACCTCTCACATCCATACATGACTACTGGAAAAACCATAGCCTTGACTAGACGGACCTTTGTTGGCAAAGTAATGTCTCTGCTTTTGAATATGCTATCTACATTGGTCATAAGTTTCCTTCCAAGGAGTAAGTGTCTTTTAATTTCATGGCTGCAATCACCATGTGCAGTGATTTTTGAGCCCCCCAAAATAAAGTCTGATGCCGTGATCTTAGTTTTCTGAATGTTGAGCTTTAAGCCAACTTTTTTACTCTCCTCTTTCACTTTCATCAGGAGGCTTTTTAGTTCCTCTTCACTTTCTGCCATAAGGGTGGTGTCATCTGCATATCTGAGATTATTGACATTTCTCCGGGCAATCTTGATTCCAGCTTGTGTTTCTTCCAGTCCAGCATTTCTCATGATGTACTCTGCATATAAGTTAAATAAGCAGGGTGACAATATACAGCCTTGACGTACGCCTTTTCCTTTTTGGAATCAGTCTGTTGTTCCATGTCCAGTTCTAACTGTTGCTTCCCGACCTGCATACAGGTTTCTCAAGAGGCAGGTCAGGTGGTCTGGTATTCCCATCTCTTTCGGAATTTTCCACAGTTTATTGTAATCCACACAGTCAAAGGCTTTGGCATAGTTAATAAAGCAGAAATCGATGTGTTTATGGAACGTTCTTCCTTTTTCCATGATCCAGTTTATTGTGATCCACACAGCCAAAGGCTTTAGCGTAATCAATGAAGCAGAACTAGATATTTTTCTGGAATTCTCTTGCTTTTTATATGATCCAACGGATGTTGGCAATTAGATCTCTGGTTCCTTTGCCTTTTCTAAGTCCAGCTTGTACATATGGAAGTTCTCAGTTCACATACTGTTGATTTTGAGCATGATCTTGCTAGCATGTGAAATGAGTGCAATTCTGTGGTAGGTTTGAACATTCTTTGGCATTGACCTTCTTTGGAATTGTAATGAAACTGACCTTTTCAAGTCCTGTGACCACTGCTGAGTTTTCCAAATTTGCTGGCATATTGAGTGTAGCACTTTCACAGCATCATCTTTTAGGATTTGAAATAGCTCAGCTGGAATTCCATCACCTCCACTAGCTTTATTCAGAGTGATGATTCCTAAGGCCCATGAGACTTCACGCTGCAGGATGTCTGGCTCTAGGTGAGTGATCTCACCATCCTGGTTATCTGGGTCATGAAGATCTTTTTTGTACAGTTCTTCTGTTTATTCTTGCGACCTCTTCTTAATATCTTCTGCTTCTGTTAGGTCCTTACTGTTTCTGTCCTTTACTTCCCCCTTCTCTGCATGAAATTTTCCCTTGATATCTCTAATTTTCTTGAAGAGATCTCTAGTCTTTCCCATTCTATTGCTTTCCTCTATTTCTTTGCATTGTTCACTTAGGAAGGCTTTCTTATCTGTCCTTGCTATTCTTTGGAACTCTGCATTCAGATGGGTATATCTTTCCTTTTCTTCTTTGTCTTCACTTGTCTTCTTTCCTCAGCTATTTGTAAGGCTTCCTCACACAACCATTTTGCCCTTTTGCATATTTTTCTTTGTGAGGATTTTAATTATTGCCTCCTGTACAATGTTACAAACCTCCATCCATATTTCTTGAGGCTTTCTGTCTATCAGATCTAATCCCTTGAATCTATTTGTCGCTTCTACTCTATAATGTAAGGGATTTGAAATAGGTCAAACCCAAATGGCCTAGTGTTTTCCCTACTTTCTTCAATTTAAGTCTGAATTTTGCTATAAGGAGTTCATGATCTAAGCCACAGATTCCAATCTTGTTTTTGCTGACCGTATGGGGCTTCTCCATCTTCAGTTGCAAAGAATATAATCAATCTGATTTCAGTATTGATCATCTGGTGACATCCATGTGTAGAGTTGTCTCTTTTGTTGTTGGAAGAGGGTGTTTACTATGAGCAGTACATTCTCTTGGCAAGTCTCTGTTAGCCTTTGCCCTGTTTATTTTGTACTCCAAGGCCAAAGTTTCCAGTTATTCCAGGTATCTCTTGACTTCCTGTTTTTGCATTCCAGTCCCCTATAATGAAAAGGACATCTTTTTTGGGTGTTAGTTCTAGAAGATCTTGTTCATCTTCATAGACCCATTCAACATCTTCAGCATTACTGGTTGGGACATAAACTTGGATTACTGTGATAATGAATGTTTTGTCTTAACACGAATTGAGATCTCTCTTTCCTTTTAGAGATTGCACCCAAGTTCTTCATTTCAGATTGTTTTGTTGACCATGAGGGCTATTCCATTTCTTCTAAGGGATTGTTGCCCACATTGGTAGATATAATGGTCATCTGAATTAAATTTTCCCATTCCCATCCATTTTAGTTCACTGATTCCTAAAATGTCTATGTTTACTCTTGCCATCTCTTTGACCACTTCCAACTTACCTTGATCTATGGACCCGACATTCCTGGTTCCTATGCAATATCGCTCTTTACATCATCAGACTTTACTTTCACTTTGATACACAACCACAACTGGGTGTTGTTTCTGCTTTTGCTTAGCCTTTTTATTCCTTCTGGAGCTATTTCTCCTCTCTTCTCCAGTAGTATATTGGCACCTACCAACTTGGGAAGTTCATCTTTCAGTGTCATATCTTTTTTTGCTTTTCATACTGTTCATGGGGTTCTCAAGGCAAGAATGCTGAAGTGGTTTGCCATTCCCTTCTCCAGTTGGCCATGTTTTTTCAGAACTTTCCACCCTGATCTGTCCATCTTGGATGGCCCTACCTGGCATAGCTCACAGTTTCATTGTTAGACAAGGCTAAACAAAGTGAACGAGACAAGTTAAATTATTGTTGTTTTATGTTATGGCAGTCCTAGCAAACTTGTGTGTGTGAGTTTAGTCCTTCAGTAAGGTCCAATACTTTGTGGCCTCATGAACTGTAGCCCCCAGACTTCTCTGTTAATGGGATTCTCCAGGCAAGAATATTGTAGTGGGTTGCCATTCCCTTCTCCAGGGGATCTTCCTGACCCAAGGATTGAACCCAGGTATCCTACATTGCAGGCTGATTCTTTACTGGCTGAGACACCAGGGAAGCCCAGCAAACTGGTATACCTACATTTAAAGAATGATCTCTCGATATGTATTTTTTTCTATCCCTGTTTTTACATTTCTGAAATCCAGTGTCAGTTTTGTTTTTATTTTGCCTTATAAATACATTTAGCTAAAATAACTCTTTGGCCATTTTATCAGATTTTAGGCAAGAGGGGACATGCAGAAATTCTCAATCTATTAAGTCTATATATAAACTTACAGAGTTATCTATTGATAATGAAATTATATTATGCCTTGACAAAAACCTTTTGATGACATTATATTGCTAACAAAATGAGGTCCACTGTCTTCTGTATTTGTTTTTCCATGACTTCACCTATTTCCTATGTCTGTCTTGCTAATCTTTCTCTTCCTCTATCATATTAGCTGCGATGTGTGCCCCAGGAAGTTCTATTTTTTGTGTGCTATAATGTTTCATTTTGAATGAAGTGTCCCTTTATACTTTTGCCTCCTTCATAAAGCTACTTACCATTCAAGATGTCAAGCAACTATGTCTTGGTCTGTTAATGCTTTCCTCTCCTCACTAGATGCTGAGATCTGCCACTGGCACCACCAGTATACATTTTTAAAAATATCCTTTCTAACATTTTATTGCCAGGTATTAAGTGATTTCTCTATGGCTTCCCAGGTGGTGTTAGTGGGAAAAACTCACCTACCAATGCAGAAGACATAAGAGATGTGGGTCCGATCCCTAGGTCAGGAAGATTCCTTCCTGGAGGACGGCATGGCAACACACTCCGGGATTCTTGCCTGGAGGATCCCATGGACAGAGAAGCCTGGCCGGCTATAGTCCATAGGGTCACAAAGAGCTGGACACGTCTAAAGTGACTTATCATGTAGGCATGTTTGTTTGTGCCATTAAGAGTGAATTATTTGAGGATCAAGGCTGATTATCTTTGCAGCCACATTGACTGAGATATGACTCAGAAGAATAATTGCTTAATATATGAATTAAAAATGAGTAAATGAGAGTATTAAAAAAACATGAAAGGTTGAGTCATTTTTCAGGGACCATGGACCAATCTATTATTATTTATTTTAAACTTAGCATTTTCATTTTGATTCCATTTCATTGCTATCGATTACTGCAGTGTTTTTTAAATAAAAATTGGCCGGGAGAAACTTTAAATCACTTAACCTCCTTTGTATTTACTAAAAACATAAGTAAAAAAGTACTTAAATCTTAGTTAAAATGTAGGTCAGTGTTTCTTATACCTAATTTATAACACTGTGGGTAGATTGCCTTGGGGCATCCAACAGGAAAGCAAAGGAATCCCATTTGCCACTTCTTCAGCTCTGTATAGTCCAGAATACTTATCCTGAAAAGGACACCTATTCAGAGGAGAAACAATTATCTGCAAGTGAAACAGGTAATGAAGTTTTCTCTGTGCTATAATTTTAATTTAAAGAGCATGTTTGAAAGGCTAAGAGACCCAGACAGGCAGATATTTCTTTCTTCACAGTTATAAAATCTGTCACATCTTAGAAATACTCCCCCATTGAATGGCAATCACAATTTTTATTCTAAAGGTTCCACATGCATGGCATATTATGTAATGGACAGCACTTCAGAATAATCTAATGAAAAGAGAACTCTTTTCCATGCTAATAAACTTCAGATTCTGCTTGTTTCAAGAAAATGAATTCAGGCTTTGAACTGCTGAGGTCCACATAAATTCAGGTTATCCATACAGCCGTGCGGAAAATCTCCAAGATGAGTTCTTTATTAATAGCAAGAATGAGTGAGTCAGTCAGCTCGTTTAATGATCTGGCCCATAATTTGAATCCATTGAAAGTTGCCTGTTAGCACCTCTGGGAGCCTGGATCAAGCATGACCTTGACTTGTGATAGCCTGAATTAAATCCTGGCATGATAGTTCCCACAGAAGCTTTGTTTTTAGCATTTGGCATGAAGCAGACTTCTTGAACAGCCTAATAGTTATGACTAACATGAAAATTTTAAGGAAGTTGAAGGAAGGTTATGCTAACATGTAAAATTTATTCAAATAAAAAAGAATGGTCAATTCTATGAAACCTGGTAGAGGTCTGTTAAAAGTAGAAATGTTCATGCGGTCATTTTTATTAGGCTTCTGCAGGATATTTTGTATACATGTCTATTCCTTAGAATTTCCTACTATTTAATACATTTATGATATGTACTATAATCACATAAATACATATGTGATTGACTCTTTGCAACCCAATGGACTGCGTCCCACCAGGCTCCTCTGTCCTTGGGGGTTCTCCAGGCAAGAATACTGGAGTGGGTTGCCATTTCCTTCAGTAAAAGAGTAAAAAATAATCTCTCCACTTAGGGGTGTACTTGCGTGCCTGCTAAGTGGCTTCAGTCCTGTCCTACTCTTCTCCAGGGAATCCTCCTGACCCAGGGATGGAACTCATGTCTCTTATGTCTCTTGCATTGGCAGCTGAGTTCTTTACCACTAGGGTCCACCTGGGAAGCCCCCACTTATAGATGATCTAAGTTTTATTCTCTCTTGGTAACATGAACTGGTGAAATCTTTAAGGTTTTAATTCTACCATATCTTTGGTGATAATATTCTACAATTTTAACTCTTTTGTTAATTTATGCTGTATAGCAAAGTAATTCAGTTGTTCATATATATATAGTCTTTTAAATATATTTTTATATATTCTTTTCCATTATGGTTTACCATAGGACACTGAATATAGATCCCTGTGCTCTACTTAGAACCTTATTGTTACTCATTCTATATGTAATGACTTGCATCTGCTGACCCCAACCTCCTACTGCATCCTTCTTATAATAAAAGTCTAAAATTCTATTACATTTGAAAGTTTGAACTTTTAAATATAATAGACACTTCAGTTTTTTTCAAGGCTCATGTATCTTAAACATCCTCTTCTCATACTTAAATATAAAAAGAATTAATCATTTTCATATGATTTTTAGGCATTGTGACATTTCTTCCTCTTTTTTCCCATGCTCCCACCTCACCATTTCACTATAGGGATATGACATAATTCTCTGAAAGAACAAAACTTCTTTAGTGGACATTGATGACATCAAGGGACACTACAACAGCTTTATAATGGAAAGTGTATGAATTTCCTAGGGTTGTTTTAACAAAGTACCGTAAACTAGGAGCTTAAAACAACAGGTATTTATTATTTAGTAGACTTGAAGTCTAGAAGTCCGAAACAAGGAGTCAAGAGACGTATGCTGTCTCTGAAACCTACAGGAGCATCCTTCCTTGCTTCCTCCTAATTACTGGTGATTTACTGGCAATTTCTGGCATTCCTTGGCTTGGCACTGAGCCATTCCAATTCTCTGTCTCCCATGGTGTTCTGCGTTCCTCCCCATAATCTACTAGCTGTGCTTGTTTGCCTCTGTGCCTAAATTTCTCTTTTTTGTAAGGCCATCAGTCTTGTTGGATTTTGGCCTACCCTAATGATCTAATTTTAACTTGACTACCTCTATATTTCTAACAGCAACATGTAATTTTTTCTTTGATAATGACTTGGAGACAATGATAATAGTATTATAATACAGTGTAGATACTATAAAGTGATTTTATTTACTTCTTACTGTGAATCTAACGTGTATGTCAGAAAAGATATGAGTGACAGCTTTAGACAAACATGAAAACTAGAAATGGTCAATGCTTAAACACTGTTACTTTTAGCTGTAGCATGTAGTAGCATTTTTATTTTTGGCATTTTATTGTTATTTTTTGTTGTTGTTTTGCTTTGTAAACCAAAAGTGATTTAATTTTATCAAAGTTTCTTCAGTTTGTTGTATTTATGACCACATCACATTAGAAATGGCATAACTTCAGGGGAGTGCACAATGTAGACTCATTTAATTTTTTGGATATTTCTTAATTTTAGGGATCTTCAGTCTTCTAACTTGAAGTCTCCAACCCTTTGAGGGCATAGTATAGCACTTTTACATTTTAATACTCTCCATAGTGTACAGGTTTTGGATTTTATATCTCTTCCTCCACCCCTCCCCCACCACCATTCTCAATTAGTGAATAGCAAAGTGAATTACTTGTAAGTAACATGAGTTGGCTCACAAACCCAGACATCTATGATTTCTCAACAATTCTCAGTCAGATAGAGTTCAATAATGCAATTATTTCACTATTGGGAGGGGAAAATTGAGTTTATAAAGTCAAATAAAAATCAAATAAGAATAATTCTCTCATTTATGACTATTGCTGCCAAGTGAAAATCACAGAGGGAGTTCTCTTTGAGGGTAGCACACAGATATCTAATGGAAATATGGTAGGGATAAGGCTCATTGTGATCAGATGAACAGAAATGTTAGACAAGTATATAGCATAAAAGGATTAGAGTCAATTTTTTTTTCTAGGCTAACACTGGGCTCTAAAGTATGATATTACTTTATTTTGGATTCTGTGACTAAATCTGGTGAAATATTTTGTTCAATTTAATTTATTCTAGTTCATTGAGATAGTCTCATATGCACTATGACAGTTGTTAGATCCCATAAAAACTGATTTTTGCAGGTAGATGATCATTCAATCCTATCTAACCATTCCATGGTTATATGATTAGAACAGTAATAAATTGAATTTTAGCTTTCATGCTTCCTAAATATTCAGTGTTCCTCATGAAAGAAATATCCAATGTATGTATTCATTGCATTTTCAAAGCATGATAACTAAGAAGAATCTAAATATGGTTTCCAGGTCAGTTCTACCTTGGGATCACTGTGGGATTATAATACACTTAAGTCTTTTATAAAAGATGTGTATCAAAATATTGTTGCCCCTTCCTTTTTAAAATACCCACAGCCAATTATGCTTCTGCTACAGCTTTCAATATGTGATGGAATGAAAGGTAGGAATAGTTTCTCATTTGTTACATTACCAGTTTAATAATTAGTTCATGACTCTGTGATTGTGGTCAGTTGCAGCATTTCTAATCTATCCCAGGGTCAGTCAATTTCAAATAATATTTCCAAATTGAAACCCATTAATCTCTTTGGTCTGACTTCACTAAAATGTATTTATGTATTAATTGGAGCCACCATATCCATGACTGTGAGCCAGTCATTTTGAATGATGTCGGTAGCATTAGCTCATGCCAGACCATGGCAGGCTCCTTTTCCAGAGTCAATGCCATATTCACATTCTGGACCTATGATGTGACTGAAGGGGTCCTTTCAGAATAGAATTAATCACACTATACCACTATTTACAGAAGAGAGCAAAGAGGTAACTGAGTACAGAAGATGTGCACCATCCAAGCAAATGGAAAGTGCTCAACTTCTATGTTGAAAGAAGTCAGTAAATCTAGAGGGCTTGAAATGAGGCAGTCGTTCATCTGTCTTTGGATCAGCATGGTTTAAAGCAGCTCTGTTTACAGAGTAAGCGTGTCCACACTTTTCAAATGGCTGTCATGATTAGAAATTCATGTTGTACAGTCACGTTGATTTTTATAGATAACTGTGATGTGATGAGAGGCTCCACGTTTAATGTGTAACTACAGAATCTGACTAGCTTGAGTCAAGTGATTATGCAGCATTTATTCTTCTCTTTTATTCACTTATCAGGAGTCTTTTGTAATGCTTCATGTTTTACATTAGTATGAATATAATAGTGAATTATAATTCACTAATTATATTTATATAATTATTTATATTAATTAATATTAGTGAAATTAATCTTAAATTGCTGAAAACTTTATAATCATATTTTTCAGTTATGATTCACAGTCCAGCAGCCTGGCACCTGCTGGCAAGCAGTTACACAAAGTCAGCAAAGTCTATGCAGTAGTTTCTCCTTTAAGTTGGCTTCTCAGGCTATAAACAAATCCTTTTCCCCAGTGTATAGACGTACAATATTATTCTCTCCCACCTGCTCTTTTGCCTGAAGCTAATTCCTTTTAGTGAACTTGTCTCTGTGATTTCTAGTCCCCATTTCCACAACTCTGAACTTAGTCCTCTTATCCTGGATCAGCTGAAGATGCTGTGCCTTCTGCGGTTCAGATCTGGCTCTATAAGCCTACCATTCATTCTTACATTTATTTAAGATTTTTGAGTTTTATTATTATGAGCTATTATTAATATTATTGTTACTAATTCTCATCAAATCCACAGTTGCATACAAAGGGGGCTTGATGTGAGCCATGGGAGATGTTGGGAGATGTAAACGCACAGGTAGTAACAATGTTGTTTGATTACTGCTTATCTTTGACTTTTGCTAATGTAATCACAGTCTTTCTCAATGTCTCCAAATAAGTCAAAAACAGATGAAAAACAACAGCAAGGTTTTAGTTTCTGGCTTATGTGGCCCTGAATGTACATGGGTAGCACCAATAAGGACTGATAATTTTATTGCACTCACTGTGTGCCAGAGACTATTACAAGTTGTCTGTTTTAATCTCCATAACAACCTTGTGAGAAAACAAACAAACAAAAAACAAACAAGCCCTTTGAGGGAAAAAAAAACCTGATACAGAAAGTTTAAGAAACTTTCTACCTTATCGATCTGGTAAGTAGTGAAACTGCAGTTTGAACCTAACCATCTTAGTTCCAGCTGCAAGAGCAAGATGCCACAGACAGGGTCACTTAGAAACAACCTAATATTACTCACAGATCTAGTTTGGCATCTGGTGAGAGCCCAATTCCTGGTTCCTAGACAGCCACATTGCTATGTCTTCACTTGGCAGAAAGGTTGGGGGATCTTCCCCAGGATCATTTTTATAGGGTACTAATCTTGGCAGAAAGTGAAGAGGAACTAAAAAGCCTCTTGATGAAAGTGAAAGTGGAGAGTGAAAAAGTTGGCTTAAAGCTCAACATTCAGAAAACAAAGATCATGGCATCTGGTCCCATCACTTGACAGGAAATAGATGGGGAAAGAGTGGAAACAGTGTCAGACTTTATTTTTGGGGGCTCCAAAATTACTGCAGATGGTGACTGCAGCCATGAAATTAAAAGACGCTTACTCCTTGGAAGGAAAGTTATGACCAACGTAGATAGCATATTCAAAAGCAGAGACATTACTTTGCCAACAAAGGTCCGTCTAGTCAAGGCTATGGTTTTTCCTGTGGTCATGTATGGATGTGAGCGTTGGACTGGGAAGAAGGCTGAGTGCCGAAGAATTGATGCTTTTGAACTGTGGTGTTGGAGAAGACTCTTGAGAGTCCCTTGGACTGCAAGGAGATCCAACCAGTCCATTCTGAAGGACATCAGCCCTGGGATTTCTTTGGAAGGAATGATGCTAAAGCTGAAGTTCCAGTACTTTGGCCACCTCATGTGAAGAGTTGACTCATTGGAAAAGACTTTGATGCTGGGAGGGATTGGGGGCAGGAGGATAAGGGGATGACAGAGGATGAGATGGCTGGATGGCATCACTGACTCGATGGACGTGAGTCTAAGTGAACTCCAGGAGTTGTTGATGGACAGAGAGGCCTGGTGTGCTGCGATTCATGGGGTCGAAACGAGTCAGACACGACTGAGTGACTGAACTGAATTGAACTGACAAATCCCATTCATGAGGGCCCTAGATCCATCATCTAATTTCCCCAAAGTCCCAACTCAGATACTATCACATTGGGGGTTAAATTTCAACATATGTATTTTGGGAGGACACCAACATTCAGTCTGTAGCACCAACCAATCTAGATTTAGGGATGTTTCTATAAACCCTAATGTATCTCGTGTGAGAAGGAGAGAAGGCCTTCCCAGTTTCTGTGAAAAAGAGGCATTTCCTATGGCATTTCTGTGTACCTTAAGTTTGAGAACACAGACTTACTAGGAGTATATATTATTCAGTGTTTCAAGTCTAGCATCTAAATTTAAATGAATGGGTATGAGCAACTAAAATTGCAGTTATTACATACGGACCATGGTTTACAAATATCCTAAAGACATACTTTTGACGACACACTTTTCAGATAGTATTTGAAGAATTCTGCTCTATATTCTCTTTCTACCCTAAAACTCCATTTGGAAGATTTCTTTTATTCTTTTTTATAGACATTCTTGAGCTCAATATTCATGTTTTCTGGTGACCATGTTCATATGACGTTTTATAGATGTCTTGAAACCCAGCATGACCTAGACTGAATTCCTAATCTTCCCTTGCCCCTCCCCTAAATGGTTTCTCTTTTGATTTGTATCAGAAAATGGCACCATTATCCTCTATCTTGTTATCTAGGCCTGAGACTAAGTCTTCTTTCTTCATTTTTTTTCTTTTTGCTTTCCAGCAACCCCAGCCCCCAATCAAATCATTCCCATGGTATATCTTTTCTATGTCCTTAATATCTCTCACATTCTTTCACTTCTCTTCATCATCACAGTTTCTTAGTTGGTTCATTTTACCCCCTTAGCTACTTGTGGTAACAATTCCTATATTCTCTGGCCCTACCACTAGCTGTCTTAGTCTTTAGCTTGACATACAGCATGATGTGCTTTGAGGAGGGCATGGCAACCCAGTCCAGTATTCTTGCCTGGAGAATCCCATGAACAGAGGAGCCTGGCAGGCTATAGTCCATGGGGTCCAACAGAGTTGAATGCAACTGAACTGACTTAGCATGTGTGCACAACATACTTTTATCATTTGGCCCTTGTTTCCCTTTATGACTCATCTCTTACCGTTTGACAGTCTCAGCTCCTTGTACTGAGATCCTTGAAGTTCTTCAGATGAGCAACGTGCATATTTCACTCCTGGTCTGTGCATACTCTTTACTGTGTATGGCACACCCATCTCACCTCTCACTCTTCCTTCTGCATAACTCCTGCCCACATTTTCACTCTGCTTTTCCATTCAGAATATGGCACATCATTAGTATTTGAGCAATACATATTAAATGGATCATAAAATGAATGTAGATGATCAGCTTAGAGAAGTATTAGACTAGTTTAAAGAAGCAGAAGCATTTGTGTTAGAGAAAGTGGGTGATATTTCCAAATAGCTAAAGTCAAATTTTAAAAAACATAGCTTGGTTCAAGGGCTTCCCTGGTAGCTCAGTTGGTAAAGAATCTGTCTGCAGTGCAGGAGACCCAGGTTCAATCCTTGGGTTGGGAAGATTCCCTGGAGAAGGAAATGGCAACCCACTCCAGTATTCTTGCGTGGGAAATTTTAGGGACAGAGAAGCTGGGCGGGTACAGTCCATGGGTTCGCAAGAGTCTGATGTGTCTTGGTGACTAAAGTACCACACCTTGGTTCAAGAGTAAGGTTTTAATAAAGGAAGGTATTTATTTGTTGTATGATTCTAAAAGACAGATGAACTAGTTTCTATATTAGTAATAGGTAGACTGCATATTAATATTTCATTTTCAGTTTTCCCAGTTAAAACTCTTCATATCCATAGTTATTAAAAAGGACTGTGCTGAGTTTCTAAATGTAGGTTCATGACATCTTTATAGTAACCTCTGTGTATACACCTTTTTCTGAACTGGATAGATCAGTTTATGTCTTTCTTATTACACTGTCTGTTTCCTGAAACTATAGGCCATTCATATTTATTTCTAGATGTAAAAATGTATGACACACAATAGATGTTTTAGGTACTTTTTGTTGAATGAGTGATTTAAAGAATGAAGAAAATCATATTAATAATTTCCCGTCCATTCATCTCTTCAACTCTGCTCCTTGATTATAGATTCCCATTTTTCCGTCTTATATTTAGAATTGAACCCCATTTCTCTCCCTTACTGACACTTCCCCACCCCTTACCTACAGTGACATGCTTCTTAATTAAAACTTGCAATTTCAATGTGTTCCAATAACTGTTTATACACTGCTCTACATTTCAATGTTGCAAAGACACAGAACTCAGCAAGATAACAGCTGAAGAGAAGAGGATTTGTCTCTAGGATCAGGAGCCTCAGAGTCTAGAAGAAGAGGTTGAGATGAGGACAAGGAGAGGTGACTCACAGAAGGACTTTTGGAGTACTCCAGTATGGTTCTTAGTCACTCTGGAAAATAAGTGCTCTGAAGAAGATGCAGATATGAGAGTGCATTCTACAGGGAGAAGAAAAGGAAGGAAGATAGATGTGAAGTAATCTCACAATCTCTGAAATTATTTTTTAAAAAGCAATAGTTCTAATAATGATAATATGCTGTCTGCTTTCTAGTTTCTAAATATTCTTAAAAAGCTCAGGTGTAGAATGATAAGCAAGGACAGGTTAAATTTGGAACAGGTTTTCCAGAATGAGAGCACCTTGCTTTTCCAGTGCTTCATGCAGATGTGAAAGTTATGGAAATAGTTAAAAATCCTGAACCTATAATTACGCCTTTTATCTTAACATTTTAACTGAGATCTTGCTTTGAAAAAGCTTTTGTTTCATTTCTTCCCCATTCCTGTCCCTGCCATTTTGTTTGTTTGAGAGAAGGCAGAAACATAGATGATGGAATAACACTGGATCAAGAATAAAATTAGCACACTAAGCAGCAAGTGAGATGTCTTTAGGAAGCATATGTTTCTGTCTGTGCATGTGGCACATTATTGGAGGCGGGCTCCATGGGTCAGTGGTCTTAATTGTCTTTATTCTTTAGACCCAGGCATACTCATTGTACTGGCTCTCTCTGTATCACCTCTGAGTTCAGAATGTTACATCATGAACTTTTTCACAGCTGGGTTGATTGGCTATGCTATGTGCCAAGATGATAAAATTGGAAATACTTTTGTGTAAATTCTCTCAAAGCCTTATTTCTCTCTGTTTATACACAGCTTGTAACAGAGAGTGGTCAAAGGAAAAGAATACAAGCTTCCAAGAAAGCAAGTGGTATGTGACAGAAGTCATGAGAAAGCAAGAGAAAAAGTCCCTGACATTTCAAGGCAGAGGCCAGCCATACTTTTTCAGTTATGAGTAACTAAGATTTCCTTTCTTAACTTTTTATTTTATATTTGAATATAGTTGATTAACAGTATTGTGATAATTCCTTATGGTGCCATATATGTGAGCACCTTAAGTCCACCTCATTTTCTTCTTTGCTCCATCCGTTCCACCAGGGCATCTAAGTATGATGGCTGCCATAGTTGACCTCATTGCAACTTAAGGACTTAATCTTTCCCCATTTTTCTCCTATGTGTTTTCCAACAGGATAGCTGCTTACCTGGCGTATAGGCAAATGCAGGCGATAAAGGGCCAGTCCTTTCCTCTCTTCCTCCTTCTTACCACCTTCCAGGAATAAATGTCCTCTTTGTCATCCCCTATCCTTCATAAGCCTATCCTATGCTTCCCTGGTTGCTCAGATGGTAAAGAATCTGCCTACGAAGTAGGAGACTTCGATTTGATCCCTGGGTTGTGAAGATCTCCTTGGAAAAGGGAATGGCAACCCACTCCAGTATTCTTACCTGGAGAATCTCATGGACAGAGTAGCCTGGAAGAGTACACTTCCTGGGCTTGGGAAGATGGGACATGACTGAGTGACTAACACTTTCATCTCCATCCTTCATAAGTCTGAGGATGATACTACAGTACAGTTTCTTTCCAGAGAGCAGATAGAGTATGATTGACTCTTGGCATACACTGGAGTGATGCATGCAGTTTTAGTTCAGTATAAGCTCCCACCATAGGGAACCCGCCATGTGTTGTGACTGCCAAAAAATACAAATAAAAGTTATTGCAATGCACAAAATTCCCCTCAGCCTTCTTTTTGAAGAGTTTGCCTACAAACAAAACTAATGACAATTATTTGTACAGATTAAATTATGTTTATTAAATTAATCAAATAAGTTAATAAAAATTACATCGTGACAGAAATTTCTAAGCAGTCAAGAGAAAATGCAAGCTTTGCTGATCACCAGTCCTGCTGAGTTTTTGTGTGGTGCTGGTAGGAATTTAGATATCTTTATAGACTACAACAGCCTCTAAATTAAAAGCACCTTGTATTTACTATGAACAAAACCAGTGGAGGTGATGGAATTCCAGCTGAGTTATTAAAAACCCTTAAAGATAATGTTGATAAAGTATTGTACTCAATATGTCAACAAATTTGGAAAACTCAGCAGCGGTCACAGGGCTGGAGAAGTTCAGTTTTCATTACAATCCCAAAGAAGGAAAATGCCAAAGAATGTTCAAACTACCATATAATTGCACTCATTTCACATGCTACTCGGAGAAGGCAATGGCACCCCACTCCAGTACTCTTGCCTGGAAAATCCCATGGACAGAGGAGCCTGGTAGGCTGCAGTCCACGGGGTGTCTCGGAGTCGGACATGACTTAGCGACTTCACTTTCACTTTTCACTTTCATGCATTGCAGAAGGAAATGGCAACCCACTCCAGTGTTCTTGCCTGGAGAATCCCAGAGATGGGGGAGCCTGGTGGGCTGCTGTCTATGGGGTCACACAGAGTCAGACACGACTGAAGCAACTTAGCAGCTTTGCAGCAGCAGCACATGCTACTAATGTTATGATCAAAATCCTTCAAGCTGGGCTTCAGCAATATGTGAACCAAGAACTTACAGATGTTCAAGCTGAATATAGAAAAGGCAGAGGAACCAGAGATCAAATTGCCAGCATTCATTGAATCATGGAGAAAGCAAAGGAGTTCCAGAAAAAACATCTACTTCAGCTTCATTGATTACACTGAAGCCTTTGACTATGTGAATCACAACAAACTGGAAAATTTTTAAAGACATAAGAGTACCAGACCACCTTACCTATCTCCTGAGAAACCTGTTTGCCAGCCAAGAAATAACAGTTAGAACCAGACATGGACCAATAGGCTAGTTCAAAATTGGGAAAGGAATATATTAAGGCTGTATATCGTCACCTTGCTTATTTAACTTAAATGTGAAATGTGTACATCATGTGAAATGCCGGGCTGGATGAATCATAAGCTGGAGTTAAGAGTGCTGGGGGAAATATCAGCAACCTCAGATATGCAAATGATAACACTCCAATGGCAGAAAGTGAAAAGGAACTAAAGAGCCTCTTGATGACGGTGAAAGAGGAGAATGAAAAACCTGGCTTGAAATTCAACATTAAAAAAGCTAAGATCATGGCATCTGGTCCCATCACTTTATAGCAAATAGAAGGGGAAAAACTGGAAGCAATGACAGATTTTCTTTTCTTGGGCTCCAAAATCACTGCAGACAGTGACTGCAGCCATGAAATTAATAGACACTTACCCCTTGGAAGGAAAGATATGACAAACCTAGATAATGTATAAACACGTGTATACCCATGGCGGATGCATGTTGATGTATGGCAAAACTAATACAATATTGTAAAGTAAAAAATAATAATAAAAAAAAAGTAGAAACATTACTTTGCTGACATAGGTCCATATAGTCAAAGCTATGGTTTTCCTAGTAATCATGTATAGGCATGCAAGTTGGACCATAAAGAAGGTTAAGTGCCAAAGAATTAATGCTTTTGAATTGTGGTGCTGGAGAAGACTCTTGAGAATCTCTTGGACTTCAAGAAATTAAACCAGTCAATCCTAAAGGAAATCAACTCTGAATATTCATTGGAAAGACTGATGCTGAAGCTCCAATACTTTGACCACCTGACGCAAAGAGCAGACTTAACCGGAAAAGACCCTGATGCTGGGAAAGACTAAAGGCAAAAGAAGAAGGGGGCAGCAGAGGATGAGATGGTTAGATAGCATTACTGATTCAATAGACATGAAACTGAGTAAACTTGGAGAGAGGGGAGGACGGGGGAGCCTGGCATCCTTCAGTCCAAGGAGTTGCAAAGAGTCCATCTGTCTTAGTAACTGATAACAACAACAATGTATTAACCTCACCGTGTATAATACTTTACCATTTTCAGTACCCTTCAGCATACTTTGTCAACAATAATTATAATGGGCAAACAGCTCCTTATTTTATGAGGCAGAATCTGGAAATCTAAGTGGTTTCACACTAAGGGAAGAAGCTAGAGCTAGAAAGTGAGCTTCAGACGATGAGTTTATTACCCTTTATTATAGACTTTGTGGTTGTGTTCTCCTAAAATTCATCTGTTAAAGCTCCCACCCCCAATATAACGGTATTTGGAGATGGGGTGATAAGGTAGAATTAGGCTTAGCTGAGGTCATGAGAGTGGGGCTCTTTTGATGGGATTAGGTCCTCTATAAGGAGAGGACTTGATTTCTCACTTTCTCTGTGGGCACAAAGAAGAGGTCATATGAGCATATAGTGAGATGCAGCACCCTGGAAGCCAAGAGCAAAGACCTCAGAAAAAAATTTCCATCACAGGCAACTTGATCTTGGATGTTTCAGCCTCCAGTATGATGAGAAATAATTGCCTGTTTTTTAAGCAGTCCATCTTTGGTATACTTCTATGGCAGCCCTAGCAGCTAGCTGGGCTTCCCAGGTAGCGCTCGTGGTAAGGAACTGGCCTGCCAGTGGAAGACACAAGTTCGATCCTTGTGTGGGGAAGATCCCCTGTAGGAGGGCAGGGCAACCCACTCCAGACTTGCCTGAGAATTTCATGGACAGAGGAGCCTGGCGGGCTGCTGTCCTTAGGGTTGCAGAGAATTGGACACAACTGAACTGACTCATCGAAAAAGCAAGAGAGTTCCAGAAAAAACATCTATTTCTGCTTTATTGACTATGCCAAAGCCTTTGACTGTGTGGATCACAATAAACTGTGGAAAATTCTGAAAGATGGGAATACCAGAGCACCTGACCTGCCTCTTGAGAAACCTATATGCAGGTCAGGAAGCAACAGTTAGAACTGGACATGGAACAACAGACTGTTTCCAAAAAGGAAAAGGAGTACGTCAAGGCTGTATATTGTCACCCTGCTTATTTAACTTCTATGCAGAGTACATCATGAGAAATGCTGGGCTGGAAAAAGCACAAGCTGGAATCAAGATTGCTGGGAGAAATATCAGTAACCTCAGATATGCAGATGACACCACCCTTATGGCAGAAAGTGAAGAGGAAATAAAAAGCCTCTTGATGGAAGTGAAAGAGGAGAGTGAAAAAGTTGGCTTAAAGCTCAACATTCAGAAAACGAAGATCATGGCATCTGGTCCCGTCACTTCTTGGGAAATAGATGGGGAAAGAGTGGAAACAGTGTTAGACTTCATTTTTTTGGGCTCCAAAGTCACTGCAGGTAGTGACTGCAGCCATGAAATTAAAAGATGCTTACTCCTTGGAAGAAAAGTTATAACCAACGTAGATAGCATATTGAAAAGCAGAGACATTACTTTGCCAACAAAGGTCCGTCTAGTCATTCTAAGTCACTTCAGTCGTATCCCACTCTGTGCGACCCCATAGATGGCAGCCCACCAGGCTTCCCAGTCCCTGGGATTCTCCAGGCAAGAACACTGGAGTGGGTTGCCATTTCCTTCTCCAATGCATGAAAGTTAAAAGTTAAAGTGAATTCGCTCAGTCGTGTCCGACTCTAGCGACCCCATGGACTGCAGCCTACCAGGCTTCTCTGGCCATGGGATTTTCCAGGCAAGAGTACTGGAGTAGGGTGTCAAGGCTATGGTTTTTCCAGTGGTCATGTATGGATGTGAGAGTTGGACTGGGAAGAAAGCTGAGCACCGAAGAATTGAAGCTTTTGAACTGTGGTGTTGGAGAAGACTCTTGAGAGTCCCTTGGACTGCAAGGAGATCCAACCAGTCCATTCTGAAGGACATCAGCCCTGGGATTTCTTTTTAGGGGATGATGCTGAAGCTGAAACTCCAGTACTTTGGCCACCTCATGGGAAGAGTTGACTCATTGGAAAAGACTCTGATGCTGTGAGGGATTGGGGGCAGGAGGATAAGGGGATGACAGAGGATGAGATGGCTGGATGGCATCACTGACTTGATGGATGTGAGTCTGAGTGAACTCCGGGAGTTGGTGATGGACAGGGAGGCCTGGTGTGCTGCGATTCATGGGGTCGCAAAGAGTCAGACACGACTGAGTGACTGAACTGAACTGAACTGAACCGACTTAGTACACGTGCACGAAGCAGCAAGTAGTTGCTAACTGGCTAGGAGCCTATGTGACTTGAAGCCGTAACCAATATCTGGTGTGCTATTATTTTATTCATTCATTGTTTTTATACATTAATTCTTTCACTCCAAACACTTTCATTCAGTACCTGTTTTGTGCCAAGAAGTATGCCCAGTTCCAGAGATAAAAAATAAGCAAGCCATATTCAAGTTGTTCGCATTTTGATAGGGAAATGACTCACAGAAGAAGATAATTATAATATTATTTGATAAATGCAATATTCAAGGTGTTCTGCCTGCAATGCAGGAGACCTGGGTTCGATCCCTGGGTTGGGAAGATCTTCTGGAGAAGGAAACGGCAACCCACTCCAGTACTCTTGCCTGGAGAATCCCACCGATGGAGGAGCCTGGTAGGCTACAGTCCATGGGGTGCAGAGTCGGAGACGACTGAGTGACTCTGTGGGGTCGCAAAGAGTCGGACACGACTGAGCGACTTCACTTTCACTTTTTCACTTCTTTGGAACCACAAAGGATCTTTGGAAGCACGGAGGAGCTCATTCAGCTTGGGGGAACTCAGGAAATGCTTCACAAGGAAGATAACATGGACGACATTTGAAAGTAGGACATGTGAGACTTGGAACTCATCCACCCAGCTGCATTCAAGGAGGACGCAGTGGATGGACGCAAGGAGGGCTGACCTCACTGCGGCAGGAGGCTGTAGGTTTTGGGCTACATGCCTAGCTTTATGGTGGACAGCAACCTAGTATTACTGCCTATTCCAACATCCCCCAGAGAGTTTCTGTTAAACCCAAATTCTGAATCTTGACCCAGACCTGACCTACCTAAACAGACTCTCTGGACACAATACAGTGAAATAAGCATAACTAATAAGCACTCTAGGTGATTCTAATACACGCTGAGGTTAGAATAGCAGTGCACTCGACGCAGGAGTAAAAAGCAGGCTTTTCTCTATATTTCAGCATGGATGAATTCTGATGTCAGATTTCCTACACACTCTTTTACATGATCCTTTATTCTCCAGTTTTCTCTTTGCAGCACTGCAACTTCTTCACAGCTCTACTTTCAAAGCATTCATGGAGTTAATACTGCTTTGTCAGTAAAATGATCTTTCCCTTTCTTCTTGATTAATAAGCAGAGCGTCATCTTTTTTTTTTTTTTTTCCCATCAAGCTGGTACAATTCTATTCTACTTTTACCTGAAAGATCTTACAGTTGGCTAATAAGAACTGAGGCCACACAGCACCAGGCCTCGTGAACTGTTACTGCTAAATAGAGATAGATCCCCCTCAGCATCTTTTTATCCCACTCTCTCAAAAATCCCTCCCCGAATTTCAGCCACTTCACAGGCATCCATTAATGATATTTAATTTCCTCTGAAAATACTGAATGTATAATTAAGATTAAGCTGCTCTAAGGGTTTTCCCTAGATTTGAGCTTGACTCTTCCTTCTGTGTGGAAGTATGTCACTTCACCTCTTTACCTGTCTTCTGTAAGTGGAGAATGTCAAATTTACTTGCCCTGATAAAAGCTTTCTGGATAGTCAGCAGCAGTGTTATTCAACTGTTTGGCACATAAAAACTGCCAAATAACAGCTATGCGATGTGCTGGGCAAAGCTCTCTTTGGAACATCTGTGGTACCTGACTTTGTGATTCTCTTTTCTTGACAAATTATGTCATAGTGCCTCACTACACATGAAGGAGCAACAATATATAATACATGATTAAAATGAAATTTTTTACCATCTGTGTTAAATAGGAACAAAGAACAACAGTAATGTGTTGCCACAGTTCCAGTTCCAGTTCAATCGCTCAGTTGTGTCCAACTTTTCGCAACCCCGGGGATTGCAGCACGCCAGGCTTCCCTGTCCATCACCAACTCCCAGAGCTTGCTCAAACTCATGTCCATCGAGTCAGTGATGCCACCCAGCCATCTCATCCTCTGTGGTCCCCTTCTCCTCCCACCTTCAATCTTTCCCAGCATCAGGGTCTTCTCTAGTGAGTCAGTTCTTCGCATCAGGTGGCCAGTGTATTGGAGTTTCAGCTTCAGCATCAGTCCTTTCAATGAATATTCAGGACTGATTTCCTTTAGGATAGACTTGATGGCTCTCCTTGCTGTCCAAGGGACTGTCAAGAGTGTTCTCCAACACCACAGTTCAAAAGCATTAATTCTTTGGTGCTCAGCTTTCTTTATGGTCCAGCTCTCACATCCATATGTGACTACTGGAAAAACCAAAGCTTTGACTAGACGGACTTTTGTTGGCAAAGTAATATCTCTGCTTTTTAATATGCTGTCTAGGTTGATCATAGCTTTCCTTCCAAGGAGCAAGTGTCTTTTAATTTCATGGCTGCAGTCACTATCTGCAGTGATTTTGGAGCCCAAGAAAATAAAATCTCCCATTGTTTCCATTGTTTCCCCATCTATTTGCTGTGAAGTGATGGGACTAGTTGCCACAGTATTTGATGCCACCACAGTATTTGATGCAATTTGAAACCCAGTATTTTAATGGAAGGATTTCGGAAAACACCAGATAGCAATATGAGGGTGCCCCTGGGAACTTTGCTTCCATTCTTTCAAAGAACTCTGTGTCCCTATCTATTCAAAGGAAAAGAACATGCTCTGTATAATCACAATGGCCTTCAGGACTGAGTTATTTTTGATACCTTTGTCTTCTTCACCAGACTAGTTGATTATACAGAATTTTTAAATTTGTCTATGTCCTCCCAATTCCACTCCTACTTTTTAATTTTGTTTTATCTATTTTATCACCTTCTCTCTATTGTGTTTTAATTGTTCCTTATCAACTGGTCCATATGTTTCCTTTTTACATTTCTTCTTAACCATTCTTCACATAGCAACCAGAGTGATTATTAAAAAAAAAAAAAAAAAAAATCAAATCTTGCTTTTCTGCCCTTGAGTTCTTCATTGGCTTTCTACTGAACATAGGATTGTACGTAGTCTCCATACCATGAGTTGCAGACCTGGCTATGTTGACTTCTGCTTACTTCTTTGGCCTCATTTTGAGCCATTATTTCACTGTTGCTCCAGTGAACTGTCCACCTTTTAGTTCATAGAATACACCAAGCTCTGTCCTACCCCAGAGCACCTGTGTAGTGTTTCTCCTACCGAACTTCTAAGCAACATGTCTCACCCTCACTCATTATCACTCTTCATCTCAACTTAAATGTTATATTAAAAGATAGAGATTCTAAGTGACATATAAAAAAAATCTCAGCAGGTCTCCCCCCTTCATGCTTTAATAGAAAACATGCTTATTACCTTCCAAGCACTTCTATAATTTGTAATTATTCATTTATATATTCATTTGTCTAACGTTTGCCGTACCAACTTGTCCATAAGCTCCTTGTGAGCACAAGCCAGGTCTTTTTAACTTACTACTGTGTACCTTGTGCAGAGAATACTGCCTGACAGTTAGTAGAAATTTAATAGATGGTTGTTGAATAAATAAATGAGTAATAAGGTAGATCTTGTTTGTGAATGCCCTTTTGTAAAAGAGCTCCTGATTAGTTTGTATTAAAAAAAAAAAACCTAGAGATACACTGATAATAGGAGATGAAAGAGCTGAAATTAAATCTATGAGTGAAGATGTAATAAAGAGAAATGGAAGAGAGTGAGGGAATAGCTGTTGAATAAATGAATAAGAGCAAAAGAAAAACAGCAACAGAGGAAACCCTCACTGCAGGCTGCCAAAGGAGTGATGATAATTTCTAACATTTGATTTGCAATTTTTTGATATGCCCTTGATGTAAACTCCTACTTAGCCTTCCTAAGTCTTCAGAAAGTTATGCTAATATGAATAGCAAATGAGTATTTATGTTTTATGGGTATTACCTATTTTTGCATAAGAAATTACCAGAAAAATTAGCACCTTAAAAATTCACATTGACTATCTAATAGTTTATGTGGTTCAGGAGTCTGAGCATGATTTAGCTGGGTGCTGGATCCATCACACTTCAGGATCCATCACACGGTTGAATCAAAGTATTGGCCAGGACTAAGGTCTCATTTGAAGGCTTGCTCTCAAGCTGTTGGACTTAGGATATCTGTTCCTTTCCAGGTGGTTCTTTCCAATATGGCAGTTTGCTTCATTGAAATCTGCTGTACAGAAAGCTGTAGAGTGTCTCTGCTAAAAAGGATGGAAAACACAATCTTTTGTGGTTCCTATACACTTCCTCTACACGGAAGTGTAGTAGTATGCATATTAAATTTTCAGCATCCTGTCAGTTGAAAGCAAGTCACTAGGTATAGCTTATGCTCAGGATGAGAGGATTGTACTAGAGGTCCTTGTGGGCCAACTTAGCGGTCACCTACCACAGTATGTTTCTTGATGTTTTGATTATGTGTGTGTGTGTAAATCAAAGAAAGGGTGACATTCAATATTTAAAATGACACAACAGGCTGTTGCAGGAACAGGAGGTTGGAATGGAGTTATCATGAAAACACGTATTTCCTGAAAATATGAAGAACATTTGAGACAGCCCTTCACAAGGTGTGGCTGCTACTGCTAAGTCACTTCAGTCATGTCTGGCTCTGTGCGACCCCATAGACGGCAGCCCACCAGGCTCCCCCGTCCCTGGGATTCTCCAGTCAAGAACACTGGAGTGGGTTGCCGTTCCCTTCTCCAATGTGTGAAAGTGAAAAGTGAAAGTGAAGTTGCTCAGTCATGTCTGACTCGTAGCGATCCCATGGACTGCAGCCCACCAGGCTCCTCCATCCATGGCATTTTCCAGGCAAGAGTACTGGAGTGGATTGCCATTGCCTTCTCCATCACAAGGTGTGGAGAGAGGCCTGAATTATATTATTTGGTTCTCAAGCGATGCTTGGACCTTAGATTCCAACATATTTCAATAATTTGATTATTCAGAGCATTGCTGTAACTCTCCACTTTTCCTTCCCTTACAAGTCCTTTGGAGATATAATGGACTAAATATTGCCAGAGATTTAGGGGGATTTGTATAACTATTGTGAATAGAGGGAGTTTTACAAGACTTTGCACCATAGAGTCGATTTGCTTCAGTGGAACAAAGTTCACAAGTTATTTTATAGTACATCTTGGCTTAAGGTCTAACAGAAAGTTCTTTAGTGATCTAGCACTAACTTTGTGACTTGTAAGCTCCCTGACTGATTAAATTAGAAAGATGTTCTATTATAAAGATAATTATTAATGCAGTTATCTAATATTAACCTGCTGTTGTTGTGGTTCAGTCACCTGGTTGTGTCCAACTCTTTGCGACCCCATGGACTGTAGCACGCCAGGCCTCCCTGTCCCTAACTATCTCCTGGAGTTTGCCCAAGTTCATGTTCATTGCTTCAGTGATGCAATCCAGCCATCTCATCCTCTGATGCCCTCTTCTCCTTCTGCCCTCAATCTTTCCCAGCATCAGGGATTTTTCCAATGAGTCATCTGTTTGAATCAGATGACCAAAATATTGGAGCTTCAACTTCAGCATCAGTCCTTCCAGTAATATTCAGGGTTGATTCCCTTAAGATTGACTGGTTTGATCTCTTGCTGTCCAAGGGACTTTCAGGAGCCTTCTCCAGCACCACAGTTCAAAGGCATCAGTTTGAGCTTATTAACTTATATCACTCTTATTTAAGATCAACTGAGATGTACTGAGTATCTATGTGCCAGGCATTGTGTTAAACATTGTTTTCAGGTGCTAACATATAGAATGCTCAAAGGACTCTGGTGGACTAAACAGTTACAAGGGCTGATAGTAGAAAAGTCCATTCAAAATTTTTTAGTTATTTATAAAATAATTATTCAAAATGATAGAATGGGAAGCCCCTTTTATATATCAGTGTTATTGAAAGTTGATTTCAGGAGCTCTCCACTTTTTTTTTATGGCAATAATATAAGAATGCAATTGTGACAATAAACGGCTTTATTTGCTTGGTGAATGCCTGTATATGTGATGGTTGAAATTCTGAGATTAATGATACCTTCCAAAAAGAGCAGGTAGAAATTAGTAGGGCTTCCCTGGTGGCTCAGTTGGTAAAAGAATCCACCTGTGATGCAGGAGACCGGGTTTGACCCCCCTGGGTTGGGAAGATCCCCTGGAAAAGGGAACAGCTACCGACTCTAGCATTCTTGTCTGGAGAATCCCATGGACAGAGGAGCCTGGTGGGCTATAGTCTCTGAGGTTGCAGAGAGTCAGACACGACTGAGCGACTAAGCCCACACAGAAGTAATTAATGGTGTCACCTGGTTGCCCCACAGGGTGCTTTCCCTTTGGAACCACAGGGGAACTGGCTACATTGCTTCTATCAGTGGACAGGGTTACTGAAACCTCAGTCAGGTGCCAGCTCCTTCTACTTCCCCCGAAGGGAAATCAGATGTAGCTTTTCTAAGTTGGGTACCCCACCTGTCCTGGTGTTTGTTCTCATTAAGCCCAAAGAAGGAATAGTCACTTTTTGCAAAAATTTCTTTGGTGTGGGGGTTGATAGAGGTCCATTGCTCACAAGGGCCTGCTGTGGGGAGAATAATTGACTGACAGTCTGATGCTGAGGCCGTTATTCTCCTAGACTGCTACCAGCCAGTGGCTGAGCCCAGCAGAGGTACTGAGTGGGGGCTCTTCTCCAATTCTGGACTCTTCTATTAGGTAGGGACTCCCATCCAGCCTGATGGAGGCTTTCTTGGTACTGTGCTTTGGTATGAGGCTCTTCCTACTCTCTCCTTTCTTCTCTATCTTCCTTCACAAGTATCAGACCTAAAAGCTCTTCCCACCTATTTCTGCTCCCTCCCCCTTTACTGCTTGTACAGAGCTTGACTCACTAAATCTCTTGAGCATGTCTAACGCCATCTTGGTGTCAAGGTGTTTAAGGGTCTGAACAGGCCTGGGATGAGTTCACCACTGCAGGCAACAGCTGTGTCATACACTATTAGAGTGGGCATGCCCAGTATCTGGAATCATCATGAAGAACTTGGGGTACTGAGGAGACTGGGAATGGCCCTGCTACATACCTCACTTTGATCTAAGCAGGGTTACATTTTGAGCATGGCATTTTATTTAGTAAATCAAAGCAGCGTTTTATCACATTAGAAGGACTCTTTCCTTTAAAAATAGAATTTCCAAAATTGGAATGTGTTTTTCTAGGACAATTAAGTTATTCAGATTACTGTGTTTGCAGTTTGTGACAGATGGATGAGGTGGTTCACTATAACATTAAAAAAAGAAAACACAATCAGTGGGTCCAGAAATGCATATTTGGATTGAGCTCATCTGTTTCCTGTGTTTTTTGATGTATTTTGATGTGGGCTGGGGAAGTTTGTCATTGACTGGGACCAAAACCCAGAATACGAAAACTTAGTTCATCTTAAGTTAGAAGAACAATCCAAAACTGATACTTCCCTGATAAAATCATGATAGCTTAAATTCACAGCAGGATTTATGCACATCTTTTGAAAAAGGAGACATTTCTGGTCTCCATGATAGGAGAGTTCAAGTCCATCTTGTACCCCATTATATCCTCAATTGTCTGTATCATGTGTCATATAGGGTAGATGGTCAAAGATATTTGTTGAAAAAAAAAATGAAGGTCGTTATAATCAAGATAGTTTTAATTGTGAGTAAATGTGACTCTGTTTCGACCATTTTTATATGTAGTAATATATCTGGTAATCACAATTCTGTGATCTGTGTTTCTTTAACCCTGGGTGGCGCAGTGGTAATGATCCATCTGCTAATGCAGGAGATCCAAGAGACACAGTTGGATCCCTAGGTCAGGAAGATTCCCCTGGAGGAGGAAATGGCAACCCACTCCAGTATTCTTGTTTGGAAAATCCCATGGACAGGGGAGCCTGGTAGGCTATAGTCTGTGGGGTCCCAAAGAGTCAGACACAGATGAGTGACTGAGCACACTACTTAGGTGATCAGTAAAGAGGGGAATGATGTTGGTAGGTGTTGACTCATACATGACTTTTTTTCAGGATTTTTTTTTAAGTGATCAAGGTGAACTATCATAATAAATGTCTTGTTGTTCAGTCTCTTAAGTCATGTCTGACTCTTTGTGACCCATGGACTGTAGCATGCCAGGCTTCTCTATCCCCCAGTCCTCTTTTCCAAAGAGAGGCACTTTGTATCAGGTGGCCAACGTATTGGAGCTTCAGCCTCAGCATCAGTCTTTCCAATTAATATGCAGGGTTGATTTCCTTTAGGATTAACTTGGATCTCCTTGCTCTCCAAGGAACTCTCAGGAGTCTTCTCCAGCACCACAATTCAAAAGCATCAATTCTTTGGCACTCAGCCTTCTTTATGGTTTAACTTTCACATTTGTACATGACTATTGGAAAAACCATAACTTTGATTATACGGACCTTTGTTGGCAAAGTGATGTCTCTGCTTTTTAATACACTGTCTTGGTATGTCATAGCTTTTCTTCCAGTGAGCAAGTATCTTTTAATTACGTGGCTGAAGTCACCATCTGCAGTGATTTTGGAGCCAAAGAAAATAAAATCTGCCACTATTTCCACTTTTTCTCCATCTATTTGCCATGAAGTGATGGAGCCAGATGCCATGATGTTAGCTTTCTTAATGCTGAGTTTCAAGTCAGCTTTTTCATTCTCCTCTTTCACCCTCATTATGATGCTCTTTAGTTACTCTTCATTTCTGCCATTAGATTGGCATCATTTGCATATCTGAGGTTGTTGCTGTTTCTCCCAGCAACCTTGATTTCAGCTTGTGCTTCACCCAGCCCAGCATTTCACATCACTCACTCTGCACTTTACTGAAATAAGCAATGTGACAATATACAGCCTTGTCGTACTCCTGTTCCAATTTTGAACCAGTCAGTTCCATATAAGGTTCTAACCATTGCTTCTTGACATGCATACAGGTTTCTTAGGAGACAGGTAAGGTAGTCTGGTGCTCCTATCTCTTTAAGAATTTTCCACAGTTTCTTGTGATCCACACAGTCAAAGGCTTTAGTGTGGTCAGTGAAACAGAAGTAGATGTTTTTCTGGAACTCCTTTGCTTTCTCCATGATTCAGTGAATACTGGCAGCTTGATCTCTGGTTCTTCTGCCTTCTCTAAACCCAGCTTTTACATCTGGAAGTTCTCAGTTCAGATACTGCTGAAGCCTAGCTTGAAGGATTTTGAGCATAACCTTGCTAGCATGTGAACTAAGTGAAAATGTGCAATAGTTTGAACATTTTTTGCTATTGTCCTTCTTTTGGATTGTAATTAAAACTGACCTTTTCCAGTCCTGTGGCCACTGCTGAGTTTTCCACATTTGCTGACATGTCGAGTGCAGCACTTTAATCATATTATCTTTGGGGATTTTAAATAAATCAGCTGTAATTCTGTCACCTCCACTAGCTTTGTTCATAGTAATGCTTCTTAAGGCCCGCTTGACTTCACACTCCAGGATTTCCAGCTCTAGCTGTGTAAAGGTTGTAGCAACATATAAACCTGTATTAAAATACCTAAAACTCTATAACAGTGAATTCTTTTAGTGTAAGCTGTGCTTGTACCCCACCGTGTGACATTACAGTGAGTTTCAAGTGCATGCGAAGGAGATGGTGCTGCCATTTCCTCCCTTATTCAGTTCAGTTCAATTGCTTAGCTGAGCCTGACTCTTTGGGACCCCATGGACTGCAGCATGCAAGGCCTCCCTGTCCATCACCAACTCCTGGAGTTTACTCATACCCATGTCTGTAGAGTCGGGGGTGCCATCCAACCATCTCATCCTCTGTCGTCCCCTTCTCCTCCTGCCTTCAATCTTTCCCAGCATCAGAGTCTTTTCAAATGAGTCAGTTCTTGGCATCAGGTGGCCAAAGTATTGGAGTTTCAGCTTCAGCATCAGTCCTTCCAATGAATATTTAGGACTGATTTCCTTTAGGATAAACTGGTTGGATCTCCTTGCTGTCCAAGGGACTCTCAAGAGTCTTCTCCAACACCACAGTTCAAAAGCATCAATTCTTCAGTATTCAGCTTTCTTTATAGCTCAACTCTCACATCCATACATGACTACTGGAAAAACCATAGCTTTGACAAGATGGACCTTTGTTGGTAAAGTAATGTCTCTGTTTTTTAATATGTTGTCTAGGTTGGTCATAGCTTTTCTTCCAAGGAGCAAACATCTTTTAATTTCATGACTGCAGTCACCATCTGCAGTGATTTTGGAGCCCCCCAAAGTAAAATCTGACACTCTTTCCACTGTTTCCCCATGTATTTGCCATGAAGTGATGGGACCAGATGCCATGATCTTCGTTTTCTGAATGTTGAGTTTTAAGCCAGCTTTTTCATTCTCCTCTTTCATTTTCATCAAGAGGCTCTTTAGTTTTTCTTCACTTTCTGCCATAAGGGTGGTGTCATCTGCATATCTGAGGTTATTGATATTTCTCCCGGCAATCTTGATTCTAGCTTGTGCTTCATCCAGCCCAGCATTTCTCATGATGTACTCTGCATATAGGTTAAATAAGCAGGGTGACAATATACAGCCTTGACATACTCCTTTCCCTATTTGTAACCAGTCTGTTGTTCCATGTCCAGTTCTAACTGTTGCTTCCTGACCTGCATACAGATTTCTCAAGAGGCAGGCCAGGTGGTCTGGTATTCCCATCTCTTTAAGAATTTTCCAGAGTTTTTTGTGGTCCACACAGTCAAAGGCTTTGGCATAGTCAATAAAGCAGAAGTAGATATTTTTCTGGAACTCTTTTGCTTTTTCGATTATCCAACGGATGTTGGCAATTTGATCTCTGGTTCCTTTGCCTTTTCTAAACGTAGCTTGAATATCTGGAAGTTCACGATTCACGTACTATTGATGCCTGGCTTGGAGAATTTTGAGCATTATTTCACTAGCATGTGAGATGAGTGCAATTGTGTGGTAGTTATTAAACAATGATTAATAAAAGAGGCTACTATCTGGAGAAGATTTTTGATTTGAGTAACATGTCAGTTTTGGAAGCAAATGCCCTCCAAAAGTACATAGCAAAGGAGAAGATAGAAGTGCCAGAACTGAAGTTGGGAAGAATTAACTGTGATACCAGAAGCCAATGCCAGACACATTTTAGGAGCATTTATGTTTTTATTGGGGCTTCCCAGGTGGCGCTAGAGGTAAAGAACCCAACTGCCAATGCGGGAGACATAAGAGACTCGGATTTGATCCCTGGGTCGGGAATGTCCCCTGGAGAAGGGAATGGCAACCCACTCCAGTATTCTTGCCTAGAGAATCCCATGGACAGAGGAGCTGGGCGGGCTACAGTCCATAGGGTCACACAGAGCCAGACACGACTGAAGTGACTTAGAGCATATGCATGCGTGTTTTTATCAGGATTGATATTGTTTTGTTAGTTCTCTGGATATAGTAGGCTTTTGGTGATCTGAGCCAACTCATGTGTTTTTTCCAGAGCCAATATTATTTTCACCATGAGATTTTACAGGCGGCATGTCCTCCCAACCTTGAGACACTTATGTGGCATGATAGCAAGAATACTTGTATTTAAAAGAAAAGCATTATAGTAACTTGGTTAGGAATTCAGCTGTAGAGTCCTGTTGTTTGGATTAAAATTTCAGCTTTTCCATTTTCAAGATGACAGTATTAATACCTGACCCTTCATATTCTGTGTCTTCATACCTACACTGGTGAGAAGGAGAAATACTAGTATTAGCCTCATTGGGCTATTGTGTTATACATGAGTTGATGTAATAAAGAGCTTAGGCAAGTGCCAGGCACACAGTACGCACTCCAATAATGCTAATAATTGTTATGAAATAATGTAGCTCTTTCTCCAACTAAACCATGTAAGAGAGAGTTCACCCTGGTATGTGGAGATACAGCATGGTTTCATAACTGGTACCTTAATATAGAAGTTCCTTAAGGCTTGACTCATAGTTTTTTGCAGAAATTTTAGGAGCCAGTCCTTTTTTGAATTTGTAGTCACTGTTGCCACAACCTGTTTTTTAAATTTCCTCTGGCTAGAGTCACTAGATTGTGACTTAAATTATAACTTTAAAACTGATTTCCTCAAGTTACTTGTACTCTGTAGAGTCCTTACATAAGTACTGCTCTTATTTGACATCTTCTTTTACCATTTTTCTTGATAAATTATGACCTGTTATGCCAATTCCCTTATATGTGAAATTGATACAATGTAATAGAAACAAGATGTAATATCAATAAAATGATCTATCATAAACACAGCTAAAACTGGGAAACACATGTCCAAAGTTAAGTGATACAGAATTAAAATACACTTTTCTTTCTTCCTCAGAAGAGGCTGATAAAACCAAAGATTAGCACAAGAAAGAAAACCTTTTGCTACCTCTAGCAATGCTTGGGTTCCTGAGAATGTATGGGAAAACTGGATTAATGCTATGTGAAAGTTTGCTTTAGGAGCAGGATCTGTGTGTTGATGTGTCTTTTCTTACTTATATGGTTGGATTTCCAAAGTAGTCCTTTATTGTCTGGGGCTAAACAGTGCTCTCTTCCAGCTGACAATTAAAAAGGACTGCAAAATAGTGAGTCAACTATGCTGTCAATGGATTAGGTATGATTATCAGGTGGAATTATAGGTTGGATCAAAGGATTTCAAAGGGCCTTCAATTCTATGAAATGTTAACTAATAAAAAAGGAAGGTCCAAAACCTGAGAACCAGCTACTATATCAGTTTTACTTTCCACCATTTATGGTGGAAGGAAAATACTATGAGAAAAACAGTTATTTAGGCAGAAAAGAACTACATGGAAACTAAAGTTCGAATTCTTTTTTTTTTTTTTACTATCCTTTATTTTTTAAAAATTTTATTTTATTTTTAAACTTTACAATATTGTATTGGTTTTGTCAAATATCGAAATGAATCCGCCACAGGTATACATGTGTTCCCCATCCTGAACCCTCCTCCCTCCTCCCTCCCCATACCATCCCTCTGGGTCGTCCCAGTGCACCAGCCCCAAGCATCCAGTATCGTGCATCGAACCTAGACTGGCGACTCGTTCCATATATGATATTATACATATTTCAATGCCATTCTCCCAAATCATCCCACCCTCTCCCTCTCCCACAGAGTCCAAAAGACTAGGGTGGGTTGTGGTGTTAGAGAACTCTTGAGAGTCCCTTGAACTATAAGGAAATCAAACTAGTCAACCCTAAAGGAAATCAACCTTGAATATTCATTGGAAGGCCTGATGCTGAAGCTCCAATACTTTGGCCACCTGATGCGAAGAGCCATCTCATTGGAAAAGAACTTGATGCTGGGAAAGAAAGAAGGCGGGAGGAGAAGGGGATGACAGAGATGAGATGGTTGGATGGCATCATTGACTCAATGGACATGAGTTTGAGCAGGCTCCGGGAGATGGTGAAGGACAGGGAAGCCTGGTGTGCTGCAGTCCATGGGGTCACAAAGAGTCAGACACAACTGAGCGACTGAACAACAACAACAGGGGGGGTGCTCTATTATGAATTGTTAATGTTTAGTGGTGGGTTTCTCTGTTATGAATTGCTCTTGTTTAACTACTAAGTTGTGTCTGACTCTTTTGCGACCCAATGGACTGTAGCCTGCCAGTCTCCTCTGTCCATGGGATTTTCCAGGCAAGGATACTGGAGTGGGTTGCCATTTTTCTCCTCCGGGGGATCTTCCCAACCCAGGGACAGAGCCCGTGTCTCATGCATTGGGCAGGCGGATTCTTTACCACTGAGCTACCAGGAAAGCCCTGTATTAAGATACATGAGTAAAATTATGATAAGGGGAAAAAGTAAACTATATGTTAAACACTTATGTGAGGCTCTGAGAATGACATCTACTATTTCATGCAAGTCCCTTCTTCCTCCCCCCAAAAAGCAATCCTGTGAATTAGGTATCATTTTGTAGCTAAGGGATCAGGTTAGAGGAACAGAGTAAGGATAAGGTCACTCAAAGTCTGTATTCTTTCCATTATTTCATACCTTGTCTTAGGATCTGCCTTCTTATTTATATTACTCCTAGTCTCAGATTACTTGGATTGTCCTCTCCTTTTCTACCAATTCTCTCACCTTGATTCTATACAAGTCAGATTTTCAAGAAAGAGTGCCAGGATCAGAATGTCACTGGTAAGTAGGTCTGTTGGTTGTCTAGAGGAGACTCGGTGGTTCTCCTGCCTGGATGCATCCACTGTACTGCTTAATCTCTCAGTCTTACTGGTTCAGAAATGAGTTTCAGCAGAAATGAGAGCAGACTGTTTCTCATGCTTGGCTTATGCATAAGCCTGTTGATACATAAGATGAGAACACCAGTTGATTTATTTATAATAAGAAGCAAACTGGCTAAGGTCCTGAACACTCACATTCTATGGTCAATGCTTTCATTCTCTGTAGACAGGTGTCTTAAGAAGACACATTATGATCACAAACTTGCTGTGATTGCTAATTCATTGGAATAGAAAGAACTGGTAACTCAGTGAGATTTGATGGCTTCTGGTAAATTAGCATTCATATCCAAAGTACATATGTAATACACTGATAGGTTGACTCAAGCCCTAGGGCACTGGAGAATTTGGGTGGGTACTGCCAGTACTGTTTTTGTTCATTTATTTATGTTTTCCTTGTCTTGTAAGTGCTTTGGTTTCTAACAGTTCACTTTCCAATTGACTCATTTCTCAAATCTTGTGGATTCCAGGGGGAACTTCTAGAACTTAATATGACTTTACACATATGTGTTTCAATCAATTTGATATTGATGTTTAGTTCAACTTTCAGGTAGCAGTCTTTCTTTCTCTTATCTGGAAATGAATTTTGGGTTGGATGGAGGAAATCCCTCTGTGCATATCAAAGCCATAGATACCAGATTGCTTTTCAAAAGAAAATGAGATTTACTCCTTTGAACAGAGGTATGTGAAAGATGACATTCTTGGAAATGATATCCAATTAAGATTTAGTGATATCTTAATAACGGGGCACTGTATTTATATTTGCTTTAGGAATTTTGTTTATGTTAAGTGAAAACTGAAAGTTGCTCAGTCGTGTCCGACTCTGCGACCCCATGGACTATACATTCCATGGAATTCTCCAGGCTAGAATACTGGAATGGGTAGCCTTTCCCTTCTCCAAGGGATCTTCCCAACCCAGGGTTTGAACCAGGTCTCCCTCATTGCAGGCAGATTCTTTACCCACTGAGGAGGGCCTAGTCTCAGAATATGTTTTATAGGAAGAAAACTCCATCAATGTCTGCCTCCAGGATGAGAGTTGTAAAGCCTTAGGAAAGCCATATAGGCCTCAAATATTAATACTTTTCTCATCATCTGTTTTTTAACCTTTGAGACAAATTTCTTTGCTTTACCATATTTTGTTTCAAAAATTTCTTCTTAGGATGTTGATGTACCTGAGATATTTAATGCATTAGACTACTGTTTAGCAAATGGATATTAAACATGCTGCAGATATAATTTAAATGTCTAAAGAAATTCTCTAGAAGAATTCAACTTTAATAATGCAGCAATATGTATATTCTAGATCACTTGAATGATTACTTTGTAAATCAGCACTCTCTTCTAATCTAAAGCCTGAACTTGTGTTTTAATTCTTTTTAGCATCAATTATTATTACTTTAATTATCACTGGTTTATTCATAATGGGATGCTTAAAACAAAAAGGCCAGACACTATCATCTCATTCTACAAATCAGGTTTCTTAAAATTTTAAAGTGCAAAGAGAGATGAAAGAATTGAATTCTACCAAAGGGTAATGGAAACAGATCGTACCTGGGTAATTATTATCTGGATGACTACTGATTTGAGGCAAATGGATGTTTAAATTCTGCTGATGGAATGGTCATTAAAATCAAGCTTCCTTATATCAATTACTTCCTGAATTTGAATTGAAGAAGATAATTTTGGTCCATTAGCTTGTCCGTTATAGAAAAAAATATTGAATTGCTCTGATTCCTAGTAGTGAAAAATAAAATGCATTCCACTGTTGCAGGAGATTAAAATTGTTTGGAGTGATTTTTCATCAGAGAATCACATAGTAGCCTTCTTTTTCTTTTTGGAGTTTGTGGATTGATTGCTGATATACAGACTAGGTTTAGAAGATTCTGAGATATTGATTTATGAGTCTCAAGCTATATAGATCCAAGAATTATGTTTTCCTTTCCCCTTAAATGGATATACACCATTGAGCTTAATCTCTTCTCCCAAATTTAGAATATCGTTTGAATTTCTGAAGAAAAAAAAACACACACACACTAAAAGCTCTGAAGATTCTAGTGGGTGTCACCATTAATAAAGCCAATTAGTTAATGTAATAAACCTGATACTAGAAACCAGATACAATAGTTTCTTTGATGAAGGGTATATGTGAATAGACTCAAGTTCTGATTGAAATAGCTTGAGTTGTTACTGCAGTGTGGATCCATCTATGTTTAACTACCCTCAATGTGTCTGGGGTAAGCAATTCATGTCATAGACTTTAGAAAAATTCTTCCTAAGAAACTCGTGGTAATGTCAAAGTATTTAGCATACAGTTCAACTCTTTTCTTTCTGCTTTTTAAATTTCTACTTCTTCCTTTATTTTCTTTCCCTTCTTTCCAATTTCAAGATCTTCTGTTTTTATTACATTTTCTTTTCTTTCTGTCTAATTTTAAGACCTTATATTTTTCTTATTTTTTATTACATTTCGCTTTTTTCTTTCTGCATGCTCTGGGGAAAGTAAGGAGAAAAAGGGAAGAATTTTTGCTTAGGTTGGCATTTATAATTATGACTGATCATTAATCCACATCCCTTACAAAGTAGGTGAATTGAGGTTCTGAGTGTGTAAAAAACAGCTTTAGCACAACTGAAAATTGATGGAGCCATTTTGAATTCATATGTTAAAGTATTCCATAATAAGAGAATTATTTTATCTCTCTATATAATATTTCTATGCATAATACAGATATCCACTATCCATGTATCTGTACATATCTATGGTAGCACTAAGAAATATATTTTATTAATGTAGTCATTTCCAGGACCCTATCCCCCACGCCAAAGAAAAGCAGGATGATTTCTGGCAAATATTTGGGCTCTAAATATTTGTTAAATAGAAAGCATATCTCAAAAGCTCACCATTAGAATATTTCTATTTTGTTCTTAGGTACAGTACAGCATCGGAGAAGGCAATGGCACCCCACTCCAGTACTCTTGCTTGGAGAATCCATGGATGGAGGAGCCTGGTAGGCTACAGTCCTTGGGGTTGCTAGGAGTTGGACACGACTGAGCGACTTCACTTTCACTTTTCACTTTCATGCATTGGAGAAGGAAATGGCAACCCACTCCAGTGTTCTTGCCTGGAGAATCCCAGGGACGGGGGAGCCTGGTGGGCTGCTGTCTATGGGGTTACACAGAGTTGGACACGACTGAAGTGACTTAGCAGCAGCAGCACATTACAGCATATAATATTCATGGACATGGCTATGAAATTTAACCAAAACACCTAAATCTAATTTACATTTCTTTTTCCATTGCACTTAGTCAGTCAGTCGTGTCCAGCTCTGCAACCCCATGGACTGTGGCCTGCTAGGCTCCTCTGTCCACAGGGATCCTCCAGGCAAGAATACTGGAGTGGGTTGCCGTGCCCTCCCACAGGAGATCTTCCAACCCAGGGACTGAATCCAGGTCTCCCACACTGTAGGTAGATTCTTTACCATCTGAGCCACCAGGGAAGCCCCCTTTTTCCATTAAATGCCCCAAATCTAAAGCTCAAAGAATTCAGAAATTTGAACATGCTATCAGTAGTAAGTATCATGCTTACCATCAGAATTTATATCATTCAAGAATATAGTTAACCTTATCATTTAAAAAAAAGTAATGACAGATATAAAAACTGAGTTAACTTAAAGATTACAAACTGAGTGTATTTATCTTTGAAGGTAATTAATAATTGCATGTGCCAGAGATCTATAAAAAATTGGCCTCAGAACTTACTATAGGGACTTTATCCTTTCCTCTACAAATTGCTCAGTTCCACCAAAGCAAAGACACTATTCCCCACTGAGGACTAAATAAATGACAAGATTGAAGTGGTGAAAAATAAATTCCTTCTCTGAGTTGCTTGAGTAAAAAGCTATCTGAAAAAATATCACATTTTTCTCTTCACATAATGAAAACTTAACAGTTTTCACAACATTGTACTTATTTGAAAGGAACCTTGGAAAATTCATTCTAAAGGGAAGCGTGTATGGGATATTAGTTCTACCACACACATAAATAATGCAGAAGAGCGCTGAGAATAAGGATTACTTGGCCTATTCGGCACCCACCTCCCACGGCAAACTTTCATCTGTGTTATTACAATCCATGTATAAACATTTTCTGGTAACCAGGGAATAAGTTATTTATACACTTTATTTTTACAACATGTCTATAAGAATGTAAAAATGTAAACATTGATCTACATAATCATATAAATATATTAAGTGAAACTTCCTGCAACAGGGTGAGTCAGATCATTAAAAAATAGCAAAATTTGCTTTCAATGGCTTATCTGCTGAACGTGGATATTTTAATTATTCTAGATAGTTTGAATTCATGAATGACTTATTAGTCACTCATTCTGTTTTTTTTTTTCTTGTCCATCATCCTTGTGAGCTTTTGATATTGAGATCATAGTCTTCAATGTTGTTTATTTAAATTCTTACTAGAATAGCCTGGGAAATTAGATGGCCAGCCAGAGCAGACTCTGTTCATGATACAGTTGGTCATATGATTGTATATGTCTTAAGGAAAAAAGGACCAAAAATGTAACACAACATGCTAGAAGCAAGACTTTTTCCTCAATGCAGATGATATGATAAATACTGAATTTTACTGGAAAGATACATATATACATATATATATTTCTTTTTTTCTCCACATCTTTTTTTTTTCTAGGCTCTAAAGTAAAGAACATTGACTAGGAGTCATGAGACTTGAACCATTACAAACAGATTTTTCTTGACTGCATTTCTTTACCTGCTATAGTGCCCTGATCACTGCCACCAAACTCCCCAGTGTCTCTATTGCTACTGTCCTGCTTGCTCACCACCCCTAAACACGCCCAGGTTCTGTATCAAGACCTTTCCTGCATCATTGTTTTGCACATTATTTCCCTTCTTCACATTTTATTTAATCATTTTCTAATCATCCCTTAGATAACAATTGATAATCACTCTCTAAATAGGCCTTTCCAAGCCCACCATCTATACGAGTCTCCTGTATAGCATTCTTGCAGAATTACTTCATAATTACCTGCATGTATTACTATTTTAAAATGTAAATTTATTTTAATAATTTTTTTTTATTGTCTAGATAGTGTAGGTAATATTCTTCATTAAAGCAGAGAGTTTGTCTAGTACACTGCAGATACTCAGTAAATATTTGAGAAACAAATAGATGAATAAATAAGTAGTAAGAGTTGAGGTAGGATAAATGAGTTGCAAGATTTCATCCATCTGGAGCAGTCTATGATATTGGGGTAAATTCACTGTTTCATTTTCATTCAAAGACAGCCCTGAAGGAGATTTTATTTTACAATCATGCTTCATGAACACAGTCAAGAACTGCAAGAATGTTTCTTCAAAACACACTCTGAGTTTTGGAATTTTCATACCAAGGAGTTAATCTCTAAAACATAAATATGATCCCACATTTTTCACTTGACCTGGCTCTTTGAAACCTTGACCTGGCTCTTCACTGTATATAACATGAAAAGCAAACCCTTTGGAAGGATATGCAAAGCCCTCATGATCTGCCTGTGCTTTCAGACTATAGCTAAGACAGGAGTCCTGCATTTGACATTTAAGACCTATCTACAGCTCCAGAAATTTGATGGTGCTTTTAATGTTGTTTTTTTTTTTCATTTGTTGTCATGCTTTTGTAACTACTATGTCTACTTTATAAATAGCCATTCTTCCCATTCCTATTTTTTAGTTTTTGGTCACTAGGCAAATTCCAACTCAGACTTCAAGATTTGGCTGAAATTTTGAATACTTAGTCATTTTTTTTTTTTTTTGTATGTCCAGAAAGACCAAAGAACTTTATTATATGTATGCCTCTAATATAGCACTTAACAGATTTCTATAATAATTTATCTGATTGCCTGACCACAGAAACAATTTTCCCCTTAATATTGACAATCCTGAAGAATAGGCATTGCATTCTTATCGTGCGGGTACCTGGGTCCCCAGCAGAGCACCTGGCACACGTTAGGCAGTTCTTGAGTGTGGAGTCAGTGAATGACGGTGAGTCTCAATTTACTATGTTGAAAGCTTAGCCTATGTTTACCAGTGCTTTCCTATGTTCAGGTGTGAGTGGGAGAAAGTGGTCTCTAGCATCCCAATTTCCTTCTAATATCATAGTTTATTAATAATGAATCATTTTAGGGACTTGCTTTTATAACACTAAAATCTACAAATGAATATTTTAAATAATTTTATTAAAAATTATTTCATTATTTCCTCTGAACATTTGCCTTTTATTTTTTGCATTTTTCTTAAAATTAATTTATTCAAACTAGAGTGAATAATTTATGCAGAAAGAGCATTCTCTAGATGTTGGTTGTTATAATTCTGAATACATAGGCTTCTTACAAGATTTTAAAATCAGAGAATTGTTTTTCAAACTTTTGTTCAGTTTTGTATTTATGATCACTTTAAATCTTTATCTTCCATATTTATTAACTGGTGAGTCTTCACTATTTACTGATTTCTTCCTATGATAAAAATGCATGATCAGCCCTTAGCTCCTTTCAACAGAACACTCATTTTATTTTTTGGAGTAATCATAAATTCTATTTCTGTTTTCCAAGATGTTGGAAATAACAATCAAGCATTTTGCTTATGATTATAATAAGAAATTCTGTATAACATCATGATGTAGTACTTATCAATATATTTCTTTTTTTACTAATTAATGAGAACTCAATACAAAACCCTCTGCTCTTGTGACCCTCCAGTGGGTCATGGAGTGCAAACCAGTCCATCTCAGGTATAGGTGTTCAGAGTTGGGCATTTTCAGTCATGTCACCTCTTATTACCATTTATTTGGTGTTCAGTGCCTGATACTCAGCTGATGATGAACTAGAAAATTCAACCAACATTTTCTTGTAAATAAGAGTAATGAAATATCAAATATCTTGGTTACATGGTACAAAAAACAAGACTGTCATCTTTTAGGTTTATACTTGTAAAAGAAATGGAGACACAGAGAGAGAGAGACAAAGGAACAGTTTTATGGACACATGTTTTAGAACCACCCTACACTAATAAAACACAATTTTAGAAGGCAGAAAAAATATTTCCTAACACTTTAATAGTCCTATTTTAATCATGTTCATTGACTGAAGCGCCAAGTGCTAATGTGCCCTTGCTCTAAATTATTTCAAGAACATACAATGGGGAAAAAAAATGAAGAACTTGCAGTGGATGGAGCCTCCCTGAGGCTGTGAAACAGCAGGTGGTCCTTTAGCAGCAGCCTGGGCATCTTATGAACAGCTCAATGCTCCCCATAGGCCACCATTCTGTCTTGTTCAGAGTCAGGCCACCTTGACTGAAGCTCTGCCAGCAAGACTTTTTATTGGTAAAAACATTGTGAACTGATAAGAGAAGAGAATTGATAACCAGGAAGGCTCATTCCCTAATTTTAGGTCTGAGCAACAGGCCAGATGCTGTGAGTTACATAGTATCTCTTTTAAGGAATTCAAGGGAAGACTTGAGAGGCTGTCTCTCTTGTGTGCCATTTCACCCTTAGAGATAACTCACAGCATTTTAAAACAAGAAGGATATGATAGCTCAAGAGTACCTTCACCACCTCCAGGTGGAACCAAGTATGTGACTACCAACTAGAGTTTACACAGCATCCACAAACTGTTTAAGTGTGCAGAAAAATGTTTGCAATGTTACTTACACTATTATTAATGATTACTCTGTTATGGAAAAGGCATCTGGAGAAGGGCAGATGCATTGAGGAGGAATAAAAATGAATTTTTGCTTTATACATTTTATATTTTTAAAATGTTCTTTTGCAACAAAAATGCTACTTCTGTTTTTTTAAAAATATTTACCAGACCTCAAACGCCTTTTCTTTTGTAAATAGTAACCTATGTAAGCTTCTCTAACCGTAGTAATAATTTAACTTCATCAGCTTTGCAAAGGCTGATATTTTCTAAAGTATTAAAACATTTAGTATACTTTAATTGTCCTTTACCATTAGTAGGGCAAGGCAAATTATTGACCAACTGGAGAAAATCATATTTAGGGGACAGCAGAAGGTCCCCAACTAACCTACCAGTGGTCATTGCCATCATCATCATCATCATCATTATCATCATCATCAGCATCATCAAGCAGCAGTTTTTAAACAGTCCATCTGAGCATGGCATCGCACAGCACTCTGCAAGGTTAATGAAACAGAGTGTCAAGGACTGCCGTTTCAATGTTCCCATTCATACCACAGACTAAACATCAATAGCAACATACATATACAGGTATAGACAATTCCCCCATTGTAAAAAAAAACCTGACTACAAAATTGGTTTTGGAGATGATGTTGGTCATTCCTAATCAAGGAAACCCAAATGCCACATAGAAAATGTTACATTTTCCTTTAAGCAGAAGACTATAATTGGGTAGTTGTTTGAGAAGATATTTTGTAATACCATTGTTTTGATCTGTATAGACTCTGGTAAACAAATCTTTCTCTCAAGTGCTGGTATTATCATAGAACAGTTACCTGCAAATAACAAAAGCATAATCATTCTTAGTAAGCACTTGTTTGCTGCTGAGTAGGATAGGACATGTTGTTCTAGTTATATTTGCTAGAATAGTTCTTTTGTTAGCTAAGAATGAGTACTGTTTTTCTTTACTGAATTTTCTGCTGTTGGCATGACATGAACTTCAAGAGCATCAAAGAATATTGAGTTTAGAGTTCTATTGTTGATTTTAATAATTTTATCTCATAATTGGCTTAGACATTGATTTTTTGTTGTCTTCATGCTTTATAAGAGAAAACTTAATTTAAGTTCTGATATAACAGTAGAACTCACCTTATAAAGAGCATCTTTTTTTGTTTTTGGTGTTCAGAACTTCAATAAAATCTCTTTGAAAATGATATGTTGATCCTTCTGAAGATTACTACTGTTGTTTATTTTAATTAAGTTCTGTATTTACTTCTTTTTGAGGGACTATGGAAGAATTACATAAAACTTCCTTGCTGAAACTTTTAAGAAGGTCAAGTATATATTGATGCCATACCTATGAAAGCTTGTTTTCATGTCCAATGAAAAGAAAAGGTTTAACATTTCACAATCACTTTTTTGTTTTAAATAAAATTAAAAATTGTTTGAACAGGTTTAAGTTCACAGCAAAATTGAGAGGAAGGTGCAGAGATTTCTTATATATACCCTACACTTACATATACATAGCCTCCCCCATTATTAACATTCCCAACTATAATGATGTACTTGTTACAGTTAATAAACCTATGTTGACACATCATAATTACCCAAAGTCCATAGTTTACCTTAGAGTTCATTCTTAGTGGTGTACATTCTGTGGATTGGGACAATTGTATGGTGACATATACCCACCATTCTAGCATCATAGAGAGTATTTTTACTGCCCTAACACTTATCTGAGCTCTGCCTTCTCCCCTTTATTCCTGGAAACTGGATCTTTTGACTGTCTATGGTCTTTTTGTCTTTTCCACAATGTCATATAGCTGAATTTATATAGTATGTACTCATTCAGACTGGCTTTTTTTTTTAACTTAGTAATATACATTCAGATTTTCTCTATGTATTTTCATGAGTTAATAGTTTGCTTCTTTAGAGCATTAAATAATATTTCATTGTATGGATGTGCCATGCTTTATTTATCCATTTCTTACTGAAGGACATCTTGGTTGCTGTAAATTTTAAAAATTGTGGATAAAGCTGCTATAAAAATCTGTGTGTAGGTTTTAGTGTGAACATGAGTTTTAAACCTTTTTTTCTTTTTTTTTGCGTAAATACAAAGAGGCATTCACTATCAATTTTGGAAAGAAAGGCAGAGACTCAGATTGTTGTGCTCTGTGTAGATTCATTGCTCTGTTAATCAAAGATTCTAGTAGATGATGCTATTAGCTGTACGGTCTCCACGTTAAGCCTTTTTCTCATTTGGATAATGTTTTCTTTAAAAGAAATACTAATGAGAAATAAGGTTTCAAGGACTTTATTCTACAAGTAGACTGTAATTACTATGAGAACAAGAACTATTTCAAAATTCTGAGTATAATCTAATGTTATGGGTTCTCAATATACGTCTCTCAATGATAATGATGTGGTTAAATCAGCTTCATAAAAACACTTCACCTGAAAGTATTATTGATAAGTAGCTTTGGTTGTCTTAAGAATATCACCAAGTTTCTAAGGAAATTTCCTGAATTTGTAGCAGGCCATGCTAGCTTTTATTGTTCTTTACTGATCCATTTTTTATTAAAATCAAGTGAAATTAACTGTGTGGTAAGTTTAGATTGATTATATATGTATTCCTTAGCTTAGATAAGAATGCAACAATGAACAAGAACAACTCTTGTTCTGCTCCACTTCAAAGCCTTAGCAAACCTCTTATGACTCAATACGCTATTGGTATCATTGAAAAGATCCTGAGTCAGTCATCTAGAAATGCTCCCACACAGACTCACAAGAGATTACAGATCATTTTTCAGACTGGGGACAGTCAAATGGACTTAGGCCTGGAGAAAATGTAGTTATGAAGGGATCTAAAGGCAGTAAAAAATTTCCATTAACTATACAGAGGAGAAAACCATTACCATTCTGCCATTTCAGCAGTATGACATAAAACAATGCTCTGATAAAAGATGAAAACAAATCTATAAATCCAGTATATACTTGCAGGGGACGCATCCAGAGTGGTATTAAATTTGACTTCAAATCACACACAGACAACCTAAAGACCTTCTCAGTGATGGTCAACCTCAATATGATTGTGAAACTCAGGAACTTGGCTCTCCAACAAAAGTTGCCCTTATTTCCTTGAGAGCTTTTATTAACTTCACTTATAAATCTCATTTAATATCTAGATAGCAGCAATAACATTGAGGATTTTGACCAGTCCATCAGCATTAAAGGAATGTCATGAAGTCAAAACAAAATATATCTATGTAGCATCTGTTTTGTGCCCCAAATTCTACTAGGCATTATGGGAGAAACCAAAGCCATTTAAAAAAAGGAAGAACAAACTAAATTATTTTAGAGTTGACATTTACACGAGTGGAGAAGTAGTGAACCATGTAAGACAATTCACAGTAAAAATTTAAAATTTTCTGAACAGAATGTAAAGAGGAATTCACAAGAAGAGACTCCAGTGTGAACTGCAGTACTTGGGCTTTGTGAATAAAGCAGGTCTTAGGCTGTGCACTAAAAAGGTGCTTTATTGGAATGGTATAAAGCAAAGAAGTTTTGAGCTATCTTAGTTGAATTAGCTACGTATGTAATATGAATGAAAGCTAGCTGTTGAAACATCAACAAAGAGAACTCCAAAATACTGCATGGACACTCCTAAAAAATTGGATATGGTATTGTGTACTTTAAAATATGTTAAGAGGATAGATTTCATGTTAAGTGTTCTTTAAGAAAGAAAAAAGCAAACAAAAAATAAAACAAGAATTCCCCCAAAAGAGCAGAAATAAATTTTTGGAGGTGATAGACATGTTTAAGCCCTTGGTTGTAATGATATTAATAGTATCATGGGTATATGCCTATGTCCAACTCATTAAGCTGTATTCATTAACTGTGTGAAATTTTTAATATATCAATCATATACCAAAACAACTAAAACATAAAATAATCTTAATATGTGGAGACTACCAAAGAAAAATTATAGAGGGCCACAGTCAGGGCTAAAGTTTGTACATATTAGCAGAAACTACTGAGTGGAATATTTACTACACATAAGGAATGATTTTATAAACTTTGAATATGGGTCCGATGTGAAAGAATAGTATCAAGAAGAGTATATTCAAGACTTTGCAACAGAATAGATATCCAGAGATGTTTTGTGGATGGCTTCATATATGGAGGGGCTTCACTGATAGCTCAGTTGGTAAAGAATTCGCCTGCAATGCAGGAGATCCCGGTTCAATTCCTGGGTGGGGAAAATCCCCTGGAGAAGGGATAGGCTACCCACTCCAGTATTCTTGGGGTTGCTTTGTGGCTCAGCTGGTAAAGAATCTGCCCACAATGCGAGAGACCTGGGTTTGATCCCTGGGTTGGGAAGATCCCTTGGAGAAGGGAAAGGCTACCCATTCCAGTATTCTGGCCTGGAGAATTCCATGGGCTGTATAGTCCTTGGGGTTGCAAAGAGTAGGACACAACTGAGCGACTTTCACTTTCATATACATATGGTTCTCATGTGTGAAACACAAAGCCTTAATGTCATTTAAAATCATATCAAGCATTAATAATCAAATATGAATAAATTGCAACAGTTAAATTCAAATTCTAAATTATTGTGCACAAACTCTAAGAGGAACTGCCTCTTCTCCAAGCTAGGTCAGTCCCTCCTCTTCCCTCCAAACTTCACAGAAAACTTAAACCATCTGTTAGCCCTTCTCTTTTGGAGAAGGCAATGGCACCCCACTCCAGTAATCTTGCCTGGAAAATCCCATGGATGGAGGAGCCTGGTAGGCTGTAGTCCATGGGGTCGCTAAGAGTCGGACACGACTGAGTGACTTCACTTTCACTTTTCACTTTCATGCATTGGAGGAGGAAATGGCAACCCACTCCAGTGTTCTTGCCTGGAGAATCCCAGGGACGGGGGAGCCTGGTGGACTGCCGTCTATGGGGTTACACAGAGTCAGACACGACTGAAGCGACTTAGCAGCAGCAGCAGCAGCCCTTCTCTTTCTCTTACCTTTAATCTCTTATTGTTTAATAGGTCCTTCCAAAGAGCTTTTAGATAAACTTGAGGCTCTTTCATGTTTAAAATCAAACAAAACAATAAAATGACCTCAAATACATACATATATATACCTTAACAAGCTAAATTTTAATTGTCAGATCTCATCTTAAGTATTACTATTAATACTTACTATGCTTAGTTGCTCAGTTGTGTCCAACTCTTTGTGATCCCATGGACTGTAGCCCACCAGGCTCCTCTGTCCATGGGCATTCTCCAGGCAAGAATACTGGAGTGGGTTGTCATGCCCTCTTTCAGGGGATCTTCCCAACCCAGGGATCAAAGCCAGGTCTCCCTCATTGCAGGCAGTCTTTACTGTCTGAGCCACCAGGGAAGCCCATTTATACTTACTAGTGATATTTAATAAGGCAATATTATTTTTACTTTGGAAATTTTTTCTGACAACTGGTGTATGGCTACGTAAAACTTTGTGCTTACCTTTTGCAGCCACTGAGCACAAACATTATCAACTGGCAATCTGTGAAACAATTTGCTTAGTGAATGCTTTCTCTGCTGGTCTGTAACCTCTCATTAGCTGTTTATGGCCACAGCACTGAATTCTCAGTGCCTAGAACATTATTTGGCACAGAGTGGCCCTCAAGTGATTTTTATTGCAAAATAGTTATAATACTCAATCTTTCTAATATGTGAAATTACTGCATGTAAGCTTATAAGATATACTAGGTGAGGGAAGACTTAGAGATCATGTGTGTGTGTTAGTTCAGTCCGTGTCCAGCTCTTTGTGACCCCATGGACTATAGCCTGCCAGGTTCCTCTGTCCATGGAATTCTCTTGGCAAGGATACTGGAGTGAGTTGCCATGCCCTTCTCTAGGAGATCTTCCAGACTCAAGGCTCGAACCCGGGTCTCCTGTGTTGCAGGCAGGTTCTTTACCATGTGAGCCACCAAGGAAGCCCTGGGTGTCTTATGTGTGTCATCAAACCTTATCTTGCTCATCCATTCTCTTCTTTTGCTCCTTTTGTTTGGACCCTGGATTTTGCATGTGCAGGTTGAAGGAAAGAATGGTGAAGAAGATGCTAGGGTCTTTTGAGGAGCATTTCCTAATTACTTAACCCTGTCATCTGTACATATTTACAGCTTTACCCATTTATATTAGTCTGGTCCTGTGATAGAACATAAGCAATAAAAATACAACTTGAATGGTCATTATTCTAAGAGTACTTACTTAGATTACTATATGATTTCTCTTGAAAATCCCTAGGCTTCTAATAATGGCTAGATTCTATATGGTAGTATAACCTAATTGGGGCATAATTAATTTAGCCTTTTCAGCTTTTCATCCTTATGTCCTATCCTACTATGGTTAGTTGTGGACCAGATTATTTACAAAGCCTCTCCAGAATGTATGACTTGACTCTCACAGACAATCTTCTCACATCAATTAGACGCAGAAAGATACCAGACAAATATTTAAATGGACAGGGGCTATGCTGTAAATAAGGAGAAGATCTTTTGAAATTTCCAAGCCTCCATTTCTAGGCAACGATACTATACTTACAGGGCAGTCAGAGTGAATAGTATTATTGACTCTTTTTTAAGGGGCTCTGTGATGTACAGTTAAAGTAAACACTGGATTTTGGTGCAATTGAGATATTTAGTTTCAACAGCCTTGTGTGAAGGTGGAAAATAATTTTTAATATTTGCTGATATTTACAAACCCCAAATTTAGAATTTTGTTTAAGTGATGGGAAGAATAGTCAGATCACTGAAGATAAAAGCAATTATAGTTACCATAGTCATATTTTGTAATTTATTCACACACAAAGGATAAAATGGAGCTTGGAATTGTGCACAAATGAGGATAGTAATTGAACCATTTAATATGGTCATTTAAATTTGAAAAAGCAAATTTGATGTGGTCATGCAGTAGCACATCCTGTACATCTTATTTATGATGTCTTCTGATGTGTACTGTCTACAGAACTTGAATGTCTTGTTCCATATGGTTGTGTTCTATAAATTAGCATGAAACAAACAAACAAAAAATTTCTAGTGAGCCTATACTTTTGTTTGGCCTTAAAAGCCTTTTGGAGAAGGCAATGGCACCCCACTCCAGTACTCTCGCCTGGAGAATCCCATGGATGGAGGAGCCTGGTAGGCTGCAGTTCATGGGGTCACGAAGAGTTGGACATGACTGAGCAACTTTGCTTTCGCTTTTCACTTTCATGCATTGGAGAAGGAAATGGCAACCCACTCCAGTGTCCTTGCTTGGAGAATCTCAGGGACGGGGAAGCCTGGTGTGCTGCTGTCTTTGGGGTCGCACAGAGTCGGACACGACTGAAGCGACTTAGCAGCAGCAGCAGCAGCAGCAAAAGCCTCTTGGAAAATCCGCCTCAAATTTTTGTACAAGTCTATCGTTTTCAGTGGGTTATGATGCAAAGGCAGTAAGATTTGCTTTCCAAAAAATTTAAGTGCTTTGCTGTAAACTGTGGTACATTACCTTCCACCACTTGATCACAGGATGCTTTTTTCAGTCAAACCAAAATCATCCAGCTTTCCTGTGAAATTACAGTTGCTATCTATAAGATGGGAATTACTGAAAATACTTTTGAGAATATAATTGCCCTGCATCACCAACTCAATGGATGTGGGTTTGGGTGAACTCCGGGAGTTGGTGATGTACAGGGAGGCCTGGCGTGCTACAATTCATGGGGTCGCAAAGAGTCGGACACGACTGAACAACTGAACTGAACCAATTAAAAATAAGTGACTAAAAATGTATGACATTTATTTCTCTTTTCTAAAGAAATTAATACCAAGAAGATGCTTAGTCACTCAAGCAACTGGGACCTATGCTCAACTGAAGATCAACGTTAATGTAAAACATAATTTTAATATCCTTTTCCATGTCTCAAGAATGAAGGCTATTCAATTTGTGTAGTAACACTCTTCTGTGCATAAAATCATGCAGAAAACTTAAGGATGTGCAGAATATGATGATCTCATACCTAAAAGTTCAGATTTTCACAAAAAGGATGAAAAGCAAATGCATATAAAGTGGTTAGTATGAGATAATGTGTTAAAACATCAAAGAGAGTGGTGTAGCTACTGAATACTACACTAGTTCTGAGGAGAAAAATCAACTGGCGACATCAAAGAAACGTCACTGAGACTGGAGGTTGGGCTGGACTCTGGGTTAGTAAGATCTGGGTAGACAAAGGAAAGATTAGTTGAATACTCCAGGCCACAGCACAATATAAGAAAAAGCTGAGAGGCTGGAAAATGTATGGGAAGCAGTGGAGAGAATCACGGGGAGAGCAGGCTAAGGAGACTTGATATGAAAACCCAGTACTATTATTCATTATTTGTGTTACCTTAAGACACTTAATTCAGAGAAGGCAATGGCACCCCACTCCAGTACTCTTGCTTGGAAAATCCCATGGACGGAGGAGCCTGGTGGGCTGCAGTCCATGGGGTTGCAAAGAGTCGTACACGATTGCATGACTTCACTTCCACTTTTCACTTTCATGCATTGGAGAAGGAAATGGCAACCCACTCCAGTGTTCTTGCCTGGAGAATCCCAGGGATGGGGGAGCCTGGTGGGCTGCCGTCTATGGGGTCGCACAGAGTCGGACACGACTGAAGCGACTTAGCAGCAGCAGCAGCAGCAGGACACTTAATTAACTTCCTTAGTCTCAGATTTCTCATTGTGTACAAGTGGGGTTAATAAGCTCACAGAGTTGTATATGTGGTTGGAAACAATGCTTATTAACAGATTTTTTCAAAATGCCATGTGCACAGTGAATTATGATTTTTTTCCACTTTATTTTCCTAGAAGTAGGAGAAGATTTATAATGAAAGACAGAACACATTAAGTTGTTTTGGAAGACTTCAGTGACACACAGGAGGCATTTGAATGTTATCCTGTAAGCAGTGGATAGATTTTGAAAGTTTTGGGGTGGATGGCACCCCACTCCAGTACTCTTCCTTGGAAAATCCCATGGACGGAGGAGCCTGGTAGGCTGCAGTCCATGGGGTCGCTAAGAGTCAGACATGACTAAGTGACTTCACTTTCACCTTTCACTTTCATGCATTGGAGAAGGAAATGGCAACCCACTCCAGTGTTCTTGCCTGGAGAATCCCAGGGACGGGGGGAGCCTGGTGGGCTGCCGTCTATGGGGTCGCACAGAGTCGGACATGACTGAAGCAACTTAGCAGCAGCAGCAGCAGCAGTGGATTAGTTACAAAGAATGTATTTTAAACAAATCCATCTGGTAATAACATACTAGAATTATTAACAGTGAATGAGAATGAGTCAGAAAAACTAGGTGAAAGACTCACTTGATAAGGTTGACTTTTTTTGTTTTTTGTTTTTTTTTTAATTACTGAAAGCAAGAATAAAAATAGTTTTGAAAAGGTAACAGTGGTAATTAATAGGTTGTGATCAATCTCTTTTGTAATAACACCTCAACCAGGTTAAGGCTTATATAGGTCACTCTGGATGGAGAAGGCAATGGCAACCCACTCCAGTACTCTCGCCTGGAAAATCCCATGGATAGTGGAGGCTGGAAGACTGCAGTCCATGGGGTCGCTAAGAGTCTGACATGACTGAGCAACTTCACTTTCACTTTTCACTTTCATGCATTGGAGAAGGAAATGGCAACCCACTCCAGTGTTCTTGCCTGGAGAATCCCAGGGACAGGGGAGCCTGGTGGCCTGCTATCTGTGGGGTTGCACAGAGTCTGACACGACTGAAGTGATTTAGCAGCAGCAGGTCACTCTGGAATTCAGGCTAACAATTGGATTCTTAATTGCAAACAATAGAAATATTCTTAATTTAGGTGAAAATTTTAAAAAGATATATGGTAACTCAAAGATTCTCTGAGGTTTCCTCTCCAGAAACAATGCCTGAAATTGTACCATAGACCCTTTCAAGGTGAGAAAGCACTGATATCATGGCTGGGCACCCGGTATAAAGCTAAAATCTTTGTACTGCTGCCCCTGGAAACAAGATGGATTTGCCTTGTTTTTCCCAGAGTGCAATGCTCAGATCCCTCATTCTGTGTGTCACTGTGTTGTGAACTTAAGCTAGATGCAAGGAAATCTCGGAATTTGGCTTCAATGGTTGTAGGAAAAGATTCACAATGTAGGAGATTCCCCAAATATAAAAACAAATAGTGTTCTTATAGGCTGAACTGTGTGCCCTTAAAATGCATACAGGGCTTCTCAGGTGGTTCAGCAGTAAAGAATCCGCCTACAGTGCAGAAGCCAAGAATTTGATCCCTGGGTCAGGAAGATCTGCTGCAAAAGGGCATGACAACCCAGTGCAGTCTTCTTGTCTGGAGAATCCCATGGACAGAGGAGCCTGGTGAGCTACGATTGAAGTGACTGAGCAGCAGCAGCAGCAAAATGCATACAGTGAAGTCTTGATGCCCAGACCCTCAGCATGTGGGTGTATTTGGAGACAGGAGTCTTTGAAAGATTATTAAGGTGAGAGGAAGTCATTCAGAATGGACTCTAGTCCTACATGATTGGTGTCCTTATTAAAAAAAAGGAGATTAAAATCTAGACATGCAAAGAGGGGAGACATGTGAAGACACAGGAAGAAGACAACCGTCTACAATCCAAGGAAAGGAAAGACATAAAGCAGGATCTGAAGGTAGCTGGATGGGAAGATGGGCAGAGATTTTTTAAGATGGAGGAAGGCCGTGAATGTTGGGAGACTGACAGGATTGAGTCAGTGTAGGGGAAGATGTTGACTTTACTGGAGAGAGAAGCTATAATGGCCAAGCCATGGGCCTAAGACAACAAAAGGTTACGATATACAGATCACGGGTGGAAGGGTCCACATTATATCAAGACTTATTTATTTCATGGTAAGGAAGAAAAGGAAGATGTAAGTATGTTCATCAGTTTGGAGGCTGGAATGGTATATGTTTCTAGTGGTTCACCTGTTTGTTTGTTGGAGGGGACAGGGCTGTGGTGCAGAGTTGTTGTTCAGTCCCACTCTTTGTGACCCCATGGGCCCCATGAGATTTCCCAGGCAAGAATAATGAAGTGGGCTGTCATTTCCTTCTCCAGGGAATCTTTCCAATCGAACTTGTGTCTCCTGCATTGACAGGTGGATTCTTTACCATCAAGTCAACAGGGAGGCCCAGAGAAGCTACAGTAATAAATTGAGATGCAGAAAAATGTTTTTGTCAGGGATTAGTGTTTGGAATATATCCGTGAGTCTATTCTATCCCATGGTTGATTATGTTTGGCTGAGATTTCTAAGTACTGTGTCATAAGAAGTTACTATTTGAATAACTGAATTATTATGTAAGAGAAGGCTTGGCCTTCATGGATATAAACAAGTTCATAAAGATATTTGATTAAAGCACTTGACCTCTAGTAACGTCCTAAACCATCTCCCCCCAAATGGCAGTGCCAACACAGAGTCAGTTGGATTACTATTATTATTTTGCCCTACGTGTCTTTTTTTCAGTCTTCATGAAGAAAACAAAACGGATGCAAGAGACAGAAAGGCAGATATGTGAGACAGCAGCAGTAGTGCGCTATGTAGACAATCTGTATCAGCACCAAGTGCCTTTCGCTTTCTGGGTATTCTGCGGTGGCGGCAGATGTTCCATATGAGAGGAAACAGAAAGGAAGAAGTGGGGCTGTGCGGACTGGGAAAGAAATTGCTTTTTTCCAATGGATTGACTCTATCCACTAACTAGCTAGGCATTTGAAGAACAAGATTTACTCTCACTAATTTATTTTTCTGAGCTAAAGTCAGCTAGGAACCTAATCTTTAAATGCCTCAGAGTGTCATTATCTTTTTATATATTGAATATTGAAACTTCAAATGTGTATTATCATTCCTATTTTCTAGATAAGAAATGGAGACTCTGGTAAAACACAACCACAAGGTCAAACAGCTTGGTCCTGAACCTACTACTACTACTACTAAGTCGCTTCAGTCCTGTCCGACTCTGTGCGACCCCATAGATGGCAGTCCACCAGGCTCCCCCGTCCCTGGGATTCTCCAGGCAAGAACACTGGAGTGGCTTGCCATTTCCTTCTCCAATGCATGAAAGTGAAAAGTGAAAGTGAAGTCGCTCAGTCGTGTCCGACTCTTAGCGACCCCATGGACTGCAGCCCACCAGGCTCCTCTGTCCATGGGATTTTCCAGGCGAGAGTACTGGAGTGGGTTGCCATTGCCTTCTCCAGTCCTGAACCTAGGTCTATCTAAATTCAGTCTATTTTCCATAAAACTCACTAACCTTCCACATACTCTTCTGCCCAGAAATCCTACAAAAGTTTAAAGGATTAAGGAAGAAGACTTCTTATGAGGGTGATGCTTTCTTCAGCCCCTACTTTTCCCTTTATCCATTCTTCTGTTTCTTCTACAGTTCAATAAATGGGTTCCTTGGCCCACCTCTATTTTCATCACATCCTTTACCACTCTCTTTCCTAATTCTCTTTCCCTCTTTCCCTACCTTTAAAATATCAGGGGATTCTGAGATGGTAGCAGGCAATGGTCATCAAACTGCAAGCTTAGTATTAAGGGAAAAATTGTATTAGAGTAAAAAATCATGACACAGAATGAGTTCCTTTTTTTTTCACTGACCCCATTACCCAGTAAATTACTCTGCTTCATCCATATCCTTAGCTGTAAATGGACAGGCCATATTTCATAGGTTGTTTAAGCTAAAAATCTTGCTGGGTCCATCTGCTATGTAGAACCAATTTCCATCAAGAAATCTAAAAATCTGCAGCTGGAAGGGACTTGAAGATCACCTAATCATACTACATCATTTTAGAACTGGGAAATTGGGTCTCTGTAAGAATAAATGCTTTCCCCAAGGTTATCAGGCGGAGCAGATTCATACCTGCTCAATGGAGGGCTTCGAACAAATGAGAGTCTTTGGCTTGAAGCATCAACATCCGATCAATTATTTAGCTAGAAAGGCTTTGTATATATTGTAATGGGATGCATGGTTAAGTCCATGCATCCTAGTAATAGAGAAGATGTAAGGTTAAATCACAACTCTGCTGCTTCTTGTGAGAAACTTTTGCTCTATGAGCTCTATAAAGGCATGGACATGTATTTTTTTGTGATCATAGTATCCCCTGCATCTAGCCTAATACTGCTAAGTTAGGAGTACTTTGACTTTATTTATTTGAATGAATGAATATCTTTTATATGGTTAGGAGGTTTCAAAGAGAATTTAGCACAATGGACCTATAAGAAGCTCTATGCTTAGTTATTATTGCTAAAAGCAAAGCTGAGTATCCCTTTGCTTAACAGTCCAAATTTCTGAATAGCAAGAATTCTTCTGATCATGTTCAGTAAGTTCTTTCATCTTGAAGGCTTTCCTTAGAGCCAAAAAATATTTGAAAAGTGAAAGTGTTAGTCCCTCAGTTGCGACCCAATGGGCTATAGCCTGCCAGCATCCCCTTTCTATGGAATTCTCCAGGCAAGAATACTGGAGTAGGTAGCCTTTCTGTTCTCCAGAGGATCTTCCTGACCCAGGGATCAAACCAAGGTCTCCTGCATTGCAGGCCGATTCTTTACCATCTGAGTCACCATGGACTGTATGCCACCAGGGTCCTCTGTCCATGGGATTCTCCAGGCAAGAATACTGGAGTGGGTTGCCATACCATCCTTCAGGGGATCTTCCCAGCCCAGAGACTGAACCCATGTATCTTACATTTCCTGCCTTCACTGGTGTGTTCTCTACCACTAGCACCACCTGGGAAGCCCTAAAGAAAGTTTATGGGGTGCTTAGAAACAATTGACAGGCATAGAAGGACAAACGGATAGACAGTCATTTCCTGCAGCAAAATGAGTAAAGTTGATACAAAGGAAAGTGAGAATAAGCCTCTGTGTGTTGGGAGGTTGTGGGGAGAAAGGAAAGGCAGCATTAACATTTCAAAGATATGGCACTATTTCTGCCATGTTTTCCCTATGGCTCTCTCTTCTCTTAGTGCTGAGCAGGTATAACCCTGTATCAACACCAATTGTTGGCACCTTGGTTTTCTTCAGTTCTTTGGAAATTTCTAGTGAAACCACAAATTTTAACTAAATTTAAGGGACTCTTTTTCTTTACAGAAAAGTGGAACACCCTAGTTTTGGAAAATAAAATAAAATCTATTCCATGAATATCCAAATCTAGATAGGGATGCGTGGTCACTCTGGAGTGGCTACTAGGAGTCACTGCAAGTTTTCAGGGCATACATAAATAACAAATAACAGTAGCTTGGTAAAGGATTGTGAAATTGTAGCTCTTAATCATAAATGTAATGACTGTCATGTCTTTATTTAGTATTTATATTACTACAAGGCTAAAGTGGTTTTGAACGAGTCCTTTAAAAAATTAGTCATAATTTCTCAAAATGTATTGATTCCAGCAGATGATTGTACTGCATTTTGTTTCCAGTGAAGCAGCAAATTAATATTGGTTTCTATAAGGATTTGGATCATATTTAGTTTTAGAAAAATGGTGACATGATTTCAATGGCTTGTGAATTTCTGTTTTCCTTATAAGCTAAACCATTAATATGGCCATTTGCAAAGTTATACAGAGATCTTTGAAATATTGCTCTTGGAAGAGAATCTCCACTTGGGACAATGTATTTTTAAATCCACTGCTTGTAAGTGGCTGTAAAGAAAATGTCTGGGGTCAAGAATAAGTAAATCCTATACAACAGCACAGTCTGTCAAAAAATCAGGGCATCTGGAATCCTTATCTAAGTATCAGAGATGCCTATTGCTACTTGACCCACTTTTTTCTCTGTGTGTAAAATAATTCACATTTGTTTCAGTGATATGAAAAGGAAGCAGGCTACAAAATTTTATTTTGAAATGTCTTAAAGTAATCAAGAAATCCATTTTTAGATGTCAAAATTTATTAGGAATATATAACTCTGTACAGGTAATTCGAATTGTAACTATACATATGGACGACAGCCTTACTAAATTGGATTTTAAATGGATGGGGACACATGATAGCATCTGACATACAGAATTTCTCATTTCAACAGAATTTATAAAATCTGCATCAGCCAAGGTGAAACTCACATGGGCTGTTGAGCCATTGATTAAGATATGAAAAAGTTTCTTTATCACACAAACATTTTTCCAAGGGCTTACTCATCTGTAACTTAGTTTATAAGGTATCCAGTTATATTTTAGTGATATAATTTTTGAAAATTAATAATGAACCTTATTTTTCCTAAGTTGCACCTTTCTAATAGTACAATTTTTTTAAATGAATTTGATTTTTAAGTTCAAGAAATGCATAATCACATTAGAAGTCAGCTTCAGTGATGTAGGAGAGGTATGTCTTGGGAGCAGTTTTAGCACTAAGTGGACCCATCTCTGATAAGCTAATTTAGAGAGGAAATTGTCCAGAGGGTCTCAATCATGACCATGTAAATCTGGGCAGAGGAAATACATTAAGCCTGGTTTGTTTCTTCAGTGTTCAGTTCAGTTCAGTTCAGTTGCTCAGTCGTGTCTGACTCTTTGCGATCCCATGAACCACAGCATGCCAGGCCTCCCTGTCCATCACCAACTCCTGGAGTTTACCCAAACTCATGTTCATTGAGCTGGTGATGCCATCTAACCATCTCATTCTCTGTCGTCCCCTTCTCCTCCTGCCTTCAATCTTTCCCAACATCAGGGTCCTTTCAAATGAGTCAGCTCTTCGCATCAGGTGGCCAAAATATTGGAGTTTCAGCTTCAACATCAGTCCTTCCATTGAACACTCAGGACTGATTTCCTTTAGGATGGACTGTTTGGATCTCTTTGAAGTCCAAGGGACTCTCAAGAGTCTTCTCCAACACCACATTTCAAAAGCATCAATTCTTCAGCGCTCAGCTTTCTTTATGGTCCAACTCTCACATCCATACATGACCACTGGAAAAACCATAGCCTTGACAATATGGTGCAAGTAAAAGAAGTGGAAGTCACCAGGAGACAAACTGTTGAATTCCTCTTTTGTACATTCTCCTCCTCTAATGGTTAATTCCTTCTGTGGCCAGCAGCATGAGGTGCTCCATTCCTCAGAACCATTTTCTGGGTCTTACCTTTCTGAAAACCTATCAGCTGTGGGGGACACCTGCCAGGAATCCTAGCTAACAATGATCCCCCAGTTTCAAATGGACATGCAGCCTTAAGGTGTTCAAAGACTGTCCCCAGTGACATTGATGAGACCGAAAAAGAAGGCCAAGCCTGTCAGTAATGCCTAATGCTTCAGCCCATAGTCCAGAGCAGCTGCCCATAACTGATGCCCTCAGCTTCTAGGCTGCCCCCTTGGTTTGGCTGGCATTCCATGAGAAGTGACTCACTACTCTCCAGAGTCTGCCTGCTGCTGTCAAAGAGAAGTTCTGAGACTTACCATTCAACAAGTAAAATTAAAAATACTAAGTTGGTCAGTGGAGATATTTGATCTTTTAGAGTTTCAATGTCTACATGAAATGTTTGACATTGTAACATTGATAATTTTCACTGAAATACTTACATATAAGCAATGTCTTTAGGGTTTACAAGTATAGTTTCCTGAAGTTAACTATACTTGTAAAGAATTAAACGTTAAATAACCCATTTATAAGAGTTGATAAACTGAGGCAAAGGAGAAAACTGCATCATAATTCAATAGAATTAAAAAAAAACTCTCAGAAGTTTCATTCATATATTGATGTCCATTTGGGGAGAATATATTTTATGGTGTCATTATAAGTCCAATGTGTAAGTCTGTCTTTAGAGATAAATGTCACATTAACAGTGACCTACATTTCTTTTTGAATGGAAATTGCACTGGTCAATCTTCTGTTTTGAGTGCACCAGATCAGAACCTTGATTAAAGTAACTGGTTTAGTAGGGGGCCACATTTTAAATACACATTTTCTGGCATGTATGGATTTGTTAGATGGTGGGTATTGATAGTTAACAAAGGAGACAAATATTGCTCAGTTGAATCAGTACCTACTTGCCCCCAGGACTGCCATTTTCTGGGAAATATTGCAGTGTACATACTGTATTATATGTGATATACCTAACATCCCTTATTTCTGCTACATCATCAAAAATAGATCAATTGTTACTATGAATGTCTTTACAAAGAATTATTCAGTTGCTGTTGTTTAGTCGTTAAGTTATGTCTGACTCTTTTACGATCTCGTGGACTGGAGCCCGCCATAGAGCTCCTCTCTGTCCATGGAATTTCCCAGGCAAGAATATTGGAGTGGGCTACCATTTGTTTCTTCATGGATCAAACTCGCTTCTCCTGCATTGGCGGGCAGATTCTTTACCACTGAACCCCATGCTGCTGCTGCTGCTGCTAAGTTGCTTCAATCGTGTCCGACTCTGTGCGACCCCATAGAGAGCAGTCCGACAGGCTCCCCCGTCCCTGGGATTCTACAGGCAAGAACACCGGAGTGGGTTGCCATTTCCTTCTCCAATGCATGAAAGTGAAAAATGAAAGTGAAGTCGCTCAGTCCTGTCCGACTCTTCGCGACCCCATAGACAGCAGCCTACCAGGCTCCTCTGTCCATGGGCTTTTCCAGGCAAGAGTACTGGAGTGGGGTGCCATTGCCTTCTCTGACCGCCCCCATAGGAAGCCCCAAATTATCCAGTAGAAGCCTATTAAAAAGAAAAATGAATATTAATATATACTTTTTATCTGTTTGCGATCCTCATATCTTTGAATGTGGGACCTTTTCATCAACCCTGTCACCAATATATGTGAAGCATGCATGCACAACATATAATGATTCAACTTATAGAGGAAACAGTAACGGTGATTACATTTAGCTTGTAGAAGTACTCATTACTCTGCTTTCTCTAAAAAGATCGTATGTCATATTGTGATTGTATTGCATAATTAATACATTTATGTTTGTAAATACCGTCAAAACCTAAAAGCAAAACTTCATCAATGTGACTGTGCAAGTTGGCAGCCTTCCCTACCTTAAGCAGAGCATTTTCATCCTGGGACTAGCAGGCTGTCTCTTGATTTGAGGGAGTCAGCTGACGCATATATGTGTGTAGAATTGTACCCAACTGACAAAATATTGACCATGTCTTCTGCAAGAGTCTTTCATTCTTCTGAATATTTGCTGAATGCCAGGCACGGTATAGCAGAGTGTAAGACAAATGAAGTCTCTTCCTACTTGGTGTTTTCATAAGCCTAGCAGGGGGACATGTGCAAGAGAAATAGATACAACTAATATTGAATAAAGTGACAAGTGCTAAGAATGAATAAGTAGAGACTGTGATGGAGAGTCAGTCACAAGGGAACTTCTTTTACATAGAAGGAACAGCAGGGTGTAGGGTGATAGCAGAGAAGCAGTCTCTGCCCTCAAATTGCTGATGGCCCTGGGGTGGCTGAGATGTGTCCACTGAGAGTCATTACTCACTGGTGTGCTATTTCTCAAATAGGATTCTGCCAAATCCTTATCCTTATTTTGCAAGAGAGATGTTAATAGGTATTTTATGAAAACAATGAAATGTTCTGTGGTCGAATGTATTTAGAGAGTTATGCATAGCAGTTTAGCTCCTTCTGGAAATTCACAAATCATAGCATAGTGTAGCATAGGCTCTGAGAAGTCTGACAGGAATAAAAAAATATAGAAATCTGCTTAATCCTATGTATCAAAAATATTTTTGACTTTGGATTTTGATTCCAGTTTAGTAAGTGCTTTTCGATGCAATGAATTTGAATGATATCAAAAGTGCATAAATGTCATGAGGTTTGGCAGCATCAGATAAACCACAGCATTTTGCGAATGAAAATAATAGTTATGGAAAGTTTGGAGATCATTACACTTTGCTGATGGCCGTCATTGTCCAATGATCCTCAGAATTGACTTCCTAGTGGAAATGATTTTGGAATAGTATGTAGTTTGACTTATTAGGGATTTTAATGTATATATTGTTGTTCAATTGCTCAGTTGTGGCTGACTCTGCAACCCCCTGGACTGCAGCACACCAGGCTTTCCTTTCCCTCACCATCTCCTGGAGCTTGCTCAAACTCATGGCCATTGAGTCAGAGATGTTATCCAACCATCTCATCCTCTGTCATCCCCTTCTCCTCCTGCCTTCAATCTTTCCCAGCATCAGGGTCTTTTCCAATGAGTTGGCTCTTCGATTCAGTTGGCCAAAGTATTGGAGATTCTGCCTCAGCATCAGTCTCTCCAATTAATATTCAGGGTTGATTTCCTTTAAGATTGAATGGTTTGATCTCCTTGCTGTCCAATGGACTCTCAAGAGTCTTCTCCAACATCATCAATTTTTCAGCACTCAGCCTTCTTTATGGTCCAACTCTTAAGTCCATACACAACTACTGAAAAAACCATAGCTTTGACTAGATGGACCTTTGTTAGCAAAGTAATGTCTCTGCTTTTTAATAGGCTGTCTAGGTTGGTCATAGCTTTTCTTCCAAGGAGAAAGTGTCTTTTAACTTCTTGACTTCAGTCACCATCTGCAGTGATTTTGGAACTCAAGAAAATTGCAGGTCTCCTAAAAGTGGGATCTTGTTTCCATTTTGGCTGCTCCAGGACTATTATAAAGATACAATGTATTAGTGATATGTAACAAGTAAGTCCAGTCCATGAAATTCTTTTCTTTTGATTCTTTGTAGTTTTGATCACAGAAAGTCTTTATTAGTTAGTTGGTACACACATATACATTTGATATTTCAAGATAATTTGAAGAGGTGTCAGCAGAGTTTAAAGGAATCAATAGGAGATTGAAATACTCCAAGCAAATCAGGAAGAAGTTCCTTCCCATCCCTAGTCCTAAACCCAAAGTATAGCTTTATGGAGAAAGTGGTCTTGGATGAATGGTGCCCTTCACCACTGGGAATCCCTTAACTCATAAACACCTGGAAGAAAGAACTGGAAGGATAAATAGCCTGGCTTATACTCATCCTGCCCTCAAATTGCCTACTTGTGCCTCCTATTGCCCAAAAATATCTAGAAGAAAAAGGGCAAAGGGGTCCAGTTGATGACTTTCATTTAGGTCAGTTCTAAGATCAGGAAAGGGTGAAGAAAGTAATATTGATTAAATTGAATAAATTGATTTTGAGAGGAAAACTAGCATAAGATCATTTTTATGTTCTCTGTGATAGAAAGATGAGACTCATTTTATCTATTTCCATCCCTTGTTAAACATGAGTGTTCCTAGCCTTCAATGAAGCCATTCTGACTGCACTAAGTATTAACTTGACTGAGCTTTGATGATCTTGATATTTAGGCTAATGCCCAGGCCCTGAAGAGTCTGCTACAACCTTGTGTTAAGTATGAAATCACTGTACTACATTATATTCTAGATTTCTATTACCACTGTACAGTGGGCTCTCCACTTCACTGTGTTTCTTAAAGTCGAAGTAGTGGCTACTCTGCCTCCCTGCTGCATTGAAAAGCAAACTGTAAGCAAGGTGTCTGGGTAATCAGTCAGAATTCTTGCTTCCCATCCAGTTCCTCCTGCTTCTTAACTCTTGGAGGAGGACTCTACCTGGGTTCTGCCTAGATCATCTTGGATGCTTTTTACCGATTCTTCTTGTCTGCCCCCACCCTTGGAGTCCATGTCTTTTGCTTCTCATGACCTGTACCTGCAATTCCATCAGGTGCCTGTTTTTAGGTACTGGCCCCACTTTGCTGTGTGTAGTACTCTGTTACTCAACTCATGAGGCCATAACAGAATACCTTAGCCTGATTGGCAGTAACAATGGAACCTTATTTGCTCACAGTTCTTGAGGCTAGAAGTTCAAGATCAAGGCTTAGCATGGTTGTTTTCTGGTGAGAACTTTCTTCCTGGCTTGCAGATGTCTGTCTTTTCTCCCTGTATCCTCACATGGTGCCAGATGGGGGTGGGGGAGAGCAAGTTCTTTGGCCTCTTTTTATTAATCCAGTAATAAAGATCCCATACAGCTTCATCCAAACCTAAATCTGTGGCAAAGGCCCCTTTACCAAATATCTTCACATTGGGGGCTAGGGCTTCAATAAGAATATGATTTTTTTGCGGGGGGTGATGGGGAACACAATTCTCCCATAACCAGCAAGGAGATAGAAATGCCTTGGAGTTCATATCCCTTGGGGCAGCATTTAGCCAATGACTGAGCTGTCCCAGTTTGAAGTCTCACCCCCTAAGGTCTTATGGCAGGACAAAACCATGAGGCATGATTTACAGTCCATAGGAATAACCAGTGTTATGTGCAGGAGGCTGAGGGTGTGTTCAGAATGAAGGGCAGTGCCTGGATGGCATGCCGAGGTGCCTGGGCACACTGTGTGATTGTACTGTGGGAGGGCCTGTCTTTGAATGTTTAGTTCCTGAGTTGACACGGGCACAAAGAAGGAGACGGACAAAGAGAAAGAAGGTTGGAAGTCAGCTTTCAAGTCTTAGCTCCCTCACTATTATTCCCAGACATGAGCTTTAGTCAGAGATTCTGTCTGAATCAAGGCTTTATATATCTCTGAATAGAGATTTATTACCCACAGAATAAGTCAATAAGTCTTGGACTATCTGTTCTTCACTAGTTCAAGCAGAATATTTTAAAATGGGAGAAAAGTCATTTTAGGACTATTTTTCTTCACAAAATAATCTGTATAAATATATTATATCCAACTGAAATCCTAATTTATATACTTAATAACAATAATTTGACGTGTTGGTGTGGTACCTTCCTGGAGTTGTGGGATTGATTGATTTACTGACAAGTCTCAGACACAAGTTTATACAATCCTATATATAAAACATGCTAAGAGTCTGTTAAAAATACATTTTTATCCACACTAGACTTAATGAATGTGTGTACTAAAAATACAGTTAATATCTTTGACATTTTCTACTTAGCACAAGATGACCTGTCTTAAAAAAAATAAAAAACAAAAAACAAGATGTGTTTATTTATACTCCCATCACTGGTATTGTGATTGGATCAAAATCAATCTTTGGCTATGCATTATGCATAGTCAATTCTCTAACTTGATAAGCTAAATATGTAAGACTTTAAATGTATGACTTCCACTTGATACAGTAAATCCTGAAGTCAAATTTCTCCATCATTTTCAAAACAAACATTATCATCTGTTTAGATTCCCAGGCTTATAACTTTTGAAAACTGCTATTTCTTCCTGTGGAATATGCACCACGTATCCATCACCTGCCTGGCTAACTGCATTAGTAAACTTCACCACCTTGGTGCCAGGCAGCCCTGAGTCTTCAGAACCGATTCCCCTGCGTCTAACAGTGCCGGCTCAGTGCACACACTCTGCACGTTCTTGTGGGTTCAATGCTGAATTGTTCTGTTAATTAAACAATTCCCCAAGGGATCAAAATTAACTTTTGACCAATCTATTCTTTATGGATTTTTCACTTCTAGCTCTAGAAAAAATATGCCCTGTAGATTTGTGAAGAGAAAACAATCTTTATTTCTCAATGGCAGGTAGAACTCCCATCTGTCAGGTTTTGCATCTGGTCTCTAGACTAAAGATTTGGAAGCTATATATAATCTTTTTTTTCCCCTTTAGCATTAAAATAAGTAGCTTTCAAACTACTGGAACAACAGTTTCAAACAATCGAAGGAAACTTTAGCTTAGCCAATGATACATGAAATAGCAAGTAGATTACTACTTTGTCAATCAGTTTTTTCAGCACGAAAATAATATTTGCTTCTTTGCTTTTCATTGAGATGATGTGGAAAATAAGGGGGAAAAATGGTTGTGGATTTCATCTCTGTGAAGCAAAGCTGCCAGGATGATTTAGGTCCCATGTGGAGCTATTTTAAGCTTGAAATATTTCGACCGAGCCCTTAGCTACCTAATACCCTTTATACTTTAAAGAGCCACCCTGCTTCTGCTGCTGGTGTGAAGCACTGGTCAAAGCTTTTATATTTAAAATGACCACTCTGTATCTGGGGATAGAGAATTCTATATAACCTATATGAAGCAACTTTGGCTCTCTACCTTCAGCAGAGAACCATAAATGTCATACAAAAGCCAAAAAATCCAACCATCTCACTTTTATGCAGTAAAGAACAGCACTAGGGTTTTTCTCAGGGTTACTGATGCAGAGTCCACTGCCATAGGACATGCCTGTATTCAGTCAAAAACTAGCTCAGTCATTTTGTTTGAAGTTTCTGCTCTCACGTTGTATAGAAAATTCTGGTTTTAAAATGGAGATAGAATGAGAATTCTTTATTGAAAGCCAGCAACAGGAACCAGAAATGGCAGGAAGGGCATAGAAATATGCTATCAGTTATAAAGCAAAACTTAGATATGCAAGAATCTGTCAAGAACTGTGAAGAGTCAGAGACTTTAATTGCAAGTTAAAAAGTTAGCCTGCCACAGCTTCATGGATGCTGGCAGAAGACGCAGCCTCTTGTTAGAGACACAGGTCTTTACCACTCAGCACAGCAGGTGGCCTGAGCCTCATCTTTGCATTGGTTCCTTCATCCATCAGTTCCACAGGGGTGAAACCTGGGAAAGCTCTGAACACAGTGGAGGTGTGTCACGGCTGAGGAACCCTGAGTTTAACAAAACCTTAATATTATAAAGGGGGGTAAGCAGAGCTGCCCAACTTTTGCCTTAGGGAGAGGTATTGTCTATTATTTTGTTCAGGAAAGAAACCTGTCCTATGCCCCAGATGGATATCTTCTCTCAGTCTTCAAAGGGTATTCACTATACAAGCATCCTTGATAGTCCAGAACAAAAGCCATTGATACCTCTGCTCAGAAGACATGCAAAAATGTGCAAGACCCATGCAGAGCTACCTCCCCAAAATTGCATGAGGTATTGAACTGGCTCTGCAATGCCCTCAGTTGCCAATATTCCACCCTTCATGGGAGCAACGCCTCTCCATTGGTTGTGTGTGTGTGTGTATACACACTCAGGTGGTGCTAGTGGTAAAGGACCCGCCAGCCAATGTAGGTAGACATAAGAGATGCAGGTTTGATCCCTGGGTTGGGAAGATCTCCTGGAGAAGGAAATGACAAACTACTCCAGTTTACTTGCCTGGAGAATCCCATGGACAACCCTCCACAGGGTTGCACAGAGTCGAAAACAACTGAAACAGCTTAGCACGGGCATAAATTTGGACTCCAGTAAAGTACCTCACCTGACATAGTCTTTTAATAAATGACTTTAAACAGTTAACCAATGGTCTCATTTTCTGAAGCTTGTGTAAGTCACTGTTTTCCCCTTAGGAATTCAGTTCTGCTCAGCCATCAATCACTCAATGGGAAACTTTGCAAAGGTGGCATATCAGATAAATTCATTAACCAATTTAATCCATTTATGTATACACTAGGAATTGCAGGGGGATATTTTATCGTATTTCCAACCAGGAGAAGCAATTTAATAGTAAATTACATCTGTCATTTTTTGCAGATCTCTGTATGCACCTTTTTTGGGTCACTTTGTTAGACTACAGATTTCCAAATCTTCTGGCATATCAAAATCACTTGGAGTTCTTTTATAATATTCAAGTTCCCGAGCCACTCCCTCAGAGATTCTCACTCAGAGGTCTGGCATGTATTCCTGGATTATTTAATATAGAAAACTTCCTGGGTGATTTTGAGGGGCAAGCACTTGTAGATTTTAGCTATAACTTCCCAGTTATTAAGATTTTCTCTTTATGGCTTAGGATAACATTTAAAATCTAAAACGTAAGGAACAGAGGAATGTTCAAATCATATCTGTGTAATTTTTTAAATGATCTGTAAATTACTCAAAATTTTTTTTAATTAGAGTATAGTTGATTTACAATGCTGTGTTACTTTCTGCTGTACAACATCTGTGTGATTTTAACTGGGAAAACAATACATCTTCTGGAAAAGGCATGGAAATAAATAATTTTACACGTTGAGTACCTTTGATCCTTTGAGGGAAGGTTTCTGGTCCAAGATTGTTAGAACAAATCAAAAGGTGTGAAAGAGCTGGTGAATTTCTAAGGCTGGATTACCCACAGTTTCATCAGAGTGGGGCTGTGGGAGTGGAGAGGACAGGGGTACAAGCCTGGTGACAAAGGGAGCGGGCGTCACTGTAGCACCTCTCTGGCCAGGTGACTGGAGGTCACGCTGACAGTGTGGGTGGAAGGGACTAACCACGCAGAAGAAACAAGAGGAAGACTCAACAGAAATGTCATAGTTTGGCATAGTTTTTGAAGACGAATGCCTGCCAGGTTTCAGAGGATTAAGAAGAGGACAATTCTCAATGCTAATTCTCAACTAATTTAATCACTTTTAGCAGCCACTGGGTATCCAGGTCCTATTGTTAATATTATTATTGTGGCTATTTGCATTCTATGTCTCTGGCTATTTGGTTGAAATTGTGGGGTTGGGGGAGGGAGTAGGCAGCTAAACCAAATTAGCCTGCAACAAGTGGTAGTCCCGGTTCCAGTCTCTCCTGGTCCTTGCTTACTGATCTAAAACATGAGTTGTGTTCCGTTAGATCAGTGGTTTAGAAATGTCACCCCTTAGCCCAGTGCCAGTCCCTAACAAAATTTTCAGTGATTTAAAACAAAACTAAAATATAGAAAATAAAAAATTAAAAAAAAATATAAGAACAGTAAAGAGAAGTTTTAAAGTGTGATTCTTTATTCTGAGATTATATTTACCCACCTCTTTGATTATAACTCTTTGTTTTACATTGTAATGGGAGAGAAAAGTTTTATTTATAGATCTTTTTAAGGTTTTTACTTTTGGAAAAATTAAAAACAGCCCTATGTTGATTCATGTGAGTGTGTGTGTGTCTGCTTATTTCCTGATTTACTGAAATTCAAAAGTCTGTGAATTCTGTGGAAAAGAGTTTGGAAGTTTCTCAGAAGGTTAAACATAGAACTATTATATAATCTAGAAATTCCACTCCTATGGTTCAAAGCAGAGACCCAAATAATTATTTGTATACCCATTTCATAGTAGTGTTATTCATAATAGCAAAAAGCTGAAAATGACTCAAGCATCCATCAACAAATGAGTGGATAAACAACATTTGTACAGATCAGTGGAATATTATTCAGCCTTGAAAGGAATAAGATTTTGATACTACAGTTTCAATGGACTGCTTAGGTGAAATATGTTAGACCCAGATATTATATGATTTGACTTGCATAAGGTACCTAGAGTAGTCAAATTCACAGAGACAGAAAGTAGAGTAGAGGTTACTTGGGGCTAAGAGGACGGGAAAGGGGCAGTTATTTTTTAACAGGCACAGAGCTTTTGTTGGGGATCATGAAAAGTTGTGGGTATGAACAGTAGTGAAACCTGCATGGTACTGTGAATGTTTTTTAAGACCATTGAATTGTCAGTGATTGTTGGACTTAGGCCACGCTCAGGCCCTTTCCATGTGGACCTCTTTGTATTAGTCATGATTTCCCAGAGAAACTATACATATATAGAGAGAAACAGTTTTATTTTAAGAATGTCATTTAAGATTAAGTCCAAAATCTTCAGAGCAGGCTGACTGGCAGGAGACCCAAAGAAAAGCTAATGTTTCAGCTTCAGTTTGAAGGCTCTCTGCTGGTAGAATTCCCTTTTCCCCTGGGGACCTCACTGTTTTCTCTTATGGCCTTCAACCAATTGGACAGGCCCACTCAGATTATACAGGGTAATCTGCTTTATTCAAAGTCTACTGGTTTTAGATGTTAATCATATCTAAAAAAACACTTTCACAGCAGCATGTAGGTTGGTGTTTGACCGAACAACTGGACACCATAGCCTAGCCAAGTTGACACATACAGTTAACCATTATGCTTTCCAATATGCCAGCTTGCTTCATGTATTGTCTTGTATTCTTCAAAAAAAAAGAAGAAAGTTTGCTCATAATTTTTTTTGCCTAACACTAGTCATCTACCTCCCTTCCTTCTAATTTGTGACTTCCAGTCTGCTTTCAAACAGGACAGCCATAGCCAGACTCTTTAGCATTAAAATTAAGTAAGGTATGAGTTGTGAGGGTTCTTTGGGAAGAAGGCAGTCTGGTACATGGACTTACTGACATTTATTCTGGCATGCTAGGTGCCATTTACTTCCTGGAAGTTTCTTTTTTATGTTTCTGGAAAAGAACTATCCAGGGATTATTAATTTGAAGGTTTTAAAAAATTGAAATGTAAGCAAGACATGGTGAAAGAGAAAGACAGAGATAAAAAGTGGGTTTCCTGCATAAACTAGGGGAAAAGGTCTCATAGTTTAGAATTGAGGCCACGCTAACCCTGGAGTCATATTTTGAATGGGAAGAGTTTGGTCATCATTTAATAGTTTCGGTATTTTTGTCTTCAGCTTAAGCATTTTTCTTTCACAAATTTCTTATCTTTGTGGCTACATCTTCTCCTAATATTTGAAGAACCAGTGATTCAAAGTGAGGGCAGAAATGTCATATCATGTTTTGAGCAGAGAGCAGGCAGCAGAAGGTCTTGGGATTTATTTCTGCCTCCACAAGTAACTTGCAATGCAGTGGGGCATGCTGCTGCTAAATCTCTGTGAAGATTGCCAGCCTACAGTGTGGGCAGAGTCACTGAGTTTTGTAGAAGTATTTCATGTTTGTAAATACCCCATGACCCTTGAACTAAAGATGCTATTGAGGTACAAAGTATTATTTTCAAGTGACTGAACATCGTGCACCCCTGAACTCTGCAGAATAAAGTGGTTTGTGTAGTCTACTTAACACTTCTTGTGTTTGGTTTTCCTGATGGCCAGACACAAAAGAACTAGAGAAGATCAATATAAAGTTGTTTTCTTCTTTTGTTTTAAAAATATCATGCCACAGAGTAAATTTCATACCGATTTTGAGGGTATTCCTTTTTGTTTTATTCAGTGTTTCTTCACTTTCCATGAATCTGTTTAGTTTTATGGATCTTGAGATCTAGCTGCAATTTAAAGGAGAGAAAAAAAAAAAAAAAGGGTCTATGCCCTAGAGATATCTTTAGAATATTTTATGAGCCACATAAGGCGACCAGGAGGTTCCCATATGAATCATGCACACGCGGCGCTTCCTTTCCCTTATATTTGAAACTTGCCGAAGAGAAAGGTGAAGCCGAGGGCAGCGTCTTCAGTGGTACCGCACTCTCCTGCCTCCCATATTCCCCTTCAGTAGGACTCTTTCAAACATATCCGCATCCTCTCACCTTTGCAAAATGTGAGAAAGTGTGGCCGAGTGGCTTTCATGCTGTCGAGAGCGCAAGGAGGGGAGCATATGTTGAAACTGTCCCTGATTTAAGCTCCTTTTGCTTTCAAATGCCTTACACGTGGCAGGGAGGGGGGCGGGGCATCAGAACTAACACTTCAGTAGGCATCGAATTGCCTGCATAATTACCTTTCTCCAAATCTGTCTCATTGTTGAGAAAAACCTTCCTTGTTGGCTTTTTAGGATACAATGTGGGTGTATTTTACAATTTTTTTTCCCCCAACTTGTTTCAGGTACTACTGTTATTTACTATATCTCACAGCCATTTGGTTAGCCTTATAAATGTCAGCCTGACTGAATGGTTTCCCTTTATGTAGTGTCTGGAATTCTAACTAATGGTACCATTATAAAGTGAGGAAAGGAAACCACTATAAGAATCACAGTCCTTCGTGGAAATTGTCTTGTTCCTTCTGATTTGTGAAGTCTACCAACTGTTAAGAGTTTCTTGATTGAGTCTAACAGCCCTTGAACATAGGGACCGAGTTGAGTTTTAATGCAATTGAGTCGAAAGCGATACAGTGTTTTGTAGACCCGTATCGATTGGCAGCCTGGCAAATGAGGACTGGCAAAAAACTCACACTGATAAAATGTCTCTTAGGCTCATCTACCTCAAATTTTTTTTTTTTTTTCTATCAGTGTTGGCATATTTGTCCCAGCTCCCTGAACGCAAGTCCTTGTGAGGAATTATAACTGAAATGTTCAAGATCACCTCTGAATCACATCAGTCACCACTTCCTTACCTCAGGTGCAGCAAGATTTCTCTTTGCTAGTCTCCTAGATCCTCTCTACTTCTTTGGCTTCTATCTAATCCCTTCCTACCAATTTTCTTCCTGCAATTACTTTCCCAGTTGCTTCTCTGTCTCCTTCCTGATTTCCTTTTTCTTCTTAAGTGCTGATGCTGCCTTCTTCCCACTGATCTCAGGTTACATTGTTTTCCTTAGAAGTCTCATTCTCACTCATCATTTTATAATAGCTTCAAAATGAATTTGCTCAGTCGTGTCTGACTCTTTGTGACCCTATAGACTGTAGTTGGAGAGGCTCCTCTGTTCATGAAATTCTCCAGGCCAGAATACTGGAGTTAGTAGTCAATCCCTTCTTCAGGGGATCTTCCTGACCCAGGGATCAAATCCTATAATAGCTCAAGTGCTTATGATTCCCAAACTTACATATTGTTTTGATCATGCCACTGGTGTTCAGATTTATAATCTGCTCTATTTATCGATTTGTTTCACAGGCACCTCAGATGAACCTTGTTCTTGAATCATCCTCTCAAATTCTGAATGACAATTACTGACACACCACCCCCTGAGCCAGCTGTCACAGACAGAAAGTCAGTAATCATTCTAATATTTCCTTCTTTACTTTTCCTATTCAGACAATTCCAAAGTCCTTTGCATTTCATCTCTCAAATATTTCTAGAGTCTCCTCCTTCTCACTACTGCTGTTGATGCAAAAGTCAAAGCTCTTTCCTCATCAGTCCTAACTAGGCTTCTTCTTTCTGGTTTCGCTTTGCCTCATTTATGCCATAGAAGGATACTTCTAAGACACAAAGCTGACCATAGTGCTCTTACAATTAGAATGGTATTCTTTCACCTATTAAATTGATACCAAGAACTATATTATGGAACCATAATATGGTTCTCAAAAGCCTGCCTTTGTTCTCTTATTAGATTGCAGTTTTCCTCCTCCAAACTGACCCTTCCTTCTAGCCATTAGTAACTCACTCAACTTTCAAGACTAAGTTCAAGCATAAACTTCACTAGAGATCTTCCTTTTCCTATATAGGGTGAGCTAAGTGCCTCTCCTCTTACTTCCATAGCAACAAATTCACAACCTTCTTACAGGAGAACTGTGTTCATTCTAAGAGGTCCTCCGTAGCACTATTGCTGCCATCCTTCTACTCCTAGAGCTCAGTGCAGTGCTTAGATCACACTTGGTGCTCAATGAATTTGAACTGAGCCAGAATATTCCAGGTGCTTATTTCACAGACAAACGCTGCAGTAGCCTCACAACTGATCTCTCTGCCTCCAACGCACACTCACTACAGTCTGTCTTGTACACAGCTAATGCATGCATGCTAAGTCACTTCAGTTGTGCCCAGCTGTTGGTGACCCTATGGACTGTAGCCTGCCAGGCTCCTCTGTTCATAGGATTCTCCAGGCAAGAACACTGGAGTGGGTTGCCATGCACTCCTCAGGGAATCTTCCCAACCCAGGAATTGAACCCACGTCTCCTGAGGCTCCTGCATTGCAGGTGGATTCTTTACCCTTGAGCCACGGGGGAAGCCTACACAGCTGATAGGTGACTATAACTGAAGCTTTGTTCTTATGATTTTTCTTCCTGCTTAGACTCTACAAACATTTCCTAATGCTCTGTGAAGATTTATAATCATATGTATCTGTCTTTCCTTGTGTGTTTGGTCCTACCTTACCTATTCAGATGCTCCTCAACTCAGTTCTTCTCAATTCACACTGCTCTTCTTTGCCATCATCACTTGTAGGTTCAATAATCATGGACTTTCAACTTTACATAAACCTTTTTAGCATTCACAAAAAACTTTCACAATGAATGCTTATTCCCTCATCTAATAATTTTTGCTCTCCTTCCTGCCTGCTTTGCCTTCTTCGTGTCCTAATTTATATTCCTATTTTCTTGAAGGCTCATCGCTTCTATGATATCCACTATAAGAAAAGACAGCAGTCTTTTACTTCATCTATATTTCTCTAAAAAAGACACATAATATTGCCTTTTACCATACTATTTCTCCCATTCTAAATACCTCCCCAAGTTTTCTTAACTTTTAGTGTTGCATATTTTATCTTTTCAAGTTTCTTCAGAGTTTATCAAAGGTAAAGCCAGGACTTCTCTCTCTGTGTATATATATTGTCATCCATGATCCTTGGAACAGAAGAGATTCTCTTTGTGGGTGGCATCTACTAAGATTTTCTTCTTTTGTGAAATAAATTTATTTTTTCCTCATATTCAACTTCATCCCTGGAAGATAGTTGATGCATCTTTAAGTTTCTTTTCTTTCTGTATTATTGTAGTATTTTTAGAAAGTCCTTCAAATATTTAGAAAAATTATTTTTTCTGCGTCATGTCATTGATCTTGACCTTGTCCACAGAAATGAGATATTGCTTTACAACTAGTAAGACTGCTGTTCCATGTGCAAACAATAATATGTAATATAATACATTGTATTGCTATAGCAATGGTGTAATAAACTAGACCTGAAATATAGGATAGGTTGAACTGTTTTTGTTTTTTGATCCAATTCAGTAAGGTGATAGAAACATCTTGTTTGAGGAGAAAAAAAAAAGATGTTTGTTTACAGGTTTACTTTCCTCTGATTGCTTCTATGAATTTTTGTTTTCATACTTATTAGCAGTGTAATGTAGAATTAATAGTGCCTATATCATGGAGGGGGTCTGCCCTGGTGGCTCAGAGGTTAAAGCGTCCGCCTGCAATGAGGGAGACGTGGGTTCAATCCCTGGGTCTGGAAGATCCCCTGGAGAATGAAATGGCAACCCACTCCAGTATTCTTGCCTGGATATCATGGAGAGGAGGTCTTCACTTCCCTTCCAAAAAATAAAACAATTTTTAAATTTAACAAAGTTGAGAAAACATTGATAGTAATACAAAGATATAGTACCATGTTCTGAGTAACAAGATCTACTGTTTAGCTAACAGCCAATTTTTTAAAATGTTATAATTGGGGAGGATTTATGATTCAGGTTAAAGCTTCAGGGGCAAGCAAATTCTAGAGATTTTTAAAATGTAAATCAACAGTAACAAGAAATCCCCCCCTAGGGAGTCCAGCATTATTTACAAAGTCAATTGGGCTATGACAGTGATCCTTCTTTTTATCTCTTATAGAGCTCAAACTTCATTTTTCAGCTTTCTCTCAGAGCTCTGCAACCTATAACTTAAGCAGCATATATCAGGCATGCTAAAGTCTGCTCTTCCCATCAGGGAACTTGTGCAATTGACTTGCTGTCCTGGTGAGCAGGTGAGCAAATTGGTATGGGACAAAAGGTCAATCTGTATTCATGGTGTGCTAATGCCTTTGCAGATGAAAAAAATTATAATAACCCTCCTGGACATACCACACCGTATGCATAATTTGAAAAAAAGAAACACATGTGTAAACTCCTTGATCATACTTGAAGTGAATGGTACTACTTACTGATGGCCTTCTGCTTCCAATTTGAGAGCTACTTTCATGGGAAAGAATGTTGTCCTGTAACTCTCCATTCAGACAGGACATCTGACAGTGGCATCCAGCTTCCTTCATGTCTTTCATGTATTAAGCCCATATCTAATATGTGATGATTTAACAAGAGCTGAAGACAATGGCACCCCACTCCAGCACTCTTGCCTAGGAAATCCCATGGATGGAGAAACCTGGTAGGCTGCAGTCCATGGGGTCACTAAGAGTCGGACACGATTGAGCGACTTCACTTTCACTTTTCACTTTCATGCATTGGAGAAGGCAATGGCACCCCACTCCAGTATTCTTGCCTGGAGAATCCCAGGGATGGGGGAGCCTGGTGGGCTGGTGTCTATGGGGTTGCAGAGTTGGACATGACTGAAGTGACTTAGCAGCAACTATGATTTAATTGTCGTGAGCACAGCACATCTGCATCTCAAAACATTAAATCGTAGTGTTTATTTCAACATTCCATGTCCTGCTATATTAAGGAAATGTTTCTGGTGAAATAAATTAATTAACAGTCAGTCACGAGGGCCCTATCATTCAGAGTCTTGTGCCAACATGCACCATACAAACATGATTAATAAAAGAACACCCTGGAGTAAAAGAGGTCAATCACTGCATCATGGCATTAAAAATGAGACTATGGCATGTCAACAACTTTAATTGAGTTAAGTGTTCCATGAAAAGAATGGAAAAAGTCAAAATGAGAAACAGGGCTCGTCATTATTTCCAAAATTGTTGATGCAAGATTTTTTTCAAGTAAGGGAGTTTTGCATCCCTAAAAGAAATATCAAATTGTCAGTTGATCTCTTTGAAAAAGAATACTAAGCACTTCCATCAATAGAAAGACCAAAACTTGATGTGATATTTATTAAATCCTTAGTAAATTTTGATCTTTTCTATTTTATAAGACTAATAGTAATAAATTTAAGAAGAGAATTTTAGAAGATATAATTATGTACAGATTCTAAAGAGGAAAGTATGGGTTATTTTGCCTTTTATTAATCTAACTCAAACATTATATTTTAGATTTCTAAAAAAGTAACTTTTTATTATTTAAAACAATCTATGAGTAATTTATATCCAATAAAATGTATAGATCTTAAGTGTTCCAATTTGATGAGTTTTGACAGTTGCACACACTTGTGTAAAAGATAGTGTTTAATCACCCCAGGAAATTTCCTCACAATCTTTCTGCTGTGCCAACATGTGCAACCACTTACTTTTTTCACTGTGTTTAGTTTTAGCTGATCTAGAACTTTAAGAAATGGAAACATACAATCAACAATGTTGTTGAGATTTCATCCATGTAGCAGTAGAACTATGGTCTGTATTAATAGCCTGCTTCTTTTACTGCTAATCATTATTTTTCAGTGTGGATATGACATAATTTGTTTTTCTGTTTCTGTGTTGATGTGCATTTGTGTTGTTTTCAGCTGTCTTATTGCCCTTTCAGAAACTGCCCTCTGAAATTTGGCTTCATAGAAATGCACAAACTCTTTACTACACTGTCCTCCCACGTGGGCAGCTAACGCTGGTTTCTTCGTTTTTCTGAAGAGGATGGGTAATTTTAGATGAATGATGAAAAAATCACATTTGTAGTTGATGAAGAATTTAGCTATGGCTGCTAATGCTTTGAAACAATTGTATTTTTCTAAAAAGAAACCTAATTTATTAAAATTCTTATTTAGATCATAAATTCATGCATATATGAGAAATGGTACAGATAATGTATAAGAAATTGTAGTTTATAAAGATGATAGGTATTGGGTAATATTTTAAAAATAATCTATTCTACTTAATAGTGTTAGAATTTTTTCACTTATTGATGTGCTTTAATTTCTTTTTGTTTCAGAAGTTTTAAGTAAATCATGGTATGCAAAGATATAGATTTGTACGCATATATTTTTAGCTATCAAGAAAATGTATGTTCTAAAATGCCATAATTATGTATAGCGTAATACCTCTATCCAAAGACTACAATTATTTAGAATACAGTGGGCATACTGTTAGCATAATTTACTTCATTGTTCAAAATAGCTAGAGAAATGGTCCTACTTCAAATGATTGACAACCGCTTTGAAAATCTCAAGGGATAGGCCCAAATAGCAAATTAAAAGCATGTCATAACATATTTTTTAGCTTGTTATTTTGCTGCATTTGATTTTACATTATGATTCTGATATGAAATTAAATTTCCTGTAATGGATTTTTTTTTCTTTCCCCCCTCCAAACTGTTAGCTCCTTGTGAGGAGGGTTTATTTTTTGTTCACCTCTGTATCTTTGAATTCTAATGTCTACCCCAATGCCCAGAACACAGTAGGAAAGAAACATTGGTAGGATGATTGGATGCCTATCTACACCGTGACTAGGCTTGACTGATACGTGTCCTGTTTTTGTACTATATCAGATACCATACCAGTCAAAACAATCCAAAGAACAAATTTTTCTTGATTTTTGGTAACTTAAATAATTTTTCTAATTCAGTTATTACTGTATGGAAACCAGATTGATGTTGTTTGCAATTTGGCTGATGTTCTTCATTTTCCAATGTGAACCAACTATCTACATTTATTACTAGGAAAAATGGTTTCTAGAGCTTAGAGGCTGTAGAAAAATCTACACCAGAAACACATGATTTTTCTCAGCTGGAGGGATTGTCTATACTACACCCACTCATTCTGCAGCCCTGGAATCTGCTTCTGACCATAACACTCCACAGAATGTTGCCAAATCCAATAAACACTCATCTCTTTGCATTTCCCTCAAACTGGAATGAATAATATTGACAGCACTGTTCACTTCCTCCTTCCTTAAACATTCTTTCCTGGCACTAGCCTGGTTTTCTGCGTACCTGTAGGACATTTTCTGTCTTCTTTTGGGTCCCTTCTTCTCAGCCCACATCAGAGTCTTCCTACAACTCACCTGGACCTTTCCTTCTTCCTCTCCGCTCTTCTTAGAAGACTGTAGCAACCTCCATGGCTTTACATTCCTTACATAGACTGATGGCATCTCACTTTGCAGCTCCAGCCCAGAGCTCTCATGAGCCCTGGACTTGCATATACAATTGCCACTTGACATCTGTTTTTAAATGTCTCAAAGATGCCTCAAACTAGACAAAGGTTGAAGAAGAGAAGTCTTAATTCTTGTTAGCCAATGAGTCCTTTACCCGTCAACTCCAATAAATGGGAAATACTCTTTTATTCCAGCTAGAGTCCTCTTGCAAGGCATTATGGACTCCTATTTCATATCATTTTCCAATTCATCAGCAAATTCTGTCAATTCTATTTTCAATATATACATTGAAATCATCTGTAGATACAATGGAATATTACTCAGCCATGAAAAAGAATCACTTACGCTCTCTATGCCTGAATTCATTTTCTTCATCTGTATGGACAATGATGCAAGTGATAGTTTCAATGTCACAGAGTTCCTCAAAGGACTAAATATATGAGATGTTCCAAGCAGTGCACAGCAAATCCTGAGCGCTCAGTAAGAGATAGCTCTCAGTACTCCCTGTTACAGTAGCACTGCCCAGCGCTCACTTCTACCTGCTTATCCTTCAGTTCTCACTTTTAGTTTTGCTTTAAAAAGGTCTTTCTTGAATACCTTGGCTGAAACTAGCCCTCCTTGTAATTTTCTATATTTCACTTCCTAGTTCATGTCTATTATAGGAGTTAGCACAATATGTAAATATTTTATTTACTTGGTTTCCTTCTTCTCGGACTATGTGTCTCTTTCTTTCTCTCTTTTTTTTTCCTTTTGATTGCTAGAATGCAAGCTTCTGGAAGACAAGGATCCTTCACGTGACTTAGTGCTGCACATGGTAAGTGCTTTTTATGTATTTTTTGTGAATCAGTGAGTGACATTCTAGAACCTGAGAATTCACATACACTTCCCAGACATAATGGGAGTCACTCATATATGTTTGTGACCTTCTCTTGGTGACAGATCCAACATCAAAGAAGAGATGAGAAAAGAGAGAAATTTCTCTCAGCATTCCAAATTGACAGAACATATGACTTAAGAACCATCTTCCTCTTTCTCTTTTTAAAGTTTTTCATTTATGAGCCACCCAATCTGATACTTTTTGTTTGTATGGCAATGCCATGCAGCCTGTGGGATCTTTGTTCCCTGACCAGGGGTTGAACCTGTGGTCTTGGCAGTGAAAGCACTGAGTCATAACCACTGGACCACCAGGGAATTCCTAATCTGTCTTGATTTCTCTCTAGAAATGGGTATACTTTAGTACCATATCAATAGACTGAAGAAGTTTACATACTTCTGCGTAAATTTATGTAACTTTCATTAATCTTTACAGTTCTTCTGTATATAAGTATATATTTTCATCATGTAATTAGCTCTTACTTTCACCAGAGATAATTATTCCCTTTTAAATTGAATAAACATAATTAAATAATATTTTAACTTTCTAATTACCCAATGAGAAAGTTGTATATGCAGCAGTTAAAATGAATCAAGTGAAGAAAGTCCATTTCTTGAAGGTTTCTCAGTTTTTTGCTGTTTGTTTGTTTTGCCTTTTTTTTAAATATAAATTTATTTATTTTAATTGGAGGTTAATTACTTTACAATATTGTATTGGTTTTGCCATACATCAACATGCATCCACCACAGGTATACACATGTTCCCCATCCCGAACCCCCCTCCCTCCACCCATCCATACCATCCCTCTGGGTCGTCCCAGTGCACCAGCCCCAAGCAACCAGTATCATGCATCAAACTAGGACTTACCTTTAACAGATACTCTAGTTTTAGATCTAAGGGCCTAGGACAGAGAAATGGTTTTCCAGTTCAGTCACTTTTGGTAGTGGCTGATAGTTGAATTATTTTTCCTGATTTGAATAAAAAAAAAAAAAAATGAGGCTTCCCTTGTGGCTCATATGGTAAAGAATCTGCCTTCAACTCAGGAGACCCAGATTCGATCCCTGGGTTGGGAAGATCCCCGGAGAAGGAAATGGCTACCCACTCCAGTATTCTTGCCTGGAGAATCCCATGGGCAGAGAAGCCATGCAGGCTACAGTCCATTGGGTTACAGAGAGTCAGACACGACTGAGGAACTAACACAAATAAAAAATGGTAACCAACCCCATGTAAGACCATACTATATTCTATTAATACAGATATTTTCACTGTGTTAAATATGCTCCTTAAAAAAAAAAACAAAAACTTATGTATGTAAGTAAAACATGTACAGAGTAAAGTTTACAAGTATTATATGTGCCTCTTAGTAAAGTTTCACAAAGTGAATATATCCATGAAATGATCATCCAGATTAATAAATAGACTATCACAGTCATTGCAATTTTGTCCATTCAAGTAGGAGTATATTGAAATCTTACTGGGATTTTAATGAATATTTGCCTGAAAAATAATAAGATTGTGTATTTTTCATATATTCATTGACCATTTGGATATCCTCTTTGTGAAGTGCTTCCTCAGGTCTTTTGTTCATTTTTCCAATGGGATTTCTGTCTTTTTTGCTGATGTTTTAGAAATTATATATTCTGCATAAAAATCCTTTTTGAGCTGTCACACTTGTTACTCTGTTTTTTGACTCTTAAAATTCTTTTTATGAAAAGAAGTTCTTACTCTCAATGCAATCATTCCATCTTTGTTTAATACTTTATATATATATATATATAATTTTTTAAAAATTTAAAGTAACTATTTCAAAGTTTTGAAGATATTCTTTCATGTGATCACATAGAATTTTGTGATATTTTAGACTTAGATATATAATTCATATGGGATTAATTTTTGGATGTGATATAAGATTTACTTTTCATGGTATGTTTCTATCTTATTTATTGACACCATTTATTAAAAAGACATCCTTATTGCACTGAACTATGATGTCTCTTTTCAGCAAACCAAGTATTTTTTATAGTTTGAATAACGTCAGAAATGTATTTAAAGGAGACAGTATCTATCATTAACATTGTCAGCCACATTTGGTATGCAGTAACAGTGATATTTTAGCAGTAAATGTTAAAATGTTAAACCCTAATAACATGTTCTTTTTAACCTTTCTTGTATCAAAGTGACAATCTGATGAAAGCTTTCAACATTATTCACAGGAAAATGCACATTACACAAGAAGTTTTGAGTACAATTTTAAAGTTGTTTGTGAACATCTTGTAGCCTATGTGTTCTGATTTATGAACCCCTGAGCTATAATATTCCATGAATAAATGATGCTATTTGACTGTATAACATGAGAATTAAAATGTAATCTTTAGAGAGAGAAGAATGGAGGCAGTGAGTAATTTTTGAGCTTGTAGGCTTTTCACAAAACATTTAACTTTGTGGTGTAAGTGTCGCATACCTAAATTACATACATTCATTTTTGTCCAGCAAGTTGATATTTACTACATACTATAAACCTGAAACAAAAGAAAGAATGCTGAGTTTGGTGTTTAGCATGAGAAACCAATCAAACAGTAACTTACCTTTTGCAATAAAATGATATGAAAAAGTCGGAAGTTGTTCTAAAAAGCATTCATTGAGTAACCTAAGCTAAGCTGTGGATATTAGAAGTGGTGGTGGTGGTGGTGGTGGTGGTGGGCAAGAGTTAGGGAAGTCTTGCTTAAGAAAGGAATATTTTACTTGGAATCTGAGTCATGAATATTAAATTACCACAGAGGGTAGGTGGGTTCAGAACATTTCAGAAAGAAGCAGCATCAGGGAAAATGTCCATAAAGTAGGCAAAATCACGGTCAGTTTGAGAAGAAAATAGCTGGTCTGAGCTGTTGATGTATGTAAAACAAGAAAGGTGCAATGCCCAGCAAGTTTAGAGAGGCAGACAGAATTGAGGTATTTCTTTTTTTTTTTTTTTTTGCAAATTCAATAAAGAGTTTATTTATTATTTTATTATTATTATTATTATTATTTTTACTTTACAATATTGTATTGGTTTTGCCATACATCAACATGCATACGCCATGGGTGTACACATGTTCCCCATCCTGAGCCCTCTTCCTACATCCCTCCCCATACCATCCCTCTGGGTCATCCCAGGTATTTCTTGAGCATTGGGAAGCCAATATAGACTGGGGAGGCCAATATGGCCAGGAGATGAAAATGCGTGGCTTTTGATCAGATCAGTCAAGACAAAGAAAAGTGATAGGATATGAAAGAAACTGGACTTCTCTGCTGGCTCTAGAGCTAAAGAACCCACCTCCTAATGCAGGAGAGGTAAGAGATGTGGTTTGATTCCTGGGTCGGGAAGATCCCCTGGAGGAAGGCATGTCAACCCACTTCAAGTATTTTTACCTGGAGAATACCATGGACAGAGGGCCCTGGTGGGCCATGGTCCATAGGGTCACAAAGAGTTGGACACGACTGAAGTGACTTAGCACACACAAGAAAGAAATTGAACTGGGGAAAACTCATAGGATTTGGTGAGATAAAGATTTGCTTTCTGGGAAACAAAGAAGGGAAGTCTCAAAAACTATTTCTCAATTTTGGGTTAAACCACTGAGATAGGAACCACTGTAAGCCATGACAAATGGATGAAATTTTTTATTTCCTTTTTAATAGACAGACTGCAGAGATCATGCATTTAGTTTTGCATTTATTGACTTAAACTGATTGTAAGGCAGCTACACAATGAGACTGAGTTGACAATATATAGATTGTTCTGAAGACAGGGAAATAGTATGGCCAGAAGCTGTACATTTGGAAATCAGAGGAACTTTGATGACATTTAAGGGTAAGTGTGAAAGAGACTGTCAAGAAAGGCCCTGCAAGATATGTATTAAGAGAGTGATCTTTATTTTTCCTGATTTAAATTGGCTCTGCTTAAAATCAGCTAATTAAATATACTTTCACTTGAGAGAAAATATATAATAGTTCTCTTGGTCACTGATAATTTATCAAGATAGTTTAGTAGGCTTGGAGGTCTAAGCAGAATTCATAGACTTTCCATTAAGAAGTTAAGAAATGGCAACTTCGAAAATATGTTTTATCCAAACCATCATGAAAAAGAAACATCTTCTCCTTTTCTTAAAACCAGAATTTGACACCCTCCAGTGATTAAGGTAACTATGCATTATTTCTGTAGGAAGATATGTATGTGTATGTAAATTAAACTGGGTATTAAATATCTGAATGTACTGTCTTTAGCTTTTATCCATCAAAATCTCATAATTTTATAAATGTTGTTTAATGCAATGATACACAAATATTTACAAGATTAGACTTTCCAGCTGTCTCCAGAACTAGGAAAATGAATCCTGAGACAATGGGCTCTGGAACAAAACACGCTATTTTAGGGGAAGCAGGTAATCAGAAGAAGAAGATCAGAACACGGATGGCTGAACATCTGTAGGTTGCAGTTTCCATAATGACCCTGTAGTTGCTAAAAAACAAACATGCTACTATCTCACAGTTTTGCCTAAGATTAATCCTGTACCATCCAGTACCTGGCACACAGTATGCTACCCATTGGGTAATTACTGCAAACTATTTTAACCTTAGTGCTATTGACATTTTTGCTGGAAAATTCTTTCTTCTGTGTTATGTCTTATGTTGTGTGCTCTCCTGCACATTTCTAACTAACATCCCACTTGAAGCCAGTGGCATCCCCACCCTAGTTATGACAACAAAAATATCTCCAGATATCGCCAAATGTCTGGGGAGTGGAGTGGTTTGAAAGGGACAGTTTTCACTCGAGAATCACTGATTTATTGAATGAGCAAACATTTCCTTTCTGATAGATATTGATTATTCTGTGTCCTTTTTGTCTTTCCCACCTATGTCAGGGAGGGTGGAAGTGTCTTAGTCTCTGGACAGTATGAGAGGGAGAGCATCTTGGTCACCCTGTGGTCAGAGGCATAGGTCAGAAGTCAAGTCAGGTGCGGATGGCACATGCAGTGAGTAGTGAGACAGGGTTCAAAGCTTTGGATTGTCTCTCAGCCAGTCAAGGTTCATCCGGGTCACACACACATGTCATTTTATGTCTTCAAGGCTTATGAAAGAAGGTTTTCACAAGATGACAGTGGAACCCTTATGAGATATCTTAGTAGATAGGTCAGAGATTGACTCTAGAGGTTAAAAGTTACCATTTAATTAACTCCTTTCTCTTTTAGGTCAAATTACTTACAAAGAACAGTCTGAAAAATAAGGGAGTAAAACTGCCATTTCATGAGAATGAAGTTTCCTTTGAAAACAAAATTTAATGACCAAAAAAGAAGTACTTACGAACGTTCAGTTTGAATTTACTTATATATGTGACTAGTAATATCATCTGACATATTTCTATTCTTGCTAGTCCCATATATTGAATAGATCTGCAGATATCTGCCATACAAAACTTAGGATTATAGAGCACTCAGGTGAGGCTGCAAGTTTTCATAGAGTCTCTGCTTTACACATGCCTTCTAACTTATAAGGCTCACACTGAAGGAAACAGAGCACATGCTTATACATTAAGGGTGGTTTCTTAGAATAGCTCTGTCTGGAGGAAGAAAACAGTGTGCTCTTCACCAGGATTTCTGCTGGTGTCTTTGACCATAGCTAATTCAAATCTCTGTAAACGTCTGAAAAACAGAGCTAAGCTGGATACTGGCACAACATGCCATAGGCTAGCAGCCAAGTGGAAACGTGTATTGTTACGACAGTAGAGGGATATAAAATCATGCTGCTTGCCAGCAGGAGTGGAAGCCTAGTGACCTAAATGAACTCAACCAGAAATCCATTAAATGATTTAATTTTTGGTCCATCCAGCTATTGATTATACTTATAGAGCTGGGGCAGCAGCAGTAGCAATATCAAAAGCATCAATGAAAGCCTGAGTAGAATTATTAAGAGCATATAACTATTGTATAAGGTGAGTAGATGTCTGATATGAAGGGGCTACAACAACTAGAACAATAATTTTCTGACAATGCTGATTTATTCCCCGTGCAATGGAAAAAAATAGATTTCTACAGACTGTTCATGTCAAAACATCAGAATATAGCAGGTGTCTCAACATCTGAATGCACTGTGCTGTTCAACATTTTTTCCCTTTCAAGAAAGACTAAAAACAAATGAACAATAGATTTGTGTACAGCAGGCCATGAGATCTTTCATGCTGGACAGGCTAGGTAGGGTACAAATCCTGCATGAAATGGGAGTGACAATATGTAGTTGTTGAAGGCTCACATTCACATTAAGAATATTGAATGTAGTACCTGTTCACAGATGTGAACTCAACTGTGCCATAATATTTGTATAGTAACAGAGAAACATCTCTCTCTTTTTTTTCTGGTATTGTACTACAAGCAAGCTGGAATTCTTGCTTTAAAACACAATTCACAAGCAAACAAACAAAATATAAGCCTTCTGTCTTAGGAAATGAAAAAACAGAATTATGAAACATTTTTTACAATAATTTAAGGTACTGTGAAGGGAAGCATGGGTAGATTTCACTAAATCCATTTCAGTTTTATAGAAGAAGTTTTAAAATATTCATAGAGCTTATAATTTTAACTTTTCTTTTCACTAAGAATAAAACAATAGGAGAATCCAACTGTTTGGGCATTGAGGACCATATTCTCATTAGTGTTGTGCGGAAAGGAGGATAGAATCAAGGTTCATGTGATTGTGATGTTCAATTTCAGTGACTCAAGACAGAGGGAGTTTTGTCCGTGGTTTTCACTAGCTATAACTGGAACAAAAACAGAAATAAGTAACCTAAAAGCTGCTAAATTATGACAGAGTTCATTTTTTTTTGCAAGCATGAAATTTACCATACTCAATCCAAATATAGAAGAGAAGATTTTTAGAATCAACTATTTCCTATTCTTTCCATTTTCAAATGAATATTATTAGTCACCAGAAATAACGTGAAATAAGTAATTTTGAGGTTCAGCTCAAACTTCTTGGCCTCTACAACACCTACCTTGGTTCTGAAGGCAGAAATGACTCTTGTCTCTGGTGTTACATTCTGGTCCAAATCCTTCTATTGGCCTTGGTTACATTCCACTAGGACGAGTAACAGCAAGAATAATATCAACAGTCATAGTCATAGTCGTTGAGGAGTCTTTTGCTTTGCAGAGACTACAGACTTTCACATTATTTGTTCCTCCAGAGAAAGGTCATTCATAGAAACAAGAAAATGAAATGAAATTTAGTTTCAGAACTAAGGAATGAAACTAGATATGTGTACTTATTCGTAATTGCAGTGATTAGGTCTGAAGAGGCAGATTTTCTGGATTCAAATAATGCCTTTGCAACTTACAAGTTCTAAGATCACGGGAAACGTATTTCTCTTTTCTGTCTCTCTATTGACCTCATCTGTAAAATGATGCTGATAATTCATTGAACTTCTAGGATTATTGTGAGAGTTAAATGCATTTTTTTTTTTCCTGGCACATAGTAAGTGTCAACTTACTCAACTGGCTCAATTAGTGTCAACTATTTTTGTTTGCCATTGTTATGTCTTATGTCTTAGGGTACAGTTCAGACATTTTGAAGACGGCTAGTTTGGAAATTCTTGGGTGGAAACATAATGGAAAATTGTGATTCATTTTAACTCTTGAACCAAAATGAAAATATAAAAGAAAACTAAGATGTGTTGTTAGAACAAGATCCAGTTTCCCCCACAGTCAGTCTCTCCCATCAGGAAGTTTCTTATTCATCAGCCTCTTATCCTTTTTAATCAGATAGCAGAGAGAATGGAAACCACAATCACAGAAAACAAACCAAACTGATCACATGGACCACAGCCTTGTCTAACTCAATAAAACTATGAGTCATGTGGTGTAGGTCCATCCAAGATGGACAAGACATAATGGAGAGTTCTAACAAAACATGGTCCACTGGAGAAGAGAATGGCAAGCCATTTCAGTATTCTTGCCTTGAGAAACCCACGAACAGTGTGACAGGGCAAAAAAATATGACACTGAAAGATGAACTCCCAAGGTCTGTAGATGCCCAGTATGCTACTGGAGATGAGTGGAGAAATAACTCTGGAAAGAATGAAGAGATGGAGCCAAAGAGAAAACAAGCCCAGTTGTGAATGTGGCTGGTGATGGAAGTTAAGTCCAATGCTGTAAAGAACAATATTGCATAGGAATCTGGAATGCTAAATCCATGAATCAAGGTAAATTGGAAGTGGTCAAACAGGAGATGGCAAGAGTGAATATCAACATTTTAGGTGTCAATGAACTAAAATGGACTGGAATGGGTTAATTTAATTCAGATGACCATTGTATCTACTACTGTGAGCAAGAATCCCTTGGAAGAAATGGAGTAGACCTAATAGTCAACAAAAGAGTCCAAAATGTAGTACTTGGGTGCAGTCTCAAAAATGACAGAATGATCACTGTTCGTTTCCAAGGCAAACCATTCAATATCATAGTAATCCAAGTCTATGCCCAGACCAGTAATGACAAAGAAGATCAAGTTGAACATTTCTATGATGACCTACAAGAACTTCTAGAACTAACACCAAAAAAAAGATGTCACTTTCATCATAGGGGACTGGAATGCAAAAGTAGGAAGTCAGGAGATACCTGGAGTAACAGGCAAGTTTGGCCTTGGAGTACAAAATGAAGCAGGGCAAAGGCTAACAGAGTTTTGCCAAGGAAACACACTGGTCATGGCAAACACGCTCTTCCAACACAAGAGACAACTCTACACATGAACATCACCAGATAGTCAATACCGAAATCAGATTGATTATGCTCTTTGCAGCCAAAGATGGAGAAATTCTATACAGTCTGTGAAAATATAGATAAAGACCATCCCCCCCCCCCAAAAAAAAAATGAAAAAAGGCAAAATGTTTGTCTGAGGAGGCCTTACAAACAGCTGAGAAAATAAGAGAATTGAAAGGCAAAGGAGATAAAGAAACATATACCCATCTGAATGCAGAATTCCAAAGAATAGCAAGGGGAGATAAGAAAGCCTTCCTCAGTGATCAATGCAAAGAAATAGAGGAAAACAATAGAATGGGAAAGACTAGAGATCTCTTCAAGAAAATTAGAGATACCAAGGGAACATTTCATGAAAACATGGGCACAATAAAGGAAAGAAACGATATGGACGTAACAGAGGCAAAATATATTAAGAAAAGGTGACAAGAATACACAGAAGAACTATACAAAAAAGTTCTCCGTGACCCAGATAACCATGATACTGTGATCACTCACCTAGAGCCAGACATCCTGGAGTCTGAAGTCAAGTAGGCATCAGGAAACGTCACTTTGAACAATGATAATGGAGGTGATGGGATTCCAGTTGAGCTATTTCAAATCCTAAAAGATGATGCTGTTAAAATGCTGCACTCACTATGCCAGCTAATTTGGAAAACTCAGTGGTTGCCATAGGACTGGAAAAGGTCAGTCTTTATTCCAGTCCCAAAGAAAGGCAATCCCAAAGAATGTTCAAACTACCACACAATTGCACTCATCTCACATGCTAGCAAAGTAATGCTCAGAATTCTCTAAGCAAAGTTCAACAGTGTGTGAACTGAGAACTTCTTGATGTTCAAGCTGGATTTAGAAAAGATTGAGAAACCAGAGATCAAATTGCCAACATCATTTGGATCATAGAAAAATCAAGAGGGTTCCAGAAAAAAACACCTACTTCTGCTTTATTGACTATGCCAAAGTCTTTGACTGTGTGGATCACAACAAACTGTGGAAAATTCCTCAAGAGATATGAATACTAGACCACTTTTCCGGCCTCCTGAGATATCTGTATGCAGGTAAGAAGCAACAGTTAGAACAGGACATGGAACAATGTACTGGTTCCAAATTGGGAAAGGAGTACATTAAGGCTGTATATTGTCACCCTGCTTATTTAACTTATATGCAGAGTACATCATGTGGTATGCTGGGCTTGATTAATTACAAGCTGGAATCAAGGTTGCAGGCAGAAATATAAATAAACAGTGACTAGTTCTTTTCTTGGGCTCCAAAAGCATTGCAGATGGTGACTACAGCCATGAAATTAAAAGACGCTTGGTCCTTGGAAGAAAACCTATGACCAACCTAGGCAGCATATTAAAAAGCAGAGACATTACATTGTCGACAAATGTCCTTCTAGTCAATGCTATGGTTTTTCCAGTGGTCATGCATCGATGTGAGAGTTGGACCATAAAGACAACCAAGTGCTGAAGAATTGATGCTTTTGAACTGTGGTGTTGGAGAAGACTCTTGAGAGTCCCTTGGAGTGCAAGGAGATCAAACAAGTCAATCCTAAAGGAAATAAGTCCTGAATATTCAGTGGAAGGACTGATGCTGAAGCTGAAACTCCAATATTTTTGCCACCTGATGCCAAGAACAGACTCATTGGAAAAGACCCTTTTGCTGGGAAAGATTGAAAGCAGGAGGAGGAAGGTACGATAGAGGATGAGATGGTTGGATGGCATCACCGACTCCATGGATATGAGCTTGAGCAAGGTCCAGGAGTTAGTGATGGACAGGGAAGCCTTGCATGCTGCTGTCCACGGGGTCGCAAAGACTCAGACATCACCGAGTGACTGAACTGAACTGAAGATGTGTTGAGGGCTTGCTATTCACAGATATTTTGACATGTATTATTTCAGTTAATACTCATATTAAGGCTGCAAGGAAGATTTTGTTACTCATTTAGAACTGAGGAGACCTAAAGTGAGAAGAATTTAGTTATTAAAATTCACGCATAGTAGCATTAGAGTTTGTACCCAAACATGCTGAGCAAGGTTCTTTCCACTTCCTAACACAGGGTTCTTCCATTTCATGCTTTCCACTGTTTCTGGCTTTACAATACACTTAAGTCTTGGAATGTCCAGTCTCTGCTGGTCACAGAGCTATTCCAACAGGATAGCCCCAGGCTGTGATTATCCAAAGACAACAATTTGAGGGATGTAATTGATAGATGTGATTTAAATGGAGGTACTTCCATTTATACCTACTCCTTTTTAAGGTCCCAGACCCTATGTAAACTCTTGGCAAAACTCTAAGCAGCAGTGACCGACTGTCTGTCTTGTACCTGACAGTGGTTTGATAGCCTGAAATCAGCTCAGACTTTAGAGATGATGGACTAGTGTATCCAAAGGCTCATTATCCATTTTAGAGCTCTTGGACCTAAATAAGTCTTATGCAGCTCTAAAGTACGTCTCACAGAAAATAGCAGTGTGTAATTAGGTTAGTTTAAGAAAACTGTGGCTAGTGCTGCATCAGATGGGATTGGGGAATAGGTTCCAAGTGAGGTCGTCTAATTGCTGGGGGTGGTTACTTGTAAAACCATGTGGTGGCCATGTTGATAAAGATGCTGAGGCTGCATTCAAAGACACAGGGACTGCTGTCATCAATTAATAATGTCTGTCAGAGCTTCGGAATGTGGAATCGTTATCATGCAAACCACCTCTTTGTCACTTCTGAGCTAGAAGCAGTGACAGGATCTGCAGTCAGTCTGGATGTGACTTTTATCATCTGTGAATTATTTTTACAAAGTCTCCTTGCTGCTCAGGTGGGCCCCCTTTCCTCACTAATCTTTATGTACTCCTCCTGAAGTTGTATGCTGTCTTGAAATAATTCTTCTTTGGCCAAGTAGCTACACTTTTCTGCCAAAAGCAACAAAAATTAGTTTCTGAGAAGAAATGCCCCCACACGAGTATATTTAATTTGTTTTCAAGAGTGCTGGAAATTTCTCTTAGAATCTACACTGTATTACCAATATAAATAGCACATATTTAAGTAATGGCAGTAAATTATGAAAACAACAACAAGGAACATTTTAATAGCTTAAACTGTTGATTTGAAGAATGAGCCAATATTTCTGCATTCTACTGGGCAAAATCATCCTATGAATATAGAATTGTATGAAACTAATTTTTGCAATCAAGATCTCTAAAATTTGTTGTGTTTTATTTTGATTTTACTGTTCATGGCTCATTTCCCAGGAATATATTAAATGATGGAAAGACTAATGCTGTGGGGAGTTTTAAGGACTTTTATTTCTACACTGACTGATATATTCTTAACCTTGAATGATATTGATCCATATTTAATACAAAAGCGGGTATATTCTTTCTCAGAATATATCAAGTTGGGTATTAGCAATTTAAAAAACAACATTCTTTATAACAACTGCAAATGCATTGTTTCAGATGTTAAATGATGGATTAAAGGCAGAAATTGGTAAAAAAGCTAAGATGGCATTTCAGTATAGAGACATATTAAACATTTGAGAAAATACATGTGCCTTTTTAAATACTATTTTTTTTTCTTTAAAGTAACAGTATCTTGGATTTTCTTACTTAAGCACTAAATAACTCTAAGGAAAATAATCAACAGTTTTATTACAAATGTTGTATTGTTATATACCTACATATCCATACAGAATTGTCTTTTAACATGTGAAGACTTTAAATTATTCACTTTGAAGGCAAACCATTAATATCCAAGTCTGTATCCCAACCACAAATGCTGAAGAAGCTGAAGTTAAATGGTTCTATGAAGACCGACAAGACCTTCTGGAACTAACACCAAAAAAAGATGTCCTTTTCATCACAGGGGACTGGAATGCAAAAGTAGGAAGTCAAGAGAAACCTCAAGTAACAGGCAAGTTCGGTCTTGAAGTACAAAATGAAGCAGGGCAAAGGCTAACAGAGTTTAGCCAAAAGAATGCACTGGTCATAACAAACACCCTCTTCCAACAACACAAGAGAAGACTCCACACATGGACATCACCAGATGGTGAATACCAAAATCAGATTGATTATATTCTTTGCAGCCAAAGATGGAGAAGTTCTATACAGTTAGCAAAAAAAAAAGACTGGGTGCTGACTGTGGCAACCATGAACTCCTTATTACCAAATTCAGACTTAAATTGAAGAAAGTAGGGAAGACCACTAGACCATTCAGGTATGACCTAAATCAAATCCCTTATGATTATACAGTAGAAGTGAGAAATAGATTCAAGGGATTAGATCTGATAGACAGAGTGCCTGAAGAACTATGGATGGAGGTTCATGACATTGTACAGGAGGCAGTGATCAAGACCATCCCCCCCAAAAAAGAAATGCAAAAAGGCAAAATGGTTGTCTGAGGAGGCCTTACAAATAACTGAGAAAAGAAGAGGAGTGAAAGGCAAAGAAGAAAAGGAAAGATATACCCAACTGAATGCAGAGTTCCAAAGAACAGCAAGGAGATATAAAAAAGCCTTTCTCAGTGATCAATGCAAAGAAATAGAGGAAATCAATAGAATGGAAGGACTAGAAATTTCTTCAAGAAAATTAGTGATACCAAGGGAACATTTCATGAAAAGATGGGCACAATAAAGGAAAAAAATAGTATGGGCCTAGCAGAAGTAGAAGATATGAAGAAAAGGTAACCAGATTACACAGAAGAACTGTACAAAAAACATCTTCATGACCCAGATAACCGTGATAGCGTGATCACTCACCTAGAGCCAGACATCCTGGTTAAAGTCAAATGGGCCTTAGGAAGCATCACTCTGAATAAAGCTAGTGGAGGTGATGGAATTCCAGCTGAGTTATTTCAAATCCTAAAAGATGATGCTGTGAAAGTGCCACACTCAATATGCCAACAAATTTGGAAAACTCAGCAGTGGCCACAGGACTGGAAAAGGTCAGTCTTCATTCCAGTCCCACAAAAAGACAATGGCAAAGACTGTTCAAACTACTGAAAATTGCACTCATCTCACATGCTAGCAAAGTAATGCTCAAAATTCTCCAAGCAAGGTTTCAACAGTATGTGAACAGACAACTTCCAGATATTCAAGCTGGATTTAGAAAAGGCAGAGGAACAAGAGATCAAATTGCCAACATCCTTTGAATCTTAGAAAAAGCAAGAGAATTCCTGAAAAACGTATGGTTTATTGACTATGACAAAGCCTTTGACTGTGTGGATCACAACAAACTGGAAAATTTTTAAAGAGATGGAATACCAGACCACCTTACCTGCCTCCTGAGAAATCTGTATTCAGGTCAAGAAGCAACCGTTAGAACCGGACACAGAACAACATACTGGTTCCAAGTTGGAAAGCAGTATGTCAAGGCTGTGTATTGTTATCTTGATTATTTAACTTATATGCTGAGTACATCATGTGAAATGCCAAGTTAGATAAAGCACAAGCTGGAATCAAGGTTGCAGACAGAAATACCAAAAACCTCAGATATGCCGATGACACTACCCTTATGGCAGAAAGTGAAGAGGAACTGTAGATCCTCTTGATGAAAGTGAAAGAGGAGAGTGAAAACCCTGGTTTAAACTCAACATTCAGAAAACTAAGATCATGGCATCTAGTCCCATCACTCCATGGCAAATTGATGGTGAAACAATGGAAACAGTGACAGACTTATTTTCTTGGGCTACAAAATCACCGAAGATGGTGACTGTAGCCATGAAATTAAGACACTTGCTCCTTGGAAGAAAAGTTATGACCAACCTAGACAGCATACTAAAAAGCAGAGACATTACTTTGCCAACAAATGTCCTTCTAGTCAAAGCTATGGTTTTTCCAGTAGTCATGTATGGATACAAGAGTTGGACTATAAAGAAAGCTGAGTGCCAAAGAATTGATGCTTTTGAACAGTGGTGTTGGAGAAGACTCTTGAGAGTCCCTTGGAGTGCAAGGAGATTAAACCAGTCAATCCTAAAGGAAATCAGTCCTGAATATACTGGAAGGACTGGTGCTGAAGCTTCAATACTTTGGCCATGTGATGGGAAGAACTGACTCATTGGAAAAGATTCTGATGCTGGGAAAGGTTGAAAACAGGAGGAGAAGAGGATGACAGAGGATGAGATGGTTGAATGGCATCACCGACTGGATGGACATGAGTTTCAGCAAGCTCCAGGAGTTGGTGATGGACAAGGGAGCCTGGGATGCTGCAGTCCATGGGATTGCAAAGACTTGGACACCTCTGAGCAACTGAACTGAATTGAGAAGTGAATTACTTTTCTAAAGTACAATAATTATGAATAAGCAAATTCAGTTTACTTCTAAATCATAAATCTTTCTTCTGCATTTGGTTCATCACACCTGTAGATGGAGAAATGCTTTGAAATTATGTTGACTACTAATGTGACCCATGACTGTAGAAACTCAGCATTCCCATCTTTCCCCTGCAAATCAGAAAAAGAGCAATGACAAGAATGGAAAACAAAAGACCAAAAGCCTTCAAAAATGATGTACAATTAACCTGGGAGAAAGAAATAATGCACAGACTCCAAAATATATCTAGGAACTGCCCTGAATATCTGAGATCTGGTGAAACCATGAAGAAGACTCAAAGTCAAGAAGACTAGTTAAAGGCAGAATTAATGGGACGAAGTACAAAACAAAACTAGAGCATCCTGGAAAAGAAGCCTGTAGAAAATGGAAGCAAATAAATACTTCCTGACATGGCAAATGCTTTATTCTTTGTTTTCACGTTGTTCTTGGACTTAAGCTAAGCAAGGCTAGAGGCAGAAGCCTTTCTGGACTCAGCTTGTCCCTAAGGAGATGAGGTGCTCCTACACAGAGAGGGCGGTGATTTCAGGAAGCAGTGTCCCTGCGTTTGTGGCAATAGAGGAAGAACAGCTACAGACCTACAGTCTGGTCAGTCAACGAAGAGTCATCTGGAGAAACTTCAGTGAAAAGACTGGAAATCAGTGCTCGGTATATCTAATTTTAGAACAAAGATCAAAGCAAATGTGGGAATTAGAATCATAGTGAAAGAAAGTTAATGAGTTAGTCACTCAGTCACGTCTGACTATTTGCAATCCCATGGACCGTAGCCCACCAGGTTCCTCTGTCCACGGGATTCTCTAGGCAAGAATACTTGAGTGGGTTGCCATGCCCTCCTCCAGGGGATCTTCCAGACTCAGGTATCAAACCTGTGTCTTTTAGGTCTTCTGCATGGGTAGGTGGATTCTTTACTGCTAGGTCAGAATCGTGGTATAAAATGTAAATCTCATTTGTTTGAACAGAAAGAATTTCACTGATAATCATTGGAAAAGGAAGGATGGATGAAGGTGGGAATAAGTGTGTTTGATAATGGCTTCCAAGTCTCAAGTTTTTATTTAAAATTAGAAAATGTATTAGGTTGAACTATATGGAATTGCCATCTTACAATCCCCAGACATTTGAATATCAGAAATCTCAGAGTTCCTGAAAGACTCTATTTTGATCTCTGCAACTTGTAAGATAAAAACCCACCTCTAATTACAATTGTAACTTATCTTTGATTGTAAGACAAATTTCAGTTTTAGAGATATTATGTGAAAAGATTTGCAAGTGAAAGTGACCCTGATGTTGGGAAAGATGAAAAGCAAAAGAAGAGGGCGGCATAGGATAAGATGGCTGGATGGTATCATTGATTCAATGGCCATGAACTTGGGCAAACTTTGGGAGAAAGTGAGGGACAGGGAAGCCGGGCGTCCTGCAGTCCATGGGGTCAAAAAGAGTTGGACACAACTTAGGGACTAAACAACAACAATACGTGAAAAAGTCCTGTCAGGTTGGTTTATCTTCCTCAGTTCTTATCTCATTGCAACAAAAATTTGGAATGATGGACTAAAGGGTTTAAAGCAACAGACAAGTTACAGCTCAGTTCAGCTCAAGCTGACAGATGTTTTTACTAGACAGACACTCCCAAGAGATGAGAGCAGTCTGACCCCAAAGGCTGCATCATAATGACCTCTCTTGGCTTCCTCTTTTTTATACTTCCTGTCTGTTCCTTTTGGTTGTGCCCTGTGCAAAACAGGGCTTGTACACACCACTAATCTAGAAAGGGGATGCAAATGTGCATACACTCAGGCCGATTGACAATTGCAAGTTATGTAACAGCAGGCTTTGTTGTGTATGTGTTCCCATAATTCTGTCTGTTATAATCAGATGTGTATATGTGAGAATGTTCATGAACCCTTAATGGGCTCCTAGCTGCCTAAGGTTACCTGAGGAAGCCCATGTGGTTAGTTTGTATCCACTATGTGCCTAGGGTGCAGTGCAGGAGTTGGAAAAGTCTCTGGTTATTTTTGTAGCATATCTGTGAGTTCTCCTGGGTGTGTCTAGGATGGGGTTTAGAGATCAGCTTCCATCCTTTACTGCCAGGCCACCCATCAGTTGCTCATGCCTAACTTCAGAAAACTAAGATCATGGCATCTGGTCCCATCAGTTCATGGCAAATAGATGGGGAAACAGTGGAAAAAGCATCAGACTTTATTTTTGGGGGCTCCAAAATCACTGCAGATGGTTATTACAGCCATGAAATTAAAAGATGCTTACTTCTTGGAAGGAAAGTTATGACCAACCTAGACAGCATATTAAAAAGCAGAGACATTACTTTGTCAACAAAGGTCCATCTAGTCAAGGCTATGGTTTTTCTAGTAGTCATATATGGATGTGAGAGTTGGACTATAAAGAAAGCTGAGTGCAGAAGAATTGATGCTTTTGAACTGTGGTGTTGGAGAAGACTTTTGAGAGTCCCCTGGACTGCAAGGAGATCCAACCAGTCCATCCTAAAGGAGATGAGTCCTGGGTGTTCATTGGAAGGATTGATATGGAAGCTGAAACTCCAATACTTTGGCCACCTCATGTGAAGTGTTGACTCATTGGAAAAGACCCTGATGCTGGGAGGGATTGGGGGCAGGAAGAGAAGGGAACGACAGAGGATGAGATGGTTGGATGACATCACCAACTCAATGGACAAGGGTTGGGTGAATTCCGGGAGATGGTGATGGACAGAGGCCTGATGTGCTGCAGTTCATGGGGTTGCAAAGAGTCGGACACGACTGAGCGACTGAACTGAACTGAACTTCCTACCTAATGGTGAGATTCTTCCATTCAGTAAAACACGGTAAGAGAAAAATAAAGCCTGTGTTACAGCCAAAAGAAAATATAAGATGCTATTAAAAAGTATTCTGTCATAGAAGGAAGAAGAAATATGCTAATTTTATCACTGCTTATAACAGAGAGCAAATAGATATGACAAAATATAGAGCACTATGGGTATGTACAAATTATAAATTAATTATAATGATAACCAATTCATCAAAAATACTATTCTATCTAAATATCAGAAGAGGTAAACATACTGTAATGTAATATAAACATAAAATGAATCAGGGAACAAAATTTATTTTGTACTCAAACAGTACACTAATACACTAAGTTAGATGTTACTGGTCATCAAGAACTTAGCACAGTGCAGTAATTCAGGCACCCTGGCTCCTTTGCTCTGATGGTTCTGTCATCTCCTAGGGCTTTATCATCCTTTGTCACGAGGCAGGGAAGGAATGCAGAGGAGATGCAAATTCTTCTTAAAAGCCTGAGCTGGGAGAAAGATCACATCACTTTCCTTCACATTCCATTGGCTTTGAAATCACTCCTTTGGGTACATCCTTGATGAGAAGCTAGGAAGTGTTGAGTTGAGCTAGGTTCTCAGGATAAGAGGGGGAAGAAATTGGTGAACATTTCATAGTCTCTGTCATAGCCTTCAGCTCAAAAAGTGTGAAAGGAGATTGCAAAATAATCTAATAAAAATTAAAAGAATAGAGAAAGATGAAAATCAGGGATTAATGAATTTGAAAAAAATGACAGAGCTAATCAGGAAACTCCTAAAGCAGGAGAGGTTGTATATATGCTACCTTTCAAGTTAAGAAAGAATGGGTCATTAAGAATATGTGTTTGAACTACTGGTACGAGCACAAAGCAATGCTGGAAGGATAGAAACAACTAGTGAAAGTGGCTACTGTGTTTATTTGAAGGGATGGGGATTGGGTGAAAGGGAAAGGTATGAGGATCTTTTTATTGTACGTATATTTATATTATTTTCACTTTTGAACCATGTAAACATACTGCTTATTTGAAAAATATAGAGCTAAAGGAAAATAAAAGAAAATTATAAGCTAAGGAAAACTGAATTTGTAAGCTTGACTTCCCATAGTTACTTATGTTAACAGATTTTGAGGAGAAGGCATTTTTTATTTTACTAGGGGACCTGCAAAACAATCAGCTAATGATACATTATTGTAATAAATAGCATAGAAATTGTAGGTGTGAGACACCTTGGGTAAAAACATGTGAGCACAGATGATTTTCACAGAGTGATGTTATGGTAGCTGATGAAATTTGGCACAGCAATTGGCGAGTGTGCTTTCAGAGTCTGGCCTTTGTTGGATTGTCTCCCTAGGGCAATGATGAGAACTACTGGGACTCCTACCTTCATATCTAACGTATTATGTGATGGGGTTTCCCTGCTTGGTAGCAGTGAAAGTCCAGAAACAGAAACCCCTGATCTTGATATTTTATTCCCTGAAGTGATTGTATTAAGTTTCTTTGATAGGCCATAAAGTAGGCCTAATTCATTTTTATTTTCCCAGTATGTGGAATATCTGAGGTTCTGAATTAATACTGAGTAACTATAGTGAAATTTGGTATCCTGCAGGCAATGCTTCAACCACAGGGTAAAACCAGCACAGTGAGACCTTTTCGAGGCAGTAGAAAAATCCTGGTGACTTATGAGGACCTTTGGGTATATTACTTCCATGTTCCTCTGGAAATAAAGGAAGAAAATGCCTCATAGTCAATATTAGAGCACTCTATATCAGACAGAGTAACTGCCTTGTTATCCAAAGAGAGTGATTGGCTGAAGACTGAAGACAGATATCAAAGAGGTAGTCAATAGGCAAAAAAAAAAGAGAAGTAGCAAGTAGTCTCAGAGTACCATATAAATTGCTTCTTTTCTTTGCACTGTACTCATCTTTGACCCCACTTTGCCCTTTAAATATCTCAAGATACTGAATGAAGAGAAGGAAGAGATACTTCAAATAATCCATTTTTAGTTCAGGGTTTGTTTTTCTTCCCCCTACCCTTTGTTTTCTTTCTTATATAAGCAACAGGACTTTCTTTTTAACTTGGACCTCTTTAAAAAAAAATGACCCACCTGAGATGGGTCAGAGTGACAAATGAAAGAAAAAGTTTTGTGAGGCGGTGAGTAGCTCAGAGTCAATATTTTCCAATAGGCTAAGTGAAAGCTGCCCTCCACAGCATGGTCTTCTATGACCTACTTAGATATATCTGTTCATGTGAGGTTAACTCCCCAGACTACCTTTTGTGATTCGCATAAGTGGTTGAGGATGGACAAGCAAAGTACATCTAAGTCTGTGGTCATGGCTCCCTTATCTGGGAAAACAGTGGATAGACAGATACTACAGAGCATCCATGCTGTTTGAGGCCAAGGCGGAAGGATGTCTCTGCTTGGTTCTAGGTCTCCTAGGGTGGCGATTTGAGAAGGAGACTTCCTTCATTGTTAAAGATGCTGCTGTATTTCTCATAATTCTCACATTTGTGAGAATTATGGGAATAGTCAGGGTAGCTGTGTCTCCTGCTTGCCTGTGACAGTCTTGGCTTATGCCCACTGTTGCAGCCAAATTATAAACAGTGCTAACTCTCCTTCTAAAGAGTGTTCTGGTTTACGTGGTAAATTATATGATCTCTGTAGGAATTACCCATTTTGAGATTTTAGGAATTTCATTTGTAAGAAGAGTAACCAATATATTCAAGTCCCCTTCTTAACATTCAGATGAATGATTTGGTTTCTATAGACCTAACTGGAAAGAGAACCCCTGGCATGTATATTTATTTAAGGCCATAAATGGAGCAAAATTAAGTGCAGCATTACGTTTCTCTGTTTTCTGAATTTGATTACCATATCACATATAAAAAATTATTTAGAAATGTGCAGTCAGGAATTAGCCAATTTCTGTAATTCCTATGAAATCTATTTTAAGAATACCTGAGGTGGTGATGTAAAGTGTTTTCTTCTTTTTGAGCCTCTAAAGCCAGGTGGATTGGGTGCAAAATTTACTCACTCACTCTCAGATGCATTCAGGTGAAAAATGCTTAGTTATATGTTTGTTGAAAAATACTGACTTCTGAGGGGAGGAGCCAAGATGGCGGAGGAGTAGGACAGGGAGAACACTTTCTCCCCCACAAATTCATCAAAAGAGCATTTAAACGTCGAGTAAATTCCACAAAACAACTTCTGAATGCCGGCAGAGGACATCAGGCACCCAGAAAAGCAACCCAACTCTTCGAAAGGAGGTAGGAAAAAATATAAAAGACAAAAAAAGAGACAAAAGAGGGAGGGACAGAGTTCGTCCCGGGAAGGGAGTCTTAAAAAGAGAGAAGTTTCCAAACACCAGGAAACCTTCTCACTGCCGAATCTGTGCCGAGCTTTGGAAGCACAGAGGGCAACATAAAAGGGAGAAAAAAAAATAAACAATTAAAAATCGCAGATTGTGAGCCCTACGGTAACTCCCCCAGCGGAGAAGCAGCGCAGACGCCTGCACACGGCATTAGCAAGCGGGGGCTGGGCAGGGAAGCGGGCGCGGGCTGTGTCCTTTAGAGTAAGAATCGGCCCGAATGTCCTGAGTGCTATCTGAGCGAAATAATTTGGGCTAGCAAACCAGACTGTGGGATATCTACCACGCGAAAAGCCAGCCCCAACCTAAGACACCGCCAGGCCCGCGCACAGAACAAAGGACTGAACAGAGATAGCCGGCTGCAGACCTTCCCCCTCCGGTGACAGGCAGCCAGAGCCGGAAGGGGGCAATCGCAGCCCAAGAGAGACACTATCTATAAAATTGTAAGCAGGCTTCTTTGCTAACTAAAACTTCTTGGGGGTCTGGACGGTCAACATCTGCCTGAGAAGGTGCGCCGGTTTTACACCCAGATAACCGAGTGGCGGGGAGGTGATAGGTCGCAGCATTGGCGCCCGCCAAACACATCACCTGAGCTGCTCGGATCTGGGAAGAGCACAAAACGCAGGCCCAACCGAGTCTGCGCCTCTGAGGACTACCCGAGTGCCTGAACCTGAGCGGCTTGGACCTGGGAGCTCAGCCCAGGGCCGGCCTCTGATTGTTCCCGGCGGAACAACCTAGAGCCCGAGCAGTGTGGGCAGGGAGACTACACGCGCAGTGAGCGGGGGCAGACCCAGTGTGGCTGAGGCACCGCGAGCGCACTCCAGTGTTATCTGTTTGCAGCACCCCTCCCTCCCCACAGCGCAGCTGAACAAGTGAGCCTAAATAAAATAAAAAAAATAGTGTCCTCCACCGTCCCCTTTGTGTCAGGGCAGGAACCAGACACTGAAGAGACCAGCAAACAGAAGAAGCTATAACAGAGGGAAACGCCTTGGAAGCTACAGGCCATAGATTAAAACCCTGTGGTTACTATGGACTACATAGGAAGGGGCCTATAGATCTTGAGAAATATAAGTCAGACCAAGGAACTAGCCAAAAATGAACTGAACCCACAATACTCACAACAAAACCAGAGAAAGACCTAGATATATTTTTACTATTTTTACGATCAATCTTTCTTTCTTTTTTTTTTAAATTAAAAAAAAATTTTTTTAAGTCCTCTATTGTCCTTTAATTTTCACTTTTATAACTATTACTTTGCAAAAAAAAAAAAAGACCCTATATTTTTTTTTCTTCTTCAGCAAACTTCATATATATATTTTATAATTTTTTGACCATGTTTTGTTTTGTTTTGTTTCTTTTTCTTCTTTTCTTTAACATTGTATTTTTGAAATTCCAAACTCTACTCTAGATTTTTAATTTTAGCCTTTTGGTATATGTTATCAATTTTGTACCTATAGTTTTTTTCATAATTTCTGTGACTTTTTTTTTCCTCTGTTTCTTTCTCTTCTTCTTTTGTATAACATCATATATCTGCAATTCCAAACTCTACTCAAGATTTTTAATATATGCTTTTTGGTATTTGATGTCAATTTTGTACCTGTATTTTCTTTATAATTTTTGCAACATTGTTTTTGTTGGTTGATTTGTTTTCTCTCTTTATTTTTCTTCTTCTTTTTTTTAACATTGTATTTGTGAAATTCCAAACTCTACTCTAGATTTTTAACTTTTGCTTTTTGGTATTAGTTATCAATTTTGTACCTGTAGTTTCTTTATAATTTTTGCGACCTTGTTTGTTTTTCTTTGTTCGTTATTTCTCTCTTTCTTTTCTTTCTTCTTTTCTTTAACATCGTATTTTTGAAATTCCAAACTCTACTCTAGATTTTTAATTTTAACCTTTTGGTATATGTTATCAATTTTGTACATATAGTTTTTTTTTTATAATTTCTGTGACTTTTTTTTTTTCTTTTTTTTCTGCTCTGTTTCTTTCTCTTCTTCTTTTATATAACATCGTATATCTGCAATTCCAAACTCTACTCAAGATTTTTAATTTATGCTTTTTGGTATTTGATATCAATTTTGTACCTGTATTTTCTTTATAATTTTTGCGACATTGTTTTTGTTGGTTTGTTTGTTTTCTCTCTTTATTTTTCTTCTTCTTCTTCTTCTTTTTTTAACATTGTATTTTTGAAATTCCAAACTCTACTCTAGATTTTTAATTTTTGCTTTTTGGTATTAGTTATCAATTTTGTACCTGCAGTTTCTTTATAATTTTTGCAACCTTGTTTGTTTTTCTTTGTTCGTTTTTTCTCTCTTTCTTTTCCTTCTTCTTTTCATTAACATCGCATTTTTGAAATTCCAAACTCTACTCTAGATTTTTAATTTTTGCTTTTATGTATTTGTTACCAATTTTGTACCTTTAAAAACCCAATCCTCAGGACCCATTTTTCACTAGGGAACGAGATTACTGGCTTGACTGCTCTCTCTCCCTTTGGACTCTCTGTTTTCTCCACCAGGTCACCTGTATCTCTTCCCTAACCCCTCTCTATTCTACCCAACTCTGTGAATTTCTGTGTGTTCCAGACGGTGGAGAACACTTAGGGAACTGATTACTGGCTGGATCTGTCTCCCTCCTTTTCATTTCCCCCTTTTATCCTTCTGGCCACCTCTGTCTCCTGCCTCCTTCTTCCCTTCTCTGTATAACTCAGTGAACATCTCTGAGCGGTCTAGTTGTGGAGTGCACATAAGGAAGTGACTACTGGCTAGCCCACTCTCTCCACTACTGATTCCACCTCATCTCATTTGGGTCACCTCTAACTCCCTCCTCCCACTTCTCTTCTCCATGTAACGCTGTGAACCTCTCTGAGTGACCCTCACAGTAGAGAAACTTTTCATCTTTAATGTAGATGTTTTATCAATGGTGCTGTATAGAAGGAGAAGTTTTAAAACTACTGCAAAAATAAGACCGATAACTGGAAGTAGGAGGCTTAAGTCCAAACCCTGACTCCAGGGAACTCCTGACTCCAAGGAACATTAATTGACAGGAGCTCATCAAACGCCTCCATACCGACACTGAAACCAAGCACCACACAAGGGCCAACAAGTTCCAGGGCAAGACATACCAAGCAAATTCTCCAGCAACAAAGGAACACAGCCCTGAGCTTCAAGATACAGGCTGCCCAAAGTCACCCCAGAACCATAGACATCTCATAACTCATTACTGGATATTTCATTACACTCCAGAGAGAAGAAATACAGCTCCATCCACCAGAACATCGACACAAGCTTCCCTAACCAGGAAACCTTGACAAGCCACCTGTACAAACCCACACACAGTGAGGAAACGCCACAATAAAGAGAACTCCACAAACTGCCAGAATACAGAAAGGACACCCCAAACTCAGCAATTTAAACAAGATGAAGAGACAGAGGAATAGCCAGCAGATAAAGGAACAGGATAAATGCCCACCAAACCAAACAAAAGAGGAAGAGATAGGGAATCTACCTGATAAAGAATTCCGAATAATGATAGTGAAATTGATCCAAAATCTTGAAATTAAAATGGAATCACAGATAAATAGCCTGGAGGCAAGGATTGAGAAGATGCAAGAAAGGTTTAACAAGGACTTAGAAGAAATAAAAAAGAGTCAATATATAATGAATAATGCAATAAGTGAAATTAAAAACACTCTGGAGGCAACAAATAGTAGAATAACAGAGGCAGAAGATAGGATTAGTGAATTAGAAGATAGAATGGTAGAAATAAATGAATCAGAGAGGACAAAAGAAAAACGAATTAAAAGAAATGAGGACAATCTCAGAGACCTCCAGGACAATATTAAATGCTACAACATTCGAATCATAGGGGTCCCAGAAGAAGAAGACAAAAAGAAAGACCATGAGAAAATACTTGAGGAGATAATAGTTGAAAACTTCCCTAAAATGGGGAAGGAAATAATCACCCAAGTCCAAGAAACCCAGAGAGTCCCAAACAGGATAAACCCAAGGCGAAACACCCCAAGACACATATTAATCAAATTAACAAAGATCAAACACAAAGAACAAATATTAAAAGCAGCAAGGGAAAAACAACAAATAACACACAAGGGGATTCCCATAAGGATAACAGCTGATCTTTCAATAGAAACTCTTCAAGCCAGGAGGGAATGGCAAGACATACTTAAAATGATGAAAGAAAATAAGCTACAGCCCAGATTATTGTACCCAGCAAGGATCTCATTCAAGTATGAAGGAGAAATCAAAAGCTTTTCAGACAAGCAAAAGCTGAGAGAATTCTGCACCACCAAACCAGCTCTCCAACAAATACTAAAGGATATTCTCTAGACAGGAAACACAAAAACGGTGTATAAATTTGAACGCAAAACAATAAAGTAAATGGCAACAGGATCATACTTATCAGTAATTACCTTAAACGTAAATGGGTTGAATGCCCCAACCAAAAGACAAAGACTGGCTGAATGGATACAGAAACAAGACCCCTACATATGTTGTCTACAAGAGACCCACCTCAAAACAGGGGACATATACAGACTGAAAGTGAAGGGCTGGGAAAAGATTTTCCATGCAAATAGGGACCAAAAGAAAGCAGGAGTAGCAATACTCTTATCAGATAAAATAGACTTTAAAACAAAGACTGTGAAAAGAGACAAAGATGGTCACTACATAATGATCAAAGGATCAATCCAAGAAGAAGATATAACAATTATAAATATATATGCACCCAACACGGGAGCACCGCAGTATGTAAGACAAATGCTAACAAGTATGAAAGGAGAAATTAAAAATAACATAATAATAGTGGGAGACTTTAATACCCCACTCACACCTATGGATAGATCAACTAAACAGAAAATTAACAAGGAAACACAAACTTTAAATGATACAATAGACCAGTTAGACCTAATTGATATCTATAGGACATTTCACCCCAAAACAATGAATTTCACCTTTTTCTCAAGCGCACATGGAACCTTCTCCAGGATAGATCACATCCTGGGCCATAAAGCTAGCCTTGGTAAATTCAAAAACATAGAAATCATTCCAAGCATCTTTTCTGACCACAATGCAGTAAGATTAGATCTCAATTACAAGAGAAAAACTATTAAAAATTCCAACATATGGAAGCTGAACAACACGCTGCTGAATAACCAACAAATCACAGAAGAAATCAAAAAAGAAATCAAAATTTGCATAGAAACGAATGAAAATGAAAACACAACAACCCAAAACCTGTGGGACACGGTAAAAGCAGTCCTAAGGGGAAAGTTCATAGCAATACAGGCACACCTCAAGAAACAAGAAAAAAGTCAAATAAATAACCTAACTCTACACCTAAAGCAACTAGAAAAGGAAGAAATGAAGAACCCCAGGGTTAGTAGAAGGAAAGAAATCTTAAAACTTAGAGCAGAAATAAATGCAAAAGAAACAAAAGAGATCATAGCAAAAATCAACAAAACCAAAAGCTGGTTTTTTGAAAGGATAAATAAAATTGACAAACCATTAGCCAGACTCATCAAGAAACAAAGGGAGAAAAATCAAATCAATAAAATTAGAAATGAAAATGGAGAGATCACAACAGACAACACAGAAATACAAAGGATCATAAGAGAGTACTATCAACAATTATATGCCAATAAAATGGACAACATGGAAGAAATGGACAAATTCTTAGAAAAGTACAACTTTCCAAAACTCGACCAGGAAGAAATAGAAAATCTTAACAGACCCATCACAAGCACGGAAATTGAAACTGTAATCAAAAATCTTCCAGCAAACAAAAGCCCAGGTCCAGACGGTTTCACAGCTGAATTCTACCAAAAATTTAGAGAAGAGCTAACACCTATCCTGCTCAGACTCTTCCAGAAAATTGCAGAGGATGGTAAACTTCCAAACTCATTCTATGAGGCCACCATCACCCTAATACCAAAACCTGACAAAGATCCCACAAAAAAAGAAAACTACAGGCCAATATCACTGATGAACATAGATGCAAAAATCCTTAACAAAATTCTAGCAATCAGAATCCAACAACACATTAAAAAGATCATACACCAGGACCAAGTGGGCTTTATCCCAGGGATGCAAGGATTCTTCAATATCCGCAAATCGATCAATGTAATACACCACATTAAAAAATTGAAAAATAAAAACCATATGATTATCTCAATAGATGCAGAGAAAGCCTTTGACAAAATTCAACATCCATTTATGATCAAAACTCTCCAGAAAGCAGGAATAGAAGGAACATACCTCAACATAATCAAAGCTATATATGACAAACCCACAGCAAACATTATCCTCAATGGTGAAAAATTGAAAGCATTTCCTCTAAAGTCAGGAACAAGACAAGGGTGCCCACTTTCACCATTACTTTCAACATAGTTTTGGAAGTTTTGGCCACAGCAATCAGAGCAGAAAAAGAAATAAAAGGAATCCAAATTGGAAAAGAAGTAAAGCTCTCACTGTTTGCAGATGACATGATCCTCTACATAGAAAACCCTAAAGACTCCACCAGAAAATTACTAGAACTAATCAATGACTATAGTAAAGTTGCAGGATATAAAATCAACACACAGAAATCCCTTGCATTCCTATACACTAATAATGAGAAAACAGAGAGAGAAATTAAGGAAACAATTCCATTCACCATTGCAACGGAAAGAATAAAATACTTAGGAATATATCTACCTAAAGAAACTAAAGACCTATATATAGAAAACTATAAAACACTGGTGAAAGAAATCAAAGAGAACACTAACAGATGGAGAAATATACCATGTTCATGGATTGGAAGAATCAATATAGTGAAAATGAGTATACTACCCAAAGCAATCTATAGATTCAATGCAATCCCTATCAAGCTACCAACAGCATTCTTCACAGAGCTAGAACAAATAATTTCACAATTTGTATGGAAATACAAAAAACCTCGAATAGCCAAAGTGATCTTGAGAAAGAAGAATGGAACTGGAGGAATCAACCTACCTGACTTCAGGCTCTACTACAAAGCCACAGTTATCAAGACAGTATGGTACTGGCACAAAGACAGAAATATAGATCAATGGAACAAAATAGAAAGCCCAGAGATAAATCCATGCACATATGGACACCTTATCTTTGACAAAGGAGGCCAGAATATACAATGGATGAAAGACAATCTCTTTAACAAGTGGTGCTGGGAAATCTGGTCAACCACTTGTAAAAGAATGAAACTAGAGCACTTTCTAACACCATACACAAAAATAAACTCAAAATGGATTAAAAATCTCAACGTAAGACCAGAAACTATAAAACTCCTAGAGGAGAACATAGGCAAAACACTCTCTGACATACATCACAGCAGGATCCTCTATGACCCACCTCCCAGAATATTGGAAATAAAAGCAAAAATAAACAAATGGGACCTAATTAACCTTAAAAGCTTCTGCACATCAAAGGAAACTATTAGCAAGGTGAAAAGACAGCCTTCAGAATGGGAGAAGATAATAGCAAATGAAGCAACTGACAAACAACTAATCTCGAGAATATACAAGCAACTCCTACAGCTCAACTCCAGAAAAATAAATGACCCAATCAAAAAATGGGCCAAAGAACTAAATAGACATTTCTCCAAAGAAGACATACAGATGGCTAACAAACACATGAAAAGATGCTCAACATCACTCATTATCAGAGAAATGCAAATCAAAACCACTATGAGGTACCATTTCACACCAGTCAGAATGGCTGCGATCCAAAAGTCTACAAGTAATAAATGCTGGAGAGGGTGTGGAGAAAAGGGAACCCTCTTACACTGTTGGTGGGAATGCAAACTAGTACAGCCACTATGGAGAACAGTGTGGAGATTCCTTAAAAAACTGGAAATAGACATGCCTTATGATCCAGCAATCCCACTGCTGGGCATACACACTGAGGAAACCAGAATTGAAAGAGACATGTGTGCCCCAATGTTCATTGGAGCACTGTTTATAATAGCCAGGATATGGAAGCAACCTAGATGTCCATCGGCAGATGAATGGATAAGAAAGCAGTGGTACATATACACAATGGAGTATTATTCAGCCATTAAAAAGAATACATTTGAATCAGTTCTAATGAGGTGGATGAAACTGGAGCCTATTATACAGAGTGAAGTAAGCCAGAAAGAAAAACACCAATACAGTATACTAATGCATATATATGGAATTTAGAAAGATGGTAACAATAACCCTGTGTACGAGACAGCAAAAGAAACACTGATGTATAGAACAGTCTTATGGACTCTGTGAGAGAGGGAGAGGGTGGGAGGATTTGGGAGAATGGCATTGAAACATGTAAAATATCATGTATGAAACGAGTTGCCAGTCAAGGTTCGATGCAGGATACTGGATGCTTGGGGCTGGTGCACTGGGACGACCCAGAGGGATGGAATGGGGAGGGAGGAGGGAGGAGGGTTCAGGATGGGGAACACATGTATACCTGTGGCGGATTCATTTTGATATTTAGCAAAACTAATACAATTATGTAAAGTTTAAAAATAAAATAAAATTAAAAAAAATAAGAAAAAGAAAAATACTGACTTCTGCTTCAAGACAAATTTCAGGCTTTATCTATACTCAGGGTGCTTCCTAAACTTTGTGGCCTCTCCCTTCCCCCACTTCAGATTGGGTTATCACCCACTGTGCGTCTTCTACTTGCCTCTTTTTGCAAACAAACCACTATTGTATTATATTGAAAAGGCATGTATCTGTGTTATCTGGTGTTCTTGTTCCTTGAGGATATAGGCCAAATCTTACTCATTTTCACATCTAGAATACCTTTCACTGAGCTTAATATATGTCATGTACTCAATGTTTATTGAACCAGAACAAGAAAATGAATGATAAACAAGTAATTGATTCAATTAAATTAATTAAAATTCTGCTCCAAAAAATTTATCACAGCCTTGAAGAATCTATTTCAATAATAATAAAAACTAACATTTTCTGACCTTAATAATTAAATGAATAAAGTCCAAATTTTGAGGTATTTAATACGTGTGTATAGGAGAAAGCCTGAAGAAATAATAAAATTTACAGCATTGTCATGAAACCTACAAAGACAGATTCTCATTGGGACATTTTCTGGACACTCTATCCCGTGAGAAATAGAATAAAGTAGTCTTTGTAGTGGGATTCTGACTTATGACTCATCCAAAATGAATAGAGTAGACTTTTATTCCTCCTTTGCTTCTTCTTTTCCTGAGGAAAAATGCTAAGCTATTTTGGGGATAATTTTTAAGAACATACCAAGAAAATGTGATAAAGACCAGATATATACAAGGTCAGTAAATCATTTCTGAACTCAGTTTCTGAGGGGTCTGTAATGTCTATTGGGCTAAAATATCTTTTCATTTCTATATTTAAAATATGGCTAATTGGATGCATCAAAGCAATTTAAAATCAATCTGGATATATTTGGTAGGGAGAAGACTGGTTTAATTCAATTTTAAGTCCTTGGTTAACACTTGAATTTCTTCCTTAATATACAGACAGACAAGGCACAGTGTGAAACCATAAACTCAAAAGGAAAAAAAGATCACAAAGGAAGTTAACTTTCAGGGTCTCTATAATCATTTTATATTAATGTAATCCCACACTCCTAATGCACATTTAGCAATGAATTCATGACTAAGAATTAAAGCAGTGAGTTGCATAATTACATATTATATTGAATGAGCTCAGGACAATTCAAGTGGAAGTGGATCACAAAGCCTCAATTATCTAGATTGATTCTCTTGATGAAGATCAATTCACTGGATAATTGTTTGCTGCTCTATCCTTTTGCCCTGATAAACTTTCATTGAGTTAAGAGAAGGAGAGCCAAATTGCACTTTGTTGTTTTGTTTGATGGTTGTTTGTTTCTGTGTCTCAGATTTAAATATGAATCACTGACTTTGACTAACACCTGTCTAGACTTAAATGGCACCCCACTCTAGTACTCTTGCCTGGAAAATCCCTTGGACGGGGGAGCCTGGTGGGCTGCAGTCCGTGGGGTCGCTAAGAGTCGGACATGACTGAGCGACTTCACTTTCACTTTTCACTTTCATGCATTGGAGAAGGAAATGGCAACCCACTCCAGTGTTCTTGCCTGGAGAATCCCAGGGACGGGAGCCTGGTGGGCTGCCGTCTATGGGGTTGCACAGAGTCGGACACGACTGAAGAGACTTAGCATAGCATAGCATAGACTTAAAGGATGACTGGAAACTACTGGATTTTGTTAGCCAGATGGATTTTTCTGAGTCTTGTCCAATGCTCGTTGAAATGATCTGCATTGGTCTGTTGTTAGCTTGTGTACCACTGCATTACCATCATTCTGGTAGCTCCTTATTTGAAAAAGCTGTACAGAGTTCCAGTGGTGATTGTCCATTTGTGCTCAGTCTTCAATTTGCCAACAGTATTTATTCAAGTATCATTTTTCCTGTATTATTAATACCCAAATTTCATGACCTCAGAGATGAGTAACATATATAACATATATAATATACTTATGTATAGTGTTTATTTAAAGTATCAAAAACTAAAACGTTGTGTGGAAGTTGTCTTCCAGTGAAATTACTCACTGAATCTATTTCCTCAATGATGTGAAGCTTTTATAACATTGACTTATTATATTGAAAGTAAATGCAAAACTGGAATTTTGAGAACAAAGACTTCTACTAAATATCTATAGTGTGAAAATAAATATTCTTACTAGTTTTGCTTTTTGAAACATTAATTATATTGGGGAAAGATAAATTAGTTTTCATTCCTTATATATCACTTAGCTTCAGAAGACATAAAATCTTTACCAATTTATTTGAGTAACACTGAGAAGACTTCTATCTTGAATATATAGACTAGAATATATAAACATATAAAAGTGAGATGAGAGATATTTACACAGTTCTTTACATATCATAGGAGTTTGTGTGTTAGGGAAGGAGAGCACTGGAGACAGGGATTTGAGAACTGGCTTCTAGCTTCAATTGTGCTATTGAATTGGCTGTGCTAACATAGTGATTTTACTCTACTCATAAAATGGTGATCATAGTGGACCTGCCCACCTCAAAGTTTTTTTGTGATGATCAAATAAAATGAAGTTTGTGAAGATGCTTCACAGACTCTCAAACACTATATAAATTTAGGTGCCATTGTTTTATTTGCTTTTGGCACTATATATTTGAGCCTGATTAATCGATTAAAGAATCATTCATTTCTGGGTATCTTGAAAAAGCCTGCAGTGGAAAAAAAAGACAGTCTCATCCCTTTTCTTTGATATGAGAAGATAAAGACTTGGAAGAAAGGTTAGAAAATAAATTTAAAAAAGTCATTGCCTCAAGAACATAGACATTAAAAAGAAAAAAAAAAAAAGTATCTTGCAAGCTAACCTCAGGAGGTTAGGAGGAGGATAGCTCTGTGAGTCAGCTAAACAAATCGTGCCCACAAGGGTGTAGCTTTTCTCTGGATGTTCACCAAATAGACACAGTGACGAGGTGAAAGGGAGGGCAAATTCAATAATGTGCCATCAAGGCTATGAGTTTCTGCACACCATAGAGGGAAAGTGGGAAAAGAGCTTAGATTGTCTTTTAGCCCAGAGAGATTTAAGTGAAAAAAAAATGAATGTCAAAGATAAATTGATGATGAAATGAAGCAAGAGATGTCTCTCCACGTATTGTCCCCTCTCTATCCTGAAACAAATTACATTTAATATAGAAATATTCTCCATTATCTTTAAATGTAGACTTTCAAAGTATTTTTTTATTAAAATGGTACACCTCACCAAATTACTGAAATGCTGTCTAAAACTAATTATTAACACACATAGATTAAGATTTTTCTTTAATCATTATAATCTTTTTTCTGTATGTGAACTTTTAATAAATCTTAATAAGTAACTGGAATTTCATAAAACTGTCATCTTACAACCTTGTTATATTTTGGTGCAATGCTCAAAGAAATGTTTTCCTTTGCTAATACTTCCAAATAGTGAATATAAATTCAGTGACAGTAAACATTTTGGACATTTGTTAAGCCTGGAAAATTGATTCTTGCTGATGTTATTTAAATTTGATTGGTTTGAGATAGTAACACTTCACAGAAAAATCTTGTAAATCTCTTTTGCAGTGCTGAAGAAAGAGTACACCATAAACAAATATTAGTATTACAAATCATCTGGATATTTAGTGTGCTAAGGTATATATGTTTTACTTTAATAAAGGTAATATTTGAAAGAAATTGTTTGGTTTAGTGAGTTTTTCTAAACTGTTATGTCTTTAGAAACAAGCCACATTTTATTAACATGGGTATAAATCTATTCTCTTCCCACTACTCTGTTCCTGGTATTTTTCACACCCAGTTTTATGCTCACAGGAAACACGACAAAATGATTTAGAAATGGAAGAACCCAACCATTTCCCTTTGGCAAGTAGTATCCGAGAGATGGCATTTCTAATCGGGTATGTGCTAGAGTGGATGCTGAGGAAGGTGTAAAGAAAGACATGAGTCCTCTCCTTTATGAACTTAGAATTTTAATGGAGAAAAAGCTACTCTGATTACAAAATGACATTTAAAAATTTAATGTGTGTGATTTGGGGTCATCTTTTTAAATTTCATAAAACAGCTTACTAAAACAACTTCTTTTAATCAACTTTTTAAAAATCTTATTCTCATTCAGTTCAACACTCACTGATTCCTGTACATTTTCCCTATATTTTACCTTGTGGTGCCTTCATCTGTTATTCAGTTAATTTCTAGATCTCTACTGCATGTTCCTAAAAACTGCACACAACTAATTTTATTTTTTAAAAAATTAACAAGTTATTTCCAGTTTAGTTTAAAAATAAAGGATTCAATTTGTATTTTTACCTATATCAGTTTCTTCAACAGACCGTGTTTAGTTGAAGATTATTAATAAAAATTTATACTCACAAGTATCTTTACTCACACAGTAAGAGGAGAAAAATTCACCTAAATTCATTGTAGTAGAACTAATGTCCATGTATCATCAATGCTGGCACAGGGGAAAAGGCAAGAAGGAGATAGAACAGCCTGGGATGTGGGAGAATTAATTTAGTTAGTCGGCATTTACTTTTCTCCCTCTGAATGTCTCAGTATCTTTTTAACATAGAAATTTGTATTCTTAGTTTAAACACTTTCAATTTGAAGCTCTAATTATAGTTTATATAATTCATGTTTTCCAAAGAACGCTGTTTCTTTTTACATAGAAACACTTGCGTATTTCTTTCAGATGTTTAAATATTTCAGCATTTGTAATAGAGAAAAAAAATCCTTATAATAGCCTTATAATGGCCTTGTTGAATGGAATGGAAACCACATATTAGAAGTTAAAAAAATCTTAATTTTGAAATTGGGCCGCATCATTTTTAGTGGATGTTCATAAGTGTAAAATGTATATTTAAGCAAAATATATAATGTTTGCAGGCAGAAAAGCAACAATAATCATAGCTAAGTTGTATTAAATTCAGAAATCATAGTGATTATAGATATTTGACAACCTAAAAATTGCCTATTTCTTATAATTTTGTTTTAAAGTTTCCAGGAAGAAAAGCTGCTAATCTATTCTTTGGCACTTTGCTAGGAGATATTTTACCCTTTGTGTCAAGTTATTTTACATTTTGCCTTTTTTACCCTTTGCTTTAGAATCACCTTGCTATCCAGAGGAATGGAAGAGCTTCTAGAAATCACAAGAGTGACAGCTGACAGTGAAAGTAAAATCCATATCCCGTAATTCATGGGGTGACCAAAGATAGGCCTTTTGTACTTTAGGAGGAATTGTGGTTTATTTATAAGTTTATATGTCAAATGGGAAAGATGCTCTGTAGTGCTTCTCATGGACAAGACTCCCCAAGTTTTAGTGCATTGAATTATAAGATCCTTCTTTGGAAGAAATGATGCTAAAGCTGAAACTCCAGTACTTTGGCCACCTCATGAGAAGAGTTGGCTCATTGGAAAAGACTCTGATGCTGAGAGGGATTAGGGGCAGGAGGAGAAGGGGATGACAGAGGATGAGATGGCTGGATGGTGTCACTGACTCGATGGACGTGAGTCTGAGTGAACTCCGGGAGTTGGTGATGGACAGGGAGGCCTGGCGTGCTGCGATTCATGGGGTCACAAAGAGTCGGACACGACTGAGCGACTGATCTGATCTGATACAAATTTAGGTGATTTGTGCAAATCATTTGGATGTTTCAAGGAAAAAATAAATAGGTTAGCTGAATTATTCTTTTTTTTTTTTTTTTTTTTTAATTTTATTTTATTTTTAAACTTTACATAACTGTATTAGATTTGCCAAATATCAAAATGAATCCGCCACAGGTATACATGTGTTCCCCATCCTGAACCCTCCTCCCTCCTCCCTCCCCATTCCATCCCTCTGGGTCATCCCAGTGCACCAGCCCCAAGCATCCAGTATCGTGCATCGAACCTGGACTGGCAACTCATTTCATACATGATATTTACATGTTTCAATGCCATTCTCCCAAATCTTCCCACCCTCTCCCTCTCCCACAGAGTCCATAAGACTGTTCTATACATCAGTGTCTCTTTTGCTGTCTCGTACACAGGGTTATTGTTACCATCTTTCTAAATTCCATATATATGCGTTAGTATACTGTATTGGTGTTTTTCTTTCTGGCTTACTTCACTCTGTATAATAGGCTCCAGTTTCATCCACCTCATTAGAACGGATTCAAATGTATTCTTTTTAATGGCTGAATAATACTCCATTGTGTATATGTACCACAGCTTTCTTATCCATTCATCTGCTGATGGACATCTAGGTTGCTTCCATGTCCTGGCTATTATAAACAGTGCTGCGATGAACATTGGGGTACTCGTGTCTCTTTCCCTTCTGGTTTCCTCAGTGTGTACGCCCAGCAGTGGGATTGCTGGATCATAAGGCATGTCTATTTCCAGTTTTTTAAGGAATCTCCACACTGTTCTCCATAGTGGCTGCACTAGTTTGAATTATTCTTGTACATCCTACTTTTGATTGCATGCAGTGATAAGAGCCAGTTCTGAGTGGAATAACCTCCATTCAACTCAAATGGCTAAAGGGGATGGCATGGTTAACAGGGACATATTAGGTTGGTGCAAACATAATTGCAGTTTTGGACCATGAATTTTTAAATCATTATAACCAAGCCTGAACACATCTTTATTAATCAAAATGAGAACCATTATAATCAACATATTTTTCCCAATGAGAAATAAGTTTGTTTATTCCTGTAGTGGAAAAATCTGTGCCTTGGGATTCTATGAAGTCTTGGAAAATATTTTCTCCCTCCTACTGGTTGTGGAAGCATTTTCGCTGCAAAAAGTTGTCAAGATTCTTGAAGAAGTGATTGATGGTTGGTGAGGGGTCAGGTGAATATGGCCAATGAGTCAACTCAGTAGCCCAGTTTGTTCAGCTTTTGAAGCATTGGTTGATTGTGTGACATGCAGTTGGTTGTTGTTGTGGAGAAGAATTGGGCCCTTTCTGTTGACCAATGCTGGCTACAGTAGTTACAGTTTTTGATGCATCTCATCAATTTGCTCAGCATACTTCTTGGATGTAATGGTTTCCCCAGGATTCAGAAAGCTGTAGTGGATCAGATGGGCAGCAGACCACCAGACAGTGACCATGACTTTTTTTTGGGTGCAAGTTTGGCTTTGGGAAGTGCTTTGGAGCTTCTCTGGGTTCAACCACTGAGCTGGTCCTTGACAACCTTGCCAGTTGTCATATAGAATTCATTTTTCATCACACATCAGAATCCAATCAAGAAATGGTTCATTGTTGCTTGGAAAAAGAGAAGATGACATTCAAAATGATGTTTTGGTAGACTCATGAGGCATCCACTTATTGAGTTTTTTCACTTTTCCTGTTTGCTTCAAATGTTGAATGACCATAAAATAGCCATTGTTGAGGTCTTCAGCAGCTTCTCACAGTTGTTAGAGGATCAGCTACCGTGATAGCTCTCATTTGGTCGTTGTCATTCTCTGATGGCCAGCCATTATGCTTCTCATCCTCAAGACTCTTGTCTCCTTTGCAAAACTTCTTGAACTACCACTTCATTGTACATTCGTTAGCAATTCCTGGGCCAAAGGTATTGTTGATGTTGCCTCTGCTGATTCATGACCCATTTTGAACTGGAATACGAAAATTGCTCAAATATGCTTTTTGTCTAATATCATTTCCATAGTCTAAAATAAATAAAAAATAAACAGTAAGTAATAAGTCATTGGAGCTTCCCAGATGTCTCAGTTGTAAAAAATCTGCCTGTAGTGCAGGAGCTAAAGAAGAGGAGGGTTCAGTCCCTGATCTAGAAGATCCCCTGGAGGAAGGCATGGCAACCCACTCCAGTATTCTTTCCTGGATAATCCTATGGACAGAGGAGGCTGATGGGCTACAGTCCAAGGGGTCACAAAGAGTCGGACATGACTGAAGGAACTTAGCTTGCTCACTCAATAAGTCACTAGCAAAAGACATAAAGCAAGAAATGTACATTAATCAAGTGTGGGTGCTCGGTCATGTCTTGACTCTTTGAGGCCCCATAGAGTATAGCCCACCAAGTTTCTCTGTCCTTGGAGATTTCTAGGCAAGAATTCTGGAATGGATTGCCATTTCCTACTCCAGGAGTTCTTCCCAACCCAGGGCTTGATCCCTTGTCTCTTGTGTCTCCTGCACTGGTTGGCAGATTCTTTACCACTGTACCACCTGGGAAGCCCAGTGTATAACATAACCATATTTATTTAAGAAGGTATTTCAGTTTCAAACAGCAAAGTTCAACAATTACAAACCACAGTTACTTTTGCACCAACCTAATAGGGTTGAGTTTTAATACCTAAAGGAAGAGGTAACTGGGTTTTCCAGGCAGTTGTGATGTTCACTGATGGCAGGTGTTAATTTTTTATTTCCGGATGATCAATCCATTTTGGAACAAAACCTCTAGCAGCTGTTTGCTGCACACCCTGTCCTGAATTATCAATGAGCTGTGAAGCTGGCACCTACCAACAGAAGGACGGGGCACACCAGCCCCTTTATGGCAAAGTCCTGTTCCCTCTTGCTCTATTTCTCTGAGACTTTACCTCTTAGCTCAGTTTCAGGTACCTAAGTAGCTCCTGGATGCCTCCATTGTGTTTGCAGTTTTTGGCTTCATTCATTACCATCTTCATGGCTTCCCTCTCTATCCTTACCACCCTACTTGGCAAGACTTATGTTGACTCATTCTGGGTGGCAGCTCTGCCAGTTGAGCTCCAGCCTCTAGGTCTCCACCTCACAAGCCACCCTTTGGACAGAGCCCATATGCAGTTTGCTGTAGGTAATAGAATCTGGGCCTAGGAGGTCTCCCCTATTTTGGATGGAAGCTTAAAAGAGCCAGGCAGGGGATCAGAGCCCTGGCTAGGAAAGCCAGAGCTCAGAGCAGAGCTCTAGTATTGATAAGGAGGCGAAATTCAAATAAAAATTGAAATGAAGCTCTGCCACTGGATCGTCATGGCAAAGGGCCCGGGAAGATTGCACTTTAGGAGCCTGCAGTAGATTCTCACTTTACAAGGAGGAATTTTATCCCCAGCCTAATTTCAAAAGCAGTATTGTAAAAGGTGATTATCCGTTTTTAGTTCAGGCATTAGGAAAGGATGAGCTCCCAGATGGAGACACTTCTACAAAACTGAAAAGGCCAGGAAGAAAAAGAGGCTGAGGGTTTACAAACAAATATGAGGCATATTCCTGTCGGTGTATGTGTGTGCTAGTCACTCAGTTGCGTGTTACTCTTTGTGACCCTTTGGGCTGTAGCCTGCCAGGCTCCTTGGACTATAGCCCACCCGGCTCCTCTGTTCATGGGATTCTCCAAGCAAGAATACTGGAGTAGGTTGCCATCCCTTCCTCCAGGGGATCTTCCCAACCCAGGGATCGAACCCATGTCTCCTGTGTCTCTTGCATTACAGGTGGATTCTTTACCTGCTGAACCATCAGGGAAGTCCCTGTCTGTGTAATTCTGAGCAATAAAGAGAATCACAGTATAGGCTAGAGTTGACAAGCACTGAGAAATAAGTTTAGGGCCAGGAATAGCAGACTTTTAATGGCAGGTATGAGGCTTGGATCGCTTTTGGGCCTAGGGAATTACTGAATATTTTGAGGACTGACATTTGTGAAGATTAGCTGGCAGTTGTCTGTGAACTGAAATATAGCAGGAGAGCAAGAGATGAGCCCAATTAGGATACTCTTTATTCTCAGAGACAACACTCTGAGTTTTAGCTTTTCACTGTCTGACATTAAGTAGGTGCTTAATAAATATTTATGTGATGAAAGAATAAAGTAATTAGTTATGGTCTCCCTGAGTTAGTGGATAAATTCAAGTTCAACTATCTAACCCTTTATTTGTTGCCTTAACTGATCTGACAGCTTGTCTGACTATTTTTTGTCATATGAAAAATCAGTATATATGGGAGTAGCACATTTCATTTGGTGTGGTGGCATTTTCCAATACTAAGAAGGTTTCTGTTTATAGTGAGTTGAAAAAGGAATAAAACATTCTTGTCTTCTTTCCCTAGACCACACAAAGGCCTCTGAAATCATGTAAAATAAATATCATTGCCTCAGAGAGGTCTTCTTAACCCCTTAGGCTATGCCAGCACTCTTGTAATTCACTCCATTAGCACCTGTGACTCTGTGTTGGAAGTGCTCACTGCACGGGCAATTACTTATTAACATCTGTAATAAGTTATCAGTCTCATTCACTGCTGAAGTCCGAGGGCTTTGACAGTCCCGGCATGGAGTGGGTGCTCTGTAAATATTTATTCACACCACAATTTTCAGCTGACTGTCTACAGTATAAAAGGCACTATTCTAGACATGGATATGACATCAGAAAAAGAGAGCATGATGGCTTTTCTCATGGAGTCTCCATATGTGTAGGGGTGGGACACAAATAATAAACAGGTAACAAAAAACATGAAATGTGTCCATGGTCATAGGTTCTATGACAAAAACTAAAAGCGGGTTTAGATACAGGGTATCTAAAGATACCCTTTAGATACAGGGTTTAGGGTGGACTTTCCGTGGAAGGACATTTATTAATAGAGAGTAGTATGAAATGATGGACCAAGATGGGTAGATATTCAGGTACCTGGGGGAAGAAATTCTGGTTGAAGAGTAACTGTTGAACTGGGTTGAATCCTCTGTTCTTAAGGAGCTTCCCAGGTGGTGCTAGTGGTAAAGAACCTGCCTGCCAATGTAGGAGACATAAGAGATGCAGGTTTAATCCCTGAATTTGGAAGATCCCCTGGAGAAGGGCATGGCAACCCATCCCAGTATTCTTGCCTGGAGAATCCCATGGACAGAGGAGCCTGGAGGGCTATAGTGCATAGAGTTGCAGAGAGTTGGACACAACTGAAGCAACGCAGCACACATTCTATTTGATAAATTTAACAAAACATATGACCAAGTGAAGAATGACAGGGCATTGGTAAGTAAGAGAACTGCAAGCTTCAGCTCTATTAGCTTCGTGGCACATCCACCTCCAGATGCACTATGCATCAGAGAGGGAAAAAATTATTACTCTTTCTATTGTCTCTTCTGTTTATGTCCTAATAGGGAAATGGCAGTTTGAGGTTAACATAGTTGTTTTTCTAGGCAAGCATGTAGTTAATACTTGTAAATGTCCTTTCAAACGCTAGGAAACTGGGCCATTTTGATGCTGTGGATAAAGTACTTGGCTAAGATTCAGAGGCTCTAATTTTAGTGCTGTCATTTGCTAGCTCTATGAACAAAGGACAAGGCAACCAACCAATCTGACACCTTCTCCCGTTTTAAAATATTTATTTATTTACTCCGGTCAAAATAGAAGTGGAAAGAGTTATTGCGTGCTAAGACCTGTCACAGCACTAGATTTTTTTTTAAATTTTATTTTAATTACAACTTTAAGGGTTACTTTTCATTTACAGAAATTACAAAGTATTCACTATATTCCTTGTGTTGTATGGGCTTCCCAGGTGGTGCTAGAGGTAAAGAACCCACCTGCCAATGCAGGAGACATGAGCCATGGGTTCGATCCCCGGTTCTCAAAGATTCCTTGGAGGAGGCAATGAAGAAAGTTCCACCATTCTTGCCTGAAGAATCCCATGGACAGAGGAGCTGGGCTAGCTACAGTCCATGATGTCACAAAGATTTAGACATGACTGAAGCGACTGATCTGTGTTGTACAATATATTCTTGAGCCTATCTTACATCCAGTAGTTTGCACTTCCCATCCCACCACCCCTGTATTGTCCCCCTTCCATACCTGCTTTGGTAGCCACCAGTTTGTTCCCTATATCTATGAGTCTGCTTCCTTTATGTTATGTTCACTAGTTTGTTATATTTTTTTAGATTCCACATATCAGTGATATCATACACTATTTATCTTTCTCTTATTTATTTCATTTAACATAATGCCCTCCAAGTCCACCCATGTTGCTGAAAATGGCAAAATTTTATTCTTTTTATGGCTGAGTAATATTCAAGCATCACTATGAACAAAGCTAGTGGAGGTGATGGAATTCCAGTTGAGCTATTTCAAATCCTGGAAGATGATGCTGTGAAAGTGCTTCACTCAATACGCCAGCAAATTTGGAAAACTCAGCAGTGGCCACAGGACTGAAAAAGGTCAGTTTTCATTCCAATCCCAAAGAAAGGCAATGCCAAAGAATGCGGGGAGCTGCCCGTGAGAATGGGGTCCTTTGTCCGAGGACACAGCTCTGGGAGCTGCCTCAGTCCTTGAGGGTTTGCTTGCAAACATAGCTCTCTGTCCCACCACCCCAGAGACTAGGCGCTTATTTACTGCAGGAACCTGGAGTTCTGTGCAAACTTCTCATGCACAGAGAAATGTTATCTGGTGTAAGAAATAATAACAGGGTGCCATTCCCATGCTCTCAAGATTTCTTGTGACTGTTTGTAAGATGTATAGGTCAACAAAGAAAATGTTAACTGTCTTGTCTTTCTCACGCTCTTCTGTATAAATATGAGATGCTGAATAAAGTTGGTGTCAGACCGCTCCCCTTTGTGGAGACGTGTCTGAACCTCTAGACCCCATCTTTGTTGTAGTCTCTTGCTGTAGTTTCCTTTCTCAGCCCCGCCGTGCACGTTCTCAGGACCTGATTGACTTTGCTGGCTGGCACCGGCAAAAGAATGCTCAAACTATCGCACAATTGCACTCATCTCACACGCTAGTAAAGTAATGCTCAAAATTCTCCAAGCCAGGCTTCAGCAATACGTGAACCGTGAACTTCCAGATGTTCAAGCTGGTTTTAGAAAAGGCAGAGGAACCAGAGGCCAAATTGCCAACGTCCGCTGGATCATTGAAAAAAGCAACAGAGTTCCAGAAAAACATCTATTTCTGCTTTATGGACTATGCCAAAGCCTTTGACTGTGTGGATCACAATAAACTGTGGAAAATTCTGAAAGAGATGGGAATACCAGAGCACCTGACCTGCCTCTTGAGAAATTTGTATGCAGGTCAGGAAGCAACAGTTAGAACTGGACACGGAACAACAGACTGGCTCCAAATAGAAAAAGGAGTACGTCAAGGCTGTATATTGTCACCCTGCTTATTTAACTTCTATGCAGAGTACATCATGAGAAACGCTGGGCTGGAAGAAGCACAAGCTGGAATCAAGATTGCCGGGAGAAATATCAATTACCTCAGATATGCAGATGACACCACCCTTATGGCAGAAAGTGAAGAGGAACTAAAAAGGCTCTTGATGAAGGTGAAAGAGGAGAGTGAAAAAGTTGGCTTAAAGCTCAACATTCAGAAAACTAAGATCATGGCATCTGGTCCCATCACTTCATGGAAAATAGATGGGGAAACAGTGGAAACAGTGTCAGACTTTAGTTTTTGGGGCTCCAAAATCACTGCAGATGGTGACTGCAGCCATGAAATTAAAAGACGCTTACTCCTTGGAAGGAAAGTTATGACCGACCTAGATAGCATATTCAAAAGCAGAGACATTACTTTGCCAACAAAGGTCCATCTAGTCAAGGCTATGGTTTTTCCTGTGGTCATGTCACATCCATATGTGAGAGTTAGACTGTGAAGAAGGCTGAGTGCAAAAGAATTGATGCTTTTGAACTGTGGTGTTGGAGAAGAAACTTGCGAGTCCCTTGGACTGCAAGGAGATCCAACCAGTCCATCCTGAAGGAGATCAGCCCTGGGATTTCTTTGGAAGGAATGATGCTAAAGCTGAAACTCCAGTACTTTGGCCATCTCATGCAAAGAGTTGCCTCATTGGAAAAGACTCTGATGCTGGGAGGGATTGGGAGCAGGAGGAGAAGGGGACGACAGAGGATGAGATGTCTGGATGGCATCACTGACTCAATGGACGTTAGTCTGGGTGAACTCCAGGAGTTGGTGATGGACAGGGAGGCCTGGCGTGCTGCGATTCATGGGGTCGCAAAGAGTTGGACACGACTGAGTGACTGAACTGAACTGAACTGAACTGACTATTCAAGTACTTTGGCCACCTCATGCGAAGAGTTGATTCATTGGAAAAGACCCTGATGTTGGGAGGGGTTGGGGACAGGAGGAGAAGGGGACGACAGAGAATGAGATGGCTGGATGGCATCACCGACTAGAGGACTTGAGTTTGAGTGAACTCTGGGAGTTGGTGATGGACAGGGAGGCCTGGCATGCTGAGTTGGACACGACTGAGCAACTGAACTAAACTGAACTGAACTGAATCTTCAAGTATATGTGTGTGTATACCACATGTTCTTTATTCATTCATCTGTTGATGGGCACTTAGGTTGTTTGCATGTTTTAGAAATTATAAATAATGTTGCTTTGAACACTGGAGTGCATATTTTTTTTTTTCAAATTAATGTTTTTGAGGGTTTTTTGGATATACACCCAGGAGTGGAAATGTTCAGTCACATGGTAGTTCTAGTTTTAGTTTTTTAATAAACTTCCATATAGCTTCCCGTAGTGGATGCACGAATTTTTGTTCTCACCAATAGTGCACAAGGATTCCCTTTTCTCCATATCCTTGCCAATATTTTTTACTTATTTTCTATTTGATGATAACCATTCTGACAGATGAGAGACAATGTTACATTGTGGTTTTGATGTGCATTTCCCTGATGATTAGCGATATTCAGCATCTTTTCACATGGCTATTGGCCATCTGCAGTTCCTCTTTGGAAAAATGTCTATTCAGTTTTTTGCCTATTTTTGAATCATGTTTGCTTTTTTGATAACTGAGTTGTATGAGTTGTTTATGTTGGTCAGATATTAATCCCTTATCATCATATCATTTGCAAATATTTTCTCCATTCAGTAGGTTGTCTTTTCATTTTGTTGATGGTTTGTTTGTTGTGCAAAAGTTTTTGGTTATATGAAGTCATATTTGCTTATTTTTACTTTTATTTTTTATTTTATATAACAGATCCAAAAAAATATTGATGTAATTTATGTTAAAGAGTATTCTGCCTGTGTTTTCCTCTGAGAGTTTTATGGTTTCAGGTCTTATGTGTAGGTGTTTAATCCATTTTGAGTTTATTTTTTTATATGGTGTTAGCTGCTGCTGCTGCTGCTGCTGCTAAGTAGCTTCAGTCATGTCCGACTCTGTGCGACCCCATAGACTGCAGCCCACCAGGCTCCCCTGTCCCTGGGATTCTCCAGGCAAGAACACTGGAGTGGGTTTCCATTTCCTTCTCCAATGCATGAAAGTGAAAAGTGGAAGTGAAGTCGTGCAGTCGTGTACGACTCTTTGCGACCCTATGGACTGCAGCCTACCAGGCTCCTCCGTCCATGGGATTTCCAAGCAAGAGTACTGGAGTGGGGTACCATTGCTTTCTCCAATATGGTGTTAGAGAATGTTCTAATTTCACTCTTTCACATATAACTGTTCTGTTTTCCCAGCACTACTTATGGAAGAGATAACCTTTTTATCCATTGTATTTTTCCTCTTTTGTCATAGATTAGTTGATCATAAGTGCATGGGTTTATTTCTGGACTTTCCATCCTGTTTCGTTGATTTACATGTCTGTTTTTGTGCCAGACATATAAAATGTACTGTTTTGGTGACTGTAGCTTTGTAATGTAGTCTGAAGTCAGGGAGCATGTTTCCTCCAGCTCAAGATAGTTTTGGCTAGTCAGGGTCTTTTGTGTTTCCATACAAATTTTAAAATTGTTGTAGTTCTGTGGGAAATGTCACGGGTATTTTAATAGGGATTGCATTAAGTCTGTAGATTGCTATGGGTACAATGGACATTTTAGCAATATTAATTTTTCTAATCCATTAATATTGGGTACTTTTCATTTCTTTCTAACATCCTCAGTTTTGTTCATCAAAGTCTTATAGTTTTCAGAGTATAGGTCTTTCAGCTCCTTAGTTAAGTTTATTTTTAGGTATTTTATTCTTTTTGATCCACGTAAGAAGAATTATTTTCTTGCTTTCTCTTTCTGATAGCTCATTTTTAGTGTATATAAAAGCAGGGATAGGTCCTACATTAGTGGACCAGAAGCCCTGAATGTTTGGTTCAAGTTGGCTTTATTCTTTTTAAGTGTCTATTCTCCTCCCTCCCAGCATTGGCATCCTCACCCCAGAGGGGAGCCGTGCTGAGCAAGGGGAGCTTGTGCAAGTGCTCCACATGGATCTGGGCAGGGGCTGTGACTGCACTGAGTGCAGTCAGAAACCTGGGCTGATTCTGATGTGCTGCCTGTGTGAGCACCAGTAATGGCTGCCCCAACCCTGCTGAGATGCGGCTCCTGGTTTCAGCCACCTTTGTCCCTCAAAGATGAGCCTTCCGTAGACCATGGCAGCCCTTGTCCCATTGTGGAGCTGCATCGTGAAGCAAACATGGTCATAGAGGGCTATTGGCTCAAGCTGGGGTACAGGCTGGGCTGGTTGAGGAAAATCAGCCACCATCCGGTGCAGTTTCCATCTTCCCTCTCTGCCCTGTTTTGGAAGTAACCAAGCGTGTATGCATTCCTCACTATTGGAGTCCAGGCTTCCTACAGCCTTCAGTTAATCTTGCTAGCTCTCCAGCCAAGGGAACTCTTGTTCCTGGGTCCCAGATCTGGGGCGCTCTATATGGGGCTCAAACCAGTCACTCCCCAGGGATGGTTTCTGTCCATGTAATCCCCCTTCTCTTTTTAAGTCCCTTCCCAAGGGCACAGGTCCCAACCAGATCGGTTCTCTTCCCTTCCTATCCAGTTCTGTGTGAATCTTTCTTACAGCTTTGGTTGTACAGAAGTCTTTCTGTCAATCTCAGATTAGGGTTAGTCTCATGTTTCCAGCATCTATTCCTCATGGATGTTGTATTTATTCTCATATCTCAATTTTCTTACAGCTATAAAGTGGAAGGGTTTTTCAGGTGGCATTCTTCCCAGTGGTAAAGAATCTGCAACTCAGGAGATGCAAATTTGATTCCCAGGTTGGGAAGATCCCCTGGAGAAGGAAATGGCAACCCACTCCAGTATTCTTGCTTGGGAAATCCCATGGACAGAGGAGCCTGGTAGACTATAGTCTATGGGGTCACAAAAGAGTCAGAAATGACTGAGTCACTAAATAAATGAAGTGAAAGATATGTCTTCCTAGGTCCCCTTGTTATCTTTCCTGCAAAAATTCTGCACCACTGAGACAGCTGATGACCCAGCAGCTGTCATCGTTTTTGTTGGCGTCTAAATCCCTGTGTATCGCTAGTGTAAATCTTGGCCTCATGACTTCTTTCTCTCTTGTGACCATTTTCTTAATTTCATTTTAGCCACTCATCTCTGTATCCTCAACTCTGACCTCCAAAATCTCAAATGCAAATATCACACTTGATGACTCCAATCTTCTCTCTGCCATAATCCTTGCTCAATAATCTTACTACAACAGTTTCTCAATAACATCTTGATCTCAAATCCAGTGATGTCAGTTTTTCATTATGTTATTATCATATCTCATTCTCCCTTCTCCTTTTGCAGGGCTTATGTTTCAGATGTATCATTGCAATTGCTCATTTTCCACTATCTTTTCACTATTCGTGTTTCGTTTATACTTTCATTTTGAGTCCATGGCCCATTATTCTATCACTGTCTTAAACATATCTTAAAAATCTTATCTCTTCTTAATCTTTATATAGAATACCAACCATGAGTGAACTCAATCATTTTTCTTCTCAGTGCCTGCCACCTAAATGAGAGTCAGAAGAATATTGCCTTTCATTGAAGTTAATTATCCCAAACATTTAACTTGGTTGACCACTTCTTCACCTGGAAGCACTTCTCTTTCTTGATTTTAGGACACTTTATTTTCTGTCTAAACTCTATAGATAGAAGATATCTTCTAGTTCTTAAAATGTCAGTACTATCTATGTTACAAAAAATTCAATTATATGTCTTTGGCTCAAATTCCTCTTCTAACTTTAGGCATGTCTAACTGACATCTTCACATGTGTCTTATAGGTATATCAAGCTTAATATGGTCAAAGTCTTTTCTTTCTTTTTTTCTTCTTTCAGTTTTATTGACCTTCAATTGACATGCAGCACTGTATAAGTTTAAAGTGTACAGCATAATGACTTACATATACTGTGTAAACTATATAGATTTATTTCAAACTGAATCCTTCTTAAATATTTCTCATCTCACCAAATAGCACTGCTAATCTCTCATTTGCTCAATCCTTGTTTCTTTTCTCTTTCTCATGTCCACATTCAATCCAGATGCCACTTCTATTGATTTTAATTCTAATACACACCTTAAAAGATGTCATCCAGCTCCCATCCCCTCTTGCTTAGATAAGACGGTGGCGGCCTCTGACTTGCACTCTTTTTTTTTATTGCTCCTCTACAACCAGAGCAATGGGCTTCCTTGGTGGTACAGTGGTATAGAATCCACCTGCTAATGCAGGGCTTGATTGGGCTTGATCCTTGGGTTGGGAAGATCCCCTGGAGAAAATAAATGGCAACTCACTCGAATATTCTTGCCTGGAAAATTCCATGGACAGAGGAGCCTGGTGGGCTACAGTCCATGCGGTCACAAAAGAGTCAGACACAACTTAGTGACTAAACAACTCACAACCAGAACAATGCTTTTATGACATACATCTGATAATGCATTTTTCAAAAGCACCTCCAACTGCATTTAGTCCTGTAATTATTGAAACTGTTGGGTTCCTGACAATTTCGATATTCTCATCTCCTCTGTTTCCCCCTTCCAGTTGCATTGGCTTCACTTCTGTCCTTCAAACACTCCAAGTTCTATATGGCTTCAGTGCTTTGGCAAAAACAGTTTTTACTGCAGGGCCTTTGCACAATGCCCCATTTAATACTTCTGTATACACAATCTACTCTTGCCTTTTTGAAGCTATCTCCTTTTCATTCATCCCTTCTTGACTAAATAGCACTTCCTAAGACTGTTCGTCCTATCATATCTTATGAAGTACAGCTCTGACTTCCAACGCAGTATTTTCTTTTTATCATTTCTTTTCTATCACTTAAACAAGTTTTAAATAATAGCATTATTTATTGATTGATTATTATTATGTGCTTTCCCATTGTATTGAAAAATATCTGTGAAGGCAAGGTTATATATCTTGCTAATGAGAGCCTGCTGATTTTTAAACACAATGCCTGACATTTGATGTTTGTTAATTAAAACATATTTTGAATCTTAATGATTCATAATAATAAGTACATATGTTTTCATAGACAAGACATAATTGGTTAGTTGTGTCTTTAAGTGGTAAGACTCAGCTGACTGTTACTGGGCTTCACAGATTTAATATAGGGTACTACATTTTAGTTAGTGTCATTTACTTTAAATTTTAGATATCTATTTAGAATAAACTAATCCTCCTAATATTGTCTTGGAATTTTTTAACTAAAAAAACTGAAAAGCAAAAATTACAGATATAAATTCCCTCTAAAGACTCTACTTGTTCTTTACTGTCAAATGTATATTTCTTTTGTCAAATGTATACACTCTGAAAATTTTTGATCACCTTTGTCTTCACTCACCTTGCCTCCTCTCAACTCATAGCTTTCATTCTCAGTAACACTTATTCAGGACTTATATTCTATTTTGAATTGTTGCTCATTTTAGAAGCATTTATACTTTTACTCTAGAAGTAGAGTGTAATTATTTTCAAATCCAACAATTACCTTAGAACTCAGTAGTTACTGACTGTCTAATAGTCAGAAAATTGCATCATCCATCACTTTATTTATGCTATTTATAAATGTCATTTGTGGTTACAATTATCAAGTTAAGTCAGTGAGAAACAATTTCACATACATGTAAATTCACATAATCAGGATAAGGACATTATGGGGAAATGTCTTTTACCAGCCTTCAGATATTACGTACCTCATTAGTCATCTGTCTACAGCTGGACTTCATGACTGACTGAACAATAAACTGTATTTCATACTTCATATCTATCAGTAGGTTATTGTTTTGGGCTAGTAGTGGGTTGAGAGGTTCAGTGGTGATAGTCCTTGTGTTCTACTGGAGGTAGTAATTGCAGCATAAACTTTGGCTCATAGAAGGTACTCAACTAATCTTGGTTAAATAAATCATTTCCCAGTATGTGACTTAAGGTAAGATGCTTAATGGCATCACCACAGCCGCTGATGCTACCATCAATAGGAATAACAGCAGCAGCAAAAAATCCAACATTATACATCATTTGAAATCACTTCTACTGCTCCTGTCTTCTCTAGTCTGTCAGTGAATAACATTAGAGAAAACAGTGTGCATATTTCTTTGTCTTTTGATCACAACCTCAATAATATTTCCCCAAGTCTCTCTGTTAATAGTGACATGCCTACACTTTACTTCACCTGTGAAGAAGCTGTCTGACAATTGATGGATCTGGACAAGAGGGTAGCCAATTAGGTAATGGCCTCTAGCAAGAGCAGACTCTGAAGAAGAGTCGCCTTTGAACTGTGTGGAGTTGAACTAAAGGGCACAGCTGTTACATAAATCAGAGAGAAAAGAACAAGGTTACACCTGTAGGTTGACTCAACAGCTATATTTTCTCTGTTCAAATAGTAGAGTAGTATAATGATAGCTAATACAATACTCAGTTTAATTAAGTAATTTTGACTTCAATTTTTTTAGATAACTCAAGAGAGTGGGGAATTATATCCAAAATTAAAGCCTTAATTTCAGAAATGGAGACATTGCCCTAAAGGATTTCTATCAGAAAGTAACTCATGGGGAGTCTGTTATTAAGAGACTTAACACTTTGATGGCAAAGAACATTATCAGCAGGACCAGTGGCTATACATTTAAAGCCAGAGATCTAATATCAAATTTATTAAGTAGATATAGAGAACATGTCACAAATATGTTTGTAGATATCTTTCTGTAAGACATTTTTTCTAACTACTTGCTGCAATCTGAACTTGGCTCTGACTTGATAAAGGCAACTAACTGGACTCAGGAATAGATGAAAGTTTGTGCCCAACTGGTTCTAAAATATTAGTGTTAATTTTTTTTTTTGCCATAACAGAGATCATTCATGATTTATGATTTGCACAAAAGTATTGTGCTGAAATTAGAGAAGCACTATGGACAAAGCCTCTTGCTCCTCCCAAGTGTATGTACATTTATCAGTAGGCACTTCAGAATCTAATTATTCTTTCTTTACTGATGTGCTTCCTTTGTCTTCAGAATAGCTAAAAATTAAATTAATTGCAATAGTGTTATAATTTAATGAGAAATAATAAAATGTGAAAAGTCAAGTTTTTATTATGCAATTATATTTCTTTCTCAACATTTAAATACAGTGGAATTCACTTGGTGCTGATCCTTAGGGTCCAAGGAAAATTTTATAAAGGTAATAGTTACTGAAGAAGTAGTGTACCATGATTTTATAATTTTAAACTCTCTCTGCAGCTAAAGACTGGGCCCTTAGAAACCTAATTCAACCATCCAAACATACCAAAGTTCAAAGGATAAAATAAATTGTATCTTTTGTCAATCTTATTAATTTTTAAATTTAAGATGCCCACTTTTATTAGGCACATTTGTTCTAGAAAGTAAATGATCTAAATTTTAAAATTTTCACTATAACATGACACTTGATATACTTGGCCTGTGAACACATACTCAGGATAACTCAATATTAAATATATTGAATTAAAAAATAAAAGATCAAACTAAGGAAATTAAGTAAAAATATAAAATGAGCCCTTACTTGTGAATAAATTGATACAGATTACTTTGAGTACATATTGGGTATGTTATATCTTAGATAATGATAATTTACACATATGTGGTGCTTTTCAGTTTACAAAGTATTTCACAAACATTTTTCTTCTCCAGGAAGCCCCATGGGGATGGCTAAGCAGGTATTTTTATTACCTAAAAAGAAACTGACTCACAGAAAGGTTATTTGATCACTTCACACAATGGCTAGATAGCAGAATCAAGATTTGATAGAACATAGAATTACTCTATAAATACTGTCACATTCATTTTCCCCTAACAGCCAACAGTATTGTCTATAAATACTCTTAATTGATTGACTATTTTAGAAAGCAGTGCATTCCTTAAGATTTTGCCAAATAACTTGGTAGATATTTCATGTGATAATTTGTGCAGTAACTTGTTTTTCACTAGACTGTACCCTCAAGATTTATCTCTCTGTATTTAACTAGATGTATGTTTTAAGGATTGTGTCCTCTGGCTTCCATTAGGCATAAGTGACAGCTGTCTGTGCATTAATGAAGCACAAAGGCTGCTTTCCATCAATGAAGGAAGAGATCATTGATTTTGCCCTCATCCTTTGAACTATTTAATTTTACAGCCATCCGAGTCAACTTTTATTCTCTAGCATGTGTTCTAGAATTTTAAAAGGAAAGAAGGCAGAAAAGTTCAACACTTAAGTAGACAGCTTTGGCAAATGTTATTCCTACATTGTTTTACAAGTTCTTTTTTTCTGTAGTAAATGGCAGTGCCTTTTGCTGAAGGAGTAATTTATAAATATCTCCTTTTGGTTTAGACTTCTATGGTCCTTATAGAACTATTAAATTTAGTTCAGAGTATATTTTTTTTCCCTCTTGGGAAATAAGAGTGGAACATTTTATTCTCTGATATTAACAGTCTGGTGCTATTAAATAGATACAAGAGAGGTGGAAAACACACATGCAAAAATCATTCTTCAGGTTTCTTTCCCCTTTTTTTAAATGGCAAGGTTAGAAGGAACATGATCTTCTGAGTTCTGACCGGAAAGATAAAAGGTGCATAACCTGGCATTCAGAAGCCCGCCTGGCACACACAGCTAGGTCATGTTATTCTCCAACTAGATGTAAACTATCTCACAGAATGTCAACCTCAGACAAGGTTACTCTGAGATCATCATAAAAGGAAATAAAGCAAGGCCACTTCATAATTCTAAGCCCAGACAAAAACAAGGTCACTGTGCCACCCAGAAAATATCAAACACCCACTTCCTCATCCAAAATACATTACTGCTACATCCTTATCAGTTGCAGTTTTATTTTCATTCTTGTCTCCCCTCCTTGTCAACTAAGTTTACTGAGATACACAATCACAAAAGTTCCCCTGCTTCCTTTCAGCATGCAGTCTTGTGTGAGCCCCTGCTTCCTTAGATCCTGCTCCAAATAATCCAATCAAAACCAAAATCCAATGAAAGGTTCTTTCCAACCGTCTCTTCCAGAGAATCCCACAATTCCCAATACAGCAAATATTAAACCAAACCTCTCTCAACTAGAAATGTATTCCTGGTAATCTTGGCTGCAGAACATTGACACATTTTTCATTTTTTTCTCAGTTCTCTACTAGTTATTTGAAATTGAATAAATTATGTAGATACTTTGGTCTTCATTTTTTCTCTATAAAATAAGGATATTTATATTTACCATAAGATTGTTAAGGTGCTCACTGAGATAAGCAATTTAAAGTAGCCCAGTCGTGTTTAACACAGGAAGTAATAAATATCATTTATTTCATTCCATAGTATTTTCTTTTTTCTTCGTTTTGTAATTTCCCCAAAATTTAATTGTGATAGATTTATCAGTTGTTTGATACATGATATGCAGCTCATATGATTTTTAAAATCTAAAAAAGGAAGCTTTTTAGGGAGTTCTTTGTCTGTTCAGTGGTTAGGACTCTGTGCCTCCAATGCAGGGGGCATGGGTTTGATCCTTGGTCAGGGAACTTAAATAAAACAATGCAAAGAAATACAGGAAAGCAATAGAATGAGAAAGACTAGAGAACTCTTTAAGAAAACTGGAGATGTCGAGGGAACATTTAATGCAAGGATGGGGAAGATGAAGGACAGAAAATGTAAGAACCTAACAGGAGCAGAAGAAATTAAAAAGAGGTGGCAAGAATACACAGAAGAACTATATAAAAAAGATCTTAATGACTTGGATAACCACAATGTGTGATCACTAACCTAGAGCCAGACATCATGGAGTGGGAAGTCAAGTGGGCCTTAGGCAATATTACTGTGAACAAAGCTACTGGAGGTGATGAAATTCTAGCTGATCTATTTCAAATCCTAAAAGATGATGCTACAAAACTGCTGCACTCAATAAGCCATCAAATTTGGGAAACTCAGTACTGACCACTGGACTGAAAAAAGTCAGTTTTCATTCCCATCCCAGAGAAGGGCAATGCTAAAGAATGTTCAAACTACTGTACAGTTGCATTCATTTCACATACTAGTAAGGTTATGCTAAAAATCCTTCAAGCTAGGCTTCAAAAGTACATGAGAACTTCCAGATGTACAAACTGGGATTAGAAAAGGCAGAGGAGCCAGAGATCAAGGTGCCAGCATTCATTGGATCACAGAGAAAGTAACAGAATTCCAGAAAAATGTCTACTTCTGCTTAACTTAACTATGCTAAATAAAGCCTTTGACTATATGAAATGTTAGTTGCTCAGTCTGACTCTTTGTGACCCCATAGACTGTAGTCCACCAGGTTCCTCTGTCGTTGAATTTTCCAGTCAAGAATGATGGAGTAGGTTGTCATGCCCTTCTCCAGGGTATTGTCCTGACCCAGGGATCAAACCTGGGTCTCGCTCCTTGCAGATAGATTCTTTATCATCTAAGCCACCAGGGAAGCTTTGACTGAAACACAACAAAACTGTGGAAAATTCTTGATGAGATGAAAATACCAGACCACCTTATCTGCCTCCTGAGAGACCTATTTGCAGGTCAAGAAGCAACAGTTAGAACCAGACATGGAACCATGGACTGGTTGGGCAAGGATGATGACAAGGCATCACCCTGCTTATTTAACTTCTATGCAGAGTACATCATATGAAATGCTGGGCTGGATGAATCACAAGCTGGAATCAAGACTGCTGGGAGAAATATTTACAAACTTCAGTTTGGAGATGATACCACTCTAATGGCAGAAAATGAAGAGGGACTAAAGAGCCTCTTGATGAGGGTGAAAGAGGAGAGTGGAAAAGCTGGCTTAAAACTCAATATTAAAAAACAAAGATCATGGCATTTGGTCCCATCACTTCATGGGTAATAGACAGGGAAAAAGTGAAAGCAGGGACAGATTTCATTTTCTTGGACTCCAAAATCATGCAGATGGTGATTGCAGGCATGAAAGTAAAAGACACTTGCACCTTGGAAGAAAAGCTATGACAAACCCAGACAGTGTATTAAAAAGCAGAGACATTACTTTGCAGACAAAGGCCCATCTAGTCAAAGCTATGGTTTTTCCAGTAGTCCAGTATAGATGTGAGAGTTGGAACATAAAAAATGCTGAACGCTGAAGAATTGATGCTTTTGAATTATGGTGCTGGAGAAGACTCTTGAAAATCACTTGGTCTGCAAAGAGATCAAAGCAGTCAATCCTAAAGGATATCAACCCTGAATATTCATTGCAAGGGCTGATGCTGAAGCTGAAGCTCCAATACTTGATCCACCTGATACGAAGTGCCATCTCATTGGAAAGGACCCTGCTGCTGGACAAACTGAAGGCAAAAGGAGAAGGGGGCCGCAGAGGATGAGATGGTTAGATAGAATCACCTACTCATTGGACATGAATTTGAGCAGACTTCAGAGAGAGTGAAGAACAGGAAAGCCTGGCACACTGTAGTACATGGGGTTTCAAAGAGTTGGTCATAACTTAGCAAGTGAACAACAACCCACTCCTGGAAAATTGCCTGGAAAATTCCATGGACAGTGGAGTGTGGTGGGCTACAGTCCATGGGGTCACAAAGAGTCAGACATGACTGAGTAGCTGTGTACAGAGAAGATCATATATGCTCTGTGGTGCAGCTAAAAAAAAAAGAAACCATCCTTTCAACTGTTTAATTGGGAATCAGAATTTTGATAATATGTTTGCAGTTTTATAACTGTTTTCCTTTCTTTGCTTTACTGTTTTCGTACTCTGAAAAATATTGTTGCCCATGGAATTCATTTATGAAGACCCTGAGTTCCAGGGCAAAGTGGACACAAATGAATTAGATGTCACCCTGCCATCAGATAATACATATTCATCTCCAGTAATATTTCAAGTATCAGTCATACTAATAGTTCTTATGTTCCTAGTCCAGTGTATCTGGGGTTTATGACACAGTCCAGCAATCCTAGTGCTACACCAAGCTTCTCATTTGGTGAGATGGGATTCAATGACAAATAGGGTAATAAATTCAGAGGATAATCCAATTTAAATACACTCTCAAAGTACTTAAATAGAAATCTGACAGATACAAAAGGAAAAATTGAAAAATTCTTCACTCCCTGGGAATTCTAATAGAAACTATAAACTAAGCAGGCAAAAATAATGAGATGAATTGAGGAATGTGAACAACACAAGAAGCTATCTGTATCATGTGTTTGTGTGTGTGTGTGTGTGTGTAGCTTCACCCCAAAATCCAAGCAAAATCATGTTTTTTAGACATATGCAGGACATTTATAGAACTCAACCTCATTCCAAATGACAAAGAAAGCCTTGGGGGCAGTGGTGGTGGTTTAGTCGCTAAGTCGTTTCTGACTCTTGTGACCCCATGGACTGTGGCCCACTAGGCTCCTCTGTCTGTGGGATTTTCCAGGCAAGAATACTGGAGGAGGTTGCCATCCCCTTCTTCATGGGATCTTCCCAACCCAGGGTTCGAACCCGAATCTTTTGCATTTCAGGAGAACTCTTTACCATCTGAGTCACCAGGGAAGCCCAAAGGAAGCCTTAAGAAATATCAAAGAATTGGTAATCAGTCAGTTCAGTTGGTCAGCTGTGTCTGAATCTTTGCTACCTCTGCAGCATGCCAGGACTCCCTGTCCATCACCAACTCCCAGAGCTTGCTCAAAATCATGTCCATCGACTCAATGATGCCATCCAAGCATTTCATCCTCTGTCGTCCCCTTCTCCTCCTGCCTTCAATCTTTTCCAGCATCAGGATCTTTTCCAATGAGTCAGTCTTCACATCAGGTCACCAAAGTATTGGAGTTTCACCTTCAGCATCAGTCCTTTCAATTAATATTCAGGGCGGATTTCATCTAGAATCAACTGATTTGATCTCCTTGCAGTCCAAGGGATTCTCAAAAGTCTTCTTCAGCACCACAGTTCAAAAACATCAATTCTTCAGTGCTCAGCTTTCTTAATGATCCAACTCTCACATAAATACATAACTACTGGAAAAACCATAGCTTTGACTAGATGGACCTTTGTCTGCAAAGTAATGTCTCTGCTTTTTAATATGCTGTCTAGGTTGGTCATATCTTTTCTTCCAGGGAGCAAGTGTCTTTTAATTTCCTGGCTGCAATCACCATCTGCAGTGATTTTGGAGTCCAAGAAAATAAAATTTGTCACTGTTTTCCCATCAATTTGCCTTGAGGTGATGAGACCGGATGCCACGATCTTAGTTTTTTAGATGTTGAGATTTAAGCTAGCATTTTCCACTTTCCTCTTTCACATTCATCAAGAGGCTCTGTAGTTCCTCTTTGCTTTCTGCCAGAAGGGTGGTGTCATCTGCATATCTGAGGTTATTGATATTTCTCCTGGCAATCTTGATTCCAGTTTGGGCTTCATCCAGTCTAGCATTTTGCATGAGGTATGATACATATAAATTAAATAAGCATGGTGACAATATACAGCCTTGACATACTGCTTTCCCAATTTTAGACCAATCCATGGCTCTGTGTCCAGTTCTAACTGTTGCTTCCTGAACTGCATACAGATTTCTCAGAAGGCAGGTAAGGTGGTCTGGTATTCCCAATCCTTTAAGAATTTTCCAGTTTGTTGTGATCCATACAGTCAATGGCTTAAGCATAGTCAATGAAGCAGAACTAGATATTTTTCTGGAACTCTCTTACTTTTTCTATGATCCAATGGATTTTGCAATTTGATCTCTGGTTTCTTTTCTAAATCCTTTTCTAAACCAGCTTGAACACTTGGAAGTTCTCGGTTCACATACAGTTGAAGCCTGGCTTGGAGAATTTTGAGCTTTACTTTGCTAGTGTATGAGATGAGTGCGATTATGCAGTAGTTTGAACATTTTTTGGCATTGCCTTTTTTTGACACTGGAATGATAACTGACCTTTTCCAGTTCTGTAGCCCCCTCTGAGTTTTCCAAATTTGCTGGCATACTGAGTGCAGCACTTTCACAGCATCATGTTTTAGTTTTTTGAAAAATAGTTCAGCTGGAATTCCATCAATTCCACTCACTTTGTTTGTAGTGATGCTTCCTAAAGTCCACCTGACTTTGCACTCCAGGATGTCTGGTTCTAGGTGAGTGATCATACCATCATGGTTCTTTGGGTCATTCAGATCATTTTCTGCAGTTCTTTTGTGTTTTCCTGCCTTCTCTTATTAATATATTCTGCTTCTATTAGGTCCATACCATTTCTGTCCTTTATTGTCCCCATATTTGCATGAAATGTTCCCTTGGTGTTTCTAATTTTCTTGAAGAGATCTCTAGTCCTTTCCATTCTGTTGTTTTCTTCTATTTCTTTGCAATGATCACTGATGTAGACTTTGTTATCTCTCCTTGCTGTTCTCCAGAACTCTGCATTCATATGGGTATATCTTTCCATTTCTCCTTTGCCTTTCGCTTCTCTTCTTTTCTTAGCTATTTTTAAGACCTCCAGATGACCATTTTGCCTTTCTTTTCTAAGGGATGGTTTTGATCACCCCCTCCTATACAATGTTAATGAATCTTCGTCCATAGAGCTTCAGGCAGTCTATCATTTCTAATCCCTTGAATCTGTTTGTCCCTTCCACTGCATAAACATAAGGGATTTGATATAGGTTATACCTGAATGGTCTAGTGGTTTTCCCTACTTTCTTAAATTTAAGTCTGAATTTGGCAATAATGTGTTCATTATCTGAGCCACAGCTATCTCCCAGTCTTGTGTTGCTGACTGTATAGAGCTTTTCCATCTTTGGCTGCAAAGAATTTAATTAATTTGATTTTGGTAATGACTATCTGGTGATGTCCATGTGTAGAGCCGTCTCTTGTATTGTTGAAAGATGGCGTGTGCTGTGACCAGTGTGTGCTCTTGGAAAAACCGTTAGCCTTTGCCCTCCTTCATTTTGTACTCCAAGACCTAACTTACCTGTTACTCGAGATATCTCTTGACTCCCTACTTTTGCATTCGTGTCCCCTATGATGAGAAGGCCATCTTTTTTTGGTGTTAGTTCTAGAAGGTCTTGTAGGTCTTCATGGAACCATTCAACTTCAGCTTCTTTGATATTTGTGGTTGGGGCATAGACTTGGATTACTGTGATACTGATTGGTTTGCTTTGGAAATGAACAGAGATCATTTTGTTATTTTTGAGATTGCAACCAAGCACTGCTTGACTGTTTTGTTGACTTTGAGGGCTACTTCATTTCTTCTAAGAGATTCTTGCCCACAGTAGTAGATGTAATAGTCATCTGAATTAAATTCGCCCATTCTGGTCCATTTTAGTTCACTGATTCCTAACATGTTAATCTTCACTCTTGCCATCTCCTGTTTGACTACTTCCTATTTACCTTGATTCATGGACCTAACATTCCAGGTTCCTATGCAATATTGTTCTTTACAGCATTGGACTTTACTCCCATGATCAGTGACATCCACAACTGGGTGTTTTTTTTTGCTTTGGCTCAACCTCTTCATTCTTTCCTGAGCTATTTCTCCACTCTTCTCCAGTAGTATGTTGAGCACCTACTGACCTGGGGAGTTCATCTTTCAGTGTCATATCTTTTTGCCTTTTTCATACTGTTCATGGCATTCTCAAGGCAAGAATACTGAAGTGGTTTGCCATTCCCTTCTCCACTGGAACCACATTTTGTCATGGTGGTCCAGTGTCATGGTGGTTTTGTCATGGCTCCACCAAGAGTCATCCCTCTTGGGTGGCCCTACAGGGCATGACTCAGAGTTTCATTGAGTTAGACAAGGGTTTGATCCATGTGATCAGTTTGCTTTGTTTTCTGTGATTGTGGTTTTTATTGTGTCTGCTCTCTAATGGATAAGGATAAGAGGCTTGTGGAAGTTTCCTTATGTGGACAGTCTGGCTGTGGGGAATCTGCCTCTTGCTCAGGGCTGCAATATCTTAAGTAGATCTTTAATCCAATTTTCTGTTGATGGCTGAGGCAGTGTTCCCTCCCTACAGGTTGGCCTGAGGCCAAACTATGGTAGGGGTAACAGCAGTAATGGTGACCTCCTTCAAAAGCACTTAGGCCGGCACACCCTGCAGCTCCCAGAACTGTCTTATTCAGTACCCCTGACCCCACGGCAGGCCACTGTTGACCCACTCCTGGACACTCACAGGCAAGTCTGGCTTAGCCTCTTGTGGGGTCACTACTCCTGTATGCTGGGTTTTGGCACAAACAAAACAAAGGTTTTGTTTGTGCTCTCCAAGAGTCTTTTTCACCAGTCAAGTTCTATAATCAGATCCCACTTGCCTTCAAAGTCAAATTCCCTGGGAGTTCTCAGAATTGGTAATACATGGACAATATTCTCTGACTAAAATTCAATAAAACTAAAAGTAAGCAGTAGTTCTGGAACATTTCAAATTCTCTTTTCCAAACCTAAAGGATCTCTGTCTTTGTGTGGCTCTTTGGGATCTTGTGCCACTGCTGATGAAGTAGAAAAATATTAAAAATAAAAACAATGACTCTTAAGAAGCCAGTACTTGATCACACTTCATCTTCTTGCCTTTTCATCCTTCCCAAACATTCCCTATATATACTGTCCAGATAATTGCTTAAGAAGAACAATTTAAAAAGAGAAAGAAAACATATACAAACTAATAAAAAAGGCAGTAGATCAGTAGCTGAGGGATAAGTATAAGGATAAGCATAGCTTTGGTTGACAGAACGGGTTAAATAATATTCTCTGGTCTGATATGACTAGAGCAGAAGTATTGAGTAGGAGGTAATACGGCATATGATTGAGCATGAAGAGAGCAACCACATCAAACACTTTGGGAAATTTTATACAGAAGAGTTTAGAATGGAAGCAGTAACCAATGGGAAACAAATTTGTTTTCTGAAATTATAAAATTGGACTCCTAAGAAACTCAATTTGACAAGTATATAAACATTTCAAGAAGGAGAGACAGAATTTGGAGAAAGAACCTTTATGAGGTGATAAATACTTGATACCAGAAAATGTCAGAGTCAAGCAAATGAGTAGTTAAATGATGGTGTGCACCAGCATAAGAAGCCAGTGTTTTTGGCTATTGCTTCTGCAGTGGTATGCTCAAGTCATCCCTAATAAATATTTTTATCTGAGCTTAAATGAAGTAATGAGAGCAAGAAGTTCATAGACCAGTGTGCATAGAAAATTGAAAAAAGAGTGGTGGCTCAGTAGCAAAAAATGAGTGGAGTCACTTTATAATTGATGAAGATCTGAGTACCACCATGCTTACCACCTCCACTTCTCATCCTGCCAAAACACACTGGCAAGTGGGAAAAAATGAAAATCCAGGAAGAGAAATCTGTTCTTTCATCCACATAAGGAAAAACTGAGTGTGATGCTACAGGGCATTTTGAATTTAATCCAATCCAGCTATAATCTTGAAGCTTCTATAAAACTTAAGAAGCTTCTTGGCATAGAGAGCCCCAATGTTGATATCCAAGGAGGAAAGACAGGAAATAATACTTTGGCAGTTTTTCTCCCCCTATTTTTCTCTTTCTTATACCTTTTCCCTCATGACTTTTTCTTTATCTTTATATTTGAGTTGGGGAAACTAGCATTAAGATGGATGAAAAAATGCTATCATGGCTTTTTTCTTGTTGTTCTGATAGATCTTTAAAAATTTAAATATTTTGGAAAAGTTTAGAAGACTGATTTTTTACTATTGAAGCAATACGAATATGGATTTTAATTTAGCTTTTATTATATATTGAAATAAATTCCACTCAGTGATTTACTTAAGAAAAATTCAGAACATGAGATATTGAGGAAATAGTTTTATTCTCTTAATTAATTACATGTGTATTTTATTATATTGTAGATGCTTGAAATAAAAAACATTACTCCATTGATTTAATCATGTATAATGACATAGAGTGATTAATAGAAATTTTGAGCTCCATGCTTTAATTAAATTTCTTTTTTTAAGTATAAATGAACATTTAGTAAAATTTTGCTGTATAATCATCTAAATAACCTTTCTTAACAATATAGTTCACAGTTTCTTCTTTCTTACTTATCTTAGTTTAATCTAAAATTTCACAGAAGTATAATTTAATGCACATTTTTAAATAGAAAGATATTTTCATAGCTATTGTAACTAGTAGCTACAAAATACTTCTGAGCACCTTCATCAGAACAAAGCTCCCACATCATAACTAGCTCAATAAAGCTGGTTAAACATTTACTCAGGAAAGAAATAAAAACCAATTTTGCCTTCAGTTAAAAAAAAGGACAGCCTGAGGTATCCAGATCATCAACAGACTCAGCTGTCATTAAAAAAAAAAAAATGTTCAGATATTGAATTTTTCATTTTATTACCATTTGAACTTTGATAGTATTTTATAAATCATAAGGCTATATTAGTCAGGGTCCCAGCAGGAAACAGATGACACAATATATTGGATAACTGAGGAGAGTTTAATAAACTTCCAAAGTCAGGGACAGGATTTAAGGGTACCAGTAGAACTTCCTTGGTGGCTCAGAAGGTAAAGCGTCTGCCTGCAATGCGGGAGACCTGGGTTCAATCTCAGGGTTGGGAAGGTCTCCTGGAGAAGGAAATGGCAGCCCACTCCAGTATTCTTGCCTGGAAAATCCCTGGACCGAGGAGCCTGGTAGGCTATATATAGTCAGTCCATGGGGTCGCAAAGAATTGGACACGACTGAGCGACTTCACTTTCACTTTCAAGGTACTTGAAGTTCCCTAGGCTAACAACTGTGAAGTCATATTTATCCTAAGGCTAAAAGACCACTGGGATGGAGTGGTTCCTGGAACACAGAGAAATGGAGAGCATCACCTGATAGGAGGTGTGGTCTTTGAGGGAAGACCCACAGAGAATAAATTCCCTAATGTCATTCTCCCATCAGCTCTGTGGTGCTTCCCATTAATCAAAGTCATAAGTAAGCCTCAGTGCTTGGAACTCCATTGATGTATTTTGTACTAATCAGTTTTACCTCTAAGACACAGAGCTCAGTAGAGAAAGAGTGAAAAATTACACACGGGAGAAAAACAGAATACAGCCAGCTTATAGGCTCAGAAGGAGTATTTAAACATTCACTCAGAAAGTGTTTATTGAACATCTATTGTATATTGTGTTAGGCACTGGGGATAAAAATATGAACAGAATGTAATTCTCACAAGTGGAAAAACAACATGGACTTTTTTTTTTCTTGTTCATTTTTTTCTTTCCTTCAGAAGCATACAAATTAAAAAGGGACTAAGGAAAACAAAAACAGGAAAAAATTCACTGTAAAGAAAAGATACTATGAATTATAAAATATTCACTCCTAGAAAAAAAATAGAGGAAAAAACTACTCTACATCCAAGCCTCCATCTGCCTCGAAAGAAAAAGGCTTGTAAAAATTTTTCTGGACCTAAAAATTCCTATAAATGAATAGTAGGCCCAAGTTATATGAGGAGGCACAGGGAATTGATTCATGCTTAATAAACTCTGCAATTAATAAAACCTTGTTCCTAGGCTGCTCTGTCCTCTTGGGCGCTCTCAGTATTTTATAGCCCTTGTCTAAGAAGGCTTATAACTCCTCTGTGTTATAAAGAATGGAGTAAGTGTGACAATTGGTTGGGTATTTTTTTCTCCATCTTCTGTACCTGGGATCCTTTACTGGGAAATCAATGTTTTACAGCTGTTTTTTGCACTTTATACAACTACTCAGGGTAGCTTTCTTTGCCTGCACTAATTATGTCAGGGTTGCTGGAGATCATACATTATCCAGTGGTTAAATTTTAATTAATTAAAAGAATGTTAACTAAACCTTTTGTATATTTGACTAAAATATAAATAAATAAGCACCACTTTCCTTAGTTTTCCTTTGACCTTAAGCTTAATTTTGTACTTTATAAAATGTGCTGTGGTACATTTCTAGACTGAATGTGACAGACAATTGTGAAAAAATGACCCATTTAATAATTGATTGTTTCCTTATTCTCCTCCCAGTTGCTTAAAAAACACATGCCTGCATATGCACGTATTGTTGGGATTGATGTGTATAGCTTAAAGCCATTGTGAGTTTCTTCCAGACCATTGCTTACCTAGCACCTGCTACAGTTGTCCTTAAGACTTCAGCACAAGCAAGAGGATGCCCTTCCCAGCTGCTCAAGACACCTTAGTGTTTTGTATTCCTGAAACTGACAGATGGATGAAAATTTTCTCTTAGGAAATGAGATAACCTAGATGTCAACTGGAGTTTCCTGACCTTTTGGGACTCACCTGGATATCTGTTTATGCCTAATGGAAGCCAAAGTAGCCCTTAAGCTTCTGCACTTTGAGGGGAGGATGGTGCCTGTGTTTTCCAGGTCCCTTCTACCTCCCATTCCTTCCTTTTCTATATACACTCATTCCAATGATATTTATGCAGAAATGAAACAGATGCTAGCCTAACTTTCCCCTAATATGCACTCCTCATACAAAATGTCCTCAAGCATTGTAGAATTGGAGAGGTGTAAGAAGTAAAAGGACATTTATAGTGGAAATAACTTCACATTGAACCCTGGCACTTTAAAATATTAGTCTCGGCTTTTCCGAAATTTTAGTCTCTGCTTTTCCAGTAAATTTCTGAAGACCTTCTCCACCTAAGGACCTCTGCACCTCAGCTTCCTCCCCGCCACCCTCCTACCCCCATCTGCTTCCCTTTCTCTCTATTTCCCTCTGTATTCTCCTCCTTTCTAAGAGAGATTAAAATTCCTCCCTTTATCTCAAGGAAGCTTGTTCATCTTATAACTTTGTTGTGGCTTTCCTACCAACATTAATATTTTTAGGATCTTACAGTACCAAGTGCCTTATCGAGGTTCTTCCCCAAAGAAAGACCTGTTCTCTGTCTAAGCAATAAGTGGACAATTATTAAGCTAATAGCATTTTCCACTTTGCCATGGTGGGACATATACTTCCTAACAAGATAACCTGGTATTTCCTTTTTATTTTCCCCTGTAACCTTGAGAGATGAAGAACAAATTTTACTTACATAATAAAGTAATTACAAATTTGGCAGCCATGTGTTTTTGACAATAGAAGTGCATTATTTCAGTGTATTGATAATATAATTTGAAAGCCTGAGCGCATGCAGGTTGAACTTAAGAGTTCTTTGGCTCATAAGTTAAGGACAGTCTTGCATAGATATGGGAACCAAATAGGAAAATAGAAGATGTGCTAGGCTGAAGTTGTGTATTTTTAGATATTTTTTCCTTCAGTATCTGAACCTTGAAAAGCAGGATCAGTTCAGTTCAGTTCAGTCGCTTAGTCGTGTCCAACTCTTTGCGACTCCCTGTCCATCACCAACTCCCTGAGTTCACTCAGACTCACGTCCATGGAGTCAGTGATGCCATTCAGACATCTCATCCTCTGTCGTCCCCTTCTCCTCCTGCCCCCAATCCCTCCCAGCATCAGAGTCTTTTCCAATGAGTCAACTCTTTGCATGAGGTGGCCAAAGTACAGGAGTTTCAGCTTCAGCATCATTCCCTCCAAAGAAATCCCAGGGCTGATCTCCTTCAGAATGGACTGGTTGGATCTCCTTGCAGTCCAAGGGACTTGCAAGAGTCTTCTCCAACACCACAGTTCAAAAGCATCAATTCTTCGGTGCTCAGCTTTCTTCATAGTCCAACTCTCATATCCATACATGACCACTGGAGAAACCATAGCCTTGACTAGATGGACCTTTGTTGGCAAAGTAATGTCTCTGCTTTTCAATATGCTATCTAGGTTGGTCATAACTTTTCTTCCAAGGAGTAACCGTCTTTTCAGGATAGATGGCATGATTTTTAAAGACCTGAGATGATCAATCCTAATTTTCTACATTATTTACAAACCAGCTTTTGGATGTCTAAAATCTCTTTGAACCAAAGTTTGTCGTCTGAGAATAAGTAATATTAAGACTGAACCACAGGAAATGCACTGAGCATCTGAAGGGGAGGGGAAATGCATCAAAAGGGAAGGACTGCAGTCGCCTGAGCTAAATTTCAGCTATTCTAGGAAAGCAGCAAGGAGAAGGCAGGATGGATTCCATCAGGGTTACTTCCTGGTTATGTTTCTGACCTTACTATTCAAAGTATGTATTAAATTGAGAAGTTCTCTGGTTGGTGACAAAGTGGATGTCCTGTGGCTTTTGTATCTTAGAAGAGAACTCAGGATAGGGCTTAAGTTCAGATTTATTGTAGTGTTATGAGTGGAAAAAAAAATAAAACAAAGTCAAAGAAGATATCAGGGGTATAGAGGACTCATCAGGGCCAAAGAGAAAGTAAATGGAAATTGGAAGATATTTTCATGTCATTTATGTCCTGATACTCTTTTAATTTCATTTAAAATGAGTAATTTACCATGAACAAAAATGCTCTCGTGGCCCAGATTCCAAGATGTACTCCAGATACTAATACCTGCAAATGAAAAATCAGGACAATGGACAGCGCCAGCAAAGGCCACCTTTGACAAGTCTGGGGGAACTCCTCTTAGAGGTGTTTTCATTTCTTTCCTTTTTTTTTTTTTTTTTAGTTGAATATTTACAATATTGCGTTAGTTTCAGGTATACAGTATAATGAATTGGTTTTTTGTTTTGTTTTCAGCAAATGTCTTAAATATATTCAGAGTCAAGGCCTCTCCCAGAGTGATTACACTGTTACAGTCTTGCCACTGGGCTTCCCAGAGTAAAGCATAACAGTCTGGATTTGAAGAGATCCTTACAGATACTGTTTGGCTGACTACATTCAGCATATAGTTTACATACAGATCAATAAAGATTGAGTTCCAATCGAACCCACATCCTAGTTTCTAATTGTTTCCTCCAAATTACAGTATAAAGGAATCACTTTTGCATCTTCCTAACTGAATCAAGAATTTTAACTTATTTACTTTCACAGACTATGACCTAGGAGTACAAATGCTCACCTAACTAAAAGCCTAGTGGACCACTTAGCAGAAAGCTTTTCCCTCTCCTTGTGCTTACTATAGAAATCCAATAGGGCTTTGCTCCCCTAGCTATCACAAGCTGCTCTGAGCTTTCAAAGGTTGTCTTCGTCTGTCTGATAACATCTGCTCCACACTCTGGTCATATGGTAGCCCTTAGGAAACAGTTCTCTAAGGCAGAAGCATATTTCATAAGATTCATATGATTTACAAACAAGAATTTTAAGTTCTAATTAGTACTTTCAGGGTGATTCATGCAAAAGAAAGATTTCCATTTGCATGTCAATGAAAACCTGCTGCCTTAGAAACCCTTGCTAAACTATGTGATTAATCTTTGTACATGAGGAAGGATTTATTTTTTCTTATTCCCAGTCCTCAGGAACAGATTCAACAACTTTAGTGTCTTAGACATTTAAACATCCATGAGTCTTGCACCATGTTTTAGGTTTGGTATGTGGTATGAGGAGATAAAAACTCCTAGTAAGAGTTCCTTTTCTTTAACTATAATATCCCAATTGTTTCTCTCCTTATGTCTTCCTTTCCTACTTTCCTCTCTCTTGTCTTTACCTCCTGTCCCTTTCTCCTTCCTCTGCCTTTCTTTCTCCAGTGTTATATTTCTTTTAGAAATATTTATGGCCATACTTGTTGTATGGTAACTTTGATTTTGTTAGCTCTTAAGCTAGGGTGACTTATTTTCACACTGTGTAACTATTAATTAAAAATGATTTATTTTAAAGTTCTTTCAAATTTTAATGATAATTGGATTTCTAATTTTTAGAAATTAACTCACTTTTTAAAATGTTGGCTCTTGAATAAGCTGATTTAGTGGAAAATAATCAATACACAACTGGAACCTGAGAAATATTTGCAATGGTAAATAAGATGTACTTAATTCCTTAGGTTAATGTGTGATAGTGCTCATGGAAGAAATGATTATATATATTATATATATATCTTATATATGTGTTCTTACATGTCAATATACCTCCTTTTGGAGGACTAGAACTACCATTTCTTTTTTCATAGTGTCTTGTAAATTTGGGATTGTATATGATTCAGACTAGCAAGAATAAAAGTTCTCTCTTCTATGACCACATTGATTCTGATCTGATCTAAGATTAGCTGATCAGAGTTTTTCTTAGGATTTGTGCTGGATCTCTCAGGAGACATACAGCAATGAAGTATGTAAGGCTGGGACGGGCTGTGGTTATTTTGCTGCCCTAGGAAGAGATCCTAAGAGCAAAGCTAAACAGAGGCAGGTGGAGTTGGAGGAGAGCAGTAAAGGAGATTGAGAGTACTGATTCCACTGACTGTATTCCTGGAAGTTTGCACATGGAAGGTATATATACATATATATATATATATATATATATATACACACATAAATTATATGTATATATACATATTATATGATTATAATATGTATTTATATGTATAAATTATATACATATAATGTATGACTTTATGGAGACAGAACAGTAAAAAAATTCAGGGATGAAAAATGGAGCATGATATATCTGGGGCTTCAACTTTTGTAATAGCTGAGGTTTCAGATTGCTGATTGTTTACTGACAGGGATGAGCTGAAACATATATAAGGGACTGATTATGAGAAGGACTTTGATTGCCCAGTTAAGGAGCTTGGGTTTGCTCTTGAAGGGAATAAGGGGCCGTTAAAGGCATGTAAGCAGGCATCTGACATGATTAGATTTGCCCAAAGCTCATCTGTGTTGAGGAAATATGTAAATTGGAATAATTTTTAAATATCATCATTGTTGTTTATATTCAGAAACATCAAACTAATAATAGGAAAATTTGAACATCTAAATCTAGCTCTTAAAAGTCAATTTTTTTTAAAAAAACTGCAAGTTTATCCTGTCATATATGATATTATAAAATTGTGGAGACATTGTTCTGAGAAAATCGATTTGATCTTGAACATTTCAGTTATATTAAAAAAGCTAAGTTAGCAAATAAAAAGCACTGCAACTGCTGAAAACTAAATTAGTAAAAATAACTAAATTTAGAAGATAGAATTCACTTCAGAGTAGGGGACTACAATGAGAATTACTTTGGTTCTGTTGCTTCAGAATAGAAGGCCATATTCAGAAATCAAATAAACCATAAATTTTATCTAAATACTCTGTATATCCGTCTCAAAATCCTCAAAATATGTATTCTGTAGATACATTGCTTTTATTATTTACTGGACATGGAACAACAGACTGGTTCCAAATAGGAAAAGGAGTACATCAAGGCTGTATATTGTCACCCTGCTTATTTAACTTCTATGAAGAGTACATCATGAGAAACGCTGGGCTGGAAGAAGCACAAGCTGGAATCAAGATTGCCGGGAGAAATATCAATAAACTCAGATATGCGAATGACACCACCCTTATGGCAGAAAGTGAAAAGGAACTAAAAAGGCTCTTGATGAAGGTGAAAGAGGAGAGTGAAAAAGTTGGCTTAAAGCTCAACATTCAGAAAACTAAGATCATGGCATCTGGTCCCATCACTTCCTGGCAAATAGATGGGGAAACAATGGAAACAGCATCAGACTTTATTTTTTTGGGCTCCAAAATCACTGCAGGTGGTGATTGCAGCCATGACATTAAAAGACGCTTATTCCTGGAAGGAAAGTTATGACCAACCTAGATAACATATTGAAAAGCAGAGACATTACTTTGCCAACAAAGGTCCGTCTAGTCAAGGCTATGGTTTTTCCAGTGGTCATGTATGGATGTGAGAGTTGGACTGTGAAGAAAGCTGAGCACCGAAGAATTGATGCTTTTGAACTGTGGTGTTGGAGAAGACTCTTGAGAGTCCCTTGGACTGCAAGGAGACCCAACCAGTCCATTCTGAAGGAAATCAGCCCTGGGATTTCTTTGGAGGGAATGATGCTAAAGCTGAAACTCCAGTACTTTGGCCACCTCATGCGAAGAGTTGACTCATTGGAAAAGACTCTGATGCTGGGAGGGATTGGGGGCAGGAGGAGAAGGGGACGACAGAGGATGAGAAGGCTTGATGGCATCACTGACTCGATGGACATGAGTCTGAGTGAACTCTGAGAGTTGGTGATGGACAGGGAGGCCTGGCGTGCTGCGATTCATGATGTCGCAAAGAGTCGGACATGACTAAGCGACTGAACTGGCGGATAGTGCAAACTGTAATACCTGTTAAGTGTACTCAAGTTTAAATAGCATTTTTATATTAATACACAGTGGTTTTCAGTGTGAAAAGTTCTTTTCTACCTGTGTTTGCTAATTCCAACATCTCTGTGATTCAGACTCTGCAGCTTACTTTACAGATAAGAAAACTGAGGCTCTGAGATGGTAGTAGTAATGTACTCAGGGGCACACAGAGAATCTGGCCAAATTAAGATTTGCCTGAGTCTAACTCTAAAGCCCAGGACCTTTTGGTTTCTTTTTATTTCAAATACAGTATCCCTTGCTTTTCATGGCAGCGTAACAGCTGACCCAGGGCAGCCAACTGGCCAAGTCAGGAATTAGGTGTCTACCCTGTACGGTGGATGCCTGGGGTGAGTCTGGCAGTCTGACGGAGCCACCGCCTTGCACTACCCTTCTTCAAATGAGCCTTGTTCTTAGGCTTTTGATGGCGTTTCCTCTGGGATTTCAGTTCCCTGAAGGAGAGTAAACTTGCCCTAGTCTTTGCCCTTGAGTCTTTTACCTTTTACTTTTCCTTGCCAGCTAAGGTAAAGGTTAGAAACTCTTCCCAGTATTAATGTGACCAAGCACCTGGTTCAGACGAGTGACAACTTTCCTTCCAATGGGCTACTAACCAAGTACCAATACTTTCCACCCAACTTGATGCAGCTCATTGTCTGAACGCTTGCTGTGACTTAGGTTGGTAACACTGCAGTCTAAATCAATGTGGGGCCACCCAGGCTTTTGGATGCTGGATTTTGTTACTGCCCCTTCCCTCAGGGATGAGGACTAAGCCCCACCAACAGCCATGTTACTTCGAGCTCCCGGATACCACCATGCCTTGTGTCTTGTGGTGCCAGCTCTTTGGTAGCTCTTCTCCCTGTTACCAGATTAATTCCTACCCACTCTTCTCTCATTTGACACATCTCCTTCCCAAACGTTTCCAGACAGCTTTAGTGTTCATTTAGGTTTCTCTTCTGTGAGTTCCCACCTGTATTACAGCAGTTTTCACCTTGTACCATAAATGTTTATTTCTCAGACTCAGCATGTCTTAGATGGAGGGCCTGTGTTTTCATCTTTTTAGTTCTAATGCCATTTATAAGGAGTCTGGAGTCAACGAATGTTTGTGGGACTAAAGACTGACTGCCTGAAATAAAAAAAAAAAAATGGACTTTTGAAATAATGAATAAAAACCCCAAACAAATCCATAAATATATGTCTTACATGTATAGATGTTTTCTATGAATGACTGACACTTTGCCTACTTTGGAATTATTGAAAGAACCTCTTAGTAGATATGCTCTAGGAAACACTGTAAAAGAAGGCAAATAGAAATGAACTAAAATTTGTTAAGGGCCATGTCCGAGGACTGATTAGAACTGTCTTATGTGTGTGTTATCCCATTTAATCTTTACAGTCATTCTATAAGCAAATATACTTTATCTCTTCCTTTTATGAATGAATAAACTAGGTTTTAAAGAAGCTGAATTACCTTCCACTAAATTCTCACATTTAGTAAGTAGTAAAAACGGGACAAAATCACAGGAGAGAAAGCGCTTTAAAGTCTGATTAACTTAAATCTTAACATTTGCTCTGTATATAAAGTCTGAAATTTTGGGTTAAGTATTTACTCTCCCTAAGAGTCTTCTGTGTATACATACACTTGTGTGTTTGGCACACTTGTGTGTATGAACTATGGACCTGAGAATGCCTGATTATGAGCCTGTTGCAAGGATAAATGAGCTGATATACATAAGGATATACGAATTGACTGGATAGTGATTATTCAGCTTTTATAGCCCAAGTAATTACTGAATACTATATAGTCTTCCTCTTCTCACTATACAAGTCCAGGGCATGGAGATCTCTCTTCTAGTTCTTCAACTCCCCTCCCCCCACAGAGAACCAGCTGACTAATTGAGGTAGTCCAGAAGAAAGAAAAGGAAAAAAAAAAAAAAAAAAAAGCCTATCTAGTACACACGACATGGAAATACTGCCTACGTGTGGAAAAAGTTTAAAAAATGTGACAAAGTAATAAAGTTTCTTTCTGTAAATTGGAGAAGAGTCATCAGAGAAAGTTAAGGGGAAAAATCACAGGAGATAAAAACATTTCTCTGTCTGTAGTGGCTGTCAAGGCATTGTGCTTACGGATGCTACATTAACTGCCTAAAGCGTGCTCCTGTGCTTCTTAAGGCAGCAGAAGCTTTCAGGGCCAAGTAGAGCTGCACTTCACAGCTCCTGTTAATGAAGTCAGTGTGAGCCCTCTGAATAAAAATGCCTCAAAGGATGTGGAATAGAATGAGAATCAGGTTCACCCAAAATGATAAAAAAAATAAATAAATAAAAAAATAAAGATTAAGTAAAAGACATTTTCCCTCAGAGCATTGGCAAGAATTGTCTCGGCTCCTTGGGGAGCTCAGCCCTGTGTCGGAAGCATTCATGGTAGAATTTCCTTTCTGGAACTTGGCTTTTATAAGCCACCATAACTTGAATCAATGGGTCTTGTGAAATGGAAGTTGGCAGTTTTTAAACTTTATGAGTTATTAGGGAAGCCCCTTCAAATAAATTAACTTTAGATCATGGGAAACAATGGCAAAAACCTATAAAACACAATTCTTGCACTTCAGCTGAACTAAAATCTAATAGTTTATTTACTGAGTGGGTGGAGAGGGTTTAAGAATTACTTTTAAAAGGATTCAAACAGTTCAGAGCTTTTCTTAAAAATATCTTATTTCATTGTAGAAGGATCTCTCCCTACTCTTATTGAAGATTTGGCTCTGTTAGTAATGATTTCTTGCCTACAATCTATGATTCATTTTTGTTACAACATTCTCTGTTTTATGAAAAGGTTTTTTTTTTTTTTTTTCTTTCTTTTTTTAAATCCAATCTTACCTGTGATTAGTCCTGCCCTACTTTCCCATGTCACCTTCAAAAAGTGATAGAGCCCGAGTTTCCTCCAAAAATAGACATTATTTGAGTCTCCTTGTTCTATAGCTGTGGTGTCATTAGGGACTTATGTGGCAGTGCAGATACTAAGAAGAAATATGTCATTTGGTTCTGAGGTCAGCCCAGTCTAGGGAGGAAAGAGCAATCTGGTGGTGAAATACCCTATAAAATAATATCTCTGATTCAACTCACAGAAAACTCACTGGAATTAAAAGACATCACCAGTATTTTTTTTTTTTTTCCTTCTAACCAGGGCTGTATCTATCTGACCTAGATTATCAGACCATGAAAAGTGGATATGAGTCCTCTGGAAAGTAAAATCTTAAGGTCTTGGGACTTAAAAGAAGCTTAACAGCTTCCTATCACAATGCTTTTAATTCTTGGATCTGTCTTCAGTAGTTTCTCCATGTGGTTCTCTAGTCTTTTTAGATAGATTTCTTACAAAAAAACCCCAGTACTCATGGGAATGTGAGTTCTTTGAGGACATGGGGACTGATTTTTTCTCCCTTACTGTTATCATCTACTGAGTCTAAACAGTACCTACTATCTATTAAAACCTTACTAAAAAATTTGATGAATGAATTAAAGAATGAAAGGTCATTCTGAACTACTCTTAATGGCACAGTAATTTTGGCATAAAAATATTTTTATGAACCACTTTCTTTCTATTCCTTCTCTATCCACCTATTCTTTACCCATTCCTCCTCCTTTCCTAGCAAGGCAGTTATCCTGGAGATAAGAAGATCTAGCTTTCTGTTACACACAGGGTAACCTCTTATCTGTTCCTGTCATTATGTGTTTCAGAGAAGTCTAATTTAATGCAAATTAGAGGATCACTGGTTAGATGACCCGTGTTACTTAAGTTCTCCATGTCTCAGTTTTTTTAATCTATAAAATGGAGGTAAAAATTGCATATACATGACATGTTTATGGGACTACCCATATTGTGTATAAAATATTTATAATTTATAATTTATTTATAATTTATATTGTGTATAAAATGCTTCTGAATGGCACCAGACACATAGTTTGCACTCACTAAGCAAAAAATGATGCCTTTTGAAATAGCATTTTCTACATTGTTCATCTTTCGACTGTTCTGGTTGTTTCTCATTGCATAACAAATCACTGCTTTCATTCTTCTGCACATTGAGTGAGCTCAGATGTGTGATCCTCACACGTGTGAGTGAGGACTCAGAGACTTGCCTGAGTTGGACCTCTAAGAGGGCACCTGCCATGGCTGGCAATTGAAGCTGGTGGTTGACTGAGAGCTCAGCTGGGACTATCCGCATGGTGTTGCCCAAACTTTTTAGCACCATGAACTGGTTTTGTGGAAGACAGTGTTTCTTCTACTGAGGGATGTGGGGGGCATGGTTCTAGGATGATTCGAGCACGTCACATTTATTGTACACTTTATTTATAATCTAATGCTGCCTTTGATCTTGCAGGAGGTTCCAGTCTGTAGCCTGGAGGTTGGGGACACCTGAATTAGGGTATCCACACTTACCTCTTCAGGCGGTTTGAGCTTCTCAAATGGTGGGCTGGGTCATGAAAGGTATCACACTGAGACTGAGCATTATAGTCAACCCAAATAGAAATAGCAAGACTTACTATGCTCTAGCCTCAGAAGTTACATGGTGCAACTTCTGCCATATCCTGTTGATCCAAGCAGTCACAGGGTTTGCCTGGATATAATGGGGTGGATAAATAGGTTCCATCTCTTGACTGTCAAAGTGACAAGGTTACAAACAGAATATCATGTGGGAGAGAGAGAAATTGTTGTTGCCATCTTTGGAAAGTTATATCAGCCATTGACTATTGCATTTTTTCCTTTATTTTTGAGATTAAATTCATTTATTATTTTTCTTCTGAAACATTTAAGGCCATATAGAAAAGTATAAACCCTCAAACCCTCTTTTTTATATTCTAAGCTTTCTAAAAATTATTAAGTGGCTTTTGTAAGGATTTTCTTGATAAATATTATAGACGCTTCAGTTTTTCTGTAAAAAAAACATGGTTTAAAAATCTTTTGCTATTGATGTTGTTCTTATGAGTTGAATGTGGTGGACTGAAATAGGTTTTTTTTTTTAAAGTGGTTAAAAGCAATATATCCATCATGGTTGGTTTCATTACCTTGAGTTGAATAATGCAGCTGGTCATTGGTTTCACTCTTTTACCTTTCTATCACCAAACAAAAAGGCATTTGAATTAAAATAATTCACACCATGTGTTACTTGGTTATTCATATCCACATCTCTAGTCTAGCACAGTCCAACATAATAACATAAAATATTTTATAGTCCTCAGTAGCTCACATAACATCTTCACATGCAATATCTTCAGTTCAGTTCAGTCGATCAGTCGTGTCTGACTCTTCACGACCCCATGAATCGCAGCATGTCAGGCCTCCCTGTCCATCACCAACTCCGAGAGTTCACCCAGACCCACGTCCATCGAGTCAGTGATGCCATCCAGCCATCTCATCCTCTGTCGTCCCCTTCTCCTCCTTCCCCCAATCCCTCCCAGCATCAGAGTCTTTTCCAATGAGTCAACTCTTCGCATGAGGTGGCCAAAGTACTGGAGTTTCAGCTTCAGCATCATTTCCTCCAAAGAAATCCCAGGGCTGATCTCCTTCAGAATGGACTGGTTGGATCTCCTTGCAGTCCAAGGGACTCTCAAGAGTCTTCTCCAACACCACATTTCAAAAGCATCAGCTTTTTGGTGCTCAGCTTTCTTCACAGTCCAACTCTCACATCCATACATGACCACAGGAAAAACCATAGCCTTGACTAGACGGACTTTTGTTGGCAAAGTAATGTCTCTGCTTTTCAATATGCTATCTAGGTTGGTCATAACTTTACTTCCAAGGAGTAAGCATCTTTTAATTTCATGGCTGCAATCACCATCTGCAGTGATTTTGGAGCCCCAAAAAATAAGGTCTGACACTGTTTCCACTGTTTCCCCATCTATTTCCCATGAAGTGATGGGACCGGATGCCATGATCTTTGTTTTCTGAATGTTGAGCTTTAAGCCAACTTTTTCACTCTCCACTTTCATTTTCATCAGGAGGCTTTTTAGTTCCTCTTCACTTTCTGCCATAAGGGTGGTATCATCTGCATATCTGAGGTTACTGATATTTCTCCCGGCAATCTTGATTCCAGCTTGTGTTTCTTCCAGTCCAGCGTTTCTCATGATGTACTCTGCATATAAGTTAAATAAGCAGGGTGATAATATACAGCCTTGACGAACTCCTTTTCCTATTTGGAACCAGTCTGTTGTTCCATGTCCAGTTCTTACTGTTGCTTCCTGACCTGCATACAGATTTCTCAAGAGGCAGGTCAGGTGGTCTGGTATTCCCATCTCTTTCAGAATTTTCCACAGTTTATTGTGATCCACACAGTCAAAGGCTTTGGCATAGTCAATAAAGCAGAAACACGTTTTTCTGGAACTCTCTTGCTTTTTCCATGATCCAGTGCCTCGGGCATGGGGGTGTGGGGAAGCTGCAATATCTTACCTGATCTTCATAATACAGCTGAGTTACCTAGTGTGTGCTATTTCTGCCATTCCATGGAGGTATTGAAATTCAGAGAAAGTTAAAGGATTTTTTTCCAGCAAAGGAGTGGGGATTCAAGTTACGGTAATCCACTTTTTGTAAGTTTAAAAATGTTGATTCAGTTATCAAATTTCGGATTCTTTTCCTTATATTCAAAATTAGTATAGGTCCAATGCTCATTCCCAACATCTGCCACTTGGATAATGCCAATATAGTATCTGGTATTCTCTGGTGGCTCAATAGTAAGGAATTCACCTGCAGTGAGGGAGCTGCAGGAGGCACGGGCTTGATCCTGGGTAGGGAAGATCCCCTGGAGGAGGGAATGGCAACCCACTCCAGTATTCTTGCCTGGAGAATCCAATGGACAGAGTAGCCTTGGCAGGCTATAGTCCATAGCATTGCAAAGAGTCTGACACGATGAAGGGACTCAGTACCCACAAGATAGTATCTAGAAAAGCTGTAACTATTTCTGCAGATTTCTTTGTCACTAAGATGTTCTTTCATCAAGAGGCTCTTTAGTTCTTCACTTTCTGCCATAAGGGTGGTGTCATCTGCATATCTGAGGTTGTTGATATTTCTCCTGGCAATCTTAATTCCAGCTTGTGATTCTTCCAGCCCAGCATTTCTCATGATGTACTCTGCATATAAGTTAAATAAGCAGGGTGACAATATAGACCCTTGACATACTCCTTTTCCTATTTGGAACCAGTCTGTTTTTCCATGTCCAGTTCTAACTGGTTCTATGCTTCCTGACCTGTATACCGGTTTCTCCAGAGGCAGGTCAGGTGGTCTGGTATTCCCATCTCTTTCAGAATTTTCCACAGTTTATTGTGATCCACACAGTCAAAGGCTTTGGCATAGTCAATAAAGCAGAAATAGATGTTTTTCTGGAACTCTCTTGCTTTTTCGGTGATCCAGCAGATGTTGGCAATTTGATCTCTGGTTCCTCTGACTTTTCTAAAACCAGCTTGAACATCTGGAAGTTCACGGTTCACTTATTGCTGAAGCCTGGCTAGGAGAATTTTGAGCATTACTTTACTAGCGTGTGAGATGAGTGCAATTGTGCGGTAGTTTGAGCATTCTTTGGCATTGCCTTTCTTTAGGATTGGAATGATAACTGACCATTTCCAGTCCTGTGGCCACTGCAGAGTTTTCCAAATTTGCTGACATGTTGAGTGTAGCACTTTCACAGCATCAGTTTTAGGATTTGAAATAGCTCAACTGGAATTCCATCACCTCCACTAGCTTTGTTCATAGTGATGCTTCCTAAGGCCCACTTGACTTCACATTCCAGGATGTCTGGCTCTAGGTCAGTGATCACACCATCGTGATTATCTGGGTTGTGAAGATCTTTTTTGTACAGTTTTTTGTACAGGCTATATATTGCTACCCTGCTTATTTAACTTATATGCAGAGTACATCATGAGAAATGCTGGGCTGGAAGAAGCACAAGCTGGAATCAGATTGCCAGGAGAAATATCAAAACCTCAGATATGCAGATAACACTACCCTTATGGCAGAAAGTGAAGAGAAACTAAAGTGCCTCTTGATGAAAGTGAAAGAGGAGAGTGAATAAGTTGGCTTAAAGCTCAACATTTCAGAAAACTAAAATCATGGCATCTGATCCCATCACTTTATGGCAAATAGATGGGGAAACAGTGGAAACAGTGTCAGACTTTATTTTTTTTTGGCTCCAAAATCACTGCAGATGGTGATTGCAGCCATGAAATTAAAAGACCCTTACTCCTTGAAAGAAAGTTATGACCAACTTAGACAGCATATTAAAAAGCAGAGACATCACTTTGTCAAGAAAGGTCCCTCTAGTCAAGGCTATGGGTTTTCCTGTGATCATGTATGGATATGAGAGTTGGACTATAAAGAAAGTTGAGCACCGAAGAACTGATACTTTTGAATTGTTGTGTTGAAGAAGACTCTTGAGAGTCCCTTGGACTGCAAGGAGTCCCATCCAACCCAGTCCATCCTAAAGGAGATCAGTCCTGGGTGTTCATTGGAAGGACTGATGTTGAAGCTGAAACTCCAATACTTTGGCCACCTGATGCAAAGAGCTGACTGGTTCGAAAAGACCCTGAAGCTGGGAAAGATTGAGAGCAGGAGAAGAAGAAAGATGAGATGGTTGGATGGCATCACCGACTTAATGGACATGTGTTTTGGTGGACTCCGGGAGTTGGTGAAGACTGGGAGGCCTGGTGTGCTGTGGTTCATGGGTCCCAAGAGGTTGGATACGACTGAGCGACTGGACTGAACTGATACTGCTGATATCCAGTTAAGGCTTTACTTCTTCCAAAAAGATTTCCTGACACATAAGTTTAGCTGCTTTTCCCATATGCTTCCACACATCTTTTCTCTATTTTAACTTGTAATTTGTTGTTTACTTGTCAATTCCTTGCTAAACTCTATGTTTCATGAGAATAAAGGTAATACCTTTCATCTTTGTATCCTCAGAGCCTTGCCTGATACACAGTGAGTACTTAAAACTTGTTGAATAATTGACAGAATCAGTTTAATTATCCTTTTATAATTCTTACATTTTCTTTAAACACAAAGTCTTTAATTAGTTGAAAGAAGCAAGTCTAGATTATTAAATTCAATTGTATGATTTTATTTTTGTCATCATGACAGAAAGAAATAATCCTTTCTTTTGAAGTTTTCTTCCTTTATATATTCAATACAGACTCTTCTCTAATTTTCCAATTTCTTCTTTGACATTCTATATAGGCCAGAGAGCTATCAATCTTCTATTTTGCCAATCTTTGTTTGCCAAGTGTGAATGTTCAAAGCCAGAATAATTTCCACATAACATATACTACATTTTCCTACCTAAAAGTTCAAAGAAAAACACTATGCCTGATATGACTTATTTTTGACAAATATATGTAGCCTGCCTTAATATATGAAAACATTTTTCATTAGGTTCCTGAGGGGGACAATCGTGTCTCACTGGATATACATCTCCGTTTTAACAAAGTGTTACTCATTCCAATTTTATTTTGTTTTGTCTCCTAGTATGCCAAAAGAATACATATTCTTAAGTATAAATATTCCTGATATGGATTTTACAGTACATAATATGAAAGTGAAAGTTGCTCAGTCGTGTCTGACTCTTTGCGAACCCATGGACTATACAGTCCCTGGCATTCTCCAGGCCAGAATACTGGAGTGAGTAGCCTTTCCCTTCTCCGGGGCATCTTCCCAACCCAGGGATTGAACCCAGGTCTCCCACATTGCGGGTGGATTCTTTATCAGCTGAGCCACAAGGGAAGTCCAAGAATACTGGAGTGAATAGCCTATCCCTTCTTCAGCTAATCTTCCTCACCCAGGAATTGAACCAGGGTCTCCTATATTGCAGGTGGATTCTTTACTAATTGAGCTATCAGGCAAGCCTAGTACATAATGTAGGTGGTTTTAAAACATCTAGTATGTTTAAACCTAATTTTAAGTTCATTCTTGGATTTTCACTTGCAAATTTTTTTTTTATCAGATTTGTGTATTAATAGCATCAGCTAATGGCTAAATCAATATTTTGAAGTTCAAATTTCCTTTATTCACCTTTCAAGTAAGCTACTGCTGCTAAGTCACTTCAGTCGTAGCAGCCCACAAGGCTCTCTTGTCCCTGGGATTCTCCAGGCAAGAACACTGGAGTGGGTTGCCATTTCCTTCTCCAGTGCATGAAAGTGAAAAGTGAAAGTGAAGTCGCTCAAAGGCATTGGACTCTTAGCGACCCCATGGACTGCAGCCTACCAGGCTCCTCTGTCCCTGGGATTTTCCAGGCAAGATACTGGAGTGGGGTGCCATTGCCTTCTCTGTCAAGTAAGCTAATTGATCAATTTTTTCCTTTGCTAACTTCAAAGTTTTCAATTCTTTTATATAATTATTTTAATTTTCCTTTTGTGTTTTATTTTATGGTATGGCATCTCTGACAGTATTGTTTTATTTATTTTATGTCATCTTGAATAATTGTAGCTCTTTTCAGTTATTCAGCTCTTAGAAAACTTCGCAATTGAAACTCATTATCCTGCTTGCTTTTTTTTTTTTCTCCTCACATTTTTAGGGAGTAATAACGAAACACAGTGGCTTCCCTGGTGGCTCTCCCCTGGAGAAGGAGATGGCAGTCTACTCCAATATTCTTGCCTGGAAAATCCCATGGACCAGGGAGACTGATGGGCTACAGTCCATGGGGTTGCAAAAAAAGTCGGGCATGACTTAGAGACTAAACAACAAATGATATACAGCTTCTTCTTCTCCAGTACTCTTTTGCTAATAAAGAGTCTCAAACACCATTGGATTGCTTAAGCAATGATTGGACACCATTTTTTTTTAACTCTTCCATTTCATTAACTCTCCATATGAAATAAATCTCAAAATACTCTCCATTTTACTTTCTCAGTACCTCTTGTGTATTTTCATCTCCTCCCTGCTGCTACTGCTCCACTGTGATTTCATTTCTCATCTACCTTTGTGAGAAAACCTCCTAACATTTCTACTTTCCCATCCTAACACATTTCTTACCAAGTAGTCTTTCCAAAGATTATTTTGGAAATCTCATCATTTTAGTTCTCTGTATGCAATCACACAATTATTTCCATCTCTCTTGGGAAAAAGTAAAGTTCTTTAATGTGGTTAGGACTCAGTCCTCCTGAATTTTTTTCAGGTCTTCAAACAAATGTCATTATCTTGCCTTCCTGATCTCCTGATCTTTTGCATATAATGGTTCCTTTGGCTGGAAAACCTACTTTCCTACCCCCACTGCCCATCCACTTTCTGGTTCTTCCCAAGGCTAACTCATGTTGTATGTCTCAACTTCAAGAAGCCTTGGAAGCTCAGCCTCCACCCTTTTCTCCCAAGGAGAAGGGTTAATTCCCAGCTCATGTTTTCCCAGGAAGTCTTCTCCTTTCCTTCTCCTACTCTTAGCCTATTGGCCTCTTAGTTGTTCCTTTCACCTTGTTGGAAATTCTGTGAGGTTAGACTATCTATATTTTTTCCTACCTTGTTCCTGTTACAGAGCACTTAATTATTATTTAGAAGATAAAGTAATGCACAAGAGTTTCTTCCTGAATAGTTTTGATGGTTTCCTGTTTTCCACTTGGGAATATCTCTCAGAGAGAAACTATTCCTTTAGGAAGGTAAAATGCTGTAAATTTTTTTCTATCAATGTTTTGAGCTTTTGAAAATTACTACCGGAGTGTGTATTTTTATCTTTCTCACACCTCTGTTAGTATTTCAGACTACACAATTGTATGATCACTATCTTTCAAATTGTCTTTCTTGTGAAAAATGAGTCACTGTTTGATTTTATGTGCACTGACAGGGACCTCACATTGTTATTTTATTATGCATAGCTCATAGCGCTGTAGATGTATGTAATTGGCAAGGTCTGTATGTGTGGTTTCTAATTTTGCTAATATAATGCTGTTGGGCCAAAGGGAGGTATAGAAAACATTCAAAATTACTTGCCATTTCTATTAATTAATAATTGGTTCAAATATTCTTAGTAAAAATGTAGTATCCTTTTCGGAGAAGGCAATGGCACCCCACTCCAGTACTCTTGCCTGGAAAGTCCCATGGACGGAGGAGCCTGGTAGGCTGCAGTCCATGGGGTCGCTAAGAGTCAGACACGACTGAGCGACTTCACTTTCACTTTTCACTTTCATGCATTGGAGAAGGCAATGGCACCCCACTCCAGTGTTCTTGCCTGGAGAATCCCAGGGACGGGGGAGCCTGGTGGGCTGCTGTCTACAGGGTCGCACAGAGTCGGACACGACTGACGCGACTTAGCAGCAGCAGTATCCTTTTAATTGTACTAAGATCCCTCTATTGTAGAGTGAATATAAGGTAAAAAGCCATGTGACATTCTGTTTTAAAGATACAACCTTGTTCAGAAGGGCTTATGGAATCGGTAACTGGTACTTTGCCAGTACGTAAAATAATTATTACATCTCTAATCTAATGGATAATATTTCATATGATGGGAAAGTGAGATGAAATAATTGCCTTCTCACATTCAAGTTTCTGTTAAAGCTACCAGTATAAGGGAGAAGCAGAGAAGGCAATGGCACCCCACTCCAGTAGTCTTGCCTGGAGAATCCCAGGGATGGGGGAGCCTAGTTGGCTTCCATCTATGGGATCGCACAGAGTCGGACACAACTGAAGCGACTTAGCAGCAGCAGCAGCATACGGTAGAAGAGAAATAGGTTTAAATTAACACAGAATTAAAGGCAATAATTTAGGGTAAGATGTTTTTTCAGAGCTGTATTTTATTAGTGAAGTTTCAAAATCCATAAGAACAAGAAATAGGATACTTACCTTTTATAAACTCACTGTGCTAGACTAAAGATGGAAATTCTCTTACAGTGCTTCTTCCCTTCCTTAAATCCTTCAGGAAGGCTAATTTTAGTTCACTGAGCCTGAATTCACTTAACAATGGCAATTAATAGAAGAATGAAAAAGTACTAAGGAATTGAGTTCAAATGTCTAGCCATGAGGTGGTTTCTTAGGATTTTTTGGCAGTCATCTCACTTGCCTCTTCAAATTCTTTTTTTTTTTTTTTTTCCCTGTCCTGTTATCTAATCACACTCTTAACTACCAGCTTTAATGTTTTTGTACTTACACATTAACCAGGCTCCATTTACCTTATTCATCATGTATGTGTAGTATACCCCTATTTGGGTATCAGCAATTCCTCTCTTTTCTGCTCCCCAATTTATAGAGCCTCTCTCTTCTGCTCAGAAAGAGTAAGCCCCTATACAAACTTGTTTCTGCTATATGGCCTTACTTGCCTACCCCCATGGCATTCCCATGTCTACTTTATTGAACCTCTGTATATCTAGCACTTACTACTATCATTTTAATGATAGATGCTCAGTTACTTTTGAATGAGTGCATAAATAAATGATTGGATTTCTGACTCAAGCTCAGCTCATCAAACCTCTCACTTGAAAATTACAACTGAGAAACATGTTACCGAGAATTGGTGGCTAAGTAACAATAATTGTAGAGCTCAAGAGGGAGAAAGCTGCAAGTTAAATTATCCACACCTGATCAAGTTCCTAGTCTGCTGAAGTTTGGCTGTCATCTCTACCTTAGACTATGTGAGATACTCCAGTATATATCTGGTAATCAGTACTGTACAATTGCTTTCCTTGCAACCACTAATTCACACACTCTAACACTCTCAATCGTCACCTTCTTTTTGGAAGTATTTGTTCAAATGTGAGGGGGTAGCAATAGATTGCACATATACACATATATATGAGTATATATTGTATTCCTCTAAATAAACCAAACACAAATGAAATACATCAACTGCAATAGCATATCTCTTACTGCATGTTGTTTATCAACCTGGAATTACATATGGATTTATTACTTTTCATATCTGCCTCTTCAGTTCACTTCAGTTGCTCAGTCGTGTCCGACTCTTTGCGACCCCATGAATCGCAGCACGCCAGGCCTCCCTGTCCATCACCAACTCCCGGAGTTCACTCAAACTCATGTCCATTGAGTCAGTGATGCCATCCAGCCATCTCATCCTCTGTCGTCCCCTACTCCTCCTGCCCACAATCCCTCCCAGCATCAGAGTCTTTTCCAGCGAGTCAACTCTTCGCATGAGGTGGCCAGAGTACTGGAGTTTCAGCTTTAGCATCATTCCTTCCAAAGAACACCCAGGGCTGATCTCCTTTAGAATGGACTGGGTGGATCTCCCTTGCAGTCCAAGGGACTCTCAAGAGTCTTCTCCAACACCACAGTTCAAAAGCATCAATTCTTTGGTGCTCAGCTTTCTTCACAGTCCAACTCTCACATCCATACATGACCACAGGAAAAACCATAGCCTTGACTAGACGGACCTTTGTTGGCAAAGTAATGTCTCTGCTTTTCAATATGCTATCTAGGTTGGTCATAAAAATTTGAGAAGGCACATATTTTAAATTAGTATAGTTTATCTATGTACAAATAGATATATTTAGAACAATGTGTGATTTTAGTGTAACCTACCATTTACTAATTATGAATTGAAAGCCACTGTGCTCCTTGTTATCTTTCATATTGTGGGAGGATTTTATAACTATTTTTTATTAACAGAGTTTTTAATAATAACGGTTATTTTTTGTAACTGTGTTTGTGTCTTGTTATCATTAACTTAAAGGTCAATCTATTTTTAAAAGATAGTCTGAATGAAGAATAAAAAAAACAGTAAGAAAAAAAAATGAAGACTTTTTAAGCTACATATTCTTTGCTTCTTCCTTTTTCTTCTCCTGCGTTAGTTGTATTTGTTCTGGTTCATTCATCAAACAAGGAATTTTATGTTCAAAATGTTTCTGTTTAGAATTTCTTCCACTTGAGACATGAAAGTATTATATAGTCTGATTTTCAAGCCTCTGTTTCCTTTCTATTTCCTTCATGCTAAAACACTGTAGCCTCTTTAACTAATGCCATTTGATTAATATTTCTTTAATATTATAGACCTTTTAAAAAAGAGAATAATCTCAGTTTGCTGATTATCAAATGATATTTGGAGCTCTAATTTCTGATTATTTTGTATTAGCTGAATGAAGAGATAACTGATTAATCTAAGTTTATACTTCCTTCTAAAACAGAAACTTAAAACTTTCTAATAAATGAATATGTGATTGTGAATAAGAGTGGATACATTTTCCTGCTAAGAAAGGATGTTTTTAAGGTGTACAGATAAGAAACTCAAGGTTCACCCAGGGTTTCTTATAGGAAGTCCCTTTATAGGCTTGCTAATTATCTTCTTTTCTTAAGATTTGTTTTTTGATGTGAGCCATTTTAAAAGTCTTTATTGAATTTTTTACAACAATGCTTTACAACATTGTTTTGTTTTGCTTTTGTTTTTGGCCATGAGGCATGGGGCATCTCAGCCCCACAACCAGTGATCAATCCCTCACCCCCTGCATTAGTAGGTGAAGTCTTAACCTTTAGAACACTGGGGAATTTCCATAGACTAATTACCTTCTAATGGAAAGAAACTCAAAGTGTCTTAATACCCTATGACCTAGAATTTTAAATCCCTTATTGTATCTTACTTTATATGTGTGATGGAATGACTACATGAGCACAATTCAATATTTGATGCTAGAATTTTCCTATCTCTAGTCTCAGGACTAGATGGGAACATGCAAAGATAGGCATAATAAAGGACAGAAATGGTATGGACCTAACGAAAGCAGAATATATTAAGAGGAGGTGGCAAGAATACACAGAACTATACAAAAAAGATCTCAATGACCTGGATAACTATGATAGTGTGATCACTCACCTAGATCCAGACATCCTTGAGTGAGAAGTCAAGTGGACCTTAGGACGCATCACTACAAACAAAACCAGTGAAGGTGATGGAATTCCCTCTGAGTTATTTCAAATCTTAAAAGATGATGCTGTGAAAGTGCCACACTCAATATGAGAGCCAATATGGAAAACTCAGAAGTGTTCACAGGACTGGAAAAGGTCAGTTTTCATTCCAATCCAAAAGAAAGGCAATGCCAAAGAATGTTCAAACTACCGTACAATTGCACTCATCGCACACACTAGCAAAGTAAAGGTCAAATTCTCCAAGCTAGGCTTCAGCAGTACATGAACCAAGAACTTCCAGACGTTTAAGTGGGATTTAGAAAAGGCAGATGAACCAGAGATCATTTGGATCTTAGAAAAAGCAAGAGAATTCCAGACAAACATTCACTTCTGCTTCATTGCCTATGCTAAAGCCTTTGATTGTGTGGATCACAACAAACTGGAAAATTCTTAAAGAGATGGGAATATCAGACCATCTTACCTGCCTTCCAAGAAATCTGTGTGCAGATCAAGAAGCAACAGTTAGAACTGGATGTGGAACAACAGACTAACTCCAAATTGGGAAAGGAGTACATTGAGGCTGTATATTGTCACCATGCTTATTTAACTTATATGCAGTGTACATCATGAGAAATGCTGGGCTGGAGGAAGCACAAGCTGGAATCAAGATTGCCGGGAGAAATATCAATAACCTCAAATATGCAGATGGCACCACCCTTATGGCAGAAAGTGAAGAGAAACTGAAGAACCTCTTGATGAAAGTAAAAGAGGAGAGTGAGAAAGCTGGCTCAACATTCAAATGCTGAATGCTTAAACTCAACATTCAAAAAATTAAGATCATGGCATCTTGTCCCATCACTTCATGGCAAATTGATGGGGAAACAATGGAAACAGTGACAGACTTAATTTTCTTGGGCTCCAAAAGCACTGCAGATGGTGACTGAAGCCATGAAATTAAAAGACACTTGCTCCTTGAAAGCAAAGCTATGACCAACCTAGATAGCTTATTCAAAAGTAGAGACATTACTTGGACAACAAAGGTCTGTCTAGTCAAAGTTATGTTTTTTTCTTTCCAGTAGTCATGCATGGATGTGAGAGTTGGATCATACAGAAAGCTGAGAGGCCAAAGAATTGATGCTTTTGAACTGTGGTGTTGGAGAAGACTTTTAAGAGTCCCTTGGACTGCAAGGAGATCAAACCAGTCAATTCTAAAGGAAATCAGTCCTGAATATTCATTGGAAGAACTGATGCTGAAGCTGAAACTCCAATACTTTGGCCACCTGATGCAAAGAACTGACTCATTTGAAAAGACACTGATGCTGGGAAAGATTGAAGGCAGGAGGATATGGGATGACAGAAGATGAGACGGTTGGATGGTATCACTGACTTGATGGACATGAGTTTGGGCAAGCTCCGGGAGTTGGTGATGGACAGGGAAGCATGGTGTGCTGCAGTCCATCTGGTCACAGAGTCAGACACTACTGAGCAAGTGAACTGAACTAGTCTCAGGAGTGTTGTTGGATGTTTTTTTTTTCCCCCAAATCTCAAAATTTTCTGAAGATGATCTTTCAGTAGGGCAAAGATAGGAGTCATTCCAAAGGAACTGGCTTGTGCTTTATCGTGGCAAATTCTTCCTTTGAAGAAGTCTAACTCCACCAACACAGTTCCCAAAATATACTTCCTCTGCAACATTGTCATAACCAGTCATTCCTCCCCAATAAATCTATTCAATTTCATTTTTTTCTTTAATAAAATAATCAATTGTATCCTGTGAATGCATATCATAGATAAGTGAGTGCATGCTAAGTTGTTTTAGTCATGTCAGACTTTTTGTAGCCCACCAGGCTTCTCTGTCCATGGGATTCTCCAGGTAAGAATACTGGAGTGGGTTGCCATGCCCTCCCCTAGGGGGACCTTCCCCACTCAGGGTTGGAATCCACTTCTCTTAAGTCTCCTGCTTTGGCAGATGGATTCATTACGCTAGCACCACCTGCAAAGCCCATAGATAAGTTTATGTTTCTTGGTTTCAGTTTGTCTAGCATAGTAATCTATCTTGCTTGTTATATCATAAGGTTTTCCAAGATGGGTCTGAAATTTAGGTCTTCAAGGTTAAACTGATATCTGAAAGAGAGTGAGGGTATGTTTCAAATGAGGTAGGACTGATTTAGGTGCTAAATCATGGTAGCCTGTGATCTGTCACTATGTACTATACCCTGCACATTCATAGAGCAAAGACAAAGTTTGTTCTATATCGGAGATTACTGTACTGGAAACAGGTAAGAAATTCTAGTTTCTTCTTGAAGTTTATAAGACTGTTTTCAAGTAAATGATTTTCTAAAGAAATGAGCCTTTGGTGAGACACCAGGGAATAATGGAAATAGATTCAGAAAAATGCCACCAGCTTATTTTATTGATTACATTCCCATGAGTTTAAATGTAATTTTTAATTAGAGTGTATCACCAAAAATACCTTTCACTATTTATTTAAAAATATCGACCATATTTTGACCCTTTCAACTTATAGCTAGAGTGACAGAGTCTGTGAAGGGTTTCGAAAACAATCTATGATCTGTCCTTGACATGATTAGCCAGTTATTTCCTGAATAAGTCATAAAGACACTGAACAAGTTAAGACAGTTTGTGCTTTTTCTCAAATCAAGTACATTAATATTTAATTTAAAACATTTTAAAATTGTACAAAATGCATTTGGAAAAAACACACTATTTTTCTATATTTAATGATGCTTATTTTAGAAAAAGAGGATGGTGATATAAATACTAAGATACAGTGATGAGTATATGTGAAATATATAATTGTTGTATTTATCCAAATGATTTAATGCAATTGACTTTGCTTGATAAGCAATATAAATGGACTTGTTATTGACATTTGCATGATACATGTCGAATTTATTTTTTGAATTGAAGTATAGTTGGTGTACAATGTTGCATTAGTTTCAAGTGTGTAATATACTGATTCAATAATTTTTAGATTGTATTCTAGTTAAAGTCATTGTAGGGAGTTTCCTGCTGGTCTGGTGGTTAAGACTTCACCTTCCAATGCAGGGGATGCAAGTTCAAACCCTGGTCTGGGAGCTAAGATCCCACATGCCTCATTGTCAGAAAAACAAAACATGAAACAGAAGCAATATTGTAAAAAATTCAATAAAGACTTTAAACACATCAAAAAATCTTTTAAAAAAGTATGATGAAATTATTGTGAAATATTGGTTATATTCTCTGTGAAATAAACTGAATCCTTGTATCTTGTTTGTTTTATGCTTGGTAGATTGTGCCTTTTAATTCTTTCCCTCTATCTTTCGCCTTCTCCCTCTCCTCTCTGCATTGGTAACCACTAGTTGTTCTCTGTGTCTATGGCTTGTTTCTTTTTTTATACTCATTCATTTTTTTTTTTTTAGATTCCACTAATGAGTGAAAACAGACCACTTGTTTTTCTCTGTCTGACTTACTTCACTCAGTATAATACTCTTCAGGTCAATTCATGTTGTTGAAAGTATCACAATTTTATTCATTTTATGACTGAGTAATTTTCATTGTATATATAGTCCACAGCCTCTTTAACAATTTTTTATGGACCTTTAGAGTGCTTTCATATCTTGGCTATTGTTAAATGATGCTGCTATGAACATTGAGGTGTACGAATCTTTTCAAATTAGTATTTTATTTTCCCTTGGATGCATATCCAGGAGGGAGATTGTTGAATCATATGGTAGTTTATTTTTAATTTTTTGAGAAACTTATGTACTGTTTTCCCTAGTGGCTCTGCTAATTTACATTTTACATTCCCACCAACAGTGAGCTGGGGTTCCCCTTTCTTGACATCCTCACCATATTTAACATTTGTGGTCTTTTTGATGATAACCATTCTGATAGGTGTGAGGTAGTATCTCACTGTAGTTCTGATTTGCATTTCTCTGATTATTAGTGTTGTTGAGGATCTTTCCATGTGCCTGTTAGCTGGCTGTATGTCTTGTTTTTTTTTTTTTTTTTTAAAGCCTATTCATTTTTAAATTGAATTTTTTTTTATACTGAGTTCTATCAGCTATTGGTATATTTTATATATTAACCTCTTATTAGTCATATAATTTACAAATATTTTCTCTCATTTAGTCAGTTGTCTTTTCATTTTGCCCATGGTTTTCTTTGCTGGACAAAAGCTTTTACATTTGATTCAGTTTAGTTCAGTCTCTCAGGCATGTCCGACTCTGTGACCCCATGCACTGCAGCACACCAGGCTTCCCTGTCCATCACCAACTTCCGGACCTTGCCCAAAGTCATGTCCATTGAGTTGGTGATGCCATTCCACCATCTCATCATCTGTCATCTCCTTCTCCTCCCACCTTCAATCTTTCCCAGCATTGGGGTCTTTTCCAATGAGTCAGTTCTTTGCATCAGGTGGCCAAAGTATTGGAGCTTCAGCTTCAGCATTAGTCCTTCCAATGAATATTCAGGACTGATTTTCTTTAGGATGGACTGGTTTGATCTCCTTGCAGTCCAAGGGACTCTCAAGAGGCTTCTCCAACACCACAGTTCAAAAGCATCAATTCTTTGGCGCTCAGATTTCTTTGTAGTCCAACTCTCACATCCATACATAACTACTGGAAAAGCCATAGCCTTGACTAGATGGACCTTTGTTGGCAAAGTAATGTCTCTATTTTTGAATAGGATGTCTAGGTTGGTCATAACTTATCTTCCAAGGAACAAGCGTCTTTTAATTTCATGGCTGCAGTTATCATCTGCAATGATTTTGGAGCCCAAAAAATAAAGCCTGCCACTGTTTCCACTGTTTCTCCATCTATTTGCAATGAAGTGATGGGATGAGATGCCATGATCTTAGTTTTCTGAATGTTGAGTTTTAAGCCATTTTTTTCACTCTCCTCTTTCATTTTCATCAAGAGGTTCTTTTCTTCTTCTTCACTTTCTGCCATATGGGTTGTGTCATTGCATATCTGAGATTATTGATATTTCTCCCAGGAATCTTGATTCCAGTTTGTGCTTCACCCAGTCTGGCATTTCTCATGATGTACACTGCATATAAGTTAAATAAGCATGGTGACAATATATAGCCTTGACATACTCCTTTCCCACTTTGGAACCAGTCTGTTGTTCCATGTCCGGTTCTAACCATTGCTTTTTGACCTGCATACAGATTTCTCAGTAGGCAGGTAAGATGGTCTGGTATTCCCATCTCTTTAAGAATTTTCCACAATTTATTGTGATCCACACAGTCAAAGGCTTTGGCATAGTCAATAAAGCAGAAGTAGTTGTTTTTCTGGAACTCTCTTGCTTTTTTGAGGATCCAGTGGATATTGGCAATTTGATCTCTGGTTCCTCTGCCTTTTCTAAATCCAGCTTGAGATCTGGAAGTTTATGGTTCACATACTGTTGAAGCCTGACTTAGAGAATTTTGAGCATTACTTTGCTAGTGTGTGAGATGAGTGTAATTGTACAGTAGTTTGAACATTCTTTGGACTGCAAGGAGATGCGACCAGTCTATCCTAAAGGAAATCAGTCCTGATTATCCATTGGGAGGACTGATGCTGAAGCTGAAACTCCAATACTTTGGCCACCTGATGCGAAGAGCTCACTCATTTGAAAAGACCCTGATGCTGGGAAAGATTGAAGGCGGGAGGAGAAGGGGATGACAGAAGATGAGATGGTTGGATGGCATCACTGACTCAATGGACATGAGTTTGAGTAAATTCCAGGAGTAGATGATGGACAGGGAGGCCTCATGTGCTGCAGTCCATGGGGTTGGAAAGAGTCGGACATGACTGAGCGACTGAACTGAACTGAGCTTGAACATCCTTTGGCATTGCCGTTCTTTGGGATTGGAATGAAAACTGACCTTTTCCAGTCCTGTGATCACTGTTGAGTTTTCCAAATTGGCTGGCATATTGAGTGCAGCACTTTCACAGCATTATCTTTTAGGATTTGAAATAGTTCAACTGTTACTCCATCACCTCCCCTAGCTTTGTTTGTAGTGATGCTTGGAAGGCCCACTTGAGAGCTGATTTGTGACTTCACATTCCAGGATATCTATCTCTAGGTTTAATTAGGTAACATTTATTTATTTTTACTTTTGCTTCCTTTGCTCAAATGATAGATCAAAAAACAGTATTAGTAAAACTTATATCAAAGAGTGTACTGCCTATGTTTTCTTCCAGGAGTTTTATGGTTTCTGGTCTTAGGTCTTTAGTCCATTTTGAGTTTATTTTTCTGAGAAAACATGCTAGTTTTATTCTTTTATATGTGCTAATTTTATTCTTTTACATGTACCTGTCCAATTTTTCAAACATCACAGTTGTGAGACTGTCTTATGTTTATTGTATATTTTTGCTTTCTTTGTTGTAGATTGACCACAAATATGTGTGTTTATTTCTGGGCCCTCTATTCTGTTCTATCAATCAGTGTGTCTGCTTTTGCCCCAATACCATAGTCTGTTAATTACCCTCACTTTGTAATATAGTCTGAGGTCAAGGAGCATGAAACCACCAACTTTGATATTTTTCTCAAGATTGTTTTGGGTATTTGATGCTTACTTTAGTTTCATACAAATTTTAGGATTATTCTCCTTTTGTGAAAAATGTCATGGGTACTTTGATAGGCATTACATTAAATCTGTAGATTGCTCTAATTACTATGGATATTTTAACAGTATTAATTCTTCTAATCTATGCATGGTGGGTATGCTTCCATTTCTTTGTATAGTCTTCAGTTTCCTTTATCAATTTCACATAGATTTCTGTGTATAGGTCTGTCACCTCTGGTTAAATTTGTTCCTAAGTATTTTATTCTATCTGATGTGATTGTAAATGAGATTGTTTTCTTGCTTTTACTTTCTGATAGTTAATAATTAGTTTATAGAAAATAAACATATTTCTGAATGTTAGTATTGTTTCTTGAAACTACTGAATTCATTAATTAGTTCTAACAGATTTTTTTTGTAGTGATGTAAAGGTTTTCTATAAATAATATCATTTATTTATGTTATCTGCAAATAATGAGGTTTACTTTTTCCCTTCCAAATTGGATGTATTTTATTCTTTCTCTTCTTTGACCACTATGGCTAGGACTTCCATATTATGTTAAAAAGAAATGACAAGAGTGGGCATCCTTATCTTGTTCGTGATTTTAAAAGAAAAACTCAGTTTTTCAGCATTCTATATAATTTAGCTGTGGTTTATCAGAAGTGGCCTTTATTATGTTCAGATGTATTTCCTCTGTACAAATGTTGACAGTTTTTTTCATGAATAGGTGTTGGATTTTGTCAAGATGCTTTTATGCTGCATTTATTGAGATGATCGGAGAAGGAAATGGCAACCCACTCCAGTATTCTTGCCTGGAAAATCCCAGGGACAGGGGAGCCTGGTGGGCTGCCATCTATGGGGTTACACAGAGTCAGACATGACTGAAACAACTTAGCAGCACTAGCAGCATTGAGATGATCAAGTGATTTCTATCATTCATTTTGTTAATGTGTGCTGCTAAGTCACTTCAGTCGTGTCCGACTCTGTGCGACCCCATAGACAGCAGCCCACCAGGCTCCCCCGTCCCTGGGATTCTCCAGGCAAGAACACTGGAGTGGGTTGCCATTTCCTTCTCCAATGCATGAAAGTGGAAAGTGAAAGTGAAGTCGCTCAGTCGTGTCTGACTCTTAGCGACCCCATGAGCTACAGCCTACCAGGCTCCTCCATCCATGGGATTTTCCAGGCAAGAGTACTGGAGTGGGGTGCCATTGCCTTCTCCATTGTTAATGTGTATATTACCTTAATTGCTTTGCAGATATTGAATCACCTTTGTACTACTTTAATAAATTCTACTTGATCATAGCATATTATCCCTTTTATAAATTGTTGGATTCAGTTTGTTAATATTTTGTTGAGGATTTTTTCATCTATATTCATTAGAGATATTGGCATTAGTTTTTTTTTTTTGTTGTTGTTCTTGGTGTATTTGTCTTGTTTTGCTATTAGGGTAAATGTGGCTATGTTGAATTAAATTGGGATTATTTCTCCCTTTTAAATTTTTTGGAGTAGGTTGAGAAGTTAATTACTAGTTCTTCTTTATATATTTGGTAAAATTCTATTGTGAAGCCCATCCATTCCTGGACTTTTGTTTGTTCAGTTCAGTTCAGTCGCTCAGTTGTGTTTGACTCTTTGCGACCCCATGAATCGCAGCACCCCAGGCCTCCCTGTCCGTCACCAACTCCTGGAGTTCACTCAAACTCATGTCCATTGAGTCAGTGATGCCATCCAGCCATCTCATCCTCTGTTGTCTCCTTCTCCTCCTGCCCCCAATCCCTCCCAGCATCAGAGTCTTTTCCAATGAGTCAACTCTTTGCATGAGGTGGTCAAAGTATTGGAGTTTCAGCTTCAGCATCATTCCTTCCTATGAACACCTAGGACTGTTCTCCTGTAGAATGGACTGGTTGGATCTCCTTGCAGTCCAAGGGACTCTCAAGAGTCTTCTCCAACACCACAGTTCAAAAGCATCAATTCTTTGGTGTTAGCTTTCTTCACAGTCCAACTTTCACATCCATACATGATCACTGGAAAAACCATAGCCTTGACTAGACGGATCTTTGTTGGCAAAGTAATGTCTCTGCTTTTCAGTATGCTATCTAGGTTGGTGATAACTTTCCTTCCAAGGAGTAAGCATCTTTTAATTTCATGGCTGCAGTCACCATCTGCAGTGATTTTGGAGCCCCCCAAAATAAAGTCTGACACTGATTCCACTGTTTCCCCATCAATTTCCCATTAAGTGATGGGACCAGATACCATGATTTTAGTTTTCTGAACTTTTTTCACTCCCCTCTTTCACTTTCATCAAGAGGGCTTTTAGTTCCTCTTCACTTTCTGCCATAAGGGTGGTGTCATCTGCATCTGAGGTTATTGGTATTTCTCCTGTCAATCTGGATTCCAGCTTGTGCTTCTTCCAGCCCAGCATTTCCCATGATGTACTCTGCATAGAAGTTAAATAAGCAGGGTGATAATATACAGCCTTGACGTACTCCTTTTCCTATTTGGAACCAGTCTGTTGTTCCATGTCCAGTTCTAACTGTTGCTTCCTGACCTGCATACAGGTTTCTCAAGAGGCAGGTCAGGTGGTCTGGTATTCCCATCTCTTTCAGAATTGTCCACAGTTTACTGTGATCCACACAGTCAAAGGCTTTGGCATAGTCAATAAAGCAGAAATAGATGTTTTTCTGGAACTCTCTTGCTTTTTCGGTGATCCAGTGGATGTTGGCAATTTGATCTCTGGTTCCTCTGCCTTTTCTAAAACCAGCTTGAACATCAGGAAGTTCACGGTTCACATATTGCTGAAGCCTGGCTTGGAGAATTACTTTGAGTAATGCTTTGAGCATTACTTTACTAGCGTGTGAGATGAGTGCAATTGTGGGGTAGTTTTTGTTATGAGCTTTTAAATTAATGATCCTATTTTAAGTACTAGTCGTCAGTTTTTCAGACTGTGTGTGTGTTTTCTAATTCAGTCTTGGAAGACAATATGTTTCTAGTAATTTATTGATTTATTCTGGCTTATCCAATTTGTTGACATATAACTGTTTGTGGTACTCTCTTTGATTGTCTGTATTTCTGTGTTATTGATTTTAATTTTTCCTATTTTACTTTCAATTTTGTCAGCTTGAATACTTCAATCTCTCTCTCTTTTTTATAAGTCTGACTAAAGGTTTATCAAGTTTGCTTATCTTTTAATAAAACTAGTTCTTGGTTTTATTAATCCTTTCTATTATTATTTTTGTCTCTATTAAGGTCAGTTTTCATTCCAATCCCAAAGAAAGGCAATGCCAAAGAATGCTCAAACTACCCCACAATTGCACTCATCTCACATGCTAGTAAAGTAATGCTCAAAGCATTACTCAAAGTAATTCTCCAAGCCAGGCTTCAGCAATATGTGAACCGTGAACTTCCTGATGTTCAAGCTGGTTTTAGAAAAGGCAGAGGAACCAGAGATCAAATTGCTGACATCCACTGGATGATGGAAAAAGCAAGAGAGTTCCAAAAAAATATCTATTTCTGCTTTATTGACTATGCCAAAGCCTTTGACTGTGTGGATCACAATAAACTGTGGAAAATTCTGAAAGAGATGGGACTACCAGACCACCTGATCTGCCTCTTGAGAAACCTGTATGCAGGTCAGGAAGCAACAGTTAGAACTGGACATGGAACAACAGACTGGTTCCAAATAGGAAAAGGAGTACGGCAAGGCTGTATATTGTCACCCTGTTTATTTAACTTCTATGCAGAATACATCATGAGAAACGTTGGAGTGGAAGAAACACGAGCTGGAATCAAGATTGCCGGGAGAAATACCAATATCCTCAGATATGCAGATGACACCACCCTTATGCCAGAAAGTGAAGAGGAACTAAAAAGCCTCTTGATGAAGGTGAAAGTGGAGAGTGAAAAAGTTGGCTTAAAGCTCAACATTCAGAAAACGAAGATCATGGCATCCGGTCCCGTCACTTCACGGGAAATAGATGGGGAAACAGTGGAAACAGTGTCAGACTTTATTTTGGGGGGCTCCAAAATCACTGCAGATGGTGACTGCAGCCATGAAATTAAAAGACACTTACTCCTTGGAAGGGAAGTTATGACCAACCTGGATAGCATATTCAAAAGCAGAGACATTACTTTGCCAACCAAGATCCGTCTAGTCAAGGCTATGGTTTTTCCTGTGGTCATGTATGGATGTGAGAGTTGGACTGTGAGGAAGGCTGAGCACAGAAGAATTGATGCTTTTGAACTGTGGTGTTGGAGAAGACTCTTGAGAGTCCCTTGGACTGCAAGGAGATCCAACTAGTCCATTCTGAAGATCAGCCCTGGGATTTCTTTGGAAGGAATGATGCTAAAGCTGAAACTCCAGTACTTTGGCCACCTCATGTGAAGAGTTGACTCATTGGAAAATACTCTGATGCTGGGAGGGATTGGGGGCAAGAGGAGAAGGGGACAACAGAGGATGAGATGGCTGGATGGCATCACTGATTCAATGGAGATGAGTTTGAGTGAGCTCCAGGAGTTGGTGATGGACCGCCTGGCGTGCTGCGATTCATGGGGTCTCAAAGAGTCGGACATGACTGAGCGACTGATCTGATCTGATTGATTTTTTTCTCTAATTTTTATTATTTCCTTCCTCTGTTGACTTTGAACTTTGTTAGTTTTTTAAATTCCTTTAGATGATGGGTTAGGTTGTTTATCTGATGTTTTTCTTATTTCTTGAGGTATGCCTATACTCCTCCAAGTTTCCCTCTTAGAACTGCTTTTGCTGCATCTCACAGATTCTGTAAAGTTGGATATATATTTTCATAACTTTTAAGATATTTTCTAATCTCCTCATTGGTTCCTCATAATTTTTTGTAACATATTGTTTAGCCTCCACATGTTTATGTTTTTCATTTTTTTCTGCTAATTGATTTCTAGTATTATACTCGTGTACTCAGAAAACATGCTTGATATAATTTCTACAGAGTGCATTATGAGAAATGCTGGGCTGGATAAAGTACAGGCTGAAATCAAGATTGCCAGGAGAAATATCAATAACCTCAAATATGTGGATGACACCACCCTTATGGCAGAAAGTGAAGAGGAACTAAAGAGCCTCTTGATGAAAGTGAAAGAGTGAAAAAGTTGGCTTAAAACTCAACATTCAGAAAACTAAGATTATGGCATCTGATCCCATCACTTCATGGCAAATAGATGGGGAAACAGTGGAAACAGTGACAGACTTTATTTTTCTGGGCTCCAAAATCACTGTAGATGGTGACTGCAGCCATGAAATTAAAAGATGCTTACTCTTTGGTAGGAAAGTTATGTCCAACTTAGACGGAATATTAAAAAGCAGAGACATTACTTTGCCAGCAAAGGTCCGTCTAGTGAAGGTTATGGTTTTTCCAGTGGTCATGTATGGATGTGAGAGTTGGATTATAAAGAAAGCTGAGCACCAAAGACTTGATGATTTTGAACTGTGATGTTGGAGAAGACTCTTGAGAGTCCCTTGGAATGCAAGGAGATCCAACCAGTCTATCATAAAGGAAATCAGTGCTGAATATTCATTGGAAGGACTGATTTTGAAGCTGAAGCTCCAATACTTTGGCTACCTGATGCAAAGAACTAACTCATTGGAAAAGACCCTGATGCTGGGAAAGATTGAAAGTGGGAGGAGAAGGGGACAACAGAGAATAAGATGGTTGGATGGCATCACTGACTCAATGGATATGAGTTTGAGTAAACTCTGGGAGCTGGTGATAGAGAGGTCTGTGTGCTGTAGTCCATGGGGTCGTAAAGAGTGGAACATAACTGAACGACTGAACTGAACTGAACTGAATTTTTTGAGACTCATTTTGTATGTGTATATATATATATATATATATATATATATATATATACACACACCAATATATATGTGGAATGTGTTTTTCTTCCCCTTTCAGTCTGTTTGTATCTATAACTCTGAATTTGAGTCTCTTATAAGCAGCATATAGATAAGTTGCATTTTTTATTTGATTAACTATATCTTTTTATTGGAGCATCTAGTTCACTGACATTTAAGGTGTATTTTATAGGAAAGTACTGATTTTTAATAGATATTGCTATTTTTTTACTTGTTTTATTGTTGTTGTAGGAATTCTCTGTTCTTTTCTACTTTTCCTTCTATTCTATTCCCTTAAGTTTTATATTTTTAAAGTGTTATTTTTCTGTCTAGTTTTTGTGTATCTGCTGTAGGTTTTTGACTTGTGATTCATATGGGTGTTCAATTATGTTGACCTATATCTAATTGTCTTAAATTGTTAGACTTTTGCATTCAAACATGATCTAAATTATCAACATTTTACTTCACTTCCTCACATTTTGTGAGGTTTCTTTGCATTAAAATATTTCTGTCCAAAATTTTGAAAGATAATTTGTCCTGTGTATGGCAACTTCACACTCAGAAAAGAGTTACCATAGAGAAGGAAAGTGAAGTCACAGTCTTTCAGACTTGTCTCTTTGCGACCCCATGGACTATACAGTCCATGGAATTCTCCAGGTCAGAATAATGGAGTTGGTAGCCTTTCCCTTCTCTAGAGGATCTTCTGAAACCAGGGATCAAACCCAGGTCTCCCACATTGCAGGCAGATTCTTTACCAGCTGAGCCACAAGGGAAGCCTGTAGAGAAGGAAAAGGGGAGATTTATAAGAAATTGTTTGGTTAAACCCATCTGTCACTTTGCATCATTTCTGTTTAGATTCCACATATAATGGATGTCATATGATATATCTCCTTCTCTGAGTTATGTGACACTCTAAGCCCATTCATGTTTCTGCAAATGACGTTATTCCATTCTTTTAATGGCTAATATTCCATTGCATATATGTACCACATTTTCTATATCCAGTATTCTGTCAATGGACAGTTTGATTGCTTATATGTCTTGGCTATTGTAAACAGTGTTGCAGTGAACATTGGGATGCATGTATCTTTTCTGATTATGTATTTCTCCAGATATACTCCGGGGAGGGGGGGGGTTACAGCTGATAGCTTACAGTGAACAGTGGTTGGTGCTGCTGAATTCGTGGTTTCCAAAGGAGAAGATTTAACTCCAAGACCAAAGACAGTCTCTGTCACTCAGAACTTTGTGTAGATTTTATTGAAAGTGGAAGTGAACAAAAAATCTGATATGGACATCAGAAGGGGGCAGGAGAGTATCTAACTCATTAGTTTAAGCAGAGCCTTATATACTTCTCAACTAACTGCTAAGAACAGATAAAAATACCTCAAGACCATGATAATTTTGCCCAGACCCTTTCCCAAACGTGTATTCTTGGATGACATCAGCATGAGATTGGCCAGAAGGAACAGGTTAACCCAGAGCTCAAGGCTGTGGAAGTTTTACCCAGACCTAACCTTCTGCCATAACATACTTCCAAAGATCAAAAAAAGGCATGCCCTTGAACAAAAGATACTGCTGCCTACAAGGCCTATTTGTCTAAGGCGAAAGAATCTCTAAAAGAAAGAATGTTTACCTCTTCCTTAAAGGGGCCTTAGGCTTGGACTCCTTATTAACCAGCCTAAGTTAATTTTCTCACAGGGTCATATGGTAGCTCTAATTTTGTTTTTTTTTAAGGAAGCTCCATACTGTTCTCCATAGTGGCTGTACCAACTTACATTTCCACTAATAATTTAAGAGGGTTCCCTTCTCTCCACACACTCTCCAGCATTTACTGTTTGTAGATTTTTTGATGACAGACATTCTGGCTGGTATGAGGTGATATCTCATTGTACTATTGATTTGCATTTCTCTAAGAATTGGAGATGTTGAGCATCTTTTCATGTGCCTATTGGCCATCTTTATGTCTTTGGAGAAATGTCTATTTAGATCTTCTGCCCATTTTTTGAATGGGTTATTTGCTTTGATGCTGTTAAGCATCATGGGCTGTTTGTAAATTTTGGAGACTAATCCTTTACCAGTCACATCATTTGCAACTATTGAGTTTAAGTAGATCAATAGGTCAGTAGGTCAGATTGGGGTTTTCCCTGGTAGCTCAGTTGGTAAAGAATCCACCTGCAATTCAGGAGACCTCTGTTAGATTACTGGGTCAGGAATTTCCCCTAGAGAAGGGATAGGCTACCCACTCCAGTATTCTTGGGGTTCCCTGGTGGCTCAGATGGTAAAGAATCCTCCTGTAATGTGGGAGACCTGGGTTCAAACCCTGGGTTGGGCAGATCCCCTGGAAGAGGGCATGGCAAACTATTCCAGTATTCTAGCCTGGAGAATCTCCATATACAGAGAAGCCTGGTGGGCTACAGTCCATGGGGTCACAAAGGGTTGGACATGACTGAGCAACTAAGCACAACACAGCACACAGGTCCAAATTGGACCTATTTAAGACCCTTTAATACTTTTAGAAAACGAAGATCATGGCATCTGGTCCCATCACTTCATGGGAAATAGATGGGGAAACTAGCGGAAACAGTGTCAGACTTTATTTTGGGGGGTTCCAAAATCACTGCAGATGGTGACTGCAGCCATGAAATTAAAAGATGCTTACTCCTTGGAAGGAAAGTTATGACCAACCTAGATAGCATAATGAAAAGCAGAGACATTACTTTGCCAACAAAGGTCCATCTAGTCAAGGCTATGGTTGTTCCAGTAGTCATGTATGGATGTGAGAGTTGGACTGTGAAGAAGGCTGAGTGCCGAAGAATTGATGATTTTGAACTGTGGTGTTGGAGAAGACTCTTGAAAGTCCCTTGGACTGCAAGGAGATCCAACCAGTCCATTCTGAAGGAGATCAGCCCTGGGATTTCTTTGGAAGGAATGATGCTAAAGCTGAAACTCCTGTACTTTGGCCACCTCATGCGAAGAGTTGACTCATTGGAAAAGACTCTGATGCTGAAAGGGATTGGGGCCAGGAAGAGAAGGGGATGACAGAGGATGAGATGTCTGGATCATCACTGACTCGATGGACGTGAGCCTGAGTGAACTCTGGGAGTTGGTGATGGACAGGGAGGCCTGGCATGCTGAGGCTCATGGGTCGCAAAGAGTTGGACACGACTGAGCAACTGAACTGAACTGAACTGAATACTTTTAGGGTTACTTTATTACTGATTAACTGTTTTAGAGATTTTCTGAGACGCTCTTTTGCTCTTCCTCAATTCTGAATGGTAGCATTGCTGGGTAGAACATTCTAAGTTGTAAGTGTTTTCCTTTCAGCACTTTAAATATATCATGCCACTCACTTCTGGCTTGCAAAATTTCTGTGGAACAATCAACTGATAGCCTTGTGGGAGTTCCCTTGTTTGTGACTCTTTTTCTTGTTTTAGTTCTTTACCTTTAACTTTCACCATTTTAATTATGAATGTCTTGATGTGGGTTTCTTTCCATACATGTTGTTTGGGACTTTTTGATTTCTGTACTTTTGTATCTGTTTCCTTCTTCATGTTTGAGAAGTTCTTAGCCATAATTTCATAAAACCTCTCTTCCTTCTGAGACTTGTATAATGCAAATGTTAGTTGGCTTGATATTATCCCAGGGGCCCCTTCAACTAAGCTATTTTTTTTTCTTTTTGCTGTTCTAATTGGATGATTTTCATTATTTTATATTCCAGATTGCATATATGTCCTGCAACACCTAATCTGCTATCAATTTCCTTTAATGTTTTTTAATTTTAGTTATTGTTTTTTCTCTGACTCATTCTTTTTTTGTATCTTCTAGTTCTTTGTTAAGATTATCATTTTGCTCATCTATTCTTTCCCTAGTTGCTAGCATTACTATTGTATTTGATTTGAGCTCTTTATCAGGTGAATTATTTTTCTCTGTTTCATTATGTTTTTTTCTCTTACATTTGAAACAAATTCATCCATATTTTCATTTTGTTTAACTTTCTCTGTCTCTATGAAATTGGGTAAAATAGTTGCCTATCTAGGTTTTAAAGGTGTATCCTTTTGTGGCAATCTTTTTTGCAGTCTCTGCAGTCTGTATGTGCCCACTGGCTTTGGTGGGAGAGCTGAATCTGAAGTGAGCAGGGTCTGCCTTTTTCACAAGGGTGTGCTGGCAACCGGAGCCTTGGTGGAAGGTAGGGCTTGAGTTATAGGGGCCAGAGCAAGAGCTAGGTGTCAGCTATGGCATCTCCTATGTTCAGAAACCATCACCACTCTATTTGAGATGAGGTTTTGGCCTGAAGGGCTGGAGGAAGAACCCTGATAATGTGGGTTTTCTCTTGGGTTGTACTGGTAGTCTCTGCTTTGGTTCGAGTGTGGGTGGGGCCTAAAGGATCAAGGATGCATATCTGTGCTGATTTTACCTTTATTCCCATTGTTCTTCTCCATCCCAATTATACCCAGGCATGAGAGCTCCAGGAATAGTAGTCTTTGCCCTGGAACTAGCATTGCTCCCTCCTGAGTGTGTATAGCAAAATGAACACTGTCTGGTGTGCAAGCCTTTGTTAGAGAGTGGATCACAGCTAGACCCCTTCATGGATCACAGCCTTGTCAGGATGAAGGGGCTTGCCTAACTCAGTGAAACTATGAGCCATGCTGTGCAGGGCCACCAAGATACGTCGTAGTGAAGAGTTCTGACAAAATGTGGTCCACTCAAGGAGGAAATGGCAACCAACTCCAGTATTCATGCTCGGAGAACTCCATGAATAGCATGAAAAGGAAAAAAGATATGACACTAGAAACTTCTTAAAGAGATGGGAGCATCAGACTACCTAACCTGTCTCCTAAGAAACCTGATTGTGGGTCAAGAGACAACAATTAGAACTGGATATGAATCAACTGACTGGTTCAAAATTGGGAAAGGAGGACAGTAAGGTTGTATATTGTCATCTGGCTTATTTAACTTTCAGGCAGAGTATATCATGCAAAATGCTGGGCTGAATGAATCACAAGTGGAATCAAGATTGCCAGGAGAAATAAAAACCTCAGATATGCAGATGATACCAGTGTAATGGCAGAAAATGAAGAGGAACTAAAGAGCTTCTTGATGAAGGTAAAAGAGAAGAGTGAAAAAGCTGGCTTAAAACTCAATATTCAAAAACCGAAAATCATGACATCTGGTCCCATTCCAGTTCAGTTCAGTTGCTCAGTCGTGTCTGACTTTTGTGACCCCATGAATCGCAGCATGCCAGGCCTCCCTGTCCATCACCAACTCCCGGAGTTCACTCAGACTCATGTCCATCAAGTCAGTGATGCCATCCAGCCATCTCATCCTCTGTCGTCCCCTTCTCCTTCTGCCCGCAATCCCTCCCAGCATCAGAGTCTTTTCCAATGAGTCAACTCTTTGCATGAGGTGGCCAAAGTACTGGAGTTTCAGCTTTAGCATCATTCCTTCCAAAGAAATCCCAGGGCTGATCTCTTTCAGAATGGACTGGTTGGATCTCGTTGCAGTCCAAGGGACTCTCAAGAGTCTTCTCCAACACCACAGTTCAAAAGCATCAGTTCTTTGGTGCTCAGCTTTCTTCACAGTCCAACTCTCACATCTATACATGACCACAGGAAAAACCATAGCCTTGCCTAGATGGACCTTTGTTGGCAAAGTAATGTCTCTGCTTTTCATTATGCTGTCTAGGTTGGTCATAACTTTCCTTCCAAGGAGTAAGCATCTTTTAATTTCATGGCTGCAGTCACCATCTGCAGTGATTTTGGAACCCCCCAAAATAAAGTCTGACACTGTTTCCACTGTTTCCCCATCTATTTCCCATGAAGTGATGGGACCAGATGCCATGATCTTTGTTTTCTGAATGTTGAGCTTTAAGCCAACTTTTTCAGTCTCCTCTTTCATGTTCATCAAGAGGCTCTTTAGTTTCTCTTCACTTTCTGCCATAAGGGTGGTGTCATCTGCATATCTGAGGTTGTTGATATTTCTCCTGGCAATCTTGATTCCAACTTGTGCTTTTTCCAGCGCAGCATTTCACATGATGTACTCTGCATATACATTAAATAAGCAGGGTGACAATATACAGCCTTGACGCACTCTTTTCCCAATTTGGAACCAGTCTGTAGTTCCATGTCCAGTTCTAACTGTTGCTTCCTGACCTGCATACTGGTTTCTCAAGAGGCAGGTCAGGTGCTCTGGTATTCCCATCTCTTTCAGAATTTTCCACAGTTTATTGTGATCCACACAGTCAAAGGCTTTGGCAGAGTCAATAAAGCAGAAATAGATGTTTTTCTGGAACTCTCTTGCTTTTTCGGTGATCCAGCGGATGTTGGCAATTTGATCTCTGGTTCTTCTGCCTTTTCTAAAACCAGCTTGAACACCTGGAAGTTCACGGTTCATGTATTGCTGAAGCCTGGCTTGGAGAATTTTGAGCATTATTTATTATCATGTGAGATGAGTGCAATTGTGCGATAGTTTGAACATACTTTGGCATTGCCTTTCTTTGGGATTGGAATGAAAAGTGAACTTTTCCAGTCCTGTGGCCACTGCTGAGTTTTCCAAATTTGCTGGCATATTGAGTGTAGCACTTTCACAGCATCATCTTTCGGGTTTTGAAATAGCTCAACTGGTCCCATTACCTCATGGTAAGTAGATGAGGAATAAGTGAAAACAGTGACACAATTTATTTTCTTGGTCTCCAAAATTACCATGACGTTGACTACAGCCATGAAATTAAAAGACCCTTGCTGTTTGGAAGGAAAGCTAGGCAGCAAGCATGACAAACCTAGGCAGTGTACATAAAAGCAAAGACATCACTTTGCCGAAAAGGTCCATCTAGTCAAAGCTATCGTTTTTCAAGTAGTCATGTACAGGTGTGAGAATTGGACCATAAGGAAGGGTGAGTGCTGAAGAATTGATGCCTTTGAACTGTTGTGCTGGAGAAGACTTTTGACAGTCCTTTGGACTGCAAGGAGATTAAACCAGTCAGTCCTAAAGGAAATCAGTTCTGAATATTCATTGGAAGGACTGATACTGAAGCTGAAGCTCCAGTACTTTGGCCACCTGATGCAAAGAGCCAGCTCATTGAAAAAGACCATTATACTGGGATAGATTGAAGGCAAAAGGAGAAGAGAGCAGCAGAGGATGAATGGTTTTATAATGTAACTGACTCAATGGACATGAATCTGAGCAAACTCCAGGAAATAGTGAAGGATAAGGAAGCCAGTTAGTGCTGTGGTCCATGGGATCACAGAGTTGGACACAACTTAGTGACTGATCAACAATAACAAAAAAAGCCAAAGGTGTTGGTGCCACACTACTGAGCTGGGCCCACCCTCTCCCAAGTGTGCACACTCTTGTTGGTACTGGCAGCCTCTATCTAATGAAGATCAGCACTGGAGCAAGAGGGGCTGGAGGAGGGACCCAGTGTGGGCTGGCAGGTGCACTGAAGTGGTCTTGACAAGCTGGCCAGAGCCCTAGACAGTTTTCAGTCTGTTGTTCTGCCCTGTGACTGGGAGTCAGCAAGTCTGTGTTCAGGCTCATCATGAGCAGAGTCTTGATTTCTTACTGGCCTAATAATTCCCATTGATTTATAAACAGCTAAGGGGGTTCATCCTCTTTGTATCAGCCCCACAGCCTGGAGTGCTCTGATATATGGCTTGAACCCCTGCTCCCCAGGAAGAATCCTTGAACCTGTGATATTTCCCTCCTCTTCTGGGTCCCACAGTAGTGGTGTGGGTACCAATCAGATCGTTTCTCTTGCCTTCTTACAAGACTCCATTTGGCTCTTTCTTTAGTCTTAGTTGTAGAAGAGCTATTCTGCTAGTCCTTAGGTGGAGTCCAGCAAGAGCCATTCTATAGATAGCTGTAGTTTTGATGTGTTCATGAAGGAAAGTGATCCCGATGTCCTCCCACTCTGCTGCCATGATCTCTCTCCATGGAGAAGTGTCTAAGCTTTTTAGCAATGCAAACAATTTTTTCTTTAACCTCCAATTTTTTTTAATAGTTTGGTGATGAAATGCTATAGAAATCTGGGATTTCAAATTGTAGATTGAATTTTAAATAGTTTGAAATTTGACAATATAGAAATCATTGAAGCAACATGGATGGATCTAGAGATTGCCATACTGAATGAAGTAAATCAGATACAAAAAGACAAACATATGATATACCTTACATGTGGAATCTAAAAAAAAAATTGGAGAAATGAACAAATTTATAAAACAGAAATAAAGCCACAGACATAGAAAAGAAACTTATGATAACCAGGGTGGAAAGTGGGGTGAGGGGGATAGTGAGAGAAAAATTGGGAAATTGGGATTGACATATACATATTGCTATATAAAATACAGGGGTTTCCCAGGTGGTGCTAGTGGTAAAGAACCCACTTGCTAATGCTGGAGACTCAAGGGACATGATTTTGATCTCTGGGTCAAGAAAATCCCCTGGAGGATGAAATGGCAACCCACTCCAGTATTATTGCCTGGAAAATCCTACGGACAGAGGAGTCTGGAGAGCCACAGTTCATAGGGTTGCAAAGAGTCAGACACGATTGAGGCAACTTAGCATGTAAAATGGAGAAGGCAATGGCACCCCACTCCAGTACTGTTGCTCAGGAAATCCCATGGATGGAGGAGCCTGGTAGGCTGCAGTCCATGGGGTCGCAAAGAGTCGGACACGACTGAGAGACTTCACTTTCACTTTACACTTTCATGCATTGGAGAAGGAAATGGCAGCCCACTCCAGTGTTCTTGCCTGGAGAATCCCAAGGATGGAGAAGCCTGTTGGGCTGCAGTCCATGGGGTCGCACAGAGTCAGACACGACTGAAGCGACTTAGCAGCAGCAGTAGTAGTGTATAAAATATAGATACCTAACAAGGACCTACTGTATATCACAGGGAACTTTCCTCTGTACTTTGTCATAACCTATAATCTAAAAAAGAATAGATATATGTATATGTATGGCTATTCACTTTGCTATATTTGTTGTTGTTCAGTCACTAAGTCCTGTCTGACAATTTGCGACTCCTGGACTGCAGCATGCTAGGTTTCCCTGTCCTTCATTATCTCCTGGAGTTGCTTAAACTCATGTCCATTGAGTCAATGATGTCATCCAACCATCTCACCCTCTGTTGACTCCTTCTCCTCCTACCCTCAATCTTTTCCAGCATCAGGGTCCTTTCCAATTAGTTGGTTCTTTGCATCAGGTGACCAAAATATTGCAGTTCATTCAGCTTCAGCATCAGTCCTTCAAATGTATATTCAGGGTTGATTTCCTTAAGGATTGACTGGTTTGATATCCTTGCTGTTCAAGGGACTCTAAAGAGTCATCTATAACATCACATTTCAAAATAATCAGTTCTTTGGTGTTCAGCCTTCCTTAAAGCCTGAATTTCACATTTGTACATGACTACTGGAAAAATCATAGCTTCGATGATATGCACCTTTGTTGAAAAGGTGATGTCTCAAACATGTAAAATATCATGTATGAAACGAGTTGCCAGTCCAGGTTCGATGCACGATACTGGATGCTTGGGGCTAGTGCACTGGGACGACCCAGAGGGATGGTATGGGGAGGGAGGAGGGAGGAGGGTTCAGGATGTGGAACACATGTATACCTGTGGCGGGTTCATTATGATATTTGGCATAACTAATACAATTTTGTAAAGTTTAAAAATAAAATAAAATTAAAAAAAAAAAACTAAAAAAAAAATAAATTGCTGAGTAGGTTGGTCATAGCCTTTCTTCCAAGGAGCAAGCATCTTTTAATTTTATGGCTGCAGTCACCATCTGCAGTGATTTTGGAGCCCAAGAAAATAAAGTCTCTCACTGTTTTCATTGGTTCCTCATCTATTGGCCATGAGTGATGGGACTGGATGCCATGGTCTTAGTTTTTTAAATGTTGAGTTTTAAGTCAGCTTTTTCACTCTCCTCTTCCATTCTCATCAAAGGACTAGTTCCTATTCATTTTCTGTCATGAGAATGGTGTCATCTGCATATCTGAGGATATTGATATTTCTCCCTGCAATCATTATTCCAGCTTAAGATTCATCCACTCCAGCATTTTGCATGATGTACCCTGCATATAATTTAAATAAACAGGATGACAATATACAATCTCAATGTACTGCTTTCCTAATTTTGAACCAGTCCATGGTTCCATGTCTAGTTCTAACTGTTACTTCTTGACCTGCATACTGGTTTCTCAGGAGGCAGATAAGGTGGTCTGGTATCCCCACATCTCAGGAATTTTCTAGTTTGTCGTGATCCATACAGTCAAAGGCTTTAGTGTAGTTAATGAAGCAGAAGTAGATGTTTTTCCAGAATTCTATTGCTTTTTCTATGATTCAACGGATGTTGGCAATTTGATTGCTGGTTCCTCTGCTTTTCCTAAATGCAGCTTGTACATCAAGAAGTACTTGGTTCACGTACTGTTGAAGTGTATTTTGGGGAATTTTGAGCAATACTTTGCTAGCATGTGGGATGAGTGCAATTGTGCGATAGCTTGAACATACTTTGGTGTTGCCTTTCTTTGGGATTGGAATGAAAACTGACCTTTTCCAGTCCTGTGATCACTGCTCAGTTTTCCAAATTGGCTGGCATATTGAGTGCAGCACTTTAACAGCATCACCTTTTAGAATTTGAAGTAACTCAGCTGCAATTTTATCACCTCCACTAGCTTTCTTTGTAGTAAGGCTTCCTACGGCCCACTTGACTTCACATTTCAGGATGTTTGGATCTAGGTGAGTAATCACACCATCACAGTTATCCAGGTGATTAAGACCTCTTTTGTATAATTCTTCTGTGTATTCTTTCCACCTCTTCTTAATATCTTCTGCTTCTGTTAGGTCCATACAGTTTCTGTCCTTTATTGTGCCATCTTTGCATGAAATGTTCCCTTGGTATCTCTAATTTTCTTGAAGAGATATCTAGTCTTTCCCATTCTATTGTTTTCCTCTATTTCTTTGCATTGATCACCAAGGAAGGCTTTCTTATCTCTCCTTGCCATTCTTTTGAACTCTACATTCAGATGGATATATCTTTTCTTTTCTCCTTTGCCTTTCATTTCTCTTCTTTTCTCAGTTATTTATAAGGCCTCCTCAGACAACCATTTGTCTTTCTATTTCTTTTGTCTATTTCATTTGTCTTTGTATTTCTTTTTCTTGGGGATAATTTTGATCACTGCCTCCTGTACAATGTTACAAACCTCGTCCATAGTTCTTCAGGCACTCTGTCGCTCAGATCTAATTCTTTGAATCTATTTGTCACTTCCACTATATTATCAAAAGGGATTTGATTTAGGCCATATCTGAATGGCCTAGTGATTTTCCCTACTTCTTCAATTTATGTCTGAAATTTGCAATGAGTTCATGATCTGAGCCACAGTTAACTCCTGGTCTTTTTTTTTTTCTGACTATATAGAGCTTTTCCATCTTCGGTGCAAATAATATAATCAATCTGATTTTGTTATTGATCATTTGTTGATGTCCATGAAGAGTCATCTCTGCTGTTGTTGGAAGAGGGTATTTACTATGACTAGTGTGTTCTCTTGGCAAAACTCTGTTAGCCCTTGCCCTGCTTCATTTTGTACTCCAAGTTCAAACTTGCCTGTTACACCAGGTATCTCTTGACTTCCAACTTTTGCATGTCAGTCCCTTATGATGTAAAGGACATCTGTTTTTGGTGTTTGTTCTAGAAGGTCTTCTAGGTCTTCATAGATCTGTTCAACTTTACCTTCTTTGACATTAGTGATTGGGGCATGGACTTGGATTATGGTGATATTGAATTTTGCCTTTGAAACAAGATCATTCTGTCGTTTTTGAGATTGCACCCAAGTACTGCATTTCAGAGTATTTTTTTGACTATGAGGATCACTCATTTCTTTGAAAGAATTTTTATCCACAATAGTATATATAATGATCATCTGAATTAAATTTACCCATTCCCATCCAATTTAGTTCACTGATTCCTAAAATGTTGATATTCACTCTTTCCATCTCCTGTTTGACCACTTCCAGTTTATCTTGATTCATGAACGTAACATTCCAGGTCCTGCACAGTATTGTTCTTCATAGCTTTGGATGTTACTTTCATATCCAGTCACATTCACTACTGGGCATCATTTCTGCTTTGGCTCCTGCTCTTCATTCTTTCTGGTGCTATTTCTCTAGTCCTTTCCACTAGCATATTGAACACTTACCAACATGGGGGGTGGTTCATCTTTCAGTGTCATATTTTTTTGCCTTTTCAAACTGTTCATGGGGTTATCATGGCAAGAATGCTGAAGTGGTTTGCCATTCCCTTCTCCAGTTCAGTTCAGTCACTGAGTCATGTCCGACTCTTTGTGACCCCATGGACAGCAGCACACTAGACCTCCCTGTCCATCACCAACTCCCGGAGTTTACCCAAACTCATGTTCATTGAGTCAGTGATGCCATCCAGCCATCTCATCCTCTGTCATCCCCTTCTCCTCCCACTTTCAATCTTTCTCAGCATCAGGGTCTTTTCCAATGAGTCAATTCTTCACATCGGGTGGCCAAAGTATTGGAATTTCAGCTTCAAAATAAGTCCTTCCAATGAATATTCAGGACTGATTTCCTTTAAGATAGACTGGTTGGATCTCCTTGCAGTCCAAGGGACTCTCAAGAGTCTTCTGCAACACCACAGTTCAAAAGCATAAATTTTTTCAGTGCTCAGCTTTCTTTATAGTGCAACACTCACATCTATACATGAGTACTGTAAAAACCATAGCCTTGACTAGATGGACCTTTGTTGGCAAAGTAACGTCTCTGCTTTTTAATATGCTGTCTAGGTTGGTCATAACTTTTCTTCCAAGGAGAAGACTATGTTTTGTCAGACCTCTCCACTATGATCTGTCTATCTTAGGTGGCCATATAGGGCATGGCTTATCGTTGAATTACAGCTTTGTGTAACTCTATGTAATCATTTGGTTAGTTTTCCGTGACTGTGGTTTTCATTCTGTCTCCCCTGTGATGGATGAGGATAAAAGGCTTATGCAAACTTCCTAATGGGAGGGACTGGCTATGGGGAAACTAGGTCTTGCTCTGGTGGGCTGGGCCATGCTCAGCAAATCTTTAATCAGATTCTCTGCTGATAGGTGTGGCTGTGCTTCCTCCCTGTAGTTTTGCCTGAGATCAAACTATATTAGGGGTAATGGTGACTTTCTCCATAAGGACTTATGCCAGAATGCTGTGCCTCCCAGGACTGCTGCTGCCTGTGCCCCTGACCCTGCTGAAGGCCACTGTTGACCCACGCCTCTGCTGGAAACTCTCAAGCACTCACAGACAAGTCTGGCTCATTCTCTTGTGGGTTCACTGCTCCTTTCTCCTGGATCCTGGTGCATACAAGGTTTTGTTTGTGCCCTCCAAGAGTCTGTTTCTCCAGTCCTGTAGAAGTTTTATAATCAAATCACATTTACCTTAAAATTCAGATTCCCTGGAGATTCCTAGTTCCTTTGTGGGATCTCCAGGTTGGGAAGTAGTTTTGGGGTCTATAACTTTCACAGCAGTGTGAGAACTTCTTTAGTATAATTGGTCTCTAGGTTGTGGATTGCCTACCTGGTGTCTCTATAGTGGAGCTAATTGCAACCTCCTCCAAGAAGGCAATGACACCCCACTCCCGTACTCTTGCCTGGAGAATCCCATTGACTGAGGAGCCTGGTGGGCTGCAGTCCATGGGGTCGCTACAAGTCGGACATGACTGAAGTGACTTAGCAGTAGCAGCAGCCAAGAGGATTTATGCCACTTGCCATGCCTCCCAGGATTGCTTGCTGCATGTGCTCCTGTTCCAGCGGCAGGCCTCTGCTGACCCTTGCCTCCACAGGAAACCCTAAAACCCTCACAGGCAGGTCTTGCTCCTTCTACTGTGGGTGTCACTGCTCCTTTCCTTGGCTCCTGGTGCATAGAAGGTTTTGTTTGTGCTCTCCAAGCATCTTTGTCAGGTATGAGATTTTATTTTAAACTTGATTGTGCCCCTCCCACCTCCTTGTTTCAGCTTCTGCTTTGTCCTTGGGCATGCGGTATTGCTTTTTTTGGTGGAATCCAACATTCTCCTGTTGATGGTTGTTCAGCAGCTAGTTGTGATTTTGATATTCTTACAGGAGAAGATGAGCGCATGTCCTTCTATTCTGCCATCTTGGAGGGAAAAAACTTTGCTGTGTTTATCTGTGTGTGTATGTGTGTTTTGATCCTGGGTCTATTTACTCTCTGATCAATTTTTTTTTTTTTTCCCTCAGAAAATGATGGGAGGATTTCCCTAGCAGGAGGTATTTCCCCTATGTCAGTTGCCTTATGGCTAGGTTTAGCCAATTATAGTTACAGGTTGGCAACTGAAAGGCTCAGAAGGGAGAATCTAGATTATTTCTCCCTGTTGCTCTCTGCTTCTGGCAGCTTCTCCAGAAATAGCTATATCTCCACTATAGATTCATCTCCTACTGGAAACATCCACCTTAACACCAGACTCCTTGTAATCCAGGGCTCCAGGCCCAAATAATATCACCTACTCCTTTCTATTATCCATGGGTACAAGTGGGTTCATGCTTTTGCAATTTTTGTATTGCTTCCTTTCCCTTATTTTGTCATTTCAAATCTTCTATCATATAGTATGACCAATTCCTGAATTAAATTTTATCAAATTCTTAGTGGTTTCAGTTTCCTAGTTGAACATTGGCCAATATATGGTCTATAATACATTTTAAAGAATAGTAATGTATAACCCCAAACAATCATTATTATAAATTGGAAGATTCCTGATAGATTAGCACTTGAGAAGCCTGCATTAGTTTAATTTAGATAAAACAGAGCCAGAAAAAATCCAAACAGTTGAAGAATTCATCAATTCTTTTTATAACAGATTTTTTTTTTCCCTCCAATACTGTAGAACAGTGAAACTGCTTCTATAGTGAGAATTACAGAGCTGCTGGTGGTGGTGGTATGAGAGTTTTATGTGTTTATATGCATGTGTATGCCTGTGTATGTATAAACATGTTCAGGGAACATTTGTTTAGTTTGCTTTATGCTATCACAGCTAACATTTGTGTGTGCTTGTTTTCTTTATCTCAGCTCTGGTAAATCCATGACAAACAGATAAGAGCCATATCTTTCATTATGTCTAAATCCCTGATTATGACATGTTTCTCCTAAAATGTGTCCCCAAAGAGTGAGAAAAGCATCTGTAACTACATACAGGTTATGTCATAGTCTCCTTAGTAGCACTGGGTCCATATGGAGCTTAATTCTGTAAACTACCTATAACTAGGTATAAAATTCAGACAGAAAGTAGCAATTTATCACATGTCCAACTGGTTTCTTCTTCTTAGTGGTCATTTCCTGATCTGAAATGCAACCCATTCTCTGCCCACTTATATTTTTGAGCTATGAAATCAATAATAAAAAGCAAGAACATTCCCTTAAGAGATTAGTCATGCTTTCCCACTGGGAAGAACAAATGAAGGGCACTGTCATAGAACTGTGTGCTCGGAATTCAGTGTAGGAAATAAAACAAGGAAAAACGGCAGAGTTCCTTTATTCAAGCTGATCAGTAATGCAATGTAAGATTATGGTTACAGTTTCTCTAAATCAAAAAATATTCTTTAAAGGAAAATTTTTAGAGAAATAAGTTTTTAATTACTATAATCTCAGAAATAGTGTTTGTATATTTTATTGACTTACTGACCTTCCTTTAATATTATTGAAACTGATCAGTTCCAACTACACATTTGGAGCCCTTTTCAAACTGAAGGCTTGAACTCTTCTTTAAAATGTTGATATACTGCTCTCTGAGAGAGTGCAGTATCAATTTCGAGTACAAATCTAACAGAACTGTTCTATGTAGAAATATTTTAACCCAAGATAATCATCTTCCTATCTGGCTTAATTATTTTTGTTTGAGAGTGCACACACTTTTAAGAGTGTATATGTATTTATATATATACCTATATACACAAGTATCAGTTCAGTTCAGGTCAGTCACTCAGTTGTGTCCGACTCTTTGCGACCCCATGAATTGCAGCACGCCAGGCCTCCCTGTCCATCGCCAACTCCCAGAGTTCACTCAGACTCACGTCTATCAAGTCAGTGATGCCATCCAGACATCTCATCCTCTGTCGTCCCCTTCTCCTCCTGCCCCCAATCCCTCCCAGCATCAGGGTCTTTTCCAATGAATCAACTCTTTGCATGAGGTGGCCAAAGTACTGGAGTTTCAGCTTCAGCATCATTGCCTCCAAAGTAATCCCAGGGCTGATCTCCTTCAGAATGGACTGGTTGGATCTCCTTGCAGTCCAAGGGACTCTCAAGAGTCTTCTCCAACACCACAGTTCAAGCATCAATTCTTCGGCGCTCAGCTTTCTTCACAGTCCACCTCTCACATCCATACATGACCACTGGAAAAACCATAGCCTTGACTAGACGAACCTTTGTTGGCAAAGCAATGTCTCTGCTTTTGAATATGCTATCTAGGTTGGTCATAACTTTCCTTCCAAGGAGTAAGTGTCTTTTAATTTCATGGCTGCAGTCACCATCTACAGTGATTTTGGAGCCCCCCAAAATAAAGTCTGACACTGTTTCCACTGTTTCCCATCTATTTGCCATGAAGTGATGTGACCAGATGCCATGATCTTTGTTTTCTGGATGTTGAGCTTTAAGCCAACATTTTCACTCTCCTCTTTCACCTTCATCAAGAGGCTCTTTAGTTCCTCTTCACTTTCTGCCATAAGGGTGGTGTCATCTGCATATCTGAGGTTATTGATATTTCTCCCATCAATCTTGAATCCAGCTTGTGCTTCTTCCAGCCCAGCGTTTCCCATGATGTGCTCTGCATAGAAGTTAAATAAGCAGGGTGACAATATACAGCCTTGCTCTATTCCTTTTCCTATTTGGAACCAGTCTGTTGTTCCATGTCCAGTTCTAACTGGTGCTTCCTGACCTGCATATAGGTTTCTCAAGAGGCAGGTCAGGTAGTCTGGTATTCCCATATTTTTCAGAATTTTCCACAGTTTATTGTGATCCACACAGTCAAAGGCTTTGGCATAGTCAATAAAGCAGAAATAGATGTTTTTATGGAACTCTGTTGCCTTTTCAATGATCCAGCGGATGTTGGCAATTTCATCTCTGGCTCCTCTGCCTTTTCTAAAACCAGCTTGAACATCTGGAAGTTTACGGTTCACGTATTGCTGAAGCCTGGCTTGGAGAATTTTGAGCATTACTTTACTAGCATGTGAGATGAGTGCAACTGTGCAGAAGTTTGAGCATTCTTTGGCATTGCCTTTCTTTGGGATTGGAAGGAAAAGTGACCTTTCCCAGTTCTGTGGCCACTGCTGAGTTTTCTAAATTTGCTGGCATATTGAGTGCAGCACTTTCACAACATCATCTTTCAGTATTGGAAATAGCTCAACTGGAATTCCATCACCTCCACTAGCTTTGTTCATATAAACAAACATATATAAAAATATGTACATGTATGTTCACAGACTCATATATATATAATATTTAGCATAAATTATTCAATAAAAGGTTATCATCTTTCTCTCATGTATTTATATCCATAGTTTTTTTTGGCCAATAAATGAATTAATAGAAAAATGATGTAAACAATCCATTATTAAAGAAATGTGTTTTGTGATTCTATTCTTTAAAATGATATACATAGTAAAATGTGATAAAACCTTTTTAAGGGCTTGCAAATTAATTCTTAAACATAAGTATATTTAAAAAATGCAAGACTGTAGGAAAATCTAGTCAATAAGTACCAGTGTTACTTCACTGGATTCTTACCATCACTCAGGGAAGTAGTTATTACTGCTGCTACTGCTGCTGCTAAGTCACGTCAGTTGTGTTCTACTCTGTGCAACCCAATAGGCGGCAGCCCACCAGACCCCTCAGTCCCTGAGTTTCTCCAGGCAAGAACACTGGAGTGGGTTGCCATTTCCTTCTCCAGTGTGTGAAAGTGAAGTCAGTCGTGTCTGACTCCTTGCGACCTCATGGGCTGTAGCCCACCAGGCCCCTCCATCCATGGGATTTCCCAGGCAAGGGTTCTGGAGTGGGGTGCCATTGCCTTCTCCGAGTTATTACTAATTTTGCTTTGGAGATAGGAAACCCATTAGAAATTAATTTAACCAAGATCACCTGGCTAATATATAGCTTATTGGATATTTGAACTTAAATATGGGCAAAATCCTTACTTTTTCATTATATAATGTTGAATTTCATAGTAAAAAATTAAATATTTTGGAAGAAAGCCTGTAATTAAAGGACAATTAAAATTATACAATAGTGAGTAAATTATTCATATCTGGAATGGTTTGTAAAGTTTTCATAAAATAGTAAAAAATTTGATCATGTCTAAAATAATTGGTTAGACCATGAAGAAAAGAGTAGTCTTCACATGCAAAATTTGCAAAGTGAGAAGGCACAAGATACATATCAGAGAGACAAGAAGAGCAGAAAAATTTAGCTAGAATGTAGGATCCCAGAATATCAGTGTTGGAAGACATTGTTGAACATAGATTACAGCCAAATTTGGAGGGACTTGAATTTCAGTTCATGAGGTCTGAATAGTATTTGTCACATAAAAAGTAATAAATATTCTTTTTGATTGAATTAATTTATTTATTCTGTAGTAAATAGGTTGTTTTAATGCTTTTTAGTGAGGAAGCATGGTTTGATGACAGTATTGATTCATAATCATTATTCTGATGACATTATTCAGCATGGACAAAACTGTAAGTTGAGGGATTTCTAAATATGAGATAATGAGAGATGAATTTAAAAGAATGGATGGATAAATGATACATTTAGACATTAGGAATATTCAGTTCAGTTCAGTTGCTCAGTCTTGTCCAACTCTTTGCAACCCCATGAATCGCAGCATGCCAGGCCTCCAACACCAACTCCTGGAGTTCACTCAGACTCACGTCCATCGAGTCAGTGATGCCATCCAGACATCTCATCCTCTGTTGTCCCCTTCTCCTCCTGCCCCCAATCCCTCCCAGCATCAGGGTCTTTTCCAATGAGTCAACTCTTTGCATGAGGTGGCCAAAGTACTGGAGTTTCAGCTTCAGCATCGTTCCTTCCAAAGAAATACCAGGGATGATCTCCTTCAGAATGGACTGGTTGGATTTCCTTGCAGTCCAAGGGACTCTCAAGAGTCTTCTCCAACACCACAGTTCAAGCATCAATTCTTCGGCGCTCAGCTTTCTTCACAGTCCACCTCTCACATCCATACATGACCACTGGAAAAACCATAGCCTTGACTAGATGGACCTTTGTTGGCAAAGCAATGTCTCTGCTTTTGAATATGCTATCTAGGTTGGTCATAACTTTCCTTCCAAGGAGTAAGTGTCTTTTAATTTCATGGCTGCAATCACCATCTGCAGTGATTTTGGAGCCCCCCAAAATAAAGTCTGACACTGTTTCCACTGTTTCCCCATCTATTTGCCATGAAGTGATGTGACCAGATGCCATGATCTTTGTTTTCTGAATGTTGAGCTTTAAGTCAACTTTTTCACTCTCCTCTTTCACCTTCATCAAGAGCCTTTTTAGTTCCTCTTCACTTTCTGCCATAAGGGTGGTGTCATCTGCATATCTGAGGTTATTGATATTTCTCCCATCAATCTTGAATCCAGCTTGTGTTTCTTCCAGCCCAGCGTTTCTCATGATGTACTCTGCATAGAAGTTAAATAAGCAGGGTGACAAGATACAGCCTTGCCGTACTCCTTTTCCTATTTGGAACCAGTCTGTTGTTCCGTGTCCAGTTCTAACTGTTGCTTCGTGACCTACATATTGGTTTAGGAATATTAGAAAGTCAATATTCTGAGTCTCTGAGATGGAGTATTTAAACATTTTTAAAAATGTACTGAACACCTACTAGGTGCCAGGTAAATAAAAGGGAAGAGTTACAGCCTGTAACAACCTGTAATTATGTGAAACTATGTGAACTATGTTAAAAGGATACAAGAGCATAAGAAATAGAGTGTTTAACTGAAATTAAGAGTTACAGGTAAATCAAAAGGGACATATGTATTCAATAGATTCACCTTAAATGAATATTGAACTTGTTCAAAGGATGTATATTGCAAAGCAGGAAACATTTTCTTTTTAGAAAATATAAAGTTTTCTAGTAAAAAAACCATTGCATTAAGGTGAAAATACTGATAACAAAATGATAATAGTTTAGTCATTAAGTTGCGTCGGACTCTCGTGACCCCATGGACTGTAGCCCGCCAGGCTTCTCTGTCTATGAGATTCTATAGGCAGGAATACTGGATTGGGTTGCCATTTCCTTCTCCAGGGGATCTTCCCGACCCAGGGATTGAACCTGGGTCTCCTGCATTGCAGGCAGATTCTTTACTGAGTGAACTATGAGGGAATCCTATATATATATATATATGAAATGATAGTACAATGTCATTATATATTTAGGCATATGTATAAGTGTGATTATTTCTGGATACTGTGAAATGATGTTCATTAACCACTTCTAAATTTTTTGAGGATAATTTATTTCATTTTTCAAAAAAATACCAATCTACTTTGGAATGTATTTTTATAAACTAATATTTATAATGGTAGGATTAAACATACAGACATTAATATTTAAGTTCATGATTCTTCATATTTGTTTCTTTTTTTTTTACCTTTTATTTATTTATTTATTTTTTAAATTTTATTTTATTTTTAAACTTTACAAAATTGTATTAGTTTTGCCAAATATCAAAATGAATCCACCACAGGTATACATGTGTTCCCCATCCTGAACCCTCCTCCCTCCTCCCTCCCCATACCATCCCTCTGGGTCGTCCCAGTGCACCAGCCCCAAGCATCCAGTATCATGCATTGAACCTGGACTGGCAACTCATTTCATACATGATATTTTACATGTTTCAATGCCATTCTCCCAAATCTTCCCACCCTCTCCCTCTCCCACAGAATCCATAAGACTGTTCTATACGTCAGTGTCTGTTTCTAGATTGCTAACTTTCTAGAAAAATAGGAAGACTGAAAATGTCATCAAGCTAACATTTAAAAAAAAAGCTTCAAATGTAATAACATGATGCATTTCATTCAAATGTAGTGCTAGATATGATTAAGAATATTTTTCCTTTCAGGGTGAGAAGTAGCAAAATTTTGTCTTTTCTAGAAGTACCTCCTTCTTTTTTGTGTACAAACAGTGAACACCCAATGAAATGCTTTGTGTGATTCTCAAATGTTAGTGCTCCCTGTCTCTAACTGTAAATTTCTGAACTGAATTATGAATGTGACATGGTGATTTTTAGATGATTCCATGCAGTTAATAAATAATTTTACATATAAACTTTTCCCTTTGCTGTTGAGAGAATTTAGAATTCCCAGCAAGATTCTGCATTCTCACTCCATAGTCCAAGGCTGTTAACCAAGTCAATAGAAATGTGTGAAGAACAATAAAATCTGGCCTAGAAGACTTTTATGCTTTTCTTGTAGAAGTGGCTAAAGTTTCTTCCCCTCTTTCATTGTTTAAATTAATAATTGAAGAAAACAAAAAGGCTGAGGTGTATGAAGGGTTGACAGGGAGTCAAACTGAACTGTGAAGATGACGGTGGCAATCCTGCCCTATTGGATACGAACCATTTTTGCTCTTTTGAGGTGATGTCATAGTCCTTTAAATTTTATTTAAAGTGCTTGAACTCTGGCCATTTTTGCTTTATACTGTCTGAGGAAAGCAATTTGATATCAGTGAATATAACATGAAGATAGTTAAAGGATGCCCATGATTAATCAATAAATAAAACTATGAAATTAATCATTTTTATTTATCAAGATATTTCTGAAAGTACAATATAAAGCTATTACAGAAAGTGGAATTATAAAAAGTAAGCCTCTTCAACTTTTGGAAGAAATCCTTTTCTTAAAATGTCCCACCAGAAATTGCATGGGTAGAATAAGAAGTACCACAAAAAAATCAAATTTGAATGGAAAATTAGTAAGGCCAATAGGAGTAAAGTAATACCCCCCCAAACATGTGATTTCTCTTTTGGAAAAGATTCTAATTTTTGAATCTTAGTAATGTTTTATCTTCAGAGTATGTGGAAAGCTTTACTTTCATTTTTTTTAAAATTTTATTTTATTTTTAAACTTTACAATATTGTATTAGTTTTGCCAAATATCGAAATGAATCCGCCACAGTTATACATGTGTTCCCCATCCTGAACCCTCCTCCCTCCCCATACCCTCCCTCTGGGTCATCCCAGTGCACCAGCCCCAAGCATCCAGTATCGTGCATCGAACCTGGACTGGCGACTCGTTTCATATATAATATTATACATGTTTCAATGCCATTCTCCCAATTCTCCCCACCCTCTCCCTCTCCCACAGAGTCCATAAGACTGATCTATACATCAGTGTCTCTTTTGCTGTCTCGTACACAGGGTTATTGTTACCATCTTTCTAAATTCCATATATATGCATTAGTATACTGTATTGGTGTTTTTCTTTCTGGCTTACTTCACTCTGTATAATAGATTCCAGTTTCATCCACCTCATTAGAACTGACTCAAATGTATTCTTTTTAAAGTAACATAGCTTCAAACATGGATACCAAACTCGAAGACTGCCTGAAAGTTAATAGTAAAATGTGAGAGGTACTAGTAAAGACATGAGATTTTTTTTCCTCCTCATATAAAGTAATGAATTTGATCCATGGAATATTCACAACAAGACCTTTGAAAGATAAAATTTGAAAACTGAATTGTTCAATTCTTTAATCAAACATTTGTTTATCACGATGTTGTTCAGTTTCTCAGCTGTGTCCAACTCTGCAACCCCATGGACTGCTGGACACCAGGCTGTCCTTCGCTATCTCTCAGAGTTCGCTCAAATTCATGTCCATTGAGTCAATAACGCCATCCACCTATCTCATACTCTGTCATTCCCTTCTCCTCTTGCCCTCAAGCTTTCCAGATGTCAGGGTTTTCTCCAACGAGTTAGTGCTTTGCATCAGGTGACCAAAGTATTGGAGCTTCGGCTTCAGCATCAGTCCTTCCAATGAGTATTCAGGGTTGATTTCCTTTAGGATTGACTGGTTTGATCTCTTTGATGTCCAAGGGACTCTTGGACATCTAAAGAGTCTTCCACAATTCAAAATCTTCAATTCTTTTGGGCTCAGCCTTCTTTATGGTGCAACTCTCACATCTGTACATGACGACTGGTAAAACCCTAGCTTTGACTATATGGACCTTTGTCAGCAAAGCGGTGTCTCTGCTTTTTACTGTCTAGGTTTGTCAAGAGTTTGTGATTGCCTGTATAGGATATGGCAGGCACAGTGATACTTGGTAGGAATTCACAACGTTAGATGATCCTCAGACACTGTATGAATGGTACAATAATAATTTAAAACTCTATTTGATTAAACATTCTCATAAATTAGATAAAATGGTTTATGCTAGTAGACTTCCATGACTGAAGACAGAGCAAAGTACATATTTTACTGCTGCTGCTGCTGCTAAGTCGCTTCAGTCGTGTCCGACTCTGTGCGACCCCATAGACGGCAGCCCACCAGGCTCCCCCGTCCCTGGGATTCTCCAGGCAAGAACACTGGAGTGGGTTGCCATTTCCTTCTCCAGTGCATGAGAGTGAAAAGTGAAAGTGAAGTCGCTCAGTCGTGTCTGACTCCCAGCGACCCCATGGACTGCAGCCTACCAGGCTCCTCTGTCCATGGGATTTTCCAGGCAAGAGTACTGGAGTGGGGTGCCATTGCCTTCTCCACATGTTTTACTACAGAGAGATAAAAGAGTTTTAGCTGAGCTAATTATATGAACTTGTTACAACAAACCTATCTTCTTAGTGAAGATGAGATCCCAAACCCCGACTGTTAGATTTTTTTTCCAAGTGCTGTGGTTTTATGCTAAATTTGGCCACATTGATGGAATTCCTACCTGTGTGTACTTCTAAAATGGGCTGCAGCTGCTTCTCAGAATAACATCTTAGCATAGTTTCCACATTTTTCTACTTGAACATGAAACATTATTGGGAGTTCCAAATACTGGCTATTAATTGCCTCCCCTAAAGGGTGGGGCAAATCTAAATTCTGGATGGCTTGCTTTTAAATTCTTTCAGTCACTTCATTTAATTAGTTATTGCTCCTTTTATGTAATTTAACCATTTTTTTCCCTCCAATACTTCTGTACTATGGCACTTAGTACCTAGCATTTTCATTTCCAAGTGTTGAAGGTAAATAGAAGGAAATACATGTTTTTAAAGGGATTAAGCTAATACACATTTGTATAAATTTCAAAATTTTATATGGACTTTTCATAAATCATGTGTTCTTGTTTGCATGAAACTTGCCATCTACAAGTGTAAGAAAGGTTGGAAGAAGCTACTGAATTATAGTTGCTAGTCTGAAATCTGAGAAAGCTCAAAGGAATTTGACTAGTTTTCTAAAGGCCTTCATCAGTTTTTTAAAATGGACATCAGAATTGATTTTTACAAAAGCCATGTGTATAATTTAAAGCCAGTTATTAGAGCAATGTTTCTTTTTAAATTCATTGGTTTTAAGAGTAATCCATTTTCCTATGATAAAGTAAATATACAATAGTTAATATTTATTCCTATATTAAGATATTTATAAACTAGTTTCTAGGTTATAGAAGCTGAAATGGACAAAGAAAATGTGGATTATCCAGATCATTACAAAAGTATGCATGCATGCTCTACTCAAGTCACTTCTGTCATGTCCAACTCTTTGGGACTCTGTAGGCTGTAGCCCACCAGGCTCCTCTGCCCATGGGATTCTCCAGGCAAGAGTACTGAAGTGGGCTGCCATGCCCTCCTTCAGGGGATCTTTAGGGATTGAATCTACATCTCTTCAGTCTCCTGCTTTGACAGGAGGGTTCTTTATCACTAGCACCCCTGGGAAGCCCCACAAGAGCACATGTGTGCTGTCATGTGTGTGCTATTGTTGAAAAGATAGATTTTTAAAGGCCAAGTTAATTTTGTAATGAGACATTTTTTTCTCTTATTTGAAAATCTCACAGAAAATTATTTGGCATATTCATTCTGGGAATTCAACATGAGATTAACATTCAAAAGTCAATCCGTGTAATTACCCATATTACCAGGATTAAGGAGAAAAATACATGGACGTTAAATAGATGCAGAAAAGGTATTTAATAAAGTACAACAACTTTTCACAATAACAACTCTTAACAGCTGGAAATTGAAGGGAACTTCCTCAACTTAATAAAAGATATCAACAAAATCTCTAGGAAACTTTCTGTTTAAAGATTAAGTATCAAAAGCTGCCCTTTGAGACAAATGAGATAAGAATATCACTATCACCCCCCAATCATCATTTTTTTCTGGAGATCTTTGCCAGTGCAATGGGTTAATAAATGCAAAAGAATTAGAAGAGAAGAAAAAAATTGCCACTGTTTGCATATGATAAAATTAAAAAAAATGAATAAAAATAATTGGTAAATTCAGCAATGTTTCTGTATACAGTATTTTTTTTTAACATGCATAATAAATTATTTTACAAACTTTTGGAAGGTAATTTGGCAATGGAGAAACACATATTATCTAGTTATTCTGCTTCTAGAAAATTAACCCATGGCAAATTGAGGTCACATTGACAGCCTTTTTATAAAATAGTGTTCATTGAAGATGTAATATTGAAAATAACAAAAGATTCTAAATGGGCCAAGAAAAGAGGATTGGAGACATTACAGAGTACTTAATGACAGAATATATTAAAAACTAACCTATGTCCTCAAAACATTAACATATTATTAAATGTATGTTTAAAAGTACTTCACATATACAACTTATTCAAAATTTTTTGTTGAAAACTGAAATATACATTATTTCAAAAAATTTCTTTTAGACTCTGGGTAATATGTGTTATGTCACTTCCGTAAGTGGCTAAGATGGTAAAGAATCTGCCTGCAATGAGGGAGACTCTGGTTCGATCCCTGGGTCAGGAAGATCCCTTAGAGAAGGAAATGGCAATCCACTCCAGTATTTCTGCCTAGAGAAATCCATAGACAGAGGAGCCTAATGGGCTAGTAGCCCATGGGATCGCAGAGTCAGACACGACCGAGCAACTACACTTCCACTTTCAATATGTGTTATATATATCTGTGTATATGTATTTACAGATGTGTGCGTATAAATACACACGCACATATATATACATATACATATATAGATATATATTTATGTTTGTATGTATTGTTGTACTGTCATTAACTTGTATCTGATTCTTTGTGATCCCATGGACTGAAGCACACCAGGCTCCTCTGTCCTCCATTATCTGCCAAAATTTGCTCAAATTCATGTCCATTGAGTCAGTGATGCTATCTAAATGGCCTCATCCACAGCTTCCCTCTTATTCTTTGCCTTCAATCTTTCCCAGAATCAGAGTCTTTTCCAATGAGTCAGCTCTTCGCATCAGGAGGTGAAACTATTGGAGCTTCAGCATCAGTCCTTCCAATGAATATTCAGGGTTGATTTCCTTTAGGATCGACTGGTTTGATCTCTTTGCTGTCCAAGGCACTCTTTTTCTTTTTTTTTCTTTAGGTTCTTGTCATTTCTGTCCTTTATCATACACATTCTTGCATGAAATGTTCCCTTGATATATCCAGTTTTCTTGAAGTGATCTCTAGTCTTTTAAATTCACAGACGAGCTATTTAAAATAGGTCATAATGACCTGTAGCCATGATGGTGTCATCACTCACCTAGAGCCAAATATCCTGGAGTGTGAAGTAAAGTGGGCCTTAGGAAGCTAGTGGAGGTGATGAAATTCCAGCTGAGCTATTTCAAATCCTAAAAGATGATGTTTTTAAAGTGCTGCACACAATATATCAGCAAATTTGGAAAACTCAGCAGTAACCATGAGACTGGAAAATGCGTTTTCATTCAAATCCCAAAGAAGGAAATTGCCAAAGAATATTCAAACTAGCATACAATTGCACTCATTTCACATGCTAGTAAGGTTATGCTCAAAATCCTTCAAGCTAGGCCTCAGCAGTGTGTGATCCTAGAACTTCCAATGTGCAAGTAGGGTTTAGAAAAGGCAGAGGTATCAGAGATCAAATTGCCCACATTCATTGGATCATAGAGAAAGCAAAAGAATTCCAGAAAAAAACATCTAATTCTGCTCTATTGTCAACACTAAAGCCTTTGATGTGTGGATCACAAAACACTGTGGAAAACTCTTAAAGAGATGGGAACACCAAATCACCTTACCTGTCTCCAGAGAAACTTGTATGCAGGTCAAAAAAAAAAAAAAACAAAAAAACAAAAAAAAAACAGTTATAACTGGACATGGAATGACTATTTCAAAACTTGAGAAGGAGTATGACAAGGCTGTATATTGTCACTCTGCTCATTTAACTTATATGCAGAGTACATCATGTGAAATGCCAGGCTTGATGAATCAAAAACTGAAATCAAGATTACCAGGAGAAATATAAGCAACCTCAGATATGCAGATGATACCACTGTAATGGTAGAAAGTGAAGAACTAAAGAGCCTCTAGATAAGGGTGAAAGAGGAGGGTGAAAAAGTTGGCTAAAATTTCAACATTCAAAAAAAAAATGAAGATCACGGCATCCAGTCTCATCACTTCTTTGCAAATAGAAGGGGGGAAAGTGGCATGGTTGACAGATTTTCTTTTCTTGGACTCCAAAATCATTGAGGATGGTGATTGTAGCCATGAAATTAAGAGATGCTTGCTCCTTGGAAGGAAAGCCATGACAAACATAGTGTATTAAAAAGCAGAGACATCACTCTGATGACAAAGGTCTGTATAGTCACAACTATGGTTTTCTCAGTAGTTATGTACAGATGTGAGAGTTGGACCATAAACAAGGCTGAGCACCGAAGAATTAATACTTTCAAACTGTGGTTCTGGAGAAGACTTTTAAGAGTGCCTTGGGAGAGGGTGGGAAGATTTGGGAGAATGGCATTGAAACACATAAAATATCATGTATGAAACGAGTTCCCAGTCCAGGTTCGATGCATGATACTGGATGCTTGGGGCTGGTGCACTGGGACGACCCAGAGGGATGGAATGGGGAGGGAGGAGGGAGGAGGGTTCAGGATGGGGAACACATGTATACCTGTGGTGGATTCATTTTGATATTTGGCAAAACTAATACAGTTATGTAAAGTTTAAACATAAAATAAAATTAAAAAAAAAAAAACAAAAAAACAGGAGATCAGCCCTGGGATTTCTTTGGAAGGAATGATGCTAAAGCTGAAACTCCAGTACTTTGTATACAGTATTAACATAGACATTAAATTTATTTCCAAAGACAAGAAAATTTGGATAATATTAGTGGTATACTTATAACTTCTAAAATACCTTTCAGTTCAGTTCAGTTCAGTCGCTCAGTTATGTCTGACTCTTTGTGACCCCATGGACTGCAGCACGCCAGGCCTCCCTGTCCATCACCAACTCCCAGAGCTTACTCAAACTCATGTCCATTGAGTCAGTGATGCCATCCAACCATCTCATCTTCTGTCATCTCCTTCTCCTTCTGCCTTCAATCTTTCCCAGCATCAGGGTTTTTTTTTTAGTGAGTCAGTTCTTTGTATCAGGTGGCCAAAGTACTGGAGTTTCAGCTTCAAAATCAGCCCTTTCAATGAATATTCAGGACTTTAGGATGTACTGGTTTGATCTCCTTGCAGTCCAAGGGACTCTCAAGAGTCTTCTCTAACACCACAGTTTAAAAGCATTAATTCTCATTAGAACTGATGAGGTGAATGAAACTGGAGCCTATTATACAGAGTGAAGTAAGCCAGAAAGAAAAACACCAATACAGTATACTAACGCATATATATGGAATTTAGAAAGATGGTAACAATAACCCTGTGTATGAGACAGCAAAAGAGACACTGATGTATAGAACAGTCTTATGGACTCTGTGGGAGAGGGAGAGGGTGGGAAGATTTGGGAGAATGGCATTGAAACATGTAAAATATCATGTATGAAACGAGTCGCCAGTCCAGGTTCGATGCACGATACTGGATGCCTGGGGCTGGTGCACTGGGATGACCCAGAGGGAGGGTATGGGGAGGAAGGACGGAGGAGGGTTCAGGATGGGGAACACATGTATACCTGTGGCGGATTCATTTCGATATTTGGCAAAACTAATACAATTATGTAAAGTTTAAAAAAATTAAAAAAAAATAAAAAATAAAAGGATATGGAATGACGCTAAAAAAAAATAAAATAAAAGCATTAATTCTTCAGCACTCAGCTTTCTTTATAGTCCAACTCTCACATTCATACATGACTATTGGAAAAACCATAGCTTTGACTAGACAGACCTTCACTGGCAAAGTAATATCTCTGCTTTTTAATATGCTGTCTAGGTTGGTCATAGCTTTTCTTCTAAGGACAAAGCTTCTTTTAACTTCATGGCTGCAATCACCATCTGCAGTGATTTTGGAGCCCAAGAAAATAAAGTCTGTCACTCTTTCCATTGTTTCCGCATGTATTTGCCATGAAGTGATGGGACCAGATGCCATGATGTTAGTTTTGACTGTTGAGTTTTATGTCAACTTTTTCACTCTCCTCTTTCACTTTCATCAAGAGGTTCTTTAGTTCTTCATTACTTTCTGCCATAAGGGTGTTGTCATCTGCATACCTGAGATTATTGATATTTCTCCTGCCAATGTTGATTCCAGCTTGTGCTTTATCCAACTCAGCATTTCACATGATGTACACTGCATATAAGTTAAATAAATAAAATACCTTTAAAATACATCAAATACTCAGGAATAAATTTGACATAAGACCCAGGTGGTGCTAGTGGTAAAGATTCCACCTGCCAGTGCAGGATACATGAGGGAATTGGGTTTAATCCATGGGTCGAGAAGATCCCCTGTGGGAGGGTATGGCAACCCATTCCAGTATTCCTGCCTGGAGAATCCCATGGACAGAGGAACCTGTCGGGCCATAGTCCAAAGGGTTGAACAAAGTCTGATATGACTGATGCAACTTAGCATGCATGCAAACTCTCTACAAAAAAACTACTAGACATGAGTGAAATTAGAGAAAACTTAATAAATTGAGAGAGGTACTATATCCACGGTTTGCAAGGTTCAATACTGTAATAATATCAAGTATACCCTAATTGACCTATACATTTAATGGAATTCCAATCAAAAATCTCATCAAGTTTTGGTTGAAACTGACAAGCTGAATCTAAATTATACATGGGAAACCAAAGGACTAAGAACATAAATGACAGTTGTGAAAAATAATAAAGTAGGCTATCTGACATTGCTAAATATTTAGACTTATAAAACTCCAATAATTTATTCAAAATTTAAAGAAGTAAAAATAGGAAAATAAAGCAACACAGAGAAAGGGCCTCATTACAGTTACTTGAATTATAATAAAGTTCCACAGTACAGTGGGAAAAAGGTGTTCTTTTCAGTAAATGGTTCTTGGTCAACTGGGCATCATATGGGAAATAAAAATTTATACTGAGGCTTCAAATAAAAAAGAAATCATGTCTCTATCAACTATACATATAAATGGAAAGGTAAAACCATATGTCTTCTGAAAGTTAACAAAGGAGAAGGTCTATAATTTGGGAGTTGGTAAATACTTTTTGAGTTGGCTACCAAAACCCTTTGCTATAAAAGTAAGACTTCTAGAGTGGACTTTATTAAAGTTGATTGCTTATGTTTATTTAAAGTTACTGGTAAGAAAAAGAAAAGACAAACCAGAGTGGAATAATATGTTGATAATACTAAAAAAGGACTCATATCAGGAGTATGCAAAGAGTTTCTTAAAATCATTAAGAAAAATTCAGATAAGTCAGGTATTTTGCAAAAGAAGACATTCAGATGTCCAATATGCATATACTAAATTGCTCAACATCATTTGTCATCAGAAATTCAAATTAAACTCTAATGAGGTGATATGAAAAATGAAACCAAATGAATTAACTTAAAATGAAGCTAAAAATTTTAGAAGCTGAAAATGAAGATTGTTGATGAGGAGGATATTGAGCATCTAGAACTCTTCCATTCAGGTGGTGGTTTTGTAAAACGAGCCAGGCACTTGGGAAAGCTGAATAGAAACGTCTACTAAAGCAGAATATTTGGGTGCACAAATTCTGTGACCCAGCAATTCTACCTTAGGTGTATACCTAATAGAAATGAAAACCTGCATGCGCTTGATGATATATACAAGAATGTTTTTAAGAACAGCCTAAATTCTGGTGTGACCAAATCAGTTGTGGCATATTCACACAAAGTGATGGCAAACAGTAATTCCAGTGGAGGCACTGAGCTGTGCACAGCATTATGGATGAATTTCATAAAAATAATGGAGCAAAAGAAGAGTCATAAAAGACTAGGCATGGTAGAGATCTGTTTCCAAACAGGTCAAAAGCAGGTAGTGTAGAGAGATGATTGTAGAAGGTAGCCTCCTAATTACTTTTCAGAACTAATGTTAGTAGCTTGAGCAGACAGAAAGGAGATTTCTGTGATGCTGGAATTGTTCCATTTATTCATGAGTGGTGGGTTACATGGGTATGCTCACTTTATAACCCCTTATCAAGCTAAACATGTATTTTGCTCACTTTATAATGTGAACAAAAAACATCAATAGAAATTTTATTCTATTAAAAAATACATAGATATTTCAGTTCAGTTCAGCTCAGTCGCTCAGTCGTGTCCAACTCTTTGCGACCCCATGAATAGCAGCACGCCAGGCTTCCCTGTCCATCACCAACTCCCGGAGTTCACTCAAAATCACGTCCATCGAGTCACTGATGCCATCCAGCCATCTCATCCTCTGTCGTCCCCTTTTCCTCCTGCCTCCAATCCCTCCCAGCATCAGTCTTTTCCAATGAGTCAACTCTTCGCATGAGGTGGCCAAAGTACTGGAGCTTCAGCTTTAGCATCATTCCCTGCAAAGAACACCCAGGGCTGATCTCCTTTAGAATGGACTGGTTGGATCTCCTATAGATATTTGGCATTTCCTTAAAGAAAATGTCACCGATATTATTTCTTTAAAATAAATTTAAAATTTGAAATATATATATTTTAAATCAGAGAGCTGGCATTCCCTGGTTAAACATCAGATTTGTGGAGAGGGATATGTGAATTACTTGTGGATAAATAGAATCTTTAGTTTGTACAACTTAAAGCAATTTCTCTAATGCCAGACACAATTCTACTCCTTGTTCACAGATGCTGAAATAAAACCATAAATGGGTTAAGCAGCTTACTAATCATCACAACCAGAGGAACATAAAATAGGAGACAGAATTATTAAAATCCTGACAACATTGTCTATTCAGTCAGAAACTGTCAGCGGGTTCTTTCATCATTTTAATTGGCATTACATTATTTTTTGAAAGTTCTGATTTTAAAGGAGACAATGGATACTAGATGATTCTCCCATGTATGAGAGCAATGTTCCATACATCAATCTGTAGGCATTTTGCAGTTGGTAAATTGATGATCGTTTTAGAACTGCTTCTGAACTTCAGAAAATGGCCATGCAAAATTGCATTATAAGGAGCACTGCAAAAAGACCCTTCTCTCTTCAACATGACTTGTGCTCAGTGTTCTGTGGCTGCTCTGTGCTGTGCTCCTTATGTGTTTTTAATTATTATTGTTTATAATGATGATGTTTTAATTGTTAATATAGTACCCTGAGCATCTTGGTGGAAGCTTTGTAATGATTAAAAAATATTATTATAATAGTTCCTGGAAAGTAAAGAAGTCATCAGGGCTTCTTCAAGTTCTTGTGGGAACCAACTGAACCAAGAATCAGCATACTTCCTGTGGGGAAGTAGGAGGTGAGCTTAAAAAGCACATTTTTGCTGCCTCTGGTCCAGTCCCTGCTGCTCCCACTGCCTTTGTGACTAACAAGGTTTACTTATTTGTTTTGCTTTGTTTAATTTGATCACTCCCAGTGTCAACCCTGTTCTCCCCACAGTCTTGGTAACATTTTCTAAGCTTGAGAAGTATACAAAACATATACAACATACATAACACAAAACATGACAACATGTATGTTGTCAGTGGTAGCATTTTTATTTGATGGGTGTTGTAACTTTATGCAGTATCTGTAACCATTATTTCTATGAAAATAATTTAGTTTTTAACTTATTTACTGGATAAAAGAGATCTACAAAAATTTGAGTATTTATGTGTTGTGATTTGCTCATTAACTTTTACTGTTACACCATAATAGTTTTCACTGCTATGAAAGTAATAGTAATCAAAATTTTCTTTCTTTGAAAGAAAGCACCAAAGTTCATTGGTGCTTTTTGTTAATGCTTTTTTTTCTGGTAGATAAAAGAATAGTTGTTGTCCTATGGAAAGCATGAGGAGGGATTATATTCTTTCAAATGCTTTCTGTGTTTTCTATGAAAATTCAGGCATTATTTAATGGTTTCAGGAACTTCATTTGACAATATAGGTCAAATAATTCTTGTGTTCCTTCTCTTATTAAACAAGTGACCATGCATTAGGTATTCTCATCTATAGATCAAAACCCTTATTCTTAAGACTGGATTATAAAATGTCTGCAATAAAGATAAGTTCTGTCTTAAATTCTACCTAATATTTATTTATTGATTTTATTTTTTAGAGGAAGGAGAATATGAACTATTCCAACTGATCAAGCGCCATAAACTTCAGGAAGATGAGCGTATGAAAGAGAATTTCATGCTTTTTAAAGAGATTTTATACAAGTAATCACATCAATCTTACCTGGAGAATCCTATGAATCAGTTAACAAATGTTCTGTTACAAGTTTTTGCGTGTTTGATGAACTAAGAATGACTTACTTCTATTGATGATTACTTTGAAAACAAAAAAAGATACCACAAATGGAATTTACATATCTGAAACCATGAAAATCATCAAAGCTTTTTTATAGAAAATATTTGAAACTAATGGTATAGTACTACAATTTTATTTTGAACTTGTTTGAAGGATTAAAAGATGAGGGACTGTAGTACCAAGATGTATTTCACCGAGAATATTTAATGCATATTAAAAAATTTTATATTGATTACACAATTTGAAAATATGCTTTTTAAAAGAATATCTTCAAAGGAGAACAACATATACAAAAATTAATCCCCTGAATATAATTTCATGGGTAAAATGTACAAAATGTGTATATTTCATTGACTTTCTTATGAAGTGAGTATAGCCATTTACTATTCACTGAATATATTGATTTTACTATATTCTAACAGGAGCTAAAACACAACCCAGCGTGAGAAGACTGCAAATTTCTAGAAGAGACACTAGGAAACAAATATTTTTCCTTATTTTCTTGATTGATACATTTTGTGAGCTATGAATTCACTTTTTATTTCTGGATAGAAAGAAGGGTAAAATTCTGGAGAGCTCAATGAGTATCCCATTTTGTCCATTTGTCAATATATTCAGAGTTTTAGTTTAATGGCACATATTTTAGCTGCATTTGATATTCTTTTAGCGGTGAGCCAGGAATTCTTGAGCTGTAGAATGACCATTCCCTACTCCCAAGTAGATCTGACCACTTCCCTTTTCTCCTGCTATATCCCCTTTTACAGTATCTATCATATGTTATGCACATTAGTTTACATATTTATCTCTTTCTTTATCAGGTTGAAATGTGAATAAGCTATATCTTCATAGCCACAGGTCTTTTTCAGTGCCTCACCACAAACCTGTGTTCAGTAACTGATTTTTAAATGATTATCTGACTGAATAAATGCTTTAGCAAACCATACCTCATTGACCCAGAGATGTGTACATAACATCTTAGTGCTAATTTGGGAAGCTATTTTAGAGGACTATCCAAGAACTAAGTATAATCAATTACTTTCGAGTAGTTGGAATGCCACTCAGAAAGCAATGCTGTCCAGATAATAAGTTACTGAGAGCACTTACCCAACACCAATTGCAAATTAATGAACCACAATACATTTTGGCTGTGAGTGTGTCAAATTGGGAGTAACTGTGCTTAGAACCACAGAGGTTTAATAAATGGAGATTCTGCATGAGGTTTGCAAAAGTGAACAATGGCTATATGATATACTATGACACTTATGAAAATATTTATCAGCACAAATATAAGAAATGTCAAGTGTGTTATGAATTGGTGTTGGTCATAGGTAGTGACTATACAGTGATGCACAAAATCTGGGAAGCTTTTGTGAGAAGAGCATGTTGATTCAACCAAGATAGAGTCATCTCCTACAGCTGAGAGTTTTAACAATTGTGCAGTACTAAGACACTAGCCTTCATACAAGAACTTTATTATACACACACATGTTTTCCACTAACACTTCAACTAATTATACTTTGGTTTTGGAACTTTGATTATGATTTGGGAGGTTTTTCCATGACCCTGAAGATGCAATTTTAATATTTCTTTTTTCTATAGTAAGCTGGTTATTTCTTTTACAATCTTACATGGCAGTTAAAGGAACAATTCATTAGGGTAGTGGTTAGTAGGAGAGGAGTCTGAAATAATCATGCTGCTCTTTGGAAGCAGAGCTGCAGCACATCACAGTGGGCGCAGGATCAATGCTGCTGGGCACCAAGTTTAACGGGCGTTGTGGGTACATGGCAGTTGGATCAGGGCTGGCTGTTCGGCCATTTGGAAATATGCCTATTCCTTACAGTATTGCTCTTTTGGCAGAAACTGTCAGAGCTTCTTTCCAAGTTTGCATCTGGTCAGGGACAGAACTCTGCTTCTTTATCCTTTATGCTTTGTCTCTCCATGCCCCATTATCATACTCTGGATAAATGGTCTCTCTAGGTTCTGTGATCGGAACCCTTGACTGTCCAGGACAGAAAATGAATGTAAGAACTGAACTTAGCCCCTGGCTCTCTACTGCATACTTTAAATTCTTTCATAGTTTTCTGACAACAAATTATGCAACATATATATATACACACACATACATATATATATATTATATATTATACACAGGCTGATGAAAACAGTGGTAATAGGGAGAAATTACACAAATCATATCAGACAGATAAAATCCAGGCCACTTCTAATTCCCTGCACTGGTATATTTCTTTTCATTCTCATTTTGGATACTTTCCCTACATTTCATTTCACTTTTTGACTTGGCAAGCACACAAATTCAGTTGTAGATATTTTTTCCTTTGACCTTACTAAAAATGAATAGCAAATTCCTATTTAAATGAAAGCAGAATTTCTAAATACAGGCGTTGAAATCAGTTATGAACACACAAAAGTAGAATCAAATGAACGAAGTACGAATAAAAAAGTAGAGAACAGGAAAAGAGGATGGAAAATCTTGCAGAATTAATAAAACAGAATTTGAAAGCATATAAGTGCTATTAGCGGGTTCACTGTTAAGTGACATTTCTCCTCATGTTATATCTGCACATGCTCAGTTTACCCTAGTTATCATGGCAAGCTGATTAAGAGTTCTGAAACCCCATCCATCATCAAATCGTCTCAATGTATTATTAAAACAGAAAAACGAATTCTCCAGGCAAACAATAAAACAAAATGTAACAACTTCATGCTATGTTTATACAGCACAGAATGAAATGGAAATTGCTCCCAGTCCACTTACTTTGGTCAATGTGCATAACTAAGTATGAGAGCTGGAGCCACATTTTTACTTTGTGGCCTACAGGACCCTGAATGGTTTTCATCTTGGTCAGGTCAGAAGACCATGTCAGTTTTGTTGTTTCTTTTGGTTTTGGCCCAATTATATATTTCAGAGAGAACTCAGCCTGTTAAATGCATTTTCTTCAACTTTTTATTAAATTACATTGCCCCACAAACTAATACAATAAAGGAAAATTAGGTATGTTTGATGGAAGGGATGTAAAGAACTCAGTATTATTAAGAAATTTTAGGTTGACAGCCAAAAAAATGGGGAAGAGTTAGAAAGCGTTTAGGAAACTATTTTCTGCATGTCTATTTATGGTTCATTCAGAAAACACAGATGATGCTAGGTACCTGCCAGATACTTCCGATACAGAAAGCAGAGACATCACTTTGCCAACAAAGGCCCCAGTAGTCATGTACAAATGTGAAAGCTGGACCATAAAGAAGGCTGAGTCCTGAAGAATTGATGCTTTCGAATAGTTCTGCTGAAAAAGACACTTAAGAGTTTTTGGACAGCAAGGAAAATAAACCAATCAATCCTAAGGGAAAATAAGCCTGAATATTCACTGGAAGGACTGAGGCTGAAGCTGAAGCTCCAATACTTTGGTCACCTGATGGGAAGAGCTGACTCACTGGAAAAGACCCTAATGCTGGGAAAGATTGAAGGGAAAAGGAGAAGGGGCGGCAGAGGATGACATCATTAGATAGCATCACTGACTCAATGGACATGAATCTGAGCCAAATCTGGGAGACAGTGAAGGTCAGGGAAGCCTGGCATGCTGCAATCCATGAGGTCATAAGAGTCGGACTCAACTTAGCAGTTGAACAACAATAGTGTCTTCTATCAGGAAGCTTAAAATCCAAAGAGAAAGAGAGATATAAGAAGTGATTGCTCAAAATATGATGGGGAGAAATAATGTATGGGTAAAAGCTACAGCAGGTGAAATGGGAATAGATGTGGGAGTCAGAAAAGGTTTCTTACTGAAGTTAATAATGATCAGTCAGTTCAGTCACTCAGTCATGTCCAACTCTTTGCGACCCCATGAACTGCAGCACACCAGGCCTCCCTGTCCATCACCAACTCCCGGAATTCACCCAGACTCATGTCCATCGAGTCAGTGATGCCATCCAGCCATCTCATCCTCTGTAGTCCCCTTCTCCTCCTGCCCCCAATCCCTCCCAGCATCAGAGTCTTTTCCAACGAGTCAACTCTCCGCATGAGGTGGCCGAAGCATTGGAGTTTCAGTTTTAGCCTCAGTCCTTCCAAAGAACACCCAGGACTGATCTCCTTCAGAATGGACTGGTTGGATCTCCTTGCAGTCCAAGGGACTCTCAAGAGGCTTCTGCAACACCACAGTTCAAAAGCATCAATTCTTCGGTGCTCAGCTTTCTTCACAGTCCACCTCTCACATCCATACATGACCGCTGGAAAAACCATAGCCTTGACTAGACGGACCTTTGTTGGCAAAGTAATGTCTCTGCTTTTGAATGTGCTATCTAGGTTGGTCATAACTTTCCTTCTAAGGAGTAAGCATCTTTTAATTTCATGGCTGCAGTCACCATCTGCAGTGATTTTGGAGCCCCCAAAATAAAGTCTGACATTGTTTCCACTGTTTCCCCATCTATTTGCCATGAAGTGATGGGACCAGATGCCATGTCTTCATTTTCTGAACATTGAGCTTTAAGCCAACTTTTTCACTCTCCACTTTCACTTTCATCAAGAGGCTTTTTAGTTCCTCTTCACTTTCTGCCATAAGGGTGGTGTCATCTGCATATCTGAGGTTATTGATATTTCTCCTGGCAATCTTGATTCCAGCTTGTGATTCTTCCAGCCCAGCATTTCTCATGATGTACTCTGTATATAAGTTAAATAAGCAGGGTGACAATATACAGCCTTGCCATACTCCTTGTCCTATTTGGAACCAGTCTGTTGTTCCATGTCCAGTTCTAACTGTTGCTTCCTGACCTGCATACAGATTTCTCAAGAGGCAGGTCAGGTGGTCTGGTATTCCCATCTCTTTCAAAATTTTCCTCAGTTTATTGTGATCCACACAGTCAAAGGCTTTGGCATAATCAATAAAGCAGAAATAGATGTTTTTCTGGAACTCTCTTGCTCTTTCTATGATCCAGCGGGTGTTGGCAATTTGATCTCTGATTCCTCTGCCTTTTCTAAAACCAGCTTGAACATCTGCAACTTCACGGTTCACATATTGCTGAAGCCTGGCTTGGAGAATTTTGAGCATTACTTTACTAGTGTATAAGATGAGTGCAATTGTGTGGTAGTTTGAGCATTCTTAGGCATTGCCCTTCTTTGGGACTGGAATGAAAAGTGACCTTTTCCAGTCCTATGGCCACTGCTGAGTTTTCCAATTTACTGTCATATTGAGTGCAGCACTTTCACAGCATCATCTTTCAGGATTTGAAATAGCTCCACTGGAATTCCATCACCTCCACTAGCTTTGTTAGTAGTGATGCTTTCTAAGGCCCATTTGACTTCACATTCCAGAATGTCTGGCTCTAGGTGAGTGATCACACCATCATGATTATCTTGGTCGTGAAGATCTTTTTTGTACAGTTCTTCTGTGTATTCTTGCCACCTCTTCTTAATATCTTCTGCTTCTGTTAGGTCCATACCATTTCTGTCTTTTATTGAGCCCATCTTTCCATGAAATGTTCCCTGGGTGTCTCTAATTTTCTTGAAGAGATCTCTAGTCTTTCCCATTCTGTTGTTTTTCTCTATTTCTTTGCATTGATCACAGAGGAAGGGTTTCTTATCTCTCCTTGCTATTCTTTGGAACTCTGCATTCAGATGCTTATATCTTTCCTTTTCTCCTTTGCTTTTTGCTTCTCTTCTTTTCACAGCTATTTGTAAGGCCTCCCCAGACAGCCATTTTGCTTGTTTGCATTTCTTTTCCATGGGGATGGTCTTGATCCCTGTCCTCTGTACAATGTCACGAACCTGCGTCCATATTTCATCAGGCACTCTATCTGTCCGATCTAGACCCTTAAATCTATTTCTCACTTCCACTGTATAATCATAAAGGATTTGATTTAGGTCACACCTGAATGGTCTAGTGGTTTTCCCTACTTTCTTCAATTTAAGTCTGAATTTGGCAATAAGGAGTTCATGATCTGAGCCACAGTCAGCTCCCAGTCTTGTTTTTGCTGACTGTATAGAGCTTCTCCATCTTTGGTTGCAAAAAATACAATCAATCTGATTTTGGTGTTGACCATCTGGTGATGTCCATGTGTAGAGTCTTCTCTTGTGTTGTTGGAAGAGGGTATTTGCTATATCCAGTGTGTTCTCTTGGCAAAACTCTATTAGCCTTTGCCTTGCTTTATTCCATATTCCAAGGCCAAATTTGCCTGTTACCCCAGGTGTTTCTTGACTTCCTACTTTTGCATTCCAGTCATCAGAATGAAAAGGACATCTTTTTTCGGTGTTTGTTCTAAAAGGTCTTGTAGGTCTTCATAGAACTGTTCAACTTCAGCTTCTTCAGCATTACTGGTTGGGGCATAGACTTGGATTACTGTGATATTGAATGGTTTGCCTTGGAAACGAACAGAGATCATTCTGTCGTTTTTGAGATTGTATCCAAGTACTGCATTTTGGACTCTTTTGTCGACCATGATGGCTACTCCATTTCTTCCAAGGGATTCCTGTCCACAGTAGTAGATATAATGGTCATCTGAGTTAAATTTACCCATTCCAGTCCATTTTAGTTCACTGATTCCTAGAATGTTGACATTCACTCTTGCCATCTCCTGTTTGACCACTTCCAATTTGCATTGATTCATGGACCTAACATTCCAGGTTCCTATGCAATATTGCTCTTTACAGCATCAGACCTTGCTTCTATCACCAGTCACATCCACAACTGGGTACTGTTTTTGCTCTGGCTCCATCCCTTCATTCTTTCTGGAGTTATTTCTCCACTGAAATCCAGTAGCATATTGGGCACCTACTGACCTGGGGAGTTCCTCTTTCAGTATCCTATAATTTTGCCTTTTCATACTGTTCATGGGGGTCTCAAGGCAAGAATACTGAAGTGGTTTGCCATTCCCTTCTCCAGTGGACCACATTCTGTCAGACCTGTCCACCATGACTCCCCCCCATCTTGGATGGCCCCACACGGCATGGCTTAGTTTCATTGAGTTAGACAAGGCTGTGGTCCATGTGATTAGATTGACTAGTTTTCTGTGATTATGGTTTGTGTGTCTGCCCTCTGATGCCCCTCCGACACTTACTGTCTTACTTGGGTTTCTCTTACCCTGAACGTGGGGTATATCTTCAGGGCTGCTCCAGCAAAGCGCAGCTGCTGCTCATTACCTTGGATGAGTGATATCTCCTCACAGCTGCCCCTCCTGACCTTGAACATGGAGTAGCTCCTCTCGGTCCTCCTGCGCCCACGCAGCCACTGCTCCTTGGACGCTCCTTGATAATGATAATGATCATGAATACTCACTATGTACTAGGCACTAGATTAAACTCTTTTTGTCCATTAACTCATTTAACTTCTAGCAAAATTTTGAGAGAGATACTGTCAGTATACTCAATTCACATGAGTAAACATGTTCAGAGAGACCTTTCCCCAAAGCCCCTAAGTAGAAAAACAGATTCGAATCTAGGTTTGTCTGATTCACAGCTGAGGGGTCTTAACCCCTAGGCTCTAGTTTAAACTACTGAAAGATGCTGCTGCTGCTGCTAAGTCGCTTCAGTCATGTCCGACTCCGTGCGACCCCATAGACGGTAGCTCACCAGGCTCCTCTGTCCCTGGGATTCTCCAGGCAAGAACACTGGAGTGGGTTGCCATTCCCTTCTCCAATGCATGAAAGTGAAAAGTGAAAGTGAAGTCACTCAGTCGTGTCCAACTCTTAGTGACCCCATGGACTGCAGCCTACCAGGCTCCTCTGTCCATGGGATTTTCCAGGCAAGAGCACTGGAGTGGGGTGCCATTTCCTTCTCCGACTGAAAGATGACCTATGCAATTAACCTTCCACTAGGAATTGCAGTTGTAAGTGTATACATTAGGGATTGTTCATTTACATACATAAAGGAGTTAAGACAAAAAAGTTTACTGTAGCAATGAGTTTTGTTTTTCTTAAAGTCTTTTTTTTGTTGTTTTATTTTATTTTATTTTTATTTTTTAACTTTATAATTTTGTATTGGTTTTGCCATATATCAACATGAATCCGCCACAGGTATACATGTGTTCCCCATCCTGAACCCTCCTCCCTCCTCCCTCCGCGTACCATTCCTCTGGGTCATCGCAGTGTACCAGCCCCAAGCATCCAGTATTGTGCACGGAACTTGGACTGGTGACTCATTTCATATATGATATTATACATGTTTCAATGCCATTCTCCCAAATCATCCTACCCTCTCTCTCTCCCACAGAGTCCAAAAGACTGTTCTATACATCAGTGTCTCTTTTGCTGTTTCGTATACGGGGTTATTGTTACCATCTTTCTAAATTCCATATATATGCGTTAGTATACTGTATTGGTGTTTTTCTTTCTGTCTTAAAGTCTTATAATTAGCTGATTGTCCTCTAATGACGGTATATTTTTAAAAAAAGTCTCAGGCATTTATAAAGAATGTTGTGGAATACTGAGAGAAGAATCAGCCCGTTTGGACTAAAAACCCAGCTCTGCTGTTTCCCTGCAGTGTGTACTTGGGAAAATAGCTAAACTTCTCTGTGACTTTATTTTCTCATCTGTAAAATGGAGACGTTAAGAGTATCTACTCATTCGTGAAAATGAAATGAAACAATACAAGTAAACCATTGAGTGTCTTGCATTTACTAAGTGTTCAGTAAATATCAGTGTTATGTAATGGACCTTCCGCATAGTTAAAAGGAGTGGTTATATGTACCCAAAATGGAAAGTTCCTAAAGACATATTACTGAGCATAAGCAAGCAACTTGCAGACAGTTGATATAACATGATAATATTTATAAACTATATATTTTTATAGATTCATATAATGTATATAATCAAATTTTTAAAAGGCACCTGACAAAGTTTCTCTCTCTCTCTCTTTCACACACACACACACACACACACAAATGGTCTTTCAAAGCATCGATACAGCTGTCATAACTGTGGAAGTCTTTACTGACTGTGGTTACACATGTTGGTCAGAGAAAAGAATGACTTGAGTGAGGGAGGGGGAAGTATACTTGTTAAAGTCACACCTTTCATTTGCTTTGACACAAACATGTACGTATATGAATATGTGTATGCTTTTCCAAAACTGGAGAAAAACCAAGTTTTGTTGTTCCATTGAGAACAAAAATACGTTTTGGAAACATTTCAAATGTAATCCTGCCAAATATGGCTTTCATCCTACTTTCAAACAAATATTGATGTCTTTTGCTAGCAGGATTTCTTTAAAAGAGTAATGAAGTATAAATGTTTTCTTATCACTAAAATGATGTGCCTCTTTGGGAGGTATTTGGATTTTCTTAATTTCTTTGGGATTTCTTAGTAGTCATGATTTTGACGGGTGTTTTTGAGAAATGGCACTACTTTTTAAAATCCCTTTCATCTCTGAGAGAATGATTGCTACATCATTTGCTTTATGCCCAGATGTATATTCTCTATTTCCCTCTTTGCTATTAGAGCTAGGCCACATTCTGTTTAAGGCTTCCCTGGTGGCTCAGCCATTAACGAATCTTCCTGCAATGCAGGAGACCCAGGTTTGATCCCTGGGCCTGGAACATCTCATGGAGACAGGGATAACTACCCACTCCAGTATTCTTGCCTGGAGAATTCCATGGACAGAGGAGCCTAGTGGGCTAGAGTTCATGGGATAACAAAGAGTCAGACACAACTAAGTAACTAACACTTTAACTTCCGTGTACTGATTGCTTCTGTAGGAGGGCATGGCTGACCTTACACTAGTAATTTCTGTGCATTATTTCTCAAGTTATGTCAATCACTTTGCTTATACCACTAGAACAGTTTCAACAAGGCTTGTGAAAAGCATAGATTCTCTAGAAGTGTAGGACATGACCAAGTTACTGGAATATCAGGAGGAAGTAAGATTTCTGGGAAAAACAAAGCTCTGGTATTATCTAACTTTTAGAGATTCAGGAAAACAAATATCTGTTTTGATGCTAGATCCATGATATTTTTGGTAAAGAATGAAGAATTCTCTTTTTGATTATCTTCAATTTATTTTTTGTATTTTTGAAATTATTTATTTTGGCAGAGACTGTGAACATGCATGTATACACCAATATGAATTCATGTCACATATCTATCTATCTATCACCATGTATCTCATCTAATCTATCAAGAGTGCCAAGTACAGCTATTTTTAAAGGGTAGAAAGTACATTCCTTTTAAATTTAAAAGTTAACAGTTTATTTTTAAAAGAGAGTAACTGTTTTTCAAGAAAGTGCTTCCAACCAGAAAGTATGTAGTGTGTCCAGAGCATTTAGGGCATTGTTTTATTATTTGAGAGTTATTAGCTATCTGAGATCCTAGATAATAAGTGAATAAAATATTCAACTTACATAAGTATAAGTAATAAAATAAGTGTGCACTTATTTGTAGTTTACACAGTTCTTTCTCATTCCTCTTCTGTTTTTATCTTTATGCAAAACATTATAAAATCACTCAAATGCTTTTTATTTTATTAGAACAAATGGATTATCTTTTTCAAAGATTATCAAACTATCAAAATTCCATGTCATTTTCCCCCGACTCTAATATTTGTGATTAATGAAGAAAAATTTTAAATTAAATCACTGCTTTTTTTGTTTGTTTGTTTTGTTTTAGTGATAAACAGCTATGAGCAGAAGCCTTTTGTTCTTCAGTCACTCAGTCATGTCTGACTCTTTGTGACTCGATGGACTGCAGCACGCCAGGCCTCCCTGTCCTTCACCATCCCCCAGAGCTTGCTCAAACTCCGTCCATTGTTAATCAGGCACTCTGTCTATCAGATCTAGTACATTAAATCTGTTTGGCTATATTACTTTGCTTATTTTCTTCCCCCTACTTCCCAGGCTGCTCTTTGGGTGAGCATCTTCTCTCTTTCATATCTGTACTTCTAATGGATGTGGGTATTTTCCTTGATTGGCAATTATCTTCACCTTGAAGGCTAAGCATGAACTTATGAAAATGAGAGATAAAATCATTTTCTCAGAGTGGCTGTTTCTAAAGTACTTAAGCTGAAAGTCCAAAAATAGGTTACCCAGTTTTCTACGTGATCCCACCTGGATTCTGGTGACAAGAGTGCAAGAGGCATGGTTAGTCAGTTAGTGTTAGTTGCTCAGTTGTGTCTGACTCTTTGTGACCACATGGACTCTATCTATGCAATTTTCCAGGCAACAATACTGGAGTGGCTTGCCATGTTCTTCTCTAGGGGATAGTCTTGACCCAGAGATTGAACCCAGGTCTCCTGCATTGCAGGCAGATTCTTTACTGTCTGAGCCACTAGGAAAGCATGCTGCAACCAATAAGGGAGTATATTTGACTCATGAATACTTCAGACCTAGCAAAGATTGCACTGAGAACTGGTAAAGAACATGACTCATAATGGGAACTCTATTTGTAATAAATCTTTTGTCATCATAAAGGATTCAAAGGAAATTACTCTCCATACTATTTACTGAAAATGTTTGTGTCTTGTCTAAGGCTGTGTCTATACAACTGAAAATGATTAGATTAGATTATTTTCTGCTATACTAATGCCAATATTAATGGCAGTGTGGATTTCTTCATGGTCGATTTGATAATTTCTTTGGAGATGGGCCATTCTTATAAAATAATAACAAGCGACTGGAATCAATTGCACTGTATTGACAAGGTTTATTGTCTTTTCTGAAATCACTTGAAAAGACGTACCTGTGAATTTCACTCAGAAAATTGACTTTGGTTACAAAAGTCCTCATGCTCTATGAGTCTCCCTCCAGAAACATATCTTTAGGAGTTTACAAACAACGTGAATAGGGTATTACATGTATAGCAGACTCAGGAAAAAATGGAAAGATTTGAAAGAATAAAAGTAACAAAAAGAGACCAATCATATGAAATGATAATCTCAAATAAGTTATAACTGAGATAATTTGGAGTATTTAGGCACTTTGTTGTCTCTATAATTTAGTGCTGAGCTGTATGAACACTGCACTTCAATAGAAATCAGAACAGCCTGATGAGATTCCATCAAAGAGATGGAAGATGCAGGTAAAATTACTAATCTCAAGCCTTTATGCACAGATGAACATGGCAATAAGAAAAAAAAAAAAACTAGTATAGAAAAACTGAAGGAAAGGCTGAAGCTTTCTGTGCATCCATAGAAATAATATATGCATTGATGCAATAGCATATGGAGATTGGTTAATTTTTACCAAGCAATTTGTGTTTTAATTGTGCTCAATTTATGATTGGGAATATGTGTTATCTAGAAAAAAAATCAATTGTAACTTCCCTACTGCCTCCATAGACTGATTTATCCAGGGTTCTCTATATAACAACTTAGAGGTAACGATTGAATCATAAAATGAATTATAGTAATTTAATCTCATAAATTCTTGAGGACTTCAAAGAGCTAGGAAAAATAAAATTATAGAACAAGAGAATATATGGATTACAGGAAAGACACAAACACAGCAAAATAGAGACACGTAGGTCTTTACATTCTTTTAAGATTTGATGAAATTAAATACTTTAACTCAGTAGCTTACTCAGCAATCATGTTGCCATAGGAGCTGAAGGATGCTACAGCCTGATTCTAAGAGATGCCTGATACTAAGAGATGGATAGTCCTCTGATGGGAAACTCTGGACTGAGGATTCAACCAACAGCTTTGCCAAGCTTTCTTAAAACTGCCACATTTTCTCCCTACTCTTGCATCTGACTTTTCTTTCTTCTCTTTCCCCTCACAAGAGTTAGCCCTGCGTTCTGTCAGCTCTTCCAACCTCCTCCAGCTCCTTCCACAATTTCCTTCATAGATGTTTTCCCTAAAAGAAAAGAAAACAAACTTTTGGACATCTAATTGTGTCTCGGTGTCATCTGCTTCTCACAGTGCCCAATAACACCAGTGGTGTCCGGGGCTATCCAAAAAGAAAAACAAGACGGGGTTTAGGACTGGCTTAATCATCACCTTGTGGGTGAAGAGGAAGGATACTGTCCTGTTTGGTAGGTGGGGCAATGACACTGCCTCATACAGAAAGAAAGAAAGAACGTGAAGTCGCTCAGTTGTGCCCGTCTCTTTGTGATCCCATGGATAGTAGCCTGCACCAAGCTCCTCCATCCATGGGATTTTCAAGGCAAGAGTACTGGAGTGGGTTGCCACTTCCTTCTCCAGGGAATCTTCCCAACCCAGGGATCGAACCCAGGTCCCTCACATTGTAGACAGATGCTTTACCATCTGAGCCAAGGCAGTGTTAATTGCTAAGGAGTTTATTGCTGGTGGCAGGAAACTATCTCAGTGGAGAAGAATGCTGTGATGGGGATGAGGATTCAGGCATTTGACAGCTGTGTGTTAACAATGCTTATAAAGACAGTGAACTTGGCTAGTTCCTTCTAAGTGTATTTATGCCCTGTGGAGGGATAGTAAGAAACTGAGGGCTGCTAACAAGCCTTGGTATCTTACAAAGAGGCCTTTATTTCCTGTAGTGAAAACATAGGCAGAGATATGCAACAGGCTGACGATCTCACAGAGCTGTAGGGCTTTGGAGGCATCTGAGTGATCACCCAGTGTTCTCTTTGTTGTGCCAAGGCCAGGGTGCTGGCTGGGGAAACCCGAGGCCCTGAAACACAGGATGGGGATACCTTGATGTTATTTCTGCACTTGTCCCTGAACTCTCTGGGCTTCAGAGGTGGACTGCCTTCTTGAGAGAGAGCTATCATTTTCACTGAAGGCCTTGTGGCTGGCATGGTGCTGCTATAATCCTCCACCAGCAGCTGCTTGGGCAAGTGGCAGCAAGTGGTAGTCACTGTGCTGTCTACTGGCTCTGCTGGTTCTGGTTAAGCAGCTGATGAGCTCAGCTGAGCAGGACGTGAACTTCATGTGTCAGCTGCACAGTGGTGGAGGTGATGATGCCCTTGTGGTGCTGCTAGCTGGCCTTGTCTGCTGGTCACCATCCTGATGCTGGCTGGCCTGGCCATTTCCCCTGCTTGCTCACTGACTGCTATGTTGTCAGCAGACATTGCTCTGGTTGCCTCAGTCTTGGTCTTGCTCCTCGGTCTGCTGTACCAAGTGGGTGTGAGTGGATATTGCCTACCCTTATGTTATTGCCCTATCTGATATTGCCCCCCTCTCCCCCACTGCTCAAGGTGACACAGTAGCAATGAAAGCATCTTTACCATCTCAGGATGGTTGTCTGCTGGCCAGGGTCATACAACTACATCCATCATCACCAGCCTCAGACAACCCAATCAGAGTCCTTCTTTCCATCACCTGCCTCAGCATCCTGAGTGAGTGTTGTGTGTGTATGTGTGAGAAGCAGATGGTGAGTGTGTCTGAGTATGTACATGCCCCAGGATGGTCTACCCCTCTGGTGGGATTGCATGGTTTGTGATTAAGAGCCTATGTATGCCTACACATTCACATCACAATTAGGTGAATGCATATCTCCTTGGATCTGGTGTTTGTGTCCATGGAATTGTGATAGTCTGCCTGTCTGGCATATGTGGGTCTCTAGGCTGAGAAGAACCTGGCAACCTTGAAAGGTCTTGACTGCTGTTAGCAACACCACTTAAATCCAACCCTGCCTTGTAACACCCTTTAGGCACTTCCATAAAAATCACTATTTTCTCACTTGAGAGCTGCAGCAAGTACCCTTCACTGAGAGTCACTGGTGGCAAAGTGGGAAGAACATGGGCTTGGAAGATCTTAACTGGGATCCCTCCTCTAACACTTACCTGCTGGGGAACTTGGACAAGTGACTTAACCTTTCTTCAGTTTAACCTTCAGACTTAACCTTACCTCAGTTTCTTGAAGGTCCTGGTCCTGGTGGGGCAATTGACTGCAGAATAAATAACATAATGGATGGAAGAACTGGGCACGTGGTAGATGTGAAGCTGGAATGGTGGCTGTTGAAACAAAACAAAACAAAACAAAAAAAACAAACTCTCCTCTGAAGGAAACAGATGATCCCCTTCTCCACTTCTGGCTGCAGGCTGGTAATTGGTAGGTCCCAGGATAACCATATTGGGTTTCATAAAGAAGGAAAGAGACTGTTGTACAATGAATGAGTTGAAAGAAATAGGTGATACATACATGAGCTAGGTTAATACTCTTGGGATGGGATTTTGAAGATGCTTCATTAAAGAGGCCAGAATGTAAGACTGTGTAAGCAAGTATTCTTGACTTGGGACAGTTAATTGACTTTCCTGGGACAAGACATATCCTAGCAAGGACCTAGGAGATGAAGTAAGCTCATGGCTGCAGTGGCTCCCGGGGACCTTAAAAAAAGTGATGATCAATGTTAAGTGGAGTAAAAATGTCTGACTTGTGTTGTCTAACATTAGAGGCAGGAATAAAGAGGCTGAGGGAAACAGGCATACTGGAGTGGATACCTTATGTGAGGCCAGAAAATCCAGCAGATTACTGTGTTCCACAGAAGAAAGCAGAGGTCGCATTATTCTCTAAGGCAATCATCAAAATGCTGGTGAGAGGGACACTAGCATCAGAAATTCTGTAGGGCCTCCTCTGTAGGCCAGAGCTGGTGGTAGAGAAAGCAGATACAGTCTTTAGAAGCCAAGTATCAGAATTACACATCAAATGCCAGGAGGACACAATTATTTTAAAGATCAGCAAGGTCAAAGGGGCAGCCAAATGAGCTTGGTCCGTGGGGAGTGGTAAAGGTGGTTATTGAAAAGTGGGATCCCTGGCAACAAGAATGGTGTTTAATAAACTGTAACCCAAAAATAAAATGGAAAGGAGGGAGGATAGAGAGGCTGAGAAGTGAAGACAATTCCCCCCCAGCAAAGTAAAAATATCTTACTTGGCACTCATATATGAGCCAATTTTCAAATACTGAACCCATAACATCCAAACAGTGGGCACACCTCACAGTGAAAGAGGTTAGGTAAAAGCCGTATGACCTTGGCATCTGCTGGTTGTATCACATAGTGCACCATCTAGAGTCAGTAAGTCCCACAGAACTAGAGAAATCTAGCCAAATTGTCAGTCCACAGGCAATACTCTGAAATTAAGCAGAGCCCTCAGGGTTTTTCCAGTGGTCATGTATGGAGGTGAGTGTTGGACTATAAAGAAGGCTGAGTGCTGAAGAATTGATGCTTTTGGACTGTGGTGTTGGAGAAGACTTGAAAGTCCCTTGGACTGCAAGGAGATCAAACCAGTCAATCCTATAGGAAATCAATCCTGCATATTCATTGGAAGGACTGATGCTGAAGCTGAAGCTCCAATACTTTGGCCACCTGATGCAAAGAGCTGACTCATTACAAAAGATCCTGATGCTGGGTAAGATTGAAGTCAGGAGGAGAAGGGAATGACAGAGGATGAGATGGTTGGATGGCATCACTGACTCAATGGACATGAGTTTGAGCAAGCTCTGGGAGATGGTGAAGGATAGGGAAATCTGGCGTACTGCAATCCATGGGGTCTCAAAGAGTTGAACACGACTGAGTGACTGAGTAACAACAACAAAATCCTCAGCATGTAGTGTATTCATTAAGTCATAAACTTCCCTGTGATGCTGTGTGTCCCTAAGGAAAGAATATGGAGATCTGGGAACCATAGCATGGAAATAGGATTATCCTCATTGACCACCATGCTCCATAACTAGGTGGGGGATTTTATTTTTCTATATACAGTACTCTGGGCTTTGCAGAGTTGGAGGTCTTTATAAGCAAAGGGGACATACTTTTGCTGGGGGACACAGAAGAGGTTCTATTGAAGTGCATGCTATGCTGCTGTCTGGGCATTTTGGATTCTTTGTAGCCAGAGACCACCAGGGTAGAAGAGAAGTCATCATACTGGCAGAGGCAATTGACCTTGATAATAAGAGGCCACGGGGCTACTTTTCAGGCAGTAAGAGTGATGAAAAATACATGTAGAACCCAGTTTGTTCAGGTGGGCACCTCCTAGTATTCACCTGCCCAGATGTAACTATGAATAGTTATGTGTAGCAGCCATCATCTGAGGGTCTGGTTAACCAGGGATACAGTAGTTGTTCAGTCACTGAGACACATCTGACTCTCTGCAATCTCATGGACTGCAGCATGCCAGGCTTCCCTGTCCTTCACTATCTCCCAGAGTTTGATCAAATTCATGTCCATTGAGTTGGTGATGCCATCTAACAATCTCACCTCTGCTTACCCCTTCTCCTTCTGCTTTTGATCTTTCCCAGCATCAGCGTCTTTTCCACTGAGTTGGCTCTTCACATGAAGTGGCCACAGTATTGGAGCTTCAGCTTAAGCATCAGTCCACTACAGGAGGGAATGGCAAACAACTCCAGTATTCTTGCCTCGAGAACCCCACGAACAGTATGAAAAGGGATACATACTTCCCAGGAAAGAAGGTTTGGATCGCACTAATATTGAGGTGCACCACCAACAATGTGCTGAGATGATCACTGAGTATAAAGGGAATTGTGAATGGATAACAGAGGAGGGATAGTTTAAATATCATTTGTAGTCTCAAGATTAGATTGACTGCATCAAAACTGCCTCTTCTGAGTTTCTCGTCAGGTAGAGAGGCCCATGGGAACCCTGGATAAGATACTCCCCAAGTAGAGAGTAAAGTAAACGTATGTGATGCAAGAGGTGGCCTGTGGCATCCATCAAATTATGTCTCTCAGAAGTTCCAAATGAGCAGAGCATAGTTCAGCAATGGTTCCTATTGCTGTGCTCTGAAAGCCATCGCCACTATCAAACCAAGGCTGACAATCCCTATCACTATTCCCAGCCAAGGCTGAGAGCTGTGCTGACAGCAGCAGGCTAGGTCATTCCTGGAGATACGGAATTCCTTTATTGGGCCTTTTTGGCTCAGTCTTTCCTATTGGTCCTTGACAATGCCAGACTTTCTTAGATCTGCCTTCATGTATTTCTTTTCTTCTTCTCAAGAGTCAGATAAACATCTTGGTTTGAAGACTCTTTAAGACCTCCTGGTTCTTTTCTAATTTTCTCATAGGCATTTCCCGTAACAAACCTCTTGCCCATCTGATCTTGTCTTGGCATCTGTTTCTCAGAGAACCTGCATTATACTTTGGTGGCAATTGAAAATGTAGGTCAATTTGTGGAGTTTAAGTACACTATATCCTTTATCTAGATTGCTTTGTAGTTCTAATAAGACCATGAGTATTTCTTGCTTCTTATAAATACCGACTGGCTTTTCTTCAATTGTTGATGATAGTCAGTGCTCTAATCCACCCGGCAACATTTCATTTTTTCTTCCTTAATATAAGACAGGAAGGATAAGCCAACAAGAGTGTGTGAATATTTACTATTTCCCCACAACTATTAAACAAGCAACTCAAAACACTTGGCTGTCTGACAATAGAATACTTCTAAGGGAGGATCTATGTTAGAAAGTAAAGTAGAGATGTTTATGGGGCAAAAACACTGAAGTCAAAACCTCCACTTGTATCGATATTCTGATATGTCTACTTGGTTTAGTCTTTTCACTGGCTTCAAATTCTAATAATTAAGAAAGCTCACAAGATGCTTTATGGAAGGAGAATATTACTGAAAGGATTATTGCATCCTTCACTGGTAAGTCAGTTGAATAGGAAGCACACATAATGCTAACTAATTTCTTGAACAAATAAATGCCTGTGATTGGATGGATATGTAAATTCTTGTTTACATTACTAATATTGTTATCAGCATAAATACTTTATGGCATTTATTATAGCAGGTTTCAGGTAGTTGATGCCTCCAGAAATATATGTTGGTCTGAAATTAAAAAAAAAAAATCTTTGAGAAATGGATTTAAATACATGCCATAAAAGTAAATCTGACTTTCCAGCTGGGGGTGGCAAAGAAATAAATAGAGCAAGGTTTCACCCAGTGGATCCTTCTGGTCCCATTAGTGGAAGAACCACATTGCAGCATAAGTACCTTTGCCTATGGTAATTATTACTGACATCCAAATGGCCTAAACCAATACCAGGTTGACATGATGTAGTTGGTAATTTGGGCAAATGCCAACCCAACATTCATGTTTCAGGGTGGGACTCAGTCAGGGGCTCAACTGCATTCAATATGATTATAGTTTCTATCTAGATAGGCAGCAACTATCCAGTCTATGCAGGGTTTGACACTCTGAGAAAGGAAAAGTTTTCCAGTTTTATCCCATTTACAACTTATCCTAAAGCACACTTCATAGGGAAGGATACAGGAAGTTAGTTATAGGGAATTTCTATTAAGTATGAAAATAGATAATGAATAAAAGGAAAAAGATGGCATATGACAAAATTAAGGGGATGAGAACCTTTTTACGAGTGTTTTCTGGAAAATCCAAACAGTTTTGTGACATTTTAGACAGGAAAAGTCATTTTTATACTTAAGTAATGTAGGGTTGTGCAAACCTTCATATCAGCTGATAAAGAAAAATATTGCTTTCATAGGTTCACACAAGAAGTTCAAGTATTTCATCTCGGCTTCGATTTTTAAGCCATTTTCCTGCAAACTGGCAAATTTCTGCCTACAGCAAACTGATGAAAATTCATGGGTGTTTTCATTCCTCCAGTTTAGGGAGCAATAGTAAAACTTTTGCCTTAGATCAAACTTTTGAATATTTGAGGGGAGGAAAAAAAACATCATTTCTCAAATGTGAATACCCAAAGTGAAATGTGGCCGTTTCTTACATTTTTAGATGCCTGGAAGTTTTCCACAAACTTCTATAACAGAGACTCTGCAGGCTTCTGCTATAAATGTTTCAGGAACTATCTAGGGAAATATTCTATTGAGAGGGAAGGCAGGATTATCTAGCAGATAGAGCGTGGAATGTGGACTTAGACAACCATCTGAGACCTGCACCTGCCTCTTTCTTTGCCTTATGGTGCAGTGCCGTATAAATGATTCAGGCTCTCTTTGCTTATATTTTTCCCTGTGGCAATAAAGGGAAATGGGCTAAGCATTAGCCCCTTCTCAACAATCAGAGAATACCATAAAGGTAAATATGACATTGTCTGTAAAGTGCTCTGACCTGTAATCCAGAAATATAGTGCAGAGATGTGAGGCCACAAAGTTTGTGTAAACATCACAGAATCTGAGCCTGGCGATCTGTGTGGCCTGGCTCCATACTTCTATATTTGATCAGGGGTCCTTATGACACACAATCAACAATGCATGAGTTCTCAGTCACTTCAGTTGTGTCCAACTCTTTACGACCCTATGGACTGTAGCCCACCAGGCTCCTCTGTCCATCGGATTCTCCAGGCAAGAATACTGCCATGCCTTCCTCCAGGGGATCTTCCCTACCCAGGGTTTGACCCTGCATCTCTAGCATTGAGAGGTAGGTTCTCTACCATTGAGCCACCTAGGAAGCCCATAATCAATAGTATGTATTGCCAATTGCTAATGCCATCAGCACATATCTTTCCTTCAGCATCTGGAACATGTTAGTCTTCCTATCACAAACTCAGGAAGGAAGGAAGGAAGACTACCTCTACTAGTCCATCAGCTTTTGTCTATTATTGTCCGCACAATGCATCCTGCTGGGTTTTAGACCTCTGACAAAAGTCTCTTAGGATAATAATGGTTTATAAAACATAGTAGCTATTCTCAGAATACTTATAACCATGATTCGGTTATAAAGGAGAATTGCCTGAAGTATTAAAAATCATATAAGATACTCATAGATGATGATTAGAAATAATGATTCTAAAGAGTTTAAAAATTAGAAGGAAGAAAGGCATGAGGATTCGGAGTGACTCCATTGCATATGTTTAAGTGTGTAATTAGGGAAAATGCTCAAATACAGAAGGAAAAACATGTACACTCTTAGAAGTATAAAATAAATAAAATGAAAATGGTATTCTTGGAAGTTATGCTTAAAAAAAGCAATTTGTTGTTATTGATGATTGCCATCATTTATTTCACTATTCTCATTGAATTTTTTTTTCTTTTTTTTTAATTTTATTTTATTTTTAGACTTTACATAACTGTATTAGTTTTGCCAAATATCAAAATGAATCCGCCACAGGTATACATATGTTCCCCATCCTGAACCCTCCTCCCTCCTCCCTCCCCATTCCATCCCTCTGGGTGCTGGGCATACACACTGAGGAAACCAGAAGGGAAAGAGACACGAGTACCCCAATGTTCATTGCAGCACTGTTTATAATAGCCAGGACATGGAAGCAACCTAGATGTCCATCAGCAGATGAATGGATAAGAAAGCTGTGGTACGTATACACAATGGAGTATTATTCTCATTGAATTTAAGCAATTTTTTTTTTGCTCTGTTCTACTGATTATTTCTCTTATATGCTATTTGAGGAATTTGATACCTTTTTTGGAACTCAGTTCAATTAGTCATTATGGATGTGTCTTATGAAGTAAATTCAGAGTGAAGTGAGGATCGTGTGCTACAAGGGGAAGAGAAATGGATGGGGATCACAGTGATCTCACTGTGACAATGAGCAGTCTCTTAACCTCTCAAGGCATCTGGTGGTTCATCTGTAAAATAAGAGGGTTGGGCTGGATTTCATTGGCCAGTTCTACAATTTTCTTGAGAAAAAGTGCTGCTTAGAATTTCTATATCCTTGTGCTGCTAGAAAACTAATCTTGCTTTCACATTCTGTCAGGGTCCATAATTATTTCTCCATGTCAAAACATCTACTCAATTCAAAGAGAAGATCATCTAATTTTAAATTACATATGGAAAGTGTCATTTGTTTTATGTTGAAAATTGAAAGTTGGATTTTATTTTAAACAGGCATGTTTTAAAGTGTCATGTACACAATTTTGAAAAAATTTATTTGTGCTGCATGGTATAAATAATGTGAATGGTAGTAGTATACTGGAAAAAAGTCAGACTTTTTGAGCAAAAATCAAAATTTTCTAAAATTAAAAAGTATGGTTTTAAACATTTAATATTGTAAACAGACAATAAATAATTGCAGAAAGATACAGCTACTTTAACTCATTATGGAATGTCTTCACTTATTCATATAAAGGGCTTTACTGAAAATTTATGAGGTCTTATGAAGTCTAGGCCAGCACAGTCCAACAGAAATATAATTTAAGCTATGTGTGCAGTTTAAAATTTTGTAACTCCTCATTAAGAAGAGTAGAAAACACATAGGTGAATTTTAGTGTTTTGCAAATTTTACCTAATATGTACAATATTATGGCTTCCTTGGTGGCTCAGCAAGTAAAGAATCTGCCTTCAATGCAGAAAACACAAGAGACACAGGTTGAATCCCTGAGTCGAAGATCCCCAGGAGGAGGAAATGGCAACCCACTTCAGTTTTCTTGCCTGGAAAATCCCATGGAGAGAGGAACCTGGCTGGCTGCAGAGCAAAAAGTTTGCAAAAAGTCAGATACAACTGAGCAAATAAGCACATGCACACACACACAGTATAGTATTATCATTTCAACAGAAAATTGAGACACTGCAATTTTTAACTAAAACTTCAAAATTCAGTGTGTTTTCACTTTGACCTAGCCATATTTGGGGTATATAATACAATAGCCACATGTGGCTAGGTCACCTGGTCTGTATAATGGGATAGAGTGTCAGCCTACAATGACAGACTGAACAGTAAATCAAAAGTGTAAAATTTTCCACTATTCAGAGTTTTTTAAAGCATCACAAGATTAATATTGTTGAATACATGCCGAACATTTAATGTATTTCCACTTTTCATATGTGCTCTTTATGTGGGAAGATTATTTTTGGAATTTTTAAATAAATACATTCTTAACACACTTTTGTAGTCTCCTAAGCAAGGAGATCTTTGGAAGGAATGATGCTAAAGCTGAAACTCCAGTACTTTGGCCACCTTGTGCGAAGAGTTGACTCATTGGAAAAGACTGATGCTGGGAGGGATTGGGGGCAGGAGGAGAAGGGGACGACAGAGGATGAGATGGCTGGATGGCATCACTGACTCGATGGACATGAGTCTGAGTGAACTCCGGGAGTTGGTGATGGACAGGGAGGCCTGGCATGCTGCGATTCATGGGGTCGCAAAGAGTCGGACACGAAGAATGACTGAACTGAACTGAACTGAATATTCTTTTATCCTTGTTCCCTCTGTTTCCCTCATATCAGTGTTACACTGCAAGTGTGAAGTTGAATCATGAGTCAGGAACAAAATATTCTTTTAATATGTTACATGTGATTAAAGAATTAAAGCAGCTAGATACAAAGTATGTTTTTTCATGAAGTTTCTATAGCTTTATAATTTCCATAATTTCTGCTGGCATGTGTTTGTAAAGGCTTTCTACTAAGTGGTATAGACCTTCTCTAGGTTTATCTTGGCTTCCCAGGTAAAGAACCTGCCTGGCAATACAGGAGACACAGAGATGCGTGTTCTATCCCTGGGTGGGGGAGATCCCCTGGAGGAGGAAATGGCACCCCATTCTAGTATTCTTGCCAGGAAATTCCCATGGAGAGAGATGCCTGGTGGGGTACAGCCCACAGGGTTGCAAACAGTTGGACTTGACAGAAGCGACAGCACGAGCACTAGGTTTATTTTAGATGTAATTTATTTCATATGAAATCTTGCAACTGTGTGTATGTTATACATTAGCTGTTGTGATGAAAGTACTTAGGCATTGAAATTTAAAAAGCGCAAAAGAAAAGTATAAAAAGAATAGCTTATACATGAAATAAACAGAGTCTTGTTTAAAGATTTGCCTTTATTGATTCCATGTAGCTCAGGCTTAATTGTGAACGGTACTGAAGTTGGTTGTCTATTTATTGAGATAAGAAGAATGCCAAAAAGCACAGATGAACCAAAAGTTTAATGTTCACTCATCTAACTAATATAATATTTCCTCATTGCTTCCTAAATAAAATTGCTACAGAACTTGAGACAGAGAATATTTTATGGACTGGAAGAATCAATCTCATGAGAACTTAGCAGGAACTCAATGACTGGATAGAGCTGGATTTTTCAGGAAGAAGTAGGCAGGTCTTTCTCACTTGGAAAAGCAGCATAAATAAAGCAAGAGAGTTGAAATTGGCAAGAGTTGTTGAAAGAATAAAGCAGATGGCATAAGTCTGAGACATAGTGGAAGTTAAAAAAGGGATGAGCAATCTGAGGCTAGTTAATGGAGACTTAGAATCTTAAACTTGATCCAATAGGTGATATGGAATCTTAAACTTGATCCAATAGGTGACCAGTATAGTTTTAAGTCAGAGAAGTGCTATAATGAAAATGGCATTTTGGGAAGATTCATCTAGTAGAGGTGACATGATTGATTTAAAGAGGCTGAAGAAAATATCAAGGAGTTTGAGTTGAGAGACCAGATCCAATAATAGATTAGGAAGATTTAAAACAAGCCTTCTTAAAACAAGAGACTCATGCTTTTTTGACAGCATAGAAGATGGAACTGGTAAAAATGGAGAGTAAGAGAAGGCTGAGGAAATGTATAATAAATGCAGGATTTAGTAGGCTCTTACAGGATTCAGGTCTCTTGCTTGGAGTGAGATGGACAGAAGGACAGTTCCTCCATGAGCAGTATGGTATAAGCCAGTGATCTTTGAACCATGGAGGGGCATTCTCTCAAGTTTCTCTCATCCAGCATAAAATAGTGGGGTTACATTTTATATTATTATTCTTAAATCTCATTCCTCAGAGCTAAAGTAAATTGAAAGCTGGTTGAAAAATTACTAAGTGAACTATGGTACTACTTCCATCTCCTTTCTAAAAGCATACATATTTTGGTTTGAATTATTTAGGAAGTCATAAAACAAAACAGGATTTATGTTTGCCTTATTCTGACATATGGTTTACATTTTGAAAAATTTGCCCTAGGATGGCATTGGATAAAATTGTGATGATAAAATTGGGCATAGAGAAAGCAAAATCACAAAATTCAGAACATCAATGAACTTTATAAATCACATAATGACATATGTAGAAAAACAATAAATATCTATCAACTATCAACTGCCAAACTTGTTGAGGTCACTGAGTATATCTTTCTGAAAAAAAAGTAAAAGAAAAACTGTCTGGTAGAGGAAATGGCCACTAAAACAAATAAGCAAACACACACATATAGATATAATACATTTTGAAAAGTGCTTGCTATAAATTAAATTGTGTCCTCTCCCAAAATTCATATATTCAATTTCTAACCCCAAGTTCCTCAAAATGTGATCTGATTTGGGAATAGGTACATTGCAGATATAATTAGCTAATTTAAGATGAGGGTGCACTGGAGCAGGCTGGGCCCCTAATCCATTAAGACTGGTGTCTTATTATAAAAGGAGGAAATTTTAATACAGATACGAACACCAGGTGAACATGAAGACAGATATCAGGGGAATTCCAAAGATGGCTAGCAAACTACCAGAATCTAGAAGAATGGCATGGGATAGTCTTCCTTAAAGCTCTCAGAAGGAACCAAGTCTGCTGATCTCAAGATTTCAGCCTTCAGAACTGGGAAACAAAATATTTCCAGTCATACAGTTTGTGGTATTTTATTACAGCAACACTTGCAAAACAATAGAAAGTAATCAAGGAGAATTACTGGTGACACAGAGCATGAATAAGGGGATAGAGGCTTATTTTAGGTTGGATGGACCAGGAGAAAATTGGACAAGATGAGACTAGATAGACCTTGGTAGGGAATTTGAATTTTAAGAATAATGAGGAGACTTTCATGGGTAGGCTTTAAGCTAGTGATGAGATGAGCCAATTTACATTTTTAAATAAAGTTCTAAGTACTATTTAGAGAATGGTATGGAGAGGGAAGAAGAGCATGGTACCATCAAACCAGATATTCAGGCTTGGAATAGGACTATGGTGGCTAGGGCTTCACTGGTAGCTAAGATGGTAAAGAATCTACCCGCAATGAAGAAGGCCCTGGTTTGATTCCTAGATTGGGAAGAGCCCCTGGAGAAGGGAATGGCAACTTATGCCAGTATTCTGGCATGGAGAATTCCATGGACAGAGGAGTCTGGCAGGCAATAGTCCATCAGTTCAGTGCAGTTCAGTCCCTCTGTTGTGTCTGACTCTTTGCGACCCCATGGACTGCAGCACACCAGGCTTCCCTGTCCATCAACAACTCCCAGAGCCTGCTCAAACTCATGTCCATTGAGTTGGTGATGCCATCCAACCATCTCATCCTCTGCCGTCCCCTTCTCCTCCTGCCTGCAATCTTACCCAGCATCGGGGTCTTTTCCAGTGAGTCATTTCTTCACATCAGGTGGCCAAAGTATTGGAGTTTCAGCTTCACCATCAGTCCTTCCAATGACGATTCAGGACTGAATTCCTTTAGGATTGACTGGTTTAATCTCCTTGCAGTCCAGGAGAATCTCAAGAGCCTTCTCCAACACCACAGTTCAAAAGCATCAATTCTTCAGGACTCAGCTTTCTTTAGGGTCCAACTCTCACATCCATACATGACTACTGGAAAAACCATAGCTTTGACGAGATGGACCTTTGTTAGCAAAGTAATGTCTCTGCTTTTTAATATGCTGCCTAGGTTGGTCATAACTTTTCTTCCAAGGAGTAAGCGCCTTTTAATTTCATGGTGCAGTCACCATCTGCAGCAATTTTGGAGCCCCCCCGAAATAAAGTCTTTCACTGTTTTCATTGTTTCCCCATCTATTTGCCATGAAGTGATGTGACTGGATGCCATGATCTTAGTTTTCTGAATGCAAGCTTTAAGCCAAATTTTCACTCTCCTCTTTCACTTTCATCAAGAGGCTCTTTTGTTATTCTTCACTTTCTGCCATAATGGTAGTGTCAACTGCATGTCTGAAGTTATTGATATTTCTCCAAGCAATCTTGATTTCAGCCTTTGCTTCATCCAGCCTGGCATTTCACATGATAGAAGTAAAAAAAGCAGGATTACAATATGTGGCCTTGCTGTACTCCTTTTCCAGTTTGGAACCAGTCTGTTGTTATATGTCTGGTTCTGTTTCTTCTTGACTTGCATACAGATTTCTCAGGAGGCAGGTAAGGTGGACTAATATTTCCATCTCTTTGAGAACTTTCCACAGTTTGTTGTGATCCACAAGTCAAAGGCTTTGGCTTGGTCAATAGAGCAGAAGTAGATTTTTTTGAACTCTGTTGCTCTTTTGATGATCCAATGGATGTTGACAATTTGATCTCTCGTTCTGCTTTTCTAAATCCATCTTGAACATCTGAAAGTTCTCACTTCATGTACAGTTGAAGCCTAGCTTGAAGAATTTGAGCATTACTTTGCAAGCGTGTGAGATGAGTGCAATTATGTGGTAGGTTAATCAATCTTTGGCATTGCCCTTCTTTGGCACTGGAATGAAAACTGACCTTTTCCAGTCCTGTGGCCACTGCTGAATTTTCCAAATTTGCTGGCATATTGAGTGCAGCACTTTAGCAGCATCATCTTTTAGGATTTGAAATAGCTCCACTGGAATTCCATCACCTCCACTAGCTTTGTTTATGGTGATGCTTCCTAAGGCCCACTTGACTTCACACTCTAGGATGCCTCGATTTAGGTGAGTGATCACACCATCACAGTTATCTGGGTCATGAAGATCTTTGTTGTATAGTTCTTCTATGTATTTTTGCCACCTCTTCTTAGTATCTTCTGCTTCTGTCAGGTTATACCATTTCTGTCCTCTATTGTGCCCATCTTTGCATGAAACATTCCCTTGTTATCTCTCATTATCTTGAAGAGATCTCTAGTCTTTCCTATTTTATTGTTTTCCTCTATTTCCTTGCATTAATCACTGAGGAAGGCTTTCTCATCTTTCCTTGCTATTCTTTGGAACTCTGTATTCAAATAAGTATATCTTTCCTTTTCTTCTTTGCCTTTCACTTCTCTTCTTTTCTCTGCTATTTGTAATGCCTCCTCAGACAACCATTTTGCGTTTCTGTATTTGTTTTTCTTGGGGATGGTCTTGATTACTGCCTCTTGTACAATGTCACAAACCTCCATCCACAGTTCTTCAAGCACTTTGTCTATTATATCTAATCCTTTGAATCTATTTCTCACTTCCACTATACAATTGTAAGGGATTTTATTTAGGTCATACCTGAATGGTCTAGTGGTTTTTCCGACTTTCTTCAATTTAAGAAAGAGAAGGGAATGGAAAACCTCTTCAGTATTCTTGCCTTGAGAACCCTATGAACAGTATGAAAAGGCAAAAAGATAGGACACTGAAAGATGAACTCCCCAGATCAGTAGGTGCCCAAAATGCTACTGGAGAAGAGTGGAGAAATAACTCCAGAAAAATGAAGAGACGGAGTCAAAGTGAAAACAACACCCAGTTTTGTATGTCACTGGTGACGGAAGTAAGCTCTGATACTGTAAAGAACAATATTGCATAGGAAACCTGGAATGTTAGGTCCATGAATCAAGGTAAATTGGAAGTGGTCAAACAAGAGAAGGCAAGAGTGAATATCGACATTTTAGGGATCAGTGAACTAAAATGGACTGGAATGGGCAAATTTAATGCAGATGACCATTATACCTACTACTGTGGGCAACAATCCCTTAGAAGAAATGGAATAGCCCTCATAGTCAACAAAAAGAGTCCAAAATGCAGTACTTGGGTACAATCTCATAAATGACAGAATGATCTCTGTTTGTTTTCAAGGTGAACCATTCAATATCACAGTAATCCAAGTCAATGCCCCAAACAGTAATGCTGATGAACCTGAAGTTGAATGATTCTATGAAGACCTACAAGACCTTCTAGAACTAACTCCCAAAAGAGATGTCCCTTTCATTATAGGGGACTATAATGCAAAAGTAGGAAGTCAAGAGATACCTGGAATAAGAGGCAACTTTAGCCTTGGAGTACAAAATGAAGCAGAGCAAAAACTAACAGAGTTTTACCAAAAGAATGCAGTGGTCCTAGCAAACACCCTCTTCCAACAACACAAGAGATGACTCTACACAAGGACATCACCAGATGGTCAATACCAAAATCAGATTGATTATATTTTTTGCAGTCAAAGATGGAGAAACTCTATACAGTTAGAAAAAACAAGACCAGGAGCTGACTGTGGCTCAGATCTTGAACTCCTTATTGCAATATTCTTTGGGGTGTCACAAGGAGTTGGACACGACTGGGCAAAATTTTCACTTTCAGCAGAATATAGTTAACTTGATAAAATATTTAATATTGAGAGTTAGTGTGTGTCATAAAGAATTACTTTATTTGTTTATTTATTTTTTTGTCTTGAGCTACTCAGTGTTTCTTGTAGAGATGTTATTTACTGTGATGGAAAAGGCTTGGGGAGAACAGAATGAGAGGTAATAGAAGAAGAGTTCACTTCTCAGTATGTTAAAGCTAAGATGTCTGTTAGATAGTTAAGTAGAGGTGCTATTGTGGGATATTTTTGGGGCCAAAATAAGGTCTAAGAAGGAAGTGGAGAAATGGAAACTAAGTCAGGTGTGCAGTGACCACAGATTACTGAATGCTGATAGTACAGCTGAAGTCTCCTGAATCGCATTCCTATGTCCTGGTAAATGCCTACTCAATGATATTAGAGGGCCATTTGATTAATAGTAAGCCTTGGACTGCAAGGAGATCCAATCAGTCCATCCTAAAGGAGATCAGTCCTGGGTGTTCATTAAAAGGACTGATGCTGAAGCTGAAACTCCAATACTTTGGCCACCTGATGTAAAGAGTTGACTCAATGGAAGAGACCCTGATGCTGGGAGGGATTGGGGGCAGGAGTAGAAGGGGACGACAGAGGATGAGATGGCTGGATGGCATCACTGACTCGATGGACATGAGTTTGGGTGAACTCGGGAGTTGGTGATGGACAGGGAGGCCTGGCGTGCTGCAATTCATGGGATCGCAGAGTCGGACACGACTTAGCGACTGAACTGAAGTGAACTGAACTGATGAGGGTACTTTGTGGATAGTACTGAGAATAAATGTGCCAGCATCTGTGTAGTGAAGAAAAACACACAGATGGAGGAAGCATGGTGACACAGTATCAAGTGCACACAAATAAGATTCAGGAGGCTTTGGATCTACTTGTAGTCTTACCACTTATTGGCTAACTGTGCCTCAAAAAGTGAGTTCAAGGCATCAAAATAATCTCTTTAAGATACCTATTGGTTTTAAACATTAAAAGTGTTAGTCACTGAGTCGTGTTCGACTCTTTGTGACCCCATGGACTATAGCCTACGGGCTCCTCTGTCCATAGAATTCTCCAGGCAAGAATACTGGAGTGGGTTGCCATTCCCTTATCAGGGGATCTTCCTGACCCAGGAATCCAATCTGGGATCTCCTGCATTGCAGGCAGATTCTTAACCGTCTGAGCCCCTAAGGAAGCCTAAGCTCCTCAGCAATTGCACTTTGGTCACACAGCCTAATAGAGTTTTTGTGTCTGTGCACAGGGGACCATGTACATGGATCCTACTAAAGACATTATTTAAAATAGTGAATTTAAAGGAACTTAGGAATGATGCTAAAGCTGAAACTCCAGTACTTTGGCCACCTCATGCAAAGAGTTGACTCATTGGAAAAGACCCTGAAGCTGGGATGGATTGGGGGCAAGAGGAGAAGGGGATGACAGAGGATGAGATGGCTGGATGGCATCACTGACTGGATGGATGTGAGTCTGAGTGGATTCCGGGAGTTGGTAATGGACAGGGAGGCCTGGCGTGCTGCGATTCATGGAATTACAGAGTCGGACACGACTGAGCGACTGAACTGAACTGAAAAGTGAAGTGGCTCAGTCGTGTCCAACTCTTTGTGACCCCATGGACGGTAGCCTACCGGGCTCCTCCATCCATGGGATGTTCCAGGCAAGAATACTGGAGTGGGTTGCCATTTCCTTCTCCAAGGGAACTTCCTGACCCAGGGGATCGAACCTGCGTCTCCTGCATTGTAGGCAGATGCCTTACCGCCTGAGCCACAAGGGAAGCCATAGAAATACTTTGATTGAATATGCTAACAGTCGGGCGAATGAGCGACTTCACTTTCACTTTTCACTTTCATGCTTTGGAGAAGGAAATGGCAACCCACTCCAGTATTCTTGCCTGGAGAATCCCAGACACGGGGGAACCTGGTGGGCTGCCGTGTATGGGGTTGCACAGAGTCGGACACGACTGAAGTGACTTAGCAGCAGCAGCAGCATGCTATGTTTATACCAGAGAATGCTATTCAGATGTTTAATTGAATGAGCTAGATCTATGTATATAAACAAAGATCACAAATACAGAGTTTTGTATATGAAAAAAACAGATCTTTAAATGACATTTGAAATAATATGCCTTTTATAGAAATTCACATAGGTAAAGATGCTAAAAGTAGGAAGGATGTGATTCTGGTTAATTATTGGAGAGGAAGGAATCAAGATGGGGGATGGGCTATAAAGAAAGCTTCAAATGAATGTTTTGCAAAAAATTATACTTGAACAATATATACTAGGGTTAAAAAGAAGTTCATTAAATTATTCTTTGTATATTTGTATTAGCTTTATGATACCATACGTAAGTTAAAAGGAGTTATTTTCATTTGCATGTGGAGAATAAATTCTCATTTTAATATATAATATTTTTAATGCTACATCATTAACTTTCCAAGATTAGAGAAATCATTGCCTATCTTATAACATTATGTTTTCATTTTCCCTTTTTAAGTTTACAGTTTCAGTTGTAAAAGTTCACATTATCATTACAGTCATAGTTACAGTTCACTGTCGCATCCATATGAACTTCAGATAATGACTTTCTAAAGGAGGCTCTGTAGGTCCTATTTTATAAATAATACATTTGATGTTCTTAGAATTTAAAAATATGCCCAAAGTCACATAGCTGGCAAATATAAGAAATAAAAGTTTATTTTTATGAACAATAAAAGCAATGAAACAATGAAGCTCCACTGTTTTGCTTTAGGTCCTGTTCTATCACACCATCACTGACACACTTCCAAGCGGAAAACACTGCATATGTTTCCCTTATACCTGACTTTTATATATGTTAAGATTAGTGTTTCATTCAGTTAATATACAATTTAAATACACTGAACACAGTAGTCTCATGTTTTGTATATAAATGCTGTAGAAATCCCAAAAGTACACATTAGTAAATGAAAGAAAGTAACATTAGGATTTCTATCTTGTTAATGGAATTATTATTAGTCACAGCAAAGCTAGTTTCCATGTTATTCTCTGGTTATGACTTCTGAATATCTTTACAGCTGTTGCAGTTTTGTTCCTCTTTTGGAAAAAAATATTGTGGTTAATTTTTATGTTAAAAGTCACAAGTATTTTACCATATCTAGAAATGGAAGTGTTTCATGATTATAGAGCAGGCATCATCATTGGTTGATTTTCTAAAAAGGTAAAAGTATAAGAAAACTTCAAGAAAAACTACAACAAACACGTTTGACAAGAGGTTAAAAAATGCAACTGTACAGTCATTTAAATGCTTATTTCTTTCTTGTCTTCTCAGCCTGTTGTCCCCATTCCTCATCTTACAGTTTTTGTTATACTTGAATGATGAGCTCAAAACATGAAAAGTGGCTGTTTTCAACCTTTAGTAATGTTTCGCAACTCATTTCCCTGTTTGCTTGCTGACAACCTGCCAAAATCACCCTCTGCTGAATTGTGAAAAGATTGGGGTAACAGTCATGAGACCCGAAATGTGTTGCAGATAATTAGTAGATCAGATCATTGTCACAGCAGATACTTGGCTACCCACACATCTCTATTTTTAAACCTTGTGTGTCACACAATATGCATTCATTGTCTGTTTTAATGTGAAGAGCACAACTTTGCATTGTATATAATAGAGCTGAGTTGAATGGGAAATTCCATTATTCTTTTGTTGTTTTGTACTGTCACTGGTTAACACATGAGATATACATATTTGGTGAATAACTGAAGCCATCTTTGGCTTTTAAATAGCTTTAGAATTGGGAATTACATGTTTTGCTACTTACTGAATAATCCAACCACAGCAGTCTTTGTTTTCCAATAAGGCAGGAAACAAAAATTCTCCTTAGATGATCACGTTTTTTTTCACACTAATTAGTTCCAACTAATTTGATTGGCAAGAATAGGGCTTCAGGAGATTAGTTCTTGAATGGAACAAAATAGTAAGATAAGAGGTGATCAGTTGAAGTAAAAAAGAAATGAGATTTGGGGATGACAGAAATGCTAGAATTATTAGGGGGCTTTCCACAAGAATTGATCACAGAACAGCAGGTAGTAAGTTATCATCTAGTGATATGTTCTCTTAAAAATACTATCTTATGGTACAGCCTCTGCACACATGTGGAACGTGTGTGTGTTTGTTTTATACTCAGCAGACATACTCAACAATTTCCCATTTAATTCTTCCCTTATTTCTTATGTGTTTCAATATCAAAGTAAATTTATCAGTTTACACAATATCAGTGCTCAAAAAATATGAAAGTTATATAATCACAATATAATGAACTCTAGTTGCTATAATATTATAATCAGAAATAACTTAGTCTTAAAAGATTAATAACACCAAAACTAGTCTTAAAATTTGACAAAGCAGGAAAGCAGACGCTTCCTCCTATAGCTAAGAAGAGTAACTTGGAGAAGTCACAAAAACTCTAAAAGTTGTAGATTATCTGTAAAATGTACATAAAACAACTCTTCTTCATGTATGATATTATTCTTATCAGGTATAATTGAATCAATATACAGAAAACCTCTTTGAAATTTCTTAAATGTTTTATAAGTGTAAGTCATTTTTATAATAATCTAAATTTTGAGCCTGGTTTATTATTTTTTTATAAATCCACATTTGCTCATTTTTCAAAAATAAATGCCTACTATATTTCAAGTCTGAATTGTTCTAAGTACTTGGGAAGATACCAATAAACAGAACAGACTGTAATTCCTGTCCTCATAGGCCTTAAACATCAATAAATTAAAGAAACAGTAATAGTTAAAAGTTAAAAATGTCAGTTGGTGGTAAATGCTGTAAAGTAAAATAAGACAAAGGAATTGAGTTGTTTGTAGAATAATCTGAAGGAGGCAATGGCATTAGCAGTGAGTGAGGGCCAAATTGTGTGTTGAAATACCGAAGTTTAAGAAAATGGCCATTCTTTTTTTTTATTTTTTTATTTTTAAACTTTACATAACTGTATTAGTTTTGCCAAATATCAAAATGAATCCGCCACAGGTATACATGTGTTCCCCATCCTGAACCCTCCTCCCTCCTCCCTCCCCATTCCATCCCTCTGGGTCGTCCCAGTGCACCAGCCCCAAGCATCCAGTATCGTGCATCGAACCTGGACTGGAAACTCGTTTCATACATGATATTTTACATGTTTCAATGCCATTCTCCCAAATCTTCCCACCCTCTCCCTCTCTCACAGAGTCCGTAAGACTGTTCTATACATCAGTGTCTCTTTTGCTGTCTCGTACACAGGGTTATTGTTACCATCTTTCTAAATTCCATATATATGCGTTAGTATACTGTATTGGTGTTTTTCTTTCTGGCTTACTTCACTCTGTATAATAGGCTCCAGTTTCATCCACCTCATTAGAACTGATTCAAATGTATTCTTTTTAATGGCTGAATAATACTCCATTGTGTATATGTACCACTGCTTTCTTATCCATTCATCTGCTGATGGACATCTAGGTTGCTTCCATGTCCTGGCTATTATAAACAGTGCTGCAATGAACATTGGGGTACACATGTCTCTTTCCCTTCTGGTTTCCTCAGTGTGTATGCCCAGCAGTGGGATTGCTGGATCATAAGGCAGTTCTATTTCCAGTTTTTTAAGGAATCTCCACACTGTTCTCCATAGTGGCTGTACTAGTTTGTATTCCCACCAACAGTGTAAGAGGGTTCCCTTTTCTCCACACCCTCTCCAGCATTTATTACTTGTAGACTTTTGGATCGCAGCCATTCTGACTGGTGTGAAATGGTACCTCATAGTGGTTTTGATTTGCATTTCTCTGATAATGAGTGATGTTGAGCATCTTTTCATGTGTTTGTTAGCCATCTGGATGTCTTCTTTGGAGAAATGTCTATTTAGTTCTTTGGCCCATTTTTTGATTGGGTCATTTATTTTTCTGGAGTTGAGCTGTAGGAGTTGCTTGTATATTCTTGAGATTAGTTGTTTGTCAGTTGCTTCATTTGCTATTATCTTCTCCTATTCTGAAGGCTGTCTTTTCACCTTGCTAATAGTTTCCTTTGATGTGCAGAAGCTTTTAAGGTTAATTAGGTCCCATTTGTTTATTTTTGCTTTTATTTCCAATATTCTGGGAGGTGGGTCATAGAGGATCCTGCTGTGATGTATGTCAGAGAGTGTTTTGCCTATGTTCTCCTCTAGGAGTTTTATAGTTTCTGGTCTTATGTTTAGATCTTTAATCCATTTTGAGTTTATTTTTATGTACGGTGTTAGAAAGTGTTCTTTTTTTTTTTAATTTTATTTTATTTTTAAACTTTACATAACTGTATTAGTTTTGCCAAATATCAAAATGAATCCGCCACAGGTATACATGTGTTCCCCACCCTGAACCCTCCTCCCTCCTCCCTCCCCATTCCATCCCTCTGGGTCGTCCCAGTGCACCAGCCCCAAGCATCCAGTATCGTGCATCGAACCTGGACTGGAAACTCGTTTCATACATGATATTTTACATGTTTCAATGCCATTCTCCCAAATCTTCCCACCCTCTCCCTCTCTCACAGAGTCCGTAAGACTGTTCTATACATCAGTGTCTCTTTTGCTGTCTCGTACACAGGGTTATTGTTACCATCTTTCTAAATTCCATATATATGCGTTAGTATACTGTATTGGTGTTTTTCTTTCTGGCTTACTTCACTCTGTATAATAGGCTCCAGTTTCATCCACCTCATTAGAACTGATTCAAATGTATTCTTTTTAATGGCTGAATAATACTCCATTGTGTATATGTACCATAGCTTTCTTATCCATTCATCTGCTGATGGACATCTAGGTAGAAAGTGTTCTAGTTTCATTCTTTTACAAGTGGTTGACCAGATTTCCCAGCACCACTTGTTAAAGAGATTGTCTTTCATCCATTGTATATTCTTGCCTCCTTTGTCAAAGATAAGTTGTCCATATGTGTGTGGATTTATCTCTGGGCTTTCTATTTTGTTCCATTGATCTATATTTCTGTCTTTGTGCCAGTACCACACTGTCTTGATAACTGTGGCTTTGTAGTAGAGCCTGAAGTCAGGTAGGTTGATTCCTCCAGTTCCATTCTTCTTTCTCAAGATCGCTTTGGCTATTCGAGGTTTTTTGTATTTCCATACAAATTGTGAAATTATTTGTTCGAGCTCTGTGAAGAATGCTGTTGGTAGCTTGATAGGGATTACAATGAATCTATAGATTGCTTTGGGTAGTATACTCATTTTCACTATATTGATTCTTCCAATCCATGAACATGGTATATTTCTCCATCTGTTAGTGTTCTCTTTGATTTCTTTCACCAGTGTTTTATAGTTTTCTATATATAGGTCTTTAGTTTCTTTAGGTAGATATATTCCTAAGTATTTTATTCTTTCCGTTGCAATGGTGAATGGAATTGTTTCCTTAATTTCTCTTTCTGTTTTCTCATTATTAGTGTATAGGAATGCAAGGGATTTCTGTGTGTTGATTTTATATCCTGCAACTTTACTATACTCATTGATTAGTTCTAGTAATTTTCTGGTGGAGTCTTTAGGGTTTTCTATGTAGAGGATCATGTCATCTGCAAACAGTGAGAGCTTTACTTCTTCTTTTCCACTTTGGATTCCTTTTATTTCTTTTTCTGCTCTGATTGCTGTGGCCAAAACTTCCAAAACTATGTTGAATAGTAATGGTGAAAGTGGGCACCCTTGTCTTGTTCCTGACTTTAGAGGAAATGCTTTCAAGTTTTCACCATTGAAGATAATGTTTGCTGTGGGTTTGTCATGTATAGCTTTGATTATGTTGAGGTATGTTCCTTCTATTCCTGCTTTCTGGAGAGTTTTTATCATAAATGGATGTTGAATTTTGTCAAAGGCTTTCTCTGCATCTATTGAGATAATCATATGGTTTTTATTTTTCAATTTGTTTATGTGGTGTATTACATTGATCGATTTGCGGATATTGAAGAATCCTTGCATCCCTGGGATAAAGCCCACTTGGTCCTGGTGTATGATCTTTTTAATGTGTTGTTGGATTCTGATTGCTAGAATTTTGTTAAGGAGTTTTGCATCTATGTTCATCAGTGATATTGGCCTGTAGTTTTCTTTTTTTGTGGGATCTTTGTCAGGTTTTGGTATTAGGGTGATGGTGGCCTCATAGAATGAGTTTGGAAGTTTACCATCCTCTGCAATTTTCTGGAAGAGTTTGAGCAGGATAGGTGTTAGCTCTTCTCTAAATTTTTGGTAGAATTCAGCTGTGAAGCTGTCTGGACCTGGGCTTTTGTTTGCTGGAAGATTTTTGATTACAGTTTCAATTTCCGTGCTTGTGATGGGTCTGTTAAGATTTTCTATTTCTTCCTGGTCGAGTTTTGGAAAGTTGTACTTTTCTAAGAATTTGTCCATTTCTTCCTCGTTGTCCATTTTATTGGCATATAATTGTTGATAGTACTCTCTTAGGATCCTTTGTATTTCTGTGTTGTCTGTTGTGATCTCTCCATTTTCATTTCTAATTTTATTGATTTGATTTTTCTCCCTTTGTTTCTTGATGAGTCTGGCTAATGGTTTGTCAATTTTATTTATCCTTTCAAAGAACCAGCTTTTGGTTTTGTTGATTTTTGCTATGGTCTCTTTTGTTTCTTTTGCATTTATTTCTGCTCTAATTTTTAAGATTTCTTTCCTTCTACTAACCCTGGGGTTCTTCATTTCTTCCTTTTCTAGTTGCTTTAGGTGTAGAGTTAGGTTATTTATTTGACTTTTTTCTTGTTTCTTGAGGTGTGCCTGTATTGCTATGAACTTTCCCCTTAGGACTGCTTTTACCGTGTCCCACAGGTTTTGGGTTGTTGTGTTTTCATTTTCATTCGTTTCTATGCAAATTTTGATTTCTTTTTTGATTTCTTCTGTGATTTGTTGGTTATTCAGCAGCGTGTTGTTCAGCCTCCATATGTTGGATTTTTTAATAGTTTTTCTCCTTTAATTGAGATCTAATCTTACTGCATTGTGGTCAGAAAAGATGCTTGGAATGATTTCTATTTTTTTGAATTTACCAAGGCTAGCTTTATGGCCCAGGATGTGATCTATCCTGGAAAAGGTTCCATGTGTGCTTGAGAAGAAGGTGAAATTCATTGTTTTGGGATGAAATGTCCTATAGATATCAATTAGGTCTAACTGGTCTATTGTATTGTTTAAAGTTTGTGTTTCCTTGTTAATTTTCTGTTTAGTTGATCTATCCATAGGTGTGAGTGGGGTATTAAAGTCTCCCACTATTATTGTGTTATTGTTAATTTCTTCTTTCATACTTGTTAGCATTTGTCTTACATATTGCGGTGCTCCCGTGTTGGGTGCATATATATTTATAATTGTTATATCTTCTTCTTGGATTGATCCTTTGATCATTATGTAGTGACCATCTTTGTCTCTTTTCACAGTCTTTGTTTTAAAGTCTATTTTATCTGATATGAGTATTGCTACTCCTGCTTTCTTTTGGTCCCTATTTGCATGGAAAATCTTTTTCCAGTCCTTCACTTTCAGTCTGTATGTGTCCCCTGTTTTGAGGTGGGTCTCTTGTAGACAACATATGTAGGGGTCTTGTTTTTGTATCCATTTAGCCAGTCTTTGTCTTTTGGTTGGGGCATTCAACCCATTTACGTTTAAGGTAATTACTGATAAGTATGACCCCGTTGCCAGAAAATGGTCATTCTTGAATGGATGGTCTTTCATTACTAAATTAAGCCATGTGTATCATTTACCAATACCTCATAGAAAACCCAGATAAGTGGTTTGACACTTAAAACGATTTTTTTACTCCATTCTACTATATTTAGAATAAAATTTTAAAAACATAATGTGTCCTTTCTCTTCACTTCTTTGACTTGAACACAGAATTATTAAGATGAGAAAAATGAAGGAAGTGTTTATACTGTGTAAGGTCATGTGAGTGCAATATAATAAAAATTAATTTCATATTAACAAATGCAAGGTATTTTTAGAAAGGTTCATCCAAAATGACACAATGTCCTTGAAAGTAAACATGTTGAATTAGCCTCTCTCTCACATATGTACACAGGAGACAAATGTACCCTTCCGTAGCACAGGTACCATAGGAAACGGATTTAGAGCCAAAGACCTTATCTGCTAACATTTCATTAGGGAAGGAAATCTGTAATTCCCTAATTAGGAGGAAAATTTCTAACTTCATTAGGGAGGGAAGGAAGGAAGGAAGAAGTATATTACTAAACTGACCACAGTGTCTTAGGCACAGCTGATTGCTCTGTGGATTCAAGATACTTTCTCAGAGACTGCATTTAAATTTCTGAATCTTCTCAGAGTCTACAGTTCAGTCATACCACAAGGATCATAAACTTGTCTTGGACCTAATTCTTATTGTAACCTATAAAATTTTAAGGAAGAAAAAGTTCAACTACATTGGAAATCTATAAAATACAAATTAAAGCAAAAAATAGAATTGTCTTTTCAAAAATCTATCAACTCAGTTAAGATTAAAAAGATCAATATACTGTACTATATTTTTGTTATATGGGAAGGGTGAATTTTCCTATAATGTTAGTGATTATATTGGCTATTTCAACTTTTATAGAAATACACTCTGTTTTTTAAGACTATTCATTGCTCCAGAATGACAGGAACTCTCTCTTATGCATGCATAAACACACACATACTCATAAGAAAGACAACCACTGTGGATTAGATTATCTCATATTTTTCAGAAGCAAGTAGCTACATGATGTGAGAAAATATAGTATAACTTGGCTAACTCTTCCTGGTTCCCAAGTTCCTAAGAGGAGTACTCAACTCCTCATAGTACAAGATATGAAAAGTTGGGCCCTTCCAGGTTGGAAAAGCCCATTTACTTACTGTGCATTTCTATTATATTAAGTGTAGGCAAACTACAGCTGTGGGCTAAATCTGAAACACTGTCTGTGTTATAAATAAAGTTTTATTGGAGCACAGCCACATTCATTCATTTGTATACTGTCTATGGCAACTTTTCAAAGTTGAATAATTGCAAAAGAGACCATATATCTGACAAAGTCTAAAATATTCACTATCTGATCCTTTATAGAAAAAGTTTGGCAACTCTTTTATATTATTGGCTTTCATTAAAATTCATGAAGATGTTATAGTCTCGAATAATATATATCCTTACAAAGAATATTCACTGACATTTGAAGCTTTCTTGAGCCAGAATTAGCTTGAAACCCAAGAATGCTTATTATTAGAAAAACCCCACCCTTGCTGAGGATGTGTCAAGTGTTTCAGGTTTCCAGCCACCCAGAAATCTCATTTCCACAGTTTCCCCTCTGACTCTAATTTAATAACTGTTTCCACAAGGTCATCTTAACCAAACACCAAACAAATATCTACTGATATAGTGGGAGCTCCTCTCTTTGTCTATCACTTTCTTCCTCTCTGTCTATCTATATACTTATATACAGACAAATTATGGAAAACACCTTTTGTTACAACAAATTCATCTCTGAAATTGAAGAAAGTAGGGAAAACCATTAGACCATTCAGGTATGACCTAAATCAAATCCCTTATGATTATACAGTGGAAGTGAGAAATAGATTTAAGGGACTAGATCTGATAGATAGAGGGCCTGATGAACTATGGTCTGAGGTACGTGATGTTGTATAGGAGACAGGGATCAAGACCATCCCCATGGAAAAGAAATGCAAAAAAGCAAAATGGCTGTCTGGGGAGGCCTTACAAATAGCTGTGAAAAGAAGAGAAGAGAAAGGCAAAAGAGAAAAGGAAAGATATAAGCATCTGAATGCAGAGTTCCAAAGAATAGCAAGAAGAGATAAGAAAGCCTTCCTCAGCGATCAATGCAAAGAAATAGAGGAAAACAACAGAATGGGAAAGACTACAAATCTCTTCAAGAAAATTAGAGATACCAAGGGGACATTTCATGCAAACATGGGCTCAATAAAGGACAGAAATGGTATGGACCTAACAGAAGCAGAAGATATTAAGAAGAGATGGCAAGAACTGCACAAAAAAGATCTTCACGACCCAGATAATCATGATGTGTGATCACTCACCTAGAGCCAGACATCCTGGAATGTGAAATCAAGTGGGCCTTAGAAAACATCACTATGAACAAAACTAGTGAAGGTGATGGAATTCCAGTTGAGCTATTCCAAATCCTGAAAGATGATGCTGTGAAAGTGCTGCACTCAATATGCCAGCAAATTTGGAAAACTCAGCAGTGGCCACAGGACAGGAAAAGGTCAGTTTTCATTCCAATCCCAAAGAAAGGCAATGCCAAAGAATGCTCAAACTACTGCACAATTGCACTCATCTCACATGCTAGTAAAGTAATGCTCAAAATTCTCCAAGCCAGGCTTCAGCAATACGTGAACCGTGAACTTCCATATTTTCAAGTTGGTTTTAGAAAAGTCAGAGGAACTGGAGATCAAATTGCCAGCATCTGCTGGATCATCGAAAAAGCAAGAGAGTTCCAGAAAAACATCTATTTCTCCTTTATTGATTATGCCAAAGCCTTTGACTGTGTGGATCACAATAAACTGAGGAAAATTTTGAAAGAGATGGGAATACCAGGCCACCTGACCTGCCTCTGGAGAAACTGGTATGCAGGTCAGGAAGCAACAGTTAGAACTAGACATGGAACAACAGACTGGTTCCAAATAGGAAAAGGAGTACGTCAAGGCTGTATATTGTCACCCTGCTTATTTATCTTCTATGCAGAGTACATCATGAGAAACTCTGGGCTGGAAGAAGCACAAGCTGGAATCAAGATAGCCGGGAGAAGTATCAATAACCTCAGATATGCAGATGACACCACCCTTATGGCAGAAAGTGAAGAGGAACTGAAAAGTCTCTTGATGAAAGTAGAAGAGGAGAGTGAAAAAGTTGGCTTAAAACTCAACATTCAGAAAACGAAGATCATGGCATCTGGTCCCATCATTCGTGGGAAATAGATAGGAAAACAGTGGAAACAGTGTCAGACTTTATTTTTGGGGGCTCCAAAATCACTGCAGATGGTGACTGCAGCCATGAAATTAAAAGACGCTTACTCCTTGGAAGGAAAGTTATGACCAACCTACATAGCATAATGAAAAGCAGAGACATTACTTTGCCAACAAAGATCCATCTAGTGAAGGCTATGGTTTTTCCAGCAGTCATGTATGGTTGTGAGAGTTGGACTGTGAAGAAAGCTGAGTGCTGAAGAATTGATGCTTTTGAACTGTGGTGCTGGAGAAGACTCTTGAAAGTCCCTTGGACTGCAAGGAGATCCAACCAGTCCATTCTGACGGACTTTGGAAGGAATGATGCTGAAGCTGAAACTCCAGTACTTTGGCCACCTCATGTGAAGAGTTGACTCATTGGAAAAGACTCTGATGCTGGGAGGGATTGGCGGCAGGAGGAGAAGGGGACGACAGAGGATGAGATGGCTGGATGGCATCACTGACTCGATGGACATGAGTTTGGGTAAACTCCAGGGAAAGATGGGGATAGGAGGAGAAGGGGATGACAGAGGATGAGATGGCTGGATGGCATCACTGACTCGATGGATGTGAGTCTGAGTGAACTCCAGGAGTTGGTAATGGACAGGGATGCCTGGTGTGCTGCAATTCATGGGGTCACAAAGAGTCGGACACGACTGAGTGAATATACTGACTGTCTGAACTGACAAGTTTATTATAAAGACATATTTATGTACAATTTTTCTATAAGATATTCATTCATATATATATATATATATGTGAGAAATAATTTTAACTGCTCAAAGATTGGTAAAATAAATTCTATCACCATTATCTTGTAATGAGAATAAATTACATATATATGTGTGTGTGTGTGTATAGTGCAAAATGGCAGAACAGTTTACTATGAGTATGTACAGACAATCCCTGACTTATAGTGGTTTGACTTACAGGTTTTCAGCATTATGATAGTGTGAAAGAAAGTGCATTCAATAGAACCCATACATCTAATTTTGAATTTTGATCTTGTCTCAGGTTAGCAATATATGGTACTATACTCTCTCATGTTGCTGGGCAACAGCAGTGACAGCATAAGCCACACCATCGGGGGGGTAAACAAAGGATACACTCAGAACCATTCCGCACCTATGCAACCATTCTGTTTCACTTTCAGGTAAGTATTTAACAATTTACATGAGATAGTCAACAATTTATTATGAAACAGGCCTTGTGTTGTTTGTCTTTGTCTAACTGTGGGTTAATGTAAATATTCTGAGCATGTTTAAGGTAGGCTAGGCTAAGCTATGATGTTTAGTGCCTTAGATGTATTAAATGCAAACTTACAACATTTTCAACTTACAATGATTTTATCTAGACATAACCCCACTATAAATCAAGCATGATCTGTAGAGGATCAGTCAGTTCAGTTCAGTTGCTCAGTCGTGTCTGACTCTTTGCGACCCCATGAACTGTAGCACGCCAGGCCTCCTTGTGCATCAACACCTCCTGGAGTTTACTCAAACTCATGTCCATTAAGTCGGTGATGCCATCCAATCATCTCATACTCTCTTCCTGCCCTCAGTTTTTCCCAGCATCAGGGTCTTTTCAAATGAGTCAGCTCTTCACATCAGGTGGCCAAAGTATTGGAGTTTCACCTTCAACATCAGTCCTTCCAATGAACACCCAGGACTGATCTCCTTTAGGATGGACTGGTTGGATCTCCTTACAGTCCAAGGGACTTTCAAGAGTCTTCTCCAATACCACAGTTCAAAAGCATCAATTCTTTGGCACTCAGCTTTCTTTGTAGTCCAACTCTCACATCCATACATGACCACTGGAAAAACCATAGCCTTGACTAGATGGATCTTTGTTGACAAAGTAATGTTTCAGCTTTTGAATATGCTATGTAGGTTGGTCATAACTTTCCTTCCAAGGAATAAGCGTCTTTTAATTTCATGGCTGCAATCACCGTCTGCAGTGATTTTGGAGCCCAGAAAAATAAAGTCAGCAACTGTTTCCACTGTTTCCCCATCTATTTGCATGAAGTTACGGGACCAGATGCCATGATCTTCATTTCCTGAATGTTGAGCTGTAAGCCAACTTTTTCACTCTCCTCTTTCACTTTCATCAAGAGGCTCTTTAATTCTTCTTCACTTTCTGTAGAGGATAATCACACTAAAAACTGTATTTGTATATAATGGAACACTATTTTAAAATATAATTGATGTTTTTTTCATTTTTGATAACTCTATTTTAATTCCTAGACCCCTTCCACAATTTAGACGAGGCAACAAGGAAAATACTCTACAAGGTAAATACTCTTATTGCTCTAAGGAGAGAAAAGTGTAAACATCTTATAAAAGTGATCAATCTTCCTTTAACTTTTAAAATAGAACTTTCAGATTCAACTGCCAAATAAGTAGTCCACAAAGCAAAGCAAATATGGTATGTCAGAACTAGAGGATTAAGATAGGAAGATTTTCTATTAATTATTGGACTGGAAGATCATAAAGCACAGCCTTGAAGACTCAGACCTAAGAAACTCACAGAATAGGGATGGATAGATAAATGGTAGGATATAATCAAATGATAATGCTCTGCACTGGATTAAATGAAGTACTGCAAGTACTTTACATGTATTAAGTTGTTGAATTCTTGTGCAGTAGGTGCTTTATTAATATTGTTATTTTATAGATGAAAAAACTGAAGCACAGGAAGCTTAGGTGACTTGAACAAGGTTATAAACAGCTGGTAAATAGTGGAGCTGGTAGCTTAATTCAGGAAGTCTGGCTCCAGAGAACATGTGGTATGGCTTCTCCAAAATGTAATCATATTTCTCTAGCTACAAAAGGAAAAAAAAAGAGCTAGCCACTTGAAGGATAGAGGGAGAGAAAGAATTAGAACCAAAAATGAGACCAAGAGAGACAATATTGGTGCATATAAGTCATTGAACCATGATTCTGTCTCCTTCTGGGCTCGAATTATGCAATGGACTGAATATTTGTGTCTCCCCCCAAATTCCTATGTTCAAACCTTAATCCTCAATATGATAGTGTTGGAGATGGGTAAATTGATCATGAGGATAGAACCTTCAAGATGGGATTGGTGCTCTTATCAATCTTAACAAATTGCTCTTAACAAATCAGAGAGAGCTTGCTTCCTGTTTCTCTGCTTCTGTTAAGAGAGGACAGAGCAAGAAGATGGCCATCAGCAAACAGGAAGAAGGCTTTCACCAGAGCCCAGCCATGCTAGTGCCTTCATCTTGGACTTCCTAGATTACAGAACGATGAGAAATTTCTGGTGTTTAAGCCGTCCAGTTTGTGATAATTGTTACAGCAGCCCAAGCTGTCTAAGACAAACCTAAGGGTTTGGATGGTAATGGGGCAAAGAAGTCTTTATTCCACTGGAAACATTCTGTATGGAAATCCAAAGAACACATTTATTTATACCAGTAAAACCATGTATCTTCATTTCCTTCCGTTGTCCTGGTTTTTACCTATTATTTTACTACTGTATCAATAACACACCCTCTTTCTCTCAAAACCATCCCAGGTTAGACAGTAAGTTATGTGGTCTTCCTCTTTATACATCAGTCACCATGTGGAACTCCAGTATGGTTTTCATACTAGGTTTTCATACCTAGTGGCTGACCCACTAGGCACCCTCCTCCAACAAGCAGAGTAGAACATAGAAATGGTGGCGGCAAAGGTTTACACAGAAAGAGAGCACCAGATAGCCATCCCTCTATGTTAGCTATCTATTGCTGCATAATAAACCATCCCACAACATAATGGATTAAAATAATACAGTTTGTTTAGCTCTTGACTCTGTGGCTCATGAGTTTGGCCAGACCCCAGCTAGATTTACTCTTTCCTCTGCAATCATCTTCTAGTTCTAGCTGCTGTTGGTAGGACCCTGGCTGTTCTAATATTCCTCACTCACATCTCTGGCAGTGTCTGTGGCAGCTGAGTTCACTCCATGTAGTTCCACTTCCTCTGGCAGGCTAGCATGGACTTGTTCACATAGTAATCTCAGCAAGGCTTGTAAAAGAGAGGACACACCCCAACCTCTAGGTGCATTTCCAGCCTCTGCTGGAGCCCTATTAGCTAATATTCTAATGGCCAAAGGGAGTGGCATCACTGAGTCCAGAGTCAGCCTAGAAGGCTGCACAAAGTTGCATGGCAGGGGTATGTTACTAGAGGGAGGGGAGGGATTTGTAACATGTTGGGACGGAGGAGTTAAGTAGTGACCATGTACCTCACTACATGGGGTAGTGGAAAGGGGCAGGAAGTCATTGCTGTCCTATTTGTCATGGAAATCATTTGTGTCCTTGAGCAGAGGAACTGTGCAAAGTTGTACCTGAGTGGGAGTTGAAGCACAGGCCAAGGTGACAACCTAGTCAGCAACTGGACGCCATACCCCAGAGCTCTGTAGGAGAAATACCTTGTGTTGCTTGTGACAAAAGGACATCAGCAGCAGATGCATCAGGGATGTGTGCGTGCGTGCACACACACACAAACACACACACACTCAAATACTGTGTCTATTGAGACCTCCCAGCTGAGGGCTGTCTGTGCGCAAGCTGGGGCCATCCTACCATGCCATCTGTCTGAATCCTCTTGGGTTGCTCTAACAAAATACCACAGACCTAGTGGCTAATAAATAACAGGACAGTATTTCTCACAGTTTAGGAGGCTGAAAGCCTGAGATCAGGTTGCGGACTTCTAGTTGTCTTCTTATAATCTAATTGCCTCCCAAAGGGCCCACCTTCTCATAGCATCACATTAAGAATTAGGTTTCAACATATGAATTGTTGAGGGGGAGAATACAAACATTCAGAACACAACAGTATCATATTATGGAGAGAAAAGAAAGCAGTTTAAAGTTTAAATGAATGACAGTGAGCTAATGCAGAAGTGATTAAGTTAAATGAGAAGTGTTTTGATCATCATAAGGTGGAAAACTGAAGTTTATTTTCCACTATAAATGTGAAAAGGGAGATGTGTAAATGAGTCCAGTTATGAAGCAAAATCATATGTCTGTACCTCTAAGTAGTGACATTGAATTTTAAACTATATATATTTTTATATACACATAAATAAATTAAAAGTGATATTCACCCACATGCTAAGAGTAGTAATCTTAGGTAGTAAGCTTATGGATAACTTATAGTTCTTTAATTTTTGTATATTCTCTACATACCCTCAAATGAACACATTATCAGCTTTGCAATAAAAGACAAATTTTGTTTTAGAACAGATCCATTTGTGCTTTTGCCCATTCTGTGCTTGCTGAAGCTAGTTAATCTGAAAACTATTCCACCTTGAAGTGTTAATGAGCTAATAAGTCATTTTGGGGTGAGCTACTTTTCAAAACTGCTGAAATCACGTCTCTAAATGCACTTGTGTTCTACCTACTGATAGGGAGGACCTGGCTATCGGGGCTGTGACCTTATGTAAGAAAATATGGTAAAATATGCTTGCTGTCTACACAAATTCTTCTAAACATCTAATTAATTGAAATAGTCCCAAAGTTGGTAACTGTGCTTTAATCCATTCATTTCTCTTTATGAAGCCTATCTAGAACATGGCTTAGTTGTTCATAAAGTAGCAAAAGAGTTCAAATTTACTTCCATTCATTCTCAGAAACTTTACTAGATATTACTGTAGAGTTTAAAATCTGTTCAACTATTTGGAATTTGAAAAAATATAAGCTAAGCTGAGGAGAAATATGAATGAGAAACTTGCAATTAACTGCAATTAGAACAGTTATAGAGCTTCCCATCTGCCTGCTAATATAGGAGCTGCAGGAGATGCGGGTTTAATCCCTGGATTGGGAACATTCCCTGGAGATAGAAATAGTAACCCATTCGGGTATTCTTGCCTGGGAAATCCCATGGACAGAGTAGCCTGGCGGGTCACAATCCATAGGGTCACAAAGAGTTGTACATGACTGAGAATGCACATGCTGTGTGATAACAGTTATAGGAATTCTCCAAAGTCCTATAGAGTAAAGATTACAGCTAACTGTAACATTAGAAAATTCACATAGAGTACTGGCTGTGCAAAATACCAGTTGATGGGAATTTTAGCTTTTGGATTGATTGTCTTACACACTGATGTTTGCACATGAGTGTGTACACACACAGACACAGACACACACACAGACACACACACACAAATACCACCAGTCATGAGGAAACAGAGAAAGAAGTAATCTAATTTTGATATTATTCTATTGTACCTGTATTTATTCATTTTCCTTGGGTTCTCAAAAAATTTCATTCCTGTTTCTTCCTTAATTCTTTTTACAAAATTATTTTTCACTCATGAAATGCATCTAGTAATTATTGACTGTTAAATGAAGAAGGCAATTTTGTGATTATCACATACAATATAAGATACAATAGATTATATAAGATATAGTAAATAATAAATAATTAAAATCATGAAAAATGCTGAATTTGGAACATCAATTAGTTAAGACAGTCCACATAATTCAGAACTGGTATATTAGTTAAAATACTTTATGTTGCAAGTAATGATAACTCAACCTGGATGCACTGTTAATTTCATGTGTCAACTTGACTGGGCCAAAAAGTACCCAGCTATTTGATTCAGCATTATTCTGGGTATATCTGTGAAGGTGTTTCTGGATGTGGGTAACCGTGGTCCACTGTATTTGACAGCCTGAATAGAAAAAAGGAGTGAGGGAGAATTTACTCTCTTGGCCTGATGGTCTTTGACTAGGACATGGGTCCTGTTCTTCCTTCAGAACAGGAAATCATATTGAAATTTATACCATCAACTCTCTTGGTTCTTAGGTCTCTGGATTCAAACTGAAACTATACGATCAGCATTAGTGCTCCTTGGGTCTATGGATTTTTCTCGAACTATACCATTGGCTTTTGTATCTCTCCAGCTTACAGATCTCAGGACTTCCCAGCCCTCATAATCATGTGAGCCAATTCCTTATAGTGTGTGTGTGTGTGTGTCTTTGTGTGTGTGTGTGTGTAAAATATATGGCATTTGGCAAACACAGACTTGGGCAGATGCCCGTAGACATGAGAAACTTTGTACAAGTTCAGGTTCCTGGAGGAGAAATTCCAGCATTCTACTGGAGCTAAAACAGAACCAAACACATTTGGACACATTAAAGTGGTCAAGAGAAACTTGGCCAGAATGTCCTTCTGTCCCCCCCACCCCATCCAAGATGGTACAACTTAGAGAATTAGAGAAAAAGAAGGCTGGGGATCCCTCCTGTGCATGAGAAGGGAGAGCTGTCAGTGAGCACCTGGCTTTCCCAACCACACCAGACACTGCCAGAGAAAATCATTTCTCTCTCAGAGTATTGAAGGGATAGTGGGGGGGAAGGGAGCAGATCAGGGAAGAAGCAGATAAGACTATCAAAGCATTAAAGGGACATAGATCCTGCTATGGCAAGCCCATCTATGATCTTCTGGTAGAACCTCACCAGAGAGTCCCCACAACTGGCATGCTGGCACCTCCAGGGCTCCAGAGGCCAAGCCCACACCTCCCTCCATCCTGCGGCTGGTTCCTTGTGCATGCTCCAAGGGTAGCAGCAAAATAAAACTTAATGAATTCATGCAAACACAAATTGTGGGGAAGGGAGAAGGCACAATCTTGAGCTGTAATACCACCGTTGAGGGGTAAAAAGGTTACTAACAGCTGGCTGAGTGCATTTTAAGATTGAAAGACAATGTACTAACTTAAAAATTCTGCCACAAGAGGGAGCAAGAAGTGTGGAGTGGACCTACCCATATAAAGTCAGAGAAAACCTCAGAATACAAGCAGGACCAACAGAAAGTATGCCATGTGAGGGGTGCTGGTAAAGATTGAAGAATACAACTACTACTTTGAGTGTGAAAACAGCAATGTAAAACTCCAAGGAACATGAAAAACCAAGGAAAATGACATCACCAAAAGATGATCATAATCTTCTAGCACATTAAAAAATCTAGTAACCAAATACAGATATGTAGGACAGGACAGAGCATTCAAAAACTACAGGAAAATTTCAAAAGATATCACATACATAATTGGAATGCCAGAAGAAAAAAGAAATGAAAATGGAGCAGAAGGAATATCTGCAGTAGTAATGACTGACAGTTTTCTGAAATTCATGACAGACCCAAAAGTATAGGTACAGAAAGACCAAGAACACAAACCAGGATGAATTTAAAAAAAAATCTACACCTAGGAATATCATATTCAAGGTGAAGTAAAAAAAGGAAAAATTAAAAATTTTGAAATAAGCCAGATGAAAAATAAATTTACCTATAGAATGGCAAGGGTAAGAAATTTATTAGACTTCTAACAAGAAAAAAAATCAAAGGAGAAGAGTATAGAGTGAAATATTTAAAACTTTGGGAGAAAATGCAAACTTAGACTTTTGTGTCCAGTGAATTTATCTTTTAAAAGTGGAGAAATAAAGGTTTCTTACATATAAACTTAAGGAATTCATTCTCTGAAGAACCACCCTACAAAATGCGTAAAAGAACTTCTTCAGGGAGGAGAAAAATCACATAACTCAGGTATTTGAATCTTACTGAAAGAGATACCCATGTCCAGAGCTGGAAAAATTTGAACAATAAAATGAATACATAAGTTTGGCTTATTTATCCAAAGTATAAAATAAATATTCATGAGTCCATATTGATATAAATAAGCAACTGAATAAATGGGAAAGAGGAGACAACTCTTGGCAGACCAAAGAATTTCAAATAATGAATGTAGATACTCCATCTTCTTAGAGGCCAAGCAAAGGTTCCTATTCCCCAAGAATGAGCTGCAGAGAGTGATTTCCTTCTAAAGAGCACAGTAAGAATGGAAACGATATAATGATAGGAGAAATCTGACAAGCACTAACTCAGCCAAGTGTTGAAGGTCAACTTCAGCTGTGATAAGTCGTGTTGATAGATCGTATGTATTCTTGCTAGTGCATGTTGAGAATGGTAGTCTACCTCTGTGGTCTTCTGTCCTCAGACTCATTCCCAGATGGATCAGGACAAAAATAACAGGCAAATCTTGACTGTGGGACGCTCTAAAATGTGCCTAACTGATCATCCTCAAAACTGTCAAGGTCATCAAAAAGCAAGAGAAGTTTGGAAAATTGTCACAGTCAAGAGAAGCCTAAGGGGACGTGACAACTAATATGATAAGGACAGAATCTTGGAACAGAAAAGGACTATTAGGTAAAAACCTGAAAAAATAAGAATACAACATGAACTTTAGCTAGTAAAAAGATATGGTGTTAACTGTGACAATAATACCATACTAGTATGTTAATAATAAGGTGCTATGAATTTGTCAAATTAGCACTCATTAGGAAACACAGGGTGTTGGGTGGGGAGCAATTCAACAGTGGGCCATGAAAGAAATTGAAATGGAGAGATTTTATTACTCACATATCCTGGAAGAAACACACAGCATGCTTTAAGGAGCCAAGCGGGAGGCTAAGACAGAGGACAGACAGAGAGACAGGGTCTGGGGCACATGCCTCTACTAGGGACCATGAGTGGAGTGCTTTGGGGCTCCCAGGCTAACGCTGGATTGGTCACTTCAAATCGAAAAGACTGGTTATGGTAATCCACACCAGAGTCTTACCTAAGTGGAGCCTCGGGGAAGCACTGGGAAGCAAAGAAAACTGTTACTCACAAGGGCTGTTGGTAAGTCATACCAGGAATTTAGTGACTCTGCAGGCTGCTATCTAGGACATGTGCTTGTATGAGGGATTAGTGTCACTTCAGGATCACTGTAGGCTGCTTGGCCAAACAAAACGGATGCCAAGGCAGCAATACCATGAAGTAACTTAGGTAAACTCTCAACATAAGGGAAATGGGGCTGAAATATTTGGAACTCTCTCTATTATCTTCATAGTTTTTCTGTTAATCTAAAACTGTTTTAAAAATTGTTTATTTTAAAAATATTTATAAAGAAGGAAATAAAATTGGCATTAGCAAACTGTAAATCTTTATCTTAGAAAAAAATATTTGGAATTTAGAGTTCTTTATTAGCATTCAAATGTGGGAGAATAATAAGAATGTTTTGGAACAAAAAAGATCTTCAAAATGTTTAATAAAATTGGATCTTTTTAAAATGTTTCACTTGAAGTAGTCTTCAGTAAAATTTGATTTAAAAAGTCCAAAATGGACAAGATTTTGGTATAGAGAAACATTGGTATATGGAAAAATAAGTAAACTTATAATTGAGATGAACTAATTTTTGATGAACATTTAAAAATTTCTGAAATATCAGATGTTACAGTGTGCAGTATAGATTATGATGTATTTGAGAAGTCTATGTATTAAATATTATGGAGTACAGGAGCAGAGAAGAAAAAAGATTAATTTCCAATAAAATAGGAAACATTTAAAAATATAACAACAATTTTGTAAAGTTTAAAAATAAAATAAAATTTAAAAAATAATAATAAAAAACAAACAAAAAAATAAAAATATAACAACAACAGAAATATACTAGATCAATCAAATGAAGAGTGAGAAAGGAAAATTTTTAATTAAAAATAGAATACATATACTAAAATGGCAGGAATACTTATAAACATTCATTAATCATAAAAGTATTAATGTGTAAAATTCCATTTTAAAATATAGATATCCTTGTGCTGTGCTTAGTCCCTCAGTCATGTTTGACTCTTTGCGACCCCATGGACTGTAGCCCGCTGAGCTCCTCTGTCCCTGGGGATTCTCCCGGCAAGAATACTGGAGTGGGCTGCCATGCCCTCCTCTAGGGGATCTTAGAATGTGTTAAAAATTCCCCAAACAAAATTCACTTGTTATACAAGAGCCATACTTGAAATTAAAATACATGAAAAAGATTGAATGCAAAAGATTAAAAAATGTATTACCAGTGAAGGTTAATCAAAAGAAAGGAGTTGAAGAAATGTTGTTATCAGACAAAATAGAGTTCAATGTGAATTATTTATATAGGGCAAAGGGAAATATTTCATACTGGCAAAAATAACAGTATACCAAGGTGATATGACAGTCATGAACTTTTATGTGTACATAATTACAAAATACATAAAACAAAAATTCATAGAAAGTCAGGAAAAATGTATAAAAATGTATTTAAAGGTTTTAAATCTGTTAGAAACCAGTAGAGCAAATAGATGAAAATAATGAGTATAATAATTGAATAAAACATTTATAAGACTCTTTGTGTATATATGTGTATATGTAGGTAGTATGTGTGTATGCATAGATGTTAAGGATTAACAGTATCAGAAAAGTATAGTTAGAATGAATTCTAAAATAAGGATAATCTGCCTCAAATATGGGAGACCTGAGTTCAGAGCCTGGATCAGGAAGATCCCCTGAAGAGAATGGCAACGCATTCCAGTATTCTTGCCTTGAGAATTCCACAGACAGAGGAGCTTGACTGCCTACCATTTATGGGGTTGCAAAGAGTTGGACACAATTGAATGACTAACACTTCCACTTTCATAAGGTATGTGTATGGATAGAGGTTAAGGATTATTTGTATCAGAAAAGGATACTAGAAAAAATTCTCTAAAAGGATAATAAACATTTCTTTTCAAACATGCACGGAATATTCAGAAACATTCATTGTGCATTAGAGCATGTGGAGGACAATTTTGGTTGCTCAACCAACAAATCTAAACTCTCTGCACCTCTTCTAACATCCTGGTTAAATAAAATAATAGGGACTTTTCATAGAAGAGTGAAAGTGAAAGTGAAGTCGCTCAGTTGTGTCCGACTCTTTGTGACCCCGTGGACTGTAGCCCACCAGGCTCCTCCATCCATGGGATTCTCCAGGCAAGAGTACTGGAGTGGGTTGACATTTCCTTCTCCAATAAAGTGGACTTTAATGTAGCAAATATTTTCTATCTTTTTAGTATGATATAGAGAATAGAAACATGCGCCAGTAGTTTAAACATAGTGCTTGGATTAAGGGAGGTATTTCTTTAAGTTGGAAGATTAGTATAGTCTTTTATGCTAATGGATGAACAATTAGAGAAGGAGAAATTAATCCTATGAGAGACAACTGCTGAAGTCAAGTCTTTCAGATGGGAAGATAGAAAGGGCTCCAGAACATAAGAGGAAGTTGTGGCTTTTGATGTGAATGGACACAAATTTTTAGCAGGGATTACTTTGTAAGGCTGTATAAGATACAATTTCTATCACTTGATAGTAACTGAAACACTTGTTAAATCAGCTAGGTGGCAAAATTGTAAAGCTGGAAAATTGAAAGTTGCTAAATTAGAAATATTTGAAATTTGTTTAGTATTTTCTTTGAAATGCTATATTTATGACAAAATTGTATTTTCGTTGATAAATTTGGTTTATTCACTTGATAATTATGAAGGAATGTTACAACCAACCTAGACAGCATATTCAAAAGCAAAGACATTACTTTGCCAACAGAGGTCCATCTAGTCAAGGCTATGGTTTTTCCAGTGGTTATGTATGGATGGGAGAGTTGGACTGTGAAGAAAGCTGAGCACCGAAGAATTGATGCTTTTGAACTGTGGTGTTGGAGAAGACTCTTGAGAGTCCTTTGGACTGCAAGGAGATCCAACCAGTCCATTCTAAAGGATATCAGTCCTGGGTGTTCATTGGAAGGGCTAATGTTGAAGCTGAAACTCCAGTACTTTGGTCACCTGATGTGAAGAGCTGACCCATTTGAAAAGACCCTGATGCTGGGAAAGATTGAGGGCAGGAGGAGAAGGGGACAACAGAGGATGAGATGGTTGGATGGCATCACCGACTCGATGGACATGGGTTTGGGTGAACTCTGGGAGTTGGTGGTGGACTGGAGGCCTGGCATTCTGTGGTTCATGGGGTCACAAAGAGTCGGACACAACTGAGCGACTAAACTGAACTGAATTATGAAAGGATATATTTTTATCCTATGGCCTTGGGAAAGAGAGAATCTTCCAGCAAGGATTATGAGACATTTTACTGGACCTGAATATAAGCACCTAGTTGTGGATTAATTGAAAAATAAAGAACAGATGAAGAGTTTTAAAAGGTGTTATGCCAAACACTGTTTCCAGAAAAGTAAAAGTAAAGATGGGTCAAAGGAGGCTAAGGAGGGAAGAATCATCTCTTACAGTTTAAACCTTGTGGATTATAGAAATACACTTCAAGATCTTCTTTCCAATAGCACTTTATCTACCTGGACAAAGACATTGAATGGGATCACTATTCTTTCATCTCCAAAGCTGTTTTTCCTTTATCTTTTAAATAAATGTGGGGAGGGGATGCCATTGTGGAAATGAAAGAGAATGAACAAAGTATCCAGAGAGAAGAATTTGATGTGCTATGCTTGAGAGTTTTCTTGGAAGATGCTACCCTTCTTGCTCTTTTTATGTCTGCTCTTTCTTCATTTTCCCCCTATTTTAAGAACTGATTTCAAAGACTAGAAATATATAAAATTCTAGACCTGGATGTTCTTCAAATGTTAACTGATGATTTCAGCAGCTTGTGTCATCAATGAATTACTTCACTGGAGTAAAAAGGAAAAAGAAAGCAACAAAAGAACTCCAGACCATTGACAGGCTGCCCTAGAAAACAAATTTGCCTTCTGAAGTCACCTGGAGAGAAACTAATCATTCATTGTAATTAAACAATAGCTGAGTTGCCTCCAGCGCTCCTACGTTACCTGGATTTGATTTGTGAAAACTCAGAGAGGTAGCATACTTTCCAGAATAAGCCTAAGACTGCATGCCCAGTTCAACTGGGCAAAATGTTACACTGCTGCGGCTTCCTTCCATCAAGCTTTTCTACAGTGTTTTATTTTTCTCTGGTGTAGAAATTTATTTATTTATTTTTATTAAAAGTCTTTGAAACTTTCTCCTTTGAAGTAGAATAAAACTTAAGCAGTTGACAAGACTTTCCCCTTATATGCAAAGGTGATGTTAAAAACTATCCAAAAATTTTCTATATAGTTGATTCTTCTCTTGAAGTCCTTTAGGGATGAACAACAAAGATGAAAATCTAGAGCAAAAAAAAAAAAAGGCTGAAAATTTTTAATACTAGAAGTGAAATTTGAATTAAATGTAAATTGATGTATAGAAGAAAGAGAAACAGCTGTCTATAGGCATGTTGTTGACACTGCCACTCTTGAGAGATTCTAGATATGTGCCTGGAGGAACTTAGTAAAGACAGAATTATTGACACAAATGAGAAAAGTGATTGTGACAAGATGCTGAAGATGTCCTAGAAGAAGGTGATACAGGCAAAATCATTACATGAAAACAACTCCTGGAGATTTTTCACAACATAAAAGTGCAAAGGATAAAATGTTGGAAAACCATCCAAACTTAGAAAGGAGTATGAAAGTTCATCAGGGCATAGAAAAGATGCCTGCTCCACATGGTAAGTTATAAGATGGTAAGAAAAGGCAAACACTCTTAACACTCTTCTTGGTAAGTTTTTTATAAGGAAATAAAGCACTTTAAAATCTCAGTGTTACAAGTTACAGGGCACAAAATAAATATTATTTTTATATGTTTTTTTTCTTTCCCTATATATTTAATTGGCAATAAGAGAGTTAAGGTTCTGGAAAAATATTTCCAGAGGTCACAGAACAATTGTAATTTTTCCCATTAATTTTTTAAGATCAGTGTGCATGTTTTAGTTCATACGTTCATTTTTATGGTCTGACATGCTGTGCAAGTAGACTGCCTGAATTATAAATAAAGCCTTTCATTATAAGTCCTTTGTAAAGTAAAGACTATTTTATCTATCATTTTTGAAGTATAAAGGTGTCAGAAAATGTCAGTTGTCTTTCCTTCACTTGAAAGAGACCATTTAGGATATGGTGAGATGAAGATGATTCCAAAGCAACATAGCAATAAAAATACAGCACACAGCGACCAGATTTTTCATGATGTTTGTCTTAGGAGCTGGCTACAAATAACAACTTCACTTTGTGGATTAAATCTAATTTGAATAAATAAGTGAATGTCAAAGGACCTGTTTTTATGATCTGAAGGGGACTATTTAATTCATTATCCAAATCAGGACATTACGGAGAGTAAAAGGGATGCTAAATTAATTAAAATTATTTAACTATTGAAATACTCTTTGGTTTTATTGTATTGGTAAATATAATAATAATTTATTTTTCAAGTCTTATTTTAAAATTTTCTCTAGCAAAATGAAAAGTAACATATCTTTGTATATTAAAGAATAATTTTTTTTAAAAACTCTCTTGGATTTAAAATCTAAACATTTAAAATTGACATAAGAAAAATAATTTACTTGTACATATTCACCCTTTTTCTCAATTTTTAAAATATACCTGTCTAATTAATGCCATCATTTTTTATAAAGAATATAATCTGTGAATAAGTCAATGGTTTGATAAAATCAGCAATCTTCAAAGTTAACATTTTTTAACATATTTGAAATTCCTAATATATTTAATGCACTCAACTATGTAGATTATAATATTTTAATTGAAAAACTACACTGCAGTTGCTAAAGTCCCTGGTAAAATCAGAGCATATGTGTTAAGTGGAAGTTATTATAAACATTACATTTTTTATTTAGATGTTTAAATATTGATATGAATTAAGTTCACAAATGCTGTCACTTTTTTCTTTCTTCAGAAAAAGTTTGACAAATAAGTTTTTCAAATAAGCGTTTTTTAATGAATTGCTATAAAATCATAGAGCTTTCCATTTCATTCTATTCTTATATATTATCATCAAATTATCCAACTGGAAATAGTGTGCACACATGAGAGGAGAGGGAGGGGGAAATTTGACAAACTATAGGTCCTACATGTTGGTAGAATATCATACCTTTGGGGGAGCAATTATGAATTATATCAACCAAAACTAATTTCAAGAGCATTCCTTGAAATATAGCTTTTTGATTCAGAACAAATATCACTTATTTTTATCAATGTTTCATGAAAATTTAGATTCATGTTTTTTTCAGTGAAATATCATAATAAAAATAATCTTAACATTAATATTTAACTTTTGAACTGAATTTGAAATAGCATTCATAATAATGTGAAATATTTATCCTTCAACTGAATGCACTTCCAAGTCTTTATATCATGTCTAAAAATATCAAAGCACTATAAGAATTAACTAATTTTTTATTTAAAACATTTCTGATAAAAATCTGTTTTTTTTCCAATTCTGTATAGAATTCTTATGCTGATGGAGGTGGTGCATTAATAGTTAAAGCTTTACTTAGAGTGGAATCCACCTGCCAATGCAGGAGAGGTGGGTTCAATCCCTGATTCGGGAGGATCCTCTGGAGAAGGAAATGTTGCCATTTCCAGTATTCTTGCCAGGAAGTCCTCTAAGACGGAGGAGCCTGGCAGGCTACAGTCCATGGGGGCCACAAAAAAGTCGGACACAACTTAGCCACTGAACAATAGCAAACAAGACCATTTCAAGTAGAAAAGGAAAATTTAATATATTAATAGAATAGTCATTTGATCTAAATGAAAATTTATGCTTTACAGAGTGGTAAGTAAACACACTTTTCTAAAATACGATAAATTATTTTTCATCCTAGATTCTATGTAAAATAATTACCACCTTTTAAACTATTAATGGACAGTTCTTTTCCCTCTGTGGTGAAAGTGGAATGTTAACCATTAGACAGCTGGGGAAGTCCCATGCATTTAATTCTTTTTTTCTTTTTCTATGAAGGTATTTAAAAAAAAATTTTTTTTTAAACTTTGCTTATTTTAGTTGGAGGATGATTACTTTACAATATGGTGATGGGTTTTGCCATACATCAATATGAATTGGCCATAGATATACACATGTGTCCCCTCTATCCTGAAGCCCCCTCCAACCTTCCTCCCCACCCTATCCTTCTAGGTTATTACTTAATTCTGTATTGACCTGCACTTTTGTTTTTTAATAACTCATTGCTCATTAGAGCTCATTGTATTTCATTGCAAAATGAAAACATGGGACTAAAATGTAGCAAGGGTAGTTTTAGACTACACCATCTAATAAGTGAAAAGAATATAGTAATAAGGAGTTGGAAGTATTCACTCTGAACCGTACAATGGCACTGTTTGACTTTTATTTTCTGCATTTATTTCATGCACTACTAATTTACTACCTTCCATTCTGACCACTGGTCATCCCCGCAGCTTCAGGTGCTCCAGAATTCAGTACTTGAATGGGTCAGGGAAGACATGTTGATTTAGCACTGTTTTTTTTTTTCCCAAAAAATAATATATATATATTATATCTGAGAGTGTTTACCAAAAGAATATGGAGTTAAAATTGTGATGGGGTTTATAAAGGAGAAGAGCAAATGTTAGGAGAGAGACTAACAGGGGAAATAATTTAGAATGAAGATCAGAGAATGCTGGGGTGAAGCATAATTTAAAAAAGATGAAATTTTCCCAATGTTGGGAAGGGAAACATTGAGTTGAAATTTTAAAAATTTCAAGTAAAACTGAAAGATGTTTTTTAGTGAAAAACGTTACAATATAATGAAGATCTGCATTGAGTCTCTATATTTTTTGAGTACAACTTTGAAATACATTTTTAAATCGTAGGAATTACAATGAAAAGTGTCTGAGACGTTGCATGCGTGCTCAGTTGTGTCTGACTCTTTCAGACCCCATGGACTGTAGCCTGCCAGACTCCTCGGTCCATGGAATTCTCCAGGCAGGAATACTGGAGGGGGTTGTCATTCCCTCCTCCAGGGGATCTTCCCCACACAGGGATCAAACACGTGTCTCCTGCACTGGCAGGTGGATTCTTTACCACTGAGCCATTGGGAAGCCCAAGACATTGAAAGACTTGAAGTTACCTCTCAGATGTTAAAAATCAAGTTTACAACAACAGATAGACTTACAAAATTAGGAGAATGATAATGAGATCTATAGTAGACATATTGCTAAGTCACTTCAGTCGTGTCCGACTCTATGCGACCCCATAGACGGCAGCCCACTAGGCTCCCCCATCCCTGGGATTCTCCAGGCAAGAATACTGGAGTGGGTTGCCATTTCCTTCTCCAATGCGTGCAAGTGAAAAGTGAAAGTGAAGTCGCTCAGTCGTGTCCGACTCTTAGCGACCCCATGGACTGCAGCCCATCAGGCTCCTCCATCCGTGGGATTTTCCAGGCAATAAGCTATGCATAAATCACTGACTGCTTTACTAATAATTTTAATGATGGATTAGTGTTCATGATATAAGTGAAACAAGCACAATACAAAATTATGCATGCAGTATCAACTATGGAAATATATATGGATCTATATCATATGAATGTGAAACATTTTAAAGGAAACAGCATCAAATTACTATGGTAAATTTCTTCAGTTGGAGTTTGAGTGATGTTTTATTTTCTTCTCTTTTTATATTTACTGTGACATAATAAATGACATTCATGATCAGATTAAACACTATGCTATGCTAAGTCGCTTCAGTCGTGTCCGACTGTGCGACCCCATAGAAGGCCGCCCACCAGGCTCCATCGTCCCTGGGATTCTCCAGGCAAGAATACTGGAGTGGGTTGCCATTTCCCTCTCCAGTGCATGAAAAGAGAAAAGTGAAAGTGAAGTCGCTCAGTCGTGTCCGAGTTATTTTCAATAGGAAATATCACAACAGTTGATTTTTAAAAATATTTCTTTATTTTTGGCTCCTCTGGGTCTTTGTTGCTGCTTACAGGTTTTCTCTAGATGTTGTGTGCGAGCTTCTCTTTATGGTAGCTTCTCTTGTCGCAGAGCACAGCCTATGGGGCATGGGCTCAGTAGCTGTGGCGTGCAGACTTAGTTTCCCTGTGTTTGGAGTGACAGACTAAAGAGTTTACAACAAAAGAGAAGTTACAGCTCAGTTCAGCTCAAGCAGAAGCAGCCTACTCAAAGGAGATGTCATGCTAACAATCCCTCTTGGCTTCCACCTTTTAATACTTCCCATCTGTCTCCTCCTTTTGGTTGTGCCCTGAGCAAAGTAAGGCTTGGTCCCACCATCAGTCAAAAGAGTATGCAAATGGGCCTATGCTTAAGGCTGATTGACAGTTGCAGGTTACGTAATAAAAGGCTCTGTTGTGCATGTCTTCCAAAAATTCAGTCTATTATAATCAGATGTACATATGTGTAGAATACTTATGAACCATTAATGGACATGAATTTGAGCAAGCTTGGGGAAATGGTGAAGGACAGGGAAGCCTGTCTGTGGGGTTGCAAAGAGTCGGATGAGATGCAACTGAGCAACTGAACAGTGGGCTCCTAGCTGCCTAAATTTACTTGGGGAAGCCCCTGTGGTTAGTCTGTATCCACTGTGCCTAGGGTGCCTGTGCAGGAGTTGAAAAAGTCTCTGTGGTTGTTTTGTAACATATCTGTGAGCTCTCCTGGCTGTGTCTGGGATGGGGTTTAGAGATCAGCTTTCAGCTAGGCCACCCCTCTTTGCTTATGCCTAACTAGTTTGAGTGAACTCCGGGAGCTGGTGGACAGGGAGGCCTGGCGTGCTGCGATTCATGGGGTCGCACAGGGTTGGACACGACTGAGCGACTGAACTGAACTGAACTTTTTACCTAACACAAGAAAGCATGGACATCAGAATAAACTTAACTGAATTTCTGTTTGCCTGTGTGGTAGATTGATTGTATAAATGAATCCAATTTTCTATACTTGTCTTTATCAGCATCCTTCACAATCTGTCCTAGTAGCTCTTTTCATCAAGAGATAGTGCTTCCTCACATTAAATCTGGACTGGACTTTTGCTAATTTTAGCAAACAAGTGACTAGATGTTATTTCCAAGCCTAGGATTTCCAAAGCCTTAAATAATTGTGCTTTTTTTTTTTTTTTTTTTTTCTCCCTGGACTTTGGCTTCGCCATAAGTACATGCATGGGCTGGCACATTGGAGGGATGCGAGAACCACATGAAGAAGAGTGACCCACAGTCAGGCAACTCTACAGATTTCATAGAATCCAGTCATGATCAGCAAAGTCTTGACCCAATGCAGTGCTCACTACAGATTTATTAGTGAAAACAGTCAAGATCAGAGGAGCCACTCAAACTATTCATAGCTTTGTGAGCAAGAACAAGCCCTTATGGTTTTAAGACACCGAGTTGGCGGGTAGTTTACTGCAAATTTTGTCTGTGGCAACAGTAGCTGAGACATACTTGGCATTTGACAGAGGGCATTATCATTAGGGAAACTTGAAATTTGTGGCATTGGCTATGTGATTTCTTGCAGCTGGGGGTTGGAAAAATGGTAAGCAAGCTGTCAACAAGGACTAGGGGCATGGCAAGAAATTGTAACTGGAGTTTGGAAAAAATGATGATTCATGTAATGTCATGGCAAAATAATTGACTAACCTGTTGCCTGCAGTAACTTGGAAGATGGAAAATGTATCTAATGAACTTTTGGATTTGCCTAAGGAGATCTCCAGGCAGCATGTTGAGAGCGACAGCTGGATTTTCTTAATTGTGTATGGTACAGCAAGAAAGTGATGAACTAAGAAAAAGCTGTCCCTTCCTAAGAATATATAGGGAATAGGAGAGGGCCAAATGTATGGGCTACAAAATAAAATGGTTTCTCATCTCTAGTCCTCCTAGTCAAGAAGATATTATCAAAGTAACTATAGCCTAGGGGCATAGATCAAATCATCAGTATGTCTTAAGATGTGTTGTTAAGATCTCTGAAAGAGTTAAGGAGGTATTTAGCCCTTTCATTAGGCAGAAATGCTGCTAGGAACAAAGGGTAGCTCCCACAAATGTCTGATATGACCCAAATGAGTGTGATTAAAAAGAATTGGTTGAATGGAGAGGGTGTACATCAAATTATTTGCAAGTTCACATTTTTTTTTTTAAGGAGTTGTACAGGCAGAAGTAGCCTCATCATTCTAGCCTCAAAGATACTGAGTTGTTCAAAATGGCATCTAGGTTCGCATCATTCTAAGAAGAGAAAGCCAGCTGAAAATGATATTCAGAGGGCATACACTCCCCCAAACTCTTCTGAAAGGGTAAGGAGAGAGCTGGGAAAGGAAAAAAGTTTCCTAAAATGGAGCTGTGGAGAGCAGTCTGTCCTCAGAAACAGAATGGAGTCAAAATCTGGGAACATTCTCTTCTCCCAGTGTCCGGGAACCTGGCAACATTTGCCCTGTAGGATTTCAAAACTATTAAGGTCCATGGAGGAGAAGGGGATGACAGAGGATGAGATGGCTGGATGGCATCACTGACTCGATGGACATGAGTCTCAGTGAACTCCGGGAGTTGGTGATGGACAGGGAGGCCTGGCGTGCTGCGATTCATGGGGTCGCAAAGAGTCGGACACGACTGAGCGACTGATCTGATCTGACCTGAAGCAAGGAGATCCAACCAGTCCATTCTGAAGGAGATCAGCCCTGGGATTTCTTTGGAAGGAATGATGCTAAAGCTGAAACTCCAGTACTTTGGCCACCTCATGCGAAGAGTTGACTCATTGGAAAAGACTGATGCTGGGAGGGATTGGAGGCAGGAGGAGAAGGGGACAACAGAGGATGAGATGGCTGGATGGCATCATTGACTCGATGGACATGAGCCTGAGTGAACTCCGGGAGTTGGTGATGGACAGGGAGGCCTGGCGTGCTGTGACTCATGGGGTCGCAAAGAGTCGGACACGACTGAGCGACTGAACTGAACTGAACTGAACTGATGGAGTTGTACTTGCCTCTCCTTCTTGCCTGTCTGAATGAGAGTGCTGTTGAATGCAGTTTTCCTGTCCTCACTGTCACATGTGGGGTGGGAGTGGTAAAGTACAAATACTGTGTCTTTTTGGTTCATGAATTTCTGAATCGAAATGTGATGCATCTGCAGAGCCTTATCTAGACCTCATTCATGTAGATCATAAGATGATGGACTTTGAAGACAATACAATTACTGGGGGAGAACTTGGGGACCTTGGGAGGGGCTGAGTGTAATGTGTAATTTGTGAGTGGCAACCATATGGAGTTAAAGCCAAAGGGAGGAGCGGTAGTAGATTGATTGCAAGCATTGTCCCCAATCCTTCACCTCTGGCTGAGACCACACCCTTTTCAGTGTCACTTTGAGCTCCTCATAAGAGCTGGTTGATTTCACTATTCCTTAAATGTTGGTAGGCCTTGTAACTTTGTTTTGCAAAAAAAAAAAAAAAAAAAAAAAAATACACAGCATAAATAATTGCTGTATTATTTGCTATATTATTTATGCTGTATTGCATAATTTACAATGTGTTTATAATTGTGACAGGTCTTATACTAGCCTCAGAGAAACCTTGCTCACTTCTACTTTCTTTCTCTCTCTCAGATCCCTGTCTCACTATGAGAACATCCTGGGCTAGTTTACTGGATGGATATGACAGATATATAAAGAACAGCTAGACCTGCCAGTATCCTGCAGCCCCCAAAACATTTGATCAGCCAAAATAAGAAGAAAGACCTGCTCAAAATACATATGTTAGTAGGTCTGTGAGTGAGTCTGGCAGAGATCAGAACTGTTCAGTGGATTCAGAGATCTATGAGTAGATCTTATTGTTTTAAGGCTCTGAGTTACAAAGTGGTCTGATACACAATAGCAACACAACAATAGATAACTGATTATTGAGGCAACCTGCTATCATGAATGGGACAGCACTTAAATCTAGCATTGTAAATCTCAAGTTATTGGTTGTTAATAGAGGAACTGGAAATTAAATAAATTAGTTCTTTTTTTTTTTTTAAAGAGGAAATTACTCTCCTCTGATTAGAAAAAGACAATTAATGGGATCCTCATTGTTGGGTAGATGCAGGTGACACTGTATGCTTATTTCTCTTCTGAATTCTGTCAAGTCGCTTAGAAGTGAAAAGAATGTAGGAGCGTAGACACCCCTGGGGAATTGCTTTGGTAGCCAAGCAAGGAAGACACTGAGGTAGCAGACAGCTGCCACTGTGACAGAGGCTTAAGGGACTTCATACCAGACACCAAAAGTCTTTTTACAAGACTATGGGTTGTTGACAGGTGAAAGTAGTGTTTTCACTCTTTGTATCTCTCAACAGAAAAGAAGAATTAGCAGTTATAATAAAGTCAGTTTTCCCCTAAAGAAATACTCATAGATTTATACAAAAAGTTCTATGTTCAGGACAATTTTAAAACATTAGATCAAAGTGAAACATATTTTTTAAGCTTCAGGACTTCCCAGTCTCTTACTATACCATTTGTTTTGGGAATTCCCCAAAGGAGCATATAACATTCAATAGTCTCCATGTTTATTTGACCATGGGCTCTTTTTTTTTTTTTTTTCACAGAGTATTTTGCAGGATTATGTTTTCACGAAGTACACTTTGGGGAATGCTGAGTTCATGGTTTATAAAGTATGTAATTTTTACTTTCTTTTTTAAGTTTCTAAATATGTTCTATGAAGATAACCTTTCTACCAGTGTATGTTTTAACGCTCTTACTCACTTGATAAAAAATAAAAAAAAAAAACTAAAAAGCATAAAGTGAGAAACCATGGCATAAATTTTCTTGGTTCTTAGATTCTATAACATGCCACATCTTTTAATACTTGTCAAATTATTGGTCAAACATAACAGTAATAACTTTTATAAACATTCATATGTTGAAAAACTTACCATGTGTCAGGCACTATGTGAATTTCTTTACATATGCCATCATGATCATTATCAGAAAAACTCTATGAGTTCAGCACAGTAATACTATATTTTAGGGCTTCCCTTGTGACTTTGGCCACCTCATGCAAAGAGTTGACTCATTGGAAAAGACTCTGATGCTGGGAGGGATTGGGGGCAGGAGGAGAAGGGGACGACAGAGGATGAGATGGCTGAATGGCATCACAGACTCGATGGACCTGAGTTTGAGTGAACTCCGGGAGTTGGTGATGGACAGGGAGGCCTGGCGTGCTGCGATTCATGGGGTCGCAAAGAGTCGGACACGACTGAGCGACTGAACTGAACTGAACTGTGGCTTAGCAGTAAGAATCCACCTACAATGCTGAAGATGCAGGAGGCCCCCTGGAAAAGGGCATGGCAACCCTCTCCAGTATTCTTGCCTGGAGAATTCCATGGTCAGAGGAGGCTGGTGGGTTACAGTCCATAGGATCATGGAGTCTGAAGTGACTTAGCACTCATTCTATATTTTAAAATGATGAAATGGAAGTTTATAGAAGTGTGACTATGTTTCAAATCAGCTTATTTAAAATAAAACTGAGGTTCAGGAAGTTCTATCTAATGCCAACACCTGCTCACTTAATAACTGGAAACCATTAGCCAGTACTGTTGGGTTTTAGAGGAACACAATTCTGCCTAGAAAACGACTCTTGCTGTTGGAGAACTCTCAAGGAACAAATGCACCTTACAGTAAGTTGATGAGTGGAACGGTGAAGTTGAAAAAGAAAAGGGTATCAGAATAAAGTTTTGAAACTCAGCAGGGTTTAGAGTGAGTGTGGACTTTATGATTCAAGAGTTAAGGTGTAATGTGGAAGGATACAAATTCTTTGACTCCAGTGGAAGATGTTATTTTGCTCAAATTTTATGCCTCTTTTCTTCTATGTTTATTGTCAGAAATTGGAATTTTAGTGTGAATTCTTAAAGCATACTAAGGTTAACTATGTGATGAGTAAATTATCAAATTATCATTATTTTGAGTAAACTTTGGGCACAGAAGCAAACATCATTAGTAAAGAAATGGGAAATAGATGGGGAAACAGTGGAAACAGTGTCAGACTTTATTTTTTTGGGCTCCAAAATCACTGTAGATGGTGACTGCAGCCATGAAATTAAAAGACGCTTACTCCTTGGAAGGAAAGTTATGACCAACCTAGATAGCATATTGAAAAGCAGAGACATTACTTTGCCAACAAAGGTTTGTCTAGTCAAGGCTATGGTTTTTCCAGTGGTCATGTATGGATGTGAGAGTTGGACCATAAAGAAAGCTGAGCACTGAAGAATCGATGCTTTTGAACTATGGTGTTGGAGAAGACTCCTGAGAGTCCCTTGGACTGCAAGGAGATCCAACCAGTCCATTCTGAAGGAGATCAGCCCTGGGATTTCTTTGGAAGGAATGATCTGAAGCTGAAACTCCAGTACTTTGGCCACCTCATGCGAAGAGTTGACTCATTGGAAAAGACTCTGATGCTGGGAGGGATTGGGGGCAGGAGGAGAAGGGGACGACAGAGGATGAGAGGGCTGGATGGCATCACTGACTCAATGAACGTGAGTCTGAGTGAACTCTGGGAGTTGGTGACGGACAGAGAGGCCTGGCATGCTGTGATTCATGGGGTCGCAAAGAGTCGGACACGACTGAGCGACTGAACTGAACTGAACTGATGTACAAAATATTTTGTGCTTCCCTGCTGGCATTGGTAGAGAATCTGACAGGAGATGCAGGTTTGATCCCTGGGTTGGTAAGATCCCCTGGAGAAGGAAATGGCAACCCACTCGAATATTCTTGCCTGGAGAATTCCATGGACAGAGGAACCTGGCGGGCTACAGTCCATGAAGTTGCAAAAGAGTTGGACACAACTTAGTGACTAAACAACAAAAGCCAAATATTTTGGGAGCTGTGAACACTATTTGAGGTGACCCATTAATATATGACCAATTAGTAACTTAAAAAAAATTAATTAAAAAAGACTTGTAGACACAATTATGATATACAATTATAAATACACATGTATTTATAATGTATAATTTGACAACTTTTTCATGAGTATATATCCATGAAACCATAATAAAACCATAATCACAATAAAGGTAACAAACATATCCAATTATCTCTAAAGTCACCTTATGTTGTTTGGTAATTCCTCTCTGCCACATCTCCTTATCCCTCAAGGACTGGGGCAACCCTGATCGACTGCCACTATAGATTCACCCACATGTTTCAGATTCTTCTATAAATAGAATCACATAATAGGTACCCTTTCTTTGTCTGGCTTTTTCATTCAGCATAATTATTTTGAAATTCATCGATACTGCTGTATATATTATTTTTTCTTACTGGGTTGTATTCCATTGTAAACTCATCAGAGTGAGTTATTGATGGGCACCCTTCCCTTATTGATGGGCAGTTGGGTTGTTTCCAATTTTTGGCTATTGCAAACAGAACTGTGATGAACATTCACGTACAAGTCTTTTGGGTACTTGTGCTTTTTTTCATCTAGGGTAAACTTCTAAGTGTAATGGCAGGATAATATGGTAGATGTATGTACACCTCTTTGACAAGCTGTGTTCTCCAAAGTGGTTTTATGTTCTTTCCATTCCTATCAGCAGTGGCATCTCCACAGTTCTGCTGCCACATCCTTGCCATGCTTGGTATGATCTAGTTTTTTAATCTTAGATATTCTAGTAGGTGTCCAGCATAATTTTATTGTGGTTTGAATTTGCATTTTGATGAATGTTGTTGGGCATCTACTCATGTGCTTATTTGCCATCCATATATGTTTTGTGATGGAGTGACTATCCCAATGTCCATTGTTTTTATTGAATTATATTTTTCATATTAAGTTTGAGAGTGTGTTATGTAGTCAGAATATCTGGTTTACTTGATTTTCTTTGTAATGAAATGAAGCTTTTGTTAAATTTCAATTCATATGCATGGGCTTTCTATTCAGAGAGACAAGCCAAGTCTTAGAGATCTGGCTTGCTTCATTTGTCCTTCCTATTTAGCAAAATGTTCCTCAGGTCCTCAGCACTGGGTCTGGGGCATGTCAAGAATCAGGAGGAATTCCCTCAGTGACTTAAGATTACAGAGGCGATGCCTAAGGTTCAGTCTTTAGCTTTTGCCTTCGAGTGGTCAAGCCAAGCAGTATTTTTAAGAATTAAAATTTGTTGAGAGTATAAGATAAAAAGCTAAAGGCAATGGTGCTTTGTCCAAAGTGATTATCTTTAGATATTCTTAAAAGTCATTTTTAGGCTCATTTATTAAGTAAAAATATATTTAACTTTTACATACACTTTGATAGGTGCTAGGAATTCAAAAAAATAATAAGTCATTGTTAGGCATTGGAGAGTAAACTCTAAAAAATGGAAGTATTTTATTTTACAGCATTCTAACCATAAAGAATATGCATTTTTATATAAATAAATCAGAATTGATAATTCCAATTCTAAATAAAACATTAAGAAACAGATCTTTAAATACATAACACAATTGATTTTTACTGTTTCCAAGTCCATATAATCTTTTGTGTGGTTCATGCATTTTACGTTTTTCAGCAGAAAACAAAGAGTAGCTTATGGTCACTTTTCCTGCCTCGATAAGTTACTGCTTCTGTGCTTGCTATTTTTGCTCTGATGTTTTTCTTACTTGCTACACTCATTCTCTCTTCTCTCCAGTTTATGGTTGTAGTGTTGTTATTGGTGTGTGTGTGTGTGTGTTTATGAGGTGGTAACGGGGATTAATAAAAATTCTCGTTATTTTCACTTCTCATTCAGTCCCCAGAACTGCTTGTTGGGTGTGGGCCTGGAGTTCATATATACACAGCACTATGCCATAACTTTCTGTTTCTTTCCTTGGTTAACAGTTTCTACGGTTTATGGCATAAGGTTATATGGTTGTATGGTTGTTAATGTTGAATTATGGGTTTTTTCCCTTTACTGCTTCTGTTGTTCTTATTCATTTTTTAACAGTTGGAGAAAGGAAATTATTTGTTTGGGCTTTATTTTTTCATCTTTACCCCCAAATCTGAGCTTGCTTATTAAATAGCCATTATATTTTTTAACAATTTCTTCCTTGACTTGAGAGTGATAAAGCATAGGTTTTATAAAACAAACACATTCTTTTTTACTTCTCTGCATAAGGAATCCTCTGTGGAGCATGGGCTTCAGGGGAAGGCAAAGGAAAAATTAAATTTCTCTTTACCATATTTTGACAGTGAAGCTCAAACACCACATATTTAATCAATGAGTCAATCAAGCAGAATCATGCTGCCAACATTGAATTAGGTTGCATAATAATCTATATATAAGACATAGTACTTGTTTAAAATAGATCTTCTTTTTGCTTAAATTTTTATTCAAGTAATGTATAATCAAATTAAAAAATTGTCAGTGGAGATGATCTTTACCCAAATCAATGAACTAGATAAGAATAAATTCTGGGGGCTCTTTCTTTGTGTTTGGTCTCTTCATGAAGTTATCGTTCAAGGGTTATCTCTGCTTTTGAAAGCTGATGTACTTCAGCTTAGAATTCTCTGCTGTTTGTGGTGCCAGTTCACTCAATGCCACCATTAAGAATGACTCAGTCTGAGTTTTTCTAAGAAAAAAAAATGATAATAACAGAAAGAGAAGTGAAAATGAATATTTGCAGGATTTGTATTTCAAACACCTATGAAATGAAATAGTCACTTTTTAAATGTTCCCCCGAAATGCATTTTTGTGTAGTTTTGGTCATGAATGAGTTTCTGGTTATATTTTTATTTAAAATAATTTCTTGCTACTATGCCATTTTAAAAAAGTGTTTGTAGTTGGGATAAGAGGATATTTCAGTTATGCTTTCAGCTTTTTTTTCCTTTAATGATTACAAGTGTGCCTCCAGAATTCAGTGCTTTAGAAAGAAATTCTTTCTTTCCATTAGTGTTTCATAATTAGAGGTACACTCACGCTTTTATTTTCAGGAAAACATTTCACCTTCCTGGGCACAGAATTGGATTTGTCCTTTCAATTACATAATTATTGAGTAAATATTTATTGAGTTTTATTTGCACAGCATTGTGTTGGACAGTTAAAGAGTTTACAATCTAGTTGAGCAAACAAGATGGTATTTTTAAAGAGATTTTGCTGCATTGTTAGTATAAGATTTAAGAGAAGGAGGAGATTACCATGGTATTCAACAGTCTGGGAAATTCTTATAGAATGGGTAAGGCTTGAGTGCAGGAATTTAAGCAATTAAATGTTGAACAAATGGAAGTGATCATTCTAAGTTGGCAGAAGGGAAAAAAAAGGTAGTGATAAAAAAAAATAGCAGTCAAAGGTACTGACATAAAAAAAGCAAAAGGCATTAATGGACTGGAGAGACTTGTTTGGACTGGAAAAGAGGAATTTTTGAGTTGAATACAAGAAATGGTATTTTGTGTGTGGTCAATTTAGTTTACAGTTAATTTTGACTGCAGTTTCGGCTGGAGGCAATAGGAGTAGTAGACTATACATAAGTAGTGAAGTGAAACTATGAAAGGCTGAAATAATTTCAAATAATTTGGATGGAGGTTAGAGACTAGAGAGTGGATTCAAAAAAGTCACCTGGGATCATGGTTTAAATATGTCATCCAACAGAAGAAGGTCTTTCATTGGAGATATTGAGGCTGAATGAAAAATTTAGGATCTGGTGGTCCTCAGATGAATCATGTTATGACTGGAGCAATTATAATCATGATCATATGAAAGATGGTGAAAAGGAAGAATGAGGTGGCTTATCCTCAACATTTGTGAAATATCCTTGATAGCAAAGGAAGTCTTAGGAGTTATGAATGTTTCAGTTCAGTTCAGTTGCTCAGTCATGTCTGACCCTTTGCGACCCCATGAATCACAGCATGCCAGGCCTCCCTGTCCATCACCTGGAGTTCACTCAAACTCATCTCCATTGAGTTGGTGATGCCATTCAGCCATCTCATCCTCTGTCGTCCCCTTCTCCTCCTGCCCTCTAACCCTCCCAGCATCAGGGTCTTTTCCAAAGAGTCAACACTTCGCATGAGGTGGCCAAAGTATTGGAGTTTCAGCTTTAACATCAGTCCTTCCAATGAACACCCAGGACCGATCTCCTTTAGGATGGCCTGGTTGGAACTCCTTGCAGTCCAAGGGACTCTCAAGAGTCTTCTCCAACACTACAGTTCAAAAGCATCAATTTTGAACTCTTCAGCGCTCGGCTTTTTTCACAGTCCAACTCTCACATCCATACATGACCACTGGAAAAACCTTGACTAGATGGACCTTTGTTCACAAAGTAATATCTCTGCTTTTTAATATGCTATCTAGGTCGGTCATAACTTTCCTTTCAAGGAGTAAGCGTCTTTTAATTTCATGGCTGTAATCACCATCTGCAGTGGAGCCCCCCAAAATAAAGTCTGACACTGTTTCCACTGTTTCTCCATCTATTTCCCAGAAGTGATGGGGCCAGATGCCATAATCTTAGTTTTCTGAATGTTGAGCTTTAAGCCAACTTTTTCACTCTCCTCTTTCACTTTCATCAAGAGGCTTTTTAGTTCCTCTTCACTTTCTGCCATAAGGGTGTGTCATCTGCATATCTGAGGTTACTGATATTTCTCCCGACAATCTTGATTCCAGCTTGTGCTTCTTCCAGCCCAGCATTTCTCATGATGTACTCTGCATATAAGTTAAATAAGCAGGGTGACAATATACAGCTTTGACGTACTCCTTTTCCTATTTGGAACCAGTCTGTTGTTCCATGTCCAGTTCTAACTGTTGCTTCCTGACCTGTCTATAGCATTCAGTCAGTGGGCTCTCCTGGTGGCTCAGCAAGGAAATCATATAAATCATATGATTTATATGATTCATGCATTTGAATTCTGAAGCACATAAAACCTTATCAAAAGTAATAACATTTGAAAATACTAAACACCTTCTTCACCTCCTTACCTTTCTACTTTAAATCATTGTTCATTAGGTATTTCTCATATGGATAAAAGAAAACAGATATATATTTTGTTAAAACAAACTAGACTTAAACTCGCTTACCATTTAAAACTGTGAGAAGATATGGGTTTTGTTCCCTCCACCCCTACTACTCTGCACTATTTAGGAGCTTGACTGCTCTCTTCCAACACAGAGAGAACAAAGTGCCCTGCCCCACTCCCTAGATGTGGGAGGAGCTGCAGGACTTGGCCTATGCAGGAGACATGGTTTCCATTCCTGGTTTGAGAAGATCCCCTAGAAAAGGAAATGGCAACCCACTCCATTGTTCTTGCCTGGGAAATTCCAGGGATTGGGGAGCCTGGTGGGTTATAGTCCATGGGGTTCCAAGAGTTGGACATGACTTAGAGATTAAACAACAATGGACAGATAATCTGTTAAATCCTTTACATTCACTATCTAAAAACTGAGGTGGTATTATAGTGTTCTGCTGTCGACCAAATGTGCATATTTTGTCTTGGTTTTAAAAGTTACCAACCATTTTGATTCAGATTCCAACAAGTGTTCTTCTGTCTAGTGTTGCTCAGACAAATAGAATGAAGCAATTCAGTTCAGAAGCAAAGGCAAGCTTGGTTCTTCTATCTGAGAACTGAGTGGTTCCAGGAGGTGGGCAGGGATGCTTTTTAGGGCTCCCTCAGCATGGAGGGGAGGGGGCTGAGTGCTCACACCCGCACACAGCTGTGCAGCTGGGCTTGGCCGGCAGTGCTGGGCTCAGTGTCTCTGCATACAGCCCACTGCTGCAGCCATCTTGAAGTGAGTGTCCTGGCAGAGCTTGTACAGTCTCTAGCGGAGTTGTCTCTGCAACAGATTTTCACTGGGAGCTCTGATGTGAGGTGCCTGGGTTCTTGGCCTCTGCACGTGGCACCCTATGAGTATGTGAGACTAGACTAAGCACAAAGGAGGAGAAAAAGGTTAGACTTTATTACCCATATTCTGCTTTTAATTCCTGGGAATTGTTTATGGGCTTTGCCAGTGACACTACTACATAATATACACTTTTTGCTTAAATGCTCAGTAAATTGCTGCAATGCCATTTATTATCCATTGTCTTCGATTTACAATGGTGTTGGTGGTGGTGGTTTAGTAGCTAAGTCGTGTCCAACTCTTGTGACCCCATGGACTGTAGCCTGCCAGGCTCGTCTGTCCATGGAATTCTCCAGGCAAAAATAGTGGAGTGGGTTGCCATTTCCTTCTCCAGGGGATCTTCCCAATCCGGGGACCAAACCTCGGTCCCTGCATTGCAGGCAGAGTCTTTACCAACTGAGCTATGAGGGGAGGCCATAAGCTACAGTACTGTTCCTAAAAGATACTAATGTTCTACACTAAGGTTAGTTTAGGGATTTTTCCTCTCACAATTATGATTTATTTTCCTGTTTTGTTTGTGTGTTTCCTTACTACTTTAAGTGTATAAAAATTTATTTTTATTATTTCTAAGTCATAATTAGGAAATTTATTGACTTTTGGAGGTATTATACTGTCTCTAGTATGATTATAAAATTCTCTTAGTAATTATGATTTTTTCTACTTATTTTCTTGGATTTTTAAAGTAGCATTTGTATCCTCTACAAATAATGACAACTTAATACCCTCCTTTCCAAAATGTAAATTTTTGTCTCACTAGCTTGGCTAGAACTTCCAAAACTGTATTGAATAGTAAAAGTATTAGCAGACATTCTTTTTTATTTTATCTATTTTTTTATTGAAGGATAGTGCTTTACAGAATTTTGCTGTTTTCTGTCAAACTTCAACATGAATCAGACATAGGTATACATACATATGAGAATATGTTTTAAAATTAAACATGCCTTTGGTTATTGATCTGAGATATGCATGGCAATCTATATATTTTTAATAATAAATTGTGAGATGCTAGAATATTTAATTTATAAAGTTATTTGCTTTTATTACAAAACTTTTTGACAGTTTAAAAGGTTTTTCTTTTCTTACCTGCTTAGATGTTAATAATATTTGGTTGGTAATATTTCAACCAACCTTGAAATAAAGTCAACTTAGTCATCGTGTTATAGTATTTTAATGTGCTAGTTGGATGAATTGACTAAGGATGAAGTTTTCCATCATTGAGTTCCCTTTTCAGATGATTGTATCAAAAGTCACACTCAAAACTAATACAATTATGTAAAGTTTAAAAATAAAATAAAATTAAAAAAATTAAAAAAAAGAATTAGTAAACACATCTTATGTGAAAAAGTTTATTACTCTCATTGTATGATTAGCATTGCTTTCAGTGAATAATGTGAAAAGATTTTAATTTGGGAGAATGGCATTGAAACTTGTAAAATATCATGTATGAAACGAGTTGCCAGTCCAGGTTCGAAGCACTATACGGGATGCTTGGGGCTGGTGCACTGGGACGACCCAGAGGGATGGAATGGGGAGGGAGGAGGGAGCAGGGTTCAGGATGGGGAACACATGTATACCTGTGGCAGATTCATTTTGATATTTGGCAAAACTAATACAGTTATGTAAAGTTTAAAAATAAAATAAAATTTAAAAAAAAGAGATTGTGGAAAAAAAATAAAATAAAATCACATTCTATTAATTAAAAAAAAAAGTCACACTAGTCAAATGAATTGCAAAGCTTACACTCTTCTTATATGTTCTGGAGCTCCGGAAATACTGTTCTTGAAGATATTGGAAGAAGTCATTGGCAAAAGTTTTGTGTCAAGCAACATTCTGGGCTAAACTCTTTGGTCAAAAATTTCCTAACGGCTCTCCAATTTTAGTATTTTTACTGAGTTACTTTTTAGTTGTTTATATTTTCTCAGGAAATATCCATTTCATGTTGATTTTAAAATACATTAGTGTGGTAGTCTTTCTGTCTGCAGACAGAAAATTTACTGTAGTTCCCTATGCATTTATATTGTCTTTATTAGATTTTACAAAGGATACTCTATTTTATTGGTCTTTTCTATAACTGTATTTTTAATTGTTTTCTAATTCATTAATTCTACTTTTAATTAATGCTGTTCTTGAAATTATTTTGTTTTTCTTATTCTAACTTCTTGAGTTAAAAGTTCAGCTCAATTATTTTCTTTCTAATCTAATAACTACAAAGTGATGGATATATTAAGTGTGTTTTTCTATATTCTGTATGTTTTAATATATTCTTAACTTTTAGAGTCTATAACTGCAACTTTTATTTCCTCTTTAAAATTAGATAATATGCTTGGGGTACCAAGTGATTTTAATCTTAGATTGTATAATTTGTTATTTAATTCTAATATTTAATTGTGAACAGAAGATGTAGTTTAAGTATTTAGAAGTTTCCATTTTGAAAAAAAAATTCATTTTTTTTCTAGTGGTAAACAGTCACCACTAGCATGTAGATGTGATTAGTAACCAATGATTGCCATACCTTATTGAATATTAGAATAACCTAGAGAACTTGTTAAAACACAGTTGCTTGTTCCACTCTTTCAATTTCTAAACTCACTAAGTCTAGACTGAGCCTCAATAATTTTCCTTTCTAAAAAGTCTCCAGGTGTTGCTGATGCCCCCAGAGTGGGGACTACATTCTGAGAATCAAAATTATAAAGAGATTTCATTTTAATCAGAGGATATTATACTTAATAAAACTGGAAATTATAGTTATTTCAGATCTCTAGATGAAGGAAATGACTTGATGAAAGTGATTTTTTTCCAAAATTTATTTGACAAGAGATTAAAGAAGAGTTTGTATGATATTAATAGAACCTATGTTTGGAATAACCAGCTATATAAACTACTCACGGAGGTGAACTTTTCAAGGTGTAAGCTCAGGTGGTCATGGGCAGAATAGGAAGAATGTGAAAGAAACAGAAAGAAAAATAAGTGCATCAGAATGTTATGTCACTCTGTTGTTGGAATATAATGAGACAATTAAAGGTCACCAGTAAAGTGGGGTCTTGGTCTGGGGCTAAGATGAGGAGAAGGAAGCACAAAGGGCATACCATTTAAGCAAGCACTTACTCGTCTCCCCCACATTTTTCTACTAGACCTGTGTTTTATCAGGATGAAGACAGTGACTACTTCTGAGATTCCTGCAGGGTATGGAAGAGTAGAATTTCTATTGCTGTTAAAATTATGAAAATATTCTGCACATGTCAATTATGGTAACATTCAGATCCAAAGACTAACTTTCAGAATTTTATCTTTAAACTTCTCATGTAATGGCTGGATTACTTTCATCAAATAGAAGAGATTGGGAGGGTGTGAGATTTTTAGTTGCATTGTATCCACGCATCAGTGAGGAACTGACAGAACTTGCCTAAATGTAGATGTGAGTAGTTTATTAGGTAACCAGTGCCTGTTATCCAGAGGTACATGCCTAGCTGATCTCAGTGGAAGCAAACACTGGGTAACTGCAGCAAGAGGACACAGAAAGAGATAGGCAGGAGGAAGTTATCCTTAGAGACAAAAGGGGAAGGGGTCTGGCAGGGACAGAGCAGCACCTGCTGTTCTAGGGTAGTATAGAAATACTAGGCCTCTTAACCAGAACTAAGGTAAAAGCCTAAATACCCAAATGTACCATAAGATTTGCTTTAGGATATTGGAAGAAACTAAGTGTTATTAGATAACTTCTACATAAACTCAACCACTTGAGCACAAACTTAACAAGTTTCCACAAAAAACCAAAAGGAGGGCCAGTAGCTGAGACAGAAAAGCTATATTGTAGAGTAATTCATTCCTTCAAACACAATAATAAAGAAAAGCTATATCACTGAAAAGTAAAAGTTGTTATCAAAGGACATGCCTGCCACTTGTTTTATGTAAGTGGATTAAATTCTTTCCAGCATACTACCATTTATGTTGACATTATCCCTCAGAAATCTTTCACTCCTGAAAGTATACATCTGGTAAGCAAAACTGAGTCAGTGATTTGTACATATATAAATCAGGTTTTTCTTTCCTTTGGAGACAGTTTTGGTCTGAAAGCCTGGAAAAAATAAATAAAAAATAAATTAAAATAAAAAGGGAAAGCAGAAAAGTTAGAAAACATAGCCCAAATGACAGTAAATGTTAATGGTCTGATCACACACATGAAAATTGTCCTTCAAACTGAAGTGTATATTAAATAGTAATGGATAGATATACTTCTCTGTGGGATCTGATTTGTCTAGCAAATCCTTACTGACATATACTCTCATTTAGTACTATATAGCCTTTTGAAAATGCCATTCCAGCAGAGCATAAAAAAGGTTATTTAGATTAAGTATAGTTACAAGATAAGCAGTATACTGAGTTCATTGGACTTCATGCGCACTCATTTAATTTCCACCGCTCCATTACTCTGAATCAAACTGTCCCTGAAAGAACAAGAGGAAGGAAAAGGGCATTAAAAAACACAAATCACAAAGTAGAGAACATTCTTCTTAAAAACGAAATGGTCTCCATGTGTTACCATTTAATACCATGGAAATACTTTCTTGAGTTTTATAGCATGCAAAGAAATTGCACCAATCTATTAAAGAATGCAATAAAAAAAGTCTTTGAGGTGGGTTAACATTTTCCAGGTCTTTATCATTCTAGATGAGCTTGGAACTTCAAAACACTGTAAAATATTATAAATGGCATCCATTTGCATCTGTGTGCAGCTTATGGCATAATGAATGCATGACCACTTAACTGTTTATTGAATACAGGAAGAAATACGATGAGACCTTTGGTAACATGTTTTAAAATAAGGCCCAAAGCCAGACTTTAAAGAAAGACAGAGTGCCAAAACAGTTTATCTTCTCCTTTTTTCCTTTTAACTTTAGTGCCACTAAGGGCCAGAATGAGGCTCTTTGGACTTCATTTGAAATTCAAGTAATTAATAAAACCAGAGAAAATAATTTTTAGAGGGACAGGTATTGTGATAAAGTATAAACAAGAAAGGCCTGAAGTTTAGAGGACAGAAAATGACAGTGCTAATAATAAAAGTTATACTGCGTGATTTAAGTAATTGTTAAGACCTTTCACATGTTCCGTTTGCATTTGACAGTGGCTGAACTTTATTAGCCTTTAATGGCCTTCATTAAATTATATTTGGTATCTAAGAGGCTATGCATTGAATGGGGATCATGAGGACGATCTCCTTTATCAGAGCATATTCCTCAACTAAGGAGGTATGACCCTCAGCATCTTGTTTTAGCAGATAATGTGCTTTCTGTCTTATTTCAGACAGTGGAGAAATGGCAATTTTTATAGATTTTCTCTCAGTGGACTCCTTCCCAGTAACATTTAAACATTCTCTCTCTTTAAAAAATTCCCTCATTGACTCTTCATCTTCCTGCAGTTATTTTACTACCCTAGTTGCTATTGTTCTTTGTATCAACCTCCTCACAAGTAGAAAAGTATTGTCCTCACCTTCTTACCTCTAACTCTCTCCCCAACCCACTATAATCTGGTTCTTCACTGATCCCTCCTCAACTCACATCAAGGTCACTAGCAACTGCCATGTAGATAAAGTAAATTTAAACTTTCAGTCATTATCTAATGCATCTTCCTATGTTGCTGCTGCTGCTAAGTCGCTTCAGTCGTGTCCGACTCTGTGCGACCCCATAGACGGCAGCCCACCAGACTTCCCCGCCCCTGGGATTCTCCAGGCAAGAACACTGGAGTGGGGTGCCATTGCCTTCTCCGGCATCTTCCTATAATGAGTCCTTATTAGATCACTATTTTTGTAAAAAACAAAACAAAACAAAATACCTCCCCCCCATTATTTTTGCTCATTGTTCATAAATATGTAGGCTTCCCTAGGTTCTTTCCTAAACCTGATTATCTTGTGCATCCATGACTTCTTCCTAGGAAACTCATTCCCTCTCTAGCTTCAGTTAATGACACCACAACATGTACCTACAGCCAGACTATAGATTCACGAGAACAAGACCCTTGGCTGTATCTACATAACACCAAGCAGTTCCTGGCACATAGTAGGCTGTCAGTAAATATCTCTTTCCTGACTAGCTGACATATCTTCCTTCCGTTCACTAAGCCTGTATAGCAAACTGCTTAGAGGACATTTTCAACTGGAGGTCTCTCTGGACTTCCCTGGTAGCTCAGACGGTAAAGCTTCTGTCTACAATGCAGGAGACCTGGGTTCTATCCCTGGGTCGGGAAGACTCCCTGGAGAAGGAAATGGCAACCCACTCCAGCACTCTTGCCTAGAAAATCCCATGGATGGAGGAGCTTGGTGCAGGCTATTCTCCATAGAGTCGCAAAGAGTTGGCACAACTAAGCGACTTCACTTTCTGTTACCTGGAACTCAGGATTTCCTAAAATAAATTTGTCATATCCATGAGCTACTCGCAACTCCCACCCCTAAGTTCCTTTCTCTGGTTTGAGATACAGAACCTGCTCCTTCAGCGTGCTTCCTGATTTACATCATGGTGCCGTGAGCCATCCGGAGAAGGTAATGGCACCCCACTCCAGTACTCTTGCCTGGAAAATCCCATGGACGGAGGAGCCTGGAAGGCTGCAGTCCATGGGATCACTGAGGGTCGGATATGACTGAGCGACTTCACTTTTACTTTTCACTTTCATGCATTGGAGAAGGAAATGGCAACCCACTCCAGTGTTCCTGCCTGGAGAATCCCAAGGACAGAGGAGCCTGGTGGGCTGCCGTCTATGGGGTCGCACGGAGTCGGACACGACTGAAGCGACTTAGTAGCAGTAGCATCAGCAGCTGTGAGCCATCAAGGTACCCAGATGAGTGCCCTGTGAGTCCTTAATTTCCACAATGTCCTGTTTTTCTAATCTTCCCCTTCTATCCATTCTCAACACCCCCATCTCAAGTATCAAGAAGCAATTAGGTATAGACTTCAACTCCTTCAGCAGCCTGCCAGCTCCTTTCCCATTCTTTAGTCTTAATACAATTTTTTTTTTAAACTGGGTAAATTTTTTTTTTTTACCGAGTAAATTTTAAGAGAGTGTTGTTGTTGTTTAGTGGCCCAGTTGTATCTGACTCTTTTATGACCCCATGGATGAATTGAGAGAGTAGCATTGACTAAATACACTACCATGTGTAAAAGAGGTAGCTAGCAAGAAGCAGCCATTTAGCACAGTGAGCTCAACTTGGTGCTCTTTGATGACTGAGAGCCTGGGTTGTGGGTGGGAGGGAGGGAAGCTCAAAAGGGAGGGGATATATGCATACTTACATCTGATTCATGTTGTACAGTAGAAACCAACACAACATTGTAAAACAATCATCCTCCAATTAAAAATAATTTTTAAAAAATAAACAATTAAAATACATCATCCATATCTAGATTCTGTCATCATGTTAAATCCTTACCGTGGTCAACCCACGACTCCTCTGATAGCCTAGTTGTTTATTATGTAGGTATATGACTGATTGCCTATTTCATTCTTGTGCCTTTTCTTTTACTATCCAAAAGTAGTCCCAGTTTAACATAGATTCCCTACAGAGAACTATGATAAACCCAAATAAATGACTCTTTAGTTTTAAGTACTTTAGCACTTAGAGGTAGAAAGCTATATTTTTTCCAATGGGTCTTTCCTTGGAAGATTTCAACACAACAGGAAAAAAAATCTATTTTGCGTACATATGATTTTACTGAGAACTTTTATTAGTCTAAGAGTGTGGGAGCATAGGTAGAAAGCATCTGTTCTTTTCAACTGGTTACGTCCTTCTAGAGTTGCTGGTTCGTTGTAACACAGTGAAGATTGGGACAAAATTTCCCATGTGTAAGCATGTAAAATACTTCTAATTTAAAGACCAAGATATTTTAATATAATAAATATAAGTGAGACATGAGCCACTCGATGTCCCCTAATTCCTTGACTTGCTTGAGTAAATAGAACATTTAAGCTTTGTATAAAATTGTCTTCAATGCCTCTTTCTCCTAAGGTAAAGGTCCACCTTACCTCCCAATATCTCCAATATTTTTGATGGAGGCTTAAATTTCCCTTGGACTTTTTTGGCGCTAATGAACCTATCCCAACAAACCAATCTCCAGAGTGTGTGTCACCAAATGCACGTGCTCTTCTGTTTCCACAGTGGGTCACCCTTATGCACACCTCCCAATCACTCTTAAAAGCCCCAACTCTATGAGAAAGTGTTTGTATGAAAGTTGTAGAGCAGTGGAGAGCTGAGGAAACCTAACAGTAATGTTCTGAGTTAGTCTCAGGGCTTCTCCCAAGGCAGTTTGTGTGTTAGTCACTCAGTTATGTCCGACTCTTTGCGATCCCACCAGGTTTCTCTGATCATGGGATTTTCCAGACAAGAATACTGGAGTGGGTTGCCATTTCCTTCTTCAGGGATCTTCCTGACTCAGGGATGAAACCTTGGTCTCCCACATTGCAGGCAGACTCTTTACCATCTGAGTCACCAGGGAATCCCAGAACAGTGGCGAAGGATTGCTGTCTGATAAAGAATCCATAACATTTTTGAGTGAGCTTGGTAATCATTGATTAGGCAGTAATTTATCCTAATACAGCTTAACATGTCTGTTTTTATAACTATAGAAATATGATGTGAGTTTATAATCTGATACTCTACTGCCTTTTTTTTTTTACTCTCAGAATACAACATCTTGAATTCCCTAGATATTAAGACTAAAAGTTGAGATGAAGTTGCTATTATAGTGAAAGTGGAAAGATTAACAATAATGTTGACTAAACAGCATTTAGTCAAATATATGAATTGTTTGAGGGACATTATTGGATATGGGTTCTATTTTGGAATAGAAAAATCTTACTGTTAAGGATAGCCATCTGTGGTGTATATTGTAGTTTATAGGCTTCCCTGGTGGCTCAGATGGTAAAGAATCTGCCTGCAATGTGGGAGACCCAGGTTCAATCCCTGGGTTGGGAAGATCCCCAGGAGAAGGGAATGGCAATCCACTCCAGTATTCTTGTCTGGAGAATTGTATGAACAGAGGAGCCTGGAGGGCTATAGTCCATGGGGTCCCAAAGGGTTGGACACAATTAAGTAAATAACACTTTCACTTTCATTTTCAAGTATAGCCATGCGTGGCTATATTGTAGTTTATTCAATAGTTAATAGGTAACAGGATGTTCAAGATTACATTTCTTTATACTTTCTGGATACTAATTTTCAAAATAGTGACAGAACAAGAAAATTTTAATAATGTAATACATTTAAGAAGAAAGAATTTCTTATAAACTCATATGGGTTCTTTGTTTAATATACATAAATAAAGCATAATAAAAGACAGATTCTCTCCAAGAATATGTAGGAATTCCAAGCTTCTCTCATCATTGTGTTTGTCCAGCTTGCTAGCTATATAATGCATAGTGTTAGAGAATCACTGACAAAATATGTACAGTTTACCGACAAAGAAAAAAATAAAATATATGTTTAGCATTTCAACATCAGTGGTATTAAAAATGTTAAAAACCCATCAACATGCTCATTGCTCTTCAGCAAAATGAAAGATGCAACACAGTCCTTGTTATCTGTGTTTTAAATTTTAAAGACTAGTGGTTTCAATAAACAAAAACTTTAAAGTCATTCCTTTGCTATCTCTAAATCTTCAATTCCTGGGTTTGCTTTAATCGCACAAACACAAACATAGTATTGGTTGCATTTGAGTCTTACGTATCATAAGAGTGAGTAAAGTGAAAAGTGCTCAGTCATGTCCGACTCTTTGCGACCCCATGGACTATACAGTCCATGGAATTCTCTAGGCCAGAATACTGGAGTGGGTAGCCTTTCCCTTCTCCAGGGGATCTTCCCAACCCAGGGACTGAAGCCAGCTCTCCCTCATTGCAGGTGGATTCTTTACCAGCTAAGCCACAACGGAAGCCCAAGAATATTGGAGAGGGTGGCCTATCCCTTCTCCAGCAGATCTTTCTGATCCAGGAATTGAACCGGGGTCTCTTGCATTTCAGGCAGATTCTTTACCAACTAAGAAGTTGAGCTTTATTTTTAAATTAAGATTTTTTCCCCCTAATTCCAATAAAAAGAAACAGCAGTATTATTTTTTTAATGGCTATTCATTACTCTTCACTTAATTTGGAGACTTAAAATTTTTCGAATAGTGGAATTAGTAATTAGTTGAGACTTGGAACAGCTGTATTGCATTTTTTATACACACTAGAAAGGTGAACTTACTGTGAAGTACCTTGAGTTTTGAGGAGGGCATGGCAACCCACTCCAGTATTCTTGCCTGGATAATCCCATGGACAGAAGATCCTTGTGGGCCACAGCCCATAGGATAATAAACAGTCAGACATGACTTAACTGACTTAACATGCATGCATGCACCTTGAGAGTCCCTTGGACTGCAAGGAGATCCAACCAGTCCATTCTGAAGGAGATCAGCCCTGGGATTTCTTTGGAAGGAATGATGCTAAAGCTGAAACTCCAGTACTTTGGCCACCTCATGCGAAGAGTCGACTCATTGGAAAAGACTCTGATGCTGGGAGGGATTGGGGGCAGGAGGAGAAGGGGACGACAGAGGATGAGATGGCTGGATGGCATCACTGACTCGATGGATGTGAGTCTGAGTGAACTCCGGGTGTTGGTGATGGACAGGGAGGCCTGGCATGCTGCGATTCATGGGGTCGCAAAAAGTTGGACACGACTGAGCGACTGATGTGATCTGATGCACCTTGAGTTTTACGTGAACATTTAAAACATAGAAAACAAATAAAATAACATTGTATACACCTGTTTACTCTTCATCCTGCCATTTTCTGTTTCAAAATTTTATGCAATTATTATTAAGAGTAAAGTTGAATTTCACTTCTTTCTGCAGTCCCATTAGCCTCTCTCACCCTCTAAAGGGAACTATTACATTTTTAATTAATCCTTGACTACATGTATCTTCATGTACTGTATGTCTTGGATGTATTTCATAAAATACTTGCAAATATACATTTAACATTCTACTCTTTCACTCAGTATACTGCTGAGATTTGCCAATGTGTTCTAGAGCTTTAAATTAATCTATCATATGGATTAATTATGGTTTATTTTTTCTAATTGTTTGCTTCGAAGATTGCTACGGTGAACATCCTTGTATACAGTATCTAGTACACTTATGCAACTATTTATTTCTCCAGGGTCCATACATAGGCATGGGGTTCCCAGGTGATAAGGCATTCACCAGATATTACCATATTGTTTTCCAAGGTGGATTTTAACAATTTACAGTTTCACAAGAAAAAAAAAAAGAGTATTCCTGTTTTCCTGTGCTTACTTCACTAACACTTGATATGTTTAAACTTTGAATTGTCCTCACTTCCTTGTTTCCTTTCATTTTATTTCATTTTCATGTTTTATTTCATTTTCATTTTAGATTTACTCTTACATCATAGAGTTCATACAGTTTGTTCTACAATGGAGATATTTGCTTTTGGTCTTGATTTTGGATAAATGTTGATTTCAGCCAAATGTTTATATGGTGTATCTTTTAACACATAATTAAATTTAAATCTTAACACATAAATGTATAAACTGAAAATAACAATTGAGAATTTGAATGATGTTATCAATTCTATTTATTGAGAATTGAAATAACAAGCATTTATGATCTGGTATTTATGTATTTATTCACTCTTTTTTTTAACGCCTTGGTTTCTCTTTTAAACTCAATGACATTCATATCCCATGCTGATCATCAATAAAATAGTCAGAAGCTTTCATCAGGAGATAGAACACAAATTGCAGTGCAATTCTCCATTCCTTTTTCTACAATTACCTAAAGATCACTTTGAATTTAGTGTGTTTAACAAGGGCTTTTTAAAAAGAAATGTGCTTTTCTTTAATTAGCTCTTAAAAATGTTAGTGATGGCCACTTAACATAAAAGAATGTTTAACTTTTTGTGTCAATTAAGTGTCATTTTCTGATGAGAATTTCTAATGGCATTATTTTAGGAGAAGTGTCTATCAATTACCATTCCACTTTTCCTATATCCTGATCTATTAAGACAGGGGGACAGAGAGAAATAAGTAGCATCACACTTGCTTTCTATGACCTCATAATTATTGTGACTGCCGCTGCTGCTGCTGCTAAGTCGCTTCAGTCGTGTCCGACTCTGCGCGACCCCCTAGACGGCAGCCCACCAGGCTCCCCCGGCCCTGGGATTCTCCAGGCAAGAACACTGGAGTGGGTTGCCATTTCCTTCTCCAATGCATGAAAGTGAAAAGTGAAAGTGAAGTCGCTCAGTCTTAGCGGCCCCATGGACTGCGGCCCACCAGGCTCCTCCATCCATGGGATTTTCCAGGTAAGAGTGCTGGAGTGGGGTGCCATTGCCTTCTCCAAATTATTATGACTAGAAAACATTTTATTCCAAATACTCTAGATGGTATTGAACCTTGTTTTTTTTTTTTTTTTAATAAATTCCCAATGCTGCTGCACATTATATTAAAAAGCACTTTGTTTTGGCTTATCACCAATGGAACTCAGAGATTGATAGAAAGATGGTTTTTTTTAAATTTTCTATATTCAAAATAAGCTGTCAACTCTTTAAACATACACCCAATGAGAAATGTGCAAAATCTTTTCTTAGGGATATAAAAATAAAATAATAATAATGACAGTAATAATAGAAACTCTGACGCTTATTAAGTGATCTTTCCATGGTAGGCACTGAAATTATCACGTGTATTCATTACAACTCTTAGGAAGTAGAGAATATTGCCATCTCCTCACCACCACTGTGGCAACTGCTTCTTTGTACAAGTTGATATAATTGCTCAAATCTGTTAATTTATTAAAAGCTAAAATGTTTTGAGTCTATTACATACCATATAGATAAATTCAGTCTCCTAGGTATAGAAATTGAGGAGGCTAAGTTATAGAGAATGGCAGTGGTTTGAAAAAGAGTCCTGCACAAAGTTGACAAAAGGCCTACGCTCCAGTACCTGACAACATTGCCAGAGCATACTTATTCGTTGCAATATTGTCTGTAATTCCACTTTTTTTTTATCAGCTTAATGGAATCTTATCATAAAGTTGACTGAGATGCTAGTTTTATTTGTATAGTATTACTCCTTTCATTCTTCTTGTCACTCCTTCTACTCTGGAGTCTGTCTCTTCTCTGTCAGTGGGGATCTTGTCTGTGTGGTTACTAATCATGGTTTTCTAGCTCTCTCAACATTGGACATGTGACTTGCACCTGAGCAATAAAAGTTCCATTACACTGGTTATAGTAATTAGCTCAGCATTTGTACATTAAACCAAATACAAATAGATACCAAGGGTTTTGTAAAAAGGAACTGGGAACTTTAGTTTTTTTTTTTTTTTAGTTCACCTGAGTTGGTATAAGTTTGAACCTGTTTTTGGTCATTTTCTTCATTTCTTCAAGAGAGGAGAATAAGATCAACACACAAAGCTAAATAGCAGAAAAGGAGGAGAAGGAGAAGCTAAACAGATTAAAAAAAAAAAAAAACCAACAAAACGCACACAGATTTGATAATCCCTAAGATAATTCTATCCTCCAGATTTATTGAGAATGATGAAATGCCTTTTTAAGCTAAGTTTTGTCAGTAAAATATTTAGATATAAGCTTTAACTTGAAAAAGACATAGATTATGCTCTTTGTTTAGCCTTGAACACTTTCTATCACTTTGCTTCTAAAGGCACTTTAGGACGAAAGGGTAGTAATGTTATGTTTATTTTTAGTATGTTTATACATATTTAATTCAGTAAATTAAAAAAATAATGGTAAAAATTTAGTTTTCTATACTGTATTTCATTTAATATTAAAACCAGTTTCCATGAATGAGTATAGAATTGAATTATTATCATATTAATGTAAGACACAGTTAAGTATAATAAACATATTAATGAAATGTATTCAAGTAACATGATATATATACATAGATATGTATATATATATGTGTGTGTGCATGTGTGTGTGTGCACACACACGCACACATGGTAAGTTGCTTCATTTGTGTCTGACTCTTTGTGGACTATCAGTTTCTTCTGTCCATGGGATTCTGCAGGCAAGAATACTGGAGTGGGTTGCCATGGCCTCCTCCTGGGGATCTTCCCAACCCAGGGACTGAACCTGCATCTCTTATATGTCTCTTGCTTTGGCAGGCAGGTTCTTTATCACTAGCACCACCTGGGAAGCCATACATATACATATACATACATACATATATATATATAAAATACACATATACTTCATAAATATAATTTTAATTTTTTAAAGCCTTCTCATATTTCTAGAAATACATATTAGCCAAGTACAAGAATACTTAAAGAGACGAAATGCTTTCTTAAGAGATAATGAAGATTCACTAAAATTTTATGTAGATTTAATGATGAATACCATTTGAACATTGTCATCAAAATAAAAGAAATGATAAAAGTCTCTTTATAAAATGGATCTTTTACAAACGCAAGGTAGTTCAAAATTTACACCAAGAAAGTTACATGTATAAGAAAACTTAGTGTAATAAATGCATAAGACAAATAGTTGTTCCATAACCTAATACTACCAAAGAATGAACCTTTATGAACCTTGCTTTCCATAATTGCTGGTTCATATATCAATACTTGGTATCAAAGAAGCATTCCATTAAAACTATTAACAGGTAGATTAATAATTTACATTTATTGAGAATTTAGCATCTATGTTAAGTCTTCTATATGCTTTATCTTATTATTCAAAATCCCTGTAATATAATATGGATACATATCTCTGTTTTTCCATTAGTAGATGAGTTTATAGGGCCTCCCAGGTGGCACTAATGGTACAGACCCTGCCTGCTAATGCAGAAGATGAAAGAGACACAGGTTCAAACCCTGAGTCTAGAAGATACCCTGAAGGACGGCATGGCAAACCACGCTAGTATTCCTGCCTTGAGAATCCAAGGAACAGAGGGGCCGGCAGGCTACGGTCCATGGGGTCACAAAGAGTTGGACATACTGAGCAACTTAGCATTCATGCATGCAGGTGTGTGTATAGAGGATATGTAACTTGCACCAGGGTCTCTCTAATGATCATATTTCTAATTCCTGAACAACATTGTAACCCAGACATTATTTCCACCTTTATTGTTGATAGATCCTAGTTTTAGTCACAACTTCTTGTCAGATTTGAGAGGGAAAGTGGCAGCTATTTTTTATCTAAGCACTTAACCTAATATAAAAATTCATTCTCTAATAGTTGTATAGGTACAAATGCATGTGCATGTGTAATGGTGAATACATATCCTTAATATACATGCTTAACATTTAAAAAATGCATATCAAAGAGTTCATCTCTCATATAAGGAATAAAAGTTGTGACACTGGCCATTATAAGGTGTTAAAAAATTCATGGCAACTTTTGAAAAAGGCGGAATGTTATTAACCTTGGTGTCTTGACCAAATTACAGTTTGGGTAATTACATTTGTCTTCCATAATCTCCCTTTCAGTTTTCAATTGGGTAGTCTATTCTTAATGGATTTCATTACCAAGTTTCCCTTAGGGAAAAAAAAAATAGGACTTACATTTTCTAAAACTTGGTTCACGCCAAATTTATGTTCTCTAACATCACTTGAGCTGTCACTGAACCTCTTCAAATATGTGTGTATGTCTTCAATTCATTCCTCATTCTTTTTTGTTCTTTGCTTTCTCATTTTGACTCTTCTAAACCATTTCTATTCTCCTCAAGATCCAAATACACACTTCAGCTGAGCAATTATTTCTGAAAGCCAGGTATGCAACCACTCTCCTATTTGCTGAAGTGCCAAGATCAATTGGGTGTTGTTTGCTCGTTTCCATATCAGAAAATACTGCTTTTTCCTCCTTTTTAGAGATGAATTTACCTCTTACTTCACAGAAAAAAAAGAAAAATTAGTCATTCAGAGTGTACTTCTGCCAGCTATCCCTTCTGGGATGTAAAAATATCTTCTTATAACCACATCCTTAACTTTTCAAAACTCCACCATATCATTCTTCCATTTCTTATTTCTTCCTTTCTGTCTGTATTAAATAAAAGCATGTGCCTTCTTCCCTAACACAGCTGCCTTCACCTGTTCTCTTGATCCCTACCTTCCTTAGCATCTTACTTCCCTACTCTTAAATCCATCACTTTTACTATCAACATTCCATAGGCATTTAAAACATTTGTTTTTTACTAATGGGGAAAAATCCATTTCATCTTTATTTCTCTAGCCCTTAAGGAATCACATATTCTTTTTAATTCTTTTTATCACCATGTCCTTACTTCTCATTTTTTAGTCAATTCTACACAATATGATTTCCTTTCTTATTATTCTGTTGCAACTCTTCTTCAAAGAAAACCAGTAACTTTCAAATTGCAAAATCAATACCCTTTCCTTAGCACTCAAAATTTGTGTTTCTCTGTTGGCTTTATTGTTGCTGACTGCTCCTTATTCATAAGCTCTATGTTTTTTCGACTTCTCATACATTGTTTTTCTTCTCCTGCCTTTATGAATTCTCTAATATTCATGATTATTTCTCTTCATTTTTCAAATTTTAGTGTAAGGACTTACTAGTATTGTGTCTTTGGCTTCTTTCTGTAATCTTTTTGTTATTGATCAGTTTTAATTAACTAGTTGATTGAAGGAAAAGTAAGACAAATGCATCTTTTATATACTATGTGCTAGCCATTAGAACAAATACATAAATAATTTCAGGTAATCAAAACCAGAGATAATATTATCATTTTAAAGAAAAAAACTGAGACTAAATATGACCTACATATATTTTAAAAGTACCTCTTGTATACCTGGTTTTTTATTTTATTACTTAATTCAAATCATTCCATAATCTCAAACTTAGATATTTTCTCTAGTGGTTAATTGCAGTATTTCAGACAAAAAAAATTGTAAGTTATCCAATGTTTCATAAACAATTTTTTTAGTAGGTTCAGGACACAAATTCAGGTATATTCAATTACAAAGTTTATGTTTAGTCCTCTACAGCATCTTACTTCAAAATGGAACACTCTGTCATGTATATACCTTCATTTATGAACTTTCTCTGGAATAGCCATCCCATGGCCCTGAATATGCATTAGTCATATTTGTATGGGTATCTAGTTTTCATTATATATTCCACCCATGTAAGTAGTTTAATTTTAATGTTTTCTAAAAGCTCATTTTTCAATAGGGTGTCATTGACTTTCTATTTCTCTCAAGAAGGGCTTGATTTTTAAAAAAAAGTTATTCAAGTATAGTTGATTTATTCTGATGTACAGCAAAGTGACAGTTACACACACACACACACACACACATGCATATATATGTGTGTATGTATGTGTGTGTGTGTGTGTGTATATATATATATATATAGAGAGAGAGAGAGAGAGAGAGAAACAGAAAGAGACAGAGAGACAGAGAGAGAGAGAGATCATATTTAAAAAGTAGAGGCATTACTTTGCCAACAAAGATCCATCTAGCCAAAGCTATGGTTTTTCCAGTAGTCATGTATGGATGTGAGTGTTGGACTATAAAGAAGGCTGAGTCCTGAAGAATGGATGCTTTTGAACTATGGTGTTGGAGAAGACTCTTGAGAGTCCCTTGGACAGCAAGGAGATCAAGCTAGTCAATCCTAAAGGTAATCAACCCTGAATATTCATTGGAAGCCTACCCACCCACTCACACAGCCCACCATAGTAAAGGACCCACACAGCCCTCATGGAGGTAACCCTAGAGCATATAGCTTTGGTGATCAGACGGCAATGTGCTACTGGTACACACAGAACATCTCCTACAAAAGACCACTTCTTTAAGGATGAGAAACGTAACCAACCAATAAGAATAAAAACAGCCACCTAGGCAAACTAATGGAGAAGGAAATGGCAACCCACTCCAGTGTTCTTGCCTGGTGAATCCCAGGGACGGGGGAGCCTGGTGGGCTGCCATCTGTGGGGTCGCACAGAGTCGGACATGACTGAAGCGACTTAGCAGCAGCAGCCGCAGGCAAACTAAGGCAACATAGGAACCGGTTCCAGATGAAGGCACAAGATAGAACTATAGAAGAAGAATTAAGTGAAGTGAAGACAGAAAATCTACCCAAGAAATTGTTCAGGGTAGTGATCATAAAGAGGATCAATGAGCTTAGGAAATAAAGAGTGCATAGAGAAGTTAATAGTTTTTAGCAACGAGTTAGAGAATAAAAGAACAACCAAACAGAGATGGAGAATATAGTAAGTGAAATGAAAAATAAAGGAAAATAACAGCAGACTAAATAATGCAGAGAAACAGATCAGTGAGCTGGAATACATAATAGTGGAAATCACTATTGGTGAACAGAAAAGCAGAATAAAGAGTGAGGTACCTGTGGCGGATTCATTTTGATATTTGGCAAATCTAATACAGTTATGTAAAGTTTAAAAATAAAATAAAATTGAAAAAAAAATAAAAAATAAATTAGATACACACAAAAAAATAAAATAAAATAAAAAAAAAAAAAAAAAGAATAAAGATTGAGGAGAAGTGAGGACAGTTTGAGACCTCTGAGAAAACATCAAGCACACTAATAGAGATACCAGAAGTAGACAACAGAGAGAAAGGGACTGAGAACAGATTTGAAGGCATAATAGATGAAAAATTCTCTAACCTGGGAAAGGAAACAGACATCCAAGTACAGGAAGCACAGAGAATCAAAAATAGGATTAACCAAAGGAGGACCACACCAAAACAAATTGTAATTAAAGTGGCAAGAATTAAAGAAAGAATATTAAAAGCAGCAAGGGAAAAGTAACAAGTAACATACAAGGGAATGCCCATAACACAACTGAGTTTTCAGCAGAATTTCTGCAGGGCAGAAAGGAGTGACACTGTATATTTAAAGTGAGGAAAGAGAAAACCCTACAACCAAGAATACTTTACCCAGCAAGGCTCTTCCTAATATTTGATGGATAGAACAAAAGCTTTACAGCCAGGCAGAAGCTGGAAGAGTTCAGTATCACCAAATCAGCTCTACAAGAAATGCTAAAGCAGCTTCTCAAAATGAAAAAGAAAAAGCTATAACCAGGAACATACCATAAATATAGTAAATCACCCATGTAAAAATACAGTAGGAAGGTTAAAAGTCAAAGTAGTAAAATCATCTACTTCCACAGTCAGAAGTCAAGGGATACAAAAAACAATAAGATGTGAAATATTATATCAATAACAGTATCATTAGGGGAAGAGAATACCAATGCAGAGTTGTTAAAAAGCATTTGAAATAAGAGATAAGCAACTTAAAACAGTCATTTTGTTGTTTGCTATAAAACACCTATATATATATATATATATTTTGCTATAAAAAACCTCAAGGTAACCACAAACAAAAAAACTATAATAGATTCACACACACAAAATAAAAGGAATTCAAACATAACATTAAAAACAGTCATTAAGTCAAAAGAGAATGAAAGAAGAAAGGAACTAAAAAGACCAACAAAACAACCCCAAAACAACAAAATGGCAATAAGATCATATAAATCGGTACTTACATTAAATGTAAATGGATTATATGCTCCAATCAGAAGACAGAGTTCAACATCTATTAATAATAAAATTATTCAGAAAGTTGTCTAGAGGGAACATGCTGCTGCTGCTGCTAAGTCGCTTCAGTCGTGTCCGACTCTGTGCGACCCTGTAGACGGCAGCCCACCAGGCTCCCCCGTCCCTGGGATTCTCCAGGCAAGAACACTGGAGTGGGTTGCCATTTCCTTCTCCAATGCATGAAAGTGAAAAGTGAAAGTAAAGTCGCTCAGTCGTGTCTGACTCTTAGCGACCCCATGGACTGCAGGCTACCAGGCTCTTCTGCTCATGGGATTTTCCAGGCAGGAGTACTGGGGTGGGGTGCCATTGCCTTATCCGAGAGGGAACATACCTCAACATAATAAAAACTATATATGATAAAAGTGAAGCGAAAGTGAAAGTCACTCAGTCATGGCTGACTCTTTGAGACCCCATGGACTATCCAGAATACTTGAGTGGGTAAACTTTCCCTTCTCCAGGGAATCTTCCCAACCCAGGGATCGAACCCAGGTCTACTGACTTGCAAGCAGGTTCTTTACTATCTAAGCCACCAGGAAAGTCCTTGTGGGAAGCCTGGGTTCAGTCCCTGGGTAGGGAGGATCCCCTGGAGATGAGAATGGCTACCCCCTCCAGTATTCTTACCTGGAGAATGCCATGGACAGAGAAGCCTGGCGGTTCATAGTCCATGGGGTCACAAAGGGTCAGACATGATTGAGCGACTAACACTTTCACATAACATGACAAGCCCACAGTATACTCAACTGTGAAAAGCTTAAAGCATTTTCTTTACTATTAGGAGCAAGACAGAATGTCCTCTTTCACTGCTTTTTTTCTATATAATATTCAAAGTCCTAACCACAATAGTTAAACAAGAAACAGAAAAAAAGAGGGGTACTCCAAATTGGAAAGAAAGAGGTGAAACTGTCACTGTTTGAAGGTGACATGATACTAAATGTATAAAATCCTAAAGAAGTCAGTAGAAAACTGCTAGATCTCTTCAATGAATTCAGAAAAGGTTCAGGATACAAAGTTGATATATAGAAACCTATTATTTTTCTATACACTAACAATATACCATCAGAAAGAAAAATTAAGAAAATCCTATTTTTAATCACAGGAAAAATAATAAAATGCCTAGGAATAAACCTACCTAAGGAGGTAAAAGACATGTACCCCAAAACTATAATATATTGATGAAAGAAATTGAAGATGACACAAACAGATGAGAAAATATACCATGTTCATGGACTGGAATAGTTAATGTTAAATGACCATACTACCCAAGACAATATACAGGTTCAATGCAATCCCTATTAAAATACCAAGGGCATTTTTCACAGAACTGGAACAAATAACTTTAAAATTTGTATGCAACCACAAAAGTCCCTGGGGCTTCCTTGATGGCTCAGATAGTAAAGAGTCTGCCTGAAATGCAGGAGACCTTAGTTCGATCCCTGGGTTGGGAAGATCTGAAGAAAGAAATGGCAACAAAAGACCCCGAATAGCCAAAAATATATAATATGCATATAGTCATACCCATATAAATATAATATATATTATAACCACATATACATATCATATATATGACAATTATATGTAGCATGTATATTATATATAATTATGCAATATAATTATATGTCATATATATATATAATATAATGTATATTATATACATACACACACACAATTGAGCCATAAAAAAGAATGAGATTTTTGCCATTTGCAACAACATGGATGGACCTGGAGGGTATTATGCTAAAAGAAATAATATCAAGAAGACAAATGTTATATGATATCACCTATATGTGGGATCTAAAAACAAACAAACTAGTGAATGTAACAAAAAAGAAACAGACTCAAATATAGAGAGTGAACTAGTTGTTACCAGCAGGGGGAGTGAAGTAGGATAGCAGAAAGTTAGGGGTAGGGGATGAGGAGGTACAAATTACTATGTATAAAATAAATAAGCTACAAAGATATACACCACAGGGAATATAGGCAATATTTTGTATAATTATAATGGAACATAGCCTTTAGAATTTGTGAATTATTATACTGTGCACCTGAAGCTTACATAATAATGTACACCAACTATCAGATCAGATCAGATCAGTCGTTCAGTCATGACTCTTTGCGACCCCATGAATCGCAGCATGCCAGGCCTCCCTGTCCATCACCAACTCCCGGAGTTCACTCAGACTCACGTCCATCGAGTCAGTGATGCTATCCAGCCATCTCATCTTCTGTCGTCCCCTTCTCCTTCTGCCCCTAATCCCTCCCAGCATCAGAGTATTTTCCAATGAGTCAACTCTTCGCATGTGGTGGCCAAAGTACTGGAGTTTCAGCTTTAGCAGCATTCCTTCCAAAGAAATCCCAGGACTGATCTCCTTCAGAATGGACAGCTTGGATCTCCTTGCAGTCCAAGGGACTCTCAAGAGTCTTCTCCAACACCGCAGTTCAAAAGCATCAATTCTTCAGGGCTCAGCCTTCTTCACAGTCCAACTCTCACATCCATACATGACCACAGGAAAAACCATAGCCTTGACTAGACGAACCTTTGTTGGCAAAGTAATGTCTCTGCTTTTGAATATGCCATCTAGATTGGTCATAACTTTCCTTCCAAGGAGTAAGCATCTTTTAATTTCATGGCTGCAGTCACCATCTGCAGTGATTTTGGAGCCCAGAAAAATAAAGTCTGACACTGTTTCCACTGTTTCCCCATCTATTTCCCATGAAGTGGTGGTACCGGATGCCATGATCTTCATTTTCTGAATTGCCGGGGTCCAGCCCCTGTGGATCCAGGGAATTCGAAGGGGAGACGGCATCGGCGAGGATCAGGAAACAACTGCTTAATTAAATGTTAATTAAGGATATAAAGAGTGGTTAAATAAGGATTGCAGGAAGAAAGCTTGGCTTACTGCACTGAATGTTGAGCTTTAAGCCAACTTTTTCACTCTCCACTTTCACTTTCATCAAGAGGCTTCTGAGTTCCTCTTCACTTTCTGCCATAAGGGTGGTATCATCTGCATATCTGAGGTTATTGATATTTCTCCTGGCAATCTTGACTCCAGTTTGTGTTTCTTCCAGTCCAGCATTTCTCATGATGTACTCTGCATATAAGTTAAATAAACAGAGTGACAATATACAGCCTTGACAAACTCCTTTTCCTATTTGGAACCAGTCTGTTGTTCCATGTCCAGTTCTAACTGTTGCTTCCTGACCTGCATACAGGTTTCTCAAGAGACAGGTCAGGTGATCTGGTATTCCCATCTCTTTCAGAATTTTCCACAGTTTCTTGTGATCCACACAGTCAAAGGCTTTGGCATAGTCAATAAACGAAAAAAAAAAAAAATGTTAGTATCCAGCACCCACTAGCTGTGACAAGTCTTCTCAAATTTTAATTGCCCCTTCTCTGCCCTCTCATGTGTTCTTGATGTTCAGAAACAATCATTCTCATTTCTCCATCTCTCCAAGTGCATTGCTGCTGCTGCTGCTAAGTTGCTTCAGTCGTGTCCGACTCTGTGTGACCATTAGTTGGGGCATATTTCTCTCTAGACTTTGGCAGTGGAGAACTGAGTTAATCATTTATTTGTTTATTCAGTACAAGTTGAGCACTGACCATGAGATGTTCCAGGTGAAGCGCGAGCTAATGGAACATAATAAGATCTACACCATCTTGGAGCTTATGTTCAAGTAGGAATGGCCGACAGTTAACAATATATGTAATGGTTAACTCTGTTAACAGAAACCTATTAGTCATAGCAGATGATAAATGGATGAAATAAAAGAAAGAAAATGTGAGCAATAAGGAGAAGAATGCATGCTGGGATTATATTAAGCCTCAAGGAGAGAGTTAAAATGCTTCACTTTACTCATTGGGTCAGTTTTTTAAAAAATAATTAGTGATTCAGAATTATATATTGTCTCAAAATCAAAACATTATTTACTTCTGACTCATCTAAAATGGTAACATGTAATAAACTCAAAATTATTGCAAATATCCTTAATATAATTTCTTTCTTATAGTCTGAATAGAGAAAGGCATATCAATTTTCTATAGGAAATTTTCCACCCTCATGGAGACCAACTTCTTTATTTTACTCATTGCCATAAGGCTAGATAATCACAAATAGAACTTGAAGAAAATTTGCATATGCATCAAAGGAAATAATGTGGGCACAAATGTGCTTCAAGAAAAACCTATAAATAACTATAAAATGAAAATGCTTATTTTGATTTACATAAGTATCTCCATATATATGTATCTCTTAAAAATTCATTCATAGGATTTTTGGTAGATGTATTATTGTCCTATGTCTGCTGTAAAAAATTACCACAAATTGAGTGGGTTAAAACAGCAAAATTTATTCTCTCACAATTCAGGAGGCTACATATCTAAAATCAAGGTGTTTGTGGGGCCCCACCCCCTCTAAGGGCTCCAGGGAACAATCCTTCCTTGCCTCTTCTAGCTTCTCATGACTGTTGGTATTGGCTTCCTTGGCTTGAGACCACATCTCTTCAGTTTCTGCCTCTGTGTGCCTGTGTCTTCTCCTCTGTGTGTTTCTCATAAAAACTCTTGACATTGTATATTAACCCTACCCAGAAGATCCAGGAATATTTTCTCATCTCAAGATCCTTAAGTTAATCACATGTACAGAGATCAAATTGCCAACCTCCACTGGATCATCAAAAAAGCAAGAGAGTTCCAGAAAAACATCTATTTCTGCTATGCCAAAGCCTTTGACTGTGTAGATCACTATAAACTGTGGAAAATTCTGAAAGAGATGGGAATACCAGATCACCTGACCTGTCTCTTGAGAAACCTGTATGCAGGTCAGGAAGCAACAGTTAGAACTGGACATGGAACAACAGACTGGTTCCAAATAGGAGAAGGAGTACATCAAGACTGTATATTGTCACCTTGCTTATTTAACTTATATGCAGGGTACATCATGAGAAACGCTGGGCTGGAAGAAGCAGAAGCTGGAATCAAGATTGCTGGGAGAAATATCAATAACCTCAGATATGCACATGACACCACCCTTATGGCAGAAAGTGAAGAGGCACTGAAAAGCCTTTTGGTGAAAGTGAAAGAGGAGAGTGAAAAAGTTGGCTTAAAGCTCAACATTCAGAAAACTAAGATCATGGCATCTTGTCCCATCACTTCATGGGAAATAGATGGGTAAACAGTGGAAACAGTGTCAGACTTTATTTTTTGGGGCTCCAAAATCACTGCAGATGGTGATCATGGCCATGAAATTAAAAGACACTTACTCCTTGCATATTAAAAAGAAGAGTTATTACTTTGCTGACAAAGGTCCATCTAGTCAAGGCTATGGTTTTTCCAGTGGTCATGTATGGATGTGAGAGTTGAACTGTGAAGAAAGCTGAGCACCGAAGAATTGATGCTTTTGAAATGTGCTGTTGGAGAAGACTCTTGAGAGTCCCTTGAACTGCTCTTTGGAAGGAAAGTTTTGACCAACCTAGATAGCATATTAAAAAGTGAGGCATTACTTTGCCAACAAAGGTCCATCTAGTCAAGGCTATGGGTTTTCCAGTAGTCACGTATGGATGTGAGAGTTGGACTGTGAAGAAAGCTGAGCACTGAAGAATTGATGCTTTTAAAATGTGCTGTTGGAGAAGACTCTTGAGAGTCCCTTGAAGTGCAGGGAGATCCACCCAGTCCATTCTAAAGATCAGTCCTGGGTGTTCATTGGAAGAACTGATGTTGAAGCTGAAACTCCAATACTTTGGCCACCTCATGCAAAGAGTTGACTCATTGGAAAAGACCTTGATGCTGGGAAAGATGGGGGTAGGAGGAGAAGGGGATGACAGAGGATGAGATGGCTGGATGGCATCACTGACTCGATGGACATGAGTTTGGGTAAACTCCGGGAGTTGGTGATGGACAGGGAGGCATGGCGTGCTGCTGTTCATGCGGTCACAAAGAGTCAGACATGACTGAGCGAATGAACTGAAGTGAACTGAACTGAAAGAAATCTGAAAATGCTAACCTGAATAAATTTTGGGGTTAGCACTTGAACATGTCTTTACTAAACCCAGTACAGGGGGTTTGATTTTCATTTTAGTACTCACATTTTTATTTCAATTGTCTTATAGCTTAAACCATTTACCATAGTTCCTAATTATAGCCCATCAATATATGCAATGAAAATATTTTGGAAAGTAAAATACAGAGTAAAAATGCAATTTTATAAACTACACATGCACTGCCTGAAGATACTGACTGAACGTTAATAATATATTTGGGGGGGAATATTTAATTTTGATGAAAACAGAAATATATCTTATGTAATAGACTTGATTTTCTTCCCTCCGGCCATGAACTCTATTAGTTACTTAGACAACCCTGTGCTTCTGCATAAAATAAAAATGTTACAGAAAATACCAATTGGAAGTAAAATGTCAGAGTGATACCTTTTATACCACAAAGGATAGAAACAAAAGGGAAAGAACTGGAAAAATTTGAAGCATCCATATAAGAAAAGGTAAATGGAGAAAGAAAGAATTTTAATAAAATAGAAACATTTATGCAAAAGAGCAGAAATAAAATGGAAACATATCATTTAATTTACTAGGCACAAGTGAAAACAGGCATTTGAAAACTAATGGATTCATAGGCTGTTATCTCAGATTTTCTGGTATATTCTGCTTCTCTCCTGAAATTCATATATCTAACCGAACTGCCTCAGGAAACACTGGGGTTGGAAAATTCTTTTGCCTCTTTGGACATTACAAACCTCTTCGTACCTCAGGGACAGTGATCTAGTAGGTACCAATGGCAAGTCAAAATGGACATTAGTGAGAATACAGAAGACCTTCAGACAACATTTACTTACCCACTGTTGCATTGCTCTGAGCCCATCATCTCCTTCACTCTTAAAACTTGCTGTCCAGTGCTGCACTGAGGCCTGTTTCCTCTCTAAGGAAGCAGTAATGCATTTGATTGAGCCTCCCTTTCTCTGAGAGTGACCAGTGTAGATTTATTTGTTTCCTTTCTTCTTTCCCCTGTGTAAGGTTGCAAAACTTTTCCTCTTCAACTACAAAACTGCACTGGGTTCCTTTGGTTCTCTGTGTTCTTGAACAATAAAGAAATCTTTTACCTCAATTCAATAACAAATTAAAGACAGAAGAGCAAAAGCAAATTTGCTGATTTAAAAGTCATCATTTATCCTTGTTCTTTTTTACATCTTTCAAAAGAGAAGGAAAGTTCTCTGGCAGAAATTAGGTGATCCCAAGGGGATGGTGGGCATGTTTAATGAAACCAGCACTATTTGATCAACTGCTTTTGCATAATTGAGAGGAAAAGATTTGCTGTCACTCCAACTTTTATGATGGCTCAAAAATACCTTCATAAAAATCAACCTTTTAAAATTATATAGCCAAAGCCCTAGCATCCTACTTCATTGTCTTTATTCAATAAAGATTTTAAAGAGGAATGAAATGATCGTTATTCAGTTTTCATTCTCACCTGAAATCATCTGCTGGTGGTAAAATCGGTCAATGTGACGTGGATGAGTTCTAATGGAAATTGACGTTAACTCACTGTGAGGCCACTAAATCAGAGGTAACCAATCAACTACGTTCTGCACCGTGAGTTTGATTTTCCTACATATATGTTCCGTATGATTGTCAGTTTTATACTCGTCAGTGAGTGCTGGGTTGGACTTGGTAATATGAGAATATAAAATGTACAGTACTCTCAGTGGCTAGTGAGAGCTAGTGTAACTTGATGTTATGTTGCTGGGAGAAATATTTTTCTGGCAGTTTGGAAGAAATCATGTAAGAAGATGCTATGACCTTTGGAGGAAAAACCCAATCCAAATTTAAGAGGTGTTATTTTGGGCTTGAAGTTCTTTGCAGATCTACTTTAAATATTTAGCTATCTTGTTATGTAATATGAGTATTACAGTTTTAATCTCTGCTGTGATTTAGAAAGGAATAAAGAAGTAGTGATCTGTTTACAGTACGTATTAACTGAATGCATTCATTTGCATAATACCTCTTTAGGGATGGACTATATTATACAGAGATTTCTATATGTAGAACTGCAGGAATATTTTAGGCTTCAGTGACACTGAGGTCTTAACTTAAAGTCTATTAGATTAGCACAACAACATTTCCTGATTAAAAATTCCCATTACTGATGAGATGACTTCTGAGAAGCACTTTTCACCTTATGGTGCCAGAAACAGGGTAGAATACATTTTCTTGTTTGAAAGTGAATTTCATATAGAAAGGCATGGAGTTGCTTTTAAAGATATGAAAGGAATTGCTCTTTGATGCTGGGGGAATTTAAATGATCTGGAGAAAAAAATCTACCACACAACTCCACACCTTAAAAATATTTAAATTCTAAATTTGGATGGTATGGGGAGGGTGGTGGGAGGGGGATTCAGGATTGGGAACACGTGTACACCCATGGCAGATTCATGTTGATGTATGGCAAAACTAATACAATATTGTAATTAGCCTCCAATTAAAATAAATACATTTAAACTAAAAAAAAATTTTAAGGGCAGCAATGTAAAAATATTGATCCCATGGAGATTTCAATTTTGACACATTCCTTAAAAAATAAAGTCTTGATACTTGTTCTCGATTGCAAGCTACTCATCTTTCCTTTAACTGGTTGGTTATTTGTGGTAGATTAAATCTTGGTTTCTCAGTGTCTCCTTTCCTTCCCTGTGAGAAACACCCTTCTCCACAATCAGCCTTGATCACGTGACTTTTATTCCTCTTCTTTATGTGAAGATTTTTCTTCTCCACACATGGACAGCAACCTTATCCTGTAACTTGGTTTAGCCAATGAGCTGTGAGTGAGCAGAGAAAAATGTTTAAGAGCCACCAGTGTTCTGTCATCTCTTTAAGCATGCTATGGAAATGGCAGTATCTATCCTGTATGTTCCTTCAACCCGGATATGAAACAGATTTCCACTTGACATACAATGTAAAATACAGTAACCCTTGTTTATTCACATGAGAGACCTTTGTTATGGAAACCACTGGCATTGTCTTGTGTGTGTCTTGTGTTGCTGTTATAGCCATTGTTCTTACTGTAATGATAGACTGCTGCTGCTAAGTCACTTCAGTCGTGTAAAACTCTGTGCGACCCCATAGACGGCAGCCCATCAGGCTCCCCCATCCCTGGGATTCTCCAGGCAAGAACACTGGAGTGGGTTGCCATTTCCTTCTCCAATGATAAACTAGGGGAAGTTAAATGGCACAGCATTTTAGAATTCAAAATAATTATTGCAAATATAGGGGAGCAGGAAGATGAAGTTTAATCACAAAAAATAAAAGAACAATGCTGTAATATCAGTGCATGTTTCTTTCTTTCTTTGAAGGTTATATAATATTTCACAGGGCCAATTACATCAATTTTTACCTCTTACATGGACTAAACCGAATAATTCCACAATTTAGATTTTCATGTACATCACATGAAGATGGATGCCTCCGTTGTCAGCCCTTCTCCATCCTCCCCTTCCCCTTCTGCTGCTTCTCCTTCTCTTTCCTTCTTTAACCTTTTAAAAGCACTTCTAGAAATCAAACTTTTACTTGCTCTTACCCTATGAAAATAATATAATCGGATTGCTTTTTCTCCTTTTCTATGTCTTTTATGGAATTTCTTTGCTCCCACTTTTCTCAACTCACTAAAGCCAAATGTTTTGGAATAGGAAGACAGGAAATTGTCTGGCAGGTGAATGGAAGTACCAGAGAGTGTAATTCCTAGGGCTCTAGAATTCTAGTGTGAAAATGTACCCAAGAAGGCACAAGCTGTCTATGTTTTTGGCTTTATGTATAGGTACCCTGCATGAGTAGAGAACTCCATTAGTTTGGAAGGTGTATGAATAGAAATAAACATTCAACCTGATTTTTATTTTTATTTTTTTTATTGTGCAGCCTTAAAGATATTTAGCTGGAGTTTTAGGACTTCCCTGGTGGCTCAGATGGTAAAGCGTCTGTCTACAATGCGGGAGACCTGGGTCCGTTCCCTGGGTGGGGAAGATTCCCTGGAGAAGGAAATGGCAACCCATTCCAGGACTCTTGCCTAGAAAATCCCATGGACAGAGGAGCCTGGTGTCCATGGGGTTGCAAAGAGTCGGACACGACTGAGCGACTTCACTCACTTAAGGTGTATAGTCTATGAATGAGGCAAATATTTTAATAAAATATAGCTAAAATTAGTGTTCAACTGATGCAGTTAAATATAAATGTCATCATCTGGAGTAAAAACTTCATTGAACCCAAGTTCATATCCCTGACAAACAATGAAGCCAAACAAACCAAAATGGAATTTGAAGCAGCATGTGTGCTAAGTCATCTCAGTTGTGTCTGACTCTTTACGACCCTGTGGACTGTTAACCCACCAGGCTCCTCTCTCCATGGGAGTCTCCAGGCAAGAACACTGGAGTGGGTAGAGAAGGGTTTATTGTGAGGGCCAAGCAAGGAGAACAAGGCAGCTCATGCTCAAAAGTCTGGAACTCCCCTATGGGTTTGGGGGAAGCATTTTTAAAGGCCAGATGAGTGAGGGGAACTGCAGGTATTGCTCAGCTCCTGCATAGTTAACTGGTTGATGGTATGGTAGCAGGGGTTAACATTATGGACCCTGAGGCTCCACTCAGTCTGTGGGCTACTGTGCTGATGGTCAGGTAATTCAAGAAGGTGCTTCAGATCCTGTTATATATATATACTTCAGAGAGGAACTGAAGATTCTGTGACTGCCATATGGCTGATTAACTTTTAAATTGTTACCAGTTCTCTTGGCCTAGCTGCTACTTTTGGCACTACAGGCTCACATCTTTTCAATTGTTGATTCTTGACTCAGACTTTCATGACTCAGGGGAAGCCTGGGAAGACTACAGTTTTCCCACAAACCAGAGGCAGGCAGAGGACATGGAGGGAGGGGTCTGTCCTGGGAAGACTCCATAGGGTCCAGCATGATTACAAAATAAAAAAAAAAATTCTTGGTAGAAAATTGAAATGATTTAGAGAGTGAAAATAAAGCAAAAGCCATAAGAAGTTGTAACAAGGTATTGCTTGTATTATATTTCTAGTATGAATATAAGATTGTTTTCTTACATCTATCAATAACCTCAAAAAAGTATACGTGAGATTCTCTATTTGGCTAATCATATTTTTATTTTTTGCTGTTTTTTAAATTTTGTTTCATTTATTTTTTTAATAGAAAGTATGAAATATGAGCCATGGCAACTTTCCATCTAAACTTTACTGGGAACAAAAAAAGTATCTCATAAATAATAGTGCTTCCCGTGTCTATTACTTTCAATACAACCACTGCATGGCTAGGATTAATCTCTTAATCTAGCTCATTACCGTCCATTAGTCAAAGACCATAACGCTGGATTAAGACAGGTGATTAAAATATCACCTAGAAGGAAATGGCAACTCACTCCAGTATTGTTGCCTGGAGAATCCCAGGGACGGGGGAGCCTGCCCCCGGTCCATAGACGGTGGGCTGCCGTCTATGGGGTCACACAGAGTCGGACACGACTGAAGCGATTTAGCAGCAGCTTCAGGATGGTAACATTAGTGTTTAGAGCAAGCATTTGTATTTGTCAAATGATGGAATCACCTCCCAACTTTTAATTATTTACCATACATGCGCGCGCGCACACACACACACACTCACACACACGCACGCATACGCACACATACACGCACACACACACGTGCATGCGTACGCGCGATGTATTTGGTAACAGTTTTGACTCTTATTTGTAGGATGTTCTATATTAAAAACTCTTTCATTGCATCTAAACTATATTGCTCCAAAGTGAAATAAAAATGAAGAAAGTCTGAGGAAGAATTAGAATCAGTTACATTAGACAGAATGAGGAATGAGAATTGAAAGGGAATCTAAAATCAAAGAAAGCAAAAAAGAAATGAAAAGATCATGCAAAAGGAAAGGAAAGGAGGTGATTTTAGCCTTAAATGCCTTCCTTGGTCAGGAATTTAGACTTTTCTAGCAATATGATTTATAAACAAATGGCCAAAATCTTAATAGGTAGATAATTCTGAGAACATAAAGAAAACTCAGAGAAATTCAAATTAAAAATATGTGAATATGGAGACAATTGAGAAAATGAAAGAAAACTGAGAAACCATTCCTCTTTCTCCCTCATTTAGATCTCCTCTTTCAAGGCATGCTCCTTGGAAAGTGATATGAAACCCTAGAATGAGTCTCTGTACTGTGAAACATTCAAAGTATGCTTTCCATTGTTACAGAATTCAAGGTGTATCATAGAGAGAAAAGCGTACTCATTTTGTACCTTACATAAGACAAAATTTCAGAAGACAGCATTCAGATATATTCCTGATAAATTAGGTAAATTGAGCATACTCAATTGTGCTTGCATCTTCTATGTTTTCTTTTTCTGCCTAGAAAACAAAGTCCATTTTTCCTTATCCATTTTCAGAAATAAAACATTGCAATCCTTTCATTTCTGCTTCTGACTGTAATCTGCTGCCCCACCTACAAGTATGGGGTGTGAAAACGAGAAATAAGGAGTATGTTGAAAAATGCTAGTGACAGGACAAGGGGTGAGAGTTTTAACTGACCTGGAATAAGCAGTGATCAGTCAAAGCAGGACGGGGTGCAAGCGAGTTGGTCGACCTGTATGAGTCAACCTGTATCAGTAGAAAGTCAATTCTGAAATTTTCTGAAATTTTCAGACCACTGAGTTGGAACTTGGTTTACTGAAAGCCTGAGAGAGATTTATGAGTATGGCTACAATGTCATGTTCTTATATTATTTACCTTACCATTTCCTTACAATTCCTAAGTAAAAACATCTTTGTGTTTTTTTCTCATCAGCCAGTTTTCCCCATTGAAACATAATGAGTACAAAGCAGTAGAAAGTTTCTGTCATTTATGTGTTAATATGATTTTACACCTGAACTGGATTAGATTTACCTGAGGGCCCATTCACAGGATCTCAAAGACTAGAAAAACTGCAATAAGAGGAGGAGTGGGCAACTTCCCTGAAATCCAAAGACTATTATATAACTGTACTCCTGAGGTCAAAGTGTCTCTTCTCTTGGGAAGCAATACACGGTCATGGTTAAAAGTATGATCTATTAAACTAAAATGCCCGTTGATTCTGCCAGTCTGTGTTGACCATGGGAAGCTTTGTGAATAGTGTGAGCCTCAGTTTCCTCATCAGTAAAAAATGGGAAATGCTTTATTATCCTCTCTGTAAGATTTTGGAGAGAATTAACTAAATAAATGGGTTTCCCTGGTGGCTTAGAGGTAAAAAGTCTCCTTGCCAATACAGGCGATGCGGGCTCGATCCCTGGGTCAGGATGATCCCTTGGAAAAGGAAATGGCAATCCACTCCAGTATTCTTGCCTGGGAAATCCCATGGACAGAGGAGCCTGGCAGACTGCAGTCCACGGGCTCGCAAAAGAGTCAGACATGACTTAGTGACTAAGCAAATATGTGAATAGTTATAAAAGTGTCTGGTACGTACTATACAAGTGAATCAGCATTGTATTAGTGGTAACAGAGATCTAGGACCTATTTCCCCTGTGTTTTCTCCCAAAGTCTCTCTGTTCTGGCTTTATTCTCCACTTTTAGTTGTGATGAAAATATTCTCACTTGTAGACTATGGATCTCCTACTCCTATCACCAAGTATCCTTAGCCCTAGCTGTTCTAGCAATTAGAAGAAGGGCAGAGAACAGACATATGTTATATTTAAATATTTTTTAGAAGAGGGGGCTCAATAGATAGAGGAATCTTGGGAGATATTTCAGTTCTGGGACATGTGGGAAAAAGCAGAAAAAATACAGGAGAAAGTGGATATTGTTGGAGTACATCTGTGTGAGTGAGGGCATCTATCACAATGAAATTAAATTGCACAAAGAATGAGGAAAGTTATCAGAGCAGTGTTCATTTTAGAAAGTGTAAAACTAAAACTAAAAAAAAAAAAAATAGAAACTTACCTAGTTTTTTGGAAAATGATTTTTGTAGGCTTATTATTTCTATTTTGACTACATTATGACTCAAAAGTTCATGTCATGCTATCTTTAATGCTGTGTCCCTCAGTCGTGTCCTACTCTTTGCAACCCCATGAACTGCAGCACGCTAAGCTTCCCAGTCCTTCACTACCTCCTGGAGTTGACTCAAACTCATGTCCATTTAGTCAATGATGTTGTCTAACCATCTCATCTGTTACCACCTTCTCCTCGTGCCCTCAAGCTCAAAAGCATAAGTGTCTTTTCCAATGAGTTGGCTCTTCACATCAGATGGCCAAAGTATTGGAGTTTCAGCTTCAGCATCAGTCAGTCCTTTCTATGAATATTCAGGGTTGATTTCCTTTAGGATTGACTGGCTGTCCAAGGGACTCTCAAGAGTCTTCTCCAGCACCAAAGTTCAAAAATATCAATTCTTCGGCGCTTAGCGTTCTTTATGGTCCAACTCACACATCCATACATGACTACTGGAAAAACCATAGCTTTGACTATATGGACTTTTGTCAGCAAAGTGATGTCTCCACTTTTTAATATTCTGTCTGGGTTTTTCATAGCTTTTCATCCAAAGAGCAAATGTCTTTTAATTTCATGCCTACAGTCACTGTGAGCAATGATTTTGGAGCCCACAAAAATAAAGTCTGTCACTGTTTCCATTGTTTACCCATCTATTTGCCATGAAGTAATGGGACTGGATGCTGTGATCTTTGTTTTTTGAACGCTGAGCTTTAAGCCAGCTTTTTCATTCTCTTTTCACTTTCAAGAGGCTCTTTAGTTACTCTTCACTTTCTGCCACTAGGTTGGTGTCATCTGCATATCTGAGGTTATTGATATTTCTTCTGACAATCTTGATTCCTTAATATAACTAGGTTAATAAGACACAGGCTTTCATGAATGTTTGATTTTCTATTCACAGCACCTTTTATCAAATGAGACTTGTTTACTGCGTTCATCTTTTTTTTCACCAGAGTGTTGCCAGTTTACATCCAAAAAGCACATTACACCCAGAGTGACTTGCCTTGTTACTTCCTATAGCAACTGGTTTCCTATTTTGGCAGGGAATATAAGCAAACTCATATGGAATATGTTTCTGGAATATGTTTCAAGAAAGTTATTTTTGAATAGGGGATTCATAGGACTTAGTAAAATTTTCTCCCTTTCTAATATGCCACTCCTTGATTTCCTTACAAGGCTACATTACTGTTTATTTTTATTTTTTATTTTCCTTTTTTTTTGGTTTCTTTTTTCTCCTTGTTTAATGTTAATAGTATTTTAAATGGCCTAAAACTTCCTATTCTATTAAATACACTTTCTATGTTTTACCTAATTCAGCAATGCTCCCACTCTGATTATGTTAATGAAATAGACCAATGCTTTCTGGAGAATTATTCCAAGATATTTGAAATGTAACAAAAAGATTTTGAGTCATTTCTATGGGAAACAGATTGTTAAAAATCCATAGTAACAGAGACTCAAATATTTAAGTCCTGACCCCTCAGGGAATTCACTAGCTATAGAAAATCTTGAAAATAGTTTTCCTATTATTATTAAAAATGGGTTTAAAAAATCAATTTATGATGAGTTCTACAGTTAAGTCAGTTTATTTTAAAATCTTTAGTCTGTGATTAATAAATTTTAGTTTATTTAAATTTCAAGGACCACCTAATCTGTATCAATAACTAAAAATATTTGAGGTAAAAACAAAATGAGAATTTTATTATAAAAAAGAAAGGGAAATACAATGGAGAGGGAATAGTATGGGAAAGCCTGGTGGAATAGTAGAGGAAAGCCCAAAGATACTCTCAGAAGCTTCATGCTGTTAAGCTAACTATTACTTGGAAATTAATTCAGCTTTATGGGAGAGTTTATGAAGAGTAATTTGAAAGAATGTATGACACATAGCTTCTAATTGATCTGTAAAGACGTATATCTGCTATCCCTTAATTATCTCTTAACCACTAAGCAGCTTGAAGAGAGAATTAATCATTAGAGGTAATGCTACAAGAAAAGTAATAGAAGGAACTTTCTCTGCCAGCTGTCCTAAAGTCCTGGGCATGGTAGTAATTCATGTGAGAATCCACATATGATTTAGAAAGACTTGTGCCTAAAGTTTGGGGATGCACCAAACTCAGCAGCAGTTATTATTTAAAAATATACACAGTTACATCTGGGCATATGCCTCTTTCTGTTAGGTAGAAGCATATACATGTTGATACATCCACTGAATATTTTTCAGCTTGAATAGATTATATTGTGCTTGGGAAAGCAATCCAAATAACTTCTCTAAACATGGCTGATTCCACACAGGCAAACTTATGTGCAAAGTGTCCTGATTTTACATGTGCACTCCAGTAAAATGTATATCAATGATGACAATGGAAAATAGAAATATTATCCATGAAAATAAATAAAGGAAAATAGGTTTTTTTAAACATAATTCTTCCTCTATCCAGGTCCTAACATCCCCTTTGTTTTTAATTGTCAGCCAGTAAAATGCATGATTTGAGGCAATTAGATAAGGAACTTCCCATGTACACTGGTTGCAAAATATATTTTTGAGAATCACTGAAACAGGTCCAATTCCCCAACACTAATTATCTAAGAAATTGTGAAATAACCATTTTTTTGGTAAATATGAATCTGGAAGAGATTGAGCATGCATTGAATGTATGTAGTCTGCATATTCAATAAGTAGGTGGTAGGTGGATCAATGAATGACTATATAGAATATTTTAACTTTATTTGATAGAAAATTAGCACCATGGAAAATGTCCAAGTAAAGAGAAAATACAAAATGCTTATGGGATGCTGGAGTCAACAGCATGTTCAGAAGTGCTCTACAGAGGCATAGACACATCCATAGCATAAAATGAGTCAAATGGGAGAGAAGGAAGTGAAATAGTGCTGCAGAGTTTTTGGATCAGGGTAGTTGGAAAGGAGAAAGACTTTTAGGAGAAATATAGAAAATTTCTAAAGATACAGATTTAGAAACCAGCTCCATAGAAGTAATATCAGAAGCAATAGGAGGTAATCAGATCTTCATTTATGATAAAATTAACTGCCATTTATTAAACCTTTATTATGTTCCACTTTGCTTAGTGCTTTTATTTTATTTCATTAATTCTCACAGCTCTTTGAAGCTGGTATTATCACTCACAAGCCTCCCCCATTTATAGAGGTAGAAGTGGTGCTCTGGAAACCAAATGATTTGTTAAAATTACACAGTTGGTAAGTGGTAGACTGGAGATTTGAGTAAGTCTATTTAGTCCAAGACATAAATTCTTAAATCTTTTTGTGCTTCTGTTTGCTTCTCTATCAAGACAGATAGTTTAGCAAGATAAGGGAACAAGTTAAAACAATGTGGCGTCTTCCAGTTTAGGTAGGATGCAGTTTAGATGCGGTGGGAAAGAGACTATTTAAGGTGAAAGACCTAGTCAAAGGTTGAGAAGAAATCACATGTTTTATCTGTCATTTCATAGAAGGAAAGAGAGAAGCTATTTAATGGATAGCAGGGCATATAATCATAGAAGGGCCTCGAGATACACATGACGTGAGAGAAAAGTTAGTAGATGTGGACCTGGAGGCTTTTTTTTTTTTGGGGGGGGGTCAAAAAATTTCAAAATACATTAATATGGTTATTATGAAAGCAGTCATTTCCAATTGCCCTTATGTGTTATCACAGGGTCATTAGAAACCTGTGAAAGTTTTATCAGTTTTGAGGAAGGTTTTCAAATTAAAAAAATGCAAATTTTAAGCTCTCCAACAGAACAAACCAGACAGAGACAGAGTACAACAAATTATGGACAATATGACATTGAAATTTTGACTGTGGTGACATTTAAAAGCATAAAAAGTATAATAAGCATTTTCCAACTTGAATAGGTATTTTGTTATTTTCAAGTGAGAAATTAAAGATACTAAATAATTTATCCAAAAAGATGGCTAATTTGCACAGCAACCTTATTTATAAAGTGGTTGTTACTGAAATATGTGCTCCAATAAAAACAATAGATATACACATACAAATTTTAAAACTATGATAAATCATTGTTTTACTGATGTTCTAAATATTGATTGCATGATCAAAAGCTGTTTTTTCCAAAAGTCATGTATGGATTTGAAAGTTGAACCATAAAGAAGGCTGAGCACCAAAGAATTGATGCTTTTGAATTGTGATGCTTAAGAAGACTCTTAAGAGTCCCTTGGGCTGCAAGGAGATCAAACCAGTCAATCCCAAAGGAAATCAAGTCTAAATATTCATTGGAAGGACTGATGCTGAAGCTCCAATACTTTGGACCCTTGATGCAAAGAACCAACTTGGAAAAGACCCTGATGGTGGGAAAGATGGAAGGCAAAAGAAGGGGTCTACAGAGGATGAGATGGTTAGATAGCATAACCAACTCAATGGGCATGAATTTGAGTAAACTCTGGGTGATAGTGGAGGACAGATGACCCTGGTGTGCTGCAGTCCGTGATGTGGCAAAGAGTCGGACATGACTGTATGACTGAACAACACCCAAAGCTGAGGCTGTGGTGAAATTATGACTGATTTGTATAATCAGTTGCACTCTTATGTTATCTTCCAAACTGGTGTTGAGAGTTTGAACTGACAACTAAAAAAATATCACTCACCCACTGGTTCTATAAGGATTTGGTCATGAGCCACAGACATTGCTGACCTTTAACACACCTTGAAAGGAGTTCAAGATGGAAATGAGGAATGAGGAATTCTGTGCTCAGGGAAAACTGGCAGTACAGGCCTTCAGATAGTCAGGTATTTTCAGGAGATAGTTCCATTAATCTGGAATCTTGCATCTTACTATACTTAGAATGCAAAAAGCCGAGTCATTGGAAAAGACTCTGGTGCTTGGAAAGATTGAGGGCAAGAGGAGAAGGGGCAACAGAGAATGAGATGATTGGATGGCATCAAGGACTCAATGGACATGAGTTTGAGCAAACTCCAGGTGATAGTGAAGGACAAGGAAGCCTGGCATGCTGTAGTCTATGGGGTTGCAAAGAGTCGGGCATGACTGAGTGACTGAACAACAACAAATACTTAGAAAAATACTAAAACCATTAACTAAAATAGTGGTTCCTTGTGACCAATGGCAACCTTCTGTGGAGACATGTGCTTAGTTGCAATAAAGAACTTATATGCTGACCTCCCCCTTACCTCTGTTGAGAAGTTCCTCAGGGCAGTCTGATCTGAGAGGTGATCTTCTAGGCTATATAGTCTTTAGGAAGTTTCCCAATAAAACTGAACTCACAGCTTTTGCTATGTGTGTTTTTATCTGCACAGAACCCAAACAATAGATGGATTTTAGCAGTGATAGCAACCATGAGTCTTAGAGAAGACCTGGGCTTAATGCTGTGTTTTTTTTCTTTACTAGCTAGTGACTATAAGCAGCCACTTATATTTTGCATTTCCCAGTTGCTTCATCTATAAAATGGGAGTGCTATTTGCTGTATGGGAATGGAATTGTGTGGTAATATTTGTAAAAAACAATGCAATATAAACTGGGAAGTATTTAAAAAATACAACCTTTTGTTATTGTTTATGCAAACAAATTTATTTCAATTTTTTTGGTTGTTGTTTGTGTAATCAAACCATGGTCTTAGAGTAAATATTTGGAAAAACAAGACTGACTATGGGAAAGTCCCATTCCAGGCTTTAATTTTATTTTGCTTATGTAGTAGCTAAAATTTCCACCAAAGGAAAAATAGGTCAGTTGGAGAATGTAGATTTTTATTAAAGCAATAATGCATTATAGGAAAAAATCTTTAGGGTTATGGAATCATTTTTCATTCTCAAACAAGTTTTAATTTAAAGGTTTTTGTGTTATTTTTTGATTATTTTCTGAATCAACTACTCAAACAAATAAAAAGGACATATTACCCAAAGTCATAAATAAAGAGCATCATTTATTGTGAATTTTCTTATAAATTAAGTGTGAATTGTATAAATTAAAAACAAAAAACACTCCAATCAATGTTTCTCTTATGTCGGGGAAATAAAAAAGTCCTTGCTAGCATTTTATGATTTCCTTCTGGCTCCTTTACACTTGTGTTGCTATTAATGTTGCTGTTGACTATTTCTCCCCTGCAAAATGTAGAATCAAGATGGGAAATTTTATTACTTGACTTTCTGTAACACCCTACTAAAGACAGTACACTTAATCATTGTATTTTGCAGATTAGATAAGACTTCATCCTTGCTTTCTCTTTTCCTCCAGCAATTTAATATTGTGGTTGGCTTGCATACTGATAATAAAAAAGTGACTTATGAAAATGCACTACAGATAAGACACTACATCCCGTAACAACCAGGTCTGGTGACAAGATACAGTAATTTTACATATGATGTCAGCATCATATGATTGTTCTAATGAGTGCTCCTGCTTTTCTTAAAGATCTTTTAATATGCAATTATGTTTGATAGTCCATGCAAAGTAGTGCCTGGAGCAGAAGAAGGGTGAATCAGTGTTAATGTGCTCTGCAGCCTTAATGATGATGGGTCAAAATATATCCTTTCTATACTTATATCTTCACTTATCTCTCTGCATGTGTTGCTATTTGGTTATGTGGCTTTTTAAGGTAAAGTATTCCTCTTAATTAATTTGGTTTCCTATCTGTTAAGGAACTGCACTGAACTCTAAAGATGTGATTCTTCCTAAGTGAGAATTCTATAGCAAATGGCAGAGTTATCCTGAGTCACTATTGTTGATTAGATAAAGTTTGTCTCAATATTGGAGAAGGCAATGGCATCCCACTCCAGTACTCTTGCCTGGAAAATCCCATGGATGGAGGAGCCTGGTGGGCTACAGTCCATGGGGCTGCTAAGAGTCTGACATGACTGAGCGACTTCACCTTCACTTTTCACTTTCATGCATTGGACAAGGAAATGGCAACCCACTCCAGTGTTCTTGCCTGGAGAATCCAGGGGATGGGGGAGCCTGGTGGGCTACCATCTATGGGGTCGCACAGAGTCGGACACGACTGAAGCGACTTAGCAGTAGCAGCAGCAGTCTTCAATATATTCAGTGCACCATATAAGATTCCTAGCTTCATGGACTTCTTCCTCAGGAATTTATTTTTTTTTCATGCAGGCAGGTATAAATAAAATTTATTTCAGTCTGCAAACTATTATTGTACACCTGTATCTCTACTAGGCTTGAATAGGATACTAGGGGTAATTGGAAACAACACTGGGGAAACATGTGGAGATCCACAAGACAATCAGATAAGGGGATCCCCTGATAGTTGGGAAATACATGGATCTATTAGGACCTAGAAAGGACAGAATGAACTCATTTTTGGAGTAAATTTATATCTGTATCTTCAGGACTGTTTTCAAACTAAACTCTAGTGTTATAATCAAAGTCCTTGCTAAATAACAACAAAAATTAACAGGTATGCCTAACACATTTTAGAGGTTATTAAAAAATAGCGGACAAATGGATAAGGAAGTTGTGGCATATATACAAAATGGAATAATACTCAGCTATAAAAAAGAATACATTTGAGTCAGTTCTAATGAGGTGGATGAAACTGGAGCCTATTATACAGAGTGAAATAAGCCAGAAAGAGAAACACCAATATAGTATATTAATGCATATATATGGAATTTAGAAAGATGGTAATGAGAACCCTATATGCAAGACAGCAAAAGAGACACAGATGTAAAAAACAGACTTTTGGTCCATGTGGGAGAACGCGAGAGTGGGACAATATGAAAGAATAGCAATGAAACATGTATATTACCATATGTAAAACAGATGACCAGTGTAAGTTCAATGCATGAAGGAGGGCACTCAAAGCTGTTGCTCTGGGACAACCCAGAGGGATGGGGTGGGGAGAGAGGTGGGAGGAGAGTTCAGAATGGTGGGACACATGTACATCCATGGCTGATTTATGTCGATGTATAGCAAAAACCACCACAATATTGTAAAGTAATTAGCCTTCAATTAAAATAAATACATTAATTAATGAAAAAAAACCCAGCAACCAAGTTTCCATTCTGCAATCATTTAGCGCAGAGGGAAGTAGGTGTGAAATGTGCTATGTATTCTAAGCACTAGGTTCAGACAAAGGACACAGGTTCTGATCTTTCGGGCATGGTTCTGAGGTTTAAACCTGACAGGTAGATTTGACCAAAGATAGAAGCAGGTTTGGAGAAGGCAATGGCACCCCGCTCCAGTACTTTTGCCTAGAAAATCCCATGGACAGAGGAGCCTGCTAGGCTGCAGTCCATGGGGTCGCGAAGAGTCGGACACGACTGAGCAACTTCACTTTTACTTTTCACTTTCATGCATTGGAGAAGGAAATGGTAACCCACTCTAGCGTTCTTGCCTGGAGAATCCCAGGGACGGGGGAGCCTGGTGGGCTGCCGTCTATGGGGTCGCACAGAGTCAGACACAACTGAAGTGACTTAGCAGTAGCAGCGGCAGAAGCAGGTTGGAAAATTCTAGAAATGGTCTATAAAAATGTTTCCAATTTTGGAACAGAGGATGAAGCACAGCAGTTAAAAATATAAAGAAATAGTGAAAACGTGGGAAAGACTAGCTAGATGATTTCTCATATTAATCCTGATTCTAAGCCATCAGTTTTGAGTGTTTGCAAAGCTTGGGTGGCTGTAATATTTATAAACTGAACTAGAACACTCACCCAGGGTCAAAGGGGACACTATTAGTAATTGCAACAGGACAAGAGTAAAAAACTGGAAATGACCCTGGGGAAACTGGGACAGAAGCTCACCCTAAATAAGTGCGAATCTAGGACCAGGCCCTATGTCAAGCCATTTGACATTGGCTTTTCTATGTCTTTTTCTTGCTCTCCTTTCTGCCTCCCCTCAGTGATAATAGAGACCATTTTTAAGTGAAGCTCACCTCTCACACCCTGGGGAGGGAGAAAACAATGAGCTAGCTAGGACTCTAGCAGCTGGCTGGTCTTCTGTTTCACACTTGAGGGGACACTGGCCTCTGCTTTACCACGCTTCTCCGCAAGCACAGAATTCTCAACGTTTTCCACAGCAAAGCCAGTAACAGCAATTCATATTTTTGTATTTAACTAAATTGAAGTACAATTTTACTTACAATTGAACGCTATCATTTTAAGTTCACAGTTCTGTTAGTTTTGACAAGGATATACATCCGTGTATATACACGTCACTGCAAAGAAGATTGGAGAAGGAAATGGCAACCCACTCCAGTATTCTTGCTTGGAGAATCCCAGGGATAGGGGAGCCTGGTGGGCTGTCCAACAGAGTTGGACACCACTGAAGTGACTTAGCAGCAGCAGCAGCAGCAGCAGCAAAGAAGATACAGAAATTTCCACCATCTCAAAAACTTCACTCATCTTCGTACTCTTCTGTTTTCTAAAAGTTCACATTAGCTTGTTTTATTAGATTTTCATATAAATGTACTTCTTTGAATTGGCTTCTTTTGTTCAGTGTGATTTTGGATATATCCATGATGCTGCCTGTATTACTAATTCAGTCCATATTATTGCTCAGTATCATTCAGTTGTATGGCTATACTACAATATGTTTATCCATTCACTAGCTTTGAGCCATTTAGTATGCTTCTAGTTTGGGGTTATTATTATGAATAAAGCTATATACTATTAAGACATATGCAATTCTTCATGTGGATATGCATTTTAATTTGTCTTCGTTTAATAGTTTGAAATAGAATTTGGGGGTTGTATGAGGTAAGAACAGAGAAGGCGATGGCACCCCACTCCAGTACTCTTGCCTGGAAAATCCCATGGATGGAGGAGCCTGGTAGGCTGCAGTCCATGGGGTCGCGAAGAGTCAGACATGGCTGAGCGACTTCACTTTCACTTTTCACTTTCATGTATTGGAGAAGGAAATGGTAACCCACTCCAGTGTTCTTGCCTGGAGAATCTCAGAGACGGGGGAGCCTGGTGGGTTGCCGTCTATGGGGTCGCACAGAGTCGGACACGACTGAAGTGACTTAGCAGCAGCAGCAGCTGCATGATGTAAGAAACTGTTGCCAAAATGTTTTCCAAAGTGACTGTACAATTTTACCTTCCCACCATCAAAGTATAAATGTTGATGTTACTCCACAACTTCATCAGCACTTCCTATCATCAGACTTTTTAATTTTAGTCATCCTTATAGCTGTGTAGTAGTATCTTATTGTGTTTTAATTAACACTTTTCTGATGCTATTGATTGTGGATATCTTTACATATGCTTTTGAATATTTTCTTTTGTAAAATCTGTTTAAAACCTATGTTCATTTTCTAAAATGTTTATTATAAAATTTTTAAAAAATATAACACATTTCTAAAAAGTTACAGATAAAATTTCTAGTACTGTTGTACCAGTTTACATTTCTAGCAATGCATGAGAGCTTCTCCATATCCTTGTGGACACTGAAGTTGTTGGTCTCTTTATTTTTAGTCACTCTGAGGTATGTGTTATCTCATTGTCATTTTAATTTGCTTTTCCCTGATGATGTTGTGCACTTCTGCATACAGTTATTGGACATTTGTACATCATTTTTGATAAAATGTTACTTCAAATCTCTTTCCCATTAAAAATAGGTTGCTTATGTTTATTATCATTTTATAGTTCTTTATCCTAACAGTTCTTGTCTAATGTTTATTCTCAATCCGTGACTGTCTTTCTTTTCCTCAAGATGTCTCTTGCAGAACAGACTTCACTGACTTTTCCATGTGCAGTAGAAAACTTGAGATTTCAGCCAAACTATCTTCTCACAAATACTGTTGGTAAATCTGGTGATACAAGTTAATTTATGGTATCTAATGATGATAAAGAAATTATGTCTAATGTGATATTTATTTCCAATTAGTGGATCAATTACTGAAGGAAAGGACAAACACTGGAAGATATAAATTTTGAATTATTTTATCACCAAATTTGCATCATTCAGAGTGATTCATTATAGTTTAATAAAAAGAATAAAGAATGTTAATGATTAGTGCACTTCAGCTTTCTGATCCAATGAAATAAGGTTAGATTTATGCCCGGTTAAAACCCTTGGACAGGGCACGCAGGGAGCTTATTCTTTTTCTTTAAAGAAATAAAAATAAACATTTTTATAGTTTCATGTTTTCTACTCTGTCTTTTATATTGCCATGTATGAATTGATCCACCTGAATCTCCCTTTTACCAGATAAGTAGATATCAGATAAGTGGATATGTATGCTGTTATATAGATATATGCATGTGTGAGTGCCTGCTAATTTGCTTCAGTCATGTCCAACTCTTTGCAACCTCATGGACTATTACCCACCAGGCTCCTCTGTCCATGGAATTCTCCAAACCAGAATACTGGAGTGGGTTGCTGGGCCCTCCTCCAAGGGATCTTCCTGGCCCAGGGATCTAACCAGTGTTTCTTACATCTAACCTGCATTGGCAGAAAGTTCTTTACCACTAGCACCACCTTGGAAATCCATAAAGATACATAGTATATGTAAAATGATATTATATAAGTATCTATTTATCTGTCTGTCTGTCTGTCTATCTACCATCTTTGACTGTGTTTTGGAAGTAATCATTGGACTTTGTCAAAAGGACATAGGCAGTATAGGAGTCTGGTTCTGCCCTAAGGAGTTCTTTAGTAAAGGTGATAATTCCAAAGTTTCTAGGCCTACAGTTTTTTAGGAGAAAGAATAGCTCAGGGAACATGTTATAGGGACACTGAATGAGCCCAAACTTTCCAACCCAAATGTCCAGATGACTCTAGTGAGTTATTTTCCTTGGTGCAGCCAAGCATCATGGCCCACAGAAAACCTTTTTCTGAATGTTCTTAAGTATGTTGCTGAAATCTAGATTCCCTTGCCACATTTAGACCCTGAGTCAGACTCTCCGAGTAGAGAAGCTAGTATCTATATTTTCTAGCAAGCAATACTGATAATTTTACAGTCTTCTAGATATAAAATGTTGATCAATTCTTAATCCTAGCAAAACAGCATTATGAAGAGGTTAGATTAGAGGTTTACTTGGCATGAGGTATCTTGGCTAAGGTTAAGATTTTCCAGTTGCTAGGAAGATGGAGGTGTTGGGATAAAAGAAGCTCATTTAAGGGGGAAAAATCATTAGCTGATCAATAAGCTTAGTCACTTTGTCTCTGAAAGAACTGAGGAGGCTGTTCAGGGATAGCCTTTATCTTTCTTAGGATGAGGGTGGATCACTTGCTGCTCCTGAGGGAAGGACTTTTCTCTGTAGTCAGAAATAAGAGAGATATGAGTGCATTTGCCCCTTAATTTTGTATCAGTTGGGTTTATTCATATTCACAAAACAGAAAATATTCTTTATATATAAATCTCAGATAATATAAGACAAATGATTTTAAAAAATAACTAAGAAACTTGGCAGGAGAATAGGACAAATATGATGTTAACAATAATAGAAAGACACTGTGAATCCTAAATTAGAAGAACAAGGAGGGAGATGATATTACAGAGCCTAAGGGCTTGGGGTCACTCAGAAGAAGCAGAAATAGTGGTGGTGGGTTTTCCCAATAGGAGCTGCAGCCATTGAAAAACAAAGACACAACCAAAGACACTTCAATAGACAGAAAAGTGCTACCTTACAGTTTCCAGACAGAGTTGTAATTGGACAATCTACAACTTAAATGGATCAGTCCCATAGTAGCACAGAGCAGAGGAAGGGTGAAATGAATCTGAGGGCAAAGAAGCCCAGGAATGATGCAGTCTGCATTTCTCCTAGTCTAGAGAATCTGGATGCATTATCCAGGACTTGTTTTATATTTGATCATCATTCTCTCTTTTTTTTTTTCATCAGTCTCTTCATTTAGATTTTCCATTTCTTTTTGTAAATGGAACCATGTGAAATTGCTAATATTCAATCACTCTTGATTACAAAAACACATTTTCGTATGGTTGAGTGTAACATCTTCCCCTATTATACATGATACATACACTAATAAGGGATCATGCTGCTGCTGCTGCTAAGTTGCTTCACTCGTGTCCGACTCTGTGTGACCGCATAGACAGCAGCCCACCAGGCTCCCCTGTCCCTGCGATTCTCCAGGCAAGAACACTGGAGTGGGGTGCCATCGTAGGGAGGATATAAAAGAAGACAGTCGTTGTTTACACATACATTCCTCTGATAAGCGGTAAGAAATTTGGTGGCTGAAATGTGCCTTATTTAATTTTTTACCTTCAGTGCCATGCACTGTATCTGGTACAAACTTGGAACTTAATAAATGCTTGTTGGATGAAAGAAGGAAGAAAAAAGTTTTTCATTACAACCTAAATTATCAAAGTAGATAACATTACATATGCAAAAATCCAGCATTCAATAAAAATTATTTCAAAATCATATATGTTTTCATGTTAAAAGACTCAGAAATTTAGAGCTATGCTTTTGCTAAAATAGATGAAATTTAGGTGTAGATTTGAACTATGTACTCAAGGAAGCTTTGAAGTTATATAGGTATTAAGACTGAAAAAAGGCTTCCCTGATAGCTCAATTGGTAAAGAATCCATGTGCAATGCAGGAGACCCCGGTTTGATTCCTGAGTGGGGAAGATCCTCTGGAGAAGGGATAGGCTCCCCACTGCAATATTCTTGGGCTTCCCTTGTGGCTCAGCTGATAAACCGATTGCAATGTAGGATACCTGGATTCAATCCCTGGGCTGGGAAGATCCCCTGGAGAATGGAAAGGCTACCCACTCCAGTATTTTGGCCTGGAGAATTCCATGGACTTTATAGTCCACGGGGTCGCAGAGTCAGACATGACAGCACAGGACTGAGCAATTTTCACTTTCACTTTCAAATCTATATTTATATATGCTACATACTGTTGACCATTGAATAACGTGAGTTTTCAGTAACTGTGCTTATAGGAAGTTGTTTTTTTTTTTTTTTTTCAGTAAATATGTATTACAGTAGTTCATGCTTTTTTTTTTACTGGTTGAATCCACATATTTGAAAACATGGATATTGAGGGAGTGTTGAATATCCATCTCTGTATCTGTATCTATTTTCTACTGTGTGGGGTCAGTGTCCCTAGCCCTCAAGTTGTTTGAGCATCTACTGTATATTATATTGCATAGCCATGTTTACCACATACACTCCAGATTTTTTAATTTTTACTTTTGAACTCTTTAACACAATTTGTCATTCCTTATAGAAAGAAAAAAGATGAAGTGGCTTGTTGATGAGCCATGAATTTGAAACTTGCTTTCTAAGTAAAATTTTCATATTATATTGTAGCTGAAAGTGGAAATCATATATCAAGTTTTAGTACATATGGCTTTCTTTTATCTTAATTTGTAACTAAACTAAATAGTTAAAAACAAAATCCTAGATGAGGTTACCAATAAAACTGATAAGATGTATATGGTTTTCTAAAATAATTAGCTCAATAAAGTTGTGAATAACATGTTCTTTAACAAAAACATAAAAACTGAGACAAAAAGCCAATGATATAAATGTTGAAGATTTGTTTTAATTCTTACACAAGTTCATAGTTTCTATGCTAAAGAGAAAAAAAAACACATGAGGTGGGATTTTTCTGTGGAAAAAGACAAGAATATTCAAAGACAGGAGCAGCACTCCATCAGCTGGTTCTTGAGTGTACATTCTATAAGATGGCTTTATAACAATGTAGTTACTATATTCACTGAAGCCACATCATCTGATTTATTTACTACAGGAAGTCACTGAACCCATGAAGATTTCATGATTTGTAGACACAGACCCTCTAATTAGAGAAGAAAAATGTGACAAGAACTGCACAGAATAGCACGGAGAAATAAAATAAACATATTTGTATCATGGTTATTAAAACACAGAGATCTATGAAAAAAAAATGTCAGCCATATTTTTTTCCCTGAGGCTGGGAAATTCATGAACTCATCTCATGTGTCTCAAGATTCCAAAGAATGAATTAGGGGGGTGGGTAGTAAATGCTATCTCTCACTTTGATTGACTCACTCATCAAAAATTTATTGAAACCTCCTCTACATAAAGCTCAATTGGAGGTGTTCTATAAAAGGGAAAAAAGAAAGCCTAATGTAAATAATACAGCTCCTCAAGGAGATTATTGTCGTGACAGGGAAGAAAGACTAAGTGTTACCTGTACCAGTAAATGGTACCCAAGATGCTGATGTGCCATGTTATATGTTCATAGAAATAACTAACTCAAAGATCGAAATTCTCTTTAGATGCAGAAATGAAATAAGCATGAACTGGTACCTAAGGATAGGAAAGAATCAAATCTTAATAGATGGAAGAGAATAAAGTACTAGTTCAGTTCAGTTCGGTCACAGTCGTGTCCAACTCTGCGACACCATGGACTGTAGCACACCAGGCTTCCCTGTCCTTCACTATCTCCAGGAGTTTGCTCAAACTCATGTCCATGGAATTGGTGATGCCATCCCAGCATCTCATTGTCCATTGGCCCCTTCTCATCCTGCCTTCAATCTTTCCCAATACCAGGGTCTTTTCCAATGAGTCGACTCTTTGCACCAGGTGGCCAAATATTGGAGTTTCAGCTTCAGTATCAGTCCTTTGAATGAATATTCAAGGTTGATTTCCTTTAGGATCAACAGGTTTGATCTCCTTGATGCCAAAAGGACTCTCAAGAGCCTTCTCCAGCACCACAGTTCAAAGGCACCAATTCTTCAGCGCTCAGCCTTCTTTATGGTCCAGCTCTCACATCCATACATAATAACTGGAAAAACTATAGCTTTGACTAGATGGATCTTTGTCTGCAAAGTGATGTCTCTGCTTTTTAATGTGCTGTCTAGATTAATTATAGCTTTTCTTCCAAGGAGCATGCATTTTTTTTAAATTTCATGGTTGCAGTCACCATCTGTGGTGATTTTGGAGCCCAAGAAAATAAAGTCTGTCATTGTTTCAATTGTTTCCCATCTATTTGCTATGAAGTGAGACTGAATGCCATTATCTTCATTTTTTGAATGTTGAGTTTTAAGCCAGATTTTTCACTCTTTTCTTTCAACTTCATCAAAAGTATCTTTAGTTCCTCTTCACTTTCTACCATAAGGGTGGTGTCATCTGCATGTATGATGTTATTGATATTTCTTCCAGCAGTCTTTGTTCCAACTTGTTCTTCATACATGCCACCTTTTCACATGATGTACTATGCCTATAAGTTAAATAAGCAGGGTGACAATATGTAGCCTTGACATACTCCTTTTCCAATTTGGAACCAGTCTGTTTTCTCATGTCTAGTTCTAACTGTTGGCTTCTTGACCTGCATACAGGTTTCTCAGTAGGTAGGTAAGGTGGTCTGGTATTCCCATCTCTTGAAGAATTTTCCACAGTTTGTTGTGATCCACATCATCAAAGGCATAGTCAATGAAGCAGAAGTAGATGTTTTTCTTTTTTCTGGAATTCCCTTGTTTTTCCTTTTTCTATGATCCAACAGATGTGTACAGTTTTATCTCTGGTTCCTCTGCCTTTTCCAAGCCTACCTTGTACATGTGAAATTTCTTGGTTCACATATTGTTGAAGCCTAGCTTGAAGAATTTTGAGCATTTCCTCGCTAACATATGAAATGAGCACAATTGTGGGGTGGTTTGAATATTTTTTGGCATTGCCCTTCTTTTGGATTGGAGTGAAAATATATCAGTACATGACTAGAAAGGGTGAGATAGGTGGACTGGAGTATCTTAATCATGGAGGGAAATGGGAAGAGATAAATCTGGAAAGATGAACTGACTGCAGATGGTTGCAAGTTTGCATGGTAAGGTCAAATGTTTGAACTTAATTTGTTACCTTAAAGAAAGTCATTGAGAATTTTGAGCCAAGTGTGAAGGGAGGAAATCAGAGCTCAGATATAGGAAAATACAGGAAGAGCCCTGGACTAAATCTCTTTAGACCCTTTGAAACTGCATTTTTCTGTGATTCTGTGATAGTTTTGGCAGATGATATAGAAGAGTTGGACTAAAAAAGGTTTAGCTGTTAGAGGTTTCCTTGCTGCTATTCAAATGGCCCAGGATTGAAGGTAAAAGTGTGTGAGCTCCTTTCAAAGAGAATGGCACAAAAGAAGTTTTGCAGAAAAATAGAGGTAAACTGAAAACTGCTAGCATGGGACTGAAGGCGAGAGAAGCAGCCCTGGAGGTTTTGAGTTCTTTGGGCAGGATTGTGACATTATGGAAAACTGCAAGTTTGAAAGAAATGGGGTAAAGGATAGCCCATTTTGAAATTTTGTTTTAGTTATGTTAATTCTAAATACTGACTAGGCATGTGCTTATGAAATCTTGCAAAATGCACTTGACTCAGGTTCTAAACGGAGCAGGCAAAGGCACCCCACTCCGGTACTCTTGCCTGGAAAATCCCATGGATGGAGAAGCCTGGTAGGCTGCAGTCCATGGGGTCGCTAGGAGTCGGACATGACTGAGTGACTTCACCTTCACTTTTCACTTTCATGCAATGGAGAAGGAAATGGCAATCCACTCCAGTATTCTTGCCTGGAGAATCCCAGGGATGGGGGAGCCTGGTGGGCTGCCGTCTATGGGGTTGCGCAGAGTCAGACAAGACTGAAGCGACTTAGCAGCAGCAGCAGCAGGAGGTTCTAAAATGTACACACAGCCAACAAGAGATCATTGACCAGACATGCAGAACATAGAGGGAGGGGTCTGTGAGGGATAACTGAGATGAAAGATAGTCCTGGTAACTAATTAATCAGGGGCCAGGAAGTACGTTGTTTTCTCTAAGTGAGAATCAGAATTCCAAACTCAGTTGCCTGTATCCCTGGCTGAGCATAGAGCAAAAAGCAAAGGAATAAATTTTAATACATTATTATGCAAATAATTTTGAGGGCATTATTCCTGTGTGGTCCCTTTTGAAGCCATGTCATGCGTCTCTTTTTCTTAAAGAATAATTAACAAAGTTTTAGAAACTGGAAGAAAGTTCACATATTAGAACTATTACAGATACGACTGTTGAGTGAGGAAGACATATGAACCCGATTAGTGATAAAGACCACAATGAGGTGTTAGGATTGTAGAAGTTCTTAGTAAAGAGTCAGATCGAAACTATTCTGATAAAAAAATGGCTTCTTATTCAGGAAAGTAAGTATTCATTTCAACCAGCTTCAGGATTGATTATTCATAGATAAATGCTAGTTTTAATTTTGTGATGATGAAATGGGAAAATGGTGGGAATACCTTTGTATGAGCAATTATGATATCATTATTACTGTATAATTCAGGGCCTTCCAAAATAAAGATACATATGTCCAGGTATTATTTTGTGGAACTAGAAAAATTCATCTTATGAGCAGTGTTCCTTTTACTCTGGCTGGTCATTATTTAATAATTATAACACTAGAAAATGTAAGGAAATGGAGAAAAATGATATGTATTTTATGACTATAATTATATGAATATATAATTATATATAATTTTGAAATAGAAAAAATTCCAGCTTCATGAGTTATAGATAGCATTTTTAAAACTTCTTGCTTCAACAGTTTCTTTTATAACAATTCAGTGTATTCCAAAGGTGTTTCAAACAGATAGGAAAGGTGACAACATTGATTAATATCATAATGTGCTGTGCTGTGCTTAGTTGCTCTGTCATATCCAACTCTTTGCAACCCCATGGACTGTTGCCCGCCAGGCTCCTCTGTCCATGGCGATTCTCCAGGCAAGAATACTAGAGTGGGTTGCCATTCCCTTCCCCAGGAGATCTTCCCAACCTAGAGATCAAACCCTGGTCTCCTGCATTGAAGATGGATACTTTACCACCTGAGCCACCAGAGAAGCTCCATAAAGATATTTTAGTAAATTGAAAGTTTAAATGCAAATTACCTTTCTTCAATACAAACATATTACTAAAATCTCAAATGTATGATAATAAAAAAACTTATGGAATTGAAATTAGCTAGATACAGAGTAGGAAACCCTGGACTTCCCCCCCCTCCACCCCGCAACAAACAGAAAGATTCAGCAACAATTCATGGACAAATTCTCTTGAGAAATCCAGAAATTAATTAAAAGTTTCCTGTTCCCAGAAGAACATGAAATCACTCACTAAAGCCAATGGTGAGATTTGGGGCACCCTCTGGAATCCTTACCCTTGGCAGGAAACCATATAGTCAAGAAGAGACCCACTGGCTCCCAGCTTTTCCCATGTGTGGAAAGGCATTGATTGATGCATCTAGCCCAACTTTTCTGAAAGGTCTTCCCAGAGGACTGGATTCTGTCTTGCCAGTCTTGAAGCTTTCAAGGTACTAGCACAGTCTAGCACCTGGAGGAGAAAGGAGACGGCAGCTGGGATCAGTAGATTTTCTCCTCTGCTCAGAAAGTGAGAGGATGAAAAACCAGCTCTCCGCTTCTGAGGAAAAGAGTTGATCCATGTGTCAAACATCTCACTTTTTCTGGGACTGCCCAAATAGCTAACATTTTTATCTTCTCAGTCTCGGAGTTCTAATGGGTCTAGTGAATAGCCACCTCAAGAGTTCACAGCACTCATTTCTGGACGGCATAATTATGGGTGAATTTATTTGTAATGTTTTATATTCTCCCGTTGATTTTATGATTATAAAAACCACAATACATTTGTTAAAAGGAATGCAATACATCATGTCCAGGCAAAGGGGAGAGTTTTTGTTTTGCATTTATATTATTTCAGTTTTCTAATTCTTTGGGTATGTATGTGCATCAAGATAACATGAACTCAAGTTTTATTTTATAAGTTGTTCTTATTATACTGTGGGTATCTTTGCCCAAGCAGATTGTAGAGGTGAGGCTCTCTTTGTATTTACATCTGTGCAGATGGTGACTGCAGCCATGAAATTAAAAGACGCTTACTCCTTGGAAGAAAAGTTATGACCAACCTAGATAGCATATTGAAAAGCAGAGACATTACTTTGCCAACAAAGGTCCTTCTAGTCAAGGCTATGGTTTTTCCAGTGGTCATGTATGGATGTGAGAGTTGGACTGTGAAGAAAGCTGAGCGCCAAAGAATTGATGCTTTTGAACTGTGGTGTTGGAGAAGACTCTTGAGAGTCCCTTGGATTGCAAGGAGATCCAACCAGTCCATTCTGAAGGAGATCAGCCCTGGGATTTCTTTGGAAGGAATGATGCTAAAGCTGAAACTCCTGTACTTTGGCCACCTCATGCGAAGTGTTGACTAATTGGAAAAGAGTCTGATGCTGGGAGGGATTGGGGGCAGGAGGAGAAGGGGATGACAGAGGGTGAGATGGCTGGATGTCATCACTGACTCAATGGACGTGAGTCTGAGTGAACTCTCGGAGTTGGTGATGGACAGGGAGGCCTGGCGTGCTGCGATTCATGGGGTCGCAAAGAGTCGGACACGACTGAGCAACTGAACTGAACTGTGATATAAATTAAAAACCATCTAAATGATCCCTGGTTCACTATGATTATCAGTTGAGTATTGGAGTACAATGTTTGTGAATCTTAGTCTTTCTCCACAGAGGATGTTCCTCATTATACAGAGCAAATTAATCTGTGCAAAATCCCATTTGATGTGACTCTAATTGAAAGCATCCAAAAACAATAAACTAAGGACCTGAAAATATTACTGTCATATTTAATAAAATGTATTTTATTAAGCAACTATGAATAAATCAATGAATTAATAACTCTTTTGTATAATAATATTTTATCACTTTTAAGCCTCCAAGTTTGTTTCTGTTAGTGATAAAAAGACCATTTTTTACTTTTGACCTTTTCATAATCAGGGCATGCTGATAGAACTTTGCCACTAAAAGTGGAGGAAAATCCGCACCGCACCAATGAGACTTCTTATAAAATTAGCTGGGTGACATTAGAGGCTTAAAATTAATTGGCATATTGGGGACTGTTTCTCTTTGCATCTGCATACTCAGTTTTGTATAAGTATTGAGGAACTTTAAGGCACTCAACTTGCATTCTGAGAGTTCTTATGTTATGAGAATTACTCATTATTCCTGAGTTACTGCTTGATCATCAGTGTAGAAATGGACAGCTGTCCAAGGAAGATTTATGCATGGTCATTTAAATTGGTATTGATCTTGTCATTTTAGAAAAGTAGAGATTATGTTTTTTCTGTCTTCCTATGCTATTTCTACAAGTATCCAGTGGTTTACACTAGTGGCAAACCAAATACTAACCAAGACCATTGTCCCAAACACCCTGATATTATAGGGCTGAGGTTAGTTAAATATAGACATATCTCAATTTTTAGGACCTCCAACAGACCTTAGCACACAGCAGGCTGATAGTTTAATGATAACACATTAGAAATAAGTTCAGATTAATATATGGACATTAACACTTTTGGAGGACCTTGAATGCAACATATTGCAACAGTTTTATATTGAGAGTCATAAAATTTCTTTAGAAGACAGGCATTTATTATAAATGGATTAATTTGAAGCACATAATTAAATTTCTTGCCAAGTGGCAAATAGCCAATCAGAGGTAGAGCATGCTTTCTAACCTTCTTTTCCCTTTAGTCACCCATGAGAGTGACTTTCAAACTTGTGAGTACCACAGTTTCACATTTTATTAGCATTATGCGTGAGAATACAAATCCTGGTATTACAGACTCCAGTTTTCCTATATTTTAAACCAATTTATGCAATAAAAATTATTTAATGATTTTTGCATGTTGAAATACTATCTTTAAAAGCAGAGTTAAATACTAGGAATCAGATGATTACAGTATACATCAATTGTGTTAAGATTAAATTTTAAACAGTGTTTCAGGTTTAAAAATAAAATAAAAAAAAATAAACCACTGGGGGGGGATAAAAGTCTATAATTTTCATGACATGAAAAATATTAATTCTGTTATTTCATCTAAGAATTTGCCTTGATTTACATAATTCCAATGTTTACCTTACTTGCCCTGATCTTTATTTTGTTGTGGCAGACATTCTCAGTCCTGATGAATTAAATATTAACATATTAATATCATTAAGTATCTGAAGACAAAAGCATTTTCACCTCTTTATCCTGATTTACCTCTACCACACTTACAAATATGTGAAAGTGAAAGTGTGAGCCTGTCAGTCCAGTTCCACTCTTTGTGACCCCATGGACTGTAGTCTGAGTTCCTCTGACCTTGAGATTCCCCAGGCAAGAGTATTGAAGTGGGTAACCATTCTCTTCTCCAGGGGATCTTCTCGACCCAGGGACTGAACCGGGTCTCCCTCTTTGTAGGCAGATCTTTTACGACCTGAACCACCAGGGAAGTCCACACTTACCCACTTAAATAAATCAGGGGGTTTTTGAATATATAGATGGAATTTTAACATACATAATTTATTTTGCTTGTGGATGCAGAGTTAAATGCATGATAATCATAATAACATCAATCATAAATGTATACACCATTCCCAGGGAACATTGATTTGGACATTGAAATTGAAAGATGCTGATTTTAGAACATACAGGAATCATTTTCAGTGATAAATATATACTTACCTACCGTTTAATTTTTGAAAGAAAATTTATAAGCACATTATTAAAAACTAAAATGCATACATTAAAGTAATTGTTTGTGAATTAGACCTAAAAAAGGAAAATTTTGAAAGATCTTATGTTTTGGAGATTTAACTAGTAAGGATTTATATAAATCTAATAAACTCCTAAGCATGACATTACATGGCTGGCAAACTGCTTTTTCTCTAGAGAATGTTACAAAGGACATTCATTATCTATTAATGGTGTCAAATCCCTAGTGAAGACTGTAGCTGTTTTCCCAAAACAAGGAAATTATTTCTAAGTTACATAATTTGGATTTAGAATAAAATGTTCTATTCATTTAGTACCTATCTTAAATATTTATTTCAAAACAAAACATTATAAAACAAGTAAATAGAATTTTTAAAGATATTATTGAATATTGAAACAATTTGGTAACTTTGTTTTTACCATTATATAGTTTTCATTTTTATTTCTAAACAGTAGGAAAAAAGTAACATTTTTACTGCTACTAAATTATTTCAAGGATTGATACAGGTGTTTCTCAAACTGTGTTCTAGGGAACATTTGTTCTTGTGACTGCTAATATGTATGTTTTTTTAAGTGTCCTGTAATAAATTTGAAGAATGCTAAATTGGAAAGGGTTTTGGATTCAGATTTAGACTGCCACTATGATTATGCTGACAAAGATGCATATAGTCAAAGCTATGATTTTTCAGTAGTCTTGGTTGGATGTGAGAGTTAGACCATAAAGAAGGCAGAGCATTGAACAACTGATGCTTTTGAATTATGGTGCTGGTGAAGACCCTTGAGAATCTCTTGGGCAGCAAGGAGATCAAGTCAGTCAATTCTAAAGAAAACCATCCCTAATTATTCATTGGAAGGACTGTTGCTGAGGCTCAAGTTCCAATACTTTGGCCACCTGATATGGAGCTGACTCACTGAAAATGAACTTAATGTTGGGAAAGGTTGAAGGCAAAAGGAGAAGGGGGCAGCAGAGGATGAGACAGTTAGATAGCATAACTGACTCTGTGGACATGAATTTGAGCAGACTCCAGGAGATAGTGAAAGACAGGGGAGCCTGGGGTGGTGTGCATGGCCTAATCACCAAGCATCAAAAAAAGGAGAAGGACACCTCAAAAGATGCCACTTTGGTAGACAATGACAACCCAGACAAGATGCCTCCTGTCCTCCAGAGGCCTTGAGTGATTTAAGTTGTTTTTCTATAACATGCTGGGATGGAAACCCAACTCAGAAATTATGCTTAGTGAAAGAAAGTATAGAAAATTGCATTCCTTGCACATTTGAGTCTGTGACTTGAAATTTATTTTGATTATAGGAACACATTTTTGGATTAGGATTCCTTGGAATATACTTTAGAAAGCAGTAATCAAGCTAATTAATTCCTGGCAGTACATATATTTCATACTCACTGAGCTGAGCAAGTTTATCTTCAAACAAATTACTTAATATATCTGATCTACTTAAGCTTCATACTAGATGTATGAGATATAGAATATTGATAATTATCTTAATCAATGAGGAAAAAGAAATAAGTCCTGTCTAAATGTTCTGTGACATTTCTGTCTTGATTTTGGTTTACCTTAGACCTCAGTTCATATTATTTTTAGTCTGTGGATCTTTAAAGTAGATATAATTTATGAAAAATAATTATTTTTCATCTAAGAATTTTTTTCCAATCTAAGTTGTCCTTTAAAATAATCTGTTCTTCCTTCAAAAAAAATTTGTGGTCTTCTCCTTTTTGAATTACTGTCTTCTGGAATAAAACTTCTACTTTGATCTGAAAAAAAATTGTATTTACAAGCTATAATCAAAACTCATTTAAATTCACATGCACTCGTTGACATTCTTGTATTATTTTTATGTTAAACGCTATCTATATGTTGAAGTTAATATAATACAATTATTTATGGAGGAGGGAATTACGACCCACTCCAGAATTCTTACCAGGAAAATTTCATAAACAGAAGAGCCTGGCAGGCTATGGTACACGGGGTAGCAAAGGGTCGGACATGAGAGAGCAACTGAGTGTAATTATTTATAGATTTTACTTATTTTACTCTCATTTTCTTTGAAGAAAAAAGCTATCATTAAGGATAAGATATTATGTATCTGTGCTGGGCTGTGCTTGGTCACTCAGTCGTGTCCGACTCTTTGCGACCCTGTGGACTACAGCCCGCCAGGCTCCTCTGTCCATGGGGATTCTCCAGGCCAGAATACTGGAGTGGGTTGCTATGCCCTCCTCTAGGAGGAGGATTCTGAATAGATTGTGTATCTATTACATAATAACTGTTGCTCTATTTGGTAAAATTTTGTAGCACTCCTATCGTATTTGAACTGTCTTTATTAGTTTTCCCATTTAATCGAGAGATTTTCAGTTTCATAAGTATGGACTAAACGTAGTTTACATTGAAAGATATTGCATAGAATAATGTCAGTTACATATGCCAAGAGGTCAAAAATACCAATATGTGGTTGTATGAAATATGATAATTAATAAATGGAAACAAATTCCAAAAGCATGAAAATATATTCTATTTATGACAATATTACATTTCTATTTAATGGAGTCATTAGGTAATCTTTGGCTTTCTTTGATGTATGAAAGATTGTAGAGAATTTATATTTTAGTTTTTATTCATTAGAGTAATCATCAGTCTTAAAATGGAAATTTCATGGTTATGTTTCAAGGTTCTGTGAATGTTGACAAAGTATATGCTCAATTAGGGTATAAATGTGTTTGTGTAGCTAACTGTGTAAAAAACTGTAGACTTTTATCACATTGGATTATTAACAAAAGCAAGTCAAGATTACTGATCAACTTCTATATTCTGTTAAGTTCCATAGTAAAAATTCAAATTTTTATTTCATATGCATAATACTTTGAATTAAAAACAACTATCTTGATTCCCACTTTTACACTCAAATAATTAATAAACATCTTGGGTAATTATAATGCATTTATCACTGGATAGGTAGGTGCTGGGGAAAATCAAGGATACATGTTTTTAAGAACCTACAGTTTAGAAAAGGAAATGCACACTGAATCAATAAATAATAAAGCAATCTAAAATCACTACAATCAAGTTGCGTTCAATCAAATCAACTGATACTTTGTAGAGTGAAAGTTACAGATAATGAGAATTCAGAGAATGATATCTCTGTTAATGTGTGTAATATGAGGAGGGCTTTACAGAAGAGAGAAGACAAGGTGGATTTCAAGTTCAAATTCATACAATATCTATATAGGAACTGACTGAAATAAGGAAAGAAGCTAGAATTAACTCTGTGTTTCTCAACCATAGAAAGCTATCCTTTTATTTTTCCCCCAAAGATTCTGATTCCATGTTTAAAATAGCACAGGGTTGACTTTCTGAATACATAGTATTTTTAGAAGTCACAGTCATAATATACTACAAGCTGAAAACACCAGGAAAATCAGTATTCTATTATTATTTAAACCATGCAATGTTTTTTTCTTTTTACATAATTTTGATTGCTTTAATCTCCTATAAAAATCAGAATTATCAGATCATCTCTGTTAAATTATTTTCTTATTTTATTTGCACAGTGACCAAGAATCTTTCAGTTCAGTTCAGTCGCTTAGTTGTGTCCAAATCTTTGCGACCCCATGAACTGCAGCACGCCAGGCCTCCCTGTCCATCACCAACTCTGGGAGTTCACTCAAACTCACGTTAGCGGGGCCTAAACTTTTGACTAAATTTGTAAGAAAGAGTGTTACTGTTTTACAAATGTCAACAGAAAATAGATTCAATTTGTGATTTTTTTTTTTAGTACATTGTCAATTGATTCTTTTTGCAGGTGTTTTTACAGCAATTTCTAAACAATCAATCAGGGCTGTGAAGATTTTCCACTTTCCATTCCAAGACTTTTGTCACATAGACATTTCATAAGAAATATTCAAATCATTATATATAAAATTAGTAAAACCACTAATTCTTTGAGATATTATAGGTTCTTCATTACTTATAGATTTCCATGATGAGTAATGCTGGGTAACAAAATGTTAAAACACGTTCCTTCACTGGATTTTCCTAGATTTTATCACACCGAAGTGTATGTAAATCGCTAGGGGTGGATATGTTATGCAACATCTAATATTTAATCATAAAATATCTATTAATACTTAATAGAACAAGTATTCTGAGGAACATAGTGACGGACATACTGCTGCTGCTGCTAAGTCACTTCAGTCGTGTCTGACTCTGTGCGACCCCATAGACGGCAACCCACCAGGCTCCCCCATCCCTGGGACTCTCCAGGCAAGAACACTGGAGTGGATTGCCATGTCCTTCTCCGAGGGACATGCTAATTTACATCAAATACCTGAATCCTCTTTCATTTTATAGATCGAAAGTTAGAAGTCCAGATAAGTTATATGTCTTGTTCCAGATCTTCTAAGTGGTCACTCACAGAACAGTTATAGCCTCTCCTTTCTGAAATTGCATTAAAATGAAAATAAAGGAAGTTTAAAGTGTAACAGGAGAACAGAAAACATATAAAAGAGGAGTGACTGATGGAAGAAATGGAAGAGAGAAAAAGCAGAATATGAAGCCGGCTTAGCAAAATCAACACAGATTTGTGATTCAGATGGATAATGGTGGGGTAGGAGGCAGCAGAAGGAAGTTAGGCAGGAAAGAAAGTGAAAGTGAAGTCGCTCAGTCATTTCCGACTCTGCAACCGGATGGACTGTAGCCTACCAGGCTGCTCCGTCCATGGGATTTTCCAGGCAAGAGTACTTGAGTGGGTTGCCATTTCCTTCTCCAGGAGATCTTCCTGACCCAGGGTTTGAACCCGGGTCTCCTGGATTGTAGGCAGAAGCTTTACCGTCTGAACCACCAGAGAAGTCCTGTTAGGCAGGAAAGAGAAGACTAACTGAGGTGACATTACAAAATAGTTTCAAATACTACATATGCAGGGAAGAGAAGCCAAATATTTACATATTCAAAAGCAATAATTCAAACACACACATATTAAAAAAGATATTTCTTACAAAAAACATAAGCAAACTATGACATGACATTTCAGCTAATGGGTTTTCTCATTGCAGAGCAAAGCCTTCTGTATTCTCTTTGGGATTAGCTGCCTAACATCTAATCTAAACATTTCCTGCCAGTCAACAACAGCCACTCAGATAATGAGAGATACTGCTGCTGCTAAGTCGCTTCAGTCGTGCCGGCTCTGTGAGACCCCATAGACGTCAGCCCACCAGGCTCCCCCGTCCCTCGGATTCTCCAGGCAAGAACACTGGAGTGGGTTGCCATTTCCTTCTCCAATGCATGAAAGTGAAAAGTGAAATTGAAATCGCTCAGTCATGTCTCACTCTTAGAGACCCCATGGACTGCGGCCTACCAGGCTCCTCCTTCCATGGGATTTTCCAGGCAAGAGTACTGGAGTGGGGTGCCATTGCCTTCTCCAAAAGAGAGGTACTAGCAGCCTCATTTCTATTGCCTCATTCTTAAATATTGGCGGATTAAAACAACAATAACAACAACAACTATGAAACACTTGAAGCAAAAATAAAGAATAAAAGATCAAGGTAAACAATCAGAAAACCAGCCCTAGTGCAGACAGATGTTTTCAATTCAGTTCAGTTCAGTCGCTCAGTCGTGTCCGACTCTTTGCGACCCCATGAATCGCAGCACGCCAGGCCTCCCTGTCCATCACCAACTCCCGGAGTTCACTCAGACTCATGTCCATCGAGTCAGTGATGCCATCCAGCCATCTCATCCTCTGTCGTCCCCTTCTCCTCTTGCCCCCAATCCCTCCCAGCATCAGAGTCTTTTCCAATGAGTCAACTCTTTGCATGAGGTGGCCAAAGTACTGGAGTTTCAGCTTTAGCATCAATCCTCCCAAAGAAATCCCAGGGCTGATCTTCTTCAGAATGGACTGGTTGGATCTCCTTGCAGTCCAAGGGACTCTCAGGAGTCTTCTCCAACACCACAGTTCAAATGCATCAATTCTTCGGTGCTCAACCTTCTTCACATTCCAACTCTCACATCCATACATGGCCATAGGAAAAACCATTGATGGAAAACGAAGACGGAACTTTGTTGGCTAAGTAACGTCTCCGCTTTTGAATATGCTATCTATGTTGGACAGAACTTTCCTTCCAAGGAGTAAGCATCTTTTAATTTCTTGGCTGCAGGCACCATCTGCAGTGATTTTGGATCCTAAAAAAAAAATAAAGTCTGATACTGTTTCCCCATCTATTTCTCATGAAGTGATGGGACTGGATGCCATGATCTTCGTTTTCCTCTTCAAGACCTTTTAGAACTAACAACCAAAAAAGATGTCCTTTTCATTATAGGGGACTGGAATGCAAAAGTAGGAAGTCAAGAAACACCTGGAAAAACAGGCAAATTTGGCCTTGGAATATGGAATAAAGCAGGGCAAAGACTAATAGAGTTTTGCCAAGAAAATGCACTGGTCATAGCGAACACCCTCTTCCAACAACACAAAAGAAATGTCTATACATGGACATCACCAGATGGTCAAAACCGAAATCAGATTGATTATATTCTTTGCAGCCAAAGATGGAGAAGCTCTATATAGTCAACAAAAACAAGACAGGAGCTGACTGTGGCTCAGATCATGAACTCCTTATTGCCAAATTCAGGCTTAAATTGAAGAAATGGTCTAATGGGAAAACCATTAGACCATTCAGGTATGACCTAAATCAAATCCCTTATGATTATACAGTGGAAGTGAGAAATAGATTTAAGGGCCTACATCTGATAGAGTGTCTGATGAGCTATGGAATGAGGTTCGTGACATTGTACAGGAGACAGGGATCAAGACCATCCCCATGGAAAAGACATGCAAAAAAGCAAAATGGCTGTTTGGGTAGGCCTTACAAATAGCTGTGAAAAGAAAAAAGTGAAAAGCAAAGGAGAAAAGGAAAGATACAAGCATCAGAATGCAGAGTTCCAAAGAATAGCAAGAAGAGATAAGAAAGCCTTCCTCAGTGATCAGTGCAAAGAAAAAGAGGAAAACAACAGAATGGGAAAGTCTAGAGATCTCTTCAAGAAAATTAGAGATACCAAGGGAACATTTCATGCAAAGATGAGCTCAATAAAGGACAGAAATGGTATGGACCTAACAGAAGCAGAAGATATTAAGAAGAGGTGGCAAGAATACACAGAAGAACTGCACAAAAAAGATCTTCACAACCCAGATAATCACGATGGTGTGATCACTCATCTAGAGCCAGACACCCTGGAATGTGAAGTCAAGTGGAACTTAGAAAGCATCACTATGAACAAAGTGAGTGGAGGTGATGGAATTCCAGTTGAGCTATTTCAAATTCTGAAAGATGATGCTGTGAAAGTGCTGCACTCAATATGACAGCAAATTTGGAAAACTCAGCAGTGGCCACATGACTGGAAAAGGTCAGTTTTCATTCCAATCCCAAAGAAAGGCAATGCCAAAGAATGCTCAAACTACTGCACAATTGCACTCATCTCACACGCTAGTAAAGTAATGCTCAAAATTCTCCAAGCCAGGCTTCAGCAATATGTGAACCGTGAACTTCCTGATGTTCAGGCTGGTTTTAGAAAAGGCAGAGGAACCAGAGATCAAATTGCCAACATCCGCTGGATCATGGAAAAAGCAAGAGAGTTCCAGAAAAACATCTACTTTTGCCTTATTGACTATGCCAAAGCCTTTGACTGTGTGGATCACAATAAACTGTGGAAAATTCTGAAAGGGATGGGAATACCAGACCACCTGATCTGTCTCTTGAGAAATCTGTATGCAGGTCAGGAAGCAACAGTTAGAACTGGACATGGAACAACAGACTGCTTCCAAATAGGAAAAGGAGTACGTCAAAGCTGTATATTGTCACCCTGCTTATTTAGCTTATATGCAGAGTACATCATGAGAAACGCTGGACTGGAAGAAACACAAGCTGGAATCAAGACTGCCAGGAGAAATATCAAAACCTCAGATATGCAAATGACATCACCCTTATAGCAGAAAGTGAAGAGGAACTAAAAAGCCTCTTGATGAAAGTGAAAGTGGAGAGTGAAAAAGTTGGCTTAAAGCTCAACATTCAGAAAACGAAGAAAACGAAGACAGATGTATAAAAGAAAGGAAACAAACAAACAAATCATGATCTAAGCAAAATTTGAAATGCTATTTTTGGAGGAAAAAAGCAAATATTAAATAATCCACATAAAATATTATATAACTAAGCTACTTAACTCACTATATAAATATGGTAAGAGCAGAAATACAAAGTGCTAAATAAAAAAAATATGTAATCATAGCATGCTCTTGACACTACATTGAACAATGTATATTTGTAAAGCATAGTTTGGTTTATTGAGTTTACAACATATAAAACCAACTAATGAACAAAGAGAAGGTTTGATTATGTCATGCAGCAGAATGTAAATTTTATCTCTAGTGTAAAATTACGACAGAAAACACATTTTTTTTTTTTTTACCAGATATGGAGAGTTGAAGAGGACCCTTCCTCATGGGCCTCATTTCTTCATAAAGACACAGAGAAGAATCTGAGGTCCTACCTGTGGCAAAAACAAGTTTACTGAAGAAAGAGAAGTGGGCCAAGCCAAGAGAGGTACAGATACCAGAATGATGAGGTACAGGGGTTTTCAAGACAGGGCTTTTGCATATTCAACTTGGTGGGCATGGACTGACAGTTTTGATTGACAGTTGCAAGTTACATAACAATAAGCTCTATTGCATATGTCTTCTCATAATTCATTCTGTTATAATCAGATGTGTGTATATATAGACTATTTATGAACCCTTAATAGGTTTCTGAAGGGGACGACAGAGGATGAGATGGCTGGATGTTGTCACTGACTCAATGGACGTGAGTCTGAGTGAACTCTGGGAGTTGGTGATGGACAGGGAGGCCTGGCGTGCTGCGATTCATGGGGTCGCAAAGAGGCGGACACGACTGAGAGACTGAACTGAACTGAACTGAATTGAATAGGCTTCCAACTGCCTAAGGTCATTTGAGGACATAGAAGTTTCGGTGGTTATTTTGTAACCTATCGGTGAGTTCTCCTGGGCCTCATCTGTAGTGGGGTTTAGAAATCAGCTTGAATCTTTTTCATCTTTTCCATCTCTCCTTGCTGATACCTAACTTTCTGTAATGTCTTTCTTTTTAAAATCTCTCTAACAATGGAACATTAAGGCAGAGTTATATCAGCATATTAAAGACGAAAATAGCCACCAAAAACATGAAAACATGTAAATAGTTAATAGTGGTTCTTTAAATGAGAGTAACAGAAAGTGAGTAGTCAAGAAGGAAACAACTGGCTTTTAAGCCCATAAAATTTAAAATTATGTGCATGTATGTATTACACTGGGCTTCTCCTGTGGTTCAGTGGTAAAGAATCCACCAGGAATGCAAGAGCCACAGGAGATGTGGGTTCAATACCAGGATTGGGAAGATCCCCTAGCAGAGGGCATGGCAACTCACTCCAGTATTCTTGCCTGGAGAATTCCATGGATATAGGAACCTGATGGACTACAGTCCATAGGGTCTCAAAGAGTTGGACACGACTAAAGCGACTTTGTGTGCATGTACGCAGTTGGGTATTACTCTATAAGAATAATAAATCAATCTTAAAATAGCATTTAGTGAATAAAATTTAGCGAAGAAATAAAATGTTTCTTAATAAACTTTGGAGAGAGATGTAAGAAGCCTAATATGTTTTCCTTTTAGAGATGGAAATTGTTTAATTCTATGTTTCTAATATTTCAAATTTAGTGAGGCTCATTATGTTATGAATTTTGAGAGCAGGAATATTCTCTGAGTATCTTTGTATCTCCAGCCTCTAGTTCGTATTTTCTATAGAGCAGATATTCAAATGTTGATACTTTCTTTCCAAAACACTGAAATATTGGTAATGTATCAAGAAAATATGAATGAAATCACATTAATATTCCTCAAGATATATTTACAAAATTCATAATAAAATAATTGAGGAGTAGATTACTGAAGTATGTACAATGTTCTTCTCTATGAAGTTCTTTGCTTGCAAACAGGCATATACACAATAGATATATTTGTTCATATTCAAATATGTATTCTATATGGATATGGATTTAAAAATCCTATGTTATTTTTTCATACATTAAGTCAGTCATTGATTTTTTTTTTTAGCTTGAAAGAAGATAACTGAACTCTTTATAGGAAGTATTTGGAATTTTATCAGCCCTTATTCATACAGTAAATATATTGTCTGAATTTTATCAAAATTAATTATTGGCACTGATCTCTTATTATAAATAGAGGCAAATGACAGTAACAATAATGATTCCAAACAAAAAAAAATTTCTTTTTAATTAATTTTTTTATTGAAAGATAATTGTTTTAAAGAATTTTGTTGTTTTATGTCAAACCTCAGTATGAATCAGCCATAGGTGTACATATATCCCCTCCCTTTTGAACCTCCCTCCCATCTCCCTCCCCATCACACCTCTCTAAATTGATACAGAGCCCCTGTTTGAGTTTCCTGAGCCATACAGAAAACCCCCGTTGGTGATATATTTTACACATGGTGATGTAAGTTTCCATATCAGTCTTTCCATACATCTCACCCTCTCTGCCGCTCTCCCCATGTCTCCCCATAAGTCTATTCTCTATGTCTATTTCTCCATTGCTGCCCTGTAAATAAATTCTTCAATACCATTTTTTAGATTCTGTATATATGTGTTAGAATATGGTATTTATCTTTCTTTTTCTGATTTACTTCACTCTGTATAATAGGATCTAGGTTCATCCACCTCATTAGAACTGACTCAAATGCAATCCTTTTTATGACTGAGTAATATTCCATTTTGTATATGTACCACAACTTCTTTATCCATTCATCTGTTGATGGACATCTAGGTTGCTTCCATGTTCTAGCTATTGTAAATAGTGCTGCAATGAACAATGGGATGCATGTGTGTTTTTCAGTTTTGGTTTCCTCAGGGTATATGCCTAGGAGTGGGATTGCTGGGTCCTATGGTGGTTTTTTCCCTAGTTTTTTAAGGAATATCCATACCATCTTCCATAGTGGCTGTATCAATTTACATTCCCACCAACAGTGCAACAGCATTCCCTTTTCTCTACACCCTTTCCAGCATTTATTGTTTGTAGACTTTTTGATGATGGTCATTCTGACTGGTGTGAGGTAATATCTCACTGTAGCTTTGATTTGCACTTCTCTATTAATGAGCAATCCAAACAAGAATCTTTAAGCCTAGATTCTCTCAGAAAATTTGGTTCTTATCTTTATTTTCAGCATGCTTAATGTATGTAATCTGATATTTTTTCCATGCTTAAATAAGAATAAATGTATGTTTATTTCATTTATTTTGACCTCTTTTTGGAAATGCTTATGTTATTCACAATTAATATTTATCATTTACTTCTTATGAATTATGAATCCTAAAGAGAAATGTCTTCATAGTCTTCCTGGATTTATTGTCTTTATATTATCTAATATTAGATGCTTGCCAAATTTTAAGCTATCCTTTATTATAATAATAAGCATATTTGCATACCTGAGATGAATCATACATACTTCTGTCTTTTAATGTGAACAGTGTATCTGTTCAAGATCCCACCAACAGGACATATTTTAACATGGTGAGATTAGGAAAGATAGTAAAAAGAAAATACTGTCAGGATTTAAAGGAAAAATTATTTTCTCACTAAGCCAACAAACCTAGAATTGTTTGATAAGATGTGCATGCAAATAAATAATTTGCTATTAACTTCTGTTTTTCCTGAGGCTCTCTTGTTTTACTTGTAATTCTGTTTACCTGCAAGACACTGACTTTCTGAAGGGAATTTTTGTGTCTTGTTTCATGGAAAGATTGAGGTAGCAAAATAGATTGTAATAAGAAAGAAGTCAGCCTTTGCCCTGAACACAAATAAACCTTCAGAATGCTTTCCAAACCTCAGCAAAATTTGGATACATTGTTTTGAAAGAGTGTGTACAAGGGAAACCCCATAACTTTTAATTCTGCCTGGGTCCAGAAGCAATCAGTGTGAAAAATGAGTAAAAAATCTGTTCCAGAAGAAAATTTTAGTCTCTTTAGGTGTAGCATTGAATACCTGAACAGATTCCGAATTCATGTTTACACTAAATGAGATTCATCTAATTTATTGTGTGTTTCATAAGAGACCTACATAGCTCAGAACTTAATGTGATCTTTTCCTTTCAACATCAAACATGTTGAAGAGATGTGAAGATTGATTACATACCTTTAAATCTTTTTCACTAAAATTCAAATATTCACATCTACTCTTACTTAACAGCTATTAGAAAAAAAACTATTAGAAAAAACAAAGGAATAAAATGTTATTTTATTGTAATATAGAAATATTCTCAAGTGTAAGTGTCATGTAAGCAAACATGATGTTTGAGAATAATTGCAAATTAGCAGAAAATAATATGCATGGAAAAGCTTAATCCGAATTTATTGATACACAATTTCTCATTTTTTGATATATTTTTATCCATGAGTGTTATAATGCTTTAACACAAATGGGTCAGTTTCTATAATTAAGACTATACATAGAAAGAGAAATAAAAAGGACAGTCACTAATTAGGAGTGGAATTGTATAACAAAAATAAGATTATTTTAATGTAAATAAATAGTACCTAGCAATAAATGAAAAAAATTAAATAAATGGAAAATAAATACAATTTTCAGCAATTCACAGAATTTAAAATTTAAGGCGAAAATGTAAGTGGTAGTGGTTCAGTCATGTCCTACTCTTTGCAACCCTATGGGCTGTAGCCCACAAGGCTCCTCTGTCCATGGGATACTCCAGGCAAGAATAGTGGAGTGGATAGCCATTTTTTTTCTCCAGGGGATTTTTCCGATGCAGGGGTTAAATCTGGGTCTCTCACATTGCAGGCAGATTCTTTACCATCTGAGCAACCAGGATGAACTGCTAATTATCAAGTTCAATTTCTTTGCTCTCTTTCTAGAGTTTCATATCTAAAATTATATGATCTCTTTGAGTTTGGTTAAACTCAGTATAACACTTTTAGGTGCATCATATGTCCTTTTGCAGGATTAATAATGTCCATTTTTATTATTAAGTAGTATTTTATTTTATGATTGGTCTATACCATGTCCATTTACAAGTTAATATAAGAGATCAAATTGCCAGCATCTGTTGGATCATTGCAAAAACAAAAGAATTCCAGAAAAATATATACTTCTGCTTTATTGATTATACAAAAGCCCTTGACTGTGTAGATCACAGCAAACTGTGAAAATTCTTCAGGAGATGGGAATCCAGACCACCTGACCTGCCTCTTGAGAAATCTGTATGCAGGTCAGGCAGCAACGGTTAGAACTGGACATGGAACAACAGACTGGTTCCAAATAAGGAAAGGAATGCATCAAGGCTGTTTATTGTCTCCCTGTTTATTTAACTTACATGCAGCATACATCATGCGAAATGCCGGGCTGGATGAAACACAAACTGAAATCAAGATTGTTGGGAGAAATATCAAGAACCTCAGATATGCAGATAACACCACCCTTACAGCAGAAAAAGAAGAGGGACTAAAGAGCCTCTTTTTTTTTAAAGAGCCTCTTGAAAGTGAAAGAGGAGAGTGAAAAAGTTGGCTTAAAGCTCAACAATCAGAAAACTAAGATCACGGCCTCTGGTCCCATCACTTCATGTCAAATAGATGGGGAAACAATGAAACAGTGACAGAATTTCTTTTCTTGGACTCCGAAATCACTGGAGATGGTGACTGAAGCCATGAAATTAAAAGATGCTGGCTCCTTGGAAGAAAAGCTATGACCAACCTAGACAGCATATTAAAAAGCACAGACATTACTTTGCTGACAAAGGTCTGTCTAGTCAAAGCTATGGTTTTTCCATTAGTCATGTATGGATATGAGAGTTGAGCACCAAAGAATTTATGCTTTTGAACTGTGGAGTTGGAGAAGACTCTTGAGAGTCCCTTGAATTGCAAGGAGATTCAACCAGTCCATCCTAAAGAAAATCAGTCCTGACTACTCATTAGAAAGACCAATGCTGAAGCTGAAACTCCAATACTTTGGCCACCTGATGTGAAGAACTGACTCACTGGAAAAGACCCTGATGCTGGGAAAGACTGAAGGCAGGAGGAGCAGGGGACAACAGAGGATGAGACGGTTGGATGGCATCACCAACTCGATGAACATGAGTTTGAGCAAGCTCTGGGAGTTTGTGATGGACAGGGAAACCTGGAATGCTGTAGTCAGTGGGGTCACAAAGAATCAGACATGACTGAGAGACTGAACTGAACTGATACTCGTTTTTATGGAATTATTTCTTCCTCAATATTTTATAGAATTCATGAAAGTCTAGTGGTTTCTTTGCATGTATTTTCCACTATGAAATCAGTTGTGAGTAAATAATACAGCTATTTGGATTTTCTATTTGAAGTCAATTCTAGTACTTTTTTTCTTGTACTTAGTTTGCCAATTTCATGTAGATTGTTGAATTTATTGACATTAGTTTTTTGTAATTTTCCCTCATTCTGGTAGTGTCTTAGGATTTGTGAATCTCTTCTTGTATTCTCGATATTAATAATTCAGGTCTTTATTTTTTCAATAATGATCCTAACTGAAGTATATAAATATCTAATATTTTCAGAGTATTTACATTTTGGTTTTATTGATTTTTTCACTATTTTTTTCTGTTTGTACTTTTGCTTTCTATTTTATTGAATTCTATATTTTCTTCTTTCTACTTATTTGGATTTAATTTGCTCCTATTCTTCTAGTTCCTCATAACAGATTTTTAAATAATTGATTTTAGATCTTAATTTCTGGGAGAAAAATTTGAAACAAAACATATTGAGACTACCCTAGTGGCCTAGTGGTTAAGACTCTGTGATTCAATGCAGGCATCTTCACTAGATGTCTAACTAGATCCCACATGCTACAACACTTGGAAAAGCCAAATAAATAATAAAATAAAACTAGACTTATTATTCTAGTTGCTGTTGCAACAACCTCCCATAGATATTGATATGCTGTGTTTTTATTTTCACTCAATTCAAGACATTTTCTTAATTATCTTGTGATATCTTTCTTGACCTATGATTTCTGTTCAGATTTAATGTTTGAGTAAAAATAGTTGCAAATTTAAAAAATATCTCTCTGTAGCCAATTTCTAACTCAATTTTTTTGTAGTCTGTATTATGGGCATATTTTTTCTATATTATCTCAATATTTTGGGAATTATCAAGATTTTTCAATTCTGTTGAAAGGTACATTTGTACTTGTAAAAAATGTATATTACACTGTAGTTGGGTTGTTATAATCAGTTCATGTCAGTCGCTCAGTCGTGTCTGACTTTTCACGACCCCATGAACCACAGCACACCAGCCTCCCTGTCCATCAGCAACTCCTGCAGTCCACCCAAACTCATGTCCATTGAGTCGGTGATGCCATCCAGCCATCTCCTCCTCTGTCATCCCCTTCTCCTCCTGCCTTCAATCTTTCCCAGCATCAGGGTGTTTTCAAATGAGTCAGCTCTTTGCATCAGGTGGCCAAAGTATTGGAGTTTCAGCTTCAACATCAGTCCTTTCAATGAACACCCAGGACTGATCTCCTTTAGGATGACTGGTTGGATCTCCTTACAGTCCAAGGGACTCTCAAGAATCTTCTCTAACACCACAGTTCAAAAGCATCATTTCTTCAGTGCTCAGCTTTCTTCACAGTCCAACTCTCACATCCATACATGACCACTGGAAAAACCATAGCCTTGACTAGATGGACCTTTGTTGACAAAGTAATGTCTCTACTTTTTAATATGCTGTCTAGGTTGGTCATAACTTTCCTTCCAAGAAGTAAGTGTCTTTTAATTTCATGGCTGCAATCACCATCTGCAGTGATCTTGGAGCCCCCAAAAATAGTCAGCCACTGTTTCCACTGATTCCCCATCTATTGCCATGAAGTGATAGGACTGGATGCCATGATCTTAGTTTTCTGAATGTTGAGTTTTAAGCCAACTTTTTCACTCTCCTCTTGCACTTTTATCAAGAGGCTCTTTAGTTCCTCTTCACTTTCTGCCATAAGGGTGGTGTCATCTGAATATCTGAGGTTCTTGATATTTCTCCCGGCAATCTTGATTCCAGCTTGTGCTTCATCCAGCCCAGCATTTCTCATGATGTACACTGCATATAAGTTAAATAACCATGGTGACAATATACAACCATGATGTACTCTTTTCCCTATTTGGAACCAGTCTGTTGTTCCATGTACAGTTCTAACTGGTGCTTCCTGACCTGCATACAGGTTTCTCAAGACGCAGGTCAGGTGGTCTGGTATTCCCATCTCTTTCAGAATTTCCAGTTTATTGTGATCCACACAGTCAAAGGCTTTGGCATAGTCAATAAAGCAGAAGTAGATGTTTTTCTGGAACTCGCTTGCTTTTTCAATGATCCAGGGGATGTTGGCAATTTGATCTCTGGTTCCTCTGCCTTTTCTAAAACCAGCTTGAACATCTGGAAGTTCACTGTTCATGTATTGCTGAAGCCTGGCTTGGAGAATTTTGAACATTACTAATGTATGAGGTAAGTGCAATTGTGCGGTAGTTTGAGCATTCTTTGGCATTGCCTTTCTTTGGAATTGGAATGAAAACTGACCTTTTCCAGTGCTGTGGTCACTGCTGAGTTTTCCAAATTTGCTGGCATATTGAGAGTAGCACTTTCACCGCACCATCTTTTAGGATTTGAAATAGATCAACTGGAATTCCATCATCTCCACTAGCTTTGTTCATAATGATGCTTCCTAAGGCTCACTTGGCCTCATATTCCAGGATGTCTGGCTCTAGGTGAGTGATCACACCATCGTGGTTATCTGGGATGTGAAGATCTTTTTTTTTTTTGCACAGTTTTTCTGTGTATTCTTACCACCTATTAATATCCTCTGCTTCTGTCAGATCCATACCATTTCTGTCCTTTATTGAGCCCATCTTTGCATGAAATGTTCCCTTGGTATCTCTAATTTTCTTGAAGAGATGTCTAGTCTTTCCCATTCTATTGTTTTCCTCTATTTCTTTGCACTGATCGATGAGGAAGGCTTTCTTATCTCTCTTTGCTATTCTTTGGAACTCTGCATTTAAATGGGTATATCTTTCCTTTTCTCCTTTTTTTTTTTTTTTCTCGCTTCTCTTCTTTTCACAGCTATTTGTAAGGCCTCCTCAAACAGCCATTTTGCTTTTTTGCATTTCTTTTTCTTGGGGATGGTCTTGATTCCTGTCTCCTGTACAATGTCATGAACCTCCGTCCATAGTTCATCAGGCACTCTATCTATCAGATCTAGTCCCTTAAATCTATTTCTCACTTCCACTGTATAATCATAAAGGATTTGAAATAGGTCATACCTGAATGGTCTAGTGGTTTTCCCCCCTTTCTTCAATTTAAGTCTGAAGTTGGCCATAAGGAGTTTATGATCTGAGCCACAATCAGCTCCCAGTCTTGTTTTAGCTGACTGTATAGAGCTTCTCCATCTTTGGCTGCAAAGAATATAATCAATCTGATTTTGGTGTTGGCCATCTAGTGATGTCCATGTGCAGAGTCTTCTCTTGTGTTGTTGGAAGAGGGTGTTTGCTATGACCAGTGCGTTCTCTTGGCAAAACTCTATTAGTCTTTGCTCTACTTCATTCTGTACTCCAAGGCCAAATTTGCCTGTTACTCCAGGTATTTCTTGACTTCCTAATTTTGCGTTCCAGTCCCCTATAATGAAAAGGACATCTTTTTTGGGAGTTAGTTCTAAAATGTCTTGTAGGTCTTCTTAGAACTGTTCAACTTCAGCTTCTTCAGCATTATTGGCTGGGACATAGAGTTGGATTACCATGATATTGAATGGTTTGCCTTGGAAATGAACAGAGATCCTTCTGTCATTTTTGAGATTGCATCCAAGTTCTGCATTTCGGACTTGTTGTTTTAATAAATTACCACAAACTTGATGGCTTAAAGCAAATAAATGTATTCTCTCACCATTCAGGAATGCTAGAAGTCTGAAATCAGGTGTTTGCCGAGTTGGTTTTTTCTTCTATCTTATCTTGATTCATCAATTCCTTTTTCTCCCAGATACAACCAAACTATAATAACTTGTACACCTAAAAAAAGCAACTCAGTTACATTCTCATGAATCCAAAATCCTGTTACTCAGTTGCTTCCACTTCTGTTTCTCTATTGAGAAAGATTCCTCCAAAGGTAATGTACACTCTCTTTGTATATTTCCTCTTCACTCATTTTCCTTTGGATTTAGTCCAATCAGACTTTTATCTTTACCATGTTACTGAAACAACTTTTGCTAAGTTACCAATAACCTCAAAATTGCCATGTCTAATCTAATCCAGGATTGTCTAGTTTCATCTCTGCCCTCATGGTACGCATCCATTTGTTAGTATTTGGTGCAACTGATCAGCCTCTTTTTCCTTCACTTGGTCCTGAGTCATTATTCTATAGACTCCTACCTCACCGCAACATCTGTTTCTATTGAGCTCCTTTTTGGTTTCATATATTCTCCCCAAACTTTCACCCTTAGGGTGCTCTATGGTTTAGCTCTTGAACTTCTTCTTTAATCTCACTGTCTAAATTGTATCATCCTCATGTATGATTGTAAATTTTGTCTACATGGCATCGAATTCCAAATTAATATCTCAAAGACTGACTATTCTGTAAGTTCCAGACTTATTTTAACCTGACTATCCAAAGGATTCATTTGGGTGTATAATGAAGAGTTTGAAACCAAAGTACTAATGTTGCTCCTCTCATTTTATCATCTCAGCAATGGTAATTCTACATTGCTAACTCCTGAGACAAAACACCTGGGGAATACCCTTGACGTTTCTCTTTTCTTTACAATTTACTTAATATATCAGAAAATCCATATGGTTCTACTTTCAAAATATACCTCAAACCTATCTCCTTGCTTCTGTTGCTGCTATTCTGGATCACACTCCTGCAATTTCTCTTCTTTAAATGAAACAGGGCCTAACTTTTTTCTGCATCTCTATTTCCTTGACCACTATTTTCCACACTGTAAACAGAGATACACCTTGAAAATGGAATCATTATTTTATTTTATTAGTTCAATACCTTCCCTCCTAATTCACAGTAAAATCCCAATTTGGTATACTGGTTGCCTTTTGTTCTTCTCTGTCATTGCTTCCCTTTGGTTGCTCCTCTCTACCTACACTTACCTCCTTGATATTTTCAAACATATTCTTTCCTCAGAACACCTGATAGTCTCTATGCTGGCCTTATTAAGTACAAAGTAAACAATATGTAAGAAATTGAGATAATTGGATTATGTAATTTAACTAATAAAATACATGGATTTTAAGGTAGAATAAGGATTAAAACATTATCTCTTTTTCCACAGTGTTTTTTATTTTTTTCCTCTAATTTTCTAGAATCTAAAATTCAAACAATGAAAGTACCTTCACAGTAGAAACATGTTCTGTGTTCAGACAAATGTGGGCTTCGTCTTTTTTTTTTTTTTTTTTACTTTCTAACTAATTCTATCTTGAAACTTATTTTCAAACACTATCTGTATAATTTTAGTATTGAATAGTATGTCTTATGTAATCATGAATGTCATTGAAGATCTTGCAAAAGATTTCTCCTGATTGTAGGAAGAAATTTAAATTGTGCTAGTCTCATATTCAAACAATCAGCAACAACAAAGCAATCTATCTAAAGTTTTACTCAGAAAAATACTCAAAAAGAAAATATGTATGTATTATTTACCATGTGGATTAAAAATAAACACATTCGGAATGACTACCTTAATTTTGTCATGTGAACTATAAAATGTTTTAATCTTTATCTTCTATAAAAAGTTAGCAATGAAGCTCTGACCATTTGGATGGTGCCACAGTTATTTCATTGAGCAATTCTGCCTAATTCCATATTTCCCCCTGAAAGAAACAAATTATATTTCAGTAAGAAAGAAATAGCTCCACTCTGCCTTGATTCTGCCATAATTCAATTTTGTCTGCTGGCTGCTCCAGTCCACCCCTGACTGATGGTAGGAAGCAACATATGGCAATACTGAGAGAGTTTATAAAAGAAATCTGCTAATGGCAACAAACAAATAAACAATCAGGAAGATCCAACAGTCAGGAAGAATTAATAAAGCTGGCAAATGCTTGGTTAGTAGAGCTGCTCGCAGTGAGCAAAGCCAAGTGTCTGCATGTATCTTGGTTGAGCTTTTTCTCATCAGGCAAAGCATATTAATTTCCAGGGTTCTGCTGAATTTAATATAGTTGCAAATATAAGTACTTCGTTACTAAGGTCTTCCATATTTCTTGAACTCTGGTGATTTTCCAAAATTGAACCTCTAAAACCCAAGTAGGTAAATTCTGATAATCTTTGCAGAATACAAAATCAATTATTTCTGACTTACAATTCAAACAAATAAACCACCCACCAAACAAAACAAAAGAAACCAAACAACAGCAACACCAAAGCATGCAAACTTTTCCAAAACATGGTTCGAGTTTGTGCCTTTTATGTCTTACTAACATAGGCTTACTAACTTAGGCTTCTAGGATGGTTTGATGTACAGTAAAAAACAAGTGTACGCTTTGAAAACTAATTTGCTTATACTGAACCAGTTGCTAAGTCCCTCTTTTAGTGAAAAGTGTCGTCTTAACTATTTTTTCCATAATACTCAGTAAAATATGAAAATTTTTCTAATCAAAGAATACAAGCAAACTAAGGAAAACGTTGACATTTTAGAAGAGTAGATTTTCCTCCTTTGGTTATGTGCCTTTGATTTCACTTTTGTCTAAGTCTTCTAGACTTTACAGTTGAAGAAAACTGCTTGCCATTTGGACCCAAATAAGAATTTTCATCTCAAACATGCCATTTAGTTCCATTTCCTTTTAAAATTGTGATGTTTAGCCTGATATAGTTCTTTGGAATGCAAAATTGTTTGTTCAACTTTCTAGGTTTTCAGTGTAGTTTTGAGTCTATTTAGAATAATCAGTCTTGAATTTTATACTTCAGTGACTATATTCAACACTCTTTTTATGTCTTTAAGATATGAGCTTGCCTCCTCTGTTAATGATAAAGGAACAGACTATCAGTGGGTCTCAAACCTTCATCAGATGTTAATCACCAAGGGGAATTTAAAACAGCATTAACAACACCAATAAAAAATAGCAACAACAACTGACCTCTAGATACGTAGTAGTAGACTTTACACAAGATAAAATTGTAATCTTTGAGACTGAAGTCCAGGTAACAGCACTTATTTTTGAGTCTCCAGGTGATCCAAGGGTTAAAACACAGCCAGGGTTGAAACCGATGCATTGGAGATTACAGCCAAAGCTCTACATCCCTTTCTGTATCTGTGATGAGGAATCTCAGAGTTTAGGTCTTTTCAAGCTTCTCTCAGTGCAATAGAGGAAGCTTGAAACTTCCTAGGACCCACGACCCAATTGGACTTCCTCAAGTTAGTTATTCCCCATTCTCATTAAGAAAAGTCAGACAACTTACCAGCATTCATAGGAATTCCTGCACAAATGTTCCAGAGTTTTGGCCTCAGGAGATCTGGAGCCTTCAGCTGAGCCATTTGAACCTTGGAAGATACTTAATTCTGTATGACATTCCATCTCAACTTTCTTCAATATAAATTGTATCTCAAATTTTTCCATTCATCAGCATTCCACTATACTCTCATCATGTATTTCATCAGCAACATGATATACTGTCAAGTCATATGTTTTGAGGGAAGAAAGACCCATTTGTGAATTCTATTTTTTTTTTTCAGAAATGTACATTCAAGCTCTATATAAGAGATAGCAGTGCCTACTCCTTGGGCTTGCTTCAAGGACCATGCGAAATGATGTGTGTGGAATGCTTAGTATAGGGTTTGATACCTTAAAGCTACTTCCTTGTCTAATCTGCTACATCCTTGTAAACCCTCAAGAATACAGGCCCTTTGGAAACTAACTTCCACCATTCTGAACTTCCTCTCCAGTAAGTTCTTCATGGCCCCAACTGCCACCCAAATCAATATTTTCTCTGAAATTGAGATAAGATGCTGGTCTTCCTAAAATGAGATTCTCAAGCTCCTACATCTTCTATATTATTGTATTACAGCTCCTTGAATGAAGATATAAGCATATTAGAAAGTTTATGATTCTAAAAAATAATGCCATTGTGATTACTAAACATGTACTGACCACTTAGTCTTCTATGCAAAGAGGAGATGTGACTTGCAATCTAGTAAGTGGACCAGGGACTAAAGTGCTGTAAATGGTCAGCATTCAGATGCAGCTTGTGGTTGCAATGTTACTGATTATATTCTGCTTAAAACCTAAATATGCTTTCTTTCCATGACTGCATTTGAATAGATTTCCTAACCAGCTAGAGAAATCCTTATTGGTGTGTATTTAATGTACTTAATGTATATTTAATGTATTTAATGTAATGCTGTGGATTTATGTACTTCTAACTCTTAAAAAGCTCCCCAGATTCATTTCTAGATGAATAAGACAATTATGGGTAGATATGGCATGTCCTACTCCATGATATGTACCATCCAGAAAGGTGGGCCAAGGGAGGCAGAGGATGCTTTGGCAAATCTCCTCCCCAGGGAGTCATTCTTCAATGAGTAGAAAAGTAAACTCTACACTGACTCAGAAAACTTACAGTTAGGTTTGGTATTCCCATTACCTGGCAATGATGACTCAAATGAGTTAACTCTCAGGGACAGATATTTCTCACCTGTAAGCATTTATGTATTGTGTATCTTGTGCCCAAATTCTAGACACTATAGAGTATAGATATAAAGCTTAAGAACTTTATGGTTTCACTGAAAGATCTTCAGACAAAGTCATGAAGAACAAAGGAAAATATTCTATTATTTGGCTATAGAATAAGCATTATTAAAACACTATAAAGGCAGCAAAATTATTGCTAGCTGTTGTAGTCAGTGATGATCCATGTACCACTACAAAACATTGCTGAAAGAAGTTGAAAAAAGGTTAGTATGCACTATAAGGGCTTCCCTGGTGGCTCAGAAGGTAAAGAATTTGCATTATAAAGTGCATGCGTGCTTAGTCACTCAGTCGTGTCTGACTATGACCCCATAGACTGTAGCCCACCAGACTCTTCTGTTCATAGGATTCACCAGGCAATAATACTGGAGCAGGTTGCCATTTCCTTCTTCAGGCACTCTTCCCAATCTAGAGATTGAACTTGTGTCTCCTTGCAGCCGGATTCTTTATCACTGAGCCCATTACAAAGTATAGATGTTCAAAATAAAACATAAGATCTTTGTAAAGGTCATCATATCATTAAATGCTGTTATTCTTTGAAACCAGAAATCCATTGCTGAGATTTTTATGTTAGATCCACAGTTATTTCCTTTGAATTGAAAACATATGAGTCAATTCGCCAATGAGCTAGTGTGATTTTATTATCTGAAATAATCGCCTGGAAAGCAGGTGGCTTTTATGGGGCTTTATGGCCTCTTCCAGTATTATGTGATGTGCTTTCATTATTCACTTCCTGTTACCACCAATCCATCTAGATTCTGTTTCTTTGGTGTAAAATTTTTTATCGTCCCCATTAAACAGCAAAGGTCACTTGACAACAAACTTTTGGACAATACCCAAATACCATTCCAGGAAAACTACCAACATTATGGGAAAAGCACTGAGAATGTGAAGATCCTTCATCACAGGCAAAGTCAGATATGCGATAGAATCGGTAATAGTTTTGCATTTACATAGAATCTTAAAGGCTGTAAATTTATGAGCCTTGCAAACTTTACCTGTCATGAAGGTGAAGAACAAACTAAAACATAGCAACTATGCTTTGGCACACAGGGGTTTGATAGACTCAAGTGTTTTATTTAATTGAAAATGTAAGAGAATGTTAAGTAGGAAGAGTGCAATTATGTGAATTGGAATGGTGCCAGGCCTCTATTCCGTCCTCGGGGCATTTTGGACTCCCAAGAAGTGACCAGATTGTCAGTACTAAGGCTTACGTGTGAAGGACACTACAGGAGCAACTGGTCACTGGGGACACTTACAAAGTGAGAGTGGGGATCTTACTTCTTATAGTGAAACAGCCCTTGTCTAGATGACAGTACAGTCATAGGGTGAGGTGACCTAGAGGAAAGTTCCTTGCATGAGCACTTTTTTCTATTTTAATCTTTTGTTAAAAGTCTCAGAGCTGAATTTGAAAATGGGGTTAAACTTTACAGTGTGAATTATTACCCAAATAGTGATAATCCTATGTAGGATTAAGGATAGAATTGTGACGAACTAACCACTTCAAATGGACCACACATATTTCCAACTAGCTGCATGTATTTTAAAAGCTAATTACTCAGGGGATAGACTAGGTGGATTTACATTATGTTTTGGAGCTGAAGAAAATACATAGAAAAGAGCAAAGGATAAGGGTAAGGTTATGAAGAAATCTTTTCATGTAGACCATGATCCCAAAAGCGGTTTTTTATTATTAATCTTTTCATAGCATTTTTTCCATTTTAACATTTATTTTTACATATTACTGTTTCCTTTTTCTTCTTTTTGACATGACAACTTGACATGAGTTCACACATACTAAGTGAAAAATGATTGTACTGGTATAGCTTTATATTTTATTTCTATTTCATTCATAATGAGGTAATGGAAGCAATAAGTTAGCTGGCAACTGACACTGATATGTCAAATTCCAGAGGTTCGCCTCGGGTACCTTTCCATTATGCACGTTTCTTTCCATTGTACTACTGAGAGGCATTTTCTATTTACAAATTTCTTTACATTCCCAGATATAATTTCATGACATAGCTCCTCATTTTCATCCAACTTTTTATGTATATGCTGGAGCACTAATCTGAGTCTTTCATGAGTTCTCTTCTTGTTTCCTACCCCTGCTTTTTCTTGCAGTCCTAACCTGCATTGTGATTATAGGTGGAGACAGGGTCTTTAGGAGATTCATAAGGTTAAATGAAGTTGTCTAAGGGTGGGATTCTAATCTGATAGGACGCTCAGAGGAAAAGCCATGTGAAGTTATATAGAGGCCATCTATATAACTACAGAGTTCTTACCAGAGAGTTCTTACCAGAATCTTAGCCCTGACAGTCCCTTGATCTTGGAGGTTCCAGCCTCTAGAACTGTGAGAAAATACATTTCTGTTGTTTAAAAACATACACTCTGTGGTATTTTGGTATAGCAGTTCAAGCTGACTAAGACACTTGTTTCACAATTATTCGTTTCACACTCCATCCTTAATACTGACTGTGGCTATTTCCAAAATCAGAGATCCCATAATTCTGGAAAATTACTAATTAAAAGCAAACATCATAATCAAGATGTGAACTCAGTTGGAAATAGAAATTTCACCACCATGGTTACTGCTGGGCTGAACTTACATGACCTGATAAACTTCTCAAATAATAGGATTTCAGTGCCGGGAAGAAATATGTTGGGTGTGTTCTAGAAACTGAAATAAATCTAAACTCTGTGTAGCCCCTACTGTGACAGAAATCATGTGTGGAAGATTGCATTGTTCATCCCTCTTGTTGCTAAGACTTGTTATGGGAGGCATATATCCCACCTCTTTGTCCCCTCTTAATATCAAAATTGGTCATTGACTTGGTTCAGCCAGAAATATGAGCAGAAGTGACAGCATGCAGTTTTGTAGCAGAATCTTTAATACCCAGTTGGTTTTGCCAATTTTCTTGTTCGTTTTCCCTTTGCAAGAGAATAGCATGCCCTGAGAAGGGCTCTTTCTCAGCCTAGATCCTGAAATGAGAAGACATAGAACCACAGCCAATCCAAAGCAACTAAATTTTGGAAGCAGCTGAGACTTAGAACTTTGTTACCACACCTGAACTTAAGAAAAGGCAACTGATGCTGGATATTATGAAGAGTCTGGAAGGACAGGTCAGATCATGGAGTGTCTTGTACACTAAATGTTTAGCTGCAAGAATAAAAGCACAGAAAAGTTTTAAGGAGTGGAACGTAAACTTTACGTAACTTTTCTTTAGTTTACTTGTTCATTTGTTTAGATATATTGAAGTAAGAAGGGCAAATTATTTAAAAATTAAATATTACTAAACATTTTATCATGAAAAAGAGTGGTGCCCCAATTAGTGAAAGTGAAACTGAAAGCCACTTAGTCATGTCCGACTCTTTGCAACCTCATGGACTGTCCATGGAATTCTCCAGGCCAGAATACTGGAGTGGGTAGCCTTTCCCTTCTCCAGGGGATCTCCCAACCCAGGGATTGAACCCAAGTCTCCCACATTGCAGGCAGATTCTTTACTAGCTGAGCCACAAGGCAAGCCCAAGAATACTGGAGTCGGTAGCCTGTCCCTTCTCCAGTGGATCCTGGCCCAGGAATTGAACTGGGGTCTTCTGCATTGACAGGTGGATTCTTTACCAACTAGCTGCTGCTAAGTTGCTTCAGTTGTGTCCGACTCTGTGTGACCCCATAGACGGCAGCCCACCAAGCTTCCCCGTCCCTGGGATTCTCCAGGCAAGAACACTGGAGTGGGTTGCCATTTCCTTCTCCAATGCATGAAAGTGAAAAGTGAAAAGTGAAGTTGCTCAGTCGTGTCCGACTCTTTGCGACCCCATGGACTGCAGCCTACCAGGCTCTTCCATCCATGGGATTTTCCAAGCAAGAGTACTGGAGTGGGGTGCCATTTTCCCCAAATACAGGTCTTATTTCCCAGCGGGAAATAATTTTTAGAATTCATTTTGTAAGTTAAAGCACATTTCTTCCATATTTCTTAAATATTTGTCGGTAATACTTTTAGATTGTTACATTTTAAACATTATTAGTATTCTTTACTTAGATCTGATAATTGTTTTCAAATAGGTGCAAAATCTTTGATACACCTCCCATTGAGAGGTAAGGTTTATGCTTCTTCCTCTAAAATCTGGACAAACTCATGGCTTGCTTGTAACCAGTGCATTTTAGTAGGATATGCATGACTTATGAGGTTAGTTGTGGCCACATGAAAATCTGTTTTTCAGGTTTCTCGCTGTAGGGAGCCTAACCGAAGGACAAACTCAGTCTCTGCACTCTGAATCCCCTCAGCCTTCATGCTGAGAGGATGCTTCCAGTGGGCTGTTCCCTGTCAGTGCTTGAATGTAGTAGAGACACTAAGGCAGGTCAGTTCCTACCAGATGTGGGACGCCTTTGACATGCAGCTTTGGCTTAAAGACTTTCCGTCAACTTGTCTAATACCTTCCTGGATTGTCCTGCAGTCAGAGACTCTGCCTAGCCAGACTTCCTCCTCCTCTCCCTCCTTATAGGAGTCAGGACTGCATCGCCATCTGAAAATGTTCATTGTCTTCTCTGGTTTTCTTCGCTTTTTCCTTTATTAGTGTATCACCCAATAAGTCTCTCACACAGCTAATCTCCTTTTTGATGCTGTTCTTCAAAGTCCCCAGACTAACACACTAGTTCAGAAAAGGGCAGTATAGCTTTCTCCTTGTGCACAGGGTTCCTCTCTGTTGAAAATCTGACCTACCACATAGGGAGTTTGACCACCCTCACACTCTTATGCTGGGAGGAAGCCCAGAAAACTAGGGACTATATGATGTCCCTGGTTGACTGCTCTAGGTAAGATCTCAGTCAACATCTGGGATAAATCCCCAGATGTGGGAGAGGAGACACAGCTCCATGATTCCAGTCCCCAGCCATCAGGTCACCCCTAGCTTTTCAGTTTTTCTATCTGAGGCTTTAGTCATTGTATATTTAAGGGGAACCATTTGTTCTGTGCTTTGCTGAAATATAATGTGAAATGTGCTCTGCTGAAATATAAGCGTAACATAAACTACTAAGCTGTCATTGGATATTTGTGGATTGTGAGTTTGATCCATAGAAACATTTTGGGGCCTACTGTGAAGATGCGTCCTTCCTGGGAAATTTTGCATCTGTAGCTTACAAGTACTCCACTGGCAAAGACAAGGCGATGCTACTCTTCAGCATGTAGTTTCTCAGAAAGTATTTATATGTTAGCAAGTTAATGGTTACATATATTTTTTTGTCTACACTGGAGACCTCTATACCAGAAACCTTTACAAGCAGAGAGCTCTACTAAAGCAGTTCAGATGTTAGCTAATGTGCTCACCACAGATTTTTTTTTTTACCTGAGTTTATTTTCAGGCTATCTATTGGTGGACATAGAAGTAAACTTGGTAACTGAAAGACCTTTTGGTCTTTACCATTGGCCCAGATGGTAAAGAATCTGCCTAATGGAGATTGGAGATTGGTCTCAATGGAGGAGACCCAGGTTTGATTCCTGAGTCAGAAAGAATCCTTGGAGAAGGGATTTGATACCCACTCCAGTATCCTTGCCTGAAGAATTTCATGGACAGAGGAGCATGGTGTGCTGCAGTCCACGGCATCATAAAGAGTTGGACCCTAGTGAGTGACTAACTCTTTCACTTTCACTTTTGTTTGAAAACTATTTTCTCTCAGAAATCATTATCCTATCATCTTTCGCCACTAAGTATTACTGTTGGGAAATCTGATAGTGATGAAGTTGGGCATTTTTCTGAAATCTTGCCCTAGATTGGGCCCTTCTCTTTCACCCTCCCTTCCTTCTACAATTTTTTGGGAGCCTGCCCTTAAAAAATCACTTACACACACCTCCAGTTCTCAGTTGGCTTCCTGAAATCAAACCTGAGGTATGTGGTGGAGTAAAATGTTTTATTCTCTAAAAGAAAGGCATTTCAAAGAAGGATGCAGAAGCAATTGAGGTGCAGAGAGGTCACTGAATAAAGCCTTGATCCCTGAAGTGTGTCAAGTTGGGGGAGGATAAGAGCATAAGAAATTTCATTTTAGAGGGCCCAAAAAGTGCATTTTAGATTGACAATGTTGCAGAGTCTCTGTCCCCTTCTTTCAGACCTCACCAGAAATCGTGAAATCTTAGCTACTCCCATCCCAGAAATACCAACTCCTGTTTCAACTTCTAGTCACCTTTGAATTTAGATAGATTATTGCTAATAAAGTGAATATATTACAAAGTCTATTCAAATTATTCAGTGTCTTGGCTTTTATTTATCAAATAAAAAAATCACAAGCTTGATACAAGAAATTTATTGAGATGCTTTCTTTTGCACCTAAATACCTACTATTTCATTTTCCTCAGGAGGTTCATCTATTTATCATCTTCACTTTTTCATATGTTCAGATCATGGCACCTTATCACAAATTCATAAGAACAGAATAAAAACAATGTTTGCTTGTGTGTGTATTGGAGCAAATTGTTACAACCTTCTCAAAGAGGAAAACATTCAAAGGTTCTTACTTTAAACAGTGTTTTCAATAATATCCTTCATTTGCTATTATCTTCCCTTTATTCTCAGTATTCATCGTTGCATATGGAAATATTATTCCTTCTGTTTACCAAGGTTCCTGCTGTGCCTGAAAGCTAGTTCTTGACAGCTCACAGTGACTTCTGTGAGAAGAATCTAGGGCTCTCGAGCTCTGAAATGCTCGCTCAAGAAGAAAAAATACTTACATGTTTCATTTCTACCGTCTTCCAACGTTTCCACTTCTGATAAAATATAGAAAGAGAGCAAGTGAGGGATGAGTGTCATGATAACCTTTTGGTGCCAGTGCAGACCTCCCACCAGGATACATTTCCCACCTGACAGGTGGTCTTTTCTCCTCAAGTACTACTGAGCTGGTGAACTTAAGCAAGAATATGTGACCCACTTCTCAGACCTGGGGCTCAGAGCAGCAGGGTTCTTATAACCATCTGAGAATCTCATGTTGAAAATCTCTTCTGTAATGTCTTTGTGAACCTGTGCATCTGATCTTCCCATTTAGAAATTTCTGTGAATGATGAAGGCTGAGGTAACAGAATGAGCCCTCTACTTCTCATGTTTTCTAGGAATCCTCTCACCTATATCTGAAAGACTTCTAATGGGTTCTGATTATAAATTTAAGAAAACCATATTCAAATCAAGAAATAACATCTGTAACTTTGCTTAGATTAGAACCATTTTTAGTTTTAGTTTCCTTCTAGATTTGATAACAAATATACACTGAGGCTTCTCATTACAGGAGAAACATATAGTTACTGGCAGATTTCCAAAGTATAAGGAAAAGTGAGAAACTCTTCTTTGTAATAATTACACATAACAGTAATTAATGGTGTGGGACTTGTGTGATTAAGTAGATTTCATACCTAGACTCTTCTGTAAGTCAATACACCTGAGTATTTCTGGTTTCTAAACATATCTACTTTCTTAATTCATATCGACCCCGTTTCTTTTAAACTATACCTCAAAGTATTTGAAATTCTCCAAAGCTTATCTACTTTATCCTCTTTCCAATTCACAAATAGAAGCCATGTCAAGGTAATTAACTGTGATAACCTACTTAGCATAAAGTTATTATAAGGAAAAAAGAGCACAAAGCTCTCCAGAAAACCCTCCATATTCTTAAGTTTCTAAATTCAGTTCAGTCGTTCAGTCGTGTCCAACTCTTTGCAACCCCATGAACTGCAGCACGCCAGGCCTCCCTGTCCATCACCAACTCCCGGAGTTCACTCAGACTCACGCCCATCGAGTCAGTGATGACATCCAGCCATCTCATCCTCTGTCGTCCCCTTCTCCTCCTGCCCCCAATCCCTCCCAGCATCAGAGTCTTTTCCAATGAGTTAACTCTTCTCATGAGGTGGCCAAAGTACTGGAGTTTCAGCTTTAGCATCATTCCTTCCAAAGAACACCTAGGACTGATCTCCTTTAGGATGGACTGGTTGGATCTCCTTGCAATCCAAGGGACTCTCAAGAATCTTCTCCAATACCACACTCAGGGGCGGCGGCCGAGAGGAGCAACCCCAGGTCCAAGAGTGGCGGCAGCACGCCGGCGCAGGAGGGCCAAGAGGAGCTACTCCACGTTCAAGGTCAGGAGGGGTGGCGGTGAGGAGATACCCCTCATCCAAGGTAAGGAGCAGCGGCTGCGCTTTGCTGGAGCAGCCGTGAACAGATACCCCACGTCCAAGGTAAGAGAAACCCAAGTAAGACGGAAGGTGTTGTGAGAGGGCATCAGAGGGCAGACACACTGAAACCATAATCACAGAAAACTAGCCAATCTGATCACACGGACCACAGCCTTGTCTAAATTAGATCACATGTTGCCATTTTCAAACCTTGATTATTATCTATTGTGAGTAAACAAATCAGGGTTTAGGCAAGGTCTTGAAAATTTTTCATTTTTTATTGCTTGAATGAAAAAATATTTTCAATAAATTATAATAAAAAAATCCAGAGTTAAACTTAATCATCAGGTTTTAATTTCATAGATTATAAGTGAATACTTTTCCACCAAAGAGCATCTATAATTTCAACTGTGCTAATGATCTGAAGTTGTACAGGATTTGATGATGTTGGGTCTATCAGAAAAAAAAAAAATCCACTAATTTTTGAGAAGGTCCTCAGCTTTTGATTACATGACAATTTTTTTGGTCAATTTCTACTTCAGAAGTTTGGTTCTTAATATTTTGATTTTCTACTGGTGAGGCCCTCCATGGACATACTAACTTCGATTGGAATATCCCAGATATTAGGGCTTCCCATGTGGCTCAGTGGTAAAGAATCCACCTGCCAATGCAGAAGATGTGGATTCAATCCCTGGGTTGGAAAGATCTCCTGGAGTAGGAAATGGAGACCCACTCCAGTATTATTGCTAGGAAAATTCCATGGGCAGAGGAGACTGGCGGGCTACAGTCCATGGGGTTGCCAAGAGTCAGACATGACTGAGCCCAGCACATACACAACATCCCAGATATTAAAAGAAAGAAACAAAGTTTCATCTTCAAGCAAGTTTTAAACACAGGTCAGTATTTAGAAATGCTCACAAAATAATGATAAAGAAGGTAACTGGGACAGATGCCAGATGATGACTGGCCATGTGTTTATATTGTGATTTAAGTCAACTGCACAGGGATCCACAATAACATCAGCACATCCTTCTTGCCTGAATGAGGAAAGTCAAACTTTTTATATAACTATGTTATGTAACTATGGTGTCAATTCTTTGTGACACCATAAACCAAATCAAAATAAAACTGTTTTTTTTTTCTTTTTATGTTTTTGTCTTCTGTATTTAAAACATTGCTAGAAGTTTTAGGTAAGAGAAGTTTCCAAGTGATAGCAAGAGAAACTGATCAGAAAAGTTAGTCTAAACTATTTTATCCCAAACCTAAAAGAGTCGAGGTAATTGATACTGTATAATGAAACCCTTTAGGGTTTCTTCCACCCTGTTGCAAATACTAGATCTATTTTCCAGAGGAGAAAAGAAGTGCCTGATGATATCTCTAGAAGTTTACCAAATTTAAAAATAGATACAACTTCTGTAACTTTGGATGAATATTGTTGTCTTTTCTGTTAGATCTATTAGCTGGATGTTTGATGTATTAAACTAATTTTGACAGAAGATTTCTTTCCTAAAAAAGTTTTCATTTACATTAAAAAGCTTTAAAATAGTCCAAATATGAGGCCAAATTAAAGTAACCAATGAAATTACTAGATTTTTACTTTAAAATCCAGGGGTTCATATTCACACACATGTAGCTGATTTTACCAATTTGAATGTATTTGAGGTTATAGCAAGTTGGTTGTTTGAGATACAGTGTCTGAAGACCTAACTTTAAATGAGAAATTTAATGTCTTCCATTAGCATGAAATGTTGCCATTCACTGGAGAAAAGAAGGAAATATACAGAATTTGTTGCTAGCAGGTCCCCAAATTGGGACCTAATTTCCTTGAGTTTTTGTTTAATGCTGTTCCAATTGAAAGCATGAAATGAGCTGGACTCAGCATCTGAGGAAGGCAGCTCCACAGGAATCTGAAAACCTGCTAAAAGACTTTGCCTGTGTTTGTTTATTTTTGTGATTGTATTTCTCAGCTTACAGATACTAATCCAGAACCAGCTTTCTACACTGGTGAGCAAAATGAATATACTTCAAATGTGTGTGTTCTGGTCATATTGACATACTTTATTGGGAAATTAAAAACCATGTGTTGATGAAAGTGGGGTCAGGGAATCTGGTGATTTTTAAAGAATAAATACTAATCAGATATACTTGAATAAAATTCTAACCTCTGCTTAATGGATAACAACTGAGTGATAGATAATTATTGTGTAATATGCAAGTGATTTGTTATGAGAGCAGTGCCCATGTGTTAAAAATGTGAATATGCAAACTAAGGAAAACATACTTCTCCGCTTCTGATCTCTGGCAGGCGTATATAGACATAGTGAGCTTTCTCACATGAAGTCCTTATTTTTTTGGTTCATTTATGTTATTGTATAGGCATAATCATAACTAAGACTAAGTGACTATATGAGACAGATAGACATACATCAGCAGCAAATTTGTGTACTGAAATACTGAGGCTGATTTCCTGGGATGAAGATTTCCACAGGTTGGAGGGAAACTGCAGAGACAACAGGGCTAACCTGGGTGCACCAGCTGCAGAGGCAGAAACATCTTGGGGAAAACTTGAATAGTGCTTTGTTTTACTGCTGCATCTCACATTTCTCATTTTCATCCTGTGATGTGAATCTTTATTTTTTTCTGAAATTTATTAGGCTCCTGTTTTTGCCCTTCCACATTCTGGTCTCAGGTTTTCCTCCCAGTTTTGCCCTTCAATGTCAGCTCTGCCATCTCATTCACTATAAACGCAGATCTGATTTGTAGTTTCTTGAATGATCTAACTTAGACCACTTCTGTCATTCGTAAAATATCCTCCCTTCTCTACCCTTTTATACTTATTTAAGCTTTATATAGACCATATCCCATCTCCTTTGTGGAAATCTTCTCTGAGAAGATTGTGTGTGTGTGTGTGTGTGTGTGTGCATGCATGCATGTGTGTGTGTAGTGTGTTAATGGCATGTTAATATGTTAGCTTTCTATTGCTGATAACAAGTTACCATGTACTTAGCAAAAACAACACAAATTTAATATTTCATAATTTAGTAAGTCAGAATTTAAGGCACTTAGTGGTAAATTTCATATGTGTATGGGTGGTTTAGTCTCTAAGTCATGTCTGACTCTTGTGACCCATGAACTGTAGCCTGCCAGGCTCCTCTATCAATGGAAATGATTCTCCAGGCAAGAATACTGGAGTGGGTTGCCATTTCCTTCTCCAGGGGATTTTCCTGACCCGGGGATCAAACCCACGTATTCAGCATTGCAAGCAGATTCTTTACTGAATGAGCCACCAGGGAAGCCCTCATATGTGTACACCTACCCCTGAATCAACCTAGATGGCATATTGAAAAGCAGAGACATTACTTTGCCAACAAAGGTCTGTCTAGTCAAGGCGGTGGTTTTTCCAGTGGTCATGTATGGATGTGAGAGTTGGACTGCGAAGAAAGCTGCGCACCAAAGAATTGATGCTTTTGAACTGTGGTGTTGAAGACTCTTGAGAGTCCCTTGGACTGCAAGGAGATCCAACCAGTCCATTCTAAAGGAGATCAGCCCTGGGATTTCTTTGGAAGGACTGATGCTGAGGCTGAAACTCCAGTACTTTGGCCACCTCATGCGAAGAGTTGACTCATTGGAAAAGAGTCTGATGCCTGGAGGGATTGGGGGCAGGAGGAGAAGGGGATGACAGAGGATGAGATGGCTGGATGGCATCACCAACTTGATGGACGTGAGTTTGAGTGAACTCCTGGAGTTGGTGATGGACAGGGAGGCCTGGCGTGCTGCGATTCATGGGGTCGCAAAGAGTCGGACACGACTGAGAGACTGAACTGAACTGAACTGACCCCTGAATCATTGAGTTGTATGCATAAAATATGTACATCTTATTATGTCAACTATACCTCAGTAAAGTAGTTAAAAAAATAGAAGTTCAGGCACAGAGTGACTCAATTGGTTTTCTAGAATCTTCCATAGCCAATATCATGGGATGAGTAGGGCTGTATTTCTTTCTGAAGGCTCTGGGCATGAATTTGCTTACAAGTTCATACAAATTGTTCACAACATTCAGATCCACACAGTAGTCATAGGATGGAGGTTGCCATTTCCTTGCTGGGTATTGGTCCAAAGTCCTTCTCAGCTTCTAGAACTCCTATGTTTCTTGGCATTTGGTCTCATTCCTCCATCTTCAACAATCTAGTCCTTCTCAAGCTTTGTCTCTCTCTGACTTCCTCTTTTGCCTCCAGTCAAAGAATTCTCTCTGCATTAAGGGGTCGTATAATTAGATTGGGCTTACCTTGATAATTCAGGATAAAGTATCTATTATAAGAATCATAATCTTGTTTCCGTATCTGTGCTATTGGGAATAATGATGTAATAAACATGGGAGTGTGTAATATCTCTGCTAATCCTGTTTTCATTTCCTTTGGGTATATATCCAGAAGTGGAATTGTTGGATCATATGGCAGATTTATTTTTAATTTTTTGAGGAATCTCTGTACTTTTTCTTTTTTATTGAAGTAGAATTGATTTACAATGTTGTGCCGATCTCTGCTGTACAGCAAAATGACTCAGTTACACACATATAGACATTCTTTTTTTATATTCTTTTCCACTATGGTTTATCACAGGATTTTGAATATAGTTCTCTATGCTATTCAGTAGGACCTTATTATTTGCCCATCCTATATTTAACAGTTTACATCTGCTAATTCCAAAACCCCAGTACTTCCTTCCTGCACCCACCTCCCCCTTGGCGAGCACAAGTCTGTTCTCCATGTCTGTGAGTCTGTTTCTGTTTTGAAGATAAGTTCATTTGCGCCATATTTTAGATTCCACATATAAGTGATATCATATGGTGTTGGTCTTTCTGATGTACTTCACTTATACTAATCTTTGGTTGCATCCATGTTGCTGCAATGACATTATTTCATTCTTTTTTTTTTTTTTTTTTTTTTAGTTTTCCAGTGTGTGTGTGTGTATCTTCTTTATCCATCTGTCTATTGATGGATATTTGATGTTTTGGCTATTGTGACGAGTGCTGCTAGGAACACAGGGGAACATGTATCTTTTGAATTATAGTTTTGTATAGGTTTATGCCCTGGAGTGGGATTGCTGGATCATATGGTAATTCTGTGTTTAGTTTTCTAAGGAACCTCCACACCGTTTTTTAGTGGCTGCACCAACTTCCATTCACATCAACAGTGTAGGAGCCTTCGTTTTCCCTATGCCTTCTGCAGTATTTGTTATTTGTAGACTTTTTAATGATGGGCATTCTGACAGGTGTGAGGTGTTACCCCCTTGTAGGTTTGATTCGTATTTCTCTAGTAATTAGAGATTTTGAGTATATTTTCATGTGCCTACTGGCCATCTGTAATGTCTTCTTTGGATAAATGTCTATTAACGTATCTGCTCATTTTTTTTATTGGGTTGTTTGATTGTTTGTTGTTGAGTTGTAATTTTTGTTGTTTACATATTGGAGATTAAGCCCTTGTCTATCACAGCATTTGTAAATATATCTTCGCATTCTTAGGTTGTCTTTTCTTTTTTCCATTGTTTCCTTTGCTGTGCAAAAGCTCATAAGTTTGATTAGGTCCATTTTGTTTATTTATTTCTTTTATATCTATTGCCTTAAGAAACTGACCTAACAATGCATTGTTACTATCTATGTCAAAGAATGTTTTGCATATGCTCTCTTCTAGGAATTTTATGGTGTCATGTTTTATGTTTAAGGGTTTAAGTCATTTTGAATTTATTTTGTGCCTGATATGAGAGTGTGTTCTAACTTCATTGACTTACATGCAACTTCCAGCTTTTCCAGCAACACTTGGTGAAGAGAGTTTCTTTTTCTATTTAGTATCCTAGCCTCCTTTGTTTAAGATTAATTGGCTGTAGGTGTATGGGTTTATTTCTGAGCTCTCTATTCTGTCCCATTGATCCAAAAGCATATTTTTGTACCAATACCACACTGTTTTGAATACTGTAACTTTGTGGTATGGTCTGACTTTTGGAAGACATTATGTCTCCTGCATTTTTTTCCCCTCAGGATTATTTCAGTAATTCTGTGTCTTTTATGGTTCCATATAAATTATGGATTATTTGTTTTAGTGCTGTGAAAATTATCATTGATATTTTGATAGGGATTAAATTAAATCTGTAGATTGCTTTGGGTAGTATAGCTACTTTTTAAATTTTTATTTTATTTTAAAAATTTTTTATTTTGTATTGGGGTATAGGTGATTAACAAATAATGTTGTGTGTATTGCCATTTTAATAATAATTCATCCAATTTAAGAGCATGAAGTATCTTACCATTTTTTGAATTTCTTCAATTGTTTAATTAAATTTTAATTTCAATTCTTTATTTACATTTCTTTAATTTTCTTCATTAATGGGTTATAGTTCTTAGAGTATAAATCTTTTACTTCCTTGATCAGCTTTATACCTAGGTTTTTTTTTTTTGGAGCTATTTTAAAAGATACCTTTTTTTTTTTTAATTCCCTTTTTGACATTTCACTGTTAGTATTAAAGAAATACAACCAACTTTTGAATGTTAATCTTGTATCCTGTTATCCATATTATTGTCTATAAAGGTTGGATCCACCAACAAATGAATGGGTGAAGAAATTACACACACACACACACACAGACACACACACACAGACACACACACACAGGGGATATTATATAGTCATGAAAAAGGAAATCTTGTCATTTGTCATAACATGCATGGACCTTGAGCATATGCCTTATACTCAATAAGTCAGACAGAGAAACAAATGTACTGTAGATTCTATGTGGATTCTAAAGAAGTCAGACTTAAAACCAGAGTGTAAAATGGTGGCTACCAAGAGATGGGGGCTGGAAACATAAGACGGATTCTGTTTAAGGCATAAGCTTGTAACAAATAGTCAATAATCTCAACAGATCTAATGAATAATACTGTATAGTGACTATAAACAATGATAGTATACTATGATCACCAAACTTGCTGAGAGACTAGAACTTAATTACTCCAACCACTAAAAAGAAAGGATAATAATATAATATGATATAGGTGTCAATTATTGCTGCAATGGTAATCATACTATAATGTTTAAATGTATCAAACTAACATGTTGTACACCTTATATTTACACAATATTATAAAGCAAATATATTCAATAAAGACATTTTTAAATGGATCATAATCTTAAAAGCATCTGCCAAATCTCTTCTCAGCAGTGACAAGATTAACATTTGATTGAATAATCAGAGGACAGATAATTCTTCCTGTTACAGCCATTATCACACCATTGGCTTCTATCCTTTATCACTTTGCTTTGGCCATGGTAGTATCTTTTTGAATTGGCTTTACACACTCCTTTGGAATTAGTGTTCTTGGTGCGAATTAAATTCTTCTGAGGTGTCAAGAAACAAAGAGTTGCATTGGCTACTTGGTTTGACTCCATATTCCTTGATTTATGGCTTCATTTGTCTAGTCTTTAGCTTCCGACAGTTTAGGATGCTCCAGCATAGTGGTGCAGCTATGAGACCATAATGAACAGTCCCCAATGGTGGTTTGAAAGGAAGTAGCTCCCCTGATGAGCCAGTTCTCTATTCTTGGAGTCATCTTAAAGGCTCAGACGTGAACATGCTTTTTTATTTCCTGTAAGGTTTTATAAAAGTCTATTTTTCTGTGTTCTTCTTTATGCCTAAAAACAGCAATAGTTTATAGCTCCTGCACTGAACCCTGCATGACACAGTATTTGATCCCAGTGCAACATAGTAGATACTTAAAATACGTGGCTTTGGTTTAGTGTCCAAGAAATAGATGTAGACAATCTGATGCTGCAGGTTAGGACCTTGTGAGGCTTGGGCCAAACATTTGTAAAATTGTCACCTACAGTGACCGGAAAGGAAAATGTTCATAAGTGCCTGTAGCTTTGAGGGAAATGGTTATACAGAGCCATAATATTGGTATCATACCATACATTTCTAGCTGTTTTTAACAAAGTATTGTATAAAAGTTAATCATCTGTTAGAGGCAAGGATTTTTAGGTGTGTTGGCAGAGAGAGAAAGATATGGAAAGGTCTACAAATTTGGGGTCTCACTGCCTTAAAAACCTATGGCTAATTCTGTTCCCAAAGAAACAGGTATTAAAGTCAATCAAGTAAGCCAAAAAAATGAGACAAAACTAATGGAAGTCCAGAAAAGAAATTAGATATGGTTATTGGCATATAGAGGAGCACTCATGGTGGCTCTGACAGTAAAGAGTCTTCCTGCAAGGCGGGAGACCCAGATTTGATCCCTGGAAGGGAGAGATCCCCTGGAGAAGGAAATGGCAACCCGCTCCAGTGTTCTTGCCCAGAGAATCCCATGAACAGAAGAGCCTTGTAGTCTACAGTCATGGATTCACAGAGTTGGACATGACTGAGTGACTAACATTTTCATTGGCATATGGAACCAACTGCAAGCAAATAAATCAACTGCTTAATATATCTTGAGATAGTCATGTTACCAAAGAAACCATTTTTAAAAAGGCTTTGCTTTTTTTTTCTTTTCTCAATTTCAAAAGTAACCTTCAAATTTCCAATGATGAGCAAGGATAAATAGAACCCAGGGAGAATCTACTCTCTAACATTCATTTCAAAGGTGTTATTCCAGAATGCAGAGGCAGAATTTATATGAGGAACCCATTTAATTGCTAGGAAAGGAGTCTTGCAATTATAGGCCACCAGAAATTTTCTTCACGAATGACCACCTATCATGGAGTATCCTTAAAGCCTTTCCTGTTTTTTTATTCTTGAATGGTAATTTTAATTATATTTATCTTTTTCTTATTCCTCCATGTACATCTCAATTAAAGACATTATTCTGAAATCGTGTAAGTAAAATGAATTATTTGAAACCTTAGTTTAAGTGTCTTTTTAAAAATTCATTGAGAACAATGAAAGTGATCAGTTTTATTTCTTAGTTATGTTTCTGCATTAGAATCATTTCAATTTATTCTCAATTGCATAATTTATACAAGAGTTAAATTATCCATTTTGTAATGTAACCAACTTAGAGTTATGAATAAATTTTAATAAATGCCTTGAATTATTCTATGACTTTCTGCCAAATTTACACAGTTTTTGTAAATGATGCCAAATGTTTCCCCCTTATTCCCTTAATAATTAAGAAATAGCAATAAAGAAATCTAACCTTTAGGTGAATCCAAACATCATTAGAATAAAACAGAAGTTTTAGCTGTTTGCATATTAGGTAATGCCATCTTGAATATATGGGGCTTTCCACAAGTTAATTTTTTGTCACAAACTGTGAGAATCAAAATGCAGTCTTTCATACAGTAAAGGCAAATAGATATGAGATTTTATATACCCATAACTTTTGGGAACCTGAAGAAACATATTTTTACTATGGTGATGTCATACTCATATCTTCCCTAAAAATCCTGAAATCTGTATCAGTTCAGTTCAGTGGCTCAGTCGTGTCTAACTCTTTGTGACCCCATGAACCACAGCACGCCAGGCCTCCCTGTCCATCACCAACTCCCGGAGTCCACCCAAACCCATGTCCATCGAGTCGGTGATGCCATCCAACCATCTCATCCTCTGTCGTCCCCTTCTCCTCCTGCCCTCAGTCTTTCCCAGCATCAGGGTCTTTTCCAATGAGTCAGCTCTTTGCATCAGGTGGCCAAAGTATTGGAGCTTCAGCTTCAATATCAGTCCTTCCAATGAACACCCAGGACTGATCTCCTTTAGGATGGACTGGTTGGATCTCCTTGCAGTCCAAGGGACTCTCAAGAGTCTTCTATATTTAGTTGTTCCAAAAAATATTTATTGGCTTTCTGCCTTCTTTCTTGTTTTATGTAGTATACTGGATACATAGTCTTAAAAGGAATGTGGACTCCCTGTTTTCCTCAGTCACACAGGGGTGAACAGTGTCCTAGTACAGTCCTTTTAGAACAAATGTAACCAAGAATATCAAAATAAGCAAGATGCTGTGTTAAACATAGGAGCACAGTTCTGTGGGAACAGAAAGAGGGCTAAGGGAGACATTGATTTCAAAATGGAAAGAGTGGAATAAGCTGTGAGGTATAAGACAAGTTTTATAAAGGAAACAGGAACAAATCTATGTGATCTGAGAGGCAGAGAAGATAGTATGGAAGAAGGACATTTGGTGCAGAGAAATGCGGGAGGTGGGGGGAACTGTTAGTGTGATGCAAATATTTGGGAGTAAAATGGGATTTAAAATTACATTCTGAGGTAGCTGGACTTCAATGTATAGGACCATATTTTAAGAAACTGAATTACATGAACAAATACAGTTAATTTAATCATGGTTTATGTGCCACTTCAGAGAAGGCAATGGCACCCCACTCCAGTACTCTTGCCTGGAAAATCCCATGGGCAGAAGAGCCTGGTAGGCTGCAGTCCGTGGGGTCACAGAAGAGTCAGACCTGACTGAGCAACTTCACTTTCACTTTTCACTTTCATGCATTGGACAAGGAAATGGCAACCCACTCCAGTGATCTTGCCTGGAGAATCCCAGGGACGGAGGAGCCTGGTGGGCTGCCATCTATGGGGTCGCACAGAGTCAGACACGACTGAAGTGACTTAGCAGCAGCAGCAGCAGCAGCAGCATGTGCCACGTAGTGCCAACTATGTTGAAAGGTAAGTATCATTTACTAAGCCAACTGACTTCATTAAATTAAACTTGACAGTGAAAAACTATATAGATTCTATGATAATTTAGCTTGACTTTTCCATGTTTTGTGCTGTCGAAGCCAGGGACCACAGCTAAAAGCCAAAAGGGTGAGGGCATTTTCCCTTTTCCCTCTCTGAGCTCAATTCAGGGTTATTCTTTAGTGAGAGGAAAGAATTGCTGATGGGCATCCTGCAGCCTTGGGCACAGCTGGCATCTGCCATACTTTGGTGCGTGTCCAAGAGCCTCGCAGCGAAGTGACATACCAGGGACTTAGACACGATTTCTCTACTCCCTGGAGAAGTCTGAACTCAACATAGTGGCAGAGGACTCAAAAGGGAGCTGAAAGAAAATCATTTCTGTGCATACATGTACATCTGCACCTGGGTCTCCATCCTAAAATTGAAGTTGGTCTAGCATCTGATTTCTTGGATCAAAGTATTGGTTTTTTGTTTTGTTTTTTCCCATAATTACTATTATGACCATAGCATTTGCTGCAAGAGTTTCTTTCACATAGCTTCCCATAAGCAGGTCTAAAGATTTGTTTATTAATGGTTGTTTAGAGAGAGAGAGAAAAAAAATCCCTGTGCATTCAGGATTGTGGTTTGTAAATGCTGTACCGTGTCATTTATTGTTCTCCAGTTTCCCTGGCGAGGAAGAAATTTCATTTGGGTGTAATTTTGTCAGAGCTCTGGGAAGTGCTTACCACTTTTGACATGTGAGACATCACAGCTCTGGGAAAGAGCTGATTACCAAGTCATATTTGTTATGGTTTTCCAGGTGGCTGAGTATTTCTAAAGCAGCCTGCCTCTTGTACGGCTGTACTCACAGTTTCTTTAGAAGACAGAGTCCACACTACACAGGAGCAGGCAAAGAAATGCTGCTGGTTACACAGAGAATTTTTGCTTCCTAATAAGGAGAATCAGAAAGGCGGTGGAGTGCAGTGGTTCCACTCAGTGGTTATATTGACTTTTCCCTGAATTAGTCATTCTTCAACAGTGTTTTATTGTGGACCATTTATTAAATCTTTAAAATCTAATTTCCTTAATCTGTAAAATGGAGTTACCAAGACCTTCCTCATAGGCATAATTTTATACTCTTTAAAGTTTTTTTCAATGTATGTAAAGCATTTATCTCAATATCTGTTATATAATTACCTCTCAGTAATTAGTAGCTTTTATTGATGCCTTCAGTTCAGTTCAGTTCAGTTGCTCAGTCGTGTCCAACTCTTTGTGACCCCATGAATTGCAGCACTCCAGGCCTCCCTGTCCATCACCAACTCCTGGAGTTCACTCAGACTCACGTCCATCGAGTCAGTGATGCCATCCAGCCATCTCATCCTCTGTCCTCCCCTTCTCCTCCTGCCCCCAATCCCTCCCAGCATCAGACTCTTTTCCAATGAGTCAACTCTTCGCATGAGGTGGCCAAAGTACTGAAGTTTCAGCTTCAGCATCATTCCTTCCAAAGAAATCCCAGGGCTGATCTCCTTCAGAATGGACTGGTTGGATCTCCTTTCAGTCCAAGGGACTCTCAAGAGTCTTCTCCAACACCACAGTTCAAAAGCATCAATTCTTCAGCGCTCAGCTTTCTTTACAGTCCAACTCTCACATCCATACATGACCCCTGGAAAAACTATATCCTTGACTAGACGGACCTTTGTTGGCAAAGTAATGTCTTTGCTTTTCAATATGCTATCTAGGTTGGTCATAACTTTTCCTCCAAGTAGTAAGAGTCTTTTAATTTCATGGCTGCAGTTACAATCTGCAGTGATTTTGGAGCCCAAAAAAATAAAGTCTGACACTGTTTACATAATTCTAAATGTTTTAGATCTGGCAGAAAGTCTGGTTATGTATGTTGAAGAAATAAGAAATTAATAAGGTGTTGGAATAGCTACTCACTTCCCTTGTAATGCCAGTTTTCATTCATTTGCATTCTTCATTTTTCAGAAAAGAGATATATAGTATCTGTATTCTATATGGGGAATCAAGACATTCCATTCACTGGTCTTTTTCAAATAAAAAACTTACAAACAAGTGGAAAATTTTTGTTTACTTTTTCTGTTCAAATTGCACTCTACAATTACTTTTAAATTACTTCGTTTGATAAATAGAAGAGTAGATTACAGAAATTTTAGCAAGGAAAGGCACCAATTCTAATCCATTAAAAAGAAGTAGGAGCTGTATTGAAACAATCCCTGAAAGACCAGATCAAACCATTTGTTAAATTGCTATCATTACTGTTAGTTTTGATACCATGCTGACATAGTGTAGGGTGTTTGGATTTTGACTTTATTGATGAGGTTACTGGTAATTTACTTTCACAGCACCTTGCTTGATCAATGAATTTAGAACTAGAAAGCTTGCATTTGCCTCTGTAAACGTGTAAATCTGTGTGAGTGTTTAAGTGTTGAGAACTTAAATACAATTAACTTGTTGACAAGAATTTGGCCAGCTTCGATTTCAACAACCACCTATTTATTGTGGGTTTCAAGTTGGAATTTTAATGTATCATACTGAATGGTATCAGTCAAGTCAGTTGTGTGACTGGCCATGAACACTCTGAAAATAACTTGTATCTGGCTCTGCTTAAACTAGACCATTTATCATTGTGTAGCATGGATGTCTGGGATTATTTTACTTCCTTTTTAAGTGATAGGCAGTACTCTATTTAGATGAATAGAACAGTGAGAGGAAATTATCAGACTTTCTTCTCAGACAATCTGGGAGGTTATTACCAAAAACTAGTCCTGAATAAGGAGTAAGTAAATGTTATGGAAATTATGATTTAAATGATATAACCAATTACTATTTCAGATTTGAAATCTAATGTAAATGTAATATCAAAAGGGCAAAAGGAAGGATCAGAATTTACATAAAAGGACTAAACAAATGAGTTGTTAGCTGAACTTTCTTTTGAGTCTGTGACCTTCTCAGCTTGCAACACTTTCATGAATGTAGTTAAATTTTATATTTAAAAAAAAAGTGGAAAAGGAAAAGTTAATTTAAGGCATTGCTAAAAGAGCATCAATCAAATTGTACCTGACTTTAATGCTAGAATATAGCTGCACCCAGATGAGTTTTCAGATTTTAAGGATTTCCTTTCCCCTCGATAGGCAATTATTTGTTGTCAGGATTAAGGGGCATTTTAAGACCTACTAATTTTTTAACAGAGGAAGATTGTGTAGGAAATAGACTAAAATCATTTTAAAGCCTCAAAGATATCAGTAATACTTTGTTCTAATAATTAAATGGTTATTATGATTCCTTTAAGGAAGCACCACAAAGGTGAGAGTCTACAAACTATGAGGGTCTACAGAAAGTTCTGGGTGACCCACTGTCACCCAAAGCTGCTCGAGATAGACTGGGCCAGAGCTGGGTTTAGAGTACAGTGGATTCCCAAGCAGTAAGGGAGGACTAGAGCTGACAGGCAGGAGGAAGTCTGATAACCGTATAGTGCTTACTCAGGCTCCTTCTTTTTACTGATTTATTTCACCTGGGGACTTCACAGAGCTTTAAAATACAGATGAGTATTGTGAATTTTTTTTTCTTTTTTTTTTAAATTTTATTTTATTTTTAAACTTTACATAACTGTATTAGTTTTGCCAAATATCAAAATGAATCCACCACAGGTATACATGTGTTCCCCATCCTGAGCCCTTCTCCCTCCTCCCTCCCCATTCCATCCCTCTGGGTCGTCCCAGTGCACCAGCCTCAAGCATCCAGTATCGTGCATCGAACCTGGACTGGCAACTCTTTTCATACATGATATTTTACATGTTTCAATGCCATTCTCCCAAATCTTCCCACCCTGTCCCTCTCTCACAGAATCCATAAGACTGTTCTATACATCAGTGTCTCTTTTGCTGTCTCATACACAGGGTTATTGTTACCATCTTTCTAAATTCCATATATATGTGTTAGTATGCTGTATTGGTGTTTTTCTTTCTGGCTTACTTCACTCTGTATAATAGGCTCCAGTTTCATCCACCTCATTAGAACTGATTCAAATGTATTCTTTTTAATGGCTGAGTAATACTCCATTGTGTATATGTACCATAGCTTTCTTATCCATTCATCTGCTGATGGACATCTAGGTTGCTTCCATGTCCTGGCTATTATAAACAGTGCTGCAATGAACATTGGGGTACACATGTCTCTTTCCCTTCTGGTTTCCTCAGTGTGTATGCCCAGCAGTGGGATTGCTGGGTCATAAGGCAGGTCTATTTCCAGTTTTTTAAGGAATCTCCACACTGTTCTCCATAGTGGCTGTACTAGTTTGCATTCCCACCAACAGTGTAAGAGGGTTCCCTTTTATCCACACCCTCTCCAGCATTTATTACTTGTAGACTTTTGGATTGCATTTTCAAGAAGGGGATGCCATATTCTATACTACCTAAATTTGATCGTGAAATGATTTTATGTCCTTAATGCCTATTAGGTCTTACTGTTGCTCAGTTGCTAAGTTGTGTCCAACTCTTTGAGACCCCATGGACTGCAGCACACCAGGCTTCTCTGTCCTCCACTATGTCCCAGAAAGTCACTCAGTTTTGTCTGACTCTTTGCGACCCCATGGGCTATATAGTCTATGGAATTCACCAGCCCAGAATATTGGAGTGGGTATTCTTTCCCTTCTCCAGGGAATCTTTCCAACCCAGGTATCAAACCCAGGTTTTCCACATTGCAGGTGGATTCCTTACCAGCTAACCCACAAGGGAAGCCCAAGAATACTGGAGTGGGTAGCCTATCTCTTCTCCAGCGGATCTTCCCAACCCAGGAATCGAACGGGGTCTCCGGCAATGAAGGCAGTTTCTTTACCAACTGAGCTATCAGGGAAGCCTACTATTGCCCAGAGTTTGCCCAAATTCATGTGCATTAACTCAGAGATGTCATCCAACCATCTCACCTTCTGCCACCCCCTTCTCCTTTCGCTTTTCAATTTTCCCAGCATCAGGGTCTTTTCCAGTGAGTCGCCTCTTTGCGTTATGTAGCCAAAGTATTAGAGCTTCAACTTCAGCATCGGTTCTTCAGATGAATATTCGGGGTTGATTTTCTTTAGGAATGACTGGTTTGATTTACTTGCAGTTCAAGGGACTCTCAAGAGTCTTCTCCAGCATCATAATTCAAAAGCATCAATTCTTCGATGTTCAGCCTTCTTTATGGTCCAACTCTCACATCCATACTTGACTACTAAAAAAAAAAAAAAAAATCATGGCTTTGACTATACAGGTCTTTGTCAGCAAAATGATGTCTCTGCTTTTCAATACACTGTCTAGGTTTGTCATCATCAAGAGGCTGTTTAGATCCTCTGCTCTTTCTGCCATTAGAGTGGTATCATCTGCATATCTGAGGTTGTTGATATTTCTCCTGACCTGGAATTTCATACGGTGTTCTCTGCATATACAGTAAATAAGCAGAGTGACAATATGAACATGTCTGTTGTTCCATGTCTGGTTCTAACTGTTGCTTCTTGATCAGCATACAGGTTTTGCAGGAGACAAGTAAGGTGATCTGTTGTATAGCATTAGTTATTCTTTTGATGGGACAGAACTGTTAAAATATGGACCTACAAAGTTCAAAGCCACTTTGTCGTTCAGTCACTAAGTTGTGTTCGACTCTTTGTAACGCCACGAACTGCAGCACACCAGGCTTTCCTGTCCTTTGCTATCTCTCTGAGTTTGTTTAAACTCAAGTACATTTAACAGAAATCCCTTCTACATCTTTTTGACCTCCTGATATTCCTAAAACTGCATGAGATTTTGCATCTCCTTAGGGATCCCAGTGAGATATAAGCCATATTTAAGTGATAGCAATGCAAAATGAAATATCAATGTGTTAATACAATATCTAGTATGAATATAAAAATCTATCTTTCACCATTCCTATGAATGAATTCAAGTGGAATACACTATAAATCAATCAAATTGGCTTTATAAAATTGACAAGGCTCTAAGAATAGACTTAACTGTCCATTGAATTATGTTTAATGAAAATGATAACTAAGTTGAAATATGCTTTAATTGTCCACTTGTATTTTTTAGAAGAATATATATTTCTCACAGATATATTAAAAATAAGAATAAGAATGTTTTGAAATATACTATATTTTCCCTGAGAAAACTATATATGTATACATATCTCTACCTAAATATCTATACAATTTTCAGAACAATTTAAGAACATGATACCAGTTTATCAAAAAGCATTTAAAATATTAATATATAGGGCTATTTGATTAATTAGTACAAAAATATTCAGAATTTCAGTTCAAAATGTTGACAATTGTTTTGGTTGTAAGAGGATTCTCTGGAGCTGCTGAGTGGCCCTGCCAGAACTGAACACATTTGAGAAATCTCAGGGGAAGCTTCATCCTCCAGAGATTTTCCGTTTGCTTTTCACTTCAAAGCAGTCAGGCTCAGCATCTTGATAATAAGCCAATGTGAACATCCAAACATCTGTGGTTTCTCTCTTCACATACTCAGTCCTTTTGTTGGTATGTCAGAACATGGCACTGTAAATCATAAAGAAAACATTGCCCTTTAACTTATGTTTTAACTTCAGTGCATCCCTCACAGAGTCAAATAATCATATTTATGTTACATGTTCATGGAATTAAAGAGATAGTTAAAGCTTGATGGATCACAGAATCTGGTTTTGCTGCTTCACAGGGAATAAATGGTGGCCCAGAAACATCGAGTAACTTGCCTAATGCCACACAGTGGGTAAGCAGATCAGCTCCGGTGCTCTCTCACATGCCGCTCTGCTCCTTGAACTCGTCTCTCCCATCGTCTGCTGCTTATTGGCCATCTGCCTTAACTATGCCAGGCTCTGCCAAGGGATGCGGAATTCAAATATGATGTGATCCTATTGTCTATGAGAATAGCTAAGAGTATGTTTTTTCACCAAGTGTTTTTGAGGGGCATAGTGAGATCATTTATTTATAATGGTTAAAATTCAAAAGTTTCATATATGGTTGCTTATGCAAAGAACACAAAGGATATAGAGTTAGAATAATCTTGATAGTATATAATGTCTAAAGAATCAAAATAACCTGAGTGATTTTTTTCTAATTAACTTCTTGCTGATGTATAATTTCCACACAATAAAATATTTAATTGGATGGACTTATATTTGTGTGTGTTAGTTGCTTAGTCGTGTCAGACTCATTGCGACCCCATGGACTATAGCCCGCCAGGCTCCTCTGTCCATGGAATTCTCCAGGCAAGTATATTAGAGTGGGTGTCCATTTCTTTCTCCACTTGTATCTTTGTGTATTAATATATTATCTACATCTGTATCCAAACCCATTATTGTTAGTCTGTCAACCATCTGAAAGCTAGCCATATAGATAATGTTTCTTAAAAAAAAAAAAAAAAAGATTTGTTACAGTATAGTTGATTTACAATATTGTATTAGTTTCAGGTGTACAACAAAGTGAATCTGTTATACATATATCCACTCTTTTTAAGATTTTTCTCCCGTGTAATGCTTCTTTACTCCTAAATCCTCAAATGTGAATTTCCCCTACAGGAATAAACTTCTTTATCTTTACTCCGTAAAACTCTCTGAATAGGATAGCCAACATTAAACCCAGGACATAACCATATAAGACCAAAATTACATATATGATCTATAATCAAGAAGTATATACATGCATATTATTATTTAATAAATGAAAATAGGTGTTCATTTGAAATTCTATTTTATTCTTTATTCACTTTTCTGCTACATATGTGCTATTATTTAAATAGGACTCATTAACAGTGGCAATTAGTAGTAATTAGTGTTATAATTAAATAAATTATACCATGTAACAAAATATGAAATTTTATCATGTTTCTGTCTTCTGATACAAAAATTAACCTAGCTTTAAAGCCATTTATTTGATATTTATATCTCATAGGCTACATTATTGAATATTTCTAAGCAGATAAATGTAAAGTTTTTAAAAAAGAAAATGTAAAAACAATAAGGCTAATTAAAGAGGCATCATCTAAATTTGCTAAAAATAAAAATGACTTTTTTTCCTTCACATGGTACAGTAAGATATTTTCACTCTTTTATATGGTGGTAGATCTGAATACCATGAAGTATAACATTCATTTTATCTTGTAGCTCCACTTTGGTCAAACCTATATTACACTCCCTCCTGATGTCAGTTCAATGCAATGACATCAAGCTAGAATTACTTTCAACAGAAGCATTTGATCATGGGATACTTATAATTTTTTTTAAAGGATGTTAACTTTAAAAAAATTTTATTAAAGTAAAATTCACATAACACAGAATACCATTTTAAAGTGTATGTTCATTGTGTTGTATAACATAATCTCTGGTTCTAAAATATTTTCAGCACCCCAAGGCAGAGTACCCTTTAAACAGTCTCTCATCACTCCTTCCCCCAGGCCCTGCCAATTACTAACCTACCTTTTGATTTACATTTTCCAGGATAAATCACATAAATGAATTTATATAATATGTGAACTTTGTGTCTGACTTATTTCACTTAATGTTTCAGTATTCATTTATGTTGTAGTAGATTTCAACACTATGTTCATTTTTATGACTGAATACTATTCCATCATTTAGATGCACTGCATTTTGTTTATCCATTCATCTGTTATTCACATATGGCTTGTTTCTACTTTTTGTCCCTTACAAATAGGGCTATTATACAGATTTGTGTATATATTTTTGCTTGAATATCTATTTTAAATTTTTTGCTGGTGAACCTAGGATTAGAATTGCCAGATCATATGGTAATTCTGTATTTAGCTTTTTGAGGAACCACTAAACTATTTTCCACAGTAGTTGAAACCTGTTAATTTCTACCAGCAATGTCTAATGATTCCAGTGCCTCCACATTCTTGTCGGCACTTTCTACTTTCAGTGTGATTGTTGTTATTGTTTTCATATAGTGGATGTGAAGTGGTATCTCATTGTGGTCTTGATTTGTATTTTCCTAAGAAAAATTGAAGAAAGCTGAGTGCCAAAGAATTGATGCTTTTGAACTGTGGTGTTGGAGAAGACTCTTGAGAGTCTCTTGGACTGCAAGGAGATCCGACCAGTCCTTTCTAAAGGATATCAGTCTTGGGTGTTCATTGGAAGGAATGATGCTAAAGCTGAAACTTCAATACTTTGGCCACCTCATGCGAAGAGTTAACTCATTGGAAAAGACTGTGATGCTGGGAGGGATTGTGGGCAGGAGGAGAAGGGGACGACAGAGGATGAGTTGGCTGGATGGCATCACCGACTTGATGCACATGAGTTTGAGTAAACTCTGGGAGTTGGTGATGGACAGGGAGGCCTGGAGTGCTGTGATTCATGGGGTCACAAAGAGTCGGACACGACTGAGTGACTAAACTGAACTGAACTGAATGGCTAATGATATTACACCAATTTTCCTGTGTTTATAGGCAATCTTTGTAATTTTCTTTGGAAAAAGATGTCAAATCAATTTTTTTCATTTCTAAACTAGATTTTTAAAAATTTATTTATTTTAATTGGAGGCTAATTACTTTACAATATTGTATTGGTTTTGCCATACATCAACATGAATCCACCACGGGTGTACACGTGTTCCCAATCCTGAACTCCCCTTCTTCCTCCCTCCCCATACCATCCCTCTGTGTCATCCCAGTGCACCAGCCCCAAGCATCCTGTATCCTGCATCAAACCTGGACTGGTGATTCATTTCTTATATGATATTATACATGTTTCAATTCCATTCTCCCAAATCATCCCACCTTCTCCCTCTCCCCCAGAGTCCAAAAGACTGTTCTATACATCTGTGTGATTTTTGGTGTCTTGCATACAGGGTTATCATTACCATCTTTCTAAAACTAGATTTTTTAAATTGAATTATAAGACTTATTTTATTTATTCTGCATACCAGACCTTGTCAGATAGATGATTTGCAAATTTTTCTTCCATTCTCATGAGTCATCCTTTTACTCTCATGATAAGATCTTATGATGTACAGAATTTGATGTTTATCAAGTAAAATTTATCCATGTTTGTCTGTTTCTTATGATTTGGGTGTTATATCTCAATCTATTACCAAATTCAAGTTCATAAGTATATATCACTGTATTTCCTTCTTATAGTTTTATAGAGTTTTTAGTTTTATAGAGTATTATAGTGTTAGCTCTTCTATTTAGGTCTTTTACAGATCTTGTGTTAATGCTTGCCTATAGTATTAGGTAGGGTTAGTACTTAGACTTTTGCTTATTTGTAACAGCAGCTTTATAGACTGGTAGGAATTAGCTTTCAGCTCTTCAAAAATGTTCAATCTCTGTGTATCTACAAGTTTCTTCAGTTCAGTTCAGTTCAGTTCAGTCACTCAGTCATGTCTGACTCTGGGACCCCATGGACTACAGCATGCCAGCCTTCTCTGTCCATCACCAACTCCTGAAGCTTGCTCAAACTCATGTCCATCGAGTTGGTGATACCATCAAACCATCTCTTCCTCTGTAAGGTGGCCAAAGGATTGGAGTTTCAGCTTCAGCATCAGTTCTTCCAATGAATATTCAGGACTGATTTCCTTTGGGAGTGACCGGTATGATCTTGCATTCCAAGGGACTCTCAAGCATCTTCTTCAACACCACAGTTCAAAAGCATCAATTCTTAGGCACTCAGCTTCCTTTTTAGTCCAACTCTCACATCCATACATGACTACTGAAAAACCATAGCTTTGACTATGTGGATCTTTGTCAACAAAGTAATGCCTCTGCTTTTTAATATGCTGTCTAGGTTGGTCATAGCTTTTCTTCCAAAGAGCAAGTGTCTCTTAATTTATTGGCTGAAATCACTAACTGCAGTGATTTCGGAGCCCCCCAAGAGAAAGTCTGCCACTGTTTCCATGAAGTGATGGGACTGGATGCCAGATCTTAGTTTTCTGAATGTTGAGCTTTAAGCCAACATTTTTATTCTCCTCTTTCACTTTCATCAAGAGGCTCTTTAGTTCTTCTTCACTTTCTGCCATAAGGGCAGTGTCATCTGCATATCTGAGGTTATTGATAGGTCTCCTGGCAATCTTGATCCCAGCTTGTGCTTCTTCTAGCCCAGTGTTTCTCATGATGTACCCCCCATATAAGTTAAATAAGCAGGGTGACAATATACAGCCTTGACATACTCCTTTCCTATTTGGAACCAGTCTGTTGTTCCATTTCCAGTTCTAACTGTTGGTTCCTAACCTGCATACAGGCTTCTCAAGAGGCAGGTCAGGTGGTCTGGTATTCCCATCTCTTTCAGAATTTTACACAGTTTGTTGTGATCCACACAGTCAAAGGTTTTGGCATATTTTTTTCTGGAACTCTCTTGCTTTTTTGATTATACACCAGATGTTAGCAATTTGATCTCTGGTTCCTCTGCCTTTTCTAAAATCAGGTTGAACATCTGGAAGTTTAGAATTCACCTACTATTGAAGCCTGACTTGGAGAATTTTGAGTACTACTTTACTAGGATGTGAGATGAGTGCACTTGTGCGGTAGTCTGAACATTCTTTGGCATTGCCTTTCTTTAGGATTGGAATGAAAACTGACCTTTTCCAGTCCTCCGGCCACTGCTGAGCTTTCCAAATTTGCTGGCATATTGAGTGCAGCACTTTTACAGCATTATCTTTCAGGATTTGAAATAGCTCAACTGAATTCCATCACCTCCACTAGTTTTGTTCATAGTGATGCTTCCTAAGGCCCACTTGATTTCACATTCCAGGATTTCTGGCTCTACGTGAGTGATCACATCACCTTGTGATTATCTGGGTTGTGAAGATCTTTTTTGTACAGTTCTTCTGTGTATTCTTGCCACCTCTTAATATCTTCTGCTTCTGTTAGGTCCATACAATTTCTGTCCTTTATTGAGCCCATCTTTGCACCAAATGTTCCCTTGGTATCTCTAAGTTTCTTGAAGAGATATTTAGTCTTTCTACTATTTCTTTGCACTGATCGCTGAAGAAGGCTTTCTTATCTCTCCTTGCTATTGTTTGGAACTCTGCGTTCAAATGGGTATATCTTTCCTTTTCTCTTTGTTTTTCATTTCTCTTCTTTTCACAGCTATTTGTAAGGCCTCCTCAGACAGCCATTTTGCCTTTTTGCATTTCTTTTTCTTGGGGATGGTCTTGATCCCTGGCTCACGTACAATGTCCCAAACCTCCATCCATAGTTTTTCAGGCACTCTGTCTATCAGATCTAGTCCCTTAAATCTATTTCTCACTTCCACTGTATAATCATAAGGGATTTGATTTAGGTCATACCTGAATGGTATAGTGGTTTTCCCTTTCTTCAATTTAAGTCTGAATTTGGCAATAAGGAGTTCATGATCTGAGCCACAGTCAGGTCCTGGTCTTGTTCTTGCTGACTGTATAGAACTTATCCATCTTTTGTTCTGCAAAGAATATAATCAATCTGATTTCAATGTTGACCATCTGGTGATGTCCATGTGTAGAGTCTTCTCTTGTGTTGTTGGAAGAGGGTATTTGCTATGACCAGTGAGTTCTCTTGGCAAAACTCTATTAGCCTTTGCCCTGCTTCATTCTGTACTCCAAGGCCAAATTTGCTGGTTACTCCAGGTGTTTCTTGACTTGCTACTTTTGCATTCCAGTCCCCTATAATGAAAAGGACATCTTTTGAGGTGTTAGTTCTAGACGGTCTTGCAGGTCTTCATAGAACCATTCATCTTCAGCTTCTTCATCATTGCTGGTTGGGGCACAGACTTGGATTACTGTCTTGGAAACGAACAGAAATCATTCTTAGTTTTTGAGATTACATCCAAGTACTGCATTTCAAACTCTTTTGTTGACTATGATGGCTACTCCATTTCTTCTAAGGGATTCTTGCCCATAGTAGTAGATATAATGGTCATCTGAATTAAATTCACCCATTCCAGTCCATTTTAGTTTACTGATTACTAAAATGTTGACATTCACTCTTGCCATCTCATTTGACCACCCCTAATTTGCCTTGATACATGGACCTAACTTTCCAGGTTCCTATCCAGTATTGGGCTTTACAGCATCAGACCTTGCTTCCATCACCAGTCACATCCACAACTGGGTGTTGTTTTTGGTTATGCTCTGTCTCTTCATTCTTACTGGAGTTATTTCTCCACTGATCTCCAGTAGCATATTGGGCACCTACTGACCTGGGGGGTTGATCTTTCAATGTCTTATCTTTTTGCCTTTCATGCTGTTCATGGGGTTCTCAAGACAAGAATATGGAAGTGGTTTGTCATTCTCTTCTCCAGCGGACCTCATTTTGTCAGAACATTTTGTGTCCTACAACTTTATTAAATTAATTTATTAGTTCAAATAGGTGTTCTTTTTTTTTGGGGGGGAGGGGGTAGAGTCTTTAGAGTTTTCTATATGTAGTTGTATCATGTTATCTACAGATAGTGACGGCTTTATTTAATCCTTCTCTTTGGTTTTTATTTCCTTTCATTTATTTCTCTTGTCTACTTGCTGTGGCCAAGTCCCCCCATAAAGTCTCTGTGAAGCATCAGTGGCAAGAGTGGGCATGCTTGTCTTCTTCCTGATCCTAGAAGAAAAGCTTTTACCTTTTCACCACTGTGTATGATGTTAGCTGTGAGTTTGTTATAAATAGCCTTCACTATGTTGAAGTATGTTCCCTTTATATTCATTGTGAGAGTTCTATCATGAATGGATGATGAACTTTGTCAAATGCTTTTCCTATGTATATTGAGATGATCTGAAATTTTTATTCATCCTTTTGTTAATGTGGTTTATCACATCAATTGCTTTGTGGATATGGAGCCATTCTTGTGTCCTTGAAGTAATCCCACTATCTTAATTTAGTTCTTCCCTTAACTACACATTGTAGTTATTTTTTATGACTTTTGTGTTTTGACCATCATACTATCTTTTTAAGTGGTTGATTCACTGCATTTACTATAGATTTTCCTTTACCAGTGAGATTTTTTTCTTTATATATTTTATTATTTTGCTATAGCCTTTCCTTTTTCATTTAAAGAAGACCCTTTAACATTTTTTGTAAGGTCAATTTAATGGTAATGGACTCTTTGATTTTTTAGAAAATAGTTTTATTTATTTACTCATATTTTTGACTGTGGTGAGTCTTTGCTGCTGTGCAGGCTTTTCTCTAGTTGTGGCTAGTGGAGGCTGCTTTCTATCTGTGGTGTGCACTTCTCATTGTGGAGGCTTCTCTTGTTACGGAACAAGAGCCCTAGGGTGTGTAGACTACAGTAGTTGTAGCATGTGGACTCAGTAGTTGTGAATCAAGGGATCTAGAGCACAGTCTCAATATTTATGGCACACAGACTGAGTCATTCTGAGTCATGTGGGATCTTCACAGGTCAGGGATCAAGTCCATGGCTTCTGCATTGGTAGGAAGATTCTTTGCCACTGAGATACCAGGGAAGCTTAGTAATGGACTCTCATAGCTTTTACTTGTCTGGGAAACTTTATCTCTTCTTTAGTTCTCAATGATAACCTTGCTGGGTAGAGTATCCTTGATTGTAGGATTTTGCTTTCAGCACTTTAAATATATATCAAGACACTTCCTTCTAGACTGTGAAGTTTCTTCTGAAAAAATCAGCCTTTAGCATTACAGGAGATGCCATTCATGTGATTCTTTGTTTTTCTCTTGCTGTATTTAAAAGTGTCTCTTTATATCTAACATTTGCCATTTTATTATGTCTTGGGGTGAATCTCCTTTGGGTTCATGATGTTTGGACCTGGGTTTGTTTCCTAGACATAGGTATGTTTTCTTCCCCAGGTTAGGAAAGTTTTCAACCATTAATTGGTCAAATATATTTTCTTCTCTTTCTTTCTTCTTATTCTGGGATCCCCATAGTGTAAATGTTAGTACACTTGATGTTGTCTCAGAAGTCCTTTAGACTAACTGTGCATTTAAAACTTCTTTTTTCTCTTTGTTGTTTTGATTGGGTGATTTTCACTGTTCTGTCTTCTACTTCACTCAAGCATTCTTCTGTATCACCTAGTCATCTGTTGATTCCCTCTAGTGTTTCTTTAATTTCATTCATTGTAGCTTTTTAGCTCTGATTTTTCCTACATTTTGGCATATATTTTAAAATTCTTTGAGGAAGTTTTCCCTTTGTTCCTCTATTCTTGATGTGAGTTTGGAGAGTGTTTTATGAATACTCTTTTAGATAAATTACTTACCCTTGTTTTGTTTTATTTTTCTGAGTTTCATTTTGTTTTTCAGCTTGGGACATATTTCTTTTTCTTCTCATTTCATTTGAATTTCTCATTTTTTCTTTATGAAATCAGGCAAAACTATTTCAAGACTATCCCAGTCTTGAAAGCATGTCCTTGTATAGAGGCATCCCTTACAGACTACATGTGCCCAGTGGCTTTGGTGGGAGGGTTGGAGCTGAAACAAGAAAAGACCAGGGCTTCTCACAGGTGCACTGGGGGCCACCATCTTGATGGAGGTGAAGTGGGTTAAACCCAGCGGAGCTGGAGCTGGATTCCAATATGACCCAGTGCTTCTAGCAGAGTGTGGTTGAGGCCAATACCTGTGTGATGATGTTGGAACCAGAGTGTGGAGTCGGCTGGGACTTCTCTTGGGGCAAGCTGATGGGGTTAGGATGGAGCCAGTGTTCTAGAACTGGAGCCTGATGTGAGCTGGGTCTTTTTCTGGGGTCCTCTGGTAGCTTATGCCTTGAAAAATTGTTGGAGTTGAAAGTGAGTGTTGGCTGGGGTTCTGCTTGGACAGTTTTGGCAGACCAACTAGAGTGTCAGGTGCTTTAAAATTCATTACCTCTATTCTGGCGCTCTGGGCTTGTAAATTTGTGAATGTACCCTTTAAGAATGGAGTCTCGGTTTTTTTCTACACGCTTCTGGCTCTCCTGATAGTAAGAGTTGTTGGCTTTCAAAACCAGTTACGATCCCAGAGCTAAGGTACCTAATGTGGAACTTGAACACCTCCTTCTGAGTAAAGATCTCCAAGTTTGTTATATCTCCTTCTTTTGAGTTGCTTATCAGAGATGTGTGTCCTGATTAGACCACTCTCTTCCCTTTCCATCCATTACACTGTTTTTTTCCCCCCTCTTTTATCCTTATTTGTTGAAGAGGTGTTCTACTAGACATCAATTTATTCTCAGAGAGAATTGAACTATATATAGTTATAGTATTGTTGTATTGATGGGAAGAGCTCAGTTCAGGGTCTTCCAAGTCTGCCATCTTGATATTGCTAATGATGAATGGTTAATATAAGGATCACAACTCATGCACTTAGCGCTCTTAAGTCACATCATTCAGAGTCTTTCAGCAATGAGTAACTCATACTTGAGACTCACAAATCATAATTTTTAATATCAGTGGCCAGGGGCAAAAGCAACAACCTTGAATATAGAAGGGAGATAATTATGCTGTATTCATTTTATTTTATTTTATTTTCATTTTAAACAAAAGCAGTAGTGCTTTAGTTCTGTCTACAGTATGGACTTTGTAATTTTCCCCCCAAACTTCTCCATGTATCCTCAAAAGCAAGTGTACTTTTGTAACTTTTTGTGACCAGGGAAAGTTTTTCTATAATACTGAACCTAGTCCTGTGCATAGTAGGACGGATTGTCACCCTATTTCTAAATCAGGAAAACAATCTTGATACAACACTACCATTAAATTCACAGACTTCATTTACATTTATCAAACTATTCTTAGTTATACTCTTGTAGATAATATTTCTTCTTCCTTTCTCTTTCTAGGTCCAATCCAAGAATGTGTGTCCTTTATTTAGCATGTCATTCCAGCCTTATTTAAAGTGGAACTGTTTCCAGTTCCTCTTTTCTTGTATGACCTTCACCTTTGCTTTCTTATGAAAGAACTGAATTTGATGTTTTCCTCCAGTCAAAATTAAGCCATTCATTATTTGCAGAAATTCCATAGAACAGATATTGTGCTAGTCTAAGATGCCTCACATCAGGAGGCACACACTGAGCACTTATCCTGCTGATGGTGATGATAACCTTGATTACTTCGTCAGTTTCATGTCTTCCAGGTTTTCCCTCCAGAAAGACATTCTCCAATTTGTAATTGATAAGTATTTCATTGGAAGATACTCTGAATCTATGCCAATATTCTGCTTCTCCTCAAACTTTTCTCACCAGCCTAAGCATCTATTGATGATTCCTATGTGAATCAACCACACCTATTCTTATCATGCTGGATTTTTATGTCTATCATGTCTTCTGCAACTGTTAGTTATCTTTTTACAATTCAGTTCAGTTCAGTCCAGTCACTCAGTCATGTCCAGATGTTTGTGACCCCATGGACTGTAGCATGCCAGGCTTCCCTGTCCATCACCAACTCCTGGAGCCTACTCAAACTCATGTCCATTGTGTTGGTGATGCTATCTAACTATCTCATCCTCTGTCATCCCCTTCTCCTCCCACCTTCAATCTTTCCCAGCATCAGGGTCTTTTCCAAAGAGTCGGTTCTTTACATCAGGTAGTCAAAGTATTGGAGTTTCAGCTTTAGCATCAGTTCTTCCAATGAATATTCAGGACTTATTTCCTTTAGGATGGACTGGTTGGATCTCCTTGCAGTCTAAGGGATTCTCAAGAGTCTTCTCCAACACCACAGTTCAAAAGCATCAATTATTTGGTGCTCAGCTTTCTTTGTAGTCCTACTCTCACATCCATACATGACTACTGGAAAAACCATAGCTTTGACTGGATGGACATTTGTTGGTAAAGTAATGTCTCTGCTTTTTAAAATGCTGTCTATTTTGGTCATAGCTTTTCTTCCAAGGAGCAAGTGTCTTTTAATTTCATGGCTGCAGTCACCATCTGCAGTGATTTTGGAGCCCCAAAATTACTATTAGCAGATGCTTTCCCATCTCATGAAGGTATTTTTATCAATATAGATTCGTGGATTCTTGTTTTAATCAATGAGTTGTACTATGTTACTCTCATTATTTATTTTGGTGATTAAATTGTTCTAGATTTAGTATGTGAGCCCCTGCTGTAGGTTCACATACCTTAATTAATTTTGGCACTTACTTTTTCTTGGAAAAATATTTCCATGCTCATCCTATTCTCCTCACCCAGGCATGGAATTAGCCACATTTAGTGACAAGTTATTCATATTACTCACTTATTTTGTTTTTAATTTATGAAAGATATATTTGTTCTTGATCAGGCTTGTGAAGTGCCTATTAATTTTATTAGTTTCTTCAAAGAATCCACCTACAACGCAGGAGACCTGGGTTCAATCCCTGGGTTGGGAAGATCCCCTGGATAAGGGAAAGGCTACCCACTCAGTATTCTGCCCTGGAGAATTCCATGAGCTGTACAGTCCATGCAGTCGCAAACAGTCACACACGGCTGAGCAACTTTCACTTACACTTTCAAAGAAAATATTTTGTGCTTGTTGCTTTTTCTTAGGTACTTCATAAAATCTCTGAATCAATGTAAAATGGACAATTTTTTTTATTATCTGTAGTTTAGTGTGACTCATTTTTCTTTCACATTATTTATAATATGTCAGTCAATTCAAATAGTTTCATACCAGCCATTCTAAACTTATATATTCATATACAATATGGATTCTTAAATATACACATTTATTTATCATGTTTGAAGTAAAATTCAGTAAATTAATATTAATGATGAGAATGCATTCTCTAAACAAAAAAGGAAAAAGATAATGTGTGGTGGTGGTGGGGTTTAGTCACTAAGTCGTGTCTGACTCTTGCGACCCCATGGACTGTAACCTGCCAGGCTCCTCTGTCCATGGGATTCTCCAGGCAAGAAACTGGAGTGGGTTACCATTTCCTTCTCCAGGGGATCTTCCTGGCCCAGGGATCAAACTTGTACTTCTTTTGTCTCCTGCATTGGGCAGGCACTAGCACCACCTGGAACACCACGTAGCTTAGTATGTGTTTGGAAATAAGTGAGTATGAACATATTGTTTGTAAATTCTGTGCACTGGTGTGTTTGTAATTGATTTGTAAACTGGTCATTACTTGTAAATATGATGTTGAATTATGAACTATTTTGCAAGAAATCCAGATTAATAAAATTAGGTACTCACGGTGACACAGTAAAATTTCCATCCTAGATTGTCATTGCTATAAAAACACCCAAGAATAAGTTATCAGTCTATATGTTTAAAAGAAAGCTTAAGAAGTTTTGACTGTAGATAAACTAGATGTAAAAAGTATTGCTTTGTAGACTTTCTAGTTAATACTTTCAAAGTGCTTAAAAGTAATTCATTTCTTAAATTCAGTAAATATATTCCTGGTATTCACTGTTGGTTTAATAATAGCTTAATCAATATATCTTTATAGTTAAAGGTTAACATCACCAAATTTCTTAGTCAGCTTATAATTTATTGGGGATTTAAGAAGATTTAAATATTATAATTTTATATATTGTCGACGGATCAATTTTTGTCCCATCAGAAGCAGTTATTAATTAAATAGTGTTGCATGTCATCATGTGTTCAGGCATATCAGAAGATTTAGATGCCTTCTTTTTCCTGTCTTCATTATAACAATTACCTGTTTTGCTTCATTAACTTCTTCCTGTACTTTCTGTGGAAATTATCTTGTTGGTCTGGAGTTTTGACTCATTTCTTTAAGTGATAACTTATTAAATCATCTGTCTTAATCTCTACCAGTATTAAGAACATTTAGCCATTTGAACAGAGCCTGGCAGGATATTAGATCATATCTTGGGGAGAAATACAATCTCAGTTCTATCAAACTTAAAATTTTATCTTTATATGTTTATTTCCTTAGAGGTTTCATTTTAATTTAAAATATTATGGCAATGTAATATTTTACTAAATAAAATGTAACAATCCTATATATAAGGGAAGAGCAGTCATGAAAGTCAAATATATTGTACTTTTACAGAGACATTTTGACACCTGACTGTATTGAAATAGCTCTCTCCCTCCACATAACAACTCACACATTAAATACAACTGTATCTAAATGTCCTGCTCTGAATAAGATGATATTCCTTCCCTCAAGAGACCAAATTTTAGACATAAACAAGCTAATACAAAAATGTATTATGTTATAAAAATGGGGAAAATTTAGAGTAGTAAGGAATTAATCTATGAGCATGTAGATCAAAGAAACTTTCAGAGAGATGCTGGCATATAAATAGTATACTTAGAATCAATCAGACAAACAAGAGAGGACATTCTGGATTCAGAGAACAATAGGGGCAGTGCTGAGAAATCATGCGGTGAATGCCTTATCATAGTTAAGAATTGCAAGAGCACACATTTCAACAGTGATGAGACAGTACACGAAGACAAAGAAAGAGATGGGGTTCAGCTCATAAAAGGACTTCGGGGCCTGGTGAAGGGGCTCCTGAATAATTTTGAACAAGGCAAATGATATCATTAGGCTTGGTTTCAGAAAAAGATTCTTCTGGTTGCAGGGCAGAATATCAATTGGAGGGAGCAGAAATGGAACTGAAAGCAACCTTAGGAATTTGGACATTCAGTCATGTTAGATGCAAAGAAGAACAGAAAACAGATTCAGGAGAAAATGTATGAGAAAACCAGTGGGATTTGATCATTGACTGGAGTTGGAAAGTTGAGTAAGAGACAATTACTTGTGTGACAATGCAGGTGTTTAGATTCCTGGTTGGATGGGACACTAATCTCAAATAGGATATGAGCTCAGAAATACTCTATTTCTCAGTGAGATATTTCTTCATTCTTCCTCTACTTATCTCATGTGTTACTGTAGGATTCTGTTCTCAAATAGGATATGAGCTCAGAAATACTCTATTTCTCAGTGAGATATTTCTTCATTTTGCCTCTACTTATTCTCATGTGTTACTGTAGGATTCTGTTCCTGGATTAATGGAAATGAAAGATTAAAGTAAGCTGGATCATAATATAATTATTGCTACCTATTGATTAGTCAGGAGAAGGCAATGGCACCCTACTCCAGTACTCTTGCCTGGAAAATCCCTTGGACGGAGGAGCCTGGAAGGCTGCAGTCCATGGGGTCGCTGAGGGTCGGTCACGACTGAGGGACTTCACTTTCACTTTTCACTTTCATGCATTGGAGAAGGAAATGGCAACCCACTCCAGTGTTCTTGCCTGGAGAATCCCAGGGATGGGGGAGCCTGGTGGGCTGCCGTCTATGGGGTCGCACAGAGTCGGACACGACTGTAGTGACTTAGCAGCAGCATTGATTAGTCATCAAAATGAAACTTTTCCACTTTTATGTTAGTCTATAAATGACACAGTACATTTTGCTAGCCAGCTGTTAGTAGCCACTAGAAATAAAATTTTCCTCTGTTAGAGGAACAATACTAATTCTGATTGTGTAATAAGTGCTCTTTCCATGATGTGAATGCTAGAGAGTAAGACAATACCATTTTGAGAAGGAGAAACCAAGGATTTTTTTTTTTTTTCATTACTCCATGAGTCATAAACTTTGAGGCTGGGGAATTTAAACTCTTGTCCTTCATGCCAAAGTCCTAGATTTCTCCACAAAGGGAGGAGAAAAGTTCAAAAGTAAATTAATAGTCTGGTTTTTGTATATATGATTCTAATTAGAGAAGGCATCTGTATTTTTGGTTGGATAATAGATTATAATGAGCCAATGAAACCTTTCATTGTAGGCAAATGATGATCATTTTAACCAGGAATAGTTGTGGTTGAGTTAAAGCTAGGAAACACTGATACTGCCATTGTGAAAAGGTGATTTATGATTAGATTTAAAATTGAGTGACCTCTACCAGAGGCATTTGTTATAGTATTTAATTTTTTTTAATTTAATTTTATTTTTAAACTTGACATAACTGTATTAGTTTTGCCAAATATCAAAATGAATCTGCCACAGGTATACATGTGTTCCCCATCCCGAACCCTCCTCCCAATTTTTTTTTTTTACACTGGCTGCATTTGCTTTTATATTCTAAATTTTTAAAATGTTAGGTACTTTTGTTCAAAAAGAGGTGGATTATTACCTTGTTTCAGAAAAAAATATTTAATGAAGTTGTTTTATGTAGAAATACAAGAAATATTTTTTTCATATGACTCTACACATGGGCATTGCCAGATGGTCAATATCGAAATCAGATTGATTATATTATTTGCAGCCAAAGATGGAGAAGCTGTATACAGTCAGCAGAAGCAAGACCTGGAGCTGACTATGGCTCATATCATCACATCCTTATGGCAAAATGCGGCTTAATAGGAGAAAGTAGGGAAGCCACAGCCTATTTAGGTATGGCTTAAATCAAATTCCTATTAGACTATACAGTGAGGGTGATGAATAGATTCAGGGTGTTAGATCTGATAGACAGAATGCCTGATGAACTATGGAGAGAGGTTCATATCATTGTACAGGAGGTGGTGACCAAAACCATACCCAAGGGAGGGGGAGTGGAAATGAAAGATGGCAAAGTGGTTGTCTGAGGAGGCCTTACAAGTATCTGAGAAAAGAAGAGAAGCTAAAGGCAAAGGAGAAAAGGAAAGATATACTGAGCTGAACGCAGAGTTCCAGAGAATAGCAAAGAGAGATAAGAAAGCCTTCCTAAGTGATCAATGAAAGAAATAGAATAAAGCAATAGAACTGGAAAGACTAGATATCTCTTTAAGAAAATTGGAGATATAAAGGGAATATTTCATGCAAAGATGGACACAAAAAATGACAGAAAGATCAAGGACCTAACAGAAGAAGAAGATAATAAGGAGAGGTGGCAAAAATACACAGAACTATTCAAAAAGGTCTTCAGTCAGTTCAGTTCAGTCACTCAGTTGTATCTGACTCTTCATGACCCCATGGACTGCAGCACACCAGGCCTCCCTGTCCATCACCAACCCCCAGAGCTTGCTCAAACTCATGTCCATTGAGTTGGTGATTCCATCCAACCATCTCATCCTCTGTCGTCACCTTCTCCTCCCACCTTCAAGTACGATGAAAATACACAGTCTTGACATACTCCTTTCCCTATTTGGAACAAGTCTATTGCTCCATGTCCAGTTCTAACTGTTGCTTCTTGACCTCCATACAGATTTCTCAGGAGGCAGGTCAGGTGGTCTGGTATTCCCATCTCTTTCAGAATTTTCCACAGTTTGTGGTGATCCACACAATCAAAGGCTTTGGCATAGTCATTAAAGCAGAAGTTTTTTTTTTTTTTTTTTTTTTCTGAAACTCTCTTGCTTTTCTGATCCAAAGGATGTTGGCAATTTGATACCTGGTTCTTCTGTATTTTCTAAATCCAACTTGAACATCTGGAAGATGTGGTTAACGTCCTGTTGAAGCCTGGCTTGGAGAATTTTGAGCATTAATTTGCTAGCGTGTGACATGAGTGCGATTATGCGGCAGTTTGAAAATTCTTTGGAATTGCTTTTGTTTGAGATTAGAATGAAAACTAACCTTTTCCAGTCCTGTGGCCACTGCTGAGTTTTCCAAATTTCCTGGCATATTGAGTACATCACTTTAACAGCATGCTACTGGAGAAGAGCAGAGAAATAACTCTAGAAAGAATAAAGAGATGGAGCCAAAGCAAAAACACCACCCAGTTGTTGATGTGACTGGTGATGGAAGTAAAATTTGATGCTGTAAAGAACAATATTGTATCAGTTCAGTCACTCAGTCTTGTCTGACTCTTCACTACCCCATGGACTGTAAGATGCCAGGCTTCCCTGTCCCTCACCAACTCCTGGAGCTTGCTCAAACTCATGTCCATCGAGTTGGTGATGCCATCCAATCATCTCATCATTTGTCATCCCCTTCTCCTCCTGCTTTCAATTTTTCCCAGCATCAGGGTCTTTTCCAATGAGTCAGTTCTTCACATCAGGTGGCCAAAGTATGGAGTTTCAGCTTCAACATCAGTCCTTCCAATCAATATTCTGGGCTGATTTCCTTTAGGATTGGCTGGTTGGATCTCCTTGCAGTCAAGGGACTCGCAAGAATCTTCCCCAACACCACAGTTTGAAAGCATCAATTCTTTGTCTCTCAGCTTTCTTTATAGTCCAACTCTTACATCCATACATGACTATTGGTAAAGCCACAGATTTGATGAGACAGACCTTTGTTGGCAAAGTAATGTCTCTGATTTTTAGTATGCTATCTAGGTTGGTCATAGCTTTTCAATATTGCATAGGAACCTGGAATGTTAGATCCATGCATCAAGGTAAATGAGAAGTAGTCAAAAAGGCGATGGCAAGAGTGAACATCGACGTTTTAGGAATAAGTAAACTAAAATGGACTGGAATGGGTGAATTTAATTCAAATGATCATTATATCTACTACTGTGGGCAAGAATCCCTTAGAAGAAATGGAGTAGCCATCATGGTCGACAAAATGAATGTGATATCAAAAAGGACAGGATGATCTCTGTTCATTTCCAAGGCAATCCATTCACTATCACAGTTATCCAAGTCTATGCCCCAATCAGTAATGCTGAAGAAGCTGAAGTTGAACAGTTCTATGAAGTTCCATCCATAACTGGGTGTTGTTTTTGCTTTGGCTCTGTCACTTCATTCTTTCTGGAGTTATTTCTCAACTGATCTCCAGTAGCAGATTGGGCACCTACTGACCTGGGGAGTTCATCTTTCAGTGTCCTATCTTTTTGCCTTTTCATGCTGTCCATGGGGTTCTCAAGGCAAGAATACTGAAGTGGTATGCCATTCCCTTCTCCAGTGGACCACATTTTGTCAGAGACGGGGATCAAGACAATCCCCAAGAAAAAGAAATGCAAAAATGCATAGCTGTATCTTGTCAAAGCTATAGTTTTTATGGTAGTCATGTATTGATGTGATAGCTGAAGTATAAAGAAGGCTGAGCACCAAAGATTTGAGCTGTGGTGTTGGAGAAGACTCCTGAGAGTCCTTTATACAGCAAGGAGACCAAACCAGTCAATCCTAAAGGAAATCACTCCTGATTATTCATTGGAAGGATTTATGCTGAAGCTTAAGCTCCAATACTTTGGCACCTGATGCCAAGAGCCAACTCATTGGAAAATATCCTGATGATGGGAAAGATTGAGTACAGGAGAAGGGGGTGACAGAAAATAACATGTTTGGATGGCATATCTGACTCACTGGACATGAGTTTGAACAAACTCCTGGAGATAGTGAAGGACAAGGAAGCCTGGGATGCTTCAGTTAATTGGATTGCAGAGTGGAACATGACTTAGTGGCTGAACAACAACAATGATAAGACATTTATCACATATATATATATATATACATGCACATATAGGTATATAATAATTCTATACATTTATATGTAAAAGTTTGTTATTTAATTAAAATCATATTAGCAAGAAGAAAATTACAAGGAAATTATTCACTAATGTTTTTGTGTTTATTTGCTCTGAAATTTTTTTGATCAAAACATAAACAGATCCCAATTATTTACAAATAAAATTCCTTACACTCAAAACCAAAGTTCCCTTCAAAGAAAATTTTAAACAATGATGTCAGATTTTTTTTTAGTATTAATGATGGATTTCAGCACTACTAAAAGTGTCAATGTTGAGTTTATAACATCTTATGCTGTATTTAATTATTATACAGGATAAAATGACTGAACACTTTAGAATCAGAGCAAGGATTTTTCTTGAGGACAGACTTCTTAAAACATAGGCCATTTTCAAAACCACTTACATAATAAGTGCTGTATGTGGGAATTTTGGTTCCAGTATATTGATCAGTCAGGCAAATACAGCAGCAGTGAGATTTTGAAGTGAGCTGGAAATTGTTTTTTTTTTTTTTTTTCCCCTTATTTTCCATCTGTAGTTCTTAGTTACCCCTTTAGGGCTTCACAAAACAAAGTTGGTTTAGAGCAAAAAAGGGGATCATGCCTCTTCTCTTTTTAAAAACCTTTAATAACTTCTAAGTGCTTTATAATCTCAAACCCAACATGCCCTCAAAATTTCCAGAAAGATCTCCATTTCATCTTGCCCTCCTCTTTACCCCTCTCATTTTATTTGAGCCACTTGGGTTTTTCTAAAGTCCTGAAGTCCCACACACTCTATGTTGGGATTGTTGTACTTCACAACTACTTCAAACTTAACTACTATTTTTCCTTCTTTTTTTGGTCATAACACTTCACATGTTGGACCTTAATTCCCCAACCAGAGATCAGCACAAACCCCATGCAAGGAAGCGAGGGGTTTTAACCACTGGACTGCCAGGGAAATCCTAACTTAACTACTCTTTCAAACCTCAAATTGAACATTTTTTTCTCTATAGAAATCCTCTCCTAAATTCACAGTTTAGGCTAAAGTCTTCTATGAAAGAATCTCATTGTACAAGATATGTCTTTACTTGGCACAATTGAAGTGGATGAGATGTTTATTTTAAGGTAATTTTTTAATGACTATTTTACCCATCGACATCTACACCCCTTGAGGCACAGAGGCTGCTGTGTGCGTTCTTGTATGCCTAGTGCCTGACATTTAGTAGGAACAGAGACGATGGTTGTAGATTAACTACCTTGTGATAGTACTTTCCTATAAAAGATGTTGTGGCCTGGAAGAATATTTTTGTCTAAACAAGTTCATTAAGGAAACAAGACAAGTGTTCTCATGTGTATGAGAATTGTTCTTCTGTACTGTTTTGGTTCCCTCCACATCTGTTACATATCTATCTATCTATCTATCTATATATGCAAAGAGTTGGACATGACTGAGCGACTTTACTTACTTACTTACATATATATATATATATACACACACACACAAAAACATATATATATATATATGTATATATATATTTCATTATTTTGGCTATTCTGGGTTTTCATTGCTGTATGTGGTTTTTCTCTTGTTATGGTGAGAAGGGGCTACTCTCTAATTGCAGGCCACTGGCTTCTCATTGGGATGACTTCTCTTGTTGTGAAGCACAGTCTCTAGGCACTCCGGCTTCAGTAGTTGTGGTGCATGGGCTTAGTTGCTCCATGTCATGTGAAATCTTCCCAGAGCAGGGGTCAAATTTGTGTCCCCTGCACTGGCAGACAGATTCCTAACCAGTGGACCACAAGAAAAGTCCTTTTCTCACTTATTTGTTAATGTCTGCTTTTAAGAGTGGAGAAGGCAATGGCAACCCACTCCAGTACTCTTGCCTGGAAAATCCCATGGATGGAGGAGCCTGGTAGGCTGCAGTCCATGATGTCGTGAAGAGTCGGACACTTACTGAGCGACTTCACTTTCACTTTTCACTTTCCTGCATTGGAGAAGGAAATGGCAACCCACTCCAGGGTTCTGGCCTAGAGAATCCCAGGGACGGGGTAGCCTGGTGGGCTGCCATCTCTGGGGTCGCACAGAGTCAGACACGGCTGAAGTGACTTAGCAGCAGCAGCTTTTAAGAGTGGTTTGGAAATAGGTTGATGTGCTTACCTGTCAGACCGTTGATTGTCAGCCAGGCTGATTGAGCTTTTCAAGGGCCATCTGGCAATGTCTGGAGAGATTTTTGCTTGTCACATGGTTAGGGTGTGGGGTACTGGCATTTAGAGGAATGGATGCAGCTAAAATTCTACAATGTATGATGAAGGTATTCAAAACCAGAAATTATCCATTTAACATGACAGTAGTACAGAGACTGAGAAACCCTGATATGGAGAGTGAGACTCTAAGTTATTATGTCCTGGGTAAATAAAGTTTCTATAATACAGCATGACAGTATGTTACTTTAGTTAATTTATTTTGGATACTTATATAGACATAAATGTTAGCCATTTCATAATGTGTAACTGGTTTATTTAGAGTCTAGTACAAATAGCTTTCCACAATGAACACAATATCTTGCACATTATTGGCATTCAATAAATCTTTGTTGAATTCAATTTTATTTGGCACATCACTCCAGCTTGTCAACACCATTTTGTGCTCAGGACTTGATATCTAAATTATATCTAACTTCCTATTTTCATGTCAGGCACAAAGTTGTACAGTATAGCATCTATGTTATTGATAGAAATAGTGGACAGGAGAAGACCATACACTAAGGTGAAATCCTGGAGATTCCATTTTGAAATATAAATATTTTTGTACTATCATTTCATCACAGTGGTACACTTGATCCTGTGACAAATGCTTTGTGTAAGTTTGCCATTCATTGATGAAAAAATGTGATTATATTTTCAAGAAGTGTTCACATATAGAAAGAAATATGAAAAGTAATATTTTAGAGTAATTTTAAAAATGGGTTATTGTTTAAATGTATTGAATTATTCATACATGTTGCTATAAGTGTATTGTGTCTTCTATAGACAAATGGACAAAGATCAAGAAAAAAATTACAGAAAAGAAAATTATTTTAAAATATGAGGCATTTATAAATTTATCAGATCAGGTCAGTCACTCAGTTGTGTCTGACTTTTTGCCACCCCATGAATCGCAGCACGCCAGGCCTCCTTGTCCATCACCAACTCCTGGAATTCACCCAGACTCATATCCATCGAGTCAGTGATGCCATCCAGCCATCTCATCCTCTGTCGTCCCCTTCTCCTCTTGCCCCCAGTCCCACCCAGCGTCAGAGTCTTTTCCAATGAGTCAACTCTTCACATGAGGTGGCCAAAGTACTGGAGTTTCAGCTTTAGCATCATTCCTTCCAAAGAAATCCCAGGGCTGATCTCCTTCAGAATGGACTGGTTGGATCTCCTTGCAGTCCAAGGGACTCTCAAGAGTCTTCTCCAACACCACACTTCAAAAGCATCAATTCTTCACCGCTCAGCCTTCTTCACAGTCCAACTCTCACATCCATACATGACCACAGGAAAAACCATAGCCTTGACTAGACGAACCTTTGTTGGCAAAGTAATGTCTCTGCTTTTGAATATGCTATCCAGGTTGGTCATAACTTTCCTTCCAAGGAGTAAGTGTCTTTTAATTTCATGGCTGCACTCACCATCTGCAGTGATTTTGGAGCCCAGGAAAATAAAGTCTGACACTGTTTCCACTGTTTCCCCATCTATTTCCCATGAAGTGGTTGGACCGGATGCCATGATCTTCGTTTTCTGAATGTTGAGCTTTAAGCCAACTTTTTCAGTCTCCACTTTCACTTTCATCAAGAGGCTTTTTAGTTCCTCTTCACTTTCTTTCATAAGGGTGGTGTCATCTGCATATCTGAGGTTATTGATATTTCTCCCAGCAATCTTGATTCCAGCTTGTGTTTCTTCCAGCCCAGCGTTTCTCATGATGTACTCTGCATATAAGTTAAATAAACAGGGTGACAATATACAGCCTTGATGAACTCCTTTTCCTATTTGGAACCAGTCTGTTGTTCCATGTTCAGTTCTAACTGTTGCTTCCTGACCTGCATACAGATTTCTCAAGAGGCAGATCAGGTGGTCTGGTATTCCCATCTCTTTCAGAATTTTCCAGTTTATTGTGATCCACACAGTCAAATGCAAAAACTTTATAGCTTTATAAAGTTATAGTGAACAGTATTGAACACATATTTTTCAGGCACTAGGCTAAACGATGTTCATGCACTTTCTTGACTTATTCTGAAGTATGTATTATTTTTATCTATATTTGATGGGCTCACAAAGGGTAAGTAATTTTCCAAGATCCCTTAGCTATAAAGGGATGTAAGAGAATATATTTAAATTCACTTGTGGTTAACCAGTTGCAAATTAAGCAACTGCATGATAGATTTGCATTACAAATTAGGGAAAATTAAAAATATAATAATATACAATGTTGTAAAACTTGGAATAAAATATATACACATACACATTGATGGAGATGAGGTCTTTAACTCAATGGAAATCAGCTGACAATGTTCTCAAGCATCATAAAAATATATTTATGCTTTAACCTATAGTCTTACATATAATTATCTTAAACAAAAAAAATGTATGGCAAAACCAATACAATAAAGTAAAAAAAAAATAAAAAAATAATTTTTTCTATATAAACATTTATTTATGTGTAACCTTATTATTATTTAGAATGGCAGGAAAGTTTAATTAAATATTCAGAAGCAATTTAAATAAATTAGAAAATGACCAGTTGAGGAAATATTATGAATAATATTGGGGACTATTTTAATTCTGAAGATTATGTAACAACCTAGAAATATTTTCTTGGTATAATTCCAAGCAAATAAACATGTAGAGTAAACTGATTGTCACTTTATCAAAATATGCCTGCCTGTGACAAAATATCTGGAAAAGAGTATGTCAGAAGTAGCAGCAACTCTAATGTAGTAGCAGTATAAGTAAATCAATGGGCACTAAACTTATAGTGTAAATATATGCTATTCAAGTCTATGATTACCAAAAATAAAGTAATTCACTTTTAGGCTATATTACAGAATCTGTCATCCATTTAAAAGAAAATAATTTAGCCATGCTCCCTATTTCAGGGTTTCTCAACATCCGAACTATTGATAGTTTGGGTTCTATAATTCTTTGTTGTGGAGGACAACACTGTGTATTGTCGGTGTTTAGAAGCAAGTCTGTCCTCTGTACAACTAGAAATCATTGCATTTCTCCCTGACCCCTGATCCTCCACTATGACAACCATGTGAACTATAATTTTGTTAGAAGATTGGTTGCAAAACTGCCCAAAACATTTCTCTGTATGTATCAATGTATCTGTAATTTGACTTTGTATTTCCTTTCAGGTGGGCTCTATTTTTCTACCCCTTTAATCTGGCCTAGCTTTGTGGCCTATTTTGGGTAGTACAATGAGCTGGTAGTAATGGGTCCCAGTTCCAAGCCCAGGTCTTGTGAGACCACTCATTCTTCCACTTGCTTTTTTTTTTGTACTCCTGCCTCCCTTCTGAATAAACCAAACTAGAAGATCAGAAGGAGAAGTACAACCTAGATCATAGTACAGTTAATCAAATGTCCCAGCTGTCTACAGGATGTTTAATTTCCCATCAAGCAGTAGAAACCATCACATCTTGAGGTGTGTTTATTTTGACCACATAAGTAGCTAGATTTTTACTCTAAGATATAATTTGTTTTTACTTGATTAGAGCCAATTAGGCTTATTCAATTTATTTCACACTTTTTTCAATTAATTTGTGTTTTATGGAAGTAATGGAGTTGCAAGGGAAAACAACCTATTATTTTAAGATATAAATATTTGTGAGAAATAGGTTGAAACTGCTGGGATATTTTGTGAAAATAATTAGGTTTGCAGATTAATGAAGTAAACAGTGTTATAACTGTATTCTAGCAGTAGGACACTGGTGATGCTAAGATTGTTTGTACTGAAATCTTTGTGTTGTATAAACTTTCCATTTCCTTTTAGCAACCTGTATGATAAATATTCTGATAAAGGCTTTAAAAAATGTTCTCATCTTATGTTGTAGTCCTAACAATAATTTAATATGAGATCTTATCTTATCCTAATTTGGCAATTGGTGCTAGGTTTTGTTTAAAGTTTTTTGAGGACATACTGAGCAACCGTATTGATACGGAGATACAAAAGTATTTCTAGATTTTGAATTATATGTGTTTAAAACTTTTTCTACTGACATCTTTCAAATTTCTTGCAGCTTCCTTACTTGAAATTTAGACATTATGATCAGCTAATTGCAAAAGTGGCCCCAATTTCCCCCCTTACACTATGTCCTTACAATGTGACTTTACAGCTCCGTCTATCAAGAAGTTCAATTTATTTTCCGACTCACACTCTGAACTGATGCTAAAGCTGAAACTCCAATACTTTGACCACCTCATGCGAAGAGCTGACTCAGTGAAAAGTCAATGCTGGTAGGGATTGGGGGCAGGAGGAGAAGGGGACGACAGAGGATGAGATGGCTGGATGGCATCACCGACTTGACGGACATGAGTTTGGGTGAACTCCGGGAATTGGTGACGGACAGGGAGGCCTAGAGTGCTGTGATTCATGGGATTGCAAAGAGTTGGATACGACTGAGCGACTGAAGTGAACTGAACCCTATGTTCTTACAATGTGACTTTATAGCTCTGTCTATCAAGAAGTTCAGTTTATTTTCCTACTCACACTCTGACCTGTCTTGTAACTTTTTGGCCTTTAGAACGTGGTAGAGGACATAATGCAGCCACTCTGCTACTAGGCCTTGAAACAGTGCTTTTTCTTGTGGTCCTGGACTCCTCCCTCTACATGAAAACTAGCCTGACCAAGCCCACTGGAGGAAGGGAGAACACACAAAGTAGAGCCTCTGAATCACCCATGTGAGGCCAAGATAGACTAGCCAGCACCCATCCAACCTGCTGACTGATTGCAGAGTAAGAGCAAACCCAGCTGAGATCAACCTCACCCAGAGCAGATAAGCAAAACCATCCAGCTGACATGCCATCTCATGGGAAATAATGAATCTTCTCTTTTTAAGCCACTATGTTCGGGAGTGGTTTGTTACACAGTGGTAAGAAACTGTATAATATAAAATCATTTACAAAATTTTTATGCCTCATATATGAAGATTAAATGGCATTACTTGTATTAAAGAAACATACATATATGTTTGCCCAATATTAGTTTACATAATAGCTTATATAACTTTATATAATAATTCCAAAAAATCAACACACAGAAATCCCTTGCATTCCTATACACTAATAATGAGAAAATAGAAAGAGAAATTAAGGAAACAATTCTATTCACCATTGCAACGAAAAGAATAAAATACTTAGGAATATATCTACCTAAAGACCTATATATAGAAAACTATAAAACACTGGTGAAAGAAATCAAAGAGGACACTCATAGATGGAGAAATATACCATGATCATGGATTGGAAGAATCAATACAGTGAAAATGAGCATACTACCCAAAGCAATCTATAGATTCAACGCAATCCCTATCAAGCTACCAACAGTATTCTTCACACAGCTAGAACAAATAATTTCACAATTTGTATGGAAATACAAAAAACCTCGAATAGCCAAAGCGATCTTGAGAAAGAAGAATGGAAGTGGAGGAATCAACCTGCCTGACTTCAGGCTCTACTACAAATCCACAGTCATCAAGACAGTATGGTACTGGCACAAAGACAGGAATATAGATCAATGGAACAAAATAGAAAGCCCAGAGATAAACCCACGCACCTATGGACACCTTATCTTTGACAAAGGAGGCAAGAATATACAATGCAGAAAAGACAATCTCTTTAACAAGTGGTGCTGGGAAAACTGGTCAACCACTTGTAAAAGAATGAAACTAGAACACTTTCTAACACCATACACAAAAATAAACTCAAAATGGATTAAAGATCTAAACGTAAGACCAGAAACTATAAAACTCCTAGAGGAGAACCTAGGCAAAACACTCTCTGACATACATCACAGCAGGATCCTCTATGACCCACCTCCCAGAATATTGGAAATTAAAGCTAAAATAAACAAATGGGATCTAATTAAGATTAAATGCTTCTGCACAACAAAAGAAACTATAAGCAAGGTGAAAAGACAGCCTTCAGAATGGGAGAAAATAATAGCAAATGAGGCAACTGACAAACAACTAATCTCAAAAATATACAAGCAACTCCTACAGCTCAACTCCAGGAAAATAAATGACCCAATCAAAAAATGGGCCAAAGAACTAAATAGACATTTCTCCAAAGAAGACATACAGATGGCTAACAAACACATGAAAAGATGCTCAACATTACTCATTATCAGAGAAATGCAAATCAAAACCACAATGAGGTACCATTTCACGCCAGTCAGAATGGTTGCAACCCAAAAGTCTACAAGCAATAAATGCTGGAGAGGATGTGGAGAAAAGGGAACCTTCTTACACTGTTGGTGGGAATGCAAACTAGTACAGCCATTATGGAGAACAGTGTGGAGATTCCTTAAAAAACTGGAAGTAGAACTGCCATACGGCCCAGCAATCCCATTGCTGGGCATACACACCGAGGAAACCAGAATTGAAAGAGACACATGTACCCCAATGTTCATCGCAGCACTGTTTATGATAGCCAGGACATGGAAGCAACCTAGATGTCCATCAGCAGATGAATGGATAAGAAAACTGTGGTACATATACACAATGGAGTATTACTCAGCCATTAAAAAGAATACATTTGAATCAGTTCTAATGAGGTGGATGAAACTGGAGCCTATTATACAGAGTGAAGTAAGCCAGAAAAAAAAAAAAACACCAATATAGTATACTAATGCATATATATGGAATTTATAAAGATGATAACGACAACCCTGTATGCGAGACAGCAAAAGAGACACAGATGTATAGAACGGTCTTTTGGACTCTGTGGGAGAGGGAGGGGGAGGATGATTTGGGAGAATGGCATTAAAACATGTACAATATCATATAAGAAATTAATCGCCAGTCCAGGTTCAATGCAGGATACAGGAAGCCTGGGGCTGGTGCACTGGGATGACCCAGAGGGATGGTATGGTGAGGGAGGTGGGAGGAGGGTTCAGATTGGGGAACACATGTACACCCGTGGCAGATGCATGTTGATGTATGGCAAAACCAATACAATATTGTAAAGTAAAAAAAAAAAATAAATAATACAAATATTAAGAAAAATATTAATAATAATACAAATATTAAGACATTGGGTGTATATATGTAAAAAAAAATAAAAGCCAGACAAGATCAACAGAACAGAGAAAACAGAAATAAATATATATAGACACAATGTAAAGGAGAAAAAAGTAGTCCTTCCAACAAATGGTGCTAGAACAATTGAATATTCATTTAAAAAAATGAACTTCATACCATATACAAAAGTTAACTCAAAATGGAGCACAGACACAAAATATTAAACTTAAAAAAAATTAACTGTATGCATTTTCTAAATAAATTCTATAAATTATTTTATACATATGATATATTTTTAGTTTATCTGAGTTTTAATTTTACTGATTTTTTGAAATTAGCAAAATTAATGAAAACATTAACATTTTTTCCTGCTTGAGCTTGAAAACGTTGATTCCCAAATTGTATTTTGAATTTGAGAAGGCATTGTTGTTATAAAATTATTTTAAATTAGAAAAATCCATTAAAATGTTCTTTTAAAAAACTAATTTGAATATTCTAAGTTTTGAAAACTTTAAAAAATCTAAATTGAATTGTGAAAGTGAAAGTCAGTCAGTCACGTCCAACTCTTTACAACCCCGTGGACTATGGAATTCTCCAGGAATACTGGAATGGTTAGCGATTCCCTTCTCCAGGGAATCTTCCCAACCCAGGGGTCAAACTCAGGTCTCCCGCATTGCATGCAGATTGTTTACCAGCTGAGCCACAAGGGAAGCCCAAGAATACTGGAATGGGTAGCCTATCCTTTCTCCCGAGTATCTTCCTGACCCAGGAATTAAACTGGGGTCTCCTGCATTGCAGGCAGATTCTTTACCAACTGAGCTATCAGGGTAGCCCTAATTCGAATGGAAATAAGTTTATAGATGAGATTCCCTTGTGGCTCAGATGGTAAAGAATCCACCTGCAATGCAGGAGACCCAGGTTCCATCCCTGGATCTAGACTATCCTCTGGAGAAGGGAATGGCAACTCACTCTAGTATTTTTACCTGGAGAATTCCGTGGACAGAAGAGCCTACTGGGCTACAGTCCATGAGGTTGCAAAGAGTTGGACATGACTGAATGACTAACACACTTAAGTATACACACATTTCTCATTTAAATATGAAGCAAAGACAAAGAAACCAACTGTCCAGATTTAAGTGGTTCAAAATTTCTTAAAAAAAAAAAAAACACAGATGTAACATTTAGTTATTTAAAACAATTATTGAAAATAGAAATAGGGAAAAATGAGAGAACCTAAACAATGAATTTGAAACTCATTCTTGGTACTTGAACAGAATAATCATGAACAGTTTTAAGCCATTGCTAAATGATAGCAAATTCTCTATAATAAGGAAATGTTTACTCTGTTCTGATAAAGATAGGTGTTACTGGAAATGTCTCCCATGGCAGGACACATATGGGAAAATACCATTTACTGTGAGTTTACTGACTTGGCTCAGGAATTGTCTTATTTATACTGATGTCTACTGGCAAAAGCCAACAATATTTGTTTCAAAATTCTGCTGAAATCCTGTGCTGTGCTTGTCTAGTTAACTTTTGCAGGTTCTATGCTTTTCCAGGGCTTCTATAAACTACTGAATTTCATTCTTTTATCCTTGTTTGAGCTGACATTGTCATTCATGACTGCCCAGGACTATAAATGATGATCTAATGTCACTTATCTAATTACTTTGCATCCTGCACTAAAGTTTAATCCTCCTGGATCAATATCAGCTCTCAGCTTAGCATTCAACAAACAAGCATCGGCATGTATATGGATATATCTTCAGGGAACGAGAGTAAAGAGCTTCTTTACTGAAGCATTACTGACATAAAAAAATTGTACATATTTAATATATACATCTTGATGAATTTTAAAATAAGTACACACCCATCAAACTCTCAACATAAACAATATGTAAACTTAACAATCCCCTCTAAAACTTTCCTTTTATTTATGATAAAAACATTTGACATGAGTTCTACTCTCTTAAATTTAGGCATTATACTTAGCATAATGTCTTCCAAATTCACCTGTGTTATAGAAAATGGTAAAAAATCCCTCCCTCTTTAAAGCTAATATTCTGTTGTTTGTGTGTATATGTATATACACACATATGTGTATATATAATTATAATTATATTATAATTACATATATATAATTATATATGTGTGTATATATACATATATAATATGGGAGAAGGAAATGGTAACCTACTCCAATATTCTTGCCTGGAGAATCCTGTGGACAGTGGAGCCGGGAGGGCTGCTGTCCATAGAGTCGCACAGAGTTGGACACGACTGAAGTGACTTAGCATAGCATATATAATATACTATATATATATATATATATATATATATATATATATATATCCTCTGGAGAAGGGAATGGCAACTCACTCTAGCATTTTTGCCTGGAGAATTCCATGGACAGAGGAGCCTACTGGGCTACAGTCCATGAGGTTGCAAAGAGTTGGACATGACTGAACGACTAACACACTTAAGTATACACACATTTCTCATTTAAATATGAAGCAAAGACAAATAAACAAACCAACTGTCTATATAAACAAAGACAAATAAATAAACCAACTATATATATTATATAATATATATAATATTTTCTATATGTAATCATTTTTTCCCCACATCTTGCCTATTATAATAAACATTGGACTGTTAATATCTCATTGAGATCTTGATTTCAATTCTTTTGGGTAAATATCCAGAAGTGTGAATTTTAAATCAAATAGTAGTTATATTTTTAACATTATGAAGAACCTAAAGCCTCTACTCTTTGCTACTTTTCCTGTACCAATTTACACTCACACCAATAATATGCAAAATTCCTTTTTCTCCACATCCTTGAGAGTGCTTGTTACCTCCTGTGTTTTAGATCAGATCACTCGCTCAGTCGTATCCGACTCTTTGCGACTAATACTATCCAAATAGAGGAAAAAATAATGCATCATTGTGATTTTAATTTCCATTTCCCTGATGCTTAGTGATATTGAACACTTTTTCATGTACTTCTTAGCCATTTTTATGTCTTCTACAGAAAAATATCTATGAATATTTTAATTGGGTTATTTGCTTTTTTTAAATTGAGTTATATTTTCAATGATTACTAGTTTATTAAAGGATATGATAAAGGATACAGATGAATAGCCAGATGAAGAGATACATAGAGCAAGCTCTCAGGGGGTTCTCAGGAGAGGACCTTGGGGACATAAACTCCAGCACTGGAACTGGGATGAGTCACCCTCATCGAGGTTGAATGGCATCACCGACTTGATGGACATGACTTTGAGCAAGCTCTGGGAGCTGGTGATGGACAGGGAAGCCTGGCATGCTGCAGTCCATGGGGTCGCAAAGAATCGAACATAACTGAATGACTGAACTGAACCCTTGTAGTATGTGTGTTCATCAACCTGGATGCTCTCTGAACCCTGTACTATTGGGATTTAGGGGTGCTTCCTCACATAGATACAATCAATTATTAGCTCCATTTCCAGCCCTTCTCCCCATTTTTGAGAAGCGTTGGAGTGGATTCTGAAAATTCCAAGCTTTGTATTGGGGTATAACCAATTAACAAAGTTGTGATAGTTTCAAGTGAACAGTGAAGGGACTCAGCCACAGACATACAGGTATTCATTCTCCCCAAATGCCTCTCTCATCCAGGTTGCTACATAACATTGAGCAGAGCTCTCTGTAACTATACCGCAGATCCTTGTTGGTTATCCATTTTAAATATAGCAGTGTACATGTCCATCGCAAACTCCTATTAAGTTTTAAGAGTTCCTTACACATTTTAAATATTAAGACTGTATCCAACGTTATTTGCAAGTGTTTTCTCACATTCCGTGGATTACCTTTGCATTGTGTTGATTGTTTCCTTGGCTGTGTAGAAGTTTTCTAGCTTGATATAGTTTAGTTTTTCTATTTTAAATTTTATTGCCTGTGCACTTTGATATCATATCCAAGAAATCATTGCCAAGACCAATGTCAAGAAGCTTCTTGATACTGTATCTTCTAGGCTTTTAGAATTTCAGATCATGCATTTAATTCTTTAATCTGCTTTGAGTTGACTTTTGTGCATGGTGTAAGATAAAGCTTAGGTTTGCATATGGTAATTTGCATGTGGATGTCCAGTTTTCTGAACACCATGTATCAAAGTGACTATCCTTTACTATTTGTGTATTCCCCACCCAACCAGTCAAAGATCAGTTCATTAAAAATATGTGGGTTTAGCAGTTTGCATTTAAGGCCTTATGAAGCACACATCTTTGATAAATCCTGAATGAACAAAATCATTGACTTTTTAAGAGCAAATTTTTAAAAAATCTCACTTGAATATTTCTGAATCTGAACAACAAAAGGCTTCCTTGCTTGAATGCGATTTATGGAAATGTGTTTGCCTAATATTTAACATATTTGATCAGTTGAATCATGCCCAATTCCTTTAAGAGAAATGCTTTTACTGTTTCCTTTTAGCAAATGAGAAAACTGAGATATTGGGCAGTTTTCCCAGTTTCACACCATAAATCTCCAAAAGGGATGAGATTAGCATTCAGTGAACTTGGACTCTATTCATACATCCACATCCCTAAATCCATAGGTCTGATGAAGAGATTTGAGAAGCTGAATTACTACATTTGGAAAGATTGCATATCCTTAAAATTGCTTAAAGTACTCAAGCAAAAAAAATAAAAAATAAAAAAACCAAGCAACTTTAAGCTCATCTCTCACTGTATTAGGAGAATATTGTTAATACTCTCTTAATTTAGCCTGTTAATAAAGTTTGTGTAGGGGGAAGAGAGAGAGAGTAAGAGAGAGGGATTAGGGCATCACCAGGCTTCATAACATTAGAATGTCATTGCTTTAAATGTCATATTAGTTCTACCTTTATTTTAACTAATCTTTAAAAACTTGTTTTATATTCCCAATAAAGGACAATGCTCTGTGTTCTTATCTTTTTAATGTAGTTGAGGCAATAGATAGGAAATAATTTGTCCTTTTATACCTCTATACTTCATTTTAGACTATGATAAAGTTGGGAATGTTAGCATTGACATAAAATATAGTTTACCACATAGGCCAGTTTGGAGGATATAGAACACTTCATAAAAGATTTATTCCAAAGATATGTTTTGTGTAATAATATTCTTTTTCTGCAAAAACGTTGTCTGTCTGTTGGACATTGACAACTATTTCTTATAGACTTTCATTACTTTTTTGGGGGGGGAAGAAGATCTTCTGAATGTTATCCCATATTTTGACTTTTTATATTTTTAGTATTCATTTGGAATTTCACTCTTGGTGTTGGTGGTTTAGTCGCTAAGTTGTGTCTGACCCTTGTGACCCCATGGATGGTAGTTCGCCAGGCCCTTCTGTCCATGGGATTTCCCAGGCAAGAGTACTGGGTGGGATGCCATTTCCTTCTCCAGGGGATCTTCCTAACTCAGGGATCAAAACCACATCTCCTGTATGACAGGTCAATTTTTCACTGCTGAGCCACCAGGGAAGCCCTTACCCTTGGTGTGTGCTTAGTCACTCAGTTGTGTCCAACTCTTTGCAACCCCACGAACTGTAGCCTGCCAGGCTTCTCTGTCCATCGGACTTTGAAGGCAAGAATACTGGAGTGGGTTGCCATATCCCCGTCCAAGGGATCTTCCCGACCCAGGGATCAAACCCACATCTCTTGTGTTTGTTGCATTGCAGACAAATTCCTGGTAGGCGTGTTCTGTTTTGTGTCATTTTTTTTAATATATTTTTTTAAATTGAAGGATAATTGCTTTACAGAATTTTGTTGTTTTTTGGTCATCAAAAGGAAGCCAAGTTTTTTTTGAGAAAACTTTTGTTTTACATCTTTGACCACCTTAGATCTCTGGCTTGCTTCCATTTAGAGTTTTGTTTCTCTTCGAAGTGCAAGGCAACTGAGAGTCATTTCAGGTATTTTTTTTTTCCATGTTAGCATCACTTATGCTCCATTCTGAGCTGAATGGTGGAGACAGAGCTTCTGAAAGTAGGTAGCAAGAGATGCTAAACAGTGTTTCCCTGTAAATTCAGGTACAATTCATTTTCTCTAGATAAAGGTGGTGGTGATGGAACTAGAATTGTGTTGCTCAATATTCTCACATCCTTTCTGTGGAATCATGTGCCTCAGACTTTGGATCTATGTTAGTGTTCTTATCTGATGCCAAGCATTCCTTTACAGATTACTGCTTCCATCAGAATTTCATTGGCTTCATTAAAAACATAGATAAAGCCTGGCAACAGGGGTATAGAAAATTAAGGGTGTCTCTATTTTTCATTCTCTAGAAACACTATAATATAAAAACTTGATTGTGCTAAAATGCTGAAGATGTTATCCTTGCTCTTAGGGCCATTGTTGTTTAGTCACTCAGTCGTGTCTGACTCTTTGTGGCCCCATGAACTGCAGCATGCCAGGTTTCCCTGTCCTTCACTATCTCCCGGAGTTTGTTCAAACCTATGTCCATTGAATTGGTCATGCCATCCAACCATCTCATCCTCCGTCACTTGCCCTTAATCTTTCCAATGATCAAGGTCTTTTCCAATGAGTTGACTCTTCACATCAGGTGGCTGAGCTTCAGCTTCAGCGTCAGTCCTTCCAATGAATGTTCAGAGTTGATTTCCTTTAGCATTGACTGGTTTGATCTCTTTGCAGTCCATGGGACTCTCAAGAGTCTTCTCCAACACAACAATTAAAAGTATCAATTCTTCAGTGCTCAGCCTTCTTTATGGTTCCACTCTCACATCCACTCATGACTACTGGAAAAATCATAGCGTTGACTATAAGTACCTTTGTCGGCAAAGTGATGTGTCTGCTTTGTAACACACTGCCTAGATTTGTCATAGCTTTTCTTCCAAGGAGCAAGGGTCTTCTCAGGACCATATGACTGTCGAATATCATGTAAAGTCTAAAGAATCAGTTCAAAAAAGTAAATTTAGAAATACATTGTAGCACATTGGATTTTTATTGCTAGAACTAGAATTCTTGAAAAGTTATTTAAAAAAAAACAAAAACAAAAACACGAGTCTTTCCTATCCAGCTGCTAAGTTGCCCTGATAATCTCATGTTCTCATTTACAAAGAAGTGTTAGGTTCCTAAAGGGGATAAATGATACTTTAAAATTATATCTCTATTATTCAAAAGCATGCTTCAATACCTCTGCAGAATCTGTTGTTTTTTTTTCATTTTTCATGCATATCAACATAACAAACAGAATAAGTAGGAGGAAGATCTCTATCATACTTCTCTGAGAAGAATGGATAGTAAAATCAAGATAGCTCACTCGGGAGTTTTCTGTATCCATACTGGTTGTGTTAGGGTAGGATGACATAGCACACAACAGCATAATCAGATCCGAAAAAAACTAAAAGAGATTGCTGCCTTCTCTTATATGCGAGTGTTTGTGTGTGTGTGACATACACATGTCAGATATTACTGGTTACCTATGATTAGATTGCAGGTTGTAGCCCTAGTTACTGGGAATATAACTGTAGAGTGGTTGCATTTTCTGAATTGTTGAAGAATATAGAATTGAGCTCAGGGTAAGAATAACAGCCATTTTTAGACTTCAAGTGTCAATCAAAAATAACTCTATTCACTAGAGATAGAGATTTGAATTAATTTTTAAAGATTCCTTCATTTTAGAAAAAATACTTTAACAGGGATGCGTTGGTAAAGAAATAGTACTCTTCTTGAATGAGGAAGGGCTTCGCTTGCAGCTCAGTTGGTAAAGAATCTGCCTGCAGTGTAGGAGACCCAGGTTTGATCCCTGGGTTGGGATGATCCCCTGGAGAGGGAAATAGCAACCCAATCCAGTATCCTTGCTTGGAAAATCTCATGGACAGAGGAGTCTGGTGGACCACCGTCCATGGGGTTGCAAAGAGTCAGGCATGACTGAGCAACTAACACTTACTTTCTTACTTAGGAAATGGGGAGATAAAATGAGCTTCGTATTAAGTTATATGTGGTATATCTTTACGGTGGTAGGAGCTGGATCCTGAAGATTTTAATATAACTGCTCACTGGTGATACGAGTTTGTAGAACAAGTTGGATACTGTTTAAAGCGAACACAAAAGCAACTTTTGGGGAACACGTGTACACCCATGGCAGGTGCATGTCGATGTATGGCAAAACCAATACAATATTGTAAAGTAAAAAAAAATATATACAAATAAATAAATACATAAAAAATAAAAATAAAATAAAATAAGCTACTTTATTATTTATTTTTATTGACACGTTTTTCAAATTGCCTGTGTTGGACCACTCTTTCCTGCACTTAGTCTAAATAAACGTGCTCACAAATGCTATAGATTATGTTTAAAACTTCTCATGTATTAACTCAGTCATAGTTCAAAGGTGTTAAAATTCTAATTTCACCAAATTAAAGCTTTTCTATCTCATCTCCCCTATTTTACACCCAGCTTTGGCTGGATTCAGGTTTGAAAACCAACACAGTGTATTTAAAAATGAGAACTTCAAGCTGAAAAAATAAAAGCTATTACTGTTTAAATCTTAACTCTAGTATATTTTTATTTTAGATTCAGTGGATAATGTATAATGTTTATAGAAGTTTTAAAACCCTTCCCCCAAATTGGAGAATCCATAATAAAAAAGAAAGAAATTACAGATTTATGTTTACATTAGACACTAAGCCCGCATGGTTAGAAAAATGCCTAGTGTGTAAGTATTGGGAACACATAATTTCCAAATTCTATAAACTATTCCAGATAACAAAAGAAGACAAGAAGCTATTCAGTTTATTTTATGATATTAATATTCCCACTATCAAAATAGAAACCATAAGAATAGAGGAAAACACATAAGTTAACTTTAATCAAGCAAGCAAGCAACAAATAATCCCAAAACCCATGAGTCAATCTCAAGTATTCATGTGGAAGTGGATATCTTAAATAAAGCATTCTTAAAATAAGTATATCATTGTATTAAAAAAAAGACAGTCATGTTAGTTTTTCATCATGCCTTGCAATAACAAGATAGTTCAACATTAAAGAGAATATCAAATTGAAAATAGTTATGATATGCTAAAGCAAAAACATATTAATTTCAGTTTAAGCGCCATAAAATTTTTGAAACTTCAACATCCATTTGGATGTGACTCTGTGTGTGTTGCTTGAGAAAGAAGAGAGACAGAGAGGGAAATTTTCAGAAACACTTAGTGAAAAAAACATTAAAAACAACTCAAATTAAACAACATAGGCAGGATGACTGCCCTTAATAATACTATTCAATAATGAAATAGCCACTAGATTTCTGGTAAAATAAATGCTGTGCAAGAGAAATAAAAGTATAAAAACAAGAAAAGAAAGGACAAATCTTTCATTATTTATAGAAAATACAATAATCCATATAGAAAATGCAATGAAATCAATTGAGAAATTGATTTAATTTATTAATTGATTTAATGATACAAGCAAATACAATATTAGTATAAATTTAATAGATTTATTCAGATCAGATCAGATCAGATCAGTTCAGATCAGTCCCTCAGTCCTGTCCAACTCTTTGCGACCCCATGAATAGCAGCATGCCAGGCCTCCTTGTCCATCACCAACTCCCAGAGTTCACCCAGACTCACATCCATCGAGTCAGTGATGCCATCCAGCCATCTCATCCTCTGTCGTCCCCTTCTCCTCCTGCCCTCAATCCGTCCCAGCATCAGAGTCTTTTCCAAAGAGTCAACTCTTCACATGAGGTGGCCAAAGTACGGGAGTTTCAGCTTTAGCATCATTCCTTCCGAAGAAATCCCAGGGCTGATCTCCTTCAGAATGGACTGGTTGGATCTCCTTGCAGTCCAAGGGACTCTCAAGAGTCTTCTCCAACACCACAGTTCAAAAGCATCAATTCTTCGGCGCTCAGCCTTCTTCACAGTCCAACTCTCACATCCGTACATGACCACAGGAAAAACCATAGCCTTGACTAGATGGACCTTTGTTGGCAAAGTAATGTCTCTGCTTTTGAATATGCTATCTAGGTTGGTCATAACTTTCCTTCCAAGGAGGAAGCGTCTTTTAATTTCATGGCTGCAGTCACCATCTGCAGTGATTTTGGAGCCCAGAAAAATAAAGTCTGACAGTGTTTCCACTGTTTCCCCATCTATTTTCCATGAAGTGATGGGACCGGATGCCATGATCTTCGTTTTCTGAATGTTGAACTTTAAGCCAACTTTTTCAGTCTCCACTCTCACCTTCATCAAGAGGCTTTTTAGTTCCTCTTCACTTTCTGCCATAAGGGTGGTGTCATCTGCATATCTGAGGTTATTGATATTTCTCCCTGCAATCTTAATTCCAGCTTGTGTTTCTTCTAGTCCAGTGTTTCTCATGATGTACTCTGCATATAAGTTAAATAAGCAGGGTGATAATATACAGCCTTGACATACTCCTTTTCCTATTTGGAACCAGTCTGTTGTTCCATGTCCAGTTCTAACTGTTGCTTCCTGACCTGCATCCAGATTTCTCAAGAGGCAGGTCAGGTGGTCTTGTATTCCCATCTCTTTCAGAATTTTCCACAGTTTCCTGTGATCCACACAGTCAAATGCTTTGGCATAGTCAATAAAGCAGAAATAGATGTTTTTCTGGAACTCTCTTGCTTTTTCGATGATCCAGCGGATGTTGGCAATTTGATCTCTGGTTCCTCTGCCTTTTCTAAAACAGCTTGAACATCAGGAAGTTCATGGTTCATGTACTGCTGAAGCCTGGCTTGGAGAATTTTGAGCATTACTTTACTAGCGTGTGAGATGAGTGCAATTGTGTGGTAGTTTGAGCATTCTTTGGCATTGCCTTTCTTTGGGATTGGAATGAAAACTGACCTTTTCCAGTCCTGTGGCCACTGCTGAGTTTTCCAAATTTGCTGGCATATTGAGTGCAGCACTTTCACAGCATCATCTTTCAGGATTTGGAATAGCTCAACTGGAATTCTATCACCTCCACTAGCTTTGTTCGTAGTGATGCTTTCTAAGGCCCACTTGACTTCACATTCCAGGATGTCTGGCTCTAGGTCAGTGATCACACCATCATGATTATCTGGGTTGTGAAGATTTTTTTTGTGCAGTTCTTCTGTGTATTCTTGCCATCTCTTCTTAATATCTTCTGCTTCTGTTAGGTCCATACCATTTCTGTCCTTTATCAAGCCCATCTTTGCATAGATTTATTAAGCATCAACAAAAGCTATTTCAAAATATAAGAGAAGGAAGTTTTCATCTGAAATAGCAAAATTATAAAATAAATTGAAAGAGAAATAATACGATTATGCAGTACCCATATACAGAGAAATATAAAACTGTCACTGAAATAAATTTCTGAAGAATTTAAGAAAGATAGACAAAATATTTTATTAGAAAAAGAGTTGGAAAATCAGTTTAGAATAGCAAATTATAGCTATAGCTATGACAATAGCAAATGTCATCTTAGACACAATATGAAATGCAAAACAAAAGCAAAAGATATATTGATGAATTTTGAACATCTGAACCCAAAAGCAATATCATTTAAAATTAAAAAAATAGATTTATAGGAAGTATTTTAAATGTTTATAACAAGCCAGAAAGAAAAGACAAATATTTGAATAGAAAATGAAGTAAAGAATTTCTGTTGTACGGTTACTCAATTGTGTCTGACTCTTTGCGATTACAGCACTCCAGGCTTCCCTGTCTTTCACCAACTCCTGGAGCTTGCTCAAACTCATGTCCATTGAGTTGGTCATGCCATCTCATCCTCTATTGTCCCCTCCTCCTGCCTTCAATCTTTCCCAGCATCAGGGTCTTTCCCAGTGAGTCGCCTCTGCATATCAGGTGACCATAGTATTGGAGCTTCAGCTTCAGCATCTGTCCTTCTAATGAGTATTCAGGGTTGATCTCTTTTAGGATTGGCTTGTTTAATCTCCTTGCAGTCCGAGGGACTCTCGAGAGTCTTCTCCAACACCACAGTTTGAAAGCATCAATTCTTCAGCTCTCAGCATTCTTATGGACTCACTCTCACATCCATATATGACTACTGGAAAAACCATAGCTTTGTTGGCAAAGTAATGTCTGCTTTTTAATATGCTGTCTAGGTTGGTCATAGCTTTTCTTCCAAGGAGCAAGCATCTTTTAATTTCATGGCTGCATTCACCATCCGCAGTGATTTTGGAGACCAAGAAAATAAAGTCATTCACTGTTTCCCCTTATTTCCCCATCTGTTTGCCATGAAGTAAGGAATAAGAACTGACCATTTACCAAATAAGACATTTTAGTCTCTAGTAATAGGTAGAAACTGTTTGTGGCCCCATGGACTGCAGCACAGCAGGCTTCCCTGTCCTTCACCATCTACTGGAGCTTGCTCAAACTCATGTCTATTAAGTCGGTGATGCCTTCTAACCATCTCATCTGCTGTCGCCTCCTTCTCCTGCCTTCAACCTCTTCTAGTATCGGTGTTTTTTTCTAGTGAGTTGGTTCTTTGCATCAGGTGGCCAAAGTACTGAAGCCAGCTTCAGCATCAGTCTTTCCAATGAATATTCAGGCTACTCTTCTCAAAACATCACAGTTTAAAGGCACCAATTTTTCAGCGCTCAGCCTTTTTAATTGTCTAGCTCTCACATCTGTACATGACTACTGGAAAAGTCATAGCTTTGACAATACAGACCTTTTCAGGCAAAGTAATTTCCCTGCTTTCTAATACACTGTCTAGGTTTGTCATTGTTTTTCTTCCAAGGAGCTTGTGTCTTTTAATTTCATGGCTGCAGTCATCATCCATAGTGATTTTGCAGCCCAAGAGGATAAAGTCTGTCACTGTTTCCATTGTTTCCCCATCTATTTGCCATGAAGTGATAGAACCAGATGCCATGATCTTCATTTTTTGAATGTTCAGTTTTAAGCCAGCTTTTTCATTCTCCTCTTTACCTTTATCAAGGGGGTCTTTAATTAAGGGAATTATGACTAAAATTAAGAAGTGCCCTTATTTTGAAATCAGCATGACAAAATATTGAAAGTTTGAGTTGATCTAAATAGCATTTGATATAAATGTTGGAGTGTAAATAGTTGAAGGCAGATTGGATGGCTATTTAACAATACCTATTAAAGTACCACATACTTGCAATACTACTACACTTCTATGTCTGTTCAAAGCAACTTTCACAAGAATGATGGTGATAGTTAGATTTGAAATAGTAAAAACTAAAATTTTAGCAGATGTAGACATTCATCCATATGTTGGGCTTCTTGGTGGCTCAGATGGTAAACACTCTGCCTGACATGCAGGAGACCTGGGTTCAATCCCTGTGTTGGAAAGATCCCCTTGAAAAGGGAATGGTGACCCCCTACAGTAGTCTTTCCTGGAGAATTCCATGGACATAGAGGAGCCTACTGTGGAAGGCAATGGCACCCCATTCCAGTACTCTTGCCTGGAAAATCCCATGGACAGAGGAGCCTGGTGGGCTGCAGTCCATGGGATTGCTAAGAGTCAGACACGACTGAGAGACTTCACTTTCACTTTTCACTTTCATGTATTGGAGAAGGAAATGGCAACCCACTCCAGTGTTCTTGCCTGGAGAATCCCAGGGACGGGGGAGCCTGGTGGGCTGACGTCTATGGGGTCGGACAGAATCGGACACGACTGAAGTGACTTAGCAGCAGAGGAGCCTATAGTCAATGGTGTCACAAAGAGTTGATACAGACATTTTCTGTGTAATCCAATGCAGTGGTTAAAAATATTAGAAGATATTTATGTGTATTTATAAAAATACCCTTACTATATTTCAAAAATGTCTGTATGCTTCTGTATGCCAGACACTGACCAAAGAATGAGTCATTAACAGAGTGATCCTCCCAAAATATTGTGAACAAAAATATTGTTAGAGCCACTTCACAGGTGGCAATAATGAGTCACAAAGATATGAAAATAGAAACAATATTATGTTTTTCCTTAGATTCCTATGTAAGTATGTGATTATATTTAGTAATTGAGACAGAAGAGAGTAAACTGGTAATGGTGGTTTCCTTTCAGAGTAGGGTGGATTGTGAGCATAATATTTATGGGAAATCAGCTTAACCTGTACAAAGTGACCATTTTTTAACAAAAATATCAATCATTTAAAAATATATTAATATTTAGTGTAAGAGTTGTAGCTCCAGGAATGTTAGTGTATTAAACTGTATCTTTAAAACAAAAATCTTTATCTGAAAAATGCTCTTATTTAAATATTTTACATATTTTATTATCAGACCAATAATTTAAAAAATAATCCATGGTTAATAATATTTGAAAATACTTAGTAAATATCATAAATGTAATTACATATATTAAAAATCAATTAAAATTCATTTTCAGTGTAAATAAAATCTAAATTGCATCTGACATAATGTAAATGTCAAAAGACAGACTAAAATATGTCTTGGTACAGCTGGCTTCTGTACATTCACTATTAAGAAGTGCACATACTACACAGAAACAGAAATGAAGCATACATTTAAGTTAATTGTAATATTTAGGGAATTTGAGCTCTGCTTAATTAAACCTTTCTAATGCCAAGACTTGTTTGGTTAGTTTATTTTCTCCCTACATATTAAGCATCATTGAGTATTTAAGATACGATTGAGGAAATGCTCAAAAAAAAAAAAAAATGACGATGGTATGTTAAAAGGACTGACTTGAAGGAGCTTCCAAAATACTTAACATAATGCTAAAGCTGCAAAAATATGCAAACATACTTTTGGAGTGTGCTTTCCTGGTGGCTCAGAGGGCAAAGAATCTTCCTGCAATGCAGGAACCTGGGTTCAATCCCTGGGTTGGGGAGATCCCCTGAAAAAGGAAATGACAACCCACTCCAATATTCTTGATTGGAGAATCCCATGGGTAAAGGAGCCTGGTAGGTTACGGTCCATGGGGTCACAAAGAGTCAGACATGACTGAGCAACTAACACACACCACACACACATACTTCAGATTATAACCTGAAATAGAAAATAAATATTCATGAGTTTCTATTGATATAAATAAGTGATTGAATAATTAAGTGGAAGAAGTGACAATGTCAGGCACAGACAAATTCCAAATGAATTATATAAGGACTCGTCCCTCAAGGAAGTGAAACTTAACTCTTCATCCGTTACATGTGGGTGGAACTTAGTGATAGAACAAGATGGTCATGGGATAAACTGGAACTTTCTCAGTTTGTACACATTTTCTGTAAATCCAAAACCATTCTAAAATGAAAAAATGTTTATTTATAAAATGATGGATTATATAGCCATATTTTGGGGTCATCACCATTAGCGACTGAACAAAAACAACCACCATTTGAACATGAGTAAATGTGTTATATGAGTTATATTCATATATCATACAGATATATGAGTATATATGATTAGGAGTGGAAATGCTTATGAACAACAGAAAATAATATGGTCATTTATTTTAAAATATATATCAGTTGGATTTGTTTTGAGGCTTATATATTTATGATGAAATATAAGTGAAGTGAGAGAGCTGTTTGTGGATTTGAGGACTTGATATCTGTTATTAATATCGTGACATTTTAGGGTCTGCAAGCATTTACTCCTACTTTACCCATAGTTTAATCTCCCACTAAAACTTGATGAATCTAGGAATTAAATTGATGTGTGTCAAACACCCCACATCAGAACCATGAGCTTGGATACCTCATTAACCTAAGTAAGTGTATTGGCTACTAACACGGTTGGAGACTTTAGTTGCATCTGTCTGTACACTTGCTCTCCACTTCTGTGGGTTAAAACTCAGATATACTTATTAAAAATTCCACAGTGACAAAGAGGAGAAAGAGATTAAAAAATAATTGTTAGGAAATAACCTGTTATTACTATCTGAATACATAAACAGAAAACACACAATCTTCCACTGGAGTGTATAATGGATGTTGTCACTGAAAGGAAAGTGAGTCTTTCTTTATAACTATGAAGTCTGCCAGTATAAATTGGTTGTGTATGAAGATAGCTTGTATATGATAAGTTTTTCATTCACTTATTTGCAGTTCAAAAAACATGAAAAGAAAACTGAGTTTAAATAATTCAAATTTAATAAGAATCCCATTATTTTCTCTCCAAACTTGTCCTCTTCTTTTTTACAGTTGTTGAACTGTGCAATATTTAGGTGAGTATCTACTTGTATATATACTTATAACAAATATGGGGGTATGAAAATATACTTATTTTTAAAAATAATTTTATTTATTTCATCATTTTAATATAGGAAAATGACATAGTAGAGGAAAAGATCTCACTTGAATTATCTCTCCTCTGTTTCTCTCTCTTTCAGCAATTTTTGGGACAGTTGCAGAGTTAACATATTTTTTGCACCTGTTATGAAGCTGGTGTAGGAATGCTGTAACTTCTTGGCCCAAAATATTTATATCTTACTGTAACTGCCTACTCCAGTGGTCTTTATATTGTAGGATATGCATCTTGGGGTCTGAAGGCTTTATTTGAAAGCCTCTCTCCCTCCAGGGTTACACTGCCATGCCAGGGAATTACACTCCCCAGGTATAGCATAAACTCCAAGAGGAACAGGAGGCAGTCTATGAACAACCCACTTCCCTCTCCCTTTACTCCTAGGGTAGAAAAACTGAGGTGTGATTGCATCCTTTCTCATAGTCTGTCCATGTGCTTACATTCTCTGTGGGTGCTGGCTTCCTGCCCTTTCCTATCTCACCTCTCTACTGCTCTGAAATTGTTTCTGCATCTCTCAAAAAATAACACTTGCACTTTGATCTTTATCTTGGCTTCTGTTTTTGAGGGAGCAGAGATTAAGATGGTCTGAGTGACTATAGAAAAGAGAATAGAAGAGAGTGAGAAAATGGTTTAGTTTTAAATATATAAAACCTTAAATCCGGGCAAATGTTGATACAACCAATGGCAAAAGTAAATATTCACATAACACATATTTTCATGTTATACGTCATTTGCTAAACTGCTATATCTAAATAATTTCCATAAATCACTCTAATACTTGAATATTTCATTATCTGTACTAGTAACATCATGTCAATTTCAACATAAGATATACTATATGGGACCAATTAAGTGATTTATTGCTTAGTTGTAGCACTAATTAGGCAAATTTTTATGTGTCACAATTAATGTTTTTAATACTTTTCTAACAGCATGATTTTGTTTTTTATGATAAAAGCAATGGATGCTTTGATGAGTAAACAATGGACCATAATAATATTAACTGTGTCACCAAAGGGGCAAATTTTCTTGAAGGAGAAAAGAAGACAAAATATCAAATAGGTATGATATCAAATATCAAATAGTTCTCTTAGAACTTCCAAGGGAAGGACTCTCTATGAGCAATTAGTAAATTAATTATATTAGTCACTGGAAAGTGGAGGACTTTATGATCTGGTGCAGCATAAAGGAAGACGTATTAAAGCAATAGGTCTCAGGTCACTTACTGTGCTTATTCATTATTTATTAAATATTTGCTAAACACAACTTTTGTGTTTTGCTGTTTTATATCATTGCACTCTAATTTATAATTTGAAGTGTTTTTTTTTAAACTGAGGGTTTATTGCCTTCTGCTAAATAAATTTTGAAATGACTACTAATTTCAGAAACTTCAAAGACCACTTATTGTACTATTGTAGAGAAGAGAGCAAGTTTCTCTCTCACATGTTGAGTGAAGGCTGTATTCTTTCTAGATTCTTGTTGTTGCAAGTTTATAACCCAAGCACCCTGAGGTTCATAGAAGTTTAGAAAATAATCATAGGGTTTGCTAAAGGATAATTTCAGACAGATCTAAAGGAGATAGTGTGACAGATGCAATATTTTATAATAACAGTAAAGTTAATGATATTATGCTATATAATAATGGTTTCTGTTTTTTGACAGTTATATTAGCTAGACTTCTTCAAGACCCTTTTTATTAATTATTTAATTCTTGGACTAACACTGTAGTACTGCTTTTGATGATTTTGTATATGGGAAAAATGAAGCCCAAAGCAGTAAACTAAAATTTCCAAAACTAAGGAGCAGGCCAGAGAAGTAACAGAAATACACAAGCATAGAATGCTAAATCCCATACTTCTTAATAGTAAGCAATGCCTAAGTGATCATTTTGATGCTAAAACTGATTTTTAAATATATATGCAGCACATTGGCATATTTCTAAGTAAATGATTAAAAAACTCATAGCTGATACTGGAAAAATTCAGGATTTTATGAAGGAGACAATTTGTGTCTATATTGGTGAAAGAAAAGACAAAGAAATAACTAAAATCATTTCTCTAACTTAATTAGCTTAACATTTTTCTCCCAGTGACATTTTTTTACCTGAAAATTTAGAATTTTTTGTCTCTAGTATGTATTTGTCATGGAAAACAAAACAGAGGGTGCAAGAATTTTTAAAGAAAAAAGCCATGTTAGTATGATTTTCCTACTTGGTTGTAGGAAGCAACTGTCAAAATTAATATCACAATATAAATTTATTCCTTATAAATGTCTAAATTGTGAATTGTGTGACTAATTTGTGTGAAATAAGAACATCAGCTCCTTTCATTATAAAAATGACTTTCTATACTTGGCAGCATGAAATAGCTATTTTTTTCCTGCTTCCTCTACATTTGCTGTCTAAACCAGATATTTAAATTCTTCTTTACTAAGACCATATTTCTATATAACTAACAACTTTATAGTTCTTGCATCATAGGGTGGTATTTATTCATCTTATTGTTTCCGTGGTTCTTTGGCTATCTAAAATTATTTTACATAATAAATGCTTGCAAAAGTCTTTAGGATTGTATCATTTAATAGACATTTTTGTATGTTCATTTATATTATTTTATCTTGGCTGATTCAATAATTCATTAGGGAGAACTGTTTTTGGAGTTGCTAGCACAGAGAGGACAAATGACAGAGAATAATCACTCCTGACTAACAACTTTGTTAACAACTATTCAATGAATTTAATCCTTTCTGGAATGCTGCCACCATTTATTTTTTGGCATACTGACATATTAGATTCTGCACCAGTAGTTCTCATGTACAGCCAGAAATACTCTTCTAATTTTCAAAGTACTTGGGAAATTTTAGCATGAACTGACCAGAGATTCTACTATAAAAAGAAATAGGATATAACTTTAAAAGTTACAAGTCTGTTATTAAGAGATAAAAGAAGCAAGAGCGAAACTCATGATGAACTAAAATATACTCATCAAACACTGTTGTTATTCAGTCTCTAAGTTGTGTCTGACTCTGCAACCTTATGGACTGCAGAACACCAGACTCCTCTGTCCTCTACTATCTCCCGGAATTTGTGCAGAATCATGTCCATTGAATCTGTGATGCTATCTAATCATCTCATCCTCTCCCTCCTCCTTCTCCTTTTTCCTTCCATTTTTCAGCATAAGGGTCTTTTCCAGTGAGTTGATTCTTCTCATCAGGTGTCCAAAGTATCGCAGGTTCAGCTTCAGTATGAGTCCTTCCAATGAATATTCAGGGTTGATATCCTTTAGGATTGATCAGTTGATATTCTTGCAGTCCGATCAAACATTCAGTTCAGTTGCTCAGTCATGTCCGACTCTTTGCGACCCCATGAATTGCAGCATGCCAGGCCTCCCTGTCCATCACCAACTCCCGGAGTTCACCCAGACTCACGTCCATCGAGTTGGTGATGCCATCCAACCGTCTCATCCTCTGTCGTCCCCTTCTCCTCCTGCCCCCAATCCCTCCCAGCATCAGAGTCTTTTCCAGTGAGTCCTCTTAGCATGAGGTGGCCAAAGTACTGGAGTTTCAGCTTTAGCATCATTCCTTCCAAAGAAATCCCAGGGCTGATCTCCTTCAGAATGGACTGGCTGGATCTCCTTGCAGTCCAAGGGACTCTCAAGAGTCTTCTCCAACACCACAGTTCAAAAGCATTAATTCTTCAGCACTCAGCTTTCTTCACAGTCCAACTCTCACATCCATACATGACCACTGGGAAAACCATAGCCTTGACTAGACGGACCTTTGTTGGCAAAGTAATGTCTCTGCTTTTGAATATGATTTCATGGCTGCGGTCACCATCTGTAGTGATGTTGGAGCCCAGAAAAATAAAGTCTGACACTGTTTCCACTGTTTCCCCATCTATTTCCCATGAAGTGATGGGACCAGATGCCATGATCTTAGTTTTCTGAATGTTGAGCTTTAAGCCAACTTTTTCACTCTCCTCTTTCACTTTCATCAAGAGGCTTTTTAGTTCCTCTTCACTTTCTGCCTGATCAAACATTAGGCACTCTTAATTTTTACCAATGAATATTGTTCATATAAAGACACTAAGGGAAAGATGTTAGTCTCCTCCATTCAAAATACTAAGCTCTTCAAAAATGATTAAGAAGTACTGATTCAAAATTGAAAATTTCATTTGAGTTAGTGTATAGTTATATGCCACTGAATTTGTCTAAAGAAGTTTGTATGATATACAAATGATGAAACCATACTTAAAGTTTTATGTATTAAAACTTTGCCTAAGAAATATACCTAATGAAGAAAATAAAGGCTGGATAAATAAAGTGGAGTAGTAACTTTTAGACAATTTTTATTTAACTTAAACTTTTTGTCAAGTATTATCAGAAAAGCAAAGTTGTCAGTATGTTTAAAAATGTATAAAATTTGACCTACCTCCTGGGTTAACTTGAAGGTTTATAAAAACTGACAAACAAAATGCAAGGAGTAGAAAGTAAAAGTATCCTTAAATAGGTACAAATACATTTTTATGCCTACTTAAATCTTTGAAATCAAACAGAATTTAAATTAATTCACAAATCTTTACTAAGGCAAGATTATATTTGGTTTTGGTGAATAAAAAGGCGTGTTCAATAAAGGCACTCATTTGCAATGGATCTGAAATTAAGGGTAGGAGTCCAATAGGGAGAAATGGAAGAAAAAATATTCAAAGAAGAAAAATATTTGTATGACTCAATTCAGCAAGTTTTGATGAGGCTTAGTGTATGTGTTGAAAAAAGTTTGGAAATTTTTAACTGCATTTCATGCCATAAATTTTGATACATTTACTTTCATTTTAAGTTCAAGAAAATCCCCAGATTTGCTTTGTATTTCGCTTTTGATTCAACAGATCATTTTTTACTTACCAGTGTAAAGGGCTTTCATTTTTCTGCTATTAATGTGTTTATTTCATTGTGCTGTTTATGTTACTTTGATACTTCTGGAACTATTAAGATGTGTTTTTGTGTGTGATCTAATACAAAGAGGGCTTCCCTGGTGGCTCAGTGGTAAAGAATGTGCCTGCCAATGCAGAAGGTGCAAGTGATGTGGGTTCGAGCCCTGGCTCAGGAAGATCCCCTGAAGCAGGACATGGGAACCTACTCCAGTATTCTTGACTAGGAAATCCCATGGACAAAGGAACCTGGCAGGCTATAGTCCATGGGGTTGCAAAACAGCTGGACATGACTTAGCGACTAAAAAACAACTAATGTAAGGGAAGTTCTTACTGTTCCATGAGTATTAGAAAAAGTGTATTTTCTTCAGCATTGTAATATATATATGTGTGTGTGTGTGTGTGTGTGTGTGTGTGTGTATCACATACTTTAGACTTAGGGTTTTCTTTTTTTTTTAAGACCATCTACATTTAACCTTATGTTACCCACTTAATTGTAAGAAGTACCTTACAATCCCTGTAATCAGAGGGTTTCTATCTGTCTCCCCTTGCATTGCCTGTTATTTCTGTTCTATGGAAGTTGTTGCTTCATTTTGGGGGCATAACTATGCATCACTTTTTATTTACCTTCTTCTAGCACATAATATGTATACAGAAATAAAACAGATCATAAGAATATTGTTGAATTAGTTTTAACAACGTGAATACATTCATGTACTATGCAATCAGTGAAAACTAGACATCTCTATCATCCAAGAGGCCCCTTGGCCCTTCCTAGTCATTAACCACTCTCTTTGGGTATACCAGCTTTGAAAATCAAGTTTAGCTTTTCCTATTTTTCAACTTCATATAAATAGAATTATGTCATTTTTCTCAACCAACATGATGTTTATAGGATTTGCCCATATTTCATACAACAGTAATTTGTTTATTGTCATTGGAGATAGAATATTCCACTAATTTCTGACATTGAGATGGACTGCTCAGATTCTCCTTCAGGGATGACTAGCTGCCCAGATATCAGGAGCATAGTCTGCAAATGGGCTCCAGTTGTCTTCTTCTACAAGTTCTGTTTCAATTGCAGAGGATTTTCTCCTGTTTGCACTTCCTGGGACAGTCCACATCTGGTTATGAGTGTGACCGATGTTACATAGTTCTAAGTATTTCAATCCAAATTAGACAGCTGTGATGGACAATCTTCATGATCGAGGTCCCTGCCCTATTTCTCACTGGGGCTTTGTTGGTCCTGCATCAAAGTTCTATTTCTCCTTATGATCAGTCAGTACCTACTTTCCCTTCTCTTCTCAAGCATTGATCCTTAAATATCCTGAACTCTGAGCTCCATCCCAGAATCTTCCTCCAGAGAATTCAGTCTTTGATACCATTATAGGAGACGACTACAGAAGGATGTTTTGGTTTTCTTCAATTATTGATTATTACTTGTACTCTTGCCTGGAAAATCCCATGGATGGAGGAGCCTGGTGGGCTGCAGTCCATGGGGTCACTAAGAGTCGGATATGACTGAGCGTCTTCACTTTCACTTTTCACTTTCATGCATTGGAGAAGGAAATGGCAACCCACTCCAGTGTTATTGCCTGGAGAATCCCAGGGACGGGGGAGCCTGGTGGGCTGCCATCTATGGGGTCACACAGAGTCGGACACCACTGAAGCAACTTAGCAGCAGCAGCAGCAGCAGGAATATTCTAATAGGGTTGTTTTGAGTACAATTCTAGGTGTGGGGTTGTTGGATAATGGAGTATTTTTTTCTGCTCAAGTTTAGTAAATATATTTTTATTAAATGTTACACCAGTTTACCAGTGGTGTATGAGAATTCCAGTTACTGAGCTTCTTCACCAAATCTTGGTATTCTCAGTCATTTATATTTTAGCCTTTTTAGTGAATGTGTAGTGTTTTCTCACAGGTTTTTAATTAATATTTTTATAATGACTAGTGCAATTCAGCACATTTTTCCAAATGTGTACTGAATGTGTACTGGATATTTGTGTACAACCGTGTGTGTGTGTGTGTGTGTGTGTGTGTGTGTGCTGTCATATCTGACTGTTTACAGCCCCATAGACTGTAGTCCACCAGGCTTCTCTGTCCATGGGATTTTCCAGGCAAGAATACTGGAATATGTTGCCATTTCCTACTCTCGGGGTTCTTCCCGACCCAGGGATTGAATCCACATCACCTGCATCTCCTGCATTGGCAGGCGGACGCTTTACCATGAGTGCCACCTAGGAAGCCATATATATGGCTTCCCTGGGGGCTCAGATGGTAAAGAATCCACCTGCAATGTGGTAGACCTGCATTCAATCCCTGTTTTGGGAAGATCCCCTGGAGGAGGGCATGCAACCCACTCCAGTATTCTTGCCTAGAGAATCCTCATGGACAGAAGAGCCTGGTGAGCTACAGTCCATTTCATCTCAGAGTCAAACATGATAGCGATTAAGCACAGTGCTTCTCTGGTGGTTCAGACAGTAAAAAATCCGCGTGCAAAGCAGTATTCCTGGGTTTGATATCTGGGCGAGGAAGAGCCCCTAAAAACCAAACTGATAAGTAATATGTGTATAGACACATTATGTGACAGGTATGTTTTATTTTTTTATTGAAGTATAGTTGACTAACAATATTATATTAGTTTTAGGAGTACAACATAGTGGTTAGATAACTTTATAGATTATACTCCATATTGAACTGTTAGGAAATATTGGCTATATTCTCTATGCTTTCCATTATGTCATTGTAAGGTACTTATTTCATACCTTGTAGTTTGGACCTCTTGATCGCCTTCACCAATCTTGTCCCTTTTCCCATATCTCTTTCTGCTGGTAACCATTAGCTTGTTCTCTGTATCTGAGTCTGTTTCTGTTTTGTTATATTCATTTGTTTTATTTTTTAGATTCAGGTGTAAGGGAAAATGTGCAGACTTTGTCTTTCTCTGTCTGACTTATTTCACTAAGCATAATACCCTCCAGGTCCAAGCATATTGCAAATGGCAAATTTTCATATTTTTATGGCTGAATAACATTCCTTTGTGTATATATTCTGCATCTTATTTATCCTTTCATCTGTTGCTGGACAATTACGTTGCTTTTATATCTTGGCTAGTTTACATAATGCTACTATGAATATTGAAAAGCATCTTTTTGAGTTAATGTTTGTTCTTCAATTCAGATATGTACCCAGGAGTGAAACTGCTGGATCATTTTCACTTCTATTATTTTCCATTGTGGCTACATCAGTTTAGAGTTCCGCCAACCATATACTAAGATTCCCTTTACTCCACAACTTCATCAACACTTGTTATTTCCTGTCCTTTTTTGCAATAGTAATTCTGACAAAAATGAGGTGATATTTTACTGTGCTTTTCACTTGCCTTTCTCTGATGATTAGTGATGGTGATCATCTTTTCATGTCCCTGTTGGCCATCTTCTTTGGAAAAATGCCTATTCAGATCCTCTATATTTTTAACTGGGCTTTTTTTTTTCTTTTTGATATTGAATTGTACGATTTCTTTATATATTGGATATCAACCTCTTATTGGACATTATTTACATTCTTCCATTCATTAGGTTGCATTTTTTTTATGGTTTCCTAAAGAAAGGCAATGCTAAAGAATGCTCAAACTACTGCACAATTGCACTCATCTCACACGCTAGTAAACTAATGCTCAAAATTCTCCAAGCCAGGCTTCAGCAATATGTGAACCGTGAACTTCCTGATGTTCAAGCTGTTTTAGAAAAGGCAGAGGAACCAGAGATCAAATTGCTAACATCTGCTGGATCATGGAAAAAGCAAGAGAGTTCCAGAAAAGCATCTATTTCTGTTTTATTGGCTATGCCAAAGCCTTTGACTGTGTGGATCACAAGAAACTGTGGAAAATTCTGAAAGAGATGGGAATACCAGACCACCTGATCTGCCTCTTGAGAAATTTGTATGCAGGTCAGGAAGCAACAGTTAGAACTGGACATGGAACAACAGACTGGTTCCAAATAGGAAAAGGAGTACGTCAAGGCTGTATATTGTCACCCTGTTTATTTAACTTATATGCAGAGTACATCATGAGAAACGCTGGACTGGAAGAAACACAAGCTGGAATCAAGATTGCCGGGAGAAATATCAATAACGTCAGATATGCAGATGACACCACCCTTATGGCAGAAAGTGAAGAGGAACTAAAAAGCCTCTTGATGAAGGTGAGAGTGGAGACTGAAAAAGTTGGCTTAAAGCTCAACATTCATAAAACGAAGATCATGGCATCCAGTCCCACCACTTCATCGGAAATAGATGGGGAAACAGTGGAAACAGTGTCAGACTTTATTTTTCTGGGCTCCAAAATCACTGCAGATGGTGAGTGTAGCCATGAAATTAAAAGACACTTCCTCCTTGGAAGGAAAGTTATGACCAACCTAGATAGCATATTCAAAAGCAGAGACATTACTTTGCCAACAAAGTTTCATCTAGTCAAGGCTATGGTTTTTCCTGTGGTCATGTATGGATGTGAGAGTTGGACTGTGAAGAAAGCTGAGTGCCGAAGAATTGATGTTTCTTAACTGTGGTGTTGGAGAAGACTCTTGAGAGTCCCTTGGACTGCAAGGAGATCCAACCAGTCCATTCTGAAGGAGATCAGCCCTGGGATTTCTTCGGAAGGAATGATGCTAAAGCTGAAACTCCAGTACTTTGGCCACCTCATGCAAAGAGTTGACTCATTGGAAAAGCTACTCTGATGCTGGGAGGGACTGGGGGCAAGAGGAGAAGGGGACAACAGAGGATGAGATGGCTGGATGGCATCACTGACTCGATGGACGTGAGTCTGAGTGAACTCCTGGAGTTGGTGATGGACAGGGAGGCCTGGCGTGCTGCGATTCATGGGGTCGCAAAGAGTCGGAGACGACTGAGCGACTGATCTGATCTGATCTTGCTGTGCAAAAGTTTTTAAGTTTGATTAGGTTTTACTTTTTTTTTTTTTTTGCTTTTGTTTACCATACCTAAGGAGATAGATACAAAATGAAATTGCTAATGCCAATGTCAGACAGTGTACTGCCTATATTTTACTTCTAGAAAATTTATCATCAATATATTTCTGAAATCCATTTCATTTTGTACTTCTTAATGAAAATTCCATTATTTACCCACTGCTTTGTAGTACAACTTTTGTCATAATGAAATTTACCGTGTCTGTGGCTTTCTAACTTTTTGACTGGGTTATTTTCCTATCCTTCTACTGCAATATTATGTAAATTAATGACTAATTATATTATTGCTTCAGGTTTTTTAAAGATCCTCCTGACTATTTTTGGACATATAATATCATTTATATATAAATTTTAGTAAACTTTTCAATTTCAGTAAAAAGAAGCTGCTTATATCTTGATTGTTTCAGGGGAAATGATATAGCATAAAATTAATAAATTAAATGCTTTAAAATGCTATAGTTCTCCCTTGTTTAAGCTTTTAACATTTTCTCTGAATATAATTTTATATTTTTAATCCAGATATTAGGAATTAGATTTATTCTTTAGTTATCTGTTGGGTTTGATTATCTTATAAATGTGATGTAAAAACATTGGCTAATTTAATACATTGACCTGTGCCTAAAGAAAATTAATAAATTCATTTATTATTCTTAATAATTTCATGCTTAGTCTTGTCTGACTCTTTGTAACCCCATGGACTGTAGTCCACCAGGCTCCACTATTCATGAAATTTTCCAGGCAAGAATACTGGAGTGGATGCGATTTCCTTCTCCAAGGGACTCGCCTGACCCAGGGATCAAACACACATCTCTTTCATTTCCTGCATTGAAGGCAGATTCTTTACCACTGAGCCACCTGGGTGTACCAGACTACTTTATCTGTCTCCTGAGAAATCTTTTTTAGGGTCAAGGAGCAACAGTTAGAACCAGACATGCCAGTCCAGGTTTGATGCACGATACTGGATGCTTGGGGCTGGTGTACTGGGACGACCCAGAGGGATGGAATGGGGAGGGAGGAGGGAGGAGGGTTCAGGATGGGGAACACATGTATACCTGTGGTGGATTCATTTTGATATTTGGCAAAACTAATACAATTATGTAAAGTTTAAAAATAAAATAAAATTAAAACAAAAAAAAGTGAACTGAAAAAAAAAAAAAAAAAAAGAACCAGACATGGAACAGTTGACTAGTTTGACAGTGCTGTATTTAATTTATATGTAACCCTGCTTATTTAATTTATATGCAGTGTACATCATGTGAAATGCCATGCTGAATGAATCACAATCTGAAATTAAGATTGCCACGAGAAATATCAGCAACCTCAGATATGCAGGTGATACCACTCTTATGGAAGAAATTGGAAGATCCAAAGAGCCTCTTGATGGGGGTGAAAGAGGAGAGAAAAAAAACTGGTTTAAAACTCAACATTCAAAAAACTAAGACCATGACATCTGGTCCCATCACTCCACATCAAATAGAAGGGGAAAAGTGGGAATGATGACAGATTTTATTTTCCTTAGGCTCCAAAATCAATGTGGATGGTGACTGCTGTCATGAAATTAAAAGATACTTGCTTCTAAGAAGGAAAACTATGACAAACCTAGACAGTTTATTAAAAAGCAGAGAAATCACTTTGCAGAAAAAGGTCCATATAGTCAAAGCTATGATTTTTCCAGTAATCATGTATGGATGTGAGAGTTGGACCCTAAAGATGATTGAGAGTTGAAGAATTGATGTTTTTGAATTGTCGTGTTGGAGAAGATTCTTGAGAGTCCCCTGGATAGCAAGGAGACCAAACTGTTCAACCCAAATGAAATCCATGCTGAAGATTCATTGGAACACCTGATGTTGAAGCTGAGGCTACAGTATTTTAGCCACATGATATGAAGAGCTGACTCATTGGAAAAGGCCTGATTCTGGGAAAGATTGAACACAAAAGGAGACAGGGGTGGCAGAATATAAGATGGTTAGACAGCATCACCAACCCAATGGACGTGAATTTGAGCTAACTCTGGGAAATAGTGAAGGACAGAGGAGCCTGACGTACTATAGTTCATGGGTTCACAAAGGGTCAGATATAACTTAGTGACTGAGCAACAGCAATAACAAATTCCTAATAATTATCTATAGAATCTTTTAGATATTTTGTATTTTTATCATGCACAGTCATTTTATCTGTGGATAATAAGTTGTGCTTTTTTCCAGTATATAGATCTTTTGGTGTTCTTCTCCTATTGTTCTGAAGAGACACTCAGGTACAACACTGACTAGAAGTAATGACAGCTACTTGTCTCTTATGCAATCCCACTCACAACTATGGATAGATCAACTAAACAGAAAATTAACAAGGAAACACAAACTTTAAATGATACAATAGACCAGTTAGACCTAATTGATATAGGACATTTCATCCCAAAACAATGAATTTCACCTTTTTCTCAAGCTCACATGGAACCTTCTCCAGGATAGATCACATCCTGGGCCATAAATCTAGACTTGGTAAATTCAAAAAAATAGAAATCATTCCAAGCATCTTTTCTGACCACAATGCAGTAAGATTAGATCTCAATTACAAGAGAAAAACTATTAAAAATTCCAACATATGGAGGCTGAACAACACGCTGCTAAATAACCAACAAATCACAGAAGAAATAAAAAAGAAATCAAAATTTGCATAGAAACGAATGAAAATGAAAACACAACAACCCAAAACCTGTGGGACACGGTAAAAGCAGTCCTAAGGGGAAAGTTCATAGCAATACAGGCACACCTCAAGAAACAAGAAAAAAGTCAAATAAATAACCTAACTCTACATCTAAAGCAACTAGAAAAGGAAGAAATGAAGAACCCCAGGGTTAGTAGAAGGAAAGAAATCTTAAAACTTAGAGCAGAAATAAATGCAAAAGAAACAAAAGAGATCATGGCAAAAAACAACAAAACCAAAAGCTGGTTCTTTGAAAGGATAAATAAAATTGACAAACCATTAGCCAGACTCATCAAGAAACAAAGGGAGAAAAATCAAATCAATAAAATTAGAAATGAAAATGGAGAGATCACAACAGACAACACAGAAATACAAAGGATCATAAGAGAGTACTATCAACAATTATATGCCAATAAAATGGACAACGTGGAAGAAATGGACAAATTCTTAGAAAAGTACAACTTTCCAAAACTCGACCAGGAAGAAATAGAAAATCTTAACAGACCCATCACAAGCACGGAAATTGAAACTGTAATCAAAAATCTTCCAGCAAACAAAAGCCCAGGCCCAGACGGCTTCACAGCTGAATTCTACCAAAAATTTAGGGAAGAGCTAACACCTATCCTGCTTAAACTCTTCCAGAAAATTGCAGAGGATGGTAAACTTCCAAACTCATTCTATGAGGCCACCATCACCCTCATACCAAAACCTGACAAAGATCCCACAAAAAAAGAAAACTACAGGCCAATATCACTGACGAACATAGATGCAAAAATCCTTAACAAAATTCTAGCAATCAGAATCCAACAACACATTAAAGAGATCATACACCATGACCAAGTGGGCTTTATCCCAGGGATGCAAGGATTCTTCAATATCCACAAATCAGTCAATCTAATACACCACATTAACAAATTGAAAAATAAAAGCCATATGATTATCTCAATAGATGCAGAGAAAGCCTTTGACAAAATTCAACATCCATTTATGATAAAAACTCTCCAGAAAGCAGGAATAGAAGGAACATACCTCAACATAATCAAAGCTATACATGACAAACCCACAGCAAACATTATCCTCAATGGTGAAAAATTGAAAGCATTTCCTCTAAAGTCAGGAACAAGACAAGGGTGCCCACTTTCACCATTACTTTTCAACATAGTTTTGGAAGTTTTGGCCACAGCAAACAGAGCAGAAAAAGAAATAAAAGGAATCCAAATTGGAAAAGAAGAAGTAAAGCTCTCACTGTTTGCAGATGACATGATCCTCTACATAGAAAACCCTAAAGACTCCACCAGAAAATTACTAGAACTAATCAATGACTATAGTAAAGTTGCAGGATATAAAATCAACACACAGAAATCCCTTGCATTCCTATACACTAATAATGAGAAAACAGAAAGAGAAATTAAGGAAACAATTCCATTCACCATTGCAACGGAAAGAATAAAATACTTAGAAATATATCTACCTAAAGAAACTAAAGACCTATATATAGAAAACTATAAAACACTGGTGAAAGAAATCAAAGAGGACACTAACAGATGGAGAAATATACCATGTTCATGGATTGGAAGAATCAACATAGTGAAAATGAGTATACTACCCAAAGCAATTTATAGATTCAATGCAATCCCTATCAAGCTACCAACAGTATTCTTCACAGAGCTAGAACAAATAATTTCACAATTTGTATGGAAATACAAAAAACCTTGAATAGCCAAAGCTGTCTTGAGAAAGAAGAATGGAACTGAAGGAATCAACCTACCTGACTTCAGGCTCTACTACAAAGCCACAGTTATCAAGACAGTATGGTACTGGCACAAAGACAGAAATATAGATCAATGGAACAAAATAGAAAGCCCAGAGATAAATCCACGCACCTATGGACACCTTATATTTGACAAAGTAGGCAAGAATATACAATGGATTAAAGACAATCTCTTTAACAAGTGGTGCTGGGAAATCTGGTCAACCACTTGTAAAAGAATGAAACTAGAACACTTTCTAACACCATACACAAAAATAAACTCAAAATGGATTAAAGATCTAAACGTAAGACCAGAAACTATAAAACTCCTAGAGGAAAACATAGGCAAAACACTCTCTGACATACATCACAGCAGGATCCTCTATGACCCACCTCCCAGAATACTGGAAATAAAAGCAAAAATAAACAAATGGGACCTAATTAACCTTAAAAGCTTCTGCACATCAAAGGAAACTATTAGCAAGGTGAAAAGACAGCCTTCAGAATGGGAGAAGATAATAGCAAATGAAGCAACTGACAAACAACTAATCTTGAGAATATACAAGCAACTCCTACAGCTCAACTCCAGAAAAATAAATGACCCAATCAAAAAATGGGCCAAAGAACTAAATAGACATTTCTCCAAAGAAGACATACAGATGGCTAACAAACACATGAAAAGATGCTCAACATCACTCATTATCAGAGAAATGCAAATCAAAACCACTATGAGGTACCATTTCACACCAGTCAGAATGGCTGCGATCCAAAAGTCTACAAGTAATAAATGCTGGAGAGGGTGTGGAGAAAAGGGAACCCTCTTACACTGTTGGTGGGAATGCAAACTAGTACAGCCACTATGGAGAACAGTGTGGAGATTCCTTAAAAAACTGGAAACAGAACTGCCTTATGATCCAGCAATCCCACTGCTGGGCATACACACTGAGGAAACCAGAAGGGAAAGAGACATGTGTGCCCCAATGTTCATTGGAGCACTGTTTATAATAGCCAGGACATGGAAGCAACCTAGATGTCCATCAGCAGATGAATGGATAAGAAAGCAGTGGTACATATACACAATGGAGTATTACTCAGCCATTAAAAAGAATACATTTGAATCAGTTCTAATGAGGTGGATGAAACTGGAGCCTATTATACAGAGTGAAGTAAGCCAGAAAGAAAAACACCAATACCGTATACTAACGCATATATATGGAATTTAGAAAGATGGTAACAATAACCCTGTGTACGAGACAGCAAAAGAGACACTGATGTATAGAACAGTCTTATGGACTCTGTGGGAGAGGGAGAGGGTGGGGAGATTTGGGAGAATGGCATTGAAACATGTAAAATATCATGTTTGAAACGAGTTGCCAGTCCAGGTTCGATGCACGATACTGGATGCTTGGGGCTGGTGCACTGGGACGACCCAGAGGGAGGGTATGGAGAGGGAGGAGGGAGGAGGGTTCAGGATGGGGAACACATGTATACCTGTGGCGGATTCATTTTGATATTTGGCAAAACTAATACAGTTATGTAAAATTTAAAAATAAAATTAAATTAAAAAAAGACTTTAATCATTCACAATTAATGTAGTGTTTACTGTAATTTATTTGCAGGTAATATTAGGCAAAGGAGGGATCTTTCATCCTATTTATAAATTATTATACCTTTCTATTATGAATTGATCTTGAATTTAAACAGATGCTTTTACTGCTACTGTTGAGATAGTTGTATGATTTTCCTCTTTATTATCTGTTAATGAGATGAATCACATTTATTGGCCATTATAGTACATACTCCTTATATATTGTTGAATTTAGTTCCATTTCTGCCTAAGATGTAGACATCTAGAAACACCATTGCTCTGATCTTAACAATAACAGAAATCTGAATACACTGCAAAATAATAATTTTCTTGAGCCCATAGGACAGCTAAAGTAAACCAGTAGTCTGGACCCTCATTAAAGTGTCAATACATGAGGACTGGTTCACCTGGGGCAACATAAGAGAGCTAGAAGCACTGGCCATAATACACATGTGCTGCACTTAGTTGCTCAGTCATGTCCAACTCTGTACCCCACCAGGCTCCTCTGTCCATGGAGATTCCCCAGGCAAGAATACTGGAGTGTTGCCATATCCTCCTCCAGGGGATGTTCCCAACCCAGGGATTGAACCCAGGTCTCCCACATGGCAGGCAGATTCTTTATTATCTGAGCCACCAGGGAAACCCATCATATGAATAGTTAAAATTAAATCAAATATGATTTTAATGCAAAACTAAGGATTTTATAAAATTCTAAATATTCTGAAGTTAACTGACTAGTTAATATCATGATCACCTAGTTAGTGATAGGCTTATATATATTCAGTGACTAGGTCTTTTCACAATTCTATGGTGCAACTGCCCTTAATTCCAAATATCTATTGCTGAAATCATCATTATCTAACGTTTAACAATTGAATACTTTTGTGTGCTGGTGAAGGCACAGTGGAGTAAAGGAGAAGGTGCTAATTTCTGAGCTAGAAACAATTTCATTGATGCTGGGTGCATTTTTATTAGAATAGATCATTTTATTAGTGTTTACTATGAATGCTGTTCCAGAGCACTTGAAATAAAAGCTGCAGTATTTAATGGTTGTGTTATTAAAGTTCTTTAACCTACATGAACTGGAATATGATGGCTCAGTAGTAAATAAGAAAAGTTTCCTCCAAAAATACAGTCACTAAAAATTTAGCTGAATTACACTGAACTATGAAGACTTTTAATTTTAAAAATAGGCCAAGAATGTCTCAAGATTAGATTTTAATAAAGGATTGCAAATACCACATTCCCTTAAATTTTGATACAGCTAGCAAAACTGTAAGAATCTGAAAATAAAGAATATTTCCAAAAACAGCTTTCTGATCGCTTGCAAACATGCAAGTAAGATAAGTCTTGTCCTGAATTAATTTAAAAATCTTAGAAGGTATCTCATTTAAACTGTATCTGTCCCCTTATTTATGTTTATCATTACACAATTCTAATGCATGGCTCAAAGGAGGGAATATATTTATAACTTCTCAAATATAATTGAAATAAATTTTGTAAAACAATTTTTGACATTATTTTTAGCCAGGGCTTTACAGAGCAAAATGCACTGAAGCTTCCCAAAAGATGGCAACCCCAGACAGTTCATTCAAACTATTATGAAAAATATACTAGTTGTTCCTGGTTCTAGACTCCATAGTTATGACATCTAGTTTAGAGAAATAAGGCTATTTGAATCTTGAACACCTCAGTTATTTACACTGATTATGAACCTACTAGTAGAATATATAATAACTCCCCAAATATTGAACTTCTTTGGCTCAGTAAAATCTCTTTTATTGATACACCAAAATTGTCCCCTGTATCTTCAACTGCTATTGTACAATCAGGTCTAAATATATCCCTATTCTTTCAAGTTTATTTAACAAGACCACTAATTGTTCCATGTCTTATTAATAATTTTAACATGAATGTGAGTTTTGTTCAACAAAAGAGTAGAGAACATAAATATTAGAACTCTAAGATGAAAGAACTCTAAAATGTGAAATCTATGTTTAATTGTTGACAAAATTGATGGGAAATGGAGCACAAAAGGATGGTTAGAGAAGGACTCTTTTACTTATTCTGCTTGTGGGAAGCAGGGGACAGATTTAACAGGGATTCACACAAACAAGCCATGTTGGAAGGATGCTCTTTCTCCAAATAGCAGAGAAGGAGAAATCCTGGTTATGCACTACTCCATACTTTCCTTTCCATACCTTCTTCAACACGTGGCCTAAGAAAACCCAATGCATTTAATGATTAATTAAGAGGGAAAAAAGAACTAGTCCATAAAGGGAAATGTTGGTGAATTTCTGCAAACTTTATTAATATTCATTGGAAGAATATTTCATAAAGAAAATGAAAATTGGAGCCAAATAATGTTCTAGAAGAAGAAAAGGAAGAAGAAAGAGAAGGAATAAATGGATGAAGTGGGGGAGGGGAAGGAGAAAGAAGAGGGAAAAGAGAGGAAAAGAAAAGGCCTTAATGATAATTTTGTGTGTCAACTTGGATGGACCATGGTACCTAGATATCTGGCCAAACACCAATTTGAGAGTTGTTTAGAAAGTAGTTTTCAGATAAGATTAACCTTAAAATCAGTAGAGTTTGAGTATAGAAGATTACTTTCTATAAGTGGGCCCCATCCAATTAGTCGAGGGCCTTAAGAGAAAAGACTAGTTTCTGGAGGAAGAAGGAATTCTGCCTTCAGACTGCCTTTGAACTTCAGCTACACTATCAACTCTTCCTTGGGTCCCCAGGCTTCCTGCAAATTTCAGACTTGCCAACCTCCAGAATCACATCAATCAATTCCTTAAACTAAATCTCTCCCTTTTTCTCCCCATGTATGCATACACCCATGTACTCTCACACATACACCCACCCATATATATGCACACATGTATACATTTATATGAAAGGAGAAAGAATGAACGAAAAAGAGAAAAAGAAGCATGCACAAAACTCTGCTGTATGATACACTTAAAACATACATTCTGTTATTGAATTGGATTTTTATTTTTGTCTCCAATTTCAATGAAATGAAAAATACTCTATGCACAAAAAGAAAATAGTCTAAATAAGGCTGATCTTATTTAGTCTATCAATTACTTGTTTACAAGAGAATGCCCCACTTTTTAGAATTTTGTGTCACGTAAAAGTGATTGATTTGCAGTTCAAGTGATTATAAGGTCACTGGTTGTTCTGAAAATATGTTTTGGCAATATAAAATATTCCAACATTGCCTTATTTCTAGCATGATAAAACTGGAACTGAAAAGATGGATATTACTTCAACAACAGAGGGCTTTTCAGAGTAGATATTAAACTTGTGAAAGGAAAGTGATGGATTAGATAATACCTTAGGCCTCTTGTTGGCAAACATTGTTTTTTTTTCTTTTTTTTTTTTTTTGCATGAAGTGTACACACTTGGTTAGAATAATTTTAATCCTCAGTTAGAAAACCTTGATTTTATTGCAGTGATTTTTATTAAAAAATAAACGACTTTTAACTCCATTTCAGGAGGGGTAGGATATTTATGGGGAAAGAGCTTTAAGAAGGCTCAAGGGGAAATGTCAGTAACTGCTCAAGAAGAATGGAAATGTCATTTTGCATTTAAAAAAAACAGCAACATGACTTTGCTGTGAAATTCACAAAACCTTTTATGGCAAGGAAAAAACTTAACTTGATTAAGTGGCACCAGACACAGATGTATATCAAATCATAACTACAATGCCTATCAGAGAAATGTTCATTGACATCCAGGGAAGACAAGCCCTTTAATATTGCAGTGCTGTTTGCACTTGTCTTTGAGTGGAAATACACCACAAGGACTACAACATTAAACTTTGTCAATTCTTGAATTTCAATTGTCTGCATGAGTAAGCATCGTTTCCTAATAATAGCTAGAAATACTGTTTTCAGTTGTAAACATTTTTCCTTTAGATGGAAAAAAATACTATTTATGTCCTTAAGAAATATGAATACCCCTTGCAAATTCCACTTCCCCCAAAGCTTAGTAATATCAAGACAAGATTTATGAGCCATTTGATGTAACAGTAAATGAGAGCCTTTCTCGTCATATGCACTGAATACTTACCTGTTGAGTGAATTAATAAGTATAGGGGAAATGTTTTTAAATAAAGTTTTAAAAGTTTATTCATTTATGTATCATATATTTTTTGCATTGCTTAACTGTCACAATACAATTGAATGCCAAGTACATCTCTGATTGCTATGTTCAGGAGGCCCTCACCAAGTAGTTTTTTCAAGGAATATTGTTGCAGGCTGTCCTATTGCAAATTGTGCTTATTGTAGCATTAATTTTAAGAATATTACTTTTAAAAATGCTTTACTTTTAATTTTTTAATAGCGTGTAGTTTATTTACAATGTTGTGTTAGTTTCAGATGTCCTGCCAAGTGATTCAGTTATATGATCACATATATCCACTCTTTTTTAGATTCTTTTCCCATATAGGTTGTTACAGAGTACTGAGTAGAGTTCCCTGTGCTCTACAGTATGTTCTTATTAGTTTTCAGTTTTATATATACTGTGTATATATGTAAGTCCCAATATCCCAATTTGTCTCTCCTTTTCTTCCCCTGCATTAACCATAAGATTGTTTTCTACATCTGTAACTCTATTTCTGTTTTGTAGATAAGTTCTTTTGTATGATTTTTTTAGCTTTCACATATACTGCTTATATGTTTGTGTTTCTCTCTGTGACTTCACTTCACTCCGTATAGCAACCTCTAGGTCCATCCATGTCATTGCAAATAACATTCTTTCTTTCTTTCTTATGGCTGAGTAATATTCCATTCTATGTAAGTACCACATCTTCTTTACCCACAGAATATTACTTTTGTGGTGGATGCATGTTGATGTATGGCAAAACCAATACAATATTGTAAAGTAAAATAATAATAAAAATAATAAAATAAAAAAAGAAGCACTTTGAGGCAAGAATAGTAGGAGTAAGTGTTACTATCCCAGTTGACTTGAAGAGCAAACTTCACCCTTGGGAGTGCTTGGTTCAGTATGCTGCTGCTACTGCTAAGTCGCTTCAGTTGTGTCTGACTCTGTGTGACCCCAGAGACGGCAGCCCACCAGGCTCCCCCAACCCTGGGATTCTCCAGGCAAGAATCCTGGAGTGGGTTGCCATTTCCTTCTCCAATGCATGAAGATGAAAAGTGAAAGTGAAGTCGCTCAGTCGTGTCCGACTCTTAGCGACCCTATGGACTGCAGCTTACCAGGCTCCTCCATCCATGGGATTTTCCAGGCAAGAGTACTGGAGTGGGCTGCCATTGCCTTCTCCGTTGGTTCAGTATAGAATGATGCAATAATGTGACCTGTGTGCTTGGTACATTAACTCAACACCAGAATAAAGAGAAATGAGCCTTTGGTGCTAACAAAAGGAATTGAATAGAGACTTCCCTGTAGCTCATATGGTAAAGAATCTGCCTGCAATGCAGGAGACCTGGGTTCGATCCCCAGGTTGGGAAGATACCCTGCAGAAGGAAATGGAAACCCACTTCAGTATTCTTTCCGGGAAAATCTCATGGACAGAGGACCCTGACAGGTTATAGTCCACGGGGTCACAAAGAGTCGGACACAACTGAGCGACTAACACTACTACTACTAAAGGAACTGAATATATGCTCTCATATTTGAGAACATTTTTATATGCTTGTAAAGAAAATAATTTATGCATAAGATATGCCATGTTCATGTCCTTTATAACTGCTAATATAAAATTCCTATATAAAAAACTGAAATAGAGGTCTAGGGCTATTTTGGCACTTCATGTGCCAGGGATCTCAAGTCCTTCTATTTTGAATCAATATTATGTGTATCTTCTGGAGAAGGAAATGGCAACCTAAGCTGGTATTCTTGCTTGGAAATCCCATGGACAGAGGAACCTGGTGGGCTGAAGTCCCTGGGGTCATGAAGAGTCGGACAAGACTTAGTGGCTAAGCAACAGCAATATTGGTCACATTCCAGCTAGGAAGGGTAGCTACAGAAAGCCATATGCCAGTCATATCAATGAAGACACTAGAGATTTCTGTGCACACATCATTGTGGAAAACATCTTGAAACAGATATACCTGCCAAGATGGCTGGAAAATGCAGTCTTTATTATGGTTGTTCACATGTTCTACTAACATGTATATAATTTCAGAAGAAGAAAGGGATCATAGACTTTTTTGAAATAACTTGTTTTTCTGTTTATTTTTTCTAGAGATACTGATACTAAGCTTGTGAATATCATTTTGAAGATTATTTATATACCAACTTCATTTATCCAGTCATGAACTTCTCCAGGGACTTGTTTTAAATGTCATGTTTTTCCTTAGTGCATAGTGATATTCATTAATCTTAACACATGCTCAAAAAATGTATTGAATTTCATTGAGTTCTGTTGTTAATTTTTATATAAAAGTTTTATGTACACATGATATATAATATTCAGGAAAATGTAAGATAATAAATGGAAAGTGAAACATTACTTTTATTTTATACTTAAATTTTATGTTTGATGTACATTGTTGCTTATCTGCTAAGTTGTGTCTGACTCATTTGTGACCCCATGAACTCTAGCCGGCCAGATTCCTCTGTCCATGGGTTCTCCCAGGCAAGAATAGTGTTGCCATTTCCTCCTCCAGAGGATCATCCCGAGTCTCCTGCATTGGAGGTGGATTCTCTACCCCTGAGCCCGCCAGGAAGCCCCTTATTGATCTATGGCTGACTTAAAATACTTTATTAATTTCAGGTGTACACTATAGAGATTCAGCATTTTTATAATTTATACTTTGTTTCAAGTTATTACAAAATAATACCTTATATTTCCTTGTGCTGTGTGACATATCCTTGTTCCTTATTCATTTTACATAATAGTTTTTGTCTCTTAATCCCATACTCTTATCTCACCCCTCCACACTGGTAGTCACTAGTTTGTCCTCTACATCGGAAACTTTTAACTCTTTTAAAAGAGTTTAAAAGTTTTAACTCTTCATATTTTTGCTTTGTTCTTATATCAAACTCCAAATACTATGTATGCCTATGAGAGACAGGAAACTTGTTTGGTTAAAACTAATGCTCATCTCACCACTGCAACCAGATTCTCCATATTACAATTTATTCTTTAACCCTTCTGCTATACTGCTGTAGATTGGGTTTTCTAGTAAGCAGACTATGAGAGGGAGAGTTTGAGTAGCAAGTTTATTAGGGGGTCCTCTGACTACCATAGCCTGTCATTGAAGGGAAGGAAGAAAGGATGGCAGAGGAGAAGACTAGGTTGTCATGAAAGCTTGACAGAAGCCCTGGAAGACTCCACTGAGAGCTCTCAAGTGGCAGTGGCGTTGAGTTTATTTAGTTGAGGCATTGAGGCATTGACTTACATCTGCATTAACCAGTCACTGAATGCAAGTTACTTCCTAGCAAGATATGTGACCCAACGCAGGATGACTCTTTCTTGCAAAGGACAGTTCTTGGAGTTTGGCAGCAGCTGATGACTACCAGAGGGTTATGTGTTCTTCAGTGTTGAGGCAGAATCTAAGCAAGTCTCCACAGTGTCCACTGTGCCTCATAATTTTAACTAAGGAATAAAGCCTTCAGTTTTGTTCCCTGATCTTTTTATTGTATTTCCCGACTCTTAATAAATGTCTTCAACATAAGGTTGTGTTTTCTTTCACATAAACCAAGACAGTGTAAGTGACTCAATGGTAATCAGAAACATAGGCACCTTGCATTCTTCAGTTCTTTCTTCCATTGCACTGGTTTCCATGTTCTAGATTGGTTTATGTCCAAAGGGGATGTTGGAACTCCATTCCATCTTATTTCAGGCAACAGAAAGAAAGGGCCTAAAAGTGTGTCCCAACTGACGACTCTTTACCTGACAAATTTTTCTAAAGATTTTGGGGAATAGACACGATCACATAGCATATTTAGCATTAATAAAGACCACAGAATGTCAAATTTAAATTGAGTATATCATAATACTGAAATACCTTTGGGTCTGTTAACTGAGGAAGAAGAGGACATTGAATACGAGAAACTAATTCTCTCTCTCTCTCTCTCTCTATATATATATATACACACACACACACACACACACACACACACACACATATGTGTGTTCATATATTCATATATAATTTTCTTTAGCTCTAGCAAACAACAATAATCAAATATTTGTTCTAACTGATTTTAAGTGTTGTTCTTAATTATGTGATAATTGAATAACTACTTTAAATGTTATATTTGATATAACTGCATACCATGGATGAAAAAAGAACTTTCCTGGTGGTTTAGACGGTAAAGTATCTGCCTACAATGCGGGAGACCTGGGTTCGATCCCTGGGTCGGGAAGATCCCCTGGAGAAGGAAATGGCGACCCACTCCAGTACTCTTGCCTGGAAAATCCCATGGACAGAGCATGGTAAGCTACAGTCCATGGGGTGGCAGAGTCAGATATGACTGAGCAACTTCACTTTCTTTCCTTTCTTATGGATGAAAAGTAGTTTAAAAGCATGGTGTTCTATTGAGTTGGCCAAAAATTCGTTAAGGTTTTTCTGTAGTATCTGTTGGCCAACCCAACAGAATTTGGCCACCCCAATTATGTACCTCTGTTTGAAGCCTCTGTATTTAGGAAGAAAATGCTTTTTTAAGCTCTACCAACCAGGTGACTTAAATCACAGGAGAAATATCCAGAAATAAAAATGATAAGAATGCCCTACTGTCAGAAAATTTCAAATCTAAAGATACAAAACGTTAGAGAGTGTTAAAATACTCTACTTTGGTGAATTGGGAGGGTGTATACTAAGTATCCTTGCCTAAAAATTACCTGTGAATTAATATATTTTAAGATTTAAAAAAAGGATATTACCCAAGAGAGGAAAAGTTATCAAAAATAGTTTTGAGAATATATATTCCTTTACTTAACACAATTTTATTGCTGTTCAATAACTGTAAGATTAGCTACTGTTTAAGCACTATAAGGAAAAGTTGAAAAATTCAACTGTGTTTAGAAAATTTGGCAAGGAGTAAAACAAACATCTGCTGAAAGGAAATGCCATCAGCATTTCTTATTAATTAAAATACAATGCAGTAAAATACTATGTACCTTTTATCAATTATTTTTTAATTTATTAATAGTTCCTAAGTCAGAAAATTTCTCATGGTTATACTATTATGAATTTTTGTCAGCTAAAAAGTGAGGAATATAAAATAGGAACATGTTCCAAGGAAAGGGTTGAATAAAGTATAGAACAATAAAAGTTGAATAAAGAATTGAATAAAGTAATTCAAAATAAATAAAATTCAATTTATTCAATTAAAGAATTGAATACAAGTTGAATAAAGTATAGAACAATAAAAAACTAGAAATTTAACTTTTGAAGAAGGAATGATTTAATAAATCTATGAATATATGAAGGGATTTTTGAAAGTATGGTAATCAATATTTTTATTATATCAAAGACAGAACAAGAGAAACTAAGCTTAATATTAAGCATGATGGATTTGAGTTAGCAAGTTGTAAAGTATTTTCTGACAGTGAGAAATTTGTAGTGAATCTCTTTTAAACAAAAATGGGTCCTTGCTATTTTCTTATTCTTTATGCATTGCCTGATGACTGAAAAACTGGGTGATATGATCCATTTTTACTCTTATGATATCATTATATAAAATATGGATTGTGTATAAATATCCTCACTAAAACCTCTCCCCAAAAGTTAAAATAATCTTTTTATAGAAGAAAGTTTGTATTAAAATGACTTGAATGATATGAGGAATCTATTTGATATGGTCCATTCTAAATATATCATTTGAAAATTTGGACCATAAACAGAACTAGGAAGAGATGGACACTGAACAAGAGAGCTAAAAAGACTCAATCGTCAATGTGCTTTTTTTTTTTTTTAGGTTTAAATTTTATTTTATTTTTAAACTTTACATAACTGTATTAGATTTGCCAAATATCAAAATGAATCCGCCACGGGTATACATGTGTTCCCCATCCTGAACCCTCCTCCCTCCTCCCTCCCCATTCCATCCCTCTGGGTCGTCCCAGTGCACCAGCCCCAAGCATCCAGTATCGTGCATCGAACCTGGACTGGCAACTCGTTTCATACATGATATTTTACATGTTTCAATGCCATTCTCCCAAATCTTCCCACCCTCTCCCTCTCCCACAGAGTCCATAAGACTGTTCTATACATCAGTGTCTCTTTTGCTGTCTCGTACACAGGGTTATTGTTACCATCTTTCTAAATTCTATATATATGCGTTAGTATACTGTATTGGTGTTTTTCTTTCTGGCTTACTTCACTCTGTATAATAGGCTCCAGTTTCATCCACCTCATTAGAACTGATTCAAATGTATTCTTTTTAATGGCTGAATAATACTCCATTGTGTATATGTACCACTGCTTTCTTATCCATTCATCTGCTGATGGGCATCTAGGTTGCTTCCACGTCCTGGCTATTATAAACAGTGCTGCGATGAACATTGGGGTACTCGTGTCTCTTTCCCTTCTGGTTTTCTCAGTGTGTATGCCCAGCAGTGGGATTGCTGGATCATAAGGCATGTCTATTTCCAGTTTTTTAAGGAATCTCCACACTGTTCTCCATAGTGGCTGTACTAGTTTGCATTCCCACCAACAGTGTAAGAGGGTTCCCTTTTCTCCACACCCTCTCCAGCATTTATTACTTGTAGACTTTTGGATTGCAGCCATTCTGACTGGCGTGAAATGGTACCTCATAGTGGTTTTGATTTGCATTTCTCTGATACTGAGTGATGTTGAGCATCTTTTCATGTGTTTGTTAGCCATCTGTATGTCTTCTTTGGAGAAATGTCTATTTAGTTCTTTGGCCCATTTTTTGATTGGGTCATTGAGTTTTCTGGAGTTGAGCTGTAGGAGTTGCTTGTATATTCTCGAGATTAGTTGTTTGTCAGTTGCTTCATTTGCTATTATCTTCTCCCATTCTGAAGGCTGTCTTTTCACCTTGCTAATAGTTTCCTTTGATGTGCAGAAGCTTTTAAGGTTAATTAGGTCCCATTTGTTTATTTTTGCTTTTATTTCCAATATTCTGGGAGGTGGGTCATAGAGGATCCTGCTGTGATGTATGTCAGAGAGTGTTTTGCCTATGTTCTCCTCTAGGAGTTTTATTCAATGTGCTTTTTAAAAGTTGCTTAATATTTTAAAGTTAACCCTTTTAATTGGAGTATCATTGATTTACAATGTTGTGTTACTTTCTGCTGCACAACAAAGTAAATCAGTTATATATATATATACATATAAACCCTTCCTCTTCAGCCTCCCTCCCACCTCCTCCATCCCACCCTATAGTCACAGCATGGAGTTGGGCTCCCTGTGCTGTACAGCAGCTCCCCACTAAATTTGTCCCAACCTTCCCTTCCCCCCTGTATCCAGATGACTGTCAATTAAAAAATGTTTACTAATGCATAGGCTACAGGAGTACAGAGTTCATCACATAAAATAAAAACCTGTATCTTTTACTAGTGAGCTCAAGATTCATGGTCTTCTAAGCAAATCAGACACTCTTCACTTAGGAATAAAACAAAATTTACTTTTCCAAAGATGCTTCATGTGCAACCACCCATTAGGAAGGGGATTCGTTACACCACTCTATGATGTCAACTTCCACACGGGCCTCCAAACTTGACTAAACGCTCTAAAAGCAGAATAGTCTGGAGCAACCCTCTGTAGCTGTAAGTTTCAATAGTAAAAATTATAGGATGAAGTTTACTATTATTCATCTAACTTAGTTTTTAAAATAGCTTTTTTTTAAACCAAGTTTCATTTAATGGAAAGAATCTTTTATCTGAGGTCACTGAGGGTAGAATAGGCTGAAAAGGACAAGAAAATATCTATTTTTAAGACTAGTAGTCCAAATTTATTTAGTTTAAACTGATAATAAATTACAAAAACTTTCTAAAGTTAAGTTTGAAGACTGTAAATTGGAATCTTTGAAATATCTGCACATATCATAATTGCATGAAGCATATTTTTAAGACTGCCTGCAAAAAATCATTTTGTTTATCTTCCTCAGGCTAAGACTTTTTTCTTTTGGTTAGGAAAATTCTCATAAGCTTCCCGTTCTGACTTAAAGAGCTTTCATGAGATTTAGGCTTTGGGCATGATCGAAGATGCAAGAGACTGGATTTTAGCTGTCTTTGATAATTACTTCTGAAAAGCAATGACTAATTCTATCAGCTTTCTGAAAAGGGTATAAATCTTGATACTAGCAGATATTTTGTGTGCTGAATCAACTAGAGAAAGAAAATAATCTACTTTTTGTGTATTTAGATTGCTCACCTGCATTCATGCATTTTCTCCAGTTTGTATCTGTAAACATAAGCATGATGAATAAAGTTCATTTAATTTTAAACCCTTACAACAATGCTGTAGTCTTCAGAATTCAATTAACTCTTGGATTTGAAAGGACTTAGAAAAGAAGTCTTGTTAAAAAATTACTAGAAAGGGAAGCAAGTGCAAAATAATGTCACTGTTGAAAGTATGAGGGACAAAACAAGGAAATAGAACGTTGGTAAGGTTCATGGAAACCTGTCAAGGTTTATTTTGGTTTACTTAGGAATGAAAATATATCTTCATTTAACTATCAAAAATATTAAAATAGCATGCCTGATTCTTGTCTATAGTTGACATGGAGGGAGTGTCTAATATTCGTTTATTTTCTGAAATGTTTCTAAAACTAGTAGCTTGAGAAAAATGTAGTCAAATCAAACACATTATTTTTGCACTCATTAGACACTGTGCATGTGTGTGCACTCAGTCTCTTCATTTGTGTCCAACTCTTTGTGACTCCATGAAATGTAGCCCTCCGGGCTCCTCTGTGCATGGAATTCCCCAGGCAGGAATACTGGAGTGGGTTGCCATGTCCTCCTCCAGGGGATCTTCTCCACCCAGAAATCAAACTTGGGTCTCCTGCATTGGCAGGCAAGTTCTTTATGGCTGAGCCACCAAGGAAGCCTTTATTTGACAGTGTATTCAACCAATTCATGTTTTAATGACATATTATAGGAAATGGGGTAAAGTAGTGAAAAACAATACAAAAATCCTCCTTTACTAGAGTTTTGAATAAAGATAATTTTGAGATGGAGAATTTCGGAAAATTATGGAGATAACAAAATTCAAAATGATCTAGCAAGACTCATGCAAAATCTGTCAAGGGTTTGAAATGTTTACACATGTGTGAAGGGAATTATGGGCTTCCCAGGTAGCTCAGTGATGAAGAATCTGCCTGTATTGCAGGAGCCGCATGAGATGTGGGTTTGACCCCTGGGTTGGGAAGATTCCCTGGAGGAGGTCATGGCAACCCACTCCAGTATTCATGCCTGAAGAGTCCCATGGACAGAGGAGCCTGGCAGGCTATAGTCCATGGGGTTGCAAAGAGTAGGACACTACTCAGAGACTTAACATTCACACACAAAGGGAATTATACCTAAATTCTCTACAATAGTGTTTTGCAAAATTTTCACATTCTTACATGCTTTATGACCAACCTAGATAGCATATTAAAAAGCAGAGACATTACATTGTCAACAAAAGTCTGTCTAGTCAAGGCTATGGTTTTCCCAGTAGTCATGTATGGATGTGAGAGTTGGACTAAAAAGAAAGCTGAGCGCTGAAGAATTGATGCTTTTGAACTGTGGTGTTGGAGAAGACTCTTGAGAGTCCCTTGGACTGCAAGGAGATCCAGCCAGTCCATTCTAAAGGAGATCAACCCTGGGTGTTCTTTGGAAGGACTGATGCTAAAGTGGAAACTCCAATACGTTGGCCACCTGATGCAAAGAGCTGACTCATTTGAAAAGACCCTGATGCTAGGAAAGATTGAGGGCAGGAGGAGAAGGGGATGACAGAGGATGAGATGGTTGGATGGCATCACCGACTCAATGGACATGAATTTGGGTGAACTCTGGGAGTTGGTGATGGACAGGGAGGCCTGGCGTGCTGTGGTTCATGGGGTCGCAAAGTGTCGGACATGACTGAGTGACTGAACTGAACTGAATAGACATACTTTATAAAAATGATAGTAGTCATATGATAAACTGGAAGAGCTCTGCCAGTTCCACATTGAGCTTGACAAAAGAAAAATTAAAAACCCCACTATTGACCCTTGTACAACCCAGGGATCAGGGACACTGACCACTGAGAAGCTGAAAATCTACATATAACTTGACAGTTGGCCCTCCAAATTTGTGGTTCTGCAACAGTGGATTCAACCAACTGAAGGTCATGTAGTACTTTAGTACATATTGAAAAAAATTCATTTATAAGTGGACCCGTGCAATCCAAACCAGTGTTGTTCAAGAGTCAGCTATATATATGCTATACACACACACACACACACACACAATTTCCTTATGTTACATAGTTATAAAAGAAATTATCAAATTCTGGAAAATATGTTATATTGAAGTATTTCATTTTAAAAATAATTCTGATTTTTTCCAGTTAGAATATTGAGCTTCCACCTGCAAACATTACTTTTGAAATATAAGTTTATAGAGGTTTTATTTGATCTTGCTTTTGTTTTTTTTCCTCAATGTTAAAATAGAATTACATCAAGTTTCATGTTGGTGAGCACATTGAAATGCTTAGAGAGTGGCACTTCCAAATAGGGCTTGGGAGTGCTGTGTCTCCCAGCCCCCAGTGTCTCACCCCATGGATCTCTTCCGTTTGGTGTTCCTGAATTTTATTCTTTATAATAGACATGTAAACATGCTACTTACCTTTGTTAACCCTGAAACGATCCTTTGGCAAATGCTTTTGAGTAATACAACCTTCACCTACTCCAAGGAGAAATACTTTGAGGGGTTCTTTGAACTGCTTCCACTATCAGGTGATGGCCAAAATTCAAAGCCGCTTTCCAGCTTACAGATCCTAAGACAATCATGGAATTGTAGCATGGCTGCAGTGCGTCTGGGATAAACAAGTGAATAAGATGTTTGGAATGATAAAACATGTTTGGAATGATAAAACCTGTTACTACTGATCATTTTTTTATGATTACCTTCCCTTTCTTATAGTCACTGACAATGACAGGGTTTCTTTTATTTTTTGCATAAGTAAGTAGTAACAAAAGACTGCAAGCTTTTTCTCTGTCTGATAAAAACTTTCTAAGCATTGACAAAAATTCAGATAGAAGTATCTTTTTATTTTCTATTTTAAGATCGTGGCTACTATATAAATCCATACCTTCTATTGTTATTGGTTTATAAGTGCATATTGAGCTTTCTTAGTTGAGATTTCCTGCTCATGTGAATGTTGAATATGTTTGAGTTTTACACACCAAATATTTTTAAATGATGATAAAAATTTTCCTCAAGTGTACACAGATGTTGATCTACTAGTCATAGCAATTTTTCACTAGCATACAAATCATAATATTATCTAAATATTATTCATGAATGAATGTTTAATAAGATTTTTATCAGAGTATAAGGTGCATATTGAAAACTCCTACTTATAAACAAATCAAATGTTTACACAGCTTGATGAATTATCACAAACTAAATCTGCCTTAGAAATTATCATCTAACACAAAAAGAGAATATTTCCTGCACCCCAGGTGTCCCGCTCATGCTCTTTAAATCCCCATCCCCATCTCCAATCCAATGATCAAAGCCTTGACTTAATGTCATGCTTTACTTTTTTCTTAGAATTTTATATTAATGGAATCATATGGTACATATTCTTTGTATATGTTTTTTTCATGTTCTTTTCTTATGCTCAACAAGACATTTGGGAGATTGATCCACATTGCTTTATGTTGTAATACTTTGATCATTTTCTGTTATGGAGTATTCCACTGTGTAAATACACTACAATTAATTTATCCATTTTGCTGTTAGCAAATGTGTGGGTGTTTCCAGTTTTTGTCTCTTGTGGATGTTTCTATAAACATTATGGTACTTGTCTTTTGTTTCACAGCATATGTATTTCCACATATCTATGTGAAATTTTTGGTCTTAGATTATGCATTTGTTTAATGTTAGAAGGTAATGCCAGTTTTCCAAAATTATACAAATATTCACTCCTACCAGCACTGTCTGCAGAATCCCAGGGACGGAGGAGTCTGGTGGGCTGCCATCTATGGGGTCGTACACAGTCAGACACAACTGAAGCGACTTAGCAGCAGCAGCAGCACTGTCTGTGAATTCCTCTTGCTCTACATCCTTGCTGATGTTTGGTATTTTCAGAATGTAGCCACTGTAGTATGCGTATGGTGTTATGCATATGCCACATAATAAGATTGTCTATGGTTTAATTTTATATATAAATAGCATCTCAGAGAGTAAAAACAGCATATTACTTGAACATCACATTCTTGTTGCTGAAATAGGCTAAGGCACTGTCTGTGAGATCTTGTGTGCTTCAAAGAGTTCACTTGCCATGCTGAATATTTCAGGATTTTATTTCAAATTTGTTTAGTTTGATATGTATTTGTATAAAAATAATTTTTTTCTATCATTTGTTCAAGGATTTTAACCAGTGCAGGCCCTAACCTCTGTAGATTAATCTAGTACGATATAAACATCCATGACCAAATAAGAAATTGTGAACATGCTGCTACTGAAGTACTAATCTCAGAGACTCAAATGCTTCAATGGAAAGGTCAGAGAGAGACATCCCACATGGTGTTGCTTCTACTGAGCTGTTTTCTGCTTGTGGATATTATCTATAAAAATCCTACAAGCATAATGAAAATGTGAAAAAAAATAAGAGTATATGAATTCAAAAGTAAAGCTAAAGATTTTAAATTTACATAAAAATAACTGATGATTACGAGAGAAAATTGACTGAAGTACTAAGACTACCTGGGATGATTAAACATGCTATTCAGGGGAAATGTTCATTGTTGTAAATGTTACAGAGATTTATTTGATGGTGGATGCAAAAAATAAAGCTTTAAAGGCCAAAATAATTTTTAAATACAGGAATCTCAGTGTTCAACTACAATCAAATTGAATTTGAATATGTGTGAAAAATAATCTAAGTGCCTCAACAAATTCTCAGGGCCCTGTGGAAAGCAAGGTGGTTGCAAAGTTATACTTCTCTTATTTGAAGGAAAGAAAGAGGGAGGGAAGAAGAGAGAGAGGGATGGGGCAGGGGGTGGGAAGAAAGAAAGAGAGAAGAAGGAGAGGCTGAAATTGAATTAGTAGTGAGGTGGATGAAACTAGAGTCTGTCATACAGACTGAAGTAAGTCAGAAAGAGAAAAAAATATATATCATATTTTAACAGATATATATTGAATCTAAAAACTTGTACTTAATGAACCTATTTGCAGGACAGGAATAGAGGGACAGACATAGAAGATGGACTTGTGGAGACATTGGGGGAAGAAGAGGGTAGGACAAATTGAGACTGTCACATTGATGTATATATACTCCTGTGTATAAAAGAGATATCTAGTGGGAAGCTGCTGTATAACACAGGAAGCTCACCCAGCTCAGAGCTCTGTGATGACCTAGAGGGATGGATGCAGCAAGAGAGAGGGAGGCTTGAGAGGGAAGGGATGTACTTACACTTATTGCTGACTCATGGTTTTGTACAGCAGAAACTAAAACAACATTGTAAAGCAATTATCCTCCAATTAAAAATAAATAACAAGAAGAGAGGGAAACTGTGGGAGGGATAGAAGGAAGAATGAAGAGAGAAAGAAAGAAGAAGGGAAAATCCATTAACATGAATAATGTAAAATCTTAAATATAAGTTATTAAAGGAAGATTAGGATATAAAATCATCACCTAAATTAAAAATTCAGAGAGCTTTAAAATTCCACTCTGACCATGAACTTTTAATTCTTCTAGTTAATAAACAATGGATAAATTTCCTTATGGCATTTCTTTACATATAACCTAGATAGTATATTTTATGCAGTAAACCCACTACATTCTCATAGAAGTTCAATTTCAGTTGCAATCTCTAAACGTTATGTGGTGTGCTTAGTCGCTCAGTCATATACAACTCTTTTGCAACCCCATGGACTGCAGCCTTCCAGGCTCCTCCTCCATGGGATTTTTCAAGCAAGAATACTGGAATGGGTTTCCATTTCCTACTCCAGGAGATCTTCCCGACCCAGGGATTGAACTCACGTCTCCTGTGTCTCCTGAGTCTCCTGCACTGCAGGTGGTTTCTTTACCCACTAAAGCATTGGGGAAACCCCCACACCCTGCCCCAGAAAAATAGAAAAAAACAAAGAGTGTTAATCTCAAAATGAATTTTTAATATAATAAATGCTACAAACATTCTATTTTTTGTGTTTTATACAAGTGTTAATCCACCCATGATTACAAATTTTATGTGCTATTTATATATTGTCTTAGTTTTCTAGTGTAGATTGAATATAATTTAAGTAGTAGGTTAGTTCAAACTGTGGTGCTAGAGAAGGTTCTTCAGAGTCCCTTGGACAGCAAGGAGATCAAACCACTCAATCATAAAGGAAATCAACCCTGAATATTTTTTGCAAGGACTGATGCTGAACCTGAAGCCCTAATATTTTGGCCACCTGATGCAAAGAGGCAAAGACCCTAATGGTAAAGATCCTAATTGGTAAAGACCCTAATGCTGGGAAGGATTGAGGGCAGGAGGAGAAGGAGGTGACAGAGGATGAGATGGTTGGATGGCATCATTGACTCAATGGACATGAATTTGAGCAAACTCCAGGAAATAGTGAAGGACAGGGAAGCCTAGTGTGCTGCAGTCCACAAGGGTCTCAAAGACTCAGACACAACTTAGTGATTGAACAACAAGTAGCATTTAATACAAATGCTAAAACGAGTGGGAGGGGCACTGACAGACATCCTTGCAGCTTTCAATCTGGATAAGTCAATCATTCAGAAATATTTATTTCATCTATCCTGAACTGATTTAAGACCCTTCATATTCTGTCCTTGAGCAGTGTCAGAATTGAACAATTTCAGTTTCTTTTTTTTTTTTAACTAATTCAACATTTTCAAATTTTAAGCCAGGCTGGCCAATTTCTTTTACAGGTAAACTGTTTTAATGCATGCTGACTTCTACACCTTTAATATTATTTCCCTTCCCTCTCATCCCTTCCATCTTCCATTAATCAAACCTAATAAAGAAGTCCATACACATGACATGCTATATCAGTTACTCTCTGAGTCACAACTTTGGCCTTTACCACATGAATTACATACTTTGATAACTTTGTCAATTAAGCTTAATCTGACCAATTGATTGTACTTCCTTGGGAATATGACTTATATAATATTTATTCTTAGAAACCAGCAAGAAAATTTAATATTTCAAATGACAGTGATGTTTAAGGACAGTAATGTATAGCATCTCTTTTCACTATTTCACTGAAAAGGAATCCTTGTAAATGTAGCAAAACAAAAACAAAAACAAAAAAACCCTGATAAGTTGTTTCTTTTTAAGCAATAAATGTTTATGTCATTCCAGACTTGTCAATTTCTGTCCTGAATATTTCTTGGTTTCTTATCTTGGCACTTTAAAACAATGTTAAGATGGGCTTCACTGGTGACTCAGATGGTAAAGAATCTGCCTGCAATGCAGAAGACCCAGATTCAATCCCTGAGTCTGGAAGATTCCCTGGAGAAAGGAATGGTTACCTACTCTGGTATTCTTGTCTGGAGAAATCCATGGACAGAGGAGCCTGGCAGACTACAGTCCTTTGGGTTGCAAAGAGTCAGGCATGACTGAGCAACTATTATGGCCCTCTAGGATGTTCAGAGAAAGCTGGTAGCTCAGAGTGTGAGAGAAAACTTTCTTCAGTGTGAGCAGTCTATGGACTTTTGATCCAACTTTCCCCGGTAAATATGACATCAAATAAAACACACTATTTTTATTTAGATAGCTGCTTTTTACTGCATATACACTTTCAGAATTTATTCAACAAATGTTTGTTGAGTGCTCATTGGGTGATGTTTTAGGTAGTAGATAGTTAATCATGAGAAAAACAATGTTTACTCTGTCATGGCCATCAGAGTGACTTGATCCAAGTAGAGAGTTTTCGGAAAGTGAAAATAAATGAGATTAGAAAATCTCTTCTGTTTAAATCAGGAGGGCTTTGTTGAAATGGTAGAGACAAGTTTCTATTCAGTGATGGAAAGCCATAGGGAGGTACTGTGTAGAGATTTTAAACTTGATGCAATTCTAAAATTTTGACTGCTGTGTGACTCTCAGAGTTGAGTTCTGTTATTTATTTATATTTAATTATATGCCAGTATAGGCAGAAAGTGAAGAGGACCTAAAGAGACTCTTGATGAAAGTGAAAGAGGAGAGTGAAAAGGTTGGCTTAAAGATCAACATTCAGAAAACTAAGATCATGGCATCTGGTCCCATCACTTCATGGAAAGTAGATGGGGGAAACAGTGGAAACAGTGGCTGACTTTATTTTTTGAGGCTCCAAAATCACTGCAGATGGTGATTGCAGCCATGAAATTAAAAGACACTCCTTGGAAGGAAAGTTACAACCAACCTAGACAGCATATTCAAAAACAGAGACATTACTTTGCCAAACAAGGTCCATCTAGTCAAGGCTATGTTTTTTCCAGTGGTCATGTATGGATGTGAGAGTTGGACTGTGAAGAAACCTGAGTGCTGAAGAATTGATGCTTTTGAACTGTGGTGTTGGAGAAGACTCTTGAGAGTCCCATGGACTGCAAGGAGATCCAACCAGTCCATCCTAAAGGAGACCAGTCCTGGGTGTTCTTTGGAAGGACTGATGGTGAAGCTGAAACTCCAATACTTTGGCCACCTCATGCAAAGAGTTGACTCATTGGAAAAGACCCTGGTGCTGGGAGGGATTGGGGGCAGGAGGAGAAGGGGACGACAGAGGATGAGATGGCAGGCTGGCATCACTGACTCAATGGACATGAGTTTAAGTAAACTCCAGGAGTTGGTGATGGACAGGGAGGCCTGGCATGCTGTGATTTATGGGGTGACAAAGAATCGTACATAACTGAGGGACTGAACTGAACTGGTAGTCAAATTACATATTATTAAAGTATATATGTTTCCTTTGATGTTTCTCTACCAAGAGGGTCACCTAGAGAGGTTCACAGCGTTACGTGGAGAAGAGAAGAGGGAGGAGGGAGTTAGAGGTGACCCGAACGAGATGAGGTGGAATCAATAGTGGAGAGAGTGGGCTAGCATGGCATTGAAACATGTATAATATCATGTATGAAACGAGTTGCCAGTCCAGGTTCGATGCACGATACTGGATGCTTGGGGCTAGTGCACTGGGACGACCCAGAGGGATGGTATGGGGAGGGAGGAGGGAGGAGGGTTCAGGATGGGGAACACATGTATACCTGTGGTGGATTCATTTTGATATTTGGCAAAACTAATACAATTTTGTAAAGTTAAAAATAAAATAAAATTAAAAAAAGTATATATGTTAATCATTTGAAAATATACACACACGTTAGAATTTTAATGGTGGTTGCATCTAGTGATGGATTGAGAGTGTTATCCTATCTCCATGGCTACTGCATATGGACTGGGGAGTCAGCCACAAGCCCACTACATGATAGTGCTTTAATTTGTCACTGTGCCTTTAGGTTGAATTGTATATCTCTCACGTTGATTTTTCTAAAATAAAATTTTGTTGAATTTACTCACTGTTTAAAATCCATCAATAGTTCTCTACTTGGGCATTTTGGAAAACTTAAAAGCTATCACCACTGTAGTTCTTTATTGTCCCCTTTGTTGTTGTTCATCTGCTAAGTTGTATCTAACTCTTTGCCACCCCATGAACTGCAGCATACCAGGCTTTCCCGTCCTTCACTATCTCTTGGAGTTTATTCAGACTCATGTCCCTTGAGTCAATGATGCCATCCAACCATCTCATCCTCTGTCACCCCACTTTCCTCCTGCTTTCAATCTTTCCCAGTGTCAGGGTCTTTTCCAATGAGTTGACTCTTCATATCAGGTGCTCAAAGTATTGGAGCTTCAGGCTCAGCATTAGTCCTTCCAATGAATATTCAGGGTAGATTTCCTTTACGATTGAGTGGTTGGATCTCCTTGCTGTCCAAGGGACTCTGAAGAGTTTTCTTCAGCACCACAGTTCAAAAGCCTCAATTCTTTGGCATTCAGTCTTTATGCTCCATCTCTCACATCCATATATGACTACTGGGAAAAACAACCTTTACTATCTGGACCTTTGTCAGTAAAGTCATGTCTCTGCTTTTGAATATGCTGTCTAAGACTGTCATAGCTTTTCTTCCAAGGAACAGGCATCTTTTAATTTGTCCCCTTGACCATATACAAATCAACACAATCTCCTGCTGTCACTAATATCTAACTTCTTTCTAGCCTAGGTATGCATCTCTTTGGCAAAATTTCTTTTCTATACCCCAGACAAAACACAGATAGCAACTCCTCTAAGAAGATCTCCCCATTCTTTCACAGGTGCCCTTTAAGGTGAGCTAACAGCATCCATGCTGACTTCTATAATACAGAAGTAAGGTATCTTCTATATTGTGTCGTGATTTTCTCTTTAGCTATCTTCCCACTAGGTTGTAACTTTTACATGGTTAGAGACTATTTCTTTCTATCTTTGGTAATTTGTAAACTTCCTGGCACAATGCTTATTAACTGAATGTCTTGTTTTCATTTAATCAATAAAACAATTTTGTGGGGTTATATTCATGAGGTATTTTTCAGTAGAGGCACAAAAGGAAATAATTCTAGACCAGGAAAAACTAATTAAAAGTGATTTGGAGAAAGAGAATTTTTGATGCAATGGTAAAGATATATATTTGGTATGATAAAGAACTATGAACATACATACGTTTCTGAATGGATCCAGGTTTTACCCCTCCTGTTACAATCAACCTGCATAGGATGCCGACTTCTTTTTTCCTTCTAAAGTAGAAAATCCTCTTCACTGATGGAAATTTTTAAGGACTCCATTTAATCTGCTGCCTAACGTGCAGATTTCTTATAGTTGCATCCAGTCTTCCACATTAGGTTCCTTATCTGCAATAGCAGAGAAAAAGAAATTACTCTGTAGAACTTACCATCTGAATTTCTGCTCCCAAAGTGAGAAACAAAATAATTCATTTGGGCATATACTCTTTGTTAAGAAAAATACAAAAGTGGGCTTTTTTGCTATATGATAAGAAATCTTCAGGGTCTTGTTCAGAAGACAGAAATGAGATAAAGTGAAGAAAATTGCTTTGCATGACACTAAGAACATATATTCACTTATTCAGGGAAGTAGGAAGAATGAGAAGATCTTGGAAATAGCAGGACAGGAGAATCCTAGCAAAATACCAAGAAGCTAGTTATTTTTCATGTAACAGGGTGTAGGAGAGACCAATGTATCCCTTCTATAGGAAATATTATAGAATCTCCTAAATTTTAGTTAGACACCTGGCTGCCAGAGTAATAGCTACATTTCCCAGCCTTTCTTGCAGCTAGATGCCACCAAGACACTAATGGGAGAAATATGAGTTTTGACAAGAAGTATTCAGTTTAGGGTTTGTCTGTATAAAAAAGACACCCACTTGGCCTGGACTTTCTCCTTCCCCCTCCCATGGATTGGAAAATGATGGCCAGTAAAAGCCATCTTTTGAACGTAATAGAACTACACTAGTCCTATTCTACTCATCTCTGTACTAGTATTTGGAATTGAAATGAACTTCTGTTTTACTTGAGCCACTGAAATCTTGGTTCATTTTGTTTCAGTAAGCTTTGACTATTACTAGCAGGGATTACTGGGATCTAATTTAAAACCTTTCTTATGCCTCTCTACAATTTATTCAGCCTGTTACTCCAACGTTTCAATAAAAGCCTCCTGCATTTTCATTCTTTTGTAAGTGATTGGCATGTGTCCTCCAAAAGGAAAATTTAAAAAAGAATAGAACTAATAGAAATTAAGAAGTAAGTAGAAGCAGAAAATTAGAGTCAGAAGTGAGCACGAGAGACATAAATTTTCTTTGAATCCCTAGAGAAATGCAGAGGAAAAGACGAGTTTCCTTTCAAATTTGCACTAATACTTTTATTTAAAGCCTGAAGACTAGCTATTCTAGCATATCGAAGGACTTGAGCTTCTCACATAAGTGACTCGGGTTACATTGGTTTTCCTGTGTGTGTGTGTGTGTGTGTGTGTGTGTGTGTGTATGTGTGTGTGTGTTAGTCACTCTGTACTGACTCTGCGACCCCATGGACTGTAGCTTGCCAGGATCCTCTGTCCATGGAATTCTCCAGGCAAGAATACTGGAGTGGGTTGCCATTCCCTTCTCCAGGGGATCAAACCTGGATCTCCTGCATTGCAGGCAGATTCTTTTACCATCTGAGCCACAGGGAAGTCCCCACATTGCTTTTTCTAACTCATCTCTTACTCTCAACAGACCTTTTTCCTATTGAAAGTATGTACAATTCCTTAGCTTCAGAACAGGTCATGTTCTTGAGATGATTTTCTTCAAGCTTTTTCCTTTCATCATCACTTGTTCCTCTCTGCCTTTTATTATAGTTCATCTTTTTTCTTGAGGTGACAGGAGATGATTTTCTTCAAGCTTTTTTTCCCTTTCATCATCACGTGTTCCTCTCTGCTTTTTATTATAGTTCATCTTTTTTATAAATAGTAATTTATTACTAAGAAAATTTGAGGAGTCTTGCCTATAGATAACAAAATCACATTTTAAAGGAACTTAACAGTATCCTTTATCTTTTCTATTATGGTATCTGTTATTTAGTCTTTGACTTCATTCATGCAAAATTTAGGTGATGTTGCAAGCTCATAGATATCCAGAGGTTACAGTAGTTTTATAAAGTTTTCCACACATAAATTTAGTAATTTCACATTTATTAAGTGTTATTAGAAAAAAGAAATGCAAAAAAACAAAATGGCTGTCTGAGGAGGCCTTACAAATAGCTGTGAAAAGAAGAGAAGTGAAAAGCAAAGGAGAAAAGGAAATATATACCTATTTGAATGCAGAATTCCAAAGAATAGCAAGGAGAGATAAGAAAGCCTTCCTCAATGTAAAGAAATAGAGGAAACAATAAATGGGAAAGACTAGAGATCTCTTCAGGAAAATTAGAGATACCAAGGGAATATTTCATGCAAAGATGGGCTCAATAAAGGACAGAAATGGTAGGGACCTAAAAGAGGCAGAAGATATTAAGAAGAGGTGGCAAGAATACACAGAAGAACTGTACAAAAAAGATCTTCATGGCACAGATAATCATGATGGAGTGATCACTCACACTTACCTAGAAACAGACATCCTGGAATGTGAAGTCAAGTGGGCCTTAGGAATCATCATTACGAACAAAGCTAGTGGAAGTGATGGAATTCCATTTGAGCTATTTCAAACCCTGAAAGATGATGCTGTTAAAGTGGTGCACTCAATATGCCAGCAAATTTGGAAAACTCAGCAGTGGCCACAGGACTGGAAAAGGTCAGTTTTCATTCCAATCTCAAAGAAAGGCAATGCCAAAGAATGCTCAAACTACTGCACAATTGCACATATCTCACATGCTAGTAAAGTAATGCTCAAAATTCTCCAAGCCAGGCTTCAGCAATATGTGAACTGTGAACTTCCTGATGTTCAAGCTGGTTTTAGAAAAGTCAGAGGAATCAGAGATCAAATTGCCAACATCTGCTGGATCATGGAAAAAGCAAGAGAGTTCCAGAAAAACATCTATTTCTGCTTTATTGGCTATGCCAAAGCCTTTGACTGTGTGGATCACAATAAACTGTGGAAAATTCTGAAAGAGATGGGAATATCAGACCACCTGACCTGCCTCTGGAGAAACCTGTATTCTGGTCAGGAAGCAACAGTTAGAACTGGACATGGAACAACAGACTGGTTCCAAATAGGAAAAGGAGTTCGTCAAGGCTGTATATTGTCACCCTGTTTATGTAACTTATATGCAGAGTACATCATGAGAAACGCTGCACTGGAGGAAGCATAAGCTGGAATCAAGATTGCCAGGAGAAATATCAATAAACTCAGATATTCAGATGACACCACCCTTTTGACAGAAATTGAAGAAGAACTAAAGCACCTCTTGATGAAAGTGAAAGAGGAGAGTGAAAAAGTTGGCTTAAACTCAACATTCAGAAAACTAAGATCATGGCATCCAGTCCCATCACTTCATGGTAAATAGATGGGGAAATAGTGGAAACAGTGGCTGACTTTATTTTTCTGGGCTCCAAAATCACTGCAGATGGTGATTGCAGCCATGACATTAAAAGACGCTTATTCCTGGAAGGAAAGTTATGACCAACCTAGATAACATATTGAAAAGCAGAGACATTATTTTGTCAACAGAGGTGTGTCTGTCTAGTCAAGGCTATGGTTTTTCCAGTAGTCATGTACGGATGTGAGAGTTGGACTATAATACAAGCTGAGTGCCAAAGAATTGATGCTTTTGAACTGTGGTATTGGAGAAGACTCTTGAGAGTCCCTTGGACTGCAAGGAGATCCAACCAGTCCATCCTAAAGGAGATCAATCCTGGGTGTTCATTGGAAGGCCTGATGTTGAAGCTGAAACTCCAATACTTTGGCCACCTGATGTGAAGAACTGACTCGATGGAAAAGTCCCTGATTCTGGGAAACATTGAGGGCAGGAGAAGAAGGGGACAGCAGAGGATGAGATGGCTGGATGGCGTTACTGACTCAATGGACGTGAGTTTGAGTGAACTCCGGGAGTTGGTGATGGACAGGGAGGCCTGGTTATGGGGTCACAAAGAGTCGGATACGACTGAGGGACTGAACTGAACTGAACTCATTGGAAAATGAATGACTCAGATAATAAGTGATGTACCTTGACTCTCTAGCCCAGAGAAGATAATTATTGTTATCAATTATATTTAGCATGTTATGAGTAAAATAGCTAAAACTATAGTTTGCTACATTCTATTATGTAATTCAACTCTTTCCCCTTATAATTTGTCCTGAATCTGCTTATAATTCTTTTGCTTTGATTTTTATCTTTTTTTTAGCAACATACATAAAGGAAATTTTAGTGTAATTGTCTGCTTTGAATTTGCCTTCATATGATCAGTGAAATGATTTATTTACTTATTGACAGTTTCATTTTTAGGAGCAATTTTACTTATCCTTTATTAGTTTCCAAACATGAGAGGACATTTGAGACCCTAATCTATATCTTATTCTCAAAAAATTATAATTGAGAAAATGGTGTAGACATGTAAACAATGCATCATAATTGAATAATAATTAATGGTATACATTTTAGCAGTAGTAACTTCAATATAAAAACTATGAACATATTTATTTAATTTCCGATTTAGTTGCTCAAATCTACAATGGTCCTATTGGTAGGCAATACTATATCTTGGTAACCCCACTTGCACTGACTCTAATTCCTCCTGTAAGGAGCCTAAAAATTCAGGGAGTCACTCCAGCAACTGTAACCAAGCAGAGGGTCAATTAGAATCTGAATTGCCCACTTCTGCCATTGCTTCTTGATGCCATAGCTATTGACATCCTCTACATATGGACTGAAGATAATTGTGTTAGTTTTATAGTCATTTCTCACTGGTTAACATTTTTTAACCAATGTTTCAATAGTTCAGTGAGGAAGTTATTCATCTCATTGCAACCTTCTACTGTGACCATGGTTGGTCTTTCAAGACTACAGTACAGATGTACGGATTTTCTTTCAAAGGTATCAGAATACCAGCTTACCCCAAGAGTATTGTTTCAGAATTTAATAATGTAACATCTGTAAATCCCAGTAGTCATACTCTCCTTATCTCCCTGGCAATCCTCTTTCCTTGAAATCTGGATTACTTTTTCATCATCTACAGAGGTTAAATCTGTGATCCTACAGTACTCTTCTGATGGAAATGATCTCTAGAATCTCTAAGTTGATTTTATCCATCATCTGAAAGGGTTTCCTTTAAAAATTGTTCAGTTTCCGCCTCTATAAAATAGAGAACAAATTAAAAATTCAATTTTAACATCTGACGGGACATCCTACAACTACTAATTACAATTATTATTGCAGAATTACAGGAGTCAGTAGTGCCACTGAGCAGTGGTGATCATGTTTGCTTAGCAAGATGGTTTCAGGAAATACTTCATAGAGAATCTAACATGTGAACTAAGAATTAAAATGTGATACGTGTTAGCTAGTTTGGACAAGATGATAGGAGATATTCCAATATGGGATCTGTAAGAATAGGCTTATTAGTGAGACATATGATGGTACTTTTTGGAAATGTAAATAGTTTGGGGCAGCTGGTAAATTTGAGTCCACTCATTGTAAGACAGCTCATGGCAATAGACAAGGTTAAATTGTGGACACTGTGAAATGACATGCCAAGTGTTTTGGTCATCATCCTACAGTCAACATAATGGGAAGTAAATGTAAAGATTTTAATTAATGCATCACTCATCATCACTCATATAGTAATAGTGTGAATGATATTCTAGAGGTGTTGGAGATTATTAAACTCTTTTAGATAAGAGATTGAAAAGCAGAGATATTACTTTGCCAACAAAGATCTGTCTAGTCAAGGCTATGGTTTTATGAGTGGCCATGTATGGATGTCCGAGTTGGACTGTGAAGAAAGCTGAGCACCGAAGAATTGATACTTTTGAACTGTGGTGTTGGAGAAGACTCTTGAGAGTCCCTTGGACTGCAAGGAGATCCAACCAGTCCGTTCTAAAGGAGATTAGTTCTGGGTGTTCATTGGAAAAACTGATGCTGAAGCTGAAACTCCAATACTTTGGCCACCTCATGCGAAGAGTTGACTCATTGGAAAAGACCCTGATGCTGGGAGGGACTGGGGGCAGGAGGAGAAGGGGAGGACAGAGGATGATATGGCTGGATGGCATCACCGACTCTATGGACATGAGTTTGCATGAACTCCGGGAGTTGGTGATGGACAGGGAGGCCTGACGTGCTGTGATTCATAGGGTCGCAAAGAGTCGGACATGATTGAGCAACTGAATTGAACTGAACTGAACTGAGGTAAGAGAGAATTATTGCTCATTCAAGATTTTAGCAACCACTTCTGAATTTTAAGTACTCTCTTTCAAACTGTCAAGCTTGAGGTCTGATTTCCTCACTGGACACTGACTGAATTTTGTTAAATGTATCACCAGTATCCAGTGACTAGAAAAGCTATAAATACTCTCTCTGTAGAGAGGCTCATGATTGTATATGGTTTTATGTCTTCAAATAAGTTCAATTCTTTTTCCATGTTGTCCTTAAAATAGTCCTGTGAGGAGAGTTAGAGATCCACAGCTAGTGGATGCCTTCCTTAAGTTTACAAGAAAAATTATTAGCTCCATAAGAAAAATTACAAGGAAAAAAAAAAAAAGTTCCTGATTCAGCATCTGAAACTACACTCTAGTGCCTTTTCTTAGTCAATTAATGTTTTTGATTTCTTCTGTGTTATATATGTTACCTATGTGATTTTTTATTTTTTATTTTTTTAGAGGTACTTCTCCTCTGAAGTCATACAACAAGCAAATTTTAAGTATTTTTAAATCTTTTTTGTTCACATAATTGATGTCCATGTTGAAAGTTTTTACATTAGACTTATCATTTTGCTATAACTCACTTTAAGAAGATCAACATATTTTTCCCAGAAGTTAGAATTTTAGAAACGTCTCTGATATTAATGAAGTAGCAGGGAAAATCTGAATCTTCAACTCAGGTCTAGTTTCTAAACAGCTGGGAGAAAGGTGAGATGTTCATCCTCTTCTATTCTCTCCCCACTACCACCATCACCCCTATGTCTGTCCTGCTTTTCAGAACCTTTAGGATCTTAGCACACTCAAAATAATTGTGTAATAGGATATAAGCTTGAACATAATTTTAAGAAACACTTCCTTAATCTGAAGCTAAAACCTCTCTAAGACTGCCTGGGAGCTTCAGGTTGGGACTACTGAATGCATTAGGTAAAAACGTCCCTGGGGTTACCACACGGTCTGCAGATTTCTGAAGAAAGTTCAGAAACAGAATCCCCCTCACCAAAGCTGCTCCTGGTGCAGCTGCATCTGAGCCAAGGACACTTGAACTCCTTGTTTAGGGCCCTCTGAGCATTTTGATTTTCCCAAGGCTGACATTAATCTAATCCTCACGGCTTGATATCTTGAAGTCATCTTTCCCTATCCTTCACTGGTGTCTGCTTCTAAACAAAAAGTAAGTCGACCTTATCTTTTCTAAATATTTCTGATATTCCCTCCCCCACCTTTTTTCATTACCATGAATTTTATTGATAGTTCCTCCATATCCCTCTGGGAATGTATTATTCCCTGCTTCTTTTCTCTAACTGTCTCAGTTCAACCTAAAACTCTTTCATCAGACCCTTTCTCTATAGAGATAGTTTCAATGACTCCAGATTACACCTTTGAGATGATTGCCACTGTAAGGTTACTCCCAATTAGACTTGTTTTTACCATGTTATCTATACACAGTAGATACAGCTTTCCTTTAAAATCCCAATTTTAGAAAGATAATGTTTATTCAGTGACTCTTAAATGTTACGTATGTGCATATTTATATTGTTGGGGCTTCCCAAGTGGAACTAGTCGTAAAGAAGCCACCTGCCAATGCAGGAGACATAAGAGATGCAGGTTGATCCCTAGATTAGAAAGACCCCTTGGAGCATGGCATGGTGACCCACTCCAGTATTTTTGCCTGGAGAATCCCCACGGACAGAGGAGCCTGGTGGGCTACAGTCCATAGTGCTGCAAAGACTCAGATATGACTGAAGTGACGTAGGATGCATATGGTTACTTCAACTGATTTTTATTATTACCCAGTTCAGTTCAATTGTTCAGTCATGTCTGACTCTTTGTGACCCCATGCCAGGCTTCCCTGTCCATCACCAGCTCCTGGAGATTGCTCAAACTCATGTCTATTGAATCAGTGATGCCATCCAACCATCTCATCCTCTGTTGTCCCCTTCTCCCCTCTTCAATCTTTCCCAGCATCAGGGTCTTTCCAATGAGTCAGTTCTTTGCATCAGGTGGCCAAAGTATTGAAGTTCTAGCTTCAGCATCAATCCTTCCAATGAGTATTCAGAACTGATTTCCTTTAGGATTGACTGGTTTGAACTCCTTGCAGTCCAAGGGACTCTCAAGAGTCTTCTTCAATACCACAATTCAAAAGCATTAATTCTTTGGTGCTCAGCTTTCTTTATAGCCCAACTTTCACATCCATACATGACTACTGGAAAAACCATTGCTTTGACTAGACGGACGTTTGTCAGCAAATAATGTCTCTGCTTTTTAAAATACTGTCTAGGTTGGTCATAACTTTTCTTCTAAGGAGCAAGCGTCTTTTAATTTCATGGCTGCAATCACCATCTGCAGTGATTTTGGAACCCAAGAAAAGAAAGTCTCTCACTTTTTCCGTTGTTTCCCTGTCTATTTGCCGTGAAGAGATGGGACCAGATGTCATGATCTTAGCTTTCTGAATGTTGAGTTTTGAGCCAGCTTTTTAACTGTCCTCTTTCACTTTCATTAAGAGGCTCTTTAGTTCTTCTTCACTTTCTGCCATAAGGGTGGTGTCACCTGCATATCTTAGGTTATGGATATTTCTCCCAGCAATCTTAATTCCAGCTTGTGCTTCATCCAGTCTGACATTTTGCATAATGTACTCTGCATATAAGTTAAATAAGCAGGGTGATAATATACAGCCTTGATGTACTCCTTTCCCAATCTGGAACCAGTCCATAGTTCTTTTACCCTGTTTTCCACTATTTGAATGCCCTCCTCTTTCTAGCTCATTATTATATACCTGTTGAGTTTCAGTGCAAATGCCACTTCCTCTTAAATTATTTCCTATTAATCATTTAAATCTGATTCTTTATCCAACTCTTACATTATCCCATTGTGTGTTTGTGAGTTATGTCCTAAAGTTTCATCTCCTCATAGAAATTATAAGCATACTATAAATGGAAACTAATATTGCAGATATCTTTTCTGTGCTAACACCATTTAACCTTATACTTTGAATTTTTTAATATAATAGGGATCAAGGAAATAGTTTATTCCTTAGTAAGTTGCCCCAATTCCAACCCAGTATAACCTAGAGGACAAGTACACATTTAGCATTTGTTATTTCAATTGACAATGAAAGCAGATGTTTTATTCAGTATCATTATTCTTACATTCATTTACCAATTTCAACGTCCAAAACATCTTTGAACATTTTGAGAGTTCTTGAGTTCCCTCAATTTCTTCATTAAAAAAAAAAAAACAAACAATAGCTATCAAAACTTCAGTGCATATACCCTTCAACTTGAATGTACAAATGTATATTTTTAACCTGCTTTTTGTCATTTTAAATCCCAAGTTTTTATGTACAATTTAAATACAGTAATCTGATGGGTGATTTATTATGATTTATTTATTGGGTAAATTACATAGCAAATTTATCTTTTTTTTATATTTCTAAAAGATTGGAACTGAAAAGCATCAAAATACCAGTAAATGCAAGCAAAAACAATACCAAAGATTTGTTTTGTACTATTTATTTTCAATGTGCTTTAATTGCACTGAAGTTTTAATTGAGCTGTAATTGCATTTTATTGCATGCATTTGTATGAATTAAAAAATACTTAAAACTGAAATGTGGTGGATGAAGCAATTTCATGCATATAGTAAAACAGTTACCATAAAGAAAAGTTTTATCTCTTTTATAGTATCACGATCAGGCACGTTAAAATTTAAGCCAGCAATCCAATCACATTTTATTCATCTGTGGTTTTTATTTTCTATTTTTTTCACATTTCTCATCACCAGACAACCTTATTCAACCTCCGATCGTCTTTGCTCTGTTCTGGGCTCTGGGAGTTTGAACCTTTGTAGGTTTCCCTGTCCTCTGACTTTATGTTGGGTTCAGCCATTGTGAGGCACTTGAAGGAGAAGAAAGCTATGAGGAAACAGTGGTGTGGGTAATTACTTATTGTTCTGACAGTGGCTCCCTTTCTCTACACCCACAGCTCCTATTTGCTTTCCATCTTCCACATATCTAGCCGCACTCTCCTAAACAGTGCATCTTCTCCTGACTCTTTCACTCAGAGTGATACTGGGTTCCTGTTATTACTAATTCCTGGGTGCTTGTCTCTCCTAAGTGTCCTGAATTTCACCTTCTCTGTGTAGATTCCCTCCACTGAAATTCACTTCACATAAATACTTTGAGAGCCATCTGTTTCCTACTGGAAATTTAGCAGCTATGCCATCCATACAAATGTATAAATTAGTTTCATTTGTATCTTTAACATAATATGAGACATAAATGGGATTCAACTAGGAAAAAAATCTTAGCCATTTACTAAATTCACCATGTAACATTAATTTCCAAATTAATTAAATACCAATTAAAGTGTAGATACTTTGGCCAACTGTTGCAAAGAACTGACTCACTGGAAATGATCCTGATAGTGGGACAGACAGAAGGCAGGAGAAGGGGACAACAGAGGATGAGATGTTTGGATGGCATGGCCAACTCAATGGACATGAGTTTGAGCAAGCTCTAGGAGTTGGTGAAGGACAGGAAAGCCTGGTGTGCTTCAGTCTATTGGATTGCAGAGAGTCGGACATGACTGAGCTATTGAACAACAAAGTGTAAATACATATTATTTCACTTTCTATGTTTGTTATAGCTTTCCTTCCAAGGAGCATGCATCTTTTAAAATTTCATGGCTGCAGTCACAGTCTGCAGTGATTCTGGAGCCCAAGAAAATAAAATCTGTCACTGCTTCAAATTTTTCCCCATCCATTTGCCATAAAGTGATGGTACCAGATGTCATGATCTTAGTTTTTTGAATACTGAGTTTTAAGCCAGCTTTTTCACTCTCTTATTTCACCCTCACCAAGAGGCGCTTTCGTTCCTCTTCACTTTCTGCCATTAGAGTGGTATTGACTGAATACCTGAGTTTGTTGATATTTCTCCTGGCAATCCTTATTCCAGCTTGTGACTCATCCTGCTCAGCATTTTCCATGATGCACACTACATATAAGTTAAATAAGCAGGGTGACATTATACAGCCTTGTCATAGTCCTTTCCCAATTTGGAATCCATCATTTGTTTCATGTCTGGTTCAAACTGTTTCTTCTTGACTTGCATAGAGGTTTCTCAGGAAATAAGTAAGGTGGTCTGATATTCCCATCACTTGAAGAATTTTCAACAGTTTGTTGAGATCCACACAGTCAAAGGCTTTGGTGTAGTTATTTAAACAGAAGTAGGTGTTTTTCTGGAATTATTTTGCTTTTTCTATGATTGAACAGTTCAGTTCAGTTGCTCAGTTGTGTCCGACTCTTTGCAGCCCCATGGACTGCAGCACACCAGGCTTTCCTGTCCATCACCAACTCCCAGAGCTTGCTCAGACTCATGTTCATTGAGTCGGTGATGCCATTCAACCATCTCATCCTCTGTTGTCCCCTTCTCCTCCTGCCTTCAATCTTTCCCAGCATCAGTGTCTTTTCTAATGAATCAGTTCTTCACATCAGGTGGCCAAAATATTGGAAGTTCAGCTTCAGCATCATATGATCCAACGAATGTTGGAAATTTGACCTCTGATTTTTTTGCCTTTTCTAAATCTAGCTTAAACTTCTGAAAGTTCTTTGTTCATGTACTGCTGAAGTGAAAGTGAAGTCGCTTCAGTCGTGTCCAGCCCTTAGCGACCCCATGGACTGCACCCTACCAGGCTCCTGCGTCCATGGGATTTTCCAGGCAAGAGTATTGCTGAAGCCTACTTGAAAGATTTTGACTATAATTTTGCTAGTATCTGAAATGAATGCAATTGCATGGTAATTTGATCATTCTTTGGCATTGCCCTTCTTTGGGGCTGGAATGAAAACTGACCTTTTCCAGTCTGTGGGCACTGCTGAGTTTTGTTGACATATTGTATGCATCACTTTAACATCATCATCTTTTAGGATTTGAAATAGCTCAGCTGAAAAATCCATCACCTCCACTAGCTTTATTCATAGTAAAGCTTCTTAAGGCCAGCTCTACTTCACACTCCAGGACATTTGGCTCTAGTTGAATGACCCACTATCATGTTACCCATGTCATTAAGACTTTTTCTGTATAGTTCTTTGTATTCTTGCCACTTCTTAACTCTTTTTCATCTGTTAAGTTCCTACCATTTCTGTCTTTTATTGTGCCCACTCTTCCATGAAATATTTCCTTGATGTTTCCAGTTTTCTTGAAGAGATATCTAGTCTTTCCACTCTATTGTTTTCCTCTATTTCTTTGCATTGTTCACTTAAGAAGGCTTTCTTAACTCTACTTGCTGTTCTCTTAAACTCTGCATTCAGTTGGGTATATCTTTCCCTTTCGCCTTTCACTTTTCTTCTTTTCAGCTATTTGTAAAGCCTCCTCGGACAACCACTTTGCCCTCTTGCATTTCTTTTTCTTATGGTTGGTTTTGGTCACTGCCTCCTGTGCAGTGTTATGAACCTCTGTCCATAGTTCTTCAAGCACTTTGTTTACGAGATCTAATCCCTTGAATTTATTTGTCATCTCTTCTGTATAATCTTAAGGGAATTAATTTAGGTCATACCTGAGTGGCCTAGTGGTTTACCCTACCTTCTTCAATTTAAGTTTGATTTTTTCAGTACAGAGCTTATGATCTGAGCCATATTCAGCTTCAGGTCTTGTTTTTATTGGCTGGATAGAACTTCTTCATCGCCAGGTGCAAAGAATATAATCAATCTGATTTCAATATTGACCTTCTGGTAATGTCCATCTATAGAGTTGTCTCTTGGGTTGCTGGAAGAGCATGTCTGCTCTGACCAGTGTGTTCTTTTGACAAAACTCTATTAACCTTTGTCCTGCTTCATTTTGTACTCCAAGACCAAACTTGACTGTTACTCCAGATACCTTTTGACTTCCTAATTTTGCATTCCAATCCCCTATGATGTAAAGGATTGGTGGGGTGGAGGGGGGTATTAGTTCTAAAAGATCTTGTAGGTCTTCATAGAATTGTTTATTTCAACTTCTTCAGCATTAGTGGTTGGGGCATAGACTTGGATTACTGTGATGCTGAATAATTTGCCTTGGATACAAACCAAGATCATTTGTCGCTTTTGAGATTGCACTCAAGTGCTGCATATTGGACTCTTGTTGACTATGAGGGCTACTCCATGTCTTCTAAGGGATTCTTACCCACAGTAGTAGATATAATGATCATCTGAGTTGAATTCACCCATTCCCATCCATTTTAGTTCACTGATTCCTAAGATGTTGATGTTCACTCTCCATCTCCTGCTTAACCACGTCGAACCTACCTTGATTCATGGACCTAACATTCTAAATTCCTATGAAATGTTGTTCTTTAAAGCATCAGACTTTACTTTCACCACCAGGCACATCCACAACTGGGTGTCATTTCCAATTTGGCCCAGCCTCTTCATTCTTTCTGGAGGTATTAGTAATCAGCCTTCACACTTTTCAGTAGCATATCGGAGAAGCATGACCTAGGGGATTCATCTGCCAGTGTCATATTTTTTTGCCTTTTCATACTGTTCGTGAGGTTCTTGTGGAAAGAATACTGGAGTGGTTTGCCATTCCCTTCTCCAGTGGGCCACTTTTTGTCAACTATGACTATCCATCTTGGGTGGCCCTGCTGCTGCTGCTGCTGCTAAGTTGCTTCAGTTGTGTCCGACTCTGTGCGACCTCATAGATGGCAGCCTACTAGGCTCCCTGTCCCTGGGATTCTCCAGGCAAGAACACTGGAGTGGGTTGCCATTTCCTTCTCCAATGCATGAAAGTGAAAAGTGGAAGTGAAGTCGCTCAGTCATGTCCGATTCTTCCCGACCCCGTGGGCTGCAGCCTACCAGGCTCCTCCGCCTATGGGATTTTCCAGGCAAGAGTACTGGAGTGGGGTGCCATTGCCTTCTCTGGGTGGCCCTGCAGGGAATAGTTTATAGCTTCATTGTGTTATACAAGCCCCTTCACTACAACTAAGCTGTGATCCATGAAGGGAGTATTTGATCTAGATTATCATGAAATCTCTTGACACATGACTTGGGATTTTCAGTTTAAGTATTTTCATTTCCATGGCTCTCTGTTGACAAGATAACTAAATTCTAAATCTAAATTGTATTCTATACCTAAATTGTATCTAAGAATATAATTTATTCCTCAGTTCTTTTTTCTTTTTCTTTTCAGAATCTAACCACTATTTTCAGCTTGTCAGTTGTGTACTTAAAGACCAGATTTATTAAAGTCTCACAATTAGTCTTGTTTGTTCCCTCCATATTTATCTAACAGTAACAGGCCACCAGCTACTCTCCATAAGTTTTTAACAGATGTAGCATTATTTTCCCAGGTTCAATATTTGCAAAGCAATAAGCAGTTTATTGGCCATTTCTACCATGAAACAATTCCTGAAATTTTTAAACATTTTGCTTACAAAGTTAACAGAGATCCGTTCAGTATGCAGAGTCATTAGCATTTTCATAGCCAGTCACGGATGGCAACTGTTGAAGAGCATCTGCCAAAAAAGGTTATGTTACAGTTCAAGGAACAAGACTTAAAATTGAGCCAGCAAATGGCTTTCATTTAATATTAGAGTATTTAATTTATATTTTTGTCTGCATTTAAAACTTGTAAACTGTAATAATAATGACTGATGCTTTACTGAGGGCTTAGTGTGTGTATGCCAGGTACTATATTAAGTGCTGTTTACAACGCCTTGTTTAAACCTCCCAACTATTTTAAACTACTTATTAGTGAAATCCTCAGTTACAGAAAAATAAATAAAAGAGTAGAGTGTTTCAGTAACATGCCCATAGTCACACAGCTGGTATGTGGTGGAGAAATATCTCAAATTAAGTCTATGTAACCCACAACCTCATAGGCTCTCATAAGCACTTACTGGGACCTTTAAATAATGCTGGTAAGTAAAATTGTAGCATAATCATATGTGTATTGACAAAGTAATTTGAAGCATATTTGACCAGAGTCAATGTATTTAGGAAGGTATTAAATATATTAGACATAAAATTTCTTTTCTGGTTCATGTCTGACAAATAGGAATAAAAGAAGAATCAGGAAAACTCTAATTAAAATAATTAATATTCTTTCTATTTGTGTCCATATTTTGCTACTATTCAAATATTCTTTTTCAAATTGGAGTGTAGGTCATAGACATAATTTTCAATTTCTATAGAAATACAAGTTGCTGCCTCTTTTTTTTTCCCCCTCCTTTGGCTGTTTCATTTCTGGAATAAGGTCTTTTGCAATACTTAGATCATCCTATATTTTATTCATTAGAAAAAAAGCATATGTGATATTGTAAATGTCATTTATGTCAGTAGCAAGTTATTTTTTTTATTTGCACTTATGCAGGGCTTTAATTTATCATGTCATCTACCATCTGGTTTTCAGGAGAAATTTTTATTACGTTTTAATAAAGAACATATTGAAGACTGCAGTTTTTGTTGCTAAGTAAAGTATATAGGCATTTATGTTTTTCCCTGGTAACTTTTCACTGATAATTATTTGTCATTTAAAATATTGGTTAGTCTAGTTGATGTTTGCATGGAAAACTCATGATAGCTTTCTAAGTATGTTTAAAATCACATTATATATAAAATACCATATTAGATATACCTATTAAATAAAGTTATTTTTAAAATTTCAAAACTATTTTTTATTTTTTGTTCATAAATATGTCTGTTTGGAGAGAAATAGAAGTAGTGAGTACATCCTGTGATATGTGTCTTGAAACTTTGACAATTCTTTTCAAGTTCTTAATTCAGCCAATGCAATGTGCCCCTGCAAGAGAAGATCATTTCCAAATCTACAACTTATTGTTCCCTTAATAAGAATAATCGATATTAACTCACCCCCAAAATATTAGAATTAGATCATCCCTTAGACACTGGAATTTCCTGTGAACAATACCTCGATTGTTAGTAATCTATGGATGGATTCATGAGTCTATAGTAGGATTTTAGTCATCGAAGTCTAGCCATATTTTAGTTTAATGGTTCTTCCTCTAAAATGTCATTGGCTTATTAAAATGCATTGTTTCAGGGGTTTTGCACATAGAAAAGTATTCATTGTAGTATTTTTGGATCATAGGATAATACCATCTTTTCTACAAAAATGAGAAGTCTGTCATCTCTCTGTTTTGCACTTCAGTTTCCTCTAACTCTGATGTCAAAACAATGATCTGATTAAGGGAAAACACAAAGGAAATAACAACATTCTTAGACTGCCCTAGCTTGTTTGCCTGCTTGTTTGTTTGCTTGCTTGCTTTATTGATTCATTCACTCCTTCATTCGTTCTCTGGAAATTTTAGCATGTTCTCCTTAGATTTCTCATTTGCTTTCAGTTCTGGAATACCATGATGCAGTCAGATAGACACTGGGGAAACTTTGATCTCACTGTATTTAATTAGGGAAACCAACAGGATCTTTTATGTTTGGAGGCCAGTGATGTGTCGAAAGCCATGTTTAATGTGAAGCCTGACAAATCGTGGTGAGTATTTTTGGGCCGCAGACCCAGCAGGCCCTTTGTTGTCTGTGCACTTGGCTCAAAGAGAGTGGATTAACATAAAAAGAGACTCCTCCATTCCTGGGGCATGCCTGGAAAGTGTGAATCTGCCTCTTGATTCTTTTTCTTTTCTGAGCTATGTCAGGTACAATATAAAACCACCTACAATTTATAGAGTTTAGCTTTTTAAAAAATGGCTTTAGATAGGCAGTGCCTTTCAGCTTTCCATGGAGTAAAATAATAATATCAATTTCCTCTGTAACATAGAGTCATTTTCCAAGGATTAATAAGCTAATGAATTTAAATCACTTTGTGTTTCTCAGTGATATTATCATGTATTATAATGCATCAAAGTTTAACATATATAACCTCCAACAGGGAAACATAAAAAATACTCTTTTGAGAGAATTTTAAGTACAGTTTATAGCTATGTAGGAAATGAGCTTGATATTTTTTTTTTCCCCAGGTGAGGAGAAGTATATATTTGTGGCATTTACCTATGTGTGGTACCTAAAATTTGTGGCATTTACCTACATTTGTGTGGTATCTAAAATTTGAGGCAGGGTTTTCTAAGTTTCAGTTTCTCCTCATCACTGTTGGAAGATTCAGAATCTAAACACATATGACTCTGGAAATAAAGTAGCTCTGTAGCTTCTATCAACCTCAAATATGATTTTTTTGCCTTTGCCAAGTGTTCTGTTCCCTAAGGCCCACTTCTGTGGGTGTGCCTCCCATCACACTTGGGGATGTTGCCCCATATCCCTGGGAGTATTGCCAGGGAGTGTTATCTCCCAAAACCCTGTGAGGATCTGTAGACCTCAATCTCCTGGAGCATCTGAAGACTCTACCTTCCCTCTGTTTTAGGGAGATCATTCCTTCACAGGCACTGATCACTCTTTCCATAATAATCCTTTAATAAGCCCCATGATTAAAGTTCAGATTACTTATAAGTAAAAAAAAAAAAAATCCATATGCAATAAAACCAGAAACACCATCTCCATCTCCATTCTGAGCAGTTTCCCCATTATGCAGATGACTTTTCCAGCACTCTGGCCCCCTGGATGCCCCAACTACAATTTTTGAATGCACAAAAGGTGTGCCTTGAATGCACATTGTACTTGCAGAAACAAGGAGGAAAAGTCTTAATGTCAATCACTTGTCTACCACATGTTGTGTGTGCTCAGTCGTGTCCAACTCTCTGCAACCCAGTGGATTGTAGCCCATCAGGCTACACTGTCCATGGAATTTTCCAGACAAGAATACTGAAGTGGGTTGTCATTTCCTCTGAAGGATCTTCCCGACACAGGGATCAAACATGCATCTCTTGTGTCTCCTACATTGGGAGGCAGATTCTTTACCACCATGCCACCAAGGAAGCCCATGTGTTACCCACATTTGTATTCTCCTTCCCTTAGTTTTACAAGTCTAGCTAAAGAGGGCCAAGCTATGTGAAGACTCCTTCAGTTGGATTGTGCTAGAATTTCATGACATGTACATATGCCCAAACTTTCTCAAGAACTTCTAAACCTTTGCTTCCTGGCCACCCAACAGTCTCATGCTCAGCATCAATGTGTTAATTGCATTAAGAAAAGATGACAGCCCACCCCAAAAGTCATTCATCAACCTCACCTAACCCCTGCACTCACCAGATCCTTGCATACATCAATTTATTAGCATAACCTATTTTATTTTTTTCCTCCTTTTTCAGTGTTATATAATGACTTATTTTCTGTGATTTTATTCATGATACCCTCCCTCGAATTCCTCCTCTTGGCTTTCTCCATTACATCAAGAATATGATTTCTTTCATACTTTCAATTTTAAAAAATTATTTATTTATTAATTTTGGCTGCACTGGGTCTTCTTTGCTGTGTTCAGGCTTTCTCTGGTTGCAACAAGTAGGGGCCACTCTCTAGCTGTGACACGCAGACTTCTCATCATGGGGGCTTCTCTTGTGGAGCACATGCTATAGGGTTCCTGGGCTTCAGAAGTTTCATTCGTTTTGGCACATGGGCTCAGTAGTTGTGGTGCAGGGTCTCAGCTGCCTCGTGGCATGTGGGATCTTTCCAAATCAGCAATCGAACCGGTATCCCCTGTATTGCAAGGTGAATTCTTTTTTGTTTGTTTGTCTGTTTGTTTGTTTTTGTTTTTTAATTTTATTTTATTTTTAAACTTTACATAATTGTATTAGTTTTGCCAAATATCAAAATGAATCCGCCACAGGTATACATGTGTTCCCCATCCTGAACCCTCCTCCCTCCTCCCTCCCCATTCCATCCCTCTGGGTCGTCCCAGTGCACCAGCCCCAAGCATCCAGTATCGTGCATCGAACCTGGACTGGCAACTCGTTTCATACATGATATTACACATGTTTCAATACCATTCTCCCAAATCTTCCCACCCTCTCCCTCTCCCACAGAGTCCATAAGACTGTTCTATACATCAGTGTCTCTTTTGCTGTCTCGTATACAGGGTTATTGTTACCATCTTTCTAAATTCCATATATATGCGTTAGTATACTGTATTGGTGTTTTTCTTTCTGGCTTACTTCACTCTGTATAATAGGCTCCAGTTTCATCCACCTCATTAGAACTGATTCAAATGTATTCTTTTTAATGGCAGAGTAATACTCCATTGTGTATATGTACCACTGCTTTCTTATCCATTCATCTGCTGATGGACATCTAGGTTGCTTCCATGTCCTGGCTATTATAAACAGTGCTGCGATGAACATTGGGGTACACGTGTCTCTTTCCCTTCTGGTTTCCTCAGTGTGTATGCCCAGCAGTGGGATTGCTGGATCATAAGGCAGTTCTATTTCCAGTGTTTTAAGAATCTCCACACTGTTCTCCATAGTGGCTGTACTAGTTTGCATTCCCACCAACAGTGTAAGAGGGTTCCCTTTTCTCCACACCCTCTCCAGCATTTATTGCTTGTAGACTTTTGGATCGCATACATTCTGACTGGTGTGAAATGGTACCTCATAGTGGTTTTGATTTGCATTTCTCTGATAATGAGTGATGTTGAGCATCTTTTCATGTGTTTGTTAGCCATCTGTATGTCTTCTTTGGAGAAATGTCTATTTAGTTCTTTGGCCCATTTTTTGATTGGGTCATTTATTTTTCTGGAGTTGAGCTGTAGGAGTTGCTTGCATATTCTCGAGATTAGTTGTTTGTCAGTTGCTTCATTTGCTATTATCTTCTCCCATTCTGAAGGCTGTCTTTTCACCTTGCTAATAGTTTCCTTTGATGTGCAGAAGCTTTTAAGGTTAATTAGGTCCCATTTGTTTATTTTTGCTTTTATTTCCAGTATTCTGGGAGGTGGGCCATAGAGGATCCTGCTGTGATGTATGTCAGAGAGTGTTTTGCCTATGTTCTCCTCTAGGAGTTTTACAGTTTCTGGTCTTATGTTTAGATCTTTAATCCATTTTGAGTTTATTTTTGTGTATGGTGTTAGAAAGTGTTCTAGTTTCATGCAAGGTGAATTCTTAACCACCAGACCACCAGTGAAGCCCTCAATATTTTTAAAAAAATAGTTTATGTCCACATTTTTTCCCAATTAGATTCTGTTAGATGCTCTGTGTTGTGTGTGCTCAGTTAAATAACATTATGTAAAATGTTTATATCTGAATGCTCAATATGTGCAAATTAACTTGCTGCACACTGTAGACTATCTCAGCAGCACCTATTAGTTTTTAAAAAGTCTTCCTTTGATCTGGTGTCCACACTAAAGAGACCTTACAACTTTCATATTTTCCTATATTTCCAAATATCTTCAAATACTCACATTGTCTTCAGTTCTTCCTCGTAAACTCTTGGACTCATTATTTTTTGGATTTAAACCCTACCTATCACCAAGCAAAACTATACAGAAGGTCAGTGATGATCTCCTTCTTAAAAAAAACCTAGTACCCGCATCTTGGATATCATTTTAAATTTTATTTCTACTGCACATGACACTGGAGAACAAAGGTTATATTTAATACTATTTTTTCTCTGGTTCTGTGAATGTGCACATTCCTAAATTTGCTTTTACTGCACTTAGCACTGTTCAGCTTCTCTACAGTTTGCTTCCTTTCATAGTTCCCTCCACTATTACATTTTTTCAAAGGCATCTATTTGTGCTATTGATTCCTTCATCCTACACTAAGAGTTTTCTCTGCATTTTTTCAACTTTCCCAAGAGGTTCTAGCTATTGTATATTGATTCTTTTGAACTGTGGTGTTGGAGAAGACTCTTGAGAGTCCCTTGGACTGCAAGGAGATCCAACCAGTCCATCCTAAAGGAAATCAGTCCTGAATATTCATTGGAAGGACTGATGCTGAAGCTGAAACTCCAATACTTTGGCCACCTAATACAAAGAGCTGACTCATTTGAAAAGACCCTGATATTGGGAAAGATTGAAGGTGGGAGGAGACGGGGATGACAAAAGATGCTGGATGGCATCACCGACTCAATGGAGATGAGTTTGAGTAAACTCCAGGAGTTGGTGATGGACAGGGGAGGCTGGTGTGCTGCAGTCCCTGGGGTCGCAAAGAGTTGGACACGACTGAGAGACGGAACTGAACTGATCCTTTTTATATGTTTAGACCGTTTTTCCAATTTGGGTTTTTTGCCTGTGTTCCAAATTTGCAGTATAATTGTCCATAGTGCATCTTCTCTATGTTTGCCTTCATCTTCCATTCAATATGCCCCGAGTTTCCCTTACTCACAACCTGATGCTTCTAGTGTTCTTTCTGATTGCTTCCTACATTCCTAAGGTTCCTCTAATAGATCTTTTACTATGTCCCCATAATTTGTCTTATTAGACACATATTTGACACATTTCAAATGTCATTCATTAAAGTATCCTTGTTATATTGCATATGTGAAAGTCGTTCAGTCGTGTTTGACACTTTGCAACCTCATGGACTCTACAGTCCATGGAATTCTCCAGGCCAGAATACTGGAGTGGGTAGCAATTTCCTACTCCAGGGGATCTTCCCAACCCAGGGATCGAACCCAGGTCTCCCTCACTGCAGGCGGATTCTTTACCGACTGAGTCACCAGGGAAATCCAATAAAATAATGTTATTAACTGTTAAATAAAAATAATAACTGCACAATTTTTAAAAATAAATTTTATTTCCTTGGGAAAGTGCTCTATGACTTGGTCCCAAGTCTTTTCAGTTTCATTTTTTAGTACTTTTCCCCAGTGCTTTACACTTCAATTTCATTCAAGTAATCTGTTTTTAGTGATACTATGAAATCTCACGGCTCAATGTCTCTTAAACATCTTGTTGCCTCAGGGTCAAATGTCTTTCTTCTGATCCTGCAAAACAGTTTCCTGTCTTTCTTCACAGTGAAGTGTGGACAAAATTATAGCAAGGTGGATAAAACTTCATGCTTTGGAATGACATAGTTCTGGGTTTGAATTCTAACTCTCACACCAGAAATGTGATCTTAAATTAGTACCGTAACAACGTTATGAGTGAGAGTTTAGTTATTAGTAAATGGCCTTACTACTATTTATACCCACTAGAGTAGTATAAAGATTAGGCAAGAAAAAACATGTAACATTCTATTCTAGCATTGCCATTCGAAATAGAATTGGTAATATGGGAAAAACAAAAGAAATAAGAGACGCGTTAGTGGAGACAGTTGTATTCTTACCCTCTTTATTTTTTAATTTATTTTTTATTGAAAGATAATTGCTTTACAGAATTTTGCTGTTTTCTGTCAAACCTTAACATGATATTACTCTCTTTAAAATTCATCTTTACTTTTTTGTAGTCCTAATGTTTTTTATTTATTTCTTTATTTTTGTAGCGTATTAAACTATGTCTTACAGATTTTCTTTAACAGGTCATGTGCATCACAACTGCTTTATCATCAGTAACAATTTAACACAGAGTATTTTATTCAAATTTGAATCCTATTCAGTGTCTAATATCTTGTGCAATGTAAGCTCACTGGAAATATTGAACTAATTAACACTAGGTGGCTCAGATAAAGGACTATAGGAATTTATGTTCTGTTTTAGGAGGAGAAGGATCATACCACAGAATCAGTCTCTCAGTTGACCCAGAATGCTTTCTGTTCTACATCACAGCCTCTGTTACTGGATATTGGAGGAAACAGAAAGGCTGACCACAGAACAAGAAATAGTTGGAACAGTCTACTCTCTGTTATTGATCTGTGGTTGTTAGGCAACACTTTTCTTAGATTTATCAACTGAATGAAGATAAAAATACTGACTTATGGTGGTTATAGCCACACAGATTATTGCTAATTTAAGCACAAATATGGACAATTAAAACCCCCAAATGCACTAATTTGAGTAAATAAAACTGCTTTTCCTGGAATTAACAAGTACTGGTAGCTCTAGAAACAGGCTGTGCTCACTTCATGCATTTATATCTGAAGTTCAGACATATGTAATGTGCATTTTAATATATGAAAGTGGTATGTGGTCTTGACATTAATACCCTTGTGCTTTTATTTAATGAAGTTGATTCTTATAAAATATCTTTTGAGACTTAAATATGGATTCCATTTTTATGTTTTTAAAATTTATCATGATTAAAATATGGATTGACTGATAATTATAAATATATGTATATATATTATATGGGTTTTACCATCTCCAATCTCTTCAGTTTTAGTATGTGCATCTTAAGGTGTCAAGTATGTAAAGAGATTTTATATTCAAGAAAAAATTCTCCCAAATTAAAGTCTTTTGAGTAGCAAATAGGAGTTATTTGGGGAATGCAACATATTTGATGTATGAATTTTTAGGAATATGCTTAGATTAACATATTTGGCAAAATGAATTTCTTAAAAATGATGGTTTTAAATAATGAGAAGAATGGCAATATCAATTATATAATTATTTCCAGTTGTCAATTTTGATTTTAGCCTTGATATTTTAAAATTATATCTAGTTTTTCAATGGAGATGTTTGGCTTCATTGGGAGGCAAATTTGATTAGCAGAAGTCATTTAACTTAACCTTTCTTACATACTTATTTTATATGTGATTAGAGTACCTATTTTCTTAATCAAGTTCACATTGCCTCAGAACTGTTCTGGGTGGTAAGTTTTTCTTTAACAAGATAACAGTAGTGATCTCTGAGTTTCATTTATTTATTACAGTTTGACAGATATTTTCACATTTATTTCTCATTGTAGTACTAAAGCAATACTGTGAATGAATCTTCCCATTAAATAAGTAGAGAACCCAAGGAGTACGGTAGTTAAGTGATTTGACCAAAGATAAATAGCATATAACAGGCTTCCAAGGTTGCTTGGTGGGTAAAGAATTCACTTGCAATTTAGGAGACACTGGAGACAAGGGTTTAGTCCCTGGATTGGGAAGATCCCTTGGAGAAGGGCATGGCAACCTACTCCAGTATTCTTGAGGAGGATCAAGAATATTGATCTCCAGTAAGAATCTCCAGAATTCTTCCTGGAGGATCCTATGGACAGGGGAGCCTGGTCTACAGACCATAGGGTTGCAAAGAGTCGGACATGACAAGCGACTGAGCACACAAGCCCTGTATATAACGGGGGATTCCCAGGTTGTGCTAAGGGGAAGAACCTACCTGCCAATGCAGGAGACACAAGAGATGTGGGTTGAATCTCTGGGTAGGAAGATCCCCTGGAGGAGGGCATGGCAACCTACTCTAGTATTCTGCGTGGAAAATCCCATGGACACAGGAGCCTGGCGGGTTATAGTCCATAGGGTCACAAAAAGTCAGACTCAACTTAGCATGCATGCCATATAACTAGCAAAACTTTGATTTGAAATATGATTTTATAACTGTTCATTCAGCCTTTCATTTGTTCAACAATTTGTGTGTGTGTGTGTGTGTGTGTGATCTAAGAACTGCAAAATACATAGATAAGATATACTCTCATGGCAACTACATACTACCAAGGAGAGGAAAGATACTAGATACCTTTATACAGAAAGTAGTTCCATAAATATAATAAAACTGAGTAGAGTGAGAGTGACGTTTGGCTAGTAGAGTTCCAAAATACCTCTTTGATCTGAGGTGCCATTAATAAGAAAAAAAATCTGCATTAATATTGAGAAGGAGGAAGAATTTATTTTTTCTTAAGTATAAATGCTCTGCATACTAATAGCATATTTCTCTTCTTGCTTTTTGTTTGTGTAACATGAAGGTAAACATATTATTCACATACACATGGTCTAGGAAATGAACGAAAATATGTGATATAACAGTTTAGGATTTAAAATTGTTCTTTCAAAGTCTCTGACAGGACTATGCCAAAGTTCACAGCTGCTAATCAAGTTAAAACAAACTCTAGTGAAACAGTTTAAAAAATTCTTGGGATTCACATTATTTGCAAATAAATGTAGAATTATATAAGAATACATACAAATAAGGTATTGATGCTAATTTCCTCTAATATTCAATTAATATTTGAAAAGTTGCTTTCAAATGTTAAGTCACAGAATTATGGGATATACTTTTGAGTCAATCTCAGAGATCATCTTGTCCAAATCCCTGCAAGATGAATATAAATATTTATATTAACGAATCCAATCAAATTGGTTTCCAGCAGAAGACTTTGGTGATTTCTCATAATCCTTAATATAAAGCTTGATATCATTAATGTGGCTAATAAGGGAAGTGTTTCTGACCGTATCTTAACTCTGTGGACAGACGCCTTATATGATCACTAGGTTAGAAAGTTCTGTCTTCTAAGGTTATAGGGAATATCTGCTTTCTTTGCAGTAATAACTAAACTTAAAGCACAAACACACAGATACACACACAGCTTTTAAAGTTAATGAGAAAATAATGGCTAAACTTTGAACAACAACAAGTCATTTCTCTGAGTCTCAGATTCCTTATTTGAAAAATGACATTTCATTCATTTTTTTCTTTTTTCCTTATTCAGGAAAATATTCATTTCCTTTCATCTACTTCATGGGCTTTCCTTGTGGCTCAGCTGGTAAAGAATCCACCTGCAATGCAGAAGACCTGGGTTCAATCCCTGGGTTGGAAAGATTCCCTGGAGAAGGGAAAGGCTACACATACCTGTATTCTGGACTGGAGTATTCCACGAACTGTATTGCCCACAGGGATGCAAAGAGTTGGACACAAATGAGCGACTTTCACTTTCACTTCACTTTATGTTAAACATTATGAAATGATTACAATACCACAGTGAACAGTTTAGTTGGGATTTTTTCTCCCAAAAATCTTACTTCCTACTTAACTCTCATTAAGGAGATAAATAATACCTATAAAAAGAAAGAATGGATTCAAGATGTTGTTAAGAAAATAAATAGGCTTACAAAATAGAGAAAAGCAGGCATATGTTAAAGGCTGAGCTGAGGAGATGTTGAGTTGAAGTGAAGAGCCAGAGGAAGAATGTTACCAAGGAAAAGGAACAAAAGAAGAGCCCCCAGTGTGGCACAGAGCTTAGTGCTTACCGAAAACTAGCAGAAAGCCAGTGTGTTAGGAGATTAGTGGCCAAGAGCTCTTTCCCGGTCATCAAATGAGGTTGGAGATGTTAGGAAGGCTCAGGTAGAGCATGGAGAAGTTTTAGGTTTAATTCTAAGAAAAAGCAAGTCAGTAAACATTTTTAGGCAAATGAGTTCAATTCCATTACTTGTAAAATGATTATTCAGGTTGTAAGTAATTGATTAGAAAGCAAGAATGGAACTGAAAAGACCAGTTCAATGGTTATTGCATTATTTCTGGGGATGGAAGATAGTATGGAGGAAGGTGATGGCAGTTGATAGATGTGGGTAGACTTGGGAAACATTTTGGAGGTACAGTTAATGGAAATTGATAAAAATATAAGGAAAAGTAATTTAACAAATATGAACCCCTCAGTTCTGATTTCAATAAATAGATTAACGGTGGTATTAATAAAAAAATTGCAGATTTTGATAAACATTTATTTAAAAAAAAGCCTTTTAAGCCTGATAAGAGAAAAAAATTAAATATAAATACATAGTATAGTTTAACGTCTATATCTAAAATATCTTTTACATTCACTAACTTTTTTAAATTAAAAAATCAGAAAATTGTAAATAAATAAAAAGATCAACATTTATGGAAAATAAAATTTAGTGTGCACTTTGGAATGAAATTTCACATTTCAAATAAGAATAATAAGGCAAACACTCCAGTAGAGAAGTGAGTAACGGTCATCATAGGCAATATTAAAAAAAAAAAGAATATAAATGACAGATATATTCTGCCTCATTGGAGATCAAGGCAATGAAATTTTTTACCAATAAAACTGTCAGAAAATAATAGAAAATAATATTTGAGGCAAGAGTATGAGGAAAACACTTATTCTAATTCACTTCAAGAGGAAAAGAAATTTTGATGTAACCCTTTGCAGAAGAAAAACATCAAAATATCAATGGTGTTTAAAATAACTTCTGTTGATGCAATAATTCCTGCTATAGGACATTAAAAATAAATAAGCACATGAATGCATTACTTATACAATTGTGATATTGTGTATAATAAGGCCTTAGAAAGGACTTGCTGTTCAATTGTAGAAGATAGGTCAAATTGGAAAATATCTGTTGACATGTAAAAATAACAACAATAAACTGTTGCTTCCTTGGTGGCTCTGTTGGTGAAAAATCTTCCTGCAGTTCAGGAGACCTGGGTTCAATCCCTGGGTTGGGAATATCCTCTGAAGATGGGAATGACTGCCTACTCCAGTATTCTGGCCAGCAGAATCCCATAGACTATGTAGTACATGGGGTTACAAAGAGTTGGTCTGTTCCTTTCTCCAGGAAATCTTTCTCCAGGGGATCTTCCCAACCTGGGATTAAACCCAGGTCTCCCGCATTGCAGGCAGATTCTTTACCAGCTGAGCCACAAGAGAAACCCAAGAACACTGGAGTGGGTAGCCTATCCTTTCTCCAGCGGATCTTCCTGACCCAGGAATTGAATCCAGGTCTCCTGCACTGCAGGCAGATTCTTTACCAGTTGAGCTACCAGGGAATCCCATACACATAATACTTATGTTTTATTGTTGTTGTTCAGCCAATAAGGTGTGTCTGACTCTTTGTGACCCCATGGACTGCAGCACACCAGGCTTCCCTGTTCTTCACTATCTCCCAGAGTTTTCTCAGATTCATGTCCATTGAGTGGGTGATACTATCTAACCATCTCATTCTCTGTTGCCCCATTCTGCTTTTGGCTTCAATCTTTCTCAACATCTGGGTCTTTTCCAATGAGACTGCTCTTTGCCTCAGGTGGCCAAAGTATTGAAGCTTCAATTTTAGCAACAGTCTTTGCAATGAATGAATGAATATTCAGGGTTGATATCCTTTAGGATTGACTGGTTTGATCTTGCAGTCCAAGGGACTCTTAAGAGCCTTCTCCAGCACCACAATTCAAAAGCATTAATTCTTCTGCACTCAGCCTTTTTATGGGGTAACTCTCACATCCATACATGACTACTGGAGAGATAATCTGGTATTCCCATCTCTTTAAGTACTTTCCACAGTTTGTTGTGATCCACACAATCAAATCCTTTAACATAGTCAATGAAGCAGAAATAGATGCTTTTCTGTAATTCCCTTGTTTCCTCTATGATCCAACAATTCTGGCAATTTGATCTCTGGTTTCCTCTGCCTTTCCTCAACCTATCTTGTACATCTGTAAGTTCTCAATTTATGTACTGTTGAAGCCTAGCTTGAAGGATTTTGGACATAACATTACTAGCATGTGAAACGGGCAAAATTGTATGGCAGTTAGAAAATTCTTTGATCTTGCCTTTCTTTACAATTGGAATGAAAAATGAAGTTTTCCAGTCCTGTGGCCACTGCTGAGTTTTCCAAATTTGCTGACATATTGAGTGCAGCACTTTAACATCATTGTATTTTAGGACTTTAAACAGGTAAGCTGGAACTCCATCACCTCCACTGAAAGTGAAAGTGAAGTCACTCAGTCCTGTCTGACTCTTTGTGACCCCATGGACTGTTGCCTACCAGGCTCCTCTGTTCATGGGATTTTCCAGGCAAGAATACTGGAGTGGGTTGCCATTTCCTTCTCCAGGAGATCTTCCAGACCCAAGGATTGAATTTGGGTCTCCCTCATTGTAGGCAGATGCTTTACCATCTGAGTCAACAGGGAGGATATATTTTAACCTCCACTAGCTTTGTTCATAGTAATTCTTCCTAAGGCCAACTTGATTTCACACTCAAGGATGCCTGGCTCTAGGTGAGTGATAACACCATCATGATTATCTGGGTCATTAAGACCTTTTATGTATAGCTCTTCTGTGTATTCTTGCCATCTCTTCTTAATCTCTTCTGCTTCTGTTAGGTCATTACTGTTTCTGTCCTTTATCATGCCCATCATTGCATGAAACATTCCCTTGGCATCTCCAATTTTTTTGAAGTAATCTCTAGTCTTTCCCTTTCTGTTGTTTTCCTCTGTTTCTTGCACTGTTTATTTAAGTACAAGAATCTAAGGGATTCTTACCCACAGTAGTGATATTATAGTCATCTGAAGTAAATTTATCCATTCCTATTTTAGTTCACTGACTCTTGCCATCATCTCCTGCTTGACCATGTCCAACTTACCAGATTCATGGACCTAACATTCCAGGTCCCTATGCAATATTGCTCTTTTTAGTATTGGACTTTTTTCACCACTAGACACATCCACAACTGAGCATCATTTCCACTTTCACCCAGCCACTTCATTCTTTCTGGAGCTATTAGTAATTGCCCTTCACTCTTCCCCAGGAGTATATTGGACACCTTCTAACCTCGAGGGCTCACCTTCCTATGTCATATTTTATATGTTTTCTTACTGTTAGTGGAGTTGTAGTGGCAAGAATACTGGAGTGCTTTGTCATTCCCTTCTCCAGTGGACCATATCTTGTCAGAATTCTTCAGTCTGACACATCCATCTTAGATGACCCTGCAGGAATGGCTCATAGTTTCATTGAGTTACGCAGGCCCCCTTTGCCATGACAAGGCTTAGGGCCATGAAAGGGTATGTTTTATATGAAGCATGATATATAGATAAGGAGATAGTGGATGAGATGGATTGATAACTAGTTGGTAAACAGATAGTATTAAAAAAAATAAGACAAGAAGGCCAGAAAGTAGTCACTTATTTTAAACCCCACATCCCTGAACTGAGATTTAACTTTATTACAGATTGGCTTTCCCCCAAATGGCATTTTAAACAGTCAAGCAGGAATCACTTGATCAGCACTAGTTAGGTTATCTGTCTGACATACTTTGCCATCCTCTGAAGGAAAGTAACTCTGCAATAACTAATCTATTTTTTTGCTTAGTGTAACTTCCTTGTTCTTGCTCCATTTTGGCATTGAAAGTACAAAGTCGTAAAAGGATAGAAGTGAAGGATAGAAGAAAAGAAGAGAGAAAAGTGGAGCGGATCAGTGTAGGGTCTAGGAAGGCAGACACAAAGAAAGGATGACTATATTAAAAAAAAAAGAAAAAGGATGGCTCACGGTGATGAGAAAAAGCTAATGCTCCTGCGGTAGCGTTGGCAGAGTTGAATCTACAGCTGTTAATGTTGGAGGTGTTATTATGGGAGGTGATGGATCCACTGAAGAGGTTCTGTTTCAGCCAAAGCTAGAACTGTTAGAAAGTCCAAATGCTAATTGCCTCCTCCATTGACCCCCACATTGTGGTGTCAGTAAACTATATTTAGGAGGCAGTTGTCACTTGTGAGAACCTGAAGAAATTATCCCCTTCCTTCCTTTCACCCTTTGACCTTCCATCAGTGCTTCTTTTTTTTCTTTTGATTTTTTTAAAATTGAAATCCTTATAAAAATTGTAAATTTCATGGAAATCCTTCAATTGCTTTGCAGAATTTTGTTGTTTTCTGTCAAACCTCAACATGAATCAGCCATAGATATATATAAATCCCCTCCTTTTTGAACTTCCCTCCCATCTCTCTCCTCATTCCACCCCTCTAGGTTGATACAGAGCCCCTATTTGAGTTTCGTAGCCATAGAGCAAATTCCTGTTGGCTATCTATTTTCCATATGGTAATGTAAGTTACCATGTTACTCTTTCCATACATTTCACCCTCATTGCCTAGCCCCATGTCCATAAGTCTATTATCTATGTCTGTTTCTCCATTGCTGCCCTGTAAATTCTTTAGTATCATTTTTCTCAGTTCAGTTCGGTTCAGTTGCTCAGTTGTGTCTGATGCTTTGCAACCCCATGTATTGAAGCATGCCAGACCTCCCTGTCCATCACCAACTCCCAGAGTTCACCCAAACTCATGCCCATCGAGTCAGTGATAGCTATTGTAAATAGTGCTGCAATGAGCAATGGGATACAGGTGTCCTTTTCAATTTTGGTTCCCTCAGGGTATATGACTAGGACTGAGATTGCTGGATCATATGATGGTTTTATTCCTAGTTGTTTTTAAGGAATCTCCATACCATCTTCCATAGTGGCTGTATCAATTTACATTCCCACCAACAGTGCAGGAGCATTCCCTTTTCTCCACACTCTCTTCACAATTTATTGCTTTTAGTCTTTTTGATGATGACCGTTCTGACTGCTGTGAGGTGATATTTCATTGTAGCTTTGATTTGCATTTCTCTAATAATGAGCAATGTTGAGCATCTTTTCATGTGTTTGTTAGCCATCTGTATATCTTCTTTTGAGAAATGTCTGTTTAGGTCTTTTTTTGATTGGGTTGTTTGTTTTTTCTGGTAATGAGTTGTATGTGCTACTTGATATTCTGGAAATTAATCCTTTGTCAGTTGCTTCATTTGCTATTATTTTCTCCCATTATAAGGGTTGTTTTTTCACCTTGCTTACATTTTCCTTTGCTGTGCAAAAGATTTTAAGTTTAATCAGGTCCCACTTGTTTACCTCTGTTTTTATTTCCATTACTCTAGGGGGTGGGTCAGAGGATCTTGCATTGATTTATGTCACCGAGTGTTCTGCCTATGTTTTCCTCTAAGAGTTTTATAATTTCTGGTCTTACATTTAGGTATTTAATTCATTTTGGATTTATCTTTGTGTAAAAAGGAGAGTGAAAAAGTTGGCTTAAAGCTCAGCATTCAGAAAACTAGGATCGTGGCATCCATTCCTGTCACTTCATGGTAAATAGATGGGGAAACAGTGACTGACTTTATTTTTGGGGGCTCCAAAATCACTGCAGATGGTGACTGCAGTCATGAAATTAAAAGACGTTTACTCCTTGGAAGGAAAGTTATGACCAACCTAGACAGCATTTTAAAAAGCAGAGACATTCATGTTGATGTATGGCAAAACCAATACAATATTGTAAAGTAATTAGCCTCTAATTAAAATAAATAAATTAAAAAAAAAAAAAACAGAGACATTACTTTGTCAACAAAGGTCCATCTAGTCAATACTATGGTTTTTCAAGTAGTTATGTATGGATGTGAGAATTGGACTATAAAGAAAGCTGAGCACTGAAGAATTGATGCTTTTGAACTGTGTTGTTGGAGAAGACTCTTGAGAGTCCCTTGGACTGCAAGGAGATCCAACCAGTCCATTCTGAAGGAAATCAGTCCTGAATATTCATTGGAAGGACTGATGCTGAAGCTGAAACTCCAATACTTTGGCCACCTGATGCAAAGAACTAACTCATTTGAAAAGACCCCAATGCTGGGAAAGATTGAGGGCAGGAGGAGAAGGGGACGACAGAGGATGAGATGGTTGGATGGCATCACTGACTCAATGGACATGAGTTTGGGCAGACTCTGGGAGTTGGTGATGGACAGGGAGGCCTGGCGTGTTGCAGTCCCTGGGGTCGCAAAGAGTAGGAAATGACTGAGCGAATGAACTGAACTGAACTGAACTGACTGGTGTTAGGAAGTGTTCTCATTTCATTCTTTTACATGTAGCTGTCCAGTTTTCCCAGCATCATTTATTAAAGAGGCTGTCTTTGCCCCATTGTATAGTTTTGCCTCCCTTGTCATATATAAGGTACCCTTAGGTTCATGAGTTTATTTCTGGACTTTCTCTCTTGTTTCATTGGTCTATATTTCTGTTTTTGTGCCAGTACCATACTTTCTTGATGACTGTAGTTTTGTAGTTTAATCTGAAGTCAGGAAGGTTGATTCCTCCAGCTTCATTCTTCTTTCTCAAGACTACTTTGACTATTCGGGGTCTTTTTCATTTTCATATGAATTGTGAATTTTTTTGTTCTAGTTCTGAGAAAAATGCCATTGGTAATTTGATAGGATTGCATTGAATCTGTAGACTGCATTTGGTAGTATAGTCATTTTCACAATATTGATTCTTCCTACCCAGGAACATGGAATATCTCTCCACTTGTTTATGTCATCTTTGATTTCTTTCATTAGTGTCGAATAATTTTCTGTGTATAGTTCTTTTGTCTCCTTAGGTAATTTTATTCCTAGATATTTAATTCTTTTTGTTGCAATGGTAAATGGGATTGATTGATTTTTCATTGTTAGTATATAGAAATGCAAGTGATTTCTGTGTATTGATTTTGTATCCTACAACTTTGCTAAATTCATTGATTAGCTCTAGTAATTTTCTGATACTATCTTTAGGATTTTTTTTGTATGGTATCATGTCATCTGCAAACAGTGAGAGCTTTATTTCTTCTTTTCTGAACTGGATTCCTTTTATTTCTTTTTCTTCTCTGATTGCTGTACCTAGGACTTCCAGAACTATATTTAATAATAGTGGGGAAGTGGGCACCCTTGTCTTGTTCCTTATCTTAGGGGGAATGCTTGCAGTTTTTCACCATTGAGAATAATGTTTGCTGTAGGCTTATCATATAAGCTATCATATGGGCTTCTCTGGTGGCTCAGAGGGTAAAGTGTCTGCCTTCAATGCAAGAGACTTAGGTTCAATCCCTGGGTTGGGAAGATCCCCTGGAGAATGAAATAGCAACCCACTCCAGTACTCTTGCCTGGAAAATCCCATGGATGGAGAAACCTGGTAGTCTACAGTCCATGGGATCGCAAAGAGTCAGACACGACTGAGTGGCCTCACTTTCACTTTATCATATAAAGCCTTTACTATGTTGATGTAGGTTCCTTCTATGCCCATTTTTTGAAGAGTTTTAATCATAAATTGGTGCTGAATTTTTTCAAAGGCTTTTTCTGCAGCTATTGAGATTATCATATGATTTCTATCTTTCAATTTGTTAATATGGTGTATCACATTGATTGATTTGTGTACACTGAAGAATCCTTGCATCCTGGGAATAAACCCAACTTGACCATGGTGTATGAGCTTTTTGATGTGTTGCTGAATTCTGATTGCTAAAACTTTATTAAGAATTTTTCAATCTATGTTCATCAGTTATATTGGCCTATAGTTTTCTTTTTTAGTGATGTCTTTGTCTGGTTTTGGTATAAATGTGGCCTTGTAGAATGAGTTTGGAAGTGTTCTTTCCTCTCCAATTTTTTGAAAGAGTTTTAGAAGGATAGGCATTAGCTCTTCTCTAAATGTTTGATAGAATTCTCCTGTGAAGCGATTTGGTACTGGGCTTTTGTTTTTTGGGAGATTTTTGATCACAGCTTCAATTTCAGTGCTTGTAATTGGGTTGTTCATAATTTCTATATCTTCCTGGTTCAGTCTTCCAAGAACTTTTCTAAGAATCTGTCCGTTTCTTCCAGGTTATCCGTTTTATTGCCATATAGTTGCACATACTAGTCTCTTATAATCCTTTGTATTTCTACATTGTCTATTGTAATCTCTCTTTGTTCATTTCTAATTTTGTTGGTTTGATTCTTCTCTGTTTCTTTCTTGATGAATCTGGCCAAAGGTTTGTCAATTTTGTTTATCTTCTCAAAGAACCAGCTTTTAGTTTCATTAATCATTGCTATTGTTTCTTTCATTTCTTTTAATTTCTGCTTGGATATTTATGATTTCTTCCCTTCTACTAATTTTTTTTTTGTTGTTGTTGTTTTTGTTGCTGTTGTTGTTCTTTTCCCAGTTCTTTTAGGTGTAAGTTACGTTGTCTATTCTATGGTTTTCTTGTTTCTTGAGGTAGGATTGTATTGCTATAAACTTCCCTCTTAGAACTGCTTTCATTGGATCCTACAGGTTTTGAGTTGTCATTGTCATTTGTTTCTAGAAACTTTTTTGATTTCCCTTTTGATTTCTTCAGTAGCCTGTTTTTTTTTTTTTGAACATATTGACAATTATATTTATTCTTTTAACCAGTATCTTTTTTTAAAATATTATTTTATTTTTAAATTTTACAAAATTGTATTAGTTTTGCCAAATATCAAAATGAATCTGCCACAGGGGTAACTTGTGGATTATTTAGAAACATTTGGTTAATCTCAATGTGTTAATGTTTCTTACAGTTTTTTGTTTTTGTTTTTTTTTTTTAACTAATTGATATCTAGTCTCATAGCATTGTGGTCAGAGAAGACGCTTGATATGATTTCAACTTTCTTATATTTACTGAGGTTTGATTTGTGACCCAAGATGTGGTTTATCCTGGAGAATGTTTCATGTGAACTTGAGAAGAAGGTGTATTCTTCTGCATTTGGATGGAATGTCCTGAAGATATGAATGAGATCCATCTCATTTAATGTTTCATTTAAGAATTGTGCTTCCTTATTAATTTTCTGTTTTGATGATCTGTCCGTTGGTGTGAGTGGGGTGTTAATGTCTCCTACTATTATTGTGTTACTGTCAATTTCTCCTTTTATGTCTGTTAGTGTTTGTCTTATGTATTGAGGTATTCCTATGTTCCTATGTATTGAGGTGTTCCTATGTATTGAGGTGTTTCTATGTTCAGTTCCTATGCATAGATATTTACAATTGCTATGTCTTCCTCTTGGATTGATTCCTTAACCATTATGTAGTGTCCTTCCTTATCTCTTTGTAATCTTTATTGTAAAGTCTATTTCATCTGATATAAGGATTGCTACTCCAGCTTTCTTTTGCTTTCCGTTTGCATGAAATATATATTTTCCATCCTCCCACTTTCAATCTACATATGTCTTGAGGTCTGAAGTGGGTTTTTTGTAGACAGCATATATATGGGTCTTGTTTTTGTATCCATTCAGCCAGTCTGTGTCTTTTGGTTGGAACATTTAATCCATTTACTTTTAAAGTAATTATTGATATATATGTTCCTATTGCCATTTTCTTAATTGTTTGGGGTTGATTTTGTAGATCTTTTTCCTTTTCTTGTATTTCTTGACTATATATGTCCCTTTAATATTTGTTGTAAAGCTGGTTTAGTGGTACTGAATTCTCTTAACTTTTGCTTGTCTGAAAAACTTTTCGTTGCTCCACCAATTTTGAATGAGATAATTCTGGGTACAGTAATCTTGGTTGTACATTTTTCCCTTTCAGTGTTTTAAATATATCCTGCCATCCCTTCTGTCCTGCAGAGTTTCTGCTGAAAGATCAGTTGTTAAATGTATGGGGTTTCCCTTGTATGTTACTTATTGCTTTTCCCTTGCTGCTTTTAATACTCTTTGTGTTTAGTCTTTGTTAGTTTGATTAGTATGTGTCTTGTTGTGTTTCTCCTTGGATTTATCTTGTATGGGATTCTTTGTGGCCCTTGGACCTGATTGGCTTTCATTTTCCATGTTGGGGAAATTTTCAACTATAATCTCTTAAAAAAATTTCTCATACCCTTTCTTTTCTCATCTTTTCCTGAGACCCCTATAATTTGAATGTTGGGCATTTGATATTGTCTCAGAGGTCTCTGAGACTATCCTGAGTTCTTTTCATTCTTTTTACTTTATTCTGCTCTTCAGAAGTTATTTCCACCATTTTATCTTCCAGTTTACTGGTTAGTTCTTCTGTTTCAGATATTCTGCTATGGATTCCTTCCAGAGTATTTTTAATTTCAGTAATTGTGTTCTTTAAATAAATTAATAGAATAAATTAACATTTATTCTTTAAGTCTAGGTCTTTGTTAATTGATTCTTGCATTTTCTTCATTTTGTTTTCAAGGTTTTGATCATCCTTACTCTCATTATTCTGAATTATTTTTTTGGTTAGTTTGCATATTTCCTCTTCCTTTATTTGGACTTCTGTGCTTCTAATTTGTTCCTTCATTTGTGTAGTATATCTCTGCCTTTTCATATATATATATATACATATATATATATATATATATATATATATTTCTTTTTAACTTATTGTGCTTGAGGTCTCTTTTCCCCAGGCTTCAAGGTTGAATTCTTTCTTCCTTTTGGTTTCTGCCCTCCTTAGCTTTGTCCAGTGGTTTGTTTAATCTTCTTATAGAGTGATATTTGTGCTGAGTTTTTTGTTTGTTTTTTCACTGATGGGCAAGGCTAAGTGAGGTGGTAATCCTGACTGTTGGTGATTGGGTTTGTATTTTTGCTTTGTTGTTTAGATGAGGCATTCTGCACAGGATGCTACTGGTGGTTGGGTGTTACTGGGTCTTGAATTCAAGTGGTTTCCTTAGTGTGAGTTCTCACTATTTGATACTCCCTAGGGTTGTGAGTGAGTGAAGTCGCTTAGTCATGTCTGATTCTTTGTGACCCCATGGACTGTAGCCACCAGGCTCCTCCATCCATGGAATTTTCTAGGCAAGAGTACTGGAGTGGGTTGCCATTTCCTTCTCCAGGGGATCTTCCTGACCCGGGGATTGAACCCGGGTCTCCTGCATGGCAGGCAGACACTTTACCTCTGAGCCACCAGGGAATCCCACTCCCTAGGGTAGTTCTCTGGTAGTCTAGGGTCTTGGAGTCAGTACTCCCACTTCAAAGGTTCAGGGCTTGATCTTTGGTCAAGAACAAATATTCCACAAGTGGTTTGTTATGGCATTAAGTGAGATTAAAAAAAAAAAAAAGAGAGAGAGAGAGAGAAACCAAGGATGAACCCCAGACAAATGACAGTTACAAAATCAGGCATATAATAATTAATATAATGGAATATACACTATACATATACACCCATAAACAAACAGTCCAACTAAAATAAAGTACTGTAGATTGACCCAGTGAACAAAGGAAATAAAAAATTATATTTATCAGTTAAGAACAAAACTAACTAAAGCACAAACTGAAAAACAAAATTAAAGCCAAGTGCCAAGTGGGGTATAAAGCAATGAAAACGAAACTAACAAATATGTTGACAGGGAAGTAAAGAAAGGAAGAAAGAATAGATATGCAAAGTTAAATAGAGATAGATGAAGAAGATTTATATATATTAAAGATTAACTGCAAGGGAAAAAGAACAGTAGGAAAGGCAAACAAAGGAATAAATTTGGAAAAATTTAATAGATTTTAAAAAAATTAAAAATCAAAATTATAAAAAAGAGAAAAGAAAAAAAAAGAAAGAAAAAAGGAAAAAAAAAGTCACAACTGCAAAAACCCAATATAAAGGTGGAGGTTTATAACAACAATAAAAAGTGTGGCTGAATATGCATATATACATATACACCCATAAACAAAATCAGAACAGTCCAACAAAAGTTAAGTACAGTAGACTGACTCAGCGAACAAAGGAAACCAAAAATTATACCTGCCAGTTAAGAACAAAACTAACTAAAGCACAAACTGGAAAACAAAACTAAAGCAAGGTGCCAATTGGGGAATAAAGCAATGAAAATAAAATTAACAAATATGTTGAGAGGAAAGAATAGATAAGCAAAGTTAAATAGAAGTAGATAAAGAAGATTTATATACATTAAAATTTAACTGCAAGGGGAAAAGAACAGTAGGAAAAAAAAAGAACTGAATAAATGTAGAAAAAATAATAGGTTTAAAAAATTAAAAATTAAAAAAAAGAGAGAGAAAAAAGGAAAACTCCACAGAACTGCAAAAACCCAATGTAGAGGCAGATGTTTATAACAACAATAAAAAATATGACTAAGAGAAAAAAAAGCTCACAACTTTAATCAGATTTCACAGTGCCAATAAAATCAACAACTACAATGGGGGGGGGGGGAGCGGAAAAGAAAATAATCCAAAAGAATCTACAGAACAAGTCAAAACATAAGAATAATAAATGATTTTCTTTAGTCACTGCTGTCAGAGCCCTTTGCCTCGCTGGGAGTCACAATCCACCTCACCTCCCTAGAATGCCCTCCAATACTGTAATGATTTCTGGACCTGTTGTGGGGGCAGCTCAGAGCCTAATCTGGTCCTACTCCTGTGTGTTTTTGCCTCCAATGTCCACAGCTATCAGAACTAGTGCATTTTCTTTTGTGGGAGCTCTCAGTGTCCTTTTATATATTCCATAGAGACAGAGTCTGCCAAGTTGATCATGTGGATTTAATCTGTAGCTTGTACAGTTGGTGGAAAAGTTTTGAGTCTTCTGCCTTAGCCACACTACCCCTGGGTTTCAATTTTGCTTTTATTTCTACCTCTGCCTGTGGGTCATCCCCTGGGGATTGCTCCTGAGGCTCTCCAGGAGGATTTGGGTATGCCCCTGTGAGGGCCAGGTATGGAGGTGGTGCAGCTGCTTAGGTCACAGGGGTTCTGGCAGCACCAGGTACTCAGCAGAGTTGGCAGCTAGGGCCACAGGAACTATAGTTCTCTAGAAGGATAGACAGTATTGGCCAATATACACTCCAGTATACTTGCCTGGAGACCCCCTGAAGAGAAGCTTGGCAGGCCACAGTCTACAGGGTCTCAAAGAGTTGGACACGACCGAAGTGATTCTGTGTGCATAGACGCAAGATTTTTTGTTTGTTTGTTTTGCCTGTAGCAGCTTTGCACCCATGAGAGTTGAACGTGAAGGTGGCACAGCTGCTTGGCTTGTGGGGACTCTGGTGGCACAAAGTGTGCAGGGACATGGACTGCTTCCAACATAGGAGTTATGGCCCTATCAAAGTATTTTTCCAAACCTCTTGTAGCTGGCGATCAGAAGGCCTCTTTGGCCAGTCTTTCTCTGTAGCTCTGCCCATTCGGGCACTTGGAGGGCTCCCTTGCCTGGGGTCCTTCTCTGTTGTTCAGCACATCAGGCACATAGAGGTCCCCCTTGGCTGTAGTCCTACTCTGTAGACTGGTGCATCAGTCCCTTAAAGGAGCACCCTGGGTGGTGTCCTACTCTGTAGTTCAGTGCCTCAGGCATTTGATGAGCCAGCCTCTCTATTGTTTAGCTGCTGATGCTGGCCTGTGGGGAGAGAGAGGCTAGTCATGCACCCACTATGCATGACTCAGCAGTATTGCTTCCTTGGCTGCCCTGCTTTCCTCCCAAACATTTCCCACCACCATCTCCTCCTCACATACCCTCGATCTGTCTCTCCACAGTCAACAGCAGCCCTTGCCCTGGGATTGCTCCACAATCCCTAAACTCCAGCTCCCAGCTGCTACACATTCCAGGGGACCTGCGTCCCTGTCTGGGGTATGGATGGCTGTGGCAAGGACTGTCTGATTCTCATTCGTTTTAGGCTGCCACAGATCTGCTGTTTCACTTTCAGCTTTAAATGTTTCTCCTTTGACTCAGACAATTGCCCCTTTGTGGGGATAGGGATCTGACCCCTGCTTCAGTTCTCCCACCTGCTGAGGGCAGGTCCACTTCTACTAACACTCCTGTTTTTTCCCCCTAGTTCCTTCATCCTCTGGAGTTTTGCATGGTTCTGTATATTCTTTTCCGCTGGTCAGGTACTCCTGTTCACTCTCAGCTGGTGTTCTGAATGCACTTCTGTGTCTGAAGGTGTATTCCTGACATATCCGTGCAGAGAGATGTACTCCGTATCCACCTACTTCTCCGCCATTTTGTTCTCCCATCAATGTTTCTTGTTAGGAGTTAGTAGGAAGCCACTAGCCAGGAAATAGAGGATAAAGGGCAGATATGCTACTAAAGAACAACAGACAGATAACAGACAGACAGACAGAAAGAAGACTATAAGGTGGATTGGAGAGAAGTAAGGAGAGAAGAAATGAAGGCAAGAAGGAAGAAATGTAGGAAATAAGGAAGAGAAGGGGGAAGAAAAATAAAGCTGTAAGACATATATCAAGAATACCAAGTGATTATTTTTGGATCCTCATGAAATGATTTTTAAAAATACTTTTTCAGTGAAAATACACTTTTTGTTTATAAAGAAAAAAAGAAATATATTGAATTTTAAACATATTACTAAACTTTGCGTGAGATGACATAGTTTACAGTTCTGGCTTTGTTGTATATATGTGTGTGTGTATGTGTTGTTGTTGTTGCTAAGTCACTAAGTCGTGTCAGACTCCTTGTGACCCCATGGACTGCAGCATGCCAGACTTCCCTGTCCTCCACTATCTCCCAGAGTTTACTGAAACTCATGTCCATTGAGTTGGTGTGTACATATATATAGACACACACACACACACACACATATAATCTTTATCCATTCATTGATCAGATTTCATTGAATCATCTTTCTATGTTTTCTGACAGCTTACTGAGCTTCCTTAAAACAACTGTTTTAATCTAATACAGTTATGTAAAGTTTAAAAATAAAATAAAATTAAAAAAAAAATAAATAAAACAACTGTTTTGAATGATTTAAGGAGCAAATTGCACATCTGCATTACTTTGTGGTCAGTTATTGGAAAATTATTATATCCCTCTGGTGGTGTCATGTTTCCTTGATTTTTCATGTTCCTTGAAGCATTTCATTGCTCTCTCACATTTCAATATGCTATCATCTCCCCTGGTTTTTACTGACTGGTTTGGGAGAGAAATACCTTCAGTCAGCCCTACTAGGGATCCTGAAGCATTTTCAGAGCCTTTCTATGGATATCCTGGCTCCACACATCTTGTTCCCACTTGGGGACATTCTTGAGGGGATTGTGTGCAGCTGCTGTCCCAGCCTCTCCCTGACCTATCCCCAGTCATGTTGCAGCACTCCTCAGTATTCTGGGTGAGGTGAGAAAGCCATGGGCCTCTCTAGCAGTATCTCCCACAATGGGAGAATCTAGGGGCTCATTCACAAGCTCTCACTTTTTCCCAGTGGGAGAAACCATTGGCCCAGAAGGTCTTCTTGGCACTTGGCTTCTCACCTTGGAGGGGTCTGACATGAATAAAGTGAAATTACTCCTTAATCTCAGATTTTTTTTTCCCCCCAGTCTTGAGCCAGAGCTTCTCTGCTGAAATTTTCAGATTGCCACAAAGTGACTCCCATCCCAAATGATGTCTGAATTGGTGGTTTTGTGGGGAAGATAGTTAAAAACTCCTAACTGCCAGTTTGCTGATGTCATGCCTCAGTGCTATTTTGTTTTATATTATACGTCTCAATATCTCTCTGAATTGTACAGTTTGTAATTATAACTAAAGCTTACACAATTTTAAGTATCAGCTGAACAGATGCCAATAATTTTTTTTTTCCGAATAGCACAATTCAGGGGTCAGGAATAAATGGAAAAATTGCCCATGGAAGAAGAGCACATTATTTTAGGAAACAGAGACAAATCTATATTTCTTTGACATATCATAATTGGAAAGAAGTCCATGGGGAGAAGTGGAGAAAAGTTGAAATTAACTGAAAGAAGAATGCATTTACCTTTTTCATTTAATTTTAAAAATAAATTGATAACCAAAGTCAGTTTTTTTTCTAATTCAACTCTTTTTCTTTGGTTATTTAAAAATAGGATGTGTTATTAAAAATAATTTTATTTAGCAAAATCTGCTTGTGTTAGGGCTTCCTAGGTGGCTCAGTGGGTAAAGAATCTACCTGCAATGGAGGAGATACAGGAGAAATCGGTTTGATTCCTGGATTGAGAAGATCTCCTGGAGGAGTGGGTGGCAACTCACTCTAGGATTTTTGCTTAGAGAATCCCATGGACAGCTGAGACTGGCGTGCTATAGTCCATAGGGTAGCAAAGAATCAGAGACTATTGAAGTAACTGACAATGGATGCACACACTTCTGTTAATCTTTATCAATTTCATTAGTCCTGTGCTCATCACAAACGTAATTAAGAAAACAAAACAGGATTTCTTTCCACAATGCTTCAATATCAACACCATTTTTTATATAAAATCATGTTAGGTATTTCAAATTCTATTTATTTCTTAACTGCTGTTCAGATAGCATTTCCTCAGCCTTTTCTATGGAGTAAATAATAATTATAGTTAATAAATAATGCCATATATATGAAAAATGTTATTTTAATTTTACAGTAAAGAGACTGAGGTTTGCAGATGTTAAATCACTTTCTCAGTTTAATTTAGTTGAGAAGTGTGTGGGCAAAGACATGCATCCAATTACTTCCCTTTTAGAGGTCAAACTTCCACATATTTGTGGTAGCCATAGTGATGCATATACTTTATGTTAGATATTTAAGGTAGTCTTTTACTTTTTTGGAATTCATCAGTTATAAAACTTGGCAGACTCTTGTGGTTTTCAAACCATATTAAAGATACATAGAACTTGGGCACAATATAGATGCCTATTGTTTATATTGCATTGCAGTAAAAACAGGTATTAAGTTTCTTTCAGTTGCCATTATTCCATTCATATAAAATATATGTGTTTATATATGGAGGACAATATGTAATGAAATTTGGATTAGGAGAGTGGATATGAATGTACTTATTGTTGTTGATTCTAATTATATTTTGATTAATGTTATAAATAAAACAAAGGTAACAAGCATGCTGACTAACATTACATATTTTAAAATATATAGTATTACATATTCAGCTTCGAGAAAGAAAAAAGAGAATGAGAGAGACAGAGAAGAGGTAATTTTACCTTTTTTCTAACCGAAAAAGGAAAAAAAATTCAGTGTTATAATTTTTTTTTCTGTTAACACTCATACACATATGCTAATCTGGTAAATACCTCTACATTTTATTGTATTCTATATTGAAAGAGAATTTATTCTGTTTCTACCTGGTCTGGTCATATTCATCTAAACTCTAGGCTAACCTCACCTGAGCTATTTTGTTGCTTTGTTACAGCTTTCTACTTGAAGTTTCCACAGCCCGCTGCTTGATGGTCAAAGAAATAACCCTGATCCAGAGCCAGAAGACTTTCTTATTGTTCACTGGCCCTCTGACAATTCATCTTTCTCTATGTGGGTTCATAGAAATCTCGTCTCAACAATTGCAACCTTCTGACTACGTAGTGAATTTATACTGAATGCTGACATATTTGGGAATATAACTAGATCTCAGAGGCAATATCTACAGACCTATAAAAGAAACACATGAGGTTGAAATTCAAAGTGTTTGCACTCACCCACAGCTCTAGGCACTTATAAGACCATAGATCATAATGCTTAACTATACAATCTTGAGAGCTTAGTGTCAGTACTGACAGACAAAAAAAAAAAAAAAAAAATCCATGTTGATAACAGCAGTGTGGAAATAAAGAATAAAATATCTTGTTTATTCCCCTGTCAATTTTTGGATGATTACAATGGTTCTTTGGAAGAGGCACATAATATCATATTTGTCCATTTCCCAGTGATTTCTAACTAAACTTTGAATTTTCTCTATATTTAGTGAGTCCATGGAAGAATAATTTAAAACAATGGTCTTTATTTTAATAGAGAAGGGTGCATACAGAAATATTTATTTTATTATGAATATGAATTGTCTAATAAATTCTAGCTATACAAAGAATGGAACACAACATTTCTTTGTGAGTCATTTCCTCTCTCAAGGAAAATTAGATGGATTATTTAATTTCATGTTAGCTTAGCCCATTAGTAATAAGCTGAGGACATGTGCCTTATTAAGAACCAGTATAATTATATGTGTAAGCACAGAGATATTCCTTTAAGAAATCTGCAGCCCAGCATAGACACATTCAGAAACTTGTTATCAGGGACTTGAAAAAATTAGGGTTCACTCCTTTCTGTTGGCTGGTACTCATTTTCAAGGTTAGCAATGAAGCAAAACTTTTAGAGCATTATGCTATAGGCCAGAGTTTTGCCAAGAGAACACACTGGTCATAGAAAACACCCTCATCAACAACACAAGAGAAAACTCTACACCTGGACATCACCAGATGGTCAACACCAAAATCAGATTGATTATATTCTTTGCAGCCAAAAATGGAGAATCTCTATACAGTCAGCAAAAATAAGACTTGGAGCTGACTGTGGCTCACATCATGAACTTCTTATTGCCAAAATCAGACTTAAATTGAAGAAAGTAGGGAAAACCACTAGACCATTCAGGTATGACCTAAATCAAATCCCTTATGATTATACAGTGGAAGTGACAAATACATTCAAGGGATTAGATCTGATAGACAGAGTGCCTGAAAAATATAGTCAGAGGTTCATGACATTGTACAGGAGAAAAGGATCAAGACCATCCCCAAGGGGGCGAAAAATGCAGCAAAGCAAAAGGCTGTCTGAGGAGGCCTTACAGATAGCTGTGAAAGGAAGAGAAACAAAAAACAAAGGAGAAAAGGAAAGATATACCCATTTGAATGCAGAGGTCCAAAGAATAGCAAGGAAAGATAAGAAAGCCTTCCTCAGTGATCAGTGCAAGGAAATACAGGAAAACAATAGAAAGGGAAAGACTAGAGATCTCTTCAAGAAACTTAGAGATACAAAGGGAACATTTCATGCAAAGATGGGCACAATAAAGGACAGAAATGGTATGGACCTAACAGAAGCAGAGGATATTAAGAAGAGGTGGGAAGAATACACAGATGAGCTATACAAAAAACGTCTTCATGACCCAGATAATCACGATGGTATGATCACTCACCTAGAGCCAGACATCATGGAATGTGAGGTCAAGTGGGCCTTAGGAAGCATCACTACGAACAAAGCTAGTGGAGATGATGGAATTCCAGGTGAGCTATTTGAAATCCTCAAAGATAATGCTGTGAAAGTGCTGCACTCAGTATTGGTCATGGGACTAGAAAAGGTCAGTTTTCCTTCTAATCCCAAAGAAAGGCAATGCCAAAGAATGCTCAAACTACCACACAATTGCATTCATCTCACACGCTAGTAAAGTAATGCTCAAAATTCTCCAAGACAGGCTTCAATAGTATGTGAAACATGAACTTCTAGATGTTCAGTGGATTTAGAAAAGGCAGAGGAACCAGAGATCGAATTGCCAACATCATTGCATTATCACAAAAGCAAGAGTTCCAGAAAAACTTTTTCAGCTTTATTGACTATGCAAAAACCTTTGACTGTGTGGATCACAACAAACTGTGGAAAATTCTTCCAGAGATGAGAATACCAGACCACCTGACCTGCCTCTTGAGAAATCTGTATGCAGGTCAGGAAGAAACAGAACTGGACATGGAACAACAGACTGGTTCCAAAATGGGAATAGGAGTATGTGAATGTGAAGTCAAGTGGGCCTTAGAAAGCATCACTATGAACAAAGCTAGTGGAGGTGATGGAATTCCAGTTGAGCTATTCCAAATCCTGAAAGATGATGTTGTGAAAGTGCCACACTCAATATGCCAGCAAATTTGGAAAACTCAGCAGTGGCCACAGGACTGAAAAAGGTCAGTTTTCATTCCAATCCCAAAGAAAGGAAATGCCAAAGAATGCTCAAACTACCACACAATTGCACTCACCTAACACGCTAGTAAAGTAATGCTCAAAATTCTCCAAGCCAGGCTTCAGCAATATGTGAACCGTGAACTTCCTGATGTTCAAGCTGGTTTTAGAAAAGGCAGAGGAACCAGAGATCAAATTGCCAACATCTTCTAGATCATGGGAAAAGCAAGAGAGTTCCAGAAAAGCATATATTTCTGCTTTATTGACTATGCCAAAGCCTTTGACTGTGTGAATCACAATAAACTGTGGAAAATTCTGAAAGAGATGGGAATACCAGACCACCTGATCTGCCTCTTGAGAAATTTGTATGCAGGTCAGGAGCAACAGTTTGAACTGGACATAGAACAACAGACTGGTTCCAAATAGGAAAAGGAGTTCATCAAGGCTGTATATCGTCACCCTGTTTATTTAACTTATATGCAGAGTACATCATGAGAAACGCTGGACTGGAAGAAACACAAGCTGGAATCAAGATTGCTGGGAGAAACATCAATAACGTCAGATATGCAGATGACACCACCCTTATGGCAGAAAGTGAAGAGGAACTAAAAAGCCTCTTGAGGAAAGTGAAAGTGGAGAGTGAAAATGTTGGCTTAAAGCTCAACATTCAGAAAACGAAGATCATGGCATCTGGTCCCACCACTTCATGGGAAATAGATAGGGAAACAGTGGAAACAGTGTCAGACTTTATTTTTTGGGCTCCAAAATCACTGCAGATGGTGATTGCAGCCATGAAATTAAAAGATGCTTACTCGTTGGGAAGAAAGTTATGACCAACCTAGATAGCATGTTCAAAAGCAGAGACATTACTTTGCCAACAAAGGTTCGTCTAGTCAAGGCTATGGTTTTTCCTGTGGTCATGTATGGATGTGAGAGTTGGACTGTGAAGAAAGCTGAGCACCAAAGAATTGATGCTTTTGAACTGTGGTGTTGGAGAAGACTCTTGAGAGTCCCTTGGACTGCAAGGAGATCCAACCAGTCCATTCTGAAGGAGATCAGCCCTGGGATTTCTTTGGAAGGAATGATGCTAAAGCTGAAACTCCAGTACTTTGGCCACCTCATGCGAAGAGCTGACTCATTGGAAAAGACTCTGATGTTGGGAGGGATTGGGGGTAGGAGGAGAAGGGGAGGACAGAAGATGAGATGGGTGGATGGCATCACTGACTCGATGGATGTGAATCTGAGTGAACTCTGGGAGTTGGTGTTGGACAGGGAGGCCTAGTGTGCTGCACTTCATGGGGTCACAAAGAGTCGAACATGACTGAGCAACTGAACTGAACTGAACTGAGTACATCATGAGAAATGCTGGACTGGATGAAGCACAAGCTGGAATCAAGATTGCTGGTGAAAATATCAATAACTTGAGACATGCAGATGAAACCACTCTTATGGCAGAATGAGAAGAAGAACTAAAGAGCCTCTTGATGAAATTGAAGGAGGAGAGTGAAAAAGTTGGCTTAAAACTCAACATTCAGAAAACTAGATCATGGCACCTAGTCCCCTCACTTCATGTTAAATAGATAGGGAAACAGTGGAAACAATGACAAACTTTATTTTTTGGGGCTCCAAAATTAGTGAGGATGGTGACTGCAGGCATGAAATTAAAAGATGCTTACTCCTTGGAAAAATGTTATGACCAATCTAGACAGCATTTTAAAAAGCAGAGACATCATTTTGCCAACAAAGATCTGTCTAGTCGAGGCTATGGTTTTTCCAGTAGTCATGTATGGTTGTGAGAGTTGGACTGTAAAGAAAGCTGATGAAGCACAAGCTGGGATCAAGATTGCTGGTGAAAATATCAATAACTTCAGATATGCAGATGAAACCACTCTTATGGCAGAATGTGAAGAAGAACAAAAGAGCCTCTTGATGAAATTGAAAGAGGAGAGTGAAAAAGTTGGCTTAAAACTCAACATTCAGAAAACTAGATCATGGCATGTAGTCCACACCGAAGAATTTATACTTTTGAACTGTGGTGTTGGAGAAGACTCTTGAGAGTCCCTTGGACTGCAAGGAGATCCAACCAGTCCATCGTAAATGAGATCAGTCCTGGGTGTTCATTGGAAGGACTGATGCTAAAGCTGAAACTCCAATACTTTGGCCACCTGATACAAAGAACTGACTCACTGGAAAAGATCCTGATGCTGGGGAAGATTGGAGGCAGAAGGAGAAGGGGCTGACAGAGGATGAGATGGTTGGATGGCATCACTGACTCAATGGACGAGCTTGGGTAAACTCCGGGAGTTGGTGATGGACAGGGAGGCCTGACGTGCTGCAGTCCATGGGGTTGCAAAGAGTCAGACGCCACTGATTGACTGAACTGAACTGAACTGAAGTATAGATCACCTTAGGATTATTTGATAATATTTGTATTTTAACCACTGCTTTAGTTCTCTGCTTTTAGGCTGTCTGTTTGTTTTCTATTTCTGAGTAGATCTCAACCCCACCTTTCCCAACAGTGTATGTGGAAGATATTTACTGCAAGGTGATATTTATTCTGACTCCCTTTATTTCTCTTAGGGTAGACATCATAGGCCATGGGGAGGTCCATTCCTTGCTCCATTACTGTATTTGTGGCTTTTAATATGAACTTGTCTGGCTATGCTTTTTCATAGCAACTCTCACAGCAAGTCAATACATTTGTGCACAAATTGACTCACAGAAAATTTGTAAATATTATTAATGAAGGGAAATTTGCTTTCAGAGTTTGGTGTGACTTGAGATAAGTACGTGACAGACATAGCTTTTTTCCCTCCATCATTGTTTTTGCTTTTTAAGAAAGGAAGGCTAGAAAAGGATTGATGGGAGGAAAGAAAGAAGGAAAGAAAAGGAGTAAAGAGGAAGATTAAATGTGGTGTGAGGATTAAGGGGCTTACAGGAATGGAAAATTGCAAATGATAAAGTTTACTGTTACACTGAGTAGCATGCACTAAAGGAGCATATCAATTCAGTTGAGTTCAGTTAGTATGTTTTGACAGATTTAATATTTCAGGTCAATATATTGGACCATAAGATCTAAGTATCCATCTAAAAGTTGTAAGGCAGCCAAAAGTTATATCAACTTTGGTGGTTATATTTCATTGTTATATGAGCAGAACAATTACAGGGCTACGAAGATAAATTACTAAGAATTCTTATAATAAACTCTTCTCTGTTTGCCCATGTGGCATGTACTTTTGATTTGTGTGATATGGTTTCTTTTCTCAGGAATCCCACAAAGGGTTTCCAAGGTGCCTGACAGAGGTAGTGACTGAGATGACTTGCAGTCTTGTGAGTAAAGTGGTGACATCAACATCAGTAAATGAGATATGCCAAGGTTTTGTCACATTACCAAACACATGTAGTAAAACAGAGTCTGACATTTATCATCTATCTATTTGAATGAACATCTCACTAAAAAGTTTCCATATACTTTGTTACTTAATTTATATATAGTTGTGAATTAGGGCTTCACTAGTGGCTCAGATGGTAAAGAATCTGCCCGCAATGCAGGAGACCTGAATTTAATTCCTGGGTCAGGAAGATCACCTGGAGAAGGGAATCTGGAATCACCTGGAACCCACTTCAGTATTCTTTCCTGGAGAATCCCACGGACAGAGAAGCCTGATGGGCTTTAGTCCATGGGGTTGCAGAGCATCGGACACGGCTGAGTGACTAAGACACAAGTTTAAATTAATTGACACAGTGTCTCTCTAGTGCTGAGAATAATATTTGATGCATGAAAACAAATATTTATCTATGAATTTCTATTGGTCTTAGCATGTATCATAAGTATGTTCTGCAAGAGAAGAAATTGAAACTCAAAAAGTCCAAGTAAATTTCCCTTAGGGCATACTGCAAATGCAACTGTTCATGGTTATAATTTTCAATGAATTGTACTAGATAATTCTCTCTAATTAGATAGCCTCTTTTATGTAGTATTCTTGTGAAATGGTGGGAAAATATTTTAGAATGTCAAAAAGTTTTCCTTTTATTTTCCTTTCGTGACTAGCATGATATTTGGATTCTTCTTTGAGGGAAAGATTCTATGGTTCAGAGATTTATAATAAAGATATATTTACATTAATATGGCCATCTATCAAGCAGTAGTTCATGGTGATGCTTATCAGGTAGTGTGCAAGCATGGCTAATGTATGACTTGTTTTCTATCATGCAGCACATTGACAGAATCATCTAGAAAAATGAATTCAGAGTCTAAAAATTTGGTTAGAAGAGAGAGAGAGCATTACAGTACATGACAGATTGGCACTTTGGTTCAAGCAGGAGATTGATTGACCTATAGATTTTGCTCAAAACGTTAATGTACAATGCTGCAGGCAGAGAGAAGCATTAAGTTATCAAGATGGATGGGCAGGGAGTACTTCTTTTCCTTGGTCCTGCTTTCTTCAAGATAAATATAGTAGTGGAGAGACAAAAAGAACAGTGGGCATTGAGCAGTTCCAGAAAGCTGAATTTGTCAGCTTTGAGCTAATAGAACATATAGGCAGAGTTCTTAAACTCTTTTTTTTTTTTCTTTTTGTATCTGAAAATACAGTCTATGCTAAATATATTGTTTATCCTTATAGCATAAATAATTTGTTTTTTTTTTTAACATACTCATCTCTTCATCACTATTCAGTTGATATTTGGTTAGTTCTCCCTTCCATTATAACCAGTTAATAATTAAAAAAAAAAAATGTTTAACTTTCTTAGGAAGAGTCAGTTCTTACATGGGCACATATTCAGTAGTTAATAAATTCTACCCAGTGTTATTTTGAAGTTTAGTTCAGTTCAGTCGCTCAGTCGTGTCTGACTGTTTGCGACCCCATGAACCGCAGCATGCCAGGCCTCCCTGTCCATCACCAACTCCTGGAGTTTACTCAAACTCATGTCATTGAGTCAGTGATGTCATCCAACCATCTCATCCTCTATCGTCCCCTTCTCCTCCTGCCCCCAATCCCTCCCAGCATCAGAGTCTTTTCCAGTGAGTCAACTCTTAGCATGAGGTGGCCAAAGTATTGGCATTTTAGCTTTAGCATCAGTCCTTCCAATGAAAACCCAGGACTGATATCCTTTAGAATGGACTGGTTGGATCTCCTTGCAGTCCGAGGGACTCTCAAGAGTCTTCTCCAAACCACAGTTCAAAAGCATCAATTCTTTGGTGCTATCTCAGTATAGATAAAATTAGTACACCTATAACTATATTAAGTTTTTGAATTAATCATATATATTATATATATATGTTGAACTAACCATATATATATATATATATATATATATATATATATAAATTACTTACATAAAAGTAGTTGAATATAAATCACCGTCTACCAGAGACTAGGTCTGTTGTATTTCCTCTACAAGTACTTTGGTCTCTTCTATCAGCTCTCCATTGTCACAATAGTGTTGAATATCAAAGCATTATGAACTGAGTGGCTTAACTGGTTGAAATTGTTACTCATGAGTCTATGGATAATCTGGACTTTCCCTCTGGTCTCATTTGGGCTAATTCATATATTAGCAGTCAGCTAGAGGTCACACAGGTGACTTCTAAACCTGGTTGGAATTTCTTATCTGGTGGCGGATAGGTAAAGTGTCATGTATAACCTCAGCTTTTCTAGTCATTTCATCAGGCTACCCCAAGTGTTTTCTCATGGTGAAAGAGAGTAGAAGTGTAAATGCTTTTTTAGGCATTTATCTGAGAAACTGTCACACTAATGCTTCTGCCATGTTCTATCAGTCAAATCCATTTAAAAAGCATACTAGATTCAAGGGAGCAGGGATAGACTTCATCTCTTGAAGGAAGATGACTAAGCCACATTGCAAAAATAGATTCAGAGAGAAGTGATGGATGGGGGGAAATTTGTAATCAGTATGCCATGTTGATGCCCTATTTTCTCATTTGGCCATTTAAGAATGGTCATAGTGGGCGTCTTTATTATATCTCAGTTCTCTAAAATGAGAGTCCCTTGGACTGCAAGGAGATCAAACCAGTCAATTCTGAAGGAAATCAGTCCTGATACTGATTGGAAGGACAGATGCTGAAGCTCCAATACTTTGGCCATCTGATGTGCAGAACTGACTCATTAGAAAAGACCCTGATGCTGGGAAAGATTGAAGGCAGGGGGAGAAGGGGACAATAGAGGATGAGATGGTTGGATGGCATCACCAACTCAATGCACATGAGTTTGAGCAAGTTCTGGGAGTTGGTGATGGACAGGGAAACCTGGCGTGCTGCTGTCCCGGGGGTTGCAAAGAATTGTGCGCTACTGAGCAACTAAACTGAACTGAACTGAAAATAAAGATATTAACCTTTCACCAACAGGAAATTTTTTGATATAGCTTTAAAAAGGTAACCTTTATAACATTAAGAACGTTTCTTTTTATTTCTATTTGTAAAGTGATTTTTGTCATTAACATTAATGGAGTTTACCAAAGAAATGATTCTTCCACAATATATTTTGATGGTGGTGTGATTTTTCTTTCTTCTTCTTGTGGAATTAATTATGCTGTTTAAATTATTTAATATTAAATCTCTTTCACTATCTGCATTAATATTCTATTGCTGCCACAGATTAAGCAGCTTACACAATGCACATTTATTATCTTGCAATTCTATAGGTCAGAAGCCCATCACATATGCTAAAATAAAGGTGTCTGCAAGATTGCATTTTATTCTGCATGTTTTAATGGAGGGTTTGTTTCCCCCCATGGGGAGGATAGGTTTCCTTGATAATTCAGGTTATTGGCAAAATTCAGTGCCTTGATTTAGAATCTATTTTCCTATTTTTTTTCTTCAAGTTATCTGATGATGGCTATTCTCAGTTTCTAGAGATCATACTCATTCTTTGGCTCCTGTCTCCTCTTCTTCATTTTCAAAGCCATTAACTACAAGTAAAGTTCACCGACTCGATGGACATGAGTTTGAGTGAACTCCGGGAGTTGGTGATGGACACGGAGGCCTGGTGTGCTGCAATTCATGAGGTCGCAAAGAGTCAGACACGACTGAGCGACTGACCTGAACTGAAAGTTCTCTCACATCACATGTCTCTGAGACAGCCAAGGATGGTTCTCTGCTTTAAAAGATCTATGTGATTAAATTGAATGATACTCCTGTAGTCTAGGAAAATTTCTTCATCTCAAAATCCCTAACTATAATATTATCTACAAAGTACTTTTTGCCATATTAAGGTAACATAATTCACAGAATCAGTTTCTGTAATATATCTCCTACTACTGACTCTACTGATGCTGAAGCTGAAACTCCAATACTTTGGCCACCTGATGAAAGAACTGGCTCATTGGAAAACACCCTGATCCTGGGAAATATTGAGGGTGGGAGGAGAAAGGGACAACAGAGGATGAGATGGTTGGATGGCATCACTGACTCAATGGACATGAGTTTGAGTAAATTTCAGGAATGGGTTATGGACAGGGAGGCCTGGCATGCCGCAGTCCATGGGGTTACAAAGAGTTGGACACGACTGAGTGACTGAATTGAACTGAACTGAACTGACCCGGATCCTTCTGTCTCCCTCTTATAAGGACACTTGTGATTACATTGGTTCTACCTGGATAACCCAAAACTAATCTCTTGAATCTCTAAAATCTTTTGATTAATCACATCTGCAAAATCCTAGGTTCTAGAAATTAGGAATGAATATCTTTAGGAAGACATTGTTTTGTCTACTGCTTTTTCCTACAACCAATGCATTTGTTCATAATGCATTGTTCTGCTAAAATATTTTGTTTTGGATTTTGCATCTGTTGTTTTATGAGAGACATTGGTATAAATTTTATTTCTTGTGATGTATTTTCAGGTTTGTTATCAAAGTAAACTAATTTTATAAAAGAAGTTGGGGAAAGTCTTCGGTGGCTCAGACAGTAACGAATCTTCCTGTAATGCAGGAGACCTGGGTTCAATCCAGGGGTTGGGAAGATCCCCTTGAGAAGGGAATGGCAACCCACTCTAGTATTCTTACCTGGGAAATCCCATGGACAGAGGAGCCTGGCAGGCTATAGTCCATGAGGTCACAAGGAGTCAGACACAACGGGCTCTGGGAGAGTCTTTTGTATAATGTGTATAATTTATTTTCTAAATGTTTATATCCAAACATTTTATAGTAATTAATAAGATCATTTTAAAGTACAAATCTAATATAAGTGAAATGATACTATCACTTTTTTTGTCAGTTTTCATGAATTGTGTTTTTTCTGGGGACTTTAAATGTTTAAATTAGTTGAAATTTGAGTTTTCAAACAGTAGTTTTATTTTCATACTTTTGGTAATATCTCATTTATCATTCTTGATGTGGGTTATTTGTGCCTCTTTTTCTTCTTTAATTTTGTTCAATATCCAGATCATTTATTTTTTATCATTTTAGAGAAAATTCTCTGATTTAAATCCTTTGAAATTCTTAAGAATTTTAACTCAATTTTAAAATTAAATTAACTTTTAATTTTAATAATTTAAAGTATTAAATAATTTAAATTATTAATAAATTAAAATTAAATTAAAATAATTTAAATTATTAAATTTCATGAATTAATAATTGATTTAAATTTTTAATTTTAATTTTTAACTCAAGAATTTTTAAGTCTTTTAAACTCAATATATGATTAATTTTGCTAATTATCCTAGTCCCATTAAAAATTTGAAGTATTTTGCTGTTTGGTGTTGAAGAAGCTGAAGTTGAACGGTTCTATGAAGACCTACAAGACCTTTTAGAACTAACACCCAAAAAAGATGTCCTTTTCATTATAGGGGACTGGAATGCAAAAGTAGGAAGTCAAGAAACACCTGGAGGGAGGAGCTAAGATGGCGGAGGAGTAGGACAGGGAGAACACTTTCTCCCCCACAAATTCATCAAAAGAACATTTAAATGCTGAGTAAATTCCACAAAACAACTTCTGAATGCCGGCAGAGGACATCAGGCACCCCGAAAAGCAACCCAAGTCTTCGAAAAGAGGTAGGAAAAAATATAAAAGACAAAAAAGGAAGGGAGTCTTAAAAAGAGAGAAGTTTCCAAACACCAGGAAACCTTCTCACTGCCGAATCTGTGCTGAGCCTTGGAAGCACAGGGGGCAACATAACAGGGAGGAAAAATAAATAAACAATTAAAACCCACACATTGCGAGCCCTACAGTAATTCCCCCAGTGGAGAAGCAGTGCAGACGCCTGCATCCGCCATTAGCAAGCGGGGGCTAGGCAGGGAGGAGTGGCGCGGGCTGCATTGCAAGGATCTGGCCTGAATACCCCGAGTGCTATCTGAGCAAAATAATTTGGGCTAGCAAACCAGACTGTGGGATATCTACCACGCGAAAAGCCAGCCCTAACCTAAGACACAGCCAGACCCACGCACGGAACAAAGGACTGAACAGAGATAGCCGGCCGCAGACCATCCCCCTCAGGTGATAGGCAGCCAGAGCCGGAAGGGGACAATCGCAGCCCCAGAGAGACATTATCTATAAAACTATAAGCAGGCTTCTTTGCTAACTAAAACTTCTTGGGGGTCTGGACGGTCAACATCTGCCTGAGAAGGTGCGCCGGTGCACACCTAGATAACCGAGCTGCGGGGAGGTGATAAGTCGCAGCAATCGCGTGCGCCAAACACCTCATCACCTGAGCTGCTCGGATCCGCGAAGGGCACAAAACACAGGCCCAACCGAGAGTCTGTGCTTCTGAGGACTACCCGAGTGCCTGAACCTGAGCGGCGTGGACCTGGGAAGTGCAGGCAGCCCAGGGCCGGCCACGGATGGTTCCTGGCGGAGCAACCTAGAGCCTGAGCAGCGTGGGCAGGGAGGCTACATGCGCCGTGAAAGGGGGGCAGACCCAGTGTGGCTGAGGCACTGCGAGCACACGCCAGTGTTATTTGTTTGCAGCATCCCTCCCTACCTCCCCTCAGCGCGACTGAACAAGTGAGCCTAAAAAAAAAAAAAAAGTGTCCTCCACCGTCTGCTTTGTGTCAGGGCAGAAACCAGACCCTGAAGAGACCAGCAAACAGAAGAAGCTATAACAGAGGGAACCACCTTGGAAGCTACAGGCAATAGATTAAAACCCTGTGGTTATTACCAATTACATAGGAAGGGGCCTATAGATCTTGAGAAATAAAAGTCGGACCAAGGAACTAGCCCAAAATGAACTGAACCCACAATACTCACAACAAAACCAGAGAAAGTCCTAGATATATTTTTACGATCATTCTTTCTTTCTTATTTTTTAATTAAAAAAAAATTTAAGTCCTCTATTATTCCTTTAATTTTCACTTTTATAACCGATTACTTTGCAAAAAAAAAAAGACTATTTTTTTTAAAGCAAACTTCATATATATATTTTTTATAATTTTTTGACCTTTTTTTTCCTTCTTTTCTTTAACATTGTATTTTTGAAATTCCAAACTCTACTCTAGATTTTTAATTTTAGCTTTTTGATATTTGTTATCAATTTTGTACCTATAGTTTTTTTTTTTTTTATAATTTCTGTGACCCTTTTTTCTTTTTTCTTTTTCTTTTTCTCTGTTTCTTTGTCTTCTTCTTTTGAATAACATTGTATATCTGAAATTCCAAACTCTACTCTAGATTTTTAATTTATGCTTTTGGTATTTGTTATCAGTTTTGTACCTGTATTTTTTTTTATAATTTATGCGACTTTGTTTGTTCTTTTTTGTTTGTGTTTTTCCCTCTCTCTTTCTTTTTCTTCTTTTTTTAACATTGTATTTTTGAAATTCCAAACTCTACTCTAGATTTTTAACTTTTGCTTTTTGGTACTAGTTATCAATTTTGTACCTATATTTTCTTTATAATTTTCGCAACCTTGTTTGTTTTTATTTGTTCGTTTTTTCTCTCTTTCTTTTCCTTCTTCTTTTCTTTAACATCATATTTTTGAAATTCCAAACTCTACTCTAGATTTTTAATTTTTGCTTTTATGTATTTGTTACCAATTTTTTACCTTTAAGAACCCAATCCTCAGTACCCATTTTTCACTAGGGAGCGAGATTACTGGCTTAACTGCACTCTCTCCCTTTGGACTCTCCTTTTTCCCCACCAAGTCGCCTGTGTCTCCTCCCTAACCCCTCTCTACTCTACACAACTCTGTGAATTTCTATGTGTTCCAGACGGTGGAGAACACTTAGGGAACTGATTATTGGCTGGATCTGTCTCCCTCCTTTTCATTCCCCCCTTTTATCCTCCTGGCCACCTCTGTCACCTTCCTTCTTCTTCTCTTCTCTGTATAACTCTGTGAACAACTCTGAGCAGTGCAGTTGTGGAGTACACATAAGGAAGAGATTACTGAATAGTCCACTCTCTCCACTATTGATTCCACCTCATCTCATTCGGGTCACCTCTAACTCCCTCCTCCCTCTTCTCTTCTCCATATAACGCTGTAAACCTCTCTGGATGACCCTCATGGTAGAGAAACTTTTCATCTTTAACGTAGATGTTTTATCAATGGTGCTGTATAGAAGGAGAAGTTTTGAAACTACTGTAAAAATAAGACCGATAACTGGAAGCATGAGGCTTAAGACCAAACCCTGACTCCAGGGAACTCCTGATTCCAAGGAACATTAATTGACAGGAGCTCATCAAATGCCTCCATACCCGCACTGAAACCAAGCACCACACAAGGGCCAACAAGTTTCAGGGCAAGACATACCAAGCAAATTCTCCAGCAGCAAGGAACACAGCCCTGAGCTCCAAGATACAGGCAGCCCAAAGTCACCCCAAAACCATAGACATCCCATAACTCATTACTGGACATTTCATTGCACTCCAGAGAGAAGAAATACAGCTCCACCCACCAGAACACCTACACAAGCTTCCCTAACCAAGAAACCTTGAAAAGCCACCTGTACAAACCCACACAGAGCGAGGAAATGCCACAATAAAGACAACTCCACAAACTGCCAGAATACAGAAAGGACACCTCAAACTCAGCAATTTAAACAAGATGAAGAGACAGAGGAATAGCCAGCAGATAAAGGAACAGGATAAATGCCCACCAAACCAAGCAAAAGAGGGGGAATCTACCTGATAAAGAATTCCGAATAATGATAGTGAAATTGATCCAAAATCTTGAAATCAAAATGGAATCACAGATAAATAGCCTGGAGACAAAGATTGAGAAGATGCAAGAAAGGTTTAACAAGGACCTAGAAGAAATAAAAGAGAGTCAATATATAATTAATAATACAATAAATGAAATTAAAACACTCTGGAGGCAACAAATAGTAGAATAACAGAGGCAGAAGATAGGATTAGTGAATTAGAAGATAGAATGGTAGAAATAAATGAATCAGAGAGGATAAAAAAAAAATGAATTAAAAGAAATGAAGACAATCTCAGAGACCTCCAGGACAATATTAAACGCTACAACATTCAAATCATAGGGGTCCCCGAAGAAGAAGACAAAAAGAAAGACCATGAGAAAATACTTGAGGAGATAATAGTTGAAAACTTCCCTAAAATGGGGAAGGAAATAATCACCCAAGTCCAAGAAACCCAAAGAGTCCCAAACAGGATAAACCCAAGGCAAAACACCCCAAGACACATATTAATCAAATTAACAAAGATCAAACACAAAGAACAAATATTAAAAGCAGCAAGGGAAAAACAACAAATAACACACAAGGGAATTCCCATAAGGATAACAGCTGATCTTTCAATAGAAACTCTTCAAGCCAGGAGGGAATGGCAAGACATACTTAAAGTGATGAAAGAAAATAACCTACAGCCCAGATTATTGTACCCAGCAAGGATCTCATTCAAATATGAAGGAGAAATCAAAAGCTTCTCAGACAAGCAAAAGCTGAGAGAATTCAGCACCACCAAACCAGCTCTCCAACAAATACTAAAGGATATTCTCTAGACAGGAAACACAAAAATGGTATATAAAATCGAACCCAAAACAATAAAGTAAATGGCAACGGGATCATACTTATCAGTAATTACCTTAAACGTAAATGGGTTGAATGCCCCGACCAAAAGACAAATACTGGCTGAATGGATACAAAAACAAGACCCCTACATATGTTATCTACAAGAGACCCACCTCAAAACAGGGGACACATACAGACTGAAAGTGAAGGGCTGGAATAAGATTTTCCATGCAAATAGGGACCAAAAGAAAGCAGGAGTAGCAATACTTATATCAGATAAAATACACTTTAAAAAAAAGGCTGTGAAAAGAGACAAAGATGGTCACTACATAATGATCAAAGGATCAATCCAAGAAGAAGATATAAAAATTATAAATATATATGCACCCAACACGGGAGAACCGCAATATGTAAGACAAATGCTAACAAGTATGAAAGGAGAAATTAACAATAACACAATAATAGTGGGAGACTTTAATACCCCACTCACACCTATGGATAGATCAACTAAACAGAAAATTAACAAGGAAACACAAACTTTAAACGATACAATAGACCAGTTAGACCTAATTGATATCTATAGGACATTTCATCCCAAAACAATGAATTTCACCTTTTTCTCAAGTGCACATGGAACCTTCTCCAGGATAGATCACATCCTGGGCCATAAAGCTAGCCTTGGTAAATTAAAAAAAAAAAAAATAGAAATCATTCCAAGCATCTTTTTTGACCACAATGCAGTAGGATTAGATCTCAATTACAGGAGAAAAACTATTAAAAATTCCAACATATGAAGGCTGAACAACACGCTGCTGAATAACCAACAAATCACAGAAGAAATAAAAAAGAAATCAAAATATGCATAGAAACTAATGAAAATGAAAACACAACAACCCAAAACCTATGGGACACTTTAAAAGCAGTCCTAAGGGGAAAGTTCATAGCAATACAGGCATACCTCAAGAAACAAGAAAAAAGTCAAATAAATAACCTAACTCTACACCTAAAGCAACTAGAAAAGGAAGAAATGAAGAACCCCAGGGTTAGTAGAAGGAAAGAAATCTTAAAAATTAGGGCAGAAATAAATGCAAAAGAAACAAAAGAGACCATAGCAAAAATCAACAAAGCCAAAAGCTGGTTCTTTGAAAGGATAAATAAAATTGACAAACCATTAGCCAGACTCATCAAGAAACAAAGGGAGAAAAATCAAATCAATAAAATTAGAAATGAAAATGGAGAGATCACAACAGACAACACAGATATACAAAGGATCATGAGACTACTATCAACAATTATATGCCAATAAGATGGACAACGTAGAAGAAATGGACAAATTCTTAAAAAGGTACAACTTTCCAAAACTCGACCAGGAAGAAATAGAAAATCTTAACAGACCCATCACAAGCACGGAAATTGAAACTGTAATCAGAAATCTTCCAGCAAACAAAAGCCCAGGTCCAGACGGCTTCACAGCTGAATTCTACCAAAAATTTAGGGAAGAGCTAACACCTATCCTTCTCAAACTCTTCCAGAAAATTGCAGAAGAAGGTAAACTTCCAAACTCATTCTATGAGGCCACCATCACCCTAATACCAAAACCTGACAAAGATCCCACAAAAAAAGAAAACTACAGGCCAATATCACTGATGAACATAGATGCAAAAATCTTTAACAAAATTCTAGCAATCAGAATCCAACAACACATTAAAAAGATCATATACCATGACCAAGTGGGCTTTATCCCAGGGATGCAAGGATTCTTTAATATCCACAAATCAATCAATGTAATACACCACATTAACAAATTGAAAAATAAAAGCCATATGATTATCTCAATAGATGCAGAGAAAGCCTTTGACAAAATTCAACATCCATTTATGATAAAAACTCTCCAGAAAGCAGGAATAGAAGGAACATACCTCAACATAATCAAAGCTATACATGACAAACCCACAGCAAACATTATCCTCATTGGTGAAAACTTGAAAGCATTTCCTCTAAAGTCAGGAACAAGACAAGGGTGCCCACTTTCACCATTACTTTTCAACATAGTTTTGGAAGTTTTGGCCACAGCAATCAGAGCAGAAAAAGAAATAAAAGGAATCCAAATTGGAAAAGAAGAAGTAAAACTCTCACTATTTGCAGATGACATATCCTCTACATAGAAAACCCTAAAGACTCCACCAGAAAATTACTAGAACTAATCAATGACTATAGTAAAGTTGCAGGATATAAAATCAACACACAGAAATCCCTTGCATTCCTATACACTAATAATGAGAAAACAGAGAAATTAAGGAAACAATTCCATTCACCATTGCAACGGAAAGAATAAAATACTTAGGAATATATCTACCTAGAGAAACTAAAGACCTATATATAGAAAACTATAAAACACTAGTGAAAGAAATCAAAGAGGACACTAATAGATGGAGAAATATACCATATTCATGGATTGGAAGAATCAATATAGTGAAAATGAGTATACTACCCAAAGCAATCTATAGATTCAATGCAATCCCTATCAAGCTACCAACGGTATTCTTGACAGAGCTAGAACAAATAATTTCACAATTTGTATGGAAATACAAAAAACCTTGAATAGCCAAAGCTATCTTGAGAAAGAAGAGTGTAACTGGACGAATCAACCTACCTGACTTCAGGCTCTATTACAAAGCCACAATTATCAAGACAGTATGGTACTGGCACAAAGACAGAAATATTGATCAATGGAACAAAATAGAAAGCTCAGAGATAAATCCACACACCTATGGACACCTTATCTTTGACAAAGGAGGCAAGAATATACAATGGAGAAAAGACAATCTCTTTAACAAGTGGTACTGTGAAAACCTGTCAACCACTTGTAAAAGAATGAAACTAGAACACTTTCTAACACCATACACAAAAATAAACTCAAAATGGATTAAAGATCTAAACGTAAGACCAGAAACTATAAAACCCCTAGAGGAGAACATAGGCAAAACACTCTCCGACATACATCACAGCAGGATCCTCTATGACCCACCTCCCAGAATATTGGATATTAGAGCAAAAATAAACAAATGGGACCTAATTAACCTTAAAAGCTTCTGCACATCAAAGGAAACTATTAGCAAGGTGAAAAGGCAGCCTTCAGAATGGGAGAAGATAATAGCAAATGAAGCAACTGACAAACAAGTAATCTCAAAAATATACAAGCAACTCCTACAGCTCAACTCCAGAAAAATAAATGACCCAATCAAAAAATGGGCCAAAGAACTAAATAGACATTTCTCCAAAGAAGACATACAGATGGCTAACAAACACATGAAAAGATGCTCAACATCACTCATTATCAGAGAAATGCAAATCAAAACCACTATGAGGTACCATTTCACACCAGTCAGAATGGCTGCGATCCAAAAGTCTACAAGCAATAAATGCTGGAGAGAGTGTGGAGAAAAGGGAACCCTCTTCCACTGTTGGTGGGAATGCAAACTAGTACAGCCACTATGGAGAACAGTGTGGAGATTCCTTAAAAAACTGGAAATAGACCTGCCTTATGATCCAGCAATCCCACTGCTGGGCATACACACTGAGGAAACCAGAATTGAAAGAGGCACGTGTACCCCAATGTTCATCGCAGCACTGTTTATAATAGCCAGGACATGGAAGCAACCTAGATGTCCATCAGCAGATGAATGGATCAGAAAGCTGTGGTACATATACACAATGGAGTATTACTCAGCCATTAAAAAGAATACATTTGAATGAGTTCTAATGAGGTGGATGAAACTGGAACCTATTATACAGAGTGAAGTAAGCCAGAAATAAAAACACCAATACAGTATACTAACGCATATATATGGACTTTAGAAAGATGGTAACAATAACCCTGTATACGAGACAGCAAAAGAGACACTGATGTATAGATCATCTTATGGACTCTGTGGGAGATGGAGAGGGTGGGGAGATTTGGGAGAATGGCATTGAAACATGTGTAATATCATGTATGAAACGAGTCGCCAGTCCAGGTTCGATGCACGATACTGGATGCTTGGGGCTGGTGCACTGGGATGACCCAGAGGGATGGTATGGGGAGGGAGGTGTGAAGAGGATTCAGGATGTGGAACACAGGTATACCTGTGGTGGATTCATTTTGATATTTGGCAAAACTAATACGATATTGTAAAGTTTTAAAAAAAAAAAGAAAGAAACACCTGGAGTAACAGGCAAATTTGGCCCTGGAATACAGAATGAAGCAGGGCAAAGACTAATAGAGTTTTGCCAAGAAAATGCACTGGTCACAACAAACACCCTCTTCCAACCACACAAGAGAAGACTCTACACATGGACATCACCAGATGGTCAACATCGAAATCAGATTGATTATATTCTTTGCAGCCAAAGATGGCGAAGCTCTATACAGTCAGCAAAAACAAGACCAGGAGCTGACTGTGGCTCAGACCATGAACTCCTTATTGCCAAATTCAGACTGAAATTGAAGAAAGTAGGGAAAATCACTAGGCCATTCAGGTATGACCTAAATCAAATCCCTTATGATTAGACACTGGAAGTGAGAAATAGATTTAAGGGCCTAGATCTGATAGATAGAGTGCCTGATGAACTATGGAATGAGGTTTGTGACATTGTACAGGAGACAGGGATCAAGACCATCCCCATGGAAAAGAAATGCAAACAAGCAAAATGGCTGTCTGGGGAGGCCTTACAAATAGCTGTGAAAAGAAGAGAAGCAAAAAGCAAAGGAGAAAAGGAAAGATATAAACATCTGAATGCAGAGTTCCAAAGAATATCAAGGAGAGATAAGAAAGCGATCTTCAGCGATCAATGCAAAGAAAGAGGAAAACAACAGAATGGGAAAGACTAGAGATCTCTTCAAGAAAATCAGAGATACCAAAGGAACATTTCATGCAAAGATGGGCTCCATAAAGGACAGAAATGGTATGGACCTAACAGAAGCTGAAGATATTAAGAAGAGATGGCAAGAATACACAGAAGAACTGTACAAAAAAGACCTTTATGACCCAGATAATCATGATGGTGTGATCACTGACCTAGAGCCAGACATCCTGGAATGTGAATTCAAGTGGGCCTTAGAAAGCATCACTACGAACAAAGCTAGTGGAGGTGATGGAATTCCAGTTGAACTATTCCAAATCCTGAAACATGATGCTGTGAAAGTGCTGCACTCAATATGCCAGCAAATTTGGAAAACTCAGCAGTGGCCACAGGACTGAAAAAGGTCAGTTTTCATTTCAATCCCAACGAATGGCAATGCCAAAGAATGCTCAAACTACCGCACAATTGCACTCATCTCACATGCTAGTAAAGTAATGCTCAAAATTCTCCAAGCCAGGCTTCAGCAATATGTGAACTGTGAACACCCTGATGTTCAAGCTGGTTTTAGAAAAGGCAGAGGAACCAGAGATCAAATTGCCAACATCCGCTGGATCATGGAAAAAGCAAGAGAGTTCCAGAAAAACATCTATTTCTGCTTTATTGACTATGCCAAAGCCTTTGATTGTGTGGATCACAAGAAACTGTGGAAAATTCTGAAAGAGATGGGAGTACCAGACCACCTGATCTGCCTCTTGAGAAATTTGTATGCAGGTCAGGAAGCAACAGTTAGAACTGGACATGGAACAACAGACTGGTTCCAAATAGGAAAAGGAGTATGTCAAGGCTGTATATTGTCACCCTGTTTATTTAACTTATATGCAGAGTACATCATGAGAAACGCTGGACTGGAAGAAACACGAGCTGGAATCAAGATTGCCGGGAGAAATATCAATAACGTCAGATATGCAGGTGACACCACCCTTATGGCAGAAAGTGAAGAGGAACTCAAAAGCCTCTTGATGAAAGTTAAAGTGGAGAGTGAAAAAGTTGGCTTAAAGCTCAACATTCAGAAAATGAAGATCATGGCATCCAGTCCCACCACTTCATGGGAAATAGATGGGGAAACAGTGGAAACAGTGTCAGACTTTATTTTTCTGGGCTCCAAAATCACTGCAGATGATGACTGCAGCCATGAAATTAAAAGACGCTTCCTCCTTGGAAAGAAAATTATGACCAACCTAGATAGCATATTCAAAAGCAGAGACGTTACTTTGCCAACAAAGGTTCGTCTAGTCAAGGCTATGGTTTTTCCTGTGGTCATGTATGGATGTGAGTGTTGGACTGTGAAGAAGGCTGAGCACCGAAGAATTGATGCTTTTGAACTGTGGTGTTGGAGAAGACTCTTGAGAGTCCCTTGGACTGCAAGGAGATCCAACCAGTCCATTCTGAAGGAGATCAGCCCTGGGATTTCTTTGGAAGGAATGATGCTAAAGCTGAACCTCCAGTTCTTTGGCCACCTCATGTGAAGAGTTGACTCTTTGGAAAAGACTCTGATGCTGGGAGGGACTGGGGGCAAGAGGAGAAGGGGACAACAGAGAATGAGATGGCTGGATGGCATCGCTGACTCGATGGACGTGAGTCCCAGTGTACTCCAGGAGTTGGTGATGGACATGGAGGCCTGGCGTGCTGCGATTCATGGGGTCACAAAGAGTCAGACACGACTGAGCGACTGATCTGATCTGATACACCAATTAGTGCCAAATTTTCTATTCATGCTCTTCACTGCTAACTACTTACTGATTTTTGGTATTTTTAGCCTATCATTTACTATAAAGTATGTGTTGAAACACTTCTTTCAGAGTATAGATTTGTCTATGTAAACTTTTATTTCTGTTAATATGCCTTTTAGATAATTTAACATTGCCTAAATTAAAATTTAGCCACTCCCTGTTGGTCAGTGGTAAAGAATATGCCTGCAATGCAGGAGACTGGAGTTCAGTCCCTGGGTTAGGAAGATCCCTTGGAGAAGGAAATGGCTATCTGCTCCAATGTTCTTACCTGGGAAAACCCATGGACAAAGGAGCCTCATTTGATTTTCCTAGAGGGTTGCCAGAGTTATCACTGGACATGTTCCTCTTTAATTATGTTTCTTGCTATCCCCCAAGCATTTATATTTAGAAAATGTAAAAATCTAGGGAACATTCATGTAAGCAGTGAAAGCAATTCAGTGTTTTATTTCCTGTACTAAACTCGTGCTCAGGATTGCATACTAAAGCAGATTTTCAACTAATAACACCTTTGTACCTTTTATTTTAATTATTGATCCATTTTCCTCTTTGTATCTCCTGAAGATATTCAGTTATTGAAAACTATAGAGACAACAATCTGATTTTCAGGTTAAGTTCATCCAGGTGAAAAAGAACATAAGACATCTGGACATCCAAATTCTTTTGCATCGTTAAAAAATCTATCATATTGCAGAAAAATCACATACCAGATGTAGCATTCAATATCTCCTTAAATCTAATCCCTCCTGGCCTCTTATCTTATTTATATCCTCCATACCAGTAAAGCTTCATTCTTTCTTTTTGAGAGGCTGGAGTGGTAGGTATATATAAGGGAAGAATTTTTGTAGTTTGTATTTGAAAGTGGGTGTGAGTGATAGCTACTAAGATTAAGAGATGCTAAGTGGTAAATGACTGATTTATTTATAACTGGATAATTTCCATTAAAATAAAGTTTATTTTTTTAGAGTAATGCTCACTGATCTTGATTCTGCATCTCAGATTTCAAACAAGGCATGTTTTCTTTTGTCTTTTTACTTTTGACCCTTCACCCATTTATCCCACCTCCAGTCTCCATCTCTGACACCTACCAATCTGTTTCATTATCTATGAACTTGTTTTTTTGTTTGTTTTGAATACCACATATAAGAAAATTATATAGTATTTATCTTACTCTGACTTATTTCACTTAGCATAATGCTTTCAAGGGCCATCTATATCTGTCACAAATGGCAAGATTTACTCTTTTTTAATGGCTGAAAAATAGTTAATTGTGATCTATCTTTATATGTTTATCTATCTATATCTTATACTTTCTTCATTCATCAATGAGCAGTTAGTTTGTTCCCATCTTGTTTTTTATAAACAATGCTATAATTAGCATGGGAGTGCATATATCTTTTTTAGTGGAAGTTTTCATTTTCTTTAAATAAGTGACCTGAAGTGGAATAGCTGGATTATATGGTAGTTCTATTCTTATTTTTTTGAGGAAACTCCACAGTATTTTCCATAATGGCTAAATCAATTTACATTCCCATCAGTTTTATACAATTAAGTGTTGCCTTTTCTACATTCCTGCCAATACTTATTATCCCTTGTCTTTTTGATAATAGCCATGTTTACATGGGTGAGGTGATATCTCGCTGTGGTTTTGATTTGCATTTCCCTGATGATTAATGATGTTGAGGATCTTTTCATGTACCTGTTGGCCATCTGTATGCCATTGGGAAAATGTTTCTTCAGATTTTCTATCAGATTTTTAATTACTTTTTCTTTTTTGCTATCTAGTTGTATGAGTTCTTTACATATTTTGAATTATTAACCTCTTATCAGATATATGATTTGAAAATATTTCTCCCATTCAGTTGGTTGCCTTTTCATTTTGTTGAATTTTGTTTGTTTGTTTTACAGAAGCATTTAGTATGATGTAGTCCCACTTGTTTTTGTTGCTTTTGTTTTTGGTATCAGATTAAAGACAAAAATATTTCATCCCTAAGACCTACATCAAGCAACTTACCATTTATGTTTGCTTCTAGGAATTTTATGGTTTCAGGACTTAATTTCAAGTCTTTTATTCATTTTGAGTTAATTTTAGTGTATGGTGTAAGAAAGGGGTACAATTTCACTCCATTGCATATGGCTGTCCAAATTTTTAACACCATTTATGGAAAAGAATCTCCCTCTCCCATTGTATAACATTATCTCCTTTGTCATAAATTAGTTCATCATGTATGTGTGAGCTTGCTTCTGGTCTCTCTGTTGCATTGATCTACATATTTTTTATGCTTATGTAATATGCTTTAATTATTATAACTTTGTAGTCTAGTTTGAAATCAGGGAGCATCATGCTTCCAGCTTTGTTTTTTATTTTCAAGATTAATTTGGCTGTTCAGAGTTTTTATGCTTTCATCCAAATTTTAACATTATTTGTTATATTTCTTTGAAATATCTCACTGAAATTTTCATAATAGTGCTTCTTAATGTCTAATTTTTTTGTCTAACAATAATCTAGGTAATGTAGGTTGAATATCCAGGTTTAAGTGAGGAGACTTTCAAAAGATACTTGAATATGTAATGAAAATAATCAAAATTGGTTGCTTTCTGCAGATCTCCTCTTTCTGAACAAATTTACTTTATAATTGATGTGTAGGATACCTAGCCTATGTTCAGATTCTTGGATATTATTGTGCAGAACAGGGAAAAAAAGGAAATGAACTACCGTTTAAGTGAGGCCTAATTACGTCATTTGAGAGAAATGATCAGAGAGGGAAATGGAAAACTGAGGAAATATTGCTAACATCACTTGCTTTTGTCTAAGAAATTTTTTAGGTGAACATATATGATTTAACTACACATTCTTCCACTTTTGCTATGTTCTAGTTTAAGTACTAGAACATATTTTGACTTATTTTAAAAGTTTTTAGACTCGTTTACTATTCCTTTAATAAAGGAAACACTCAAAGGAATGAAGTTGTTAAAATCTAGTTTCATGAAAACATGTCAAAATCTGTTTCACTTTTAATGTCAGTTTCCCTTGCCTGATGCCAATGGCAAGAGCTTAAAAAAAAAAAAAAAAATGCTGACATGAAACCAGTGAAAAAAAAATGATGTCTTATGCTGTTATACATGCTTTTAGATAGTGATAGGTCAGGTGTATAATAGAAAAGGATGAAAAGGTAATAATTATTAGGGTAAATATTTTATCAAATAAATTATTTTTATAAATAATGGAGGAAACTAATAAATTAATGTGAGGTTCAAATGCTTTTTTAATATAAGTAAATGTCTACTGAAAATTGCAGTATGGTATATATTACATCATCGGGTTGATAGTTCATAAATTTTGGGGAAATTACATTCCTATAACAAGGGTAATATTTTATTTCTATTTAAAAAAATATTTTGTCCTTTTGACAGTTGCCCAGATTCCAAAGTGAAGCAGAGTTTTCAACTAATGTTTTGATTCATAATGATAATTTTGTTGATCTCTGGGAGCAACAGATAAATATTTTAAACCTGGCAAAAATGAGGAAGTTTAACTGGACATCAGCACTTCTGTTTTAATCTATTGCTATCCTCATTTTCCTATAATTCTTAATTTGATTGTCAAATCCATAATTAAAAAGGAACTACATATTAAATTTTAAACACTATTATTTTAAGTGAAAAACATTTGCAAAAAAGAAAAAAAAATCTTTGTCTTACAGACATAAAGAATTTTTTCCAAGTAGAAATGACAATCAGGATGCAAAAATATATAATCACTCTAAAATTATAAACTGACTATGGAATCTTGTACTTTTCACTATTCAACGAAAATAGTTTCTTCTTCCTTCACTAAAACAACTGATGATAAAACAGAGGGATTCACTGACAATGTAGTAATTTCATGTCTGTGTTTCCTCTCTGCAACTGGGTGGTGGTACTTAGGTGGAAGAAACAATTTCTTCACCTGACAAGACATAAGCTCTTATTAATTTGCTCCATGTCTTTTATTGAGGTCTACTTAGAAAGATACTTCAGTATGTGTGATGTTAAATTGCATGTGGCTGACTAGGTAACAAATAGAAAAGACAGAAGCCCAGGGCCACAGAGGATTGCAGTTGTCAGCATGGTGATAAGCTAGTGCTTTATCATCAGAAACTAAAAAGTACTTAAATGATACTGGCTGCAGTTGTGGTCATAATTTATTGGCCCCAAGCAACCGTGTGTGTCCATGCCCCTACCTTCCTAATCTCAGTTTCTGTTCTGCTGGAGTCTGCATTATAAAACTCTGGTGATCCTCTTGCATGTAGCTTTTATTTCTCTAACATCAGAAGAATCAGAAAGAACATGTGGCTTAAAATGTAAGAAAAACAAACATTAGGGGGAAAAGTTAAAGTTAGTACAAATAAAAGGCTACTGGAAAGTCTGTGGACAGATGATAATCCCTATGGAAATTTGGAGGTTAGTGGGCCTGAAGCAAGACGATAGAGCAGATGCTTTCAAAGAATTCACTTTCGGTTTGCAACATGAATAAGTTAGAAAGGGTCATCTGAAAATGTTTTATTTATCTATAAAGTACATTCTCTAAAAGGAATTGATTTTGCAATCCATTTCTACTAGGTCAGGAAAAGTTTAATAGATTTAAATTGTTTAAAAATAGGTTTTTAAAGAAATATTTTTAACCTCCTAAGACAATAGCAACTAGAAAGAACTGATTTTTGACAGTCAGCCAAGTCCTTTTGCCCCCTGTCCTAAAACTGCCAGTGTAGAAGGAAACTTCTGAAAAACAAGGAAAGAAACAGAAAAATATTGCTTCCATGGATAGTTTTTCTATGATGACTCTGCCCCAGTGTATTTGTTCCTATCCCTATTCTACATGCCAGAATATTAGTGTGGATAGCCTTTCTCTCCTCCAGGGGATCTCCCAACCTAGGGATTGGACCCAGGTCTCCCACATTGCAGGTGGATTCTGTACCAGCTGAGCCACAAAGAAAGCCCAAGAATACTGGAGTGGGTAGCCTATCCCCTCTCCAGTGGATCTTCCTGACCCAGGAATTGAACCAACATGGATAAACTTCAAAAACATTATGCTGATTGAAAGAGGACTTTTGACTAAAAAGATTCTCAACTTGAGAGCTGCAAGTTAAGTTTTATTTGGGACAAAATGAGGAATGCAGCCTGGGAGTCAGCTTCCCAAAAAGCTCTGAGAGACTGCTCCAAAGTGGCAGTGGAGGGAGGTCAGTTTTGGTGAAGGGAGAGTTCAGTACCATTAAGCACTCATTTTACAAAAGGTATTTTGTTAGTCATGAGGATCTGATGTCACCATGAAGGGATTTAGTGCTTCTCTAGATATGAGGAGATGTAAGGATTGAGAACATAAAATCTGTTCCTGGAAACATCCGACTATCTAAAGACCTGTCCCACCAGATTCCCTGGAGAACAGAGTGCTTCACTGCAGCCTGCGCTCCCTCAGGGATTGTTGAAGGTGGACAGGTATAGCAGCATGGGGTTCAGTCTCTGTAGAGGCAGATGGCAAATGCCTTTATTGTTTAGTCCTTGGCAGTGCTGGGTAAGTGCCAATTTGTAGTTGACAAGCCTAATGCAGAAGCTCACATATTGTATGACTTCACTAGCATGAAAAATGCAGACTAGGTAAATGAACAGAGATAGCGGTAAGGGAATGTGGAGTTACTGCATAAGGGTACAGAGTTTCTATCTGGGGTGATGAAAGTGTTCTGGCTCTAGGTAGTGATGATAGGGTAAAGCAGAGTGAATGGAGTTAATGCTAATGAATTGTAAAATTAAAATTTTAAATAAAAAAATGCCACAAAATACAATGATCAAGAACATAGACATTAGAGTTGATTATTTCAATAAGAACATGTTTAAAACATGGAGTTAATTGTAAGGCATACTTGAGTGTGCTGTGAACGAAATAGTCTTGATCACTCCCAGGATGACACACTCCCTGATAGAGCTTCTTATTTTAAGACACAGAAACAAAGGGTCTGAAGTCATAGATCAGGTTGTCCTAGAGAGAGATACAAGATGGAGATTTACAGACAAGTAGAGTTATTAGAGTGCTCACAAAAACTACCTGTAATGGAGTGAGGGAAGCTGGATTTACCAGAGAAAGAAGGAAGAAGCAAGACAGACTTTGAGGTGTCTTTCAGAGAAGTTCCAACTGGAGGCATAGGATAAAGCCTTTGTTCTATTGTTTCTGCATCACTAGATGTAAGCTGTTCCCAAGGAGAAATTGAGGAAGCTCCCTTTGAGAAATGGCTATTTCTTGGGAAGATGTGGGAAATGAGTCATTAATTAGCTACAATCCCACTTATGATCTCTTTTCCCTTGATTTCTTTTAGTTGTATTGATTGAGCTATCATACCCTTATTAGTTTCCCATTTAAACTCTCCCTAGAGGCTCATGCTCTATTAAGCCTCTCCATAGTTCCCTGCTGCTCAGACTTCACTAGCTTCCACTCCAAGTTTGCCTTTCATTATCATAATTCCACATAGTTTTTTTTTTTTTTTTCTCTTATTAGTGAGATCTGGACCTAGCGTCTATTATTTGGGACCCATCATCACTAGTGCTAACAGAGAGCCCAGTTCTATAATAGCATCATACACCAAAACCCAGCACAAAAAGTTAGCCACCAGTGAGCTTCTCAATGGGCTTCCCTGGTGGCTCAGACAGTAAAGCGTCTTCCTGTAGTTCAGGAGACCCGGGTTGGATCCCTGGGTTGGGAAGATCCCCTGGAGAAGGAAATGGTCAACCCACTCCAGTACTCTTGCCTGGAAAACTCCATAGACTGAGGAGCCTGGTAGGCTACAGTCCATGGGATCGCAAAGAGTCGGACATGACTGAGAGACCTCACATTGAGGGTTTTTTTTTTTTAATAATGTTGGAGCCCACTTCCCCAGCCCATTCTTTTTTTTTAGATTGAAACTATAGTTGATTTAGAAGAAATAAAGGTCATTTGACTATTTTCTAGGGTGGTTTTGATGATATTTACAGATAATTTATTAGCCTATGAAGTTCTTGAGGGCATATAACTTATATAATATTTTTATATATATATTTTATATAATACATCTAGACATCTATCAAAAATATGTCATAAATAATATCTTCAAAATGTTTGTCTGAATAATAGTCCTCCATGTTTGACATTGAGTGTGTTAATGTAAATTGAGATGAGCCTGATTTTCTTAATTTCCTTCCTCCCTCCCTCCCTTTCTTCCTTCCCTCTTCATCTCTTACTCTTCCCCTCCTTTCACCCACTATCCTAGTTTGATTCCTCTCTCTTTCAATATTGTTCAGATATATGGTTACTTTATGAAAATTCTTCTGTTTAGATTTTTATTTAGCTTTATTAGAACCTATATTTTTGATACATTTATTGCAGAATTGGCTAATTCAGAAAAACTTAAAAAGCATACTATTTAACCATGGATTAAAAAAAAAAAAAGGTTTATACTGATTAAAAAAAAAACCTGAGATTAGAGTATGAAAAAGAAAAAGAGTAGCTTTCCAGTGGAGATATCTGCTGGAAACTGCCTTAGCCAAGTCATGGTCATGTTGACATCACATATCCCTGATAGGGCATGATTTTAAGGGAATCTCTTGTCTGTAGTGTTTTTGAAAACTCATAATTCCAAACTTATCATGAAGAATGTTAGTTGAATGCAAACTGAAGTTTGCTCTAATGAAATATATGTAAAGAAATATCTGACTAGGACTTTTTGAAGCTGTAAAAGTTATGGGGAGAAAAACAAGAAAACCAAGGACTAAGAAACCTTGGAGATTGGAGAAGATTAAGGAAATATGATGACTGAATACAATGTGGCATCCTAGACTGTCTTTTGCAACATTTGTGGAAAAGCCGGTAACAGCTGAATAAAGTCTGAGGTTGGTTAATAGTGATATACTAATGTTAATTTCCTAGAGTTAACAAATGAATCATTGTTGTAAAAGATGGTAACATTAGGGAACTACTAGCATTAGGGACCTTTCATATTTTATGACTTGAAAGCGACTCAGCTAAATGAGGTTAACAACTAAATAATCATGGAAAGTTTTAAAACTCAAGGGTTATATCCCAGTCAGGGTCCAATCAAAAACAGAACTAGTGGGAGAGAGACAACAGGTAGGTAGGTAGGTAGGTGGATGGATGGATGGGTAGATAGATAGGTAGATATAGAGAGATAGTTGGATAAAGCAAATGCAGGGGCTGGTTAAGTAGCCATTGCAAGGCAATCTCCATCTCTGATGCTGAAGCACAGAGCATTCAGGCAGTCAGGAAAGGACCATCAGGAAGAGGCTGAAACCCATGAACATGAGCTAGAAACCCCACAATCACAAGCTGAAAGCTGACCAGCATGAGGCTGGTGAACAGGAGGACTAATAATAGGCATTTTCCATGTTGTTGCCTGGAGACTTGATGATGACCCTGCAGAAGTGGGGCCCTTCCTCATGTTGCTGAACAGCACACTTCCAGTCTAGAAATCAGAGCAAATTAGGAGGGGTTTATGGAGAAGGAAGAGTGAACTGCAGGTTCAGCAACTGCTTTGTGCTACTGCAGTGGGATTGGCAGAACAGCAAGGCATCTGTGCTTCAAAGTGGCTGCTTACCCTCCTTTCAGTCATTTCCTTGAGAAGATACTAAGCTTTAGCCAGGAGACTGTTTTCTTGAATTCTTCATTGTCTTCTGGACCTTTTTTTCATGTAGCAAATATTCAACCTCCTTAATATGTTGCATTTGTATCTAAACATATGCATTTCTAGCTTTAGTTTCAAAAAACAAGATAAATGTAAGACAGTTAATTACTATAGCACATTTGTATTTTGTTTTCTATTAGATGGGATGAAGCTTCTAATAGAGCCCTTGATATTCCTACTCATTTCATTAAATGTGAAATGTATATTTATAAATATAAATATATAACATAATGTGTTGAATATTTATGTGGTGCTTCACTGCCAAAGTCCATATATGTATGTCTGTGGATTTTGAGATAATTTTCTGAATTGATGGATTTATTCATATAACACAATGACTCTCTCTGCATTAACAACCTTTTAGTTATGAATAGCTTTCAGCTATTAAGCATGAGGAATTAACTCTCAGATGAATTTTGAACAAAAAGAGATCCTGGTAGTTCTTAAGATATATTGTGAAATGCTGTAATGATATACCATTAAATTTATTCCAAAGGATATTTTTTAAATTGCCTGTGGAAATATGAGTGCTTTTTTCTTTCTTTTTAATCATGAATCTTGCCCCAGGTTGCCAAAAATGCAGCCATCAGCATTCTTTAGTGAAGGCAGCTTAGTACTGTCAGCCATCTTATCTCCCCTGTTGCATGGTTGATGATTTTTATCTGTGAATACAAACATTAAAATGTAACCATTATCCTACCTTAGTAATATAGAAAGTCTCTAGCTGCCTCTCTGATATTTGGAGGCTATCAACTAAGGTAAGTAGGCCCAGTTGCATAAGGGAACATATACACAAATTATATGTGTTGCAAAGTAGTACAGTTATGAAAGATGACAGATAATGAAATGATGAAGAAAAAAAGACCAATTAAAGGACAAATAATAAAAAAGATCATTTGTCAATGATTTTAAAAAAGATCAGATGATATCTATGGAGCTGAACCCCAAAATATCTACCTGTTATTTCTTATATCAGATTATTTTTGCCAGAAGTATATCATTAACTCATATTACTCTATGATCTTTTGCATACATTGACTTCTTAGGTCATACATAAAAACCTCAGGATATTTTATTGCAATCTTTACACAAAGAATCTGAAGATATCATCTTATGCATTAACTGACAAAGAGAGAAAAGCAGTTCTAATGGTTATAAAGTCTTAAAAACTATAGAATATAAATAGGTCTTAGTTTTGCTTCTAAGGCAAAGGGACCTCCATATGGATTTTCAGAAAACATTCTAACTATAGCTGTATGGCAGAATAAAGTTGGTTTTACATAGATAGTTGAACAAAATAGGCTTGAATGAAAACTTAAACGTTTTATTAAAATCATACAGCTATATCCATATATACCTTATAATCAAAGGATATTTATTAAACACAAAGGATATGTCATACCTGTTTTAAAAGTAGGGTTAGGGTTAGAAAGTGGGAGGGGTTTTAGGATGGGGAACACAAAACCAATACAATATTGTAAAGTAATTAGCCTCCAATTAAAATTAATAAATTTATATTAAAAAAGTAGGGATTATATCAATCAGTAATGGGCCTTCCTCGCCTTTTATGAACCCAGACTAGTGAGAGAGCACATGTAAATAGCTAATTATGAACTTTAATGTTCTCTCTGAAGCTCAGTATTGGATGTGTGGGTTGTTCTATCATTGTTTGTTAAATCACTCACACACACACACATATACTCTTTTGCATGTATAATACTGGAGAAGGAAATGGCAACCTGGAGAATTCTTGCCTGGAGAATTCTATGCACAGATAAGTCTGGCGGGCTACAGTTCATAGGGTTACAAAGAATCAGACACAACTGAGTGACTAACACACACATGTGTAATCTATTTTATGGTGTAAATAAATTGTAAATACAGATTCTATAAGAACAGAGCCATGCTAGCTAAAGAATTCTTCAAACTGTAATTAGGAAAGAACTACTGTGTCTCAACTGGTAAAAGAATTCGCCTGCAATGTGGGAAACCGGGGTTCAATCCCTGGGTTGGGAAGATCCCCTGGAGAAGGGAAAGGCTTCCCACTTCAGTATTCTGGCCTGGTGAATTCCATGGACTGTATAGTCCATGGGATTGCAAAGAGTCAGACATGACTGAGCGACTTTCACTTTACTTCACAAACTGGAAAAGACAAACGAAAAAATAAATCCTAAATAATAATGGGTTTGGTGTGTACCTGTGTTTGCTCAACGTTACTATATGGTGAATTATATACAACTAAATCATCGCTTCATGGGAAATAGATGGGGAAACAGTAGAAACAGTGTCAGACTATTTTTTGGGCTCCAAAATCACTGCAGATGGTGATTGCAGCCATGAAATTAAAAGACGCTTACTCCTTGGAAGGAAAGTTATGACCAGCCTAGATAGCATATTCAAAAGCAGAGACATTACTTTGCCAACAAAGGTCCATCTAGTCAAAGCTATGGTTTTTCCAGTGGTCATGTATGGATGTGAGAGTTGGACTGTGAAGAAAGCTGAGTGCCGAAGAACTGATGCTTTTGAACTGTGGTGTTGGGAAGACCCTTGAGAGTCCCTTGGACTGTAAGGAGATCCAACCAGTGCATTCTAAAGGAGATCAGTCCTGGGTGTTCATTGGAAGGACTGATGCTAAAACTGAAACTTCAATACTTGGGCCAACTCCATGCGAAGAGTTGGCTCATTGGAAAAGACTCTGATGCTGGGAGAGATTGGGAGCAGGAGGAGAAGGGGATGACAGAGGATGAGATGGCTGGATGACATCACCGACTCGGTGGACATGAGTTTGAATGAACTCTGGGAGTTGGTGATGGACAGGGAGGCCTGGCGTGCTGCAATTCATGGGGTTGCAAAGAGTCAGACAAGACTGAGTGACTGAACTGAACTGACTGAAGTGGCACCTTTGATTACTATATTTTTTATATAAATCTTAATTATCAAAAGTATCTAGGTTTGGATTTGTAAAATGTACTAACTGTTAACTCGGACAATGGTTTGAATTAGTTCAATATTCTTATTAGTAAGGTATTGATACTTATTGGGTGGTAATATCTGTCCCTTCCTTCCCTGCTACCTGTCCCTTATTGAGCCCACACAAGTCTTTTTGTCTTTAAATACTTTTCTCAAAGATTCCCAGCAAATCTGTCCCTTAAACAATACTGCCTCCCAGGGAGACTCTTTCAGCTGTTGTGATTGAGCCCCTACTCCAGATGTCCACACTCTATCATATGACCATTTTAATATTTTTTCAGAACATTTAGAATAATCTAAACATTATTTTGCTATTTACTTATTTATGCCCTGTCTCCTCCCTGGCCCCTAAACTCTATAAGGATGAATAATTTGCCTGTTACTGCTCATCCCAGCCTGGTACCTATGCCTGGTACATAATGGTGCTGTGGATATTTATTGAATGGAAGACTAAACATATGGAAAATAACTTTCCATTACATTTTGCACAATAAAATTCAATAAAAGTCATTTTCCTTCTATCAAATCCATTCTAGTCCCTAACTCCAGGTTAATCTTAAAATATTCTTTTCATTACTGCAATAATTAAAAAAGCAACAACAATATTTTAGTCAGAAAAACTTAAAACTCTATCATTCAAGGCTTACCAAAATGTAAATCTGAATTTCCTTTCTCACTTAATTTTTGGTCTTTGGCTATTTCCAAAGGATTTGCCAATAGATCAGTTGGTACAGAATCTGCCTGCAATGTAGGAGACCCTGGTTTATTCCTGGGCCTGGAAGATCTGCTGGAGAAGGGATAGGCTACCCACTCCAGTATTCTTGGGCTTCCCTTGTGACTCAGCTGGTGAACAATCTGTCTGCAATGTGGGAGATCTGGATTCAATCCCTGGGTTGGGAAGAGCCCCTGGAGAAGGGAAAGACTACCCGCTCCAGTATTCTGGCCTGGAGAAGTCCATGGGGTCCCAAAGAGTCAGACATGCCTGAGAGACTTTCACTTTCATGTTTCCAAAAGTTATGCTCTCGGTGAAGTTAATCCCTGCACTGTGTGCTTCTTTCAGTCCCTCTGCCCACAATGCCTCCCATCATTACTGCCTCTTCCTCCTTCCAGGGCTTTCTCAGTGGCTAAGTGGTAAAGAATCTGCCTGTCAATGCAGAAAACTTGCAGGAGACACAGGTTCCATACATGGATAGGGAAAATACCCTGGAGAAGGAAATGGGAGCACACTCCAGTCATCTTGCCTGGGGAGTTGCCTGAACAGAGGAGCCAGGTGGGTTACAGTTCATGGGGTTGCAAATAGTTGGAGCCTGAATAACTAAACAACAACTTCCTTCGTTCAAATCCAGTATTAGTCGGACCATGGGAAAATATTCTCCTTGTAGGGAAGTCCCTACCGAGTAAATGGTATCTAAAGGTTTTTTCTTCTTCACGTTAAGCCTAGAGTTTGCCTAAAAGGAACAAATAACAGATGGAAACTATCATTAATTATAAGCTTACACAAACTAAAGGTAGTAACATAATGCAAAATCAAAATTTTATAATTCCACCTGAAGTGTACTCTGATAATCTGGTGTGTCTGGTCCTATCCCATTCTAAACAACTTTCATTGTCTCTGAGCTTTTCCTGAACGCCTACTCTATAGCATTTCTATCTATCCTGCAATCTTGAAGCATTTACAAATTGTTTACAAGGATTGTCATGACAGTCTATTTCTAAATTAAGTCCTTGTAAGAATATCCTCTTCTGTTTATCTTAAACTGAGCTTTGTACATAATAAATGTTCAATAATTCAAGGGTAATTGAATGAATTCCATGTCACACTGTAGAGTGCCAATTTAATTTTGTAACCTGTCTTTATGAGACAGATACTGATCACATTAATAGAACCGCTTGTGTGGCAATTAACATAATTAAGATAAATTAAATTAATGGATCAGATATCCATTTCTTAAGTCTTTGGAAAACTGGTCTTGATAATTAGAAACTTTTCACCAAATTAGCAATACTCATAAGGTTAACATTTTATGTTTTGATTTATAGAAATTAAAAGATTGAATCTAAGTGATACCAAAGTTTTTTTCCACTACTAAAAGCTTTAATAATTTATTCTACATATGCTATGCTAAGTCACTTCAGTCGTGTCCGACTCTGTGCGACCCCATAGACGGCAGCCCAACAGGCTCTGTCGTCCCTGGGATTCTCCAGGCAAGAATACTGGAGTGGGTTGCCATTTCCTTCTCCAGTGCATGAAAAGAGAAAAGTGAAAGCGAAGTCGCTCAGTCATGTCCGACTCTTAGCGACCCCATGGACTGCAGCCCACCAGGCTCCTCCGTCCATGGGATTTTTCAGGCAAGAGTACTGGAGTGGGGTGCCATTATTTCCCAGACATTAAAATCCTGCTTATGTTAGTATGCTATAAGTTTTATTAATTTTCTATTTTCACTTGTCCATTAACCACTGGGATTAAATTCTTATAAAAATACAAGTACGTTTTATCAAGTTTATTCTTAATATTACATTTTGTTTAAATAAGAGTAAAATGAAGATATTTTCCAGCTGTTTTTGCCATGAATAGAGGAAAAACTTATCCTGAATTATTGATTAAAATTCATGTCTTCTCTCTCCCATAAAACTCATGATACTAAGCATAAATAACTGAAGAAAGATTTTCTCCCATCAAAATTTTCAAGCATACTAAGGTTAAAATTCTTTTCCTTGTCACTTAACATTTTGAGCAATTTCCTCTAATGTTTTGCTTAATTTTACAATAGGAGGAAATCTATTATAGCCTAGTATTTAGTGATTTAAAACTTAATCCTGCTGCTGCTGCTAAGTCCCTTCAGTCGTGTCCGATTCTGTGTGACCCCATAGACAGCAGCCCACCAGGCTCCCCCGTCCCTGGGATTCTCCAGGCAAGAACACTAAAGTGGGTTGCCATTTCCTTCTCCAATGCACGAAAGTGAAAAGTGAAAGTGAAGTCACTGAGTCGTGTCCGACCCTCAGCGATTCCATGGACTGTAGGCCCACCAGGCTCCTCTGTCCATGGGATTTTCCAGGCAGGAGTACTGGAGTGGGGTTCCATTGCCTTCTCTGAAACTTAATCCTACTCTATTGAAAACATACATCTTGTATCCAATTCTAAATAAATATTTCTCCCAACTTGAGTTCTTACCTTGATTCATAAATTCCTCTTGGGACAAAGAACAAGGTTCTGTCCCTTCACTATTTCGCTTTTCATTTGTTTCTTGCTTATTTTGTTTTTTAATTTATTAATTTGTTTATTTTTTAAATGCCATGTATAAGTGATTGCTAAGATCATGGCATCTGGTCCCATCACTTCCTGGCAAATAGATGGGGAAACAGTGGAAACAGTGTCAGATTTTATTTTTCTGGGCTCCAAAATCACTGCAGATAGTGATTGCAGCCATGAAATTAAGACGCTTACTCCTTGGAAGGAAAGTTATAGCCAACCTAGATAGCATATTCAAAAGCAGAGACATTACCTTGCCAACTAAGGTCTGTCTAGTCAAGGCTATGGTTTTTCCAGTAGTCATGTATGGATGTGAGAGTTGGACTGTGAAGAAAGCTGAGTGCTGAAGAATTGATGCTTTTGAACTGTGGTGTTGGAGAAGACTCTTGAGAGTCCCTTGGACTGCAAGGAGATCCAACCAGTCCATTCTAAAGGAGATCAGTCCTGGGTGTTCTTTGGAAGGAATGATGCTAAAGCTGAAACTCCAGTACTTTGGCCACCTCATGTGAAGAGTTGACTCATTGGAAAAGACTCTGATGCTGGGAGGGATTGAGGGCAGGAGGAGAAGGGGACCACAGAGGATGAGATGGCTGGATGGCATCACTGACTCGATGGACGTGAGTTTGAGTGAACTCCTGGAGTTGGTGATGGACAGGGAGGCCTGGTGTGCTGCAATTCATGAGTGACTGAACTGAACTGATAAGTTATTGCATGCAGTGTTTGTATTTTTCTTATTTCACTAAGCATAATACCCTCCAGACCTACCTACATTATTGTAAATGGAAAATTTTATTTTTGATTGGGTCTTTTATGTCTTTCAGGGGAGGATTTGAACTAGAGGGGAAGAGATAAATGTCATTTTCTTTACTGTTTATGTTCATTCTGCTTTCCTAGTTGGGGAGCCTGGCGGTCATGCTTCACTTATGACAAACATACAGCTTACTCCTTCACAGATTGCACTGGTTCATAGTCACACACCTCCCAGTGCAGCAGCACTTCATCCTCTGCCTCAGTGTTCAGCTCTTTTCCTGAGAGCCCCTTCATCCTGTGACTGTCCTCAGTATTTCATTCCCCAGTAGGCAACCTCTCACACAGATTAACATAATTTTCTGGTTTAGTTTTAGGATTAAACTGGTCTCATATAATAAACCATGGCATATTTTCTCTTTCTTGATTTCTGGAGACTAAAAATAATTGAGATGACCTCTTGAAAGTCTGATAGAACTTACTTGGGAAAAACATGTTTAGAAAACATATATATATATAAATGTTTCCCTATACATTTATATAAGTACATAAATATGTGTATTTTGACACTATTTAGATGGTGGTCTGAAATTTAAATTCTTGCTTATTATAGTTATATTTTATTTGCAGTTTTATTTTGTAGGGTTATCTTAGTTTTTATCTTTTCTTTTCAAAGACAAAATATTTTCCTAAGGCATTTGATCATCTTTACATAATTTTTTCTCAATACGTTTTAAGTATAATTCAAAGTTATTTTCAATCAATGTATTCACATGTAAAAACATATGAAGCTTATATTCATTCTGGTGAACATTTTCATCATGATCTCAAATTTGAATTACAATTTGACTGGTTATAAAATTCTCATGAAATGATCTTTTCCTTACATATTTTGAACATAGTTTGTCTTCTTGCAACTGATGTTACTATGGAAAAATACACTATTATTCTATATATAATTTGTTCTTTTTCCCTGAAAATGTTTAGAATTTTCCCTTTGTCTTTGATATTCTCTAATTTTAATATGAATTCTGAACTTTTTATTACTATCACTCTTTGTTTTCTGTGGTATCCTTAATCTTATTTAGTACGTATGAGAAATTTATCTCTTTTAAAAAAATATTTTTGTTTATATTTTTATTTCTTTCTGGGGTTTATATTACTTGATTCATAGTATTTCTATTATATTATCCTTTCTATTATATTTACTGTATATTTATCTTTTTCTTCTTTCTTAATGAGTTTCTCAGTCTTCTTTGCCAGTGTACTAATCAATTTCTCAGATGTATTCATTCTATAATTTAATGCCCTTGTTAACCCAGCAGGTTAATAGTCTTCAAGCACTATAATTTAGTGCACAGGTAAACCTGGTATATTGCAGGAATTTAGAAGAAGATGTCAATAAAATGCCTGTGGTCCTCTAAAATCTTGCCATCACACTGGCATTTTTGAACCTGGCTTTTTTGTATGAACCTTATGTTTCAAATAGACATTTACAATTTTTTTTATTTCCAAACAGTTTTGTTTCTCCTTTATGTTTCTAAAATGAAGAGTAAGAGGAATTACTCAAAAGATTTGGAAATACATGAAAATTACAATTTGTACTGCAATCTTGCTGTTGTATAAAACATTCTGTACTTGGATGCTAGTAGCCTAGAAGTTTGCATATATTGGTTTTAGCTCTCTGCTGAGTCAACACCTTCCTGTGGCTGAGTTACAAATATCATCCAGGGATAAAGTGGCTTGTTTTTCCACACCATCTGTTATATTATTTAACTGTTATATGCTTTGTAGCTAAATCTTTTTAATTTCCTTTGTTTTTAATTTTGCTTTTCTTTCATTTTGCTAATATTGTCTGATAAGTTTTAGTATGTTACATTACTTTACATTTTTGGCCCATCTATCTTAGTATTTCTGCTTCTGATGACATGACTTGTTTTGTTTTTATCTCTCTCTCTTTCTCTCTCTTTTAATTTTAAATACTTGAAACCCTCAGATTCAGATTATTATTTTTCCCTGGGAATTTTTATTTCCTTTGAAGATATTGGGAACTGAGTCCTGTTATGTATATGAGGAACGGTCCTAACATCAGATCTGCTCTGTATCAGCCCCAGTGAACTCAAGCCAAGAAGGAAGGAGTCCTACCAAGGAAATCTACAGACTTGAGGCCAGTTCAGTAAATCCATTCTCAATCCAAGGAAACAATTCATCACTTCAAGGTATTACCTTCCACCTCCAGGGAGAAGCCAACTTGAGGAATCCTTGGATTGTACTTCACCAGCCCTAGGTGTTTGGAAAACTAGAGTTTGGAAAGCAAATTCCACAGGCTGAACAGTTCTCGCATATTTTTGTTCTAGCAACTAACCCAACCAATTTTTATTTTGAGTACATCTACCTCAGTAGTCTGATTTACTATAGTTATGTGATCAGGCACTGACAGTTCAAAATAATGTAGGGTTAGTTATGAATAGTGATATCAAAATCCTTTTTCATTTTATTAAAGTGGTGTCCTATCAAGCCTTGCATGAGATAAAGCCACTACCACTAAGGCAAACCTGTTCAAAAGACAAATATTTTCCCCAAAAGTGTCTCTTTACTTGGCATTTCAGTTTTTAATTCCTCTGGGGTTGGTACTGGGGAGGTTGCCAGCAGTTTTTGCTGGATCAGCATAATGATAAGAATTGGCGGTTCTAATATTTCTACATTAAGAGATTTATTGAGGTTTGCTTCCAGTCAATTTTTATAAATAATTTATATCACCTAAACTGTTTAATCTTTGTCAGAGTTTAAAGAGTGATCTATATCTTTACTGGAACAATACATTATTTGGAAGGAGTGTTTCTTTATTATCTGAATTTATGACAGTCAGTTGAATTTTCCTATTTGGACTTTATACTGAATTTCCTTGCACTTTCTTCTGTTTTGCTTTATAAATTTTGATGCCTTTTTATTTGGTGAAAATAGTTTTACAGTGCTTGTGTCCATTGGGTTTGTATCTTTTTTTTTTTTACTGTTTTAAATGTTAATCTCTGAATTTATATTTGTCTGGAAGTCACATTATGATCTAAAGTGAATATCAGTTACATTGGTGACTTTATCCTACTTTTATAAATATTTCAGAACTGACATTTGAGTGTACTCAATTGTTTATTTGATTTTGTGATTTAATCTGTGCTTTATTTCTTACCCTTATGGTCATTTGAAAGATTTGTAGTATTATTTTGTTATAATGGGTTATACTGTGTATTTAGTATGTTTAACATTTTTTGACTTACCAATTTCAAAAAGTGAAAGAGATGTTCTAGAATTAGCTATGATAATAGAGTAGTGCTGACATGAATAGTAATCTATTAATAATCTTCCCAAACACATACAGCCCCAAAAGGAGAGAATACAAAATCACCCATAGACCACAATTCCATGGCTCTAGGAGACAGTGACTGGAGCAGGAAATGGCAACCCACTCCAGTGTTCTTGCCTGGAGAATCCCAGGGACAGGGGAGCCTGGTGGGCTGCCGTCTATGGGGTCGCACAGAGTCGGACACGACTGAATCGACTTAGCAGCAGCAGCAGCAGCAGCAGGAAACAGTGACAATAATGTTTATTTACATGTAAGTGAAGAATTACATACCTGAGACTTACAAAGTCCCATCTTAGAGTACAGAATTGGAAATAAAGATATCATTAACGAAGTTTCATTCTCAGAAAGAGAATACTCTTCTATGACCTAAACTGCTAAGAACAATTCCGTGATCTATTTGGCTTTTGGTGATTATCCAGAAAAAAAGTCTTGGAAAGTGTGGGAGATCAGAAGTGGCAGTCTTAGAAAGGTAGGATTCATGGAGGAGAAGATATTTTGGAAGGGAGAGATAACCCTTGTAGGCTTAATCATGGAATAAAGAAGTGAAGGATGGAGGAACATAATAAAACAAGAAAAATAAAAGAAGCAGAAGTAAGAGACAAAAAGAAAAATATCACCATGATTAGGGAAATAATACTTCACTCAAGCAACAACATAGTTTGCCCTTGATTTGAGATATTAACCCCCCTAACATTCCCTTTATAGGCTCTCCTGCTATTACAAGTTTTAAAAAAGAAAAAAAAAACAAAAACTTTTTTTTTTTTTAGAATTTAAACACCGTAATATACTAACCATAAATTGTTGTAAGAAAGATAATAAAAATAAGAATCAAAAATTTTAGCAGAAAGTATGAAAATATCTTTATACACACATATTATAACAGCACATGAAGCAAATTTAGTAATGTAATAAGCAAAAGAGGACATGAAAGTAAATGGAGATAGAGGAAAATGTAATGTAAGACCTATTACATTTCAGGAAAGATACAGAATAAAAAAACATTTTGGAAATAAGAATAAACTGCAAAGTTTGAATATACCTACTCAGAGAGTTTGATAAAGAATACACGGGGCTGAATAAAGAGATGCACAGTAAACAAGAAAAGAAGCACTTAGAAAGTAGAAACAAAGGAGTAGGTAAAGAAAAAAGACAAAAAGAATGCACCATAAATATGATTAAGTCTTCTGAAAAATAGAAACAACCACTATGTAAAAAGAACTTATATTTAATATTGAATAAATTTAAGACAACTTTTCAGAAATCAAACACAAACGGACTTAAGACCTGGGTCTCAATGAGGAAAATGGACTTGGAAGATCAATCCTGAGACATAACCTTTTTCAATCATTAAATTTTGACATGAAAAAAAAATTTGGGAGGCATTCAGGCAGAACATCACATAGATGAAAAATAAAGAAAAAAATTGTTTGTGATAGAGTGACTTAATAGGATATTTTAAATGTACAGCATTCAGGGCATCATTTTTTATAAAAAGGAAAGGAAGTTTGAGCCAACAGTTCTTTTCGGCCAGATTTTATAAAAAAAAATCAGGACTATAGGAAACAAAACAAAGCAAAACAAAACAAACTATTTCCAACATAAAACAAAAACCTTTACTTATTCTGTTTGAGAATATTGGGAGATAATACCTAGCTGAGGAGGACAGTTTCAGCAGATTACATTTGCATAAAACTTTACCAAAACCAATTTCCACAGAAAAATGTGAAAGAACTACCTCCCTCATCCATAACCAGAAAGTTTCTGAATATAAACAATTTTTGAATATAGCTCCACAAACTGTCAAAGATAAGATACTCTCAAAGCTGTTTAACCTGTTCCTAGTCATAAAATAGAGAAGAGAATAATCTCCAAATTCTTTTCATGAAATAACATAACATTGATACTTATACCTGATAGAGACTGTATAACAAAACTAAATTACAACTCAATCATACCATAAAAATAATAATTCCATGAAAATTTCCTAAATATTATCAAGAAAATCCAGCAGAGCAGCACTTTAAAAATAATATTAGGATGAGCAGCTAGAGCTTATTCAGCAGTGAAAATTGATTCAATATAAGAATAGTCAACACCTCAGTTTATTAGTACAGAGGAAGAATGGAGAAAAAATTAAAAACATTGCTATAGATACTTTAAAAGCATTGACAATGCTATTTATGATGAAAAAAATTACAAGTCAGTCAATGAATGCTTTTTACTTCTCTGTCATATGTAAGAAAAAATAGCATCTTTCTTAAGGATGAAAAAATAAAAGCATTCTAGATGAAATCAGGATGTAGGCAAGCTCATAATCCTCATTTCTTTTTAACATTACATAACCCACTCAAGCAATATACAGCAATTAGAGGCATAAGAATGAACTTTATTTGCAGTTAAAAGCCCCAATAGTATTGGTATGAAAAAAGATATCAGATGATTTAATAATGTAGCAGGATATGAAATTAACATAAAAAAAAATCTATCCTCTTAATCTACACCAGTGGTTCACAGTGGAATGCAAATTTGCCTCCCCCTTTCAGGAGCACTGCGGGGGCAGGGAGGAGGCGGGCACTGACAAAGTCTGGAAAAAAATTTGACTATCAGAGTGCTAGCAATGTGGCTGAGGTTGCTGCCTGAATTTGAACAGCATCCAGGGAGGCTGCTGCTAAACACCCCACAGTGCATAGGACAATTCCCACCTCCAGGACAAATACGCATCTAGGCCAAAAAGACAATAATGCTAAGGCTGAGAAACTCTGATATATACTAACAGTTAGATGATATAATGGAAATGAAGGAACATTTACAGTAATAAATTAAGTAGAAAATATCTAAAACAATGATTTAAAAGTAAAGATTTATCATGGAAATTTAGAAGTGCTTCTAAAAATGAAATTAATTTCATCAAATGGAAAGATATTCAGTATTCTAAAAGAAGAATGATTCTCATAAAAATTTTTAGTTCTCTTTGAATTACTAAGCAAATTTAATGTGACTCCCATCAAAGAAGCAAGAGATTTTATTTTTCTGGAGCTCAACAAACTGATTAAAAATAGAAATAAATAAAAATGGGATATAAAAAGAGAAAATAATCAGAAAAACTGTGAATAAGTTTTATAAGTATATATATCATACAACATATCATAAAAGCGAAATTTATAAATCATTGAGTGGAAGATAATATTCACATGAGTATAAATAATCCCTATTGATTATAAATACACACCATCATGATGAAGTAACATTTGCTTCTAGTATTTTTGCCTAAATTTAGAATCCAAATCATAAAAACCTCTACAGCTATCAGTTTAGAGGAAAGAAAAGGAATAGGATCAAGTCAAATGAAAAAAAAAAACATTAGTTGAATTCAGAGTGTGGAAAAAGCTCTAAGAGAAAAGAAAATGAGAGACATATAATGCAGACTTAGACACAGCCTGCAGGTTGACTCCAAGTCCAGCTAAGCTCAGTCTAAATCAGCTGACTCCCAACTGATGAGAGAATTTTTTAAATGTTGTTTTAAGTCATTGTGTTTCTACTACACAATGCCAATAGCTAAATAGGTGAATGTCATGACAATGAACAAGACTTTGGAAAGTTTCAAGGATGGTGGTGCCGACAAAAGCATCAAGAGTACGTGAGGCAAATGTATATTTTTCTGAAGATAAACTTCTGTCCTTCCATGATGGAAGGAGTTCAATAAAATGTATGTAACATCAACAGACATGAATTTGAGCAAACTCCAGGCGATAGTGAAGGACAGGGAAGTGCTGGCATGCTGCAGTCAATGAGGTCACAGAGTCAGACACTACTTAGCAACTGAAGAACAAGAACAAATATCATGCTACTGGTTTGTTTCCTCAAGGACAAATAACATTAGAAACTCAGTTTGGGGTTCTGTTGTTAGCAGGTGATCAGCCTTAGTAAGTGGAAGTCCATATTGGTGAGCAAATGCTACTTTACATCACTGTTACCACGGTCCCTTTTCTTCATGAGTCTTATAAGCAAACACTGAAAAGTTCAGAGAAATAGCATCCTTTGCAGTAGTTGTCCTTTGGTAGCATTTGAACGGAAAATACGTATCCTTACCCAAGGGTACATTTTGACTGTCTAATCATATACTCCATCCCAACTCTCTTTGCACTCATCTAGTTCTGTCTGTGTTTTTGATGATCCAGCCATGTCACTAACTATGTAGATCCATATTTCTGGTTAATTCTTCTTCCAGGAAACCAACAAACAAATGTCTTGCTTGAAGTTCTGTCCATGGTGGGATTTGGAGCTGCCGCTGTCTTTCTGGCCTAAGTCAAACTGTAATGTTGCAGTAGTCTATTTTGAGCATGGTAAAAAAATATGTATAAAAGATTGATTTATTTTTGTTATCAGCTAGTCATAGAAAACTCTCCATGTGGTTCTAGGTATAGAATGAGAAAAAAAAAATACTTGATAACATTAAATTGATGGTAACCTTGGAGGAATTCGGAGAAGGCAATGGCACCCCACTCCAGTACTCTTGCCTGGAAAATCCCATGGATGGAGGAGCCTGGAGGGCTGCAGTCCATGGGGTCGCTAGGAGTCAGACATGACTGAGCGACTTCACTTTCACTTTTCACTTTCATGCATTGGAGAAGGAAATGGCAACCCACTCCAGTGTTCTTGCCTGGAGGATCCCAGGGACGGGGGAGCCTGGTGGGCTGCCGTCTATGGGGTCACACAGAGTCAGACATGACTGAAGCGACTTAGCAGTTGGAGGAATTTGGTCTTGTCAGAAAATGATCAACAAGCAAGAGAATACGCACAAAAATTGTACATTCAAATCTAAGGAAAGTACATCAATTTCTGCTAAGTCTTTAAATGAGAAAGTGTTAGACCAGTGCTATAAATTTTTGAAAAAGAAATAATTCTGACTACATAATCACAAATTATTCCACTGAGGAAGGATTTTGAAAGATATTGAAATATAGTCACCTTAAACACTTGATGGGAAAAAAGCAAGGTTTAAATTAGAAACAAAATACCCAAAGACCTTGTTGTGATTTTACAAAGAACTCTGTGTTAAGCTCAGATTGAATATTTTTGTATAAAACCAGAAAAAAAAAAAAAAACATAATCAAGACTCAGTCACATCTCAAATAATGAACTGGCAGGTATGGGGGAAAAAAACTAACAAAGGATAAGAAAGATGATTTTAGTTATGCTCAGAGGAAGAAGAGCCAGAAAGCTGTCAGCTCACTCCTTAAAAAATATGTTATAATGCTAATAATGGCACTGAGAAAAAAAATTCCACCACTCCTGTTGTGCTCTCTTTTTCCTTATTGAAGAGAAGAGTCACACTGGAATAGAAAATTTAGCATTTGCTATCGGTAAGATGAAATTCAAATCCAAACAAAGAGGAGAAATTGCAACAGTGCAACTCTACTAAATTATTTTTTGTATTCTGTACTATATGAATTAAATTCTGAGGCACTAAAAGATATGACAGTTTAAATGAAAAATCACCACCCCTAAAATTAGTAGAGAAGGATAGGATAAATTAGATAGTCAAAGGCATTTACAAGTTTTAAGGCCAAATAGAAGGCATATTCAGCAACCAGAGATCTTGATGCCAGTTTTGAATAATTTCTCTGAGTCTATTAATAAAAGAGAAGTGTTGGAACACCTATAAAGGAGAGTGGTGATGATGAGGAACTAATATAACCTCATTAAATAAGTCACACTAGGCTAGTTCAATTGTCTTTTTTGATATGGTTATGAGACTGTAAGCTCAGGGAAGTGCTGCAGACAGAGTGAAAATGGTTTTCAGCAAGCTGTTTGACAGACTCTATGTGAATTCCTATTGTGTAAGATGGAGAAATGTACACAGCAAGACAAATTGGGTAAATGAATATAAAAAACAGCAACAAACAAGGCTCAAGTTCAAGTCATTCTGACATGTTCTATGAACTTCCCCTGATGCTCTTCTTTAATGTATCTCTATGAGCTGGATGCAAACTTTAATAACATCCTCACTAAATTTGTTCAGACATGGAGCTGGAGATAATAATAGATATTCTGGATAACGAATTCAACTTTCAAAAAGATATATACTGGCTAGGAGGATGAATTAAATGTGAAAGTTTATAGTTAAAAATGGATTGCAATGGACAGATTGAAAAAAAAAAGCAGGAGGAGAGAAGATGAAGAACATAAATGAAGCATATAGAGATTTTAATGATATAATGGTGAAAAATAGCAATTTTAGTGAAAGGTCAGATTAACATAAACTAAAAAATAATCTATAAATTTCAATTAAAGCATATTTTTATTTTAAATAAAATCACCACAAAATGGCTACCCAATGAATCATGCCTCCCAGCATTCCTGGGATCCCTTAACTTAAATAGATCCCTCAACTTGAATTTGGGCTGGCCCTAGGATTTAAGATAAACTAATAGTGTGTGTCTAATGCAACACTGAGATGACTTTTCAGGCTAGTGAGAAAAAACCTTGCAGGTTTGCCTTAGTCTCATGGCATGCTCACTCTGAATGTGTAAGTCTGATAACCCTGGGATGACTATGCAGTGAGTTGTCCAAGTTAGCTTCTTTAGAGTTGACAAACCAGGCCAGACATTCATGTAAATGGAAAAGCATCCATTTCACCCCAACTCTAGCTACTGACAGCAATAACTCTTCAGCTGTCTGTCAGTCCCAAGAACCATGAAGTATAATTGTAAATTGTTGTGTATATATGTATATCAAGGTTGTATATTGTCACCCTACTTAATTAACTTATATGAAGAATACTTATTTAACTTATATGCAGAGTACATCAAGAGAAACACCGGGCTGGAGGAAGCACAAGCTAGAATCAAGATTGCAGAGAGAAATATCAATAACCTCAGATATGCAGATGACACCACCCTTATGGCAGAAAGCAAAGAAGAACTACAGAGCCTCTTGATGAAAGTGAAAGAGGACAGTGAAAAAGTTTGCTTAAAGCTCAACATTCAGAAAACTAACATCATGGCATCCGGTCCCATCACTTCATGGCAAATAGATAGGGAAACAGTAGAAACAGTGGCTCCAAAATCACTGCAGATGGTGACTGCAGCCATGAAATTAAAAGATGCTTACTCCTTGGAGGGAAAGTTATGACCAACCTAGACAGCATATTAAAAAGCAGAGACATTATTTGTCAACAAAGGTCTGTCTAGTCAAGACTATGGTTTTTCCAGTGGTCATATATGGATGTGAGAGTTGGACTATAAAGAAAGCTGAGCGCAGAAGAATTTTGAACTGTGGTGTTGGAGAAGACTCTTGAGAGTCCCTTGGACTGCAATGAGATCCAACCAGTCCATTCTAAAGGAGATCAGTCCTGGGTGCTCATTGGAAGGACTGATGTTGAAGCTGAAACTCCAGTACTTTGGCCACCTGATGGGAAGAGCTGACTCATGGGAAAAGACCCTGATGCTGGGAAAGGTTGAAGGCAGGAGGAGAAGGGGATGACAGAGGATGAGATGGTTGGATGGCATCACTGACTCAATGGACATGGGTTTGGGTGGACTCCAGGAGTTGGTGACGGACAGGGAGGCCTGGCGTGCTGCGGTTCATGGGGTCACAAAAAGTCGGACACGACAGAGCGACTGATCTGAACTGAACTGTATATATATGCTGCAGTTTTAGAGTGTTTTTTATGTAGCAAGAGATAGCTTGAATGGTCCTAAGCTGTTTTGAACTTAGGCTGCACTGGTATAGTTATATTCCTATTTAGAATAATGACGGCAGGGGTTAGAGGTAAAGAGTGGTGAGGGGAATGTCCCATTCTACTTATTTAAAACCATACAGCACTTCATTTCTAGGACTGTACTTTACAAACTTTACTCACAAGTTGAATTTCATGATAAGTGAGGAAGAGTATGATGAGAAGACATTTTGTATAAAAAAAATGCCAACAAGCTAAAAATGTTTTGCTTAGGAAAAGAATAAACACAGATAAGGTAAAAATGTATCTCCTGCTTTTCCTAGGAGAGTTTCAGTTTCTGCCTGTTGCCTCAATGTTTCTCGCATTTAGCAATGAACCACTTTTTCATTACATTAAAGTAATCTAGAGTGGGTTAATTTTTCCCACTATGTACCTAGAGTTGCTACTATGGTCTCATCTGATCATGTATGAGACCTTTGTATTAGATAGAATTCTTGTTCTGACATATAGTTTAACTTGAAAAAAAAAAGTCGGCAAAAACTTGAATTTTCTCTCAAACTTTCCAAGAAACCACATCACCAATGTGTCCCCTTCAGAAACAGAGCTTGTGGCACCAACTGGCAAAGCTAAGTACTCTCAGACACAGGTGCAACAGGATAGCTAACTTCTCTAGACTCAGATTATAATCAGAAAAATATTCAATGTGCACTGACCCTACCAGCAGTGGAGCTATGGTCTGAGAGATCAGTTTAGTCCCTAGGTTATAGTCCACAATGTCAATTAAAAATAAAAAGACATTGTAAGTTACAGCTACCTGAGATACATATGAGAAATAGAAGCTGAGCAACACTGTTGAGGAACTGAAGCATGGAGAGAAGTTTGAATATCCTTGATAATGTGTTTTTGTCACTTATTTTATGATGTACACACATAACTTTTATATTTGGTAACAACATTGTATACTGAAATAAACATACTTGATATTGATGCTTTATTAAAAAGTATTTGTTAAATAACAAATTAAGAAATACCTTTCTGTTACTCAAGAAATTTGACAGTGAGTGTGTCTTGTACAGTTTATCAAAACTTTGTGTTTCTAAAGGAGGGCTTTGAACTATCACTTACAACATAGAAACCAGATAACAAAAATCTGTTTAAGAAGTATCAGCCTCCTCTTCATAATTTGAAAGTCATTGTCAGAATATGATGACAATAAAATTATAACACAATATTATGGTTTAATTGATACAGCATCAGATGCTACATTTACACATCACACTGTAAAGAATGATTTTTCATTTAGATCAAGTGACTAGTCTTCCGAGTTAATTTTGCTCTTTATTTATTCCATATTATTTGCATGTAAGAAAAGTGAAGACAAACTTAATATGCCTATGTTAGAAAGAGTTTAAACAGTTTGCTGATACAAGTTATATCAGTGACATCAGGTTCTTCAAGACTAGTTTCAGTCTTGCTTTTCATCATTCAATACTTATAATCGAAGATTTTAGAAATTAATTCTGTAAAAGGTAAAATATCTGATATCATTGTGAATACTATTATAAATTCAATTTAAATGTTGAATATTGAAGATAAAGTTATTTTTTCATAGAAATAATAAAAATAGAAACTTGAAACAACCTTTCTGGCTACAACTATATTCTTACAAATACAGAAGCAAAAACTTGTGGCAGAAATGTATTTGGAACTAGTTTAGTGTTCGTAGATTTCCTAACTGTATCCAGAAATTTTACAATATTGTCAATTAAAATATAAGCTGTACTTTCAACTCTAAAATATAAAGAGTTTAGCAATTTTCACCTCCATACTTACAAGAAAATAGCTGAAAAAAAGTATAAATCATTTTTACTTGGCCTAATTAGAGAACTGAGGTCACATAACAAACTGTCTCATTAAAATATAGAGATTGGCAAATAAAGAAAGTTGGAGCAGGGATTTACTTACCTGAAATAGAAGATGCTGGAGCAATTAATATAAACTGGAGCTACTAATATAAACATGATGATTTTGATGAATTTCTGAAGGATAACTGTGAACTAGCATGAGAGTGAAAAACAGGGCTTCAGTCTTAGAAGTGTTCCTACGCTTTTGTGATTTTTTCTTCAGTAACCACACCAGATTCTTATAGTGAGGAGTCTAAAAATCCCTTTTGGTTCTGCCAAAGGGATAGGAGAGTGACAATATGGACATAAGCTCATACTGTTCTCCACAGCAAAGGGCTGCTCTAGAGGGAAAAGTCTATCAGAGATCTGTTTCACCTGCAGGAAGTGCTGGTACCAAATCCCAACCCCACTCTAGTCTCTTGTCTCACCTAAAGGGAGGGAAATAGAATACCATAGTTTAGGTCCCATCCAAGGACATAGACCTACTTAATTGAGACTGGGTCATAACATTCTAAAATGTTTTAATGCCAAACACTTTACAACCACATTAATAAGACTGCAGTACAATGATGGATTATAGTTAAGAGTTATGAGACACAGTATTCGAAGAATTCTTAAGGAAGTCAAAAGTTAAGAGAGGAGGTGAAAACAAGGAAAGTAGAGAAACTTACCTCTAACACCTGTAGCTATAGAAAAACATTAAAACACCTCAGATCCTAGTTAGATTACAACTAAAAGCTAATTATATCAGTATCTATTGTCCCTAAAAATCACATTCTTATATAAATAAAAACTAATAAGGCATGCTGAAAGGGAAAACAAAGCACAATCTGAAGAAACAAAGCAAGCATTTGTTCCAAACTCAGGTATGAATCAGAATTAGGAATTTTCAGAGTGAATGTAGAGCAACTATAATTAGTATGTTGAGGGTTCTAATGGAAAAAGGAGACAACATGCAAGAGCAGATTGATAATATTAGCAAAGAGATGGAAATACTAAGAAACGATCAAAAGGAAATGTTAGAAATTAAAAACTCTAAAAGAGAAACGAAGAATGACTTTGATTAGCTCCCAGTAGATTGAATAGATGAAAGGAAAAAAAAAAAAATCAAGCTTGAAGATAAAAGCTTCCCAAACTGCAATACAAAGATAAAAAAAGAGAGGAAAAAACAAACAAACAAACAGATAAAAAAAGAGAACATCCAAGAGTTTGAGAACAATTCCAAACAATACAACACATGTACAACCTGGATTCTAAAATAAAGAAACATCAGAAGACATATTTTAAAGTAATAATGGCAGAGACATTTTGAAAATATACAATTATTTTCTGATATCAATGACATGAGATTGGAGTGAAATGTCTGAAGCACTGAGAAAAAAAAAACAGTATCAAAAGCCTTGAATTCTATATCCAGAAAAATTACTCTTCAAAAGTGAAGTAGATTCTTACAGATAACAAAAAATTATAGAATAGAATTCACCACCGGTAGACCTTCCTTGCAAATTTTTTTAAATTGTATTTTATGTATTTATTTATTTACTTTTAAAATTGAAGAACAATTAATTTACAACTTTGTGTTAGTTTCTGGTGTACAGCAAATTGATACAGTTGTGTGTGTGTGTGTGTGTATTCTTTGTCCATTCATCTGTCAGTGATCGTTTAGGTATTTAGGTTGCTTCCATGTCTTGCTATTGCAAATAGTGCTGCTGTGATCATTGGGGTGTGTGTGTCTTTTCAAACTAGAATTTTCTTCAGATACATGACCAAGAATGGGAGTGGTGGGATCAACTGGAAACTCCCTTTTTAATATTTTAAGTAACTTCCATACTGTTCTCCATAGTGGCTGTAACAATTTACATTGCCACCAACAAGGTGGAAGGAAGGTTCTTTTTTCTCCACATCCTCTCCAGCACTTATTATTTGTAGACTTCTTGATGATGACCATTCTGACTCATGTGAAATAATACTTCATAGTTTTGATTTGCATTTCTCTGATGATTAGTGATATTGAGCACCTTTTCGTGTGCTTTTTGGCCATCTATATGTCTTCTCTGGAGAAATATCTGCTTAGGTCTTCTGTCCATTTTTTGATTAATTTGCTTGTTTTTCTGTTGAGTTATATAAGTTGTTTTTATATTTTATAAATTAAGCCCTTGTTGGTCACATTGTTTGCAAATATTTTCTCCCAGCCTATATGCTGTCTTTTCATTTTGTTTATGGTTTTCTCTGCTGTATAAAAACTTGTAAGTTTGATTAGGTCCCATTTGTTTACTTTTGCTTTTATCTTTATTGCCTTGGAAAATTGGCCTTAGAAAGCACTGGTATGATTTATATCAGAGAATATTTTGCCTATAGTCTCTAGGAGATTTATGATGTCATGTCACATTTGTTTTAAGCCATTTTGAGTTTATTTTTGTGTATGGTATGAGACAGTGTTCTCCCTTCATTGATTTGTATAAGAATTTTTTAAAAATTATTTTTTAGGGAGAAGGAAAAGTATGTCGATCAGAAGCTCAGATCCACATGGAGAAAGGAAAAGCATTCAGGAAAGAATAAATATGGTAGCATAATTAATTTTTTCATATTTTAATAGATCAAAATATGTGTTTAAAATAATAGCAATGATAATATATTAAGTGATTATAGTATATGAATAAGGTAAATTAATGACAACAATATTATGATGATCAAGTGGCCTGATTGGGGTGCTGTCATAAAGCACTTTCACACTACCTGAAATAAGATGCTATTTGAAAGTAGACTTAGACTAGTTATAAATGAATATAGCACACTCTAGAGCAACGAGTAGATTTTTTTAAGTTAGGAAAAAATAAAAGAAAATAGAATCATAAGAAATGCTTAGTTAAAACCAGAGAATGTAAAATATGAGTGGGGTGTGGGGAGAAGAACAGTAAAAAAAATTGAAAACAGGCACAGAGTTCATAAGTGTTGTGATGGCCAATTTTTGTGTCAACGTTAATGGGTCACAGGATGCCAAGAGAATTGTCATTCAGTTGCTAAGTTATGTCTGACTCTTTTTGACCCCATGGACCACAGCAAGATACTTGGCCAAACATTATTCTTGGTGTATCTATGAGAGTGTTTCTGGAAGAGATTAACATTTGACTCAGTTTCCTAAGTGAAGCAGATTGCCCTCATTGATGTGGGTTAGCGTCATCCAATCAGTTGAAGGCTTGAATAAATCAAAAAGATGACCCTCACTTGAATCAGGAGAAAATTTTTCCTGCCTTTGTACTCAAAGTGAAGCATCAACACTTCCTGGATCTCAAGACAGCTGGTCATCAGACTAGGAATAAACCATAGGATCTCTAGTTTGCTGACTAACCCTACAGACTTTGGGACTTGTCAGCTTCCATATTTCCTTAAACCAATTCCTTTTCTCTCTCTCTTTCTGTCTGTCTCAGAGATTTTATTTCTCTGGAGAAAGTTGACAAATACAAATATTAATGAAACTATATTAAAATTGCTTTAAACATGAATTGTATAAAAACACTCATTGAAAGCATAGATTGTCAGAATATTTATAGATGGGTTTTAAGGTTTATATGAAGAGGCAAACAACATAAAATACCCTGCTGCTGCTGCTGCTGCTAACTCGCTTCAGTCATGTCTGACTCTGTGTGACCCCATAAACAGCAGCCCACCAAGGCTCTGCTGTCCCTGGGATTCTCCAGGCAAGAGTACTGGAGTAGGTTGCCATTGCCTTCTCCAATAGAATACCCTACACAAAAGTAAAGAAGAACCTAGTTGGAGGGCACACACCACCTATATTCAAAACTTATAAAACTGTAGTAATCAAGGCAGCAAGTAATTGGTAAAAGACTAGATGTAGATCAGAATAACAGAGTAGAGAGCCCGGAAATAGTTATCCACAAGTACAGGCAAATGATCTTAGACAAAGAAGCAAAGGCGATTCAGTGCAGAAAGGATAATGTTTTCAACAAATGATGCTAGAATAATTGGACATCTATACAAATACACATTATATAAAACTAACTAAAATGGATTATAATATTCAAAACTAGAAAACCTCTTGAAGAAGTACATGAGAAAAACTAAGTAAACCTGGATTTGGTGATGAGCTTCCTTACAGAAACACAGAACCCCCAGACTAATCATGAGAAAAACATTAGGCAAATTCCAGTTGAAAGATACTCTACAAAATACTTAACCAGTAGGCCACAAAACTGTCAAGGTCATCCAAAATAAGGAAAGTCTGAGAAAATACCACAGCCAACAGAAGCCTAGGAAGACATGAGAACTAATTGTGACATGGCATCCTGAAAAGGATCCTGAAACAGTAAAAAAAAAAAGGAAGAAAGAAAAAGCACTTTAAGGAAAAACTGAGGAAATCTGAAAAAAAATGTTTAAGTTAATCATAATGTATGAAACAGTTACACAATCCTAACAAACATGCTACAGTAATGTGAAACGTTAATAATAAATGAGACTAGATAAGGCATGTATGGGACTTGTACAAATTTTCACATTTTTTTCTTTAAATTTAAAATTCCCCAAACTATAAAATATAAATGTGTAGAATTTTTATTTCTATTTACACAACTACTAATGAACTACAATATTTATAATAATACCAATGTGGAAACCACACAAAGTGATTGAAAGCAATTTGGGTGTTTTGTCTTTGTTGTCCATAATTAATTAGATTTTTTGTTTTAAAGTAAACTTTGCTGAGTACATCCTGGGCCAACCTAAGGGTCATATATTGTGAGTTCTTATAATTTTGTTGATGTGTGTTTTTCTCAAAATCAGTTGGGAGTTTTTAAATCATGATTATATAAGTATATAGTTATAAAGCATTGGGTTTTAATACTTTTTGATAATTGTAATTATTTTGAAAATAAACCTTGGAATCCAAAAGAGGTTAAATGTATCTCAACAACACATTTATATATATCAACTAAATATATTAATATTGTTCAATCACTCAGTTGTGTCTAACGCTTTGCAACCCCATGGACTGCAGCACACCAGTCTTCCTTGTCCTTTACTATTTCCCAGAGTCTGCTCAAATTCATTTCCATTGAGGTGATGATGCCATCGAACCATCTCATCCTCTGTCATTCCATTCTCCTCCTGCCTGTAATCTTTCCCAGAATCAGGGTCTTTTCCAGTGAGTCAGCTCTTTGCATCAGGTGGCCAAAATATTGGGGTTTCAGCTTCATCATCAGTCCTTCCAATGAATATTAAAGGTTGATTTCCTATAGGGTTGACTTGTTTAATCTCCTTGCTATCCAAGGGACTCTCAAGAGTTTTCTTCAACACCACAGTTCAAAAGCATCAGTTTTTCAGTGCTCAGCCTTCTTTATGGTCCAACCCTCGCATCTGTACAGGACTACTGGAAAAACCATAGCTTTGACTAGATGGACCTTTGTCGACAAAGAAATGTCTCAGCTCTAAATTAAAGAATGAGAGTTAATTGGGGAGAAGAAGTAACCCTGGCTTTGTATAACTGTATTTAGAAGACACTTTTTTAGATAGGTTAAATTTTCTTTCTCTCATACGGGAAAAAACTGAGAAGATTTACAATTTTGTCCCACTTATTTTTGGGAAATATTCAGAATTCTAACTAGATATTGTTAGTTTTAAAAAGCAGAGACATCATAAAGGAGAACCATAAAGAAGACTGAGCACCAAAAAATTGATGCTTTGGTGCTTTGAAACTGATGCTTTCAAATTGTGGTGCTGGAGAAAACTTGAGAGTCTCTTGGGCTACAAGGAGATCAAAATCACTCAACCCTAGAGGAAATCAATCCTGAATAATCACTGGAATGACTGCTGCTGAAGCTGAAGCCCTAATACTTTGGCCATTTGAGGTGAAGAGCCAACTCATTGGAAAAGACTTATACTGGGAAAGATTAAAGGCAAAAGGAGAAGTGGGCAGCAGAAGATGAGAAGGTTAGATCCATCACTGACTCAGTGGACATGAATTTCAGCAAACTTTGGGAGATAATGGAGGACAGAGGAGCCTGGCATGTTACTGTCCATGAGTTCACAAAGAGTCAGGCATGACTTAACAACTGAACAAGAACAAAAAGATATAGTCTTTGATGAGTTTTGTCTTACTAAGTATTTATTGAAATAATCATTTTAAATTAAGGCTAAAGAAATTCTGAAAAATATATAAATTATTACAACATTTAAATTATTTTTAGGTCCTGGAATGGATGATAGTTTATTTGACCACCTTCCTCATGAGGGTCATAAGGATTAACTTTAGATAAGTTAGATAATGTAAAGTGTTTGGATTTTACAGTATGTGACCAAAAGTTGAGGAAAATGGCTAATATTGCTTTAAACCAGTAAGTTGTACCTCAGGTAAAAACATGTTTCATTTGAAGTCTTTCATGAAAAGAATATTATAATTACTGTAGAATGTTTAGAAAATAGATGCCTTTAAGATTGTCTCTAAATCTAAGTAGGAGCATCTATAAATTTATGAAAGCAATAATTCTGAATAGGCCAAAGCATTGCGATCCTAAGTTGATGTGTACATTGAGTGTAGAGAACTAGATTCATGATTCTCTCATTTTGAGTAGGCCTTTATGTTTAGAACTTCCTCTGGATGTGTAACAGACATGGATTTATGATGAGGTCACGAAAATTCAGAATTCTAGTAATGTTCACAGCAACAGAGCTGGCCATGATTAAAGCCAAATATGCTTCCAAAATACACAGTTCACATAAATCTCTGCAAGCAAGATCATTTTATAAGTGGAGTGAGAGAATGAAAATAACTATTACAAACAATAGGGACAATTTCTCCCTTACTGTCTGTATAAAATTTTCAAAATTACTGTTGTATTAATTGAACTATTTAGGCAAAATTAATTGAACTATTTATAAAAAAAAAACTTAACATCTATGTGTTTTAAAATAACTTAAATAGTACTGAATGAGTTAAATAACAAATCTAATTAAAATTACTCAAACACTTTTTTTTTTCCTTTTCTTTAGATCTGTTCTTTGAGTAATCTTGTAAAGATAAACTCTTCTCATTTGAAAATTAATCACAACTTTCTTGATTACTAAGTGCATAGAATCTGTTGACCCAAATATATTTGGAGTAAGAAAAGTGGAAAAGATTAACAGAGGATTTGTCTTCTGTTACCATTAGCTCACTCCATCTTCACTTACAAAAACAAATTTTAAAAGAAACAAATGATAAATAGTATAGAACCAACCTAGATAGCATATTCAAAAGCAGAGACATTGCTTTGCCAACAAAGGTTCGTCTAGTCAAGGCTATGGTTTTTCCTGTGGTCATGTATGGATGTGAGAGTTGGACTGTGAAGAAGGCTGAGTGCCGAAGAATTGATGCTTTTGAACTGTGGTGTTGGAGAAGACTCTTGAGAGTCCCTTGGACTGCAAGGAGATCCAACCAGTCCATTCTGAAGGAGATCAGCCCTGGGATTTCTTTGGAAGGAATGATGCTAAAGCTGAAACTCCAGTACTTTGGCCACCTCATGCGAAGAGTTGACTCATTGGAAAAGACTCTGATGCTGGGAGGGATTGGGGGCAGGAGGAGAAGGAGAAGGGAACGACAGAGGATGAGATGGCTGGTGGCATCACTGACTCGATGGACATGAGTCTGAGTGAACTCTGGGAGTTGGTGATGGACAGGGAGGCCTGGCGTGCTGTGATTCATGGGTCACAAAGAGTCAGACACGACTGAGCAACTGATCTGATCTGATCTGATAGAATACATAAAAAATGAGAAATTTCCAAACAGATTTTTGGGTTGATTGTGAATATTATTTTAAAAAATGTAAGCTAACTGAAAATTGAAAGCAACAGAATTTTCAAATCTGATTAGAATAATAACTGAATAGAACTTTTATTTAATAATATAGTTAGAAAATAAGAGAGAAAAATATAGAAGACAGTGTGAGACAAAGAAATGAAGAAAAACATAGGATTGATATACAAAATATGTCAAAAGTTTATTTAATGTATAGAAATATTCTAGTAATCCCATATTGTGTGTGGGTGCTTGTTGCTGAGTCATGATCAACTCTTTGTAACCCCATGGATTTTAGCTCCTCTGTCTTATGGAATTCTCCAGGCAAGAATACTGGAGTGGGTTGCTATTCCCTTCTCCAGGATATCTTCTTGATCCGGGTATTGAACCTGGGTCTCCTGCATTCCAAGTAGATTCTTTACCATCTGAACCACCAGGGAAGCCCTAATCCCATATTAAGAAAGAACAAAAGAAAAGGTTAAATCAGAGTTTTTGGGGAAGTATGTCTTGAGGCCACCAAAGCAGACAAAATAAGTGAGCAGAGCAACTCAGATAATCAATGGTTAATATTAATCAGACACAAATAAGATTATAACAAAATATAAGTAGTGCAAATTATTTAAATAAAAATGATATTTCTTTTTAAAACTTGAATTTCCTTTCAAACTATAAGACAAGTTGGAAATTTCACTCAATGGTATGGTATTTTAGTGTTTGTTTCAAATCATGTTTTGAAAAATTGCTAAATAATTTTTATTTAAGTAAAAAAATTAGGTGTTTACTTACCATTAGGAAAGGGACAATAACTAGAGATGGAGAGGTGCACATATAAAAACATTATGTAAGTAGACCACAAAAGATGTTAAACTTGCTCTTATGCACATCTCTTTTTAATCCAAAATGTTTTCAAAAAGATATAATTGCAATGCACTCTATATAAAAATATTTTGTTGAGTTTCTAAAATTCCTTTTTGTTTTCCTTTTACTTTAAACAAACTTCACATAGTGGGTATTTTAGTGTTCATATTGTCATAATATAAGTTGCTGCTGCTAAGTCGCTTCAGTTGTGTCCAACTCTGTGTGACCCCATAAACGGCAGCCCACCAGGCTCCCCCATCCCTGGGATTCTCCAGGCAAGAACACTGGAGTGGGTTGCCATTTCCTTCTCCAATGCATGAAAGTGAAAAGTGAAAGTGAAGTTGCTCAGTAGTGTCCGACTCCCAGCGACCCCATGGACTGCAGCCTAGCAGGTTCCTCCGTCCATGGGATTTTCCAGGCAAGAGTACTGGAGTGGGTTGCCATTGCCTTCTCCATAATATAAGTTAGGAATAGATATTTCATTTAACTACTGATTAAAAACACTATGAAATACAGTTTTCAAATCCACAAATCTTTTGCAGAGTAGCCAAAAAGAAGGCACCTGTGTACCAGGAAGCTCTCCTGTTACCTGCTTTATATGTTCCCTGTCTTGGCCCCTGAATCTTCATTACCCATTATTGCTCAGCCATGGAAATTAGAGTTGGTGTGATTGGCCCCTTCTCCCTCTGCAGTTGTAAACATCTAAGTTCCTTATATCCAGGTTCTACTGAAGCTCAAGAATGAATGCTGGCCTGCTGACATCATTGTACTGTCATCATTTTATGGAAGTAGTGAAATCTAAGAAATGATAATGGAATATTATAAAGTTTTTTTTTTTTTTTTTAATTTGCAGCTGTTGAATAATGCCTTTAATTATAGAAGCAAATGTGAACCATCATTTTAAAACTTTTTCTGACTGGTGACATGTAAGATAAGTAACATTGCTTATTTTGTCAAAGCAAGTAAACTCTAAAATTATGAAAACTGTCTTTAGCTAGTGTTTTAATTGCTCTTTTCTAATTAAATAAGTGTTTTCTCGAGTGTTGAAATCATTTTCTCTAGATTGTTAAAGATTACTCTTCTCCAGTTTCTAAGGATATAAGGAAGACAGGCATAGGAATTCTATGCCTGATTTCCTCATAGCTTCAGAAGCTAGAAGTATGTTATATCCTTTTCTTTTCTTTTTTCTCTTGTTCACCCAAAGGCTTTGGTGGTTGCTTCTAATTCAATCTCAGGACACCACACTGCAGCTCTTTCAGGAGTATCTAATACTAGTCTGTCTGCATTGGCTGTTTTGAAAGCACATTGAAAATCAGGTCACCTGTAATAGAATTGTACCACAGATCTGTGGCAAAGAATATATAAGAGTAAAGGAAGGACCAGGTGAACAAAGTAAAAAATAGTGGTGGAGGGGTTTTTAGGAATACAAGAGAAATAGTGAATCTTTTGCCTTTAAAACTAGGACTTAATTGTGCAAGAGTTGGCAAAGAAACCCACACTGTTTAGTTTCTCTAACTATAACATTTTAAAGTTAACTTTAAAATTTTAGGACAGTTTTAGATTTAGAACATATTTACAAAGATACTGCTGAGTCCTATATATTCCATATCCTGTTTCCCTTGGTAACTATTTACATGAGTATGGCGCACTAGTCACAATTAATGGCACCCCACTCCAGTACTCTTGCCTGGAAAATCCCATGGACGGAGGAGCCTGCTAGGCTGCAGTCCATGGGGTTGCTGGGAGTCGGACACGACTGAGCGACTTCACTTTCACTTTTCACTTTCATGCATTGGAGAAGGAAATGGCAACCCACTCCAGTGTTCTTGCCTGGAGAATCCCAGGGACGGGGGAGCCTGGTGGGCTGCAGTCTATGGGGTTGCACAGAGTCGGACACGACTGAAGCAACTTAGCAGCAGCAGGAGGAATGCATTATAATTAACAAGTCCATAAGTTCTACAGATTTTCTGTTTTTCCTTGCTGCGCTTTTATGGTTCCATAATTCTTTCCAGGATATCATTACATCTAGTTGTCATGTGTCTTTATGCTCTTCTTGGCTGTGACATTTATTCAGACTTTTCTTGCTTTTGCTGACCTTGACAGTTCTGAAGAATACTAGTGAGGTATTTAGTAGAATGCCCCTCAACTGGGATTTGTCTGATGTGTTTCTCATAACTAGATTGGAAGGAAGACCACTAAAATAAAGTTCTATTCTTATCATTTCATGTTAATAGTGTAATATATAAATGTGATTTATCACTGTTGATATTAACCTTGATAACATAGCTTGACATAGTGTTTGTCAGCTTCTCTACTGTAAAATAATCATTTTTATTTTCCCTTTACATGCTGTATTCTTTGGAAGAGAGTCACTGTGTGCAGCTTTTACTTGAGGACTGGGGATGATGTAAGCTCCATCACCTCAAGAAAGGGGTATATATATATATATATATATAAATTAGAAATCTTCTAAATATTGGATTTTTTGTGTTCTTCTCCACTGGTTTCTTTATTCAATCATCTGTTCACATTAATATATCCTTGTGGGTTTATTTGAGGAAAGGAACATTTTTGTAAGTTTTGAAACTAGATATTACAGGCTTATCATGTATAGTTCCTGCACCAATCTCCCAATCAGTCACGTCTTCAAGGAGCACCTATTTCTTTTCCATAGAATGATATTAGAAACCAAGATTGTGCACCAGGGGTGCTTGTTACTTCTGGAGTGTGTTCTAGGCCCTTGCAAGGGGATAGATATACAGCAACTCATTTATGCACACATTTCTATATATATTTCTACATGTTGCCTTTTTTTTCTTTTTGTAACTACCTGCTGGATGTTCCCTGAACTTCCTGGATTTGTGATTTGGTGTCTGCATTTATTGTTGGAAGTTCTCTGCCATTATTAACTTAAATATTTATTCTGCTGTGTTTTCCCTTATTTCTCCTTCTTGGATGTAGGATATTTTCTTTTGTCTACTTTTTTCATTCTTTTTTCTTCCTCTTAGAAAGTTCATTATGTGAGGTTTCTGTTGACATATCTTCAAGATCACTGACTTTTTGCTTGGCTGTGTATCTATCCAGTAAATTAATCAAAGCCATTCTTCATTTCTGATACAATGTTTCTGATATGTAGCATTTCCTTTTGATAATTTCTTAGAGTCTCCATCTCTTTGTTTATATCTCTCATGTGTTTCTGCATGTTTTATGCCTTTTCCATTAGAGTCTTCACTATATTAATCATGATTATATTACATTCCTATCTGATAAATCCAAAATGTTAGTCATACTTAAGTCTGGTTCTGATGTTTCATTTGTCTCTTCGAAAAACATCTATTTCTGCTTTATTGACTATGCCAAAGCCTTTGACTGACTGTGTGGATCACAATAAACTGTGGCAAATTCTGAAAGAGATGGGAATACCAGACCACCTGACCTGCCTCTGAAGAAATCTGTATGCAGGTCAGGAAGCAACAGTTAGAACTGGACATGGAACAACAGACTGGTTCCAAATAGGAAAAGGAGTACGTAAAGGCTGTATATTGTCACCCTGCTTATTTAACTTATATGCAGAGTACATCATGAGAAACGCTGGACTGGAAGAAACACAAGCTGGAATCAAGATTGCCAGGAGAAATGTCAATAACCTCAGATATGCCCTTATGGCAGAAAGTGAAGAGGAACTCAAAAGCCTCTTGATGAAAGTGAAAGTGGAGAGTGAAAAAGTTGGCTTAAAGCTCAACATTCAAAAAACGAAGATCATGGCATCCGGTCCCATCACTTCATGGGAAATAGATGGGGAAACAGTGGAAACAGTGTCAGACTTTATTTTTTTGGGCTCCAAGATCACTGCAGATGGTGACTGCGGCCATTAAATTAAAAGACGCTTCCTCCTCTGAAGGAAAGTTATGACCAACCTAGATAGCATATTCAAAAGCAGAGACATTACTTTGCCAACAAAGGTCCGTCTAGTCAAGGCTATGGTTTTTCCTGTGGTCATGTATGGATGTGAGAGTTGGACTGTGAAGAAAGTTGAGCACCAAAGAATTGATGCTTTTGAACTGTGGTGTTGGAGAAGACTCTTGAGAGTCCCTTGGACTGCAAGGAGATCCAACCAGTCCATTCTGAAGGAGATCAGCCCTGGGATTTCTTTGGAAGGAATGATGCTAAAGCTGAAACTCCAGTACTTTGGCCACCTCATGCGAAGAGTTGACTCATTGGAAAAGACTCTGATGCTGGGAGGGATTGGGGGCAGGAGGAGAAGGGGGCGACAGAGGATGAGATGGCTGGATGGCATCACTGACTTGATGGACGTGAGTCTGGGTGAACTCAGGGAGTTGGTGATGGACAGGGAGGCCTGGCATGCTGTGATTCATGGGGTCACAAAGAGTCAGACATGACTGAGTGACTGATCTGATCTGATCTTACTGTATTTTGTCTTGCCTTTTATCATGCCTTGTAGATTGTTCTTAATACCCAAATATGTTGTATCAGGCAATAGAAACTGGGGTAAATACGTATTAGTTTACAATTTAGGTTAACATAGCTTTGAGTTGGACTTTGTTTCATGTTGCTGTAGGTGTAGAAGCTAGATACTTCAACTACCTCCACTGTCCTTATTTTTGTCTCCTTTCTTAAATTCTCTCCAGAAAGTCTGTGCCTTGCAACCCTTTCATTCATTATCCATTTTTTTTTATCATATTGCAGCCCTGTTGATGTTATGGTAAAGTATGGTGGAAAGCAAATTTTCTATAATTTTCTAGGTAAATCTCAAACTTCTAGTAGTCCTGTGTTTCTTTCTTGTTACTTTCACCATTGTTTCTTACTTTCTGCATCTTTTGATGAGACATAAAAATTGAAGGGGGTTGGCATAGCAGAAATGCTCTTCTTTCATGGCACTGGAGTAAGTCAATGGTAAATCTCCACCGCCCCCCCTTGTTTTTTCATATTGATTGTCATTTTAATTTATTTATTTACATTTTAAAAACCATTTATTATGCCATAGAAACATTTAATACATTTTAAAAAGTAAAAATACCAAAAATGATTTTCTCTGATTAAAAGGCAATGAAATCAGATATTAACAATAATAAAAGGGAGGGAGATCCCCCAAACCTAACAAACCTGGAATTGAGAAATATCTTTTGAACCAGAGAAAATAACTGAAATTATAATCATATGAGGAAAATAAAAATGATGAAAATGCCAATGTTCACATTATGATCAATAAAAAAAACTGTGATTAAAAAAAATGAAGTATTGTTGATTCAGAATGTTGTATTCAGGCTTATAGTTGTGTTAGTTTCAGGTGTGTGTGTATATACATTATATATATATAATGTATTGACTACCTAATATATTATAGTATAGTATAAAATAACTTCTATGTGCACTGGGAAATCAAAAACTTGTGTGACTTGCTTTATTGTGATGATGTGATACCAAATATATGATATTTCTGAGGTATGCATATGTGTGCTTATGTGCGTGTATTAAATAATGGCCATCCTAATGAATGTGAAGTGATATCTCATTATGGTTTTGATTTACATTTCCTTAATGATTAGTGCTGTTGAGTATATTTTATGTTTGAATAAACAAATGGCTTGTTGCCCATTTGTATATCTTTGGAGAAATGTCTATTCAAATCCCTTGCCAATTTTTTAATCCAATTTTTGTTAATTGTTGTAGGAGTCTTTCATGTATTCTGGATATTAACCACTTATATGATGTGTAAATATTTTCCTCCATTTCATAGGTTGCTTTTTCACTCTGTTAATTCTGTCCTTGGATGCACAGATATTTTTAATTCTGGTGATCAGATTATCTATTTCTTCATTTGCTGTGCTTTTGGTGTCATATCCAAGAAATTATTCCCAAATCCAGTATCTCTATGTTTTCTTCTAAGTGTTTTATAGCTTTAGATCTTAAATTTGGGTCTTTTATACATGTTTAATTAATATTTGCATGTGATATAAAGTAAGGGTCCCACTTTATTCTTTTGCATGTGGATATTCACATTTCCCAGCATGGTCTGTTGAAAAGACTGTTATTTCCTCATTGAATGATCTTGGCACTCTTGTAAAAATCACCTAGCTATTTTTATGTCAGTTTCCCTCTGGGCTCTCTATTTTGTTCCAATAGTCTATGTGTATATCTTTATACCAGTACTACAATATTTTGATTACTGCAGCTTTGTAATGATTACTATAGGGTTGTAATAAGTTTCAAAATCAGAGTGTGGAAACTTCAACTTTGTTCTTTAGGATTGTTTGGCTACTCAAGGTCCCTTGAGATTCCATATGAATTAAAGGATGGATTTGTTGGTTTCTAGGGGAAAAAAAAGGAAAACATGCTGTTTGGAATTTGACATAAATTGTATTAAAGCTGTAGATTGCTTTGGGTAGTACTGACATCTTAAAACATTAATTGTTCCAATCATGACTATGGGTTGTCTTTACATTTATCGATATCTTTAATTTATTTTCACAAATGTATATAGCTTTAAGGGTACAAGTCTTTTGCCTCCTTGGTTAAATTCATGTCTATGTATTTTATTATTTTTGATGCTATTATAAATGGAACTACTTTAAAGATTTCCTTTTCATACTCTTTGCTGTTAATTTATAGAGACACAACTTTTTGTATATCTGTGTATATTGATTTTTATATCCTGCAACTTTGCTGAATTTGTCTGTTAAACATTTTTGGGTGTGAAACATTAGGGTTTACAACATTTAAGATCCTTTTATCAGTGAACAGAGGTTCTTTATTTCTAATTTAGATGCCTTTTATTTCTTTTTCTTGACTAATTTCTCTGGCTTAGATTTCTTTTTTTTTTTTAATTTTATTTTATTTTTAAACTTTACATAATTGTATTAGTTTTGCCAAATATCAAAATGAATCCGCCACAGGTATACATGTGTTCCCCGCCCTGAACTCTCCTCCCTCCTCCCTCCCCAAAATCCCTCTGGGTCGTCCCAGTGCACCAGCCCCAAGCATCCAGTATCGTGCATCGAACCTGGACTGGCAACTCATTTCATATATGATATTACACATGTTTCAATGCCATTCTCCCAAATCTTCCCACCCTCTCCCTCTCCCACAGAGTCCATAAGACTGTTCTATATATCAGTGTCTCTTTTGCTGTCTCGTACACAGGGTTATTGTTACCATCTTTCTAAATTCCATATGTATGTGTTAGTATACTGTATTGGTGTTTTTCTTTCTGGCTTACTTCACTCTGTATAATAGGCTCCAGTTTCATCCACCTCATTAGAACTGATTCAAATGTATTCTTTTTAATGGCTGAGTAATACTCCATTGTGTATATGTACCACTGCTTTCTTGTCCATTCATCTGCTGATGGACATCTAGGTTGCTTCCATGTCCTGGCTATTATAAACAGTGCTGCGATGAACATTGGGGTACACGTGTCTCTTTCCCTTCTGGTTTCCTCGGTGTGTATGCCCAGCAGTGGGATTGCTGGATCATAAGGTGGTTCTATTTCTAGTTTTTTAAGGAATCTCCACACTGTTCTCCATAGTGGCTGTACTAGTTTGCATTCTCACCCACAGTGTAAGAGGGTTCCCTTTTCTCCACACCCTCTCCAGCATTTATTACTTGTAGACTTTTGGATCGCAGCCATTCTGACTGGTGTGAAATGGTACCTCATAGTGGTTTTGATTTGCATTTCTCTGATAATGAGTGATGTTGAGCATCTTTTCATGTGTTTGTTAGCCATCTGGATGTCTTCTTTGGAGAAATGTCTATTTAGTTCTTTGGCCCATTTTTTGATTGGGTCATTGAGTTTTCTGGAGTTGAGCTGTAGGAGTTGCTTGTATATTCTCGAGATTAGTTGTTTGTCAGTTGCTTCATTTGCTATTATCTTCTCCTATTCTGAAGGCTGTCTTTTCACCTTGCTAATAGTTTTCTTTGATGTGCGCACTTGTCTTGTTTCTGATCTTAGAGGTAAAACATTTAACTTTGACCAATAAGTATAATGTTAGCTGTGGTCTTTTCATATGGGGTCTTTATTATTTTGAGATAGTTTCCTTCCATTTCTAATTTGTGAAAGGATGTTGAATTTCATAAAATAATTCATCTCTATCAATTTAGATGATCAAGTAATTTTCCCCCCTTCATCTTGTTAATGTGTTCTATTACATAGATTGATTTCTATGTTGAACTGTCCCTGCATTGCAGGAATAAATCCTACTTGGTCATGGTATGCATGCATGCTAAGTCACTTTAGTCATATCCAATTCTGTGATCCCTTGGACTATAGCCTGCCAGGCTCCTCTATTAATGGGGTTCTCCAGGCAAGAATACTGGAGTGGGTTGCCATGTCCTCCTCCAGGGCATCTTCCCAACCTAGGGATCAACTTTCTCTATATGTCTCCTGCATTGGCAGGTAGGTTCTTTACCACTAGTGCCACCTGAGAAGTCCAGTCATGGTATATAATTCTTATAATATTATTTTGAACTCTGTTTGTTACTATTTTGTTGAGAATGTCTGCATTGATATTCACTAGGCCTATTGGTTTGTTGTTTTATTTTTTTTGATATTTATATCACAAATTTTATTTTGAATATGCTAAATAAAACATTATATTGAGCAAGACAATAAACATCTGTTTACAAGAGTATTACCTGATGCCTTTGTGCACGTTAGGGTGGAAGTGTACAACTCAGTCTGGGGATGCAGTGACCGAATACTTTTTTTTTATTGTTTTTTGTTTTGTTTTATTATATTTTCTTTTTAAATTTTTTTATTATATTATTTTTTACTTTACAGTATTGTATTGGTTTTGCCATACATCAACATGCATCCGCCGTGGGTGTACATGTGTTCCCAATCCTGAACCCCCTCCCTCCTCCATCCACATACCATCCCTCTGGGTCATCCCAGTGCACCAGCCCCAAGCTTCCTGTATCCTGCATTGAACCTGGACTGGCGATTCATTTCTTATATGATATTATACATGTTTTAATGCCATTCTCCCACATCATCCCCCGCTCCCTCTCCCACAGAGTCCAAAAGACTGTTATATACATCTGTGTCTCTTTCGCTGTCTCACATACAGGGTTGTCATTACCATCTTTCTAAATTCCATATATATATGCATTAGTATACTGTATTGGTGTTTTTCTTTCTGGCTTACTTCACTCTGTATAATAGGCTCCAGTTTCATCCACCTCATTAGAACTGATTCAAATGTATTCTTTCTAATGGCTGAGTAATACTCCATTGTGTATATGTACCACAGCTTTCTTATCCATTGATCTGCTGATGGACATCTAGGTTGCTTCCATGTCCTGGCTATTATACACAGTGCTGCAGTGAACATTGGGGTACACGTGTCTCTTTCAATTTTCAGAATGGGAGAAAAAAATAGCAAATGAAGCAATTGACAACCAATCTCAAAAATATACAAGCAACTCCTGCAGCTCAATTCCAGAAAAATAAATGACCCAATCAAAAAATGGGCCAAAGAACTAAATAGACATTTCTCCAAAGAAGACATACAGATGGCTAACAAACACATGAAAAGATGCTCAACGTCACTCATTATCAGAGAAATGCAAGTCAAAACCACTATGAGGTACCATTTCACACCAGTCAGAATGGCTGCAATCCAAAAGTCTACAAGCAATAAATGCTGGAGAGGATGTGGAGAAAAGGGAACTCTCTTACACTGTTGGTGGGAATGCAAACTAGTACAGCCACTATGGAGAACAGTGTGGAGATTCCTTAAAAAACTGGAAATAGAACTGCCTTATGACCCAGCGATCCCACTGCTGGGCATACACACCAAGGAAACCAGAATTGAAAGAGACATGTGTACCCCAATGTTTTATTTCTTGTAGTGTCTTTGTCTGGCTTTGGTGTCTGGGTAGTGCTGGCATCATAAAAAAGGAGTTTGAAAGTCTTTGGTCCTCTTTGATTTTTTGGAAGAGTTTAAAGAAGATTGCCGTTGATTTTTTAAATGTTCAGCAGTGAAGTCATCTGGTTCTGGAATTTTCTGAAAGATTTTCAGTCTCTTTACTAGCTATAGATCTGTTCATATTTTCAATTTCTTCATATTCAATGTAAATTATAACCAAAAGAGAGTAGGGATGTCTAATATCCTGGAAACATACAACCTACCAAGATTGAATCATGAATCCCTTCCCCCTTTTAATGGAGAAGGCTCTGACTTCATTTCCCAGGGATAGCTCTTCAATTGCTCCTATCAAAGATGCAAGGAATTCTTTCTATGAACACCTGATAAGTTTCACTGGCATTACCACAAAAGTGTGAGGGTTCCTCAAAGACTGCAGTCTTCATTGTTTCTCTCTTACACACTAGTCTTTAAATAGAAGGTTGTCAAAAATCATCACGTAAAGGTTTCTACTAGTCTGTGGCTCTAGTAGCTTCTGCTCCAGATAAGCAGATTTTGGCAATAACTTTCTGGATTTACCTGTTTCACCAGATCTCAGGGTAGAAATTTGTCCTGAAAGTCATTTCTCTGATATGTCCAGAAAAAAAAAACAAAAAAACAAAAAAACAAAAAACCCACACACATTGATTTATTTGTTTTTAATTTGTTCATTTTTTCATGTTGTTATAATGAGAATGAAAACTTTTAACTTCTTCAGCTGATGGCAGTAAAACCAGCAGTTCAAATTAGCTTAAATTTTGTTGTTGTTATTCTCTGGTTTCTCTATGAGATTTCTCAGTTGATAGTCACCTCTAATGGAAATTTCCCCTTTCCTCCACTTATGCTTTCCCTTAATGTTCCTTCTTACATGGTTTCTTGACTTTTTTTCCTGAAAATTACTTTTATATCATTTTAATTTTTGTCATTTGCACTCCCTTTCTGTCTCAGGTCTCCTGTTTTCCAATTGTAAATGCCAGAATTGCATTCACTTGTCCCTTCTTTCAGCATACCATACCTGCACATGAATTTAAAATAGGGAATGTTGACTCAAGTATTTGAGAAAAATTGATTCTGCTTATCATCTCTAGGCTATTTTTGGCTGAACTTCTGAAAAAATTCTAATTCTGGGTTTTATGTGTATTTTCTTATTTAATGCTTATTTCTTGTCATTCCTTTTTATTATGTTTCCATGTTTATAAATCATAAATATGGAAAAAATTACTAATACAAATCCATTCTTGAAAACTTCTTTGATACTTTAGCTTAACATATTCAAAATTAACTCTTATTAAAAACATGAATTCAATCTTTGGTTTCTTTGGGATTATGCTAATGTACTTATATTCTACTCTATCAATAAAAAGGAGAGAGAGATTACTAGAAAAACTTTGGGCTTCTGTTAGATTCATGTAAATATTAAATGAATAATATTAAATTACTGAAAGGAATCATGGATGTAAGACTGAGTTATTGCATAAGTTTGAGTGCATGTTACATTCAGCAGAGCTGAAGTCTTTAAACACTGAAAGAAATAAAGGTTCTGACTTGTCCTTTAAATTTTCATTTTTTGTATGCTGCCTGTATATCCTATTAGTAAGATTGTAAGTAACATGTGTGTGTCTTTAGCAAAACACTCATGCACCATTGTTGTGATAAATACAGTGAACTGTGGAGGACTAAAAGGGGAAACACTAGCCTATAGTCTCTCTGAAAGTAGCACATAAGTATGGTATGGTTGAGTGAGTAAGGGAAAGTCACTTAGTCGTGTCCAACTCTTTGTAACCCCATGGACTGTAGCCTGCCAGACTCCTCTATCCATGGTATTCTCCAGGTGGGTAGTTGTTCCCTTCTCCAGGGGATCTTCCCAACCCAGGAATCGAACCAGGTCTTCCACAGTGCAGGTGGATTCTCTACCATCTGAGCCACCTGGGAAGCCCAGCGGCATGGTTAGTCTTTTTTAGTTTGGTAGGGATCCTGACTAAATATCAAATATGAATTACCACAACATCATTGTACAGTTTAATTCAGGCTTTAGAAGGGAGTTACAATATATAAATATAGGCCTAACACTTGAGGTTCAGTTCAGTTCAGTTGCTCAGTCGTGTCCAAGTCTTTGTGATCACATGAATCACAGCACGCCAAGCTTCCCTGTCTGTCACCAACTCCCAGAGTTTACTCAAACTCATGTCCATTGAGTCGGTGATGCCATCCAACCATCTCATCCTCTGTCATCCCCTTTCCTCCCACCTTCAATCTTTCCCAGCATCAGGGTCTTTTCAAATGAGTCAGCTCTTTGCACCATGTGGCCAAAGTACTGGAGTTTCAGCTTCAACATCAGTCCCTCCAATGAACATCAG